>NC_139480.1:29442582-39442582 GCF_008360975.1 Lichenostomus cassidix | reverse complement strand
TAAACATACACACCAGATTTCCCCCTCTTTCTTTTCCCACTATTCAGTTAAAGACCATCATATTTCAGAATAATTCTAAAGGTTTCCAATCCACTTTTAGTTAATGATTTGTGTCGTCAATATATTGCTTAGAGATTACAGATCGCTCATAAATAATATTTCTGCTTGTTGCATGCAATAGCATTTGGGAGGTCACCCTGTCATTACAATTCAATATGTTAGTGTATAAATTGAGATTCATAAATGACGCAACTGAAAGGAACACGTGGTCAAGACATGTGGCTAAATCATTATGCTACCTTAGGAGATGTTTTAAATCATTTGTATTGATTAATTACCAGACCTCAAGTGAGGTAAATCAAAATAATGTTAATTACTTCAATGCCACTATGTGTTTTTATAGACAGAAAAAGGAACTTTCCCTGGAAAAGTCAAGCAGCTTTCCCCCATTCCCCAATTAGGTCCTCAGCTGTAGTATTTCATCCATTTTTGCACAGTGAACTTTCAGATGTTATGTGCTGAAATGCCGTCCAGAGGGAAAAAACCAACCAAACAACAACAAACACAATAAAAAAGATAAAATATTGTCCAATTAAATAAATAAAAAGAAATATTTTTCCTAAGCCCCTGGCATTCACAGTTAGAAAATACGTCTTGAAAGAATGTTTTCTGTGTTTATCATAGACCAAAAGGAGCAACATGTTTAATTGCAAAATGAAAAAAAAAGGAGATTGAACTTCTAAAAAGGTTTTTCGAAAACCTAAATGTAATAAAAGTAAAGCATGAGAATAGTTGGCTGACTGTCTCTAAAAGATATATCACTGAGAGTTTTAAAAAGGAATTAGGTAAATATGCACTCGAAATCACAAAAACATAAAGAATCCTGTGTTGTATCACAGGAGTGGTTGAGGTGACCTTGCAGTGATCCTTCCAAGATTTTTTCCATCTTTCTACTACTACTGATCTTGTTTAGCCATTTACTCTTACAAACTCAAAAGCAAGTTTGATTGATTGAACTGGAAGGAAATTTTTTCCCCAAGTCCTACAGACATAAGTACAGACAACAGTAACCTCATATATTGTTGTGTTCATATGCCCCTGCTTATGCTTTTATGTTTCTTTTAAATCTAAAATAAAAATGCAATGTCTCTAAATTAATTCATAGCAGTTGGATTTTAATGTGATTTAGAATACTCCAAAAGTAACAAAATAATGATTAGATTGTCAAAGGACATAGATTTAATATTCTAGGCAATAACATCTATAATCCTACTTGAATGCTTTCATGCAGAGGAAATGTCTATTTCTTTCAGATCAGTAATCTAAAACTTCATTATATAGTCCTATCAGCCTGAATGAAGTGAGAATTAAATACAGTAGGTCTTTAAAAGAATCACCATATAAAATGGAATAAATTTTGAGGATAAACATTTATTTACAAAAACATTGTTTCAGATAGCATATTTTTTTACTTTTCCTCATCAAAACTTCTCATTAAAACCTTTTTTTTTTTTTTTTTTTAAGAAAACAGTGAAAAGAAGTTTGGGAGTGTTTTTTTAAAGATAAGACTATTTTTCTTTTTTTAACAGTAAAATTGGAATAATTCTTTATTTCAACAGACAAGTGGTTTTTATTTATTTATGTACTATTTGTGATGGCATCTGTTCCAGCACTGGTGAATGTGTGGAACCAGAATAAGATAAACCCTAAATTTACTCATCATCTTGTTATAATTTTTTTCTCCAATGATAAGACAAACTGACATCTGCTGTTCCTCAGAAGGAGAAGGATGACTAGATTGAATTAATTAAAAAACCTTATAGCTGTCATGAAGGGCTAAGGAAAGTTAAAACCTGAAAACCACATTCATAGAAAAAAACATTTATTTCAAATATGTTTTTATAAAAAACGTGTTTTTATGTATTAATTTAAGGCTAATCAGTTTCAAATTGAAAACTAAATGATTTCATACAGATAAATCAAAGATCACAGAATCACAGATAAATGATAATATGAAGCTAGTGGAAAACAAGTTTCAAAAAACTGTTTTGGGGCTTGCCAGAAAATCCTTAATTAATAGTATCAATAATATGAAGTTGAATCTCACAGTTTTAAGCAATCAAATCCATTGTTCAGATTTCTTTGAAATATCTCCATTATCATCCTGTGTCATTCCATTTGACAGCTGCTCCAACAAAACTGCTGTTTCTGCTTTGGTAGGTCTTGAACTTATCACTTTAAAAACCCCTATCAGCTCTAAAACTCTCTGAAAGTCTAGTTTTCTATCCTTGAATTTGTTTTGCCTCATGCCATAAAATCTTGGATATCTCATAAAATGAAGCCTGAAATCTAGCTAAGAGCAGCTATAAATGCACTGCAGTCTAACCAGAATGAAGAAACTTCATTTAGAAAAGCATTTTATTAAACTCAGTTTAGACAAACAAAACAAATATAAATCAGGAAGATGTTCACACGAAAGTATTTTACTCCTTTAATTGATGAATTATTGCACACAAACAACCTCAGTAGTATTGGAACTGCCTCTGATCTGAGCATCCAGCAAATATTTCCCTTTCAAATAGCCTATTCTACACAAAATATTGAAAATACAAATTCTGGCAGGATGGGTGAAATTTATTTTCATAAGAGTTTTACCAAGGGCTGAACTTTTATATATGTTGCCTTACTGTATTAAACTATTATATCTGCTCTTCACTTATAATTATGGTTTGGTTTGGTTTGTTTTGAAAAAGACCTTAAAATTCATCCAGTTCCCATTCCCTCTTCACCATGGACAGGAGTATCTTCCCCTAGATTAGGTTGCTCAAAGCTCCATCCAACCTGGCCTTGAATGTTTCCAGGGATGGGGCATCCATAGCTGCTCTGGGCAACCTGTTCCAGTGCCTCAACATTCTAATCGTGAAAATTTCTTTGTTACATCTAATCTAAACCTACTTTTTTTCAATTTAAAATCGTTTTCCAGCCTGAAGTGTTTGGATCCTCTTGATGACCTTCATCACCATTATAGAGAAACAACTATCATACCTCTGTTGCTTTGCACTAAATGTGAATGAAAGTAACTTGATATGCAGAATACTCATTCAATTTGATTAAAATAACCTGCATTTTAAATTCACACAGAATGGTAGAACCAGACACAGCCTTTCTGTCTCAGCTCTATTAAATCATCATTCACTTGCTGCTATTAAATTTTTTTCAGTAGAAAGAATGAAGTATTACATTACATCCTATCAATTTCCTAGCTCACTCTTCAAACCAAAATTATTCAGGTGATCTTAGCAAAAAATAATAATTAAGAGAAAAAGAAAAGCTGATTGGAGAAAAGTAATAGCAGACTTGGTTCTTAACTAACTCATGTAATTGGAAGACTTTACCTAAACGGCATTAAAATAAAGGGCCCCAAAACACAATCAGTCATCACCAAAAAAACCCAAAAATGATACTTGAAGTTACATGAGGAAATATAACTTCTCTCTCTCTTCCGCCCCCGAGTATTACAAGGTGCTAAAATGTTATATGGGTTGGGAAAAAAAAAAAATTCACAAAACCATCTGCAGCTTCTCAAAAGTAAAGAAAACTCAATTAACTTGCTGCCAAACTTGAAACTCAGAATAAATCAGTGATTCTCAACATTATACAACTAAGGAAGCACCAGGAAGTTGTGAAGTAAAATAAGTACATCAAAGAGAGAAAAACCTCTGATAGAGATTTTTAGATGAAAAATAGGAATTGAAAATGGCTGTAGAAGTCCCATACACAACAACAAATGAAATATGAAGACAACAAATTATATATGGCAACCCATCCTGACCCAAGAGGAAAGATGAGACTGAGTCTTGGCATTTTATTTATCGATTTCTGGAAAGCTACCAAATGTAGTGCAGTCAGTAGGATACCTCTACAGCTGCAAAGAGGTGTTCAAATTCAAATTCACACTCATATATCACAGCCATATATTTCAAATTCAAGCAAGCTCAATAGTTAAGCTTTCTCTCATGTTTGGACATGATATACAGTGAATAAATAGCCAGTGATAAATAGACAAAACTAAGTTTCTACAAGCTGTTAAATAAAAGAATGGAAGTCTATTTACACTTGCAAAAACCATATTAATTTTCTGATTACTGTTGTTTTACCAGTTCATAGAATATTCTAATCATCTGTCTATCATGCTTTTAACAAAAGAAAACAAACTACCAGGAACTATTGCAAACTACTATTTTAAGTTTTTCAAACTGTCTTTTCCTAGATGTTGCAAAAAGTTGCCTGACTGTGAAGTTTTTACATTTTCTTAGGATAATTCAGTATGGTCCTCATCAGAAATGCTACACTTCCACAGGAAAGTAAAGGAAACATTTCTTCCTGGCCCTGATTTTTGAATAAGTTGTGTTCTGAAATTTGATTGATAGCCCTTAAAATTTTATACTAGAATTACTAGGTGAATGCTTTTCTCATTTTTGTGATGTTGAAATATGTTTTTTAAATTACTAGGCTGCATGCCTATCTTGTGTTAATGAGCTCCACATAGTAACTCCCTGTGTAAAACTTTGCTTTCCTCTGCATTTTAAAATTAACTGTTTTAATGCTGAAAACCCTTCTAAGTTTTTAGCATGGATGGAAGTAAATGCATGCAAGTGATTGACTTTCCTCTGTTATTTTTCATTACTATGTATATCACTCCAAAGTGATTTATATACTAAATATTAAAGCAACATGCCTACAACTTTTGATTCTGAGAACTCAGTTCAAAGAAAGTCTGAGTGAATAGTCAAAAGTGTTCAGTCAGCATTGATCTCCTCCTTTAAAATCACTGAAGGTTTCAACACTGATCTCTTGGGAACATTGTTAAGCTACAAAGAGCATAATTGTCCAAAGGCACTGCAAGTCACAGATGAACACAGATATCAGGTTCTCTACCATGGGATGCCTAAAATAAATAAAAAACATTTCATTTAGGGTTTAATTCATAAATTATTAATGTTGTTTTTACATCTTCCCCATTATGAAGAAACTGTTGCCTCTTTAAATTATATTCTAACACATTTCAAAATCCATGGTCTGACTTTGTACATTTGCAAGAGAAAGCAATGTGCTCAGATCAGCTCACTCACATAACACAGTCTTTTTTTATAACTCTGCTCAAGAGCACAATAGCTGTATTGTATCTCCCAGCTCACCTGCTGCTGTGCACCAAAACAATAATCAGAAGTTTTTTTACTTCTTTCACACCCTATCTTCAAAGGGACAGGTCCTGCTGTACAGTGATGGCTCAGGTGCATGAACAGGCCAAAGAAATTTGACTCAGAATAAGCACCATGCAGGCTGCGAGCAATGCTTATATTGCCTCACAAACTGAATAATTAACACCTAAAAGTGAGTGGCTAGTCCAATATCCTTGTCTTTTAAGTTTTGGAAACCATAATGCTATTCCTAGCACTCTTTCTATTTAAAGTTGATACTAATGTTACTATCTAGCTGACTTTAAACTAATCCGGATATTAATCTTTCAGGTTGACCTGCTTTCTGTTGTGCAATATTTCTTAAAAAGTTTAAAAAATCCATGCTGCAGAGCAAAAGTATGGATTCCAATTTCAGCAAGTGCATTAAAATAATTCAAGGGGTATTCCTCTGCCGTTCTCTTGATAATCTTTTCCCTACAGCCTGGACAAAGTACACTCCTCTGACAATCTGTAGTTGTCACATAGCCCACACCAAGTGAACATCAAAACATTCATCTTAGTTTGTTTGATTACTCATTCAAATTTCTCTACTCTAAATTTTGGTTGAGATACACTCCTTTAAAATTCCTTATTTCAGTTTTAGCAATTTCCATTCATATTATGGGTTTTGAGGATGAGTGTTGGGCTTGTGAATAAATATCAAAGAATCAAACCAGAAAATAACAAAAAAGTTGGAGTAGAAATAGGTGGGAAAATAACTAAAATATTTTAGCAGAAGGAGACACAATAATAAAATCAATCTAAATATAATCCCCCTCATTAATCCTAGAATTACATACACAATTAATTCACCGGGAGTTACATAGCATTTATAACGCTCTGCATTATTCAGTTATTAGAAGTACTTGTGAAGCTTCTCTTATAGACATTTTGCTTCCATATTTCAGGGATTACCAGGAATCCCTGTGAATTATTTTGACAAGTGTGAGCAGGAGAAAAACAGGCTACCAGAAACAAAAAAAGAGTTTTATAAGCAGAAGTACAAAAGGAAAAATGTAAAACCCCCCTCTTTACTTACATTTTTAGGTAAATCAAGGCAATTTAATCTGATTGAATGAATATATGAACGAAACCACAACACCACAATAATGCAAATTCAGTAGGTGTGAACCCTCTTAGTCAACTACTGTCCAGCTGCTACTTGTATGCCATTTCCAATTTACAATGACAATTTGAGCTGGCAAGTATGTGCAGTGTAACTGTCAGATTTTTTTAAGCTTTAGTAGGTAAGACCGACACAGTTTCTTACAGTTATGTATTCCAGCAGTAACTTTCAAGCAACTTTTGGCAGCAAGCAGCTTTATTTTATTACTCTGGTATACATTTCTTAGCAACCTGCATTCATTAGTTTGATAAATTTAGCCTGAAGTGTCAAGTAACATGTTTCCTGAGAGTCTCTTTCTTTGGCTTTGCTAAAAGTCAAGCCTAATGTCATTAACCTAGAGTGAATATTTGTAGTATATTTATTAAATTTCCTAGTAATTACTATTTTTCCTTAAACTTTAGATTTGAACACTCCAGGTAAGTATGGATAACCTGGCATATAAATTATTATGTAGATGCATGATTTCCAACTCTACTTTTTTCACTGTTTATATAAAAACATTGAGTTGAATGGTGAATTAGATTTTCAGAAAATTACTTTTTCAATCACATCAACATTTAAGTCATCTATTTAAGGTATTGTAATTAAAGAAAAAACTTTAGGCAGAAATTTTTATAAAATTTCCACAGAATTAAATTACTTTCATTGAAAAATATTATTAATTAAACCGTTCTACCATTATAAAGTGCAGTTCTGTCTACTGATGTACAGACCTGAATTATTTAGTGGGATGTCTATTGTGTTATATTCACATGATCCTCTGAAGATCACGGATTGTTATTGAGTGAAATGGTACATTTTTCCAGTATACATATCTTTGCTCATACACAATTCTTGGAGCTGCAATGAAGTATGGAAGTGATAATTCTAGGACTTCATGGCATGTTTGTTTTTAAGTATTCCAAACAGTCATGCAAATCAAACAGCCTGACAGTCATCTCAAGAGTGTGAACCCTCTCAAACTGGTCCTGTCACCAGTGGATGAGCACTGGGTCTGTGGCTCTCCAGGCTGTCCTGGTGCAAAGCTGAAAGCTTCAGCTGCCTTTGGGGAGCTTCACCAGCTACACCTCCATGCACTCTGCTTTTAGAGAAATGGGTGCTGTAAATAAACTTTCTCCAAATGAGTCATTCCTAGCAGTGATAATTTAATATGCCCTTACCTTAAAGTTAGGGGTTAAAGATCAACCTTAACTGTATGTCATACTTATATATCTGCTATCTCACTTAAGTCTGAAGCTGTTTTTTCTGTTCCCTATAAAGTTACTGTTCTATCATTATTCATGTTGCAACATTGTCTGCCTTAATATTTTCCCCTGATGTTAAACTATTGTTTCATTCTCTGGCTGCTGTGCATGTCTTGTTCTCTCCTCTCAGCCAGTGGACCCATGAGCCAGATACAGAAGTGATATGTAAGGTGCTGTAAGATAGATCACATAATATTCACTACAATTCCCTCAGTGTTTCATACTCTGCTGTTCATAATGTGAAAGACAATGTAACATGATATAACTCTCTTACAAAGTAGTTGAAAGGAGGTGGGTAAGCTAAGGCATCTCTTTCAGTAAATTATGCTTTCTCCTAGCTGTTTATTATGTGAGCTAAGCCTGATTTAAGTATAGGTTGTCTGAGGGGGATGATAAGGTAGTAGACACAGATCTGAGGTAATTCTGTTAGTTGTGGTTGCACTGGTGAATTCAGAGATAAACCATGTCAAAGTATAGGCTCTGTGTGGGCTAGTTGAGCTGAAAGACAGTTTAGCTATGTTAATTGCAGGTCTGCCTGGCTCCATGTATTTATGAAGACATTATACTCCCAAATCAGCAGAATCAAGCCATCCAAAAAAACATTTTTTGTGGGAAATAAAAATGAGACGCTCACGGACTCATGCTGACTCAAAGAAACAGTATATCAAAAAACCTACTGAACTCTCTGGATTGTTTCCATTATTTTTAGTATCTCATCTTCTGAGTAAATAAAATGGGGTTGACTATGAGACACTCTGTTCGCATTACTCCTCACTTCTACCTGGTGCATCACTTCTGAATTCCATCTATCATTCAATCAAACTACATACACATTTAGAAAAACACAAGTGTTTTGATGGCAGTCATCTATCAGGTAAAACATCCTCCTTTTAAAGCTAGTTTTGTATTAAAAAATTAAAAAGTTTTGATTTGTTTATTTTGTTGGGGGGAGTTGTTGGGTTTTGGTTTTTTTTTGGTTTTTTGTTTTGGGTTTAGGGTTTTTCTCCTGAAAGAGAAAAAGGGATTTTTTTTTGCAGTGGTCCAAGTGAAGCAGTCTGAATTCTCAGGACACAGAAGACATTGTAGCACACAGTGGCTGGTGACAGAAAGAGAGAAAATAAAGTAAATCAGGTTGTCCAGAAGCTCTGGATAGAATATATAAATAAATAAAAGCAAATGTATTGGGGAGTAGCAGTGGAAACAGATGGTGAGCATGAAGGCTGAAGGGAAAAAAAGCGAGTAGAGAGTTTCTCTGAAGTATATCGCTACTGCTGCTGCTGAGAAAAAATTTCAAGCTCAGAGAAAACAGCTAGGTGACTCCTGCTTCCAAAGTTACTGGAGGAAGTGCCAGAAAAAGGAATATAATTTTTAAAAAGAAAAACAGGTCCTCAAGGGTGAGTTTCTGCAAGCTCCCACTAGACTAGTGCCTCAATCCCGTCTCAATATTTCCCCCAGGTATTCACTGCCTTTCATGATGCTTTATTCTGACAACTCACATTATACTGCAGAGTAGCTTATGGGAACTGAAGTATACATTAATAGGCTTTCCATATTCATTTTTCCAGAAGGTGGATGCATTTGCAGTAAAATCTTTGCACTCAATCCTCTTTCACTCAATCCACTCAATCACTCAATCCACTCAATCAAGAAGATTGCAACATGTCTTGATAAATTCTAACCCTCTCGTGGAATTTTCACCAATAGAAATTTCAGTGTTGTCGATATGACTATATTATTAAAGAATGGATAAAAAAGAGAAATGGCACTCTAGATCCATGCAAATTCTCTATATCTGAGAACTTTGTACCATATATATAGTTAAAGAAATTAGTAAGAGCCATGCCTTTTTGTTTCTATCGAACACAAAAATATTTGAACATAAAAGTTACTTTGTGTCTAAATTAATCTCCATCTTCTGTGCTAGTCAATTTTCACTCCTTGATAACAGAGAGCTCCTTCAAAAATTGCCTTGCACAAGTATCCTGTAGGCTTTGCCTAACTTGGAACTATTTCTGGAGAAGTATTAATGCATGCTTCTGCAGTTTCACTACTAGAAAACATTACATTTTTCATGTTTTAAACTTGGGTCAAATATTAAAAGGATGAGCACTTGCATCCTGCTTAATTTCAATGCAAGTATCTACATTAAAAATTGTTTTAGTGAAGCTTCAGTTTTTTCTGCATTATAGAAAATAATATATATAAGTATATAGAAGTAATAGTATACAAGCAATTTTTAAATTTTTGCAAGGGGGAAAAAAGGTACTGTGCAATTACTTTGGGTTGTGGTTCTCTATTAAAAGTCTAGATTGTTTGCTAGCTCTAATAATTTACAGTCTTTTGTCTGCGACAAGACACACAAAGTACTTATCTGGAAGCAACATCAGACTAATGAGAACTGACATTTTCTGTATACAGCAGATCTAGAATTTTGCGAAGTCAAGAAGATGAGAAATTCAATCTCCTTCACTGAATTGATCATGTTGATGGGAAAAGTCTGCAAGCCACATCAGTACATGCCTAGTTCTAATAGTCCTGTCAATATCACTTTCTCCTTGCATGTATACATATAATCTTTATATTCATTCCATAACAAAAAAGTTGAAGCTATCTAATATTTTATTATTTATCCATAGTTATTTGAGCTCTGTGATACTTAAAGTCCCCTTTTTCCTATGTGGCATTCCTTAGTGTATGTCAGGTTCTGGAGTGGAAAATCCCCATTATATACTCTGGTTCCCATTCAGTCAATTAGTATACACTTAGGAGTTATTCTTCTGTGGCAGAGCTACCCATAATTGAATTTATGTCAGATAAGATGCTGTACTTATACATCCTCTGGGAGCAGAAATGAAGACATCAGCCATAAGGCACACACAGGTTTCCCTATAATCTCAGTGAAACACCTGCTATTGTTTTAGGGTATGGTGCACATGCTTAAACAAGCCAGGGACTGATTTACCCGACTTCTTATATTCAGTTATTGCTCCTGCTGATAATATATGAAATCAGGCCATCCCATGCCATGAAGATGATAGATGACAACGTTTTGTTAACTTATCATTAACATTTATGTCAGAATGACCTATGTACCATTTCAGCAATTACAAATGTCAGAACATTTACCTTTACAATGGGTTTGAGGCACTGTTAATCAGCTCAGACAATCACTCACTCAAAACCTTAATTGGTATATCCCTAGCAGTTTTTGAAGAGGACTGATTTCTTTCCAAAATTACAGGGCATTTTACATTTCTAAACTGAGAAAAACAGGAAATCTTTTTTTTTTAATATTATTTTGTCATTTTCTTTTCTGGTTGTAAATTTCATTCTGAATACATCCAAATGGAAAAAAGATGTTACTATTAATAAATTATATGGGGGAAATACAGCATCTAATTGAAACCTGCTACATTCACCGGTCCTCCATCTCTAACCCACACAGACTGAAGCCAACTGAACAGGTTAACACTGATTAATCCACATGGTCCCAGAGCAACACAAGATTTCTTTGCGACAAAAGAATAATCACTTGCTTTTTAATTGGTTCTTTGCAGCCTCTTAACACAACTCTTGCAGTGCAAAAGGGCAATGAACAAGGTTAGACTCTGGTCCTTGGTCATAAGGTGATGTACAACCAAAAGTAAAAAAAACCCTAAAATACAATCAACTCAGATAAGCTTAATTAAATTGTGAGAGAGCTACAGTATCATTACAAGTGGGCATTCTTTTAGCACCCAAGGAGTAAGTGCTTAACAGATCCATGTACTGGGTCATTTTTCTTGCATAAAAATAAAACAATGGAAAATGACAATGTGTCTTTAATATTTACCATATTTAACAGTTAAAAACTTTCATATTCTGAAGGATTTATTCAATTATGGGAAAAGACTCATTAAAATAAATAGAGCATTTTAGCTCACCCTGTGAGAAACTCCTATTAAGGACAAATGTTTGAGTCAGAAAATTTCTTCAGCTTCAAAAATAAACTGTATGGCTAAAGGGGATTCTTCAAAATGCACATTGAAAATGTTTGGTTCCTCTTCTGTTTTTACAGATGTAAATCATATTTCATTTAAACTGGCAAAAGAAAGTTCAGAATTCAGGCCACACTGTCTAACCAGGGGTGCTCCCATTTGCAATTTATATATCTTTATTTTTATTTGTATTTTTATTTTTTTTACTCAACAGAGGTAGCATTTACAATAAGCTCCAGCAGTTAGAATCATAAAGAAATACCCTATAGTCAGTGACTGATTGTGCCTTGATTAGATGCTCCTCCAGACTGCAATTGTTCACATCACTTATTTCTTTCTATTTTCAGGATCCACAATTACAATCAAATCTCAGACATAAACAAATAATCACAGTCTACTTTAGCTAAAAAGAGAGTTCTATTTACACAGTGGGGAGTCCCACTGTCTTTTTCAAAGCATAGAGAGGAGGGTTTGCCACATACATGAAGAAAATAATCTAAACCTTTAATTTTTCTTTCTGACTTAGTGCCTCAAAGTCTGCAGAGGGTTGTTAGATCGACTGTAGAGTGGGATACCCTGTAATATCAACTCCCATCCTAACTTTGTAAATTTTAGTTCGTGGCTGTTCCTAAGGAAACATTCCCAGGCTCAGGTGTCACCTGTCCGTAACATTACTCAAGGGTGGCCTCTCAGACTAATCTCAGCCTAATCTTAGAAAATATAAGCTGCTTTGCCTTATCTAATATTACTAACCAAAGCAAACACACTATAAGGTATCATGAAAATCAGCTTCTTAAAGGAATTGACTTTAAATTTTTAGGACACTTCAAAATGCTGTAGATTAATGTCATGGTTTAACCCCAAATGGCAACTAAATACCATGCAGCTTCTTGCTCACCTCCCTCACCTCCCAACCCCAAAGCAGGGAGGAGAATCGAAAGGGAAAGATAAAACTCAGGCATAAGAACAGTTTACTATTGAAACAAAATATAATAATAGTAACAATAATAGCAACGATAAGGAGAGAGAGAGAAACAGAACACAAGAAAAACAAGTGATGCACAATAAAACTGCTCACCAGCTGCTAAAGGAGATCCAGACCACCCCACCATCAGCCCCCCTGACACGTAGCTTTCCCAGTTTGTATGCTGGGCATGACACTCCATGCTATGGAGTACTCCTTTGGCCAGCTTGGGTCAGATGTCTTGGCCGTGCTCCCTCACAGCTTTTTATGCAGCCCCTTACTAGCAGTGCACGAGACACTGAAAAGTCCTTGACTTGGAGTAAGCACTGCTTAACAACAACTAAAGCTGCTGTGTGTTATCAATATTATTCTCACACTAAACCCAAACACCACAGCACTCTACCAGCTACTAGAGAGAAAATGCACTTTGTTCCCAGACAAAACTGGGACAACTAATACTAGCCCAAAATAAAAACAGAGGTGCTGCAAGTCCTCTTTCTCTGGCTACAGTATAATTTTAACACTTTTTCTTATGGGTGAAGCAGAGCATGTTTTAGGATGTGAGAATTTTACTTAATTAACACATTTCATTTTCCATATGTTCAATAACTGTCAAAAGCTGACACTACTTTTTTGCGCTGGGATTAATCATCATCAAAGACAAACCCATAAGAACATCAAGTAACTTGTTGAAAATTAGCAAGCTCTATAGATTTAGCAGGCATAACCAGAGAATTAGTGAGTAGGACATCTTTGATGGCCACATGTCATTATAGATGCATTCAAATCTCTACGCCCAATCTATGATTGATCCATTTTACAAATGTATTAAATCCACTAAAGTATCTTGCTCAGGAGATTGCCAGAAATTAGATAGCAGACAAATGAGTTAAGAATTAACTTGTTCATTGAATGTACTCAAATAAATATGAAATTGTCATGCTCATAAAATCCATTAACTTCAGTAAATAGCCTAGTTAATCATGGAGCACTTCCAAGATTGCTCCTTCTGTGAGCCAGAGGAAGAAATAAGATGGAACATCTTGTCTTTCACATACAGGTTTTCAGACCATGCCCACATTCTGAAGATAATCAGACATTTCAGTAGCACATATAACACAGTCTGTTAGCTATCTTGTTAAAAAATTATCTTTAAGGAAATTATGTTACTTACATGCAGAGCACTATTGCATTTCCCAGGCTGCCAACCATCCTATCTTGGTCAAACACCGTACAAGTCTGATTTTAGCCAAGATGCAGGTTCCATTTACAGCACAGGCTGAAATAAAGCTTCATATTCTTCCCATGCAAGCAAAAATGTATGTCAATAGCAAATCATTTGACAAAGGCACCTTGGACCATGATTCCTTCAAATAAGGAATATGCAGTGGAAAACGCATAACTGTAGATAAAGGGCAGAGAATTTCTATCTTTGAATAAATTGATCTGAGTCCTAGAGCCATAGAGGCAGCCCACAAACAGCTTGCTCCCCAAGGGAAGAGGGTCAGCCTAGAGAACTAGCCATTATGTAAAGGTGAGCACTGAGGGCAAACATAGAAAGAGGACTCCACAGCATGCAGGAGCAAGACATGAACTGAAAGACTCCGTAAATTCAAAGAGCATGTATTGAACTGCATTGAAGTAAGAAAAATAAGTGTATTTTTCCAGATTGTATCTGGATGTGTTTTGCTATATATTATTCTAGTAAAGCCTAACTGGAATCACCAGCACATGCTTTGTTTCCTTTTGAAAAGTTAACCCATACAATCCAAACTTAAGGATCAAGGGGTTCATAGACTTCAGGGGGTTTTTATAATCATAGGAGTCAGTATCAGGGCCATGGGTTGCCAGCTCCCAAACAAGGATACACCTCCTGTTCCTGACAATAGGGATGCAGAGATGCAGAGAAACAGTTCGAGAGCAATCACAGCAGCCCCTGAAGTGTCCAGCAAGGGAGGACTTGGCTATGGTTCTCACAGGGTCCCCATATCCCCAGATGCCTTAACATATTGTACTCGGGGAAGGAAACAAAGGACTGATTTTACAGTAAAAACACAGGATGGCCACAGACACTAACACAGTGGATGCCCTTTTAAATGTCATTAAATCAATTCTACATAAATCAATTCTTATTGAAATTACATTTGGCTAGCCTCCTGTTCACTCTGCTCTGAGCAATAATCCTATTTGCTGATATTCTCAGTGACCCCTGGGATAATAATGCTTCCTTTTCTTGCTCCATATATCTCTTGATAGTAATGAGTTTCCTTGTGCATGTGCACTTTTAAACCCAGAGTTAATAAGGCAGTCACTAGTTTATAAGAGACAATCATATTTGCCCCTGTCACTTGATATTGCACTGTGACATATTTCAAGAGATACATTTCTTTTTTCTGGGAGTAGGTAGAATTTCAATATGTTCCAAAGTTCTGAGTCACGTATATCACTTAAGTTTCCCAGTTTTGGTTCATCAAGGGCCATAGGGAAGGGACCAAGTGGTATTTATTTTGTTTCTCCAGATCCAGCAGGCTATCTTATAAACACTCTAGTTTTTGGAGTAGCAAAGAGAAAACTGCATTGAAAGAAAAGGAGTAAACATCAGTCAGTATTTTATGGGACACGATATACAATATCTGTGTATTGCTGGTTTATGGATGTGAGACAAACTTTTACACTGCAGGTCACATGCATGTTTAGGACAACAAAGCATTAACATTTAATGTCAACAATTTTTGTTTTAAAAGAGCCCTATGAATCTTAAAACTAACAGATTTTCTGTGCTGGTTTATAGTTGTGTTAATTGATTTTAAACGTTATTTTTTTCTTTCTGAGTTCCCTTTAACAGTGGTAATTCACAGTTTCCTACCTTAGGCTGACAACCTTATAAAATAGCCTCAGAAAAAAAGGGGTCATTAATGCAAACAGTTATTTTCCTTGGAAGGACATGAGAAATCATAAGATCCAAGGACTTTCATTGAAAGCTAGTCCCACTTTATGTGAGCTAATTTCTGCTAAAGCATATGAAACAGTTGCAACACCACTGGTAAATTACTTTTGCTAATGTATTAGCTCAGTTCAACTGGACACTGGTTCAGCTATACAGAAACAGTTTCCACAGTCCCTAGTATTTGTTCTGCATGGCAGAAAAACATAAAAAATATTCCTTATTCTATATGACTGGATTACAGATTAGGGCAATGCTTTTTCAGAAACAGCAAGGGTTTTTCTTTCATTTTCCCTTTTCTTTCTCTTTTATATCTTACATGGAACAATGCAAAATTCAGTCCTTATTTATAGCGAGAAAGCACTACATGCATACTTATAAACAACAAAATATTATTCCTATCTTTATTAACTTAAACAGTGTACATAATAGCAAGTATATTTCTTGCAGTTAAAATATTATTTTATTTTAAAATCATCTTTATATTTAAAATATATAGGAAAATGCTTAGACTCCCTCATCTTGAATTTTGCAAGTCTTGATCCTTTAATGGAAATTTTAAACAGTCAGACAGAAAAGAAAATATTTGACCTAAAAACCATGATGTTCCTCTGACTCATTTAAAGAGCAAAATTATTTTTTTAAATAACATGAGTATGCTTGTACACATACATAAACTGTGTAACAAAAAATAATATTTTCCTGTATGTCAAGATTTTATTATAAAATTAATAGTTTTTATTATAATTACTCTTTCCTTTTTTCCTCTGAAAGATACCATTGAAAACTGAAATGGTATGTCTGCAATAGGAAGGTTGAAGCATTATTCCAGCAGAATTCCATCTAAGATCAACTGGATCTATCCATAAAATAAAAATTTAAAAACCACGAGAGCTGAAAGTCCTGAGAAGAAAATGAACAGATACTTCAGAGTTTTTGGCATGTGTGTTGTATCTGTTCATTTAATAAAAACACTATGGAAATTTAAGTCCAAATTTAAGTCCAAAATTACAAAATAACCCCATTAGTTTTGTCCTTGCATAATTTGTCCTTTTCTCTGACTCTGGTAAGGGAGCCAGAGAGGTTTAAGTTCACACTTTTGTAAATCATCTTGCAGTATTAGGGCTGATTTTCAGATAAAATATTTTTTCTGTTTTGTAGCAAACTACACTTGTATTACATTGCCAATCAAAGTAATGATCAGTGACAAAGTAAGACATTATTACTGTGCAGATAGGAAGAGAAATATTTTTTTACACTGAAATTCTAGGTGCTTAGCAATATTGGCAAGAGGTTTTTTTCTTTCTATAGCAGTATCATATTCAAGTCATTTACAATATTTGGTAAATGCCACAGCACAGATCTCTAAACCTATTTAACCGAAGAGTGTCATTTAAAAAAATTTCATGGAAAATGTTTTTTACTAATTCCAAAACAAAAAAATTCAAGTAAAACTCTGTATTCACGGTAAGAACTCAGAGAATATTCTGTTCCATGTAGATCATATAAGGGATCATATCCCAGTCTTCATTAGTGCAGTCTAAAAGAAATTTGTATACTACCCAAAACACCCACCCAAAATCAATAGAATTCAAGCCTAAATAATCATACCTTTCTTTATTATATAACATTTGGTCAGAATTAAATCTCTTCTCACAGCACAGCAGAACACAAGCTATATTGATAACTCATTATAAACACAGTGAACCACTGATTTTTACTTTGGTTTTATATAAATAAATTCCTTCTATGTCTTTACTGCTGCTTGGCAATAAAGGCAATATTGCTTCTCCTTCAGCCTAGAAGGACGCTTTTGATACACAGTTATCTACAAACAGTCGTCAATCATAGGAAATAAGAGCATAAAGCACACTGGAATAAATTATGAATAAATATCACCATGAGCCAAGCTCTGACCTTCCTCCTCAGTTTTCACTCAGCCTTCATTTAAGCAGATCTCTTTTGAAGACTGGAATTTAGAAATGAATCAATCATTACCTACAGTTCAGTGTTTGGTTTAGCCTCTGGTGTCTGCAGGATGGTTGACTCCCATTGCTTCCTTCCTCACACTGGAGAATGGTTGGCAGGATTTGCAAGACTGTGTGTCCTTTTCACATGAAAAGAGGGTTTCCTTGAACGTGTTGGTTTTGCTTGGTTTTTCAATGCCCCAGGGAGGCTGAAAACCACGTGCCCAACCAGTCTGTCAGTGTCCCATTGTAGGGAAACCAGTGCACAGTCTGCTGCAGCCAAGAGTGGTTTGACCAGCTTGTTCAGGGACACACAGTGACAGCGTATGGGAATGAAACCTTTATTGAAGGTTAGAAAGAGAAATGCTCTCCTGCATCTCCCCACTCTTAATCAGGTACATTCTCCAATGCCAGCAACAGCTGCTGCTCTTGAAGGACTCACACTAAACAGTTTACGAAGTAACACACATTATTGACAAACTCATTGATAATAGAAAATTGTGATGGGTTAAGGTTTGAAGATTGATTGTGATAGTGACTCACTGCAGAGACAAATTTAAAGCAATATACAAACTCTAATCATCAATGAAATCTAGTTCAAGATAATAATTTAGCACACATATGGCTCTTACCCAATAGGTTTCTCTATGGGGAAGAAGACAGGCTCAAACAATCAACTGAACCCTGAAGTCACAATGGAGCCTTCCCTAAATTCTCCCCATCCCTAACTCACTTTTATATGATGTCCTTACATTTAGGTGGAGTTTGAGTAGCTCTGGCTACACATACTTTTATTATTGATTACTGTAACATTCTCTAGCTTCACTCTCAAAAATATAGTCAATAATTTATGGGGTACACGCCCAATGAGGGGTGGTTGTACCTTGGAGGTGAGTGTTAGTATTGCAGTTAGATTATAATGAACCAAGTTCATCCAAGTAGAGTGTTTCACTGCAGCTGCTGGCTCAGCAGCAAGGCATCTCCTCTCTCTCTTGGGTGACAACTGCTATGCAGTTTATTGGCTACATGGCACCATCGAGTTCCCATCCCTGCAAGGATTTCAACAGAGCCCAGCCAAGGTGTCTCCACTTTGCTCCACCCTCCATTTCATACCTCAAGCCTGCTTAAGGTTGCAGGCTCTGTGTGTGGTGAATTAACATGAAATAGATTTCCTGCATGCCAATTGCATTCCAATCTGGAAGGAGTAACTGCATTTAACCCTATAATTCCCAGGCTTTTACAACCTCTGTTGGAATGTGAATATAACTTTCAAGTTTTCTAATTTTTCTCCTAATCACATTCCCACAGTCCTAATTCTTTTGTCCAGATTTTCCATATTAATAAACTTATACTTCGTCAAAAATGTTGCACATTTTAGTATGACAGCCACCACATTTCAGCAGATGTATTGTCCCCATGGCTTACGCCGGAAACTAAAAAAGTCTGTAAGTCGTCTGTAGCTTCACTGCAACCTGAATTCTGTGAAACAGGAGGGTCAAATGCAGTACTTCCCATTGCTTATATGACAGGGCTTGCTCCTATAGGTCTGCTGCCAGCACCACAAAAGGTATCTGCTAACAGCGGGTCCAAGGGCTGGTGGGATGCTTCACTCACCAAGGATGTGACATAGGATCATTCCTGGCATGCACAGTATTTGTTAGTATGGAGATTCAAGGCATCAATGGGTCAGACGTCTGGAAGAAACACACCCAAATTATACAGGCAGCAACTATTGAAAAAAATGGATTTTTTCCAATATGGTCTATGCCTTTAAGAATGCTCTATTTAATCCATCCAAGTGAAGTGCAAGATACTTATATGCAAATATCTGCTGAGTGCTGGCTGCTCACTGCAGAGTGATGTCTGCAAATATCCTTGGCTTGGAGGTGATACCTAAATGCAGTCTTCTTCAGCTCATATTGTTGGCTGTTCTCAGGTGGATTTCTTTACTGGAACTGTCCCAACTTGCAGAAATAATTTCAGGAGTACTGCAAGAAGGATTCGAGTCTCAGGTTTCAACATCCTGTGTTCAAAGCTTTGAGTTACAGATTCACCCCTTTTGGCCTAAACACTGTTTAATTACTTGTGCAGCACTAAAAACAGTGCAACAGAAAAAGTTGAGAGACTTTCACAAAAATATGTGAGACCATAGTGATTTATCAATGTAGGCTGTAGAAAACAGCAGAAAATAAGGAATGACACGGTTTCAAACCAGAACAGGCAAAACAGGAGATCTATTTTATTGATTATCATGGTGTGGTTTGTTTTTTTAGATACTATTTTTCTCTCAGCTTTGCCAAAACACCTAAATTTCATGCTTCTCCTTGTATCTTTCTCTATCTAGCTCATTTCCTTCGTCAAACACCTTGTTCTCTTGAATTTCTGTCTTGCATACCTCCTCAGCACAGTGTGGTGATGCAGAGAACCTCATTTAAGACAGCAGCTCCTACTAGACAACAAATAAACTTGAAATTATAATAGCACACAGTTAAGCATCTCTCTGACGACGATCCATAAGTCATTAATTGTCATAAAATGCTTGTATCTTTGGCTCCTTCTGACTTTAGTGAGCACTGCAGTGCTGTGCCAGATGAGATACTGAATTCCTATTTGTTCCAGAAACAGTACTCAATTTATTCAGTCACATTTAAGGCATTTTGGAAACAATATGTATTTTAAAGGTCAGAGATGGAACAAATCAAACTTCTAGGATACAGTAGTTTTGGCACAAAAATGGATGAAAGTAAGTTTATTGCAACTTCATTGTCGCTTTTTTAAATAGGAAAAGCTACCACCACATGTTTTTTATACTAGAAATACATCCTATACAAAAATCAGCTAGAAGTCCAACCTACACTATACCATCCTTTTTTCTTTCTTTCTTTTACTGCTCTCACTACTCAACAGGTCAATTACAGATTTCACCTCATTGAACCAGCTACAAGATTGTTTAAATCTACAAAGTACCACTTGGCTCCATTTCTGTCAAAACTGCTAAGTCACATTTGCCCTAGATCTAAAAGAGATTATTCCTGACAAATGTATTGATCTGTTCATAACCATTTTAGCTGAAAGACTGTTTCATAAAAGGAACCTCCGCTGTCTGCAGATTTATAACTCCATAGTAATGACATGTTTGAACTGCATGAGAGACAGCCAATGTTTTTTTATGAACCCATTATTTGAAGCTACTGTACTTCAAATTGGTATGCAGAATGGAATGAAATGGTTTCATTTAATTTGTCTTACTCAAAACTTTCCACTTATGCATGCAGCTGAGAGATTGAAATCATGGATTTCCTAGCACATCCCACAAAGCAAAACCACAAGCATAGCCAGCATCTCCCCTTTTTAGCTGAAAAAGCATGTATAGCACGTTGGTTACATTGCAGCCTATTTTAAGCCAAAGTATTTCAGCAAAATCTCATGCCAATTCAGTATCTTTACGTATTTCTGCACATTTTTCACACCATTTTTTTGATCACTCAGATATTATTCCTAAAGTTATGACATATATTTTGAAATCCATGCATAAGACAAGGTTATCAGAAAGCTTTCATTCACTCAATTGCTTTTCCTGCAGAAGAGAGGAAGCCACATGAAAAATGTGAGCAGCCTCTAGAAAGCATATCTCTTCTTTTGCTGAGAGGGCACAGTTAAAGTCCCACAAACCCTTGCCAAGCCTCTACAGCAGGATGGTGAACAGCAATCCTGTTGTATCAGCAGTTTCATCTCCAGCCCACAGCACTGTCAATAGCGTTTGGGGCATGATTTCAAAAACAGATCAGGTCCCAGTGGTTTATGAGGTTAAGCTATATATAAATGCTTGTATGATGGACTGATGCTTGAAGAATCTGTTCTGTGCCAGGAGAAAAAGTGCCTGAAGACAGAGAGTGGAGGGGTGGTTATGTATTTAGAGGAATGGATTTGGAAACACCCCCCACAACAGCAATAAATCACTTCATACCCTTATCACCATGGGGGTTTTAGAGAAGTGGGACCATTTGGGGCTTAGCAGTTGAAATCTTCTAACTGACATTTCAGTATATTACTGATCTGAATATATTCTCCTCTGTTTGATCTTGGGATGCCAGGCTTGATCGTATTGAATCTAATCATACTGAATTTGACCTAATGTGTTTTAGGTCTAAGCACATTTAGAAATCACATGCTTCCAAAGGAAGACTTTGCATCTAATTGCAAAGAGACCAAATGTTGTTTTACTGTCACTTCATCTGAAAACCTAACAGCTGAAACTCTGCTACAAACTAGAATTTTAATTTAAATAAAAAATATAATTTTAATTGTTTCTGATGTGGGAAACAACCATAGCTGTTTCACTAA
The DNA here is from genome assembly GCF_008360975.1 of Lichenostomus cassidix. Lineage (NCBI taxonomy): Eukaryota > Metazoa > Chordata > Aves > Passeriformes > Meliphagidae > Lichenostomus > Lichenostomus cassidix. The sequence goes on along the minus strand of NC_139480.1, from coordinate 39,420,776 downwards.
GATGAAATGAAGAATGAAGGAGAGAAGGGGGAAGGGAAGGGAAGGGAAGAGAGAGATAGCATTCAGTGGGGAATTGTTAGGGTGCAATTTTTCCTTCTACTTCTTTCTGTGTTTCCCAGCTTGATATCTCCAGAAACATCTTCTGACAGGACAAAGTGGTGGACAATTTCTTTGAAGTAATTAAATTCTGATTCTGGCTTTTTTGCTGTGAAGGATATTAATAACTTTGGTTCAGCACTACACACTGCAAACTAAGCAATGTGTATTTTTAAATTTTCAGTGGTTCTTTTATATTTGCTTTTCAAAATGTTCCATTTGTCTGAAGATTATTTCTCTTCTGTCCACATTTAGTGAACAAAACAAGGAGGAATTACCTTGGAGTCAAAAGGAAGTCTTTAATAGTTCCAGGATAAGTGACATTTGGTTTTCATTTACTTTGCTTCAGTTATTCTACCCAACATCCATTCCATGAAAAATAATGAAAAATAGTAAGCCATAGAAATAAAGAGAGGAGACCTAAGAAAATTTTTAAAAGGTACCAAAGGAAGGATACAAAACAGCAACTGGTAAAAATAGAAGTATACTTTCTTATTAATTTCTCTTCTTTTTTACACTTCCTTTTTCTTCTTTCATTCTGCTTTAGTTTATGTATTTCTGGTCCCCATGACTGATCTTCTTTGGCTAACAAGATCATACCTACCCCCTCTCTTGCACATTAGCTCTACTAAAACAATCATCTCCAAAACTGAGTAACTATACCAAATTCAAAAAGGCTTTTAAATAATAAATCACTGCTTCGTGTGGAAGCATCATGACTTAGGTTTTCACATCTTGAGCTTAATTTACTCTTAGTTTGCATCTGTGACATTCCTGAAAGAGTGAAAGCATGAAGTTTTTCCCACTCATGCCAGGATTTTCGTGTAGCACCTCACCATTCTGCAGCTCCTGCGACAGTTACACCACCAAGTCTAACAGACATGCTTGAAAATCTGAATGCAGTACATATCTTGCCTGCCAGAAGTCAAGATTATACTTTAATCAAAGCTGCTAGATTTCTTCACTTACCCCATTCTTCCCTCTTCCAGGATCTATTTCTTCACTGAGTCTCTTTAAACATCTGATTGCCATTTATGAGGATTCTGGTGCTACAGTGGGTTATTCCACCACGACAGTTCAATGCTGGCATAGCCAGAAGGAAAACTAAGTTATTGCAGTTGTGTATTATTATGTGTTAGCTGAAATGACAGCACCTCTTGTCCTCTGCTTTTATGACCTTGTAAGTACAGTTACTAGAAAAATTGTCATGCTTACTCTGGAAAAGTGGCAGTACAATTCAAGAAGCTAATTCAAAGGGTTGTTTTATTGCAAAAGACATCATGTTAGAATCGGTCCAAGGTGAAATGTTATCAGCAACTCCAGTGACTAATGGTCCAAATTCCAAACACATCTACATGGGGGGAGTTCTAATGATGCAGTAACAGCTTCACAACTGCTCACAGATAGCCTGTGAATTTTAGGAATATTCCTATCTTCACAGCCCCATCAACCAAGCAATGACCACAGCTTGTTTTCTTGTGAATTTGGACTGAAATGGAACAGGAGAAAAGACAGAGGTTATTGGCAAGTGTAGGCAGTAAAAATAACAGAGCACTGAAAGGTTTTTTTGGTAGTTGACTTTTTTTTCTTTTGACTTATAAAATGTCTCAGAAATGTTCCAGTGTTGCCAACTTGGATGCATTTGCTGAAATGTTTATGAGATTTATGAATTGAGCTTCTGGCCTTTAACATCCATTTTTCAAAACAAAATCAAGTGGTATTTCACAGAAAGTAAGTGCGACAATGAAAAGGACCATCTTGCGAGGATTCCTCCTACAGTGGTTTTCCTTCCTTTTGTCCCCCTTTCTAGCCCAAGTCCAGTTGTGCTCTGAAAAGGGAAACCAAGAAGGACATGACTATGACAGTCAGGAGAATGTAGTCAGTATGGACTCTGTTTTGGGTATAATAACATGAAGAACACCAAGGGCCAGTTTTGTTACCTTATCCCAAAACCCTCTAATATTATCTGTCTATGCCATATTCACATGAATCCAAGTTAGGAAATTAAATAGTCTTTAACAGCAGTTCTCATGCTAAATTCAATGGGGTTGACAATTATATATTGCTTACTAAATATCCTAAAGACTTCCATGCTCAGGAAAGACAGGAACTTTTGAATACACCCATTCAGCTCATTTGAAATTAGGATTGCATTTAAAGTCCTCAAGTAGCATTGCAAAAAAGTTGACTGAATTTTCACTGACATCTAAGCTCATTTTACAGTAATTTAATAATGCACTTGAAAATGTACTTTAAAATTGTCCAGAAAAAGTCACAAAATTTCATTATTATTCAGCAACATATGATGCTAAAGTTATGAATGGTGCTTCTGAAACTCAAATTTGACACTTCTCACAGTGTTGGGAGAAGTTCAACATGTTTTTTATCTTCAACATTTAAAGATGACTGGGCTACCCATCAGATGTATAAGCCTAGACAGCAACTGCAGTTCACATTTTCATTCATCAGGCCTTCCAAACAATACAAGAAAGTCTCTCTGAACAGGATGTCACCATTTGCAGAGTGCTAGTCCAAGTCTGTTGCATGAGGAATTTAGGACTTTTTACATCTGAAAAATGACAGACATCTGGAGTCACTGAATTTTATTATTTTGCCCCTCCTTAGGAAAAACTTGGAAAAAAAAAATTACCTTTAACTCTGTCTCTCAGGAATCTTTTAGAATCTAATAATATTTAACAAAAGTTACAAAGCAGCACATGTTAAAAAAGCAAGGGAAAAAGTAAAAAGAAAACACAAAATGAAAAAGCAATTTAGAAAGCATTTAGAACACTGTGCTCAGTAGCCTAAAGGAAAATCAAAAAAACAAGAAGAAAATATCCATCTTCCACATTATTTGATTTAATGATGTCAAGGAAAAAAATCATAACTCTTTAATTTAAACCCTGAGGAACAAGACACATTTTAAAAATCATAAAAATTTAAAAGGGTTTAGGTTTTTTTTTCTTTTTTACATATTCCAGACAGAGTGAAAAATAGTCTGTAGTGAATGAGATTAAAGTGATGTCACTGGAGAGCAGTTGTCTTTTCTATGTCTTGTTCATCTGATGACCCTTTGATTGAAGTTATTTTATGTTTCAATATGAATAATGGACTGAAAACGCGGATAAAATAAAAGTGTCCAATGTCATCTCCTCATTTAAAATTTGACAACAGACTCAAACTCATAATTTATGTAAACGGCAATATCCCATATTTTTATGCTGTTTTTATAGTACAAGTAACAGGTTGACGGATTTTGGAACATATTTATGGTCTCATGGGCTTCTTGCTCCAGTATTTCTGAATGTGTATGTTTAGTGGTGTTTCTACTTTCCAGGAAAGCCCTGAATCTTACTTCATTTTATGTGAGTCAGGAATTTCCTTTTATCTCACTGCCTTGTGATGCCAATACTATCCACAGTTTTCTTCAGCCTTCCCAGTCTTAACATAAGAATAAGGCTTGTCCTTACAGTCATGAATAGAATTATGGTCATGCAAAAAATTTCCTTCCCCTGGCAGAATCCCAAAACTCAGCCTCCGCTGCAACAATACACAATTCAATCTAAATTCTCATCCCAAACTGACCTTACCCTTCTCTCCTTTTTTGTTTTTAACAGATGTAACATTGAGGCATCACACCTCCCCTTACTTTTTATGACTGAGGGGGAAAACATTCCACCTGAAAACCTTGGATACGCAAATCACCAGACGTATTCACCCCGCTTTCTACCCTTGAACTTGGCCTCCTGTTTCCATCCAATTGTCCAGAATTTACAGGCTTTGGGAAGCTCAACCAAATCAGTCCCCAGGCTGCTCTGAAACGAGCCAAGCTCCAGGAATCCCACCTACATATTTAAGGTTTCATACAACAAAGGGGGAAAGGAGGACAGAGTAGAGCTGACAGGTTAGCAGGGCTTCCCATTATGATTCCTCTGGGAGAGAAAAATAGCACTCTAATGATTTAAACAGCCCAATGTGTGTTGTCAAGCCCGTAAGTCAGCACCAAAGAATTATACGCAATATACCCTATAGCAGCTAAAAAATGCATTTGCCATAAAACAATTCTGTGTTATTCACCTAATATGCTCCACAAAACCAACCCAGGCCCTTTAGTAGGTGACCAATTTAAATAAGGTAAAGCTCTGGAGACTGGTTATTGCCATATATTGTACCTTGCAGAACAGCTGTATACTAATGATTTGCCTGAGAAAAATCTCCTTTGCATACACTTTTTTTTCTGGTCTCAGAAACATAATTTCTACAATATCAAGGTATTTTAGAATGCAGTTAATAGTCACCAAAAACAAAGTGAATGCTTCTAATTCAAGGAGTCTCCACAGTATTAAGCCTGCAATGAATTGAAATAAAATACTTATCTCAGAGAAAAGTGGCAATCAAAATGACATTAATGACAAAATAAAAGTAATACAATATATATATTTTGTATTGAGCCTTCTTAACGTCATCAGGGAAATTATTAATCTGCTAGCAGAGATAATGTCACCATATCTGCATCCATCTGCTGTTGTTTAACCCTAGCTGGCAACTAAGCAACATTTGTGTTGAAATAAGACAAGTTTAATAATTAAAAAACCCAAAAATATTTTAAGAATGTGAGAGAGAGAGGTGATGCACAATACAACTGCTTGCCACCCACTGACTCAGCCAGTCCCGAGCAGCATTTGGCCCCTCCCAAACAGCTTCCCCAGTTTATATAGAGAGCATGATGATCTTTGGTCTGCACTATCCCTTTGTTCAATTCAGCTCAGCTGTCCTGGCCATGCTCCCTCTCAGCTTCTTGTGCACTTGCTCACTGGCAAAACACGAGAAACTGAAAAGTCCATGACTTAGAGTAAGCACTACTTAGCAACAAGTAGAACATCAGTGTGTTATCAACATACTTCTCAACTAATATCAAAACACAGCACTGTATCAGGTACAGGAAAGCAGGATGAAAGGTATTAGGTACTAGGAATAAAATTAACTTCATCCCATCTGAAATCAGAACACAGTCTGAAGCTAGCAATTCTGTTCTCTGCCATGCACAAGACCTTTTAAGGAGACAGGAAACTGATTCTCACTGGTTTCAAGGAGATCTGGCATAAACAGACTCCCAAACTTGGGGATGCAGGGATCTGTGTTAGTGGCTCCCAATAAGGTGCATCCATGCCATTGCACTGCACATCAGTGCACTGCACATCAGTAAGCTGTGGCTATCCCTCATTGCTGCTGTCTGCTGGAGGCACCTACCGTGTCAATGTGATATCTGCTTCCTGGCCAGTGGGCTTGCTGCTGCCCAGCAGCTGCTCTAATGCAATTCCCAAACAGTCAGGTGTCTTCTCGTACCCATGACCTAGTAATCTGCTCAGGATTTGCTGTAAAGTCCAGCTGAATTTGTCTCTGATTGGAACCAGTCTATGCTCTATCCTCAAGCAAAGCATCATGTCAGGAGAGGATATGATCCAAGGTGTGGGTTTGGCCCTAAGCTTTTCAGGGTTCTGAAATCAAATCTGAACTAGCAGGAGATGAAAATCAGTAATAATGCTTTCCATATAAGTATTTTTCCTGTCACTTGGCCAAGCAAAAAAGTTGAGGGTTGCTACATTTTAATACAGGCTCTCTTAACTTTCAGTGTTAGTGAGACCTTGTGAGTCAATCAAAGTAGTTATTCCAAGTCAGGGGGAAAGTAAGGTAGATAATGGAGCCTACAGGCAAGGAAGAGATTTTATTATTCCTGGGAGACACTATACAGAAATGTCAGACTGGACACCTACTGAAAAGCGCTGGAAAGAATGTCTTGACACCAAAGTGAGTTATGCTCAAAATAAATTCATTAAACTAACACTTATTTTAATAAAAGTCAGAGAGATTGGGGAGAGAGAAGATTCTTATCTGAAATTTACTCTGGTATTTATTTTCTGAAGATTGAATTGAATGAGAAGTAATTATGTATTGCTTTTTCTTTTTGAATCCTGAAACACCATAAAAGTACTGCTCCTCTTAACTTAGGTGAGATGAAGTGCAACAACCCTTCTGGTAAGTATCATATACCAGAAGCTCCCACTATTACCATGACCCAATTTTTCCAGCCTATTTCCCTTCCTTCCCTATGAAAGCCCTTCCCTACAACTTCAGTACAGTTTATTTTGTCTTTTAAATATAAGAAAAAGGTGTCCTTGCCTGGAAAGAAACTTGGTTTCCAGATGTAGAAAGCAAGTATTATTCTAAAAAGTAGTAGCTCAAATACCCATTAGATTCTTCAATTTCAAAGTCAAAAAGCTTAATTAATAATGTATTATTAATATTGCTAACAAATCAAAGGTCAGAATCACCATGTTGAGACATAAGTTCCAACTCATTTGAAAATGTGAATATATTTGCATATCTAGCGAAAACTAAATTTAAGGACATTATCAGAAATCCACTTTCCAGTTCAAGAGGTAATTTATTCGAAAAAAGAAAAATAGTCTGTTGGGGATCTGTCAGGTTTAACAACAGAAATCTGAGGAAATCTGTCATAGTCATGACAAAGGCCCCAAGACCCTTCTGGTATTCATTTGGTCTGGTCTTTTCTAGTCAGTGTTTCCTCTACTTTGTTCTGCAAGTTAATATTTAGAAAACCAGTTAGAACACACCCTTTTCCTTGTTGGGTTTTTGGGGTTTTTTTGGTCAGAAGTCCCTTTGGTATGCACAGAATAGATGTGACAGGGATTTTTGTGGTTATGGTCATCAAATCGGTTTTCCTTTTAATCAGAGACATCTAATTTCCTGTCTACTGCTGATCTATCCAGGGGCAAAATTAAGTTCCAAGAAAGTCCCACTTCATCACTTTTCATTACAAGTCAGGGTTATGCTCCTAAATTTTATAGGAGAAAATATTAGTCACTCAGGTCCTTGGGACTGATTATTTAATACATTCAAAGTTGAGGATTGTACTTGAGCCAGTCCTGAACAACCTGGAAGTTCACTGCACCATTATTTAAAGATATGAACTGCGTCTCCAAAGTCCCATCTTTACATTTCATATTCAGTTTACTTTTTACTCATATAAAAGCAGATAACCTGTCAAGCAGGTTACCAGACTGCTTGTAAAGCCTTTTCTACCTTTTTTTTTTTTTTTCCCTTTCTGAATGGCCTCTGCAGGTTTAACAGAATCATAGAATCATCAAGCTGGAAAAGATCATCAACGTTATCTATCCCATCTTCAGCCTGGAACCAAAAAAATCACTCCTGAACCATATACCCAAGGGCCACATCCAGAGGCTTCTTGAACACTTCCAGAGCCAGTGACTCTACCACCTCTCTGGACAACTTACTCCAATGCCTAACCACTCTTTTAAAGAAAAATATTTTTCTAATATCTAACCTGAACATGCCCCAGCTCAGATTAAGTCCATTTTCTCTTGTCCTTTCACTTGAGACATGGCAGGAGAGACCAATTCCCACCCAGTTACAATCTCCTTTCAGGTCATTTTAAAGAGTGATAAGGTCATCCCTGAGACTCTTTTTTTCTCCAGGTTCAACAACTCCAGCTCCTTCAGCTCGATTCCCATAGGGCTTGTGCTCCAGACACTTCACCAGCTCTGTTGCCCTTCTCTGGACAAGCTCCAGCACCTCAACATCTGTTTTCAAATGAGGGGCCCAAAACTGGACACAGCACTTGAGGTGTGGCCTCACGTGTGTCAAGTACAGGGGGACAACCTCTTCCCTGGTCCTGCTGGCCACACCATTACTGATACAGGCCAGGATGTCACTGGATTTCTCAGCCACCTGGACACCAATGGATCATGTTCAACTGCTGTCAACCAGCACCCCCAGATCCCTTTCCTTTGGACAACTTTCCAGCTGCTGTTCCCCCAGCCTGCAGTACTGCCTGGGGTTGCTGCGACCCAAGTATAGGAACTGTATGAACTGGCACTTGATCTTACTGAACTTCATATAATTGGCCTCAGCCCATTGATCCAGGCTGTCCAGATCCCACTGCAGATCCTTCCTACCCTGCAGCAGCCCCACTTGGTGTCATCTGCAAATGTGCTGAAGATGTCCTCAATCCCTGCATCCAAACCATTGATAAAGATGTTAAATAGTACAGCCCCAATACAGAGCCTTGGGAACACCACTAGTGACCAGACACCAATGGGATGCAGTTCCATTCACTAGCACTCTCCATGCCCAGCCATCAAGCCAGTTTTCCACCCTGTGAAGAGTGCATCCATCCATGCTGTAAACATCCAGTTTCCAGGAGAATGCTGTGGGAGATGGTGTCAAACCACTTGCTCAAGTCTAGGCAACACGCTCAGCCTTTCCTTCATCTACTTAGCAGGTCACTTGGTCAAAAAAGGGAGCTAAGGTTTGCCAACCAGGATCTGCCTTGCATAACCCACACTGGCTGTGCCTGATCCCCTGGCTGTCCTGCATGTGCTGTGTGATGACAGACAGGATGATCTGCTCCATGACTTTCCTGGGTCCTGAGGGGTGGCTGACAGGCCACAATTCCCCAGATTAACTTCTGACCCTTCTTGTACATGGGCATTACATTTGATAATTTCCAGCGAATTGGGACTTCTCTGGTTAACCAGGACTGCTGGTAAATGACTGAAAATGGCTTGGCAAGCTCTTTCACAGCTGCCTCATTACCCCTCAGTGCATCCCATCTGGGTGCACAGGCTTGTAGGTGTCTAGCTGGCATAGCAGGTCATTAACCTTCTCCTCCTAGACTTTGGGGGCTTCACTCAGCTGATCACTAATTTCAAGCTTTGGGAGATGTGTACCCTCAGAACAACTTGGTATTTTGCTTATTTGTCTTTCAGTTTGAGATATTATATTCATGTGCATTATTGTTATTTTGGTAGAAACTGCAACTATTTTGCACACATGCAATTAGGATTGCTTTGTTCAGACTTGTGTAAAACAGGGTTTTGCTTCACACTGCCAATGTGTGTTGTTTAAAAAAGCCACCTGCTTAAGAAGTAATTAACTTTTTCTAATGATTTTTTTTCCTTTTAGAAAAGAATATAACTGAAAAAAAATCCACTGTGTCTACACTTCTGTGTTTTGGAGAGGGGAGCTCTGGCACCTGTTCACAGAGGGATAAAGAAATACATACAACTTTTATGCACCATAGTGTAACTCGCTGGACTGTGATGGTCCATCAGGAGCATCCAGAGGAGTACCAAGCGTCATTCACAGAAGTGATAGGCAGAAAGACCATCCCAGGCTTCTACTCTGCACCTTCATAGGACATTTGCAGTGCCTCAGTTATCCAGACTTGCTGCTCATTCCTTTAAGTTCACCATTTATATTTGCCATTTCCAGAATTTAAGTAAGCATTTGGCCATGATATTTGTGCAGATAGATTTCTAAACATCCTTCTCGTCTTCACACTCCTTCCTCTGTTCAGGCAGTTGTATAAGGTTACTCTGTTTATTAGTATGATTTTATTCTTCACCTACAGATTCACTTTTGTGTCAAGTGATATTTCAGCAAAGAGGAGACACATTTCCAAAGCATGATGAGAATTCAGCTTTGGAAAGATAGAGGTTTTGGGGTTTGTTTCCTATGAGTAGAAGAAATTGCAATCATTGGCTCTGAGCATAGAGCATTTACCAAAGGATTCCTATCCTTGTAGGTAGAAACAACCTAGTATGTCCCTGATATACACCAAAATAAAAGGTATGAAACTGATTTCAACCTGATTAGATTAGGAAACAGTAACAGAATGAATAGTTTATGGTACCTACATGAAAGAGATATTGACATTTATAAATCCTTGTAGCCCTTTATATTCCCAAAATTTAAAGCAAAAAAAAGTATTTATTTTCAGTTATGAAAAAAATGCAAGCCCCTGAGTCTGTCTTTCCATCTGAGACATGGACTTAGCACAGCATTGACGGAATTCAAAAAAAGGAAACTCAAAGCAAGAGTTACCATTTTTATGAGTTATTTACTTTGGAAAACTGCATCAAACCACAAAAAAAAAAAGTCTACTTAACTAGAAACACCGAAAATAAAGTGTATACTAGGAATCTGCTGCTTGTACAATAATATGCTTTCTATCACAAGGATGAAATTGTGCCAGAAACTTGTTACGATTACAGTTTGTAGAGTGGAGACAAAAATATGTAGAAGCAAGAAATTTTTTTTTAAAATTACAATGAATACATCCATTGCCGCTGTTTGTTTTCTTAAATGTGCAAAGTAACAATAAAAACTATTTTTTTCATATCAAAAAACAATAAAGAATAGAAAAATAGAGACGTTTCTCAGATGATAAACACCATAAATCGAAACCTTACTTTTCTTTAAAATGTTCTATTTACATGAAGACACCTTGCTGAAAGAACTGATAGGATCCATGGTATCCTTTACATAAAAACACAGCCATTGTAAAAACCCATTGAGTCCAAGAGGACTTCAGTCAAAGTAATGGATGACTAACACCAATGAAAGTTGCATTGAATTCAGTCTTTACATAATGCAAGCAAAATCTATACTTTAAAATTGTTCAAAATGCCTGAGGTAGTCCTCTAAGGAAAAGTGCATTCATTTTGCCTGGCAGGGAATAGGGGTACAGACACTTTTTTTCCAGCATATCCATTTCAAAAATTAAAGAATCAAACCTGCAAAGATCCCAGAAAGAGTGATGTGAACATTACCATTTTTATCATTTGACAAAGAAAAGCCATGATGTAAAGTCAGCATTCCCATATCCCATGTCCTTTGTGAGACAGAGATTCCAAGCCTCCCACAAAGAAAGATAATTTGATGTATTGTTATTGTTATACTAAGAAAGAAAATGATACCATGAAATATAGGTTTATGTATGAAATTGAATCAGGATCTCTGGATCTGATGCACATTTAAATCTCATTTAATCTTTGACAATGTAAAAGGAAAGTACAGTGCAAGCAAATATCCTATTAACACCATGGTATAAGAAAAGGAATCATCAAATCTCTGTCTCTCTTTCCCTAGGACAGATTTTTATATTATTAAGTCCTTTGCTTTAAATAAAAAGTAAAACAAGGTGCAAAAAAAAGACTATGAGCAACTGCTGCTACACTACCTTCAGAAATTCTGTAGACTGCAGCAGGCAGAAGTCAAACACATACTGGAAATGTCCATGACAATGTCAATGCCTTTTTTTAATATTAGTGATACCATAAAAATTTTGTACAGTTTTTTAAATTTTTTTTAGTTAAAAACTAGCAATGATTAATATACTAGTTCCTATAATACATTTTTTCTAATAAAATACATTGCAGCAATAAGAGTATATCTTTATGGCCTCCATCAAGTTATGTATTTTTGTACTGACAAGACCATATTATATCATGGACTTTTTGACAAAAACATTGGGAAGTAAGCATATATAGCTGCTTGTTCTTAAGGCAAATGTTATAATTAGCAATTATAAATAATTATAAGCTAAGTAATTCCCATTAAGTTTGTTCACACATCAAAAATACTGGTTCAGATTGTTGCAGATTCTGAGAAAATATCATTTCTTCAAATTAGCTTGGTTTTTTTTAAGGTTAATATTGCAAAGGGAAATGTTAGAAACACAGTTTTATTGATCGAAAACAGAATTTTGGAACAAAATACAACACAGGTGAGTTCCATTAGTCACTGAGTGCAAAGGAAGAAATAAAACAGTACCAGTAATGGCAAAAAAATGAAAGAACTTGTTTCAATGTACAATCATGTTCCCTTTGGAACTGAAACACTTCAAAATGAGTCAATTTTGCAAAGATGGAAATCAATTTACTTTTGAGGAAAGACTCCATCATTACGTAAAATTGGTGGACATTACATCTTCCATGTCATATTGGACAAAGTTATGAACAAAAAATGAAAAAAAATTGTTGGAAAAGTAAAAATAAAGGTGCCATTTCAGTCAAAGGCTGGAGAGCTCTACACAGGGGCAATTTGTGTTCATGTCTAGACTAAGCTGTAGTTAGTTCAGCTAAGAGCCTGAACATAGGAAGGATCTCAACATATCTGCACTGGGATCAGAACTCTGAAGGACTTTAAGTCTGCTGGATATATTTTTTGTATCAGATGCTCAAAAAAAGACAAATGTCTCCAGGGATGTTTTTATTTCTGTCCTCAAAGATGTCTCTGTGTTTGCATCTAACTCATAAGTAGAGTATATTGCTATTAACAGGAGCACTTACATCTTGGTCTGACTCAAGGGATGTGAATACAGGATATCACATGAACTGAGAAACTCTCTTTATCAATCAACAAATTACACAGAAAAAACCCCCAAGGGATCAAATATCTGTTGAGATGTGATTTAACTGAAAATGGAAGTCATTTAATATATTTCACTTTTTAAGGAGCAATATCTATTATGGAAATTATCTATTATGGAGAAAAAATCGATTATGCTACAACCCATTTGGTTTATGAGAATAGTAAAGGGAATAAAAAGGAAATTATTGTATAGGATAGAATATTGCATAGGAATAAACAGTGAAAATGAGTTTATAAAAAAATAAAAGAAATATTTGTCTTGTGATATTAAGTTCAATAAACAGCATTAATACCTTTTTTTTTAAAGTTAACATTAATTTTACAATAAAACACACAAACAAAAGCTGAGAAATACCCAGAATTCTGTGGAGAAGCAAAGGGTTTTTCACAGAACTGAAATAAGGCATAATTTGGGACACAATTTCACATTTCTACAAGATCTCAGATCATTTTCTAAATTCCCCTTTTAATAATACCAGAACAGCCTTCAAAGTACAACAGAAGGCAGCAATGGCTGATACAGTTTTGCTGAACCTAACTGAGAAGACTTTGGTTTGAAGGTGAGGTGTATGCTGGGAATGTGCACAGGGAAAAAACACAGATGAGATGTTGGGGAGAAGACAGAGCATCACTTATGCATGCTGTTATGTGCATGCCTCAGTTTATCCACTCTACAATATTTTGTCTGAGTTCATAAGCTGCAGTATGATAAAACATGATAGGAATGGCAAGTAGGACCCTGAAAGCTGAATGAATATTGAGTTCTTGTTCCTCAGTGTTTTCTGACTGACACGTTTCTAGAATGACTGCAGACTAGTTTTGCCAAGGCCAGAGAAAAGATAGGAGCAAATGAATCAGTCAAGTGCTCCACTATGAGAAAAAAATGGGGGAAGAATTGTGGCTTATCAGAAAAAGAGGCAAGCAAAATTTCCGTGGGATCCATTTGAGATAGACAGCTGTGCTCATTTAAACTCTGAGCAGGTGACAAGCTGCAGGCAATTGATCTAATAGCATGAACCCTGACTGCTGCCTGCAATTGCTAGGTGAACAGAAAATAGGGCTGTTTGTTCCCAGCTTAATAACAGATGCTTGAAAGGTAGGACCTGATAAGCCTTAATTGCCTGCATGTTGATATGGAGCGAAGAGGTAGAGAGTATCACTTTATTGTCTGGTCTAAAAATTTAAAAGAAATTCTTCTGACAGATGAATGTATCTGAAGGGCATATACTTGATCAGTAGCAATTTAGGGTTGTGAAAAAGGGGAATAAGGGCCTCTCCCGAATCTCTAACAGGATGGTAGATACTGGAATTTTGTGATCTTTTTGGAGTTATCCAGTAGACTATTCATTTGGATAAAGGCAAGCAACAGTCTGTCACTGGGAAGAATATCTATAAAAATACAGAGGTGGGGAAACACATTCTGCAGTTATTGAGGTTTCACGGTGCTCTCAGGAAAATATGAATATTTCTCTAGAAATTGTTCCAAGACATTTTGCTGTGTAGAATTCTCATCAAGAGGCATCTATTAGAGGACTATTTAATCAGTTTTAAATTAATTACTTGTTATGGTGTAAATTTGACAAATTTAAAAGATGTATGATCTTTATGAATGTCTAGGACTCTTTTGCACATATGGAGCAGTTGGTTTATCTTGTACAGGAAAAACTTGAGCTGATTGTGGTTTTGATGTGAATCATAACTTATTACATACTCCTAAACGGTTGATAACACCTTTAACCAGATATTATTTGCTATGACCTTTTAAAACAGTAGTTGCATTTGCATAACTGCAAAAAATAAAATTCTGACAGGCATAGGACAAAGTCAGCATGAAGTAGAAGCTGAGACAGCACAGGAGTGCTGAGGAACATCCTGTTGCTGCCCTTGCTGTGAACTAGAGGCTGATGTCTTTAGGTGGTGTGTTTAGATGGAGTAGGCAGTCATAGTTTCCCACTGTGCTTGAGTCAAAGAGGGTGAAGATTAACTTCTGCTCTGAATACTCTTCTATAAAAATTAATTAAGTGTTTGGTAGTTTGATAATGGAAGAGATTTTACAATACTAATATACTAATCTAGCTCTCTCTAATGCTGGTGATATTTCAATCCCATTTGCAATTTTCCAAAGCTGTAAGAACTAAAAATGTGCTGTTTGGGGCTTTTTTTTTTCCAAAACTAAGAAATTTGCACAAAGGGGGACTAGGGGAGGAAGACAGAAATGGAAATTTTCAAGATGTTGATAAAACAAATGCAAAAAAACCACTGAAAATTTAAGGGTGTCCTTGGATTATCTTAGAGATGTTTAAACATCTTGTCTTCTTATTTTCTAATTTACACATGTAAATCTGAAATACATAAGTAGTTAATCAAAATTTAAATACTAAATATTTCAATATTTGAATGCTGCACAAATGCTTCTATGCCTCAAAAATTAAATATTTTCATGTAAAAAGATAATTAATGAAAGGATTTTGTTCTTTAAAAAATTCTATTGTTTCTGCTGATTTAGAGAAACATGGAGGTACTGAACCTCTGACTGATTTCAGTCTCCACTTACAGTATTTTCCCTCAGTGCTGTACAAAAATTGTTCCACTCTAAAAGCAAGAGTTATTTTGGTTGTCTTTCATGCTTCACTCCCCCTCTCTGAGGCATGCCAATGTTCATGGTTGTCACTTCTGGCCTTGGCTTGCACTGTGTAATGAGGAGTGGACTACACTGCAGCAGAAACCTGAAAAGGGCAGAAATGTAAATTAAAATGGCAGGCTTGCCACCCTCTGAAGAGGTGTGATGTACAGTCTTTTCCTGCAGGTAGTGAGGGTGAGTTAGCTTTGCAGCATCTTCACAGCTTTTGTTTTATGTAGGGGTGGCATTAATTCTGAGCAATCCTCCAGAATTCATTGTGGCTGTCCATGAGCACAGATCACATCACCCATGCAAGAAGATGTCTATGCACCTTTTTTTGCCTTAAAGAGGGAGCCCAGGACAATCTCGCAACCAGCTTTGACCATGGAGGGTTTTTTTTTTTTTTTCATTTATAGTTATTCTGCTCTTTTCTCATTAGTCTATTCAACACACTGACCATCATGACAGCTGTAACCCATGCCAGCACAAAATACAAACATTTTAATTTTACTGAGCCACTAACAGAGTGCAGGATGTCCAAATCCAGCAATGCTGTATGTGAATCCAAATGAGAGCCATCTGTAGACATACAGCAGGATGGCTGCTGTCCTGCAAGCACTAAAGCCTATATGAGGTTAATTGTCTTTCAGTTCAAAAATACCACTTTTCTAAGTGCATTATTATTTGAAGATAAATGAAAAGAAGGAAAAAATAGGCTGTGGAGAACAAAACAATTGAGTTAGGAAACAGGCATCAGAAAAGTGGGATATATGCTATACTGCAAAGGTCATTTACTAACAGGGTATTTGAAAAATTACAGTGAGTTAAAAATTATTATGAGTCTTGAAAGAAACAATAGCATGTAAGACATCCTGGGGGGCAGGTAGGTGGAGGCTAGAGCAGAAATTCTTCCCCCTTCATCTAAGAGTGAAAGACAGCCAAACCAAATACTCAGAGTGCTAATTCCTGTGCCATTATGCCCTGCCAAGCTCCATCTTTGGAGTGGTTTACCTCTGTGTCTGTCTGACTCAGGGTTTGTAAAATGAATTATTGAACTAAGTACCAGACCAATTTTTTCAACTTGTGCTAAAACAATGGGGTATTAGTAATTGTATTGCTTCCTGTGTATACTACCAATCTAAACAGCATTCTCTGTACCTTCCCTCAGCCTTTCTACAGGAAGCAAGAAGGAAAGACGGTGTAGGTGAAGGAAAAAGGTCTCACACCTTAGAAAAACTCACTCACTTTTTTCAACTATGTCTGGTAAGCTCTTAGTTTTCATTTTGCCATTAACTTAAGTTTACAAAATCCTTTACACTGCTCTTTCTCTATTCTTAGTAATATTCTGATATTTTAAGTTTCTCTGCACTATCCAGATATGGCTGGACTGATAATAACAAGAGTACAACTAATACAGTCAAAATTTTATGGCTGTGTCTTGGCAACGTACGTGAAATTTGGGAGGAAAGCAGAAGCAAAGGCTGCAAGAAGAAAGGGCTTGCAGAAGGCAGTAGGAAGTCATGCAAATTTAATGTCAATAAAATAGCTCCCAGTTACTCACAGGCACCAAAGCTGGAAGAGATGGACTTTTGTCTGGTGATTAAGACAACTCCTAACCACTGTCCCAGCTGCTAAGATGTTATTTACTGAAGAGCTAGGAAGACAATTAACCTGAGGAGAACTGAGATGTCCTAAATTGAACTAAATTTTACAGGAACTTTAAAGGCAGAGAGGAGAAAGAACAGTTTGGAGAAATCTACAAGAAGCAATTCTGTCTTTCTTTTTCATTTCATGTTAGCAGGAGATGCAGGATCTATAAAAATGTGTTTAAAACTGCCATTATTCTTCATCTGTATATAAATAAATAAATAAATAAATATATATATATAGATAGATAGATACACAGTTTTATACATGTGCATACATAGATATTCCTGTTATGTTTTTACCCCATACTTGGTGTCCAAACCCAAACTTGAGGTATCTAAGTGTCTTTGGTAAGAAAAAAAAACCCAAATGCCACCCCCCTCAAAAAACCCCAAACAAACCAAACCAAAAAAACAAAAAGAACTACAAAAACAGCAACAAAAAAGAGCAAAAAACAAAACCACAAACCAAACAAAAAAAAAAACCCAAACAAACAAAAAATCCCCCCTGACAGAAAAACCTTACTGCTTAACCTCAAAAATTCCCAGAGTGTCAAAGCATTGCAGCTCTTACACACTACAGATTCAAATGTTGAACTACAACTCCTCAGATTCCAAGACAATTTAAAAGGTTGTGTAGAAACATTGTGGGAAGAAGTGCAAAAGCAAAGACTGAACAAAATGCTCTCCAGAGAAGCAAAGTCTACACAGGCACCAAATCAAGTCATGGATTCATGATACAGACTTTTTTTCTCATCTTAAAAACATTTCCATTAAGTTCATGGAGATTTCTGCAACTTCCTAAGCTCACTGAAAGCTTCCAATCAAAAGGGTTTTTTCAGTTCATTATTAATTTAACTTGCATAATTTTTCTGACCCCATTGCACATTTTCTTTCAATAACTATTATTCACAACAAGTTTATAGATTAAAGTGACTTCTCTTTTACCTTTCAACAGTTTTGAATAATGTGTTACTTCATAGCAACATTTAAGATATCTCTTCCTCCCTCATTTATCATATATGCACTGATTGAATTCATTTTAGATTAGGCTGCATGCTATTTTGGGCAAAGGTTGCTTCCAGCAGGGTATTTGCTGAGCATTTACTTCAAATGGGTCTGCTACTATGGGCATCAGCAGAATACAATAACAAGTGTTATTAACAACAGCAGATTCAGGTTCAAAGATCAGGTGAGTCGACGTCTGAAAACAAATGAGACCATTCCATTCTGCTGGCTACTGAATAATGATCATTTCACAAAA
Organism: Lichenostomus cassidix; assembly: GCF_008360975.1. NCBI lineage: Eukaryota > Metazoa > Chordata > Aves > Passeriformes > Meliphagidae > Lichenostomus > Lichenostomus cassidix. The sequence continues at coordinate 39,402,892 of NC_139480.1, read as the reverse complement.
TAAATTCAGTGTTTGCAGCTTCTGCTGAGAATACCTGATTGATGGGAGTCCTGCCTGGTGCCACTTGTCAGAGCATAACCTTGATGTGCACATTGCAGCACCACCTGCTTCCCTCTGTCAGTATCACTATGTGCAGAGCTCTAATTCGTTGATTACAAACTGATGGTCATTTTTGACATTACTGATTTCATTCATTTAGCATTCTTGATACTGCCTCTCCACTCTGATCTTTATGCAAGCACAAGAGAGGTACAAATTAACAGCTGAAAAATCACATAAAGAAACTTAAGATGCATAGGTGCAGAATAGTAACTTAAGATAGGATATTTCCTGTTTTATGCATGATTTCATTTTTTTGACTCAGCAGTTTTCTAAATTGAAATTAATTGCTATAAATTCGACCTTCAATATGATCAGTAAGGTGACTTAAAAATGTTAAGCCTAGAACTGCAGCATATTGAAATTTTAAGCCTAACTTATTGTGAACATCAATGAAGAGCTGTACATGTGAAGATTTTAATAATATCATGCAATGTGCTACTTATAATAGGAAGAGCACTGTGAGTCATGGCAAATTAACATATTTATTAGTCAGCAAAATTGTCAGTACAAAATTGCTGGAGAAATTCAAATAATGTAATGGGCATATATAATGAGACTTAAACCAGATGGGATAATACAAATGAAATAACGCCGGAATTCATGTATAAATTTTGTAACACATTACAATATTGGAAAAGTAAAAATATGCCTTGAAGGTAGAATACTTGATGCACAGTAATTCTGAGAAACTGTAGAGATTTTTCTATCTTCTGATAATAACATAAACATTTCATTTCATTCAGAGAGAAAGCTCCTATATGACTAACATAAACAGTTCCATAGAAGAAAAATAATAGATGTAATATGTTTATTTTTATGAGGTGTGCATATAGTCCAATCTGTAAAGTGGAGAAACTTCACATCTTCCTGGGAGCTCAGAACAATGGTAGCTTGGTAGACACACAGACAGTGTTCCATATGCCTAACAGCAGAAAATTCATGCCATTTTTGACCCTAGAATAATTACATGGGGCAGGTTATGTGACATATGACCCACAAGAGACACAGGTCCTTTGAAGATGCTATTATATAACAGGCTTGAAATCCCAACTTTTGCACTAGATGACTTAGTTTAGCATCTGACTTCTGTGTTCACTTCTGCTCAACTGTCTTGTTCAAGTAGCTGATAGATTTTGTGGTCCTCATAGCCCCCCATCCTCCCTTTTCTAGGAATTTGCTCTTAAGGACTCAATACTGGGTGTACTGGTCCAATCCTGTGTAGTATTGTCATTATTGATTTGGGTAATTGGAGAGGGTGTACCCTCAGAAAGTTTTCTGATGACACAAAACTGAAAGGCGTGATTGATACACCACAGAGCTGTGCTGCATCCAGAGAGATCTCAGCAGGCTGGAGAAGCAGGCTGAGAGGAGCTTCATGAAGTTCAGTAAGAGGAACTACAAAATCCTGCATCTGGGGAGGAACAACCTCATGCAGAAATATATGCTGGGGCCACCCAGCTGGAAAGCAGGTTTACCTAAAAATCTGAGGGCCCTGATGGCTCCCAAGTTGAGCATGACTCAGGGATGTGCTCTTGTGGCAAAGAGCCAGTGCTGTCCCCAGCTGCACAAGGAGTGCTGCCAGGAGGTCATGGGAGGGTATCTTTGCCTTCTGCTCAGCACTGGTGAGACCACATCTGGAATACAGTGTGTCCAGCTCTGCATTTCTCAGTGCAAGGGAGGCATTGGAGAGAGCCAAACAAAGGGGCCCAGAGATGATTAAGGGGCAGGAGTATCTGTCTGGCAAGGAAAGGCTGAGAGAGCCAGGACTGTTCAGCCTGAAGAAGAGAAGACTCAGTGGGGAATCACTTTGATGCAGAAAATTATCTGAAAGGAGGATATAAAGAAGACAGAGCCAGGCTGTTTTCCGTGGTGCTCAGTGACAGGACCAGAGGCAATGGGTGCAAAAAGAAACATCAGGAAACACTTCTTTTACTGAGCACTGGCACAGTTTTCCCAGAGCAGCTGTGCAGTCTCCCTGCTTGGAAATATTCAAAAGCTGTCTGGCCATAGTCCTGGGCAGTAAGCTCTAGGTGACTAGTTAAGCAGGAATTTGGATCAGATCACAGTCAGAGCTTCTTTCCAACTTCAGATTTTCTGGAATTATGTGAAGGGAAAATCAAAAGACCCCCTGATACTGCAAATATTCCAACCACATCTCTACATACCTAACAAAAAATAACAACACTCAAGTCCACAATCTAGGAACATCCTAGCCCATGAATTTGGGAGTCTGTAACTCTGAAGTCTCTCTCAGCACGGAGGACTGCGTGCAGTCTCAAATTACAGATGAGGAATTATGTGTATTGCTGAAGATGTTCTGAGAAACTCATGCATTGCTACAGATATGAGCCCACCTATGATTCAGGCACACCTCAATGTACTGTATTTATTAAGCACATATTACATAATCATATAAAACCCTCAGCTGTATGCACAAAATTAAATTTGTAGGATACAGATAACACCTCTATTTTAACATGCCTCAAATTGTTTTATGTTTGGGCCTTCTCTCCAGATTAACAGAGACCTATGACTTTGAGCTCCACAAATATTTCTTCAATTAATGTGGGAAAAGTTCCAATAAAATATCCTGTAGGGGTAATCTCTATCATTAATTTTATGCCAGTGATTTTGTGGACATTTCATTATAGCATTTTATCTTCTGTTTTTCTTTCTGTGATCTAGTTCATTAAGCACATTTCTTCTTAGATACTGTTATATTCATTCTGATTCACTAAAGCCATCTGAGATCAAGAAAAGCCTTCAGGATATATACCCTCAAAACAAACCTGAAACTCTAGAAAATATTTTTTTTGTTACGTATCAATATACTCAGCTCAATTTGTTACAGTAATATTAAAATTTTAAATTGCAAAAGCAAGGAACTGTGTAGGAATTATTCCCCCTACACACTTTCCCTTTCAAACAGGTAAATTATCTTGTTATTTTTATTAAGAAAAAAACCATAAAAACTTACTACAATACAATGAACACTGCCCAGCTACCTACCTTAAACATTTTCCTACATATTTGCTGTAAAGTGCATGAGTAATATTGCAAATGAGTAAATGGTTACAGAAAGAAACCAAGTTTTATACATACATTAAGTCACTCGGTTAACAAAAGAAGAAAGAATTAGAAAGACCTGTTTTCAAACATGACAGATGATATCTCATACCAGCCATGCTCTGAAGCTATTAGGTATTTGACAGGTCTCAATATTTATTAAATGGAAGCAAGTGAAACAGTAAGTGATTAAAATTTTGTAAGTTTGTAATTCAGTCAGTTTTGTAATGGTTGAGCTCTTCTTTCATTAATTCAGATTATTTTCACTTTCTTTCAAGAAAACTGAAAAATTCCATCAGCTTGACTACTTGATTTCTATTCAAAAAAAATTAGGTGTTCTGAAGCTGTGTTTGGATTATGTTTTAGTCTTAGAGGAATTTATGAAAGTAATTTAATTTAGAAAGGAGAAAGAAGAGGATAGACCAAATGCTGTACCTTTCAAATGTCAAAAAAATTTACAATGGCCTGTACTACCATTCACAGTCTACATCTGAAATTTTGTTTTAAGTAAGTTCCTAAACTGCCTTCCTATTAACATTAAAAGTTTTCTGGGGAGCCACTTATTTGTAGTTCCTTATTCCATATTTCCAGGCTTCAGATTTCATTTACATATGGAAATGGGTAAACAGAAAACAGAACCATCACACTTCTTTCAAATTACCTCCCCCTCATTTTTGAAGGATGTGAAATGGAGCACATACATGTCCACACTCCTTCAAACTAAGTTTCAAAGGAGTTTTTACTGACTATAGATCACCTACATGCTATGAGTTGCATCTGTAACCGTAACTGGAGTCTCTCTTTCATTGCAGAGGAAGTGGGAAAGAGTGAGCCTGAAAAAGCAACTTCATTTTTAAGATATGAAGCTGAAGTAAATGTAAAGTATAAGGTTACTTTAAATTTAAAATATATTGAAGAAGATAGCAGGAAATACTTTGAAATTTTCTTTAAAAAATTTTGTTACTTCTGAAACAAGAACTTTTGGTAAAAATTTCTTGTCTGAGCATGTAATTTTTGCAAGAAAACTTTAAGTATTTCATCCTTCTCCAGCAAGAATTTCTAAGTCCATGTGGCATTCCTGACATTTGCCTCTTGGACTATCCATAAGGCACCTACACTGACCATATGTCATACAGTAACACAACAGGAAGTTTCTCATTCATTCACTAACATATGCTTTGTGATGTTTCAAAGTTCTGCCAATTTACTCAGTCTGCTCCTATGGAGTATTTTACTCTTCTGTCAACCTCCAAGAGACTTATTTTTGAGATTAGAGGGGCTAATGTAGTTTTTTCTCTCTCTTTTTTTTTTTTTGTCTTGTGAGCAACAGAGATTATTTTGCATATTGTTGAAAAAGTATTTTAATACAAGATACTGTACTCTTATGTTTCTGAGATAACTCGTGCAGCCTTCATGAGCTGACTCCAGTTTTTTTACTTATAAATAGGTTTTTTTTACATTTTCATACTGTCTTATTTATATAAATGTGTTGTGAGCTGTAACTGTATAGTTAAATATGCATCAGACTATATATGGAATGTAAGTAATAGACAACGAGGACAGTATAACAAAAGATACCAAAATTGATCAAGAAAAATAACTGACAATTGCTGTTATCTTCTGCCAGTGACACATAATTTTTTTGAGCTGAGCTGCAAAGGAAGAATTTAGCAGTAATTTATCTGGATGATGTTTACCCACAGGATCATGAATATCTGAAAACTGAAATGCAGTAGACTTTTTACTACATTTTGCTTTACTTACTGCTGTGCCAGTTATATGAAAAGTCGGACAAAAATGCATGCTAATCAACTATGTGTTTCATATGAGTAAAATCCTGAATCTTGCACAAATTTCAAGTAAGGATGTGATCCACAATATGCTTTTGATTCATGACACCTATTTCTGGAGGCTTCAGTGGTCTTTGCATTAACTTCTCAAAGAACAGAGCAGCGTCCGAGGAACAGAATGAAGCTGTTAAAGTCATACAAAAATATATGATGCACCAAATATCTCCAGGTAAAGCCAGCACTACTGTTTTCCCAGCATCTGCATACTTTCTGATCCAGGATAATGTTTTCAAGGTGGATCCAAATAAACCATTACTTTGACATACATATGTTGATAATAATGCAGCCAGACTCTTCTGTACCAAACTCCCAACCCAGAAAATATTAGATATTCTTAGAGCAATGATGTGTTTCATTAGGCTGTGGTAAAATATTCCCAAGGGTATAACAGCATGGATGCTGTACTTGGCCAAGCCAGCTCTCAGAAGAAGCAGCAGTGATGACAACTTAATACAAGCCTTCCAGCTTTGATAGTAACACAGCTGTGAAGTGCTGCTACGGACATCTTAAATGTTAAAATTGGTCTTCAGTGCAGTGACCCATAAGTATAGCCTTTGGAAATACTGGTGACATTACAGCTGTTTTCTTAGAAAAGCAAACTTCATATGCACCTCCTTTCAGATGCATTGAGATAGTTTCAGACCCTGCTAGAAGGTTTGTCAGAGAACAAAGAGTGTACCTGCCACAGAGATCCTGACCCAACTATTTCAAAAGGTCTATCATTCCTATTTTCTCATGACAACAGAGATGTGTTTTCTGATATTTGTATTTATCAGTAAATAAGAAAAAGGCATTGAAGTACCTGAGGAGAAAGCCTAAAGGCACTGGAGCTTGGGACTAAGACTGCTACTCAGAGAAATACACAGCTGCCAGAGGAGATGAATAATGACTATTATTTTAGATCAAGATTTTGCTTGACACTGAAAAGTCTAATCTGAAGACATCTTTACAATTCTTTGCAATTATTTCCTTTTTTGAGCCGAAAGGCTTTGACTGCTTCACCCATTTTCTCTCTGGGCAGCAGATTTGGTATAATTGGTCATTATCCTTGCCATAGTCCATCAGCTAATTTGTGCTGCTTCATGATGCAGGACTATATCTTCAGTCAATTAGGGTTAAAAGTAATGGTTTGTGGTTTGTGGCCTTTTTCGTTTCTTATGTTAGGCCTGTTCTCAGGCATGTGGTTTTGGGGTACTTACACTTATTTTTGACTTTGTCGTTATGCATAATGGTCTTGAGTCAAGAGTGTTGTCTCATCTATGAAACAGGAAATGAATACCTGCCTTAATGGCACCTTTTCTTTTCCTATCATTTAATGAAACTACATTTAAAATATGGCTTTCCCATCTCTTGAAATCAACATAAATCAACATTAAGAGAAAATGGCTATATAGTGCTCACTCCTGCCCTCCGGGTACTAGTACAAGCATCTTTTTGAGATGTTTTTAAACTATTATTTTTTGTTCATCAAGATAATTTGAATTCAGATTATTTCCCAAAATCTGCTCAGTCGTGTGTCTTTATAAATACTTATAGCAACAAAAGGGAGGGGATAGTGGCAGGTAGGAAGCTGTGGTCTGAGCAACAGTAACCTTCCTCAGCCTGAAGGCTGAGTGACTACACTCTGCAGAATGTAGCCTTTCCTCGGATGCTCTACAAAGGTGGTGAAAAAAAGAGTTGACAGAACATGTAGTTTTGTCCAAAAGTTTGGATTCCTATACCAACTTTCACATGCACGTGGCATGAAAAGGCAGCACTTTGGCTCTTGACCAGGGCTGTAGCTACTTGTTAGAGATTTTCAGCTCTGGACTTCAATTTCTACCCAAATTAGAGACTGCACATGGATGTAAGTCAAATTAAGGGACTTCAGAGAGTTCAAGGGAGAATGCAGGAGTCCGTGTAGATTTAGCCTCATTTGGGTCTGTTCCTAAAGCTTAAGACTTAATCAGTTTTGATCAGAGAGTAACTGTGTGTTCTTACAACCAGATGTGAATCAAAATATCTAAGTTAAATAGGGCATTCAGTACTATGGAAACGTAGTAGTATGTTCATAACAAAACAGTATTTTAAAGAAAACTTTTTACTGGCAGCATGAGATTCAATAACATTTTCTCACATTTTTCCAGTGCTCTGCCTTATTTTTACTAGGATTCAGAAGGCCTGCTTTACAAATTGTTTTAATATTTCTGTGAAGGTACCATGAGTGCCTAACTACATATTGAAATACTTAAAATTGTTTTTTAGGCATAGAGGTTAATCTGAAAGTGTAAATTATTAATTTTGTAGATTTTTTTATAAAGGCATTTACTGCACCTAGACAGAATTTTTCTGCCAGACATGCTTTTAATTCCACAAGCAGGAAGAAAAATGAAAAGCCAGTATAGTTCTGAGCCTACTGTAATAATAGTATCTCAGTGTTATTAATCTCACAGACTGTGAAGTCACTTTGCGGATCAGCCCAAAATTTGAGAACATTTTCATTGAGATATTTGCATTGTACTCTCTTCCTGTGTGTCTACCTAATTTTTATACATTTGAGCCACTTTTAACAGTGGTGGGAATGGTGGGAGTGTACATGTACTACAACACCTTTCACAAAAATTAACATGAAATGAAAAATCCTGATGTATTTGCCTGTGCTACTGACATTTTCCCCATGCACAGGAAGGGCAAAGATTTTTAAATCAGAGGGGTTTCTTTAATCAAAATGAGAATAGTTACTGTTGTGTTCTTGCTCTAGCACCAGAAATTTTCAAATCCCCTTCCAAATGACATTCATAGATGTCTTTTACATTAGAGACATTGCAAAACTAAAGGAGATCTTCATATTTATAACACCCCAAGCACCCATTTCAAACATGTGGTTGCACTTAGAAATAACAATGTTCATAATCTTTCTTTAGTGAACTCAGACTCAATTCAATTAATTCCTGCTCGTACTAAAATCATACAGCTCATTTCACACCTGCAAGATGCTTAGAAAATTCTCGTTTCTTTTTAGAGGTTTGAAAAAATAGTGATTTTAATGTATAACCACTTTTTAAAATGTAATCATTAGGAATTTTTAAAAATATTTATTTGTGCTATTAATAAATATTTACATTAAGACAGCATTTCCATACTGAATCATCACTAACCTGGAAGAATATTATATGCTTTACACATCTGGCATTGCACAGGCAGTCTAACTTATCAGGGTAAGAAAGATGTTTCTCTGCACATGTCATCTGTGTATGACAGCTGACAAGGAAATGATTCAACTACAGGGAGAAAAAATGTGCAAAATCTCATTCATCTGCTAATAGAGTTCTTTTACAAGAATTAACTGGGAGACTTGGAAACATATTCAACTAATCAACTATAAAAATTACAAATATATGAAGGAATAGAAAATAGATAAGCTTTCTTTAATACTTAAAAACAGTAGTTCAGTGATCCAAACATGCCATTTCCAGGTCAGTGTAATGGATGCTTGGGTAAAAAAAAAAAAGAAAAAAATACATAACAGGCATTACATCTGTTCTTCTAGGTCACATTTGTGATCCATGTGTAAAAGAAGAGAAAGGGATACTTTATGACTTGAGATGACAGAGGGCTCAGATAATTCTGAGGTGACCCACAAGAAATGGAAGCCATTAATTGGTAGCCACAGTATTTCTGCCTAAAATGTTTAGAACTGCTATAGCAACTTTTGAGAGTTAAGAGAAAGAACTAAAACAAACTTCATGATAGAGCCTCCAAGACTTATGTCAAGACTGCATGATTTTTCTCACTTGTCATCCTTATTTCCATTGCATGTGGTATGCCTGGCAGACAGGAAAGAAACAGTTTCTTCAAGAAAAACTTTGAGGAACATAATGAAAGGGCCAAACAATCCTTATCTGTCGAATCCATCTAAATTTTTAATAAACTTCTCTGTCATCTTCTGCCTTAAAACACATACAGCTGACTCAAAGATTTCAGCAGCTGATGCCAAATGGTTTTGGTATGTCATCACACTTATCTCATATTTTAAAAAGTTAGCGTGATACAGGTTAACACCCAGGAAAGATTCATCAGTTATATCCCTGGTTCTACTAATAATTTTCAGACTGATTTCCAGCATACAACTCACCTATATTTGCTTGCATGTAAAGAGGTCAAAATGATACCTTTGGGTCCACAAACACCCTACACCAGAACTGTTCCTAGTGTTCAAAGGTGATGTCCAAGCAGAGACAACCTTTAGCATTGTACCAAAGAGCACATCCAAAAAGTGTCATGCTTACTACTAAGGTGCCTTGGACCAAGTGAAAAAGGTATGTGGATAGCAAACTCAAGCATCCAGAAAATGTTTTAGGATTAATTTAAATACAAAAGTTTAGAGAGACATTTCACAATACCATGGGATTTAAATTATGAAAATTAAACATAATTGAGAAACTGAAATTTTGTGGCTGAGTTTATCAAGACCTTCTCCTTCTTGATTGAGCAGATCAGCTCTGTATCTTTTTAATAACCAGGCATGTTGGAGATTCAACCATTAGGTGTTCTTAAATCTAATTGCCTTAAAGATCCTAAATCCTTTGATGTGTTTTGCATATCCCTAAATTAATGCACAATACTGAGCAGAAAATTATTTATTCAAATACATGTTGATGTCTGTGAAAATAGGTCATGAAGTTATGAGCTGTTCCCTTGGGGTTATTCCTTCATAAGGAGGATGCTACCTCACTGAAGATTTTACCTCTTGCCACTACATAATAGCATGTGACAATATCTCCTTCAGAATAACTTAACTTTGTTATAGGCCAAAACACTCCAAGTTACAGGCATCAGAAGGTAGGCTTTCTTACATTACTGAATTTTTTGTACCCAAGGAAAAAATCCATTACACCTTTGTAATCACCAAAATTCACTTTAAGAAGGAATTATACTTAAAGATACCTTTTTTGGTTTTTTCAGCAAAGGAAAGGTATAATTGTAATAATTGGAAAATAAGAAAATTAACAGTTCAAAAGCAAACACACAACTAAAATGTGATTATAAATATTACCAGGAGTAAGGTTCATCCTTTGACATTGAGGCAGTGGGCTAATTCAGGAATTTTGCTTTGTCTTTCTCAATGCTCTCAGTCTGTATCTTCTTTGTCACTGTGTCCAAATACAATCCTCCTGTCTTTCCTTTGTACACCCTTTGAAAAGTTATTCCACTGAAACCACAGCTTTTCTATTTATACTGTCTCAGGTTATAATGACTCACAATTTACCTATGTTCTGCTTTGTGTAATATGTCATATGCCAGAGTGTGAAACTGCATCTCTACCACACTTACCCCATATAATTCATGATAGAAATTCACTTTCTTCTCATCATGGAGACCACTTAAAACATATTAATAATACCACAGAAAACTTGACATTTTGAAAGGCATACCTTTTAGTTTCAGAAATTCTTGGCATCCTAAATGTACATTATTGACATTCTGCATGAGATTTTGGTGTGCCTCTTTGGTCTTTTAACCTATTGCATCAGTCATTGAAGAAATTATCTAAACCAACAGATTCCACACAAGGCTGAGTAAAGCATAATACTCTTCCCAGGTCTTTTGTTTGAGCTAAAATAAAGTGTAGTTAGGCATGGAAGTTGTAGAATGAGAAGTGCAGGCAGAGGAAAAGAGCACATAAATTTCAAGCAGATTCATTTAATAACCTGCTGATGAATTCATTCAGGATATAATTATCAAGCATACCATGCAGAGATTCAAGAATATTACAAAGCAGCCATCCTAATTAAAAAAGATAAAAGTTTGATTATTTCTAAATTGCAGAAACAATCATGGAAGGATAAGTAAAGGTATGTTTTTGTTGAACATACCTTTGTTGAAGCACAAGTGTGATAAGACCACATGTTAGAGGTTTCCTGAACTGGTGCTTATCTACTAAACTTTTTTAATAGCCATTTGTAGTGGGTTGACCCTGGCTAAATGCCAGGCACCCACCAGAGCCACTGTTTCACTTCCCTCCACAAGTGGGCAGGGGAGAGAAAATACAAAAAAAGGCTCATTATTTGAGAGAAGGACAGGGATCACTCACAAAATACCACCACAGGAAAAATTAAGGTTCAGCCCTTAAAAGAAGTTTCAAACATTGTTGTAACTTAAAGTTTTATGTGTTTTCCCCTTTGGTCTAGGCTAAGATCCACAAGAGCAAGTCCAGCTGAAGCCTGAGAGCTGAGACCATGTCATCAGAGGTGCAAGAATAACGTTCTTTATGGAAAATTTCCAATCCAAATGTGAAAAAATGTTCTCAGTATTCTACCTCTTGGTGACTAGCAGGATGTTCTATTTATGGGGCCTTGTTTGTCTGCTTATTGTGCCTTCATTTTTATTGCTCAACTGCTTTGATCTACTGGGATATATTGCCTTTTTAAAATTAAATTGTGTTTTAGCCACTGTAGTTCAGAACTCAGGTCTGTTGACAGAGGTACTCAGTAATATAAATAGTTCATTATTTTTTTTTTAATATGGCCCGTTATTCTGTCATTTTATGTAGTTTTTGCCCAAACTACTTCCTGTTAATATGAGTGACCTTCCAGAGTTGTTTTTTTTTAAATGTGTTCAGTAAACAAAAAACAAAAACTAAAAAACCAACCAAACAAACAAAAACACACACAAAAAAAAAGAAGGGATAAATCATTCAAAGCAAAACATTGTAGTATCTACTAAAAACATGAGAGACCAAGAGCAAATTTCACTGGCAGCATGGAATCAGGAAGAGATAGCTTACGAGTGAGGAAAGATTTGTATTTTCCTTGACCTCAATTCATTGACACAGAAAACATATGAAAAACTAACTGGAAAGCATTAAACAAAATGTTTCCAAAGATTAAATGAAGTTGCTTTAATTACTTCAATATTGTAATGTAGAAAATTGTCATTCAGAACTATTGTTAATAAAAATAGGAGATATTAACTCTGATAAACAATAGAAATTTAGTAGTGCACCTTTCATAAAAGTTGTATTTAAAGACACTTCATACTGTTAAATAATACAGTAACAGATCTGAATAATAAATAATACACGGAATTGAGGAAGAGAGAAATTAAGCAGCATCATCAAATGGATTTTTTTCTTTCTAAGAGCCGGATGAGCTAACAAAAAAAAATAAAGAACATAAGCACAGATAGACTGTTCTATATGATAGGAGCTGTACTGGAAGCAATTTCATCTGTGACCAAGATGTGCTATGTATAACTAAGTGAGTATTGGGTGAGTGTTGCATAAAGACACGACATGATAATATGAAAAAGAACACTGAAAATCTCCAGAGAGTGAATGGGGAGAAGAAAACACAGTCTGGAGTTCAAAGGTTTTCTGCTGGTTTTTTTTCACTCTTATACCTAATGATCTATATCTTCAAATTAGAACCATGTCAAATGTGATTTTTATTTTAAAGAGAGAGAAAATAATCACAGAAGGGACTAATAGTTAGGCACTCAAACCCCTAGTTTAGCCACCTGCCATCATTTTAAACATGCAGAACTGAAAAACACCCACACTGACATCAAAAGAGAGAATTGTATAATTAGCTCTAGTTCAGAAGCCCAAATATAAGCACTCAATACAGATGAAGAGACAAAAATTGAAGTCTTGGAGGAGTACATCGTATCATCGCTTCCCCCAGCTATGTACATGTTGGAAGTCAAGGCCAGACTTCCTTTGATTGGAAAAGACCACCATAAAATCATTTGTCATAGTATGATAATATTTATGTAGACGATTCATTTAACAAAATTTGTAAACTGAACACTGTAAGGTCCTAGTAGATTAAATTAACAATCATCTTTAGTAAACATTCCCTTTTGTTGCTCTGTCCACTGGGATAAAAACGTTTCTCTGTGAAGAATTTGAGTGAATCTGAATCCGTGTTTTGACTATTTATTTTCTTTTTAGAGACATCTCCGCTCTCTGAGTTTACCAAAGGAGATATTTACAATTCACTTCTCATCATTCATAAATCTGACTTTTTTGACATCCCTCTTTGTGGAATGCAAACAACATCCATGTAACTTTCAGAATTTGTATCTGTGTAATTCCATTGAAGTCACTTTAGACATCAGAATCCCCTTTCAGATTATGATCACAGCTTGCTCACTATGACAAAACTTAGGCTGGTAAGAAACATTATTAATTAGAGCAAAGGGCTCAAAGCAGAAGATCTGGCAAAGAGGGAGTGGTTTTGCTGAAATGACCTTGCAGCTGGGAATAGCAGGGTGGGAAAACTCCATCTATTACGCCTACTCATACTTTATCCTCTGCCTGTTTTGAGAAGTAGAATTCCTGTGTAGAGATAACACACTCTCACAGATATGCCTGAGCCTCATACTGGGAGAGAGAGAGAGATCAAAAGCTCAGAGATCATAAAAACACTCAGCATATTGGTAAACTACACGTGAGCAAGTCTTTGACAAAGTGGTGGAAACAACAGGCTGGCTGTGGGCTGGGGTGAGCTAAGCCCGATGGTGCCATGCTTGTGTCTCTACCTAGGTGTTGCTTGAGGATCCTCCAGCCAGCCAGGTAGTTAAATAAATTTACTCTTTGCATTTCAACCATGGCTTTGTGGTTGTCCTGGCAACATACTTGTTCCAATTCACACAGTCTTCTGAACACAGGAACTTGCAACAGATTATTGAGATAGCTTGCTCTTAACAGGGACTATGTTGTGAACTATCACTATTTTAACCCTATCATAACAATTTTCATCAATAGTGTACTCTGTTTTTCTAACAACTACAAGTGCTTAAGTAAAAATGAATGCAGTAAAATTATACATATTTATGAACCTGTGTGTTTGGTCCTCCTTTTTGATGAACTGAAGAATATATCAATTTTTTTATAAATTTATTCATTTTTATTTTGCAGAAGTGATTTTTTTTTAATTTTAAAAAAGAAAAGAGAAACACATTTTAGAAATGTGGCTCTGTCACAGGATGATCTTTAATACTGTCTAGCACTCACTTTTCAGAAATAATTGACAATCTTTTGTTAAGATGTTTTAAGAGTCTCTCTTATTTGATGAGTTGTAAACTTTTCCTTAACAGTTACCTTAGTTTCCATTCAATATGTACGTCTTTTATAATGATCCTCACTTACCCAGAGGAAAGGAGGCAGGAATTTGTATTTACAGCATTATAGTACCATTTAAAAAAATTAAATTAAAACAATGAAGCTGGATTGCTTTCTTTTTCTTAGTATATTAGTATTGGGCTTTTTTATTTCCACAGAGAAGTTGTCCTAATCAGCTAGTTGAGTGGATTGCTTTCCTAAATTAACCATACATATCTAACAATCATATTTTCAGTCACAAACGTCAAGTGATCTTTGTGTCAAGAATAAACCCAAATATTTCAGTTTCTTGCCCATTATTCTTTTAAATAAGATCAGCCTCTCGTAACAGAGAAGCAGATAGTGCCCTGTGATCTTTACATCTATCTCAGGAGCAGCAAGCAGAATGGAAAGTGATACCATGGCCTTATCGTGTCTTAAGAGTATAGGATCCCTTCAGGTATGTGAAAAGGTTTTCCACTAGGAAAACACTAAGTGCAACAAAGCTCAGTAGTCTAACCCAGATCTTGTAAAATGTGTGAACTGATTGCCCAACAGAGCTGTTGGTTGTGGCTGTGCTCAGCAGAACCCTATCCAGCCCAGTGCTGCCATAAGCCAGGAGGAAGCTCTCCCTACAGAAATCTCCCCTTTTCCACTTGGCAGCCTCAAATTTTTCTTTTTAATTTCTGTGATACCAGTCTAGCTTTGGAGTAATCTGCCTCCCTTTGCATTTTTGTGGGCTAAGTGAGTGTAGAAATGATTGTGTCTTTTGCTGCTCTCCCCAGCCATCACTGATTTGACCTATTCCCTCTTCAAGCACACAAACTAAGAAGACCATAAAAGTTCTCTGCAATCCCACAAAACATACTCTCCCTGGGTTTAGGATGTCTTTCAACTTCTTAAGATGATCTCAGCTTATTAAATTTATCTGTGATTGCAGTAACTGTAAAACTGATTCTGCTGTGCCACTATTGGGGAATAATTTTTCTTACCTTATCATAAAACTGTGTCTGCACTGCGTAGTATCTGACTTCTATCTCTCCTCAGCTCATGCATCATCTGCATTTAATCACAAGTATCATCTAATCACATGGATGAAACAATCACAGATAGGGAAATTTAAAAAAAAATACTAAAAAGATCGAGGAAAAATTCCCTAAAATATTATGGAATTTAATTTCATTTCAGTTTAAATATCAGAGAGATGTATATGTTAACAGTATTCTTAACATTCTTAACATAAGAATGACCCATTCTTAAACCTGGCTCAGATAAAATTCCCCAGACACAGAGCATCTAATGTAATATGCACCAGATGTATAAGGACACAGCCCTTCCCAGTCCACACATACTGGTTAATGCAATTTCATCACTCTTAGTACACCAGCATCATATATTGAATGTATCATTATCCACAGTCAAATGTGATGCAGCAGCACCCTGAAGAACATTATGATCATTCTTTCTTGCTGTGGGTGTTACAGACCAAATCACACAGTTACACCCAGGCCAAAACTGAAGAAATATATAAGGTTTAATATGATTGAATTTGGATATAAGAAGGACAACCTACACTGATAAGAAAACCCGGAATATGGAATTCCTTAGGATAAAAATATTAGAAAGTTTCCAGTAGAGTCTAATAAAAGTTTCTTCAAAATCCTCTTTAATTTGGAACCAAGAATTGCCATCTGGAAGAGCACTGCATTTACCATTGATAATAAAGATGGACCAAATCCCTAACATAGGAACCTCTCTGAAATTTCAAATTAAATGCAATGAACAGTTTTTTCAGTTAATGAATTTCTTATGTATTCCTATGAGTAATTTCTTAGCAAGAAAAAGAACTGTCCATAACTTGGGTTACTAGAATTGCTCAGGAAAATCTCATATTTCTAAATGGTAAACCCTCAAAAGAGCAGAGGGAGAAAAAGCAGAATTTGATATCCTGGGATTTGTCTTATTTTTGCAACCTCTGTCCCCAGTGTAATAGCCCTCAGTGGCAGTGATCAAAAGGAATCAAGCTGAAATCATTTAATTTAAGAAGAAAAAGCATCTGCTAATAGAAAGCTCAACTCTGGAGCCAAGTTTGCTCAATTTCATTTTGTAATACAGGACCAATAAAGAATGGATCCTCTCCTTTTACCTATTTTTACAGCTATACGGTTCTTACAGAGAGCTTTCTCTAGCCTTTCTCTCTGGTTGGGTGAGAAGTTGAGACATGCAGTAGGAGGCTCAAGATGCTTAGACCTTGCCTGTGTCAAGGAGAATGAAAGAAAAAGGAGAAAAAAATGCAGATTTTTTTTTTTTTTTGTATGACATCTGAAGACGTAAGTGAAAATTTCCACAGGGATTTCCAGAATACCACTATTTTGAGTTTGAAACTATGTTACAGTGAGGTAATATAACATTTCTAACACAATTTTAATGTTGCCATTAGCTTACACTTTCTCTTACATTTGCACATATAGTTGAGAGCATTTATCTCAGGCTCTGTTTTAGGAAATCAGCATAGTTACCATATCCTCACAAGTAAGAAATAGCTGCATAAGAAACTTGACAATCTAGGCTTGATTCTCTGGTAAAATAGATATCTGAAATGATGTATTAATTGCTGTAGTGGCAAGATTTTAATTTAATTTCTCTGAAACTACTAGATAATACTTTAGTCACATATAGTTAAATTTCAGTTTTCTAGTGTTCATCTATCACCTACATTTACTTCTTAAGAATTGCAAATAATATTTTAATTCAATTTTTAAAAGCATTTGCAAATTCAAGATGCTGGATACAGCAAATGAGCTATATAATGGCTTATGTATGTGTGTATCTATATATATGTAAAAAAATATATATGCATGCATATATCCTGTGTGCACAGACTATAGGTACATAAGTCTCTACACTCTTGATATATATAGATATATATATATATATATATATGTACAGATAGATAGATATATGGATGAATGAATTAAAATCTTTTCTAGTAGTTTCTCCTATTATATATGTGCAGTGGGAGAAGTTGAAGCATTTCTTTCAAAGAGAGTCATTGGAGAGTGTCTGCCATTCCTGCAGAGAAAAGCAGTCCCTGAGGATTGCACTCTAACCATGATGGGAGCAACTTTTGCATTTGCCCATTAATCTTAATTTTGCTTATGATATCCACAAGGAAACATGTCACTGTTCTTAAGCAAGCAAGTCCCTCTGAAATATTTTAATGTCATTACAGGCTTCAAAGAAGGAAGAAGCTTTCATATACCAATTTCATGCCTCTCAAAGGCCCTTGAAAGCATATCTCCTTATTATTTTGATTTGGGCTTTGCCTGGAGTTCCCCCCACCCCTCCACCCCGTCCTGTTATTCTCAACAAAATTCTGCTTATTTTGTTTCTTTCATTCTTCCTACGGTTTTCTGAAAGTTTGCCAACACCTAAAAGGACAAAGAACTGCTCCCCCTAGCTGAACTGACTCATCCCAGAAATCCAAGGTATAAATTAATTCTCTCCTTCAGGAGTTTGTGTTCTTTTCCAAAGCATTTTCTGATAATACCTGTAAACTTGCAAAGATAAATTCAGTTAACAGAACAGACTAAAGAATGCCTTAGAATAGCAGAATAACTACAGGAAAGAGACGGATATTTTTTAGATTTTCACTATTTCCACTTTCTTGTAGAACACTTGAGATAATACAAGGCTCTCCCTGTGACTCCCTCCTTTGTTGCATCAAGACCAATATCGGTCTTTGCCATTTCAAACCCCTGTTAATCTGAGCACTAACCAAAAGCCAAAAAGTGACCAGTATTTTCTTGAACCTAAGAGGGAAAAGCCGAGGCAGTCCTGGACACGGTCACAGCTGCAATGTCAGGGACAAGCAAGGACGAGTGTTGGTTCTCTGCTGCTGGATGCTACAGACCAGATGCTACAGACTATGCATTCCACCAGGCAAACCTAATGGAATCAGAGTGGTTTTCCTCCTTCAAGTACATGGAGAGAGCATTTGGAGGTCCACAGAGTCACCGAATTATAGAATGGTTAGGGCTGGAAAGGATTTTATGGATCAGCTAGCTCCAAAACCCTGCCATTGGCAGGAAACCTTCCACCAGACCTAGCTATTTAGAGCCCCATCCAGCCTGGCCTTGAACACATCCCAGATTGAGTAGTCCACAGCTTCTCTGGTCAACATGCTCCAGTGCCTCACCACCTTCACAGTAAAGAATTTCTTCCTAACATCTAACCTAAACCTACCCTCCTTCAACTTAAATCCATTTCCCCTTGTCCTATCACTGCATGCCTTTGTAAAAAGTCCCTCTCCATCTCTCTCTTAGTCCCTGTTTAGTTACTGGAAGGTGCACTCAGGTCTCCCCAGAGCCTCCACTTCCCCAGACTGAACAACATCAATTCTCTCAGCCTGTCGTCATAGCAGAGGTGTTCCAGCTCTGCGACCAACTTAGCAGCTCTGTTCTGCACTCTTTCCAACAGGAACATGTCTTTCTTTTGTTGGGAACCCCAGACCTGGACACAGTATTCCCACTGAGTTCTCATGACATCAGAATAGAGGGGAAGAACCCCCTCCCTTGACCTGTTAGTCACTAATCTTTTGAGACCGCCCAGGATGCAGTTGGCTTTCTGGGCAAAGCTAGGAATAAAGCAGATTCCTATTTCCAAATAAATGCAGGCAATCCTTTATCATTTTCCAACTAAAAATACATGTAAAATTTAATTCAGAAAAGATCTCCTCTGGAATAATACAGTGAACAATTTTGTTGAGGCACTGAAAATGTGTGCACATTAATGTCTTGCCAGTAATAGATTTTTTCCATGGTCACTAACAGAGCCATCTGGTTTAACAGTCTTACTCCATGTCTGTTTAGAGACAGTTTCATTTCTAACCTTCTGGTGAACTTAAGGGAAAGACACAATTGGCTGGTTTTAATTTACATTCTAAACACACCGCATGACAATTGAAGGAGGAGAAGTTATTTCAGTCTTGACTTATAACTAACATAAATATCTCCAAAATGTATGCATGTGTCTAATTTTCCAAGCACTTGGCCTTGATTGATAAATACATACACGCACAAAATGTTGATGTATCTATTAAAAATAGATTATATAAAACATTTTTAATTATTTAACAATAAAAATACCCTAGTTACAATACAAAAGGCTCATGTCAAGGCATTCACATATCTCCGTGGGATATTTTTCCTGTATTGTACCATGGCAATGAACCTTTAAGGAATTTTGTAAGTAAATGTGGCAAAAACATTGATTGTGAATTTATTTTTCTTATAATTCATGTATGTTTTCTTTCTCTTTAGAACTTCTCCCCTTGTTAGATGAGGGATTTGAATGATTCTTTTTACTATTATACCACAGATTCTGAGGTCAAAAGTTTCCAAAGTTTCTGGGTAGAAATAGACAGGAAAGAACAACAAATGTATCAAAAAATATACAACAAATTTTCACGGCTGCATACAAGAAAAGGTTCGGAGCACATACAACTTAGCTGTGAGAGCTCTCGGAAGTATGTCCTTCTGCTAAACCTTGATCAAGAAATCCAATATTATAATTATAGTGACAACTAAGCATGGGTTTTTAAAAGAAGCTAACAGGGCTTTCACCACCCTCATCATAACCTGCTAAGGCAGTATGTGCTACTTTGTCATAGGAACCAATTGTGGCTTCTCCCTACAAAATGAAGATCAGCACTCTCACAGAACCAAGTAAGTTTACACCTACGCTTAGGACTGTGACTTTTCTACAAACGGTAGGAGATAATGCTTGCTTGTGAAAAAGTCTGAACGGTACCAATAACTAGATCTACTTGTGCCATAAGCAAATATAGTTGAACTATGATCATTATCTTTAAGACAGTCTAAACGAATTACATGAGAACATATAGAGAGACATTTTTTAACTCTGGCCATGTCAGTCACTATTTTGCCAAGATACGTAGTCCAAGTTCATGGAGATTCATCACTTTGCATCAAATCTCAGCCGCCCAGCATAAAATATCTGAAAATAGAAACAATAACAGCAAGGAGAAAGAGAAACGATACCCTCAGCTTGGTGTGGAAACCCATTTACAATGATCATGAAGACTCAAGAAAGAACAAAAAAGCTGTCTTCCTTTTTTGCACTTGAAGTATCTCAGCCATAAAAGTGGAGGTAAATGGTAGCTGAATTTTTAATGTCCTGCTTTTTTGTGGGGTAACAGCAAGAATACTTGGCAATCAATTAATCTGAACTGGGAAGTCAGCATTCACAAGGATCACTAACTCATTCAAGTTTCATAGCGCACACACACACACACAATCACAGAATTAACTGAGTTGGAAGGGACCCACAAGAATCGAGTCCAGCTCCTAGCTCTGCACAGGACCATCCCCAAAAGTTACACCATATGCCCAAGAACACTGTCCAAATGCTCCTTGAACTCTTTCAGGCTGGTGCTGTAACCACTTCCCTGGTGAGCCTGGAACAGTGTCCAACCACCCTCTGGGAGAAGAACGTTTTCCTGATATCCAGCCTAAACCCTCTCGACACAATTTCAGGCTATTCTCTCAGGTCCTGTCACTGTCAGCAGAGGGAAGAGATCAGTGCCTGCCCCTCTATTACCCTTATGAGGAAGTTGTAGACTGCAGTGGGGTCTGTCCTCAGTCTCCTCCAGGCTGAACAAACCAAGTGATCTCAGCTGCTCCTAATGTGGCTTCCCCTCAAGGTCCTTCACCATCCTCATGGTTCTCCTTTGGACACTCTCTAAGAGTTTAATGTCTGTTTTACATTGTGACACCCAAAACTGCCCCCAGCACTCAAGGTGAGGCCACCCCAGCTTAGAGCAGAGCAGGACAATCCCCTCCCTTGCCCAGCTGGCAATGCTGTGCCTGGTGCCCCCAGGACAGGGTTGGCCCTCCTGGCTGCCAGGGCACTGCTGAGTCATGTGCAACTTGCCATCGACCGGGATCCCCAGGTTCTTTTCCACAGTTCTGCTTTCCAGCCTCTCATTCTCCAGTCCATCTGTACATCCAGGGTTGCCCCATCCCAGGTGACAAATCTGACACTTGCCCTTGTTGAACTTCATATAGCTCATATGGCGGTTGTCACAGGTCCTTTACTCTTAAAAGAAAGCTTGCAATTATGTTTGATGGAGCCTATACTGTGCAGAAGGCAAATAAATAAGACATAAAGATATAATCAGTGTTTTGTCTGAGCAATATAATAAGTTAGAAGGCTGGTAACATGCTCATTATTCAATGTCAGTTTTACGTTAGTAAAAACTACCAGTTTAAGTTTGTGTAGTTGTTCTTCCAGAAAGACCTCCACTGTGAATATTTCTTACACCAGTGTATAGCAACTGTCTTGCTTCTGCAAGATTAAGATGCCCTGGAAAGCAAATATGATTTTAATGCTACCTCTTGAAGAGTACATGGCATCTGTGTTCACTACACTCATCCTGCAAGTACTAATAGGAGCAGTTGCTGCTAAGTGTTCCCCAAGTCCTTCAGCTCACTGTGAGAAAAAAATCTTTCAGCTCTGGAGAAAATAAATTTAAATAATGTGATTTTACTGAACTGTGCCCTAATTACACATAATATTAAATGTCAATTACAGAAGATGCAAAACAAGCTTCAAGTGATATTTAGGATTTGAAAAAGTTTTCCCTTTTTCCCCCAAACTCTCTTTAACAAATCATGTAAATTAATGACTTGGGTGTTTTAATTTTTATAATTCATTCAAGAAAAAACCCTAATCAGATAAAAAAAGATAACATCTGCCAACTGTGTAACCATGACAACACTAAATCCCGATGTAAAACAGATTTTTTGCCACTAAACTCTCATTAAAAAGAAAGTTATTATCTGGTCTTAACTTATAGGTCCAGGGAAAGTGAGCTGAAACAGCAAATTAGTATAGATTTACATTGTTTCACTAAACGTTCTTCCTATATTAACCAGAGTCTGGTATAAAGTGTAATGTCACTATAACACATATATAATAGATAGCAGATAATAGAATCTTATTTCAGAGCCAGTGATCCAGCCCAATAGCATTTGCATAGATCAGAGGAAAGTGAAGTCATGAAAAGATATATGTTACTGCATAGAGTAGATACTGTGACGAGCAAGAACTTCTCTGGAAATCTTTCTTGGGTAGAGCTTGGGAAGAGACAGCAACTACACCTAAGTGCCAGCTCCCACAACTGGATCACAATGACCCCAGTGCAGCACTACAGGATTGGGAAGAGGGTCTAGATGTTCCTATTTGACTACTTTGGCAAGCATTCTTCCAATAAGCAGAGAGTATGGACAGAGCACAGCAAGCATGCTGAAAGACTGCTTTGGTGCAGATCTAACATGATTTAATTACTGGCAAGAGATTGTGGCCAGGAACTTTGGGCTAGCTTTTTTAATGTCATCAAACTCTTACTTCCATTATGTCTAGGAAAACCCAAAGAAAAAAACTAATGCAGCCAGCAATGAATATACATTTTTCTATATATACATATACTAATTTGATTACATCTTGACTATTTAAAGAAGATCTGCAGCATGTATAAGTAAGCATGGTTTCATGGAGTTCAAGAGTTTTATGCACACAAAGTCAAGATGACAGATATCTGTTCTCCCATATAGGTTTGAGATATAATTGGGATTAAATCATAACATCTTACTGTCTTTCAGAGACATATTCTGGGTAGTTGTCATGCTATGACTCAGTGGCATTAAATCCTGCAATGAATGAGAAAGAAATAAAGCAGGAGGGAAGGGAAAGGTGGTTTAATATACCCATCTGCAAAAAGGAGATGTTAAGAAATCATGCCAAATGATGATCATATTCCTCTAATAAGGAATAATTAAGGCAAAGAAATGAATACAAAACATCTGGTAAGATTTACATACTTCACCAGACAATATCAAATTTGCATGGATGAAATGGCCAAGGCATGTCCAGATTCCAGTGAGCAAAGACAGTGGACATGAAATTCTGGATTTTGAGGCCAATGCTCAGTGCACATAACTACTCCTTCAAAATCCTTTCATCTGAAAATATAGCCACTACTTCTGTACAGTAATTACTTTTATTTTATTAATAGGTTTATACAAATAACTGTGTATCACAGTTATGAAAGAGAAGAGGCCTGGGTAACTAAATCCAGATGACTCTCACAAATATCAGCCATTGATTTACACTTTCTAAAGTCCCAGTGTTCCCATATAGATACTTTATGGAATTCCATCTGGGGGTAAGTAAAGAAGTCAGGCATGATAATGAAAGAGAGAATTAAGAGAATATAAAGCTAATCTAATTTATTTTCTGTATTTTTCTTTGTTTTAGAAATATATCTGCAAATACTCCTAGCCTAATTACTGTTTCTTTTACATCATAATAGTTAAGAAAGCAGCAATATCAAATCTCATTCAAATATAAACTAACTCCTGTTTGGGATTTTATTTTTATTTTTTTAATCTCAAAGTTTATTTAACAGTAATCTTCTAGACCAGAAACTGAGTCATAAGCTGTTTCTGTTTAAATTCTGTCATACTCCAAAATCTGCTTCAAGCTTGATATGCATATTGCCAGCATAAGGCATGGAATATCCTTGAATGGCATATCTTTGAGACAAATCAGAATATAATAGAGTGAAATATTTGCCACACAAATGCTAGAATTAGCACTGAGTTACCTGTGAACCATCATGAAGATAGATATACCTTCAGTGCTTTTCCCTTGTAGTTCAGAGATTTGAGTGGAAATACCAAGATTAAAATTTGCAGCATCACATAAACAATGATCAACACTGAAAAAACAATGAGCACACTATATTATTTACTTAAAACAGACAGTATATGAGGAATATCATATAATTTAACTTACCTAAAGTAGTTGAATTTGGGTGACTACAGAACTGGTAGGGTTTCTTCTGTCCCAGCCCAGTGGATGTGAGGCTGTTGATCTTCCTTGTCCCCAGGACCATTTACTAGAGAGGCTGAGCACACACTCACATGGTAGTCAAAAACAGTATTTAGTAACTGTATAGGACATATTATAATGATGAAGCCACAAACTCAGATACAGCTACTGAACAACCAGCAGCTGCTCATATGTGGCCACAGAATCCTATTTCCTTCTAATTTCACACAAGTCTTGCTTGAGTCATTATTCTCCTTGCCTTCAACCTGCCACCTACACATCCCATACTAATCTCCTGGTTTTCATCATCCCTCTGATCCCTGTCATGTATTAGTGCAATTTCCTTAGCCTTAGAATAGGATCAGGACTGTAACTGACTTCAGCACTTCCCTTAGCTTCCTGCAGTTCATAGCTATTAACCTTATCGTACTTCCACAGATTTTTTCAAAATTTCTGGTATTTGTAGTCCTATATCCTCACATGTTAAGAACAGGAAACTCAATTTCATATTAACATGTGATCCCTTATTAACTTGGACACGAAACAGCAATGGCAGAGACATAAGGCATTTCCAGCCATTCTGCCATCCATTTCAGGACATGCCTAACTGATGCCATTACATCTGTTAATGACTATTAAAAGATGACAAAACAGATAACACAACTGAATGTTTTAAGGCATTCAAAGTAGCATTTCATGATGCCATGGATTTAGAACTCTGCTTTTAATATTTTACAATGAAGCTTCTCCTTGGCCTTTTAATAGTGGACCAGAAACTCTTGACCCAGGTCTCTTAAAAACATTATAAACAGTGATGGTATGAGTGAAGATTTGTTCTGGGAGATTACCAAAATGCTCTTTAACTTTTTAGCAAAAGATAGTCCCTCACAATATGCAATTCAAATTTTCAGCACATAATAAAATATTTTAATTTCCTTCACAAAGCTCTCATATGGATCTTTAATTCTCTTAGAGACTCATGAGATGCCAGGAATTTTCCTTTCCAGAAGCACTTATAATTTGAAAAGTTCAGCCTATTATTTACTGAATCTTATCAGAGCCAGCAGCTGATATATTTTTTATGGAATGACAGTCTTCATTGTATAATGTGAAGCTGGTAGATTCAAATGTTGAAAAACATCCGAATTTGCTTGACTTACAAAACTGATAACATGATAATCCTTCAGCTCTGTTAGATCTAGCACTTGGATGAGAACAAATTCAGAGGGGCAAGAATCCATGAGTACACATCACTTTTCTTGGAATAGCTAATTCGAACAACGTTATCTGAGTTGTTTTTCAGTAGCTTGGTGTACAGCATATCTTATGACTCCAACTGCTCAAAGAACTCTCATGAAGGAGAACTAAAGTAAACAGTAATCTTTCAAAATCCTGCACACAATGTTTTTATGTCAGAAAAACATTAAGTATTTTCCACGTGGGACACATTAACAGCACTTTGCTTTGTGTATAGATGACACTTAGTTTCTGTCAGTCTTGAATCTTTAAGAAGTATTTTGATGGATACATAATGGTATCACAGTGATCCAAGAAACCATGATAATTTTTTTCTCTCAACACTGAGAATTTACTTCATGCTTTTACCAATATTTAGGAAATTTTAATATCAATAAAAATTCTTTTATATTAATTTTTGCTGTTTAAAAAATCTTACAGCATTTGGGTATTTCTTTCATGTCTGTAATAGTTTGTCATTTATATAATTTAAACTTAGGTAAGCAAAGAATGCTTTATTTGCAATATGAGGAAGAAACGCACTGCCAAATTTAAAAGGTCTTCAAAGAACATTCTTGCAAAGGTATTTAAAAATCTGTGTTAAATACCTTTGCCATAAAATTTTGTTTGGCTTGTAAGAAGAAAATAACAAAATTTACTGTAACTCAGATCATCAAATTCACCTTTGATTTGGACATATTATACATTGGAAAACATAGAGTCAAAATGAGGGAAGTGTTACAACCAGCAGAGATTATGCAGACCTTGATGCATTCAAATATGTACTTTTTATAGATACGTACAGGTTTTTAACGTCTTTTCCAGATTTTTCGGTTAACAAGGTTCAATTACAATATGCAATTCTTTTTCTGTACACTGTTTAATTAATGAAAAATAGTTGCACTACTATCCATAATGAATTATTGCTAATATTGTATACTATCTATAATGAATTATATGAATCATAAGGAGTCATAATGAAGCCTTTTTTGCCAGCTTGCATTGATGGTTTTCATATCTGATGAATATACCTTTTTTTCCTGCTGTAATTCTGATATATTAGTAGGATTACACATAATTTTAATGTCATATCATAATTCAAAGAATGTCCATGTAGCTAGATAAATTATGTATAAGAATTTGGAATACATCTTATATAATTATATGTCCTTATTTGCAAATGAATGGCATAAGTGCCATTAGCTTAATATCTTTTAATCTTTTCTCTTATCAAAGATCTTTGCTTTAAAGCAAGACAAGGATACTGATGTTTTTCAGTAGGCAATATTTCACTGCTGTATCAACACACAGCTAGCAACTCTCAAGTCCACTGAGCCTGTTGTACAAACATCCAATACAGCATGAGTGCACATGATACCACATCACACCTTTTCACTCAGTGCCATGGAGAAGGGTTGTGTATCCCACCAACTCTGGCATCAGGCTGGCTGTAACTTCTGTAAAGAAACTGAATCACTAACGGGTGATTCCAAGATCAAAAACTGTCCAAAGGTTCACAGCTGCCTCTGAATATTATGAATTCAAATGGAATTAATAAGCTACCATGCCACATACTTCAAAAAACAGAGCTTGAACAGAAGTCTATACCAAGGCACATTAAAACCTTGTGATTAATTCCTAGATTATGAGATTTATGAGACTGGAAAAGATGAGCCCCAACTTAGAGATGGAAAATGGTGAATTTTACTGTTGTGTAAGGAAAATGAACTCCCATTGATTTTACAGGAGTATCAGTTTCCAAACCTGTATTAATTATTAAGAGATAATAGTGTAGGACTTTTTCAAGACTCAAACTGACATTTTATTTCTAAAAGCAGAGTTATGTCTGGCCATATATCCATCCATCCATCCATCCATCCATCCATCCATCCATCCATCCTATCTGTTCTGAAGGATCAGGAAATTAGATCATAAGAAAATTAAAAAGAGACAGCTCACTAGGTAGAGACTTGTACACTGAAATATTCAATAATAAGGTTTGTAAATAGTCAGGGATTTTACTTTGTAGGACTGAGGCTGGTCCTATAAGTGAACAAACTTAGCTGCTGAAATAGTGCACACCTGGAACACATCCTCCAGTGTGATGTCATCAAAAGGAAACCCTGTTCATGCCCTCTGGTTTCCTCGGAAGATGTGTGAGAACAATAGGCAGATTTCACACCTAAATCACAGTCCTCATCTAGTGCATATCATAAAATTAGATACATGCTTAGGTAGCATGATAGGCTTTAACAATGACAGAGTGGAAAAAAATTAGTCCCTGGTAAGTCAATGACAACTCTGAGAGTATCCATCCTTGAAAAAAAAGTGTAATTCTAATCTTTGGTAAGAGCATGCCTACTTTTGGGTTGGGTTTTGTTATCACTGAAGACTAATGGCCTAATCTGTATGAAATATAAAGTCCTTTATTGTAAAACACTGCTTTCATAATCAGGAATTTTGGGAGGTCATAAAATATGAGCAACAAAGACTTCTTTGTGGAGAGAGCAAAGTGTCCAGAAAGTTACCTGACAGAGATGACTGGCAGCAGCACGAAGACCTGAATACCTTATAATCTGAGCTCAGCAGAATGGATAAATGTGGGGGTTCCGTCCGTGGGCGCCCCACCACCCCGGAGTTCGGGGAAGGGAGAGACTGCGGGAGAGGGCGGGGCCCCGTGGGAGCGCAGGTGCTGTCAGCAGGTCGGCGAAGCAAAACAGGAGATGCAGTCCAGATTGTCGGTGCTCCAAGGAGGGTTTATTAGGGTAAGGGGTCAGGGGAGTTGGAGGGGTCTCGGGGCATTGACAAAGTGGCCCCGAGCCCTTCTGCACAACAATTTTTATAGGGGGAGGGGAAAGGGAAGGAGGAGATTTGGGGCGCAAATGGGGAAAGGGGGATTTTTGAGCGACAAATTATATAACCAAACAAATAACAATACCATAAAAAGAAAACCAACCAAATAACAGCTTAAACATGAACGAAGAAGAACATTCTAGAATCAAAACCATATAGGGAACCGGGGGAGGGGGAGAGGAGTCTTGCATATGTCCTTGCATTTCAAGTGGCTTGGAGAGCAGGGGGTCCTGGGAGCATACCATGCCCAGGACCCATCCCCATCTCGCTGCTATGGGGCTGGGGTGCTCAAATGTGCCATAGCCACCGCAACAGATAAATCAATTGCTGCAGCCCTTAATGGTCAGTGTCACAGTTAAGCAAGAAATTAATGTGTGTCAGCTGTCCATTAATGAAAAACATGCAGTATCAGAGGAAACTCTGCTTGTTACCTAACTGGGGCCATGCCTAGTGCTGATATGAGAAACCACCACCGTGCTGAATTCATTACACAGTATGAAATTGCTGCATGTGGTTACTTTGCAAATGCTGAAGGAACCTGAAGAGATTCCATGTGAATTAACACCTGTTCTTATGACTTCACCATGAAACCTGATGAATTATTCCATGATGAGAATATACCTGGGAATTGCATTCCAAGGTGTGCAGGGGAATAAAATAAAGGTATGAAGTATCATTTGGACATGACTTAGCTGAGAGGCTTGTAAATCTTTGGAACTCAATCTCATGATTCAATAATAAAATCAAGGTTAGTTTTTTAAAGCAAAGATAGTTTTCATATTGAAATTAAATCACTAAGGAGAACCTATTAAAAGTTTCCCTGTGTAAATTATGTGAATTGCCATTAATTCTATTCCTAGTAACAAAAATATGATATTTCGGGGGTATTCCTTCAGCCCTCTGCACACAGTATGAACAATTTTATGGAAAAAGAACAAGGGATGAAATCCTGAAAAATCTGTATAAAAGTTTAGTGTTTAGTTTTTCCTTGCTGCAGTAAGTGCTGCAAGAATTCTGCACTCTCTTAAGGGGAAATTAAGAGGCAGGGTGTTTAAAGCTGCTTGATAGATAGTAGATTATTGTGGCATAATTGACATCAGAATTTGGCCAAATTCACAAAGTATGCGAGCTCAGATGGGAAAGTTATCCACAACCTAACACCTCTTTTTGCCTCCTTTTTCAAGAAAGATTTCCTTCTGAATCAGAAAGCTCACATTCCTTTTATGATTTTTATAAGTGACATTTTGTGTGTATTTTTACAATCCATTCAGCACAATCTTTTGAAAGCATTGAGGTTACCTCAAGGAAAATCACCCAGACACTGTAGATGAGTTACAAAACCTATCTATTAATTACTGATCCATACATTAGTGTCACATCTACTCAAAACTACACAGCCCACTGAAAACCTAGGGAGCTATGGTATCTTCCACCAGGTGTGCAATTATTGCACATCCATCTCCACTGATATGTGGCCCCAAGTCGATTTTCTCACTAATCTCCAAGTTTTCAGTTAGGTAAAAAGCAGAAAAGCTTTGATTTAAACCACAAAGAGTAAGACTGTGGTCTGTTCTTGCTACTGTTTTTAAGACACAGTTTCGTACCTAAAAAAAGGAATTCATCCTTTTTATTATCTAATTATCTATTATAAACTAAAAAAGTTAAAAATAAATCTATTTTCCAGCATATTACATGTCAGCATTATTTGAGAAATGACAAATATTTTTCTGTTTATTCATAGAAAATATCTTTTGATCTAAGTGTCCATATAATATGTAATTTCAAAGAAATTATGATACAAATGTACATTAAATGCTTTAGTTATAGAATAGCTTAATGATTTTCTATTACGCTCATCTTTATACAAACTTGTAAGGCTAATCTGCTCTTGTGAGAATTTTAGGAGGCACTGTGAGAATTTCCATATTACAAAAGGCAAACTTAGCTCCAATTCTTGGCACAGAATTCTTTAGAATACAATATTAATATTTATTCATAATGAAGAGTGAGAAAGCTTCTTAAAGAAGGTAATATTTTACTTGTGTGTTTAAAATATTCATTCCAAAATTGGTAGAATAACTCTTTGCTGACCTGAATTCATAAAAACCAGGAAAAGCTTTTCTTCAGGTCTATGCCATACTTAACCATCAGAGGAACTCTGAGCACTGTCTTCTAAATCAAGATTTCTATGCTTGCCTTTGCTGGGTATTCATTCCAGCTCCTCAAAAACAGTGCTCAACTTCCAGATTTACAAGCCTGAGAAATAATGAAAGCTGCAAACATTTAGGGCAGGAATAAAACATAGATCAAGTTCAAACATACTAGTTAACTCAACATAAAGCAGCTCTATCAGCTTAAAATAAAGCTGATATGGCCCTATCTGTCATATGAACTTTCAGCATAAATTTGATCACAGCTCACAGTGATTCAGATGTTTAAATCAGATTATTTTCCTCTGGTTTATAATACCTCAGCTGTGCTATGGATGTCTTCTTCATTTCAAAAATCATGATCTGTTCCATCAGCATGAGGAGACTGCTGTCATTGCATATTATTTTGACTGTGATATATCTTACTGACAACATCACCTCCTTTTGATTTACATTGACAGGATCTAAAATACATAAGTGGGATATTCTCCAAGGCATATAATCAATTGCATCTGCTTCATTCCTGGTATTTCCTTTGCCCTGTTTATACCATTACTGTCTCTGCTGAAGCTGTATTTTTACTATAAATGTTTCCAGGAACATATGTTGGCATCAACTCACAGCACCGTTTCTACAGCACTAACAATTTAAAACCTCAAAGGAATCTCAGAAGTGTTACTACTTTATTGTTCTAATACTCAAGTTATTGTGATAAATAATGTGAAGAAACATGCACAACAATATCCTCTGTGGTATATTCTTGGTTAGTGCAATACAATTTAATAATGACATAGCATTTTCAAGAAAAATTTAAAATGTCTCATTATCTTGGAAAAACTGTAGTTAAGTATTTTTTACAAGAAAAAAATAAATAGTGCTCAAATATTAAAATCAGCTAACATCTGGGAAAATGTAGGCATAAAAATATTCTCAACAACTGTTTAGGACAACATGACTAACAACAAGTGAAAAACTATTTTATTTTTAAGGAAATGTGTGTATGTGCCTTAAGTCAATTGGGTATTTTCTGACATAAGTATTCACATGCTGTTAAATGGCACAGTTCAAAATGAAAGTATTTTAAAGATGGAGGGTAGAAAATGAGCTGGAAAAAAATCTGATAAACTACAGGTCAGAAGCTGAAGAGTGGAGAGGAAAATCTATGCATAATTTACATAAAAAAGCATGGTAGGACATAGTTTTGACAAATGTATCAGTCTAACACTAAAATACATTAATTTTTGTTAATGTGCTTATCTTAGGCGCATAATGATTTATGAAGATTGTCTGATGTAAATACCATCAAACTGTTTAACTATGGTATAGACTTGTAATTGTTCCAAATTGTTATAAACAAAAAAAAACCCAAAAAAACCCCAAAAACAAAACCAAAAACCAACCCATTAATATGTAATGTATTCTGGTGAAGAAATAGAACAGTCAGTGCAACTCTTTTCTTTTAAGCAGCTGAAGCAAAGCTTTACTGAATCAAGTTAAAAGGTTCTTTCAAGGTGAAATTCTAAAAGAAAATTATCAGATTTTATAAATGAGATCTAATGAGGAGCTTGTTGAAGTTTATCATTGCAAGTGGTATCAGGAGCAGTGAAAGCTAGTGAAGAATGAAAAGAATTATTGCAGATCATTTATGAGCTGCCTACAACTCACTCATGATTGTGCCAAACATGCCATGAACTCAGCTCTGTGCTAAACTCCATATGAGTGTGGCCTGTGAAAGTTCAATACATTCGACCTGTTTTGCTGAATAATGTACATAATTCGCATTTCTTGAAAATTGCCTCATCTACCAAGATGACTGAGGGTTTCTTTAGACTAAAAAATAAGTCTGTATTAAACTTAACTTATATTAAATTCCAGAAATAATTTCAATATCCCTTAATTAACAATTTAAATTATGTTCAAGAAAGAAAACTTTTTTTCAGGTATGCTATGCTATGTATGTTATCACTGTATTTAAAAAAGCAGGGATGCCAGTATTTTCAAATTAGAAGTACATAATTCTTGAGTAATAAAGGGCAATTAGTAACCTTTGGTTTCTGTGTCTAAATCTGGTCCCTTTTCTTGACCTCTTTATTGAGATTATGTCAATTATGTAAAAACTGTGATTATGGGCTGTTTTAAGACTCCTTTCCATGTAAGAGTGAAAGAATAGGGTGAACTGTCATACAGCAGTAATCATTCTGAAATCTGAAATTATGTCAGTTCAAGGCCTGATCTACCATATAAATGAAATTACATCAAAATGTAATGGCTCCATGGTCAGAGAAACATGTCAGAATTGAGATATATCCATTCTATACTGTGATAGGCTGACGACTCATCCACATTGGCAACCACAAAAGGATGCATGGCACATGGACTATCTAATAAATCAAACTTCTTATTTTTCCTGCATTTCCTTTCCTCATTGCTCTGAGGTCATGAAAGAAGATCTTGTCTTTAAAATCATATTTCAAATAGGGAAATTTAAATTATTTGTCTATGATTTTCTCTACCTTTCAGAGTATCAACTCAGATTTTATATTAAGTTGTGCAAACACCAAGTTAAAATTCTTACAGTGGCTTTGCTAGCAGCTATGCACATTTTTGTATCTTGATTGGCAGGCCTGCACTTATAACAATTAACAAATGATTATGTTTTAAAGTGGTTATTAAACTTTCTATATAACTTGTCTAGTGTTCTGCAGGGGTTTTTACATTATTAATATTTAGAAAATTATTTCTTGATAGGGAGATATCTTTTGAGAATTACCTGAGTGTAATTTCTGCAAAAAGTAGAAATAAAATATAAATTACATACTTCAGTTAGTCAAAAAAGGAGTATTAAGACTGGCAGTCAGTCATTTATTATATATTATAGCTGTAGTATTTGTGATATTTAGCTGGTTAACTATTGCTCCAGGAGAATTAACTTCCACTCTAGAGCAAATGGAAATAGCCAGCAACATCTTGTTTTGATAACCAAAAAAAATCTAAAATACTTGAAAAAGGATTTAATTCACTCAATATCTTATTGAAATACAAACTGCTATGGTTTGTTGTGTAAAACAGATCTCTGGAGCAATGCAAATTTAGATGTAGGTGCATTATTATGACAAATCTGATTATAGAATTGAATTTGGTTTTCAAAATACAGTTTAACTTCACAGGTTTTGTGCCAGCTTATTTCTTCTTGAATATTTAAATGTCCAAAACCAGTTTTTACAGAAACATAGGGCTTCCAGATGGAGCATTAAAGTATAAGTAAATATATTTTAAATTGAAAACAAAGATGTTTAATTGATCTCTTCAAAGTCTGTTGAGCCTGGAGAGAGATGTAAAAAATAAAACAGAAAGTCAGCTTACCAGGCAGGTTCTTCTAAACTTGCAGGGTATTAATCATGTCCCTTGCAATGAGAAAATTCTACTAGCTATTGCATTTAAATTCATGTGCAAAAACATTGAAAAGAGCTCATTTTAACAACTATTTAATGTTCAAAGTTTTTAATGGAACAATTGGATTCAATACAACATGACATAGAACACATTTGTTATATATACATAAGTATATAGAAGCTCAGTATTTGGATGACTGGATATATATTTGGACATGAATTTGGGCAGTGAGGTTGTGTGTTTCTTCTCATTCATAAAGTGACTGTTTCCCTCCCCTACAGCTCTGATAATTCAGCAATAGTCTCCCAGTGAAAAGATTTTTATACACTGGAAACATCATACTCTGTGAAAGACCCAAGATAAATAGCCAGTCAAGATCATTTATGTCTCAGCTTGCCAAACTTTCTGCAACTGAAATCAGTTCCTGAATGGTATCTAAACCTCTACATTTACCTTGCAGCCAAAAGTACAACCTAAATTAGAGTCCAGCCCTGCCATATTTTAAGTACTTCATTAAATTTTTGGATTCTATGTCCATAACAAAGCCAAACATCATTAACATTAGCCACTTAATATGACTGGGCTATATTATAACTTGTGTTCACCACCTAAATGATGTGAAGGTTTCAATTTCATTCAGGAGACTGCAGGAGCCTTCTGCTCCTCACTTTGCACAGGGTTCAGAAGGATCCTGATTTTGGACATCACAAAACAAACCAGTTTTACTAGCAGTTTCTAACTAGTAATTTTTCCCACTGAAAGGTACTGAAAACAGAGATGCAAGTACTGCAAGACAACACTCTCTTTGCACTCTTGCAACAATTCCACACATTTACATTTGAGTTGCATGTCACTGACAGCCCATTAGAGAAAGCTTTATGTGGAAATTTTATGTCTCCTTCCCCTCCCCAATACTGTACAGTATTCAAATATCATAAAGTTTTTGGCCAAGTAAACTGGTAGGAAGGGATACTGTACTCATGATGTTTTGCTTGAGTACATTACCCAGTCATTCTTTGCAATGCCATTTCTCTCTTTTCCATAGATACAGAAACAAATTCAATGAACTGTCAGGCTCTGAGTTGTGGCTCTTGCTTAAATGGTAAGAAATATTTTCTTCTTATCTCACTGAGAATAATCACTAGAATGAAACCAAACAATCTCATTCAATATATGTGTTTCAGCAACCAATATCTTTTTACAATCTAGCTCTTGTGTATATTGAACTTTTTATTTCTTCTTTTTGTTTGGGTATTTCTTCTTTTTGTTTGGGTTTTGTTTTTTTTTTTTCTCTGCTAGGCTGTTGAGTGAGATGCTTTGAATGAGAAAAACTTACAATGACAGCTCAAATTAAGTTTTCAGTTATGAATTTAACCAGACAGCCATTGGACACTGCAATCAGTAAACACTAACTGATTGTTAAAAACAAATTCAGACATGATTAGCTGTGTAATATATACATGTATACTGTGTTACTGTAAAAGGTCTGTTTTATTGGGTTTTACTAACCAAGTGCTATTTCAAGTGCTTATAAAATCTAACTACGCTATTAAATCTGGTTTTTTAGCCTGAATGTGATGGATTATGTACTATTCACTTACTGTTTGTGACTGCTTTTTGTTGACCTGGATGTTGAGATTGTTAGCATATGGCTGTGTTTTGCTACTTGCAGAGTTAGATGGGCAGTGTATTCCTGGCTGAGTGTCAGTGAACTCACGCTTCACTAAATAAAACCAATAAGAAAACACAGTGTATAACTGTCCTGTAAGTCCTCCTCATACAGCAAAGGCAGCTTTTAGTCTTCTGGAAAAAAAGAAATCAATTCCTGAATATGACAAATAGCCCCAGCTTGAAGGTAACTGAAATTTAAGTTTTGACTCATGGATTCAGGGAACTGTTAAGGTTGGAAGGCACCACTGGAGATTGTTCAGTCCAACCACTCTGCTCAAAGCAGAGCCAGCAGATAATGTCTTTTAATACCAGCTGCATTAAGGAGCTTTAACCTGCAGTGAGATAACCAAAAAACCAAAAGGACCCCTGTGGCTAGCACAGTTTTTCCCATGAGAGGTTTTCTTGTGTTTTGTAAATAAAGATAAAGTTTGGATGTTTTGGAACAGTGTCCCAGAACTTGGGCAGTGCAGGCCTGGCCAATCAGGCCTGGGGGAAGGCTTCTGACTGACCAATCTGGGTGACTTTTGAGAACTCTATAAATGTGATGAAATCAAAACAATAAAGGTCATTCCTTCTTGCCACTGAGAACCGATGCATTCATTACTCTGCTAGCTGCTCAACAGCAACAGACCCCCTGCCATTAAAACGTCTTGCCAAAAGCGGCCATTGAAAAGACACCTTTCAGATAAGCAGATGTTTTCTGCCCAACCCAATCTATTACCTTCTGATAAAAAACAAAGCACTGTTGTCTTTGAATATCCTGCTTGAACTTCAAAGCCCATAAATTTCTTTAGGAAGAGCACCAAATTTCTATTTAAAAGGCCTATTGCACATGATGGTATTATTACAGCTTTGAGATTGCCTCAACTGATCATGACTGGCTCAGGGAAAGAGGTTTAAGCTAACATGTTTTAGCTCAAGCTGGAGTACATGCACAGTTAGCAACAAATGCTCAGCTGATCAGTAGTGTGTTCTTACGTAGTTTTGGTTTATGTCTGAGCCATAACAGAGAGACAAAGGAAATCCAGCACCCACTGCCTTTTGGAAGGAGGGTATAATGTGGATCTGTGCTAAGAAAGTTACTATCCCATGCAAAATATAACACATCACCAAAATTTGTCCAGAGTTTCCAGATGTTTTTTTTCTTTCAGCAGAAAGTGTTCATTCTTAGTTTATAGAAATTAGTCATCACTAAATCATGATGACTTGGGACCATCCATACACATGGTTATACACAGTTAAAAGTGTGTCTGGGGAAAATGCCTGCATAACTACTTGCTAGAGTTAAGCTCTGAGTGTGAGGAAAATGCATGAACAATGACCGAGTCTCACACATATCCATTTTTAGTCTGGAACTCCCCATCTCAGTCTATTCAAAGAGGTTTCAAATTTTATTTCCATGGTAGTAAAAACAATGACCCAATAGCAAGGTTCCATTCAGCCAGTGAAAATTCCAAAACCTAAAAGACTGATCCAGTAAGATATTTAAACCCATATGATTCCTTAGCACAGAAGTAGTCCCATTGAAGTAAACTAGAACTATTTCTTTCCTTGAAATAATGCCTTCTCTAAGGTCCCAGTATTCTGCCAAACTGAGACCTAAGAGAAAGTCTCTCATAGAAAAGAAAACAGCTATAATTCTTTTTTTCTGTTGGGGACTATCAATTTCTTTCCCTAAGTTTTCACATCTGGGCTCAGACTTGCTTGCTTAAATAATTCAACTGGCATTAAGAGCACGTAGACTTTCCTTTTTTTAAGAAAGGCTAAACTGGGGAACTAAAAACTTACAATGAAAACAAAACAGTGCAGCTGAAGACCAAAAAGACAGTTTTTCAAACAATTCTGAGGCAACTTTCCAAATTATTCGTGTTCCAGTAATCTCCTGCATGCAACAGATCATTTCAGCATTGTTAAGACTAAGAAATTCAAAGAGCCAGTGAGCTCAGATTGTTCATAATAAATTAAAACCACATTATTTACCAATAGTTTCTGAGGATGCTTTCCCTGATGGTACAGTACATTCCCTGACTGCACCTTCAGTATACAGTTGCATTCAGAGAAGATGAGCTATTTCATGTGATCAGATGGCATCCTCGTTCAAACCTTGCTCTGTAACACTAGATATCTTAGGGGAATTTCAACATTAACAACATTCTAGTAGTTTCTGTGCTCTTTCACTGGTAAAAAAAAGTCAGCATATAGAGATGCATACTGCTTGTAACTTAATATACCTCAGAAATTTATTTTTTCATTCTTGTTAATGTATTATGCTGTTGGGTGACATTGGACTTGTCTTTGCCTTTTGTCCTGTTTATAACCTTCTGACAATATAATAATGAATTATTGCTGGGGGTCTAATTAGTACCATATATTTGCAGAGGGAGTTTTATAATTCATCATGATCATAAAATTATTGCTATTAGAAGAATCACCCTATATTGTTTTGTCAGAAAATTCTGATTTATATGTCATTTATTGAAATTTACTGAATTCAATCTGCTTCTAGTTTTAGCACAAACAGGGAAGTTAATCTTGTTTTCTCAATGCATCTTGTTTTCACATCCGCCCCTCTAACCACACTCTTCCAAGACAGTAAATATCCATTCTACACAACCTAGCATAAATACAATAAAACCAAATAAGTGTACTTATGCCACCACAAGATGTTTGTAACAAATGGATTTTGAAGACCCTCGACCCTGGGAAGGTAATTATGTAATTTTAAGGGGTCCACAGTAGCTGTAATCTGATTAGAGAGCTCATAATATTAGTGTTGACCATGAATCTGTGAATACATTCCTTTTTTCACAAAGTGTTTGTTTTAGTACAGTTAGATCATAATTGTAAAAATATCTACTATAGTAACGTAAATGATTGCAATGTATAAACTATATACTACTGTCATTAATATCTTGGGTTAGTTTTTTTTTTCTTTGTTCTATTTGATTGATTGTTTCAATTTGTTGATAGCACCCCTGACTATGTATCCCTGACTAAGAACCTGAGGGGAAGCACCCATTGTATCAAATATACATTCTTCCTGTTGAAGTAAATCACACAACATAGTACTTTTAATGTATCTTCTTCAAGCTTCCCTTTAAAAGATTTTGGCATTTTTGGCTCCCAGTGTTGCAAAGCAATAGATTGGTCCAAACCTCACTCATCTAATGGTTAAAAATCTTTCCACTAATTTCTACCCTAGACTTATACATGACCACTTTCTTTATCTATGTTCACATGCCAAACACTAGTTTTAAGCAAAAATAGTCTTTTTAGTCTCTAGTGTTCAACTTTATTAGCTTTTTAGAGTGAAAAAATATTTTCCAATCTTTCATTTCACTACCATAATTAAGAAAATCTGTTCTAACCTCCTCTCATAAGGTTAGCCTTCCAAATTAATAATCAGCCAACAGACTTTTCCTATACTTGCAAAAATCTGAATTTTTTCTAGACCATGGGGGAGCAGAACTGCACACATTCTCCTTTGAACTGAATCCAGTGTCTTGCACTATTTTCTCCAGTGGAAATGCCTCTCCTTGTAATATCTGCTATCTCTGTTGTCAGAGCAGAATCATGTTGATAGCTCACAGCAAACCTTCCATAAACTAAAACACACATATTCTTCACATACATGATCATGCATGGTATTTTATGGCATGTTATACTGTTTAAATTAACATTAATTAGGTTATCCAGTTCTTCTTTGTGGAATTACATTTGATTATGCCTTTTCTTTTTATTTTATTTTAATTTTTCTACTTTTTGTGACATTTTGAATCCAGTCAGTCCAGAGGCCAACCTTTGCTAAGCTCTCCAAAGTACTGTGTGCATACAGGCTGCTTATTTTTCAATGCCTTTCCCCCATTGTTTTGTTTATCCTCTTCTATACATTTCTTCTGAAGTGCAGTTTAACTAAAAGGTCTTCAAGTGAAATCATTACCAGAAAATATATGACCATCTTTTTGCTTAGAAAATTAATCACCATAAAAATGTACTAGTTTTGTCAAATATAATCAGCCTTTGGTAAACCATCTTTCCATCTCCTTGAGTGTCTTGATTTGTTGTCTTAATATTATCTGAGAATAATTGAAATAAAATAAATCAAATAAAATAAGATGCATTTCTCTAGTCTTCTGGAAGATACCTTCCTTTCAACCAACAAGAAATCAATGCTAACGAAGATAGATACTGCTGATGAGATGAAAGGAAATGACAGTGTGTTAATATAAGGTAATCTCTTACATGCATTCTCAATTCCAACTTTCCAAATATGTTATTCTGCACACCCTGATTTCTAAATCTGGATTAATTCACAAAAAGTAATGCAGGAAATCTTACAAATTTTATCCACGGCTACCATGCCTATGCCCTCAGCTTTATCCAGAAGGAAAAAAGTAATACAATTAAAATAGTAGTGTTTAATTTGGGGGTTTTTTTATGTCTACTCAATTGCTCAAGAGCTGATTAACAAAAAATGTTTCTTGGTGTTGTTTATGACCATTTGTACAGTTGTACCAATTGCTCAGCAACAGAGCAATTATATTTCAAATTGTCCCCTGAGTCAATATTAGTAAAAAAGCATCAACTGGTAGTGATTTCTCATTGTGCTAAAGTGTTACAATGCGAAAAGCTTCCAGTGGAAGTACAAATATAATGTATAATTGTCAGATCAAATTAATTGAAAAATTAAAATTTAAAAAAGCAAGGTGTTTTTTGAGGCAGTCAAACTCAGTTGTTGGAAAACACTGCTTTGTAGCAACTGAAAGCTGAGCCCATTTAAGCCATATGCTCAGGCTTAAATTGAATTCCATCACTGAGAAAACCCCACATTGATTTCAATATAAAATTTGTCTAAGAAAAGAGCAGAAAATTAGCCAGAAGCTTTGTGTGTTTATTCTTTGCCTAATACAAAAGAAGAGAATGAAATAACAGGTGAGGTAAGAAGTGTTCCCTGAAAATTTTTAGCTCACATAATGTTAGCCATTTTGGTGAATATGATCGAATGACTAATATGTATAATTTAAATTATGAGTATATGAAAAAAATTATTAATATATGAAAAGATATTTCAGAGGAATATTTGGCAACTGTTATTTAATAGTTTATTTAAACTTCCTTTTTTCCTTAACGATTAATTTAACCTGTAAGTTTTTTTACATTAGTGTTCATGAATAATGTGGAAAACAGATTGGTTTATAGTTTGAAAATATGGATGAAACAGTAGCTAGTGAGCTATAGGAAATTGAAATTTTTTTTTAGTAAATGTAAATACATTAAAACTTGGAAATAGAGAGCATTTAACCTCTACTTTGTCATTCATCTTTAGAACTATTTTATTATATTTATTTTTTTAAAGAAAATAAAATATGAATTTACTTTAAATTACTCTGAAATAACATATACCAACAATATTTTTTATAAGGATCTGGTACAAAAAGAATATAAAAGATACCTTATGTCAACATTTCTGGTTTGCTTAGGGTAAAAAAAATAGCTCTAAAGCCTCCCCTCTGGTAATAATCACCTGTTAATTAACCACAAAAATTCCACTGGTATGTCTGATGATGAAACATGGTTTAAATCCATGTGACTTTCAGAGGGAGGCCTGTTAAAATTTGAACATTTTAAAATAAACATGTTAAAGCCACATCCTCAGTTTAGGGGATTAAATTTACCTTCCAGGGACTTTGTTTCCTTTTATTTTATCCATTTCAGGAGAGAAGGTCCATCCCTGTTCCCAGCAAGTTTTCCTGACCTGGAGCCCTGCTCGTTCTGGTCCTTGAAAGTGATTTCTGTCTCTGTCTCACTCAGCCTTTCTTCCCCCCTTTCTCCATTCTCCCTGCCTTTCTCCTTCTCTAGCTATTCTCTCTCTTAATATGTATTAATTCACTCTTTCTTGTGCACCATGTTTACATGCAAACTGAATACATATTAATGACTAATCCTGACCCTAACACCCTACGAAAACAAGAAATCGAATGAAATTATAATTAAATGGTTTTTTTAAAGAGTGGCATTTTATAGCAAGGCACCAAGTAGCTAATAAGATATTCACTACCTTTTTGAGACAGCAAAGTCATACTATTAAGCCAGATTTAAAGTCAAAAGTTACTGCTTTGTTCAAGGGTACACCACATATAATCCTGTCTAAATTCAAAATGTAACAAAACAGCTCAATCATCAAAACTTGAGTGAAAAGCTATGCAGTAGATAGCTTACTTCTCTTGAAAATGGACACTTTGGGGGGATTTTTTCAGATTTTTTCTAATACTGCTTCCCAAGACTCTTTTCCAGTACAATATTCCTTTGGAAGTCTTACATAGCTTTCAAATGACAAACTACATACTTTTCAAAGATGTGAGTGGCCTGGCTGGAAAAGATAAGGTGGGAGAGGCTGACAAAGTCAATGCATTTTGTTTACAGAAGTTTTGCCTCAATGATCAATAACCATGTGGAACAGAAAGATGGTTTCATTCTCCCTTTGACATGGTGCCAGCTCCACTGCCTAAGGACTCTTTTCACTGTCAAACATGTTTTGTTCTACTATCTACAGCCAGTTAAACAGCAACATGATGCTTTATACTCAGAAGTGCCAGCTCTGCTTTCATGTTTGATTTGCATTTATTCCATCAAAATGTCTATATTCTAATATGCTGTAGCACCTGGCTTTAAATCACTGGCAGCAAAATAAATCTGCTGAATAACAAGTTGAGACCCAAAAAGGAGATATCAGAATGTGGTTTTACTGCAGAGTTTCATTTTCTAGAACTCGATCTTCACAACAGAACCTCAAACATTATGGCAAAGTATTATTCTCAAAGTATTTAGTAATACAGCTACTTGTGGAAGCTAGAGGTAAAATAAGCAATACTGATGAAAAGAACTCATTGCTTCTTTTCTGCATTTAGATTTAGAAAAGAAGGTGTAAATGCAGATGGGGTATGGCATATAAAAAAGCGCACACTTCCCTGGCTGTCACATAAATGAACAATCCATTCACTAACCTGTATGTCAGGAAAATCTGGTTTGGATTTAAGATTTTTAAATTATTAGTCTGTGCTTATTTTCCTCTTGTAAAAGCGTTTTTTCTTTCAAAGTTTCATAATACATTTCTGCACTTGTGACTAAATGTTATCTTACCCCGATCAACTCTGTGCATCCTAACAGCTGAGCTGACACAGCTGAACTGCCCTGGCTGGGAGATAAAATGCATTAGCTCAGTGTTGAGAAAGGCTAAAATGTGATACTGGTCAGGGAGACCTTCCACTTGCTCAGTAGCTCTAATTCAGTTACATTTAGCTATATGGCCCTATTTAAAATATGTCTTTGCCACAGACTACCAGAAATAGAGGTATGGCTTTGGTAGTGTTAAGTTTATGAAGACAAAGATAAGTAGGCTTGATTGTTTATAGAAAGGAATAATTCTGGAGAAACAGAAGGTTGTTTCACTGGAATGAGAATATAGGTGAAATGTGAATTTCATTATTTAGGTTTAATAGCAAACCCTGGGTTGTTTTTCAATTTTGGTTCATTAGGACAAAAGTCTTAGAACCTGATCTACTAATGTTTTAGCTAAGAAAACAGAGCTTAAAAAACTCTGCCAGAAACGGTAATTATGTACATACAGACATGTATATCTTTAAACAAATGAGTTCAAAATTTTCCTTCATGCGGGATCAGGTAACAAACAGCCCATTTATCACTGTCCAGATGCTGAAGTCCTTATTTCCTTTTATGGTTCTTTCCCCATTGCAAACTAATGGCACATTTTTTATTAAACAGGGGCTATATAATATATATAAAAATTGAAAAGAATAAATAATTAAAAAGCAAGCAATTTGCAACATAGTTGTTTGTACTTGGAATCTAGTAGTGTAAAACTAGGTAATTTCCAAGTCCTGTAACTTACTATCTGCACAAAATGGACTTTGGGAGGTAGGAACCAAAATTTATAACTGTTTTTTACCAACTTTGTGGGCCAGCACTGGTTAAAGGGGCCAGAGAGGATTATTATTTATACAAACTGTAATTCAGTCCCCAGTGTTAAACCAATGCTCTAGGGATGAACTGTTGTCGAACAGTAGCTCAGCAGTTTGAAGAAATAGATTAATTCCCTGACCAGAACCAGCAGAATACTGAACTGCTGTGAAAATGGCCTTATCCTGTGACTTTTTTTTTTTTTGTCCTTTTTTCAATTTGTTTATTCAGGCCCTTCCACTTTTTTGGTCAAAAACTAACTCAGCAGATACACACTCCAAGTTTCAGTTCTAGTTACTTAGAAACACCAAGATTCTGGAAAAGAGATAGGATTATCAAATCACTTTAAATTTTGATAAGATTTTAAAATATTAATGTATATAAAGATTTGGAGAAGGGTGAAAACATGGATATTGCAATTTCTCAGGCTGGGATAGATTTTTTTCTTTTAGACAAGTACAAATCTCTTACTAATATTTTTGCAACATCGTCACTAGTAAACGAGTTTCCATTTTGGACATGGCTCTGAAGGAACATTAGAAAACTGAAAGTGGAATTTCTTTTGTTTGCCAGAGCTTCGCACAAATGAGGCAGTGAGATGCATGGAAAGAAGCTGCTTTATAGCTTTGTTTTTTCCTCATGGAACATAACAGAAGGAAACGTCAGGGCTTTAACAAGGAAACAGTTGACAGGCAGGTGCTAAAATACTTCAACTAAACTCAGTTTGACTTGGGTGATTACAGTGTTGACAGGGTGTGTATGTGTGTGCATGTATGGGTTTTCATAAACTGTTTGGCACACTTAGTGGTTAGAAAAAGGCACCCAGAGTTCAGACAAGATTTGATACAATAGAACATGAAAATGGATAAAACTATTTAGCAACAAGACAGTATATTTTTCTTTAAAAACCAAGTTAGTTCACTTGTTGAATAAAATTATACTCCAGGGTATAATACACCTGATCTTTTTTCATTTTCATCCTGTTGACCAGGAAATGTTAATTTTGCGCTTAGTAAAAACAAGGACATGTTTTCTGGGAAATAAAGATTTTTTTTTTTTATTAATTGTTTCAGAAAATAATCTCTGGAAGCCACAGCAGCCTCATTTCTGCTTATAATTAGGACCTAAAAATGTTCT
Organism: Lichenostomus cassidix; assembly: GCF_008360975.1. NCBI lineage: Eukaryota > Metazoa > Chordata > Aves > Passeriformes > Meliphagidae > Lichenostomus > Lichenostomus cassidix. The sequence goes on along the minus strand of NC_139480.1, from coordinate 39,358,457 downwards.
AGAGATCTTTAGGGAATTAAGACAGCCTACTTACATTTTCTCAATACCAGTACAATTCCTGGTCTTCGTTTACACTCAGTTATTGGAAAATCATCTTCATGCACTGAGAATAAACAGGAGAAATTGGAATTTTTTTTTCAAATGTGCACACAGCTATGTATTTCTCCTGGGTGATACTGTGAATTTGAAGCTTCTGCAGCTTTACTTTGGTATCTTCTCTAGGGCCCACTAAGAAATGTGGAAGGGTCTGTGCAAAATATCCTCAATACTGAAACTTTTTGCAAAACTGTCCTGGCAGTAGCTTTAAATAATTTTGCTATTATTTTTGAAGGAAATTATTTTATAGGATCATTCAAGCTAGTAGAAGCTATCTATTCAAATTTTTTCATTATGCAACAGAGTTACAGAGGGGATATAAAGGTAATTGAACCCATCCATCCAATATTTCTCTTCTACTGATATAATAGTTTTAGTCAGCATGATCACTTTTTTACCTACCTTGGAAAACTGTTTGTTTTTTTCTTTTTACTACAATTATAGATATATAATATTAAAGTTTACGTTAAAGTAATGTTAAAGTTACATATTGCAGTAGGAAAAAATATGCTTTAAAATTTTAGAAAGGGAGAGTTAAAGGTCCCAACCTATGCAGAAATAAAGGAAATTACTAGAAGGTCTTGTCCAACACCTGGCTAGAAAAACGTGACCACTTGGATGAAAAGAGATCCTATGATGAGAAAATGTGCACCACTTCTTCTGCTGTGTGTGCATTTCTGGATACGGGAAAATGCAAACAACCTTCCCAGTATCCAATGGCCTTTAACTTGATGGAAACCTTCTTGCCTTCCTGACTTTTGATGCTTTACTTCTCATTCTTCACACCAAGTGTATAAAAGAACTAAAAGCACTTGCTTAGAAGAAGGAATTAAGTTTACAGGTATACTTTTACTTTGGATACTTATTAACCTTTATATTTTACAGCTTTCATAACTGTTTGTCAGCTTTTTTCCTTACCTTGCATGGCTGCTCAGATTTAATTTGTGCAGCACAGGAATAATTCTTACCTTACTGTCTCTCTTGTTAACTGCAGAAATACTCTCACAGGGGTGAAGCTGGGTGCCATTTCCTGAATAACAGAATGAGGTGGACTGGGCCCAAAAACATACTTCAGCATTTAGACATCAATTTGGCAAGACCTGAAAATATGGAAGATGGAATATATCAGTCACTAACATCCAATCTACACATTCATGCGAATATACAGCTGGTGTAATTTAGATAAGCGCAATGCAATTAGCAGAGCTGTAATTTAGATAGAACAATGGAGCTATCCCTCTTCCTCCTGAAAATATCATCAAGAGACTATTTTTAATGGAAAGTAATTAATATCTTGATTAAAATCTTCTGTGAAAAAGTTCAACTCCAACATCATGGACAGTTATGCAGGAACATTATTTTAATTAATATGGATAAACAGTGAAGAATATAATCCATTAAAATGCCATCATCACTTGTTTTAGAACCTGAAAATATTCTATTTTATCAAGGTTTATTTTGTACAACTGATGCCCAAGTGTAGATTCTGAAATGTCCTTTTTATATGCCTACAGATAATAGAAGCCTTTTGTTGAAGGATAATTTATGGTTTATGTCCTAATACTCATATTTAAAGAAGAAAAAAAAAGCATTTTACAAGTCCGCCTAAAGTGAAAAGTATTTGATAAACACCCCTCAATTCTGAATAGGAACACTACCTTGTTACTTCCTTAAGCAATAAATTACCTTTTTCATCTAGTGTTGATTCACATCATTCAAAGTAGAATAGTTTCCAAAACAACTTATACCTTTCAAAGAAAATAAAAGTGGCTTTCGATCTACCCAATCACAGGAACACATGCTGTCAACAGCTCCGCAGCAAAATCCAGTGGATAGATGGTGTGTAAAGAATACTAATCAGGTTTCTGTATAAACAAAGTGCATTCTGTGCTTCAGTTTCTGGAAGCTTATTGTCCAAACATTTCACTAAAACACCAACTGCCTTTTTAGAAGTCCTTCTGCACAACCAATGACTATCAAAGGGCCTGGGGTGAAAGATAAGCTTGCAAGTTAACTTTCATGATGTGTTTTTGCAAGTACCAACTCTGTTGCTGCTATAAAGTAATTGCTCAATTTGTGCAACTTCAGTGATTTCACAGTCAGGGCATCTGATATTCTGCCCTTCTAGTATTTTAGTAGAGAAAGTAGTATGTGTATGTGGGTGGTTGTGGGCAAGGAGAACCACTTCTGTGGTCTGTGTATTGATATTTAAAATGTTAAGGCAGAGTCCAGTAAAAATATCAGAAGGAAGGGCTGCACACTTACCTCTTGCTCATCTTATTTCTCCAAAGCGTAGAAAAAAGAACGTTGAAGACATTTACAGCACAGATCACTCACTGAATTGCTGAATACCTAATATTAAATCAGCACCAGAAGATGCAGTCTGAGACAGCACTTCAGTGAACAGATTCAGCAGCAGAAGGTCCAGTGTGTCCAGTCTAAATTCTGAGCTCTCAAAGTCCAAGAGACGTGAAGTCTACAGCATAGAAACTACAGGTCAAAGTAGAACTGTGAAGTTTCAAGGCTTCTTGTTTAAATGTTGACCTAGAGAAACAGATAGATGTTGGAGGATATTTGGTTTGTATTTCATCTGATTACTTTTTAAGCTATAAATTACACCCTACAAGGGGAAATGGTTTTCTGCAGAACCGTGTGAGGAAGCTGTGCTTCAGAAAGCAGAGAGTGAATGTGAAAGGGCAAACAGTCCCACATTCTCTGCCCACACAAACTAAATGTTGTCTGGATTCCTGGTCAGGGAAGGACAAACCAGAAGACCTTCAAATCCCAGAACCCTCCTGCAAGAGCTCTTACCCCTCAATTTTCCTTGTCTCTCCACACTTAAAATTTCATTCCAGGTTTTGATCTTGTTAATTCTTTCTAGCAGTAGTCTAAAGAGAAGACTAGTAGGGAAGGAGAGAAGGTACCTGATGGTATTTGAGACAAGCTACTGTAAAAACATGGGGATTATCCTCTATCTTCCATCTTTAATTTTTTTCCTATGAGCTCCCTCCCAATTATTATAAAATTTTCCAAGACCCTGTCTCTTTTCTCCCTCTGGATGACTCTTTACTCTCTGAGTGGTGTGGAATGACTTAAGAAAACCTCCTCTGACATTACCATGTCTTCAAAGCACTGCAACACTGGATTCCTGCCATAGCAAAGATCATCATAGCCTCATCCCTCCAAACACCCATTTTACCACTAACTGCAGAGCAGAAAATGCCTCACCTTATCACAATGTCCCAGTTTTCTCTATCAGAATTCCATTAAATAATCCTTGTCTCCTTTCCCATTTCCTCTTGAAGTTTATTATTCCAGACTTAGCCTTACATAAGTCAGCAAAACTAAGTGCTGTCTTGAGCCTTCTGTTTCAAAAGCATGCTCAAGCAGCCAGGTGTTATTTCTTACCTGTTTCCTCCAAAATTTTCTGTCACACCACTGAATCCCCTACTTAGAACTGCTGTGAATGTCAAAATCATCTTTCACCCACTGAATCTCCCAACTGGTCCAAAAGCCCCAAAAGCCTCCTGAACCCTTCTTAGAGAAGTAATTGTCCACTAAATCCCTGTTCTCATACAGCCATTCACCTAGAATTAAATTTGCCAACCTTATTTCTCCTAGGGAATTAAAAAATCCAGATATAAAAATCCTAGGGGGTAGGATCCTATGAAAGGAAAGGGACCGTAAAGAACACACCTGGGGAAAAAAACCCTAAACCAGTGGTCCTATTTTGTTTGCTTAGTCTCTAAGGAAGAAATTGCATACTAAGATGCAAGGTGTATATGCCCAAAATGTAAGGGGTTTCCTTCTTTTCCAGGTTTCCCTTCTCTTTCAGTAACATAAGAAACAGGCTCCAGGCAATGGCAGCAGTGAGAAGTCATTCCCTTTGTGTCTCACCTATTAATTTGGTCTCCATCTCAGGTTGCCTGCTGTACTCCCTGCAGCTCACCAACTGGGCAGCTCTTTCTCTCGCCACTTACTTGCACACAGCCTCCAGCAGGGAGAGAGGCCAGGGCTCTGCCAGCCATGAGAAGCTGTGCTCCCGGATATGCCAGGCACACTCAGCATGCAATGCAACCCAGACACCTGCAGCCTTCCTACCTGGGAGCTGTGAGAGGTATGGAGAGGTCTGACGCAGGGCGGACTCTTTCACATGTTGGGACAGAGGGAAGCTGGCAGGTGCTCACAAAAACCTGAGAGATTTCACACCAAAAATAATACCGACTCCCCAGCAGCACTGGACTTTTACAGGATCCAAGAACATTTTCCAGCTGCTTGCCTCAGGGTAAATAAGTACCCACCATTTTTCCACAAGTTCTCTAATTGCCATGGCAGGACACCCCACTGTGGGACTGGAAGTCTGACACAGCCCACCCCAGCCATGTTTCCCAGCAGACCAGCGCAGTGACCACAGTCCCAGGTGCATGGCACACAGCATTGCCTCAATACCAGGAGGTACCAGGACCACTTCTAGCTCAGTTTCTCACTGTCTGCCAAGTAGCATTGGGAAGGTATTTACTGTGGAACTGTGTGGAACAAAGTTTTGTGCCAGTGAGGAGAAACAGGGAATTCAGGAGTCAAACTGAGAGTGATTGCCTCACAGGAAAGTCATCACTATTGGGAGATTGCTGATCTGTCACACAACAGTTCTCCCTCAGGTACAATTTAAATAGGTTCCTGCATACAATTATTAGGGATTAAAACTCCATTTTTATACATATCTCAGTAAGATTAACTGGACAAAAACTTTAATTTCAAGCCTTTATGAGTAACTTCTTCAGAATAGCCACTGTGCTTTAAATCCATGCCAGTCAATCCATGCCAGTACAATTCCACAGTAACTTTCAGACAGAGAAGCCCCCTGCATTCCACTAAGGACCTTTTAAATCTATGTTGTCTTGCAGCAACAATAAAAATCTGGAAATAAATGTCTGTTGAAGGGTCCATATATCTTGCACATGTGGTGATTTTCTACTCCATATCATTGTGTCACACCTATTTTTAAATGGAAATAGATGCTATGGAAAATATTTTTATTCATCTACAAACTCAGTTCGCATTGATTTGATAGTTTTCTGCAACATGTTATTGGCCTAGGATTATGCAAATTTTTCAAGTAGGCCTATGCATGTCAGTGCATGTGCCAAGGTGGTAACACCTTGAATTAATAGAGATTTCAACAGCCTCTTTGGAAAGAGCTTTGTTTAAGTTTTATCAGAATTGTGATGCAAATAAACCCTTATAATGTCATTGACCTCATTATGGTATAACAGCTGGCAACATTTGCATTTTTCTCAAGTTTATGTCCACAGAATTGACAAGAAGTGGTTTTTCTACATCATAATGCTACTAGAGAATAGTTTTAAAATGGCTAAGATAATGTCACAGGAATATTCATTAATATGACAAAATTTCATTTAAAGTTGTTGTAATACCTCTTTGTTATAAATTGAATAATACCTGCCAAATACATGTCTTGCTTCAGCAGAACACCACTACTTAAGACAATATGCATGTAGACACTTTCAGAAGATCCCATAAGCATCAGTTGGGTATTCATAAATTAATACATATGTGGTATTTTGAACACACAAGAATAGGACATGTTACTGTAATCTCCTGAATTTAATTTTCCATACTTAGTATAACCTTAATGAATGACTATGTTAGCCCAGCTAAAAAAATTATTTGTATTAAGGAAGAGTGTTTTCTAAATACAGTAGTTATTCCACTTTGAAATGCAATTCCCTTTCAACATAATTAACGTTGCAAATGGATTCTCATGCGGAATTACTCAGGAACAGCTAATTTCTTGAGTTATCAAGCTCTAATGAAGTTTCACATCTCCTGTAATATGCATGAAGTAGTATCACCTTTGTACAGACAACAAATTCAAAGGAAAATGTTAGAGAAAAATAAAGTTGCTGACATGACTTGAATTAAGAACTCCAGACACTCTTGCATACACACACTTACCATTAACTAACCCACTTCTCTTCCTTATAGGTTTAGAACCTTTCACAGGTGTTGAAACAAGTAAAAATCTGTGTGATTAAAATGAAAATATTTACTATCTGTAGAAAATTGTCATATGTCTAAATCAAAATAAATCCTACAAAATTTATTTATTGGTGTTTCATAACTAAAAAGGGGCTTCTGTTTTAAATAATTGTTGCTTTTAAGAAAATTTGACAAAGAATAAAGATTCTGATCTGGACAGGCAATCTCTGACATTTCTGAGACAAAAAACCAATAACAGCTGCTAACATATGTAGTTACACATTCTCATTACATTAAAAAGTAATGATGTCATAATCATGTTGCAGGGTTTGAATAACTTCTCACATGTGCTCATTCCCTTGAAACAATAGTTCATTTGTCCTTTTGGATAACCTTATCAACACACACAGAGTATTCATAAATAATTAAAAAATGTTCTGCTCGTACTTTCCACACAGCAGGTTGCAGTAGTATTTAAATAAATAAAACCACACTAAAATGATTAAATTAGGTCAATGAATATTTGAACAAAATATTGAAACAAATAATATTATTAGAATAAAACATTATTATATAATAATCTCCCTAGGATTGACAATTTAATATCCATTTTCTTCTCATAACTGAACAAAACCTTAATCCAAAATTCAGAAAATTAACACAAGTTTCTTAAACCTCATTGGCATTAAAACTGTTCTTCTGCTTTTAGGTACCACTAAATGTAGATGTGTGTGTCCTCTTTCTCCAGATGACAATTATTCAGTGTACTTGAGCAAGATCAACAGCTCCATCCTAGTGGACACTCCAGCAGTTTGACTGGCACCATGCAGAACTCCAGCTGCTAATTCTTTAAATTCTTTAAAGCAGTGAATAAGAAACTCAATTTGCATAATAAATTCTTTTGTGTTCATTGAGATTGCTCATATCATTTAATGGGTGAATAAGGAGTCAAAAATCTGGCCATGAGAAAGAAGCCTCATTAAGGCTTATTTCTCCTTTCTGAAAAGAGAATGGATGTGAAAGTATAATGAAGTATCTCTGTAAATTGTGGAGCAGCAGCTCATACACACTGACAAGGAGTAACTTCCCTATCTCTACAAACTGCAAGATGTTTGCACACACTTGAGAAGGAATTCTTTGCAGTTCATTTTGCAGAGAAGATGGAAATGGTGCTCATTTTTTTCTTGAAATTGTATTATCACACAAATAGTAAATATTACTTAAAATGTGAATGGAGTCACTGATTATATAATTATATCTTACTTCCTTTGGCAGCTGTAGGGTTGAAGGTACTCTTTGACACCAGCTATTGGTGCTCTAACCTTTCCACTCTGAAGACATGAATTCAAGTCATGCTAAGAGTAGGTTTTGTCCCTGTGCCCAAGGACACAGTTTGGCATGCATATTTATAAAACTTGTTTAGAGCTGGACAAGGTACGCAAGCCTTGCTCTCAGGAAATCCATGACAGCTCTCCTTTTGGCTTCCACCAGCCATGCTTCCCCCTAAGGCCAAGAATATAAAAGTGTCACAAGAGATCTGCCTAAACTTTAGCTTCCTCTTTGGCTCCTTCACTTCTTGGCAACACTTCAATTTTTCTTGGCCAGCTTTCCAAAATTCTGGCAAAGAGAAGACAAAAAAAACAAGGGAAAAAACAAAACTTTGTCTTGCCTCTTGACTATTTCAGGATCCTGTTTTTTCTTTAAGTTGCATCTGATTTGATCTATTCTTTCTTGCACCAGCCAGAACAGTCCCTTTGGGACATTCTCCTGACTCAAGAGCCCAGAAAATGTTGGACTGCTTTCCTTTCTGATCTGGCAAATCCTCTATACCAAAGGGCCAGCAGTAAGTGGCTTACATCCAGTAATACGATAGTTGTTTTTTTTTTTTTTCTATAAACAGTTGTTATTTTCTTTTACAAAATTTTCTCAAACTTCTGAAGACTTTACTGGACTTACTGATACACATGGGGTTTGTTGTCTTTTATTAGACCTCCTCTTTTAACTGAAATCTGCTTTTATAGCATATTTTCTGCTTGTGTCAGTTGCTGTCCTTTAGGTGTGTTGAACTTTATTATGGTGTTTAGTTACAGCTGTGATTTGAATGAGCTTTCTGGTGAATTACTTCAGATTAAACAAGAATAGCCTCTGGTGCCATTCTCTGCAATTATCCATTTTAAGAAGAAACCACTTGAAGTGTCAATAAATAGTTTTCACAAGCACCATACATTTGTAGGGGCTACAAGTGGGTAGCAGAAGTTCCCTGTTATTAGTCTTGTTAGGTTTTTGTAGCCTCTCTGATCACACTTACTGCTGAGCACCAAAATTCTTCCCCCAGACCCCCATTATTTTGTCCAGAGGCTGGTAGTAAGTAATGCCTTACCAACAGAGATAATTACATCTTGGTATTCTAGTCACATAAATTAAACTTTTATAAGATTAGGGAAATAAAATGGAGGGGGAAAAAAATCATAAATGAAATAAAATCCCATGACTCAGATAAATTTAGCAATGTATCTGGATCTGTACTATCAGGAGCAGTAGCAGAGCATCAGGTACCAAGCAGGGAGTAGTTACAACTGAGCAGACATTCCCTCATGCTCACCCAAGGCTTACGTGCTCTTTAGAGTGGGACACAGCTGGAGAAGGGACCAGAGCAGAGATCTGGCAACATAGGCTTGGCCAGTAACACATATCCTTATTCTTAGCCTTATTCTTATGATGCTCATATCCTAGAATAGGTCCCAGAGAAAGGAAGAAAGAACTTCTGCTTTTTTTTTTTTTTTTTTAAAGATGGTACATTTTTCTAAGAGTCAGAAAACATTTTGAAAGAGACTGTACAAAAGAGGTGACAGCCAGCCACCAACCTAGGCAAATTTAAGGGCTAATTTCAAATTAGTGAGGTATAAAAGCTAGTTTTATGTCAGATCATGCATGAATAATCAGACCAATCGTGTATGTCAATATTTTTCTTAGATACGAGCTAAAAATAATGTAAATCTTTACTAACTGAAAAGCCTAGCTCACAGGTTGTGAAAAAATATATAAAGAAGCTGTACTTTTGTGGGAGAAATTCTTATTTAATTGGTTGGTGTAATTTAACCAGGAAGAATTAAATTTAAGGCTTTTTGAAATAAACAGAATTGTAAGTGGATATGTAAGAGTGTTGGAGTGAATGATCTACAGATGGCAGTGAATTTTCTCTTCTTTAAGAATTTAGCATTCAAGCAACCATTTAGCAAACCAAGTAACCATCCTGGAAAATGGAGAGCCTGTTTGTTATTTGCTTACTTCCACAAGCACTAATCCTATTCAATTTGTTCTTAAATAGTGTCAGTGTTGTTGTTTTCTTCTTTTCTTCATGGGAAACTGCAAGGATTCCTCTTCTCTTCCTCTTAAAAGCAGATTTGTATTGACAGGAGCACATCACACTCTGAACTTGGTTCCATTCCCTGAAGGATTTGGTTCTGTGGTCTACAAGAATTACTACTGACTGACTAAAGGGGAATTCTCTGCTGCCAGTAGATTCTCCTATCTCTGCATGGAGCTGATTCTGTTTCCAGAGTCAATGAGAGGTGCAGTGCTGTGTGATCTCAATTCGTCTTCATCACAGTACACAGCCAATGACAAGATACAGAAACACTCCTGAAACAGTGCAGAATTTGAGAGGAAAAACTCCACCCTTGCAGAGCATGTGGTCAGTGTGATTTGTAATGAAGACGAGAACTCTTTCTTCGCATAAATAATTTAAATGCAGCAACTACTGTAGCAACCACTCAGAATATAAATTGCTAATTTCAGAGACTAAATCCCCTGATTTCAATATCAAACCGTTTAGAGGCTATATTTGTCAGACCACAGCCTGCGCTTACATGGCACAGCCCAGAGAAACTAATAGCACTTCTGTATTCAAATGGTAATTACAAGAAATAGAAAATCCACCCCACCTTAAACCTTTAGTTATAAATGTTCACTTTTCTCATAAACGAATAAAACAGCACCCTTTTTAAAAGAGCACTTTTGAAGTGTCTGCACAGTTAAATTGAGCCATTTTGCATGCGTGCTTCGAAATGTCCCTCTGCATGTTGCCAAATCCATTCCTTTGAGCAGACAGATCATGGCGAATTACAAAAGTTCACTTCCCCTGGAGAGGTTACTCCTGACTGCTCACAGGCACTGCAGATTGTGCACCCTCACATGCATCTGATGAAGTAAGGAAAGCCATGATATGAAAAAAACCCCACAGCAAAACCACTGGATACTAGAGATGTAATGAAAATAAACTACACACATCTGGAAGTCCAATGTTGTGCATCATTTGAAAAATGCTAACTAAGCCTGAAAATTGCAGATGCCAGTGAAAGTACCAGCCTCTTTCTTTTGTTATGCAAAATAGCTTTTGGGGTGTTTTTGAGATTAGTTCCTTTCAAAGCAAGACTTTTAAAAACAAACTGTGTCTCTCTACTCAGCTTTTTATGCTCAGGTGAAAAATGCCATGTAATTTTCAGCCAAATTCAGCAGAACAGGCTTAATTAGATGAATTGCTCATCATCTTATTTGTTCTGGTTTGTTTGGGATTTTTTTAATGCCAGTTAGGAAAACTAATAATGTCCCACCAAGACATCCTTCCAACATCAACCCTTTACATAACCAGATGATTCTCTTTGGAAAAGATTTTTCATCTGATTATTGGTCCTCCCTATACTGGACATGACCTGTATGGAAAAAAAATAAAGAAAAAATCCAACTTTATGCAATATTACTTACACTTGAAAACTATTCCCTTTTAAGACTCTGGAAGAAATGTTTTTGTCATTCAGACACATGAGAATGCTGAGAACGACTTTTCTTGGATCTAATTCATTCTATTTTTTACAGGAAATCCAAGTGTCTTCATATACTTGCATTTATCATCAAGAATGACATGCAGAAATATTTTACATCTTCAGTAGACACAGATTTTACCCTGAATCTTATCATTTTGTAGCAACTTTTACAAGAGACTTCCTCATTGAAAAATCTTCCATAGATGTTTATACAACTCTTTGTAACCAAGAAACACCTGAAGATCTTACTCCTGAATACTTCTGAAGACAATTTAGCAAGGACCTAAACTTCTGAATGTTCACAAACATCATGGCCCTGATTGCTTTCTTTTTTGAAAAAAGACAATAGTTCTGGCCACTTAAAATTTATCTAAAAATTATTTGGGTTTGTGGTTTGGTTTGGTTTTGTTTTGCTTTGTTTTTTCCTAAAGAACCTGATTTTTTTGATTCGGAAAACCCAGATGTTTGGCATCTTTTTCTACACTTGACACTTGGCACTGCTGGATGGGTGGCACCATTGACACTGATTTGAGGAATCATGAACATCAGCTAGTGACAAAGAGCTCCATTAAGAAACAGCTTCTCCTCAGTGGTCTGTGGAAAATATGAATAGCTGTGGCAAAACAACATATTACATGGGAAGACATAACTTTTACCAGTTTCACAGTTTCACAGGTTTGGATAGGGTCTCTGTTGTGCTACTTATACAAACTCCACTGTCCCTGATCAGGGAAATATTTTTGCACCCTAGAAGCTATTGAAATTATTTTCCAGCTGGCAAATTAAGCCATCAAAAATAGAAATATCCCTTATGCATCTATATGACATTCCAGAGAAAACTTGCAAGGAGCAGCTCTTCTTAATAGTAGAGTGGGTACAGACAGTTTACACTGGTGGAAGTCATCATCTTTTACAGAACGATAAACATTCCTTGACCACATTGGCTCTTGCATCTGAAAGCTAATAATGTGTGCAGCTTCCCTCTCTCCCAAATGTATCTGTTCCCTTTACAGCTGTACAATATTTTTATACTCTTTTAAATCCTCCTGTCTCGAAACCAGCTAAAGAGAAGATAGAATGATGAAAAAGATCCTCTGCTGAGAAAAATCCCAAACCAAAACAGAAAATGCCACTGTTTTAAAAAACAGCTTCTGTTATATCCATTTGCACTGGTTTCTTTATGCGTGTCTAGAGCCTACACTGCATGTCTTTTTAACTGTCTTCATTACTTATCCATGGTTTTAACTATATTTAAAACTATTAGTCTTTCAAGTTAAAACAAGTAAAGCTGATATTTACCCCTATGATGGGAATTCCATAGTTACTCCAAAGCGATATTCTCCTTATTTCTATGGTTTTCCTTGTCTCATCTTTCTCTTTCTTGCTGTGATGAGATACGTAGGGTAAACAGAATAAAGATTTCTGTGATGTCATATTAAAAAAAATAAAACTGCAAATGGTCATTCATGTGAACTAAATTCTGGGAAAATCAGATCTATATTCATACACATTTATTGCTTTGCAGCTAAAATTCAGTCTGTCAGTTTTACTGCCTGTTAATAGGAAAAGATAATAAAAAGAAAATGCAAAAAAAAAAAACCCTTTTGCTCTTGGCAGATGTTTTAGCATATTTTAATATGAGTTGATATTTCTTTTTTGATTACTTAAAGTAATGAAAACAGATGAAATATTAACACTAAAAAAACTTATACAGTAGGGTTTTCACTGTCTCCAAACCCCTCAAAAAAAAAAAAAAAAGCGCCATATTCTTAGGTTAAGGAGTCTGCAAACTCTACAAACTGTACAAGAGACTGGAGGCGATATAAATAAAAGTGGGATCCTGTTGCAGTAGATGCTGCATCCAGAAGGTATTTACATGGGCAGATGAGTGAGATAAGGAAGAGAAGATGATGGACCAGGTTAAAAAATGCATAATAAGAAAAACCAAATTAAGGATGTCACAATGAACATGTCACAGTTTATCCAGAGGTGGCAACTGAGCCCCATACAGCCATTCCCTCACACTCCACCCTGGTGGGATGGGGCAGAGAATCAGAAGGGTGAGAGTGAGAAAACTCATGGGTTGAGGCAAAGACAGTCTAATAGATAAACCAAAAACCATGTATGCAAACAAAGGTAAGCAAGGATTCACTCACTACCTCCCATGGGCAGGCAGCTGTTCAGCATCTCTAGGAAAGGAGGACTCCATCCTGTGTGACAGTGACTTGGGAACACAAATGCCATCACTTCAAACATCCCCCCACTCCCTCCTTCTTCCCCCAGCTTTATGTACTGAGCATGAAGGCATATGGTCTGAAATATCCATCCCTTTGGTCAGTTTGGGGCAGCTGTCCTGGCTGTGCTCCCTCCCAGCTCCCTGAGCACCCACAGCCTCCTTGCTGGAGGGGCAGTGTGAGGGGCAGAAAAACCTTGACTCTGTGTGAGTGCTGCTCAGCAATAGCTAAAACATCCCCGTGACATCAACACATCAACAAGCACAAACCATTCTACCTACTGTGAAGAAAACTACCCCAACCAAAACCAGCACTAGCAGCCATCAAACATGAGTTGTTACGGACTCCATTTGTTGCATTTCAGAAAGAGAGAAGAATAAAAAATTGCTAGCATCATGGCTAATGTAGACCATAAAATATATATTAAACAGTCATTTTTTTTTAACACTTAAACCACTTGGAAAACTTTTAATGCATAAAAATTCTTAAATATTTTAGTCACAGTTAATATATTTCAGGGAATTGCAGTCTCCTTTTGGTAAACAGCAGCATCAATATCAAATCACTTGCAGCTCTATGCTCTGAACCAGTTACATAGTTCTACAGTTACCATCTCTTTAGCACAAAGTAGCACTGTTTTGAAGCTGCCTAATTCAAATTATTGGAAATTAAATAAACAGCAAATATTCAGCTTTTATTTTTCCTATGGGTGCCATTTTTGTGAACTATGTAATACATTGCTTGGAATTGAATATATTGCATGCATCTATCATTTTTGTGACCCCACATTTATTAATCTCAAAACATGGAAACAACTGGAAAAAAATTGAGATTTAAAATCCTTATGCATATTTGGGTGGATTTTCCAGTGGAATATTTAAGGAATTTCAGAGGTGCCCCCACCAATCTCTTTTGCAATGTTTATCAATACAGAATAAATCACCCCAAGGCTCAGTAACCCAGTCATGGCTCAGTGACATGAACACATATTCTGTTAGAGTCTGACATTTCTTGTTTTCACCTAACAGATGACTGAACTGATTTCACTGGAGTTTTTCCTGATCTGATATGAATTTTAAGAAGGAAGGAACTACTCTTTTGACTCTCATGCTTTCTTTATAAAATTTGCAACTTAAAAGCACTGTTTTGAGTTCCTAGTGTAAACATTGTGGGTGCATTTTGAAAATATCAGCCTGGTGTAGACTGAAGGATTAGGAAAGAAATGTTGCTACCAATGGCCAACTGTAGGGACACTTGAAATTAATTACCTAATAGCTAATAATTACTATTAGCATTGTATGATTCTCCTGGTATTTTATTTTAAGATTTACTTAAGCTTAGAGAAATAAAGAAATATTACTGTCATGGTGTGTGAGGAGCATTATACCCTAACTGTGTCCTGGTTAAACCTATGCTTTCAAAACTGCTTATACTAGATTTGTGCAAACAAAAATAAAAATTGAACCTTTATACCAGGTCATATTTTCATAGAACTAACCACAGGATATTCTGACCATTATCTCATCCAGAACAGAGTGGAATAGACAGACAATACCACTCTGATAAAAAAATCTGATTCATAAAAAATTTGAAAAATTTAGGTCCGACAGAAGGAGTTTATTTTACATTTGCATTTTGAGTTATGCCTATTTGGTCCCTTGTTAGTTGTCCCAAAGCTCACTTAACCATATTGAAGAACCAGGTCTTTTGAGGTTGCATCAAACGCTACTTTCTTTCAACTTATGAGATAGCCACCAAGGAAGGATGTGCAGCAGGAGCACACAGTTCCCTCTTAGCTTCTGTAATGCTTATACTAAATGGAAAACAGGACATAATTTTTTCAGAAGGGAAACTTCTCAAGCCTGGACACCTCAAACTACATTTTTTGAAAAAGACCTTGCCCTTAAACATTGCAGTATTAACCAATAGTATAAATAACAGTAACTGTTATAACCTAGCTTCCAGTTTTGTTAAATGACAATATGACACAAGAGCAACATCACAGTGCCTACTGCCAAATTCCTCTTGTGAAAACTCCTTCCAGGCAGGGCATGCTGCTTTTAAAAAGTGATACATAGGCCTCTTTGTGGTGTTGATGAGTCTGCTTGCCTTCAGAAATTCACATCTTGGCTAACTTCAGCCACATTTCAAATGTTCCTAGAATGTTTCAAATAATTTTACTTTAACTTGAAGCAGAGCATTACCATCTTCAATGGAGTCAATAATAGTCATATAGCTTTCATCACTCAGGGAACTAGTATGCTTAAAAGCATGTTTGTAGCTTCTTCAGGGTCTTGGTAATATCAGTAAGACTCTGTGGTTCAGAAACCTCTCAGGGAAACAGGAGTCTGCTTATTTTGCTCCCTAATGATGTTAGCTCCAGCTGGAGTCTCCAAAAATAAAGTTCATTATTAAGAAGAGCTTTAAAGAGCATAACAATCAGAGTAAATGTCACACTCATTAATCACCTTCCAAAACAGGCAAAGCAAATAGCATAGAATTATAGCAATTATCACAGAATCATTAAGGTTAGAAAAGATCTCCAAGATCATGGGGTACAACATTTGGCCAAACATCACTATGTTAACTAGTCCATAGCACCAAGTGCCACATCCAGTCATTTCTTGAACATTTCCAAGGATGGTGACTCCACCACTTCCATGGGTAGCCCGTTTCAATTCTTGACACTTTTTCAGTGAAGAAATTCTTCCTGGTGTCCAACTTGAAGCTCCCCTAGCTCAGCTTGAGTCCTTTTCTTATTGACTTGTCACTGGTTGCCTGGGAGAAGAGACCAACCCCCATCTGTCTAGGAGCTCCTTTCAGGCAGTTGGAGAAAGGAATAAGATCTTTCCTGAGCCTCTTTTACTCCAGGCTAAACATCCCCAGCTCCCTCAGCCGTCCCTCCTATGACTTCTGCTTCAGACCCTTCAACAACTCAATTGCTCTTCTCTGGGCACACTCCTGGTTTGGTTTCAAAACCATGGGAAATAACTGATGAACATGTAGCAGAATTTGACTTCTCATGAGATCCTCTAGAAACATTCACAGTCATTATCAAGCTTCAAATACTTTTATTGGCACACAAACACTCCAACAAATTTTGGTCACTCAGATTCTTTCTGTAATGTGGGCTCTGAATGTGAACAATAGAATTAACCTCTCCTCCCTGCAACTAAAATCCATACATCATTATGTAGAGTTTATTAGTTCAATTCAGTTAAGCAGCAAGAAAAATGTTGACAGAAAAACAGAGAGAGACAAGGTATGAGTGACCAGAGTATATTAGTCTCCATGTGTTTTGCAAGAGTTTGCATGGAATAATAATTTCTGGTTTGTATGACAGAAGCAATAAAGTTAAGGTGAATAAGTTAAAAGTATATAGATGAGATGTGATCTGATATCATTAAGCAGCATTTATTTGGTACAGGTGAACGTAACCCTAGAAGTCTTACATCAAAGGAAGCTGAAGAGTACTGATTTCACTTCTGGTGTCATGATATTGGTTTTGTTAACACTAGTTCTTGCAATACAAACACAGCAGGGCATATTAAACAAATTAAAGCAACTGGGGCTCTGAACAGAATTCATCAGGCCAATGCAAGGTGATAAAACAACTAGGCAACAAGAAATTACCAACACACAGTGTACTTTGCAGGCACAGTGAAAAAAGAACCTGTAGAAGTAAAGACAAAATGTTGCCTTTAAATGTCTCAAATTGTCTCCTTGGCCAGGATTACCAAGTCAAAACAATATGGTTTATGGCTGTGTTGCCTACAGAGGCTGTTTCATGCTAGGTTGCTTTCCATTGAATCACAATTTTCTTCTTAACTGGTAAATTCTCACAAACAATGATGTGTGCCAGTGCTTTTCCTTTACTTATAGCTCATTTATCACAGCAGAGAAGACCGACTGAAGAATTCCAATCAAACGCCTGCCTGCTCTCTATGCTGAGAGAAAATCTAAAGTCGCAGCTATTTACCCAGCATTTTTGTGACAAGCTTGTAAGATCAGCCAGGAAAGATGATCAGTGTGCAGCTGAACATGTCCACTGTCAGCTTAGTGGTATGGAAGAATGTACTCCCTTCACTTCTCCTGGACTGTAATACACACACATGGGTTGTTTTGGCTGCCCCTGCTCTCTTTAGGGTTCCTAACAGGATTTGTATTGACACCTTGTCTATGTACATTTAATTTTTGTTTTGCAACTTACTTCTTGCAAAAATAAACCAAAAATTATTTTTCTGTTATTATTGTAAACTTCACCATTACAACCCCAGGGCCGTAAAAGAAGGTTTTACTCACAGGACTTATATAGATGCAGCTGCTGTAGCCAAAGTTTTCTCTCCCGTGATATTCCTGGGTCATTCAGCTTCTCATCCTTCATCCTCCTGCTATCATTATGTCTTTGGAGACTAACCTGAAATTGTGGTGATTATTGATATTTTTAATACTCTTTTCAATATTTTTCCACATATTTCAATATATTAAGCTCTCCTTTTTCTTGTCTCCTTCAATCTCCCTGTCTCTCTCCACCCCCCGCCCCCACCCACCCTTGCTTAGTATTTTTTCAGGTAGAAGACAGTATAACAAATGCAATATGTGAGTTATATCTTTAGAATCCCCACATTGGCATTCAAAGAACAAACAAATGTTGTTTTCTACACTGCTCAAATAAACTTTTCATCATAGAAATAGATAATTTATTTTTTCAGACAAGTATTGATTAAAACTGAAATAAATTACAGAAGTGTTGGAAAAAACAGAAGTACAATCTGGCTGCACTAATAGATGTACTCTTTGCACAGTTAAAAGCTTATAAAAGTATATTTAACTCTTTGTCATCCACAATGTTTTGTGACTTGTGAAGCAAAGCAATTTTGAAATAAATGACTAATGATCCTCTCTTTCCTGAAAACATTCTCCTTTCTGTCCTACTATATCCTATTTTTTAGACACTTTAAAAATGTTTCATTCTAGTAATACACTGAAAGCTCTGATTTAGATGTTTAGTCCAGCATAGTTCCACTTAGACCAGCACTTTGGACAGATAAAAACCAGAATGGGATTGGCTTCTTGTAAGAGCAACGAAAGATTTTAGAAAATCCTGATCTGCACTAAATCCCTTTTTTCCCCCCACCTATAAATAGTAGACTGCCTTGTATGAAATCCAGGCTGTGGTGATTGGTCTTCACTCAGTCATCCAAATTAATTTGTTTGAACTGTCCCACTTTCCATAAATAATTAAATGTTCTTTGGACTGCAAAGAATAAGACTGAAGGAGGATTTTAATCTAGGTCTCCCACATCCTGCCTAACCACTGAGCTTTTCAGGAATTTTCCTTGAAAAGAAACTAATGACAGGTTTGGGGTTTTTTTCTTCAAACGTACAAATCCAATAAAAATATTAATCTTGTCAACTCATCAATTATTTGAGAGAAAGCAGTTACTCCAAGTTTCCTGCCCACTTTTTCTCAGAAAGGTAACATCATTCAGCATCCAATTGTTTCTCAGTCCTAGTGCTGTCTCAAGCTGTATTGTGGGACCAGTGGCTACTTGTGGGGTCAGAACCTTCCACTGGCAGCAGCCTTGGTCTGAGAACATCTGCCCAGTGGGGATGTAAACAAGCAACATATTGGTTTGGATTTAGCAAGATTCCTTATTTTACACAAGAAGCAACTCATTTGGGTCTGGAGGTTTGCTCTCTTTGCCTTTTTGCTATTAGTTTGTAAACAAATATAGGAGCATTAACTCTTGAAATACAATTTTGAAGCAGCAGAACTGATTCTGAAGCAAACACCAAAACAATTAATTTATAAACTGACAAAATGAAACATTGTTCTTTATGATTTTTTCAGGGTTTTTTCCTTGTTTTTCATGAATATTGTTCATCAGATTAAGAATAAATTCTCAAGGTCTTTTTCTTAGACTGGTATCCACTTAGGCAGTCACAAATCTAGCAGAGTACCTGCATTGGGTAACTACAATAACTGTTGGATTTTATTATCAAAAAAAGTATTATGCAAGACTGCTGATTACACAAAAAGAGTCTAGCTATTTGAAAGAAAATGTGTCTAATTCTTTTTCCTATTGAAGGAAACACATCTCAAATGTGACAAGGCTGTAGCTTTTAAATTTCCTTAAACTTAGCCCATTTTCCACTATTCTGTGTAGGACCTGACATTGGCAGTCTAGCATTATTCCACTAAACCACCTCCTGGGAACCCTGAATTGCTGTCTTCTATGACAACCTCTGAGATGTGCTAGGAGATTTTTATTTTATTTCACATAAGAAACTAGGTGTTTTTGAAGACCTCTGGTTTTATAGGCACAATCCTCACCTCAGTAAGTGAGCATGAGCCAGTGTGCTGCTCTGTGATTACAGTTTTATCTCCACAACCTAATTCTTAGGGAAAATGTCAGCATTTGTATGAGCAACTGAGCATTGAAAATGTGTAAATGCAATTCACATAAATACAAATTTATGTGAGAGTCCAGGCTCTCAAACTAAAAACAAATCACCCAAAACAAATCTCTGGCAACTTCATTTTGGACCTAGTGTTCATAGAATCACAGAATTATAGAATTTCTTGGATTTGAAGGGACCTCACAGATCATCTAGTTCCACTCTCTTGCCATGAGCAGGGACACCTTCCACTAGACCAGATTGCTCAAAGGCCCCTCCAACCTGGCCTTGAACACATTTCAGGGATGGGGCATCCTGAACTTCTGTAGGCAGCCTTTTCCAGGGCCTCACCACCCTCACAGGAACTAATTTCTTCCAAATATCTAATCTAAACCTACACTCTTTCAGTTTGAAGCCATTCCCCCTCATCCAGTCACTAAATGCTCTAGTAAATAGTCCCTCTCCAACTCCCTTTTCGGCCCCCTTTAGGTACAGCAAGGTGCTCTAAGTGTCTCTGGAGCCTTCTCTTCTCCAGACTAAACAACCCCAGTCCTCAGCCTGTCTTCACAGAAGAGGTGCTGCAGCCCTCTGATCATCTTCATGGCCTTCCTCTGGACTTGATCCTACAGATCCATGTTCCATCTTGTTTAAGAGCCTGTGGTTGAGCAACATCCAGCATTGCTCAAGAAAGGAATCCATTTTAAGGGCTTGGCACCAGCACTGTGTTCTCATCGTCCTTTACCCAAAAAGCATGAGCACTACACAGCTCCTTGAAAGAAAGGGCCCAAGACTGCATTTCAGTCTGTGGCTCAACAATGAGAACAGGAAAGAATTTCCCCATAGCACCATGGAATGGACATTCATTCACAAAGCACCTGGTGCAGGTTTTTCTGTGCATTCCCTTGCACCACATTTCAGGTATTTGGCAACCTCCCAGAGGACATGGTGAGTGCTTTGGATCACATGCTGACGTTGATCAGTCATTTTTTCTTCTAGACAGTTTTGCCTGTGCTAGAACTATGCACAGCTGCAAATATGCAAGATTGTACACAGACATAAAGAGCAGAAGAGAAGAACAAAAAGGCAAGTTTGTCCGGAGCAAAAAATTCACAAGGAAAAAGCCACAACAGCAGTGAAAAATTGTCCTGACTTTATAATGTGATGGAATAATGCCAAGGTACAAACACATCACTTACTGCATTACATGATTCAGAACTGCAAATTGGTGATATTCAGGATAATATTATTTTTACTGGAAATTTAATGAAAAGAAAAAGGTAGTCTAATGAAAAAATGGTAACTCATTAGTGCAAAACCAAATTTTTATAGAACCAAACTGTCCTAAAATTTGCAGAAAAGACATGCAAATAAGAAACAATTCTGTTTTTTTCAATAATGAGGATACCTTCTCAGTTCCTAATATGAAAGAGAACCTTTAAAACAGACTAGAACGCAATTAAGGAGCATCACTGTGAATGATGTGCCTCCTGTTTTGTTTCACTGCCCATTAAATCAAGCTCAGTACTGTAAGCTGATAAAGAGAGAAGAGCAGCATAAAAAGGAGTAACTGGGAATGCATGACTCGTGAATGAGAAGTAGATTCCACCACACTGTTGTCAAATACAGCATTCTGTTGATACATGGAGATAAATTCCTGGTTTCCTTTTTGTGCCTTTTCTTCAACCTTCTATTCTGTCTGTGGGGCACGGTTTGTTTTTCCTGACAGTTTGAGATTTCTGAGCTACCTCGTTATGGTGCCAACACACACTGTGCACAGTAAGTGAACAAGAAACAATCTGGCTGTTGTTTCTTGCTTTGCAAATAACAATTTTCTTCCCATGACTGTATTTTAGATGCTAGTACCAGACGCCTGCTTTTAGACAGCTAAATGTCTCTGTCCTGATTTTCTATGTCTATTTAAGGTTACAATTCTGACGAAAAATGAAAATTGTCATCCCGTTAAAATAAGAAACTATGCAAATAATCAGAATATGTCACAATACTATTTCAGCAAATTAGAGTGAAACCAATTGCTGTTTCTACTTATTACTGACCTTGGCTTTCTGAGGAATCAGACTTCCAGTATTGAATGGGTTCATCAAGGTGAAGTTCATTCAACTAAATTTAAATCAAGGAGAAATTTAAAAGCAATTTTCATAAATTGTACTTCATTATTATCTAGCATTAAAATAACAATAACTCAAGAAGTCTTTTATATTTAACACAGATTAAGTAACAAAAGTAACAGATTTGCTATTACTGCTTACTCTATTTAGACATCCACTGGCTATAGTTAACTTGAAGCTAAATTTCAACAGCAAATTTCAGATCTTTTGCCAGACAGTAATGATATCATGTAAAGAAATTCGTAGACCAAACAGTGCTATAAATTATATGCCATGTGCAATTAATGATACATTTAATTTAGTTTTAATAGGCTATTTACTGCATGATCTTCTCATGTTATAAATTATCACAGCTCTGTTGAAGTCAATGGAGCCTGTTTATACCAGCTAAATCTCTTCTCCTCACTGTTGGATAATTAATATTGCTTTTCAATATTCAGTAGAAAAATATGTTGCGATATTGAGAGACATGAAGAAAAGAACAGGCAAATAAACATTAAAACTGCTTTGGGACTTTCCAAGGGATTTTGAAAGCCAACATTTGTGTAGAAAAATAAAAGTAGAAATCTCATAATAACTGGTTTACAAGATATTCTGGCTACTTTATTTCAAGATCTTTAAATTTACTCCCAAGGAAAAAGGGAAGAAGAAAAAGTAGTATTGAAAATAAACCCTGAATAAAAGTAGCAATCAATCACACATGTGAAGTAAGGCAACTAATTACCTACTCTAGAGATTATTGAAGATCAGACTGATTCTGCAATAATGACCATTCTTAAACACTGGATTACATACAATAATCCAGAATCATTCAGTTTAATTACTCGTACTTTTGTCTCTTCAACTTCATTTGTAAATACTCTAATGAAGAATGTCAGCTGCTCACATACATCAGCATTGATTGCTCCATGTTGTTACTAAAGTAATATGTTTTTTCTCTTCTAAGAGACCACTTCACTGTGTTTAAATTTCTGAAAAAAATAGAAGCTGTAATGACCTTTACGAAATAATTAAATGTGATAATTCTGGATTATCTCCTAATTAAAGCAGAGCTTTGAAACACCCTTTGTGATTATATCAACAACTGATTCCAGATAATCTAGGGATAAAACAATTAATCTTTCCTTTTGATTGCTTTCCTTGATCTGTTTTCTGAAAGCAGGTATTAACATTATTAGCCTTCATCATCATCTGTCTGAGCATTTGAACTTAGTTTTATTTACAGGTGTATTCTCATATGTCCAATGGATTGGGCACATTTTCAAGCTGTTTCTGTCATTCATCAAGGGTTTTCACACAAGCAGTAGGTCCACACTAACCACATGGGGTTTTTCTTGAGTTAAACTCTTTGGTCGGTTCCTGAGAACAGTCATATTTGATCTCTCAGTTTCAAAGGTCTGTTACCCTCATTAGTCTCTATACTCAACGCCATAACCTCTGAAAAGCTACTGCCAATCAGCCAAAAAATAGTGGTAGATTTTGGAAAGGACAGAACATGTTAAGGAAATTGGATCTGAATTGAAATTTTACTTCACATGATTATTTTAATTGACCTACTTAATTAATGGAAAACCACACAGAATGACTTAAAACCCCTGGAGACCAATATCATCCTTTTTACATTCTGTATTACCTCATTTTGGGAAACTGAAAGTCTGCCATTGAATTTGCCTTACTGGATCTACGTAGAGGTTTTTTAATAGTTTTGAAAACAGGATTTATTTAAAACCTTTTCTGAAGAGGCTTACACATGTATTAGTGCTTTATTTCTCTTTCATCCCTATTAATCTCTATGAAGATTGTTCATAAGGGCCAACACTCTCCTAACAAGGCTAATCTCTCCCTGTATATTCAATTCAAAAAGGTGGAGGGCCCTTTAGAAGAGCTACGTCAGGTCAATCTTTCCCAATTAAATTGTAGCAAGAGTGTAGGGAGTTTAATATCACCCTTTGTGAATATCCTTCTCCAAAATGTTCCCACGTAAAAGTAGCAATAACAATTCAGGCTGTTTCCTGTAAACTATAAAATAATTACAACTGCCATTTGTCTTTCTTTTCATATATTTCATGTTATCCAGAAACATATTAACACTGAAACAGCAGCTGATTATTAACAGATATGTTGCAAGGACAAATAAAGTTTCATAATGAGTTGGAATGTACTGAGTTATAACAAATCAAGGTCAAGACTAGTAAAGAGGATACATAGAAATTACTGCTCTGTCAGCAGTCATAGGTAGAAAGTATTTGTATTACAACTTTTCATTAAAACAGACTCGTCAAAATGGTGCAGGAATTTTCATGCTGGTAAAAGGAAATGGAAATTTTGTTTATATTGATAAATGATTTATAACACTTACACCTTGAAAGCTTCCATCTTTAAGGGGTTCCTTGACTTTAACATACATGTCTTTATTAAATAATTTGTTAAGATGAGAGAAATATGTAGCCCAGTAAAAATCTGTTAAATAAATCTGAACGTAGGTACATTTCTGATGATTATCACCAGGGTATAAAATGGAGAAATCAGCATATTTCATACTGAATTTTTGCATATGAAATACCTGAAGAGTTTGTGGACTGCTGAGAATAACTGAAACAGAGTTGCTGTATACTTTTGTGCATTAGAAGTGTTATGTCACCAATGAAAATCCATCTATGATTTTAATGGTATACTTACCACATTCCTGAAAGTATTAAAAATATTATTTCACATCTATACTTTACAAGCCATGAATGATACTGAAGAAGGTTCCCAAGTTTGAACAAAAAATTTTTGAAAGGTGTTTCCAAAACCAAGCCCATTTCTACCATAACAGGATTTGCACAATTGTATCCTCTTCTCACACACATACACATTACACTCCTGTATAATCACAGTAAAATAACAAAAGGATAGGAATTTTTAAACTTCATAAAGTGCTTGCTCATGCTAAGAAAATAGTCTCAGATTTTTTTACAAAGTTAGTAAATATTTTAGGTAACACACACAAACCTGAACCTCCCAGTTGAAATGTGCAGCAGATCAGACTGTCAAGCAGAATCCATCAGCCAAATCAGTAGGCAAAGCTGTAAAAATTACATTATTTGAAATAAAATTCTCAATGGTTTCTCATTTTTCTTCCCAAGAGACACTGTTGGTAATAAGCTAAAAATACAAGCTAAATCACAAGCTATTCCCTATATCACAGGAAAAGTGAACTGCTGCATCTTGGACATAAAAGAAGAGAAGACATTATGCTTATTTCTTGACAGTTACATTTTCATGTGTGGAAAGAAGTAATTTTATTTTGTAGTCAACTATATTCAATTTAAAAGTCAGTATTACATGGTCCTTCAAGCAAACGCTTAACTGAGGCTTATTATAGCTCTCTTTCACTGCCCCTTCCTTGGGCTAAAGGAAGAAAGCCAATCAAATCAGGAAACTGAACCAGGAGTATCTAGAAGGTGGTCAAGATGAAGACCTCTTTAGACTGGAGTTGTTACTCACTTCAGACCGTCCCAAACTGATGGCTGATGACTCTTTCTTTTTCCCTAGGAAGCCAGTTGATTGGTTTGCAAGAGCACAGTCCAACACCATCATCATCCACTCCATCACCACCATCCACTCCAAAAGGATGGAAATTGAATTCAAAGAGAGAAAAGAGTTAACATGCTGCTTGACTGTTGTTTTTCCTGCTCCCAAAGAAAATGTTTCTCCTTTAAGGATTAAGGATGTGGGAGGATAGCGTAAGTCTAGTGTGTCTACAAATTGTGAGGCTTTGGAAAAAAAAGGAGACACAATGAGCTACAGGAGGTCCACAGCTCAAAGCAGAGCTGGAGATAGATATATTATCTGGAGATGTAATACTCTCAAAGCATTCACCCACTCAGAAACTCTGCTGCAATTTCAGCTCAAAGTGTATGTACGTGTATATGCACGATTGGTGCTCTACTTGACATATTTCATATTATAATCATGCTGTGAAGTTCCTCTTGTCTCAACAGCCACAACAAAGGAAGTTTCTGAGAAGTACCCAGACTGCCATTTGAATAGAATTTGAAAAGAATGAGTGAATGCAAAAAATGGCACTTGCTCTATTTTCTGACTTCAGATGGTAAGTAAAGTAGTCTGTGCCATCTGCTGAACAATTTGCCTCCACACTGTCTTGTCTGCCACTTGTTTAACATGTAATGCTATATGTCACTCTGACAGGAGTGCAACATTAAGAGGCCCTAACAGGGTATGTCTCTCAATGGGATGACAGCCAGCGCCGACTCTGCCTCTGAAACACCGCCAGTTTCAGTTCTATCCTCCAGACTCATTTCTCAAGATTATTAATGATAGTTTGAGACTGAATTTGTAGCACACTGAGTTTAGCTCCTGACAATTACTCCCTGTCCATTCCAGAAGGGAGGCCTGTGGGTGTTATGACAATATCATTTTATTCTTTTAGTTCACATCTTTTTTCCTCACTGTTTTTTATCACACTCACTCTGTCATCCTCTCTGCCTTTTTATGTGATTTGAATTTTCTTTTTTTTAAACTTAGCATTGCCTCCTTATAAAGAAACCTCAAGAGTATATGCTCAATATCTTCCCTCTCTGCCATCACTACTTTTGACACAGGGGCACACTGAGGAATCGCTGTGGCTGGGTACAGAATTTTTGGACAAAAAAAAGTGTGGCTGCTCCAAGTTATGCCTGCTATTAATCCAGAGGACTAAATTAGAGCCTGAAGCTATGTCATACTATGCTATAATCCCCCAGATCCTTCAAACAGAAAACTGTCTCTGATCACTAGCTGTTTACTAGAACAACTCTTGTGATTGCTAGGTTTATCTCACTTTTGTACACTCCTATCAGACCTGTGTCTCATATTAAATTTTATGGCTTTTTTCACAAGTAGAGACAGAAAGGAATAAAAATTTTCAAATAACAACTACTGATCAGCTTGCGGGTCCAGCAGCATTTAAAACATTTCATGCTTTCTCTCTTTGAGAATGTGATTTGCGGTCCTGTTAAAATAGAGTGTTTTATATAGAAGTTGGAACAAACCATGGGAGCAACTTCATTAAAAAAACAGCTATAGAGAGGTTATTGAAACAAAAGTAGCCCTAGCACTGGTAAGGCTTATGAGCTCCAGCATGGCAATGCATTAACATGTCTTTATGGCTTCCAGGCCAGAGCTGGCTTGCATTCAGCCAGCTCAGTGTGCAAGCAGATCAAACGCATGACTGTCTGCACCCGTCTGAGCAGACAAAGCCTCGGCTGCTTTCTCTGGCTCATCCTGCTTAGCCTGGTTTTGATGCTCCCCAAAGAAAACACACTAAAGCCATTTAAAGTATTTATGTACGTTCTCCTAAAGCCCCAAAAGCTAAGTGCTGGTGGTCAGCAGGGCTTCCATCTCTTTTCTTGTGGAAAAGGCTCTGCTAAGTAATCAGACCATAAGCGGAACGATCGTTCGATTACACAGCACACACCAGCAAGAAATTACCAGTGATTGATAAAGGCTCAATATTAGCTTTGCTAAAGAATGTGTGCCATCTTACCAAATTTCATGTACAAATGGAATTAACTACACTTTTCAACTCACTGTGTGGACAGACCATCACAGCTCAGGTTTGATCTGGAAGCAGTAGTCAGAACTGAGTGTATCACAGACCAGTCCAATGATGAGACATGCTTCCTAACAGAAGCAGTGCATTTCTTCCAGTTCCCAAATTGCAGAAAAAGTCAATGATCTTTATTTTATCAAGAAGACTCACTGCCACATGCAGCTATCACACCACAACTGAACAGCAACAAAATGTTCCTTTGCCCTGTTGTGGAATCACAATCCCTTAGGGAAATGTTACTAATGCTAAACATGCTTCTTCATCTAAGAACCATATAGACTAGGAAAAGTTATCCTTGGCTTTCTTCAGTAGAAAGAGTCAAGTTTCAGGTCAGACCAGCCAATATTTGTAAGTTTTCATATATCTATGTCTTGCATGTAAAATATTTGCATAAACCCCTTGACAAAAATCATGGTATACAGTTTTGCTTTTCTGGCACAACAGAGCATTTCAAAGTAAGGATAAATCTTGCTCAACCATTAGATAACATTTTTACACAGCCTGGTCTGAAATTCTTTTATAGATTTCCATTTGATCTACGGTCCAAAGCCTTCACTGGCTTCTTCTCTGAGCATAAGATGCTCTTTTACCTCTTTTTGTGCCAAATATGTCCAGCATAAGCACAAAATAGGGCAGCTACATTAATGATATTAAAAAAACCAACAAACCTATTAATGCAATACCTACAAAGCAGATTTTAATTATAAATTTAAGTCATTCACATACATTCATACTCTCTTTCCCCCTGGGAAGAAAATAAAAATGAGCTACAGGTCAATTTTTCAGGTCAGTTTATGATCTTCCAGAACATATTCAGAAACTATTGTAAACAAAGTCGTAAAAAAAAAAAAAAAAGCACAGATAATGCAATATAGTATTGCCAATGCTTAAAGCTATATGTAATAAACATAATATTAAATTCCAACGGTGCATGCTCCCATTGAGTCTATAATTTTTCACCTCCCAAGCAGCTGCATAAAATAAGGAGATTCCCATTTGTTATGATTCTAAATAATTCTGGATACAGTAAGATGAAAGATACAATATCAAGATACTCTATTTCTGGGTGGCTAGTTTCTAGTTCACTGCTTTTGATGGTTTATTCCTTGATGTCAGTTTCAAAATATGGTTTTGTTTATTGGAAGATTTTTGTTAGAGTATTTTACACTGATCTCATGACCTCCCTTGATCTCCAGAAATCCCACATTGCAGCAGGAAGTGGGTAACTGCGCAAGCAACTACCACACAGAACCTTGAACATAACACTATAAAGCAGTCAACTTCACAGGGATTCTCTCTTTCCAAGAAGAATTAAGACAGAGTGTCTTCTCAGCTGTGGTTTCTAAAAACGTTGTGGATCTTTGGTACAAGAATAGGGGGCTAACCTCATTATCTTTCGAAATTTCTAGACACATAATTGGATCTTCCTGGCCTACATTCCTCTGGCAGATGCAATTGGGTTTAGCACTGTTTCTCATTGATACTACAAATGCCTTTGAGCTTCTATGGCTCTGAAGTGTTAAATATTGCTTTGTTTTGCTTCAAAGCATTTCTGCCATGGGAAAACTATCACTTTATGACCCTTCTGTATGTTGTAGAAGTGATGGGACATTAAAATATTCTGATAGCCTCAGGAAAAGGTATTAAGGAATAGACCAGAATTCATAAAATATTGAGTGGCGTTTTAAATCTTTCTTTATACCAAAATTCCTCATATGACAATGAAATCTATGGAACACAGTGCATCAGACGCTGCCAGTATTTCCCAGCTTATCATACAGAGAATCTAAGTTTTAAAAACATCAAATGCACAACAATTTAACCAAGTGAAACTTTCCTGCACTGCTGGAAATTGGGTCCAAAATACCTTACAGCATATACCCCAAAACTATGCATCCAGATTTCAAGTCGCAGAAAAAAAACCACCTGCTAGCACAACTTAATCTTTGTACATTAGAAAAACAGGCCTGTGGAGTGCAGAACTAATGAGGCCTGGTTTCCTTTGGGTTGTGCCTTATGGACAGATCCCCTAATGGCTAAAAACGGGCAAGCTCTTGTTTTCCAACACTGAGGTTCTCACTCTCCAGTCTGGATTTGCTTTCCACATTTCTCTCACAAAAGGACTGAGAGAGGGGGAGGATGGGGGAAAGCACAATAAACAGAATATTTTTTCCTGTATCCAGCTGCCTATTTTCTGGCTACTAGCAGTACAGCTACATGTTTTCCACTCTTGGTAGAATTTGGCCAAGAAAGGTCACAAGTTGGTAAGAAGGGATAGACAGACATCATGTAAGCCTCATCTCACTAAAAGAGGAGTCAAACTTCATCCACAGCCAATTCTTTCTAAAGTCATCTACTTGACGCTGGTCTTCCTTAACCACTGCTTTTATTTAGAAAGCTATTCTTCATCATGCTGATCACAGTAGTGTGTGATCCAAGAGTGTGCACAGAAACATCACTTGAATAGGTAAACAGGTTTTCTTATATAAGACTACTGAGACAAGAAAGCTAAACCAGTTGATAAAGGTGTTTTTCTACCCGACTTTGAGTAAAACATTTTGTTTCCTTTAACTTGTAGAGCATTTTTCTGGTTTCTTTTAAATGCTTGTATATCAGGTATTTTTGCTTCCTCTCTCTTTCCCTTACTTTATATTCCTGTCAGCATTTCATTGTCTTTCTTTAGCTAAGTTCACTTGTTCTGAGGAAATGCAATTCCTTCATCACCTTAAAAACAAGGCAGCGACAATGAAAGATGTAATCAAAGTTTTAAATGTAGAAGCTCAAAGACAAGTTAATCACAAAGAAAGAATAAAATCTATTCTGTCAAAATAATGATTTAGATTCCTCTGATAGAGGCTTCTGAAGTAGAAGTACAAGTAAATAGTTTTCTTAAATGTTTGAAATCAATTAACTATAATGAAAAGGAACAGCATAATGATTAGTAATCTTGGTATTTTAAAGTAATAGAACATAAACTTCTTAAAGAAACATTTATTGAGCAATTTTAAGTTGGGAATATTTTCAAAACATAACATCTTAGAGATGAATTGCATCTCAACCAACTGAATAATTCTGTGAAAGTCAAGAGCACTCGGGAAAAAAACCTATCAAGTGAGCAAGAAGAGTCTAAAAATACACTAAACAGAAATCATGACAAAATTTCTCACTAATGTTAAAGGCTAAGTTAAACATTAAAAAATGAAGCATCAGTATCTCATATGTGCCAAAACCCAACTAGAGAATAACAGACAAATGGGATCAAGAAAAATATAGAATATTTACCTCTTTTGAAAACAAGTCCTATCCATGTTTGAAAACACTGAGATGTTGCACACTTTGTTATGGGGACAGGAGTGCTTCATCTCAGCTCTCTTGATATTGAAAATTAACTGCTTGGTGTCCTCCAAGTTGGAGACAGAAGTGAGGCCGCAAAGCAGCAGTGCTAAAGTTACCACTGAGATACAGCCCTGTAAGTATGAAAAAAAATCCATTCTCTGTTCAAAATTAACATTCATAAATTACTCTTAAACTGAAATGATTACTTGGAAAATCCTCAGTAAAAGAAGGTTAAAATGTAATTAAATCCAATGTTGCTCTTCTGAACTATGTGTAGTTGTGTGAAATCAGGTGCCTTTAAACCACACAAGAGGAGTAGACCTGTGGGTGAAGTCAGACTTGCTCTCACCACAAAACAAGCACTTTCCCTTAATGTAATTTTGTCAGACTTGCCTTTGTTGTAAAGCTCCAGCTCCAGATTGCACTTACCTAGTACCAAAGATAATTAGTGAGCACTCAGCTCTTTGAATGGCCAGCTTCAGTCAAAACTATCCTGAGTCCTAATGTAAGAAAAACATTAAGGAAGGACCTATCTTTTGCAACCTAAGAGTGCTGCAAGATGCAGTGACTAATAATAGTACTGTCTCTAACTCACTGTATAATGGTAATTAAAACTACTAATTTTTTTTTTCATCTCTTTGCAGGCACTATGAAACTAGGACTAGCAAGTACAGAATCAAACACAGAGCTGGTAGCTATTCAAACAGTTTGGCATGTGTTTGTCATCACTGATTCATCTGTACATCTGAAGTGAATAAAAGATGCTGTTGATTTGGTATGATTTTTTTAAGGCTTACTTGAAAATAAATCCATGTCCCATTTAATAATACTTATTCCTTAGAATGCTTTCCTTTTTAAGCTTGCAGCAGCAAAAAATTATCACTCCTCATAATTACTGTTATAAGGAATAATTGACATGATAAATAACAAGAAAAACCTGGGGTCTTTGGGTTCAATTCTGTGCCTGAGCCTGTAGAGGGGCCTTATAATTTTTCTAGATGTGAAAGTGTAATGTGTGGGCATTGTTACAGAATGCAATGGGTGTGGGGTTAATTTATCCTGTGATAGACAGCTAGTTTTCAAAAAGGTTACACATCTAATCCTTATTACAGCACTGGACTGAAAAACAGGTATGATATAAAGGTCATTTTTGTAATACATTCTCATGTGACATTCTCTGTCCTTGATGTATCCTACTCCTCCTACTAATGATGGATTGCATTAGGACCCACTAGCTTTTCTCTGACCAGTTTCAAATGATCTGTGTGTTTCAGTCAGTGCTCTGCCATGCTCGTGGCTTTCCCAGCCAGAATACCACATGTCCTCTTTGATTTCACTAGATTTCATTGAGTTCACCTAAAATGGGGGAGATCACACTGCAGTTTGGTTTTCCTAGTCCTATTCTTTATGCAGAAAATACTTTTATTGTTTTGCTCCTAAGCATTATGTTTTTTTAAAGATTGGAGATTACCCACTCTGGAGTGAGTACTGTGATTGATTACTTTAAGGAAGGGCCTATCAATAGATCCAATCATTCTAACTTCTCAGATGGGATAATTGTCCTTGTTCACTGTGCTGCAAGCATGAAAGACATCAACTGGCACAATTATAGAAGCAGCTTCAACAAAATGAACTTGTCAATTTGCTTTGTTAACACTCTCAAATATAATTCTAGCCTAGGATCCAGCTGTACCACTTCTACTCATGTTAACTTGTACTTCACCAAAAAGTAGATTTTTGTGTTTAGCATGGATAATATTTCATAAGATGCTGTAGGTCAGCTGATGTACAGTAAACATCCATGGGAAAAAAAAAAGTTTAGACACATCAAATGTGAGGTGACTAGCCTTAAATTAAGCTTCTTGCATTGTTGCTTAGTTAAATAAGTTCATGTTTGCATTGACTGCTGACAGTGACTGAACCTCAGCTGGAAAATATCCTGTAATTTAATAGCCATGACAGTTTACAGGCAAATTTGGACCCTGCAATTAACTGTAAATTTTGTCCAGGTTTGCTGGACGTGAGTTTGGTTTTTTTTTTTTTTTTTAAGGAAAAGCAAAAAAAAACAAAAAACCAAAAAAACCCCAAAACCAAGATAAGACCTTCTATGAGCTTCAAGCACAAAAACATCCTTTCTTAATCTAGCAAGCAAGTTTGTAATCAAAAGTGCTGTCATCACTAACGGGTTTGAGATTTGGAGCGGAAAGATTTCACATTTCAGGTATATCTATTTAATCTATACTTCCACAAGAACGTTAAGCCCTGATGCTTTAAGCTCCACACAAGTCCACTCCTGTCATTGCACAGACCTGCACTGAAGGGAGGAAAAGCAACAGCACAGTGGTTTCAAGTTGAGCAAGCTCCTGAGCAGCAGAGAGGCAATTGTGATGCACAATTAATCCTTCCTACAGTTCTTTGAAAAGGCAGAGTTCATCAATGCATAATCAATATTAAAACTGAAGATTAGGTAAGATTTAAATATTGCATTTTATATTCAAAAGACAAACCCTGCCTAATAAGCTGCATGATTCATGAATTTTAAAAAAGCAAGTTTACTGCTTCAGTCATTCTTCAGCTGAATCTTTCAACTGAGCTGACAAATTATTTGCTTTGCCTTACCCTGAAAAACTGGAGTCTGCCAGCTGAATGACCAGCACTGTGGCAGAAAGCAAACAAACCTGAACTTATTCAAGAGGTGGGAGGTGAGGCGATTAGAAAATTCAGGGAGGGAGATGATGCTTTTAGAAAAATCAAGTGAGCATACAATAAATCACAGCTGTGACACTGAAGGTAGAGCTGAACTATACATGAGAACCCAATCACTGGGAAAAAAATGAAATTAGGACAGAAAAAGACATCCATTACTGAAGTTATTTTTGGATATTCTTTGGTAAATAAAGTGAGGTTCACATTTTTTCCTTATAAGTTAACAACATGAAAGCCATAAAAACATTAACATTTCAGAGGAAAAGATTGTTTATCTGGTCTGCGATAAGAGAAAAATAATTACTAACATACAAGAGTTATTATAACTGGACTTTACAAAAGAAAGTGTAACAGGGATTAAATAAATATTTTACCCTGATCCTCATGAGATAGCATATTTGGAACTAGATTCTTTGGTTCATACCAACTAGAACCTGCTCTTTTTTATATTAACTTGAGGTACAGAAACCAACATAATTTCAGGAGGCTTCAGATTAATTAGGGTTGCTGGTTGAATTTGTGATTTCTCTCCTTTTGTGTGTTAAAAACATGAGTAAAACAACTCACCTAACTTTCAGAAAATACAGGTTTTTGTTTCAATTACGTTTTGCTAGAGCAGAAGTTTTAGGCTGAGAATCCTCCCCCTCCCCTTGATTACTTCGCTTCATCCTATCAATCATGATTATGTTGCTGCTACAATAATTACAGTTTTTAATCAATTTTCAAACACCATTGCTCAGTGGACTGTGAAGTGCATTTGAAGTCCATCATAAGAGAAGTCATACTGAAAGCAACTAAAAATAATGGGTTTTGCAGAATGGGGGGAGAAGGGGTTATACATAGGAATGACAGATCATCTTCTCATCAGGCTTTACCATTAATTCAGTGCAGCACTGAAATAATTACAGCTGTGCACTTGACAAACTGAAACATAAATTAGTTCTTAGTTGGTTACTCCAGTTGCCTTAACAACACAAGCTCTCCCAGCATTTGGAGGGAATATATCTTCCAATAAACTGTATTTTCCCAAACAAAGAAGAAAAAAATTACTTTTGCAAAGGATCCTTGTTACAATTTGATAATGTGACCCTGCACAGTAAAACAACTTACTGGTTGTGTCCAGCCTTTCTCTGCTCCAGCACTGGTGTCTTAAAGCAGCTTCTGACTTGATTCTCTTAAATAACACAGCTTCACATGGCCTGAGTGAGGCAGTAAGCTCTAGCAGAAAAACACAGTGTACCTGAGTGGTTTCTTGTGTAAAGACCCCTTCAAGTCTCTGTTCCTGAACAAAGTATGTGAAAGCATAATTTCTACTGTGCTAGGAGATCAGAAAAATAATCAGCAGAACCAGAATACAAATAAGTTCTTATTGCAAACAGTTTTCTACAGTGAAATTTTAGCCACCTAGTCAACAACAAAACCATTATCGTCCTCAACCAGGACAGAATTTCTTCCTTACAAGCCAAGATAAGTGTAAAACAGAAGCACATTGTCTGAAAAGCAGCAGAAACTGTACAGCAACAATTTGTTATTTGAGAGAAGGCCCTCATGCAGAAGGACCCTTGAGAAGTTTCCTGTTTGAAACAGTATGTTTATTTATTTTTTTCCAGGTTTGTCACATATACTATGTCTTGTTCTCTTAGGATTTTGTCAGTAATCAAAACTTCTCTCTTCAAGAGATTTATTGCCCTCTCCAGTTTTCAAAGTACCACCAAGACAGAAATGTCTGGCAGGGGAAATTACTCCCAGAAAAGTGCCAACATATTAAAGCATTTATTTAAAAGACATAACTACCTGGATCTTTTCCAGAATTTCAGTGTTTCAGACACAGGATATAATGTATCTAATATAGCAGGATTGGAGCAAATCAGTGCCATTGAACTTCACAGTGAGTGACACTCCACTGAAAAATCCACCCTTCAGTTCTTCTAATTGCACATCCAACCCTGTGAATCAAGTAGGTTCCCAGGGCTTAGGTGTGTGCACAGCTATTATCCCCCTTGAACCAGGTCTGCTCCACATGTTCATAGTAATCATCAATGTTGAATTTAACAGATGGTTGGATCCTGTACAATTCCTCTAACGAGGTACAGAGTATGGTTATATCATTTCCAATGTTGAATTAAAAGTAGAAATCCAACACCAAGTGATGCTGCTTATTCAGAATAAGTTAATCTATCATTTCTACAGCTTTCTGAGTCTCTCTGATCTGAAATGTTTAAAGCAATTTTATGTTTTAAGTATTACTGTCTTTTCTTGTCATTTAAGAGGCAAAACCAGAGGTGAATATTAAAAAACTATTAACAGTGCAACAAAGTAATTTATATGAAAGTTAGATTTGTGTACCCTGTTATTCTTACTTATAGTCCCTTGAAAGAAGCAGAAAAACTAATTACTTTTATTTATACCGTCCCATTAGAGCACTTTACAGCTAACTGGAAGGAACAAATCACTGCTCTCAAGACAGTACCATCTGCAATGAATATAGCAGAGCAAGTAGGGACAAGAGACAACGGTAGTAGTGGGGTTATGGGAAGAGTAGGGTTAGGGAAGTTTGAGAGATATCTTTCCATCTTGTCACTTCCTGAGATTCTATGCAGGGAACAGTCAGGATGAGTATGGCAATTTGGGATTTGCCAAAAAATGTAGTCATGCAGTCCCATTCAACTGAAATTTCTAGGAGCCCAAATATTAGTTGATGTTTTTACAATAAGAAACAAAAATGGTCAAAGCCATTAGTGCATTTTCCCACATTGCTTGTCTGCCTTTTTTTCTCTCTGAAGAAGTAAGAGTTGTCCCAGGTATCCCACTTAAAAAAAGGAAAGAAAATAAAAAACCCTGTGTACTTTATTAAAAGGCTGCTTTTCCCCTTGTTTTACCACTGAATGTCTTCTTTTCTGAAGTTTCTGTTTAATTCAGTTTTGATATTACATGTCTTCATCATGACAGTTTTGTTTGCTATAGAATTTTCTCATCAGATCTTCAATTAAAATGGCTTCTGCTCTCACACCAATCTTCACAGAATTGCTTTTAGAAAGACTTTTTTAGTTTTGCCCTTAAGGCTTGGACTAAAACACAGATTTCCTCTGTGCTTTTTCTTTAGCTGTTAATGAGTTGTTATGGCTACTTTCTAACTTTGAAGTTAAAAAACCCCAACAAAACAAACAAACAGAAAACATATTGTTGAACTGTCTGGCAAATGAGAACAGTGAGGTGTCTGATCTATTGCATAGATTTGCACAATAATAATACTTGATTTCAAAAAAATGAGAATCCTTTAAAATTTGTACAATTTGATTATAAATGCTTTTAGGATGCCTTGGTCCAGTTTTGCTATAGTTTTGTATTTCATGTCCCTCGGGTCCAATGAGGTCACTGGGATTCCATCTTTACAAGGAAAAAAAATTCACATAATCAGTATAGGTGGACTTTTTCATATTATACTTTTTAATCAGGTGAATGAAATTCATGCATGATTGCCAGCTTCTCTCTTCTGTCTCACTGGCCATTCACTGGGGAACTATCAAGGTCCAGCCTGCTTCTCCAAGCTCAGGCTCTTCCTATAGTCAGTGAACACTTGTCAAACTTCTAAAGGTATTTACAGTAGAAATGATGATTTTGCACTTTGTGTAATTTTTCCAAGCATACACCCTGCATATGAAAGATATACTCTTCACAAACATGGAAAATCTATCAGCCAAGGCAATCAGAGAATCCAAACACACCCACCATCAGAGGGCTTCTTCCTGCTTTGTATGCCAGAAGGCTGTAAGAGTTCAAAAGATGCAGGAAAAAGAAAGTTTTCTGATGTAATTCCTGCCAGTATCCACTTTTAGACTTACTGTATTATATTCTAGGTGTTCCAGGGATGACCATCATTTACTTTACACATTCCTTTTAGAAACAGACTTGATCTTGAGAGTCAGGTGGGCTCACCTGATTTCAGGATTAGCAAAATTATGGTAGGTGTCCTTACAAGCTGTAGCTGGCATCATCGTAGCATGAAGATCCTGCTTCGTAATTCTGTGCCTCTTCCAGGGAGAGGTGAGATATGTTTCCATATCTTCACTTGGAGTTACCAGGGTCCAGGTGCATGCGTCAGTTTTCTGTGGAACCCTGAAGGTTGTGTATAGCTAATTATTTATTTATATGGGAACAAAGCTAAAAAAATAACTAAATGTAACCACAAGATTTCTCCTTGTTCTTATTCCTAAACTTCCCTCAGAAGAAATATTAAAAAGATTATCTGTTTGATGACATCTTTTATTAGTAATTTCTCTGAATCTAAATTTGAAAATCATATACCTTAATTTATAAATTAGAGATGAAAAAGTACACCATAACTAAAATGCTGATGAAAAAACCAAGGTAAGCAAACAGCAAAACACAACAGAACTCTAGTGAACATTATTACACTGATCAATATAAAAAGTATTTGAGTAATTAATCTGTTCATAAATCTAAGTGTTAACAATCCTATTTTCAGAGATAGGATTCCTTATCTTTTCAAAATCACGATCATTGAGTTAAACAAAATTCTACTTTTGTATGGTCACCTCTAACTGACATTTATATATCATTACTAAGAGTCCATAAAAACCCTAAACAGTACACATCTCATTTCACATGGCTTTTTTTATTCTTCTGTGTCAGAGAGGAAGTTTTCCTGTCAATCAGAATAAATGTTACAGTAAATAATTGATTCAGAATAAATCAGGAAATATCTGCAGAACTGACAGGAAGCTTATCAGGCTGTGATGGTGCCAGTGGGACATACAAGTGTTTACATGTGTGCAAAGCATGTCTTTAGCACAATGAAGTGCAAAAACCATCAACTGGATATCAAGTTATTCTTAGAATGCTGAAAGCAATTGTAAGTAACCAAAGCAAACCAAACAAACAAATTTTCTTTCTTTTTGGCTTTGGCTGAAAGGCACAAAACTGATGTAGAAACTCACCCAAAAGTCTTCTCTGCCTTTAGTTACAGAGAAAGTAGTTCCTTTTCTAGTCTCTAGATAGAGGAGATGGGGGAAACAATTATTCTGTGCAAGAATATCTAAAGACTCTTTCAACTGATGAAAAACTCAGGGGACATATTCCATTAAAAGACAATCAAGAAACACAAACAAATTTACAATTAAATAGCTAAAAGATTAATTGCCTCTGAAACTTCAAAGAGGAAGGGCATTTTGGAGGGAGAAACAGTAATTAAAATAATAGATTTTAATGGCAGAGCCACTATGCTTTATCCATGAATTTTATGGCATAAGTGCCATTTATAGAGCTCTGTTGTTATTAATAGTATGTTTATTTTAAAAAAATCAATTGGTAAAGTCTTTCATTAACAAGAAGGAAAGGACAAAAAAGGCTCTGAAATTATGGTGGTTGAAGAAAAAAAAAAGATCCTGTTCTACCAGCTTGCATCTTCATGCTGTCATATAAAAACATTCTCTATCACAATAAGAAAAGCAATAAGAAAAACCCCAGAAACTGTGGGTGTGCAGAAGTGAGTCACTTTGGCAATGATTTGCTTTGCATATTTGGTATAAACCAGAAGAGGGAATTGACTTAATATAAGGAACAATACACTGAATTATATACTCATGTACTGTCAAGAAACTTATGGTTGTGGTTGCAACAAATATGACAAAATAATAAATCAATTGTATGAAAAACAAATTTCTCATTGTAATAAAGAAAAATACTGGGCATGCAGGAACATCTGTTTTCAAGAAAATTAAAGAGAAAAAAAATTTCTCCAGAAAAGGATAAAAAATGCTTTGCTGACAGGAAAAAAAAAACTAGAGAAGAACCAACAAAGACTCTCAAATAATCTCTGCTTTCCAGGATTACTTGTTGCAGCAAACTATTGTATTATTGGGTTGAAAAATCTGTTCACCTGGGTTAAATAATTCCTGAAATCAAAACTGAGCTCAAGTTTAGCCATCAGAGCCAAGCTCCATTTCTCCTAAGCTCAAAACAGTCTGTAACTTAAACTATTGAAATTCTGCAAGAGAGAAAAATCAAAAATATCCATGTAGAAATAGAATGTCATCAGCTAAAGGACCAGTGATGCAAGCAAAGGCAGGCTCACGCACAGTTCTATCAAATGAAAAATACCCCACAATTGTTCTCATAACATGGCTTCCACACCCATTTCTTCAAAAGCAAATCTCAAGTGTTTTTAAAACATAGATCTGTGCTTAAATGCATACAAACTGATGGAAATGTGTATGTATAAACAACAGTTTAATCTCCAGCCTTACACATACATATCCATAAACTCAAAAATTTTAGTAAGCAAAATAACACTTTGTTACTGAAACGATATTCAAAATAATTTGAGTATACAGCAAGAGGGAATGATTTAATCTATCTAATCTTAAACCTAGAAGGTGCACTGTGATGTTTCTGCCCTTCTGAAATGCTTCCTCATATGCAGCCTTTAAAGCTGTCCAGCTCTAGAACTGTGGTTCCACTAAAGAGACAGTGAACAACAACAGGGTAAATATGATAAAGAATTTATCTTTAAGGGAAGGGAGAAACGTAGATTTGAAATGTGAATAAAAATGCAACTTTAAAGTTTTTACAATCAAGTGGCATAATTTGAGTCACACATTCATTCTTTTGTGGGTGTCACGGTTTAACCCCTGCTGGCAACTAAGCACCTCAGAGCTGCTCACTCACTCTTTCCTGGTGGGATGGAGGAGAGAACTAGAACGGTAAAAGTTAGAAAAATCATAGGCTGATTTAGGAAAATCTTAATAATTGAAATTTAAATAAATTTAATACTAATACTAATATAAAGGAAAATTACAAAAACATGAGAAAAAGCCAAGAAAAACAAGTGATACAAGTGAAAAACAATTGCTCACCACCCACCCAACCCATTCCCAGATGGTTCCCAAGCAACAGCTGCCCCCCACCAACCTCCACCCCAGTTTTATTGCTGAGCGTGAAGCCACATAGTCTGGAATATCCCTATGGTCAGTTGTCCTGGCTGTGTCCCCTCCCAGCTCCTTGTGCACCCACAGCCTCCTCGCTGGTGGGGCAGTGTGAGGGGCAAAAAAGGCCTTGACCCTGAATGAGCACTGCTCAGCAATAGCTAAAACATCCCTGTGACATCAACACTGTGTTTTCAGCACAAATCTGAAACACAGCACCATTCTAGCTACTGTGAAGAAAATTAACTCTATCCCAGCCAAAACCAGCACAATGGGGAATATATTGTTATGCCCTGAACCTTATAATACTATGTTCCAAGGCCAGCTTTTCCTGTTGGCAATATTTGGTTTTGATTTATTATTATAACAGATGAACTTACAGGTTTTTACAAGTCTGTATAGCTTTGGGGGTTTGTTTTGTGGCTTTTTTTTTTTTAATTTACGGATGCATATGCTTTTCCATAGTTTATCCTGGAA
This sequence comes from Lichenostomus cassidix, assembly GCF_008360975.1. NCBI lineage: Eukaryota > Metazoa > Chordata > Aves > Passeriformes > Meliphagidae > Lichenostomus > Lichenostomus cassidix. Next base: position 39,317,717 of record NC_139480.1, on the reverse strand, counting down.
TAACTTGATCTCAGGGTTCCTTTTTTGTTCTTGGAATAAAGTCTGTCCCTCTACAGATTTACTAATTTCCCCCCAAATGTCTGCCTGTGCTCCCTGACCCCAACCTCCCTCATAACAGCCCCTCACAGTATCAGCTGTATTCCATTCCTCTAACCACATTGTTCCAGTGTCACACGACTGAATCTCAGGGAGATTAAAGGTTCAGTATCTGTGTGAAACAAGGCAGGGACTTTTTGTAAATTGCAGGGTCAGTCTAACTAAGGAAACCTGTATAACATCTGATCATAATTCAGCTGCCAGTGACTTATCAGACATGAACTGGAAGCAGTGCTCCTCCTGCTAGCTGCATTCACCTCTGTCAGACAAACCTGCTGTGGGAATGCCTGCAGCAGAGTCCCAAGACAGATCTAAATGAGCTGGTATACTTACATAGAATAATTTAGTGTCTTACCTTTATATTGGTTGAAATCCCAGAAGTGATACAGCCATCCATACCAGCTACCAGCAAGTTCAGATGGCGCTGTGAAAGCAGGACTAAAAAAATCACCAGAGAGCTGTCATGTGCCTCCATCAGAAATGGAGATGTAGCAAGCATCTGTTGCCTGAAAGTGTGATTCTTGGAAGAACAGAAACACTGGAAGCACAGCTCAAGGCTGACAGAACAGGATCTCACAGAGGAGGGTTCAGGGCTAAGGTGCCAGAGCAGGAGATCAGTGCTTAGACTCTATTTCCACAAGAAATGAGTGACACAGTTCAGATGATTCTTTGCATATTCTGTATTCACCATCTGCCATTTATCAAAACCTACTCAGGCAAGGATTGTCTGAAGGTGAGGTGTGACCTTCAAAAAAATAAGGCATGACGGGAAAATTTGCAAGTCAGTGACCCAAAGCCTGTCTCCTGCTCTGCTCATGCCCATGCACGTTATTCCACTGTAGAGCAAACCTGTCAATGCATGGGACCTGAATGGAACAGCACTAAAAAGGTATAAGAATATTAGTGCTGCACTGAGCTAAGAAGGCTCTGTCCATAGAAGATTAAGAGAAAGACAAAACACAAAAGAACTGTGTCATTTCATATTATCTCTGTGCAGGTAGGCAGAAGATTTGAAACTCATCATATGATATTGCAGCATGAGGAAAAGGTGACTTCATACATGAAAAAGCAAAATACATAAGCAAAATCTTCTCTCCAGCTTTTGTAACCAATTACATTTTAGCAACATTTTTTGTGACATCATGTTCTTATTTCAGTATAAAAATATTTTATGAATATATTCATCAGCTTTTATTACGGTAAATTTTAGATACAATAACCAAATATGATAGTTATCACATCCCTTTGGCCAGATTTAGTGAGTAAAAATATTAAAAAAATGCTTTCAGGAAACCTTTTTGAAAATATCCCCTGAAGTCTAATTGCACCAGAGTATAGAAGAAAGCCAAATGTGACAGGTTGGATTTTACTCACGCTATACAGTTCTCCCATATATAAGATATTCAAGACTACTCATTAAATTAGAACAATTAAAAAGCCCGAAGTGTTGTTATAGTAAAACAAAGGAATACAGAATTTATTAGTTATCAATGCTTTATTATTGAAAACAAAATTGAAATTCTTTTATCTGGCACATAAACAATTATTTCTACAAAAAGGAAAGCCTACAAATCTGATAATTTATACAAATAACAGTTTTTCAAAAAATAAAATTTTAATTTAGTAAACTTGTCTTGTGCTCTTTTTTTTTGTTTTTAGCACTGTCTGCAATAATCCACCATAAATCCCTGAGCAGAGAGACATATTTTAAACATGTTTTAATTTTATCCCAAAAGAAGAAAGTTATCAAGCTCAGACCTATATTAAAAAAATGTATTCAGGGACATTCTTGGTAAATTTACGGTAGTCCTTTTTTCTTCCTTTTCTTTTGTTGTTTTTTTTTTTAAGAAACAAACAAAATCAGTCATCAATGCAAGCATGACACCGTATCACAGGAGTGCTCCCCTCTTCCCTCTTTTGTGCAATGAATAAAAATTACTAAACAAGAATAAGTACAAGTTGAAGGAGACAAATAACCTGGTGAATGGTTAAGACCAAGAAGCCATCGAAGTTTGATGGCTGTTGAGCAAATAAAGCTGCAGGATACCACAGTTCTAGATCAAGCTCAGTTACAGTTACTATCTATTTCTATATCTTTTCTCAGAAAGTCAGTAAAGCAGGAGGATAATTTCAAGCTACCATTGTATTCTAACACTGGTTTCAATGATAAAGTAGAAATTCAACTTTTGATCCTTCAATTTTGCTTTTCCAGCAATAACATTATTTGAGAAAAAATTGACACACTCCACAAAACCAAACAATCTTGCCCCTCTGGCCCTTCTAGTGGGCCAGTTGTAAACGTAGCAACTTATTGTAGTGAGCAAGAGGAAAGAAAAGGAAACACACATTTCTACAGTTTTTCTACTATACTGACTTTGAAACAGCTATTCCCCAATCTATTTCAATACAGATTTAAAAGCCAAGTGTAAGGGGAGAATGACCAAGAAGGTAGAATATAACTCAGGTGTTCCCTTTCCCATTCGGTACATACACTAACCACAAAACAAATGCAAGTAAAGCCAAATAAAAGAAATAGCAACACTTAGAGACTGTTGTGTTAATGGCAGGTAACATTGCTGCAATCAAGTAATAAATAAATAAATACAGCAAAGTGTTCTCTACAATTTTGTTGGAATGGTGCTCAACAGTTAAAAATGAATATATATAAACTAAAAACCCCAACCCCCTTCTCAGTAATAAAGAGTTTTTAACAGAAGATCCTGAAGAAGCTTCAGTTCAAGGTGCTCTACCACTTTAACATTTTATCTATCATTATGTAAGGAATACTGAAGCAGATACCAAAGGGCCATTAAATGAAATAGTAAATTTTCTTACAAGCAATAATACTTATTCCAAGGAAAGAAAGCAGTTAACAAATGGCCTGGAAAAAAAAATTACTAAAGCTTCATACACTTTGATTTAAAATAAATAATTTTTACATTTAAAATCTGGAGACTAAAACAGTAATGAGGCTAAATCATTCTGAAAGAGAAATAAATTGAACCTCACCAAAAGCGTATTTAGATATTTGACAGCTCTGCTGCTAGCATGTGTCAGAATACAAACAGAATGCTAATATTTGGTTAGAATCTGAATGGGTTTGTTTAAAACACCAACAATGTAAAAAGTAACTGGCAACCACCTTTACTGATTCCTCATAATCTACAAGGTTTTAAGAATGATCAAATCAAGTCCCTTCAATTATTTGCTAGCCTCATCAATGTATAACATTCCCTTTTCTCTGAGTTGCTCATGAAGTCTCATTTTAGCATATCCAAGCACTAATGTTTTCAAATCTCATTTTAATTAATTATTGCAAAAATATCGTATGCAGAGTCCAATTTAAAGTTCGATTTGTCTGACAGCAAAGTAAAGAGAGTTAAATGCATTATTCTATAATGCCAATTATATTTTTCTAAGATTACAGTCTGACCACACCGATTTGGTATCAGAGCAAACACCACTCTTGCTTGTATTGCTAAATCACACCTCTGGACTTTTTTTCAGTAGCCTACATACTACATCTGATATAGAATACGGACAGTTCCTTGGTCATTCTGTCTACCTCACAGAAATTTGACTGTATATCTCAAGAAAACTACACCATAAGTTAACAAGCTGAAGTAACAGGCATATTCTCAGTAAACAACTTTGAATGCTGTCGTCTAATCATGTGACAAGTTTGGAAAAAAATTGGCCATATAAGCTGTGAAATTGGTAAGCAAGTGGTTCAAAAGTGAGATACAGCAGCATTGAGACAAACTGCAAACACATTGGATTTAGTATACATTTTAATGAGTTACAGTATCAGCAAAATACTTTAACCTACTATTACCACTTTAACTCCCATATGGCTTAGTGTATACTGTGCAGTTTTCCCTTTCTATGTCTGTGACAGTATACATTTCAAGTACCCACTCAAAAGTAAGCAATACGGGATTTGCAATTATTTATCAAATATGCCGAAACAACTTCTCTCATGTGCCATTGCTCAACAATATTTGTGTTGCTTAACAAGTCCTTCATGAATACCTCAAAGTCTCCCTTTTTCTATTTATCTAGCAGAATAGCTTCTCCTAGCAGCAATTAGGACCTCTGATCCTTGCAGTCAAGACTAACAAGTTCTCTGACCTGACAACTGCGTGGAAGTTTCTAGTTCGTGGGTTTAATCAATGTAAGGAAAAAAGTTCAGAGTTTTTATCATCATGTTTTGGATGTTTTCAAACCTTGTTTCTCCATGATATTCCACAATTTGCGAAGATTGGACTGGGTGATGACATCATCAGGTTTAAGTTGAAGAGCAAGGAGGTAGTTTTCTTCAGCCTCTTTCAGTTTACCATTTAGATGGAGAATGGCTCCAAGATTCATTAGGGCAGCTGGATACTGGTACAAATAAAAAAATTTAAAAAAAAGGAAGGGGGAATATTAGGAATATTTTCAATTTTTCTTTTTAGACAATCTTCTTCCACTTAAACAAATTATTCCCTTATGTTTGCCGACTTCTCATGGAAGCAATTCAATAATTTAAGCAAATACAGATAACATGAAAAAGTTTCTGAACAGCTGCTGTGTACTTTGTGCTTTAAACAGGTCAAGCTCTGGTGTCTACAGACACAGACTTCTCTCTTTAATGAGAAAACACAGAACTCAATAAGCTTTAAATGTGGTAATGTTGGCATAACATAGGTTCCAAGAGAAAATTAAAGTAATCCAGGAGTGAATTAGCAAAAGGAATTTAATTTTAATCAAACTCACTGCAAATAAAGAGTTCATAATCATTGGGAATAGTTAACACATTGGAACTTATCCCTTTCTACTCTTTGTCTTAATTGTAACTGGTAGGAAATACAATCTGTTCTCAGATTCTCAGGATGTTCAGGGGTTCTAGGATATCCATTTATATTCAGGATGTGGCAATTTCTTAATGAATGATTGAATAAAACTAACAATGGTGGAAACATATGCTATTTTAATAACAAAGATGTTAAAATTTTGTAACAAATCAATTTAAAAGCTTCTTATATTGCCAACAATTTTTTCATGTTTAGCTAAAACAAAGTGCTTAGCTTGTTTTTGTTTTTGCATTTCTGGGTTATTCCATTATGAAATAATAGGTTCTTCACAATAATAACATGCCTGGTTACTGGAGTTAACAAATATTACAAGGACAGAAAAGCGTATTTATGAAGGTGAAGAGAATAGTCTAACCTACCTTCTGGCAAGTACCAAAGGTATTCACACCCTAGTGAGAACACATTAAAGGCATTTGTCAAACCAGTACCTTGCATTTTAAAGAGAAAGGGGGAAGAATACCACACAAAGTTCACTATGGTTCTTCCCCTCAGGTCAGTCTAAGTTTCAATGAGCTTCATGAAAACTCTCTTTGGAAGTGACATTGTTTTGCCTCAGAGGTTGTTTCAAGCCACCACTCCTCAAGTGCTCTGCTCAAAACACAATACTCAAAATGTGAAGCCACATGGCATACCAGCTTCAGACTACTGTGGGGGGGTGTTGGTATGCCTTAGAAGCCCTTCAGTGACAATAACTTCAGGAAAATGATTAGATGCTGGAATAGGTTGCCCAGAGAAGCTGTGGATGTCCCATCCTTGCCAGTGTTGAAGATCAGGCTGAAGGGGACTCTGAGCAACCTCATCTAATTGCATGTGTCCCTGTTCATGGCAGGAAGGTTGGAATTTGATGATCTTCAAGGTCCCTTGCAACCCAAACCATTTGATGATTCTATGAAAATATATTAGATAGAAGGCCAATAAAATATGCATCAGTTGGTCTCCCAGACTGATGTGGTAATAGGAAATCATTATGATGAGGAAGACTTACCTTTGTTCCAAACCTCCCCACTACATTAAAATCATTACTCTTTACCCTTTTTAATCAAGCTTCAAAAAAATCCCTATAATTCTAATGTCCAAAACCTAAAATTTGGGGTGGAAATGTTGTTCAGATAATTCTAATGTTTTATATCCTAGAAATATTTCTTACTTTTTCAGCTTTCTTCTTGCTTCTTTTAACCTATTAATATATGCATCACAAAATCTCATGAAGAACCGCAACACATCAAATTTTCAGAAAAAATGCCTTCCAGAGTTTCAAAATTAAGCAAAACAAAATTAGTTCAGCTCTCCTTATTGTAAACATCTCAATGCTAATGCAGTGGAATCTGAAGATGTTATTTTTAGATTTAATTTTTCTTGCTTTACCCTGACTGATTTTTTCCACCTTCCCTAAGTTGGTTACTTCGTTCTACTGAGAATCAAACAAACAAAAAAACCCAGCTGGGTTTTATATAGTTTTGTCAGTTAAATACTCTCCAAAAGAACGGAAAGTAGGCCCCTGAAATGTAATCTATGCTATGGGTAACTCATTTGGGCAGCCACATTTTCATAGCTCCACCTTTGAAGTGCCAGTCTTGCGTGCTATTTTATAATGAGATAATATACTCCTTAATTACAGATGTTCTGGGTGCTAATTGATGTTATTAAAGTGAAGAATTCTTGGAAATCAGCTCCCATGTGTATGGATGACAGTCTAAATATCCCCTTATTTAATTTATTTTTAGACTTCAGATTGTTTAGAGAATTTTCTCAAATCATGAGTAGGAATGTCCATTCCCTCCAGTCATGCTATTTCTTTGTCTAATGAGAGTTCGCAAATGAAAGAATTTTCTTCAAAAGCACAGTTATTGACACAGAGCTGTCCTCTCACTTGAATTATGATATGTGTGCATGTTTGCACTGAGACAAAGCTTACAATGGACAAGGACTAAAAAATCTTAAAGCTAGAAAAACTCGTATAAATAAGACACATGTTTAAATGTGCTCAGGGCTAATTCTACTGCGTTCACAAAACTTACTGTGCAGGAAATAACCCAGTTGTCTCATATGGCTTCCAGAATTCCTCTCCATTTCCTCCATACCCTCCTGAAAATATGGTCTGTGCATGGGACTAATCAAGTACTCTAAAGAACATCATACATGTAAGACTACATTCCTAGTTAAGAAACTCTTCTAACCATCATGTCTTTAATCTGATATATCATTTCACAAGAGCAAGCAACAAAAACAAATAAAAGAAACAAACTGTATGCCTTTTAACTGAAATTTTCCAACTTTGATACATCATTCCTGATTTCCTGGAGGCCTAACAAATTCTAGGCCATTAATGTTCTACACAAATGTATCCTTGGAAAATGTGAACTGATAAATCATTTCAGGTAGTACTGAAAGTTCATTCCAGCTCCTTTAGATTTCAAATAAGGAAGTGCACAGGATTTTGGAAAGACTGCTCCCTAACTTTCTAGGACATCACTCACCCCAATATCTATGTTTTATTTGAACAGTCACAAGAATTTTGCATGTCTGCAAGATTCTGCAACAGTGCCATTGCTCTCTGATAGCTATAAAGGACAGTCAGAGGATAAGAGAGCAAGAGACATTTGCTATAGTTTTTCTTCACACAGATTGTCTTTTATTAAAGACAGCTGATAAAACTTTTCAGTACGTTAACAAAAGCAGTCAGCAGCTACCACTGCAATAACATGGGACTTGTAGCACTGTATAACAAATGACACCACCTACTACTTCAGAGACTTGAAAGGAGAAACAGGCCTGCCTTCATTTCCTTCTGGAGACAGATGCTTTACATCAAAAATAGCTGACTGGCATTTCTATTGAGGTTATAAATGCTGTCTTTTATGGTCTATTTGGAATTATTCCCTTTATTAGCATTTTATCATGGTGTGCTTGTTTCCTTAGTGGTTTTTTGGGGGCGGTGGGGGAAGGTGCTCCTGGGGAGGAGGGGAGAGAAATAACAGAGTAGTTAATGAATAATGAAATAACACAAGGCAAGCATTTAGTTGCCTGAGGTGTTTTTGGTTTACATTGATGACAATTTTTTCAAACTTTTCCTAGAGTACCAAAATAAAAGGAGAGCACTGGGCCATGTAAAAATCTTACCATAAAGTCCTCTCTAAAATTAGAGAACTATAGAATCTGCAAATAATTCAAAATCATTCTGAGTAGTATTTCAGGATTACACCAATGTAACTACATACAGTATTGGACTCACAAACAGAATCAATGATACAGAAGTTGAAATTCCTCCTTGTTAGTCATCTCTGGCTCCACACACAATAAATGCCATAGCAGAAATACAGTCCCAAACAAGAAGTCAATTGTACTCTTACATGGCATAAGAAGTCATGGAGAGAGAACCAAATACACAAACACTTAACTTAGAACAAATATACCTTTTGCATAGCAGACAAGTATGAACAAACAACAGTCCAAACACAAGCAAGGAAATCTGAAATTGTTTTCCTCAAAGCTCTGCTTACAGATGACCTTCTCTGCTCAACACCACAGAGGTCAGGGCAGTAGATTATGAGATGAAAGTCCATTTTGTTGATGCTGTGGTACTTAAAAGGAAATTATGGCAATTTTTATTCCTGTAGAATCCCAAGTGCAAGATACTTCTCACTTACCCATTTTAAAAAGTCACTGAAAAGATGTTGCCAAAGTCCAACTTGCTGTGTGTGATATTGTAGATGTTTCAAAACAACCCCAGGACTATTGAATGAACACTGCAGTAAGCATGGCCAACCCACCAGAAACACAGAGGCTGTGCATTGTTTTAAAAAAGGGCAATTAAGGACACTTATTCTTGTGAGGGTTCCTTTTGAGTTGAGTCCATACTTAAAGAAGGACACAAAACATCAATCACAAATGAATATGTCATGCCAGCATTTCTAGTTCAAAAGGGGTGAAGAATTCAGACATTTCTCTTTGATAACTGAAGACACAGGTGCTACAATGACTGAGTAGTCAAACAGCAGAGTATTAGTTGTAGAATGGCTCACTAGGCATGAGAGAAAAGCATGGTGGACTGCTGCATCTGACCAGTGACCACTGGATAATAAATATGCTGTCATGTCCTTTTTTATCCTCCTACAGTGATGGCAAGAATTTTCTCTTGACTGTTTATTACTGGTATTATTGCTGTAGCACAGCACAGTATTTTCTGAAACAATCAAGGTGTCTACAGCTCTTTTTTTATCACTAAAGATAAGTGTGGACAACAAAATCATTTCAGGAGCGGCACTTGCTTTTGACAGATGTCACAGCTTTTGAAAAAAACCATGACCTTGGAGTTGCTCAAGGTGGAAACATGTCTTTTTAAAGCATTGTGTGAGCAGAGAGGGTAGAAGGAGAAGCAGGGGAGGGACATGCAGCACGATGATTGCTGCCAACTGGATCTTACTCTCCAATGTCATATATTGACAACACCGAATTTATCAATGGCACTTGGAAGCAGACCTTTTTATAGGAACGGTCTGGTGTTCCCAGATAACCAAGTGGCACTGAGGGGAAGAGACCCATGCTTCTACATTGTTTTCTACATTAGAAGGCTTTTAAAGAACTGCAGTGTGCATATCCTGTGTCTGGTGTTTTGTTCCAAACAGCACATGAACCACAACTTAAAACACTGATCTCCAGTAAGCTGGCTAAGACAACAAGAGTCACTTGTCTAGGTACAGATAATTTGGTGCAAAAAACATTCTGGATCAAGATGACAGGATGTATGGCAAAGTAGATCAGACAGAATAAAAAAGCTAAAATTCAAAGCTGAAAGGCATTTCCTGTGCCATCATACCAGACAGCAAAACATTCAGTTCTACTGGAAAACAAATAAACAAAAAACCCAGCCTCTTTGCAAGCTCTTAAAATGGAAAAATGCTCTGCAACTTTTCCTCTACAAAAGTTAAGTACATTACTTAAATTGCAAATCTGCTTATGAACAATTTTACCAAGTATGCTTTTGTGTCAACAACAGCTTTCAGTTTAAACAGTTAAGAGGGGAAATGGAGAGGAAAACATTTACCCTGCCAGTACTAATTTGAACACAGAGCACAGTTCCCACTGCTGTATGAGTCAGAAATGGACCTAAGCATCTCTGCTGCAAAGGGAACCTGTGTCCCTGTCTAATTACTTTAAGAATGAGTAACATAAATAGCTATATAAATCTAAATAAAAACAAGCCAAGGCTCTAGGGGGGAGTGGATCCTTGGATTCAGTCATCATCTTTAAGAATAGCATGTTGTTAACACCAAATAGAGAATAACCTTACCTATTATTTACTAATCTGTTATAAAACAGAAAGAGACCTCATTTATTGTTTACCAAACGAACAAAGTATTGATTTCCAGGGAAGATGAGCACCCTGTGGAAAAAAGAATACTCCAAAGAAATAATAAATAAATAAATAAATAATATATAGGAATAAAATAGTTTCTGTTGAACCTTATTTATATATAGTGTCAGGTTAGAATAATATATCAAGAAAATAAGGCAGAAGAATAGAATGAGTTAATACCTGGTCACCTTAAAACCTGATGATACTACAAAAACACTAGGTCATGAATATTTTTTTTAAAAATTTACATTTTTTTACATTTCAAGACTCTGATCTGGACACCTAGAGCAGATGACACTTTACCCTGCCTGGTGAAAGCAGGATATACATGGAAATTGTATGTATGCATCTAACCTTGTGTATTTTCAATCACTGGAGACTATCCTATTCCAAACTGCAAACTACATGATATGTACATTTAAAGCCAGAAATTAAAAAGTGAAGGAAGGGTTTCTCACAATTTTTTTTCTATTTATGGGTGACAGATGTGGGAGTCTCTACCCACAAGTATACCATTTAGTTTGCTAGTAGATTGAGACATCAGCATCATTAAAGAAACCCACAGCTGTGAGTCAGGGAAGAGTTCTAAATTTGGCATAGGAAGGAAGCATCAAGCAGTCTACTTTGTTTCTCAAATTATCACATCAATAGGAGCCATTTTACTATCAGTGTTCTCCAGCCAGTGGAGATTTTATTTCCTCAACATCTTGTTCATCTCAACCTTCAGAGTCTGCTCAGCATATCATAAACACAGTTATCCTAAACCAAACATGCATATATGGATATATGTTACATCCTAATGCTGAAAATCTATCTACCATTGGCCTTTCTGTAAGCTCAGGGTACACCAGTTTACATATCAGCAAATTAACAAAAGCATGTGTTACAATTGCTAAAGGCTGTCGATCATAACAACAGCTGAAAACATCCCACAAAAATGTACTTACACTTGTAATTTCTGTGTACCTAGACATTTTTCCCCAGTGGTCATGCAACACTTGCTTTGGTTTATGCTTAAGAAGTCTCCTAGTAGTCACTCAGTTTATATGGAAACTGTGATGGACATTTTTAGATAACATATTTGTATTACCATAATAAAAGCTAAAGAGGGACATACATTACAAGCATTTCATATTAGGTTGTATGAAAAAGAAAAGAAGCACAACATTTCCCAGACCCCAAAGTGTTTCTAATTAAACTTCTTTGCTTTCCAGCTCAAATGCTGTCATCTATATAGGATAGGATAATCTTATTCACTTTTCCTTGCACTTTAGGATTCCATTTAAAAAAAATTAAATTACCTAATATTTGTTTATAGAAATTCAACTGTGCTCTAATGTCTGTAATTTGATGATTTTAATATATAGCTATGATTATGTTATAAAACATTTGCCTACTTATTTACCTTATCCAACACAAATATGCTGCATTCTAACTAGGAAGTCTGTACTCCAAGCAAATGAGAAACTTGGTGAACAGAAATGTCATCCGTACTACCAAAATTACAAATAGAAATTGCTCAAAATCTTTCACTAACAGAATTTTGTCCTATTAAGACAGAGTAAGTTCGTTAAAATGAAAATTAATCTGTGAGTAAATGTATTTTTTGCATGCATTTTTTTCTAAACCCTGGGAACTAGAAAAGCAAAGGGCTTTGTGCTGCTGCCTAAAGATAAAGCCAACTTTTCATTTAAAAGAAATGTAAAGTGTTTAAAAATAAATGAATATAATGTACTTCACCCAGCAGGGCTGATTAGAATAGCAGTTCATATCAACACAATCAAAACTGGCTAATCTTCAGAGCAAACTCTAATGTACAGATCATCAGAGTTTTTAATCACAATTATACTCACACTACTAGCATTAAAAAATGTTCATTTCTTTCAATCAAATAAAAAGTCATTAGAAAATAAAAATGTCTGCTGAGAGGGAATGCATTATTCATTTATTTTTGCCCAGACACTCACCAAATGCATCAGCACACAGAGAAGGATGTATAGTTTTTCCAAGATGCTGGTAACAGGCATATTGCATTAGAGTTACTATTTTTGAGTGGAATAGCCAACGACTGCAGTTTCAGAAAGAAGTAGTGTAGATTTCTAGCCTTGAAAATTTAATGAATTTCTAATTAGGAGAATCTCAATATCATGAGATTTCCAGTATTTCCAAATGTTCAGTTGAACACTACATTTCCAACAAGCCTTTGCACCTTTGGCTGACAACTGTAGTCAGCTGAGTTAAATGCTTGAGAGCTACATTAATGTTGGTATGACTGTATGACTTCCCAAACTATTTAGGTAGTTGTAGTTATAAGGCATTGCTTTCAGGCACATTGTGTAAACCATTATGCAACTTGGCATACTTGCTCTGAGCACAAAGAACGATAACCTTATTCATGTTTTTAAGGCTTCCATCATGCATAATCATTATTAAGACAGCTCACAGACAAAGTGTGGTCTTAGAGCATCACAGAAAAGAAAACATTAGGATATTCTGAGGCATTGCATATTCTTTTGTGATGAATTTCAGCCTTTATTCCACCCCTCCATTGAAACACTTTCTCTTGGCTAGCTTTCTCTTTACAACAGAACCAATCATTATTCCACTATTAGTACAAATTTCCCTGGCAGGGAAGGACAGTGGATTTCTAACACATAAAGAGATAAAACTTCCATATTAATATGGTTTACAAATAGTATCTGAAGGTATTTTCAAATTGGTCAACTTTAGTTTGTGGAAATGTTATGAAAATGATTTTGAAAATAAAAAATAACTACATAACTTTGTAAATAAGTTAAAAATACTGAGATGACATATCAATTAAAGAACTACATTCTCATTACAGAGTAGATACAACTGATAACATGTGAAAAAGTTTTGCTTGTAAATATTTTATTTTCTCACATTTCAACATGGAAAACCTTAAAGTATCTGCATGTCAATCCTTTTTCTTCCTTTTTGTCTTTTTTCATCTGGCTCCTACAAATTCCACACTTCTTATCTAATGCAATAAGGTTATGCTCACACTTGTCTTGAGTTTGATTTTCACCCACAGAATTATGAGAGCAACTGAGAAGGGAGGCACATACTAGAGGTCCTTTGCAAAATGCTGATTTACAGTGTTCTGTGTAATTCATAAAAATTCATGCCTTACTTTTTGGCAGCCAGTAATTTGCAGGTGTTCCCTATACAGTATTTAGCAATTAAATGCACAGTACATACTAAAATTAACTTCCACAGTAAGTGTATGGATTTAATTTTTATTCTTACAGCTTAAAGATTTCAGGGCTGCAGTTTCTAAAATTTGGTCTTTTGATCACTAATAGTAAGACCACTGGGTACTAATTGCTCACAAGGCTTTTACAAGGTTGTGACTTCTAAAAAAATTAAAATTACCTGGGGCTAGAGCAGCCTTATTTACCACATCTGAATACGTGTTTATGGTAATTAATATCAATAATAGCAAGACATGTTCAGTGGTAGATCTACACACTCTAAAGGCTGCACTTGATGCTGACAAATGCTGCTTATCAAACAGAAGCTTTCTGTATTTGTCAAAGTAAGGCTTTAAGAAATGGACACATGAAGCAACAATTTGAATAATACTTTCCTTTTTTGAAGGGTTTAATTAATTAGTTCTGAAGGCACAAGAGGACAATTAGTATTTGCAGGACTAGCGCCAAGAAATCAAAGTTCAATTCCTGCCTCTGAAATTCAACGTCAAAAATTATTCAGTGAAACCAGATGCTTGCTCCAAACTGGTTCAGAAAAAGCCCTCTATGGCTGGACCAAACTATAATCCAGGGCCAGTAGAACTGCTATGTAATTCTGTAGCTGATGGCTCAGGTTATTTTGCCTTAATTTTCACTACACATATCTCTCATTCTACATGAGCACCTCAGGATCACACAGAAATTAACTTTGGGTTCTAACAGTGATCCTTCTGTTCAAGCTCATTTTTCCACTCAAACCAAAAAGTTTGTCTCCTATGCAATTTCCAAAATCTCTGTTCAGAGAGCATTTTCTTCCTCTATTATGGGTAAAACATCCAATTTTTGAACTAATCACCAAAAAACTCTATGAATGAAGCTATCTGAATAGAATTTTCTAAACAGAATTAATGAGGGATCATGTATTGATCTTGCAAAAATGATAGAAAACAAGTCTGATAATTTTAAATCTATTTAAATACCATCAGAATGTGAAAAAATGTAGAACTACTAGATTGCAATAAAACTCCATCAAATAACTCCACCATAAACATATTAAACATTCATCTCCTTAGAATCTAAGAGACATACAAATCTTCCCATGGAATTTAATTTAGGGGTTTCATTGCAGATTTTATTTACTGTTGTTGTTTTATTGGAAAAAGTTTATATTTTCTTTCATGCTGTAATTGTTTGCAATGAGCTTGAGGCAGCCAGATGTTGAGGCAACTGGCATTGTTACAAACCATAATGCCAGATTAAAGTTATTTATTGTTAAGGAAGACAATCCTTACTGGTACACCTGAAGAATTAGTAAAACTTCCTCAGCTTCCTCAGTAATAGAGCTGTTCATTGTATGTAAGACATTTCAACAGGGTAGGTACACTTGGAATATACATTTGATCTCCAGTAAAACTAAGTGTGGTAAACAGAATCATGTGAATGCAAAATGAAGAGGTAACCAATATACAGTGGTTCAGTCTAAGAAAGGACTCTTCCTCGGGGGAAACAAGCAGCTATCCACCCCTTCCCCACTGCTTCTTCTCATTTGCAGGCATCTAATCTCTAGACTAACTTTCTGAGGCAAAAATACACTCAAACTGGTACTCTAGTTAGTTACCCTTAAAGACAGATTCCAAGAAAATTACTTTGTACAGACACCTGCCACCCATACCCCTCCTAGCAGTCTGTAAACATACAGCTCTTCTCAGGCAGATCTCAGACCAAAATCAGCCTCATTATAGGGCATTTCTCCTCTACACACAAAAACATTAAACATTAAACCCAAAGGTGTGGGATGTGGGGGGAGACCAGTTGCATCAAAACTATCTTGTGAGAAAGAAACTTTCTCCAAAACTTGTGGGGGAAAAGAAATCTAATAGGATACAGCAATACACAACTAAAAATCATACCTAGAATGAGAAATACATCAGAACTATAGATTAAGAAGAAAATTGGGAAGTTATTTATTGCAAAACATCCTAATGAGAATGTACAGTTGCTGAGTTTATTTAATGGGCATTAAACCTGCTTTCTTATCAGTTCTAATTGCACAATAAATCCATTGCATTGTTTCTGGAATCAGTACCAGAACACTGTATTAGGAAAAGCCTTGCTGGATTCTCTTTTAATTGAGTTCAAACAGATGGTTTAATTTCTGAAATGCTAATCTACTGGTGTGAGTTCTCTATTTCATGGCACTTTATTTCTGATTGACATCAAGGGCAACATTTACAAGGCAAAGGCAATCTTGCTCTCTCCAGGAAGTGATGCAGGCAGCACAGCATCCCCTGCCATATTACTATCAGACTGTAAATCACAATCAAGTGCATAAATCTGTCCATGATACACCATCTTCAATTCCACAATTTCAGCAAAGACTGCATCTGTACAAACTACGTCTCATCATCTCAAAGCATAATGATTCATTTTATTAAACGCAGTACTACAAATATGGACTATTAGTTTCATAAACCTAGTTTTGGAATTATTCAGTAAATGAACATCACAGTTGAGTACCATCACAACCGCACTGCAGCTTTTTTCATTCTTGAAGAGTAAGCACAGGAAAAAAAAATTGTCTACTAAAATGTGGATGAAAACCAGTCCAATGCTAGATGAAACAAATGTGCACTCCAAGAGACAGGCCTAGGTGACTTCACTTTTTTTTTTCCAAGCAATTTTGATGGTGGACTGAACATATCTATATATAAGATAAGGACTTCAGATTTGCATAATGAAAATACATATTTTTTAAAAATTGACATTTCCATTTAAGTCAACTGAGATGCAGTCCCACAAAATTTCTGAATCAAGGTCTTGACAATGAAACAGTTCAAGTATTATTTGGTATGAGAATGCCTTCACTTTGTAGAACTTATGAGCTATCCATGGAGAATTACACCATCTTATGGTATTGGAAGAATATGGGTAGGTGCCCAGAGAGAAAACAGTCTATACATTAATACTTCCCTAATTAACTTCTTAAGAAACATACTAAACCAATAATAAATGTGCATGACTTTTTTGAAAACATGTTCTTTTTCTGTTTAGAGATTTAGACACATAACATTTTGAATCTGTGGTCAACAGAGCCTGCAACAGAAAATGGGTGCATAAACCAAAATACCCTGGGGTACTTTTTTTTTTTTTGGTGAAGAAAATACTTTATTGGCATCTCCAAGAAGCACAATGGATTGCCATCAAACATACTAAAAACTTGGTATGACCTATGTGCTAAGTGAATAGCACACGAATTATTGGAGAGTTTTTTTCTCTCAAATTACACATTTAGCACAAAATTACTGTTTCAACAAGATTAATAGATTATTTAATAGTTCCAAAGGTTAATTAAATTAGAAAAGGTGAGTTAGTATGTAGATGCCTATTTCCAACATTTTTTTCCCGTTAAGTAAAAGCATGTCTATGCATTTCACTCTTCATGAAGTTGAATGACTTGGAAAATACATTATTTCAATAATTAGACTGTAAAAGGACGAATATTTGTGGGAAATTTGTAAACATTTTCATAGCTGAAAAGAAAATGAAAAGCACTCTGAATTACCATGACAATGAGTTTCTGGCTTACTTTGCTGAGTGTTTCTGGGTATGCAGCTTACTGCTTGGAAAACTTTAGGCTAAGAAGAGCTCACAGCTGCTTAAATAATTTCACTTGAAATCAGAACCCACAGAGTCCAATTAATCTCTCATATGCAGGAGAAACAGAAGCAACTCTAAACAAGTCAATGGTGCTACTGCAATGCAATATCTATACAAGCAGAAGAAACTCAAACGTATTTTCATTTCAGTCATTTAGAACTTGCACAGCAAAAACAGTTCTGTATTGATTAAAACATCAATGTACAACAAATTATTCTAGATAGGAAATAAACAGAAACTTAAAGGCATTTAAATTCAATTTCAAAGCTCACAAATTATACTGAGCCAGCCAATTGATCTCAGACATTTCCGTGTTTATCTGCTTGTATAATCAGGAGAGTACAAATCAACTCCCCATAACCTAACTCTCACAAAACTGAAGGTGAGAACTGCAATGACATGATTTCCAGCTTTCTCCTCTGTATCTTACACAAAGATGGATCACAACATTGAGAACATTCAATCTTTGCTTTTACAGAGCTGCTACAATGCAGGAGAAAACACATGTAGAATTTTCTGGGGTAAGGCAATAAATATTCTCATGGGTTTCCCAAAGGAAATACAGTGTTTTCCACAGCTGAGTAAATCGGTTTTTAAATTATACAACTCATCCTGATATTGTGCTTCAATATTACAGGTAAATATCCCCATTCCAATAGCCTGTACTCTTTCTTTGACCCCTGATGGAAGCCACAGGGATGGAAAACATTATACAGGGTTTTTTTGTTTTGTCTGTTGTGGTTTTTTTTAAGGTGGGAGGCATTAATCTCTGCTGAAGCAGGAATACTTTAAGATTCAGGGCAACAGCCTGTACAGAAGCAGCCCCTTTGAAGCTGACAAGTGTGCACAAAAAAAACCCCAAATGTATCTTAAATATATTTTGGAGGGCCATAAACAAATATAATTGCAAACATAGAAATAAATTGTTTTGTTCAAAAGAATAAACACTGTTTTCCCCACATAGCTGGATGTAAATAATGTATCTGCCTTGGACTTAGCCCCAGACAGAAAGAGCTGAAAGGGGAGAAGCAGAACAACAACAAAAGAAAATTGAGCTGGGGACTAGTTAGGTTTTAAAAAGCTCAGGAGGAGAGACTCTGTGCATGGATAAACTCTTTACTTGGGGAAGAATTGCTATTTCTGTGCAACCACTGAAGAATCTTTCTACCTGAAGTTTGCGTTCAGGTAATATTTTTTTTTTTTTTTTAATTTTTCCATTCTGTACAGCCTTTAGACTACACAGACTGAAAAATGTCACAGCTATTCTGATATCAAATCTCAGAGTTATTTTTATATAGTGTTTCAACAGGGACAGTCTAACCAATTTACAATAACCAAGAAAGTGCTCTCTTATCCTTTTGAGATCAGAGTGTGATGTCCTCTTTTCAATACGGGTGTTCCACTATCTCCTCTCCCAGTGAAGCCAATCCATGCCTAAGCCTCCCACCCCTGTATCTGTCTGAAGTCAAACTATTAAAAACAGGCCATCTGGAAATACAGTTCACATCAGTCATGCCTATCTTATTAGGAAGCTGCACTACCCTTTTTAGTCCCTAAAAGTCCTGCATGCCCTGTAACAATTGGTTCAGTCTTTAGCAGGAGGAGAGGAAGAACTGTATCCTGGGAAGTTTTCTTTTCCCTCACACCTTCAACAGAAGAAAAGAAAGCAGGCATTTTCAAGAGGCCAAGAGCACTGCTGGGCTGGATGGAATCCACAACCATTCATATTACTGAGGCAGAAAGTCTGGCACATTTGAGAGGAAGCCTTTAACAATGCAAACAGCTGGTGCTGGTAGGAGGAAGATATGCAGTCCTGACGCAGGTAGGAGAGGCTGGGAGTGTCTCCAAGGGCACACCAGCAGTCAACAGAAGCTCCACAGGGCCCACTTTTCAATTTTCAGTACAGGCAGACAACTGAACAGGTGAATCTGCTGGATGTTAACTACTTAAAAATACAGCTCTGTGGTCATGCCACAGCACCAGAAGATTAATATAAAATACTACTATGTGTTCATTATTTTGAATAAAGGAGTAAACAGGCAGAACAACATTCTAAAACAAGGATTTGCAGCTAGAAATTATCATGCTATAGTAGCAATAATACATAGTGTTAAAACCATACATGCACTGTTTCTCCAGGGAACTAGGGCAGCTTTATCTGCACTATGCTCCAGAAACCAGGAGTATGGATGGCAAGGCACTCCAGTTGCATTTGGGTAATAGGGACTAGGTAAACCTGCTCAAAAGAGCTGCAGGAGCAACAGACACATTACTGGTCAGGGATCTGCTGTATCCCTGGAGAAGTGTCAGGCTAACATTGGATCCAGTGTAGCCAGTTTTGTGTCAATTACGGATCAGCTGCAGAAAATGTAAGAATCACTGTTAACCCATCCAATACCCCCATAAGCAGCAGAATTAACAAAGCAGAAGCCCTTAAAAAAATTGTGGAAATTCTCCCTGGCAAAACCAGGACATGACCTTAACAAAGCTGGAAAAATGCATTAAAGTTTTTTCCCTCACTCCAAACCCAGTAAAGCTACATGAGATGATTACTGAATGTTCATGAGAAAATCAAATAGGAAAATTTGGCATGGAAACATCAAAGGAAAAAACATATAATAAGGCAGACCTTGATTACAGATGTTTCAAGACAAAAATGCAACATTTACTTTACTTTTAAAGATGTATGTACTATTGGAAGTATATATTTTTAGAAGTCCTGCCATGAATAAAAACCATGCATTATGAACACTTTCCCTAAGAAGGCAGTGAAAGCATGTTATCTCTAAGGTGGCTATGAAATTACAGTCAATTATGTAGAAATCACTAGCATTCTTCTTTCGCCAGTTAGACAGCTTGAGGTAAAGCTTATTGCAAGCCCGGAGCCCTTGGCATGAAATCTGTACTTCAGCATTGGGAAAAAAAATTAAAAAAGCACTTGTAGAAACTGCTTTTTAATGTGATATTGTGTTAACTGATTACATAAGCCCTTCAAGTCAAAAAATTGTTTAGTCCCCCACATCATGATTAAACCATCTAGTGGAAATTGTATTTATTTTGCTTATAGGTACATTTCTCCTTTCCCCCTCATTCTCTGTGTGTGTCTTTATGTATGTTGTTACAGTAAGACATTTAATCAAGCCCTTTTGAAGTGGTAGAGTGGAAACAGCTGTATCTGACAATGTGCTGATGACATGGGGCTTAAAGCTGTCATGAGCTCCAGATTGCAAGCAGCTCTAATATGTGGTTGGGATGGCAGTGACTTGCAGGTCATGACACCTCCTTGAGGAATGCTTCTAAGCCAATCAGCTCAAGGAGGTGGCTCAAAGTCTTAAGGCTCTGGTGAGCTCTCTTTCATTTAATACTCTTGAGGTCACACTTCAAAGTGCCCTTTCTTCTCAAAAGCCATTGGCCATATGTGGCGGTTCTAGAGCAGCTTTTTAAAAGACTGACTGCTTCAGGCTCAGACTTAAAAAATTAGAAATGCAGCTCTATTACACAAATGATATCTTAAAAGTTGAACACAGGCTGAAGCTTAAGTCAACATCTCACATTCTTGTAAAGAATGCCAATTTAAAGGGAGTTTCCGGCTGACTGATTTTTCCACAACAAAGCAAGCTTAAAGCTCATATTTTAGAGTGCCTAACAACTTGTTAAAACAATTTCCGTGTTTGTGAAGATTACAATGTGTAAGGCACCTAGAAATCATCTCTGAATACAGCTGTTCTTCAGCAATACTCAAACTCAGAATAATTATTGTATAAATGTCCAAGAAACTTACAGTTTCATTTCTTCATGCAACCAAATTTGTTAAAATTAGACTAACGTGATTAAAGCAAACTCAAGCCAACATTGCTAGAACATGCACATATGTATTTCTCACTGAGAAGGCTCTAAAATGGTTTTGTTTTGGTCATGGTACAACACAGAATGTAGTAAAGAGTTTTTTTTGGAAAACATTCATAAAGATCAAGGGGCTAGGGAGGCTAATCTCTGTAGGTTACCTACAGAGTTGAAGGAAGAAAAGAGTCCTGAAAGAAATACTTCATTGCTAATAGAAGTAGATTTGTTTTCTGAACTGCTCCCTGGATTCTTCTCTCCCCCTTGGCTATCCAGGGGAAGTCAACCTCTGAAACTTATTTGGAAACAAATACACATAACCTTGTGAATGCTTGCTTCTTCAGTAAAGTTAAATTGTTGTTATCTTCAAAGCAGCAGTGTGTTCTAGAGAAAATACTGCTCTTCTGAAATTTGTCTGGAAATTACTTTCATAGAGGATAAATACCCATCTACTGCAAATAAGGCCAATTATGAACATTATTAAGGGAACAGCTAGGTCTGTATCTCCAATGATACTACAGCCAGACTTGCTTTTAATTTGCACCCAAGCTCCTTTTCAGCTAGTGCAGCTATTGTACCAGTGTTTTAATTCTTTTGCTATCTGCAGACAGAATGTGCATCCAAAAGCAAAGACAGCATTCAATATGTGGATATACATTTTAACTCACCTTTGCTATATTCAGTCATTCTTTTACTGAGCATATTTTTCTTGCAAGTACTTTATTCATTGTAATAAGCTGACTCACGAAAAAAAAATTTTGATCTCAGACCTCTCAGAATTAGTTCAGCGATGAATGAATCACCCCCAATACTGCAAAAATAAAATCATTTTACACTTGCTTTCTTAAAAACAATAGCTTGCATGTTTCAGAGAAGTTACATTTTCTGTAACTGAATACTGTGTTTCTGGCAATGTTTTTAGCTGCCTTAGTCACAACTTTTCTAAAAATGGATCAGCTGAATGAGAATGTGACTCAGACATGCAGGCAATATTGGTTGCTCACTGTTGTTATTCCATTCTGAGACACTGAAATAAAAGGGCTTGTCTAGGAGACAAATGTAAGAGTGGAGACTGCTGTCTGGAAAAAGCAATAAAATAGCCAATTAAGTATCTCTGAAAGCAGTAACTCAGATGGCCATTTATACTGGACATGGGTGTAGAAAATCTCAGCAGAGCAGTTTCTGGATCCAAAGGGCTTATCCATAAGGGAGTAGATGAGCAATTGTCGTGCATAAAGTAATGCTTCATTCCAAAAGCAACAGGAATGGTTGAGAAACCAAAGAAAGGGATGAAAAAGGAAAACAAAGAGAGAATTGAGAACAAAACTGTCACAATAGCTAATTGAGCATAAAAAGTTCACTAACAATCAGTAAAAGACTGAGTTTAGAGTATTACTGAAATCTCTTATTGCTGTTAAGGACTGTGTCTTACAGCAGTGATATTAGAGACATTATACAATATGTAACATTTGTAAAGAAACAGATGCAAGAGAGTGGAAATCTGAGTTTTGTTTCAAGCTACGCTAGCTGAAAATCTCTCAGGAGCCAGGCATTGGTCTAATTCTAAAGAATAACTGATAATTTAATTATCTTGGCACAGTGAAAGAAAGACGTTGATTACAGAGAAATGGATCTTCAACTTGGGATCTGGCTAAGTGACAGGGGAACCAAAGAAAAAAAGTCATACAGAAAAAAGCAGACAGCCAGTTTACTTGGGATGCTGATCCGTAATTCGTTCATACCACAAGGTACTGTCTTAAGCACCAGAAGAAGGAAGATTCTTGTTAAACAGACACTTTGAGCACTTAGTCATACTAGTAACAAGGCTGATCCACTGCACAGAATGAAACTTCAATGCTGCCACATTATTCTCACTGACAGGCAATTTGGGGACAGACCTCTTAGCAGCTAAACAGGTGCACACAAATATACATACAGGTATGTGTATACACACGTGGAATGGTAGGCATCCCTATATTACATCACATCAATACATCTAGTATTTTGAATTTTCTGTCAAGAAATGTTTCTAGACCATTAGTGATGGATACGAAAAAAATGAAACAAAAATCCTTCAAGCACTTATTCTGTTAAGGATATTTCTTTTTCATCTTGACTCACATAATTTTGCTGATCCTTCATACTCATAGGACCATGAGAAGATACACAGACACGTACAAAATAACAAAATCAACTGTGGGCATTTTCAGGCTCTGAGGATGGCTCCTACTCTGGACTGGGCCACTGCAGTCTCTAGGACAATGCATGGACACATTCTAAGCAGCCAGTTCAACCTGCACTACAGAATAGTTCTGGGCACATTTAATTTATCAGTACAGATGGAGCCAGGAAGTACACAGTTCTTTGCTAATTTGCATTCCATGTTCCTCTGGGAAAGATTGGGGGCTTCTGTCTTACCACGTATGAATTAAACTGCTTACTAACAAATAAACCTCAAGTGGCTTCTTTTCCTCCCAGTCTGAAACTATGATGGTATATTTGAGAGTTAATAACAATAAGAAAGGTATGTATGACTACTTCTGGTTTTGTTTACATTTTTGAGAAATACCCTTGGTAAAGTCATCAGACGGTTGATAATGGCTGTGAAAATGGATACATGTTTCCCACGTGCCCCAATAAAATATTCTTAAAAAGCCATAGGCATACCATGCTTAGCTACAAAATTAAACTGTCATCTTGAACATAAAAGTGAAATTATCTTTTGAAGAGAGCAGAACACCAGTACCTATTACATTTTTACTTACACTAATCAAAGCTAGAATAAAGTTTCTGCAATAAATTGTTTTGATAATCTTATCCTTCAAAAACGATACTTTGGTCGTAACATGTAAAGCTTGTCATCAATAATCAAAAATACCTAAACTTTAGAGTACCATGAGCTTGCTGTCAGTCATTTCCAAAGTTCTCTGAGAAACCTCACACATATAACCATATTCACAATGAACTTATTTCTGAGTTTCTGGGAAGCATTTTGAACATACAATGAACCATAAAAAAGAGAAGAGGAATTGCACCAATTTGCAGACAACTAAGGGAATGCTTTCAACATTAAGGTATCCTCTCAGAAAAAAAAAAAACCCAACAAAAATTCTTGCATCTGAAAGCATTATGAATCACAAAGTCTTTACTGTTATTTCACAAGGTATGAAGCAATGAAATAAGTAGTTTTTTGAGAGTTTTTATGAGACAGTGTGGAAGTCTGTAATTTCATATGAGTAAGTTATTTTGGGGTTTTTTTGATTGTATTGTGTTAACTTGTTTTGACTCTCAGCTGGTGCTGCTTTTGCTTCTTAGGTCTGAAAACTCTTCTAAGTCTGTAATTTTTTACTTGCATTTTTCCATTTTTTTACTGCATTTGCTGACATGTATCCTTAAATTTGGCACTGCAGACTTCTGTGGCAGAAATTTTCTGAGATTTGATTTATTGCATAGACAAAATGCTATGTGTTTAAAATAAATTCTGCCCCATTTATATTCATGATTTTTCCCCCAAAATATGATGGCAATTGAAAAGAAATATAAAATTAAGTAAAAAATGGTAAGTGAAAAATATGTCTTTAATTTCTGATGCTTTGAAAATTGGAAATGGACTTTCCTTTTTTAAAAAGCATCTGTCACTTACTCCTACATGTATCTGCTTCAAAGAGTAAGTATTTCTTTGCCAATATACAGCTACATCAGAGATAAATATCTTTATGTTTGTTGAATGACATTTTCCAGAAGTTCGTAACAGATGAAATGGCATAAATGTATTATTAAAAATGCCTCAAACAGTGGATCACAGAATAGCCTTTCATTCTCTTTGACTAGTGAAAAGAGATGAAATTGGAAAAGCCTTCCAAACTTAACACACTTAAATGAAGATAAATAAATCTAAATCTAGAAGTCTTTTCCAAGTATGTTAGCCAAGTAAGACTTATGGCTAGACCACTTCACTGAAGCAACTTGAAAGTATAGTGATTGTTTCGACAAATGAACAGCTTCATCTGACTACCCACTAATTAACCATTAAAGAACATATATTTAACACAGGCTGAGGGATCAAATCCTCCAGCAAGAAGTTCTCCTCAACACAAAGGGTTCAGTACTGCAGCACATTCATCAACTTAAGTAATGGATATCATTAAGAAAGTACTTACATTAGGTCTTAATCCTGCTGCCATTTCATAGTACTTCTCAGCCTCTTCATTAAGACTGGCTTGTCTATCAGGACAGAAAAGAACAACATAGTTACACCTCATTTTCCTTGGGTTAAAACGAAACCATACCCAAAGAAGCACAGCTAAGAACCGAGCACTATAACTACTCCCTGTTGTTTAAGGATATTACCCCAACAAATACATAAAATATGTAAATCTAAACGTTTTCTTATAATTCAGAGTGTCCATTAGCAAAAATCCTCTTTCCCTGCTTCATTTTCCTTTTAGTTCTGAAATTATATTAGTACACAATGGAAAGAAATACAGAAGGCAGAACACTCATCCCAGGCAAAACCAGAGACATACCAGTCTTCAACAGACGAAAATGTGGCTCGTTTATTGTAATCATACTTTAAATTCTGAAACTGTATCTTTTACAATAATGTAATTTCTCACTTTATGCCTTGCCAAAATCACTATAATTCCAGTAAGACAAGGAAAAAAAGTAAGAGAACATAGATTTCTGAAAACTAATTTTCCATGATTGAGGGAATTCATTCCGAAAAGCGTTCTGATTTCAACATTAACTCCCATCATTCTGAGAAGGGATTTAAATCCTCATATCCCAAGAGACTCAGATGAGTTTCTGGGTACCTGAAGCAGTATCAGCTGAACACTTTTTCTTCTCCTTACTACTATTGTCAGCATCCCAGCTCCTAGTAGTTTAGTTTTTTTTTCCTTCTCCTGAGTTTTTAGTTCAATGTCTTCAAACAACAATGCAGTATGTTGCCAAAGAAATCCAAACATGTTTTTGTCTCAACAGGCCCTTTTAATCTCCTCTCTCAAATTCCTCTCTTCCCCTTTTGTCTCCACCTTCTTAATTTTCCCTCAACTATTCATTCTGGTTGCTGGTCCAATGAATATCAGTTGATCACATGCATGTCAAGAGAAAGATGGTAAATCTGTAAGAGCAACAAGCGGGACTCTCAGGCAGGCTACATATCTTCTAGTAAAATTATTTGCTATTTTCCTACAAAGAGTTAAGTCCTTTCATAGGAGAGTTTGGAGAGGAGATCTTCAGCATATTCGTGTTTATTATGTGATTACAGATGTATTTCTGTGATACAAAATGGAAACATTAGAAAACAAGGATAAGACTGTGTAGGGCTGCCTCTTTGATTTATTTTTCCTTTTTATTTCTGCTTTTGAGAACAGTTACTAGTTCAAAAAGTATCAACCAACTGAACACTTGTATCTGGAGATATTACCTTGTTCATCACATGAACCTTTACATGCTTTGTTATCAAATTGTGTTCTAATTTTGTTTTTATCCAATGAGATTTCAAACATTAGCCACATAATACATGATAGGTAATTAATCCAAATCAGTGCATTTTGACAGCTATTGGCCTTGGGAGGAGAAAGGGAGAAAGGATAATCCCTTTGAAGTTTCTCACATAATTCCTGTGCAAGCTGAAACCACTTCAGGACTAACAATTTGCTAAGCAGAACCTGGTTTATACCTGTTAACTGTTTCAAATTACTTTGCACATGTATCATTGACTCAGTGGTTGCAGTGGTTAGAAATTGAATGTCTAAAAATATTCATTCAACCTGCTTCTGAATCACTCCTGCTAGGCATCAGTAGCACTGGAAACGACTGCAAAAAATAATAATCTCATACTTACAAATTTCAGGATTTACAACAAGGCACTATAAAATGAAACGTTACAGAGCTTTTTTTTTTCCCCCCTGTTTGCACAAAACTGTCAGGACACAAATCACTTCTGAAAGTGGTGAAATAACATACAATAAACAAGGTGCCTTACCCAGGAGGCAAATACAAATGGTACACTTCACCTCCAAAAAGAGTTGTTGGCATGTGAGTGTGGAACACATTAAAATCCTGTCCCCCTTTGAGCCCAGTGGAAATACATGGCTTGCTTTCCTGACACGTGTACATCTTGAAAAATGGATCATTAATTGCTAAATTGAAATCAGTTTGAATGTAGAGTTCTCCATTAAAAACAGTTTATAGAAATGAATGCACAACACAGTAGCCTGATCAGGAAAATGCCAGTTCCATTTTTGGGGCATTCAGCAACAGTTCCTTTAGTTAAGGTGCTGCAGAATGCTGGTTCCCATTTTCACTGCAAATCTAAGCTAGAAATTAATTATGGTAAGCCCTGAAACAGCTTTCCCTTGAGAAAAATTAAAGGCACAGAGGTAGGAAATTGCAGTAACCCTATGCCACTGAGCAGTAAAGAGCTCTGGATCAATGTCAAATAAAGGAAGGACACTATTAAAAGTAACATAACTCACATTAGAGTAAAATATTAGAAAAAATGTTGATAATAAAACAGAGATGAATGCAAGGGAGAAAAGAGAAGCAGCTCAGAAGACAGTTCTTTTCATAGTTATGAGCTATATTGTAACCTCTATCCTAAATCTTTTCATGAGGACTGACCCTGAATATACATCTGATTTTCCCCACTAACAACCAGCATTCAATCTCATTTTAAGGGAAAAAATATTTCCACTTTTTTTTCTCTCATCTCTTAACCTGAGCTTCCAGACCAACCAATCCTCCATATTTAGTTCCAGCTGACTGATAGTGACACTTCTTATATGTGCTTGTCAACACATCACTCTTAGATTCTCCTGACACCTAGCTATAATCAGTTTACACTTATTTTACATTTTTACATTGTTCACTGGAAAAAAATACTGTTGTAAGAGAAAAACACCATCAATGCTGACTGGTTTAGATACATCTGAGTGGGAAAGGGTTAGTTTTAAACTGCCTTTGCTTGGTACAAAGCTTCAGACTGTTGATTTTTACTGTGAAATCATGGATGTCAGCACACCTTCAGAGAAGTTTTCTTCACAAATTCCACCTATAGAGAAGTTTTCTTCAGCAATTCCTATTTTAAAATACTGAATGCTGATACATGGCATTCTTAATGGAACTTTTTGTGTGACAACAAAATTATAATCAGGTTTTATACATGTAACTCTTCATCCACTTTTTTTTTTCAATATATATACTACATGCTTTGCCATACATGCATATGTATATTTAAGCACATACATAGTAATTAAAGAGCAAATATAATCTGTTCAGACTATAACATAGGGTTAAGTTGTGTCTATGATGCTGTATCAGCAATTACACTCCATGTTTGGTCAGTGTATTCTGGAGAGCCAAAATACTGCTACAGAAATTCACTGAAAAATGAAGACCACATGTAGTATTGCTCTAAATTAGACTTCTGTTTTCAAACAGCTAAAAACCATGTTGTAACTTCATGTCATATGAGATTTTCCCAGAACAACCACTTACAAAAGCATGGAACAACTAATTATTCCTACAAAATGTGCTTTTAAGCAAATAGGTCTTCTTCCTGAATTTGTTTCACGTGGAGACAAGGTGAAGCTCTTTTCCCATTTCTAATGAGTATGGCGGTGCCACCACATTGCCATCCCTCATTCTAAAAGTAACCAAAGTGATCATTCTCTAGCCCACAGGAAGCCTTGCTGATGGCAGCTCACCCAGTCTGCAAGAGCAGGGTGAACCTGAGCCCTCGCTAACACACGGCTCAGTGACTGAAGCTAGAGCACAAACGCTTCACTGCTTTGCTGAGAGACTTCAAACTCCTGCAAGCAAGAGCATTGCAAATACTACAAACATAAAACACATGACCAGATACTGTTTTAAGAACCACCCAAACAGCTGCATGACCCTTGAAGAAGGCTGTCTGGAAAACAAATTTGTTGAGAAAACGGATTTCACAGGCAAGCACTATGCAAGTTTAAAGTTACCAGGCTGTTGCAAAGAAATTAATTGCATTCATCCCACATCTCACCCCTCTTACAGATGACTTGAATCATCTTGTATTGCACTAACAGGACGCTACAAAAGTCATTTAGGAAAAATAATTAATAACTATAATGTAATTAGGAAAGGGAAGGTCTCTCAATAATGCAAACAGCACAAAGTCATTAATTTTTTTACTTCAGATTCAGTCACGAAG
The DNA here is from genome assembly GCF_008360975.1 of Lichenostomus cassidix. NCBI lineage: Eukaryota > Metazoa > Chordata > Aves > Passeriformes > Meliphagidae > Lichenostomus > Lichenostomus cassidix. The sequence continues at coordinate 39,288,509 of NC_139480.1, read as the reverse complement.
AGAGGAAATAAGCTATGTTGGAATATCTGATTGGAGAAGCAGAAGTTCTTCTTGTGACTGCTAAACTGAGAACAGGCTATCTATAAATACACCTACTGCATTTGGTCTCAGTTAACAATTCTGTTGGTAATTTAAGAAATAAAATAACTTGCAGCACTCCAATTAAAAATTTTCAGAAGTTGTTAATTTTTTTTGTTTGAATTTAATTTATTTTTTCTCAGCAAATAAGGGGATTAAAAGAACCAGAAAATATTATAGCACTAGACTAGAAATATAGATTGCATTTTGAGAGATGGTATGTTTATATTCCATCCAAAACAGCTGTAAACCAAATTTGAAAGAAGTTGCCTGTGATTCTGAAAAAAAAGTCTTCATATTTATGAGTCTTGTGATACTCTTTAGGCTAACGGTAGAAACAGTAACAAGAGAAGAGGGAAAGGCGATTCCTTCCTAATTCAAAAATACATGTCTGTGTAAAATATTTGGTCTGAAAAAGAAAATATTAGAATCTATACAAAAATCTAAGCTGCTGTTATTATCTTGCAGTCATTTTGGAAACCTTGCATCATCCACATTAATATCAATTTCTGTCTCTTATTCTACAACACATCTTTAAAATTTATCCCGTCTCTCTCACAAGAGTCATTTCATTTTCATGCTCTGTGAACTTCTCTAATGTATTTTCTATCTCACAGCTGTGCAGTTCATTCAAAATTCTTACTCACTTACCAGTCAGTTTTTATAGCTCCCTAGGGTACCCAAAGAGCAGTTGGTCACCTACATGAAACTATGTCAGCCTTTCGTTTATGAATGCCTTTAGTATTCAGTTTCTAGCTGTGTCACTCCATGCCAGTTGGAGTACTCTCCCTTCTTTCCGTCCTTCTTGGTGTCCTGGTATCTGTTTTCCTCTTGGAATCACCTCAGCTCTCCATTGTTCTAAAGATCCTAAAAATCATCTGCTTCTGAAGAGCCAGACTCATGGTGGATTTGTAGCTGCTCTGTTAGAATGAAGGAATATATATTGCCCTTGTCCAACAAGTATTATGGAAGCAATATATTTGAATCAATTGCTAAGTAAAGCAGTGAACAAGGACAAACAAAATCATAACCTTTTAGCAAAAATCAGTCAGATGCTAACACATGGGGTTTTAAGCAAATACTTGTCAACACTGAATTCAACTTTGCCACCCAGACTCTTGCTAAATCCTCCAGACACTTTAGACTCTCTGAGAGTATTAGGAAGACATTACGATCTTCCACAAAGAAAGCTGAGTACTTAAGAGAAAAATTAGATCAGCTGGGTATCCCAAAGGAGCAATGGATTCTAGCTAAACTAAAGCAGGTCTTTTTTTTTTTAAAGGGTTTCAGTTCGGTGCATTTTCTCTGTTTTTAAAGGTTTTGGTTTTTCACTTACAGTAAAAATCGAGAATGCAGCTTAGAATCACTGAGCTCATTGTTTGTCAAGGCCTCCCAAAAACAGTCCACTCCCAGCCAGATCAAGTAGGGTAACCACAGCGGATGGACAGCACAGCAGCATAGCTGTTACTTTACAAGTGAAAAAATACTCATATCCAGATGTAAATACGCGTGCCTCGAAGACCTAGAATACTTCACTTAGTGCTCACAGAGGAAATAGATTAAACCTATTTCCAAAATAGTACTGATCTACACATCACATTTTAAAATAATTTCAAAATTGCACCACTAAACCATCTTCTACAACACACTCACTAAAATCAGGAATCTGACCCCTCTGTACCTTTCTAAATTCAGCTATCATGCCTAACTTGCTATGCTTCTGTCTGTGAATTCATAATATTAATCTAAATGTTTGAAATTAATGAATTCTATGTTCAGAAATATCACTCACAAAATAGTCATGGGGAAGAGAAGGATTCTTAAAATAGCTCATACACCTCTGTCAGGTCAAACTGTTGTTTATCAATGAGTCCTTTGTCTTGGTTTCCTTTCCAATCTACAAGCAGTAAGATTTACTTTTAAAAAGGTGTTTGGGGGTTTATTTCAAAACCACAGTATGGAAACCATAATTCTTAAACACAGGTCACTTGCCTGAAGCTGCTACCTTCTCTTTTATGTTATTTTCCTTTTCTTTTATTTCATATTTAAAATGCTTAAAGTATAAAGAAGCCTAGTAAAGTATCTTCATCAGAGAAATTATCTCAAGAACTGTTTAGTGCTAATGAAGTCTATTTATTTCATTTTGTTTTTCATGCATTTTCTATGCTTAAATACTATCTAAATGAAATCAAGTATCCTTATAGCTATTAAGCGGACAATGGACAATGATTAGATAGTTATCCTAGAAATAAGCATGGAGGATACCTATTACAGTAATGTGAGTTTAATGATAATGTTAAACTCACAGACAGAAGCTTAATGTTACTGAATAACCAGGTCTGACAGCTTTAAAAGCTAAAATAGAAGTCCAAAGTTTTATTCTATTCAGATAGAACAGAATTAAATATAGGACTACATTTTAAACCACAGATTCTGAGAATACCATTAAGTGCTCCTATTAGTCTCAAAGTCATTATCAGTCTGGGAATATTTAGTTTTCTAATTATCATAGTGTTCCCTACTGATATTAACAGAAATTTTCAATATTCTCTATTTACATCCAGATGAGAAATATGGTCTCCTCTTTTCAGTTGCTATGCACACTAAAATTTAAAAACTGGGTGAAAGAAAATCCTGCAGAAGGCTCTTCACAAAACAAACACTTGTTCTCATATGCAAGCAAAACAGATTAAGTGCTTGTGAACAACAGAAGTTTTGAAGGTAAGAAATTACGAGATAATACATAGAATTTTAGAAATGGAAAGTGATAAATGCTGCAAAAATTTCATTCCACTTTTTTATTTCTTATTAGCAATAATATTGAACTATTCAAAAGAGTTCCTGGGCTTTAAAAAGAATCCTGCATAAGCAAAGGCTATAAAGACTTTTTCCTCCAAAAGAAGAGGAAAATCAAGTAAGGCAGATGTAAAAGCACTAACCTGAGCATATGGGCTGCATTGAAAACAACATCAAATTCTGTATTATCGAGTTCAGCTGCTTTTTTCGCCATTTCAGCTGCTTCTATCAGGCGGGATTCTTCCAGGAGGAACTGACCTGCAATGGAGTGCATCAACATGAGCCCACAGAACACAACTGATGTAATATACTTCGGACAGTATAGTCAGGAAAAGGAAGAACAAAAACCCCCCCAAACTAACAAACCAACCAGCCAACAGAGGTCTCAGATTCAATGTTTAGTTATTTACTGATATGCTCTGTATTTCAATATCTTTAAAATATAGTAAATGTAGAAAAACCGCAATAAACAGGAAATAATATTTGTGGAATATATTTAAGAAAAGTGAGAATGATAGAGTAAAACTCAGCCATCAAGAAACAATACTCCCAACCCCCAAGAAACCTGCCATTTGAGAACTTACCTTTCTGCCTATACAATGACAATGACATTCGCTTCCTCAAAACAATTTGAAATAAAATAGTATCTACAAATTAAATACATTCCTGTTTTAAAACCATATCTCAAAATCATATAAAAAGAGAAATCTTTTTATACGTATGTGAGAATGTACATTTTCAGCTTTAGAATTCTAAATTCTATTTGTTTTAAAACTATTTTATCTATATATGTATGTATACATGTATGTATGTATGTAAAGCTTAATGGATTGGTATATTACTATGTATTTCATAAAAACTAAAAGAATCACAACAGGTAGGTTTTTACAAGTTTCCTATATGACACTTAGCTCTCATGTTAAACAAAAAATAGAAGATGGCTAAAATCAAGTGACTGAGTTTTTAGAAATGAAATTTTCATAATTATTAAACCAAGTATAAACAGAAAAGAATTAATAATTAGTATTAACTAAGCTTTAACTGAAGTACAGTAGTTTCAAAATAAAATGTATCATGCAGTAGAACTCTGAGTTTTCCATTGAAGAAGGTGAGAAAAAGAATTTAAAAGGTACTCAAACAACACTATTTTTGCTCCTTTTGATGTTTTTTCACACCTAATGTGTAAAATATGCCATTTTTTGCAACAACTTTTTAAAGGAATTCAACCATCTAGTCTCTGTGCTTACATAACTTCATTCTGGAAAAGCTATCCTAAAGCACAGTGATTATACCTTCCAGCATCACATCCTTCCCTTTTTATCTCACTTTGTAAAGTAAGATCTGTCAACCAAAACTCTGCCATGCCGCCACTAACCACAAGCCCCATCAGGAACAATACACCATGAGCAAATTATGTCCTCTCATGGTGAGGGATTTTCTCTGTTTTCTTTCCTCCTTTCCACATGCATTCCCTGTTGCTCACATACTGCTAGATGCTTATGCAAAAAATCCCCTTAAGCAGTGCTAGCAAGGTCTGTACAAGCATCATGAACCTGGTGATGCTTTGGTACAACAAAGACATTTGCAGAGGGAATAATTTCAATACAAAAAGCAATGAAAGGCAGCTTTCTTAGCTTTTTGTTTTCTCTGTGGATACATTTCAGTCCAGGAGAGTTGGCAGATTATTTACTCAGTCTCCTATATCTTAATTATTCAGATCTGCAAAACTTGTAAAAACACTCTGGTGCCTTCCTACATTCATAGCATAAGGTTTGCTTGCTTTAGTTACATCCACACTAATACAGGCCACACTTTAAAGCAATACAATGCTTTGTGTTATTGTGCCCAGAAAGAGATGATTTACAAAAAAAAAGCTTACTCACACAGAAAATAAGTAAAAAAGAAATTAAAAGAGAAAAAAAAAAAAAACATAAAAAGAAAACATAGTTAGAAAACAGTTTGCACCACAAGAAATTAATTTCTCTTCAGAATTAGGAATCATTAGTTGAACTGTTAATGGAAGTCTCTCAATGGAAGTTTCTTCTTTTTTTTTAAACTTTTTTCTTTTGGGTACCACATTAGGGTATGCCTTATATACAGCAGGACAAACTCAGACTTCAATCTGAAAATTCTCCAAGTAAATCTACCAAAGGAAATAGTTCATATCTCTTGGTTTGGGCTGAATTCCTATTTTCCTCACAGAGAAATCTTTGAAATAAGCTTGACCAGCTAGTATTCCAGTTCTCTTCCAATGAATGAAGTAAAACAGTATTGCTAATCTCTAGGTCCATGTTAAAGCAAACTAGCCATGAATTGTTAACATGAAGGTACTTTTGCTAATGAAAGCCCTGGATTAGCAGAGTGAAACACTGGTAAGTGGATGTGCTACTAATACATTCAGCCAGGTGGAAGAAGGAAGATATAAGCTTTTAGGTTTCAAGGCACAGTGAACATTCAAGATGATTCTCAAATAAATATCTACTTAATTTAGGGGAAAAATATTTTGCATCTTAGAATTTAAAAATAATGTCAACTGTTCATTAAGCAAATTGGTTACAGAAGGAGAATAAGCTTCTCATTATTGTCAGTACAAAATTATTCAAGGTGTTTTAGAGATGTCTTTAGAAACATACTTCTAGTTTTCTGTATGGAAGTTTTAACACTGAGACTCAACAGAGATGTTACAGTATGTAAATTTATAACTACCCCTTATGTAATAAAATGTAATTGATACATTCTACTTCATGTAATATAATTAATACATTTCTTGAATCTAGATTTATTTTATTAAAAAGGAAAATGCTTGGACTTCATCCATGTAAATTTCTAAAAATATCACATCATTGGAAACCTATTCAAACCAATACTTGTTTACTGGTACTCTTAAAGAACATATCAGGTTAAATTCTTAGCTCTTTAAGCAGTCAATAAGATGATGCCTTATATTCACCCAACATTATATGTATTTACTGAAAAGCAAGTGTACAGCTAGACACTTTAATTAAAATTTTGATTTTATTAATTGTTTTTTCTAGGACTTGGGCTACTCCTTTACACTACAGGGATACATCAAAAATGTCAGCAACAACTCTAATGTTTTAAATTGTTAAAGCCAGAATTAGCTCTTAATTTACTACTATGTCTCTAAAAACTGTCTCTATAATAGGATTCTTATTTTATATACCATATTAAAGGATTATCTTTATCACAGGATTACCAAAGTTAACTAAAACCAATTGCAAGTACTGAATAACATGAGCCAAGTACAAGTAAAACTTTCAGTTCTTCAGAAAATAAAATTGCATACACAAGTCTCTCCCCTGCACTGGAGGTGGTACTAATAGTGGCAATAACTCCTACTGAGTGGGTAAGTAGCAGATGATACATACATGAAACCAACTGTATCATACATACTCTGTACACAAGCCCTTACAGAGTGCCATTTTAGGGCCAATTCTCTTCCACATCTTCATAAATTACTTGGATGCAGGACTCAAAGACATACTAAGCAAGTTTGCCAATGATACTGAACTGGGAGGAGATGTTGACTCGAGAGCAAGTGCTGGATTCTGCACCTGGGATGGAACAACCCTGGATGTACACACAGCCTGGGGAATGAGATGCTGGAAAAGAGCACCATGGAAAGGGACCTGGAGGTCCTGGTAGATGGCAAGTTGAACATGAATCAGCAGTGCCCTGGCACTGTGAGCCAGTTGAGGGAAGTGATTTTCCCACTCTGTGCTGCAGTGATTTGGTCTCACCTTGAATACAGTGTGCAGCTTTGGGCACCACAAGGTAGGAAGGTTATAAACCTGTTAAGAGAGCATCTGCAGGAGGGCCGCTGATGAAACGTTTCCTTAACTGCATGGGCTACAAATAAAATTCATTTCAACTTTCTCAATCTAGTGAAAAAGTCAATATCTGAGTGTACAGGTGTGTGGTGGCTTGACCCCTGCCAGTATCCAGCAGCTCATCCCCACCCACCCCAGCAGAGTGAGGGGAGAAAACAGAAGAACAAAAGCAATACAATCTCTGCATCAAGATAGAAACAGTTTAATATGGAGAAGAAAAAAAAAATTCCAAAAACTAAAACAGCAAACAGCAAAGAAAAGCAAATTTCTCACCACTTCTCACAGTTAGACTGATGTCCAGCCAGTCTCCAAACAAAGAGCCACCTCAGAAGCCAAAACACTTCCTCTTTCTGTACCCCAGTTTTTATTGCTGCACATGATGGTATTTAGACTGTTATACCTATCACTTTGGCCAGCTTAGGTCAGCTGTCCAAGCTGTGTCTCCTCCCAAAAAGAGAAAGCATTGTCACTGCTCAAGCACTATTTGGCAACATTGGTGTGTTGTCAAGGTTAGTCTAGTCACAAATCCAAAGCATCATCCAGGCTGCTATAAATTTAACACTATCCCAGCCAGACCCAGTACAAGTGCTGAATTCAGCTGAAAATTGATTTGCCAAGTTCTCCTGAAAGGAAGACTAATTTTATTTTATTTTTTATTTAATATTATTTAATTTTTCAATTTAATTTGAAGCACCTAAGTAGAGAAACACCATTTTGAAAACACTAGCTGCCATTCCTTTTAATCTGATATACTTAATTCATACAAGAATGAACTAGATTGGCAGTTTACTGCTGCACTTTCTTCATTGAAAACCAGACTTCTAAAGCTTTCCTGTCAAAGCCATAAAGAGGTTTTCCCAAGAGAAGAGCACTAGCAGGGTATAATACTGGCAAGGTGTTAAAGGTAGATCAGAAGGTATGATCCACAAGCCCCTGGATCCAGGAACCACTTGTGTGGGTCTCAATTTATATGTAGGATTTTCTTCTCTGTCAAGCAGCTGGCAAACCTCATGATTTATGACATACTGTCCAACACCACATAGAGAGCTTACTTACTGCAGGTGTCACGATTCCAACTCTTGCCAATAATATAAATTATGGTAGCCTGACTGTTTTTTGGAATTACAACAGCTTTTGAGAAAACAGCTTTCCTGAAGCTCCAAATACCACATTTTCCTGCCTAAAGGAAAGAATATTTTTCTTTACTCTTCTTCTAAACTGGAAGTGGGAAATCACAGTCCAGGTTCATATGTGACTTTCAGAAACACTGTTCTTTGCCTGGAATGTTACTTTTTTAATAGAATTTTCTACCTTTCTTGCTAGACAGCACAGGGGTGAGCATAAATGTGTAGTCAGGAGTTTTTAAAACCTTTGATAGCAGAGAACTGATTCAATACTTCAAAATCCTCTTAGTCATTTTTCCTTAAATTATCTAAGAATCAGAAATAGAATTAAAGCTGTGGAATTCTGTACCTGCAGCCTTGTTCAAACTCACTTTTCATTGCAAATCATCAGTGCTTTTGAACAGTGGTTTTGAGTCTATATTTGACCAAAACATTATGGGGCAATATAGGCAACCTGCTGAAAAGTAAGATATAAATATGTATGTAATTTAAACATGTAAAAAATTTTTCCAGTTCCTAGCAATTGAAAAGAACAGTTTATTTTCATCTTTTGTCTATTAAAAAAAATATTTATCCACAGAAATGAAAACATACAGCTCTCTATCATGCATAATTAATTGTCTCTCTAAAAGGATCATGAACATTTGTAAAGCATTTGTTAAGACATGCACCACCAACAATTTAAAAGCCATACATCTGAACTGGTAGTTCTGCTGCGTTGTTGTAACAAGAAAGGTATTAATTGGTTGGGATATGTCTGTGTGAAAAAACTTTTATGTTAAGAGCACAAAGGCATTAGTGTGTTCCTCTAGAATGGGTTTAACTATTCCTTGCAGGCACTGTGAGCTTTTATTTTACTAGATAAAAGTGCAATTTGCCTAATTTACTAGATAAAAGTGCAATTTGCACCAATCTTTCTTTAGTTGAAATGTTCCCTCTTTTACTCGCTGGCAAACATCCAAAGGTACTCTGTCCCAGAACAGAGCAGATTTCTGAAATAGCTCATCTTGCTGCTGTTGCTTTTGAAAAGAACCATCTGAAATGTTCTCAGAATGCTGCTGGTTCTGCATTTACTCAGGTTGAAATGAATTAGACTTGAGTGGTGATATCTTCAGTATGCTAAGCAAAACTGAATAAACTACCTTCTGAATAATTATGACGAAACTTCCATTCCAAATAGGAATTTGCTTCTTTTAATATACTTTTCCCACCAAGTCTTCTGCTTCTTATCCCCTTCAAAAGAGTTTTTTACTTCCACAACATGAAAAGTGGCTCTATCAAGACCCAACTCTAAAATCTGTTTGTCATAAACTTCACTAGAAGTTCTTTCAGCACATTCAGCATCGAGGATTTGAAGCTGAATACATGCTGGTGCTTTCAAGGCATTTCAAGTTTCAACTGAAACCAGAAGAGGGAGAGAATTCTGGCTGACTCAATGCATTGTATCTTGTCTTTGATGCAGATGATGTCTTGAGAGTGGAATTATATTCTCAGTGGCATGAACAGAACCATCACTGAAGTTACTATGAACTTCGACTCTGCTGCAGCAATGCAGAGCTACAGAGCTGATGCATCCAGAGATTTCTAAACGGAAAATTTAATTTGCATGCCGTGGAAGGAATGAGGAGAGATCTTGCCTGCAAGTTGATTTCCAAAGTATTTCAGGTGATGAATCAATGTTGCAAAACGCAAAGTCAACAGACATGACCTAATGCACCTGTTTCCTTCAGAAGTTTCAAAACAGATTCAATGGCTGTGAAGAGGTAGTTCCCAGAGCAAGGGAATGTTTGCTTAAATATCCTGCTTTTCCAGGCCTGTTTAGACAATTTCTTGCTGAATGTGGAGAATGTGATAGGAGAAACAAGGGCAATGTATATCACAATCACCTAAATGATAGTGGCATTTCAGTTTTGCTGCTGCTTATATTCCATTCCATCTTAATGTAAAGGTGTACATTTGGTTTCTTGCTGGAAGGACTTCTGGAGACTTTCTCCCTTTAATTAGTTCCCATAGAGAAAATTATTCCATGCATATAAAATACATAAAAACACTAAGCAAGCCAGTGGGTGCTTCAATGTCAATATATGCCCTGGCTTGGAAAAGACATTTTTTTATTAGCCTTTTCTCTTTGTCTGAAAAACTTGTCTGCTGCATATACCACTGGATGTCATCCAGAGCACAATCACAGATAAGAGAGAAAAAATTAACTAGCAAACCTTTGAGACTTGATGACTAAATTTGTGACCACATCTGGATCACTGGAAGCTCTCACCAAACCAAAAGATTAATGATGAAAACATATACTCCAGAGGACTTCATAATTTACAAATACTGAGGAAGATCCTGAACTCCACATCATTTCCCAGACACCTGGTTATGTATAAGGTTTGGAAATGTTGCACTTTTGTAGCAGCTTCATGCTATCTCTTCAAAAATCCTCATGAGATAGTACTCATAGGTCAAAACATACAACTATTAGCAAAGAAGCCTCCAGCATTGCTCATGACACAGGCTTTTTCAGTCCCTGCAGAAACCTTACATCTTGGCAATATGGAAGAAGCTTAAAGATACATTTCTAACCCTGTCTCTGATCTGCAATATCTATATCACATCTCTTGAGCAGCCTAGTATATTGTGCTGAGGAAGCAGAGTCAACCACATATTTCAGATGTCAGAATGATTAGATTTAAGGCTAAACCCAAGGGAAGAGCCAAAAACATGGAAATTCCACAGCATTTCAGGTCAGTGACCTAGCTTGTTTGAAAACACTCCACTGCGTTCCACTTGAGTGATTGGTTCTAAAGGGAGTTTGGAAAAAATAGTTGTTATAGTGGTCTGTAACAATCTGTGACAACAGTAGCCTAGAGAGTGACAAAAAGGACTTAAAATTGGTAGATGGTTCTGAACAGCTCAGCATCTGGTGTATTTTTCATCTTCAATTATTTCAGTTTGAAAATAATAAATACCGTTGGTTAGTAGTAGCTGAAGACTTTCTTAAAGTTATTAGACAGAGTTCTGGGAGCAGAAAGTTCAGAAACTTAAAGTCTTTCTGCAAGACAGTTATATCTCCTTCCTGTTTCAGGCCTAGGAATCCTGTCTTCTTGGAATTACATTCATTGATGTTGTAGGAGCATGTATAAGCCATAGACCAAAGTCAGGACCCTGACTTGATGGCACTGTATGTTCAAGACAGAGAGACCCTCTCTCCAAAGAGCACAAATGTTCTATGAACATGTATTATTTGAGTATCATAAACTTGTTTATAGTTTCCTTACAAAATCATTATATATTCATGTTAGAACTTCCAAAAGATTTAGAATGGCAAAACCCCTTTCATTGGCAGAAAGGTTCATGAGTACATATTGGGAAGGCTGGCAAAGTGACTTAATGATTTGAAATACTGTATCTAGTTCACTTTGACACCATCTCAACAAAGAATTTAATTTCTCAATACAAAATCACCGTGTAGCATCTGGTATTCTCAATGTAGCAGATCCATGCACTGTTTTATTTATCATTTGGTATATATTGCATTTAGCTAACCTGTCAGTCAGGAATGGGATAATTTATTCAGTGGAATTATGGCTTGTGAAGTTTTATTCATTTCATTGACCTAAGTAAACACTGACCCACCTATGGACTAGGGTGATATTTCTTCTATCAACATAAAACTCTCCTAAAGAAATCAGTAGGATTTCATTAGCAGGCCATGGTTAATGTTTCTCTTTCTTATAAATACAACATTGATACTCTATTTTTCATTAGTACACTGTTTTCTTTATAGGAGGTTTTCCTTAAATATGTGGAAGAAATATAAATATTTCCTAGGCTGCTCTTCAGTCAGTGAAGAGAAAAACCACAAAGCTCCAGATCAAGTCCAACCTTTGACTGACCACTACCATATCAATTAAACCATAGTACTAAGTGCCATGACCAGTCATTTCTCTAACATTTCCAGGGATAGTGACTCCACCACCTCCCTGGATAGTCCATTCCTATGCTTAGCAACCATTCCTGTGAAGAAATTCTTCCTGATATCCAGCCTGAACCTCCCCTGGCTCAGCTTGAGGCTATGTCCTCTTATCCTGTCTCTTGTTGCCTAGGAGAAGAGGCTGATCCCCACCTGGCTATAGCCTCCTTTCAGGTAGCTGTAGAGAGTGATAACGTCATCTCTGAGCTTCCTTTTCTCCAGGCTAAACACCCCCAGCTCCCTCAGCCACTCCTCACAGGACTTGTGCTCCAGACCTTTCACCAGCTTTGTTGCCTTTCTCTGGACAGGCTCCAGCACCTCAATGCCATTCTTGTAGTGAGAGGCCCAGAACTGGACACAGGATTTGAGGTGTGGCCTCACCAGTGCTGAATACAGGGCAATGATCCCTGCCCTGGCCCTGCTGGCCACACTATTGCTGATCCAGGCCAGGATGCCATTGGCCTTCTTGGCCACCTGGGCACAGCTAGCTCATGTTCAGCTGCTGTCACCAGCACCCCCAGGTCCTTTTCGCTTGCGCAGCTCTCCAGCTACTCTGCCCCAGCCTGTAGTGCTGCCTGGGGTTGTTGTGACCGAAGTCCAGCACTCTGCACTTCACCTTACTCAATCTTAGTCTAAGCAGAAACATCTAAGAAAAAAACTGAATTCACATCAGAAAATATATAAAAATTCTCACACTCACTAACACATGTAAGCTTAAGGACTGAACAAAATGGTGCTTGAAAATTCACTGCTATCATATTTCAATGAAATATACTTTGATCCTTAACCCATAGCAATTCCAATGCATTTTCAAGCTGTGACACAGTAGTGGTAAAGCAGCCATCTTTGGAAGCAAGACAGATGCAAAGTGCTCATAGACTTAGATGAAAATTTAGACATCAAAAAGGGCTAAGAGCCCTTTGCAGACACAGTGATTAGAAAGATTAGGATGAAATTGAAAAGCAACAAAAAGGACAGTTAACAACTTAAATTTGCTTAAAAAGACACAGATAATGTAAGAAAATCTACAAAAATACCTCCTAAATTATCAAAAATTCAAAAGTGAAAGACAATATAAAAAATAAAGTATATTTGGGAACATGTTAATCTATTCTTTCTTCAATGAGGATATAGCTAATACACTTCAGTTTTATGTAATCTGAAAGTCTCTTTTTGTTTTACATCTCTAATGCGAATGCACTTAAAAAGGCAGATGATCAATGTGAACTGCCAAATTAAGTGAATGCATAATTAATATAATGAGGATAATCCATTTTTATAATGAAAAAGGAATCTTTAAACAATTTAGAGTTATTAGAAACAATGTATTATTCAAAAGAAACTATTTTAAAAGGAGGTTTCAACAGCTATTAATAAAACAGAGTTAATTTGAACACCCTGTTGGGTTCTAGACTTTTCTATTCCAATTAAGCCATTACAAATATAAGGGAGAAGGGACCTCTGTACACACATTTATCTTGAAACCTCTCTCCTGTATCTCGCCCTTTTATTACCCACTCCATTTACATCATGCTGGAAAAGAGGCTACTACATGCACTCTAGGAGGGACAGTTGCAAAACCTATTTTTGGCAAACAAGTAGAATGAAGTCTGCTTGAATTATTTTGGGTTGGTTGGGGGTTTTATTGGGTTTGTTTTTGCTTCGGTACTTTTTGGTTTTTTTGGGCTTTTTTGGTTTTTTGTTGTTGTTTGCTTGGTTGGGTTTTATTATTATGTTATTTTATTTTACTTTTGAACAGCAAACTATAAACGAAGTAAGACAGTTCTGGAGGGAAAACCTTTACACAATGAATATCACTGTAGATTTATGGTGTTTTTTATTAAAGAGAAGGCTAGTATAGAAAGCTTTCAACAATTTCAAACTCCTCAATTACACTGCAGAAGAATTACTGAAGAATTTATTTTGTTTTGTTTTTTTCAAACAGATGAGCACTTAAGTATGTCAAATTTTATACATAATCTTTCTGCAACTTCTCCTGAGACAGGCTCAGTGCAGACAGAAATAGAAACCTTTACTTCCTTTGTGAATGGTCAATACTGTATCCAAAACTAAATAGTATCTGAGCCATAAGGGCACTTGTCTGGCCTGACAATGCTGGGCACATCTGTTAACAAATTTGACGTACTGACTCTTTAGATGCTATTATGTTCTTTAAATATTTAGAAGAAAGTTCCTTTTAAATTGTTTCATTCATGGTTACCTCTTTGTGATTTCTCAGACTGACACTTAGATTCATCCCATTCATTTAATTGAGGCAAATAGCTCAGAAAGAATCAATGGTCAGTGGAGACCACTTCAATTATGTCATCAATCAGTTGAAGACAGACATTACCAAGACCTTGCAGGATTCAAAATGGCCTACTTATTTGCTTAAAGTAAACTGGGATGCATGACTGCCAATATCTTGAGTAGATCTGGGTAAGATAGTTTGAAGAAAACTTTCCCAGAAAAAAAAAAAGGAAATTCAAAAATAAACGTTAAGTTCGACCTCTTTTAGTCAAAGCTGTTCATTCCAGACAGTCTTTAAAAAATGTGTATTAAAAATATCCAATTAAAAGCCTCAAACCTTAACCATTCAAACTCAGTATCCAAAATAATTTCTTCCAGTGTTTTAGTTCAAAAAACACTGGAAGATGTGTTATATCGTGCAAAAAAAAAAAATTGCATTGGTGCTTCTGCACTCTTTGCTGTCAGTTTTTCTTCCTGATTCACGAGAATTTTCTCTCTTTCATCTGTGAGGTGTTTTTGGTAGTGTACTGCTCCCCTAAGCAGCTTGTACCAGATCACCCATTCACCCATCAACACTGACATATTTGTATGACAGTGGTTTTGCACCAAGTTCAGGTGTTCAGATAACTGGCATACAGGAGGGAGAAAGGAAAGAAGGGAAAAAGAAGTAAGGGCAAAAGAACTGTGGTCAGTGAGCAGCTGCCTGCACTTCCAGTTGAGAGGGGACTGCCATCCTCTCTGGTCACTAAGGCAAAAGCCACTTCCTCTTATGTCCAGTGAAGTGGCATCATGTCAAAGCTCTACAGGGATTTATATCTCTTCAGCTTTTCCACTCTTTCTCCCTTCAGACATCTTCAAGCATAATGAGTCTGGGAAACACTGCTTCAAACCTAAATCCCCTTAAATCCAAAGTCAGCCAAGTACCTATAGAAAACTAATTATAATGCTATCTTGAGCAGAGAAACATACTGTGGTGGTATTACTTAAGGAGCAACTGTGAAACTGTTCCACTCCCTCCAAATTTTCATGTGATTAAATAAGCTGCCTCCTGCACCAACTCATACCTAAAAATAGCTTTGGCTTATAGCTTGAATTAAAGCACATTATAAAGGTAAGCCTCTTAAAAGATACAGTATATTGACAATTTTTCTCATAGATACAAAAAAGTCCAAAAGGTTAGAAGTCAAAAAGAACATCTGCACAAGCTGGAAGCACAAATTTTAAGTGTATGCAATCCATGTGCACTTGGAAGAAAATCTTCCGTCCATTTATTCCTGCTACTCCATCAACACCCTGTCATGTCCCAACTGACCACTCTTTTCATTTGGCTGTTTTGTGAGGTATGTGTTTTTTTAGGACTGATGCCAGCTACTTTATTCTCTCTTCCAACATCTTCATGCTGAGAAAAAACCCCTTATCTCTAAGATTTACATGCAAAATACGGATGTATTTCCCATAATTAAACTGTTAGCATATAGGGTGTAGAATATACCTGTGACAAGGTGCTGGAACAAATTAATGAGATGGAGAGGTAAAGCTTAAAGTGTTCACTAGAGATTCCAATGGATTATTTGGAATGCCCCATGTAACACACAATTCACAGTCTTCGTTAATTCAATAAATAGGTGGAAAGGAGAAGAGAAATAAAGCTAAGAAGAAAAGGAAGGAAAAAGGGAAAGATAGAAAAAGCAAGGATAATTTGTTTCAAATTTTATAAAGTCCTGTGCCCAAGTGCACAAGGATTTGAGATCAGATGTTCTACAAGAGCAAAGAAGAAGTAGACCATGTATTTCCAACAGCTACTTTGATATAAACATAAAATAACTTCACTGAATTGGTAAGGCAATCAGAAGTTTTACAAATAAAAGGTTTCATATGCATTCAGAAGAGCTCTCTGGGTATAATGCTCCATAAAAGAGACCTAGTGACTGTAAAAGAGAACCTTCTTCTATCTATTGCCCTTCAGCATCCCATTTAATTATGCTATTAGTCTAAATACTGACTAAATTTTGCCCTTCACTCCTGACCTGCTGGGTAGAACCTCCCTTCTGTTGCAATTACGACCTCTGCACAATGACAGAAGCCACTTTTTGAACCTAGGACACAATAAAGGAAAAGTCTGCCGATGTTTTTAGGGAATAATCTTAATTAGGAAATAACACATCACTTTAATATTGCAATTTGGTAATGAAGAAGTCAATCTATCAGACATTAATGATGATTTGAATAACTGTGCTTTTAGTTTATAGGGTACTTGAAAATGAGACAGAGGGAATATTGCACGAAAGGACAAGCAAGTTGATAAAGTAATTAGAGAAATAGAAAAGAATTCTAGACATGTAATAAAATACACTAAATCCTACTATCATTTGCTGAGATGGATTGTTGAGACCTACCACTGAATTTGTATGCAAAATTTCCTAATAACTTAAGATAGATTTCTTAATAATAAAGGCTGGAAGGGGTCTGAGTAGAATTTTAAGAAACAATCAGTTGTCATAGTCTTGAGATATACACTGTATTTACATCCAATTGAAATAATGGGGCTTATGTGCACAAATATCCCTATCACCTTTACCTGTACAGGCATAAATAGAAGACAAGATCATGAACTACAATGTTTCACAATGCAAAATAATGCAACACTGGGCTACATTATTTTAATACACGGACATGTTCTAAGTCCAAAGTCTGATTCTGGGAATGTAGCATACAGAATTTCATTCTGCATAGGACCAAACAGAAATATATGGGAGCAATTCAGACAAAGATATCACAGAGTACAAGCATGGTTATTGTGTGAGATTAATTTTCCCTTTTGCTCACTCATTTTTGTTTACTTTACCAGTTAGAATCAGAACAAGAAATTAAAATAATACACAAAGATATATAGTGTGCTTGTGGTTCCCCACCTTCTTGCTAAATAAGATGAAACTTAGTACTTTCTGCATGGTCCAACTGGCACAACATAGCTTGCTTTTTAAGATTTGTCCATTATCAGCTTTAAAACACAGTCAGCATTTGTCCACAAAGATAAATAATTTCGGTTCCCCAAGACTAAACACATATGGAAATATTTTTTTGCACATCTAGCAAAAACAATTTAAAGTTACAAAGATACTTTCAAATTAACTGCGTGCTTTATGCACATGCATGGCTTAGTAGGAAAGACACAGCCAACTTGTCAAAACCTTTTGTAATACTTCGGCATTTCAAGCCAAGAAGGTGCTGGGAATGAGGTAGATGTAAGACCTGTAAGACACTGCAATATATAGAACTCACGCACACTAAAGTACAACTTTTGGTTGCCCACCCACCAGCAATCAGTGAAGTCAGGCCAAAACTGTTAACAATAATATTCCAGGCCATGAAACTTTGACATATGGCAATAGTCACCTTTGTTCTTTCCCAGAGAGGCAGCAATATTGAAATTCCTCTCATAGGAGGAAAGTTATGCAAAGTACGAAATTCTTCACTTCTCCCTCTACAGTGATTGAAAAATTGAAATGAAGTAATATATGGTAGATTAGTTTCTCTCCTTTTACAGAAGGTATTTTGCCAGTAGAAGTTTTCGAATCTTTAATCACTTGGAGAGATTAACAGCAGGCCTGGAATATGTGTAGAAATCCTATCTATCTGAAACATACCATAATGCATGTAGCAGTTTCCTTTGGTAGGATCCAGCTGAATAGCCTTCATGAAGTACTTCTCTGCCTCACTCTTGCGTCCCTACAAAAAAAGGGGGGAAATTATTTTAACAGTCTGTCACCATGGAGCAATCATGTACAGTTAAAATTTCCAGATTCCAGGCACTGAAGAGAAACAACTACCATTATCACTAGACTTTAACCTAAATAAATACGAATGTTTAAGTGTTACAGCAAGTTTTGTGGTCAGCTACTTTATTGTGCAGATCTCCAAAATGAGGAAGAAATGTGTCAATGTCCAAGAGGCAAGGAAGTGGTGGAAGTGTATTGCAAAAAGTATTTTAAAGGGCTTTTGGGTGAACATCAGCTCCATGCTACTTTTCCTGACAAGCATCACACTCACCCAAGCTAAAATCAGAAAGGAAACTAGGACAGAGCTTTAGTCATGCTCTTTAAAAAAAAAAGTGGGTGAGGGGGATGGGGGAGGTAAAGCATGGTGTGGTTCTGTGAAATCATAGAATCCTGGAAGTTCTCATGTTGGAAGGGACCCATAAAGATCATTCATTCCCACTCCCTGCTCCTCAGCACTACCTAAAACCATGTGATTAAGTGTTTTCCAGATACTTCTTGAGCTCTGACAGGCTGAGTGCTGTAACCACTTCCCTGCGGAGCCTGGTCCAGTGACCAGTCACCTTCTCAGTGAAGATTCCTTTCCTAAGGTCCATTCTGAACTTCCCCTGATGCAGCTCCATTTCTATTCCTTGTATCCTAAATAACTCTATAGATACAGCCAAAGGTAAAGTTACCATAAATGAAAGTACATAAATAGAAAATATTTTAGGGTTTAATGTGGAAAGTAAAAAAAAAAGGTATTTTTCATTTTAATGAGGGAAGTAAGATTTTATCAGAAAAAGGTTGTGACAACCGTAAAACAACTGTAATAGAAATTGTAATTTTTAAAGACAATGGTCAAGGGTATGACAAAATGGTCAGGGAAAAAAAAAAACCCAAACCCAACAAAACAAAATCCCAACAAAAATTATGGTAAAAAGAATAGACATTTTGTAAGAGAAGAGATTTCCTTATCACTGGAATCACCAAACCAGTATAGATGCAATATGGTATAAAAGTCCCAGAGCAGATCCACTAGTGGTCATTATTCTTGAAAAAACAGTGATATTGGATTAGTCTCATCTGATACTCAAACACAAATCACCATCACGTATTCAGTAAGACACCTGTGTCCTGTTTATCCCTATTCCCACAAAATTAGCTGCTGTGGTTTGGGCTATAAAATAGGCAGCCTCCAGAATAAAGAACAGTTAAGCTTAACCCCTGTGGAAGAAAGGCATTGTGGTCTGCTCCTCTTGAGTTGCTTCGAGTGTTATTTCACAGATACAGCCATATAGGCTTTCTCAAGTTTTGTGGTCTGGAAACAGACATGGCACACATCCTGTGCTATCCCACAAGTTAACTTAGGAATAATAACGAGGTCTGTTCATGATTACAGCTGCTTTAGATTCTCAGTATTTCCCTCAGGGGTCTTAGAGACAATAAAACAGAGTGAAGGAAGCTGTGCAGCACACCAAGAACTATATGAAGACCAGGTTCCACCAAAACCAACACAGAGACCATATTTCAAGAGATCATCCTGGCAGAGATGCAAGCAGGCTTAACACTTATAATATTCCAGTTTCACAAAATGAGTGTTCATCGGAGGTAAGAATTTAGCCTTATTATTTAATAAAATTTCTTTGGCAAACTTACATTCCTTAAAGCCTAATCCACATGGCACAAGGTTCCTATCAAACCAATGGTGTGACTACGTGACAGAGTACATTACCTTATACTGCAGTGGCTCATCCCTGCTTTATAAAAAAACCCAAACACCAAAACAACAAACCCACAAACAAAAAGCCCCAAACAAAAAACCATGACACATAGCCCAGACTGATTTTTCCTCTGCTACTACTGCAGTAAAGACACATATATCTATATTAAACACATTTTTTTTAATAGCATACAACTATAGTTAAGCACAAAAAGTGAAGAAGAAAATAATCATAAATTAAAACAATTGGCAGGGGGAGGTGATAATCAAACACTCAATTTTGCACATTTAATGTCCAAAGTTAGTAATTTTGGTCTGGCAAAAGTTACAATGACTTAGATAAGTCTAGCATGGAGGCTTCAAAATGAGAGGCAGTAAGCATATGTATCATTAATACTGACAGAATGAACATCTACAGATTTTGCATAATTGCCTTTTTTAACAGACTAACATAATTGGCTCTAGCTGGCTGCACTCTGTGTCTATTTCTAGAACATAAAACGACAGTTCATTGAATACAGTCACAAAATAGTAGCTTCTGCCTACAGAACTATAAAGCCACAAACGTTTGTCAAACATGATTAATTTTTATTTACTGGAATCACCAAAAATACATGACTGCTCTACTCTTTTTGACACTTTCCAAATGGCATACTGCACTCAAGTTCAGTCGAGTCAGGAGACCTACAATACACAATGATGACAGGTGCCAGCATACATAACATCAAAGGAACTGTGCTATTTACAGGCTCAAATGGTCATTTCACAGATAAAGTGGAGAAATATATTTAATTACATCAACCAAGACATAAAATTATCTAATTAAAAATTATCAGCAAAGCTCTATTTGCTCATGTTGGCCATCATTTTCATTTATCCACATTTGTCAAAAATTATTTAAAAAAACAATAAAAGTGTTTTCTTGCAGACTGGCATTGTGAGGAACCTTGCATCACAACAGCTAAAATGTCCTCTTAAATGCAGCCTGCTGCTAAAATGTCAGTACCTCAGCACATATTTAATACATGTTATTTTTTGTGTCAATTTATGTAAAATCCAAGCACTTGACTGAATCAGGCTATTTCACAATTAAAATTAATATTTATCAACTTTTTTCAACTGTCCAACATATACCTTAACTACCCAACAGAATGCACACACTGTGTAGTTAACCTGACAGTAATCCTGTCATTGTCCCTTTCGCACCTTTCTCACTGTTATATAAAACAGATGGCGTAAGGAAATAAAATTATAACTTTTAAAGAAAAACCAAATAATTGTTTAAACAGCTGAAAAATACTCATTTGGGGCAGGAAGGCATTTGGTGTGCGTGCTCACTGTTATGTGATATAACATATATACAAATGCAGGCATTGAGAGTCACTGGAAACCTCCCAGTTTCTAGCAGCAGGGTTTGCAGTCATATATGCACAACAACATGCCCTGGCAATTTTACAGAGCAAAACATTGTAAGTTTACAACCACACAATAGCAGATTTATTTGAAGGATAAAGAAGTTATTCATAAATTTTAATGAAAAGAGTTGACAGTTCTGAGGATTAATAATGGGATACAAAATACCTTTCACCTGTTGGTCACCAGTTTACACTCAGCCCAGGTCAGTAGCTAATGAAAAGGTGCTATATGACAGCTACTGGTCTTTTCAGGAGACACAAGTGGGTGGTCCCAGCCCAAGCCCTAATGGAGATCCTCTGCACAGATGCACTGGCATATTTATGGCTTTTCAGTGCAGAGACTAACAAGACAGAATCATAAAACAATCAGTGTCAATCTTTTTGCTGAAGAGAAGAGCATGAATATGATGAAGACAGTTTAATAATTGATTTGGAAGACTGCACTGATATTTGCCTTACTGGATTGGGACCTAAAGCATATAATGAGGACAAACCTTCTGGAATTTTCCATTAATGAAGAAAACATCAATCCACCTCTCCCCTGTCTCATGTCCAAATGAAGATGAATTGACCCTGATTACCATCTTCCAGCAACACCAACAAATTTAAAAGAAAAAAAAAAGTTTTAAAAGTGCAGTTAAGTAACACAGGGCTCTTATAACTGAATACCTAAGTTGTCCTGGCTTTCAGAAATACCTCACTCTCCACAAATCATGCAGACTTCAAATCAGAATGGCTGGGTACTTGCAGTTTTGGAAGACAAACAGTTAATTGTTTCAATATTATTTCAGGACCTTGGTTTTTAAGACCAGCTCTTTGCAGTTGACTGCAAGGGGTTTTTTGTTTTGTTGGTTGCTTCTTCCCTAGAGACCAGAACAATGTATCTGTGCTCACTAATATGGTCAGACACACTGCTTAACTGGGCTTTTACAGAAATGACTGGTAAGATCACCAGAACAAATGAAAGAGAGCTAGCTTAAGGCAGTTGATACATTAGTAGAAGACTGTATTTATCCATAAAATATTAAAAAGCTGAGGACAAAACTAGCCTTTCGATATCCACCCCAATTTTTTCTCCTCACTTTTCTGGTAAACTGTGCCAAATTCATGTTGAGGCAGCTGTTGTACTTCAGGCTGCTGGAGGCCCAGGGACCCTGCAATGGTAGTAAAACTGGAAAAGACCAATACAGCTGAGCAGCTCTAAATAACCCTCCTGTGGAAACTATGATGACACAGTGGCAACCAGTAAGGTGGTTCAGCAAATTAGGTGGTCTCTGCAATTTGAACCAACTTTACATGACATAAACATTCATCATTCTTCAAAACTTATGAGGGTTTCACTAGTAGGACACAGACTTCATTCTTCAATATAGTTTTCCCAACTTTAACTGGTAATAATGTGATTGCACAAAGAACTTAATTTATGCCACAAGTGCAGTTGACTGTCACTCTCCACATCTGTTCTTTTTCTTTTTTTTTGGCAAGCATTCATATTTTTAATAAAACAAATTGAATTATGAAAAGATTTCTTAATGGAAGTTTGATTAAAATGTGCACACTGAATACAGAAAAACAAGTATTATGTTACATGTTTCCTTCTTCCTCTCTAGAACATTTTAAAGTCACGGATGATAAAAAAGTTTGAAAAAGTTGTGAGGCAAAACACAAATTAAATGGTGTGATACTGAGCAAATGAGTAATAAATTCTTCAAAAGTTTTTACTTAGCTGGACTAAGGAAATAGGAACTATAGAGTTCCATTTTACAATTATGTGATTGACATAGGCAAGCTTCCCACCCCTCGTCTAAATATTAGTAGTTCAAAACCAACTGTATTATCTAGTATTTAGTAGCTAAAGGGATTCCTCTTTTTCCTTCATTTTGCTGTTGTTTCTAACACTCTTCCCTCTTCACCCTGAATTATATTGGAAATATCATGTACCATAATTTGTACGTGAAATGCTAGCCCAACTGAAATATACAGGACTAGGATTATTAACATAAAAGGTCTAAAACTTGTCTCAGTTTTTATACTTCCTGTGCATTAAGGAGATAAATCCTGCCTTTTCATCTCATCTTTATTAAAACAGAATTTAAAAAACCAAACATGACAGAGAAGCCACTTCAGTGTATGGGGGCATGAATTGGATTACTCTAGAGGAAATTACACTATAAATCTTTATCTACCAATTCACAATAATTCACCATATACTAAACTCTATAATAAATGCGAAGCAACTTTCTCATTATTGTCCAGTGTGACACATCCATGTAACCTTGCCACTGAGGTCATGACTGACATTTCCCTTCCCAGTCATTCCACTGGTCCAAGATCCTCGCATGCGCAATCGAGTACCTTGCATACTGCTTGCATAACCCAGTACATTGCTTTTGGAAATAAGCCTTGGTAGAATCAATAAAATGCAACCTCTTGTTTTAGTTTTATATTCTATTTGCACCTTAAGTGGTTAACTTCCATCTTAATATACCACATTAGTCCTCTTTCAACCACATGTGAATTTTTGTTGAGTAAAAATCCATCTACCAGCTTCACTGAGATTCTACTGAAGTCAGTGTGATTTTTCTATAAGCCAAGGTTAATTGAGAGAGTAGTAACATAAACTGTGTTCTTGAGTCTACATCTACAGTGATAATTAAAGGCATTATAACCAGAGAGATGAGACTGAAGCAGTGCCCATTGACTTTGGTGGGAAACTATCAGAGCTTAAGCTTCAATTTTTCAATCTGACACCACTGCATATAAACTGACACATAGATTTAGAAATTTAAAGCACAGCTCACAACTTTACTGGCTAGGGACATGATTAAAAGACTATTAAGGTGATATTTTCTTCAAGTGTTATGTATCAAATTAATCAATAATATGCTAAAGCTATTTGACATCCATTTTCTTGGTTTATGTGTCTCCTACCACCAAAACCATTCTTGTTCTATTAAAGCCTTCAAAACAATACAGAAAAGAAATTTAGGCATAGGATTTTTTCCCCTTGGAGTTTGTTTTTTTTTTGTTGTTGTTCTGTTATGGTGGGTTTTTTTGTTTGATAGGGGTTTTTTATGATGTATCTATATTTTAGTCTTTCTTTTGAGGTAACTTGAAGTCTAGAAGGAATTTACCTCATTATGTCGCTGTTGGAACTAAGAAATACTGTGTAAAGTCTTAAGTAAACTTTCAAAGAACAGATTTCATTTTATACATTGCGATTTATTTACTGTCTAGATCCATATTGAAATGTTCACTTTGGTCATTAAGCTTTGGCCACTTTGTATCAAAAATATGCAATGAAATGGGAAGTAAATTTCCAGGTTGGTCTCTTTCTTTTCTGTTCAGTCTTAAACCACATTTTATAATTTTTGAGAAAGAAGTGTATTAATATCTATTCATATTTCACTGGCCAGTCAGTAGAATATAAATTCAGTATCTTCAAGTATGCTGTTTTCACTGAGTCCTATGAATTTTTTCTAAGCTAAATTTGACTTCTTCTTCCACAATCACTGACAAAATTACTACACACAGAGTAATTATGGCAGCTATATTCAACCATGTAATAAAACAAAAAAGATCTCTCTTTGGTGAGTTAGAACTAGATGACCTTTAAGGTCACTTCCAAAACCAAAGCAGGCTGTGATTCTTTCACAAAAGCAGTTCATCCTGTGTCAGTGATGTTCTCTAAAACAAGCTTTAAATTTATGTTGAGTAAAGTGAGAAGTTTAGGGCTCCCCCTTTCCTGTCTACAGGAAGTTAGAAACATGATACCAAAGATGAGATCCCTTAAGGAGGTTAGTGAGGGGTTACGTGCCTAAATACCTGTTCCAGAGTCATTTATGAACTAGACAGATACGTTATATTTACATGAAAATACTCTGCTTTACAATTAATTCTATTACAACTGGCATGCAGCCAAACACATGTCCTAAGGGGACTGAAAAGTATACCTATGGATGCAATACTTCTGGCACGCAGCCAGCCTCTGAAGAAATACAAGCTCGATAGATGTCAGCTATTGAAATTTCTGTAGTTCGGAAATCCTGTCATTCAGACTGGAGGTGTTAAAGCTGCAGATACACCAGATAACCAAACCATAAAAAAATAGGGCTCACAGTTCTGAAGTCAATAAACCTGATTTTCTACATTGAAGAGGGAAACCTCTTCCTTCTACCCCCTACAAGTGAATTGTTTGTAAGCTGGAAATAAAAATGAAAACAACTCACAATCTGCAAACTCAGAACTGAATACAAACTTTGTGCTTGGATCAGTTTTAACCCTCAAGAGATTTCAAATGTCAAGAAAGCTCAGTGTCTGCACCAGGCTCCAAAGACAAACTGAATGCAAGGCAGAAATGCAGTAATGGCTATTGCTTAGCTTAACTCGATTTTTTAGGGACAGCATTTCCATGCATTCAATGTCATTTTTATATTGTCATGATGTGAGTTTAACTGAATTATTCCATTTTCCTTTTAAAAAAACATTCTTCCTGGAAGTAGTACTAACAGCCAAGGGATATAGTTTCCAAAAACAAAGCGCCTAACAGCCATGCTGATCTAATTAAATTGACCAGTTCAGAAAACACCTTTTCACTAATTAAAGATTTCTCTATGTGTAGACATATAACGTTCCCCTAAGTATTACTAAAATATTTTTGGTTTTTTTAAAGGGGTTGATTACTAAAAGAAGAAACTGTTCCAGAAAATCATGCCTAGATTTAACATAGAGCATTTCAATTGCTATGTCTTAAAAACAGTCACGATTCTTTTGACATCATGACTGTTCTGCCTCATTCCTGCTTTCCTCTAATCTGCGTAAATCTAGAGAGACAGAAAAAAAAGTAGCAATCAACCAGTGACATTAAAGATGACAATATGACAGATTTTTCCAACAGAAATGCAAATTTCCTTTCTGTGCTGAAACACCAGCAGCAAGTAATTACAGAAATAGTAAATGTTGAATTAGTCTATTCACTGTAAATTGTTCTCCTTTTCCCCTGCTGTCCCATTATTTTCTGTTCTTCCTATCTTCCTTTATTTCTACATTGTCATTTTTTATATTTATTTTGAGATGACAGTCAAGGACTACACCAATTACTGAATACAGTAGGGTATTTGGTAGCAGCACTCTGAGTAATTTCAGAACTAACCAAATATGGCAGGATACCTCCCTGGCCTTCTGTTTGTCAGAAACACAAACAACAAACAACTGCAGGCAAAAAATATGGTCACTCACTGAGGAGGAACTATTTCAAAACCTAAGAAAAGTATTAAACTTCAATGTTGATACTTGAATGTCACAATCCTGTTACTTTTATATTAATCCAAAACATTGCCTGTCTCTATCATGTCTATGACTGCTTTTCCCCAATCCCTTTTGAAGAAAACACTTTAAAATAAAACATTTTATATTACAGGGAATCTTCTAGGATGATTATTACTGAATTTAATAGTTTGGAGCTCTAGCACAGAAATTTTACAAGGCAAAGTAAATTTTTCTTACAGCACTTTGGGTGATTTTCCAAGCCAGTAAAAATAGGAGATTAACAGCACTGTGTGGTGCCATGTAAAATGCAAGAAAACGCTGTGCAATTTTTTCCAGAGAAATATAGCAAAGCCTGTAATTCCTAGATGCAACACACTAAACGTTACAATATGATGCTGTCCTAAGTACTTTAGCAATTACAGCCACTACTGCAAGCTATGCAGGGTGGTTTGTGGGCTCAAGTTCACTCAAAACAGATAAAACAAAACTTCAAAACATTTATTTATAATTGAAATGAAGCTTCTCAGACTAGCATGCTACTGTAACAACCAACCACTGGCAGAAGCCAGACATTAGGAGGGAGGGTTTCCTAGTCTTCTCTTTAAGACTGCTTAAGTGAGAGGAGGAAAAAAATTAAAAGCCTTACCTGTAAATTATTTTTTTAGCATGACAGCCAATGCCTTCTCTTCTCTAGAAGGTCTGCTCATATAATGGAAAATGAATTACAATACATGCTCAAGGCATTACCTGGCACTGTCACTTTTGACAGACTCATTTTTATCCTAAAGCTGGGAGCCTTGCAATTTTACAGCCTTTTAAAAAATTATGCTTTTCTTTGTAATACAGAAATAAATTACCTAAGCAAGGGATGAGGCTCAGATGCTGTGGCACGAAGCTACCAGAAGATTGGCTATGTCAACTAACATGTCACATGGACAAATAAATTCCCCAAGTAATTTAAGCAGCTTAACAAGTTAAAGGTATGGAAAGCACATAAGGCTAACGCACTTCAGTTCTAAACATCTACATGTCGTTTCATAAAAATAAAATAAGCACAAATTTAAGCCCCAGACAACTGGCTATTTTCCAATTATTCCACTAACTGAGCTAATACTCATGATTTTCAGCCACTACATTATGCTGTCCTAACATATTTTCAAGAAAATTGTAGCTTAGTGAGCTGTAATTCTTAGATACAAACATATAACATGAACTAATATAGGAGTTACGAAATTCTTGTGACTTATGATATTAGGTAGCAAGACTGTAAATTCATTAGCTATTCCTCTGGAGCTCTTAAGCTGGTCTGGTTTTTCCTGCATATACAGCAGCATGCCCAAGTCCATCTGGCATTACTTGTATCTTTTCCAGCCTAAATGATTCTCTGATTCTCTGTGATGCTGCTTTTAGTAAGCATTAATTCTGGCAACAGACAGAAGGCAGAAAAGCTGGGGTTAAAATTAAGCCACTTCATCGGAATTAAAGTAATGAAGTAAAACATAGCTGAATTTGTGAACTTTACAGGTCTGACTTTACTGCTAGGGGCTTTTATACTAGAATTGCTTTTGGCTGGAACTTAGGAACTTGTCTGGAAATTACCTCCTCTCCTCTCTTACCCCCTCAGATTCACTGACAGAAAAAATTTCTATCTATATTAGCACCTACATCCACCCTTCACTTCATCAGCTATCTCACATTTCTCTCATAGAAAAGAGACACAGAGAAGTGTTATCAACAGTTTTGTCTCAGTACCTATATTCAGAAACAGGTTTGTAAAAAAATCCAAAGGTTTGATTCCAACAGAAGAGGGTAAAGAAGCCGCTAACACATCTCTTCTCTGACGTCCAAAAATTAACTGAAGTAGACTTTTTCTCTCTCCTAAATTTACAGGCTGTGAGAAAATGATCATTAGCCCAGGTAGCAAAGTGTAAGAGAAGAGTAAATCACAGTGGTAACTCAAGTTGGGATTGGGCTGAAATAACTATGCCAAAGAGAGCAGTTCTAATTTGAATCCCAAGGAATTGTATGAAGACTTCCAGGAAGCATGTCAGTTACAGCAGTCATATATTTGCAATGGGAATTAATACCAGGACAGTTCAGTATACCAGAAACTAGACAAAATTAATTTTGTGAATCACTGACCAGACAGCAGACTGCAAAACTTATTAAGAATAAGTGACCAATATGAAGACAAAAATCCATATTTTACTTCAAAACCTCTTCATCGTCCATTTCCCTGTTGCATATTTTTCCAGACTTGTAGCTGAAAGAACTAATTGGAATAAATGCCAATTTTCAATAGATCAAAGACAAAGGAACTTTATTTTTCACTAATAAAATAACCACCTGAAAACGTTGTGCCATCTCTAAATACTTGGTTATTATAATTTTCCTTGCTATATATTTATGAAATCCTACAAGTCAACAGGACCCAAGCATCATCTTTTCAGTTTATACTGTTGTCAACAGAATGGACATCAACCCTATCTGTACATATTGCCATGAATATGAGAAGCAATAGCAATAAGGAAAAAAGTGTCAAGAGATGATAACAAGCCAATGTGCTGAGAATAGACTACAATTATGGCACAGAGCAAGTATAGGAAAGCAAGTTGTGTTGGGAAAGGAAAGGCAGAGTATTTTATTGCATATCACAGCGCAGTATTCAGTGTTCAAAGCTGTATACAACTCTTCTCCTTGCTGAGACACATTCTTCCACAAACACAGCTCAGATGCTCACAGCACAATCCACCCCACACATTTCTTCCATTTATATCCCCAGAGAAAAGTAAACAGTTCGATTCTGCTATAAGGACTCATGCATATTTTTCATTGCTTCCTTCCAGAAGTTGGGAAAATAACACTGTAGTTTAATCCTATACCTGCACATTTCTAATGAGGGGACAAATTTAAAAAAACAAATTAGTGGCTCACAATGTCTGTAAACTTCTGGGATTTAGAGATTTTGTTATTTTGAAGAAAACTGTGAGACCTCGTTTCCCAGAACCACTGCAAGACTTTCCCTAGCAGACCTCTTACTTCACACACTCAGCAGTTCAAAAAATTAACCAGAGGAGAACTGGGGTAGGGGGGTGTGTGTGGAATTAAAAAAAAAAAAAAGATAAAAGAAGAAAGAAAAAAAAAGATAGTTGGATTTTTTTAAGAAAACTCTTTACTTCCTGTCCTGGTTCTGGCCAGGACAGAGTTAATTTTTGCAGTAGCTGGGAGGGAGCATGGCCAGGACCCAGAGGTTATTCTATACCACCTCCCTGTCCAGGAAAGGGGGAAAGAGGTTACTTCTGGATCACGGAGCGTGGCAGCATGGTTCAGTATTGCCAGGGGTTTCTGTGCTGTGAGCATTCCCGTGTGAATCATTCACCTCTCTTGTACACTTTGTTACTAATAGCGTTGCTCTTACTGTTTGTTTTCTTATTTTATTACTGTTTGCAGTAAATTGTCCTTATTTCAGCTCATGATTTTTACCTTTTGTGCCTCCAATTCTCCTTTCCAGCCTGCAGCGCGAGGGAGAGGGAGTAGTGAGAGAGCAGCGTGTGGTTTGGAATGTTACAGTGGGAACACTAAATTGGGAAATACCATTCCTAAACCACAACACTTCCCCACAGCAATTCCAATAAATTAGCACTTTTGTGTCAAAGATCTGCTAAGAAGAAACCAGAAACACTGACTTGCTCCTATTATTCTGAGGTGCAAGATATAAAGATATCTGCTAGAAAAGGTAAATAAGGAAATTTTTCTGCACAACCTCCTTGCAGTTCTATTCCAGAAGAAGGTAACCAGTGAGTGCATACATTTGTCAATATCCTATCAATTTTAACACTAACTGGAAATTGTATGCAAAAAAAGCCTTTCCAGGACATGGCACTGATGGGCAGGAGGGATATAACACTATCATCTTGACTTCCATTAGAAGCTAAAACCTTCCCATCCAGGTAGCTTTTAATCAAACTCTGCATTTAACATTACATGGTAACACTGACCAATTTTTGTCTTTCAAACTACGTCGTCACCTGTTACTCATACAGAAAACTTTTGTTGTAATTCTTTCTCCTTTTCCAAATTCAGATACTTTAGCAGCAATGGATCTCCTGAAATTAATCATGAGCTGTTGTCTTCCACTGGATAGAAGACATTTTTTGCTTCAAGACTGGACAGCACAATCAAGGCCATAGAAAAAACTCATCACTAGGTGAAAAGCTGAGGAACTTTCAGCTGAGGAATAGTTGAGGCAAAAGGACTGAAGAGCCATACACAGGTGTATCAGTAGAGCACAGAAAGCAAAAAAAAACCCACTAAGGTGAACAGTGAAAAGAAATGTAGAATAGATAAAAATGAAAGAAAATATTGGTCAGAAAAACGGGAATGAGAAATGGAAAACAAATGAAAGGCAGTTTTAAAACAGAATTATTTAAATTGATAAAATAGAAATCCATTTTCATTTTCAAAATGTGTGAAAATCAAGGAGGGACTGGCACTCTGCTGTAACTATCACATGGGGCTAGTTTAGCTGGAGCTACCAACACATCTATACTCAAAAGTTAAGTAAATTTTACAGAGACAAAAAAGTTCAACTCTTCTGATTTTTTGAAACTACTTCTTAGTAGGTAAGTAGCTCCTTTCACATGCTCAAAGAGATATGAAAAAAGAAGTATAAATTCAAAGCAAGAGATGTTATTCACAAAGTATAGATGACACCCAGCCATAGGCTGCTCCAACTACCCTAAGTCAAAGACTGAATGTCTTATTGAATTAAAATCATTACTTGTCATCCAAAGTACTTATAAAAAAGACTTCATCAACCAGAGAACTCCTTATTATGCATTACAAAGTTCTTGTGCTATTACAACTGTTTTCTTCCAACAAAGAGTTGGCAATACTTCAAGAATAGATGCAATGTCTCACAAAAAAAACCCCAATGCTGTCAAAGTCCTTAATTAAGAGGAATGACTGAAATAGTCTGACAAATAAGGCAATAAGCAATTTTCAGTCCAAAGCCTTCCCATCCCTTTGCCTAACCCACTCAAAGGGCCTGAGACCAGTTCCCAGGAGACACTGATAAACTCACCGTCAGAGCCAGCAGCTTTCCATAGGTGAGATGGGCTGGGATGTGGTCGCTCTTGGATCGCAGTGACTCCACATACCAGTGCTCTGCTTCTGGCAGCCGGCTCATTCTCATGTACGCTTCTCCTGCAGGATGAAACAAATGCCAGTGAGAATGGCTAAAATTTCTCAAGGCTTCCATAATTCATTTCTCTCATAATTTTCTGTTTTAAATGTGCAGAGATCTTGAAAAAGGTGAAGAGATTTGAACACTTGCAATCACACACACACACAAAAAACCTTGGAGACACCTGAATGAGGAGATTAAGTTAAGGCCTTATTAGGACTGAAGCAGCATAGTTGAGACGAAAACTATTGTTAGAACAGAATTGCCAAAGAGAGCTCCAGCTGCTAGGCTTCAGTCAAAAGTCTCAAAGTAACAGAAATTTTAACTCATCTAATTTAGACAAGGTACTTCTTTTCCATCACTCTACATTGCAAAGCATGGAATAGCAGGGAGAATATGGAAACCGTTTGCAGTTAATAATAACAACTCAAGAAGCAAAATTTTGTTTTAAAAAGTAGGGAAGAAAACAGACCTGAAAGTATATTGGAGGGAGGGGCAAGACGTTAAAAATATAATCTCTGAATGTGGTTATATTAGGTCACCGGCAACAATTTGTTTAAACATAGCATCCATTATTTTAAAATTGCTAGTCTTAAGAAATCATGTACAAAATGACTGAAACTGGACATTTTTCAAAGTGAAATCCTGTACTATGACAGGCTGAGGAAGGCAATGTTGAAGAACAATAGATGAACGGAACGTCAGAAAGTCTGCTATATTATATGTTTTTATATGTATTATAATAGTGTTATACAGATAATTTAATAATGAAGTTTCTGGGAAAGAGTTTAGCATACACAGCAAGACAGCCTCTTTCTTCAAGAAGCAAACAATTAAATTACTCAAAGGTTGGAAACAATAAGAAACCAGTATATAGTGGTGAGGAATAACAGCTTTCAGATTAATACTCTGCATTTATACAGCTGTTTCACAAGGACCCTGGATACAAACATGCCCTTGTCTAAGTCAATGACAGTCTGAAAATGCCTATTGGACATTCAGGATTTCATCATCCCAACAGCTGATCCATTTCTAATAAGGGACTAAGTATCTTCCAAAAATTATGAACTCACAGTTTATCAAATGCTACTATCGGAGGATCAAGGGACCCAAGTAAAGGTCAGCTAAGGCTGTATCCAGGTGAGTCACAGCCTCCAGTTCTGCATTACATGGAAATTAATAACTGTGAAGCAGTCAGGGAGACAGAGAGACCAAAGCTCTTTATTCAAGCTCGAAGCCAACTACCACACCTCCAAAACTTGGAGGAAAAGCGTCTCAAAGAGACAAAATAAGGAATTCATACCATGGGAGCTACTTTATCTCTTTATCTTGAATATTTACAGAGGCTCTGGAAGAATTTCTTGATGAAAGAAAATTGGACAAGGCCAAGACAGATTTTTTTTTTCTGTCTTTGTCACCAGAGGAGATGGATCCCAGGCAAAACATGGCATGTAAGTTTTGAGTTTCAGGAGTTAGGGTGTGGTGCATGCAAAATGACCAACCCACAGCATACAGACAAAATGAGCATGATGTAGAGTCAGAAGTCATGCTGAGCCAATGCTAAGGGAAACCAACGTGATTTTTACAAACAAATAGACTTTTTTCCAAACAGGTCTGCTCTAGTTTGAGGCTTGCACCCCTGTTTGGAAAAAATTGTATTTTTTCTAAATCAAAGATCCATATATCTTTTTAAATCCAAGACTTATATAGCATTCTGTACTCCTGCACTGGTCTTGGATATGTGATTACATACACAGAAACACTTAAGTAATTCTGCTGCTGTTTAGGGCCAAATTAAAAGAACAATTCCCTCCAAAAAAGCCCAGGATAAATTATTTTTTAAAGAAAATCCAAACAGGTAAGAAGGCCCAAAAGAACATAAACATCAAATTCAATAATATTAAAATCACGTGATTGTTTCATTATGTCAGCACTCACAAATAAGTGACATAACATTATACCTGATCTGCACAAAACAAAGTCAGGAAGTGTTAAGAGGATGAATGAAGCCAGAAGTCAAGCTATATGTTCCCTTCAACTCCTCTCCCTAGCTACATGCCTTATGGCAAAATGTTTAACTATTTGATTGCATGCTATTTTTCTCACAGACCCGTGCTCCATTAGCATACAGGAAATGAAGAATCCATATTGTCCTTTCCTGTTCTTCAAGCGGAAAATTCCACCCCAACTTGATACAGCTTGGCAGAGTTTCAAGCAATTAACAACAAGATGCTTTAAGAAGTAATGTAAGCAGCCATAAGAGATGGAGCTATTATCTGCTGGTAGTAAAGGCTGAATGCACTGCCAAATTTCAAATAGATCCAAGGTTCTCATCTATTTTTAATGATGGATTCTGATATAAGAAGAGATTAAAAACTTTGGAGTACTTGCAAATTCAATTTTTCATAGGTTTTAAGAGCTCAACTACTTCACAAACTAAGCTCCTGAAATTCTGAGTATATTTCTGAGCAGGGCTCCTAGATACGAAGCTACAATATGTCAATCTAAATATCAAACTGTATTCCCCTGAAGTTCACAGATGAAAACTGGGAGGAGCTCTTGGCTTCCTTGAAAGCAGGGAGGCTCTGTAGAGAGACCTCAGTAAATTAGAGATGGGCAATCACCAACCATTTGAAAACAAACAAGGGGAAGTGCCATGTTCTGCACCTGGGATGGGAAACCCTGGATGTATGGACAGAGTGGGGAATGAGATGCTGGAAAACAATGTTGTGTAAATGGTCCTGGTCAATGGCAAGTTGAATATGAGTCAGCAGTGCCCTGGCAGCCAGGAGGGCCAACTCTGTCCTGGGGGAGCATCAGGCACAGCATTGCCAGCTGGGCAAGGGAGGGGATTGTCCTGCTCTGCTCTGTTCTGGGGTGGCCTCACCTCGAGTGCTGGGGGCAGTCTGGGGTGCCACAATGTAAAAAAGAAATTAAACTCTCAGAGAGCGTCCAAAGGCAGGCTGTGAAGATGGTGAAGGGCTTTGAGGGGAAGCCACATTAGGAGCAGCTGAGATCACCTGGTCTGTTCAGCCTGAAGAAGACTAAGGACAGACCTCACTGCAGTCTGCAACTTCCTTGTGAGGGGAAGCAGAGGGGCAGACACTGATCTCTGCTCTATGGTGCCCAGTGACAGGACCTGAGGGAATTGCCTGAAGTTGTGTCAGGAGAGTTTAGGTTGGATATCAGGAAAAGATTCATCAGCCATGATGAACAGTGCTGTGACCACTTCCCTGGCACAGGCTCTGCAGGGAAGTTGTCACAGCACCAAACCTGACAGAGTTCAAGAAGCGTGTGGACAAATGCTCCGAGGCACACAGTGTGACTCTTGGGGATGTCCTGTGGAGGGACAGGAGTCAGACTCGATGATTCTTGTGGGTCCCTTGCAACTCAGCCTATTCTGTAATTCTGTGTCTCTTTGTAGGGAATCCTCTATAACTGAACATTTTTTTCTGAGGAGCCTGTATCAAGAATTCCTTTATTATAAGTAGTAAGAGCATATGATTACTACAAAAGGGAGCCCTGCTAGGGGGTCCTTTTATTAATTCTATTAATAACTATTAAATTAATTTTTCTAAATGAAAAAAAAGAAAACAACGTAAGTTGAAAACTGAGAACAGCTCCTACCACTGCCATACTCAAAAAACAGAATAAAATCAAACAATGGGTAACTGAATTCAATCAAGTTATTTTACACATTAGACTGATGTAATTTTATAATAGCTATGCCAGCTTGAGATAGTTTTCCAACAAAATGTCAGAGAAAACATGTATGGATTGATTTCTGTAATTCAGGATGCATTTGTGTGTCTGAGATTAAAATAAGAAAAAGAGTATTTGTCACTTACAATCATGCATTCTCATAAACTTGCAACAATCATGCATTCTCATAAACTTGCAACACAAATGATTTAATCATTTGAAAGGTAACAAGAGTGTCCATTGGCAGAAAATATGCTAACCAACACACAAACAGATATTCACTTTAACAATTACTTTTTTTTGCGAAATCTTTCAAATCCCATGCTAAAAATCTGAAAGATCACACACGGACACTTTATTAATAAAACTTGTCAGATCTGTAAAGTTCAATAAAGAGCTAACAATCAGAAAGAAATTCACGGCAGTGAAAACCTTAAGACATAAATGCACAGTTATTTCCAGTCCCTAATCTGTATCAACACACAGACCTGTGCAGCATTGCCTGCACAATGAGTGGTGGTAATAAATTCAACAGACGACAGGAGTAAAATGGGATAAATCAGTAATTCAAAGCCGTTTCCATTTTTACAGGGGTTAGTTCAGTTAATATTTTCTGAGTTTTATGAACCCAGTTCTTGGCTTATTCTACAAGAAAGAGCATATATTATAAAACTGTAGTTCTCATCTACTAATGTAGTGCAAGAAAAACATTAATATGCAACTGAAACACCATTAAAGAAGTGCATAGAAAGTTCATTAACACCTCTATTAATACTTTCAAAGAAATTAGAAACAGGATACCTTTTAGCTAGATTTACACCACTATAATTAAAATCCCTATACTGAAGTGGATTTTATTTGCCACAGAGATAGACTACTTGCCAAACTACTGTTCACCAACAGTATTTTCCCATACTTCCTCAGAATCCTTGGAATTTAAAAATAATCCTTCAAAATAAAGCAAATGAAACAAAACCCCACAAAAATAATAAACCAGCCAAAACATCCCCACTAAAATCATGCCAGGATATTAACTATTATTAAATACATTTAATTAACATAGCATTAACAATAATTAACATATAATTAACAATAATTAAAACCCAATAAGAATAATAATAAACATTAAATATTTCTATTACATAATGATGCTAATAAAAGATTAGCTTGCTAGCAGCTATTTCCCCTAAAGGCTAATACTTGATAATTAAATGGAATGTGTTTGTAAGAAAAATAAATTTTTAGAAAGGATACAAGATTTTCCAATACATACCATACGGTTAAAAAGCAGTATCAGGTACCATTTACATAAATGTGTGTTACAGAGTTCTGGATAAACCTCTCATCTGCTGATTTCATATTTGTTCTGTTTCACATGCGTGTAGTCATAGCAAGCAAGGGTCATATCCTGGTAGGGTGCATGCCAGACTTTCCCATGAGAAAGTACAATAGAACTATAGAAGTAAAAGCACTGTACCTCCATGGGTGTAATGTACTCATATTTTCAGATTAAGAAGTTATGTCCCACCAGTGGACCTTCTTTTAGGACCCCAAAAGATATTGCTGAAAAGACAACTGAAAAAATGTCTTCATAAAGGAGGCAATGTAGGATAAATCTGCTTTGCATCATCCTTATATATGCTAATTATCTGTCCCTCATTTTTCTGGGTGGTAAAATTGTAATATAGAAAATATAAATTTGACATGGACAAGACAACAGTTGTCAAAACACAAAGGAAGACGGAGATGCCCTTTGAAAAGAAAAATCTCTAATATATACATTCCATCAGGATTTAAATTTAATTTTTCATAATTTCTTTGAATTGGGATTATAAACAAATTGCCTTAGAAAATGATGGAGAGGTCTGCATCCCTGTGTGTCACAATGCCACAAGGAGTTTGTGTCTTTGATAACGTAACTGTGCAGCTTTCTTGTGCAAATCAATACTGCAGATGTGCTTCCCATAAATGCACCTCCACAGACATATGACTTCCCCCTTTTTTCCCTTCAGTACCAGTGCATACAATAACATAATAAATCTGGAAGCACAGTTTGATGTTATACTATACTGATAGCCAAGATATACTGCAAAAGATTAATAGTTTTGGTTATAAATATGCAGTGCATGCACATCTTCCCCGAAACAGCTGAAGCATGTGAACATAATGAGCATCAGGTTCTGCACAGATTAAGCACATTCTGTGTGGATTTTTTTTCCTTTTACGGAATAATCGCCTTGAAGATTTCAAGGAGTGTATTGTACTTTATCAGGGTTTTTGATGGATGGGAGTCAATCCACATTTACTTTACCTGAGCAAATTCTTATAGCCTCAATTAGCCAGAGCAAAGCCTTATCTGATTTAATTAGACCACTAAGCTACTTTTGAAGAAAAACACCTAAAGAGGAAAACATATAAATGAAGAGCAAAATAACATCAGTTGCAGCATGGAACAGCATGGACACTGCAGCTGTTTCCTGCTGTACAAAGGCTTTCAATGAAAGAAGTATACTAACAAAAATAGAGGCATTGAGCTCACACAAGATAGGTAATTTCATTTTCATGCCAGTATAGGTTTCCTTAAAACACTATTAATAGAAGCACTTTCCATTAGAAGCATGCCTAACTGGGATCCCTATAGCCCAGTTTCAATATTGGACCGTATATTTGGTCTGCAAATGTTATGACTATACTATTTTCATATAAAACCCTGTATGTTTAAAACAAAAATGTGTTTCATCCTTAGAATCAGCTTTTTCAGACTATTACCTAAGAAAACTCAAGCATTTCATATTAAAATATAGATCAGTAGTCCGAAGAGAAAAAATAAGAAAAACTGTAAACCTGGGAAAAAAAAACCAAAAAACCAAACCTAGTCTCAAACATTCAATCAATCACCATCTCCAGTAACCCACTGCTGTAGCCTTCATACCCAGCTTGAATCCCTCAACACAAAGTGGAAAAACAGGAGACACTGCAATCAGATTGAAGATTCATTCTTAGAATCATAGAATCACAGAATCATTTAGGTTGAAAGAGACATCAAAGATCAAAGTCCAACCTTTGACCGAACACCACGTCAACTAGATCACAGCACCAAGATATTGCCATATCCAATCATTTCTTGAACACTTCCAATGATGGTGACTCCACCACTTCCCTGGGTAGCCCGTTTCAACTCTTGACAACCCTTTCAGTAAATAAATTCTTCCTGATGTCCAACTCCCCTGGCACAGCTTGAGGTCTTTTCCTCTTCTCTTGTTGCTGGTTGCCTGGCAGAAGAGACCAACTGCCAGCTGGCTGCAATCTCCTTTCAGGGAGTTGGAGAGAGGTTTCTCCTGAGCCTCCTTTTCTCCAGGCTAAACACCCCTAGCTCCCTCAGCCACTCCTCACAGGACTTGTGCTCCAGATGCTTCACCAGCTCTGTTGCCCTTCCCTGGACTCACTCCAGCACCTCAATGTCTTCCCTGTAGTAAGTGGCCCAGAACTGGACACAGCACTCGAGGTGTGGCCTCACCAGTGCAGAGAACAGAGAGACAATAACTGCCCTGGTCCTGCTGGCCACACTATTTCTGATACAAGCCAGGATGCCTGGGCACTGCTGGCTCGTGTTCAGCTGTTGTTGACCAGCACCCCAGGTCCTTTTTTTCTGGGTTGCTTTCCAGCCACTCTAGCCCCTGCCTGTAGCTGTTGGGACCCAAGTGCAGGACCCAGCAATTTGCCTTACTGACCCTCATACAACTGGCATTGGCCCTCTGATCCAGCCTGTCCAGACCCCTCTGCAGAGCCTTCCTGCCCTCCAGCAGATCAACACTCCTGCCCAACTTGGCGTCATCTGTGAACTAACTGAGAGTGCACTCAATCGCCTCATCCAGATCATCAGTAAAGATATTAAACAGGACTGGCCCTAATACTGAGCCACTGGAACACCACCAGGGACTGGCTGCCAGCTGGATGCAGCACTTAGCTACTTAGCTTTGGACATC
This sequence comes from Lichenostomus cassidix, assembly GCF_008360975.1. Classification (NCBI taxonomy): domain Eukaryota; kingdom Metazoa; phylum Chordata; class Aves; order Passeriformes; family Meliphagidae; genus Lichenostomus; species Lichenostomus cassidix. Next base: position 39,249,406 of record NC_139480.1, on the reverse strand, counting down.
AGATATAAACTACTACAGTCTGCAAAGTCTCAGAGGGGGAAGGGTTAAAGTATCCAAATGAGGGTGGGAAGGGGGAGAGTAGGAAACCCAGCATTTTATTCCCATCAGCACTGGAGAGGACTCCACTCCTATTTCCATGGAACATGTAATAAAATGTACATATGAAAGAAAAAAAAATCTCATTTTTCCATCCAAGCTAGTTTTAAAAGAAAAATAAAAAGACTTGTAATATACACTTCGTAAGAAATTACCAGTCAAACTTCATGAGATGCATAGGAAGCACACTGATGACTAAAGCTTAGATAGGTGCAAGTACCACACTCTGCATAAGTTATGATGTGGGATATGTATTTCACAGCTTAATCATCTTTGGATCTTAAAAATTAAGTGTTGCTCAGCATTCACAGTAAAACTATACCAAAGGGTTTCCTGGAGTTCTGAACAATATTTCAAATTAATTCAATAAGAAAGCATTTAATGGGAGGAAGGGGTAAATAGGATAGGAGCCCTAACAATATTAACAGGTTTGTAGAAACAGCCATACTGACCCAAAAGCCTAATCAAGTAAACTGATAGTTATGTTATAATCATCAACAGAGAAAGTCTCTCTGCACGCTAAGCCTTTGTACTTATGAAACAAACCTCTGCACCAGATGTAAAATCTGGCTCCCCTTTTCTGGTCTGTACACTTGCATATGATTTGTTTTCTGTCCTTGTGCAATCCAGCAGATTCACAAGGAGAATTTAAACATTAACTTGTGCATCGTGAACAGCATTCACTCCTGCAATGTTAGCTTTTTTGTGACTTGCATTTCTCATAAAAAAGGTTTGTAAGGCTTTGCCTGAAGTGCATTTGAAAATAAACATTCAGATGTTAGTTAGCAAGGGCAGATGAAGTGCAATCAAGACATTTGTCTTTATGACAGTATCTTGTCAATCTAAACCTGAACAATGCCACCCCAACATCTTTCTTGTTACTGGTTGGTATTAAAATAAAACCTCCATGGTCCACTTCACACCACTTAACTGTCAGGAGTATGAATTACTGTAGCAGGTGGGCTAGTGTGGTTTTAAAAGCAATGTAATACAATCAACTGTACAATATCAGATTTCAAGAATGCAAAAGACATCTAGAGCAGAGGCTGATCCTTAAGCAATCCTAATATTGGCATTAAAGTGTTCAAGATCCCACAGGGACCATTTTATCTTTTGACCTCAGGCTTTAATTGAAACTTTAAACAAAATATATTACCTATTTAATACAGCTGAGCTGGACCCTGGCCTTTGTAGTGCAAGTTGCCATGCCAAGCAAATTAATCTGTGTAACCTTAGCATGTACTTTTTAATTTACATCAAAGCAATATAGTATAGAGAAAATAAATACCAAGCCAACCTTATACAGCTTGTTGAATAATTATTTTGATTCTAGTTTTAGAGTTTTCATTTTTAGCTGTTTTGGGTTCTCCTAAGAAATGAAAAGATTTTATTTCTTGGTAAAAAGCCAGAGAAACATATGGTTTCCTTAGCTGAGTTGTTGCACACCTGGCAAAATAAATCACAGCAACAGGAGACCAAAATCTACCCTGCAACATTTTCATATGCACAAACTTAGAACATCTGATGCTGGTATTACAGCCCTGTCTTTTGTAAACTGAAAAAAATGCGAAGTCAAATGGATGCCTGCTTCTTGAGCCCCAATACTTCTTTTTCCCATTAAGAGGCAAGTTACATAGAGGTTTAAAGGATGAAAGTCTGTCAGGCAGACTGACACACCAGAGGAATGAGTCACTGGGCCTGTCAGAGAGAAAGGCCAATAGAAGCAAGCACAGGAAAAGAAGTGTAACAGAAACAGGGAAAGCAGGTGGTGTAAAGGCTTAGCACTGCTAGAGTGTTAATGCTACTGCACTCAGAGTGCTGGAGTTCAAACCTGATTCCGTTTAAACAGTTCATCTCCTGTTTATTCTGTTTCAAGTGGGTCATATACATCAAACAGGAGAAGAAAAACCTTCCAAAAAATCTTCAGTCACATGAATGAGTAATTATTAAGAATTAGAGGAAGCACTGTTTCCTTATATCACATGCCAATATGTGGCAATGTGTGCCACTCAACCAAGCAAAGAGATTGCCAGAGACTGCAAATACATTCATCACAACAACAACCGTAGCAGATAATCCTCAAACTGTAACTATTCTTGGATTTCATTATAAGCTGTGAAGACTTTTTCCACATGTAAGAAGAATGGGAAGGACTACTTCCTTCTGCTACTTCCCAATGAGATGGGGAGCACTCCCCAGTTTCTCCCCTTTCCTCCCTAGCAACAAGCATACAACAAGTGGGCACAGCTCAGTCAGGTTTATGCAGTTGCAAGCACATGAGACAGGACTGGCCTATTTCCGTTCTTGTAGTCTCTCTTTTAAAGGCAAGAAGTAGGCAGACAAGTTTATGTAATGCTGTTCATCAAAGCAAGTGTTATAGCAAACATGTTTATAATTTTGTCTTGAACATCAAAACAGAAATAAACACTCCAGTTGGCCTTCTGATACTCAGTGACAGTACGAGCTGCAAAGCAGATGCACTCCTGATAATGGATGCAGTTGCCTTGTTCTCCTGTCACACATGATACAAAGAGATGACTGAATAGGTATTTAGGATTTATCTCACCCAACTTGAGCTACTAAGTCTAAGTTAGTCAGCTCCTTTTAGAGGACAAGTATGCTTGCAGGGATTATGTGTAGAATCTTAAATAGAGGCTAAATCAGATGGGCTTTACCACTCCCCACAGGTATGGTTTTCATTCCACACTATAAAGAAGCATAGCAACCTAGCTCTGTCTTGGCATCTTACCTTTACACTATTACGGGTAGGCTTATGTAGACACATCCAGGACAGCTTTGAACAATTCAGTCTGAGCCCTGTTAATATAGCTGCACTGCATTTAATTCAACTCACTACCCAAGTTTAGTCTCTTGGATTGCCTTCACACCATAAACAACAAGCAACAGTTCAGCAACCAGTGCAAAGCAAGTTCTGTCTTCCCTGCAAAAGCTGCCATCACAACAGCAACCAAAATACAAACATATGCTACGTTAATGATAAGCTGAAATTCTCAGAGCTCCATAAGGAGCTAAGGTGCACTCAGCTGACTGTAACTTCTTCTGCCACCACGACAACCATGAAGTGCTGGCAGCAGCTTAAAGGAAGCAGGAACCAGAGTATGGGCTAAGGCGTGGAGGAAGGAAGTATGGCAGGAGCCAAGCCTGGGCAAAGGACTGAACTAGTCTTTGTGTCTTTGTGAGTTTAATAAATGCAAATCCCAGGAACAGAGTGAACTTGGACATCACAGACTGTGCTTGCAAAGGAAATTGAGAAAGACCTCCTGAACCTAAAAAGCAACCAAAAATAAGTAAAAATCTGAAGAAACGGATAGGTCATAGTGGTTTTAAAGGAAGCATCTGCTCATTGGAAAAGAAAAAGGGTAGCACAAGCTTGCTTTGTAATGGGACAACCATTACATGCTAGAAACAGCAGTGGTTTATGTTTTCCAGTTTTGTATTCTGAAGAGCCCTTTTAGCAGAATTATGAAAGGCATATCTGCACTAAACAGGGCAGTCAAACTTCAGAGGATTTGCTGGAGCACTGCAGTATTTCAGCAATCACTACAGGACACCGACACTAAGCAGAGGTTTAATTCACACAGTGATGACTGCCACCACCACCAAATTTATCAGCAAATGCTGATACATAAAATTGATAAAACCATAATTTTGCTAAGACTGACAATGAACAAAAGTATATGTAATAACGAATTTGTGCAATTTATGGATTTTAGCCATTGGCATCAATCTGGAAAAGTTTAGCATCCACGGAGAAGTAATTCTCCACTGAACTGTACGAACTGCTAGGAAGGTGTTTATACTGTTACTGACATTTAATATTTTGTCACTGTGGCAAGAGAAGTACTTAATTCAGCATTTATATTTTTCAAACATATAGCATCAATTACAATTACAATTTTACTTTTTCCTGTGCCCTAGTATTTGTAAGGTGCTAATAAAAGATGCCTTTCCTGAATAAGCAATCAACAACTGCGTCAAACCAATACATTCCCTGGCATAGTAGGCATTGGTGGGGGGGAAAACCACACAAAACCCCACATGCTTCCTGTTGATCCTAACTGTTTCCACATATATTTTTAATTGCTCCACTTTGAGCTACTTTAAAGTAAAGGTTCTTACATCCTTTTCTATCCCAAACAGGAGAGTACTCGGTCAACTGGGGTTGCTTAGCAGAAACACATGCGCTTTGAGAGAGAATTCCACTTACAAGTATCTCTGGAACAATAAGAACCCTCTTGTTTTCATACCTGAGTACTAGAAGTAATAATTCATATTATCTTTTATTTTATCTGTTTAATGTGTCCCATATAAAAATGTGATGAAGAATATGAGGAAGTGAAGTTAAACAAAAAAACTTCTCACAGATAAATTGATGGGTTTTTTTAAGCACTCAAGGGACTCTTAAAATTTTGAAGGACAGATAGCTGGTCCTGGAAGAAGAGTAAGAATTCTTTCATTGTAGATAGCGAAACTAAAGTACATCAGGTGGGAAATAAGTTTTTGGCACAACTTGAGAAAAAAAGTACAACTATCTCAGTGGGTCTGTTTGGACATCTTCTTGGTTTACAAGGCAATTCAACACCTAACACCCATAGACATGTGAGGACATGGGGTCTCCAAGGTAGCAGATGAGAGATTCTGGAGAGAGAGAAAAACACTAATCCATGCATTCTAAATGCAAAGATGCTGCATTGACACTCTCAAAGATATCCAGTATCTACCAGTCTCATCATTTATTGTGCCTTATCCAGCATTGCATTTGCTGGCATTTAAGCTCTGAATCTAGTTTGGCTTGTATCTACTGAAGGTAATTATTTTTGGGTTTTATTGGCTCATTAATTTGAACACCAGTTTCCTGGATAAGGTCTTTTGTTTCACCCTGCCTGACCCTCAAATATCATTCTGAAGCACTAACAGTGCACTTACCCATCATGTTATATAAGCTCTGTGGTGCAAACTGCCTTGGCATTTTCTGTATTGCTTCTTTGTAAACCGTAAGGGCATCCTGAAAAGAGACACACAAGTGGGAAAACACCAACTTCAAAAGCAGCCTTTCACATATAAAATAAAGCCAAACTATCTTCCTTCCCCAAATAAAAGGTGTAGGGATAGAGAAAACACATCAGTATCAAAAAAGTCACAGAAAGTACAAAACTTCTCCTTTTAAAAAGTTATTTTTACCTAAATTTTACCAAATTCAGTGACTCTTACAGACAAGAGATCAGGTTAGTTCCAACATTGCAACTTCTTTTCCAGGAAGAAGTAACAAGAACATTTTTTATACCCCTTAATGACTGACAAGTTTATAAATGTATAAAATCTTATAGGCTGTCAAAGAACATGGAGTATTACCAAATTGCAGACAAAGGACTTTCTGATGATTAACTACATTAAGTGACCTAAAAATAAAGAAATCATTGTCTACTGCCAAATAGACAGAAGTTTGTGTATGTCTACAGCATAATCCTCACAACTGCAGTCTGCTCCACAGAAAGGATGAGATGCACAATAAAGTCAAGAATGCCAAAACTGGAATCCCTTTGCAAATATGCTGTGTCTTAAATTACCTGATCGCACATTTATTCATGCAGAACTTTGGATGCTAACTGGTCAGTCAGTTAGCTCTGCATCAAACAGTCACAGCTTATAAAGGCTGCAATGACCACCAGGAAGAAATCTGATGTTTTATATTCTTAAAAGTCCTTGTACCTTGTAGGCATTGAACTCCAACTCTACACTCTATCATCTGTGCAGACAACATGTTCCTGTTTTATTCTCTTCTCTGTATATATGCATTAGTTTGTCTGTATTTTAACCAATCAGTAACTTCATCTGACAGAGCTGGATGCAGCAGACAGATGGCAGGGAATCTGTCCAGCTTGTGCATCCCTGATCTTAAACAGCTGACGTAACTGTCATGGTCAGGAACACTTATATGGATCAAAACCACTCACAGCTCCTGTTCTGAAGTGTGCCTGGCAATGCGAAGAGAGAATGAATTTCTTTCAAATACTGCTAAAGGTCAAACCTCAAGTGAATGCCCAGTTTCAGTTAAGTTCATCAGGGAAAATGGAGAGGAATCACAACAGTCACAGTTGTACATGTAAATGAGATGGGATGGCTTGGGTGTAGTGTATGGTTACATTAAAAATATCCAACCCACTTTTGCACTGAGGGGAAGTTATCTTAAAATAACGCACAGTGGGATGTTTTTAATCAACAAAGTTTTAAATTATTTCAACTGGGTCTTTTTTTTGGAGACTTAAATGCAAGCATAATTGTACCTTTCCAAATAAAGACGGACTTACTCTGTTTTGAATAATAAAGCCAGTACACTTTAGGTTGACTGGCCTTTAATCAGGTTTTATCCTTTGCATAACAGCTATGGATAAAAAGCCAAAACCAAGGAACTAACACATATCAGATGTGACCACTGCTAATGTTGATTCTAACATGAGAACATCACACTGCTAAATAATATCATTACACAGTGGCTGCAGAGAACAAATATTCTCTGTAGAACATGCTAATCTTGATCTGGTGAAATTCAATCAATTTGTGTCTGTGATGTACTTTGGAAGTCTGGGTGGCAGCAGTAGCAAATCTGTAGTCTTACCTCATAGTGTCCTTGTTCATGAAAAAGTTTTCCTAAATTATAAAGACAGCTGGTAACAGAGCTTTTATGAGCATGAGGATCTTTCAGATTTTCATCAGGGATCTCTGAACACTTCACAAAAGTCCTCCTGGCTTCCTCTGTCTTCCCTTGGTTCATCAGGATGATACCAGTATTTAAATAGGCAGCTGTGAAGAGGGAAAAAATGTTATCTTTTAATGGAGTGCTTTTATGCTGTACCTACTGTTTTAATTCTAAGAAGTATCTGGTAGAGATCCCATGGTTATCTAATTTGGGTTTAGAATAATACAGGTCGCTCATTGGTGTGAGTGTGAACATGTAACATATGTGAACATATAAAAGTAAATGTTCATAGACAAGGAAAGAAGAAAGTGACTATAAAGACTGAGTAAGGAGGGAAGGAATCACTGGTTAGGCAGGGTATTCCATTTTGCTCCTCTTAGTAGGACTGTATGCAGCATATAGCACCACTGTTTGAAGTGTTACAAAAAAGATACATAGACATAAAAACATATATACATACAGAGAAGATCAATACTGAAGGTACAAAAGTGTAAGCAATCTTAAACAGCATCACTTAATTTTGGATCCTATTACTGGCAACACCCCAATAATTATTCGCCATTTTCCCCAGACAAGAACAAAAAAATGAAAGGACTTCAAAAATATTCGTATTATTCACTCACACAAATACCATAAATATCAGGGACTGGCTATAAGAAACAGAAAGCAGGAGCCTTAAAATTTGGGAAGTGGTGTCTGTGGCTCAACACCTCAGATCAGAAACATTTTAAGTTCCAGTAGCACTGCTGAGTGTTAATTCATTATCTGCTTCTTACTTGTACCACAGTAAATGTAGTTGTTTACTAATAAGCACTTGCTTTCAAGGGCTCTAGCTCACCTTTTGCTTTCTGACTTAAAAACTTCTGAAAAAAAAGAAAGAATTATTAACGAGTAGGAAAATTTTCTATGAAGACTATAGTCAACATTATACAAGCTTGTGTAGTTAAAATACTTACAAGCTAGTGTGGGTCTGCTACCAATTGCCAGTTTATAGTAATGCAATGCCTCTGAAAACCTGCTGTTTTCCTGAAGTAGTAATCCTCTGCATAAGGGGAAAAAAAAAGAAAAGAGAGAGGTGTGAGTTTACTACAAAGAGTAACTTGAAAACAAATACTGAAAACAAAACTTGGGTAACAAAGAAAAATACTCTAACTGGCATTTCAGAGATACAAGCAATCTCTTACTAACAGTTAAGTACAAAAACTATTCCATGTATAAAAATGAATTCATAGACATCAGGAGCATCCATATGGCTTTAACAAAGCAGATGTTAAACAGAATTGTTTTGGCTTTCTTGGAAACCAGGAGCTTCATTTACTCAGTTGAGAAAATGTTAGCGTGCAAGACTTTTTAAAGTGCATAGAGTATGAAGGAGGTATTTGTAAGTCATTAATGATTAGCCTGACATCTTTTCTTGACCTGAAATAAGCAGGTCTTTCTCAAATGCATCAAAGTTAAGCACCTAGCCCTTTACATGTGTTATGTTAAGGACTCCCTTTTTTGAGCAATTTCACTTGATTATTCACTGTGCAGCTAAGTACCTGCAACAGGTCTGGGTTTTCCTATATTCTTTATGCTCTCAACCAATTTACTAACTGAAGAGGTATTAAAAATTATACTGAATATTTCCAGTTTTATAATACACGGGCTTTCATTCAGCTTTTAAGACAAACAGCCTTGTGAATTACACTTGACACCAGCCACACACAAATTTCTGATAAATGGTCTGGACATCACTGACATGAATGTACATTGCACGCTTAAATCAAGGCACAAAGCATTACAGTTTTCCAAAGTTTTAGAAGACTGAAATATAGCATATACAAATATATTAAAACCAGAATGATTTTAAAATCCTTGAAAACTAGTAATTTCAAGAGTGGAGACTCAGACCTCAGTATCCAAGGGTAAGCATCCCTTGTCATATAACTCAAAATATCCAGGAAAACATAGCTCTTCCCCTTAGGTGGAAGTGGTATAATATTTATTTGGAGTTTCCCCAGCCTACACCAATTTTCTTCCTCTATGCTTTCATCTGCTGATACCTTTTCAAATTGCAAAGAGCTTGGACTTCTTCTATCTCCAGTCTCAAATCAGTGAAAATTTTACTTCCCTCCAACATTCCATGAAAACTTTTTGAATTAAACCAATAAATTTCAATGGATGAAAAGAGAAGTTAATGTAGCTAAAGAAGTAGCCACTGTCTATGTTGTTTGCTTCTTGTCACTGGATTAGGATTTAACAGAATTGAGGGATATAGCCTCTTTTCCTTCTATACTGTCCTATCAGCATCACATGACCTCCCTTTCCAACTGTCTCCCAATTAACTTCAGATTAGGTAGTAAATCACTTTTAGTATTAAGAGAACTTATATTTAGTAGGTACTTGCAATAAAGTGAGCAATGAGGGAATACATTCAGGATACTTTTTGGCATGGCACCAAGGCTAGTAACTACTGTCAAGTATCTTGCAAATGGCAAGAGGTATGATCATCAGGATAGAAAAAACATTTTCTAAATTTTCTAGAAGCTGAATTTTGTTTACTCTAAACATTTTTATACACTGTCATTACTCGGACGAAGGTTAGTTATGGTATTTTGATCCTGTTTTCTACTGATAGCAGGAGAATTAACAGAAAAAAACTATGTCCATAGCCTGACATTTAAGCTGCTTCTTAATTCTTTAAAAAGAAAAACACTTCTCACACACAATTTTGAAACAATTTATCTAAGAAAGTCCATTCTTATTGTAGTTCTGGAAGACATAATGTAACATATTGAGAGAAGTAATACAGTAATTGGTCATCTTCACCAATACAAATTACTTTGTAAGTGTACAACATTTGTGGTCTTGGGATTAAAAGAACTTTTATTCCCAATTTTATAAATTAATCTTCTGTGTTCACTATATGCTCTAACACTGACACTTTTGTTTAATTACTTGATACTTTGAGGTGTTCTTTTTCCCTTTTACTTCTCTTCTAAAATACTTTTTTCTTTTAAAAGCTGTTCCATTAACTGTCAGTCTGTCAGTCTCTCTCTCTCTCTTTTTCATATGTAAAAACCCAAGCAATTGAGATAAAGGATTAAGTGCTGAATTCCACCAAGTAATTAGTGTTTTATTTGTATTTGTTATGAAGTTTGGTAGAAGAAAGAGAAGAAGGACATAATCTTATCAAGGCATGAAACTGACTCTCCTCCTTGTGAAATCAGTCCTGATTGATCACTAGTTTTCACTGTAGCTTCTGGCAGTACAAAAATTATTAGATTTATGAGTCTCCAGTTCTAGTTTCAGATTAAATGAAGTCAGGAAAACCTGACTTTCTAGATGCAGTGGAATAACATCCTTCAGCTGGAGTTTACACCTTGCAAGCCCTGCAGATTCCAGTATCTCACCCCTCCCAGCAGCCAGGGCACATGGCTGTATAAGGAATTGTCTGCTATAGCCAGGAGCAAATCTATTCTCGACATGCCTTTCATTCTTTGCTTACACTGCAAAATGATAACTGCTCTTTGGAGAATTTTGGCAAAGTGGAGAAGAGGCAGAGAGAAAGACCACAAAAGAATGAATACAGTGCAAAGCGTGAGACATAAGGCAGAGGTGGAGAAAAGCAACTGTCATATGTTGAGTATGTACCTATCTTCTGTGGTTCCAAAGACATAAAGCCTTCCTTTCTCCTTACACAGGGATGAACAAAGGAAAGCACATCCTTGAAGTAAGAATGCTTGATAGGGAAGAGTAAGTTTAAGTGATGAACTTGAAATAAGAGCTTAAAGTCTTCTGGCACTTTTAAACAAATGATGTACAGTAACTGAGAATACCAAACTAACTAAATAAAAAAGCCTGGCCCTAAACTGCATCCCTCCTTCCCCCTCCCCCCCAGAAAAACAAAATGCAACAACTGCTTCAAGTTGATACGTCTAAAACTTTTTATTGTCTTCAGCTCACCTTCCCAGTTTTAAGACAGACAAATGAAAATGTTAATGAAATATGCAACTTCTGTGCAAAGACAGCTTACTGACATAACAAAAAATGAGGCTTCTTTCACAAGTACTGTGAAAGAATAAATGAACATGAGGAAGAACTTCTTCACTGTGTGGGTGACCACACACTGGAAGAGATTGTCCAGAGAGGCTGTGGAGTCTCCCTCACTGGAGATATTCAAGAATTGTCTGGACACAATCCTGTACTATGTGCTCTTAGAATGATACTGCTTGAGCTGGGAGGTTGGACCAGACGACCCACTGTGGTCCCTTCTAACATCACACATTCTTTGATTCTGTGAAATACAGGATGATAAAAGTATTCGGAAAAGAAAAAGCTACTTAAACCATAGGACACACAGTAGAGAGTTATAAACTGTCCATGAATTAATTTTGGATTAATTAGGAGACAATTTCTAACTATCATAAATAGCAAGATTCTGGAACCTTACAACAGGATTTTTTTTTTGCCTACATTACTACATTACTTCTAGCTACTTTTACAATGGAGTGTTAATCATTTCTGAAATGGAGGATATGTGCTGACTGCTTGCAAGAGTAGCAGACTTCTCCAAGTGACTCAGGAAGTGGCTCAGAATCCTGGTTTTTATAATAGGAAGAAAAATTAAATGGAAAAAAAAAAAGATAAGGAAGTTCTGACTATCAGGAAATGATGCACATTACTTCTGTACATAGAATTGCTCATTTAATTCATGCAGGAAAACACTTCCCCCAAATGAGTTGTTGGCAACCTTTCTGAATTCTTGAAGCTGCCAACTTTTGCCTATCTTGCTTGACCAACAATGAAAAATCTTCCCGTCTTCCTCCTCTGCTTTGGTTTTGACCGAAAGTTACTAAATACCAATGGCACAAAAATGTTTTCAGGGACCAGAAGACAGTCACAGAATGTAAACAAGCAGTAGATGGTCTACAGTCTTTCTCAAGTTTCATATTCATTTCTTCCTGTTGCTAGTCCTATTAAAGCCAGCTAGTCCATTTGCAAAGCAAACTCCTCAATGGCTAAAGCTGGCATAAAATGGCCAAGTGTGATACACAGGAACTGCAACTGTCAAAGTAAACATGTACGTTAGTGAAATATTTATAAAATTTTCAATCCAGGTACAATATTAAAATAGTTTAATCAATTTTGTTTACTGGTTTATAACAACTAATACAGGGCCTGTTAGCCATTATGTTGCCATGACTGCAGTTCTTCCATGCCTCAAGCCACATTCATCCCATTGATTTCGGCTGGGATTATCTACAAAGGACTTTATTTACCTAAATGCTGTACTGGCAAACAAATAAAGAAATGGAAGAAAATCTTTTTTTATTTCCCACAAAGATGTGTCTCCAGCCACACAGCAAGAGAGGACGTGCTTTGCCTAAGGGAACTTTTTCACTGTTATTTGCAAAACTAGTAAGAAGGGTAGGTATGGATGTTACCATAAATCCTACTTTTTTAATCAGTAAGAACCCAAACATACAGAGAATAACCATGTCCTTTGCAGAACTCACTAAGTAATCTATAGTCCCACTAGTAAAAAAACCCAAAACCGAAAACTAAACAATCACCCCCAAAACAGTTTCTAGCCTTTCAGATAGCACAGTAAAACTCTGTTATGTTCTCCCAGATCTAGGGAAGAGCTTCCCAAATGCGAGCAAACTGATCAGCAAATATAGTCCCTGATTTGGTTTTTTTTCTGCTGGTGCAGTTTGACTGGGAGTAGTATCCTTTCAGCAGCACATCAACTCTCACAAGCCCTATTTCCTTGACAGAGGGAGGGCTTTGAGAAGGAATAGCACTGCTCCTGTCTTTCTCACTCCTCTGGACAATGGGCAGTGCTGTGCACTCCCTCACATCTGCCCCAGTAGCCAATACAGATAGAGAGCTGAAAAGAACTTACAAGAGAGGTCCTTTTTGAAACTGAATTGTAGACTCAAACAATTATTTTCCCAATTTTATAAAATGGTGAAAGTTTATGTAAGGACTATAGTGGCCACAACCTCAAATATTGAGACATATGATTGAATAGCTAGGTCACTGAATGTCCTTCACCTCTCAATATGACTTTGACAACTATCTGCACTTCATGTAGGCCCTACAAAGTGTCTCAGAGTAGAGTTTTGCACAGCAGGAAACCACTAGTCACTTAAGTGTCTTTAAGTGCTACCTCAAGAGCCAGTCTGACAACACAGCAAGATTTTATCAAGACAGCTTTGATTACAGCAAGACAGAAATTTTAGCTGCTGTCTTTAGCAGAGGAAGAACTAGCTGGCAGAGTAGAGAATAATTCCAAACAGGTTTGCAACAAGTTTGCGTTCATAATTGAGAAAAACAATAATCAAGTACTTAAGACACCAGATGACACATCCTCTGCTTTTTAACTCGACATCCTGAATGATAAAAACTTCTGGGCTATCAAGGAAGAGGAACTATAAGTTTGATTTGTTTCCTACTAGGTGGTGGCTACAGGAACGTTGTCTGGGGAAGGTTCAACCACAGTTCAGCACAGGTTTGTAGGTCAGACTGCTTTTAGAGGTTTTTGTCTCTGATAAGGAGATTTTTATGCCAGCACCATTAAAAGGCAGGGAACACGTTTTCTGATGTAGAAAGGTTAACAACAACAGACAAGGAACAATTTTGCTCATATTGATTTTTACCCAAGCATGCAGAGTTAAAATTTGCCTGTAAAACACTGCAATCCTAAACTTTCTAGGATAGGTAAAGTCTTCAATAATGGCTGAAATTTCTAACAGAAATTCCTAAAAAACAATTCCACATTTATTGATCCAATACCCTAAATTTTCCAACGTAAAATTTATGGAAATTCATAATCCAACCTTATTCAAAGAAATTAAAATATTTGAATAACGAACTTGTGCACACAGTCTTACATCACTAAAGGCAAAATGAGATATTTCAGGAGAGAAGCAAGAGGATGGCTAACTGCAAGTAATTCATCCTTTATAGGGCTGTATACTCCAAAAATACAACATTTCAAGTAATTGTAAAAATTTAAAGGAATATTCAATATTTATGTGAGACTGAGAGCATTGTTATAATCATATGAGAAAATCAACTTAATGTAGATTGCTAATATGAATGACAAAAGAATACTCTAAGCACAGCCAGCCTAAATACAAGTAAAATAATATATGTAAAACAGTCTAAACTGACAAGCAATTTTACTTTAGATACTAATTGTAAGCAATTTGGAACAATACAAAATACCCCATGAACTGTAACAATCATAAGGTAACAAAGACTGAAAAGCCAAAACAAACTAAAATAGTTTGGTTTTAATGTACTGAATATTGCCTTGTTTGAAAGAATAAACTATCATTTCCCTACAGCTCTGTCCTTGGTACTTCACAGTATTAGAACATATGGTTTTCTCAGTTAAAAAAAAAAAAGCACAGGAAGATAGGTAATTTAATGCTGATTTACTACCCCATGAAATCTAGTTGAAATCAGCAGAGCTACATAGCTTTGAGAACACTGAAATATAACATGTTCATAATCAGGCAAACTTTCAAATGAAGATTATGTAAGTATGTAGTAATGCATTTAAAAAATGTTTAAATGGTAAAAGCAGCTGTAACTCAGAGCTGTAAGGTCAGAAAACAAAAATATAGTGCTGAATTCAGCCATTCATCTAGTCTGGTAAATTCTTTAGATTTTAATGTCTTTATAGTCAACTTCTAAGCCAACATCACATTTCAATTTATTGAGAAGGAAGGAAAGATCAAACGCTTCCATTTATGTAGTTTCTCTCTTTGATTGTTACCCACTAAAACTCTGGGCTAAAACCTTAATGATTTGTTCTTGATCAGAGAGCACTTGGATGTCTTATTGCTATGAATGAACACTGAGCTGTATATTCCAATTAATTTGCATCAAATTCTGAGGCATAAGTGTTTAGAAACAATAATGAACATATGAGACACACACAGTGTTTCTAAATAACTGTAAGGATGATTTTTTTCCCCAGAGTTCTATTGAGTGACTGTTTCAGTTTCAAAAGCACATGCTGAAAACCAGAAACAGCAAAACTGACTGGCCTCTTGAAAGCACATGTAAGACACATTTTTCCATTACAGAGGATTTTTGTAAAAAGCTCCCATAGAACTACATGCCAAGGATGGGCTTAACTTGCAAAGCAGCTCTTCAGGGTTTGTGCTTAAAAGGATGGATTCATTTGTGTAATACTAAAGGACACTCCATTCCATTTACCACCTATTTTTCATGCTGGATATTGGGACATCCAACAGTGAGAAAGCCTACAAAAAGAAAAAAACTATGCAAGATTTTCAACTTATGTTGAATACCTAAAGGTTTTGTGAAACTTGTTTAAAAAATAAAGGATTCTATGGTATTTAATACAGTAGTAGAAAGGCTAAGAATTAAACTTTACTTCTTAAACCCCATATATTCCAACCATCATTTTAGTTAAAATCCTCCCACACAAATTCAGTAGAATTTAAAAAAATTCTCTATTCAACAAAGATGAAGGTTTATAGACATATATTTTGTGTATCAATGGGAAACTGGAAGACTAGTAGCTTTTTCTGAGAACAGTGAAACAACTGAAATCTGATTTCTTTTATGTTCCTGTCTTTATCATCCAACCTCCTTTCCTCTTCTTACCCTGGTATTAACTTCAGCTTCCCTCTATGACACAGTAAGAGACAAAAGTACTGTAGAGGCATACAGAAATTTAATAGTTAGAATTTTCATCTTCGAAACAAATGACATGTGGGAAATATACATGTATCAATCTTGTCACTTTATTTCCTACAATCTTCTTCTGCTGTGTTCAGAAGTTATTTTCTAAAAGTGAGTAGAAGTTTCTTCTTAAAAATATGTTTTTCATACACCTCACTGCCTAACAAAGAAGAAATTTATGTGCATACATGTATTTGTGTAACTATCTGATTATTAAAAATGTACATATTTTGAAATACAAATTTCATCTTGGAACAGAAATTCTATCATTAAATTATTTTGAGTTTGATTATGCTTAACTGAAAGATAAGTCAATGAAACAGGCAATTTATTCCTTATTAAACAAGGAAAAAATTAGTAAAGAAGTACTATTGTGGTAAACTTCAATTTCAAATATTATAAGCAGCCATTTTAAACTGGACTTACAGGCAGAATATAATTTTTTTAATTTATTTAACAATTGATTTGAAGACACTTTCTATTTGAATGCAGTTTTTGCACATTTTGTTTACCTAACAGTCACACTTTTCTGCTGCACGCAGAACATCATTTTCAAAAGACTACCTATGGAACAGCAGTCACCTGGATTTTGTCTTCCACACACATCATGAAATGAGAGCACAGTGCTGGTGGGGGTGACCAGCCTGCCTTGCAGCATAGCCCCACTCCGAGGGCTGGGGCTGGCTGGCTCTGGCAGGAGGGGGCAGAAGGGCGAGGGCCAGCATGACAAGAGGTGCTGAGCTGGGACACCCAGCTGGGACCCCCAGGGAATGAGTCCCCTCCCTGCCAGAACACCCAGGGAATCAGCCCCCTCCCTGCCAGAACACCCAGGGAATCAGCCTCCTCCCTGCCAGAACACCCAGGGAATCAGCCCCCTCCCTGCCAGGACACAGAGGGCATCAGTCCCCTCCCTGCCAGGACCCCCAGGGAATCAGCCCCCTCCCTGCCAGGACACACAGCACTATCCCACCTCTGTGAGAAGCTTGGCACGACGCTTGCTTCTGCATTCATGATTTGGTACATTAATGAGTTGGAAATCTTTTTCCCTGCTGAACAATTATTTTGATGTTCATGTTATTTACCCTCTTATACACCTACAACAGGGTTCTAGTGATTAAACTTTATTTAACCTATGCTGCTCTCAAGTCAGTCACGGGAGAAAAGCAATTTGCTGTTTTGACATCTCAGAGCTCTGGAGCTAACAGAAGGGTATTGGTCTGTGCTTGGAAGTGCTTACACCCACTCTGCTCACCAAGTGTTATTCAGACTTAAAAAAGAAGTCTAAATAACACCTCACAATTTAATCGAGTCACAAACAGATGGAGGGCTGCAGCTGACAACTCATCTATTGGTACTTAGTTTAGTGTGTTGAGTTTTTTTTCTTCTTTTAAAGCAAACAGATTTGTACATTTACCTTCTCCATACCCATTACATGAATATACAATAATGCTGACCAAGAAAAAATCCTGTCCACCCTATAGTTTAAGGAGCACAATTAATGAAATTACTATTACAAAGCAACAAATAACATTGTCTCCATTTCCAGCAAGTAAATCAATAGCTCCATTCACAACAGGTTTCAAAGACAATTCAACCCCAGGAAAGGCATGCATACTTACAAATTATAAAGCATATCAGCCATGTTGCTGCGGTAGTACAAGGCATTTCTATAGGCGCTTTCAGCTTCAGAAATCTTGCTCTGGCTCTTGAGAACATTTCCAAGGTTACCCCATGCTGTCAAGAGGAGAAAACAGTATTCAGAAAGAGCTACAATCCAATTACACACGACAGAGTATCCAAGTATCAGGAAGTTTCTCAGGGAGACAAACTCCACAAAGAAACTATTTTTATGGAACAGGAGGGGAGGCTGGTTATTTTTTTCCACCAGTTCTCTGGTTCTCTGCATCTTACTGTGAGACTCACATTTCATAGAGGTGATTTACATGCATTCTGCATGCATATAGCTTTCAGATGGGAAAAGGAAATTTTTTACAAAAATATGTCTCTAGAAATTACTGCAGCAAAGGGAAAGGGTCATTTTATTTTACACCACCTATAAATAAAAATCTTCAGAGTGAAATGTGGAACTGAGGCATCTTCCCAGTTTTAACTTTTTTTTAAGCCTATTGACTCTAAACAGCAAGTAATTTTTCCAGAGTAGACATACTCCTCGCTGAAGTATTAAAATTTGACATATGACACAGGGATTGAACGAATGGTTAGGTAAGTTACTAGGATTAAAAATATGCCATATAAATATAAACATACTACAAAGATCACTAAAATACATTTTTTTTAACTAGAAAAACATGTGGTCCCTTTCCATACAATTTATTATGTTACACAATGTGCTTTTATATCTCATCTATAAAGGACTTTAGGTAAAAAAGCATTTAAAGCTCCACATGTGCTCCCTTTGCAGTTTTGTTGAGTGGCACAAAAACTACTTAAATAAGGAATGGGAACTAACATTTTATTGAAAACATAACCTATGCTACTCAGAATTTAGGAAGCTAATTTACCTGGCATTATAATTACAGTGTGCATGAACATGAAAAAAAGACCACATTATGCTTATAAATGCAAAGCTGTTTCATTAAAAAGTTCGACTTTCACATTTCTTTTTAACGAAAAAAATCAGTGGAAAAATGATGCATGTCCTTTCCACCAAACACACAATATATGTCAAAATATTCTTCCCTCCAGAAGCACTAACCACAAACATTAGCTGAAGTAGCAATTAACTCTGATAGTTCAGTCAAGCCCTTTCTTTTTTATAACAATTTACATCAGTTCAGACTAATACAAAATTTCAAGATAGTTTTAATATAACACTGCTAAATAGGTTGATAACTGAGATAGGCATTTTTTTTCTGTAGAAAGTGCATCGCTTTCAAGTTGCTGTGGATTGTTCCAGAATCATCCTCCCACAGGGATGGAAACAGCAGCAAACACAGAATTTCCCCTGAGCAGAATAAACTAGTCATTGTTGGGAAAAAAATTATTAAATCCATTTAGAATTCATAAAAACCATGTCACTCAACCAAGCACAACCTATTCCATAAAACCAAAGAAAAAATATATGCAATATTTCCATAAGAAAAGAAACTATCACTTCTGTGAGTCAATTCATTCTAGCCTAGTATTTAATGATAAATAATTCATACATTATTTATCAATAAATCAACAAAAGTCACAAAATGTTCCATCATTCTGAAATACAGCTGCTAAAACTATTCTCAGGTTCATTCACCTTCTACACTCAGCTACCATATGTGCAGAATTCTTACATTTCCCCATTACTGCTACTCTTCCCTTTTTACACACAGCAAACATTTTGGAAGTACCAATGAAGATGACTAGCCAGTCTGCAGGCATTAACCCTTGTAAGAAAAACACAGATTTATGTATGATTTTTTAAAATTAATTTGTGAAAACATAACCTGATCTTGCTTCTGCAGGAAATGAACATCCAATTTCCCGTAAGTGTATGTAGGGACTTCTGTTTTCACTCTGATCTCCTATAGCAGAGCATTACATCAAATGACCATTTAAACTATGGATAACAATTTCCAGCCACAAAGTTCTTTACACCCAACCATTCTGAAGCTCAGTAAATGAATGGATGCATAAAAGGATGATTCAGTTCATCTTTTTATCTATTAGAGTGGAAAGACACAGTTAACACTGTTCAGTGTAATAGCTTCTCTAAATTTCATGACATAGACTCTAATAGTTATCTAAGTTAACATCATTTTTAGGGCAATACTTTAATTTACAGTTTGTAAAATAACCTGGGCCAAGTTTTTAATATAAATCAATAATAAATCTACATTATTTAATTTTAAATGTATTCCATTCAGACTTTTGTCTAAACTCGTAAAACTGTGATTAACCTTATATGATGCATTAGAAGAAGTGACAATAGCTGAAAATAGCAAACAGAAAACACAATAATCTGACCATTTATCGTAAGTGGAAACATAAAAACCAAGGACTTTTCACTTAACCAAACTATATAAATTTGATACAAATATTCATGTTTATTTAAATACAGAACTAGTTAGAAGAATGACCTAGCTCTGGCTGCTGCTGAAGCTGCATAGAACATTTTGCAGAATAAATGCTTATGTGTAGAGATCACACTCAAAACCACTAGAAGTTAACGGCTAATATCTGCAGCTACCACATCCTCTTGGTTTTTGGTGTGTGAGGGAGAGTAGAAGAGGATGGTGTACAAACATGGAAAAGAGGCTGCATAAGCTACTCAAGGAACTTCACTCCTGCTTTATCTTAAGTAATGCAACTAACCCTCAAGAATAAAAAGGAACTTCAATTATTAACTTCCATATCTCAAACAAAACTTTTTCTTCAAAACTGTAATAACACTGGTTCAATTATGGGCACATTCAGAAATATAAACAAGGTTATACCTATGTGAAGCCACATCCCTGTTAAAAACATATCCTACGACTCCAAATAAATTCTAGCACTCAAGTATTTTCCATCTGTACACGGTGAGAAATGAAAAATAAATACCAAAATAGATTTCTATTAAACTGTAAAGATTGCATTGATGCCACGTAACAGTGGGAGTAGGTCATGTTCTCAGGCATTTAATTGCTTGCAAAATGGAAATGAATATGACAAATGTTAACCTCAAGTTTAACATGCTTAATTTCTCAACTATCTCACTGAAACTGAGGATTAAGACTTAACACAACTGAATAATACCAGACTAGTATATCAAACCTTCTCTAAGCACCTTCATTTTGGAAGAGAGCAAGACAAACAGCACAGCAAGAACAACATTGTCCAATCTAATCTGCCTGGATTTAAGAAGCATATTTTACTAAGGAAAACAGGTAAACTTTGAGTTTGCAACTGAATTATGAAAGCAAGTGAGGAATGGAAATGCATGTGTACAAATATCTTCATTTAAATAAAATTTTCACTTTCTACTGAATCAAAGATCATGCCATACTATCCAGTGAAATTAAGATAATAAAGCAGTAAAGTGTCAGAGAAGAGCACTAAAACAGATTAAAAGCACGTTTGTTTATTATTTGATTGAAAAGTTTGCTTTAAATTAAAAAAAATTAAAATTGTAAATCATTAACAAAGATGACCCAAAGTATTAAAGCACAGTCTCATTCCTACTAGTCACCCCTATACAATCCGTGAAAAAATAGGTAATAACGAAATGTATTTGGAAACTCCCTTTCTATTAACATATCTGTTGTCCAAACACTTCTGCTGTAACACAGAGAGGAAAAAATCCACCTATAATTACCTATTAAATTGCTGAAATACATCTTGGTAAACATTAAAAAAGAAAAACATAGCAAAGAAAAGGAAAACACCATCTTTCCCAGTACGTTAGGCCAGGGGGCAAAACCTGACTTTTGCAAACCTCAGTACCAGAAAAACATACTTGAAAACTAATGAAACAAAATGCAAGACTTAAAAAAAATGGATAGGTGACATTCACTATTCACACAAACAAATTACAGAACTTTGGTAATACTGTTCTCACCTTGTGCTATCAGACAACCCACACAAGTTAAAACGTAAACTGATGAATGCATTAAGGACTGTGAACTAGCTTATTATTTGAGTAAAACAATCTACTTGAACAAAGACTGAAATATTTAGGGAACAGCCAAGTACTGTGTAATCAACTTGTCAGCAGTTCCAAACTAGAAGCTTTAGTTCACAGAAAAATGCACATCAAGCCAAGAAAACCTCTATGGAGCTTTACAGATACTTGTGTATTATTTACTATTCTTTAGCTTGTGAAATTAGAAACAGCAGCTCCAGTTTGCATTCCCTCTCTTTAAAATCCTTCTGCATTTCTTCTGACTTATCTATGAAAAAGAAGTGAATGCATGACAATTAGAATCTCTATTTTTTTTTTCAATAGAGTTTAAGGAGATAGCAGTGCTGGTCCAGAAAGAAAAGCCTTCTTTTTTTTTTTTACTGTTCATCTGTTTATTTTGCAGACATTAGATTTCAAGATTCAAGATGACTAAGCATGTGGGCCCAACAGATGATGTAAGGGTCCAAAGAAACATCTTTCTCAAAACATTTTGAAATTCCTTGTCATTACTATTGATAATTCATTTATTTGGATGATAAATGAGGGGTCAGAATTCTAGTCTTACTTTTCTTAAAAAAGTTTTTGTTTCTGATACTGTCCAAAAGGATTTTCCATTTGCTTGTCCTCCCTCTTAAAACTCAATTAAAAGTAAGATATGCACATCAATTCACTATAATCTCCTATTGGTCATAGCATCAATATTTGAAATTTGCATTACAGTTGATGCAAAGTTTTGTTTTCTTTCATTACAAACTTGATGAGTAAGAGTATTAGAGGGAAACAGTTTAGAACAATATGACAAAATTTAAAACATTACTAGGAGGAAACAGTACTAATTTCACTTGCCACTTCTAAATGTTGTGATGTTTGCCAGTAATCACAGAGTATGATTTTCAGGGTTTGGGCTTTTTTTTTTCCAAGAAATTAGTTACTAAGTTGTGACCAGTGCAATGGAACTAAACAATTATGGAGAATTAGGAGGTTTTAGTATTTTCTAGGTGATGCTTTTCATAAAAGTGACTAAAGGAGCATGGAGAAGATGCTTTTGATCTTGACCACACCATGTGTGTTAAAAGGTTTGGCAAATGCTAAATTAACTTCTAAAGGTTCGGAGCAGAAAATGAAACCAACCCCAACATGAAATAACCTCTTCTCTTTTGCTATTAACTTTTACATGCACTTAATGCTCATTCCTTGAGCATGACAATCCAGGTTTGCACTTGAAGCTACTTTTTTTCCCTATTTCTTTTTACCATCTGTTCTTAACACTTTTTTATTTCCCACTATAAATTAATACTTTACAGCTATCAGTCTGAAAGTCATGAATTACAAGCATTCACATTTCCACCTTGCCCTGTGGCAAGATCACCACAACGTAGGCAAAGACAAGTGCAGCAATGCATTGCGAATCTCTTAGCTCCGTTGTAAAGGGAAGCAAACAGAATATTGTATATTCATAGCACCTTGACTTTGTTCTTTCTATTCATTCTGTTCATTTCTATTTATTCATTCCTAGCACCTACATGGAATAAATTTAGAACAGATATCTGAATCTCCACATTAACTGCTGAAAGCCACGAAATGCCCTACAAAGGGCACTGGACAACTGCTAAGGTTACAAACTATTCCAAATTAGGGAACTTTGTGAAACAATGCTGACAGCAAAGGATGCCTCAATATAAACAAACAATATAGAATATAGCTTCATTTAAAAACAAGTACTATGTTCTTTAATACCTTTTCATACCTTTATAACAGATGAATTCCTATCACCCAACTCAGCTCTCTCCTGCTGAAATTACAGGTGCTAAACTGTGAATTAAAAGAGGTCTGTTCTCTGTCCTGTTGTGTTGCTGGTCTGCTGCTCAGGAAGCTTTGCCTCTTGATGCCTTGGTATTTATGTTCTTGAATATTTACTACTCATCGATTGATAGCAAGCTTTTTCTGCTGAGGATTGCATCCCACTATGGGTTTGCACAGGGATTACTCTAACAATGCAGGCAGGTACTAAGGATAATAAATACATTATAACCTCTGGAGGAATGAAGTGTAGGAGGAAGAGGAAGTGTTCTTGCAAAACAGAAGAGAAATGCATGGAACATTTCCCCAGGTAATTAGTGTTCTCACAAAATGAGGGCCATGTAAACTATGTTACAGTCTAATCATCATGGGAACATTGATATTTGTCTATGCTTTTCACATTTTATCTATATTCTTAACTTCTTTTAAAGGGCCAACCTTCCTAACATGTATCTGGGAGCAGACAAAGCATTTGTTTGGTTAAAATATTATTTTTTTTTTCAAAATGGAGAATTTGTCATTCCCCTGAGTCTTTTGAGGACTTCTGAGCACGGTCTACATCATGAGACAAACGGAAACATTAAGACCAATTCCTGCAAATGGAAAGCTCATCCTAGTGGAGAGGAAAAAAAAAAGGCTGACTTGCAACAGAGGTAAACAAGATTCCAATATCCAAATATTCCAAACTACCTTTGTTGGGTAAACTGTGAAGAAGTAATAGCACAGCACCAGTTATATCATTCACATGAAAGGTTATAACCATAGCTATAAAGTACACCACCTCTTCCGTTTTGTCAAAAGGTTAGATTCAGCAGCAGCTTTCAGCTTTTTCCTTTCCTACTTGATAAAGCAGAGTGGTGCTCCAGTCTTCAGCACTCACATTTCATCAGACAATCACTTTTTTCTTCAGGGGGAAACAGTTTCACTATTAGAGGAATGACAGGCTTCCCCAATAAAACTTCTGAAAGTTCAGTTGCACATTCAAAAAATCATAATGAAGACAATTCAACAACTAAAACAGTTTTTCTACAATACAGAGCCACTACCTATCACAAAGAGATTCAGAACAGTAACTAGATCATGTTTGTTGAGAATTGAAAAATTCATCTAAATGCTAGTTTGCCACTTTCAAAGTGGGACGATTTTGCATAATTTCTGTACTATGGTTTGTATAAGGTATTTATATTTTTCCTATTATTTGAAAGAAATAATGATTTTTCTTCAAAATATGTAACAAATACATGCGTATAATTTGCAATCATTTTCCTCTAAAAACTTCACTTGTAATAGAACATTTTGATCAAGGCACTTCCTTTATCAAACTAAACCACAAAACTACCCTATTTCATGTTTCCTAAAGGGATAAGTGGTTTCTAGACAACCATAATTTATGAGTTTAATCTACTTTGCACATTGATTTTTTTTATATCAGTGGGTATGAGGTAATGTTGAGACAGATTGTGTTAGAGATCTATCACCTCTTAACTTTTACATATTCTTCTTTTTGTTAAGGTTGTTATTTATATCATTTGTTCAACAGTTCATTTGTTGATCAATTGCAGGGCTTTTGTAATGACAGCAGGTGAAAGAAAAACAGAATTGAAAACTATGCAGTGCTTTGAAAGCTACCCAACAACATGTCAGCATGGGTACTAACCAACTCACTTTTGGCAGGCAGTGCTTTGGTTTTGTTCCTTAGTTCTGAAACCCTGATGCAAATGGGTAGAAATGCCTGACGCTATTCCACGCTCAGCATCACTGCTGATACACCCCCTACACTTACTATGTTACAGAAAATTAACTCTTCCTGCTCAAAGGATAGCAGAGTGACTCTGGCAGCTTAATGAGCCTGAGAAATGAGACTGAGCAGCTGGTGAAGTGTTCTTTGGCTTCACCATTACATACCACCCTGCAGCCAGTTAAGTTCTGCCATACCCTCCTTCATGCTAAAATGATTTTTGTGAAGGGTATGGTATCAATCAGAGAACTAAACTGACACAAGTGAGGAAAAAAGTGAGAAAAGGATGACCACAGTAACTTTAACATCTAATCTACTCACTGCTTTGTTCATAGCAGAACCCAAACACACCTTTGCACAGCTTTCTTACCTATGTGTGCATAGCAAGCATGCAAACACCATAAGACATTATTGCCACAAAATTCCCATTCCATGAAACTTCACAATGGCCAGGAACAGAGTTGTGAACAGTACTGAACTCATACTCTCATGATAGAAGGAACCGTATTTTGTAGAGGCAATGGATATAAATCATGCAAGAAAATGAAAGGACAAAGGAGCAAAAAAAAAAAATACAAGTGGAACAAGAGGATGTTTCTGGGCACCCCAGTTGTCCCAGGGTGAACCCTGAGGAACTCTTCAGAGCCCCATACTGACTCAAGCAAGGAGGGGACCATGTACCAAATTTGTCAAATTATGTAACCTTCTAAACAGCAGGCTTCCAAAAAAATTACCTATGAAACATTCAAAATTATCACTCATGTCCCAAGTGATGAACTGCAAGCCAGCCTCCTGCAGCAATGGCAGAGTGCACTGATATGTCAGCCCGGGTCCTCAAAGCTAAGAGTAGATACATCATTGCTGGCCTCTTTCCAGAAAAGGGGAGCAGTGGGCACAGTGTCCTGGAAATATCCAAGAGGAGCCACAGGGAGAAGAAAATCAGCATTTGGGTTTGTCAAACCAAGAGACTCTTCAGAGGTACCCAAATAACATATGTCAGACTTGGAAAAGTCAAA
The DNA here is from genome assembly GCF_008360975.1 of Lichenostomus cassidix. Classification (NCBI taxonomy): domain Eukaryota; kingdom Metazoa; phylum Chordata; class Aves; order Passeriformes; family Meliphagidae; genus Lichenostomus; species Lichenostomus cassidix. The sequence goes on along the minus strand of NC_139480.1, from coordinate 39,223,727 downwards.
TTAGTTCATATCCAGGTAGCAGGCTTTTCATAACACTTCAAGCTGTCTGGTTTTGTTTGTTTTACTTTAAATCACTTAGAAAGGCAAGACAAGAGCCTGTGAAGCTTTGCCAGCCAATACATATCCACACTGGTATGGAAATATAGGCAGCAGGAAGGAAGGTAGGTCATAAAATTACCTCCATTTATCAGCAGTGAAACTAATTAAAGACACTACAACTATTAACTAGCATCTTTAATAGTCCACATTCAAAGTATCTTCTGTATTTTAAGACCTCAAAGAAAAGTTCAGTGTGCTAGAGCATTCAAGGAAGGAGAAGACAATGGTATTGAGAATTCAGTCATTCTATTTCATGATCTCTTCTGCAATCTAAAACAAAACTGCAAGCCACTTGTGCACACTATAATTGCATCAGCCATCATTTACTTTTTGGATGCATGAGGATTGGCAATGATGACAGTTCAAGCTTAAGTAATAAAACCCCCTGTTACAAAGGAGGGGTATTTGAAATCTTAAAACACTTGTATTTATCTATCTACACTGGGATTTTACCCTACCAGAAATGGTATAAAAAGGCATATATATATATAAATTACTGTTCTGTCTATATTAAAGGTTCATTTCTCTACCAGATTTATGTAAGGGGACCTGAATATGTACTAGTACAACATCCATCATAGATAGGATTTTATGTAAAGAGAAATTTTTCTGAGTTGTCATATTTTGAAGAAAAGGAAAAATAATGGAACAATTGGATGACTATCTAATGCACTTAAATAAACATGCTCGGCTTGAGAATCAATCTAGATAATCTTGTTTTCCTCTAATTAAAAGTAACTCTTTCCCTCTGAAAAAAACCTCAGCTTAATTCCACAGAACACACAAATATAGACCAAAGGTCTGACTTTTAATCAAACTGGAAAATAAAATCTACCATTTTCTGGCAAAAAACCCACTTGGGCCATTTTGCTTGATATGCTACAAAAGTTCATCTCACCAAAGCTAATTCCTCTTTGACCAGGCCTGTTTCTTTATTTGTTTTTCCTACACCATCATTTTTAGCCCAGATGAGCTTGTTGAAAGACTTTGCACAGCACCTCAAGTAAGGCAGGGGAAAAAGTAACAGTCTGATGGGTCCATGTCTCAATGCCTCATGTTTGTTTCTCTAAAACAGCCTAACTATCAGTTAATAATAGTTTCTCTTCCTACCGCCCTGCAATTTAAGATTCAGAGATTAGAGATGCTGTTGTACTACACTCCAAGGGGGGAAAAAAAACAACCTTGTTTCCAGACCTCTACACATATATAAAGGAAGAGTATCAGGCTTTCTCATATCCTGCTGAAGAAGCAGCACATCCCACACTTACTTGGGTTTCAGAGGAAATTACAGCAATACTGAAGAACTGAAAGAGAGAACACTGTCACTGACGAATAAATCCAGAGTTTGAACTGAAATGTAAACCACTTTCCTTCAGCTCTCCAACATATTTGGCATAACCAGACTGTTTTGCTGAGGCTGGGCTGCCTGTGGCATGCTCAAATGCTCTAAATAACCGAGGCTGTTTCCCAAACAACTTACTTATGACCATTCCTTCTACACCTCCTAATCATCCAGGGCAGCATTACCATCCATTTAGAGAGCCCCTGTTTTCAGGGAATAGGATGAACAGAGACACCAAATTTATCATGGTATGTCCTGCATAACTCACATACGGCAATAACAGGCTTATACAGCCATATAAAATTATATATTATAAATGATACTTTTAATGTGTAATTCTAACCTAAGATTTTTTAACCTAAATAAGATCATTGCATCTGCCATACATTAGCTGTTACAAAGGTTCTCACTGGTAGATGGAAACATTTTATACCATTAACAGGAGATATACCTCGAAGTAATTTCTTCTTTTAAAAGTAGCTAAAGCTGAAAATAATAATACAAGTCAAGGAAAATATCCATGCAACATTTAATAAAAAAAGACTAAGTATCAAAGTTCTGGCAAAGGTATTGGGAAAACTGATGATTACTTGGTCGTATGTTTCCCTGACAATTTCTAAAAACATTAATTAAAAAGAATGTCAAGAATCACCATAATGAATATATATTCTTATATATATTTATCAACTGGCTTAGGAGGGATATTATACTGACATAAATATGGAGAGGTTTTTAAACAATCATGAATCATCAAAATAAATTTTAAAATTCCAGTATCTTATGATAATAGGTAATATGAGTTCCATTCCAGAGGGAAAAATTGAGATTAAAGTGGTTTGTTCAAAGACTAAAGAAGAGTTCATTAGCAAAATTAAAACTAACTCATGAATGCCTAACTCCAGATGGTGTGCTCATATCACTGGTATTTCTTAACAGTGATAATATTCAGAACTTTCAAGTGTACTTACTAGCAGGTTTTATACATTTAAAATCTGATGGTTTATGTGGCGATCTGTACACTGAAATCACTTTCTCTCTCAAGCCTTTTTTTCCCAAACCCACACTTTCTATTCAGTGCTATGTTATATTAATCACACTGTTACCATTTTTTATGATTGAAATTAAATGAACCAAAGTAAAAAGAAATGATTACTGCACAGAGTAGTATTTTAGGCTGTTGGGCCAAAGATGAGTTGGAGTTTTACTGACAAGCTACATATTAAAAATCCTGAATATATACAGCAAAACACTGAAAGGCAATCCCAAATGCTCAAGCTAATTTTACATGGCCAATGTATTTATCAGGACACGCACTGCTCTATTTAGAAAGTATAAAAAATGTGTAGTGAACAACAAGCTGTGTGTCAGAGCAATAGCTATTGAAAGCTCTAAAGGTATTAGAGGTGATTTTGTCAGCATAATGCAAGCTCTTCATAATAAGTATATTTGAAGAATGCTGTACCTTAAAATATTTCTTCTTGATTGGTCTCCAGTCATCAGTAGTGATTAATGGAAAATAATGATTTATCACATCTTTTTTGTTTGAGGGAAATATGGCTTCTCTACCTAGCTTAGTAGGAAGTATAGCAACTGTTTTTCCTCACTGAACAATTAGTTGAATTTTTAGTTAAACATCCACTTTATGTAGTAGTTTAGGTATTTCCTGGAAGGATCCTCAAAGTTTACTTACAAATGTCATGGCACCAGGAGGCTAAAACTTCATCATAAAATATGACCAAGAAACTAATACTTCTGTGGCAGTCTAGCAGTTGAAGTCTCTCTATTTTCTACTTCTTCAGTCTGTCTCAGGTACAGCAAATATATCATAATGATCTTTGATGCTCGGATGTGGACTGCAAGGTATGAAACGGCCCAGAGGAAAAAGATTAAGTTTTTTGAAGCTTATTTTTGGTACTACAGGGAAAACTAGAGTTAATGAGGCATAATAAGCACAACTATTTTTGTGTGTCATTACAATTTTATGTTAAACACAAGGTAATCATCACCACAGAATGGCCCTCAGTCTAACCAAAAGAGACGTGACAGCTACCACCCACTTTTAATTTTTTGCTTGATTTTACATTTTGGGAGGCTTCCTTCACTATAAAAGAGCACTCAGATAATGAGAATGGTTTTAGATCAGTTGGGCTGCTCATTAAGTTGAAGTTAGAACAGAGAAACACTTGTGTCTTCCCCTCCCTATGGTCAAAACATGCATACACCCACTTCAGAATCCACAAACTAAATTAGTCAGCCTTTCACATTTCTCCCTCAAGTACTGACAAACTGTAACAAGGTACTGCTTGGATCATTTTAAAGTTATTTGAAATACTAGTCATAACCAAAACAGCAGAAGACGACCAGTAGGATGCCCTCAGCCAAGGGATGGCAGCTGCCTGCCACACAGCAAGGCAGCCACAAAAGCTGGCACACACTCGGCAGTTTGGAGGCAGTTTCACCACCTTCTTCTCACTTGACTCTCCCACGGTGCATTTTCAGGTTTTTTTAAGAGATAATCCATGCCTCGTGCTTTTGAGTATTTTTTCCATATTGTCAGTGATTGACAAGAACAGCCTGGAGAAATGTAAATTGCAGAAAGGCTGTGGCTGCCTGTGGGAGTAGAGACTCTCTTACCTGAGGCAGAACACTACCCTGTCTGCACTGCCTGCAAGGTACCCCTGAAGGGACCAGAAGAAAGTGCTGGTGAGGTGATTATCACCCATTTCTTCACTGAGGATTGAAGATGGAGAAACTGCTGAGTATGTTTGCCTGAAAATCCCACAGTAGCAGATGAGATTATAATCTTACACATACTACAACACACAGTACCTGATTATAAACCATCACCACATGAGACAACTCCATTTCCAGAGTGGTTCAGCCACACTGAACACAAATGCACCCATGCTAAAAGCTTGCCTCACAAGTGCCCTCGTGAGCACAGCACATCAGCTCAATGTTGCACAGCATTCAGCCATCAGTGGCTTTCATCCTGCCAGCCCAGAATACAGACAGATCTGGAAAAAACCACTCATCTTTTTGATTTAGCAAAGCTAGTCTTCACAGATTTCTATATCTTTATCGGTTCCCACTGTGAGTTTTTCAAGGGATACCTCATTGCTTTTTAGATTAGGACAGAAGCAGCTCTTGTTCAGAAGAAGCTCTTTGCAGCAGAAGGGAGAAAAAGTGGAACTATCAGGGCAAATGATCCAGCCACTCAAAAATTTTCAGAAGAAAATCTATTGAGGAGAAGCTTGCTATGAGTTGAGGAAAAGAGAGAAATGAGGAGTGACAGCCTCTTAGTAGCCTAAGAATAAGGAAAACACTTCTCCACTCTACCGTTTGACTAAGCAGCCCATTGTCTCACTGTCTGAATGGCCTATTTATCACAAGCATTCATAAAACTAAAAAGAAAAGGCAAACAAAAATAAATTGTTTTTCCTACATCAACCTCATTTAATTACTGAAGAGTAGTTTGTATTGTTATCTCCTAATGCTTTGGCAGGACTGGCAGCCAGTCTAGTCCAATCAGACTAGCCTGATTGTATGAGAAATAGAAAATAAAATTAGCATAGTCAAAGCCAGGGATAATCTTAGAAATATTCACATAGAATAGAGTTTGGTGACAGGTCGCATTAGCTAGGAGTTTCTTATACCCAGCCTGTTACAATGTGTGTGGGCTAGTAAATATTCAGCAGAAGTTTAACACAGTATTTTAAGCAGATTTAAAGTCAGCTCAGTCATGTCTATATCATTGCATTGACATACTGTCTTTGCTTTCACACATCTTACAAGACACTTAATGTCAGCTTATACAGCAAGAAACCAGATGATCATATACACACGAGTCTGTGCATACTGAGATGTGCATGATGAAAATAGCTCAGCTTCTCTCCTGGGAGCATAATACCCAGTAGTCTAATTTCCAGACAATGCTGCAGCCAATCCTACTATCGGGCAAAAGCTAGCATAGTTTGTTTGATCACGAAATTTGGCTCATTGCAAGCAGACAACTATTAATGTCTGGGGATCTCCACCAAAGACAAAAATGGAACATACATTAACTAATCATGTTCATACAAACTTTTCTTTCCAAGGAATTCCAGTGTTTCAATACAAGTTTTATATTGTCACTAAACTTGTAAGTCTCAGAGCTTCATATAATCACTCTGGTGTACTGGCTTGCTGTTCAGTTACTTCATTTCTTGCTGTCCTGTGCTAGCTTTGAAAAAAAAAGTAAAACAAATGGGATGTGCTTGTTCACAATTAAAAAAAGTCACTTACTGCAGCAACAAGTTTAATAATTTTCCTAGGGTGAGAAAGTATATAAAGAAGAGTTACAAAATCAGACTGACAAACTACTAAAATGCTGCTTTGCAGGGCATTTTATCTGCCAAATCTACTTTTTCACTCCCTATCAGCTCACACTAACCACCTGCATCTGGCTCATACTATCACAGCTTTTAGACTATGGCATGATGTAACTGTCTAACCAAAAAGCACAACTCTATCAGCAGATAACTTTGCATCATATAACGGGTTTCTGAGCAGAGCACTGAAAAAACTCGAGTATTCAAGTTCTGTCAAATTTTTCTTTCACAGACAGGCAAAGCAATCAACTGATCCCTTCTCACTTCTGATGAACTGTGAGTAAAGAAGGCTTAGTCAATGTCTACATTGCACTCACAGGTGATATTTTGACCAGTCTCATATAAACTTGCATGTGTGCCAAGAGCAGTACAGCCAGACACTGTGGAGTTCAGGATCCCAGCTGGATCTGCCATATATGCTTGAAACCACAGAGCCACAGCTCAGTGTTGTTACTGATACCTAAATTAGCAGGTTTACTGCCTGTTTGGATGTGTTTACACTAGCTGTGGTCACATCTCATTACAGCATAGATATAACCTTTGAGAGACGTGGCTGGGCAATGTTACAAATGCTGATATTTATACATGAACAGGAAGGCATAAGAATTTGACAATAACTCTTTACAGTACTCATATGCAGGGGGAACTACAGTCATTTCCTAGGCTGAATTATATGACCTCATTTCCTCATTTTTATTATGTAGCATTGACGTTATTTGCATCAGATGAAATAAAGGAACAGCACTTCCCTGACACTGCCCTTTACTACTTCTTATATTTTCTGGTCAAAGAAAACAGAAATTTGGTACACATACAAAAATCTTCATTAGCAGGCTAGATACCGTATTCCAAATGGAAAAACACCAGGGTGGGCTCTGGTGATACTATTAATACATCTTTAATTTCAAAATAATACAAATGAAAAAGAAAGTATCCCCTTACCTGAGGGTCTCCTTTTCTCCATGTTAATGCCAAACTTGCAACACCTAATCAAAATGTATTCCTGCTTTTCCCCAGTTTTTTACTAATGCACATAACCATTGCAACTTGAAATTACATTTCTTAAAGTATCCTCTTTAGATGAAGCTGATAAAATAAGACAATTCAAAGGCAAAAACAGACTGGAATTAGTTAAGTATTCACCATAAAGAGCAAAAATTACCTTTAGCAGGGTTTACTTTAATCCCTGACCTATACAGCATCTCCTCATTCTGCCAGTCCCCATTCCTGACAACAGTCTTGAGTCCATAGAAAACAATTAATGCAGCAGTGGAACAAAAAACCAAGTTCTTCAGAAAGCGCTTTTGGGCTTTGACATAAAGGGCCCTGACACCTACTGTAACCAGCAGGCAGAAGCCCATACTAGGAACATACAGCACACGCTCTGCTATTACAAAGCCAACATAGAAAAATAGGTTTGTGGCAGGAACGAAGGGCACTATTAACAAAGAGAGAGACAGAATGACAATGTTCTCGGTTGAAGGAAGCTGCAGTTTCTGAATTTCATGCTTTTTTAGGCCATTCTCTTCTTTTGATGCAAAGCTTGACTTCACCTCCAGTGTCTTGTACTCCATCTCTGAGTGGCAGCTATGCCCATTTGCATTTTGCTTGCCGTTCATTACAGTTTTCCCATTGCATTCTCTCTCACTGCTGGAGCCCTTCAAGCTAAAGTAGGCAAGGAGGAGGAGTCCTGCATAGAAGGCCACAGTGTGTAGATTCCTCCAGTCACTGACTGCTTTTAGAAGAGGCACGGCATCCATAGACCAGTCAAAGCTGAGGGTATCTGGGCACAGCAACAGCCAGAGGTTCTTGGTTGGCAGGTAAAAGAAGGTCAGGGTACGTGTGAGAAAACTGTCTGAGTCAGCTGCTGGATTGTCAGAATTAGAAAAACTTGGGGGCTTGTTGCCCATCCAGTAGAAGCGAACACCCAGCAGTGCAGTTCCCCAGGAGGTCAATAAACCAATGCTGAAGAGCAGGGTCAAATTCTTTCTCTGAAAAAAAAAAGAGTATAAATCAACACTAGCTATTTAGTTGTACAAATTTTATCCCAAAAAATAATGAAGAAAACATCTGATAGAACTTCTTTCAGTAATGGAAACAAATAAAATAGATCTGCCTCTGACATTTGGACCACACCATGTTGGGGTATGTTGTTGAGTATAGACTAAAGGAACTGGTTCTTTCCTTTAAGCTGTACCCAGAGTGTATCAGAGTGAAACCTTCAGACATTTTAGGGCTGTCAGTCCTCGCTTAAGATTTAGTTGTGCAATGGTTTGGAAACTCTTTATTTTAGAAGAATTTATGGACTTTTACAATAGCTCCTATATAACCTCCCAAATTCTTTCTCTGTTTCTGGCTGTGACCAAAACACAAGTTTGCTTTAGCTAGATTTAAAGTCTAAAGGATGTTCCATTTTACATAAAACACAAAAGGTTTCACCTCAATATGAGGAAGGACTTCCCTACATTGAGAGGGCAGAGCACTGGAACAGGCTGCCCAGGGATGTTGTGGATTTTCCTTCTCTGGAGACACTCAAAACCCACCTGGATGCATTCCTGTACAACCTGCTCTAGGTGACCCTGCCTTGGAAGGGGGCTCAGACTGGATGATCTACAGAGATCCCTTCCAACCCTAACAACTCTGTGATTCTGTCATCTCAGAGCCAAACAGGTTTTTCTTCAAGCACACCACAAGTGCTCCAAAACCTTTCACATCTTCACACACAGCTAAATAACATTATGTGTAGCAGGCAGCTGACTCTGCCTACCAGTATCATCATGGCAGCAACATGAAGAATCTCCACTTATTTAGGGAGTAACTGAACATTTTCCAGCAGAAGCTGCTTCTTGGTTAAGTTCTGCTCTTGATTACATGTGCACCCTAAATGAAAGCTGGTTTACATTACTCTCTATGCTAAAATATGTGTATTTTTATATTTCTATTTCAGACGTCTTTTGTAATGAAAAAATGCCTTATTTGCCAAAGAGTTCCAGATACAGAGAATCTTTCCCCATTATTAGAAAGAATTATTTGTCAATCATTTTTCATTTTATTAGGCCTGGTTTTCCATCTCACACTACACATTCCTGGGATGATTATTCAATATTGATTTAGTTATTCAGATGCAGAACCTTGCAGTAGAATGTTTTATCTTATTTCTACAGAACAGCTCATTTTTCTCCTTTGTGGGAGGGACCAACCCTTGGTATCATGAATTATAGATGATTGTGTTATTCCATTTCAGGTCAATTATTAATAGTTTTCTACCATCAGTTTGCTGATGTTCTACTAAGAAGACACAGTCTAGTCATGATAATTTATAACTTAACTTATAATTTATCATGAAGAAATTTATTCCTTTTCACATGTATACAGAGTTCTTCGTTATGAAGTTTAAAACATTAAATGTCATTTCGATTATTCATTCAGTTTTGATACGGAAGAATTTAATGGAGGCATTAGTAGGGAACAAACAATTGTTTTATAACAAGTTATAATGAGAACATTTATGGATTTGTATCGAAAACACCTAGAAAATGCTGGCACTTTTTATACATTAAGTAAAGCCTGGGTCCACAGATTTAATTTGACATATTAATACCAGCTTGATTTACTAGTTTTTTAATATCCCGGATAATCCACAATTTTTGGTAATATATCAATCAAAACCCTCATCTACACTTCATGATAACTATATTCCCTAGAAAGCCTATTAGAACAACTTACTTTTATTTGTTAGCTGGATAATACTTCACAACTCACTTCTCATATGGTTTCATCCATGTCTGCCAAAACTATTTAAATGCTTTTAAGTTATAAAGCTGTGTAAACTGGTTATCACTGAACTAAGTTTATATTCGGAGTAAAAAGATTATTCAGATTTCATAGATTTGCATGTATGCCATCATAGTAAAACCTTACGTCCCTGGTTGTACTTGTCCTTTTATTCTCGTCATATTTTTCTACATGAAACTTTTTCTCCCCACCCTTCTGGCTCAATTATTTTCAAACTCATTTCCTTCAAACATACATATAAACAACTCTCAAATATTAAATGCGGCCTATTTGCTCTTTAATACATCCTTCTTACAAACCTCTTATGAGGGGCTACTTAGACAGAAAGAAGCTGGGAAGTCAAAGATGGTCTTTTTTGAGTTAGAAATTTAGAGCAAGCCTTTGCTGGAAGGCTACATACCACTCAAAAGATTAAGATAGCCCAAATACTAGGAAAATGACACTTGATTAACTTGAAAAGTGAGCTTTCAGGGACTGATTAGACTGCTTTGTTATTTTGTTAATACTTACTTAAAAACTGGAAGAAAATCTTTCTTTTCTGAAGTCCTAAGCATTGCACTTTTCAATTAAATGCTAGGAAAGCTCACATTACAGGGTTCTCTGACAAAATCACGTGAGAGCAGATATGCTATTCCTAATGGATAATAGTGAAACCTTCAAAAATCTTTCATGTCTTCCTCATATGTTAACCAAATACTAACAATTAAAAGTTTACCTCTTGTTCCTATCCCTAGAAATGTTAACAATCTGTAGCTCGAAGCTAATCAATCCTTACTGCTGGAGTAACTATTTGCAGCCTCCCTTTTAAGCATTATATTTAAGATCTCTGCGATCTGGATCCTTACGCTTGTTGGTTCTACAAAGAACACAGATTATCCATATACAGTTTTGTGTTTCATGCTGTAACAAAACTTTTTAAACTATTTTTAAAGCATTTTACATGACTTGCAAATGAAATATCTAAGAATTCACTCATGGAGCTCAGAGGTATCTGAGTAGGTTTACCACACCAGAATATCAATTTATCATGCTGTAAACACTAGTCAACTGGAGGAGGAGCTCTGGTAGATTATTAAGCTTAGTTAACTGACTACAGGAGTGAAGTGCAAATCTCCTGTTGTTGCCTCAGACACAAATGGTTTGCATTCTTCCCCAGATTTCAGACAACCCGTGTAACACTGACACGCCACTGTGAATTTTCAGATTTTAGAGGAGGCTCAGTCTAGCGCCAAGAAAATTTATCCTTAACACTTAAACCTCTGTCACAACAATTTAAAGTAGGATGCATTTCTCCTTTATCTTTTTTTTCTAAATTTCAAATCTCACAGATAGCATTGGCCTAGAAGGGAAAGACAAACTCATTCCCTCTTTTTCCTCTCTCAACATTCATGACTTTTGCTTAGCTTTTATCCCTCTGTGCTAATACAGTCACAGATAACGTGAAAGGTTTAGCATACATTTTGGCTTTACTTTCTTTCAGGCTTCGGAAGAAAATCATTCCAGCAGTTTATTAAAATTAAATAATGTAGCCAGTTCCCCAGTAGACTTTCGCCTGCAAATGAAGTGTTTTCATAATGAACTCTGCTCAGACAAGCACTTTCACTAGTAACTCTTCCTCTGAGCCTCCTGACAGCCAGTGCTCCTCTGATCTGATTGTGTACATTCAGTGCAGTCCAGCAGGAGAAGAGATCCTCTGTAATGCTTGGCAGAAAGGATTTGGATTACTATACTTATGAGTCCTAATCCAGCCCATCTGCCATATGTTTTGACACCCCCATAAATCCTCTAACCTTTCATGAGTAGTCATTTTCATCTGAGGAAAAAAAATGAGCACTGATTTAGATCAGACAGAACATCTCTCCTGCCTGCTAACAGGCAAGTACCAGCACTTCAGTTTTAGTCTTTGTGACTGTAGAAATCCTTTTCATCGCCCTATCAAAATCTATCTGCATGACCCACCCACATTGCACATTTCCCTTGCATTAAATTCTAATTCCTCACTTCATTATACTGCCCTTAAATAAGGCACTGCAGCAGATTTCTTCATTGGGCAGCCCCTGCCAAAGCTCAGTCATCACCTAAGTGGTATCCAAAGCATTTTCAAAAGATACTGCTCTTTTAAACTCACTTTGTCCACTTCACAAAGCAGCATTAAATATGGCACATGATCAAGACAGTCCAGATATCAAAATCATCACACACAAAATGTTATTTCTAGAACTCAGGAAATGCAGAGATGAAAGAAGATTTGTCATCAGGCATTACTCACAGGAATTTCTTTTCCAAATTAGAGCTCCTTAAAAAAGCATTGGCTTGAAAACTGGGACTTTAGTAAAATGCTGCCAGTTCACTAGACTGACAGTATCTTCTTCCGACAGTTGGTAGAGGTTCCTGGATAACAGCTCAGCCAAGTTGGACCCAAACTAGAATTCAAAACATATCCCCACCAGGAATGAAGCTATTTGCCACAACCCCTGCCGGGTCACAGCACTGAGATGGAAGTGGCCTTTAACGCTGCCTGGTCACCTGCCCAGTTTGTTCCTGCTTGCGTGACCCACTAAATGAGGTTTGCTCATTTTCACTGGTGATGCAACAGCTGGCCTCAAGGCTTGCCCTTCCTCAGAGCTGGAACTCTGTCTACAGCATGGCCAGTATTGGGATCAACTGCACATATTTAGCAACATTTACTTCTAGTATTATGACCCCACACAGTTCTTCTCCAGCAAGGAAATCAGTGCATTCATAAAACAACTGAAGATTGTCTGTACATACTTATATTGTAATTAGCCTGTAGCACAAACTAAGCAGTCCTTATTGCAGCTGACTTGCCTTACAATAATTTGAGTTATAACATTTAAAATTGCGAAAGTCTTACTCTAAAATCCTTAATTCTTTAATATTAATCTTTAATTACAAAAATAAAAACAAATAAACAAACAAAAAAAAATCCAAAACCACAGACTCTAACCTCTCCACTGAAAAACAGTTATAAGGACTACAGGGGAAAAGACAGACTGCATTAAGATCAGAAACTGCATGTATGACTGGAGATAGTACAAGAGGAGGAGGACTTGATAAGGACAGGAGAACAGAACAACGCAGCCTTGGAGAAGTAGATAAAGGATGTAACTTAGGCAAACAGAAGTCATGCAAAACACAAGCAGGATGCTGACTCAGCTCTGCAAGGCTGACAAAGCAGATGTTATGCAAAACAACGATATCGCACTTGCTCAAAAGCAGAGGTCAGGGAACTGCCACCTGAAAGGGATGCCGGACATTGAAGAGCACCAAAAAAACCCCAAAGAACCATAAAAGGACTTCTGATAAGGACTGTGACTATGAGAAATAAAGTAACACATGTATGTCAAGTAAGTGGGGATAGCTAATGAATATGTCATCAGTGTGTATGATAAGAACTCTGTGTACCTGACACTCGGGGCACTCAATAAGTGGAAGGATCCCCCAAGTGCCCAGCACTGAAATAAAGAATGCCTGCTTTGTAATACTCAAAACTGTGTTAGAGAGTTTCTATCTGGCTGATTTCAGTATAATAAATCTGTTTGCATGATCAGTGGAAGGAAAGGCTTTCTCTAAGCCCACACAGCTAAATGCTGTGTGATGATGGTGATGCTGTGGATATCTATGCAGAGTTACACCATCTATCTGCAGCAGCAAGACCTTTACACAGGAGACTAAAAACCCATTTAGACTAAAAGATATTCTCGGACTGCCAGCCCGCTCAGGGAGGCTGTCCAGCACTACTGTTACCACCACACAGGTAAACAGGTGGTCATCATACCTGCATTTCATTTAACAAGTATTGTCTCTTTCAGAGGTTTTGCAGTGAAGGAAGGGTGCTGCACTTCCCACGCTAGACAAAACTCTGAGAGTTCACTGAACATGCAAGTATGTTGTAAGGCAGAACTGGAATTCAAAATGCTTTTGAAGTAACAGAACTGTTCAGAAAAATAAACCTGTATAAAAGGCAGGGGCAACATGGATTGCTTAAAGCTACACAACGATGAGAAGTGGAACAAGTAGTGGCTCATCTTCAAAGAAGCATAAGGGATTATCACAGATCACAAGCAACTCTTTTAAACCACTGCTAGAAAGGAAAACAGTGTACTGAGAGTATACAAATGAAAGCACACCCTCCACGATATGTGAAGCAATCCTTCCACTCTTCTCAACAGTAATAAATCCTGAAAGGGTCTGGTATTGAAACAGATCTTTCAGAAATAAAAGAAGGAACCGGATAGAGCAACATGACAGAGTAATTTGTTAAAGTTCAAAGGGAACCAAAGGAAGATTCCAGCTGTGTAAAATGGAACCAGTTTGCTTCTGTCACTGCCACATGGAGTACAGAGATGGAGGACAGTCTCATAGATGAGTGGCACAGCTGAGGTGGGTAGCACAGTTCAGCACTACGCTTGCTCAAATTTATCAGCAGGCCTGCAGAGCCCCAAGGAGAAAGGAGCCTTGCCCCAGTCTCACTGGGAAAGCAAAGGCTGTACCTGCTGAATAGCTGGCCTGCCCTCTTGAGCAACAAACACACATAAAAATGAGTACCCACAGCCAAGTCTCACCATATAATTCATACCTCCTACATCACATTAAGTAAATCTCACCTGAAAATGCAATTTAGTAAAGCCCTGCTTATTTGAATGGATAGATATGCAGTTTTTCTTCTTAACAAAGTTTGTTTCTCCTGTTCCAGACAATGCTTAAGAAAAAAAAGAAACAAAGCGTAAAATGGCTCTTAAGAGCACAGACTGCAATCCTACCTACCTACTGCCAAAAATTAGAATGGCACATTTCAGGTTTCCTACACTAATAAGGGGGCAATAAAGGAAAATTAAAGCCTATGAGCTGGTTTAATATGGAGTGGGAGAACAACACACACTGTAAGAGTGTAAATAGACACATACTGACTAACGGATTTTATCAGCAAAAATGTCATTAAATCCCAGATTAAGCCTCTGGCAACTACTAAGCCACTTTACCAACCCAGTAGAAGAAAGTCATTAATAACCAATTTCTGCACATGGGACAAATAGCAAGTTGGCTCTAGGTTTGACAGAACAACCTCTCTAGGTGTAATAGAAATCTACCAGCTGGAAGCCTATCAAGCTACAACAGTCAGTAGTGGATAACAGGATTCTAGAGTGGCTCATGGATAAAAAGCAGCATCTTCTGTGCAGGTTTTTTTCTTTTTTCTCTTTGCCTACTGAAAAAAATCAAGGTGTTTTGGTTGTTTGATTTGTACTTTTAAAATATGTCAAAAGAACAAGCACCAAAGTAGTCTTGAAACTATACTCATAACAAAGAAAATCCATTATCATTTTGAACATTTAATTGTAGTTCTTCTAGTAAAGCTTAAAAACCTACAACATTTCGAAGAGAAAGACACAGTATTGAAAGTCTGTGCAAAACACAGAACCTGCTTATCAACTCAGAAGGCATTTCATACTATCAAGGAAGACTCATCTTAAGGGCATATGAGTAGTCACTTATTTCCCTTAAAAAATAAAATTTAAAGCTGATTTTTTGTGCGGTTATTTTATTTTCATATCTAGCAGTTTAGCAAGGTAAGGAAAAGACTATCAAGTGACTCAGAACCTACCTGTGTGACAAACTGAATACATGCTATGTTGTAACTAAAAAGTTACTTTAAAAAAATCTCACGTTCTTTTTACACCCACAAAATACATTTATTTATAAGAAGGTAGAGCAGGATAGCCAAAAGACACTCAGAAGTAGATAAGTAGTATGTTTGAAGTCAGTACCCTTTAGGAGTAGGAATAAATTTCACAGTATCAGCCACTTACTGGGCATTTATTTCAGACGCAGTGCTTATTATAAATAGCAGCCTGAAGGACGTCTCCTGCAGTCTGGATGCAATCTCTGTTTAATAACTTCTTTTTCTATGCTCCACTAGGATCACAGTTCAAAAAATGGGAAGGACAAAGAACTGGAGAAGCTAAAGGCAACATAACAATGACTAACAGTTTTGGAAAGCCTTAACAAAAGTGACTTACATTGAGAACTCCATAACTTCAAAATTCGAAGTCCCACCAACAGCAGATGAAAGGGAATTCACAAAGAATGCTGAAAAATAGCAGGTCACCACCACTGATGAAAAGCTTTGTTTGCAGGTGTAGTGACAGGAACTCCTCTCA
The DNA here is from genome assembly GCF_008360975.1 of Lichenostomus cassidix. NCBI lineage: Eukaryota > Metazoa > Chordata > Aves > Passeriformes > Meliphagidae > Lichenostomus > Lichenostomus cassidix. The sequence continues at coordinate 39,207,942 of NC_139480.1, read as the reverse complement.
AACTCCCAGTCAAAACAAGCTGTCTGAAGCACATCCACATGCCTCCTTTCTCACCTCATCTAGTCTTGCCTCCCAAGGAGCTACCCAAGTAGCTATGAAGCACTAGCAATAAAATTCTGGAGATATATATGCTTGAAAGTTTAAAGAATAATACACTGGAGTAAAAAAACCAAGAAAAACCCCAACCAACACCCCCCCCCGCAAATAAACAAACAACACCTTATAAAAGAAATTAAATTAACAACCTTTGTAAGACCTGACCAGTAAGTACTGCAATCTTGAGAAGCAAGACTGGGAAAATTACCATTTTAATAACAACTTCAGTTGCTCCTCTTTTTCATTAGATTGCTAGCTTTTTAATAGAATTGGTTATGGTCAAAGAATACTTTAAAGACGACAGAGCTTGGTGTGTCCTATGTTAATTACTGTGGACGCTTTTTGTATTCATTCCCTATTGAATACATGAAACAGAAATGGGAATGAATACCTATTAGAAAAAGAATCGAGAAAACAAATTAAACTTTTTGCAGCAAAAAGTCCTGGCTAACTACATAAGTAATTACTGCTCAATGATAGCGAAGAGTGTTGCAAAGATATCACAGGAGTAAAAATGCACAAATATAAGAATATTTAGCCAATAATGAAAACTGCAAACACTTCAACAGAAAATTTCCTCAAAAGTATGTCTGACAAAAATAACAGAATACCTTAAATAGGATGTCCTCTACTTTGTATCCCTATACATGAAATATGAAGAAAACAACATAAAAACACTGGTGTTAATTTCTTTCCACCCTTATTCTAGCTATCCTTGTAAGGCGTATTTAAAAGGATATTTAAGTATAGCCTTTTAAGAATACAAACTGCATTACTAGGGTCTGAATCAGAGACAGAGTTAAAGGTAAAGCAATTACTGACCTCTGTACTGCAAAACCAAACCCTTAACAATTCAAATAAAGAGAGATTAAAAATGGTGAAGTAGTATATGGATGACAAAACTTACTTCATGACATGGAATGTCATTACTCTTCATTAAGCTAATGTCAAGAAATGAAGCAGGTAGCAATCTCCTGTGAACCAATACCAAGCTACTTCTCAACTATTAGGGGGTGAAGTACTTAACAGAGGTCAGTTACTGGTACTGTGAGAGGTGTGCTGAAACCCCTTTACTAATTACATTAAACTTACTTGAAAGCCTGCACAGTTATCCTGTTTAGCTCAAAAAAAGATCTTTAATATTTCCTGTGAGGTAATGACCTGTGGTCAAATAAGTCTACCTGTAAAACAATCCAGCTTCTCTGAAGGCAATGACAAATAACATACTCTTTTAGAAGACAGGAAGAAGTTAATTTTTTCTTAAACACATTCAGTACCATTATCAAAACCTTTGTTTTAAATAAATTTCTCATTTTCAATAGCCAAAATAGAAGAAGAAGAGCAAATAGAAATCACGTTGCCTGCATGTACTCATCCACATTTACACACACACACACACAGACACACACAGAGCTAGCCTTGGTAATTCCTGGTTTGTCCAGGTCCAATGCATTGCATACATGTTTTGGGCTTCAAGGGCATAAATGCAACAGTCTTTTGTAAGCACAGCTCTGGTACAAACAGCTAGCTATTAATAAATTCATTCCAGTCTCACTAATGAGTGGAGTTTGGAGGAGCAGCATTTTTGAGCCATAAAGAGATGATTTATAATGAGAAATCACTCAGTAGGAAGGCTGAAGTACAGCAGTTCCCTCTGCAAGTTATCATAACAGAAAGCTATTTAATGAGTGTGGGTTTCTTCAAGAATTCAAAAAAGGTGAGATCTGGAATAGGATGTGTTACATTATGCAGACACCCACTTTACTGAACATTTCTGCTACAGTAAAACCACCAAAAGAAAAATCCTCAAAGTTGTTCCTATCTTGAGTTTTTGGCTTATTTTTAATAAGTTCTGTCAAATGTAAAACACGGATTTGTAGAGATTAGCAGATAGGCACAATTCAGTACAAAAAAAGTTGGCAAAGTTTAATGAACTAAACTAGGTTACCTAAGGTCAGGCACTCCACAGTACAAACAAGAAAAAATTGTGCCCTGAAGCAAGACACTGTCTGGCAAAGACACAGTAAGAGCAGACAGGTACCTTTCCTCAACAAGCTCAGGAGAGGCCTCAGTTACCTGCAGTTACCTGCTCCTTACACCACTCTCCACTGCAGGGGAGCACTAAGGGTGCTGATGACTCAAATTCTGTTACACACAAACCTGAACCCTCCCCCTAATCCACCTCCAGATCAAAGCTGCACCCAGCCTCATTGGAGGCTGATTAAATGATTAAAAAATAAATACATTTTCTGTAAACCATATGCCATAATCTTGATGCATGTGATGAAAACATAAGAGCTTTGCATGCTAGAAACTATCTACCTTGGCTTTCAGATTATATTACTGACTTTGCTGAGGAAGGATGCCAGCAAGAAGGTGGGAAGAAGACAGTGGAGCACAAGATGCCAGACTTCTTAAAATCAAAATGTAGGCATAACTGATTCAGGTTGCATTTATTTTCTAACTAGTAAATTTAGGCTGTGGCTTCTTGACAATAGGAGAATTTAAACAGTAATGATGCTTTGGGAAGTTTTTTCTTTATATTTTCCTATTGTTTCCATAGTGATCAGTTCCTTGTGCAGAGTGACATTTTGTCAGCCCAGTTGAGGGAACGCTGTATAAAAAGGAAAGCTGAAGAAAGTGGTTAACTTTGTTAAGCCATGACTGCTACCAGTGATGCTTATCAAAATGTGACTTCTAAGAATATCTCTAGGACAGCTGCAACCTTGCTATGCATGGTAAAAAACCACACACCCATCCCTGCTTCTTCAGCAAACTAAGACTTGTAATAGGAATACTTATATGAGAACAGTTATAACTGCTATACCTCAAGAAGTAACATTTCATTTTTCTCAGCCTTGAAAAATAAACAAGTTCCACTAAACAGAAGATACAGTCTACATTAAAACAAGAAGTCCTTGAGCTACCATGCACAAAAAAGCATTACATAGCCACAGAATTCCCTTCCACCTGACCGTCTTAAAAATATCCACTCTACACCAGCTGCTTGTTTTCAGGGTCACTACACAGGTTACCTAGATGTCATCAAAGTAAAGGCCCAAACTCCTGAATCTTTCAGAAAGCTGTGTGATGTATTTCCTTGTCTCTTGAAGTATGCACATCTTCAGCTTCATGATAATCCTCAGATAGCAGGATGAACTTCACTGCTAGTGTTCCTCTGCACTTCAAACCATCTGCCCAACCCACAGATCCTTCATCTGCACATCATTCCCCTGTCAAAAGCACCTTAAGTCTTCCTATGAAACTTTCTTCATTTATACCTCATAGATGGTATTGTTACACTCAAATCACTCCAAAAAGTGGATATTCATCAAAGCTTTGCAGTTAGTACTGTGATAAAATGCACCTGACCACAGATCAAGATGATGCTTCTGTCATGAGCTCTGACACAGATATGCTGAATGATATTAAGCAGATTGCTTAACCACCTTCTGTCTCCTTTTGCTCTAATCCTTCTACACTGCCTCTAAATTCACATATTGTATTTTTAACAGTAGTGGGAATTTGTAATTATGCTTTCTATGGGGTTTAAGAAGGTTCTACCCTTACAAATTATACAAATAATTAAGCACTACAGACAGCAGTGAACTCTTTTACCATGTGATCTGGAAATTTTCACCCAAAATGCTTCTGTTGCATATTTATCCAGCCTAAGTAACAGCTTTCAACTACTTTACTTTCGTATTTCTTTGCCCCTAGTGCCTTTCTCTGCTTTGGCCAAATATTATGTTGAAATGCAACAGTGATTTTCAAAATGGTGCTATCCACCATTTTATACCCAATGTATTGTAAAATCGAATATGATGGAACAGTGCATCCTAGGAAGCCCATGTACAATATTCACAGAGTCACAGAATAGTTTGGATTAGAAGGAACCTTTAAAGGCAATCTAATTCAACACCACTGCAAAGAGCAGGGCCATCTTCAACTAGATCAGGTTGCTCAGAGCAACAAAAAACTCAGAAGTTGTTAATCATTCATGTACTTCCACACTTTGCCAATCAATGAACAAAATATATTTCTTGACATTGCTTAGACAAAAAAGTGAGAATAACCTTTAAAGACTACGAATAATCACACATTATGGATTTACCTGACTAGCAATATTCATTTTAGTGATGAAACATTTGACTGAAAAGACTAACATTTTAAATTATGTACCTAGAATTTTCATTAAAATTCCTTCTTATCTACACAAGAACACAAAAATCATTAACCAAAATTCATTCAGGGACAGAGATGACATCTGTTAAATTTTTCAAGAGTCTCTACAAAGGGACCTTGAAGTTTTTCCAGTTATTAAAAACTATATTTTCCACAATTCACATATCTAAATAGAAACTAAGCTGTAGTAGTATTTATAGTTCTTTAAAACAAACTCTCTCAGTACTGTTGGGTTGTTTGTCGGAGGTGATTTCTGAGATTAATGTTTTTAATACTAGAATTATGAAAATGATGAAAATTATAAAAGCATCACAATGATGAAAATCCATTTTTAATCACCTACCAGCTTAAAAGCATCGACATCCCAAACATTTGAAAGTGAAATGCCTTAAAGCAGAGGCTCCACAGAAACCATCACTTTGTCAAGGCTAGTCTCCAAGCTCCTTAGAAACCTTACTTGTCTTAATTTCACAAACAGAAGAATTAGGCAGTTGGATTCTTTTTTAGAAGGCAATGTATTTTCCTTCCTTTTGTTCAGTAACTCTCCAGAATCATGGAAACACCCTCCTTTCCAAGGAGAAAACCAGAATATCCACATTTCAGTCTCTACTCATTATCTCTGATCAACTCCGGACTCTACAGACATTCTCTTCCAAAGACTGCCATGAGTACACATGATTTGAGTCCTTTGTTTTGGAGGAGACTTGAGCTATGCCATCTCACTGAATAAGTATTTTGGTCTCATCACAGTCTCATCACTCAGAGTTCACCGTGTGTACAGCAGCCCTGGTGTGCTAGAGCCCAAGTGGGATAAAACATCCTGATGACACGGAAGTGAAGATACATGGTAGGACAGGCTTTACAAACACTCTGCACATCAACTGGTCAGTGCATGCCTAAAAGGAGGTAAGGATGGTATGCAGGGACCCAATTCAATTGCAGGCAACAGATGAACCAGACCTCAAGACACAACTTTTGGACTTGAGTAATGCCATAGTATAGAATCAACTGTGTTTCTACCTCCTCCTTTGCATCTTGGCCATGGTTTACATACTTTCCACAAACTACAAGTATAAACAAAGAAGAGTTTAATCCAAGAGTTAAATTGAAGAACACCTCCTGCTGCCTGCAACAGGCCTCTCTTGGACTAGAGCATTAACAACTGGGGCTGACCTCACTTCTGTCAAACCCACATCAGCCTTTGAATCTTATCACAGAAATAACTGGAAGGCTAGAAAACCCACTTCGTTTCAATTTATGTTATTTACTTTCTGAAATCCCAGATTAAAGAGGTTTACATTCCCAAGCCCTGGCCAAAACCATGATGACTACATATATCGGTTTGGTTTGGGGTTTTTTCCCGTGAAAGCTGAGATTCTCACTGGGACAGATGTTACAAGTGTGTAATTCATCGCTCACAGTCTACCGTTCATGAATGTTTTGCTAAAAGGCTGTGGCTTGTCAGAGGAGCACGGGGCTGGCTGCTTGTCTTACCAGGCAATTATGCACTGGTTCAATTGGATGTTGGGAAGGAGGAGGGAACTACATCTCAGAGACAACTGAAGACTTTTCTAGAGAGCTACAGGAGACCACAAAGATGCAACAAGGGAAAAATAAGAGGATTTTCCCTTGCAAGGATGACAGTAGACCAGGATAAAACCTGCTTTCAAATGCAATTATTTGAATATACACCACCCAGCACGTATGCTGTCTCTTTCATAAGATTCTGCTTTATTTAAATATCTGTATTACCAAAAAGAAAAAAAAAAGGTTTAAAAAAGGTTGAAAGATTCCAGAAATATTTTAATGAAAATATCCAGACAGGACATTTCTCAGAGCACTTAGAAGGCATTACTGGCCTAAGATCTAAGCAGAAAATGCTGAGAAAACTGACACACCATTTGGAACTGCATGAGGCGCCTTCTTTCTCAAGATGCAAAGAAGTGCTTTCTTTTCTACTGGCAATAAACTATTCTTTCTACATAGAGGTTCCCATTTCTTCTAAAAATGTCACTGACCCTGACAGAAAGAAACCTCACTGAATTAAAGGCCAACTTGTCTTTACAGGAGATTTGATTTTTCAAATTGATAAGATCAACCAACACAGAGAATTTTGAAAATAATAGCAAAAACCTTCCATTTCTCTAAGGTCAGAAGCAAAACCAACATGGGAGGAAATCTGGCTACACAGAGAGCAGAGATTTAAAACCACGCCCAGAGAACTGAACAGTCTTTGTCTTGGATCTAAGCTAGGATACAGTCCTGGAAGGGGTTCCTCCAGCCCAGGACTGCAAACTGAGTGTGTAGGATGTTGAGTACACTTGTTCATGACCTGCCACTTCCCTACCAGATTCAGTTATTGCTTTTTAATCAGTTTCTTAAAGGACAGGAACTTGAAAACCAGTTTTGACTATTTAAGAGTCCAACTTCACAGGGGGTAAAAAAGTGTAAATGCAAATGCCTGTTTGTTTACAAGTGGTTCAGTATATCAGAGGACTAGTTCCAAAAACACAAGAGTGACAACAGTGGCAGCTTCATGAGGGGGAAGGTGGTGAGCCAGCAGAAATGCACATTAAGATTCTTTAAGTAATTCTGGATGAGTACAGAATAATGTAGGACAGCTAAGGATTTCACAGGAATAAAATTCTTTTCTGGAAAGAAACACAGATGTGTAAAAAGTGCTCAAACTTTGTTTTTTGAATACCCTGATTTGTTAATTTTTACCCTGAAGCTACCTGAAAGCTGTATTTTAGGCCAATCTACCTGTCTTTTAAGTATTTGCTAATTATTTACAAAGCCAGACAGTAGTGGACTCAAAGCAGGGTAGTATCCAACCTTTTCTGATGATGCAGCTACTATTATTAGAACATTAGCTAACTTCTTAGAAGGTAAATTTTCTTTTATCCCACAAGTGAAATTCATGTCGAATTTATATTTTAAAATGTTATTGATGCTAAGCATGCTGTCCTTCTATAGCTATAGCCTGGAAAAGGTTATTTTACAAACCAGCGAGAAAGAAAAGGTTTTCTTTTATATTTTAAAATATGGACTTCCAAACTCTGAAAAGAAATAGAAATCAAAAAATGCAATATGGCTTGCACAAATTTCAGCATTGTTTATCTCTTCTTGTCTTTCTGTGACAACATACAAGGTGAATGGGAAAAGGCTTGTGAAATTGAGAGCATGATTCAAAGAAAAATACACTTAGATGAAGACTTATGGATATATAAGTATGGTTAGACAAGGAAAAGAAGCGGCTAAGATACACTTTTTTCTTGAAATTTCATTTAACAAAGACTGTGCTCCAACCAAGTCACTTCGACACCTCAGCACAAACATGTTTCAGTGCCATCTAGCTAATGCTCAAGTTAACTTGCATCATTGCACAAGGATCATTGTTTTCCTGCAAATATCCCTTCTTCAGTAAAACAAAAAAAAAAAGAAAAAAATGGAGAAGTGGCAATTGTTTTTTCTTCAGATCCATCAGTGTGTTGAAGCATAAAGAATTTAGGTTGTTCTTGAAATACTTGAGCTTTGATGTATTTATGTGAGGAATGTTAAAAATGTGACCCCTAAAACCCTTTCTGCTGTGACTGAGCTCTTGATCTGGAGGGATCCACATGACTGAGTACTTTAAATACTGCTCTTTCAAGTATAAACATATTAGGTGTCATTACGCAACCCCTCTGTTCAACTATTTTGTGCCATACATTAATGAAAGATTTGAGACAAAGGAAAAAAAGAAAGAACAATAAAGGAAGACCATTTCAACTTGTTTTAACAAATGCAGAGTATTGATTTCTAGAGAAAAGAAATTTGTAAAAGCAAGTGAAGAAAGTATTTTGAAGAGTGGTATGCTTTAAATCCTCTGAAACTTCATTTTGCCTCTGCCACAGTATAGGTTTCCACATAAGAAAAGACACTGGCAGTCCTGAACATCATTGTGACTGTGTTAACACCAACTAAAAATGTGCAAGCTCTGTCTGAATTTTAATCAAAATTCTTCAGATTAAAATAATTTGACAGGCTGACACTTCTCCCTCCATCTCAAAACAGATGGGAGGAAAAATGGTTTCCTTACACTCAGCAATGTGATTTTATATTGTCTAAAAATCATAATTAAATCATAATGGCCCAGTTTTAAATCTTTATGGCTTGAAAGTGTACCTTTCAAACTTCTTTAGAACTACCAGACTAGCCTGCATATATCTGCTAAGTTATCCCATTGAAGACCTCAGAAAAGAATAAATCTATAACCCAAATATGCTTGTTTTCCTCTGCATAGTAACTACATTTTGGCTTGCAGATTGTGAAAACATGCAAAATGAATGCGCTCAGGAAAAAACCATCAGCAATTCCAAATCTCTGTTAGTGAAGTGAAAAATAAACAAACAAAACAAACCACCAAGCTGCAAAGTTGCAAAAGCACCAAGTACAAGATTGGGGATCATTGTACACAAGATCAAATACAGGTACTAGATAATTCTTCAGTAAAGTAACTCTTTTAATCCTATGTTCTCTTTTTGGTAATATTTAATTAATTTCCCTTCACACACCTAGCAAAACTTTTTACCAGTAGTTTAACGGGTTTCTCAAAGGGCATTGCAAAACTTTTCAGGAAGGATATTCTGAAAAATAAGAAATGACACTGAACATAACATGGGTGGGATTAAGACAAAGTACAGATACAGAAACTTGCTCCTGAGACCCGCTGTGTTTCCTCAAGTTGAGCAAAAGCAGCACCTAAAAGCTTGCTCTTTCCTTCCCAGCCCTCCCATGTCAGCCCCAGCTCTGCCCACCTTGATTCTCAGTGCAATACAGACCCCTCTTCTCTCCTCACCCTTCCCACAACCTGTCACAAGTGAAACTCCCTCTTTAGCATCCAGCTGGGACAGCTCTTCTCTCTAGACTGGTAAGGAGTAAGGGAAGAGCAGGACAGGGCAGTAGTAAGCATGACAGGGCAGAATGAGCCTTGCAAAGCATGTGTGTGACAGTGAAACAACACTCCCTGAAAAAAACTGAGCTGGCAAGTGGACTAAAGGTGAGGTGTTCAGCACAGTGACATTTTTGATAGATTACACTAGTTTAGACTGAAGAGCAATGTCAGATACAAATGGCAGTAAGAGCACACATACAGTGAATTAGCAGGGACCCAGCTGGATGAGCTGCTAGAATAACTATTTAAGAGCTCTCCAATTCTGCAAGGCATACAGACAATCTCCACAACACCTAAAGAGACTACAATTTCTTTCATCGATTTGGGGAATTTCAGTGATTTGGGGTTTTTACCATTGTAATTGTAAATGTGTTTGGCTGAATAAAACAACTGTTCTTCATCTAACCATGATAGTTTCCAACTGACAATAACCATCAGCTTACACAAACTGATCTGCTTTTGTCAGTTAACAACCTTCATTGTTTCATTAACATTAACTGCTTAGGGATAAGCCTGAAGTTTCCAGCAGAGTCTAAAGAGGGTTAAAACAGCTTTGAGAAATCCAGGCTTAGCTTTTGGGGTGGATATACAAATGAAGAATGAAGGAAGCTACTCGGAGATATTTTTGGTTGGCTAATCATCCTTATGTTATCTGAAGTCCAAAATTTCCCCTAAGCCTTCACTGGTCTGTACTTGAACTGTAAAGGGAATGAAAAAGAAAAAGCATTACTGGATATGTCTAATTGCTGTTTTCACAGCCATAACCACACCTTTTTGACAGTACTTCCCATAAAAAGGAAGATATTACAAGGATGTGAGCAACTGAAAAGTCAGAAGAATCCCATAATTCACCCAATATATCTCAAAGGTCTCCCACATTCCTCCACTGCATCTAGAAAATGAAACACACAGTGAAGAACACAAAGAGAAATTTAGTGAAAAACAAACAAACAAAACATATGCTTAACATGAAAACACTAGACAGAGATGTGCACATGGTACTTGGACATGGAGCACTGCTCAGAGAAAACTCACACAATACTTTACCCTGGAAACAAAGTTAAAATACGAATATGAGCCTGGAAAGTGTAACATATATATCTGGGAATGTAATGCGTCTTTTAGGAATCAGCTTAGCTTTTCTTACCTTCTCATGTGCATCTTAGATCCCATTTTGTACAGCCAGTGGGCAACTAGAAAGAACTTGTGCAAAATGCTGCTACCTTCCCAAAATTTATCGTAAGACCCTACTATCAAGGAAATACTTTCATGAATAACTTAAAGCAATGGTGGACATACTCTTTCCTACATCATGTAACAAGCACTTTGTACACATTAAACACAGTCTTGTATGAAAACCTAAAGAAGATTAACAAATTTCAGAAATTATTTAGGAAGTGATTGTCTGACCCCATACAATTTTTCCACAATGACTGAAAACCATCAGTATGTGTTAATTCCATTGCCAACACTGACATTCTTAAAAACACCTTCTTCTCTGTTGACCTGTGAGATTAGACAACTTGTCCAATGGATTAAAGTAATTGTATTAATTCCTAGATAAATATGTCTAGTGGGAATTCTGCCTGGTTTGGCCATCATGGCTGAGCTGAGGCACTTCCATCAAGTTGTCAATCATAGCCAGATAAGGTTCCAGGATTCATGACCCTGCTGGGAAGTGCTGGGTGGTGCTTTATCAGGTGCAGCACTCATACAGAGAGCAGGAGGAGGGAAGCAACAGGGGAGGCACAGGGCAATTTTGTGGAATCTGACCTTTTGCTTTGGGCACCAGCTTGGATTTTTGCCTTGTCCCAGGTGGCCAACAGTCGTGCTATTTTATAGAAATCTTTTGTTAAGTATGTGTGAAGTGTTCCAGTGCAAGTTCCTAATGGATTGCACATCTGGCATAATAGGCAAGCATGGTCCACGTGAGGCCCCAGATTTGCACACCAGCAAAGAAGCTGTACAGGTGGAAAAAAAAAACCTCTTTAAGAGAAAACCTCTGCTGTGCCAAACTAACTTAGCTGCAGCAAAGAGTGAACTGTTGATGAATAACTGCAAGACTTCTGTTGACAGAAGCATGGAGATAGGAGAGGTTTTCATCACACTATGGTGGCCAGTGCAGCAGAGAAAGCATGAATGAAGAAACTTACCACTGAACAGTACAGATATTTCCTCCAAAAACTACGATATATATATATGCAGATCACATTTCCCTAACAACCAACATATTTCCAACCTTTACACTGCTTTCTTTGTGGTTATTGTAAATTATACAATTTGACAAAACTGATTGGGATCTGGTAAAATTAACCTACATAAAAGAAGGGGAAGATCTACCCCATATTTTAACTGGCATTCCCCTTGAAGGAATGAAGGCTTAGTGTGCTCTGAAGGAGGTAGATGAGAAAAGTTACTAAGCAACTCTTATAATGGAGTCTAATTTAGAGTGTAAAATTACAAATTGAAAAGTTTCCATTTTACCACTAGACAAAATCACCATAGTCTGAAATTCTTCCAACACAAGTCCTTTTCTTGACACAAATTCATCTTCAAAATTTTAAGACTGAATATTCCATATATCTTTTTTTTCTGATTAAGTACTATTTGGAAAATTTCTTAGTAAAGGAATCTCACAGACAAAAGAGATGACTTCTAAAATTGCTGGTCTCTTAGAAACTTTATAAAAGGACTTCATTCATACTTGAAACCTGAAACCACAAATAGAGTACGTCCTTCAAGGAAGAGGAATTTACACCATAATTACCATTTACAGACAATGCCATTCCTTTCTGTTCCTCACCCTGAATTCTTGTGAGCTGTTTAACTGTGCTACTTCCAATGTATCAATAAACTTATAGCAAACCAGACTAGAAGCTAAGCCTTTTAGAGGATAGCTACTTGGGGAAATCATTGAAAGAGTCTACTATTATTATTCCTAATCCACAGAAAAAGAATCTAAACAGAATAATGAACTTGTTTAGGATAAAAATAAGTTGACAGAACCTGACACTCTTAAAAATCCTTCTCATCTTGCCACAGCAGTTTAATGCATGTTGGTAAACACAGCACATGGAAAGTATTTTAACAGAGATACTAAAGAAAAGAGGGGAAAAGGCAAATATTGTCAGATGCCCCAGGGCAAAATCTACACTTTGAAGTACTGCCCTGTGACATAAACATTCTTTTTACCGGTAAAATTCTGTGCCAACCAGCTACAAGAATAGTAGTCACATTATTTTGCCCTCTCCTAGTCGTATTTTCTAGAACTGACAAATGTTTCTATAACTATTAGGAAAACAAAGCAAAATGAAACATATTATTTTAAAATATTAAAGCATTTTAAAAGCTGCTAACCATTTTCAAGAATCATTTCCTGCAACTACAACCAATTATTTTATTTTTACAGCAAAAAGAAACAATTTTTCTTTGAAAGCTCTGAAGTAGCTTTCGAAAAATTATAAGGAATTCAGAACTTTGATCAAGTAGCCACAGAGAACATTCTATACTAAACATTACAATGAAGAAAAAAAGAGGGGGAAAACAATTGCTAATTATCATCTTGGTAATATTTTTAAGCAGGCTGGCAAAACCAAAGGATTAAGTGACTCTGTGACAAACAAAAGGTTAAGTATCTCTACTTGACAGTGATTTCTAAATACTAGAAAACCTAAAGAACATTTTTAATAGCTACTTTAAGTATTTAAAACTTTGGCCACAAACTGGGCAATCTTTCTTTCTTCTGGGCAAATGTTAATTGATGAGCATTTCTCTTCATACTGTATAAAATGAACTTTCATGTACATAGGATCCAAACTTTCCCAAAAACTGTACACAGACTATTGGTTTGGAATTCTCATGCAAAATCAAGAGAATGCAAATTATAAGAGAATACAACATGATTTGGGTCATGGTGAGCACAAGTCTATATGGAGAGGACTGGTTTCATAGCAATTGGAGCATGCCTTGAAAAATTTAAAAAAAAAAAATCAGACTGAAAACACACCTTCTGACAAACCCTATTCTATTATTTGTATCTGAATATTTTGAATTAAGAAGAGTTTGCATATCAGTGATGATGATCAGTTTTCAATTCAGATGTTTCAAAGGAATACCTCCCTACTTCTACCTCCTTCTGCCCTTGGAGAGTAGGAATATGTATCAGCATTCCACAAAAACATATGTATTTCTGGAGGAGTGAGAAAGAAACAAACAAAAAAACTGTAAGCCATCTACACACAATTAGTTTGCAAACATTAGCTTTAATGAAGCCTGCTTTCCCCTGAATGCACATACCATGGCAAGAGACTGCATGCCTGATGCAATGCAGTTTGTCTGAACTCAGAATGTGTTGCTGGTGCTTGGATTTTCAGTACCTAAAAAGCTGCTCCTGAATTGTTTTCTCTCGGGGAAACTTGTCTCTTTTCTATTCCTGTTACAATTTTAACGAAGCTTGTAAGTGCTTCACCTTTGAGAACACTGCTCCTCTGTCAAATTGGCTTCTCCTAGACTGACAGGCACTAAAGTAAATAAGTAAAAAGATGGACAGAAATACCAAGCATATTAATGCAATCTGTGTGTCTTTTAAAATAAGCTTACACTAAAACTAGTTTCTGAGACAACACTGTCCAGAGACTGTTAATTTGCTAAAGATCCTCTGTGAGATAGACAATTGGCAAATTTTATCTGTAGTTCAGGAATACTAAACCTGTTTTCCATCACTTTATGCTCTGTGCTAAATTTTGACCTAAACAACGTTTACAGCTAGGCTATAAACTCTAGCAATAAGCTCGGAACTAGAATCATGTTTGTTGAGGCCACTTTAGGAGGATACTGGGAGGAAAGTATTAACAATGTTATTTTGTTGAATAGGTAGGGAGAGGTTGAGATGGCTAAAAAAGCCAAGGTTCAAGTTTTACCAGGAAAAGTTTTGAAATTAAATTCCTTCTGGAATACAAAACAGAACTTGAAGAATTAGAAAAGGGAGATACTCAGAAGGAAACACAGTTATGCTAATCACCTGCAATTGCCAAACATGGGATTTGATATATTTCTATTTTTCCAAGTCATAACAAATTATGTGCTTCCTGTACTTGGGACAAGTCAGGTCCTTGTATCTTTGAAGCAAGCTCCAAAATGTGTTGTCCCCTGGCCCCTCCACACAAGGAATTACGCAGATAAACCAGTCCCTTCCCTTGACTCCTGGAGCCCCCAATGACTGTGACAGACATCCTGGTGCCCTTTACAGTGCTGGGCTGACAGGATGGCATTTGCCTGGTTCGTGCCTGAAATGTGCTACCAGCAGACATGTGTCCACTTGCGGATTAGACACTAGAATTGTCAGCTTAAGACTTATCTTTTCCCATTGAGTTTTCCTTAAGCTAGCTCAGTGATGCAGATCCCAACAAGCTTTACTCCTGCTTACTAATTGAGAAGTGCCCTGGGGTCTGAAGGCTGCATTATAAATATAGTGACTGATCAACTTCCATTAATGATGTTACCTTCAGACTGACAAGTCTGGTTTGAAGCGGTATCATACAAAATGTTGTTCATAAAACAGAAGGCAGGGGACTTCAGCTTTCTGTAAAAATGTATCATAACATTCACTAATTTTGAGGGAAGATATTTTCCCTTTTAGGATTGACGGGTGGAGGAAGTGAGAAACTCCTGGTGCTTCACACATATTTTTATGATGATTTTCTTGACAGGAGAGAGACATGACAGCATAACTTTCTGAGTGGTTAGTAATATCCAGAGATACACAATAAAACATTAAAATATGCTGAAAGCTCTTCAGCTTATCCCATGAACTCAAAAAAAATCTGCTGTCACTCAGTTGTCTAGGCTTTCTAATCAGCTGTTGTTTAACATTTCCCTAAATAATACTTGACAGTATAAAGTAAGATTGGTCAAATACATTTTAAAATCCTTCTTTGTAATAAAAAACTCTACTAGACCTAGAGAGAACATACACACCATTCCATCACACTGACAAAGTAACTAACTCTTCTCATGGTTGACAGAGATATGTGGCAATTACCAGGTCTTTCCAGTTCAGCAATTTTTTCCTACTTCTTTTCCTTGCTGGAATTTTAAAGATTATAATTTTAGATAAGACTTCACACTTTTTGTCTTCAGGTTATCATTGAATAAATTAAAACAAGAATAAAGAGTTGGGGCCTTGGGAAAGTACGGAGCTAACATGAGGGCAATTAGTTTTTGTCTTTCCTAAAAGAAATCCTTCTACAGCAAATTTACATGTAATTACAGAAAATTTGGCATGTATAAATTAATTATGTTTAGGTTTGGTCTGTATGACATTGTTCTTCTAAAGCAAAGGGCTATTTTGCAGAAACTAGTTAAATAAAAGTCTTATTCACATCTTGGCCTGATCTTTTGTGTGTTTATGGCAGACTTTGAACTGACATGTCTTGTATTTTCACCTCTCCTTCCTTAAGATTTGCATTTTTATAGGACATCTTTCTTCTGACAAAACATGAAGGTAAAGACAAGATCCTAAGATATCAGACTGTGAATTAGGAATACATTCCACTTCCACAATTTATCTATTTTTTTTTCCTCCTGATGATAAACCTTTCCAATCTGACTCTGTTCACACAATATAAAACACTTCCATCTTAACTTGAAGGAATATTTCCACAACCTGGTCTCAGAGAAATTAATTCTTTTTTCAGGTTCTCATTGCTAGAAAACATGAAAAAATATTCTCTTCAAGCATTATATTTAT
Source organism: Lichenostomus cassidix (assembly GCF_008360975.1). Classification (NCBI taxonomy): domain Eukaryota; kingdom Metazoa; phylum Chordata; class Aves; order Passeriformes; family Meliphagidae; genus Lichenostomus; species Lichenostomus cassidix. The sequence goes on along the minus strand of NC_139480.1, from coordinate 39,191,977 downwards.
ATTTTTCAATTATTATAAATTAACAGTCAACTCAGTCAACTCTGTCACCATTATGCTAATCTTGCATTTTCTAGCTTCCCTTATTAACAGAAAAGTATCTAGCCCATGATTTTATACTGCTTTTGTATGGTTTCTAACTTTTTTTACCCATAATTATTTTAAATGGACAAAATTCTGAACAAAAGTTTTGGCTTTTAATACTAAAATGTTATATAGCAAGAAATAACTTCCTCTTGCATTCTGGCAGAGTAACACAGCCCACAGAATCTATTTCAATGACAGTTTCTCTCCTACTACAGCAACCAGACATGCAGGTTAAATTCACTGATCCTTATCTTTAGGAAGATATGGCAGGACACAATTTCACAATTAGAATCTTCGAATTATTCCTCTTCTAATTCTGGTTTGTATTTTGCAACATCACTACCCAGAATTTCCTTACACAGTTGTCCCTTTTTCAAACAAATCCCCAGCGTTAACTAGCACTTTCTTCAAACAAATTTTCATATCTACATTTCTAATCCATTTCTGGTAATAGTTCCTAAATGGTTGCATATATCCTCGTAGAATACAGAACTATAAACCCTCTTTAATGCAATCCCAAGGGCAGTCTTCTGAAGTAACAGCTAATAGCATAAGTAAGCAATACTTTGAAATGTTAAGTGGAAGATAGGAAGGGCAAAGCTGCATCCTGACTTTAGGTATGGTAATTATTTCTTCTACCTGAGCGAACATCTGTGATCATTAGTTTTAGATTACAATTTCTTAGAAGCAAATCACTCTGATTTCTTAAAGCCACTTTGAAATTGCATATCATTAAAATTAGGTCAATCCTTCCAGTTCCAAAAGTGTATTTGAGCACAACAGAGCACCTATTAAAGAAACATTTGGCAGCATAAAAGTTGCAGCAGATGGGCAAGGTGCTAAGAGGCACAGGGGTAGAGTCTAGTATGTCAAAACCAAAAAAACCCACTCTTTTCAGATCTTCTGTCCTAGTAAAAGCATACAGAATCACAGAATATGCTGAGTTTGAAGGGACCCACAAGGATCATCAGGATCACCTCTTAGCCCTGCACAGAATCATCCTCAAGAGTCACACCATGTACCGAAGAGCACTGTGCAAATACTTCTTGAATTCTGTCAGCTTGGTGCTGTGACCACTGCCCTGGGGAACTGTTCCAGTGCCCAACCACCCTCTGGCTGATAAACTTTTCCTAATATCCAACCTAAACCTCCCCAGCACAACTTCAGGCCATTCCCTAAGGTTCTGTCACTGGTCGCTAGAGAGTAGAGATCAGTGCCTGTCCCCTCTCTTCCCCTCACAAGGAAATTCTAGACTGTAGTGAGGTCTCCCCTCAGTCTCCTCTTCTCCAGGCTCAACAGATCAAGTGGCCTCAGCTGCTCCTCATATGGGTTCCCCTCAAGGCTCTCCTTTGGACACTCTCTAATAGTTTAATGTCTTTCCTACACTGTGGCACCCAAAACTGCCCCCAGCACTCAAGGTGAGGCTGCCCCAGCTCAGTGCAGAGCAGAGCAGGACAATCCCCTCCCTTGCCCAGCTGACAATGCTGTGCCTGATGCTCCCCAGGACAGGGCTGGCCCTGCTGGCTGCCAGAGCACTTACACCTAAGTAGGTTTTCACGAGGACTTTGTATTCCTGCAAGCAGCCTATGCAATTCACAATTGGCTGTACCAGCCAGCTAATGGCAGAATAGATCAGCTTACCAAAAAAACTGTGTAGACAACATCATAGATTTAAATTTCCACAGCTACTGACATTATCAAAGGGGGAGGGTGGGGAATGAGGGAAAAAAATTACTTATTTCCTTTAATGCACAGAAAAATTAGTTACTTTAAAAAGACTTCCAGTATTTCTAGTTAGAAAACTTTGGAGGCATTTTAACTGCACCACTTCATGTTGACAGGCTTGGAAGACATCTGTTGATGTGAAAAGCAACATGCCTTTTGGGACTCACAAAAAGGTTAAGCCTGCATTTTCAGAAATTTATGTTTGGGGCTCTTTTAAACACCTTTTTCGAGAAAAAAATATTAGCATTTGAAATTATTTGTGTATCACAATAATATAACATTTAATCAAAATACTGTAACCATGCCCAGAGGATGAAATAGCAAAGCAGAGCATCTGACAGACGAACTTATAAAGCTCCCCCTGAGGGTATGAAGCTGTCTGCTACACTACAAGCAAAACAAATAACTGTATTAAAACATGGATTTATTGCCCCACTGAGGCAGTACATTGGTTGCTAACCACCAATGCCACAGAATGGAAGGTCACATATCAAATAAGATTTCACAAAATTTTGCTTTTTGTTACTCTGCCAAAACTTGTAAGAAAAAGTACAAACACTGCATACAATTAGGACAGAGCACAGAAGCTACATCTGGCTGATAAGAACAATTCTGCTGATTAATATAGGAATATTTGACCTGCATAGGTCCCCAAATTTTCATACACTCAACTTTTCAATGAATTCTTTTTTTTCCATCTTTACTAATTTCTCCCTTTTTTTCCTTATAATTTCAGTAGATCGTTCAAAAGAGTTGGATTTAAGCAGGCAATATAATTCTTTCATTCTAATCTCACAGGGGGAAAACCAAACATTTTAAGTAGGATTGGTATAGACCTGAAGCTAAAAACACTGAGCAATAAGGACTAAGTCAAAGGGCACTGTCTTCATTGATAAACCTACTAATAAATCTCTGCTGCTTCAGAATAAGGTTTTAGTTTCAGACTGAATTCATTTTCAGTAGAAAACCGAGCTGAACTTGAAGGAGATATCTATGCCATGTAGCTATTACACAAACATATCACCTCCTTACTGGGTTTAGATTTGCAGTCACAAATATGAATAAGGCAGATAATAGTGAAGAAGCTACACTGACATGTGTATCTTCAGTATTTCACCTGACAATGCCGGGGTAATTACCAGATTATCAGAGCACAGAGGAGCCATCTGGGTGTTTCAGAGCCTTGGAGACAAACCTGAGAGCACAAAGGCACATCAACCTTTTGCACTACTGTGCAACCACAGATTGCTGACAAACGCTATACCATGAGCAGGGCAGTGCCAAGGCGGAAATGGTAATTTGACAGGATCTAGAGCTAATATAGTACCATATATATGGTGGTCTATGTTGGAGTGCAAACACTTTTCTAGACCGAAAATTAAAAAACATACCTCTTTCAAATCTGTCAAAGTTGCATTTAGAAATCACATCTTCAAAATATATCAACACTGAGCTATTGAGCCAGTAATTAAAATATAAAGAGATATTAATTGTGCTTGCTCTTCATTTTTTTCCCTCAAAAATATGGGTTATGTATAGTACCCAAAGTGTAACTGCAGGTATAAAGTGGGAATCTAGATATCAAGTACTTTGCCACAATTGCAGCCAGGACATAGTTTTATCTGAAAGTATCTTAACATCGAGTAAGAAGCACAATTTTGAGCAAGGAAGGAATTTTTCTTCCCCTTTTTCAAATTTCAGTATTAGAGATGAAATCCTAAAAAGATTTATTCTGTAAATTGGCAAAACAGAAAGCAAATTAAAACTTTCTGAAGTTTACCGCTAAATTACTAACACCTCCTTCTGATTTTGAAAGGCCTGAATACACGATAGTGCTAGCTTATTTTGATACAAGGTGTCTTGATAAAAGGAGGGCTCATAAATACTTAGGTATTAAATATTTAGGTACATAAATAGGTCAAATTATAAAATCAGCATATATGTATCTTTCTGGCCAGCCTCAAACTTTGTGCACTAATATCAGTCTAGTATGAGGCAGACAAGGACCCTACCCACTCACCTTAGTTTTAAATCCATTTTTGCAGTCTGTACCAAGGTCCCTTAAGTTAGCCAGCTTTTACAGAAGTTGACTGAAATAATTAATTGTCCTCTTCCACGCAAAAATCTCACTATCAGAACAAAGATGCATGAAGGGGCTATGGTTGGGGGGGGGGTTTGTTTTAAGGGAATTTTTTTATTTGGTTTTTTTGGGGAAATTTTTCTTCTTTTCTAGCTTGGCATGAGGAGGGTTGGGTTGGTATGGCATTTTTATATGGAATCAGTTAAGAGATCAGAGGAGGAGCAAAGGAAGCAAGGTAAAAATATATATTATACAGGTATCTTCTAGCTGAAAGGGGTTTAAAACTGGGATAAAGATACATAGTTTGGTGCTTTTTGTTTTGGAAGAAATTATCCTTGGGATTGTCTTTGTAACTAAACAGGATTGCATAATCACGGAACCTGGTATTTTTCAATCCATATTCTCAACCAGAATTACCCATGAACTGTCAAGTTCTTGGCTAACGGCTCAGATCAGAAGAGGTAAAAATGTAATTATTTAAACAAACAAATAAACAAAGAAAAATCTCTCTATGAAATTGCTAATGCTGACTTTCCACAGATATCAAATTACAAGTAGCCAAAAATTATATATATTAAGTAGTCCAAAGAAGCAAGAGTTAAATTTAAAAAAATTGGTTCTGTTTTAAAAAAATTGCTTATGGTTTCAGACTTGTGAGAGCTATTTTATGGTGATGTTTTGCTACTTCTAATAATGTTTTAAAGAGAAAGTTTCCAAGTAAAGAGATAAAATGACAATAAATGTATATTTTAAGAATAAACTATAATCTCACAATCCCTACTAAATGAACACTGCTGTTGATGCGGCCTTCACTGTACTCCACAGCAGTACAAGTCACCCAGGATACTTTTAAAACATGCATACTAAAACATGCAAAAAATTTATCCATAACCCCCAAAGTCCTGTTGTCAGGGAGAGGAAGAATTTACAGAGACTCGGTACAATTCTGCCCTCAATCTTCCCTTGCTCCCTCATTGCCTTTATTAACTCAATATGTCCCTACATTCACTTTAAAAACTTCGTTACTATGGGAATTTATTTCCATATTTTATTGTCAAGGAGAAAAACAAGATTTTGGTGATTAAATGCAACAGAAGCTCTGACTTTTGCACAGCCTAATCAAATCTACAGCCTCAAAAACAATCTGTGTATGCGTTCGCAAGTCTTACCATTCTGATCATAAAAAGGTACATATGTTCTACCTGACATTTAAGAGCCAAGTACAAAAATTCTCCCTTCCCCCAAAAGCTTCTGGATAATTTTAACATAATTTCTGCATGTGCATTTTCAATTAAGTTTCCTAGAAACTCAGGAATAAAACATATTTTGTTTTCCCTTTCTCCCAGGGTGGACTATCCACAGCATTAAGAGATTCTTCTCTTTTCTAAGTGACATTCAAGGTTAGTGAGGCTAGAAATTCTCGTAATAACTGACCCATAAAGACAGTTAAAAAATTGCAAGCATGGGTTTCCTTCTCTCCCCATACCTAATCTATATTGCAGCTGGAAAAAGAAATACATGCATAGGTACAAAATATTGTTCAGTTCCTCCAGTAAATATGTCAAAAAGTGTTTGCTGTCTTCTATCACAACTGGCTGTTTCTACTTTAAATCTCATACACTTGTATTTCCCCCGTTTTTAATACTGTAACTTTCTACAAAGGTTAATGTTTAGAATCACTCACTTAGAAAAAGCATGTATGCAATCATTAAATCATTACAATTTAAATAACACTGAGCCTAAGCCAGAAAATTCAAAATTAAACCTAATACCAAGAAAAGTCTCCGTTGCGGCTCAGGGTTTGTGTATGTTTCTGCTCCTTCAAAACAAGTTCTCCCAGGCTGGGAATCGGAGCTCATGCTCACGTACCAGGAACAGCCCTCTCTTGGGTAGGACTCTAGGAACACCAATGAGAATGCAGTTCTATCGAATAGACTCAGGCAATGCTGTCAGAGGACTGCAGTGCTGAAACTTAGATGACAACCGTTAAGATGCTCAAAAAATCAGGATCCTGATCTTCACACTCTTGGCAGCCTTATCTTTCCCAAAGGTGCTGTAACAAACTGCTGGGAGTCAGAACTTGGAACATCCAGAAGCTGCACCTGCCCCCTAATCTATTTGATTCTGATTGAGGACATACTTCCAGGTTTTCCCTCTTCTGCCACTCTTACTGTATGCCCTGACTTCTGGGAGCAAAAGGTTTAACTTGCTATTTAGCTATGATTGACCAAGTCCAATGGGTTCATTAGGTAAAGCTCACCAGGAGCTACAAGCATGCAGCACTTCATCAAACCAGGACATTCAGGTGTCTAAATAGGACACTGGGAGTCCAGTGTAAAGTTCTCTTGATTGAACACACAAGCTCAAGTATAAACTTTCTGTGTGGCATTGAACAAACACAATCCATACTTGATGAGTACAACCATGAATGCATGCATTTTAACCACAGCACTAAACCAGGTTTAAGCAGAAAGGCATAATTCCTGAGGCAAATCTGCATGAAAAGAATTACACCAGGAAACATTTAACTCATTAAAACACCACTGAGCTTTAGCACTGTATGGTGTTTTTCCCATTTTGTGGCCAGTACCCAGACAACTGACACATGGGAGAAGCAAAGCCAGAGGGGAAAGGAACATGGCTTTCTAGGTAGTGAACAAATGGTAAACTGAACACTGGCCAAAGCTGCATATATTTCTTATCCCTCAAAGTTTGCAGGCACCCAACTCCCCTTATTCTCAGCATAAAATACATTTAATTATTAAACGTATTAAACATTGAATAAGTGTACCAAAAAGCATGAAATTTAACTGGTTTTTAATACTGATATTTTGAACAGGAAAATTGCCAGCTTCTGGAAAGACAGTTTTACAGAGCTTCTTTAATTAGGGAGCTAACTAATCACAAAGATGAAGAAAAACCTACATCTGTAAACATGCCTAATAAACCTATATCTGTAAACATGCCTTTATCGTAGTGAAACAGTTGTTAGTCACTATGATAAGCTTGGTGCTTTCAATTGGTTCCTCAAATATTTTGAACACATTAAAAATTACGAGAATAACATTTTCTGATTGATATTATTTGCAAAGGCTTCGTAGAGTGGAAAGTAGCAAGCCCCCCAATACCCTGTAAATAAAAGCCACCATGAAAAAGTCATGCTGTTCTTGATGTCAGTAATTGGCATGTAACCTCAGAATGAAAAATAAGTGCTAAGAAAAACAATGCAAAGCCTGTGGAAACCTTCTCACCTTGTGCCTCTTAAAGAGATCCCTTATAAACCAGGGAGAATATGCTGATTTTGGCTGAGATAAAGTTAATTTTCTTCATACTAGTTAGAATGGGGCTAAGTTTTGGATTTGTCCTGGAAACAGTGTTGACGTCACAGGCATGTTCTAGCTATTGCTGAGCAGTGCTCACACAGAGTCAAGGACTTTCCTGCCCCTCACACTGCCCCACCAAGGAGGGGACTGGGGGTGCACAAGGAGCTGGGACAGGGCACAGCCAGGACAGTTGACCATAGGGATATTCCAGACATATCGTGCCATGCTCAGCACATAAAGCTGAAGGAAGAAGAAGCAGGAGGGGGCAGACATTCAGAGTGATGGTATTTGTCTTCCCAAGTAACTGCAATGCATGATAGAGCCCTGCTCTCCGGGACACAGCTGAACACCTGCCTGCCCATGGGAATCAGTGAATTAATTCCTTGCTTTGTTCGCATACATAGCTTTTGCTTTACTACTTTTAACTCCGTCTCTGAGTTCTCCCCTTCCTTGTCTTACTGGGAGGGAGTGAGCAAGCAGCTGTGTGGGGCTGATTTGCCAGCTGAGGTTAAACCACAACAGGGAAGAATGGAACAACACAGCATAATTTGTGTGCTACCACTCAGTATAAATCATACGCAGGACTGAAGACAACCTTTCTCTGGCAAACTAAACTCTCTGTTAAATTGAAGGTTCTCCACAGTTCCTGTAAATATGAAAAGCGTTCCCTCTTTTATTTACTTACTCATTTATTAAAGAAGACTTCGCCTTTTTCATCTTTCTAGAGAGGCATTCTGAAATATAGGCTCTTAAATATTACGGTAGACTTCAAGTGGATAGATAAAAGTAATGGAGATTTTAGTAGCAATTCCAATAAAGACATTACAGATTTAATATTAAAATATAATCCATATTATGCCAGCATCAGCGACTTCAGCAAAACAGCTTGTGATTCCTCATTTTTAAAAGGATACAACATTGATAAATTTGCCTTAGGATGCTATATTTCTGTCATATATGATCTGTTCCAGTGGTTTAAATCACCCCACAAAAATATTTTCAGGAAACAACAGCTATTTATACATATTGATGCCCAATTCAGTACCACTCCACCGACATCACAGGGACCTGCAGGAGATCAATATCTCTGAGAAGATAGCGGAGGCCAATCTTGCTTTTCTTATTTCAGGATCAAAGAGAAAAGCAGCGAGGAGCTGTGGGAACTACAGGAAACAGCAGTATTAGCTACTTGAAATTGTCAAGGGAGCAGTAAATGGGAAAAAGCTTCTTTTGTCTAGGAAATATCTGCTGGGGGGAGGGGGAGCGATGGTCAAGACCACACAAGCCTCATGCTGCTGCCATCCAGCAGAGTGAAGAGAAAAATACCAGGCTGGCTCATCACAAATATGAGCAATGTATGTGCAAGCACATTCGTCTCAGCATTTTCGGGGATTTGTACAGCCTTAAAGCAGACAGCAAAGTTAACCCCCAGCTGACTACTGCAGAATGAGAGATGCCAGGGATAAATGGGGCCCCAGCTGGCAATGGAGCCCCCAATCTCTTCTGTAGTTCTTGAAATGCTAAAGGTTTTCAGCCCACAAATGCAATATTTAACAGCTCAGTGCACTTGAATATGTGGCTCTTGTTAAGACAAAATGAACCCACAAGAGGTCAAGTCATGTTTTGAAGCTGTATTATTTTGAAGCTATATTATTATTTTTATCTGGAATAAAAGCAGTCCCTACAAAAAGCATATTTACTAAATATCTGACTCCATGGATGAAGTCTGCCCTGCAAGGGAGTAGCTGCTACCCTAACAGTCTAAACACTGTAAATACTATACTTCAAAAACATGGAGACAAGACTGGACCATGCCCACTCAAAAGAGAAATAACGTACAAAATAAGAGGTTTTTGATCAGATGTGCCAAAATATCAAGACCTCTGGGTAAGTTCAGCATAATAAAATTCCTCGGATGGTGGAAAATAAGCCGAAAATAAACCATTGGCTTAGATTTTAAATAATGATGAAACACTACTGTGAAATAGCAAAACTTGTAAATGGAGAAGACATGAACAATAATCAACACTGCCTACTACATCACTAAGGCTTTAGAGCCCCTCAGAAGAGAAGGATAAAACTGTAAATTTAAATCAACAGCAGTATTTTGACATTGTTTTTCAAAGCACAATAGTTCTAAAAGTAGCAGCTTCTGAGATTAAAGAATGCAGAAAGTGGCCTACTTGAAGTTTAGAGTGTTCTCAAAAATCAGTAGCTTTATCTAATGCCCAGCAGCATATCACCCGCAACTAAAACTATTCCAAGACCATAAAAGAAAGTAAAGTTTTATACAACTTGGTTTGGTGGTTGACCATGTCATCCATAGAGGACCCAGGTTTATATCATTACCTTAAAAAAATATAGGCCTCTAATGCAATTCCTTTTACAAAACCAATACTGTTATAATAGCACAGGAGGCTAGATAATGCATCCTGCAATCCAATTTGTGGTTCATGTTAAGCAATAGATACCAATAACTAATTCCACATGCAAGACTGACCTCCCGGAGGGAGATTTTAATCAAGTAAGGGATGGGAAATGATACATTTCCTTATTTTAGTATAACAAACCCCCTGAACTAACAATGTGTTAATCTGGTAACATGTTACTGTATTGTAGCACTGGAACATTAATAGAACATACATCTGGTTTAGTTATTTCTGTAAGGCAGTTTGTATACATAAGACACAGAGCTTAAATACTTTATCATTACCATTATTTTTAAAATGAGCTTTAAATGCATTTGCCCATCTTGTTAACTGCTAATGTTATTCAGGTCCATTCACACTTAAAAACCAACAAAACAACAAAGCAAACAAAAGAAAACCTAAAAAACCCATGAGATGAAAAAAGGGCAGCACAGTAGGGTTTGTACTAGCTTTGTAGTATTAATTGGACAGAAGACTCTTGATTAATGCTTCTGCACTCAAGCTGAATATTGCAAATACAAAAACAATTAAGCCTCAATATTTGTGTATTTTCTATAATAACCAACTTGCTCATAGCTCTCTCCCATATTCAAGGCCCTCCCAGTCCTACACCTCTGGTGCTTTAACTTGCACAAGACCAGCTGCTGACAGGTACAATCATCTGATATCTATCACACCTGACAGCTCAATCAACCTGCATACCTGCTATGCAACTTACACTGGAAATGACTCAAGGTCTAGTAAGCTGAAAAATAAAACAAAAGTCTAACTTACTTCCATAAGGAATGCTTTGCCCCAGCAGAACACCACTTTTTTAATTACTCTCATTTCAGACAGCGCATTTAAGACTGCAGTAAGTCCAATTCCATCAAAATCTTCTGACTTAAAGACAGTGAATACATTCTTGTCAGCCAGTCAGAGTAAAATAGAACTAACCAAATGAAATGGGCTCCAGATTGACAACTTTTCCAGCCAGAGTGAGAGCATCACAGGCAGACAGGAATACAAGACTTGGCAAAAGAAAAAAAATCAGCAGCCAAGTTCTACTGAATAACCAATACACAGATGACAGAGAAAAGAGCTGGATAATTTAGTAAATGGCTACAATATAAATTTTTAAGATGCCTCAAGAATGGCTTCTAAATAAGGGGTACCATTCGTCTGCTCTGCTGGTGCTCCAGCTTTGCAGCTACCTGGTTTAGAAGCCCTGCCAGTCTACTCAAACTGCACGGGGGTGTTTTCATGTGTTTGATGTAACAAATCAGGATGCACATGATCACTGGCCTTGTATAGTAATCATCATTCTATATCACTGGATATTTGGCCCAAAGATAAGAACACAATGGAAAAAAACAGGCTTTTCACCTCAATACCATACCCTACCATCAGCTGAAGCATTTTTCAAGTTGCTGGTACCAGTTCATACTTTACTGACCATCCTAAAGATGGTCAGTAGTTTTACTATTCTTCAAATATAAATAATCATGTCTCAGTTTCCCCAGAGGTATATTCTGAAAAATTTCATAGAAGTTGAAATCCATAGCCTGGCAGCATACCAGCCCAGGTCCTTAACCACCCACTCCCCCAAATCCAGCTCTCTCCATTCCTTATTTCTGTGCCCACACTGCACCTTTCCTCTCACTGTTTGTCAGTACACCTATTTGTAGGGCAATGACCAGGACTGAATACAACTGAACTGATTCAGGTTTAAAATAACTCCTAAAAGATGTATCTGGGATATTTGGGATGAGGCAGGTGTGTGGTGTTTAAAGGCAATTTTTTTACCTTCATTTCCTCTCAGTTAGTCTGCAGCACAGCCAAGGAAACAAACAGCTGTACCAGCTCAGCTGGACAGGGCTGAGCTAAAGGTTAGGTAGACTGAAAGGGGTAGCACCTTTCTACTGTTCTATTACAAAGCACTCAGTTATTTCTTACTTAGGTAGTACAGACTTGAGCTAACCAACTTAAAAATTATTTTCCTTTTTTCCTCGGCTCCATTCTTCACTTTTGCCCTCCAATGCACTACAAAATCCTATAAAACTTTTTTCTCGACTGACCTTTTTCATGTCTTTTTTTTCCCCCTTTCTCTGAAGCTGCCCTCTTCCAATATTACACTGGGAAGACACAAAAAGCAAATTCCAGAATAGGCACATGGACACAATTCTTTGTAATTGCCAGCAGCACTCAGCTGGACCATACGTGCAAGAAACAGGCAGCCTAGTAATTTAGTGAATTAGAAAATGCATTTCTGGTCGATAAATCAAAATATTCATATTTTCATTCAATGTAGACTCTCCCTGCAAGACTGTCTCCAGCTAAAATAAAATCTTCACAAAGGTCTGTAATCTACAAAGCACAGAATTATTATTTTTATCATTTCAGATGGAAAAAATAAATCTTCATAGTCACTGATTTTCCATCTAAGACAACTCTGATGCTGGGTGAAAAAAAATCTCACAAGCCAGATGTCTAAATGTAGAGTTCCACACCTAGGAAGAGAGACCTTGTATTCAAAAAGTTAGGATGTGGAAGCTTGGATTTCACGTGTGTAACTCAGGTCTCTTCTGGACCGATTTTATTCTGGCCCTGATGTAGAAAAGGAGGAGAAAGGTGAGAACAAACTTTTCCCAATTACAAGTCCATTGGAAACATCTGCAAAGATTTTGGATTTGTGCAATGAATGTTGAATAATAAAAAAATTTCTAGATGTTCAGAATTTTCTGTCATATGAATGTTTTTTATTACTGTTTAATCCCACAGGATAGGATAACACTTGAGTTATTAACTGAACTCCTTGAAGCACCTGAAAAAAAATCTCATCTTGTGTCGTTCAGCATAAAGCCTGCTGTTACAGATGCACTTTAAGGAAAAAAAAATAAAAGAACATTTTAATCAGTTTACTCTTTATTTCTGCTCAGCATTAGATGCACAATGTACCATACAGTATTTGGCTGCTGACATTCAGAGGTCTTACATACTCCATTATACATAAATAAAAAAGTTCCAAATGTGTGTGTGTGTGTATGTGTACATAAATATATATATGAAGTTATTCTTTCCTTTTCCATTTTATCAGAAAAGGGCATGATAACTAAGTCAACACCTCAGAGCAGTTTAAGTGGAAACTACCAGTGATTAGGTGTTTGGTTTTTGTTGCTTTTTTTTTTGTTTACTCTACTACTTTCCTTTTATATTACAGCTATATAATCTGTACAAACAGAAATCATCACAGCTTTATCAATAACTACAATTTCTTTTCAACCCATTTGGAAGAGAAATCAAAATTTGCAAATCAAGGTGTTTGAGACAAACTAGAAAAGCAATAAAACAAAATAGGTTCTGCAATCTATGTCTCACTGAAAAATGTGACAACACATGTCCCTATGCAACACTGTCCTTTTGTTAAGACAGTATTTTTCTGAAAGACAGCCATTTCACTGAAAAGAAAATTACATATACTCAGCTTACTCATTCGTACAGCAACTGCTGTAAAGAACACTTGAATTTTACTGGGGTTTCTGAGTACCACTAAAATACACAGTGATTTGGTGAGCTTGTTTGTTTGCTTATTTTACGTGTTTGTTCTTGGGCAAGAAGTTAAAAAATAGGAAATACTTATTTTACTAAGGCAATAATACATTTAAGTCATAGCTCCTAGTAGGGGAAGAAAAAAATACATGCCAAAGGCATGCACCCAAGTCGCATGCATCTCTGTTAAACTAGAACAATAAGAGTTTTATCTTTGCCTCAGGGAGCAAAGCTGATGATATCAGCTGCCACACTTGCACGCCTGACCAAACTAAGCTGAGTTTGCAAGATACAAGAGGATAAGAGCATGAATGAATTCTCTGCAGAAGGCAGTCAGACATCCAGTGCTCGACTCAGATATCCAGAGCTTGGCAGTAAACAGAAGGAGGGAGCTGCTGGAAGTAAGGAAAGTGATTGGAAAAAACTCACCCCCAGCATCAAGTAATAGCAAGGGCTAATGATACATTCCTTAAACAAAATATAAGGAGACATACTAAAGCTCTTGAAGTGTTTTTTCTGCATTAAACATCTGTGCTTATTTTTAGGAATTGACTAAACTACTAAGAATTATTGTGTATTCAAAAACTCATTTAGCACCTGTTAAACAGTGAATGGTGCCTCACAAATAGCTTACAGCCAAGAAGACTCACCTTGTATAAAGCAGAAATGATCTGATGCATTTTCAGTCGATGAAACACAAAGATATCGTACACAGCTGAAATGGCCAGAACGGTCACTCCTTGCTCCTTCCACAGCATGCTGCATCCTGCACACAGCCCTGCTCCCAAGATCCAGCCCCAAGTAGTCGGCGAGGAACCTCTGGTAGAGCAGTGCTTCACGTAACACATCAGGGAGAGCAGAAAGAAGAGGCAGGCTCCAATATCTGCCCTCCCGACGATCCCTGCTACAGCTTCCGTGTGGATGGGATGAGATGCAAACAGCAGGCCTGCTATCAAGGTCCAGTACCCATCGCCAAACAGAATCCTGGAGAAGTTTGTGAAAAGGCCTGTGACTGCAGCATGTAATAGGACGTTTACCAGGTGGTAGCCCCATGGGTCCATTCCCCCAACAGCATGGTTGATGCGGAAGGAAAGTGTGCAGAGAGGTCTGTAGGACTTGTGGCTCCCGCTGTGAGTAAGCAGTGTCCCCCAAAAGTCATTGTAGAAGATATGGATCCATGGTGTCTCAGGCAAAAGGTCCTGGTTTGTCTTGATTGCTCGACTACAAAAGATTAATAAAAACCACATTTTAACAGAAGAAAATGGGTACAAATAAAAGGCTGTGAAAATGCAATCAGAAAAAATGGCATTGCTTTGGTGCGGCTTTAATTCAAGTTTTGAATTTTAACAGGAGGTGTTAAAAAACTACATATCTATTGACTTCCTTCTAGAGCAAAATTTCCATATAAATTGGCTTTTAAAACATTAGAAACAGACATTGTGCTATTTCCGTTAAATTAAAACACTCTTCAGTGACATTCTTCTGAATCTAACCCAGGAGTAATCAGTCAAGATTTGATGAGTTATAATTAAAATTTAAAAGAAATATGAAAATCTTGCAAACATTATTGTTGAAACAATGGATCCTCCAGTAATTTAGAACTGAACCCCCAACTGGCCTTTTATAATGAAATATTAATATAGATGTTGGAATGAATTTTGCTGACATAGATAAACAATAAATACAGAAGTCGGTAGGAGTGAGCAATTTTCTGCTTCTGGACAGGGCACTCCCACAACTGTCTTGTACATATTTTGACTGACAACATTTTCTGCTAACACCTTGCTGAAGACAGACAACAGAATATTTTACAGATGAATATACACTTTCTCTTTAAATTTCTTGTATTTACAATTGACAGGGAAAAAACATTTTTACATTGTATTCGCTTATGAATTCAAGTCTGTCAGCTTGATTAGGAAAAAAAAATGCTGCAGCTTTCAGCATTTATCCTTTCAACCACCCCAGCAAGGACTCGTGCCAGCCATTAGCAGTCTCTAAGTCTAATTCATTACTGTAAAAATCTGTCTCCTATAGTGTTTGTACAAATCCAAAGATTTGAATTTAAAATTCATGCAGTGGGAGAAGGTGTGAGACCTGCTTAATACAAAAAGATGACTAGAATTTAATTAGTTACTTGTATTTAAGCAATTATTTAAAGATGCATTGTTGTTACTACTGAGCTTAACTCATTTAGCATTTATTTTATTAGGGCAATTAAGAATCCAGCCAGCTCAAGACTCTTTTATTCAAAATACTAAACAAGAGAGATGATTTATATCTCATTCTCTATTCAAAACCTCTATCTGCTTACCAATAAATATCCTCCTATAATTAACAATTTTTCAATTCAGATGAGGAAGGGGAAAAAAATGTGTAAAACTCAAGCCCATTTAAAATGCATGACTAATTCATACTCCAGGACTCCCCTCACATTCTCCATTTCCTTAGAACCTGTAACCCCCCCCTTTTTTTTTATGGTATTCATTTTAGGAATGTTGCCTTGTTCTGGGAAGAAAAATGCTCAAAACTGATATACTGCAGCACAGAATCTCCATGCAAATATTCCAAATACCACACAGCTCAGCATTTCCATTGTCCAGAGCATCCTGCTGTAATGCTTTCAGACACGCTTCCTCTCAGCATGTCCTTTTGTCTCTGAGCACACAGAGGTTATAGAGAGGTCAGCTTAAATCCTTTAAAGATCTGATGATGCTTTTAAGAACATTTAAAAATTTTCATTTTGACTTCTGCTTATGCAGGGGATCAGGTTGCCTGTATTTGTTTTCCCGACCCCACACACATTTTTCTCATTTGAGACGAGTCACAAAAGAACACTGGAAGAAATCAAGATCTTTGTTTGCACATTATTTATCTTGTCCTTCTGTGCAGTCCTTTCTTGAAACCTAATTCCTCTGTTCATGATTTCCGTTTGTAGCGTAACTCCCAGAACCACCATCAGAAACTTAGGAATTCAGCAATGATAAAGCAGGTGTCAGGCACGAAAGAGTCCTTTCTCTTTCTAATATATTAGACTACAGGCTCCCAAAGGCTAACAATGGCTATCAGATGTCAGTATTTAGAGCTGAAACCTTGAACTGCAAAAGTGCTTTTTCTTGGGGAAATAGCAAGAGAATAAGTGGCAACAACATTGCCAGCACAACCACCCTCCCCTGAGGCAGAGCATTCTGCTATGAAGAGTCCAGAAAGTTCACAGGTTGTTCCCCAAAACTGGTAACTTTTAGTATTTTTTTTGCCCTCTCTCTAAGCTGAGTTTTCATGCAGCAGATACTCAGATTGAACTCTTTCCCACCAAAAGTAAAATAGAAACCTAGTGTACATTCCAAAGGCATTAATTCGGTCAAATTCTTATTCACACCTTTAGCAACAAATTTGATGCATCCTTGATCCTTTTCTGTTTTGACCTGTCCATATTAAAAATTAACACAAGGAAACAGACAACAAAAGACCCCACACACAACAAAAAATCAAAAGGAAGTCCTAAAGATACAGTATTGATCAAACTGTATTTCAGTACAGATTTCCGCAGACAGTTGTAAAATACTTCTGGTCTCTTGTTCACGTAAATACAACAAATTATAGTACCTGCCAGTCAACATGAAAAATACAGATGCCTACAGTTCGAACTGTTTAGTCAGGTCAAATGCTGTATTTTCTGTAAATCAAAATTATAAATGAAGTTAAAATTTCTTTCTGTATGGTTATTTTTTATTAAATATTTATAAGAAGAAAAAAGTCTAGCTAATGCTTTGGGACATCAGAAAAGTCTAATAAAAGACCAAAGCTAGAGGTCCTACAGCAAAGAAGCAAGTCTCACACAGTTTCATTGGTAAAGTTCAACAACTATTCTGTTTCACATTATAAATGTAAGAAAAAATATACTTGGCCAACATTAGACTTGACTGCGTAGGAGGATGCAGGAATACACCTGAGATACCACAGCCAGGCAGCTCCGTGTCATTTTGGTCTCAATGAAAGTGAACAAAGGCTCAGTAACACCAAGACTGAGGTCAGACAGGAACAGGGTGTGGGCTGAGCTCAGCCCATGCACACCCAGCCAGGCTGTGCCCACCTGCATCCCTCGCCTGGCTGCCCAACTGCACCGGCAAGGAAAACATGACGTGAAATGTTTATCCCCATGAAGGAGAAAGAAATACAAGCTCTGTATCTAATAAAATAAAAGAAAAGAAATAAATACCACTAAACTGCTCATGTCAGGGCCCCAAGGGCACTAATGAACCTTGACAGCCTGACCCCCCTCCTGAGGTTCCCACACCCTGCCCACAGTCCCAGCACCTCTTGTCAGGTCCCCAAAGCTCCTGATGCTGCCCAGGGCTCAGGACCCCATGT
Organism: Lichenostomus cassidix; assembly: GCF_008360975.1. Taxonomy (NCBI): domain Eukaryota; kingdom Metazoa; phylum Chordata; class Aves; order Passeriformes; family Meliphagidae; genus Lichenostomus; species Lichenostomus cassidix. Next base: position 39,174,437 of record NC_139480.1, on the reverse strand, counting down.
GAGTCTCCCAAGCATCAGCTCCTGTCCCAGTGACACCTCAGCAGGACTGCTCTTCAGCTCCCCAGGTTCTGCCCTGACAAGAGCCCTGGGATATGGTTCTCGCTGAGCTGGAACCATATCCCAGCCTGTTCTTGTCCCCAGAAGTGCCCAACGCCCAGGGCTTGGGCTGCCCTGACTCCTGGCTGTGACGAGGCTGTTTTTTCTCTAGTTACCAAATAACCAAGCTGTTAACCCTGCTTAATCTCTGGTTCCAGCAGCAATTCTGAAAGCAACATGTCCTCAGCCTGGTGGCAAGGCCAGCTTGTCTCCAGTAAAGGCTCCTGTGCTAGCAGCCACCATCACTCTCCACAGATAGAAAATAATATTAATTGCTGGTTCTGGAAAAGACTCCAGGATAAAGGAAATTACAAAATGCCTTATTAGCCTTGCCTCCTGCTTCACTCACAGTTTACCTTGAGGTTACGTCCTGCGAATTAGTCCAATTTTGCTAATGGGCGTAAGAGAAGCTCTCCAACTGCACTCATCATTCTTCGCCAGAGCTGCAAACTCTGCTCTCTTTAAAAGGCAGCAGGTCACCTGAGAAAGTCATTTCTCAAAATTCCAACACAATTGGCATTTCACTTCCCAGCAGACTCTGAAAAGGGTTGCACAGTCAGGCAGGGAACTTGCTTTCTTCAATTTGCAATGCCTGCCCATTTCACACGTCCCAGGAGAATGGGATATCTTATTCAGTATACAATAAATGGACATGGGGGGTGGGGGGAAAGGAAAGGAATTAGATTCAGCTATCAGTTTTTCAGAAATGGAAAGCTGAAGAAAGACAAAAAAACTGTAAAGGCAAAATCATCATTTCTAATCCCCTTGAAACAATGCTTCTGCCTCCTGCCATAAATCACATACTTGCCACAGGTCAGTACACACCTTGAGCACGACTCACCAAGCTTGTATTCATCAACCTTAAAAATGCCAGAGATCCAGCCATTCACACATGCACATATGCATGCATACGCACACAAAAAATCCCAGATGTTTTCAAAATTAACAGCCATATATGTCCTAAACTTCTGTGCTGGTGCTAAACTGATCCAGGTGTTAACACTAGGGTAAAAAAACAGATGCGACATTCTAAAGTGATTTAACAAGTTAAGCCTTATATCCAGCTTCAGTATTGCTAATGGTCCCCATATGCTGAAAATTAACATCAGCATTTGAAGCAGACAACATATTTTAAAGGAAAAGGAGAATTCTCAACTGTGCACGCAGGAAGCCATTGACCAGACATCTCTCACATAAAATAGATAGTCAGTGATGGACTGGCAAGGTTAAACATGGAGATTGATTGTTGTTTTTCCTCAAAGTCGTTTTTAAATAGTATTAATTCAGCGCTTTTTTCTTGAATAGCACTGGGAAAACACCCTAGAGTATTTTTACAGTAGATCTTAATGAGACACCCTAAGGTGTATGTTACTTATATAGACAACAAGACTGAAAACACAGCCAAACTCCTACTTTTTGGAGTACAAACAGCTTCACATCCCCAAGACATACAGCAGCTAAGTAAATCATCCAAATGGCTCACAGGCTATCTCTGTTAGGCTGGTGGTGGCCAGAAAGGAGGGAAGGGGATGCTTTAGGAAGTTCTCATACTTGCCTGCAGACTACAGTACATATATACATTCTCTGTACTGACAGGATAAAGTAAAAATCAGAAAATACTATTTAGTATGCAGAGATGTCTTAAAGTAATAAGCATAAGTACATGAAAACACATTCATCTAAATATTTAATTACACACTCAAGGGAACTATTTGCCATTCTGATAGAATTCTGGTGGCAATTATGTCTGACATATTGTGTACTTAAGTTCACCTTTCTCAACAGTTGTGGAAATGGAATTTAGCTCCAAATCCAGCAAAGTTTTACCCATGCCACTTGAAAAAAACAACAACAACCAACAAAACCACACCATACCACAACAAAACAAACAAACAAAAAAAACCAAACAAAAAAAACAACACCCCAAAAAACAACACCACAAAAGAAAAAAACAAACCACAAACCTCTATATTGTGTATCAGCTAGGGACACCTGCAGGAGACCAAAATCTGTGCATCCTCTGAGTTTCAAGTTGCAGCTTTCATTTTCTCTTAAGAGAATTTGTTCTTAGGTCAATCTCTAAGGAAAATCTAATAATTCAGCTGTTTTCAGAAAGGAAATACTTGGCAACAACTAGCTAAGTGACATATAGGATCCTGAGTTGCTAGCTGGCCCTGAGAATGGGTCTATACATATCAAACAGATTGATGGAAACACCCAGGTCCAAGTCATATTTTAAACTAGTTTAAGGAAAACATAACATCACAGAAGGGAAATTAGCTTAGTAGAACTTTGTGTCAAGTTAATTTGTGCCAATAATACCGTCCTTTTCTAATTGTACAGAAATATCTGAACTTGGAGCTCAAACACTGAAGACAACATAATTTTGATATAATTTTCCTATCTTATGTAATTATTAGTGAAAGCTATCCACTCTATACAGAGTTAGTACAGGACCTCTGGAAAATATGTTAAAAATTATAATATTAATTCTATATTTTGGACTATGACAGCAATTCTATAGCCAACTTCAGTTTAGTACATGAACAAACAGGAGGTACAAGTAACAGGTCAGTAAATAGTTTTTTACTCATAAGACTTTCTTGGATGAGACTTTCCTAAATTAGATATAAACAGAGCAGAAAGATGGAAGAGTGAGACAACTGTAACTACATCCTCAGATGTTTGCAACCACTGCCAACAGTAAAGACAAAGAAACAAAACTACTAAGGAAAACAGAACAGTAAAATCACAGAGAAAGGTTATGGTGTTATACCACAGTAGAAAGACACACAAACTTTCTAAGATTTTTCTATACCGCACAATGTCTTTTAAAGAAATTGATCTTTTAAAATAAGCAATAACTTGTTCCTTGTTTATTTCCATCAATGACTTTATCAGCTGTGGTTTGACTTTGTCTGCCAGCAACTGGCTATGATCCAGCAGCCCATCAGCTGCATGCTTCTAGACTTTATAACTTTGCAACTAAAGATACAGGATGTTATTCGAAAGAAGGAAGTGGTGGAAATGCTCACATATAACAGTGAATGCTATTAAGAATTGCTTTAAGTACACTGAAGTATGCTGCATCTATTGATTTTCTTATTGACTAAGAGAGCTTTGAAAACTTTAAGTAACTAAAAGTTCAAAACATTTTGGTTACCAGAAGATCAAGATGGCCTTAAAATTTTTTTCCACCCATAACATAAATCTTTCAAAAGCTAACTGTAAAGGTCTTGAACTCTTTCTCTATTGTATAAGGCTCTCCATTTCTAAGTATGGCCTCAGATGGGGAAAGAATATGGCCTTATTATTAACTCTAAATGCACCTCACTCCCCTTACTTTAAGATTTAGCCTGACATAACAAACACTAAAAGATGGACTATGTGAAATTTGAAACCTTAATTAATTGCAACTGCCTGGCTCAGTATTATTTGATTATTCATGCACAGATTATAAAAAAGTACACTGGAGGGAAATTAAAGAAGTAATTAATGTTTTCATATGCTGAACAGTGGGATATTATCAGTGTCCTCTTAAGAGGAAGGTGATAAAAATGTAAGGAGAAGAACAGCTCCTGTCTTTGTCTCTGCTCCCTGAGTTTCTTCACCACAGTATGAACCATAGACCTGTGAAAAGATACTTTAATTCCTAAATCAGAAATGCTTTCTGCTATTCTCACAACAACTTCATAAACTAGCTTCATTCCTGACAACACCAAGCAACCCAAAATTGCTAATTACGTTCTTTCGAAACTTCAAGATACTTTGCATTTACCTCATAAATATTCTTTCAAATACACATTTTGAAGTTTAAAACATTCTTCTATGCCAAACGACTGCCTGGCGATAACTCACTATTTGTTTATTTTATGTATGTATGTAATACCAGCTTCTGAAGCATGGTTAGAATTCATAGTTGGAACCTCTGCTGCCCTTTTCAAATCTATTTTAGATTATAAAAGTGGGCCCAGTAACCCTTCTTAGATTTACTGTTCTGCAGCAGAATATGGCACTATATTATTTCTCTTCCCCACTTCCCGCTGAAAAAATTAAACATAAATAATTTTTGCCACTTCATCATACAGCAACTCATAACAGTACAAGGACAGGTATTTAAAGGCTTAAGAATACAGTAATTAGCGTAGAAACATTGATTTTCTTACCCAAATTAATAGTATGGATATTAAAGTACTTTTTTTGACAGGTCACCTTCTGAATATACATAAAGCCTTCCCAAGACACACACATTTTAAGCCATCATCTGAAAATAGAGGCACACATACTATAGCATGACACAATAGAGTATATCAGCAATACATCAGTCCCATGACTATTCACTTCTCTGGTTTTTTTCACTATGTGGCAGACTATAGAGACGAAGATGTTCAGAAATTTAATTTTGGAAAAAATACTTTTTTTCCCCACATTTAATCTATTTGTTGATAGTGCATATCCAGAAAGTTCAAGGAGAATTATGCCTAAGCCAATGACTCTTGTGCACTCCAAATTTAAAGCCTGAAAGAATTTTTAGGTAACCCTCTAATTTTGATTTTTATTTTAGGAGAAGCACTGAAGAGAATAACCAAGAACATGTACACATACAAATACAGAAATAATGAGTAGAGAAAAAACCACTGAACCACAACATAACATACATACACTCTCCTTTTTTTATTTTTTTGGATAGGACAACGGAGAAAGAAATGGAACAGGGTTTTTGTGCATAAGTTTCTTTCTGCCACCCTTTTATTTTAGCAGCAAAACAACCCTTCATTAACGAGGGCTGGGCTAAACTTAGTTTTACTCGTTTAACTGAAAAGTATTATTCAAAATTTCATCAGTGAAAACCATTTGGTATATGCATATCCACAGAGGTCAATTTAACCTTCATCTTTCTTTAGAAATCATATTGAAGAAATATCCATACTGGGGGAGAGGGGAAAAAACCACAAAAAAACCCCTCAGCTATCACCTGTCACATTCATGTTATTCACCGCATCAAGCAATTCAGAGAACAGTCAGACCCACCTTGGCTTTAATTATCCACAGAACAAGTACAGACTGCACTACACTACAAACCATCAGACATGTACTCACCCAAAATTCTCCTGTCTCCAAGAAGTCTCCTCTTCCCCCCGCTAGCCCCACTATAAGATACATAAAACTAATGTTCTGACACACATCAACTGCACACCCTGTATCACTTTTCCTACTCAAAGGATATAATGTTAGCACATTTGTGGGGTGGGTGGTTTGGGTTTTTTGTTGGTTTTTTTTGTTGTTGTTTGTTTGTTTGCTTTTTATTAATAATACTGTAGAGAATAAGCATTTTCTATTTAGGTTAAGTCTGTTTCGGTATCTTACAAATATTGATGCTGAGGCTGTAGAAGACTATTTTATATGGCAAGAAACTAGAACTATTGCATATTTTTTCTTGCTGTATTGGTCATTTTTAGTACAATCACCCTCAAAAGTTGCCTAATTATGTATATGAAAGATTGCCCACAAATATATTAGCACATTACAAAAGGTACCACTTTTAGACAGCAACTTCTGCTTAAAATTTTTCTTTCCTGAAATCAGTCTGCTCTAAGAAACCAAACAGATACCACTTGTCTTTCAAGTCACTACTATCTTCCATGCCTGATATGCTGATTGTGGTCATAGTCCAATTTAAAGGCAGATACTAAATAATAATGAGGGCAAGGGAATCCTCCCTAAGGATTACAAAAATTTATTCCACATCAGCTACAAAGTCCAGCTACGCTACCATGAACCAAATGATGTACTGCCATTTCAATGAAATAGTCCTGAGGAAACACAAAAGGCAAAGCAAGCTTAACTTGATGGAAAACGCAGCAAGAAATGTTAACATACAGTTGAGGCTTACATTTCTCTGTGATGACAGTTTACTTATCAGTGAATCAACCAAAAATATTTTACGTATCCTTCTCAGAGGATTCCAAATTAAAAAATAGTGGAGAACTTTTCCTTCTCAGATGCCTATTAATCAAAATTCCTACATAATATATAGAGGGCCTCAAATCTGTCTAGAAAGCATTTGTGATGGAATTAGACTTTATCTTCAGCCTTTGCCATATACATGTCAGACAAATTCCTGTAAGCATTTTTATAATTTTGTATTTTTAGCAGGGAAAAAATGGAACTTGCTACAGAATTATGTCAAAACCAATTTTTATGAAAACTAAATTCTTCCAGAAAGTAAAATAACCCAAATAATTAAAAACAATATTTTAATTCACGCAAAGATGTATAATGGCTTCCAGTGAATAGAAAGACTGTTCAGCATAGTCCTGAAACAGGCCACCCCAGAAAGTGGAGGAGTCACCATCCTTGGAAATATTAAAAAAGTAAGTAGACATGGCACTCTGCGCTAAGGTTTAGTGGGCATGGTGGTATTTCATCAAAGGTTGGACTTGATGATCTTGGAGAACTTTTTCAACCTCAGTGATTCTATGGTTCTATGAGGGAACTATGCTTTTTCTGCTCTTCAACTTCTTTACAGAGGGCACTGTGGGATGCCCTTCATAAACGGTACTTTAACAGAGCAGATAGCACCCACTCACTTGGAAAGTGTGAATCTTACTGAAAAAGGCTGAACTTACTTTCATTGATTCATCTCACCTTTGTGCCTCAATAGTTTATAGAGATGCAGGGATTCACAAGAGTAAACAAAATTTCGTGGCATGCCAATCATGAAACACTAGAAATGGAAATCACAGCAGTGTTTTATATAAATTTTATTTTCTCTTAATTGTTTGGTTAGAGCACCTAGTTAGTAGGCAACAGTTTGGGAGTGACATCAAGAGGACTAATCACAATCATTCTGGGAAAAAAATGTGCTTTACAGTTACCATTATATGTAAGTTTTTATCAAGGATACTCTCAAGGATTTTACTGGATGCAAAGAGTGAGCTAAAAAGGCAGGAAATGACAAATTAGTTGAATTATGTTATCAGAACACACAGGATTAAATCCTGATTTCTGCTACATTAGCTTTAACTCACATTGGTATTGTAATAACCTTCACTTTATGTCACTGAAACCAGTAGGTTTTATAATCAACTGCAATTGGCATAAGCTTTTATAGCCTTTCTGTACACTTTTTAGACTTCCAAGCATAAAAACAAAACAACCAAACCCCATTCCTTTCTATGTTTTAGAACAGCTGTCAGCAGGCAGGCAGTTAGCAAAAAGGATCTCAGACAGCAATTCAGGTAAACTGAAGCCATTACCTGAATCACAGAACTGCTCAACCTTCCCTGAAAATAAAACTAGAGCTAAGTCAAGTCAAGTTGAACTACAAAAGCAGGGAGCTTTGAGCTGAAATATGCCAGATTTTCAAGTCTCTCCAGTTCCATGCTAGCCAAGTGCTTGCTCTTCTCCACTAGTGATTTCTGCGCTTTTGAGGTTTTTTTCCACCAAGCAGCTTTAACTCTCCAAAGTAGTATCCTATAAATGATGGTCTGAAGTTCTCCTGGAAGATCAAACCAATATTTAACTGCTAGGTTTAACTTCCCTACTGTAACATTTAAGTACAACCATCCTTGACAGCAGCATAACAGAGGACTGCATTTTTTTCTGGCAGATGAGAAAACCAAGTGCCACAAAAGGTTATGGTATTTCAAAATAATGGCCCTTAGATGACGACAGCCGTAAGTTCTGCCTAGAGAGACCTATAGAGGAAAGCTGATCACACACAAAGGTTTATGAAAGCTTTAAAAAAGTAAGTAGTTTGCTTCTTTCAGTAGTCTTCATCCAAAAAAAAAAAGGTCTGTGAGAGCACAATTCATGTAGTATTTGATGACAACAGAAATTGTAAGGATTCTTTAGAAATTCCAGCTTTGCTAAAGAACAGTAATAATTTTGCTCCTCTTGCCAAAGGAGGACTGCTTAAGATCACAATAAAAAGAAACGTCACATGTGGGGAAAAAAACACAGGTAGATTAAAAGAAAAACACACAGCTTGGTGCAGTGAAGGTGACCCAAAAGAATCAGAGAACAGGCTGCCTTGGAGAGGTCAGTCAGCACTTTCAGACTTCAAAACCAAAAAACAAACCAGTGGGTACTGTGTTGTTGCATTTGTCAACAAGGCATACATTCTCTTCAAGTATCTTCTGTCCATGGATGAGAAGATGAGAAATACAAAATTTCACTTTGGACAGAAGTAGCTTCAACTTCACATATCTGAGCTTGAACTGAGATTCTTCTCTGCTAGGGCATGAAGACCCTATCATATGATATGATCTCATGATATAACATGATATATTATTATGTACTATATGGTTTGTGATGATATATAAAACATGTGTTTTAAGAATCATTTAAGAAAGAGTAATGGGATGCCTTTTTTTATCCAAAGAGCAACAGTCCTTTTGAATCTTTACATAAACTAAGCAATTACCTAATGCCTACAAAGCTAGGGGAAGGTTACCTCTTCAGAGTTCAGGGTCCCTATTTACTGTCTCCCATGGCATTGTAAGCCACTGAAAGTTTAATGAAGAAAATTATAGTTTGCTAGGCCATATAAAACACCAGGATGTATTTATTTCTGCATAGTAATATCAACCTAGAATAGCACAAGGAATAAGCAGCTTCTGCTCTACAAGACTTGCTTCTCTTTCTCGGGCTCTACATTGATCTTGCTACAAAGTAATCAAGAATTCAAGATTTATTTCTTACCACGGGAAATTAGGTGTTTGGAATAATAGAGTGCTGTGTATGCATCATAAATTTCCCAGGTTCCTCACGTGCTGCGTTACACAGGAAGACAGTGGGAAATTAATTATGACATGGCCAATAAATAATTACAGGTATGCAACCCATTTGTCCCATCCACTAAGACAATGTGGCAGCAAAGGCATATGAAGATATGAAAGAGCATGTACCATGTTCTTTTAAAGAAATCCAAAGAAATACTGAGACAGTAAAATACTGTTATCTAACTATTTTAGAAAAAATTACTGGATGATGCACATAATCAGCCATAAGCACCTCATTCAAATCAACTTCACTGCCCCCTATAGTTCCTTCTCCATCCTAGGCTTTTAGGACAAAAGCCTGCAGAAATCACTGTGTGACAGAGGTAGCTTCTGGCTCCTAAGAGGCACTGGCAGTGCACAGGAAACCCAAAACTTCACAATCACGTTTTCAAACTCACTGGGGATGGAAGTCCAGCCCCTGCAGTAGTCTGACTGGGAACTACAGCAGTGCTGAATGTGAGCCTTATTACATTTATTTCAATGGAGATATTCAACTTAAATCCAACCTTACAGTGAATGTTTAACATCAACTTCCAAGAAAGATGAAATAGTATTTCTAGAGACACAAGTTGCTGTTAATTTAATATTACTGGCCAACAAAACAGGTGAAAGTTTTTAATTAAAGAGCCCTTCTGTAGGGTGGTATTCTGCAATTTTATGTATAAATCAAGCCAGGTGACTTATTTCCAGTAACTCTGCAAATAATAAAATTGGTTTCAATGACCTCAGAGATACATATGCTTATTTGTGGTTATGGCCCCAGGCAACCCTGAAATCAGTCATTCCATTTAGTCAGAAGCATGGCAAACAGCCAAGCTCCTGTAAGAGTTAAAGGTCTTGCACATACTTTCTTTGTGTGTTTATTTGAATAGAATGGTGACTTTGGGTTTTGGGCCACCCATCACTTACAGACCTCCTATTATATATAAAGGAACTGTTCAACTGCATCTTAGCATCCACCAGTTGGCCTTGGAATTCTAGCTCTTTAAACCTGATGTAAAATCATGAAAAATTGAAGCAATAGGGAAAAAACATTACAACAGAGTTTATCTGGAGATATTTTAATATGTATATTCCTCTACAGATGAGTCAGGCAACATTTTGGGTGCAGTTAAATTACAATAGTAGAATAAAGAACACAAATGCCCTTACATGGCCAAAAGAAATACACAAACTGTCCAATACAATAAAACAAGAAATAATGGTGACAATTATCACGAAACAAAGAAAGTAATTCAGGCCACCATACCGGGGGTTTGGGGTCTTTTGGGTTTATTTTTTGGTTGGTTGGGGTATAAAGTTTTTTAAAAACAAACTCTTTTTTCCCTTTCTTCTCCAGGGTCACAAAAAGAAGCTGCAACAGCTAACTCATACTATCAGGAACACCACGATGATGTGGGGAAATCAAAAACAGATTAATATTTTAACATTCAAAAATAACTGGCATGGCAGTAGTTTCAAGCACACCCTGCTACTGAAGAAACATGCAATCATTTTCCCATTCTGGGCTTCAGAGCCCCAAAAGTAATCATGAATTACATTTTCATTTAGAAGTTTCCTTTTGGTATTTTTAAATTAAAGGAGTTTTCATAGTCCAGGAAAACAGAGTATCCTATTTCAACCTTTGCAGCTGAGGTCTCTCAAATAAGAGAAATTCACAAGGACAATAAGTTATGCCAAATGATGAGCAGAAAGAAGGACGTGCCAAACTTGTTATCACACATAAAAGCTATACTTACTGCGCTGTTTTCTTGCTGGTGATACTGCTACCTACCATTAAAGGTGTCTTTTAAAGAGAACAAGTGTCAAATTGACCCAAATAAAGAGAATTAAGTCTTTAGCACTTCCTAATAGCAGTCATCCTCATCCACTCTAAAATACATGGCCCATGTCTGTATTTCAGACTGTGAGGAAAAGTCATCAAACAAAAGAAAGCAGGCAAGCAAAATATACTAGAATAGGACAAAATTGTGATGATTTTTTCTTTGAAGAGGTACTATAATAAAGGTTGGCAGGTACCAATTGCAGCAGTACCAGTTCCAGCCAGGTGAACTGCCGCTTTGAACAGTGTGCAATAAATTATAAAAGTGTGTAAATACACACACTGCAACTGAGGAACTGCTTTTTTAGATAGTTCAGGGATTTAAAGTTTTCAATTTGGCTTCTGCCTGACTTCATACTAAATGCCAAGGAAGGGATTCAGTGCACCTTTCAGTAAGTTTAAAAATCAACTAACAAAACTGAATTATCATCATCATCATTATTATTGTTATTATTAGTTGAGCCACTTTTTTTAAAGTGCTCTTTTCTTTAGGGCCTTAAATAAAGAGAGGAAAGTATTGCCAAGAATAGCAATATTCTGAAACTCCACCTTTCCCAGCATCCAAAAGTTTGCTAAAAAAAGATAATGTTTGCTCCAAACTGAATTCCACACAGCTCTTAACATCAAATGGATTGACCCAGAATGGAAAGTTGTTAATTAAAGACAGGCTAAAGACAATGTATCTAACCAGTTAGCACCTGTGATTTGAAAGACTGCATCTGAATTAATCCTGAAAACTAAAACAGGATAGAAATATACACAAATGTTTAGGTTGCATACACAAGCAAATGTTTTAATGGTCAGCTTATCCAAAAAATGAGGGAAAAAATAAAGTAAAACCTGGTGCAGGATATTCACCACATAAGGTAGAGGTGGTAAGTACTGATTCTTGTAGTGTATCTGCAGCTTATTATGTTCTCTTCATCAAAATAGCACAAAAACTAGTTGAGAGATATCTCACTCTGATACGACACCCCACTGTGCTTCCTTCCCACCAGGCATGTTTTGTCTTTGTGGAATTAACTTCAAGCCAGGAACAACAATCCACCCTTCCTCTTGGTATTTATTACACGGCTTCTTACTCTCTGAAGGATGCTGATGTCTCTTAGATACGTTTTTGTAATTTTTCAGGACTTAAATATATGCTGTGTAATTACTTTTAAACTGAAGTTTCATGGTGATGTTTTTCAAGCTCAACTGAATAAAGCTTGTTTAATGGATCTTGAAGAAAATATATTATTCACCTTAATAAGAATTTATTCAAATCGCTGCCACTAGCCTTTACAGAAAACCTTTTCAATTAATTATAATTACGCTTTTTAGTTCTAGGTTTCTGTGGTTTTTGCTACTAGAAAATTATAAGCATGGATTCTTGAAGGTTTTTTTTTTTCAATTGTGGTAAATAAAACTTAATTGTTGTGATGTAAAAACTCCTATACAAATGAACTTGTAAATGCAAAGCCCTTTTCATCCCTGCCGTTCAGATCAGGTCTAAATATATACCCACAGATATCGGTGACTGGAAAGAAGACAAAGCAAATTCATCTCTAGTGTTGATGTACACAATTTACTCCTTGGCTTTAGGAGACTGATTTTATAGCAAAATAAATAAAATTATTCAAATAAATATTCTCATATTGGCAAGTCTCCCCATCACTTCCGAAACTCTCATAAATACAGAAATATCTCTCTCTAAATATAATATGGCAAAAGTATTTTTGGTACATATTTCATAGCCATTTCAGTGTCTTGTCTACTTAGTATCAATATTAGAAAACTTTGCTTAAGTGAATGACTGCTCTTTGAATATAGCCAGAAATATTCCAGTAGATAAGCTGCAAAAACTCAGATAATCAATGCATTCATCAGTAATAACATCTGAACCTTTTTTACAGGTATGGATTTACAGCGAGGAAGACAGTGCAAAGCTTCATATTGTAGAGTTTATTATGATTAATTAATAAGCTCCTCATATAAAAGTGAAAGTGATTTTCTAAACCCAAGTGCTTTTAGCTCTGCTAAACAAAAGCTACAAGCACCACTTTGGTTCTCATTTTATTAGCTGAGGCAAGGGAGGGAAAGTGGGAAAAGATTTCTGTTACAGTCTTTCCAATGGAGCATCTTATTTTTAGAGAACAGCACAAAAGCAATGAAGCTGGAGTGTTCCCATCAGGCTGGAGTAGGGCAAACTCCTGACACTGCTTCGTTCCCACTCTCTTTCTTGAGCAGTGCAATACCATCCCTAACCACAGAAAAAAAACCACTCAGACTCCATCCATTCTCTTCATCAAACTCATTAGTAATTTGAGAGAAAGAAAGACAAGATGGGAAGCAACTGCAAGGCTCTTAGCTAGAAGCAGAATTAGGAGCAGGCAGAAACTGGCTTCTCTGATTTCTGTCTGGAAGTCACTGGATTCCAGTCCTAGAACACCTGTATTAAAAGCAGTCTAGCATACCTTTCCCTGTTCTTGCCCTTCTTTAGGTTTTCCCATGTTGGAGATCAACAGGGACAGAAATTAGGTAAGAAACGCATTACTGCCTTGAGCAATTCATGTTCTACAAACTTACACCTACTCATCGATGACAACTCCCTTTTCAAGTCTTCAGGCATGGCATGTTTTCTGCTACAAAATGGAAGTTCTAATCCACACTGATGACTTCAGTCATAGCTCCCATTCATAAAATAGAGGAATTCATAATTGGACATAGATATATTCCCTCAGCTGTCACAGTACTGTAATTCTGTGCCATTTAACCTGAAATGAAAGAGCACTTCCTCCTGGAAAAGCAACTGTGAAAATGACTGACTGGTTCTAGGTTTATAGCCTTCTAATCCAGATCAAATGTGCTCATAAAAAGAAGCTACCTATCTCCAACTGTTACCTCTACAAAATCAGCCAGGGTTCTGCAAAACCAGATGTTCTCCTTTGAAGCTTATATGGCCTTGATTTAGGAGTAAAAGTTTGGTGCACTAATTACAACTGCAGTGACATTTATATAATGCAGTGTTAAACATTACAGATCTCAACAAGACATGCATAGGAGTACATCTACTGTGCCCAAAACAGTAACACTGAAAATTAATGTACAGGACAACCAGTTTGAGTCGAACATAAAAACAAGAGTAAGGCTTTGGAGCAGCAAGCGGGTTCATTAGAAATTAAAAGGCAAAGCAGAATATTAAATAACCACATAAACAAGGTGAAACTGTTCCATGCTTCTAATTTGCAGGCAGAATTTGGCAGCTGAAACTTCATTAGCAATTCTCTAGGTGATGTATGAATCAGCTCAGCCACCCATGACTGTACCTGCTCTGCAGGGCCAGTAGTAGTAAAACCAACATAATAGGTAAAATCATAAAGACAGAGAGCACCACTTTTCAACACCCTCAATGATGTGGCGTGGTTTATTTTTAATCAGTCACTTGGCCCTTTTGGAAGCATGGTTATGATCAGATGACAGAAGCCATCTTTTGAACTTCAAAATTCACTGCCAAAAGGATACTACCATGCAAACTCACATCTCCTTGTTTTGCCATTAACACTGCCTAAGCTGCCAACTTCTTTCTAAGAGTAAATCAGATCTTGTTTTACAGAAAAATAACTTACATGCATCTGCTGGGGATTATTTCTTTTTCAATCCAAACTAAAGTATTCACCAATATCCTAGATAAAATTTACATGTAAATGTGGCACTTAGAGACAAGATTTATTGATGATCTTGGACTCCATGATCTTAGAGATCTTTTTCAACCTAAGGGATTTGGTAATTCCATAACTTCCAGGGAAATGTACAATAACTTAATTGCCACTAGAAAACAGTATTCAGGAGACAAGTCCAAACGATTAGGTATCTGGAAGCTCTTTAGCTCACAGGGTAAAGTAGTTAGTATAAATAAAACTCATGCATTCCAAGAGAAATATTCCTGTAAAGAATTATTTTTACATGACTGATGCTGTATTGGCTAATTTTCTCTATTTTAAGACTCATCTAGCCAAACAAAGATAAACTAAAGGAAAAAAATTACAGCAACAGCAGCAATCTAACATTTTTTAAACTCTCACAAATACAGTAAATTTTAGTCTTGTAAGTGATGCTTTCACACACAAAAACATTCAATACTATAATGGCAAACTGGCTTTACACACTATAATTTCAAGAACTACAGTTTCTGAGTCTTAAGTATTTTTCTGCTGTAAGAACTTCAGACTTAGTCTGCTCTGATCAAACCTTTTAACATTTCTTCAGCTCTAAACTAGGTTAGAAGACATTTCCCCCACCTCCATCTTTTTTTTTTTCCTTGTCTTCTATATTCTCCCATTTCCATATAAGAATGTACGATGACTAGACCACACTGTGGGAAAAAAATGCTACACAATAAATAATACTATTACTTCCCCACGCAAAAGAAATGAAATTTCAATATAAACCAAATCAATTGTCCAAATATATGATCATCCTTGTCAGAATTAACAATTTCATCCAATAAATGTTTGGGACTTTTTTTTTTTTCAATCCACTTATTTTTAAATGCCACAATAATCTAGAAATTCATCAATTTACAGGAAGTTTTTTTTCCCTTGTTGATAGTTGGACTGTGTGCTAGAGGTTCTTCCCTCTCTGACCAAGTCTTAATTTAAAACGCAGCATTCAGTCTTAGGAACTTAAACACTCAATTAAGTGATCAAAATTTAAAATAATCTGCCTTTTTAGATTATGTCACTTATTAACAGTCTGGCTAAGAATCTCTTCATAGCAAGTTCTGAAATCTTGCTCTTAAAAGCAGGTCAGAAAATTTTTACATCTGACTGTGAGCTGTTGTGTATACGCACCCTCTATTTTTCCCAATTACACAACAGATTTATCATCAAGCACATTGTTGTTTTATGGTTTTTTAATGTATGTATAAACTTCACACCTTACAATGTCCCTCTCTAGGCACCACAAACACATTAAATATATTTATGCAGGAACCAGTCAGCATTATTTAGGGAGGAGGAAGCAAAGAAATGTGGAATTGTTTTTTGCATACTACTGTTCCATTATGCCTAGGAGAGCCAAGAGTCTTAAGAGCAAGCACAGTCATCTACTGTTCTTCATGAGCAAAAGTTAGAGTTAGCAAATTATGAAAAACTAAAACAGGTTTTTAATTTTTAACATCTTTATTCTGTCATTTTTTTACAGCCTTGTGAGGACATTCTCAGTACTGCTGATGGGTATTTGGACACTAAGTTTCTCACCTCCGGTACAGCACAGGGGTGTTTCAAAAATTAATTGTTATTATAGCACTTCAAATGTGTAAAATGCTGCATAAATACTGAAGACATTCAGTTAACGAGTAATCTAGTTAAATCCTTATTCATCATACTGAATGTAAGCATTTTATACTTTTAAAGTTCACAGACTGTCTATAAAAAGCCTGACAATCACTTAATAGGCACTGAAAAGCACACTAAAAGCACGGACAGCCTCAACTTGTTTCTGTAATCAATTTTGAACAAAGTCAACTCAGAGCAGTCACCTCACAGGACCAGAAAGCCCCATGAAATCATAGTTCCCAAATGAAAGGACAAGCAGTGAGTGCCTTTTTGGCTGCTGTGACCCAAAAGGTCATAGAGAACAATGAGACTGCTTTAACTACTGTGAACTTTCAATCATGTTGTAGAGGTCAACACTTATTAGCTGAGTAACAGAAAGAAGCATCTTCTTCACCTGAAAAATTCATTGCAGTAGAAAAAGAAGTTCCCATAACAGCTACCTGATACCTTCTCCTTCCTTCCCACCACCAGTTTCTGACCAATATGATGTTGTTTGGTTTCCATCTGTGCTGTAAAAATTCCCGGGGTTTAAAGTGTGAAGCACCACCTGAAATAAACACACATGCAACAGCATCTACCTGCTATATACAACCTACATAACCATTACCCATGTGAGAAATAGATCTGTAACCAACTCAAGAAGGGTATTTATCAACCTTGCATTAAACAGTACAGTTGGAGAAAAACATCACTTTTGGACAGCACTGCCAATTCCTCGACAGAAGAAATGGGTCTGGATGAAAGGACCGGTGTTTTTATCCACTGTGTTCCATCTGCTTGTCAGTCATCCTCCACCTGGCTATGCTTCCCAACAGAGAGGTTAAACACTCCATTCCGCATTATTTGCAAAAAAATTTCTAAGCCTCTAATAGGATCATTTATTCTATTCCAATATTAAATAGTCTCCCATTGTCATGGTAGAACCGTAACTGGCAACTCACTTAAAATTTACATGGGCTACTAAAATCAGGTGAACTTACATAATGGCAGAGATATGAATGTAACTACTTCGAATCATAGAATATTCTGACTTGGAAGAGACTCACAAGGATCACCGAGTCCAGCTCCTGGCCCTGCACAACACAACCCCAAAATCACACCAAGTTCCTGAGAGCATTGTCCAAATGCTTCTTGAATTCTGTCAGGCCTGGTGCTGTGACCACTTCCCTGGAGGGGCCCTTCCAGTGCTTGACTAAATCCCTGTGAAAAGAAACATTTCCCAACATCCAAACTAAAGCTCCCTTGACACAACTTCATGCCATTTCCTTGGCTCCTGTCACTGGTCAGCAGAGAGGAGAGGTCAGTGTTGGGCACTGCACTTCCCCTCATTAGGAATCTGTAGACCACAGTGAGGTCTCCCTCCAGTCTCCTCTTCTCCAGGCTGAATAAACCAAGCGACCTCAGCTGTGCCTCATACAATTTCCCCTCCAGACCCTTCACCATTCCTGAAACTCCCCTTCAGATGCTCTCTAATAACTTTATATTCTTCTTATGTTGTGATGCGCAAAATTGCACTCAGGACTCAAGGCAAGCACCTGCAGCTGAAGCAATGAAGGGAAGATTCCTATTAATGCTGGTGTAACCAAAAATGACTGAAATTATTCAATTACTCTATGTAGGCATACAGAGGCTAGAGGTACTACTGATCTTTTCCATCATGCCTCCAGCAGAGAGATCAGTAAATGTACTGGAAGTCTGAGCACCAACATATCTAAATTTAAACTTCTCACAGCTGTGTAATGAAGAGCTTCATTTGAAAAACTAGTCTGGAGCTACACTGAACAGTTCAAATTTTCAAATCAAAAATTAAAAAAATCATACTTTGAATACACACTCACAAAATCAGTAGAAAATCAGCACAGTTCTCTTTGCTACCACTTCCAGATAACACAAATAGGGCCTTCTATATTCTGCAGGAGTCAATACAGTTCAAATGTCTGGCACTACTACAGCAGTGGCCAAGTTTGATGCAATATGAACAAGAAAAGGGTTGCTGGCATTCACATTTCACTTAAATCTCTAGTTCCAGATGCTTGGCTTCAACACTAATGTTTAAAGAGTCATGACTTCATTTCAGAACATCATTTCTGTTCTTAAGGCTTTAGTAGCAACTTTCACCACCAGCAAGTTTTATATTCGTGGAAGGCAATAGCGGTCAGTCAGATGTTGGTTTAGGGGCCCATGCCTGAAAAGACACCTGAACACATGCTGGAGTCCTGCCATCACCACTCACACTGGCCATGCACACTGCTACCTGTTCCCAACAGCACTGCTATTTAGGCACCTGATTTACACAGCCAAATGCATACACTCCATCTGATAGGACCCATTTTATTGGCACCTCTGAGTCTCCAGGGGCTTCTCACATTTATGTACAAATCATAGTCTGTCAGAAGGAACACTGTTAACTATAGCCAGGACAGAGGGCCAAAAATGGCAAATATCAGCACTAAATACAGTCTGTTTCATTTTCAGTGCAAGATTTTCCTTTAGAAAAAGATGAATAGATTGCTAATTTAAGCAATTTGAGAATAAACATTGATTATCATAGTAAAATGGCAATTAGAGCACTCCTAGAATACTATAGCTAGAATACTCCCACCAATACTACATTTCACTACTGTTCACTGTCATTTCACATGAAAATACTTGAAAAACTGAATATAATAGAACCCCAAAAATTAGTCATTCTGTGATAAGGTTTTTATGTTAAGCTAAAAAGAAGTTCACTTTACCATGTAGTTTAAGAAAAAAAATGTATTTTAAAATCTCTGTGGAGCCCCTGCATTTTCATGCAAGTATTTTATTTTAATTAAAGTTGATTGAGTAATGCTACTATTCTGATAGTAGCAATGGTTTAGTGCACTTGCTCCAGGCTTTTTGCAAGAACTGCCCAAAGTGTCAAGTCAAAATTCTTCAGAACCATTTATTGAAGCAGTTTATCTATCCTCAGTCAATTTTTACTTCACTTTCAGTTTCCTTTTAAAAATATCAACAACAGGCATGGAAGAAAGGGGTAAGCAACCAGAGGGGATAAATAAAACCCCTATGAGTTACAAACAGAAAGAACAATGCAGGCAACATTTTATCGCACAACAGTACAGTAACCCTTTCTTTCTCAAAGTTTTCAGATCTTTGGGATTTTTGAATGCATGAATGAAAACTCAAGACCAAAAATATAATAATTACAATAACAAGACATGAAAAAATTACCATGATTCTTTTAAATATCTAATCACAATGATGTGCCTAGGGGCAGAATTGCTCACTTGCAGTCAGATTTTATTAATTAAGGTTCTGTCACGAACAGTAAAACTATTTAATTTGTTGCCAGTTCACTGCTTATGCGCTGTACATTTTGTTAGGAAGATGGGTAATAAGGTTGTCCCTTAACATCAGTTGATTGCTGCAGCTTCAGGTCACATTGAACCATCTGAAAGAGCAGGAAATTACATCTCCATGTCCCGAAGATCAACAGAAACCTCCCGAGCTGGAGGAGCTTTCGTAGCTGTCTTTGGCAAGCACATCACCTCCTGCAGTCTGATGAAACACCGCCTAGAGCCTGGCACCCATCAGTGCCATTTACCATGCAGGTCCAGGCTTGGTGCTGAACTTAACTCAGATTAGCAGAATTTTAATGCCCACTGAAATACTTGAAATACACAGAAAAATTATTTAAGATATAACTTTAAAAAACGTTTTGACCTATAATTACTTCTCTGCAGAAAACCAATTTAAAAAATTATTTACTATGCTGCAATGATGAGTACTACAAAGACTGTGAGGAGCTCAAATGCTATAATGATGTAGGATGGAGAATTCAGTTTCAAATGCAAGAAGTAAAATGAAGACAGAATAAGCACTAACTTGCTTGACAAATGAAAACAATTACAAATAGTCCTTCCTTTTTCCTTCATATATTTTCATTGGAAGACATTAGTTTGATGGAATGCAGAGGGATTACATCAATAAGGGGAAGAGTACAAGTAATCCTGCTAAGACATTACACGTTTTTCTCCTGCTGAAAAGAAAAATAGCAGCTCAGTGTTTGGGCCTCCACTCAAGCCCTGCACTGAAGACACTCATCCCTGTAGAGGATTCCATTTGGGAATTTTCTTTATTCTGTTGTGGATGGAGAGGAATAAAATTATCTAAGCAAACATGACAGTCCTGGAAGAAAAATATTAAGTGCTAATATTTCCACTGAACAACATTTCAGGGCAGACAAATTGAAAATAAATGTAAAAGAGTTATTAAGGTTACACGGAAGTGCATATGTGAATCTTGCTTCACTGATGAAAATGGGACTTTTACAATTAATTAGCTTCAGAAAGATCTGGATTTTTCTGAATAGCCTAACAGTATGAAAAATGGAAGTTCAGCAATGAAGCAGTTGGCTTTGCAAACAATCACACTTCATGCCAAATTCTCCTTTCAAAGGCTTTTTGTAGCACATAGAGTAATTTATAGGCTTTAAAAATACCATATACAGTGCAAGAGTTGCTGCCTGTGCTTATGAATATGACCAATACAATAACAAAATATCAGTATGTTAGCCATTAATTTCTTCAGAATCGAGAACATTTGATAGAAGTTTGGAAGTGATTGCTACTGAGCATATATACAGTATCTGCCTTGCATGTACAGAATTCTTTGTTCACACATATATACTTCATTTGTGTATTACTTGCAATACCAAAACATGACTTTTATTTTTAGAAAAACAAATCTTGTTTGTCCCTTTCCATGACAACTATCTGAAATGTTCATGCTCCACCACATACCTGAAATAACTTGAAGTCTGCAATTACCAAACCAGTAACATTTTTATGGCACCGCAAGTGAGATGGCACATGAAAACCTTTCCAAGCATTAAAAGAAGATGCGTGCATTTTTGGTGACATTCAAAGACTGTCCACAAAAAGCAGTGGGCAGAGGAAGGCAAAGGCTATCCAGTTAACAAAATTAAAAGTACAGAAAGCAATACAGAGCGCATGCAGATAACAGCCTAATTTAACAATCTACATTTGTAAGAAGAAGCTATCAGTATTAGCACCCTTAATTTCTCATAATCTTTTGAGATAATCAGCTTGAGTTATGCCTGTTACACTTCTGAAAATTCCTGCTTTGTTTTCCTAAGCTTTCTCTTAAGTGTATTCCCTACCTCCCTGATCAGACTATGGAAGAAGTGGCAGCTCAGTACTTTCTGAATAAGCAGCAAAGACATCTCAGTTCAATTCCTTCCCAGATTAGCTCAAAAGGACTTTTACCCAAATGATTTTATACAAAAGCAAACGTCCCCAGTTCTTGGAAGTCTCTAGTAAAAGTCTAACATATCATTCCATGGAAGCAGCATCCAGGGGAAAAGGCATCTAATCACACAACAAACACGCACTTATGCATGGGTTCACAACACAGCCCATGCAGAGCTGTGAGGCTGCTCTGCCAAAGGCAAATTACACCCTTTGAAAGGGAATGCCTACTTTAAGAAGCTGGTACTGAAAGTCTGTTTCTTTTAACACATTTTCCAAAGAGTAACAGAGCCCCTCTGTCCCTCCCACATTTCTGAACTATACTCCAGTGGATCTGTGAAAGGTCACAGATCTGTGAATCAGCTGTGTTTGATACGAGGCGGAAGCAAGGCTGTGCAGCCAGTGTCTGAAACATTTGGACCACAGCAGGAGAGCATACAGCAAGGGCCAAAGGAGTAAGCTTATGCTGAGCACATAAGACATAACAGGTCTGTAAAAGTAATGACTTCCAGCCTTCAAGAAACACTCTGTGGCATTCCAAATCAATAGAACAGCCAGCTCTTTGCCTGCCCTGACCTCTAAGATGTCATCCTCTAACAAATGACCCAGATGATTATTATGCCTTTTTTTATTTATTTTATTATGAGAATACAGAATTACTTTTTGGCCAGAAAGATAGGATGATTTAGGTGTGAATGAGCATATCCTATTGTGAACTTTCAGCAGAAACAAAAGTACAAAGCAAATTTTACAGCAACAGCAAGTGAACAACAGCAGACAAGCACTGTACAGAAAGCATGCCCATCCTGGAAGCTTTCAACAGCTGAACAAAAGAAAGAAGCACTGTGCCACCCCCAACACACACCTCCCCAGTATGTCACCACTTGCTTGGAACCACATATAATCAATTATCTTCCTTCAACCAGGACCATCCAGACAATCGTAAAGACCTGCATGGCCACCTTTCCCTGCTACCATCAAACTATAAAAGGTGAGGGAAGACAAAAAACAGGAACCATGAATCAAGTCTTAAATAAAGGAAGAAAGAGAGAGAAATTGATTTGTTTCTAATTGTTCTGAACAAAAAATGAGAATTAAAATAATTTCCATATCTTAAGCAGTGAGGATGTGCCTGTGCAGAATGACCTGGTAGCCCAGACTGAGCATTCTCATGCTCAGCATCTGCACGCCCACAGAGCTTCTCAACCCTGCTGCTGGGCTCCCATCACAATGGGGAAGAAACAACTTACACAACCCCTTCTCTCACTTTACCTCTTGGCTCTTCTGAAGGAGCATTTGAAAGCATCAACACCTAACATCTGCATCCTCCACGCACACACACATACCTACCTGAACAACCCAGGATCAGCTCTCCCCCAAGGCGAGCCCCCTTCTTGACTGCACTCAAAGAACAAAGATGTCAGTCTGTTATCTCTGAGTGCTGAAGAAAAAGCATTACATTCCAGAAAAAAAGTAAGGAATTTGGTTTCTGCTAATCTATCCCTTTGTGTATTTGAATGAATCTCTTCAGCACATGGTCTTTCTCTTGGGTGTGACCACGTTAGATGCTACACAACAAAGTCTGTTCTCAACTTGAACCCCTCACAACTCCAAAGCAAGTACAAGTGACAACAGACCTCTCTATTTTCTTCACAGTTATTGAAAGGGTTAGGTGTTTTCAGCTGGAGAGTGGTACCTCAGTCGGGAGGAGACAAGCGAGGGTGACAAGAAACAACGTCAAGCTTTAAGAAGTTTAAGACAGTAATTCCTGTGTAAAAGAGCAGCTACATATCTGGTTATCTCACTGCAAATAGCATATCAAGATGAAAAGCAGCAGCACTCATTATCAACAAATTCAATCTGCTATGAATTACTTTGTTACCTCAAATACTCTAAATAAATGGTATTACCTAAGTATTTCCCAAAGGAACAAACTGTACAAAGAATTAAGCAAATGAAGCCAAAGGACAAGGTCTCCAGCTTCCCAGCAACCTTCTGACATTGAAATTTATTACCAGGTTAGAAATAGAACTACCCCACCCCCAAAGTTATTTTTCCCCATACTCTTCAGGGAGGAATCCATCATAATATTTAGTATAAAATCATTATTATTCTGCTTTTAAAGTACTTTTCTAAAAAAAAACAAACCAAGCTTTAAGTGATCCACATATCTGTATCCCCACATATACACATGTACTTAGTGCCACAATGCATTTAAATAATGAAATACAAGGATACACCCAAGTACACCAGAACATGATCATGTTACAGACAACCTTCCATTCATCCACTTGATCTTTTTCTTAATTCAAGAAGTTTACAATCTGAGTAACATCAGATGAGAAATTCAAGTACACAACACATGCATCATGCTTTAAAATACCAATGGTCTACCCTGAAATAAACAAAATTACTAAATATTAAACCAGTAAGGGATTTGCACATGGCTACATTTAGTCTATGCATGCATGCAAATCCTGTGATAGTGAAGCTCTTGTTCATGATCCCACCAAGATGGGAAGTTTACATTACATTAGAATGGACTGAAGACAGAATTTTGATGGTTTTGAATTTCAACTGACAGGGGCAATGCCCCAAAATGTTTTAGCAAAGATAAACCCAGTTCTGCTTTTCTACACACCACCCATGCCTGCTGCTAAACAGAAAAGCTTTTCTTTCTATAAATTGCAACTGAGCTAAAACAAGCAAACAGCTTACTTAGCTCTCACATTTGAGAGAATCAGGAGGAAGTGCGAAATGGGGCAGTGAACCCAAAATGAAAAATAGCAACTATGTTAACTGTTGAAAGGAGTGAAAAACTCAGAAAATAAATTCAAAGCCAAATGGATGATACCATAGAAGAGAAATACTACATGAAAGAAACACTTTATTAACACCGAATTAAAAAGTAAATTTTTTTAAAGTTTCTAATACGCTGGATTAATTATGGTGTATAGGAAGAAGGGAGCCTCTTTATTCAGGAAGTTTAAAATCCTGTAAATTACTTTCAGGGTGCAATTTTCAGTAACAAAATGTATATGCTTTACAAAAAAAGGTAACTGAAAAAAACCCTAAATCTATGCAGATAAAATTTCACTTTCTTTGCTGGAAGGCATCAGAATAGGGACACCAGTGCTACATTTTCACTGGAAAGTATCTAGCTGCATCATTCATTACCACACACCATCAACCTGAATTACAGTTTTCTGCTTAAACTCTCTTTTATTGAAGGGTAAGCTGTAGCACACTTAAAAGTGAAAAATATCTGGACATCGAGGACCATGAGGTTGAATCTACATGGAGATATAAAGCATTTTGATGAGCATTACAGGGATGACAGGAAGTACAGCCCTTAAAAATGAAATATGGCCTCCCTCTGCAGTTAGAACTCTTTGGGAGAGTTAAGAAAACAGAGGACAAGGAAGCAGCCCTGAATGTAGGTTACATGTCCTACATCAGAGGCAGTTTAAAAAGCAAACAAAACAAAGCACAACCTTGGTAACCGCAGAGTGAGCAGTAAAGTCCTGTCATAGCCTGAAAGCCAGCCAACAGGTAGGGAGCACAGGAGTATTAATAAATGGCAGAATCTCAGCACAGAAAGAAGTTAACAGTGCTGTGCCCTGGGGAGCTGTACTGAGACTTACACTGTTCCATGTATTTATTAATGGCCTAGAGGAGACGGAAAAAATGCTGATGGCAGGAAATTATGTAGGTTAGTCAAGATGAAACAGCACTGTGCGGAGTTCCCAAGCAGCCTAGCAAAACTAAGCTTGAGGTAAATCTTCCTGCATATTTAAGTAAAGCCTGTGTACCTTCATGAAAGACAAACTGCATGTACACTTCTAGGTTTACAGTTTATCTCTCAAAAATCTATTCACTACCACAGCTGGGGCAAGTATGATAGTGAGTCTTATTTTAATTTGCATGAAGTGGTAGTAACCATTTATGTTGATCCAAATTCTGATATAAAAATTCAAGAAAAGGAGAACCAGATTTTCTGATACTTTCAAGCAGAGCTAAATACAATAGAAGATTAAAATAGAAAAATACATGCATTGTAATACTAATAAGTAAACTGAAGGCTTGCTTTCAGCTTAACAAATTCAACTTTGGTGATTTCTTCCAAAAAGATGGTGAATTTCCAGAACTGCACACTGGTTTTGATAAAAAGCTCATGAGTTCAATGCTACCATGTAAGGATGCAATTAAAAGCAAATGCTACATTTAAAACAAGACAGTTAAAACGAACACATAAACCTTAAAGAAGATTCAGAATATATTCTTAACACCCACTGGAATGTCTTTAGAAAGATCTAAAAAGCACCTCCGCAGTTCTCATTTTATTAAATTATTGAAAAACAGGTGTAGGTGCTAAAAGAAGTAACAGTGAAAATAACAAAGTTTGCTGGGTTAAATCCAATAGTAAGAATTATTGCCAACTCTGAAGAGTTGCAGGAAGCCCTCACAATATTTTGCAGGTAATTCATTACATGAAAATTATTCACTTTTAGTAAATCCTAATATATTCCATAGATGTGTATTTGGTCAAGCAGAACATACCCTGAGTATACCTATTTAGAAAGTTATGGACTTGGACCTAACTATTGTCCATGAAGAAGAAAAAACAAATCTCAGGAGTTATTAGATATTCATAAGCTTGAGTTTTAATGCTGATTTATTATAAGCGGAATATAAGGACTTTTTTTTTTAAATGAAATCTCACGCTATATACTTGGAAGTGCACCCAGTTATTTATTTATTTATTTAGAGAGCCCGTGCTCTCTTTGTTTTTCTCTTCTTAAAAAGGAAACTAGAAATCATACAGATAGAAAGAAAGACAGATATATTTCATAAAAGGAACAGCTAAACAGACTGAGAACTATCAAATTGAAAAAAAAATACCACAAAAAAGCCACAGAACAGCTATGTGTAAATGGTGGTAAGTAGGAAGTGAAATACAAAGTGAGGCTTTTGCTTTATTCTTTCTATCACACACTAATATTATAAGTATTCAGTACAGATCCAAACTGCAGATTCTTGGTGTTAAGGGTCAAAGAAAAGTATCACAGTATTTTCCTCTGCTCTCATTCATACCTCTACTCACCTGCTGTTCACTCCCATGGACAAAACAGTGATATGGAGAAGGAACTTGATCTGGTATGACCACTCATACATTCTTATTAGGGAAAAAAAAGCTTGTGATCAAAGAATGCTGGGATAATTATTAAAGAAATGACAACTTGCAGG
Source organism: Lichenostomus cassidix (assembly GCF_008360975.1). Classification (NCBI taxonomy): domain Eukaryota; kingdom Metazoa; phylum Chordata; class Aves; order Passeriformes; family Meliphagidae; genus Lichenostomus; species Lichenostomus cassidix. The sequence goes on along the minus strand of NC_139480.1, from coordinate 39,147,916 downwards.
TTAAAATTTGTACAAGCTAGCATTAAAAAAACAGTAAATTGCCCCACACAATAGCCTTTCTGGGTTTTAAGTGCTATAACATAAAAGTCAAATGCTGCTGACAATTAGCATCACAGAACTTGCTCTCCTTAACTTAAAATGCTTATTAATAATTTTAAACAGTCATACAAAAGGCATCACAAATGACAACTTGAAGGCACAGGGACTGCAGCAAAAGGTTCAGATCTAGAAATTTAGTATTAAAGAAAAGATTCTGTTACATCTCAAATTTGACCCTTCTTTGCCTTGCATCGTACAGTCATTTTTACCAATAGCAGAAGTGTTGGTAGAAAAGCCAACAGAGAAAGTCTAAAACACTGCCAGCCAAATTAGAGCATAGTGACTTATACCTACTCTGTAGTAGTCTGGATAGCTGCACAGAAATTGAGCATTAAGACCTGATTTACTGTGAGAAAACGGGGATAGAAAATGCCCAATTATTTAACGACCTTGCCTAACCCCATTCCACTGGAGGAATACATAAATAAATAAAGCAGCCAGGATGCAACAGGAATAATGAAACAATGCTCTTACACAAAACTAGGGAGGGAAGAGAGCTCTCTAATTTAGACGAAAATTAAAAAGAACAGATTTCACTGTAGAAGCAAGAAAGTGAAGTAGGTGGAATTAACTCTGGGAGTTAAACCAACAGTTTGGTAAGAGTAGCAACAGAGATAAGAACAACATCTATAGCTGTAGCGAAATAAAATAGAATTACAAAGGGCATCAATACTCGAATTCTGGGATTTTTTTAAACAACCTCTAGGCAGTCTAACTTTATATTGAGCTATAAAACCAGATATTTTCACACTGATCTTTATATAACTTTACTCACTTTTACAGGAAAAATATTCCAGTACATTTCCCACGTAGATCACAAAGTTTTAAACAAACTTTTAAGGTAGCCCTTACATCAAGTGGCATCAGCATGCCAGTTTTTTAAATCAGTTTTTTAATAAAACATAAGAATTATGTTTTATCAAAATGTTCAGGTAATAGTTCAAAGAGTCAGAGATTCTAAGGAGAGAATAACTGCTTTTTGTTTAATAAAGATGTGGGCTGCTTGGAGACAAAGCAACATTCAGGAAGGTATCTGTAAACCAGACAGTGATGAAGGGGTGAAAACATCAGTGCTGCTTTAGTAAGAAAAAAGCAGCACTGTGATTAAAAACACCTGAAGAGATCTTATGTGTCATGACATTTTTCTATATTACAGTTCTTCCTCTTGTTCACTTAATAATAAGGTATCTTATAACTATAGTCACAGACAAGGTACATGCCAAATACATCAGCCAAAGCACTCTTTTTTCAAAATGACTGGATGAGGTTTCCTGTTTAAGAGCAATTTGGGGCTGTGATAGGATCACAGAAAGCTCAGCAGTAATCACTCACAGCAAAGATACTGGAAATAAAATGCACACACACATGAAATCCACGTTCCTACATTACAAACCACAGATCTATGCACTAAAAAGCTTTTACTCCTGTAATTTTTCTTCTATGGAGTGATTTTTCAGTCTGATGAACAACCAAGATGACTCAAGGCAATCCACTTATTATAGTACTTCTCTAAATATTCAAGCACATCAACAAACATTTAACACAATAACAGTGTTCACACATTTAAAACAGAGTAACAGTTCAGCTAAAATTATGGAGGAGGTTATCCTGGAAGGTATTGAAAAACACCTGAAGGACAACACAGTCATCCGTCACAGCCAGCACAGCTTCATGAAGGCAAAGTCCAGCTTGCCATACTTACTTCCTTGTAGGACAAGGTGACCCACCCAGCTGGTTAAGGGAAGCAAGTTGATGTAATCTTTTTGGATTTCAGTAAAGGTTTCAATGCCGTCTCTCACAGTATCCTTCTGGACAAAACACCCAGCACACAGCTGGATAAACACATCATGTGATGGGTGAGCAATTGGCTCACAGGTCAGGCACAAAGGGTTATAGTGAATAGGGTGATGTCAGACTGGTGTCCTGTCACTAGTAGGGTGCTACAGAGCTCCGTCCTTGGCCCTATATTCTTCAACATCTTCAGAAATACTTGGACACAGGACTTGAAGGAATACCAGGTTTGCAGAAGACACTAAATTGGGAAGAACTGTTGACTCCTGCGAATCCAGGGATGCCCTGCAGAAAGACCTTGACGAATCAGAGAAGTGGGTAATCACCAACAATATGAAGTCCAACAAGGACAAGTGCCACATTCTGCTCCTGGGATGGGGCAACCCTGGATGTATGGACAGATTAAGAATGAGATGCTGGAAAGCAGAGCTGTGGAAAAGGTCCTGCAAGTTCCTGGTCGATGGCAAGTTGCACATGAGTCAGCAGTGCCCTGGCAGCCAGGAGGGCCAACTCTGTCCTGGGGGCATCAGGCACAGCATTGCCAGCTGGGCAAGGGAGGGGATTGTCCTGCTCTGCTCTGCACTGGGGCAGCCTCACCTCAACTGCTGGGAGCAGTTTTGGGTGCCACAACAAAAAAAGGATATAAAGCCATTACAGAGCATCCAGAGAAGGGCTCTGAATGTGGGGATGGAGAGGAAGTCACTTGAGGCGCAGCTGAGGTCACTTGGTCTGTTCAGCCTGAAGAAGAGGAACTGAGTGGAGACCTCATCATGGTCTACAGATGCCTCACAAGGGAAGCAGAGGGGCAGGCACTTTTCTCTCTGGTGACCGGTGACAGGACCCAAGGGAATGGCCTGCAGTTGTGTCAGGGGATGTTTAGGTTGGATATTACAAAACACATTCTTCACCCAGCACATGGTCAAGCACTGGAACAGCTCCCCAGGGAAGTGGTCACAGCACCAAGCCTGACAGAGTTCAAGCATTCGGACAATGCTGTTGAGCACACAGTCTGATTCCTGGGATTCTCCTGTAGGGCCAGAGGTTTGACTTCAATGATCCTTGTGGGTCCAACTCAGGATATTCTATGATTCTATGAATAATAATCACCCTTTGCACACTGCATTCTATGTTGTATTTGCAATTTTTATAAACAGTCAGCAGGAAAGTAAGTGCTCCATCTTAGCTGACTAGGTCTTTTAGCTTTGTCTAATCAGTTCCAAATAATAAGGCCCACAGCTCCCAATTAAAAAGGGACTGTGCACAGTCCTTTTTGCTCACAAACTTCACTCAAGAATGCACTTAGGTCTCACTAACAAAAATTCTGAAATTAAAACTTGACACACTTTTCAAGTTTTTACAGACTATTTCCTTGACTGAACAAACTTTATCCACCTGCAAATATGCATATGAACATGTTTCAGCTGGTTTTGAGTAAGAATATTCTGCAATTATTCATCTGATAAATACATAAAGAAATCTAACAGAAATAAATTTCTGTGCCTTTGTTAACTCAAAACAGCTTGGATTTTTAAAATGGTTCTCAATTTAAAATGGACTCATAAGCAAACTTATCACATCATTTCTAACACTTACTACTCAAAACAAAAGAGGAAAAAATCAAAAGCATCTGCAGTTTCTGAACACCACCATCATCAAACTTATGAAATTGTGACACAAAGACAGAAAATTATAAACAGAAGTTTTAGTTCATATGCTTTCCAAGCCATCCTGGCTATCCAAGGACATACTTAGAAAGTTGATACTACCTTACTGAGATAGTATCAGTAAGGTAGTACTGGGGAACTCTGGACTTTGGGAACTCTGTTTTCTATCAAAGTATTTTATGATATATTTACAGGATATTCTAGTTGAGTGGTGCTACATAACATTATACTAATTATTCAAAACCCAAAAACTACATAGGCAAGATTCATAGTTTTAACAAAGACCTGGACAACAAAGAAAGAATAGAAAGAGGTCATTTGAGGGTAATTTATATATTGTTTTTCGTTCTATTCAGGCAGCTGCTGCAAAATATTCAAGTTATTTTGTGAAACCCTGACACCAAATGCCTATTAGTTCTTCTGTGCTACTTTTAGAAGGAATTCAAAGCCAGCCCAGCACACAAAAAGTCTTGCACTACTTGAATCTCCAGTATAATAGTCTTTTATACAGCACTGTCCGTGTTTTGAATCAACAGTGACATTTAAAAAAACTAAACCAGAATGTGAGCGCAGACAGGCAGGACACCAGCATGGTCGTTTCTGAATGTGTTATCTAGCTAGTCAGACAGCAAGCCTATGCTACAGTGTTTGAGCACTTGATACCTTAACCTCGGTGCTTAATAACTACATAAAGTACCTTGTATGGTAACTGCTCACAGAGCAGGCAGTGAGGGCAACTGGGAAAATGTGTTGCATCACTCTGTTTGGGACCACCAGTGTGGTCTTTAGACAAGATCCTGCTTTCAGGAGAACACGGCTGAAAACAGCTCTCTAATTAGCATCAGACAGGCACAAGCTTGAGCAGAAAGACAAGGGTCAACAAACTGAAGAGCAGGTCAGGCCACCAAAACTCTACGGGACAATACAGAAGCTACAGGGCAGCAAAGCGTCTCGTCTGCATAGCCAATGAGCTATGCTAAAATCTCTAAACCTCCCTCCTCCCTCTCACTGCCTTCCCCTTCCAAAAGGGGGAAACAAAATTAAATGGCTCTGTTGTTATTGTGACATGACCACTAATTTCCTGAGAAAAGCACAAACAAACAGAGGCCAAGTCCACATCACTTCCTGCCAAAAATGTTTATATTATATATAAGGGGCCAATTAGTTGAGCATCAAGAAAGTACAAATATTCCCTCAAAAGATTTCACACTTCCCATCATACAGAGGATAGAATATATTCAGAAACAGCCTGTAAGGAATCATTTGTACCTATTCAACCACTCTGATTTATTTAATTACAAGGACTTATGCTTTAATGAAAATTTAAAAAAAAAATAAAAATAATTTAAGTTCAGAAAACTTGTTTCTCAAAAGCAAAATTACTTCTGATTGTTGCTCCTCAGCGAATGCTTCACATCCCTGAAGAGATTCTCCAGTGAGATGACATACTACAAACTTTAGATGTCTACCTTTGAGAAATATCACTCATCCGACTACTTTCAACACTGGCTTAAATGAGTTACGTTCAGATTGCCTATTTTCTCTGCTGGCTTTGAAGGGAGTCCAGAATCCTAGCCCAGATGCTAACATATACATTGAAGCTCTGTTGCTGGTGAACTTCTTTTTCCTTTTCAAATTTCATGTAAGACTGGGGTAAACACACCACTGTCTGGTTTTGCAAAACTGTTACAATTTGGACATTTTATGAACTTAGCATCTTCCTTAAACTTCGATGAAATGAAATGCTCATCCTTTTTCAGAATTTCCCTGTGGAAGAAAATAAAAATGGCAGAGGAAAAAAGGGTTGCTCTCATCAGAGAACTAAATTTACCTGCAGCTGCTTTGCTCAGGAACAAGCTGTCATCAGCCAGCAAGACCATCACTTCTCATTGCTTCCCTGGCATCAAGTCAAACTTCTCTAAGCCCAAAGGGCCAAACCTCAATACAATGCACAGCAAAGGCAGGAAATGGCAATGGGAAATGAGTTTATGCTGGGGAGATGTGGAGGGCAAAAACCAGGTTTACACACAAGGGAGAAGAAGGGAGCTAAGGCAGTAGGAGAGCAAGGGGAGAGCGGGACCAGTGAAGGGCAGAGAAATGGAGGGCAGAAAAAAAACTGAAGGGGAAATGAAATGACATACCAAAGATATTATGAGTCCTGTTGTATTTGGTGTTTTGTAGTGATTATTATAAAACATAGAATGAAAAATTATTATCCATGTGTTAGCTGGAGGGGGTAAAAAATCCAAAAAAACCAACAAAGCACTTCCCAGGACTCTGATCTTTTCCTAATCACTTAAGGAACGCTGCTGAAATGTGATGAATAAATAGCAAGACATCATGTAATTATTTTATTTAAGGAGGTATACACTGCATTGCTAATCTTGTAAACCATGTACTTATAAACAACAGGAAAACATTATTTTAGGTTAAAAGGAAATAAAAGAATGTGGTTTTAAAAATACTTCCACATTTTGGGAGGCTCCAGGAATTATCACTCAGTTTGTTTTTCAAAATAATTAAGTGACTAAATGAGGAGACCCCTATAAATATGAGAGTAAGAGTAAACAGGTGGTCACTGTTCCAAAGACAGTAGAAGGAGAAACATGAATGGAGCCAGAGCTCAATGACCAAGAGGAATTGACCAAAACTAAGACAATTCTAAAATTATAAATTCTCAAGGGGAGGTGGGAAATGGAGTTAAGCCATAGGAAGATGAAAGAAAGGCTTGTTTTTAAATGTCAAATCTGAAGGCATCATTCAAACACAAAGAACATTGAAGAGGCAATTCAGACAAAGTCAATACATGACCTGACTAAATATTGCAGACTTTAGACTACTTCGAAACCTAAAAATTTAGGGCAACAGATGTTCCAGAATAATATAGGTCAAGAACAGCAGTTCAGCATGTTAAAATAATTCAGTGCTTTCACATTTGAGTGTTGTTTACAGACAGATGAATTGGAAAGGGAATAACCTTGCTAAACAGAGCAATGCAATGGGGCCACTTCTAAAATAACACCTGTATATTAACTGTTTATTAACTGGCATATTTTCTATATTACTTAACTTCAGTGAATGCTCTAGAGATTGTAACATTTAAATGTTAGTCCTATTGGTTCAAGTTGAGAATTTAAGAAATGCCTCATACTATGTCTTAAGAGTGACAACTAACATGGTGCCTGACTTTCGGGAAATTTTCTTCCAAGAAAGGAGAAAAAACTCAACTTGTGCTTGTAGTGCTATATATGCCTAATACATGCCATATGTATTACGTGTTAAACATGCATTCAGTTCTCATTTCAGTCACAGATAGGAGTTAAGGAAAAAAAGTCACTAGCCGTTCAGATTTTGGAGCAAATTTTTGTCTAGAAAAACAAAGTTGTTTCTTTAAATGCAATTTGTTTTATTAGCTTCTCCTTAAGGAGCAGTTTTGAATGCAATGGGGCAAAAAATAGGGGTTTTTTTCTCCTTGCTTATGTGCAGTATTGCACTATGCTGCTTTAAAGAATGGAGGAGAATTTAAACTTCACAGAAAGCCCATCTAACTCATCTAACTTCCCTATTCAAGGTCTATCATTAAAGTGAAAAGACAAATTATTTTGAAGCTTCAGGAGACTTATTTTCATGTATCTTTAAATCAATGAGTTACACAAAGTTGAGGTGGGAGAAAAGACAGAGAATGAATGTGGAAATTAACTGTAGCATAATCTAAGATAAGCAAGTAGCAAGTTGTGTTAAATATTTCAATCAAGGAAATTAAAGAACAAATGTTCTAACAGCAGAATACCCACTCTGGTTTAAGCAATTCATCAGCACCTTTCAAAACAGCAGTTTGGGTTTTGATTGAAAAGGAAGACAATAGATTTTAAAACTAACTTCAGAAATTGTACTTTAATGACTGTAGCCTGGTAAGGAGGGATAGGATCCACCTGCCTAAAAAGGGCAAGAGACTCTGGCAGCCAGCTGGCCAGCGGGGCAAGAGCAGCTTTAAACTGAAGGACTCAGGGGTAGGGTCCAAAGTGGCAATGCTGATGCCACTGCTTCCTCCTGGGAAGTGTGCCATGCCAATCAGCACAGTGACAGATGTTCCTTCTTTGCTTATCAAGACAAGAATCATAAGGCTAACCACACCAAGGGTGTGTATGGCTATGGTGAGTCCTCTTACAGCCCTCCTGTGTGACCTGCATGCTTATCTCCCTGCAGTGCCTGTACACAAACACATGCAGCACAGGCAATCAGAACTAGAACAACTAGAAATCTGTGTGTGGTCGCAGGGACATGATCTCATTGCCTTTACAGAGACATGGTGGGATAGTTCACATGACTGGAATGTCATCATGGATGGCTGTGTACTTTCTAGAAAGGTTTAGTCTAGAGAAAAGATGATTGATAAGGGATGTCATTAGTGCATTTGAATATTTCAAAGGCTGCTGCCAAGGGGATGGTGCCAGACTCTTTTCAGTGGCATGCAGCAACAAGGTGAGCAGCACACTAAAACTTTAGAAGTCTCACCTCAACCTGAGGAATACCTTCTTTACAACTGAGGGTGGCAGAGCACTGAACAGACTGCCCAGGGAGGTTGTGGAGTCTCCCTCTCTGGAGAAAAATCAACCCACCTGCATGAGTTTCTGTTTAACCTGCTCTAGGTGACCCTGGCTTGGCAGTGGGGCTGGACTAGATCTGTATCTCCAGAGGTGCCTTCCAACCCTACCTATTCTGTGATTCTGTTAAATAAGCCTACGAATAAAAAAGGAAAACAAATTTCTCCATTTTCTTTAAAACTGCATTTCCTATTTTCTACTACTTGACACAAGAAATGACCATATTTATAGTTAAGTGTAATTTGGAAACCTACAAACTTGCTCTAATTTTGTTGGTGAATTCAGTCACTTACAACACACCTCCATTAAAAAACATTACAGTACATTCACATTTTGATCTGCTGCTCTATATGTATTAGTTTTATGCTTTTGGAGCAACTGCAAGAAATGCATTATTTTATGCTGAGCTGAAGTTTCACTACACAGAGCCTGCATTTAATATATTTAATAACCCCAAACTTCAATATTCTTTTTCTTAAAATGCATTTGTTGAAGAAAAACTTTTGAGATAATATGCTCAAGACCTTAATGTAATTCATTTATTTGAGAGGGATTCATTCAGGACAGGCCTTTTACTAAAGGACTCCTCATCTAATCACACAAACCAAAATGCAATCTTTCTGCTTTTTAAGTTACATACAAAAACTTATTTGCGATATTACTCCACAGCTGGCAAAAGCACATCATGGAGAAGAGTTCAGAATTTTGCTAAACCAGACTTGAATACTTTGGGTTTCATACACAAAAATCACAGGTAGCACCATACCCCAAGCTCTCTAACAACAGCTTGATCCCATAAGGCCATTCCTCACTGACTTCAGTATAGAAAAGCTCTGAGGTACTAAGGAATAAGAGGCCAAAATTATTCCACACCTGTAGAGATACAGGAATCCTGACTTAAGGATCTGCAGAATATGGATTTATTCATCTCCTTTTCTTTCCCCCTTTCCAAATGAGACAGTTTAATCATGACCTGGCACATCACAACCAGCTGGAATTTGATGCTATTCCCAGCACTGATCAATCAGGACCTTGACGTTAGATGGATGCATTAAGGCCCAGAACATTTTAAAGCGCAGGCTTCAGTTCATATGGAGCTGGCAAAGGTTTTGCTCCCCCCTATTGTTCAGCAATCCATAGAGAGTTCTTACAGATGCTAAAAGTTATACTGCAGCGAAACCAAACCTTTAAAGAGCAAAAACAGAATGGGATTGAATGAAGCTGCAAACCAGAGTGAAGACAGCCTTTAGCAAGATTCTCTAAAAAGGAAAAACAGGCTTAGTATTTTGCAATGACATAAAAAACCCTCCACAAGTTTGAGACTTTTCGTCCAAAAGACTTCACGAACCTGGACAGAAGCCTGCTTTGCACAAGGAAGCTGAATACCAGAAAAATGATTGCAGCACTTCTTCAACCTTCATCTGCCAGTGTGCTGACTGTCAGTATAAGCTCTTCTGAAACATAGCTCTGCTTGCAATATACAATTCAAATGACTGCAAGGATATTCTCAGAGAAGAAGCGACGTACTGTAATAAGTATCTACACTGTCCTCTACAACAGCATTTTCTTAACATGTTCACTTATTAAGGTAAGGGGGAAATGGATGCCATTCAGAAACTTAATGAGAATATTTGTTGGAATATGTGTTTAAGGTCTCCTTACAATGTCTTCATTAGGCACTAAAATTGTATGTTGGCTGCTTACATATTTGACTCCAGAAGCCACTAGTGGAGTTTTGCAGCACTCTGCAAGAATGGCTCCATTGTGTCCTCCCTCATGTGAAGCAGTGTTAATTTGGTTCTTATACTGCTGCTGTGACTAAGGGCCTGGGATGGATCAAGACACAGTACAGGCAGGTGCTGTGTGAGCATGAGAAAGCTTTGCCAGTACAGCTCACTCCCTATCTAAAACTACCCATCGGTTCCAGCACTGAGCCTCTGTGGAAGACAGGTTGCCAATGCTGTCACAATGTGTGATGTTTCTCTGATGCAGACAAACATCCCAAGAGGGAAGACAATGAATCCCATAAACTCTCTCACTTGTGAGTCATGCCAGAATGCACATATAAGAATAAATAAATAATAATAATTTAAAAAGCAGCTGTTCAATGCTAAAAACTATAATAACAATAATATTTCTTTCCTTTCTCCTCTGCACCACTCCAGGAATCAGAGAGAAGTCAAACTGGAGGTAGCAGAAAGGACTTCCCTTTTCTCACACTTCTTTTTAAACTACACAAACAGCTCTAGCTGGTAAACATACAGGAATGAAAACCACACATCATCAAAAGTGAAAAAGAAAATCTACATTTCAAAGACAACACCAGCCATTAATATAAAACAATAATAATAAAGCCCCTGTACTTCAGAGACAAGATTAGAGTCCAGTCACAGTCATATATGATTATAGATATTAAAAAATTGTTTCTCAGAGAATCATTAGGGGAACAAGCAGGCACTCCAACACAGTATTTCATATTTATTCCCCTAGTAAGAGATTGGTGTTACACAGAAAATTCTGCATCTCACTATTTTCACCGAAAGCTGGGGGAAATATACATTCCTTCCTTCTTCATTCCTGATCCCACAAGGCTTTCTACCTTAAGCTCCTGAGCAGTTCCAACATAAGCACTGTCTTTAAGTGCTTCAGTTGCTCAACATCAATTGGGTTTAAAGAGAAAATAAATATATAAGGCAAAATTCCTGTTAAGACTCTTCAGAAAAAGAAATTTTGTTTCACTTCAAGGAGGAATCATCAAAAAATACAAGAATTTTACTTTAAATCTCAGATGCCAAGGTATACAAGGGAAATTGTTGTTCAGTATCTTCATGACCAGATAAAAGATTTTCCTTCCTTCCTGGGCTACTTCTTGTGTCTCCCCAGGTATGTCAGCTTGGGCTCTCAGTTAAACAAAATAAAGAACAGAAACGGTGACATCCTTCTTCACCACCATGAGTCTTTGAGGCTGTTTTCCTAACGACATCTGCTCTGGCCTGGGTATGAACAGCTTCCAAAAGTAAGAGACACTGTGAGTGACATTCATCCATGCTCCAATTCCAGCACTTCCTGAAACAAGTAGGACAGGGTTGGTGCTTGCTATTGCAATGGCATATCAGTGGGAAATGTTGGCACTAGCAGAATACATTTTAGTGAGTACATTACAAAAAGAGAGTTTTTCAGCTTTCCAGGAGATCCATGCCTCAAAATTGGAAATAGGGATCCAGAGCCGAAATACTGAAGACTGCAGGGACATGGTGATAGGTTCTTCTCCTACCCCTGACAAGCTCTTTCCTTTCCAGATTCTCTTAGGAGGCTCCCATGCACAACAATTACCTGAAGTTCATTTACATGGGTAGTTGCAGGAGGAACACTCTCCTATTTTACTCAAACTCTATCTTAGTACAGACACAGGACTGGTCATTTCCAACTTCTCCTTTTCTATGTGAAGGCATAGCTTCAGTGAACTTGAGCAAACATTATTCCCTCCTTAATCTCATAAAGCAAGTGGCACACAATACCAATGGCAGTGCTATATATAGCTGTATGCTGCTTTTTATGCTTAGAACGGTAATTTCTATGGATCAAACCAATGAAGTAGAAAAAGCAACATTCCAACATTAAAATAGTCCCTACAAGGTTTTGTAGCATGTTAGCATCAATTATCCTTAGCTCACATTCCTCAAAATGCCTTTTCTGACAAGAAAAAAGATTAGAACATTAGTTGCTCATGACATCACCAAGCAACTATGATACAGTAACTTTCAAAACAGAATGATAAATGTTTTAAGGAGTACATCACAGGGCAGACACGTATTAAGAGTACAGTTGCTCTATTCCTGGAATATGGATTTCTTGATAAACTTTGGAGTTCAGATCATATTTTCCAAGCAAATTATTACACTGTACATCACCTGAGCTAGGGAGAGCAAGCAGGCAAGCAAAAGACAGCAAGGAACATGTCCAGTGATACTGTGAAAGCTGGCAATATTGTAGGTAACTTAACACAGCTAAGAGACTACTGACCGCACAGAACTAATATGCACATGAAGACCAGCCAAAACACAGTCAAAACTGCAAGTGCTGAAGTGCCAGAGCTGGAAGAAAAAGCAAGCTATCAGTTGATTAAAAGTTAAGTCATCGCAGTGTAAGCTACTCTCGAGAGAACACAGGGACTCAGCTCTCGATAACAGCTTGAAAAGAGCTCCTATGCTAGAGAGAATAACAATTAGACTTTGGAAACAGTCAATGCCCCTGTGCAATTGGCAGATAGCAAGACAGCATGTCAACCAAGGAAAGAAAAGAAGTATTTAATTTGTATTAACATTTTTCTCTTACTCAACTTAAATTTTCCCTAGAAGTCTACACAGAAAAAATAGCACACACCATTTAGTCAATGAAGAGCACTCAAACTTATGAGAGGCAAACAAGCTGGAGGTCAATCACATTTTGAGTGCTTTTCTTGAAAATGCTTCCTCTAATTTTAAGTAAGCAGACAGTTCTCACCTTTCCTCCCTTCAGCAAGCACAAGGAACAAGAATGTGTCTACAGCACCACTGGTGCTGTGCAAGAAAGCAACAATATTAACTTTGAAGCTGCAGAGCTGCCCAGATCTTTTCTTGAACAGTGGCAAATCTGTTGGCCACTGCCCAGACTATAAAATGACAAATTTCACACCACAAACCCACTAAACATTTCTGCAAAGCCAGCAGCCTAACAGGCCCACCAGTACGAATCACATGGATGACAAATGTTAAGCCACTGGCACTCTGTTGGACATCAAGGTTATCTGCTATTGTGAAAAGGAAAGGTACTGAAAAATCAATGATGTGCAAGAAATGTGGTACATGGATGATCATGATGTACAACATTACCTTGGATGTTTTCTACTTTGTATTATGAATTACCCCTACTCTTCAAGTACCCCTAGTAAATCAGACAGCTCTGCCGCTGGCACACACACACAATCCCCAACATGCAAGATTTCACAGCATAAGACACTGCAAACATGTCTTGCCACACATTGAAGCTCCTCCAAGAATTTCTTAAATATTACACAGTTCATCTACAGCTAAAAGGAACAAGGTACTTCTGAATTTACTATGTGTTTCTACAGATGTTAATACAATAAATACACACATTAGATCCATCACAAATGGGAAAAAACCCCATGAAATCCACCTTTAAATGAAAAAAGAGGATTTTTGCATATTTTACTGGAAATACAACTTTACATGGCCTGACAAGTTTAAACATTTCACTGCTTCCTAGAACTCAAGTTAAGCTACAGCTAGGCTTTTAGTGAGGAATTTTATTAACAGGTCAATTAACATAATACTGTAAAATTCCTTTCTATGTTTGATGTATTATACATATATATTAACAAAATTATTTATATACTGATAGCTACAGAAAGCAACTGTTAGGCAATACTATGTCTTCATCTCAGCCCTAAATTGTCTTGCTTCATTAGGCATGATTATACATTCATGCTAATCTGACAAGATCACTGCCTGGGATCACAGATCACCATATTGCAGATGTTATTTCCAGAGGCTCAGTAATGTCTTTCCTTTCCACAGTTCAAATACTGTATTAGTTCCACTCAGCCACTTAATAGGAGAAGATGTACACTTTGTTTTTTCCAGAGTTCCAGGACTAGGAGTTGTGACAGACAACTCATTGAATGGTGAGGTACTTTCCTCAGAGAGACAACTGTGCTCTACCTCTACCTTACCTGCAAGGAAATGCTCCCCTCAACTTCTTTAAATGCCAAGTGATTGAGTGCTGGTTGGTACAGCTTTCTCAACACATTCCTTTCTTAAAGTGGTTTACAGAAGAACATCCATAAACAGAATTTAAATAACTCATTTAACAAATCTGACCTTGTGACTGTTCACACCCTGCCCCTCTTTCCATGAACTTGTATTTTGTATATTATGGCCCAGAGACAGATTGAACAAAGTCCAGTGTTTCATTCATATTTTTCTTCTGGACAACATAGAATTCACTTTTGAAATCACAGCACTTAAATTTGTAATGCCTGCTTTTGATTAAGCAAAAACAACCTCACTGTATGAGAGGTCTCTAGGGAGGAAATAAATAGTTGCAATTCTTCGTCCTTCGAAATTCAATTCAGACTAGGTAAATGTGATCACAAGGAAGTCTGAAAGACTGCAACCCTAAGAAGAAAAATTAATTGGCAAGTTTCTTACGCATGCAAGTAGACTAGGTCTAAAATAAAGCTGTAAGATGAGAAATGTTTGCATGGCGAGATTACAAAACATATCCAGAATTCCCTAGATATCATGAAAAACAGATTGCATCAAGGTAAGGTAAGGTAAGGTGTAATGAGGTTTGGGTCGGGGTGGGAGGGGAGGGATTTTTTCACTTTTTTGCAAGTAGGCAAGTAAAATTTTTATTCTATTTCACTGAAGTCATAAATATATTTGCAGCTGCTTATATTTCATTACACGATCCTCAAAGAGAGCAAAAACCTCTAACACTATGTCTTTTGATTTGCAGCTCTTCAGCACACAGGAAGAAATTTTGATTCATATTCTTTCTGCAAGCCAGTTCCTCTGAATTTAGACTGAGGACACAAAGATGCTAATTACTTTTATGTTGATTTCTTCTTATTAATTTAGTAACAGTAAGGAGTATAACTTGCATTCAAAGTTTCAAATACTCTGTATATAGATCAAAAGACATCACTGTAACATGCAATATGCTTTGAAATTTAAATATCAGCATAAACTGGATTTCTCTAAATGAGTGAGGCTGTGACAACTTGTAAGGAATTCTACATTATCAGCATGAGACTTCAAACTTTTCATCTCCTCTACCATCAAAATCATTGCCATAACTCTAACTCTTATCTCCTTTTCAAGTTCTGACATTTCCTTTAGCCTTGTGATCTCTAATGAGGTTGATCTGAGGAATTTACAGATCCAAGAAGTGACCTGGTGAATACATCCAGGTCACAATTGCTAATGGCACCTGTCTTTCTTTTTTTGTTTTCATTTTTTTTAACCACCAAAACAAAGAAAAACAGGGTACCTCTCAGTCTCGAAATACTGACAAGACACTGAAACCCTCTCTCTCTGTGCTTTACTCAAGCTTAAGCCAGGAGGAGGTAACAACGATGAATGAGAGTGTTTCAGGCAGCCAGGCTCAACCTGGCCACATCTCACCAAGCCCGTTTAGCACTCACCCCTCTCTCTGCAAAGCACACGTGATAAAGACTTAAATCTTTGGGACTTGAACCCAAGCTCTGAGATCCTCCCAAACAACATGATACTGCCCTTCATTGCATCCTATTGTAACATAATTGTTCAGATTTATAATGAAGAGCTGTTGAGAAGCATTCCACGTCACTACTGCAACAAGCTTAAACCTGGAATGAACTACCTTCACTGGTGCAATCTTTGCCTGGAATTCACTCGCTCCCACTGTTTACAACACTTTAACATCAGCTCTGAATCCAGCAAGATTGTTTTTCCTGAAGCAAGTTTAAAGTTAAAGCCATTTTATCTGATAATTAATGTAACTCATTAAGTGAATAGGCCTTTAACCTGTTTCTTGTACTTATGAGACTTTCTGTTTTAATAAAGTGTAAAACAATATTGATTAATATTTAAGAAAAACAAACAGCAAAGAAATGAGAACTTTTTTCTCTGAGATTACAAAACAGAGAAGTTAAAATATTTGAAGAAACTGTACCATTCTCAGAGGGAAAACCTTCTGCAGTCTTAACAGACTGCACACTCACTACATATATTATCTATTCCCATCATACCTTTTTTCCATTACAATTCATTATATATTCTTTTAAAGCCTACTGTACACAAGCACGTCATTATAACATGTAAATTCTTCAGTTGCCAACTTCATTAATGTGGGTGAGCTGTATTAAGTAATGCTGCTTTCCTCATTTGCTAAATGAAGAGTATTGAAATAATCCACAGAGAAAGAAAGAAGCAGGAATTGGAAACTAGACAGTTTAAGCCTCCTTTTGAAATACACACATTTAGCATTAATAACTGAAGAGATAAAGCAGGTATGCATACCTGGACATAGCAACAAAATTAAAATTGGTCCAAATACAACACAGGTTTTAATTGTCAACAGTCTTTCACAAAACCATACATGGGGACAGTGAATGTATCTGCACCCACACTCGTGTAAACACATTTTAATTATTCTGCCCTAATTCGTACACACATAGTTGGGCAAGGAAGAGCATAAAGGCTTTTAAGTTTTGGACTTGAACCACACATGCAAGAACTTTGAGAATGCCTGCTCCAGTGGTGTCTGCAAGAAGAATGAACTATTTCCTACCTCTTACCCTAGGATCCCAATGTCACATTGAGAGCCTGTTTACACAATGCACACCAGAAGATGACAAGTTTAAGGCAAAAATGTTCAGAATATGCTTCTTGGATATTTGCATAATAAATGCTCATATTGTTTTGACAGAACTACTTTTTCCCCATCCTAAATATAAAGCTAAAGCTGCTACATGATTTAATATAGACAGCTGATGGGAACAAGACTTGTATATTCAACATCAACTTTCAATATATTTTGAAATATATACATATATATAGAAGATCATATCTTCATCTTTTTCATTTGACATATTTTGCTTTCATTCTCAGATATGGCTAATATCAAGGGTGGGGTGGTTTGTAAGGGGTTACAAGCATGCTTGCAGATCTTTCTTTAAAACAATCAGGAACAGTTTAATCTGTGAACTCTTGGCATTAGGAAGCCAACAGTAGTAGAAAACCCATTTCATTTGAAACCCTACAGGCAAATGCTCTTGCAGTCTCCAAAAGCTACATCAAATCACACAAACTGCTAGAAAGCTGTTGTACACATAGGAAACTTGCTCGTACTCACAGAAGCTCAACACGTGTAATTCAACTCTCATGCCAAAGTGAAACAATCCAATGTTCCCTTCAATATTTTCAGGAAGAATTAGTATACACAAAATTTTCAAGTAATTACTTAGCCAAGATGTTTGTGCAAATCATGGAAAATGGAGAGGAACTGCAGCAAGCTCAGACCTCTGCTTCCTTGAAAACATTAGAATATATTGCATAATAGCAAACCAGAAACTTTTATGACGTTAAATACTGTAAGAAACAATTATTTGCTTCTATTTTTGTCATTAAAAACCCATTTGGTATTTATCACTGCAGGAATTTATTTTAAGAAGTCACAGAAAAGCCTACTAGCTTCATCTGGAAGAAAAGCAGCCTTCAGTACATCAGGAGGCATATCATGATCACCTACATTTTAGAAGATGATTAAACAGATTCTGAGACCTATATAAATCAGAGACTAGGCATTTCATTTTTCAAACCTTGAGATGTAAAACCTGCTTACTTGAGTGTATAAAAATTGAAAGCTACTGAACTAGGAAGCAATTCTTGTGCAGTTTTTACTAAAGTTAGTAATTCAGGTAGTAAATTACCTCAATATGTAATCAAATCACCATCATCTTGCTGAAAACAAAATTGACATTTTATAGGAATGAGAATGGCAATTTTTAAATACTGTATGTCCACTCTAGGGAAATATAAAAATATCCTTTAGTATTCTGAGAGAAATAAAAGAAGTTATACTCCCAAATTTCAGAAAACAAAGCATATACTAGCCAAATTCTGTGTCTGTGCCTGCATTTAAAAACACCTTAATCTAAGACAGTGAGTCAAACAGAGGGCAGTGTCCGTAAAACAGGAACTGATTGTCACAATAGCAGTGACAGCCTTGCTGCTTTGACAGACTGCTGCTTTGTGTACATATCCTCTAATAAACTACAAGAGGTTTTATCTGGAAAGCGTCTAAATAAAATACATTGCTTACCTAACATAGCAAATGATATTTTACCAACAAAATGAAGCTGATTAGTAACAAACTGCATTCATTCCTTCCCAAATTCTAGAAATCAAATTTAAAAATAGTGACTGCTTCCAGAAGAGCTACAAATTTAGTATTTGTGAGATAACAGCTATTGCCACCCAGTTACACATACTAGCTACAATATTCTCACATGTGCTTTCAGTTCTTAAAATTTTAAAATTAAGCCATGACTTGGGCAGTCCAAGTATTTTACTGTTTCAACGAACTTTAAGCTCCTCTCTCAACCTTTCCTTCTCTTTTTAAGAACCATTTTTACATGTTAGTTTGCTTTTAAAACCTCTAGCCCAAGGGAGTAGTACTGACTAGCATTCACACAGGCTACTGCATTTCATTGTTAGCTTTTGGTCAAATGCTTATTTTATTGCTCATCTACAGAATACCATGAACCAGTAGCACTAGCTTGCTTCAGATGGCAGCATTAAATACCTCTAATATTTGCCTCTGCAGCCATTCTGCTCAGAGTCATTTACAAATCTTGATGTAAAAAGACCTTGACCACATTGACACAGCCTGATAATCACAATGGCACTTTACACAGAAGTTGGAAGTCAAAAAGCAAGAACAGGTACTCCTACAGAAGCACAAAGATTATTCGGCCTTGGATATGAATAACTAATAGTGTATACTGTGAGCATTTAATAAAGAAAAAGAAAAAAAAAAGGAAGGTAAATATTCTGGGTTTATACAGTAACAGGAACAGCCTGATGGTCTACAAGAATTTTAACTATTCCAGCTGGTTTTATCCATTTCATTTTATCAATTATGTATGCTAGTAGGCCTCCCCATCCCAACGTTAAAAAACAGCAAAAAAAGGCCTCTTAAGAGTCTAAAGATACTCTTCCTTCTGTCCAAGCTAAGATATGCAAAATTATAATGTGCCAGGAAACGTCTGGGCCAGGAACAGTAAGGTGCAACACTTGTATAATTCAAGAATAGTGATTTCATCTACTATAAGGCATACAATAACCTGGTGCTATGAAGACTAACTTTTCACTTCTCTTGTCACCTGTCAATGCTATGATTTTATTATTTGCTTTGTCTGACAGCTGACCTTGAGATACAATTCTGTCTGTAAATTCTCTTTTTTTAAATCTCAAAATATGTAGATTCTCTGTCACTTATCCAAGCACCTTTTTTTCAGATTCTTGTGCACAACAGAGCATGCACCATGTACAGCAGTAAATTATAATAAAGACATTGGTACCAACTTAAGAATGGAACCTTATTGTATATGCAAACCTTATTGAACCTATGAGCTAGAGATCACATTCAAAAATATTTAAATGGCTAATGTAGCTTTTTTTTTTTTTACTTCTTCCACAGAGGCCAAGCTATTCCACTCATCACCAGGAAGATGAAGGAACATACTAGTAGAAACTCAGAGCATTTCCTCTAAAAGGTATCTCTTCTATACAGAGTCCTATATGCCTCTCCTAAGTTGTACAGGAAAAGCAAGTTCAGCTTATCTGTCCTGAACTTATTAGTGGGTTTAGTAATGGGAACAGAGGAGGATTTGCAAGTGTGCACTGAAATATGAGGGGCAAACCAGAATTTCTACCCAAGACATTAAAGGAAGGTGACAACATTCAATGCTCCACTATTCCTCTTATTAACAAGCCGGGAAGATTCATTAATTTAGATTAATGAAGAGGGCAGAGATTTCACCCTCTTCCAAAGCGTAAGCAATCTATCACAACTATATTCTACTTACATTAAACTGATGTTCCCTGCTCAAGCACTTAACATCTTACCACATCTCCACAGCTGAGTCATGACTAAACTCTTCTCCAAGTCAGATTGGCAGAGTGCCACTGAGATTTATAGGTACTTATTTCTTCACATCCTTATTTAACATGGTATATATGCTTACTAAGCAAAACCCCCTGATGAAACAGACCACTGCAGAGATATTTCCCCCACCTCAGCCTCATTTTTTTGAGGCTAATGGAGTTTTCCCAACTCCTAAAACCCGTAAGAGATGTACTCAATAGCCAAGAGCATATGGTTTGTGGTTACATACTGGCATGCGAAGCAGAAGAATCCCTCTAGACCAGCCATGTACCACACACTCTCATAATATTATGACATGATTCCAGCCCAGCTTTTCCAGCAAAAAAAGCCAGTCACAAATTGTGGAGGTCATTTCAGTTCAACTGCTAAGTGAACAGCTCAGCTTGTAAGACAGCTGGCTCTGCACTCTGCAGGCTTTACTCTTAGCACTGCTTCTTCATCTTTTGGAGAAGTGATTGTCCAGTTTGTATTAAATCAGATTGCTTCCATGCCACATTAGAGCCTCATGGCATAAACTAGCTATGGGCCAAAAGTCACTGTCAACCAAAAAAGTAAAATTCATAACTTAAGCATTTGGAAGCTGCTGTAGCCAGTAGATGCATATTGATCCATCTGACCAAGTTACACTGCAAAAAGAAAATCTGGCAACAGCTATTTACGTATTGCCATGGGGGGAAAAGAAATTAAATCACAGGATGAATCTGAGCAATTTTCTTAATTAAGAATTAAAAATGAGAAGTTATTTTAGAACTTCATTTTTTAGAGTGCTACTCAGAAACCTCACACTATTTTCATTATAGTTTTCCAGTGTTCCTGGTGTCCAAAGACTGAGAAATAAATTATGTGTTAGACTGTTTAGAACAGCAAAATGCTCAAAAAGCCTTCACTAACGCTACTGATACTGAAAATCATGCTTAACATTTGAATGGCATCTTACCCAGCTCAGTAAACTGCACAGTAAGAGGCAACAACCTATTCCACCACTATGACTTACAAGTCTTTTGAGTCTATTTCTTATCACTTCGCAAATCTCCAAAATTAAGTAAATTACAGAGAAGCAAGAGTTTTACTAAGATGCAGTTTGTTAGGAACATGAAATGTTTCCTATGCTTGTTTTCATCTCAGTCATTAAAGAACATTTCTGTACCCCCAATAAAGGTATCATATTTAAGAGCAATGTATCATGACCCCCGAGCTTTATCCTGTCATCCTCTAAGGGCTACCCTCCAGAGGACCACAGTTCCAAAGGCAAATACTTCTACACTTCTACTTCTACAAGCAAAGCTCCTAAACTACCTCTGGGCAGGCATTCTACACAATGACAAACATTAACCACACCAGCCAAAATCAGTGAAGGGTCAGCTCTAATTAGACAAAACGTCACACAAGGTAAGCAGGAACTTCTGCCCAGCCTTGCAGTGACCAAATACTTAAATATTACCTCAGAATATTACAAATATCTGCAGCCTACATCCCAATTCTTCAGTTTTATGAGACTAGATATTTGCAATCCAAAATACGCTGACTACTCTCTAAAATTGCTTGATTGATTCAGTCTCAACCACACCAAACACCTCCATACCCTCCTGATTAGCAGCACAATGCCAATTTTTTACGGTCCCTCCAGTCACAGAATTCACATTAAGGTTTTAAGAGTACACAGAAAAGAAACTTGAAACCAGTTAAGTCCCACAAACAAAACCCAGCAAGCACCATGAGTGCTTCAGGCAGAGCTTTTCTACAGTGAATCACTAAGGAACAGAAAAGCTCTCCAGCAGCTAAACTTCCTCTAAACACACCGGCTGGAATCATCTGCTGCAAAGAGCTGTACTTGCTGTTTCTTTTTTTCCCTATCTGTTTAAGCAGTAGAAACTCAGAAAGGATATGATCAAATTGTGATTCCATGCTAATTTGAAGGAGGAAAGTTTTTCAGTGCTAGAGAATGAACTGATGAATAGACTCAAAAAGGGAGTACAATAAAAAGCTTAGTCACTCTAACTTTTTTTTCTGTAAAATGACTACATACCAAAAGTTTTGTTCTGTTTGTACCATGTGAAATGTTGCAGAGGTACAAACTGGGTGAATGAGGAGACAAAGATATTTTTCATGACATTAGACAAAACTTGTCCAAATAATCTCACAAACACCCAAGAAACCCACTCTTAAGTCTGTGCTTTGTCTTTCCTATTTACAGAAATATTTTCAGAGATCGATTACTTTAATTCCTTTCTTGCTATAAGCATTTTAATGCAATATTTTGCATTCCATTCTGTACTAAATTGAAATACGAAAGTCAGATACATTGAGCAGC
The DNA here is from genome assembly GCF_008360975.1 of Lichenostomus cassidix. Classification (NCBI taxonomy): domain Eukaryota; kingdom Metazoa; phylum Chordata; class Aves; order Passeriformes; family Meliphagidae; genus Lichenostomus; species Lichenostomus cassidix. The sequence continues at coordinate 39,125,729 of NC_139480.1, read as the reverse complement.
TGTAGGCTCCTTGACCAGCCAAAAGAGATTAAGAGCTTGCTCTAAACAACTTGCAACCACCGCAACCATTTGCACCATTTCAATTAGTATCAGTGGAAATACACTTTAAGTGCAGACAAACTAAACTGTATTTTCATGTGTTCTTCACAGTGATCAAGCTTGGAGATCAAGAATACCATCTATATTTATAACCAACGTGATTAGCTTCTACTTCAACTTACTAAATAGTGTACACTGGATTCTAAAGAAACTTCACAACATGGTTTGACATTAATTCTATGAAAGGCCAAATTTTAAATAATTGTCACATCTTTACAACTCGGTTGCCTGAAATAAACAAAAAACTAGGTTAAAAATTCTGATCTCACACCCCAGATATCTGGATTGCAGTTTGGCTACTGAGAGCTTCCACTTCAGCAATGAATCAGAAGCATTTTCCTCCACAATGAATGGAGATGAAAAGGTATTGCTCTGACGTAACTGAGTTCTAATGCCAAGTAAAAAAAAAAAAATCCTAAACATTTTGCTTGTTTTAAACCCATTGTTATTCTAGGTGCTTTTATTCAGTGTCAAATACAGCCAATGCTTCAGTGCATATATGTGAGTTTTGCTATTTAGGTTTAAACTAAGAATAGATTTTCAAGATAAGAAATGCCAAAGCTAAAGATTTGTACTTGCTAAAATGCCAGAGCAAAAATAGCAGTCCGTCCTCACTTCTCCCACGAGAAGCTTTGCAAAAACACTTTCAAACTGAATTCTTGAACTGTTATCCTGTCTACTTTACCTCTGAAAACAGTTGTTACAAAAATTTTAGTCTGAATGATCGAATTTTCCTGTGTCAATTTTTCCCCTCCTCTACACCCTGAAGGGCATTTCTCTCATATAAAAGCTATTCTGGTCTCTTCCTAGTCTAGGGGTCCAGCTAGAGGAAACTAACTTCCTTCTCACACTGATTATATTTCTTCCTAATAGATGCAAAGACTGATCTCTGATACGACATTTAGTCATTGCGAATGGGAGGCAAGCAGAGGGGAGAAGAATCCCTTGGTACACTGTGAGATTAATGAAAAATGTTGATTCAGGCCAGACCAGCTGTCAAATAACTTTATGCACAGGAAGTTTAACATTTCTAACATCATCTCATTGCTACTAGCTACAATCATTACACCCTCTCTTACATGAGAAAGAAAATTACTTTCAGTTATAATAATGGGAAATACTCAAAAATCCAAATTCTTTTGGCCAGTAGTAATTATTACATTGATATTTCCTCTGTACTTCATCAAGCCCACCTTGTGAATGAGACAACTGAGCATCTCTGTGAATATCACTCACAACATGATATAGTTGAAATACATGCTTTCGCACAGATTTCATAAAAGCCATCAATTAAACGTGAAGATCACCATAGATTTGCTGCACTCAATAATATTGGCCAATGTGTGACTGATGCAAACTGCCAAAGGAGAAGCATTTCACTGCAGAGCACTTCAGCACACTGCACCAATTCTTGGGATAGTCACTCAAAGCAGGTGGCACTTCTCCCCGTGCCAGGGGAAGGAGGAAAGAGCAGCAGAGGACAGAGGATGCAGCCTGGCATCAAAGCCTGCTCCTGCCTTTACTGTATCTACACGCAGTAACTTCAACCAACTACAAGCCCCTTGGAATTTCTACATAAAATGAGACTGGCATGTGTCCCCCAGCACATAGTATCTTAAATAATGCACTGCATCTCAAATGTTTCTGCACAGTGCCTACATATTATTGTTGGGCAAGACTACAGCAGAAAATGTAATCGTTTTTAACCTTTCAAGAAAGAAGTAATTTTATTTAAAGATTCCTTCTCACACTGGTTATTTTTCTTCCTAATAGAAGCGAATATCAATTTTATTAAAGATGAGGAGAAGAGCTCCATGTATGGTTAAAAACTGATGTAATCTTTGAACTTGTTTTGCCAATTTTGCACCATCTCCATAAAAACATTACTCCAATTTTACAGATGGTGCTGGAATGAAACCAGATTTGTTATCAATTTTATTTACATGAAATGAAATGAAACCTATTTACCTTCAGGGCTACACAACAGACACACACATTGAAAAGTAGTATTACCACTATTTCAGTTTCAGATGGAAGGAAAAAATATTGTGCACCACCTTCACCTGAGAAGAATTTTGAACACCACAATATCAAAAAAAAAAATTAAAAGCAGCTTCTCAATAACCTAGAATTGGGTACAAGTCATATCAACACTCAGTAACTTCTTACTATTATTTGTCAGAATGTAGGAAAGGAGAACACATGAGATCTGCTCTTGCACAATTAAAATCATTTCAAGTATGTTCAAGGCTTCCCTAAGCATTTTAAGACAAACCACCACGGCAAACTGTTTCAGTTTTATCCTTCTTTGCAAGAGGAAGTCACAGTATCCTCAGCTACAAACCTTCACTCCTGTAGACTACGCAGAAGATTTCCTACAACAGATCTTATCTAGCTTTCTTTGATGTAGCCAGAAGAAATATGTCATTAGATGATGCAGAGCATTTCTTGTTTCTAGTATTCCAAGGTTATGCACTACACAGCTTAAGGGATCAAAGAGATGAAAAGGTCACATGTTAAAACAAAGGAAAAAATGCTAAGTTTCTAAAACTGCTATCTATAGCCCTTCCTAATGATTATATGTTACTGCATCCACCCTATTGACCAGACTAAAAAACCAAAATAAAAAATACAGACCTTTTTATTTCCTCTCTCCTTGTACATACAGCAAACAGCCATTAAATCAGGGTAATTATGATATGAGTGTGTAAGCATGCAAATTCAAAATAATGATAATGAAAGGTATTGGCAATCCTTGTATCTTATCATCAACTTAGGACAAAAAAGCTCAGCAGTACTTATAAGGCAGCAAAATAGGACACCAGCAAAGATAATCAATACAAATCATCTCAAAACCACTACTCTGCATCTGGTGCCACCACTTTAGTCATTATGGGATAAAAACGCTTTTCAAATAAGCCAACATTTCCAGCAGATTGCATCTTTCTCAGTTGACCTTCAGCTACATCATCGTCCCCACCCTCCTCACCACTGCAGGAAGAGTTTACAGTGGAGCTAAAGACAAATGTCACAGCACCAAAGCTGTGCTTGTCACCACTGCTGACTCCTAGTGCCAGGAGGAAGACCAATGAATTGAATGTTATTCATAACCCAGAGACACCTGCAAAGGCCAATAACACACACCTTCTTTCAGCCTAATGCCTTTCTTGCTACAGAACAGCATCTACTTGATTTCCCTTGTAAAAGACATACACTGGAGCATCTGAAATATGTAATTGAGGTTGTGATGATTCCTATTTTGCTGTGAAGCTATATACTAGAAAAATATTATTATATCAGTTATATGCTTTATTACCTAATTGCATTGTTTCTAAGTTTGTGGTCTGATCTGTCCCTGGAAATGCTGTTTGTTTTTCTGCAGAAGAAAATAATACCACAAATATATTTCAAAAGCAGATAAAACAGAACTCCTTTCCTAATCATATTAAGAGGAAATAGAAACGACAGTTTGTCTGAGACAAAAGAACACTGTGTACCATTTTGCTAAAGCAATGCTGGGTGAAATTACTGGTATACTTTCTTCTTAACATGTTTCATCCACAGTTAAGCTTTACCTTTTAATAGTAAAGAGCATTTACAACCAACAGCACTGAACGAATCATTGAACATGACCAGAGGGTAAAACACGCTGCAGAAACAGTGCACAATACACATGCATGGCTGGCAGGCGTGTGACCACACATCAATACACAGCCAAACCCTTCTTCTGTACACTCTTCTCACCAGACTGTGAACCCTCAGGACACCCACGATATCACCCACGATATGCAGAAGACTGGTGATAGGCTTTTTGTCTGCAGTTTCTAGAGTGTTTGGTGGGGTTGCTTTCTTTCTTTGCTGGGGCTTTTGTTTGGGTTTTTTTTTTCCCTTCTGAATCAAGCAGGGTAGCTGAAGAGTGTATATATAGCAATAGTCTGACTATAAAAAAAAAGATGAGGCTTTATTTCCCAGTGTTCTCAATCCATGTTAAGACAGAAAGGAGTGATTCTATCATGATTATGTTTCTAGGTACACGCCAATGCTTTTAAAGACCTCTCAGAGTCCATGTAAGAAACCAGCACAGAGAGCAGTTTTCACAAGCACCTCCACACACCAGACTGCTCCTGAAACACACAGAGTGCAAACTGAATCAGGAAGAAACAGAAACCAATAAATACACATTTCCAAGGAACTATTTCTCCACCATACATGCCTCCTAATTTCACCACCCATGGAAACTGCATGTAATTGGGAAAGGATGTTTGAGCCATAGTATACAGTTTGAGCTACACATCTAGTCAAAGAAAGATAGTGATTCAGGGCAAGGAGAAGTAGGAAGAACATGGAAGATGGAAACAAAAGAACATAACCCCTGATTTAGGTCAGCCAGAGAGACCAACAGGATTACCAGCTAAGAAGCAAAATAGAAAAAAAATAGGAAACGAAGAAAATACTAAAATAATTCATGAGCATTTTTTTTACTCCAATCCTGTACCTTGCTCCACTCCACAGACACTCAAAGTCCTTAACATTCTATAGTCATGCCAGGGAGTTGCTTTGAAATGGTAAAATCTGGGACACATGAAAATAATCCCAATCACAGGCAGTTAATTTGAGCTGATGATCAGCCCTATCAGCTCCTTGAAGGGGATGTACTGATGAACAGCACTGTCCAATGACATTTCCTAGTTTCTTTCCCTACATTTAATTCCCAGTCAGCTGAAAGACAAAATTACTGTGTTGCTGAGGCACAACTTTGCCCATTGCACCAATTTAAAACTATCCCTCCATCTCAGCAAATATTCAGTTCAAAAGCAATGAGTTATACAGAGGGAATATGTAACAATAAAACCCAGTCAAACAGCTCAAGTTTAAAGGCTATACTATACTAGCTGCCAGAAATTTTCAAAACAGAATTCCTGTCTTTTTAAGCTCCTTTTCCTCTAAAAAACATACATATTCCTTATACTTCTGTTCCACATACATAATGGCCCTAGTCTGCCTGGCAAAGAGAGAAGACCAGGACAGATGAATTTTTATGCATGCAAAAATACACTAATACTCTCAAGAACAATACTGACTATATGACAATACAAGAGTGAAAACTTTATTGTGAGCTTTTATTTTAAAAAAACCACATAATATGTTTGTCTGTCTAAGCACTTGTAGTTCCTTAAAGAGAAAAACCAGCTTTGACAGCTATAGCACATTTAATGAATACAGCAAGGCTCTATGTTTATTCCTTTTATCTTGGTTCATGCAAATAGCTCCATTCAGTTACCAATTTATTCAAAACTGATGAACCCCCAAGGAGTTGCAAAAACAGGAAAGCTTATTTTCCAGCCCATCAGTAAAATGAAAGTGTGATCTCTCTTAGTTCGACAAACAAATCTGGAGGGACAGTGGTAAGCAAAATCAGTTAGGTCTAGTCCCTGAACTACAAATACCTCCCTTGGTAAGGAGACGTTAGAGGGAAGGCTGTCATAATTTCTCTTAGTTATTCGGTTTATATATGGCAACAAGAACTAAAAAAAACACAACCAAACAAACAAAAAAAAACTTCCAAAACAAACCAAAAAAAGCCATCATTCACGGGAATATTCATGAATCCCCACATACTCTAGGTTAGGAGAGACCTTTAAAGGCTATCTAGTCCAAGCCCTTTCACCAGACAGGGCTAATTTTGTAGAAAGATAAGTTTGCTTCATTATCTTGATCAGCCGAGGCTCCTAAAGGGCTCGAAGAGCAAAGAAACCTGAGAAACCTCTTCTAGTGCTTAGCTATCTACACTGTGGATATTTTTTTACCTTTTACCTGAAGAGAATTTTCATGCAACAACACATAGACTCTTGTCTGCCATTTCCACTAAACATGTCCAAGAAGATCTATCTCCTCTAAATGCCCTCCTTTAGAAAGCTCACGTCAGCAGTCAGATCCCCCTTAGTCCTCTCATCTTCAACTTGAGCTAATCCAATTTCCTCAGCCCCCCCCACCCCGCCACTGTACTTACACTTTTACCCCCAAACCACCTCAACTTTCCTCTGCTGGACTCATTGTTCTTCACAAACTCTCCTCTAGCACTGGGAAGCCCCACATTGGACACAATTCCCCAGATGCAAGCTCCCAGGCACTGGCAAGAGAGGAGCCACTGCTCCCCTTTACCTTCTGGCTGCACTTTCCCTAATACAGAACACTATGTGCTGGCCCTTAGCTGTCTCAAGAACACAATACAATCATATCCAAGACACTAAAACAATATTTAACTAAAAGTACCCTAATAAAAGATAAGCTGAAAAAATAAAACCTAGGAAAAGAAATGCAATTAGAAGTGCGATTCACTGTTTTATAACAAAAGAAAATTTAACACTGAACATATAAGTTGGAAAAAGAAGAAAAATCAAGTGATAAAAAGTTAATTTTCATACTAAATAATTATATACTTAGTCACTATACAACATGTCATGATAGAGGTCAAAATGAATGAAATACCCTTTAAACTTAGTATTTCCTGATTTTTTTGAAAAATAATTATTTGGGCAATTAAAATAGCATTTTAGAATCATTCTATTTAGATTAGTTCATGGTGGGGGTGGGGGGGGAGGGGGAAAAAAAAGTTGCTACACCAGATTGTCTTTTTTGTGCTATTTTTCTTCAGTTCATACTAGCTGCACTAGATCTATCCAGATCCTCAAAACAGACATAGGATTAAGCTTTTGGAGAGACTGCCTGAGCAGCCTGAGCAGCCTAAGCAACGGCACGCATGGAACCAGCATCCTGTCGGCCAAACAGGCTTTGCTCTCAAAGGCATCTGGCAACAGAATTGTGGTCTCCATTTATGAGTCTGAGGATCAGCAGTGAAACCCTCCTGATGAACAGCACAAAAAAGGCTGAATACGCTCTTATAAACCCTTAAATCACAGCAAACTTAAATGTCATGAAACAAAGTATTTCTGGCAAGGCATTTCCTTATAGACTCCTAGAGAAGACTAAGCCATCTGCTTACCCAAAAATCAATCCTGATGAAATTAAATGAAACAGGATAGTATTGCATGAGATCACAAGAATAGCACTTAGGTGTTGTAGAGCAGTATTTTGCAAACAGTTGAGCTCAAGATGATGGGATTCAGAATGAAAATTATTAATTTATCACCATCAATGAGGATCTAAAATCATCATTTAGAGGACTAGCCCAGGAGAAAAATAAGATGAAAAGGAGAACTGGAAAAATCCTTTAAAGTTGCTTTTTAGCAAGTGTCACAGAGCAATTTTGCCAGCTTTACAGAAAACGAGTATCTGGCAAGATAAAGCAGTCTGTTTACTTATCTGGAAATCACATGAGTACGTACCAGTATTTGGGATTTGGTAGACACAGTGTGCTGCATCAGTGATTTTCTGGAATCTCAGCACCTCACAACAAACATGTATTCATACTAGCAGTTAGATTTCACTGATCATACTTAGAACATTAGATTTGCAATGTTTGAGTGTTGTGGCACAGCAACATTTATTCAGTAAATCAGACAAAAAGAATTTACCATGTCTTTCTGACAAGAAATGTTTCTAGCCAGTTTTTGGTACTGTTCACTGTACAAAAATATAGCATTTGTATCCCTTAGATGTAAATTATTTTGGACATTTGAGAGGATAAGACACTGGACTACATGACAGTTGCAAATGCTATCTTCCAAATTTTGAGAGATCTGTATTCCCTCATTCAATATTTTTTCATGACACATGAAGCATCAAGGACCGATTCTGCTCTGAGGCTGCTTCTGGCTGAAAGCCCTGCTAAAAGAGATATTCTAGTTCTCACCTAATATTGTAGGTAATTTTAACAGACTTGTTTCAGAATAGAGAGATAAGAGGCAGTATCAGCTGAGCGACAACAACCTGCATTGTCAAGAACTAAAATCATATATTGTAATAAAAACCTTTACACATTTTATTATACAGTAAAACAGTATAGGAAGCTCACTTCTTCATACATATCATGTCTTCATCAGTAGTTCTTTTGTCTTCCTTCTTCTAGGCTTTTTTTTTGTTTGTTTGTTTTCTAGTTTTTGATATGTCCTTATTCCTTCCTCTACAATTAAAAGTGAAGGCTAGTCAGCAACCAGAGAAATGTAGTTTACTCAAAAAAAAACAAGCAAAAACCCCCTCAGTACAGTGAGGGTGCTGCAGAGCCCATTTATGCAGCAATGCTGAATCTCAAAACTAAGAGATTCCCTCCATTTTCTAAAGAAAGGTATACTGATCTTAAAAAAGTTTGAAAAAAATGAAAATGTGATAGAAAACAGTTCAACTGGCAACACCAGTCTTTGATTTGCTCCAATAATTGGTGTCGTTCAACACACATCCACTTTCCCAGATCTTCAAAGTCTCTTCCTTTTTCCCAAGAATCACCCTGGTGAGGATACTGAGCAGAGGTCTCCTGAGCAGCCTCACCCACACACCCTGACCCAGCCAGGGCACATCGTGAAGCTTCACAGAGCCTGTGTACCAGAGTGTCCAGGGCAGGAGTGGATGCCCCCAGGCACACAGTCACTGCTCTCATTTCCTTCTCAGGATTCAATAGGATCAATGATGCATATTGCATCATCAGGGAACTCTAGAAACAGTCTGAAATTTAAAAAAAAAAAACCCAGCAGGTGCAAAAGCAACAACACTACACACATTACACACAAGTGCTGCTTTCCCAGTCTGACACTTATTTATGGAAATCAGATTTTATAGATTTATGTTTTGGCCATAAACAAACTGCAAATATCATCAGGCTTTTTAATAACCTGGTGCTGTGTGTGCTTGGTTTGTTATCTGACGTACTAATTCTCCTGTAGAGAGTCAGATTGTGAAATCTTGCCATCTAATTGCATTGTTTGGCTTCAATTACTATTGTTATTTAATTACTTGTACTATAGGTACTGTGTCAACTAAACAGAAACTTGCTGTATTTAAAAGGCAGTCTAACTCCCCTGCTCCCTCTCCCCTCAGAAAGCTGATGAAGTGAACACTGAGGAGCACTTCAAGAGAAGTGGAGGAAAGACAATTTGGCTTTTCAGCTTTTCTGACAGCACGAGCTGGGCCTCTTCTCTGGACCAAAATTTGATCTTCCTCTGGACAAGAGAATGGCAGGAGGAGCCCTTATAAGCACAACCCACCTCCTAAACTCACTTCAAGCTCTTTTAAGACATCTCCCCCAACCACCAGTGTCCTTTAGGGTGGATGAAAAGCTCATTCAAAACCCAGAGACTACAGATTTTAACAGACAAATGTCCAAGAAACCAACTCACCTCTTTTTCACACTATACAAAGAAAGATGAAAAGTGAAGTGAGTGGGAAGGATCACAACTGCAGAAATTATGCATTAGGTGAAGAAGCAAATATATCTGTCTTCAGCTTTCTAGGAGCCACAGATGAACAGACTGCAGGTCTTGATTAAAAATAAAAACTGAAAAAATAGCAAAGTACTTAAGCAGAAGTGTTGTATAACCCTAGATTATATTTCTGTCCAGTAATGTAACACTTTTACAAAAGGGATAATTGAGTGAAAGATAGAAGTATCTAGTATAACTCAGATCACAGGATGTCCTAACATTCCTTTCATGCCTTACATTGTGAATTTATGTGAAAATATATTTTTATTATGATTTTACTCAAAGTCCTTTTTGGCTTTGAAAGTGCTTCAGATTAATATTTTCTAGCAGAACATGCAGGCAAGAGCATACTTGCCTCCTCTTTTCTTTTTACACTAGATATCCATAACATTTTTTTTTTTTACATACAACTTTTTGCAGCAGATACTCCAAGAACAACTTTCTTGCTTCTGTATATTACCTACTTCCAGAAAATAGCATCTGGGGATTTAGAGAACAGAAGCTTTTCCCCACTGTGGGCTAGATTTTGGCATTCAAAAGCAAATGCTGAGCCAGAAGTTTCCCTCACTAACACAAGTGCTAATTCAACCCTGTGTATGCCTCAAAACAAACTTAGTTTACAGCAGTAGAGCTCAAGGTCACAATCAGACCCTCTATCACCAGCTAACTAGCAACCCACTGTTTAAAGGTATTCAGTCAGCATCCCTACACATTCAAATGCAGAAAGGTGACATTTTCCATCTCAAAAATACAAATTTGTGGCCACTACCACACACTTCCATTTTCATGTGGCTCTGAACTGACAAGATGGTGAAAGCACAACCAGCCTTACACTCTCCTTTATTTGACTTACACTGCTACAGAAGCATCTGCCTCCTACTTTCTATGTAGGTTAGGAGGAGAGTTTTGGTTTACTTTTAAGGAAATAATAGCATAACTATTTTCGTAGAGCATGTATAGCTGCTAGTTCAAAGTCATGTAACTAAACAGCTTCTCAGCATAGTTGTCTTAATTGAGTGTTGGTTCAAACTAATTTCAAATCAGAGTTTCAGAAAGATTTTGATTTTTAATATTATTCTCATATAAGTGTCACTTGTCTGAAAGAATGTATTTTAAGTGTCATGCCTACTGGAACTGATGTGTTAAATGTGTAGGATTCCCTGCACACATAAATCAATGAGATGTCACTTATTGAGAGCTGGCGTGGAAGAAACAGGACAGCCCACACATGCAAACACACAAGATTATATGAAATACAGAGTGGTAGTGGATCATCTCATGCACACCCCTGAACTGAGAAGAATGCTTTTTCAGTAAAAGGTCTTTTTTCTTTGTAATTTTATTACAAAATATTTACCTGAGCTCTTTCATGTTTTCATTCTGTGCAAGGGGCTTCAAAGGAGATCAGGTTTGCTACAAGGATGGAACAGAAGCCCTACCATAAACCAGCTTCAATGGCAGAGCCATATTGAAAATGAAGAATAGATTATTTCCCCTAGGTCAGTATAAACTGTATTCCTCCTTCACACTTTTGATATATGTAAATTGGGGGCTAAATAAAATACTGTGTCTCACTCCTTTTGTTCACGCACGAAGTAATCCTTTCAGAGAGCTAGCATCCTTCCAGTGGCTGCCTAGCATGAGAAGGCTGAGAAACATAAGGAAGGACACTGCACTGCACAGCTGGCACAGCTGCCAGCGCTCCCTTCCCAGATCCCAGCTGGACTCAAACCCAGCCCCCTCCTTTTTCTTTCTTTTCTTTTTTTTTTTCCCTGAAATACGATCTCTTACCTTTCAGGAAAACACTGTAACTTCCAGATTCGAAGGCTTTCCAGGGGTCAGCAGGGGACAGACTCTTTCCTTTTGAAGCTATTGCCAAAACATACTAAACACACAGTCAGAGCACAGATAAAAAAGGTGGGAAGAAAGCTGGAAGGGCAGACTGGCAGAAGCAGGATGCTCACTTACAGGATGGTAACCTTGACTCCAGTCTTATGCTTAATAAGCACATAAATAATTTTGCTAACCATTTTAGGCAGTTTTATTTCCAGCTAGTGCTGCAGGACTAAAATCTTCAGCCCAGAGCTGCAAATCCCATTATTAAAATCACAGTACATTACAACTGCACAAACATTAATAAGGCTAATGCAACCACATAGCTTGATTTCTGAAACTGAATCTATCTTCCACAGTAAAAAATTCCATTTAAAAAGTTCAAAGGGTTAAATAAGAAACATGTAAGGTGTCAGAGCCAAAGACAAAATAAACAGCACACATACATATCTTACTACCAGCCCTCCCTACAGACCCAGAGAGTCACATCTGCACACAAAAGAAACAACATAAATGTCAACAGACCACTTCAGGAAAGAAATAAGAAGCAACACTGGATCCTAAATTCTTGTTACCTGAGTTACAAAGTACCATAATTTTTGCTCAATTTCACAGTGGATCAGATGCCTGGGGATGCTGAAGCCTATCCAACAGGCTCCAGCTTTCCCTGGTGTCTCCCAGGGCCAGTTATTCTCACATCCTTCACACTCCTTTGCCTAAAGCCTGGAGGCATTATTCCCTGTAAACAGACATGCTGTTACCCGGCTTAGTAACTATTCCAAAGACAACAAAGTAATTCTGTCCTTCAAAATGCACTCTGGTTTCCTATCAGGTGTAAATCCCTACAAGATAATGCTCAGAGCCCTGTTTCTGCCTGTTAGTATTAGAGTCCAGGGAAAAAAAAAAAACAACATCAAAGTCCTGTTTCATATTTTTTGTTCTTCTGCTTGTTTAGTTTTTAAGCACACATCAAATTCTTTGATACTGTTCTGTGAACACTTAAAAGAAAAATGAAGGCTGCTTCTACTTTCTGTGTTTGAGGAAAACAATCCTCTTCTCAACACGTTTTAGACCACTTTATCACTTCAGAGGAATTTACTAGAAATGGTACATTTGCAGAGTGACTTCCATCCCAACATCACAGATTTCAGACACAGCAGAAAGGTGACAGGTAGACATGACGTAAGCTCAGTCAAGAAATCAGGGTGATGATTTTCAAAAGCCACTGATCTGCTAAAAGCTGCCTTAAAAAAGCAAAAGCCAAACATGTCTGTTTTGAAAAGATGAAAAACTATTAAAATATTTTCTAATAAACACCATATTAGAGGTTCAGAGCCATAAATGATGACTGAACAACAAATAGAAACTTGTTCTCAAAGACATATCATTAAGTACACGAATTACTCTTTTTTTTTGTTTTTATGGTAATAGCAAGCTGAAAACGGTGAACTGTGTCAGACCATGAAAAAGCAGGGAAAGGTTTGTTTTCCTTATCTGAATAGGCTGCCAGGCCATCACCAACAGCTTCTAAATGAGTAGGGCACCAGTGGACCAGGCAAAATGTGATTATATAAAATAATGCATATTTCATTTATGTAGTCTTGTGTCACATGATTGACTCTCATGACCTTTACATGGGCAACACTTACTGACTCAAGCAAGGTCACCACTTCAAAGCCCCCAAAATGTATCCAAAAATAGCCTTTGATCCTCACCATAGCAAAACCAGGCAGATGTGCAGGTTCACATCACCCAGAGCAAATCCTATAATCCCTCCCTCCACCTTCCAGGCATAGGCTGCATATGACATTTAGCAAAATCCTTCTGAACTTCTTGATAAATGTTGCCCTACCTTGTCAAAAACTCAACTGTTTAAACAAATACCACAGGATACTGCTGTAGCTATGTCTGCATCTCGCACCAACCCCAGAAGGACGAACCGAGCTAGTTACAACTACTTATAAACAGAAGCTGACAGCCCAACTGCTGATCACTGGGAACAAGGAGCAATCGGGGGAAAGCACAGCATTTTAGGAGATTGCATAGCATTTTAGATTACCCAGCTGATGGTTGCATATTAGCAAATTCCTACTGGAGAAACGTGCCTCCCACAAGCTCTACAGCCTCTATTTCCTTCCTGCTGTAGTCACAGGTTCAAACAGGAAAAACATCCTCCCTAGGAGGAAAGCACCTTTTACAAGCATCCCTCCTCTCTTCCTCCTCCAGCTATTAAAACAATATAGCAACAAAACCATCACAGTTCCTGTTCAGCTATCATCTCCGGTGTACATGTGCTCTCCATAACCTTACATGCCAGAAGACTCTGGGAACAAAGGGCCACTTCCAGAGCTCCTCCTTTCATCCTGCCTTCCTTAACCCGCACAAAGTCAACATCACCAGAGGTGGCCACAAGCTGCCATCTCCTACACATCAGAACAAAACTAGACGCCTTTCAGACTAACCTTTCAATGATCACCAGCCTCCCACTTCCACGACTGTCATAAGGCTGTGCTAGCTGTTATTTGTGTTGGTTTTAAACAGTGACTATGACATTAATCCCTTTTTTAGGGCTGGGAAGAACCTCCTGTTTCTCAAGACGTGGAATATGCTCCCAACTTTCCTGAAGAGGTTTGAGGGCTGCTATAGGTAGTTGAAGTCTCAGGTTATACTGTGCTAAAGATGTCAAGTGCTGAGTGCAAATACCATTTTAAAGACAGTTCCCTGACAAACAGGGCATGCCAACCGCTAAAAAACAAATATCCATAAGAGAATGTCTGCTATAGCAAAGATGTAAATTTCCCTCTCATCTTTATTTGATCAGAGTTGAATGGAAGCCAAATGGGACTCCTGACAAAATCTGAAGCCAGCACTTCAAAGAGGTGGGTACCAGTGAGGGGGCGGATAACAGAGCGACTGGCAAACATCTCCCCAGCTTGAGTTGCATCTGTATCTCCATCCATCAATCTCCATCTGTTACCACCTGCAGCTGAGAAAGCTGCTGCTTTAGGAGCAGATCTTGGCTAGATCAGGACAACCTTTGTTGTTAAGGAATCTGAGCAGCATAACCAGGAGGGAAGAAAGTCATGACTTTTTTTTTTTGGTTTGGTTTGATTGTTAATAAAAAGATAAAAATCTACTAACTCAAATGCTTTCAGCTGAGCATTTCTCCTGACTCTAGTCTCCTGACTCTCAACACTTCCTAATTCAACCTTAGTTGTAGGCAGACCTTTTTATGTGTCATTGCAAGCACCAAAGGAAATCACTTTAACTACAAACAGCCCAAAGAAACTGGAAGCATCACTGAATTAAAAAGTATTTGGGAAATCATACAGGGGGTAAAAGTCTTCATAAATTTTTTAGATATATTTTTAGCAAACTTTTAAAGCTAGACACGTTCTAGTCCCTTCTTTTTTTTATTTGCTGTGTTAAGAAGATGCAAAGTAGAATTCCCAGACATTGCATACACAAAAAACAATTACAATTATCCCATTTTTAATTCCAATTATCCTATTTTTAAGTCAATGTTTTAAGTATAAATTTTGAACAGAAGTCTCTTTAAACCAAAACAAGCATTTTATTTTATTAGCTACATGGTAGCTACATGCATAGTTACTTTTTTTTTACTAACTCCTTCATGAAATTCTCATAAAAAATAGAGGAGATGGGTAAAATTTACTATGTGTATTTTCTCACAAGTTGTCATATTTATTGTACCTCTCAAACAAAATCAGCAAATATCAGAATTCACAGTTACATGTTTATCAAGAAAGAAAATACTATACCTTCCTATTCAAGATCAGGAAATATTTTATTAGCCACAGACTTTTATTACCAGCAGGAGAGAAGAAAACTGCAGCATGTGTTAATCAGACTGTAAGCACCTCCATAGTATCAAAATATCAGCACAGTCAGAGATGTCTCTTAACTAAGTTTGCAATAATTCAGGGGGAGTGTTAGAGACTTGATCAGTCCTCATTTTGTTTAACTGAAACAGAATAAAATGAAGGTACAAAAGGAAACAGTTGTCTCTTTATACACCTCACAGCCTTTAATGCTTACATCTTAAAATCTGAGGCAGAAGGAGAACACAGGAAGAATACCACTCCTCTTAATTTTTAATATCATTTGAAGTTTTAAAGGTCTGCATTCTTTTTACTTCAATGTAATTCTCTCTCTATTATCATCCAAACCAGATTCAGTGAGTAGAAAAAAATCTTTTCCCTCTACTAATTTTCAGACATTGCCCCAGGTAGCATAAAGCATGGGGATATATATTTATACATAGCCAGAGGGTAAGGGTTTCATGAGAAAGGTTACCAGCTAAATAAATTATCTTCCATAAGGTGTGCTCCTTGCCAGAAACCCAGAGAATATACTGACTATGGATGAGAACAGAGTGTAAGGAGAGTAAAGTCAACATAACCTTCTCTTCCTAAAGTCTGGGAAAACAGAATGACTTCACAGACTGCTTCAGGGCTAATCCTAGTTTGGACTATTTCGCACCAGCCAGAGGGAAAAAGAAATTAAGTAAATTCCAAAGTGAAGAAAATCTCATGGAAGTCCCCTTCCATGCAGCCTGAGTTTTGGGTGCCCCTCCTATTACATGTTCAATGTAATAGGCAGCAGAAGACACCTACTTCTGAGTGCCCATTTGCAGATTCTCTTGCAAACTCCACAGACAAACACAAGCTTCATTTTTGCACTCATACATAGTGGTGGGAGCCACCTACTAATGGTAAGGAATACCATTAACAAATAGCACACTCTCTCCTTGCAGTAACTTCATTCTGTCAAGAGATTTAAGGAGTGGCTCATAACAGTTCTACAGCAACACAAAAATCAAGACCAAGATCTAGATCTGGATTAAACTTGATGACCAAAACATGATGCACAGGTGAAAGGTCACCAGTCAAAACTAAGATCATATCTCCCTAATCTGAAGCAAAGGAGATGAAAATACATGACTGATACATAGCTACTTCACTGTTCTCAGTGTGTCATGGAAACTGTCCATCAATACTGATAATGTGCTTTCTTTTATTCCCAAACTCTACCAGAGAAGTGTCCTTTGTTCCAAGCATACAACAAACAAGTTAGTGAGATCCTTTCTCACCCAGTACAAAATTAGAAGGTAAAAAAAGAAATTTAAAAAAGGGGGAGAGAGCAGGGAAGAGGAGAAACAGCAGACACAGCACTGTACTACACTCTTCCCAACCATTTGTATGCACTGATCATTAACAAAGAAAATTTTGCATTATTCTCATATAATAGCTTTGAATTCACACAAAAAATAGAATATTATAAATAAACAAATATGATATTATATGAAGCTTGAAGATTCATGTTGGGACCTATGCAAAATGAAGGGGGAGCTATAAAACAGGGAAAGTATGCTGTTATCTTTAGCAGATTAGCCACCAAAAAGTGCAGCATACTTCACTTTTGCTTTACATTCTGCTTAGCCATATGATTTATACATACGATAGCTATTCATTCTTTTAATGCCTTTGATAAAAGCCTAACCTAAGAATGTTAAACCCTACATGAACCATGATGTAGTTATTCATTATGTACTTTAATGCAGTGTGTATCAGAGCAGTCAGATAAATGAGTCTACAATCATTTTTGTACATTTAAAGTACAGCCTTATCTCCTCATTTGCTGGCTTCCTTGACAGGAACTTTTAACTATGACTAACATGTAGAGTACACAGTATCTTAACTACCATATCCGTGAGAGGTGAGAGCCTACATTCACCAGTTGAGAGTCAACTGCAACAATGTTACTTTACAAAATGGGACAAAACATTTAACAATTTTTGAAAAGCCTGTGTTTGTTCTCCCTCTTCGAAGAAAAGAAAACTAAATATTTGGACCTTTACAGTCTTAAATGGAAACATTCCTGAATTTCTTGCCAAGAATTTGCCTCCCCCTACAATTAGTATATGGTATGCTATACAGTTTTCTTTAGTTACTTCCTGATAGCATGTTATTTCTCCTCATCAAGAACATTATTGTACTTACTAAGCACAATTTCCAGAGGAGGACTGAGACACTACACCATACCAAACAACTCCTAGCAAGGCACTTTCCAATCCTTCCACACTGAACAATGGCAATGTGATATACTGGCAAGGATTTGGCTTGGCTATCAATGCAAAATGCTGCAATGCTGTTTGACTTATCCTCAAACATCAGAGTTCAGCAATTTCAAGATTAAGCACATTAATCTTTGATGTACCTTCCTTAAGTAAAACTTGCCACTTCATTTACAAGCTGCCTTTGAAGCAAATGTGAAACTATCCACTTTCAAACCTGATTCTTGTGCTTGCTGCTGAGAACAATCCACAGAAGCCTAGCTTAATGAAGATTGTGATATAAATCTCTGCTCAAAAACTATGCAAGGCTTCCTGTAACATGGAGGTTAACACATTTGTTTCTAAATCAGTCTCATAAATGTTGTGTTCATACAGCTCAGTAAGATATTTTGAAGGTATATCAGGCCTTCTTTTGGAAAAGGTTGTATTTTCCCTGAGTTCAGAACACAAATGGATTAGTTCATGTGCAAATTGGATGCACTACTCACTGGCATAGTACAGATTCATTTTCAAACCAATCTTACATTACTGGTGGTGACACTACTGTCAAAATAGCAGACATCTCTAGAAATGTAATATACAACACATATATGCCTAACATTTCACAAATCACGAGTACATCATTTAACGATCTTGCAAAACAAAACAAAATTGGAAGAAAATGCTATTATCATGTATCAAGGACACCAAGTCCTAAGTGATACAGAAGAAATTATCTTCAGGTAACTAAGCTGGGAACATAGTCCCTCTAAATATGTTCCCTTTGTCTTTGGTCTTTAAGCACTCTTCTATACTGACAAGAAGATTAGTAGCATACCTGGAGGTCACCTGGAAGCATGAATTAGTATTTACCAACAGGATTTGCAATTAAACAATATTCTTACTGACAAAGGAATGATGCTTTAATAGTAGAAACTGCTTTCACTGAGAAATCGGTTCTAACGTCAGGTAAAATAAAGGTTTTACCGCTAAAGTGCTAAGAGTACTCAAGAGAGCATAGGAAATTGGGGATTTATGTGCAACAAGAAACACAGATGGAAATCACTTTTAACTTGTTTATCCATGAATCCAACTCAATTACACGCTCTAAAAAAATTCTTTCACTATCAAATATTAAACAAAATTTCATAGAATATTTAAAACCAGCCTCTCTCACTGTGAGGCAAGAAACGCATTTGATTTACAAATGTTAATGTAATTATGCAAATGTCAAAACCTTCATCATGTCCTGCAAATAGTTCCATCCTTTTGGGAGTTTTATCTACTCAGTTTATTTTAAAATGTGCTTTTTCATCTCTTAATTGATTCTCTTCTGTCCCACCTCACCTCCAGGAGGCACCAAATAGGAATTGGGCTAATATCTTCCCTGCTAGCCAAGCACACTCCTTCTGACAGCAGACAGCACAGAGTGCAGCTGTAATTAAGGATGCCTTCAGTCAGAAAAAAAAAAAAAGCAAAGGCAAGGCAGGAGGAGAAGCCAGAATGCCAGGCTGGCCTCCTAAACTCTTGCTCAGATTCCTGATGCTCTGATGAAGATGCAGAGAGCAGAGTCACCAACATTTCTGACAACCTGGGCATCCACCCAACACACTTAACACAGATGCTGAAGACAAGCTGAAGCCCAGCCCTGAAGTTTGAGACAGACTATATTTCTAAGAGCATTCTTCATGCTGTCACTCACTATCAGTGCTCAACAATAAATCAAGGATACAAGTCATAATTACATTCTCTGCAACTTAATGAAGCAGCCACATGCAGCTTCCTTCCCTTCCCACCAGCTGTGAAACTTAAAGGTTCAAGAGAAAGATACTAACATCAAAAAGGTCATTTTTTGTCGGATTCGGCAATAACATGAGCACCATTAAGTTCAAGTGCACTCTTCTTGCTATATGCTGCAACCTTTATTTTCCTTCACTACAAAACACGAGCACTTAAACAACTTTGTCCATCTCCATTTCTTCCGCACTGCACATCCTCGCCCTGCCTTCCCACAGAGAAAAAGCACAGGCCCCACCACAAAACCCATTCCCTCATTATACCTTTGCTCTGAAGGAGAGAACAATTATGCTTTTGCCTAGTAAGAGATACAAGGCCACCATCTTTATACAAGAAGCTGTTTCCATAAAAAAGCACAAAACATATGGCCATGTAGTACCCTCTAAGAATTCTCCTACAGGGAACCATTTCATAGCACACTCAGAGGATGCTGGAGTGATTGTACATTCACCTTAGCCATTAAAATCACCCTGTTTCCATTTCACCATCAACAAGGACTTATGGTAAGACTTCTTATCTGAACAAATAATCAAATTGCTTTAGGAGACTCAGTTTTACAGTATCATACACCATTATATAAGCACAATGGCAAAATAGATGTTATCTAACTGGTAGAAGGATTCCCAAATCCTTTGAAGAGAGATTGTCCATTAACCATAAAATTAAGTAGGCCATGCAATTGCACAGCAATGAAGTGGAAACAAAAAGATTACATTTATAGAGGAGATTGGTTAAATTACTAGCCAAGAATATTAGACATGGAGGCATGGTTTTGAAAACATTACTGGAGGCAACAATATCACAATGCAGAAACGCATGCACAAGGCATGGCAATGTGCTTGAGAAGAGCCCTGTGCTGCCAGCAGGATTCAGTTGTTCATGGAGGGATCAGACCAAAGGCTATTGAAATTCAGGAAACCAGTACACTGCAGGTAAAGTGTTACCACTGCTTAAAATGAAATGGTTTAGATACTGCTCAGATGTGTGTATTCAAAGCATTTATGTTTCCTTTTTCTTTTGGCTAAGACAACACATATTTTAAATAGCAATAATATCTTTAAAAATTATTAAATTATCTCTAAATTGCTTTAAAAAATGCCACTAGAAGCTTGTTAGTTAACATGACAAGCACACTGACAGAGTTATTCCCAGCTTTGATACCAAGTATCAAACCAAGCAAGTACAACAGCAACTGTGTACTAAGAACTGCATTAAACTTTGGATCAGTTTGCTATATGCATGAGCACACACGTGTGCAACAGCACACTGGAACTGCATCTGTACAGAACAGACTAGCCACTTCAGTAACACCATCCTTGAAAATGGTCTGTGCATTTTTAATTGGTTTTTTTCCCCCTCAGGCCATCTATCTATGGCTGAATAAATAAAAACCAAGCACACCCAAAAGGCAGTAAGTGCAAGCCACACTGTATTTCAGCTCCTCTGAAGATGGGTGTTCACTTGGATTTTATTCCTCTTTTTAACAGTAATTCACTGATAATTCTTTCTTTCCCATGCAGCATTACTGAGACTCGTAGCTGTTGTGATAACATATGCTCAAGAAACAGCTGTATCTCAGGCAAAGAGACTTCCTAACAACTCACTTCACAATGTCTGATTGTTCTGATGCAATTTGATTTCTGCTGCCGTGGTGGAAGAGATATGCCAGGCTTCTTAAACTGTTTAGAGAAAATCAAGACCGAGGAGATACACTGAAAACCCTCAAGATGGGAACCTTGTCAATTAAGAACAAACTGTTAAGGGCAATAAAGCAGCTGCTAACCACTTCCAAAAGCTGGGAACAAAAATTACATTGTCCCACTGAGCTCCACACACACTTTCCACCCTACGCCATCACCATCAAAAATATCTGTGCTGCTATTTCAGATTTAATGTATTTTTTTCCTGTCAGTCTTGAACTCTGCCATTTACCAATACTTAACTCTCACAATGATACTGTGAGACATAAATTCTTTTTCATTATAACTCAAGACTCAGCTTCCTACTCCACCACTTGAAATAAAGAGCAAAGCAAGACAACTTTAGAGCTTACTTGGCACTACTTACTCCCCAGTTTCCCCACCCACCTGCCCCTTTTTTTTTCATCTGGCAAGTATTTCAAAATTTAACATGCAAGTTACACAGGCTCAATTCAATTCCTAGATTAGACCATTAACCCTAGATGTATGAAGCACTTTCAGTCCAGGCTCCAATATGAGGGATTTGAGCAACTCACAAGATTTTTGTCCTTAAACCTTGCAGATTTCAAGAAATGCAGGGTCAAATCTGAAAAACCAGAATCTTAACCTGTCAAAAGGGCAACATCTCTCCTCCATCCAACCCTCTACCCTTCATGTATCTATCTTCTCTGGGTCAGTGCCAGGTTGTCTCAGAATGCCCCCAGGGAGTCTGAGGAAGGGACTGAAAAGGCCAGAAATGGTGAAAAAAAGCTTTGTAAGAAGCATACCCATTACCTCCAGCTGATTATATAGTGGTATCACTGAATAATTGCAGCAAAAGGTTTTCTGGGTCTGCTACAATCATGCAAATTTGGTTCAAAATGATTCACACAGGACTTACTAAATGAACACTGACAGCCTTGTTTGCTAAATTTCATCCAAGCATCTTTCTCTCAATCTTAAAAGTATGATAATTGCCGAAGCCTCTGGTATTTCCCCACGAAAAACAAATTAGGCTTTAATGAAATATGCAATCTCATTCCAACATACTGAGGCAGACTCAACCCTGTTTAATATTCCAGAGCTAGTACCAAGCAGCTCCTGGAAGCCAGGGTAGCTCTGGCAGATGAAGCTTCCCCAGAAGTTGGTAGGCACTTGTCTGCCTCCTGCTCGATGTCAGGGATGCCAGGCATGTGAGGAGTGCATGTGTTCCATCGTGACAGAGCCACACCAGCAATGGGCTGTCAGCAACCAATGGGACTACACTGACTAACCTATCCATAGAGTCCTAAATCTCATTGCTGGAATGTTTTTAATCGCTGTAATTTCATTTTGAATTTTTGATTCCCAAGACCACCAACAAACATAGCAAACTATTAATTAGGATACAGTATCATCATTTGAGAGAAATTAAATGAGGCTGAAACTACAGCAGGTGTACACATGCAGCCTGCAGTAATCCTATATACTTATCTTGAAAAACCACATTTCAGCTGATTCCCAATGAAAGGTTATCCCATTTCACTCCTAAGTCCTCCAGAATTTGAAGGCAGAAATCAAGGACACTTTTAAAGAGGCATAGATTATAAAAGGAGGGACTTTCACATACTAGCCTTCAGCTACTAAAACTGGACTGAATTTCTGAGCTGCATTAGATGCGATGAGTCAATTTTCAAAGACTGAGGGTTTGCATTAGAAGTCATTATGATTTTTTTTCAAGATCAGGTGGTAATATCACTTTACATTCATGCCTGCTCCTTTCACATTTTTTTAGTGTTAGGCAAGGCTTTTTCTCCTTCTTAGTAGCTGAATGTAGAGCATAATAAAGGATTCTCTCATCTTCTAGTAAGGTGGTGCACTCTTAATCAACTTCTGGGTGCATTCTTCCAAAACAAAGAAGTCACAGTGCTTTAACAGGTAATGTAACACTTCACATTTTTATACTAAACTTTGAAAACATACCATGGTTCTTGCAGTAGCAGAAGCAGCAACAGAAAAACAAAAAAACAGAAAAACAGTCTCCCAAGTGAGACCACAGTGGGAAAGCATGTATTCCTAAAGGAGAATGCTGTTCTATCACATTTCCAAACAGCTTTTTAAAATGAAGCCAGGCAGAATTAGCTATTATCCAAACACTACTTACTCATGGAGTACTGTATATTTCTCATTCCGAGTGCTGCTCCAAGGGGCAGAGAGGTCCCTGGTCTGACAATAGCCTGCTACCAGGTGGAAACAATTAAGGAAGGAAGCTCTCCTCCACTGCGCAAATTATTTCCTCACAATCTCCACTAAAGCTCATGCCACGACCTAATTTAACCACTTCACTTGCATAATGTCTCTGTCTTCCTGCATGCCTAGGAAAAGACAACACCACGAACTCTCCTTGTTTCTACAGAGTATTTTGATTTCTTCTATTTGTTGCAATTCTAGCTGGTTTTAAAAATCAGTCTACCTTCTTCCTGCATCTGAAAGTGAAATAAGGGACACCTTTTTTTGTTGTGAGTCAGCCTAATTCTGTTTACTAGCTATGTATTAACTTACATCAGCCAGAATGCTAGCTCAGAGATAGTGGCACCAGGGCATTTTCTTGGGGTTTTTATTTTGTTTAAACATGAAGAACAGGGGAAGGGAAGAAGGATAAAAGATGATGCTACTGATTTTGTAATGGTATTTTTCTAGTAATCCTGCTTAAAAAAGACTGGTATTTGTGTACACTGTAGATCAAGAATAAAGCTAGTCTTTCTACCTTATCTTTTTACATGATAGTTTTCTAATGATGTATCACAGGCAAAGGAAGATTTTTAAAACAAAGGTTAACACTACATATTCTGCATATTTTAGCCACACTATTTGGTCATCTTCAATAGCTTTGTCATCTAAATCAAGAAATCAGTATCCACTCTTTGCCAACTAAGACGATTATTTCTAAAGATTATTAATAAACAACCACGCTCAAGTTAAAGGAGAGAATCCTATCATGCATGTAGGAGAAGTAAATGTTTTAGACATTTGACCTGAAATACTAAACCATTATAAATGGAGACAGAGAAGGGGAGAAGTCTCACTGATAATGAAATTTATTGAGCCTGCACAAGCTGCGCATCTTTGTTCCCTCTGAGCAATATGCTTATCCCCATAACGATTTTCAACTAGACCTAAATATTTTAAGAAGATGAAGTTAGGCAAAATAGATCTTGCTCATACTGCTAGTATGACATCAGGCTCAAGTTTTTATATCAGAAATGGGTCACAAAGCAAGAGCTATCAGTACCAGATACAACTGAGGACCACCTACCCAAACAGGTACCAAAAGTGTGCATGGCAGGAAAAAACTAGAATTCAAACTGCCTCCAGCTATGTTTCCTCTTTATTCAACAAAAAAGCCATCACCAAGTTTGCCAACATCAAAAGTAAGGAAGAACATCATTTCCTGTCTCTTTCTCTGAAACAGCTGGGGGAAGAGGATGAGGATGCAGCATCATGGTCTCACTGCAGATTGGTTACTCCTGAGTCTTTCACTCATGTTCTGAATTAAAAAAAGAAGGAATAATTAGTATCTGAGTTAACATTGTTTTATCATGAGCACAGATACCCAGTGCATGTAGTATAACTCTTAAGTCTCATAGTCTTAAACACTCAAAAGTGATGCAACAGAGAGAGTAACCACAGCCTCTATCTTATTTCCTAAGTGCATGGACCAAATGAAAAAAGGAAGAGATGAAAATAGCACTTCTCACTATGAAGAGATAAAGTAGGAATGAGGCAGTTATGAATGGGACATGCATAACAGCTCCTTCTCCCTGCAATGACCTACAACACCAAAGGAGTAGTAAAAAGCAGCAGCAGGAAACACAGCAGGGAGAACCCAAACATATTTAATTCTCAGTAAAGGAAGCCCAGCTTAGAGAGTCGGTGGAGTTTTTTACATCACAAGAGAGGCACAGAGTGCCTAATTACTTGCTATAACTACCAAACTCTATGAAATAGGGAGTCCATTCCTCTGTCACCTTGAGAAAAGAGGTTTGGGGTTTTTTGGGGAGGGAGCAGGTGTAAAAATATATCTTAGTTCCATCAAAAACATTAGTAGGAGTCCTTGAATTTTACATAATCCTCAACAATTGAACAGCCTTGTTCTGAAAATATGAACCATTAGCAAAACTGCCAGTCTCATAACATAATCATTACTTTACTTCCTTGGCAACAAAGGAAACTTTTAATGGAAAGAGATTTAAAGTACATCATGGACATTCCTCTCCAGACTGTAACCTTTTCCAATAGACTCTAGTTACAATACATCTGCTGACTATCTCTCCTAGAAGGGATTTGTAAGGCCAAACAGGTCATACACAATTTCAGAGCTTACAACACCACTTGATTAAAAGTACATTACTCTGAAAACAGCAGTTCACCTTCTGGTTTTTCTACATACCTGTTTAGAAGAGAAACACCACAGAGTTAGAGAGAAAATCCTTGAACAGAAGCAGAAATTGATGAAAAGCACAAACTAAGCAAATGCATTCATGACTTCTGGTTACACATATCTGTGCTGGGGAAATATCCACCCTGAAGCACAGGCACAAAATAGGTGTTCTCCATCTGTGCATTGGACTGGTGCTGATTTAAAGCTGACTGTGTGCTTAGCCTGTTGTCTTGATAGGTAAAACAAATAAATAAATAAATGGAGACACTCTGCAACAGGCTTATCTTGCAAATATATTGTCAACTATTAACAAAAGCACTGCAATAACTAAGCAGATCTCTTCAGGCTTTGCACTGTCAATAATAATGCTCAGCAATCCAAAATTAAAACCTCTTCAAAGAAAAAATACCTGAGTAAATATCAAAACTAGAAAATACCTGGAAAAGAGGAAAAAACATGTATTGGCCTTAAAGCACCTGCCAGTAAGTCTGCCTGCATTACAGCCAGCAGTGCCCAGCTACATCAATGCAAAGACTCAGGTAAAGCTGCCTTACCAAAAGCACCTTTGTGTCATTTGTTCCAGGGTCATTTTCAAAAGTGTCATAAAACCACAGGGAATTAACAGCTAGTTTTTCCACAGCAAAGAAGAAAAATTTAAGGAAGGCAGAAATGCAACACAATTAAAAAACCTAGACAAATTCAACACCCACATCAGAACAAAAAGACTCCAAACAAAACAAAATAAAAAACCCACCAAAATCTATGAAATATCAGACTGAAGCCAGAAAGTAAAGCTGTTGAGAAACTGCATTTTACAGAGGCTAAAAACACCTTCTTCCCCATTGTACATTATCTCCTCAAACAGGAGGAACATATGTGAATTTAGAGGTTTAATATATGGGCAATTCTTCTGGTGGCAAGAATGCCACAAACTGGAACTCCTGAAAATTGTCCTGGATAAGAGACCATAAATCGGCAAGATCCACTGAACAACAGAGTAAAGCTTGACTCAGTACTTTACTTAGGCTCAGTAAAAAATGGCTGAAGGAGGACTTGACTTTGGTCCCCACCCAGCATTCACAGAGTGACTGTGTGGCACACTAAGAGTTACACACACATCACTTTTCAAAGCACAAACTATAGCCAATATGTGAGAAAAGCCCTCTTCAAAATCAGGGAAAAATTAATGCAAACACTGCATTTGTATCTCTTCCTTTCCTACCACTTTTTTCAGACGAAAAAGGAAACTGATAAAAGACTCCCCTTTCCAATACATAAATGCATATTTCTTGCTTTAAAAGAAAGAACAGAACAGACACATTAGGTGTTTTTTTAATTAGGAAGCCATGAGGCACACAAAGGAACAAACAATCACAAAGGGTTCTGTTTCACTCTCTGTTTTTAAATGGTGACAGGATGGTATTCATAACATTTTGTGCAAAAAGCACTTAAGTACTAATGCTTCCAGGATGCACCAGTTGCTCAGGTGCCCCTAAGCAGGTTCCCAAGCTCATCCCTGGATTTTAGCTCTCAGGCAGCCAGAAGCAAGCGTGTCCTCTGAGGTCCCCAGACACACTGTGAGTGGAGACCTCAGGCTGCTGCTTTCACCTGCAGCTTGTCATATCAGTACTGCCAGCAGCAGGACAAAGAAATGTTTCAAGACTAGGCGACTTTGGAGCTGAAAACATCTTCAGACAGGAATTTCTGACACCTCACAGAGGGGTCAAAGCCAAGCTTTCACTAGCCACCTAGTAACAAAGCCACCACCTAGACATGTTGATAACACCAAAAACCAAGGGAGGAAGACACATTTAATCTCATGACATCTCCAGTTTTTGCAGAAGTACATTTCAATCTTGTACATATACCCTTCAGCAGTTATACTGACATTAATACTCCACAGAGGGGCTGAGGGTACGAGGGTTATTGCAGAGTCCTGTACCTCAAAGAAAAGTGTAGGTTGAGGCATAATCTTTGTATCACCCCTGTACATTTCTAGACATTAAAAATGTTACAATTAAACAAAGTGACATGGAAGCTGTAGAAAAGGCAAATCTGCAATATCTACACACTTGAAAAGGCCTCACGTACCAGGTTCCAATGCTAAAACTATTGGATCTGCCTAGCAGAGAGGAACATTATGTCAAAACGAAAAAAGAAAGCAAACTGTGCTAACAGAAGTTAAACCCAGATTAATTTAAAATTAGAAGATTAACATTTTACCTGTAGGAAAACAAATTATTTTAACAGATAATGACATACATAAAGTGGAGGCAGTTAATCCGAGCAGTATATGTTCCAACAGTCTATCAGTATTTATGGAATGATTTAATCACCTACCCTTCTCACTGCCACCCTCCTCACATTGCAGATTATATATTAAACCATTTCCAAATCAGTTCACTGGGGATGCTTTGTAGTAAAAGAACTGAATCAACTGCAGAGCACCCTTTCTGAGTACAGTTAGTTCACAAATGCATGCTGAAGCTGAAAATAATCAGAGGAAAACTTTTAAGAGACATGTTTCCAGGGACAGTGAAACATCATTGAAAATAAGGGATATCTGGCTCCACTGAGCCTCACAAACAACACCAAACAACACAGGACCAACTTGGCAGCTTTGTATTTTTGATCTCATGCTGCCTAGCATCCAGCTCCCCGCTAGACATCCAGTGACGACACTTTTTGCATTGGATCATAACAACAGACAGCAGGTCTCAATCAAATTTGAGTATAACCTCATCTACAAACACCTGCTTTTTCCCTCCAGCTGTCACAAGCAGGGATGCAATCCCAGGGACCTGCTAACACCACATCACCACTCCACACCTCACCCATGGGGCACTGGGGACAGGGCACATGCAGCTGGCACCACTGGGGGACCAGCGATGGTGGGAGGACTGCCTGTCACTCATCCTTGGAAATCAAATCAGGGATTTGGTTTTGACCAACCACTTAGCTGAACTAGGGCAATGGTACACAGGTTCAATGAGGATGATGCTGCTCTTATCTCCACCAGCTCAGCAGGGGTCAGGGCCAGGTTTCTAGTGTTCCTGCAGCTTTGCTGAAGCCAGAGGAATCAAAGGGAACTCCGACAGCTGCTGAAGGATAATCCGAGCAAAGCAGGCACGGGAGGAAAAGCCAAAGGCTTTCAGCAAGGCCAACACACCCATTCTGCAGCGAACTCTCTGTGAAACCAGCACATCCTCAGGACCACCAATGCTCCAGATCTCAATGGAGCCCTGACCCCTGACAAGGGAAAGACTCTCACAGATCTGCCCTGCTGGCAAAGGTGTCCTAGAGCATGTACTGCAGCTCATGAGCAAAACTGACGAGTAGAACATATTTTACATAAGCACACTTTTTTCCTATTTTTCTATTTTATGATCTCATAGTGTTCAAGAACTTCATGTAATATAGAAGAGACACCATTACCTGTATTCACCAGCATTAATCCTGACACTCATCCAGATGAAATACTTAAAAAAGCAAGAAGCAGCAGGTTACATGAATTATAAGAATCAACAAAAATATCAGGTTTAGAGAAGAAAGTAATGCCATTTAAAGAATCAAATCCATCACTGAAGATGCTTCTCTGCAAGACATGTACAAGCTCCAAGCAGGTTTGTCCTTGACCCAGAGGAGGTACGATATGAGTGACACAGGAAAGAGTAAGTGAATACAGACAAAACAAACAACAATAAAATAAATTAAAAAAACAAAACAAAAACCACAACATCACAAAAACCAGGAGACAGAACAAATTTAATATTGACTTGTGAGAAGATTAGTTGAGCTTGTATCACTTTCACAGTTCATGGTCCATGATGATATGAAATTGCTTTTATTCCCAACACATTTTTCTGGTAGGGTTTGGGGTTTGTTTGATATTGAAAACAAGCTTTCCTAAAGATAAAAAGAGAGAAAAACAAACAAACCCAACACACAGAAGAAAGTAATGTTAAAACAAGTAAAAGGAAAAGATTTTGTAAAATACTACTGAAAAATATGCATAGAATTATTTACCTAGACAAACCTATAGGCTGGTCTTTGTTAAAGATGCAAATTTTATTCAGTAAATCAAAAGATGAGTACAACTTCAAATATAACATTCTGAAGGCTCACATCACCTCAGGCAAATTCACAGATTAGCTTGTGGAACTGCTTATGATGCCAAGCTTAAAACCAAAGTAAATATTTATTAACATTAACCACTGCATTTTGATTCAACGATTTAAGAAATATAACTACCTTCAGGAAATACTGAATCCCTTTTCTCCTAGAGATCGTTACACTGAAAGAGGAAAATGTAATTTTCCAAAAGCTTTCTGAAATATGAAGGGAAAGTTAGGAGTGTGTGATTTGGATACATTACCAAAAAAAAAAAAAGTATGGCAATCCTTTATTAAATGCAATTCATTTTGATTGCAATAGTCAATCCTTTAACTACTTGATAAGAAACATTGTACACAATTTGCTTTCCCCACACCAATGCTCCAGATACAGATTTTCATTATCTTATCAATACCCACAGCATGAAGTAATCAGAAATAAAACATGACCAAAATATCTGAGATTTTTATTCTTAAAAAAATAAGACAGCCATACCAATGTTTAGGTTTATACAAGCAATCCTACCAAGTAAAATAAAAATGGGCACGGGTAGATATGAAGTATGTTGGGTTTGGGTTGGGGCTTTTGTTCCAGAATAAGAGCCTGAACAACAAGCTTTTTAGGACCGGGATAGCTTCCATTTCTATAGCATCTTAAATAGCAAGGACCCAACTCCAGAAGGATCAGACTGCTTCAGAAGTCATGTAATGACAATAAATTAGAAATTATACAGTTTATACTTTTGAACCACCCATATTGCAGACAAGCCATTTATTGACTAAGTCTGGTCCTGGTCTCTATCTCGGTTTTCTGGCTGCATCTGCCCTGAAGACAGAATTACAACTCTAGGATATGCCAGAAATATAATTCAGATTAACACTGAAGCACACAGACAATGCTGTTTCAGCTCAGACTCTGAGTATATTTAAATCTCGGAGGAACTTGAGAGTATGCATTGCCCATATGTCACCCTGGATGATTTCATGCTTTTAGTCCTTTCTTAGGCTGAACAGAGATTGCAGTTGCCCCTCATACATATAGAGTCTCCAAAACTCCAATTAACCACCTTGAAAATAGAGTATTATTGCCACATCAACTTAAGACAGTTAACCAAAAGAAGTGGTAAAATCATTCTGAAAAGTATTAGCATTCCTGAATGCTCACTATAACTTTTTTTTTTTTTTTTACTTTTACATATAATAGGTCTTATTATTGCCTTCTGGATATTTCCAGAATCTACCTACTCCTTTGTTAGCTTTCACAGCATTACCTTGACCAATAGCTTTGGTGGGAGCAGCACTTCCAAGGTACAAGAAAACTTTGTCTGCAGTTGCTATTGCCTCACCTGTGCAAGCACACTGCTCCCACACCATGTGCAGACCAGCTCTGCCACTAAGCACAAAGCCAATCTCACCACACACAGAATCAGACACATTATAAGAAATGCTGTATCAGCTAAAGGTTAACACAGGCCATAGCCATTGCCACTTCTAAAGCATTCCTCTTCCATAAGAAAATGCTGTATTTAAAAAAAAAAGGCAACATGAAAATTTCAGTATTTTCTTCCTGATTTAGGATGAGAGTAGGAGATATACAAACAAGCAAATGGGGATGGAGAACACTATCACTTTTCTATTTTTCATGGTAAATTGATATATCTAATTATATAATGCATTTCTACCAAGATCATGCCAGCATCAAAAGTCAGGCAGTATATAGGGAACTACAAGAAAACTTTTAAATCTTCAATCATTGCTTTGGAGAGCATTCACCAAACATTTCAGTAGAACTCCACACTGAGCTGGTCTCTGAACACATTAGTTGCGGTTTCATTTCTAGTTTCAGACCACAAGTCTTGGAAGCCTGGGAGTATAATGTGTCTTTACAAATAATTTCTTCTTTAATGTAAAAATTAAGTTTTCCTTTGTCCTTGAAGGTAAGACACATTAGGAAACAAGAGTAAGTCCAAAAAGAAAGAGAAAAGCCCATCCACCTGGAATTAAAAATGTGTGTCTTCTATAACCAAAGCAAACAGGTAAAAGAATACTTGTTTAATTCATTACATTTAATCTAATAATGGGGTAATGAATGAACACCACATGCTGTGAAGTGCTACATTTGACACTCACAGTCAGTTCTCATGTTGAGAGGGATTTGAAAACTTCTTCTAGATAAAGTATTCAGAGCACAAGGCACAAGGCCACTTTTCAAGATCTTCCGCAGCTTTATATCAATTTATTCCTCCACACACGTAGCCCTAAAATAGCCTTGTCTCTGATTATAGTTCAGCTTGGACTTCCATCCAAACCGCTATTGCCAAGATGAAGTTAAAGCCTCGTGCTTCATTAGCCACACAGCAGCCTTGGCAAGGGCCAGCTCAAAGCAGCAGTGCTCCGCATCATCACCGTCTGTCCCAAATGAGGAATTAGTGTGAGGAACAGCCAAACAGCCACAAAACTGTAGCTTCCATAACAATCTAGTTTTTGCATAGCATCATCTATGTCTCTGTCTTAACTCACATTGTTTTATCCATTTCCCTTTCCAAACAATTTATCTCTTTTTTAGGCCATATTGTGTCTTTCTTTTTGAATGGGCCTAAATCTATTAAGTAAGTCATTGCTCATTTCTCCTTCTTTGGTTCCAGCATCTGTTTTCTGTATATGTCTTAATAGCTTTCCATTGTAGGAAACATGAGAGGAGAAAACCACCCAGGGAGACAGTGAGAACAGGTTAGAAGAGCAAGCTGAAAACCCACAGAAGGCAAGAGTGCAATCCCCGGAAATGTCTCTGGACAGGCTTCCCTGGTACCCTCTGACCAGATTATCTGCACTGATTGCTTACCCTCACTTACTCTGCTAGCAGTGATCCCTCCAGACCTGCTGACCATGCTGATGGCACGATCGATCTTAGGTTTGTTTCCCTCAAGCAAACAGGCTTAAGCAGTTTGACCCAGCCTGGCCTGCTACAAGAGAAAGAGCTGAGATTGCCAAAGCCTAGCAGTGATGTTTCTCAGCAAAGGCAGCAGCAGCATTCGTACTCTGAGAGCAATTTTTCTCATAGATTTTGTACTGGGTTTGGATCTTCTACACCTCACACAGCTAAGAGCCAACGAAGTCTGTATCTCATTTCACCCTTCTCCTGTTATGTCTTCTGCCTTGTCTCTTCCTTTCTCCAGACCTCTCCCATTTGGCACCATAATGTTTAGATGGCTCTTGTACCTGCGAACACCACTCAGTCTCTAAGACACATGACCACTATGAATATACTGCCTCTTTTCCATGCACTGCTATTCTCATACCTTTCAGTCCAAAACTCCTTGGGCAGAAAATCGCTTCCCAAGAGCTCCTGAAAGCACCCTAAGGTTTTGCTCCCTACACAGTTGGAAAAAGTAACTGAAGTGAATGAAATTGCATCAGTATCTTATCAGACTGAAGCAAAAACACTTTAAACCTTAAAAAACCCCCAAACATTGAGAAATGCATTAGTATTTACCCCAGTCATCTGTGCAAACAACAGCCAAAGAGCTTGGCACCAGTGTCAAATCTTCCACTGTCTTGATGCTTTACTTCTTTTCCTTCTTGCCCACTACACCAAGTCTCCCCTCTCTATTCCCCAACAACAGCTGGATTGCACCATCAGCAGGACAATGCAGCTGGGATGTTCTTCTCCGTTCTCCAAATACATAGGCACTATTAGTCTCCAGCTTGGAGAATAGACAAGGTTCTACACCCACCTCTGAGGAGAGAGAGAGCAAAGACAGAAGGAAACTCTGCAGCCTCAATCTGACCTCACCTAGGAGGTCATGTTCCTCCCATCACTGCCATTTAAAGCCATGCACAGACAAAAACAGCCTGAGCATGCCAAAATGAGGCCACTTAAAACAATGAACAGTAACTATTATTTTCTTAAGACCTCAGCATTTCTCTCTTTATGCAAGTTCATTGTACAATAGAGCAGGTTGAGTTTAAATGAGAATTAGGCTGCAGCTTTTTAGCATGCCCCAGGTAAAACAAGTGGGCACGAACAAAGGGCACCTGATAACATTATCTGCACATGCACTATTGTGTAACTGTTTCCATAGGCACAAAGGACTGTCAAGCTGCCATAAGACTTCATGCTAATTGCCTTGTGTGTGCTATGAAATGTAAATTAGGACTCCCTCAAAAACCTGGAAAATTGCACTTATCTAAATCTCTCAGGATTATAAGGGGGCAGTCATTCCATATTTCTCACCAAGAAATGTAAAACTAGGCTCTGCAAAGATGCTCTGCACAAAGAGAGACAGATCTGTTAGTGCATATAACAGTTGTTTTGCTGCACATGCAGCTCCAAATCAAATTTGCAAACTGGTGAAACATCTGGAGGGGAGAGCCTCAGATGGTGAGAACCATCACAATTATGGTAATACCCCATAGTGTTTCTTTACCAAGTGAGATGTAAAATTAAGTAGTTAATATACATTATAATTAAAACAGTTGACACAATTATCAAATGCTGCATGACTCCTACGACTAAAAGGACAAGGTAGGGAAGCTGCCCTGTAATTTCTATTTTACCTTCCCTCTTTCAAAAGAAAGTCTCCTGCTACTAAGTTCTTTGGAATAATGAAACATAATAATGACACTTATGTGTATTCGTGCCAAAAAAATATAAAATAAAAATATATTACAAGCAATCCCATAAACATTTTCACTGCTTCATTATTTAGGACCAATCAAGCATTTTATGAATTGTAGTTATTTATAATGTCTTATATACTGCATTTGTTTATGCACAATAATGGTCACCTACTTCCTCACTGTGGCTCTTCATCATTCAGCAGCAAGACAGGTCAGACTTCAAACTGTGTCGCAAGGGTCTTATTCTCATATCCTTGCAGGCCCTCTATCCTGCAAACACTCAGCCATGTGTTTAACTTTATGTATACAAGTAGTCTCACTGAACTCATTCATTAAATTCTAGCCTTATTGAAATTGCCACAGGTTTTACCATTGATTCCATTTAGACCCAGATTTCATCTAATGGGACCATTTACATCTGAAAAGCTGAACACATGTCCAAGTGTTTGTAAAAGTGAAGTCCCAACAGCAAAGCCAAGGCATATGCTGCCATTTTATCTCTTAACACATCAGACCTACAAAATTACTTGCTTTTCACTTGATTTTAACTAAGTTAGGACAAAATAAACAGATCATCACTAAAGTAGATTATTAGGTTATATTTATCCTTCTTTTTGGTTATTACTAACCAGGCTACCCATCCTCTCCAAACTGCTCCGTTTTTTCCATGCCAGTAAGCAGGAAATAGTTAATGCTTAATTGACTAGGCACAAACACTGACTCTGCTTAGTTGAAGAGTTCACTTGTTCATTTGTTCATAAATTTCAGGCAGTTTTCTTTCTTCAATTACAACAGCAGCAATATTCAACCAATCTAAATTGAATTCAATTAAATCAAGGTTTAGTCAGCTCCTGAAGGAATACCTGAAATATAATCTCTGCATTTGCTTCCTCATTCAGTTTTATTTTAAAACACAGATAATGTGAGCTAACCCAAGTAACTGCTAATGGACGGACAGACAGATGGACGGGAGGAAGGGAGGAAGGAAACCCAAATATTGCAAAGTCAGAAGAGATCCTTTGCTGCAGAAGGTAAAAATTTAGCAGTTCCTGATGAAATTCAGAACAATGACTAAAGAAATAAGGACTCTCTAGACACAAAAAAAAAAAAAAAAACCAACTTGCTTTTTTTGATTACCATACTTCTTAATGTATTTATAAGCTCAGAAATGCCCAAGGGCATCATTGGATAATAATTTAATCACTCTGTTGGCAGAGTCACTGATTGCAGGGTCCATCCCTTCACTTTATCCATGACCTGTGCTACTGGTGCAGACATAAGAAGGCATGCGAGTACAGACAGGATGAAAACTTGTCTTGTATTATTTAATTTATATAAATATATATATATAGTTATGTAGTTATATGGTTATATATGCAATTAAATATGCCCTTAAATATTAAATGCAACCACCCTGTTATGAAAAGTGTTCTTTTGCATTATACAACACAAAATACAACATGACAAGCAGTCTTCCTTAAGCACTTATTCTACAAGAGTGCTAACTTACTCTTGGCAAAGGACTAACTGGTACAATTTCAAATTCATGCTTAGAATTATCACAGTATCTGCTCTTCCTTAACAGAACTGTTCCCTGCTACCTCACACACTTTATACAGGATTTCAGTCCAAGAAAAATGAGGATGGAAAACAAATACCCTCCACTAATACAGCGTACAGCAGCATGTAAAGTACAACACTGTACATTTCCATACTCTACACACAGATGTTTCCCCATGATTTCTTATCTTGAAAGAAGTATGCAAAATAAAGTGCTGTCAGTGCCCTTGTTCAAGCAAAAACCTCCAGCCATCACTCCCTCTATGCTACACAGAGAACAGATGTCCTTACATTCTTGCCTACACTAGGATCCAGTGCAATTTGTATTTTGAAGCAGAATTGTTTCAATTACACTAGACAAGCAGGAAAAAAAATGATAAATTATTTCAATCACACTTATTACTGAAAATTCTCATCCACATCACTTATATCCTTCCTTAAATATTTACAGAAAGACTGAGGCACAAGCATTAATAAAATACTCTTTATTCTGGAATCCTGTAATCTTTCCCATACTTATAATAACCTGTGTCTTGGTTCTTTATTTTCACACTTTAGAGTCATTTTACTTATTCAGAAAACAGTACCCCTAACATTAGGATTCAGTAGTAAGAACCTGAGTTTTAAATCTTTTGCTGTACAATAAACTTCTGTGCTTTTTCACATCATTAACAATTAGCATAGTGTGAACACAAACTGATACTCCTTGCCTATAATAAGCTACAACACAGAGAACCTAAACAAAATCTACGAATTTCAGTCTGCAAGATGTTCAGAACAAGCCAAGCATAGAGCCAAATTGGTAGATTGAAATATCACACATAGCATGTGGTTTCTGGCAACCGTGCCCAACAGGGTGGTACCTTGCTCCAAGCTACTGCATCAGAGCCTTTCAAGATGAGTATGATCTCATCCCCAAGGTAGTTGCAGACCTGTACTATCCAAATTCCCTGCTTAGAGAAGCCTTCTTCTCCAACACTAAGATCTAGAGCTGCAAAGAGCAGCAAGGCTTATTTCCTTCAAAACTAGTTTATTTCCATACACATCAAGTCAACAGCTCAGAATTACAATAGGGTTACACTTATCTTAGTGATATATGGACAAAATGCTACAGGTATTCCTACACTAAAGAGAAACGACGAGAGGGAACTCACGGCAGTCTCAATATGAGATATAAAGTAAGCTCCATTTTATTTCACCAAATGAGAAACTTATATACTGTTACAGATGTTTCTAATTATAGATACACACACACACCTGCAGTCTGTTCTCAAACATTCAGGGATCCTCCTGTTAACTCCCTTATTCTTTTCTCATAACACTTCTGACTCCCTAATCTTTCTCATGACATTCTTCCCACAGAACATTCTCAGGCAAACAAACCACTGTAGCTTGTTGGAATTTTACTGAGGCCTGAGAATACTGAAGCCTTGCTCAGGCTTGCTCAGTTAGCATGAGTTTTGCTGGAAAACTGCGTTTTCCAACACTACACAGTCAGTATTTTCATTGTTTTTCAAGAGTATTAGAGTAATATTAATTAAGAGTAATAATAATTATTAGCAGACTAGATATGTGGCACACAGAGAGGTGAAAGTCCTCACCTCACTAGACATTCACCCAGCCCCTAAACAAGGTGGCCTTCAATTGTTCTTGGACAGGATTGCACATATTGATTGAAAATTGAACATTTAGGGGGAAAAAAAATGGAGGAAAGAGCTGACTGTGCCCTAGAGGAGAAGAGTTTCCTGAAAATTCCCACAGGTTCACTGAAGCTTAGTAGATCAGTTTTGTTAATGTGTAAGCATCACCTTTTTCACTAATATCCTATTTTCTTTCGTCATGTGCTAGAAGCAGGCTCTAAATTGCAGAGGACCAAGTAGCTTCCTTGCTCACTGAACATTCAATCCTTCCTCTTGCTTTTAACCCTGTATCAGTCAGGCATGTAACTCCAGTTACTCAACACCATCAGGCTAATCCCAGGTTCTGCTCTGAACACACACATACAAACCTACTCATTCAACATCGAACAAAACAGATTTGGCGAGACTTGCACAGAATGGCTACTTTTGGGAGGGACCTCAGGAGGTCGTCTAGTCCAAAATCCACCCCAATCCATCCACATCAAGGTTCACCTGGAAGAGGTTGCACAGGATTGTGTCCAGGTGGGTTTTGATTGTCTCCAGAGAAGGAGACTCTCCACAACTTCTCTTCTTTTAAATAAAGCAAGTACACTGCTACAGCAAAACACACTCCTAAGAAACCAAACCTGCTCTGGCTAAGCAGTATCTAGACACATCACAGTTCTTGGGAAAAGGGAAAGTAAATAAAACAAGTTCCTTTCTTTAAGCCCAAGCCATCATTTCAAAATAGCCAGACACACTTATGAAGGCTTGATCCACACGGAACCATCCAGCACAACAGACCTACTAAAGATGTGACTTCAGCTGCCACGAGTTTGCCATCACAGAATGAGCAGGAACAGGGAAGGAAGAAGCAAAGCAGTAAGAGATGTAGTGACTTGCACCATCACTCAGGGCCCATCTTGACACACTGCCCCATTCAGGTGGAGGTTTCACCTGCCAGCCATACTCCATAAACCACATCACTACAAGCACCTTCCTAGCAGGAGCAGAAGATGCTCCACAGCCATTTCAACAGCCATTTCAGCCCAGGCAGAGCAGGAATGTGCTTGGCAGCAAACAGCAGTGCAGACAGAACTCCTGGTAGACCCAGCTTGGGCTTTGATTTTTTACCATGAGCACAACAACGTGAGGAACCCTTTCTTCTGTGGCCTCTCCCCATCCTTAAGTCCTTCATCTTCTGGATACAAGTATATTTTGAGAACTCTCCAGAAGCATGATGTTTATTACAGAGAAATACTAACATTTTTAACCAGCCAAGTGATTTACATGCAAGAGATGAGAAACATACTGTGAAATGGAATAGAACATATGTCTTAGGTTACATGGAAGGTGTGACCAAAAAGTATGTATTCTATTATCTTTATAAGCTGTTAAGAACAAGTGGGGCAGTGCTCTTTATCTTCAGCATGCCTCAGCCCTGACAACCCCATCTGGAGGGCTAGTTCTGCTAATGGGCCATCAAGGTCTCTGGGAGTGACTCATAAGATTACATCATCCCATTGGGAGATGCCCTGCCTAGAGGGGAGGAACTGAAATTCCTACCTGCATATAAGCTGACTCTTTGGAACACTGGACTACCACTTCCACTGGATTCCCAGAGGAGGAGAGCTCTAGAGTCATCATTGGACCTCCAGAGACCAACCAGATCGTTCTTCAGGATCACCACTTCAACCAGACCACATCCCTCACTCCAACGGGACTGCAGCCACCATTTAACTGGACTGCTTTCACCACTCTGATCAACAGGGCAGCAGGTTGTATTCAGACTCTATCAGTTTAAGCTGATGTTTCTATATTGCCTTTAATTTCTCCTCTTAAATTGTAATTCTGACTGGGAATCTCTCACAATATATTTGTGTGGGGTCAATTCCTCCACTCGTTTACTTCCAAACTAGCACAACATATAACTACATCTTTCCACAAAAATAGAAAATTTATTCAAGTACACTGGTGTTACAAAGAAGCTATAAAGAACTGTGTGTACTACAAAATAAGAGCTGCTAGACACAAAAATGCCATTTTATTTGATTAAATTTTTTCATTATTCTCTTAGTACTTTTTCTTTCAGCAGGCTTATTTATACAGCCATGCAGCATTTAAATTTTTTTTTTTGGCACTGGAACCTTAATTCAGATCAAAGTGATTTTAAAAGCCTAAGTTTTCTTCTCCTTTAATTATAAAAATGTAAGAGATCAGAAATTTAATTACAAATAATTGGTTTAAAAAGGAAACCTTTCTTCTGCAACTAATGTTAATTTTGCCAGAGCAACCCTCTTTTCTTTCTGAAAAAACAACAACCAAAACAACCTCTAAAATATTCCTCAAGTACAACTGAAACTATTTGAAGAAAATGAAACACATACACTGAAAATTCATGGAATTTATTACAAGGAAATTCTTGTTATAATTCAAGATTTTGCAGTAAGGAAACACACACATAGACGCATACCGTACCTAGAAGTATCTTCCCAGGAACTGTACAGTGTTTCTTTTTGGCATGGGAGCTGGAAGAAGGCCTGGAAAGCCAAAGAAAGTCTGGCAGAATGAGAGCAACCTTGCTACAGCCTCACAAACCAAACTTCCAAACGAAGCTCCAGAAATTGTTTCAGAGAATTGCCCAGGATGATTCACCAACTGCATTCTGGCACCAACAAGGTCAGATGGGCCAATACAGTGAGGCTTAACCCAGGACATAAATATTCTTCTCATTTTAGTGGTATTTATTCTTCTCATTTTAGTGACGTATAACACACAAAATAAGGCTTGTAAAGATCCTGCCTCAAATGTGAGTCTAATTTCTTTATCTTCTTATTAAAATAATTAAAACAATCAACACTGTTGCCACACTAAGCAGTAATATCAAATAAATACAGTACCAAATACAAGAGAAGGCATGAGAGCACCTTCACGTAACTTGGAAATGAGAGGATAAAACAAGGCACAGAGTTCCTTCAAATATATTTTTATTTGAAAAGAAAAATAATCTATTCTTTAAAAGCATATGAAGCATGAAAAAAGGAGTATATAACAGAAGGTTCATAACCTACAGAACAACAGCTACAAGTTCCACCCACAGAGTTACACATGACACAGTGTGAACTCCTTCAACTTCAGTATGAGAAATCCAGTGTTATTTGGAAACAGGAAACTT
This sequence comes from Lichenostomus cassidix, assembly GCF_008360975.1. Lineage (NCBI taxonomy): Eukaryota > Metazoa > Chordata > Aves > Passeriformes > Meliphagidae > Lichenostomus > Lichenostomus cassidix. Next base: position 39,085,365 of record NC_139480.1, on the reverse strand, counting down.
AGGAAAGTTACTCTAATGGCCAGAGGTGACTGCAGGCATCTCATCTGAATTTCCAGCTGGACTACTCCTCAAAGTAGCCCAGTACAAGTCCCCTCAAACAAAGAAGCCAGCCAAACATAACTGATTCTGACCTAGGAAAGTTGACAGGCTGTAAAATGAAACCAAGAACATTCCAGTGTTTCCAAAATGCTACAATATCACATAAAGACTGAAAGTACCAACAGGATCAGTCTACAGAGGAGAAACTACTAAACAGCCTATAAAGGCACAGGCATTGTGTGCTTCAAAAGGAAGGTTTTTAAGTGTATTATTTAAACAGCTGTAAAAAAAGAAAAATCAAATTATGCTGGATTAAGAATTCTAGTTCTCCCCATTCTGCCTCCAAGATGCTGGTTATTACTTTATAATCCAATGAAGTGCATGTTTCAATGCAAAGTGTCTACTAAAAGCCTGTCAAGTGTATAGGTATTAATATAGTAGAGAACTTCAATTCAGCAGCTCACAACCTCACTTCCAGCAGGTTGAACCCTGAGCATGCTACAAAACACCTCAGGAAAACACCCTGGGGTAAAATGCAGGCACAGCAATTACAGCAACACACATAGTTCCAAAACCAGGCTCACTGAATATTCGGAATTTAAATGACAATAGGACAGACTTCCTCTGTCTACCTTCTAGAGGCAACTTCAGCACACCAATCTTTTCCACACACATACTTGCTTCCTCCTGAAATCTTTCATGTCCTGTTGGAATCTGGATGAAGACATATCAAGGGGCTCTTTTATAAAGGCAAACAGTTTCATGTTGGTTGGTTGGATTTCAGGGCTTGGTTTTAACAGTGATATTCCACAATAAAGGGCTTGGCTGACCCCTATCTACCGACAGGTTTTTATTTCCCTTAATTCTTACAGATCTTTATAATGGACAACATCACTGCCTCAGGGGTTTTACCCCCTTCCGCCCTGTAAGTAATTATGTCACCTTAAAACTGCTCCAAACATCAACTTCAGGAGACTATTTTCAGTCGAAGAGTACTTCTTAATGCTTATTCATACACTGGAACTCCATGCTGGCTTTTTTAGTACCAAAGTAAATAACCATTACCAGCCTCAACAGTTGCTAAGAAAACATAAAAGCTATTTTAAAAAGCATCAACTGAGAAATATTCCTGCATAGAAATTGGAGGCTGGATGCTGCAAAGGCACTCCTGATGCATCATGACATTGAAAGTCTACACACCTAGCTAGGCACCACCTCCTAAAGAAAAGTACCTGATTCACAGAGAGCCATCCAACTTTGAGCTACATTCCCTGGCATCAGAGGGAGAGAAAAATCTTAGAAAAGCAGTTAAAAACTCGAGTTGTACTTACTCAGAGCAGGTAGCCAAGCAACTGGAAACACTATGCACAGAACTGAAATGCTATCTCTAAGTTGGGGCTGCAGATAAACATTTGTGGTTTATCTTCCAGTTATGTATTTCAGAGTGCTCAGAGACTGGCTTCCCACCTAAGCATTGGGCGCAGGTCATTCTACTGCAATGATGGGGAAGTGGCACCCTGGAGTCTGGTTCCTGAGCCCAGCCCAGTCATTAACTGCTATATGTAAAAAGCCACAGAGGTGAGAAGACTGGACAGAGATCTAGGACAGGGTTAGGCTGCTGTTGGGTGGGCTTGTTTCCATGACAGTTTTGGTCACTGAACAGTGACCCTGCTTCAAGAGTTCAAGTCCTTTTTTAGAATTTAAGAATGCAAATTAGCAAGCTGCATGAAAATAGCATCCAGGCACTGGCAGAGACTTTACAACAATAGTTCTGCTACCAATTACTGCGTTGTTCCCCTGAACACGAATTGGACTAGCTGACTAAAACATTGAGGAGCTAAAAATCACACAATCCTCTCATTAGCAAAATAGCATAGAGTAACACTAAATTCAGAAACACCCATCCTGGACACAGGGTGCTAAATTCAGAAAAACCTGTCCTCCCTTGAACCACAGGTCAGAGGTCAGGGCAGGGCTTTTTGGGTCTGCTGACAAGTAGGTGAATAATAGGGGATCCCACAAACCAGTCCAGTCATCTAGAAGCAAATGGTTTGTACCATCATAAATAAAATCTGTGTACAATTATCCATCAGTCTCTGGCTTCCTGGGCCAGCTGGGACTGGGAATGCTGCTGAGGCCAATGTGCTTAAATCCTGGAGAGAAGGAAATTATCTGAGGCAGTCAACAGTGACCCCTGCAAATATAATACAGAGCCTTTGTGGCAGACTATTGGGAAGCCTGTCCAGCTCTCTGTTGGAAGAAAGATGACAAACAAGGTATGGTCTCAAATTTTAGTATACAACAGAATTCTGCTATTTAATGTAATGATAATATATACACCCACTGTGTTTTTACAGATTACATTGATTCTTAACAGTTTTTGAAGCATTAATATGGACCACTTAAATAAACCAGAGGACAAAAAAATGAAAACAATTAAGATATAAAAGACAAAACATCTTATGCTGAAAGCACAATATTTCCAATAAAAAAGCAATTAAAAATATGAAAGGATAAAGCAAATAAGGGACATGAAGACAGTAAACAAGTATTATTTACTTCCAACTGAAACCTCCCACCCCACTATTCTTGAAAAATTTCCTCATGAAGCCACTAGGACAATGAAGGCTAACAGAGTAATTCACAGTGTCCTAGGGAACACAAGGATTAGTATGCAAGGAAGCCACTTTTACTTTGTCTCCCTCTCAAAGCTTAACAAGGCCAGGAATGGTCAGTGAAGCATCATTGATGAACCTTACCCAGTTATGGAGGCTGGGTCACAAAATTTTATCAGCTTCAAACAGTTTGATTTACCAACATTTATTTTCCTGGAAGTAAAAGAGAGATTGATAGATAACTTGATCCTTGGCTGCTGCCCCAGTGATCCAGCTTGTTTCTTTGTTTCACAATCAGCTGTCATACACAAACAGCAGCAATCCTGTGCTAGCCTGAAGCATCCTCTGATAACAGAGCCAAGTGCATGTCGCTGCCTTTGGAGATGTCTGTTACAAGGCATTCACAGGTCTGCAAAATATTTCAACTGTCCTGAAGTAACAAACTGAGCAGTAGTGTTGACATGTTAAGTAATATTTAGGATGTCATTCCAAAAAACACTTTCCTCTGATTCTTCAAGTTTCATTCACCAACAGGCTAGCCTTTGGGGAAAAGTATGGAGCTCTGCAGAGGGGGGAAGGGGGAAAGAAATTGCAAAATTTACACCCTCTCACTAGGGAGGGACTGCCTGTGCAACAAATAACACATCTTAAGTCCGGATGACTATCCAGACACCATAGGAATACAACCTAAGAACCTTTGCTAGTAGATATGAAATGAAATCCTACTGCCATACTGACTCAAATAACCTGCCTGCAGAACAAGCTCCCACTCCAAAGGAAGATAAGGAGAGTTTATATGACAAGTTGCCCTAAGTGGGAAAGCAGAGTGTTGCCAAGCCCAAAGGCAAACAATAGGCTTCCACAATCAAGAGAAATTCCAAAATTTATTTTAAAACCTTCAGCATAAGGTTCAGGTCTCCAGATAAAATGCTTCCACCTTTCAAACAACCATTTCAGCCGAAAATTAGGATTAAAAGAACAGAGAAGGAAACAGACAGTTTAAAAAGGTTACTTTAAAAAAAAAAAAAAAGACCGTTAGCCCACAATCTGAGTAAAGCCTATAAAATATTTAGAAATAATAATTTTTTTTAAAATCTAACATAAAACACTGGCCCAAAGAACAGATCCACCTTTATATACGTAACAATAACACTAAGCATCTCTGCCTTCAGATTTAGTCTGTTTCTCCAACTGTGTATTTGGAGCAACTTTCACCACAGGTTGCCAGAAGTCTTGCATCAGCTTCAGCATCAAATATCTCAGCTAAAGAAACAAACTCCATAAACAAACAACAAAGTCTGGTTCAGTCAACTTCACATAAAAAAAGAATTTTAAAAAAAAACCTAACAGCGAATAACAAGGGAAGGGCAAACTTCCAGATGAGGAAGCAAAGGAGCTCTAATTCATCACTCTTAGAGCTATCAGATGGTTAACAAATTGAGATGAGATACTTCTGAGCCTTTTCAGCGACTTTCACTCTGGCAAACTTAAAGGATTCAGAAGTGCAGCTGGAATACATATGGGAGATGCTGGAGAAAGCTGATCATTTCAATTTGTAAGTCCATTGTGTGCTGGAAGAAGTTCCTCCAGATGAGGCGCATCCCACCAGTGACTCAGGGAGACTCTCTGTCTGCTAACAGGCATGAATTTATTCTCTGAACCAGCTACCAGAAGTGACATGCTTTATGTTAGTGTTACATATGCAATGAGAATCCTAAAATAAAGCCTGTGGGGACATAATTTCTTTTTTTTGCTTCCTAAAATCTCTATACTACAGCATCTCAAATGGGGAAAAAAAAAACCACCCACTGGTATTTTGATGAAACTAAGATTCCACACTTTGATCAAAGTGTTTCATTCAAGATAACTTTTTATACATAAACCATTTTTAAATCACAAGCCAAATATATATTTAGGTTATGTTCAGCATTTAAAAAGAACCGGTATTAATAGAATATTACCGTGCTGGTTTCATCCCATTAGAAAATCAGTTACTGGTTCACTTGGTTAATGCTCAGCTACACACAAACTCAACTATAAACCTTTATTACACAGCCTAAGTTACTCAGGCATCTTCTCTGAGTTACCCTTACTCCTTTATGAATATGCTAAAGCTCCTGTTTCATATACAAATTATCTTTATAGTGGTTTGAAATTAGCATGTAGAAGGTGGAACAGAGGGGAGAAAGGGAAAACACTACAAAGAAAGCACACAAGTCCCTGTCTCCCCACCACCAGCCTCACTCCTGGAATTCAGAAGATTGCAGCTACCTGTAAACTGGAGCTACTAAAAGGTACTGGAGAGGTACACTTGGAGCTGAAAAATTGAGAAGAGGACAAAAAGGGGCCATAAAAATCACAGATGTAAATTAATAATCAAATATACACACACACAACAAGGAGACAGATGGCAAGTAATTTTCCCCAGTGCACTTACACTTGTTCTTCTAGTGCACGTATTTGGGTCACTTGCTAGATTAAATCTCATGTGGCAGACCCAACAGAGGTACTGTCAAATGTGCATGGGCTCGGCCTGTTTTTAAATGATGCAAGTCTGACGCTACAGGGTGAAAACATTTAACAGGATTTCTTCGACGCAGTTTGGAATATTGCCCAGAGACTTTGAAACAAGGCTGATGGGTATTTTCTACCATCAGCAAGGCTGCCTCATTTAGGCCTGCTAAATAAAATGCAGTACAAGCTAGAGAAAGTTGGTCTGTGCTACCAAATTTCATGGAAGAGCCCTACACAGACAAATCTGTACACATTTTCCAGAACACTAATTTTGTCAACATGTCACTGAGAAAATACATCACTCAAGGTCAAAGCTTCCTACCACGCACTCCCTAAGATATGCCTTTCTTCTGAGATTTAGAAGAAACAACTACCTCAATGGATGAGCTGCTTTTGCCATATTCACTGTAACAATGCATGACTTCAGATACACAGAGCACTAAATCTTCCCCACCCCAGCTATAAACTGACAGTAACCTGTCTCAGCCAGCACAGGCCATGTGAAGGACAGCAGCTTCAGTGTAAGGCACCGGTGCAGGTCAATTTGCTGGTGAGGCTTAAATGGCAGGGAAAAACAGTCATGCCTATGTGTAAGGGTCATGCCTATGCAGCAGTGGGTTTCCCTCCTGTAATACTGGTAGGTACCAGTATGAAACATGACCTGTGTGTGCAGAGATTAGCCCCCTTAATCTGACAAGAAGCTGGATTTAACATGGTGCAACAAGCAAGATCTTCAACACATCTGTAGGAATATAAATTGCATTTCTCTCTGTTACCACTTTCAAGATGATTTTGCTTAGCAATAAACAAACCTTTATAAACAAACAATGTGAGCTACTGTGGCATTAAATATTTCCCCCCCTCTTTCCTCATTCATCTCTTGGTTTGGGTTGCTGCATGCTACATTCAGCTTCAAATAAGTAAGTGAAAAGAGGGAGAAAATACATCTATTTGCTCCCAGCTGAACAAGGAGGTTTTGAGCTGGGGAGGTGAAAGTCGCAGCAATAATCTACACAAGTAACTAGGAAATATCACAGCTGTCTGTAAGAATTACAGTGGCAGGGACCCGGGTGGCAAAAGCTTGTGTTTTCTAGGTCTACATCTACAGAACAAAACAAAGAAAAAAACAAAAAAAACCCAAAAAAAACCCAAAAAACCCCCCCAAAAATAACCCCACACCCCACACAAATCAAATCCAACAACACTGCCTCTTTGCACTGGCTCTGGTGTTTAGAAACTGACTAGAAACTGACAACTGACACTTTCGTTCAAAGTAATCAATAAGTCAACTGCTCAAAAATATCACAATTGCACTGATTATGTGCAACATATCTGCTTTAGCCTGAAAGAAACAAGCTAGGTAAACTAATGAGAAAAAATAAGAACATGTACATTTGCTCATTCAACTTCCTCAGGCTTAAAATTCATGCTATTTCAGTTTAAGTCGGTAAAGGGTGGGAAACAAAATATTGAATCCTTTGATAAAGAGTCAAAGCCCAGAGTACAGCCAAGTTTGTTATATCACTGTCCACACAGTCTTTGGTTTGGTGCCGTGCTGCCTCTAAAATATTAAGTTTTACCATTGGAAAATTGATTTTGCAATAAGAAGTTTTATGATGCCACTTAATCTTGCCCAACCTACATAAAAAAATACAGAAAGCAATTACAGACACCCTTTATGTAGTAAGTTTGATCACTATATTAAAAAGAGAACAGTCTGGTGTAATTTCAATATAATAGCAAAGGAAGCAGAAAAAGCCATGGCAATATGCTGCCCTCCTGAAACAAGACATTGCTGGTTCCCAGCTTAAATGCACAATCTTAGTTCAGTTAAAGTTAGCAGCATGATCCATCTCCCACATGGAGGGCTGTGTCCTGCAGCTCCAGCATCGACCTCCTTTTCTACTGTTACATTTCAAGCCAGCTCCTGCAGGGCAGCAAGATTCTGTGATTACAGTTAAAAGAATACTTTGGGTCTGAGAGCCTGCCTCTTTGAATAGATAACCCTTTCTAGCTCAACAATTACTAGCACGAAACAGCCCTTTCTGTCTTGTCCCTTCCAGTGCTGCAATTGAAAAACATCCTAATTAGATGACCCCACATACAGAAATGCCATTAACTGGCTTTCAGAACACTCTAGTCAATGCCTAAATCTTAGCTACAATGACGAGAAGTACTTTATTTAGTTAGGAGGTAAACACATTAACAAAGCAGTCTTTCAGAACACCTTTTAAATAGTCTGGGATTAGTACTAGCCAAATCAGTGTGTGATTATCTTTTCCACACTTACAGAGATGACACTCAAATGCCACTTTTTTCTATCTGCATTAAAGCACACTCAGGAAGATGAAGAGTAACCTTGACCTCCACATCAACAGCACCAGACAGTACTTCATATTGCTTTCTATGCCTAGCCCATTTGAGCTGGCCTGCAGGACAGGCTCTTAAGCTTGTGCTTTAACAACCCAGTTTTGCCCAAACATTGCAACATATGCTATGTAGGGTTATGTAAATATTCCACAACTCCTGCAGTTCTTAACTATAATAAGCGGGTTTAAAATAGTGTCAGAGTATCAAAATATTCACTACTTCCTACTGATCCAACTCAGATGTCACATTTCAGGGCGACAGAGGACTTTTCTCTTTTATTGTTTATGAATGAAGCTTCAAAACTTTAAAATAGGTTTAAGAAAAATCACTGTAGAAAACTGGAATCCTCACAGAAACCTAAAACCGCTTAATTGCTCACAAGGCTTTAAGTGCATGTAAATGACCTGGAGGGTTGAAGCCTGAATTGCCACATTCTGCAGCCAACTCTGCTCCCAGCCGGAGACCTGTACCAGGACTAACACTTGGCATTTGCTTCCAGTATAATAGGTTTAATAGTAGCAAGCCTTGAAAACAGGGGGGAGTATTCTGGAAGCGGTGACAGATCTTAAACACGGCAGGTGCACTGTAATACCGCTTAAGGGAGGAAAATTCCAAGTTTAGTAACTAATTACTCCAGGACAGACAGGTTATTTCCCAAGGCAAACGCCTAATCAAAGACACATCTGACCGTTTCGCATCCCATCAGCGCGCCAGGAAGTTCAGCTCATACCGCAAACATCTCCCTGATCAGGCACATCCCTCATCCCTCACCGTGCTTCCTTGCGTTCCCCCTCTCCCACCAAAGGCTGCAAGGTACCAGCCCTGCCTGACAGCTGCTCAGAGAGTTCGCTGGCACCGTGAACCCGAGCTCACACACCCACCCAGGGGCACTCCTCACTCATTCCCCCCTCACTGCCACACGGACACCCCAGCACGCGTGGCCAGCTGCCGGCTCCCGGAGCATTCGGGACGGGACGGGACGGGAATGCCGCGCCCGCATCCCCCAGGGCACACGGGGCTGGCCAGAGAGGAGAGAGGATGATGAAACGCTGTCAAAGTCAATCCCGGCTCACTTTTTGGATGGTTTAATTCCAATGGAGCATGAATCACCCCAGGACGGTTAATAAGTTTAGCCAGGCGTGCTGTTCTCTCTAATAATACATTATAATTATGCATCTGTTTTCAAGGCGATCAGATTAAGTCACCGGAAAAGGCACAAATAGGAATTTCCCCCGTCTAAGAACAGCGCCTTTCCGCAGCTCCGGCGGGCAGGTACGGCCAGGAGAGGAGCAGGTGGGCAGCCCGAGCCAGCCCAGCGCCGCTCCCCGCCGGCGGTGTCCGCTCCCCGCGGCCGCGCAGCGCAGCCCGGCAGCGACCGCAACTCAAAGCGGGGGCTCGGTCCGGCGGAGCGGCGGGACGGGACGGGACGGGAAGGGAGGCGGCCGGGCACCCCTGTGACACCGCGCCTAAGAGTGTCAGCCAGCCAGCCCAGGACATGCCAACTTAGAACGGCGGGTCCCTTCCCGCTGCGCGGGGCTGGAGAGGACCGAGTCCGAGCTGTCAAAGCCCCGGGAGCGGAGGGTGCCGCCGCGGACAGCCGGAGCCCAGGAGCCACCGGGACCCTCCGGCGCCGCCCCGGGCAGCACGGGGGCGGCCGAAGCTCCGCTCCCGACAGGTGAGCAGCCCCCGCCCGCCCGGCCACCCAGCCCCGCCGCTCCCCGCCATACCTGTCATCGTAGCAGAAGTCGGCGCCCAAGGTGTTGAGGTACAGGGCGAGCCCCAGGGCGCTGCTCAGCAACTCCGCGATCATCTCTCCGCCTGCCGCCGCCGCCGCCGCTCTCGCACCGGGGCAGCCCCCTGCCCTGCCCGGCCTCCCGCGCCAGCCCCGCCGAGCCTGCCCCCCGCGCCCCCCGGCACCGCGGGGCGACGCTCCGCGCTCCGCCGGCGGCCGCAGCCTGACGGCGTCCCCGAGCTCCGCCGCCCCTACCCCATGGCAGCGGGCGAGCGGCGAGAGCGCGGCCGGGCTCAGCGGAGCGGAGCGGGGCGGAGCGGGACTCAGCGGAGCGGGGCGCGGCTGCGGCTCCCGCGTTCCTCCCGCGGCGCCCCGGCGCTGCCGCAGCTCGGTTCCCGGCCCGCGCCCCCCTCGCTGCCGAGCCGGGCGCCGCCGCCGAGGCTCTGGGAGCGCCCGCGTGGGGCGCCCCGGGCTCCCACCGCGCCTGCGTGCGGGCCCGCCCCGCGCCGCCCCTCCGCACCGCCCCGCGCCCCGCCCCGCGCCCGCGCCTCTGCCTGCCCCGCGCCCGCGCTGCTCCGCCGCTGGCGGCACGGCTGGGCCGGGTGTCGGGCCGTGTATCGGGCCGTGTGCCGCTGGCAGCTGGGCGCGATCGCCACTTATTCTCTTCTCCCTTTTCTCCTTTCCCTTTTCTCCTTTCCCCATTTTCCTTTTCCTTTCTGTTTTCTCTTTGACTTCTTTCTTTCTGTCTCCTGTCGTTTTTTTCTCTTTTGAGATGCCTTTTCTTTCTTGTCATTTTTGATTCTTGTTAGTTTCTTTTCCCTTCTTTTTCTCTGTTCCCCTTTCCTCTTCTTCTATTCCCCATCTTTATTTTCCTTGTTTCCCTGTTTTCCTTTTCTCCCCTTTTCTTCTTTTTACTCAACCCCGCAGAATAGGTCAGATTAATAGGAAAGAGAGGTGCCGTACCGTTGGGGATGAGATGCTAGAGCAGGGGGCTCCCCACTCCCACTTGCCTAGAACCTGCTAGCTCCCTCTCTATCAGTGTGAACATCCATAGGGAGCTCTTAGCTCAGCTTACGCTTAAGCAAAATCACTGAAACTTGGCAGAGGAAGGCAGAAACAAAGACACCCCAAGGCAAGAAGTGCTGCAAGCTGGGGCTCCCTCAGGACAGCTCCACAAGCGCTGCCCACGAGAGCAGGGGTGGGTGTAGCTGGGGATGCGTTCTTTGAGTAGGACAGATAAACAGACTGTAAAGGAAAGCCAGCTGTTCCCTGGAAAATAATGCACTGAAACCATCTTCCAGAATTCATGGGATACAGAGGCATGAAGTTATGGAAAGGGTTTGGGTCCCTCAAGCTGATTATTTCTTTTTTATAGGGTTTTTTTTTAATGTTGCCTCCTTTCACTGCTAGCCAGCCCTTTTATGTAACTGTTTCCTCATGATTTCCATCAAGTGGCACATCATGCTGTCCCAGAAGAATGGGAGTCTGTACATCAAGCTGTGTCTAATAAATTGGGGAGCTTTTAACAAGTTTTCTTTCTCCCCTATGTGATTATTTAATGCTGTTCTTTGCAACCTCAAAATATACGGAGTGCATTAAGACCTCTTTTCAAGCAATGCTTAAAGTGCTCCTGGGAAGTCTGCCCCAAGTGTCACAAACATCTCAGCTGCTTCTACTTAGATTCAGGGAGCGTGTTATCACCATCAGTGGCACGAATTGCAGACATGGGGGGAGGGTGCATTTTTTTCAGAATATTAAAGCTTTAAGGGGCCTTATTGAACCCATTAGCAGATCACATTGATCTGGCATTAAACTTTTCAGCCTGAAGCACTGAATATAGTAACCTAGATTTTAAAGAGTTGGTACTCTTTGTCAGAAGACCTGTGATCCTTCATTTCAAGCACCAATTCTCAGTATGTTTCTGGACCTAGTGCCAAGATCCCAGTCATCACGAATTAGTCCTTCTTGCTGCAGTGGGATTTCTGAATTTACGCATTAGGATTGTACAGCTCCTTCTTTGGAACATCCTAATGTTTACTGCATAAAAAGCAATATAATTGCTGCTGAGTCATAGTGGCAGAAGTCTCTTGTTATCCATCAAAAGCATATGGATTTTTTCTTCAGAGAGGTAGGACTACTGACTGGGATAGATGAGGTCTGGCAGAAAAGCTTTAGAAACAAAACAGATCCTCCAGAAAATAAAGTTTAACAAAGCTGAACACTGTCTAATAAAAGCAAATGTCAAAAAAGGGTGGGATGAAGTGTGTAGACTGTGTAGAGAGTACCTGTTCCCCAGGACATCCCAAGTGCTCCAGGGGGATTGGAAGCAGCATTAGGGCTCCACCAGCCTGTCCAAGTAGATTAAGTTACACTACAAGAATCCACAAAGTCTGTATCTCACAGAGACGTTTCTCTGTATGAACAAAGGACAAATTTCCTCCCAATGGCAAGAGCTGTCTCCACTGGAGATAACCTGCTTTGTAGAAAGAGATAGATGGCAACATGTGCATGCACCACCTCACCTGTCAGCTCTGGGACTCCACAAGCCAGGCCACGCTGGGGGCAGCAGATAGAAAGAGCCAGTACAGAAACCTGGAGACAAATTCAACACATAAAGCATTGTCCTTGTTAAAAAAACAACAGCACAAAAGAAAAAACAAGGGTAGAAATCAAATAATGATAAAATAATTCCTTCTCTTCCTCAGTTAGTAAAAAGTATTAAATGCATGTAGTGAACAACATTATATTTTACTATATCACTGAGAGATATTGGAAAACATTCTGACTCATTGCAGATTTACAGTGTGATGTACAGGAACCACAAGGTGTCAGAAGAGGTAGTTTAGAAGTTTAGAATCTGTCAATAAGCAGACATTTCGAAAATAGTCTTCACCTCCAGAAAGTCACAGGATGTGGTATTAGGGAAAAGAGGTGTCAGGTTGTAACACATAATAATGACAGTAATTGTAGTGATAACTACAGTTACATCGTCTAACAGCTGATCTACTGTGTATAGCTTAGTAGACAAATTCACTTTGTTTTGCTTTATTGCAAATATGACAATCAAAATTATCTGTTTTAATACCAGTTGGGAAATTTCTTCATTAAAAACATTATGGACTCTGAGTCACTGTGCTACAAGCTATTTCACCTAAACTGTGCCTGAAAGATTAAGTTGTGGCACAGCATGTAGAAATACATGTCTGTCACAGTGACAGATTTGGTTAACCGGTCACTGACTATGAGACCTTAAATGTCAGGGTAATGCATGTGGTACAGATCCCTCAACAGATTAGATTAGACACTTCAATTTCTATACACTGGGCTCATTTGCTGGAGCTTGTAAAAAATATTTGTGCCAACTTCCTTAAAGCATCTGAGAAGAGAAAGTCTAACCCCTTGATAGCTGCTGCGGTTTTTGATTAGAATGAGGTAACTGGATATTAAATGTTACTATAGGAATAATTAAGTGGGATTTTTAATTTTTTTTGCCAGTTCTTATGCTCAGATTCCATCAAAGAAAGGTCGTAACATACTGTGCCTAATTTTGAACAATCTAAATGATACTCAAATATGTAGTTTAATGAACCTCAGAAATGCAAACTTTGGTGCATTTTGAAACAACCATGCAGTCAAGAATAAACTGGTATTATCTAAGGAAGGAAAAAGTGATTTTACTTTGTCAGAAGTGGAGAAAGTGAAGTAGAGAAGAATGCTTTAGCCAAGTGCTGCTTTCACTATTACTCACTGATCTGTGTAGGTGAACTTCTTGGATTTTGTGGACTCGGATCCAAGCTGTTGTTTCCCTGTCATGCTAACAAGATCATGTTAATCCTCAAAGACACCAGTATTTGCTTTTTCTAGGAAATGGCTTTCTCTTCTTTTGCTAGTGCTGTGATAATAATAATATCAGCAATGACAGCCAAAGTAAAAATAAGTTGCAACTCCAAAACTGTAAAATATAATGGAAATCTGTATGAAATATGATGGTAAAAACTAAACAGATGCAGGAAAACCAAGCACATGCAGGACTTCCATCAGTACTTGGAAGAGATTTTAACTGAACGTATTTCCTAAGGATGTACATTTCTGGGAGGCACCAGTTCCTCCTTTAGATCAGTCAGTGGAGCTAGAGTATTGCTGCAGAGCTGGAGAGAGAGAGAGAGAGGGAGATAGAGGGAGCGAGAAAACCAATGCATTTTTAACTTGACCTAATCTAATTATGCAGACTCTCTCTACAAGAAAAAAGATAGTTAAAGGGAAGTTTCTTGTGTGCACAAAACATGCAGGAGCATTTTTGTGACTCATAGGTAAGCATATCTCAGTGGCAGAGAAAAAGGTAATTTTTAATCTCTTCTGAATTTTCAAGGATTATTTTCTTACTCTTACTCCATTCTAGACTAATCCTAATCTGCTTTGCATATTTATCTCCTGTGTCCTTTGAGACAGCTCAAAGAGAGATCAAAAAGAGTTTTTAATCCTTCTTGTTCAGAGTAAGTTGACAGTGTAAACTTACTAAATGCAGATATGTCTATTTGTCATCTGCCAGAACATGAGCCTCTTAGTAGGCTATTTTTTTTTCATGCTTTATAAAAATAGCAATATACCAGTTTAGGATTTTGGTTTTTGGAGGGGTTTTTTTTTGTTTGGTTTGGTTTTGTTAGGTTGGAGTTTTTTGTAGCTCTTTTAAACAAAACAGTTCAAAGAAAAACAGATTCTTGAAAGATCTGGAAGTAAGTTAGAATTAATCTCATTTTACGTAGGTGGAAATCGAGGCAACTGGCATTTGTGTCAGTTTATCCAAATCATATGAGAACTCTACAGCAGAAGAGGAATCTATCTGAGGTCCCAGCCATGATTCCAAATCATTCATTTGCTTTCATCATGAGATCATCCTTCCGTTCACAGTAATTGATATTTCCTTAGACAAAACACAATGGAATTATCTCAGGGATTAATTTGGCCTAGGACACTAATTCTGAGAAAAGTCCTACTTGACAGATGGATGCCTGCAACATAACCAAGAGGTCTGTGGTGCACAGCCTGGATTTTGTGCAGGTGGAGGATAAGGAGTATGAGTTGTGTATCATATCCTGCCTCTCATCATTTCTTGGCAGCTGTATTGCCCAGTAGATGGAAAAGTTTCATCAGCAGCTGAAAATCTGTTCCTTGTCATCTTACTTCCCATGGAAAGAAACGAATCATGGTGTTGTCCATAAGTCCTCTACTTTTCAGGGTATTGACACTTCCCCTGTATTGCAGATGTTGAAAGACAGTTTTTACTCTAGATCTGTCTACTTCTATTTCATTTGTCCTTCAAATGTACAACCTGGGATATTGGCTGTGAAAACTGGACAAAAAATGATACATCTCTATGGCAGCAAGGTCAGATCTTCATCCCACAGCACAGCAAAAGCAGCCAAAGATGCAAGTGTAATTTCCATCTTAATCCCTGCAGATTTTATATGGAATAACCTAATTTACTTCTTTACTTCAGTACAATCCTGGCTGCCTGCTGCACAAGCATGAAGTAAAGCCAGGAAAATCATGATTACTCTTATTTTAGAGGGAATATGTCAACATTACCAAAACATATCTAACACCAACACAAGCACAATTCTCAAGAGCTGAATAAACAAGGGAAAATTATTATAGGGAGTAAACCTTTGAACCCCTCTAAACAGAGTCAGTTTGATTTTTCATAATAATATTGGAACTAAATGACATTTTTTACTGCAATATAGACAAGCCCAGAGAGGATAATTTGAGGAGTTCTGGGTTCTTAATGAACAATATAGCAGAAACAGCAACTAAATTAGCAAGAATTAATGTTTCTTCTCATCTGCTTGCTCAATTTGAGAAACACCTTTGTATACATGAAATCCTGAATGAAAGTCTCAGATGGCCTCTGCCTCCATACTTCAAAATATAATTAGCACATGCTAGCAATAAAGTCACATTAAATTTAATTTTTAATGGAGTACATACATTATTTCATTTTTAGTGGTTTAAGGACATTGCTACATTGATATAGAGATAAGGCAATTCCTTTTTCTATTTTCAGACATGTTAAAATGCAAAATAAGAAACATTTGAGGTATTTTTTGTGCACAAGATTTGTAGCAGAAGTTTAATCAGTTCAGTGGAGCATTCTAGCTTTAAGTGACTGCAGTGACTCAGGAAATGCGGGTGACCCAGATTTCTGTCCTGCTGTGTCACACAAACAGATAGATATAGAATTGTATACTTTCTGTGAATAGTGAGTCAATTGCTTGGCTACCAGCTGTTACACATACACTGTGGATTCCAGTTGCATTGATGTGTGCCACAGGATGCAATGAAGTGAAGGGTATAATCTCCAATGTATACACCAAAAATAAAATTCCTTGGAGACTCTATTCCAGCACCTTTCCCTCCCATGTACATTGGCAGAGAGAATTCCCTGTCTTTTGCAAAGTAGCAGCTTTTTAATTTATTTGACCTTTTCTTATTTTTTATTCTAGTAATGTTTGCTTGGGAAAATATACCTTGGAAAATATACCTAGCTCTAGCTGCCATAAAATATACCATCACCAAACTGGCCCATTTACACCAAGGTCTTTCCACACTGGTAATAGCAAACTTGGACTTTGCCCAGTCTCTAGCAACCTTGAGGAAATTTTGGCATGATTAAATTGTTTTTGTTATAACTTTTGGATAAAGTTGGTAACCAGAATGTTATTCCTTTCGATTTCCATTAGGAATTTTTGGAAAACAACAATATTCTACTGAATACAGCTCATGGAAAAGACTGACTTCCTGTGTTAAGGCTTTAATTTAGTTTCCTGAATCTGCTAATGAGTAAAAGATGCAATCTGCTTGATCAACAAAAGGATTTACCCATATGCTGGCTACCATGTGATTATATCCTTATTTTGTAGGGCAGATACATTGTCAGATATTTTGGATCGTATTTACAGCTGGTATAACTTGACATATCATCAGCAGAGCACTCAAAGTTTCTGTCCTCTAGTGTCTGTTCCTTAATACAGAGGGAGGCATGAAAAGAGATAAACAGGTCGAGAGAATGCTGACATTTTAAATTCCTTCCTACCATATTTTGCACAAGAAAGAGCATTCAATTTGACTATGTAAATAAAAGCCAGTTTTTAAAATAGCCAGGTTCTCTTATGCATCAAGGAGAAAGAAAGATATAAACCAGAATTATTGGCTTTCTGTAATATTTTATATTCAATTTGCTCTTGTTGCATTCATGCCATGTAATTGCGTGCACATGTGTACATGCGTGGTCCTTGTTGTGCAGGGTTACTGCCAGATTCTTGTTCACATGCCAGAGCTCCACCGGGGGTTCGGGGAGTGGCTGCCGCACTCTCCTTTATTCTGTGTGCAACAATGAAGGCTCCTTCCTATCTCTGCCAAATGCATGGTTTGATCCCATTGATATCCATTTGGCACCAGGCTGTTATTCACTATCCCTTCACCACAGCTATTAATCACATGCACATGCAAGGTGGGTCTGCTCGGTTGCCCTGTGTTACTGAAGTCCATCACTGAAATACATATTCCCGGGTGATTCCCGGCTCTTCAGCCTGCTCCCGGCACCCACAACATATAGACCCATCCAAATCACAGGGCATATTTCAATTGCTTCGAGGAAACTTCCTTTTCCATTACCTCAGTTATCCCTCTTTCCCTGGACTCACCTTCAGCACTGCACTGTTGTTCATTGCAGCATATTTTAGCAAGGGACTTGGAAGAAGCACGCCCATTTCAGAATGCCATTTTGAAAATTTAACTTACTGCAAATTCTTCACTCTTCGTATGGCTTGATCTCAGAGATTTGCCTAATTTGGGCTGGTTTAGACGGTTTCCATTAGCAGCAGCAGATGGTAGTTGGCTGAAAGGTTCCTGTGACACAATCCTCTGTGTGTACAAATAACCCACAAACAACCCGCAAAGTACTTTTTTCCCCTGGCCACGGCTGAAATCAGATAAGAAAAAAGGTTCTTTATTTGCCATTCCAGCCCTCCTTAAATAAGGATTCAATTTCAAAGAGTCCTGACAAAAGTTAGCCATGAATACTGCCAGATAAGCATTGCCCCAGGGCTACCAAGCTGCACCAGCCAGGCAGAAGGGCGACTAAACAAGACTGCAAAAGTGCTGCTGGCAACCCAAGAGCTTTACCAGCAAAAAAGGACTGTGCCATGAGCCGATTTTGTGAAAAAGGAGCAAATCACTACATCATTGCTTTGGTATTAAGGCACCAAACCTGGCTTCGTGTCCTACTTAGTTATCTCTAAATGTATCTCCATCTTTGCCCTACAATCTATGGGGAGAGTGCTGTAATGTTATTTATATGCACATCAAAAAAGAAAAATGTATAATTTTTGCATATATTTTGAACTCAGCTTCAGAGAAAAATTCTGATTGTCTCTATAACATGCATTCTAAAAGCAAACCTTCAGTGGCAAAACATATGGAATAACAAATTATTTTTCAGTAGAAAAAACAAACTCTTGTCACAGGGACACGTTTATCTGATTCATATTCTCCAATGTTCACTTTTACTGCAGCTTTTTAAGCCAAATGGTTTCATTTGAGTTTATAAGTTTTCTGATGTTTAAAGTTTGGCAGTGGACAAAAACACTCACATAGCAGAGGATGTGATGGAAAAAAAGGGAGAACAGGGTTGGAATGGTCTTCCTGTGATGCTGAGCTCAGGGTCCTGCTGCAGGCAGTTCTGGTGGCCAGTACCCATTATATGCAGCACCCACTTTCCCAGTTATATTTCTCGAGGTGTTCCTATCACAAAATCTCGTCCTTTTGGATGCTTTTTAGAGCATTAAGGGAGTTCAGAATTACAGAAACAGATGTCAAACATCCCTAATTCTCAGTGTAGCCATTAGAAATCATGTTTTCTTAATCCCGTTGTCAAAATGGAGACAGGAAAATCTTTGCCACAATTAATGTCTAGCATTTTTCCCAGCCTACTTTCCTTATCATGTGAAATGGTGAGGTGTTTGGGAAGACCTCCAAAACTGAACAGCAAGCTCAGCTCTACATGCTCAGACAGATATGCACTCACCACCACCAGAAAATGTACCTACTTGGTGCTGTACTTTTACCAGCTCTTAAATGCCCAGAGCACTGCACTGCAGCAACAACTTTTTTCTCATTTATATGGGGAATAAATATGTATGGCTGCATGATTTCGGAAAGGAGGAAAACTTACCTAGGTTTGTTGAAAGAGTTTGAGGATTTTAAAAATAGAAAAACAATAATTAAAAAAAAAATAGGATTGCTGTCAAAATTGACCTTTATTCTAAATGATGACAAGAGACTACACAGCAGGGAGGGCATGGCTGCCCACCCTTTGCATTAATCATTTCTGCTGGAAGGTACAGAGGGGAGCACGGAGTGATTAATCCAAAAGCAGTGGGAGGATGGCATTCTAGAAAGGGCAAGAAGTCCCAGGTCCAGAAGTTCCTGGTATACAGTCCAGGATGATATCACTTCAGCAGGCAGTTACAGTTCAATGCCACATTGTCAAATCTTACTCTGTAAGTATGTAATATAACAGATCAAGAAAGAAGCATGTTATTCTTTCTAAATCACAGGGATTGAAAGGTAATCATTTCCTCTGTCTGTCTTTCTTCCTTTCTGATTGCAGTATTCTCTCTCCTCAAATCCTAAATAAAGCTACAATAAAGCCAATGGTTTAGAGTGTCTTCCAAAATGCCTTTGAAGAATTCATCGTGAATTGACAGAGGAGTTTACTTTCAGGCAGTATTTTAAGTTAGAGACATTTCATAACAAAAAAAGGATCTGTGTTTGTTAGCAGGTGCAAAGGATAACTGTCTCTTTTCACTTAGAGACACCCCATCTATTTTCAATCTGCTTTCAAGTTTGTTTGAGATTATTTTACCAGTGCAGAGACTTAGGGGGCTTTAGAAAGCATGTGTTCATGCTGTTTAGAATATATACTCTTGGTTTTGGGTTTGAGTCCGGTGAAATTTGCAGTTGTATTTCTTCCCTTTCACTGTGTCTCTTGCTCTTAATCTGCATTGATTTTCCCTGTATAACGCAGAAAAAAATCAATTTTCCATTATGTTTTTTAATCAGTCATGGTAAGATTTAAATGGTCCTGGATGCTGCAGGTAAAACAGCTGATAATCAGTTGGGGAGTTCTCTCATTTATTACTCTGAGCTGACACGGGGTTAAATTCTTCTCTTAGTATCATGGCTGAGGCAAGTGGAGCAGTGGTGCCTTGCTTCCAAATACAGTGCTTGCCAGAGCAGAATCCACCCCAGAGCCCTGCCAGGTGCTGTTAGAGACAGTCTGCCATCCCAGGGTAGCTCACACTGATGACCGAGACATCTAGAAAGAAACGGCTAGAAAGAGGCAGCAGCCTGCTGTCATAAGACCTTAGGATGGGGAAGTGATTCTCCAGTCTAAGCATTTGTTAGTCACTGGCTGGGAGACCTTGATCTGCTGCCGTATTACAGAGACAGCACAAGAAGTGCTGAGATCGGGGCTGCCCATGCAGTGACTCACCCAGGGCCTGAAGCAGCTTTCCTCAGAATCAATGGGAGCCTTTCAACTGGTTTTACAGCAGGAGTTTGTTCAACAGTCAACATTCTGTGATGGGAATTATTGGTCCAGTGGAAAGTGCAATGAAAAAAACAAACATCCCCACATTCATCATCCTTGATTGACAAGAAGTGAAAGGACCCTGGTAAGATAATGTAGTTTCAACCAGCAAAAAAGATACTTAAGGAGTCTGAAGACTGGGATAAAGCAGATCTTTTTCTGTCTTGATTATTATGGTACAGGGTTGGGAGACTGCTCCATGCAATAACTCTCTGTGGCCACAGCTTCAGTTTCTCTGCTATGACTCACCCTCTATTGCTCTTAGGTAAGTGCCAGATGCCTTCTTATTGCTCTCAAGCTTCAGTTCAGCAAAACATATAAGCATACGCCTAAACACTTTTCTGAATAACAATGATCATCACACATAATTAAAATTCTAAGCACACTCAAATGCATTGCTGAATCAGGGACTTCATGCTCAATATGAGTGATTAAAGGATCATAATCTAATTGTTTTTGCTGACCATGTGACATAATTTTTCACTGCATAGCTGTAAAATTTGAATATAAGCTCAAAATTAATTTAAAGAACACCTTTAAACTAGCTAAACATTATTGTACTGAAAAAAAACCCCACCAAAATGAAGCCTCAGGTCTCTGCTGGAAGCAAGGGAATTTAATTATTCCATTAATCACACTTTTGCACTGTGTGACATTAAAGTGTAAAATATCGATCAATGGTACGTTCTGCATTAGTCAGGTCATTTTACAAATCTTCTCCAGATTCTGTGACCTCTCTACTCTGTACCTCCAAAAAGAGGCCAGTACTGGGCACTCTCCTGTTGACTGGCATTTACAGGCTTTCAAGGCCATTTTCACAATCACTACTTAATATATTTATTTCTTTCAGATATCTGAATGGTGTCATAGGGATAGTAGGGCAGCAAATCACAGAAACAATGTGACAAAACAATTAAGAAAATGCTGCCCCTTGGTGGTCACTCCTTCATTATCATTGCTGGACAGCAAATGATACTAGTCCTCGCTTTCACCCTGTTTTTTCCACCAAATCCAGCCAACTTCCATCACTTTTTGATGTCAGTCTCCTCTCTGACTCACATACAGATTTTGCTTCGCCTCCATGGTGCTCTGGGTACATTGTAGAGGTATGCATGAAACACAAAGGGAGTTGAATCCTTCCAAACAGTTTGGGTATAACACCCGCTCCTTTTTGCTTTGGCAAAATACCAAATGCTTCTGCTGTGCATGGCTTCACACAGCACTAAGTTGCTAGCAGCAATCAAAAAAGGCAGTGCTTTTCTGTAGGGATGTCCTGACAGATCCCTCTCTGTAGCTTTCCAGCCACTCAGCTCTGTGAGAGAAGTCAACTAGAAGTTACACCATTAGGTTACCTGCATGTACTGGGAACAGCAGGGTTACCTAAACCTTGTAAAACAAAGTTACATACTTTTTGTTTTACTCTATTTTGCTGTATGTTAGTTTTTACTAAAAAAGCATGTGATGCTCATATGTACTGCAAGTTTATCTTGTGCCAATCCACCTAGAGATTCTTTCTCTTCAGTCTCGATGACATCTCAGTAAGGGTTACTCTTTCCTCAGGCGCTGGGTCATCAGGCTCACCTGCAGCCTTGTGCAGCTGGACCACTGTGGCTCTCGGCCAGTGTGACCCTTAGATTTCCTTCATCGCTGGGTGATGGTGATCCAGGGGTGAGCATCTGCAGACACCAACCACTTTCTGACATAATCCCAAAGACTTCTGTTTTCCTTAACTGACAGAGAGCCTTTAGCCAGCTGGTCTCCTTCACAAGGTCATTTGCAGGACAAACTGCTTTCAGACCCCAATTGATCTTGCAGACCACTTTGTGCAATGGGTAACTGTGGAATGGGTATTTCTGTCTAGCTTCAACTTTCCCTCCTGCTGCTCTGCTTTTTGCCCAAGGGATGCTGCTTTCACTGCTGGCATCTGTCCTGATCCATCCTTGAGAACACGGAGCCAGGGTCGCCCACACAATTCCTGGTGCTCTGTGAGGAAGCGTCTGGGTCCTCTTGGATATTGCTCGGCAGTCACACAAGTTTTCCACTCTCAAGCACTTCTTCACCTCTGCCAGTAAGCACACTTTGTGGTTTCCTGTATTTGGCCATTGGTCTAGACCACATGAACTCGTGCTATTGTTTTGTTGCCTGCTTTAAGACCTTCTGCTAGGACGCACTGTTACCACACCCAGATCTTGCTGACACTCTTTCAAGACTTCTCATATGATCCTAAACCATAACAAATCATCCCTCCAGGCTTTGTTCGTGGTTCTTACCTCATACTTCCTGCTCTTGTATTGCTCTCCCTCTATCAGGAAGACAAAATCACCAGCCATGAAACTCTTTAATTCCATTACTTGAATCTGGCTTTGTGACCCCTCAGCTCAGCACCTGCTGCTTGGTAGGCTGAGGGTACCACAGGCACAGACCAGACTGTCTCTGTGAGATAGCTCTCCAAACTGATAAAACTTCATTTTGCAGGCCAAAATTAATCCCACTGCTCATGGGTAGCTTTCCCAAGCAGAACCATATGACTTGTGGTTGCTTTCCAGCACAGCTCAGAGAATACCCCTAGTCTCTGCCAATCCAGTGAAACTAGGTCATTCTTAATTGACATGTCCTGTCTGCTGTGCAGGCGAAATGGCTTCTTCAGCTACGTTATACAGAGGGTCCTTATCTTCTTGAAACCACTCTAAAAACTGATAGATGGAGGTAGTCCAGCTCCTAGTCTTTACTTGTGGGATGGGTAAATCCATGAAGGCGCCTTAATCCTGGGCCCTGTACAGTAGATTTTTCTGTGACACATTTTCTGTGTCACTGAAAAGACTCATATTAAAAACTAATGAAAAAAATAGTAAAATGCTGTATTTTTGTATGAAAATACATAAACTCTCTATATTATGACACCACACTTCCCACTGTGCACTGGCTCTATCCTACCCAGTTTGAGATGTCCTTTTACAGGACTGCAAGAATCTGTCAGATCATTACACCAACATGGTAAAATGGTTAGGGAAAGTGGAGAAGACGATGGTGATGTAGGCAGAGAAAAATTACATACCCCTGTGCCAGGAGTAAACTGTCACACATCAGTACTTCCCTTAGGATGTGCCTGCACATCCCTTGCTTCTCACCACAGTGCAGCATTGCCCTCTTTTATCTCCTTCCAGGCCTTTTAGCTTATTCATCCAAATATCACTATCTCTCAAAGTAAGCTGGGCATGTAAAAGTTACAGCCACTCTAATATTAATCTAGCCACAGCCACAAAATAGCCTCTGCCACCTTTCCTGGATTGCATTCCCTAAACACTCTTCATTCCCTTATAAACAGTGATGTTGGGAGGGGAGGTGGGAAACATGCATTTTTTAAAAATGCATTCTACTTGAGCTCAGTTTAAGGTGATTTTTTTGCTGCCAAAAAAAGCAAACACAAGTTCCCAGGTCTACTGTTCAACAGGGAAGTCAGACAGCAGCCGTTTTGAGTTTTATCCACTGAGTTCTTCAGATGTCTATTACAGGCAAGAAGTTTAACAAGGATCTGCTTCTCTCCATCTTCAGATTTCAGGTGGATAGTGTAAGTATGGTACAGTGGTTAAAGAAAAGTCTTGCAAGACACGGGCATTGTGAAGGCTGAGTTCTTTTCATTTTGGGAGGGGACATTAATTATTTTATGATTTGTACAACATTTACACATCTCCCTTACACCTAAAACACCACAGACCTAACATCTATGCATTTAATATCTGAGGATTGACAAAAAGCAACTTAGACCAACTGTCATGGGTTCCATTTTCCATTATCATTATCAAGGCAAGAACCAAGAAAGAAGGAGTTAAATATTGAAGTATGGTTGTAGAGGCTTTATGGTCCTCTGGAGCATGGCAGAAGTATGTGCTCAGTTCTGTATTTCCTGGGATTAGTCTGTGTCTAACAAAACCTCACTGATAAGTGTCCAGCCTGGCAACACACTTTTTCCATTAAAAAGCAAGTAGCTGGAGTATCTTCTCTTGTACACCCAGATCTACTGGCAGTAATGAAAGACACCAGGTTTTCAAGGATTGTTGTGCATTGCATTATTATTTTTATTATTGGTTATTTGTAATTATTATGTAGTGTTGACTATATATTATATTTAGTGCATATTTGATGCAATAATTTGCTCCTACTTTTAGTTTTTATCTAATATCATTAAGCTTTTTATACTTCTAATTCTACTTTACTTACTTAGTTCAAAGGCAGTTATCAGTAATACACTGATAACACAGTGACAAGTGGAGAAACAGGTAAGTTAAATGACCTGTGCAAAAATTCTCAGAATTCCTGGGTCTTAGCTCTGACATTGATTTAATTTAACAGAACAAACCACATGGTAAGCAGTTTTAAAATCTTTTAAACTTTTCTACACTGTGAGAGGGGAAGACAATGTTTTCTAAAATTCTGCATCTTGTCTACTTTTCAGTGCTTATTTCAATCAGAAATGCCCACATTTCCAAAGATAATAAGATGTACATCAAAGCCTTATCATCAATGTTTATCAGAAAATCCATAGCTTTATAATTTGTACAAAAATAAAACACATAATTTATTATGCTATAATATCTGCAGTATCACTTATATTCTGATATGCTATGCTTTATCTCAATTGTTTTCTCAGGGGATTCTTACATGGATAGAGGAAGTCTAGCCTATTTGAAAAGAAGGTTGAATGTAACTCTTGGAATATCATTCTGAAAACGGCAAGGAAATGTAAGAATATGGTGAGTTACCAAATTTATGCAATATAAATTCCAGATGCTTGTCAAATGAATAGTCACTTATGTCAAACACACGCATATGACATTTTCCCTGATTCAAACAAAGATTCCACACTCTAGCCTGCATTTTTGGTTTTAAAACTACAGAAATAATTTGATGCGACCACAAGTCTTTTGTATGTTGGATCAGATTAATAATTATAAATAGACCTGTAAAATCAGCAAATGTGTTAATAATGAATCTGCTGTGCACAAACATATGTAATTTTCTCAGGTACTGTAACAGTTATTTATGCTAAAAGATTTGACAAGTTAGCTGATTAAGAGCACACAAAAGAAAAGTGCAGAAAAAGCTCTCCAAAGTGTATTTCCTAATAGAAAATTTACCTTTCCTCTGGACTTATCTGTTAGTTGTACTTTCCCACCAGTTTGGTTCTGCCATAGGAAACCTCAGCTCCATCCATTGTATTGGGAACAACTCCATTCTTACAGAATCCCATTTTTACAACCATGAAGTCAAATCTTAACTTAATGGAAGTTTTGTCTAAGTAAGACCTCAGTGAGGCCAGGACTTTGGATATGGCCCAGCTTCTTTCAGTAATTAATATAGTACTATTGCTACAGTCCATATTTACAAAAGAGTCAGCAGGCATGAGGAGGCAGCTGTGTGGAAAAGAGGATGGGGGAGAATCAGTACTGGCAGTGCTCATTTTCCATCTCTCTGGCCCTGATTCAGCAGAGCACTTAACCACATGTTTAATTTTAGGCACATGAGTAATCCCATCTCTGCAGAGCAAAGTGTGTGTTTCGTTCTCGTTGACTTTAATGGTGCTACATAAAGACCCATCAAACCTTGTGTGTTGTGCGTGACACTTTCACCACTGCTTCCACCTACCCCCCTGCAGCAGGGCCTCCGTCTGAATCTCTGCAAAACACCAGAGCCTCTTCTCCTCTGCAACCCCATGGGCCTTATGACATTGTTCCACCTTATTGTGCCCTCACAGGTGTACCTGGCCTCTGGGAAAATGGACTGGGAGTAAGTGGGAGCTATGCTATTTATTCAGAGCATTCCTAGACCAAAACCAACCAACTCCATCTTATTATCCAGCTTGTGCAGTCATGCTCAAGTACTTGGCTGAGTAAGGCTTTACCATCCTAATCAGCTGAGATATCTAGTAAGGATACTCACAGAATCTCACAATAAGCTGAGTTGAAAGGTATCCATAAGGATCATCAAGTCCAATTCCTGGCCCTGCACAGGACATCCCGGAAAGTCACACCACGTGCCTGAGAGTATTGTCCAAATGGTTCTTGAACTCTCACATTTGGTGCTGTGACCACCTCCCTGGGGAGCCTGTTCCAGTGCCCAACAAGTCAAGAACCTTTTTCTAATATCCAACCCAAAGCCCCCTGACACAGCTTCAGGCCATTCCCTTGGGTCCTGCAATGATCACTACACGGAAGAGATCAGTTAGGTATCCCAAAACTTGGTAAATACATACTCCTGATACATCCTCTACTCAGGACACATGCTTAGAGCAAAATAGGTGAATGACTAAAAGCCCTGATCCACAGTTCTGCAAGTCCTGTTTAGGAGTCTAATTCTGCAGTCATAGAAGTCAGTGGAAGTTTCCAATAAAAATGGGATCAAGGTAGTCAGTCCTCATTCAGCTGAATATTTAAGCAGATGCTTACTTTAAGGACAAGATTAAGTCTCTTTGAACTCGCTGGGACTGAAACACATGCTTAAGTACTTCAGTGAATCAGGAGCCTATTCCAGCCTTGGATCCACTGTACTGGAGGGTATCAACAGAAGCAGTCCAGCAATTTCCTGTTGCTGCCTACATCTCTGGCTCCAGCTATGATATTATTATCAGTTTATTTTGATAAATATAGCATTCTTCCCATTTCAGTATTTTTTTCTTTAATATGCAGGGTACTGTTAGTATGTAATTATTGCTGGACTAATCATCTTCTGTTGTATGCATTGTGACTGTATGCATGGCATGTTTTACTGTGACTGCATGCATGTATGTACGTATATGCATGTGACTGTATGACATATGCATGTATGACTGTTTTATTCTACTTCAGCCTTTCTTTAGATTTTTGCTCTGGCCCATTGATTGAATTATGACAAATGATATCTTGAGCATGCTGACTGCATTCAGCCCTGGTGGTGTGTTCAAAAGCCTGCTTGTGATGGCTGATTTCATTTTCAAAACTTGCAGGGGTTATTTATGGGAAAACAAAAGCCCTTTAACAGATACTGAACAATGGATTTGGTTAGTTAGTTCATTTACTTTGCAAAAGGGGAAAACAATCAGCAGCTCTTTCTGCCTATGTTCTCATATGAAATACTACATTTGGGTTTGAGTCATCAGCTTATCAATCTTTCATGCCAAACTGGCTTTAGAGGTAAAGACTAAAATCTTTACTACAGCTGTTATAGGAGTGCCAGTCAGGAAAAGCCAGCATGGGATGAATAATTTGGCAGTCTCCTGCCATAGAAGGAAGCACTTTTCTCCCATTAGAATCAAAAATGGACTTTTTGACTAGAGATCCTGGGGGGCTCTGGAAATGTCCAGGATCAACAGACAAAAAAGCCACTCTTGGATCAAGGCCAGTGCACATTATTCTAGTGTCGGATGCATGGGAGTGCAAAGCTGTACCACAGTACACTGAAAAACTTTTCCTTCACTTGTGCACAGTTGGAGAATAGTTTGACTTTGGAATTAGATCTTTTGATAAACATAAAAAATACTTAATATTTTGTCTGGAAACTCATTCTGTATGGACATATACAAGAGGCAATAGCTCAAAGTAAATACAAGTGACAAAGTCAATAAGTAGAATTTTCAAGGCTGACAAGGACTCAAGTTTTATAAAAGTAAAGCTGTCTACTGGGCATAGAAAGGCACTAAAAATTAGGAATGGATGAGATCATACTATTTCATTTCAAGTGCTTCATTTTTAGTTTGAAAGCTCCAGCCTTCACGGGATTTCTCTTTCAGTTTATTAAAGTTTGTGCAAATAAAACAAGCAGAGACTAGGAGAGATTAAGAAAATTACCAAAAAGAGTACATTGTGTACCATATGTGTAGCCATACACCAGTTCATGCCAGCCTAGCCAGGGCACGTGGCCTCCTTCAAACAAAACACAAGCATATTTTCTATAAAGAAAGGGAGTGTTTCAGCAGAAACTTCTCCCTCAAAAATGTTTCAGCCAAGAGAGAAAATATTTATAAATGTAAACAAGTTCTGCAAGCTTAATAATCCATCTCTGAGACTAGTTACACTGAGGACAAACAAAACTATTCCAAGTGCTTGAACATTAGAAAGAAAGCCAACAACCAGTGGACAAACTTTTGGTAAAGACAGGCAGCCTCTAACTAAAAGTTCACAACAACAAAACCATAAACCAAAGTCTTCAGAGCTAATATGTATTTGAGACCTTTGAAAATTATTGCAAAGATATTTGTATGTCTCATAGTCTCTGATGTAAATGGGAATTAGGCATGTGAATGCTTCTGAAACATTGTACAAGATTCAAACTGTGAGTGGTATTTAAATGGAATTTAAATTATATGGACATGTCTAAATAAGAATTTCATGTTACTCTGTTATTCATTTAGGCACTTTTTAAAACAGTATCTGATTAGTAATTTTTTCCAAGATGTGTATTCTCGCTTACATTTTTATTTACATTAATTTACTCCTATGAACAATAAATAGAGATTTTAGCCATGCTAAATTTATAAGGATACCACATTTCTTCTTATCAGGTTTGGGGCTAGCTTTGGGGATAAAAAAAGGCAGATTTCTCCTGCATCAGAAGCCCTACTGCACCTCTGCTGGATGACATGTGTTGGCTGTTCCTGAGGCAGATGCATCTTAAACCACCACCTCATGGAGAGTAAATTTTTGCTTTTGCCTCCTATGTGGCATTTGCCATTTCTATGTGGCAGCTGGAGAAATAGGAAACCCTGCTGCCCAGGCATTCTGTTTCAGTGCTTTATTTGGGGTCTGTGAAGGCTGATGGTCTGAGGGTGAAAGTGCACTATTGAAATGAATGAAAATAAAGGTCCCTGAAGGAAGACCAGTGAGAGGTCCACAGTTCTCCCCAAAGTCTCCTAGGATATCCCAAATTATCCTAACCCCTCCCCTCCCATTGGTGTGTCTATGCCAATATACATCATGCATATGCTGAGCTCATTCTCAACTCACAGGCTTTGTTTAGAGAAAGCTGGCAGGACTGGGAATATCTTATTTTAAATTGTCTGGTGG
This sequence comes from Lichenostomus cassidix, assembly GCF_008360975.1. NCBI lineage: Eukaryota > Metazoa > Chordata > Aves > Passeriformes > Meliphagidae > Lichenostomus > Lichenostomus cassidix. Next base: position 39,056,409 of record NC_139480.1, on the reverse strand, counting down.
TGGAGGATGATATAGTGTGAATACTAGAGGAGATGGCTTTCCAAAAGTGCACTGAGTCAAGAGACACAGACATTGTCAAATGCAGTTTTTTACTGTCTCCTTAAAAAAAAACGAAAACCAAAAAACCCAAAAAAAGCTGTTTGCAATACGCAAGTCCTGAAAGCTGAACCAAAAATAACAATAATACATAGACCCTCTGGCCACAGAGTGAGTACTCTGTGAAACATAGAGGATATAAATACTAGCATTCCTGCTTGGGCTAGGCAAATTGCTGAAAGATATACAGGGAACATAAAGACAGCCCCTTTCATCTTACTCTTTAAAGCAATATGACAAATAAATGTGTGTTTAAAGCTCTAGAATTTGTTTGGAAAGAAAACAAGACTCAGTAAGTGGCTTTCGTCCACTGTGTCCTCCAGGGCACAAACAAAGATTTAGGAATGAAGGATGCACACCCTCTAATATTTAACCTTCAAAATCTTGGGCTTCAGCTTTTCAAGCTTGAGATTTTCAAGCAACGGATGCTTTCACACCCCATCAGTGTGGTGTGGTGTGGTCCCCCTGGTTTGGACAGGCTTGCAGCAATGTGCTATGTTCAGCTGCTCCTGTAGGTGCAGGATGGTGAGAATCTAGGCAGACAAGCAGACAGAGGATGTGTGCTCCATTAGCACATGGAGGAGGTATTGCAGGCACTGTAAGAAGGACAGTAAAACGTGGTTGTAAAGTGCAAATATTTTCAGTATTTGTTGATCATTAACCTCTTGTGCCAGGAAGACCTGATTATTCTAAGTAAAAGGTGCAGTACACCAACCTGGCACTTTAATCACAAAGAGAAACCATGTGCCACTTTGAAAGTTCTCAGATGTCTCCCTTATTGCAGAACCCAGTACTTTCTGTCCTTTTCCGTGGTCCTCTGAGTCATGGAGATAGGTCCAGGGCAGACCTAAGAGGGAATTCCATGTTAACCAGATTCTAAATAACACAAGTCTACATTTGCAGACTTTTTGAACATCCTAGTCAATATAGAATTTAGTCTGCTTATCCACTGCCCTTGAAGTCCACCCTCTGGACAAGATCTGTGAACTGATTTCCCTATTCAGAACCCATTCATCCAGGAAGCAGCATCTGAAGGAACTCTTTGATTTCCATGCTGATCTCTGCACATGTTGACTAGACAATAAAAGGAGAGTGATCAGTTCAGATAAGAAGGGGCATGGACTCAGTTCACAGTGAATGATTTGCAGACTTTAGTGGTCATTTGCTGAAGGTGGTGGCAGTGATTTGATGGAAGGGGGAGAATAAAGAAATACTGGGCTTTGTGCAAATGAAGGAGACAGACAGCCAGGCTGTCTCATTGACATCTTACTGCCTACTTATGCTTCCATCATACTTCTCTCTCTTCAGATTGTTCAGCCAAGCAGGGCTTCAAAAGACTTCTTAAATGTTGTAGTGCCAGAATGATTTTCCTGGCTTTCCAGACCAGGCTTGGTGTACCCATTCATTCACAGAAACACTAATCTAGTATTTTATGCCCTTACTTCAGCTCCCATGGTGTGAGAGCTGGGTGTGTTTTAATGAGCCTCAGCCTCATTAAAAGCTTTCAGGAATGTGCAGGAACCACTAAACTTCCTGCTACATGAAACATTTTCCTATGTCAGTGCCCAGGAGTGGGCGAACATCTGGAGTGTGAGAGACAGTCTGTTCAATGAGGGTATTCGGCTCTTGGGTCCTGTAATAGAGGGTGGAGAAAAAGGATCCTTCTGTCTTTGGCATGGAGCAATTATGTGAACCGACTATTCCGGGTATTTGTATGCTCAATAAGGGCTCTCCATGTCTGTTTTAGAGACAGACATGTCAGGACTTTGTCCTCAGCTGGGCTGTAGACTTCTCACAGGAGGTGCTAGTGTCTGTGCACCCTTCTGCCATGGGAGCACCCTTCCTGTGCACTAAGAGACATAGAAGATGCCACTAAGGATAAGTCTGTGAAAGAACTAAGCAGGCAGACAGGTATGAGTGCCTGTTCTGGGGCTTGAGGATGGACACCTGCAAGTCCAAGTAGTGTTAGAGCTGAGGACAGAGCACAGGACTGCCAATGGTTACATTATGGACCAAAAGTTTGTGAGCTGCTGCCTCAACACATCCCTTCTGCCTTGCCACTGCAGCCACTCGGACTTGACACTAGCAAGAACAGCAAAAGACGAGCTTTGGAGACAAGGAAATCACCTATGGTGATTTGATCGGAAATATACTTTAAAAAAAATTACAATAAATTGAAAACTTTACCAAATATTCCTATACTGACAAATATTACTGTTGAGAGAAGAGTGTCACTGGTTTTTCCAGTGGAATTCTCAGAAAGCTGGGAAAGGTAATGAATCAAGTAGTCTTGGCAGAGAGAAGGGCTCTAGGTGATGGTAGACTATAATCTAAGGGGTCAGGGACCTTCCTGGTTCATTTGCAGGTGATTACTAGACAGATATTTTGCATCCAATACATAAAAATGATTGCTCAGAATATGAATCCACCTCAGGTGCCCACAGAAAGAGGGAAGGAAAGTACGTGACTGAGCAAAAAGTACAAAAAGGCCTCATCACTGCAATATACCTCAGTTTGTACACTTGCCCAAAGAAGTTCTCAATGAAGACTCCAGAGTAGAAATCCCTGTAAAATTAGTGGTGGGGATCAGGTGCAGGGAAAATGAATTAATCAAAAGTATTTTATTGGCAGATTAAGTCTTTATATGATGCCAACAAAAATAGTTGTCAATTAAATAAGGATGTTATTAATGTATTATATTTCATTATATAATCAGTTGGTTTAGTCAGTGTGACTTCAGAAGTGACTTTAGTCAGTGTGACTTTAGTCAGTATGACTTTAGTCAGTACTGACGTCAGTGTGACAGTCAGTAAACAAACTAAAGTCAGTGTGACCAGAAGGCTGCAAGTAGGAAATGCAGGCTAAAGCCAGTAATGTACAAACTAGGGTGTATAAAGGAATCATTCAAAATGCTAATCATAGGGCTTTGGGGACTGGGGACAAGGAAAAAAGACAAATTAAAAAGAGATAGGATAATCCTCTGCAAATTTATGGTGTGCCCTAGAGACTAGTTATAAGAAATAAAAAAGCATCAGGGAGAGATCTACCAAGGCTAAGGCATACTGGCTGGGTACAGAAATGGCAAAATGCTGCAAGTCTTCTAGAAGAGAGCCATACCAAGTTATTTATCTGCCTTCCTAAACTGAAACTGGCTGAAACAGCTCCCCACTAAGCTGCATAGGGTCTGCAATCACAGATGGTGACATCATGATTTTTTGCCCAAGCTGATTTTGAGCCAGTTTTGATGGCAGTAACTTATTTGTCAGCCTAAAGGCATGGTCTGTTGAGGAATACATCTGGTGCAGGTGCAGACTGAGATGCAGGTTGAGCTCTGGGTGGAAGCTTGAGACAAGAGGCTGCCAAGTGAACTGCCAACCCTTTGGTTAACAAGTGGCACAAAGAAGGTGGCCCAGCCAGGTGGATGGACACTGGGAAACACAGCAGGAAGGGAGGTCTCAGGAGGGAAAGTCAGACTTGTGCCTGGGTACATTGTAAGGGTATGAAAGCCCAGGGGTTCCTTTATTGGGAGTCACTCCTCAGAGGCACCAACTCGGGCTGTTTCTGTGTTACTGCACTGTGAATAAATGGCTTTATGGAACAAAAGATCTCAGATTTGCTATGGAAAACCTGGGGTTAAACTGGTCAGGAAACCAGGTCTGACTGTGGGAGTGGGGTGTGCAGGGAGCCAAGCAGGGCACCCCTGGGCTCACTGGAGCTGCCCCTGGGAAAGGGCTTCAGTCCCAGCAGGTAAAGTCTCTGCCATTGGGAGCTTGGCTGCTGGAGAGTCTCATGAATGCTCAGACTGGAAGTTTCCTTAACAGGACTACAGATTCCTGTTAGCAGCACACAGCTGGTTTCCTGATGTTCCTGTTCCTAATTGGGCAAAGTCAGTAGATGCTCAAAAACAATGTTTAACAGCAGTGCAGTGGGACACCTGCCCTCTCCTTCACCCCAGGTAAAGATGTTCAAGTCACTGAAAAAGGAAAGAGGGCAGAAGTTCCCCAAGAGCAAAGAGACTTTAAGCTGGAGCAGAAGCAGGACTACAGCTACTAATATGGCTAGAAAACATGCAGGCTAGAAAACATGCATCTTGATATATGCTTAAATCCATTCTGAAGGTTTCAGTAGATGTGATTCTGGGCCTGTGTCCTTCCTGAATAATCTGGATAGGTGCTCAGTGAGTAATAGGCAGGTTTCCTCACAGAGCTATAACTGACTTTGCAATACCTGGTTAAAGGAGAGTTTTGCAATGCCTCTGTGAAAACACTGACTTTCTGATGCTCTCTGAGGTTATAGAGCTCTCAAATACCTCTCACTGTAATTCATTTCTCAATAGAATAGTATTATTCTGTACTGTGTGAATTGCCTGAGGCTATGCAGACTGAAAATACAAGACTGCCCTTTGTGCAAGAAAAAACAGAAACGAAAGAAGAAATTTTTAAGACAGTTCTTTCACTGTGAATTCTCTTCTAACCATTTCTTGACAAACCATAACTGACCTGAATGTTGGAGATCTGAGGTGTCTACATACATCTACACTGGCATCATGTATGACACTACAATATACTGTTGAGATAGGCAAGCTAACTTTAATTTAAATAGCGCAGATACTGAAGTAGCATGGAGAGTAAAGCATCACCAGCTTATGAACAAATCCTTAGTCAGGGACCACTGGTCTCAGAGGAGGTTAGAATAACATTAGGTAATGGACCTCAGTTGCTTGTCTTTATTATTTCTTCATGCTACAGCCTTACATACATAAAACAAAATGCTCACTTTTACTCTTCTTCAAAAACTCCAAATAAATAAGAATACTAATTTGTATTCCTTAGAGATACAACCTAGTTTTCTAACCTTTATTTTTCAGCCGTCAGTGGAGCTACTTCAGTGTAACTAAAGAACTGATTTTCAGGAGGTCCAATGGATCTATCCCTGCTGCCTCCAAAGCCCCATTTCCTGATTCTTTGCCATGTCATTTTCACTGGACCTTTAAAATTGTTTACTGTAATCCTATAGAGTTACCATGTCAGGCCTGTGCCTAGTGAAATCTTGTGGTCTGCAGCTGACATAATTCAGCCATGGCTGGTACTGGTGTGCCAGAGTCACTGCAGTATCCAGTTGTGCCACTCACGTCACACAGCCTGCACTGTCCAGAGCAGGGTCATAGAATCATAGAATCATAGACTCATAGTACCATAGAATCATAGAATCATAGAATCGTAGAATCACAGAATCATAGTACCATAGAATCATAGGATCATAGAATCGTAGAATCACAGAATCACAGTACCATAGAATCATAGAATCATAGAATCGTAGAATCACAGAATCATAGTACCACAGATTCATAGGATCATAGAATCGTAGGATCATAGGATCATAGAACGACTTGGGTTGGAAGGGATCTTCAAGATCATCTTGTTCCAACCCTTCCACCATGGGCCCCATGTCATCTGGCTTTGAACACTTCCAGGGATGGGGCATCCACAACTTCTCTGGGCAGCCTTTTCCAGTGGCTCACCACCTCTCACAGTCAAGAATTTCTTCCTAACATCTAATATAAAACTACTCTCTTTCAGTTTGAAGCCATTCCTCCTTCTTCTGTCACTTGATGATTGTGTAAAAAGTTTCTCTCCATATTTGCTGTAGCCTCCCTTCAGGTACTGGGAGGCTGCAATTAGGTCACCCCAAAGCCTTCTCTTCCCAGTTGTCTCAGCCCTTCCTTGTAGGAGAGGTGATCCATCCCTCTGATCATCTTGGTAGCCTCCTCTGGACTCACTCTAGCAGATCCATGTCCTTCCTGTGCTGGGGACCCCAGAGCTGGGTGCAGCACTCCAGGTGGATCTCAGCAGAGCAGAGCTGAGGGGCAGAATCCCCTCCCTCCCCTGCTGGCCACACTGCTTTGGATGTAGCCCAGGACATGTTTGGTTTCTGGGCTGTGAGTGCACATGGCTGGGTTGGGTCCAGCCTCTCCTCCACCAGCACTCCCAAGTCCTTCTGGGCAGGACTGTTCTCCATCTGTTCATCCTCCAGACTGGATTGACCCCAGGTCAGCCCTTGTCACTTCATGGTTACTCCTACAACTATGGATTTTAACTGAAAACACAGAACAAGCTTGAACACTAAGAAAAAGCACATTTGTTTCATTACATATAAATAGTGTCATTTGTAATAATCAGATAATGGGTATAATAATAACATGAATATCATTTGAGAAACTAATTTTTCAGCCCAGCTGTGCAATTTATACTGGCTCAGTTGCTTCACTAAATTTTGCTAGGATTATCATTAATTTGTAATGTCTTAAGATGTCTGCAATGAGAGTGGAGTAGATATCTAGGTCAGTCCCAGTTCAGAGGGAAATCATTCTCTAGGGACCATGAGAAAGAGACACACAGGGCAATGAATGCAGCCCATGGCTTTCACAGACTGCACTATAACTTCACTGGGGAAGATGTGAATTAATGCCTCAATTTACTCTCCACATGCTCAGAAATGGACAATTCATGCCGTTTATCTAATTTCAGCTTCTTGCTCTCCAGGATCACTATTGCACATGAAAAGTGACATAAAAAGCAGTTCCACATATACTTTCCTGTGTTGTTCAAAATATCTGTGCTGTGTTCTGCTCCTCAGCTGGAAAAGGCTTGCCTTGGGAAATGTCTGAATATAGCCAGACAGAAACCAAAACAGGGGTGGAAATAAGGTCTGTGTGTCAAGGAACTTTTCAACTATCTTTCCTGTAGCTCATCAGCCGCAACCAAAAATTTAGAATAAGGGCTAGAATAACCACAGAAACTTCGTAAGGTCTGTTAACAGAGAAACTCAGTCAGATCTGCTGATGTGAAACAGCTGGAGATGCTGAAGCCCTTATAAATGGCCTCTCCTGATGAGATTTACAAGAACTCTCGATCTGCCATCGTGCTGGTTGCATCTGTCACTTGCACCTGGTATGAATATATTAGTTAGATATCATATATCACTTTTTTGTGGTCCAGAAGGACAGCTGGAATTACTTCACCTTTGTGTCAAGACCTTTAATAGTTAAATGTGTTTTATAAGATTCATCTGTGCCATTGCTGGCATTGTTTAGTGTTGGATTCTCCTAAAACAACAGTAGGTCTGCAGCAGTTTCATCCGCTGGCGACGCTCAGCTCTCACAACTAGTATTGTAAAATTATCTGTGCTTCTTTCCTGCCTTTTACAGGCTGTCATGTACAGAGTTGGTTTGAGGAAGGGGGATTCTCTGGGGACCTATTTCAGCCATTATCTGAAGCTTGTATTTTGATTTAGGCATTTTATATGCATCTCTTTGTGGACCACCTGCATTCCACAGAAGGCTATTCCTTTACTGATGTTAGGATAGATGAGCATATGACCTGAGGTTTTCATTATACGTTAGTTCTTTATTTATTCTGATGCTACTGTCACTACAAATAGTGCTTTGATCATATACCAATACCCCAAAGCAACAAAACCTCGTAGTTTCAAAACCATAGCTCAGCCTGTGTCAGCTTGGTCCCCTTCCCCAGCAACAGCCCTATCTCCTAATGGCTCTCCAGGTCCACATGGAAGTCAGGAGACTGATTAAGTGCCTCCACTCAGATATGATCCCAAAGAAAGCTGTACAGACTGGAGCAGTTGCATAACTTAACCAAAATGAGTAGTTATCACTACTAGGGTAATTTTCTGCAAATGAAACAGAACACACTTGTCAACATGGCACAAGAACTCTCTATTACAGATATTCTCCACAAACAGTCAGACTGTCCAACTTGTTATATGGAACAATCCTGTGAACTTTAATTTAAGCAGATTTATAATGGAAGGGCTTTAACTTCCACGGGTAAAAATAAAAGTGCTTCTAGTTCCTCACTGAAGTTATTTGCTGCAAGCTGTGATACAACTGTTTTTTAATATTCAATGCAGATACTCAAACAAGCAACTTTTACAAGTTTTGAGCAAGTTTCCCAGTCTATGATTTTGGGAGTGTGTCATTACCATGATTCACTCCCCAGATTTATGAAACACAGTTTAACATAACAAAATAATCAGGCATGTCTTGCAATTGCATAATCAATACAATTATCTATAAAGTAAAAATAGTGGATCTAAATCATCTGCACATTTCTCTACTTTCCTTTTAAAGTTATATTTCAGCTATAATATTTACATCCCTGCAAAAAAAAGTTATTGATTCTCTTTATCTAGAATTATTATAAGACAAATAAATTTTCTGTAATGTGTTACATATTAGGTCAGAGTCTAATAGCAAAATATTAAAGACATTATTCTTCCAGGTGAATAATGACCTTATCATGTTCCTTTTTCCTATATTCATAGGCCCTTTAATAATGTTCCTTTAAATTTATGTTCCTTCAATGTAAATTCCTGATTCAGTCGTCCATGTAGTATTATAAACCAGTCTATGACAATGAAATGCCTAATTTTTCCTCTCATATTAAGGTTTTTCTCCTATTGTTTCCCAGTTTGAATGATTTCCATGTTGCCTGCCTTCTTGCACACTAGTTTAGTGAAGTCAGAAAAGGATTTAGTGACTACCTTTGTTTCTATCAGGCCTTGTTGTAGCTTTCCTTGTTCTTTACATTTTATCCTCTCATTGTCTCTCATGGACATGCATTCAGGTATAATTTTTATTTGCACAGTGAATCCTTTATTTTGCCAGGGGAAATGTAAAGAAGAGTTTGTGCCAATGAGAATAAGATGCTGGGTGAAAACACAGCACAGGGCAAACAGAAAGGGAGGAAGGGGAGACTGAAGAAAGGCAGGCAGAAGCACAGGTGAGCTGTAAAGGGATCAGTGCTCCACAGAGGTAATGGTGCAGGATGGGGGAGCCAAGGCAGAGCCAGCACGACCAGAAGGGGCAAATACAGCTAGGGCTTGCTGGCTTCTGCTGCTCCAGAAAAAAAGTGGCAGTGGTTGAAAAGAGCTCAAGGGAAAAAAAGCTCAAGGATAGCTGGAGGGAGTGGGGAGAGGGAAGAGTGATGACAGTGGGTGCGAAAATCTTTTAAAGCTCTTGGCTGTGGAAGGGCCTGACTAACCCCTTCCATCTTCCCACTCACATGGGCTGATCCCAGCTCACTCTTCCAGCTGGCCTTTTCCATTGGCTAGAACTTTTACTGAGATGAGCAGTTTGCAGCTTTTACATTTTCAGGAGTAATTTAAACTTAATTTTCAAGATGTGTCTCCCTCATTTCTCTCCAAAGAACATCCATGAAAGAGTGAATGAACTGTTTGATGTACATTTCATTAGAAAATCTACTGACCTCACAGTCAACATCAAAGGAAAACATCCATGAAAATACAAATGTCAGTGTAATGAGCCCCAGCAAAACTGTGTTGAATAAGAGAGCTTGGGCCACAGGTGAACTAAAAGAGGAAAAAAAGAGGGAGATGTGATAAAGCACTCAAGCATCCATAGAAAATATGTGCAGCTTTAGAACTTGCATACAATAAGTCTTCAAAAAAAGGGATATTGTTCAGCTTTACTGAGCACTTCCAGAGCATTTGGAAATGATACATGATGAAACACAAAGGAGGGAGAGGCATCCATGTGCAATATGGTTATAAAGCTGACAGATCACCATGGTGTTGAGAGCAGGAAAAGAAGTCAAAGAAAGAACAATTGTTTTCAAAGATATACTCTCTTAAACTACCCATGCCTGGTTTGCAACATTGGAAAAAATTAATGCACTATTTTCACATCGAAGATATTGTGATAATCTGCGAATTTATCCAATGACTGACACAAGTTGTAGGAAAAGAGAAAACGCATGACCCCACAAAGCCTATTGAAGAAACATTAATGGTGAAAATTAAACAGTAGCAATGAAAATTACAAGAAATTAGCATGACAACATGGTTAATTTGAATAAAATAAGAGATATTCACATACTAGAAATGCTAGTGAAAGTGGGCCAGTTGTGAAGCTATCCTTTTCAATCACCTGCTGTTTTGGCATGTAACTCGGAACGTCTTCAGAATGTATATACAGCAATTTTTACATCCCTCTATGAAAAGATGACAATTTATTAACAGGGTTACTTCTGAAATGCAGCTATATAAGATCAGTTTGTTGAGATCAAACAAATGAGACAGAAGCATAGTTAAATTGAAAATATTTTGAATGAGGCTGTATTTGAAAAATATACAAAACATGTGGTTACATGAGCAAATTATCCCTTCAATTGTATCAACTGAATAAAGCAGAGTGTATCAGTCTCTTTTCCTTGACCACCCTTGTATATCACACTTCTTCTAGCTCTTCATCACTCAAAGGACTGTAGGTATCTCAACTGACGTAAGTTTTGCACACTATAAATCTCAATAGTGTAAAAGTTCTCTATGTAGCCAGTGTAAATGATAGCCATAACAAGCAAGAGTAATAATAATAATAATGAATTAATTAATCTTTTAAACTTGGATAGGATTTTGCATTTGACTGAGAGGGGGGAAAAGGAGAAATGATGACTTTTTTTTTACTGAGCTGAGTAGAAGTGGTCACTTATTAAAGCAATATGGTCAACAGCTCTTGCTAAGCTAGTAAGCCTGGCAAACTTTAAGATAAGGCATATTTTCCCAAAATGTCAGAAATTTGTTAAAAATGTTAAAAATGCTTTCTACAAAACATCTATAGCTCCTTATCAAAATTATTTCAAAGTGATGCATTCTCTGGAGCTTTTCTCAATATTTAAGTAGAAAAACACTTACAGTCTAAGAGATGCCAACTTAAACCCCTTTATCCATGATTTCAGCTGGTGGATAAGAGCTCTTCTGTATGCAGTTCTCCTGCCATAGAAACTCAATGATGAAATGTGATGGCAGGGAAGGTGGCTCTGTTGTGTCAGAAAAGATTAAAATGTGAAAAGCATAACTATCCTGAAGTCTTTTGAAATCTGGGTCTCTCTTACATTTCTATTGCCAGGAGATAATTCCTCACTGACTAGCTGGTTTTGACATGGGATTCAAATTATACTTTGGTTCATGCTTTTTAGGGCTCACACTTAAAGCAGTGTGCCTTCTCTTAGAGCAATACTGATGGGAAACTTGTGTAAAAATCTGACTTCTGGAAAGGGTTGTATTCCAGCATTAGGACATCTCAAGCTGGTTCATTCACTGTCTACAATGAAAATGTTTTTTACTAAATGCAGGCTTTTTGGACAGCCAGGCTTCCTGGTGGTGGAGTCACCTTTTTATAGCCACACCATATGGACTGCTAAGAGGGAAAAGGTTCCTTCCGTGCCCAGTGAAGAGGGTTTTTCTTTTTAATGACCTGTCTCCAAAGTGCCATGAAGGGACTTAGATTCATAGGATTTCAGGACCAGAAAGAAAACTCCAAAATTACATAGACAAGTCTCCTTTGGGTCTTAGATTTCATGTGCTTATCCCTGGGTCAAACCAAGTAACTGCAGCTTAACACAAGCATAAGACACCATTTTCTCTTGTGTTTACTGCTTCCGTTTTCCTGTGGCTTATTTCACACCAAAAGAACCACAGAGTAGGAGTAGATTTCCATATGAACTTTGCTTCCCTTTTCTACCTAGAAGAAAAGTCATAAAGTGACTGCTGCATTGAAAACAACAGAGGAAGATATGATAATCTTTTAAGCATTGTTTAAGAAACTATCTCTCTTCTAATTCTACTCACAGACTTGACTAGCACTAAACCTACCTATGTGAATCTGAATTAAAGCAGACTAAGTCTAGGGACTTCATGGAGTTCTTCCATAATATGAGGTATTTGTTTTCTATTTCATTTTGCAGAAGTATTTCATAGTACCAATCAAAAAGTATATTCTATAGAAAAGGACATGGAAGAAATCTCCAACAAAATCAAGATCAGTTGACAACAAGGGTGCAATTTGAAGGCACAATCAAGAAGTATTTGAAAAAATAACCCCTATTTAAGACAAGTGAACACATAGATAACTAAACTCCTTTCTTATCTAATGCACTTATTTAGTGTTATCAAGATTACAGATTTTTTTTCCAATAATTAAAGAACTGTAAGGGTTAAAAGACTAGGTTATTCTGCTTGCTTTGAGTATCTAGAACTTCTAGGGACTTCTCTAAGATATTTTCAGCAGGAACACAAACTCATTCTGGATCTAAATATTTCTTTATAAGCTATAGCCACTAGCAAGGAACACACTACCACTCAGTTTTGCTCAGGCATTTTTCTCTCTCGTCTTCCAGTATTCCCTCTGAGCTCTGCATTTCTGGCCATTTCACCTTGAGATCTGACCTTTGACTGGTTATTTGGTGTTTCTTATGCCTCTTTCTTTCCTTCTCTCTCTTACCACAAAGACGCAGGCAGACAAAACATGATAAACAGACGTAGAATTGTGTTTTGTCTTTCCCTTCTTTCCCTTGCCTTGCCACACTTCCTAAATTCAGGCTTTCCTGGACCTGCCCGAAATAGTTTTCCATTGCTCCTTCTTTTGTTAGAGGTAAAAAAGGGCAATGGTTAGGCCTCTCATTTACTCAGAAGAAGATGTAGTTTTCCTTTTTGAAGGTCTCTGCACAGCAATGTGCTGCCCAGCACCTCTCAGTGCTGAATGCATTGCTTTACTTCTGCAAGTTAGCTGCAACTTCAGGAATCTTAACTGCATCGTGGATTTTGTCTGATACCAATTTATTAAAGTTATTAAGAAAACGGGTTATTAAAATAAGCCTTGTTATGGATTTAAAACATATGTATTCAATCTTACACTAAAGGCTGGTTTAAGACAGAAACGACGTGATGATAGTAAGATGAAGTTAAAAAGACTTTACTTTTCAGTTAAAAAGAACTAGAAACCACCATGTCCTTATCTTATGTAAATGTTACATTGTGAAAATCCTCTTAGGCTTAGTGTGACTTAGCCTGTGTAACATTTCAGCTGCTATATTTCAACTGTAATAACAAGCAAAGTGTAATCTTAACAGATCTTATCAAATCACCACAATTCTACCACACTCAAGGACAAAATAACTCCTCATGAATGCCATGTACTCTATATGTAAGAGTTCTTCTGGGGTTTGGGACTTCTGTCTTCCCTTTCCTTCCCTTCCCTTCCTGAAGGAATAACAAAAGTATTTGCTAAAAAATAGCCCAGTCTGTGTTCCTGGGAGCTTAAGAACACTGTCTCCTTGTGGATTATGGCTGGCAGCTGTGAGGTGTAAAGTTTTACAATTTACACTGCTGGAATTTCTTCTTCTTTTTAATCTCCACTGCTCAAACCCCTCTAGTTTTCTTGGCAAGCTGTGAAACCTTAGATTGCTAGTTAAATAGAATGTTCTGCCTGCAAATATTATAATGTATATATGGACCAGAGGGAATGTATAGTAAATTAATGCAGAATACATTAATATTGTCTAGTTTGGGGAGAAAGGGTGAAACTACAGGAAATTTTAAGCAGCTACAAGAACTATCGTAAGGATGAAAGATCATTTAATATGTGAATTAATCTTTTTCTCTCTTTATAGAGAAATCTTGCTACAGTTGGTGTAGAACTAGCATACACTTTTAGCAGAATGCACATATTTCTCCATTAATTTATCTAGATTGATTTTAGATATATTTAGAAATGAGTTCTATATTTTACAGTACTAATTTTATCATGTTGAGTAATTTAGTTTCTATGGCATTCTACTGCATTCGTCCCATTAGATTAATTACCATTATGTTTTTGAATTATTGTTTTCAACAGCTGGACCACATCATCCCCTTCAGTGCTACAATCCTAAAAAGAGAGTTTTAGAAGATGACTTGGTGAGGACCTCTTTGGAGAAAGATGCAGGCTCTTCCACTGGAGAGCCCCAGTTTTCTTTAGTAAAAAAAGACACTGAATTGTTTTTTTTTTCAAATTCTTAAGCAGATCACTATGTCTATTCCTGCTTGCTTTGGCCTCAGGCAAGCCTTCTGGCTTATTGGCAGTGCTGCTGTGTTGTACCTGCACTGTATGGGATTTCCTCTGGCTCTGCCTGACCCTAATAAAAACCCAAAGAGGCAGAGAAGAAATAATAATACCAGGACCCTAAAGCAGTTATAGCTAGAATGGATGTTTGCCATTTCCCTAAGCCCCATCCCATTCACTTCTCCTTTAGCCTGTCCAGTCTCTTTAATCGCCATCTAGGAATGATGTCTTCTCCTGTCTATCCTGTCAAAAAATGAATATGTAGTACAACCTATCACTTAAATATGAAAAGCTCTGTGTGGAGATCCCATGTGCATATGGTAGCTGTTCAGTTGGAGTATTTCAGTAGAAAAACAGACACACGTGTCCCCTTTGTATTTTAGGAGACATAATACCAGCTAATTTCTACAAGTCTTAACTGATTATTAACAAACTTTGTGCTGATCCAGCTTTGCCTTCATTTAAAGCAATGTTTCACTGATGTGCAACCTGGGGTTACTGAAATGGCAAAAAAAAAATGCCACTGAAAACAGGAGTTTAGAGTGAGTGGAATAAAACTGTTACCAGTCACTAGGTTTTGCATCCTTCTGTTCTCAGACACAAAACAGATATGAAACAGCCACTGCCTTTGATAAAATACTTCATTCACAAACCATTTTTAAAATAACGTTTGTAAATTAGCTGTGGGTTCATATCTCAAATTTAATCTGTGTCTCTGCAACTGCTCCCTCAAGGCTCCTCACTGACACACACTTGGTCTCTCCCTCTTCTTCAGCCTGACTGCTGTGCTTCTGCACCAGTCTCAGAACACAACAGAATTCCATGGACAGAATTCCAGCTGCACTTGCAATTTTGTCATCTTTACAAGATGAAGCAACACCTTGATTGTGGTTTAAAACTCATTCTTCTTTCATTTCATGCTTGTTTAAAAAACAAGTGGAGAAGCCTCTTCAAAGAAGGAATTAGAAGAGACACACAGAAAATGTTTCACTCCAGTATTTTCAGAAAACTCCACACTTCCTTAGACAACTTTGTGTTAGCAACATTTTCATGGCTATTGCATTTGAATTATTGAGCTACCCCTTTAAACAAAATGAGTTTGCCCTCTAATCTGTAGATACATTTAAGTCTATGGATATTGTTGCCCTTAGTCTGAGAACACTCCTTCTACAGACTACCCATGAAAATACCCAAATGTAGCTGAGTACATTGTGGTATCATCAAGAAGTTGTACACTGTTAGGGAGGCAAAATCCAGTAAGAGAAGTCATATATTTTAATCTTTGTTAGCATATGTGCTAGCAAAGATAGTTTACCCTCTTTTGCACCAGCTGGACGCCTGTAGTTAGCATCATGGTTGTTCATGCATTATTTGTATATGCGCTCAGCATGGAGCTTGAGCTTTACTTCAGAGCTAAAATGAACACATTTGGATTTCACTTTATTATTAATGTGTTTTAAAGGGCATGGATCAGACATTTTGCAATATCTCTCAGAGGCACTGGACAAATTACAGGGACTAGTATAGGATGATTAGTTAAGCAGAATAGTTTGCAAAAAGTTTCCAATTCATGGCAAGCATCTTGAAATGGTTATTAATTATAAACACTTTAATGTTTGTATCCTTTTCCCAGAAGTCAACTATTGCTGCAGCATTTACGATGTTCCTCCCACCATATGCAGCCACTTGCTGACAAGAACTCTTTCAGAGTTTCAGATCAGTTTGTACCAATGTTATGTAAATTGGTGCCCAGCCTACTTCCCAGCTGAAGTTTGGAGGCAGGTGGAGCTTGATGTGTGGTGACTTCTGCTTCCTGCACACTGCTATAGTCATAGAAGTTTTCACAAAAACACAGCACTGCAACAAAGGTAAGTATTTCATGGAGAAAACATAGAATACTTTTTCTGCAATGTTAGCTTGGACTACTTTGGGAAAGTTTCAGATAAACAGCTGCACAATAAACCACTTGAGTCTAGAAAAAACAGTGTATATCAAAGAGGGTGTGCCTCTTTCACGGATTTATAATAGTTTTGGAACATTTCAGCTGAAATGCTGTACAGTGTAAGTCCAGGTGTTTGGCCACATCTGTTGTTTACCCAGATGAAAATTGTGCATATTGATTAAAATACACTATCTGTAATTTCATTTTGTGAAAAAAACTCACTATTAATTTCGAAATTATAAATACCAAGATTTAGCATGCAATAAGGTATAGAAGCATGCTAGAAAGTGTTTTCTCTGTGCAAAATGCAATCAACATCTTATCAGCAACCCACAGATTCTCCATACAACATTCACTCTCATATCACAATATTATCACAGAAAGAAAACTGTATCAGTACAAAATTATGACACTGAGGACTAATACAAGATCCACGACTTGCACTCAGATATGTTTTGTTGCAACTTTCAGACTCTTTAAAATCTGAAATGACAGATGATTTAGAAGATGGGAGTACCTTAGTCAATATAAACAAATGCTACCATTTCACTCTCAAACAAAAGATTTTTCAGGCTACCTTTCTTTTTCCTTGTCCAGTCAGTAAGATTAGTTATATCCTTTTCCAGGTGGTATGACAGTACCAGCTGAGTGAGATTCAGTAGCTGGGACTGTGACATTTGTCCAGGATCCTTCAACAGATTTAAGATTAAAAACATCTTCTGACATGCTGTGTCTCTTCCAGGCACATTTTATGTCATGCAAGGCCTGAACTTGGTAGAGCACCAGGAATAACAAGAATTTACTAAAATTTTGTTCAGGTCAAAATATTTTAAAGAATTGATGTTGCCTTTAGATTCTCATTTTCCAGCTCTATTTTTCTACCTGTTCCTATTCCCTTTTTAAGTGATAAAAACAAAGATCAAGGGAACCAGTTAAAGAAGGGGGGAAAGCCAAGATGGTTTCTAAATCCTAAAACTCCAGCATGGCTAAGAGATTAAGGTGCATGAATGATTCCATAACTTAATTGCAGGTTAGTCCTTCATCCATGCTTTAACTCCACCCTGTTTCATCCAGTATAAAACAATCCTCAAAGATTACAACAAGGGCACCTGAAGATTATTGTAGGACTCCACAGGAGATTTCAAACATGCAACACCTCTAAGGATCTAGTAAATGGTACCTGGGGCAAAACTGCATCCCACAGGTGAGTCCGTGTTGCAGCATGGCCCACGAGGAAGCAATTTTATATCTAGTGATTATTTACTGTTATTTTTTGCCTGTTGCAGTTTTGCTTCTTGGTAAACAGGGATTTTTTTCATTCCTTTATGGTGAAAGGGTATTGGTTGGAACTAAGGGGAGGTAACTGGTTTTAGAGTGTCCACCTCTTTAAATTGTCTTAAACCAAGACAGATTGTTATTGCCTATCTCTTTCAGAACATGACTCGAAGTCCTTCAGGGCTTTCCATGAAATATTGTATAAGTTAGTGCAAAAACACTGCTCTAAGACACTGCAGCTACTTTAGATTAATAATCTGCACTTAGGTAAAAATCCCAGTAATATCCAGTAATAAAATACCCTATATTACAAGTGTTTATAGTTATCAAAGATCTTTTTTGAAGATAATTTTAAGTCACTTTTAAAATTAAATCACTTTAAAATAATAAATAATAATAATAATAAGCAATAAAATAATAAAAAACATGACTCTTTCTATTAAGCTTCCCATTCAGACTTTCTCATGCCTGCTACTGTTTAGGCAATGAGTATTCATGAACATAAAGATGATTTGTAACATCTGCACACCAGTGGTAGAATGTTAGCAAGACATTTACACTCCTTTGTTTGGGATATATACATGTATACAAGAAGAGAAACTTTCCCTTGTGATCTTCTCCAGAGATGATTTCACACTCCAAAGTCTGGCCTTAAAAATATTCTAATGTCTATCATATGACCCTGCAGGAGCAGAAATGGAAGCAGAGATTCTCTCAGCCCACAGACAAATCCTTCTACCTTGCCAGAAAACAAGAAATAAGTTTAATTTGTGAAACCATTTCACAGACTATCTTCTTAAAAAAAACAAAACAAAAGTAGACTCCATCTGGGTTTGTCAGTACATACAAAGTCCATCTTCTGAGTTAAAATTCCCCTACTCCATGGCATTTCTTTATTCCAGTTATCACACTTAAGTTAGATGAGGTGACAGGGCTTATCACATGAGAAAGTCACACTGATTTACTCAACCCCTCATCCTTTAACAATCACTTGCAACACATGTGAAGTCTATTACTTCAAATTCCTATTCTTATTTTGTTCTTTTAAAATTAACTCAATTAATTTTAAACTCAATTTTTGTTCTTTTAAAATTGTGAACTCAAATGACCATTTTAAATTAATGCCCACCTGCCTGGTCCCAGAAGTTTTAATGTGTATTTTCATTGTATTTAAATTCATGTGTATTCAAATTAAGAACTTACCTAAATGGAAAGTTCCTCAAGGTAGAAGTCTAAGCTAAACCAGTTAGTTAACAATAGCTAGGAAGGGTGGCATCACAATTCAGGGTGTGAGTTGTGTTCAGTGTTAAACACTAAAAAAGACTAAGAAAACAACCATCTGTGACATGACCACCCTATTTTTCTGGGTCACAGCTAAATGTCTTAAACATTTTTTTCAGCTAGATAGAATTTACGAAACTTGGGTGTGCATGCACATACCTGAACACCTCATCTGCTGATGAATCATCTAAAGCTACCAGTCCTGAACAGCAGCACTGCATCTTGCTCAGTGGCTTCAACACACTTTCTTACCTTCTGGTCACTTTGTTCCTCTGCACTGTTTGCATGTAAGAGCATAAATAATTTTGATAATTATTTTTCTCCAACTTACCACCTCCAAATTTTTCTGTTCCTGAGTCTCAGATTCCTACCCCACATAGAATTCTTTACATGTAGGTCACCCTGGGCTTTGAAAGAAGTTCTAATTTGTCTATTGACTTTTAGCAGTTCAGTCACTAATGTGAAGTGAATTGGTAATTATATGTCAGTCACTCAGCTGGCAGTACTTCCTGACTCAGACGTGAGAGAGAACTCACAAATTCAGGACTCATGGAAACTAGAATGAACAAAGTTATGCTGATGACAGAAGGCACAGGATTATAGAATAGTGAAATCATTTTTATCACTTGACAGTATAGAATGAAATACACTCTGTGGTACACCAATAGGCTTCCATGAGAGATTTTAATTTTTACTAGAAATGCATGTACATGAAATGAAAAACAGTCTTCCTGTGATTGTTTTGTTTGGTTTTCTTAAACCAAACTGCTGTGTGTTATTGTAGCCCACTATGTGATTCTGCAGCCAGCACATCCAACAGTCCATCCAGTTCCTTTGGAAAGAGAATTTTTTATTAAGCACTAATCTTTAATTGGATCTGAAGCATTCCTCTTCTGGGATGTGAGCTGTCGTCAATGTGCTGAAAAATGCCATTAAAAATTTCATCTGTCATATTCCTAAATCTCAATCTGAATAATTGTCACATTCAGACTTCTCAATTGGCATGAAAACAGTCCATCTGAGCCTCTGTATAGATAAGATAGGTAGGCTTGAGTGAAATATTGTACTTTTTCCCAGTCCTTAAGTGTTGCTACATATAAAACACAGATTCGTTGCTAAAACTACACAGTATGAACAGTCAAATAGCTTCAGTTATCCTATGATGTCTGCATTTCCAATGGACTTAAACCTTCTCTTCTGGAAAGCCTGTAAGAGAAAGATTAATGGCAAATAGGAAGCTTTAGAAAACACAGACATCTGGAAGTAAAGATATCATAGTGGTATAAACCACAGTGGAATAAAACATTTGTTTAATTCAACCTTTAGTGTCCCTAAAGCCAGTCAATATGGAAGGAGAGCCAATTTAACAGCACACAATTGTTTATATAAGGTCTGCTGTGCAAAAGATTCACCCATTTTGTTGCAAACCAGCAGGTGCTGGGTGTGCTGAAGTGTCAGAGCACCAGTTCCCAGGTGTAAATACATGTCATACCTCACATAATCCCTGAACCCCCTCTGGCTGGCTGATGACCTTAGTCACCTCCATGAGCTCCTTCTTGCTCAGCCCCTTGCAGCAGTGTAGGGTCAGAGGGCTGCAGGGATTTAACCAGCAGCAGGGACTTCATAGGGATGGTCCACATCTATTCCCCACTCCAGCCCAGCACAAATCCTAGGGCATGTCTCATGTGGATGTGCAGCTGCTGCACTGTGGGAATAGCTGGCACAAGTTGCTGCAAAAATTCAAGTGTGGATATGCAATAGTGTTATTGTAAAAAGTTTCTAGCTTTGAATATGATGAGCTATTTTGCTGGTGATGTTTACATTGTGCTGATTTTAATTTCCTACTCAGCAGGTTGAAATATTTTCTTCCAGACTGTCTTTCTTCTTAATCATATAAGCCTGTTTCTAATTGTAGCTGATATTAAAATTCGGTAATTCTTTTTCTTAATGTCATTTCATATAGTGCATTAGAATTCTCAAACATCTTTCCTTGTACTGTAGTATTGTCAATAGGTTACATAACAACTATAAGTATAGAATTTGTTAGCAAACACCATTGCACCATGCGAAAAATATCCAAACTCATTTGCTCTATGTGATCCTTCAGTGAAGAACAAAGGATCAGCTCAGTATTTTTTAGACTGTCTAAAAATGAAAATACTTTATCTCCTAGATTGCCTGGTAATAGAAAGTACCTTAGAACATCAATAAATTACACTGATGAACAGAATCTTGTCAGCTACTGAATTTAAGCTCTGTTAAATTTAAATCCAGTTTAACTGTGTGTATAGACAAGGTTTAAAAGACCAACAGTGATTTACCAAATATTGGTCACAATTCTGTAATGCAGTGAGTCACCTCCATTTTATTCAAGAGAATATAAGTTAAGAATATTTAGCTCCTTGCAGAAGTGAATGATAAGATCAAGGATTCTTCTATGAGGAAAGCAAATTAACTGTTCTATAAAAACTATATAAGAGTTTTCAAGAAGACTTGCATTTTTACAATAACGTCTTTGATTAAGACATGTTCCTAAAAAACCCCTCCTTGTTCATTGTCAGAGAAATCAAACTACTTCATTTCTAAATCCAGATCAAGGGTGAGGAACACAAACTCTTAGCCCTTGCTACTGAGCACTATAAAATTACAGATCAAAAGATTATGACCATTCTGAGATCCTCATTAAAAAAAAAAAATAGAGATGAACCTGTGGAGCAACTATGGAACATGGTGTAATAAGTGAGACAAAAAAACTCTTTGCAAGGCATCTTTATGTATGTGAAAGAACTAGAGCAGAGTCTATTTCCTTTTTAGATGAAGAGTGAACAACTAGAATTGTCCAAGCTTTCCTTTTGCAAAAGATTTCTGTCACACAACTAGTCATTTGTATTTGTATGAAATTTTACATCAGCCAGGGCACATCAGGTCCAGTCTCACAAAGCCAATTGCAAGTTTATGATTAATTAAGCAAACCAGTAATGTGTATATTCAGGGTGGCAAGAAAGAAAAAGAGGAGGTAAAAAAAGAGGAAGAATGCAACAAAATTGCATGGGGGGAATACCGGACAGGCTGGAATTTTCTAGTCTGAAGTTTTGCAACAGAAGTTAGCAAATTTCCAATGCAAGCATAAGAATGTAATGTAGGCATAAAAGCTCATTTCCTTTGTTCAAAATCCTCCCAGCTGATCTGACACTTTTTGTCTTATTAATTTAATTAGAAGGGGAAAGAAATTAACTCCCAATAGCATCCTAATCAACTTCTACTTCATCTGACAGAATCAAATTTTTTTTTTGTTTGAAAATAATGTTTCATTCCAGGATATAACAGAAGAAGCAACTGGCAAAAAAATTAGAAGGCTCAAAATGTATTAGGAAAGACTGCAAAAGATTTGTTATTTTACATTGAGCAAAACCAGGTTTCTCAAAAGCATTGAAAATTCCTAGTAAATGAAACCCAGGTATCATGCACACCTAAAGAAATGTATCATAACTTACACCTCTCGGTCTTTGCATGTTTCAAACCATTCATGGACCCAATTTACTAGAATTTCTGAAAGACCAATACAACTTCTTCCTAAGACATCAGGTAGACTGCATATTTCTAAGGTGATTAAATTATAAAATGTCTCACTGTTACCCATTACTTAGAAACAGAGCTAGAAAGAATGTGATACATTTAGATTTTAAAGGCTCAAGAGTCTTTTTGGTTGTTACTTTGAGGAAAGAACAGCCCTTCCCCTCACAGCAAGACTGTGAGACTCTCTTCTGGCGTTAAGCAGGAAAGTCTTCTTTTTGAAGGAAGTCAAAAGTGCAATTGATAAATCAGATAATTTCATGACATAAGCAGGATCTCAGCAGAATTGTTATTGCCCATCATCTCTGCCAAGTAAAAAGTCTGTTTTTATCTCCTTACACAGACAAAGTAGATTCTCAGCCCCACAAACATGTTTCTCATAGATCAGCTGAGACTGCTGTAAACTAGAACAAGTAGCGAATACATTTAGAACTTATTTTTAAACCTCTTCTTGCTTCATTCCCTTTCCCTTCTGCAACATTTCTATCTGCATGAAAGTCTTCCACCATCTTTTGAGAGCTCTTCTTGGGCTTTATCTTTCCAGAAGTGCTTATATCACATGCTAATTGGCTTAATTAACCACAGGTCATAGCTCCAACAAAAGCATTTCCTATCTAGTCAATGTGACCATTAAAAAGTGATTTGCATTACATTTGGAGCAGCAGACACTTAGCTTGTGAAAGGGGCTAATGAAGCATGTGTTCTGTGCACACAAATCAGGTGCTAGAAATATAGCAGCACATAATTCCTTTGCAGAAGCAATTTAAAAGATTTTAACTAGTGGTTTTCCAATAAAAACTGACCTGGTTTTTTTTCAATGATAAAATAATTAAGAGAAATCAAGAACATAATCTCAAGCAATTTGACAATTATAAGAAAAAATACAGTCCTTTTTTGTAGGAATTCACAGAAGTGATTCCACATGTACTAGGTCAGAAAGTTATTCTCTATGTTATAATTTGAAAATAGAATCTGGAAGGAAAAGTGCAGTGATCAAGTGTTGCTAATGACCTGCAAAGACAAACCTGCAAAAACACTGTGCTGTGCTCATACAATCAGTATCAATGTGGCACTGCAGGCACCAGAAAAGGACACCATTTCAGCTGAAATGTAGGTCACATGTAAGTGCCAGTATACAAAAATATAATCCTGTGAATCTCTGCACAGCTGCTGAAAGACCTTGGATCTGCTAAAACTTTGTAGGCACTCTTATTTTCATCACAGACTTTCCACTGATATCTGGAGCTCCTATTCTTGGCATGTGCACATGTATTTCTTGTTGGCAGGGCTGAGCAATGTTGTCTGCGCCTTGTGCAAAGTCTAATTTAGGATTAGAGGGATGAAATTCAGAGCTCCTGCCCGAGGCTGTTGCACTGGTCTGAGAGATGTTCTCAGAGCACACCTGAAATGCCTGCACTCCACATAGCACACAGGTGAAGCAAGCAATGCTTTCAGAATATTCCAGGAGAAACAAGTGTTTAATTGTCTCCCTTTTCCCTTCTCTTTTTGCTACAGCTGTGGTCACCACAGGCCCAGAGATGTGAGGAAGGCTAGACTGAATCCCCATCACCCACTGTGTTCTGGCCACTCACATTATAACTGGGGACTGCTGCATCTTCTTCATCTTAGCTTTTTTCTAACTTTGGAGTTAGCCCTGCTTTGGTGGCTGACCTCCTGAGGTCCCCTCCAGACTAAGTCATGATGGGATTATAACACCTGCTACTCACATTTTAAAAGCCAGCAGTAGTCCTTGCTAATTTTCTGCAAGAAAAACTGTAGACCGTTTTGGGAAATTCCACAATGAATAAGGGGGTAAATATAAATAAAAGAAAGACTAAGGAAAGTAAATCCTGTCTGTGGAGTTTTTTGCACTGGTGAGATTCAGACAGTTTACTGTGCATATAGATGCTTGATTCTGCAATCCCTTAACTTTGTCAGGTACTACTTAGTAGTACCCAGATCTCCTGGGTGCCTAAAATTTTGGTCCCTAAAATTCAGATGTGATACAAACAGGATTGCATCTGGGGAAAGGGAACTCCAGCCACTGAGATACCAGCTGAACTGCAGTTTGGTTTCTCAATGAGATCCTTTATTCAGAGAGCTCTTTCACTCCTGACCCATTTTCAGCTGAGCAGCAAGCCATGAACCAAGTTCTCATGCCTAGAAATTACTGACACTGCCTTGCAAGGAGCTGACTGCCTGTGTGCTTCACCACGTTCATCCCGTGCTTCTCTTCCTTATGCTCAAATTAAATTGTGAGGTTTTATATCTATATCTTTGGTAATGTCTGGCACAATGTAGAGCTTCTGGTCTGGCTCACATGTTTATTTCTGCCAGCTGAGACATACTGTGTGGATCCCTAACAGTAAGCAGAACTTTGCTGGCAGTGTGAACTGCCAGTTCTGTCAGACCTGGCAGGTACTCCTTTGAGAAATATGTTATCTACTGGAAAGTGTCCTTAAACTCTGCCTCAGTACTTTGTTTTTTTTAACAGTGCATCTTCTCAAGAAGATAATTAACAAAAACAAACACCTTTTTGGGGCTTCTTTTCCAGAAATTGTAAGGTTTTCAAGTTATTTTTGCTTACATAATTTCTTTCTTAATAGGTGGAAGATCACTCCTATTTAACCCTAAATCTAACTGTTACCTTCTACTAACTCTGGCTTTTCTTTCAGTGATAATTACATGGTTGCTGGCAGCATACAGGCTTGTGCACCTGTGTCCCACTTAAAATGAATGAATATTTCTTCTGTTTTGGACTGGTGGTTAATTCATCTTCTGATGCAATGACGACTAAAAAGTCCTGTTTCTTCATTCTCCCCTGACACCAGTAAACTCTTTTAACCTGGTGTAATTGCTTACAGTGTCTGCATTCTCTTCTGAAGGCCAGGCATTATGTTGTTTATTGCAATGTGTGAAACTGTTTCATGTATGCTGATTTTCATCTCCACGTGCTTTATTTCTTCCTTATTGCACTAGTTCATCTTGTTTTGTATCTTCTGGGTAAAAATTGCCTTCACTTCTTCAAAGTGAAGATCCAAGTAAATTTTTAAGGAGTTGAAACTGGATCCCAAATTAATTAGTGTGTTCTCTTTCAGACTTCCAATGTGATTTGCTGTACAGAAACCTAGCCTCCAAAATTTGAGGTGTTTCAACTCTCTGCAAGTCGAAAAGTCTTGTATCTTCTCTTTTCATTCTGTGATTAAGAGCACCTCTCTCCCATTTCATGGAACATGGAGCAGAGCATTCCTCCACTTAGCTCTGAGTTTCAGAGCATGACTTTTCTGTCCTGGTGTTTGTGAAGACAGTCAAGTCCTGCTCAAAGTACTCCACATTTCTTTAAGATTTCACATATTTTTAAATAATTCAGTTTATTACTCAAGCTGGCATCCTGCATGCATTAGGAAACATAAGTATCAAAGTGCTTGACAAATGTCTGCTTTAGGTTTTAATCTCCCAGCCATTACCAGTGGATCGATGCATTTCCAGATCACCTGGTAATATATTTTTGATCCGGATCAGGTGTAGTCATACAAACGCTGTTTTGTAAAATTAAGAGTACATAACAGTGTGTTAATACTGCCTTTACACTGTGTGAGAATTTTGATCTTGCACTATAGACTCTAAACCTGATTCCAGTGTGCAGAGCATGAGCTCAATGTCTGAGCTGTAAGCTGGCAGCACACGCAGAATGTGAGCCTCAGCACAGTGCAATGCATTCCCTGCAGCTTTTGCAAGGGTTTGGGAAATCTGTAGCTCCCTGCTAGTCTAGGAACTTACACAAAGGAACCTTGGTCAAAGATGAAGATGTGTAGCAGTGTATTTTTCTTGATACACAATGATATAGGAGTTCTTGATACTTAACACAAACTTTTAAATTCTCTTTTTGCAGTTTCTAATAAGTCTGTCATTGGTCTGTAAATTTTTTCCCTGCCCACATATTTCAGAGTCCTGAATTGCATCATCACAAGAGCTTTAGGTCTGAATGCAAAATTAAATGTACATTTGATGAATGTCACTATAGATTTAAATTGATTTTCAAACTCAAGTGTTAAAGTGTTCTTTAAATACTACTGATTTTTTTATTCCTGTGAGATACGCCTTTAACTTATATTGTAGTTTCAGTGTATGAAGTCACTGTTTTAGACAGGGAGAAAGTCGTAGGTTAACCAAAGAATATTTTACTTCAGAAATCTTGTCATGAAAAGGTGAACGTAATTGTCCTAAAAGAGAGCAAGCTGACATGTAGAAGGAGAGCATCTATTTCCTCTTTGTCTCTTCTGCAGATCACAGTTTATTATATTTGTCTTCATTCTCTCATTTACAAAATAGGCATGGAAATAGATTTCAATATTTTTAGGGTAAAAACTAGGAAGAAGCACCTATGAACATATTCTTTATGTCACTATGAGTGCCAGTACTAACCTTATTTCATAATTTACAATAGGCCTCAATGGCTTACTAGAGGACTGGGATGATTTGAAACCTGATGTGTAAATTGCTGTTTCTAGCTTTGATAAGGAAAGCAAAACATTTGGAAGATAATATACTGGGAGAAAGACATAAAGATATGGGTCTGGAAGGGCTCTCAAGGGATCATGTAGCCCTTTGGATTCCAGTGGGTAGAGCTCACCTATGAATTAGGTTGGATATTAAGCTTCCCCAGAGCCGAGTTGGCTTCTGTGTCATCATTTTTACATAAAAACATCCTAATGCAGTGAAGCCTGAGTGCCCTCAGATGCATAAGCAATGGACTCAGTGAGAGATGAGGATGTAGATGAGTGGAGGTAAAGTGGCAAGCAGGATACAGACACAATGCTGAACTGGAAAGGCTGAAGTGAGCATTCATCCCATGTTAATGCTCATCTTCCTGCCAGCTCTGCACTCATTACTGTGTTCATTGAAAGGCTCTATGCTGCGAGTTACTGTGAACAGGGCTGGAAGACAACCTTACAAAAGATGGGATGGGAGGTGTGGAACTCTGAGCCTTTGGAGCCAGTCCTACACAGAGACACAGGAGGCCAGGGGTGGTAGCATAGAAAAACTGATTATCTGTGACAGTCAGTGATTTACTGCATGCATCAGTATAAAAATCATTCTTTCCATCCCTTGTTACATGGCCCTGTAGCATCTCTCTTCCTTGCCCTCAGAGGAGAGCTCTGCAGATTTTCTCTGAGTCTTCGCAGGTATTCTGCCCGGGTTTGGAGGAAAAAATTGTGGATTTTGAACAGGAAACATTCACTTGTGAGCTAAATCCATGTGCAAATACTAAAATTTATATTCTGTGGGGAGCTAAATGGATTTCTGAGGTCTGCAAACTTAGAAGACTGGAAAATTGCCAGAAGCCTGGCAAGGTGACATCGTCATCCTTCTGCAATTACTGTGGTATAACATAACCTAAGTTTTCTTGAAGGGAAAACAATCCATACTGAGTTTGTACAATAAGCCTCTGTCAAGCCCTTCTATTTTCAGGAAGCTACAGTGTAGACAGTGCTTTGAACTGGAGTAAGTCACAAGGCTAACAGAGAGGTCCATGGAACCTGAAACCATACACGAACAAATTCCAGTCGACGAAGAGTAACCTATAGTTCAACACTTTGAATTCACAGTTTTCTTTTCCAGTAAGACTCTCGAAGTCCAGTAGGACTTCAAAAATGTATAAGCATATGACACACATTTATGTGTACACAGACACAAAAGTGAAATCTGAAAGAAGGGAAAACTAGCAGACAAAATGTAAGCTTATTGCTGTATGTAAGGATTTTCCTTTTAAGATAACTGTAACACTCCTTAGTTAATGTGGGTTGGTGACTTTAAAAGTTCATGCCTTGAAGGTTTGATAATGACATTCAAAATTTGGTTTACATGGTGAAAAAGATATTGTGTAAATTGGTTCATTTTCTACTTTTTTTCCCCTGCTTATTGCTACAATAAAACAGGCTGGCATAAGGGAATGGGAAATGGGAAGGAAAAGCTGATGAGGTTACTATGTAATGTTTAGATTTGTATTAATGATTGGCATAACAGATCGAAATTGGGAAGATGTTCCTTGCATGGCAGTATTGCCTCATGTCATATTGAACCGAGAGCAGTGTTAATATTTACTAAAACAATACAAAAAGGTAAGGTGACTTTCTTGTCCAGAACTGAAAAAATTAAATTGAAAATGAAAATAGAGAAACAAGGTAAAACTTAATGGAAATATTATTATGGCTTTGTCTAATCTGCAACTTTCATCAAATCTTGACATATTTGTAAAAGCTGTGAAACATAGATCTAGAGACAGTAAAATCAATAACAGAAATTCATCACTCTGTGCCATTCAAAGCACGATGCTGCAAGGTGTGTATTTATACACCATGACAGTACACACATGACAATTTTTGTACATCAAATAGTTATATTCAAGCATATTTGAGTCAAACATGTAGCCTCACATCTTTAATGTTCACCAAGCTGGCTTGGAGTATTCCCATTAGAGATAATTATTTATAAAACTTTGTGTCTGTTGAGCATACAATGTGTAAAAATAGATACACTAACTGGAAACAATTCTAATTTATATTCTGTTCAACTATTTTGGTTTACATTTGCTGTGTTCCAAATGGTCAACATATTTTTTTTCATTAATTAATTCAATCAGTCTTGCTTTTGTTTTCTGTTTTAGCTAAACAAAGTCTAAAAAGTTTCCATTGTTGCTGTTGCTGTGTTTCCAAAACATCCTGTGGTATGTCCGATTCACTACATATTTGGCTATTTTTTGTACACTTTCTTTCAATGTTCAGTCTGCATATCATGCAAAGTTCCTTCTGGCATCAAATGTCTGAATTTCCTTCCTAGCCTCTCTCTTATTGGTTCACAGCATACTTAATTTGACCATGATACAAACACAAATATTAAATGTGTGTATTACACATAACATATTAATCTTGCAGAAAAGTCTTGGGTAAATATGTTTCAGAAATGTTTACTTTCTTTAACTACCTAATTCATTTTAAAAACATATTTCTTTGGCTTTGTTTGTGCCTGTTTGCTGTACATGTTCCACAAATACTTTCGTAAATGCTCTTCATTAAGTGAGTAGTTAAAACTGCTAATTTTGATCAGATGCTCTCATAGTTGCAGGAAATACAGTTCATAATTCATATACCATCATTAATCCCCTGTTCAATTTGCCATTCATGCTGTTCTAGCTTATGATTCTCTAGGCTATCTCCCACTTATCTGTACTACAATGCAGTGCCTCATGACCTAGACAGGACTAAAGTAGTGAGGCTAAGCAGATGAACCAATGTCTGCACAAACAGATCTTGCTTTACTGCAAAAATTAGCCAGTCAGAAAACAAAGCAGTGGAAAATAATCATTCCATGTCATTTGTGAAGCATCTGCAGGCCAACAGTTATTCCCTGAAGAAATTAATGTGTCCTTCAAGACAAGAGGCATGAGAGATAAATAGGATCGGCTAGTACAATTCACATAAGGGGGGAATCACAGCAAACAGAGTCAGAATCAGGTAGGAATCTTGCAGGCTGATTTTAGCTCTTCAAACAGGCTTTAAATTATATATAAGTAGATAATGCATTTTACACCTAGGACCAGAATTCAGATAAACCAAGTGAAAAGTTAAATTAATCAATCAGTCTGTTGCAATGTATACCTGTTCTTCTATGCAGGAAATAGAAACTTGATGAAAAATATTCTTTTTACAAGGAAAGGTGACATTCAGTTAAAAAAATGAGAATGCTTTGTAGTGTTCTTCTGGTAGTGTTTACCGAAGCATCCTTGTTTTGTATGGGAAGTAATTTATTACCTGTCTGCTTTTTAGGGCAACTTAGCAACAAATTACAGAGGTAAAAAAACCTGGCATTTTAAGCCAACAAACAAATACACAATTTTTCAGAAACTGAGTGTAAACACTTCTAAGGTCACTTTCAACAGAAGATACATTGATTAGACAAAGAAAGAAAAAAAGAAAAAGAACAAGAACTTTAAAATATTAATAAGTCTGTAGCTAGATTTCATAACAAACATTAGGGATTTAAGATTTTCATTGTTACATAAAACTGCCTGTCTAGAATAATTTGCTTCATTTTTTGGGAGAGGAGAGCACTGGAATTCATGTTGCACAGTACATCACTGTTTTTTTTTTTCAAAAGCCATACAAACTGAAGGAACTGACTGGTATATGGACATTATACTTTTGTAAATTCAAAACTTTGTAATGGGTACAGACCTTTTCAGCATCTACAAAACAAAAGCCAGTTTTCTTCTTTATATGAAATCTTATTCAAATTATTCCAAAATATTTGTTGCAAATTTTTACTTCTCTCCAACACTCCATTATCACTCAGCAGAAGAAAAAGCCCAAAAAGAACAGGTGAAAGCTCCATGGAAATTAAAATTACATTTATAATACAAAAAGATATTTGCCCTGAGGAGATGTTTCAAAAGTGAAGGTCACTTTTTGAAAAGCACTTTGAAGAGAATTTTGTTGTTAAGAGGTTTGTCAGAATGCAAATGCAGTGATAATGTACATAGTGTATGTGCTCTTCTGCCAGCAAAGGGGGATATTTACGGTTTATTACACATAAAAATACTCACCTGTCTGAACAGAAACTGTTTTTCTTTTCTTTTGTTTCTTTTTAACAATGTCCTCTAGGCAACCTGGGAATAATAAGATGTATTGCAATGTTCAAGGGCAAGCCTGTGATTTCACTGTTCAAGGGAAGCGCTCCAGTTCAATAAAAATTGCTCACAACAACCTGGAACAGAATGCCCCACCATACTGCAAAGCACAGTGTCACTTCTAGAAGAGAAAGTAAATCCTGCAAGTTTCCTGAAGAAGAGCTCCCTAAATGACCACACAATTCCATTAACAAGGCTACTCTCTGTGAGGACTGCATGTAACAGGTACAAACCAGGCTGACCTCCCCAAAGGGAATTATCCAGCCTTTGGTGGCAGCAAGTCCCAGGCACCAACTACATGGAAGAGATATGCAGGAGCAATGCCTGACCCTCAAGCACTGTGTGAGCTGTTCACTGCTACCCTTAGTAACAGAAAACTCAGCCCACAGTACTTGAAGGCACAACAGAATGAGCAGGTGGGAGAACCGAAGGAATAAAACTTTTCCTTCTTCCTTGTTTAGCCATTCTCAAAAACTCAGATGATGCTCAGAGCATGCATGTGCTTCTCCCCTGGGCTCTGCAGGAGTAGAATCATATCAGGGCAGCACTGCACCACAATCAACTGGTGATGCTGCAGAGCACAGAATTGCTTTGGGGTAATCCCAGACTAACAGGCTTACATGGCCTCTGGGACACAAGATAATAACATAGCAGTTTTACATGGTGTAAAGTGATCTACCTTTCCTTTCCTGAGACGGAAAATCAAAATGTGAAGCTGGTCTCAAACCCTAACTGACTAAAAAACAGTGAATCAAGTTGACATTAACTTCTGATGACAAGCTGATAAACTAAGTGCTTACTGGGAACTGTAATCTTCTCTTGCATGTATTCAGATTTGTTTTGGCAGCTTTTTTAATGGAGAAACATTACTTACCATATCATGCACTTCTATTTCATTCAATGGAACTGTAAACACTAATGTGTAAAAACACAAATATTCCTATATTTGCTCTTCCAAAATCTTAGGTGCAGTTCACCAAAGAAAAGTAAATTAGTAACATATGAGGTTGCAATATTTCAATAAACTAGAAGTGAAGAATAATTGTGATACCTCTTACACTTTATGTTGCTGCTAAATCATAACAAACAGGATTTTAATTAAATTATCCCCAGTGACAACCTGAGATTATTTAATTCTCCACTAAAATGTTACCTCCAGTTACATAATTTTCAAGTCCTGCTGTAAATTTTTATTTTCAATAAAATCACCTTTAAAAAATGTTTTCTACAGAAAACCATTCTTAAAATACACCCTAAAAGGAATTACAAAACTCAATCAAAATTTTTGTCTGACAGTCAACATTTTTAGGTTCTATTGAATTCATGGGCTGTGTAGAAAGAGTTGTTAATTAACATTCCTTACTTTAACACATGGTTCATGAATAAGGGATATGCTGCCTACAAAGTGCTGGTAGAGGTGGCTAACTGGGGAAACATACCAGTTACATAAATTCAATTTTTTGTTTCCGAGTGTTTCATACAATTTCTGCACAGAAGAAAGACAGGAAGGGAAATACAGGTGAAAATGAAAAGTGAAGAAAAAGTTAAATATTTCTATGAAAGTACTCTGTTAAAGTAATGTGACAAGTGTAGCTTTTTTAAAAAATTAAGGCTAAATCCTACTTTCCTTCTTCATAAAACCAGTTATAATGGTGTTCGTGAGAATTATATCATTGGATTCAGTGAAAGTACAGGCTGTGACACTTCAGTTATTCTTAGGAACAATAAGTGCCATTTAACTCTGTTACTGTAGTCAGTGCCCTCATTGTTAAGGACTAATGAGAGTAGAAAATCCTGAGAGTTTTGATGCATTCAAACATTCTGTCTGAAAAAAAAAAAAAAAGAACAAAAAGCTATTTAAACCTTCTCTTACTATATGTCAGGAAGATTTCAATGAAGAACCAGCACTCACAATTACTTCTATACTGTTCAACTTCAATATATATGGATAAAGGAAGCGTACATGATCTTTTCACTTTCAGAAATGTAAATTTGGAACTGTCCTTGTACAAAAGATATTTGATCATCCACACTGCTTGTCTTCAGCAGATGCTTTTGTATCCAAGGCTGCTCCCATGGAAATCAACAGAAATTAGCCAGTGACTCCAAAGACAATGCAGGTCTTCACTACATTGTTGGACAGACATCTTTTACTTAAATAAAGAATTTGTCTAGGGGCAATCTTAATGATATGCATTTTTACTAGGTGACTTCCTACCATTATTTATATTCTCAAATGAAAACTAAAATTTCTGTGAAATGAACTGTTTGTATTTTTTATTAGCTAGTAATAATGTCAATAGACACCAGAGAGCTTAAAATTGATAAAACTTGCTTTATATGCTGCTCATTGAATATTTTGTGAGTTGTGTTCTTTGAATTAATGCCCATGGCTCAGAGTATAAAAAGCTCAGCAAATGGCACATTTATTCAAGAAATGTACAGCTCTTTTTGCACTTTTTAACATCTGTGTGTCCTCTTGATGCCTTTAGCCTTTCTAAGACTAACAAGGGAATTTAGGATTTATAGTTGAGAAACAGCATGGTTGCTTCTGCTGTCAGTCTTTATTCATTACTCTAATAATAGGAGGTGTAATAAACAACATCGATTTACAACTGTACATTTTAATTATTGTTTCTGAAGGTTTGTATAATCGGGAGAGGTGATCACTGCTCCTTTCTGCTTTGGAATTTTCCCCTCAGTGCCAGACACTACCAAGTTATTCAGTAAGCAGACAGCTTTGCTCTTTTCATCAGTGAGTCATGAAAGCACTGACAGTGTGTTAAGGCCATCTCAGCTTCAGTCTAACAATCTGATTTATTGGCTCAGTAGATTTACTGCATCTTGATTTTCTTGATAAATTCCATGTGAAACCCAATACCAGCTGCCCTGACAACATCTTTATCTACATGAATATGTTCATATTGGTCCAGATGCAAAGAGAAAGAGACTTATATAAATCTGAGCATTTTGTAATGAAAACATAAGAGTTTCACAGGTCTCACACACAGAATTTTATAATCCATAGATAAAGAGTAGCTAAATTTAGAAGCAATATTTTGCTTTTGGACAGTCTTTGTTAATCTTAAACAAAGATATTAAGTAACTGTATATTGTTGTTAGCATGTGTTACATACAAGAAGAAATCAAAAGTCCTTGCTTATAACACAATACCACTGTGGCTGTAACTGCAAAAAAAAAAAAAAAAAAGAAAAGAGATAATTTAATAATCAACTAGTACACAAAAGAACCCAAAACTAAGCATAGACTTGGATTATAGAACCAATACAAAATAAATGTGTTGTAGAAAACAGCTTGATTTCCTGGGATGAACAGTATATCAGGTTTTAGGTTGCCCTAAAAAAAATTGTCACCTTTGAAGCTAGTTCCTGAATTGTAAGGCAAGTTTGAAATGCGACTCTCCTGTTTACTTACTGAAAGTTCCAACTTTCCCGTATTTCAATTAAATAACATAATTACATTTCTTCCTATGGTTTATAAAGAACAGCAATACACTTTACAGTAACTGCAAATCTTTGATGTATTTTCTCCATGTAATCTTGTCTATGTGTTTTGTATTTGAGGATTTAACAAATTCTGGCCAACAGTGCACCTCATTATCTAACCTGTATATATACTGTGCTTTCCTTCCCAAAACCACACTTACACAGTAGAATTTCAATTTCTTTTACATTTAATTGGTAATCTAGAAACCATTTTCTTATGTACTTCAAATGAACATTTCTGAGAAAATTATGGTATATAGCAGGATTCCACTTGGATAAAAAACTTACTATAAAATACATAAATAATCTAGGAGTAGCTACCACTCCTAGCAATTAGTTGAAGTCATTTACTTTTTGTACTTGTTTGGACAAGTGTATTATGAGAACTTAAATCACAGGACATTGTAACCTATTGATGATATGAAGTAGAGACTGAAGTAAGTAACAGACTTAACTGACTGAAGAAATCTGTTAAAAGGATTTCATTAATGATTTAATGAATGGCATCACTGTGAATATAAGACAAGTGTCTATTTCTCTCCAGTTTGATACAGACATTGCAGACAGCCTTGAAGAGAATGCAGGTTTATACTGGGAACATTGGTGTACAACAGCATGTTTTAACAGTTTGAGGCCAATCTTCATTATGTTGGTGGGTTTCCTTAGATGTCTGTGTTTAATGATAATGTGCTCTGGAATTCCTGGGAAGAAAATGCCTCAGAGCTCTTGAACTGGAAGAGACTCATGAAGAAAAGATATTGCACACAGTAATTTTTAATAGCCTATGCCTCTCAGGATGTCTGGTGCTTACTAATCTTTCTGATCATCCGGAATTAATTTAAGGGAGGAAGCAACAAGAAACCTAACTGTGGTGTAGCTTCTCTGAGGCATCCTAAATCTCAGAAGGATTTTACTCTTTATCTCAGAGTACACTGAAATACAATATTGACAGAGATAACAAGCAGGGATAAGCAAATTCAAGAAACCAACTTATCCAGCAGTTGCCTGGAGATTCAGAATACAGACCCACCAATCTGAGTTGGTTATTTCAGATGGTGAGAGAACTGTAGCTGGATTCCCTGAGAATTAGGCCATATTCCCATCTGGCAGGACTTTGGAATCCAAAATCTTAATGGACTTCAGAAACTAAGGAAGCCAAAGTCACTGTTCCAGGGTCAGGTGGCCAGTTTAAGTGTCTGGACAACTATACCTCAGTTCTGATTTGGTTATGAATACTGAAAATTCTTCATGACCCACAGCCTAGCATGAATTCCTGTCCTTTCAGTGCACTAGAATATACATCAGCAAGAAGGAGAACAGGTATCAGTGAGAATGACAAGATGCATGTGATAAAAATATTTAAAGATCCTAACAAAGATTGGTATTCAGTTACTTCCCAGGGAAAGGAAAGTCTGAAGTGCCACACTAAGCTCGCTAGTTCACACATAAGCAGGGAGGATTTTCTTGGTGCTGTCCTGTTTTACCACTTGCCCTTAGTACCAGTGATCTCTGTCAATATAATGACACACTAAAGATAGTCTTTAGGGAAAAAAGTAAATACAAGCCAGTAATTACTGCAGTCATTAAAAAGACATACAGCTGCCACAAAGCCAAATACATTCAGCATGCTTCCCCTGTGCACATTTTATGCCATCATAAGACATAGAGTCCCAAGATTCTAACTCCATCAAGACATAGAAAAAGCATGTTAACTCTGAGTAGATATTAAGCAATTTAATAGTAATGAATAATGTCAATGAAGAAGATAATTTACCATAAAATATACCTAATATTTAATCAGAAAAAACCTTTGAAACTAAAATCCCAGAAACTAAAACAGCACACAAAATCAGGAATCAGACCTAGAATCACAGAATCATAGAACGGTGTGGGCTGGAAAGGACCTTAAAGATCACCTAGTTCCACCCCACCTGCCATGGGCAAGGACACCTTCCACTAGACCAGATCTTTGAGCTCTATCCAACCTGGGCTTGAGCACTCCCTGGGATAAGGAGTCCACAACCTCTCTGGCAATCTGTTCCAGTGCCTCACCATTTTTTCCTAACATCTA
The DNA here is from genome assembly GCF_008360975.1 of Lichenostomus cassidix. Lineage (NCBI taxonomy): Eukaryota > Metazoa > Chordata > Aves > Passeriformes > Meliphagidae > Lichenostomus > Lichenostomus cassidix. The sequence continues at coordinate 39,020,061 of NC_139480.1, read as the reverse complement.
ATCTAAACCTACTCTCCTTCAGCTTGAGACCATTCCCCCTTGTCCTTCTCCCCAGGGCTCATCTCAATCCATTCTCTGCCCAGCCTGTGTTTGTGCTTGGGATTGCCCCAAACCAGGCACAGAACCTTGCACTTTACCTTGTTGAATTTCATGATGTTCTTATGTGCCCATCTCTCAAGCCCGTCAAGATCCCTCTGTATGGCATCCCTTCCCTCCAGCAGACTGACCACATCACACAGTTTGGTGTGATCTGTAAATTTGCTGAGGGTGCACTCGATCCCACTGCCCATGTTTCCAACAAAGATGTTAAACAGCACCAGCAACAATACCAAGCCCTGAGGAACTCCACTTGACCTGCAGAATTAAACTTTGTCACAAAAACAGGCTTGGAGATTTTAGGGCTACAATATTCCCTTGAATATTAATGTTGCACACATACCCTGCATATATTCCTGTTCCTACAACTAAGAACAGGTTTCAACCCAAATAAAGATAAATAAAACACTCTAAATCTGTTAGAGAATGCATACCTGTGCCACAAACAGAATCAGGGAAACACCTGATGGAAAGTAGGTATATCCTCTGTTCCTTAGGGACCACAGCAAGATAGATAGTGGTCTGTCACACTGAAAGAAAATGGAGATTCTTTCCTATCAAAATACCTCATCATATTTAGGAAACAGTTTACTTTACGGGAGAACTTCTGGCAATAACCACGAAGAAAAATGGTTTTATTCATCTTGATTACTGGCAGGGATTTTTCCATTGTGTAAGCAATAACTCATAGGTATTCACGCATCCAAAGCTTTGAAACAGCTTTGAGAGCAGACAGCAACTGACTTTACTTGAATCCAAACTCATCATATAACCTTCTTGATAGTTATTATTCTGAGAAGCACATCGCCTCTGTTTTTGCCTGCACAGACTACAAAGTGCATGAAAAGTACTGAAAGAGCTTGAGAAGTTGCTGGGGGAGGGAATGCAAATTTATTCAGACCTTTTTAAAACAGTAGAAAAGCACTTGTGCTAATCCTAGAGATGTGCTTGTTTTTCTAAACTGTTGCAAATGTTCTCTTAAGATGTTAATAAAAATTTAACTTTGAATTTATCTAGCATTACACACATATCACATAAAATTAACAATAGCCTCCATACCCTCTGCCATTTTGACTGTGTTCAGATTGAACCAGACAGGGCTTGCTCAAATGAATATTTTTGGGCCATAACAAGGTACTTTTAAGCCCTTGTTTTCAGTGGGAAACTGTGCTTTCTTTGTTTAGACATGATATATGCAGAGTTTTTAGGTCTGAAAAAGCAGAACCAATTCATAACAGAAAAAAAGGCAATTTCTTTCCCAAGTACATTTTTTCAACAGCACATAAGATAGGGATGACAACTCTCGAACACTTAACTAACAATTAATCACCATGTCTTAGTAGAGCATAATACAATAATACCTATTTTCTAGGATTTTTGTTCACCTTTTTTCTTTTTAACATCATCCACTTTAGATTGCCTTTTTTTATCAGATGTTACTGGTTTTTTTGTTCCAGATGCTTAGAGGTTAGGAAAGGATTTTCTTTCTTTTGATTCCCCTCCAGGGAAAAGAATTCAGCAGCTTGTTAGTTTCCTCAGTACTCTCTATATAACAAAAGGTGGCATATATATGGAAAGCCTCATTTTTCTCTGAGCTCTTCTGCTCCACACTTCTGTTAAATTCCTTGGGCACTGAAGACGTTCAGCAGCTCTGCAGATTGAATATACTGGGGCCAAACCAATATCAGAAGCTCATATACTGGAACCAATAAGCTAATAAGGAGCTAATTAGGACAGGGGGTTCTAATATAGATAGCAGTGAACTTAGAAGACATAAAACCAAAATATTTCTTCCAAGTGAATACATCAAGAAAGATGTGACTTATTACAAAAATACCTTACTTCTCTTTTCTTGAGTGGCCATGTTCACAAGCTCTCATTATATTTTGCAAAATGCAATGGAGTAAGATCCATTCCTACTCACATCTTAGTTTCAGTCTTATTACTGTCATTATACAATTAATATAAATATATGTTTTGTTATTCTCATCTTCCATGTGTATTCTCCCCTTTTCTTTCTCCCCCTTTTCTTCTTCTTTAATGCTGTATTCTATTATTTATTTGTTGTCCTGTTTTTCTGTGCACTAGTAGTTAATTAGATTTTATATATGCTGGAAAATTCTAATAAAAGCACTAGGACTTAGAAAAGAAACTTTTCTTTTTTTAATTGATGGAAAATCTGCAGGTTTAATTAGGGAACCCATTGAGATAAATGCATCAACAAATAACTTTCCCACTCATGAATGCAGCACAGCTAACAAGAAACTGCCTAGGAAGTTTCAATTCATTTGGGTACCCAAGTATTTATACCCAACAGATTTGGGCCAGATAATAGCTTTCCAATACAACCCAAGGATTACAGAGTGAACCCCAGCAGGGCAGCTGATTCTTAAGCACTGGGAAATCTCCCACTGGATTAGAGCACACATATTTTTCCCTTAGAATGACATACAAACAAGTGCATGCCAGAAAAGTGCCTGAAGGAAGAAGGGGTTACTACAAAGCTGTCCTTTGCAGGTAGTCACTACTTAGGCTCTTCTACACTGCTCAATATACAAGCTGGTCCTGATGACCTGAAGAAGAGGAAGTACAAAGATCCTATTTAGTCTACGGGCCTCTTGTTTACAGTGCAGGTTATTTTTCTGTTTATACTCTGCACATCTGAATACAGAAAAGAAAAAAGCTGAGCCTAGTCTGAGACTGCTGATACCAGCTGCTGGTAAAAACTGAGAAGGTTATCTCAAGATTAGAAGTATCAAGAGAAAGGATACTGATACATAAGCATAATACCTTAAAAAGAAGAAACATAAATGTTACGTTAAATAATCACATATTATGTTGGGCCATGACATTTATAATGAAGTCAGATATTCAACATTGTTTAATAACTGACATAAGGAAGCAATCATATTAATAAAGGAGATATTTATTTCTGAAGAAGATTCAAAGAGGCATTGCACATTTTTCTTTTGCATCTGAAAAGCAAGCATTGTACTTCAGGACTCAGTTAAAAATAACATAGTAAAAGGAGGAAACAGCAATATCAGTTCAGAATTTCCAACCTCTCTGCAATTTGCTTTCACTTAATAACATGACTGGTTCTTCAGAGCAACAACTGCATAGCATCTAGGGGACTTCACAGGATCAAATAACTTCACAAGTCCAGACCAGGCAATGTTTTCCTTAAAATGATATATGATTGAAGTGCATAAAAATGTGTTTGACTTATAAGCTAAGATATAGTAACAGGTCCACATTTTGAAATACAAAATTGAAAATAAAAATAATTATCCTAACGCAAAGCAGGAAAACCACTTATAAGAAAAGCAGGGAACATTTGTTGTGGGAAAAAAAGGAGACCTATAACAGGATGTACTTTAAAGTCATTGAATTATTTCTGGTGCTATCAAATGATAGCTTCCCACCCCCTTCATCAATAAAGCTTTGCTTTTTGGTTGAACCACAGCAAAGAAATTAAGAATCATGTCATACTCATTTTATGTAACACATTCTACTACTGCAGCTAATTGACTGACTTTTCAAATGAATCAGGCCAGCTGGATCTGGTCATCATGTTGCATTTGGCTTTCATAATTTCTGTTTTTCTTCCTAAACACATTTTGGGAATCAATCAGTACAAGATTAAATTCATGCATATATTACATTTAGAAAAGGTGAATTAGTTCTATATGCAGTAAGTTTGATCTCCCATCTTGGATATCATGCAGATTTCTACGTAATTTTTAACTGGTTGGCATTTGGGAAAATAGATAATTATTTAAATATTTCAAAGTTCCCCTCTGTTAAAATACCAGTTAGAACAAAAGCACACATTTACTACAATCCAGTTGTTCCAAGTGCACTGTGATGGAGAATAAAGTCACTTATGATAAAATGGAGCTGTTAAAATGAAAGGTTTACGGTGGAACAACACAGATATTTATATGAATAAGTTTCAACTTTATTTTAGAATTTTGTTCTGACCATGGCCCAGAGCAGCAGCTGGATGATGCTACCATTTCTTCCTAGCAAATTATTACTTGTGTGAAAAATGTTTACTGGTGCAGAAGAAGTATTACCACTGCTTTCAAGTTAACCAGGCCAAGCTCAAAATTAGTGTTAGAAGAAAGAGTGTAATGGAAGTCATCATGGAGTAAATGTAGTAGCATTTGCTTATTAAATCCCAGATCTATACTTGTAAAATATATCCAAGCTGTATGTTAGTCAAATGTACCTCAACTGACCCATACAGTTGGAAAAAGTGTACCCTCTCTCATCATCGATCTCAATTAAGAAACAGTAAAAGAAAATCATAAACATTTTGGATCTAATTCAAAATTTCTTGAATTATATGTTCCAAAGCACATTAATTGGAAGTTTGAATATTAACAGAACAATGTTTGTTTAGCACTTCCAGAACTTTTTAAAATTATTAAATATCTCATTGTGTTGTATGAGATTTGCTGCACATTTGATTAATTTATTTTTTTACTGTCTATTGACTAGTAATTACCATACAATTAAAAGAGCATAAACTTTACTGTTGATGCTTTGTTGAAAATAAAAACATCTGCTGGGCATATGTTTATACTAAATGGAATGAATGCTTATACTTTTGCAAATATGATGAGAATAATAATTCTGCAACAGAGACTTTTCATCTGCACAGTAATAAATTGACTGAAATAGCCTCATTTCATTGATGTAGCCTTTAGGTATCATAAAAGAGAATGCAAAATACCTGCTCCTTGAGGTAGCAAAGACGATCCAGAAGTATCAAAACTTCTATGCAAGGAGCCAGAACAACCTTCAACTGAAAGAAAAATTAGATGCTATAATCCTTTTGGGAAAGACAGGCAATACACTTCCAAATGGCTACATTTCCTCAGAACAATTCCAGGAAGGTCAATCATTTTTTAGGGGTTTTGTTGTACAAATGTCACCTTTCTAATTTTCCCTGTGGGATTGACATCTTCAAAACAGATTATATTAAAGATCAAAAATACATGGAATGCCATAAAGTCAGGGAACAATGTTATTTAGTTGGTTTTCAGACATTGTCCAACCCAAAAATAATATTAAATGTAGCAGAACAATTTTAAAGAGGGAAATAATGAATTTTAATAAAAAGAGTTTTTTATGAAATAACTGCATGGAGACCAGTCTAGGTTTAAAAGGAGACTGACATTCCATTTTCCAGTGCAATAGTCCCTCTTGAAAAAGAATCTTCCATGTGTTCACTTTATTACTTTACTTACACCTAATATAGTTTTGGAATAGGATACGCTCCAAAGTATGGAGGGGGGAACTGCTTTGTTTTTTGAGATTGCATACCACAGTGTAAGACAGTCCACCTCCACATAAAACTTAACAGGGCTTTGTTCTAGACCAGCACATATATACAAGGTAATAGTATTAATCCTATAACTTTTACCATATTAAATGCTTCGAGCTCATTCATTCTGTGCTTGTACTTTTCATAGTAATCCATTATACAGCTGTCTGGGAGCTGCAAGGGATTAAAAAAAAACATATCAGAGTTATTCTAGTTACTTTTTCAAGAAAACTTTAGAATGAAATATTGTCACACTACAAAATGAAATCCGTGTTTTGTTTTTGAAATTGGCACTTTGCTAGTATTTATGATAATTTTCCAATAGCAGTTTCTTGGTTCTAATTTACAAAAACTGTTCTTCAGACAGCATTTTCCACTGACATGAAATACTGAGATATATCCATTATTCAGAAAGCTCCAGCCATTCTTAAATGAGAATTACACAGTAAAGTGGAGATAACACTCTCATTTCCTTTCCATGTATCTTATCTTCTCCTCACTCCCACGCCCAAGAGATTTATTTAAATAGCTGAGAATTAAACTCTGGTGTGAAAGTAACATGGATAATATTTCACATTACAAAACCTACTATCAGATTATGGAAATAATGCTTTGTTTCTCTGTGCCTAAAATTACCCATCTTTAAAATAAAACTTTCTCTACTTACTTTGAACTAGCACATGTTCCCTCTCTTCCCAATCACCTGATGTGAGATTGGCAGCACTGCCACCAGGACTGTAAATGCTGTGATTTGGGCTGAATTTGATACAAAGGCAGTTCATGAACTTGACTAAGCCTTTTTGGCCCTTGCAGTGCAGCACAGCAGGGGCTGCAGCTTTGACCAGGACTGCTCTTCACAAAGCATGTTCTCTATAAGGCAGCCAGACCACCACATCTCCCAGCTTTTGAAGGTCATGAAGTGTCTGCTCTGCTGACCACAGTCCTGGACACTAAACAAGACACTTGAGCTGGCCACATTAGGAACATGCCAAAGAAGTGAGAAGGAGGTTTGCAGCATTATTGGTGATGTAGGCTGCTGTGAAGAGCAGAGCTGGAAGAGCCTGATGTACTTCTGCAGTACAGGGAGTTTTGCAGTATGGCTTTTCTGTCGTGGCTATGGAATGTGCGAGTCCAAACTTAGCAGAAAAGTAACAGCTCTGACAGATGTGCAGATGTGGCACTGAGGGACACGGGTTAGTGGTGGACTTGCAGTGCTGAGTTAACAGTTGGAAATGCTGCTTTTAAAAGTGTTTTTCAGCCTTTTTCAGCCTTTTTCAGTTCTATGACTCTATGACAAAAGACTGGGAAAGCTGAAGTGCTTAATAAACTTTTGCACATTTTATTAGAAGAATCATCTGAGAGCGTGTGGCTAATCAAGTTACAAAGACATAAAATCTCTGCCTAAAATAGGGAAATAAACCATGAAACATTTAAGAAATATGAAAGTTTTCCAATCAGGTGTGTATTATAAACTTTATCCTGGGACAGCCAAGAAGGGACTGAAGTGACCTCAGAACTATTACTCATTGTCACTGAGAAGTTTTCAAAGAGAGTATGTCAGACAGATAGCAGATATATGTCTTTTATTATGGAGCAGACAGTTCAGATTCAATGCACTGAAAAAAATGGAACAAATAAAGAATTTGAAACCACTAAAAGATAAGCATATGAGTGATAATCAACATAAATTCATCAAGAATAAATCACAAGTTAGTCTACTTCACTTGTAAGTTGGGTAAAAGGATTAATGACACAGAAAAACAACTGGTTCTCACATATTTTGATTTCAAAAAGATTTTGGATAACATTTCACATAATTTTATAAGCAAATTTAGGAAACAAGCTTCAGATTAAAGTCCTATAAAGTGAGTGAAAATTGTTTGAATGACCATAACCAGAGAGTAGTTCCTAATGAATCTTTGAGCAATTGGAAAGACCTGCTGACTGTAGGTCCATTACACAATGCAGTATTTTCATTAAGAACTCAGACAATAGAACAAAAACCACATTAGCTAAGTCTGCAAATGTGCAACAGGAAGGCATTGCCAGAACTTAAAATAACTTTCAGAAACTGGAGCATTGCTTAGAGAAGTAGTTTGAAACGCTGTACAGAAAAGCAGAAGGGACTAGGCTCAGGCAGAAATAATCAGCTGTTCAGGGATGGGGAGCACCAAATGACAATCTGGAAGATAGAGCAGATCATAAGCTGAGTGAGAGTCACAGTTGTGCTACTGCAAAAAAAAGCAATCACCATGCTGTGACACGTATGGGAGAGCAGCCTGCAAAGTGCAGGAAGTAATCCTTCAACTCTGGCAGTGGAAAAGCTCTAGCTGGAATACTGCATCCATTTTTGGGCATCAGATTTCAAAGAAAGAAATGAACTGTCTGAAAAAGCCCTGAGAGAGAAAAGAGATCAGAGATCTAGAAAACATGACCTATGAAGAAAAACTCAGAGAACTGGAACTGATCAGGCTAAATGAGACAAAATTGAGAGTGGGGATAATAACAGTTTTTACAAGGCTATCACCAAGAAGTAGGGAACAACTGTCACTGTGTCTGCAGTAGACAGAGCAAGAATTAATGGGCTTGAATTGCAGCAAAAAACCCTAAACAAACTTGAAGAAACATTTTCTCTTAGAGGTTAATTAAGGACTGGCAAGGTTGTCAGTCCCCATCACAGGAAGCTTTTAAAAGACTGACATATATTATTTTCAGGAATGATGCATAATTCTAACTCTGATTTAAAACAAGAGGAGATTAGAAAAACTTTTGTAGTATTTCAGTCATATTTTTTTAATTTAGAAAGTACGTTTTCCAAACTGCAAAGGCAAGGCTGAGCAGCTGATCTGGCAGTACTAATGTGGACTAACAAGAATATTTTGGTGTTACTGCTATTTTATTTTCTAAAAGCTGTGCAAATATTTTAGAGTTCTTTTTGTTTTTCTCTTCTCCTCTAAACAGTCAAACCAACTAAAATATATCAGTCATGAAATAAACAAAAGAGTTTACTTAACCTCTGCCCTATAAGCTTTTCATTTCAACTGAGTATTAATAGGGTTTTAGTATAATGGATTTTTGAAATTACAGGCTATTTGGAATTAAAATACAAAGATCTATATTTGTAAAAATGTGATCTTGAAACCTTTCTGCTTTTGCTTCCTTTATGTTCTCCATTTTTCAAGATAAAGCATTCATATTAAAGGCAAACAAGCTGTGAAATGTTTGGCAAATAAAAAATGGGTCAAAAATGTCTCTTGGACATTGCCATACTCAACTATGTACTTTTTCACTCCCTCCTTGCCTATTACACATTCTGACTGAATGCACCCTGCTGTCATGGACAGACTAAGTACTATTCCAAATTCCAGATGAAAGTTTGGTAAGTGAACCAATTCAGTGCAACAGCTCAGCTGGAAAAGAGAAAAAGTGTCCATCAAAAAGCATTGGTAGAGAAAGGCATGAAAAGGGTAACTGGTAGTTAGCCATGTAGTCTATTGGAAGATAACTAAAACCCAGGCTTTGTCTGAAACTGCAACAGCTTTCTACCTGCCTTCAGTACCCAACACAACCTTCAGCTCTCCTTCCAAGGTGAAGGAGTAGTTGTTTATTGTTTGCATTTTTGAAGAAGAATTGTACTTCCATATGCAATGCAAGCCCCATTCAGCCACTGAAGTTGTCCATGCAGCTGTTCTCTGGGTTGTCACCCACTTGTGTATCCAAAAAAAAATTTTTCAAATATACGCATTGAACTTATGTATGTTGATACTATGTTGATAGCACGAACATGAAGAAACTCAAATACATGAATCATGCATTTGTCTTAATAATGATTGCACTCAAAGATCTATCTTGTGTTACTGACACCCAAGTGACCTTCATTTTATTTTGGCCAGTATTTCTTCCCTGATACAGCTACAACGTTTCCTCTTCTTTATCAGGCTGTGAACAGAAGGACCTCATCTCTGCATTGTGAGGGTGGTGCAAACTTTCTTTTAAACTGATTGCTTTGTGGATTGATGTGATCACTTAAATAGCTGAAACAACTAGGAGGACCTAGCAAGGTCTGCAGTGACCTAGTTGTAACTATACCATATATACCTCATATCCCATATGCTGGAGGTGGCACTAAAGATGAGCCACAGGACTGACTCACCAGCCAGTTGTGAACACTGTGAGACTGTCACAGAGCCCCGGGAGCACGAGAGATACCATGCCCTGAGCACAGCCAGCTTGGACTGCAGTGCCACAGACATGCTGACTGAGCACAGGCTGAGCAGAAAGTATTCATGCACAAGGTGTGGGACCTATATAATTAGTGGGACTATATAATTAGTGATACCACACTTCACATTTCTTCAGAAAGCATTCTGTCAGAGCTGTATCCTTCACTAGACTTTAAAGTATTTTGACTGAAGGAAAGTCTCTTTTACTGTCCAATGCTGCACATGCCCTCCAGAGACGAGACAGCCTAAGGATGCTATTCCACAGCCTGTTAGATGCAATTCCTCTTTGCTACCTCAAAGGGATTGCTCTTTCCTGCACTGACTGCACAATTCCTCTTTCTTCTTGTACCAGAGGTATCAGGAACACTAACGAGAGTACAAGAAAGCTGCAAGGCAATACTTCTAGCAGAGCAGTGTCTTAGATCAGTTCAAAACACTTGGGAGAACATACCTTACATAAAATTTTACAACCTTGCTATGTCTAAGGTAGTTAAAAATAATGTAATGTAATGTAGTGTAAAATAATGTAAAACAGATAAATTACTGAGTGACTTAAGCTTATTTAGAACTTTGTTTAAAATGCATTTCCAATTAATGCAATCTGTATTACTTATAATAATACCTAACTGAGATACAATACACATCTCTTAAGACTCTTTGTCAAAGTAAAATGCTACAGTATCATAACTGGGATAGTATTTTGTCTATCTGAAAAACAGTTATGCTTAAAAACAGAATTATGTGCTTACACTTACAATACTGACATACCCATGGAAAAGAGGGAACATAACCCATTTTCAACAAGGGGAAAAAATGAAGGCCTGGGGAACTACATGTCAGTCAGTCTCACCTCAATGTCTGACAAGATCATGGGTAAGATCCTCCTGGAAATGATGCTAAAGCACATAGAAAATAAAGAGGTGATTGGTGGCAGCCAAAATGGTTTCATTAATGGCAAATTGTGCCTTCAGATCTGATGGCCTTTTTTGATGGGGTTACAGCATTGGTAGATAAGGAAAGAACAACCTATACCCTTATCTGGACTTGTGCAAAACATTTCACACTATCCCATATGGCATCCTTGTCTCTGAACTGGAGAATTGCTGAATGGTTGCACTTAAAGAGTTCTGGCCAACAGGCTGAGAGTGTTGGGGTTGCACAGCCTGGAGAAGTGAAAGCTCTGAGGAGACCTTAGAGCACCTTCCAGTATCTAAAGGGGACTACAAAAGAGCTGGACAGGGACTTTCCACAAGAGCATGTAGTGACAGGACAAGGGGGGAATGCCTTTAAAATGAATGAGGATAGGTTTAGATTACATAAGGAAAAAATTCTTCACTATGGGAGTGGTGAGAGACTGGCACAGGTTGCCCAGAGAAGCTGTGAATTCCCCATCCCTGGCAGCATTCAAAGCCAGGCTGGATGATGTTTTCAGCAACCTGGTCTAGTAAAAGGTGTCCCTGCCCAGGGCAGAGGGGCTGGAACTGGATAGTCATTAACGTCCCTTCTATGATTTTATGATTCATGGCCCACAAAGTAATTCCATTAATTCTGAAGCTATGAGCAATATAACCATAACTGTGAAGCAGCATGCTCACACTAAAAGACCTCCCTCTGTCCTCACAAAATGAGAATATTTTGTCAGAAATTCAGTAGTCATGGTTTGTATCTCAGTTTTACTACTGAGGTGAAGAGATGTGTGAAGGCAATGGTCCTACACCAAAAGGGAGAAAAAAAATTCCATTTGCATCTAAGTGTTTAATCAGAACTTGACAGGCCCTTCCACACTGAAAAGAAACACCACGAGGAAATTATTTTGGCTCACCTAATAGGAAACTTCAGTCCTTGAACAGTAATTCTTAACAATGAATGGTCCTAGGTTATTGATAAATGCTTGCTTTTTTTTTTTTGGTAGAAAAACTATTTTACTGTGTTGTCTCACTCTAATTTCTCATTTCTGATTTAGACTTTTTACAAAGAGCCTGGTTCTTGCTTCACATAAGCAAAGAACTTATCTGTTTCAGAAAGGAAAGAAGCAGAGGGGTTTCTTCACATGAACTACTGGCAGGATTCAGGAACTTAACTTTACTTAAAACCAGTAGCCAAAAAATCCTTAGTATTTGGATAATCATTCCTGATGAGTCTTCATCAGTGTAATATTTAGCAAAAGGCACACACTTACAAAACTGAGTACCAAGGCAGGTTAGGTGTTTTATATACTTGCACTCTTTCACCTGCCTCCACAATTATCCAGACTGGAAAATGACTGGATTGCACCAGGGCTACCTTTTGATCAGAAACAGAGGTATTGGTATGTATAAAGGAAGCAGCTGTGATGCTTATCATGAACCATTAAGTTTGGAAGAATGTTTACATCCCACAGTACAGATTCAGGTACAGCAATCAAAACCATCCAAGATTTTACCATACATGACAAGCTACCAAACCCTGGCAGGGACTCCGAAAAACAGTGACTCTACTCCTCTATTTTCCTTTCCAGTACTTTTATTACCATACAGAGATGAAATTCTTTTTAATATTCTGATAATCCTAGTAAAAGACTGGAGACTTGCAGTTTCTCAACTTCTGTTTTTTAGAAAATATCCTTGCACATATTGCACCGTAAAACAGAGACTCACATGGAAACAATTTTTTCTCATAGTTCTCTGGTTGTATTACAGTGTCACTAAGTTTTAGCTGCTTTTAAAATATAACCTAAATAAATTTATGCATTAAGACAATGATTGAGTCTCCTTTTTTTTTTTGTGAATGACAAGGACATTTTGGATTCGTCTGGAAATATGCTTCATATATTCTTATTCCCACCTTATATTCTTCCCAAGGCATCAGTTTTTGTCCACTGCCAGAGACAAAGTAGACATTTGGTCTATGCAGAACAGCTGCTCTTTTGTTCATTTCTAAATAGAGCTAGAAAACAAATTCTGCATAAATTTCTCTTTGATTTTTGTTGTCTTTCAGAGCAAATGTTTAGGCTTCATCACATTTCTAGCTATGTAAGTTTTTTTTTTTTTCTGAAGAGAGGAATTTATCACATTCTCCAATATTATGTAGATATAGTGCTGACTTCACCATGAAAACTGCAGGGTCAGAACCACTGTTGAGGGAGCAATAACAACTTTCCTCTCAGTAGTATCAAAATAGCACTGGTTTTGTGCTGCTGCAGATTTCAATATAGCTGGGAAATAAAAAATAATATTGTTTATATCAGCATAAAATCCAGTCTTCAGTATGCAGCCAGCTGCGCATAAAATGACGAGAAACATAAGCAAAAGTGAGCATTTACTTGAATCTGGTCTTTAGCAACCACACAAATGTGCAGCTTGAAGTAGTGTTGACAGACATCTTTGTCTCAGGGCAACTTGAATTCGTCCAGACCCTTTCTAGCAAAAGGCAACATATCCAAAATCAGACCTCTTGACACAAACTTTGTATGCTTACTGGTGTTAAAGGAAACAGTGAACAAACCTGCACCAGCAGAATTTAATCAATGATCTTGTAAACTGATTATTGCACAAACAATCCCCTATTGCTTTTGGGTGACTGTACACATGAGAAAGACACCACTTTACTTTTAGCTGGGATGAATGCATGTTGTTAATGCCTATTTATACAGACAAGCAAACAAGTAACTACATTTGGAAACAGAATTAAACATAATACTTTCAAAATACAGCAAACTTCAGGCATAAGTCTTTTTCTCAATGCTGTCAGCATGATTCCAATGTCATTTAAATTTACATGCTTATTTGGTTTTGCCTATTTCTCCTAGTTCATGCTTTGATGCACCTGGCAGATTTTAAGTGATTTGACATTTTGACTACAGATCTTAAACACTGCTTTACCAAAGACTACAACAATATTTATCTTAAATATTTTACATACTTGCCACTCCCACTTTTCCTTTGATTATACTTAATTTGTTAACAATCTGTCAAGTACTCTCTAGTGTCTCCTTTTCTCAACTTCTCACAACATGGTCATGATCTTCACACAGTCACATTCCATGCCTAATGCTATGTTGCCATCTGTTGACCAACTGAGCAGTTGTAGGACTAAGACTAACACAAGACACTCAAGAACATAAATAAAATCTCCAAAAGATTTTGTAAGTTTAAACCTCTACTTTGTCTCTAATTCTTTTTCTCCAAGAAAGGTATTTTAAAATCTTCACATTTTTCCTCAACATTTATTAATTTGAAGGAAAAAGACAGCATTAGGTTTTCAAATATCTTCAAAGGCAAAGGAGACTGTCTAAAGGTTAAAATAAATTGGAAATACATCGGAAACTAAATTGTAAGAGAAACATACTGCACATACGGAAATGCCTATCTTGCTACAATTACATTTTTCAGTTTCAAAAGGTGTCCAAAGGGATCAAGAAAATACTGCTGCAGAAGAAAAAAGAAAATAACAAGGAGTCAAAGCATTTACTATGTGATTCATTATTAATAGTTTTTTCTGATCTCCTTCAGTTTAAACTCTAATACAGAGAAAAAAGCAACATGCTTGTACAGGATAGTATTTCAGCTGGATTTAAAAGGGTGCATGAGTTACTTTTGCTGGGATGTATAGTATCATCACAGCGAAGATGCTCCTTATGCCTGCTTCACTCAGCATCTGAAAAGTATATTTACCTCTAAATGACATGTATAAAACCAAAATATTACATTTTTAGCCTCAAAGGAGATTTGTAGGATTAACTTCAGACATAATACAAAGCCTTAAAAAAATTCTGATCAGGGGGACCATGTATAAAAAAGGATTTGGTTTATACAAAGTCATTAGAATAAAGTAATTTTAAACCAGAATATTTTAAAGAATTTAAACATGGAAGTCTGTTTCAAAAAAAAAAAAAGAAAAAAGCCTCAACTTTGATGTGGTTTTTTTTAACATATAAACAAATACAAACTTGCTCTATTAATATCAATAAAGATGATAATATTTTATATTCCCACAGCAATATAGGACATAAATCAACTTGATGGCATAAACATTGCATTGCGGTGCTGACTTCAAGAACTTATATGGATATAACAATTTCATGTAGTCTCTAATTAGTAACTCACCTTTGAATCATCCAGTTCCATCTTCTTCAGAGACCTTCTGACATAATCTATGAAGGAGGACGATTTGGAGAAGGTTTTTCCAACATGTCGATCACTGCAAATACAGCACTGAAGTGTAGGCTTTTATACACCCAACAACAGAAATGCAGGTATTTTCAATAGAAGAAATAAATCAGTTGGAAGGCTACTGCTGCCAAGTTAGTAACAATCCTCCTTTTTCTTCTTCCACTTAAAACAATCTAGCTAATACTTGAAGTAACTTCTAGACATAGCAACTGCATAATTGTGTTATGGTTAAAGTAAGGTTATTATTTTACCTAAAAATCTGAGAGTTAGTTGAAAATTCTTTTTAATTTCTTCCCTAACATTTTTATTTCCCTATATGAATGACAAAATTTATTTTCGATGACAGACATTTCCTTCTATACTTCTATAATACTTCCATAATCTACTAAAATGCTGCTGTAATTTACCAGCAACAATTGAATTGAGCAAAAGCCATTTTTGCTTGCTACCTTGTGTTCTTATCCCTGCAATTTTTATTTCACTAAATGATGCCAGAATTTTGTCCTGTTCACAACTCAATAGCTTGCATTTGAAGCCAGCCAAAAACGTGGGTTGTTTCAGAAAACATGTTAAAATAATGCAGAACAACTAAATAAAACATATAGGAAGAATGAATCCTAGCAGACCACTCATATTTGTTCTCTTCTCTGTGTTTAAAATATCTTGGAGAAACAATATACAAAGGTTTTTTTAGTTTGGATTCACTTTCTTGACTGAGTCCAACACTATTCCTCTTCCATATGTGCAGTGTAGGAGTTGAATTTTCAGGTACAGAATTTTCAGCTACTGAATTACTCAACAAAAAATACACTTTCCCCCCACCCTCCCAGTGAAAAAGTAGATAGAAGTATCTTAATTTAAAACTTTTCCCCCCTCTTTATTCTTAGTAAAGACCTCTCCCCTTACCTAAAACTCAGAACTAACATCTGAGGTCAACAGAAAGATTTCACTCCATGGTAGTTCCAATGCTGTTCAGCTGTCAAGGACCCTCAATTATTGAGAATAATTTCTGCTGTCATATTTAATATTCAGATGCACCTCAACATTTAGGCTGCTACAGTCTGAAAGCAGTTAATGATTATGCTATTATGCCATTCTTAGGAGGACAGTCATTTAACATTTGCCCAGAAAAAAAAAAAAAAAAAGGGGGTGGGAGAGGTCTTTCCAAGATAGCCATTGCTTTCATTTCAAAAGTATAAATTTAATTACTTCCTCCAAATTATACTTCCTTCAACAAACAAAAAATCTAACACTTTTTTTCTTTACAAATTAACATCCATGACTTTTTGTGTGATATTTTTTGTAGTTTTAAAATAAAGAAGCATTTCTTCTTTCAGGAATTTGACCTTCTGAAGTGTAAGCTGTCTGACTCTACATCTAGCAAACGTTTTGAGGGTGTCTGCATTAGCACTTATTTTAGACTAGGAGTATACTTAAGAGAATTTTCTGGTTTTCCCCACCTCTCATGCCTTGGTTCACACTGTGGAATGTATCAGAACTCAGAAAGTGTGCTATTTTCAAACTAAATTCAACTGGAAGGTGTGCTCCTGGTTGTGCTCCAAGTGCTAACAGGCATACATCCCACGGAATAAGATACAATCTAATCCAACTGCAACCACCAAAGAGTATAATGCAGATGTCAGATCCTGAGCAGCAGCTCTCCAAATCCCATTCCTACAAGGAAGCAGCACTGGCCAGTGTATGCACAGGCAGTGAGTAGCTCTTTACATCCATGATGGCCATCTAGCCATCAGCAGTTTTCCTCAGGACAAATTGAAACGTGTTTTTCCTTCAACAATATCAAAGCTGCCAGGATCTCTGCATGACAGGGTAACCCAGGATTGCATTGACTTTTTAGTGCATTTGCTGAGTATTCTCAGGTGAAGATGTGCTTTACCCCTGTACCCAGTACCAAAGTGGGCCTATTTCAGCTATAGGTAAAGGAAGGGCAGTACATTTGGGATGTGGATTTAGAATCAGCAAATCTATCTTGCATTTTAATAGTGATGTGTATATACAACCTGATGAGACTGATTCTTACATCCTTCTGCTTTCTAAAATGTACTTTCTACACAACACAGAGATAGAAGCAAATCAGATCAATCTTTGATATTCTTTGATATTCTATGGATTCAGAGCTTCCTACCTTTTGGCGACACCATAAATTTCTTCTACAATAACCTGAAGAACAGCTCGATAAAACAGTGATTCTGTAGGCAGCTGCAAAAAATTTTACAACAGTAAGGATTTAAAATTGGCACTGGAATTATGATCAGAGTAACAAAATCATTATTGGCTTCCTTAACTATTTATTGAGTTGTATGCTTTATGATCAACCACATCAGATTTAAGAGGACAATTTACTAATGTTCTTGCATACACTTAAAGTTGTTTTTGAGTCAAATTCTAACATAACCATAAATGCAAGGAAAAACAAAAAAAAAAGAAACCCAGACTACACACTGTCCATGATCTGAAATTCTAACATGCAGAATAAATAACAATTATCTAAGTTGTTTTGAAGACAAAAGGAGCAATTCCCTAGCTGATTAATCTGTTTTCAGACCGTAGTCTGAACCATACAGAAAGTACTATGCTAAATATATATACATATATATATCCTGAAGATTTCATGTATTTGTCTATGGAAAATCTGTTTGCATAAAAACAGTCAATGATTGCCAATTAAAAATTCACAGAAAAAGACTAGTGGGCTCAGTGGGCTTACTGAATATGGAAAGAAGTCTCTCAGCTTTGCCTTTTAAATACTTGCACAGTTGGTGTCCACCATGCCTTAAGGACAACTTGCACAACAATAGTTCAAAATATTCACAGGGAAAAAATATAGAGGGATTAAAAATGAGAATCATGATGTTTCTAACAGGTTCAAGATTTTGTCATAACAATGTCTATTTCTACATTAGTTGATAAAACACTGGGATAGAGTGATCCAAGCCAGGGATATCAGAAGGACATTTGAACTGAATTTATGTATTAGCTGAAAGATAGCAAAGGAAGTTAGGAAGGGTAGTTTAATGCCTTAAATTTTAGGCTGTGCTTTTTTTTTCCTCAGACTCTTAATTGTCAAAAGAAAACAGATTCACTAAGCAAAACCACAGCAGTAAAAATGTGATTTCATGATGACACATGTTATCTGTCAGGATATGACATAGTGTAGGCCAGTATTTCAGATTCCAGATATGCAGAAGTTCAATAAAAGGCCATGGATTAAGAATGTTCAAGGGGGGAAAACACATTTTATCTTAGAATGGCTAAAACAAACAATATTACTTACCATTTGGCCAACTGCAACTCGCTCCAAAGCCTTTAAGAGTCAAGGAATTAAATTGCTGATATGTTTATTCTTTATCATAACATTTTATAAACACATTGTATAAAAGTCAGAGGAGATGACATTTTAAAAGATTAATGGTGTGACATAACATGAGCTTGCACACTTTAAAGTGTTAATACCTTTAGGCACTCATAAGCAGCTACTCCTGTTATTTTGGTTTCTTTATAGGAGAAGCAATGACATCCAACTGGGTAGAAATAGATACTTGGAAAATTTGCTTGTTTTTCTTTGTACTGTATAAGAATTTTAGATGATTACTTTCTGTGAAAGTGCTAAAGACAAATGCATTTTTCTTGAATCTGTTCCTACTGAAATACAAATAATTCACTTTGCATATTTAACTATTTAAAAGTAAATACTAGTTCAATGTACAATATTAGTTTTAATCACTAGTACTCAGATAAACTGAACTGCTGATACAGAGTCAAATAAAATAACTTCAGAGAGACTGCTGTTTAAAGTACTGTGTATTATTTTTCACCAGACTCTTCATATTATAAATGCTGATGTAGGCATGAGACTGCTTGAGTTTTATGATCCATAGTGACAAAGAATAACAAATAAGCATGGAATATTCTTTCACAGTTGAAAAGATAGTGTGCCTATAAAAATTTCAACAGAGTTTTAAAGATCAGAGTAGAAATGAAAAAAACCTCAGTATCTGGTTATCTGATTATCTGATACTACATCAAATTAGGTAGCAAACCAAAAATGCCTTGCCACTTATGGATCATTGTCACCTTTAGTCCCCAAACTTCACTACAGTAAACAAGACTCCTTGTTACACAATCATCCACTCCTCCTTCTTGTAACAGAACCAATCTTGTATTTCAAACTGTCCACGTAGTTGCAGTTCCTCCATTCATGGCTTTGGCCAATTATCAGGATTGCCTTTTGCTGTGTAAGCTCTCATAGCAGCATCTATCTGCTGCTGCTGAGGAGATGGACATGGGTTCTAACATGTATTGCAAGGGTCTGAAACCAGAACTCTTGCCCAACACCTTTGGCCCATGGCACTTCAATGAATTTGAATTCTGAGTGTCACTGCTCAGCAGACTTTCTGCTAACCAGCCGTTAGCCCCAGAAATGTGGGTGCTTAGTGGCTCTGCGCTGGTTCCCTTGTACCTCCTACATGGCAAGGAAAATCCTAGTCATGAAAAATGTATATACAGAATTACAAACATAACAGTAGAATTATCTAGTTACACAGGAGAACTGTTCGCCTTTTGTGAATATTCAAAAAAAAAATGTTTTTAATTGCCAAATTTCTGTGATTTCTGAGAAGTCTAAAATAGATATATATGGTATGATCAGTACTCTCTTGGGGGTCATTTGCTTACGTAATTTATCTTCCTACCATTGTTGAAAAACAGCCCAACCTTTTTCTTTCCAAAAGAAATGGAAAAGGAGAGGAAACAGCTAATGTGTCAGCTGAGGAAGGACTGGTATTGTATGACACTGACAAGAAAAAGAGAAAAGGTAAATCCCTTTAGAAAGCACTTTTCTTGTGCTAAGTTTTACAGCTACATCTCTAAAATGAACAATTCTTTTCTTTTACTTTGCCAAGGGTAAAACATTTAAGCCTTATGAATACTAAATAACTGTCCTCCTATATTTTCTCCTGATAGCACTTAATTATCATGGGTAGTTCAAGTTTACATAACCTCAATACATTTGTCTACACTGAATCTTTAGTCTACACTCTTCTCCGTAATGGAGGTACAGAGCCAGCAACAGAGCCTAGCCAGAAACTAATGTGATTCATCTTGATACTATAAATTAATAATTAACAGAGGGAAGGAATAGTGATCTTTTAATTGAAAAAGTGGTCAAAATTTTCAGTACCTTCCTGTTTTTTCAGATTAGACAACAGCTCATTATCCTATCTTGATGAGGCTAAGTCTTTAAAAGTACTTCATCTCTTAGTACAATGTTAAAAAGATATTTCCAGACTCTTAAGCCACATGCATTTTAGAGCTCCTCTAGTTTCTGGAATAGGGAGGTTTGTTCAGGTTTTAAACAGCCAGAACATTCAATATTATGAATCACGAAGGCATTGGGGGAGTTCCTGATTGCAATCCTTCTACAATTACCTTGTTTCCCCCTAAGTCCTTGGCCAAGAACTATTATCCTGAGGGGTTACCTTGTTTAGGTTTCAGCAAAGTTTTGGCCCTTCTGCCCACTCTTAAAATATATTTCTGTCAATACTCATTTTTTCATGCCTTCAGCAAGTATAAAATATATAAAGGTGGAAGGTCAATACTATTTTTTTAGATATAATTCATCATGCTTACAACATTAATGATGCTATTCTGTAGATTCTTGGATTAAAGTCATGGCTTCAGGATTAGAAGCCAAAAACAATGAATCCTGTAACATCTGGACAAAGCTCTCAGTAGGAAAAAGAAAGGAAGGGGAATCATACCAAGCATGCTGACATCCTAGCATTTCGACCACAGCACCAGCCTTTGTCCTTCAAGTACTGACACATGGGAAATCCCCACACTCGGTCCTGGCATTCTGCAATATGGAGGGAAAAAAAGGCACAGCTTTTCCTCTATCTTACAGAATACACAATGGATTGAGCAAAATGAACAGTAGGTAATGTAGCAGAAACACTCAACTGTTCTCATCAGGTTTTTCGCAAAACCTGTGGTGATGCTAAAAAAACCATGTTTTCCTTATAACAGATTATTTTGACTTATGCTGAATTTATGATAATTTCACATTTTCCAAAACAATTTGAAATGAGTGCCCTTTACATAAATCCACTGAAAAAACAGTCAAAGGGACAAGAGAAAAGTTTGCAAATTCTCATGGCAACCTATGCCATGCCACAGATCACGAGATGTAGGCCAGGCAGTCATTCCATGCAGCAGGACTTCAGTACCACTTCACATTGTCTTCTTATTCCACCAAAAACATCTTTTAAACATCACACAGAACAATGTGTATTTGTTTATTTCCTTTCTGGAAGACCATTCTGCTGTGAGGCAGAATGTTTGTTTTCCAGAAAAGAGCAGCTGCAAAGGCTCTTGCTGTTTCTTCAAAACACCAAGAAGCATTTGCATCACAATCTGTGCTCAGTTTATTTCAGTATCTTTTATATTTTGAATAACAACACAATTCTTCACGTTTAACACTAATGCAAATGTGGGGAAACTGAAGTACAGAGATTACTTTATAGACGTTCTTAATATTCAGTTCTAAATGTACACAGACTCTAAATGTTTGGAGTTTTCATTAGCACATTTGTCAGCTGATTTTTTAGAATGGTGAATAAGAATTACTACTCTCTTAAAAAAAACCCACAAATTGGCTGAGATCCTGGCTTTTTAGCACAGGAAGGTGACTGGAGCATATTTCAGAATAAATCATGCAGTGGGGTTAAAAAGAGGGGATAGCAGAAAATTTACCAACAGTCTGAGATATATGCATGTAAATAGAATTAACCTCATAAAAACTAAGCAAAGTAAAAGAAAAAAAACTATAAAGAACACTCCTCCCTTCCTGTGACAGCCTTTGGCTTTCTGGCAGTAGTGCCCAATCTCAGCTGATCACTAGAGAATAACAGCAAGCAGGCAAGAATTTCCTGCAGGCAACCTCTCACTTTGCTCTCCTTTTAGCTCTGAGGAATGCCAGAGGCTCTTAGGGCCTGAATACTGGTTTGAGGACCGTGATTTAAGAACAGGACTTTAATTATGGATCATTTGCAGAGGAAGAAAGAAAATTCTTTAGAAATAAAGATTAAATTTGACGAAAGAGATGGCAATTGATTTCAGCACTAGGAATGTACTAAGAATTTGTAAGTGCCTCATGACAAGCTCTAAAATATTAATTAACTTCAACTCTAATTATGGAGTACATGGAATACATGGGTATTTCTACTGCAGGGATGGCAATAAGAACTTATTAAATATATTTATTTTGCAAAGAAAACAATGATGTGGTTCCTACTGTATGATTCTTAGAAATATGTCTTTCTAATACATATGTTAAAATATTTCAAAGCAAAAATTTTCAAACTGAGTTAGAAAGGCGAAGTCCTTGATCTTTTCAAGCAAATCCCTTCTAATTTATACCCTGTCCTCTAGGCAAACTAATCATTCATTCAAGTTAAAGCTGCTACCCTGTCAGCTACAATCTCAATATCAGTGCACTGTATGCATACATAATTCTGAGGAATTTATGACAACTTTGAAAAAGATTATCAAGCAAAGCACCGTCTTCATTTAAATTATTGACACTGTAAAGTAAGAGAAAAAGAAAGGGAAACTAGTACTTTTAGATAGAAAGAACTTTTTTGTGTATATCAAAAGTTGACCACACATCTACCATATTGCTTTAATTTTTATTTAGTTTTTTACACCTAGTCCTCTCTGAAGCACACTTATAAAAATTTTAGGATTAATATATTGCTATGAAGTTCATGTATTTATAAGCTACAATTAAAAAGACTAGAAATTCTTTTAGTGCCTGCAACTATTTCCAGATATACTTAATATTATATAGCTCACTAAATACCGTATTGTGCTTCTAGCTAACAACACAATGGCTGTTCTAAACTGTATAAATCTCAAAAAATATTCAAGAAACATTTTCGGTACAGGTATTCCATGGAACATTTCACAGTAAGCAGCTCAAGTGTTTAGCAGTGCATGACACAATTACATTGTAATTCAGTATAGAGTAGCCCATTAGACAGAATTCCTTCTATGAACAGTTAAAAAAATGGGGAATTTTAGGTAATCATTTGATGAGCTGAACTGAAGCTATAGGGGTGTTTAATATCAGAATATATTAGTTAAATAGCAAGGACTTTACTTCTGAGCTAACTTCTAAAAAGGACTGAATCACACATTCAATAAAATGCTGCAAATATTGAAACAAAACAGCATTTTTTAACTGACAGGGTACTCAGAAAAAATATATGGCAGTACAAGTAAGATAAACGTAAAATCCTACTTTGTCTCTTTGTATATATTGTCAACTTCATCAAAGTAGCACTAAAAAACAAATAACCTTTTTCAGGTCCTCCATAGCTTCTATCTTCCACAATATTGTAGATTTTCAGTCTACTTCTGTTACTCCAAACAAAATAGATAAACTACTTAACTGCGTTTTTCCTTTATGGGGAAGACTAAATCTTCCTTGGCCATATAATTCTCTGTTCCTTGAATTTGTATTTTTCAAAAAAAGTCCCCTGACTAAGCAGGACTTTGGTGGGGGAAGCAGGGGGCAGTGGTAAAGAAAAATGTTCTCTAATTCCAGGATATACAAACAGTTGTCACCAAAACAACTTCCAAAACCCAAACCTAGAGTATGTTTTAATTACTGTACATTAAAACTCTGGCATTCTCAATTCTGAACTCGTACTTTGTACACAATGAAAAAAATATAAATGTAAGATGGTTCCAGATTTTAATATATTCTTGCTACATTTATTAATGAAAAATACCTTAATAACTTCTATAGGTAACACTTTCATTTAACATCTGTAAAACTTACCTAGTTAATATTTTTTCAGGTTTCATATTTTTTTCAGAATCAAATTTTATAGGAAACATATGGGGTTTAGTGACTAGTTAGCTGTGTCACAGATTCATGGAAATGTTCCCTATGCAGCAATATCTAAAGATGCCTTGGGAAGGAAATTAAGCTTTTTGATCTGTTGCTTGGAAGTGTTTTCCTGTGTTGCCATGGTATCAGTGGTAGCTATTTTAAGACATTGGCTCTGGAATATCTTTGAAAATATACCTAGGCAACACATAAATCATGTGTACTCTAATACCCTGAAACAGTGAGTAATCTTTCATATTACAGTGGAATGGAGTGATATGAAGCCATTACATTTGTGTAAAGAATCCTTTAGAAAATTTAGTTTCAAGCTTTTGTCCTCTGAATCCACTTTACTCAAGGCTTTTCCAGGTTTTAAAATCTCATAGAATTCTTCATGTGAATTTTGACTATCCTTTGCAACCCTTTTGGTTCCCTTAATTATGTTCAATAGCTTTTAATAGTCAACGTTTATTCTGCAAAAGCTTTGCTGATTTCTTCCAGAATGCCTTATTGAGAAGCTACTTTCCATAGCTTCCTGGAGAGCTCTAAAACTCCTCTGACCAGCAGTGACCTGACTTTGGAAATCCTTACAAAATCTGGAGTTTATGATTTGTAGTACTCAAGCCAACCTCAAAATGAGCTTCTATCAGACAGCTATCACTGAAAGTATCTATACAACTCCACCTATGTGTTATTTCAAGTGGCAGAATCACAGAATATGCTGAGTTGGAAGGGCCCCAAAAGATCATCAAGATCACCTCTTAGCCTTGCACAGGACATCACCAAGAATCACACCACGTGCCCTAGAGCATTGTCCAAACACTCCTTGAACTCTGTCAGGCTTGATGCTGTGACCACTTCCCTGGCGAGCCTTTTCCAGTGCCCAACCACCCTCTGGGTGAGGAATCTTCTCCTGATTTCCAACCTAAACCTCCCTGACACAATGTCAGGCCATTGCTTCAGGTCCTGTCATTGTCACCACAGAGAAAAGATCAGTGCCTGCCACTCCTCTTCCCCTCATGAGGAAGTTCTAAGTGCAATGAGGTCTGTCCTCAGTCTCCTCCAGGATGCACTGACCAAGTGACCTCAGCTGCTGCTCATATGGCTTCTCCTCAAGACCCACCACCATCTTCATCGCCCTTATTCTACAAATACTTGCACATAATAACTATTCAGATCCTGATTTAGCCCACCATTTGTTACAATCTAATCTTAGCCAGTGGTTATTTTCCTAATGCTTACTTTTTTATTTTTCATTCTGATAATTGTGTGGTATTGGACAACGAATAATTTTATCTCCCTTCTTGGTCTTTCTTCTCTCTTTTTTTCTGGCTTTTCTCCTACTAACCACTAGGTATGCATCACCCATGTGGACAAACTGAACTGAGGAAAAGTCCCATGAGGACAGCACTTAAGCCATGGGGCAGTGTAAGGACAGCAACATTCATGTGTTTTTTCCTCAAAACAGAGGATATACTATTGAAGAATTTCACTGGTTTCTAGACTGGTACTGATGTGTTTGGTGGTATGGAGGATGGAAAGAACAGAATCAGAATATAGAAACCCAAATTCCTTTTCAAGGGAAGTAAAATATTTTTTAAAATACCTTAAATTTGCAGTTCCTGTCTGTTAAGGGATAATCCAGCTGGAAAGTTGCCTCAAAAATGCATTAGCTGAATGTAAGATAAACCAGCTCCCAGAAATCTTACAAATATCTCCTGAACAAAAGTACAGAGTTTGTTTTAACCTAAAAATCATTAGCGAACTGATTTTTTTTCCGGAAAAACTGACATAATGGCTCACTATGTAAATAGGTATATGTAAAATGTCCCTAATAAATAGTAAAATCTTTTCTACTCTGATGTAATTGACTATCCAGTGCAGCAACAGGGAACAAAACACCCAAAGGAATCAATTATACTAATGGCTACGGATATTTTATCCATACAAGAATCTCTACATAAACAGACAATTCTCCTTAGAGAGAGCCAAAGTAAAACTACTTAGAATTTTCCAAGAGCTGTCATATTATTCCTTATTAACTGAAACTTAGAATTTTGTACTGCTTATAACAGCAGTGAAATTTAAAGACAGGTGTTAAAAGACATTGGCTTCAACTTTTTTAAATTGGGCTGAAATTTGACATTACACAGCACCTCTTGGTTGTTTCAGCTACTAATAAATCAAAGCAAAGCCTTTCATGATCTTAACAGTTCAAAATTATTCCCAGCATATTGGAAATATGGTCCCATTACAAAAATTTCCAGATGAATTCAGCTTGTTTATAGACACATAGAAGGACACTGTATACTGATTGCATTATTATTCAGGATTATAACTGCTGACACCTACTTTCATCAGAAATGCTCCCAAAGTATTCACAGCAGGTCCAATGGCAAACTGAATCATGCAATCTTGCAATATCTGTACTATTTTTAGGGTATGTGGGAAATGTAATACATTATTCCCCGAAGTCATTTCAGAAACAACCCCCCCCAAACTTGTGATAACCAAGGTAATTCAGTAGCCCAAAAAAACTACTATAGTAACATTTTGTTGATATTTTGTCAGCTAAACACCTCAGACTTACAAACACTATGCTAGGCATCATAACAGGTAATTTTTGTTCTTATGAATATCAGTTAATTCCAGTTAATATGAAGTGAAAAAGCCATTTTTCACTGGCCTCAAAAAAGACTTGATATTAAACGGATGTTGATATTAAATCTTAAGTGCCAAAGAACATACTAGCCCAGCCACACTTCTGGCAACCAGAAGTCTACTGTAGCTCCTCTGTGAGCTAGCTCATCTGCTTCAACCATGCTTGTGAGAACAACCCTCTGAGTTTACATTAAAGAAACAGCAAAGATGGAAAATGTGCTACCCTGGGGGCAAGAGCTTTGAGGTGGACTTGCCAAAACCTTGACTTTAACGGTGTGCACCTCAAGGGAAAAAAAAAAAGCTTTTAAAGAGGACAAATGACATTTTTTAAAACAGATTTTTAAAAACTTTGAGGCTACTGAGTCCAGGTAAAATAACTACAGAATGCTTTTATAACAGAACTTCCCACTGTGTCCTTGCAGGCAAGCTCTTGCTTACTGGACTGATTTCAAATGAAGAAATCATTTCCTGTGTTGCAGCAAATTCTGCCCAATTCTCTTTGCTTCTTAGGAAGATCTATCCATCACTGCAGAGATGTAGCTCTAAACCTGCTTCCCAAACTAGTCTCTCCACATAAAGCTTCTCCATGTCTCTGCAATCTCTGATTGATGCCAGTAGCTTTCCTGAGCTAAGTGTTAGAGCCTGGGCAAGCGAGGGATTACCTACAGCAGAGATCACATTGGCTCCAGTACCCCACAAGCAAACTGGAAATACACAACTGTACGTGGCCAGATGGGATGTGTTTCAGGATGTGACAACTGACTGGAGTCACATGAAGACCATACTGTGTCATCTTTGACAGGTCATATCTGTCAAGGGAAGTTCCTGACGACAGGAATAAGGCAAACACCACACTCACCTTCACCTCAATATGCTCAGTTAGTCTCAACAAGTTTATGGAGCAATTTTTTCTGGAAACCATGCCCAGGCCACAAAGAACAAGAAGGAGGTTGAGAACAGCTGGCAGGAATGCATCAGGCACTGACAAACTTCTGCCTTCTGTGATGCAGTGACTGGCTCCATGGACTAGGGGACAGCAGAGTCATAGTTTACCTTGATTTTACAAAGTCTTTCAGCAAGGTTTCCTTAGTAATTTAAAGACAAAATGAAAAGGTATTACTCAGACAGGTGGACTCTGAAACAGGTAGAAAATTGACAGTAATCTGAATCTTGACAGTGAAGCCTGCAGATTAAGGGATGTGATTATCTCCCCGATTTAGCACTTGTGAGAGTATCTGGAGTACTTCTTTGGGTTCTTCAGCCCACCACACTGACTGAAACAAATTTATTAGTGGCAAGAGGACTAAAGGGCTGCAGAAAAGGTCAAGAAGGGATCTAGCTGCTGCTTTCAACTACCTGAAGGAATGGAAACAAAAAAGACTAAGCTGGACTATTCTCAGCAGTGTAAAATGAGAAAGACAGTAGATAATGCACACTAGCTGCAAATTCTGAATAGATAGGAGGAAAACTTCATGGTGAGGACAAACATTGAATTGGGCTGCTGAATCGTTGCCCTTGGAGATATTCAAAACATGAATGGACAAGGCCCTGAACAACATGATCTAAGCTGGCCCTGCCTTGTGCCATGATGTGCTTCAGATGACCTCCAGAAGCTACTTGCTAGTTAAATGCTATGACTTGGTCCATTTTGGAAGCAGTATTAAAATTCACTTGCTTCTGACATCTGCAAGGGGAATTAATTTACTGCTTGTACCAGTGAATTGTTGGAGCAATATAATCTGATTAGTTACAGAGTTCTTTACCATCTTCTAGAATGCTTTGTCAGTTTGAAGTCCATGCACAGGAAGTGCAGATACAAGATACAGTCCTAATTCTTTCTCATTTTCCCTCTGAACAAATCTTAGATACTGTCAGTCCTTGTTCTCTTAGCCCTCCACTGCACATTTAAGAACAAGCCATACAGTAGATGACTTGGTAGGGGAATACAACAGCATTATATATTTTAGAATATGCACCCTCATAGTAACAGTAAAAAAATAATAATTTTTTGAGCATTACTGGGACAATCTATGTGTTCTTTCCCAAGAAAAGAATACTGTAATTTCCTTTTCTTCTGTCCAAATGTTCTTCTTTGAGAATAATTTTTATCCTTCAAGTAGACAAAAATCAAACAGCTAGAAATTCCAACATGCAATTTGACTTCATTTCCATACAGCTATGAAGTGCAGTATCTCTTATTACTGTGCATGTGTATCTGTTTGTTTGAACTTTGAAAACCTTTTTTGAAAACTTTTTTTTGATCACACCTAATTCGTTAGTGGTGTCTGACTTTATGCACTGAGTTTATGTCTGGAAAAAGTTATCCTATAGCTACAAGAGGAAGTTGTGTCCTCTTTGCAATAATAAGAAACAACCAAATGTTTCAGGCATTCAGACTTAATGACAAGTACCTGAAAAGTTCTTAACTTCTTAAAACCCTGATGTAAAAGTAATTTTATGTTTTTTGTCTAATTGCATTTCTGTAACTTAGAAATTTTGATTGTATTTTCTTTTTCTTTGTTCTTGGAGTGATCTGAAGTGCTTTGAAATTACTAATACACTGAAAAAACTCTTAAAATAGTAGCAGAGCCAATTAAAAGCAGCATGAAAAGCTTATTAAAGCAAGCAAGAGCTAGCACGTGTCATGGTCAGTCTGGAGCTGTGCCATAGCTGCCTAAGCAGCTAACTGTTAAAGAGCAATACCTGGGTCCCACCTGCCTTTGTGTCTGCAAAGTTCCCAGAAAGAGCTGAAGCAAACCTTGCATGCCACCCTTCTCTCAGATTCGATTGATATGATGGTCAGGTCCTAGGACTTTGGCAGCTGGTCATTTAGACAGCTCAGCTATGTACCACTTGTCTCAGGAAAGCCAGATGGTTAAATGTTTTTCATTATGCAGAATTTCAAGTAAAAATACGAACTTTCTCTCAAAAATGAAACCCCCCCCAGATTTGTAGAAAAATTTTCCTATATTCTGAATCCCCAAAAAATTTTCAGGTTGTCTCCCCAAGAGAAGCTATTATATATGTACTGTTTGTTCCATGATGGTCTGAATAGGCAATGACCAGCACAGCACCCAGAGGAGTGGTTTTTTTAGTATTACCTTATATTACAGAAACTTAATTCCGCTCATTGTTGTATATGTACAATTCAACATAATTGGATGTTGCATGCAGACAGCCAAGGACAAAATCTGGTACAAAATATTTCAAAAGAATGGCAGCATACTGAACTAAAAGAGCCTATACATTTATAAGTGAATTAATGGAATAAAACCAGCTGTATTCATAACCACATAAAAAGATTATGCAATAATGTCCCTAATCTCAGTAAGAATATTAGGAATACTGGCATAACAGAAAAGCAACAAGGCATCTGGGAGTGAACAACCCATATAATGTAATTAAAACCAGTATTAAATAAGCCATTGGAAGGAAACAAACACAAGGAAGTTATTAATTAAAAGATATAATACTCTCAATATGCAAACTGGCAGGCACAAGTTAAGCACAGAAGAATTACCTTCTTGGTTTTCAAACTGTTCTGACAACAGATGGTAGCAGCAGCCCACACTGCAAATGGCTTTGATTTCAGGCTTGGCAGTAAAAATTCGTAGTGTATTTGCAGCCAGATCTCCACACGTATGCAGACCCACCATCATACAGTCCTAAGAAGAAAAAGAAAAAAAAGGCAACAATAAATCATCTCTTTCCTCAACTGGAAGAGCACAAATAATAACAAACGCCAAAACCCAAACATGATGCAGATAGTGAGCTGTAAGGCAGAAATATCCAACTCCATGAGAATTCCCACTGGTCTGTTCTAGAATTTTTCAATCCTAATCAAAGGTCTTCAGTGTTAAGAAAATATGGTGAAAACCAGCCATGAAGCAGAAGTTCAAGACTACGAGCAACAGCAGCATGGAAGGGAACATCTACATGTTTACTGGACACAGGCCATTTTCTCTGTCCTTCCTAGGTTTACTTTTCTTATTATTAGTATCACTGCTACTTCCTTTTCTTACTAAAGATTTCTTGCTGTAAATCTGGCTTGACCTATGTATGGCATTGCTGCTAGTTTAAGTTGCTG
Source organism: Lichenostomus cassidix (assembly GCF_008360975.1). Taxonomy (NCBI): domain Eukaryota; kingdom Metazoa; phylum Chordata; class Aves; order Passeriformes; family Meliphagidae; genus Lichenostomus; species Lichenostomus cassidix. Next base: position 38,989,595 of record NC_139480.1, on the reverse strand, counting down.
AAATCAAAACAATTTCCTAAATACAGGTGCAAGCTGAAGAGCAGGCTTTGTTATTTCCCAAACAGCAGTACTGCCAGTTTCGCAGTATGCCCGCTACTATTCAACAACAAAGGGGCATTTTCCTTCACAGCACAAAGTAAGAACTTTAGTTTCAGATGGTCTGTTCTTCTGTCTATTCTATTTCCTACTTTCATTTTTTGTCAACTTCCCTTTCCCTCCATTTCTCCATTAAAATTCTCTCACTTGTCACCATTTGTAACCAGATATTTCCCCTCTGACATTATTAGCTGTGATCCACATGACAAACACGGTGTTGCTTTGAATTCCAGACATATTTATTAATCACAGAATAAAAAAGTCATGGAATTGTTTGGGTTGGAAAGGACCTCAAAGATCATCCTGTTCCAAACCCCCCTGCCCCACTAGACGAGGTTGGATGCCCCATCCATCCAACCTGCCCTTGAACACTTCCAGGGATGGGACATCCAAAACTTCTTTGGGCAATTTGTTCCAATGTCTCATCACCTCCACAGTAAAGAATTTATTTTTAATAACTATCTAATCTAAATCTACCCTCTTTCATCTTAAAGCCATTCGCCCTTGTCCTATCATTACATGCTCTTTTAAAAATTCTCTCTCCAGAGTTCTTGTAAGGTCCTGTTTAGGTACTGGAAGGTGCTGTAAAGTCTCCCCAAAGCCTTCACCTCTCCAGGTTATCAACAAGAAATTAGGCCAGAGTCATTCAATTGGGATACCTTTCTATAATAATTCAGAGTTTATCTGATTTTCTCACCTATCTGTATTACACAGTGCATGCGTGTGCCAAACAGTAAAACCTCTGCTTTCCTCTTTCATCTTCTCTGACAATATTTATTTATATCAAGAAAAGCAGTGATACAGGATTTCTTCCACCTTTAACATCATACAAGTCACACACTAAGAGGACACAAAATCCAGCTGTGCAAATATAAAGGCACATGCTTCATCAACAAACCCTGCTGCTCAGGGTGTCCTCTGCAGACAGACATGAGCTTGCTCCTCATGTTCTCAGATACTCAGCTGCATTTATAGCCCAAGTTATAGGGCCATCAGCACAAACCTATGGTCTTGAATCAGAGATTAATTACACCCTGGAATAAAATAGTTTGGTTACTACTGAACACAGAGAAGTTTTTATCATTCCATAAAAGACTGAATGCATCTACTCAACCATGCAGTTCCTAGACTTGTGTCACCATTACTGGCCAGCTGAACTTAGGCTTGTTTGCGTAGACACAAACCCTGACAGCTAGTAAATTACTAAATGGACTTACAGTAATTCTGTAAAGTCAAAACAAAATTATTCTTTACAAACCCTTCATCTTGAGTACTATACACAATAAAATCTCCTATGCCTCCCTAGTATGATTGAAATTACAAAAATACATAACTTCAAAAATAAGAACTTTCAGGAAAATTGAAACTCCACTGCTTAATACATGCATCTACCTGGTAAATAATAATAAATCCATAATAATTAGATTTTATCTATAATGACAGTTGCAAAATTACTGAATGTGCTAATATGTATGCTGTTAACTCTGACAGCTGATTATTATCTACTTCATAAATTCTAAAGACTTATTCAAAATAATACCAACATATACATTAAAATAGAAAAAAAATCTTTATCTGGTAGACATGCTTCTGCTACCTGGTTAAAAACCATTATTGGGCCAGAATATTTGTTTATACCAGAGATAGCATCCTATGTACACACAGCAAACATGTTCATATCAAAATGGCAATATAAAGACAACGGACGATCTAAATATAGTAAATATTTAGAGTAAAATAACCTCCAGATCTGTTATGATGTCACTGAGTTCTGTTTCTGCAGTGATGCAAGAGGTCAATGGAAAATAGAGGTTCGATTCGCTTGACTTTCTTGCTTTAGTCTTGAGAGATGTCATTTTTCTTTGCCTTTTTTCCTCTTCACAGAGTTCCCCACTGTTATAATGAGATGAAGAAAAGTCTTCTACAGCATCAGCAGGAAGGACATTTAGAATAGCAAGAACCTCTTCAGAAAGTTTGGTCTCATGAGATTGTGTCCCAGTCAATAAATCAGCTTCAGTTTCTGTGCTGGTTTCAGGCGTAGCCATTTCTGTGAAATCACAAGGAACTAAATCTTGGATAATTACTTGGTCCTGATTTTGAAGACTGTTGACGTTATTTGAGAGCCCTCCATTGGTTGTTTTACATTCAATTTCACTTTCCACTGGCCTGTCATTTGCCTTTTCCAAACTCTGGCTTTTCAGGTTTTTTCTTCCTCGACTCTGATATGCTCTCCAGTGTTTCTTCAATTTTCTATTTCTTTCATGAGCACCATTTGTGTTGGAACTTGAGGAGTCAATGCCATAAACTTTTAAGTTATATTGCATGGACAAAAATGAACTCAGGTAGCCTTTTCCAGAACCTATGTCAATCACCTAGATAATGGAGAAAAAAAAGGAAAATTTGCTGTATTAATGAGCAACACGGCACACTTCAAATGCAAAATTATTCCCTAAAAATTTAAGCATGGATTGAATAGCTACCTTAGCAGTATCATCCTTCTCAATGCACTTAGTTCATTTGCTTTGTTGCTCCACCTTCTGACTTTAAGATACAGAAATAAGTCTTAACTCATGTGCTCCAGAAAACAGACACTGCAATGTTTATGCAATGCACATGCCCTGCCTCTTCTCATCAAGATATTCAGTATATTTTTTGACACAGACCTTTCTTCTGCTAAAGAAAATAACCATAAACCACCAGCAACTCCACCTGCCCTTGCTAAAGTGGGTCAGAGTTAGCAAATAAACAGCTCACAGTATTCAGCTTTAGGCACCTAATTCCCATATTGAGGATCCTACTACCACTGGGTATACAGCAAAAAGCATCTTCAGATTCAGTGCCTAATTTAATCCCTTCAGATGTGACCTAAAGATGGGTTATACTGACACCCTTTAATGTCAGAATGCTTGTTTATTATGCTTCCCCATTCTGTGAAAACAACCCATACAGCTTTGTTTAACATGAGGATGCTTTTCTAATAAAACAAAGGTGTTCATAAGCTGCATGTACTTTCCACTGCCCGTTCTGGAGGAAGGAGAGATGGGTGACAGTTTAGTTTGTCTCACAGCTGATACCATGTGCTAGGTCTGTGATTGATGTCACACAGGAAGGAAAACTCCATACAAAGTATTAGCAGAAACAAGAGTAACCTGAGACCTTTCAGTACATAACCACTGAATATAAGCTTTATAACCACGGCATTTAAGTTTTATATAATGTATGTTTTAATATGTAATAAATATATAACATATTTTTGAGAATTGGCAGTGACATTTCTCTAAGAAAAGAAAATTATAATGTTCACTTCTGTCCAAGTATCTACCAAAAATAATATTGACTAGATATAATGACTTCTTTGTAGAAGCTCCTGAAAGTGTTTGATTAAAGAACATCAGTGTTTTGTTCTTGGGCTGTCACACATTCATAAGAAAGCTTACACTGATACTGCTAAATCCAAATTGCAGCATACACCACATTGGTCCATCTTAAACCCAACTGCATAGTATTTTACCAGGTAAGAATTCAATACAGCAATATTCTTACTCAATGAGAAAGAAATATTTATTCCTTATTCTAATAAAAAAGATTTGGGCAGCCATGGAATTACAAAGAAAAATTTGAGCCAACTTCACTAAAGACTATGCAGAACAGCGGAGTGTACATAATATTAGGTAAAAATTGTTTACCCAGGTAGCACACAGCTTTCAATAAATATTGATGTGTATTTGCAACCTAGACATGCAACAACCATAACATTTTTTGAAATAAATCCATACAGGAGTGAATTTAGTTAAATGGAATTTACATAACTTAAGCACTTTTGAAAATGTCATTTATTTGTCACGTTTATCACTAATATTCTCCTCTACTGAGCCCTAGTGAGGCCACATCTGGAGGGCTATGCCCTGTTCTATGCACCTCAGCACAGGAGAGACATGGAGCTCCTGAAGCAAATCAAGCAGAGGGCAACGAAGATCATGAAGGGACTGGAACATCTCTCTTATGAGGAAAGGCTGAGGGAGCTGGGCCTGTTCAGCCTCAAAAGGGGATGACTGAGAGTACAAGTATGTGAAGGGAGAGTGTCAGAGGATGTGTTCAGGCACTTCTTGGTGGTGCCAAGCAACAGGACAGGAGGCAATGGGCAGAAACTGATGCACAGAAAGTTCCACCTGAATATGAGGAAGAACTTCTTTACTGTGCAGGTGACTGAGCACTGGAACAGATTGCCCAGAAAGGTTGTGGAGTCTTCCTTGCAGGAGATATTAAAGAAGAATCTGGATGCAATCCTGTGCCATGTGCTCTGGGATGTCCCTGCTTGAGCAGGGAGGTTGGACCAGATGACCCACTGTGGTCCCTTCCAACCTGACCCATTCTGTGGTTCTGTCATTTGAAAGGAAAGGAAGGTATTGAAGGCATAATTTTACCCACTCTTTGACTTAACAAATATTGTAATTATGTAGAATATGCACACCTCCACTTCAAGTTTTTAATTATTTCAGTAAAAAGCAGCATTTGGACATTAGAGAGGGGTAGTGAATTATTCCTAAGTGTGACCCCTAGTGGCTGTAGAGACTAGCTGCAGCTTGGGGAAAGTCTCGGGTTAAAAAACAGTAAATACATTGTTAAATTAGCACTGGGAGAACAGTTTAAAAATGAAAGGAAAAATTGACTAAAAATAGCAGGCAATGATCTTGTACTAAACAAATAAACTGCATTAAATTATTCCCTGCTTTACCTTCCCCTGATTATATAGGGAAAGGTAATCAGCAATCCACAGCATATCTGTCAAGCATGAACTTTTAAAATGAAATTTCTATGATATAATAAACTCTAAAGGTCTTGTCCACAGTGAGCTGGGTCCTATGTTTAAACACAGTTTCTGGCACAGCACAATCAAGCATTCCAACATCTCCCAGCACCAAATCACAAATGTAATGGATGCTGAATGCAGAATTATATCATCCTTACATTACACACTGCAAGTCTTGCTGCACATGCTGCAATTTCCAAGGAAAACTTTGACAATACTCTAAATAAAACAAATGTGCACTTAAGCAAAGAGGAATCAACACTGGCTTCTTTTCAGAGTTTAATCAAGAACTTTAAAAAATCACATTCCACATGTATGATAGGAGCAGTGCTTAAAAGGGGCAGCAAACAACTGAAAAAAGAAGCCCTTTAGTTATTTTGCTTTAATGTTTAAATTCAAATCATTAACCTAGAAGTGATTATACTGCTAATAAAGTTTTTGCTTTTATTCTTATTTTACTGTTTATTATAGTACATTATAAAATACCAACAGAGAGTAATATCCTCGATCACCCGTTAAACAACGTGGGTATGGAGGTGAAATGGAGGGCATTCTTCAAGCTGTCAGTGATCTGTAATATCTGAAAGAAACACCCTGAGGACATGTGCTGTCGTAAAACATGTGCTGTGTTTTCATGGCTCTAGATTTTTTAATTAAATGCCACATATATTTTGTTCTGCAAGAAGGACGGAAAAAAATCAGTAAGGAAAAATTCCTAAAACATTGTAATTGCTACTTTTTTTTACATTTAAAGAAAACAAAAGGAGTTGCTTTTAAAAGACTGAGAAGGAGGCTTTCTTCTTTTTTATTTTCCAAAAGAACAGGAAAGCTCTTTTCATATATTAGGGATTTGTAACTTTGCACAAATAAATATTGTTATAGTGTATGACTAAAATGGAAAAAAGTCAATATAGAGCAGTTGGCATTTCACATTCAGTTATATACTGCAATAATATTTTTCATTAAATGTTATAATTTTTTTTAAAGTAAACAGAAAATAATCCTAAGTATAAAGATACTCCAAGCTATCTGATAAAAGCACGTAATCACTGGATGAAATTGCAGCATATTGACAGATGCATAATAATGATTGGTTTGAGATTTTACTAGTATCCAGCGACATTGAAACTTTGGTTAAGTTATTAAGATGGCTTTACTTTTTTACTTTCTAAGCAGGAGTTGTGCTTTCCATTCATTCCCGAATCTCACAGGAACTATTTAAATCTAAATGAAAATGTTATATGAAACACCACTTTCCAGCAAATGCAGGGACCACTTACTACTGCATTGTAAGCAAACTATACTCTCCTACAGCTTTTTCAGTACATGAAAGTCTTCAACACTTGAACAACTAATACTTGCCTGAAATGAAAGGTAAGCAAGGCAAAAAACATGCTCATGACAGAATAAAAGACTTTCACAAACGTGCTGTCAGTGTATTTCTGTTCTCCACAGAGCACACCCACTTTAGGGCTGTGGAGGGCACCCACGCTTGTCACCATGGCTGGCTCTTAAAGGGATGTGGAGAGATCACCTTCCATTGCTGTAAGCAATTGCAGATGCTCACAAACTGATTATGTCCCATCCAGTAATATTTGGCCTTAATTAAAGCTCTCTATTTACTAGACAATCCCAGTCATAAGAACACTGCCTAAAACTTTGTCCTCGCCAGCTGTTTCTCACAAAACAGATGGTCATGATTGGGAATTTTGATCTCTGTTTTCCAAAGATGCCACAGGCCTGACCCAAACCTATCAAGAGCACTGCATCACTTACTTATCTAAATTAAACTCCATCTGAGCCAAATAACCTCCTAACCAAAGTTCAGCTTCAGCAAGTAAAAGCTGAATCCAAGTTTTGAGGCCTTCCTTACAGTGGTAGCAACAACAATTTGGGATGCTGCAGGTACATTAATTTTAAACTGTACTCATACATTTTTACTTACAAAAACGAACGCTCAGAGAAAATATTCTCATCATAAAATCTATGCAGATACCTTATTAATTTTTGGTTTTAAACAAATATAGTTTGATCTCCACAAATCTTTGTGGGAATGAATATTAGCCTTGAGTAAACAAGTCTCCATTTACAGTTACAGCCCGTTCCAAAAAAAGCAAGAGCAGCTCAAATGTAACAGAATCAAATGTAGTGTTGAGAGCCACTAGTCACCTTTAGTTTAAAGCAAGGATGAAGCTACACTGGCCAGTTACCAGCATTAGAGAGATTAAAATGAATAAACAAACTCAGCTCACCCAGATACTGAAAAATTTAGCCTTACTGTGCACAACACAGGCCTAAGATGTGGAATCTAACAGAAAGTTCAACATTGAAAAAGCTTACAGAAAAAGTATATGTATGTAAACTGAGGAAATGGTATTGGTGCATTTTGTCTAATAGGATGTGAAACACACTACACAAAAAAGTCAGGTATTGCTGGGGTGCCTGTGTTTTGCCAACATATCCATAAATAAACCTCTACAAGGTTTTAATGAAACAGTGGTCTAGTGCACTGTGCAGTCATAATTACATGTATATATAAAAAATGTTTAAGTTACAATCAAGTTTGAGAAAAGAATCTTGCAATTCTTCACCATCCAAGCACAAACCCACCATCTGATATATGAAACAGCCAACTCATGCAGTAATTGCTAGGTGATAATGGTGTTGGGTGTCCAGGCCCCACACATGTTCTACCAAATGATTTTCATACACACTCTTACATAAATCTCTGCTTAATTTGGTCTCTCTTCAAACTAAAAACATCATAACTAAATTCCTAATTTATAGATCTCAATCCATATTAAATAAAGGCAAACAGTACTAAACAATAGGAAATAATTTAAATCTTGTGCCAGAATGAGTTTCCACAATTTCTCAAGATATTCTGCTTTGGTCTTTATGTAACACTCTTCTGTGCATAACAGAAGGCAGCTCTTCTACTGACACATATGCAAAACTGCCAGCAATATAATAGTGACAAACAAGGCAGTACCTGTCCAAAAAGCAGCAGAGTTTTCAGCTGCCCAACATATAGAGGATGATTATAACTTCTTAAAATTACTCATGAGTGATTATGAGTCACTGAAAGGCAGCTCCTTTGGAACAATACATTTGTAAACAAAACTGTCCTTCAGCTTGGGCCCAACAGCTCTTCCTTAGCTCCAATTATGTGCAGGAAAAATTAGAACAGCAGTCACAGAATATCAAAGTGATGTATTTGCACACAATAAGGAGAACAACTTGGGAGGTAACTGGTAACATACAGTAAGAAATGCTTTCTTACCTGCTTTATCCCACAATAATTTGCTATGTTGTCTACCAGCTCTGACATCACCTGCACTTCATGTGATTTCTTATTATTCATAAACTCATCTGGTTTGATACCTGTATCACATTAGGAAAATAAATACACATTAACACAACCTGTAATAACAAGGATTTGTGATCAATCAGAAAAAAAATAGCTAATATATGCTACAGTGTTTATATATTTTCAAGAGAGTAATTTTTAATTAAAAGCTCACTAAATTATTACAAGATTAAACTTTCGAATTATGGATGAATTAGCAACATTCAACACACTAAAACTCAGGTTTCTTAAGACATAGCAAATCTAACACTGATCAGATATTAGACAACAGCTACTACTATAAAACTGTACTATTTCTTCATTACTGTTCATTGAAAAGTATTTATTTTTGTCTTATTTATCAAGTTTACCTTCCCATAAATGAAATGTAAGGGTGAGGACAATTAATAACCACATTGTACAGCTTGTTAATGCTGCAAATTTGCTGACAGTATCAAGAGGGAGATATCTCTAATAAAAGTTATGAGCAATACTGGGAAAATGCAAAGAAAAATGAACTTTATTTACCATATGGATTGGTTATAGAACACCTTTATGGTAGAAGATCACTAATTTCAGTGTTGTTGGAGAATGTGTTAATGAGATGGAGTCAGCCTCCACCATGGGTTTACTGCTTGCAGAGAACACCAAGCATCCACTCGCAAATCCCTATGCCACCCATCCAAAGCAGGAGATCATAAGTCACTCCCTTTGGAGAAACCCACATATTTCTCTTCGGGGTCCAATGCTGCAGTACACTTGGATCTAGTCAAATTGATGGTAAGTCTGAGTGATGGCAGAAGAAACTGGATCATTACTGATGAGCATGGTCCTAGAAAACAGGACTTTTCTACATGACTAGCCAGATTAATATACTTTCCCATTTTCTGCTTTATGCTCCGTATGTGTTCATCTGTCCCAAAACTGATCATTAGACAAAAACTATGTTCATTTCTTGATCAGATCATGCTGGGAGCACAGCCAAGTGTGCTCCTTCTTTAAAAGAGAGTAGGGAATCAAACTGAGCTCACAAGAAACCCAGTGTTTTCTCTGTTTTTCCCAAACCCCAAGGGGTCTGTCTATTTCTTAAACATCTGGGGTTTTTATAATAAACTGTTATGACAATGCTTAAAATCTAATATAGATTCTATGAACTGACAAAGAAAAAACCGACTAAAAGACTTAAGTAATACAAATAGCAGAAACAAGTGTTTGTCATTTCATTGAAGAATCTCCTTAATTTTAAAATTGTAAAGATCTACACAGCATCCTAAAAGGTTCCTCATTTGTAAGCATATCAAATTAAAGAAAAACAGACAGGAAAAAAATTTAGAAAGAAAAAAGATCTCTCTTTTTGTTTATATTTGAACATTTTTGGGTCTGCATAGGCTCATTAGAAGAAGAGGCAGATTTGGAAGAAGAAGAAACAGACATTTAACTTCTTGACAGAAATAAAAGTTGTTTTTTCTCCAAGGCAGCACTGTCACTTTGGATGATGACCACATACTGCACCTTTACTCTCTTCTATATTATGAACTCAAAAGAATGAATGGGGTAAGGCTAGGTGAAATACTATGTCAGAGAATACTTAATCCAAATCAAGTATTTCAAACACAGTAGAAATCCAGAACAGTTACCTACTTAAAAAAGCTGAGGATCCAGACAGAAAAAGCACAATTTGTTTACATCTACATATATAACTGACTTGTCACCTTAGCTACAAGTCTCTTAAGTATTTTTTGACTTCTTTTCCTGCTTTCTGCAGCATAACACATTGCTTATATTTCAGCTCAGGGAAAATGATACTTTTTGGAGAAAATGATGGGTTTTTAAAATAAATATTATTTTTCCTGCATGTTATGCAAAATTCTGATGGTTTTTTTACATTATTCTGAAAAACAAGTAGACGTATTAGAAACTAATGCAAATGGCAAACTAATTAAAAACAAACGTATCAGGGGACTGGTTTATAGCGCCCAGACAACTAAAAATTTGAACTAAAAAAAATTATACTAGTTTGACACATTAAATTCTTAGTGTAAATTCTTTCTACCACAAAATTACTTTCTTGAAACAAATAATTACACATCTACATTTCCTTATTATGTGAACAACTGATGCAGGCAGCACAAATACTGATTTCAAAAACCATCCGAAATTTAGAGAACCATCTCCCTTTGTGATGAAAAAAAAATTGTGATTCAAATACTTAACAGAAGCGGCTCGGATGTGATAGAGTAACAAAAAGCTTAATGTTACTAGTTTTAGTTGGTACTGAAATGTTGCTCATTTCCATTGTGAATTCCTAGCATGGATACCCATATTCCATTTGAAGAACTGCCTTAACTCTTTAGTGCCATTTACAGCTACATGTTTAGTTGTGAAGCTGAACAAATTGAGGAGAGACTGATTTTTACATAGGGCTGACACAGATGCTTTTAAGATCTCCTGTGGTAGGGTGCAGGGGTTTTATACCCCAGCTGCCCATGGAAATTCAGATACACCAGATAAAAAAGAAGAAATTCATAGTTCACACCATACAACACCATTGATATAGAAGTTTACTACTGTGATTTAACTCCATGATCCAGAGTGAGGAACTGGAATAACCATACACTCAAAAAAACTCCTCTGAGGCAGAGTGATATTCTAGCATATGGAATTTAAAGATGGATTCATTAATAGTCACTGATTGGCATGGTTATTACCTTGGCCATAAACACACTGCAAAGGTAGACTACTCTTAATCCAACCCTCACTTCTGGGTGGTTAGGAGGCAAAGCAGAACACCCTTTAGATTTGGAACTCCATTCTGAGTAGCTGTGTCCACAACATGCTTCAAATGTTTGTGCTTACCAATTATTCCCAGGAAGGACACCAATATATCGACATTAAGTTTGCAAAGAAGCTAAGAACTATGTGAGTACACAAACTGTGGGAATAGGCTCAAAAGTCTGTTTGTCTTAGAAGAAGAAATTGTATTAAAAACATCTGAAACCTAAATGAAATTATGCTGATGCATATTTTTCAGAATATAATCAACACCATCACAAAGTTGCCAGTTTTCTCAGACTTACATTTCTCTTGACTTGCAAGCTTTAGCATGGCAGGGAACAAACATATCTTCTGAAACACATAAATAAGTCCAAAATAGCTAAAATAGTTTAAAGATCACAGCTTTCATTTGGCAACTTGCACATTATGAATCCATAAGCTGGTATTTTGCCTCTGCCAAATGATTACCAGGAACTTCAATTAAGTTAATTTAACTGATATTTACTGCCAATTCAGCACAAAGGTTTTGAATTATAATTCTATTGTATACATTTGGAACACATTTTATTTTTCCCAAGAACAACTTAGAAGTACTACAAAAACACAAACCCAGGCCTCAGTTACCCAACCAAGCACCACTCCTGCCACATAGAGAAAAAAACATTCAGCAATTGCCTTATTCCTGATTGTCTTGGTTTGAAAACAAACCAATGGGAGATCACAAGTCAAGATTGAAATTAAAAATAAGTGAAATAATACAAGGAAAAGCACTGACAAAGTCAGATACAACCTAGCACCCTGTTAGGGTGGTAGTAGCAGTCCAACTGAAGTAGTCCAGTTGAAGCGGTGATCCTGTGAAGGTCTAGTCTCCAGCTGAAGATTCAGTAGTAGCTCTGGTCCTCTGGGAACCCAGTAGACAGGGCTAGCTCAGGCAGTTCCAAGGCCAGGTTATATCCAGGTGGGAACACCTGGCTCCTCCCTCCTCGGCAGAGCATCTCACAGTGGGATGAGATAAGTCCATGAGTCACACGGTGGGTCCCTGATGGCCCATTGCCTGTCATTCGGGGTGGGTCATTAGCAAGTGATAATAGCTAACGGATGGCCCATTGCCTGTCATCCGGAGTGGGTGATAGCAGCTAATGGCCCACAGCTGGTGGTAATAGAATACTTAACTACATCAATATTGCAACCTAGGACACTGATGCTCCATTCTGCATGACAAGAAGATGAAAGAATCCTCAAAGTTTTGTCTAAGAAAGTTAATCCAGGTATGAACTCAAGTACAAGTATAGCAAGGTAGAACTAGAGAATTACAGAAAATTAAGAGGAACATGGGGAATGAGATAGAATAAAAATGAAAATTGCTAAAAAGCAAGTGGAAAAGAAAAGCAGCATACAATTGTCAAGAAGAAAGGGCTTCCGATGAACTAAGAGCATAAGGAAAGAAGCCAGAAAGTAAGAGGAATGCACAACAAATCATTAACAAAATCTTAGAAATGGCATTCTAGTACTTCTAAAAAAACCTGGGGAGCCAACGATGAAAAATGGCAAAATTGAAAAGAGAAAATGGGAGAGATGCACAACATTTATATAACAGTGCTATCACTTAGGATAAGAAACATCAGGAATTTTAATGTATCCTAGAGATAAAAGGCACTAGAAGGCAAAGACAGAGAGCTGCTCACTCTGTTTCTTAAAAACTAATGAGAAATCTTGAAGACAGTAACAAATCTCAAGAGGCTGAGGACTCCACGAACAGCATATTTGCAGTGAAAATTACAGCAGTCCAAGTAAGGATAAATGTCAGTTTATCATCTGATTTAAAAAACAGAACTGGGGTAAGACTCCCAGTGTCCAACTTTATGCCAACTTAAGAGCATTTTACTTGTATTTCTTTAACTACAAAAAACTGAATTACTGTAGTTTTATAGCATATAATTAGTATTAGTCCCAAAAATACAGAATTAATAAAATCTTTTTTGTCTAAGACATCAAACATTTATGATATTAGAAAGTGATACTTCCAAGAAAAGCATGTGTAGTAACTATGATTCTTACCACTCGGGGAGCAAGAAAAACAAAGAGAATTAACAATGTATCTCGAACAGTGATGTACCTGCTTCTCTGTCCCACCCTGTGGCTAGCACAGGTGTTTCCCATGAGAATTTTTTCCTGTGTTTTATAAACAAAGATAAAGTTTGGATGTTATTAAAAACAGTGTCTCGAGATTTGGACAGTTCAGGCCTGGCCAATCAGGCCTAGGGGGAGGTTTCTGACTGACCAATCCGGGTGACCTCTGAAAAATCTATATAAGTTGGAATCAAATAATAAAAGGGCTCTTTTTTATGCCACACTGAGAATCCGGGTCTTTTTCTCTGCTAGCGGCTCAACAGCAACACCACCCCTTTTAAAATTGAATCCCATGATGGCTCGATAGATACCAAATGCTCAAATTTTAGAATGAAAATACATTTTGTAAACAAAGACAATGAAGAAACCATCTAGGAACAAATGAAAATGGAAGTGAGGATCATGCAGGGAAAAAACCCCAAATAACAAACCACCCTCCAAAACCAAAACTCTCTTATAATCCTATGGTGAATAAGTAAACATTTAAATACAAATGCAGATATACCTGTTGCTCCTTCCTTGTCTCCTTTCAGTGCTTCAAGCACATCTTCTAATGGGGTACACACTCCAAGGTTGGACAAAGAATAATACTTAGCAGCCAGGGCAAACAAATGTACATTGACAAGCTTCTCAGAGTTTTCACAAAACGCACTGGAAAAGAGGTCATCATCTGCACATAAAAGGAAAAGGTATTTGTAAACAGTGCTTACAAGCTCTCTAATAGCGCTGACAGAGAACTACTGGCAATAAATACTTAGTATCAGACACAACTGGTCATTTATCTTACTTCACTAAGTTGGAAAACTCATTATATTTCTTCAGCTGTATTCCCCCTTCAGAACCAAGGTCAAATTTTGCTCTTAGCTGAACTTGTGTAAATCTGTTTCAGCAGACCTGCTTTAGTATAATTGACAAGCTAGTTCAGTCAACGTTATCACTTCTCTTGTGTTTACAAACTTGCTCGTTATACTTGCTCATTATATATGTCAGACCCATCTGCCAATATATGTGCACTACTACATTTGTGTTAAGGAATGCAGCTGCTCACTATATGAAATGTTTTGATTCACAATCACTCGATTCATGTACTTTCCAAGCTGCTTTGTAACTGGCGAATACTGGGAGAATTGAATTAACTTCGATTTCCAATCAGATGTAGGACAAAGTTAGGTTCCAAAGAATATTTTGTTAGATTCACGATGAAATACATAATCTGTTATTTCTTCATATTGAGTTTCAAAAATATGCATTTATTGTTAAGTGAAACATATTAGTATGAATAACTTATTAATTCTGAGATTCTTTTGTAACAACAAAAACCACCTATTTTAGCTAAAAGTATTTGTGAATTCTACGAAATTTTGCTTAAAATTTTTACATATTTGTAATTCTTTTAAATATATAAAAGGTAAACAGTCCAGAAAATATACTGTTACAAAGATTTGGAAAAAGTCTCCTGGCTTGTCTTTTGTGTCACGGGTAGATTTTGAGTAAGTGCATACCTAGCCCAGTAGTTTTCCTAAGTCTGGCATGACAATGGATGAAGCTGTTTTTATTGACTTCAGCTCTAATGCTCTTAATTTTCTTGCATGACCACAATTCAAGGTCACACATATATATAACAATCCACTGAAAAAAGTCCCAACCATGTCAACATGTTAATTTTCATGATATGACACTACAAAGGCATGAGTGTAGCAAATAAATTTTCCATCTAAGAAAAAATAAATACTGTCTCAGCTATGACCAGAATTAACGTTTCAGTGTCTGCACTGCAGTTCTTACTCCTCTCCGCTACAAAATAAAAAAAGAAAGCCACCTTTCTCTATAAAAAACTTTTTTGTATGAACATCTAGCAAATTTTAGTTAGTGTATCCTTCATGAAGGATAAGATTGTAACATGATATTTGAGACCAGAAATAAAGACAGCAGCTTTTAGGGAGAAGGGGCAACTTTGCTTTCCAATGTTTCTCCTGTAAGATTTATTACAGAAAGATAATAAGTTAGATGTGCTTTCACTTTTTCAGCAGCTGACATAAAATATATTTACTGTTCTTATAAATCTGACTTAATTGAAATTAAATTCAGCAATACCCATAACATCCCTGAACTTGGTTGTCTGGTGGAAGAACATGATAGAAATAGCAGGATCTTATACAAGATTGCCAGTGGATCACCTGCAATAACATTCCCACCAAAATTAAATTCTTGTCCTAAACTAAAAGAAAGGAACCAATTCAATGAAGGCATCTGAAGCCTAACTTCAAGCTACGGAATGGTAGTTGATGAACTATGCATTATTTATGAATATTAAAAATGTTTGTTTTCTTATGATGTTTCTACTCTGGATGCTCACAAGAGAAAATCTAATATGTCTTTTAACCAATCAGTCTATACATTTGCAAACAAATCTTCAGGGGAAAGAAACATACGCCCCACAGTCTGAAACATAGTACAAACAGTAATTTACAGTAAAATATGAAAATACTTAAACACAGATTTGTCTGTGCCTGTATCCCGTTTACAGCAATTATGTGATAAACCAAACGCAATATGGCAAGTGTCAGCTTTTTGATGTATATAAACCAGTTTCTGAATCTAAGAATGGATCTTAAATTTTTCTGCAGGGTACAAGTGGAAACAAGGGTTCCATTCTTCATATGGTCATTGCAATGAAACGATTTTCAACAAGGAAGAGCAATTTCTCATTATATTGGGTTTCAAGATCTCTAATAATTAGTTTCTGATCCTTAATGTTATTGAGTTGCACTCAAGTAAGCTATGATACTACATTTTTCTCTCCTAATTTTAACACAGGCTAGCAGTGCATTAATTTGCAAATATAAGTAGATGTTTGCAGGTATCTTCACTGAAAAACTCATATTCTACTACAGAGTATTGTCATCATATGACTGGATGGACAGACACCATACAGTCAAATTCTACACACTTCCAGCACTTCAGTGTTTAAATCATTCAGTGGGCCTTCCCATAGAAACAGGTTAGATCAGAGTAATTTGCCTTTAAAGTTTTCTTTATGATGATTTCATCTAATAATTAGTTTTGTTCCAGCCTCTATTTACATTCAATTTTATGTCCCGTTGCTCTGAATCAGTGTTGACTTCGACACTACCTGTCAAGAACATTAAGCCTGTCCTTGCTGCTTCCCAACACTTTTGCTTGCTGACCAGACCACTGTCTTGTTTCCATCTGGCTCTTGAACTTTATTCATAATCCACTATCTCTTCCATGCACAAATAAACTTTGAGGGATTTTTCCCAAATAACTCAACCCTTTAAAAATGAGTCTTACAGTTAATATTTTGAGAGGTCTTTGGATCCAACAGAGAAACGTTGCTAATGATGTAGCAATTCACAGTTCTTCAATCTCTTTCTGAGTCCAAATCATTATCTTAGCTTGTCTTCTATGCCAAAAAGTGCACAGCTCCACACACCACTTTCTGTGGAGCTTCTCCTACATCCCACATGCTTTCCTGCCTCACTTGCCATTTACCAGAGGATTTCAGAGCTAACGCAATGTGACAGCTATCTACACTCCATATGCTTTGGCACGATGCAGGCTTTTCTCAGCTAAGTGCTTTGTCAGAGATTTTACCTTGGGTTTGAAAATGATCTCTTTGCTCGGGCTCAGTCCCCCCAAGTACCACAGCTTTCAGATGCTTTATCTTCATTTCTGAAGGAAAATGCCCTGCCTGAAGGAGCCTTACTGCTGTTCCCCTCCTACTTGGACTGCAGCACATTCAGGAACACGCTTTCCCAGCTGGCTTCCTCTTCAGTTATGTGACAATTACTTAAAATATGAAGTGCTCCTTAAATAGATCTTGTCAGAAATAAAACAGCTGTCTTCCTTTGCCAGACACACTGACTATTACAGATACACCGGAAAGCTGTGCTCAAGCCTTTCCCAGCTGTGCTCCGCATCTCCAGTTTTAACACTCGGAGTACTTTAACTGTTACATCTTTCCACTCGTGGAGGGGTTTTGTCTGTTAGGTTTGTGTTTGGGTCTTTCTTTCGTTTTAGTTGTGTTTTTCAGAAATCAGAGTGAAGGAGTCTGACAGTTTGGAGTTTCATTTCGTTTCCATACGAACAGGATGAAATTAACGCAATGAGACCACTGTCACAGCCGCCACTACCGCGAGACCCGACATCTCAATTCCCAGGCCGGCCCGGGTCGCCCCGAGCTCCGAACGCCTCCCGGTTCCCCGGCAGAGCCGAGCGCCGCCTCCCCGCTCCCGCAGCCGCTCCCGCAGCCGCCCCGCTCCCGCAGCCGCTCCCGCAGCCGCCCCGCTCCCGCAGCCGCTCCCGCCGCCGCCCCGCTCCCGCCCCGCTCCCGCCGCCGCCCCGCCCCACTCACCGCACGGCGCCGCGGCGCCCGAGCCCGCCAGCAGGGGGCGCGCGAGCGGCCCGGCCGCGCGCAGCGCCTGGAGCACGGCGGCGGGGCTGGGCGCCACGAGCCGCTGCCAGAGCCCGCGCGTGAAGAACTCCACCGTGTGCGCGCGGCACAGCGGCAGCGCGCGCCGCACGAACCGCGCCGCGCGCCGCAGGGCCCGCGCGGCCTCCGCCGGGGGCAGCTGGGGCGGGAGCGCGCGGGGCGCCCGCGACATGGCCCAGCGCGCGGCCCGTCGCACCGCGGCGCGGCTCGGTGACGTAGTCCCTGTGCGCGGCGGCGGGAGCGCGATGGCGGCGCGGAGCGGCGGGTCCGGGCCGGCGGCGGCCAAGGCGGCTGGCGGGCCCGGCCGAAAGCGGCGGTGGAGGCCCGTCCTGCTGCGCGGTGTCGTCGGCAGCATCCAGGAGGGTGAGTCGGGTCTGAGTTGGCGCCGAAGGAGGCCCGACTGCCTGGCCCAGCTTGGAGCTGGCTCTGCCCGCGCGTCCCGGCTGCGGCCAGCCCTGCCAGCTCAGCGAGGCGTTTGGTGCGGCGGAGCGCGCAGCCCCGCCTCGCCCGCCGCCCGGGGGGTGCTCATGGCCGGGGCTCGGCGCCGGGGCTGCAGCGCTGCTGGGGCGGCCCGTGGGAGCTGGAGCTGCCGGGGCTCGCAGGGCATTGCAGCCCCTGGGCCGCGCAGCCATGGCTCTCGGGTTTAGGACTCGCCTCTAGGTTTCTCCTTAGAAAGGAAGCATGGTTGAAAAAAGGTTCAGACTATTGACAGGTAGTAATGCAGATGTAAAAATGAATAGGTAAAAGAGCATCGGCTTCAGCAGCGCTTCGCTGAAGTTGCAGCTTTGGAAAAAGAATAAAAGAAAAGGTTGGAATTAATTTGATTTCCCTTTAGAAACTGTTTCTTAGTGAATATTGTGAAAGTCAGTAGGCTTTAAGACTAGTACTATAAAAGTAATATAGTAGGAGAAAAGTATGTTTAGCTTCAACTTTCATAAGTTTTCTATAATGGGCGAGACTGAAACAGCCAATATCTATGCTTTCCTTTAAGCATAAATGATTCTATGACATTGCTGTAGAAAAGATCTTCCTGGACATGTGTAGAAAGAAAGTAGTATCAATGAAATACTATTTAAGTGAAAAGATATAATGGGTCATTAATATAGAGTGATACTGTGATTTAATGACTTTTTTCTCAGTGTCTCAGTAGCTGCAGGCTTCTGGTGCTGCTGCCAGTTTTCTTATCAGTGCCATCTTGAGGCTGCCTTTGGGAGCTTATTTTGGAATATCATTTGATGTTGCTTATGAAGCTGTCAAAAGTAGGAGTGAAGTGAAATGTTAACACGTCTTTTCACTGGATTCATAAAGCATTGGCAAAGGTGGGGAATGTTGGGTGGGCATTAAGTAGCAATGTTTGCAATGTTCTCTCAGGGGTTTAGGCAATAATTTTCAGTAAATCTATACAAGCTACAATGCTGCAGTAGGGAACACATTAATAATAGTGGTTTTTTCCTTGAACTTACAACTGGTCCTTATTAAAATTGCTACACCTAATGTTTTTTTCCAGTTTGGAAAGAAAACAGGTTGAAAGGGTCCTGACAACAATTGAATTTGGTGTGGTACTAGTTTAGTGCAGGTGTATTTAACACCCTTTTTTTTATGTTTTCAGGACGAGGATTTGCATTTCGGAGGAAACAAAAGATTGAACGACAGTACAGGAAATTATTGAAAAAGAGAAGACATGTGCATTCACAGCAGGATGATCAGTTTACTGACACCTATCCAGAGCACTTGAAACATCTTTACCTCGCAGAGGAAGAAAAGCTTAAGAAGCGGCGCAGGACTCCAGATGATTCAGTGCCATCAGAAGAAAAGCTTAAAGAAGCAGCAGAGTAAGTTTTTAAAGTATGTCTTTAAAAAAAAGTAATTATTTACATCCCTTAAGAAATATTTTAGATCCTAGCAGTTCACATCGACGTCATTGTGGTGATTTGCTTTACTGAAAATGCCATTATGTTTTAAATATTTTTTCCTGGTTGTTAGACAAATAAATGGCAATGTAACTGGTTTTGTCCTTGACACAATGAGGTGTCATTGCACAGTATTGCCACCAGATGGAGATGAGAATAAAGCAAAAATTTTTCATTTTTCCTCCAGAAGAGAGTGGTATTTCTAAATGAAATTATGAGCAAACACCTTCTCTTTGTTTTTGATTGTCTGTCTGAAATCTCCTTGATGCTGATGACAACTTTTGACCTTTTATTGTGTGAGTGATAGAGTAACCAAAAACTTACAAGGGTTATATTTTTAAAGTGTGAAATGTCTTTGTTAGCACACTGTTTATGTAACATCATTATTATAAATCAGAAAAAAAATTAGAAGTAATGAGAACAGTCCATTCAAAGTAGTGTGACAGTAAATGCCAGATAAATGGTTTTCTTCTTCTGTTTTCTTTGGTAAAAGATACATGGGCAGTGTCTTATATTGCAATGTGGAAGGAACATAATTTCAGTTCCTTATTTCACACCATTAAAGACAATAGTGTACCTATTCAGTACCTAATTTCAGAACATTGATATGCCATTTCATTCAAGAAGAAGCTTTTAGAAAGGCATTGTCACTACTGTGCTTTGTCACCTTGATCTGTCACCCTGGCTTCTCTGGCAGGCAGTTTGCTAACAGCTGGCTGTCCTCATCTCTCTGAAGTTGCTTCCATGTGTTGGAACTGGAAAGAGGTAATGCAGCTCTAAGCTAGTACATTCAGGTTTTGTAGCTCTGAAGAGCTTGCACGATGGGAAAAATTCTTGTAGGAACTCTTTAAGCTTCATGAAACATCATCCATGTGAACATACAGTGGATAAGATGTATGTCTTACTAAAATTTGTGTGCTGTCCTGTCTTTAGTACATTTGGTACTGAAGGAGTTTAGTTTGTTGTGTTTTCATGCTCATGCATGACCTGGAATGGTGTTGGGTATCATGTAAGAGTGGTACAAACAATCCATTCAGTGTAGAAGGATGAGTCTTCTGAAACCTGTATTTGTAATTAACTTCCCTGAATATGCATAAAGCAGTGGAAGACTATGCTGTGATTCTGCAGTGGCTGTGGTATCTGTGGTTATATCTGCTTGATGATAATCAGTGTCTGAAGAATATGTACTTTTTCTTCTAGGTCAGTTGTGACTCAAGGGAAGTTCAAAAATAAAACGTCCAATCAGAAGGCAAAAGAAGAGTATGAAAAAATAAAGGCTGAGCGTGCTAGAAGGAAAGAGGTAAATCTTAAACAGCGTTCTTTCTTGACTTTGCTAGACAAAAACTAGATTAATACTAATTGATAATTTCTACCTTTCTGTCTTCTATCTGAACCCAGAGAGAACCATAGGAAGTATTGGTACTCTTTCAGTCTTTTTCAACTTGACAGTAGTATTCAGGCACACGGACGATCAAAGAATCATTCTCTTTGTTTTTACAATTTTTGTCTTGCAGTTGTTGCTAGCAGGATTTCATTATGTCCATTGGTACATCAAGAAAAGCTTAGAGATTGATCTGCATACCCCAGTGGGTTATAGTAGAGCTCTTAAATATTGTGGAATGGGAAATAATACCATAATCTTGTGACAAAAAATGAAATACCCATCCTATTTCTTATGCCATTATCATAATGGAGTCTTCATTTTACCTTTTTATGTACTTTGACCAACAGTGAAACAATTAAATGTAATAGTATCCATCAGCCAAAATCTTTAGTAATTCCCTTCATTTGAATTTAATTGGAATTATTTTTACAGGACATATCTTCATATTATCATTGTTGGATGGCTCACTTGAATTATTAATTTGAGAGATCCGTATTTAACTAGTTTTTTTCTCTCCCAGGGCATTGTTGTACTGTAAAATGGCAGACAGTGTAACACTGTAGAAGTTGTGTAACTTTCTGCTGACGTACTAAATTTCAGTAGCTACTGTATAAATATTACATAAATATATAGCTGTGAAAAACACACTATCTCTTCAGTTTAGCTGTATTTAGTTTTATGCAAGCTGATCTGTGATTCTGGGTGAGTTGCATGGTTATTCAGCTGATGGCTGCTTTTTTGCATATTAGCTACAGATCATGTCAAAAGAAATTAATCTTATGACCAGCTTATTTAGACAAAATGGGAACAAGCAAAATCCCAGCAAGACTGCAGGAAGCTTTCTTTGAGCAGCACATAGGAGTTGCCTGAGTGAAGGTGTTGGCATTTTTAGTTTTATGCAAGATAATTAGGCAAAACAGTAGCTCAGTGCCTCAATAATGGTAATCATTTAAGCGGAGTACTGGCATGATGAAAAAATAGAGGATGTACTTTGCCCTCGTGTTAGGAAACACTGCATTTGCTGTTACTTATCTTGGGAAGAGAAATAAGCCTAAAGACACTATTTTGGCCTCCACAAAGGCCTTTTTTGGCCTGAAAAAGCTAAGATTTAGTAATGATCAGAAAAAATATGAATGTAAGTAGCAACTGTTTAAATAAGGTGAATGTTCTTGCTTTGAAGTAAGCATTTGGTTGGTAGCTTAACTGGATGTTGTTTACAAGAGTGCTCAACAGCAAAAAAATTATTAAGAAGTGAATTACAGGTAAGTTAGAGCTGATGCTACTCCATTTTTTTAAAAAAGGGGGAATATATTACATTAGTCATTATGGTAAAATAAGTCAGGGATTCTGAGTGAAGAGGGATTATCTGTGCATATTTTCACAAGTATTTGTTTATTTAATTGATTTTTTTTTCTGAGGCCTCTTAGATTTCTGTTTAGAAATCTTTTGAGTTATACCTGGATAATTTTATGTTACATGTCAGAGAGAAATTCTTACTAATTTTTGTACATCACTGAAGCTATCTATGCAGTGGAAAACAAAAATATGATTGATAAATTATCATCTTTTCAGTCATTCTGCAGAAATGCTTCCTTATTTGGTCAGCATAGCACTGCATTTCAAAGAATAAACTTTTATGAGGAGAAATTATCCAAATTAACTGAAGCAGTCTCAGTCTGATTCGTGATGTCTTGCACATTTTGGTAGGACGTGAAGTGAAGTAAGCTGGTTGTCTTTTTTGTTGTAGATGTTTGCCCAAATTACTGAGTAAAATTGCAACACTAGAGAAGGGGGTGTGAGATGTTTGATAAAATGTGAACATAATATTGTGGTGATTATCTATATAGTGTTAACACTCCATCCATATATTGTTAACATTCTGTTAGTGGTTTGGTTGCATGTGTGCTTCATGGAAGGTTTTATGAGTGAAAATTTTATTAGGGTTTGTGGTTTTTCCCCCTCTCTCTTAAAAGTAAAGACAGCATTCTGTGTTGCTTCAAAGAGGAATGGTCACTTGTAGTTTGGTCTGGATTCATTTTGCCCAGATAATGCTGTCCTAATACCACAAACCTGCCCGACTCATGGTCCAGATATGTCCTATATTCTATCTGCCTATCCTGTGCGGAGGTGTCCACTATCCTAGCAGATCTGGATTGGCAAGATATTTCCATAGCAGCTGCTGCATCACCTTTTTCTTTCTTGCACTCAGGAGGACAAAGTGGGGAATTTTTTGCTAGTTTGTCATTTAAGGAGAATAGTCGAGCACATTTTCACAGAAGTAGTGTACACTGCAGCAACAAACCTTATTGTAGGATGTTCTACTGAAGAAAACTCGGCTCTTCTCGTGAAGCTTGAGATTGTATAATGTGTTTTGATTGCAGTATGTGCTGAAAGAGCATCCTGATTCAGCTTTAGAGAAATGGTGTTCCTAGTGTCAGTACAATATCTGATTGCCAGTATCTCTAAAAAAAATAAATTTCATTGCTTATAGTTAGCTTCACAGTCAGAAGGTTTGTAATCTTTTCACAATCTTATATATTTATTTAATTTCAGGAAGCAGAAAAAAGAAAACAACAAAGAGAAGAAGCTCAACGTTTGTACAAGCAAAAGAAGATGGAAGCTTATAAAATACTGAGTAAGAAGACAAAGAAAGGACAGCCAAATCTAAATTTACAAGTAGAATTTCTTCTTCAGAAAATACAGCAAAATACATGACCCCTGCATATATTTGAGTTACCTGCGGACATTTTATTAAATTAATATTAATAAATACTGTCTTTTTGCTTCCATATTACTTAACAATTGTTATTGTCTTGATTTATCTCATCAGTCCAGTAATGGTATAGTTATCTTGAAAATACATATTCTATGCTGAGAGTGAAAGGGATCTGGTGCCTTAAAAATAAATGGTCTGTACTTCTAAACTTAAATCCTATTAGCTGTAAAACATCCTGAATTCAAAATAGTAGGCTGTAGCACCGTCTGAACATGAATCTAATACTTCCTGCAATTGTGACTACTAAAATTCTACTTACTTGGCAGGACTGAAATGATGCATGTGACATATTTGATATCTCAGGAGCTGCCAATTCTAGGAGCATGTTTTGTGTGCTCTTGGATAGGTTTGGCACCTGAAAACAAAGCACATAGACAATACTTGAATGGTGTTATTTATCATTTTCTAGAAAAAAATAAACTTGCCAAAGGTCCAAAAGTGGTCTGAATGTAAAGATTTATGGCAAGAAGCTTTGCAGCTGATCTGCGCAGATACTGAGCATTTGAAGCTTCTAGAAATTTTACAGCATGTTTACATACATGGAACAAAATTAGCTTTCTCAGCATCCCTGCGTGTTGGCAACATGACACCCAAGTTTGCATCTACAGTACTGGGTATTCAACAGTTACATGAAAACATTCAGTCATCAAACTTCATCAGACAATGTCATTGGATACTAAAAGTCCACTAACACCGAATATTTAATAACCCAATTCATTAATAAATTAAAGCCAACCTTATTTTTCATGAGAATAGTTCCCTTTGCTTCATTGTCCCTTTTCAGTTTGCATCTTACTTCCTGATGATAATTAAAAATCCTCCAGCATCCTGCACTTACAATCACGGAGCATAAATCTGCTGGAGGCAGAGTGTGTCCTCACACTATAAAGATATAATACATGATATGTTGTATTCAACTGTAATCATTAATGTGAGATTTTGTCATCTCAGAGAAATATATTGAAATATTTGCTTGTGGATACAGCACATACATTTAATTGTCCAAAGATAATGCAATTGAAGCTTTTTTAAATGCTTTTTGATTTCTCCAAAGGGTCTGTTCTGTAAAAATTACAGCTATATAAAGCATGAATTAATTCTATGTCAAAATTTTTACTGATATCCATGATTTTTTTCTCCAACTTATTAAATTTTGGTGGGATTTTATATTTTTTCCTTATATAAATAAAGCTGTTAGCTTCAGTGTTCAGTTAGCTTCAGGAAAATAGTGTTTAATGAGGTAGACAGGGCTCCTTTTAAAGTAATCCAGTATGCATTAAAATACATTTAGTGGTTGATAAACCAATACACATTAAAATATCAATTTATTTGGGGTGTGTTTTTTGCAATTATTGTATAGGTGTCGATATGTTGAATTGCAGTGCAGGTCTTAAAACACAGAACTAGCCAATATGCACTGTTCTCAAGATTAAAACAAAAGGGATATAGTTTGCACACCCATAGGTACCTGTAAACACTGGTCTGATTTTCAGGCAGTTTCTTAAGATGGTCACTTTTTCATTTAAAACAATGTCTTTCTGTCCAGGTGGTAGTGATTACTGTTGTCAATGTTATTTTAAAACCAATTATATATATCATTTTGTGGTAATTTCAGGTTCTGAACCTGCAAGTGTATGAGCTGCTGCTCTTCGATCCTTACAGTACTCTGCTCCAAAGGTAGTGGAGGTATGCTGATAAATTGCCTTTGTACTAGGAGCAATAAATCATGCCAAAACTTACAAACATTTTGTATTTAACAAATACTTTCTTTGGGAGTAAAGAAAGGGGACAAAACACAGTTACACCATACACAGGAACACCTTTCACTTCTGCATTATACTTTGTATTGGAGAGAGTTATGCAATTTTCAGCTGCATGAGTGAGGGCAGGGCAGCTCTTCCAGCCCACGTCCTCCCCTCCTATCTCTGGAAGAAGCACACCTAGGAGTGGGCTTTAAATTCCAAGTAAATTCTGGATATTTTTCATATTTTCGACATCCACAACTGAAGAAATCACAAGGATTTTGATAAGAAGATGGACCTATATTTAATACTCTATTATATAAATTAATATTTTTTGCCAAATTCCTTGATTATGGAAGGTACAGATATTCTACAAAAGAAATATATAGTCACAACTTTCACAGTAAGACCCTAATTTTTTAGTATTTTTAATTTTCTGAAGATTCTTGGGTTGTATTGTAAACTCTTTTAAAATAGGTAATCACCTTCCTTAGACTTGGATTCACAAACCAAAAACACTGGTATGGTGAAGTTTGGATATTTACTATTGAAGGAAAACTTGTAACTGAAAAACCAAAAAAAGGGAGAAAAACTAAATCTGAAGTGATCTTAACCTGAAACTGTAACGTGTAGGTAAGACCCTTTGTCATTTCCCTAGAATGTCATTTGGCAAGTATGAAATTAAGCTATCTCAGACCTTTATCAGCTGTAAAAAAGCCACAGCACTATGAAACAAAAAAACAACAACTCCCTCCACCCAAAAAGCAGGAATAGCTAGAAGCATCTCTGTCTGTCAGTTTGTATTAGGTATGTCTCAAAACAGTGCAGTCTCCTAGAAAATTATGAACTTGATAGAGAAATGATTCTTAGACCTGCGGTATAAGGTAAGAACAGAAGATTAGTGTATGACTTGTTTGCAGTATGAATTATTATCTAATATGCTTGGGCTATTATTCCAACTCCACCAAAATCTAATTTGTACTGAAGACTGCAGACTTTTGCATCTGTTAACAGTTGCCAATTAATTACAGGCTGAAAAGCTTTTCATTATCCTTTAATTTCATTGTCTTTTCGTTTCAGTTCTATGGTAATAATAAATCTTAAACCAGACCTTTGCAGGGAGTAGCAGAGCTATTTTATGTGAAAGAGGTTTATTCTGGAGTGATTTTGGTATTAGATATAAGAAAGATGTCATCATTAAAGTGGTGGGGGATCAGAAAAGTGTATTTTTTATTTCTCATTCTGGAATGGAGGAAGGGATCTTGTTCTCCTTCCTGGCTTGGCTCAGAAGTGTTCCCCTAAACTGTGTTTTCTTCTTTGATATATTAAACGTGCACTTCCTCATAGGCTTATATTTCTTAGTGTATAGTGACACACCACAGTAAAGTTGGGGGCCTGACAGAAAATAAAAGGAATGGAAAGCGCAGACAGTTGGAGAACTGGTAACAACCATGTGTTTCTTAATGTACACCATATTCAGCATATATGAACCACTGTTTTACAAAACTGGTGCACAGATCTGAAATACCTTATGTAATTTAACAGAGAAGTTGACATCTACAGAATTAATTTTGTTATAAGCTCTTTAGGGTATATGTCCAGGATAGTTCTTCTAGTTTAAAGCTGGGATGCCATTGCAAGTCAATAAATAATCTCAATTGGAAAGGAAAATAAAGGTAGAAATTCCTTAGTTTAAGTATGGAAAATAATTACTACAAAGTAAAGGGTTATTTATAATCACAACCCAGTGTTGTAATCTGTTTAGCATTTATTTTAACAATAAAAATTAATTTCAGATTTTTAGATTTAAGAAAAAGTCACAATGAAATTTAAGTTTTTGTCTGGTGCCAATTGGATCTGGATGTTTCCCTATTACCATTTCTATAGCAACAGCAAACATATTATGGAAGCAACATTAAAACATTTTTAAAGATCACACCTTTGTGGTTATCTAGCTGCAGAAGGTAATATCAAATAACCGTCTACATTTCAGCTGAGAAACTCCACAGAAAAGGTGGAAAGAAGTAATTCACAACACCAATGCTTCCACTGGTACTGTGTGTGTGTGTCTGTGTGTGTGTGTGTGTGTGTGTGTGTGTATGTGTATGTGTGCACTTTTCAAGGGCTCTTTTTGTGCTTGGTTAAGAAAAGCCCACTGGGTGGAGGCATGGAGCTAAATTTCATCAGGAAAAAGTAATTTGTAACAAATATAAAAAAAGGAGCGGACATTAAAACAAAACCCAGCAGCCCTGTTTAATGAAGTCTTTAAGACTTGCTTGCTATTTGAAATTGTACATATCTTCCTTAAAACATCCTGATTATAATTTAGAATTATTTCTGCATTAAAGAATCAATGGAAAACTTTTGTGAATTGCTCAGATGTATCCCCTACTTTTAATTTTATGCTGCTCACTTACAGTTTTGGCCATATCCTGCCACTTACACAAACAACATTGTAACAGTTGCATATGCATTTATCCTTCCGAAGCTACTGAGAAGGAATTCTGAAGTCTTGCAGTACAGAGTCTGCTTTAGTAATTTTTTGACTCTTCTGAGACCTAATTGCAGGTTCATCAACATTTGTCTCTAAATAGGGGCATGGAAGCTGAGCAAGGCTAACTGTTCTATGAGCTGTTGTGCATTGCACAGCACCTTGTTTTCTACTTTATTATACTCTTATCCAATCCTAAGTAATAGTCTTGGCCGCAATCCTTCATTTCTCACTTGCTGTCCCAGTAATATTATCAGTGAACAACTCTTGCAACAGAAACTAATCACAATTCCACAGCTTCCCTGGGCTCAGCTTTCTCCTGCAGGTGCAGCCAGCTGTGGCTGAGCATTCTGGTGGCCCCAGTGTCACAGGCAGCTCAAATACGTTTAGCCCTGTGAGCCCTTGCTTCAGGGGGCCAATCTGAAATGTCACAGGGGATGTGCCTGAATCCCCCTGCAGTGGTTCTGCTGCAGGAGCTACTTCTGCAGGGCCAGTGACCTTGCAGACAGAACTGGGAGTGAAAGGCCAAAAGCAGGTTGTTGACATCCATTACATACACATATAGGGATTGTTAATGGAGCACTGTGAGATGCTGGGATTTGATAATCTGCCTAATCTGCTTTTCCGGGCCTTGGACGCAGTTTCAGACCAGGACCCCTATCTGCCAGCTGTAGTGATGGTCACATTTGTCATTGTCTGCTCCTCTGTTGATGTATCTCAGAGCAACTTTGTATAGAGCCTTTCCTACAGAACTGTGTGGGAAGGAAAAACAAAGTCAAATGAGACCTAGTTAGAGATTTGACAAATATCCACATAGTCAGCTCTAGTTAGTGAAGGCACAAGTACCACAAGGTCAGGCTTTGTAATTTTGTAATCTATAGATGCGTATTCTGTGCTCCTTGTTCCTGGGAAATGCTTGTAGAGAGTCTCCAGAGGAATTGCAATTACTAAGTGGAGTCTTGGCAAATATTGACCCAACTGTGAGACAAGTCAGTGCCCCAAGGTCAACCCATACAAATGCTGTGCTGCTGCTATGCTGTTATGCTCTTTTTTGGGCTGGTTCACTTGGGCATCTTCAGCTTGGCATAAAGACAGGCTGAAGTCAGGAGAGATGCACCTTTAAAGTAGAAAAGCAAAATTCATTGTTCAACATAAAAGAAATAGCTAGGACATTGTTTAACATAAAAGAAATAGCTAGGAGTTAATGAGCTATTAGCCTAAACAACAGTGTGCCCAGCACCTCTGATGTGAAAAACCTTGGCAGAGAGGCTGGAATCAGTCAGGAGGAGGGGTTGAACACCACCACACATCCTCTCAGCTTCAATGTGCTGTCTGCAACCAGCAGCATCAACACTGGCAACATTGCCAGTTTGACCCAATGCTTCACAACTGGTTCCAAACAAAACAGACCATCCCAACTGACGTCTCTGCTGTTTTCCCACTAGGCCTTACGGATTTCCATGCTGACATTTTCTCCCCTCAATCTTTGAGCAGCTAATGATACTGTTTCAATTGATGAGACTTCTGTTTTTTCTGTCACTGTACAAACCTTCCCACAGCACATTCATGGCAGTCTAAGCCCAGGTTACTGCACTGTGTTACATGAGACCTGAGTCTTGGATAACCGGTCCACTGTGGAGAGTGAGGACAGCCTTCAGGTGGGGTTTTAGCCTATGCACTGACCCAAGGACAGGTGGGCAGGAGTTCCTTCCTCTGGAGAATTAAATTCCAGTATTATTGGTTCTGTTGCTTTTCACAACCCAGTGTAAAATACAAAAAACCTGGATCCTGGAAGCAGTGTTTTCGTGCAGGTCAGGGTGTCCTCAGGCTTAGGAGTGGATCATATGTCATGGTGCCAGGTTCTTCTAACCCAGGCCCAGGACTCCCGTGTGTCCTTGCCCCTGTTTGCCTGTTCTTCTGGCCTGCCTAAGTCTGAATCTAAGTCCTGCCTTTAAGCATGTCAATTGGTATCCCCAGTTCTCTGCCCAGGTCACTCATAAATGTGTCAGACAAGACAGGACAGACCCTTGTGTTATTCTGCTTGTCACTGGCTCCAAGCAGCATCCCATGACCCTCTGAGTGCAGTCATCCAGCAACTTCTTAGCCATCTAGTAATCTCTTAAGTAAGAATTTTTTTAATGGTACATACGCAATGTGAATCTCATTTTCCTTTTTCCCCAAGTAGCAAGTAGGAATATTTATTGAAAATTTAGGCCATTTATGATTCTTTTTTTAACTAGTTTCTTTCCTGAAATAGAATTGATAGGATTCCTTCTGTCCTAAATAGAGATAGAGATAAAATTAGTTTTATTTTCCTTACTGTCAGCTATAGTTTCCTTGTTATCCTTTAATTTCCTCTATCAATTTTATACTATATCTTATTGATATTCGTTTCACTCTCCTTCTTTGTTTCTGCTCTCTTGAACATAAAAAGAATTTTTTTATTAATCTGTACAACTCTGTGATGCATATATGTAATAAAAATGAAAATATAGAAGTACTAATTTATGTGCATAAATTCAGCTCATTTAGTATTATTAAAAAAATGGGCATCATAAAAGAGGCAGTGGTTCTCCACATAAAAATAGCAATAACAGCTATACTTGTAATGCCTAACAATCCTGAAGTACAAGAATATTTTCACAAGTACTTTATCTTGTTTTCTAAAATCATCTATAATATCGTGGGGATCTCTAAATGTATAGCATCTAAGGAGAAAAAAGAAAGCCCTTCCACTGAAGAGTTTAAACACAATGTTATCAGCTGTACTAAGATTATTCTAGAAGTCTTATGTAATTATTTTAAAAACAACTTCATTCAGCTCAGTAATATTCAGTCTTGTCCTTCACCCTGACAGATGATGAGTTATCTCACAGAATTATCAATTTTTGTAGCTCAGTTCCAGTGACCATGTCTCGATTATATTTTGATTATATTTGTTATGTGCAAATTACATACTGAGGAAGCAGTGAGCTTATAATACTTAAAAGAAATACTGACCCTGGCATACACTTCCAATGCAAGCATCTCTTCATTCTAGCAAATAATACAATGTTATTATAATATAAGGTTGTAAAACAGCTAGACAGCTTCTTTATAACTTCAGATACTTTTATCTTGTAAATTTATGATGAACTAAGCCAATCCAAAAATTTACAAGAGAAAGTGCCCTTGTGCATTTATGCAGATTTTATCCTGACTGTTATTCTCCTGAGACTAAATGTGTAATATATGTAGGTTGTGGCAACTTATAAATTTGATTTTTCTTATGAGCTTTATGGATAAATGGATGTTTTCCAAGTGAAATAATCACCGAGAGCTTGTTTACATAATATGATTGACAAACACCTCAGTACAATTACTCACACACTGTGAAAAAATTCTGGTGGAAAAGCATAACTGAAAGGATTACTTTGTTTGCTGGAGCTCTAGCAGTATTTTAACAACAACAGTGTATGTACAACAGGGAATGTTTTATATAATGATGAGCGTTTGCTAAATGTTAGGTTTTGTTCCAGATGGCTTTTGGAAACACAGTCCTGGTAGGCCATTGAAGTCTACAGATTGAGATTTCTTTGATACCTGCCCAGGATGATTGAGCTGGCTAATAATTGTGGTTGGAATCTGTAGACTGGAGCCATACCTGAGAAAGTAAAGCAGCAATTCATGCAAGCTGGAGTGAAGCAGGGTGAGGAGGGCACACCCAGCCAGCCAGTAGTGTCTGTCATGTGAAGCTTCAAGCATCATGTTGATTAGAACAGGGACCTGGGTGAGGGACTTGCCATCTCAGCTCCTTTCTGTAAACCCCTCCCTAATAGTACTCACCTGCTAATATGGTGTGGCTATAACATGTAGGAATGATGCTGGCTTGGCAGTGCTCTCTCCTGTGTGGTGCAAGAATCCCTTCTCCTTTGAGCAGTGCTCAGTAGAACCAGTCCACTAGTGGGCAGCAAGGGCGAGTGAGGCAAATAAGTGACTCTCCTGTTTTTTATCATTTATTCATCTCTGTTTACCCAATGGTTTATGAAAACACAATGCAGCTTGTGCATTATGCACATCTTCTTCCGCTCATGGTGCAGTAGAATCTGATATGATATATTTACATTCTGATTGTTCTACCAAAACATTTTAAATACTAGAATGATTGATAACTAGTAGGTAGCAAGGATTTTTTTAGTCTTCATTCTGTACCTTCATAAAAACAATATGAATATTTTAGTATTATCTGTAACATTCTCTGTTCCACAGTCTTCAACACCTCTGCAGTTTTGACTTTATTTGATGTGCAGAGAGAGACTAAAAAAGATACTGGTTTTGTGTGCCTGTGCTCTCTTTCATGTATGTGTGTGCACGTGTGTGTACATGTTTAAAATGTCAAGATGTTACATACTCAGCATTGATGCATACTTTCCACTGTCTGCTTTTTACCTCAGATCCATAAAACAGTTTGTTTTAAGAGTGATTAGTTACCATGGTACAGTTGGAGGCATACCTCTGAAGTACATGACATCCTTTGCCCATCTATTTTGAAGGCTGTTGTTATTTTTCTTGCAGTACTTGATGCTAACAATATTTTGATACTTTTCCTCTGCACCAGTTATGTTATTTCACTACCTGAAAACCGGAGTAAGATTTCTTCATCTGGATTTGTCAGAGCCTGCAACCATTCTGCTGGAAATCAGGAAAACTGATGTCCAGTTCTGAATATGTTACTTTTTTACTTTCACCATCATATGAGAAACTTTTCTTAGACTGTCTCAGAGAAAAAGTAGCCATCAGATGAAGTCTAGCCCCTGGGTAAAAGAAAATTAATAATCCTCCAGAATGTTTCTGGGATGGTTCTGGGATGTAGCTGGTCAGCTCTCTGGAGTGAATAGAGTTAATTTCAAGTCAATATCTTGATTATGCTTCTTGTTTTGGGGTTTTACTGTCTTTCAAAGTAAAAGAGTATGAACATGAACATTTTTGCCCACTTTTCTTGTTAATTGCCCTTTCTCACAGAGTTTCACAACAGTTTTTTTCTCCAGAGATCCTCAAAACAATGCATCTATTCCAGATTGTGCAGCTTTTTTTTTTTTTTTGTTCCTCTTCAAGTCAGCAAGACCTGCTTTCTTTTCTTTTCTTTTTCTGCCTTTTTTCAATGTGGAATAAATTAATGAAGCAGACACATTTGAAGTTGATCCCTATTAAAATTTTAGGCTTGCAATTTACTGGTGTGCAGCCTGAGCCCTGAAAAAAATCCCAAAACAAATGAACAAATGAACTAACAAAAATCAAAAAGCAAAACATGAAAAACCCCCAACTCCCTGGATTCAATCTCCACTGCTGGATCTTCTGCCAGAGCTCCATCTTGTAGTTACATGAATCAAGAGAAGAGTCTGTAAGGCAAATCTCAGTGTAGGATGAGGCCATTACACATTAAAAGCAGAGTAAAACAGGTAGATTTCAAACAGAGTAAAAGCCATACCGGGTAGCAATGCCCTGAGGAGTTTACACAAAATGTGATAACCAAGACGCTAACATCATATAGCAACTACATCTCCCAGAAAATAAAGTAACAACAAATAATTCCATTGTTTTTAAACTCACTAGAAATATTCTAATGAGAAAACATCTGATATTTTTTAA
This sequence comes from Lichenostomus cassidix, assembly GCF_008360975.1. Lineage (NCBI taxonomy): Eukaryota > Metazoa > Chordata > Aves > Passeriformes > Meliphagidae > Lichenostomus > Lichenostomus cassidix. The sequence goes on along the minus strand of NC_139480.1, from coordinate 38,956,051 downwards.
GTTGGTTTCACTACAATAAAATTAACATTCTGTCATAAAACCATAGTAGTAGTAGCAGTAACAGTACTAGTAAAATTATCCAGATATTTAATATTTAAAAAGGAGGCAGGCATTTCAGTGTGATGATTAGTCATAAATGAAGCAGCTTGTATTAACTTCATTTTATTTAATTGATTCTTGAAGTACAATTTTGATCTGTTGAAGGAAATCAGATTTTCCCCTTGTGTTTTCTACAGGCCAAATTTTCTCCCCTCTGTTTTCTTTTGTTAGCCTCTTTTGCTCCCATCCTAATCTTTCATTTCTTGAAATGATAGAGTTCAAAGATCTGATTGCAACACTGGAAAAATCTTGTGGACCATAGCCCTTTATTTGATGTGTCAGTAATTTTTCAGCGGTAACAGCAAGGTTCCTAGACTTCCAGACAAACACTTTTATTTCTTTTTGCTAGCATATGAAAATGGCAACACAAACACAGTGCCTCAAGACCTGGCTGTCTCTGTAATACGGAACACACAGATTTTTATGAACTCAAAGTAAAATGGAGTTAATTCTTGTTGAACTGCTGATTTCTTATTACACCCCTCCTTTTAAAATAGCTACAGCTAGAGACTTCTACTTGAAAATACCATGTGTCAATGCACAGAGAGTATTTCATCCTGTAACAAGCATAAGTCACCTTCCCTCTGGTGTTGAGAAACAAATGCATCACCTCAGATGTGCACCCAGGGTCATGTCTTTGAAAGGCAAAACTGTTTGGTGATGTGACAATGGCTCAGGAAAACGTTCTGTAGAACCTGCAGCTTTCATGAAGCACAGAGAGGGCATTTCAGGGCATTTCAGAGAGAATGTATATTTCAATAATTCCTAGTTTTGATGCCCTCGGTTCACTTTAAAGGTAGAGGAATGAAACTTTCTTGTATCCTTTACCGAAAAAATTGAACAATCTTAAGAGAAATCATATCATTCCAGATTTCCCTTGCACATCCCAAACAACATTTTCTTGAGAGAAAGCCAAAATGTCATTTCAAAGCACTGTTAACAAATGTATAGTCTGAATAAACATGTGTTTCTCCATTCAACCACTAGGTCAATAAAACATTTACAAAACTAAGTTCTAAAAACAAACTGCACACTTCTACAAAGGAAGCTCAGTCCTCATGTAGTTTCTAATTTTACTACGTCGTGGATTTAAATTCACTGGTGGATTTCATGCTAGTGTAAAATGAAGTGTAAGTTCAGTCAAAAATAATAATATGTCTAGGTTATGTATACCCTATAATGTCATCAGTTTTTAGTACCCACAATCATGGTATGGCATACAGTTGCATTATGCTGGAGTGTGAGGTTGTGTCACTGTGTCCAGCTGTGAACTACAAAAAATTTCCCAGGGATGGCATTGAACACCTTAGAAAAACAATCCCAAAACAGGCAAACAGATTGCTGCATGACAATATAGGGCCTTGGGAGTTCTTGAGCAATATTTAGTTAGTTCACTACATGTGAATCTTATGAACATGTGGATCACAAGCTATAAAGCCTACTAAGCTGTTGAAAAATCCTGTTTATAACTGGGGTCTGGATGCTGAAATCAAGCCAAAAACAGCTGAGCATTGAAAAACAGCACCTACAAATCACATTTAGAAACAAGGGAAAATAATGTTAGAGAAGCATAAAAGATTTTTAGTTGCATCTTTTGACTAGAAGTCTTTCTTCCAGATGGGTCCCTTTAAAATCAGCCTTTTCTTAATGTAGTGGTGTCATAAAAAACATTTTGCCTTCATACACTAAGTCAGGAGTTTCCAGGAAATGCCATTCAAGTCACCTGGAGTAGGGACAGTCAATTCCAGGTAGGACGACATAAGGAACAGTATAAGGAAGCAGAACTGGGGTCCTTCACCACATCAGAAAATAAGCTGGGAAGTTAGGGATTGCTTGCAAGTAAACATTATATTTTTGGGGGGTATTTTGTGAAGGGTAAGAGTCAGTTCCCTCATGCATTCCTCTGCTGCTGCTTTACTTATGACCTCCTGCCATTTGCATGCGCAATTTCTCTTTACTAAATTTTTGGAGGTTTTTTGTTTGTTTTGTTTGGTTGGTTTGGTTTGGTTTTGGTTTGTTTTGATTTGGTTTCATTCTGCTGGTTTGGTTGTTGTTGAGAGACCTTGCTGTGCCACTATATGATACTTGAGACACTTTCTCTGTGGTGAACCTTGTGATTTCTTTTTTCTGTTGTCTAGTTTAGACTCATGTATTCCAAGAACTTTGTACAGTATCAGGAAACACAAGTTGTGGATGAATACAGGTTTAACAGACCTGAACTTCTATGCAGCTGATCTGGTTTTATGCTAAACTAGAAAATGCAGAGAATGTTGGAAGTAACACATTTACTGCTTAATAACAGTGTCTGGCTTTCAGCATTTCTAAGGCTGTAATAATAATTTAACTTCATGCCATAAAACACTGTTCAGGAATGATATGCTAAGACTGTGAAGAAAATAACAATTGCCTACAAGATCTGATTCCATCAGGAACACTGCTAGTGGGACCTTAGTGTGACCCATGGAAGAATCTGGAACCAAATTCTGAAACTGGATATTCATGTATTATGGTATTGTATTTTAAATGGGGATAATAGCAAGAAATGCTTCATCTTAAAGGATTTTCTGCTTACACTTCATGATTCAAATGTTCATGTTGGTTTATATTTCCTCTTGCTGTGCCTGAATGTGGAACATTTAGAGAACTAGTGAAAACTATGCATACCATATTCTTCACTGCACTAATACAATTTCTGAAAGGATATTTTTCCAGGGATAGAGCCAAATCATTGATAAAGAAACCTTTATATTTTTATCTATATGCTAAACCCTATATGCTAAACGCTATACCCTCCTATATGTGGATTCCTCAAATGTAACATATAAAAATAAACAAGTCATAAACAATTCTTAGCAGAACTTGGGATCTTGCTTAGTTGCATTTTCAAGAGGTATTTCCTAACATAAAGAGAGTTCATTTATGGCTGAGATCAACAGTACTTTCAGTTACTTCCTGGGGAACTGCAAAGTTCTGGATGCTCCGCTTTAGGGGGAAAAAAAAGAAAACAATTTCCCCCTCACCTTACAAGTATTTCTTTCTTCTTTGTGAGAGTTCAAATTATGTCAGATTTTGCCACAGAAAACCAAGAGAAGAAATATGGGTAACATAAGTCAGTGAGTTGGGAGTGGAGAAAGGACCAATATAAGTTTCCATAAGTGTTCTTCACAAAATATACCATATACTGAAAGAGATGCTTCACTTCAATTACTTTTTCCTTCAGATTTCATCCACTGAATTATGAATTTCATACAAGAGACTTAAAAAAAAAAAAAAGTGTCTCACTTCTCCAGAGAAAACAGAGAACTATCTCAAATAATGAGCTGCTGGATTTGTGGAATTGCCTCCTTTGTTGTCATGGAAACCAAAGTCATGAAAAATTGGATGAAAGAGGCTGATGATGCCTCCTATAATTTTTCTGTAACTCCTGGAGTTGTTAATGTTCCTTAACACAGGTAATTGTTTGTAAATACTTTGAAACAAATGATGGAACAATATGGAGTTTGTTATTGAAGAGTACTCTTTTATTGAAGATTATCTGAATATTTATGTGCATAACTGCAGTATGGTAATGCTTGTTAATAGCCTACAGATGAATATTAAAAAATCATAATCCCAGTAAAGGTAGTAAAAATTTATCAGTGAAAGCAGTAGGAACAGAATTTGATCCAAGTGATGAGGAATTATTGTTCTACATCTTTGGGAGTTTCCACCATTGGGAATTAATCTCTTTTGAAATGTTACTGACAGGTATTCTAGGACTAAAATATTTTTCACTGTTATTTCCACAAGGTTAGTGTACAAGAATCTTTAAAAAACAAAAAATGCAATGCACTGTCTCCTACAACAAGAATTTCCTGGACAAAAGCAAGAAAGTATTTTGTTTAGAAGAGCTGTCATGTGTGTGCAGTCCTGTAAAAGCCTCTGGGTCAATTGACTTAGCCAGTTTGTATCCATGGTCTTCATTACATTTATAACCAGGTTCTGAGAAAAATCCTGAACCCTCAAGGTTCATTAACATGGGCATGTTACTTTGGTAATCAACTAGATCAACTTCTATTCAGAAGTTAACATCTTTTATCATCAGGGAAGCAGTCAAAGCAGAGCTACTTTGCCCCTGAAATGTTGAGCATCAACTCAAATCCTAACTCTGGTTTATCTTTTATTATTGATTTTAGAAGTAATTATCATGGTTTTTTTGGCCACAGAAAACTTTGTAAACAAATATTGAACATCCCAGATCTTCTTCCTCTGGATCATTCCTTTTAAAGCTTCCTCATTTGATCACATTGCTTTTCCAGAAAAATCTCCTGGATTTCTGTAGGTAAGTAAGAATTTCAGATGCAACTTTTCTGTTTGTCTTCTCTGTTAAACATTCTGTCTTTATAGAAGTGGTTAAAAACTAGAAAATATAACTTAAAAGCCCATAAGGGTACACATTCCAGAAAACAAATAGAAATAACCTCACATTGTTCTTTTTATAGCTGTTTTTTTAACCTAACCTCTTTGAGGTCATATCTTCAGTGATATAGGATCAAAATTCCAAGACATATGTAGCAAGCAATGACATTTTTCAAGACAGAAATAATTTTGTTTCAGTGAAAGGAAACAAAAAAATCCTCTAGTCTTGCATATGAATGTGATTTTTTCCATTGTAAAAGCAAGGAAACAAGGTTCTGTTTTAACCTTAGGAAGAACGAGGACTGAGAAGTGCTAACTTAGGTTACATCCTTTATATAATTTACATTTTTCAAACTATTTAGGAAGGTAGCAAACTTTAAAATATGTTCTTTTACCTTGGGCAATCTTTTTATCCACAAACCCAAATGTGTTTGATATATGACCAGTTATAGTTCTTTTTATCAGGATAACAATGTCACTAATATTGACAATTTAATAACCAAAAGTTGGATGGCATGGAAATCTTATATTTTTTAGAGATAAAAAGAGCAAGAGGGCTTTTAAACATTAACATGCTTGTTCTGACAATTTCAGGCACAATATTAAAATATAAACCCCCACAAGGCTAGGGTTCTTCTGCTCTCTGGTGTTTCTTCTTTCATTGACATAACTGTTTCCCCTATACTGAAATGAAATTAAATTAATCATATATACATAAATATATTTTGGCAATCTCAGCATATCTCAGATATGATCGGGAAGCTACATTTAACTACTGGAACATTTCACAAAACTTTCTCCTCCACCACTGCAAGTTTCCAGGAGGATCCCTCAAAGAATTCTTAGCCCCATATCTAATATATTTTTCAATACCGATGATTCTGATTAATTGCTAATTAACATTTTGAATTCAAGGTTGTTTTTTTTCTAAAACGTATGCTCTTGTCCCAGTACTAGTATGAGAAATGAAGGAAAATATAATTAAATCCTGTGGACTGTTGGTGCCATTCTGAAAATTGGAGGGAATGGAGGGAATTAAACTCATTCAACTTTGAATTTCTTAAATTTAGCACCTTATTTAAGTTAATTGGTAGGTTTATGATCCCTCTATATCCCATGAAGAAAATCAGTAGTGCTAGAGACAGAGTCCTCCAGCTTTAAAACAGGTGTCTAAGGCAGGACAGACAGCATGGCAATAGCTCGAAGAGAAGCATTAGGCAGATTATTCCTTTTTTTATTGGTAAAATGAAGGACAGTAAAACTCATTTTGTGATGAAGCTCTCATCACCGTAGTTTTCAACACCAGGAAATTCAGATTCCTGACAGTCTCCTTCTGTTCTGTGTCCCAGCACCAGCATCAGTCCTTTATGGAGCTCCATACTCCTGCCTGCTGGGGCTGCTCCCAGCTCCACCCTTGTGGTGGCTTCCGGGGCCATGCTTGCTGCCAAGGCAGAAACTCACTGCCTTAAAAGAACAATTTGCAGCATAGAGGGGTGGGATAACAGAAGTTCATCTTCTAAGCATATAATTTTAACCCCTAAGAGAAGAGGAGAAATTGTGGAAAGGCCAAGAGAAAACTTGAACAACAAAAAGACTGAAGGGAAGTGAAGAAACAGGAAAAGGATAGGTGTAGCAGAAGAAATAAAATGTGAGACTTTGTGTATGCATAAAGCCAAGGTGATATATAAAGAACCACAAAGGAAAAGGCTGTTGGAACAAAGGAAGAGGCATAATTCTGATTTTATGATGGACTTGAGTCATCTTTGAACAGCCTGGCTCATGAATAGTTAAACTGAATCTCTTGAATAACCTATAGAGTGACATTTGTTTCCATAAATTATTCACTGAATACCTACAAATAACAAACTCATTTGTTGTAACTGGCTTTCAAGGAAAAAAAGAGTGAATTTTTCAATACATTATTCAAACAGCTGGAATTCAGACATGTTTTTGTGTATGCCAGCCACAAATACACTTGAGGTGTTATTAGATGGCAAGTGTGATAAACTGGGCATTTCCTTTGCATCAAATGCTATTGATTGTGAGCTCAGAGAGCCATTGTCTGCTGGAAACATGGAGTATTTGAGCTTCTGCCAGTTTCTTGTTGCTGAGCAACGGCATTTGTCCCTTCCAGTTTCTTGCGTGTATATAGCTTGTACATATGGATTAAATGGAATGTGGAACAAAAACTATCTTAACTATTTAATGACTATATAAAATATCTCCTCCATTTAAAAATACCTGCCGAGCAGGAAATTTTCCTGGTTTTCCCACGCAGTTTGGGTTAGAGAGAGGGCACAGCTGCCAAGGAGCAGCCAGAGCAGGTCCAGGGAGCGAGGAGCCCAGGGGTCCCTGTGCTGGAGGGGAAGGGGCCTGGAGATGGGGCTCAGCTCACATCTTCTGTCAGAGTCACATTCCCACTGCTGTGGCTGGATTAATTTATAATACTTAATTTCTGGACAAAAAGTAAAGACATTTTACTACATTTTATGCAATGTCTGCATTTTTTTTTATTCCATTATAATTGTGCAAACAAAAAAGAATAAAAATAGTATTAATTTGCAAAGAGCATGTTCTCCAAAGTGTGGACTGTCAACAGCATCTCACCATCATGGAAAATGAGAGCATCTTTGTGAGATCCAAAGATAGGTAATAGTGGGATTCACATAACAGTGCTAAAGATTATTTTGACCTTTTCATCAGTCACTTTGAAATGTCAGATATTTTCAACTGACTCCACAGAACACCTTGAGCTCCATTAAGCACCTGTTTTCTATCTGATGTTTTAAATTTTAATAATGAGTTTAAATAGCTGCATGTTAATTAACACAATAAAAAGTGATTTCCTTTGCATTCCCAAAATGTATGGGTAAGAAAATGTATGGGTAAGTTCAAATTCATTGCTTTTCAAGTATGAAGTCATCACTGAACTCAGTTTTCAAGTCTTTTAGCTCCTATGAGATCAGCAGTACTTAACTAGAGCTCTTTTTGGACTCACTGATGAAGATCAACAGCAAATGTTAAGTGTGGTAAGAAACAGTAATGCTGGATTGAGTTATTCATGTCTGAAGGTGTTTTTGTCCAACTCGAACTCTTACCTTTTTTCTAGCACTTCTAGCTGGAGTTTTAAGTTCTGTCAGCAGTGTAACTCTTGCCTGCCAGCTGTAAAAGTACCCAGTAGTAGTAGAGCAGGTGGAAACTCTTCTAGAGTATATCTGATTTGATATAGAGTGAAACATTGGTTTAAACTGAAGTTCTGAAGAGCTATTACAGATTTCCACTGAGAAGTAAGGTCATCCCAGGAAATGCTGACCATCACTTTCTCTCCACATTCAGGACTGTCTCCATCAGTACCAAACTGGTGTTTGCTGTCTCCTTCAAGAACAGTGTAATGTGTACATGAGATCTCATGTTACAGTACGACTGTCACAATAAGTAAAGTAAGAGAAGAAATTTTGTGAGCTGCAAATTTTTCTATGAAAATGCCTTTTCAGGGTCAGAACAAGAAATTGCAAAGGATAGGTGAAAACCCATGGTTAAACAAATGAGGAACATGTATTTTTTAATTTCAGGAAACCTGCAAGTCTTCTGTTCTTCCATACTACCTTACTGAGTAAATAAAAAAGATATGAAAGGGTTTTTCATATGCAGCTTATACATGAAAAAATAAAAGGTCACAGAAACTTATAACAAATAATTATTCATTATGTACATCTGATTTGCTCAGCCTCTCTCTGGCCACAAATATACTTTATTTGGATATATCAGAGTACCCCAAATATTTGAACAGTTTCAGACTTTCACCACTTGCTGTAAAACATCCTTCCCCATCTTCAAGCCCAGTGCCAAGAACAGGCAAGATTTAGGTCTACATCTGATATAATTTCCTCTGAGATGGAGAAAGCACAACCAGAGTATCTTCTCAATGAGGTTGGTAATTAAATGTAGAGATTCCAAGTATATTATAAAACAGATTAGAAAATTAAGCTTTGGCTTTTTATCTTATTTGCAGATGTATTCAATCATGAATCTACCTATTGTATTAGATCAAGGTTTCATATAGTTGAGTTATGATTTACCTAAAAAATTAATGGGATGTACATTTTCCCTCCAGTCCCTCATAGTCATTATTTTTCATTAAAGGGCATATATTTCTTGGTCATATGGCATAAAATCTCCTCTAAAGCACCAGAGGATCTGCATTAAAGGTGGTGTTTTGCTTGTGAGGGCATCACCAATTATGCAAGGAGAGCTGCAGTACTAGTTACCTGACGCTGTCCATACTTGGAGCCAAAGTAATTTTAGTTTGCCTTAGCTTCTCTCCAGAATTTGTGCTAAAAATTAGGCTGTGAGATGTTCAAAGCTGTATGTTCAGAAAGGCATCCATTTAATGGTCCTATGAAACCAATATTCATATGGCTTTGCAAAGCTAAGTGTTCTGTGGCAGTATGAATGGAAATAATGATCTGTTGCAAATATATTGATAAGGAGCAGGCATCATTTTACTCAGGTTTTGGAGAAAATGTAATAAAATTCTCTTTATAAACAGAGAAAACTCCATGTTTGAAAATCCTGAAGCTGTATAATCACAATTATAGCTGTAGGAAGGCTATTTTGCAACTGTACTTCTGCTGAAAGGCCATCTAAATTTCAACCAAAATTTATTCATGGCCAGTTTGTTTCTGCTTGTTTTTATGCCAACATCATCCCTTAGATTAAATAGTTCTTATTCCTCTCCCTTGTTTATCCCCAAAGTGTTTATAGAGAGTGACTATATCTCTCTCAGCTTTTGTTTTGCTAGGCTAAACAAGGCAAGCTCTGCTGACAGATGGTTGGCCAGAACCCAGCCAGGCGAAGCTAACACACCAGCTTCAGAGAGCCAGGAGCAATCACTCTTTGGAGGTTACCTCCAGACTCTAATGCAACTCATCAGAGATCCGAGAGCAAAGAAATATTCTCTTGGGCTGTAGCTGTGTCACTTCTTTCCATTCCCCAATTACTAATACTCCATGAACTAATTTCTTCTTTTCAGTCGGAAGCCCAAATCTTATTATAGACGTGGGAATTGTAATTATAGCCTGAGTTGACATAACTGGACTGCTTTTGATCTAATTAATTTGTACACTAAAAGAAATGAAAGATGAGGAGTCTGAAGATAAAACAATAAAAAGCCATCATGGATCTTGAATCTTTATTTCATAATTTGAGATATGGTAAAGTCCTTGCTACCAGAGTTAAGTCCTTGCTACCAGTGTTCTTGCTTCCTCTATACAAAATAAGTTTTCCTGTATATACATGTGTGGCAGTCATACTGATGGCTGCTGTGTGTACACATTTCCCCCTAATCCTGAAAAAGAGCTCTCTGAATGCTTGTGGAAAACTGTAAGTGTTAAAATGATTGATAAATCCTGGATATTTTCCCCTCTCATTTCTTTAATATGGAGCTGGCAACAACAGTGAGTTTCTCCTTTCAAGCCACAGATGTCAAGAATAAAATTCAAACTAAGGTACCTGCATTCTGCCAATACAGGAAAGGTATTGCTTCTTTCAGATTTATTCTCCTTCCCCATTTAAAAAATATTTTGCAGTCTTGAAGTGGCTTCTTACCAACAGTGCTGGCTGCATGTCAACATGGGTGAGGTAATTCCTACATATAGTGCTCAATCTTAGGAACTGGCTAATCTCCAAACTGTAAAAATGAATAGGTTGGGCTGCTGAAACAGGCTTTGAAATCTTGTTCCTGTAAATCTTAAACAGGAAAAATATGAACTGTGCCACCTATGGATAGTTTTACAACTAAAAAATCTGGTCAGGGGTTGCCCCATATATATGTTTTGCTTGTAAAGAAGGCAAAACAAAAAGCAATATTTATCAGGACCAATGATCTCTAATTGGCTGTTTGCCTCCCTCCTTGTCAGTTCCTGCCATACTTTCTCTCCTCTCCTCTCCTCTCCTCTCCTCTCCTCTCCTCTCCTCTCCTCTCCTCTCCTCTCCTCTCCTCTCCTCTCCTCTCCTCTCCTCTCCTCTCCCTCTCCTCTCCTCTCCTCTCCTCTCCTCTCCTCTCCTCTCCTCTCCTCTCCTCTCCTCTCCTCTCCTCCACAATACTTAGGTTTCTCTATTACTCATTGTGGGTTGATTTCTGATGCTCAAGTGTTTACATGTTCAAATGAATCAGGGGCATAATTCTAGTGCCAAAATAAGTCCAGTAGAAATTTTTCTTTTTAGGATATATATAATCTGATCACTTTATGCTACAATTATCTGACTTTTATCAAACATTATTTTTCAACATAATTTTCCTTACTTCCTAATTCTTCCTGTTTTTCTTTGTTTTCTTGTTCAAACTGCATTTGAAGAAATTTGACAATTACAAGAATTGAGCAAATGCATTCCATTTGACACTACTGACACTTTGCTTATATGTTGTGTCATTTTCCCATATTTCATCCTTCATGTGAGTGAGCATGATTAAATTCTTCAGCAGGAGCTGAAGTTTTGTTGGCTCTGGATGGACTTTTGGCTTTTGAATGCTATTGTAATACAAATACTGTATTTATTCATTCCACTGCCTTCAAGAGAGAATGCTGCTGTACAGGAAAAGAACTTTAGCCTTCCACAGGGGACTGCTAACTGGGATTTTTCAGCTGTATGATGTTCCATTTCAATAAGGATAGCTACAAAGATTGTACCCAAATATATATTTCATATTATATCCGGTAATCACTCTTAATACTGCCAGTTTAAATGCTGCAATTTTCATCAATAAAATTCATCATTCATAGGTATGAAAACAGCAGTCTTTGGTTGTGGAGATTTCAACATTTGCAGGTGTAATTTTAAAAAAATCCCCAATTTTAGTAGTTCTGTGACTGAGTAAAGAAGACCTGCAAAATACCTAACCAGTTCATTTTGAAAGACAAAATTCTTTAAAGTATAATATTACATGGATAGAGTGTTATCACACATACAAGACATTAATTAAAACAGATTTTCTTGAAATGCTTCAAATCTTTATTGCATATGTGAGTGTGGAGGTAGAGACTAGATAGAGTACTGCAGGAAAGGCAGCTGCTACCTTTGGAAAGGAAGAAAGAGAAAAGATAGGACAGGAGAAAAGGTGGAAAAAATATCCCAATCAAACAACTTTTCATCAGTGTCTCCAGAGCAGTGATATTGAATGGTCTGAGGTGAGTGCCACAAGAAACTGAGGCTTGACAGATGTGCAAAAAAGTCCATTAAATATAAGAACAGTGCTGAAATACCTGTGTACTTGTTGGCATGGACAGCAAAGGTATTCACAGTGCCACCATACACTTATTATTCCTTCTTTAATGTTTCTCTTTGCCTGACTGGATTTCCACATATTGTACTTTGCCTTACTGCCATATGGTGTAATGAAATGTAATGGCTTCTACATAAAGTTGTAATCAAAGCATTCCTTAACAGCTGAAGGATCACACTGCAGTCTTTGCCCTGAAAGTAGTCCTGTCAGTTTCTGGGTGATCATCTCATATATTTTTTATTCCATTTACCTTGGTAGCAAACATGTATTGCATACTGAGAGTGTTTCTTTCCATTTATATTTTGAGTGGTTCCTTGAAAATATTTATCTCTCAAAAGGATTTTTCTGCTTTGATTTACTTTCTTGGCTGTTGCTGCTGGTGACTTTTTATAGTTATTAGAAATTTTTAATATTGGTTCTTCACAATAAAAAGGTTAACAGTGTACTAACGTATTTCAATGTTTAACATTCTCCAGTGAAGATTTTTTAGAATTTTAGCAACTGATTCTTGATTATTAGTTTTTATGCAAACATGTTACTTATAAAATGAATGAATCTCCAGGAAAATAAGTGACTGATGAAATGCAACAATTTATATGTTTTGGGAGGGGGGTTGTATTTTTCTTTCCTTAAAACTTGCTCACAGCTCTGTACACTTTTTATATACATTTTATCACGCGTATATGTGTTAACACTATAACTTCCTCAAAGAGGAACAAAGGACATAGATAGGATATGCTGTGCCTGGAAAGTTCATGCCATAAAGGCATTTTGACTGTACATTACAGTCATTCTTGAACAGGTAACAGAACAGATCCTGCTAGAGGCAGAATTCTTTCCAGGGGCTATCTGAAGGTGATGTAAATCTGTTTAACAGTGGGTTAAGTGTTTCTTTATGCAAGAATACAAAGTCTTACTCTTGTGCACTAAGCTGATTCTTGAATGTGGCTACAGACAAACTGACTCATTGACAGAGAGGTCTCACTTTTAATTCAATTCTGTTTTGATAGTTAAAAGCCTATATATACATTCATTATTGTATTAATTCAAGCAGTAGATATCACGGTAAAACAGTTAGCTCCCTATGTCATATGCAAGCTCATGTAACCACTTCAATAACTTTAGATGACTAAAAGGTTCAAAATTCTGGAATATTTATTGTAATTGACAAATCCAAACTAATGTTTTTTTCCTTTCAATGATGAATTCCAAGAATGTGGAGAGAAATGTTTATTTGAATTTCAGAGACAAATACAAACAAATCTGTCTTTTAATAGCAAGCATTCTGAACTTGCTATTAAAAAACTCTTTTTGCTCCAATAAATGTGTGTATACCACAAAAACTCCCTTGAGGAATCTGGAATTAAGCAACTGGTACACAGGAGAAAGTGACTGAGTTCTGAGGAGTAAATCAATACTGAACATTCAAGAAAGGAGTTACCAGCTATGTTTAAGGAAGATGAAAGGGTAACTTCCACTACTGTAATTGTGTTGAGGGCTGCTCAATATGAAAAAAAACAAAACCAACACAACAAACAAGTCAAGGAACTAGATTAGTTTAAATCCACTGTTAGTGGATATATTTTTTGTTTGTTTTTAAATCTAATTTTCCATATTTTACAAGTTAAACATATTTTCTAGGTATTCAGGGCTTTTCACCAAGTTGTTAGTACTTGGACATTCAATGTCGTATTTAGCTGTACTAGAATTTTTAAGAAGTGTGCTTATCTGTACTTGCAAAAATCTGCTAAAATATGTACTTGCAAATAATAAGGAATTTATATTCAGTAGTTTCCATTTCTGTTATATGAGTCAGAGTATTGTACAAAATGCCTGTCAGTTGCCTGTTTGTAACATATTTTGAACTGCTTGAGTGTAACACTGATTGTGAAGGTGTTGGATTAATTTCCCAGAAGTGGACAAATCTATCAGGAGGAAGAGAGGAAAAATATGAAGACAACGTTGCAGCATATTCCTTAGCAGATGTTGCTGTGTGATAGACATTGGTCCACAGGGAAAGCCACAGAAATTTGTGCACGTAAACTATGCTTTATGAGAGACAGAAATGTTCTCACTGAGCAACAGATACAATCCAAATTGTATAGTCTGTGTGGAAAACTGGTTCTCACAGATAAATGTATAATTAACAAGAAGTAAAAGGCTGTACTGACGCCTTAGCTTGAGAATATATTGCTCCAGAAATCAAAAATCAACATGTTCTCTCAGACACAAAGCCTTGGTTACATTCTTGCTAAGCAGACATTCTCTGGAAGGAGTTGGCTGTTCTAATGATTGCATCTGGCATTTGGTTTGAAGCCTTTCATGCTTTTTGAATTATCTGGTTCTTAAAATACACACACTGGCTCTTAAAAATTATACTGACAAAGAGAGAGGCTGGTGAACCTCTTGAAGTACAAAGCTCTGATAATGTTTCCTAAAACATACTAACTGGAGAACTAGAGATACTAAAATATTTTCATGGAAGATTCGAAAGAGAAAGAAAGGATTTCAATTATTTTAGCTGTTTTCAAATAGGCAATTTTAATTTGTGCATCCAAGCTGCAATGTCTCAGAATTCTCAATTAATTTTGAAAGCAATGGTCTCATTGAAACTTCACAAAGAAAGTGCATTAAACATGTTCTAAAATTTGCTGCATGATTATTTTTTATCACTAGGTCTTTAATATCAATAATTTTCCATCACAGTCATAATCTATTTATTTAAGGCAATATTTCTTTAGTTTAATAGTGAAAGATCCAGAAATTCCTGGGACCTTTTGCTGAGCACTCTTTTGCAGACAACAACAAATTTAATGTAGAACTTCATGTGGAAGTATTTTAAAGGAAGGAGAGACCTCATCGTCTTGAGAGCCTTGGTTTTTACTTTTCTTAACTTGGAAGGCACAAAATTAACTGTGCACTGACATATATGTAAACTGAAGAAATTGTGAAGATACATTTGTATAAACTAAATGTTCAACATCATAAGTTTGAGGTTGAAGATTAATGTTTTTTATAATTCTTTAAATCTAAAGCAAAAACTGAAATGAAAACTGGCTTCTCAAAAATGATTTATATTCTATTGAATGGGTTGTTTTTCTACAGCACTCAATATAACTTTTATTTTTTACCCCCTGTTATTGCTATAAAATGTCTTTTGCTATGAACATTACATACAGCTAATAGGTGTGGCTCCTGGTTTTGAGTGCTGAGCACAGGTCTCAATTGATGTCTTCTGTTTTGACATCTGACTAAACCCTTGGAACCTGATTTTGGTTGCTCCTTCTCACTGATCCACCTGGGATCATTCTAGCCAGTTTCACCTCTGAAGAGACATCCTGTTGCACTCTTCTTACTAATGTCGCAGGCTAAGTAAGCCACTAAGACCATTATGTTGAACACAGTCCTGCAAATTCGTACCCCCAAGACTTAAAAGACGTTTAAAAAAAAAAATAAATTCACAACTGATCAACAACAGCTTCAGTGTTTTATTTTCATTCTGCTTGGATGTGTTCAATTTCCTGATTTAGTGATTTTAGAGCTCTGTTTACTTTGCACTCTACTGCTCAGACACTTAATGCTATTAATTAGCAATAGTGCATATAACCATTCACATTAAAGCCAGATAAATGCCTCCTACCATTTTAATGAGACACAAAGGAAAGACAGACCTATTTATTGAAGAGCTGAAAGAGAAAATATTTGTCTGATGACAATATACAACTTTTGTATATTTGCTAATAATAACAAATTATGTCGTTAAAATAGGCTGTCAAAACCAAATTAATATAGTGAGATTTTTTGTACTAAAATTCAGTGAAATATTTTTATTTATTTTGGTTTAGTTGATTAGCCACTAAGATTTTTCTCTTACTATGCAGTAAGTTAGATTTTTCTAAAGTAGTGTGCTTTACTTTCTCCCGTCATCTTGCAGTGTTTAGTTCATCATGTGTTGTCTCTTCTGTGCCTTTCTCCTCAGGGGAGTGGACTCCTGATACTCCTCTCCTGCCCCAGTTTGGGGTCCCTGCCATGGGAGACAGTCCTCCACAAACTTCTCCAATGTGAGTCCTTCCCCCAGGGTGTGGCTCTTCACAGACTACTGCAGTGTGGGTCCCTCCCTCAGGGTGCAGAGATCCTGAGTTCCTTCAGGAACACTCTGCTCCACCATGGGTCCTCCATGGCGTCACAGATCCTGCCAGCAAACCCGTTTCATTGAGGGGTTCATTCCTCATGGGGCCACAGGTCCCATAGGAAGCACAGGCTTCCTATGGGGTCACAGCCTCCTTGGAGCATCCATCTGCTCTGGCATGCAGACCTCCATAGGCTGCAGATGGGTCTCTGCTCCATCATGAAACTCCATGGAGGTACATGGAGGCACATCCTGCCTCACCATGGTCTGCACCATGGGATGCAGGAGAGTCTCTGCTCTGGTACCTGGAGCATCCCTCCCCTCCTTCTGCTCTGACCATGGTCTCAGCACGGCTGCTCCTCTCCCAGTCTCACTTCTCTCTCCTGGTAGCTGTTGTGCAGCAGTATTTTCCCTTCTTTAATCTTTTATTTCAGAGGTGCTACCACCATTGCTGATGGCTCAGCCTTGGTCAGCAGCAGGTCCATCCAGGAGTTGTCTGGAATTGGCTATGTGAGACGTGGGGGAAGCTTCTGGCAGCTGCTCACAAAAGCCACCCCTGTTGCCCTCATACTAGCAAAGCCTCGCCTCACAAGTCCAATACACACTTAAAAATATGCCATGGTATACTAATGAAATTCTTAATCCTTTTAAACTGGATGCTATTTTTCAGACAGATTTTTCTAAATTCTTGGGGGTTTTATGTAACAGGTACTGAAGTTGTCCTTAAAAAAGAAAATATAATCTATAGTTAAGTAAAACGACCCAATTTGATGTGTGAATTGACATGTGATGTTTAATACACTGAGTTACAGATATCAGAATAAGAAATTCATGGATTGATACTTTTGTAGCTAATTCTCATGTTGCATACAGCAAGCTGCTGTTATCAGTGCAACTGATGTGTGAATTGACATGTGATGTTTAATACACTGAGTTACAGATATCAGAATAAGAAATTCATGGACTGATATTTTTGTAGCTAATTCTCATGTTGCATACAGCAAGCTGCTGTTATCAGTGCAACTGATCATTTTAAATTGTAACAGATTAGGCAAAAATCAGGATATTAAGTAGACTAGACAGTAATTCTAGCCACATTCTACTGTAAAAAGCTAAGCAGAACAATTCCCTCAGAGTTTATTTATGCTTACTTTGAAAATGCTCTTTGAACTATTAAAAACAGAAGAAAACTGCATTTTATAGTTAGCCATTTTGTCTTTACTTTTTACTGAATAGATAAAATGGCTATTTTAGTGAGCAGTGTATTAGTTTGAGAGGGATAATTCAATTCTGTAAGCACCGGGGATTTGTGATTCCCTTACAAATCAACAGTATTTTTCAGTATAGAAAAGTTGCTGCTGTCAGCTGCCAAAAATTGCTACAACCCATCAAAGTCAGTGGAAACATACACTAGCTGACAGCAGGATCAGAAGACTCAGCTTCAGAACCATTTGAAAGAATCAGAACTGTCTGCATGAAATAGCTACCAAAATAGAGTACAATGTAAACAATACTTTGGCATGAGCTGTAACAACCTAAAAAAAAAAAATACACAGAGATGTGTGGATATAATTAGAATCCTTTGAAAAATATCAAGAAATACAGAGAGAGAAACACAATAGTTGAACCAAAATAGAATTTAAAGGCAAAAGTAAATTCTGGGTTAATATCATAGCAACTGAACAGCAAACATGACAAGCAGCAAATAGGTGTGCAGCACGAAGGCTCCAACTCAGAACAGTGTCTACGACATGGGAGTCTCCTTCCTTTCACACAGTCACCAAATAATTTGCTCTGATACTTGTCTTAACCATGTTCATTTTTACTCCTTATGCATTGGTTTCCAAAAAAACTAAACTAATAACTCTTATTTGAAACATTTATATTTTTTAATTATAATGTCTCAATCAATCTTGTACTTACAATGGATATTTTTATTTACATTCTTCAGTCCTCATGCATTCTCTCTTGCAGGACTTGATGGAACCTGTAAATTAACTCATCTTTTCCAGCTTTTCATTACCTCTGAAATTGCAATTTTGTGTGATAGATATTCAACATTAATATCTTTTAAAACCCCTTCTATTCTGCTTGCATAATTTTAGGCTGCCAGAAACATTGTCTTCTGGTTTTTGTATATAACAAATCCAGTAAATTAAACTAATTTTACTTTTGAGTTAGCAGGAGAAGGTCCAGGTTAAGTAACTGAGAGATTGCCTTAATTCCAGCTAAGTTAATAAAGCTGGTGTGCTAGTTACCAGAAAATTACTATTAATTACTAAGGATCAGCCTCTGAAAAGGAAAGAAAAGATTACCTGAAATAAAAACTGGTTCAACATTAGGATGATTTTCAGTACTAAGAAACCAACACCAAACTCTGAGACAGGCATCTAAACCTTAATTTTCTGGTTTCATGGATTTTGACAGATGAAAAGTCTGGATCAAGTCCACTGAATCCATAAATACAAAATTTTACTTGATCCAATGCCGTTTAATTTTGAAGTATTGTGGGCTTAAATACCATTGCATGAGGTAATTCCTATTTCAATGAATTCCTGAGCTGTGCTGAACATTATGGAGTGAATGTCTAGGATTTTTTCCTTTCAAATCCCCTGCTGTGTAGGTACTTTTCACAGCTGCAAGTGCATTAGCTTCAGTACACTTTGGATTTATATCTTTGAGCAGAAGGAAAAGAGAACTGCATGTAATTTCAGCCACCTAAAAGTTTCAGCCCAAGCTGCATATCTATGTTTTTTCTATTGCAAGAAAGACAAAAGTGCACTGTCACCTGATAATCATCAGTCATTTTTAAGGAACATGTCTTAGAATCTGGTGAATCTTAAGAACAAATTTGGTTTGCCTAAATTGGCTTGGGGTTTTTTTGTGTGTGATTTTTAAAAAAAAAATGATACTCTTGCCTGTAGACAACCACAGCAAACTCCACCAGTGTAAGAGACATTGCTATTGTTAGACCAGAAGAGGCAGATTCCTCTTCTTCAAAAAGGAAAAAGGTAGCTGAAATATATTTAGTGGCACACACAGAGGAGTAAGGTAATATTTGGTGATTGATAAGTCAAAATTCAGATCTTGCTAGGTAAAAAGAAGCATAGAAAAATCCATATCTCTTGGAGGAAGGTTCTTCACCGAGAGGGTGTTTGGGCACTGGAACAGCTCCCCAGGGAAGTGGTCACAGCACCAATCTGACAGAGTTCAAGAAGTGCTTGGACAATGCTCTTAGGCACATGTATGACTCTTGGGGTGCTCTGTGCAGGGCAGGAGATGGACTTGATGCTCTTGATGGATCTCTTCCAACTCAAGCTATTCTATTCTATTCTATTCTATTCTATTCTATTCTATTCTATTCTATTCCTTCTTCCATTCCATTCCATTCCATTCAATTTCATTCCATTCCTGTACCTACTAATGACAAAATCTAAAGAAACACACTGACAAACACCCTGAACTAGTTTAGCCCTCTGGGATGAGTAGGTGCAGGTGAGACTAAAGATACAAATTGTCTTCTCCACAGAGAACAAGGGAGAAGAAAGCACCACAGATAAGAAAGATTTTCAGACTAACCTGTCTGAAATGCTAATAAAACTTATGTGGATATTCATACTGCTGCTTACACTTTTCGATATTTCTGATTTTAATTGCTTTTGGACCTTAGTAGAACTGCAAGAGTACAAAATACACAGCAGCTAAAGAAGGAGTCTATGAAGTTATAAGGCTAGTGTTATCAATTATACTGATTGAAAAGAGGAAGCAACGAGAGGAAGTCTACATTGATTGAATACTACAAAGACACACTGCTGGCTCCAGCTAATGGAGTTATTTAGGAAACTTTGGGTTCTAGTCCCAAAAGTAACTTCTCATAATTAATTTATTATATCATATTGCTTCTTCAATCCATTAAGCAAGAACGTTGTCGCACGGAAACCTACAGTGCTATCTCTTAAATGATGACTACAGTGCTATTCCTAACCACAAAGGAATTTGTTTGGAAATCATATAAGATAGGAAGAAGGGTAAATTTAAAATAATGTTGAATAAACAATTTTAATACAAAAGTAGAGAGACAGAAAAATGCCATGAAATACTTTTCCGTCTTTTTGCTCAAACAAGGCATAATAGTTTTGGGGGGAAATCATGGTAATTTTTTATATCCATACATGGCTGAATGTTCTAAACTGGACATGTAAAAGGGTTTGTACATATATCATACACTGACATATGTAACTACTGTATATCAGGTCACATGCTAAACCAAACAGTGAGGCTGGAAGAAAGCATATCCATTCAAACACCCGCACAAGGTACATTCAAATATTCAAAAATAATAATTTAAAAAATAATCTTTGCATCCCATGTGCTCTAATATATTCTCAAGTTCTGCTGAGTCCGAAATTCTCTAGCCAGTTGAATCAACCATTTTTCCTTAAATATATCTCATAGCCCAGAATTCAAGATTTCAAAACCTTTACCTGGTTTCTCATAACATTTGAAATTATTATGTAGGTCAGTATGGATTAAGAGTTCTGAAAGGGCTCCAAACTCATAAACTTTATCAGTTCAGAAATCATTTGAAGCACAGACTTCTGGAAGATTAGGATGATAATTTTTAATAGAACTGGATAAAGCATAATGCATAATTGACTCTGTTTAGTGTAGCACTATGAACAGAAATAGTTGCCAATATAGCAGCAGCAGATAATTAACACAGTTTTTATTATATGGATGATGATAAATTTGATCTTAGTTTTCTTAAGCAGAGAAACTAAGCAATTCAAATTTGTCAGATAGAAGAAGGAACTGTTTAACTTGAGGCAATAATTTTTGATATCAGTAATGGATGACCTCACAGAAATACATTTCATGATTAAACATTCTTGTCTAAACATAGGAGCCAGAATAATTTTTCTGACTAACGGTACAGTGCCTTTTCAATGTAGTTCAATTACTTATGTCAGTCATCTGAGAACATGTTTTATTTCACACAGATTTATATTCGTCCACAGAGGACAGGCTAAATATTATGGCTGTGATGATGGCAGACTCCTTTCTCTCAATTATGTGACACTTTGCTACTTACAGTGGCCCAAGCAGGCTTGTCTGTTCTGTACCTTCTGGAAGACTGCTGGGATCTCCTGGGCTCCAGGAGCCATTCCCGCTCATGAGGAGCAGTCCAAAATGTTGGCACTTCACTTGGTCCTGTCACAGTGTACTCCTGAGATTATGGATCACTCCTGCCCCGGTCTGATCTGGGGGCAGGAATCAAACAGTGCACACTGGGCTGCACCAAAAGCTGGGAGAGGTGCTAGGGAATGCCATTGACTCCATAATATGAGGGCAGAACATCAAGCTGGCTATCAAAGTCAAACATTGCCAGGAAATGCAGCTCTGGTTTAAACCATGTGAAATAGACAGGGGATGTTTGACTACTTATTCGTTACACCAAGAAGAAAATTCTGGAGTGGGGACCTTAAGTGTCCATACATCCAAAAGAAGGCAGATTTTGTAAAGGTATTTAATACACTGAAAATATAATTGGGAGTTCTCAAAGTTTTGCCACTATATTTCCAAATAACAGAAAGGATACTTAGATCTCTCCAATGCCAGTGCTCCTGCAGCTCGAGGCTCTTTACATCTCTCAACCCTAACCCTAGCCCTAGTTCATTACCCAGCAGAGTACCTGGCTTGTGCGGCTG
This sequence comes from Lichenostomus cassidix, assembly GCF_008360975.1. NCBI lineage: Eukaryota > Metazoa > Chordata > Aves > Passeriformes > Meliphagidae > Lichenostomus > Lichenostomus cassidix. The sequence continues at coordinate 38,934,435 of NC_139480.1, read as the reverse complement.
AGAAAGATGGAGAAGCAGCCACCTTAGGGCCTTCACTCTGCCTGTCACCTCTTGACTACAATAATGGAATGCAGTTTTTCAGTGATAGTGTTTTCTAAAACTACTTTCAGTTCTCCCCCTTTTTGCCATGAATTCCTTTTGAAGGCCAATATATAACAATTGAAATTAGTATTTTTCTTTTCATGAAGTATGATTTTTATAAGTCATCCTGATTGGATTTCAAGTTTAGCCTGACTTGGTTGAGATCCTTGCCCCTGAAACACTTGGGCTGAGGGCTCTGAGGGAGCAGCATCCTAAAACATGCATGGCGTGCATTAAGGCTCAACAATACCTTAAAACCAACGCAGCATTTGAACACTTGTTTTTAGACAATATTCCCTTCGGTGCTTTCAAAAATGTGTCTCAAGGGTCTTCTGGTTGTTGTATAAAAGCTTCTCTTCATCTTGGGACATGGGAGTGTCTGTATGTGTACGTGGAAAGAAAAATTCAGGAGGTAGTAAGGACACTTTCAGAGTTGTTTCATCTGGAGTAGAGGTAGTTCTTTTGGGTTTTTTTAAACTACGTGCTATGTTTTGTTTTCAGTGCAGTGCTTCATTGCAGCATGGCTGTCTACATTTTCTAATAGACACAGAAGTATGAATATTCCGTGTACTTGGAGAGATGCATGTCAAACACATAACACAAAGCACTTTCTTTTTCAGTGTATCTTCATGTCACTTTGTAAATCGTTATACTATAGCCAGTAAAATTTTCATTTAAACTTGGAAAGATATACTTTTATAACATTAGGATTGAATGAGATTTGCCAAAAACAATTGCAAAATCTAGAAGGTATGAAATAATTCATCATTAAGGAGAGATAATCAATGATTGTTTAACCTATTATCACTGAAACTAAGTAGGTAATTCAGCAGAAGTTGTTTTCTTGCTATTTAGAAGGACAAATTTTGATTAAATCAATAGATTAAATGATTAAAATTACTATATTGCTTCTTGCAATCTCTTTCATTTACATCCTCAGGAAACTGGGGTGATGTCTGCCCTAGTTTTGTATTTAGACTTCCCAGGCTCACTAGTCATTGTCTTGATAATTCTGCCTGGTCACATTGGTCAGTTTGTGCAAGGACATAACTTGCATCACACAGAGGTAAAATGTCAGACTTAAGAGAATGAAAAATAACCCTGAGGGACTCCCAGACATGATTTCAGATGAACTACATTCTGAAAAGAAAATTAAAAGAGAAATTTGAGGGCAGGTGATGAATCTGGTTTGTCCTTAGCATACAGTGGAGAGGACAGGGCAACATTTTTTTCAGCTACAGCCTGTACCATATTTTTGAAGGCAAGCATAACAACAACATGTTAGATTCCAATCACTCTTACTTCTTCTGATGTGCAAGGAAACCAGTGTGTGCTTGGAATAAAGAAATAGGTTGATACTTTATATAGGAATTTAGGATTTTAAGGTGACCCATGCACAAGGTCTTTGAGCTAGTTTGTTTCTAAATAGACTTCATATAAATAAATGCAGTCCCCAGCTCAGACATTTTAAACAGGTTACACTGCATAATGCTAAGCACATAATTTTGCCCCCAAGCAGGGTAGTCAAAATAACACAATGTAAATCTCCACTAAATCTGTAGATTTAGGTTGCATTGATTTATAGAAACTTGTGTGTAGCTGTGATGAAAGCAAGGAGGATTATATTTCCTTGTGTATATTATAGTTAATCCAAGATGTGTATATTATAATACTGAAATACCATGAGTAGGTAGCGTGGTGAGGATTGGAAGAGATGCAGAATAATATAAACACAATTGCTGGCAAATAGATGACTGTACCTCCTCCCCACAGTAGGCTTAGACAGTAAGTCTTGGTCTCCCCAAATGCATGTTTGTAACCGAAACTCTTACATTCTATTTACTTTCAGCACCAGACATAGTGGTTTTGTCATCAGACTGGAAATACTCATCCCTCACACTCTATCAGAAGCTCACAAAATAAATTGTCAATAAATGTACTGTTTCCTTAGCAGCTTTACAGCTCAACCAGTCTTACTGTGCTATCAATAAAATTCATACGCAACTGCACTGAATTCAGATATACCTGAAGGCTTATCTCTGGCATATTTTCAGCTGAATATATATCTTGCTGCATAAATGCTGTAAAGCTTAAGATGTAGAAAATTTAGAAAGAGATTTTCAAAAGAAAATTACTTTTTACCTGTGTAGAAATTGTCTTGGAAAACAAAACTGCAGTTGTAAAATACTTAGCTATCTATATTTTATAGAATCTGAAAAGCATTTTTCATTGTAATGTTAGATATATTTTTCTATTCATCTTATGTATCAGAATTCTGTAAATTATTAATATAAGGAACAAATACACGTTCTGGGAAAAACAGTGAAGTCAGACTTTTCACAGGATATAAAATCCGTTAGGAGGCTCTCATCATGGAGACCAGATGAAGATAAAAATAGTGTGACAGACAGCTTGTTATTGTCTGGTCTTCATTGTAAGAGTTGCTTTGAAAGACAACTTTCCTGTCCTATGGCAGACATCTGCAGCTCCCTTGGCTGTCACAATGTACAGCTGAGGGTAGCCTCCTACCTTCTTCACTGTCAGTGCTTTGTTGTCCTTCTCTGTAACCTCAGGTTATTGGTGGGATTTCCAAGTTTAGAAAACAATGGACATTTAGATCCTGCAGTGATTCATTTGAGGTTCTCTTTAAAAGATATTGCACATATTTGCTATCTGTATATATTAAGAACTCGTGGTCTACAATTTCATTTACATGTGTATCATACACATATGTGTGCATCATACCCCACACATGCATGACTTCAAAATTAGGAAGGAGCAGTGATATAAACCGCAGGCAGGATGCAAGATCAGAAGCATATATAGAGCTACGCATTTGTCATTCCTTGTATTAATGATGGTGTATTAACCTCCAAACATGTTAAGTGGTTCTTTTAACACTTTTAATAATACAAGATTTGTTTTCGTGTCAATAGGATATCCACTGGGACATACTTCAGAAATAAATGTGCAGTATAACTTACCAGTGTGCATGACAATTGTGTATTTGTCAGTAAATTGTGGTGTAATTGGTGCTTGTACATACTTTCAGTAATCTACTTGATAGACTTAGTCTTTTGCTGTACAGAATGTCTAAAAGTAGAAACAACAGATATATGACTTTAAAAAAATCTGTTGTTATTCTGTATAATAGGATATTGCTTGGTTTATGTGTTGATATCTATTGTAACAAAAAGCAATAATTTCTTTGGTTTCTGTGACCAAAAAGATTAATCCACGTGTAAAAAAAAGACATTAAATAAATGATCTTAAACACATTTTATTTTATCTGAACATTTTCCAAACCATAAATAAAAGAGCATAAATCTAAATAGGCACTTAAAACATTTCTGAAATGAACTTCTTATATGTTATTGAAGATAGACAAGGGGATGGATTTTACATAGAAATCTGTAATTTTGCTAAATTAATGTAATAAGGATTTTTCATTTAAGTACAGTAAGATCAGAAAATTGGACCATTTTGAAAGAGGATTGTAATATCTCTCTCTGGGGAGCAATTATCTTTAACATACTAATAGTATTCCCCTGAATCTGAAGGATTCTACATGGGAGAAGGCTGAAGTACTAAAATGTTAATTTTATCCGTCAGGTTCTTGAGGTTTTTACTTCTCAGTGGCACTGTGAAAATTTACACTTGTATTTCCTATCAATTCTGCTATGATGCTACCCAGGGTTTACCTGGAAATTTTGAGAAAATAACTCTATTATGCCTCTGTGAATTTTGTCACTAACCAAAGAAATCACAACTCAAATATTTAATGATTTCTTTTTCATGCGGTATTCATATTTCCAAATAATATTACCTTTATCTTACTGAACATGTTTAATATGAAATTAGTAATTAAACTATGATTATATGTCAAATTCCATAGCGTTAACATACATACATACACCATGTATAAGATACAAATTGTATATACCTGTATTGAAAAAAATTAATAACTACATTTTTTTAGAAGTTAAATGAAAAAGTAATAATGAGATCGTACCAGGAACGTGGTTCCATATTGCTCTGCCTACTATGTCAGTACTTACTGGAGTGTTGTTGGGCTAATACAAAGAAGGAATGGCTGGAACTGGTTAATTATTATAAGGTTTTATCTGCTCATGACTTCTGGATAGCTCCACTGTCCTTTCAGACAATATTCCCCTTACATACTAATAAGGTCCTGGCTCTTTCACTACTGTTAATTAAAGCTAAATCTTTACCTGAAATTGTCAATGACTATTGGACTTACATGTAAATTACTACAGATTTTTAAAGATCACAGGACTTTTGTAATTTCCATTAGTATTTATTTCAGCTGTGTTGGAGCAGTCCCTGCAGCTATTTCTGGAGGCATGGTAAGAAAATTTTGTCAGGCATAGGACTTAAACTGCCTGGAAATACCAGCTATATCAGAAGTTGTTAGACATGGTTTTAATTTTTGTCAAATTTTCTGGGATTTTTTAATTTATTTTAATTCTGTATGATTTTTTAAATCATACAGAATTAAAATAAATGTCCATCACTGCTGTTATTTTTATTGTAACATCAGAAAATTTTGCAGCAGGAAGACTTTTTTTTTTTAATCTTGACACAAATTATGGAAAAAGTTTTACTTTGTGTGTAGACAAAGATAGCCAAATAAGAATTCATGGGATCCATGAATTTCATTCTGGTGCTCCCCTCTTCCAAAAAAAAAAAAGTTGGCTAGTCTTGAAAGATGAATATGAGGGAAATCCACACATTAACAGGCACACACAGACATATTCACACCACTGTCAAGGTTATTTAAAGTACTGTGGGGATAGAAATATGTTGGAGATATTGCAAAGTTGCCAATGCCACAATTCCTATGTTTTTAGACCTTGCTCTTGATCTGTAAAGGAGGTAAATTTCCAGTCATTTACCATTAGACAAGTAATCTTGTCACCAGAAGACTATTTGCATTACTGACTCTTCCACTTCACTCATGTGCCCATAGGCAATTAGATCCTGAATTATGATTAGCTAAATGCATTCTCCTTTGGACCATCTTCATTAGCATGATGAATCTTTCATTTTGTATGATAATGTGACATACAGCAAAATGGAATCATTTCAAGAACACTATTCTGTGTCATAGTCTCAAAGACTTCATCAATGGATCTCTCAAGATGATTTCAAATTTCATTGCATTTAATACAAATAATAGGTATATGATTATTAAAACAGAATTTCAGAAGATGTTGTAGGATGCTCATGCTTCACCAAGCCAAAACTGATTCCAATTAGTTTTGCAGTAGTTTCTAAAATGGGAAAAAAATGTTTCAGTGAAGCAGAAAGACATAGGATGAATTGTTCCTCAAAAGTGCTTATTCCTCTCCAATTGCTGTGTAGGGGACTAGAAAACCTGGATGTACAATGTTCTTTATTAATTCTGTTTTCAGATTAATAGCATTAGGTAATATGAATTCCATTTTAGCATTTTATAAAGAAATTTAGAAGTCCATTAAAGTTAGATGGAAACAAATTTCATCCAAAGTTCTATGCTTACACAGAAAGTTATGATATAAAGTTATAATCAATATTTATTTTGCATTTTGTTCTGCATCTGCATTGGTTCTATTAGGGCACAGGGCTGACACAAAACACTGCCAACATTTGTTTTAAGTGACTGGATAGCTTTTGCTTGATTTCCCTATGATACGTATTTTAAAAATTCTAAGAAATGGAAGATTATACCTTTAGTTTCACTCTTTTAATCACCAGACAAAAATGAAGAGATCTCAGACTTCAAACCAGGAAGCTCAGGGACAGGGCTTTTTTCACCCAGGACTTGCAGGATTTTTGGGTTTTAGGCAGATTTGCTAACAGGCTGCTAAATGAGCAGGTATTTCAAACGGCAACAGATCAGGACAGGCTAAGAAAATTGCATAGCTGATAAACTTCCTCAGGTCTAGATTGAGTCTGACCAAATACCTTCGCTCAGGTGCTATCACTATGTCTTCCAAAATTCTGGCTGATGCAACTTAGACAAACTGGTCATGAGCAATTTGTTAAAGACAGCTATCGTTTACAATCCTAGGCTAAGAACTTCATGAAAAATCAGTGGCTCTTCTGAGAGGTAGAACTGGTATTTTGAATTAAGATCTCTAAACAGCTTCATGAAACTGAAATAGATTTTGTGTAACTTTAGCAAAGTATATTTGTGGAAAAGTGTCTCATTATTTTTCCCTCCATGCTGAAAACTTACAGAATATTATCTTTTTTAATCATAACTTTTCTCCTCTCAGCCTTTACCTCAATGTGTTTGATTAAACCTTATTTACTTTAAACATACTTCAAACTACCAGCAGCTATAAGGAATGATTAGTCATTCATTTGAATCAGAATCTTGTCAATTCACACTTCAGTTTGGGAAGCAAGAATTACAAACATGGTTTCAAATAATTTATAAAATTACGATTTTTTCTTTGCTTTCAAGAATAGATTGGGGGTGGAGGAACTGGGATACTTTTTAAGTGTTTCTTATTAACATAATGAGTAATTACTAACCAAAATCAGAAGTTGCCCTATGTTTACATTAAATCTATTTTTATGATTTGCAAAAAGTACAAGCAAAGCTTTGGATAATTGCTCAGTATGGTTCACAGGGATTAAATGCATCAGCTTCTCACATTAAAAGATCACAGAAGTGAATGTATTATAGGATTAATGTTTTGAGTCACTTTTAGATATTTAAAATATTTAACAAATACGAGAAAATATTGTATTCACACTTCAAAGATATTTTTAAATTAGTTACACAGCCAGGACTAATCCAGTTAAAAAGAGAAACGGAGTAAAGAAACGTTTTTTTAACATCAAACTAATAGTGACGTGAAATTTTTATTAGTATCAAGAGTCCATGTTTTCTCTGTCTTCCAGAAACAGCTAATGCAAGTTGAGAGATTTGTAAATAGAGGATAGATTATTAAATGCTCCAGTGCCTGTTCTTGTTTTAATGATAAAAAAAGCAAAATCTATCTTGAAGTAATAAGATCCCATCTTAAAACATCCTTAACAGAAAACCTGTAATTGAGCCAATTTTTGCTTTAGAAAGGAATTTAAAAGGGAATCTGGCTGAGCTAAAGACAAGTAAGCAAAATGCAGATGCAGTACAACTAGGCAGAAAATGAAAAACCTGTTTGTTCCTGTGTGATGCTCTTTGTTTGACAAGTTGCTTGCACTTGGCACAGCACTTGTGTAAAGCGAATTCTGGACTACATTCAGAAGAACAGATCCTTGACAAGAATCTTATGTTGAATTTAGCATTTTCTGTAAGATAGCAATAAACACTGACCTTGAAAAAAGCATAATGAGATATTTTTAAGCTCTTAACCACACTTCAGTGCAATGAATTGTTCTTCAGTATGTTTTTTCAATCATGTTTACATGTAAAATGAAAAAGTGGTCCTAGCTGGGGTAGAAAAGCTGTATCCTCTCTCTGACAGACACTAAATGTTTGTCAAATTTAAGAAAGATCCTGAATTCTGTAAGGTAAGTCTTGTAGATAATTGACAAGCATTAGTTTTCATGCTGCTTGTCTACATTCTCTCTTTTGTCTATAGTACTGTAGAAATGTCTCGTGATGCAGATTTTGCAGTTAAAATGCCTTTCAGGGCTGTAGCCATTTCAAATATACGTGAAATTCTGTCAAAAATGGGTCAACCATGAACTGAAGGTTGGTTCAATGGAAGACAAAGGATGTTATCATACAGAAAAAGAGCGATTCCTTTCACATTGTGGTTGTTTCATTGTAGTAACAGTTTTCATCCTCTTCCACAGACATATTTTTTCTTTTTGCCATTAAAAGGGATCTGTATGGCTAAATGCAAGAATGTGCAATAATAACAGTTCATCACTGAATCCACTACTTTAGGTTCTAGAATGACAGTTATATTTTTGCATGAATAGTACATGAACCTTATAACTCACAGAAAGGAAAAATATATGTGTGTACATACATATATATACATCTATGAATATATATGCATGATCATAATCTGTATACTTGTATTCATGTTCATTTCTATGTTGCATAATTCTCATTCCACTCTCCTGCTTTTTTTCTGCACATATCAAATCTTTTAATCAGTCATTGAATGTTTAAGGTTTGTGGGGAATTTCCTCCAAGATTATTAATTTTCCTGAGACCTACAGTCTTGATAACTATATGAAAATTACTATTAGATGTATGGCAGAATTAAAAAGCCGGAAAGCTATAAATAATCCAAGACATATTTATGAAGGGAGTCTGGTGACAGCTGCACACAAGTAGGTTTTTAAAGAAAACAGTCACCTAGGTCCTTAATTTAAGAATCTAACAACATTAGGATGAGTACTAAAGATACCCATGAGTGCCCCTTACATTAACAAGCTTACAACCTGTGCTTATATCTTCATATGTGCTTGAGACTTTGAATATCAAATTATATGTACAATAATTACCAATTTACTTCTCCCTCTAAAAGACTGTATTTTTGAATAACTGGGTTGTGGTTTTTAACCAATATGATGGCAATTCATATTTAGGACAATGGACTGAAACCCCACAACTTGTAATGGTATATACTTCATGGTACTGTAAAACAGGATCTGGATACACTAAAATGCTTTTTCACAAATGTTCTTTGTATACTTAATGATGCATATACTGTTATACAAATCTTTACTGATGTGATATTTTAAAAACATTATGAACTTTCTGAGTAAGTAGAAAATAATAAGGAAGGCATAAAGGTGGCATTTGGAAGATGTCATAGAATCATAGAATGTCCTGAGCTGCAACAGACTCATAAGGATCATCTTTTACTCCAAAGATAAATTTGTATAAAGGAGTAAGGTTCAGAAATGAGGTCTAGTCTAAAGACTTTTACCAAAAATTATATATATGACATTTTATTCTCTCTTCTTTTCCAAAGCTGAGTAGCTTAATCTTTGTCATTTTCCAAATCAGGACACATTAGGTTTTGATGCTTCTGCTAATTGCGCATGACAAATATCCCACGTCCCAGGAGATGTGCCTCTCCCTAGACTCAACACAAGACACTGCAATTATAGTAACACAGCTGTGGACACAAAAATACCCTGATATTAATGAAGTGGGAGGGTGCTGAGCTTGCTTTCCTCCCTTTCCTTCCCTCCCCAGTTCTCACCGGGTACATAGCTGGAGGCTGCCTTTTGGGTGGGTGCAAGGCAGGCACTTCTCCTGGGAAGGGTCTTTCCAGCTGCTCGCTTCCCCTACTGCATTTTGGCCACTTTTACATCTCCAGAGCCCTTGTGCAGCTTTTCTCTGGTTTTGTTAATCTGGTAAATAAGGCCCAGGAGTCAGAGAAAAACTGCAATACTGCAAATATGAGTAGCATATGAGTCTCGTGGGAAGGTCTGGCAAACGGGCTCATCTAATTCTTTTTACTCCTTGTCTATAATTACTGTGCTCTAGAGGCTGCAGCAACATGCTCTAGTAGGAAGTTTAGATTTTATGACCTCTAAGCTTCAGGAATTTGGATCTATATTTTCCACTTCTGATGAAGTGCCATAACCAGCAGGTGAATCAGGCAGGGTAAGGTTGTTTGAGCCTCCAAGTGCAAAGTCTCACTTCAAAAGAAAAAGAAGCTTTGTTAAGCCAGAGGAAGAAGAGGAGGCACAACTCCTTCAATCCACACAGCAGAGGAAAGTGAGTTTGGCACCCAGGGCTACCCTCCCTTTTTACAGTAATGAGCTGCTGGCCACAAGTCCCTACACAGCACATGTTGAAGCATAGATAAACTCAATCTTAATGGCTAAAAGATGATTACATAGAGCAGATTACAAAACTCATATAAAAAACAAACTCTGAAAAGAAATGATGAGTTAGACTTACCAATATTTATGTTATTATTCTACATACAAGTTTTTAGTCAAAAGGCACCATTTTTCTCTTTGAATAGATGAGGATATTGTCAGTGATGCTGAGTTGTATTCTGGTATGTGGAAATAAAAACCAAATTGTTCTTCTCAGCATCCACTGTACTGAGATGAGAGAATTTTGCCTTTTATGTTTTTAATTCAATATTTAAGCATCATTCAGTTAAAGATCAAAACATACAGGTACATTTTAAATGAAAAAATACATTTATCCAAACATTTCAAATGCTTGCATCTCAAGAGAGCTTTGCATTCTGTAGATACTCAGGAAATCCTCTTTGATTTGTTAACTTGCAAGTGAAATGATCATATCAGTAAGGTGTAGACAGAGAATGTGTAATGAACCATACAGTGAATTGGTAAATTAAATTTTATTTATTCTGATTTAAAAATAAATTTACATCACCCAGATGGGTGATGATATACAAGAATTATATTCTTATTTATTTTATGTATATTTAATTTTTTCCAGGATCTCTCTTTAAAGGTTACTATTTGTAAAGGCTGAGGAATGATTTCAAGAAAATTAATTTCATCATTTATTCTACTTCTAATTATTTGAAGGACAAGAAATTTTCTAGTGGAGAGTGGTACCATCTCCACTGGTGTTTTTCTGTCAATTTACCTCTTCTGCTGCATGTTTCATTGTATATCACACTCATTCTACCCTTATGATTTTCAAAGCTTAGGATCTTAAATATTCTCACAATGATTTCATGGAGAATTCCCACTATAAGGTGGAATCTTATAAAACCCTTCTATACTCTTTCATCCAGGGCTTAGTCAAGCCCAGGTCCATCTTCACTCTGCATATGAAATGTTATCGTTTTTACTCCTCCATGGATTATCCCAAATGTAAAACAAGTTTTGCATATTTTGTTAAAGAAATATAATCAAGTGACTGAATGTTAAGATGGCATTTGACTCTCAGCAGAGTATTTGGGTACCCTGCATATCTCTAGACTGGAACAAAGATTGAAATTAATCAGCAGTCAGGTAATATGGGCAATTCAGGTATACCAGCTGTTGTGTAACCACAGGAAGAGCATAGAAGTTTTGGAAAGGTGCCATCTTACCGTTCACAGAGCTAAAACACTGGGTTTATCCTTATTTCTTGCTGTGTTGTGTCCTAAATTAACACTGCAAGGGCAGGTATCCAGAACAATCCAATGTCACTAACACCACTTTAGATCAAACACCTAGATACAATTACTTTTAATGCTTGCCAGACAAAACTTACATAATTAGCAGTATGGTACAAGATACCAAAGTGATTTGAAGGAAAGGAGCATCTGCACAGCTCCTCTGGGTTTGCTGCTGTCTTGTCATTTAGTTTCCTCGGGGCTGCAACAATTGCATTAGATGTCCTGAGCCTGAATTTGTACTTGAGGGAACAATGTCCTGTACATCATGTAAATAGGTGCTGGAGAACTTAGTTCCTGTAGTATGTGAAAATACAAATATCAAACCCATTACCACTTTCTTCATGTCTGTTTTCACACTTTTGACCCTTGCATTCAGAATTTCTTCATTACTGTTGTTATTTTTCCTTTATTTATAATTTCAGTGATTGTTATTTCCTAGTTACAGTGACCAGATTTCTACTGAATTATAAAATCAGTTACGTTTTCCTTTTTCTTTTTCTTTTTCTTTTTCTTTTTCTTTTTCTTTTTCTTTTTCTTTTTCTTTTTCTTTTTCTTTTTCTTTTTCTTTTTCTTTTTCTTTTTCTTTTTCTTTTTCTTTTTCTTTTCTTTCTTTTTCTTTTTCTTTTTCTTTTTCTTTTTCTTTTTCTTTTTCTTTTTCTTTTTCTTTTTCTTTTTCTTTTTCTTTTTCTTTTTCTTTTTCTTTTTCTTTTTCTTTCTTTTTCTCTTTCTTTTTCTTTTTTCTTTTTCTCTTTCTCTTTTCCTTTTTCTTTTTGTCTTTTTCTTCTTTTCTTTTTTTCTTTTTTTCTTTTTTTCTTTTTTTTTTTCTTTTTTTCTTTTTTTTTCTTTTTTTTTCTTTTTTTTTCTTTTTTTTTTCTTTTTTTTTAATGCGGTAAAGAAATGGCTGTTTTGTGTGTAATTTCACTGAATCACAAATGTGCTGTCTGGTTGAGGTTGGAAAAAAACCCTCTGAAATGCATCTGGTCCAAACCTCCTGCTCAGTTAGGGCTACCTAGGACCAGTTGCTCAGGTGGCTTTTGAATATCTCCAGAGATGGACATTCCACAACGTCTTTGGGCAGCATGTGTCAGTGTCCAGTCCCTCTTCACAGTAAAAAACATTTCCTGATGTTTAGAGGGAACCTCTCATGTTTCAGTTTGTGCCCACAGCCTTTGCTTCTGACACTGGGCACCACTCTCCATTGTCTGTGTTCTGTTAAAAGTTCTTAATTAAATATTTTTAAATCTAAACCCAAAATTTAGGCAAAGGAGAAATCATATCAATTTTGATAAAGCATCTGAGTTCCATAAATTTTCCATGTAATGACAGCATATAATATCCTTCATCAATTATTTACATCTGTTGTAGATAGTTATGAAATAGATTAAATTAATTTAATGAAAAAATTGAGTTAGAAATATTTTCCCCATGCTGATGTTAATCCATGTCAGAGTAAGTAATGACTGTGCACTTAAGAGTAATTTTACTTCTGAGATTTGGGGGTTTCTAATGCTGCTTTTCACATAGTTACAACATATCTGTCATATTCTTTCACCTATTAATTACAAAAATATACTTTCAGTCTTAATTTAGTTTTAACAGAGAGTATTCCCCGTAGTATATCGTATAATTTTTTGGTTTGTCTTCATAAAATTTGAAGTTGCAGACCCAAAAGAATGTTCTTAAAGAATATGCAGACTCCAATTTAAAGATTTTAAGTCTATGGATAAAAATATTTGGTTTTATTTTAGCTAACATTTAAAAACTGCATTGTAGAAAACAACTGACAGTTTGTCGAAACTCCTTGGGTTTTCAGGAACTCAAGGTAGCAATGCTATAGGGTGACATCCCAGTGCAGATGTCCATGTAAATATGCAATTGTAAAATATTTAAGGAGCAGTCAGTGATTGAAGCAAGGACTTCATGCTTCAATATTACATTCTTCTGCAGCCCTACCAAATTATTGCTGTACAGTAGTACTACAGTGGCTCCCAAAATTGCTAACGTGAATTGCTGCTGATGAATATAACTATTACACGTGGAACCATATTTTAAAAGAAGGTTATTAAGAGAAGAGAATAAAACACTTAGAAGTCACAAAATGCCAGCGACATTTTGCAAAGTGACAAAGCAACACCAATTATTAACTTAAACACCTGGAATAAACAGGCAAGGTTTTATGCACACAAAACAGTGAATGAAAGACTAGTAGGCAACTTCAAATTAAATAAACTAAGAATGCAGGCAAGGAAGATGGTTAGCCTAATATCAGGGTGAAAAAAATGAGGATATACCACAAAGCTTTCATGTCCCCTGAATTCATGGTGTTATATAGACTTTGGTTTCCAGCTCTACTTTTTGATATAAATTAGTAAAATTGAACATTTTTGCAATTGAATAGGATGTCCTGGTGTTTGGGCTTGTTTTTATGTCTGGCTCATAATTTATTTAGAAGTAAAACATAGAAGAAATCAAAGAAATTTCATGGTCCGTTCAAAACATGGAGACAGGTATTCTATTTTCTCTAAAAGTCTTTAAAGATAGGAAAATCTCAGCTCATATGAATGTATGGAAGTAAACATAATCAGCATGGGATGAAAATTTAGTAAATTAGACACAAGGAGCTTCAAATAATGGATTTTTAATAAACTCATTGGATTTGGTTCCTGAGCCACTCTTTTCTATTCAATATTTCATCCATTTTTTCACTCAACTATATGAAAAGAAGCTTCAGGATATTGTATGTGTTTTGTTTAATGTAGGTTTTACAGACCTATTCTGAATCCCACCAGAGTATCCATTTTAAAAAACATAAAAACCATACTTTTATGTGAGGTTTGCCTTAATATTTCTGCTGGAGGAGAAATACTCTTGGTGTTAACGAAAAGCCTTACTTCCCATTGAATTTTATTTTCCATTTTATCTTCTTTGCCTCAAGCTTATGCTTTTCTAGCTGTCAGGAAACAAGAATTTTCCTAGTTCCTAATCCACCCATTTCATTTATATGGTTACCTTTTTCTTTTCATTTTGTGTGTTTGGTGTAATGTCATGTAAGCCAGCTGTTCATCCTGCAGTGGATTTTTTAGAGCTTCTGTTTCCAATGTTACTGGCTTGACAGCTGTCTATGGCTCATATTAAGATTAAATTAGCTTCCTGAGGCAGTCTATACCTCATACAACTGTTTTGGATTTTGCCAAACTCTGCTGTACCACTACTACTAGGCTGTTTTTTACTAAAGAGCAATGCAATTTTCCAGTTTCACATGTGTTAGTCTTACATTTTCAACATACTGGCATCCATCCACTGGTTCCCACTCCCCTTAGTTTTGAACAGGAAAAATTTGTAACAATGCAGCAGATTTTGTCCAGATAGCACATCAACTTCAGTAAAGTCTGGCTGCCCACATATTAAAAAGGCTGTGGTCCTGCCTGGGTGCTGAATATTGGGCTTGAGCCTGCTACTGATTATCTACCTATCTATCTATCTATCTATCTATCTAATCATCTATATCTATTTATCTATCTGTCTATCTAATCTATCTATCTATCTATCAATCATCTATCTATCTATCTATCTATAATTTTCATTATACTCTTTTGGATCTCTCTTTTGTCTGCATCAGATCATGATAATCAGCGATTCACTCACTGTACTGTGGCATTACAGTACTGAAGAGACAGAACTCATTTTTTGACTTATTTGTGTGCTCTTCTTCTTTAAGTGATTCTTATTCTATTAAAGGAGACTTCTAATAGTCTGAATTCCCTTCAGCAAGACCACCTGTGCTCTTTTGTAGATGTCTATAATAATGCCAGAGAGCTGAGTAATTTTGTGGAGGAGCAGCATAATCCTAGCATTGTTTCCCTAGGGATGTGGCATATTTACCCCATTACAGACCTGAAGAAGGTGGTTTTGGAAATGATGATGACATTTTATGCTACTCCCTCACCAAACTGAAGGTGAAAAAAAAAGACCTCTTTTTAAGGGCATGGTAAATCTAGTGAAAGGTGTAGAAAAAAACCTCTCTTCATTTACTGCACTTGGTTTCATTTTTACAGAACTTGGTTTCCATATATTGAATGTTTTTTTAGACATTTCAGTGTCTGAGTATTTCTCGAGCTTCAAATAGTGGTATGTTCTTTATGAATCGACATAGCTACTTATAGACAGACTTCCAATTCTGTGGAGAACCAGGAAAAATATGCAATTTCCTTTTAGGACAGATTGAGCTAGTGATACTTTTATCTCTACATTCAACCCTTAGCTATGTCTTTTTCCAGTTTATATATTTAACAGAAAGCCTACTACAGGAAAAATAGGTTAAGATTAAATACCAGGACTGGAAAGAACCTTGTTTTGCTCCCACTCTCCACTTCCATCTTCTGAATGCAGTAACTGGGATTCATTTTACTGGACATGCAGTGCAACTTTTCTTCCCAATGTGCCTTTTGCAAATCCCACTATAAAGGCCATGCTATTATTTAAGAAGTTCTTGCAAAGGGAGCTGCAGCTGTGTCTGCGAGACCTGCCCACTGCTGGATGGCCTCTCAGCGCTGTCCTGTAATAACTCCTGGGCTCTTGACTTGGGAAGGGTTGCACCAACATCCAAAACAGTCCAGGGCTAAGGGCATAACTGAAAACTGATATCAACTTTCTCAGTCTTGAAGGTGAGATCTGTGATGTGTTACTATACAGGGCAACATGGGGCTCTACCTTGCCCTTGCTGCTGTGTTTGGGCTGTCTATATGGCCACTTGCTCACCTTTCCATGAGTGGAACTGAAAAATTATGGACACAGCTCTGACTGATTGACAAATCTCTCACTGAGTTTTCTTGATTGATGTCTATTGAAGGATGTCTTTACTGAATATATGTAATTTCATAACTTTTGATGAATTTTGGACAACTTGTAACTCCTGCAAGAAACTTGCTGTGTAGGCAAAACTTGCTCTCTGTGGTGCTTATGGACATAGTTTAGGGTGGACCTGGCAGTGCTATGTTAGTAGTTGGACTCAATATTCTTAGAGGTCTTTCCCAAGGCCAATGATTCTGTGATCCTATGACTCCAAGCTCTGTATGAAATACTGAGAGCTTGCAAGCAATTTTTTTCCCAGTTCAGAACTTTCCTGGAAGAGTCTTGTCTCTGTCATGGAAATGTTGGTAACAACACATATATACACACAGATATATAAACATGGATACCTTCAGTCTGTGTGGATATGTATCTTTTAACCAGTGGAAGAAAAGCTCTACAGGATTCCTCAGTGGCTGCATGTTTATAATACATCTGGTTGAGATATTATGTGACAGATATTCAAAACACTTATTTGATCAACAAGGAGTTTCACATGTTGCAACTTGTGTGTTTTACCTCTTACTATTATTCTATCTTTGAGAAGAATTTCACTCTGTCTCCTTTCACCCTACCATTAAGCAGCAGAAGACAGCAGTGAGGTCTCCTTTACCCTTCTCTTGCCAAGGCTGAAAAGACCCTGCTCTCTCAGCGTCTTGTTGTACTTCATCTGTCCCAGACCTTCATCATCCTGGCATTTTTCACTGGACATGCTCCAGTCTGTCAGTGTCCTTTTTGTACTAGGGAGCAGCACTCTGGATGAGTATCACAAGTGATGAATAAAAAAGGATGGCTTCCCTCAGCCTCCTGGCTGCAGTCCTGCTAATGCAGTCCCAGGGATTGCTCTTTGCTGCCAGGGCACATGATTGGTTTGGTTTACAACCATTTTGAAATTAAAATCTTGGTAATTCTTCTAAAAAATGCCCTACTTATAGTAAAGTATACAAAGAAAAATCGTCATGAGAAATCACAGCTGCTTATGTCACAGCTGTGACATGCAGCACCAGGTCATCAGGAAACACTTTTGGCTCCAGTTCCACTTGGGAGCATCTGTGTGCAAAGGGCCTCCAGATCAGGGATACCCCTGGCTGCCAGCACTGGAGCATGTAATGGGTGCAGTCAGTCTCTTTCATTGGCTCCCTGCTGCAGGATTGCAGTGAAATTTGATCCCTGGTGCCTTCACTAGGAAAGGGCATTCTGTCCCTCATAATGTGGTGCCCAGCAACAGCTGCTTTATTATTTGTATTTTTTGTTTTTTTGCTGAATGCTCAATGTGGAGTTCAAAAACATGTAAAATTAATTATATCCATAAAAATTAATCTCTGTAGTAAGAGGACGCTTTTACATAATTTATAAATGGCTACCAAATTATTAGTGTTAGCTATAAGATCACAACATGGACTGGGCTCTTAAAAAATCTTCATTTGGTTGCAGAGACCTTACCTTGAGCCACACTCTGGACCTCTGTTATGGCCCCAATCTAATTACTTAAACTGAAATCTGTTTCATGGTCACTTCACTTAGGTACTCAAAAGCTGCTCTAGATGTGATACTGACCATATGAGCCACAGGTACAAGAAAGCATTCCCTACAGGACCAAGAAAGCCCTGGTGGATCATTGGTTTTTGGCAAACCACTCTCATTGGATTACTCAAAGCATGTCAGTGAAATGAGTTAAAGATCTTTCCAGGCTGATCTTCAAAGCTCTATAATACACCTGTAATAAGGCTGTCTTAATCTATAGTGTTCTAAGCTACTTAGAAGTAAACACTATTGCAATCTAAAAATAATTTAAATAATTATTTAATAATGCTTAGTTAAATTGATATATTTAGAACTTTTCACTTAATTTAAAATAATTTCACATTTATATAATAAATTTAATTGTCCATCCAGGATTGATCTGAAAACACACAATTATGGTTTTGATTTAATTTACTTACTTTCTTCAAAAAGTTTTTTCTCATAACCCTATGCAGTTTCAGCTGAGTACCACTGGCAAGCTGAGTGTGCTTCTATGGCATCTGTTGATGATGTTATTAAACTTATTTGACTACCCTGATAAAAATACAGCTACACAGAAGAAAACAGTAGGCTCTGCCTAACATACATAAAGACTATAAATAAATATAATAATTGTTGTAAAAGACCCAGTTCCTATAGCCTTTTCAAAATAGCAGCTGCTTTTAAATAAAACTAACCCTCTTACTATTTTAAATTTATATTGTAAGATCATGGTTGTGAAATTAAGCCTTTGCAAGTAGCATGCTGTGAACTCGCACTAAGTTCTTTGCTTTTGGAGACTTAGCTGAGTGGTGGTATATGAATAAAGAATTAATTGATGTCTTGTTTCAGTGGTATTGTTAAACATGTAGCCTTTTTCCATTTACTGAATGCTTTTTTTATTCACAACAGTAAATGGCAACAGCAGCTAAGCTACCCAATGCACTAGTGAGTTAGATAGTAGAATTACATTTTCTATTTTCAGATGGGGGTGTAGCCCTTAATTTTGAACCCCTAATTTATAACTAGTGTGAGACTTCTAGGACCTTTTGTCTTCACTGATTTGGATCAGATAAAACTGTATTTTCAATTAGCTAGGTGGTAATTATGAATTTCTGGAGTGTCCAGACTTCTGTAGGTGTTAGTTAAAGAATACACTTGAAGTTGGATTTTAGTTCTTAAAGTAGCACTCTCCATTCCCAATAATTATAAAGAATACATTCTGAACCTGTTGGGTTAGCCTAAAATCACATGTGCATTCATCAAATGATTGCAAGTTAGTACTTTTAGTCTCTCAGGTCTGACATACATTTCAAATGTAGTTATATTCATATTCATTTTTAGATATGTATTTCTGTATATACTGAAATGTATGGACAATACAGAAATTTTTTTTTTTTAACATCAGCTGCACTTCAGGAAAACAGTTTTAGAGCATATTCTTTTCCTTTTGGCTTGTGATCCTTGGAAATACACTGTATAATTTTTTTCTATGTTTTCTACTTATAATTTTTATTATTACTACAAAATCCTACTCATCTTGAGAAACTGAAAAGATTTTGTGCATCCATTATTACAATTAATTTGTTCCCTCGTTCATCAAAAGAATATCCCAGATTACACGCATTCTGGAAGTTAGTGACTGGAAATAATTAATGAATCATTTGTACTGGACAGGCAACTGAAAAAGAATTTACATTTTGATATCATGTCAGAAAGACTTCTCATCTGTATACATGTATATAGTAAAAAAAATCTAAATGAATAAATAACAGCAGTGTCTCTCATCTAGCAGGTGAAAGCATAATGAGGTCTCGAGTACACTGGAGGAGAGATGACTTATCTTTTTATGTCTTTGAACACCATATCAGCTGTCTCTCCATAGTGTAGTCAGATATTAGCATTAGGCTCAATATAGGGTAAATGAGAGAAGTGTATTGGTCTGCAATATGGAGTCCAGAATGTTATTTTCATTCTTTAGTGGTATTTCTGGAAGGTCTACAAGCCTTGATCACAGACCAGATTTGCATAAATCATCTAATAGTCCTTTCTGGCCTCACTAAAATTTTTACCTTTATGAAATTCCTTACATATTTGAAACCATAGGTATGCACCCAGTTTTTTCTGAAACTGAAACTGAGCAGGACAGCTCAGTTACCAGCCAGCTTTTGAGTGGTAAAATGAGGCACCAGCCACAGCTAGCACAGGCTGCAACAAAGGAATCAATAGCCAAAGTGGATGTCACCATTCCAGCTGATCCAGGGCCCAGCTTGTCCAGATCCATGCACCTGCAGACCCAGTTCACAGCAACTGTGGAATAACAGGAGATGAAAGAGAAGAAAGAATAGTTATGAGCAGTAACTTACATAAAGCAGGACATTATATTACTGCAGTACTTTAGCTAAAATAAAGGAAATTAATAAAAGAGAAAAGGGAAATCATTCAAATGAAATGGAAACTCTGTAATCAAGATGATGGAAGGCAGTTACAAGGAGGGGAGGAAGGCAAACAAGATCTTGATTATATCAGAGCAGGGAGAGGAGTGAGTCTTTATCATGGAACATCCTGCCAGCCAGGAATCCAGGCCAAAAAGCCACAGTGTGGGATGAAAGATCATGCCAGGGGAGACAATATAGACAAGAGAGACAAAAAAGACTGATGTAAGAGATATAAAAAATTAACGAATACACAAAATCGTGGAAAGTAGAGAAAGAATGAAATGAAAAAGCAATGAATGTGAGAAATGGAAGAAGGAAAAGGATGCAAGCAAAGATGATGGGGAACAGAATGTGCGGTCTGAAAAGCTGTTCACTTCTAAAGCTGCTAATTTCTCTGTTTGCACTCATAGTTACTTGTAGATGACACAGGATGTGGAGAAAGATATAAATATCAAGATGTGCAGTATGACAAAAAAGAAATTAAATGAGTTAAAAAAATCAGATGGTATAACTGGAAATAATTGTTTGAGAGACTATTCTGTTATCAACATCCATATTAGACTCAGTGGCTACATACTAGCACAGGGTTTATGTGAATCAATGGCTTGCAAACTGCCTTCTGAGAGCGAGCCCTGTCCCATTCCAGCTGCTGAGCTGTGGCAAAGGATGGCTTTGGAGAGCACTAACTGGTTTTGGGAAATTCCTGCCAAAGAGTTCTCTAGTTACTACTATAAATAGTCATGGTCTAGTGGGAAACTGTGTTTCCAGGCTTAGGTGAATTTACTAGGATAAAGGAGTCCAGAAAAATATGTAAATAGCATAAGAAGAGGAGTTTCGCCACAGGAGCAAATCCAACCATAGAGAAATGGCAGCTGAAGGTACTCTAAGGGATAATTGTCTAATGGAGAGATGGAAAGGACCAAGGGCAATCAAACACCTATATAGACCTCCTGCAGAAATTTTAGATGAGTGACAACAAAACTGACAAGGAGCAATCAAAGCAGGAAAGAAAGGTGAGTTTAAAGACCAAGACCTTGGCTTTAGCAAAGGAGGAATTTCAAGTTTCAATACTCAACCACCAGCAACATTTCTGTCTGCACTGCTGCGTGTGATTTATCAAGTGATTAGAAAGCCTGCGATTAATAATTAGACCATCCCACTAAAAACTGGACATCATTTCTAAAAACTAAGTTTCTGGCATGTTTTAAAAGGTTCTGTATCTCTCTGCAGAAAACATCATTTCACTGGTGTGTGTGCTTCAGGGCCCAAAACCCTTCAAGACATTCATTGCTTCTAAAGCAGAACAGAAGTTGGTTCTACTCAGCAGCAACATGAACTTGGGCCTTTAATATTCTGTGGGCACATTCTTAAAACGTCAGTGCATATTTTAGACACTTCACTGCACATTTGTACGTCACTTCACGTTTTTAGTTTCTGTTATGAAGTGCAAATATATGAGGCACCACTGAAAAAACTTAAATTGCCATTGTACTGCCTCTGCAGTTTCTTTTGATCCGTGATAATAGCTCATCACAGGAACTGTTTCTTGGTACACTTACATGTGTACTGCTCAGGGAAAGTTGTTTGGCAAGAGACATCTATCCCCTCAAGGGAAGGAAATACTTTGTTCATCTCTTGCCCCACAAGATCAGGTGTAAACAAGCTCTGCATGGCAAATGATCCTGTGTGCTGACAGTTGATTCTTCCCAACTTGTTGCTCCAAAGCTGGATAAGATGCTGCTTATCCTGGTTGGTATCCTATATTGAATTAAAAGAAATTTACAAATTTCAGAATATTTGTCTCCCATTTAAAATGGTTACAAGTCAACAGAAATGCTCTTGAAAAGCTCTTGAAGAAAACAAGTGAATAATACTGATTGAAAATGTTGATGTCTTTCAATGCAAGTGCAGTGTTTTGATGACAATTAAATACTCATACAATTTATGTGAAATAGAAATTCCATTCAATGTTCTGTGATTTATTTTTTTAATCAGAAGTACCAAAAATAATATTGAAGAAAAGCAACTCCTTAAAATGCCTTGAGCTGTGTGAGATTCTGTAGGAAAAACAATGAAACTTGAAATAAAATCCTGTAAGACAGACCTGCATCTTTTTTTCCAATACAGTTTTATTTTCTTGAATTACAAGTGAACATTGATAGCAATAATAGCTCAGATATGTCACTTTGGAGGCATATACATTTTTTTCAGGATATGTGTTTTTCATTCTGTGACAGAATGTTGTATTTTCTTCTGTAATACAGATTCTATTTACAGATTTTTATGATCAGTTACATATGAAACATAGTGTTCATGCTCCAGGTTTTATTAAGGCTCTCTGCAATAAAGGAAAAGATTTGCTTATTTTTCATTTGTTCCCTTCCTTTTTATTATACTGAAATAGAGAATAAATTTGTGAATTACACATATTACACATAGCCTGGGCATGTCATTCATTTATTTTATTGGTAGGTGAACATTTGGGATACATCTTTAGAGCTGTTGTGGACTATTTAGCCTTTCATTTTTGTGGAAGTGTAGTTCTTAATCTATGTGGGTGACAACATGGACCAGAAGATCAGGATTGGGACTGCAAGCAAGATTTCTGGGTACTATTTCTGGTTCAGCCCCTGGCTTGCCAGATGACTACAGGCATTTGCTCTTGGCCTCAGTTTCCTTACAGATAAAGTAGAAGTGACAACACCAGATATCCTTTGCAAACTGCCTTGAAAACTAGAAAAGAAAAACTTAGGGGGAAGGATCATGAAAGATTGTCTCACTGTAAGTTGCAAAAAAGAATTTAATTAGGGAGGTAATTACATCTGTGCTAGATGGAAACTAGCAAGGCCAGGTGCAGAGATAGGAATGCTGCTACAGTACAGAGCTCAGTATCAATCACAAAACCAGCCCAGGACCTGAGTAAATATCCTGTTGGCTAACTTGCACAGAATTTGAAGTCAGCACATCAATACCATGAAGAAGGATTAAAGGTGATCCTGCATGTCTGGGGTGAGGAGCAGCTCATCTTCCGAATGTAGAAGATAATCTCCATCAGTAAGTTACATACATGAGACTTAATAGAAAGGTATTAATCAAAAGCTGACAGTGCAAAGTATTTCAAGGCTCTCAGGACTAAAATCCTGAAAATCAGATAACTCCTGAAATACTCAGAACGAATTTGAATGCAAGTCTGCCTGGTCACACTTCCTGCGTGTGAGATACCCACGCTGGCTCCTTTGGCATGTTCATCTGTGTGTTCTACATCAAGATCTTCTCAATTCAAAGCACAGTGCCCACCTCCAATTCCCTCCCTCCACATGAGGTATTGCTGCTTGGCTTACCTGCCACCTGCTTGGTAACCAGGTTGTCATGGTGTGATGGAGAGAAAAGCACTTGTACCAGAGCCCTGCCATGAAGTGATGGGCTTTCTACCAGCTTGTGTTCAAGAAGAGAACACATGCAGCTCTAACCTAGCACCCTGCCTTGCTGCCATTTTATTGAATATATCAGAGTTCAGAAATATGTCAGGTTTCTTACAAAGTAAAAATCCAGAGACTTATTACATATAATATGCTCAGAACTGAAGCTTTAAAGACAGGGTGTTTTTAACAGTACTTGAGAGTCCTTCAAATAATTAGGAGTGAGCATAAATCTGGGGAAAGGCTTGGCCTCATTTTCCAACAACTGAATAGAGGATTCAGCCACAGCTACCCAGATGTAAAACACACAGTATAAAGGAGCTTAAAATTGTCAAGTAGTTCCTGAATAAATGAGTGGCTGTGCATGAAGTGATTGGAAACGGATAATATTAGCATAAAATCTTTGCCAAAGTATGGCACTGAATATATGGTTATTGCTACAGCTCCTTAGCATCAATTCAGACACGATTTCTCTACAAAAGTTCTACTTGGCTATGTGACACAACAACTTATGGTCAACCAACCAAAAGGAATTTGGTTATCAATAGAAAATTAAAATCTAAGTAGAAATATCTGGGGCTTGTGATGATGGAGGTAATTATGTAACACAAGTACAAGGAAAGCAAACAGAGATGATGCAGAACAGATTACACTGCAAAACTTTATGCAACTTCGCACAGCTTTTTTTTTTCAGCTTTCAAGGGGTACAGATTCCCATGTGAACACAGTCAGACAGCTGACTGCCTGGAAAGCATGATAGCTGTCACATTGCAAAAGCTCTTTTTATGTATCTTTTTATATATCTTTCCATAATACAAATACACTGCAGAAAGCATTTCTCTGTATCTCTGCCTCATCAAATCAATTTTCAAATTTCAGCTGAGAAATTTATCTTCTGCTTGCCTGCCTACTCACACACCCAAATTCTTTCTTCTCTATGCCTATATTTTTTTTTGCTTTTCCTGTAATTTATTACCAGAAGCCATTTAGAGACCTCCAAGATGTTATATAAAATTAGACTGTAGTCAGTAAGACCTATCCACCAAAACAAATAGTGAATGCCTAAGCCCATATTGTATTAGAGCTACATTCACAAATATTTGAATTAATACAGCAAACTGACATCGAGGTGCTTCTTCAAAACCTCTTCAGACACCTCTCAGTATTCTGTCCTTCTTATCTCTGCCTTCTGCTGTCCCTGTTTGTCAGGAGGGCACAGACACACTAGGAGCGTCACATTAAGGGGAGATCAGCTCTGTGTGAAGAAGCAAGCAGCAGCATCAGCCTGGGGAAGATAGTGCAGAGTGATGTGGGATGGCTGCAGAATGCAGCTCAGCAGCAGCAGCACAGCCAGCTGACTTCAGCAGGGCAATGCCTGATGCTGCTCAGGGCACTGGCTGCCCAGCAGGGGCTGGAGAGGAATGAAAGAGAGGAAACCAGAGGCCCTGCCTTGAAGCTGAAATGAAACATTAGCTCTCTTTTGTAACACAGAATTGTATGATGAAAACCTGCCTGAGAACAATTACACTTGACATTTTGAAATTTTGCTTTTAGAGATTACTCTCTCCAGTTTTCTGGTTTTGTGGTTTTCTGTAGACAATAAGCCTTCACTGAACATAAAGGATGATCAGGTTTTCCCTTTGCTCTTATCTGACAAGTTTCTTATTGGGTTATATTGGTGCTTTCTCCTGCACTCTATCAGAACCAATGTTTTCCTAAATCAAGGAGTCACACAATCCATACACTCCCTGACTCACAGGACATTCTGATCATGGACCTGACCCTCCTTCAGCAAAGCCTGTGATAAGATCTTTGCTGACCTGGAGACTGGCTAAGCCTCTGTGTGCTTACAAATCCAGTTTTACCCAGGGGAGGACTTTTCAATTGGGAAGGCAGTGAGAGTTGAAAAAGTCCCTATCAGGTAATTTCAAAACCTGCTGATATTTGTGTTCATTATTTCATTCAAAATTTACTGCTTGCCTTTATTATTACTGTTTTATGTATTACCAGATGCTGGTTCCCAATGGCAGCACTAGAGAGATGTCCTTTGCCTGGAACACTTTGGACAAACCTGTGCAGTACTCACAGCCCAGCCCAGTGTTGCATTTCTTGCTGCAGGCTCCCGAATCAGCTGTCTCTCTATTTCTTCCTGGAGCCACTGATGTTATCTAAAAATTCTCTGCTTCTCATCCGGATATGACATTTGTCTAGTCTGTCAGAGAGTAATTAAAGTCTCTCATTACAGCTGTATTTCCTGCTTCTGTATCTCTTTCAGCAGATCCCATTCAGTGTTGCTCTCCTAGTAAAGTCACTGGTAAAGTATCCAATACCATATTTTATTGCTAGGACTGAAACACCAATGCAGATTTAACCTTCTCTCTGGGTCACTTTCATTGGATTTTTACCTTGCATAGAGAGAAGCTGGATATATGTAATTTAAGAAAAAAAGCCATTATTTATGAGCTATTGCACACGCTAGGGAAAGAAAGACTAATGAGCTACTCGTCTAAGCATTTATATATTCACTCCCATTTCACTGAAGCAGCAGTAGTGCCTTTCCTCATCAGACTATTGCCAGACAGAAGGAAAGGTTTATCTTTGGTTGCTCCTTGGGCTTAATGACTCCTCTGTCCTATTGCCTTCTACAGATTCTCTGTTTTCTAATACTCTTGTGTGTTTTCAGTTTTTTATCTCACATGGTTTAGCTCACATAGTTGGTTTCACCGTCATAAGAATTTCTAGAGTAGGAGAGAAGAAAACCGGAGCTGTGTTATACCAGCCCAGGAACTGGATCATAGACAGCTGAGTCCTAGGGTTGAGAGCTGTTCACAGAGGCTTCTGCAACTCCCTGAGATGCTTGGTTAATTAACTTCATTTAAGATCTTAATACGTGAGCCTCCTGTATGACCAGTGTAATTTACCTTTCTGCCGTGTATTTTTTTCTTTTTGGCATTGCAATGGACTACAAAGCATGTAAAAAAATAGTAAAATAACATCTTATGCAGGGGTAGATTTTATTCTAATTCTGTCACCTTACTCCTTAGTTTCCTGGCAATGGAGCAGAAGCAGATGCTGCTCCTCTGGTTTCCTTTTGTGAGTTCCAATTGGAATAGCACTGTATGTGTTTGATTACCCATGAGACAATATGCTAAACACTCATATTTTCAAAACTGAAAAATGGACATTTCTTTGACCAAGGTGAAATTGAACCTGAAGAAAACACCCCCTGCTGTCTTTCCAACATATTTCTTTGGTTTGTCTTTTATCACTCCAACCACTTCACCTATGTTTTATGTTTATTGATATGGTTGGGAGGAAGGACACCCATATCCTGTTTGCTTCATATTTACCCATAGCTCAAGTAAATTTGTCCTATTATGGAAAGTCTGTTCCTCAGTTCTTTTCCCTCTCTGTTTCATTTCTAATCTTTTGTAACTCTCCCTCAAAACTTGTCATCTTCTCACTGTCCAGCACTAGCCAAGGGACCACATGCTGGTTGCTCTTTGAGCAGGGTATATGCCTGTTGAATCCCCCTCGGGGCTGACCTGTCCCACTCTTACCACACTACATTTGGCTCAAGCTGTCACTTTGACAACTATCTTTTGTAATAATTTCAAGGTTTCATTCTTCATTTCCATATTATTACAGAATCAGCCCTGCCTCCAAATCAACTACCAATTTCTCCATTTTTCCTCTGTCTTGAGTGACACCAGACACCACCCATTTTGGGCTGGGAGAGCAAATACCCAGTTCTACATCTACTCACCAAGCTGCACTCAGTGCCCGAGCACAGGCCATTGTCACCATGGGCAGCTGCAGCATGCTCTGACCATCAGTTTCTCCATGCAGCTGCAGCTCCCAACAGCTGCCAGCTGGGAGTTCACCCTCATGCTGCTCCTCTGGTTTTATAACTTGGCTGCTTTGATATCTGACTGGCCTAACCAAACCCAGCCCATGCCAGCTGCCGCATTAACTTGTTCCACTAGAGACCTGAAGGCATCACTCCATCCTTAGCCCTTGCATATTGAAAAGGTCGGTTTCTTTCATTTTTATTACACTAGGACACTGTAACCAACCTTTCGACAAGATTTTTTAAAATTAAAACCGCTTCATATATATATATATATATATATGAAAAAAAAGTTATATATAACCACCCTTCACACATGGAGACCCAAAAGAAATTAGGGATTAATATCAAAAGCACTTGCCACTCCATTCCTGTGAGATTAGTCAAGCAGTGAGCCATTGCATCATGAGAGTGTAAAGAATAACAGCTACAGAAAAGCAGTGTCTTATATTTTAATTTCAGTGATTTCTAGTAAGTATACTATTTTTTTTCCTTTGTGTGACTGTGGGATTAATATCAAATCATTATTGGCCATGCTTTAGCTACCATTCTGAGGTCCTTGTCAAATTTTGTAATGAATTCTTCTCAATTCAGCACTTGGTTTTGGGTAATGGGAAGTCTGCCAAGTTCTGGAATTTGATTTAAAGCTTTTAGCTAATTGTACTTCTTTTCTATTAGTTTCATTTAACAAATTTGTTGCAGTGAAACTGCAGTTTATGACCTTTTTTTCTTCTAAACCAGAATGAATTGCTATAACATTTCACAGTAGAGAAACAACAATTTTGGCAGTAAAGCTTACACCCCTCAATATATTAAATCAGGATTTTTTCTAGATAAGAATTGCAGTCCATTATCAGAACTAAACAAATGTATAAACAGCTGAGAATTTGCCTA
Organism: Lichenostomus cassidix; assembly: GCF_008360975.1. Taxonomy (NCBI): domain Eukaryota; kingdom Metazoa; phylum Chordata; class Aves; order Passeriformes; family Meliphagidae; genus Lichenostomus; species Lichenostomus cassidix. The sequence goes on along the minus strand of NC_139480.1, from coordinate 38,906,321 downwards.
CATTTCCATTGACATTTAATTTCACAGGAACCTTATTAAGAGATTTTTTTTTTAAATGCTAATGGTTTTAGGGACCAATGTTGATTAAACATAGTGAATAATGATAATGATGTGAATGCATTTGTCTGTTTTCATCTCTGCCTTTTCTGTATAGCTGTGCTAATACAGTATGTTTTGAACGCTAAAAATAGCTTGTATTTTGTTTTGCTAGCTTTGCTTGAGCTAGGTAATTTTAAGTAACAGGATTAGCTTAAAATATTATTTATTCAAGATATGGTAAGATTGGCTTGGAGAAATTCTCAGTTATAAGTTTAGGTAAATTAATTCTGTCAGTAAAAAACCCAGTTCTTCACTCTGAAAGCAAGCAGTTTTAAATAATAGATTTAAATCATAACATAGAACTATAAACAGTTTTCCTGTCTGTATTTAAAATATTTTACTTTTGCTAAATTTGAGGCAATTCTACTTTAAAAAAACCTTTAAAACAGTGGAAATTTCATTGTTCAGGTGACAATCCTTTATTTACAGATCAGCATCAAAAATCAGTGTCACTAACTTGCTGAGTGATCCATGTGGGTATCAGCAGTTACCTCTCTTCTCCTTGAAGAGGAAACAAACAACCCCTTCATAAATAACTGTATTATCAGGTATTTTGTACATATACATAATTTAATTATATTCTTCAGAAAAGTAACATTTTAATCCAGGAGAGCATATGTATCACCATAGTTTGGGAAGAATTCCCATAGACCCACACTGACATTAGTTTTGATTTTGAACGAGTTGTCACACAGCAGCTGATGGAGGTAACATTATTTCTTCTTTGGTTATTGCTTTATTTAGAATAACAATCCCAGAATTTCACTGCTGGTGTGTAATCTACATTGCAAGTGAAATATCAGACTTTTGAGATCTAAATGAGTTTAAATTCCTGTGTGCACCCAGGGCTAGTACATAGGTTACATAGCAGCTCATTGTTTTCAGGTTTGCAAAACTAACCCACCACAAAAGGAACTGAAGGTGTGGTGGACATGCTGGTGGTGCTGTTGACATCCCATATAATCTGAAAACTGTGAATTTGAAAACAGTGTAATCTAAATTTTTAAAAGTTCTGTTAACCTACGAATTTGATAGGGATGAATGGAAGCAGCCTGATATGAGCTGTACACAGCAGAGTATCCAGGGAAAGCAATTATCATTCAAATACACTTTAACCTTAAACCACCTTCAGTTTCTGCTGCAAAACAGACCTTGATAGACTTACCTATGATTCAAGTAGGTGCTATAGAAATGCACATTGATGAAATAAACAGTCAGAAAGAGAGTAGGAGCTTGGGATCATCTTGCTTCCATGGTGATGCTCCTTCCAACACAGTAAAGCTCCAGCCTATGAAAACAGCTCCTAAATGAAACAGTAATACAACCAATAGCAAAGGCATTGTATGTTGAATAAATGAACAAAATATCTTCTATGCACTAGCAGCTTTTCCAAAATTATTTGGTTTTCAAAGCTCCCAGGAAAAAAGTATTTTGAAAATTTTGAATGTATGACATTGCATGAGAGGAATACCCTCTGAAATGATTTATTTTTAATTGCCTAATTATTCAGAAGTTATTTAAGTTAGGCAAAACAAACTCATGACAGATATATATTTTTTTTTCAAAATTAAAAAATACATGTGCCCTTTCTTTATTTATACTCACAAATTTCAGTGTGAAAGTAAATTGCTCCTACTGAGCTTCTTTCAGTCAATTACCTGATCATAATCACATTTTTGTGTAGTTTTGGTACAATTCAGTCTCTCTCAAGAGAAAAACATGAGCATCTTGAATTGCTATAGCATTAGCAGAAACCACTCTCAGTTATTTTCTAATCTAAGGACTTTTTTCTAGGTTCGTTTCTTCTGTGCAGGACTTAGGCTACTTTAGCTGTTGCCTTGGCAACTCCTTGGTCATTTATGTTGATAACACTGTTTGTAAGCTAGAAAGAGATTTTTGAGGAGAGAAGGGTGATATTAAATAATAATAAAAATTCTTTTTCTCTTTAGCTTTTCTATTTCTGCAGTCTTTCACTATTTCATGACAGTAAGCCTTGGGGACCCTACCAGAGCTTGAATTTCTGCTTGGGGGAAGGAAGTGATAGAAGCGGGAGGCAGAGAAGTGTCTGTGCAGATTATTTCTGTGGCGGTAGCAAGTTATGAAAGAAAAATAATGAATGCATGCAGCCTTGAAGCTCTTGTAATAGAGGAACACAACCATTTGAAGAATCCCTAAAAATCCCTAAACCAAAAATTAAAGAGATTAAATAATATAATTATGATTGAAAAACAGTATTAGATCTCAGAGAGAAGAAAACTAAAACAGGGTAAAGGCTGTTGCTTATTGTGTACTGTAGCCTGGTACAGAAATACCAGAAATACTGAAGTGTCACCCCTCTCCACAGGTAGTTCTGCTCTGGTTTTTAGCAAATTCACAGAGCCAGCGCTGTTCCCTCAGACTATAGCTAGACAATTCCCAACATCTCCCTTGTTCTGAGCCTACAGGAGTCTCTCAACCCATGCTGTTCTCAGCAGTGGAGATATAACCACAGGCTATGAATCAAAAAGCAGTCCAAAAAATCCAAACGAGATTTCCAATAATGTACATTTGCAAACTAAAAGATATTACAATCAAAATCATAATTGCTTATGAACCTCAGATAACAGTGTTCTGCTGTTTCATATATGGTTGGGAATGCATGATTTCTGTGGGCTTTTCTCTCACAGAGCAGCACTGAAAGAATCACTAACTTCTGTTTCTTATCAGGGTGCAACTTGCAGACCAGTATTCCTACAAAGAGATACCTCAATAATTTGGAAATCCTCAAAATATCCTGAAAAAAATGCAAGAAAAAAACAATAATATCCAGTCTTGAAGAACATGCAAATATATTTCATAGAGTACAGAAGACCTGAAATTTGAATTATCATAAATTGCATGTGGTTTAGCTGAAGATCAATTATAAAAAATCCACCTGAAAAATAAATACAAGTGATGTCAAAAAACTTACATGTTGGAACTTACAGTAATAATTTTGGCTCCAATTGAAGAATACATGAAAGCTGGTTTCAGCATAAAAGATCAATATAAAACTGACACAACATTTCCAACACAATAGTATCAGAGAATGCTGCAATAAGAGTAGCTGATTATCAGCTGCACTGTGTAGGTGAAAAAACATTGAATTATAGGAAAAACAAAAAACGGAACAAAAACAACCCTAAAATGGAAAAAAGGAACTAGGAAGGAAACAAAATGAAATGGATAACAGCAGCAAAGAATCTGAAGAAAATGCTGAAAGTAATGATATTGAAATACTACATCAATTCCCATTTCTAAGAACTTGGTTCACAAAAATAATAGATTATAGGAAGAATAAACAAAGAAAGAGCCCTCTTTACAGTGATAATGAAAAGGAGAAAGAGTATAACAAAATGTTTCCAAGAGCAGTTTGTAGATTAGCATCAAAGAAACTATTAAGTTGTAATGGAAATTAAACATCACATAAACACCACAAAGAAATGATATATGCAGAAAGAGACTGATGTCAAGCAAACCTGTTGGTAAATCTAAGTGTGAAATTTGTGGTGATGAACTTGTCCCTAAAATATTAAATCCTTTTAATGAAATATGGACTAATAAAAGCTCTCAAAAATGCCATTATGGACTAAGTATCAAAGAAGAGTGATTTGAGTTACTCCAGTAGTTAGTGAGATATTTTGTTTCTTTCTGTGATAGCCAGTTTATCACAATACCACAGTAATAGCAGAAAGATGACAATGGGTCAAGGATAAGAAGGTGGGATTTTGACCAGAAAGGTCACACATTTGCCAGATTTTCAATATTAGCATAGTTGTCAAAAAGGACAATAGATTTTAAAAAGCCACTAAAATACCTTTGGTATGCAACTTTTAGGTTTCAGTGGAGTATTTGACATTCCGTACTACAATTCACTCTGGAACATCTTGAAGTTTAAGGTCTACTACCAGAAATAATTAGCTTTGAAAAGGTTTCCTGTTATGGTTAAGGTCAAACTGCACAAGTCTATAGTAACAGAAAATCATGTCAGTGAGAATTTGTTCTTTTACAACTGCCTGCCTTGCCCTTGATTTCAGTACGATAAAAAGCAGACACATATCATACAGACAATGCTCAATTTAAAACCGTTTTATTGAGTCAGATTTTCTAAATGAAGCTGTTCTTTGAAGGAGTCAAATTTGAAATGAAACCTGTAAGAAGAAATTGCATGAGTTTGTTCATTTAAAGAATGACAGGAAAACATGCCAGCAGAGAGTATTTCTTCCAGAATTGCACAAATAAAGTTAACAATTGCATAAAGCAAGCCAGTTCCCAGTTCAGGTATTATGGTAGAAGGCAACAAGATGGTACAGGACCACTCATTTTCTTCACAGGTAATGTGAATTCTAGTAGTAACCAGAGGTCTGAATTTCCAGAACAGTACTTTTATTTGATCATCCAGAACATACAATTAAAAACAAAAAACCAAACCCATGAAGGTGACTCCAGTGAAATTGTTTTAACACAATAAAAGCTTAAGATACGTAAAAATATAGATAGAGCGGAAAACACTATGCACTTAGTGAGGGATGTTTTAAAATGCATCCATCATTATTAAAATATTAAATCTTTTTTCCTCTAATTTTTTCTGGAAGCTAGAAACAACCAGGCATATCTTAAAAACATATCAACAGAATCTCTAGGACAGACATGTGCTGCACATGGAGGAGCACACAAAAGTAGACACACACAGTTTTGTGTAGAAGAATGACAAAGGTTTTCCTAGGACAGGAAACAGTGGTGGAGCCTGCTTTGTGTTCTGTCTCATCAGAGGCGAATCACTCTCGACATGAAACAAGTCCCATGATCATCAGGGTAGCTGACTACATGACTCACTCCGAATCTGGATTTGTGGCTCTTCTTGCAGTGTCACATCAAATTCAGAATTTAATATCAATGACTTGCAAAATTACTCCTCTCATTGATCATGTAAGTTTTTTATTGCACTAGTGTGCAAACAACTTCATATTTTCTTCTCAGTATGTTTTATCATTCCTTGCACACTATGCACTTGCAATTTATAACTTCTTCTCGGATGTTCAAGTCTTTTATTCATTAAAGGCATAAATTCAGCAAGCCTTTAAAGCAAATTCATATATATTTAGACATGTATTTAGTTCTATTAAGTCAATACTTCAAAGAGATGTTTAAAGGAAGCTCATACCCTAAGGGGTATTTTTGAACCGGAGCTACAAATCCTGTCAGAAATCCATTTCTTGCATGCAGACTTTGTTCCATTGTGTTTCAAATTGGACCAGACTAATATATGTCTAAGCTGCACAGCGTATGCTCAGCTGACAGAGTTGCCTACCATGCACCCATGTCATTTATACAGCAGAAATGTTCATGTGAACAAAAGAGCCATAAATTTCCTAGGTCAGGAAGCTTACTTCCCTTCTGTTCAAATACAGGACATACACAAGAAATAAAAACATTCAATAATGCAAAAAGAAATAAAGGAAGGGGAAAAAAAAAGAAGGTAAAAAGTTTAATTTTGTGCCATGAAGATAAAGGTCTGTGTAGTTTTAAAGGGGATATACATGTTAGAAACGTTCAATTCCTTCTTGTGACTTAAGGAATAAAGTGTGTTAACTCCCTTTTGAGGTTTAGGTAAAAGCAGTAAAACTCATCATCTGATCCAGTTTTAAACTGTGACCTGGGGAGCCAAGGCTACTCTTAGGGGGAAAAAATTTGGGATCTACTTTATATTTCTAAAATTTATGATAAAATTTGAAAGTTATTTACCTTTTTGATGCTAGTAAAGTGTAAATTTGTCTCCACATTTTTTACTTGACTGATAAAGCTTTCACAAAAAAATGGATAATTAAAATTGATTTGTTAGGATTAGAATTTCCTAGTGGAGCCATAGAATTGACTTTTTCTAGCACCAGAGCCACAAGAATTTCCTATCTAAGGACAGAATAAAACCAGATATGTTGAAATGACTTGAGATAGCTAGGTTTGCAAAATTCTGTGCATATTTCAGCTGGCTGGTGAGAATAGACATCATGAGATTGGCCTTATGTTTTTCTGGGCTGACAGACCAAAAAAAAACCTCTTTCTGGGTGTAATTCACTGGAATTTAGGAATTCTATTTTTGTGCCTTGGGGAACCCAAATATAAAACCATGTTCCTAAGATTTCTACTTGTTTTTCAGGAAATAAGAAAGAAATCCATAAAAAGAAGCTGTGTTTAGTTGCAAAAGAAACTTTCTGGTCAAAAGTGAATTTTTTTTTTAACCTATAAGTCTCATCAGCAATATTTTTGGTCTGTCACGGAAATCCTCACTGCAGTAACAGATGTTGGATAGTTGCTCTCTTAAATACTCAGACTAATACCTCCTAATGAATTGATACCTTTAGTATTCCACAATGCTGAATTGGATATCCCAAAAGAGCATCTCTTCCACTTGCAGTTTTAACCTATGCACTCTGTATTTGGGACCCACCTCAAAGAGGGCAGTGACAAAAAGAGTATGAGCATTCATATCTGAGCTGCATTTCTAGATTTCTGGAAACAATGACATTTTTAATGTATCTGTTAACACCATCTGGGAAGGATAGAGGACAAGTTTATATGGTTTCTTCTGCACTGGAAACATTTATTTCTAGAAGCTGTAATTATTTTGTGCTATTTCTTCCCCACTCTTAACCTGTGAGTTCTAGTGGAATCAGGAACAATCTTTTCTGTATGCATGTAGGCTGTGACCTCTACAGACTTGCTTTCAGCCCAGCCAACAGACTCCCATTTCATTAGCACATTATTTCAGGCAAAACAGCACCTGGAAACCAGAATTTTATAGACTAGCATTCCTCATCTGTATACAGAATATGAGCAATTCACTGCTGATGGAAAATACTATGACTCCTTGCCCACGAGAATTTTATTTACTTGCTGCTGAAAATATGCTGCATGTCTGTTTGGTTTTCTGTTGCTTTAGCCACAAACCAGTCGCTTGCCTGCCCATTTCAACTTCATTTCCATCACAGCTTCCTTCTCTATGCTTTGGGTAAAATTAGGTTTTAGAGGCTACCCATGCTTTTCCGCTTTTTGTAAATCACTGCCTTGTGCTTCTTCCCTTTTTCCCCAACAGCAGCACCTTTGGTGTTATTTCTTTGGCCTTGAACCAGTTTCTATCTCCTGCCAAGTGCTGTAGATCCACAAAGTGCTTGTTCTGCAGTTGTAATTTTGCTGCTTCATATAAAAGAGCAGAGCTTGCTCTGGAGCCCTTGCTATAAATAGAACAGAATTTTTTTAGGTCTCCTACTGATTTGCCAGATTGATTGTATATCTGCTAATCTGAATAATGCATTTGCATTCTCCTTTTCTCTTCAAATCATGCTGTATAAATATTTTGCTTGATACTTCTGAAGGGTTATTTATATTGTTTTAAAAAGAAGAATGTCTTTATTACACCTGGATGTTTTTACCCTTAATTTTCTGTTGAAACATCATTATATGTACACATAATTTGTATACATACAGTAGAGCTATTTCAAGGTTAATTTTGATACGGTGACCTTAAACTAAATTTTTTCCCCTGTTTTGTCTTTCCCATCTTTCTAAAGGCCAGTCTTCAGAACATGTCAATAAAACCAGAAAGTTGTTTATCATGCACTTAAATATAAACCCTTCCTCTCTTCCCCTGCCAATCCCCAACGAATACTTTGAAAATGTTGTTTTAAGGTATAGATTACTACCTTGAACACTTTTAGCGGTAAAAAAAAAAAATCTAGATTAGGTATTGCAGTGTGGAAAGGGAGAGAAATTCAGATAAGGAGGCTTTCAAAAAGTGTGTAATTAAAAATCCAAGTCATTAAGAGAATAATAAAGAGTGGATCATTGATATGGTAACGTCACTATTTTGAAAAGAGGAAATTGATAGATCTATTTTAAAAAGCGATTGATTACATAGCCTTAAATATATGCATAGTTTGCAAGTTTACATTTAAATAGAATGTAGTCTAATATCTTTTGGAAGCAAATAATTGCAAATGCAAAGTTTGCAGTGGGAATAAATGAAATATGGCTGAAGTTGGCACCTCCATGTAGAATCCAATCCAGTTCAAAAGGAAGTGCCTGCAATGAGCTGTTTGAGTGTTCAGAATAGATATATTTAATTTGAACCTTCAGCTAATTGCCCAATAGAGTACAACAATTAGGAAAATAGCCCAGGAATAGGACACCGATTCCTCATTCCTGCCTCCACGAATTTAAGATGACTTTTCAAATTCTTATGCACATTTAAGAAATACTGCCATCTCTTTAGAGAGCAAAGAGGAAAGTATATTTTTGAGAGTGCGTTTTTGAGATACTTGCTGTTGTGGTGATGTCTCCTGCCAACCTGAAACATTCCACCACAGTTCTGCCAGCACAGCCATTGCTGACTGGGACACAGTGGATGGCAAACCCAAAGAGTGCCCAGGCCTGGCACTATTCCCAGTAGAAACAGAAAGCAAACACACAATGTATGTTTGTATCCAGAATTTACATACTATTAACAGGAATATTTCCTCCATTTCATTCCTACCTAATTTAGCCAACATAGGTGGAGTTATTTACAGGTTTTGTTCTACTGAGCTTCTGAGTGTACCAAGGTGGATAGAGCGTTTGTCTTGTGCATTCATCTTGTGCATTCTACTTTCCTTTGATCAGAATGGGAAGAGTCCATCTCTTATACCAATTTTACCAAATATGTTTTGCTGGAGCTCAGTTTGGTAGAAAATACTTTTGCTGCATTAGAAAATGTGTTACAGAGAACTGAGGAAGGGAGAGGAATATATTTAAGATGCGAAGCAGGAGTGGAAAGAATAAGGTGTTGGGGTACACAGAAATGCTGAGATTAGAGCAGGAATAAGAGTTCATTTTCCATTAGTGGAATTGATGATGAATTTATTGATAGTTAGCTCCTAAGGAGAGTCTGGATGATATGAGTAAGAAACCATGGCAATAGTATTGCCATGGATAAAAACTGTTATTACCAAGGATGAAAAAGCTTACCAGCAGCTCTCAGTGGGATAGTAAAAAAAATTAGTGTGGTGAGTAGATTTATAGAGAGCAATTCAATCTGCCCTAAAAAAGGTATCTGACAGCTGGCTGGTTGACACTATGAGTGAAACAAGTGAGTGTATAACGTAAGAAAGTAGAGTATAGTCTTTAATGATTTCAGCTCTTAAACAAACCCTAGTGTCTGATTCCATTACAGGTCCTTGTTCAGCTTTTCTCAGTCTTGACAGCTGCTCTTATCACAGCCAAGCACAATTCCCCAGTTTAGCATGCATGGCTTGGATAACCTGTCACATCCTAATAGACCTGTAATTATCTTTGCTGTTTATGGATCCCAGTGCAACTCTCTTGCCTTTAATAAACTTTTTATCTGTACTTTGATATTTCTTATATTAGAGGCTCCTTCAAGACAGAGGATAAATACCCTCTTGTCATCCTTTTCAAGGATCATCAACATAGATGGACTGGATTTACATTAATACATGAACTGATTTACATCAACACCTGCTGTAATATACAGACCCTGGCAAACATTGCTCTTCATTCTACAGCAGATTTTGGGTTTTTAAAATTAATTATTTCAGGTCAGAACTGGAGGTAAAACAGTTACAGTCATTATTCATAATGGGGCATCTTGGACCCAAGAGCAAAGCAGGAACAAGACACTGTGACAGTAAACAAGCACATTTAATACGGTGCTTAAGGAATCAGGGTCAGCAAATGTGGTTCCGGTACAGATACAGTGATTTTCTCAAGGTGCCAGCATTCATGTGGCAGCACTTAGCCCTACTGCCTGTGATTAGCCAGGAGCTACATGGAAAGAAAAGAGCTTAATACAAAGGTTTAGTCCCTGGTGTTTTTTTTTTGTTTTTTTTTTTTTTTAGAACTCCTCAGGCAGAGGAGTGGATAGTAGTAATCAAAAAGGAAGAAATTGTTTGAAGTGCAGCCTGCCAAAGCAGCAAAGGCAGCAGGAAGGGATTGAGACCTGCTCTATAATAAGGTAACTAGCAGGTGTTGCACTGCCACCCATGCAGGAGCAGCTTGTTGCCCCCCAAGCAGTGTAGCTCTCACCATAAGGTGTGCAGGTGTCACAGAGATTGCTGTGCACACACGACAGGGATTGTAGGGCTCTGAATGTGCTCACTGTGGGGTTTTGTTCACATTTGCAATGTGTCAGGTCTCTCAGCACCACAGTCTATATCTACTCTGGTTTGATCTCCTGTGTCTTCTGGGTTTTTTAAAGCTAGGTTCATTCACTACTTCAGCAGCATCCCTACTTGTTCTTTTTTACACTTCCCTGAGTATTGATATCATAATCAGATGCTGGTGCCACTCTGGTCTTTTAATCAAGGTCAATTTGAACATTTATTGGTTTGTTAGCATATGGTCACATAAAGATGTTCATTGCCTCATTTTCAGTCTCCATAATACTGGTTGCACTACAAATGTATCTGGCTGATATTTTGATATAGAGATAACAATATTTCATTTAAAGCAAAAAAAAAAAAAAACCAAAAAACATCTCAGGTATGGGTCTACAAACTAGGAGACACCTGAATATTTCAAGCACATTCGTTACAAGCCAGGTAAGTGATTGTGACCTGATAGTGCAAAGATTCAGAACATCCACATAATAAGAAAAGTCTTGGTATTGCTTAAGGTATCATTAAAGATCAACTCACAGAAACAGAAGCCTGGACATATTCACCTTCCAGTCTTTGTTTCCCTTTCCAAATAGATGAAGATATTAAAGATTTTTTAAAAGAACTCTGAGTTCTGTAAATTAGCCTTCATAACACTGCAAGCCTCTAATGTTTCGGTTATGCTAAATGAAGGAATTTTCACTTTAAACTTGGGACATTACAGACATTTAGAAGACAATTAATGTCTGAACAGCTACTTCTCAACACACAGAGCTACTCAACGGTTTGCTCTTTCAACTGAAAACACGTTGCAGGTATCTATATGTGCATGAGTGTATATTGTTGATATACATATATGGATGAGTGGATGGATGGACAGATAGATAGACAGACACATTATTTCTCTTTATCAGCCTTTGGGAATGAAGATGAACTTTTAAAATATAGAAACCAAGTTGCTGCCACATCCTCTCAATCCTTGTGCTCAGGTTATTAACAAAAATATCAGCTCAGTAAAGTTCATTATAAAATACAGGCATCAGGGAAGGACAACAAAAGTGATGAGGTCTCACATTCTGTACTTCAGAAGGTTTGCAGTTGTGCCTGTAGCTACCCTTGTTTCATTAGTACAGCAGATAAAAGAGCTGGAAAGAAATTTCTTTACTTATCTAAAGAAAAGGTTATCTAAAGACTTCAGACTCTGAGGGTTTTCCAAGATAAAATTATGAAGTTGAAAATATCAAGCTAAAATTTAACTTACTGTCCTGCTGTTTATTTTACAACTACTTGATGAGGCATTTTGCCCCAGACATTTTCATCCAGCTCCTTCCAAACGGCATGTCTTGGCAAATCTCTGCAAAAGGACCAGTGTGAGATTGTCCACACAGTTCAGGAAAAGCTGCAACAGAATAATAACTGGTGTAACTGCTTCTGTTTAGGTACCTGTGGAAATGACTACTAATTCTACTCCTGATTAGGTAAAGACACAGAAAGTCTTCTCCCTTCATGTTTTCTTTTTGACTTTTGAATCTAGTCTTGGAAGCTAGCAGTCTGGCAGGGCTGGCTCCAATAGGAACCTTTGCCAGTGAGACTGTTTTCCAGCACTGAGAACTGTTTGTGGGGGAAAAGAATGCAATTCAAGCCAATAGGATCCTGGACAAGAGCTGAGTTTAGTAAGTCAGTCCCAAGCAAAGTGAGCTTCAAACAGGAGCACTAAACTCCTTATATCCTGGTGTTTACTATTACTCAAAACAGAGAGAAACATGGGTACTACTATAACTCAGAATAGCAGCTTGAAGGAAAAAGAAACCATTTCTCTGTAACCCAAGTGAACAAACAAAATGCTGAGGTCTCCTTCATTCCCAGAGGAAAAGTCCAGTTTCATAAATTCAAATACCACCAGTCAAATATAGACAGTCTGTTAAACTGTGTAGCTGTCTGTTCTACATTTTGCTTCTGAATTTTGTGCACTGGCATAAGAGTGATCAAAGAGGCTGTGACATCTCTGGGTGCAATGAGAAAGACTTCTTCCTCCTCTTTGTGCCAGAATTGCTTATAGGAAAAGTAGTACTGAAGACTCTTTGGAAAAATCCTGTTCAAATCTCTCTTCAGATTAGCTTTCACTGTCTCTTACACTCAGTTATACCTCCAGATGTCCAACCTTTGCTCTTTTCCCTTGAGTGGGGAATGGCAGTGGGGAACAACCACGCTAAGAACAACCAGCTCAAATTCCAAGTGCTTTGTACTCTTTTCATCTTTCATTGAGCTGAACAAAATATAGTCATATATAAAACCCATATAAATCATAAGGCCGCCTGAGGCTAGTTTTTTACTTTTCTTTCTTTTCCTGATTTATCTTGCTTTACAATGAGCATGCACACTTCAAGGGATACCTCAGGAAAGAAAGAATAGTTTTTTCCCCATTATTTCTTTGATCCGCACTGAACTATCTTCACTTCTCAGCTTTACTCTTTAGAGGGTATAATGGATAAAGTCTAAATTTCCAAGGAGAGCAGATTAATAGCAAAGATATTTGGTCTCCATAGTAATGTTGTATCTTTGTTATTAGAGCTGAAAAATCACAGGTAAATAATGCAGAAAAGACAAAAGCCCAGACTCTTGACAATAATAATTCTTAACTCCTTCCCCCACCTCTTTTAAAAGAAAATCCTACACTGTTCAAACAATTAAACATTACTAACACATTTGTGGGAGAATCTTGAAATTTAATTGATGGATTGATTAATTACAGTAAAAATAGAGCCGTGTAGTCATATAGACCAATTTTTTAAAATTAATTCTCTGGCAGAAAAGAACATTTAAGAAAAAATATGAGTTTAATATATGCTATTCTGGGAAAATAAAAAAGAAGCAACAATACTGACCCTATCTGCCTTTTGATATTTATTATCTATGCATTACAATCTGCACATTTTCGCACATTTGTCACTATTGCCCAAGATGTCCTTTATTAAAAAAAAAAAAAAAGAGTCTGAACGTAGCTTTTTATGTCATAGGAAAAGAAAGTCTGGAAGAATTAGCAGAATGAAAAGAATAAAATTCAATTATTCATTCACATTCACATTTATTGAAGATATGCTTTTCCCTTCCGGAAGTAAAGAGAGAAAATTCACACAAAGGGAAGGCTCATTTTCCTTAGATATCTGAATTCCTTCCAACTAGCTGCCATAGCCATGTGCACTTTCATAACACTACAATACACATAAGTATGTAAGAGTTTGGTGGGAAGTTATGAAATAATTATGCATGTTACCATGAAAGAGCACTCAACAACTCATCTCCTGAGGATTCATTGCAGGTCATTGTTCAGCTTTCTTACAGAACAAAGACAAAAAGTCAATGGAAATAATGCCAGGCTACGTATGTGAGGATCTGACTTCACATTTTCTGCTAAAGGATTTCAAGAAATTAACAATTGCAGCAGTTCCTACAGCTTCCCAGACCATTTCAAGAACACATGGATTTCTGAAAGCCTGTATGTCTATATGCTTTTTACCCTTTGGTTTAACACTAGTTTAGATGAGATGATAATAAATAAATACATAAACAAACAAGAGAAAGAAAAAAAGCAGTGTAACACATACTGGTATCTCCTACATGCAAATATCCTTTTTGATTTTTTAAAATATTCTCCTTTCACAAAACATGTATGTTTTTCATCTTTCTGTGACTTTATTTTTCTTCTCTGCAGCATTTTCTTGCAGGCTGATGACTATTGCAGTAACGAACATTATGGAAGTTATCCCTCATTAAACAGCTGCATGTTGTGAAGAAAACAGAAATATTAAAGAAATTTATCATAAACTAAGTTGTTTATTTTGAAGCACAGGATGGTAAAAACAGCTTTTGCTGTTTCTTGTTTCTGTCCACACCCCTCTGGTAATTTTAAAATACCTCTGTAAAGTTGTATTTTGTTGTTGCTTTCTCCCATGCCTGGGAAATGAGTTCTTATGTATAATAGCTTTTTTCTTCTTCATTTCTCTTATTATATGCCATTTTAAGCTGTTGTTTTTATTCCTCTTCTGCCTAGAGGCTGATATACACCTAAACACTCTCATTTCACATTAGAGACTACTTACCTTTCCTTAAGACAATACTGTTTCCAGTAAATGTTTGCTGAGTTTGGGCTTAAAAGAAGAAATAGAATGCCTACATTTTATACTACCAGTATTTAATCTTCAGAGTAGGACACAGAATAAAATCCTACAGCCAAGATATTCTGATAATAGTTGATTTTAATGTAGTGTATTTTATAGTGTGCAGCCGCTATTTGCATGAAAATGCAAAACGAGAAAGGACTTGCTATGTTCTCACACTATTTCTAAATATTTGACTTCAAAATTGCTTGTGAAGTCCAGCTATTAACTTCAGACTCTGATTCATGTATACAGTTATACAATCCCTAAACAAATGAAATAATTAATACTGATAGAGTGTTTAGAACTCTCTTTGTAATGGATATTCTCAGACAAAAACAATGACAGCTTGATGCAAACTTTAGAGAAGAGAAATTTAAGTTTCTATCTTATGGATTCACATGCATACATACCACATATATACATAAATATATGTATGATTATATTGAGCAGGACTTTAAAGTTTCAACATGTCAGAATAATTCTGTCTTCTCAGATAAACATAGGTTTCTCTTATGATACTATCCTCCATATTCTTTTTTTTCTGAATTGTTATAAATTTTTACTATAAATAGAAATAAACAGAAATTTTCTGATGAAGCTTTTTTTTTCTTGAAAGAAACTGTTTGAGACAAAAAATTTCATTAAATTTTTTTCAATTTTTGGGGGGAAAATTCTCCAGGATCCAAGACCGCATCTAGGAAAATGTATTGCCAGGTGAGTGTGACAGACTCATTCCAAGGATTTGTTATTTAACCTTAAACCATATGGCAGATCACTTACTAGTTTCAGAGGAATGTACTGTAAGGGCATTCTGGATTATCTGTGAAACCTATTGGTGCTAAAAGTCTGCTGAGTTTTTCAGTCCATATAGTGCACATAGTTAACTCATGTTAATTTGCCTTATGAGGGCCCTTGGATTTCAGCTACTTAAATTTGATGTGGAACTTGCCCAAACCTCATTATTAATAAATACAGCAGCTTTATATTAATTTTCAAAAATGGCAGGATATTAAACTTTCTGGATGGTATGAAATGTTATTTATGTTCTTCTGAAGTATCATTTTGTATTTCTAAAATTATGGTGCTAGGTAAGCTCTGTTTGTTTGTCTGCTTAACTCAGATGCATTGCTTTGATGAATAATTAACTTTACATGCATTTGTCAGCAGTAGCCACTATTTTTCATTCTATCTGCTGTGATGAAATTTTCTGTTAAGTACTATTTTTCGTTCCCTTCAGCAACATTTTTGTATTCTCTAAAATAATTGAAAGCATTTAAATTCAGCATTCCACGTAAAATAGCTTTCTACAAATCACTGTGTTGGAACACATTTGCTGAGAAAAAGCCAAAAGGGAAGACAGAGTTGGACCATCTTGTGACATGTTGCGGGAACCAAGGGGGCACCAAGTGGTCTGAAACCAAAGGCTTGTAAGGTCTGACACTACTAAATACTGCTGAACATTTCTTCACCCTGTCATCCAACATCTCCACAAAGGACGAGCACATGGCAGCAGCCCAGACCATGTGGGTGTCTGCAGGAGCTCCAGCAGAGATCATAGCAAAGGCAGCAAGGGCGCTGTCAGCAGGGCATGAGTGTGTCTGCCAAGAGCTGATGGGCTTCTGCATCACGAGAGCAGGCACAGAGCAAACATCCCTGTCTCATCACCTTCCCATTAGTACTCTCTGACACTACCAAGTCAGAAAGTGCAGGTTTTAAATTCCTGAAAAGAGCACAGTATTTTACAAAGTAAGCAATGCAGGCACCTGTGCTGATCTTTACAGGAACGTGCATGAGTCTCAGGAGTGAGTGTTTGCAGGAAGTACAAAAAATGCCAATCTGTGCACCAACAGTAGGGAATATGTCTAAAACTGGAACTTGTCTTTTAGTAACCCCGTTGAGACAATGACATGGTGACTTTTACAAGTGTGTTTTTTTCTCTGTGTATATCAGTTATGCAGCTGGTTCAATCAGCCTTTGTGATAAGGGCTCAAAAGGAGGACGAACAAGGAGCACGTAACCCTGGGTGACTTACCACCACGGACCCTTTCACCATCTGGTCTCACATTTGGAGCACAGAAAAGAAGAATCTGAAAGTTTGGAGAGCCATGTTGCATCTTGGTGGGATGAAACACTATCTGAATGACAGACAGGTTTATCTGGCCAAGTTCTGGGCCAGCAGCTCAATCAGACAGCTATGAAGAACCTGTCATCTAGGAAAGACATATCTGCTTGTGATAACACTATCACATAAGACTCGGGTATCTTGTGTGCTGCTCATTTTTTATGTATTGTCTTCTGGCTTCCAAAGGAATTATTATTCTGTGCCTTATCCTGTATTAGGTTATACATATGGAGATAATTTGTCTAAGTTTCACATGAAAGCAAAAGCAACAACATAGTGAAATGAATTTTCAGATTAATTGCTTGATGAGGTTATGCAGCACAAGTGAATTCATGACTTGCCAATAAACTTCTGCACAATACTGTCAGTGATAAAAATACAGATGCAATTTTCATCTGTTGCTGTCAAATTAAATATTTCCTTTTTTCTGTAAACAAAATTCAAAACATTTTTCAGTATAACTAAGTGCTTCTGCATTCTGTTGCATTCAGTCATTGCTATAGTCTTAAGGACTTAAAAAAATTCAGTACTATAGAATCATTCTGTACCTTAGCAGGATAGGGTTTAATAGCAGATAATTGAATGTCTGTGTGCTTTCATCCAATTTGGCAATAAATATCAGTCCTGGATGTGCTCAGCACTTTTACACGTGTCATTTTTTGGAATATTTTAAATATTTTTATAGATTTTAGATAAAGTCACTCTGCTTTTTTTTGTTAATTGTTTTAGCTTCTCTAGATTACAATTTTTTTCTTTTCTGTGGAGCGGTTGAATTCCTGTTTGGTCATATTCACATATCTTTGTATTAGTCTAGGTAAATTTATCATACAATTGTATGAGTTGTCACTCAATCTGTATGAAGGATGGTTTAGTCTATTCATGGAAAATCTGAATCTAAATGTTGCATTTAATTTTTCAAACAAGCTACATGTATCAAAATAATACCACTTAGCAGTAGTGGCTTGCGAGGCTCATCTTGAAAAGGAAAAAGGGACTGTAATGAAAAATATTTCCTCATGTTTCTGACAAAATGGTTATAGAAATTGTGTATAAAATATAATATAAAATTATCTTATTCATATGTATCAATATAATTTAGTTAAGTCTTAACACTTCCCTATGCAAACGCAGAATAGTAGTACATGTTTTGCTATACACACACACACACCCCAATGTTTTTAGGAAGAAGAACTAGCTCTCTCGCACTAATCCCTGGGATTTATGCATGACATAGAGAGGCTAAGCCCCATATTCCTCCTGTCTTTTCCTGCCAGCTTGCTTTTTTCAAGTCAGTATTATCTTGTGTCTGATAGCATCAGAAACTTGAAGTGAGGTTCATGTTCATGCCTGGCCATTTACCCTTTACCCAAAGGCAAAACACTTTTTATTCCAGAATTAATAGTAATTTTCCTTAGTATAGGGACTCTGTTTTGAGCATGCTTGTGGATCTTTGTAAAGGTATTTATGGGGAAATGTGGGCTGCTCAGCATAGTGATGAGAAAGCAGAATGTTATGGGGCTACAGTCCTGGATGCATTGCAGGTGACAGCAGAGGACAGCAGCTCATGTGGCTCAGGTCCTCCCTGGGAAGAGCTGTTCTCTCCCACCTCTTGTCCCAGCACAAAGCTACATTAAACATCTGGTACAATGGACTGGACTGGTCAAAGCCTGAGGGGACATTTCTGATGCAGGCATTTAAAGGTAGTATGATTTTAGCAACCTAAATCTGCTTAGAGTTTTGACATCCTCTACAGGATCATGAGCATCCCCTGAAATGTCTTTTCTGACAATGAATAAACCACTCAAAATAAACAATGTGCAATAATTCTGTTTACACAGCAGATCAAAAGGATGCAGTTTTGCTGCAGCAAATGAGAACATGGCATTAGGCAAAGACTTTTCACAGTGACACTTGCTAAGCTTTCACAGTCATTGTCATGAGTGGATAGTTTTGCTAGATGGAAAGGACACTATTTGCAGCATTTTCATGGGCCTGTAGAAGTAATTTTGCCAGAGGTTTGGGTTGTAATTCTATAGAGCCCAGGTCAGTAATACTCCCCCCATGGCCGTATACAAACTTGATGCTTCCACAGTCCTAAATCAAAAACGGCTCTTTTTGTTTGACAGGTGACAGATCTGTGAGATGAGCTGTAAGACAATTTTCAAATGTCTGAGGAATAAAGGCTTTTCTTTCATGTATGACAAAATGATTGATTAAATTTAAATATTAGCTCACCATATAAAACACCAAGGCAGTATTTCATTATCATGTATTGTCCTTTCTATACAAAGCAACTGTAGAAAAAAACAGCTAGCAGGATAGGTGGAAAAGGGTTACGCAACTACATTGTGCTGACACAATACAGCATCTAATGAGTCCTATTCTTGGCTAAGTAAAGCCCAGTTCAGAACATACAAAGCAGAAGGAAGACCAATTAGTTGCAAATAAACCACCATATATAAACTGGTAGTGATTCAAATTCAGTTTTGTATGATGCAACTTTCAGAAGACACCAATAAGAACTTGTAGTTACCAGTATGGTTTTTCCCAGTGACCATCAACCACTGTAAGTAATGTGCTCTGTTGTGACTTGTAAGAAAGTGAAAAAACAGCCTTGTCTGCCTCACTCCCACCTTTTGCTATGGTTAAAGAGCAAATCCTTTCTAGAGATACTGGGTGGTTGCATGCAGGACTTCCATGCCAGATGATGTCATTGACATGTATCCTTTGACCAAAATCTCTGCAGCTCTTCTGACTACTACTAAGAAATCATCTGAAAGGAGGGAAGTGGTGATGGAGCTGCCAAGATGAAGCCACTTCAGCAATATAAGTACAGAGAAATAGGAAGCTCCTTTGATTACGGTCCATGAGGGCTGTGGTGAGATGAGGGGTGAAATCAGAGAAAAGTGGGAAGTTATATTCACATTCAAAGGCACCAGCTGTTGCTGGCAGTGGAGAATGTACCTGACTAAGAGTGGGGAGATGCAGGAGAGCATCTCTCTTTCTAACCTTCAATAAAGGTTTCATTCCCATACACTGTCACTGTGTGTCCCTGAACAAGCTGGTCAAACCACTCTTGGCTGCAGCAGGCTGTGCACTGGTTTCCCTACAATGGGACACTGACAGACTGGTTGGGCACATGGTTTTCAGCCTCCCTGGGGCATTGACAGACCAACTAAAACCAAAGTGTTTGAGGAAACCCTCCTCTCACATGTCAAGGACTCTGTCATCTATTCTCAATGTATGCAATATAATAAACCCAGTACTTTTATGTTAGCTTGTGCTCTAAACACCTAATATTGGGTACATTCACTTAACCTTATTCACTTGTTTCCTTGCAGTTAATAAGTGTCATCATCCACTCTGGTGGGAATCAGTTCAGGTCTGAGCCAATTCCACAGCTTCCTTTGAACTGGCCCAGGCAGCAGTGGTTGTCCAGCATCCAGGACAAGAATGTGATTAGTGACCAACAGCAATGTTGACACTGCACGTGACAATGCACCCTTAGGGGCAAGTATTCTTGGCAACTGTTCAGAGCAGAACTCAAGCATCTTCAGAGTTTGTAAAATCCTCCTGAATCCAGTTTGCATTCGTGTCACTTAGATGTTAGTTGCTCTTCCTGAAGATGTCCTCAGGGCACTAGGCTCCTGCAGGGAAAGCTCTAATCTGTCTGCCTGACATCATCAGTGACAAGAGAGATCTGGTAGCTGGAGGCTGCACAGACACCAGGTGTGGTCATGCAGCAGATAAATATGCTTTGGAGGACACTGTAGACACTCTCTGTACCCAACGTTTCCCTTTCCAAATTATTAGTTAGAGTGGTCTGCACACAGTCCCAAGGGCCAGCTGCATGGTTTAGCTTCCAGCCTGCCTTGCAATGCTGCCATCAATGTCATGTGCCTCACAGCAAGGACTGTGTAAG
This sequence comes from Lichenostomus cassidix, assembly GCF_008360975.1. Taxonomy (NCBI): domain Eukaryota; kingdom Metazoa; phylum Chordata; class Aves; order Passeriformes; family Meliphagidae; genus Lichenostomus; species Lichenostomus cassidix. The sequence goes on along the minus strand of NC_139480.1, from coordinate 38,885,852 downwards.
TACAGTCTTACAGAGAGTCAATTCCAGATTTAGCAACAAAGACCCTGTGTGCTAAGTACTATACAGAGGAAGTTAACAAAGAAAACATCTTCTAACTAGCATAAAGGTCAATGAAGAGATGAAGGGAGGTTAACAAGAACAGAATTCCTGTCCCTCTTTCTGATTTTATTTTTTTTAGCAGACAATACTGGCTGAATTTTGTGTATTTATGAGTCGAGGGGATTAAGCTGGTGTGTCTAAAGACACAAAGCATTGTGCTACTGTTTAAACTCATCAGACCACATATCTAGAGAGGGGGAAAAAAAGCTCCCAACCCTAAATTACCTGCTTAAATGAACCTTTTAAAAAGATAGCGATGTACAAGAAGCCCTGCAGGATTTAGGAAGCTTATCAGCCTCAATGCAGGCTTGCTTATTTCCACTCTGTCTCAAACATCATTCTAAGGATTGAAAATTCATTTTCTCCTGTTGCACCCAGTTTTAACCATAAATTTTCAAAGCTGGCAGGTTGAAAATACATTCCAATCTTGAAAATACTTTTGTTTTCAGAAATAACTTTGACAGGTTTTTATTAATGACCCTGAAATAACTGCATCAGGTGTTAAAACAGTAATGAAATAATACATCCTTGGGTGTGGGAAGACAAGAACTTAGCAAACCCAGGGGATGATGGCTTCATTGCAAGTGACCAAAAGATCCTCAACTCTATCTTCATGAATTTTTTTATTTGCTTTTTTAAAATTGATACTGCTACTAAATGGGAAGATATCATGCCCTCTGGGCAAATCAGAAACTGGAAGTCTTGCTATTTTAATTCTTTTTTGATTCACTAAAGTGCAAAGAAGCCCAGGCATGAATTTTCATTATCTTGAAACCGCACATTTTGGACAGAGAACATCTGACCATCTTATAAATCCCCCAAGAGTTCAAGGGCCTGCTTGACCCTTTAGCTAGAGTCAAGAATATTGAAAATTATTCCAGCATCTTGTAGTTCAGACAATGAGTTTACACAGGTAGAAGAAGAAAAGTGCAGTATCTTACATCTGCAAACAGCTTATGGTGCTGCAGTAAGTGCAAGTTGCATGGCCACTCATCTTCGACCAAAATACGTAGCAAAGGCAGGGTGAGGAATGGACTGAGTCAACCTTCTGTGTCCCCAGAGTGCTGGATGGCAGAGCTAGCCTGAGGAATGCAACATAATGAATGGCAGGAGAAGTCATGAGCCTGATGAGATAAGGAAGCAAAGTGGAATGGAATTTTACAAGTGTGAAACGACTTCTAAGATGGTACAACTTTTACTTCACATTTTGATGGGGGCTATGGCAAAGGACATACCAAATTTTTAATGCTTTGTAAAAGCTTTCCCAGAGCTAAGCAGAGGTCAGTTTCATGCAGAATGATGATATAAAACGTGATGAAACAAAAATACAAGAGGAAAAACAGAATGTTAATCAACAATTCATTGTGGTTCAGGAAAAATAGCTAACATCCATGTTGATTTATTTTGCCCATTGACCAAAAGGCTTGTTTTTGTTCCTGCTTTGTTATATCTCATATCTTTTTAATTTGGAGAGACATTTTTATATTCTTGCTCTTCTTTCCTGAGATGAATCAAACATTTATAGTTTTGATACATTTCCACTTAAACCTAACTTGCTTGGCATTAATGTTTGCATAGCCTACCAGTGTCACACTCAGAACTCTTTGTTTCTGTGCTTCTTTCTAATTAGCAGAGTCCTCTGGCCAGATTGTGTCATTCACTGTATCCTGCAGATTGGTGTGGCATGCAAGGGCAGTACTGCTGAGCAGGAGTGCCCAGCCCACAAGTATGGCAGTCCTTGGAAACACAGAGCTCAGCCTTCAGAACTAAGGCAGATTTCAGTTTCATTCAGCAAGCAGGAACAAAGTGTTCCAAGTCAGAAATTGTTGAACAAAAGGATTTGTTTCCAACTATTTGAATCAAAACAATTATTTCAAAATGTCAAAGACTAGTTTTGTAAAAAGATCAATTATGAAACGAAATTGGGAATGCACTTCTATTTATGATATTGTAAAATATGGAAACTAGAGGTTCTGAGAAATTTGAAGGAAGTAATTATTCTCTCACATTCTCGCCATAGAAAACTTTCATCAGAAATTTCCCATGAAAGATGTCCCTGTTGACAATAATGACTTCTATGGAGGTCAAAAGAGTTTCTCTTATATGATTGTCCCTAATCTATTTTCCCTAAATATTTTATATTAATCTTAGCTATAATATTGGAAGGAAGAGAAATGTGGAGGTGTTGTGAAAAGATTATTGTTTATCTATTAGTTTACTTTTTCATCTTTTAGTTTTAGTTAAAAGATTAGGTTTTAATCCTTTTTACTGTAGAAGGAAGCATATATTCCCTATAGAAAATAGAAATAATAAACTATATTATAAGCTGTTTCAGTCAATGTTAAAACAGGGTTTGTAAATACACTGTATATATTGCTATTGAGAAATTTAATTCAGGTTAATGGGCGCCTTAACCACACTAAGTGTTCTAGCAACATTAATCCTTGTTGGATCCTCTATGTGCTTAGGGTGCTCAATGGACAATTTCTCTAGCACTGTGGTCCCCAGGATGAGAGCAGACCAGTGGTATCTAGACAGAGGAGGGAAATGACACTGCCCTACAGTGCTCACACAGAGGGTATCCACAAGGCTGAATGCTAAGCATGCCCTGATACTACCAATAATTTTTAGACAAAAAAAGAGAATCAATACTGTAATTTTTTTTTGTTTCAATATTTTGTTTTATTTCATTGTTTTTCATGCTTTTGTTAAGACTGTTTCCTTCTTAATATCTGGCAAAATGCAACAAAAGTTTTTGCAGTTTTTTCAAGCATCCTTTACCATAAGTTTAATTTAAATTAATGTTGAAACTATTTAGAAAGCATTTCCCACTCTAATGCCAAGGTAGAGGCTCTTTTAACTTTCTCTGATTTGATTTTCTTCCAAACACAGAAATTAGTTTTCCACCCACCACTTCTAATTATTAATCCTCTGATATACAAAAACATGTCTTTTGCAGAAGAAATACTTGGTAGGATATTTCAGCATCCTTGCACTCCTAGGGCTCATCACCACCCTGTGCATCTTGAGCACCCTTGCTCCTGGAACTGGCAACCATTGCTGTCAGCCTCTTGTGCTGCTTTACATTATGTACACTGACACAACGTGCCCGGCTGCAAAGCTGATAGCATTTGGGGGTTTGGTGAAAAATCAGTGGCTGAACTCCCTTTACCTCCAACATGGCTGAACATCACAGACACAGAACATATATCTTATCTGGAAATAGCAAAATTAGCTGGGAAATCTCTCATCCTACCACAAAAGATTAGAGTTTCTGATGAAAGAAAGGCCTTTGAAAAATTGAAAAACCAAAAAGCTAACATTGTTCTTCAACTGCTCTTACAAGTGCAAAATGTGTTTTATGCGTATTCTTGACTCCATGTTCGTGAATCGCTCTTAATACTTGAACAAGACTAGTATCATCCCTTTCTTATTGTTTATGCTGAGTGATAAAAATGCTCAAACAAAATTGTTTTAGAAGTGCTGCTTCTTTTGAAACACATCTTGGTGCAGGGTTGAATGCTGACATTTCTAAAAAGGTGCAAGTGGAAACTATAAGAAATGTAAAAAATTATACTTCCTCTTGAAAATGTACCAGGTATATTGCGTTGTTTATAATTACTTCATACTCTTAGATAAGAAGTCTCAAAACCGTTTTCTTTTCAATATTTGTGGCAGATGCAGTATTAAGGAGCCTGCAGCAAACCCAAACAAGGGTATGGTCATATAGAAAACCGGAAAATATTGGTATCCAGATTAACCTAGATTTAAAATACATTTTTAAAGATCTTTAAGTAATAATCTTACTATGAAAGACACATCATAATATTATGCTAAATCACTTCAGAATATTGGGACAAGATTTTAAACCCAAGGAATCAAATAAAATCACCTGAAAATTGAATTTAGTAGTTACCAAAAGAAAATAAACAGTAGGTTTAGATAATCAACAAATAAATTTGTGAGAAATGCTAAAGCCAAATTCACAGAGGAGTACTGTTTTCAAAGTTATTAAAATATTTTTATTTAAAATTTGGCTTTTACATAAATATTGCAACTTTTAGTCTTTAGGCTATGCTTTTCTGTTATTACTTGATATATAAAATGTTTTGATTACAAAGAAACAATCACTTGACATTTAGCTTTAGATCTGTTGCCAACAAAGTATGCAAAGAATCTACTTAATATCATCCTGCAATTTAAGAATGGTATTTGTAATAACTTCGAGTGCTATGGCAAATGGAAATGATAATTAATATTCCTAGTTTTGAATCCTAAGTAAAAAGGTTTGTTTTCATTATGGTTTGAGGGTTTTGCACTGCCCTTTTCCTTTACATGATGTGGGATCCATTATTTTGGTGGAGGTTAGGAATGAGGATTGTTAGTGTATATTAAAGGAACTAAAGATGGTAAACATTGTAGCATTTTATGGAAGTTGTAAATTAGGAGTGTGTGTACGAGGGTTTTGGTTATTTTGTAGGAGTTTTAGTCCCCATGCTCAAGACAAGTTTTATCCTAAAGATTTAAATTCTGGATGAATTGTAGGGGGAAATTATGATGTAAGAGAACTATCCCAATCTTGGTCATCTATGCAAGTTTTGCTAACTTACATAAATCTTGTTAGCTTATATAAATTGCTCTTACATAAACTGATCTTATATAACTTTTTAAACTTTACATGATTTACATACTGAGTGAAAAAATCAGTCTTCACTCCTCCACAACTTTTAGGACTCTCCCCACAATTCTTGGGGGCTTTTTTCTAGCCAAGTAACTGATCTCACTTCCCTATTATTTTCTGGTAAATTGGTGTTTTATATGCAAATAAATAAACCATGTTATCTTCAGTAATAATTTTTCAAGTCATAGTGGTAGTTTTCTCACACGTTTCAGTCCTGTGAAATGAGCAGAGAAGGAAGTTGGCCACAGCATCCTTTCCTACCAGCTTTCTAACAGACAGAGTAATGCACTAAGATGACTGCAAAACTTCAATACACATCATAACCATTTTAATTGCTATTAAATTTGATTTGTTTCTGAGATGATGTTCATTATTTTCTTCTGTTTAGCTTCCTTTGTTGAGTGTTACTGCAGCTAACCTACCAGTGCATGTTCAGGTGCAAAACTGAAAAATCGTGGAAAACAGAGGCTGGAAATGTTTGGAAAACCTTTATGCATTTTGAAGCAGGATACCTAACTCAGGGATAGAAATAAGTCCATCTTACCCAAGTTCAATGTGTATTCTTCTCAGCTCTTTGAAAAATGCAGTATTTGCAACTATAATTTATATAAGAGATCACCTTTTAAAAATAGTCTATGTATTTTCTCTAGCAAAAAAAATGCTGTTTGTTCCTACAAACAAATTCCTGTACATAATTTTACTCTGCTGTTTAAAATTAAAATTATCTAAATAAGAAATATAAATGACAGATAACTAAATTATAGTCTAAAAGAAATGCATGAATGTTTTTAGATAATTTTTGCTTGAAAAAGACCATGTAAGTAGAAGTCTACTTTGGATAGACATGTCTACTGTACCTGCATATTGGCTCTCAGAGGGCATATAGGCAACTTCTCTGCACTGATCTGGTCATTGGTTAAATTCAAACCAAGCAGTAAAAACTTTCATCTCTTCATGTAAAACAATGTTCAAATCACTGAACTGAAGAAAAGCTGAGTGAGCAATGCAGAAAAGATGGAATTTGTCCTAGAGATAAGGGTTAAGACCAAGGTCTTAATACGTATACATAGTATGTAAACATATGTATACAAAGTCCACAGTAAATTTATGTTATAACCCCCTTTATAGTTCCAGTCTGGGGCAAGCTACATCACTTTCCTGAGCAGAATTTAAAAGCACTGGAGGTTTTCATCATCCTCTACTGGGGATGCATGCAAGGGATGAATCAACACCGTATAAAAACCACTGTGACAATGAGTGGTGTAGGAAAGCAGTGGCAAGGATGGGGATGAGACCTCCCCCTCTCCAAATAAGCTGACATTAGAGATTACCTCCATGTGGTGCAGAAAATGGCCAGGAAAAGGTCCAAACCAAGGTCACAAAATCTCAAGGCTGCAAAGACTTTCCTCACACTGAGTTGCCAGGGTGGCACTCCACTTGGAGGGCAAAACCAGCTGGTCACAGCACTCCATTAGTAAAATTATCACCAACATTTTTAATGCATTAAAAGGAAACAAACATGCCAGGGATGCCTAATATGGGCACAGAAATAATTAAATGTTTTTGCCCTTTTGCGTCAGGTGTAGCCTTAGTGCAGAAACATGGTAAGATTCTCTGCACTTAATGACTACGTGAGAGGCATTTGTCAGAGCACTCTGACAGACCTGGTTTTAATGAGCTGTCTGGTGAACTGTCTGTAGGGTTACTTCAAGTCAAATCTTGCACTCTGTAATTTCTTCCTGCACAAAGGGAAATCCAGTATCTCCTGAGCAGCCTGTGCCTTTAAGGAGGAAGGGTTTTTTTTCCCCCTAACCATCTCTCCCTACTGAGTCAATAGTTCATGTGTCTCCTTTGGGATCCCCTTTCCTTTAAAATATCTCTCTCCAGGAGATAAACTCTATGTGTCTTCATGAAAACATAGGCACAATGTGTCTTCTTTCTAATTTCAGGGGTTTTTTTTGAAGATTGATTATTGAAGCAACCAAAAGAAGTAACACATTGACATGGTTTTCCTACGGCTAGGATGTTAAAAAAATAATAAATGAGGCAAAATCTGAACTCAGCAGATTATTTGGGTGTGATAATAAAAATATTGCCAAAATATTCCTGAGCGCCTTTCCTACATTAATCGTTTTTATTTGCATTACTATTTGTGAGGACAGTGCAGATAAAAGGAAATATAGGGCTGAAACTGACATTAGTCTTGTCTTTACTTGTTTTAATATCTGTAGTCATTGCTATTGAGCATAGCTGTCTGTGGCTCTTCTGAAACAATCCAAAGTATCAATTCACTAAATTATTTTGATAATCCTTTTATTAGGGAAAAAAATAATGAAAAACAGAGGGGTCAAGAATTTATGTCTACATACTGTAGCACTGCCTGACAATTTCTACCTGTGAATCTCACTGTTGTTTCAGCCACTCAAGCTGGAGGGTGGCTGGTTTGCACTGCTTGCTTCTGAGTACCTCTGCCATGTGCTGCATTGTGCCTCGTGGATGTGCCAGCTCAACTGGTGTGGCATTACTTCACTCTGGTTTGTGGTGGAAACATGTCCAGAGCAGTAACCAGGCCACTGGCATTTCCAGGACCCTGTATCAGTCAGAGGAAGGCTGTGAATCCTGTCCCCTCCTATCAGACACTATCAACAGTGTGCAACTTTATCTCTAACTGTCCAATAAAAAAAAAAAAAACAACTTTATACTAAAATCACACTAGGTGTACTACGCAAAATACATTTTTTATTCTTGTAGAACTACTCTATAGGAAAAGAATTTGTATTCTGTGAAGATTTCTTGAGTATTCACAAAACAATCCTTACTTATGTTGTCCCATCAATTACTAAGAACATAATTTACAATTTTTCTGCCACCCATATGATTACTGTGTCAAGCATACTATAAAACTTCAGAAAGCTCTGAAAACACAAGCGCTAGCCCAAATGTTAGCTTAGCTTCTCTTACCAGCCCCAGTAAGCCTGCTTGATTCAGAAAGGAATGCACCATCATTTAAAATCTAAGCAATCATTGGCTTAAAACAACAATAATTTTAAAAGAAAATTTGAGTTTGAAATATTGTTAGCCAGCTTCACCATTGTTGAGAACATTTCTTGCTTAAAGTAAATGTAACAGTGGATATATGTCCCTGCAAAAGAATATGCTTTTATTATCACACCAAAATATTCTTTCTCCTTCCTAAGGTATGATCTTCACAGAGATACCCCATCAATTCTTTCCTCCCAATGGCAGTGGAACTAATTCATTGTCATCAAAGCTTTCCAGGGGCTGAAAAAGTGGTAGAACACTATAGCTAATAGGCTTTGAAAATCCTTTTGATAACTTTTTTTTTCAGTAATACACAAAATACACAAAAAAATGTAACTTTACATTTTTTAAACCCATGTCTATATATGTGTTTTCCAGAAATTATGTTGTTCGACACCTGCTATCAAATGAAAAGTTAACCCTTCATAAAACCAGAAATAGCTTGGAAAAACAAAGCAAAAAACCCAACCTGAACTAACCTGCAAAACCAACATCTAAACCTAGCAGATTCGTTGTATATTTACATTAATGTTTTCTGGGGAGTAAATACTGCAGCACAGGTTTCAGGTGTTGACCTGAGGGGTGCCAGCAGGAGCAGAGAGACCCCTGGCAGGACCAGTGCAGGCTCTCCAGAGACACATCTAGGGGATGTCACTTCTCCTGGCTGTCCCTAAGCCCCCTGCAGCATTTAAGCAAAGAACCACACAAGGCCACAACTGTCAGACTTTATTGCTATTAAAACACCCTAAGAACAGAAAGAATAAGTCAGTGACCCTTTACTTGGCAATGAAGAATAAGTTAATCAGTGACTGTGTACATGTCGTGGCTTCATTCTGTTGGCTGCTGACTCCTCGATAAGAGACAGAATTTTAAAAGGAGGATTTTCTAATATCCTAGTACCTTTTTCTGACATAGAAGATGCAACACCTTTTCCAGTGTAAAAATCCAGGCTGCTGCATTCCTGCTGTCGGACTCCATGAAAGACTCTCTGCAAGTCAGCATAATGACTGTGAATGGGAAAATGAGAAGACAGCAGTTTGAGAAAAATCTGCAGTTCTTCAGTCAGGGTTTAAATGGTTGTACTGACCTAAACCAAAGGCGCATTATGTGGTATAGGACAGAATAAAGGACTAAATCTACAATTTTACAGTTGTCTATTCAAAAACAAAGCCAGTTTAATTCATTTGAGAAATATCCAAGTCACAGCAGCCACTGTTAGGTCCTTGAGGGATGATTTCTACCTTCACTTATGATAACATTTATAAATACCCCTTTTGTTTTTATAAACAATCTTGCATGGTTCTCTTTTCCATTCTTTGCATTGGTATTGACTGCCATTAGTACTAATGATCCTTTCTAGTACCTTATTTCAGGTGGCTAATGTTTGCTGCAATGGAAATTCCATAAACAAATTGCCTTCTTAGATGGGCGAGTAGACTGGGAGATTTTTAAGGCAAGAATTATTCTTTTTCTATCAGAATAGCTCCCAAGTGTAACCAGCCTTTGTTTTCTTGACCAAAGGCTCATAATCATTGCTGTAATAGAAGCACAAAGCCTACGTGCCATTGCCCATGCCTGATTTAATGTAGCAAACATGGTGCAGAGGGAATTATAAATCCCAAGCTGGGACTGTGAGAGATGCCATGTTGCTGCTGCAATAATTATAACAACAAATTTTATTGTGCAGCCTTCCTCAGCATTGGTGACCAAAATGTTAGCAAAAAAAGTGTTTTGTTGACTTTACTATTATGAAATTTAATATAAGAATAATTTAGTTCATATTGCTGCTATGACTTACGTTTTACAATTGTAACCCATTCTCTCAACATTACAAAATAAATGCTTACGTGTAAAATAGGTAAATGTATTATATTTTACATTTAGCCTCAGAGCAAAGTAAACATGTCAAAACTAACAAATCCCAGAGCTTTCATTGCTAAAAAATACATAACCTAAAAGCCATATTTTATTTTGATGGGTATTTATGTTCAGATTCTTGAAAGTAAGCAGTGATAGAAATAATTCCTGAGGACACAAGATGACAAACAGGGTTAGAGGCACACCACATCAATCTTAATCACCCCACAGAAAAAAATTATTTCATCTGACCTGTGTAATAGTTATGGGAATAACAGACTCCCTATACTTTAATCTACAGCCACTTATTAATGAATATAAGAAAACTTATATTTTCTTATATGCATGCATATGTGCATATACCTCTACACTGACAATGCAGCCAGCATTTCACACACTGCAACAGAGAGAGCATTTCCATAAGTGCACTGCCCAATAAACACAAACACAGAAATTAAATGCTGCAGGGGAGAGAAGGGCAAGAGGGGCAGGAGGCACAGTGCATAGGTTTGAGCCTCCAGTCTGGCAATTCAGGTATCACAGCAATATCCACAGCCATGTATCCCTCTCATTAGCAGGGAATAAACTGGGCCACATGTCACAGAGAATTAAGTACAGGCCATGGCGCAAAAGAGCAGCTGGAAAACAAAAGAAAACAACTTGGTCCCCATTTGCTCTGACAGAAATATTTTTTCAGGGAGCTGTGCTTAACTGGAGCCTTCGAAAAATATCTGTAGCTGCTGGTAAGTGGGGTGAAATTCAGTTTTTCCTGAATTTAGATCTACTGTGTAGGTACCAGCAGGTGCACGAGGGTGCTAAGCTCTGGCTGGGGGAGGAAGGAGATGCTCAGCAGGGTAGAGGGGAAGCTAAAATACCCCTGAACCATTGCTGCACCACTACAATCAATAGCTGGGTTGAAATTCATCATCTGGCTGCCCCTCAAGCAGGGGGTGCCCCTGGATCCCACCCCAAACCCTCACAGGGAACAGGATGGCCACACTGGATGCCCATCCCTGCCCTGTGCCTGCCCCACTCACCTCTCCTTGGCCCACAGCCTGCAGAAGCTCCAGCTTCTGGTAAAGGGCTGATGGATTGACACAAGTTAATGACTGAAATAATCCAAATACACACACTGAAGGAGGTCAAAACTGTTCAGTCATTGCCTTTTAGAAAGGAGGATCATATCTCTATTTTCAGGCATTTCTTCTCCACATAAATATTACATATTTTACAGGTATGTTCAGGTGGAAAAGGTAAGCATACAAATACTATAAAAATGCCAAGTTATCAATTCTAAACATTAACTGACTTGCTTTGTACACACATGGGATGATTCAGTCTTTGCTTACATTCTGGTTTGAATGGTTCCTTGCATCATTAGCTAAATAAGTAGCTATTTAGTATGTGCTTTTCCCATTTGACCTATGTTACTCTAGCCCATTTAGCATACACCTCACATTAAATTTCTTTCTTTTTTAATGTCTTTTTTCACCTTTCTGGAGAACATCCTGACTTCATGTAAACTTGACTGTATGCAAAACATCCACATACCTGATAGTGGGCCTCGGTGGAACAAACTAATATAAAAATTTCCTAATTCAAGAGAAAACTCAACTGTGTGATTCCATTATTTCACAACCCACTTGAATGAATGAATCTTTGGCTTCATCCTAGGTTCATGACTTGCTTGTATTTTATTCTACAACTAGCTACTATAAAATACAAACACAGTGTTTCCATTAGGCTTTTTTATAAATTTTAATTTCTAATATTGGTATTGGTAAGTCTTACAGGAAGTTTTTCAGGTACTTAAAACTGTTACTTAGATTCCTGGATTTTCTTTTCCTCAAAATAAAATGCTATTTATTAAAATTCTACTGGGAGAACCTGGAATATTATACTATGATGGTATGTCCAGTTCAGCATAAAAAAATCCTCACAAAAAATTTACTGAGAACACTTTTTAAATCAGGACATAGGTCCCCTGTGGGGGACAACATGCTGATGGGACTGTTAAAGTTGTTATAATGTTTGTATGATTGTTGTTAGACACAATGACTATAGAAAGTGTGAGACTTGAAGCCATAGGGGATGTTAAAAATGACAATTAATTTTGACTGTGTGCATAACTACCAGCTCTGTCTGTATGATAGCACACCTAGGAGGATGTCTATTTGTGTAGACAGATAGAAATTTAAAAATAGCTGTTTATTAAGAAACAAGAAATCCTGCAATAACAGAATTTGTATTTAAATATTTGAGTATATTTTTGATGCACCAAAATACTAAATTTTTATGCATTGCAAAATCTTTGCTAAAAAGCATGAAGAGATCATTACTGTGTGTGCTTGCAATCTGCAGTGTAGAGGCATGAGTGAGTCCTGATTAGTGATGGTTTACTGAGTAACTATAGAGCAGAGTAGGAGTGAGAAGGGAGACAAAGATCTCAACACAAACTGCAGAATATAGTAACAGTTACATCTTTTTTTTCATGACACTTGAGTTACTACTTTTAGGCTTTTCAAACCTATGTAAAATGTGTTCGTCTGGAATGTATTTTCCTAAAACATATGTATTTTCCGATACAACTTTCTTGAGGCTGACATGTTTCCAGTACTTTTTGGATGACTAGTAGTGGAACAAACAGTAGAGGGGCTGCCTTTAATGGAAAGGACTGAGCAATAGCTATAAGAGTCACAAATTAGGCTGACTGCTGGAAAATTACATTGAACAACATCCAGTGATTGCACTGAAATGGTTCTTCACAAGGCTAAATTTAAAACAGATTTTTTAAGACTCAGGAAATAACTACAGAAAGATAAGAACAAGTGCAGGAAAATTATTTCCAGCAATGAGCAATGATGGCACTGAAAAACAATTAATTGTGACAGCAAATTTAAAAGAACTTTTTTAATGTTCAATTTGAGATTGAGTGGCTAGTGAATGTCTCCTATAATGTTAGATACTTGGTTTGAGAAATTGTTTGGTATTTCTGTCATTGCCATAAAAAGGATGAGAGCTTTCCTTCCAAGCCCAAATTTCCGTGTATAATCTATTTAGCATTCAGCGATACCTCATTATCATCACAGACTAAATGAAGCAGAATGGTGTAGTAGCTTGGTTTGCGTTATTCTACTCCATGATTCCTGACCCTAAACTTAATTCAGTTTGACATAGCTGAATTGTTACTGTCTTTTGTAAATTGGATTGTTTTCCTTTTTTCTTCTTCTTCCAGCACTGATTTAAAGCTATATTGTAAAATAATGTGTGGTGGGTCCACCCTGGGTGGCCACCGGGTGCCCACCAAAGCTCCTCTATCCCTTCCTCCTCAGCTGGGCAGGGGAAAGAAAACATAAGAAAAGATTCCTGGGGTGAGATAAGGATAGGGAGACATCACTCACCAGTTACTATCACAGGCAAAACAGGTTTGACTTGGGGAATGTAGCATAATTTATTACCAAGCAAATGAGAGTAGGAAAATGAGAAATAAAGGCAAATCCTAAAACATGTTCCCCAATTTCCTCCAGTCCCTCCCTTCCAGCATCAGGGGATGAGGAATGGGGGTTGCAGTCAGTTCACCTCACATTGTCTCTGATGGACGCAGGGGAAGCTCCCAGCAGCTTTTCAAAGAATGCACCCCTGTAGCCCTCCCTCTACCAAAACCTTGCCAAGAAAACCCATTAAATGTTGCTAACCAATACTTCCCCCATCTCCACAACTTGCAGATTGCAAATACACACAAAACTGATCTCTTCATGCTTTTCAACAACAAGGAAAAATAGTAATAATTGTGGTACGAGCCTTCAGAGGAAAAAAGAAACAGAATTTATGTAGACTATTGTAAATGTTATTAGAAGTTAAATAACATGTTAATATTATTTAAGTTAAGTTAAATTAAGTTAAGTTAAGTTAAGTTAAGTTAAGTTAAGTTAAATTACTTAGGAATTCCATAAAGAAAAATCTGTGGCACTTTCGTATTTTTTTTAGGTTTGTTTTTTTTGGATTTCCAGGGGCTTTTTTGTTGCTGTTGTTGTTTTTGCAAAATTATTCAGAGACTTTAAAGTTACCATTCAGTCCTCAATGCACAACAGTTAAAACTGCACTACTTTGAAAAACATATTAGCATATATTATGTTTTAATTTTTCAAAGTATCTAGTCTTCTATCTTAAATAGAAAATAATGGAAGATTCTATTAATATAAAAACTAGCTCACAATATAAATGGGTCTGTTTCTATAAGTAAAAATTTAAAAAAATCTTCAATTTCTCGTTCATCTTTCTGCAAACAATGTCACATTGACAAAAAAGAAGTATTTAAGAAACTATAAGCAAACTATTAATTAAACAGGTAGAAAATGTGGCATTATTTTTAATATTAGAATCTGTTTGGTTTGAAAGCAAATGTAATGTTTGTTTAGGTTTTTTTTCAATAAAAAGATTCCATGAATATGTGACGATACTAGATTTTCTGTAAATAACAAAAAAGACATTTTCACAGTAAGCATTCCTCTATCTCTATGGCAGCTTTGGACGGTTTCACATTTTGAGTCCATTTCTTATGCTTAAGTGCCTCCACATGCAGCAAACTTTTGAGTTTAATAAGAGGTTATAGGAGATAGACAGAGAGAATAGTATTACAAATCTATAAATAGTATACTTTAGTTTCACCATTTGGGTGAACAGTTTTAATCTAGAGGTTGCTAAACCTGCATGTGTTGCATACCTGAGCTACACTTCAGATAACAGGGTCTCTGCTTTTTCTTCTCCTTCAGTGATATTAAAAGACAGAAATTTCATTCATCCCTCTCTCACACTGTGTAAATCCTCAAAGCCAAATGAATATATATAGCAAAAGCCAGTCTCCATTTTCTGTAAAAACAAGGTCCTAACAAAGACATCCTCTACTGAAAAAAGTCAAAATAAGTAACAAAGAACTGAAGGCAATTTTTTCAGATCTCCCTTCACTCTCGTGGTAAATTGCATAAAATTGAGGAAGAGCCAGGAAGAAGACATTTCATGCTCATAATCTCTATAAAAGGAAGTAGTCTCACTCTTTCACTGAGCTATTCTACCTGCAAGAGCACAGATAGCTCACGAGAATAAGGTTGCTTGCACCACTCAATTATTTACTTCCAGCTAACTTTTGTTGCCCCTTCATGTTTATCTCCAGAATACTCTATTAATGAACAGAAAAATTCTTAATTGTTTGCGGTCTGCTCCTTATATATTTAGAAAGAGAAACAACAGAAAGGAAATTAAATGCATGACAACACTGACTGTATAAGGGACATTGCATCAATTTTCTCATTTGGTTCACAAAAAAAAAAGTAAAAAGGCAATTATCTGCCCAATTCCATAGACAATCTTCTACAGAAATTGTAGAATTGGTACGGGCACTGGATCCTTCATCATATGAAAGGAAGCAATGTGTGCTGCTCATTTTAGCTTTCAAGCCTGCCTACAAGTCAGTAGGCAGATAAGTATTTCAGAATCTGTGATTGAGATCTGCCCTTATAGCTTGCCTTCAAAAAATTACAGAATATAAAAATAAATTTCCTATAAAAGTACTGATGATCTCTTCTGGGAGAATCTCAAAGAGAACCTTTTGCTTTTTAGACAAGTAATGTCTTCAATATCTTTGAAAACCACTACTAAAACCCCTTCAAAACAAGTCTGTGAGTGAAAAAAAAATGGAAAGACTACTTACAACATTTCAAATGCTCCATTTTTTATGCTGTGGTATTTTATTACCTAAGAAAAGAAGGCAGGTGAATAGAAATAACACTGGATTTTTCTAAATGTATGCTTTTAAGAAAATCTATCTTGACTCCTTAGCCATTGAGTTTCAGGTGCTTATAGTGGCAGAACTCTTGCTTTGCTTTCAGCCAGCAAACACAGCAACACAGGATATAAAAACCTGTTTCTTGCCTAATCACTCTTTGGGGGAACTATCTTCAGACTAGCTAACTATTCTCTGGTATGGATGAGAAAAAACTGCTTATCAGTATAGACACTGGACACATATGAGAGGATATAGATGCATTCATCTGAATGTCAAACTCATTTCTCCATTTCAAGCAAATGAATCTCAGGAAACATGGCACATATGTAAGTGCTAAAAAGGCAGAAAATCAGCACTATCAGAAGTAGGTGGGAATGTTTCCCAAGGAGAAGTCTTCTGGGAGAAAGTCAGAATTTCCCCTCTCTTGAGCAACTTTAGAGCTGAGATGATGCAGTCCAGACCAGCGAACCTCTCCAGGCATCACAGATTGGAAACTGGCTTGTGTGCTCTGTATCCAAATCCAGGTGCAAAGGTAAAAGAGCTTTATTCCATGATACATGTAAAAGCAAAGACTATTTCAGAAACAGACTAAATGTTTCACTCATATCTCTGTACATGACTAAAAGTAAAGTTTGTAAAAAAAGGACTGTGAAGCGATAAGCCTCAGTGAATTCAATTGCAATCACATTAACCTTCACTATTTTCTTTTGTTCTTGATTTAAATGTAACTGCAAACCTTCCTCATCAACGTATTTGTGAAACCTAGAACAGAGAGAAGCCCTGAAATCAGAACCCAGTGTTTGGGAAAGGAATGATAGCTGCTCACTCTAAGCTAATAAGTGCATTCACCTTTTCCCATGGGCAGGCAAGTGCTCAGCCATCTCCAGGGTAGCAGGGCTCCATCACAAGTAATGGCTGCTTGAGACATTGTCCCATTGAGACATTGTCCCATTGAGTGATGGGACAAACCCATCACTCTGAACTACCCCACTTCCTTCTTCTTCCTCCAGCTTTATGTACTGAGCATGAAGCCATATGGCCTGGAATGTCCCTTTGGTCACTTGGAGTCACCTGTTCTTGCTGTGCTCCCTCCCAGCTCCTTGTGCACCCATAGCCTCCTCGCTGGAGGGGCAGTGTGAGGGGCAGAAAAGGCCTTGATTCTGTGTAAGCACTGCTCAGCAATAGCTAAAACATCCCTGTGACATCAATACATATTCACCACAAACCCAAAACACAGCCCCATACTATCTAACAGGGAGAAAATCAGCTCTACCCCAGCCAAAACCACAGTACACAGACAGAGGTGTAGAGGACAGAGACAGAGTCTCATTTTAGGGATAGAGTATTTGACAAATTTGCACATATGTGTATAAATGTTTGCACATACACATATATATGTCTCACTGACAATATTAAAGAGAATTGTATTTCTTTGTCATGCTAAGGCTATGTATCTTAAGTCAAGGAGTACGCAGGTTCAGTAACTTTTAATATTTTTCTTTGAGAATCACTGACTGCATTAAACATCCAGAAAAATTTCATTGAAAATCACATAATAATTTTCCTTGGGAATTGCAAAACAAGATCAAATTTCTAAGCAATCAAAGAAATAAGCAAACAAACCATGCCACAATTATAAGAAATAAGAGGAAATAAAACAAGGCACAGGCAGTTACCTCATGAACTTCTTTGATCAGCTATGAGTTCATCCTGTCTGAGTAGTTCTCTAGCTGTATTGTTCCCCCTCAGGTTTGTTCAAGCAACATAGTTTCTTAGAATGTGAATACCACAACAGGGAGCATTTTGTAATCATTGCTTTCAGCTGGAAATACTCTTGAAAAGTTTTGGTTTGTTGTTTCATGTGCTCATGAGAATTGCACCATTCTGCTTTCAAGTTCTTCTTCCTTTTCTTCCTGTAATTAACAGGCAAAATGAAACAAAACTAAAAAAAAAGTTTACATTGATTTAGCCATCACTACTGAACTTGTTATCCATCCTTTTTTACCTGAATCTTTGAAATAAATGTGTAACTTGCATATAAGAAATTAAGTGTATATTAAAGTTAATTGCAAGTTACATACTTTGAGACAAATATATAAATCTAAACATCAAAAACAAATAAATTGTGTATTTGTCCAAAGCTGTTGGGGAATACTGAATGGATATTCAATGGATATTCAGTAACCCATCCTTACTATACTCCTACATGTGATTGTGTTGTGGAGTCCAGGACACATGCAAGGAGAGACTATTTAATTTCTCTATTTTAATAAAAATAAGACATGTCATAAAAATAACTGATACTGCTTACTCATAATACTACATATAAAAAATTATTTTCTTCCCTGATATCGTCATTTTTTCTAGTAGAGAAAATGAGAATGTAAATCTATGCTATTTCAGACATGGGAGTACCCTGTGGAATTTCTTCTCTCTATACTGGAATCTCTATACAAGAAATCCTGTTTCTCAATTTACTGAGTGCTTTATTTTGGCATTTTGGAACTTTGTAATTTTGGAATTTTGGCATTTACACAACTGTTGAAATTTTTTTTTACACAATAATGGCCCTCATATTTTTCTTTCTTAAAGATGAAAACAGATTTTTGTTTAAGTTGTCAAACTAACATTGTTACTTGTCTTGTTATAAGCCCAGCTGGTAACTAAACACCACACAGCTGCCTGCTCACTGTGTCAGGATGGGGGGAGAGAGAATCAGAAGGGTGAAAGTGAGAAAATTAATGAGTTAAGATAAAGGAAATTAAATAATTTAAATAAATTAAATTGAAATGAAATGAAATGAAATGAAATGAAATGAAATGAAATGAAATTTAATTTAATTAACTAAACCAAAGTGAAATAGAATAAAAATTGCAATAAAGGGGAAAATAGCTAGTTGTTCTGTTTTGAAAAATACAAAAGATAACAATGGTACCACAAAGCTTCTGCAGAAATATATGTCCTGAAGTAAATCAGAGTTTGAAAACACCTACTCTGGGCTGATCTAGTGAGGTAGCCTGACCTAGTGAGATAGCTCTGTGTTGCAGTTTAAAGAGTTCTGAGCTGACGTGTCATTTTAAAACTGGGATTTCTTTAATATTAGTATTGTAGCATTTTCTCTATTTTTAAAAGTTAAATGAATTAGGATTCCTAGCAGATGCAAATTTGTGTGCCTTCTTGGCACAAATGAACATTTTATACTGATGATCTGGCCTTAGTAGAGACCACATATAGACTAAAAAAAAAATTAACTTCGCTATAATTTTTGCTATGACAGTAGATTTCCTAAAAAGTAACAGAAATTTTACATAGCATGCTGTAATTACTGCAAAATTTCTAGTCCTTGGGATGGTACTTGAAAAAGTCAGAAGGACATTTTCCAATATGCATTCTCCTCTTCTGGTGGAGGCAACTCTTTTTTTAGCAAGTCTTATCTAAAAAATGACATTAAAATAACAACTTCTTTTTCTTTTTCTTTTTCTTCTTTTTCTTCTTCTTCTTCTTCTTCTTCTTCTTCTTCTTCTTCTTCTTCTTCTTCTTCTTCTTCTTCTTCTTCTTCTTCTTCTTCTTCTTCTCCTTCTCCTTCTCCTTCTCCTTCTCCTTCTCCTTTTCCAGTTTTAGTTACTCAGTTATAACTTTCTGTGCTATTGGAAAATCCCCTTGCCCAATTTGAGCCACCTGTCCTAGCTCTGTCCTCTTCCAATCTCTTGTCCACCCTTCAGGTTAGTCACTGGGGTAGGGAGAGAGTGGGAAAAGGAAAAGGCTTTGATGCTGTGCAATCACTGTTCAGCAATAGTGATCAACACTGTTTTAGTCACAAATCCAAAACTGCCCAATAGGGGCTTTTATAAAGGAAATAAACAGCTGGTGGATGAGCCCAGGGTTCATTCAGCTGTGTACATTGCTCTTCATCCTGTTTATGTATCAAACCACAATGAAACAACCAGCAGAGAAAACAGGTCTATGCAAGGTTTTCTGATGTTTTGAAAAAAAAGACTGTTAAAGTCACTGATCAAGTTTCAACCTTTTCAGGAATAATACTGAACCTAGAGTAAAAGAGGCTGTGGAGATGGTTAAATGCCAACAGATTGTCACTGGCTATTATTCCCATAAGCTTTACAAGCAGCTGATTATATTGTACACAGTTGTACGTTCTTTAAACAATAAAATTGTTCAAATAAATTTTACTGTTTAGGCTACAGATGTTTCATTCAGTGTATAATCAAGGATAATAAAACATAATAACATTGAATAATTGGTCATGCCATAATTAGATTTGACTCAGCATACTTGTGTGTTTATAAAGGCTCTAGATACGGATTAAGCTTTATTCTCTTGAAACAAATAATTCAAATAATGAGGTAGGTGCTTTCTCTGGTTTCATTACAATTCCTCTATTTTCCTCCTGTTCTATATTCCTCCTGAGCTGGAGGACCATGACTGTGAGAATGATCAGATGCCAGGCAACTCTGAAACTGTGTGGGAACTGCTGCTTCCCCTGGAACCCTACAAATATATGGGGCCTGATGAGATTCATTCAAGAACCCTCAAAGAGCTGGCTGATGCTTTCACAGGACCTCTGTTGATGATTTTTGAGCAGTCTTGGGAATCCAGAGAGGTCCCAGCTGAATGGAAGTTGGCAAACTTTGCCCTGATTTTCAAGAAGGGCAAGAAGGGAGACCCTGGAAACTACAGGCCTGTCAGTCTCACTTCAGTGCTCGGTAAAGTTAGGGAGAAGATTATCCTGGGAGGTACTGAAAAACACCCGAAAGACAATGCAGTCATCGTTCAAAAGCTTCTTGTGAGGAAGTATGCTTCAGTATGGCTTCATGAGAGGAAGGTCCTGCTTGTCGAACCAGGTTGCATTTTATGACAAAGGAACCCTCCTAGCTGATCAAGGGAAGTCAGCTGATGTAATCTTTATGTATTTCCATGTTCTGCGCCTGGGATGGGGCAGCCCTGGATGTCTGAACAGACTGGGGAATGAGAACTTGGTAGAATATCATAATATGAGAACATAGTAGACAAAACTGTATCTACTTTTAAATTCCTTTTGTGTTAAAAATGAAGTGTTGGATACTACAAAAGACCCCATGCATTGTAACTAAATAATACAGAAGGAGTTTTGCTTTTCTTTGATAGTATCAGAAAAGTGAAGGTCCTTCAGATCAGGTGCAAATGCAAACCCCTCTGAATTCTATACCTGCGGTGACATGTTAAGAGTAATGTGTCCTGACCTCCTGAAAGGAATATTATATTTTAATGGAAAGATTAAAATTGCAACAGCCACTGAAATGTATGTCTATAATGGCATGTTATGGAGAAAGAATCCAGAATTCCTGAAAGGGATATTACACTTTTTACTATATAGAAAGATTAAAAATCAAAAAAACAACTTATAATATACAATAAGTTCTCTGAAATTATCTATTATCTTATTGAAGGACACTACCATTTCCCATTTAAATAACTAAACTGATGGCCTTTTCAGTATTTGTCCATGATAAAAAGGAGGACCTTATGGAAGCTTTACTGCAGGGTAGAGTAGCTAAATATGACCCCATTTTGAGATCCCCAAATGAAAATAATTCAAAATATAGAGAAAGACATATTTTTACTATGGATACTAGGAGAGAGTACTATGTTTCTGCTCTAGAGATATCACTAGGAAACATGTGCAGTTCTACCTGTTAAGCTATACCCTGGGGTTTTTTTAGGTTTTGCAGAAGAATTATGTCCTTGGGGTTTGAGATCTGTCTGAGTATTTGTCAGAGACTGAAACATTATAGTTTAGAATATCTGTATTCCCCATTTCTTTTGAAACCCACGTATCTGGTTAACTTGAAAACTGGAAATCCCTTTGGGGTTTTTTTGAGAGTTTATTCATTCTCTGACCTCCAGATATCGAAAGTAGGAATACACTGTTGTACATCAGTATATGCCTACTTATAATCAGCCCACAGAAGATACTGGAACTGCCTACACAGACTCTAAATTGTAGAGTCCTGGTGTTAAATATTTATACTCCAAATAGAGTCTGCATGAATATAAAATGAGTGCCACAAACTGAAGCATTCTCATTTTGAAAAGCTATTAAAATTTACAATTACCTTGAGAAAATTATGTAAGACCTACTATCTCTTTTTCCTCTGGCATTAGTGGTCCAGTGAAGGTTTTATCACCTTCCATGAGCTGTAAGTCTTGTGATATGGTTTAAAGTGAGAAATCATTACTATGAAGATTTTGAGCTTGGGTTTGTTTTTTTATGGTTGCCTTTTTAAAATTCTTTTTCCATTCTTTTTAAATTTTTTTTTCAATTGGACTACTGCCTTGTTCCCAGAACCTGATATTTAAAAATATGTTAGTGTGTGCTCCAACCAAATATTCCACAAAAATACACCTTCTTTGAATGGAAGATGCTTTGTTCACATGATAAAAATCAATGTGTCCACTCTTCTTTCATATTAGAAATCATTACTACAGGTATGCTATTTATGACATGTATTAACAATAAAAGTACTTTTCTAAAGAGTGTTTTAGTAAACAAAATATAGCATACAATGCAGCTCTGGATGTGGCAATGCAACCCTTTATCACAGGGGTTTCATTTCAAGTTTAACTTCTATAAATGTCATTATGTAGGTATCTTTAGAGAAGAAGATGAATCTGATCCATCTTTCTTTCTGTTGTTAAGTATGAAACAAGGAGGATTGATAGCTACATTTTTCTAGACATGAAGAAGCAAGCAAGCACAAAAAGAAAAGAAAAAAAAAGGTCAGTCAGAGGCTTGACCTTCACATGGTCAATCACATGGTTAAACTGTGTCAAAAATAGGAACGTCTAATGTAGCTTCTGACGGCCACTGTGTTGTGTTTTAAACTATGAATTCTTGTTATTGTAGGACACATTTTAGTAAAGGCAATGTTCAAGATGCACCAGACACAGCATGTCTTTCAAATTTCAAATTGCTGGTAACAGCAGCCATTTAAGATCTGTAACTATGATTTGTGCTCGTGTAGATGACATTTTTAAGGATTTTCATTCATATTTATACCACTGCAGTATTAAGTTACACTCCTCTAAGTCAAATAATTTCTGTTACATACAGGTACTTTGCAGGTCTTCATGAGCGGTTTCTTTATAAGACTCCATTTAGGACATCTGCCAAAACAAGTGAGATTTAGATGTTCTGAGATGAGACTGGGTACAGACTCCTGAAATACTAGCACCATGGGATTCTTTGCCACTGCAAAGACAGTTAATGCAAATCATATTCACATTCTGGAAAGCAAAACAAGCTTAAAACACAGACTGCACTAATAAACAGAATAAAGAAAATATTTTTAAAATATTACATTGAAAGTCTTTGCTTTTATCTTACTCTTAAGTACCTATGCCAGTTTATTAGATTAGAGTGGTATTTAATATAACAATATTTTAAATGAAAGTAAATGTATATTTTGTGTTAAATTTGATTTATTAGAAAGGAACAAGACAGGTATATTGAAAAACCCCATATCTTCACGTGTGATTTCAGTCTCAGAACACTTTCTCAACACAGTATATATTTCATCATTAAGTAAATTTAAGATTAGAATAGAGACTAACAGTTGTCTAACTCAGCTATATGAGTGTAAAACATAGTTACAGATCTTATATAGCTGCCGTTACCAGCAAATTTGAATTTTGGAAGACATGATGTGTCTTGTGTATCTTGAACATTACCTTTATTCAAATGTATACTAAAATAAGAATTCATAAAACAAAATATAAAAGAGATGGTGTATGCAAAAAAAAAGAAAATAAAAATTCAAGTTTGATTTAAAGAAGAGCAGACAAAGGAAACAGCAGCTGTTTATACCAATTTCAGCTGTGATGTGATACAAACAAATGTTCCTCCCTTCCACACAAATCACTATTAGTTTGGTTTTTTCTGAAGCCTCCATGATGTTGCATTTGTGCTAATTTTTTCGAAGTACTAGGAAACTAACTCCATCAGGATATGGCTCTGAAAATGAAGTGTTTCTGGTTTTCGAACTGAAGCTCACCACAGCAAAGCTCTCAAGACTTACAAGTATTGCTGTATCCTTATTCCAGTTGCTTATACTTTTGGGAAATGTTCCTGTTAGTCTGGGTTTTCCTTCATAAGAATCTATCCCTGATTGACTAGTATGCATATACACTTACATAAATACATAAATTTATGTATGTACATATAAATTACAGCCAAAATACTCATATTTTCAGAGAAGTTGTAAAGGAAGAAGCTTTGTTTACCCTGAAAATCTGAGGCTCATATTGTTTGTAGAATGCTATGTCTTTGCACTTTGAAGAAACTCAAAATTTTGCACAGAATTCATCCAAGTGTCAAGAAGATGATTTTACCGTCCTTCTGCAAAAGATTCTAGCTTTGGTTGTTTTCTGAGTTGGCAAAAGATATCTCAGAATTTCTCACAGTTGAGCTGCATAAAAGTCCCACTTCTTCTAACTCCAGAGTTCCCAGAAATGTCGACACTGCATCTGAGCTTTCCTGAAATTTTTCTTCTCTGCTCTGGGAGGCATTATGCTACAAGACACCAGAACTGAGAGCCTGATCTCCCCTGTCAGGTAAGGCAGCATGCAAGAAAAAACAAGTGTTCTACATGTAAAGATGCTGAACTCAGGACAGCAGAACTAAGTCCGCAGGCAAAGTGAGCATCGCTGCAGTTTCAAGCAATAAGAGAATTGATAACAGTAACACCTGTCCTCTTCATTTTATATCCAACAAGTGGAAGTTCTCTCAACCTGTTTTGCAGATACAATCAGGAGAAAAAACGCAATCCGTGGAAAATCTATTTTGAAGTATGTATCACATGCTGCAAAATCCTCTGAAAAAAAGGAAAAATATGCCTTTGGGCTTCCGTACGTAGCATTCACAATTAAATATTCCTTGGAAATTTGGGCATTATCCCTGTACTTCAGTTCCAGGTGTGCAAGTAGGTATAATAATTTCACTTTTTTTACAGAGGGGATACTAAATTACATGCCTTAATATCTGCTACATATTTCATATATTGTGGAAAGAGAAATCCTTAAAAAACAAGTAGTGCCTTTTTCTGTTCAAAACATAATGAATATTTTAGTAAAAAAGGGCATTTTGCCAAGAACTGGCTGACGTTTATGGAAAGTAATACTGAGTAACTATGCATTCAGTGAAGGAACTAGAGACACTGTGACAAAAAAATAGAAAGAGAATTTGTAGTTGAAATCTGGTTTCCATAATCACAGAGGATTCAAATCTGGTTATATTGACAGGAACAAAAATTAACTGCTTAAAATTTGGCTGCTTGATCTAGCACTTAAACACCACAAAGTCATTTCAGAATAGGTAATCTTTTTGTAGTATTCATATACTTTAGAGAGCCATTATTCCCATTTATATTTAGTTGGTGCTGGGTGGCATTAAATCTCATTGCAAAACAACTTCTGCAAGCTGTGCTCTACTCCCCAGGTTTTCTGAAATGTTGGAAATGTAGAAAATTTATATTTTGCCTGGCTGTAAAAAGACACACTGCCTACCAGTCAGTCAGGAGGCAACACCTGACAGCCTCACAAAGATTAAAATGAAAGCCAAAGTTAATTTAAATGTCTGTAAAATACTGCCAGGATTTGAACAATTAGTGACAACAAAAATCAACAATTTATTAATTAGTTATGAGAATCTGCAAATATTTATTTATGATTATCTCCAAATAATTCCTTCAGGAATTAATGTTTGGAGTTGCTCATTCATTTGTCATCACAGACTGCCTTCAGGAAAATAAAATACTTTTAAATATGGGACAAAGAATGGATTAATATTTTCTCATGAGTCCCTGCTAAAATTTCTCTGATAAACACGACTATATTCTGTTCCATTCACCCTTCAAAGGTGAGATCAGTTCATGTGTAGGAAGAGCCTGATTAAACTATTTCACTGACAAAAGTTATTTACTTCCAGAAATTCCCAATGCACTGACTAGTGACAAACTTATCTATTGCATACACTATAAAAAGCATTCTTCAAATCATTCACGTTGTTCAGCAAAATGTGTGTAATTAAATGAAGTTTTAGAATCAGTAGAGTTGAAGGGACAATGATATTTGAGCTGTAAAGGTAGGAAATTGCAGTGCCCTTTGCACTTATATGGGAGAGCAGAAGTGCTGCACCAAATGAACTCTTAGCTCTGACTGGCTTGGAAAAGTGCTAATGGCTCTACTTCACGTATTTTGGTCCAAGTAGAAGTACAGTTTTGGAGCTAATCGCCTGCTTGTCTCCATTTACCATGTATTGCTTCACTGCTGAGAGCAGATTTGGTGTTCATGCAATATTTTTTTTTCAAATGAAACTAAATCAGAAGCTTTGCACTCCAAGCACTTCAGTGCTGATGAGGACATTATGCTCTGAACCAATGTGCAAATTCTACCACTACAAGATCTTCCACCATGTACTTAACATTTTTCCTTAAAAAAAGAATCCAATTGCATGAAACATCCAACCCAAAGAAAGAGTTGAATAGCTCAATCCAGATTGAATTTAAACCAAAATAACCCCTGTACTATCATATGGAGAGAGTGGGAGCAGCCAGTTTCAGTCACTTCTGTTTACACCTCCTTTCCCATTGTGCTGCATTGCCTAGTGATCTAGGCATAGATATATAGTAAGTTTAATGTTTTATCACTTAAATAAACTTTGATGATTTTAGAAACCCACAAGTTGACAACCCTATGGCTTTCTTTTTTTAGCAGTGCCAGGAACTTACAGGAAACCCAGCAGTTTCTTTCCTCATTCCATCTTGAAATAGATAGTGAAAACTAGTCCTATACTTGCTGTTACAATTAAATAGAGTACTGTAAAGAAATCTGGAAAGAAAATGGAGTAAGTTAGTAACACTTTTCCCTCTGATATGTTTCAAATGCTTCTGATTTCTGATAATTAGAAATAAAGATTTTTTCAGTGTTTCTGATATGTTATGAAATAAATATGAGGAAGTCAAGGTTGCTGTGCAGAGAGTGCTTCAATAGTGCTTTAAGAAATCATTCTAAGAATGGATATTTGGAGAACAATATGGTATCATTGGTATCACTGATCCAGGAATCTGATTACAGGATAGTGGATTTACAGAAATATTGAGCTGCAAGGAGCCTCAACAAAGCCAATATAATTCTATTGATGTAACACTAAGATCCTACACGGGTAATTGCTAGAAATCATGGAATAAAAATATAAAAGCAACTCCTACAAGGTCACTGCATAGCACTTTCTGCATGTTCTGGCATATGTATATACAACATTACCTAAAAGGTAAAGCAGTTCTTAGCTTCAGATCTTGAAAAGTGTTGGTGTTAGCAATGATAGTGATAATTTAGATTTGGGGGGAAAATATAATGTCTAAAAATCTTTAAAATAAGGAAAAAGTTTATTTTGATTGATATGTTTTCTGTGAATTTGCCTGCTATTTCCTATGCATTATTATATTTTATTTTCCCTCAGAATGAAAGAAAAAGAAATCCTTTTCAAGAGGCTAGTCTTTTGTTATGAAAAATATTTCAAATATATAATATATCCTGCATTTTATAAAATGTCAATATTCAGTGTAGGAAAAGAGAAAGGTGGAAAGAGGACTGAAAGTGTTTGCATGCTACTGACAACCCTTAAAAAATTAAAGACAGATAATTTCATGACCAGAGGCTAAATCTTCTCTTCTGCTAGTCCAGACAGCATTGGTTAGATAAGGATTGCCTATGTTTGTGCTCTCATTAAAGTCACTAGGAATTAGCAGTTGAAGTTGATTAGTCAAATGCAAGTCATTGGTCCCTCCAAGCAGCAAATCTGCCTGGCAGCGGAATGCAGCCACATGGAACAGCCACAGCTCTTACATTTCTGGGCACAGAGGTGGTGGGGAGTATTGCTGCCTGGGTGAGACACATGCCTGGAACACCCTCTCCTCTGCCATGGCAGGTATGACAGAAATGTAAAGGAAGCAGCAGAGTGCTTTCATACAGGCAGGCTGAGTCCACTCACAGCTGAGAGAGAAGATTGAGCTTGCAAGAATTGGCTCACAACTCCTTTGGATCATGAAATACCTTTTTTATCTATTCACCAGCCTAGCACAATAATAAGTGCACTGCAAAGGGATTTATTGTCCTCTGGAACAACTGATGAACATTTCCACAGTTAATAATAAGACCTAGTTTTAGTAAGAGTTTTCAATTATAACCCTGAATCCTTCACAAATGAGGCCTCATTATCTCCATTTTATAAACAGAGAAATGGATGTAGGAAAATGATTTGTTCATGTCATCACTCTTGGAGTTAGAAAGGGATATAAAGCAGGAAATTTTCCACTTTTGTTTTGTTCAGAAGAATGGCCACACAGTATTTGCAATACATGCATCTCAGGGCTGAGACAGCAAAACAATCCTTGGTGGATTTTGCCTTAAATTTCGTGGGAAGAATGGGCTTTCCCTTCTTCGTTTTATGCTTGTCCAGAAGTGAGTGTTTAGCAGCAGTAGGGAATGAAGGCTTTGTTGAGGAAATAATAGCAGGGTGATGGTAGACACAGTATGGTCCTTCTCTGGTCTGCATTCAGCCCAGCAGGAGCACCAGAACAGCAGTGTTCGCTCACTCATAGCTGTGTGTTAAAATACCAGTTAAACCCTTTATAATATTTTTATATTATTATTTTCAATTGATTTTCAGCTGAATTTTCAATGCATGGGGGTTTCAGTAGCATGCAAATTCAGTCCTTTTCCAACTCTCTCTTCATCCACTGAATATTTAAATTGTGTAAAATGCAGGATACGTATTTTCCCAAATTGTAAGAGTTATTTTTTTTTTGTTGTGTTTATGTGTCATCACTATAACATTCAAATGATGTTCAACAAATCAAAAGGTTGCATGGTAATATGTGTTTATTATACATTTGTTCTGTGTTACATATATTTTTTCTTTTCCTTGTGAACTGTCACTACAAGTACTTCACTACTTAAATTTTGAATAAACCCAAAATCATGTGCAAAGCCGAAGTACTTGGCAAAGGACAGAGGACTTTGCTATTTGTAACCTCAGTCCCCAAGATGTTGCAACAATCCTTGCAAATAGTAATCACTTTGTACCTGTCCATACTCAAAAAATTACTTTAAGAATGGGAATTTTATTAGTAATGTGTTTTTATAGTATTCTGGCAGCTGTCATCCTTCAAGTCCAGTATGCTGCTCCACAGTTTTGGAGTTTATAGACCTTGTCATTTACATATTAGGAGAAAATAGGAGTAAATCTCATAATGGCATTTGCTTTACATTCGTCTTCATTCACCACTATTCCAAAATATCTAAAAAGACATATGAATGGCTGTGTCTGCCCCTTTCTTATTTAGGACTGTTGCTTTCTTTTCATTATATGGCTGCTCTCAGTCTTTCAGACTGAATTTTAAGAAATATTTACTTGTACCTGACAGTCTTAATTTCCTCTTAGAAAGTCTTAGATTCTGGCTTTTGTAGCATAAATTAACTATGTGTACATATAATTTTGTAGCATAAATTAATTTTGTAGCATAAATGGTAGACATAGTGAAAGAATGTCATAGCTAATATCTCTCCCACTAACATCAGCAGAAAGTGTCTCTGGAGTATTTATTAAAAAAAAGAAATATCTGAGAGAGAGCAAAGAATGTACAGGCATTAATAAATGTGACATTTTTTCTCCTGTGGTAAACACTGTGGGCAGCAAACACCTGGAAGTTATAGTACTCTAAACCAAGGTAAAAGCTCTTTTTCTAGAGAATATGGACTGCATGTTTAAAGTGTTGTGGGCTATTTAAAGTGTAAAGCCACTCAGATTCACAGAAGGTGTAACATTTTTTTGGAACTGATCACTCAGTGAATCATACAACTAATTTTGATAAGAGAGTAGAGTTTCTGTAAAATGCTACAGGGAATTAACCAAATTAAGTATTTCCAAGATATAATATCTTCTTGCTTATTTATATACTCAACCTCTGGAGAATTATTAGGTCTTATAATATCAGCTAGTTTAACTTTACTTCTAATAATAGAATTGCTGATTGTAGCAAAGAAATATTAGAAACCGTGAAGTAATGTTGCTACATTGATTACCACGAGTAGTGGCTGTCAACCAGTCAAAACACAAATGTTGGGATAATATTCAATACAACAACCTGAGGCAGAACTCCATCAGAAACCATACTGCATATTGTCTAATTAAAGAATTTCAAAATATATAATCTTGGAGACAATGATTCAATGTTAGGACAATAAATGGGCTATTGCTGTTAATATTTCTTGATTTATGGCTGCTGCACTTTGCAGAATCAACATTAAAGTAAACTATTTTCAAACACAAATTTCCTGACAGATCTAAATGCAAATTGCCATACCTGATGAGACCAGTGAGCTCCTGACCAGCGCCAGTGCTCCAGGAGGTGCGAGACCCACCTGAACAGCAGGGCTGTGCTCCAGAAGGGAGAGCTGCTGAGCAATGTACACCTTCCATACACAGCTCTCCAAGGCTGGAAAATGCCACAGTGCCTGACTATTTGCATCTCTTCTGACTTTAAAAATTCAATGTCCTGCCTTATCACAGTTTTACAAACCTCTATGCTCAGTGCTTTTGGATGGCAATCACTTTACCACTCTATTTTTTTCTCCATGACTGAGACCACTCAATCACTGTGATCCCAAGCCCTCATTTTGTTTACAAATTTCAAACTTACAGGTCAATTCTTTGATGATTTCTTATGCCATTTCAGAAAACTGAACTTTCTGAAAGGCCCAGAGGTCCCAAGGTCTCTTTTCTACTTTGTGGCAGGTTTCAAGTTGTGCAGTTTAGAAGAGTACTTTCACTAGTGAGGATGTTGAAGGTGAATTCAACACTTAAGACCTAATGCAATGTCAGCTTTACATGCTGTTAGTGAACATTTTAAATGGATTTTGTTTCAAGCCATACCTTACATCTATTTTGTGAAAATTGCTAATGAATATAGAGGATATAGGGACAAAATCCTCACACTTGAGCAAGTTCCTTCAGCCTTCTAAAGCAATTATTTTCAGTAGTTATTCTACAAAAGAAATTATCTGTGGAAAAAATACACACACACACACACATATACATGAAGGAAAGACATTGCTTAAATTTTGTTTTAGTTAATGAATCATTAAGTCCCATTCTTGACGAAGTGTTATGAAACACCCTTCTAATGGTCTTTTGTACATCTTTCACTTCCCCATTTTCCTCTTTTGAAAGGTGTAGATGCATTTTGCACTTCTAAGAGTAGTAAATGGTGATCCTACTTGTGGGCTCTGGCACTCTGACCCTGTAATGTTCAGTCTTTTTGAAAAATTCCAGGAATTTGGAAGACTGCAATTGAGAAAACTAAATTGCTTTATGTCACTTGTACTTGCTACTTAAACTGAGACAAATCTGTGAATAAGTTGACTTTATAACAACTATGAGTTAGTGGCTAACCAGTAACTACTAGTTAGTGTAAAAAAAAGCAAGTGTCTGCTTACTCTGGAAAGGAGAGGAACATTTATAGTGCCAATTGTTGGGGATTGTAGATTATTAACTTCTAATATTTAATAATTCTCAACTCTACATTTTATGCACCTATCTGAAACACATAATATATGTTAAATACTTTAGGTGAAATAGACAGCATATCAGTCATTTAACTGACTTTGGACTACTTGGCAAACATAGAGGCACCTATGAATATTAGACCTTAAAAATGTTGTTATTGGGGATAGAGAAGATGTGCAGGTGGCTCAAAAACTGTAAAACTTGCAACTGTACTATAAAATACAACAGCAAAAAATAGAACATATAAACAAAATACATTTTTCACATGCAGGTATTTTTTCTTGTGACTGTACCATATCTGACTCCCAAAGCAGTGAGATATGTTCTCAAACTGAAGCAATGTTCCAATGCTATTGGAACCACAGCCTCAAAAGATAGCCAGAACACATGTAATAAAAAAGGGAGAAATAATTACAGTACATAAGTGTAAACTTATGACTGGATTGTAAGAAATTATTAGGGGTTGTCACAAACAGAAGAACAGCCACTTTCTGAAAATAAATGTTTCAGTAGCAAATCGGCCCCCTGAATTTGCAATGTTAATTTCCTGGTTATTTGTTTTGAAAACATGATTCATAGTGATTTCCTGTAATGACTGAAAGATCCCTGAAGTAGAGAAGCTGGTTTAATCTTAAACCATAAATTTCTTATATTGCAGCTACCATTTTATTGACTCTGGCTGCTGTTTGTTTTTATTGTGGCATCTGTGTTTCTTTAAAACAATAACAAGCTTGTTCAGTATGAATGATGGCTATGAAACACATTGTTAAAATTTCCTTTTCCAGTAGGATAGTTTTGTTTTAAGCATTTCTATTTTCTCTCTAAGACCATGACATGATATTCAGTTGGTGGAAATCAGCAGAATTCTGTGACCTTTCTCTAGAGCTGTAAATCAAAGTTATCAGGACAAGTAATAAAACTTACTGGTTTTGCAGTTCAACATCTACAGTGTTACATCACTAGTAAGCTATTTCTGCTTCAAGGTGTTTTCAAAATACTTCTGAAAAGAAACAATAAAAAGAACCATGAACCCAGAACACAGAAATATATTCCAGGTTTCCTTCCAAGAATTCATACTGTTCACTAAAACATACTTTCTTACTGTTTCAATTGAATGCTCCTTATGTGCACTTCTACTAGAATCTCTGCAGAATGATGATGTTGTCTTGTATATGTCAGCTGTCAGTATGGATGGAAGCAACTACTGCACTGATGTTCATGAGAAGTGAATTGGCAGAGGGCAAATGAGTGATTTGTACTGGAACAAGTGTCTTTGGTGTAATCTGTTTTGTCACTGCTTGTTGACCTACTCTGCTCCTTTCTGGAGTAAGATCTAATAAACTGGTGGCAGTCAGTGCCTCCTGATACTCTTACTCTTACATGCCATGCTTACTGTAGAAATGAACAGTAAACCAGAAAAAAAAACTAAACTAATTTCAAATTGGTGTTACATCAGTGCATCACCAAGAGATGCAAGAGAAGAGGACCTTGTTGTTATGCAGTGAGCTACAACTCAGAAAAGATGGGTGACATTTCCAGTTTCTCAGATGTTCTAAGACTGTCAGAAAGACACTGCAATCTTAATGTGTCTTCAATTCTTCAACCTGTTACAGAAACAATATTGTAACTTGATAAAAAAGGCTATGGAGAAATAAACTTACTGTCTTTTCAAGAGTTTCTGTAAAACAACTTAGGAATGTACTGTGTATCCTGCAGCCCAGAAGATTTTTTTTGGTATCAAATGTTATCAGATGTTTCACTGTTTTGAGATTAAGAATGAGAAAAATGCCAAATATGCTTTTTTAATCTTAGACTACCTTCAGTGAAGAGTCTAGCTTTATCTAAACATGTGATATCCATATTTATATATAGATTTTCTCAAAAGAGAAATTCTAGAATTATCTTACCTCAATGAGATATCTTTGGTATTTAGACAATCCTTTTTTCAAAAGAAAAAAAGGTGAATTTTCTTCTTGTCTGTGTCTGTAGATTAGCTTTTAATTAAAAGGAGAATATGAATTTGGTTTTTTTTGTGAAAAGACCTCACTGATTTGGTTAATGAGAACCTTCGGTGTATCCCTGTTAAACAATTTAGGTGTGACAATAATTATTTTGTCAAATGAATATGAAATTTTCTTGGGTGTTAAAGGTTTATTTGAGGTTGTGATGATACAGCAAAAAATTAGAAGAAAGGATTATTCCTGGATGTCTAGACTACTTCCCTGGAAATACCTGAAATTTGAGCTTTTGTGTGTTTGACCATTTATGTAAATTATTTCTGTTCCTCGATTAAATGGGTGTGATTTCATTCTGTTGGGTTTTTTCACACTGACAAGTAGTGACTCCTAGGAGAATTGCAGATGATGTGCCTGATAGAAAATCTGGCAGGGCAGAAAGATGAAAAGTCTTAAAATTGTAAACATTCCTTTCAAACAGAAAGAACTGTCTACTGTTGTGCAAGATGTGGGAATTTGAGAATAATTTTAATAATTGTACCTCAGCATTTACTTTTTAATGCTTGTTCATTTTCTTAGAAAAACTACATTACATCAAGTTTATTAATGAGGCATATTTAATAAAGGTTAGGGTTTTACATGGGAAAACATGTAACAACACACAAATTTCCCCTAAATGGCTGACATTACAGTTGAGCTGGAAGCCTTGTTTTTGATTTTAGTAGAAATTATGATGTAGACCTTGGAAAAGTCCTTCTTTACATTCATTCCTTGCAAGATTTCCCCAGGCTCATAAGATTGCATGCATATTCCTTCCTCTGACACCTGGCTCCACAGCATACAATTTCATGCCATTGTTTCAGGAAATTTTGTGCAGGAACTGCTTTCAAAGATAGTGGTGCTATTTCAGACCTCACCCATTTTTCTCTGTCTCTTTAATGTAATGAGCTACGAGGGCCTTGCCTTGATGTCGTGGAGTCTAGTGCAAGTCATGGAACTCTTCTGTAATGGAGGCACTTGGGCTCTCTTTGCTACCTGCCCTTTCAATTTGAACTATGTCTTTTCCATGCTATTAAAATAAATAGAAAACTCTTACCACGGGTAACAACAGGGACAATACGTGATATGGAATAGCACACTTCTGATTTTCTAGTTGCGATAAGAAAATAATATGACAATAGTAAAACAAAAAAATCATATAGTAGAAGAATGAAGAAAAATCTAGTATGGAATATTTCAGCAAAAAATTTTATTAAGGTTTGTATTGAAACACCAGTACATAAAGGTAAAAGCAACACTCCTGATTTCTTGTTTAGGGCAGAAATCCTATTTGAGACTCAGCAGAAACTTGTACATTCTATTTTTTACCATGTATCGATGATCATTGCTGTTGAGAAGTATATAATTAACTGCAACACAGCTCTTTCCCCTAGCTTGTCATGGTTAAATCTTAGATTAAGCCTTTGAAACTTAAAGGTAGTAGGGTTAATTGTCACTTTTTGAAGAAAGGATTGTTTGTGTTAGAGAACAGGTGCAGTGTCAATAATATATTTTGTTGGAAAAGCATTGAATATTGTATCTGTTCCCAGATGTTTGTGTCCCTTTGTTTAGATGCAAACATGAAATTTAAGTACAATTTATTACCTAGGGCTGCTTACACAGAAATATGTTTGGAACAAGGACAGTAAATGGACTGAGAGAGACTGTTAACAAACAGATTGCTCATTGTGCAGCTGTTGTCAGGTAACAGACCAAGGTGGATGTTTTCAGCATCATAAACTCATCATAAATCAAAATTTAAAGCTAAACCACGCAAGCAATTAAAACTCATGTAATTTTTACATCCCTCTAGAATGCATGTGTTGGTTCCTAATTCCTTTCAGGTGCGTACAGTCTTGCTTAACTGTAAACCTCAGGGAGAGTCAAAGTACACAATGCTTTTTGAGCCAAATTATTTCTCAGCTGAAATTGAACAAGGCAAAATGCAAGTTCCTATTTCTGGAAAACAAAATCTGTATTTTTTTTATGTCAGGAGCTCAACTGGATTTATTCAGAAATTCAGCAAAGAAATACCAGCTGATTTCAAGATGATTTGAGGCCATGAAAGTAACAACACCCTCCCAAAATCTGAATTCTATGTAGAATTGTGTTAAAGAAAAATGTTAGAATTGCTTAAGGATACAAAATGATTGCTAAGCTGATAAGAAAAATGAAGTGTTTTCTACATGGAGACTGAAAACAAAGCTTAAGTTCTTTGCCTTAACAAATTCAGATTGAAATGAGATAACACCATTGTATAAAATATATAAGGACAAAAATAATGGGAAGAGGAGAAAATCAGCATGGAGGGGCTGGACAAAGCACTTCCTTAGCACAAAGAAAAATGGCAACAAATTAACCAAGGACAAATTTATCCAGAAACTAAAAAAGGTTTTGGAACAAATCTAAGTTGGAAGTCATGGGCCCCAAAATTGCTATTGTTCCATGAAAGATCATATAGCCCTGCTGTCTCTGAGAGCAAGGTGCTGTCTCTGAGAGCAAGGTGCTGCACTCCATGTCTCAGGAGGGTCATTCTTTCCAGCCTCACTAAAATGCTAAAATACATTAGCTTTTGTGATTCTTTCCCCTTTAAGTCTTTCAAGGTCTATCTGTCTGAATAACTCTTAATAATAACTCTCAGTCCTAGGTTTCTAGTGAATTAAGATAAAATTTAAACATGGAGTTTATATATTTATTTACTTTTAACCAGATTAATTCTGGTGTGTGAAGAGGACAGATGGTTAGAAAGTAAAATTTGCAACCATGTGCATGCATGTGCATACATGCACTCACACACGCTTTTCTGCATAGTTGCATAGCTCAATATAGAATAATTCTTCTGCTGATTTTCAGTATCTGTAAGCTATTTTAATATGTATAATTGAACTGTAAAATTATGGAAGCAGCTGTCCCCAGAGATGTCTAAAATGAAGCAGACTCTGTTATTAAATCACAGATATATCTCCTAATTCTCTTGTTTCAAAATAAAAAATAATTATTGGTAAACCAATTTAGGGCTCTGAATAATAACTGTAAATGCACTTGTCAGTCATTTACAATGAAAGAAAATGCATAATTATATCTACCACACAGAAATGAATCCACTAAAATTTCCTTAGTTATCAAAAATTGATTCATGTTTCACTGTAGAAACCTTTACTCTTACTCAAATAGAAAAGCCCCACCACCCCAGTTAGAATTTTCCCATCCAGAATAAGCAGGCACAAGTCTTTGTGTATTAATGCTTTCTAATGTACAGTTCCATTTTGAAAAACAGCAGAAGGAACTGGACCGTGGAATAAATTATCAAGGGAAGTGGTCATGGCAACATCACTTCAGAGAGTGAAGTCTGTGACATTAGCAAGGATGGCTTAATGAACTGCTGTGCCAAATGTAGGTCGAGCTCTATCGTACAGATAGTTGGATTATCTGACCCTGAAAACAGAGACTTCAGTTTCTGCTGCCATCAGACTGTGCTTTTCCTTTCCCCCAGCCTTCCTGTCTCTATCTCAGGCTTTTTACAGCTGGAGGTGACTGCCAGAGGTGGGGGACAGCTGTGTCTATGCCCAGCCCATGGGTACCAGCTGTTTGGGTTCCTGACTGCTTCCATTGCCTTCCATGTCCCTGGAGAATCCTCATTTCTTGTTTTTCCCCAATGAAAAAGCCGTGCACAAACCTCATGAGAACACCAGTCTGACAGCCTGCGTTTGCTGGCTCAGTAAAGTAGATGAAGCAAGTGGCCTGAGACAGCTCTCCTCCCCATGTTAAAACAACAACAACAAAAGGGAGCTGGAATGTTTGAAAAGTGCCTGTACCTATAACATTGCCCATTTTGTTACTGTAGATGCATACCAGGTAGGTGTACTCTTCTCATTTCGATACCATCATCTCACGGTCTTCGTTTCTCTTTTTGGTTTTGTGATGTTGTCCCCAATGTGAGTTTGATTGATGGCGTTTTTCAACCATTGTATATTTCTGCAGCTTTGAACGTGCAGAGGTTAGTGCTATCTCAGTTGGCTGGATGCAGCACATGGCATGATATGTGTGAATACATTAGCCATGAGTCTAATAATTCACTTGGCCTCATTTCTAAAATCTTTCTTTGGGCCAGAAAGCTCCTCAAAGGAGAAATCTCCATAAGTGTTTCTTTTTTCTCACTTTCTCTGAACTTCCATTACTGACAAGAGCTGAAAACAAAATAGAGGTTGAGTCAAATTTTTTTGGGTCCTGAGCCAGTGTTGTCACTTTGTTTTATGCTCTACTCCTACCACAGGATTACACCATAGGATTCAAGCAGACTTTGGTTGCTTTGTATTTTTTTTTTAATTGATGAAAATTATAATACAAATTATAGCATTCCTGAAGCTACAAATGGGTAATTTTACTGAACTACAGGGTTAAAAAGGAAGTTTTTTCATGATATTTGCAACAATGTATTTTCTAGCTGAAGACTATAATTACTGTCTCTTGTGGATCCTTAATAACAGTAATGAAAAACAACAACAAAATGCATGTCCACAAGAACACTGAAATAAAAAACTACCTTGAATATTTTCCTTTCAGACTGCTTGCTTGATTTAGTAAGTCGAGTCTCTAGCTGTATCTCTGAAATGTGAAACACGAAAAGCCACAGAGACTGAAACTTTCAATAAAAAAGGCATATTTTCGCAATAACAGGAAAGATACATTCCACATGAAAGTGAAAAATGCAGTCTATGCCTCTGCATGTTGTGATAGGAACTGCTCTGGATGATGTATTATGTAAGAAGGACAGAGAGGCCTTGGACTAGGTGATTGCACATGAGTGTGTGCCTGCTGCATTTGTTACAAAAATAAACAATCAAACTTCTGTACCCTTTAGTTGCCTGGAATGCAGTCATAACTTCAGAATTCAATTTACCTCACAAATAACCACAGAGAAGCATTCAGTCACTGGAGCCAATGGACAGGCAGGTGTTCAGCCACCTCCAGGAGAGCAGGACTCCAACACACATAATGGTGACTTGGGAAGACAAACACCATCACTCCAAACATTCTCCCTTTTTTCTTTTTCTTGCAGCTTTATATGCTGAGCATGAAGCCATATGGTTTGGAACATCCCTTTGGTCAGTTGGAGTTCCCTGTCCTGGTTGTGCCCTGACCCAGCTCCTTGTCCACCTCCAGCCTCCTCACTGGTAGGACAGTGTGAGGGGCAGAAAAGCCTTTGAGGCTGTGTGGGCACTGCTCAGTAAAAATTACGACAGAGGGCTTATAAGCAAGCTGGAGAGGAACTTCTAACCAGGGCCTGCAGTTAAAGCACAAGGGGCAATGTTTCTAAACTAAAAAAGGGTAGATTTAGATTGAATATAAGGAAGACATTTTTTATAATAAGGGTGGTTTCCAGGTTAACAGCTTTTCCAGAGAAGTTGTGAATGCCCCATCTCTGGAAGTGTTCAAGGCCAGGTTGGGAGTCACTTTGAGCAACCTGGAAGTCTAGTAGAAACTGTTCCTGTCCATGGTGGAAGTTTGGAATAAGACGATCTTCAAGGTTTCTTCCAACCAAAACCCTTCTATAGCTGTGTTTATGTCTATCCATTCATTTATCTCTCCAAACCAGTTCAGAAGATAATAACATAATTACTTGTCCTGTAGTTTGCTTTTGCCTCTAAAGTGAATAAAGGCAGACAGAAAAAATGCAAAAGATCATAGTTCAACTATATTTGCTTATGGCACATAAATATTTTATTGAATTGAGGCAATTGAGTAGGTCATCATTTCCCAGTCTAAAGAATTTTCTGTATCTTCACTCTCATTCACCAGAGAGAATAAAATGGGAAGCTCCAACATTCTAGTGCAAGTAAAATAAATATTTGTCTCTATTTTGAATGTGTATGAAGTAAAATCTCCATATTTTTGTCTTTAACAAAGCTGTACTAGTGTACATTGAATAATTACATTATTATTTGCTTCCTAATCTTCTTTTGAAATTGTTTCCTAATTATGCTGAATTCTATAAATCTGATTTTTTTTTAAGAATAAAGGAGTAGAATTCTGTACATGCCTTTATCTCCTGTATACATTTATTCCATCATTGAGAAATGGCTGTACAGCATTACTGGGACTGGCTAACAGAATTTATACTCACACATTTTACTGCAAATGAACACAGAAACAGAATCACAGTGTAAATCAAACAATTTATGTGTGGTGGCTATGTGGTGAGAGCTGTGTGCTGATAAAGACCTGACAGCAAACAGATGACTGCAGGCCAATCTCTCTCTCGAAAGCATTTCATGTTCTTTTGGAAGCAATTTTAGGTTTGAGACAGTTGTGAACTCTGGCCACAAAGCTTAGAGAGATGCCTTCCAGCCTCTCTAGTCTTCAAGGCAAGTCAGGGAAAGATATGCCCAGTCACTTCTACTAGGATCTGAATTTGTGGTTTGAGACAATTTTACAGCTTTTTACTCATACACTATCATTTCATGTTTGTTTAAGTAAGTCAGGTAATTATACCAAAGCCATCCTCCCCTTGTCCTTGGAGCAGTCAACATCTTTTGGTACTGATTTACTGGTTCTGTAGGATTTCAACTTCCTTTCAAAGAAGAAAGGCAATTTGTTCAAAGCAAAGAACAAACTGGCTTCACCTACATTCTTCTCACCACAAGAGGTGGTTTCATACCCCGTAATAATTGAATAGTGTGTCTCTGAGCATTGTGCAGATAACAGCTACAGTATTATTAGTGGGAAACAGCTCTATTAGCACTTACTGACAAGCTGTTTCTGTTTGTGTGAGTTCTTTTCTTAAAAAGCATGCAAATAGACTAACAGAACATTTCTCTTGCTTTTTCCCATTTATTGCTAAAGAACATGTTCTTTGTAATTTAAAAAATCTGTTTCTAATACTCACATAAAAATATTGTTTTAAAGAGGTTTTAAACAGGTTTACACAGAGTTTTATGTGTTCATGATGTATTAGAAAAATATAAAATTCCAAAGTGTTCTGATGGTACAAAGGAGCAACAGATTTGCATTTTATGCTTATATAATAAAATTCTTTGTTACAGGTGGTGTAAGTAGTAAATCCTTAAGCCTGCACTTAAGGATGCCCATTAATTTCCATTAAAATATTCAGTTTTTAATTACTGTTAGTCTTTTCAAACCTAATCTACTTTTTAGATCGGAATTTTTCATACTGTGCCTACTAAAGAGAGAAATTGCAGAGGAAACAGAATTTAAAATACTTCAGTCTTTGCCCAGAAAAATATTAGGGAAAATATTTTGATTCCTTGCACTAATAACTCTTTAAAGCAGAGACATTTTTCTTTATTTTAAAACACGTAATGGTTTCTTATCTTATTCAATATAATAAAGTAACCATAACTAAAAAAAAAAGTTGTTAATGTTCTCCCAAACTTAGTCAACTGATAAACTTTTAACAAATTACAATATGAAAATAGCAATTAAAGTTCTACTCTGCCTACTGTGACTCATCCACTCTCAGCCTATTTATGTGAACTAGCTTGGACTGGGAATATAGAATATATCTAGGCGGTCCCAGTCCATATATCTTGGACTGGGAATATAGAATATATCTAGACAGTAATTGATAGCAACAGGGGGAATGCAAGAAGCATTCAATTACAGAAAGTTTCCAGGAAAGCAGGGCTGCTTCACTTCAGAGGGACCACTGCTGACCACTTTTGTAAACCATTTTTGTTTGCTCCAGGGAAGTGGCAGGAGCTGTTGAGAGCTGAAGCGAGTGGGATATGACAGTCCTGTGAAGTCACCAAGTGGAAAGAGAAGAGACACTTGATGGTGAACATGTGTAAGGTAAGGATGGCCAAGTTCCCCGGAGGGAACAGCACTTGCTGCCCTTCCCTTTTGCCAAGTGCCTGATGCCACCCTCTCTGCCGCCTCCTTCTCCTTCCTCCCAGAGGTGTCCTATGAGTGTGGCTTCCTGGAAGGCTAGACTGACTAAACTGGCACTTTCAAACACACAGCATGAGGGATGGTGATCCAGGTGGAGCAGGACATTGTCACCAGTGACTGGAGTCAAGAAGGGGTTTAAAAATGACCGAGACCTGACTAGGCTGCAGTGTGCCTTCCTGAGAACTATCAACATG
Source organism: Lichenostomus cassidix (assembly GCF_008360975.1). Classification (NCBI taxonomy): domain Eukaryota; kingdom Metazoa; phylum Chordata; class Aves; order Passeriformes; family Meliphagidae; genus Lichenostomus; species Lichenostomus cassidix. The sequence goes on along the minus strand of NC_139480.1, from coordinate 38,844,676 downwards.
ATTGTAACTGAAGTGCTGTGGAGAGCCACAGATCAGGGGGCTGCTAAGATAAAACCTGGCATTCTCAGGAGGGATGAGTTTGTGGAATATCAATATCTTAGCCAGGGGAAAGGGAGAAGAGTTGGATAGCTAGGCAATGGAAGAAGGATTTTGAAGGAGAAAAGGAAAATGCAGAATTTAGAAATGAAGGGAAGAAGAGCAGAATGAAGAGCTAAGAACGAACATGAAGAAAAGTAAGTTGAAGTGACAAAAGAGAGATGAGGTCAGAAAGGTAAGAGTCTGAGAGAGAGATGGGTTCCAGTATGTCTCTAGAGTGGAATAAAAAAAAGGAGCATTGTGTCTCCATCATTCCAGAAGTGTTGCACTAAAGATGAATGCAAAAAAGGAGAGTCTGAGAAGATACAGCTCCAGAAATGTTTTCCCCCACAAGGACTATACACTCACAGAATATGTGTCAAAGAAATTACTAGAGAATTAGTTATACAACACATAATTATGTGATCATAACCATGATCACACCTCTGCACAAGATCCTGATCATATAAATTACAAAGAACAAATAGAAGTAAGGGCAGTAGCAGGGCAATAATTAATAATAATAATAAGAAGAAGAAGAAGAAGAAGTTAGTGATCTGAGTATCTCTGTTGCATCCATTCAGAAGCTCAGAGAACAAGGTGATGGCTGACCAAAAAAAAGAATTATATCCTAGAGAAGTGCAGGCTGTCCTTGCTTCTGCCACTGAATGCCTTTGTGACAGTCTAGAGTGCTCACTTAAACAAGACTGTTAGTGTGTGGGTTTGGGTATGTCTCTGTTTTGCAGAAAAGAACAAGGAGCTCTGCTGTCATCATTTAGAGAGGTAAAATGCACACAAATGCTATCAAAGTACTAAGTAATCTGAAAAAAATCACCTCTGTGTGTTTCAAATTAGCACTCTGAAAAATGGATACGTTGGATAATATTGGCCTTAAGCTATTTTTGATAATTCTCCAGGTATGAAATGGAGTTGCCTCACAGAAGGATTGTGTAGATAATTTCATTAGCATCTTTTAAAAATGCATTGGATGCACTGGCAAGCATTTAGAAAAGCTCATGAGAGAATGAACAATTCTGTGTGCTTCAGTAAATAATGGATGGATCCATGCACCTAGAATAATGAAGAAGAAGCAAATAAAAACATCAACATATCCTATCAAAGGATACTCTTTATTCTTGCACTACAGCAGACGGTGTTCTGAGGAAAAAATATATGTCTTTCAATCAAAACTGTATTGAGATGCAGGAAGTCTAGTTAATGTAGCCTGAGCCAATTTTTGCAATTTTATTATGTATTTCAGGAGTGGAAAAAAATGTGTTAATTGTGTAATACTAGAGATGTCCATCACTACTTAATTCTTTGGTGTGAATACAGCAACTGTGGTTCCAGAAAGGTTTTCCTTCGTGCAGACTTTCATTAAAAGAAAATGCTTTATTTTGGGCCTTCACTGAGGTGGAGGTGTAGGTCCCATTTAGCTTCACAGATGGGAAGACTGAAGCTGTTTATTATGCTCTATATAGAGTACTCTGAATTTTCTATAATTATTATGACTATTTAATAAAAGTCAACTGCACTGTTTTGTAAACATTTTCTGTTGTTTTTTAAAGGAATAATTTCATCTTTGTGTATATTTGGAACACTTTTCAAATGTTTTCTTTTAAAAAGCACTGCATTTAGTTATTCCATCTCAATAATCATGTCTTGGAATATATTGCTGTTCTAGCATGAGGAAAATAAGATAAATGTGAACCTGTTTTCTTATAATTTCTCTGCACATTACGCAACTTTTGGCAACACAGATTTGACAGCACTTACATGTTTTTTAAAGATTTCAGTGAGTGTAATAAATCTCTGTGCTTAGCTTCTCTGCTTGGCAGTTTCATCATGATCCCTTGTTACAAACAAAAGTTTATATTCTAATCTTTGAGGACAGCTTATGTAAAAGAAAACACTCTTGAAGCAAAATAGTGACGTAGTTAACTGTCTCATTAAAACCTTCCTGAAAATAATGATCACTGTCAGGCACACAGCATTACAGACTACTGTGCTTCTTCCAGATTTAAATTGCAGAAAGGTTCAGACCATGTTATCTGAAAGTCATTGCATAGTTAGCAGTGACCACCTAGTCCACAAAAAGGTCCTGATTTCATAATAATGCAAATTTGCGCCAAGCTGATAGTCCATAAGAAAGAGTGATAATTTTTGATAAAGTAAATTTGTTATTTGCTTTCCATGACCTAATTCATTGTTAGCATGACTGAAGGAGAGCTCAGAAAATGAAGACGGGCTTCTGTACCTTGCCTCCAGTGTCTGTTCAGTTCAGCTGTGAGAGGATTTAGGAAAGTTTATCACTGAGTATTGACTTTTGGTTGCTTATTACTTATTCATAGAGATGATGTAAACTCAACTTTGTGTTTTGAATAGTATCATGCATATATTTACAGGGAGGACAATATGTACTTGTGTACATTGCATTGTATGTTATGTTATTTTTTGAGAGTTTAAAACAGGATTCATGATTTGAGAAAAGAATGAAGCCACCTAATATCTTATCCTCAAAAGTAATTTCATAGCATGTGAATATGCTGTGGCATGTCCCTTCCAGCCCAAATTATTCTATGAAAATATCAATGGAAGTTCATTTGTAAAAACATCAATGCTCTAAATCGCCTCGATTTTTGTTACTTTAGGAGCACATTCTTCTTTAGCATAATCAGAGCTCTGCCTTCTATTTTTAAATGAACTGGTACACTTCAGTCTGAGATTCTGAAGCCAACAAATGTGCTCTGCATAGCTCCTTGTCCATTGGGAGTCTCTGCTTTCTACTTTGAGAATGGTTGTCTCACTGAAGAAATACTCAGATACACCAACATGAATGAGATTGCTCATGCTTTTGTAGCACTGTTTCCTCTTTTCAGATACTAAAATATCAGTTGAGGCCCCAAGAATAAATAAGTGCAATAAATCACCACCTAAATGCATCTATGAAACAAAAGTAGATTTTCTGAAATGAAATACATTTACATTGGAATACATTTTGTAATTCATATACACAACCTAAAGGGAAGAAGATAAATGAGCTCAGATTCATGACAGTCCTGAACTGGTTAGTGTGATGCTAATTATTCTTCCAGTTGTTAGAAAAAATTTTGCATGAAGGCAAGTATGTGGGATTCTTGAGCAATGTAGTGTGGCAATGACACTGCATGAATATTTGAAGACATAGTTTTAATGGGATTATACCAATTCATACTAGGAGATGGGTTGCCTACATCATGTCCTAAATACTTTATAGCCTTATGTAAGCAACAAATATTTGAGGAGGAAAACCATTAATTTCTCTGAAGAATAGAGAGCTCACATAACAATCTTGTTTCCTTGTTGCTTAGTTGTCCTGCTTGAAATAAGTTAGAACATGAAAAAAATCTGTAACAAAATACATTAAGTTTGAAATTAAATATAAAATTATGCAGTGGTAAATTTTTATATAATTAATTATCTTTCAGGCACAGGAGAGAGTCCAACTTCCATATTCTAACATAACCAGAATTCCCCTGCCTTTGGAACTGAGTGTTAAGGTTGAAATACTAATGGGAATTTGAGGAAAAGCAGTAGCTGCCTTAACCACAATGCTAAGCATGAAAACACAGAGTATTTAGGATATCTAAAGATGGGAGTAATCTAGTCGAGATACCCACGGACATAGTAATGAGCAGATTTTACGAGTGTTCATCTTCAGAATAATTTTGCTTTCACTGAAATCAGCAGCAAAATTTCAGCAAATTCCCTGGGACCACTGATTGTACAAGCAGAGAGTCTTTGAAAGTATTGCCTTGAAGATGTGAGAAGCATTCTTTATCAACAGGCCTTTTAATCCACTTAATATCTTCCTCTCCTTGTTATTGTGCACCTCTAAAATGTGGGATGCAAGCCTATTTCTGACTCTGAAGCTGTGGTGTGTTTCCTATCTGCACCCTTGTACCACGCTGGGTGTAGCTCAGCACTGCACTGATCTGCTCCTCACTTTGCTTTCTGGGCAGAGCAGGGAGGGCAGCAGTCCTTGGCTGGGATCTCATCACAGTCACTGACATCCTGACCAAACAGTGCTCACCTGCCAGTTTAGATCCCTTTCAGGATCAGCCTCTGGCAAGCCAGGTGTGTGACTAGAGACAGGACATACAGAAAAAAGCAAAAATGCATAAACTTCATACATACATTCCCATCTATAAACACATACACATACGCATATGTGTATACATATAGCTTTTCCTATACACAGAGGAAAAGCTCTTAAACCTGCGTGAGAAGTTTTCCTGTTACAGGCATGAAAATACAAATCCTCAGGATAGCTAAACAGCACACTTGAAAAGAATAAAAAATATTACAAATTATCTCTGTGGAATGTTTTGAAACTCAAATGGACAGCTACATTCACTACTGTTGCCACCCAAACGTCCTATTTACATCAAAATTTGTGGAAAAAGAATTGAAAATTATATTCTGATATAGATATGCAAAATCATCAACTGCTAAGATAGGAAGTAGTATTCCTTCATGCACATTTGCAAGCTTAATTAATTATCTCAGAGGCAAAATTAATTTTAACCACTTGATCATTAATCCAAATAAATAGACACTGGTTTTATATACCACTAGGATTACTTGAATGATTTCTTTCAAATCTTCAGAACCATCAGAGATAATATGTACATTGATATTGAGCTTCATAAAATTGAGCAATAAGTATAACATGATATTTTAAATTTCAGCAAATAAAAATTCAAATTTTTAATACAAGCTTAAAAAAACATGCCTACAATTTTAGTGCTTCCAAAGAGTCCAGGAGATTTCAGGTTCACCTGTTTATAAAAGCACACAGTGGTTAGGTGGTAGTGAGCAGCCAGCCTATCAGGGATTTTGTGGAATCAAGATGCTAATATGAGGCAAAAGATTAATGTGGCCTTTTAATTGAGGAAATGGACTTGGAATTGAGACATCCAATACAATTTAGGGGTCCTTTACATTGAGCTTAAATACATTTTTGTCCCTGTTGAGTCGTTAGCAGAGAAGAAAACCCAGATTCTCAGTGTGGCATAGAAAAGAGAGATTTATTGTTTTGATTCCAACTTATATAGACTTTTCAGAGGTCACCCAGATTGGTCAGTCAGAAACCTCCCCCTAGGCCTGACTGGCCAGGCCTGAACTGTCCAAATCTCGAGACACTGTTTTTAATAACATCCAAACTTTATCTTTGTTTATAAAACTCAGGAGAAAATTGTCATGGGAGAGACCTGTGCTAGCCACACATTTTCTCTCTGCCTATGAGCAATTCTTTAATTTCCCTGTCTTTTTTATTGTCTTTTGTGTGGTTTAAAACTATTAAGGACAGAGATTGTGAAAAGAGAATTTTCCTGCTTTCCCAGAAAGGGGGAGAAGTGATATCCATCACTCTGCAAAGGGAATGTCAAGCAGGAAAAACTACTTGAAAATTACCTATTAAAAAAGACACTTGGTATGCGTAAAGGAGTGTAGGGCTTCCTATTCAAAAATTCTAAACTTTTAAGTAGGAACTCAAAAGTAAAGGATCTCCGTGATGTACTCCATTGAAAGGGAGAGGAAGGTACTCAAACCTGTCCCCATAAGAGTGTGCTTTTCATGTGTAAACAGATCCAAAAATACAGCTTGAACTCAACCAGGAGCACAGGTTGAAAAGGCCAAATAGTTTTTAATTATTTTCAGAGGAATGTTTCCAATTTGTGTGAAATAATCAATCATCTGTCATTCTTTAAGCTGCAGCTCTCAAGATTTCTAAGAGATTTTTGCCAACTAATCCACAAAGCAGCAAACACTTTGTAGCATGCCTTCTGTGCATGTCTGCTTTTCCTCTTTCTTTGTTAGGACTTCCTTTGCTGTAAATTCAACACTAAATAAATTTGTAGGGCACAGCAGAACTGAAGAGGCAAACGCATGCAAAGTTGTAAAGAGACTTGAGAAATTAATTGAAATACACAAAGATATTTTTTGTGTACTAGCTACATGCAAATAAGCAATGGCACAGATACACCATAGAAGCAAATAACCAAGCAACTACATTTATCTTTCTGTTGATTGAGAACTTATTCCATTAAAATACATGGTAGCTTAATTGAGAGCTTTAGTCTTTTAATTTCTCTTAAGAGAATGCTTTGATGCCAGTTTATCTGACAAGGCAAGACTTTAATAAATGAAAGAAAGAGCTTAGCAGACAGAAGTATAATCAGTACACTGGAATTATTCAAAGCTCTGCATCTGCTCAAAAGAACAACTTATAACAATGCAAGAAACACTCGTTTTCTTTTCTGTTTTATGCAACTCACTTAAAAACTTTGTTCAATTATACAGAAAAAACCACCACCTCTCAAGTTTAGTGTAAGTAACCTCCCCATCTATTTACCTTTACTGAGGGATGGACAGTGTTGTTAAATTGTACATATATGCATATATAAAAGACTGCTCTAATGCAGTATTAGATCATGAGGATTTGATCCACTTTAGGAAATAAGAAGAGATAGAAAGACAGAAGAGATTATTTTTTTCATTCAAACCTACTTTGCAGTTAGATATAAAAGGGACTTAGTGGATAGTACTTTTATAGACACTCAGGATTGGATATGAATATCATTAACATTATTAGAGGTGTCAATTATGGCAAAAATATTTTGATATGAGAAACTGTATCTTCTGATAATACAAAAGAAATTCTGATAACACAAAGTCAATTGAGCTATTCTGCAGTATGTATAGTAATAGGTGTGATAGCCTACAGATTTTTCTACCATAGTCAATGAATTGAAAAGAAACAATCTTATTTTAAATGTGGGGTTATTTTTAACAATGAGGTCATTAAAAAAAGAGCTATAAGTAAAGAGCAAACAAAAAAAAAAATCTTGGATTGAGTGACCATAGGTGGATTTTACTGAATAAAAACATATCTATAACAGGGGTTCTTCAGCCTGACTCATTTCCCATCAGACTTCTCTTCTTTCAGGAGAACGTCATTTTCCATTAAGAGTTAAATCAGGATAGCTATTGGTAAGCAAGTGGGAAGGCAAAACAATGACTCAGAATAGCATCCCACAGCTAACACTTGAGGGTAGTTCTAAAATGAGTCACTGAAAAGGCTAGTTCAGCCTCCTGAATTCATTAAACTTTTTCAATGGCCTCAGTAAAAAAAAAAAACCAACAAAAAAACCCCAAAACACCACCAACCATAAAACAACAGCCCCGACCCCCCCCAAAAAAGCAACCCAGAAACCCAAAAGCAGGCTAAGAAACAGAAATTCAGTCAAAAGTGAAACTCAAAATGGAAAAGGATTGTAAGGACTATTCTAAGGATTGATAAAGAAGTAGAGAGGCCGGATGGCTTTATCGAGCAGTGAAGTTCAGCTGTGACTGGCATTTGTGTAGGCAGTCTATTATTTTAAACATCTTTTTCTTCAACAATTCTTGTACCTGATGGGATGATGATTATGATGATGAGCTTCCTGTTTAGTCTGTTCATCATGGATTACAGCCTCCCAAAAGAACACACCTAAGAGTGTTGGCTAAGAGCTGATCTGGAAGGTATTGCTAACCAACATTCTGCCTGAAAACAAGTAGACCGGGAAGCATAAGAGGTGGAGGATGGTAGCAGAGAAGCTGTCTTCATATTCCTAAAAAAGGATGCTGCAGTGCTGAAAGGCCTAGGGACTGGTTTTGACACTGAGGCCAGAGAGCACTTGAGTAGCTGAGCATCCACATTTCATAATATTTGGCTCAAGGTAGTTTTCACCTCACCCTGTCCTCTCCCAACTCTAGATAAGCATTTTTTGTTTTCCTTCCCCAGTTTATTTTGAGTAGAACAATGTGGGATATGTGCTGTAGTCCATCAAAATGAGGCCATTTCATATAAAGAAACTGAATGCATTTATCAGCTTGTGGCATGGTGAGAACACAAGAGTGTTTAGAAGTTGCAAAATCTAGTGGGAGAATAATGTTGGAAGATTACATAGAGTTGAAGGAGTTCAACCTGCTGAAGTTTTGTCCATGCTGCCTATTGGGAACTGTCTCTGACATAAGCTATCTTCTGACCTCTTCTGGCCTGATATTGTCTCAGGGGATATCCACTGGAAAGGAGAAGAGTAGTTGAGGCTGAACAGAAGACTCTGTGGATTTCATTCACTATGCACGTGTTCCAGAGGAGGCAGAGCTGTCACCATCACCATCATGAGTTATTGCTCTATCCCCAGAATCAGAGGAAAATGATCCTGCGTTTTCTTGCAGCCCTATGGGATATGTAATTATTTTTTCCTGTGAGTACTGGATATACAATTCAGATTGAGAAGTGCTCTTCCACTTTGCTAGTACTTTTATTGTCAAACTTGGATGGTAAGAAGTTGTGTCCTGTGTTTTTCAATTTCCACACAGAAGGCATCTAACCAGTTTTGGAAGCATGGTGCGAGACAAAAAAGGCTTGATGAATGGAATAAAACAGGTAAGAAAAAGTTTAATGAAATAATTTTTCAGAAGTTTTCACAAACAGGCAAAAGAGAAACTACTATAGCTTCAGCATAAAAATAAAAGAGACAGCCAAAGTATGCTGCTGTGAGAAATCATGGAATCTCAGAATAGCTGAGCTGTAAAGGACCCATCAGTATCACTCAGTCCAACTCCTGGCCCTGTGCAGGACACCCCAAGACTCACACCATGTGCGAGACAGCATTGCCCAAACACCTCTTGAACTCTGGCAGGCAGTATATGTGCTATGCAGCAAATGACATTGTATTGACAAAGAAAAGCAATACAAATAAAATTGAGATAATCCATAGAAGTCTTTGCTATCATTGTGTGCATTTCATCACAATAAATAATCACATGTCAAGGACGTAAAGGCTTAACAAACAGGAAACTGGTTGCACTACCCTAGGGCACCGGAATCCCATGCTATAAATTCTCATATGTAATTTACATTTCTATTGACAAGTAGCAAGAAATCATAAAAATAGCTAATTACAAAGAAGTAAATTTACATGATGATTATTTTGTCCAATGTGCACCCACAGGGAGGAAAAGAACCTGATACTGACGAGTCATGCTGGTTCTCAGAAAGGATGTCTGTTGGGTGGCTTCTCTCTGTTCAGGTAGAGGCTAAAGTGAGACTAAGGCAAGAAATTATGAAAACCATGAAAATGTAGTTTAAGTACAGTGAAAAAAAGGAAGAGGAAAAATATTCAAAATGGACAAAGCAACTGAATACACTTGCAAATATATCTTTAACTTCCTGCATGTATGGGAGGGTATGATGCATATATGTGAAATAAGGGGAAAAGCAAAAATGATAACCAGACATATGCAATAATTCAGGCTCAGCTTGTTTCTCACTAGCAGCATTTGTTTCCTATTCAACTGTTTGCATGAAACTTGTAGGAACATAATAAATTCAATATATCTTCCCTCCATAGGAAACAAACAGACATACCAAATGCAGCATGTAGTCATGGAATGTGTTCTATTTTAAATGAAATAAATTTCATTATCTCAGCAGTGAAATCTTGTTGACGTAGTTAAAACAATGAATTATGGCTGAAGTTTTTGACTAAAACAATTAAGTTCGCTAGCAATGATGTTTGCTTTATAGGAGTTAGGAAAGAAATCACAGAATCATGGAATATGTTAAATTGGAAGGGATGGATAAAATCCAGCTAGGATTTACAGAATTCTTCTGATTTTTTTTTCCTTTTTTGAAATAAAATAATATTCTAAATAAGCAATCTTATACATAACTACTTCAACTTTATAGACAGTAAAGACAGTTCAAATTATATACATCAGTGCAACTTTTTAGGTTAGAAAAGTCCAAAGATGAGAAAAAAATCATGTTTTGTGGAACTGGAAGTAACTGGATTTAGACAAGATGTATGGAAAGAAGTGATTTGAACAATCTCATTTTTTAAACACTTCAATTAGCAGATTTGTCTGAATCACTTGGCACTTCATGAGAAAATCAGCTGGTAGCTCTGTTCAGCTAATGATTAAAAATTCATGTAAGTCCACTGATGTTACAAAAAATCAAAGAAACTTTGATTTCACTTCAGTGAAACTTAAGTTTTGGTAATGCCTTCAGGAAGGGATTGCAATATTTATATGTCCTTATTTCAAAACTAATATTTTATTGGATTCCCTTATGCATAGTAAGAAGAGATCATATTAGAATTTTTTTCCATGGGAACACTAATAGGATATCGTTCCTCTGTACAGCTATCTATGTTCATAAATATTTAAATAATATTTAAATATTCTGAAGTGGCAAATTTGGTCAAAACTGGCCAATGGTATGAGAAAATATTGGGTGAAGGCAGAAGAGGTGTCTCACAGTAGTCAAGCATAAATGAATCTATGAAAAAAACCAATTTGGGTGCAGTGTCTTCACTTAGCTATGCACTCTGGGTTCTGCCCTTGCATCATGATATTTTCAAGACCGTGCAATAAAATCTGAGTGAAACACAATCACAGTACAAAATTTCACAACTTTCAACTCTCAAGGGGACACAGAGGGAAGAACTGAAGTTTAAAAAAGCCAGAAATTGGGGTATGATGAAATGCCAGTGATGGGCAAACATTCCAGCAGGGAATTCCTCAGAAGAGAGCGGGAGATATGGGAACTTCAGTTTCTCAACAGATGCTCACTGAGATTAGGCTAATGATCACAGATTCCAAAGTTAATTTAGCAGTCAGAAAACTGCATCTGTTTCTAATAAAATAATTTCATCCCACCATGTCCAAACATATTGCAACAAGGTACACACATTTCTGTAAAAACATTTTTTACAGAAAATAGTGGGGCAGTTAGAGTGGGGCTGAGGGTTTTTGCTATGTATCCAAAAGCCTGAGTTTGAGTCTCACTTCACACTGATTTCAAAACTGACCTTCATTGGTTCAGCTCGAAGGGATGCAGGTTAGCAGGAAGGGAAACAAAGCAGACTGGAACGTTTCTCACACATAGCTGGCTGTCAAACCTCTTATTTTTCATTCGTACTCAAAAAAACACCTAAGTTTAACTCAGATAATTTCTCTGTATGCTTGGAATGCCAGTGATGTAATTTAAAGCACTTTTGTAGAAATTTCTAACTGTTAGATAATGGTTCCCAACATATTTATGAAATGATTCATGCTGCCGTCATAGTGCCCTTCCAAGTCTTCTGTTATTTTTGTAGCACACAGAGCACACAGTACACAGAGATCTCAGCCATACATCAATGCCTTACATGCCCTCTGTATTTCAATGTACAAGATTTTTTACAAGACTGCACAAAAAAGGAGGTACCCTGCCTCAACAGATCTTGCAGTTGAATTTGATATGATCCAGTCTTGCCCTTGGAGCAGCTTGTAGCACTTTTTATGCTCTTTTGCAACGTTGCATGAGAGAAAATGCTGCAAACTCAGTTGGAATTGCATTGAAGGCAGTGTTCCATGCTAAAGAATATATGAACATCTGCTACTAGCATCAATAAAGTTGTCCAATGAATTAATCAATGTTAAAACTACCTTAAAAATTAAAAGAGCTATGTGCTATTAATGCTTGTTGACCTCTTATGATGAGTGTATTAAATGAAAATTGTTCAGCTAATTCATGAAATCTCAGAATGGATCTTTTGATGAATGATTACAATATGGGAACACAATTCCTATAGGTAAACAGAAAAGGAAATCAGGTTGTTTCCAGCACATAATCTGCAAGATGAATGGATATTTTCTTTAAATTAAACAGAATAAGCATGAGTTAAAATAAAATTGAATGCCTAGAAATGATACTTACTGTGTGACATATCTTTCTGTAATTTTTTTTTTTTTTACTTCTAGCAAATATCCTTTATTCCCAAATAGTGAATCACTTTTCATGGATAACTGAATTCACTGTTGACAGTTTTCAGTTGGGTTAATTGGTACCAGGATCAAGTATTCTTGCCATTCTCTGCCAAATGGCACGGGCAACAAAATGCTGAGTGGTTTTATGACCTGGAATACACAGAGCATGCCAGTAATCTCAAGTGCTTGTGCAATTATTTGCTAGATTTCAACAGCAAATAATAAATTGACTATCAGAGCAAAGGTTTATTGTAAAGTGCACTGATTTTGAAAAAAAATTGAGAATTTGTATACACAAAAAATGATGCAAAAGAATTTGGATAATTCAATAATATTAATTTTCAGGAATGGGGTAAAATGGCCTTAATTTCAGAATCTCACCATTAGTAATATCAAAAAGGGGAATCAGGAAGACAAATATTTTTTTTTATTCTAGGAAAGGCCTGAGAATTAATGTCCCCAAGGAGGCTTCTCAGAAGCAATTTCTATAATTTATAATTCAATTTTAACAATTGCTCCAATTTCAGAGTGTGTTAGCTACATTCATTCATATAGTTGGGTATAGTCTTACTAAGGTTGTTGATGAAGATCTTAAAAAAAAATTCTAGCTTTTTAAAAACTTCCGTCTTTTAAAAATTCTAATTTTGCATAATTCCTATGATTTCTTTGCACATCCAAATTCTAATTCTTGAATACATGGGAACAAAAAATATGCCTATTTTCAAATTAGTATGCTTTTTTCTTTCCATTAGAAGTTTTGTAAATATCTATGAATTTCATACCTGCAAATGTGAAGCATTTGAGTGCAGAGTAGAGTTTAGATCCTGCTTGGCTGTAGCAAAACATGTCTTTTTGTCTGACACATTTTTATTTTGTCTACCAAGCAGATCAAGTAGCCTAGTAAAATCTGTTTCCTAATCTACATGAAGACTCTGGGGCTTGAGACACACTCTGTAAATGTGCTGACAGCAGTGACTGCACGGTGCTGCACACCCTCCACGCCAGCCTGGTGTGTGATGAAGTGGCTGAGCAATAACAGATTTGCAGAAGGCATCAATCTGCTAATGGTGATTTGATATTATGGGTCCTTCTCTAGCGACTGCAATAGCTTGGGAGGGAAGGGAGGTCATGTGGCAGCTGGAAAGACATTTGGAAAGAAGATGGTCAGAAAGGGTCCCCAGGAAGCAGGGGGTTGTTTAACAGGAAGCTGTCGTGGGCAGGTGGTTGAGGACACTGTGGCACCTCCCCAGGAGAAAGGGACAGCAGCTTAACTGGTGCCCAAGCAGCAACGTGCTTGTGACTAGAGATATTCCTGCACATTTACAGCAAATCATTCAGCACCCACATAAAGAGAAGTGATGGTAACAGTCATGGAAATGCTCACGTTAGGAAATGGTTGAGAATTTGTCCACCACAACTTCCTGCCAACAAAAAATTAAGTTAATTTTAATTTAAATTTAAATTAAGAATTAATTCTGGTATATAAAATTAATGCCTCAACCTATGAGTTGTCTTCTCATATGAGAGTCTTCTAAATAAACTGATACTTCTAAAACTGTGACTATGTAGTGAAATCATGTCACTTCTTACAATACGTGAAAAAGTGGAAAAGCAAAAATTTACCTGCTTGTAGAGATTTTATTTTACACAAAAATAAAGTTATTAATAGCAGGAGAACTAAGAATTGAATAAATAATCGTTCTCTATACAGCTATTGATAGTTTTCTCTAGACTGTACTGATAGAATTGACTTGTAGATCGATGAGTTACTGTGATAACTAATTGTAGTTTAAGTAACAGAGCTAATACTCCAAAGGATTCTTTTAGAGAAGACAAGTGGAGGTGCCAGGAGTAGAAAGAGTCTCAAATGGCTATTGTAAAAGACCATTATTTGAAAGTAAAAAAATTAATTCATAAATATATTTTCAAATAATTAAGGGAAAAACCTTACTGACATATTAATGTGAGAAATTTGAGAAGTATTTTGAACATCTTTCCCTTTTAGATTAATCACTGAGACGAAAAATCCAGAGCTTTCAAATATACTATTCTTAGAAAGGAAGCTAAAGATGATGGGAAATCAGGTGTTAATTTTGAAAAACATTATGGTTTTAAAAAATTATACTTTTTAATTCCTATCTCCGTGTTTGCTATTAAATTTGACTATTTAAATCCTATTAAATTTTGAAAAAGAAAAAAAATCACATTATTAATGGTAAAAACAATAAAAGAATATGGGTTTGGTCCTGACAAGGACAATTTAATCATTTCTGATGAAGAAACTGAATGTCTTAAAAGTCATTACTTTAAGAAGAACATAGATCATAACATATTAATGTATCATTGATGCAGTATATGAAAATAACTCATTTATATTATGTAACATCTTACTAAGTGTCTTCAGCAGAGAAAATAGTCAGGTACATAACCATATACATAACCATATGCATAACCATAACTACATGTCATTCTTCTCCCCAGTTATACTGTGGAGTAATGCTAAAACCTGACTGGAAATTAAAAGCCATCACCTCCTCAAATAACCTTTCCAGATGACTCCCCCAACATCCTTTTTCTGGTTTGAAAAAAAATGCCTGTGCTGAAGCATCGCTTCCTACAGTATGATTATTATAATAGCAGTGACACAAACCACAGTTTTGTGAAGTGTAAGCCTCGTTTTTCAAAAACTGAAAAAAATTCTCACTAACCCCTTCTACTTCAATTCTGATTGTGATAAACATTAAATACTATAGCTATAAAATAAGCATTTTTAAAATCACCCTCAGGCCATTATTCTTGGCATCCATCTATCTATCTATCTACCTATCTAGGATCATGCTGACCCTTCATATGAGATGCATGAGTACAGCCTAAAAAGATATACCTAATATGGATGAAATTTACCAGCGTAATCAACAGTTATCAGCTCAGGTTTCCTTGTGGGCCTATGGGAACACACTTTCAGAAACTTAACTACAGGTATGACTTTTGTGCAATGATTGCTTCAGCTAGCTGGATGCAAACAAGTTTAAGTATAGTTACAGTTGCTGCAATCATGCCCCTAGCTGCAATGTAGACATAAGATTGCCTGTGGAGAGATAAATCAAATGCTGAGAGTTAAATACATTTGGTTCCTCAGGTATGTTTCAGGTAATTTACAATAACAAAATTTGCACAGTAGGATTGCTGGTTCAACATGATATGATGTCTGTGGTTGTGCTACACCAGTTACCTCTGCAAAAGGGAAAACAAGGAAAAAAGTTATTTTGAATTAGAAAAAGAGATGCTAAAACAAGAAACTCATCTAAAACAACACTCTCAGGCACTCACAGATCAAATAGTCTGTGCAATTTCAAACTTCATCTTGAACATATACCTTTAAAAGAAAGCCAGGGAAAAATGCATTTTTCTTTCCTTGATTTTTGTCCTGAATAAATCTGAATAACTTGACTCAATAATGCATAAACATATCTGACACTATGATTAGGTTATAGTTATGTTAATTTGTGCATTTATACAATTATGTTTACTAATACAGTATTTTTAATATTTCCCTCCTCTAATTATACAGAGAGCAGTACAACACATGAAAAAAAAATCCTTTTGCAATAAATATAAGAACTTACAATGGAATAGAAAGGATTCCTTCACTGTTTTCAGTGCCAGTTTACAAATACATACATTGATTTCTTGTTTCACACATTTTTATCATATTTATTACATAGAAAAACGTGAGGCTAAGAAAATGTACTTATCATAGAATATACTTATAGATTCATCAAGGCTGGAAAACACTTCCAAGATCATTAAGTGCAACCTTTGACTGAATACTGCCATGGACATTAAACGGTATCACAAAGAGCCATGTCTATTCCCTTTTTGAACATTTTCAGGGATGATGATTCCACGATTTCACCAGGGACTCTGTTCCAATGTTTAACCACTCTTTCAGTAATTTTTCTTAATATCCAACTTGAGTCTCCCCTGGGCAGCTTGAGGCCATTTCCTCTTGTCCTGTCACTAGCTGCCCGGGTGAAGAGGCAGACACCTGGCTACAGTCTCCTTTCAGGCATTTGTAGAGAGTGTCCCCTGAGTCTCCTTTTCTTCAGTATAAATGTCCCAGCTTCCTCAGCCACTCCTCACAGGACTTGTGCTCCAGACTCTTCAACAGTTTGTTGCCCTTCTCTCGACATGCTCCAGCACCTCAGAGTTTTTCTTCAAAGAACAAAAACTAAACTCATAACAGTCTGCTTCTAATTACTATGTAATATTTGTGCAACTTCATAACAGATGTATATTAGTAAGATACACATTGCGTCTTTGGTACATTAAGGTAGAACACCTTTATTTTAATTCAAAAACATGGTATAGAGGGTATAAAACCTTTTGATCTCTTTTGTGAGACAGGATTTCAGGCTAAAGGTAGTCCAAGGCACTCATTCACTCAGCTTAAAATCTAAAATACATTCTGTGTGACAGAATTCTCCCTGACTGCAGTTGTTGAGAGTTATTAGGCATCTAGAACCACTAAAAAGGAGCTATGTTTTAACACACACACATTTATACAGGATGATAAGAAATAATGAACAACCTAAACAAGACAACAATATTGCGTGAACATGCACATGGTGACAGATGAGATGTTGTCATGTTTAGCAGGAGTTTTATCCATTATCTTCTGAAATCAGTGGAAATTATCTGGCTTTATGGAGCCTGAATGAGACTCACAGAACTTTATGGACTTTTTAATATCATATTAGGTTCCTTTGTCTTGTAGTTAAATTCCTGAAAATTCGCTGGAAAAAGACCCTGAATTAGTAAGGAACACTCTGGTCTTTGAAAGAAATTAGCTCCTTACAGATATTCAAAACTATTTATGAACAATTTTGTGTAGTTTCATGTACTTTCAAATACTAGTTTGTAGGTGTGTTGCTATCACTACCTTGCAGTGGTAAAATATTGTTCCTCACTGTCATTATTTTAGAAATGACACTTTCATTTAAAACTTGTGCTTAATCTAAGTACCAGCAAGAAACATAACACCCCAGGAAAATGGATATCAGCAGGAGTTGTAAAAATTTTAACTTTGATACCAAAGTATCATCGGTGGCTTCTTTAGAATCACCAGGATGTCTTGTGAAGAAACCAAATTTCTACATATGACATGACTTGGTCCTCTGTAAAATTAATACACAGAACCACAGAATCACAGGATCACTGGGTTGGAAGAGACTTTCAAGACCACTGAGTGCAACCCATGCCCTAACACCACCTCAATACAATGCAGTAAAAGAAAGAACTTAGAGGAAATGAACAGCACTGATATTCAGTGTTGGTTTCAGTTTAAAGGGATGCTTCTGTGCAGGGAGATGTAGAACATGATAGGTTCATTGCACACTGTCTGAGCCAGCTGGCCTGCACCAGCAAGTCTGGAAGACACGGAGATTCAAGAGCACAGACCAATGCCTGAGTCAATGAGCTCATCCCAAGAAACAAAAGAGAGGGTGAAGTGTGGAAAGAATTTGCAAGGTCAACAGGAGGATTATATGTGTATCTTCACCCACAGATCCCATGCAAGGCCTGCAGTAGCTTCTAGTACTTCCTGTCCCTGGGGCCAGGCCTTCTGGTCCAGAGATTACCCCCAAGTTTTTCCTTCCTAGAACTTTCAAACGGTGGTGTCCTCTATGATCACCATAGACACTTCTCTCATTCAATTTAATGCACATAGTGCCCTACTTCTTTTCTCCAAGGGTCCTTAAACCTATTCAGTGTATTTGAGAGCTACTCAGTGGTTTCCAGCCCTTCTCTTATAAAGTGTTGTCACAGTGGACCATTCTATGAATGACTTCATCCCATATTTGCCTGATCCAAGATTTTACATTCAGAAACTTCTGTATTTTCCATTTGTATCTATGATCTAGGAGCTAATTCAGAGAATTACATCAAATAGTATCATGAGCTCTTTCTACTAATTAGAGAATTGTGTGTCGTAATAATGCTGAGATTCTAAAGAAAGGTAAGCATCAGTGACTTACCAAAATGCATGAGTCCCAAAATGTATTTGATGATCTAGGCTTCAGTGATTTCTAAAGGTGACAGAGGAAGTTAATGGCAGAGAGAGAAGTTACAGAAGAATGCAAACTGCAAAATAATCTTTGCTATTGTAACAAGTGCCATATCTTTAATAATACATTGCAGAAAAAGTCCTGTATTTTTGGATTTACTGCATAGAATTGTAAATTGTTCCAGTTTTTCAGATGTATCCTTTCTTCCAGGCCATGCCTTCTCATTTATTCACAGTCTCTCTGATTGAATTTCTGTGTTCTGTTTAGTCACTCATCAAACTACAGTCTTTAGCCCAGCAAAAATTTGCTTTTATGATCTGTGAACACTAATATGGCTCAGTGTTGCAACCTGTCCTCCAAACAGCCTCTGATTTACAGCACTCAAAGGAATTAAAAGTAACAGATCTCTGTGTGTACGTACTCCTTCTGTTGGCTTTCCCTCTAGCCCTTACATCAACAGAATTTAATTTTAGAGTTTCCAGTTGTCACGAGTTGCTAGAGTCTAAAAATCATACCGGGGCATCTCTAGGTCCCCTTCCTTTGTTTGTACGTTGAGTCTTTCCCCCATTGACTCTTTTGGTCTGCAGCTTCTTATTTTGAGTAAATGAGAATGTAACACTGGGGTTCTGCTGCTTATCAAGCAAACACTTCTTTCACTTTTTCTGCTAACAGCCTTCCATGATCTCAAGAGTAATTTAGCTTAAATAACAAGTATGAATGTTCAAATCAGTATGTATTTTTCCTTCTATTCACAATGCTCTTCTTACTGAGGGTAATGCTACAATTTTTAAGCAATGTTTCTAAATCTGGGGTTAAACTAAGAATAGATTCAACTATCTATCACAAAGTGCATGTTTGCACTTTATTTTTATTTTACTGATGAATACAATGACCAAACTGTCCTATCTTCTTTTAGGTTGTCATTTAATCTTTTCTAGTTATGACTCATAGATTAAAAATAGATGATCAATATTTATATGTATCCTGAGTGTGCTCTTATAAGGAGACAAAGATGTTCTTTCAGAAGACCTAACCCATTCTGTAGGCAAGTTATTTTTAAAAAATGACATGTTTTGAGTGAGTGGAGATTCTGCTACTGTGGCAATATTTGACTGCATACAGTGTTGGCATTGATTCCACCCACTTCAGGCAGAATTATTTATTATAATATTTATTGGAGCACTACAGCTAGTTAAGGGCATAGTTTCCTTTTCTTGCTTAAAGCAGTAGAAACCTTTGCATCTTTTTTTTTTTTTAAATATAGCTATTACATTATTAAAGAAACTGTTCTTCAGTTCTGGAAGCTACAGAAGTGTGTGGATAGACTTGTAGATTCCAAACAAGGTATTTTCTTTCCTGTTACTGAGCACTCTAAACTCAACTGGAACACAACAATAATTGTTAAGTATATAAAAAAACCAATAGTAGGCAATGAGTTTTCTTTCAAACTGATTAAATATATATATATATATATATATTTACACACATCTATTATATATATTTATAAACAAAATCCTTTTTCTTAGAAGTGGATTTATATGCTGCTTGTTTTAACTTGAGGCTAGCAAGCCAGAAAACATATAAAATGGTACTTTTGATGCTATGAAAAGCTTATTTTGGTTTCTACCCTGTGTGTTGGTGAGGACACACCCACACAGTTTGGCTCATTACCTCTAAGCATGACTGATTCATTTTTGATGGAAAAAATGGCACAAGACTGCAAATTAGTCAACTGAAGCTATAATTGAAAGTAGAGCACATGAAAGAATTGCTTTGAATGCCCAGATAAATCCACTTGACATTCACTACTCACACCTGACAAAGCTGGCAAATACTCTGGTGCTATAAAAGCCTGAGACATGCAGAAGCCTTTGACGCCCTATTTGTCAGAACGAGTAGTGGAAAATACGATCTGTTTCAGAGTGGGAAGGTGAACAGTATGAAATGTGGTAAGTTTGGTTTGCTAGTGTTATATCTGTGTTTTATTTAGTCAATTATAGTAAATACAAGCTCCAGAAATTTTTCTTGACTTCACCCTAGCACAACCATTTCTGCCTGCCACAGCATCTTGGAAAATAGTCTGTAGTTTACGCTGACTGTTTTAATTATGCAACCTCTTAGAATTTTCTACGGTTCTTTCTTTTTCATTATGCATTACAACAGGAAGGTTATTGAGGACCTGAGTCACAAAAAAGCTTGGGATATAGAATGAATTTTGGTACAAAATCATGACACCACAAAAGCACAGTAACACTTAACAGAAGAATCAATATAAATTACCAGTATCTGTGGATTCCCTACAATCTTCCTGTCTCAGCTGGAAACTAACAGAGATACTGTCTCACCAGAATTAAAGGTGACTTCTCCAGGAAGGTACTGATCCAGCTTGTCTGAATTCCCAGTTAGGAGAGAAAGTGCCTTTGATCATCTACTGAGACAGATCCAATTGTTATGGGTTGACCCTGGCTGGATACCAAGTGCCCACCAAAGCTTCTCTATTGCTCCCCTCCTCAGCTGGGCAGGGGAGAAAAAATATAAGGAAAGGTTTCTGGGTTGAGATAAGGGCAGGGAGAGATCACTCACTCAATACTGTCATGGGCAAAACAGACTTGACTTGGGGAAATTATTACCAATCAAAACAGAGTATGATGAGAAATTAAACCAAATCTTTTAAACAGCTTCTAGCCCTCTCTTCTTCCCAGCATTAACTTTAATACCAAATTTCTTCACCTCTTCCTTGCAAGAGGTGTAGGGGGATGGAGAATGGGGGCTGTGGTTGGTTCATCACACATCTCTGCTGCTCCGCTTTCCTCAGGGGCAGGACTCCTCACACTCTTCCCCTGCTCTAGTGAGGGGTCCTTGCCGTGGGACACAATTCTCCCTATACTTCTCCAGCATGGGTCCCTCACACAGGGTGCAGTCCTTCAGGATTACACTGCTCCAGCATTGATTCCCTGTGCAGTCATGATTCCTGCCAGCAAACCTGCTCCAGCACAGGGACATTCCCCATGGTCTGCAGGTGGATCTCTGCTCCACTGCGGACCTCTGTGGGTTGCAGGAAGACAGATTGCTTCACCATGGTCTTCAGCACAGGCTGCAGAGAAATCTCTGCTCCATGTCTGGAGCACCTACTCTCTCCCTGCCGTTTCCACTGACCTTGCTGTTCACAGCGTTATTGCTCTTGCACATTTTCACTCCTCTTTCTGGCTGCTGTTGCCCAGCAGTTCTTCCCTCTCCTTAAATCTGTTATCCCAGAGGTGCTACCACCATTGCTAATGGCCCTTGGCCAGCAGTGGGACCATCCTGGAGCTGGCTGGAATTTGCACTGTTGGACATGGGGGAAACTTCTGTCAGCTTCTCAGAGAAGCCACCCATCGCTGCTTCCATGCAAATGCAAAACACCAGTCCATCTAACATAGCTGCATCCTTTTCTAAAATTCCTACAATGCAGATGCAGTCAACATGGTTTTTTAATTAAAACTCAGTATTTAATTTATGTGAGGCATAAATTTATTTAATTTATGTGAGGCAGGTGATTACTCTGTCCGAAGCAGCCTCCTTTAAGTATCAACAACTAATGTGAAGTATAAAGGAAAATGTTAAAAAATTAGGGAGAGTCCTGGGAAATAGATGAACTGCATTGGTACATAAAACAGAGAATTTTGAAATGGACCTAATTCCTGATTAGGCAGGATTTAGCACATTACTAAATCCCAATACACACTACTTAGACAATCCTTATGGAAAGTCATGAGAAAGAGAAGTGACAAGGTGGTAGAGAGCATTCTGAAGAATTTTCCTCCCAATTACACTTTGTTGAAATGTTCCCTTTACAGAGTTACTTCTATCTGTACTCCTTTTTTCATTGGGAATTTCAGAAGTATTTTATTTGATTAGATGTACTTATATCCATGCTAACTTTATATGTTAATTATGCAAATAAAAAATGTAAAATTGTAATACATAAATCTATGATGTTACTGTAAGAGGTTTTTTTACTGTGATTTACATTTCTTCCATTAGCAGTTCATTATTTTTCACAATGTTTTAATGAGTCTTCTAAATTATTCAGCATTGCAGTAATAATACTAATTTGAATAATATAGCGTCATTGTTAGTTATCATGCAAACTCGTATTGAACTTCTATTTCATACAGGTTTTCAGACCTGTTTGTTCCCTTTACCATTCAGCCTTGCTATAAGCCTGTGGATATGATTTAAAATCTCTGAGAATCAGCAAAAGCTGACCAAGATTCAGGTTTTGTCATAAAGTTTTAGGCATCTTTGACTGAAAAATGTTTGCTTTTAAAGAAACTTATAGCTTATACTTAAGCACTCAAAAAAATGCCATTATTGCAGTTCTGAGTACCATGATCTCAAACCTCCTGCCACGTCACAGAACGACCATTTCTGATTTGAGTGGGCAGCCTGCCAAACTATGCAACAATTTGCCTAAAGGGAAAATATGGAAGTAATGGTAATTTGTTTAAGCCAATCATGAACTGAAATGCTGAAAAACTGAGAGAAGTTAAGCATCTACTTTTTATTCAAGATCAGCATCTAAACCTAGCCAGATAGGTGATTCTTTCTGACTGAGATACCTTGGTAGAAATCCTCTCCTATTAATTGTTCAGAAATTAGTATCCTTATGAAGAAAATACCATTATGTGTAACAGAATAGCCAATATTTTAGCAGTTAAAGTTCCTCAGTTGAGGCATGTGAAAGTGTCAAAATCCTACTTCATCCAATTTGAAGCAAGGGCTTCATCACCAAAGTCTGTGTGAAAATCATTGGAGGTCTGAACAGCACTACCCTCTTTCAGAGGTTATTCTATTTGTACTCCTTTGGTGTTTTAAAAACTTATATCCAAGAGAGGCAAAGAGTTATTTCTGAACCCAAAGCGGCAAAGAGCAGTCCACAGGTGTGGACTCTAGCCTCTGTGTCACAGTTCTGGCCCAAAGAATACTTACTTGGTTGCAGAAAAAAGAAGAATTTGAACTTGTAGGATTGAGATTTTATACTTTCCCATTGATCAACTTAGGGCATTTGCCCAAAATACAGGGTCAGGCAGACTAGGAATGTGACCCAAAACCTCTCATCTCAAATGGGCTCATAACTGACCCAGGTTTTTGCCCAGGGGCTTTCTGTCCTATATGCTACATTTTGTGAATAAGACATCTGACATAAAGTCCTGGCAGAACAGGGCTCTGGTCCCCAGAAGTTCATGATCTGTGCCATCAGTTTTGTTGAAGTGGCTGTGGGACAGAGTCAGCATTTGGGTAATTTTTTCATCTGCTCACTGACATTCAGCCAGTGGTGCATAAATCCAAGGTGGAGCTAGGAACTTTGAAATATAAATTAAATCTTAAGTATTTTGTAAATCTTATCCATAAATTGAAATTATTCCTGGGTTTTCAGAGGACAGGGATTTCAGACTACTTTTTGCCATTTCTTCACGTCTCATTAGATTTTGACAAAAACAATATTATATATAATGAGAATGGTGTTGCTCCACCAGAAAGTATTAGAACATAATCTAGAACACAATAAGTTCTATTAAATTAATATACAGAGGAAATATTAAAGCCTTACACTTAATGGACACTTCCTGGTTTTGATCTTTAAATATTCTGCAAGTATAGCCCTGGGTACATCATTCTATTTAAATATTGTAATATAAATTCAGGAAAATTTTTTTTTGAAGTTACTGGTCTTTTTGTATGGAAAAGTTGCAAAAATAATTTAATCAGACCTTTTTTTAAAAATTTCTGTCCATAAAATTGACTTTGATGGACCTGAAACTGCAATGTCAATGGTTGGACTCAATACCTGAAGAGATCTTTTCTGACCTTAATGATTTTATTATTCTGTAATTTACCACAGTCTCCCAATACAATGAAATAATTATAACAACAACAACAGTGGGAAATTTCTTAAAACCTCTGCAAATTACAAAGGGCAGTTTGTTCCAGCCTTACTATCATCCACTATTCTCATTCCAAACATCAGAAACAACAACCACATATATCCAAATAAACTCATTTGTATAACTCATGAAACACTGTAGAAAGGAACTTGCTTTTGAAATAAATAAAAGTTTTCCTGTGATTAAAACATCTACTAAGCAGTTTTGATTTCTATTCCAAATCACTCTCACATCCTGCAAGGAGCTGCTTGGATTTTTCAAACTGCAGATGATACTAAGATTTATATTTCTTCCAGCTGCATATGAGCATAAACCACATGGAGCCAAATTTCTTTGTATTTCAAATCTTGCTAATGTGGTCTAACTACTGAATAAAATATCCATTCCTCACTATAATTCTATAGAACACCAACATGAGAGAATTATTTACTTCAACAGATTTAGTAACAGAACTTAAACCTAAAATTCATCTCACAACCCACCAATTTAATATACAGATTTTTAAGCAATGAAAAAAATCTGCATTAGTCAAACATGGAAATATTTTCATCCTTTAATCAGGTATAGTTCCTTCTTTTTTTCAGACTGCTTTTAAGATTTTTTCTTAGATCCAGTCTTGGTATAGCCACAAGTATCAAGAGCCCTTCATATAATCTCATTTTGTATATGGTTCAGGTGAAGATGTAAGACAAAATTTTAATTAAAACAGTGCAAATGTTGTATCTGGGCAAGGCTATATTCCAACTGTTAAATATTTATTATTGGTAGTAGTATGACTCTAGGAGATATTTCTGTTTGTTATAATTCCAAGTGAGAACATTCATGCTTTCTCATTCTCCTTCCAGCCATATCTAACACTGTCCAGTTTTCAAGCATTGCTCATTTGATATGGGACATTAAGCAGTGACAAAAAATGTAATATCCATAATGTTATTTTTACAGAGATATTTCCAAGACCATTGGTTGTTTTTTAACAGGTCACAAAATTTGTCTGAATTGCAAGTTATTAGTTCACTTATTTATTTCTAAAAATCTTATTTGCTTTTACATTTACTTTTATTGTTCTTGTTGGAATTATATTATTTTTGATAATTTTTTTTAATGAAACAATTTTAGTTTCATTGTAATTTGTATTTCTTGTTCTGAAAGCAATTTCTTTGCAGCTTTCCCAGTTTAAATTCAATTTTTCCTCAAGGAAGATACAGACAGGAAATATTTACATAGGTATTCCAAAGATGAAACCTTTCCCTTAGTGCTCTTTCCAAATTTTCTTCAGAACTTGAGATCAAATGTTTCCATGCATGCACAGGGTAGAAGAAGGAATTAAAAAACTCTATAGATGTTTGACTGATGTTGGGCTTAAAGATGAACAGCAGTTTTCATACCTCCAGCCTAAGGTTCTACCTTCCTAAGGGAATAAAACATCACAGAGCAACAAAGGCTGCATTATTCTATGACCACAGCATAACTAAAAAGCTTTTCTTTGGTGTGTAGGAAAAAAGAGCCCCATTTTGAGATGTAAATACTTCATCCTTATTAGACTACAGAAATAAGTAACAGTAAAACACCTCAGACAAAATATAAAATACATTAATCTGCTTTTACCTTTTCTATATACAACAAAATATCTTGTCTAAAGATTTATGACTTTAAAGAGAATGAGGTAATACTTTTATGGAGTAAAATATCTTTGCTCAGGGCTCACAACCCCTCTATTTCCTCTATTAAGAAACAGGCTTCTCATTGTCGCATTAATTTGTTTCTTCTTTCCTTTGCTAGAATTTCTTCTATTTTTCTTTCTTTTGTCCATTATTATTTCAGGTCTCTTTCAACTGGGCAATTAACTTCTCTATTTTTCATATTCTAACAATTAACCCTATTTTGTATCCTGCTTTTATCCTTCATTTCTTATCCTTCATTTCTGTTGCCAGTCCGTCCTCTGGTCATCCACACAGATGTTGACCACACAGAGCTGGTGTCATCCAAGCTGAGTTCTGCAGATGTAGCAACAAGAAAGGTGACACTGTTGTCTCCTCAGCTCAAGTGAGTACTCATACAACTCCATGTATGTCAGCACAAAACAGGAGACAGAAGAAAAGGTAGGAATATTTACATTGGCCAGAAAACCTGTTTGTATTTCTACAGACATGGTAAGGATAGATATGGATTGTTTATGTTTACTTAAAATCAGATTTCTTGATCCATTCTAAAATTTTTCTGTTCAGTATGCACCCTTTTATCCCAAAAGAGAGGACGTCATTCTGCAAATTGTTAAATTTCCTTGTAAATGTACAAGCTTGCATTACTGATTTGGTGGTTTTGGCGGTGATCAAAACATCTTCAATGCTATGCTCAAGCACAGTGCATACCACCACTCATTAAGGCATAATGAATAAAGATGTGTAGTTAAAATTGCAATGGTTATTTAGGAAAGTGAAAAGGAATGGGCACAAACACATTTCCCACAGGTACAGCAGACCAACCCAGCCAAGCTTCACACAACTAAACCAGGTTGCTTCTAAAGGACTGAATTAGAAACATGACATTAATCCACAATTAAACTCATCAAGTTGGGTGCCAAAGTAGTTATTGAAAGAGAATATCCATGCATGGTCAAAAGAAAAGGCAGATGTGATGTAACAGTACATGCAAATTAAATTCAAGCCCTGTGGCTGTAAATGTCATCCTGTGTGGAGAAAAATTTTAATATGAAAGATTTTGTTTTCTGCTCTATTTGCTGTTTTGGTGTAGAAGATATAAGTATATAGGGAAGAGATGATTAATTTGTTTTGAAAAGCAATATATCCATTGCTTTATTTGCTGACCATCTAGAATCATATTCTGACACATTTAAACTTCTGCTGATGAGAATTTTACTTTGAGAACAGCTTCATTGATTTTTGGTCTGGCCCTGATTCTGGGGGAAAAAGTGCCTAGTATGTGTTTGGCCAGAAGGAAGGACAACGGATATGTCATTTGAAAAGGAGTGATGTCAAGTCAGTATGTTTCTTCCTGCTCTTCTTTCACTTGATGAAGTGTCACAAGGGTGTATTCAGACTCCTGAAGACCAAGAATTGTTTCTTGAATTCTTTTTCTCAAAAGAAAACCATAGCTAGGATCTCTCTCTGCTCTTCCTGTCCTCCCTCTCTCTGTTTTTCTAAATAGCAGAGCAACTGCTACTAATGGAGATGCTGCATATGTGTCTACAATGAAGGACACAGCAAAAATGAACAGGCATTCATAGTGATGCAGATACAACTTAGTCCCACTGTAACCATGGTTTCTTCAGTGAGTACTTCTATTGTTAGTACGTAATTTGAAAGGCAAAGAGGAAAACACCAGGTCTTTCTGATAGTAAGACAGATTTGAATCCAACATGACAGAATGTCTCACATAAGGAAGACACAAGACTTAGGGGAGGAAAATTACAGTTCTCATTACTGCTAGGATATTCCTGAATTACAAAAAAAACCCCAAATGCTTGAAAACATTATATGCCTCTATTAATTTCTTCACACTTTGTAGGATACTCTGAAATTATGAAGACTAGTTCATGCAGTAAAAAGATAATATATGGCAATACACGCAGATAGTTTCTAGTATGTTTATTAGTATCATGTATTCTCATCAAATATTTTCTTTAACAAGCAATTTTGGATTAATTTAATGAATTTTAACTACATTCATTCACAAATATACATTTTATAGCAAGTCATACATTTGGAAGATATTTCTTTTCCTCTTGAAATTTTATCTGAAACTCGGAACACTCCATCTTTAATGCCAATAGTCGATATCTACTTCAGATATAATGGCAAGGGTTAATTCAATACAGAATTCAAAATAAAAACCAGTAGATAAAGTTGTCAGAACAAAAATAAACACATATAAATGCATCTCTATTTTCTAGAAACATTGACTACAAGATGATTAAACTTATATATAACTTAATATAGTAAGAAGGCTGAAAATTCAAGCATGTAGTTGGCAAGAAATTTCAGACATGAAGACCAAAAAGCCATGGAGCATATATGCATATATATATATATATATAGATATAATAGCAAAATTCTACTGATCTGTATTTTTAAAATCCCTATCATAAGTTACCTACAAATGTCATGGTTCATGAGTTGGCTTTTGGAAATCAAAATCAAACTGACTCAGGGTAGTAGCTTAGTAAGAAAGTGTTCTGTCTTTATATGCATTAAGGGCATGACAAACTCTACCAAAATAATGTAAGCTTTTGGAAATTCTGCCACAGGAGTTTCTTTTTTTCCTGGAAAACAGGTCTGGGCTGTGGGACAAACAACTTGTAAGAGCCCAAAACAGCTGAGAGACTGACGGACAGTCAGAAGCATCTCTTTAGATTTTAACACCTGCATTTTGAAGGTAAAATTTAACACCACACAGATGATGTACCTTCAGGCCAGTCTACCTGCTATGGAGTTTACTGTTCATGTGGCAAAGTCAGGACAAAGGATTAAAGATTTCTCGTGCTATTTTCACCTTCTTCCTTAATTCTCCCAGACTGAGCTCACAATTTTAATCTTGGAACTGTTTCCCACAGGTTCAGAAGCACTATTACACATGTAAGAGGAAAACAAAACAATATGAAAGAAGAAACTTATGTACTCAATGATTTTTTCACAAGCATCACTCTAGTTGTCCTTATTCTGTCTCTTTCATGCTCTCTGCTCAGAAGTCCTAGTTAAACTACAAGTTTGACATGCCTATCACTTCAAATCCCAGAGTCATAAGATTGCATGAGAACAAGTTTATTTTTAAACAAAATATGAAACTCTCGGATTCCATTATGTTGCAAAAAAAGTCTTGAAAATGTGGCTAAATGTAACAAATACAGCCATATGTGCAGAAAACCTGAACCTTAAGTTCTGAAATCTGTCACAACCAGATACAGCTGGAGAGGAGAGCACAGACCTCACAGCCCTGTGTTCTGTGCCACACCATGCTTGTGACAGTGCTCATGCCCCAGATGGGCATCCCTTCAGCTCAGTGTATTGCTAGCACTAGCTGCTCCAGGGACCTAGCGACACCGTGGCAGCAGTGACAGGAGAAGACAAGATGCATCTCCGGAGGTGAAAAGGAGAGAAATGTCCTCAAGTGAATGCCTGTGTTGCCCTGAGAGGGGTCCTCCAGGAGCCCCTGGCTTGTGCTGCGTGTCAAGGCAGCGGAGGGCAGCGCTGGCATCGCACGCTGACAGCACACCCGCTGACACCTCGCTCGCTCACCACAGCGCAGCAACCTACGCTTCTCCCCAACAAAGCTCACTCACCTCAAATGAACCCTCACTTGAAAAAACAACAAACAAAAAAAGCAAGAAAGCTGCGTGTACTTCAGTCTCCTATTCTTTGACTTGTTCCCCATTTATGTGGCTCACTATTTAAAGCATTGAGTCTTTGTGTACAGTCAGTATGAAGTTATTTGTAAAAATAATATGTGGTAAATTGGCAGACAAGCACAGTTTAAAATATAGGCAATCTGTTGAGTGATTTAGGAGAGCTGCCATAAAATTTCATTTCTTATATTATAATATGTTTAGCATTTTATGCAACATAGTACTTCAAGAAAAACGATGAACAGTAAAGATTCATTGAAAATGCCTTGTAGGGAAGAACACATGGGGTGACTGTGAGGGCAGAGTGGGGCCAGGGAAGAGTCTGGTGCCAGGGCCTGTCCCACCTCCAAGCAGAAGTGGGCAGCTGGGAGCTATTAACAAATGCTGGTAACTTTCTACTTGGATTCACCACTTGTTCAAATTCCATAAAGACTCAGAGAACAACTATCATTTTCTACACTCAGATATTAATATGGGAGCCAACATACCAAGTTGTTAAAAAATGTGAACAAAGGAGAATATTAATTGTTTTTATAATTGTAATTAAAAAATTAAACTGACACCATGAATGATACTATGGAACACCTTACCACTGTGAAACCTCTAGTCTACTGAGGCTAAAATCCACGACTAGGTATGCCACAATTTCCTCCCAAATCTTTACACCAATACGTAGTACACAATGTAGTCTATTTGTGGTGTTGTTGTTCTGTATTGAAAACCATCTGAAGAAAAGTAACAAGTCTATGAAACATTCTTAATTTATTTATTTAAACTCAATAGGTTTGATTTTCAAAGAAAGTAAATGGTTTTTTTGTTCAGATGTTTATTAGTCAGATCTTAAATAACATGTCCAGGGGAAGAGAGTTGTTTGTGAGCTTTCACCACCTGGAAACTATTTGTCAAAACTCTCAACATGTTTTTAAGTTCCAGATCTGCAGAAACTTTCTTCATGTTTAGGTACATAATTTACTATTGGCTGGCATTGACTCCATTTTTTCCTGTGTTCCACATGTATAGGTTTTCCTTTATCACTAGAATATTTTCTATGCCAAACTCAATATTTTTTCCAATAATTTTGTTGACAAGAGTACATTTGAATATTTTTTTCTCCGTTTGCATTGGTAGCACCGAAGCTCCATAGCATGGAAGTTTTTTAAGACCCAATTGTACCCACCCTACTCTCTTGGCCTGAGTTAAGTGTTAGATGAAGAGGTATCCTATTACTTCTGAGAAGTCACTCAAGGAAATGAGCCATGCATGAAAAGGAAGCTGTGAAGAAAAATGGGGTTTACTCTAGTATTCTAAGAGGGGCATACTGCATCGTGGGATGAGGCCTGCCAGTAAATATTTATTAAATCAGTGCATAGGTAAAGAGGATACTATAATTTGTGGGTGCTTTGACCTCTGAATTCTGATGCTTGTGGTAGTCATAGTCTTTATTCTTCGCTCTCCTTAGCAGAATGAGTAGTATAACACTCATCTTTTGAACTCAGCTGGAATTTAATTTGAAAATAACTGACTAATTGTATTAATCACCCTATGATGATAATGATTGTTTTTTTTTTCTTTCTGAGAATGGCAGGTAAATGTACTTATAGTTCAGCTACATCTCTTTCTCATCATCCTGTCTGATGTTTCAAATATTTATTTTTTTACTATAAAATTCGTATTTTTCTTTGCAAATTTCAGATAGTCTTTTTCCTATTGCCTGACAGATTATTATATTTTGTAATAGTTATCTATGTGTATTAGATTTGCCTTTATCTCAACAAATGAAGACAAACAGAAATGGACTAGCTAAAAGTCAAAGGTAGAGTAGCTTTTTAAAAAAATTATTAATAATCAACAATAGCTTTCAATAGTAATCTTCAGCCTTCCAGCAATAAACTGGAAAAATATCCTTGCAAAATCAAATGCTGAAAAAGTAGGAAGAAAAAAAAAATCTACAGGATACAAAGTAGAAATGGAGAAGAAAAATGTGAACAACAAAAGATAATTTCTTAGGTGTGTGTGCAAATTTAATTCCAAAATGGAATTTCTACTGGTCACATTTTACAGTAAGATTTGCTCATTTTCAATACTTTAATACTATTTGTGATTTTGATAAATTTGTCTGGTAATTTTCTGGATGATACTTATTGCACTGACATTTTGTAGGCATGTTTTGTTTTTTTTAAATTCTTTTGGGGATCTGTTGCTGGGTGTGTGCAGGAGTGTGTGTGTGCATGAAATGCATCAAGTCTTCAGCTGCAATCAGGAATTGTGCAAACAATGTGTTTTTGTTCATCTTTGCTCTTCTACTTGTCTTTCCTCTACTTCTTCTATTAGCTAACCATGGAAGTGTGAAGTTTCCTATATACATAAAGATGTTAAGAAATCTTCGCCACGACAGAAAACAGTTTGAAACTAACAAGATAAATTGCTAGCAGCAATGCACATAATTAGCACAAAATATGATTCACTTGAAGGGTAAAACTTAAAAATATTGCAAATACACATATTCCTCCCTAGTTCTGAATTTCTAGACCATTAGTATTTTTTCTGTTATATTTTGCAAATAATGGAAAAAGTTAGAATTAACATTTTTTTATTTTTCATTAAATATAACAAGCATTAAATAGCACTAGAACTTACAAGCAAAAGTAACATATTTGACAATAATATATAATGCAGACATGTTGTAGAATAATTTTGCTTTTGTCTAAAGAAATCCAAACCAATCTAACATATAGACAGCAAAATAAAAGGTAGCCTCAACATAACTGAGTTTTGTGTAAATTTAAATTTGTACTGCTACATATTTAATGGCACCACAAGCAGTCATAGTTCTTGTTTCACGGATGGCTGAGTATTCATGTCACTGTATCTGTGTACAGAAAAGAGCAAAGCCAAGAGCCCTGTATTGGTGTGCAGCCTGACAAGGGGAGAGGCTGAAAACTAAAAACCCTCTTGCAATGCAGTTTTAATGCTCTCTGGACCACACTATTAAATAAACTTCTGGTTGCAAAAACAGCTGCATGCACCAGCCCCTTCAGTTTCTCTACCTTCCCCACACACACACCTTTTTTTTTTTCCATGTCAATAATTTTTATTACTATTTGAGATTCTCTGTCAGTTATATTTTGAGGCCAGCAAACTGAACAGGTATATAATAAAATGGTTTGGGTATGAAAACACAAGTTGAGTACACGACCTACCGAAGAAAAGGAACTCATAGTGACTTTTTGTACTGCTACACCTTCCGCTGTTTCTCTCTTACTGATGACTGTGAATCTAAGCTTGTGCCACAAAGAGGTATGGTCTATATACTGCCTTTTCTTTCTCAGTTTTACATTAATTAAGAAAATATTTCGTACAGATGGAGCTGCTACAGTCAGAGTCCTTTTTCTAGAAAAAAAACTGAAAATCTCTCCAAAGTACTTGCTATTATCAGGTCTAACAGGAGTGTTAAACTCCACAGTGAATAAATAATCCAATTTATTTTTCTTGTTCTCTATTTTGTTTTAAAGGACTTATTTTGTAATTGACCCTATTTACTCAAGAAAATTCATTTACCTTGTCCAGGAATCAAGAAAACTACTTGGTTTTGCTTCAATGAAATTTCTTTAACAAACAATTTGCACCAAAAATCCAAATAAAATAACCAAATAGCTAAAAAAAAGAAACCAAAAAAACCAACCCAAACCAAAACAAAAAAGCCATAATGCAAACCTTAAAAAAGTGTGACAGAGCCAGTACAGGTAAATGGTAAACCTAAAAAAAATACCTTGTGGAGAAAAATTTACAATTGTGTTGTTACTTTTTTCGTTCTGTAAGCATAAAAGTTTTTTATTAAAAAAAAAATATTTCACATATCTACAAGGAAGATTTCCCAGATGTAATACAGCCCCACAAATGAATCAGCATTCTTTAAAGCTTTTTACACAATAGGAATGAATAACAGCAGATATCAGATTTTAGTGCTGGAATCTCCTAAATGATTGAGTTTGTCTATCGACAAAGCAAGGCTTTCTTCTGTTGGCAACTAATTATCTTATTAAATTCTTTCATAGCACCAGAAGTTATCATTCTCTTAATTGCACCAAAGTGGAAGTGGACACGTTTTGGCTACATGTGAAACTGAATGGTTAAAAGATGCACAGATATTTTTACAGCAAACAGATAATTTTTAAATGAAATATTCTTTAACTTTCCAGCTAATGCATTTAACCTATGGCTTCTTATATCCTATTCTCTCTGATAGTATTGATATACCTTTCAAATAATTCACAAAGTATTTTCACTAACATCTGTTTTAACTTGCATTTCTTGAGCATTTTTTTACTTTACCTCGTCACAGGCAAGTGGTGTACAATGAATTGTCTTACTTCAGCATGTTTCCCTGTGTGTCTTTGTTTTGGCATCTTTATACACTGCTTCCTTCAGCCCAGAAGCTAAGAAAATCCTATGAGAGTCCTTCATTTTATTATTTTTGCTGAGCAGATGAGATTTTTCTCAATAATGAAACATTCTTTTATAATAAAAGAACATAACTGTCAAGCCCCAAACTTTAATTAATTCAAACTACAGACGTAGAGTATTTGAAAATATTGAGAATCAGGACTTGTTTTAAAATTCTCTCTGTGCATAAAATCTGGAATAAGAAGTGAAGTGTATATTTTGGCTTTCTCTGGGTAACCTGCCTAGCTGAGGAGCCATATTGCACCAAAATGCAGTAATGCAGTTTCCTGATCATTGAAGTATTTTTATCCAGAGGGATAGCACTTTTGTAGCAAAGCTGTAAGATTTTGAAATCTAAGTAGCTCAAGCTATCTCACTGAGATAGAGTTAACTGGCAATCTAATGTGTAAATTCTAATTCAAATACTGTTTTGCATGGGTTTAATGCAAACAAGTTTGATTTATTTATGAGTGAATGAGCCAGGCATGACCTGAAACACCTGTGTGATGCCTCAACATCTTAACCTTTTCAGATGAAGAGATTGGTCTTTACCTTCCAATCTTCGTTCATGATGGAGCAAGAATCGAGGGGTGGAAAGATAGACTAGTGGTGTCAGTTTGTTGTGATGCTGGATGACGTTTCTTTTACTACCAATGGTATTATAGATTAGATTGTTACTTAATGACAAGGTCTTTCAGCAGCAGCAGTTATGTCTCATGTTATTCTTTGCAGATTCCTCTGATCAACATCTACTTTGTGTTCCTTGAGCTTGGTTTTGGAATTAGTTCCTCCTGTAACACACTAAGTAATGAAGTGGATTATGAATTGAATGACCTTTAAAAATGAATTATGACCACAAACTTGAAAATGCTTAAAGTGTTTTTAACACCATGATGAATTATTTCTTGAGTAGAGTTGCTATTTCAATAATCTGTATGTTTTACATTTTCACGGATTAAAAGGAAGCTCCTTAACTGAGCAATGTGCATATAACACAAATTAATCTTTCACATGTCTTCATTTCAGTGGCTTTTAAAGACATCACTCTTACTCACTCAGATCTGTTCCATACCATTGGCAAGGCCTAATCTAGAGTATTTTGTAAAAAACCATGAAACTAGACAAAAATTATGCCAGAAATGCAAGAGTTTGCTTTCATGCATTCTTTTGTTTGCACTTATATGTTGAAGATAATTAAAATAATAAATAAATTGTATCCTGAGAATTTGATAGCATAGCTAGCTACTCTCAATACAGGTGAATGACAAGTTTCAATTTTTATGGTAATTAGGCAAACTAAAATTTTCTATTACACCTCAAATATTTCAATAGTAGGCTGAATTAAAACATTTACTCATATCTTATGCCACTTCTGTTGTAAGCACCACTTCAGCTGACCAACATGAGACAGAGTGGAAAAATAACAAAATGATTGTTCTTGAACCCAGCCCAAGATCCCAAAAAAAGTGCTCCATTTCAGTTTCAAGTTCTCACGTACAACAGTATGTGAGTAGCTGGGATACTCAAGCAGGTCTTTGTCAGCTTTTAAATCGTGTCACCAGAAAACTCTCAGTAAAGGAGAGCAATAACACCAGAAAATTCCAGTGGTCCAATCAGCCATCATGTAGCTGCAAACTAGAGCCTGCCCTGCAGCTCAGACTGAGACAGAAATAAAAACTGTCTTTTCCCAGCTAAGGAATTTCAGCTGTACCAAAACTGCTAACTATGCAATAAAACTCTCAGGCTTGTATTTCATTGGTCTTTAATTGGCTTTGAACAAATCACATCTAAGCTAAAGGTCTACTCCTCCTTTGAACTTTATCCCTCCCCATCAAATGTCTGCAATGAGAGACTCTTAAGGTTGCCATGTTGATTTTTGAAGCCACATACAGAGAGAGTGTGTGTGTGTGAAAAAATAGGGTTTATGACAGTCTTCTATGAAATGCAGCAATCAAGTTCACAGCTGAAACAGGTAAGCAATTTAAAATGAGGAACTACAGAAGAACCCTTAAAACTATGATGATACACAGAACACCTTTGGAAAATAAATGTGAATGTAATTGTGAAATACAAGTAGAATTCTAACTCAAATTACATTGGAATGTAATTTATTCACACAGTATTACATTTTTGCCAGTCTTAGTCAAGATCTCCCAAACTTTATTTTTGTGCTTCTCTCTTAGTCTCTAATGGCTTCTTTATCAAGAGAAGACCAGCTCTAAACATTGCTGCTTTGTTTCTTTTTTTTTTTCTTCCTATGAAACATTTCTAAGGCATATTTTCCTTTCTCCATTTTAATCTAGAAACCTTATTCAGGCCTTCAACATGCTGGAGTACCTATTAAAAGGCTTTAAAAATTGAAATGGTGCATCATTAGTACCATTCAGGTATGATTCAGGAATCACTTTCCCCTCTTACTATACTGACTGTGTCACATAAGTTTGCCACCATTACTTGCTCCTTAGTTTGCACTGTATGTCTTCAAAGTAACAGCAAATCTTTGCCAAGTTGGTCTTCACCTCTCTATAAGATCAGTTATTCCTTGAGGGCATGGTGGTGTCCTTTTTTACCCTGTTAATAGCAAAGGATTTCATTAGTCTCCACTTTACCTTTGTTGGAGACAGAATATGAGAAAGCCCCATGGCAACACCGATACAGGGAAGGAAGACAGGTTTCAGATGTGTCTTTCTAACACAAGATTATATATTTTTTTAAAGGTAACCTAGAAAATGGTAAAGAGGACTTCCTAAGGTAAAGAATACACTTTCACTGTACTCTTCCTACCTGTCTTTACCCACTTAACTTATGTGGTAGAAGTTTCAGGTACTCAAATATCTGATGGCAGTACATATATACAGAAATACAGAGCCAGTTGACAGAGCAGCAGGGAATTTCATACTTCTGAGGTAATTGATGGAATTATTATAGAAATAATATAATACTTGGAGCTTAGATAAGCAAAACTATGTTTTGGAGATCTAATAGTCAAATTCCACTCAAGGGACTTTTAAATTCATAATTAACTAGTACACTGAATACCTTTCATTACTAAAGTTTCCATGGCATGTATTACTATGCTTATATGCTCTTGATCAAAACTCTCCACTTAGTTAAGTTTTACCAAAACATGTCCCCAACTCTAGGGAGAATTCCTTTATTATTACAAAGCCCAAATGTCTTTTTCCATCCCAGTTTTTGCATTTATTTTCATAGTTCTTAATTTCCTGTTCTTTAGAGTTTTCCTTTCTCCTTCCATCTTACTGACCTTAAACCCCTACATGCATGAATAGAAGGAGGCTCCTGTTTAAATTGGTGCCACAAAGCACAGGTGCTAATTGGTAGCTTTTGCACTCTGTAGTAACCTCAGCACTGTGACACATAGTACTTCAGCCACTTACTCATCTGTGAATCTGCAACAGAGAAGATAAGGGTAGCAGGGCAACCAGGACAATATTATGGGTAGTAATACCAATTCCTTGAGTCGTGATGATAACCTTTCTGTGCTGGGTTTTTGCTTTAATGATTGAAAGTCAGTAGGGAGGATGGGCATGAGGAGCTGAGGAGCCAACAGACTTCCAAAACTATTCTACAAATATTTGTAAATCAAATTTCTGTGAAGGAGGAGGTCTGTCTGCTACACAGCTTGCAAATAATTGACTCCTCCAGTACACAGAACAGGAACTGGAATATTTTCCAAGGTAAGCACTTAACAGTCACCTTGGGTGAACATGGACAGATCTTCCACATGCCTGGCAAACACTTTAGGCAGGAAAATGCTGTTTGAAAGAAGGGACAAAGGCAGGATGCCGTCACTGACACCCACCTTTACCAATATTTAGAAAAGGTTGACACTTCCATGTATACAAATGTGTTATAAAAAGTAACAGTCGTCAGTTCTACAGAGTTTGAATCTGCAAGCACTGATCTTTAATTTCAAATAAAGGGTGGAAAACCACCCTAAACAAATACTGTAAGAAAACCTCATCAGATGTCCTCCTTTGAAGTTCACACCAGCCAACCTGGGTGGTGCCTCCAGAGCATGACTGCTCCCAGAAGTACTTTTTGAGTCGCTTACTTTTTCCTTATTCACTTAACGCGAAGCTCAGATTTGTGACAGCCATGCAGTAGAAGAATCTCACAGATGATGGATCTTGCCTTCAGCTACAGTGCGATTATCAGGCAACTGCTCTAATGGTTTGTATGCTGATAATTAAGTCAAGATGGTGATCTGGAATGATCAAGTGAAATTACTAAAGGCACTTGGAATTGTGGCACAGCTGGAGAGGAAGAGTTATTTTTTCTCTTTGCACCCATGTATTGCACTGAAAGGCCAAGCTCTGGCAACACACTCTGGCATGGCAGCAGTATTTCCTTTGCACTTGGTTTTGAAATGTCCATCTTGACAACTCTTCTCAGCTATTTGCCTTACACTGCGGATGTGCATCCTCTGAGCATTTATATTTCCCACAACAGTCACACCTCGTGTGAAGCCAGCACAGCAGTGACTATCACTGAGCTCCCCTTTCCAGCACATTTCCACGGCAGATGAAGAGACTTGAGGCTTCTGGAGCAACACAGTCAATACTTCATGGACGACTCTGTGCACTATGTAGAAGAAATGCAAACAAATACTGAAATATTTCTTGCAAAAACTAAGTTTGGGTAGTTGATACATGGACATCATTCTCAAACTAGGATGAACTTCATTTCAAACACTCTGAAAACATCGGCTTTAAATTGTTTCCTGCCGTTGTTTGTTCACAACGCTCCGTTCCGCGGACACCACCAATGCCTCACCTGCCGCCCCTCCTTTCCCTGCCGGGCTGTGCGGGGCGCGGCGGCAGCGCGGGGACAGCCCGGGGTGACGCTGAGGGCATCGGACACCGCAGCCCTGCAGCCCCTCCGAGTCGCCCGGGGAGCGCGCAGCCGTGGGCACAGCGATTGTAAGGGCTGGAGGCAGCGTCGCTCAACATCCAGGTCACGCCCTGGTGTCCCCTTTTTCCTTTTTTTTTTTTCCCCCTTTTCTAAGGAGTGGGCGTGAGGGAATTGACGCCGAGCGAACTGCGAAGCAGCGGCGGCAGCAGCAGCATCTGGGGAGCCGCGTGCGTGAGGCAGAGGAGGCAGACGCGATTACTTCAGAATTTATTTAAGGACTGGTGAAAACCACTGCAGCGGCTCCAGGGGAAGTCCCCGCGCCGAGGAGCGCGGAGAGCCCGGCACCGCCGCGCCCCTCCCTCCGCCTCCACCCCCGGCCGGCCTCCGGCCAGCCCCCGGCCCCGGGCACAGGGCGCTTCCCGCGCCCGCCGTTCCCCAATGTGTGCCATTAATGACACGCCCGGACTATTGAGATCATGGCAGGCTTTAGCCCTGCTTTCTCACGGTCGGATTACAGCAGATGATACATTTTATTACGCCGTGCGATTACAAGAGATGTTGTGGCGTTTGCCTGAGCTCCTTAGATTTCAGACCGTAGTAGCGCAGCGCTCTGGCGCGGCTCTCGCTGCCGGCGTCCCCGGGCGATGCGGGGCTGGCAGCGGTGCCCGGCCGTGCCCGGGACGCGCGGGCTGGGGCGCGGCCACGTGCCGTGGTGACCGACTGCCCGGGGCGCTCCCGGTCCGGCTCTGTACCGCTGCTCTGTACCGTACAGAGCCCCCAGCCAGGCAGCGATGTGCCAGCCAGGCAGCGATGTGCCAGCCAGGCAGCGATGAGCCGTGGGCAGAGGATCTCTCTCTGTAAAGCAAAAAACCGCGTTTGCTTTTTGATCATGCAGGCGGTCGTGCGTGCGTGCGGACTTCAGTCACGCACAGAGACATAATTAGCCTGGGAGGTAACGAAGAACCGGGGAAGGTAGATAAGGCTTAGTTAAGTTTAACAAAAGATAAGAAATAAAAGAAAGATGCTTTCGCCCTGCCCCCTCCCACTGTGATCGTTTGCCTCCAGCTGCAAAGATGCTGTTGCTCGAAAGGGGCTGCTGGAGCTTTAAGAGCCGCTCCCCCCCCTTCTGCTCCCGACAATGGTCTGAACCGAGCTCTGCTTCCCAAAGCAAAATTTGTAATATGCCATTTTTCCCATGGATGCTTCTCCTCTTGGCTGCTGACGAAGTGACCGAAGAAAATGTTGAGGTGCCAAGCAGCGAGACTTGCCGGAGGACGGGTGCGGGGGCTTGGGGTTCCTCGGAGCATCGCCTGTGTCACCATTGCTAGGAAGATGGTCCAGGAGTGCTCGGCTGTGTGAGTCCCCGCTCGAAGCCGGTGGAGACTGCGGTTGTTATTGATCAAGTGAAATAGCAGACGCCGAAATAAAAGATACTAGGTACTGAACCTTCTATTTCTGAGTTAGACATTCCCTCCTTAGCCCCGCTACCCTCGGGGGATGAGGTGCAAATGCAAAATCTAGCTGTCTGCTTCTTGCTGTAGCACTTGTGTGGTATTTAGATGCATTTCTATAATGGGAGTCGGGGAATTTTAGACTAAAAAATGTGAAGCCAACTTCTTCCTTTTTTTTTTTTTTGTGGTTAAGGGAGGTAGGAGGTCATAGGGATATGACATGAAGAACAAATAGTTGGAATGAGTCCTTTTTCTAAGGTACTGTGTTGACCACCCCTCCTGTGTGGAAGGAGTGCAGGATGCTTCTGTTAAAGGTGATATCATAGTTTAGTGGGGACTGGCAGGTAAGGAGTTAACTAGGAGGAGGAATATGCATGTAATGCAACTCAGACAATAGGAAGGATTTTCCTTATGGAATTACACTGTGCTGCCTAAGAGAGATCCTGCTGAGGACATCTGAAGATACATAATTGCAGTAAGATCTGGTTTTATCAGCCACTATATCTATTTAACGATTTGGAAAAAAAATAGCTTGTAAATGCAAAATACCCGGCATGATCCAATGAAATGAGTTTTCAAGCTGATGTCACTGTGGACAGGCTAGAATGTATGGTA
The DNA here is from genome assembly GCF_008360975.1 of Lichenostomus cassidix. Taxonomy (NCBI): domain Eukaryota; kingdom Metazoa; phylum Chordata; class Aves; order Passeriformes; family Meliphagidae; genus Lichenostomus; species Lichenostomus cassidix. The sequence goes on along the minus strand of NC_139480.1, from coordinate 38,804,022 downwards.
GTTAGATTTCTAGTTCTTTTTTCCTGCAGCAAAATTACAAGTAACTTGAAATGACTCCTCAGCCATGATGTGCAAATCAAACATCAGAGTAAACAGAAAACAGGCTTTTAAAGCCAGTTATGGATAGAAAAGTGAGGGACTAAAATTAGATTCACATCTAAGGTGGTGGCCTTCAAGGTGAGCAAAATGAATGCTTGTCTAAGAGCCTTTGTCAGGCAGAAGCCTAGTAGCTTTTTTTTCTTATTCCCAGAGCTTCCCAAGTGAAAGAACTCCATCTGGCAAATTATTTCCAGGCTAAATAAGATTGCAGAGGTGTTTGTTATAATATTCACTTAAATAAATAATTCCAAGACTCGTGGACAATTGAGATAATAGTACATGCCAAATAGGGTGGGGTCCAGTGAGAAGAAGGAAGACTACTTATTCATTTTCCACCTCTGTAGGATAGGTACCACAGAAATTTCAAGTAGTTTTAGAAAAAGTCAGTATTGAGGACATACTTCAATACTTGGTGCATACATGATTATCAGCATGATCAGAGAGAAGTTAATATAAGAGAGTTGCTATCAATTAATTTGTTAATGGAGTCCTTCCTGAAAAGAAGCTTTATATAACTCTTAATGAAGGATGGCCATACCCTGTGCTCTATGGTGGAATTTTTGTCCGTTCACCTTACCTGGATGTTTAAACCGAGCTGCAGAATTTCTAATTGAGCTAATACGGAGTTCACTCTTGATGGAGACATAATGCAGCTAATGCTATAGATTTGCTATGACATTTTTGCATACAGCCTGAAAAATCTTAATGCAATGGCAGTGAACTACATTCTTTCCCCCTCTAGTAGGACAGATTACTTCAAGCAGTCATTGCTTTTTGCCAGTTAAATGTGTGTTTAGAGGGGAAACCTGTTCATGATTTCTGGTAATACTGTAGGCAGTGGTCACATAACATCCAGCATGCTCCCTGGTATCGCATAACAGGCATTTCAAATCTTTATGCTTTTGTTTGGAGGGAGTAAAATGACAGGAGATTGATGGCTTGTCTACATTAGTGACTTTCCCAGCCATCTGTACTGATCCAAACTCACTGAAGTGCATGATAGAATTTCCATGAATTCAAGAATTTGTTGGATTAGATTCCATGCAAATGATTGGAGAACACACTGAACTAGAAACCAATCAACCTGGAATAGGCTTTGTAGTAGATGGTGCAGTAAATACACGATGGACAAGAAAGATAATGTGTTTAGAGGACTTCAGTGTATTGCTTCTCAAGCTGCCACAGTGTATGGCTGTGATGCCAGAGCCTTCAGGTCCAGACCTACTGTTAAAATAAGACTCTAGGTTTTGTTTCAAACTTGAAGAGTTCTAAAGTTAATATATTGCCCTAAAGTCTGTTTCTAGGCAATGCTTATGTGCTACATGGATTTCAAGGGAAGCAGGAATGCGTCAGTATCCTGCTCCACCTTCAGAACTTCTTGGGGCAGGGGGGTAGGGTTGAGATAGTTGCAGGTGCTACACAACTTCACTGTTTGTGGCAGTCCTTGCAAGTTTTGGATGCTTTATGGGCACCCTGACCAAGGGAATTATAAGGTCTGCTCTGTGGCTCAGGATGGATCTGAGAAACAATTTTTCTGTATTAACAGTAAAATGCTGGTGACTTAATGCATATTTCATTGAGGGATTGCTTTACTTACATTCAGGATACTGGGTAAAGTGATAAACTTTGTACTGTAGAAGTACGATGTCCAGTATCAATGGAGCTTTCATTTTTTTTATTTAAAGAAAGAGAAACATGTTTGAAAAGTCTTACTTTTGTGGGTTTAGATCAGTCAAGCATGACTTAAGTTATTTTACTACAGGGCAAGTCAGCCTTTTTCTGGCAAAGAACACAAGCCTTCCTTCTCTTCTTTTGAATGAAGAGGTATATAGTACATGTTCAGCTATTAATGTCACCTTTTTAAGTTGAAGAATATGCCACTGTGTTTGTCCCTTTCCTCTCCTTCCTCTTCTTTGCAGTCCTGGCTGCATGGGAAGTATTGCACAGGATGATGTACATGAGAGCTTATTCAGTTATCGTGGACTTCCATGGTCTTGAAAATATGGGACAGAGGTGTTTAATCCACCACTTGCAGTCCTTAACAACCACTGGAAAGAAATTCCAGCTTCCTCAGCGTTCATTCTTGGATGCCTCTGTTCCCCTCAACCTGCCTTCAGGTTGGAGTAGATGATCTCCAGGGGTTCCTTGCAACCCTAACTATTCAGAGATTGTGTCATATCCTGGCAGAGCAAGGTGCCTGTTGACTCACTAGTGGGTTGCTGTGGTTATCTAGACTCTTCCTCACTTACTCTTGATGATCAGAATGATCAGCTGAGGTCTTAATTATCTCTTCCCCCTCTATTTCCAAATTCTTTTCTGCAGTCTTCTGGTGGCAAAGGCCTGCAGTTCTCTGGTGGCACAATGAGCTGTGATAGTTCGTCAGATGCATGGTTAAGCACCACTGGTATAACCTAGCAGGATTTGAGGTATCAAGTCTTGGTAAAGAAACACTTAGTAAAATCCTTCAGTGGGAATTGACTCAGTCTCTTCAAAGGTGCCTCCTTGTGATCAGGTGCAGATGCCTGAGTTTACTCAATTCAACATCACGTATCATTCCTTTGAAAAGAAACGAAGTCTGGGTTTCTGGGTTCTTGCATTTGTTTGGTGGTTTATTTGTATGATTCCTGTCCCATGGAATTACTCAGTGTGGAAGTCATCTTTGTCAACCCCTAGCCCAGCGCTGGGCCAAGTGCAAAATATGATGAGTTTTCTCACTGCAGATCTGAAAAATAAAAAGAAGATTCAGTGCTAAACAACAGATTTCAGAAATTTAAGGCAGATATTTATGCACTCCAATTTTTCTAGATTTTGTCACATTACCTGAAATTGATAAGAGAAGTTACTTTGCAATTTAGAGTTGAGGCAATGCAATTCAGGGTTTCTGTTTTAAACTTCAGAGGAGAGATTCTAATGCTTCACATACGTTGTTATTTGTCTTTGCTTATTCTCCCTTTTTGCTCCTGTCAGCTCTGAATTATTTTTCAGATAAGACTGAATTATTTTTCATAGGACTCATCAAAGAAATGTAATTGTAATTGCCTTGTAGGAGTTGATAGGGATGTATTGATTAGGGAAAGGAATACTACCCTGGGGTAACAAATATCTGAACATAGGAGCTAACATGTGCAGACCAAGTGGAGAGACTAAAATACATGCACAGACTCGAACATATTTATGCATCTGATTTTCAGCATGCACATGGGGTTGAACGAGGAACTAACAGCCTCTTACACTGTATTAAACCAATTCAAAAGAGTAGAGGGCTGGGAATCTTCATTCTGATCCTTGATCTTTGGGGCTGTTCCTGGGCATATGGTTATATTCCATCAATCATATGACAGGCTGATAAATGTCGTAAGAAAACATGGAATATCCAGATGTCACTTTATGAATGTGCTTGTTCTATCCAGAAGTTATGGTTTAAAAAATCAAGTTCTATGAGCCTAACCAATTTTTGGAGCAGTAAGAATGGAGAACAAAAAGGAAGTTTAATGATAGTCTATTACTTATCTTGTTCAGTTCTATTATAAATAGAATTGATATCTACATGATTGAATAAGAACAGAGTACCTGAGACAAATACCTGCCACGTATGCATGGATCTATTATTCTTGAACTGTACCTACAGCATTAAGGCTAGGATGTGTTTACCTGTGTATATGAAATTTGATTCATGCATATATAGTGAAAGGCATCTGAGTTTTTTAAAAAGTTATATAAATTCACAGATCAGTCAAAAAAGTATGTGTGTCACAGTAGTTCTAAAGGGTAATAGAAGTGGGCCTACCAGTAGCCTTATTTTGAGCCTTTTACAACTGCAGCACTGAATGTGGCTGTGTTTCCCCTATAAATACAATAGAAAATAGCGTATATTTTTCACAGAAAGAATGACTCATTTGGGTTAATTTATTAGAGAGATCACTTTCAATGTTTAATGATGGAAATCCTTCCTGTATAAAATAAACTTTAGCTTAACACAGATTTATGGTCTGTGGTTAGTGGGGAAGAGTAGGTAGGTAGAGTGATTCCTTCTAATTTCATTGTATGAAATGTCTGCATGTGTTGTCTTGGTCCTCTGTGTGCTTCTGGTGTGTGCAAACTGTATCTCTTTCAGTGATAACTAAACTCGGACCTTATTCTTAAATCTAATTTCCTGACCCCATGTGTGAACCACATCATCCTGTGGTTAGCCAAGGGTTGACTAATACTTGCACTCAGCATCAGAAGGCTCAGGAAACATCAAGAACTCTTGTAACTCCTTGACATAATTCACTTCCATTATACCAATCCAAATGCATATGTGCCCTTCCATTTTTCCTCAGCTTCCAATCTTTTACTAATAGACTCTGACTGGTCTGTTTGCTGACACTCCTTCTCTGGTTCTGTGAAGTTCTTTCTCTGCTTTACCTGTCCTAGGTTTTGTTGCAGCCCCCCACAATAAACCTCCCTTCTTTCCTTTTTTAAAAAATTCATTTAAAAATTCTTCAAGTATTCTCAGTATTTTGATTCCTTCCTGCTATCAAGCAGGAAATTCATAGAAGGTGTAATAAGGTCCTGGGGAAGTGTCTCTACTCTTCAGCATGTGCTTGTGAACTGTTAAATGGTGGCTGCCTCAGGACATTGAAAGCATCCCATGTGTTGGCAAGTGTAAGAGTGATAAACGCCAAATAAAGTTTAAAAGAAAAACAAGAAGAATGCTTTTCTGAGGGCAAGAAGACACAAATAATAGTAAATCAGAACAGCATGGCATACCATGCCTTTCATGAAGAGCTATAAGAAACCTTTCTTTGGAAGCCCCACAGCAAACCTGCAGTTGCTTGAGAGTTTTGTTCCTTTATTTCTGGTTGGTAACCCAGGAGCATTCTGAGAAGCCAGGTTTCCTTCAGAGTTGTTTGGGGTCCTCATGGGACCCCACAAATGATCTGTGTGAGGACATGGTCTAGCATTCCCATATCTCCTGCTCCTTGCTGTTGCAAGAGTCAAAGCATCCCTTTCTGTCACACCCTACCAGCATTTCTATCTGGCACAGGTTAGCTTACTGCTTTTCTGTATTTCTCACAACTCTCAGGGGAGAGAAGGAGAGAGGATGCATGTGGTTCCAATGGAATAATGCCATTGATCTCCAAACTTCCAGAAAGCAATGTACATCACCAGTCTGACTGCAAAAACTGCTGTACCTTTTAAAGATTCTCCTGGGGCTGTGAGCTGTGGGAGAAAACTTCCAAATAGTGACTGCCTACATTAGGAACTGCCTACCCATTCCCTGCCTTCTCTGCCGTCTTAGTCATAGCCCAAGTTTGTTACTGGTGCTGTGTCAGAATAACGCAGCCCAGGCGTTCCAAAGAAGCACAATGCATGGCCCACTCCCTTCTCTGAACGGAACAGCTTGGAGGCACAAGATGTGGTAATAGTGCCATGAGCATTCAACTCATGGATTGAGTTACAGACAGGGCTTCCTACATCCCCATGACTATAAGAAGAGATTTTAACCTTGTTTGAATGCGAGGTGCTGAGGTAGCAACGGCTGTACACACAGAGGTTTTCCTGCCTGTTCCCACACACTCACCAGCGTTCCTGCAAAATTGCACCACTCTCACTCTGCCACAGGCTCTGTGCAGGGGCAGTGCATGCTGTGCCCTTCACACCAGAAACCTGATCTGCATGTGTAGGGTAGTGGAAGTAATTTCTTGAATGACGAGCTTCACTGATGAGAATCCCCTAGGACAAGAAGTATGTCCCATGAGATGTTGATGATTGTGAGGTGGGAAAGTTCAGTTACAATCCGAAGTGTTTACTTTCATCTTGAAGAATGGGCATGCAGAGACTATGGTCTCTAGCCACCTGGGGTGTACTGAAAAGTTATGATCGAATTGAGCAAGTGGCAGATGGCCTTAATATTTTTTCATTATCCTTTTGCTCACTGTGAATTTGACCATCCCAAACTGGTTAGCCACAGGTGGGAGCCGAGTGGAGATGCTCCGCAGGGCAATGGCCCCTTGCTGAGTGCCATGTACTTACACCATGTTGCGAAAGGCTCCTGGAGGCAAGACAGGGACTCCCCCTGCTGGCATCTCGCATCCGAAGATCCCTGCGGACAGTGGACAAAGCAGTTAACATCAGCAAGCTCTCCCAAGGGTTCCCAAAGCTTCTCCCTGTACATGAACTGTGGGTTTGAGATTTACGTAAGAAGCTTTGTAGCTGAAGCATGGGACTAGGTGATGTTATTTGCTCTGCTCAGGACAGATTCAAGAAACAAACAACAGTGATTCTGTTACTGGTAATTGAATTTGTGGAAGATATCACAGGGATGTAATTACCAGAGTTTCTAGTTTTTGACCTCTTACTGAACAAGCTCACTGGAGAATAATTTCCCCTGAGGATGGGAATAACTAGATAGAAAAATAGATTAACCTGGCATTGTTAAGGCAGCATGATACTGGATCAATGGTTAGCCTGAGCTGTACTGTAGAATTGCCTAGAGGAGGACAAAATCTGGCAATTAATGGCAGCTATTGACATCAATACCAACAATTCAACAATGAAATTAAGTCAGAGAAGGAAGAAAAGCCACAATAAGGGAGACTACAATAGCAGAGGAAGTCTACTCTGTTATTTTACGAGAGCATTATTTGCAAAACTATTTATTCAAAATATTCTGTAGCCCTCCATCTCCTTCCAGTCAGCCTTCTTTCATTTTGGGAAGCACATTCAAAGTCTTTTCTCTGTGGGATTAGTCACTGTATTTAATCCCTTTCTATTGACCATCTGATTAACATTGCACACAAGTTTGAAAGTGGGAACAGTGCAATAATCTACTAACTCTGTCCATGTGACAGTTTATTCCTCTCATGAAATATCCTCAAATGTTTTCTCAACTGAAGAGCTTTTCCTTGATTTGTGTTCTTTTTAAAGAAATGATGTGTGAAGTGATGCCAACGATAAATGAGGACACCCCGATGAGTCAACGGGGGTCCCAAAGCAGTGGCTCGGACTCGGATTCTCATTTTGAGCAGCTGATGGTGAACATGCTGGATGAAAGGGACCGTCTCCTCGATACTCTTCGGGAGACACAGGAGAGCTTGTCACTTGCACAGCAACGCCTACAGGATGTCATCTATGACAGAGACTCCCTCCAGCGACAGTTGAACTCTGCACTGCCTCAGGTATGTAGTTCATAAAAATTCTTTTTTTTCGTTCAGGTTCACCAATTTTTTTACTTAATATCACTTACTTTAACCCTAATCAGTATGTATTCCTTGAGGTCCAAATTTTGCTCCCATTGAGGTCGGCTACAGAGCTCCTACTGATTTAATAGTACCTGGTTTGCCCTCTATAGGGCCTCTTTTCATAGTTAAGAGTAGGAGCAATGCTGTTGACTTGAAGGAGAGCAAGATGAAGGCCTGTAGCTACTGGTTCTTTTGGCTGTTGCTCTAGCATTTACAACAGGTGAGAGATCATTTAAATCAAAGATCTAATAGTGGAAATTAAGCAAAAAAATTAGGATGTTTTCTGGAGACTCTTCTGGATAAGAGTTTCTAATAAACAACTAAATAAAACTAACATATAATTTAAATAAGGTACTACACAAACCCACAAAAACAACTGATAACTTAATATTTTAGTTCAATTAAGTTAAAATATTTATTTAAATTTCATTAACTAAAGTTATCCTAGTCTTTTTTAGGAACTTCAAAACTATACACTTCCATTAAAATACTAATGTGTTGTTTCAATATTATATATCAATATAATTTTTTAAATATACTAGAATTAAAAGCAAGGAAAGATCTTACTTCAGTCTGTGTATGTGGCCAGAGGTTGGAAAGATACCCTGATTCAAAATTCAGGTTTTCTGTATGTTTTTTTCTATGTGTCTCTCAGCTGTCAATTACTGGAGAATGTGACTGTAGCCTTGAGGGCCTGGGCGTACCTGCCTGGTCCAAGTTCTATAACTGTTAGACAGGGGTTAGGGAGGAATTAGGACAGGGTGTGGTTGAAATAAAGAGATAATAAGGATGAATTAAATGAGTAAGAAAAATTTTAAGGGTAGAAGAGGAAAATGGCACCCTCTGGAATAGGGAACAACATTTAAGGCTAACCTCAGCAGGTTATTGAAATACCTTGGGACAGGACTGAATAAGAGAGAGAGAGAGACTGTAATCATTTGAAGAACAGCATTAGCAACTTAAGCACTAGCTCTAGACAATAAGAATGCCTGCAGCTGGCTTGGGACAAACAGAAAGGAGTAGCAATTATCTTGATATACAGTAAAATCAAGGTTGGGTTTTTTTCTTTTTTCTCTTTATTTGTGGGCAGTTGAGCTTCTTTTGTACAGGTGTCTCTCCATAGAAGAGTGGAAAAGAGTAAGTGAAAGACAGCATAAATCCTTTATTCAGAGATTTACTGCTGGAAATCTGAAGAAGAGAGGACGCTCTGCGTCTGTGAAGTCCCATTCAGTGTGCTGCTTAGTGCAGAGGTACTCTCCACCGTGCCCATAGTGAGGTGTTTTTATTGAGCACTAGCAGGGGTCTAAGCCCTAATGTTTCTGTGTCTCGCATATGCAGAACTCCTGCTAAAATACTGGAGACTAGCTAAGGAAAATAATATTCAGCATAAATGTCATACAGAGCCTAAAAGAAAAAATTCTAAGGAAATGGATCAAAATATGATTTTATTCTTCATTTCTTCTAATAAATGTTGGTGTTACGTATTTATTAATGATAGCTGTACACCTCCCAAAAGCAACTGATTTGTCAGATGAGCACTTTGGATTACTATGTACCATTAAGGATGTAGGTTTCCCATATGAGAAACTGAGTGGCACGCTGCTTACACTTTAAAGCAGAATCAGGGCTTTTTTCCCATCAGTTATCTAGATCTTCACGTAAGTAACTAAATTCTGTAGAAATCTGTTCTTATAAGTACAGAACACTGGCTTGGTAATATAACATTCTAGTTACAGAGTCTATCAAAAATATGATTTTCATATGACTGCCATATTATTTAATTTTCTTTCTGGACTCGAGATATTCTACATAGTACTTCTACAGTTTTTTGTTTTATGGTTTTATGGTTTTATGAATGGCAAGCTTGCATTGCTAGCTGCCTGTTATAGCCTTATGACACAATATTACCTAGGACTCATTACCTAGTGGAGAGGAAGAATTCTCTCTTCACTCAGTTTAGGAGGAGAATACATGAATATATGATATCTATATGATAATTATTATTTATTTATTTATTATTTGATATCTAATGAGTGCTTTATCAGAATATATCAGAACATATTATTCATCAGATTATATTCTTTTAGCTCTTGATCGCTTGAGTGGTTTTCAAAATTCAATTATTTCTTAGTATTTGCATAGTGCTTTGTATGTTGAAACTGTGTATTGACACAGTTATATTCTGAAGCATTTTTGTTAGGACACTGTTTTTCTTTATTGTCTGTTTAATGGTTTACAGTGAAAAATATGTTCTGGAAAAATCATTACACTTGTAATAAATAGAACCTGAACAAAAAGAGCCTGCGTGAAACTCAGCCATTGAAAAATCTTGTCTGATGGGAAATAGGCAATATTAAATAACATTAAATGGGAAGATCGAGTTATTAGTTAATGCTGTTACAGCTGTTAATGCTGTAGCCAATGACTGGAAATGTCTTTAAGTTTTTATACTGGTCTGCACTGCAATAAAACAATGTATAATTAACTATGTCTTTCAAATTTGAGTTACAAAAATGTAGTTATCATGCTACCACTGAAATAAAATTCATTTCCATTAGATTGGCAGTCTTAACTTTATGAACATCTATGTTTAACTGAACAGCTCTGTTTAAGGAAGGAGGGAAAAAGTGAGCGGGCAATTACAGATCAGCTAGACTAAATGAAATAACAGAGAAGACTTTAAAACTTGTGTTGGAGGAAAATCAAATAATGTGTCAAAAAGCTAACTTAAAAATATGACAAGGGTTACTCAAAATTAACTTTATACAGAGTAACTCAACATGACTACTTGGTACCAGGCTTTTTAAATTAGGGAACTACAGTATCCCTAAAATAGTGTCTTTTGATGTCATCCTGTTTAAATTAGTAATGCATGGGAAGTGTGTAAGGAAAAACAATATAATAATTAGTAAGGTAATTAATAAAAGAGAGGAAAAATTTTCACTTTTTCATTAGACTGACAGGATGGAAGGAGAGTAGTAGTAGTTGTAGTTAATAATGTGTTTTGAGATCAATTTTTGTTAATTTGAGCATAAGAAGAAGCCTGCTAGTGGAAATTTTGGACAACACAAAATTGAGTTGAATAGTCAACTAAGGGAATATGGTAATACAGAAGAAGAACAGTCACAGAAGTGGGATGATAGCACGTGGTACAAGGGTGAGGGCCTTATATCTAGCATGTAATAAAAAAACTTATGACCTTTTAGGTAGCAGTAGTAAAGGGGGATAATATATGTTTTACAATGGCGCTAGGCAGCCAGTGGGTGATGGGTGTAAAAAAGGGAAGGTACCATTTTGAAGTGTGTTATGTGAGAGATTTCTGTTGGAAGTGGGTAAGTGTTAATGCAGTTGAACCAAGGGGTGGTTTGGACCTTATTTATCTGAGATTTGGCTTAGTAGTGATTTTCAGGGGAAAACTGACTTGAGAGGGACTACGAGTGATTTCATAGATTTTCTTGGAGAGACAGGAAGATGGAGTGAACAGGTAAAGATGACAGAAATGTTTTAAGCCAAAAATAATGTTGATGAAGGAATAAATTATTATGGGGTACTCTTTATAAAGGTAGATCATTCTTCAAAAGTAGGTCTTGAATTATGAAGGAATGGCATCTTTCTTAGACAAAGAAATGGTGAAAACCTCAAACTGTTTTCAAGATGAGGCTGGTATAAAAGACGCCATATATCTTATATATAGCTTTGGTTAACCTCTGAACGGGACCCAGAGCATGCTTCATGTTCTTTATTTCAGACTTTATTGTAGAGATATTAAGAATATAGTTTGCAAGCGATCTTGTTTATTCTTCTCAAAGCTGCCTGTTGACAACAGAATCCTCTAAGGAAAGTGTATTTGGGTCTGCCCTGCATGTTCCCCAACGACAGGAATTTATTGTATTTAGGTCATGACTCTTGAGTCCAAAATAAAAAAAATTGCTAAATACAATAAACTCCACTGTAATGAGGAAGCATAAGATCTAAACACTTAACAATTTTATTGGAGTAAAATTAGGTCTTTTACTGTAGCATAAGAAAGTGTTCTACTAAAAAGGTTAGGAACAGTAACTGGTTTTGAGTGCTAGAAAGAGGAAAATGTTCAGTTACAACTTTCTCAAGCAAATTTAACCATAATCTCCTCTAAGATAAATTGTCTAGAAAATATCCCCTGTATTAGTTATCTTGTAAACAAACTGGAAAAATACCACGTATGTAATTGTTAGACTTAGAAAGACTCATAAGAATCATAAGAATCATAACTGTACTCTGATAAACAATTCTGAACTAGTCTTGTTTTATGGTTGTTCTGTTGTTTCTTTTAGCCTTTCAAGAATAAGTTTCAAGGTATGAAAGATTTTATTTATATGAAGATGTTAATAAGTTACCATTCTCTAATCAAGCATATTTTGTTCATTAATAATGTACTTGCTCAGTGATTTACTTAGAAATAATTATTCACACGATAGTTGAGGTTGGAAAGGACCTAGGAGGTCACCTTGTCTAGCTTGTCTGCTGCAGCAGGCTTACTAAGAACAGGCTGCCCAAGACTGTGTCCAGATGGCTTTTGAATATCTCTGAGGGTAGACTCCGCAGCCTCTCTGGGCAACCTGTGCCAGTGCTCAGTCACCCTTGCTATAAAAAGTAGAAAGTGTTTCCTGATGTTCAGGGGGAACCTTCTGTGTTTCCATTTGTGTTCATTGTCTCTTGAATATTACGTTATCAGAAAGTTCTGATTTTACTGCTCATCTAAGGTAGCAGATTTTTTTTTTAATGGCTATAAATCTTTTCATATATTGATCATCAGAATCCACAGCTATGATATATCTTTTTCACATTATGCATTTTTCTGTTATGCATTTTTCTCACTGGCTGTCACCAGTTGACTCTTTATTTTCCATGTGCTTTAGCATAGTTTCCAGAAGGATCTGCTTCATGATCTTGGTGGTCACTGAGGTGAAACTGACTGACCTTCAGTTCCCTCTATCTTCCATTTTGTCTTTCTTAAAAATTAAGGTTATGTTTCTGCTTTTCCAGTCAGTGGGAACTTCACAAGGCTGACACAGCTTCTCAAATATGATGGATAATGGCTTAGGCACTTCATCCACCAGTTCCCTCAGGACATGTGGTGGCATCTCATCAGGTCCTATGGACTTCTGCACCTTCAGGTTCCTTAGATGCAGATAATCTCAAACCTGCTCTTCCTCAGTGAGTGGTTCTGCATTCTCCCAGTCCATGCCTTTACCTTCTGCAGTGCAGGACAATGTGGCTGAAGCACAATGCCTGGTTTGCATTGCTGTAAACAGCTTAACTTCTATGAGTTGAGTTCTTCTATGCATAGGTATAAAACCTCCCATGTTTAAAATAGACCTTGCAAAACTAAAGCAGTCCAGGTATGTTATCCTTTGATAGAGATCAAACACCTAATTCTAATTAAGTTTAAATTTTGTAGGATGTTGCAAAAATAGGGTTTTTTCCTCCAATAGATATTATTTTCAGTGTTATTTGAAATTTTTTTCTTTCTGGTTTTAGATAGTAGAATTGTTTGGAGCATGGAACTGGAATGCTAAAATGAATCCTTTGATATCCTCTGGTACACCATAGATTTCAACTAAATTTTAATTGTTAGCTACAATAATCCAGTAATAAAATCAGTAATAGAAATATAGTAGTAATCATTAAGTTTTTATTTTATCTAATAAGATACCACTCATTTAGAAATGCTGACTGGAGACATGATAGAAGGGAAAACCCAACGAGGGAAAAGTAATGACGTTGTTTTATTGAACCAGTTTATGTAATTTGATCAATGTTAACCTTTAATAGGATTGTGATTAGAGAATTTTGTTGATAGCCTTGCAGTTTCTTCCAATACAATGAGCAATGAATTTTTTACTGCCAGAGACAAGAAAGGTATAGGAGACAATAGTAGCTCAGTAGGGCCTTATTTTGAGGTTGTGTTTTCTGTTTAGGTGTGTGTGCATATAGTACATGGATATAAAATACTGGCATACATACAGATACATATATAGACACAAAAATAAAATAGCCCTAAAGAAATAAATACACAGAGTTTTACATAGTAATAATTAAAATAGACTTTGTTCATTTAAGATTGGACATTTGCTGTTTGGGTGAATATAATAGCTTGACCCACAGTATTGTTCTCAAAACAGCTCTTGTTCCTATGATGAAGAGAGTATGATGGCTTTTTTCCACAATTTATTTCTTCCTGGCTATGCTGAAGAACATAGAGTACCAATGGCATCCTGTATATTTGAATGAATAATCAGTACTTTTTCTGAGATTCTAAAAGCATCCTCTTGTGTGAAGGACTTCTGCAATTTCTCCATCTATTTTTTTAATCTTGCAAGATTATGCATTTTTCTCACATTTCCAGGGAATAATTTAAAAAGAATTCCAAGCAGTGAAATGGAGATCTATCCCATGTGTCTGAGGTGAAAGTTCCAAGTTTTTTTCTGTCTGAAAAATCCAGTGAGATGGTCTGTATTCATGTGTAAAAGGTAAAGCTTGACCCACTGATTGTTGCTATCTCTAAATTTGCTCTGTCTCAAAGTATAGTTGTGCAGAGTAGTAAATAAAAACATGTTAATTTTCAGGTGGTCTGAATCCACCTGAATGGCAGTTCCCATGAAAATCAGTGCAAGTGGCAAGACTTTGTGACTGCTAAAATCAGTTTAGATTACTAAATAACAGAAATATTTTCATAAACAAATTGGAATAATGCTTTTTTTGCTAATTATCTTAGCTCTTTGTCTCAAGATATTAATACTGAGGGGAGCATATTGAGATGTATGCTCAAGATCAGATACTAAACATAACTATTAATTTTAATAGAGTAAATATGGAAATACATGTTTTTACAGGAGTTAAATGTGTAGGGGGGAGACAGAGCATCTGGAATTCAAAGAAAACTTGTCATTATAAAGTTGCAGTGGTTTAAGTGCAGCACAGCACTGAAATAATAGTTGTGTCCAACCTAAGAAATGTTTGGGAAAGATTTAAGGTTTTCCTTCATCAATAACAGAACATGTAACTTAACAGAACATGGTGTGTGGCTAGCACAGGTCTTTCCCATGAGAAATCCTTTTGTGTTTTATAAATAAAGATAAGGTTTGGATGTTATTAAAAACAGTGTCCCAAGACTTGGATGGTGCAGACCTGGCCAATCAGGCCTAGGGGGAGGTTTCTGACTGACCAATCTGGGTGACTTTTGAAAACTCTATATATATGATGAAATCAAAACAATAAAGGCCTTTTCCTTCTTGCCACTGAGAACTGACTTCCTTACTCTGCTAGCTGCTCAACAGCGACAATGGTGTTTCTTTTTTTCTACATAAAATTGAATGAAGGCTGTTTGCATAGTTTTACATACAAATTTTATTATGCTGGATGACTCCTAACTAATATTATCTGTTAAAAGACAGACTGACAATATCTGTGGTGTAAGTAAGACAGTGCTGTAGCTGGGTCCTCTCCGGACTATCTGTTCTTTTTAAACTGCTGTCATATTCCCAACAGAGCACAATCATAGGTGTAATTATACATACAAGTAATAACTTGAAGTCTTTTAAAGTATGAGTTTATTTCCTTGCTGTTGTGAAGTTCTGTCAATTCAGCAGCATATTGCAAATATTTATAAGCAGGAGAATTTCTCTTAAAAGCTTTGGACTTCGTAATAAATACTTGATGACTGAAGAAGACTGATGTGACAATCCAGCAGAGGAATAAAATAGGATATGGGGAAAAAAGACAGAAACATAAATATTTAGAGGAGACGGAACATGTGGTGAATGCCTGAAGCAATCAACAAGACTATGTATTCCCGTTTCACTCTGCATCTGCTTCATAAACATTGATATCAATTATTTTAGTTTGAACCAGGTACATCAACTGCTGCATTAAGTATTGATGGCTCATTATCTGAATGGTTATAAAGACATTTGAATGAAGATGAGGAAAAATATAATGGTGCTGGTCAACAGAATAGAGCACAGATGGTTCTCCAAGTCCCTATAAATGAAGTTGTTGCCATCAAAATTATAGACACCATTGTTTTCATAACAGCTACAGTCATGCCTCTCAGTGTTTAAGAGGCATTTGGACAATGGCTTTGATAATCCAATTTGGTTAAAATAACTTGGTTAGCCTTGAAGTGGTCAGGCAGTAGGACTAGATGTTTATTGTAAGTCCCTTCCAACTGAAATATTCTGTCCTGTTACACAATGAGGAAAAGCTGGAAAAAATAATGTAATTTCATAAAGCTTATCTCTGTTGGTATATTCTTTGCTCATGTCCTTGAAAGTGGGTAGTAGAGCCTGAGACACCATCCAAGAACATCTTGAAAACATATTACTTTTAAGTTCTCTATTAAGAGCAGAGGAAATGCAGAATATTTAAGAATTAGCTTTTAGAAAGGTCTTATTCTGGCTGTTTTCTATCATAACAAATAACTTCCCATACTAATGAGTATTCACTCAAAACCATAAAATTATGTTGGGGTATGTTTTTTTATTTCAAAAGTAGGGATAATTTAGTTCTCACTGAAGCATGTGATGTTTTCCTGTTGACTGAAGAAAAAGGTTTGTTTGTATTGATGAATATGTATCTTTCATATGATCCCCAGGGATCTGAACTTCTATCTACAGAAGTTAAGGGCCAGGTAGGGTAGTAACCTTATTTTGTATAATATAACATTTCTATAGTCTACTCAAGAATCTGTTCCAAATCATCATTTGCTGAGTATATCTTATCCTTTAAGCTTTTTCCTATTTAGTATCAGATTATACGGTTTTTTCTTTTAATTATTGCTGGTGAACTGCTTTACTGAGTATGAGTGCATTTTTATTATGTATGAATTCTACAAAAAATCCCAGTTGCACTGTGACAGTCAATTTGTTATGACAGTCAATCATCTGTCAAAACAGAAAATATTAAGTAAATCTTGGAGATCTACAGTAAGGTTCTTTATTGTAGGTTGGTTTATTTGAAATTATGAAGTAACCAAAATTGCAGATTTGTTTGTTTCCCCACATAAGATTTTTTTTTTTTAGCAAGACTCTAAGCAGAAGGGAACATAAAGAGAAATAAAGAGAAGAAATTTCTTTAGTACTGTGAATACTAGTGCAATTTGGGCAAATATGTTTTGGACATGGGATTTGGAGATTATACACTAAGTTTGTGGTATTCTACTTTCTTTGCTTAATAATATTAGGTTGACATTTGAAATAATGAATATCAATGACATTCAGATATGCTGAACACATTTGCAATGTTTTCTCAAGGGTCAAGGATGAATATGATCTCGTAACAGTTGCATAAGCACATTGTTGTATATCTTTGGTCAAAACATGTAGAAAACAATACTTCTGAATTGGTGAACACTAGGTAGACATAACTGCCCCTATTGAATCAGTTTTTCATTAGCAGTAAAATCTTGATATTAGAAATATTCCAAGAAAAAGTTAGGTATTTTAATATAAAGGATTTCTTATTATTCAGTAATTGATACACATTCATATCAGATCCAGATACTCTGCTGTAATTTGGTTTGCTGTTTCTATCTGCTATAAACTAGCATAAACTTTGTCAGCCAAAACACATTTAAAATTCTAACCCTGTATATGTGGAGAGTAAATCAACTGGCTTGTCCCATGTCTTTATCCTTTTTCATTGAATTTTCAGCTACCTTCAGTAGCTTGTTTTCCCTTTCCTTGTAACTCTACTTAGGCTCTTAGCTGTAATACAAATTTTAAAGTCTCCTGTATTAAGAAGGAAATCTGTATTTATTTTTCCGTATTCCTAATCATTTTCCGTGTGAACTACTACTGCTTCTTGCCACAGCTGTGGCATGCTGTTATCAACATACAGATAACAGTCTAATAGTTACTCACATATATTGTATATATTCCCTGCAGAAGCTCAATGTTTGGATTGTGTGGACATATCTTCACTATTGTTTACTGAAAATTGTAATTTCGAAAAATGCTTTAAAGAAGTGGCACAGTTTTTCACAAATGGAACACATCTGTGCCTTTATAAATTCCCAGATTAAGTCTTCAGAAATAATACCGTGCATGGGCAGCTGCTTTTGTTTCCATGCAAACAGAAACCTCTGCATACTTTCTAACAATCAGGGAAAATCACTTGGGAACCTACATTTAAGTCTGAAAGTTGATAACTGGACTTCCAAAACCAATGGTTACACAAGATCTCAAATAACCTGAATCAGACTTGCAAAAAAGTTTACATTTGTTGTAAAATTTATGATTGCACTATTTCAGCTGGGTACAATTCTTTTTAATTTAGTTATGCTTGAATCTGAACCATTCACTGATAGTTCTTTTCTGTTTTAATATATCCATGATAATTTTGCTTCTTACTTGCATATTACTGTGCTATGATAGCAAGAATTACAAGAAGATCAGTAGCAATTTAAGGTAATAAAAAAGTCAATGTTCTGATCTATATTTGAAGATACAGAAATTCTTTATTACTGGTCATTATTTGTAATCTCAGACATTATAGAAACAAAATCACTTTTGCTCTGGACAGAATGAACCAGAAAGTATTTATCTTCCAGAAGAATACTAGCTGATAGATATGAGATGTCTGAAATGCTGCTTGTCCTAATCCAGTGCTGAATTTTTGAGCCCTAAACCATGATATCTCTTTGTTTTTTAAAATAACTTTGCTACCTAATTGGCATGGTGTTAATGATGTGCTAAGACTCCCTTTAAAGTAGTCACAAAAGTGTTTCTTTTGCCTAAAAAGAAAGAGTTTACACTTACAGATGGTTTTAGATGTATTTTAAAGATGACATCCAGATGAGAATAAAATTCTTCTTTCTCGCTGGTTGCTTAAAGAAACAAAAAGTATTCATATGGCACTGAACTGAGTGTAAAGCAGAAGCTTATACATCAAGAATGTAAGCTAATACATCAAGAACTGGTACAGCTTTACAATTCTTTGATTTTTCCAGAGATGGGAGAATGACCTCAGGCATAACATGTAGGCAAGTGTTTCCAAGTTCATAACCCCATAAATTTGTTTCTAGAGTGTACACATGTCAGCTGCTCACAAAGAATTACTAAAGCAAGGGCTTAATGAAAGGAGGGAGAGAAAGACAAGCCCTGTACTGTGAGATCTCCAGAGTGCTTTCTGAGACCTTTCATTTGCAGATGAGGGCAGGTTTTCAACTTCAGTTTATATGCTAATCCTAAAACAGAAGTGGTTTTTTTCCAAAACTGGTTTAGTCACTTTCAAACCTGTGTAAAATAAAAGAAAAAAAAAAGACAAAAAAAGAAAGAAAAAAGAAGTTATCGCTAGCATGGACTTCCACCTACTTTGATCAGGTTTTTCTTGTTTTGTTGTTGTTGTTGTTGTTTTGTTTTCTTTGTTTGTTTTTTGTTTGTTTGTTGGTTGGATTTTTTTTGTTTTTCTTCTGTTTTTCTTCAAAAAATCTGCCACAACAAAAAAAGATATTTAAATATTTGTAAACATGCCAATCTTGTACATTAATGTCTTGTCTGAATGCAAGCAATGAAATAAATATAAGAAAACATACATGATACTAATTAATTACAAGCTACTGATTCAGATGCACTTAAAAATCTGAAAACAGATGTGACCACATCCAGTAGCAAGTGAAATTTAGTGGACTCATCAATTTAAATGTTTTCCCCAAGTAAGGATGAAGAATTAAAAGATAATGATACTACTGAATGCAGAATACTTTTGGGGTTCTCTTAACAGCCCTGATTCTGAGAGGAGTAAGACCACATTGTAGATTGTCCTTGCAAAATTTTTCTGTTGTCACTTTTGTACAGAACATATCCTTGAGTAACAAAGTAACATACCTACCTCGTCTTTTTCCATGAGTCAGTTGTGACTCATGTCTGTTGTACATCATCCTCCAGAAGTGAGTTATTTTGTGAGTATAAAGTGTGCTATGTATGAAGAACTGTGACATAAGTCAAAGTCACAGTAGATATTACTAGAATATTCACATGGAAGGTTATACATCAGCAGAATTTTAAATGGTTTGTGACATCTTCTGGTTTGAAAAGGATGATGCTCTATATGCTGAAGATAAGTAATATATTTCTTTTTCTGATAGGGCGGTAATTTTGTAATGTAGTAGTACAAGCTATATGGTTTGTTTTACCCACAGTATCCCTCAGGATCTTTCTTTTAAATTCTGTTAGTAAAATCCATATTTGTATCTATTGGAGACTCAAGGTTCTTTTCCTGAATGTCTGAACTTTTTCCAATGAAAACTTCTTCAGCTTCTGCCTTCTGAAACCAATTTTTGAGCTCATAATATACACACTTTTTGGGAACAGTTTTAATCACTCTTAAGAATAGGTTTACAAGAAATATGGGTAAAGCACTCATGGCCAGGCAGGCCCAGTCTTGGATGAACTGCCATTGCTGGAGCTGTTCTTATAAGAACATGTGCTCTGATAAGCAAGAATTTCTATTAAAATTCAAGTGCTTCTGCAGAAAAGTTTCTACTGACTTTTATTTTAAAAATTTACAAAATCAATGTCATTTCATAATCAAAATGTACAATGTTATTAGTTATCTAAAACATTATTTTTTAAATCATACAATGGATTTTCCATGAAAGAGAAATGCTTTAAAATATTTTCAGTCTTTAATTCCACAGTTTTAGAGGAATATTTTGGAAATACTTTGCATTTTATACAGATGTATTTTTGAAAAATAAAAAAAAACCCCAACAGAATTCAGTATTAGCAGCAGAAGTTTCATTTTGTGAAGAAAGAAATTATTATCTAAAAATTACTGTTTTGACAGCTAGACCTATTTTCCAGATCATGTCATGACTGGGTTACTGTTTTTTGCTAAGAAAAAATATAATGTTAGAAAAGATAAAGACATTTCTTTATAGACATTGAAACATTTTTTAACATACTAATGAAATGTTTATAGTTTTCATTTAGAAATAGTCTTCTGCCTTGAATTTGCCTATTTAAAAAGAAAAAAAAATCACCTTCAGCTAAAATAAAACATTGCAGCTAAAATGAAAAGAAAGTTTTGGGTTTTTTTTCTGGTTTTTGTTGTCAGGGAAATCAGAAAAAATCTGCTCTGTAGTGTAGAAGATAAAAATAGTCTGTTAGAAATTAAAACAGTTAATTGCTAAACTTTCATTTCAAAACAGTGAAATCAGCATTGATTACTATTTGTTACTTACCGTTGTCTATTTCACTGAATTCTTCTTCCTTATGTAAATATGATGATTTAGAAAGAAGTGCAGCTAGGACTCTGGCTAGCTGTTCACACTCCAGTTTTGGTAATGATTACTTAAGGACAATGTTTGCATATGTGGGTTTTTTGTCTTTTTTAAATGAGATATAAAATAGATTGGTATTTCATGTAGGTGCAAAAATTCCTATCTGCCAATTTCTCTCCTGTTTTAGTAAAAGAACACATGGTGATTATTTTGTCTTCCACAAACATTCCAGTTCCAACTTTATTTATCATTATTCAGTGGCAAAGTTGTTTGCCTCTGTTCATAGCCTGTGAGAAAAAAAGACGAGGAAATACTATGGTGTGGGTTGATCTTGTTAATTCTTTTTTTATAGGCATAGTATTTAGAAAAAATGAGGGCATTCTTCTATTTAATTAGTTCTTGCTCTGTAGTTGAAAATCAAATGTTTCCTCTTAAAAAAAAAAAATTAACTAAATCTATATGCCCATATAAATTTCCAATAGTTCGATATTGTGCACCTGATTTATTCAGGAAACCTGCAGCAAATTATTTAAGAAGCTTTCTCTGCTTGCTGTCATCTAAGCAGTCTGGTCCAAACCCCTTGTCTCCAAATGCAATTAATACACTGCGTTTGACATTAGTGGCTTTATTTTTGAGTCAAATTCTAATGTCTTTTCTACAACATCCATGACATATACAAAACCTTTTGGCTTGAAAATCTAATTAATATTCTGTTTGGGATTTCAGAAATAATTGGCCTTTAAGACCTTTTGGAATTGCATAAGGCCATTCCTTCTAAGCTTTATATAGAGATCTTTCGAACTTTATTCTATCCCATGATGTTAATATGGAGTTCAGTGAGCTAAAGCAATACCTTACAGTTCCTTCCACATTTTGGGCATAGTAGGAACTGACAACCTTATTTGTCATTTAGTAACTATGAGGTATTCAGGATTACTGAAGGCATGCAGCCAAAAGAAAGTGAACAGACTGTAGCTGAAAGGTTTGCAACTTCAGCAAAGTGGTTGGAGTATATTGAGAGTAACACATAGGATGGTCTCTAAATTCTTGCCTTATGGCATTTTGGTAGAGTTTAGTTTCAGCTAATTGAAGCAAGCTGTCAATTTACATCTCAAAATATAATGTGAAGTTTAATTTAAGAAGGCTGCATACTTCTGCAGTGTTCTATACCAGGGTAAAAAGTAATAGAAATTAATATTTTTACGTGAGCAGTTTACTTTCTTTTTTTTTTTTCAATACAACCTGTTTTTTGGTAGGAATGCTCCTGAAATTATAAAATTCTTCATTTGTCTATCTGTCTCCTATAGAAGATGGCTCTTTTCCTTCATAATTTACTGTTTCCTCTGAAAAACTGAGAAACGTGTATTTTTTTCCTATCTGGAACAGATAGATGTTGCTTCCGTGCCTCCTTTAGCTAAAAAAAATTAAAAACATTTTACAAAAGTTATTCTTCATTCCTTAGGACTGAGGAGCAATTGCATCAAGGAGTGAGGAGATAATGCACTGTAGATAATTTCCTACTTTCTTTGTTCAGGGTCGCTCAGCTGGTAGAAACATTGCAGGAAAATTGAGAGTCATCTTAGAGCTGCATTCAATCAATGATGAACAAATTGCCTTTGTCGATTGCACATATGCTTTTCTTGTTCTGTCTCCTGTGCCCTGCAAAGTGAAGCTGAAGACAGTGAGGCAGTTAATTTTTTTAAAGGAAAAAGGTCTTAAATAGCCTAAAGCCTACATCTTTCATGTATTATATGCGTAAAAAAACCAAAAAACCCCTAACGTTGACCATTGTTGCATCACTTTTATTTAGTTTTTAAATTATACTAATTTTGACAGTGATTGTAACAAGACAGGAACCTAATTAGAAAATTTACTTATTTTAGTTAGAAGTAAGAGTGGCTGTGTTTTGAAAGAACAGCCTTCTTTCAAGGTAAAACTTGTGCTTGCAGGCTAAAAGTGCATGTACAATTTAAGTAAGTTACAGGTAATGTAATCTTGTACTTCAAAATACCTACCTAGGAATTTAAATAGAACAGTGAGGAATAATATTCACATTTGTTTCTATTAATTCAGTCTGCAGAAGTAGTTTGAATATGAAATGAAAAATCTGGGACTATATGCTTGGGAATCTGTAAATGCAATGTGAGTGCACAGTAAGAAAATGAGTCTTGTAAAAAATACACTTGTCTGTGATTTAGAAAAGCTCAAGAGTACTTAGGTCTGCCTCTGATGCCCTATGAACCTATAGGTCAGCCACCTTAATTTGTTATTTGTCAAATATGTGAAATTATTTCCTTTCAGTTTCTTAACATTTTAATGTTTCTTGGATGTAGCCCATCTTTAATCTGGCTGCTCCTTCATTTCCTCTAAAGAAAACGAAAGAAAACACAAGCTCTCCATACACCATGGTGCACATTTTAATTTCTTGATCTTGAATTCTGTTAAGGTATGTATAAGTTTTCGAAAGAGAACAGCAGAGTGATATCCACACTACTGTCTGAAACTAGGCTGAAAAAGTGTTCTAATTGAAACTTTGAGATGGCTTTTGGATTAGATTATGTGGACATTGTCACATGATATTTAATATCTTTCCTTGTTCAAACGTAGGAACACAAAATAATCAAGAACCCTGTTTTCATGAAGCTTTTAAGTGACTTTGGAAAGGGGAGATGGGGAGCAAACTAGTATTAACAAATAGAGAAAGATAACCTGTGGACCAGCCAGGGAAGTTTAATGCCAAGTCTGTGTGACATTAAGTGAAGCTGAAACTTCTGTTTATGCTACAGGCAAATAAGCACTGTAGGTTTTATGGTGTGGAAACTATTCATGAGATAGCTATGGAAGCAAGATACTTTCCAAGTTTTTCTCCTTTCACCAAGCTTTCTCAGAAAAAAAGTTTGTATTGTAGTCATTTTCAAAAGTGTTTTCTTTTTGCATCTCATGTCTCTTCCATTTAGGTGTTTTTAAATTTTTTGCTTAATATTGGACTGTAGTCTTACAAAAGTGAACTTCTTGCTGTCTTTTCTGAACATCACTTTGGTTTAGATGTGTAAAATTTCTAGCTGTCTTAAAGCAATAAGAAAGAGCTGCATATATGGCATGCTGAAATAGTTGAATAACTATGATGCTTTAGCAGCATTGGTTAATACAAATCTGTATGGGAAAGCGATTTTCATTGGTATTAAATGGTTGTATTTAACATAGAAATTAATTGCACTAATGCACAATCTTGCCAGATTTTTGTGGTCTTTCACTTAGTATACAAGAACAATTCAAAAAACCAAAAGTGAACTGAGTTATACACTTGTGGCATTTATACAGCATATTTCATAATTTAAATATTAGAAGTCAATATTTAGTGTGGCTGTGTATCATGTGTACTACAGATATTTACTACTTCATGATTTTTAAAAAATTATAAATAAAAATGCTGTAGATGCTTTATATCATGTGGCATTTAGTGTCAAGGTGCAACAAGAGCTGAGGGCTCCTGGGTATTCGGGGTCTGTTGGACATACCCTACTGTTTTAACCTGTTACAAAAATTTTATTTAACAGATACTCTGTCATTCACAGAAACAAAACTTAATTGCATTTTTCCAGGGTGGAGTTACATACTACTGTGATCTGGTGAGTTTATGAAATAGGATTCCACTGCTTGAATGGGGCTATGAAAGATTACACATATACTGTGAACTGTGAAAAGGGTTTCTTGTATGTATTAATTGTTCATGCTTTGTGATTTATTTTTCGGTGCATTTATTATTTGAAATGTGTAATTTGGAAGGAATTTCCCAATCCAGTTTTTACACTGACAGTTACATTCACAAACTATGATCTTGGAGGTTGTAGCAAGTGGTAAGGTCTCCCGCTCAGCCCGTTTGTCTTCAGCAGGATTCAAATACCTGCTAGGGCAGAGCTCTTTTGAAGAGGCAGGGGACCTTGGAGATCTCAGACAAGTAACATTCATTGAAGTTTATGAAAACTTGAATTCTGCTACCCAGAGATTTAACAGCCATTTGGCTGTCTTTTTAAACTCTGCTAGCAGGAATGTGATGAGCCTAATTATGTATGTCAGAATGATAAAACAGTATAAATTAGGGTGTGTTTTTATCAATACCCAATTAGGTTACAACTGAGGTTTGTTAGGGATGACAGTTGCCATTGAGATTGTACAACAAAATTACTTCTCAACTAAAATTTCTTGAAATTCCCTCATATGGGAAATAAATTAGTCATTATTATGCTAGTGAACTTTATCATAGATGATCTTACCTAGTGGTTTAATGATCTGGACGTGTTCTTTCAGTGTTACAGAGATACTTCATGTAATTGACTGAAGAGATACAGTCAATTATAAACCATCTATGATTTTTACAGTTGTTACATCAGGATTTTAGTGGTTGTCTAATGTGCAGGAAAAAATGGCACTTCATTTCACAACAAAGAAGAAAATCCTCACGAGGCAAAGTACAGTCTTATTATCCCTACAAATGATGTTTGATATGTACTTCAGTCTTTTAGAATGACTGCCCTCCCTTTCAAAGCATTTTAAATTGGTGGGATACTGTCCTAATATGACAGCCCTAATTATAAAAGTGTCACTTTTGGAAATGAATAGAAAATTCCTTTTTGGGTTCAGTGATTATATTTGTGAAGATTGTTTAGATAATTTAAAGTTGCAAATGTACAGGTTGCTATTAAGTAGTAGTCTCATGCATTTTAATAATTGTATAATTCTGAATAATTTCTAGGGGATTGTTAAATTGTATGATACTCTTTAAGATGCTTTTAATGCAGTAGATTATTCACAGCCTGTTCATTGTCAGCTTCCAAATATAAATTGGAAAACAGGTATAGGGTAAATCACTTGAGAGGCTGGGTGATTAACCTAGTTAGCAGGCTCACAGTCGTTGCTGCTCCACATAACAGCAGTCAGATGGGCATAGATCAGTAGGGCAACTTTGTGTCCTAGTGGGACAGGTTACCCTTTTTCTCTGGGACATGTGGAGCATTCCTATTACTTTCCCTGACTTAAAAAAACCACTCAGATCCTTAAAAGTATCTTTTGCCTAACTGCTTTTGAGTCCTCAAAGACATTAAGCTTCATAGTTACTGTTAAGCATAACCAGAGTTGTTATGCAAACCTCCAGTCTTCCTCTGTGAGCCCTGTGCCTCAAATTTCCCTTCAGTGGCTTTAGGTAAATGCTCCTCACTGTGCCAGTAATTAGCTCAGAATGTCCAGCAGCTGCAGTCTCTACAGCCAGCAGCCTACACTGCTGCAAGTTCTTGGTAAAGGAACCTTGATTTTCATCTAGTCATCATCTGTTTGGTGAGAAATTTAAAACCTATAATTTTGCTTCATTTCTTTAATGCTAAAAAATACAAACCTGGTATAAAATGTAGGTTTCTAGAGTACCAGATGTTATTTTTGATTGCCTACAGGCTGGCCAACCAAGTATAATTGGCTGCAAATGAATTTATTTCTTGGCTTCTCAGGCTGCTCAAAACTGATGCTGAATTGTGTATGAGAGGTCATAGAAAGAGCACAGTGTATTATGGTGTTCATCTCCTCTAGGCAGAGCTATGCAAATACATGTAACTTTGCAGTCTGACATCTTTCTTCTGAGTGGATTTATTTCAAAAGAAAGTTGGTCTTTTCTGTTCTTTAATAATTGCTTGTAGTTTAGGTCACTTATCGTGTGAGTACTCTCACTAAAGGAATGCAGTTTCCTGTAAGGGAAATCTAATTCTCGGGAGTGGTTTCACCTGAATTTGTTTCCCTGATTTTTTGGCCTTGTAATAATATTCACATGATATTGAACCAAGTAAATTTGAAAACAAAACAACCAATAACCTTAATCTACGTCATCACTAATGAAAAAGTCTTTTGAAAGTCTCTCTTCTTCCTAGAGGGAGAAGTCTGTATGAGGAATATGTAAGTACCTTTCATGGTATATGTGTGTATAGTTGTCACAGAAACACTCTGACTGTGCTATTACCATTGTAGAGCTCTGGTGAAAGAATATGTTTTTCTAAAAAGCTTTTGATGTGTAGACTTAGGCTTACAGTAACTGTGAGTTGAGTGTTGTAGTACAGAACAGATAATCTAATTTACAAAATGCGTGACCAGCTTCTTAATGGCTGAATTTGGTGACCAGAGTCAACCAGAAAATAGGACAACAAAATCTTAAAATGTCATCTCTAGTAAATCTTTTTTTTCTAGGCTGGGATGAGGAACTGAAGTCACTAAGTCAGATGTAGTAGCATGCTGATGTAAAGTGTGTCAAAAACGATCTTGAGATTATTTTGAATTTTTTTATTCCAAAATTACTAGTCTGTTAATAACCTCTCAGTTTCAAACATATTGAAATTACTTGTATTTTAGATGCTAAAATGATATTTTAAAAGTAAAAAAATAATTTCTTAGATAAATTGAGATTAATGGTAGTCTGGAAAAAAAAACCAGATACAGGGATAACATTTTCACTATTTTATGTACTCATTAGTTCCCTAGCAAGACCTGTAAGTTGATGTAAGGCAAAAGGCAAATTTAGACATGAGGTAAGATTCTTTGATTATATTCAGTGATGATAATACATAACTGGTGAGATATAAGAAAAGTCATAAAGGAATTTAGTAGATTTTTTTTTTTAATTAAGCTGCTCCTTGTTTAAAATGATGAATTCAGCCTTTTTCAGTTGATTCTTAGTAAAAGTCTACATTGCAGATAAAAGCATATTGCTTCAAAATATGAGGAAGGTAGGAGGAAGATGCAATAATTCAAATGAAGTTTTAAACTGGACATATGGGTAAGAAAGCCTTAATGAAGACAGTTTATTAACAATGAAAGGATGGCAAATAATTTCATGCATTCTCAGGTACTTAAAGTAAAAAATGCAAAAGAGTACAACTGAAAAGGGACTGTTTGAAGTAACAAATGAAGTTTGCAACTGATAGTGAAATAGGTAAAGTATTAAACATTATTTTTTTCCTTTGGAAACTCTGAATCTGGGGGGAATCCTGTGGTATGGTAGTACTGATAACATTGGAAAAAGTAAACAAATGTGTTAACCATAAACTATAGAATGCCTGTGAACATGGTGTGGTCATGAAAAAGAAAGTTATTTTTGTGTGTAATTTGTATGTGAATAAAAGCAATTTATTTAGTCTTGAAAGTAATGGAAAAAAACTGCTATAATACCAATATTCTGTTGAAAAGAATTTCATAGAAAATCATGTGTAATAAGAAAATGAAGTTAGTATCTTAGCAACCATGTGAGTGAAAATCAGGATAGCCGTGCAACTGTTTCTTTATTTGTGATGATACATTGTGGGTAGGAAAATGAATCTGAACTTCTTTCCAAAACGTTGTGTTACTTTTCCTCACCTGCTGAAAATCGTAAAAATGTGAACTCTAGATTTCTGAACAAAAATGGTGTGGGTTGTTCTATAGGGCTCAGCAAGGCGTCTGTAAAAGGAGAGATTTTACAAAAGTATGGTCCATCGGTAATAATTGTTGGCACAAAACCCAGCATTCGGTTGGCATGCTGTGAAGCGGAAGAGCTGTGACAAAGGGCCACAGGGGAAGGACAGTGAAAGTATCAAGCAAACTGAAAGGAAGTCACACTGATACTTAAAGGCACAACTGATAGCATTACAAAACAAAAACAATAAAAAACCCCTAATGAGCAAAATGGTTCCTTTGTGGATCAGTGGCTCTTTCTGCTGTTGCATTGTAACCAGTGTGGTTTCAGGGCCCTGAATTTATTAATATGTTACAATGGTAATCTGCATGCCAGTTTCCCTATTCTGCTCCTTTTGTTCCTCTGTCATAAATTATGTATCAGTATTAATAAAATAAAGCTTTTCTCTTAAGAGCAGGTTTTTAACATGGTGTGGGGACAGGGAAGCAGTAGAATATGCCTTACACACAAACCCTGCTCCTGCCATGCCATTGTAGTTCATGTACGCTTAAAGCATATCCTGTGGGCCTGTGTATAAATAGAAACAGCAGCTTTACAAAGTGTTCAGCCTTGTGTTGTTTGTTTGTGGGATGAGAACGTGACCTATTCAAGAGACACAAAATTGCTTAGTTTAAGAGGAAGGATTGTGGCAATTAAGTAATTTTTCATAGTTTGGTTATTTTATTAATTTTGTATTATTATCTTGGGTCTTTTGAGAAGTAGAAATGTTTCTGATTTGATACATTTTACTCATTTTAAAATTGAGTACAGAAGTAGCTGACAATGAAGAAGGGAGCAGAGGTGGTTTTGATGTTACTGGTTTGTATCTCAACCTCATTGGGCACTTTCCTTCCTCAGATTGATTTAGTGTTTTAAGCCTACATCAACAGCTGTGTGACACAGCTACTTCCAGGTTCCTTTAAATTATGCATTGGTAAATGTTCTTTTTTTCTTAAAAAAACTGCTTCTGGCACGTGATATAAGATAAGTTCCAGTGCAGATGAAAATTTTCGTATGTTTTGCTTTGAAAGTTATTTTGTATAAGAAAAGCAGTATCTGAAAATGTCATGAAGGACTAATTAACTAGTGTAAATAAAAACATGGCTGGTGATGGAGTAAAGAACCAATGCTAGAACTGAGTTGGAATAAAATCCCAAGTGCTTTTCTAATTTTTTTTTTTGCGCTTCTAGAAAACAGACTTCTTGCATCCGACAGTTGTTTTGCATGTTCTGGAAAGGTGAAGAAATACAGGGCTGACTAGCTACACCTCAGTGAGTTTGATGTCTCAGAGACATCAGACAGATGACAATGGCAGAGTGGTTGCTAGAGACAGCTAACAGCTGACAAGGGGAAAGCAAGGCACACGGCTGTGTGCAGGCAGAGGCTTGGTGCCTTGGCTCTTACAGGCTGTGACCTTGTGTCAGGGAGGAAGCTGTCCCTGCCAAGGTGCTGCTTTGAAGAGAGCCTGTTACCAAACAGCTTTCACTGTCAACAGGATGCTTTGCCCTCAGTTTACTTGCAGGTAAAGGAAATTCAAAGTGGGATTCTGAAGGACCTGAAGTTGATTTTTCTTGAAGAAGTTACATGAAAGTAGCAGGACGAATAACATAGAGGGGTAGAAAAATGGTTATAGCTGCTTTCATCTCGGTAGTAGAGTAAAATTCCCTGCTGACTTCCATGGCACTGGTTACTGAAAGTCTGCATAATACATTGGGAGTGGTGTTGCTGTGAGTTTCTTGTGCTCTACTGGATGGTGAAGTGGTGAGATGGTGTCCTCTTGCAGCATTGTCACACTTTTGCCTAAACAGTGAATACCACAGACCTTTTCCTCAGTACTTCCCTGCATTAATGCTCTCTGCTTCATCTCTAATTTGCTTTCTTGTGGCAGTGCTGATGTTTTCATTAGTGCAGATTAATTTAACAGTGCTCCATGCTGATCTAACTATAGTTACTCTAATTTTTTGATAAAAGCTCTTAGGCATGATTTTCAGGTATAAATTCCCAACACTATATTTTAAGAGTGAATATTTTTATTCTTATCTTACTAACTGTAAAGCCAAGAGGAATCTTTATCTGTGTTCTGTCAAGCTTTTATAAGTGGCCTTCTAATTTACAGAAAGAACTTCTTAATCTCCTTCCACAGGGAAGGCAAATTAGCTATAACAAAATTTCAACTCCCTTTTTGCATGATTTATTGATCATACCAATGTCTTCTATTGTTTATGTTAAGCTTGTGATTGAAAGTCTTGATGAAGTGTTGTTTCTGTTCAGAATCACTAGTCAGAATAGTTTCTGTTGGGCTATCTCACTCCATTGTGTTGGTCCAAAACATGTCTAATTCTGACACTATACTATCTACTTGTGGCAGTAAATTCAGAAATGTATTTTCTTCTACACACAAAAAGAATTTCATTAGGAAAAGAACAGTGGTATCAGGATGGGCCTATCTGGTTTTTTTCCTCTTCTGCTGTAGAACTTTTGTTAGCCTAACATCTAATAATAACACTGTGGATACTTTTGCACTCTTGAATTTATATTACTTTCAAAACCTGTTAGTCTGTGTTTTAATTTTTAGTTTCTTCAAAAAGGACATATTAATTTTTTTAATTCTTGTGAGTCTGGACATAATATCTTTGGGTTGTACCTTGTTTTAGTCAAGCAGTGACAGCTGTCTGCTACCAAAACCTGTAAAAATACATGTATTGTTTTTCTAATAATACCTCTTTTACTATTTCAATGTTTAATATCAAATGAAGAAGTTAAAGCCTTTTAGTTACCTGCTTATGGTAACATTAAATTTCTGAAAAGAACCAAATCTTGGGGCTTTTGCATACTGATGCATAGTTTCAAGTGCTTTTTTAGAAAAAAAACATTTGCTTTACACTCAGTATCTAGTTTTCTGGAAACAATTCAGTGAGCATTCATATGTCCTTGTGGAGCCAATGCAGATTCTAGGGGTTTGTGCTGTATTCTCTTTAAAATATGCCATGCCAGCTGAAGTTGTTTATTGTAGTCTGCATTATCATTAAGTTATACATTATAATTACCTTTATTTTGATAAGACCTTTATGTGAAGTAACTGCTTTGTATGATATAGTGAATGCAGAGTACAAATGGAAGGCAGAGAAATTTTATTTTTTAAGCTGGTATTTATGTTTGGGATCATTGTAGATTATTGTTTTAACTTACTCTTAAAATAATCTAATATTAATAAAATATTAATCTAATATTAATCAAATAATTTAAGAAACATGATTAATCTGATATGCAGACCAAGAACTCTAAACTTTAATTCTGGTCATTTTGTTACATTTTATTTTATCTGTTTGTTGTAGAAATTTGTATTAAGTTGAATGTACCACCAGAACAAAATTTTTAGTTGTTTTGTGAAAAGTGTTTTTCTTACTGATAAGACTATAGCTATACAAAACTTTAAGTTTTGGAGGTAGGATGGTATTTCTACTAAAAAAGTAAATCCCTGTTAGTTTTCCTTCAGTTCATAATGGAAATGTTGTGGGATGCTGTGAGAGGCTGAAATGTTACTGGTTAATGATTCAAGCAATTGTCCATCTGCAAAAGCAGCGGGTGCTTTGCAGAGGCCAGGTCTGCACCCCTAGCCAAAGGGAAGGAGGAGAGTTCTTTGTGTGTGGTGGTGAAGCCATAAGACAGAGGAAGTGTGCATGCAGCGCCAGAGAATGACCACAACACACCAGCCTTTCTCAGAATCACACAATCCCAGAATAAGCTGAGTTGGAAGGGACCCTGTAGGATCATAAAGTCCAACTCCTGGTCTTGCATAGGACCATCTCCAGGAGAAAAACCATGTGCCCAACAGTATTGTCCAAGTGTTTCTTGAACTCTGTCAGGCTTGGTGCTGTGGCCACTTCCCTGGGGAGCCTGTTTCAGTGCCCAAACACCCTCTGGGTGAAGAACCTTTTTCGCTATTTAGCTATTGAGACAGGTAAGGGAAAAGGCTTAAAAGAAACAAGATTCTGTGACGAGGGATAATGCTTTCTGTCTTGCCACTGTCCTCCCTTACACAACTGACTCAGGTGTAAAACTCTTCTCTGGGGGAGGTATCAGGACATTCATTCACGTGTAAGCCTGAAGCTTTTCATCCTGTCTGATGAGGCATAACTGGCTCAACTATGTTGGTGTGAAAAACAGCATCTATGTCTTAGAAAGGATCATAAACCGTTGAAGCCCCCTGATGTGCCCTGGGGCCTCTCATTTCTGAGGCCTTCTACAAGAGGCTTGTGCATGATCCATGGTGTTGCAACAGATTTTGTTAAATTCCCCCCCGGGAGGTGCCTGGGCATTTCCACCTGAACCTGAATGTATATTAAGCCATTGAAATATTTGTTTTGTGGGCTTCCCCCACCCCTGAGAGATCCAGATTGTGACCATCACTTTGACCAATGGACATTTTAAGTGCAACAATGAAGTCACATCTCTGGATCCACAGGTGGTATTATCTTTCCTCTCTGCTAGCTCCTTGCTTGCTTCCTTCCTTCTTCCTCCCTCCCTCCCTCTTTTAGATTGTTATATTACTAGAGGTAATAATAACCAAAGCATCTAGATAGATCCTCTCCATTGCAGCTAAACTGTTCTAAAATAAACCCTACGGATACATATCTAAATATAAACACTGGTCATTCAGTGTTGTTTCACTCTAATCCACCCCAAGGGATCTGTTAACAAGAACCTCAGTTAGCCTCACTTTTAGGGGCAGTTCATAACAGATACAAATTCTGATTTTTATATTGAAGTTGTTCTGTGATTTGTATTTTGACAATACCTTGCATGCTGCCACTGAGAGCAGTAGGTTGATTCACAACTAGTATATTGTTACAGAAGTTGAACTTCAAAAGGAAAAGAGAAGTACTAAAATTAAATTGCAGGTATGTAACAGCGCTACATAATGTGCAAGAGACCTTTGAAAATAACCGAAAGAGATGTTGAAGAGAGCTCTTGGACTTGGTGGCCTTTTTCCTGTGCTTCCTTGTTGTGCTGAGTAATGGGCTAATAATCCCAAATTCTGCATCTGGAATATTGAGATTATTTATTTCTGTTTTAGCCATGTAAAACTGGGCAGTTGAAAATGTTTCTGTTGCCTTGTGTTAGTCTTCAGTTCTGATGATGAAGCTTTCTCTCTGAAAGTTGAATGTTTGCTATCCTCCTGAAACCTACTGCTTCAAAGATTGTTAGTACTAGGCAGTGTGCTAGGTGTGTTATCAGGAGGTCAAGATGCCTTTGTGAGTACATGCCTACATGTTTTAGGCTTTGTTTTTTTTTGTTTAGCTTCCTTTTGGTACATGAGACAATCCTGAAAAGAATTTTTATTTCCCTTTGTGACTCTTTTACACTTAGAAATCCCAGTTGTTTTGTTTTTTAATTTAATCAGCCTATGCTTTTACCTCCAAACCTACATGAGGATGTTAAAATTTAGAGTCACGTAGTATCCTGCTTGTTGCAGTGATAAAATATGTTCAATTCTTACTAAAGCAAATAGATTTTGCTGAGGAGGACCATCTTCAAGAAATTTCTCCCATGGGGTGTGGGACAGTGAGAAAAACACAGGAGGTTAGCATGTTTCAAGTTTGGTGGCTAAATTAATTTTATTTTTTCCCTTCTATCTTAATGCACAGATTAGGTGCATTTGCACTACTGTAGAAAGTGTCAGATCTCCATGATCAGGAGAATGCAAATTGTCTATTTCAGTGACAAACTCCTTCATTCTTTCCCTCTTGTGTATTGCATTAAAGCAATGAGATGTCTAGTTTGTCTAAACTATTCTTGTTTTAGTGATGTACTATCCACAAAATTTCTAACAGGAAGAAAGTGAACTGTTTTGTCTCCAACTGTCTGCCTTTCTTACTTTACAAGATAATAGGAAATAACAAACAAAAAACCCACATTGTAGTTAAAGGTATGGTAATTTGTTCCTCAGATCCTGAAAGGTAGCTTTCCTAGCATAACAAGTTTTTTATATATCAGTGATCTGAGAACACTTAATAGTGTTCAAAATGAAAACAAGTAACATTTTACTCAAGGCTCTTTACTAGTCTGGAGTCCTCTTGTCTTCTGTTGTTTGTTATTTAACTATGGGAGGGTTTTTTCAAGGACCTTTTATATCTATATATTTTACCTGTATGCATAGCAATATTAATTCCCTAAATTAATTCCCTGATCAGAAATACTGTGGTCACAGCTGTTTAGCTACAAACATATTTCACTACAGTCTGGTTTTGTCTGTCTTTTTGCCTTGGATCAGGAAATGTACACTGTGTTCTTCCTCAAATATAGTAGTATTTTAGTAATCTGCTCATTCCTACTAGCACAACAGACTTATTTCCATAGGAGAATCTTTGGTTGCAGTAAAGGAAAATGGTCAGCAGACTCTGTTGTGTATGCCATGGCTGTCAACATTGAATCAAAACTTCAGTTTAATATAAGCAAATCAGATTGGCCATTGTTAATCTGATACTTTTGGTCTGAACTTAAAAAGACCTAAAAATTTTTATTATGAGAAACTGATAATGTGTTCTCAACAACTAAAAAACCACCCTGTTTTAAATTACTAAACCCACTGGATAAAGATAGAATATTGAATCATAAAGTTACAGAATCATTTAGGTTGGAAAAGACTGTTTAGGTCATCGAGTCCAACTTCTAACCCAGCACTGCTGAGTCCACCACTAAACCATGTCCCTAAGTGCCACACATACATGTCTTTTAAATACTTCCAGGGATAGTGACTTGACCACTTCTTTGGGCAGCCTGTTCCAGGGCTTGACAGCCCTTTTGGTGAAAATATTTTTTTTATATCCAACCTAAACCCCCACTGGCATCACTTGAGGCCATTTCCTTTTCTTCTATCAATGGCTGCTTAGGAGAAGAGGCTGACCCTCACCTGGATACACCCTCCTTTCAGGCAGTTGTAGAGAGTGATAAGATCTCTCCTGAGCCTCTTTTTCTCCAGTCAAAACATCCCCAGCTCCCTCAGCCACTCCTCACAGGACTTGTGCTCCAGACCCTTCACCAGCTCTGTTGCCCTTCTCTGGACACATTCCAGCAACTCAATGTCTCTTCTGCAGTGAGGGGCCCAGAACTGGACACAGGATTCGAGGGGCAGCCACACCAGTTTACCTTATTAATGATGAAGTGGGTGGCAGTGTTAAGATTGCCTGATAGTTTTGACTCCCTAAGGCATGCTAGTTTTGATGAGTTGTTAGGCACTGAAGTGCAGCTTAATTTTATTTCTGTAACACTGAAATGGTTCTGATTATCATTCTATTTGGCATGAAATATAGAGTGCTCTATTTCCCTTCTTCCTGCACATCTAAATATAGCTTGGTTTTCACTGTAGTTTAGAAGCACTAAGTCTATCTGTCAACAGTGAAACATAGATTATCATGGCCAGAACTTGCCTAATCAGATGACACAGAAGTTCAGTTTTGTGTGCTGAAGCAACTGCGGTTTGTACACAAGAGAAGAATTCCAGCTTCCTTATAACACTGAAATAACACAAATTACAACCTCGTTCTTCTATTAGCTTCTGAAATTAATACATTTGACATAATATTTGCATAGATTCTAATGTCCTTTATAGCAAAATAATGAATATTTAATCATATTCAAGGTACGCTGTGTTGGTTGGAAGCAAAAAGCTACCATGCAGGAAATGCTCTTCAATATGCAGGTTCATGGTACTCACTGCTGAGCAGTTTCTGACAGGTGCATCAGTTTCCTCACTTCCTACCACGTTCTTTAATGCATTCTAATTATCACAGATTATCATTCATGTTGCTCTGTTTAGCATTTCTTCCTATCACTAAGATTTTATCTTGAAGGTGCAATGTCTCCAGAAATCTGATTTTCTTTGTAAAAATTTTAAAGAGTGATGTACACTGACATGCAGAAAAGCAGATCATGAAGGCCTCAGAGACTGAGGATACCTGTTATCTTACTTACCAAGTCCTGTAAAAGGGATCCAGCTTATAACTGCCAATGTATTCCATACATATCATGCCTCCACCCCACAGAGTATTTATATGCCAACCATGCCGTTTGGTGACTTGGTAAGGAAGCTTATGCATGTGGAAGTCAAAACAAAATTAACTACAACCAGGAACTATGATGTAGATCTAATTAGATCAGAGCTGCCAAACAAATGATAAATTATTGTGAGTCTATCTCTTTGGTATGAAAGAAGACAGTGTGTTTTAACCATAGGAACAGTATTGCTATGGTGCTAATAGAACCAGACAGACGTTAGAAATTCATTCTTACAGAGGCAGGAGGTCCTGGTGGTGATCAGAAAAGGCAGTCTACTACAATGCCTCTCACTCTTCACTGTTCAGATTTGATTTCATTTAATCAAGAACTTGTTCATGCTTCATTATTATACTTCCCTCCTGGTGAATTAGTAACAGATTTGGACTGTGAGAAGCTTAGTCTGAGTTTCTAATGCCATTGAGAGAAGCTCTGACCCTGTAGTCCATTCCAGGCTAGTCACACTAACTCTGAACTGATGTGTGGATCCTTTCAGTCTTAAGAGTGTAGATTAACAGTGAAAGTGCAGACTGAGCAGTGAAGCATCCTGGCTACTGTAAGATGAAAACAGTTCAAACTGCTCTGCAGATGAAGTAATTAATGCAGCTATGTCATACGCTGGCTTTGCATTCTTCTCTCCTTACCCCTCCCTGACTATAAATTGCACTGACAAACATTGAAGTGGACATCCAAGTCACCTATATGCTTCCTGGCTCACAGGTAGGAATTCAGTTTGACCCAGTGTTCTGCCTTCTAAATGGGATGTGAGGGATGGTCATGTACACATGAGAGCAATGTGTGCTGCTCCACTGGCTTGTGCTGATTTTGATGCTGCCAATGTGGATTTTAAAATAAATAGCTGTCCTCCTCTGCAGTCACAGACTACAGTTGTGCAAAAATTCCTGATATATATCTTATTCTTCAAGGAGTGTGTTTAATTAAGAAATGGAAACTGCATTGATCCCTTTTATCCTATCAGTGCTCACTAGATCCATAATTTTATCAGATGGGACTTCTTCTGCTTTTTTTTCCCTCCTCCCTATTTGAATTGTTCTGTATCTTATCTTAGAAAGAGATACTGTTTATAGTATAAAACAAGATGTCATAAAGCAATGGTAAATAAGCCTGAACCTTTGTGTATACAGTAGAGGTTTACTAAACAGTGGAGACACTTAGGAATTTTTCCTAGTTATGAAAAGTTGGATGTTTTGGGGTTTGTTTTCATTTGCTTTTTTCATAGAAATTAAACTTAGCTTATGCCTTCCTGTTATAATTCTAAATCATACTTGTCAATTAAAATTTTCTGGATCAGCTAACTCAGCTTTGAATGCTGCCGAGTTTCAGCTGTTACCCTTCTTTCTCGTCTTTTCCAGTGGATGAATGACAACATTTTGGGATAAGAGCTTTGAGTAACTCCTTTTTATTCTCCAGGTTGGTTGCTTTCCAGTAGATCTGTTCTAACATGTATCCCCTAATTATGGTGGTTGGGAAATAAGATGCAAGTTGGGAATTGGGAAGAGTGTATGTCCTTCAGTTCTTCTGTGCTCCATTTAAGAATTCTCATTAGGAATCTGCTCTTCATTTGCAATTAGCTTAAGAAGGTTTCAACTCTTTATTTGAAATTAACTTCCTTAATTTGCATGGTTTTTCTTTAGTTGTAGTTTTCTGGAAATAGAATTAAAACAATATTTCTTGTTGTATACAGTTAATTTCTATATAATTATATTAGAGATTTCTTCTGTGATAAGTAAACATGAGTTTGGGAACTGCTTCAGTTGTGACAGGGAATTTGAGTAGCACTTTAGTGCTCCAAAAGCTACTTAAATCTTTCTTCTCCATTTCTATTTATGATGTGATCTTAAAAAAATTCCTTTAGGGCACTCTCATCCCACTAGGAACAGGAAGGCACTAAAGCAAAGGGAAGGCATGTCAAATGCCACACAAAATGGAAGCGTATCAGTAGATAGTGCTCGTCCTGTCAGTTCATTTTTGTGGTCTGAAGAGTTTATGTGACAGTGTTCATCACTGATGAATGCTGAAATATAGAAAATTTGAGTTTGGGCAGTGGAAGAAGAAAAGGGAGCCTCAGACTATATCTGGCCTTGCTCACTAATATTGTGTGTAAATCTAACCAAGTGTCTTCCTTGGAAAATGTTTCACAATACCACTTTTTAAAAACATGCCTAGATGAGGTGAATGATTGTTTTATTTCTTGGGTTTTAATTGACATTTCCTGGTGCATCAATTTTGCAGATAAATCAACCTCTTACACTTACTCAGGAAAATGCGTATTTATCACATTCTAAGAACGTATTG
Source organism: Lichenostomus cassidix (assembly GCF_008360975.1). Classification (NCBI taxonomy): domain Eukaryota; kingdom Metazoa; phylum Chordata; class Aves; order Passeriformes; family Meliphagidae; genus Lichenostomus; species Lichenostomus cassidix. Next base: position 38,765,597 of record NC_139480.1, on the reverse strand, counting down.
AAGTTATTGTCAGTTTTGCCTGACCATATGTTTGGACTTGAACAGATGGATGTAATTCTTTTCTTCTTAATGTGTTAGATATAAAAGTTTAAATGTGGAATAGATTAAAGACTAGTCAGAAAAAATCCTGAGAATTTCTTTTAAGGCCATCTTAAATACAAAAGGATTGTTGAAGTCAGTCTCAGTTCATGTAAGCAGCTTGTAGGGGGGAAGCATTTGGAATGGCTGCACCATTCTGATGCCCTACATGTGCCCACCTAATTTAAAAAGAAAGAAAAAGAAAAGCAGCAAGCAGCCTGTTACTGTTCAGGAAGATTTTAGGTTTTAAGATATTGCTGATGTTATGTCTGATCCCTAGTCACAGCTGCAACGCTGAAGCATGGCTGTAGAATTTTTCTAAGCCTGTGCTGATTTTGTTCATCAGAAGCAGACCTAGAAGTGTTTTTATATATTCATCCTTTCCTGTGATGAGCTTTTCAGCATTGTAAATGTTTTCATATTATGGGAGAACGGAATGGCAGTTTTCTCAGGTTTTGGCTCCATTATGGTTTGAGTATTTTGTGTGTATTGGTGCATTACTCCCACTGATAAATGAAATGGGTATGGTGCAGTAATTCTTTCATATTTAAAGCTGATCATAACATTTGAAGGTGAGTTTTATTCACTTCAGTATAAAATTGTCTTTATTTCCCTATCCTGCATCTGTTTCACTACAAAAAATCCTATAGAAAACCACAGCGTTTATAAAAGTGATTTGTGCTTTTCTGTAAAACTCAGTAGTTGATTTTTGAAGGCTGAGGTTTTTGAACTCCAGTTCAACATTTTATGATTACCTGTGTTTGATTCACAGAAATTCATTTTTTGTTTTCATAAAATTAAGGAATGATAAGAGTAAAAAAGATTCACTTTGTACTTGATACCAAAAAGCATGGAATGGTTGAGGATAAAGGGACCTCTGATGACAATGTAGTCCAGTCACTCTGGGTTACTCAGGGCCATGTCCAGTTGAGTTTTGAATATAAACAGTCAGACACACCTTAACTGCTCTCAGCAAATTTTTCCAGTATTTGATCACCATTGCAATGTAAAAAGCTTTATTTTTCCCTTCTGTTTAATCAGATGTTTTTTCCACTTTGTACCCCTAGTCCATTGAGTGTGCTTTTCTGAGCAGCCTCGTTCCATCTCCTTTTCACACTCTCCTTCAGTAAAAGCCCCCCAGAGCCTTCTCTTCTCAAGTCTCAACAATCACTTTGAACTCTAAATAACTGAGATGGTACTGTTCATATGTGTACCCTAAAATTTGCTGATAACAATTTCAGTGAAGACATGGTATTTTCACCTATTTGGTAGCTTTCTATTTGGCATCGTGTGTGTACCTTGTGGCTGATGTTTGCACAGCTGTTGGACTTTGCTCACAAAGAGACTTGCAGTAGGGAATCCAGTTCATAATATGACATACAGCAAAATTACAAATTTTCAATCAAATATATAAAAAGAAAATATTTTTAAAGAATTTTAAAACTCATCCTTAGTAATGTTAGTTCATTGTGCACTGTGAAGTTTGTAAAAAATACATTAGTGTTTGCTGTCAAATTTAGGGACACTACTGACATCTACTAATGTTTTGCAGTGAACTTGGAGGTGATTTCTGCAACAAAGATGTGTTGTTAAGGTGGGACAGTGGGTCAAGATAGCAAGAGCAATTGAACTTGCCAGTGTTGATTGGCAGAAGGCAGTATTGATTACAACAGTAGTCCACATGTTGCCACGTCAACTCTTGCATAAGTTTTTATTTTTACAGCAATAAAATATAATTTAATTAGTAGATTTGAAGGGAAGTAATAAAATCACGGAAATTTGTGGAGAATTCCTTTCAGAACTGAGAAATCATTTCAGATGACACTCAAATATGTAGAATGTCACAAGTAAATAGAGTTTTGTATCATGGTATGCTTAAAGATCAGCTTCCACTGACTCCCACATAGAATTTTATTTAGTAATTCGGATAGCCATCTTTCTAATACTGTAGTCTGAGAGAGAAAAAAGTCAAGAAATATCATTCCTTATGGAAGATAAACGCATTACAGATCAAACAACTCCCTTCAGAGATACACGAGAGAAATAATAGTGGGGGTTGGTTGTTTTGTTTTATTTTCTCCTAGTTAAGAAGTCTCTGCTGTGTTGCTGTATCCCAGTTTAAGGGTTTGTTTTCTGTTGCATTCAATCTGCATCTCAGTATCTGGTATTACCAGGCTGCAACTTGATTTACTGGTGGGTTTAAGACACTATGTGTTTAAGACACTTCTCGCCAATAATTGCAAGAATGAGTGTGGGTGGGAAGGCTTAACTAAAAAACTGTTGCTGTGTGTACAAGAAATGCTTAGAGAGTTTCAGGAAGAAGTGTTTCTTCTGAATTCTGGAACACAACTTTTTTTTTCTACTTTGATAGCAGAATAATTTTCAACCCAATGGTGTAGGCTCCCTTCCAGTCTTTGTTTCTTGACGCCTTCTTGTGGACACTCAGAACAGGAAGGGGAATTTGAACATAATAGTTTCTTTCTTGACAAAGAGCTTAAAGCAAACCTAGAAGAAAATTCCTATTTCTCCACTCTGATGGAAATGTATGATTGTATCGGATATATCCTTCAATTAGAGTTTTAAGTGAAGGAAAAATACAGGCGGGAGTACAATCCATAAGTTGGGGTGGTTTTTTTTCTAGTTACAGATATCAATGCTCATTTCTACAGAATGAAGGACAATTTCCATTCATAAGCCAGTTTACTGGGCTGTTTTGTGGCTGTGAGAAATAAATGATTAAGCAGAGCAAGAAAGAGAAATAGACATTAGAGGCTGCTGGGTGTTCTGTTTCTGTAAACACTTCTGTATTCTGAGTTAAATAGCAGGCAGCTTTTCAAAGCCAAACTGTTCCAACTTCTAGTCCAGGTAATGATGAAATTTACTGAGATTTAGATGTCATATTTGATACAAAGTTCAGTTGTATTGCATGTTTAATGATCTGCTTTAGGGTCTGATCCAAGATCTCTTTTGAGCAACCTGTCACATTTCTGAGATGTCCTGGCAAGAACAGCCAGATTGAATGAACACAGATTACAGTGTATTGGAGAACATTGTAATTAGCATTTCTACCATTTGGCCAAAGATTTGAATCAAGACCTCATTATCTTTCTGTTATTTTTAGTGCCACACTTATCTTTACTCTGTCCTTTAGACTTGCAAAAAGCTTTTAACCACAGAGAGGGCTCAGTGGAATATTCTTTTGCCTTAGCAACTTTGGTACTAATACAGGGAAGTGCATCAGGAGCAGGAAAAATGGAGACATGCAAACTCTTGTACTTCAGCTCTGGACAGCCCTGCTACCTGGAGGAGCCCAGTATTTCCTGCTGTACCTTAGATGTGCCGAAAGCCATTGTGAGCACTGGAGCAGCACAAACTTAGGAACATACAATGCCCTTGGCTCTCACCTCCCTCAGGCCTCTCAGAAACAGTAATAGTAACACACAGTGAGACTGCCTTGTATTTCTGGGGCCAATACAGGTACTAGCTGACCCCAGTGAGAGCTAGCGTTGCTCACAATGCAGACCTGAGGCTGCGATGAAAATGCTCTAGACTTGTTTTCTTTCCATTCTCATTGCATATCAAATATAAAAATTGATATATTCACCAAACTTCTTAGTCATGCTGCTCTTCATTTGAATAAAGGAAAATGGGCCAAACACACAAAAAGCCCCGCAAGTGATATGTTAAGACTACAGAGATGCTGCTTGCCACTGTAGGGAGAAAATTCTTGTGGTCAAAGCTCAGTTGGAGTTGAAACTGGCCAGAACTGTGGAGGGCAATAAAAAGAGGTTTTTTTTCAAATATATTAATGGCAATAGACAGTGTGAGAATAACACTGTCATGTTACAGGATGAGGATGGCCATCTCAAAAACAGCGACATGGACAAGGCAGAGGTGATGCCTAAAATGCTGGTAAAGATTGAGATGCAGACACCTCAGTATAAGAAAAGGGTATTACCTTGGTTTAATAGGATCCCAGGTGCACCATCATTAAAGGTGGAACCACGCCGAAAAGAGAGAGAGCCGGTAGTACGCGTTTACAATTTATGGACTTAATTAATTAGCATATCTATCTAAAATTCCCCAGTGAGAAACCTAACAAATTAAATAATTGCCCCCTTATTCTAATTACTTCCCCCCAAAAAGGTTACAACTTAGTTTACAAAAACATGTTCCAGGGATGAGGCTCTGTTCAAGGTTAGTGCCTCATGCTCTTGAGATTGTGGGGATGTTTCGTCTTCTCCAAAGAATTCTGAACTAGGTATAGTATAAGAGTTGTAAACTTGTGGGGTGAAGATACAGGGAGTAAAAGAACAGGAATAGGAAAGGATATAAGGTATATAAAAAGGGTATAAAAGTATAATGAAAAAGGACAAAAAACCCATCAGGCATCAGAAGTATTAAATGCATTCTTTGCCACTGTCTTCAAGATGGGTCTCAGTGATGAACTGGAGGACCATAACTATGATAATGATAAACTCCCAGTAGACCTTGAAATTGTGTGGGATCTGCTGCTTAAGATGGGTCTCCAAAAATGTGTGGGGTCTGATGGGATTCATCCAAGAATCCTCAAAGTGGGCAAGCCTAATGAGAAGTGGCTGAGGTCACTTGGTCTGTTCAGCCTGAAGGAGACTTAGGAAAGACCTCATTGCAGTTATAACTTCCTCATGAGGGGAAGAGGAAGTGCAGACACTGATCTCTTCTCTGTGATGACAGTGACAGGACCCAAGGGAATGGCTGGAAGTTGTGTCATGGGAGTTTTTGGTTGGATATCAAGAAAAGGTTCTTCCCCCAGGGCGTGGCTGGGCACTGGCACAGGCTCCCAAGGGAAGTGATCACAGCACCAGCCTGACAGAGTTCAAGAACTTTTTCAATGCTCTCAGGCACATGGTGTGACTTGGAGTTGATGCTGTGCAGGGCCAGGAGCTGGATTTGATGATCCTTGTGGATCCTTCCAACTCAGCTTATTCTGGGATTGTGTGAGTGTTCTGGGAACTTCCTCATCAATGTTCCATTGTCCAGAGGAAAGAACGTTCAGATATATTCTAACGAGCTGTTACAAAATGGTGTCTTAAAACAGGCAATGATCAGGTTTATGTGTTTTGCTTGCAAACAAATTAAAAAATATCATAAGAACAAGGGAAAAAAATCTCTAACTTCAAGTTTAATTAGAGTGTAAATAATTAGAGTATGTGAATTATCACTCATCTGCATTTTGTAATTTTTTTCAGATTTCTTTGGGTTTTTTACATCAAAACAGAATAGATTGCCTCCAGTTTTACTTGTCCAAACATGTGAGTAATGAAAATTAGATAGGCATAGTGTGCTCAAATATCTCAGCATAGATGTTTATACCCACTGAAAAAGAAAGGACTTTATATTAGAAGGGCAAAAAACCATGAATAATCAAATAAAACCCTCCATGTGTACTGGGTCTTAAGCATAGGAGTAGGAAGAAAAAAAAGGATCATTAGCAAAAGAACAGCTGGCAGAAACACATGTTTATGTGTCTCATGAGATATACAGCTTTCTTCCTTATTGGAAAATTTTAAATTGATACTGTCCTTTGTAAGAAAAACAGTTCATGTAGCTTGACAGCAAGACAGGAAATTCTTTACAGTTCTTCAGTACAGTAATATCTTTTAATAACAATGAACACTTAGTAAAAGTCATATAGTGACACTTGCATACCAAATCTTGTCGATATTTTGTTTTAAAGGAAAATGGAGAATAAATGTAATTCTGTATCCATCTGAAGCAAGATGGTGTAGGGCTGAAATAATTTTTCTAACAGCTTAGAGATATAACACTAGTCATAGTTTCCCTAACCTATTCTACTTTAGTTATAGTCCTTCCTTGAAGAAAAACCCCAAAATATACTGACTGTGATTTTGTTATATTTCTAAAGATCTGTGAATTTATTTTTGTAAATGGTCTTAAATAGAGAATCATTTGATCATTGAACTGAAGGAACATTTGTAACAGATATTCTGTGCAGTGTCTGAAGGCTATAATATTTACCATCAAACAATTAAGAGGACAGACCCTCTCTCTATCCCTCATTGTCTTTTAGTAGATACATAAAATATCATTAATGATGCCATTAAAATGAGAGGCTTACTCAATGTAACTTCTGTCATGTTCTGCCACGACTGAAAAGCATGCTTGTATAGATAAAGTATTTATCAAGAATTTATGATCTGGAGGGTATAACTTACTGAACTGGTGGTCAACAGGGGTCAGTTTGACACAACAATTTCCCCAGAGTCCTGCTTAGATGAACAGAATCAGACTGTTTCTGTAAACAGTCTGTTGTGTTGTGCATACTTTCCTTCAGTATTTAAAATTGCATGACTGAAATACTGGTGTGTGCCTAGGCAAAACCTAGCTTGCTCTTTTTTTAATCTTTTTTTTTTTTTTTAAGAAAAATAAAAACAACTTTGAAAAGCCTATTTTTAATTCATTATGACTCCTCAATATAAAATGTATTCATAACTAGAAGAATATACAGCTTATTAATACTTAGATATGGTTGAATACTGTTTTTAAAAGACATAATTTGACAAATTATTTGTTAGAATAATTTTTAAAAAAGGAAAAAAGAAAAAAAAAGGAAAAAGCTTTCCATCCCTGTGTATCAGGTGCTGCCAGGCTTCATTTGAAATACATAAAATTAAAAATGCTTTATATGTCCAAACCATGTTGTGAGTGAAGACTAATAAAGACTGATTTTGCAGTGACAATCATTTAGTTAACATGATTGTTAAAGCGGAAGAAATTGAGAGGTTAACTTTTCCAAAGACACATAGGATAACTGAAAACCTACATCTATTCACTAACTGTTGCTTTCAAAAGAGATCTTAATGAAAGGCAGTTTCTTCAAATGTAACCTTTAGTTTGAAATTTCTTCCGAAGGTAAGCACTGTGATAATGCCTCTGATTTCAAATGCTGTACAGTGTAAACAAATATTAGATTATTCACAACTTCTTTAATATAATATGAATGAAAAGTAAATAGGCTAGAATGGGATGGATGCATATGAAACACCGAGTCCCTTAAAATCATTGTTCCTGTAAGTGAAGACTTCTGTGCTACTCCATTTTTCATCCTTCTTTTCAAGTTGCCTTGTGACTGTGACCTCACCTGTCTGCTCCTGTGCAGGGTTTGTCCTCTGTTGGATGATTTATTTATTATTTCTTTTGAGGAAAGTAACTTTTGGCACTTGATGGAAATTCCTCCTGGTTGAAGGGACAGTCCTTTATCGGAAAAGCCTGGTTTCATCATTTCCCAGGCAGATTTCCATCAAACTGAGATCTTGGTCATGTGTAGTTAGGCCATGCCAGGAGCTGCAGGCAGGAGAACCTGTCCAGTTTCTTTGCTGCAAGGGTGCTCAGGTTGATCCTTTTGGAAGGATGCTGGGTCCTTCTGAGGCAGTTACCAGGAGCTACTTTTTTTCTTCTCCAATCTGTCCTGATCATAGCTTGGAAGTTCCTTCGCTGACAGAAGAAGATCTTCAACAGTTCAGATCTGTTGGAAGTATTGATAGTTCCTGTAGCCAGGGTTTTAGAGCTTGCCACGAGTACGTTAAATCCAGCCAGTGTACTAGTCAAACACGTCTGTGGATTGTGTGAAACACCTGGAATGAGTGACTGTGCCACTATGGCACAATTCAGCTGTAGGGTACCAATGTACTATGATTTAGATACATCTCTTTTCAACGTTTTGTTGTCAGCAGCTGTCCCTGTGATGCTGTGAGTCACTGCCTAGGGATACCCAGAGCAGGATTACTGGGTTTCCATCACAAATGATTAAGCAGCAACTGCTGGCAGTGAACTGCTGCTTTCCTTCAGGTCTACCACCATGGAGTGGAAGGACACAATTCTTGTAGTGTAGGTGGAGAGGTTCCTTCTAAAGACCAATTTTTCTTCCTAATAGGCTGGGTGAAATTTGTGGCTGTGTCAAAACAGCATTGCTTTCCCTTAATCAAGGGCTTGCCAAGACAGTATGCTCAAGGGTAGGATTTCATGGCAGGTAATGGTTTTGTTTCCAGACTGAGATGAATTTCTGTTTAAAGTTCTGCTTCCAGTGGTGTTTATAAACATGTAATATTTAGGCTACCATGAAAACTATGGGCTTTCTTCCCTTCCAAATAAACATTATGTGACAGTTGATTGTATCTAATAATGTATCTAATAAATACATAGCTAAATTATTGGGAGACATTACTAAGAATTGCACATGATTAGGGATTTTATAGTGCTGTATTCTTGGAAATCAGTGTTTCATTAAAGACATTATTTCAGGATGGATCACTCTATACTTTTGTACTACCTGAGTTCAGGAAAATATATCTGCAATTGTGTCATTGTGAGTAATTTAGGCACATTGTAAGCCCTAGGACACTCTAATGCTTTCACTGTGTTTGTATAACTTCAGTATGTTCTGAGTTCAGTTTCAGCATAAGATATTCATAGCTTGTATTTCTTGAAATGCAACTGAAAAAATGCACTTTTAAAGAAATTGTAATTTTATTTGCCTCTTTACTAGATTGTACTATATGGAGTCATCTACCATGTCATATTTTAATGAAAAGAAACGTGAATTTATTGCGGTAGCCTAACTATATTCCCTTTGCTTTCACAAGAAAATTAACTATTGCTTTGCATGCACCTTTAACAGCATTTTAAACAGTATTGTTGCAACAATCTATGCATTACCACAATGCATAATCATAATCAGTCAGTCATAATCTACTTTAATATACACTGGTGCTTATTTTAAGACTGTGGTATTATTTAAAAATTCTACTTTTTGCTTTTGTATATCTTTCGTTGTTTCCTTCTTTTCAGTATTCTATGAGGGGGTTTTTTTATGCTTTTTATGTAACATTAAATGAACAGTTTTTCGTTGCAGAATTATGGAGAAAGATTATTTCTCTTAAATAAAATTTTTTGCTCTTTACAAAATTTACTTAAAATGTTGTAAAACAAACTCAGTGTTTAACAAAATTTAAAAAAAGAGTGAGTAGATACGCATAATTACTGTAAAATTTCAGTAGCTTTTGAGTGTGACACTGGTATTTAGAACATATAAAAATACATATGCCCTGGTTATGTATGGAAATAAGTTTTTTTAATAATTACAGGGTGATAAGTATGTACAGTATAAAGGTAATACAGTGGTTTTTTGTTGTTTGAGGTTCTTTTGATGGTGGTAGAAAACCTCAGTATGTGTAGTACACTTCATTTGTTTATTTTCTCTTTAATATTTAGGACCTTTCTAAATCATGCATATTTAGATGAGCTATATCTGCAGCCATGTTTCTTTTGTCCTTTGAAGAAGATGCTGTAGCATGGTACCATAATGGCTGAGCTTCAAGGATTATTAGATTAGTTATGAACCCAGGATTTTCTTCTGCAGTTTCTTTTGTGATTTCCTGTGTATGTGTATGTGTCATATCAAATCAGTATTACTAATGGCATTCCCTTGTGTTTTGTTTTAGCAACATTCCTTGTTTGCCCGGTACAAAAACATTAAAATAGCTTTCGAAGTTTTGCTATTCAGACAAGTTTTTGTTGCCATGTGCTTAGAGAATTTTTTCTTCCTTTTTCCCCTGCTAAAATTTTTAGCATTTCTACTTCCCAGTTATCCATCCCTGTGGTATATGAAATCTTACCTTGTAATTTTTAGAGATCGATTTTCAAGTATAAACATTGTAATAAGACAGTAGTTGTCCCAATACGCATGTTTAGTATTAAAAATGCATGTGTAAATGGCTAAACTGAAAAACAGAGTTCATGCTAATAACATAAAAATCTGTATAAAATAAAATGTAAGGTCATTTTCGTCAAGTGCCTGCTCTTATTTGGGTCTAATGCTGATTAGAAATAGGCAGGGTTTTTTAAGAATTACTATTTCTGTCCTTTATTTAATGAGCATATTTACAAGAAAAAAAAACGTTATCCATGATTTCCACTTCACTTAAATTTTTTTACATTGCCATTTTGAAAAAAAACATATACTCACCATACCTCATTAGAATGCAAATGTGTGATATTGCTAATTAATGCTTCTGGAGTTTAGATATCAAATCGGGGAGTTAACTGTAGTTGGTATTTTAGAGTAGTTCATTTTAAACCTTCTCACGTGGTCTTAATTAAGCCACGTGGACTGGCTTGCTCTCTCTGATTGGCACTTGTCACTCTGGACAAGTACACCTGGAGCTCCCTTCACACCAGTGTCAGAGAAAGCTGTTTCAGTTTAGGGAAAGTGAGGATTGTTTCAGCAGGAAAGTGTAAAATGAGGCCTAGGCTGCTAATTAACCTTAATCAGGAGCAATTTGGCTTAATCAGAAGTTTTACAGCCTGCTCTAAGTAGTGAATTCCTCTCTATAGCAGCTCTTTTCAGGAATTCCAGTAGATGAACCATGTATAATGCTTTGAGTGCATGTTGTATCTGAATGTGGAATCTTGACCTGTTCAAGTACATAAACCTTTATTTACACTGAAGGGCAAAGGTATTTTTTACTAGTAGCAACTCCTGCTACACTGCATTTTTATTCTGCTCTGTTAGAAAGGTGACATCATCACTGTACATATATTTGAGAGAACGAAGTTAGTGCACACTGGTGTTTTCCAGTAAAAAATATTTTAGTTAGTTTAGAAGATGTATAAGGAAGTCCATCCCCAAATATTTGCATAAGGCTTCCTGTGGTTTTACAAGGTCTGAGGTCTAGGCTGCAATATTTTGCATTGTATAAGAGACATGAGATCTGAAGTAACTGTTGCATTTAAAGGATCCTTCTTTCTTTTCAATGATGTCTTAGTTATCATCCCATTAATCCAGATAAAAAATGGGGGAATAGTTATGTTGATTTCTGAAATGAGAAAATGAGGAACAATTTACATAAATTAAAGTGGAAGGAAAGCCAGTAACAGCTTTACAGCACTTAAGTTACAGTTTAAAATTCAAAAATTAATTGGGAAAGTAAGACTCTTAATAAACTTTTCAAGGTGAAAGCATAAAATTTTTAAAATATTTTAAAGTTTTCCTAATTTACATACTTTAAGACCATGGGTTTTCATTATAGCATGTTCTTCTGTGTGAAGGTGAAGAAAAAGGAGTTAAGGCTTTAGGAGCTGAGGGCAGATTTGGCCTTGCCCACCCTGTGGAAGCTGGAACAATCCCAGCTGGTGGAGAGTTCATGCACTGTGATTCCAGGCAAAGGAACTGCACTGCAAGCTGCTGCCCTTGATGTCATTGTCCTCTGGAGAAAGGGTTGTTCTAGTGCCTGCATCAGGACACCAAATTGCAGCACTCAAGCGAGAGCACTGCACTGGGGGTAGGAGGCACAACCTCCACCACAGCATGGTTTGGAAATCCAGTGTCTGGCTTGGTGAACTTCAGAACAGACACATTGCTTGAGGTGGAGCAGTCCTTTATCTCTTCTTGAATCCTAGTTGTCTGAGCAACTAGAGGAGGGAACAGCTTTGAGGCAGATAATGTTTTTGTTACAGTGCACTTAAAACCAGTGAGATGAACAGTGTCCAGCCACAGATCTCCTCATAGAGGTGAATATCATCTCTCCCTTCTGACTGACCCTCCCGTAGCCATACACATATGGATTGTTGGCTCATCATTTAAAATTAAGTCAAGAATCAGGGGAAGAAACTAGCACAGCCACAAGCTGAGGGGAAAAGTACTAATGGGCATGTGAACCAGCAAGTTCATTCTAATGGGTGGATAATTTTCCATTACAGGCTTTCAAGGTAGAAAAATAAAACTAGATGGCTATAAGGCATTTCCTCATCCTGTTGAGCTCTCAAACCCTCCAAGTACCGTTTATGTTATTGAGAATTCAATTTATTTCACAGCATGGTTTAGGCTCCTCTGTTTCTTTTAAAGGATAGAGTACTGTATTGACACAAAGACGGTAAAATACTGCAATTCTCAATGTGATCCATGGTGTCAACATGGTGCACAGTAGTGGGACACAGTTTATCAGTTTTCCCACTGCATATTCAAGGGAATTGCTTTCTAAATTTTTTAATTTATTTAATAAAATTTATTATAAAAATTATATTTTTATAAAATAACTTTTACAAAGGACAAAACTAATATGATGTCAAAATTGATGTTTTACCCATCTTTCCCTCCTTATTTCCTATGTCTGTATTTTCTACACAGTTTTACTGTGGTACTAAATTACCAAAATTGTTGCCTTTCAAATCTGTGTTGTTTACTTTTGGCAAGACTTGGAGGTACTTAAAGAGATTAAACAGGGCAAATACTAAGTCTCTCAACATACTGTCTCTTGCTAATGTGAGAAAACATATGCATGCTTCAATTTGAGTGAGAAATGAGAAAGACAAGTTTTTAATAGACCATAGTACTGTAGCATATGATGTAAATGGGTTGGAGCAGTATAATGGTATGTTGGACAATGGAGTAAAAATGACTTTTTTTTAAGCTTGTCTCACTTCCCCATCCTGCCCTGAATGTGGAATGCCTGATATTGCAAAACATCAAATGAATTAACAGCTGTTCTTAGCAGAGAAAAAGTAATTAATGAAATAAGGTCTCTTGCACCTCCTAGTAATTCTGAGAGTATTAAGAGTGTAGTGAGATGGGGGAAAAAATGCTGCACAGAACTCGGTCAGCATTTGTCTTCTCTGGTCCTAGGGGATGGTATTGGAACAACAACATTCCAGACAATTGAAGAGATAATTTGGGTAAAAACCAGAATACTCAGTTCTGTGGATGTTGTAGTGAGCATGTTGCACTGTTGAAACAGTGTTAAAAAGCAATCAAAAGACAAAATAAAATCTTTGGTCTCACTGTTATACTGCCCCTGTTTTCTGTTGAAAATCTGAAGCCCAGACAGAGGAGACAAAGCAGAATAAAAGTACTGTATCTAAGGAAGAAAAGAAGTGACTGTAATTATAGAAAAGAAAAAGCAGTCATAATTCTGGTTGTGCTGTGCCTTCATTGAAATTACTACTGTCATTTTATTCTAAACTTTTGGCTTTATCAAAGGTGTGCAAAGAGAAGATGGTGTTTTATTAAGTCTGATGGTTGTGATTATACCCCAAAAATGGCTGCATTAAGCTTTCATATAGAAATCTGCATTATGGCAGTGTAACCATTATTTAGCGTTTATTCCACAAAGCTACTATTAATGTATTTAGGCTTTTTAATTTGAAAGGTTTTTCTTTTTTACTGTGATATGTGAGAAATTGAGAAACTTATCACTTTTAACTGGTATAACTTTTCAGGGCAAAGGGCATGTGAGAACTGTTATGTTCCACCATAGATGTGTTCTTGCAAAGAACAAAGCTTTTTGCCCCAAAGGTTGTAATGGTTTTGGTGGGTTTTTGTTTGTGTGTTCTGCCAAATGAAAGAAATATTTATGTATTTGACATATGTGTGTCATAAATGAATATTTCCATCAGAACCATACCCATTTTCACTGCCATCCATAGTCTCTGTGAATCTCTCCAAATATGTACTGGGACCTGGAATGTGCCCTCCCTAAGTAAACACAGTCTGTTTTACAAAGTCACAACTGGTTTGAAATAACTTGAATCAGCTGTAAGAGTTATGTGATTTATACACACAACAGAAACCTTTTAAAGAAAATATCTGTGCCTTGTGTAGCAGGTGGTGTTTACATGTTTACTGTGACACAAAGGTGATTGATTTTGATACTTACTTGCATGTATTTTTTCTCTTTTATAGAAGTGTTAAAATTATTACCACATCAGAAATCATTCTTGGTAGCATAAAGACTGCAACAATCACGAGGAAAATTTGTGTCCTCTGAAACGTTGTTATATATGAAATAAGACAAACTTCTGAAATTTCTCCTTGCCCTATGTAGGGCCAATTTTCTGGAGAAAAAAAAAAACCCACTAATTATTTTAAGATCCAAATATCAGCCAAATACTACGTGTTAGTGTATTAAATAGCCTCGGAAATTATGTGAAGAGTATTCATTTCAGCTATTTCATAATAAGTTGATTTTTCAAGCTGTTTCTAGCTTCTAAGGGAAACCAGAAAGAATATTTCTAACTTCACCATTCTCTTTGAGACATATCCAGCAAACCTAGTGCAGCTGGAGGCTGCATTTTATTTCTCCTTTTATACCGTTGATAGAGCTCTTTTGCTGTGCCTCAGATTTTCCATATTCATAATCACTTATCTTTGCACCTGAGCAGGAATTCTGTAAGCTCTGCCAAAACTCCTTCTAATGCGTTAATGCCGTTTTCCTTTTAAAATCACAGTTAATGTGAATACAAAGAGAGAATTACTTAAGACATTAATATTTTTCTGCTTAAACTTGCAAGCAATGCTTTCTCAGTTTCTTACTACAGATTTCTTCCAGTTTGGAAGATGATAATGGGGAGCAATATTTTTCTCTCACTTTTTCTCCAGTGGATTCTTTAAATTATGAAGAAACAAATAATATGCTGCAGCTCAAATTCTGAAAATAGAGATTTTTACTCTATTTTTCCCAATGTAGTGCTTACTTCCTTAAAAGAGTGATGTCTGGAAGATTGTAGCAAATGCATACACTTCAGATAAAAACAAACACACTCTTACATCTGAACTATCTGGCATTAATTTGAATAATTCATTTACTGAATTTTGTCAAAGTGCAAAGTCTTTACTCTGTTGTAAACAAATATGCCTCTGCACAAAAACTACCAAAGTGGAATCTTACAAATGATGAAGTTATAATTATAGCATGTTCCTGATCCTGAGGGAGGGAAACATAATTTTGCAGACAGTTATTTAGAAAGAAATAGTAACTCTGATTTTTGAACAATATCTTTGTTGGTTCAGAAGCAGTGGCACTGAATAGTCCCTGTAAAGAAGGTTTAATACAACATCTCAGGAGTTCTGCCAAACTTATTCAAGTTTCTCGGCTTCCATCAAATGAAATTTTCTGGATTTGAAAAAAAATGGGTTAGTCTAGACTTAACTGCAGTTGGTGATTAGCCATAGAAGAAATTACCACTCTAGAAGAATAAAATTTTACAATCAGTCCAATTTATCCATAAGGTAAACAACATGAAACCTCTTCTGTGCACTGAAAGGCTTTTAAGCATAGTTTTAAAGTAGAAATTTATATACATGTTAGTTCTTTCTGACATAATGTATTTTAGAAAAAGAGAGGTGGTGTTTCTTTCTTTGACTGGATATCTAAATATTACATGGTCTCTTCATGGCTGGGATTTGACCATCTGAAATGTATCATTCAGGTAAATCAAAAAAATCGGGGTTTTTTTGGGCAAAGACATCATATAATTTATGATATAGTTAGGGATAATAATACATATTTGTAGAGTTCTTAGAAGTAATTTTGATGAAAGTGCTGTTAAGCAGCTTCAACTGAAACTGAATTTATGATCCTCTGCTTGAAAGCCATCTGTTTCCAAAACACAACAAAATTCAGATCCAATAAGCCAGAGACAGAATTTTATTCAAAACACCTAAAGAAGTAAAGCATTAAAAATAAATTACAAATACGAATATAATATATATATGTGTATATGTGTGTGTACAGATATATATATGTATAGATACATACATACCAAATTCATGAATACATACTAGGAAAACCAGATACTCCCTACCTCGTAACCTGATGGATATGAACTGCTATTTGCAGATGGTCACAAAAACTCAGGCCTTGCTTTCATACCACTGATTCAAGAAAAGTTTAGGTAATTCAAATTCTCTCTTACAAAGTCCAGTTAATGATAGGTTGACAGGGGTGGTGAAGTGGGGATTTATGTTTGGCCCGTAGCTCAGGTCTGTTGGTGAAGCCTGGAGTGTGAACAGAGCCAATGAATTTGGAACTTCCAAACTCACAGCAGCTCCAAGAGGCTGTCATCGCACTGGCATGAGGCTGCACACTGGGAATGCCTGCAAACTTTGGCATGTATTGTTACTTTTAACTACACTCATATTTAATCTTTCTGCCCTTTTCATAAAGTTAATCTGAGAAAACAGTATTTCTGTGGAAGCTGTAAAGACCATGTGAAATACATGGGTAAAAACAAGGATGACTTTATCTTAAAATACTATATGATTTAAGCATTCAGTAAAAAAGACTGTCAGAAAATTTTGTCCTCTCTCCCTCTCCTTTTGTGTCTGTAATTAAGAAGCAATGATGAAATGCAAGCAATGAGTTAATAGGAGATATGCCAACTGTAGCATGCCTGAAAATCCACTAGCAGTTACCTACTTGTTCATTGCCTCAATTGTATCTGTTACCAAATACAGTATTTGTAGTCAGTGTAAGAGTGGATGAATAGCAAGTGCTAACTAACTTAGTCATACCTACAAAAATACAAAACAATTAAACCACATGTGCTCCCCCACAAGCCTAAAAACTTACTTGAATTTGTGTTTTAAGAAGCATAAGAGTAAGAATACCAGCTTTAGATTTGCCATACTGCATAAATATTCTTTCTGTGTTGACAAATAATGCAACACATCTGGTTTAGCCTTGCAACTTCTAAGGTCTTCATTAAGTTTATTCCTCTTATTAACAATTAAAATACCAAGATCAAATTTAGTCAGAGTTGTCTAGAAAAAATTAATTTTCACTCAATGCTATTATATGTATGGATGTGTGCAACTCATGCATCTACACAGTTTTATAATAGGCAGCGAATATTTAAGTGATTCCTAGCAGATTATTTGTCCTTAGACTCTTTCACATTCTACTGCTTCCAAAAAGATCTCTGGGATTGGTTTAAGGAAGCTATATAAAAAAGAAAGGCTCTTTTTTACATTTCCTGAGATCAGAATAGAAATTTAAAATTCTGTTAAACACACCTTTACTTTTCTGTTTAGTAGCCTTGCATTTTGAAGGGAAAATCCTGAAGAGTAGGCTTGTGCAAGAAGTAAAACATTCCTGATAGACAGAAAGGTTTGTGAGCTTTGTGAAATAAATAGGGACCAAGATCTTAACCTTCTTTGAAAATCTTACACTTACAGAAGTACTTCAGTCTTGGTCAGTTAAAAAGTTCAATTTGTATTTGAATTTATCGCACATTCCAATTTAATATATATTATAATTTTTATTGCAGAAATTCAAAATGTTGAGTTTGGAAAGTGTTAATAGACCATTTCAACACTAAGTTCTTGTGTGACATTTCTGCTCAAAGTTCAAGTGAAGATAATCTACATTCATTTAAAGTGGTTTAGTTTTCACAAACCGACGTTTTTGGACAAAAGAATAGTTCTCAGAAACTGTTATTTAAAAAAAACCTTACCTCTATGAAGAATGGAAAAAAATTAACATTTTTAATCTTCTGGAGCAGTACTGCCTCTGTTATTGTATCTGCAGAATGGCATGTGACATACATTCTCAATTTATTTTACCTCATTCCTTCAAACAAGCTGCTTGTATTTTTCTCCACTGAAATTATTTTTTTGCATTTAAGTGCAACAGCCGAGTTCTCAACTTCATAGTAGCCTCTCCTGTAAATAAGTGCTTTTTTTCTGCACCTTGTGTGTGTAACACTATTCTCTGCACATGTAGAACATACTTTTTGTAGCTATGAAGTGTGAGGTTATACTTCATCCTATTGTTCTGCAAACACCATTCTTACTTCCTAACTCTTTGGCCCTAAATATTCTCCCATAACAATGTGCATTGTGATGGTATAGAAAAGTCCTCTCTCTTGCAGTCATCTGTGCTCACTTTGTGCATTGTGAGTGGTAGTTAGACTACCTTCCTAGAAGGTAAACTAAACTTCCTAGAAGTCATAGCTGTATTTTGAAACACACAAAAAAATTAACTTGGGCATTTTCTGAAGGAAAAGGATTAGTGGAGATATATTGAAAGAATCTCTTCTGAATAATCACAGCACTCTGAAACTACATGAAGTTCATGAGTTGCCAGCTAAATCTGCTGCAAGTTAAAGAAACAGCTAAGGTTATTTTAAATTCTAGTGGTGTTTCTGCTGTTACTGCCTCCTGAAGTTTCCCTCAGAAATGTACAGAGTATAAGTACTGGATTAAGCTCACTCTAAAAGGAGTCTGGAAAAGGATTAGGAGGTATCTCTGACCAGCCAACTAGAGGAGGGTATGCAAAGAAAACAGTCTGCAGCCAAAGAGGAACAATGGATTTTTCACTATGATACTAACACAAGAAGCTGCTGAGCTGCTCTGGGCTCATCAGTCTATTCCCTTACGTGAACCCATGTCCAAAGGGATAGTAGTAATTTCTGCCTTGTCAAATTCTCCCATTTTTCCCGATTATCCTTACACCACCGATTTAATCATCTGACATTCTGTTGCAGATTAATTCGCCCCTCATGTTTTATTATTATTATTGTTATTTTTATGGAGATAGGGTATGGCTTCAATACAGAACTGCACGTTACAATTTTGGGAGGCCCCTTTACAGCCAAATGGTTTTTTTATCAACAGAAGGGAAAGGTAAATAGGATGGGGACAAATGAAAGGAGGTGTGTGGGAGAGAGAATGTAACGGAGAAATTATTTTCCGGATAAAATATGAAGTGGATAGGAATGTTGAGAATTGCTCTGGTTGTGTCACTCCCAGGCAACTCCATGAAAGAATTAAGTCATCTGCAAATAACAGATGAGTTATCTGTCTTTGTGAAAGGAGCACACGAAAATGTTGAACTTTTTTCAGGTTTATGTATGATTTCTCATTTCCTCTTATCAGTCAAAGGTGAGCAATGTTAATTACAAAACCAAACAACCTGTAGGCAATAACACATCTTAAAAACCCACAGCAATTCACTGGTATTAATAATTGAGGAGAGTAGGTCATAAAGAAGAAGCTGAAGCATGGATTTTGATGTTCCTCTCTCCAGTAGTATCCAAAAAGCCCAAAGAGAGACATATATGATGTGTATAAAGACTGAAGAGGGCCTGAACACTGAAAAGCCTCACAGATTACTGAGTGAACTGGGGTTGTTGAGCCCTGAAGGGCTCCAGGGAGATCCTATTGCAGCCTTTCAGTATATAAATAAGGATTATAAGAAATGTGGAGACTTTTTACCCGGCCTGTAGTGACAGGACAAGGGACAGTGGTGTCAAACAGAAAGAGGGTAGATTTAGATTGAATAGATTAAAGAATTCTTTTATGGTGAGGGTGATAAGACACTGGAACAGGTTGTCCAGAGAGTAAGACTCTCATCACTATAACCTTTTAAGGTCAAGTTGCAGGGGCACCCCTTGAGCAACAGGAAAGATGTCCCTGCCTTGCTGATTCTGTTATTCTATGATTCTGTGATGGTTTGAATGCTGTACAGTGCCATATTTGGCTATAACAGTACAGCTAAATTATTCTGGTATGTCAAGCACTCTTAATAATCCTAGGATTGTAAAACAGTTTGGGTTGGAAGGGACTTTTAAAGATCACCTGGTCCAACTCTTTGTGAGCAGGGATATCTTCAACTAGATCAGGTTGTTCAGGGTCCCAACAAATCTGACCTTGAATATTTCCAGATTTCCAGGACTGGTGATGCAACCAGTGTTTCACGACTTATAACACAGCAGAAATCAAATGAAAAATGAACATTTTTCTTTCATGTTGATGGTATCCAAACAGAAAAATACCAGGTGTGTTAGTAGGCTCTGTCTCCTATCCTTTAGTTTTAATACTTAATTTTGTAAAATCTTCACTGTATGTAATGAACTTTTTCACTGCTTAGAGAAATCCAAGTGTTGATACTGGAGAAAATGTTTAAGGATCACCAACTGTTAGCCCATAAACTCCAGACAGAAAGTGAGCCTGCAGACCGTCTTTTGAACTTTGAACCTTGTTCTTTTGTAGTGCAATAGTTTAATTCCAAAAAGAACTTTTAAAAACAATTAGTCTTTCTTAGGACATGTTCTTTAGATACATTAGAGGAGAAACAGCTGTTCATTTTACAGAATCTTTGGTGAAGACACCATTTTGTATATTAACAAAAAGTCAAAGTTGATTTTATTTAAAAGTTGAACACCAGTAGTTATCATCTCACTGAAAGGAAAGTAGTTTTTGCAACCATGTTGCATAAAGCTTTCATCTGAAAATAATTAAGAAGGAAAACTAAGAGCACCAAAAAGTAATAGGATTGTTTATTTGCAATATACAGTAGATAAGAATATTAAGATAGTGAATCTATTTGTATGGAAATCTAAAATTAACAGCCAAGTTTAATGTCTCACATAGGAAACTTTAATAGTTATGAAGATCGTGAGGTTTTCTTAGGCTCTCCATATTTTGGAATCCTTCTATAATTCATCATACTCTCCTGTAATCATAGCAGGCCAATTTTGTGCACCATGGCATCTCAGCTAAGTCATGCACAGTATTGGGAGTGGAAATATTTAAGTTATTGAACTGTTTGGAATAAAATATTCCATATATTAGAAGCACTGTGCTTTCTTGGTGAAACACAGTGAAACAGTACACTCCTGAGGTGAATGCAAGAGGGCAGTGTGAGATATTCATTGTGGGAGATCTTCTAAGGACATAGGCTAAAATAATTCCAGCAGTGAGTATGAGGGATGTCAGCTCCTGTCAGCAGCAGCCACGTCTTGGCAGTTTTAGAATCTCTAAGGCAGTGTGTCATATTAGCCCCAGAGAAGATGGTAGGGGAGGAGCTCTTTGCAGTTTTTTGGGGTGTACTGGAACTTCATGTCTTCTTCAGTTCACATGGAAGGTTGACTTAATGTTCTTCAGCTGTGATTCTGAATTGTTAAAATGTAATTATGGCTTTATTATTACAGTGTTATTTCATTTCTCAGAGATTTTTTTCTCAAACATGATGAGCCAAAGCCATAGTCCCTATGAAGGTGCTAACAATGCTTGATAAAAGTGACGAGTTTGCTTCAAGCTAGTTATTTGACTGACATTTCTCTTAAAAGTAAAATAAATTAATTTGAATATATATTTAGAAAGGAGTGTAAGTACTTTATATGTTATGCATGAAGAACAGTGTCAGTAATTTCTACTTTTTCATTTATCCCACTTCCCAATGGGAGCTGGGTATTTGTCTTTGAACAGAAATGAAAAATATTCTTACTTATGTATGATCTTCCCGAATCTGAATATGTTTATAAATATATACATATAAGGGAAATTTATACAGTATTCACAGAGACACATCATTAATTAAAAACAATTTAATATTATTTATTAAGTTTAGGAACAGCTTGAAGCTGCCTGTCATTATTAAAGTAATTGCAATATTTAAGTACATAATAAGGCAATGTTTCAATGTTAGAAACAATAATCAAAAGATAACATGTGCCCAACTCAAGGAAATTTTTAATACATTCATTACATGCTCCTGACTCTTGCTTTTCTTCTTGCAAAGGACTCACATTGTTACTGCATTACTTCCTAAATAAAAAAATCATATTTTTATACCTGATCACCTCAGGAGAATTCAGTTATGTTTGAATTCATACTACTGAATTTCACATAGGTATTAAGATAAAGCAAGGCTGTGCCTGTAAGACACAGACCCAAACGGCAAGAAGCACAGACTTAAAGGAAAATACAGAGGGGCATTTTGTGCCTCAGGGAGGGAGAGACAAAAAGAACAACTCATTCAACAGAAAATGTGCTTAGAGCAATGCTGTGAGAAAGATGTCATCCACTGCTGAAGGTGATGTGGGATAGGAATAGTTTGCTGCCTCTAATGGCTTGCATTGTTTGCAGGGCTACGTTCCTATTTGTGCTACAGCTGAGTGATCTGAGAGCTCCAGTTGTTGCAGCTCTGCTTCTCCCTGTGTACCTGGCTTTTAATGACGCCCTAAGAATGACTCCTGGCTATATATTAGTCAGAAAAGATCATGGCATGCTCTCCATATTGGACCTGCTCTGTCATCCACTGTGAAATATAAGAGTACGACAGTGGTGGTTATTATTTGAGGGAAATTCACAGTATGACTGATTAGATTTTCTTTTGACATTTTAATCATCATAAAGGCTCATTGCTGCTTTGTTGCACTGGGACCTTTGTGAATTGGATAATAAATACATGTCATATATTTGAAGGATGACTCCTTTCCTTGAAATGAGTTAAGCTTGACTAAATGAGGAAAATGCTGCAGTGCTGTCAGTTGGCAAATAAGCTGGTTTCTTAGAAGTGGTCTTAGAGTTTATGAAACATTTCTTTTAAAATATCCTACAGCACTTACTGTAAAATTAAGAATGTATATTTTCTAGAAATCCAACTGTGAATGGACAGTTTATTTGAATAGGTAATTATTATGGTAACTAATTTAAGATATTGTAGTTTTTCTGACAATGCTTTTGGGAATTGACTTTATCCTAGAACTGTTTAAATGTATTTTAGAATAACTTGCAGTAGATTTGGATAATATCATTTCCATCAGCATTTAATTGGAAGGAAAAAAGATTATAGTACAAGAGTAGTTCTTTAAAAAATTGATAGCGTGTAAGTGTGCTAAAATACCTGGATAACTCTGCCATACAGTGCACAGTGCCTACTGTGTAAATAATCCCATTCAAGCTACTAGGACTCATTAAATGAGTAGATTTAACCTTGAGATATTGCTAATAAACTACCTTAATGAAAGTCACATAGGAAAAAGTTCTCAGTCCTGCATCATTAGACACTTTTTTGAAATTCAGGCTTAAGTCTTACTTTGTGGATAGTCTTGACTTATGAATTGCTTGTTTACAAGCACTTTTAAATAAATTTGGACTTTACATTCTAATAACAACCCAGACATTATTTCTAAAAGTTGACATTTGCCATGAGCAATTTTAATACCTCTAGTTGTTTCTGTATAGTACCTATTTTTTTTAAAATCCTGCCTAATATGTGTCTAGTTTGTAAAAATATGTACATAACATATGTCTTTTCTATTTGCTCATCTGAAACAGTTTTAGCACAAACTAATACATAAATAGTGACTATTATTAATGTTGGCATTAGTCTGGAATAATTTGTTATACACACTCATCTTTATTTCACATACTGATCATGTTGAAAATCAGTGAAGCATGTGAAATTGCAAATGACAAAGCAGAAGCATTTGCAATTCTGTCCACTTCTGCTTACAAATTAACTGGTTTAATCTTCAAAAAATAAAATCCACATGATATTAAAGCCAACAATTTGAGTCTAACCATGAGAATTTTGTCATGTCAGCAAATGGAGAATTGTACCTGTTGTGCCAAAATTTCATATAAGGGGTTCCCGTGATAAAGCAGCTATAGGGATATGTACTCATTTCTGTTCTAGTTTCTTTGCACACATTAATTTGCTCACATAATGTTGCTTTTACAGTATGTAAGTTGGTGTTGGTAAAACAAAGAGTGTAGCTGAATTTGCTCAAGGTCATTTCTGAAGTTAGTAGCAGGGGTGGGACTAGAAGTCAAATATTTTTGGAATTGTGCTTCAGACCTATCAGTCCCAAAATCCTGTCTAGGTGATAGTATACACCTTACATTGGAATACCTTTCCTAAAGGGCACTAAACTCCAAGCTTGATTAATGGTGACACATTACTTTGTGTGACAGGAGCATAAGCTCTGAATGAACAATTATTTAAATGTTCTCAGCTGAGAATCATGCCCTAGTCATCCATGCTTGATGTACAAACATGGTCTCCTGACTGTCTACGCTTTTGCCCATCTGTTTGGATGGCATAATGCCTGTTCTCAAGTAGGTCAAAACCTTGCCGTAGGGCATGTATGCCAGGCAACAATGGCTTTCAGTGGAAGACTGCATAATCCTGAAAGTCTTCACTTTTGCAAGAAGTCTTTCCTTTGGTGTAGGATTCCATCATTAGCTCCTCAGGTATATATACTTATCCTCAGATGTCTGAAAAATAGCAGGGGAAAGGAGGGAATGGACTAGTAGGATGGAAATGAGGCAATAAAGAATCTTTAGTTTTATCTCATATGAACTCTGAGAAAAACAGTATCATGTTAGTGATTTAAAGTGTGGAACTCACCAGGCCAAGGGGAGAATGTGGTGTAGTGTCTGTTGTAATGGGCTTCTCTGTCTACTACTCCATATATATGTATTCAGGCCCCTGAGGCTGAAAAACAGGGAACGTTGGTCAATGCACAGACCTCAGATTTCTCAAGAAGACCACTTACTGTATGAAGTATCACACAGAGAATAGACTGTCTTAAAATAATTCTGATTCAAGATATGTGTGTGTATATATATATAGTTTTAATAACTCTGACCTAAATACTTGCTTTGTTTATATCTGGTGCAGAAAAAAGGAGTATATAAAATGTAGTAATGGAACTGCTATGACTTGCTCATTGTTTGAACACTTCTTTATAGAGAGCAACATACATACCTCATGGCAGGAGATAGCAAAATATCTTATATGTGTGTGTCAGTGTTGGTCTTCTCTCAACAGAATGACAAGAGTCAGATGATCTGAGCCCGATAGCCACTGTACTCTGCAAAATATAAGCTAAGCATTTTTAGGTTATATTAAATAATGTTTTAAATTTTCCACTACAAAATATTTTAGAAGCTATCATGTGTATTTTATTTTTAACCAGTATATACTAGGATAGCACAGCATAGCATAGCAATATAAGTACAAAAATAGTTAAAGCTGTTGTTCAGTTTCAATGGCTTCAGTACCTTGAAAGCCATTGAAAACTTTTTAACTGGGCTTCGTCCAATTTTTTCACCCTACAATTTAGGATCTTCAAGGTTATGTCAGAGAGGTATTACCTGAAATTGATACTGATATTCGTGTACTTATGGAAAAAAAAACAAAAACCAACCAACATATTAAAAGCTTCTGCAATTCAAATACTGCAGAAAACTCCATACAGGTAACAGTGCATTAATTTCATGAAATATAAAAGAATAAGCAAAGTGCCCTCTAGTGAAAAAAGTTTAGCAATGTCTATTCATAGAGTGTATTTTACATATATATGTAGATATATAGATATATTAATTCATCCACTCTGGTTTTGAACTGGTAAGGGCATGGATAAAGCTGTACTTTAAAAATTTTGCTGATAATTCATAACTGACTTTTTCAATAGCACATTAGTTTGATTTATTGATGGTGAAAGCAAGTTCAGGCCCACCACCAGGAATGCTGAATAGGCATATGCTGTTCTAAATAAACATTAGTTTCCATTATGGAATACTACTATTGTTTTTTTGAACAGTGTCAGTCCTGTTAGCTTCTCCCAATTTGTTGTGTTTCTTCCTCTCCATGCTTACTCCATGCTTGCAGTTTGAGCTAAAGTTGCCACTGTGATCTAGAATCAACAGAAAAAGTTTGAGAAGGGGCAACATCACCAAGGTTTCTGCTTAAGGTTCCTCACATATACCTTATGACTGGTCTGCTGTTCCGTTCTAGATATAATCCAATGCACTCTTTTAGTTAAATTGTCCCAGTTCTCAATATGAACCACAGATACATATTGGTATGTATCTTCAGGTGGGCAGTCCAAAATGCTTAAACCAAGTGCCAAAGTGTCAAGATTAGTTTCACAAGTTATCTTGCTCTGTAAATTGATTCAGTACATCTGCATGCTACCCTGGAAGTCTGAAGGCAGCTGGTAGGAAATGTTAACACCTCAGATATTTCTGTGCACACTTGTGACTCAGTGCTTCTCAGAAATATTCAGGACTCAATTATCTTCTGAGACGATGGGCTCTTGTTTAGTAGTCTAAAAGTTAGAATAGGAGATCTGAGGTACTAGTTTTTCTCGGCTTGGATCCATAACTTTGTTACTCTAAATGAATGACCTCACACCAGTCTGCCAGCAGCTGTCAGTGGGGCCCCTCAGCATCCTGCCCATGGAAGCTGTGTTACTCTGCAGCCACAAGTGCAAGAACCTCTCAGGTAGAACAAGAGTGATCTGGAATGCAGTGAAAGTCTGGTGAGACCAGCCAGCTGGGAAGGGGCAGCTTGAGAGTTCCAGCACCTGGTGCTTGGGTCACTGGAATCACACAGAAAAGCACTGAACTAACCTTCCTCCAACCAAGTGCCCCAGATTCTCACTGGTCTTGTGTAGTAAGGTTCATTTTTCCTTGTTTCTGCACCCTTGTGTTGTTTTGCAAGTCCTAGCATCAGCAAGAGACATGGAAGGAGCTCGCACACAGAATAGGCATTTAAGGCTGTCTTCTTGAATTGGGAGCTCTGATTCACACCTTCTATGTGTTTTTACCACAAGACATGACTTTACTTCATATTGGGTTGGAAGGGACCTTAAAGATCATCTAGCTCCAACCTACACCCTCAACATGGGCAGAGAACCTTCCACTGGACTTGAGGTTACTCCAAGCCCCATCCAGCCTGGTCTTGAACACTTCCAGGAATGGGGAGTCCACAACTGCTCTGGGCAACCTGTTCCAGTGTCTCATCACCCTCACAGTAAAGAATTTCTTCCTAATACCTAATCTATACTTAGCCTCCTCCAGCTAAAGGCCATTCCGCCTTGTCCTGTCATTACATACCCTTGTGAAAAGTCCCACTCCAGCTCTTTCCTAGGTCTCATTAGGTACTGGAAGGCTGTCATAAGACCACCCCAGAGCCCTCTCTTCCCAAGGCTGAACAGCCCCATCTCGCTCAGTATGTCTTCATAAGAAAGCCTTTCTAGCTCTGTGGTTGATTTAGTGGCCTCCTCTGGAATTGTTCAACAGGATGTAGCCTTTTACCTATGATGTACCTGAAGAATCTTTTTTTATTACTCTGGATGTCCTTGGCCAGATTTACTTCTGCTGGTGCTTTAGCTTTCCTAAGCAGCTCCCTGGCTATGTAGATTGTTTATCTGTATTCCTCCGAGGCTGCCTTTCTCTGCTTCCAACCTCTGTAAGCTACCTGCTCATGTTAAAGTTTTTCCAGGAGCTCCAGGTCTACTGGTGAACTTCCCTAAGATCCATTTTGTAGGAATGTATTGCTCTTGAGCCTGCAGGAGACAATCTCTGAATATTATCATTATTATAGTGTATTGTTCCGTATACATCTATATACATCTAAACGTTCTTCAGGGATCTGCTTTCTGATAATGGAAAAAATGGACTAGGAAGTGCTGAGTCCTTGGAATGCATCACAGTATACCTCCATGAAACAGCCAACTGTCAGAGAATCAAAACCAATTCCAAGTTATATAAAAAATTTCCCTGATGGTTGTTTAGAGCTGCTTCAAAACCTGTTGTCAAGCTTGAAGGTACATGCAGGGGTTTGAATATTCTTAGAGCAGTTTAGAAAGATTTTACAAAACACCATTTCGTCTGCTTTCTCTTGCCATATCCCAGAAATAACAGGCAGCCTCCAGATAAGCTTGAACCGTTGTGCTCAAAATGTTAGACCAAATCTTTCTTAATAAAATTCATGAATGTGCACTGCTGATGTCTCAGGGTGCATTAGCAGTAATGGTCTTTTCCATACAGAGAATGGTTATGATAGACCATAGGAAATGAAGCAGCCTACTCTAAAGCACTAAGGTGCAGTTGTTTTCTCCTTCCGCTGACCTAATAAATGATGGGCTGCAACAGAGTTTGGACCACCTCTACAACTTTAGACCACCTCCTTTAAGCACATAATTAATTTAAATTGCATGGTATTGAGGTCAGTCTGCAGAGAAAGAACCATAGAGGAAGCTCAAGGAAAACTAGCTGGATAAATGTTACCGTTAGGGACTATGAATAATCCCCTATTATTTTCTTCCTAGATTTAATCCTTTCAGTGGTAGCATTATAATAAGGGGCACCTAAGGTTTGCCTTGCACTCCTGTTATTAATACTAGGAAGGAGAGAGTAATTTTACAGATCTTACAACTTCCCAGTCAGCAGGTCTCTATTTAGGGATGCTATTCTGAGATACCTAATTTCCTGTGCGCTCTGTGAAGCCTTTGGTGCCTTAGTATGGTGTTTTGGATTCCACCCCAGTGACCAGATGCCTCCAAGTTACTTACAAAAGCTCCTGACCCTTTTTTTTATGTCTAGTCATTAAACCAGAGAGTTAGTCACTGTTGATCTCCAAAGGTGTTATGTTGAGTCATATGAGGTAGCTGGATATTGGGAAACAATAGGGCAAAGAAGTCCCTGATCAGACAAATTAGACAATTTTTACATAATGAAGCAAAAAAACCTGTAAGAGGATTTATTTTGCTTTATAAAATTCATAATTATAAAAATCAGAGTGGTATAGGTCAAACAACTATATATGTCAACCTTCATTGAAATGTACTATTATAGAGATTTAATAGGATTAATGTAGCAGAAACTTGAATTTAAGAGTGACTTGCTTTGAATTAAAAGTAGTTCACAGAATGTCAAAACTTTGCATAAGAATCTAAAGATACATGGTGCAGATTCAGTTAACATCATGTGAAACAACTGAAATTAATCACTATTAATAATAAATACATTTGTAGATAATAAAGGAACTGTTGTTTGTATCACAGGAAAATCAGTCAGGTTCCTGAAACGTTTATGACTGTCAGGCTTACTCATTCCTGAATTCACTGGGTATGTGATAGATCTGATAAAATGTGATTTAGTCTCATGAAATGCATTCAGGCCATGTCGCTGGTACTGAAAATTGAAAATATTTGATCTGTGGCAAAAAGTGCTCTTTAAATTAAAGGTCAAGTATTAGTTGTTCTGAAAACTCTCCCACCAAGTGAAACAACTATTTTGTTGCTATTCAGTAGCTCTATAAAGTGGGGTGTCAGGATGGAATCATGCTGTGGTTATCAATAAGCAGCAACCAGACTAAAGCATCTTAAAAAATGTAGGTTAAATAAAAACTCGGACGGAGGAAGGTCTTTTATATGGTCTTCTTGCTACCATCCCTGCTACTTCTGTTGCCTTTCCTCTTCTGTGCTAGAAGTGGTAAACACTGTAAGGTGAATCCCCATGTGATGCATTTTTGATTGCTATTTTATTATGTGCATCCCATTTTCAGCATATTTTTTCCTTGCTATTTCTCAGCTAAATTTGGAAAGCTCTCTGCAGGCTGGTGTTCTGCTGAATGAATTGACTGCCTGAATAGACAAGTGACGTGATTTTGCACCAGTTAGAAGGGCCTGTAAAGTAAGAGTACTGTTCTCTGTTTTGCCAAGGCTCTCTTTGCCTATATTAAATCTGGTTTCCTCATGTGATCTGAAAAGGCGAAACTAAACCAATAATCCATTCTCTGATTAACTCTCAGATTTAGCAGATAAATAATTTGGAATAAGGGAGGAAGGGGAGATGCCCCATGCTCCAAAATAACATAATCAGGATATGGTTTACACGTAAGACTAGAAAGACCAGGAAGATCAGCTATGGAGATCTGCCCATAGAACTCCTCTTAGGTACTGTGTTGTATTAGAGACTTGGATTGAATTTGTCAAATTTTATGGTAAATTACTCTGGATTTTAATTTCTAAACAGAGAGATGTCCTTGCACAGTAATTCTAGTCTCACATGTATACATTACTGTGCCAGATCAAGAGCAAAGCAAATGTGTATCATCTCAGATCCAAAATCTTGAGATTTAGCCTTTTTTTTCCTCTCAACCAAAATCGACCAAACGCTTATTTAAATTTCATGTATATTCTCAAAGTTGTCCAGACTTGAGTTCACAAAGATATAATTTCACAAGCTTTTGGCACAAAAGTGCTTCTGCATTAAAAATGAAACCAAACAAATCACAGTGCTAGAGAAGAGATGATGAACAGGAGGAAATGATAGAGGAGACAGAAGCAGGACAGGGCTCTGAGGCACTTCAGCTGTAAGGATCTTGCCTGTGATACAAAAGGGAATCTGAGATGTCTTTGCCTGCCTCTCTGGCTAAGTTTAAAGAGCTATGCTTTGAAGTCTATACCTGACTCTAATGGAGGTCCTTTGGGAATCCTCTAATCTTTTCCCTTTTGGTCATACATTAACCACCTTGTGAGAATACCCTCATTTCTAGTCATCACATTTTTAGAAATACATAATACAGTGCTTTCCCGGTATCTCATTTCAGATATTATTCCTGTAATATTTCCTTTACTAAGTGAAGTATCTACCATATAAATGTCACAGTTTTATATAATGTTGTTGCAATTCTATAGTACAATACGAACAAAATGAAAACACACAACTTTCTAAAGGCATTCGTTGTGACTACTGCTGGTGGTATCCAAAAATCCTGTAAAAGAAACTGCTACATGCTGCTAGCAGCTCATAACAAGTGCACTGAAATCTTTGCATAATATGTCCACTTTGAATATGTGGCTTTTAACATCTGGAAGTAGTGCTGAAATTACTTCTCCCTGACTTTTTTCTGGAGAATAGATAAAAATTTTCTAGGTCATTCTTGCTTTTAATAGATGAGTTTACTAACAGGAATGTTCAGTGATAAGAGGAATTTTATTAGTTATGCAAAGTGAATTTTGTAATTATAATTGTGAATTATGACATCAGAAATTGCTTTATGTTATATAAAGATGTAAATGAGTCCAGTTAAGAGACAAGGGATGTCAGATGAGAATACTCACACATTTCCAGAAAAAGCAAAAACCAAGAGTTATTAATAAAATAATTAGAATCCCCCCATAATACTAAATAAATACTGAAAAAAACTTCACAGATTTAAAAAAACAGCAGTAGAGATACAGTGAGTGAATAATTGTTTGTGTTATTAGTCACCCTGTTGCAATAATTTTTGCTACTAATAATAGCTGTTTGGACCCTGAATCTGGATAAACTTTTCCATCCGATCATCAAATGAAAGTCCACAATTAGGCAGAGACTTGGAAAGAAACATGAGGAACTGTTGACTAAACATAGCTGGGACTTTATGGAGACATAAACCATGTCTTTTCACTATCTATTCCATTGCAAGGGCCACACCAAAATCACAGGAGATGTATTCTCATTTTCCCTGTGTATAGTAATTACAGAACTTCCCTTTTCCTCTCTGGCCTTTTTCTCTAAGAGCTGTTCACAACACCTCACAGGATAAAATTGATACAAGTAGTATGAGACTTGAAAAGATTGAGCTCTGTATCACACTGATCTTCTAACCAGCCGTCATGATGAGGAGCAGTGTAACTTCTCATTGCATCATATTCAAACCAGCATCCCAAGTGATATTTAAGGGTTGCAATTTTCCTGTGCATCATGACATACAGCGATCCACACACGCTCTACCAGCTCTAGAGGAGTAGGTCTTTCCAATTAGCTGATTACTTTATCCTTGTAAAATACAATTCCAGACTGAGAGGAATGAAAGTGAGAAGATGTATGAATGAAGGAGAATGGTTCATGGAAGTTTTGCTTTCAGCAGTAGAAAAATCTCTTCCTTTTTTTGCTTGCTTGCTTGTTTTTCAAGCCTACAGAAAACAATATATAAAATTAGAACCTTAGTTTTAAACATGGGCCTAATCTTGATTTCAAGAGTATAGTTTGCTGGTAAAAAGATGTTTGTATTTTGTGGTATATCTTCAGACTATTCCATATTTCTGCAATTAAAAAAACCCCACTTGTTCAGTTTCCAATGTTCATCAAAAATAGGAGACAAAACATAATGTTTTTTGCTAGCATGGAGCTTCCTGCTCCTCTTTGTTCCTTGTTTAATTGGTTGCCTCTTCTCCCCAGCTGCTTAAGAGATTGTTTTGTCCCTGTGGCTTTGCTCTCTGAGGCTTCACACTCCTGACTTGCACTCTGCAGTTGTCTCCTCTGCTGCTTCACTCCGCGTGTGAGCCGCAGCGAACTGCCATTGACAAATCTCTGAACATTAGGAGCTGGGATTTTTCTTTTTCCTCTTGCTGTGCCTACATGTGGAAAAGCAAGAAAACAAGGATGGGGGAATTATTCTGATTCCCTCTCTATCCTGTCTAAATGATGATACATTGTGCTTATATATGCCTAAAGCATAGCATAATCAGGGTACAGACAGTAGCATTGTACTGAAACTAAATAAATGAGACAAGAGTTTCTCTCAAAACCTTTTCAGTGATTTCCTTGAAAAGATTGCCATAAATCCCTATTTGCTTCATAAAAACAACTTTTGCTGCACATATGCAGCAAAGTTGCAGAAAAACTGACTGAAAACATTGCCAGAGAGTTATTCTGGCTGAGCAAAACTATGTTCATAGAAGAAAATTAAAATTATAATCACATTGGGCGATTCTGTGATCCCTGCTAAAAGAAATTACATTTAAAACTTAGCATCTATTTGACATAAAGCGATTGCCACTACTGATATTTTTATTGATAGTATATTTCAAAAGAAATGTATTTAACTTAATTTCATAGAGTTTGGTTGCCTTAGTTTATTAGAGAAGCAAAAAAAGTCCTGTGTGCTTGTGTAAAGCTTCCTTATTTCTAATATATTTAATTTAAAATGAAAAATTACCCCAAAGCTGCCTATAAAATAGCATTCCTCCTTCAAGTTTTTGCTTATCAATAAACATATTTCTCAGACATCAGCAATCATAATCTTAGAAGACTGGTTCTAGGAAGCATACTAGGAAAATTTAACTATATAAACTGTCATAGATTAAGGCAGGAAATTACAGCTAATTATTATTTCTTGGATTAATCTTTGTATTTCAATAGTGCAAAACATCTCAACTCCACTGTGCTGCTATATAAATAGCACAAGTGGTGTTCCCCAGGGTTCAGTGCCAGGGCCAATCTTGTTAAATATATTTATCAATGATTGCGGTGAGGGGATGGAGTACACCCTTAGTAAATTTGCACATGACAGTAGCTTGGGCAGGAGTGTTGACCCGTGGGAGGTCAGGAAGGCTCTGCAGAGGGATATGGACAGGCTGGATCAATGGGCTGAGGCCAGTTATATGAGGTTCAGTAAGGTAAAGTGCTGAGTCCTGTGCATGGGTCACAACAAAGCCAGGCAGTGCCACAGGCTGGGGGAGGAGTGGCTGGGAAGCTGCCCAGGTGAGAAGGACTGGGGCGGTCTTGATCAGCAGCTGACCACGAGCCAGCAATGTCCAGGTGGCCAAGAAGGCCAACAGCATTCTGGACTGGATCAGCCACTGTGTGACAGCAGGACTAAGTGGGGCCTCATTTTGAAACCTGTATTCAGTTTTGTGCCTCTCACTAAAGAAAACGGCATTCAGGTGCTGGAGCATGTCCAGAGAATGACAACAGCGCTGGTGGAGGAGCACAAGTCCTGTGAGGTGTGGCTGAGGGAGCTGGGGCTGTTTAGTCTGAAGAAAAGGAGACTCAGGATGGACCTTATCTCTCTACAACTCGGTGAAAGGAGGCTGTACCCAGATGGGGGTTGGCCTGATCTCCCAGGCAAGGAGCAATAGGACAAGATGAAACAGTGTCGAGTTGTGCCAAGGGAGGTTCAGTCTGGATATTATGAAAACTTCACTGAAAGAGCCATCAAGCATTAGAGCAGGCTGCCCAGAGAAGTGGTGGAGTCAACATCCCTGGAAGTGTTCAAAAACTGAGTAGATGTGGCACTTCATTATATAATTTAGGGGGCATGGTGTTACTCATTCGAAGGTTGGACTTGTTAATCATGGAGGTCTTTTCCAAGCCTCATGACTCTATGACTGTATTTGCAACATGAAGGCAGGGGTCCAAATATTAGGTCTGAATCTCTCCACCTCACACTGTAGCTTTGAGTTCTTGTTTAGAAGATTTAGTAATTTATGCATTGATTAAGTCCCATTTTACTGCTTACACCTACTGTGTATCAGAATTAATTGAAATTACAATCTCAGCATGCATTTGGATGCTGAGCATATGTAGATGGACGTGGACACAGCTCTGTTGCAAATGGGGGAAAAGCTTAGATCATGTGGTGGTGGTGGCCCTTCAGTATGAGGCTTCAACTCGACTTGAATTCCTGATTCCTATAACATGGTCTTGCTGAGCTTGCAGCACTGAAGTTTACAGAAGGGTTGTATGATTTATAACTTGGTAAATCTGGAACCCATGATCAAGCAGCTAGAGAAACCTGCAGAGTTTCCACAGCATCACGTTGATAGGGGTGGCAGGGATATGAAGTCCTATTTCTCTCTCCCCATATTTTTGCACGCTGTAGCTACAGTGCTGGAAAGTCTCCTGCCAATTGAGCTCCCTTGATACTAGAATGGAGAGCTAAAGGAAACCAGCCACGTGCAGCAATAATTACTGAGACATTTACAGCTACTCAGAAAACTTCCTTAGCTTCCCAGCCAATATCAGTGCTCTAATTTCAAATAATTATTGGGTCATTCTGTTCACTGAACCAGCCAGCTTTGAACTAACAAAGACCTTAAGTTATCTGAAATTTGAGTCACTGCAACTCGTTAGTCATCCTGAACGTTAGTCATCCATTATTGATCAGAAAAGTATGTCATAGTAAGCTTACCTGACACCTGATTTCTTTCAAAAAGGGCGGCTGAGCCACCTACGGCCAGTTCCCTCACTAGCAGGAATGAGAGTGAAAGTGCCAAAAGCAGCACCCTGTGGCATCAGGCGCAGTTCACAGCTCTGAGGAGCTGGCACATGCTTGGGGCAGAACTGCTTTCCTGAGGGCATGGAGGAACTGGTTGTGCTTTGTGTTCAAGGGGCATTTGTAAGCCTGTGGAAAGGTGATATCCTTTCACATGCTGGCATCTCTCTTCACTTTATTTGCAGGGAGAGGGGACAGGTAAAGAAAAAGAGTGTGCACAACAAATAGAGCATCCTGGAACATTTTTCTGCAAAATTAACTTAATCTGTGTTTCTCCTTAGGCTGGGTCCACTTATACAAGGATGAGATTGAGTATTTGAGTATTTTCTGTGAGCTGCTCCAAGTTACAGCCATCACAATACAAAAGATGTAGAAAGAGGCTTTCCTCTGTTTTATTTTTGCTCTTGACTACTTAGCTCATGAATGCAAGTGAATCTCTTTCACTTTATTTTTTATGAGAGGGCCAAAGAGAATGGTACAAATCTGGTTATACAGAACTGTTTCCTCAGCCTGTGCCTGGGGAGAGAGGTTGCAACTCT
This sequence comes from Lichenostomus cassidix, assembly GCF_008360975.1. NCBI lineage: Eukaryota > Metazoa > Chordata > Aves > Passeriformes > Meliphagidae > Lichenostomus > Lichenostomus cassidix. The sequence goes on along the minus strand of NC_139480.1, from coordinate 38,730,574 downwards.
GCTTTTTTCAGCAGGCTGCACACATTCCTACTGCTCTTGGCACTGGAGATGCTATGAAGAAAATTGAAGATGATTCTTGGCAGCATCAGAAGGGGAAGACATTGGTCTCTAGACTTCTGACCCCCAGTTTCTGTCCTTGCAACTGCTTGTAAGCCCTAGGAGAAGGAGATGGTCCTGTGTTGAACCCTTCCTCCCAGCTCAAGGGGAGAAGCCAGGTGCCTTGCGTTAGTAAGGAAAGGTGATTATGTGGGGGAAGGTAGAGGAAGAACAAGAGTGGTTTTTTAAATGGAAATTGCTCCTCTAAGTGCACTTATCTCCCAGTCTCTCTAGCTTCCCCACTACCTATCTAGAGTACTTCTCACTCTTATGGCAGTATTTTATCCATGTATTTGACCTTTTAATTCTGCCCAGTACCTACTTCCACTTTCAAGTTATTTTATTATTTTAATAATATCAAAATAAATACTATTTTATTTTTAATATTATTTTTTATATTATTTTCTGTTTAGACTGTTTTTTCATAGCACTTTAGCAAAATGAAGACTTTCTGCTGTGAAGATGTGATTGCTACAGTATCTGTTACCAATTACAGTTCAAGTTTAATTTGTTGATAAAAGAATTTTTCATATGACTAAGGGAAGTTCAGGTCACAAGAGGAATTTTTTTTTCACAGAAAACAAATGTCAACATCTGCAAAAGTTGTAAAGTTAATGAAAATGGTATAAGATCAATAAATGTAGTATGACATAACCCTCATTGGACCAGAGGTTCAGGTTTCAGAGATGTTTGCACAATTCCCACCAAAGCCAGTCCGTTTCATCAAAAGCTGAATGTTACTGGTCCATTAAAATTTTACGTTGTGTGTTTTTGTTATTTATCAGTCCCTATAAGTAACACACAATTTTATTGCACTTGTGCTAACCTTGTTCCTGCAGGACTCTGACATGTAATCATCTTATATTTCCCAAGTGAGGAAATAAAATTAAGAGAGATCAGAAACCTGGGTTTGACGATTCTGTTTACCCTGTAGAGTTCCTGAACTCTGGGAATAAGCCTATTGCTGCCAGTGAAGTTTTTTACATGAGCAAATCACAGCTGTTACAGGCTAAATCTGTCTGGAGCCCATCTGAGCCAGCTCCCCAGTGATGGGTTCAAAGAGAGCATAGGAAGTTAACTGCAGGCTCCCCACACCCAGCCTGACACTCTGAAACCGAGTCCTGTTTCCATCACACAGTTCTGTAGGTGACCCTGTAGCTCGTGAAAGGTGTGGAGTGAAGCTCCCCAGAACACAGCAGAGCTCTGGTGCTGTGTCTCCTCACAGGGCAGGGACCTGCAGCTCCACACACCCAGCACCCTGACACCCATTGCCACTGCTGTAGAGCTGCTGTCATGCTCCCTTGGTTTCCCAGAACTTTGCCATGGTGAGCATCATCTTGGGAAACAAGGCCCAAGACACTTTTATGTGACCTTGGCTGGACTGGCAGGAGGTCACTGGCCAGAGACTGTAGTGTTTAAATCACATGTTCCCAGGCAAATTGGTCTCTTTCAGGTGTTTTCCTTCATTGTTTACTAGTCAAAACTTTTTATTTTGCAGGCCTTGGCATCGTATCATTGAAAATATTTGCATAGGTAAAATGGAGATGAACCTCTTACAGTTTCTTGACATTTTCGCCTTAGGCTCAATCAGGTTGGATTTTTTAAGAAAGAGCACCATCTTGTGGAATTGTGTGTTCCACTGTGCACAACAGCCAAAACCCCGTTGAAAGCAACACAGTTAAATTTCAGCACTGGGTATTTCAGTAGTTGTAGTCTCCACAGTTTTACTGCTGAGAATGAGCGAAATGTAAAAAAAAAATTAAAAATGAGGTAACATATTCCTTTTGTAATATCATAAGAGTTCATGAAGACTGATTTGGAAGCATAAAATTAATTTCAGAGCTTACTGAAGTAGATAAACAATAAGATTAAGTAAGGTGATACTTCTATACATACTACAGAATGACAAAGTGACAAAACTACATTTGAGGCTAATTCCTGAGGTTTATGATTCCTGCAGAAACTATTTTAGACTGTAAGTTTAGCTATACAATTTCATGTAATTGTTCACTAGACTGAGGCAATGGCTTTTAAAGGGAAGACATAGTACTGTCCTTTGCAGTAGAGAGAGCTATTACAGCCTCAATTTAAGCCTATAGTGCATTTGCTGTACAGCAGTCACTCCTATATTAGATGTTACTATGATGTTGGTGAATTGCAGTTTTCTTAGACCTTCCATTATATTTGATATTTGTGTGTACCTTTCTGTACTGGCTCTGTTTCATGTTGTTTTCCAGAGTCATTAAGTCATAAATGTCAAATTTAAGTCATAAAAATGTCATTAAATGGAAATTAGGTGATAAATTGAATATATTTATGTGAACTAATCCATTTACTCAAGGTATCACTTATTTACTTAAAATCAAAATATATCGGTAGTAAAAATACACCTTTTTTACTGTACTTTGTTTTTATGTGTATGCAGCACTCTCACACCCTCCAGTGTAGTTGCCAGAGTTCTAAACAGAGGGATGTTGACATAGAGTAGCTGTTGAAATCAGGCCTGGTGTTGCATGTCCATGATCAAGAGTGTACAGCTGTCCCAGCATCCATCAGGCAGCTGCATCACACAGACTTTGAGCATTTAGTATATCAGATATACAGCCTTTGTATAGGAGCAAAATAAATACAGGATTTCTTTTGTTTTCACTTAACAGCAGGAAAGATTGCTCTATGACAAATATTCTGTTGCACTCTTATTAACATTTTATATATACGTATATGTGCATACATAAATATATATCATACAGAAGCATATTTTCAGTTATGTATAGGTATAGATATATAGGCAGATTAATTTCCAAAAGTTGATTCTATGAGTAAGTGAACAGATTTATATTTTTATGTCTCTTTCCAACATATAACACTTTGCAATAACTGTTTTATTGGTGGAAATGCAGTTCAATAAGTTAATGACTTATCAAAGTACTTAGAAATACTTTGTATTACCAGAGTGAACTTCATAACCATGAAAATAATTTTTATATTCCCATTAAAGGTCCCAGCCATCCTATATAGCCATTGATTGTCACTATTATTTCTTGTCAAATGGTGTGTGTTTAAAGTAAGCACTGAATCAGACTGAAACACATGCTTTGATAAGTGAATCACTCTTTAAAAAGAAAATTTCCAGAAAGGATCCCTTTAAGGATTTGAAGGAGTCAGACTATTTCTGATGGCTTCATGAAACACTTCAAACTGTAGTTTTCTTTTTAGAAAGTGGCTTGTTCTTACTATTGCTGAGGGTAGGCTAACATGACTGATCCCAATGATACCTTTGTTCCTGTCCTGGTAAGTGTATTCCATCTGCACTCTGCTAATGTCTGTGTATTTAGGCTAAAAGCATATATTAAAGCCTTAAAGTTTGATGTGTCTACCTCCAGTGAATGCAGATCAAAATAAGCACACACTGTATATTACACTCTCGTCTGAAAGATCAGTAAGGGAAACCTTTTGACCAAATGTGACAGAAAAGTACAAGTGCTGCCAAGTAGAGAAGACTGGACATCTGACAGTCTGGTTTGCCCTTTAACCATGCTTACAGATACCTACTTCCACAGAAAACACTACAAATTTTGAAGGACAGTTTGACTATCCATTTACAATAGAAATTAGCTTTTTTGTTGGTGGCACTTTATTTGCAGGGGTATTGTTTTGTTTTAAAACTTGGAAGTAAAAGTAGAAACTAACACTTGGGTAAACTCTGTTTGTTTTCCAGAATTTTTTAAAGTTTATTTTATCTTGCAATGCTAAATGTTCTTTGCATGAGGGTAAATTATCATTCTTTTACTTGAAACTTAGGAAGTGCCATAAGGGAAAACTTACAGGACTAGGTTGTGCACATTCTGAATTCTGTGGCTTTGAATTCTAAGGGATTTTACATTTGTTGCCTTTCCCTCTTTAGCTGCTGCTGCTTTTCAGTTTTGGGAAGCATGTTTTATCTCTTAGGTTGCTCAAAAAGCTATCAGATGATGTTCTGAGACAAATGTTCACAGCAGCTTCAGATATTGTCACCTCTCTAATAGCTGAGAGATGCCTACCCTTGGTCTGGGTCACCTCATGTTTTGACAGAAACAAAGATGTATGTTCATCTCAGCCGCTGGAAATGAGAATTCAGCACAGCAATGCAAATAATTTTTATTAGTAGTTTGAGCTAATATTGAAGCCTACAAATTGTAATGTGTGATAGTGAATCTCGGTGAAAAAGGCAGAGTACTATAAATGAGTATACATACCACTTTGCCTAGTTTAAGAAAGTCATTGCCTTTACTCAACGTCTGTTCATGTTTAAGATGTGTGAAAAGTTTCTTAGTGTTAGGAACAGCTTTTCCTCTTTTGGTATGTGTAATGGGTGCCTCCTTCTGAAATCACACATAGTAATACATCTGCCTGTAATCTAAGAGCCACAGCTCTACTGGAGCTATAAGGAAGGTGGTGTAATTTTATCTTTGTTTTGTCTGAGGGCTTTTTCTCCCATGCTTAGTTATTTCGTATTTAGAACACTGCTTGAAGTTTGTTCTGTTGTGTTTTCTCTTTCCATATATACTGACACTACAGGATAATATTTAGATTTTAATGTGCGCAGCAAATGCATCAAAACAAAATCATAAAAATCCCCAAATCTTCTTGTTCCTCTCCTTCTTCAATTATAAAAATTTCTAGTTTTTTTAATGATCCTGGCTTTGTGGAGTTACTCAAAATTGTAAAGGACTCTGAGATGTGTATTCCTACCAGAAGTAGTTGTTATTTTTTATTATGTGTATCAAAATAATTTCAAGAATTTGGCCCTGTGTTGTGTAATGTCAGGATTCATACTCACCCAAAGAGGTTGTTAAAACATAAAATCTGACAGGAGAACTGTGTTTAAGCGTTCTACATGAAGCAATTAATTTCACAATTGCTTATAAGGAAATGTTTCCTTGCCAAATGCTGGGCAAAACTTTCCATCATGGTTTCCTGAGGTAAATATTAAGTTGTCTGTTGTCTGGCAAACAAAAAGAATGCAGCCATCAACCACTTAAATTTAAGTCATAGTCTTTGTATGGCCAAGAAGGCACAATTTCCCTGCTGTACTGTGTGTTATCTTTGATAAATTTCTGTAGATTTGTCACAGCCCTGGCAAGCACAGTCATCGGGGCTGCTGTCTACTGCTTCTACTTCTTTAAAACCCTGCGTCAGTAATCTTTATTTGCATGAGTTGCTGTGGTATAGAGCGATTTTTGCCCATGTTTTAAAAAAATCACAGTCACTTCTGATATCCATTGGCTTTCCAGTTAAGTCCTTTTCCTTGATTCCACTTCTGCAGGCAGGCTGTGTTTGCAGATGCGCATTTGAGAGTTTGAAGCATGTGTGTAGAATACAACACATCTATACACGTGTTATGCATAAGTTGATTATTTCTGGCTTCAACACAGACAGAACTCTAGAGGAACTCTGCACCTGCCACAAATCTCCCAGTTTCCGAGATCCTATGCCTTCAAATTTTTTATCATTCTTGAGTGGGGAGCTTGGAGTTTCTGTTTGGTTGCTGCAGGTTTTCCCAGTTCTGTTTGGCCTGGGGTGCTGTGACAGATCCCCCGCCTGTGCTGAGCTGGTGGTGCTCTCTGTGGTCCTATGACTCAGAGAAGAGGTGACTCCCACCAGAGTTAGCTTTCCTTGTCATGCGCTTCTCTTTGTATTTTGCCACCCACTTGCAGAGGAGAAAACTTGCTCTCCCAGATCACCAGTCCATCATTTTTTATGTCGTGAATCAAGAATGTGGTAACAAATGGCAGAATTTGCATGCTTTGATATTCTATGATTGATGAATTACACATTAATAAATCTGACAGAAAACGTTAGTGCTGACTTTTCCTGCAAAGAGCTAGAAAATACTCCTAATACAGGGATAATTTGGATAAAATTTCCGCCTCATTGCACTTTATAGTGGTGGTGTTACAAATGTCATGTACACAGTAATACCTCTAGAGAACAGACGTTATTATGTCTTTTGTGGAGTTCTTGCATGGAACAGAAGGACACACAGTTCTGTACAAATTTTTCACAAGGGATATGAATGCTTGTCCCACTCGTGAGCTTTAAAGTTCAGTTCAGTAAGACTGTGTATTTGTTATTTTAATGAGCTCAGTACTCTGAAAATAAACTGAAAAAAATTCCATGAGAAGTGTACTTGGTGGAAGAAGTACTTGGTATTCCTATCTATAAGTGATTTTGAAGGCCCATCTTAAACCTTTACATAAACATTTACTTCAGAGTAATTCTGAGCAAAATTGTTTAAGTGCAAATATTTTTGCAAGACTAGAACTCTGTAGACTTCTCATGAGTTAATACCTGGCCTTTTTGCTGAGCTTTAAAAAATCTGGAATACTAAGAAAACAGTAATCCAAAATTATGTCCCATATTTTTCTAGATGAAACATTTATGCATGTATTAAATCTATTTAATTTTGTTAACAGCCATAATAACACTTCAAAGGACCTGATTTACTTCCTCTGTAATTGCCTTTGGCTTCCATTAGAACTGTTTATCACTGATTTTAAGGAATACATAACACAAAAGGTTTCTAAAATTATGACTGTGTGCATTAGCTATAGAAGGACTGTGAATGTGAATTGACTAAATTTTGTCAAGTCTTTCTGACAGGAAAAAATGAAGATATGGCTTGCAGAAAAGTTTGATTTTCTATGTAGTTTATATTTATTGCCTCTAAGTTATAGTAATAATGAAGCAGTAATGGACCACTGACCAAAATAAAACTTTAATAATTAATACTCTGATTTTAAAATATAATAGTTAATAGTTTTAAGAGGTTTTTTTAGTATAAAGCTGGCATGCTGATAACAGCAAGTCAGGGTGACATATTCCAAAGTTCTTCGTGGTTTACTTTGATCTGCATCACCAGTTAAGGATCGGGCAATCTGCCTTGTCCAGCAGCACCCATCTCTCAGCTGTTCATGGATTTGTTCTCCCAGAAGCAAGTCCAGCGCTGCGGAATGACAACCGGGGGAGAAGCCCTGGCGGACACAACTTTTTCCAGCGTTGTCCTTGTTCCAGCGAAAGCCTTTGCATCTCCCCAGGACTGTTGTTTGTCTCCAGCTTGCCGAGCCCCTTTTCCCCTGCGGATGGAAAGCGCCCGGCGGTGCGGCAGGGACGGCAGGTGGCGATCGGCGGAAGGCGACGGGCGAGCGCTCGGATCAGCAGCACGCTGCCCGCGCCCGGGGCTGGCCACACGCCAGTTGTGTACATAAATCTTCACTTCCAAATCCATTAAAATGAAAATAGGCCTCTAAAGCACCTGTGTCAACTTGGCTATTCTCTAAAGATTTAGTGCCTGAGTGCTTGTTAAATTTGTGACATATATCACTGTACCTCTGGGAAATCATCAGGTTCTGAGTTGCTGAGTGTTTGTAGGTGCGCACTAACTACTTGACGGAGATTAGAAAGTGTGTCCTCACGTTTTAAATAGGATATGCATATACTTAAAGAAAAGCCTACTTAGTGACTGAGGGAACACCTTCTAAGCTCAGATACATAGCATGCTCTGCCTGTTTACTGTACGTGGAGAGCCATGATACAGGGCAGAGATTAGTGTGGAATTGAACCTGTGCCTTCTGAAATCAGTTACCTGTAAGTTGATAAATATTTTAAAATAATTTCTTGAACCACAGAGGTGGGTTTTTTTTTTCCTTCTTTGTAAACATATCAGCATTTTTCCTAAGCATTTTTCTAAAGCCTCTATTTAAAAGCCAATATGCAGCTTTGATGTGACCTTTGGTTGGATGAACCACAAATTATTTTGGCATGAATAATTTGATACTCACATTTGTCTTCTTTGTATTTGCAATTGCAAGTCATATGGGGATAATTGGTTTTGTTTTAGAAGCAACCACAATTTAGTGGGAATGCTACATCTTTCACATAAGGTGAATTCCTTTGAAGTATCTTCCTACTTACTTGTTCTTGACTTTGTTTCCCTGTCTTTCTTCCTGAAGAAATGTCCACATCTTTCTGAAGATGAAACTTTGTTTTCTTAGTATTTTATAATCATCATAGAAGGCTGATTTTTAAAATGCCTCAGTTGACAGAAGCCTAGTGCAAGACACAGTGGACAGCATAATATTTAAATATTTCTAAGTCTCTTCCGATTATGAAATCTTTCACCAGTAGGAAGTCAAAAAGTATTCTGCTTTTTTGGTGTGAACCTTATTCACTTTGCATAGTGTTGTTGTGCTCATGTGCTGCTCATAGAACCCTCCCTCTGCTGATAACATAGCATAGAAAAAGACTGGCTCTGGCTTTTTATGAGCTGAAATAGAAAAATATAAAGCTTCTTAGTATTTGTTGTGCTAGACAATTCTTTTGAACACCTACATGTACATTAAGATGTTTTAATGCTGAATTTCAGAGAAAACCCAATTCAAGAGGGTTAAGTCCTCACTTGAATGGTAGATTGTCTTTTCTCTGATGACAGTCATGTAACCAGTCCACTCTTACTCCCTCATCCTTTTATTTATGTAGCCTCGTTTCATGGGGGAAGCTCCTTCTCTTCCAATCTAAGCCATTTTTTCCCTTATGTCATCTTTGCAGTATCTCTGCAGTAAATATTCTGTGTCAGCAGAAACACTGTTCCATCAGGCAGCCTTTGCTTCTTAACAGTTTTGAAACCTAATCATATAGTATAACATTTGTTTGAAATAGCCTAGTTTCTTATTGTCAGTTATTAGGGGATACATTTGGAAGTTGCAGTATTCATAGTATGTATATTTGTTTCAGGGTTTAGGTCAGTGGTGTTTTCTGTGTCATCTGGAGGAAAGGAGTAAAAGTATTTTCTTTTCTCTGTGTATGTTACCAGGGCTGATGTATCACAATCAGTAGAGCAAGAAGGGCTGCACAGAGCTGTACCATTTTGGAATTTTCTGTGGATAGTAACCTATCTGAATAGCCTTAGACATGACTCCTGTGTTCTGCCATTTTCACAACAAAACATCAAAAGATCTGAGCCAACTGCATTTCAATGAAAGCAACATTTTGTTAGTAGTTTCTGTAAGACTAGCTTGCCAAATTCCCAAAGAAGCAAATAAAAGAAACAACCCAGTAAACAAGATAAACCCTATGTTTATCAATGCCTAAACCAAAACACTTTCATTGTATAGCCCACCAAATCCATAGAACAAAAGCATTTACGTTGAAAGTAACTGTTCTGATAGAAAAGGTCTGGTGTCGTTTTGACAGCAGCATTTCATAGGTGTTGTACTTAATCTCTCCTTTCTTAAAGGAAGTCTCATATATTTTTGCTCATTCATTCTTAAAGGAATGAATGAGCAAAAACATTCAGTGCTCTGAATTTAGCCACATAGTCCTAGCCAAAACTTAGGTAATAAATCCCTAGCCAATCATGAAGTAAATGAACATGAAAGCATAAATACTACAGCTTTAAGACTTGATTTAGAAAGCACTGAAAACTGTTAAATCATGAACATACTGTCAAAAGTTTTTTACTTTCATAACTGACAGACTTAGGACAGACTTAGTACTTCCGGATTCAGGGCAATTGTATTCTCTAGTGGAAGTAATTTCTTTTAATGAAGAACTAATTAGAAAGTAAGGACTTACCAGTGGAGACTTTTCACTTAGCACAGCTCAGCTTCCAGAGAAATAACTATGCCCTCCTACTTACCATAGATGTTGAGCACCCATTTTTTCTGTGGAAGGTGACAGGATGTGAGTATGCTCAGAATGTATTGAACAAGGCCTGTGGTTAGCAACACCTCCTGGCAATCATTAACTGAAACTAAAAGGGGGAGAAACAGGTTTTAATTAAAAATTGTTTCTCCAGAGTCAGCTGCTCGTAGCTGCATGTTGCTGAAGGGTGAAATTGTGAAACAAACAGACTGAAAAAAAGAGATCAAGTTTATAGAACCTCAGTTTTTACAAGTAGAGGCACCTACAGTTTTATACAGTACTTCTGTCCGCAAGATGGAATATGATCTGTATTTTGGTGATTACATCAGGAGCACTTCCTGAGAGTAGATGTCTTCTGAACTCTGCTGTGCCCCTGATTGCAACTGTTCAGGTGTGTGGCAAAAGAGCAGAATGAGAAAAATCCTGCATTCTGTCTGTAGCAGTTGAATGCTTCTCTAAAGCATGCCACACTGCCTCTGCTATAGAGTAGTTGTGTGGTTTTGATCAAGTCACATAATTGTAAATATTAACAGACAATCAAGAGGTGGTCTTGACACACAGTCTCCATTCTCAACACTTAAGACCACCTGAAGTTTGCAGTTGTCAAGAATTCCCAGTAAGAATGACAAAATTTCTTTTGTCATGTAATATCATGCTGGATTAATAATTAATAATTTTGGCCACAATTTGCCAATGTCAGTCTGAATTACTGATATATAGTAAAAAGTAAAAACCAGCCTCATCTCAAGTTGCACAGAAGAAAAGAGACTGAATCACTAGGATGCAATTGCAATATAGAGAAATATAGATTTTTTCTGTATAGGTGTCAGCAAGATTAAGTTATTTGTAAGGCCAAATTCTAAGCAATTCAGTACCTTCTTATTTAAAGAGCAATATTAGAATATCAAAAATATTTTTAAAATCCTGTCAGGAGAAAAGGTGTCAGGTCACAAAGAGTGTCATCATACAGAGTAGGTCATTATGGTGCATTTAAGGAAATGTGAAAAAGTCTTACAATACATTAAACTTTTCATTATTATCTTCCCTGACAAATCGAGAAAACACGCCAACCAAAAGGTGCTGTGCAACTACTGCTTTCTATTTCCATAAGATAAGGAACACAGCCACACCACACAGATTTAATGCTTAGAATAGAATAAAAGGAAAACCTGGACAGGCTGTATCAATGGGTCAAGGCCAGTTGCATGAGTTTCAACAAAGCCAAGTGCAGGGTCCTGCCATTGGGTCACAACAGCCCCAGGGAGCACTGCAGGCTTGGGGCAGAGTGGCTGGGAAATGGCCCAGGGGAGAAGTATCTGGGGGTGCTGGTGACAGCACCTGAACAGGAGCCAGCTGTGCCCAGGTAGCCAAGAAGGCCAGTGGCATCCTGGCCTGGATCAGCAATAGTGTGGCCAGCAGGACTAGGGAAGTGATTATCGCTCTGTACCCAGCACTGGAGAGGCTGCACCATGAGTTCTGTGTTTCGTTTTGGGCCCCTTACTAAAAAAAAGACATTGAGGTGCTGAGTGTGTTGAGAGAATGACAACAGAGCTGGTGAAGGGTCTGGAGCACCAGACTTATGAGGAGTGGCTGATGGAGCTGGGGTGGTTTAGCCTGGAGAACAGGAGGCTCAGGAGTGACATTATCCCTCTCTCCAACTCCCTGAAAGGAGGCCGTAGCCAGGCGGGGGTTGGCCTCTTCTCCCAGGCAACCAGCAACAGGACAAGAGGCAGTGGCCTTCAACATCAACAGCTCAGGATAAATGAGTGAAATTAATGAAAACTATCCATTATCTGTGGTACTAATCTGCATTCTCTCCCCAATTTTAATGTTGCATTCTTCAGCCAAAAATGGAACTATGACACTGCACCCAGTATGATTTATGTTGATTGAGGTTTTAGAAATAGTTGGATAATATTGATTATTTATATTTTATCTGTAATTTCCCTAAATGCCAAATTATTTTAAAAAGCAAGACTGGAAATGCATAAAATCTTTTACTGTGTTCCATAATTTTAAACCTTCTGGAAAGGCTTAGCATGTTTATATGCAAGTAAATCAAATAGTAGTGGGAAATATTCCTGGATGGTCAAACACAATCATCTGTAGTAGTAATCTCTTGGCCCACATTCTGGCACACTTTTCATTCCCAGTAATTTATACTTTTTCCAGGCAATTACTAATTATGGTATGGGAATAGGACTGTCGCAGGGACCATTCCCAATAAGCAGTTTGCATGCAGGCTCTTTGGACACTTCAGTGTTGACTAACATATTTGTGTACTCTACTGTGCCAGTTGGCCACAACTATTGGTAACTTTCCCAAGCACATTTAGTTTACTCCTATAAATATAGCTTTCCGTTTCCCTCTCATGATGTCACAGCCTCCATGCCAGCTCTGTTACCTCTTCTGTTTTAGCTTCGCCACATTATGCCTGCCTCTTTCTTGATCCATTAATAGCAACTCTAGAAATGGGAAGTAACGGCGAAACACAGTAATGTTTGGGATGGGATTGCTTGGGAGGATGATCTTTGTCTAAAGTGAAGCAAAAAACAACTGAACTGAAAAAGAGATATTTGAAAGGGTATCCAGGAAAGAGATTTGTGTGTGATTTAAGTTTCTGATAATATAAAAGCTTATTTTTAGCCCTCATGAAAAGGGATATTTTTTAACCCTGCAACTTGATCAAACAAGTCAGTTTTAATTTAACTATAGCATTCAGTGTTCCAAAGTGAACATTTTGTTCTCTAGTAACTTTTTACTATATTACCTCTATGATGCATTAATTGCAAAAATAAAATTTCAGAAATTAAGAAGAATTTTTGGAGGTTCTTGTAAAGCAAATTAAAAGTTCACTGGTTAATTTAATATGTGAACAGTTCAAAGACATATGAAGCAATAAAATATCTTAATTTGCACATAAACCAAGTTCATCTGTTCAGACATTATGAGGCGAAGTGTATATAATGGAAAATCTTGGGGAGATAATTGTGAATGAGTCATTAGAAATTTTTTAAAAATAAAAATCACAAGTTTTATTTAAATTGTTGACTCATCTGCAGTTTATTTTCCCAACTGTTCTATCTTGCTTGTCTGTCAAACCACGCCCATGGTCATCTTAATCTTTTCAGTTAAATAGACTGTGCAAATATTGAAAACCATTCTCCCATTTAATAAAATATCTTTCTTGGTCAGTGTTGGAAAACTTTGAGTTAGAACTGTATTTGTGCTGGTCTAAATTGGTTCGTATGCCACCTGGTTATTCTGAGGTGCAATGTTCAATCTTAGGAAGCCACACTCAACTGCAATTTCAGGGCCATTTTCCATGCGCCAACTGGAAGGTTTGGAGTCTTGGTAAATGGACGGGAGTAGGAGTAAGATAAAATGTTTCCTTTTGATTTCCATCTGGTTGTGCAGGGAGGGAACAAGATACATTCCATCATTGTAAGCTACTATCTGGAGATGTAGAGGCAGTGAAAATGATCAAGGATAAGAAGGCATTTTTAAGTGAAGAGACTCTGTCAGGATTGGCACTGTTTAGTTCAAAATGAAAGAAACCAGGACATATTTAGGTAAAATGTAACTTCTATAGAGGAGCTACACCAAATATATAGATTTATTTTCTTTAGAGAAGAGAGGACAGTGGGTGAAGAGGAAAGATTATGTATAATTTTTTCTATGGTTATCTTTCCCATAAGGTATTGCTGAGAATATATCCTAAATCAGACTCAGTAAAGGTCTAAACCTTTATATGGATAATGCAGGTTAAACCTGTAGTTACTTCTTTTTTTTTTTGGTACATATTTTTTTTTCAAAAGAAAATTTTTCTTCATGGACTAGTTAGGAAAATCTTCTACAAATGACAAATACTATGATTTTACTATTTGATTTCCCACAGGTGCATATATGTTGTATACATTTTAAGTTCAATATGGATATATAGTGCTCCGCAGATTTTTAAAGATTTTTTAAGATTTTCTCTACCACTTTAAGAACATACTAATTAACATTACCGCTACTTGACACTGATCAAAATTTAAAGCTGCTACATGAAATTGCATAAAATATATTAAATTCTGTGAAGTTCTAAACAAAATTCTGAGCTTTTAATTGTAATAAACGTCTATCATATCTATTTAATGTACATAAGAAATGTATTCATGCTGCAGTGATTGTGAAATAAGCACAGATATAGTACTAAGCATTAGGAACTGCCTTGCCTGAGGTTGCTATGTTACTTAACCTTGTAGACTTGATTTAATTTATTTGTGTCACACTATATCCTTTCATAAAACATGAATAATTTTGCAATTAATTTTGCTGTGCTCCTTAGTCTTTTATATCTTAGTCTGGGATGTTAATCTTGCATGTGATTATAGCAGCAGACGTAATCTGGATGTGACAGTGAATTTCCTGCTGTGGATGTTGCTTTCACATAATTTGTTTCAGGATAGTAGGAAAATTCATTTCCAGGGTTTGTGTGGTTTTGGTTTTGTTTCACGTAGTTATAGAAATAATTATTTCTGATAGTAGTTTTCCCTCAGGTGTACTTAATCAGTGGTGGGTTTTTTGTCATTGATTATAATATCTTCTGGTCATGTTTTGATAACTTGTTTAACATTCAGTTCAGGCTCCCAGGGTAGGATTCACTGCACCTAACTTCAGATATCTAGAGCGTAGGCATTTCTGTCTTTACTGCCTCCCACCTCTGTGGTGTGATTCATCTCAAACTAAAATAGACATCTAAAATAGGTCAGAAACAGTGCCCCTTGAAAGCGCCCGTCTTTATTGACTGTAAAGGGAGACTGTGGTAACACACAAGAGACACTGACACGCTGCAAATAAAGCCCACCAGAAGATGCCAAGGTTCATTTCTGCCATTGCTTCCATGGAAGAAAGAAATGCAAAAGCTACCTTCCTTTGACAAGGAGATTTCAATGTATCCTTGCTCAATAGCAGCCACATAATTCTCAGCTTTACATCTGCTATCATTCCACCTGAGACTCTCTGTCCATGAATAATTTTCTTCTTTTGATCTAGCATCTTTATAGTCTTACCACTAAGCTTTCAACATTCGCAAAATGAGTTATGAGTGCAGAACACCAGGCAATAGTCATCTGCTACCATGTAGAAGTGATGAGGTTTTGTTTGATGCAAACAGTACTCTGTCAGTATCACAGTGTTTAATTTAGGTTTCACTGCATTTTTATGCTTTTGTCAAGCAGCTATTTTTCCTGACCAAGTGTAGGTTTTTAGCCTGTGATATTTAATAATAACAGTTCTATCTTCATTTAATATTGGTACACGCATTTGTTGATTATCAGTCCATCTTCATCTCAGTTTTCTACCCTGAGATACAGTTTAGCCATAAGAATGTTAAGAGCATATATGTTACACTGCTTATAAGTTTATGGCACTTTTTAGATGCATAACAAGATAAATCGTGAATAATGCTGCTTAGTCACTTGCATGATGAATATTGAAGTCATCCTGACTGCAGAAAGGAAATAGAAAACACTTTTCCTACGTCCTAGAAATAGTGTTGTACTTAATATCCTATTCTAATTTTTTTTTTCAAAGCATGTTTACTAAAGCAAAAAGGCGGCTATTGTGAAGATTAAGATTTAGAAAGTCTGTTTTTGGGGTTCAGCAAGTTTCGAAACCATTCAGTACAAAGATTGGAAAAATGGGGTTTTGTGCTGTTGTGTTTTGACTTTTTCTTTAGAATTTTCAGGAAGATAAATAAGGGTAATTGAAAATCAACATTAATTCAGCATTAATCAGTACAGCATATTCTGTGATTGCCCAATCTGAATTGTGAATTAAATAAAAAATAAAAAATAAGAAATATCTAGTTCAATGAAATTCACATTTTCTAGCACTGGGAAAGTATCTTTCAGTTGCATTTTTATATAATGATTTCCTTCACAGAAAAATGCAACGTTTGCATTAATTTAGCTCAATATAGCTATGCAGTTGCTGGATCGGATCATTCTATATTTTTATTATAGTTTGTAAGGGGAAATGAAAGTCTGCTGAGTCAAGATCCAGAACAGCCATTTCCCCTCAGGGTGGTATTGGCTGTTTTGTTTTATAATCCCATATCTTTTCTCTGCTGGAAAGATGATTTTAGACAGTATCAGTACACAAACTGCCACTGCACTTTTAGAAGGGAAAATGGCATCAAGAGGTTAAGGACAAGCACAGATAGGATACATTTTTAGAAATGAGTGTTTCTGCTTTCTACCATGACCACTCATAAGGCTGTATGTAAGACAATGAAGAGATGTGCACCATAGCCAAGTCTTGAGGTCTTTTCAAGCCAATATGTTATTACTGATTTGTGGCATGTACTTAAAGAAGAAAAAAAACAGCAATAAAAGGTTTTATAGCTTTATCTAGCTATAAAAGGGAATTTTGCATTGTCTGTAGGAAACTACATTTTGTGAATAGAGTTGGAGCAACAGGTCTGACATTTTCAAACTTGCTCAGTCTCTCCAAGTGCTTGGCCTCTTAAGTGTACAACAGTGAGACCTAAATGCTCAAAATGGCATCAGCAGGGCTGATGTGGCTTAAGAGAGGCTGTTCAGAGATGAAGCATCCTTGAAAATTAGATGAAAGATGTCGTTAATTAAACAATTGAATTAGTTATAGCTTTTCGAAGTGTGACCGTAAATATTAACAGTCCGTCAACAGGTTCCAATTCCAAGGGTTGTGATCCCATTCAGAATTGTTGCTTTTGTTACTTTCAGGACAGAAAAGCTACCATGGTCAATTTACTTAAGAGCATTTTATTAAATCATCTGTAATATTTCAAATTTTTCACAGTGTCAAAGTAGGCATGATTATGTAATATTATGAGTTTATTCTGCTTATTCTTATTTTCCAAGTTTGTGTGATTTCATTCAGAAATATATTAACTGACAATATGGAAAAATTACAAAATTTTAATTGAGAACAAACAGACTTCGTTTTGAAGGAGGCCTCAAAGTCATTATCTCAAAGGCCTTCTGATGTCCACAATCATTACTCAAGTGAATGTTTCTAATTCCTATGTAAAGTAGGGGACTAATCAGTCACGAATTTTAGCTTTTGATTCATTTAGGTCAGTTCTTACTCAAAGGACCAGTTTAGCAACGTGCATCACTCATTATAACAAAAGATAGATTCCAGATGGAGCAGAAATAGAAATAAATAACAAAGACAATGGCCTTGACACAAGCTTTCCTGACAGCCTTTATCTTCTAGATAAAATTCTGTTACTCATTTTCATTAGTAGTGTACTCTCTGAATACTTTTTATACTTGTGGAACAGGGTACATCTCAACGTATGCAAAGATTGCAGAACAATTGCAGTATAAAATCAATTGTCAGAATGAAAATGAATAAAATAATACTGTTATGAAGAAAGCATATTTTTCAAAGGAAGGATAGGCAGGTTAGAGAGGATATCTATTCTCAGTAAGTTGTAGTGCTTGAACACATTATCTCAAATTTGTATCTTCTTCTGTTTTTCCTTCATAAGCTCTCATCCTATTTTTATCCTCAGGATGAGGCACATAATGTAAGATGTTCACTTAGAAAGAAAAAGCCACTCTGCTGAGAATGAGATACATAAGAAATTATTATCATCTTATGTTCTTTCATAATTTCACTCATCCTTAATGTACTGTGATCCTTTGCAGTAATGTACGTGATTTAGATTCTATGTTTGCTGATAAGAAACTACTCGTATTTTGACAAGTGCCATGATACTGCTGCTTGTAAAGTTGCAATATAATCAACTTAAAGGATGTAAATAACAAAGTGACACCTAAGTGATATGACACATGGTGAAATAACAAGCTGACTGTTTTCATTTTTTCTTTTCTACCATCTGGGAAAACATTATTTTGGAAGTTTTGGTCTTGATTTATCAAGAGTTAATGTTAGATTTGACCAGAATGTTAAAAATGTTCATAAAGGCAGTCACTTCTTTGATTCTACATAAAAATTGTCTTTGATTCCAAGGACCATCTAGACTTTTTCATAAAATCTGTAGTCATGTCAGAAAACAGAAATGTAGTCCTGGCATCAAAAGTGAATGACAGAGGACACAGGTTGTGTGCTAAATATAGCTTAGTATCTGTACTTTTGGCAGTTGAAACCCAAGAGTTGTGGAGAAAAGTATGTATCCTTTCAAATCAGGTATGATATAACTTTCAGAGATGAATCTTCCCTCTTTTTTTTTTTTTTCTGGTTTGGTTCACTTCACATTTTCACAGTTCTGCCATACTCTCCTCCTTCTCACATTATGCTTAATGTCCAGTACATTTCTGTGTATACAAGCATTAAGTTTTCATTCAATTTCCTTTTTAGATTCAGTCAGTCAGTAACTGTCATCAACACATAACTTAAAAATAGATAAAACTAATGTTTATATAAGGTTCATTTCAATTAGCTAATAAGCCTCTGTATACAATCTTGATTTACTGATGGTCAAGTTATATAGAGGAAACACAGATCCAGTGCTGGGAAGCTGAACTGTTTCAAGAAAAGTGGAATGGTACTTTGGATATTCCATCCTAGCTTTGTTGAACCTTGTGGAAAGGGAGTCAGATATAGAATGATTTAATAGTTAAGTCTCTCGAGTGAGAATTCATTCTCAGACCTCAGATGACCAGAATATTGTAGGGTAGTGCTGCACAAGAGTCCTAATTGTGGTCAACAACTACTTGTCATGAATGCAAAAGAAAGCAAAATTGCTCCTGCACAAGCAATCAAAAGGTATCTTTTGGAATTATGTCATTATGGTTGTATTCCATAATTGTTGATTAGTGACTGCATACTTGACAGGTAACATAAAATATACTCTGAATAAGCAACTGTATTCATAAACTCACTTAGATATTGAATCAACAGTTTTAATTTTATTGACCTCTTATAGCATAGAGAGATTTAGTGCTAGATAAATAAACATTTAAAAGTAAGATGGTTATAAGAGTTTGAAGTTGCTTAGCTGATCTTGACTCAGTTTTTTTGAAGCAAATGCAATACTTGGTAGTGTATTTCAGTATATGCAAGAAAGCAAGGATAGTTTAAAAATTAATTGTATTCATATTTGTACTTCTGTGAAAGTTTTGTCATAGTTCTCACCCTTGAAAGGGAAGCTATCATACAGACTAAACCTGTTGGGACACATTTTATCCCTTAGTATTTCTGACATATAGCTTTTACGTGTAACAGAAGATTTTTTTTCTTGTTTTTGTCATCAAGGGTTACATCAATCCTTATGTTCAGGGTTAAAAGAGGGCTTATGAGTTCATACTGCCTTGGTACCAGCACTTGTTCTTATAATACACTTTCCCGTACAAGTTGGTATTTGCATACTCAAGATAAAAGCAACAAAGAACAATGACAGAAGAGTTGATAATTGGCTCTTAATTACAGAGATGAGATGAAAACCAGGCTTTACTTATCAATAAGATAGGATGATCTATTTCTACAAGTTTTAAATTCTATAAGGGTTTTCTGGTAGTACCAGAAGCCTGAAAGAGAGGAAGAACTTCCTTGTACTATGTTTCATTGTCTTTAATTCTCCAACTAGCTTTCTGGGAGCTCTACCAGCTGGGAATGGTTAGTTTCTGCAATTTGATATGTGTGAGTTTCATACATCCTTTAAAGTATATTCCTTTGTCAGATTTTAGATTTGTGTTTCTTTTTTGATGGGGGAAAAAAAAAGAAATATTTTTTGGTGTAGAACTTCATTAAATAAGCTGAAAGGAATTGTAAATTAATTTGGAGGTGAAGAACAAAAAGAGTTCATGTGCGACTTCATGAGGATATTCATTAAAATTTGATATACAAGTTGAATATCTTTAGTCTGAAATGTGGTGAAGGTTTAACATAATTTCCAGCCATTTATAGCTGGAAACCAGAACTCTTTAAACATTAACATTTTTCAGTTTAAAGTAAAATTAGGATATTTAAAGCCAGATGAGTAACATATCATATGATACTCCTTCTATTTTGATGTCTCCAACAGAAGATAATAAACATCAATTCAAGTACAGTGTTGTCAATTCTGGAAGATTAGTAGGGTTTCTGTGAGTCTGTGAAGTAGAAGTGATAAGGTCTAGAGGTTTAATGTGAAAGCTCTCTAATGCCCTGAAAATCACATACTCACATTGCTCCTGGAGGAAGGCACGTTTCTTTAACATGGTTTTCCCTGATAGAGACAGAAATGAGAATAATATGTGATAAAAAGTCCATGTTTCTGGATAATTACTCACCTAATTCAATAAGAGCTGGTGATATAAATCTTAACTCAAAACATCTGCTTTCTATTACACTACATATTCTGAAGATAAACTATATGTCACAAGCACTAGCATATTAAAAAGCTGTGTTCGTCAATTTAAAAAAGTGCATCTTGCATCTGCAGTCAGAAATATAAGTTTTTGTATTAGTGTCCCTTAATTTTCAAAGTGCTTTACATAATCATCTGCTATATACATATATATGCCATTTTGATGTGTAACTTACTGGGTTTTTTAATACCTATATATCTCTACATAACATATATTGGGTTTTGAACCTACTATAAAAAATCTAAGGCTGTGCATAAGGAAAAAAACCCACTTAAATAAATAATTACACAAAAAATTTTGGGGAGTAGTAACTAATTAAAATTTAAAGTTCATCATAGCTCATATGATACTGGTTTGAGCTTGATAACTCATACATTCAAAAGTAACTGGAACTAAAGCGATTTCAGAAGCATTGCCATATCTCATACTTTTAAACATGTAGGATTTTTATTTTCACGTAGGAGATTTTTTTTTTCTCCACTACAAATCTCACCTCATGGAATAATTAAATCATTGGTTGGAAGATTCATGGGAGCAAATATTTGAATGGGAATTGCATCCATTGCAAGTACTTCTACCACTGAGCTGTGGTCATAGTCTTTAGGTCCATTTCTCAGTTTTTCCTGTTGGGTCTCCAGTTTCCTTCAGTTCCATTTTCTTCTCTCTTTCAGTTCATGTTGCTTGATACCCTCCCTTAGTCATTGCTGCATTCAGTTGGACATGGGAGACCTGGTTCCAACTCCTTGTTCCCAGGAGATTTCTGAATCCCAGCTTTGGGGCTGCTGGCTTTTCTGAAATGTGTCTCTTTCTGTAATTGTGAACACACATTCTGCCATGCATCAGTTCATGCTTTCCTGAATTTACCTGTGCTCTAAATGCTTTCTGACAAGAGGCTGGTTTCATATTTTTTAGAAAAACACTGCTGTAAACAAATGGTTTCAATCTATTTTGAGGGTTACATCAAAATGACATTCTGATTCCATGAGCATCCTACAAGAGCATGATGCTGCCAGTATTGCAGTGAGGTAGATGGAAATTCATAGTCATGACCTTTCCTCATAAGGTGGAAGTTGGTGGAGAGTTAGAATAGCAGTTACAATGCTATGCCTTCTCTTTACCTTTCACTGATTAGATAGGGATATGTGTTTATTGGAACTTAAATGCAGGCGTGGGGGGCTGTTGTTTGGGGGTTTTTTTGTGGTGGCATTGGTGGTAGGTTTTTTAAGTGCAAAATTCTTCACCTAGGCAGGAAAGCCAAAACAGCAGATAAAAGATCAGAAACAGTATTTTGAAAAGCATTTTTCAAGTAACAGGCAGCTAAGTCATGGTGAGCAGTGATCCCAGTAAGAGCTCCCAATGGAAGGCTGCAGCTAAAAGAATCCTAGAGGAGCAAACAGGGAACTACCAAATATAAATACAGTGATAGTGTTATGATCGTGAAAGGCATTATTGCAACTGTGACTAGAGCAGTTACGTTTAACTAGGAATGAACTAGCTTAAGGTTTAGCACATGCCAGTATGAGAAAATTAACTGAGTTTTCTGTATCTCTGGTAGAAACAAGGACTAAAAGTTACAAAAGTTGAAGTAAAAGAAGTTCAAGCTTATGGGTACAGTTATTTAGTAATGAAAGTACTTGTCTATTAGAGGAATGTATTTAGGATTTTGCACATGAATTCTTCAAATTATGCATTTGGTGAGGATACTCTGATGTAAACTTCTTTCATCTTTCAGGGCAAAATATTTACAATGTCCATAAAAGAAACTTCACTCATTGCACTGTGGAAAAATAGCATGTGTTTGGTAGGCATATTATAAAGAAGTATCAGCTTATAATAAAAGATTCTTTGGTCAGATTATCAACTGATATCTTTCATTCGACCAGTTGAGGGGCCTCTTTGCTAATACAAGTATCTAGATTTTCTGGAAGAGACCTCAAAGAGGGGAGAATAAGCTGTTATCTGAAATCTAGGTTTTAAGAAAATGTTCCAGACAGTAGTTTTGCTTTGATTCTGTAAATGTTATAGAAGCCATATCATTGTAATTATAAGAAGTTTTTAGATATGACTGGGACTTGAGAGGATTTTTTCTCTTCGGCTTATAAAATATGATTATTGCAGTATGCGCCACTCTGACATACACATTGAAACAGACAGACATCTCTGCATCTTTCCCAACTCCTTTCATAGTCATTTTACTTTAGAAGCTGCATTAGCTCCTATTGCTAAAAGCATTAAGATAAAACAGAATAAAAAACATAGGCAGCCTGGCAACTCACCAGGCTTTTAGAATTTTGACAAGTTTGCTTTTGAAAGTACCATTTTTAAGTGGTTTTTCTGTCTCTCTTTTAAACTTTGTGAATAAAATACAAAGTGCTTGACAGAACATGCAAAGTTAGTTTCGCAACCACTTTACAATTTTACCCTTTTCTGAAACCCTACTTTTCAATTTTTGTGAATTGAACCCTTATATTTTTGTTGCTAAAAGGTGTCAAGTTCTTGGAATATTGCTTTCTTTACAGTCTTCACGTAGTTCAAATGATCTGTGTTTGAAGAAAACAGGTGATGAATGCTTTTGGAATGTTCAGTGCAGGTGTTCACAAGTATTATCAGCCTTAAAAAAAAACCCAAAAAAACCTTTAAAACATCCTGTGTATAGCTAATGAATTAAGCTGTAGGTCTGTAGCTTTGCTGAGCACAGTAAGGCTCAGAATAAAATTCCAACCTTATACTTACTAATGTTAGGTAAACCTTTCCTCAAGAGAGATTCAGATTGAAGATGACAAAGAAAGGATTAGAAAAGAATGAGAAAATAGAAGCTTATAATGTCTATTATATTTAATCTTACTATGGCTCTGTAAACAGTCTCACAAATATTTATCTCCTCTTTATTTCTAGTCAGTAGTAGCACCAAAAATTAAGAAATTTAAAAAATGCTAATTTGGAGAGCAATATTCAGTTTCTTTCTTTTTCTAGACAAGACAGTCAAAACAACAAAAAAGCCACCTTTGTGTTATTTAAAGCAAGTTGTATGTGTTAACATAGCTGTCAGCAACTGAAATGATAAAATTATCATTGTTATCAAATGCAGCTATAAACTGAACACAAGGCATACTTCAGGTTAGTCAGAAGAGGTCCTCTGTTTTTCACTGTGCATGCTTGCTTGAAATGAAACTGTGTTTTATTGGTTAACTGGGATGCTTAGCATAATCACTTTGCAAGGCTGTGGTGGAGGGAGGTGATTATCACTGAGAACAGATGGGCAGGTCCAAAGCGTTGCCAGATTCTGCACAAGCTCCATGTACTGTAGGTTCTGGCTCTCTTTTCTTTGGCATTTCTAATTTTTATTCATCGTGCATATTACAACGGGCTAGCTGAGCTAGAGGTCAGGGAGCAATGACCTTACAGTTTAGCTCACAGATGCAGGAGTGAGGAATTCAAAGCGCTGTCACTGTACATCTGAACGGATGGGGCAGACTGAATTCTGTCCAGTTGCCTCCCTAAATGTATAAAAGGATTTGTCTCCGAGCTTAGCACTGTGCTCTGCATCTGTAGCTCTCTGTGGATTGTATTGTGTGTGACCAGAAATGATATTCTCGGATATGAACACTGTCTCTGCCTCTCCTAAAGTGCATCCTCCTAATGGGACCCGGTTTTATACTTTCCAGGTAAGTGAACTTCAATAAAACTGAAAAGATTTTAAATGATAGGTAAACTTTGAGTAAGAGTAGCTAATATGTTAAGAAGCTTATGTATTCATTAATTTTGTATAGGTAAGAGAAAACATATAAGAAATCAATATCATCACAGTAAGTTTGCTGCCTTAAAAAAATCAGCCTGTAATTTCTCCTATACTAACACAAAATTACATTCATTAATATTTTGCCATTATTTGTGTTTTCCAATAATAGTACCATGTTACAATTAATTAGATTCATAGTTCCTTACATGGACCCATACTGTCTGTTTAGTTCAGATAAGTACTCTGTTCAAATTACCAGAAATTCCAAGCTCATATTATACAAAATATATTTTTAAAACTTCATATGTTGTACATGTCTGATTTTTAATAATTATTCTGAATGTAATTTCATGCTAGCTGATGCTTAATTTGATTCATGTGAATAGTAATCATACATGTGCAATTGATAGAACAGCAGAATCTATTGGTAGGATTATTAAGGTTCTCAGTTTTAAGCCAAGTTTTGCCTCATCCAGGTAAATAAGCTTGTGTGCTTAGCTAAAGGTAAGAATGTATTATGTACTCTGTATCTAAATTGCAAACTAATCTAATTACAACCATCTTTTCAGTAGCATTTCATTATAAGTAATCATCAGTGCCTTAGCTCCAAAAAACTATATAATCCTACATTAAGATTTAACAATTATAAAAAGCCCTCATACACAGCCCTGCCCCAGATGGTCCTTGCAGCACTTGGGCCCTGCAGGGCAAATTAAACACTCCACTACTTAAAGTGGCAATAGCTTTTTCAGCTCAGCCTCTGATACAGTTAGGATTTAAATATCCTCCCTGTTCCTGATTGTCTAACAGTTTTGCCTTTTTCATTACTCATGCTGTTGGAGAGTGATTCTTTAATATGCAATAAACCCTGTGTATACAATCAGAACAAGCAATCTGAAGCAAAGGTGATCATAAAAGTTGATCAGTAAATGCATGACAAACTTTTAACATAGAATCCAGGTACAGCATTCTTTAGGTCCAATAACTGCATTTCATTCTTGTCTTATTTTAAATCCATTGTTTTTAATTGTACTGTCTTGCCCTTCTTACAGTGATGTCAAATGATAGTTGAGGGCTGTGCAGAAAGAATGGCATCCTCCTAACAGTGACGATCTGCTGATCCTGGCAGTGATTCAGAGACATGAATGCCCCAGGCCTGTTCCTCTACAGCATGACTACTTTTTTCACACACTGACATCTAAATATTCTGTACAGCCTCCTGTAGCTATGCTCTTAAACACAGTTCCTGACGTCAGGTATTCTTTCTGAGTATGTCGAGTTGAAAAAGTCACAAATATTAGGATGCTTGGTTGAGATACCAAACTGAATATTTTATTTTGTGGTACTTTATGAAAGTGAGTGCTAGTGATTAAGTATATTTTTGACAATATGCATAATTCCTACTATCCATCTCTGTGATTACAGTAGACATTATCCCACATACAAGAAATTCTGGTTTTAAAATTATTTCTTTCACAGATTTTTGAGATAAGTGGTTACTAAATAAAAGGGAAGTAGAACTGAATTTCCTGTTGCATCCTGGATACTTCAATAAACAATGTAGAGTTAAATGACCTTGGAATGTAAAGCTGTTAATTCCAGACAGTATGTGTTTGTGTTCTAGAACAGCTTGGTGTTATCAGTGCTAAAGAAAATCCCTGAAAATTAACAAAAAACAAAATATACCATGAGAGACTGCATTGTCTTGTGATGTCATTTTTCAATTTTGCCCCCACTTATTTATTTATATATGTGCAATATAAAGTGATGTGAAGCAGTTTTTGGTTCTTGTCTTAGGTTCATCATTCCTTGTTACCTCTTTTGGCCACCATGTTTGTGCTACCTTCTCTTTCCCTCTTGAGTTACTTCAGTCATTGCTTGCAAATGTAATAGTTTCTGACAAGGACTTCATATGATTCTTGTTACTTATTTTGATCTGTTTTAAGGTAATTTCACATTTTGGATTCCCACCTATTTTATTGTTTTCATATGTTACATTGAATCTCCTTGAGACAGAGAATCTCTTTTGTTTAAATAGTGTGCAAAGTTTTGGGACAGATTAAAGGCTTTTAATTTGAAATACATACACTGGTATTTAACCTAAATGTGTAAAAATAATCTCAGCAAAAGCATGTTCAAAACTGAACAAATACAAAAATGGTGAGATGAGGGCCTGAACACATATTGATGGAGGGCAATGAGTGATTAAGCTATTGAATTCATGGTACGCTGAGGTAATGATTAAGCAGTTGAGTTAATTGTTCATTGATTCAATAAGATAACATATTAATTCTTTCAGCAATGGAAATGGTACTGAAAGAAGCAAAAAGCATGTGTGTAAGTTGTAACTTTATTATCAGCATTTCACTGATGTTCTCAGGAAATAAGACCAAATTGGATTCTACTGGTCATGGAATCAGACTGGCCATAGAGGGATGCATCTAGAAGAGCACTTGGGCTAGGGATTATCATAGTTAGTGTTTGACAGACTAACTTTCTGAAGATTCTTAATGCTCCAGTGTCTGGCCCTAGATACATCAGTATCTGAGACTATCTAGAAGCTATGATATTCCCAGTGTCTTGGTTCTGCTCACAAGATTTGTTGTGAAATTCTGCAAATGTCAAAAGCACAATTTGATTCAGTGTATTTCCTGAACAACCTGCTATAATTCAAAGATGCTTAAGCTTTGATCCTTAGACTATTCTTTATTAAAACAATTAAAACAGAAAACTACATGAGAGTAGCTTATATAAAGAAGTTATGTATTGTCTGAAAGGAAGGAGTTATAATGCTGTTATGAACAAAGTGTAATTTTGTAATTACCAAGGCAATACCAAAATTTAGTACTTTGTATTTCAATATCTCTGTGTTTCATTTCAATTTGCATATGCCAACCTTGACAGACTTCTGCAGCTCTATAACAGAAAGCAGTTATTTTCTTTATTTTTGCATTCAGGCTTGATAGAAAGATAGTATTTCTGCTGCCTGAGGTGGATAAATTAGTTTCCCATCAGTCCCATAGTGAGCATCTTTCATGAACATTGTAAACAGCAAAATCAAAATAATGACATTATCTTGCTCTCTGCTTGGTCATGTATTCTCCTGTATTTAATGCTCATTTGTGTATAATAATGATACAGGTGGAAAAGTCTGGATTATAAAGGACATATTTGTAACTTGATTATTGGTTGTAAAATTCGAAACATTAGTTCACTGAAGAAATATCTTTATTTGTTCTTTTTTACTGGGGCCTTATGGTTTGTTGCTTTTTTATGAAAGCAAAGAACAAAGGAATTTAATTTTATAATTTCAGATTTTTTTTCTGAAAGTTGTCTAGTACTGCTTTGGTCATTTAAAAGGAACTTAAGTTTATGTTGGTGTGTATCATAGCCAATAAATATTTTTTGTTTTCTTAAATTGATTGTATACAGTAACACACATGAACACTAACATGCACAACTTCTGAACATTCAAAATATCTTCACATTGTACACAATGTTTATGTCAACAGAAGTTGAATTGAAATATACTTTTTTTTTCTCTTTCGGTATCTATGAAGAGTATTTTTAGCTCTTAAAAATTCCAGTTATTAAGCTAAGCACACGTCTAAAGCCCAGAGCTAAGCACAGACAGAAAAGTAAAAGGAGTTGCCAGTAGGTTCCATCTTAGGAACTAGGTACATGAGGAGTATGGTAGTAGAGAGAGAGAAAACATCCTCAAATTGCTGCAGTACACAAGGGCTCATGGACCCGGCTGAATGTTTAGCTTTGAAATCAGCAGTATATAGAAACAATTTCCATAAATGTTAACCACAAACTTTCATAGACTGGGAAGCAATACTAGCCTGTTTTATAGTCAGAAGAGATTTGTGGTTTATAAATGCACTCTTAGGACAGCTAGAGTGTGCTCCTTTTTGCTAAGAGGTAGTGAAGTAAGGGCTGGTCTTTTCTGAAAGTTTGGGAGATTAAAGCAATTTTTTAAAGTTACCTGACGATCAGAAGGTCCATAAAGAAATAAAATTACCTTATTGCAAAACCTGCAGAGAAATCCTAAAATATTCATGTGAAATAAAATTGTAAATATACTGTGAAGTACTGTAAAAGTGCATTGCTGATCAAAGGTGTGAAACTGGGTTACTGGGAAACTGGGAAACATATCTATACATAAAACATATCTATCACCATGATACCAATTTCTGCAACTAAAAGTTAGACTCCAGTGATAGTGAAGTAACAGAATGCAAGTAAAAATGTTACTTTTTGGTACATAGTGTGCTTTGAACTCTGTGGAACCTCCCCTCCCCCCAATATTCTATAAGAAATGCTAGATGTACTCAACTATTGTCCTATCAGTGTCTATATTAATAAATTTAATTGTCTATATGCCTACCCAGAACTTCTATTTTATAGTGTCTGTTTTAGTAATTCTATTTTCTTTCATTTATCTTATATGAAAATAGTAAATGAAACAAAGAGCCACTTCTATAAGAGGAAGTATCTTGTTAGGATTTATATTTGTACTTATTAGCATACAGTTAACAGGTATGCCATGCTACTCTTGTTTAGTAGGCCATAATTTTTCAACTATTTTGTTGTTTCACATATTTCAGTGCAATTAATTTAAGACTAAAATAATTTAGTATCAAAGAAAACAGATTTTAAGTTTCTTTGCAGAAATACCCAATGCTACGAAAAAAAATATATTCCACGTAATGGAGAAGGGTTATTAGTCCCCTTGTACCTCACCACTCATACCACAGCAAAATTCTTGTAAAATTGGATGACTCTGTTCCTACTCTATGCAGACTTCATTGCACATGTAAAAAATATGCCACATATAACATGCAGAAGAGAACCAAAACATTGTGTGTACTTTCAGACCTGCGTCACCTTGTCCATGGGAGGGCTGTGGAATCTGATCTCACCTTGACCTTCAGCTGGCTGAGCATGTGGGCAGCTCCTTCCAGCAACCCTCTGCCAGGCATGAGATCTCTCCCTTCATTTTGCCTAAATAAAGATTTTTCTGTTCTTATTTATGGCACCAGCACAGTACATCTTTTTCACAAACATCATGCAAAAGTACTAGGGATATGATCTTGGTGAAAGCTGCAAGTCCACAGCCAATTGGTACCTTGTATCAGTAATGATGGTAAACATCACTGAAAGGCCAGCTATAACAGGAGTCCACTGAGTAATTGTGTTCATGTGCAAGGAATTGTGGTGCAGATCATGAAGGCTGCTGTGGATTTCAGAAGCTTTGAAAGCTGTGTTAGTGAATATAAATAACAGTGGCAGAAAGGCTGACAGTGAAGCAGTTTTTAAAGACTTCTGACATGTTAACAGTGGCAGAAAATAGTAATGCTGGACCAGTGCTTTACTGTGTAGCCAAAAAAAAGTCTTTAAAAAATATGGGCAGTGTCAAAGGCAGGAGGCAATAATAAAGTGATTTACATTGCAAGTACTTTGGAAATATTTATAGCTGTATAAGTGGGTTTTATATAATTTTGGAGTTTAGGAATTTCAGAGGAATAGAATGAGAGAGATACAGTCTCCTTTACACAGAAATAAATGACTAATGGCAGTAAAGGTTGGTCTTACATTATAAGTTACTCTTATTTAATATTATTTTCTGTTATTATTCATGATATGTGTTTTTTTAGCTTTTTGATGAGAACCAACTTAAAGTGTTTCTGCTCAAATACAGACATGTTAATGCAGTGTTAGTCTGACAGTAACCCAAAATATTAATTTCAATGTATACAATTACAAAATTTTGAAGGCGAAACATCTGAAAATTTTATAAATTAAAAAATGTTATACCAAATAAATTTACAACAATTTTAATCTGGTAGTGCTGTTAATTATTTTTAGAATGGAGAATGTGAGCACTTGTTAATCAGTTTAGCTATACTGCAAATTAATAGGTTTAATTATTTTATTAATATGGTGAGAATGTGAATGGCACTTGGACTCCAAAAGTGGAACATCATTATTTAGTCTGACAGGAAAATAAGAACATTGTCGAAGTGTTTAGCTTAAACGCGTTAAAACTGTGTTACTGTGAAGCATTTAATGTGCCTTGGGTATCTAGAGAAATAATTTTGTTTGCACAAGATTCAGGTTTTTCCTTTTTGCATAATTCTGTTATGGCAGAGAATTTTAATTTGTGGCCATCAGAGCTCAGCAAAGACAATGTTTTAACCCCAATCCACACCTATTTCACACAGACTATCTTCGAAAAGCTACTTGTTTCTGGGTTGGGTTCTAACTTTTAGCTGGAATTGGGCTGAGTGCTGTCCCAGCTGTGGGGCTGCCTCACCACATACCGTCTTCCTGCTAAAAAGTCAGTAGTACTGCATAGCCCCATATTTTCTGTAGTTTGTTTTTCCAGTCAGTCAGTAGAATGGTCTGATAGTTTTTATGAATATGCTCTGCATGCAGTGAACTGGGAAGGGTGACTTGTCTGAATATTAATTGACTGTTTTGATCTATAGGTAGCATTTGCATCCTCCTCTGGGTAGAAACACAGGTTGCTTAAGGAGAAACTCAGAACCATTAGGGTTCTATGATAAGCCTTATTACCATGAATTTGGTAGTAGAAATCAGGAAAAGTAATCCTTCTTGCCAAAAGCTGTGAGTTGAAACTAACTGTATGCACATACATATACACATGCTTTCAAAAAAAACCCCAAACCAATTGAGGAAATAATTGAGCACAGAACTGTCTATAGTATTTTTAGTTTTAGACATTTTGTAAATTATATTGCTTACTCAAAAATATAATTAGAGTAAGCAGAGAATACAGGATCTTTAAGTGCATACATACGACAAAGTAGATAGAGCTTAAAGTCATTCTGTTTTAAGTAAATATTCATGTAGATTTTGCATTTGCTTGTCATAAAAACTTATTTTTTCCACATGATAGCGTTATTTCATGTGCTGAAACTAAACAGTTACGAAGCAGAGCAGTCAATTCAACTTTCTGATGTGGAATTCCTGTCATATAGAGTGTGCCCACTTCTACTTTGCAACATAATGAGATAGAATCAGAAAGTACCTTTCCTGTTTCTTCCAGAAGCACTGGAGCTAAACCAGAGCTGCTGTTTCTTTTGCAGCTGAGTGGCTGTGACCAATAAAAGCAGGGGGCCAGTAGGAGGAATAGAAATAGGAGTGCTTTCCTTCTATTCCAGAAATAGGATCATGGTACGGTTTCTGAATCATAGCTAGAAACCATGTTTCTGGCTCAATTGCAGAAGAGCTTTCAGTGTTGGATTATTTTACAATAATTTGCATAGAAAATAAAACTAGAGGAAGAAATGTACTGGTGTTTTCCAGACTTGTAAGGATACTAAAGGTTATTACTCATTAATGTGTGTTGGTTTGATACTGGTTGGTCCAACTGAATACAAGCTGTATAGAGTTTCAGATAATAAGCTTTCTTTATAGGGAAAACCAGAACAATATAGGCATAGCCTGTTCTGAGAGCACAGACTGTTTCTCTGTGAATGAATGTCCTGAACATCCTGTATAAACTGTGATGATAATCTGTTGGAAATAGCATGGCTTTTCCCTTGATGAATATTACCAATCTTGCTATGCAGCACTAATGAAACTTTGCCATCCCTGTCTGAGAGGACAGTGTAAGTAATTGGCTGATTTCATTGTACGTCTAAAATATGTTCCTAGTAGTTTTCTCAGATCTAGATCATACTGCCTTCTTCTTCTTGATTTGCTACACATCGAACCGAGTAGGGGACACTATTAACTTTATTTTATATAAAGCGTTTTGTCCTCAAGATCTTTTTATACATTGTTTAGAAATTTGTAAGGTGAGAGGATCTGTTGCCGGCCTGATACTCATAATGTATTCACTATCAACAGCATCAGCTGATGGTGGTGAAAGGTGGGTGATCTACCTGAAAATCTCTTCTTTTACTTACATGTGTCTTAAAGCAAGGAAAGAAAGCAGGTGAAGACAGAAGACACAAAATATGTTGAACTGTCCTGTGATCAAAGGCAAGCAACAAAGTCCTTAAGTGATTTTAATGGTTTTAAATATGTTGAGATGTGAATAAAGTTTTTGTTGAGGAACTTAAAAGGAACTATGCCCATAAATATGTCTGTTTTGGGGAAATTACTGTGATAGAAGCATTAAAATAAACAATTTTACTTTTATTTATAGGTTGTATTTTCATTTTTAATGGAATAGTGTCAGTATACATCACAAGATTCTTAATCCTAAATTTCTTAGTAGTGATTTTAGTAAATAAATTTTATTTTGCCTCACCTATTCTTGTCTGGTTCAATATTCAATTGGCAGTTATGCTAAGCAGAACATTTATGGAGGACTATGAGGCTAGGATTGTTTTAAAGTGACAGCTGGCATAATTCAGTTGAATTGTGATTCACTCAAAGATGTAAACTAAAGAGAAGAATATGGATTCAGTATTTTCACTGGAAGAATTAGAATTAATGATTCATGGAAACTTAAATGTTCTGTGATATTTTTACACTAGGAGAAATTTTACAGTTCTGCATGACTAAGAGTGCTTATTCCTATGAAATGTGTTACTCCTACTGATAGGTCTAAAAAAGTATGAATTAATTTTTATTTATATTTTTAATTAAGTATTCTACATGCATGGTGGGGGCACAGTGTTAGGAATGACTTTGTCTACATCATCAGCCTCAACTGTTGTCACTGAGCAAAGCTTTGCAAAGAGTGGTGAGGAGATGTCAGTAGCACTGAAAATACATCGAGGGTGGAGTTATTTGTAAGGATATGCTGGTGCTCACAGCATAACCAAGGAGTAAGGAAAGGTACTTGATCTGGATTCTTGTGTTTATGTCTCCATTAGTGTGTATTGTGACAGAGTAAAACTCCATTAGTAGAGCAAAAGAGGAGGATCACGTGTCTGTGTCATCCACATCTGGAGGCCTGGGAGATTGGGAATAGGTCCTCAGGTTCTCAAGCTGTACATCCACAAAGGCACAGAAAGCATCAGATTCACTGTCACAGGTCATCTTTGAATTTCACTTCATCCAGGAGGCACTCAGTGTGGGCACTCTGAAATCGCGATGCAAACCAAAGTGAATTGAGACAATGGGGAATTTTGCTTGAGATTGACTGATAGAAAACAAGACACTAAGGTAGACTTGATTTCTCTAATGACAGGTTCTGATAAACAGCATTTCAGAATAAGGGCCACGATTTGTCAGTCCCACATCATGTTCGGGGAGAACACATTTCTCTGAAGGGGTCCAGGAACATGAGCTGCCCCATGCTGAGCTGATCTTTGTCAATACAGCTATATTGATAAAGACTATGTTGACTCTCTAATGTCATACAGTCACTTCAGATGAATCTCTTCAGTGCATGCTATTTACAGTGTGTTTTATTGTTTTCTCAGGACTCTATTGTAAAAGTAAATACTATATGGATAAAATTATTATTAGCATCTCACAGTTCTGAGCAAATAAAACACTATTAATGTACAGTTTTGATGAAGCAAAGAAAACTATTTCTTTTGCGTTGTTACAGAAACTGCTTTTCTTTGCTATACTTTTATGTTAGTAGTAGACACAGAAAATTAATTATTTCAGGCAAGTGATTGAACCTCTGTTTCATGTGGTTGGAAACATGAGGTCCAGATTGGCTCAATGAATGGCTTTGATGCGTCCTCTTGAGTGCAATCACACAGCAGCTACAGGATATCCAGGGGATCAGACCCAGCCAGAACAGATGGAGGAGGGGCTGGTCCTTCCTAATCAACCCAATCTCCTTTTATGACCATGTGACCCCTGCGGTAGATGAGGGGAAGGCTGTGGATGTTGCCTACCTGAACTTCAGCAAAGCTTTTGACACCACCTCCCATAGCATATTCCTGGAAAAGCTGGCTGACTGTGGCTTGGACAGGTGCACCCTTTGCTGGGTTAAGAACTGGCTGCATGGCTGGGCCCAAAGAGTGGTGGTGAATGGTGTTGCATAAAGCTAGTGACCAGTCACTGGTGCTGTCCCCCAGGGATCAGGGTTGGGGCTGGTCCTGTTTAATATCTTTATTGATGATCTGGATGAGACAATTGAGTCTACCATTAGGAAATTTGTAGATGACCCCAAGTTTTTTGTGTGTGTGTTGATCTGGTGGAAGGTAGGATGGCTCTGTACAGGGACCCAGATAAGTTTGAGATGAAGTTTCATCCTCTCTCTCACTTTTAGCTTTTGAGGAGATTTATAACAGGTCTCTGAAACCAGCTCTCCTTCCATTACTTACGATTTTTTGTCATTCAAATGCAATTTATAGAGGGAAGCTTAAACCTCTGGAAGCACGAAACTATCAGTAATGTATTAGTGTCAAATTTAATCTCTAGTTTTTGTAAAATAATCCTTTTTATTTGGCAAGTGGAAGATTGCATTAGATTATCTGGTTTTAAATGCCCTTCCTTCTTCATACAGGTGTCTTCTACTTAAATGCAATGTTTATCTGTAAGAGCTTTTACATCTGATTGCTAGAAATAGAAAATAAAGGGGAAATATATGTTCCCCCAGTAGTCTATATTTTTCTGCAATTTGCATCAGCTCATTGCTTTCCTGTATGAAGGGAGATATCTGTTGTACAATATAGTCTCTAACACCAGCTCCTGATCCTGTTTGCATTTGATATTCACTGGGCTGTACTGAGAACTTTACCAAATAGCTCTGAAGCCATAGTACCCTGATTTGTGAGTATGGGCATTGCTAATTTTAAACCTATGTCAAGGAATATGCTGGCAGGACCATGAAAATAGGCAGTATTAGATCTCATGGTTACATTTTTGGTTTAATTCTTGTCTCTATCCTAAAATTAATGACCATTTATCTCTTCAAATAACTTTCTGGAGAAAGAGCAGTTTGCACTCTTTCAGTCAATCAGAATTACTAAATTGAATCATCATGACTCCAGCATGGTCTGTGACTCTGTCTCTAGAGTAAATGTGATGGGATTTATTAGAGCAATATTATACTTAGTGTGTTTTAAGCATTTAAGGAGAAAAGGCAATTTCAGAAGTCCAAAGAAAATACTCATGGAAAAATTCATGTTCTTATTTATCACTTTCATAATAAAAATTAAATTTATGAGTTAGCTGTCCATTTCTGTAGTAAAATAATTTCTTTTACTAACTTGATAAAGATCCTAACACTGCAAAAAAAGATAAAAATTCTCTTGCCTGTATGACAGACCATTGATTTCCAGGTATTTATTACTAATCCTTTACTACAAGCATACATGTATCTTCATAGGATTAAAGTCTGATTGTAAATTTGCTATCTAACCAGTTTATGCTAAAAATTTTATGTCAATTCAAGTGAAATCACTGGAGTTGTTATTCATCAGCTGTCAGATTCTTTTTTAGAGAAGTGGCACTTGCAGGTGCACCTGTAGCTGAGTTTGCATGGTCACTAGTCTGAATAGGAGAAACATTGCTGCTCTCAAATATTTTCTGCCTTCACCACAAGACTTCTCTGTTTTAATTTTTTGATTGGTTTGGTTTTATTTTTTCCATGAAGTGCTGTAATGATGTTGTGACACTTCAACAGAAGTGTTTTGGAGCAGTTTCTAGGTCAATGGTAAATTAATCCATTTACTCCTTCAAGAGCTCTGACTTTTTTAAAATAATACATATTTTCTATTTCATTGTAAACCATATGAAATAGGTCAGTACTTCAGGCATGTTTGTGAGATGATATTATAGAAGATTGATTTTTTTCTGACATTTATTTTGAAATGTCTTGGTAAAGCTTTATCCTGTGATATTTGAGAAATTCATTTGAGAAATCTTTCTCACTGTACCCATGCACTCACTTTCTCACTGGATTATTTTTTGCCCAGTGATTATACATGCATGAATTTGAATATGTGCTTTTGTATACATACATATATTTGACTATGACAAAAAAGCATTTTGGAATCTGTTATAAATGGCAGGGCATCAGAAATCTTTGGAACACTGAAAGAATTTTTAAGAGTAGGAGGGGCTTTTTTTGTAATTTTGAGGGATTTCAGCAGCCAGAGTTTAAAAATATCTCTGAGAAAGCATGAGCTCTTACAGCT
This sequence comes from Lichenostomus cassidix, assembly GCF_008360975.1. Lineage (NCBI taxonomy): Eukaryota > Metazoa > Chordata > Aves > Passeriformes > Meliphagidae > Lichenostomus > Lichenostomus cassidix. The sequence continues at coordinate 38,694,620 of NC_139480.1, read as the reverse complement.
ATGCAGCTGTCATTAGCTGTCACAGACCACTTAAATATGGTGTTGAGTATTATTTAATTACTGACACTATTCATAAAATATTTTGTGTTTTTCCAGACAAATTTGAGGGTATGGCAATATTGTCTTGGTTTGCATTTGTACAATCAGCCAAAGGCTGATTATTTTGTGGCACCTGGGTAAAATAATAAACTAATGAAATTCCAGTGTCAGGGTGGAACTACAGCTAAAGTGCTTGATATGTCACTGAAAAAGAGTCCAGGAAGGAGTCCAGCCTTGTATGCTGGACTTTTATCACACCTCCTATCCTGTAGGTAGGAATATATATATGTGAAATGCATATTTTAGGATCTGTTTTCCATGCTATCTGACTAGTTGGGAGCTCTATAAATAGAACTTTTTTATTCCTCAGCTTTTTTACTGCTTTTAGAGTATCACTTGGTAAGGCTGTGTAGAAAACTGTGATCAGAGAGAGAGCTTACCTACCTTTTCTCCAGAAAACAATGGACTGTCCAGGTAGTTCTTTCTCATCATTCTCATTTATCATCTAAGTGAAGCAAACTTCACTTCAGGACTTTTACCTCCTGGAGACCTCTGACCTTAAAGAAGCTGGGGAAATTCAGCATATGGTAGGAGTGGATAGGTTTGCTCGTATGTTTCCTCTCTGTGATTCACTCTGAGAATGCCAGATTTCAGAAAACTGCTCTTGAGTACTTGATTTCAGTTTCAAGAAAAAATCTGTTAGCTCATCACCCATCAGTGAAGAAGGATTTCAGAGCTGTGAGGTGAAAAGCCAAGGGCCAGGGAGCACAAGGAGATACTGTTATGACTCTTATTGTGGCTCACATCTTTCACTAGAAGAGTAGGAATGCCACTGTATCTAAGTCTAAATCTGCAATAAAGCAACAAAGAGGAAATTTGGATTAGTATGCAATTAAGCACCTGTAACACTTGAAAATCACGTTTAGTCTGTCCTTTCTCCCCCAAAGGTAGCCAGAACAAGGGAATGAGGTATGTTGACTGCCACAGTTGTCTCCATAGATAATTCAAGACCAAATGTGTTTGCTTCTGGCAAGTCAGCACTAATGAAAGAATTTCTGGTAAGTCCCTCTTCACCCAACAAAATATAACAAATCTCCTAGATCTCTGCAATTGAGAAAAGGGCTGGACGTAGCTCTTTTGTAGATAACCATTCTTGTAAAATGAATAATTTAGAGAAAATAATTGTTTTTATTAAGAGAGGATTTTACCAAGAAGACAATTAGCATGCATTTCAATCTTGGGAAGCTAAAGTGCAGAGTAGTGTGACTGAAGAATATGCTGGAAGCTTTCCTATGGCAGCTGCAGCATCAGAGATCCAAGTCACAAATTAGATTACATTTCTCTCACACACAAAAAAGGATATGGATATTTTAAAATTTAAGTCCCACTCATTTTGTGCACCAGCTGCTTTATCACCATTTAGTCTGCTGTTGTTCCACTTGCAGTTCTGATATAGTTACAGTACTTTTATCATCTCATGGAACATGACAAAAATATACATTCAGAGAGCAGCTGAATATACAGTATGGTATGACTGGATCATATAATCTACTGAAGAAATAATAAGAACGTTTTCATGCCATATGTTCTGCATATTTGGGAAAACCAGACACGTTGGCTCTGATTTTCACCTCACATTTGCACAAAACCAATGTAAGAATGGAGAGTCAAACCCATTATTTTCTTCCACCTGAGTTCTTCCAAATAGCAGTGTTATATTACTTCCTGACAGGGTTTAATTAACAGTTCTGAAGATTTTTCATAAACTAAGGTTTGAGAATCTTTAGAAAATTCAGTAGTACATTTATCTGGCCATGAGAAACCTAGCAGACTTGTTGACATTATTATTTTATTTACTGTGCATACCTGTCTTTGTGTGTGATGTATGTGAATTAAAATCATTTTGATTATACAAATTTTATAAATGGGTGAGCACAGCTAAGACACATTTTTTACTAAGTGAAAGTACAATTCTATTTTTTCTCTTTTCAAAAACAAATTTGGATTAAACTTTTTCAGTGTTCTGGGATGCTCTGAGTGCTCATCTTCCTAATACAAATACTTTGCTTTTACTTTCAGGGCAATGTTCATCTCACTTAATATTTTATATCTGTACTGTGAAGCTCTACCCAGACTTCTAAAGATACTTTCATATCCACCAGCCTTTTCTTGTGTACTATTAAAGGATATAAACTACTGTAAAAGTACCTATTTCAAAGATTATATGAGCAGCTGAGCATGCTTATCTGCAATTTTTTATGTGCTGATTTTTTTGTCAGATCAGATTTACTTAGAGTAATTATTCGGTTTGTTTTTAAACTTAGGTCATATTTTTACATATGGAAAATTTAAGAAGGAATAGGGGTTTTTGGATGAAAATTTTGTGTAGCAAGCTTTGATGTGTGGTTGTATGATCCCTTCTTGCAAAATGTTATTTTAGAGAGTATGATGCAGACTTGGTAAAATGACTCTTTTATTCCGAAATAAACACCATTCGCTGATTTTTATATGAAATGTTGTGCATATAACCATAGTAGGACTGGCATTTCCATTGAAGAAGAAATGCAGTTTTAGGTTTTTTATCAATCTTTCATTAAAGAATACATCTGAAAGAACTGTTTATTTATATTTGCAGTAGAATTGTTTTCAAATTTGAATAGTGTCTCTATGATATGTTTACTTATATTGCTGAGGGAAATTTCTGTCTGCTTAGTTTTCAAAATAGTTTTGATGTAATCCTATCTGTCAAGAATTGAGAGAGCAAAACAAAATTAATTATGTCGAAGTTTACATATCAAGAGATCAGTCTTGACTTAATAGATAATGGTATAGTATGTTTGAAAAACCCCATGTATTAAAATTGTCAGCCCTATAACTGCTCTATTATCCTTTTCTTTGGATAAAAAGAAGTGGTATAGGGGTAAATTTTAAGAAGAAATTTTACAGAAAATCTTTGATTTTTGTACTTCTTGTCTAATCTTGACAGATATTAAAATCAAAGACTTCTGCTTTGTGAAAGGAATTTGCTCGAGTTTGTAGGAACAAAAATTAGACATACTATTTCTGAAATTCAATGTAATTTTTCCCTTTTCTAAAGTGATAAGGGGGTATGTATCTGCAGATTTCAAGTAACCATGTATTGAACAAAAAATATATAAGGAGCCGTTTGGTTATGGAAAATGAACATTACCTCTCCTATTAAAGCTTATGTGTAAAAATAATTATAGATTTCACCATGCAGTATGGCTGAAAGTTAAAATTTTCTCTCTTCCACCATGCTGTTCAATTCTACACTGAAGAAGATGGTAAATTATGCAAGTGCAGCCACTGAATAAAAACACAATAGTCTATATCAGGTATAACAGACTGAGAGGCAATTTACCTTTTGTCCTCTGTCTCTGAAAAGTAAGTTTTTGCTCAAGTAGAACTAGATTATACTAGTAGAACTAGTATAACTGAAGGTTTTTCCACTATTTCCAGCCGTCTGTGATGCTTATAGTACTGATCTACAGCAGCTTGCAAATGCTATGACCTTCATAGTGAGGTAATATAGGTATGGGTCTGCTAGGTTCTTAAATTCCTTAATCATGTACAGTAGTGTAGTTGGGCAGTTTGTAGCAAAAAAATGCAATGGCTTTAGATAAGCATCTGTCTAAAAATATTTCACCAGGTCTGAGAGCAATGACTGTTCTCTAATGAAATCAAGTGTGTTTAACTGTAGGGTCCAAGGACTTCCAGTATGGAGTTATTGTCTAGAAGTTGAAGAACTGTTCAGTGACTCTCACAGAGTAAAAAACTACACTGATACCCCAGATTTTCAAAGTCTGAGTTTATACTGGCCTACTAATTCTTTAGATTTGTGGGAGGTTTTTTTGCTCATTAATGTTGAACCTTTCCTCAATATCTCAGATATTTCAAAAGTCCTGTTTGTCAACTGAGCTGCTTGGAATAGAATTCTTCAGGATCTGCTGCTTGACTGTTTGGTGCAGAAGGTGCCGCAGTCCATTAGCCAAGGATGACTTATAGAGGCGCAGAAAATGCAACTAATTGTCAAAGAGCTTGTGTGGAATTTATCCTTCCAAATATCAGCTGGCTCCAAACCTCCCTTGCTTAAAGCAAAAATGCTCTGGAACACATTTAAGACAATTAGATATGCAGGGTTTTTTCCAGGTAAAAATACAATCTTTGTCTTTAGGTGGGTATTGCAGTGGAATGAGTGAATTTGTTTGTAGACCCACAATTCCAAGAAGCAGTATTTATTGCAGCCCCTAGTAGAACAGATGGAACTCCATGCTTCTCAACTTGCTAATTAAACAAAAATTAAAGCTTGTTTCATATAAGCTATTGCTTGTCTTTCTTTGTTCAGAGCACTGACAAGAAGGCATATAATTCTCTTTATATCCCTCTCCTCCTTTCTTGCTTCTGCCTGCTTTAAGAAAAGCTAAAATTTTGTGCATAATTTTGCGGTTTTGAGAGATAGAAAGGTAAAATACTTTAAAAAATTCAAGCTTCCTTCACAGCATGAAAAATGTCGACATTCTTGGGCTTTGTGGGGTGCAGAGGACATTTCCATTTTAAGTCCTGCTGTGGTAATAATAATGAGAGTTTTACCATTTACAGTGTAAGGATAGTACTGTTGCAAGTATTCAGAATGAAAAACTGGTGAGTCAACCTTCTCTATCTCTTAAAGGAAGGACTAATGATAAAAGCTGGCATATCTTGTTCAGATTATCACAGTTTTCAAAGGCTGTGAGCTCCCAAAGCTTTGCAACTGTGTAAATTATACACTACACAAAAAAAATACTGTTCTATAGGAAAACTGGTGTATATAAATTCCTTACAACTGTTTCTGAATATTTTCAATATAAAGTATTATATGAAATTGTATCAATACATATTCCATGATTTAGTATCCCATTAATTATTTCTTGTTGGATTTTAATCAAATACACATTAAAGTGTACAGTATTACTACCCTTTTTATGAAAATAAATGTTATAGTTTGGTGTCATTATTTTCTGATTTAAAAGTATAAGGCCTTAAGGTTTAACTCTGTCAGTCTTAGAAATGCTGGAATTTGATGGCAGTATTGTGTCTAAATTATAAAATGTATGAGATACCTTGGCTAGCATTGACCATAGCTACAAAAGCCCACAAATATATCCTTCTGTTAATTAATTTCTGTGATATATTTACTTATAAAAATCTCTGTCGTCCTGCCATTTATAGTTGTTGAAAATCAGCAATACTAAACGTATGATATTAAAAACAGATAATGGTTTTCTAATTTGCCCACAATTATGCAGAACCTCTATTTCCATTATTCTTGCAACACTAAACACATACTTAGTTGGAAGTATTAAAATTTATTTGCACTTTTTTGACCTTGCTGTGATCTTTTTTTTTTTTTTTTTTTTGAGTATCAGATTAAATATCTGATATCCATCTTTCTAGATGGAAAAATTGCAGCTGACATTAGTGGTTCTTGAAGAGCTCCAAAAGATAGGAAGGATAATAACGTTCTGGTTATTGCCAAGGAGCAAAGCCACAACAATCCACAGGCAGCTATGACCTGTACTTTGTTTTCAGTGGTTTTGAAGAGCTTACAGGTAATTAAAGAGTACTAGAATTACTGGTAAGCAAAATAGCTAGTTTTCTTTTTCTGGAACAGGGAGAATAAATTCAGGATAGTGTCAGGAAAAAAGGCAGAAAAAGTAGTCAGCATTGATCTGTGATTTATTGACTTTCTTAGCTACCTTTTCTGACTTGCACTTTCACTCTGCCAAAGTGTATAGAAAATGATGATAGAAAATTTTTCTATGTATAGAAAAAGAAATAAAAAATAAAACGCATGTTCATATGTACTGCCACAGCTAGTATTGTATAAAGAATAGTAGGTACAGGAAGATGAAGAATTTACAAACCTCAATCATCCTTTCTAAGAAACTAGAAACATCTTTCATGGATTTCACTGTCATTTTTTTCCCATCTTTGAAACCTGTCTTAAGAACAGACTTGTTCTGTTCAGTTGCTTCTCCTTAAGGGGCCTTTGTGATCCAGGAGAAATGACAGGGTTTTGTTGTTTTGTATGCCACAAATACAAATCAAAATACTAAATTATAGGTTTTGGGCTTTTTTATCTCTCCTGAATCCAAAAAAATGAAGTCTAAGTCTCAATTTCTTTTCATAATCCTATTAATAACAGAACAAATCTGTCGCTGTTGAGCCACTAGCAGAGTAAAGAACCCAGTTCTCAGTGGCAAGAAGGGAAAAGACCTTTATTGTTTTGATTTCATCATATATATAGAGTTTTCAAAGGTCACCCAGATTGGTCAGCCAGAAACCTCCCCCTAGGCCTGACTGGCCAGGCCTGCACCATCCAGATCTTGGGACACTGTTTTTAATAACATCCAGACTTTATCTTTATTTATAAAACACAAAAGGGATTCTCATGGGAAAGACCTGTGCTAGCCACACAAATCAGTGAAAATTTTCAGGTTACTGAAAATCTCTCTTGCTATTTTTTCCTTCTCAGACTTTATGTCCAATTTCCTTCAGCACTTATGAAAAGTATTTTAGATGAATTACCTAGAAAGACCAAATATTTTTCCCCTCTGTCTGCAAATAGTTTGTGCACGTTGTGTTTGCATACCGTATCTTCCTTATTTTAGTGTGCTTTCAAGGTATGTTTCTTAAACTGTAGAGTTAAGAAACTTTTTAAAATTCTTTATATTAAATATACACTTGTAATTGCACACTGAATATATGTCTTAATCATGGCCTAATATGCCTGCCTTTAAAGACAGGACCCGTTTTGAAAAATGTAGCATTAATAGATAAATGACACAGTATAAAACTTTTTAGTAGATGTTTTTTATAGTCTACACTGTGTGAAGAGAGAGTTTTATTTAAACAGTAAAAAGCTTTCCAAAATATCTATAGGACGTTTGCTAGTACTACTCCAAGCATGTTTTTTCACATAATTCAGTGCATGCAATGGAAGTTCCCAGAATAATCAATAAAAATTTTTATCTCACTTTTGATCACTCTCTTGTGTTTTAATTTAGGCTTGAAAATTCCAAGTCATTGCATGTTGTCAGACTAGGAATTCAAAAGTAAAAAATCTGTCAGAAAAACAAACACTTTGGTCTGTGAGAGTACTTTGGAGCTTTTTGGAAGGAAAACAACTCACCAGTTCCTCTCAATCAAAACCTTTTTGCTGTTTTAATATCAATAGTTAAGTGTTGATGGAAGAGTATGAAGCTATACAGATCTCCTCTGACTTTCTTATTCATCTTACCACTTTTCCCCCTACACTCCTTACATGCTGTCCTGAGAACAGATATTTTGGAAAGAACGGTATCTTTAGACTTATCTAATGAATGTTTTTCAGTCCCAACATGAAAGGGCATGGAAATTTTGAAGGTTTTTAGACTTGGAATATTCTGGCACCATATGCTTAACAGGACGTTTTATTGCCAGACACTGATGTTACAGCTAAGTTAGAGTTAAGTGGCCATGAGACTGATGAGACAAAGCTAATGGTTTGAAGAAACTGAAGTTATTACATATTTGAAGCCTTGCTCTAGGTAGGAAGCATTTTCTTGTATTATATTAGAAAAACAGAACCAGGTTTCTTTTGTTTTTTTAAAAATCCTAATTTTCAATTACTTTCCGTTTTTCTTAATTTGGATCACAATGCAATTTTTCTTGTTTTTCTTTTCCAAATTTTAACTATACAACTTTTCCAGAAGAAAGTAATATACATCAAATGTACAGTTGTTCCACTCTTTCCCATCATTTCCTCCTTACTCCAGACTCCTCCCCTTTTAGAAGCAGAGCTGCTATAGACAAACTACTATACTTTTATGCTTTTCTCATGTGCATGGGCTGGTCTGTCTGTGTTACCAGCTGCTTCTCTGCCCTTCTTCTGCATTGTTCAATTGTTTGAATTCGGGACATGCAGAAAACAGGAGACATTGCAGGAAAATGTGTGGTCCAGTGTGCTCCTCTATCAGATGCACTGTGATTGATATGCAAGGCGTGCAGGAAGGAAGCTCCATGGTGTAGGAAATAGAGGGACTCTGTATACGGGACAAATTACAGCTATGCATGACATCTCATTGAACTCTGGCTGTGGTGATTTCCGTTCACGCTATTTTGTATTGTTAGACCTTAAGAATGTCCTACAAGACAAGATAGCTGTGTTACCTTGGAAACATCCAGCTGCCCATGGAAAATCTGCCCAGCAATTTTGCCATTTTTCAGAGCTTTTAGCCACCCTGGATATTTTATTCCACTTCAGCAGCCTGACTGGAAAATATGAGTTGTTATGCAAGAGCAGGTCTTGCTGTCTGTCCAAAACCTGAATGTTTCTCATTTACTCCTACTTCCATCTCACTATTCACCCACAGAAACTGCCATTATTGTAACAGCTTGAAAAAATAGCCCAGCTTCATGAGGATGGCCTCAAAGTGGGGCACCATTTTGCGGGGATAAGGATCAGGCACTAATCATTATTTCAGGTGGTTACTTACTCTCAGCTTACTGCTGAGATACGGAGTTGTGTGTCCCAGCTCTAACACAACAAAGAACACAAATATTCTGGCTCCTGCTGCTGGTCTCAGCTGTAATATGCACATAAACTACATTGAGTGACATCAGACAGTACACTGTTCTGTATTTTTGAGATAGTGTCAAATGTATCTAAGGTAAAGGGTTGAACTTCAGGTTTTACTTAAACAGACTGGCTTCTTGAGTCAGTTAAAGTGAGCCACTCAGCTGTGAAAAACTGCAACAAACTTCTCATACAGACTCAGGCAATTTACTTGACCTTTGTTTTCCATCATTCTTCAGAGGTAAAATGAGATTAAAATACCGTTTTGCTCATCTTTTAATCATCTGATGTGTTTAGATTGAAGTGTGAGGGGAAGGGAGTGGAGCCATTGACTATATGACTTTCTCTACTGCTTTAAATGTCACTATTTTCATTTAGAAAGGACTTGCAATTAGCCTATATTTTCCCCCCATGTACTGGTACCAAAGATGCAGTTAGCAGAGCTGCTGTAATTAGATGTCCATCAGCATGAGAAATAGAGGGGGGAGTTTTTGATGATAGGGCTGTGCTGCTTCAGAAAGACTTGTAACAGCAATGTTCCCTCTGAAACTGAAGTAGCACTTGGTAAGTTACAACATGGTGCTATTATTAACAGACTGCTTGTAAAGTCAGGGATATAAATAAGACTGTCAAAAGGACTCCATCAGTTCTTTAAGTCTATAAAACCATTTCATAAAATGTGGTCCTCATTCTGTGTCACATTTAAAACTGATAATCTTGTTTACCTTTTCAAGTTTTATGTAAAGCTAATTCCACTTAAAGGGACTGTCTTTACTCACATTGTGCTGCGATAAATTTCTTGGAAAACATCACCAAGGAATGTTAATTTCATTTCTGACTTAATTAGTAAGAGGCAAGGCATTTTCCTTGTAGAAAAACTCAAAGGAAAAGGTCTGAAATAAAATGCTCCTCCATAGAGCCTTTTCTGGGGACATGAGACAGATTGGCAAAACCCAGCACAGAAAACGGACTGCAGCAGTCTTATTTTTGAAGTGACTTTCCAACTTTCTGGAAAGGGTCGACATTTTTGTAGATGGTTTTTAGATTGAAGCACACAAAGACTTATCAAAGAAAATGTTCTCATTCTCTGGACGGACTTGAGGATATGTTTCGTGTCGCTCTCGGTATCAATAGATGCTGGGAAAAACACACTAGCCTCTAGAGCCTGTGCTTTAGAAATGCAATAAAAGAGACAAATATCTAGGGAACAGTCAATTCTATGGCACATTTGAGAGATGGTAAAGGCATCAAAATGTGGAGAAACAGTGAGACGCAATGATGTGGGATGATCTGTCATCATGGAGTGCTATCTATTATGTAATACCTAATAGTTATTTTAAAACATATTAACAAAATGAGAGGAAATTTCATTGCAAATAAGTAAAGCCAGACTGAATCCTATGTGTATAAAAAATGTTCCTTTTTCCAAAGCTATTGGAGAAGATTGCTGATACAATTACTGTTTGTCTCCAAAATTTAGTCGCCATGTTTTAGACTATAATTAGTTTTTTAAAAGTCTGAAAAAGATAAATTAAAATGCAAAGAGTTTTTCCTTTGTGTGATTATATTGAGACAATTTTTTCAGAGATCTACATCTTCTGATTAAAAAATCACAGAATCATGGAATATGCAGAGTTGGAAGGGACTCACTAGGGTCATTGAAGTCCAACTCCTGACCATGCATAGGATACCCCAAGAGTCATACTATGTGCCTGAGAGTGTTGTCCGGTGCCCAACCACCCTCTGGGCGAAAAATCTTTTCCTAATATTTCACGTAAACCTCCCCTGACATAGCTTCATGCCATTCCCTCAGGTCCTATCACTGGTCACCATAGATTACTATCAATAGCTCATTTAAAAAAAAATCTTTAGGAAAAGTTTTACTGAACAGAATTTGAAATATAATGAACTATATTTTCAGCTTATAACACAGAACTCTCAGAGCATCATGTTCATGTACATAATCAAATAGCTGAGTAGATCCAGGGGTGTCACAGTTGCATGGCATCTCATGTATAGTGATCAGACCTTGTAAGTGTTATAATTAAAATGTGTGACTCTCTTGAATGGTAGAACTACATGAGTAAATCCAGTTGTGCTGCAATCACAATAATTAAATTCAAAGTCCACTGTAGGCCAAAGGGAGTTAAATGCAAATCATGTCTAATACTAAGTGGCTAACAGGAACATAATTGCCATGAATAATGAGAAGTAACAAGATTAGAAATTAATAATTTCACATTGTAATTCTGATTCTGAATTTATTGTGCATTAATTCAGTAGTGAATCCATGCATGGCAAACATCAGGACTGTGAATTAAATAGGATCAACTTTTCATTGTCATCTTTTGAGGAAGTGGGAAAATATAGGACTAGCTGGAACATACAAATTTACCCTCCTTCTAATGCTTAGACCAACACAGACCCACACTTTAGTACAGTCTATTTCACAGATATGTTTTTGCTGATAGCTGCAGCTGTGGGAAATCTTTTTATTGTGCTGTAGGATTCTTAAAGAGTGTTATAGAGTGTACTATGAAACTGCTGCTCATACAAAACAAGGACTGGGTGAACAAAAACTAGTTGAACCAGAAGCATAAAATATGTTTTAAGTTGAACTAAATATTTCATTAGACAGGTACTTTATTTCACTTCCCAGTGTGAAATATGGTCCTATATAAATTAAATACATAGAGATTTTTTCAGTATGTAAATTAGTATTTTGATATAAAAAGTTAGTTATTTTTGAAGACACCAAAATTTAGTAAAAATGTTAGTTACATCAATCATCTAATGAAAGTAAACTCATAAATTGTTTTATTGACTGCTATTTCTGACTTTTTTGTGTTACTATTAGAATGAAAAAATAATCCATTATTTTTCCCATGGCATGGTGGTGAAATTATTTTATTAGAGGTTGTCATGAACCTATATCTTTAAAAGTTCCTTCACTGCAATATTTGCATGATACGATATGAAAGACTGATCAATATAGTGTAATAGTGTAATATTGACCAGTATAGTCTATAGATATTTACATTAGAAAAATGCTTGTGTATTTTGTATCATACAAGGTAGTTTTTAATCACTCAGCTAAGCATTTTCATTTTTGCCCATTTCTGTTTTTCCCATCTACATATCCTCTCTTTGGCTTGAATCTGGTTCAGAAAAAAAACACTGCAGCCTGCACATGAGTGTTTTCCATATCTGATAAAAGATGAATCAAGTTGTCTTTGTTAGCTGAAGTCCCCATGTTCAGCTGCTCACAAGTAGTACAGGTCAGCTTTGGGCCATATCGGTGCCTTTTCAGGAAAGAAAATAGCAGAAACTTTCACCTTGCAATCACTGGACCAATCCTTCCTTTCTGCATGTGGTTCATGCCTTTTGTGTACCCATACTAGGACCTCAGTATTGTTTGGTTTTTTAATTTTGTGTTATCTTCTTGGTGAAACAGCTATCAGCTGTGTCTGTAAGCTTGCAGGCTTTCAGGAGTGTAAGGGGCATCATCCCAGGAATCTGGTGAGTAAGGTTGCTTGGTTGCTTCCCTGAATTAGTGCCACTTTTTGTTATCTTGTTCTGCCTTTTTTTTTTTTTTAATGACATTGTTTGTACTTCAGGTCAGGATGTCTTTTCTGGTTTATTTTCAAATGTAACACAGTGAGTTTTTCAGACATTTAAAAGGCAGTCATAGTGACTACAACTACCAGAAGGGTTATATCTGGGAAAGCTCTCTGAGATGTGTAATATACTTTTCCAACCCACTTTTCCAACCCTTTGATAGTTGAAGCTAAAAAAAACCATAAAAATACTGTAAAACTTCACTCTAGATGGCTAGAATGTTTTTGTTGTTTGGCTTCATTTTCTATTTTTTTTTTTTAATGGCTAGTGGTGTTACAAAATTAGAGTGCTTTGTAGTGCTCCAACCATGTCTCAGCCTCCAGGGCAGGCTATTTGATGTCTCAAAAGCTGCCAAGCTCTTGTGAAGTCACATGAAAAAATACCAACAGACAAACATAAAAGTTGGCTGGTGGACCATGAGCTTAGGAAACAAGGTTAAGGAGGTCCAACAAATGAGATATCTTACAGCCAGTGTGATCCCTGAGGGAATAAATGTTACTTTGCTCACACATTTATTCAATACAAAGAGTGCTTTTGTTACCAGGATCTGGATGCACACACCTTCTGCCTGGTTATTGTTTCATGTGTGTATTCCAGAGAGCTGTGGCCTGTCATTTAAGCCTTGCCCTGCATTTGTGTCATGCTGCTTTTGTCTGTCTAGGCCAGCTTGGCGTTTTGAGAGTCCTAATGTATTCAGATGAGATGTGAGTGAAGCCCTCCAGGGCTGTTATTTGTGGGTTTGTTTTGGTATTCCGTCATTGTTCTGTGCATGTTTGCTTAGTTGTATGAAATGCAAAACTGTTTGTTTACTTTCTGACAGGGGATTAGTTTCACCTACAGTAAAATAATGCTTTGAATGAGCTTCTGATGCTAACAGTGAGGAGGATCCTAAGCTCCAAGTCCTTAAACCTTTTAAATGAAGAGATCAGTGGGGATTGTTAAGTTGACTAAACTGATGAAGATTACTGTAGCAAGCAACCCTCAAATAGCTGAAAAGGTTAGACATATGTTTCAGACAAATGTACTTCAGCAGAGTAATTGGAAAGCAATGCAGTGTCAAAGAGTTACGTAATATGATGAAGAAAATTACAGCAAAAATCATTAAGGACTTCTGCATAGAATTTACATGGAATTTAATGTGCTGCATATAATGGAGCTGTTATGTATGATAAACAACCTTTTTCCTAATTTCTATGGAATGCCTCTGTTTAATTATAAATAATATAAAAGCATTACCCCATTGGATAATTGGATTAAGCTGTAACTGAAAACCAAAAAAGCTTCTAAATTATCTAGGTACCTAAAATATCAAGATAATGTTAATGTGTTCATAAAGTAAAACCACTCTCAGATTGATTTAAGAAAGATTGTTATTCTGGAATCCTAATTTACCTCTTTTCTATAATATATTCATATGGAAGTTACTGTGATTATTTGTGCACTACTGTAGGACTTAACTGCCAGTGATATTTTACTCAGACTTTAAGGTGAAATGACCAATGGAAATTCTCAATAATGAAAAAGATTACTTTTACACTATTAGTTACTTAAAAGCCTGTGAAAATTATAATCTACTCCTGCCCATACAGTACAAATTTGTTCAAACCATGCTATGAGTATTTTTTTCCTCACAGAATGCAAAATATATACTGTAAAGGTTTTATTGTATTTTAAGAAGCTGAAATGAGTTTTGCTACATACCGTCAGAAATCTCAGGACTAGTGGGACACATGTTGGCGTATAGAGTTCCACCCAGGGGAAACCCAAGGCTGCCCTCTAAGGACACCTTCTGTAATCCACTGTGGCACAGCTCACCAAAACTGCCCTGTGGAACAGCTGACCACAACACCTGGTCATTACCCTGCTGCAGGTTACACAAACCAGTCCCAGTAATTGTAGCTCTTTATTTTGGCGGAGCACATGTATGTGTTTTTCCTCAAATGAGGAAACAGTTGCACATGTCTGGTGGGGCAATTTCAGTGTTACAGAGTTCACAGAGGAGAGAATGGTTTTCATCCTTCATAAATCACTTCTGTAGGAAAAATAAAAGACAATAATGCGTAATTTATGAAGCACTAGGCTCTGCTCTTTGCTGAAATGAATTTCATTTTGTCAGCGCACCACAATTAGAGATTATTAGAATGATTATGACTGTGCTTTTTTATGCATCTTGATGTATGTTAGAGTTTCCCTTCTATCAGCTGGATGTCATCCCAAATGAAGGAAAAAGCATATGCTGGCAGGACTCCAGACATACTACTGCCAACCAGTGCACCTGTGTGCTGGTGTGAGCTTTACAACAGGTCCAGAAAGCAAATAAGAACCTAATGCAGTGTAATTGTGGGGGTCTTTTTATCTTTGGCTGGTTTTTGGAGCTTTATTTTGAGCCTTGTGAGAAAAAAATTGCCTTTGGACAGGACTTATACCTGTGATATGGAATAAGAGGGCTGTGTTCTGCCTCAAAATGAGAAAAACAGGCTTGTTTTGCATTATTGCTCAAAATAAAAAGGGGAGGGGTTGGTAGAACAGCTTATAAAGGAGCATTCTCATACTGCTTTTGAGTGCTTAAAGAATGTATTTTGTACTCACTTTTTTTTTGTTTAGGTCCTGCTGTTTGACTCTGAAAAGTAATTTCTGTTCATACACAAATATATTCCTGTGCTTTTAAATAGCTGTCTTTGCAGAGTACATTCATTTGGTCAAATATGACTTCTTAAAGAATCACACTGATGCTGAACAATAACACGGGTTCTTTAACTTTTTAGACCTTTCAATGTTACCTAAGAAAAATTTCAAATATATTACTGTCACCAAATCTATCAGCTGGTCTGGAGGAGACATACCAGATTGAGCTGAAGCTGAAACTCAGGAGTATCTGTAAAATGTCACATGCTTCCTCAGAGAATTGGCAGTATTTCTAGTGAAGAGCTGCACTAGAATTTAGGTAATTCACTTCCTCATTCTTCCAGGCAAACAAGGGGTGCACAGTACTGGAGTGGCAGGAGCTGTGTTTACACTTACGCCTACTGCAGAAGCAGTAAGCTGACACAAAGTATATGGCTCAGAAATGCAGAGCCTCTCAGGAGTAACCCTATAATTTTACAGGCTTAAAAGAACCTTCCCTGTAAGCACTTAATCCTATGTGGTGTTGTCATGCTTTTTCTATGCAACATCTGGAAGATTATAAACTTTGTAATTATTAGGAGAGTGAAAACTGCCAACTCCCTAAACTCAAAATCATGATTTATGAGTATTTCTCAAAACTGTACCTGTGTAAGTTTATGACCTGAGTGTTGAAAACAGGCAAGAGGATAGGTAGAAGGCAGATAGATACATGGATAAGAAAATAAAGAGCGTTGATGTGTACTGAGATGATGGCTACTATCTTGGAGCTTTCTGTTTTCCTATATTCTCTTCCAGTCCATTTTAAAAGGCAAAATTATTTCAAAGGATGTTTCACTGTACAAGCTTCTTTCAAATTAATATTTCTTATAAAGTAAAGCTATGGTAATGTCTAATTTGTGTCCCACCGGTTGGAGACGCTGGCTAATAGAAGTTAAGAAGAAATTTTCAATTCTGCCTAAAAAAATTTCTTATATTAAAATAAAAGCAAAAAAGAATTTAATGAAACAAGGGCATAACAGTGAGAACACTGCAAGATCGTAAGCTGGAATGTATTTATCATTGGAAAAATAGTTTTACAAAAATATTGTCAGAATAGGGGTCTATTCTGAGCTCATGAAGGCACAGTCTGACCACTGGTCTGTTAACAGTATTAGAATTGAGAAGGGAAATTTTAGAACTCATTATGAATATTTTCTATCTGTGAAAATTAGTTGATGTAAGTTTGATTTCTATAGATACTAGACAACTTCGAGCATATCCAGTTTTGGTGGTGGAGGAGCTTATGTTTGATTCACTCAATACTTCATGCTGATAGTGTTTCAGTGAGATAGTGGGGAAGGTATTTACACTACTTATGCTAGGTGTTCAAAGTAGCTTTCCTGATCAGGGAGACAGTCTTCTAGAAAATCATACTTAACGACTTCCCTACTCTCAGGCTGTGATTACAGACCCCTGATGTGATATACCAGCTGTCTGCTGTCCATGGGGTCCTCATGGATCTGTTTTCTCTCCTTCCATTGCTAGATTGTTGCCTCAGGGTTCTGCCCTCCCCTTGTGCATTGCCAGGACTTTTGCTGGATGATTTAATTCATGCCATAGCAGTTATGGGGTTTTGTTGGGTTTTTTTTGGTTGGTTGGTTATTGGGAGGGGGGGTGTTTTCTCTCCCCTGAAAATTTCTGGTGTTATTAGTTTAAGTAATCTAACAGAGGAGTCAAGTAGGCTGCAGAGGTCAGCATAAGGAAATGGGATCTATCCTTTCAGAACCTGTAAAATCTCATGTTGGCTTATTATGTCTCCTGAAAGTGTACTCCAAATCACCCTGGAAGAATTCCCCCCTCCCTGCCCTCTGCTAGGGATGCTGCTGGGGCAGTTTGGCTTTCAATCTCCATGCCTTAGTTAGGCAGCATTAGTATTCCCACTCCTTCCCCACAAAAAAATCAGCAAACAAGTTGCTTTGATTTTCTCTTTGACAGAATTGCACTCTTACTCTCTGGAGTTGATGACCTCTTTCTAATCTATATAAAGTCTTGAACTGCTAAACTTGTGTAATTTATCATGTCATTGCAGCTGCCCTCTGGGATGTTGTACAGGAATTTTGATTATTTTAATCATATCATTTTAATTGGCTTTATGAATGATACTCTTTAAAAGTGAAAAATAATTACAGAGTATAATTTACATTTAGAAAGAGCACATAGCTCATAATAGTGAATGAATAATACATTTACTTGACCTTAAGCTTCTTCAGTGATGGTGCACTGATACTGACAGTTTCTAGTGTGTTTTCTATTCTTAATCCTTACAACAGTGAGTTTTGAGGGGTTTGGAGTTCATTTTGTTTTTTCAAATGGCAAGGCTCCCTAGAAAATAAAGATTAAAAAAGAAGACACTCTGAGGCATTCTGTGTAAAATAATAAACTTATCTCCTTGCCTAGTGCAGACCCTCAGGTCTGCAATTAATACGATAATATAGCTATTCTATTGGTCTTTCCCATATAGGAGTTAATTTATTTGTTCCTATCTGTTTATCAGTATTTTCTAGTACAAGTTAAGTTGCTAAGACTTCTCTAATTTGCAAATTTACTTGAATAGATGCATTTTTGTGTCAAGCCAAATTATAAATGCTGCCTCCTATATTAAAAATATAATTGGAAATTGGCAGTCATAGGAAAAAAAAACCTAAGAAAATCTTCCTGTAAATAAATATAATGCTTTTCTGTTGACACTCTATATGTACCAAGACCAAAGAAAATCAGTAACTTCTCTTCCCAAATCAAAACATCCTCAAATCTGCTTGTGTATACGTGTTTGTGGTTATTGTACAGAATAAAGCCTGGAGGCCCTGTATTCTCTTTTTCAGCATTTAAATAGTAGAACATTGTTATAATACTTACTTAGCCTGCTAGGAGTCAGTTACACCTATGTATAGAATCCAATCAATTATTCATAATTATGAATTATTTTTATGTCTAAGTATTGCAGATATTGGTTATGGTGATACTTCAGGGACACAGGGAAATGTTAAATTAACCCAAGCAATTTTTTAAAATGTCAAAATAACTAATTTTTTCATGTGAATTTTTAAATTGAATGAATATGTAGAATTATGTGCACTTCTCTTAATTTTGTTTTGGAATAATTGAGTCCACTGCAGTGGCTTTAAGGGAAACTTAAAACTGGGGAGCACAAAGTCAGAATTTATTTTCTTTAGAAAAGTAAGTTCTGTCCTAAACTATTAATATATGGAGCATGTATACATAATAATATATTTACATAACAGTCCACCCCTTTAAAAAAATATATATATATATATTCTGATGTAAGGATACAGCCCTAAGAGATTTGCACTATTAAATTTTAGGTCAAATTATATTTCAGGAGAAAGCTGAGGGGCAGATCTTCCTCTCCTCATCTCTTCATAAAGGTTCATTATTTTTTTTCTTGTTTTCTGGATGCCATGAGAGTTCCACTGAGAGATGGAGTGTGCTCACTGTACCTGCACAGCGCATTGGCACAGCTGCACAAAGCTGCTGCTACTGAGACACTATGTGAGATACTGTGGAGTTACAATGCAAGCTGCTCTCCAGCAACCCGCCTTGTATTTCCAAGTCATAGGATTTTTGACTTAAAAGAAAAGGGTATTTACCTCTGAAAAATCTGACCTGTCCAACTGTACTGAAAAATCGAAGCTGACTTTTTATATACTAACTTGACCTACGTGATGAAATGACACTGTTGTATATCCCGCTTTGCAACAATGAAGTGCTTCCATACTAAGCAACTAAGTGTTCAGTTTTCATTACTCTGATTCCATTTTCTCCTTATATTTGGTATATTTGCAGTTCCTAATCATTAAAAACAGCCTCCTTTCCCAGTAATATCCCCCACTCCTGCCCCTAAGCCTCTTCATATTCTGTAGTCATATTTTTTTATGTGCTGGTAAAATTAACTGATAGGAAGTAGGTGTTGCTGTAGATCATCTGTCAAGACAATGGGAGGACAGACATAAATTTATATGATATCTTTTCTCTTGATGCTCCTCTGTAGTTAAAGTTAGGCTAATAATTCTGACATTTCCCCTGTTTCAGTATCTGTAACATAAATACACTATTGACCTTCCTATTAATTCCATATGTTCGAACAAGAAAATAATAGGGGAGCGAGTGCATATGAAACTTGTTTATAAAAAGCATATGAAAGCAAATAAGTGAGTTTTTTTATTAATAATTACCTCAGCATTATTTTATTTGTGGATAGAGTGAGAACAAACTAATGATATGCACTACTTCTTCATAGAAGGTCTAAAGTAGACTATGGTCATTATTAATTTTCATAGGCATAGTTTGGCCATCATGTTCTTTCCATCATTATCACCACCTTGTTCAGATCTACCAGAATTAAAATTTACATATATTACAGTCTGACAGCATGTAGGAATGGAATAGGACTTGGCTATTGACACTAAACTAGACCAGTGTACCTATGAGAACATTAATATGTCCGTTATGACACTTTTCCTGTTAGATTGGTGTTGTCTGTTTATAGATTATACCTCGCAAATGGATATATCTGTTTGGAGACAGATGGGAGAGTGGGCACTCTGTACCAGCTGTAGGGAGGCAGATATTAAGCAGTCCCAACTTGGCTCCACTGTTATTTGCACATCTTGTCTCTATCTTGAAGAAGTCGCCTTTGTTAACACCATATTTACATTTGCTCTCTGGGCAATATAGTTGTTTTCCTAAAAATCAATATTACGCTTCTCTTGTTAAGCATTTCTTGTAAAGGACAATTGTTCACATACATTCACAGCAATAGGATTTACTGGATATTAAAAATAATATATTGAATGAGGCTAAAAGTTCTATAGAGAATTCAGTAATGCCTGTGTACAAAGCCACAGGAGGATACAGGATGATCTCACAGCTTAATGTAAAATTTAGTGAATGCCATTCATACGATGCATGAAGTGCTAATTCTTCTAATTATATTTAGATACAGCTGTTAATGTTAATTTTTTTGCTTTCAGCTGGGAAGGTGGAAATAGCCCTAAATGGTGTGAGTCTACCAAAATGTCCCGTTGCCATTCAAAGTAACAGTGTCAGCATGCTTTAAATTAAATACTGTTTCTCCAAGCTACACATCCATCTGCTTGATCAGGTAGCCTTCAAAATACTCTCCTAAACCCACCATTGTAATATGCTACATATATTCCACTGCTTCCTCAGGAAGCAAGTAAACTGTGCTTAGGGAAGGGGTCTGTATAAGGATTCACAGTGCATACTGTGCATTAAGTCAGTGGTCCATTCTATTTCACTTGCAGTATTTGTTTTACTGCAAGAAAAACTTCTGAATACTAGCTGTGTCCTTGGACTTACAAAATACTGTAATAGAGGTAAAATTTCTTCCTTAACACATTCCTTAAATGAGATATCCCGAAATTTCCTGCCCAAACACAGCCTATTTCCTGCACAGCATGTACTTAAGGTTAAATTTAGGAAATTGGTGTTCAGTATAACTACCAGCTTTGCTACTGTGAATTTGACTGTCATCTGCTGAAAGTTGCTTCTGCTAAACAATGTAGGAATGTGTTTAGAATTCAGGCTTTCACAGTCCCCTGATGAGTACAGGTGCCAACCTCTTTTGTAACGAAAAATCTGCTTTAGTTTTAATAATCACAAAGAGTGCTTTAAAGTGTAACAATGTTTGCAGAAAGCAAGAAGTAATAACTGAGAGGGCAGGAATTGTTCCATTAATCCAGCTATGTCCTAAATTTCATGGGAAGACTTTTGCCAATGGTATTCCTGTCCTCATCGTTGTCAGTAGCAAATTGCAGTTTCAGCCAAAGTATTTCTTTGATAAGGGAACAGGAGCATGAGTCATCTTCATTTTGAAATGGACTTTAACTGGTCTTGTGGTGCAGTGAAAGTCAAGAAAAGATTAAAAAACCTTGTGAGTTTTTCTAAAGCTTTTTCATGTATTTCTAAAAACCAGTTATCATGTGCTGGGGGAGGTGCTCTAGTTAATACAACCTTTCTGTGATGAGGCACTTGCTCTTGAACAAAGTTGGTTTCCTTCTTGCCAGAGAAAATCCAATAGTTAAAAGCAGGTGAAAAACAGCCATAGGAGTTCACTCACAACAATAAAAGGGCAGCAGTGATAAGGAAATAGGCAGCAAATGTGAAAAAATAATAAAATAACCCAAGTTTTGATCTATAGCTCCTAATGATACCTCCATCATATATTGTTAACTACACAGTAATCTTAGAATTCCTCTAACATTCCTAGTAACCTTAGGATTCCTCTGAGACTGTAGAAAATTGACCACATCTTCGGTCTCACTTGAGCTGGCAAGTTCTGGCCAACTTCATGTACGATGATTGGAAAACCAAATAAATTCTATACTGCATGTACTTACTGCATATTTGAAAGCAACAATTGAACTCAGAGCATCTTGGATGCATCCAAGAGCAGTGTCTCTGTAATCTATGAGAGTTTTCACTGTTGTAGGCTGACCTGGACTTGCAGAACAAAGATATAACCTTTCACTGATTTTAAGATTACCTTCATCTGTCTGAATAGAAAGGAACAGGTTTTTGGTTTTGTTCCTCCCTGATGTGTTTTTGCATGTACTTTTGAAGAAATTTTGCATAAATATTGCAGACTTTCTGTGTGTGCCAGCTATGACCCTTTTTTTGCAAAGCACAACAGCCTGGCTTCCTGTGCTGCAATATCTCTATTACTATCGTAGTTGGCTCTCCATGGTAGCAAAAATCTGCAGATGGAATATGAAGTTTAAACCTGGATACCACTGTGGAGTCCAACTAATGGAAAAACTAGTACAAATTTCATTTTTTCTGCTTCAAGAGCTGGTAATGGGTGCGATGGCAGTACCAGCAACTGATGGGTAAGTGCTCCAGAGGGAGAATTACGCTGTCTGAAATTTGATCTGAAGTTGAATATATCAAGTCAAATGTCCTTTAGTGCTCAGATTCTTCTATTTGGCACAGGTCAGATGATAAAAATTTAGAAAACTATAAAGGCAGATAATACCTATGAGGAAAATTATATAACTTCAGACTTGCAATAGCAAATAGAGCCCTTCCAGCTTCACAATTTATACATAACAGAGTTCCATATACATCAACAGTATGTTGATGGAGATAAAAGCAATTTTTATTAAGACAACAAAATAATTGATTGTAATCTGCTATTAAACAAAAATTGCTTACTTAACACCCTTTTGAACTCTATTTTATGCTGGTTTTTTTTTGTTTTCCTCTGTTGGTACTTCTAATTACCGATATCTTCTAGTTGATAGAATGAAGTGCATCTAAAACCAGTTACTGATTTAAAGAATTGCTTATGCTCTTGTTGAAGTAAGAGAAAACATTGAGCCTGGAAGATATATTGCAAACAATGCAAAAATACAGTTAGCTACTTCTTTTTGCAGCATTATTTCCTCTGGTTCTCCAAATTACTGGTTTCAAGGGTCTTCCATGTGGAGGTGAGAGCAAGAAAAGTGCAATACAAGTATTTCCTCAAGGGGAAATACTATAGGCCAACTAATGTAGAGGGAACAATGGAGTTAGAGAAATAGATTCAGCCTTATAATTCCCTGTTACCATCATAAATTTCCAACTATGTTGTCAGGCACCTGATCAAGAGAGATCAAGAGATTACACCAAAAGCTTTGTATGTTAAAACCACACAAATTGCACTGACTGCTTGCACATTTATTATTAGGGAGTATTACTGCATGTTTCTGAAGGAGGAAGCTCACTTGAACACACACCTGTTTAGGCAGAAAGGTAAAGGCAAGTTGTTCTTCATATGTAGCTTGAGGAAATGAAAGGGACAACGAAAACCAAAATCATTAGCTAAATCTGGCCTCTTGTTCTCACAGTATTACAGTCATCTTATTTTTATAATGTATATATAATAATATATATCCAAAAATAATCTTGAAGAATCTGTTCCATGTAAAGGATCTGTGTATAAGCAGCACCTTCACACTTCACTGGTCTGTCTCTTGCACACACTGTGAGTCATATACATGCACTTCAGGGACAACTGTTTTTTTTCTGTGTTTTTTTCTCTTCTGTAGAATTCTAATATCAACAGCATAGGTGCAGTATATTCCACCCAACATATCATCCCCATTAGCACTGACTTCATTTTGATTCCAAAATGTTAATTGTTATTAGTGACCAAGATAAATATAAATTCT
This sequence comes from Lichenostomus cassidix, assembly GCF_008360975.1. Classification (NCBI taxonomy): domain Eukaryota; kingdom Metazoa; phylum Chordata; class Aves; order Passeriformes; family Meliphagidae; genus Lichenostomus; species Lichenostomus cassidix. The sequence goes on along the minus strand of NC_139480.1, from coordinate 38,671,490 downwards.
CCTAATTCAGATTCTGTTGTCAACCAGCATGTAGTATATTTCATTATGCCTTTAAACTGATGTATGTTTTTCATATTAAAATTACATTTTTAGTAATTTTTAGTAGTAGTCATAATATTTATTGTCGTATCTGTAGGAACAATTCTTTGTTACTTTTCTTTGTGAGTTTTTTTCAGAAACCAGAGCAGGGAAAAAGCCCCAATCCAGCATTTGTTTCTAAGAGATTAGCATTTTGAGTATTTTTCATCATCTTTCCCCTTTTTTGTCAAAGTAACTCATGAGAATTTGTTCTTTAAGCAGTTTTCATAAGAAATGCATTTTATATATATATATATATATATATATCAAGCTGTAAAGGCTTTTAGCTGCACATATGTACATATTCCTAAAAGTTTAATTGATATAAGTAGTTTTGAGGTTTTTATGGGCTTTCACACAAGGTTTGAATTCTTTTTTGTAGTATTTTTACAGTTCCATATTGTAAGACATCATGTATTGTAAAGAAATATTTAGAAAGAGTAAAACCGAAGAAGTTTCATATTCAAACACAAAAATTCAAAAGCAGTCACCAACCTGAAAATATTTTGTGTTTAGTTTTCAGACTGCATGCTGTTTTACTAGAATACCTGAAACAGAACTGAATATGCAGCTTGTTTCTCATTTTGATGCTATCTGCATTAATCCCAAAATAAAAACAGATTAGAAGTTAAACCACAGAAATATTTTCCTGGGGAATTCCTGTAACTATATTCCTACTTACTTACTTATTTTTGTGTTTAAATTAAATAGATATAAAACTGCATTCATTAGTAGCTTATCCCTTCAAAATCTGATGGAATTGAAAGACTTAAATGGTTACAAAAGGAGAGTGTCTGGGAAATTGTTATTAAATGCAAAATCTAAATCTATGTCATTTTGTTCTAAACATAAGAGGGTTAAGTGTGCTACCAATAGCAATGTTCAATTAAAAATGGCTTATATCCCATAGTTCTGTTATTGAAGTCTGTCTGTTCGATTTAATTCCACAATAAAATTGTTCTGTTAAAAATTCTTGTAACAACATATGGACAGGTTTTTATGTTAGTCAAGCAGATGCACACAGAATTCAAATATGTACTTAAGGAGATACCCTTTTAACAATATAAAGACTTAACCTATATTTATAGCGGGGATTTGCATGAGTGTTTATTCAGTGAGGTATTAGTGGCCACTATCATGCTACATATGCAGGTTTTTTTGAGGGTATTTTCAAATAAAAACTCAAACCAGCGCGATGAAGATTATGTCAAAAATAGCCTTTGCTTTCAATTTATATATATGTATATTTTTGTGTATGTGTATATAAAACCCAAAATCAAACACAGGCTGTGAACAAGTACTAAGTGTGCTTTCTGACTAATTCAGCACACTGCCAGCTGTCAAAAAACCTTTAGTCTGAAGTATGTCTCCCAGTACTACACTAACAAAAAATCTAAATAAGGAGTGGTGTGATTTTTAAAGTGGCTGAGATGCCTAAACATCTTGTAGCATAAAGGTGTCAAACAGAATGACATTCCTGGAGCTTGTGAGAAGGGGACACAGAAAGGTGATTCAGAACATGTGACATCTGTGTGTTGCTTCCCCTTGACTTGCACCTCAAATGCTCCTATAGGCCACAGCCAAGTATTTAGTTGTGCTGTGCTACATATTGGACACCAAGTGTGTGCAAGCTAAAAGCATAAGCAGGTCAGGTTTGAAAATTTATTGTGCATTAGTTAACACAAAGTCCTTAGGAAAGGAAAGAGGCAGTAAGAACAGCATAATGGGAAGTGGGCAGGGTACACTGCCCTTCAGGCCATTGGTAAATGACTTTTCAGGTTGCAAGAGAATATGAAGTGGAAGTAGTACCAATTCATAAGGGCTTTGAATCTAAGTGGGAGATTTCTCAGGTGTTTAAATTGCTCCTGGGCAAAATGATTTTGAGTATTTGAGGAAAAGGTAAACTGTCTCATGACAGAACAGCAACTGTTGGTGGAGTGAAATGAAAAAAAGAAGATTAAAAGTATTTAATCAAAAAAATGTGCAATGAAACAAAAACATGGTTCAGAGAAATTCTGGGCATAGTATTTTGGGTTTAACTTGTAAAATAAAGTAGAATGCAAGCTTTAGTTTACATTGTTTATGAGTTTTTAATTTAGCTTGAGTTCCTCTGAGCTTTATGTGAGCCCAGAGAAGGTACAGGATATGATGGATATAGTAGAGGCATAAGATATATAACAAAGTGGATTTTTTATTTATGTACTTGAGAAATTGAGAAACACATCTAGAACCCCTGCATCTCAAAATATTTGGTTTTGTTTGGTTGCTTTTATTTTGTAAAAATCCTTGTATTTCGTGCTGTGAAGGAAATGACACCATCCAGTCTTTTAGGCTTAACCTAAATGCACAAAGGCTGCAGTTCAATACATTTTAATTTTCAGTGTCAGAAACTCGTACCTCCAAGCTGAACACCTATACAAAGGGCTCTTCCTCTTTTTGCATATGTCCAAACTCATTATTCAGCCTTGCAATTGTTTAACTCCTGCAGAAACATGGAGGTGAGGGTCTCTATGACGGGTGGCTGACCAGCAATAATCAGCTGTGTCCAGAAATGCCGCCTGCTGCTCCGCTTCTGCCTCATGATTTTACAGATCCCTAATCTGCAGGATCCCTCTTAATCCATCCCTGCTGGCTTTAATTTATAAGGTTATACCTCATGTAAAGACCTTGAACTAACTATAATATTTACAAAGAATATTTTTATACTTTCATCATTGTGACCTACAATATTTGTTCTCTTCAGAAACATTGCAGCTGTTGTTAACATTGGGACTGTTTGGGGCTCTGGGTAGTGTATTCAGTCTTCAATACTGGTGATACTACTGAAAAAGTCTAATTAAACAGGAGGGCCTATTGTTCCAGGCAGGGTAGAAATGTATTCCTGGGTACAAAAAGCATGCAGTGTAAAAATTTGACACATCAAATTAAGGGAAGGCTGGGACAGAGGTGGAAAAGCAGAAAAGAGTACTTTACTACCTGGGACGTGTAATGCTTATTGTAGTTGGAAAAAATGCTTGGAATTTCCAGGTTTTTAAGGCATTTTACATGTTTCACAATTGACTTTATCATCAGTGGATGTCTCTTGTTTCTAGAACTAAAATTTATACTCTAAAATCTCAGTACTCAAAAGTAATTTAGGAAAGACAGGATCGTATTAGACATCAGTGACAGCAGCATGTCATTGGGAAGATAAAGAACAGTGAAAGATTTAAGTGTTCTAAACCACAATAAAACATGAGCAGGCGAAGATATGACACTTCATTCCCCTCTAGCAAATAGCACTCTTATCGTGCTTTCAAAGTTTAAGTAGATTTTTCATGCAATAGTGTCAGGAAGTGACATGGAAAAAAGTACACATACAAATCCGTGAATATCACAAAGGGCTAATTAATTTTTTAAATTATTATTAGTAGCAGTGTTAGTATTTCACTTTTAAGGAGTGATTTAGTTGTTTTAAACCAGCCCTTTCCTAAGTGTGGTTTCAGAATGCTGATACCAAGTATAGCAAAGTATCCTTGCATGTTTGGAAAATTATCAGGTCCAAATGTAACTTGATTTGTTTTTTTATCATCACTTCATACTTTGGAGCTTTTGGAGGTCTATAAATGATTGTGTATTAACACCACAGAAGGTATATATTGGTTACAGTTCTTGGGAAGATAGAGCTGTATTTTTCCTCTCTTAAAAAGAATGACGTGAGTTGGCAGTGCTGATTGTTCTGAAAGCAAGATATTTATCCATTAAATAATCTAGAGTACTAAAAGACTATGAAATCAACCATTTGGAAGGTATTTGTTAACAGCTTTTCCTGAAAGCAGCAGCACTGAATATATCTATTCTATATCTATTTAATAGCAATAACATGTTGAGCAAAAGGGATTCTTTTAATCACCAAGATACCTTGGATAGTTCACAAACCTCTATTTTGGAAATTTTGGAGAAAGGTTAAATATTTCTTTATCTGGAATTACCTTAAAATGATGCCCCATTGAAAGATTTTAAGTTCATCTCTTGTGATTTATGTTGCCCTAAAGCTGGAAATCAGGTTTCAGAATTCATTTATAAGTAACCTGAAATGATACTTGCCAAGAAGTAAAAATTGCAGTTTGTTTGTCTCTTACATGATTGCAGATAAATAAAAATCTGAGGCAGGAGCTCTGATAGTTGGTAAGTTCATTAATAGCATTCCTGAAGTTAGCAGGAGTTTCTTGTTTCACTTCTCCAAAACAGATGAACTTGCTTCTGCTGATCTTAAAAGTGAAAAATGAGTGAGCTTCATTCATATTTTTCTATTATTTTGCATTGCAGGATTTTTGCACTTCTGTTGATACAACAGACAAATCTTAAGGGAATTCTTCATCCATAAGCAACATGGTTTTGAGCAGTTGCAGTCTGCATCTTCCTCTGTACTGAAGATCGAGTACTCAAACCACATACTTTGAAGGAGTTGGCTTGATTGTCTTACCAGCCATTTGTATTTAGCACATTTGGAGAGGCTTTCTCATGTGGGTGGCATGGTTTTATTCTACACAGCATGCAAAGGTTTAGTGTTCACATTCCATATGATTTAAAATCCAGCAGAGCTGCTTCAGAGCAGTAGATTCTTTTACTCTTCTGGCAGCTATAGAGATTATTTCTTATCTGAATCATTATATGCAAGCAGAACATTAATTTGCTGCATGATATGATATAATATTAGTGAAATGACCTGGTTAAAAGTGAAGCCCTGTACTTAAAAACAAATGTAAACCTACATACATGGGTGAAAGCCACCATTGCATTTGATTTCTCATTAGATTAGTCAATAGTATTTATATTAATTAGCTCAATGACAATATGAGTTGTGTATTTTCTAATATAATATATGATATACAATCCTAAGAAGCAATGCTGGAAACCAAATATTCAGAATATAAGAACTTGGTGTGCTGTGTTCACAGTGCTGACATCTTTTTTTAACAAGATTTACTTAAGAATCTCTGTCTACAATTTTTAAATGCAAGTTTCTGTCTTTTTTAGTTTTGAAGGTTATCATAAGAGTCAGTGGAGTGTCCCAAGATCCTCGAAACAACTATTATGAGATGTGATTCATATCATCTTCTCTATTCAAGCCCCATGAATTTATACAGCAGACTGCAGTCCCAAGGAAGCTCACACTTCAGCAAAACATGGCGCAGAGCAATGTAGAAATTCCTGCTTTGTATCCAGAATCAGGTTATTTTGTGGTTGTTGCTGGGTTAGTGAGTGCTCCTTCATAGGCATCATACACCACTGGTACAGCTATGCTGCTTTCCCTTCTGGAGTTAGGTAATTCAGGATAAATTCAGAGGTCTTCAATGGCACAGCATAGCCACTCTCATGGCTGCCATATTATGTTTAGTTTCTGTGTCTGGTCAGTGCAGTCTGGGCTAGGCTTCCTTTTAACTCTTACTCTTTGCCTTCTTATATATGCATATATATATATATATATATGTATATGTATATAAATATGAAAGGAATACGTCATAAAATGTACTTTTTTTCTGTGTGCAACTCGCACATGCACTGAAGGGGCAGGAGGCTCCAGATGAAAACACCAAAGAAGTGTGTTCAGCCTGGAGACTTGAGAAGCACCTGAAGCTTGGGGACTACTGGCATTGACTGCAGATTCACACCTTTACTGGTACATTCTATTGCCAGGCTACCTAATGATATAAAACCAGATCGGAACTTAGCATTTTCCTGTCTAAAGCCTGCTGATGAATACTGCTATATGTGAGCAGGGTATTCATGTTTTTCTGCTGTGAGAGTTAAAAAATTCATCATTGTGTAAACACTGTGAAACAAAAATTAGCTATCCCATCTGCTTTCCTCTGACTAACATTTCTTCCATCACATGTTTAACACTAAGCCTCTCTGATGGAATTAAAAATAGATGGCTACAGAGGAGTTCACATCTATTAATTGGCATTCAGTCTTTGAAACTTACAACCATAAAATCACTGGAGTAATAGACCCAACCAGGCATTTATATGAGTGAAATTTTCATGAAAGGCATCAGTTACATTCTGTCTGTATTTTATCATTTTGGCAAAATTCTGTTGGGAAGTTCAAATATGAAAATAAATTGATGAGTCTTACACCTGCTGGAAAAGAGAAAAGGGTTCATTTTAATCTCTCAGGAAAGTGAAAATCAAAAGGTTTCCTTTTTTCTGAGTCTCATACCAGCCCATCATTGCAATATTTAATCACCTCAGAATCACCGTTATAGTGACTGTGAATAATTGATCTTTTTTTTGGCAGCATGGTACAAAAGTAGAAGAGGAAAACCATTCCACTCTGAGCTTGTTGCAGCCTAAAGGGTTATCTGGCACGTGGGTGTGTACAGATCACAACTGTGGGTTCATAGGAATGGCATGGAGTCTTTATCCTTTAAATCTTGACTTGTATTCTTGTAGTGAAAATGCTTTTAGTAATTAAGACAGAAGTAAAAGACAGATGATCTTGCAGGGTCACAGCAGAAGTCAGGAGACAGGCAGCTTTAATGCTTGAATAATAACGAAACTTGCACTGGAATTTCATGCACATAATTTCTTTTTTAAATTCAGTAGTTTCTGGCAGGATTTCAAGTGTATCAAAACTCTTGAACAGCAAACCCAAACTGTGGGCATAGTTCTATGATTCTATGAAACTGAAGAAGCTGCATAACCACGTAAACTCTCTTAAACAAATTTGCACGTAAAATGTTTTATTTTCAGTTTAATTAACATGATGGTTGAAACAGAGTATGCTTGCAAAACAAATTGACATGAAATCATAACTATGATTTGATTAAAATTCTTACATTATTGTAGAAGCACTGGGGCGTTTCTCTCTCTATACACCATTGAATTATTCAGTATCACATAGGGTTGCAATACTTTTTTTGTTTTTCCCGTATAGATGCTTATCATTAAACCCATCATTGTATTTGAGATAGGTGGATGAGTAAAACAATGAAGCTAAAATTGCATCTAAAGAGGCAGAACTGTTAACAAATGGAGTGGGATTCTGAGCTAAAAAAGACAATACTTCCATTAAGTGTGGTTACATGACAGTCATAGCTGAGACTATCAAAGGAATGCATGTATTGCTATAATGAGGTGTCTTTGTTCCACAACTAATGTCATGTTAGTGATTAAAACCACTACCCTTCTGACTCATATATTATTAACAATGTCTTCTGCCAGTGTTAATCATGTATTCTTTTGATGCACACAAGTACATAAGCCAAGCCATTGTCTGGAAAGGGTGTTAGTTAATACACATATGGTGAAATTCTTCATAGCCTTGCTTTTCCCTATTGTTGAAAAATAATATAGTGTATTCAAAACACTACTTATTCAATTGCAATATTAAGTTGAAATATAAAGTATTGACTCAATGTCATCAGTTTGGTAACCAGTTCTTCCTGAGCTTATTTCCTGTGACTACTGCTACAATTTTAGGTAATGTTTCTAACTCCAAAAATTGTAGTATGCCATTTTAATTAATGCCATGTGCCCTCATGAACCAAAATGAAAGCAATAAATAAATGGGAAAAAGTCAGGAATTAATCATATTTTGAAGATGGATGGATGGATGGATGGATGGATGGATGGATGGATAGATGGATAGATGGGTAGATGGATAGATGGATAGATGGATGGATGGAAGAAAAAATCCACAGTGCATCCTAATGATCTAATTGTGGCCTTGCATTACCCTAAGGGAACCTACAAGAAAGATAGAGAGACTTTTTACAAGAGCATGTAGTGTCAGGACAGGGGGGAATGGCTTCAAACTGAAAGAAAGTAGGTTTAGATTAGACATTAGGAAGAAAATTTTTTACTTTGAGGGTGGTGAGGCACTGGAACAGATTGCACAGAGAATTTGTCAATGCCTCCTTCCTGGAAGTGTTCAAGGCCAGGTTGAATGGAGCTCTGAGCAAGATGGTCCAGTGGAAGGTGTCCCAACCATGGCAGGGGTGTTGAAATGAGATGATCTTTAAAGTCCCTTCCAACCCAAGCTATTGCATGATTCTGTGATCTCTAGCACCAACCAGCAAGTCCACTGTATTTAGCACCTGCTAAAGTTTTCCTTTCCCATACTTACCCATGAGCAGTGATGATGCTGCAATGGTGAGCAAACAGCTTTTCAAAGTGAAGTATTGTTTTGCTAAGAAAAAAAGGCAATTAAATAGCGAAATGCCTTGTCTGTAGTTGTAAATCCTTAGGAGGCAAGGCTGGTGGTTTTTTGGCTAAGAGAAAGCATAGTGCAATACTCAAGCTGTCTAATTTTAGGTAATCTAATCAGATTTTGAATCACCTTTGAAGGAACCTGTTTTTCTCCCTCAAGTGTCAGGAATCTTGAGCTTTTAACTTCAAGTTCTCTGAATTACATTTGAATTAGATAAGGTCTGCAAATCATTCAATTTCACCTTTCTTGGTACAGATTCTCTATGTTATAGTTGGTAGTTACTAATCCGTGCTCTCCTCATTTCTTCTCTGGAAGACTGGTCTTTTAACTGATCAGGGCTCTTTGACCTGCCCTTTCTCTACTGTTAGAAAATTTGCCCTACTAACAAAGCTAAGATCTTCATTACGTTGTGATGGCTGGCTGTATGCTTTATGGGGATTCTTCTGGCACCTACTAGCTCATATCTGTCTTGTCCCTTTCTCGCTATATTTTATGAACACTTTCTAGATTATAAAAGTAGTACTTGAAGTACATGCAACATAGAGATGTAATCATCTAACAGCTTGTTACACTTGCTGACATTTCTGTGATGATATGGTGTAAAATTTTAATTTTTTTAAAAATAAGCATTGGAAAGATTATTTGGGTGGGGTTTTTTTGTTTTGTTTTGTGGTTTATTTGTTTGTTTTGGGTGTTTTTTTGGCCCCAGAGAAGGTTAAACAATTCTGTTCTTTCTTAAAATTACAAAATTTTATTAGTAGTGTTATCAGATCCTCATGGTTTAAATTTGGATTTTTACACTAATCAACAAGATGCCTCTGTTTTGCAAAGTAGATTCTGTATTTTTATATATGCACTTGTCTATATCTGCAATTTGATGCTCTCAAAAAGACAGCTTTTTTCTGGATGTGGAGTCTTTCATGTTGCTGTACAGATCAGACAGAAAAAAATACAGCCAATATTTATCCAGTGATGCTTTGATGTTAGCTCTTTGGCTGTTCGAGTAAGTGTTGCCAGGGTAGTATTTTACTCCCTTTATTACATTCTTTTCATTGTAGTCGGTGAAGTGTGTGCTCTTGAATTTAGTGTTTTAAGCTGTGCTGTTGTCTCAGTTTTATATAGGCATGTTAATTATTTCTACTCTTGAAAATCTTGTTCTTGGCTAGGTAAAATATCTGTTTTCAGAGAAGCCAGATTGTAGGTGTCAAGAAACCTTTTCTTTGCTGGACCCCTCCTTGGTCCCTGCTGCAGCATCAGGGACCAGTGGCAGCACAGCAAAGAAAACTGGGGTCATGGAAGTACCCAGCTGTCTTGCTCCTTTTGTTCAAGTTGCCTGGTGCATGCAACTTCAAGCACTTTTGTCATTATTTTCAACAGATTTTCAACATCAATTTCTGTTTATTTTCATTAAAATGACATAACTCTTCCAACGTATTCTGTTAGGAAATTTGGTCTGATTTATGCTTCAACTAGCTGAAGAGAACATTGCATATGGGAAAAATAAACAACTTCAAAAAAAAAAAGCTTCCAAAGCTTTTTTTTTTCTTGGAGCATTTTAAATTCAGGCAGTGTGGTACTGTGTTTTAAACCAGTATCAAAAGTGACAGTTTAAAAGAGTTTTAAAAAGCTTTTGGGCATAAACATGCTGGTTTAATGCACAAAGACAGTCTTGTTTGCTTTCTTCACTTGCAAAGTTTATGTTTAATTTAAATCAAAATTGTTTCATTTCTTCCCTTTAAAATTAGAATTTCACTTCATTTTAAAATGTGCTCTTCCTAATAATTTTACTCACGAAAATTTGTGGAAAGACTGGCTTGTCTCCCTCTCCCACTTAGGCAAGTTGTAAAATGTAGAAATCTATATTTGACCTATTTACAATAGATGGATTTTGGTTTTGTATTTTAATTGTGTAGATTTTTTTGAGTTTGGGTTTTTTTAACTCCTTGAACTCTGTGGATGACAAATTATTTCCCTGCCCTGATGCAATGCAAAGAGGTGAAACTATATGTAAGGTCTAATGCAAATAATAGTTTTCAATCCCACAGATACCTTAATTTTCAGATTCTTTCAGGAGACAGTAAAAAAAGAGGCTTCTGTTCAGGCTCTTCCTCACTTACAGCTTCTTATTCCTTTTCAGTGTAAGTGCCTCCACCTCCTCCTCACTGATAACCTCCACCTTTGGGCTTTCTTTCCAAGGTGTGGTTTTGCTGCCAGCATCTGCCACTGCTCATTTTTCAAATGACATTAATGTGAAGCTGAACTGATTTCTGACATCTGGCTGTTGCCCAAAGCATAATGGGCAGCCAAGGAAAAAAGACCAAAATCTTGTTAATTTGTGTTTTCTGCTGCTTGGCAGCATCATAATCACTCTCAATTCCTGTGTGTAAATCAAGAATGTATCACTGTAGTGCTTTATGTTTGTTTGGTATCTGGGTGTCTTTTGATATCTCAAAAAACTGGGAGGGAGATATGTGCTGCTCCTGAAGTCTGTGAATGAGGCTTTTATACTCACATGAAAAAGCAAATAAAGCAAAAATAGTGAAGTACATGCAAAAAATGTTCATGTGTCCCAGGCTTTTTCAGAGAAGAGCTATTCTCAGAGGTATACTTGCACAATGCCTGGTAAAGGTAGTGGCAAGTTAGAATATAGATTATTTTAAATAATAATTGCTGTAAGTCAGCAGGAGTTCATGTAATAGCCCTGACCTGTTTAGGACCTGCAAAATGCTGTATAGTGAGACGGATTGCTAGGAAGCTGACCCAACAGAATACCATTAAATCCCTGAGGAATTAGCACTATCTATGCCTGTCCCACTTGTATCTTCAAGAGCAAGCTGATTTTTTTCAGCAATATCATGTCTAGAAGGATAAACATTTAAAAGAAAAAATCTAACTAAGAACAGTTTCACCAAAATGCTTTGCAGACTGCAGATATCTATGTACCTATGCACATTTTCTCTGAGGGGACAGACTATGAAAAAACTGTGTGTAACAGTGTTAGCCATATTTTCTGGGCTTGTAGAATCATGTTATAGTTATAAATGAGGTACCAGTTGCTCTTACTTGATTTGCTCACACTCATGCAGAATATCAGCGTTCCAGAGTCCTCCACAGCCGAGGCAGAGCAGAATGGCTCTGCATTCTGCAGAATGCATTCTTCACTCCCCCAAGGGCACATTTGCCTCTGCTTCACCCTGCTTCCAGGTGATTAGAGGGCAAACTGTCCCTCTGAAGGAAACTGGATGTGACTCAGGAAAATGAGGGAAATACACATTACTGCAAAATAAGTGATTCAATATCTTGTTTTTTTCCTTATGTAGAAATCTGAGGAGTAGAACAGGAACAGATTTCAAATAGGCTTCAGCTGGCCTTTATGGGGCAATCAAAGTTGTATGCTGCTGTAGAAAATTACTTAGGCATGGTTCTGGCTTTGCTGTCTGCTATAGTCATACAGTAAGAATGAGACTACGGGACACAGAGTTTTCAAATTAGAGCAAGTATGATTCACTGTGTTTTGAATGTGTTTCCAGAATTTTGACTTAGTTTTGTCCTTAACAAAACTCTGATAGTTCTTGTGATCCATGTCCCATTTTTGAGAGTTGTCTCTTTGACAAGTTCTATGAGATTTCTGAAACATGTATAGACTCCCCAGGTGTGCTCAAGTTCCATCTAACCTGGATCTGTCAGCAGGTCTGATCTCCAGGGACTGTGTGGACAGTTTAGTTTAGTGTCAATCTGAACACATCTTCCTAAACTATACTTGTCTTTTTGCAGGGCAGTATGTACATGGGTGTGAACTGCTGTATCTTCCTCCCCCACAGCCTGGAGAGGAAAGATTAGTACTGTAGGCTGGGGGCAGGTCTGGCGGCTGGGTGATCATAGGAGCAGGATTTCAGGGAGTGCAGGAAAACACTGCAGGTGTCTTTGGTTATTGATTTATTTTTTCTTTTATTTTTCTCTTTCACTCTAACCCCTTTCCTTCCTTTCTTGTGCAATGTTCATGTAGTTTCATATTTTTACACAATATTGAATTTCCAAAAGGACATTGAGGTTCTGGAGGGTTTTCAAAGAAGGACAACAAAGCTGGAAAAGAATCTGAAGCACAAGTCTGATGAGGGATCTGGAGTTGCTTAGCTTAGAGAAAAGGAGGCTCAGGGGGTAGTTTATCTCTCTCTACAACTATTTGAAGGGAGATTATAGCCAGGTCAGCCTCTTCTGCTATATCTCAATTGAAAGGATGAGAGAAAAACGCCTAAAGTTGCCATTCCTGAGGAGGTTCAGATTAGATATTAGAAGAATTTTTTTCACTGAAAGAGTGCTTAGGCATTGGAAAAAGTTGCCCAGGAATGTGGTGGAGTCACTGTCTCTGGAAGTGCTCGAGAGGTGTCTGGATGCGACATATGGTTTGGGGTGATTATGGTGGTGATGGTTGATGGCCAGACTAGATGATATTGAAGATGCCTTCAAAATTGATGATTCTGGGAGTCTGTGAAATGCGCATGTCCTTTGTGTTATGCCCTTGTAATAATAAAAACCCCTAAAATTGTAGTCTTTTTATTTATGTGGAGGAAATTCTGGCAGTTCAGAAGGAAAGGCAAGGAAATATTTTTCTTAGTTGAGTAAGAACTATTCCATCAGTTCCTTTTTTGACTCTTTTTATTAACTAAATTTTTAATGATGGAATACATGCCTGAATTATTTCTGTGCCTCAGTACAGCAAAAAGGCATGATCATGAGATGTTTTAATGGCTATATGAACTCAAACTCGGCTTCTGTGATCACTGTTCTGGATCTTTATTCACTGTAATAAGTATCTCCTATGAGAATAGTGTATATATTTTATAGTGTAAGATTTTAATTTAACTGGTAACTTTCTTGAAATATTTTTAAAGGGATTAACCAAAGAATAATTAGAAAGTTCCATTAGTTTGATACAGGTAAACAAATTCATTTGAATCTTATTTTCACTTTAAAATGTTCACACAATGAGGTATTAGCTTACCTTGTTTTGTCATGTAACGATACTGTGGGAAGACTACTATACAGACTGCAAAGTTTGTCTTTCTACAAATCAGGTTTTAAGGAATAGATCTTGCTGATTTTTGCATGTAATTTTAACTCTGCAATGATAGGAAGTTCCCTGTAGTTCAGTGGGAGTGCTCCCATGGATGAAGTGTGTTCAGGCCAACACACATACTAGAGAGTTATATTGATATAGAAGGCTTATAGGTACTTTTTATTTCTTTTTACTTATTTTCTTCTGCAGACTACCATCATCAAGCATATAATAGTTATTTATGTATAGTGTGCATGCATACATATGTGCAAATATTGCTCTGAGGGAGACTATTTTATTTCTGAGTGCAGGATTATCATTATTTTTTAACTAAGTAGGTTCCACTTGTGAGAAATCTACATTATAGACATCAAAAAGAACTGGTAGAGATTCTGCCCTGGTTTGTTCAACATCATAACAAATTAAATTTATTCAGTGAATATTTTTGTACTTTTCAGCAGCTTTCAATACCACTGATTATAAATCTTGACTTTCTTATGTATTCCCTGTCCTTAATTTGGATATGGCCTTGAAATTAGAGCTGCACTGTTCATATAATAACTGACTGTAGGAGTTCAGTTCCAAAGCCTTGCCTGGAAACTTGCTAAGAAGGTTTGGATTATAATGATGTTGGTGCTTAGGAAAGTATGTTTTGTTTCATGTGACCTGGATAGGAAGATCGCTTGCAAGCCCAGTTTACCTAGTTCAAAATGCAGTTGCTACATGTTGTAAGGTTGGAAATATCAGTGTCAGAATTAATGAATTTTCACCTACTTCTCATAGGTTAATTTAGAGAATTAGCTAAAACTCCATTTAATTTTATTGCTTCCACAGAGACTTGAAATTCTAGTCTCCTATATCGTTTGTCACTCCTTCCATTGTTTGGGAAAGGTAGGCTAGTTTGGCGCATATGTGTGCCATGATTTGTGATTATTGTCTCACGTGGTCTTAGGAACTCCAGGAAGTGTAGCCTGGCTGTGTATGCACCCAGAGGGCATTTAGTACATGATGCAATTTCTGAAAATATTTTCAGATCTGTCATGGCCTCACGGAAGACTCTTCTATGTGGAAATCTAATTGAAGGATGAAAAGGAGGCTGGAAACATTTCTGAGTCCATCAGTAGGATACAGCTTGAGGATCTGTCCCCCTGCATGTGGTTTACAGCAGATAGTAGCTGAAGTGCTCATCCCAAGCAAGAATATATACATGTTCTAGAGATTCATTTTCAGAATTTTGTCTTCCTGTTAACCCTAATTTCTCCTCTGATAAATTTTCATTTTCTCCTCTGAAAAACATTTACCAAAGGAGAAAGCCCAAACTTTAATAGAAAGTGTCATTAATATTAGTTCTAATAGGTTGTAGTTACTAAGGTACAAAGTACTAAGGTGATACTATACTATTAGATGCATTCCTGAATGGAATAAATATTTTATCAATGTGCGTAAATGGGAATTGCTGCATTACTTATAATGCATAACTTTTTCATAGATTTTTATATCTCAAATGATTGCCAGTAAAATCTCCATGACAATAGGATGCATTTGTTTGAAGAAAAACAATTTTAGAGCTAATGCAAAAATTTTACACTTTTTATTTAATATTTTTCTTTCATTTTTTTCTCTTATACTTTGCACTTTAGATATTAAAAGTCCAGTTGGATAGGAAATTACTATGGTTGAAAGGAAGTAGCCTTAGAGCATTGAAGTATTAGGGATCACTCATTTCCAGCTAAGTTTCCCATAGTAGGCCTGAATAGTCAAAATACTGGACTTTAAACCCATCAGCTGCTAGAATGGAATTCAACGGAATTCATTTTATACATTTTGTCACTAGGTCTTTCATCACAGTTTTACAAGAGGAAAGATGGGAAAAATTGTTTACAAGATCATTTGAAAAATTATGATAAAGTTACTTAGAGAATATTGCTTTTAACAGTGATGAACAGAACAATGAATTAGTAAACAGAGCTCAGATGCAGCAGTCAAAAGTATACAGTAGATCTACCTTTTTAAATAAAAGTGCAAAATTATGAGAAAAAAACATATATCACACACATGGAAATTAAAATGTGCAAAAATTTGTGAATGATTTATACATTAATCCAGATGCATTTGTTTCAACATTTTTTAGTAGTTGTGTGTATATACATATACATACACATACATGTAAACATACACATAAACATACACATATACATATGCATACACAAACACATAAACATACACATATACATACACATACACATACACATACACATACACACTGAGATGTAATTTATGAACCATTGAACCATGATTAAATAAAGATGCATGAGACTGAATGGTTAAAATGTATAATGTGTGTGTTTACTTGTGCAGAAGTGTTGTTTATTTAAAACAGTGCTATGCTGACATAATATGTACTATGCTTTCTTTACAAAATTCTGGAGCAAAATTCTGGAGTGATGTTATAGATACATCTGAACATGATACATGAATTGAACATGGAGTTGCTTTGCATGGAAATTATCTTTTCAAAAGTAGCTGCTCTGTATGAAGTGAAATATCCTTTAAGTAAAAAAAATAGCATTATAAAAATATTTTCAAATATTTAAGGCTGTAAATCTAAAGAAGGGAAATCTGACAGAAACAAGTTCAGAGCTTGTCAGCATACAGGGAGAATTTTGCTTAAAATTCAAGATTTACTCTTTTTATAAGACTGCATCATTCTCCTTTAAAAGAATTGAAAGTTTAAAAGTATTTCAAATATTTAAAAACTGTTATAAATCAAAATGTGAGGATCATTGGAAATATGTGATTTGTAGATAGATGGATACATGCCTGTGGCTGTTGTTAAATATATTGATAGTGCGTACATTTTAATTTACTGTAGATGTAATCTGCAATTTACAGTCAGGCTTAACTTCCTCAAATTATAATAGTAAATTCATTGTAAAACACATCTTGCAATATGTTGTGTTTTCCATATGATAAAAATACTTGAATCCAAAAATACTGTATTTTTGTCTGCTTTAAGTACCAGGTTTACACTATTGAGTTAGTAAATAGTCACAGAAATAAAGCCTAGGTCAATATTTATTTGGGAAATGATAAAGCTCAACTATAATTAGCATGAACATTGTATGTATTGTTACATATGCTCTCAGTAGTGGAAAGAAATTGTTTGAAGGTTTAGTCTAGAACTCTTGAGTTTTTTACATCTAGAACTTTTTGAAAATTTCTGCTGTTAATTTCTTCAGAAGTAAATTTTGAAATCTGAAGAAATACTGTCTGGCCAGATTGCCTACTAGTCAAGATCTGTCTAAAGAAGAATGTTATATATTAAAAAGTGATAAAAAGGAGGAAAAATAGCATTTATGCTAAAATACATTCTTCAGAAGCTGAAGGGACTTCCAGATTTTTTAAATGCACGTAGCTTCTTTCCTGTTATTTTTCTACTCTTATGATTGTTTGATGCAAGAAGTAAGTCTGAGACAGCATGAAAAAAATCATCAATTTAATTGGTAAAATGTACCTAATAATTTATTTTTATGTATTTCCATAAGATGTTTTAATTAATTAATTAATATTAATATTATAATTAATATTAATATTAATATTATATTAATGCTTGCTTCAAACCTGGCAAATAGGTAAACGTTTTGCTTTATGTAGAGGCCTCATGCAAAAGTCAGCCATGGAGCTGTGATTATTTCTCTGTAGTTATCAGACTGTTTTCCAGTGCTTCAGAGACCATTTTTGTGAACACAGTGCAGAACACCAAAGTGATTTTGTTGTTCTCAGTACCTCATGAGCCAGGAGATGTAACAATACTTTCAATTTTTTAATGTGAATTTCAGTTGAGCCATATTAGTGTTCTCTTAGATAAGCTTGTTTGAATGATAACATTCATCTGTTCGTATGGTGTAATTTAAATTTACTGTAGTGTTGTACAAAGTTCTATTCCATTCAGCAGAATCTCTGTTGCCCCCTTTTTCAGATGACCGTTGCTGCTGGTACGAGCATTGAGAATAACATTCAAAGGACCATATCCTGCCCTAATGTATGTTCAAAATGTCTTGGTTTTTTGCATCATTTAAAAGTGAATCCTCCTTATGTGACTTTGATATTTTGTTGCCCACAGAAGCTTGTGCATCTTGAGGTTACTTCACATTATATATTTTAGGGTCAATGAATATTGTACTACAAGTGAGGTCACAGCCTATCAAAATTCCCAAATTGCTGTAATTGCTTTCTATATGGTTTGATGGTGCAGCTAAATAAAGATGAAGATAATATATTCATAGTTCCTTCTGCATTTACCTTGCTTCCCAGCCAGCTCAATGCTCCTGTCAGTTGAAATCAGTAGAACAGCAATAGACAAAATGAGGAAAGCAATGAGAGGCTATATTTATTCTACTTAATCTTGTTCTAAATTGCATTTTGATATGAAGATGTGTAATAATAAATATGGAAGGAAGGTAATTTAATTTTTCTTGCCTAGGCAAATATATACCATGACTTAAAATAGAAGGAGGGAGGAATTATTATTGCTTATGAAAGGTAGAATAAGTGATATATCTGGTTAAGAAAAGAAGCAAATCATTCACTTGTAGTATAATAGGTCATTTGTCTTTTTAGACCAAAGCTATTCAGATAATGTAAAGTCGTTGGGCCAGAATTGAACTCTTATACATTAATGGGGAAACAGAAATGGAAATTGGGATGTACTCTTGAGAAGAGGCCGTGGCTCTGCATTTTATAGAAGCTATTTTTTAATCATGTAATGTGTTCAATAATTTATTTTTCAACTAAAGATTATCATATTTATAAGAGTACTGTCAGAAGGAATTCTGGATAAACATTTCTATCCCCTTAAGTTCTTTGAAGATATAGCAAATAATCAAAGAACAAGCACAATCTAATTAAAGTAACTGATAACTAAAAGAGAAAATATTATGATTTAATATTAGTAAGAAGTGAATTTGTCCTCCCTGTCTGGGAAAAGAATCTCAAACTAATCTTTTTCCTGGAAAGTCTGAGCTCTTAAGGGAAATTCTTTACACTGCATTCTTAGAAGATGCTGCATCTGACCATCTGAGTCATTGTGGATTTCTGCATACATTCCTGGAATAAATCAATATTATAAATTCTTGGCTATGATTTGTACTGTTTAATTCCATTTTCAGACTTTCTTCTATGCAAAGGAAAAGCACTTCCTCAATGCACAGTGTATGATTAATCTCCAATCTCTTCTGGATTTTCAGCTACTTTAACTTCTCCAGTGCCATTTTAGTATTCTAGCACGCAAATAGTACCCTTTGTAATGGAAGACATTAATATGAAAGATAATAATATGGCAGAAATTATAAGCATGGGAAAATGCACTATTTCCAATTTAGTTATAGAAGTCCATGCTATTACTTCAAAATTGTTTGCAATCTTTTAGTTTTCTTTGAGCAATCTGGTCTAATGGCAGGTGCTCCTGCCTATGACACGGGGTTGGAACTAGGTGATCTTTAAGGTCCTTTCCAACCCAGAACATTCTATTGTTCTATGATTTTTGAATTTATAATTAATAATGACCAAAATTTCTGTTCATTATAAAAGAATCCTGTTCAGAGATAGAATATAATCCCTAATAACATATATGTGTCATCCCAATGCACTTGAGCAAGAGCAAAAAGTGGAAATCTGTACTCAGCCTTTCACCCAGCATCTTGCAGGGATGACAGGAAGGGAAGCCAGGTCTGCTTTACAAGTACAAAATTAAGTAAATAATTAATTTTATTCCATTCAATGCCAACCCCGCAATTATCTGTGTGAACCATAGTTTTAATGGTGGGATTTAAGACTATCAAATTTGCAGCTGAAACTGCTTGAATGCATGGTAAATTTTCAATTATTGGGCTACATTATTCTGAAATGTTTCTTGTAATTACTGTGAATTGCACAGCTTTGTATTTCTACCTATTGTAAAAGGGATAACTACAGAGGATAGCCTCAAAACAAAAAAATTTTTAGTCAGTATATATTACACTGCTTCAGCATTTTAATTACATGGCATTAATTATGTTGTAATTAATTATAAACCTCAGTTACTTCGTGAAAAAAACACAGTACATTTGCACTGGCTTTTCTGGGTCTTAATTTTGGATTCAAAATGTATTTCTAGAGCTGTTCACTTAGAAGCAGTGTTTGAAATGCTAAAACCAGAAAAAGCCATAGAATAGATCATTCATGAGGCAACTATGCTTAAATATTAAAAAGGCTTTCTTAAGCCCAAGTAACATCTCTTAATGTCATTAGTAACAAATATAAGCAGGTTTTTAGGTATAAAGGGTGTATAGTACGTCATCTTGCTTAATGGAAACATAGTGCAAGGCTTGCAATAAAGCTGAAGCTCAGGAAGAAACTGCTAGATATTCAAAATTAAGAATTCAGATATTATGGTGATTTTCATGGTTCAACTTTGTGGACAGGTTCCCACATATGAAAAGGTTTAATTTTTATGCTGTTGCTCTGTGAAGTTTACACCATCATTATAGGTATCAATTTACCTTTATTCCCACATAAAATTTCTGTTTTCTACATCTCATTATTATCAAGTGTTTACACAGCAGAAGCTGACAGAAGAAATGGATATTATATAAAATAATAATATACTTAGCAGATTATTCTCTTCTGTACTGTTTAATAGGATAACTGCCAGATTTGCTGTCTTTCATGCAAAATATCTGAAATCACGATTCTGTCTGTCTATCTATCTGTCTATCTAATCTATCATCTATCTATCTATCATCTATCTATCTATCTATCTATCTATCTATCTATCTATCTATCCCTCTGTGTTTTTTAGTAGATTGGTCTTTAAACCACTCCAATTGCTGTTTACTTTGTAAATGCTGTTGCTTGATAAGAATATCTGTAGATGTAAGCTTAAAGTACACATACTTTATAAAATGGCTGGATGAGCATTACTGATGGATATAGAGTGACTTAGACAGGACAGTCTATCATACTGTGATATCTCAATGCCATTACTTGATGATGGGAAGCAGTGCAAAGACAAATACAGGACACTTTGTATGCAGATCTAGTCACTGTGGCTGCATGACCTTGAGCTTCTGCAAAATTGCAGCATTAATACTTCTTTGCTTTACAGCTCTTTAAGATCCACAGTGAAAATGTAAACAACAAAATAATATAAAAGAAAATGCTGACAGATATTAAACATGCTGTGTTTCTTCATTCAAAACACAACTTGAATCTGTGTTTTTGTAAAACAAAATTGAGCTATATAATAAAGGAAAATATACTTTACCACATATAACCAAGAAGAAAACTAGTTATTTAGTTTTAACCAAGTGCAAACACAATGCATGTTGTTATTGAATGATCAGCTATAACACTCCTCTTTCATAGAAAAACCACATTTGTTTTATCTAAAGGGATACATACCATCAGGAATTCTTTGAGCTAGTCAGAAGTTTCAAAGTACTATGGAAAGCAGGCTCTTTGGAATTCCAGCAGACGTGATTCAGATTGTTTTCTTTGGATAGATGCTTTTATAAATTACAAAGTTTAATGTGCTTAAATTTTTAACATCTTTATTTTTATTATTATTCTCTGGCTGTACACGAGATATAGAGTATATCTATAGGCATTTTCTACAGGAGCTCTGTAGGAAAACAGCAATTTGTGACTATTTTGTCAAATTCACCACTTATGCAGCATCTTATAAAACTGCTGGTTTTTATTCATCCACAACCTTAGTTCTTTACACTGTTTCAAAAGGTGTATTTAGAGGGTTACAGTAAGGAGGGGACAACGAGAGAGAAAGTTTTGGTAATACACAGATGCCTTAAAATATAAGCATATTTATTTTTCTCCTATATGACAATGAAACTGTACTTTCAAGGTTTATTTTCATCAGAGATTAAATCCTGCTTATTTTCATAAGTTTGTTCATGTGAATAAGCTGAGCATGTATTTTCCTTAAATTTAAGCCAAATGGGGTTTTTTCCCAAAGCAGAGATAACTGTTTTTCTGTGTTGGGAACATTTCTGAGATCAAGAGGAAAAAGTACTCCAGAACTGCTACGCCGAGGAAGAAAAAGTCAGAAGCCTAAACATAATTACAGGCCTCCAACCTTTCTCAGGTTGTTATGAAAGCACCCTGAGCTTTCAGCTCAGCTCCTTCAGCTTGTTTTCTACCTTTATAGAAATCAGGGATTTACTAAAGAATGACCTACTGCTTTAAGTTACAAACCCATTTTATGGTGATCACCTGACACTTTCAAGCCCCAGATCCTCTTGACATGTAGATGTCTTATTTATGTCCATGGAAGGAAAAAAATTGCTGGGAGGTTTCTTTTCTCAAGCTCTTCACAAACTCCATAGTTCAAAGTCTTCAGGAGCTGCTTCATTCACAAATAAACTCACCAAGAAAAGTAATTTCTATTTGTTCTCACTGCCAATGGCTGTGCAGCTCTGTATTTTCAGCATGACACTAATCTTCGGCCCTCGTTTCTCATTTCCCCGCCACAGGGCCAGCAAATCTCACTGTGCAGCCCAACGTTTCTGCCTCTGCTCCAGGTCTTGTGACAGGCAACAAGCTGCTGGATCTGCTGCTGGGCCAGCTCTGCCAAGTGTGTTAAATCATGAGGTAGAAAGAGATAGAAGCAATGCTTTGCAACTGGGGAGATGGATCACTGGCAAATGGATGCCTTGGCAACAGTGGGGTGTCCTGATCCTCAAGTATGCGGCAGCACACTCCTAGTAATGCTGCTACATGCACAGCATCAGTGTCCTGGCCCAGCTTTGCAAGCACTCCAACCCTTTCCCATGGCATTCAGACTGGCACAGACCCAATGCATTGATATGAGAGATTGAAATTTGCAGAATGGCAATCAGGAATTTGGAATTGTAGCAGCATTTGCAAGAAACAATTCTCAGTTGATCTCTAAGTTATTCCACACCTTTTTAATTTTATTTTTTCATCATATGTCTTCTTCTAGAACTTGCCACTGGTTTTCTCTTTTTTTTCTTTTTTTTTTTGTTTTGTTTTGTTTTGTTTGTTTGTTTGTTTTGTTTCCCTCCCTACTTCTGCGACACATCTTATGTAGGGAGCCAGAGCTTCCTACAGCCACAGAAGGAAGATCTAGATTTAGAAAGAACTATGCTTTGGGGAAAAGAGCAGATTTTCATTGGTTTGGTAACATTTTTCCTTTGGATTATTACTGAGAAAAATCTTAGCCCTATCACCAGAAAGCAGGCGGGAAAAAATCTTTTCATGGCACAGATTTAATACACAGGAAATAATTTTCTAGATAACAATTATGCTTCTAGATACTTTCCTTTACTACTCTTCTGTAATTTGCATTTTTCTCACAAAAGAGGGATACAGAAGAGCTATTAGGTGTTAATGGCTGGCAAATAACTCATTTGGCAAAAGGCAGCTGGCAGATTCCTTTGAAAAAATACAAGAATGCCATCCGTCCCAGGACATCTGAAAAATAAATCAGCTCAGATTCAGATCATTTCTCTGTTGATATGGTCTGGGTGTTTCTACTTCTAGTTTTCAGTTCTGCCCAGGTTTGATGCTGTATATGAGGCCTAGCTTAACATATTAATGAGAAGATTATTCATTCCACTTTGTGTTTGGGAATTTATAAAGGTTGTATCACCAAACATACTTGTGAACTTCACAGACTTATGGATTAGTTCCAAGTCAGTGAAATAATCAGTCGCACCAAGCCGTATATTGCACTTCATTACATATTTGAACAGGAAGGCCCTAACTGCTAGTTCAACCACTCAACTTGGTTAGAGCTCAGCTTCTAGACAACAGTAATCCTGATACTGGCACTTAAATAACCCTCTTATGCTCTTCCTAATGTAGCCCTTTTAGTGTACTTATAGGTAGATAGCAATATATTACATTTTGAGCAGTGAGGTGGAAATTTTGTTGTAATTGTTTCCCCAGCCAATAGTTCTGGTTTATTGAATTGCTAATAGTTGTCTTCTAGAAGGAGAAACAAACATGCCCTGAGAAAGAAAAGGAATTATTTCAAAGGTCAGTGTTACTTAAGCACTTGTTTCATGCTTACAGCAGACGAGTTAGAAGTAATTGGAAAGCATATTGATATTGCAAGTGACAGACCAGAGGAAAAAGCTTGCACCAAAGATTGTGTCCTGAGTTCCCTTGGTGCCTCGAGGAAGTGACTAGCTTGAAAATGCACAAATGCTTTATACAATAATGGTGGAATATAGTACTAAAGCAAGGATTAAACCTGATTTCTGTTTCCCAAAGGAAATGCCTGGGAAAAAAAATATATATACTGTGAGAACTCTAGGCAAGGTATCTAAAATACAAAGTATTTATTTTTTTGAGCATTGATGACAGCCCATTAAAAGAAATTAAGAGAAACTCGCCTTCCAATGGTACATTTACATTCTCATGCTGCTCCTATGTGAAGTAGTTTATGCTTGCAAAAAGACAGAAATGGGAATATAATCTTTCTGTAGAGTTTGAATATCACCTGACCTTTGAACTGCACCATTGTTATTTCATTCATGTGTAGTAAGCCTAGTAAAGGTTGCCTGGGTAGTGATACAATGGATTTTGTGACTCTTCTTTCTCTGATTGAATTGTAGATGCCTTTTAATCAAGGTAAAAAAACAAAAACCAAAAATCAAAAAACAAAAAATCAAAAAACAAAAAAAAACCAAAAAAATAAACAAAAAAAACCAAACACCCCCCCCAAAAAAAAAACCACAAGCAAGCTCAAAAAGAAAAACAAACAAACCACACACGCACAAAAAACCAACCAACCAACCAAACCCCCAAAAAACGAAAAAAAAAAAAAAACGGCTTTAGTAAAGTTAATCATCCATCAGTTTTGTTTGTCTGATCATTCTTATATATAATTATTTAATTTATTATGTAAATTTTTTTTTGGTATATATATCTCCATCCTTCAGATTACATGTTTTAGACAACAAATAATATCAAATTATTAGCATCAACTGGCTTCTTATTCCATTACTCCCTGTCTTGTATTTTATGTTGGAAAGGGTATAATTGCACAGTAAGGCATAATTACAGGGTAAGAGAAGTGTGAAGAGGCAGATGGCTTGAAATAAGATAAATATTTAACACTGAAACAGAACAAAAAGAAACATATTTTGGGACAAGTGAGCAGAAAGAAATGTAATGGAGACACTCCTAGCAAGGCATCCCATGCTCTGCTGAACTTTCGCTCTCTTAAACATATACTTTTCTGTATGAATAGATTATTCCTGAGGCAGTGCATAAATCTTACTACCATGACTTCTTAATTTTGCTGCATATTCAGACACTTTTTGGCTTTATTATTTTTGCAATTGGACATATTGCAAATTTTATTCCAATGGAAAAATAACCTTTTTGAAATCTTAGTTTAAAAATCTTCTCAGGATTGGTCTGCCTCTTTCTAAATTTCTGGTTTCAGAGTAGTATTAATATAAATCTGAAAACTGGATAGTAAGAAATCATAAGGTTTACATAGAGTAA
The DNA here is from genome assembly GCF_008360975.1 of Lichenostomus cassidix. Taxonomy (NCBI): domain Eukaryota; kingdom Metazoa; phylum Chordata; class Aves; order Passeriformes; family Meliphagidae; genus Lichenostomus; species Lichenostomus cassidix. The sequence continues at coordinate 38,646,625 of NC_139480.1, read as the reverse complement.
TTAGTGTCTCCATTTTAAAATACCATTAAAAAAATATCTTTGAAGAAATAAACTTATTTCATTTCTTCTGTCCTCTCCATGGCCACATCCTCCAGGTGAGGATCAAAAGCAATTTTTTAATTTTTCCATGGTTTATGGATTCAGCTAGTGCTGCACTTGAGGAATAGATGGATCGATTTTGAATAATTGAATCAGTTATGATACTTCAAAGCATGGATGCCAACTTAGATTTAGATGCAGAGCATGTGCTGGGAGGCTGGTTTGCTCTCATAAGTCCTTGATATCTTCCTGTCATGAGATCGTTCTGTGCCTTCTCTTGAAGGGCATGATCCCTTCTAGGGAGAGGGAAAGGAAAGCAAGAATGTGACCAGATTATAAGCATAGAAGCAGATAATTTGCAAAATTATCAAAGAAATAAAAATAGCTTGTGTGCATTGCCAAAACATCTTACTGGATTTCAAAATGAGAGAAGTAGCTCCGAAATGGTCTAATTTTTTCTGGTGAATTATATAAGTACTTTATTATTGATTTCAATATATTTTGCTTATTTTCATCAGATGAAAATTTTGCCCTGAGTCTCTTTGACCCACTGTTTTGATAAAGCAAAGTAATTAGAAAATCAATTAAATGTTATTAGCTTAAACTTACACTGGTCTCTTTCCTCTTGCAGTCATGCAAAAGGAATTTTACATTTTCATTTAGTTTCAGAATGATTTTTGACCTTTTTTCTAGAAAATATCATTACTGAAGCTTTATTAGGAACTGTAACCTTTGTAATAGTTTTCTTTTAAAAATATCATCTTCAAATTTCATTATGTATTTTGATTTTTTCCATAAACAATGTCTTTGATATTTCTCTTAAAGCAGATCAACATAGGCACAGAACTAACCACTTCTTCAACTCAATATATTTTTAAATGTTAGATAAACATCAGTATTGATCTTGCAAACAGATCAATTTTAGTTGATAACTTTATTTGAGAAGATGCAGTTTTTCAGTATGTATTTTTTGCTATTAGGTCCAGTTAATCAATATGTGAATTGCCTGCCTGGCTGTTTAAAAGAATAAGTGTTTGTCATATATTGCATGGACTGTAGCTGGAAAGTCTGTCACAAGGCTGTGCAGTCACCTGGTAATCTTTTCTCATTTTTCTTTTCTCACACACTTACATCTGTTTTAACTCTGAACCAAAATCCAAATGAAACTGGTAAAAGCAGATGAAGGGTAAAATGAGGATTAAGAGCTTAGAATCTGTTTAGTATTTCTAAACTGAGCTTTAAGACGTGATCTCTGTGACAGTCTGCCAGTCTGGTCTCATGACTTCCTGCCCAAAAGTAGTGTAACATCTCTGTTAATTTTCCTGTTCTTACATCCCTTTGAAGACAAGAACAAGCTGGTTCAAGTGGTAGAGTTTGAAGATCTCATTTAACTCCAGCTCCAGGACTATCTGTACAGGTGACATGCACCATGGGACGGTTTCATCGTTCAATAGGTTTAGTTACTTCTGCAAAGAAAATATGCCTTACAGGGTAAGGAGACAGGGTTCCAGGAGCTATCTTGTGGAATAATTCCTTTTTAGTAACTGTAGATGTGTGAACTGTATTTATATTTTTTAGCTAGTCCAAAATACTCCAAAGGTACATTGTCTCCACTTCATGGTCTCTCCTTGAAATATTGTATTCTCACATGACAAAAATTGTGATATTTTTGTCATTATTAATTTATTAGTGTGTCTGGGGAGCAAAAAATGTTTATACAGAGTTCTATGGAAAATTACATTTTTATGAAGAACTGGCCTCTAGCAAACTGTCCTTTCATTCTTCACTCTAGAGAGGAAACTAAGGATGAGGTCTTCAGACTAAGGATGAGATCTTTAGACTAGCCCTGTCACAGCTCATGATATCACACACTCTCCAGCTGTAAGCAGAGCAGATGAAGTTGTTTTAATTGTATACATGAACTTATTGGCCTGAGCAGAAGCATTTGCCCAAGGTCAGGGCAAGGAAAGCAAGGTAAGGGGCAATGCTATGGCAAGCACTTAGGAATTCCTAGCACAGTCAGGGAGCCAGGGACTGGAAGCCACTGCTGGACATCTTGAGTCTTAAATATCAACCAGATGTTACAACAGCCATCTGCAGAGTAGGTTTTTTATTCTGCCAGTTGTATGGACAGCTCCTGCTGCAACTTGGGAATTACAGGCTGTTAGCTACTGTTTGCATATTTTAGTTTTATTCCCTTCGTTTTTAGTTACTAATCATATCTCTGCCATTATTCTGTTTGCTTGCTTTCCTGCTTGCAGTTCAATGCACTTTTCAAAGCTGCTTCATTTTGCTGGAAAGAAGACCTTACTATTAGTTAGAAAAAGGAGGAATGCATTTCCTGTGTTTATACTCAAAATGTTATTTTGACATAAAGATGAGCATGGCCCATGTTGCTGGTCCAAAACTCTGTAAAGAAAGAGGTAACAATCAAAGCTTGGAAGGAGACTACACGCAGTACAGAATGCAGACCCAGAAAACTATAGATTCTGCTGTATGAAAGTGTATCATTCAGCTCTCCACAGGGACTGGTATTTGTCAACCCAGGTGGCTGTGATGCCTGTCTTTTCCCATTCCAGTTGATATATCAGGAAAATTGATTATGCATTATGTAGCTGAAGCCAAATATCTGTCATGTTGTCATGTTGTCTCTGACTTGTCCCTCTCAATTTACTGCTTCTTTTTTTATACTTAGTTTGTAACTTCCTTTGGAAAGAAAACATATCTTTTTGTGCTTTCACATAGTAAGATGAAATACTAGGCCTTGAAGTCGGGTTTCTAGTGCAAATTTATAAACATTATTTAATACAAAATACATCTTTTCTTTACATGAAGTGTTATAATATAAGAACTGAAGGGAAAGTTATATTATTTTCACTTGGATCAGACAGAGATAATGCTCAGTATATTTGACCTCAATGACAAAGTGTTTTCTAGTATTGTACTGATGATTGCAAAACTTTCCAAAGCTCTGTAGGCATGGGATGATATCTTTGCATTTATTAATATTTTAAAATTATGTGAAAGTACTAACTTTTTGTGTCAAGTTTTGATAGTTTAGTTCTTTTCCCTTCAAAAGAAGTTTACTAGTGGACTTCTAAGGATGACTGACTTTTGAAAGAGACACCTGAAGTCAGACTCCAGAGTCAGAGTAGAGGAATCCCAGCTATATAAATTGTTCATTTCATCCTGGAGGAGGAATCTCTTTGTATTTAGGTATCAAGATGCAGAATACTTACTGGAATTAAAGTTCCAAAAACTGTAGTCATTCTTGATATCTATTTTGCAAAAAAAAAAACCCTTTTGCTCTCTTCAAAGTCACTTTTGCAATTTGCTCAGTATTTGTAATTGTTGGGTTGAGCCCCATGTACAGGTCTTCCATGCTGGTCTATCTGGCTCAGGAAGTTAAGGCTTTCTATTGATTATTTCAGAGAAGTCCATTTACATAACCAGTTGACCCTCAACTGACACAGCCATTTTATCTACAAGAAAGGCCATCTACTGGTTGTCTTGCTGCTGAGGTAAATTCAGCTTCCTGTATGATAGCTGTGGCTACTTCCAGAATTCTTTTCTTAGCTTCATGGATATATCATCCTTGTCTGTCTTCTCTGAACTTTATTTCATAGTAGAGGTTCACTGATGGATCATACAGAATCAGCAATATTGTAAATTACAGCAAATATTCTTGGAAGAACAACAACAACATGTTAATCAATTTGTATGTGCATTTCTCTCCTTTTCCTTAAGAAGTCCAGTTAACCACACTCAGATAATAAAGCTGAATTTATCACAGTTTTGGTCAAACCTTCTGGAATACAGAAGTCCTAATATGGAAGTTTCATTAGTAGATAAAAAAAATTATGATACTGCACAGAAAAAAATTGAAGAGGGCATCACTCATATGAATAATTCCATACATTGCATCATTAGTTCTCTCATAACCAAAGCAAAGATGTGTTTTTAAATGTTTTTAAGGATATCCATTAAATACTATCCAGTTATTACAAAGGAGGTCTTTAGGGAATAATGTAAAGGAAATTAAGTTTTTAATTTATATTTTAAAATTAAGACGTGTAATTTCCTAGGCATGATGCTATCTGAAGATCTAGTGAAGACTGCATGCACATATGTTCATACACTTTTACATAAGCTACAAAATAACTGACAAAAAATTTTTTTTAGATCTCCACATAATTAGTAGAAAAAAATGCAAATGAAGTTGAATAGCTTCCTGAGGCAAAAGAGAAGGTAAAACTTTACGCAAAGATCAGCATGATCAGAGGGCAAGGATATTTTTGAGTATTTCTATTTCAGCCCTTATGGGCCAGCTTGTCTGTGTATATAAAGTGCAAAGATGGATAGCTTTTTCTTCCCCTCCATTTTTGCAAAATTTCCTCATTCAGGTCTCATGCCTGATTTCTTTCCCATCTGAGAAAGTGTTTTTAAATTATTGCAATGCTTGGGGGTTAGGTGTGTTTGGAGTTTGGGGGAGGGGGCAGGGGGAGTGGGTGGGTTTTTCATATGAGTCTAAAAGGGAGTAATGAACACTGCAATGCTGTCACTGCATTTTAACTATTTTAGGTTTTGGGTTTTGGAGGGGGGTTTTGGCCAATGAATGCAGCTGAAAAATAACCCCAAAATTTAAAGAACTTAAATACATAGATTGCAATGCTTCCTTAGGACATAAGGCATAGATATTTCACTTTAAATAAAAATTACTTACTCATAACATTGGTAATAAAATTTTGAAAAATAAAGATTGGAAATATAAAATTTAGGCAAGACACAGCTGTACAGAATGTTGAAAACCAATTGATTAAAAAAAGATGAGAAAGAAAGGAGTGCTGAGAAGTGTTATCTTCAGTTCTGTAATGTGAACTGATTTTCTTGCATGCCAGTAGTGCTAAAATAGATGACTGGCTACATAAATATCTATAAGACATTTATTAATATGATGGTTATATGCTAAATATAGCGCAGGCAGCAAGCCTTTTGGCGGACAAAGTCAGATTTCCAGTTCATCAAGAAGGTCGAGACACTGCAGGGTGCTCTGCCCAAGTTTATTGAAGCATTCATTACCTTTCCAAACTGATTTAGCACCCAGGGAGGGATTTTTCCTGCCAGATTACCCAGAGATGGTGTACAGAGAAAGTGAGATAGCTGTGGCGTGTGTGAGAGAGCTGAAGGTGGGGTGAGTTGCAGGTGCACAACTGAGACGGTGTTTTATGGGCAGCAAGGATGTAGACATCACATGGTAACAAGGCTCTCTGGAGTCTTCTCCAGACACTACTTTGTTTCTTATTCCTGGGATTCTTTCATTTCTCCTTGTCACACCCTTTGTCAAACAATATAAATTTACAAGCGCTAACCTAGATGTCTGACTGAAACAGATATATCCCAGTCATTTTTTTTTCTGATGTCTGTTTACTGAATACATTCTAAACAATTATCTTTTTGAGATGACACAGATTTCAGGGCTTCAGACTGAGAGGATTGTGTGTCTAAATCAAAGTTTGTGAAGTATAGCATGATTGCTGTAATTGGTAATATTCTTCACTACACTTAACTAAGTCCTACTGGTTTTTTTTACAAGTGGAAAAGCATACACATTCCCTAGAAAATTGAGAACTAGAGAGGTATCATTTTCTGAAGGATTTATATGACTGTTATAGTCTGAGTCTAGATTTTTACGAGATTTGAACATGTCTGGTGAGAGCATTTAATAGTCTGTATGTGTGCATTTGTAATTGTGCGTAAATTTCATTAAAACACTACCTTAGAAGGATAACTTTTTTTTCTCTCCCCTTTGTATGACTCCATCATATCTTGTGGGGGTAGCTGTAATGCTAAACAGAGCTTTCCTCAGCACAAGAGCTCAATACTCAGTCCTGAACATTATCATGTGGGTTTATTTATTTATGAGTAGACACAATGTAGTAAAAGGGGACAGATGTACCACTGAATTGCTAGTAACATAGTAGTATAAAGAACTTCAAACAGAAACAGGAGCTCTGCAGCATCTCAAAGGCAACTAGAGTCGTTTGAAGTGTAACTTTTGTTTAGAGCACTAGACCCAGCTCAGCAAATCTGATTTCGTTTTCAAAGTGACAGTCACACTTCAAACAAGCCCAACTGTTTCTGAAGTATGTTTGTGAAGATTAGGTAGCTAACCTTTGTCTGGCACAGGCTTGTAGTAAATACTGTAAATAGAACCTTAAATAGTAAATAAATCTCTGTATTTTTCAATTTCCAATTTTTCCTTTTTACAGAGAAGCATGAATAGAGTTAGGTGGAGTCATCTAAATTATATGAAAAATTAACAAAACTTACTTGTAGTTCATATACTGTGTAATGTTTATGTGGGGTGATGATACACCTACGTGAGTAGGTCTGGCCAAACATACAACATTTGTCATCAGAACAGATAACTCAGAACAGATAACTCACTTAGAAATCATGGACTAGGTCCCAGTTTTGGGGTACTGCTCTTCTGGAAGTCATGCTCTTCTCCAGCATTGCACAGGCACTGGCAATGTCTGAAGGACTAAACAACAGGATGTGGACAAAGATGCATGAATTGCCTGAGCAGAATCTGCCTCTGGACCATCTGCCTGTCTAGTGGGCAGCTAAAGAATATATGGCTGATGAGGCTGTATTTTGATGTAAATGTCTTATTTATTGAACACCATCACTGGAGTCCTACTGAGCTCTTGATTGGCAGTATTTTTTCTTACATGTTGAGCCACTGCTTTCTTATGATCTGGTTATTAAGTGATACCTCTGCTCAAATTGAAGTGCAAACAAGAACATGTGCTAAAGTCAATAAGATGGAGATGTGAGTGAGAGAGATATAAAGAAATAGGAGGGGGAGAAGGGGAGAGCAGAGAAAGAGAATTGAAAAACCTCTAAATCTTTTATATCAACTACGCTGTAGTTAAAAAAAAAATAGATGCCACTGTCTGAATGTTGGCATAATTTTAAGATGTTTATTATTCCTTTATTTTAAGTAAAGGCACAGAGGTTAATAAAATCTTTGTTACTTATGCAATTTCTAGTACAGAGTACACCATTCCTTAATTTGGTTTTCCTGGCATCTGTAGCTACATTGTATATTTTTCCTCAGGACAAAGTCTATGTCAGTAATTACAAATTCATCATATTTCCTGATGAAGAACATCTGCAACCAATTATCTTGTTTTCACCACTGAAGTTTTTAAATTTCATTGCAATAGTACAGACAAAATGAAATATTGCTGTTAACCATTTCAGTATATAAAAGCAGGTTTGAGAAAATTTTAATGTTACTTCCATTGTACAAAAAAAAAAAAAAAAGCCAAATGTTCCATTAGATTGCTGGAAGAAGCATAATTGTGATTCCTTCATGAGGTAGATATTTGTACTTTGTGAACATTAGATAACTTTTAAATGGACTAACTGGAAAGAGAGCAAGTCAACATATGAAGAAAAGTTCACATTTCCAGTCGTCAAACAGAAAGTAAATGTAGTAAAATCCATAACCTAAATTATCTCCAAAAGAGACATCAAGAAAGTACTATATATAATTGCAGTATCATCACAATATACACTGTATTAATCTAAGTTAAAGGATCTGCAAATAAAATGGAATTCACAGAGGTGAAACCGTATATACTGATTCATTGTCATGGACTCAAAGAATGGAAATATCTTTCAAATGTCGTTTATCCCACCTTTGTCCATGAAAACAAGACCATAAGCCCTCACAGATATTCACCTCAATTGTCACTGAAAGCATGTCAGCAAACAATTCTTGCACAGCCAGGCTTGTTGCTTAGTTATTCTCACACAGGGTTTTCCTAATACTGCCCTGAACTTCTTTGGCAGCAGTTTAACCTTGTTGTGGCTCTGGACTCTTGCCTTGTCTTCCCCAAGAACCAGACCCCCCCATACAGCTCCAGTTGAACACTAGCACCTAGAAGAATGGGATAATTACTACCAATTTTGTATTTTATTTCTGCAATTTTTTTGGAAGGGCAAGGAGGATGGTAAGATTGTTGCCACCAGGGCTACCAGTTAGTTATGAAGTGGTCCATGATCACTAGTTTTATTTGGGAATTTTGTTCTCACAGTGAAGCTTTAGCTCTGCTGGGACAGGTCAGACCAGAAACAGCCACGTACAGTGCAGATGAGGAAGCTTTCTCAATTTTCTTTACAGAAACCCTATATAGGGGAAAAGAAAAGGTAATTAACAGGTGCAGTTCTTTTCAACTAAAAAGATATGAATGGAGCCATGATAGATCAATCACATCCTAAAATTACATTTATTCACTTTTGCTGCTCTTGAGTGACCAGCTTGGATATAGAAAATCTAATATTTGCATCCTCAAGGACCCATTGGCAATTATTTCTGCCAGGAAAATATTAAATATAGCTTATGCAAAGAGAGTGTTGGTGGATAAAGTCAGTTAGTAGATTAGATTCTGTACAAATCTTTCCCTGCCAAAAAAAAAGAAAAACTCCAGCTTTTTAGTTTAATGGCTTTTTGGTTAGAATCTTATATGACTAATATTCTGAACTTCAGAAGTTTTTCAAAATAATAGAATTAAGCATGTTTGCATTTGCTTCATCCTCCTCTTTTTCTGTAGTTTTACACTGAGTAAATTAATGAAAAAAATGGAAACTGGAAAACAGCAAAAAAATGGGGAAAAGATTTAAATAAATTTAAAATATTAAATTGTTTAATGTTGGTTGGTTAGTATAAAATTCTGAAAGGGTAAAAAATATTATTTTACTGTAGAAGGAAGGATGTGTTCTGAATCAGAACAGGAGACTTGTTGACCTATTAATAATAACTGAATGTGTGATCATGGATAAAATTCACCCAGAGACAATGCTGAGAAAGCAGAGAAGGAGACAAGTGTCTGGACAGTTACGCAAAATGAGAGAGAAGAAAAGGTCACGCTTTATTTTGTCAAGTTTGCCTGGAAGAAAACAACAAGTTGCTCTGTGGAGAAGCAAATTGAAGCTAGGAAAGTAAGGAGTTTGGAAAGTGAGTCAGGGATGCTAAAAATCAACTAGACTAGGAAGCTGGAATTGGTGTCAAAATAAGCTGCACATTGCTTAGCCAACATTACAGTAGAAGACCTATTGTGTTTACTGGTAAGTATGTGCTGCTTCTTATAGTCACCCTTCATATATCCTCTCTGTCAGGATTTATTTTAGGTTATTTCTTAGGGCCATGTACTGACCTCAATCTGCCTTTTATCAAGGGTTGTATGTGTGCATTGATGTGCTGAAGCCATTGTACAGTCTGTAAAGCACTTCAATAATTTGCATATTGTCCAGGCTTATTCTTTTTATAACTTTGTGTCTATTTTAAATTTGGGAGGGAAAAAAAAAAAAAGAGTAGGATGGTAAGCATAAAATCAGACTCTGTGCTGCCAGTGGGAGGATGAAGTCTTATATTTCAATGCAGCAATTTATCGTACACTTATGCTACTGCTCTGTGTTCGTTTCATGTCTTTGATAATTAAATATCTGGGAAAATGTGTAAGTGATTAATTGGAATAAAATTAATCCCATTTTCCATAAAATTATTTTAAAAATTAGTCATAGTCTGTCATTTTAGACCATATGTTGCTCTTTTTATTTATTGATGGATGAAAAGTTTTCCAACTATGGAGGAGTAAATTGTCATCAGTTTTTATGCAGTGCAATATTTGATCAATCAAGGCAAATTCTTATAAATATCTTCTATGTTAAAAAATGTCACTTGAAAATAATAATATGCTGTAGTCTGCAACATAGCTACATCTGCAAATTATATATGCAAATTATTTATTTAACTTTAGAAAGAGTGGATATTAATATCTCTAAAACAAAGGCATTAAGTATTAAATAGAAAAAAGTTGATGGTATAATTCCCTTTATTTTATAGCTGACTCACTTCTGTGCTACAGTAGTATGATTTGAAGAAAAATCCCTACAGTCACAACTAGTGACACTTTCATCTCACTTCAGGAATGTGTGCTGCCATAGTGTTGCACATGAGTAATATTTCTACAAAATACAGTCCAGTGTGTGTATAGTAAAGCATTCTGGATACACATTGTAAGTCAGTCTGCAGTTTCATCCTACACTGTATATAATACTATGAGCTTTTTAAAAGTCACACATCTGAATTAAAAATTCAGCTTTATTATGTTTACAGATGTTTATATGAGTGATGTTTTATCACATCCATTTTTTGGTACTAATTTGTCAGATGTCTAATTTGCTTATAGACCCTCTGTGCCTCAGTGTTCCCATCAGTCAGGAGCAAAGCACTAAAGAGATGATTAGCGTTTTTTCAAAATAATGGAGTATCTTACTGTCACTCACTGTGATATCTGTTCCAAACCAAACCAATCTAGTTTACATGATCTGCCAGACAAGAGACGTTTAAATTTTCAATCTGCCTTTTTTAGGGGGAAAGAAAAAAAGATTTTAAGTTCATTCTTTTTTCATAAATACGGGAGAATTACTTGTTTGGTATAATTGGATTGGCTACATTATAATAAAAATATTAAAAAGTAGGCAATATTTTCATAATTGTTAAAATTTCTGCTTTTTTTAAGGGATGGAGGCTGTCAAGTCCTTTGAAGCCTCAAGCTTTATCGCCTGATACTAAGGATTACAAATAAGTAATGTTGAAGTTTTGTCATCTACTACATTGTGCTTGAGATAATTTTTTTAAGCTTTTGTGAATTTACTTCTCTTATCATAATTTGAAGAGTCTCATGGAACACTGGAAATTCTACATTTAAAAACAAGAAAAATCTGTTATTAATTCTGTCATGTCTTTTTTCCCCCTTTTTCTTTTGTTTGATTGTTACTCTTAGCGTTTTAACAGACAAATACTTGCAGGGTGGACATTATTCTTCAGAAAGTATAAATTTTAGTCATCAGTACACAAGAGATAATACAGAGCACCATATCTAAATTATTTAAATAGAGGAAGTGGGAAAATACTAATAAGTCAGCAGATTGCATATTTTATTTTGCAATTTTCCATTAAAATAATTTAACTGTGAAAAAGCCAGGAATGAACTGGGCACTTTTTAACTGGTGTCTTGTAAAATTTACACTTTTACATGGCAATTTTCAAGCTAATTTGGGAAATAATGGAAAAGAGATTTGTGGTTGGCTGTTTGACACTGATTAGAGAGTTATACATGGGTCATTGATTGTAGTTGTATTCCTAAAACCATATGAATTATATTTATATTATTATTGCTCTAGATTCAAGTGACAACCACCATGGTGTATTTGTGCCTGTATCTACTGCCTGTAGTGTCAGATTTCTTCCTGAAGTAATCAATCCCATGTGACAAAATCATTGCCAGAAACTGAGCCATTGCCGTAATACTCATGTTACTGGGGAGATTCTTTTTGACTTCAAAAATCTGGGGGAATTAATCTTTACATGGCAAGTGTGCACTAGCAAAATTAGGCAGATTACATCGTAAGTCCTGACAGTAGTTTGTTCTTCCCATTATCTTTGAATTCATCTAGAATGGCTGTCACATCAACTAACATGTAAACAGATGCATTTAAAGCTTCTTTTTGACTGAATTTTGGAATATAATATTATAATGAATACTGTGGTACTCTTGTTCTGAAAAATCATGAAAGTAACATGGTACAGCTGGTGAATTTAGGTGACATTTCTATAAAGGTTAGGTTACATATGTCAGAAAGGTACACCAAAATATGTATATCCATATCTATTCAATATGTTCAAATGACCTTAATCAGATATATAAATTTTACCTGATATAATCCTCAGTCCTCTATTGTTATTTTGGGCTCTTTTCTAGAAGCCCAGGTGTTTTGGGCTTTTTGTGTGTGTATTTTTTTGCAGGTACTGAAAGGGTATTCAAGTGTTTTTCTGGTTGCTCAAGAAAGCAGTTACATCTCTCTACTCTGGTAAGAGAGTCAGTCATCATGGTAAATTACTCAATCACAGTAGCAGGCTATGCACAGAGAGATTACACTAGCCTGAAATGATTCCTCCTGCCCAGAAGGGACATGTCAATAAGTAAATATTTGCAAGACTTAGTACAAAATCTGATGTAGATTCAACTGACTAAGGAAGGAAGTCTTCTTGATGAAAAGCTGTGTAACAATTCTCCATTTGTCCAATTTGTGTTCAGTGAATGCATTGGAATTATTAATTCTTGTAGATATTTACATGGGCTCTGAGCCTCTGAAAAGCTTTTTCTTTCTTCTGAGGACCTCCCTTCCCAAACCCAGATGAGTTGCCCTTCCAGTAATTCTTCCCAGTTTACATACTGGATGTGACATTCTGTGGTGCTCCTTTGGTCAGTTCAGGTCACCTGTCCCAGCTGTGCTCCTTCCCAGGTTTTTATGTGTACCTCCTCGCTTGCCAATGCATAAGACAAGGCAAAAATGGGTCCTTGGCTTAGGATAAACACAGCTTAGCTGAAAATAAAAACATCAGTGTGTTGTCAACACCATTCTCATTCCAAATCCAAAACACAGCACTGTAATAGGAACTGGGAAGAAATTAACTCTACCCTAGCTCAAACCAGGACACTCAGTTATCTCTCTTACATAACAAAAATCTCATCTTAGAATGATTGAATAGTGAAGGCTGGAAAAGTGTGACCAACCCACATCATATGATTTTTTTTATATAATATACTACTGGTGACCAATTTTCTTAAAGGGGTGGTAAAAAATAAATTTCAGTGTGTTAAAAATGTGGAAAACAGAGACTAAATCAATTTTGCTTGCATTTATTTGTGGAGAAGTACAGAAAACACTCTACACAAAAAACATCATAGTGCAAACTATAATGATATTTTTAAGGGAGTAATTTAGAGACTACTCTTCAATTTTGAAAGTTTTGCTTTTTTATGTCTGAAGAGATCAAAACTTTAGTCCTGAGATCCAAACAGATTCCCATTTTTTTACCTGGCTCTTGTTATAATACAGTATTGCAGGGTACATGTCCAACCTAAAACTTGTGTGCAAATGAACTCTCATTTTGAGCAGAATGTTTTAGATGAGTTACACTAAACCCATGTTTTTAAATTGTGGAATCATGGTATGGCCTGAGTAGGAAGGGACCTTAAAGATCATTTAGTTCTAACCCCCTACCATGGACAGGACACCTTTCACTAGAACTGGTTGCTCTAAGCTACATCCAGCCTGGCCTTGAACACTACCAGGGGTGGGGAAAATCTTTCATTCAACCTAGTTTAGAATCAAGAAATATTATTATGACCTCTCTGTAGCAAGAAGATAGTGAATTACTTTCAGAATTTTTTTGTATTTTGTCCTGTTAAGAGTAAGCAGGGATGAAGTTTGTGTTTTGACAAAATTGCTAAAATAAACCCTTGGTCATTTAAAAGGCATGGAGAATTTCCAAGAATATTTCCAATGAAGGAATAATAAGAAAAGAAAGAAGATACCTTTTTTTTCTTCCCACACTCAATTGAATAGGATCAAAACAGAATAAATAAAATTTAAAAAATGTGAGGGAATTCTAGTAGATAGTGATTTCCTGTGTTAAATTAATTACTTCTAAATTTGTAGGAAAGCAAATCAGTTAGCATAATTTGTGTTGAATCAAAAACAGAAATTTTAAACCCCTACCATTTTTTTTCCATGCAGAGATTAGTTCGCTCACTCATTCCTGAAATGAACTGTGGTTCAGTGATGGAAAATCCAGAGGAGGATGTTTTAAGCTGAATCTCCTCAGTGTCTCCAAAATTGAGATTTGTGTGTTTTTAATTTAGTTTTTATTATTACAGTTACAAAATTTCTACTTTATTTCAGTATTTTTTGTGCAGATGATGAGGGACTGTGTTTTAATTTCAGCTCAATTTGGACTGAATCTTATTCTGACCAGTTGAGCATCAGAGATATGAGATCTCATAATTTCTGTGGCATAAACTCAACTTGGAGACTAGTTATGTATGTTTTATGCATATTTGGTCATAAAAAAATAAACCTTGCAGGCCTTTCCTGGGAACAACAAACAAAGCAACATTTCTTTCATTTCAGCCCCTTGGGGCAGGAATTTAATGGTAAGAGAGCTGTAGTGTGCCTCCCCTGCCCAGTCCTGCTGCCAGCACATCTGGCAGCGCTGCCAGCCTTCCTGTCCCGATAGCATCCTACTCTCTCAGGCTCCCTCCAGCCTCTGCTCCAACTGTATTTGAGGTGCTTCATCAGGGAAAGCCCTTAAATTTTGTTTATTGGTAACTTCTAGTGGTCATTTTAGTTGCTACAAATTTCTGTTGAATTGGTTTTCAAAGCTTATTTTCATAGGCCAAGTATTAAGGGAAAAATAAGCCGTTAAGAGAGGCTCTGAGATTATCTTTATTCAGATGGGGAAAACAATGCTCTTTCTCAGGTTGTTTATCATGAAAAAAATTGCTAACATCTTGATGTCATGGTATAGTATAAAAACAGTGCAATCAACTCAATAATTTTCATAGTTTTAATTCACTTCAATTCTTAATTAGCTATACAGCTACACAACTTCTATATGAGCTTTAAGAGTGCAGTTGTGCCTGTCAACTCCTATTAGTTATGCAACAGATCTTACCTTCAGGGCTCCAAAAGTATGACTGACTGTCGTGGTCACTGACCATGCAAGATTTCTGCTGCAAACGATAATTCCAGATGACAGTATTCCCTTGATCCCTGTATATGTATACAAGGGAATTGCATGAGCAGAGGTCATTATCATCACATGCTATTTATTACATAACTGAGTGCTATGTTAAAACAAAAATATGCTTTGCTTAGCACAGAACCTGTGGAAAAACATGTTTCCTGGAGCACTGGTCATAGAGATATCTTGGATAAAAAGGCTGTATTTAAAATAAGTTTTAGGTTAAGTTTTGGAAGTATTAGTTGTAGAACAAGCTGTGAGATGTTATCTTAGTTATTAATTTATCAAAACAGATATGACAGAAATAATAACTTGTAAAGCTCTGCAGAAAACTCAGTTTACTTTGAGACTTTCCCTGTAAAAGACTTATGATATAGGCACAAGGAATAAAGCCCTCTTTTTGTCATCATTCAATTCAGAGAAATCCAAGCTCTTGATGAATGAGCAGTCTCTAGTACTTCAGGTGAAGTTGTCCACCTGGGTTCCAGACATATGAAGAGGTAAATGTTGTAAATGTTTGTACTGTGGGTATGTCATGAAAATTCACAGAGAAGTTCCAGAGAGAAGCACCAGCAACTGAATAATTAATAGGCTTGAAAAGACAATGTTGGCCACTCAAGTAACAAAGTCTAAAGCACTGGACACAGGTATCCCAGCTAAGATAGATGCTAATAGATATTATGAATATAAGATGAAAGTATTTCGAGGCTGAAACAACATTGCAGTAGGTATGGGACTTTCTGGGAGCAGAATTTTGGGTAATGATTTGCTTAAAAGCAAGGGAAAATTTACACTGATAGCCAGACAAAATTTCCCTAAGAATTAACTCTGCTCTTCTCAGCAAAGTAGTAGGAACTTCATTCCTTTGTTATATAGATTATATAGACCAAAGCTTTAGGGACTGTACTGGTAGCAGGCTTGCCTTGGCACAGCAAGGATGTGCAATTGGATAAAAGTATCTTTTTTCCATTTCTAAGGAAAGCAACAAATGCATGTTACCAGGCTGCTTCGCCTTACTGTGGTTCAGAACTTGAACTGTAAGTCACCAGATGACTCTTGTTATCCTTTCCACCACCTGTCACCCATCCGGATGCCCAAGCATATGCCAAAATGTCTATTTTAATTCCAGCTGAAGCAATACGAAGGAAGTGAGAATACATAAACAGCAACAACATACTACATAGATTACACAAAGTTTATTCTGTGAGACTCTGAAAGTATTATAGACACTAATCCACATGTATAAAGCATATGTAAATTAGTAAAAAAGGCTCCACCCTGTAGGGCTCTAGAGAAGTGTGTGTGTGTGTGTGTGTGTGTGTGTAGTTTTGTGTGTGTAGTTTTGCGTGTGTAGTTTTGTGCTTCAAAATTCTGATTCAATGTGACTTGAGATCATTAGCCTTCTATTAGCTATGATACTTTCATTCTGTATGTAGCACCACTTATGGCCTTAAGGACAGGAGATTTTTTAAAAATATTCTGAACAGAATAACACTGCTGCAGTGGTGATCTCTGAATCCTAGTTTAAGACCTACAGGCAGAAGTTTTAATGATACTTTAGAAAAGTGAGGGAGAAGTTTTACAATATAAATCTCACTGTCAAAGCTAAGCTAAGGGTTTTAACATCAAAGTATACTGTGTAGCCTTAAATGTACCTGAGCACTAGGACGTAACAAGCAAATACTAATTAGGAGGTATGACAGAAAACATAATTCTATGGTTCATGTGATCAATACCCAGTGTCTAAAACAAAATCCATTGAGGATATCAGAACAACACTTTTTTTCTTAACATGCGACTTACATGGATGTTTACTGTGCTTCCAGTTCCAGCTGCTGAAGAATGAAAAAAAATTGCACCTTTGGTTACATGTTGTAGAATATCACTTGAGATTTATTTGAATAATTTTTAATATATAATACCATATCCATTTAACTATTTAAAAACTAGACTAAAATAGAATGAGACTAGGAATACCCACCAAACTTGTGTTGAACAGCTATTTAGCTCCGATAAAAGCTCCTTTCTGCAGCTTGAGGAGAAGCAGCAAACCAAGCCCTTTTGAGATCATCACTAGCTTTTGCCTTAAATAAGTAGATTTAGTCTCAGCTTCATCCTTCTGGCTGATGAGATAAACCACCTGGACATGTTTTTTCCTTGAACTGCTTTCTCTTGGAGTGCAGTCTAACTGCCTGCTTGTGGGCTGGTGGGCTCTTAAGTACTGACTGTTTTGGTCAAACTAAAATTAATATTTAAAAATATGGATATATCTTTCTTAAATGGCAATGCTGCTCAAAACTTTTTTTTTCTTTTTTTGAAACATGATCAAAAATCTTAAAAGTTTTTTATCCTCTACCTTACTGTTTTTGTGAGACATGTAGCATCTTTTTGCTAGAATGGCAAAATTAACTATTATAGTTTAGTGTATATCATGACTGTCAAAAATATACACCTATGGAGCGAAACCTTTTCCTTACTGAAATTAGTGACATCTCTATGACTGCCCTTTGTAGAGACAAAAATTAATGTGTATTGTTGAAGAGTTACAGCAATGGTAAATGCAAGACATTTTAATAGAAATTTTGACAATTAAAAGATCTTTTTCAGAATACCTTTTAGTTGCATGCATAGAACTTAACATCAGGAGCAAAGTAAAATCCAATTTCATTTTATGTTGTTAATTCATAGGAAACACATTCCAACAGAACAAAAAATATTGTTCTGAGTCATCACAGCCTTTCACTATAATGTCCAAATACATTTTAATAGTTAAGTTCAATATCAAGTATTTTTTTCTCAACACATGTATTATTTATGTTAATCTGATATTAGATAGATTTTGATTAGTGAATACCTTAACTTTTTTTTCTCATGTGCCATATTGCAAAGGCTACCCTACAGAGTGGCAAGGATACTCCTAAGAAAGTATGTTGAGTTGGACCTCCTTCTGTGTGAAGTGTGTTGTCTCTGCTGCTATGAAATTGGTTGGTTCTGTTCTTCTGGTGTGGTTCTGATAGTTTATGTATGGGAAATTTTGCCATCATTTTGAATCTTCTTTTGTTTCTGAACTTGAATCAGTTTTCACTTTTTATTAGCCATGTCTAGATTTTAAATTATTTTGGTAGATGCTGAAGATTAAATACGCTATTTTAGTTTGTGTTGATGATTTCTAAATATTATTTAAATCCTCCAACTCTAGGATGCATATGGATTTCATTATCCTAGTGCTTATATCTTGAGTAACTTCATATATAATTTTATTCTACAGGAATTTGCTGCACTGACAAAAGAATTAAATGCATGCAGGGAACAACTGCTTGAAAAAGAGGAAGAGATTTCAGAACTAAAAGCTGAAAGAAACAACACAAGAGTAAGTATACAGCAGATCTTTTCTGGATATCATGTATGTGTAAATTCACATATATATCTAGATCTTCATTTGTATAACTATGAAGACAAAATTCCAGCATTTTCTTGCGTACAGGTAGTTCTAAGTAGCAGGACATATCTACTGTACTACAGTCCTGACGGAAATTAGTGTAATAGCCAGCTATATTACAAACATAACAGATTTAGAATGTAACATGGTAAGGTCATTCAGTCTAAATGTTTTCTAAAGCAAGGGACTTAGTCAGCCTTCCAAGCCTGAGAAGCCTGCACATTTCCTCATCTCTTATCAAGGCAAAAGGCAAGGTTACAACAGAGCCAGTTTTCCCTTGTGCCTTGGATTTGATCTGAATAAGGATGTGATATAGGCTGCCACACACACTACAGGCAGTCTGTTGTTCAGTCAACATGCAGCCTAGTGACCCTTGAAGTAAATGTCATTTGCCATACAGCTGAGTGGGGACAAGATTCTGTCCTGAAATTTATCATGTTCTACTTCAACCAGAAGATGTTATTCTGTCTGGGAACAAGAGTATATGTGACAGCATCTTCTGAAAATTCTCAAATTATGTAAAGAATTGATTTCAGAATAAAAAAATTTGCACATAAAAGTGTCTAGGCAAAGGCAGAATTGATCAAGAAACACAAGAGGTAGCAGAGGAGACTTTATGGTGTTTGTGGAAAGGTGTGAGAAAAGAGATGGAGTAGTCCAAGATCAGGCAGAAGTCAGGCTGGTAATGAACATACAAAATAGATCTCAGAGGCTGAACACAAAGGATGATTTCTCATATTCATATTTCATTCTTCTGTGATCTGTGTAACTTTTCTTGTTTTCCTCCTCTTAATAAACTAATAGCACTTTGGATACTCAGATAACATCTCTTTGTCAGCTAATGTGCTTTTAGAAGGGACTCTAACAATATATATGCCAAAAGAGCAGAGAGAGGGTCTTTCTCCCTGCTTTCTTCTTTCCATCTATAGCACCAGGCTGCCATAGAGTTCAGAAATTCAATGGAGGACAGATGAAACAGTTGTCTACAAAGAGGCAAAGCTGACCCATCTACCTCTACACTTTCCTGGATGTTCAGGAGATGATCACATTTAGCACAAAATTCTTAGATGTGATGGGTTTTGGAAATCTTATGGGAGGCATAGGTGAGACCTACTTTTTCTTCCAAGACTGTCACACATTCTGAGCCGTTCAAAATTATTCTCACCAAAAAATATAATTAATTAATTAATTAATTAATTTGGAGAAACACATAGGAATTGCACTGCATTTTCCAGGTTTAGCAAATCATGTCAGCTGAAGAAAAGTCTGAAGACTTTCTATAGCTGCTTAAATTATCAGTAACTCCTACTCGTGTATTATTTTAGTATTTAATAAAAAATGCTTTACCCATTTCACTACAAAGTCCACTGAATGCCAGCTTTAGTGTGTTAAAACTGCAGTGCACCAATACCTAGTGTGGGTCTGATATAAGCAGTGCAGACTAGCAAAAATTACAAGACAGCCAAGTAGCCAAAGATAGTCACTTGCCAAAGAGCTGTGAGAGAAAAGGGAGATGACTCAACTGCAACTCATCTCCTAAGTCAGACTGATCTCTGTCACAGGCAGTTTCTTTGCAGAGCAAGAAGCTTAAAGTCATCCATTCTTATGTTTCTTGTGCTACGTAAAAGAAAAATCGGTAAGAGGTTTTCCAGGAGAACTAATATCAACAAATGGGAGTTATAGTGTGATAATCCTTGCAAGTCCTTGCAGTTAAAATTAGTAAATGCTAACAGTGTGTTTTCAAAATGAGGATAAAGCTAGGTATTGGAGATCAAAATGTTTAGGCTATGAAAAAATATAGGGAATGCATGACGCATAGTTACAGCAAACAAGGGGAAGATAGAGTCCAAGTATTAATGGAGAAGGTGAGAGAAAAAATTCAGAGACATCCCTTGCTCTGACCCCTAGCATTTTCATTAATAAGTTATCACCCCATCATGTCATGTATATGTTCTCGTCAGGCTTTAAGCTACCATATACTACAATATATCCTAGAGCTGGCTGTAATAGTAATGCTGTCTTCTATGGGACATCTGCTTTTATAGAGAAAGACAAGCATTTTAGATGCAAAGCAGTTGTTTTCAACACACAATTTTGATGATGTGCTAGTGATGAGATTTCTAGCAGCATTCATGGTGAAGGCATTGCCTATAAAGAGGCACTTTTCCAAACTGATATTTATGCTGTTATAATGCAAAACAACATTAATGTTTTGTAAGAAATAAAATTGCTACAGTTTTTTTTCTGTCAATTTAGCAAGGATTCTAATAAAATAATAATATTTGGAGGACTGCTGATACACTTTCACAGAGAGAAAATTAAATGTCTTTTCTCATATATAAAGTTAGTCCTACTAATGCATATTTCATCCATCCCTCTAATGTTCACACTTCAGCCAGCCCTAGCTTGGCTATGTTAATGAGGCTCACCTGATCCCCCCAGAACACACTCATGCATGACCATACATAGTGGAACTACTCACAGCAGCCACTGTGTCCCAAGTAGCACTTCCTACTGCTTTTCAATTAAGAGGCTCAATTCCAAATTGCCACTTCTGAATTTTTTAATCCAACCTTTTATGTCCCTTGGGTGACAGCAAAAATATATTGTTTGAAGTGCCTTGTGTTTCAAACTGAATATCAGCAGAAAGGAATGAAAGTGGCAATTCTGTCCTGTCCTGAGTACACACCAGCCTTCTAGGTCGCCTTTACATTTTCATTTATGCCTAACTGGCTGTATTTTCTTTGCTCTAGACCCACACCTATATATTTCTCTATTTCCTGGCAACAGCTTCACACAGTTTTTGCTAAACACGTAAATAAACAAAACCGACAACAGACATCCTGATTACCCACTGTATGCCAAGCTGCAGTAGTAGACCCTGATGGTAACATATATTAGAGAGAGACCATGATGGAATTACATTTTCTGGGACCCCTACAATTCAGATCTCAGCCAATATACCACAAATTAAGCCTTACCCCAATATTTAATCAAGCTCCTAGTCAATCCTTCTAGCAACATTCTTAAGCATTTGCTGTTGATTGTGTATTTTTACTGCCTATGATAAGCTTCTTCTGACATTACAATAAAATACTTTCATGTTAAGTATGTAGCTGGCAACTTTATCAATACACAAGTCAATATAGAAAGTGTGGGAGCACTGATTGTGTCACATTGCTGACAGGAGGACAGACAGGTTCTCTCTGGAAGAGCATTGTATGGGATCTGGAAAACATATATTAAAATATCTTAATAGAAACTCAACAGTTATTTCTCTAAATATTCTCTAGATAGAATGATCATCTATAGCATGTGGAAAGTGCATTTTTCTGAAGCTGGAAGTCAGTGGGATCTAGCATATTATTTAATGGAAATTATAAAATAGCAATATTTTGGCTGTTTAAATTAAAATGAACATTTTTTTGTCTCAATCTTTATTCTTTAAAAGTAGAATAAAATGCATAGCATTAACTTATTAGATCAGAATATTATTATGAGGAAATGTAGGGGGTTGGTTTGGCAGCTGAAAAAAAATCTGTTACAATATTGATTTGGATTAATCTGATTGGGGATTTTTCACTACAACAACAAAAAATAACTGGACACATACATATGCTTTTTGAATACAGCATAAATTTTTTACTCAAATTGGTCTGAAATATTTTAGATTTAACAGTTTAGAAACAAAAAAATTAAACCTGTGTTCACGAATGAAACAGCAGTAACAAAGACAGTGTCATCATCTCTCTTTTGCTTCATACCTTAGGAGATGAAGCATTTCTTAAAGTGAACAAGGATGACATATTATATTATATAAAATATTATTCATATTTTATTATCTCAATTCCTTATTGAATGGTTTATTAAACATCTTGAATTATGCACTGCAGTCTCATAATACCTATAGATCAGAACTTAACTCTACATGTTATGATTCAAATTCCTTTCTACTGTGTTGGGAAACTAAGAATATGTTTTAGAACTATGGTTTTACCTACTTCAGCTCATTTTCTCATAGGTGCTTTTAATTACATCAGTTTCATAGGTGCTGAAAATGAATCAGGCACTCTTTCGTTTTTAAACATGATGAGTTCTTACAGTCTATAAACATTCTACACATGAAAATAAGTATGTCTCCTAAAGTTCTGCAAAATGGCAAAACACAATTTCCCTAATATAAATAACAGTATATATCATTGCCTCAATATTATTAACTATCTTCTAGATTCCTGTCTCTCTTCTCAATAAAAACTTCTGTCACAGAAGTAAATGCAATATATAGTTATTCAATACCTGTGTTTTCAGTTATATCTGTGTAGTCTAATAATAGCTATTATATTTCTATTCATTATTCTTATAAAACCCCTTTTCTTCCTATTACTTTGTACCATTATCATGGTACAAAGTACATTTTTATGTACTTTGTCATCATTACATTTTCTTTCATACCTTTGTTTCACGTATGTGTGATTTCTTTAAGGTTTTAGGTTGCTTACATTTTGGTTTCTGTTCAGAAGGAGAGACATGGGACATACTGCAGTAGTTAGGCTGTAACTTTGATTTTTCAGAAAAACACTTTCACTGTGAATTTACCAATGTAGCTCTTGGAGGTCACACCAGCTGACCACAGGTGAAAAGTGATTTCCATCACTGTGGAACAATGCTGAAGAAAATCACTGATTTTGTGACTGATTTTAGAGATAGTCTTCAATCCCATGTGTGCTTATTTTACTTGTCTTCTCTGCTTACACCAGAGATGCAAATTCACTGATCAATGTGAATTCTAAACATAGACTGAAAGAAAATTCAATTTTTCCTGTGCTGGTGAGAAATTCTGAGCTGGACTTCAGAAGTGAATTGTCTTCTTAGTGGTTTACCCCATTCCTCTAAGGAATTCCTTAAGCTAAGTCTGTCTCATTTTAGTAAAAGCCTTTTCTTTTATGCTTTTTCCCTGTATTTCATTAATTGTGACTCTCCTTTTCTCTCCATTACCATCTGCTAATTCTTTAATTTCTCCTTTTATTATCCTGCTGTGAACTTTTTCTTACAAACAAGTTTGTTGAAAATAATGAAAGATTAAATATTTTATATTTATTAAAACCCAAGTTCTGTAATAGTGCAAACTGTACTGAGTCACACTAATTTCAACTTATTGAGCCCTCATTCCTAAAAATTAATTTTTTAACTTCTTACATTTTCCATATGTAAATCAGTGTCCATGCAGTAATGATGGTAGGGTGTAGTATAGCAGAGTAAGTGATAATCTACACTGATGTAGTTTATACCATTAAATCTAACCATGCATTTTCATTTCACAAAAATCAATCACTTCCATGGGTGCTTTGTGAGTGATTTGAGAAATACAGGACGCTGTGTATACTCTAAAAATTTTCTGTTTTCTTATTCATTTAGTTCTAATTAACACTTTAAAAATGCTTCATTCATTTAAAAAATATGCACTAGAGCACTTTTCAGTCTTCAAATTTTTGTATACCTTTTAAATGCTTATAAAAGTCCATAGCTCCAGAAACAATCTTATTTACATAAGACACAATTATCAGCATGGCACCTTGAGCATCCTGGAATTCACCCAGCATAAGAGTAAAACTCACTTGTCAGATTATTTCATAATTCATTGTCAAGCTTATGCTTTCCAGTAGGAAAAACATAGCAATGATGCGTGGGTGACTCTGTCCTACCTGCTGCTGTTGATCTTCGTCTTCTTTTCTCTGCGAGCTGCCTGTCCCTCTGAGTGCTTGACAAGTGTAACAGCTTGACACAGTGTGAGGGAGCAGAAAATGCTCAGCAGCCCATGATCATTATTAATGCCAGAGTCTAATTGCAACTTACTGAAATCCCTAATGCTGTTTCTTAACAATTCTTTTGTAGTTTAAATGAGCTACCAGTATTGTTACCATGTTATTTCAACGTGAAATCTTGTTGGTGTTCCCACAGCTATTTGGAATATTAATTCTTGAATTACATATGGGGAGGAAAGTCCTCAGCATGCCCACAAGTTACTTTGATTTTCTTCACTTGTTAAATTTAAACATTGGTTGAACACACCATCATCTTCAATGTCAATTTTTTATGCTTGTATGTTCCTTCCCCCATTATTGTAGCCTTGAGACACTTCATAATTCTGTCAGTACTTTTGCTTTTCCCAGGAAAGCAGGGAGGACCTATTACCCCGTTTTCTAATATTGCAATAGGGGAAAAGTTGAATAAAATGGCAGTTATCATTACATGTCCAAGCTAGTGCAACAAAACTGGTGAAGACTGAAGCACAAGTCTTACGAGAAGCAGCTGAGGGAGCTGGGAGTGTTTATCCTGGAGAAAATGAGGCTCAGGGGTGACCTTATCACTCTCAACAACTGCCGGAAAGGAGGTTGTAGCCATGTGGGGGGTTGGCTCCTTCTCACAGGTGACAAATGATAGGACAGGAGAAAATGGCCTCAAGTTACACCAGGGGAATTTTAGGTTGGGTATTAGAGAAAATTTCTTCACCAAGAAGGTTATCAAGCCCTGGAACAGGCTGCCCAGGGAAATAGTGGGCACCAGGGAAATGGTGGAGTCATTCCCCACCAGGGAAATAGTGGAGTCAACATCCCTAGAGGTATTTAAAAGATATGCAGATGTGGCATTTGGGCACTTAGTTTAGTGGACAGCTTGGCAGTGCTGGGTTAATGTTTGGATTGATGACCTGAGAGGTCTTTTCCAGCATAAACAATTCTATTATTCTGTGATTCTAACAGAATAATACAATTCTGATTCTTTCATCAGAGCAGGGGGCAAGGATTTGCTATCAGGCGCTCAGTCACAGTTAGATGTCCTACCCCTTGGGTTTTTTTCCTTTTTGGCAGAACTGGGAGTAACGTTGCACTAAGAGACCAGGTTAATAGTATTCCCTGCTCAGCAGGCTTTTCTGTAAGCAGTGCGCACAGAATTTGTGAAGAAATAGAGATGATTTTTGTTGAAAAGCAAAAATAAAAAATTTATAGGAACTAGGCACCTGTGTTAGCATGCCTTCTTGAGCATTCCTAGAGCTATTGGTAAGGAAAATTCCAGTGTTCAGAGGTAGTTTCCAGAAGAATGAATGATGTAAACAGAGTAGTTGAGTAAATAAGAGCAGAAAGAAAAATTTTGAAGTGTTCACAAGCCCTGTTTTAGTTCTCCATGGGTCTTTTGACATTGAGCTGGGGCATCTGTCTTTATACAGAAAATAGGAAACACAGCATTTTGTGCTTGATTTATTTAACAACTATGAAATGTGTGTGGAGACACTGGGATATGGTTTTTTCTCCTCTGAAATGGTAGTTCTAAGCTAAAAGTAAACTTAGGTTGTATGTGTATTAAATGGGTGATTGTCATTGGTTTAGTACTATATATTATGCATGTGTCTAACACGGCAGTAACATAACCTAATGTTAAATGTTATCTGCAGCTCTGCAAGAGGCTAGGGTGCTGTGCCACTCATCTCAAGTAACAAACTCCTCCACAATCACCCCATTACAAATTCTGAGTTCCCACCACTCTGCTCTCTTCTTACATTTCAAAACCTTGTTTAACTTGGTTTTTGTCTCTTTCTCACTCTCTTCAATCACCATTCTGCCTTTGCTTAGCACGTTTCTTGTCTTCTGTCCATGATGACTTCACATTTCCTGTTGGGATTGTCTGCCTGCACCAGTTCACATTCATCCATCCCTAACGTGGATGTATGTTAGGGGTTTTTCATGTGTTCCTTACTTATCTTTTTGCTATAGGTTATATGTAATTACTTCTCTCATTAAAGTTTTTCTGTGTCATGATTTCCATGTCACCATCACTTTTCTTCTATCCTAAACCAGATTTTCTCATTTTCTCTTCTAACTAAAACTTGCATACAGGCTCTCTGATCATCACTGCATTTGTCTGGGAGATAAGTCATTTAGGGAAGTAGGACACCAAATATGATAAATGTGCTCAGAGTTAGGATGAAAAAAAGGCTGCCAAGTTTTTGTTACTCTGGACTGGTTTAGTGAGTGTCAGTTTGAGAGTTAGACAACGACAGACCTATGGAAAGAATGGCCATGCTAAAAACTTCACTGTGGATCAATGTTTTCCTTTTTTCCCAATTTCTTCAGAAATCTGCAGCCTTTTGGCTGGATTTAGACTGATCCAGTTGTGGCTATGATGCGTTGAAAAGTTTCTGCATAAAGAGAACAGATCAGGATGATCCAGGCTCTAATAGAATCAGCCCAGACATGGAATGACTGTGGAGAAATCTAAGTGCACAGCATGGATTAGAGTCAGACTCTGGCTACCCCGGGGCTAAGGAGTGGGGCAGAGTCAGGCTGCACAGAGAAGGAAGTGTTACTTTCCTCCAGCTGTCTCCCAGATAAACTAGGTGGCTTAGGAAAACCATGAAGATACAAGAATTTAGACCAAAATTCAGCAATTCAGTTCTATTCATGATAGCAATTAACTATTTATTTAAGTACTACTATGAAGATAAATACTCTGTAAATATTTGAAAAATATTCTGGTATCATTTAAGTTCAAACTTCCCACAGCCCCATACGGAATTCTTGATGGCTCTGTCATTGAGATTTCTTCAGATTTGTGCAGTACTTTGGACTGCCTCAAATTATTAAAAATCCATCTATATCAGCTGTCAGTGCTCCAGGGATGAAAAACCTTGTGAATTCTTGTTCATTTGCTTTCTGTAAATACAGGCCACCACTTGGATTCAGACCCCTGCTTTCTTGAACTGCAGGGAGTTGTGACAACTCTTGTTTTAACATTGTTCACATATGCATTCACTACATTTTATGAAGAATATAGTTATTGTAACATAATAACCAGGTGCAAATCCAGACATGAGAACCATGTTTGAAGCAAAGATGACACCAAACTCTAATAATTCCTGACTTAATATCAGCATACTACTAATTTAATACAATTGCCCACTGCTTCTGCTCTTCTATGTGTATTAATTAATGTCAGAATAAAAACCATTATGTGACTGACAATAACTGTGGATTACAGAGAAGTATATGTATTTACTAATAGTAGCTGTTTTAAGAACCACATCAAAGGAGAAATAAACAATTATCCATGTACCTTTCATATTTCCAGCTCAATGACTTAGATATGATTCTTTGTTTTAATTACAATACATTTAACATGCATTCTGATTCATGAGTTTAGCTACCCTGATTTAACCTTACAGCTAACCAAGTCTCTTTAATGTTCAGTCAGTAAGAACAGCAATGGTAGCCCTATGCAAGTATAGACAAATAAGGAATTTTCTATACAATGTTAACATACAATTTTAATTTTTCCTTTAACCTCAGAGTAATAATGAAAACTAATTATAATATGTTTTTACAATATGTTATTTACAGGCTGTTTTACAGATATTTATGGACTTCTGTGATTTACATCATATTTGTAATACAACAGAGACAATGAACACTTTAAAGCATGCACTAGTGATGAGCACCATTAGCTGTGGCATTTCTAATGAGCAGTCTTAAAAATTTAGTAAAATATACTGTTCATTTTTACATATTTTGTTAAGTTGTTTCCAAAGTAAATTGCAAATATGTTACAATTAGTCTGAATTAATTGTAAACTTGTTTGATATTTTTGCATGATTCTTTAGACCGTCTTTGGTTTTTATTCGGTTGTCAATGCTCATCCATTATTATCACAAATAATTATGTAAATATGTAATTAATTTAGTTCAATAGTGACCCTATTCTTAGTGATTTGCTGTTCTTGCCTTTCAAATCAGAGTTTTAAGTGAAATCAGGAATAGATTTTCTATTTCTCCATTTATTTAATCTGATACAGAAACATGAATTATTGCTAATAGTTCCAGCAATCTCTCCTACGATGAGGTTTCCAAGAAAATTGCAGTTTGGTATCATGCACTTAGTTAGAATTTCTGTGGCATTTAGGTGGAGAGAAATTAATCACTTTTAATTTCAAATCCAATAGCTGTTACTGGAGCATCTGGAGTGCCTTGTCTCAAGACACGAAAGGTCCCTGAGGATGACGGTGGTGAAACGGCAAGCACAGTCTCCCTCAGGGGTTTCCAGTGAAGTTGAGGTCCTCAAAGCTCTGAAATCCCTGTTTGAGCACCACAAGGCTTTGGATGAAAAGGTACAGTATGGGAAAAAATCTTACTAAATACGCTTTTTAACTTTTTTAATTGTCCTTTATGATGCAGCAGAGCAACAGTATTGTTTCTTGACTCCTTGGATTAAATCCTGTCCTCACAGAGCGTTTACAGGTATCCAGAGAAATCCATTAAGAATGTGTGGCCAATAGCTGTAATGCACTTGAGGTCATTTCAGCTATCTTTTGTAGACAGTAGAAATGACTTTTCAAAATAAGCAAATCTCACCCCTACCAGACATGCTTCTCCTATTTAGCACTAAATAAAGATGACCCCATGGAATTTATTTGGTGTAAAATGTGCATTTAAGTTATGGCCATGAAAATGTAATTATATCTCAAATTATAGAAACAGAGAGGCAGAACGAGGTGTTCCTAACTACATAAAGGAACTTGGCTCCTAGATACTTTTAGGAGGAAAACCTCCTAAATTTCAGAGATCTTTTTAGCCTTTACTACATAAGGGCAATGTTCCCTTTACAAGTAGCATAACCTAAAATAAGCAGTACGTCTTTTGTTATCAGAGGTAATGAAGGGCCTGCAGAATCAAGGTAAAAAACAGTAATAAATGCATCAAGTCATGCTAATTAATAGGATCTTTCCACTAGGTTCCTCATGTATCCTGTGCTGGAAAGACTATTTTGTGTGATTGAAACTTTGTACAAATATGAATTATCACCTTGAGTATTGTTTATATTAATACAGACATCTCACTCATGTCTAGAAAAAATGTGCTCAGGAAGAGATGTATCTGAATTAGCAAGTGCCTCAAAACTATACATGCAGGGAGCACGTGAGAAATATGGCTCATGAGCATAGAAAATCATTTCTTATGGGGTCTGTTTTGATTGATTTGCTCATTGCTGCTGTTGAGTTGCTTCTCTGTTTGAGATTCTTGGCTACACAGTGATGACATGCAGCACAGCATCTGAAACCACTGACTGCACAGATGAGCTGTGCTGTATAGAACCAGTTTAGTGGTCTCACAGTAATAAATTTAACCTTTTTAAACTCAGAAATATACTCAGAGAGTTGACTATATTTAAGGAAATGATGTAGCTGTAGATATATAGTAATACAGATATCATTGGTAATGAAGGGATGAGACACTGTGGGTTATGAGTCATACTGGGTTAACTATGAAGTTCAAAGTTAAATAAATTTAAGGAATTTAGACCAAATCAAAACTTCTTATGTGTTTAGATATATCTTTTGGGTTATATGTTCTACTCAGATATCATGAAAGCATCTTTAAATAAAATCTAGGAAAGGAAATATAATGACTTCTAGCCAGTGTAATAAGCTTTTGGATGCCATTAAGACTTTAAAAATCCTGTATTATTAAAAAGATCTGTTGAGGATTGATGGTCTTAGCTTTGATCTTTTATCCAGCACTTTAAACATTGATAAAACTAGGGTAGGGAGCTCTCCAGCTTTTATACTTTTTGACATTGTGTTGGAAATGTATGATAAATAGTAAGAACTAAACTTGAAACAGATTCTGATAATTAAACAGTTGTGTACCTCTTACACATTTTCTTTTGTGAATGTTTTACTGTTTTGGTACTATGCAGTTTATTTGACATCCCCTTTTGAAAACTATTGTACAGAATTAGATTGAAGCTACATGTAATATTTTGACTTATATTGTTGAACATTTTGACTAACGTTGCAAAGTCAATTCTTATTTTAAATGTAACAGGTTAAAATCAGTATTCAGCACTTTAAAAAATTTCGGAATGACACAGGTAGACATCTTATGCATCTAATGGATTCCTGTCCCAGTGGTAATGACAATTATCAGTGTAGAAAAGTCAACCATCTGTAATCATATTAACAGGAGATTTATTCCATTATAAAACAAGCTTTAAAATTGATTGGTCAAAATTATTTTTTCCTACATGCAATTTAGCTGTGCATGGAACCTTTTCTATTTTGATTCAATAAATCATACTTTTACCATAAAATACTATGAGATAAGTCAAATAAATAGTTTAATAAATAATTTTGAAAGAATTTGTTATAAACCCAGCACACATTATTTTCAAGTACAAATCCTCTATAAAAATGCCTGGTTTTATTACAGTCTCTCTGGAAGGATTGGATCAAAGACGTTGTATATATCACCCAGATACTTGATAATATAATGCTTTCACAAATTGTCAGCATTATGCTAATTTTTATTTAAAAATAATGAAAGTAAAAAAGACTGCATGCACCCAAATGTGCTAAAATATTTTTATGGCATGTGAGTCATATATTCTGCACGGTGACAGAAAATTATGTAAGTTAGATTTGTTTCATACTCTTCAGAAATAAGAAATCAATCCACGTATAAAAATGCATTGAAGCTTTTCAGGCACTGGTAGAACAATGTGGGTTGGACCTCCTTGGAGACATCTGGCCCAACCTCCTGCTTAAAGCAGGGCCAACTGTTTCAGGTTGCTTAGGGTCCTGTCTCATCAATTTCTGAATACTTCTAGGCAGAAAGCCTATTCTGGTGTTTCACCACCCTCACTGTAATTTTTTCCCATAATACCAATCTGGAGTTTCTGTTGTTGAGTGTTCCACCAGTTCCCTCTTGTCCTGTCACTCTACATCTGCAAGAAGAAGCTGGTTTTATTGCCTCCACATCTCCTGGTTAGCTGGTTGCAGACAGCAATAAGGTCTCCATGAACATTTCCTTCTTCACTTTGACCAGACCCAGCTCTCTCCACCTGTCTCACATGCTGTGTGCTCCAGCCCATGGCCAACTTGGTGGGCCTTCATTGAAATCTGCCAATATCTTTCTTCTACCAGGAAGCCCAAAACCAGATGCAGCCTCAAAAGTCTGGAGGGAAATAATTTTCTCCAACCCACTGACCAAACTCTGTGCTGTGCTTATTCACCACTCGGTCTTTTCTGCAAAATAGCTTTCTCTTCCCCAAGCCTGTCTCATTCCCTAGGGTTGTGCCTTTTGTGGCAATGGGATGCCACACGAACTGTGTGACTGATCACAAACCTCTGAACCTTGCAGTCCAGTCAGTTTTCTATGTGATGTGGAATCCATTTCACCAATTCATAGCTCACCATTTTCTCTAGGGATCAATGGAAGATCTTGCAGAAAACCTCAGTAAGGACAACATAAAAAACATTCACTGTTCTCTCATTGTGCAAGATAATGAGGTTGGCCAGATATCATTTGGTTTTGACAAAGCCATGCTGGCTCTCCCCAGTCACCATCTCACCCTTTATGTGCCTGAAAATGCTTCCTGGAAGATGAGCTCTACAACCTTCCCTTCACTGGCTAGCTTGTACTTTCCTGGGTCATCCCAGGATAACTTGTCTATTTCATGATGATAGACACAACATTTGTGAGTTTTCCACTCATCAGGAATCTCCCTGACTTCCACTACTTTCAAAGTTGAAAAAGGCCTTCCTGTGATGAACTAACCAAGTCTCTTGGCATCCTTGCATGGAGCCAATCTACTGCCTTTGACTTGTGTATGTCTTGTGTTCCTGTGTTGTGGGTAAAGCTTCACTCCCACAGACTCTGCTGCTGTGCTCAGGGGAGGCCTGCAGGCAGAACCTCCTAGCAAAACTGAGGCAAAAAAACATGATATAGGATAAACTGATGTCACAAACTAAACGGTGCCCCATCAGAAAATGCACACAAAGCTGAAGTAGGTTACTGGATAAAGAGTAATAAAAACTGTGAAAAGTGCACTGGAGCTGTATCATGAACCTTTGCAAATGAATAATGCAAACTTTTCTTTAATTTTTTTCTTCACAAAAAATGTTGACACTGAAACTATTAATGTAGTTGTTACATTTTTGGGAAAACATAACAAAATATTTTCATAAAAACTTTTGCCCTTTAAACTTACAAAAATATGAAGAAAATCTTAAAATTCTTCCTGATTGGAAATTTTCTTTCATGTTTTCACTTCCTACACTAAAATATCTTGAAGTGTTGTAACAAGCTCTGCCACAAAACTTGACTGATCATGAAAAGATTGCTACGTGCACAGTACAAGATCTATAAAGCCATCTTCATTACTATAACAAAAGGCAATGAAACATACTAACAGATTGGAAAATGAAAAATAAAACATAGCAAATTTTAGGCAGGCCTGCTTAAGTATAAGAAGAATCAGAATTGATAGCTTAACTTATTTCAAAGTCTGTTGGCTTTCTGTATTTTACATGAAGTCTGAGCTTTACCTTTTGTGTCACAGCAAATGAAATTGATACTGCATTGACCGTATTTATTATTTCTGTTATTTAGAACTTTAATTTGACAGAAGTGATACATATTTCCAAAATTTTTGTTATATATAATTATTCTAACATTTTTAGAAATACAAAAACAAAGCACATAGGCAGTTCTGTTACCAATTTTACATTTTCACCATGTTTGAAGTTAAAATCAGGGACTATTTTACCTAAGTGTAAGGTTAGGTTATATCTCACAAACAATGAGCATTGTTAAAAAAATGTGACATTTTAAACACTCGAACTTAGGAGTGATTGAGACTAGGACCAATGTGAAATTTGGACTTAACATTTCTTATAGCCTTTTCTATTGCGTAAGTCAGTTGAAATTCACAGCAGTATTCATGAAGTGGAAACCTCCCTTGAGTTTCCTTCTTAAGGCTACAGTTTTCAAACACTTCTCTTACTGCTGCTAAGTATCTGATATCTTTCTTTCTTCTGTTTTTTCTCCTGCAATGAAAAGTTACAGAACTAATGTAAGACAGCACTATGAAATATTTTATGATATTATATATGAATATACATGGAATAGTTTATAAAAGAGCGAATTAAGACATATTTCCTAGACATCATTAGAACTGGAAAAAAAATGGAATCTCATGTTAACTTCACGGTTGAAAGAGACATCAAGTATAGAATAGGTTGGGAGGTACATAGTCCTTATATGCAATTCAGCAAGAACAAAAGATAGAAAAATTATTATCTTATTTGTGCCATTTTATAGTTATAGTTGACTTCTAATATCTGTCTGAACGTTTATTGTTCTGCAGACATTTTTTCTATTTTGCTTTAAACTTTGGGTTCAACATTTAAAATGTGCATTTGGAAAGAAGAAACTGAAGCAACTTCTCCAAACCCAGGTTTTGGTCAGTATTGTAAGAAGTGCCCAGTTGATCTTCACAGTGGAAAGCAGCTACCAGATGTTACTGTTTTAGCTAAGAATCAAAAAAACGCTGGTTCTCTTAAGATTAATTAATGGCAGAAAAGTATGCTTAATATTATTGCAAATAAAATCAGCGTATTCATGTAATCATTGTCACTATCTTGTTATTCATTAGCAGGTAACTAGGAGAACTTTCATTCAATAGACTGTTCATGTAAAAAAGTTATTCAATTCTAGTGTGCAAGTGTTTTTCTAAAAGCTCTTTATGGGCTGGCAGATCTGAAGAGAATGAAGAAAGAATTTGACAGCAAGCAAAAAAGTGGGAAGCAGTTGCTAGGAGACAGAGAAAGATGGTTGATATTTTGCACTGACAGCAGTGCTAACATGACATTGACTGTGTTACATTTAAAGATAATATGGTTGCATTTTAAGGCCAGAATACCCAGTCATCTGGGCATATGTTGGATACACTCTTTAACATGGAGAGAGCAACTTTTTTTTCTGTGTCTGTGACACTACAATCATAAACTGGTTTTGGTTGGAAGAAACAATTGAAGATCACCTAGTTTGAACCCCCTGCTGGGTTCAGGAATACCATTCACTGGACCATGTTGCTCTAGACCCTATCCAAACTGGCCTTGAACACTTCCAGGTATAGGGCGTCCACAGCTTCTCTGGGCAACCTGCTCCAGTGTCTTACTACCCTCACAGTAAAGAATTTCTTCCTGATATCTAATCTAAATCTGTTCTCTTTCAGTTTAAATCCATTCCCCCTTGTCCTGTCACTACCTGCCCTTGTGAAATGTCCCACTCCAGCTCTCTTGTAATCCCCTTTAGGAACTGGAAAGTGCAGAGCCTTCTGTTCTTCGGGTATTTGTCCTTTCAAAATGCATATGATAACATTTCTGATAGATCAGTTGGCATCTGATAAGTCTTTGTGGAACCTTTTTTAGTAAAGCTCTATCATGTGCCCAAGAAAACAGAAATACACCGAAGAATCATATGAAGTTGAAGCAGTGTGTAACTTCTGATGTGATACACGTGATCTCACTTAGATAATTTTTGTGAACTATAGTTATTCACTTACTGTCACTTCCAGAAAATAGAAAACAATATAATATGCTAATCACAAATCGGCATTCATCATATGAAAAAAAAAAACATGCAACAAGTATTTTCAGATAAAAATAGTTTGCGTTTGTTCCAGTTCCTTTTTCTTTAATAAGTGAGTGACCAGGAGCAACGCCCTTTCCTGCATCTCTCAGAAATGAGGAATGTTTTGCTTGGGATTTTTTTTTTTTTTGCTGTAAACATAAATTTGAAGAGGGAATCCAATAAAAAATCCTTTGCAATACATTCGTGTATGACTGAGAAATAAATATAAAATGAGAAATAAAGTTACGGCTTCTGGGTTGTAAACCAGAGCAGATTTCTCCTTCAGATCAGAGTGCTGCTGTAACTATTTTTTTTTTCCTAATAGAATCAAAGATTTCCCTCAACTTGATCTTACTTATGCTTGTAAACAAAGAATTACTTGCAACATTTTCAATGTCTCTATGGCAAATGTGAATATGAATTTGTTGTTCCCTGGTCAACTGAAAGGAAAAAAGGTGTTTTCTGTGCCAAGGCAGAGTTGCTTTCAGTTCCTTTAGCAACTGTTAGATGCAGAGAACAAATAAGAGCCATCAGACTGCAATTTTTGTTAGGTCCTTATTAAAAAAGCAGTGTATTAGCTCTGTACATGGATGGAAGGCAAGGTAAGGCAGAAAAGGAAGGACAAAGGAAACAACTTCTGGCTGTTGCTCTGTGTTACACTGGTACTGTTCCATGTTGTCACTGATAATATGCCAAGAATGAAATGTATTTGAATATAATAGCTTGATAAAAAGAATAGGAATATTAATTTTCTACCTATTTCTGCTGAAGTGCCATGTAAAAATCATGTCTCCAGAGTTCTCTGTTGGGAGCGTTGTTTTCAAGCTCTAAAATAGCTTTATAAAACCCACCTAGCATGTGAAGTTTAAGGATTATTCTTCTGATTCCAGCTTTTTGTAGAGCTGTGACATTCTCTGTGGTTTGCAAATTCTAATGCCATTCAATTGAATGTCAGTGTTAGACATATTATATTTTTAAAATATGTTTTTCTTTATAAAACACTTGGACTCGAATACATGGAGGTTTTAGAAAACATTTCAAGTAAAGTTGCCAACTCATTGTATTTCATTTTGGCTTTTAGCAACTGCCTACTTGTGAATTTTCCCTCAATCTTGTCCCAAAGCAGCACTTATAGCCAAAAGGATTGAAGCCAGAAACATCATTGAAACATCATTGAAACATCACTGTAATTTTTCCGTGTTTTTTTTTAATGTCTAATCTGAGATTTTTATTAAGCAATTGTTGTCTACCAGCTCCCATTGTGGTTAGAGAGGCTGAAATCAGGCCTCTTGAAGACAGAACCCCTCACTGGTTGTTTTAATAATGCTGAAGTGTGTAAAGAGGAATAGAAAACTCAAAGTATGGCATAAGAAACTATATTTGCATTTTTTAGAAAGGCTGAATGGTTTTATTTTTAAGTGTTCATTTCCTGAATATGTATTTCATCTTTAGATTTAGTTAGTTTTAAGGTCAAGTGAGCATGATATGTTATAGTTCTGCTAAATAATTTTCATATTCTAAAGTCTAATCCATTATTGGGTTATAGTGACTCTGTTTGCAAAATCTCATTTCTATCAGTAGTAAAGGAAAATGAAGTATGTAAGGAAAGGTAGTATTTATTAGACTAAGAGCTATCACTGGAAAAAAAATATGAAAGCATTAGGACATATATAACTGTTCTAGGGATCTCCTGTATTTGTCAAGGACATGAAAACAATGAAAATGTGTAATGTTTCTTTGTACTTGAAAGACTGATTTTGTTTTGCTTTGTTTTCCAGCTACATCTCTTGGTCTAATAGAGTATGCTACCTTACCCTACAAACATTGCTAATAGCCTTAGACATCTGTGGATCAGCAGCTGGGACAGCGTTGCTGTGGTGTAGCTGGAACATGTAAAGAAATATACCAGGAGTGTTGACTGATTAGCCAGGTTATAAAGTCATTTATTGTGAGGTGCCTAGTGAAGTTCTATAGATTAGGAGAGTCACAGGGTCCCTTAACAGTCAGGAGAGAGAATCACCTACACACAGCACTGGAGGTCACTTCAGGTCTGATGGACTGAACTGGGAGACTGCAACTGCATTGCTGGCTTAGGTTACATGAGCTACATGAGCTGACAGTGAGCCAGAGCACTCAAATCAGCAGTGAATATATCTTCAGACACATTCAGTATTAAGTTAGCATCAGCTACTAATAATCAATATTTAGTGATAATTAAAATAGTAGTAATAATAATAATTGAGATCGTAACCATCCTTAGAACAGAACAAGTTATTTATGAAACTGCTGCAAGCACAGAGATATTTTCCGCTTAGGAGAGTATACATTGCTTATGACCTTGTGCAAAAGTGAAACACATGCATGATGATATAAAAAATCTCTACTATGTGCTCCTGAAGGCAATGCTGCAAGTTACTTTCCAATTAATTTATTGCATTCAGTTACTATAAACAGATTAGTTATCTTCCATGGAGTGAACTTAAAACATCTGCAAATGTTTTTTTTTTCTTTTCCTTTGTAAAAGATGTTTGTGAAAGTTCTATTTTTATGCCTAATGTGGTCTTAAAATATTTGCATTTGCTATGTATTCCCTAAAATTACAGGCAGACTGTGGAACAGCAGTGTGGCATTTGAAGTTTGACACCTATTTTAATGGGTTAAGTTTTCCTATAGTTAGGTTTAAATGTTTACTTCACAGTATGTCTCATGAAAGGGTGCAACACACATGCCTGCAAATGGAGTGGCAGGGCATACAGTAGAGCATATGGCAGATTATATAATCTTTAAAGACTAATAGAAATTACGTTACTGCACATATTTTGATTTTTCTTCTAGGTAAGGGAACGACTGAGGGTTTCTTTAGAAAGAGTCTCTGCACTGGAAGAAGAACTAGCTGCTGCTAACCAGGAGGTAACATAAAACACTTTCTCCCCTTTTGAGGTTAAATTTATCTAGTATTCTGTCCCATGTGTTCCTTGTCACTTTCCTTAAAACTCTCAGGAAAAAAACCCAACAAAACAAACAAACAAACAAAAAAAAAAAACAAAACAAAACACAAAATCAAAACAGAACCAAAGAAAAATTATATTCTGAGTAAGCTTCTCAGCGAGGTTTGTTTAAGGTGGTTGTAAGATTAATACAACCTTCTGTTTACTCATTCCCTTCTTCTCTTCCCTTGCGAGCAAGCCAAAATCCAAGAGCTAGTGACAGATTCCCAGATTTCTTATTGAACTTGAAAAAGTAGTGAATGAACAAATATGTCAGATACTATAAACAATTCAATAACTTGAATTTCCGTTTTACTATAAAATTAAGTAAAACACACACACTTATATATACTGATTATATAAATGTTTATATTGATGAAGGAAAGATTATGGATGACTGTGAAATGTAGGTTTGTCTCTTCTCTTTTAACTGTAGTGTATCATGGTGAACTGTGATGCCATGGAACTACTGTGAATTTGGACAAGAGGGTTTTTCCTGTTTGCAGACTGTTCTCTTTTGTTTGAAAGGCTGAACAGCAAAACATGGTTGTATTGAATAAACAACTGTACACTCCATACATAGAAAAGAATTTTGCACCCTTAAGAGGTGATTTTGAGGCCAGAAAGTATAAAAAATTGAGTTGACTGGTGACTTTACCATTCCACTCGTGTTCTGAATCTACCTGACGCGCTTTTAACACTGTTAAAAAATAAGTCAGATAAGCAAGTTGGATTAAAAGTATTTTGGGTTATGGCCATTTTCTGGTGTCATTTTATTCAGGTTTAAGACAGAAACTGAAAGAAGCAACAGACAAACTTAAAATGCTACCAAATAATTCTTGAAAAGTGGAATACCCATAATTCAGAATAATGTGTTACAATGTAAAGTAAAGACTTCTAAAGTATTTTTTTTGTTACTAAGTTAAACTGGAAAAGGTACTTTCTTAAAGTTACTTCTTAAAAATAGGATTTTCAATTAAATTATTAATACATTTATACAATTATTGTAAACTATAAACCTATTAATGTGATATTTTGATTCATCCTTTGCTCTCTGAAGTAACTGCACTTTATTTGTTCAAAAATAAGATTCTTCTTTCAGAAGGATCCAGAGAAGTTATGTTCAAATTATATAGTTACACTATGTTGTGTAATCTGTTATTTGCACTAGTGTTTATTAAATAGAAAGCAGTCCTTTTGGTCAGTCAAGCCAACTGAGATGCCTCTCACTCCTCCAATCCCTCCTGCTCATGATCCAATTAAATCCAAGTTCACTTCACTGGGCATAAGACCAGGTCTTTAGAGCATTGCCTTACTACTTGGAGTTTTAAAAATTTCATGAAACCTTTTTGACTGTAAGAAATAAACGCATGCCCAATGCAATTAAATTGAAATAGGACTTCCATAGCTTTTTTTGCCCCAAATCCTTAGTAATGTTGCACAAAGTTTATGTCTACATGACACTAAAGACATTCATAAAGACACTGAATCAGTCAAGCATAACATGACCATTAACACAATCTGAATATTGTTATTCCCATTTCCTTTGAGGGACTGTTAAAGCTGAAATTCAATTAAATAATAATGAAAAAAGGGTAAAATGGGAAGAGAAGTGGAAGAGAACAAGTAGATTATTTTCAAACAGTTCATACATTTGCACATGAGTTCAGATAATTAATGAGAGCACTGCCGTATATAAGTCTAGTTTTGTGCTAAATTCCACAGTGAGTACACAGGCAATAAAGCATCTTAAAAATTTATTGTACTATATATGAAAATAAATGGGCTAAGTTTCCAGGGGAATTGAATATATGGTTTTCAGTAATTTCTGTATTCCTCTCTCAGTGTCTGTTCTCCCAGGAGAATTAGTGTTTTCTTTCATATCCATTTTCTCATACTTATTCTAAGAGTGTACTATATTCAGGACTATATCTAAACATAAAATTATGACAGTAGGTTCCCTGATTTAACAAATTATGTTTAGGTATATGACAAGTATCCCATAAAAAGCAGTAGAAATGTATGTTAAGATATTACCTCTCCCCAAAAGTTTGTGTTTGTGGCTCTGACACAGCAACAGTGAGAAACTGCAGGCACTCGTGAGTACTTACTGGAAATACTCATATTAAAAAAAAACCAAAACTGGGAGAGAACAACTGTGGCTTTCCATCATTAGGTGGTAACTAAGCTCTCATTTAACATTTGTAGCATATTACACACATAAAAAGGGAGTGAAATCATCTGTAACTGGCTGATTTCAGCTCTAGTTGCTAACACAGTCTTACAAAGCACTTAATATTGGATAGGCAATAGTAACACACCTTGGTTTTGAACTCCAGAGCAATTGTGATGGACATTTGGACCTGTTGGGGGAACTTGGCTTATGTAGCTAATGTTTACATGTAGTTACACAAGGATAATAGAGAAGGGCTTGGATCTTATGAGCTTACACTTTATTAAAGCTTATATTTTATTAAAGAGTGGATTAAAAATTCTTTAAATATATGTTTCCCTAGGGGAAAAGGTTATTTGACTATATATTTTATTTTGCTGCAGCTGATTAGTGACTGTGGAAGGGGCCATTGTACACAGTAGCAAGCTGAATTGATGTTAGTGAATTTTTGTGCAGGCAGAAGCAAGATAATTGTCCACAGTAATAAAATTCCATATTCATACTGCATTTTTTTTGATTTCTGCTTACACTCAAAGCCATTACTAGTTCACAACTGGTAGATCTCATGTTCATTATGTCTGTTGTAGATAAGATGAATAGAAGATCTTGTTAACAAGTTTTTGAGAAATTTACCTCCTGTTTTTAATTAAAATTGCTGTAAAGCATAGCTACATTTGCTTACCCCTTAGGTGCCTTTAAAATTATGCAGGTTCTCATTTTCTTCCATGTAACCCATGGGCTCTCCAAATAGTTTTATTGCTGCGGGTTATAATTTGCAGTTAGCTATTAGACAAGCTGCAAGTGGGACATCCAATAACAAAGCTCAGTGGTATAAGAGCGTTCTTCTATGAACATTTTTCAAGGGAAATGTGATGTTTTTCAGTGAGTGTATGAATATTTGCAAAGTTGAACAAAGATCTGCTAACTAGCTTCCTTTTTACACACTAATTTGAGAAGAATGAGTCTCATTGGCAAGAGAAGTGGGATGTGAATTTGCCTTCACAGTTTTGTCATTCATGAACTTAATGGGAATTAACATTAATGTTGAAAATACTGACAAGATAACCACTTTTGTTCCAGAGCTTTAGAAATACTGTTATTACCGTTTCAAATGTGACTCTTTGTTAAAAGTATGTTAAACTACACATATGCAAACAGCAGACTAAGTTTAGTCATCAGTGCCATATATTCCCAGGAACATAAGTGCTAGCAACTTCCACAGCTCAGGAATACAGAGATTATAGAATATGATCCATAGTGATACTTTTAAATCCATTTCAGCAGCAATGTGCAGTGTTAAATGACAACTATTGCAATTTCCATTGGCAAATTTCCCTGTTTCTCAGAGCCTGCAGGAAATAGTTAAAAAAAAACACCAAAAAATTTTAAAGCTTGATTCCAAGGCATTTTTGTAAAATAAAGCTTTATACATAGTTAATACAGTATTGAAAGTATTTTTAATGGCTGTGCCTTATTTGCACATGAATTTTCTCCTGTTCATTTTAAACAATTATCCATCCCTTGCAACATCTTTCTGTACTAGTAAGAATCATATAAGTGGCATTCCCAAATCCTATTTTGTTCCTTGTTAATATGCTGACTTTTCCATCTTTCCTCATTAGTAGAAATTGTGGCATGAAAAATATAGTTTTACTTACATTTATTACCTCAAAGATACTCTTTAGGAAGCCAGAAAACTTTGTGACTGTAGAATAATAAATTAGAGAAACTACTGGTTTGTATATACCAGTACAGTATATATCACTGTACTATCATGTGCTTTTCCTCAGCATTTGTTCCAATTGCCAATGTTGTTTCCAAATGCCAAATGACATTATATTGCTTCTGTCAAATGACACATAGATTATATTTTAAAACACTCAGCCTTCCTTTTAAAGCCTCATTGTTACAATTGCTTCTGCAGAAGTTTAGTTGACTTTGAGGCAAAATGTAACTCCTGGAGCTCTGAGAGATCTTCCAGGGGTTTTGGATCATGGCTCACTGCTTCATATAACTGCATACATGCTCCTGTTTAGGCAGTGGGTTACTTCCAGACAGTGAATTAGTTTGTTCATTAGGGTGCCCTAATGCTAATTTTATAGCATTTATGAGAGCATTCATAAATTATTCACACCACTGAAAAGAAAGGATGGTTTGCAATTTCTGATTCTTTTTGTTCTATACCAGAGACACCAGAAAATGTATCTGCTTATTCGGCAAAGAACTTCCAAGTACCATGTTCATTGCCAAACTTCTGCTATTCAGGGCAAGTTCAAGAATACAGTAAAAAATACAGTAAAACTTGTTACAGCTGAGGACAGTTTTTACTCAAACCATGACTGTGGTATCATTACTGCAAATGAAATATTCTGTACTATTTAATATATTTGTGTACTTCGAAGTGAAATCTTAGCTAAATGTGGCATGTCCTTTTTACTTATGGTTGCATGTGAAAACATATTTCTATGCCTAGATTTTTCATTTCCAGTTAGGTTAAGGTTTTTTGTTTTGTTTTTTTTTAACAGGGGTTTCTTGGTAGCCTTAGGCTTTCTGTGTAAATACAATTCAAAGTGATTTTTGGAGTAGAAATGTTATTAAAGGAATAGTTTGCTGGGAAAAATAGCATGTGCATTTCTTCAACATATAATTTACACAAAATGTCATCAGTCCAGAATGGATACCAAAACTTTGGATGAAACTGGGTGGAATTCAGGGACCATTTTTTTTTTATTCCTAAAGCCCATGCAGATGACATATCTATTTCTGGGGACTTGATGCATACATTTTTTTGCAGATAATCTGAAAAACCTTTCCTCTATAGTATCTCTTTTCACCATATTTTCTCAGAATTGTGCAACTGCAAGTTACTGCTTTCTGAATTCCTTCCTACAAGTTAAGTCTTTAAAAACATTCTTTTTAAGCTATAGATTTGCAGAGGTCTGACTCTGAAGACATATTCTTTGTGGTTTGAACTTTAATTTTGAATGTCTATGAAAAATGTAGCAAAATATATCTTTTCTGCAAAGTTGCACATAATTAAAAATATCTTGATTTGAAATGTAATGTTTAGATGCTATATCTAATTGCTTTTTATTCTGCCTTTAACCTTAGCCATCTAGTTAAATGTTACTTTTGCAGAATGTTATTGTTGCCTTTAAGTTTTAAATGTGGTAATGATGCAAAATGATGATTTTTTGGTGGTTAT
Source organism: Lichenostomus cassidix (assembly GCF_008360975.1). Taxonomy (NCBI): domain Eukaryota; kingdom Metazoa; phylum Chordata; class Aves; order Passeriformes; family Meliphagidae; genus Lichenostomus; species Lichenostomus cassidix. The sequence goes on along the minus strand of NC_139480.1, from coordinate 38,603,658 downwards.
TTCTTATACTCCATGTTTTAGAGCAATAATTTATTTCTCTACACATTTTAATTAGTATGCATAGCATGGCAACTGAAGAGGTTGAAAATTACTAGAACAGCACTAAATCCTTCATTGCATATGTCTTTACAAAGTAAAAAAGAATTAAGCACAAGCAACAGTGAAGTTGCCATAACTATTTCATTTTATGTCCTTAATTCTAATCTGAGTTCTCAGGGGGAAAAAAAAAACCACTAAAATCCTTTGTGGATATTGAGGGCAGCAGGACTGATTTTTCATTGCCATCACTTTTTCCGCTAATTTCATATTTCCCTAAAATACGGAGCAGAGTCAGTCTAAAATTCAGTGCATTTTCCAGGTAGCAACTGAAGAACAATAATTTCTATTGGCATATCTGAGGTGAACATCACTACTGCATTTGCAAGAGTAGTTTCTTGGTACAAGTTCCATAAACTTCTACCACAGAGAAGAATCTTCATATTTTGACTACTGAAAGAACATACATTTTCTACCGTGACAGCAGATAATGATTTTGCAGATATTATATTTTTATAAAAAATCTTAGTGACTGAAGCCTATTTATGTGTTTACCACAGTGTAGCGTGTGCAATGCATAAATATATAATAAATATGTTCACCAACTTTGGTCTTCTTCACTGAAATGGTTTGCAGTGCAGAAATGTGTTGGTGCCCAAATATCTTAGGGTGTTTTCAAATGACATCCTTAAATGCTGTGTCCTTTTTCCCTTCCATTTAGCATGTGGCCACCTGTAACAAATCGTAAAATACTGATGTCACGTTCTCATTTGGCACTGTCTTTTTGTCTAAGTTCAGTGCCTCCTATGTGTTCTTTAGAAGACACCAGTTTGTAAGACAGGAATCATGGTCATTGCTCACATGTTCATGGAGTGGAAAAATGTAGCTGACGACTGAAGCTTTTTATTCCTTCACAAAGCCAGTGTGATTAATAGTTTTAATAATATGTTTGATACTGAATGGTTGCCAACTTGTATATATTTTTTCCATCTATTTTTACAGTCTTTCAATATTATGTCATAAAGACAGTTATTACTTGTGGTTATATTTTCTAAATATTCTAAGATCCCAAGTATGAATGGACTGAGGTGCTGTTAAGGAAGGAGTCAGACTCTTGCACTGAAATGAAAAATTCTGGCTACTAAGTATCTCCACTGCAATTTTGATATTTTTCTCAGAATCTTGTGTCATGGCTAGTTGTTCTTCATTTTATTTACTTACAAAATTTTTATGGGATTTCTTATATAAAGGTTTGTGACTAGAGTAAATCCCAGTTTCACAGATTTATCATTGAAGAGTAGAGTTTTGTTCTGCTCAATTTATTCATAAAATATCCTGAGATTGTTTGCAACCTCTGAATTTTTTGATGTGACACATCCCTGTGTATCAATAAGAGCATGCATACATTGCTCTTAAACTACTACAGGCTGTTATTTGCATTAAAAGAAAAGAAAAAAATTAATTTTAGTAAAATAATGCCCAAGGGAACATGGCAAAAGGTAAGAAGCAATGTCAAACTGTGACTTGCTACTTCCTCATTCTTTATCCCCAAAACCTGCTGTGCAGCTAGGAAGCAATTGTTTAAATATACATTAAAAGAGCAGTGAGATCGATGTTTGAAATATTTTTTGCAAATCTCTTCAAATCTTCTTCATTTTTATGTCTGAGAGAAATATTTGATTTAATGAAACCTTGGTCCCCCATGATTAGAAACCTGGGTGATTTAATGCCTTGTTTTACTGAATAAATGATGACTGGAGATTAAAAATTCCCAGTTTCCTTTAGACCTTGAAGCACAAACTTTCCATAAAATTAGCATCTTCATCAAAATGAGCATAAACCTAATCCAGTATATTGTTTTGTGTGCATGTGTGTGTGTGTGTGTGTGTTTTAATAGCATATCTTCTATAGATTGATCATTGGGAAAACAAATTAGGTGCTACTACTGTAATGTAAAAATAAGAAATCTAACTATGAATTCTATTACAAATACTCATGCTATTCTTCTGTTTAAATGTTATAGTCTCGTTTTTTTTAATACTTGTGGCCTAATCTTCAGACTTCTGCCTTTGGGGAGATTGTATTTTTTTTTTTTTGCATTAAAAAATGTGGTCAAGTCTTAATTGCAATTTAGATTGCTGCAGAAATATAAATATACAGTCATTCATTTAGTAGCAATATATCCCACCTTCACTTCCATATTGAAGTGCTTTTATTGCACATTTTTGCTATGATTATTACTGCATTACAATGCTCTCAACAGATCTCCAGTAAAAGACCAGGATGCCATTTGGTGGGAAAAAAGTACTGAAACATGGTTCCTGCTCCATAGCACTTAACAGTGTAACTTTGTCTCATGGTGTCCCTTGCTCAGACAGGTGTTGAATGAAGAGCATTACTGTAAAGCCCAGGGAGCACAGTGACCTGTACAATAGATTGGCGAGCGACACTCGCTCTTTTTACTATCATAGGAGTTCTGCAAAATGTCTTACAGGACTCAGGCTCATCTGATACTCTTTGAATATTCTTGTTCCTAAAAGCATAGAGATTAGTTCAGGTGGGGTGACTGGTTAGTTGTTTCTACGGCAGAAAAAGCAGGATGCAATCCAATAGTGTTAGTGGGTTCATAATTATTGATAGATGAACTTGGCTAAATTGAATAACTTGATTTTTGACAGCTGGTGGCTGTAGTGGCATCTATTCAGGTGCACATTCTGTCACAGAATTATTATTCTGGCACAGAATTATTATTCTGGCACCATGCAGAAGTCCTGGTGTGCTGTATGAACTCTGTCATGCTCACTCTGCCGTAACTCCATGCTTGGGAGTTAAATCCTAGGTACATGTGCCCTCACTCCAGCTCCATGCCTGGTTTCTTAATGGAAGAGAGGCTAGGACTGCAGGCAGAGAGGAAGTGACAGTGCTCTCTATGAGGTCCTGCAGTTTAATAACTGTAGGACACAGTATTCATCATCAAATAACACAACTGCTCTGCAATAAATCAACATGTATGGACAGTTTTATGGATCTCATGAGGTTGAGTTATTTTGGGGATCTGTAGTGTTTTATATTAATCAGTAAAAAGGGATCACAGAGCATGACTAACGTTTCTGCACAACAGCAAACAAATATATCAAAATATGACGGAGCTCTGTGAAGCTGGAGAAGATATCTCAGAGATGGATAAATCAATTTTCTGATATCTCCTCTACTTTATTCCAGAAAATTGCACAAAAGAAAAGCTTTGAGTTTCCAGCACAGGTTTTGTGGATTTCTAATTTACCACATATTCCTCAGCCAAAGCAGAAAAAAGGGGAAAGAGGAAATGGCATGGCAGCCAAGAAAACACAAGCTGAGAGAACACAGGGATCGCATGAGCCAGATGTGTGGTTGAGCATATTTCACAATCCCTTGCCAGCACACCTGAAAACTCCAGGAGATGAACGAAATTGGAAGGTTATTTGTACATGATTAGTTTAGGTATTGTTCATAGTCAGCATGAGATTAGACACCAGGATAATTTCAGTTTGCATTTAATGTCATCTATTTAGCAATCTATTTAGGGAGCTTATCTAAACAATGGAATGCAACTCTCACCAGACCTGATTTCATAAGGTCTCGTTAGCAAATGCCTTACTTTAAACACACTGACTTGCTAAAGTAAAGAACATAGCACACAGGTAAAGATATGCATAGCTGATATGTATTGTAGAGCTCACTATTACTTGTACAAAGTATATCCATGAAAATTTTAATGTCTAAAGTTTAATTTGCGCACAGTATTCACAGAGTGCCTTTCATGAGACATCAGAAAGAATTTATCATTTCTCTTTGATCTGTTATTTTGGGAATCATAAACTTTGAAATGGATGCCATTTTGTCCTGCACTAGAGGTATAAATTCAGATTTAACGACATAGCTGTTTATCTTCCTGTCTGTGTCAGCTTTGGGGTCATTTGACATTTGTCAAATGAGATGTTTAAGCAGATGGAGATAGTTTCATTGCAAGAATTAGACTTGCAATGAACGATTGCAAGACAAAATTATTCTTTACCATTAATTATCTTTTTGAAGATCCATCTTGATGAAAATGCAAAACACATACCCATTATTCTTTGGTTTTAATCTGCTGGAATAATATATTGTTTTAACATTTGCTCAATGTGATTCTTTAGAATGATTATTCAATTTTCTCTATATTTGTTAAATATTAGATGATTTTTTAAGATTATCTACTAACTCTCAAACCAGATTTTAGATCATGTAACAATATCAGAGTGTTTTTTATGCTTATTACTCTCCATAATAATTTTTAGTGTATGAATAGGCCTTACATGCTGAATTTGAACAAAATACTTAAATTGATGACATGAGTCAATAAATAAAATCAGCTTTAAGCTTCACTAGGTTCATATATATTAATCAATATTCCCATTAGCATATGAACCAGAAAATGTGTCATTTATGTTTTCATATTGGATCACCTCAACCCTACACTGCACATTCAGCTCTAAGAATATTCTGCAAATTCATAATTGAACTAGCAAGAGGTTTTGCATTTTTTTTTTAATTTAATGCAAACAGCTGCCCTGTAACAGAAATAAATATAGAAATATTTTTACTTTAAATCCAAAAATGTGAAAAATATTTTGGGGTTGATTAGGAAATGTCAGCATTAATAAATAGTAAATAATCTTCATTAATACTACTGGGGACTATCAATGTATAGGTGAAGATATTATAAGAGGAGCTGTAGAGGACTTGACTTATATGTTCAATCTATAGAAAATGAATGTGCATGCTTAACTTGGCACCTAGAGAGTCTAGTTTGGGCACCTTTATGTGGTAAAGAAGGAAAAAAAAGGAACTATATATATAATACCACTGCATTAGAAAATGGCTGTCATGTTAGATTCCTTTCTGCAATAATCCTAGGATAAAAACATTATTTTAGAAGTTCCATGTACTAGGAATGTCCTTTGTAATTATAAAAAATATAAAATTTGTATCAGTAAAGGCCATATCCTTGATCTTCCCTGGAGAAATCTGGGGAAAAAAACTACTCCCATTAAGAATGTAATGGAAAAGTATTGAGATCTTGACTAAAATTAAATGGGTACATTTGGTTTAATACTTGAAATACAGAATTTAATTCACTCTACTGTGCTTCAATTTCAACAGAGTGGGAATGAAATTTAAGTTGGGATTTCTTCACTGTGTACATGCAGATCATGGCTTTGATATTTTTAATTGTAGTTCTAGGATAAGGTTCATTTCCTTTCTGGATATTTCTCATATCCTATCTGTTGTATTTTCATGTTTTCTATAATCAGTAACAGAGACAGTGATTTTAATACAGATACACTGTATAGGAAAATGCGATAAAACTGAATATACATGCAGAGTAGTGGTTTTCATAACAGACATGTCCAGTCAAAATAAATCTAAACAATCTCAAATCTCTGGGTGACAATATGCAGAAAAAGAATACAAAATTTCATTTGGGGAAGACTGTTGTTACTCATAGGGACATATATTGTTGTAACCAAAAGAGGAAAACACATTTGCAGTGAGAATAGCTAAACACTGTTTTTCAAACTGAGCAGGATTTTCAAACTGACTTATATATGTTAAACAGGGGCACTTTTTGATTAAATCCTTTATGTACTAAGAGAAACTACATAAGGCCCTAGAGTCACAAATATCTGTGTATATATTATATGTATATATACACACATGCACATATGCACACTATGTATACATGTTTCAATAACTTATATATTGTTGAAAAGAATGAACATTATAATGTTTCTGCCAAATCCATCCTCAGCTCTGGCAGGCTGGAAATCAGACCTTACCAATGAACTCTGGAGGTTTGGAATAGAGAGTAATAATAAAAGAACCAGGGATTTCCTACAATTTTGTTGAGCTTGGTAAGGAAAAAAAAAAGCAAGATAAATTAGTCAGCAGGTGTCAAATACACAATATAATGCAACTATGTAATTGACATTTGTTATTATTTTCCTATTGTGCCAGTCTCTATAAAAGACAGTTGTTTCACTGTGTTGTATTGCATATAAACTCTGTGACAAAAGTAGTTCATTTTTGTTTGCTTAGATAAGAGTTTCTGCAGAAAATGTACTGAAATGCACCTGGTAATCTGTGAAAAATCATGACAGATACTCTTTTCCATAATAAGATCTGCACCATTGCTTTAACTTTCTCCTGTTCTGTTTTCTAAGTGCTGCTATAGAAATAAATGGTGCATGCTCTAGAGTGCATGTAATAGCATAAGCCAGGTATTTACACAGTAACAGTTTGATCCAGAATTCATAATGAAGCAAAGGAGACTAATAAACCCTACTGCCTTATCACCAACCTAAAATGTTAGTGTATTACTACTTTTAAAGTACAAAAATGACTGCTGGTCCAGACATTTAGAGTTCAGACGGAGTCAGGGCTCAGTGACGGTGCAGAGGGATGGCAGGAGGTCCTGCGGTCAGTCGGTGCCCTGCAGCCAGCTGAGTGCCACAGCTGGACAGTGCCCCTGGACCACAGCGCCCTTGTCACCAGCACAAGTGACCTCCACCGGCATGTCAATAAAACACTGATAGCTAGCACCTTGTCAATAGCTATCACAAGCACAGACCATCAACAGTAAAGGACCATGGGGTTAGTATTTTCATGTTTTCCATTTAAAATTGGGAACCTGCCACAGATTCAGAGCATTTCCAGTCATTTTTGCATACTGTTTTTCATTATGTGCACTCCAGTGACATGAAAGCAGAGTCTGAAAGCAGGGTACATACCATACAAGCAGGATTACACACCATACAAGCAGGATTACACAGAGCAGTGCCAGTGTCGAGATTGTAAGAATAAAATAATCAAGGTATACCAGAAGCTGCAGAAGCAGGAGGTGTTAGATTTTTTGACAGAATTTGAAGCATAGGAGAGAAAGACTTATTTAAACTGTAAAAGATGCGTAACCGAGGGCTGGAGCTCAGTGTACTAGCTACCCACAAATATACAAGATTTGTTTTCATCACTGTCTGATTTTCTACTACTGTCTGATCTCCAAGGCTCCCTCCTGAGGATGATTTCACCTTAATTAGTATTTCTCCATAACAATGAAAGTTAAACAGCAATATTAATAAAAGGCTGACAACCTCAAAAAGGGAGGAAAAGAGAAATTCATTATGTAAATATGATGAAAATATGTATTACTCATAACTCCTACACCTTTTTATTTGAATAAAGTAGTATTTTTATTGACATATCAGGACTGGTTTTAAAGGACTCAATTGTCTAAAGTTTCTAGAAAGCTCACCACTAAAAAGCATGTATGAAATACCAGGCAAATAGAAAATAAACCCAGCAGAAGTTTTCAGTCAGACACAAACATTCAGTTTGCAAGTTAAATTTGGGCTAAAAAAGCCCTACATGAAAATGTGACTGATGCTTTTTGGTTTACTATGGCAAATGGGTGAAAAGACAAACTGCTAAGTAGTGGTTTTGTTTTTTGGTTTTTTTTTTGTTTTTGGTTTTTTTTTAATTAAAAAAAAGGCTTTTCTTCTCCCAAAGTGCATTCTTAGGGCTGACAGTTTCATTCCCTGCCTCCCAAACTTTTTTTTTCCCAGTCTGGAAAGACTTTATTTTGTTACCTTGAAGTATGGTTAATGTTGATTACAATGCTGTGTGTTCCATAGGTATTTTAACTCCTACTATTGTGAAAATAAAGCCTGAAGCCTGTATTTTCCCTTGTAAATATACCTGATTGTAAAGCTCAGAACCTGCATTGCTGAATGGAAAAACTGAAGCATTTCAAAACTAAAGTCACCTTTCTGGAGATTCATTTTTATCTACTGTTTCAAAAGACTTTGTATGGATCTATAAGTTTTGTTCATGAAATCAGAATGTACTATTTATGATAGCCTGAAGAGCATCTTGTGTTCTCTCTCTCTCAAATGCTGTGTATATAGCCTGTCAGTCCTGTGCAGTTCATTTGACCATGATACTGAACCATACTGAGATTTGTTTCAATACTGGAAGATGACATAAACAAATTCAGTGGTTTAAGGTAGGAAAAGTTTATGAAAAACAGCTTTTCAAAAGCTTAAAATAATTTCATAGCTTTCATAGAAAGAATCATAGAAAGGTTTGAGTTGGAAGGGACTTTAAAAGTCATCTAGTTCCAAGTCCCCTGCCACAGGCAGAAATGCTTTCCACTAGACCTGGTTGCTCAGAACCTCATCCAACCTGGCCTTGAACGCCTCCAGGGATGGAGAGTCCACAATCTCTCTGGGCAAGCTGTTCATAAAGCAATGAAGCACTGGAACCTTATAAGCAAAGAATTTCTTCCTAATATCTCATCTAAACCTGCCCTCCTTCAGTTTAAGGGCATCTAGCTTTTGCTATTACCATATAGAAAAGTATATTAAGTATTCACAGTAAAGTTAATTACCTGAAGCCTGAAACTGTAATGAGGTAAAAAATGGCCACTCAAACAAGTTTCAGCAGCAGAGGTACCTGGTCATTTAGGATTTTGTATGTTTAGAAATGGATTCTGATCTCACAGCTCTCAATTTTAAATTAGTTAATTTTCAGTACACCCAAAGTAAACATGTGGAGTAGTGCTTTTCCTGCTTCATTTTTTGTACAATGAGAGACTTTGTGCTGTGAATAAATCCGCTTCATCTTCATGTATAGCTTGTGTGTTCCAGTATATTTTCATTTTGTCTAACAAGTCTAGTTCATATTTTTCCGTTTTTTATGTCCTGCTTTTTCACTTCCTTTTTGGTTATCCTTCACAGTTTTATAGTTTTTCAATTATCATGCGAATCTTTTATTTCTTTCATTTTTATATCTCAATGTCCTACTAAGATTAGGAATCAGACTTTTCCCTTGTTTCCCTTGTTAAATAGAAAGAATTTATGCTACCTGATTTATAATCTGAGGTTCTCTTTATTCATTATGGAATTATTGTCTTATGACATTGTCCTTTTCACCATCATGGCTAATGGGTATGGCTCTATCAGGTACTTCTTCAGATCAGTACTGGTTTATGTATTCATTTACTGTTCTATGGTGTATTTTAATATTTGGAGTCAATAGTACCTTAAAATCTGGATTCAGACTATTGAGTGTATAGGCATGATATGTAGACTTGGCCATTTATTGAAATGGAGAGGAGTTGTTATTTTGAGTCTGAATTGCCAAATCCTAACTTTATAAAAAAATTGTCACATGCTGTCTGTAGAAAATGGACACAAATTCTGCTAAGATTTTAGAGGGAATTTATGTGGATGGCATTGTGGAAGTACTTACCAAAATTCTAAATTCAAAAAGTTGGGCTTTAGGGGTTTTGAAATTATTTTATAGTTGATGCAGAAAGACAGAAATTGTATAAGGTTATGTTCAGAACTTTTATTATGGAGTAGGGCTTTAGAAATTGTGCCATTTGTTTTGAAGTACCTTTGGCATCTGGAAGTCAGAATCTAAATCCATGGAAATTCTTTAAAATTTTGATGGCCTTTGTCAGGCATAAAACTAACAAGCAAAAGTGAGAAGAATGTTGCAGATCAACATGCCGGTGAGAAGAGAACAAACTGAAGGAATATTTCTTCAGATTAGAGGGTATTTTCATGGGCTTAAGCTACAAAAGTTAGAAAGGTTCAACTAGAAAAGTAATCTTCTATATTTTATTCTTAAACTGACAATTGCTTAATTTTTCTCAAACAAAAAAAAAAAAAAAAAAGAAAGATCTTTTCAGTTCTGCTGAATGAGCTTGGCAAAGAAGGCAGAGAGCCAAATCTAGACTTGGAACAGGAAGCTATCTTAAACTCAATTATGGAGAGACTCGAAATTTTACTCTTGTTTAGAGTCACACTGAAAGGTGTTACTGTGGTCAAGTGTGCTAAATAAGAAAATAATGTCTGTGATTTTAGAAATGGAATCTAATCATTTGAGGTTCACAAGCAGAAGCTGATAAGGACAAAATTTTGTGTTATATGTGATATATTTGTTCCTATTTTATAAGGTCTAATTTGGACTTCAGTGTTTAGGTTGATTGTCCAGTTTTGGCTTCAACAATCCTAAATAAAATAATGATATTTATCCACATTTATTTTCTATTAATCTGTGATGGGTGTGGGTGGGAGTTGAGGGTATTTTTTTTGTTTTCAGCTATGATTCCATCCTCAAGAACATTACCTTTTACTTTTCAAAACAAAGAATTTAGCATGGAAACCATCAGGAATTTTACCTTAGAGGTTAGATAGTACATAGGTACTAGGAAAGCTGTCTGTGGACATGTTTTGTAGTAAATATTTTAATTTGGATATCATAAGTATAAACATATCAATAGAACAAATAGGCATTTCTTAAAAGTAATACTACAAAATTTTGTCTACATTGAACAATGATTTTCTTACCTAGATCTTCGCTGTTATTACTGTTTGTTGTTGTAATGATCATTAGAATTGAAGAAGTTTTGGAATCTACCTAGGAAAAATATATCGTCATCTGTGTCTTCACCCAGATCATCAACCCTTCTTCTGTGTTTTGGCAACCTGTTTGAAAAGTTACACAAATGGTTCAGTGATTAAATTAGCACATTTACAAACAATTTCCACATTATTGAAAGTTAAATCAGAAATAAGTAATAAATAAGAAAGTTAAATCAGAAATAAGTTAAATCAGAAATAAGTTAAATCAGAAATAAGTTAAATCAGAAATAAGAGTATGATAGCAATTAAAAACTTTTGCTTCAACAAAGAGAAAAGCAAAAATTTTTATTTATTTGTAAGGCACTGGAAAATTTCCATGCTTCCTTAGGAGAACTAATTCTGCCTTAATAGATTCATTAAGTCAAGAATAGAACAAGTATGAAGACAAGTTAGCTGTGTGGTTCTTCACAGTTTGGATCTGTTATTTGATGACTAACCAAGAGCTGAAACTTTTACGATGTGCCAGACTTCAAACTCCTTGTTGTTCCTGTATATATTTGCTCTGCATTCATTAAAGTAATAAAACTATTGAAACTGTACTGTTTAGCAGTGATGCATTTTGGGCAAAGTGATTGTTCCCAAGCATTAAAAGTCAAGCAAATCACTCCAAATAATTATACACAACATAACATTCTTTTATTTGCCTGTCATTTAAAAGGGACAATTGATTTTTTTCATTTTATTTATTTACTTACTTGGGATGTTGTGGTCCTATAGTACCGAAAGACCTGTAGAGGCTTAGAAAAATTAAACTCTTTTGAATATGTGATGAAATGACAAGGTTTTGCACTAGTGTTTAAAAAGTATTCTTATTCAGCTTAAGTGGTGTTAAGGATTTGTGTTAGATACAGGTGATAATTCAAAATGAAGGCATAGTGATGTCTTCTTTTTAATGGATCAACAAAAGATTATCATATGAAAAATACATATCCATTGTTGCCTGTCAATTAACATATCCTATGATTTTACCTTTTTTTCACATTATGTATAATTGCTCTACATCAGTTAAAATTTTATGATCGGTGTGTTGAAGTATCTCACTTAATCTATCTGAAAATATCTTTTAGCACTAATTCATGGCTAATTTTGTTTGGTGGAAACCATAACATCAGTACTTTTGATTTGAGAACTATTTCAGCCATAAAGAAAAAGGGGTGAATCTATTCAGAAAACAAACCACAAATATTAAATTACTGATTAATATGTACAAAGCACGACTATGCTAATGAGATTATAACAGTCCTTTTTCTGTTACTTGAGACAGACATTATTCTTATTTAAGCAAAATGCTTTAAAGTTCAGTGTATTTGTGCAACCCCAAAGACACAGATTGTCTCAGACAGTTTTAATTCCCACTCTTGTGGTTTCTTATAATTGCTTGGATGAAATTTTGCCTGCAAGTCTTGGTCATGGCACTGAAATCAGTGGGAGTATATGACTTCTGCAAGGGCTGGAACTTGGAATTTTTAGCGAGCAGTGAATCAGCCTTCACATCAGAATCTCATATTACAGAAATTTTCAACATTTATATGAAGGAAAAGTTCTTTAAAGTGGTGTGTCTCTTACATCGCAAATGTTGGTCAGAGTGATTCGAATAGTCTTTAGAATAAGCACTTAAATATTATTTTAAAAGAGTTAGAAAAAAGGTTTCAAATTGAAATTAAATTATTCAGATCAAAGTAAGTTTATCTTAATGTCAATTAGAACTAAATTAAATTAAAATAAATTAAATGTCCCACAAAATCTTGGTTTGCTTACACATCTTACTTGCTAACACACAAATCTTAACTTGCACACAGTTACCGGGTAGTACTACCTTAAATTCTCCCTCTTAGCCATGCTTTTATATTCTAGGACAAACACTCTTTTAGAGTGTTTCTGACTCAGGATCTATGCAGAAAAAATATAGTGACAGAACTCTTTAAACTTGCACCAGCTTTCCAAAAATGGCATCTATACATTGTACCATTGTTCTATTGTGTTTAATACACAATTTTATTCATCAGGGAAATCATTTACTGTATGTGCCAGGAAAGTAGAACAATACAGAGATATATAACTTGCAATTTAACAAAATAAATTGTTCATATTAGCCAGATCTTCTGGCATATTATAGTATACCATGCAAAAAAACCCAAACAAACAAACCAAAACCAGGACCTAAACATTTCTATCCTGTGTATTGCCTGAGAGTAAGCCACAAAGTCAGAGAGAAAGCAGTTTATTTTCCAGTAGCTGCATGGGATTTTTAGTAGCATTACCAATAAATAACCAATATTTTAAATACAATGAAACCTACTTGTATATGTGCTAAAATAGTCAATGAGAGTGTTAATGTACATGCTTTTCTTAACAAAAACATGTGAAATGTATGTTGCTGTTACTAACAGATGGGAGGCTGACAGAAAACTAGCACTTTGTTTTACATCACTTGAGTTTGACTCACAGCCTCTTGGTACTGTTTTCCTGTAGCACCAGTTTGGCATCCATTGAATTCTATATAGAAGAGTAAATCTTGTTCTCACAGGGTTAAAAAAAACAGTGGCTAACTGCTATTTCATCTTTCAAGCCAAAAAATGTATCTTACCACAAAATAAGGATAGAAGACAAGACAGTGTTGACAATCGTGTCATTTATGGGTTCCTTTGCATCTTTAATGGCCTTTAGACATCATTCATATGTTTGGTTTTTAAACCGCTCTGCATATAATGACACAATTTTGCAGATAATACAAATGGCCAACATAGGATTGAATTGTTAATAGATTTTAGCAGTTGTCTGCTCAATAGTTTTCTGGTTTCTTCTATATATTTACCATTTTCTTTCTTTCTTTTGCAGATTGTAGCTTTGCGTGAACAAAATGCACACATTCAAAGGAAAATGGCAGCTGGGGAAGGGTCTGCTGAATCAGAGCATATTGAAGGAATGGAGCCAGGGCAAAAGGTACATGAAAAGATATAAAATGGTAGTTGTCACTAAACCCTACAATCAGTATGATAAATAATCAGGCTTTAGATTTTAGTAATGTGAATATTTTATGGGACGTCCATTTAGAGTATTGTCTGCCTACTGAAACCAGTATGGAAAAAAAGAGCTTGTTTAAATGGAAAACAAATGCATGTGGCCAGGTCCTTGCTCTTTGATAGGGTATTGAGTTAGACCCATAGTTCATAACAAACTTTTCCTGGAATCATTTTCATAAAGATACAAGTACTATATGCTGCTGAGTCATCCTTTGTATGTTGCATACTGAAGAGCAAGGTGTGGTGTCATGTATATGTGGAAGGCTGTATGCACAAACTTTGCTGCAAAAATAGTCCCTAAGTGGATGACATGGACCTGAAAACTAGAAAAAGTAATTTTTCTCTGTGCTGCATATAGATATCCCTCAAATTCATGTTCATGCTCATACAGGGGGGTTACTTAGCACTCTTTCAGTAGGAAATAGGTGTATAGAATTCAGGCCAAGTGTTTGCTGCTTAATGCTGAAAGACAACAAAATGTAGAGACTGTTTTAGAAAAAAGGTTTTCTTCTAAGCCTTAGTTTTCTGTATTGATAAAAACCTAGTTGAGCATCTTCCTCTCTTGCTTCAGAATAATTAAATTAAGATGATAGCATAACATACCATTTGGCAGACAGCTGAAATGAGTAGAGCTGCTGCTTGCATCTCTAATTGTGCATTTTTGTGTAATGCCATATGATCAACAGTGACATAAATCATACATATAAAAAATAGCTGTCATCATTACTTATTTTATAGGCAATCCAATTTACAATGGTGCACTTGCACTGCAAGCATTAATTTTACATATTGTGCAGTTTATGTGTATTTTATTTGAGTAATCTATGTGGTTGAGAGACACACAGTAAACATATAATGTTCGGCTACTTTCCTCTCTTTGCAAAATCTTACTTACAGACACGTCTGTGAAATTTTGATAAACAGTGAACACCCCACTCCTGCTTTTAAATGCAACCACACTGTTTAGCTGATAATCTCTAATTTTCCACTTTCTTTGCAAGCTGTGTCTTCTGATTTGAGCCAATGGGTTCATTGCTTACAAGCAGAACTAAGTGGAAATAAGACTATCCATCCTTTAAGAAAATCTGAATATTTAAACACTAATGAGAGGAATGAAATCCAACATGTTATTATCAATCTTTTTGTTGAATGTTTCTAGAATATTATGTCCAGAAAACTTCTATGCTTCCTAATAAAAACAATTTAGGTTGGTCAGGTTAAGCTGAAATAAAGGTTTATGCTTACTAGTTTTTGCTCCTTATAGTAATGAGGGCCCACTGGATAGGGAGTTAAGAGGAGGCTGTATTGACATCAGATCAACCACTGCATTCTAATTCACATCCTGTGCCCTAGCTGCTCTCTACCGTTCTGCATTTACCTTAGTGGCCATCATCAATTCCTTATTATTTAGGCAAGAGAAACTTAAAACCTAGCCAATATAGAAATTTGCAATGAGGCCAACACACAAAGAGAAGAGCTTTAAAGGACTTAGAAAAATTGTTTCAAAGAACACCTGACAAAGATATCTGCTGTGAAAATTAAGATGCAACCATTTCTGTTATCAGATACAATGACAGTATCCCATTAGTTGTAATTATATTTTGCTTATTTCTGTCTCATAATGGAGAATATTGCTAAATTCTATGCCACATATTTTAATTCAAATGTGTGAAAAAATCAGTGCAGTAATTCTTCTGAAGCTAATGGAGTTTTATCAGAGATTAATTAGCCTGAGGAATTATTATTTTTATCCTCAAACATGCCATGGATGTATCAAAAGTTTCCTGCTTGACAAATCCACTTCAGCATGGATTTCTGTTACACTGAAGGCACAAAAGCTAAGTGTTTAAGTGCAGTGTAAATCAGGGTATTTCTCCTTGGAAGCACATTGGTCCTACCTATAGCAAGGGTAGTTTTACCAACAGAAATTGGTAATTCCCTTCGGAATAATACCAGAATCAAATGGAAACAGATACATATGCCAGGATAGGTAAAAGAGCCTGATATTTCTGGTGCAACAAAGACCAGATGTTACATTTATGAAGTCAGAGCCATCTATAATTACTTTTTGCAAGTACTAAACAGCTGGGTCTATTTTGTATTATAATATACCTCAGGCTGTCACATTTAGCTTATTTAAGAATCACATTTTTTCTTCTTACTCATAACACTAACATATTACAATACTTAAAGGTTCAAAATTAAATCAGTAGGTTATGAATACAAAAATCTGTGAAAACATTGACAACAATTGTAGACATCATATCCTGTAGGAGTAAAAGGTGTTTTGCCAAGGCAAACATAGTGGGCTAAAATGTTCAGGGTGCAAATCAAGTACTATTAATAAAAGTAGCAAGTGTCTTTCAGAGCAATCATCAGAATCTGTTTTGGTTTTGGACTTGATTTTTTTTTTTATTTTCAGATGTATGTTTTTGTATGATAAATAGAAAACTGCAGAAAACTTGCAGTTTCTGTTTTTACTAGAAAAAAATTATATTTCATGCACTCCTTTGTTTTGAATTAATAAATAAAAAGGTCTTTCCTTTCAACTGGCACCACAGTGAAATGGCACAGAAAGGAGTGAAGGAAGGGTGTATGGAGCCCTCATCAGAAGCATTTAAAACATTTAAAACAAGGACTTAGTAAAGCATAACCATCAACTGTCAAAGTTTTTGTACCTTAGAGAAAGTTTGCTGTGAGGATGTTTTGTTTACCTCTTTTTGAGTGCAGTCAGAATGCAAGATGTATAAAATGAAGTGAGAGTGATGTATAAAAAATAGTGGGAGATGTGATTGTTGCCCCAAAACGTGAACATTTTAAATTAGAGAAATAATACACTTCAGGCACAAAATACATTTGATAAGTGGATGATGGGTTTGTTTACAAGCAGTGCAGATATATTTCTGGTTTTCTAATTATCTTTTTCTGGATTAATATTGATAAAGCTAATTAAAGAAGCATGTGCTGAAGGGAATTAATGATGATTAATGGCTTGACACACCTGGGGAAGGGGAGGAGTGTTGAGTGAAAGGAAACATGGAATAAAGATGCAGCTGGGATTTGAAGCCTTTGTGAATCTAAGGAGTAAATCTAGGAGACTATGCAATATTCTTTCAGAAGTAATCTTGGTAAAGATCTTGTAAGTACTGTTCTGCTTAAGAGTTTAGTATGTCTGCGTGACTATGAATACTTAGTGGTCCACGTTATAGCATAGGGAGCTGCATTACTTATGCATAGTTTAAATGATAAATCAATAGACTTCTTAATTCTTTACTTTTTCAAGAAATCAGTTCTTTGCCTATTTTATATAAATTGCCTTTCAGTAATTCAAATTTCTTTTCCTTTTTTACCTAGTAGAAACCCCTATATCCTACTATATGATAAGCCTGTTAAAACACAGCTTTAAAAGGGGAATTTTGCTGAGGAATTTCACATTTCAAGTGCTGTGATAGCTGACAGCATTGGCTGACTGACTTTGCTGGATGATTTATTGCAAGGAGTTGCCAGGACAGTAATTTCCAAGGGTGGAGTGGGGAGACTACTAAGAAAAAGGTGTTAGTCAAGGCAAATGAGGACAGTTTGTGTATATAGTTCGGTCTCAACAGCTAAATAGCCCTTACAATAAAGGAGCAGTAACTGATTTCTCTCTCCTGTGTCAGAGCTCAGAAACTCTTCTAACTGTGTAAAAGAAAAACAGGCAGGTGTTTTGGAAGAGACCAGCAACAAGGAAAAAAAAAAAGCCCACCCATCAAGTGAATGCCCTCCCCTCCCTCGTTTTGCAAAGTGACTAAAGTGGGACAGATGATCACGGGCATCAGGAAGATGAATAAGAGCTGAAAGCTGATCAGGAAAGAGACATTCTAGATCTTTAAATTAGTACTAAAACTAGTAGACTTTTGATGGCTCAGTGGAAAAAGAGGGTGCTTAGAGAGAAAAGTGCTGGGGAAGGTAGCTATTTTTAATCAGTAGTGGGGTAGGGAAGAAAATTTTCCATTGAGAGAATATTATATTTGATAGCTGATTAAAAGTTGGAGACCATTTGGAGTAACTAAAGAAGAGATTTCTAATGATCATGGGATTGCTTCCTGACACAGACCAAAATGTGTGAAACGACCTGGAGAAGTAGAATAATTTTCAAACACAGAGGCAATCAATCATTTAGAAATGACTGTGACAGCTTAGGTGTAATGCTACTGGTTCTGGCATAGGTCTACTCATTCTGGTTTGTGCACTGGTTACACGGATGATGGTCATGCTGCTTTTGCTTGTTTAGTTGTCATTTGGGATTGGTCTATTGCATAGCAATGTATCTCAGTATCAGTTTCTTTTGAATGTTTTACGTGAGGCATTTGAATGGAATGGGGTGGAAGAACTTTACACTGTAGTAAAAAGCATCCTCTGGTAAATTATTTCTTCTTATGTCTTGAACAGCGTCAGTGAGTACTACTCTTTGCAGCATTGATTCTCACTCTTGCTTTACTCTTGCTAAAATTCAGTGACCTTTATAATGTAGCTTCCTTTGGTGATTATTTTACTTCCTTTTGGTATTTCTATACTATAGAATTCAGACAAGTTTATTTGACCTGAGAAGTAAACTGTATTTCTGTCTCTTCCCTGATGATGACCAGCTTTTTTAATGTGGAAGGAACTTTTCCACCCTTAGAGAGCTAAAAGTAGTCCTTTTTTGCCCCTGGGATTTGGGACAAAATTTTCAAAATTTCCATAATTTCCATGTGAGGACCATGGTGCAATGGGGATTTATGGTGCAATTAATTTGCCAGTACTCCTTTAAAAAATAACTTAGAGAGTGTCTAAGTAAAGAGTAGACATAAGGCACACAATTTGAAGGTTTAAAAAACCAAAATCACAAACAAAAAAGGAGAATACACATACACACAAAACTCTTAATCGCGCAACCGAGTGTTTGCACTATAAAAATATGTCTTTATTCTAGGAATTCTAGAAGACCAGACTTCTGAATTTTTAGATTACTTTCAATTATTCAAAGGTACCTTATGGTTAGAGCTTAATTTACATCTCTGACATCTAAATACTTATGCATATGGGCATCATGTGACTCACCTGTACTTTTACTACCAAAACCAAGAGGCACAAATGAGGAGTTCTGTCAAGTTAATGAGTCCTGTCTCTGCTGCAGGTTGTTCAGAGATAACCCCATGAGATATTACTGGTTTCCTTCTCACCACTCTCTGAGGTTAAATTCTGGTGCAAAATACGTAATTAATTACTGGTGGATAGTATTTTGACCAAATATTTTGTGTCAGGTGTTTTACAACTGGAGAGAAAATATCATGTGGGGGTGCTTTTTACTGTTCTTGGATCTTGGGATTTGCTTTTAAAAAATTAGATTTTCATGTATATTTTATCACATATATAGTTGAAGTCCTTCTTACAAAATAAAATGCAACATAACTTTGCTATATAACCTCGGACAATTTTACCATTTCTTTTGCTAACTTCTGTGGTCTGGTGTCCCCACTTTTTTTTTTAACCTTATATGTAACTCAAATCAGTTTGACTCTAGTGTTATTCATTGCTAGGACTTAATTGAAAGGGCAGTATGAATTAGATTAACAGAGACTAAAATATTCTATATTATTTTTATTTTACAATTTCTCATGGTGTTCCTTTTACCATTGCTCTTGATTTTTTTGCCAGTCAACTAGTCTGCAGCTGGTTTTCCTTTTATTATCTCATGCTAGAGAGAAGTAGCAATATGGGGGGGATTAATGGTTATTTGTAATGCTCCAATTTGCTGTTCTTCTCCTATAAGAGCAGCAGACTGTCTTACTGCTGTGCTTTTTGGATCTTGAAAGAAAGAAAATCAAATTCCAGGGATGTTATATTCCTTTTTATACTGTTCAGTGGTAGGGAACATTTACTTTCTTCCTCCATTTCCACAGACCTTAAGAAATTAAAATTTTACTTCTCCCCATTCCACCCCCCCCCCAACATTTCTTGTTTAATCCCTATTACTGCCTCATTCCTGTTTCTGCAGTCTGTCACCTGTTACAGTTGTACCATCACTATCATTGGATTGACTTGACAATTATTCCATCCTTTCTGTTTCTCCTCCTGTCTTGTTTCATTATATTTGGGTGAGTGTAAAGGCTTGCTTTATGAAGGAAGAGTATCTCTAAAACCCTTAGTAACAACCATGTTATTTATGGTATATCAGTTGTTTATCTGGTGTGGTGATATGGTGATATAACAGCAAAAAAGAAAAAAAACCCACCAGCTTACAGAAACCCACAACAGGCATCATCTTGCTATTGCTCTTTCTCTCATTCTTTCCAGGAGAGGAGGAATGCAAGTGCTGCATTGCTGGGTAGAGATGTCATTGCTCATATACCTTTGTTTGCCCCCACCTGGACACAAAAAAGATGTCTTAAGGTTCTGTTGAGCCCTTCAGTCTGATGCCAGCCAGATTTCTCTGAGAAACCTGTGGAAAGGGGCCTTACAGGGAGTGTAGCAGGGGAGCACACACTGCAGCTGTGTGTACCTGCCATGTCTGTAGAAAGCAAAAAAGATGAAGGGGAAAATATGTGATGTTGCCACTTCTGCAGCATGGAAGTCTAAATAAGTAAATGTGATAGAAACAGATGGGCTATCCATATTGGGTAAACTAATTAGCAAAAAAACCCTCAAAGCATTGAAGTATGTGAGCTATTTGCCACATTTCTTTCTTAGAGGAAAAACAGCCATTGGCCTTAGATTCTTTTATGTGAACTAATTGAACTGAAGGAGTGTGTCCCCCATGTAGCTTTTTGATGACCACTTTAAATAGACAGCATCATAAAATTTGTTGAAGACTTTATCTGGATGATTAACTTCTAAGACAGATCTAGGGACCATGTACATTTTTAGTTTTCTCTGCTAGAATGCCTTGACCAGTTAGAAAGTTTTCTTTAATGTTCCTTCTTCACAGATTTCCCAATTGTTTTGGATTACTGCCAGTACTTTCTTTTCCACCAGCCCAACTAATTTGACACTATTTCTTCCATGTTTTGGGGATTTGGGATAGTATAGAGATATGATAGTTAAGAATGTCTACTTTGAAACTGCTTTGGGCATGCTCTTCTTAAAAGATTTCCTTTAGTGCTTCAGGTAATAATAAACAGAGAGCTATTCAATTTCATTATTTTTAACATTCAAATAATTGTTTACTTAAAAAGGAATGTAATTAATATAAAGCATCAACAACAAGAAACTCCTTGAATACAAGGAAACAAAAAAAATCAACCAGATAAAACAAATCCAGCCAGAGAAAGAACAAGAATCAAACAAACAATTAAAAGATGAGGGACATGGATATTATTCACAAAACCAGTAATAGAGAAGATGCTGCAGTTCTGCCCCTCCAGCTTATTCCATAGGAGATTTCTCTGGAGCAGGGGAGGTTCCTGCTCTTTTCAGTAGTTCAGAAAATGAATTTGAATCATCATCTAGAGAATGCCTTTTGCTTCCACTGACATAGCATATTTTCACATTCTTGTTCAAGCTATTTTTGTGTGGGAGAGGGGGAAAATCATTACTATTAACTGTTGATAAAAACACTCCTTAAAAACTGAGGAATGTTTTATCAGTTATTCCTTTAATAATACTTAATAATTTTTTACCTGTGGTCTTTTGAAATGATTGCTGTATGTGATGTACCCACATGATGGGTACATCACATACAGCAATCACTTAATCAAAAATAATAGCAAGGCATAAATGTGACCAAACATCAGTTAAAATCCCTAGGTAAACTTTTTAAATATGCTTCAAAATTCTAAAAATACCAGATTCTAAACTGAGTTTTAAAAATTTTATTTGTATCTCTAAAGAAAGCTTTTTTTTATCCTGATCTTACAAAGGAAAATTTAAATGTTGACATTTTTAGTAAGCTGGAAATTTTAAATTTCAACTAGCTCTTTATATGAATACAGGAAAAATGTAAAGCAAAAGTGAATGATTATTAGAAATAAAGCACTTTATAAGAAGAGTTCATCAAAGAATTATGAGTGAAGTTAATGCATGCATGCATAATTGTCAGTCACAACATTGGTTTAGTGGTGAGAGACGAGTTCTAACTGCAGTATTACTTGTCTTTCCAGAAATCTCAGATTCTAAGTACATTAGTATAAAAAATTCTCTTTCAGGTTTAATTTATATGTAGTTTAGTTATTAATATCTTGAGGAAAAAAGTTTCATTAATGAAAAGAGAATACTTCTTTTGCAGTGACCATACTCCTAGATATCACAGGTTGCCTTTTCATAATTACTGGGTCTATGTGACATAAGGCATATGAATACATGCTATTTATTGCATTTGAGATTTGGTATTTGCCTTATTATAACCTCACAGCTTTCCTGGACTGCTCTTTATAGAGTTGTAGGGCAAATTCCATACAGGATAAAATTTGCTAATCTGTGAAAACTGCTAAAATTTCTGTATGACATTAAAACTGTAGAACAGATTATAATTGTCACAGATAAAAACGTTTTCTTAAACTTTCATAATGGAATGAAGTGTGATGGTTTTGCTGTCTTATCCTGTTTGATTACTATGTTGTTTGTGATTGCTGCATATTAATGGCATTTTGATTCAAGCAGATTAATTGTACACTTTCCAAATATCAAGCTAAGTCTAAGCAAGTTTGTCATTTGCCATGGTTATTTTACCACAGTGTTTCAAAAGCCGATCAAAAATGGTTCAGCAACTAACATAAAATATCTAAAATGTATTTAGCTAGTATAAAGAATACAACTTTAGAACGCCATTATTTAATGTTATGAATTTTTAGAGTAATTTTATTCAATGATGAACAGCAGGGCAGGTGGTCTTGGTCTGGGTTCATTTTATGGCTGATTGAGAAAGGAATGTTGATAAAGCCATTAAATAAAGTTCTTGGAATTTGCTAGAAGATTGCTGTATAAATATATTTTGACAATAATAATACAAAGTGCGAATGAAAGCAATCCTGATTTCGCCTCCAATCTTGCTAGGAGTTTTTCATCTATGCATTGCTATACACATTATCACCTGAAGCACCATAAGCACCTTTTAGGACCAGTATTTCTGTATGATGTTTAAAATTATAGTAACAGCAAAATACTTTGTTCCTATGCTTAGTAATATAAATTTAATCAATAAAACTGTACATAATCAAGAAAGTTAATGGCAGGTTAGGCACTTTGGTTGTATTTTTTCAGGTTGCAGGTCAAACCAAATATTTCTGGTATTGTTTGTTCTTTTTGCCTATTTTTTTGATGATGAGAGAATTAAATTTACATGAAACCATAGTCTTAGCCTATGCTGGAAAATGTTAATGTGAATATCTATTGTACTGAGGCAACACCAGCAAGTCCTGCTAGCAAAAGCATTTCTATCCTGAAAAAATGTATTTGCAATTTCAATCACATTGCTGAGATCATATTCCAAATGCTGTCTGTGTTATGGAATCTTGGGTTTTTTTTTTCCTTTATAAGTATATTCATGCCAAGGCCTTCCACAGCACATAAATTATTTCAGCAGAACCTGTTTCTAATATAAGTCTAACTAGTGTGTTCTCCAAACTGAAAGCACTTTCTGGTACAGTGAGTTTGTGATATATTAATGTTTGTTTCCTGTATGCAGCATGGCATATTTTTCAAATGACACTAAGTTAAAATGCTGTGTAAGTTTAGCTAAGACTAATGAAAACAATTTAGTGATTTTTAGAAGTATTGTTATAATCTGTACTCAAGTAGCCATAATGCCAAACTAAACCTTTTTATGTATAGTATTCTGCTCTTAATGCAAGTGTTTACATCTCTCTGTGATGCTACATTCTGGAATCCATTGATATAATTAATCTTTTGCTTTTTTTTGTAAGTATACTTGTCTTACCAACCATGAAAATGTGTTTTCCTTCCTAATGACTTTGGTAATTTTTAAAATATTCTTTGCTTTAGAAATTCTTTAGGTAGAGCCCACATTAAACAATAATTAATCAATACCACTTCTCCATTGACAGCGCCTATCAAATGGCTCAATAGACTCAAATGATGAAGCCAGTCAAGTTGTTGAACTTCAGGAATTACTGGAAAAGCAAAACTATGAAATGGCACAAATGAAGGAGCGTTTGGCTGCACTGTCTTCCCGCGTGGGAGAGGTAGAGCAGGAAGCAGAGACCACGAGAAAGGAGCTCATTAAAACAGAGGAAATGAACAGTAAATATCAGAGAGACATTAGAGAGGTAAGGAATTCACCACACTCACCTCGCATTTCTTGGGTTTTGTTCCTGTGATATCCACTACAAACTGACAGAGGCCAATATATATGGGCAGCAAAAGCTGAGCATTGATGAAAGCCCTTAAACATAGGAGATAGAAAATTTAAATTAAGAAATAGTACTAGAAATCTATTCTTTACTCTCAATAAATTAAGGTATAATTTAACTTTTCATCTCCTTCCTCCTGCTAAACTTGTGGTGTTTCTTAGTGCTCTCCAACGTATTGTCTCTTAGGCAGATGTTCTCAATATGTGTGGATGGTTGGCTTCTAGAATCTATTTTAGTATGTATTAGTTATCTTTCTGTTACACTGCTTCCTACAATATACTTATTTCACATGGATTTATGTCTCTGTGTATGTATATGCATTTGTATGCATGTATTTAACCTGTTATTTCTAGTATTCTGGAAGAAATGTTCCTTCACAGTTTTCGATGCTTGACACAGGCTCAAAGTCTCTTCACGTCTTTGTACTCTGCATCTTTTAAACATTTTATCATTTTTATCTAGTTACAAAGACTAGTTTCCACTGATCCAGGGAACTACAGGCCTGTCAGCCTGACCTCAGTGCCCTGGAAGGCCAGGGAGCAGATCATCCTGAGTGCCATCACACGTCATGTGCTGGATAACCAGGGGCTCAGGCCGAGCCAGCATGGGTGTGTGAAAGACAGGTTCTGCTTGACCAACCTGATCTCATTCAATGACTAATTAACCTATAAAGTAGATGAGGGAAAGGCTGTGGATGTTACCTTCATGAGCTTTAGCAAAGCGTTTGACACCATCTCCCACATTCTTCTGGACAAACCAGCTTCTCATGACTTGGACAGGTGCACTGTTTGCTGGGTGAAAGACTGGTGGGATGGCTGGGGTCAGAATAGGGTGGTGAATGATGACACATCCAGTTGGTGACCAGTCACTAGTGGTGTTCCCCAGAGCTCATTACTGGGGCCAGTCCTGTTCAATATCTTTATTGATGATCTGGATGAGGGGATCAAAGGCACCCTCAGTAAATTCACAGATTACACCAAGTTAGGCGGGAGTGTTGATCTACTGGAGGATGGAAAGGCTCTGCAGAGGGATCTGGACTGGCTGGATCGATGTGCCAAGGCCAATTGTATGAGGTTCAATAAGGTAAAGTAACAGGATTTTTTCTTGTGTATTTTCACAAACTATATAAGTAAAAACTAATTTTCTGTTGTTGGTTTTTTCAGCAATACTCAAAAAGATCAGCTGGATAGGGTCCACACTTTAGCACTACCTATTTGGATCCATTTGCATGATCATTATGTCTTGAAAAATAACCTCATTTATTTCAATGCTCTTTTCATAATGTATTAAAAGGTAATCAGTAAAGCATGGATTATGTAGCATTTTAATTGCACAGTTCCTGATGGGGGCTTTTCTGCCACATTAGGCAATGGCACAAAAGGAAGACATGGAAGAAAGAATAACTACGCTGGAGAAGCGCTACCTCAGTGCTCAGAGAGAATCCACCTCCATACACGACATGAACGATAAGCTAGAAAATGAGCTGGCAAACAAGGAAGCCATCCTGCGTCAGGTGCTGTACCTGCATTAGTCACTTGTTTTCTTCACACAATGAAAATTAATGTCAATTTACTATAAGAGGTTTCCATTAGGTTAATCTGTTCAGTTTTAATCAACAGATCAGTTAATCTAAAAAAATCCTGAATATTTCAGCATCTCTGAATTTCATATCAGCTACTACAGCTGTGAACAATAATTTCAATGTGTACATTCAATGCTGGAAAATAGCTGTGCTTCCTGATATGGTCTTACATAAATGCACACAGTCTTTTTCTGTAAGTAGTGGAATATCTCTGCTTCTTATGTAACAATTTTGGAATTTTATTTTGAAAAAAATTGAGCTAAAAAATTCCTTTCTGCTGGAAAGATCAAAATTTGCATACAATATATTCTAATGATTTTACATATTAGTAGAGTACAAATAATATTTTACAAAGCTAAATGAACTGTGAATATATTTTGAGAAATCTTATGACTGTGCAGCTTTCTCTCATGGCACTTTGTTTCCATGGAGATTCCAAATCCGGAATGTAAACTGAACATAAAACACTGGTTTGTAATTTGAAGAATGTGATATAAACTGAAAGCAAACATGGAATGAATATAACTCATACTGTATAATTCAAATCCAGCCTCAGTATCAGACTTCTTTTTTG
Organism: Lichenostomus cassidix; assembly: GCF_008360975.1. Lineage (NCBI taxonomy): Eukaryota > Metazoa > Chordata > Aves > Passeriformes > Meliphagidae > Lichenostomus > Lichenostomus cassidix. The sequence goes on along the minus strand of NC_139480.1, from coordinate 38,577,607 downwards.
CCTAGCATGTCTTTAAACAATTTTAACTGCAGTATGGGAAATTAGCCTGTGTGATAAGATAGTCTCTTCTTCTATAATTGTATGCAGATATATTTGCACACACATGCAAACATCCCCCTGTACGTGTGTGTATATATGTATTTGGCTGCCTCTTGAGGGAAGTTAAACCATCAGAACTCAAACTCTCCAGCTTCCTTAAACTATTTTAAGAGGTATCTTTAATTGTCAGGAAAAAAACACCCAGCGATGGAAAACTAAGGTACTTGTATCTGAGTCCTCATTGTTGCCAATGTAAGTCATGCTGTGCTGCAGAGTTCTGCCTACTCAAAACAGGAATCAAAACAAAAAGGCTTAGAGTATATATGGTCAGATTTAAATTGATTTGCAGCATTAAGATGTGCAACGCCTAGCTTTTCATGTTTTTTGAAGTTTTAAAAATAATCTGCAATCATACTCCTTTTTCATTTTTTCTTGTATTAACTGGATGGAACAAGAAAGCAGCAACCACTAACAACTCTTAATTGTGTGGTGCATCTCAGTAGGCCAGAAAATGCTGCAGTTGTAAAAAGTCCTTCAATTTCTCTTTAATAGTTATCACAGATTAATCAGTTTCCCCTCTGTAAAATTAGATTTAATTGTATTTAATAAAATGCCAGTTTTAACTTTTCATAACATATGATTGCATTCATTCGGAAAATTATGTTTGGCAATTAATTCAGGGAATTCCATCCTTTCAGAATTGTACTTCCTTCCCATTTTAGTTCATATGTAATCTTTTCTGTAAAAACTCTATATTTCCATTTAGAAAACTCTTGTTTTACTGGCCCCAGTACTATTATTTTGCTCAGATGAATACCACATCGATCAGTGGAGCTTTTTCACCTTAATTCATGCCCTTTCACAGCTCCTTTTATTCACCTTTGTGATCTCCTTAAGCCTCAAATCCAGTAACCTCTCCCACATTGAGGGATATCTTGCGTGTTAGTGAGTTTTGCTGTCATTTCACCAATAACTTAGAATGGGAAGGAAACTCCCTAATATTGATTTTTAGTTTTTATACTTGTTTATCAATCTTTGGCTTTCAGTTGGAAGACAAAAACAGGCAGCTGCAAGAGCGACTAGAGCTGGCTGAGCAGAAACTGCAGCAGACGATGAGGAAAGCTGAAACCTTACCTGAAGTGGAGGCTGAACTGGCTCAGAGAATTGCAGCTTTGACTAAGGTACTGAGAAATAAGCTCACTTCAGAAGCCCCATTGTTTAATACTGATTTGCAACCTGGTTCCTCACCTCAAGGACAAAACAAGGTAGCATCAAGCTGATTTGAAAGAAGAAAATGTTTCCTGATAAGTGTGTGCACAGGAATGGTCACAGTGCCGTGTTTGTAATACTTTGCATTTTGGTGACAGGAAAATCAGTTATCTGTAAGTTAGCCCAGGCAACATTTACAAAGGAGTCATAAAATTGCAATAGATTTGAGTATTACTTACTCTAGGAGGACTCATTTTACTTTGTAAGAGTTTCTAATTTAAGGGTAGGGGGTGAGGGGAGTCCCTTTCCTACAGGTACGTAGTTTTTCTGGATGTTTTCATATGCCATGTGTATAAACAACACCTAGTTTTATTACAGTAAGTGCTATAAAATCAAATCCTGGTGACAGGTGGGATGATTTGTGCAACGCAATTGGAGACAACTTGCAGTACGTGCTTACAAAGTTTGCATTGAATGATTATTTGTTTCATATACCTGCAGAGAAAAATGTGAAACCCTGAGTGGATTTCAAACTGGTTTTTTCTGGTAAATTTATTATATGGCTGCTATCTTGCAGAGAAATAAGAAGATAAATTTTAGTAGCATTGGTTTTATATTGAGCCTCTAATGCTTTCAGGTGTACATGTAGTTAAAGTTATATCTCCAGTATTGTCAGCTTCATAAAGACATATAATGAGGTTTATTCCTCATCTCTTAAAATCAGACAAAGAAAAATGCATTTAAGAGTCTGTATTATATATAATTCTGTTTTTTCTAAGCTTTCCTTTCACTATTGCCAAGGAATGATTCTAACTATTTGTGTTGAGGTATTTTTAAATTTGATGGACTTCTTTCAGTTCTTATGTTTTTCCATTTTTATTGAAGCCTTAAATGCTGAGCAGCTCATTAATAAAGTCTGACTTTTAAGTAATTCAGTTAAGAAGTAGAAACAAAGAAAGGAAGGCTTTTGGAGGAATTTGTGTGGGTTTTTTTTTTTTCATTAAGGCAAGATCATTATTCAGTAATCAAGGATTTATGCTGTCACTTCAGGTTCGTATGAATGGCTGGGAATCTGAAAGACTGAAGATTGGGGGAGGTGGTATGGGGGGGAGGAAGGCAAGAAGAATCAGCAAAAAGAGCTACCTGAAATACCAAATAAATTTCCTTGGATTTTAATAAAACTCAGGTGCACATAAGAGCAATCCCTTGGCATTTTAACTTTTTTTTTTCCAATTGTTTCTGATTCAGAGTGTAATCATATATTCTAATGCCCTCAGTAGCTTAAAAATACTGTTTTCTATTTTAAGAGGATTTTTCCTGAGTAAGTTCTCCAGCAATTAGCCACCAGTAAGTATTTGGCAGTCTCAAGCATGTCTTTTCTTGCAACTGCATTTTTCCTTGAACATATATTAATGACAAATATTGTAAGAAGAAATCCCATTTCAACCATGCAGAGCAACACTCAGGGACTTCCATGAGATACTGTTGTTATTGTGATCATAAAGCTGCAATATACATCTCCGTTTGTCTTCTTACATTATTTCATGGGATGTGGTTAGAGAGCTGTGAACAGAGCTGATGGTCCACCCCATTTCACTTTGGTGTACTTGATCAAAGTTTTTGTCAAGCAGGAAACTCTGAGAAGTATGTTAGGTTATAATGCTGGTTCTGTTCATTTCTCAGTGATTACATGAAAAACTGAAGGCATGTATTTCAGTTAAAATTGTGCTGCCTTGAAATATATGACATGAATGTCGTAATTTGGCCAATAGGCTAAATAAGCCTGTGGCTTATGTACCTTGTATACAAGGTCTTTGGACACTGGAGAGTTTGTTGAAGTGCTGGTTTGACAGCTCTGAAGTTTAAAGTCCATTGCTTTTCACGCATCACATAAATGTGGCTCTGAATCAAGAACACTATAATCACTGCAGCTTACTTAAGTAGTTTTAAGTTAGCTAGCTGGTGTGCTCTTACATGGGGTCAGCTATTCACTGAGAGCTGCAAGACCTACCTAAGGGGCTGAATAATGCTTTAATAATTCTGCCTTGGTTGGACTTCATGCCAACATACATGCTGGCTGTAGGACTCAAATTATCTGGCTGCAGAGTACCCGAAGCCTTTCTACCTGAGCTATGTGATCACTGCAGTGTCTATGTCTATTAAGTAAAAGATGAGCCCCCAAATCAGCTACTGTTTCTGTGCTTAAAAAAAAAAAAATCAAGACTGATTCTCCTTCCTTTAGTACTATCTCAATGAAAGTGGCTTGGCTGAGATTAAGGGGGTTACAACCATATGGAAGAGGTGAGTTAAACCTAACATGCTTTGTATGTATTTTAAAGGAAAGTAATATGGGTTATCTGCTTCACTGTGGGTAAAATACAAGACCAATTACTTACATGTGGAGATAAAGCAGAACAAATATGTTCTGTATATGGCTGTGATTATTCCCCACCCTGCCACAGATTTAAAATATGCATGTTGCAGTTCTGCATTCAATTTTTTATATTCTTGCTCATAATAAATCTGGGTTGTGATTCTGCAAAAGAAGGATATAGCTTGTGATCCTTCTATGGTGTCAGTTTTTAAAATCAGTTGGTTTTCCTTTTTTATGTATATAAGCTAGTGAAATGTCTTTTTGCTACTTTTCCATTCCCAAACTAGTTCATAAGGAGTGAACTTCCAAAAATTTGGACTATACAGTGAACTTGGATAAGTACCCATAAATTTACCTGAATCATTTGATCTTTTCTTTGGCTTTGTTTCACTGTGTTCTGCCCATTGGGTGAGCAACTAGAGGGTTAGTCAGTCTGTGGCAGACTAACCTGGAACAGCATGATCCCATATACTGTGCTGTCCTGCCTGGCCATCACACTGGTATCTGTCTGGTCATGACAAGTAGCACAGCTCTCAGCATGTATCCCAAGATTTAGATTCCCATGACTCATTGAGCCACCTTCTACTCACTCTAACAGTATTGGTCCATCTGCCTGCCCTGGAGAAGAGGCAGTTACCAGCAGAAAGAACCTCCCTCCTGTATTAACCTTTCTTTATCCCACAAAATGTTTATTTTCCTCAGAAGGGACAGACATTGGTGGATCCAGAATCTTCAGATGGTTAGTCTGTCAAACACAATTTCTCCTTGCATGTGTTCAAGGAGGGGTCTGGTAGAGCCAGTCAGCATCCACCTACTTCCATTCACTCACTCCCACTAAAAATCCTTCACCCCAAGTGCTTGTGCAGCAGAGGTACCAAGTCACTTCTCTGATCACAAGACAGCAGTCAGCATTTTACTCCATCATTCCTGTATGCAGGTCACCAGAAATAACAACCATGCTTTTCAGTTGCATTAGAGAAGCACTCGGATGGAGAAGAGGAAGCCATATCATAATAAACCACATTTAGCATAGTAACACCTTCAGTTAATTTTAAAGGTGATAAAAAATTACTTGAGAGTTGGAGGCAAGTGGGACATAATGCTTGTTTTGTGTCAATGTGGGGATATGGTTTGCTTTAAGCAGGGAAGGAGTTGCAAAACAAGCAAAAGGAGGGTGTCTGCCATGAAAGGGATGCAAAGAGGGGAAAGAAGTTCCCCTGCAAGGAGTCGATGTGGTTAATACAGAAACCTCTCTTAGAACAAGGGAGAGAGACAAGATGATGTGTTAGCTGGTGAAGAAAGTTGATAAATCCACTTACAGGTAAAAAAAAAAAAAATTTTTGAAGGGGAGGGAAACCAAAGAAAATTTCACCCTTAAAACACATTCCTGTATTCTCAAAACACCCCTCTTATTGTGCTTCCCTTTTCTCAGGAGATTTTGCCCTGATAGGAGGAAGAAATGAAAGAAGCAAATATGACAAAATTTAGTTGCTTACTAAACTTAGGAGGTACAGAAGGTAGTGGGAAAACAAAGGAGGGGAAAGAATGTGTGACTGTCTAGTGACTGAAAGGTTGGGTTTAGAAAAGGTTTAGAAAGATTTAGAAGGGGCCACCAATTTTGTCACATTGGTAACAAGTTAGATGTGAGCATGTGAGAAAGTAGCTGATAACTTTGTGAACTCTTGCAACTCTATCACCATGATTACCTATTTTCAACTTCATGGCTCAGTTCAATAATGCATTCTTTGTTTGAATAACTCCCTTTTTCCAAGAATAGGCTAAAGAATGTGTACCATAACGTGCTAGTAGAAAATCTGGAGAGTGCAGATGTTCAAAAGTCAAGGTCTCAAAACTGGGGAAATTGCTTGTACCATTAGAAAAGTTGAGATTTGTTCCTCCAGCTAAGCACAAGGAAAAAAAATCTGGCACCTGTGTTATACAGGTGGTTTCTGCATCTGAAGTTGGATTTCCTTTTTTTCAACTAAGATGCAAAGACCTAGCAAATGTGCAGTGCCATCAGTAACAGATGATGTGAAAGCAACATCTTTTTTGTGGGCGCATTAGCAGCAGGAGCACCAGCAGAGTTTTAACAGGGTTAGAGAGCATACAGGCTGCTTTGGTATTCCCTCAGTGCAGTTTTCCTGTCTGTTACTACCTTGTGCTGGCTATTTCACTGCATATAGAGTGCAAAGTGAACATTAAGACTCATGCTGTTTTCCCATAGGGCTTAGACATCATTAGTTTTTGTCCATATATTTTTAATCCAGGGTAAGATGCATGATTTCCTAAATCTATTTATAACTGAATGTTCTGGCTAAATGCTTTAAATTCTATTTGATGAATACTACACAATGTGTCTTATTAAGCCTCCTGTACAGAGTAGGAGCAAACAGGCATGCCAGCCTTACATTGAAGAATGTAGGGTAAGGTCTGCCAAGCAAGTAGTTATGTGAGCTCTACTTTACAGTTTTTAACTCAATTAACTCTTAGTAAAACAAGTTGGAAGAACTCCAGCTTTTCTTTAGGAACCTCAGAGTCCACAGTTATCTCTTCTGTCTCACAGATGCCTAAAATTCTGCTATGGAAACATGACAAGCACTGGTGTCTCAGCCTCTGCCTTGTGCCTCAGACTACAAGGCTGAGATGGACACATTCAATATTTTTATGTTAGGCTGCCAAGTCTCTCAAGGAGCTTGTTCCAGTGGTAATCTCTGGGTCTGAGTAAGACACATGAGCAACACAAAAGTGTAACTACGGCAGGTATGCCAATCCTAAGAGTGTGGCCTGGGGAAGTCCTTAAGGGAGGATTTGCAAATCCCTTAGCTAACAGCCAACTTGCTACAGGGTTTTTGTTTGGAGGAGTCTCTTTGATACCTAGGTTGGGGGCCTTCCTCAGTGTAAAGGGCAAAGGTTGAAACCCTCATTTTGGGAGTATGTTCCAGCTGGGGACACTGGTTACTGGAACTCTTTCTCTGCAGATGGGTTTCTGTAGGCCAGAGAAGACAGAAGGATGTACATATATTTCTGTCTGCCCTTTTGATTCACACCCCTACTGCCAGGGATGCTCCTGCACTTGGCATGTAATAAGCAGGGGTTAAAATCCCTAGCAGGTACTAAGCCTGGGCACCTGTGCTTGCTGTCTGCCACATGAGCACTTGAGTCTAATTGTTGAATATCTTGACTATAAAATAATTTTATCCTTTTAGAGTAACACAGAATAACACTTTCAGAACAAATTATACATAAAGGAAACATAAAACATTCTAATACATTTCCAGTGTTTAGAATAATGGCACTTGTTTTGATTCTAAGGCATATTGAATTTTCATTAATTTTCAAGTTTCTGTGTTCTACCAAAGAGATGTAAAGGTAGATGTTTATTTTTGTGCTGAAATGAGAAGTACAGGTACTCTAAGATGCATTGAGGAAGATTTTTTATCTAGGATTTACATGTTTTAGTATGCTAATAAAATATCTGAAAACTATAAGGCAAGAAGATTTATACATAGCTTAAACATATACCTTGCTGAATTATTAAAGCAGCACACAGTTATGAAATAACAGGTAGCTAAAAATCTCAAGAGAACATCATGTTCTTTCAAGAATGTTGTCTATGTAAGAATTCAGATAACATACACAGTTCTGGCAATAATTTCATTCCTTCTCTTCTTCCCCATAATTGTTAGACCTAATACCACAATAATTTTCTGCATTGAAAAGATCAGCCAGAGGGATGAGGTTTGACATGGTTTGGACTGAAAATTTTGCATTTTAGTTTGAAAAAAAGAAGATAAGTTATACAGCTAACTAGACAGACTGCCTTTTCAAGGACAGGTTATGTCTGACAGCACCACATTTCAGAAGACTTCGATGAGATCCCTTTGAACCTAGAGGTTTTACTTTGGTTATCTTCATATTTTGCATTAAGCTGCAATTAAGTGTGTGGAAGCAGTGAAGTTTAAGTAACTTGCTTTTAAGCTTTGCAGTCAGCTAACAAAGCTTCTAAGGAGTTTAATATTGTAGGAAGATGCCCCCAGTGGGTTCCATATCTCCCTCTATGAAAATGGCTTCAAAAGAGGTAGAATTACTTAAGTCTTATCAGAGCTTTGATGATTTCAAGTAATCTCATGACCCTTGATGCATTAAGCGAAGACCTTGAAACAACACTGCAGCCAGGACTCGAAAGGGGGAAATCCTATTTTTTACATAACAGTATACAACTTGGTCACTATGTGGAAAGGTGTCTGTTCTGCAATCACAGGGACTTCACTTAATCAACCCTGTCTTTCCATTTACCCAGTTGTGAGAGGAAGCAGTGCATTAGCACTTGTGTGCTAAAACTAATACATCAAACTGAGCGATAAGTTAAAGATTATAGAAGTATTGTCGCTATTCCAAGCTGTAACAAATAGACAAAATAGTTTCAACTAATAAATAAGTTCAAATACATCACAAAATGCCTGCTTCCTAATCAGAAACAAGAACTGCACTTATTAGATTAGTTTAATTCCTAAGGCTTCCCCTTAAATTTTGCAAGAATCTGAGTTTTGTGAATATATTATGAAAAGAATATAGTGATCTTCAAACCTAAGCATTACTCTTGTATTTATACAAAGCAGAATTTTCTCATATGGATGTATTCATATCAAAAGCTGCAGTTTGTATTTATAAATGTCTAGATCACAGGCTTGCTTTCTGTGTGATCCTTTGGTCCTGATAATACTACTGAGTTTAAGTTATGGTAATTTTAAGTTATTATGAACATCTGGCATGACTTTGATATTTATTCCTAATTAATCTGATAAATCTTTGGTAGATAAGTGTATGAAAAATTTACTCACAAAAAATACAGCTGTAAAATTAGTATTTCCTGTGCATATTAAAGTTTTCTCATCTAAAATGGAGTTGAGATCTCTTTTTGAGAGAGGGTAAATCTGACAGAGTGAAATAGCATTTGACAAGCGCGAGCTCACAACTCAGTCATCAATAGCACTCTCCGTATGCCTTATGCACATTTCTGTTTCCATAGCAACAAAACCAATATAGCATTTCCCTTTTTTTTACGGGCTTTTAAAATTTTTTAATAATAACATAGACTTGTTTGATATGACAATAACATGAATATCCATGTTTGGCCACAAATGACCTAATTAAGGTCAACTTCTGTCAGAAATAGTAATGAATCTTTGGTTGGATTACCATTTCTATACTCAGTAATAACTTTTCGTTATTATTAATGAATTTTTATTTATAGGTTCTTCTTTTATCTGATGACCGTGAGCTTCCAAAGAGATCCACCAGGGTGGATCTTTTCAAAGGGATGAAAACTATATTGTTTATTTGGATGAAAGGCCTTATGTAGTGTATTCTAAAATGGCATACAAAAGTTTGAGCCTTGTCTCTTTTGACATTCTTTGTTTTCTAAAAATTAGGGAATGTATCATGACATTGCATAGTGGTGTAACTGACTGATCCATTACTTAGTATTTATGCATTGTAATCATTCCTAGAAAATGGTAGCAGAATTATATAGGAATTTCTGATGTTGGCCTCTGAGAGTCTGGTTCTGGTGTTCAGTTTACCAAAATTAAAAAAAAAAAAAGAGAGCGAGAGAGAAACAATATTAGATTAGTCAGTATCGCTTTAAATTCACTCTGTAGTAATATGTCATCAGCCAGCCATCACTAACCTTGAACTTCCATGTGTAGGTTGATAGCTTCTTTAGCATTCCATTATTTTCAGTTTCTCCACATCAACTGCATCTTATTCACCAAGTATCAGTGTAGTTTTTTCCATGTAAAAATCTGTCAGTTAAAAGTATTAAATTTTCAGTCACACTTTTCTTTTAAGCATTCTGTGCTGTGTTCTGTTCAGTGTCAGTGTCTTTAGTTCTGATTTTTCAATTTTGTCCCTCTCCTTTTCCTTGACTTGTTAGTCTGATCCAACCTCTTCTACCTCATCTGATGATTATCAATATGTTATGGAAGCTAAACTACAAGAAATGATCTCCATACGTAGGAAGGTAGTCCTACTGGACTTTACTTTCTATTGCTAAATAGAATCCATCTGATTTGTTATCATTTTCTTTAACTTTTTTTTTTTTTTTAATTGATAATCAACCATCGTGCAGTTCAGTGCTTCAGGAGCTTACAATTTTACGATGGCAGGTTTGTGTTCAAACCATGCACAGTCTGCATGTTACATTTGGCTGATTTCATTGCTCATAAATAAAACCAATGTTTTGCTGATGCTTGGATGTAACAGGCCTTTGTAGCTGACACATTTCAAGCAATGCTGTTCAGCTGCCTGTTTAAATAAAGTTTATTTTTGGAAAAATAAGTTTGCAGTTAGTAGTAGCTTGCTTTATGTTTTGTTTAAACTTTACTGAGATAAAAATTTCCAAAGCCACTCAAATTACAGAAAGAGTCTTTCTATTTTTTTACAGGCAGAAGAAAGGCATGGAAACATTGAGGAACGTATGAGACACTTAGAAGCTCAACTTGAAGAGAAGAATCAGGAACTTCAAAGAGTATGTGTAGTGCAGACAGCTTCTGTGCACTTTTCATTTGCCAGTATCATGCTACATTATGTACTCCAGCACCCAAACCTACCTAATTGTAAATGTTTTATTTGTAGCAGTGATGGCAGCATCTTCTTACGTAACCATCTTAATATATTAGTTTACATCTGGTTGCAGAGTTGAAAACATTCTGCTCTTACAAAAATGGATGTGCGTTAATCAGTAATTGCAATTATATTTTCCATGGAATTCTTTTAGATGGTTACAGTTACTGTAATATTTTTTTAAAACGTTTTAATGACATGAGCCTGTACTGCTTAATTTTGGACCCTACCAATCTGTCTCTTTTATTCTACATTAAAGGCAAGGCAAAGAGAAAAAATGAATGAAGAGCACAACAAAAGATTATCTGATACTGTAGACAGACTTTTGACAGAATCCAATGAGCGTCTGCAACTACACTTAAAAGAGAGAATGGCAGCACTTGAAGAAAAGGTACACTATAAAGAGTGTAAAGTTTAGCTTAATCAATATTTACCTGTATGTGCTACTTTTTCAGAATGCAGGCATCATGATGACTTTGTATTACCAAATATTACCACAAATGTGATCAACTTGCACATTCAACTCTTATTTAGGCTGAATATTTTGAGTCATGATTTTATCAGCCAAGAGCCTGAAGAGTATGTGAAGGACCAGTGCATGACAGGATGCATGAGGCAGTGAGAGGAAGTGGATGAGAACTGAGGAATGACCAGTTTTAGGCATGCTGTCATTCCTGTGTTTTAACCTGCTGATTTTACCTTGCTTCCTCTGGGAAGAGTGAAATGCTGTCACTACAGGAGAAGGAACATTTCCTCTCTAACCTTGGAGAGAGAATATTATTTACTGGCTTTTCATGATGTGAGACAATGTGGTCCTGCAAAATTCAAAGCCACTGACCTTTGTATTTGCCCTCCTTATTCACTCCCTCTTCTACTTACTCACCTTCAGTCTGATCTGAGGGGAATCTAGCAGTGTTTTTCAGAAGGGCATTTCAGAACTTCTCAGATGATGCACTTCTGGTTTATATCATTGAAAGAAAATGTGGTATGGAGCAAGAAATAAGCTTGCCAAATGAAGCTGGGAGAATTGGTTGTGTAAGAATGGGGCAGTTGCTCAGTTGAACCAAGATGCACAGTTTTTGCTGATCTAGAAAACACATGGTCCTGTGCGTTTGAATGCTTTCCAGCATTTAAAATTTAGTATATAATCCAACTGAAGAATTAAAGAATTTTAATTTTGAAGTCTAGTGTATATGAACTTTGTAAACTTGTACACGTATATAGTGATATATTAAGATATCTCTAATTTCTTTCTTGGCTATTTTTTCCTCTTATTTGTATTTCTAGAATGTTTTGATCCAAGAATCTGAAAGTTTCAGGAAAAATCTGGAAGAGTCCTTACATGACAAGGTACTGTAAATTACTGTTATTATTTCTGCTTTTATCAAAAAATGTATAATTATTACTGGAAATATGTATATGGTATATTAATTATCCAGCTGTCATGAAAGATCTTTCTCACACAAATGTGAATTCCTTTAATCATTCAGATGCCATAAATAGCCTTAGAAGGTCTCTGACAGTTGTTCTGAGCTAAGTTCATGGTTGATATCCTAGCCTCAGGAAGTCAATTCCAAAATTCATATTGATTTCACTGGCTCCAGAGTTTTTGTTCTATCAGTTTTAATTCTGCAAAAGTCCTGTTTAACAGAGATGTATGCATAACTGGTTGCACTTTCATAGTGAAGAACGTAATTTCTTGATTTGATGCAATTCTTCTTAACAGGTGCAGTGGCATTATTCTAAATATAGCTGAAAGTGACCTTTCTTCTTTCCTTGCAAATTAACCCCTAATGCTGTTTAGTGAATCAGTCAAATTGATTATAAATATTTGTTCCAATCTCAGATACCAGGATTTTGTTTTGAAATTATTCCTGCCTTGAGCACAGTAGGATACACAAATGTATTTGCATTCGGATTCACAGAAGTGTTTTTGCAATGTATTAAATCCATTTAAAAGCAATTGTATAGAATTTTAAAAATATAACTCCATTCTATACTAATATAAATATATCATATGGCATCCAAAATCAAGACCTTTGAGAGAAATAACAAAGGAGATATCTGTTAAAGAAGATTTTATTTTCGTCTACACTTAGTTAACCTGTAGAAAGGCAGTGAGGTTAAAGTACCCGAAAGGACTACCTGTTCCAGTGCCTCACCACCCTCACCATATAGAATTTCTCCTTGATATCCAAAACCTACCCTCTTTCAGTTTAAAGCCATTATGCCTTGTCATGTCACTACATGCTCTGACCACAGAGCTTCTAAATGTCCCACTTTGAAGGGGCTGTTTGTTCCAGTTCGATGAAGAAACTGATGAAACAATTTCAGATAGATGGACAAAACACCAGACACTAATAAACTCTGAGTACCTGGAAACTGTTACAAATAAGAATATCAGACATCACAGTAACTCTCTTCAATCAAGAAATATTTTAAAAATACTATAATACTATTTGAGTAATTATATAATAATACTTCCATAATAATACTCACTGCAACTAATATTCCTTAAGTTCAGATCCTTTTTCTTCCTAGCATATTGTAATACAGAACATTTTAAACTCTAGAAAGAGCAGCATTATATCTTCATCCCATGCTTGTTCTTAAATTGTTTTAAAATTCTTTGATTTCACTGTATTAGTAGATTTGTAGGATTTGGGAACAGTGCTGTTTTCCGTAGTGGTAGCTGTAAATAATGGGGGTTTTTTAGTTAGTTCCAAAAATCCAATTTTTGTGGCAAACTGTCAATTTTCACTAGCAGTGCCTCATACTGGAGTTCCATCAACTCATCAACAGCAAGTCATAATAGCTGCAGTTCAAGTCATCTAAAATGCAGTTACCTCTAAGTCTGTGTCTCTGTCAGTAAATATAATGGCCAGTATGCAATCTCATACTATCATAAAGTCATGTAGGCTGCAAAAGATGATTTTGGAGATCACTGAGCCCAACTGTTAATCTTGGTCTCAAAGGGCAAATGGTGTGTCATATGAGCTGTGCCTGGCTTTATAATGGGAAAAAAATAAGTTTCAAGGGCAAACTTGTCCTGCCAACAGTTCCAGGCAGTGGTACAACAGCAGAGTGCTATACCCCCTCCTGTGATGCATACATCTTATTAGCAGTAATGAGACTTAAATGAGCTTCCTTTTCTTCTTATAGGCAGTGTTACATTCAGTATATCTTTGCTTATTTGTTTATGAGAACAACATCTCATAAAGTAGAAGTATTTTGTATCACAAGTATATCTTACTCTCCTTATTTCCAGGAAAGACTTGCTGAAGAAATCGAGAAACTGAGGTCTGAATTGGATCAAATGAAACTGAGGGCTGGTTCTTTAATTGAACCCACCTTGTCAAGGTAATACTTTGTGACAAAAGTTTCCTCACTGTAAGTTGAAATAGGACATAAATGTAAGTGGAAAGCATTTACAGCAGGGATATTTACCACCCATAAATGTTTTCATGTATTTTTTAAATGTAAAATCTGTGCAGTTATTATTACTATTGCTTTTTGCTTTTTCATAGGTAAACAGGGCCTTATATCAGTGAGTATACAGTGAAATATTACAGAGACTAAAGTCTTTTAAATTACAAAACGTTTTGAAAAGTGTATCCAAATACACAACTTTTCTCCTAGACCTTAAAAATAAATTTGAAATTATCATTTTTAATGCTAAAACAGATCAGCCTATTCATGGTCACAGTTATTCTATAAATAATATATTTTTTGTTTCTCTATTAGCAAGACATAACTCAGCTGTACTTAGTGTGTAGCAAAAGACCACAGAATTTCAGCTAAAGGTGAAGAGAGTATTCAGAGAGATCTGAAAGTATCGTTACCAGGCATTATTCCTCTCTGATGGAAAAGCAATATGGGAAGAAAAGTGAGACAAATGCCATTAAAATAACCACAAACAAGTGAAATTAATTTATCATTCTAGAAAGTCCTTCTTGATAAAAAGTGTCCCTTGAGATTAAATTGTTTTTTAATTGATAATTGTGTGTCATATGCTGTTTTCATAACAAGCAACATGTTAATTTTTAAAACCTGCCAGCAAACCTGTCAGACAAAGCTCATGGACCATGACTAAATTGGGAGCACTGTATTCATGTGAAGTTACTCTTGTTCGATAGGCTTTTTTTCTTCCATCAGCTATTGCCTGCCCAGTGATGTCCTCAGACATCTTGTTAAGTACCTGGACATGGTTTCTCCCTCCACCTTTTATTATCTCTTGGAATAATATTTTTCTATACATAGAGAAGTGTGAGTCTAAAGTGAGAATGTGATGCTTGTAACCGTTTGAATTCTTTTTCTTTTGGGAGTGTGACTACAGGCACACAACACTTTTGCCCTATAGGGTTTTTTTGTTACATTTCAATTTTTTACTGTGGTCATGCCATTCATATATTTTTATCTGGAGATTACTGATGTGTTAAAAAACATAAATTGTTCAGGTCTCTACTTCTGTGGTTGAATTCTCAAATGGTGCATGGACCCTTTGCTCTTCTGACTTGGTTCCAAAGCCCATGGTTAGGATGCTTTTATTGCACTATGCAGTGAACTTTTGCTGCTGCTGTTAGATGAAGGAAAAGAGGTCAGGGACCACTGTTTGTAAACAAGAAAAGGTGTGCTGAAGTCATCCTGTATATGCCTCACTGCAATATCCCAAGACTTACCGCAGCTATAGGAAAAATTGAGGAGTAAAACTCTGAGAAGTATCATCAAAGATTAGTAATTCCAAACCAACGTTAAATATCACAGGTCAGTTCACTAATATTTTCATAATGAAACATTATTGATATGTTCACTCATGAACATGTAACACACTCAGAGTAACCTCAGGCATATTTATGAGTATACAGGATAGTACATTCAGCTGCCAGTTCTAATTATGCTGAACTGTGCTTTTTCTTGTTGAAGTTTTGGATAAGTTTCTCTATGCACAGCTTTCATTTAAAGGAATCAAAGGTTTTATTATTTGGTTTCTCCCTTAATTTTCTGATACAACAATTTCAAATTTTCCCTTTTAAATTACATTTTGTGATATGGTTTTCTCATTTATTATGCTATAGTTAAAAATTTGTTTAAAAAAAAATAAATCTGTGTTCCTAGACTAATAGTTATTGGATTGTTGTTGTTATTCCTATTACTCTCTCAGTCCACTTATGTAATTCTGTTTATAGACCTCACCTGGACACATCAACAGAGCTGAGGTACTCGGTGGGCTCCTTGGTGGACAGCCAGTCTGACTATCGGTCAACTAAAGTGATCAGGCGACCTAGAAGAGGCCGGATGGGAGTACGCAGAGATGAACCAAAGGTTAATCCCCAATTTCTTCTTATATATTCCCTCATAAGAGAATATATTTGAGGCTGTTAAGCTTACAGTTTGTGGGGTTTTCTTCCAAGAAAAAAACAACAGCAAAAAAACAACCCACCAAACCAGAAAACCCAACCCAGAGAGCAGGGTTTTTTCTATACATGCTCAGACAAGAGTACTGTTGTACTGAAATGAAGACAGAAAAGGTTGAAGTTCAAACATAATTGATTATTTGTCTTTCCAGAGTGTCTTTTTGTGTAAATTTTCCTGATAGTAATTGTATACCTAATTTGCAATTATGTGAAAATACTTTACGCTATTTGGAGTAATAGTGGGGGCATTAGTGGGGAGTTAATAATTGAACAAGCATTTTTAAATGTTAGCAGCTTTTCTTTCCCATTATTTTTGAAGTTTGACTTTGCAGTTTTCCCTGACATAAGCCATATATGTCCTAATTCCTGCTTAGGTAAAATCACTTGGCGATCATGAGTGGAATAGGACGCAGCAGATCAGCGTTCTGAGCAGTCATCCGTTTGAAAGTGACACTGAGATGTCTGACATCGATGATGATGATAGAGAAACACTTTTCAGCTCCATGGACCTGCTGTCACCAAGTGGCCATTCCGATGCCCAGACTCTGGCCATGATGCTTCAGGAGCAGCTAGATGCAATCAATAAAGAAATCAGGTATGTAGCCTGAACCAGCTGGGATGCACTTATGATTACAGGTTCAGGCTTCCATTGGTGCTTGAGTTCAGGTACCATTCATGACGTTTAGGAAACAACTTGTTCATTTAGAGGATTGATAATGTGTTTGCCTTCCAGAGGAGAGTATTGATTGTGTGAGATAACAACTGATTCTTTCTTTCCTAGCCATAGAAATTTCTTTCAAAAAACATTCCAAGTGAAAAACTGTTGGCTAGTTTAAGAGAAGTTAAGGGAGGCTAACACATGACAGATTTCAGATTTCTGTTCACAGTTATCTTTTCAAGGTCTTTTTCACTGTTATGCATGACTCCACTTACTCAGTAGCAACCTCCTATCAGAAATATTTTGTTTCAGTGCTCTTCGTGCTTTCTTCTGTTAATTATCCCGGTGTTAAATTTAATATAAACCACATTTTCTAAGACATGGTTTAGATTTTCTCTGTAGAGACAGAAAACGATTTTTCATGCTCCAAGTTGGATTATAGTGCTTGGAAATAGGTAATGAATAGAATATATCTTAATAATATCTGTGAAAATTTAATGGAGGGATAGAGAATCAAATGATGTGTTTTACTGAAGTGATTTTTATAAATGAAACCATATTTTAAGCTTAAAGCATTATTACATGTTTTTCAGTAAGGGCAACTTTAAAAAAAGCTTAGTGTACGAAAAGCATCCTCTCATTAGTGACTGTTTTTTCTAGAAGGAGATGAAGGAAATGTTAGTAATTGTGTTAAGGCCTTTCTGGTAATAATATAAACAGAAATACTGTGGTTAGTGATGTAATCAAAACAAGACTGATAATCTTTAACCAATTAAGTCTTTCTCTGATCAAGGTAACTTTAAAGGGAGAACTCTGTTGGAATATATTGAATTTGAGTAATTTTTCTGTTCAGGGGAAAACCTTTTGTTATAAATCTAGAGCTTTGCATTTTTTGCTGTCCCAGAATGTGTTCTTTCAGATAGGATTACGCTCCTGTTTTCTCAAACCTTTTCCTACACCTGTCAAGATACAGAATCAAAGAGATATTTTTGTGTTGGGAAGGTAAATCTCCTTAAAGCAGGGTACATAAAAGAGAGCTTTATCCATATTTTTTTGTTATTACAAAGAAGTCAACACTGTGGCCAGTTTACGAAGCTATAGATGCAACATTTATATTTGCTTTGAAAAAATACTAGTATTTTGTCAGTTTAGCAAGTACTACAATAAAGGGTTTTCACAAGGAATTGTTCTTGCAGATGACATAATGGGATATTATTTGTGCCACCTTGACTCAGATCACTGTTCTACTTAACTTAGGATCTCAACTCAGATGTTAGGTACAGTTTTACCTCAAAAGGGAAGGAAGGGTGCACTTTTTATACAACCATTTTTACCACGAGTCTACTGAGAGTGGTTTATTTCCTCAACTCCTAATCTTACACTGAAGTGTAGGCTTTTATTATCATAGCCATTATTAAAGGACCAGGTATGCTTTTTTTTTTTTTAAATATGGTTTAGGAAAAATCATTCTACAAGGATAGTCTTATAAACTGTAATGTGTTTCATGTTTCTTGGTTTGTTTTATTGTTTTTAATTGACAAACACTAAAAGTTTTTATAAAATTTTTTGAGACATCAAAAGAGATTAAAAATGTATTTTGCCTTGGATTTGTTTTATTATACAAGATGATGCAGGATTTAGAGTATTAAAATGAAAAACATTTTTATAATTCCGTTTCAAAATATTATTGGCCTTTAAGTTTCTGCCTGCAATATTTCAAAAGAACTGTGTATGCTTTATACAAACTCTGAAATGTGTGTTAGGGAAGACTTATCAAAACACAGGTGTTTTTAGGTTTCTATTTTCAATGTATCATAGTTTATTTATTGTATTTGCTTCATTTTGCTCAGAAAATTCTGGTTCCCAGTTTCAGCCTCACCAAAAACTTTGTATTCTGTCATTTAACATTGGTCCCTCATGATTTTTCCTCCTTTTTGCAAAAACAGACTACTCATAACACAGGTTTATGGGCAAAGGACTTATTAACAAATACTTTATTTTAAAGACATTTTTCCATTCTATGTGCAATCACCATTAAAAAAAAAAACTAAAGAACCCAATGGAAGCATCCTGTTGAAGTGATAGATGCTTAAGAAGCTTATATTGCATGCTAACAAGAAAGCTATTTTAATGAAATTGACTTAAAAACACAGTGCTTTAGAAACAGCTATAATTTTTTTTATCAAATTGTAGGGGCAAAACAGACAATTTGTTTTGCATGTTCTTTTATTAACATGGATTATTTTAGCAATTCCCTTCTTAAAGGCCCAATTTCATTTGACTCAACTTTGTGCTTCAGCAAAAGATAATCACATGAAGCCAACGTAAGCTTGGAATTAGTTATCTGTGGTAAACCAGATTGTTAAGTCCCCTGCCCTATTCTAGGTCCTTTGCAAAGGAACTAATATTCCTGAAATGTCACACATCAAGTCTTGCTGTTTGACACATTCTTCAAACAGGTTTTGAGGACGGAGGAGTTAGGAAAGCTAATTTGATAACTCTGGTGATTAGGAAAATAATATTGGAAAGGATATTTTTTAGTTATCTATGATATTCATCTTTTTTTTCTCTTAATTCCAAATCTCATTTGAAAGGAAATGGTTATTAGTTTTGCTTTGGGGATATGAAGAGACAAATACAGCAAGAGAATTCTTCTTTTACTTAATAAGGTTAATCCAAGAAGAGAAAGAGTCAACAGAATTGCGTGCTGAAGAGATAGAGAACAGAGTGGCCAGTGTGAGTCTGGAAGGCTTAAATCTAGCCAGAGTCCACCAAGGTACCTCCATTACTGGCTCAGTGACAGCATCGTCACTTGCAAGCTCATCTCCTCCCAGCGGACACTCAACTCCCAAACTCACCCCTCGCAGTCCAGCCAGGGAGATGGACAGGATGGGGGTTATGACGCTGGTAAGAAACCTTAAGATGACAATTTTTGATGTGACATTTCCTGTATTAAGGACTTAAACTTTTCACTCTATGACTGGCTCATCTCTCTAATTCTTCATTCACATCTTCATCATCCATACAGATAGCAAATTCTCTAGAATGTGGACATTTGGTGTCTTTGGGCTTTGTTATAGTGGTTTTGAGCATTGCATGATTCGCTAGGGACATAGTGGTAGGATTATCAAGGGCCTTCAGCAGGCAGGTTATGGAATTAATAATAAATAGAACTGTCACTGGAATTATTTACATGTAAAAAATGTTTACAAATGGAAAGTTCTTATGTGAAACAGCTATTACACAATTTTCTGTGGAACTATTGCTGAGTTTAAACTTCCAGAAAATGTCTAGAATCATTAAGACATTCCACTACTTCTTATGTATGATCATTTGGATATGCTTTTGTATTTGATATACTCTTTTATACTTGCACCATTTTAATGCATTCTTCATGGCCACATATCATGCACTTGAAATAAGTTCTTTGGTTTCCTGTAATTCATTTAACTGATACATTTCAACGTTAGAAGCAGCTCACAAATAGACATCATTGGTTGTATTGGTTGACTGGAGAAGCAATACTGCATGAGTTTCCACAGCCCAGGTCCATGCAGTAAATAAATTCTGCAGAGTATCTACAGCTTTTCTTAAATGAATGAGACCTGTACCAAAAATAAAAATGGAAAGGGTTGAACAAGACCCATTCTAGCTGTTTCCTACTGCCAAGTAATACTGCAGAAAATAGGTAAATATGTAATCATTTCCTGAAAATGCCAGTCACTTTTTCAGGCACGGCAGTTGGTGATGATATTTGGAGGTTTTACTTGTTGGGACACCAATACATTTGTAATATTTCATAAAACTTTAAAAAAAATCTCTGTTGGGGATAACGTAAGTACTGATATGAAAACTCAAAAGCAGAAAGTGCTACTATAAGCTTGAAATGTCCAATTCTTTGCTAATTTATGAAATGGAAGGAGAGTGTAACTTTAGAAAAAGAAAGCAAACCTACTTTCCCAGAATGACATATTTTTCAGGGATTATTTTACGTTATTATATCAAGTGTATAATTAGTATATAATACAGATAGTGGTAAATGAATCTTTGCTTCCCACTTCATGAATGTGAGAACAACAAATGTGAGGCATTTTTTATGCTTCAATAATATTTATTAATCTTTTTTGTTGTTGTTTTTGCTGCTTTTGTTACCAATCTAAGCCAAGTGACCTAAGGAAGCATCGGAGAAAGGTATGATACTGGGGGGTTCTTAAAGTTTGGGAGAGCACATTTATCATATTCCTCTGCTATTTAGATAACTGGGTCCCTTGCCAGCAACTGCATCCCCGCCTCTCCTTTTCATTCAATTCCTGAACATCATCATTTTAATCCAAACTGGAAAGGCTTACAGGGGTCACAGCTAAGCCACAGAATCAAGGCCCACCAGTGATGTCTTGGAGTAGTAGCCTCGACAGCATGATCTTAAAGGAATACTTATTTTTTAAAAAGTATGGACACAAAGGAATTGCCTTCAAATGTATTTTGACCATTCTTCTTGCTGCAGGAACTACAGACAGATTCTTTGAAATCTTCTGGAGCAATATAAAGTTGTTTACAGAACTGGCACTGATGATGAGATTTGTCTTTACATGACAGAAGATGATATTTAAGATAAATCGTTATATGCTATGACAAAATTCCTTTTTGTCCATGCTTATTGTGAAGCACACTGACTATTCTCGTAACATGCTGTGAAGAGAGTAGTCATGTTTATGCCTGTATTTACCTTCTCTTAGTTAACTCTCTCTAACTTAGTTAACCTGAACAATCCTCTTTAATGCAAGAGATCCACTTACACCTAAGATTGTCTTCATGTTTAGATCTTCGTTGTACCAACCTGTTCAGCATAGAGGGAATTAACAACTTCTACAAGCATAATCTCATTTCTTTCAAATATATGCCTTAGGATGCCATATTAGGCAACTGTTTTTCCCGATAGCATATTTAAAAATAATACAATTTGCTTACAATTTGCTCAAAAAATTGCACTTCGAACCTTACATGCTTCAGTCCACTTGACAGTTTCATGCAGGATATGTTGAAATGTTCTTGAAAAGCTACTATGCTCTCAATGGAGTCTCTCTCCCCCAGATTGCAGTAGTTGAAGAAGATGGGCGTGAAGATAAAGCCACAATCAAATGTGAAACTTCTCCTCCTCCAACACCCAGAGCTGTCAGGATGACTCATACCCTTCCTTCTTCATACCACAATGATGCCAGAAGGTAAGATATTTGTAACATGAATTGGAACTTCACAGTTTACCACATATTATTGTTTTCAAATGCTGTTTAACTGTTCCAAAATGACCTGATTTCTTCCCTATTTCCCATGCCATGAGAAAAAAAACCTTACCCTTTGTCTGTTGCAGGACCCTGAGAATGCTTGTCAGTGCTAAAGTACATGCTGGGTATTTCTGTTTCGAGGTATAGTTTTGATGACTACAAGTCCTAGAAGTAAAATCAGAATGCGGACTACTATATATTTCATAAATTGCTCTTAGCAAAATAAAAAATTTTTCAGCCTTCCCTGATAGAGCAAATGTGATCTTCTGTTGCTCTATATGTTGCCAAAGATGTGATTTAAAGATGTGATTGTTTCACTTGTCGTGAAATCATCACCAAATTATAACCAATTAATTTATTTGCAGAGCTGCTTAGAAGAAAATAAAAAATTACCTGAAAATGTTGACATGTTATTTATTCGATTTCTTTATTTTCATTTTGCAGTAGTTTGCCTGCTTCATTGGAGCCAGAGAGCATTGGTCTTGGCAGTGTCAGCAGCAGTCAGGACTCCCTGCACAAAGCTCCCAAGAAGAAAGGAATCAAGTCTTCAATAGGACGATTGTTCGGTAAAAAAGAGAAGGCTCGACTTGGACAGCTCAGTAAGGAATTAGTGGTAACAAACTAAGGTCACCCTTTCTCTGCCATTTTTCATTTTTAATTTTAATTTTTTTTCAGTGTCCAATTTGCTCATTTTTCTGTTTTGTCTGGCACAACTTTACCATTAAATTTCACTATTATCATAAGCAGTTACATTTGTCAAGAGTTTGCCATGACTGTAATGCGAATGAAAGGATGTGTCTGGAACAAATTACTGGAGTCATCTTCTTCACTGGACCTGGTGCTTCAATAGTCTGTTGAATTAGGATAAAAATGATAACATTGAATAACCAAATAAAGAGGAGGTGAGAAGTTAGTAAGCTGTAAGTGGCTGTAAGTGGTGTACCTATGTGATATGGAAAGTCCTTGCAGGTAAGTTTAGCTGCTTCTCAGTTTTCAGTGTGTCAGTAGATGCCCTCTAGTGCCTATTGCTGAATGTCCTCAAGATACTCTTTCAATGAGTTATGCTGCTCACCACAGTGCTTAGTTTTCTCCCTACTTCTTCTGACCTTTTCCCTTGCCAAGACTATTTAATTCTATTTAATTAATGGGAAAAATTTTCCTCTGCCTATTTCTGTGGGATATGTCTATATGTACACATGCCAACACAAGTATCAAATTGGAATAAATGTGTCAATAAAATTGAAATATTGGCTCCTTCCTAGTCATGCAGATGTCACATAGTATGTATTTGTGAGGCACTAAATTTTAATGCCATGGGGACCACGTAACACTTGTAAAAGAATTTTAAGGACTGGCAGTAATTGTGAACACTTAAGCAGCAAGCATAAGCCTGAAATTAAAACCCTACATTTGTATTACAGTGTGTCCTAATCACAATTAACAAGACCATTGCTAAAATAGTACAGAATAAAAAAAAGGTAGTACTAATGTCAAAGTATCAGAGTAAAATTGAATAACTGAGTATCCTTCATTTATGCTCCAACTTTCCCCTCTCTGCCTGTGAAAACCATAAAAAGATATTAGTGATTTGCAATTATATTAATTTTTTTGAGACTTCCATCATTTAACACAACAGCAGATTTCTGTATAATGCACATTTTAATTAAGCAAACTAGGTTTACTAGCATATATAAAATGAACAGTAAGACTGTTAACTAACCAAAAAGTAGGAGAAAAATATTTTTCAGAAATTAAAAATACGTTGAGCAGCTGAATTACAAAGTAGTTATTCTCATCTTAATTTTTAACTTATCAAAACAAAATCATTTATTGAGTGGCCATTTCCATTCAATGGCAGTATCATAGAATCATGGAATATCCTGAGTTGCAAGGGACAATGAAATTTAAAAAACAGCAGTCATGGTGGTACTTGACTCTGTTTCACAACAGATATGCTATCTGTGCAGCTATATAACTAGGAGTTCTATTTGTATTAAGATACTACATCACAGAAATTTATATAGCAAGTCCTATCACTAAGGCACTGCAAAATATTTCTATGGTTTTCATAACCTAAATTTATATTGCAAAATTGATAAAAGAATGTAATTTATTTCCTTGCTTAAATTAAACATTCTAATTTAATGTAGACATATGCTTCTTATATTTTTTAATATGGAAAATGCCTTTTCTTCAAAAGCTCTTTGAAGCTTTTGAGTATTTTTATACTCTTATTTAAGAAACAGTATTGAAACCTCCAGAGTTTTATCACTAAGTTCAGCAGAGCCATGCTATTGCCCAAAGTATTTCCTTGCTCTGTGTTCATTGCAAAACCCTGAAATTACTAGTTTTCAACTCCTAAACTTGGCAGGATTTTATTATTTGATAGTTTTACCATCTCTGCTAAATTATTAGCATTATTGTTTAAAGCCAAATTCACACCTTAGGACATCTATTTTAGAGTCAAGATACAGGATTTCTAGGTTGTTCAAGTTTTCTTTAATTTATTGGAGAAGGAAAAAGGAATGCTACGGGGAGCACAAGCCTTCCTTCCCTTCCTTCCCTTCCTTCCCTTCCTTCCCTTCCTTCCCTTCCGTCTTGTCTCACTTGACAAGCATCGCATTAGAACACTTACGTGTTTTTCTCATGTTACATTTTAAATATTCCAGACCCTAGAACAAACAATACATTCCAGGCATTTTTAGATCTGCCCAAGCAAGCTGATCTGCATGGCAAATGGAAAGGTCAACTTGTTAGGGAACATTTAGTGTGGCCACATACAATACAAGGTACCCTCAGTTATTCAAAAGCCAGATGTATTTTTCTTATGGCAAAACACAAACTACTTTCCAACCTGTAATAAACCCTCATTGCACTGCACTCATACCATCTCTATCCAACATAATGAGAGCTGCTCTCTCAAGAAAGATGTGATAATCTGATAGTTTGCTAAATCAAAAATTTAATCCAGAGTCAGCAAGAAGCATTTAATGAGATTCTGTAAGACTTGGAAAGGCAGATGAAGTTAAGAAAAGTATACATTCATGATTCCTTGATTTGTGAGATGCATTTGCATCATTCTCATTGTGAGACTTGCAGAAGTAGTGGCCTCTTTTAATAAAGGAAGAATCTGTCTAGACAAACAAGAGTGTTAAAACAGCACCCGCTTTTAGAGAACAGCTTAAACCCAAGCTTTTCTAAGTTTATGTCAAAGACAGGATCCAGTAGTAGCTTTTGTTCTCGCTTGATTGAGGTGTATGTAAAAGGCTGTGGCGCTATATCACTATGTTACATATATATATATTATTTTATGACTAAAATCAAAGAATAAGAACAGAAACATTTTAATTTATCTTATACCTTATTATTATGCCACTGTCCACTCTACAACTGTTCACTATCCATTAGTTGTGAAATAAGAAATTGCCATTTTCAAATGGAGTCAAGCATCAACATTTTACCATAGTGTTTTCTTCTTTCTTGTGCCAGTGACACACCTTCTGAACTGGAGCACAGGAGGAAGGCAGCCTTCAGAAATGTGCTGCAGTTCCTCTGTTTGCACACACATGTGGGAATGAGAGGACAGTGTGAAGCCAGAGCCAGGAGACTCTACTGAGCTCCATGAGCAGGTCCCCTCTTCTTGAATCAGGGCAGCAATAAAAAAGTCAGATCATTTTCCACTTCCTGCACTAGGAAAGTCATGTCAGTGGAAATACAGATCGTACCACTCATGTCTGTTGTATATAACATGATTTCATTTTGGTCCATGTGTCCTTCCTTACTGAAAGCTTCCTTTGTCACTCTGGGGAAGTTATTTGACTTCCCTTGACTTTGACAGGATTTAGGTGCTTACAAGACACCTCCAGGGAGATGTAGGAGGCTTTTTACTTCTCTGACAGATTCTTTGTGTCATCACTGGGAGGGAGTTTGCAGGGATAATGACATCTAAGACTCTCTATGAAAGCAAAATGAAGACTTTAGCATTACTACATTAGGTGATGCTGTATTATGTCAACAGTAGAGAGAGTTCTTGAGAATGCACTTTCATTTATACATTTCTCAACTAAGATTAAAAAATGGTGAGAGCATTGCTTACTTAGCACCATGAGACTGAGCCTTAGGAGGTAAATAAAAATAGGCAAAGGAGATCAAGGTGCTCTCGTACATTTCTGCTAAACACAAGGAGGAGAAAACAATTTTTTTCCTCCAATACTCTTTTCCATGTAGTAAATGCTTGTCAGAATTTACTTCTGTAGGTGATAGACGTTCACCACAAACACCAGATGCCTCGGCTTAAGGAAGCAAACATAGATGACGATGGTGGGTGGGAAGGGAATTGAAGGGTTGAGGAGGGGAACAACTGGGAGAGAGATATGGAAATATATGGTGGGGGTTTGGCTTGTTTTATTTTCCAGGAGGTTACATGGAAACAGAGGCAGCAGCTCAGGAATCTCTGGGATTGGGTAAACTTGGAACACAAGCAGAAAAGGACAGAAGACTAAAGAAAAAGTGAGTACCTTTTTTATGTGACTTTTTGGCTGAAACTTGATTCAAATATCAGGATTTGTATTGTTTTACACAGAAATGTAATGAGAAGCAAGACCATCTACTATGGCATTTTAGCAGTGATATTTCGTTTCAGTGTAAAAGTTTTTAAAGCCACATATAAAATATACAGAAAAATATTCAGTCTGTGAGTTGTACAATATTATTTCATTTGTGAAAGAACATAGGTTTTTGAGAAAGAGACATTTTTCCGTTTCACATTTTCATTAATTCTGTGCTTTTTGCATTCTGTGTAATTCTTAAAAAATAGACACATATTATTGACTCCCTATGTAGATTTTCTTTTTCAAAAGGGTAGAAAAGCTTTTTTGTCCCATCTAGTGAACAGTGTTATTTCTGTTTCTAGATGTCAAAGGTTCCCCATAAACTCTAGCAGCTTCACTTTCTTTTTGCCTATCAGCAAATGCAGGCAAACAGCAACCTAGCTTTTTGTTTGCATCAATTATATAATAATTTAATGCTGTCTTTTGTGCACCTCTTTGTAAAAACAGTACACTGACTCATAGCAGCTGCCAGGAGCTATGAAGAACTGGTAAAATAAGGCTACAAACACAAAAGAAAGCTCTTGGCAGCATTGCGCTTCCAGTGTAATTAGAGGGTGTCAAAGAAAAAGATGGTACTTAAAAATGATTTTGCAAATTCATTCTGTAAACAAATGGGTTTATTTTTCATCCATAACCATTAACTTTACTGCTATTATTTGTATTCTGAAAGCCTCCTCTCTTAAATTCTCTGGGTTTTCAGGTTTCTTTCAGTCTTTTAATATTCCTTTGCAGAATTTCAAGAGAATTTACAATTCTAATCAAAATAATGTAGGGATAATGTTTGAGATTCTCCTTAGATTTTTATGTAGAATATTTTTAATCACTACTTTCCTATCAAGCGCTTGATGAAATGTAACTTTAAATGTACACATCCATGTAATGTACAAATGCAAGTTTTCCGTTTAAATTAGCCTCAATTTAGCAATTAAAGACAGAGAAGTAGTCATTGTGCTAGCTGAAAGAGAAGAAACATTTTAAATTCAATTAAGAAACTCACAATAGCATTCACAGGGATGAGTCTTGTCCCTGTATTTCTTATCTATACATTTTTATCATTAATCAGTAATTTTAGAAATATATGGCTGTAGATTATGTTACTATGCTTTCATTTTTACTAAAGCAAGAAAGCCTCTTTGAGGCCGTTATTACCATTCATAAAGAATATAATTTAATTTTCAGCTTTTTGGTTTCTTTTTTTGAAGTCCCAATGTACCTTCCAGTTCTGAGGGCTGAATGAACCACAATATTGAAATCACAGCAATGAATATATTCATTTTGTTCTCCTCCTTATATGTTAGTTCTTTAAACTGGGTAAAATAACCTAAGACTTGACACATACAACTGCAAGCATTACATTACTATTTCGTATATGAGGTTGCCTACCAACTTTTGGGTCTGGAAATAAGGGGTGTGCAGGTAATCTGTTGTTAAATTTCTGTCCAATCTATGCAATCAGAACTTTCCCCATGCTTTCTGCTTTTCAAGTCTTTCCTTTTTTTCACCTGTGTCTTTTTGTCCTTGGTTCTTTATGGATTAGATGTAATCAAAATGTTCTCTGCTGGAAGGAAAGGAATCTTTCCTTTGTGACTATGACTATTGTATTGGTCTGAACTGTATATTATTTATCCTGTGTTCTACAACTATGTCATGAAGAAATTAAAATTTTTCCCCTTTTCCTTTTAGGTTTACCTGTCTTCATAAATTCTCACTTTAGAACTCTCAGAACTGCATTTAAGATTCCTCTTAGTTTGCTATCAGAGAAAGGTTAACACACATTGCTAGTTTACATATGTATGTATGCTTATGTTATATAGTTTCAGAGGAGCCCTAATATAGGAAAAAAATATAACATACTGTGTTATAGATATATGTGAGATTCTACTGAATTATGGTAGTCATTGGGGTACCAAGCTATCAACAGAGTGTAAGAGAATTAACACCTTCTACGAAAAGCAGTCACAGTATCACAGAATGGGTCTTGTTAGAAGGGGCCACAGTGGGTTATCTGGTCCAACCTCCCTGCTCAGGCAGGGTCCTCCCAGAGCACATGGCACAGGATTGTGTCCAGACAATTCTTGAATATCAGCCAAATATTTGCATGCCTTACCTTAGAAAATATTTAATTGAGATAGTCCAGGAAGTAATTTAAATGAAAGTTTTGTTGCAGTAGGTCACATTCCTTTGCGCCAGTACTTATCAATGCTTAATTCCCTCTGGAGGGAGCCTTGCCATACATACAGTAGGTGCAAGGTTCCTGAACTCTGTAGTGCAAATGAGAATACACTGCTGTGTAACATTAATGGTGGTGGGGATGTGTGTGAGGTCTTTATAAGACATAACAAGAGAAGTCTGAGAATCCTTTCCTATCTCATGATGTAGGAGTAAAATTTATAGCAGTGTGATTTAAGTCCAAGTAGTTGATTCTTTTTTTCTTGCTAAACAAAACCGCTCTGCAAACCCTGCAGAGACAGTGAGCACAGTCACTGGAACACAGAGCAGAGCAATTCACCTTGTAAGCATTTCCAGCTAACTTGGATTAGGACATAAAAGCCCAAGAGAGCCAAACCCACAATAGGATAGTTAAAGGATAGGCAAAAGCAGGGAAGCACTAAGTTTCAGGTGTGAGAGAGCTTTACTTATGCTGGCTTTGTAACTTCTTTTAAAAAAATAAAAGCCAAAACCAAAGCAGAGAAAAAACAACCTCCCGAAAAATAAGCCTGCAACAGAAAAACCCTACAGTACAAGAAATCTTGAAACAGTGATGCCAGAGCCAATTCTCTTTTCTTTGAAGCAGGTATAATACCACATACTGAAATTGTGTTTCTCTTTGACACATTGGGTGTCAAAGTTAGGTGAAAGTTAGGTGAAATGGCTTTCAGCCCTATTAACAGCTCAGCAAACATCTCAGTTCAGTATTGGTGCAGGTGCAGGAAAGCAAGAATTTTCCCCTTGATGTGAAACAGAGGTCAGATTGATCACTGTGATCAACATATGAGTACTGTGATAGTAGTAATGATCTTCACCATACTTTGCTATTAGCTTTGATTTGGTTTGGATATAAGTCATTATAAAGGGACATATTTCAGTTAAAATTATATAAATGATATCTCTTAACTGAGAAATACTTAAAATGCTAAATTTCTAATTTTGCATTTTTAAATGTATTTAATTTCATCAGTGATTCCACAAGGATGCCCCTACCCCAGGGATGAAGATGCACAATGTTTCAAATTGCCAGGTGCTGCAGCACTAGATTCTAATGGTGCATCAGCTGTGCTGGGCACCTGCTCCCTCAAGCAAGCATTGCATTGACTCTGGCCCCCATAGAGTTAGGAACACACTGCAGTGTGTTACAGTGTTTTAGCACAATTTCTTTGCGTGGAATTGGGTACTGAATAATAATTTCAATCTGAAAAGTTTAATGAGAGAGTGTGGTAATTCTGGATACCAATTCTCTCTCTGGTGATTATAGTGTCATTATCCTATAATTTCAAGGTTTCCCTGCTTCTTGTTTAGAAGATGTTATTTAGATGTAACATTTCTTTCAGTTTCAATTGACTACTTAGGCATCATTAAAATGTAATTAGCAGTTTCTCTCAATGATATGCTAGACATTTATAAACCTCCAACAAGAGTCTCTATTCATCCAAAATTCAGTTATTACAGTAGATTTATTAGGAACAAGTCTTTAGTCCTGAGGCACCAAAGAGAAATTAAAGAAGCTGTGTAGAATTTTTAAATTATACCCAACATCTCTCATAAGCTGAAAAGATGAATTTAAGTTGCCTGACTCATCCATAGATGTTTACTCTCAGACATTAAATAAATGACAGTTCTAGTTAATATTGAAACTTTTGAGGTCTTACTGTTTGTAAATTGAGCATGCAGTGCTAGGAAACAAAAATGAAGGTAAGGGTTATTTAAAGTGTTCAGGGTGTTATTCCATTGTTTTGTGAAATTAAGTGATGTTGGGGTATTACAAAGAATAATTCACTTCGTTTTTTTTCATTTTAGATCTCACTCCACTTGTTCTATATAAAAGATGGTAATATTTTGTATATAGATTCTTCTGCCTTTTGCCTGACTTTCAGAGCCTGTTTGGCTAACGAGTAACTTCTTCAAGCAAACTCAGAGTTCAGGACTAGAAGTATTCATGGCACAGATACTGTCTGCCACTATTACATTTATTTGAATACCCCAATGGTTTAAATAGTTTGCAGTCCTCTAAACCATACCTTTTGATTAAGATAAACTCTCCAAAAGGCACCCATCGCAAAATGAAGAACGGAGATTTTCCCTTAGTTTGTTTTTTTTTTTTGATCTTGTTATTAACCAGTCTCCCTCTGGAAAAAGGTTAGCTAATTTCCAGTTCTGAAAAGTCTCACTGGTGACAAATAGAGCTCTAAAGAGTCTTGCTATGTACAGTGTAGTATAGCTCTGAGTGCCAGGAATCCTTCTCAAATGTAATGCTTGATTTGATCTGCAACAATATGCAAAGTAGCAGCAAATAAGTGTCTCTGAAAAAAGGAGAAAGCTGAAGAAATACAAGATGTATATATGTTGCATAAAAGTGTGTAATAGTTGGTCATAGTCACTGACCTTTCACAGGATGTGTTAATTTTTTCCTGTGCGAGGCATCACCACAAGGAAAGGTTTGAGGGACATTTAAGTGCTATGTAGTGCTACATTGCCACACAGAGGTGGATTTGACCTTGTGTGTGCTGCTGGTAGAGTGGGAGACTGGCTTATGCCATCCTTGCTGCAGCAATCCCAAATACAAATTATTTTATAATTGTATATTTTGTACAAACTATTACAAAAATCCCTGAAAAACAATTGACAAGCAAGTCAGCTATTCTGGATCATGCTGGCAGCACTTGAGTCTAGAAACTGCTAAATCCGTCAGTTTCTTAATATGAGTCAAGAGCAGAGCTTTAGCCTCATTTTTTCCTTCAGTTTTGTTTGGTTTGACTCTGGACAAGAATCTATTAATTCCATATTTCCGAAACAAGCTTAAGATCTGAGGTTTATATTTTGCAAGGAAAATCAAAGTAAACCATTCTTTCCCAAGAACCTGTTTTTTGGGGAGATTTACTCCGCAGCACCAGGTTTTGTTTGCCAAATGCATTGCAGAAGAGTCTTGATGTGCTAGGACATGTACATGAAAAAAGACTTGTAAAATCATGACCTAAGTAATTCTCATAGGTAAAATTATGGTGTAAAAAGAAATTCTTAGTATTCATAGCCTTAAAATTAACTTTGCAGAGATAATTGCAGTGCTGTTAAGGCTTAGCTGACTACTGTGATATACGTGTTAAACAGCAGGAACATCCACATGAACAGAAGAGTGTGTTGGATCAACACTTCTTTCTTTCTGCCTAGAGAAAAAAAGAATGATAAATGTTGATAAGTTCATTTGATAAACAGAAGGCTTGGACTTCCATTTTTTTATGGGCAAGTCCAGGGTTTAGATCTCTGTCAACCAGCAACTTGAAAAAATGTCTAGGCAGACTATATTGTGGAATACGAGTTTGAAACACCATAGTTAGCATGTAGTTGCTTTAATGAAACTCTTAAATTAGGTTAATTTGTTAGGTTTCATGTGTGCAACCACAATTATAATTTGCTGTAGTGTATTTGTGACTACAAATAATTTCTGTCCTCCACAGTATGCAAATACCTGTTTCTAATGATTTTCTTAATTGCACACATTTTGGAAAAATGAATCCAATTGGATTAATTAGGGTGCTTTTCTGTGCTATCCATCTAATGTTCCTATATACTTAATGCTTATTAAACACCATTATATCCCAAAAATATTCCGCCTTTTTTTTTTTCCTGTAGCTCTTAAGAATATGATGCCTTTTTTGCCCCTAATCTTTTGTTTTCTAAATTTTCTGGAAAAGCCAAGTTTTGCATTCTATTTACTTCCTTCATAACTCATCTGGGAAAAGCTCCCTGATGTTAGTTGCTTTCAGACTGATCTTTAGTTTTTCCTCCCTTTCTAGCACACAATACTGTATTCAGTAGCTGTTATTTTCTATTTTCTCATTCTGGCAAGGAAGGAGAGGTGCACAGTGTTCCAATATGCAGTTTAGGATTGTCTGCTGTGTGCAGTGTGTTTTTCTCTTGGCTGGAGCAGTGTCTAGTCTTTGAGACACACACAAAGATTTTTTTTTTTTTAAACTAAATTCCCTTAGCAAATATTTTAACACATATTGGAACACTGGAATGGTTACTTTTAAATCATTACTCAGTCAAAGCTTTTGCAATATTCAAAATGTGTCTTGCTCTTACATTTTACTTGGAGCATTTTTAGCATTACAAATATAAAGATAAATGGGTATTTATTTTACAGAGAATAATTAAATCTTACTTAGATTATTCTGATGATGGAAAAGATGATACAAAATATTTTATTCTATATATAACTCATATTTTTAAAAATCTTTTTTTAAAAAAAATTATATTTTTATCCTCTGCCAAGTTTTTAGAATTCTTTTCCTCATAAAAGATAAGAATATTTGTGTCAGAAAATTGCAAGTTTTTAATCAACCAAAAAAAACCCCCAAAGCTCTAGTCTCTATCTTATCTACACGTATAAGCCTATCCATTGCAATTTGGAATTTCTGGATAAATATAAGCATATACCCTGATGCATGCAGCTGGCTCTCTAAGCAACTCTCTCCAGCAGATGTAAATATCCTATCAGATTAACTGTAGAATTAGGATTTAAAGGAAGACTGGATAAAACACAGCAGAGGAAAAAATTCTACACAATTTTTAAATTAATATGTGTCTAAGGAAAATTTAATAAAATGATGATAAATTTGTTGTCTTATGGCAAAAAAAACCTCCCAAAAATGTAAAAATACCCTACAGGCAAAACCTAGGATTAAAGGTCCATTCTTCTCTGCTGTATTTTATTATTCTCTGACAAGATGCTTAGGAAGTGACAGAATGTCCCTTGATCCTCTGCTTTCACATCACATAAATTATCCCCAGGTGACTGCAAACTTTCAGCTCATGAAAACTGCAAGAAAATTAATTGCATTTCAATAAATCCCCCTGTTTCTCTCTACCCATACCCAAAGGAGTACTCAGTGGAAAATGTAACAAATAGGAGTTCTGGTTCAATATACTCCAGAAAGCTCAAAATTAAAAGCTCTTTCAGCAAAGGTGATCATGTCAGTCTTTGCAATTAGCTCAGTAGAAGATGGGCATGAATCATGAATGCACATTCAATTCTAGTGTTACTTCCATCAGATTTGGTAAATTTTTTTATAGTTCTCTAATACTTTATTTGTACTAAATACTTTTGTTGTCCTTCCCTTCCTTAATCTTCCTGTCTTAAACTTTCTGTGTATAAATTTGTCCCTTGTTTCCATCTACTTCTCTGTATTGCACTTTCTCTCCTCTCTCCCAGCTGTTCTGCTGATCTCACACACATGAAAACAAAATTTAAGCCCTTAAAAACAGTGCCAGTTTGAACTGACTGAAATGTCTGCAACCTCTTCTTAGTTAATCAAAGCAAAGGCTTTTCACCTCACGTTTTCTACAGCTATATCTACCAAGCATTTTTAGATCTCTGTAAATAATTTGTTAATAGAAATGTAATATTTTGATATGTTTGGGTTTCATTCAGGCCTGTAATTTTCTTTTTAGGATGGCAATTAAAGGATGATGAAGAAAGTTTCTTTTCTGCAATGACATCCTACTTTCTCCTCTATATACTGTACCCATTATATTGGCAATAATAGGTTACCTAGAGGGCAAATCCAGTGTTGCTACTAATCTAGTGTTATTATGACTGCTGAAATCAAAATACTGTCAGGCAGTATTGTAGAGCCATTGCAAATGTTATTCACCTATGTGCATGAAATCCGCATTTTAAAAACAAACAAACAAAAACCAAAACAAATTTTACAACCAAGTCTAGGTCATTTATGATTACTATGAGATATTTTGCTAAAATGTTATTAAAGTGCATGTAGAAAAGTAAACCTTGGTTTGTAGTCCACTCAACCTTATTGTGTATCTGTGGTAATTTGGTTAAATCCACAGGTTCGGGGTTTTCAAGATTTTTGGGATTACACAAAAATCCTTAAGAAATTATTCAAGTCAAAGCAAAAAGCTTTGATTTGAAAACCTACTCCACATTCACTGTGTTTACAGATCTTTGGCATGAATATGTATTGTAGATGGAAGATGTGCTTTGCTGAATGGTACCTAATAAACAGCCAATATGAGTTTAATGAAAATCTCATTTTGACAATTTCATCTGTTCTTCACAAGAACACTTAAGTTTTTTAAAGCATTGAAAGACCAGTTACAAAGATTTCTGTAGTTATATTGGTATTATTTTATCTATCATACTATTTTTTTTTTTTTAATGGACTACTATATGTTCATTAACATTTATGTGCTTTTTTTTCCATTCATCTCTCTTCATCTCATGAAAAGCATATCTGGGTAAGTTAAAACACCATGGCTGCTGAACATATTACTCTTCAGCACCATGTTTATTTTCTATGTTTTATTCCTAGTTTTTTTTGTTTTTCTGTGAATCTTATGTAACAAATCCATGCAGAAAACTGCAACTAAATCCATGCAAAAAAATTAAAGCTTTCAGAGTATTCAGAATAATGATAAACCTTGAGAGCTTACACAAATTTAGGTCAGGACTTGCTCCTGAAGTGCTTAACAGAATTAACTACTTGGCGATAACTTACGTAGTTTTTATTTTATAAACACAATTTGGGAGGTCTAAAGTCCAGAATCACAAAGACATTTGAAAGTTAAAGTCAGTGGAAAAATCGTGACAGTGGAGGCCTAGTTTAACAAATGCTGTTAAGGCATAAATTCTGTTTAAATCACAGAAGGCTCACAGAGTACACAATTTTTTTTTTTTCCATTTGAGCCCTCCTGTTTCAAAACAAACATATATACAAAAATGTTTTATTTGTGCATATAATTTTACTGTTTTCTCTTTCACCAGTTCATTTTCTTGTTTGTTTTGGTTTTTGTAGTTGTTCACCCGATATCAAGTTTTAAATCTTCATCTCTTCTTCAATCTACTGTAGAAATGCTATTTCTTCTTAAGTAAGAATTTGCAGACTTAAGGAGGAAATCTCACATATTAAAAGCTGTAACTTTCTAAAGGTGAAAAGGTGCAAAACTTAGAGAACAAGGGTTACCACATTAATTTAGAATCTGTGATTATGAAATGGCTTTATAAAAATAGATTTGATAACATTTGACCAGCCTGGGAACACTGAGGGTCTCTAATGTAGTATAATACATACAAGATTGCAAGACTATGTATTATGCAAGTCTGCTTATTTCACAGCTGTTTTATTTCATTTTTCATGCTCTGAAGCTCTGTTTGTCAGGGTCTGTCTTAAGTATTCCTGAATATGCTTCACTGAGCCTAATTAATATCTTCAGAAAAAAAAAGTGCTGCCCTTCAGTTTGCATACAGCTTAAATATACACCTAATATAAAATATTCACAGCACAACTACTCTGTGTTATCTAGGATACTGTGAAATTTATACTTCCTTGTTTTATAGATTTAAAAAACCTTCTGTTCAGTAGTTGCATCTTGATTTCTGTATTTCAGTCATTTTTTCCTGAAAACTTAAGTTGAATACAAAGCATTTTATAAAACATTGGAAATTGAATTTTGTCCATTGTTTCCAGTCTGACATGATATCAGGTATAAAAAAGGAGAATGGGGATTTAAAATCATTTAAAATCCAGATCACTTAAGTGTCAAAGTTCAAAGAGAATCTGGCATAGTTTTTAATTAGTGCAGTCTTTAAGTCAGTTGGATCCTTTCAGATTAAATTAAATCTGCTTTATGTGGCAATATGAAGTCTTGAGTCTCTCCCCAACCTCCCACTTCACCTCCTACTTTAAATCCATTTATAGTCTACAAAAAATACATATATAAAATATAGCTTGTTATTTTTATTAGATATTATTAACTTATACAAATTCAACTATCTTATTTTTTCATACAATGTCCTGAGTTACAGGATTCTAGCATGTTTTAAATATGTAGCAAATGACAATAGAAAGTATAAAATCCAAATCCAGCTTAATTCATTAGAAATCCTGTCTCCTGATTTTTTCAGTCTTTGAATGTATGTTAGATTTCAAGCAGCAGACGTGTTTAATCTTACCTTGAAATCATAGGATTACTCAGACAAATACAGCATATTTGGTCTGTCTTTTCTGTCTGGTTCTCTTCTAGAAACCTATCATGTACAATATTTTTTTGTAAATTAAACATCTTCATATTTGTGATAATTATAATCATAATAATGTCAATTAATAATCATAGGACCTCCTGGGTAAAAACTTCAAACTGTTTTCTGTTTGAGAAAAAGTTTATGAGTAAAGGCCATTTCACAATCTAAATTACTCATCAGCCAATTTTTTTAATAAATTCTGCTTGTGTTTTAAAAATATTTTCTGGCTCTTGACATCAGTGTGCCTCCTTTTCAATTTATCTCACATTTATGATTATGTTTTAACTAGGAGACATTATATAATATATGCAGTATAATATCCCTGAGGTCTTTTCACATGAACCCTATTAGAACTATCAGAGTAAATCCTATTGCTTGCAGAAATATGAAGGTCTGTGTTGAGCTATTGTTTATGTTTCATCAAGACAATGTCTGGACTTTGTGTATTGCACAGAGTGTTTGCTTTATGTGTATTAGAAATCCTAAGTTGTCATTTCTTGTTTGCTTCATGGGGGGCAGCCTTATCTCTATGAAGATAATTGAATACCACTGAATGACATATTTTAAGTCAAGATATCGTTAACTTCCAACAGAAATTCTATTTAAAGATTATTGATATTTTTAATAGTTCATTGGGTTTTATGCAATGAATTGATGACAGCTGCTGATACAGACTTAGAATTTCCCTGGTGCAAGAGAAGAATATATATGAAGTAGATTTGCAGGATAGTAATATAGTTTCACTCAGCATTTCTGCCTTCCTATTGCTCCCATGTACTTCTCCTGCCCAAAGGACTATGAGATGGTTGTGCTCTCAGATTTTTAGGTCAGTCTGAGTAATTAGTTGTACCTGGCTCTTAGATGGATGGTGCTAAGGAAATGGCCCAGTGTCAACAGTGTCTTTAGCACATCAGTTTGGGGAGGATTAAACATCAGAAGTCAGTGCTAGGGAGGCTACCCTGCTTCTCCAACACACAGCTCCACAGCACAAGTGACACTGCGTGATTTTTCTTTGCTGTCTTCAATAAAAATGTGAAAACAGCCCACTTTATGAGGCACTCTCTAAAATACACATATAAAAGTATTTCTTAAATTTTGGGTGAATATTAAAGAGTTGATGTTCGTGAAATTTCCAGACTTTGCAAAACTGGGCTCAGGGTAATGATATATTTTAAATAGAGAATTCCAGTTACTCCCATAATATCTCCAGGAAGAGGATTTTGTTCATCAGCAGTAATAATTTTATCTTTAAAAATACAGCTTTAATTCAGAATTCATTCCAGTGGTAGTAAGTGGTTTAAAGCTCTATCTGCAAAATAATGGCATTTCTAGTAATGCCTAATTAATGTTAATTTTTTTTATCAACTTGTTTTCATATGATGCCAAAAACCTACATGAGCATGGAAATAATTGCATTTTAATTCCCTTCCTCCTTGCCGATGCAACATGGACACATTGTAACGTGTAGTACTCTTCTGACAAAGTCTGAGGGGAAAATCCCCAGTTCCCCTGCAAAGCATCTTCTGAATTAAGCAAGTTATATAATGTTTTTCATGATCCCCCTGTATTTGTAATGAAGGGAAGGGGGAGTGATAAGCTCTAGGGTATTTGTCTCTTCTTCCTCTCGTTATCAGTTGTATGTTTTGCAAAGAAAATTGAACTGCGGTTACCAGTATTTTGCTTTGGACTCCTGTTTTCAGGAAGCCAGTGACCATCCCATAAGGACAACTGTAGACAACATCCTGTCCATTCTAAAATATTGTTCTATATTCCAAAACAGGCAGGTCACTGGATTCATTACTCAGGTGATTTGCACAATTTATCAAAAAAATTCATATTTTTTCCTACATGATACTTTTAACTTAATGAAAGAGTGGATTTTTTTTCTGTATATCTAGTTCATATTACAAAAAAACCCCAAAGAACACCATTAGAGTTTTCACTGACTGCCAGCTAAAGAATATATTTCTGAGTCAAAAAATAGAAATTCTGGCTTTGTTTTGGTTTATAAATTGAATGTTCAGGTCTTACAGATCTCTTAGTTTATATTAAGTAGTCAAAACTAACGTTCCAAAAGTAAATTATCATTTCAATAAAATTCAATATTGCAGTGCTGTTTAAAAGAATCATCTGAGGAAGGAATTTTAAGTTTTGAAGCATTAAATTCTTTTTAAGAGAACAGAATACTATAAAAGCCCTTTTATTATTTTTCCACATCAGTAAGTGAGGCACAGCCCTTATGGTGGTTGTATTTCATGCACATGTCTGAGTACAGGATTTTTAACTTTAAGCTAAAAATATTTTCAACTTGAAGCAATTTTTTTCTACATGCAAAGACCATTTGGATTATGTTTATCAAACTGTAGGCTTTGGCTATAGCGTGTATGTATATATATATATATATATATATATATATATATACACATACATATATATATGTATATGGCATCTCATTCCTGGCCTGGCCCCATTTTCTTCAGCTTAAATCAATAACCACAACTATGTTTTCCTTTAGCTCTGTGAGCCAGACTGCCTCCAAAGCAACAGAAGTGCTTCCCTCCTCTGGGAGAGCATATTTGTTTGAGAATCACTGGAATAATTCTAAGCCTCCACACTAAGCCTTAGGCTGATAAAAATATTGCAACATCACTGAAAACTCCCTAGTTGTATGTATTATGTTTTACTCCCTAGTAATATGTATTATAAGTCCAGTATAAATGATCTGAGTTTTTCATGGGAGTGAGACCTTAAAGTGCCAGTGCCTCTTCTGCAGGGATCTCAATTCCTGAGGCCATGCAGAGGTTTAACACCAAATTAAAGAGGCCAAGACTTCCTCCCCATCTCCTTGCGGTCCAGGTGCTGCTGCTCTCCTGCTTGGAGCAGCAGACCAGCACAAGCAAGGAAGGCCAGTGACCCTCAAAGTCTTTATCTCCTTTTCTACTTAGCATATTAGCCAGCTCTGCTTTTTCAGCTGGGATATTTGGAAAAAATAGTTCAGATTAAGAAAACTCAAGAAAACTCTGGGATCGAGGTCCTCCAGAGATGATGTCTTTATGGAACTCTTAGCTGCAGAAGGGGCTGCTCCCTGGGCTTGGGCTGGCTGTGGGGAAGGAGCATATGATACAGGGTTTTGTGAAGTCCATGCTCCACCATGGGACACCAAAAGTGGCCAGGTGCAGAAGGGGCATTCCTGAAACCTTGTCTCTCCCTAAGGATGGCCATTCCAGCTCTCAGACCCAGTAGCAGCTGGAGTCCTGCAGCCCTGTTGTAGCATCTGAGAGAGGTACAGCACCACTGTAGCACCTGCAGAACCATCCCTGAGGGAATGCTGCAGCCCTAATACCTCATCCACAGGTAGCTGGGATGTGGCCAAGTCTGGCCATACCTTAATTCTGCTCTCCTAAGTAAGCACATGAATACCTTTCCATTGACATTCACTACTTTTCTCCCTGGGAATATGGGGTTCCTTCATCCCCACTGGCTGCGGAAGGTAACATGGTGTTCATGTTCCCAGAGAGCAACTTCTCATTTTACTGAGGGTTATGCTTTCACAGAAATCAAGGATAGCTCTACAGTGGCTTGGGATGTCCGAGTGACAAAGGAAAGGTATGCTGCAAAGGCTGGGTGGGAGGAGAGGCTAGATCAGCTTCAGTAATGCTGCCAAGTATTTGTGGTGTTACATATTACTACAGCATAAACACAGAAGATGAAGCAGCTTGTTTTCTATTAATATTCAGAGCCAGGGATTTAAACCTGTATGCAAAATTGCTTATTTGGGTTCCATTTTATACTAAAGTAACATTCTCTCAGTCTGGCCCCTTGGCAGTGCAAAAATCCCTAAAGGACTACTCCTTACAAGTAAGATCCCTCCATTGCTTTTATCTGCTTTGATTTTGTAATACATGTAGTTGAAAGGCTGCTAAGGTTGTGAAGAATTGTCAAGGGATAGCTGAACCACAAAGGCTGTAGTAATAAAGGAGGACAGAACAAAATTGAAGCTATAATTCCAAGATTTTCTTGTTATTTGGGAATGTAAGCAAATTTTAATAATACATTAGCATAGTCATTGTCTAATTTGTTTTTCACTACAGCTTGTTGTTGAGAGCATTCTTTTGTGTTTTGCTCAGTAGGAGGCAGCTGAAAACATTGTCAAATACAAAAAAACCCAACTTTTGAAAGGCTGCTTTTTCTATGCCATCACCACAGTGGAAATCTCTGGTGAAATAGCTGAATGTTTTTAATGTAAAGCATTTTCCTGATAATCTAGCTGGCTGGTTGATATGTAACTATACATATATCAATATGTTATATTAAATGTATAAATTAAGCTTTGAGAATGATGTTTTACACCAGTTGTAGTCCAGAAAAACTGAAGATAGAGGACCTGGATTGGTATTTGATCAACTCAATAGATCTATGTATATGTATAAATTTGAGAAACCACATCAATTCTATAAAAATATATACATCAGTAAACCAACGTGAAACTATTAAAGATACAATAAACTCTTAAATAGCCACAGATGGCATATTTCAGGTAAAAAATAACTGTACTCCAGAGGCTCTA
The DNA here is from genome assembly GCF_008360975.1 of Lichenostomus cassidix. Classification (NCBI taxonomy): domain Eukaryota; kingdom Metazoa; phylum Chordata; class Aves; order Passeriformes; family Meliphagidae; genus Lichenostomus; species Lichenostomus cassidix. Next base: position 38,536,575 of record NC_139480.1, on the reverse strand, counting down.
GCACTGTGCATAGCTGGTCCAGCTGGCTTAGAATTTCAACCACAGACCACTCAGATCCAGCTGCATTACATCCGTGCTTTGTTCATGTCTAGAGGTTGCCAATTCTAGGCCATTCTGGGTCATTACCAGACCAGAGCTAAGTTAGTCTCAGGAGGAGTCCCTCATTTTTCTCTTAACCAGTCTCTGTTTTGATACCCCTTTACTATAGGATATACCAAATTTTTTATTGCTTTGGGTAAAGAAAAAACAGAAACCTCACCTTTTGTATGTTAGATGCTTAAAAGGAAATATGAGTCAGAAAATATGAGTAATCTATAATAGATTGACAGTACATTCAGCAGGAAGAAAAGCTGTTTTGTTAACTGGTGTGTTCTGTGCTTTTTCTATGCCTGTCATTGTGCTTCATTGTTACCACCCTTACCAAAAAGGCAGAGTTGAGTATTTTTGTCCAAAACATACCTCCACGTATTTATCATGTCTTGATCCATTTTTAGACACGAACTTCTGGAAGAAGCTCGGAGGAAAGGTTTGCCTTTTGCACAGTGGGATGGACCAACAGTAGTTGCCTGGCTGGAGGTAAGTGTTGGCCTTAACTTGGCAATGTGAGTCACATCTGTAGACTGCTTCTGTGTGCTTGTCCTTACAAATATTAAAAGAAACAGCCTCTCCCCCTGCACGCTGTGCCATCAGCACTACACAGATTTTGACACTGGATGGTGTAAATTAGAGACTAGAGCTGAAAAAGGTAAGACAATTGCACAGTGGGATGAGGACCAGAAATGCACTTGAATCAGAGATGTTTTTAATATTTTAATTTCTCAGTCTATATGTCTAGGAACTCCACAGACAGTTTATGTAGAATGATGTGCTAATTTTAAATAAACTAAAAGAATTTGTAACTTTGTGCATTTTAAAAATGTAAGGGAAAAAGAGTGTTCCTCTTGCTGTTTGCACCTGCAGTGCAGGAGATCCAGTCTGAAGTATCTCTGATTTGACAGGCAATGCCTTCATATCTGAAATCCAGTCTGCAGAGAGCTGTCCTTCATTTGGAGTACCTAAATGAATGGATTTTGGAAATCAAGCAGAAAAAACACTCATCAATTTTGACAAAAAATCAATTAATGTTTTAGATGAAGGAACTACCCAAAAAATTCTTACAGAGATGCTGAGGGGAGAAGGTGGCAGAAAGTAAGAATGTTCTTGCATACATACACATTCACTTTTACGTGGCAAGGCTGTAACACTTCAGTGCAGATACAAGCTCTCTGTTGGCTCAAAGAACAAGTGTCTATTCCTTACTATACCAAGCATCTCTACCTGTTCACAACTTTTCTCCTGCCTGCTGTAGGTATCACCCATTGATCATCAGTTAGACTTGGTAAAGTTTTTCCCTTCAATTGAGAAAAAAAAAATCCCTCTCCAAAGCTTTGATAGAGGTATGCTAGTGAATAAATAAAAGATGAGAAATGAAACATAGTGGAATTGCTAGAGGTACATATCGAAAATGATGAAATAAAAACTGCAGAAAGAAAGTTCAAGCATTTGCATATGACCTTGGAAAATTTTATTATATCTTCCTTCCCCAAAAATCTCTATTAATATGGAGCAATCCTTAATTTGGTCACTACTTGACTTTTTCCTATGACTTAAGAATTCTGCAACTACATTTATATCAGTCAGAGATATTTAGTATAAAAGTAAAAGCTGATTTGCTGGAAACGTGAACATACAAAGGTCTATAATTTCTGAATACCAATACCTTCTTCTTTCAAGGTGATCCACATTTTAAAGCAGTTTTTGACAAGTTAAGCCCTGATTTTTTTCTGTTGATTCTTTTCTGAAAAACAGGATATGCTTCCCACTGTTTCAGAGAGGGGCTGTAAAGAGAAATCAAGGTCTACAAAGCCCTTGGAGAATGTGACAGTAGCACAGGAGAGCTCACAAGGAGGTTTATGTTGGAGTAGTCAATGCAGATTGAATACTGATGATAAAAAGATATGAGGATAGGAGGAGTGTATTTATTCAGTGAACACCAATGCATTCAGTCAGCAAATGGACACTGTGTGCATTTCATATTCTGGAGAAAAATATAATGTGCCACTTCAATTAAAGAATAAAATAAATATTAAAGGAGACAAAGGCTAAAATTTAAGAAGTATATTGTGAAATTTTCAAACTTTTCAGGGCTTAAATTTTCAGCCTTAGCCTTTATTCTGATTGTTTGTATGTAGCACAGACATAGTTGAGAATTATTTTAAGAATCTTATGTTTTCTTAATTAATTCTGGAAAAGCATATCAATCTTGATATCTGAGTTCTCTGTCTAGAATGATTACTGTGTCCTCTTTTTAGAGTGTTCATCTAACATCCTTTTGTGCTAGAGGCAGCTGTTTGTTGAAGAATTTATTTATTTTGTTAAAGAAATAATTTACCTAATGAGCAGCAAACATTTGAATCTATTTCTACAGGGTGAATAACTCCCAGTGTTTATGCTTTTCTGCTTTTCAAGTGCATGTGTGAAAAAAATTAATGCAAAGTAAATGAGGTGATGAAATACATTTTAAAGCTATGCATCATTTTCTCATGGCCCTTTAAATGCAGCTGGGTGTTATCTACATTTTTTTTCCTTTTCTTTCATGAAATTTTGTATTTTGTAAAAGTTTGTTGGAATTAGATCATGTTTTTAAGGTTCAGGCTAGCATTGGAGGGAGGGCAATGGCTAATCCCACTGAGTGGGAAGGACTTTTTGAAACACAGTGCAGTTATTTGCTGAGCTCTGTGAAACATTAGGACTCAGTACAGAAAAGCCTGACTGAGCCTTTTGCAACCTGACAGTCAAATCTGTTTCCTCTGTGACATAAAAGTGACATAATAGCTGTCTTTTATGAAAATATTTCCCAGATAAGGTATAAACTTCTTAATAACCACACACTGCTTCTCTCCACTGTGTCAAATGAAAGGAAAATCCTTTCAATTTGTCACTGCTTTCCAGATTTGTTGGTGAATTTCCTCATTTCCTTCAACTTGTGTCCTGTTTTAGCAAGCCTTTATTAAGAAGAAAAAAAAAAAAAACAACCAATGGAATCAGCTCATTCTAAGTGCCTATTTGAGATGCACCTAGCTAGGTCTTTGTTTTACATTGTGCTATCTCTAAAATTTCTGTGATTATGGCATTCACTGCTTATTTTATTCTCACAGGCTTTGCTAAGCATAATGTACTTCATACCATGATTAAAAACCTCACATGCATGTATGCCTGATATGAAATTACCTCCTTTGGGAAAAAAGAGCTGTAGACACTGACATATTAATGAGGCAGCATAAAATGAGAGAGCCGAGAAAAACAAGAATAATTCATACTCAGTAGGTCCTCTTACAAGAAAAGACTAGGTGGTGAAGCAAGGGGCTGTTGCTGGCCTGGGCTGGGTAAGACTAACATAAGGAGAGGAAAAGCATGTAAGGACATATCTTCCAAATCCATGGATGATGTAGCTGTGCTCATATTTTGCTGCAACTTCTAACCAACATGGTGTGACAATGGGATGTGACACCATACCAGACTGTTCCCAAATTTACTGTAAACTCTGTCGCTGCTAGGTTGGTTATTGGAACTAGGCTTGGCTAATTTCTTCTATGAGAATAAAAGCTAAGTATAGGATTATTCCCCTTGAGTACACCATGGGGAAAAAAGGGAAAGCCGTTTTAGTACAAAAGTGAAAAAGTTAGTAAATTCCTTCTAGATGATTTTCTGTATGCAGTAAGGTTATCCAATGGGCAGGAACACTGACTTGTGCCAGTGCTTGCTCATTAGAAACCTGGGAAAGCAGTAGCCCAAGGGAAGAAGGCACACAGCTCTAAAAATAATTCAAAGCATGCCTTGCTTTAAAGTTCTGATTACAGTGAGAGCAAAAAGAATTCACATGAAATCAGGGCCATTTCAAAGGTTCTGAAGCAATTTTGTTTTATTAAAGACTATGATGTTCATACTCATTTGTGTGTGTTACCATGCTTATTCAGACTGATAGGTGTCCTGAAAATTAATTATTTAACATTTCTCATCAATTAACTGATTATTAGTGGTCATGACACCAAGTCTGACAGAGTTTAAGAAACTTTTGGACCATGCTCTTGGCATATGATGTGATCCTTGAGGCTGTTCTGTGCAGAGCCAAGAGTTGGACTTGATGATTCCAGTGAATCCCTTCCAACTCAAGTTATTCTGTGATTGCAATTTCATTTGAGAAATGAAGCAGTGCTTTGGATGAAATGTCCTTTCTCTTGACAGCTCTGGCTAGGGATGCCAGCCTGGTATGTTGCTGCCTGCCGTGCCAATGTGAAGAGTGGAGCTATCATGTCTGCTTTGTCCGATACTGAGATTCAAAGAGAAATTGGAATCAGCAATCCTCTCCATCGCCTAAAACTCCGATTAGCAATCCAGGAGATGGTATCACTGACAAGTCCCTCAGCACCTCCAACATCCAGAACAGTGAGTCCTGTTCAGCAAACTTTTTCTTCCCATCTTCACCCAACAGGAGTCTGCAGAAAAACTTTTGTAGTACCAGAGTGGCTCTGTGATAACACACACTTGACAATCAGTGGGAGCTGTCTAACAGAGACTCAGAACTACCTGTTCATTACTTGCTTGATTGTTGATTGCTGATGTTTTTCTTTTATCAGATATTCTTTTTTTTTAAAGTCTTTGTTTTGATTATCCTTGATGTTATCGAAATGATCAGTATTGAGCATCTTATTTGTAATTTTACCTATACTTTTGTCTTTCTCTTCCTTCAAATCATCTGTACCAGCCTAATCAGATTGTGTTTCTTTTTGTTTGTTTGTTTGTTTGTTCTCTTTTTTTTTTTTTTTTTTTGGTGGGGGAGGAAGGGGAGGCAGGTGTTGGAAGAGGTTATGTAGGAGTACAGCTCTTTTGAGTCTTTTTCCCATTCCCTCTTTTTGCACCCTTTCAAATGTTATGAGTCAGCTGGCTTTAGGTTCTTCATGCTTTTAAGAGAAGCAGTGATTGGAGGTGTGAAGGGAGTGTCTGGAAGGCAGAAGTGGAGCCTGTGCATTCAGTGAGGAAGGAAGGATGAGTGGCAGCAGCCAGGAGGGAAACAAGTAAAGAAACAGATTCAAGTCTGAACGGAAAGGGGAATATTTAAAAAAGCAAGAAATAGATTAGGGTACTGTAAGAGTGAATGTGCTATAGATAAAAAGCATGGAAAATAGGCCATACTGATGAGGACAAAAAGAAACAAGATAAGAAAAGGGGAACTTAATGCAGAGATATGCTGATGGTAATGGCTATGAAAGAAGCAATGGCAACTCACCAAAAAAATGGGGCTTGATCAAATGGCAAACATGGCATAGAAGTGAAAGACAAAGACTACTATTCAAGTAGTGTAGCTCAGATTTTTACTAGTAAGTTAACAATAATGATAATGTTAATAATATTTATATTTTGTAATATATTGTCTTAATGAAATTTATGGAGGATCTTTTGGGGAATTGGAATTCAGATACCTTGGAGAGGTACCAGATCCTTTGAGCTACATAAGCAACTGGGCAACAGCAGTAATATTGCTGTTGATTGCCTTTTTATCTTCATGTTGCTAATGTTCTGATATTTTCTTCCCTGAGAACAGTTTTGTGTGTCATTACCATGGTAATATTATGAATTGTAATGAATTTTACCACACTGAAGCAGTAAAGACTAAATATGATGTTTGAATTACTCCATAAAATTAATTTTGATTATAAAAGCATAAGAGAATATTTCAAAGCATAAAAGCATTTACACTTATGAACTGAGAGAACATTACATTCAAGCTAAAAACATTGGGAATACTTTTGCCTTATTTTTTTAATTCTGCCCGAGTAACTGTCAGCGCACAAAGCTGCCCTGTCCTGGATTGTGCAGTTCTGAGTCCCAGTCTTTCTGCTCCTCGTCTTTCTCAGGAAAGAAGTTAATTTATCTCAGGTCTGCAGAAAACATAGCAGACATCCATGCCCCCCCTCCCCTACTCTTCTCATTGTCATAATAATAACTTGATAAAAAACAATAGGATGAGGACAAATAGTTCACAAGTGAATTCTCTTGACATTTTTGATTTACAGAACCATGGTGGAAGTATTCATTGTTTAGATTACAATATGAGCATGTGATGTGTGCAGAATATTTAGGCTGGAAAATCTTTGGGAGCTGAGGTTTACCTCTGCACAGAGCTGTGAGCTAAAGGTTGCATTTGCCAGTTGTTTATGAAATGCAGCTTTAATTATCATTCTTTCCTTTATGGCCGTGCTCTGCCGGATTTCATCCATCAGTTCTAGTTGTAATACTCCATCACATCTGTTCAGAAGCCGCTAATGAAAGATACAAACCAAGTTGTCTAAAGTTGTCTCTAGTTGCAGCTCGGTAGAGGCAAGAACGTGGTTGTGCTGATGGTGATGCGCTGTTAACTTACAGTGGTGCTGCCTTTCTTCTTTACCACTGCTTACCTAATGTGGATCCCACCTGCCTTCCTGCGGGCCTTGTCCGTAGCCCTCAGGCAATGTTTGGGTGACCCATGAAGAAATGGAAAATCTTGCTGCTCCAGCTAAAACGGTTAGTCTTTCCACTTCCACTTAAAATGGTTTCAGTGCTCGAGAGAATAGGCCTGTTCCTGCTTTAACACAGATGCCTTATCTTCTGTAGGATGCTTCCCAGAGCATGCCGTTAGAAAGCTGCAGGGACTAATGAAATTGAATTTGAAGAACAGTTACATAATTTTTCAGCAAAAGAATTTACAAACTGTATTACCATCATAAAAAGTTGTGTGACCCTAAAAAAACAGTATTTAGAGTTTTACAGTATGTGATAGTTTCAGTGCCAGTGTGAAACCTCTTTTAATGAAATTGAATTGCCAGTTACAGGTGCAACATTTCCCTTGTAATCTACTCCCTCCTCTTCTAAACAGTATTTTGTATCTGCTGAAATAGAAAGAAATAAGAAAAGGCTTAAGAATCATGCATTACACAACTCCATGTTTTCATTAATGCTGAGTCTTTCATGTCCACGTGAACTTTTATTTCAGGTGCATGGAGAGTGTTATTTAATTATTGATTTTTGCCAAACCTCTCCCTAAACACTAAAGTAAGACTTTTTTTTTTTTTTTTAATTTGGAACAAATGTTATTTTAGCTTTTGGGTTTTAACATTACATCACAACAACTATGTAAGGGGGCTTATCAAAGATGATACAATGCTCCAGTGAGATCTCTGAAAAAAGCAACCTTCAGTTTGGCAGACTTTATAGTCAGCCCAATCCCTAAATGGAGCTCAATTTTGATGCAATAAGGAATTTTTTCTTAAAACTTTGTGCTTGTCATAGTATTTAAAGTTTTCTCATCAGCAGTGAGGAAGCCAAGACTCATCTTTTTTTTTAACTGAACTCATTTCCAGTTTTATTATTGCTGGTAAAGATAAATGCAAATATAACAGCACTGAACTGACCAGAAGAAGAGCTGACCCTGTTTAACGGGCCAGCCACAAAAACATAGTTTTGCCATAAAAAATATTATGTCAAAAGTTCCTTTACAATATATTCTCAAGAAGACAGCTTTTTATTGTGAATGGTTCAAAATCAAATTAGAAAAAAAAATTACATCACTAATGCCCAAATTTCAAAGTAAATGTTTGTGTTTTAACTGTGAAACTGTGAAAAGGGTTTAACTAATGTTATAAAATTTCACCAAGATATGATTTTCTGTCTTGAAAACTCAGCTACATTTTGTGGTTTTAGTCTTGTAATTTTTCAGGTAGTTTAGCCCAGGACATTGCCGGGGGCAGAGTTATTTTATTAATGCATTTTATGTGTATGTTTTAATTGTCATTAACATGCATATGAAAACCACGTCTTTTTATAACTCAATTTTATTGTCTTTTTACTTGCTTTACTAATTGCTTCCTGCTGATAATACAGAAAGAGTCTGAAGAAGGCAGTTGGGCTCAGGTATGATCATGACTTTTTTAAACTGAAAGTTAATAATAATAATGTAATTGGGTACATCAATATGCTTAGTGGAATATGATATTGAGATAGTATCTTAATGATGGAATTATGATTGATTTATTTCAGAGTTCTTCGCAAAGAACATATTCTCTGGACAGTTTTGTTAGGTAAAGCAGAAAGAGATACATATGCTGTGAATATTTTTCAGAAAAGAAGTAACTATGTTCCAGAGACATAGTCTATGTCCCATCCCAAACTAGGAAAAGTATTTTCCTCATTTTTCAGAATAGGACAATTAAACTTGAATTTCAGAGCTAATTTTTCTAAAATTGCACCGATTTTTTTTTTTAGAGCAATTGTATAAATCACCCCCAAGTATTGGTCTACAAATTGTATTGTATCATTCAATTAGAACTGTCAATTAGCTACATTTAAAAATTTTCTAATATATTCACACACTTATATAATCTTGCTATCTTTAATGATGACATTCCTCTTCTCTTCAAAATCTCACAAGAATGATGCACAAGGGGAATATATTTTCCCTCACAGAAAATATATCCATCTGGCTTACACTGTGTTATTCATTTGTTTATAACGACATTAAAAAACAAAACAAAAGAAACAGTTAGGCTTGAAAGTGATCCAGAGCATGATCCTGTTGAGGAAGTGTAAATCTTGCAATTTATTAGTTCTCTGTTCTGTTTTGTAGTGCAGATTACTTGACAACAGTGAGATGTAAAAATCTATTTTGCATCTTAATAGGGCAACTCATATAAATACAGCTCAAAATGCATGTTTTTTCATATACTCTCTTGCTCACCCTGGTGAAATTCTAGCTGAACTACATATGATGCCCTAAGGTTTAAGCTGTTCACAGATGAAAATATCTCATTAAAATGTAAGCTTGAGTGCCCAACAACTGAAATTAACTTTTAGTCTCTGAAGGACTACAGGTGTGTAGCCACAAAGTGTCTTGAGATCTTAGGAAATTCTTCTCCCCACTAAAGAGTGACATAAGCCTCAGTGGATTCCCTGGAGCCATGTCTGTATTACCAGTTCACAGTATGATTTGCCTGGTATAAATATTCTAGAAGGTCAATAGAAATCAAGTAGGATTATGAAACACACACATTTTGGTTCTGTAACAATTTGCTTGCATTTAAAACCCACAATTGAAAAAAATTCCTTGAAACTTACATAAGAAAAAAGATACAACAGGCAAAACTGCTATCAGTAACAAGTGCCTCACAATGGTGTACCCTTCCAATGCCAAAGCAAAGTAAAAACAGAATTATGATTTTTTTTTAGACATATTCTTTCTTCAGTCTGTCATGCAGCCTTGAACAAACTTAAGAATTTATTTCTTCCTCTGCATTTTCTTCTCCCTGTAGACCCTGGCTTATGGTGATATGAACCACGAATGGATAGGTAACGAATGGCTCCCCAGTCTGGGTTTACCTCAGTACCGAAGTTATTTTATGGAATGCCTGGTAGATGCGAGGATGTTAGACCACCTGACAAAGAAAGATCTGCGTGTGCACCTAAAAATGGTGGATAGTTTTCATCGGTATGTTGGCATAAATACTACACCTATAAAACACTTATGTGTCTGCTCTAGTGCTCAGTGCTGCACAGAATAAAAACACTTTCTGTTGTTTTGGTGTGGAAAACCACACAGAAAAGTGAGGGCTGACTGTCAGAAATCTGAATTGAGAGAGATTCCTTTAGTAAGAGCAACTACATTGCAATTATGTATCTCACACCCAAGATACTGGTACAGATAAATTTCATAATGAGGAGGGAACCATTAATATATCAATAAACTCTTGACAATACAGAAACAGTAATAATTTAAGTGGTGTGAAGTATCAGGAAGCATTAGACTAAGCTTTGAAGCCCTGAGATCTCATAATAATGAAAAGCTATTGTGTGTAGCACATAAAAGCTGTTAACAGTACAAGCAATTTGACAGTTGTTCAGGTTACCTAGGGATATAGCTAGGAAGCTAAATTGGAAATATGGAAATAAAGGCATTTAGGCTTTAGGGAGAATGAGGTTTATGTGACAAGAAGTGGATTTCTTTATAATATACTGTCTGATTTGTCACTTTTTAAAAGCCTGATTTGACAAAACATTTCACGGCTCACAAGGGCTGACCTTTTCTGAATACTGCTTTTAATGCTTTGGGTTTCTTATGCTAAAAGAGTTATTCAAACATACTCATTTTGGTTTTTTTCCATTTCATTCCCAAAGTCTGTGGAGTTTTTTTCCTGGTTTTGTTCTCCCCTCTGTTCTCAAGATTTCCTACATGGGCACCGTGAAAGACCTCATGTGAAGTGCAGGAATTACATCCTACCTATGTTCTCATCTTCAAAATTATCTTTATTAACTCTGTAAATGTTTCTCTTTAAATAACAGAACAAGCTTGCAATATGGAATCATGTGTTTAAAGAGGTTGAATTATGATAGAAAAGAACTGGAAAAGCGAAGAGAAATGAGTCAGCATGAAATAAAAGGTGATAGTTCTTGGGAATGAATACTGGGAATGTTTCTTCTTTTGAAGTTTGACACTGTTAACCCATTGTCATGCCATTTTAGCAAAGCATTTAAGCATGTCCTTTAAGCAAAACTAACATAAGTCCATCTGTCTTCAGAGCATATCTTATCTCCTTAAATTATCTCCTTAAATACTTTGCTAAATTGGGACTGCAGTTCTGAATGGTAGTTTGATACACACATTTTTCTAAATTAGATGTGGGGTATGGATCTTATCTGAGCCTCTTTCAGGCTCAGAAGCAGAAGGCCAAACAGCCTGCAGCTCAGTGGGATGTGCTGGGGGCAACACTGAAAAACGGGAGCACTCAGGATCCTAAACTATGCTCCAGCTTTTGAAAACCTTTTCCTTTAATTTCTTATGTCAGAATTTATCATAGAAAATGCTGCTTGGAGGGGTGACCACTAAAGAAGCTGATTGGTATATAAGAATAGTTCCTAACAAAACTGGCCTTATTAGATTTCACAGCCGATTCTAAAGATCTTTACGGTGTAAAGTTCTCTAGAGCAGTTGCAAGTTCACTGCATGGCTTCTTTTATATGTAACAATTAGGGTGGCTGTGTTTTTTTCAACTATCAGAAATGAATCCTTTGATTCCTTTGAGCATTTCCAGCTCTAGTGACTACAGCTGTTAGCACTTCTCAAGCACAATGCTGATTGGAAAACCTAAAAAAAGAGTGAAGGGCTACAGTGACAGAGTGCATTTGCTCAAGACAGGTGATGGCATGCACTAATGCAAAGAGCTTGCCTTGGATGTGCAGGCATCAGTGCCAGTGAGCCAAAGTGTGTCTAGCTGCAGACTGACATGGGGGAATTGGGTATTGGTCTCAAATTCTGGTGTGGCTTCAGTGCTGGTTCCTGCTAGGACAAGGGTAGTAATCCATAGCCTCCTTCACCTTGTCATGCGTCAGTCAGTTATTCATGGTCCCAGGTGGGATTTGGTCTCTGCCTGTCACTGTGTTTCAACCATTCCTGACCCCAAAGAAGTGAGAGGCTCTCAGCCAGGCAATGGAGAATTCCTGCTCCCAGAATAGCTGCTCTATCTGGACACCTAGGGGTTCAGGAAAAAGCCTCATCACTTAGTAACAGAAAACTCAGTACCATGTCTCCCACTCACAACTATAAAGATCAACTGTAAAGTAACTTTTTTTTTTTTTTTTAAATCTTACAGGCAGAGCCAAGATACTTTTGTAGAATAGCAAAAAGAAAATGGCTTCCTAGCTCATTTAGTTGCCTCAGCTTTATAATTGGTATGGACCTGAACAACTCTATCAACTTTCTGTCCTAAAAATAGTTTGTCTCTAAAATTGTGAAGTAATCTTTTACTTTATGGCATGTTAGAAAATTATAAGTGCTGACATGACTCACAAAATGTTTAATATAAAACTCCCAAGTGAAGCCTTGAGGAATGGATATTTCTCATGGGCCCTTGCACTGTAAAATCTTGCCTACAAATTGAAAACGGTGTATATATAGGAAGTGGGAGGAAATGCATTCTGGAGATTCCCTCCGGAAATGGAAGCACATTTCTCCTTTGGAAACATTATTTAGAATAAACATTTTACTTGAGGATAGTTAAAATTAAGTATTTTAATAGGAGATTATAAAGCTCTATGAATAGTTTGCTGGTATTCCTCATTTAAGAAATAAAGCAGTATGACATCCACAGTGCATGCACAGCTACACATGTGCACCTGTACAATTTGGAAGTTATAAGGTATCAGGAGACTGACCTGGTGTTATGTCCTTACAGATGTGCTGGTGTGGAGCAATGATCGAGTCATACGCTGGATACAAGCCATTGGCCTCCGAGAATATGCAAATAATATTCTAGAAAGTGGTGTACATGGTTCACTTATAGCACTGGATGAAAACTTTGACTACAGCAGTTTAGCTTTATTATTACAAATTCCAACACAAAACACACAGGCAAGTTTGCTTATGCTACTTCTGGTTAAACTGTACCCATTATTACCTTTTATTTGTCTTCAACCATTTTAATTGTTTACTTTGGTATCTCTAGGCACGGCAGATCCTTGAGAGGGAATACAACAACCTTTTAGCACTAGGAACTGAAAGACGACTTGAGGAAGTAATTAATTTTATTTTCAGTATTTATAAAGTATTACAGTAAAACATTAAGTTGAATGCATAAAGACATGCTAATTCTCACATTGTTAAAGAGTCAGTTACAGCTTAAAAAAAATTAGGAATGCCCATTAAGGTTTTCAAAGTAACCTCAGTGGCTACATATTTGTGTCATCTTGGATGCTAAATTTGACACTGCACTCTTACCTTAAGATGAACATTTTCCAGAGAGGAAATAGGCAGAATGGAGTGGAAGTTTTCCTGGCCAGAGCCAGGTGGGGGATGTCTGTGGGTGCAATGCCTGTACAGTCCATTGTTTAGGACACACCCCTTTTTAAAAACAAAGAAGAAAAGTAGATTTTTCAGTTTGTTCTTCTTTATTGCTTTTTTTGCTCTTCAAAGTTAATAGAGTGTGATTTGGGCAGTTCTCTGGGAAGAAGAATCTCAAATCCACCTATGGAAATCACTTATCTTAACATAAGAGTCCAGTGCAAAAGTGTTCAAGTCTTGGACTTCTGCACATGAGAAGAAATAAAACTTTTAAGGACTTGCTGAAAATGTCAGATGCCTATGAATTCTGTGCATGCACATGAGTGTTTAATCCTTTTTTAGCACTTTATGTAAGCCTCCTAATGCAGTAAAAAACCACTTTCTGTAACTGTATAAGAAAGTTCTACTTTAGCTAATACTAAACTCTTTGACTATATCGAGCCAAAGATTTAAGACAAGTTTTCCACCTCAGCATTTAATATTTCTAAAGCTTTTACTCTTACAAGCATGTCTCAAACCCATTACAATGACCGGATGCAGTGAAACAGAGCAGGGTAGTTGCTGTGGAATACATTTGGCAGCGGTAGAGATAGCGCACAGCAGGACAATTAATCAAAAAGTTTCCCTTTGCTTTATCAAACACACCTGTGTGTTGACAGAGCGATGACAAGAACTTCAGACGCGGCCCCTCCTGGCGACGGCAGTTCCCCCCGCGCGAGGTCCACGGGATCAGCATGATGCCAGGCGCCTCGGAAACGCTGCCGGCCGGGTTCCGCCTCACCACCACATCAGGCCAGTCGCGCAAGATGCCGAGTGACGGTATGCGCGCACCGCTGCACTTCCCGGGAACGCGCCGGGCTTGGCCTAGCATGCAAACTGACTTGTAATGCATGTCTGCCTCGCACCAGAACTAGGGGATCATTCAACTAGGATCAACCGAGTCTGGGAGAGTTGAATTGGGAATGGAAAAGCACTGACTTGGCATATAATTGATTTTTTTCAGGTTTGCTTCAGACTGACAGTGTTTATTTATAATACAAAAAGAAAGGCCATCTTGCTATCCTACACCTGTAAAGAAAACAATTCATTAAGAGAGGAATTAATTTACTAACTTATAACTAAGACTGAATATAATATCTAAGCACATTTTTCATCATATTAGCCTCTCCAGCAGGTGGAGTGTGTTTTAGAGAATGAAATTAGAGAGGGCTATCACCTTTATTTTCCTATCTAACTTTCATACTATATAGCTTAGCCCTGACCCTCAAATAACTGAAGGTGTTAAGAAATAGTCACCATCAGATGGGTAGTTAGCAAATACAGAAATTCAGGCACTAATTGAGCTAATAAATACCAGTCTTAATTTTCTCTGGAAATCTTCTGATTTCTAAAAGAGGCGCTGACTCAGAAATGAGTGGAAAACTAACAGATCATAATTAAAAAGTAAGAAAATTTAAAAATCATTGTAAGAGAGCAGGCGGACAGGACAAATCCCATCACAGCTATTCCTTCAGGTATATGGAAGATAAAGCCAAGTATACCTGCCTGAAGTTCTGAGAAGTATTAGTACACAGATTGCCCCATTTAAAATACAGCCGTTTATTTCACCATGACAGGATTTAGGTCTATGAATAGACTTATCTCAAATAATTTAATACACTGCTTTTAGAGATTACATCCTGTAACTTGATCATGAACTTGGTATGACAGTCTTGATCTAAATTTCATTAAAGTTTCTCACCTTTAAAAACAGTACTTTATAGTTGCAGTTACCAATGGAATAATTTACTGACTGCATCACTGAGTTCCATTGACTCCTAGCTCCCTTGGCATTTCCACAGCCCACATTACTGTAGTATATCAGAAGCTTATAAACATTCATGGATTTCATCTTCTAGTCAGGGTAGGATGTAGAAAATTATATTCCCATTTTATAGATGTGGAACTAAGGCACAAAGGAGATTTAGTGATTTACTTGAGGTCATCCAGACAGTTATTTCTTGAGCAGGGTATACTGAACTCAGCAGACTTAAAGGGAAGTCATTTTGAAGACCTATATCTTCATCCAGGATTTGGCTTCCTATCTGCCAGCAGTAAGAACACAATAGTATTTAAACAGCATGGTAAGAGCATTAGGACTTACAACAAAATCAAGACAAAATTGAGTTTTAAACTGTATTTGCTTTAGACAGATTTCAACAGTACATCAGCCATGAAGAAATGCTGAGTTTTGAATTAGACCATGCCCTGCTCATGTCAGAGAAAGCCACAGAGCAATGTAACAGCCACCCTCCCAGTGGTAAACAGACTGATATATTTTATTGATGATTCTAAAGAGGTTCTGGTTTATTTCTTTTTTTTTTTTTTCTTTTTCCTTCTCAATTTGCAGTTGCTTCATCACGACTGCAGAGGTTAGACAGCTCAACAGTTCGCACATACTCATGCTGACAAGGCCTAGCAAAGAAGCCAGCACTGAATTGTTGTGAGTATTCTGTAGGGACCATCATGAAAGCTCTTTATAACCGTACACTACCCCCCACATCATCCAAGCAAGAACCAGCATGGAGCAGAGCACATAGCTAAAGACTCACTAGGGTGGTCATTTGGTCATCACAACACTCTTAAGCTCAGTCCAGGTGACACTACCAACCATTACATTTAGGGAAGATGGCATAAGGCACAGGGAATGAACTTTATGAGAACTTGAAAGAGCTCTACCAGGAGCTGGAATGGAGGGAGATGCTAGTAAAGCAGAAGAAATTTACTTTTTTTTTTTTTTTAATTAAAGCTATGGCTCAATTTAGAATATCAGGTAGTTACATAAAGCTAGCTAGAACCAGACTTACCCATACAGAAATTCTTGAAAATTTATCTATTACAGAGATTCTTGCACTTCTCAAATCATTCAGAAATGACAAAGAAAGGCTAATCTGAGCTGGATGCAATGTTGGATCAAGTTTAGTACTAGAATTCACGTTAAATTTTTCACCGTATATCTTTTGAGTGCATGTATGAGTATCACAGGTTCACTGATCCAGAGTTCTGTGGAAATAGAGTTTTCTATTTTATCCCAACTTTTGCAAAAAATACGTGTGAGTACTTTCATCAATATGCCATCATTTTTTTCTAGTATTTTCTCAGTAAAACAGTTTCCATTTAGTTACTTGGGAAATTGTAAGGGAGCTGGAAAAAATATTTGAATATCACCAAAACTTCATCAGGCATCAAACATGCTTCAACAGCTGTTGCATATTGGAGGCAAGACATGCAAGGATCTGAAAGAAAGTTTGTGGGGTTTTTTTTGGTTTTGTTGTGTTGGGGGTTTTTTTGTTTTGATTTGTTAGGGTTGGGGTTTTTTGTTTGGGGTTTTGTGTTGGGTTTTTTTTGGGGGGGGGTGTTGGTGTTTTTGTTGGTTTTTTGTTTGTCTGTTTTGTTCCCAAGACTGGGACAGACTTATGGCCACCAAGATTTTACTAACTCTGTGCAGGTTCAGAAAGTGCTTAGGAAAAGCAAATGTTAACAGTTAGAAAAGTGGATTGCTCAGGTTCCTACTGATGACATAAGCCTTACTTCACAAACCTCTAGAAGATTACAGGAGTAAAAAATCTTAATCTTAGTAAAAAAGGGAACTTTTTGTGCCACCACTGGGAAAAAAAAAAGCTTGAGGGGTTGTGGTTATTTGCTGGTTTTGGTTTGGCTTGGTTTTTCTGAAAAAGCTTAGTTTAGCAGCTGGTTCTACAAAGATGATGATAATGAAGCACATAAACTGTAGAAATCTTTTTATGTGCATGCATGTATAGATTCGAGCATGGTGTTTATATCAGGAAAGTCAATGACAGGACTCTCACAGGGTTCAGTGGTGATACAAATTGAAGGCAGAGATGTGAACTTTTTCTCCTATATGCTTCAGAATTGCAATGTTGGAAGCAATAAAGCTTGACCAAGAAATTAAGTTCAAACACTGAGCTATCTCTTAGGCCAACAGTTATGGGACAAGCACCTGAGGTGAAGCTTGAAGAGCACAACAAAGGCAGAAATGGAAAACTGATACACTAACAAAAATTAATTTAAGATTATCCAAATTATTTATTCCCACTATATTAAAAATTATCTAAAAGTTAGCAAAGCACAAACAAAAGTAAAGCAGCAGACTCTTCTGGCACTATATATAGATGTGAGCTACGTATTTTGAGCAAAAAGATGTGTATAAAAGTTATACAAGTTCAATTTCTATTGGAGTATTAGTAATGTTTCAAGTATCAGTGATATGCATCAGAGCAGTACTTGCTGCTTGTCCACTATTCTGCCAATTACATTCTAATCTTAAATGCTTGAGAGGTCTATAAGAATATCAAAATTGCATCTACACTGTAAAGGCTAATGTATGAGGTTAACTGACATTAATATACTACTATTTCTCTTTTCATTTACTCTTACATATACTCTTTCACTTACATATACTCTTTTTGGAGAAGGAACAAGATGGTCTGAACTAGAACAAGATGGTCTGAACTAGAACTTTAGTATATGCACTTTCTGTAAGGGATATTTCAAAATGCCATGCAGGTTAGAAAACAAAAAGCAAGTTAAAATAATTTTGGATTCCAGTACATTATATTAATAATCAAAACAAAACAATACCCCACCCTTCTGCCCCCACCCTAAAAACCCCATACAGGGAAAATATTTCTTTCACTATTATATCAAACTTGAAAATTTAAACAAATTGCCTGCAACTCAAGAATGAATGCATAAACAGAAACTGCTCATAGAGGGGGATATCTGACTGAAGAGCAACAGAGGAGTTTTCAGAATCTTGGCATCACAGTTCCTGAGTAACAGTTTCTTCACGGAAGGAACTGATTGATACTTGGACAAAAGGGAAGATTATTCATTACAACATGACTCCAGAAATTTTCCAGATCCAGCTTAGACTGAGACCCAGGCTTTTATAACACCTTGCCTGGACTACATCAGCAGCTGTGTTACTCTGGTGAAGTACCTGCATGCACAGAACCAGGAACTAAGGAGCAGAGGGGAAGGATAGCTGGATGAGATACCACACAGTACCAATATAAGAGAATTTTTAATATAAAAAAGGAGAACATGCCTGCAAAAAGCATGCCAAAAAAAATGGTGCAAAACAGACTGCATGTAGAACAAACACTGCTGGCCTGTGTTCACAGAAGGCTGCAGATTCTTGCATTCTGCTACTCTTACAGAGACGTTCTCTTACAGAGATCGTCAAAGCCTTGTATTTCAAAACAGTTTATGCCAACATCAGTTGGGTACAATCATCCAGTGTATTTAGTGTTTCTTCACAGCAGCTGTGTCCCATTTATATGCTTTCAAACTGCATTACAGGTATTTTTTTTAACATTTATTGAAACCACAATGGGCTGCCAGAAACCATGAACAGATATTGTCAAAACAGTTACATAAGCATACTCTGCACAGCCCTGTTTTAGTGCACTCAGTTTCAGAAATTTAAGAACAATTAAGGCTGCTGGTGCTGGCCACTTAATGTTGCAAAGAAACTTACTACAGAGCGCAATGGGACTTATCAAGCTTTCTGCTGTGGTGGCTACATGTGGTGGCCCAGCTGAGCAGCTGCAATGCCTTTACACAGCCTGTGGATTTGGCACTCACACTATCCAAGCTTTCCCAACACTTTCATTTTCTAAAACATTTGTCATTGCCAAGCCAGAAGGGTCAGTCAGGACAGATTTCTTGCCACAGGTTGGAGCCATAGAACACACTACTTTCACTTTTATCCTAATGAAATACTAAAGGAGATTTGACAAAATGAATTATATACTTTACCAATGAAGGGTTCCAAAGAGAATTTGTAAAGACAAATGGAGAAGCAGCGTTCCAAAATGATGTGAATGATAATCCGGAAGCAGCTGGTCCATAGCAAAGAAACCATCAGGGTGAAAAAGGTAAATGCTGTCAAGCTGCAGTGAACTAGGAAGAACCACAAAGTACATCAGCAAGGTCTGTACACTGACAACGTGTGTTTAGCCTTGTGCCAAACAGGCAAAGGTGTCCAGATGCAAAAAACTAACCCCAGTGCTGAACCAAAACATCAGGAAAACAACTGTAAAATGAACATAAGCAGCACTCTGTTTTGACTGAGGACAATTAGTAAAAGATTAGAATGCATTATTAGTAAATTTATGTTGCAGATCTAAAATTAAATAAATGCATGCCTCCCGCGGTTACTCACAACCCATGTTTTAGTAACATAGTTACTAAACTACTTAATGCTTTCTGTTGTCACTGCACTTTAGACCAAATTAGAATCATAGAATCTTGCTAATTAATGTTTTTTTTTTTTCTCTTAGATGTCATCTCTTTCTTCTACTTTACCTGAAGTGCACTACCACTACTTAGGAAAAGAGCATTAAAACTCTCTGCAAGAACAGGGTAATAGGGAAGAGAACACATAAGGTTTATCATACAAACAGGTATGATGTTCCTTTCATGTATCGGTTAGTTTAAAACAAGAATAAAAAATACCTAAATTACTACCAAAAAAAAAAAAAAAAAAAGGAAAACAAAACAACCCCCCCTTTTCTCTCAGCATCTCTGTCATCAAAAATCTGACAGTAGTGCACATCCAAAGCTTTTATCAAATGAAGCCACTCATCTTTACATTGTTACATCTGTTTTATTGTAAAATACTAGACATTTACGTATTTACTGTGTATGTATTTCTTTTAAAATGTGTAAGTCTTATGTAAATGGATATAAATATGATTTTTTAAAAATAAAATCTATGGTACATGGGGTCTCAGTGCAAACATTTGACAATACAGTGTCAATAATACTGTTTGTATCTTTCCATTCCACCATTTTTACAGTTTTTGGATTGTAACAGTCAAATAAATATGTTTAGCAGAGTTAGAAGCTTCAACATGTTCCTACTGAGAAAAATCTGTCAATATTTAAAGCTGAACACCTGCCTCTGATGATGTATAATAGAATGACGTAACCTGGAACTGGAGCTAAAATGGACCTCTAAAGACAAAATGGAAATGTCAGATATCTATAGAGAAGCATCATGATGGCTCATCTCTTAAAAACAAACCCAGAAGAACTGTTTATTAAAAAAAAAAAAAAAAAGCAATTTAATAAAACATGATTTATACAATAAAACCAAAAACTTTCTTCTATGTTACCTGCGGACCAAGAAGAATCTTGCTTTACCAAGAGCCACCTTTTCGTTCCAGGATCTTCAAACACCAGCCAGCATTGGAAAAGTAAATTTAATATTTGCATAGAATCAGATTCTCATTTCCAGATATATTCAGCAAAGAAAAAGAAAGAAAAGAGAAGCCAACCCCCACCATTTCTTCATTCTAACAGGGCATTAGACAGGCTCCTGTCTAATGTTATGCTTTTAGCCAAGATGGCCTTGCTGAGACTTCACAGAAGTCAGTTTTATCAGAGGAAATAACTGAAAGACAGAGTGATTAATATATAGTGTATAAAAGCTTAGAAGAGCAACTATTACCTGCTGTGGCTTTATTTGGTGGTGTTATTGTTGTTTATTCTTTGTTTAAATGGGAAGTTTCAAAGTAAGACCTACTTAATAGTCATTTACCTATTTGCTATTTTTCTGCTGCTTGATCTTAGCACAAGACCTGTCTTTTAGTTATTTCTTTTAGCAGTTTGATCTGCAATGTTT
Organism: Lichenostomus cassidix; assembly: GCF_008360975.1. NCBI lineage: Eukaryota > Metazoa > Chordata > Aves > Passeriformes > Meliphagidae > Lichenostomus > Lichenostomus cassidix. Next base: position 38,515,981 of record NC_139480.1, on the reverse strand, counting down.
GCACGTACATAAACATTTGTTTTGTCTACTTTTATTTGGCAAACTTCGGTCAATCAGATGGTGAAAGATTTTTCTCCCCCAATGTCAATAAAAAAAAGAATTCAGTGCTATATGTGTTCACAAGTCTATTAAGTTTGGTACATAGTAGCATTACGTTTGGAAACCAGATGCTTCTCATAGCTAAGCAGAAGCACATTTTGACACTCACAGGAATAAGTTACAATGGATTTACTGGTGAGAACCTGCCACGAGAGGGAGCACAGCTCTTGCTGATGGGTTCAAGGTGCTGGCCTTCTGTTAAAGCCTTGGTACTTGAATAATCCATCCAGAATAGTATCTTAAACTAACTGGAATTTATGTAAGAAGTATTTCAAGAAAATTTTAAGGACGTCTCTGAAGAGCTAAATTATTCCAACATTTAAATCACCAACCTGTATATTCAGCATACCTACCATAAACCATCCTTAGCCTTCACTCAGTTTTCCAATGTTTTATTCCCTGTTCAGATTGTGATTTTCAACTAAAATGAATAGCTGACAGGGAGGGGGTACCTTATACAATGATTCAGCAAAAAAACAGGTACAGCACAGGCTCAAACTAGGCTGTTTTAGCACATGACTCTATGACCTGGTTCAACATGACTGGCCCAGCTGTCTGCAGTCCCGAGTGAAAAAATACATGGACATTTTATTTAGTTCTTATGTAACTGGCAGAGCTCACCAACTCCACAAAAGGGTCACAGGCACAAGGCAACACTAGGGTATGGCTCATGTTAAGTGGTACCTATCACCTTTTAGCTCCTACATCAATCTGTTGGTTTATTTCATCACTTTACAGGGGTATCATCCTTACCTCTATCCAGCACTACCTAACAGTATTTTTGGACTCTTTCAAGGACCTCTCTTATACAACAATGTCATCTGAATTTGTCTGTTACTTACTGTTTCTTCCTCTGGTAAGCACAGCTGAGTTTGAGGAACTTCTCTGCTTTTAAACTTTTCTGGGAGCATCTGTTTTTAAAAAGACTTTTACATTTATTGTTGGATTAAATACCTGCAGTTTGAGAAGTAATGTATACAGAGTGTGTCCTCCATCCGCTGGCTTGTTGAGAACCCTGTAACAAGTCTGAAATGGCCTATAAAGTTCAGAATGGGCTGCTTAGTATCCATATTTGCTAAATTTCTTGGTTATATGGATCCCAGCCTAAAATTTTTAATTATGGCAGCAAAAGCACATTCTGGTTTCCTAATCATAAGGGATACAAACCACAACAAAAAAATTATCAGAAAATGCAAAGGGTAAATGCCTGCCTTTATTTAATATACATGGAGGTTTTTTTAATATTACTGTTGACAAATCAAGATTTCCACAGATTTGAAAGCAAAAAATTATTTATCATTTTACAAAAAAGACTCTTCAGAAGGTTATTGAGTGAAAAAAAAATTTATAAAAATCTAATTTATAGCAAAAAGACTTAGGAAAAAAATAAATCAGTGGAATCAAGAGAACTAATCTTATAATTTTAGTATTAGAAAAATCTAAAGACAAAAGCTTATAATATGCAGGTAACAACAATATATGTTTGCAACAATTTTCACAATTGAACTGTTTTTCACTGTCCTCTGTTCATGACTTACCTTTTGTAAGCTGCTTTAGCCAAACTCAAGTTACTGGTCACATTATAAAATAACAGATTGAAAAGTAAAGTTACATGACACCATGTAAGATAGATAATCCAATGATTCCTTCCCCTTAAGACTACAGAAAAGTATGAATTCTATTTGCAATTCTTAGCCAACTTAATAACCAGCATATATTGACAATATGCAGAGACTTTACTATGTGTGGCTGTGGCGAGATGGTAAAGAACACAGTAATGTTTCTGCAGTAAAAACATTTAGTCCCAAATTGTGACTAGTTTTAAAAATGTGGTATTCTTTAAAAAAAACAACTTCTTTGTATACTTCAGTAGCTGAAATGTTTGTTATTATGTATTATCCCATTTAATTTTTCTTTAGCAGTTCTTCAATGTGTTTAAAAACACTAGCATCTTCAATGGTTGGTGTTATCTGAAAAGGAAGAATATATAGATGCATGTAATAGTAGATAAGAATTTCATTCAGAGATTCTTCTAAATTTATACTTGAAAAGCAGTAAAGAAAAAAAGTATCTGTAAAGCTCTGAAACATGAAAATCTTTTGGGTAATCTACAGTAGAAATAAAGCATAAGGTACTACCTGAAGTCAAGGACCAGTTGTAGAACAGTCAAGACATTCAAAACCACCATGGTGTGCCTTTGAATGTGCATGTGTGCCTAATTCATTGAAGCAAACATCTTCCACTTACCTTGTATGGCTTTCCACTGACAAGTGCAGAAAGAGCAGAACGTGGAATCTTGCCAGAGCGTGTTTTTGGCAGCTGTGTCACAAACATCCCCTTCTGGAAAGCTGCTACTGGACCAATGTTGGCTCGAACTCGCTCAACAATCTCTTTCAAAATCCTACTTTCTTCTGCCTTTATTCCTAATGAAGAAAGTAAAATCCTTTACCCTTTCTAAGACTTTTGCAAGTGTTAGTGACATCAGTTATCAGTAAGTTCTCACCTGGTCTCAGTACACACAGGGCAAATGGAACATGTCCTTTCAAAGGATCCTCCTGGCCCACAACAGCACAGTCTGCCACAGCAGGATGGAAGAGAATACACTGAGGGAAAGAGAAAACTAAACTGAACAAAAAACAGATTAACATTTCAGTAAAAAAAACTGCATAGTCATAAAATATAGACTTATTTCTTACATTTTGATAGCAAAAGGCCAGTACACCTCAGGGTTCCAATTACACATGTTCAAGATATACAAGTGTTTATACTTTCATACATACTCACATGTGGTTTTCAAACAAACAGAAGAAATAAAAACTTTGGCAGCACAAAACAGAAATACTGAACAAACCAAAGGTAATCTCCTTACAGCTTTGTGAGAGTACCACATCTTTGGTTTTGTTAGTGAGATCTTTGCTGGAATAAATAACATTTCTCTAACATTACGAGTAACATGGGAGTTAAATGCATGGAGTAAGGACCAAAACCACAGAAGGACTCCTACTATAGAATTATAAAGTCGTATTGGTTCATTCTCTCTGACTTTTTTCATTCTTTGTTGCTGTAAAAGCATAGTTTCAACCAGAGCCAAATACAGGCCCAGCCTCAGCTTGCAGCCAGCCTAGCTCAGCTCACTCTCTTGGAAACATTAGGTCTCAGCTTCCTGAAACAAAAAATGGAATTAAACCAGAGCCTCCCTCCTTCCTACTACATGTTTACACATCACATTGATAAAATGTCTCAAATGCTTTTTTAGGTTAAAAAAAGTAAGAGATACTCTTTCCCTTCCATTTAGCCAACTGAGGTACTCACTTTCTAGAAGACAATCACCAAGATGTCTCAGTACATACCAAAATGTATGTCACCAAGTCTGGGACAAACCTGGCCTTAAGATGCCAGAAGTTGTGAATCCGCTTCCAAAGCAAGTGGCTCTTTCAGTGTTCCTTGTGGCATTTTGCTGTCAACAGTGAAACATTTCAGCACTTTTCAGTCCTCTGGACTGGACCACAAAGAGGACCTAATCTGACCCTACACAGAAGCCACATAATGTGACTGTGCATACAAGGGCTATGTGCTTGCTAATAAATGAACTTGACATACTGTGTTGTCAAAACCAAAGGCAGTGGGATGACTAAAGTTTTAGGAATAAAAGCACTTTTTGTTGTTTTTATTAAGTAGGAATACAATGGTGTGAGAATGAGAAAGACACAAAAAGTACAGAGAAGACAGGAGAACAACACTGAAGGAATGGAAAGCTGAATCACTACTGTCCCAATTAACAAAAGGGAGGCTCTTGTGTGACCTGTTTATGAAAATGATGGGAGAAGGAACCATTCAAAGGGTCTAGGATAACCCATCCTCAAAACAGATTTCACCATCCTTAGGCTTTATAGTCAAAACAGGAAGGAGAAACTGACTCTATGTGTCATGGTCAGTATAACACACACTCAGCAGTTTTTAGTAAAACTAATCTGCTCAGTGTGTTTCTAGCACACTTTGTCAGAAGCTATACTCATTTCACAAACTGTGATCCTAGAAATGTTCTATGCTACAAAATGGGCAAATGGAAAACACTGGCCTTAAAAGTAAATGCATACTCTATCAAAGTACTGAAGCATGACCATTTATGCACAGCTTTTAAAACTGGATTATTTTTCACAGGAATTAAATAGGATGGGCACAAGCTAAATATAGAAGAGAGCACTGGGCTTATCCCAGAATTAGAAGGGCAGAAGAGCCTGCTACAAAAAGCTGAAGCTGAATACACACAAATGCATTTGAATTCAGGGGCAGCCTACTTTGTCCAAAAAGTCATTGTATCCACACTGACAAATCATATAGGAATGAACCTTAGGCAACTCCAAATCCCTACAGTGTTTCAATGCATCACATACAATTAATGCACTTTGGTCACTTCTAGGCCAGATCCTCAGTAATGCACTCCATTTCCTGACATAAATATCCTTTATTTCCTGCTCTGACTTCTTGACCATGGCCACAGAAAACCTGATAGGCATATATAACAAAAAAAAAAAAATTAAAAAGTCAAACCCCAAAACAGCAATGAATTATGGAAAATTAGACTATTAAGTCTACAACCACAGTAACTACAGGAACACAGGAAAAAGGTCTGCAGTAATCTGACATTACCATCAAATATCACAATTACCTACCAGGTATCAACAGGACTCCTAAGGTGGAGATTTAAGTGTTGTCAGCTTGTTTTGTAGTAGCTTGTTTTTGTCATTCCAGTCTGCCACTTATTCGCAAGTCTTATGGTTAGCTGGAATAGTGCAGTTACTGTAGTATTTTTCTTCAGTCTATCCAAAGTGCTATCAACATGCCTTTGACTTTTCAAATGCTAACTTCAAATGACTGAAATTAGTAATTAGTAAATACTAACTTGAAAATCATCAAACTTTGTAAAACAACTGAAAAGAAGAATAGAAACAGTACTAGACATTCTAAAATTGTTTAAAAGTAATAAAACACTTGAGGAAGTGACATGGTTTTCCTGGTATGATCACTGGGCACAAGGCTGGATAGCAAATGCAGCAGCTGACAGAAACATCATGCTCAGGAAGAGGATTTCTCATAATAAATTCCTCAATTTCAAGTCTGTTGCCTCAGATAGTCAAGATTTGATTTGGCTTTTTTTTCAAGAAGGGACACCACAGATTTACAGACCAAAGACGGATGGATCAACACAAGCTGAGGTTCCTATAATGGCCACCATTCACTAATTAGTAAACAGTAACATCTACTGCATTGCATTAAACATGAAGCTCCAATACTATTAACAGACACATTAGAAAAAGAAACTAATAGTTTGGAACATAATAAAGCTGAAATACTTAGCCAAAGCACTAAGGAAAAGCTTGCTAAGCTTGTAATGCAGCTATAATGTAAATGTAGATAACATACTTGCTCAACAAGGCGACCGTCAGTTACATGGTGATTTAATGGACCTTTAATTCTGCATTTACTGATCTTACTGAGGAGCTAATTGTGGTCTTGTTAACACTTTCCCATTTAGCTAGCAATTTGCTGTGCATGCTTTAACACTACTCTTGGTTTCTAGCCTTGTTCAAAAGGTGAATAGAAGAGCTTCTAGAATGCCACAGTGATGAAACATTTTATGTTTTCTAGGGGAAAGACCCAACTAGCAGGGAGAAAAACACAGATGCTGAGCTCAGTATGATGGATACAGGAGAGGAGGTGATTCAATCCATCATTTGTTATAGCAGCTTCAGACTCAGGCTGAAGCAAAGAAAATGCCCAGCTCGGCCCATGAGTAGTAGAGCAGTAAGAAGTGGGGATGAGATGCCTGCTGTGCTTTAGTAGAGCAACACAAAAAAATCACTTCTAAGGGAAAGACGTTTAAGCAGACTGAAAGCACCTTTATATCTCCTTAGACCCGAGTCAGGGCAGCAGCTGTTTCAGCTCCCTGGCTGACCAATCCTCGACGGACTAATAATGTTTATGTGAATTTGTTCACTCCTGTGTAATCAGAATTTCTTCTATTATTTTCTAAGTTTTCTAGCCTTCAAAATAAAGTAGTCACTAGACTAACAGACATTATAAACCAAAAAATGACTCACAGATTAGTTTCTGATTCAGTGAACAGTTAAATTCAGAGTTCTTAAAAGCATATTTTTCTCTTGTATATGCCCAGCACGCCTTTTCCTATACTCCCTGAATAAGCAATTGATGTATCATCAGGGAGATCTGTAACTGGCAATCAATAACAGTGACTCCAGAAAGGTGAGTGAACAATGACACAAAATTCAGACACCATTATGAACTTCACTATTTTCACCACTTTTGAGTTGCATGGTATTACATTAATGACTTTCAATTTAACAGCAGGGTTTTTTTTACAGAAATTTTCATTGTTCATTTAGCACTGCTCATAAAACAAGAGACAAAACAGCTGTCAAGAAACTGTGAAGAAAAATCACTGAATATGAATCTCTGAAAAAAAAAAAAAAATCAGCCACCACAGAGCATTGTATTTTAGGAAAAGAAGTTTCTACTCCTAAGTAGAAATAGCTGATGAAACTACCTGGCCCATTGACACTACACTATCTTAATGTATTCCCAAGTAAATATGTTATTGGTGCTAAAAGGTATGCTTCCCATACTACCACACTGCCCCTTAATTCAACCTTCAAATACCAAATTATTCCTGCCTTATCAATCCCATGGTACAAACTGCTTAGTGTTGACTAAATTTGTTATGTTTCTGAAAAGCATCTGAGTAGGAAGAACAAGAAATGGGAAATGTTTTGGTTAAAAGCACCAGTGGAAATGCAAACAAAACAAGCAGAAAGAAAATGAGAGATCTTTCTGTGTGAGATTTTGAGATGTGAGATGTGATGAAATGTGAGGTTTTCAGTCTCAGTTTGCTTTATTCATCTTTCGCTCTTCTATTTTGTTGCCAGGCAATGCTAACCTCTTCAATCGCACCTGCTGAAATTCTGTGTCCAGCAATATTGATCACATCATCAGCTCGAGACAGGACATATAGATAGCCATCTTCATCCATATAACCAGCATCCATAGTATCATAATATCCCTAAATACAAAACAATGAAAAATAAATTTAGAAAGAGTACTAGGAATAGTCAATAATTTGCCATGAAACAAAAACCAAAACAAACAAAAAAAAAGGAATTGTTTCAAATTACATATGCTTTTGATGCTTGAAAGATTTATTCTGTAAAATTTTTCACCATTTTTATGTCATATTATCCTCTGCAGCTCCCTTTCCAGAAAGATTTTATTGTCTTTGTTAATACAGAAGACAATAGATAAACCCTGATGTTTTTCCAACCCTGCTTACTTTGATTCCTGACAGCTCTGAGAATGATGTTGCCTGGATCTACCCAAGGCAAATGGAATTGTTGCAACATAACAACAGTTATCAAATTGCTCCTAAAGATATTCCGTTTGCAGTATCCAAACATGCATCATCATCATCATGCAACTACACACAGCAAATCATTTGTGTGACCAATTCACTCATTTACTGTAATTGAGCCGAATCTTCCATTTTTTATAGGGCCAATCTGCCTTTTTCTGCAAGGAAAGAAGGAAGCCTATCCTTGGACAGTTCATCTGACAAGGAAACATAACTATTGCAGCCAAGAGCCTCCAGTGTATTTAGGTGCATAGTGGACAAGTGTCTATTTTGGACTGATACCAAGTTAGCATGACTGCATGTCAACAGGAGGAGTGTATTTGAAGCTACGCTAGTGTAAGGTCACAGGTTTATATCTTAGTTAAATTATATAAAAAGACTTTTTGGCTCAGAAGCTTAAGGTTCACTTCTTCTGTTTCAGATCTTAAAAAAACCAAAAAAAACAACAATATGTCCAGGAGCTGAAATTATAGATGAAAAAAGATTTACCTTGAAATGGTTCTAATTATATATATATATATATACACATATATATAGCAAAGATCTCCAATGAAATTATGACAACTTATGATAAACTGTTTCCCAGGTTAAATCTATTATCATTCAGTTCTGAAGGATTACCAGAAGTTTATATAATTGATTTCATAATTCTTACTGGAAATTTTTGGAAATATAACTTCTGGAATGTTTCTTCATTTTCCCAAAGACCAGAGAATGCTCCAGGAGGCAAAGGCAACCTTAAATTGAAAAGAGCAGAGGGAAGTAGTAAGAAAAACAGAGATAGCACATACAACTCATGCTCTCCATTCATACTTTATTTGCAGATAAATAATCATTGTCTACACAACCAGAAAACAGTCCAGCTCAATATGCTGGTAACAGATAAAAAAGGCTACATATTACTGTCATCATATGTTTTCAGCTCTACACTGTATCCAGACCTTACCTTTTATGTAATATAATCACTGCCTTAAAGTAATATTTGGTCTAGTAAACACCATATACTGTACTATAAATATGTTAACAGCATGCAGCTTTCAACATTTCTAAGGATTAAGTATCTGTTAGAAATTTGTGCATATACACTATGATACAGGCAACTGCATTATTATAGGTATCTCTAACACCCATACACGCTCACACGTGCACAGACAGATGAATTATCAGACATACACATCTTCAGTTCATGTAAAAAGATAAAACTGAAAGGACTTCAATAATGAGAATCTGAATAAAATTGCTTTTATATTTAACCTGTGCATAATATTATTGGAAATACCGAGGAAGCTCTTTGAAAGTATATTAATACAAGTCACTAATAGCAATTTCTAAAATAATTGTACTTATGTTTATTTTTTATAAGAAGTGAAGCTGGAAAAAATCTGGATTGCTTTATTAGTTGATTTTTTAATGCATACTAAACACCCCTTCTTCAGTCAATGATATGGGCATGAGAAAATATGGGACACTTCACATACACATCAGAAGAAGAGAAGCAGCAGAAGCCTCAGCTAACAAAGTGGTTGTTTCTTTCTTCAACGTTCTGACTTTGAAGGGATCAAATACAGCTTTCTTTAATTGCCTAAGAGATATATATTCAGGCATATCAACACAAGTTTTATGAAGTTTATCCTTAATAACAGAGAGAGAATGATCATATAAACAAATATTTAGATAAAATCATAAATGCTCCATACAGATTTTACTAGCATATGCCTGCATTTCTAACTAGCAAATATTTAGCCAGAGGTATTTTATCTTCTCCTTACAGTATCCCTGTGACACAAGAAGGCAAAATCTCTAGCAGTGAAAGAGTCCTCTGTAGCACAGCAGTACTGGTGTCATTACAAGTCTCTTGTGATGGTCAGTCACAAGAACACATGCCACCACCTCTGTGACATGCACACTTCTAACATTACATTTACAAAAAGAATAGTTAACTATAAATATGTATATAAATACTTAAAAAAAAATCCAACTATGGTCTAAACAGTACAAACTACATTGAAAAGGCCATCCATCCAGTCATGATTTGAATTCCTGATTTTTTTAAATCCCAGGTTTTTCAGCTCAATTCAGCTCAGCTTGCATAACAATATACTACTATAAACATTACTGCTTTTTCTCTGAGGGTTATGGCTCAACACATCCCATAAATTACATTCCATGAAAGTGTGGTTAAGGTATGGCCAGAAATGCCAAGGCACGTCCCAGGTAGTCACCCAGGGTTCAGGAGGGCAGGTTGGCTTCTGCCCATCTGGAAGAAATTCACTGCCCTATTTTAAGCCTTTCAAGCTTAGTAAGCATCTCTGTGATACAAAAACATGACCTACAGAGTGTTTGCTTTCGAAAAAAAGATTAGAAAAACAATATATTGATCCTGGTGTTCATGTATGCATGAGTTTAAAAGAAAAAATATCTCTTGTTTAAATTCAAGAAAAGCCACTAGAGAATGGTAGTTACTATGGTTGTTGCCTGGTTGCTAATAGCATTGCAATTCATAGCAGCCTCAGTCATTGCAAATTTTGTACTTTAAATTTATTTAGCACTCTGAAACATCTTTGTGATGGCAGAGAAAGAACAATTCATATTGACAAAGTCCTGAATTTCCCAACAGCTCTATTCAGTACTTTGCAGTTAGTCGTTGAATAGAAAAAAAAACAATTTTACTGCTGAAATTAGAAAAGCATTTTCATTTTTGTCATTATTCAGAAATCTAAACAGAGAAGTGTGTAACACATCACCAAAAATATAATTCTTGCTTGCACTGTTGTTGTCTTTGGTTGGATTTTTTTTTCAGGTGGGGAGACTGGGGCTGTCTCATATTCTGGTTTGGTGGAGGATTTTTGTTTGTTTGTTGGGTTTTTTTTAGGGAAATTGTACTGATAAATACATCCACAGAGCATTCTTCGTGAGTCTGCAGAAACCAGACTGCTAAACTCATGGCTACCACATGTACAGCGCATATAGCAGGATACAGATAACATCTGAAAGTGTGCTTCCATGGCTTTCTGTGAAAGGTTATTTGCAGTTAGGACCCCATTCATCCACAAAGCAAAAAGTGAATGCCCTCTTCCATGTGTCAATCTTTCAGGCACAATAATTCCAGAGCAATGGCATATACAACTCTTCGATAAGAGTTCTTAGCATCATGACTGAGTAGAATTTCTAGGCTCTGTGCAAAAAAGTAATTAATAAAATTGATAAAGGTAGAATTCAGCTTGCCAGAATATAATTATGTGTATCGAAATTTTGTCACAACATCAGAATTAAAATGTCCAGAGCCAAATATACCTCCAAACCACTGTAATTGTGGGAATGCTGCCATAAATTCCAATGGGAGCAGAACTGGATCATATTTACATGCAAAGAGTCAGAAGAGATAAAATGAGACAGTCCTAAAATAACAGCAACCTGAAAACAAACATCTCTTGCTTTTCTCAACCCCACCATTAAATAAAAAAGGAACATTTTGAAATGTTTGTGTCTTTTCACCCTAGAAAATGCAACACACACCCACAATAACTCAGTATTTAAAAACCATTGCCTCTTTGTCCATAAACTGAGTTGATACTCAAGATCTTTGGAGCTATTTTTACTAAGAGGATATATTGACCAAAAACGCCAGGTATTGACCAGGATATATTGACCAAAATTGCCAAGTAAGCACGATTTCCCCACAGATGGTCCTGCTTCTCTCCCAAGGGAAAGGATCACAGAAGACCAAGAGAGGAAGAGGTAGGTTCCTTCATTGTCATTTTCACAATATACAAAGTGGCCTTCCCTTTGGAACATATTGACAGTATTTCCATAGCTATCTGTTAACATTCTCTCTCACCCTGCATGCCAAGCCATAAAGCAGCCAGTGTTGAGCTTTTGCATCTGCTATCAGTTCCAAGATGAGCCCTCCCTTACTCTAGGCTTGCTTTGATTTTTCACGGGGTCATAACCCTGGAAGGATCTTCTGTCTTAACATTGCGTCTTCCTTCTCCAGAAGACAGTCACAAGCTTCAACAAATACAAATTCAAGACAAGTTTGCCAGCTCTTTCTAAAACATGAATGTGTTATCAGCTATATTGTATCAGGTTAACTGAAGTCAACTCATCCCATTTAAGCAGCAAAGAAGAGCTGCAGTTTCAAACCCAAGCTGCAGTTCAAGCCCAAATTCTACACTGAGAGAGATGAAAACATGTACACTTGAAAACTGTACCTTTGGATGTCAAACCTCAAACAAGATGTATAGGTCTGAATTTTGATCTCACGCCAGTTTTTCACCAGGACAATAACAGCAGTACAAATTATGCTATTCTCCATTTACTTCAGTGAAATTCAGATTAAAATTGTAGAACTACAAGAATACAGATCCAGGCCTATTTCTCATTTAAAGGTTGAATACATTTATAACAGCATCAGGAAAAGCAGGCAAAGTGTGTAAATTAATGATTTAAATTATATGGGTTCATTTAACAAAGATTCATTCTGGTTACATTTTACAAAGATAAGAAGGTAATTTCATTATAATTGGAGAGACTAAGATGGATGAGCTTGATAGCGCCACAAAAACTCAGAAGTACTTTAACAGTAACTGTTTCCTGGTAGAGAATTTTAAATATATAATTTTTTTAAAAAACATTGTTTCACAGTTCATTTATTTTTCATACAATGGTGGTTGAACTTTCGCAAACAGTCCACCTTTAGCTTAGCCCAAGAAAATCTGACTCCCACATATCATATCCTTTCAGAATACCACTCATCAAAATGGTGTAAGACTCCTTGTTAATGGAACCAAGCAATTATAGACAGAGCACTCAAAAGAGAATTTGCACAGAAAAGCAGATTTCTGAAATGAAACTAAAAAATGATTGGAGATACTACCTTGTTGGAATTCAGAAAAGACATCCTTTTATTTTATGGTAGACAATGATACTCAGAGGCTGTTCACTGCAGCCAGTCAAAGCAAATATAAGCCACTGTTAAATGAGGTTGGGCTTCTGAAAGGAGCAAAATCATCTTGACTCAAAACTATAATTATTACTCAGCATTTACGTAGTGCTGTGCATAAACATCACTCTTACAAAAATTTTTGACAGCAAGTTTCAAAGGCATCTGGAAGCTTTTTCAGACACCAGGAACAACAACACAGGGAAAAGGGTGGATAAGGGCAGAGGATCTTGAACATTCACCAGTCTGCATTAAATACTACTTTAGTTAGCTGCAAGGGGTCACAAAAGTAGTTGGTCTCAGTCTGGATTTTGCTTTACTGGGAAAAGAGAAAAAGTCATCAAAAACTAGTGAAAGTGCTTGGAGAAATTTCAAATTAAGGAAAGTTTAAAGGGTATTTACATGCACTCAGACAGAGATCTGCCAGAAAAACCATCTTTGGCCAAATTGCTCTCACACTGGAAGTCCTACATATTGTTTTATTTGTAAAGGGAAAAGACAGCTGATAAACATGTATAAGGCTGTTAGGGAGATAAAGCTTTTACACAGGTTCTTTATTTAAACAGACTTTCCATATAACACAGGCTAAAAGATGCTATCTACTAAATTATGCCTCAAACCCATAACTTTTGGTTAAAATAGATATCTAGGCTTGACCTAAAAATGTCAAAGTAAACCACCATTCTCCCAAGAATTTATTCCAATGTTCTAATACTTTCACTTCTAAAACAGTGTTTTACTTCTCATCTGAATGCATCTAGCTTCAGCTTCCAATTCCTTTATGCTAGATTACACAGCCATCTCTGAGAGATTATTTTGTCCTCTGGGTATTTCCTGGCCTTGAAAAAGTTACTATTTTACTGATCATGAATGAATTACATACCACAAGTTTTCATACCATGCGCATTTCAGCACTCAGGTCACTCTCATTCATATCTTCCCTAAAATCCAGTCACTTTCTCAATAGTCTTTTGAAATACAGACATAAGAACTAAACACCATGCATCAATGGATTTACTGACATCACATCCACAGACAATAATGTTGGCTTCTTTTCAGTTTCCCTACTGAATAACAAGGAATCATATTGCCTGCTTAGTTACACTAGCAGCTACCTCTCATTCAAACATCCTGTGTTTCTAGATATTTATCCACTGTTATGTAAAAAGCTCCTTTGAAAGTCCCTGTTTTCTAGGGCCCTCCATCCTATAAATCTGGCAAATTTTCACTTTACCTAGCTGCACAGCCCTTGCTTACAAGAACATATTGCCATCGTCTCTCCCGGTCTCCTTTTCTTCCTGGGCACTAGGAGAGCACAATGAAATCTGTGACCTTTCCCATGGGTGTACCCCAGCTTGAATGCCCAAATGTTGACTCATCAAGACTTACAAGATCTTTCTTTACTTTTTTTTAATGAAATACCAAAGTACTGTAGGGTGCTGCAAAAGATTACATCTTTTTCTTTCCCTTTTCTTCCTTTATGCTCTCTTGGTTAGCATTCAATTGAGCATTAATAATGATTAAAATCCTGGTTTCAGGTTGCTTCATACTTCCACACAGATACTGACTTTTTTTGTAATTTGTAATCCCTTGAGAAAATACATAAATGTGGGGCAACATTAGGGAGGATAAATTCTGGCTGAGTTAGGCAATAACCCCAAACAGAATCTTCTAATATGGCAATATCACTCCTGACAGGCACTTAAAGAACAAAAATTCAAAAATGTATGCACACATATTCCAACATTACCTGTTACTACATAATCCAACTTGTTGGGCAGAATTCCAAAGGATGGAGTTCATTTCACTCCTTTTTCGGTAGATAAGACTAAGTACCTACCCCAAGTCAACTGTGCCACTCCTGCAGGCACTGGAGAGGCACGAACGCATCTGGAAGATGATTTATTCCATTCTAGCTGAATAACTAGGCATGAATAATGTAAAGCACAATAATAACTAGTCTCAATATCTAAGCAGCTAGGATCAACTTTCTTACAAACTATGTTTTCTCTCTCCATTGATTACAAGCCTATGTTTTATTATGGCTTCAGGTACTACAGAGGTGAGAGCTCTGAAAGACAGTCTTCCACCCTGACCTGGGCTACTGATACTGTGAACCAAAGTTTATAAAAGTTTGGAGCAATTCTAAGTATTTGTGCACTGTAATGGCATTCATGCACATACTCAACAATGGAGTGAATGCACAATCTTGTATGTGTCACAAGAGAACTACGCCTAAACATGAGTCTGCTGACTCAGGAGACCATGTGTGCACTTAAACCTATGCCTCTGTGTCCTGGTGGCTCAGCCAAAGATGCTGAGAGTGAAGCAGGCTACAGACTTCATCCTGGAAACACATATCTGCATTACACAGTACAGTAACTTCACGTGATACTACTTTAGTCTCCACAGTGGTCTAGTTACATAAGATCAGTAAAAAACCTCCCCACCGTGGCAACTCCACCTCCCACGCAAGCCCTGCACCAGCCCACCCACACTGTTAGCGCTGCACATCTGCAGCTCCAGCGTCTGCAGCTCCTGTCTCTCACCCCCAGCTCGTGTGCCTGTTGCTGACATCCGCAGCAAACTTTGCTAACAGTTCATCAAAATCACTACATCCAGCCCAATACTTCAGCTTTTGACAGATTTTCAATTCATGGAAGGTTAATGCTTATCTTTGCATTTCCTTTCATTCATCTAAGCAAGCAGTGAAGACTCTGAGCTACCACAACTCTCCAAAAATCTACCAAAGAAGAAACAGATGAACACATTTCCTTTGGGACTTGTTTTTGCTGGCAGTTAAAAAGTTTCCAAAAGTGAAGTTATTTTCTGTGACTGAAAAAAGAAGTGGTTACAGATACCACCTTCATCACAAAGCAGGAGTCTCTCTTTGAGGAAATAGTACTTGAGAAAAAAATATTTGAGGAAAAAATACTGTTTAAGGAAAATGCCATTTCTCTAACAGCCTGTAAAACATCCAGAATACACAGCTGGCATGGGCTGTAAGGAGAAGTAGCCTATAGAGTGTTACAGGAGTAAGGAAAGGTTCTGGCAACAGTGAGAAGGCAGCAGGCAAGATAAATGCAACTGATATTCACAACGTGATCTAAACAGAGGCCTTTTTATCTAAGCAAATGTGGTGAGCAAGGTGTACTTTCACAAACAATATTAGAGTTTATGGAACTCATCGGACATGAGTCTGGTAAATGGTACTAAAACTCACTGCATGATGTATAGCACGGTTTTTTGATTTCTTTTTTTTTTTTCTGGAGTCCTTTCCTGTATGTATTTTGACCAAGTTCTATTACCAACGAACACTGGCTCATGCAAAGCACACACAGCAACATCTTATTTTTTTTTACAGAGAACAGAAAATACATACTCTCCCTCTAAGAATGTGCATCAGTGAAAGAAGAGGCAGCACCACACTTGGAAGCCAAAGCATGTCAATCTGTACCGCTGTACTAAACTTAAAAGATAAAATAGCAAAGGGAATGATTCAGTATCTTGCTCATGCATCACAACAGGAAGGCATCATGCTGTGCCAGCACTCTGGTAATTAAGAAAATGGTAAACTTTGCTGTAGTCTAAGAAAAAAACCCAGCAATCCACACTCATTCACTCACACAATTTAATCTGCAATTTTTCAACATTAATGGACATAAAACATTCTGGCAGTTTGTTATCAGTATCAGAGACAGACATGTTTTTCAATCCTCATTACTTCAATTAGTCTGGTTTTTATATAAACTTTAGCCAAAAGATAATCAACTCATATAGGAAGTTTCTTTTAACTGTAAAGTGTTTATTTTTCTTACTTTACCACAATATTTCCCAAAGTCTTTGCCTTCACTGGTTTCTTATTTTCATCCACAATCATGACTGTAAAAAAATAACATAGGAAGGAAACTCAAGTTTAGTAGTGAGTTTTTAGGTGAAGGAAAGTGTCTTTCTTTATGGATATCAACACTCTTCAGAATAGCGATACATCAAGCAACAAAATGAATTAAGTAATTTGGGAGTGCCAAACTGGATAATCTCATGACTTTATTAGCATTCAGCCTTACATACAAGAAGTCTTAAATAATACTAGTGCTTTGGAAACAGAAAATAGCACAAAGTCACAAAAGGCAAGACCACTGAACTTTTAAAAGTAAAAGAAATTTTCATACTGGAAAATCTAAACTTCCAAAGAGCAAAGGGCCATTAAGATACATGACAAATACATATAAAAAATGGGTGGGTAACATGAACAAGAAACAGCAATCAAGATGACTGAAGTCTAACACAGTTCACGTGAGAAATAATATTAGCGGTAAATAATTATATCTTTTCAAAAGCTCTCAGGGGTCTCACAAAAATATCCCCCACCTAACAAGGTTCATTGTTGTCTAGGATAAAGAGATTAAGTAACTCTTGAACTACCCAAAGCTGCACAGCAGGGTAATGCCCAAGTACAGTACAGAATCCAGACCTCCCAAATGAAGCCTTTTCCCTGGATGACACTGGTCCAACACTTTCAGTGAAAGCATCATATCCTGATACTGAGATTACTGAGGAAAATCATCTGAAATAGCCTCTTTTGTGCAGTCATCTGGGAAATGAAGTTACTACAACCACCCATTCAATCTCATGGTGTGGGCATAAGAAAGGAATGACAGACACCAACTTGGCCTATGATAATGAAATTACATAAGATGAAGCAACTAAACCACAGAAAAATGCGGAGAGAAGATTTTGACAGACTGGGTTGATAAGGATTACATGCTTTTTGAAGCCTGCCCAAGCAAAGAAAGCAATGTTCAGCTGAATCCAAATATCTCCAAATAATCTTACATTCTGTCCTACAAAATTTCAGAAGAAATGGGGAAAAGTGGATGACAGACTCCTGACTAAAACTCACATGTATAATATCACATCCTATCGCTTCAAAGAATGCCAACATCTGTAATTTACTAATTCTGGCTGAAGCTACTCCTTCGAAGATTATGGTAATTTTAAAACAACTGAAAAGCCTGTTGAAAGCAATGGCTCAGCACATAGGCACAAACAAGTACACAAGGCCAAGTTTTACAAAGACCTACGTGTGTAGCTGTCAGTGTTTTCTCTCCTATTTTTATGATACTAAAGTAAAATCTAATCAGTTTATTGTAACTATCTCATCAAGGTACCAATCCCAATATTTAGTCTTCTTGCAAGCTGCGTATTTCAAAGTAGAAAAATTTGGGCAAGTGAGATACTATGCTGCTCACTCCTGAATTACTGAAAAACTGACTCATTACTTCAAAATGTGGGACCTGATTCAGTCTGAAAATGCACTGAAATTATCTGCAAAGGTTCAAGTAGATCAAGGGGAAAGCACAGTATAATCTCTGATCTAAGGCAACAGACCTAGAAATTAGTATAGTATCTTGACTCACTTTTAAATGCAATTTGTGCCACTGCACTTTGATACCATAAGTCTTATTTCCTTTGTTCTTAAAAATCAGCAAAAAATCTGATTCTTTTTAGCAATACGTATAGGAAAGAATTTTTATGTGTTTAAAAAAAAAAGTAGATCTTGCAAATTTCTATTTATATTGCAGCATGTCTTCACCAACCATTAAGAGCTGCATGTATAATCTAAAAACACAGTATCTCTCTTCAAACTTGCATAAGAATCTCCTCTAATAAATATAGTAACAGCAGGAAAACAACATCAAACAGAAGTGGATGACATCAAGACAGCAGTCAATACAGAGTAATTTTTAAAAATCACTAGTTTATGAATAGCTGCATTACAGGACATATTCGGTCAAAGAGGTAAAGTTATTCCGTAAATATCAGTGAATTTCAGTGCTCATTTTTTGTTTCCTTTATAAGGTAAGGTAAAGACATTTCCATCATTCTCTTTGAAGAAGTTCTTTACTTAGACTAATCGCAATGTTCCAAAATATTGATCAGAAATTTTTATATTTTTGCTACTCGCATATTCTTCCTAGTCCTATAATCTGATAACATGTGTGATGCAATTACATTCTTTCACTCTTTCCTACTTATTAGAACTCTGGAGAAACTTCATGGCTTTGTTTAAATGTTGTTTTTAAGCTATTGCTAGTCTTCATGCCATAACTACAAATGCCAAAACCAGAACCTGCTAAAAAATGTATGGGTTTGTTGTTTTTTTTTAATGCTCACTACCACTTCTATGTGTTAAAAGAAAATAACAGCTTAGCTCTTTCTGACCAATGATGTGAGAACTTTTCCTGAAGACCACTTGATCTTTAATAATATAATTATTTTTCAGACTTCATGTATTTCTTGAAAACTGTGTTAAAATCAGGGTTCCCAGGTATTAAAATACTTTGCATTCTTAATCCTGTGGCTGCACCTCTACATTCAAATACCTTCCAGACAATGAGTGCTCATTCTTTTCATATTTGCCCATAGCCTACCACTTCTTATGACTGGAAATAAAAATACTTCACAGGTACTGAAAGACAGCTTGCTTTACAGCTCTCTCAATTTGTGTAGAAGTGCAGAAGAGTGTGTAGAAGTGTAGACAAGTAATGTGTTAAAGTATGTGCTAGCATTTTCATATAATAAAGTAGTAGATCAATTTTCTTGAACAAAACTCTGAATTCTTTATTCACAATCACATTCCACTATACACGAAAAAGCAGGAAGGACGAAAGTACAAGACCGTAATTTTGTTTTGCTACAAGATATGAGAATTAAGGAGCACTTACTCAGGAATATAGGCAATGTCCTTTCCTAGTAACATTTTAAGCATAGTCTTACCATTATATCCAGGCACTGGTTTTCCTGCCTGTCCTGGTGGAGGTGTTCTAGAGTTTCCCAAACCAATGCAGGAAGCAGTAATTGGAGAACCAGATTCTATTGAGAGAATACACATATTGTCAGTTAAGGTTGTTTTTAGGTTTCATTAAATATTTATTAGCTCTAAGTTGTTTGATGCTCAGCACATCAAAATAAAAGAAAACAAAATTCCTAGAAAAACAATGGAAGATTTAGAATTCACAGAATCACAGAATATGCTGAGTTGGAAGGAACCCACAGATATCACTGAAGTCTAACTCGTGGCCCCTCACAGGGCACCCCAAGAGTCACACCATGTGCCTGAAAGCATTGTACAAGCACTTCTTGAACTCTGTCAGGCCTGTGCTGGGACCACTACCCTGGGGAGCCTGTACCAGTACCCAACAACCCTCTGGGTGAAAAACTTTCTCCTAATGTCCAACCTAAACCTCCCCTGGCTCAGCTTCATGCCATTTCCTTGAGTTCTGTCACTGGTCACGAAAGAGAGCAGTACCTGCTTCTCCTCCTCCTCTTGTGAGGATGTTGAAGATCACAATAAGGTTGTCCCTCAGTCTCCTCTCCTCCAGGCTGAACATACTGAGTGGCCTCAACTGCTTCCCATACAGCTTCCCCTCCAGACCCTTCACCTTCCTTGCTGCTCTCCTCTGGATGCTCTCTTATGGCTTCATGTCTTTTTTATATTGTGGCACCCAAAACCACACAGAGCACTCCAGGTAAGGCTGCCCCAGTGCAGAGCAGAGCAGGACAATCCCCTCCCTTGCCCAGCTGGCAATGCTGTGTCTGATGCCTCCCAGGACAGGGTTGGCCCTCCTGGCTGCCAGGGCACTGCTGACTCATGTGCAACTTACCATCGACCAGGACTCCCAGTTCCCTTTCCACAGGGCTGCTCTCCAGCCTCTTATTCCCCAGTCTGTATACCCAGGGTTGCCCCATCCCAGGTGCAGAATCCAGGACTTGCATTTGTTTAACTTTCTTGTCTCATTTCTAATTACTCTGACAACCTCTCTATACTCATTCCAAGCGGCCTGCTCCTGCTTCCATCTCCTGTGTATTTCCTGGTCACGTTTGAGTAATGACAGGAGTTCTTTATTCATCCATACAGGTCTCTTTCCCCCTTTGCCTGATTTCTTGCTCATCACGATGCATCATTCTTGAGCCTGGAGGAAGTGATCCTTGAATATCAGTCAGCTCTCTTGGAAGACTCTTGACTGCAGGATCTGTTCCCACAGGATTCTTCCAAGAAGATCCTTGGAGGCTAAGCTTAGCTCTCCTGAAGTCCATGATTACAATCTTGCTCTATTTTCTCCTTGCCCACTACTGAACTCTGCAACAGTCACTGCAGCCAAGGCTGTCCTCAACCTTAACATCACCAGCAAGGCATTCCCTGTTTGTTAGCATAAGGCTGAGGAGCACACCACTCCTCATGGGATCCTCCACTACTTGTGTCAGAAAATTGTCATCAATGCTTTCCAGTAATGCTGATGCCTTCCTAATTATCCCCACAATTAGGCAGCTAGCAATCCTTCCCTCCTCAACTGAAGATACGTAGTTTTACATAACATTTTTATACTACCAGAGTTGTTGTTATAGAAGAATAAAAGTATCAAGTCATACAACAGTCAAAGACTGAAAAAAGCCCAATTGCTCTTCACTCCTTCCCTTTAAGGAAAAAAAATCTACAGAAATTATTTTGAAATGCTGCTGTAGCTCTGAGCCACAGAAAACAAAGTGTAGGTGGGTTTAGATAATAGGAGGAACACAGGATGAGACTTTACTTTAAAAACACAGTTTTATCATTCTGAAGATGTCCCAAGTCTCAGGTCACTCGGCCTGGAATTACTCATCTGTAAGTGCCAGCAAACAAAGCAGGTTTGTCTCCAGCTCTGTATGTATATCTGATCAATATGTTCAAACCTATTTTCAGTATGCTTGCATTAGGAAATCAGAGTAGTTTTTGCTGTGTATTTTTTCAACCTCCATAACATTCATCTGCCACTTCAGAAGTAATGTGACTATTCAAGTGCTTAAAGAAGCAAGAACAAGAACAAACATAAAAACTCTTGTGGTGTTTTTACAGTAGGTGTTACTAAGTAGCTGAAAGTTTAGCATTAACAGCACAGCTAAGCTAGGGCCTAAATACAGCTGTGGGAGGCAGAATAAAAATTATCAACCCTCCATGCTAATAAAGAGAGACTAAAAAGTTTGCTTTGTTGTTTCCCGATCTTTCCCTGTTCCTTCTTCTACATATTGCAAACTCCCTGCACAATCATGGGGGAATCTTTTGTTGTAACACAGAACACCCAGGCTATAGTTACAGTGGTGACAAAATATCAAAATCATCTACCATACCCCATCCGTGATTACACTGAAAAGTTGCATAAAAACAAAATGTATTCATCAGTTTGGGAGCTTCATTTTATGCACAGTATTTATACTACAGAATTTTCCTCTTTTATTCAGAACAGAAAGAACAGTGAATTGGAAAAGACAGTAGAAAAGACAATTTCGTTTTTGACTGTGTTAGGAAAATAAGTGGTAGCACAGTGTATATGTTGCTTTACATATTGCACAGTGAGAGCTACAAAACATACTGCAACAGATCAGGCAAGAAAGATATTCTCATATCACCAAAACGTAGGAATTAGCTTTGCTACTGAGAGATAAGGAACACAGCACCCTGCTAGCCTGATGTACCAGTAAAAATGGTGTGGACTGGGAATTGACAAACATTTATCATCAAGAGGCTCAATCCAAAGACCCTAAGGGGAGAGGAAGAATACCTGAAAATTAGTTTGGGTTAGCTTGACTCTCTAGTACACTGCTAATGAAATCAATAGAAGCTTGGAAGGCAATGTCATTGTACTAATTTGTCTGTATTTGTACCTGCTTTTTGGACAACGGTGAGTAAGCCTGAATGAAAGCTCATTTATCCTGAAGAATCCCAAGTTCTAAAACTTTGCTGCTGTTTCTTCTATTGTGTTTTCAATTATCAACGGATATATAATTTTCATATTTTCTCAGTGCTCTAATCTCTAAGCCATACATTCAGTTCCCATAGGCCAGTAAGACTTCTTACATACATGAAAAAAAATACAGGTTTTTTGGTACTTGGATCAGATATTAATTCAGAGAGGAAATCTCAAAAGCATCTGCTCTTTGTGTTAGGTTAAACATTCCAGAATGCTAAAGATTCTCTTACAATGTAGAATCACAAAGGAATACTGTCAAAGGACAGCATGAAGCTTTGTGCTGTATATTTCTTGGGAAATCAACTTAAATCATCCAAACAGGATGCTGGATTGAAATATCAATTTCCCAAACCTATTAGGAAACAACAGCCTCTTTCTAGGACAGTGTTTTTTATCACTGAGAAAACAGTCTCAGCTGAAAGGGGAATTCAATTCAAAATCCTGCTGAAAAGCAATTATCACTGTTCAGAAGAACACAAGGTTTTAAGTACTAAAGAGATATTTTCCTTAACAATTATTTGTAATGTAAGTACTGTGTGCCCCTTTTATAAATTTCCGATAAATAAAGCTGCTTATGAATCTTTGGTTTCAAATAAGGTTGGTTTCTTTACAATTCAAGTCAGGCTCTATGGGCAGGTTACAAGATTCAGGTCTGGAAAGTTGAAACAGCAACAGTCTTAAGAAGGGTAACACTTGTCAAGTGTACATTGTATTCCACCTATACCTTAAATCAGGCTTCTGCATATATGAATAGACAACCCTTACCTGACGGTCATTTGTTCATAGCTGCAGATTCTCTGAAATTAACGCACAGCACCTAGACAAATTTCCAATGCTGAAGACTTTATGAACTTCCATATTTTTAATGTAAGGAACAGAACAGTAGGTATGTCTTACAGTCTCCTTCGCAAACATTTGGGCATTAACTGTCCACTCACTATGCTACCAAGTTAGCTCACCCTCCAGCTGTGGAAGGCTTTTCAGGGACATCACAAAACCAACTTCCTTTATGCATAACACCTGACAATGTGGCAATAAAACCGCTATTTTGAAGGGGAATATTTTATACTGGAAGAACAAATGTTTCACAACCAGTCTGGTAAATGTATTCAACATCTGCTCTGAGTTACAACGAAAACAATACAGTGCACCTCTGAGAATAATGACAACCTCTTCATTTGACACAGAGAAGAGAGAGCTGGTCTTAAAATCAGGGCCGTTCAGGCATCCCAAGCCTCTCCTTATGCTTCATCCTTTCAGGATAAGGGCTAATGTAAAGAAATAGTCCTCAATAATCACAGATGTGACCTTCTTTGTTTTGTCCCAATCTACCAGTAAGTGAATATTATTATAAAGCTATTTCAATGTTATTGAAATATCCAATATAAATTGGACAGCTAATGAGTAGTCTGATACAGGCATTTTTTTGCACTTGTGCCTTAGAAAACAATTCCTATGTCAGAGAAGGTGCTGCTGATTCAGAAGCAAAAAGTGCACTCTTCAGTGGGTAGCTAGGGGAGTCTGTAAGAGTACATCTGACTTTATTAATCCAAAAGCTTCCACCTACACATGCGCCTGACTTGCATAAGCTGTGCTCTGCCAAATGATGCAAAGCAACAGCTAGTGACTTTTGTGCCCAAAACTGTCTTGCTCACTCACAGTCAACAAGTCAAGGAAGCTGGGAATATACAGCCAAGGTGTAGAAGGACAATGAGACTTTTTTTTTTTACAGTTACCTTCACTCAAACACAATTAAACTGGCTCAAGTCAACTAAGCAGTGTCCAGTTGTGCATGTTAATTACAAAATCATCATTCATATAATGTGTAATGAAAATTAATATTGCTGCCACATCATTGTCCATTTTACTGTTGTCTGTACCGTTTTTCAGGAACCTTTTTCATTTTGTTTATAAAGTAATGTATTTTCTGAAAGTGCCTGAATTTCCATGCTTATTCTTAAAATTGAATATCAGAAGAGAAACCAGCAATTCTTCTAGTATTTTCTAAATGCTTTAAAGCCCTTGTAGTCATAATGCATCTATTACCATGACTACATCCTACCCTTGTGAATGCCAAATACTTCTCATACAACAGCTCTATTCCTGTATTCAATTCACTTATTTGAAAACAAAATCAACTCCCAAAACCATTCAAATTCACCCAAGGCTCACTTTCACAATTATCCAACCACAGAATATACTTAAAAACTGCAAGGTTTGGTATCATACCTATATATAAAGTCTCTGAAGATTTCAAAGCCCATTCAAATGAAATCTCCAGAATAAATGTACAAAATGTAACTGCAAGGAAGATCCAACAGGTTTAGTTAAGGGTTTGTGGGCCATGACAAATATTAAAACCAAAGCATGAAATAATTGGTTATCACTAACTGGCAAGCCAGTAATAAAGCACCAGAAGTTTATGCATTAATTTTGTAAGTACACCAAGGTCCTTTGCCTCCAAATGGTCTATTATAAGGCACATCTTATAAGTTGCCTATAGCAAAATGACAGTCAACATTAGAGAAGAATAGAAAGTGTTTTGGTCATATTTGGAAGATGTCAGATGGCATGTTTAAAGATGCATTAAGTCAGGCAATGCATCAAATTATATTTTCAGACAAAATTAATTTCAAATTATTTTCATCCTAATGTGACATCACAACTGATATATGATGATATACTAAGAGATAAACAGAATGTAAGAAGTAATTACACATCTCAGTGCTAACTGTTTACTGTTCAATTGTTTTGAGGAATCTTAATATATTGTATGCATAGTAATACTGCCAAGATGGAAAAGACAGGTAAAATTACTACTGTGCAATTCAAGTATCTTTATTAGAGTCTAATAACTTAGAAGTACTCTCTTTCTACCCTCACTGAGCAGCCCTCCGTCCTGCAAAGGTTCATGCCTTCCATGCACTAGATCCATGAAGCTTATGTTAGCTTTACTGTTCTAAAATCATCTACTTTACACTAATGAGGACTTTATTCTCTAAACAACATAAAAAAGCAGTTGCCACATGACAAGAAAGAGATCAACAACATGTAACATCTCCACACTCATACAAACTGGAGATGCTGTCACAGCTCATCTCCTTCAGAAAGATGAGACTGCACTATTTAATTTTAAGACATCCATTCTTAAACATGTCCCCTTCTTCATTTGCCTATTCAGTGCACACTAAATATTGCTCATGGCTCAACTCTATAACTTAAGACTGCTTTATATTTCTTTTATTTTCAATCATCTAAATCATAGCAATGAAATTTTATGGAGGAAAACATTTATACTTCATCCATATTAATGTATGTCCCTGACTGTATGTGGAAAGACAATCAGAAAATATTACGATTAATAAGCACTGAGAAACTGAAGTCAAATGGGAACAGAAAAGCTTAATACACACTTTCTATCAGTTCTAAATTAGAAAATGTCAGCACAAATGAGGTAGACTAGCAGTGGCACAGCTGATAATGAATTTGTATCAACACAGAGAAGGAGCTGACCAGTGGGGAAAAAACAAAATATTGCAATGAGGAAAAGAGAACCTTCACAGAAATGTGAAGTACAGAGATGCATGCTTTTTTTTTTTTCACTAGAAGGACCTAGTGCATGTACTGACTTAACAATGTTCATATTGCAATAAATTCCATAAATAAAAATAAAAATATATCCTTTTGTTTTTTCAAGCCACAACACTCCTGGCCCAGCACTGATCCACGTTTCCCAAAATGCACGGGACAGCTGAAAGCCATGTGAAATGCACATCTGAAACAACCCTCAAATAAGAAACATTTTTGGAGAAAACACTGAGAATGTGGAAGACAGTGAACAGCTCTGAATGCCACAATAAACCTATGAAGCTGTAATGATTCACTCAAGCCAAAAACACCCTAGAGACTATGTATATAATCCAGACATACCTTCTTTGATGTCCAAGAATGAGAAAACCACGCAGAACTGAAAGGTCCGTCTCTGCCTTGGCAACATCCATGGCCACTAAAAAAAAGCTTTTTCCTCTCTCTCCTTCAATAAGGGCAACCAAAACCCTATTCGAATTGGGTGTTCTAGGATGACATTGAAGGAATGGTGAGCTACTGTTACTAATGATACACAGTCCACATGGGATTACTAAACAACAAACAATAACTGAAACAATCTATATTTTTTATACCCTTAAAGGACAGAATGCAAGCCTCCAGGTGGAGACAAGACAAATGTCATGAATGCCTTTTATAAATTCAGTTATCCAGTAAATAATACTCAGGGGACTCAGTAAACCAGGGTTGCAGAGCTGCAGAAGTTTCTACTGAATAATTCCCACTTCTGTAGAACTGTTTTCAGGTTATCAGCTTTCACTAAAAGAATACGATCCTAGTCTTGACAGGACGCATATGTCTTTAAAAAGCATGAACTGCATCTACACCAAGGCACCTGACAACCTAAACCAGTCACCTGGACTTTGGAAGAAATTTGTTAATCTCTTTCATTTCAACTCCAGATTCCTGGTCCCTGTAACTCCAGAACTGAAGTTCTGGCACTCCAAAAAAAAAATGTCAAGAATTGACTCTTTTTTACAAATTAAACAGCCGTCCTTTCTTTATTTTACCTTTCCTGCTGCCTGTGGGTCTGAATATTTCATGATATTAAATGAAATCACGGGACCGATCTGCAGTTTTGAATGTGGCAAAGCAGAAGATAAAGAACAAAATGTGGAATCCAACAGACAGATGGGAGATGGAGGTCTAGCCTGGCAAGGTAATTTACCTAAAGAACAGTCCTTTAGTGTAAACCTGATAAGATTAGCTCACAGAATTCAGTTGCATAATCCATCTTTCCAGATACTCATATGAAGAAGATTCTGCACAATGTTGCCAAGACAACACAATGCAAACTGAAATCTGGGGACCACAACATGCTGCTGGGAGATTGCGTTAATAAACTCTTCTCCATACATGACTGTCTCAGGAAGTAGTCAACTGAAATATATTCCCATGAGTACACTAACCCATGATTCATATTTTTTACACTGAATTCAATGATACAATTGTTTTGTTTACATAGTCCTCACAAAAGTTCTGTATAATCATTATTAAACCACTATGCTTAATTACTTAATAACAGTAAATCCTAACAAAAATATTATCAACACAGCCTTTGCATGTTTTAAAGGTTAGACACTGATAAAAAAAAGAATTTTAAAAGTAATAGAGTACGTTATTAATTGTATTACAGAACTTGGAGAATTCCTAGCAGAAAATTTTACCACAGTGTCTCAGAATATCCAACAGAATGTGCACATATTAGAACTTCTTTTTCAGCAGCCATAATGTATCAAGCACTATTTTATTTTTGTCCTAATGCCTGCTGCAGACACCTATTCCTTGCTAGATGAGGCAGCCCATTTCCCTGAAAACAGAAAATGTACACAATTGTTTCATAGTTTTGCCTGCTAGTGAGTTGATACTGAGGACATAGTAGATAACTTCAATTTGAACCTAGAACACATGCACACTCTGTAACTTTGATTTCCATAGTACACAACAAAAAAGTTCTATGGAAGCATGTCTCTTGACTGTGATTTTATGCAAGTTTTATCACTGACTTTTCAGCTTCAGTTCTGTTTCATCTGAATATTCCTTTACATGCTCAAAGACAGTCTCAAAATGTTTTTATTTAAAAATATCAAGAGTAAAAAACTATTTACATCCTAAACTTATTATGAAGAAACGGAAATCTGACATCATTTTTTCAAAATGTCAAGTGATGTGGCAGAGCTTGATTTTTTAGCTAACATGAAAGCAGCTGAAGATATTTAACACAAACTTTCAGAGCCTTCTGCTTCCACACCTCACCACAACCTCCTGGCTGGGATTTTTGGGGTTGTTTTTTTTTTTCCCTAGAACTCAAAGCTAGCTCCAAAACCAAGGTAAGCCAAACTCACATTTCTTTGTGTATTGAGGCCCCTCCCTCAGTGATGTGACACAGCAGGTACAACCCAAACACCATTTAGGCTACTTCAAATATATTTGGCAAGGCTCCTTAAAATTTAGTTACCTGGAATACTGAGACAGAGCAACTGTATCACTTCCTTAAAACATAACTACACAGAGAGAGAAAAAGCAAGGTTCAGAATGTGCATTCATCTTGCCATTCAGAAAAAATATCACAAGACATATGTAAATAAGCTAGGAAAATTTATCTCTCAGAAAAAAAAAAAGACAAACTAGAAATAAAAATCTGTTTCCTGAAACTGAATTTAAGCCTTCCTGGATAGCCTGGGGCAAAATACTTGTCTTTCTCTATTTAATGTCTGCAAGACTGGCATAACGGTACTTAATTCACAGGGGTGTTAAAAGTATTAATTGCTTGTGTTTGCACAACTACTCTGAAGATGTAAATTGCCATTTAAGTGCTATGTGTCAGTTTGTAAAAATAAGCAAAAACTAAACACCTGCACAAACCCAAACAAAACTCTCCTCTTTCCAGGTACAGCTGAGCACAGGATCAGAAAATAACATTCTTTCATCCATTGCTATATCTCCAAAGAAAACAGCAAGTTCTTCCCAGTCCTTACTGCCTCAAATCCTACTTGCCACTCATTGATGCTGTGACTTACATTTCACAGTTTGTAAGATGTGCTTGCTATATTGTAACACAAACATTAACATTTCAAATGAGTGTTATTGATAAAGGTGTACTGACACAAATCAGTTTTAAGCAATCAGCTTTTCTGGGTGTAGCTGCTTTGAAGTCCCATAATGAAAGCTTTCTTCTGTTTCAAAGTACTGTTTCAACTCACGGTGATTTCACATACTCCATAAATCTTTCAAGAACAAACGAAAGAAATGCATGTTTCTTTGTCCATCCTAATTTATTTCTAGTTATATATATGGCGAAAGGGCCAAGAGCTTTGAAGACATCTTACTAAACCTGAAGAAGGAAGTTGCTCACACTCCTATTTTATAATACTTTTGTCAGCCTTCTGTTTCCTTTAACTCATACTTATTTCCATCTCCAAATGATAACTCTGTCACTTCCCATCTCTACAAAGCTCATCTTTTCCTTCCTTTTCTCAGTCATTAACAAAGGAATAGAAATTACCTCATTATATAAGAAACACTACACCCAAATACTTCTCCTCCTCCATCTTTTGCTTTAGCATCAGTTGAAAGAGCCAACGACTAAGACATAACTGCCTAAGTGACATCTAAGGCAAAATTAAGATGCCATTTCTTACAGTTCCACAATGCCCTTGTTTTGGAAGAATGCAGATAAATATCAGCTTAGGGAATAAGTACCAATTTGTCAGACTAGCAAAGGTCAAAAGCATTTTCATATGAAGAAGTAAGTCAGAAACTTTCAATCTGAGGTATAAAAAACCAGAAATTAATAACTTCAGCTGCAATTAAATGGCAAAAAAAAAGATAATTCATTTCATTATAAAAAATATGTATTTTAAAAACTTATCAGTTCTACATAACATAGCTAATAGTGTCAACTTCCTCCTGACAGAAATTATTACAGTTTTTTATTCCGAGTTTTTTAGTATGTAATTTTTTTTATTTTGGAGATAGTTTAGAAAACTGTTATTTCTGGGTCCTCTATTCTGTCATCAGTCACTAACCTAGCATATTTCTAATGAAGTAAACAGCCAGTTATCTACTCTGTAAAATATTTCACATTCAGTACATACACCTTTAACCTCATGTACTGAAATCCAATACTGCTTGGTTGAAACTGCTGTTGCAGCACAGAAATCCACTTTCAACATTTTGACAAGTGACAGACATGGTGAATGTGACAGGACTGCTTGTTTTTTCACAGTTAATAGGATACATTTTGTATTCTGCTAAAGAAGAGATGGGTGAACTGCAGAAGGGAAGGCTGCTTTCACCTGCAGCCATGGCTGCTGTGCTCCAGGACAAAAAGAGCCTTTTAGAGGAAGGAGAACATACTTCTTCCCCCAAGCATTTGATCATATTAATCTCAAGGAAAAGTCTAAGAATATATGACAGTGTGGGGAGAAGCATTTTTGTTTCATCTCTGTTACTAGACCTGACCATTCTCTACTTTAAATGCAGATCTAGTTTATTAGATTGCATTCTATTAAGTACTGGAAGGCAAGGGGGGTGGGTGCTGCACATTAAGGGAAAGGGGCCCTCCCTTGTCATAGCTCAGATCAGGAGCTGGGTGCCAACTTCTGGGTGAAGACCAGCAAGAGACAGACCAACATTTGTGCTGTTGCAGTGGGTATCTGCTGAAGACCTGACCAGGGTGAGGCCTGCAGATGAAGCCCTCTTCAAATGAATGGAACAAGTCTCATATTCACAGGCCTTCATTCTGATGGGGGACTTTAATCACCCTGGTATCTTCTGGAAGGACAACACGAATCCAAATTTATGGCAAACTGCTGACAAAGGTGATCAAGCCTGAAAATCTCTCCTCTGTATTTTACAAAGGGTATTTTAAACCACTCACCAGTTTGCCACCAGTGGTCCAAGACAGGTACCTTGAAGACCCTTTTTGACCATTCTAGTGTGTCCACATCACAGTGCTCCCCAGCTACAAACAGCGTTCTCAACCTTTAAATAAAAATAAATAAAGTCTGAACTTTGATCTGGGTGTGGAAAGAAAAACAAGATAATGAATATAATACATATCTCTGGCTACTGTTCCAGATCAAGGGAAAAGACGGAGGACTTTTACTTTTTGTATGCTCTTTTCTACTAAGTAACAATTAGAATATTTGCAGTATTAATTTAAGTTCTTAATACTTCATCATGTAAAAGAATCTTTATTTGCTGAATGTAGAGACCTTGGGAGACCAGAGGCAACCAACTGTCAGTCAAAGTAAAAAAATAATTAGATGCCATGTACACAGTGACTAGGTAGATATCCTTGTTAGCATTGCAGAACAATTTTCCACAGCCAGATGAATGTCAGTGACATTTTGTTTCACTTCAAGTCTTTCCTCAGTCTACTTTGAATGAAGACAACTCCTGAACAAAGGACTTCACTTTTGTCCTTTAAAAGTGGACACAAACTGCACTGATTTTGTAAAACCTGCAGACCTGTGGCCACAGAAGGAGAGAATTCTTAGATATATTAGCCCTGATACAAATGTCACTTCAGAGGTATGTCATTTAGAAAGAAGACTACGAGTTTCATCTTTCCATGGAAATTAAATCCAGAAAGCAAATTAGTAAATAATGAGAGAAGTCAGATCAAATAACCCAAGGGAGTCAGAAATGAGAAAGCAAAATGCACAGATCAGCCTGTCTGACCACAGAACTCAGAACATCTCTAAGAGGGAACCTACAGATCGACCTTTCATATAGGGACTACAGATACACTGTAACTTTAAAAAGGCTGCCCAAGCCTAAGAGTATACTTTGAATATTCACACTGCATTCGTCTCCAGAGAGCAAGCACATGCTGACAGCATAGAAGGTAGCCTCTCACTCAAGGACTAGTGACCTGCTTGTTGTGTAGATGGAAGGCATGAGAATGTGGGAGTTTAGCAACATCTGGAGAGAACATAAGTAAAACATGGGATAAAACATCATATGTGTAACAAGTCACATGCCCTAACATTGAAGGGTTTTGATAGGGATGCTTGGCCGAAACATAAAAAATTCTATGAGTTTCTTTTCTTTTAGATCCATTTACAGATCCATAACTGGAGGGAAAAACACTTCCACAAGCAAACAATTGGGAACTAATGACCAATGTAGGCAACCCTGCACCAGCTAGATATAA
The DNA here is from genome assembly GCF_008360975.1 of Lichenostomus cassidix. Taxonomy (NCBI): domain Eukaryota; kingdom Metazoa; phylum Chordata; class Aves; order Passeriformes; family Meliphagidae; genus Lichenostomus; species Lichenostomus cassidix. The sequence goes on along the minus strand of NC_139480.1, from coordinate 38,483,960 downwards.
CAACCTGAGAATGCTCTTATCTGTGAACTAAGCAGCAGCAACAATCACAGAAGTAGCCATAACAACAGCTTGATATAGGAAATTCAATTCACTGCACTCCTAGTTGCAAACTTATGAAAGCCAGAAAATCTTGAAAAGTATTACTGTGTTGAACTTGAACACGAAGATGAAAGAATTCAACTTCCTAATTTCAGAACAGTGTTTCAGCCAAGTCTCCTTTCTGACACTCCAGAAGGATTTGGGGTATCTTTCTTCTTGCAATAGAATGCAAGGGGTCAAATGTATAAGCAGTTTTCACATCAAATAAGCTTAGTTTTCTGCACTCATAAATATTCAACATTATTTTGGTAAACTGCTTTCTGAGCACACTGGAAGATACTGATTGTAATGAGTGTGACCCCAATCAACATCCCACACTTGAATGCTTTTAATTGTAAAGCACAAGCTATTGCTGACAATTACAGTCAATAGCTAACTAGAAGTTGCAATGCAGATTGAAGTTTATGACAGAAAAAACCAAAATACTATTTAAGTATTTACCACAAATATGTATTTTAGGAGACTTTTTAAGACTCATGTTCACATGCAGGGCACTCCTGGTAAGCACAGTTTAATTTACATTATATGTAAAATTCTGTCCTTAGGCATGCTAAAACCAACACTGCAGCTATGACTTAAAAATTTAATTCACAAATTCTTTAACTTTATATACCACTGAAAATTTCTGTTAAGTGTCCTTGTTTAAAAACAGGGCTATTAAAACACGAAGAACTTACAAGACTTAAGTAAAAGTTAAGGTATATTGTTATCCCTTGAGCCAAATGCAAAATTCCTCTCTTTTGAATTGCCAGCTTTAATAATCAGATTTAATAATCTGCAGGCTCAATATCAACTTTATGTTGTGAGAAGGAGAAAAATTAGCTCTTTGGCAAACTTACAAAATCCTCAAAAAGAGTATCAGAGCAAAGTGCTACAAGTCTAACAAAATATAAGAACTATGGAATTATTTTCTCCTCTGAAACAGTAGCAAAACAAGGGACGGCAATGGCCAAGAAATGTCCCACTGAGCAATTTTTTAATGACCCACTTAAAACTTCAAAGCATGTCAGTGCACCTGTTATTGCAATCATCTATCCCTGAGATGCAGTTAATTGGGAAGAAAGGTCTTAAAGCGTCTCGGGTAAATAAATGTCCTCAATTGTTCTGAAAACCTATATTCCTAACATGAAATTCAGTACAACCAAGCTTTTAGGCCCTACACAAGAGTCCAGCAGAATGAACTTCAAATATCACCTGGTATATGCTCCTAATGCAATATACAATGCAATGTTCCTGAAGCAATATAAATTGTTATAGCACATATATTCTGGTGTCATTCCAAGCACAAAATAAACCACATCTCCCAAATATTTCCCAAAAGCTTAAATGTTCACATGGGTAATAATCTGAGCTTCACTTTTTCAAATGAAAAGATCGTGAAGACTTTTTTTTTTTAAATTCTGGAATGCACACACCATTTTGGGTTTTTTTCCTGGCAAAGAAAAACTCTATCAGCATCATATTAAATGAGCTTTTTTCCTAAAAATACAGCAATGAAGGTTCATTTGTAATTCTTAACATTAACAAGGAATAAAGAACTCTTACTAATTTCTAATGAATTTTTAATGTACCTGGAGACTACATATATATATCTCTATATACACACACACACACACACATATGAAAGCACATAAAAAAATATTTTCACATTTCCTGATTTTTCTCCAATGATGTGCTTGTTCATTTACCTCCCTGAACAGATTTTACCTTGGATATAAGAATCCAAGCATTGGAGGCTTTGGTGACAGAATCACAAGAAACACAGAACATAACTGCAGCTTAGGTTCACAAAGGCTCTTGATGAGCACAGGGCGGGTCAACAGCAGCACAGAGCAGGGGGCAGCAGGCGGAACTGCATTATGTACTTCATCTGTAATGAGTTCTGGGTCTTAATCACATATCCTCTAGCAGCATGTGTGAAACATCAACTCTATCAGAAAATATTTTCTTCTAACAGTTTGAGCTTGCTGCTTTAATTTCACATCCTCTTGTTCCTGTGTTGTGAGACAGATGATGGAAGTTTCTTATCTACTTTATATTCATTATTTCTGCACCATTTTTATGGAGTCTCATATTTCTTTCTAAAGCAAGTGCATTATTATCCGGTATCAGATGAACAACCTAGAATCTCGGAATGCTCGATATAAAATTGCAGAACATTCTCAGCTGACCAAAAGTCAAGCAAGCAAAATAGACAATGGGATAAAAATGGCAAATTATTACTTGTATGTTAATTTAAATTGCTCAGCTGTTGCCCTATTTCACGCAAAACCATAGCTTATCAATTGTTTGGAAATCAGAACAATCCAGCTCCCAAAAATTACACCAATTATAGGATGAAGTGTGATTCCAAATATGGGAAGAGTTAATGGCCTGGTGTTATGGGGCTACCTTATGAAGAGAAGAATGGATTCAGAGAGTTGAACAGAATATGTTTAGGTAGATGAAGTTCATGGAATTTGAATGTTACTTGTTTTTTGAGCACAACAGGCAGCAATGCTTAACAGCACTGGATGTTATCAAGAGCTATGTGTTTAGATCTTTATAAATACGTGGTTGAACCAGGCTTTTGACCTACAGTATGAAAAACTAAACATCTATTTCACTTTTAAGCATGAGCTGTGTTTAAGACATAGGCAATATTTTGTGTCAAAAGCAAACAAATTTCAAGATTTGATTCCAATAGCCACAAGGAATAAAGCATACACACTAGAACCTTTGGAAACATCATAAATAATTTTGTGCAGAGGCCAGTGATACCAGAAACATCTGTTCTTAACAGAAATTTATTTAACTTATATTCTTTCAAAAGAACACAGATTTCTATACAATTTAATTTACTCCTGTAAGTCAAATACTCCCTTATGTATGGAAGCAGGCATTGCCTACCATGTCTCCTCCTTATCCAGTAACCGTCTTTTTGAACATGATTTTTTCAAACTGACATTGACTTTTATCATTTTTTAACAGAATTTTTCAGAAATAAAATGAATCATAGTGGAAACCTCTTTCAGGACTGCATTCCTGGATGTGGAGTCTCTAAAGTAAGGATCCATTTTAGTGCATGTAGCAGAAAGACATTTCAAAGATTCTTCACCATGTAACAGAGAAGAATGCATCATAGATCAAGTAAATGAACTAAAAGTAAGACTGCTTTCCAAATGAATCACGCAGAATTCACGTGACCTTGAACAGAAAAGTCCATCCAAGTAAAACCCAAACCCAAGTACTTTCCTAGAATAGAAATTTTAATCACCTGATAGACTTCCTTAACAACTGCACCTACTGGATACTAAATTCTACATTAGAAGGTTTAGTAAAGAGACATCACATCCCAGTGAACGACATGGTCCAAAGCTGAGTGAATTATGAGACAACTAAAGCTGCAGACAGGTGGAGAAGCTCGTCTGATATGCACTGAATAGGAATGATGAAATACCTCTTTACATCTATGGCAACTGATACCACAAGGAGAATCTTATCTGGTATTCTCATTTGGCCAGAAAGTGCGACAACTTACAAAACAGGTTAGCAGATTTCCCATTAAATGAATACTCTAAAGACAAAGTAATTGCCTAAGAAATGCCAAGGAATAGCAATTAAATTTTCTAGCAGCTGAATAATTTTCTTGTCAATCAACATCATAGGACAATAGTGCATTGGTGTCGCAAATGAGATTGTTTCTTATTTCAAGGAGGAGTACGGATTGATGATAGCACTCAAAACAGATAGAAGAAAGTAATGATAAACTTGTCATGAATATACTGGGAATAAATCCAGCTTACTAATAATAAACTTTCCTGAGCAATTAAGAATATGGAGGTCTAATGAAGCTACATGGCTTTGCAGCTTCCCCTTGTCTTTGAACAAGGGTAGTAATAGATGTTCTTATGACTGAATACTGCCTATACAATCTGACAGAGTCCTTGTTTGATGCTGAGCAAATTATTCAAGATTAGTTGTGGTCCAAACCCACGTATTTTTCATTTTTGGAATGTTTACCAGAAGATACAAAAACATGGCCTGTAGAAGTATTAAACACTCACAGATCCAATTAACTGTGAGAAGCATTTTATTAATATAATGCTAATAATGCCTTTTAACTATAAAAGGCTAAGAACTCGGAAACAGTGGTAATTCAGTGTCTCAGACTAGATATTCAAAACTAACAGAAGACTTTGACCTTAATCTCTCTGTGCCTCAGCTTCCCATCTGCAAAATACAGATAATACCACTGTCTCATCTCACAGGGAATTTGTGAAGATGAACTCAGTCAAGAGTTTGAAGCATGCTGATAGAACAGTGATAAACACCTTAAAACCAGTACAAGATAGCAAATAGCTCTTTGGACACATAATCATAAACAATAACAAAGTTTCAGGGAGCAACCAAAACATTGACTAGCTGCTGATTAAACAAACACTAAAGATCCTGTGCACTCAACAAAATGAAAGGCCATATGGGAAAACAGTACAGGATGACACAATCCAAGACTGCATATAAGCACAGAGGAGTAAAGTTGAAGATGGGAGAGGAATCCCAACTCAGTAAAATCTCTCAACATTAGTCACAGACTTCTTAATAGCTTTCATCTCCCCAAAACTATTGATATAAATTTACACGCATGTATGTGTACATCTAAATGTTCAAGAACAGATTAAAATGGCACTCTACAGAAGTGGGCAAAACCCCAGACACTCTGTTATTCTTAGTTTATCCAGCCAGTGTATCCTTGGTTCACCTTTTCAAAGAGTACTGCTTTCCAAAGGCTGCCTCAGGGTCCTGCTGACGGATTGCTCTAATTGCAGTTGGTGAAGTAAAGAAGGCAGCTACTTCATGCTCTGCTAGCACACGGAAATAGGCACCAGCATCTGGCGTTCCCACAGGCTTCCCCTATGGAGAGAATAATTTAAAATGTCACAGGATAAAAATATCTCCTAGTTCCTTGACAGTTCAAGGCTTAAACATAAACAGTAGTGGTAGCACAGCAACAGAAGTAATTTCAAGTAAGACTTCAAAGGAGGCTTTGTTAAAAATAATAATACTGTGACTGTATTCTCCTATAGAAATAAATCCACAAGCTTTGGGCACCATCCCTTACATGAACACAGCACACACTAATTGCTACTTAGGAAACCAGGACAAATGGACATGCAAATGAAAAGACAGACACATAGAGCTGTTATAGCACTGGCAACAGAGGGAGTCATATCCCTATCTACCTTGAGAAGCAGTCTGGAAAACACCCCCACTCCCTCTGAACAAGGAGTCTCTGGACACAGAGGCACTGCAGCTGTATCCCATCCACAGGCAGCTTTTTCTTACCTAGAAATTTTTCTGAGTTCTGGGAAAATTCCCACTTAACGGCTTACAACTGGCTTTTTGGAACCTTCATGCTACCCCAAGTGAAGCCTGGTTCTTTAAAAAAAAAAAAAAAAAAAAACAAACCAAAAAAACCTACACATTGTCTTGAGCCACGGGGCATAGCCAAGAGAATTGTAAACAGAAGTAACCATTTATGAAAAATCGTTCAATGGTAAGTAATCCTAATAAAAAATAATCAAGAATACTTTTCTGTGGTGTTGAAAATATCAAAAGCAGTCAGCACAGAATCATATAGTCACAGTCTTACTGCATGTAATTACCACAGTGCATGAACTGCTCCATACATATTCTGAAATTAAAAGGTGATGTTAATGTAGAATGAGTTTTTGCTCTGCAGGTATCACTGTAACCTTTTCACTAGAAAGGCTGCACTCAGAAGATGAAGTTTGACAGACCTCACAAGCTGAGAAACACACTTTTCCTCATGCAAAAACAGCTTCATCAGTGCTTTATACAAGAAGCCACAAACACAGAGAAAGTTTTGCTTCTGAAACATCACCATCTTTTCCACAGTTCACAAGAAAAATTCATTCCTTCACCATCCTTGTGGACATGCAAATTTGAATAGATTCATAGGCCCAGCAGACAAAAAGCAGCATAAAACTCTAATTAATACTTTTCATTTTACCAAGACACAAAAGGAACAGAAGCATTTAAATACCTTGAAAGAACTCACAAAATTCTATATTTTTATTCTGATAATGAGGTAACAGAGTAAATGCCTTTATGAAAACACATACTAATCAAGTTAGTTGCTCTATCCCAATATAATAAGCAGCATGCTGACTGTGATGCAGGCTCATGGAAATTCATCCCTTTCCCTCCCATTTGCTTCTGTATTCCCCAGGCTTGCTCTGCACCCAGCTGCACCTAACACTGGCAAGAGCACTGATGAACCACTAATCAAAAAACACTGCACAGCCGAGGCTGGATACATACCATTGGTTTTGCAGCCCTATTGTGAGATACTGCTGCTGGTGAGAGGTGTGCTCAAAAAGAGGATCACCATAAGAGATTTAAAAAAAAGAAGACAAAATAGAACACCCAACTGAAAAGCCTTTTTCTTTTTTTTAAAAAAAGATGAAGCAGGCAGTGACAAATGAAGAGAAAATAAATTTAAAAAAAAACAGTTCTCAGCCCAAGTAGAAGAGTAGCATAATCAATGTTCAAACCCCTCTTTTTGCAATTAGCCTATCCTCAATTGCCAGAAAGAAATACAAAATTATGTTTGTTGAAAAAGTGTTATGTCCTTTTTCCTGTCAGATAACACATAGAACTCAAAGAAAAATCTTTTGTCTGAGTGTCTTGAAGCATCACCCTAGCAGACTCCTTCATCACAACTTTCATGTACTCATTAGTATTTTTTAATGAATCTATTTGTTCAAGTTGACATCTTCTCCCTGTAATGTTCACTATACCTGCCAATCTGTAGGCACCTGGTTAAGAATTCAAACCCACATCACTAATGCTAAAACAAATGGTCTCAAACTCTGAAAATTGTCACATTTCCACAAGCTTCTCTTTAACTAATTATGTAATTGAACTAGTAACAACTATCTTGGATACCTAAACAGCTAGCTGTGGAGCAAGCTGAACTTAGTTAGTCTGCCAGTAAAAAAGTAGGCTGTTACTTTTAACCAAATGGCAATACCTAGAGCCCCTAAAAGGGCTATGTCTGGCCCTGAGCACACTCATTCCCTCTCAGGCTCCATTTCACACCTGATCCCTGCCTGAGCTGTGTCACAGACATGCCTGTGCCTTAAATTCCCAGCAAGCCTGAGCCTGAGAGAATCTTCCACACAAACTGTTAAACCTTCGGGAATGTATGGGCAAGCGTGCACGACTCTGACAGGTGGGTATTTATGCCAAAGGTAAGCTAAAGCACTTTAGGTTTGGAGTTAACAGTCTCAGATATAGGAGAACACCAAATAAAACACAAACAGTAGACAGAAGAGGAAATTCACCTGACAGTTTATAGGAAATATAACTCAGAGAATAAGATATTCATTTAGGAAAAAAAAACAAATCTGGCACAGCTGTAAAATATTCCTGCTAATTCTGCAGAAAAACTTCCCAGGTATCTTGGCAGCTGTTCAGAGTTTAGCAAATGCATAAACAAAACCTGACATAATGTGTGCAATCGAAATGGTTAATGGCTCAAACATTGTTAAGACCACTGAGGAACTTTGCCCAGTGTAGCAAAGCATGCAAAGAAGCAACTGCTCATCTGCGACCACCAAAGTCCATCCCTCTGAATATGCCTCCTGATAGGAATTTGGACTGTGAGTTAAGCCACCTGACAAGGAACTTGGGATAAGATGAAGGTGGCACTACTGTACAATTATCTTAGGTCTAAGGAGAATTAAACAAGACTGGGAAAGAAGAATGTATCCAAGAGGGAGGAGGTGAGTTTTTGGGGGTGTGACGGCGAAATCTCTGGGCCACATAAGACAGAGGGAGTGAACACCTGCCACCATGGGACAATCACATGAGAGGCAGCTATCATGTCTCAGAAGGGGTCATAAACCATCAAAGACACCCAAAGTGCCCCCAGACTCATTCCTCAGGGCTTCCACCAGAGGACTGCATGTGATTCTAAGTTTTGCAAGAGATCCAGAGTCTGCTGCATAAGACAGTGTAAAACTACCTCACAGGGGAAGTGCTTGGGCATTTCCACGTACACCTGAATGTACATTAAAATTCCCTGAACTCTGTATTTTGTCGGATGCCCACCACAGAGAAGACCAGAAGAAGGGGACCAACAGGACACCACTGGATCCATAGGGGTGGTGACTAGCTTTCCACTTAATCTGTTTCTCTTTCCCCCCTCCTCTGCTCTCTTTTCAATTCCTATCTCTCTATCTACCTCACATTTACTGATAAATAGAATCCATACTATTGACTTTGGCATATGGCTTTGTTTGCAAAACTTTAATTCACATCTCTAATAATCAGATTATTACATGTAAGCAAACCATATCTGAGACAGTGCTAATTAATTTCAGAGCCCAAATCCTACAAATAAAATTGCCAGAGAGAGTTCTCATTTATTATACAAAAATTGTAAGTACTGCAAGATTCCATGAGAGGCTTATTACCACATGTAATTTTTATTTTTAAAAGTTAGCAATATAAACAGTAAACCACATGGTAATCGAATTCAGAATATGCTGACAGACTCCTGCATCAACTGGGGACTATAAGCAAATGAGATGTTTCCACTGGATTTCTGTAGGGATCAGTTCAAGACCTGTTGCTATTCAGTATTTGCATTGATACTGTAGATGAAAATTGATTTTAAAAGTTACTGGCAATAATATCTGTGGTTGACAGGAAATGAGAGTATGGTAAACAGGAACAGGGCAGTCAGAAAGAGAGTGATCTCTCTCACCTCATTTAAAAGAGAAAAGTAAGAACAGACACTTCTTGTATCAGCTAGAAATATTCACACAGAAAAGACTTTCTTTTAAAAACCTACCAAGAGACTCTGAGGCAGACAAACAGCAACATTGTTCTGGAAGCACTTAGATTTAGCATGTAATTTATGAGATGTCAAACAAGTGACCAGACATCCTGTGGCAAAACGTGCTGATGGTTTATGATTTCATACATGATTATGAAAAAAGATTCACAGACAGCAAGAATCATCAAGGGGATAGAAAAGTTCTTGTATGGAGAAAGTGAGAAGCCACCAGAATAGATAACTTGAGGAAAGAGACACAGAAAGAGCTATAATAAAATATCCAACAATGCATGAGTAACAGTGCATCAACTCCCTTTCTGTCTGACCCCTAACAACAAGGAGCTCTTAAATTAATGCTAAATCAAAATTATGAGGAAATTCTTTCTGTATAGGAAGTGTCGTGCATGGAACTCATTGCCACTAAAACCTGCTGATGCCAAAGCACACATAAAATCCTGACATACCAGGATGCAAAAGAATATGTTCACAGAGGCATTCATCCTTCTGCTGGTGGTCCTGTTGCCAAACCTCCACTAAAGACTTGAGATGATATGTCCTACTGAATATGCTCCACAATCAGTATGGGTGATGGCAGAAAGATTACAAAACTGCCAGACTTCAAAGATAGTGTTTGCTATGTAAGCTGATGATACTGGCTTACAAAAACAACAAGAAAGGCTGCATGTCTCCAAGAACTGTGCCAAAGGAGAGTAATTTCAAACCTGTTGCTGTAATGTATCCTGCAGATTGGCTGCAACTACAGGACTGCCGAGATCCTTGTGAGAGACTCCAGGCACACAGATGTCTTGCTCTGTGTGGGAAAATAGCTCATTCTCTGTCCTAGACCACTCAAATAAAGTCCTTAATGGGTGGTTCTTGACAAGTGTGGGTTTCCTCTTCCTTACCTTAGCTCCAGTTCAAAGTTTCAAACACTGAAACTACAATGCTGCCTTTTTCCTGATATCACAGGACCACAAGTAGTAACTACACTTTTCCTTTATACTGCCCTGTTACTTACACTTTGAAACTCTACTAGCAAGAGCAAACCAGAATGGGCTGTGAGACTTCAGGTAATTTATTTCTTGCTGAAGTTTGTCATGTATGGGAGAAAAACAACACAGGACAGATTATTTAAAACACATTAAAAAAAAAATACTCTTGCTTTTGTATTCAAAAGAATTCATCACTGTTTTCACATTCCTGACAATGGTGTAACAGCAACTGAAAACTGAAAGCATAGTTTCCATAGTAATTGTTAAAATGACAAGTTGTCACCTAAGTAATTTAAAAATAAACAAAATACTTGAAGTAGTGAGGCTTTGGATGTAAACCACAGTTTACATTCAATAGAGATTGCCCACAGGCAAAAGGCAGTGTTCTTCCTCCATGGCTAACCAGCACACTGATACTAAACAGGACACTGTACCCAAAATATGTAATTAGGCAACTGTTTAGGAGATTTGACTAAAAATTTCTGAATATTCACTGTTAATACAGTCTTCTGAGCAGAGGAAAAATGATGCACTATTCCCTTTGTAATTATTTTTTTATTCTGTGTACAGACACTTTCCTTTTCTTCCCCTTTTTAATCCTCAAAAAGATAACACTTATGTAATGAAAACTGTCTGAAGCCTTGATTAGTGGCATCTCAGAAAAGAAAACTAAGAAATGTACTATTTCTGTTTAATAATATTCTCACCAAGAGCAAAAAATCACAAAGCAGACATGTAGGTCAACCTAGTATTAACTGTAATTTTGCTTTCATGTTCACTGTTAAAAAAAAATAGGATTGTTGCTCCTTATGTTTTCTAAAACCAACAGTCTAAATTCAGAGGTACCTTAACAATGACAATAATCATGTTGATCCCAATGCATTTACACAGAGTAAAACTTCACTGTAAGAAAACTATACAAGAGAAAATGCTGAAGGACTCTTTATCTAACCTCCTATTCCATCTTGGCTTACTCTACACCTGCTAAAAAGAAAACCCCATCACTGCAGTGATTCTCTTCTGACAATTCATGCAATAGTTTTAATGTGGCCTAGCACATCATCAGTGTTCAAAAGCACTCAGTATAAAACTACAGAAAGCTTTTTATTATCTGCAAGCACTTGCCAATTTTCTTCCACTGCTTTCCTCTTCTGCTTAACTATTGTGGTGGTGCTGAGTTAATCCCCTTAGAATGAAGAATCTAATTGACATCTATTAGGCAATTAAACATTAATTAGACTATAGTAGTTTAACACTCAAGCTATAAACACTCAAAATATTTGAGTCTATAAATGTGCACTTCTGCTACTGGATGAAGTTTTTGCTCTTTCTTATTCAGAACACCCAGGAAGTCAACAACTGTCCTCAGCCTAAAAATTCCAGGAATTTAATGGGATATCACTGGGGTTTTTCCAGACAAACTAGAAAATTGAATTCTTTTGTAATGGAATTAAACTTAAAAAGGATTCAAAACTATTCCTTTCTAAAATATCTTTTTATTATTTTTATTATATTTTTTTCTAGCGAAAGTAATTTATATCTTTGTCATAGGAGGGGCAACCATGAATGCCCTTATGTGAGGACTTTTTCTGCTCCTTCCTAGCAAACAGTCATCAACCCACTGTGCATTCAGGAGTGCATGGAGTGGGATGGCAGATGTATCACTGGACATTAGTATCTTGCAATCTGGCAAATGTTATGCAATTATTAAAAAATAATTGATCCCAAACACTTCTCTCTGTCCTCAGTTTTTCCCTTTCACACTTGTGTGCTTCACATGCTCCCATGAGTAATTCCATCCAAAAACATGGCTAACTTAATTATACCAGACTCCAGCCTGCTATGACCTTCCCCTTACGACCTTTCCCAAGTGTGACTTGGAGTAGAGAAAAAGATAATATACTGCCAACAACCACTACCTTATACACTGCATTTCAAAGAAATGGTGTCATCCTGAATGGTATTTGTTGCTCAAGGAGCTGACTGAAGGGCAGGGACAAGCTTCAGTATGTGGTTAGAAGTATCAGTACCACTAGGCCACTGGGCTGGCTCCTAATACAGTGCATTTGAGACAGGGTGACTGGGCTTTTGTGCAGAAGCTAAGGAGAGCTGGAATGGGGCAGGTGGTCTCTGATGGAGCTTACTGCTCCACAAAACTTCCCTCACAGCTCACAACCCCTGAAAAATTGTTTCTCAAGGCAGAGCAGCTCTCACAGGCAATCCAGAGACTCATGCTGCCGTTTCACTGCTCTTCAGCCAGTGCCCTAATTCCACCAGAAACCTTCTAAACACAGTCCCTCACTCAATACACATACTGGAAAGGAGTATGCATACTCTCCTCCCCAAAGACCTGTTCATGACGTCTGCAGTAGAGGCACACACACCATGGCATATCTGAAGAATGGTTTAGCCACCTCATCAACACCATGGTGTTCTTCCAATTGAAATTAATGCAGCACTACTTGTCAGCCCTTTCACGCTGCAGCAGGCTTGACTTTATTAACAGGGTGGTGTGACAAGGTGCTAAAGAAGCTTTTGGGCCTTTCAGAGTGCATGCTGTCAAGGTCATGGTTGCCCCTTGCCCAATATTCTAGAACACCAATGCAGTGATTCTCACTATTTCAAAATACAGCATTAGCAAAGAGAAATAATTTTAAATAATATTCTTCCTGCCTCATGATTAGAGAGAAAATAAACAATAAATTCTGAAAAAAAACCAATGTAAAGCAGCATGGTTACTTTTTTGAGCAGCAAAGTCAGGTTGCAGCAGGCCACTCTAATTGGACTAGTCTCCCCTCCACACCACTGAGTTTCATCCCCTGAAGGAAAGGACTAAGCCCCAAATGTCATCTGAGTCTTGGGTTGTTTCCCTGAATGGTAGAGAGGAAGGAAGAGAAGTCTCCTCAGAAGTTCTAGTTCCAACCATATAGCTCTCAATTGCATCCAATTCAGATCCAGTATTTTTCATCACAAGACAGGCAAAACAAAACACCCTCTCCTAATTCCAAAGTAAAGGTAGTCTAATCAATAACACAAGTATACTTCACCACCTGCTATTTCTAGTTCTGTTGTTTCAGAGTTCCTTACACCACTGACCATCATCCTTCACACAAATGTAGACAAGCTTGAAGGATGGTGAAGCAAGTTTTCCTTAAAAATTACTGTAATAGGTGGGAGAGTATAAACACTGAAGATACACACACAATTTAAACATCTGTGGCATGAAGAATAGACAGGCATAAATAAACAGGACCATCTGGATCATCAGTTTGAGGAGATGCTGCCTTTTCCAAAGGGAGTTTTTAGACTGGCTCATACCTCATACAAAACTGTAGTATTACCATGAAGGAGAGGTCCATAGCAAATGTAGGAATGACCAACAACCCAGCCTAAATCAGAAGCTGCCCACCACACCTAAAATGACATATAAACATAATTATAGTTAGGAGTTAAAAGAGATATTCAAAAATGTTTACATGACATTTAAATACAATTACCTCACCAGGTTTGAGGCCATATACAGCTGACATAGTCCAATTTAGCATGACTGCATAGCCACCTGTTGGTCTGACAACACCCTAAAATGAGAAAATTTGAATATTTAAGATTAAGATTTGAAGGATAAAATTATATTGCTGTTTTCAATTAAATGTTAAGGTTCTAGCAGCAATAGAATTAAAGTTGTCTAACTCCAATACTCTTCACTTAAAAAAATAATCTATTCCAACAAGAACATTCTAACATTTCCACTAAAGAAGTAATTCTGGGGAAAAAAAACATACAATAAAACAAACATTCAGAAGATAACTAACAAACCTAAATTTCGTCACAAAAGTTGTATATACAAATATTTAGTGAATAGATGCTGAAAAAAATAAGAGATTAAGTATTTACCTCACTTAAATTGTACCATCTAAATGATAGGCATATTTTAAATTCATTGCCTACTCTCTCTGTATCATCTCTGGAAAAGAAGAGCACCTACAAAGTAAACAATCCCAAAACCAACTGGGGTGAATTACTCCCTGAAATGCACCTGTCTTTCTCCCCTGACACTTTTTAAACACATCAGAAAATTGGCGAAAACCAATGTGCATTTTTTAAAAGCTCACTATCTGGCCTGAAGTGCACATACGAACGCTAAATGAACATCATCCCAATCTTCAGATAAAAGAGGGATTTGAAAATTAGGATGAGAGATTATCAATAGCATCATGCACTCCGGTAAAGCAAAAACCCGCTCTGGAACATCACAAACAGGAACATTTTGGAAATATTTTGCATTATTAATATGGTAAATATTTCATCACCTTCTAGTACATTATTCCTAGAAGAAAGAATTAAGTAAACTATGTCCTTGAGTCCTGAACTAAAATTCAGATGAGATCCACTGGACCAAACAAATATGCACTGTGCAGACATTACAGTGCAGCTGTCTGTCTGTGCTAGGCACGGTACATCCTCTTGAAGTACTTAATAGAGTGAAATAGGCACTTTCAGGCCTCATCCAAGAAATGAGGGATTGCATAGATACATTAACTCACTAAAATGGAGATTGCTAAGGCAGGGAATGCTTTACAAACACTTCACCAATTTCAGACAGCAGATTGTCTTTGTTCGACTGAGCTTCTAACTTAGGCCCTGCTCTGAGATCAACAGAACTTTTTTATGAAGGTCAAAACCAAGTAGTTTTACTTGCATGACCATTCAAGTTCCTTAAATGAATAAAAAAGTTTTTTTTTTTTTCACTGAGAGTTACTTATTGTAGCTTACTGCTAGTTGAAAATCTCCCTCTTGTAAGGGCGATTGATTAAAGGTGTCTGTATTTTTCTCTGCAGAACCAACACAGTGAACCAAGCTTCTGAGGTACTATATTGATACTCAGTCAAGGAAAACACCTATTGTGACAAAGAATCTTATCTTGGGCTTTTTCACAGTGTAAGTGTATACTTTAAGATATATACGTTGCTTTCGAAGGCTCACATTGAAGGTAAAAGTAGAAGACTTTTTTCTCAACAAAACTGATGCTTGTTTTCCCTGATGTCCTCAGAGATTCTGAACTTTATAGGCAACATCATTAAGTAATTTTTAGTAGTAGAACTGTTCTATCCAGGGATGTGTGATACTGCCTGAATCGGTGGTGGTAAGACTATTGCCAGAAAATTATATTCAGCCTGTCTTCCACCTTGTTATTCAGCCTGTCTTCCACCTTGTAAAAGAGCATTTTAAGCACCACACAAACACTCAGTTCACTTTTAAAATTCAATCCTTTAAAAACAGAGCATTAAAACTAATTCACATTTAAAAGCAAACATTTTCACAGAACACCCTTTGGTAATTTTCACTTAATCCAAACTTCTCTTTTCAGGGTATTATGTGCTGAGAATTGTGCAGTAACACAAGCCTTCAGAAGATGCTTTATTCCATTTGATCTGTAATGTCATTCACCATGTTTTATCTACAAGAAAATTAGCTAATATGTAAATAATGAACAAGATTAGTCAGCAATAAATGCTATCACACAAGTGACATATTAACTAATTTGTCATTAAGTGACTATACTATGCTTATCTAAAAAAGTTAAAACAGAGTACTGAATAAAAGACATTCTGCTATCCTCAAAAGTTTATATTGTAGAAACATTTGAAGCAAATGCACCTTATCTTTATATTGCTACTATTTAAATAAACAAAACATGATTTATTCCTAGACACTGCCTTTAAAGTAGTGAAACATGAATAAATGAGATTAAACCATTTTTAGTAATGCTTATCATTTATAGCACTGTGCTCTGGCAAACATTTTCAAACCTTTTCAATCACATATCTTTTCAAAGGGAACTCCAAATAATTAGTCACAGACACTTAGACTACTGACACTCCTTTACCTTGGGCAAACCTGTTGTTCCAGATGTATACAGAATATAAAGTGGATGGTCTGAGGGAACAGAGACACATTTAGAACTCTGCGCTTTTGCAAGTTCTTCTTCCCAGTCAAGATCACGACCTTTGGTAAGAGGAACATGGCCCTGCCCATGGAAAAATTTAAAAATTGTCAAAAGAAAACCAGATTGAATAAATGGAATTCAGACAAAAAACATGTACTATACCAATTTTTAATACAGTACTGTTAAATTCTCTGTACAGTAATCTCTCTACTGCATTAGTTCTATTTAGTATTTAAATCTTATTAATATAATGCTCACCCTTAAAATTAGAAAACAAACTACAACAGATACAGTAAAATTTTACTTGTAAAAAAGTAAAGGCACATGCATCTACATAAACATCTGAAAGTTAACATAAAGACACTACAACTGTACACCCACCAAGTTAGGTCGCATGTAAATGAGAACTTTATCAGGCTTGCTCTGTACACTTGCCAGTGCTCCTTCTAAGAGAGATATGTATTCCACTTTCCTTTTTGGTTCTACTCCAAAACTTGCTGTTATAATGAGTTTGGGCTAAAAAACCAAGAAGATAGATAGTTAATATATACATGTGCTATACATTTTAGATATGTAACCTAACAGCATTTTCCATTAAATTATCTGATTAATGATCTCCAATGTATAAAATTTATCTTTGCATAATTAGAAATGGGTTTAGATCAGCTTTCTAGAGTAAATCAAGCTTGTGTGGTCTTGCTGTCCATGCATCTAGTTTTTGTTCAGAAGAACATTAACAAGCTCTGACATTTCACTATTTTCAAACAAATTTGAGTAAGAAATCAACAGTATTAACTTTTTATAAGTTGCACAAATATTAATGAACACAAAGAGAAAAACCCAAGTCCATCTTATCTCCTCCACTAAGGATGAGTGGGGCAGTGACATCAACAGTTATCTGTACTGTTTTGCCTTCTTCCTAATGCATTCAATTTCACATTTAAATACTAGCCGCAGAACTTGGCTGCCTTTTTCACAGCCTGCAATGAAAGTCACAGGAGGAAAAACAGGAGAAAGAGGAAAAAGAAGGCAAACAAAAGATAGCAGAAAAATAGAAATACAAGAAGAGAATAAGCTAAAGTCGTAAGTCACATGAGGGAAGTAAGATTACAGTCTTTCAAGAGATAGTTGTAGGATTGAGGGTGCAAAAACACTAAAAATCAGATTTGTACAGTTCTGAGGCTTTTAAAGCTAATTTCTATTTCCAAATGTGGATATCATATCTTTTTCATTAAATTAACCACAGGTTTTAGGTAATATTTCCCAAGTCAAGAAATCTGCATACAAGCTATTTTGACAGGTCCAAAGATCAGTATTTTTATTTCTTGTTTTTCAGGGGAGAAAAGGTGGCACTGAAGAAACTATGTGTTAGAATTTATTTTACTTGGAAAAGAATGAGTCTTCAATCTCCTTTGTTTTGATGTTGTAGAAGTTTATTTATCATATGCCCCTCAGTTTGATCAAGCCAGTTTACTAATTGTATGCATTAGCATAAATCTCATTAAGTAGGCATAAACCACAATGCCACAGTTAAGGCTGAATTAAATTCAGCAGAGAAAGCACAGATTAAATTGTTTTCTTTGCAATAATAAAATGTTTCCTCTCTAAATCTGTCATGCAGGGAAGATCTTTAATTGGTGTGTATTCAAAATAAAGATTTCAGATGAGCTTTAAAATTTCAGCATTCATCAACTTTCTTTTTCAGAATGCACTGATTTAATAAAAGATTATATGACACAATACAATGCAGTTAAACTGAAAATTCATCAGGAGGCCACCCTGCAGCTAGGCTGTAATAAATACAAGATACACAGTTCTATTCAAGTGTTAAAATGAAAGACTCTTGTCATCACTAGTTTTACAGTAATTTTTAGATTATGCCACCTGTGCTAATCAACTGCTCTGTATGCAGAAAAGACGTCTGGAAATAATCAGTACTAATTTGGCTAAGGTGATGTACTACCCAAGTGAAGAAGCAAATTGTCCAAATCCAAGGTCCACTACTGGTTTTATCTGCTCTCTTCTACTGTTTTACCTCCCTGCCTACTGACATAATTTTCCATGCACCTCTGCTCCCATATGGCTTTTATATACCCATTTCCCACCTCTTCTGTTGCTCTATGTAGTCCTGCATGTTAATATTAGATATAAATATAAGTAGTCTGAAGAGAAACCAGGGACAGTTCAAGGGTCAACTGCAGAAGAAATGACAGAGATAGTGAGCTGTAGAAAAAAACAACATTATGAAGTAGAAATGAGACAAAGCAAGGCCCAATAGTACAAGATGTTGGTACAAGACCAGCACTTCTATTCTGTTGTAAAAACTCCTCCTACAAATTCTTCTATAATCTCTAATACTCCTCAAGTGAGCTCAGAGCTGACACTCCTGCAGGATGGGATGTCATCCAGAGGGACACGGACAAACTCAAGCAGTAGGCCCATAACAACCTAACGAGGTTCAAGAGGGCCAAGTGCAAGGTCCTGCACCCCTGCCAGGGCAACCCCCCAAAAATCAATGCACTCTGGGGAATGAAGGGATTGAGAGTTACCCTGCTGAGGAGGACTCGGGGATGAAAAGCTGGACATGAACAATGCTTGCTGCAATAGGGCAAATGGGAAATGGTTTTAAACTAAAAGAGCGTAGATTTAAACTAGATATAAGGAAGAAACTTTTAACAATGAGGGTGCTGAAACACTGGCACAGGCTGCCTAGAGAGGTGGTAGATGCTCCATCCCTAGGAACATTCAAGGTGACATTTGACACAACTCTGAGGAACCTGGTCTAACTGACAGTGCCCCTGCTCACTGCAGGGAAGTTTGACTAGATGACCTTTATAGGTCCCTTCCAACTGTTCTATGATACTGTGAACCTACCTATTGTTTTGACATTACAAATTATATATTCCCAGACTCAGGAGAAAGGAAAGATGACAAAAAATCCCGTTCTCATGCTCTTTATCACTTTATCACAATTCACTGCAGAATGCCTATAACTGCCAACAGCTGACACAAGGAAAAATTAACAGATGCAGGACTTTGCAGCATTCCCAGACCTATTTAAAATTCAAGATAAATTAAAGTAATCTGGCCAAGTGTATGTACCTTTTCATAGTCACTAGAAAGTGCTTGTTATTTCTTTCACTCAGATTTTCCAATGGAATATGAAGTTTGATCTTTCTTCTGCAAGAGCATGTTAAAGCCAGCTTTCCAGTGCACATCTTTAATGCATTCTAATTAATTTTACCAACATCAGGTCCTGTACTGCAACATCTAAACTAATTCACATAAAAGCTTAATAGAAAGGTTTAGTTATTGTGCGACTGCTTTATTTTTTCAGCATTTTTACCAATGTAAATTAGGATTTAATCCACAGCCTGCAGCTAATAATTCTACAGCTAACCCTTCAAAAGAGTTTTTCTGTGACCTTGGGTAAAACACTTAAAATTCCTCTTTTTTCATTTTAATGCATGAAGCAAGGATTATGATTATTGTGCTCTCTCCCCTTGTTCCTTGGGGAAAACCACTGGGATTAATTAGTTAATAATTGAAAAATACTCTAAAAGTAAACATGATTGATGATTTGTATTATAGCAACCTCCCTTTATAAAACTTTTAACTTTTTCTTCCACATTATTTTTCCCTAATTGTATGAGTTAACATTAATTTTCATAGCTTGTTTTAAAAAAGGGGAAGTGGGAAGAAAAGGAAAACAAGAAAGCTTTTGTTAAGTCTTTTTTCACCATTCCAACAAACCATTTTGGCCTTTTTTTAACATCTTTGTTACAAAATCAAGTAGACGAGGGGGAATGCGTTCAACTTTCTCTTTACAGTTATTCATAAAATTGAAGATTCAGTTAACTGAAAAGTTCTTCTGTACAGAGAAATCTTGGTGAAAGCTCCAGAAATCCTGGGGACTTGACCCTTACACAAAATCCTGTTCTGGTTTATACATCTGAGCAACATGATTCAGTAATAAGATGGCTACATAGAGAGTCTGAATTATTCAGGTGACTAATCAAGGTGAAAAATACCTTATATTTTTCACTAGTACAAAAAAAAGAGTAGACCATTCCAGTGCAAACATTGTTAGCTGGTTCAAACTAGTACATACACAAGCTACTAATATGCCTATATAAGGTAGTAAGTAGATTTGTCAAGTACTATTTTCATTTTCATTAACACAGACTTCATAATGCTTTAAAAATGAGCTCAACTTGGGCTGAACACAGAAGCCTTTAAAGCATTTGCCTCTGTCAATTAGATAATCTGCAGAGTCACTTATTTAAGGTAACTGTTTCCATAGCTGTCCTGATTCATGCAGAAATTAAATGAAGTGGAATTATAGCTTGTTCTAGTTCCAGCCAGGACAGGGTTAACTTCTGTAGTAGCCAGGAGAGGCATGGCGAAGACGCAGAGGTCATTCTATACCACCTCAATACACAAGGTGGGAAGGGGGACAGGTCCCTTCTGGAGGGTATGGTGGGGCAGTGCCTGTTCTGCACAGTGAGCACTCATGATTTGTCTCTCCTTGTACACTCTGTGTATGAATATTGTTGCTGTTATTGTTCATTTATTTCATTGCTGTTTCTAGTACATTATGTCAATCTGATCTTTACCTTTTAGGCCTCCAATTCTCCTCTCCATCCCACCACAGGGAGGAGCAGGAAGAAGGGGGAGCGGGAGAGCGATGTTTGGTTTGGAGTGTTTCAGTGAGAACAATAAATTGAGGAATACCATTCCCAAATCACAACACAGCCAAAAAAGTGTACAACCTAATATACCTAAACATAAGATAAACCAATTAAATCCTTTAGGGGTGGCAGCATTTTCCTCATACATTTGATGAAAATGCTGAACAAAAGCCTCCCTGCTTTGTACAAACATGAGAGGAAAGTACACTCTATAAAGACAACAGCATGTTAAACACCTGCTTTTGTAAGAAGGGGTTTGCAATACAAGTATCAACCTCAGCACAGATGGAGTACTTTGTT
Source organism: Lichenostomus cassidix (assembly GCF_008360975.1). Lineage (NCBI taxonomy): Eukaryota > Metazoa > Chordata > Aves > Passeriformes > Meliphagidae > Lichenostomus > Lichenostomus cassidix. The sequence goes on along the minus strand of NC_139480.1, from coordinate 38,463,083 downwards.
CATATTGCAACAATAGGCATTATAAACAAATTGAAACTGTGTGCCACACAAAGAGCAATGTTACCTCTGGGGAAAAAAAAATAGGTTTTTGACGCTGACTGATAGGAGTAACCAACACAATGGTGTTTACTGCTCCAAACAGGTTATTACCTTTGCATGATCAATGCGAACCGAAAGCTCTTTAGATGCAAATCCACCAAAAATCAGGCTATGGATGGCTCCTATTCTCGCACAAGCCAGCATACAGTACACTGTCTGGGGAATCACAGGCATGTAGATGACCACACGATCTCCTTTCTTCACACCATGTTTGATCATGACATCAGCTAACTTGGAGACCTGTGTTGCCAAAACATTCCTATTCAAAGTTTCTCCAGATCTGCTGTTGCCCCATAAAAAAAACAACTTTCACACAGTCAACAGAAGCACGACATTAAAGAGACAAGTGAGTATAATAAAGAAAGTTGATACAACGTAATTAAGGTTCAATAAATTTAAGAACATTTCCTTTTTGCAAAAAAACCCCACTAATATGTTTTTCTTTTGTAAAATAAAAATGGAAGAAGGATAATTATTGCAGTCAGTACAGCCAAAAAGAAAAATCAATAGCAATGTCTAGCAAATTTTTTATGACACTAACCACTTATTCTTTTAATCAGGTAACTGTTTATATTTCTCAATTTTAATTCTTAAGAATGAACGTAAACAGGGCATTCCATAATACAAGTTCTGTCCTAACTAGCTAACTTTGAAATCCAAATCAATATGTAGTAATATTTCCTTTACTACCGTGTCATAAACTTCTCAGAATCTGAGACAAGAGACCTAACGCCCCAAACTAAAGGTAAATACGAATTCAGAGAATACCTCGATTTAAAAATTCTCTTTTGCTCTCATTTTGAGATTTATATTTTTGCTATGCAGAAACCTGAAGACAGACTACATACAGCAGCAAAGGACTGGAACTCAAGTAATGCAATACAGCAGCAAGGCCTCTGTAACACCATGAGAAAATATTACTTTTGTGACAGAATATTGTGTACTGTCAAAGTAGTATTGAACATTTCATTAGTATGCCAGGATGGAAAATTTACCACAGAGTAAGTTGGGTTACAGTGAGCATGGGAGCCTGTTACAAGCACTGTGCAGTTGTCCCAACCTGCTTGTTGTGGCATGGAAATGTGACACCTTCAGCAAGAAAAGCTTTCATTTATGTTATTTAAAAAATTGTTGGATTTTTTTTTTTTAAGAGTAACTGCATTCAGTCCTAGAATCCGGATACATACACCAAGAGGAAACACAGTATTACTCACTGCTTCTCTCTTCAGTGGAAATACATGTTCAGACTTTCAGTAACCTGAGACAGTAACATCCAGAAGCTCCAGGTGCATCTGCTCTGTCTTTGCCTTAAGAACTCAGTGTTAAGTTCAACTGCTACATGTGACTGGAAGAAAAGAGCCAGCTAAACAAGAGTAGCAGCATGAGGGCAAACCTCCAACGAAGGCTGAGAGCTAAAAACCTTCAATGCGGCAGACTGCAAACACCCACGGTGGCAACAGCCCATGGTGAGGCATGGAGCAAACCCAAATGGGCTGATGCAGAAGTGGGGATTCACAACCTCAGCAGGGTTAAGCTACTTCAGCCAACAGGGAAGTTGAAATCCATGGATCTTCCAGACAGAAGGGCCACCAGCACTCCCGTGACAGCCCCCATAGGGGCAGGTGAGGCAGCTTTCTTTAGAGTTCCCCCAGTTAAATTTCATTTGGGCTTACAGTCAATGATATGCAGCAATAGCCAAGGTACACATTTCATTTTTATGGAACTGTACTTTTGCTTATCACAGCAACTGTCAAGAGACTTGACTAATGCTATGCTTAACCTTTTAAATAAGATCCGTTAGGGGAAAAGAAAATGAAATCAAACATAGACAAGTTAAGAATTTAATCAACCAGGAAAAAAAAGAACTAATAAACTGTAAAAGAAAAAGAGAAAATAGAGGAAGTTCAAAACCTATCGGATGCAGTATAATTTGGTAGAGATACTAAAGCTTATACATCAACACTAAGCACAGCTAAAGGAATAAATGAGCGAGGTAGGCCATTTCTACCTCTCTGATATCTACCTAATGTGCAATACTTACTGCCCCTTTTCATTAACAAGGTTATTTTGAAACATACCTGTTCCAGAAGTTCCTTATATGTTATTTTCTCCTTGGTATTTGTTACAGGACTGTCATAAATAATAGCAATTTGGTCTCCTCGTCCATTCTCAACATGACGATCCACAGCATTGTAACAGATATTCAGCTCTCCACCTACAAACCTAAAAAATAAGTTTGAAGTTTATAATGGCCAGCCTTCCAAACTAAGATAATTTGTTTCTTTTTTTTTTCTTTTTGCATTTTGTATTTTGTGTTTTCCTTTTAAGGAATAAAAGCATTCCATTAAAACATTATACTCACTTCAGATAGTAATCTTTTACTCTATAACCTCATGATTTATTCAAGAAGCTAAATACAACTATTAGTAAAAATAGAGTAGTTGAAGTACTGTATCTTAATTGACTTAACTAAGAATCTGCTAAACTTGGTGTTAGTTTAACTTACTTTGCATCAATCACTCTGACTTTTATATCTATAGCATCACAGAAAAAGCATATATTCACAGAAGATAATCTGACATTAAGATAACATGTTATTATCCTATTTTGCAATGGCATGCACACATATCCTTTTCAAGGAGAATAGGTGCAGAACTCAATCTTATTCATCTCTTGGCAATAACAGTTAAGCATACAAGCATCTGTAGCTGAATGAAAGTGACCCCAACAGTTATAAGATCATATGATTATAATGCATTTGACAACAGTTTTATATCAGTGACTCAAAATTCTCTGTAAAGTGAGATGAGTCACAGCCTCTTCAATAGCTATGCATTTACAGAAGATTCTTATCTTCTAACTAAAAAAAAACACTTCACAAACTTAGGTTTTACCTTTATTGGCATTTTTCGCAGAAAAAGAAAATTCAAGTGCACCATAATCGTCGAAGTTCAAAAATACAGAAGGTACCAGATAAAAAGACAATTCTACTAACTGGAACAGGGCACAGTACCTAAAAATTTAAGTTCACACTAAATTATGCCCTTCTTGTTAGTTTTTCTATCTGCACATATCTCTCTACAGCAAAAATAGCAACATGCAGAAAATACACAGTTGAGAGTTTCCAAAAGGTTCTATGGAGACAATTGTAGAGTGATAACATATTGTTATAATGCAACCAGAAATAACAGATGGCCTAAAGAAACCCACTACTAGTTTAAAAAAATATTTCTTTCTTCACTTTTCCTGTTTAGTAAAGAACTTCTCTAAATCAGGATATTTTATATGGGACAGTCTTTACTGTCCAGAACTGGCAATTATTAATTTAAATCCAGTTAGGATGCAGCAATCTTACTGCAACTCCTTTACAATGCCATCAATAACAAGAAAGTGGGGGACTGGGAAAGTCACAAACCATTCTGTACTACAAATACCTTCCCATAAAAGGAAAACCACATGAATGATAAAGGATCTGGAATTGTTTCACATAATATAGAGAAACTCTGTATTACTGTAATAAAAGTGTTGTATAAGATTCAGATCATCCATTGATTTAATATCAAATCACCTTAGGATGATATGAACAAGGGAATCCTGGACTATGCATAGTTCCTAACCCTTTTCAAAGTGTAAGCAACATTTGAATAGCAATATGGGCAATATTTGCAAAATTCAAAGGGGATTATATATTGCACTTATGTCTTAGCATCAGGTTAAAAATCTAAGTTGCAAAATTGCCCTCTGCCTGCACATGTTAGGAAAAACTGTTGCCACATTCCTAAATAAATACTTATTTTAACCCTTTTAACTGGGATTCTATAAGATTCAAAAATAATCTGTTCAAGTGTTTCACTAATTTCAGCATTAAAAAGATTTTTCTTTCTAACATCTAAAGACCACGCTTCCCATGTGCAATTTAAGACTTCCAGTTTTGACCTGTTCAAAGCCATCTTGAGGAAGCCTTTCCTTCAACTTCTTTGTCAAATTCTATGTGGTTTAAAACCTAGGTCACCCTTTTGGCTTTTACACCAAACAATTTCAATTCCTTCATCCTTTTCTTGACCAATCACACCTCTCAGCTCTTCTTTTTCATGTAGGCAAAACCAGATGTTTTGTGCTGTGTCAGCCACTGATGCAGTTTAGAAAAATACCCAAGATTACTGCTTAAAAAAAAAACAAGTCAGGGGATGGTGACACTGTTCACTTGCTTTCTGGAAATCATTTATATTCCACTGACATAATACAAGTATTTCCAATGGTAGGAAGTGAAGAAAACACAGTGGGGCATGTTGCACATTTCTTTCATGCTCTTACAGTATTTAGAGAAGAAGAATTACCTTATGCCTACATTTTAAATACAATAAAAGCCTCCTTCAACTGAAATAAATTACATTGGAAAATAAATGAAAAGCATCTATTTCTGTAAGTCTCTGTTTTTGCAACCAAAAGCAAAGATAATGAAAAAAATATATATTTCTAATTGATCTAATAAAATGTCTCCAAAAGAGGAAACAAATTATAACTCAAAAAGCATATACATTAACTTCTTAATACTACTTTTCAGGTCTCCATAAACCGCTATCAAGGTAAACCTCTGACCCAGAGCTCCATCTTTACCCTGTGAAGCCAGCAAGCTATGTTTTTGCTTGGAGGCTTGGCCTCTTTCTCAGTTGAGTTCCGTTCTCTGTTTTCTCTTCAGGCTGTCTTCTGAAAGACCCTCTTCTATGTTCTCACTCTCTCATACATTCAGACAAAGAACTTGTCCATCTGTCATCCTGCTGAGCAAACTGAATGCTGGTAATCATTTGGGACATCAGAGGCATTAAGGTACAACTACCTATCGCATACAGCCTGTCATCCTTTAAAGTGAACTTTAAAAAAGAAATAAAACTGCATGTTGCACTTTAAGACATTTGTTTACACAGATTTGAATTGCTTAAGGTTTTATTATTCACAGAGCAACAGGTACCTGGCATGCAAACAATTACAGCCTGATGTTGAGTCTTCAGACTTGCAGCTTTGTATAATGCCACAGAATCACAAACTGGCTTGAGGCTGGAAGGGACCTCTGAAGGGCACCTGCTCAGGCAGGTCTGTGGCATACCACCCTTAAGGGGCAGGCAGAACCTAAGATTCATAAATGCCCATAGACAAAAATAATTACTAAATTCAGTGGGTCTGCAAAAACTGATGAAGTTTTATTAGTAAATTCCACACATTTTGTACAGAAATGGGTACAAGTTAGTCCCTGATACCCTAGTATAAGCATATGGCAGTGGGTTGTGGATAAAAGTAGGGTGAAAGGTAAAAGAGAGAGATGAAATAAAGAGGGGGGAGAGAAAGAAAACAAGAAAGAGACAAAAAGAGATCACCACTCCTGGCTCCAATGTTGATCCAGCTCATGGGCTGTCCACAGACCTGAGGCACAAAAGCACCTCAGCTTTGTGGGGGTATCATTGTACAGATAAGTTTCTTGCTTTCTATGCAAATTAGTTATCATGCACAGCTCGTTCGTCTAGACCTTTGGGTCAGAGGACTTTGGGGGTCTTTGGTGGTCCTGATCCCCCCTACAGGCCATGCCCACTCCTCAACCTTATTCCTGCCCTGTACCATGTTGTGTTTATCTCCAGGAGCTAGAACAAGGACATTTGAACACCCCAGAAGAGTGTTGCACAACAGCTGTATGGGCCCCTTTTGCAGCCACATCCTGTTCTTTCTCAGTGTTGTTGTTCCCAGCAATCCTTGGCTGGCTCCACAGCTATTTGACTATTGGTGTTTGAGACATACACATTACCTCCCTCATCTTCTAGGCTTCTACAAGGTCAGCCTGGAGTCCATAGACCATGACCATGCCCAGATGACATGTTAGTATCTCCAAGGATGGTGATCCCACCACCAACTCTGTGCCAGTGCTCAGTCACCCTCACATTAAAAAAAAGTGTTTCCTGATGTTTAAATGGAACCTCCTGGGCTTTAGTTTGTGCCCACTGCCTCTGGTCCTGTCACTGGACACCACTGAAGAGAGTCTGGCCCTGTCTTCCATACAACCTCTCTTCAGGTATTCGCCCACATTTAACAAGTTAATTTCAGTTTCTGCATCCACAGAGGAAGAAAGATGCAAGTTAAAAAGTGAGGCTAGAAAAGACTTTGGAAGACAAGTCTGACTCCAGACCATGAAACATCCACTTTTCATGCTCCTAAGGCTAACTAACTTCCACCTGAGACGTCACAATGCAGCAAACTACCTCTAAGAAAGTGCTGAAAATCCTAACCCGTAATTTATGAGAAGGATATCATATTCTGTCCTAAGGTAGTTCATCATTCACTGATAGGTATATATGAAGATATGTATTACAATGCCAATGCTTTTGGCAAACGTTACCTTAACCACAATATCTAAATTATTATCTACTTAGACAGTATGTTAGATTAAACAATTCTGAAAGCCACAGTGTGTTTTCATACACCTGCCTCGCCCTGAAAGCCGGGTTTCCCACATTGACATTCCTTCGGCACCTAAAGCCGGGTTTCCCACATTGACATTCCTTCGGCACCTAAAGCCGGGTTTCCCATATTCACACTCCTCCGGCACCTAAAGCCGGGTTTCCCATATTCTCAGCAATTTGTTGCCAATCCAGACCCCAAAGGGGTTGGATAGGGGAGCATCAGGCGCACTCCTCCCCATCCTCTAACCACACACTGACACACAGGCACGTCACAGCTGCGCGGGTGCTAACACACCCTCACCCTGACACGCTCATCCATGCTGCTTTAATCATTAAGTTTAACCGAGTGTAATCATTAAACTCCTTCAAGCTCCGCAGCCGTCTCCTCCATCAGTGACGGTACAGCGACCATCCCAGACACGTGCTGGGATAGTTCTGCGGAAAGCACAAGACCCCTAACCCAGCGCAGCGCAGCCCCTGGGCAGACAGCTACAGCCGAGCAGTGTCACACTCACCAGGACGCGCCCCCCGAGCTGCCCCTCTCCAGGGTCCGGACCCAGGGCTTGTACCACTGGATCTCCTCGGCGACTTCTCCCCAGACCTTCTCGGGCTCCGCCAGGCAGGACCTAAAAATTTGGTCGTAGCCGCCCAGCAGCCCGGAGGAGGCGGCGCGGCTGGCGGGCGGCGGGCGAGGGGCAGCGGCGGCCCGGGCCGGGAGCGGGACCCCAGCGCAGGGCCGGCCCAGCCGCCAGGCACCACCGCCCCGGCCCGCCGCCGCCCCGCTAAGTTTCGGCAGCGCCGCCAGCCTACCCAGGAAACCCATTTTCCGCGTCCTTAGAGGGACAGCGGCGGCACTGGTTGCGCTAAGGCTCCAATAACCCCTCGGACGGCACAGGACCAAAGGGCTGCGGCTGCCGGGGCCGGCGGGGCACGGAGGGACTGCCCCCGCGGCGGGCAGGGCCGAACTGCCCCGCCCGCCCCCGGCCCTGCCCCGGATACCGGCGCCCCTCGGAGCTCCCGGGAAGCGGCTGGGGCAGAGGCCGGCGGGTCGCTTCAGCTGTGGCCGCAGCAGCGCTGGGATAGCCGGGTGGCGGCCGGGCTGGGGCTGGAACCGCGATCGGGGCTATGACGGGGCGTCCGGAACTGTCGGGCCTTGGCAGCGACCGAAGGCGAGGGAGAGATTAAAAAAGGGGAGACCGACACCTCGAAGTGTTTGTGACTTACACGTCTGCGTGACACGTAGCTAGAGTACTCCTCAAGTGTTTATTTTAAAATACGTTCTTGCTTTGAGAAACTTCGCAGTGATAAAATGAGGCATACTGTTTGTGTCAGAGGAAATAAAACATTCTTTCTGTTTTCCAAAACATCTGTGTCATCTCTAGTGGATCTTATATTGGCGTATATTTAGAAATCCTGAGTTTCAGTGGTAATGTTTCAGAGTATTATAATACACAAGTTAGCTAACACATACACAAGCTTCAAATGTTATTTTATTGCTTATGAAATCATTTTAGTGCTTTAATAGGTCTATCCATTACATTCTTTCAGGATATTTTTCATGCAATCACATTATAAAAATGTCATATGGCAAAGAGGATCTCTATAATGCATTTTATATTCATAATTAATTTAGGCGCCATTTTCCTGATTGTTGTTGAATTAGTGCAATAGCAACGTAACAATGTATCATATTACAGGAAAAGGAATAAGGGGATGAGAATAGACTGTTTACCCACAACAGTAGGTTTAATACATGAAATCAATGTATTATCCTGGCTCAAAATGCATGAGGGGTGGAGTTCATCAGAAGTTTTAGGTCATCTTCAAAATCCCTAATCGTCTTTCAGCATAAAGACTGGTTGCTGCTTCTGTTTTCAAGGCCTGTGTAATTAGCTCAAAGATTTCCCCCTGGCTTGTAGAGGCTATTGCCTCTACAAGCCCAGTGCTGTGTGAAATACAACACCTCACTCTCCTCCCTATCTGTGTCACAATAACATAGCTCTAAGTAGCATAATGGGATTTCAGAAAATGCTCAAGTTAAAAAACAGAGACTTATTTTTTAAAAAGAAGTTAAAACCCCCCGAAACTCAAATACCTGAAGGACTAACTGGACATTTTATGAGAGGTTCCCTACTGCCAGCTGAAGGCTACAGCATGCCAACAAAGCAAGAAAATAAAAAATCCATTAAAAAAATTAGTACTTGTTCTCAAATTTAATAATTTTATTATTAGAGAACACTGCTTTTGCCCACACTTTCATCACTTTGACAGAACTTTTGCTGTCAACAGATTTTGCTAGCCAAATTTTTAAAATAAAGAGAAGCTTGCAGATATTGTAAACACTGCTGACACCATGACAGCCCTGAAATCAGATATCGCTGCTGGATGTTCAGTAGTGCAAATAAGGCATGTACAAATATGCCTGAAGAACACAACTGCCCAGTCAGGTCACACATAGTTGATCTTAGCATTTAAAAAATATTCCCAGAATTATATTTTTTATTTCCTACCTTTATAATGCATAGGCTAATTTTGTCTTAAAAGAACAATTCCTATTGAAAATTATTATGGAATCACAATTAATTTTTTTGTGTGTGTGCCGGCTCAAAAATGGTCACATACAGCCTTAGACTGATGTTCACAATCCCACTATGTAACTGAATCCAGTGCAGTGACTGTGTACCAGAAGTGTGCAACTGGTGGATTTAACAAGAGGTATCTGTTGCCTCAGCCCAATTTGTGAATGCCACTTCCCCAAATCAAATTGTTAGAGGTACTTTATGTCTGCTCCCAAGGAGTAGCCCTTCATATTAATTGCCTTACAAGCTACCTTCTTTGGATCACCAACACTGTGATGCCCATCTAGTTAGGAAAAGACCTATAGCAATTGCATGCAGCCAGCCTCTGGGTGGTGATAGCAATCTGTTTCTGAGCTGGAAAAACATCTCCCTTTTCCCTAAAGGGGAGAAAACTCTGGAGGCCAGGAGAGCTAAAATATTTAAGTATATGTCACAGGTTAGTTTGTAGGCACTAACACTGAATGAAGTATCCTGAGCTTTGAACACCCATTGTATTGTGTCTGGTGATGCCTAGTATTTCTTGTGGTGTTGAAGAGAAATCCTAACCATTTTTCCACTCTGTCTCCACAGTGTGTTTAATGTGAAGGTATAAGTATTAAGCAAAGCAAAGTATTAAGCCAAGTAAATGCTCTGGTATTCATTTTGAGTATATGTCCTACTAGAAATGCTATGCTAGAGTTGGAGGGGGTACAAGTGAACTTAATCGGAGCAAGAAGTGCATTAAATTCTTATTTTAGCTAACATCCTACTGATGGAATGTCTCCTAAAGGAATGTTTCTAATGAGTATCTGTGGAACATACATCGTTAATTAAACTCATCACACCTCATACTAATAGCTAAGAAGGTAAAGAAGGGATTGCTAATTCTCCCAACTGCATGATATTAATTTAAGCTTCATTTTCAAATGCCATTATAGCAGATTTCTGAACTGATGAATTTTCCCTCTAAGGCCTTTTTTTCTTTTCTGCAAAACGTGATGCTCCTTCACGTTTTGCAGAAAATTCACACTCAACATAAGTGAAATTCACACTCAACATAAGAATTCTGAAGTAATGTCAAGTGATGTGTGTCACAATTATCCTTGTAGCTGTAGACTTTCTTGAAAGACATATGTATGTTTCTAGGCATATATTTAGCGAACAACAAACTATGAAACATGGCCTGGTACTTCTGCAATTGCAAAAAAAAATCTTATCTGCAGCCTTTATTTTGTTTAAAAAAGCTTTTTTCCCCCTCAACTGCACACTTTAGTGTTAGCCATGTGTGTTTGAAGATACATGTATTCTGAAAACAGATTAGTGGAAAAGTATTACAAATATCTCCTGTATATGAAATGCTTTGACTGTCCTAGCACACAAGACATTGGTAACTCAAATTTCAGTTAAAGACCTTTTATAAGCACAAAGTAAAACTGTAGCTACAGAATTTTTACATATGTTAAATGACTTGGCTATGGTTCTGTACCACCTTTTGTCCAACTTTTAGACTGCATCTGTCTCAAAATACTGCTAGTCTTGTATGACTGAGTTTCAGAGTCCTCTATGTCACTTATATCCAAAAAAGAAAGGTGGTCACATGTCGCTGTTGAGCAGCTAACAGAGTAATGAAAGCACCAGTTCTCAGTGGCAAGAAGGAATGACCTTTATTGTTTTGATTTCATCACATATATAGAGTTCTCAAAAGTCACCCAGATTGGTCAGTCAGAAGCCTTCCCCCAGGCCTGATTGGCCAGGCCTGCACTGTCCAAGCTCTGGGACACTGCTCCAACAACACCCAAACTTTATCTTTATTTACAAAACACAAGAAGAGTTCCCGTGGGAAAGACCTGTGCTAGCCAAAGTCACAGTTTTCTAAAATATGCAGTAGTGTGCAGAGTTAAGTTCAAGCCAATATAAACTTTTCTGTTTTCATGAAAGGTGATGGAAATAGTAGCCACCACTTTCTAAGGTACATAAGTATATTTAATATCCAGTCTTAGAATATTAAACATATCACAGCTTTTCTGAAATCTATTAAAACTCTTGTACAAAATTCTAAATAATTAAATTATTACTTGAAAAAGGAATATGTCCATGATCAATCACCCCTCTGCTTGCTGAAGAGCTGGGAATTCGTGACCTTCTCTTTATTTCTGTATCTGCAAATGAGTGTTTGGTGTGCTGGGAGATAAATGATGAGGACTTAGAAAAACCCTAAAATATCTGTCTCTGCTGGCAGAAGCCACTTCTTATGGACTTCTGGAAAATGCTGAAATCGAAGTCTGACTCAATCCAGGTGAAAATAAGTTAGAGATCTTCTGGGGTGAAAATGTGATTCTAGTTTCAATTACTACTAATGTTATCATTTGGTTACTCCCTGAGGAGGTCTTACAGTTCGGGACAGCCTGTATTTCACCTTTTTTCCATATCTAAGTTCTTTTTCTGAAAGTATCTTGAGCTTTGAAAACATGAGAAGCAAAACCACATATATAATTTAAAGATTTCTTAATTTAAAAACAAACCAAAACCAAACAAACCAGGTAAAAAAACAAACCTCACATTATGTCACCTAACAAATCAAGCCTACGAAAGCAAACTATTTCATGCAAAAGCAAAATTTATGATAAGTTCTTCAGTATTTAGACATGCCAGAGGAAAGAGTCCATGGTAAATTCCATGTAGAATTTTAGCTTCTGCTTTGCATTTCTGCTGTTGGGGATTTAAATTACAAGCTTGATGTAATTTTTAGGAAGACTGTTACTGAACTTTGATTTTTAGGTAATCCGTGTCCCTGAACTGCCCAGCTTCCTGAAAGTGCCAATTACTGATTATTTGTCTCTACAACAGTGAAATCTGTTGTTTTATCCAAAGCTATTCCCATTTCTTTCATATGCCTCTTCCCCTGTTTTCCAGATCACTACACCAGAACCATCAAAAGCAAAAGGACTGTTATTACAAAACTTTCAAAATTCAGTATATATTCTTTGAAAGGGACAAAAGGACTTCAGGCACTGACATTCTTATTGATGTTTCTTTTGAACTTGGTAACAAAAATAACCATGGATTTCACAACTTTTTTTTTTTTGTAGCCAGAAAGTTGTCTTTTTCACAAACTATGAAAAATTCCACTAACCCTCAATCTAAGTGTTAGTGTTAATGTCAATATTGTCATGAAAATAATTTTTACATCACCTGTTATATAAATACTTCTTGTCAGCAACACTTTCTGAAATAGAGAATACAGCCTAAGAAGTATGAAGAAGTTAGCCAGTACTGGAAGAACACTATGCTTAAAAATTAAAATAAGTCCCATTTTAAATCTTCCATAAATAAGATAAAACAGGAAAACTGATTTTTCCCAGAATATCCAGGCTTGACTACATTTAAGGTACAGTGATTCTGTTTTCTGTTTTGGAGGGTGCAGGGAGATGGGGCTTGCATGTAGGAAGAGATGAAAATTTTTTAAAAGCCACATATGCTTGAGATTTTCAAAACACCTAAAATCTAGTATTGAGCTACTTTCACATTCAAAGCTCTGTGTTTCACGTGGGAGCTCTGGGTGCACAAAGAGTGCAAAACTTGCATTATTGGATGTACTGAAGACTCACAGGACACACTCAGGAGCACAGAGTTAGTTGGCACAGCTTTAGTATTTATCTTGTTATTTGTCACATCCCTTTGCAAGAAGCTGTCAGTCATATTGCCAGGGCAGCAAATTTGGCTAGGAGCCTGGCCCATAGCAAATTATCATAGCAGCATGTACTGAAGGGCCTCTTTTTGTAGAACCAACATTGACTTAATTTGCTCCATTTCTGGCTATGTCCTGAAACTTCATTCTTGCAATCCCATTCTCAACAGTTGCTGGATTTTGTCCTTGTGACACATTTCATGATCCTTATTCTACTACATAACTATTCACTATATGACAAGAAGAGTTAATGTTCAGACACAATGGTGATGTGCTGGTTTAGTTCATCTGCAGAATTGTCTTGCAAACAAACAAGAAATTGACACCTAAATTGACTAAGTGCAATTTTAATAACATATTTCATTGCAACTCTCTTTTATTACTGTGTGCTATGTTTTTAAGCATGCAAGAATATCCAGAGCCATACAACAAATAATTCTGCAAAAAGTGATCCCACTTTTGACTGGCTCTGACTGGTATAGAATGGATGAAATTTCACAGCAGCTTAGGGAAGAAATAGTAGCTGTCACTCAGTTTGCCCCAAATAACATCAGTAATAATGTCTGAAAATAGCTTTTTCTATAGCTCATCTTCCAAATTACCATGTCACAGGATTCCTGAAGAATCTAAATAAGAAAAATAGGCATGAATTCAGTCCCAAGAATCATTGTGTAAACCAGAAAAACTCTTACTGGTAAGCCAGCAGCAAAACTGTTTGCCCAAATACATTCAGTTAAACATTCAAGTCCTCATTTTCTCATGGTATCATTCTTTTATGGTGCTGAAATAGGCTGCCAGATGTTTATATCTGCAGCCTCAGAAATCCAATTCCAGAATTAAATTTCATTGCTATGGTGATTTTAGATTGCAAGGTAAAATTTTAAACTCACTAAATTTAGGCTAAAAGTCATTGATTATATCAGAGCAGATGCTAAATGCCCACCTCCAGGATTCTATTTGTTTATTAATTTAGAGTCTCAGTCATTATTATTACTAGCATAAAATGAGTACAGCAGATTCATGGAGACTAAGCCAACTTTTCACACATCAAGGAGAAATTCAAGGTCAAAAGAAGTGGAAAATCTTCTGCCATCAGATAACCTGTGGAAGCTCTGTGGAACTGGAAAAAGACAGGAAAACCAATTTCTCTGTTAAAGCAGTGTCATTGAAGTGGATTTCAGTGAGGCAGACATACCAAAAACCTGGTCATTAAAACCTGGTCATTTGCCTTATTGTTTCTATCCTATTTTTCTTCTCCAAGCACCCTGAAGTTTACTCAAAGTAGCTATGTGGTTCTGATTTTTAAGGGTCAAAGGAAGGAATATCAACATGCACACTGCATGTTCAAATATTTGCTCATTTGTGTTAAGGGAAAGCAGTGAATGACTTCTGGGTATGTGTTTTAGGTACTATACAATATTGGATCTTCAGGATTTATTTTTCAGTAATAGCTTTAGGGGGCTTGTGCTCAATATTTCTGCTCACTGGAGTAGCTTGGTTACTTATAAATCTATAGGACATTCATCTGGTTCTTGCTCAGTTGTCCAGCATGTTTATTTGGAATTATATAACAAATAGTATTTTATTGTATAATTTAATAGCAGAGGATGAATTTCCCATTCAGTTCAAAGATATAGCTCTCTAGTGAGAGAGCCATGTAGTTGTTACCACAGCCTTTCAGAAGACTAAATTCATTAATATTTGTGTGAAATGTTTAGATATTCATTACAGAGGACAGCTTAATCATCCAATATGATGCTGGGAATTTGTAATAATTTTAGAACCAAGTCTTATGAGCTACACTCAAACAGTAGGTTGTTTTATTGTGTGTCAAACCCCAAAGAGCCCATTTAAATTGTTGTGTCCATGTATAATGGTCTCTAGAAACTAGACTCCAAAGTCTGATTTCTTGGCCTCTGGGAATATTATGCTAGCAAAACTAAAGTCCAGGCTTTATATCTCATGGTGAATATGAAAAAAAAAAAAACCTGAAGTAAAAGCTGAGTCTTTACTTTTCAAATAGGCTTGGGTTTCATCTCATAAAAATTTTACATGGCCTCATTAACAGCTGAAAATTATTTTTCTATGCAGTTACTGCTTTGATATTTTAAAAAAGCATCTTGTAAAAAGCCACCCTGAAGGATGCCTCTCCCTCTGTGGAACACTATGATATTTCATATGGAACAAACAAAAAGGCATCCTTCCGTGTAGAAATTGGAAAAGCCAGATGGAATCTTCTGCAAAATTCAATTCCCAAAAAGCTGACCTATTTTCTTGACAGATTACATATTTAATGAAAGAAATTAATTCACAGGCTTCTCTTTTTCTTATAACAATATTTGCTCACTCTTTACACCATTTTTGGCTTGCTCTTTGTCTTCTTTCGTTTTAGTTAGGTAATAGATAAATGTGGAAAACAAAGCTAAAAACCTCTCATTCTGGTACAAACAGACACAGCAGTAGATAAAATACCATCAATAAAATAGAAAAACTTGCTGTTTCTGCTTGCTAACTGCATCATAGCCAAATATCACAAGGTTCAGTGTCAATAATTACACAAACAATCTAGACCTTATGAGCTACACAATCTCTGACCAACCTGGACCACTTTGTAAATTGTAAGAAAGATCTTTCTATAAAGAGGATGAAACTATTGTGGATGTTTTCCAAGTCTAATTTGATCAGCCATAAGTTTCTATTTCATGTAATCAAGAATTCTGAATGCTAGGATAAAGAATTAATTACCAATTCAACTCTCCTTCCAAAGCTAACAGCATGGCATGAATAGGTTAACTGTTTTAGGACAGCTATCATATGGTTTTCTGTTCCATCACTACCTAGATTGTTTTGCGGTGTTACCAATCTTAAAAATCTTCACATCCCCATGTACAGGAAAGCATCCCAATCATATACATTTTTTACATTCTAGTAATACAACACCCTGACTAAACACAAAGGATAGTAAAAGATACGGATAAATTTAAAGAACTAAATTAATTTAAAATACATTAATCAGAGAAACAAATACTTCTCCGATAAGTTTTTCTGATAATTTTTGGCACTAACAATTATTTTCCTAGGACTTCCAAACATAAGAACAAAATGTCTCAATATCAACCAACAGATTTATTTCCAGCTGTTTGATCAAGGATGTATTAGGACTAAGACCAGTCCCCTCTGATTTCTGTCTCAATACCTGTAGTACCAGTTCAAGCAACAGGGCTGTCTAGATTAAACAGCTTAAAAACAATCATTATCTTCAGCCTTAATGCTCAGCAAAAAGGCTAATGATAATTCCATTGTAATTTCAATGATGATTTTCATCTTCAGATGCTGAATATTTTCTGCATACATTTAAGGCTTCTATAATTTTTTCAAGGTTACCTCTAAATCTATAAACATTTTGCAAATGCATGTTTTAAAGAGGGAAAGGAAAGTGTTGTAATATAGAGAATAAAAACAAGTGACAAAATCACAAGTATTAGTTTTCTTACTAAGTTGTTTGCATCTTACCAAAAGAAGAATTACTTCATTATGACATATTTTCACAAATATTTGCCATCTAATTTTGGTTTCTCTCTCTGTACTTTTATATCAAAAGGATCAGGCAGTATAACCACAAAAAAATAAAAACAGACTCTAGTATAACTTTAATTTATCAAGCTATCCTAACTCAAATTTCATTCTTTGTCACAAAATTTAGAAACTTGCTGTAAATCAAAACCAACTGCAGCTGTCTTTTGTCAGCCTGAAGCAGTTCCAGCCCACACCTCCTCTCTCATAGTTGCCATTGCTAACCTGTGCAGTACAAAGGGGAGGCAGGACAGGAAGAAGAAACCTCATTTTCTTGTCCAAAGGTAGGACAACGACTTGGAGATAGGAGCTGTGTTTGCACTCCAGCCTTAACTCTCAGGTTTATTTCACAGAATTGGAAAATAATTGAGTTTGGAAGGGATCCTCTGTAGGGAAACTGGTCCAACCCTCCTGCATAAAATGGGCCACCTGGAGTCCAGATTCTTTTGAAAATCTCAGATTATGTGCTAGTACTCAGTCACGTTCACATTAAAGAGCTCTTTCCTGATGTTTGGAACCACCCGTGGTTCAGTTTCTGTCCATTGCCACTGGGCACCACTAAAAAGAACCTGGCTCCATCCTTCCCTGAGGTGGAGGTGAGACTGACCAGCCTGAAGTTTCCTGGGTACTCTTCTTTGCCCTTTTTGAAGACACAAATGACATTTGCTTTTTTTCAGTCCTTGGGTATTTCTCCCAGTTCCCATGACTGGTCAAAGATTATCAAGAGTGATCTTAAAATGATGTTAGCAGTCTCCCTCACCACTTGTGGCTGCATCCCATCAGGTCTCATGGATTTATGTATGTTCAGTTTGCTTAAGGATTCTCTGATCTGATCCTCTTCCACTAAGTGTACATCTTTGCACCAGACTTTTTCCATGGTGTATGAAACCTGGGATTGCTGAAGGACAGTCTTGCTAGTAAAGACTGAGACAAATAGGACATTTAGGGCCTTAGTCTTTTCCATGACCTGTGTAACCATATCCCCTGTCTCGTTGAGCAATAGGTCCATACCTTTCCCTACACTTCCTTTTGTCACTTATGTTCTTATTGAAGCCCTTGTTGTTTTTGACATCCCTAGCCAGATTCAATTACATTTGGGCTTTAGCTTTCCAAACTTCATCCCTTGGATGCTTGGACAATGTTTCTGTATTCCTCCCATGTTACCTGTCCTTCCTTCTACCTTCTCTATGCTGCCTTTTTGAATTTTGAGTTTGGCTTTGTTCATCCACACAGGACTCTTGGTAATTTTTTTTGTGCCTTGATATTCTTTGGGATAGAACACTTTTGAGCTTGAAAGACAAGGTTTGTGATTTTGCTTAATGGAGTTTATATAAAATTCCCAAAAGGGAAAGGGACAAAGACATTCCTCACCTATTGACTTGCCTACAAAAAACACATTCATGTGTGTGAGGCACAGTCCTAATGGTACTTGGCTCACTTTGCAAATTCACCACCTGCAGTGTTCCTCCATCCTTTAAACAGAGGAAATTCAGAGTGCAGGCTTAAAGTTAAGTGCCTCATCTGCCTGAAAATTGATTCAGACAATTTAAAATATTTTAAAATATTTTAAATCCATAAATCCCTTAGGTTAGGTGCCCTATAGCACTTCAGTCCGTTAAGCCTGGGGACTTTAAAATAGAGGGATGGTTGTTTAGATATTCTGTTGAACTGGAGCCCTCAGAAACCTTGTAAAACTCTACAGCACCTGTTAGAATTTGTCCTCATTTACACAAAGTATAGCATTTTTACACCTGTTTTGCATGAGTGTCATGATTAAATAAGGCACAAAGCAATAACAAATAAATCCTCCTTTTTGTTTTTGAACTTATGATCTAGAGATGATTAATGGTAGCTCATTAATCAGGCTGAGTTATTTATTTCACTCAATTCTAAGACTCATGTTGTAATGAATCCTTCACAAGAAAAATACATACTGCTTATGTTATAGCTGTATGTGCTTAAGAGGGTGTTTGTGCTTTGCTGTTGCTTTTTAATCATCTTTAAATTTACTTCTTGTAATGGACACTTGTGTATTTATAATAGTATTCTGTTTACTCCTTAGATTATTCATGCTTGAGTGCCCTTGCTGCAGAAAAAGATTTAATGAGCTTCAAGAGGATAGCACTGTAAAAACAGGAAAAATATAAAACAAGTGCCTGCATACTAATGTAAGCCTCTAGCTAAAACACATTATCCAAACCTGTGATGACAGTTCTCCCATGATGTACCTCATTTTTAATAGGATACATTTATTCCTAATTGTACAGTATCTCCTTACCTAATGTCTTTCTAAGTGAACCACACTGTAGCTAAGCATTTCAACAAAGCACACTCTAAAACTGAGATGGTTGCCTGTAACTGGAATCTTTTATAGGCAACAACTCCATCTATTAGCAGGCTCTTCTGTTTCACATTCTGGCTTTTAGAAAATTCATCTGTTTTGTCATGCTGACAATGCACAACTGCCACAATGAAATTTAATCTTGCCATATTCATGTTTTAATTGGATGCATAATCCTATAATTTGTTTCAATTGTTTTTGTTCAGGAAAACACAGATTTCACTTTGTTGTGTCTTTTTGGTAAAATACATTGCTGTTCCTACCAGCGCTAACTTTATAATTAATCTTCACAGCGTTTTCTCTAATTGTGTTGTCACAGAGCTCAGTAACATTTTTTGCTAAAAAAATATGAAATCAGAATGTCCACTTTGCACAAAATTGAAATCTACTTATTTACACACATGTTTTGTATTTACTATTTAATTCCTTCTCTCACTCACCTGCAAGGATTTTGAAATTTCTTGATGTTTTTTCTATTTCTGTGCTGTAGGATTCCTGAAGTCTTCTCTGCTGTCAGTAGAGCTACACAGTATTCTGCAATTGGATTCTAAGGTACATTAAATATGTTATCACAGCAAATCCTTTGATCGTGCATTATTGAAGGCTCAAAAAATTTTTTTCACTTCCTGCTCTATTAATCAGACCTCTCATGCTGCTGTCTTTGAAATGTAAAGTTTGTCTCCACTGACTGCTAAACAAAAAGCTTTCACAGTGCATGCTGTACTTTCACCTGTTCTTTAATTCTCTTCACTTTCTCCTGTTTCCTTTTGACTCAAAAAATTTTAAATGAGCAAAAATGAACAGAATGAAATCACCTATACAGTATTCTCATTCACCATCGGTTGATGTCATCACCTGCTTCTTCTTATTTCCAACAGCTTTTTGTAAATTGTCTAATCCTGTGGTAAAACACATTGAGATTGAGGCTACCCTATCCCTTGCCCTGGGTTACCAAATACTTCTTCCTCTCTTGCACAGAATAGGCTGGCAATGTGCATCTCAAAAAAAAATGCTATGAAATGCCTGAAAATATAAATGGGAGTTTTGGCTATTACTTGAGTCTGATACAAGATAGAGTGTGCTACTTTTCACCTTGAAAGGTTTGTGTATTTATACATCAAGAGGCTGCAGAGAAAGGGCTTTACTCCACATCATCATTATACAGATGCAACAAAAATAACTTACATTAATGACTATAAAGGTAATCCATTTAAGTAATGACAAATGTGTTGTATAACATGTCACCTCCCATTTTAAGTACATTTGGAATAGCTCATGTTGCTCTATGAGTAAAGAAATCCCAGAGATGCCAAAGTTAAAGTTTAGCCACAGAAAAGCACAACATGGAGGGTCCTATCCTCCACCCCATGTGCTGACCTTGTCAGAGTTTTATATAATTCACAGCCTGAATCCTAACCATTTGTAAGTGATCCATTCGTGGTCCTCTGGAAAAAGTAAGTACCTCTGTGAAAAGGTGCTTTCTCAGCACAATTCCAGTTTTCTAGGAGGAAAGCTGACAGTGTGGGATGCTACTTCCATGTAATGCCACTGCAGGATTGCTTTATAGGGCCACACAAAATTAGTCCAGGGCCAGAGAATCCGCAAGCTGAAGTAGTCTCGTGACATTGCTATCAAGCCAGTAACCATCGACAGAGGAATGTCATGCATCTACCACATTTTTGAGTTTCTGATACTTCCCCTCCATAAGCAAGAAAGAGTTTAATCCCCAGGGTCCCTTAGCATTGTTGAAAGTGGTTATGAAAAGAACAGTGTAAGATGAACTCCTGAAAAGGGTTTTTTATTGACAGGCTTATATCTAATAACTTTATCATGGATTTCTACAGTGTAGAAATGGAAGACTCTAGAAGAGACATGGCAATATCAGTAGTATAATGAACAGACAATTGATAGGACTCAAGAGACCAATGTTTACTGCTGACCTTCCAGCAAGACATTTAAACTCTGTGCTTTAGCCTCTTCCTCTATAAAATGCAGTCTTGACAGTTATCTCCCCTGGAAGTGTTTTCAGATCAATTGGTAAAATCTGAGTTGTTAACAATTGCTTCTGTGCAGCAGCATGGCGATCAATGAGCCCTGTGTGTGCAGGTTTCAACATCCTGAGTTTCTTTGCCACTTCCATTAGTCACCATGGGCCATTGACATCAAGACTATTTGAATAAATTTGTGTTAAAAGTAAAGACTCCGTGTGCTTTACTTTCTATCTTTGGGCTTTCTGATATACAGTTTTCCTTCTTTCAGACTACTCAATGCAACCAGTCTCGGGGATAACTGTAATGACAAATGACTTCTCAGTTGTCATATTAACTGGCTTTGGCTTCCACATACATTTAATGCATTCAACAAAAAATCTGAATAAGAAGATTCAATCACAATCTAGACGGCAAATCCATTGCTTTCCTCAGAAGGAAAAAAACATTTAGAATATGGTGAGTGTCACAAGAACACAGCCTTCTCCTTCACTTCAAAGCTTCTCTCCAAAATTCTTGTCTATTTCTCATCAGGGAGTTCTAACACATGAGGGATGGTTATTTAGAAGTCACATAAATTATAAACATAACCTACAATCATAAGTGTTTTAATTATAGGGGAAACCAGTCATAAGATGTGTGCAGGGCTACACATACATGCATTCCAAACAGAAACACATTATTGCAATAGTTTCTAGGACAACCTGTCTTGGGCAATAGCGAGTATACTTAAATTAGCAAGTCATGGGGCACAATGGGAATAGATATACAGAATGAAATTTGGGTGCTGAGACCCTTAATGGCTAAAATACACTTTTTTTTCAGTATCAACATATTTTATAGATGTTGATAATTATGTAAGAACCGGTATGTTGATAATTTCTAATTCTGATGGGAGAACAAAAGAAAGTGTCAAAGAAGTGAGAAACAGATTTTTTTTTCTGACAAATCAGGCAGCTATAGATAAAGAAGTCAATAATTAAAAGACCAGATAATTGAATATATTGAATTGGACTGGTACAGAAGAAAAACTCAGTGAATCCTTTGCAGAAATGAACAAAAGGCAGAGGTAGCATATCTCACCCTCCTTCCTATCTGCAAAGAACACAGAAGAAATTTTGCCACCCTTCAGCATGTATCACAAAATCTGTCCAACCACAATGAAAATTACCACAATCAAAAATGTCTTTTTACTGAAAATCATTTTGTAGTAGAAAGAAAAGCTTCAAAAAGCTCTTTTGTAGAATCAACTTTTTTTTGTTGTGATCTATGATTTTAGTATCTAAGCTGGTGCAATTTGATTTCTGTTTGTGAGGAAAATGCTTAACTGCAAAACTGAACATTATATTAAGATAGTTTTATAGCCAATCATGACAGTTATTTCACTCACATTAAATCATCTGCTGCTGGTTCAGTTTCCACTTGACACTTTTGTAGGCTATCTTTGAAACATTTAGTATTCCTAAAAAAAGCCATGATAAAGTGATGTGGCCAGGAAAATATTTTTGCAATCGAGCTTGCTATTGGCTAGTATCTGCAAGATTTCATTTAATCCAAGTATAAGAAATGCAGAGCACCTCTACAAAAAGGAATATCTTTTTCTAGTTTGGACATGACAATGTAAATATCAGGTGAATCCTAGTAGTTAACACAGAACTTCTGTGGATCCCATAGCTGCAAAAATCTTTTTTCATAACATGAGGAACCTGTCATAATCTTTCATCTCTTGGACTAATTTAGAAGCTGAGTACTTTTTAAGGCACTAAATCACTTCCCCAAAAATACTTAAGGTACACTATGCTAACCATGAGAGCTCCACTTTCTGCCACTCATTACTAATGGTCAAAATTGTTAATGTATTCCCACTGGATCACTTTTATGGCCAAAGCATTATAGTATACAGCATACTGCTTCATAGAGCTCTGCCATTGTGAAAGTGAGATATTATTGTGCATTTCTTACCAAATTAGATCTCCTGTTGTTTTTTCCTTTGAATATCCTGCATTATTTCAGAGCAATACACTGCCTTGTCTCAGTTAAAAATTACTGATTCTCATGATAATTTTGAAATGAGCACTTCTAATGAATATGTGACCTTTTCTGAACCACAAACCAAAAAGAATGTGGTCAATTACTCTTTAAATGCATATTTCATATGTTGGAGATGTGAGGAGAGCTGAGTTGCACACAAATGACTACCACAGAGCTCATCACCGCACCAAGGGCTGGGACAGAACTGAGCAGTGGGGTCTTAGGGCAACCAATATCAGCTGTTGGATGCTCACCTGGGAGTTCAAAGTATTCAGCAGTTTCCCAGTCACCACAGTGCCACTGCCAGTTACAGGAGCTGCACTTGATCTACTTGTAGCTGTATGTAGGACACACAGGTGTGTCGCTTGTGATTTTGGTCTTGCTCAATGGTGTCAAGGAGAGTCTTGCCTACAAAGAAGTGCAGGATCATCTGACAAGAGTAATGATCCATGGAGTTTATTTCCAAATCATTGAAAGAAATAGATTAGATTGGCTCAGACCAAGAATAGAATGCATGCTCATTGGACAGAGGGGAGTAGAAACACCATAACATCCTTGCTGGCAGAAGCTCTTCAAATCTCTGCTATTCAGAGTAATCAGGATACAGGGAGGGATCTGGAGTAGCTCCTTTTAAAAGCAAATGTTATATACCTGTAGATAATATTTGTTTTTAATTGTCACATACAAGCTTCTATGAAAATTAGTTTACAGCATTTTAACTATATAAATAATGCACTACAGCTCTCCAATTTTAAACAGAAAACTTTCACATACTTTATGCTAGCATTACATATACCAAATCAGTACAAGTATAATCAGCATGCTCCTTATTAAAAAATAAAGTTATCACTAAGACCAGGTTTTATTTAAGATTTTCATTTAAAAATACCATAAACTCTAACTTTGAAATAAGAAGTGTCAACAAATTACACATCTTTAATTATATTTTAATTTATTTACATTTATAAAGAATTAAAACTTTGAGACACAGCTTTTCTCATTTGGAATTCTTGAAGTGTTTCTAAGGATGGAGTGGCTTGCTGTTTTGATATTGCTGGCACTTGTACACAGAATTGAAAGCTCAAGCCTTTAAAACGTAGTTAAATTTTCTCAAACATTAACAATATAATCACTTTTTTTAAAAAAAATGCCATTTTTAATGCAATGCAGTGGGTATTTTTAATGTAATGCACCATTAAAGAAGAAACCAAATCAAACTTTAAAAAATAAGCCCTGGCTTATTTCTAAAATGTACTCCATTATCCAGAAAGACTTATAAGAAAATTAGTATTGAAATTCTAAAATACAAAAAAAGGAAAAGCAATGCAAACTGACTTCATAATGCTGTACTTAATTTCTATTGAGTAGTATAAATTCGTTTTTTCCCCTAATTCTTGTATATTATGTTTTGCTGGTGATTTATTTGTCCCAATTATAAACTGCTATACTGCACTCTCTCCATGTTCTTTCTGGCAGAAATAAGTGTGTGAAAAGTTTTATTTAAGGTCATCAGAAAAAAATAGCAAGATACCTTAATTGAGTTTCTAATTTTCTAATTTTTTATGCTTTTTGCCTTATTTTATGAGAACAGCATAGCAGAAATATTTCTCAGGCTCAAACAATATCTTCTAAAAAATTCGCTGGAATAGAGCTGCAGTGGTTCATTCCTTCTGAGTCACTTGTGACATCTAAACACTCATCAGCAAAAATTGACCCTTGTGATTTTTTTTTAGTCTCATTTTCAAGTTTCCTAACAATTCCATTGTGCTGAAATATACATGCTACTGGTGGGTTTTGGCAGGGGAGGAAAGGAGTTGGAGTTTATTCTGTTGGAATTTGGTTGCATTTTATTGACAAAACATTGGATGGCCTTTCTTTGAAAAGATAATTACTTCCTTTTATCAAGCAGCGCCAAATATTTATCATCCATGTATTTTTTCCCCTTCTCTTAATCCATATCATCCAGTAATTCATAGTCTGATTCTTTTGTACAGCACTTGGTCATTTATTTTCCATTCCCAACTTGAAAGCAGAATTTCATTTTAGAGAAATAGTACTTTACAAATGTGAATGTTCTGAACCAGGGGTAGGGAAGGCAAAGACAGAGAGAGTGAAGGGTTTTTTTATGGATCTCAGTAAAAAAGGCCCAACAAAAATTTCATACATAGCTGGTTTTATAAGAAGACAAAAATTAATATAGGTAGCAAGTAAATCTTGGATGCCATTAGGTCCTGGGAAGCACACTTTCATACAGCATCAAACAGACCACAAATGGATTTTCTCCCAGCACACTGTGCAGTTCCCATCTGTGGGTATGTTCTTTCTCCCTTCCATGCTGTAGTGGTTTGTATAACAAGCAAAGCCATGCATCTTCTCCTGACAGGCTGGACTGTTACTCTGTCATAACCTGTCCAGCATGCAGAACAGACCCACATGAGCCACTCCAGCAGATTTCCTTGCAGCAGCTGCTCATGCTTAAACACAGGATCCCACACAGCAGACATCGCCTGACTAAGATCTAACTCCTCAAATACAAGGTCTTCTGCAAGACTCCAAATATAATGAAGGACACTGAGTTTTGTACTGTTGATTTCAGACTGTTTCCCTAGTTTTATCAAAATAATACTCCATGAGAGAACCCAAGCCAACTATTCAAAAGCTGCCATGGCCTTCTATTCATAATGCTCTCATTCATTCACCTAGGTGAGTAAGCATAATCTCCTAGGAAAGAGAGACATCACCTTTACCTACAGTGCTTCTATGTCAACATACACATACATAGGACGGTCTTCCCTGTCTGAAGAGAAAAATCAGAAAACCCAGTTACTTATTTATCACTTTTCCCCAGTGTTTTTACTGTGATGGGGTAAAGGAGTCAGAAATGTGTTCATTTTTTCTTTTTGCTTTGTAGTGACAAAAAAAGAAATCAAAATAAGTATTCAGCTGGACTAAGAAATAATTCATTTGCTTTTTTAACATCTTGAGCTTCATTAACTTTCTGTCCCTTCAGGAGGCTAAGAATGGTTATAGATGCACATAAAAGCAATCAATCCTGGTAACAGAATTGCAAATGTTATCGTTGTTTTTCAGGTTCAGAATACTGGTTCTCTGTTTAGTACTCAGAGAATGTCAGGTACCATAATAAATAAATTCATAAGAAATGACATCTGTAATTTTGCAAAATACAAGGCAAATCTTTGTGTCAAACAGAGGAAATGTGGATTTGTACAACAAATTATGTAGTTCTGCTTAGAGAATAAATAGTCCCGAAACAGGCTTAAAGTTTGTTTTTATTGGGTGTAAATGTGTGTATTAGCCATTGCAACTTCTGCTGCTGAAAAGGATTTCAAAAAACACAAACATAAAATGGAAAAGTAGCATGTGCATGTGCAAGGTGAAATAAGAAAGAGAATTTCTTTTTGTTTGCTTGTTTGTTTGTTGGTTGGTTGGTTTGTTTGTATAGTTGTTTGAGTCTAGTGGTAAGGGTTCTGTAACATATATTTAGTACTAGTAGAATCAGCAAACAAGGCCAGCATATACTGTATGCACATGTATAAAAACATATAGAAAATAATTTGAAAACTCTAGTAATGAAATTGTATTAAATTAATTAAAACATACACCTTCACCTGCAATATCAACAGCATCAAAAGATATTAAAAATTAATGTAGAGTGCCATATAAAGAACTACTAAAAAAATGTGGATCATATAATTCAAAGAGAAAGAAAAGAAGGAAAATTGTTGGAACAGTAGAAGAGAATGGATAGTGTAAGTAGGTTACTCAGACCCTTCCATGTACACTCTCAGAGGATGAAGATACATAACAGGTGTGAAAATGAAAGAAAACATGTATCCTAGTAAGAATCTGTTTCATTCTCACCCCTTCATAAGAATAAGTCTTTCCCAGATGGAAAAAGTCCTGTGATATTTCACATGCTCTCACTTAGCTGTTTTTTTTGATACTTCATTTCAGTTCTGCCCATCCATACACCTACACATCACCATTAGCTCCATGACTAATGGAAAATTTAGCAATAAAAGGGCTGCCTACTGCACTTGATCTGAAAGCTCTTTCTATTACATGCAATGATAACAACACAAGGAAACCTTTCATCCAACGCTGTAGAGCAGCATGATCAAATTATAGTTAGGCTGGGAACCTGGGAACAATTTCATTGTTCACCTTGCTTCACATACCTCTCAACTATAACACTCCTTAGGTGGGTATATCCAGTTTTGTTAAAGAAGCCCAAAAGAAAGCCTATTTCTGTATTTTAAACAGTCTTATACAGTTATCATACTCACACTGTGACAGTATTTTACTATACATGGTCTTGACTCAAAAATAATTGAGCTGCTTCAACCCAGACTGACAAGATTCTTCTTCGCTTAGAAACCAGAAATAGAAAATTACAACTCAAGAGCTAATGAGTCACAAAATCATTACATGAAATCAGGCTTTAAAGCAGAAAACATTTTGCAGCCTCACTATCACTGTTGCCCATGCAGGAATACAAGTTAGCAAAAGCAAAATTATAAAGGAGAAAAGCAGGAAAAGCAGGAAAAGCAAGATAGGTTGTTTTGAACCTAGATATCTGTAATAGCACCAGTAAGAGTATTGCTTGTAGATCTTCTCAGCTGGAAAAAGAGAAAATGGAACTGTAACAGATTTTCTCCTTCAAAATCTATTCATGTTTTATTGTGGAGGCTTTCCACGAACAGCTTTAGATTCTTTCAGCATGAACATATCAAATACAGAGTGAATGAAGGGAATGTTTAGACAGCAGCAGTAGCACAAACCCAAAAAAAGAATTTTGGTAGCTAACATGGGGTGGAGGCTGAAATGGAAGTCTAATGCATTTATTGTCATCACTGTTCTGTGGGATTTGTGCAAAAGTGGTAGACTCATACATATGGGGGACTTTTAATAATAAAATTCAAGGCCAGAATAGTATCTTTCACTCAAAAGCCCAGTAAGTTGAGTTACTTCATTCTGCTGTTTCTATATTGCATTAGTTTCTTTTACCAACACTCAAACAACTGAATATATTTGCAGTGCTAAGATAGCAATTAGGTGATCTCTGGCATCACACTAGAAGATATCAGGAAAGTGAATTTCTACAAAACAAACAGACAAGAAAGTACTGAATTTTCATTTCCTGGCTGAAGGAAAGAATTTCAAACACCACAATGCAAATCAAAAAGAATACCAATCTTTTCACAGAAGGTAATATGATGTAGTAATGATATCAGGCATGTTGAAAGGGAAATGACTAAATGATATTCATTTATTTTAAAGTTAAAAGAAAATTAAACAATTGATATTTCGCTTCAAGGACCTCAAGCTAACATTATCTTTTAAAGCACTTTAGCCCCATCACACAGACGTAGAGCTGCAAGATTTTTTAAGTCAGTCAAGACACTTTGGTTCTGTCATTGAAACAAGAAAGGAAAATGGAACGCTGTAGGTGATGCAGAGATGAAAAGTTTAAGAAGGCCACGAGCAAAGTGCCTACTAGTTCCTATATTTCCCTTACACATTTCTTTTCAGCCTGCAGAGTATACTCATGGAAAGACTCTCATTAAGTTCAATTGTGCCTGCTCCTCAGCCTGCATGTGGAAGAGAAACATTTTAAGCAGTGTCCATTCAGGGCAGCAAACTTCCCTTTCTTCAGTTGTTCAGGGAACATTTCCAATCTAAGGTACCATTGTGACATCTGCCTAGATAGTAAGAACAATCACGAGGAACAAAACGTAATATTCC
Organism: Lichenostomus cassidix; assembly: GCF_008360975.1. Lineage (NCBI taxonomy): Eukaryota > Metazoa > Chordata > Aves > Passeriformes > Meliphagidae > Lichenostomus > Lichenostomus cassidix. The sequence goes on along the minus strand of NC_139480.1, from coordinate 38,434,593 downwards.
TTGTTAATGTACTAGAGGGAGAAGCTGCACTACCGCTGATAAGTGTTAGATAATCCAGTAACTCACAAGAAATGTTTATTCATCCACTTGTCTAGACAAATCTACAATGATGCAGGCACATATTTTCAGCTCCCAATCAAGAGCTGGGTGCTTCTATCCCAACCAGAACTCCTTTTAAAGACTGGACACACCAAGTTATTTAATATCAAGGACATCAGAAGATTGTTTCAGAGTGAAAAGCTCCAAAACAATGATAATGTTACACAGATTCCTGAAATATTAAAAGTTGTTTTGTTCAGAGATAGTATTTCCTTACTTATGGGTCCAGCAGTTCCTAAGAAAGGAGCACCATGGATCATAAACTCTATATGAGCTATCTAAATACATAAATAGAGGAAATTTAAAACTTTGCATGGAATTTCTTCTGCTGCTGCAATAACTTTCATGACTTTATTTCTAATTATAAAAATTCTGTAATCATACAGATTAAAGGTCATAAAGGTGAGTCACATCCCAGAATTTGCCTCAGGTAGTGATAATATATCTTTCTTTTGTGCTTCAAATATCTGACTGTTTTGGATCATTTACAAGGACAGCAATTACCAGTTTAATTCATTTGCTACCAGTAGTGCTGTGAGTTCACAAGGGCCCAAATTACTATCAGAAAATATCCTCCATCTTATTTTTGACTTCTTCTGACAACCACATTTAATGGCTTTCACTTTATTTGCATGACTGCAAATATGGAGCTCATTTTAAAATTCTGTCTCGGTGCAAAGTTATCTTCATGTCAACCTATCAGTCTTTCAAACTACTTCATGGATTCTGCTGCAGAGACATCCAGTAAGCACAGAATTGCTGTATTCCTTTAGCGAAAACAGGGATTTCCAAATAATGGATTTCTTCTCTGGTTTTGGACCTTAGTTTGAACTTTGAAAATAATTTTGTTTCAGAGATTTCCCCAGTTTGCCTTATGAATCAAATTCATTGTTAGTCATCTCTTAGTAATCTCTAATCCCTTTTGCTTTTTATTTTTGTGCTTTTCCATATTACTGAGATCTGTTTTGAGTCTAGTAATGTAAGGTCTTGGGTGCAACATGTCTACAGCAGTTTCAGATGATTTAGCCAGCACTGTATCAGTGATCACATACATTACAAGGGGAGGTTTTCTATGCATTAAGAAGCCCCTGTAAGCCAGTGTTGTTACATTTATATTCAAGAAGCACCAGCACTAAAAAAGGCTACTGCAGAATAGCAACTGATGTAAACATCTTTACCTCAGAACCAGATATTCACTGAGATGAAATCTTCCCTTCACTTTCACAATTTTAAGTAGTCTAGATATGGCATATGAAAAGAACACTGCCTGTCACAAAAGGCCAGCTTTGACTACTCTCGGCATCATACTCACCACCTATCCTCCATGGGTCTTTCTCACCAGTTTCTGTGAAACCAGAAAGGTCAATATAGTATCTGAGAAAGCAACTCTTACAAGTTTATTACAAGTAGCATAGTACTGACAAAAGAAATACTTACTCAGCTTTTCTGCTGAAATTCTTAGGAATATAAAACAGACATACACATGAGAGAACAGCACTATAATTTGTGTAACTTACACAATGACATTGGGATCAAGTAGACACAAAGACTACTGCTATCTCTGATCATCACCAGGACGCATTTCTAGTAAAGAAACAGAAGTCTCTGCTCACCCATTAACTGAGGATGTAAGGGACAGAGAGAATGACAGACAGAAAGATTTAAGGAACCAGCAGGAACAGATCATACATTAAATTCTGAACAATAAATATCCTTGAGAAAACAAAGCAAAAGCATAAGGGATACTATAAAAAAAAAAAAAGAAGAGACAAGAAATATATCATGGCTGCTGAATTTGAAGAAAAAAGTAAACAAAATTATTTAGTCTGGATTTTTGTTCTATTAAGAGGATTTTAAAATTGTCAACTAATTTTAAAAATACTGTGATTGTGATGTAGGAACCCATAAAAAGAGATGAAGAATACAAGCAATGTGGGAAATGAAGACAGGAGAACTTCTGAGCAAGTTGTGGGAAACTCCTCTGCTGCTCCCAGAGAGCTAGAAGACCAGGCTGCTGTCCTTTTCCCTTTTATTTAGGTTGGCAGCAGACAAGTACGTCCAGTATGACTGGGGTGGTCTAGAGTCTTATTATTAGCATCTGTCCACCTGTCACATCTACTGTTAAAAAGGTCAATCCATCTTCTCAAAAGGAAGATTAAGGTGCTGTAAGTGGGACTAGATGTCATTCTTTTTTTGCCTGTGTGTTTTATTTTCTGTTCTCCCTTGGCTACCAACCAGGATTGCTATTTTCCTATTGTAGTCACCCAACCTTAATGCATAACATGATGGCTCACATCACTATTCATGACAGACCATAACTCCATCTTCCTGATGACACAAGTCACCAAAGACAATTTGCATAAATAATTACAGCATCAAAGGCAGCTAACCTGTACTAAACTACCACCTCTACATGGGTTTTATCTAGTTTTTCCTTTATAAACAGAACAAGTCACCACATAAGAAAACTTGACTATCCTGGATCAAAGGCATTGTGTGAAAACAGCACTTTTAGTGAACTCTTGCTCACTATCAACTTCTTCTATAGTGTACAACTAAAATTTCCACAGTTCTAAGGTTCTCAGTTAAATTGTTTCAGCTGTTCATCTTAAGAGCTGCCCACTCGTGAGTAAAAATGACTTCTACCAAAATAAAATCCTGACAAGAAATTAATGAAATTCCTAACTCCCAGAACAAAACTAGTGCTTTATTTTTGAGAGCAGTGTTTTTTTTTTTCATGTACTACTTTACTCTTCCTCCATTAAATAAACATTAATTATGCTGTTTACCTATAGAACTGTTTCATTCTCTGTTACCTAGAACTTGCAGTTATCCTTGGATTTGCGATGAAGAGGAGTGTTTTCTAAGCAGAAATGTCTTTTTCCATATGACTTAAAAGTTGCATAGAAAATGATGAAGCAGGCAGGAATCTGCCTGTATTTAATTATGCCTATCAATCTGTCAGTCCTACAGCATTCAACTTTAATTGTGTTCATTATATTATTTGATTGTGTTTGATGCTCTTAAGTTTCTAAACAGAATGTGCCATAAATAATGTTGCCCATGGCACAAGTCTGCTGTGCAGTATTTAGGTCTCCATGCACTAATCAGGTCAGCAGATTTGAAGTTGTCCTGTACCTCAAATGAAAACAAAAAGACATTGAAAACTAACCTTTCTAGTGCTGACCAGATATAGCACAATAGTTGTGTTCCATAAGAAATGACTGATGTCCCCATCAAACAACTGGTTCTGTGTACCAAAAGTCTTGCTATGCTAAATACTTATTGGGGTAAAAGTTACAAAAAAAGAAAGAAGGAAGCATTTATTCAAAAGCCTGCTAGTGATACTTGCAAAGAGCCTTTATGATTCAGAATGCAAAGTTTGCTCCCTGGTGGTTTAATTTGCCAGCTAAGAGGTGCTCTCAAGCTCTGCTAATCAAAAGATTGAAATGGAGTTTTTGGGGATCAGGCTGAGCCTATTTCTCAGAAGCAGTGAGAATTTAGTTGAGTTGCCAGATGAACGTTAAACTCTTTTTCCCTAAATACAGTTAGTTTTGACCTTCACCACTCCAGCAGAGTGAAATCTCAGCACAATAAAAGACAACTTAGACATGCAAATGCCTATTAATAAGACAGAGAGGTAGGTGTGTCTCTTTCACAGTTCAGGAAAATTACCATGGTTTCCAAGGGCCTTATGGACTTCAGAAGCTTATTGCTGAAAATATAATTTTCCAGTTATTTAAAGGTTAGATGACAAATCAGTGAGACAGCTGGCTGTATGAAGAATATATTTTTTCAAACAGATATCTTCTAATGCAATCATTTTATTATCATGATCTAATATAATTTTTTGATTTGCCTTGTTTAGAAAGTTGAAAATATCACACATCTCTCCTCTTACTTACTCACTCATGTAATAATATGTAAATGTCCTTCAAAACATTCCTAGCGTATGGATTAAAGTACACTTTATCCTCTTAATAATTCCTGACTACCAGTTGTCAAGTCTTCCCTGGGGTGCCTTTTGTGGCTTCAACAGTGCAAAACTAGTCAAATTGACACTAGTAGTTCTAATAACATAGTCTACAGGGGAATATATTTAAAACAGATATGCACCTATAGGTATGCTTATCTGGTAGAATCACTGGCTGGTTGAAGCTGGAAGGGACTGGTGGGGGACCCCTGATCAAGCACCCTGCTCAGTCAGGGCCACCTGGAGCCAGTTGCCAAGCATCACCTTCAGATGGTTTTGAATATATCCAAGATGGAGACTACACAACCCGCTCTGGGCAGCCTGTGTCAGTGCTCAGTCATTCTCGCAGTAAAAAAGTGTTTCCTGATTTTCAGAGGGAACCTCCTGTGTTTGTTTGCCTCTGATCTTGTCACCAGAAATCAATGAAAAAACTCTGGCTTCATCTCTTTACATCCTTCTATTGTGAACAGTTTCCCCTGAACTGCCTTTTCTTCAGGCTGAACAGCCTCGGCGTTTCCTTTGTGGAAGAGATGCTCTGGTTCTTAAATCGTAGTGACCCTTCACTGGACTCTCTCCAGTATGTCTATACCTTTTTCCTTCTGGGAAGACCAGAACTGGACACAGCACTCCAATCTGTGTCCTCACCATTGCTGAGTAGATGGGAAATGTGTCCTCATCAAACATATACCATCATTTTCTGAAGGTGTTTTGCTGCTTCAACATCTCAGGACCAGCATTTCTACATTTCTTTTTCAATTACTGTACAAGATATACTTACAGCAATTAACTTAATAAAACAGACTGTGTGGTATATTCAGCTATTCCATGCAACTGTTTGTGTGCAAACATCTATGCTTCCTACCAGAAAGAGATATTCAGAAGGCCCCAGTTATGTTATCTTCAGTATTGTTTCATGCAGTCTCAGCTTGCTCTGTGTTACCATAGTTTTTGTTAAATAATTCAACACTGTACTTTTCACTGTTTGAACTTTCATTTAGGCTGCTATTAGGTTCTCATCTGACAGACAGCTATGGTCCTTGTAAATCTCTTCCTATCTGGAGAAGTAATTTTATTTTCTTACCCAGTGGTCATGCCAACCATGCATATAATTTCCCTTGTCTCCTCTCTCCTTCTCTAAAGACATTTTTCCTGACATATACTTCTTGGATTTCTTAATTTCAGAGAAGATTCATGCCGGTAACTACTTAAATCATCTGCAGATTTATCCATTCTCCAGCAGCTGTTTCTATTTAACCATGCTTCTTCAAGGAATGGTCTTCGAGAGACCTGCAAGATTTTTTTTCCGCTGATCTGTAAAATCATGTGCTAACTTAAGTTTGAATATCTTCCCTTTTTCACTTGCATTGCTCTTAGTAATTCTTGGACACAATTTTAAAAGGGTAGCAAAATTAACATGTAAACAAATGAGTAAAATATGTCTTGTGTAAAAAGAAAGCTTAACATTTTCCACATACAACTACCGAATCTGTGAGCTTTATGCAATTCTCAGGAAGGAAGTGATCTGGAAAACAAACAACATCAGGGTTGTTTTTCTTTGAGAACTGTTGTCAAGCATCTATGTCATTTAATAAATGCCCAGGAAAATGGTCATATGTACTTGAATGTAATCATCCTCAAATGGTGAGTCAGGGGTTCAAGATCTTCCTGCATCTGCAAACATCTAAGCTGACAGATACCTTCAGAACCCTCAAAAATGCTTTACTGGTTCTTATCACATTCAGATCAATAAGATAGAATTTTATTGGCAATGTGTCAGAAAATATAGCATTGGAGAAAACTGAATTTTTACATATTTCAGAGTACAGCTGTTAATATTTTCCTTTTAAATACATACTGCTTCAACCTCTCAATGGTGAACCAATGTTCTTTACTACATCAGTTTCATATGTGATAAATGTATGATGGAACACAAAATTCAGATGTATTCAAGAGAAGACAATCTTTCTAGCAATTTATTCAGGGCCTTGCAAGGCCCTAAATCATACATAGGACTCATTCTCCTAACAGAAAATTCTGTTATCAGAAGGTTTCTATTCAGATGTTTGTTACTTTGCTTTCATTATATTAATAAAGTATCTTTTAAAAAACCCACTTACTTTTAATATTGTAATAAATTCTGCCAGGAAATGATCAGGTAGGATCTGAAAGTTAAATAGAGGCAGCATACAGAGGTTTTATATTACTACTTCCTTTACTTTTAAAAAATAAATACCTTGGTAATGGAATAGTTTAACAAAGTATTCATCTGAAATACCCAAGATTAAAACCACCAGATTAATTAATACAACTACTTGTTATGAGGAAATAATGAAAATAAGATCAAGAGGATATGATGTTTTGCTCCTTCATAGCAAGAACTGAATTGCCAGTCAGGACTTAGAGGGACCAAGGCTCAACAAATACAGGAAAGGTAAAACTACCGAACTTCCAGAACTGACTATAAAAGGAGTAGCTTTGATCCTAAAAGCAAGACATATTGAAAATTAAGGAAAAGTTAGCAAGCAGTAAAAATTAAATACATTATTAGTTTTAATAAATTAAATGTGTGGTAAAATATTCTCATATATTTTTCATATATTTCTGTAACTAATAGATGATAGCAACAAATAGTTACCATAGGGGGTGAACTACTTTTTATACTAAAATAATGTAGTGTGTAGGAGCAAAAGCATGAGGTAACAAAAGGGACATTGAAAGTTTGGGCACAGGATGATGCTGGAGGCCCCAGGGCTAGAAAAACTCTCCAGCAGTCAGCTACTGGTTCTTGAATGAATGTTACCTTGGGAGCTGTGCAAAACAAGCATTAAGCTTCACAAAATGCAGGTATATTCAGCATATGTAGACCACAACATATCTTGCAAACATTGCAGATTAATGAAGAAAAAGCAAGGTGTAGCATACACATGAAAATAAGCCCTGGAGTAAGAAACAAGAAGCCATTTACATCAGTATTATGGTCATCCCATGAAAAGACCTGGGATGCTGATATCTTGCTGATAAAACTGTTAAGACTTCAGTTAGATGAACAGTTAAGTTCGTCTTGACTTCACCTGTCATGTCCTCCTTTTTTTTCCACAAAAAGATTAGGAGTGTAACAAGTTGGTGGGACCTCAAGCATTTATTCTGTAACTCAGATGCAATGAACTGGGATCAGATTCTGACAGTCTGAGGTTGCAAAGGGGTGAATGAATAGAAGAAAGATAAATTGCAGCAATGCACCATCACATTTTAAAAGGAAGAAATTTTTCAAGAAATAAATGTTATTAGTCATATAAATATATTACACAGATTTTATATATATATCTCCCTATATTAAAGGAGAAGACACTGTTAGATAGTGTGTCAGAGTAAAAATACCCTTTCCTTCAAGATCTGAAGAACAGAAGAACATCAGGCCTAATAACAACATTCAAAACTAAGATACAAATGATGAAGCAGTCTGTAAGAAACAGAGAGGTGATAACTCCTTTCATTCTGCTGACAGTCAGCCTCACAGACTGCTCTGCCAATCACCAAGAATAGCAACAGTCACCTAGCAAGGAGAAATTATTACAGGCAGTGAAAGATAAGGACAAAGAGTTTGTTCCTTTGCTGGGATTACTGACTCAAATGCTGAATATTTATGTTAACTTATCCCTGCAGTTCACATACTTCAAATGCAATGCATAAATTATGTTGTGTGTTACTGAAAAATAAATGGCATTTTCTTTGAAGTTAGCTATTCTGGACACAATAAGGTTAATTATGGTTTAATAATTGATGTCTTTGTTGCTGTCTTTTCTAATCCTCTAAGTGGTTAAAGGGAGCAGTGACTTAAATTTCTGATTTTGATTAATCTCTCTTGCCTGTGGAAAAGACATCATAGCACAAGAGAAAATAACCAATCCAGGTAGCAGCTGTCACAAGCTGCATGTTAGAAGACATCATCCAGTGCTAAAAGGCAACAAACACCAAATATGCTTTAAAGGTGCATGTCAGTCTGCTATTGCTCAAGATTGTGAATACGTGTGTTGCTAACAGGCACTCCCAAGATAATTAGAGAAAGCCCCAGAAGCATTTCCCTGCAATTTCTGTTGTAACAACTCATAAGATGCTTCTCTTTTTTCTCTGGGAGGCATCAGAAATTACTCACACACTTTCAGAATAAACCCTGAGTGATCCCTTCACTTCCAAAGATTCTTAAGTCTTTGCTCAACTTTTCCCCAAGCAATCCCACATTTTCGGAACCTTGTCAGAGTGCTGACAGGATGAAATACATAGCAGTTCATATAGACATTCCTTGTTTCCCATAAGCTACGTGAAGACAGCAGTATAATTCATGTTTTTTAATATACCCTGAAGTCGGACAGTCTGAAATGTTGCAGCAGTTGGCTAAGCTGAAGCTCCACTGTGTCTGGAGAGGACTAAAAGAAAAGGCACTAGTTCTGAAGAATTTGATTCCATGGAAATATTCTCCACTATTGATCTTTCCTGTCATACTTTAAGTCTATCTGCAACCCAAATTTTAAAAAACAACAACTCTTAGATTCATTCAGTGTTTTGTGATCCTTTAATATTTTTCAGGGTAAGAAAGAAAATATATGAGTAATCAGAAGGTTGTAATCAAGCGTGATCTACCATTGACACAGTGATGCCAACAGTCAAGATAACCAATAGAAACAAAGGCCCAAAGTAAGCAAAATTCATCTTGGTACAGCTGTCTCACTCCTTTGCTAGTGATGTGCTGGAGCCCTGTGTAGTAATGCTTTCCACTAACCTGATGGTGCCCCACTGGATTGCTGAGTGACCAAGGATGGATCTTTGTAGGAAGCCCTGAGAGGGTGAAAAGTCTTGCTAGATTCAAACATTGCAGGAAAAAAACTCAGAGCAGCTTGAATGTGACCTCTAGGCCTAACACTGACCAGTCCAAAGCAGAAAGCTGGTATTTATCATTTCTGAAATCTCTGGCCATCTGTTCTCTAAAGCTTTACAATAATTATGTTCTGCTCAAATCTGAGGAACAAGGCCAGTTTTCTATCTGACTTACAATCCCACTCCTTGAAATTACTACATTATATTTGGAAAGTTGTCTTCATAAAAATGGGTGTGGGAACACTTTCCCTTTTAAATCTCTACATCTAAAATCTGGAATGTGCCCATCTTTGTTTATGCCGTTCAATATGAATGAAACCAAGCCCCTAATGAATATCATTTAATGACTGAAGTGTCCTGATATTGCACTGGTAGAAATATTTAAATTCCAGTTTTTTTGATAATTGAAGCTTGTCTTAAACACACTCCACAACATTCATTTTGGTCTGAAGTAAACAACCATTTTTCTCTTTTTTTTAATTTTCAGTGATACAAAGCTAGAATGCCTTCCTGTGCCAGCCACAATTTGTTTTGTGGTTAGTGGAAAATGAAGTAATGCCTTTCAAAAGCCTAACAGCTGGTGATGGAAGCTTCATCCAGGAAATTCTCAACACTTGCAGTTTTGCTTTGCCCTAGAGTATTGACCATCTCTGTATTGAAATATTTATCAACCCGCTCATGGGCAAAACACATATTTGCCTAGTCTCTTGGATTTTTTCAGTTCTTCTGTCTTTGTGGATTATAATCTAATCCATGAATAATAACATTAACCCTGAAAACTAATTAATGCAATTGATAAATTATTCTCAAACAGTTCTTGCTATGCTCAGCATAAAGGCTAACTGTTCCTTTTCACTTGTCTACAATGCTGTTTTGTTTAGCAAGCCTGGAAAATAATGCCTGTTGTATTTTCTTTTGCTCATTCCATGCAATTTATATTTGTATGTGGGAATAGGAGAAGTAGCTTTGAAAAAGGCAAGTTCAAAAGCCCAAGAGTTCTCCACAGAGGCATTCTCCAATTCAGCTTTCCAGGGAATTAGCACAGCTCAGAATCTTGCAGCACTGGATCCTAAAATATCCTTCATGGATATTGCAGCTCACTGCAATTCATTTGTTGTAACAAAGATTCAATATTGGCATGTATCACTGAAAGTAGTTTTAGACTTAATTTCTCAAGGGTTGAATTCCACAGAAACACAGTTAAAAAGCATTTTCTGCACTTAATATTAGCTAAGTCCCTTAGCAGGCCAGTCTCACAGCACAAAATTCACTTAAATACTCTATTGAATACGTGGTGGTAGATTTATGGATGTAAATAGCCTTTAGCTTTTATCAGAAATACCAACACAGGCATTAAGAACAGTAGCGTTGGGACCTCTAGGTGTGTCAAACATGGTATTTTAACTGAAGGGCAGGAAGCAAGGAATAATAGCATGACTATCAAAGAAACTGGAGGGAGGGAATCAAAGTTTCATGTCAGTTTCTAGAAAGACCATCATAGAGAGTCAAGAATCATTTAGGTTGAAAAAGACCTTTAAGATTATTGAGTCCAACCATAAATTTGGACAGTGTTTATAAGGGAGTTTGTCAGCTGAGCCATCTGGAGCCTGGGGTCTTGACTATCTTTGTCATTCTCCCTTGCTTTAACTTGTTCCATCTGTCAAATCAGCACAGACACATGTAATTGCTCCATCAGGAAACAAGAACATGCTGTCTGCTCCTGAAAAATTGCCTGATCTTCACATGACTTGGTTGCTTACATGTAAATGGAGGAAATGGCATTAGTCTTCCAACCGAGGGCTAGACAAGTTCAATGAGATCTCAGATCAATCAAGTGTGAGCTAGGGATTGGAAACCCAAATCCTGTACCAAACAAAATTTCCATCATCTTTCCAGCAAAGTAAATATTGAAGGATCTACCCTGCCAGAAGACAGCATTTTGTCATATAGCACAGATAGAAGTTGGCAGAACCCTGTCAGGACTGCTGCCTCTCATTGTGTGGCAGTGTTCCCTGCAAGCAGGAACACTCACCTTCAGCATGACCGTGGAGTTCAGGTAGCCATACAGATAGGCTATATTCTCCTTTCTTTAATTTGTTGCCCAAGTTGATTATGCTTAAAGCCAGCTCTGCTTCTACATTGTTGACCTGGAAGACGAGCAGTGTGTTTTGGGAAAAGCTTCTCCTTCAACATCTACACAGAATGAAAGTGAAAAGTACACATAATTGATGGGGGATGGTGTTGCAAGGTCTGTATATAGAGGGGAAGATCTTTTCAGTTCCACAGCTTGTATTTCTAATCCTGCACCAGAAGAATAACGTGAAAAAAGATTCTGCAATCCCCTGCACTTCTTAAATGGTTACCCGTTCATAATAGTCCTGTTCTCTTGGAAATAACCCGGAGTACAGGCAAATTCAGCAGTTTTACATAAAGACAGTTTTGAAATCCTTCACAAGCTAGGGAAAAAGACCCAACTTTTCTTTTGCATGGATACTAAGAACCCACAGGTATCTCTGAAGGGGAAAAAAGAAAACAGACTTTAAAACTCTCACTAGCCCACCCATGAGATAAAGAGATTCCTTTCTTGCTGCCAGAGAACTCAAGTTCAAAATAGTCTGTTCAGTTTCACTGCAGGAGAAAAAAAAAATCAGTTAACTGCAAAACGGAGACCTTTTGCAGGGAGAGAGCAAAAGAAAAAATGACAAGTCAAGCAAATTCCCATCCCACAGTCTGCTGGTATCAGTGCCCTTCTCTTGCTATTGTCCTTGCTGAGTTTCTTGGCTGTCCAGTTTTCTGGTACCCAGTTCCCCCCATTTGAAATCCACTGACATTGCCTTAGTGATGCATAATCAAGTCAAAGCCTGACTGCCCACACAGGTTTCACACACATCACTGGAGAACACAACACAGAAATGTTCAACTTTATGCAGCCCTCTTGGCTTCAGCAAAGATAATTAAGTTCAGTCTTTGTAATGACAGACACTGTACAGGTCTCATGCTCCATTCTCTTTAGTAACTCAGAGCAGTGTGAAAAATCAGGGGACATTCTCTAGCTGGCACAGCAAAACTGAATCTGGAGACAGAAGGTAAAGTTGCTGGACCAAACTTACTCTGATCACCCAGACTTATCAAGTCCTTCCATCTCTCCTAGCACATGATCAAGTGATAAAAAGAGCAGGTATCAAGATAGTAGGAGGAACTGTAGTAATAGGCCTTAGCATTAATACTAATACTATTAGTAATATTAGTAGGCTGGTTCAGGATTGTTATAAGTGCATGTCATTGTATATGGGACCTTATCCTGACATGATCTCCATGGCGCACCTCCAGTACTCACTGGCACATACCAGAAAATTCAGCTGGTATATCTAGTGGAGAGGATCCTGGATAGGAAAACTAAATGTATTACACTGAAGAAAGTGAGTGAAATGCAAGTGTAACTGCAGGAAAGGTGCTGGACAAGAGAAGAATATGAAAGGCTTGCTCTCAGTGTATGAAATTTTCCCTGTAAAGAAAGGTGACAATAAAGATCAGCAGTACTTCTGCCTTTCCTCAGATTAATCCTTTTGAAGATTATGAGGATTTGTTCCCCTGCCATAAAATTAGTGCTGTACCTTCACTGATTTTTTTAGCTAATTTTATTAGCTTCATGGGTGGACCTGCAGAAGTAGACTCAGCTATCTCAGCATAATATAATATGAAATCAACCCCTTAGGGCAGATCCTCAATGCATCTAAGGCAATTCAGTGCATAAAGTACACATACTGGACAGGGTACAGGAGGGCACTGTTAAAAAAATTTTAAAAATTTTAAAAAGAAAATAATTATATATTACTGAAATCAAAGGATGAAGCTGGATTCAGAAAAACTAAGCTGAGTAGAGTCTAGCCAGGTAATGTTTTTTTCTCTGATAATTTCTCCCCCTCACCCTACCACCTCACTTTCTGGTAAAGCTGAAGGCATTGGTTAAGGATACTCCTACCTTCTTGTGCCTCTGCAAGGAACAGAACACAATAAACTTAAGCTGGTTGCTATGTCCAGACCCTCACATTAATTATCAGGAACAAGCTGGCAATTATCCAGCAGTCACTATGCTCAGAGCCACTGCCTCCAAGGGCTGCTTGTAAAGCACTATTACCTATACATCCCTGAAGGAAATTTGCTTGGCTAGGCAAAGCAACGCAACAAAAGGTAGCTTCTTGTGCCAATGCAGAGAGATGGGACCAACAAAGAGAGCTTCAGTATAAAGTACTTACAGGCTCATTGCAGCACTGACTAGGTGAGATAGTCTGGACCATCAAGGCAGGCACTAAAACAGAGCTGGAGAAAAACTGGAGGCTCATTGTTTGATGACAGCTGCTGATGTGACAAGAGTGCCGCTAAGGTGAGCCTTGTTCATTATCAGTGGCTGTGGAGAAACCAGGCCAGAAGACCCCTATGACCTGGTGTTAGTCCCAACAGTATTGTCTATTTCTTCAAGCAGTTTTTTCTTTAAAAGGCTAGATATAAATATTTGACAGTGCTGCAATCATTACAGTGAAAAAAATTGAGAATTTGTTCTCTGGCCTGGAACAGAATATGGGTCAACCTGAAAGCACAGTTGATGGCTTTGAATGTGAATGAAGAGCAAATTTACCAGAATTGTGTCATCTGTGGGCTATGAGCAGAAAGACAACAGCATGTGTTGGATAATATTGTTAATATAGAATCATAGAATTATAGGATGTTATGGGTTGGAAGGGACCTTTATCTCATCTGGTTCCACTCCACCTGGTGCCCTCCTGGCATGAGCAAGACACCTCCCACTAGATCAGGTTGCTCAAAGCCCCATCCAGCCTGGCCTTGAACACTCCCAGGAATAGAGCAGCCCCAGCTTTTCTGGGCAACCGGGGCCATTGGCTCACCACCTTCACAGTAAAGAAATTCTTCCTTAAATCTATTCTAAACTTGCCCTCTTTCAGGTTGAAACCATACCCCCTTGAACTATCACGCCATGCCCTTGTAAAAAGTTCCTCTCCAAAGCCTTAGGATAGTGCCAAGAGGAAGTGTTCTTCTGAATATTAAAAATAAGTCCTAAAAAAAATTAGTCAAGAACCTTAAATCTGTACAGGCTTTCCTGAAGGTCTTCCATGAAGAAAATATTGTACATGTCATTTAATTAGATTCTGAACTGACTCAGGCACATGTTCGCACACTAATTAACTGCACTGAAGTAAGTTAACCATGACAGCAAAGACAGAGTATGCCCAGATGTTTGCAGGACTAGTCTTGCAGACTCTCCAGCTCAGGAACTAAGACTTCAAACTGCCTCTAGACAAACAAGGTTGCTAAAATACTGGGACTACACACAGTTGTATCAGCATCTGTATGCATCTAAAACCCACACAGATCCTGAAGCTGTTTTTGCCTCTGGGATGCAAACAGAGGAAATAGAGTAACTTGGCAAGTGAGCATGACTGCATTGCAGTGAGCAAGGAGATCACAATGTCACACAGATCAGCTCTGAAGTGATGCTGATTGGAGGTGCAGAGATGTCCATCAAACTACTTCTTCCACCAAGGCAACTTTTCCCTTGTTTCTCTTTCCTTCTGAAGACAAAATAATTTCTCAGCAAGAATAATCAGTAGCCCTAACATTCTGGTCCCCAGATGTATCTATATAGAATAATACAATAATACAATAATACAACAATTAATACAATAATACAATAATACAATAATAATACAATAATACAATAATAAAATATGCCAAGTTGGAAGAGACCCATCAGGATCATCTGATCTAGAGTTCATCTTCTAGCCCTGCACAGGACACCCCAAGAATCACTCCATGTGCCCAAGAGCATTGTGCAAACCCTTCTTGAACTCTGTCAGGCTTGGTGCTGTGACCAGTGCCCTGGAAAGGCAGCTCCAATACCCAACTACCCTGTGGATGAAAAACTTTTCCCTGATATCCAACCTAAACCTCTCCTGGCTCATATGGCTGTACACACATCATCTTTGGAAGCAGCTTGCTTTTCTACACTTTCCAATCAAAATGTGAAAATGCACTCTAGATCCCAAAAGGGCTTCTTAATCATATTTTAATTTTTATGACTTTAAAAAGGTACTTACAGAGTGCACTAAAACCAGTGTTAATTACAATAACTGCTTGCAATCAAGGTCCCACCCACTTTCAGATGCATATCATAATGTCATTGATCTCCCATGAAAATTAACACAGGATTAAGTCTGAGGAAATACAAGAGTGATAGATAATGTTATCTGTTGCACTGTTCATGCTCCCAAATGAATTAGCTGTGGCAATTTTTTGAAAGTGTGGTTTGTCTTTGCACTTCCTTTTTTTCTTACACCTCCATAGTTGACTATGCACCTCCTTGTAACTATCACTATTAGTTCATCAGTGATAATTCTAAAACTTTGGAAAACTACATGTTCTGCAGTTTTACCCTTTTTTAAGGTATGTATTTCACAACCACAAGTTCTTTCTCTGTCTTTCTATATATAGGGAGGTTTTGATCGACACAGTGAGAAACCCAGTAAAGCGCAATCAGTAAACATATTCCTTTGGATAAGTCTACTTATGTGTTGGGCTGGGGGGGGTTTTCCACTCAAAAGCTTCTTAAGAAATCACACTGATCCAAAAATTCTATCCAAAATGTATATTAATAGACTGGACAATGAGCATAGGTAGATAATTCATTATGCTGGTCTCTGAGGAGAGCAAATCAACGTTTTTGTTCAGTTGTTCAAATAAGTAAAAACACTATGGGAATTCATTCATTATGGGTATGGTTTTACTACAGGTACAGTGCTTGCAGGTGAAGCCTGAACTGGCATTAAACTAACTGAAGATGTCTGTGGTCTCAAAAAAGATCATTTGCACTGTTCTCAAAGGGTCTGAGTACTGACAAATTTAAAGTCATAATCTGATCCTCACAACAGACAAAATAAGTAAAACCAGGGTAAAAGAGGGATTCAAATTTCAGATTTCATGTGTCTCCAACAGTAATAACAGATTGAAGGTCTGATTTACAGCTGCTTTTAAACTGCTTTCCTGCCTAAATGAAAGGGGGAATCCTACCCACCAAGGCGCAACCCCCTTTCCCCCACAGCAAACACAGGCCTACCAGAAACAGGTTTGCTTTTCTTAGCTTTTGCAGTAAGTATTTTCAAAGAGGCTACATAGACTTACAGGATTCTATAGACTAGAGGTGGAAACTCACTGGACAGGGCAGACAGACCGTCCACCTGCATTTCAATGTAGCCCAAGGAGAATTGCAGCAAAGCTTGACCCTGTTCTCTCTGTTGTCAACTTCATTGAATCTTTAGCAAAACTGGGGAAAAAAGGTAATTTTAAAGGCCAAATTGATTTCAGTGTTTGGAAAGAAAAAAACAACCAAACAGTAATTGCACGATCTACAAAAAGTAATCCATTACACAATATTAGAATGTAAAATAAGTCCTGTGGGGAAGTGCAGTTCTGTGGCACACAGTAGAACAGTGGAAAAATACTGAACTATACACAGCTCTGCATCCATGGTAGCTGCACATCCAGCTCACCAGAAATATTATTTGAGATGACATGGCTCTCATGGGACAAAATGAACTGTACCTGTAAGAAATGCATATAGTTCTCAGAAAGCACTAAATCGCATTTCTTATGAGTAACCAGTGCAGCTCTTTGCCCAATAAACAAGCTGCTGTTATATCACCAAGTTTCTCAAATAGCAAGTTCTGACATGGAAACTGCATGGAAAGTAACCAGGGGATTTTTTTTTTTAATGGAAGTTTTCTTTCCCCTTTAGATGAAAAATACTATTCAAAAAGCTAATCTGAATGATGACAAAAATCCTCAGCCTTCTGATAATTCACAATACATTACAACACTCCTGCAATCCTGCACATCTTTGCTTTTAGTTGTGCTGAAGTGCAAGTCACAAATAAAACACAAAACAGAGAAGAGTTTTAAGGCATGTTCTGAATCTGTCCTATGAGATGACCTAAGGTATTGAAAGGTCTCTGTACTCAGAATATTCTCTGAAATAGACTGGGGATTCACATAATGTGTAAACATGCCCAAACTATGCTTAACTGGAAGAACAGATACGGCTGATCATCCTGCAAATAGAGTGAGTGACACTCTGCAGAACCATCAAGTTGATACAGGAACAGTGGAGCACTGCATGTAACATAATAGGAATAAACATGTTATAACTGTACATTATAATAAAAATTATCTATTTTGTAAACTCACTGTGAAATAAAGTAGTTAACCAACAAACTTTCCATTGTAAGCCTGGATGTAAGCAGGATGAAAAATCCTGCAGAAAACAGAAATTTCATGGGAATTGTAGGTAGCAACCCAAATGTTAAGTATCCAAGATGAAATTTAGCCCTGACAAGATATTGAGTCCAATGACTAATAGCTGGAATATGGCTAAAAAGCATAAAACAGTGCTGTGTAACCCAAATACAGATTAAGCTGTGCCACTGTGGTATGGCCTCTTGCCACATACCTCAGTAGCCATCGCAGACAGGGCTTCCACCTTTCTTTGGGGTGCCTCTGGTACTGAAGGATACAGCTGCAGCTTAACACAGTATTCCATACTTGGGGCAGCAGCTCAATTAATTGAGAAACTCAACATGACCCAGCAATTTGTGCTTGTGGTCAAGGCCAACCTTATTCTGGGCTTCACCAAGAATGTGGACATGTTGGAGGGAGCCCAGAGGAGGGCCATGAAGATGACAGAGCACCTCTCCTATGAAGACAGTCTGAGGGAGTTGGGACTGTTCAGTCTGGAGAAGTCTCCATGGGAACCTTAGAGTACCTTCCAGTGCCTAAAGAGGGCCAACAAGAGAGCTGAAGAGGGACTGTTTTTGAGGGCAAGTAGTGATAGGACAAGAGGTAAGGGCTTCAAACTGAAAGAGGGAAGGTTTAGATTAGATATTAGAAAAAAATTCTTCACTATGAGGGTAGTCAGACACTGGAAAAAAGTTGCCCAGAAACGTGGATGCTCCATCCCTGGAAGTGTTCAAGACTAGGTAGGATAGGGCTTTAAGCAACCTGTTTTACTGGAAGATGACCCTCACTATGGCAGGGGCATGGAACTAGATAATTTTTGAGGTCTTTTACAACACAAAATCATTGCATGGTTCTATGAATTATTCCATGCAAAGCCTAGATGTGCTACTCTGGCAGCCATTGAGTGCATTCAGAGTGGTGCTGGGTTTTTCCACATTGCATTGCACTGCGCTGTGTAAAAATAATTCCCTGGCTCCTGCAGCACCAATTCTTTAGGGAAACCAAAGGTTCATAGAAGTCATGAGAGTAATAGACCATATTCATTATTTTATCTAACCTCCTGAATACCTCTGCCATTGTATTTTCTTAAGAAGTTAGATCAAAGCAAGCTGTTTATAAAGACCTCTGATTTCTGTTAAGATTTCAAGCAATTGCAAGTAATTGATCTCTATGTTATCCTTGTTGCTAGAATAGCACAGTTTATTCAAGGTTGTGTTTGTTAAACTTCCAGTCATGGGATCACCTTATGTCGTAAGACTATAAATTTGAAGACTTTAAATCCCTCCAATATTGTGCCTCTTCCTACGTACAGTGATTAATTTCCTTCTCACCCCTTTTCTTTGATAAACTTTGTTTCAGGTCCTTCAACCTCATGTCAAAACTGATTTTCTATCTTAAAAGGCAAACATAACATCTGGACACAGTATTCCAGTCAGTTGTTTTATGGATGCTACATATACAAGAAATATCATTTCCCTATTTGTGTTTGTCATTCCTCATTTATTTATTCAATGATTGCATTAGTCCTTATGGCAATATCACAAAAAGAACTTACACTGAATAGGCTACCTAAGAACATCCCTCCTGAAAACAATCTCCAGTCCTGGAAGTAACCATTGCATTCTTCATCACTTGCTTGCAGCAGCATTAAAACACATTCTTTTTTAAAATCTAACAATTGAATCCAGCTATTCAGATTATTCTTACTAGAAATTTAGACAGTTTATTAGAGAACCACAGAATACTTTATGTTTAAAAGAATGTGAAAAATATCCAGTCTAATCTCTTGCTCAAAGCTGGGCTTGTGTCACAGTAAGAACAGGTTGCCCAGGTCCTTTCTCAGCCTCTCTGGACACCATCTTTCATGGTTTACCCACTTTCATGCAATTTTTTTTTTATTTTATATAATAAAATCTGTATTATCTAAAAGCATAGCCATGGAAGTCTTTATCACCACATTTTAGGTCTTTGAATAAAGTGCTGAATTTTGTTTAAAAATTTAGATACAAAAAGTCTACAGGCACCTTATTAGCAATAGCCTTGTTCACTGGCACCTGACCACTGATTACCTGTTAGAGAGGTGTCAGTAACCCAATTTATAGTCCAAGTCACAGATATAAAATCTGTTAATCCAGTCTAAATTGATTCAGTAAACAAAATGTGATATTGAAATAAAAGCTCCAAAACAGCTCAATCAAACAACAAGAAGACTGAGAGTCAGACCAGTTGCTTCTGTCCAAAAAGATACACCTTCTAAGACAGCAGGCTGGCTGCTACTCTTTTCTTTTTTTTACTAACTTGCTATTAGTGTCCTCTGTTTCTCCTGGGAGTTTACAAAGCAAGAGCTACTGCCTCATTCCACCTCCTTTCTCCAGTTGCTGAATTCAGCTGTACGACTTCTACAATTTTCCCAGTTCAGTTGCTTAAAGTATTCTTCAGCAAGGTCTTTAACATTCTTGAGAACTAACTATATAGCTATGCTGATTAGAAAATGTTTAATTTCAGCAAATACTGCTTTTCATCTTCCTTGAGTGCAGCTAATACTCTATTTAAGGCTCTTTCCCAAGTGCCAATTAGTCCTTGAGGCACACAAAATCTGACCAGCAGTAGATAAAATATAAACCCAGAAGGACCTTTTTGCTTTCCACAGGCACCCTGCTCTTGGCATTAATGCTACATATTTATTGATAGAGAAATTATTGTTATGACAGCATTTTGCTTCAAAAGTCTGTTTGCAAGATAGCACTCAAAGAAAGCAAGTCTGAGGGCTATGAAATCGTTTATGGAAAGCAACTTGGTAGGCTAATTTACTTGGCATCTTGTTCTTAATTTTATTTACACACACTTTATCTCTAATAAAGTTTTTAAAATGTCATAACCATTTGAGTGTTGTCA
This sequence comes from Lichenostomus cassidix, assembly GCF_008360975.1. Taxonomy (NCBI): domain Eukaryota; kingdom Metazoa; phylum Chordata; class Aves; order Passeriformes; family Meliphagidae; genus Lichenostomus; species Lichenostomus cassidix. Next base: position 38,414,450 of record NC_139480.1, on the reverse strand, counting down.
CATTAGGTTGTTATAGCTCCAAATGTTTATTTCTTCTCCGTTTGGGACTATGAATTTAATATACAGTAACATGACTACCGAAGAGGAGCTATTGCATTTTATGTCAATCCAGCTGCTACGCAAGTACATAAAATTTGCATAATAACAATCCTTGTGTTCATTTTGATTTTAAAAACTGTTTGCCAGGAACTATTTCTCAACTTTGATATTTTAGCTAATTGAAACATTTTCTTGCCAAGATAACCAAATAACTACTGTTTATTGTTAATTAGATAGATTTGTGCCGAATTCAGTTTATCAGAAGTGGATGGTTCATATATACATTATTTAAACTTCTCTAATTTTAAAACATCAAAATGTATTTTTAATCTGCTCTGAAAACTTTTAATGGTAATTTTTCCACAGCTCCGCTCATTATCTATACTAGTGCTTAAATACCCTTGCAGCTGAAAGCTTTAATTCATGTTCAGCCTTGAACTATACTCTGAAGTTTTCTGTGGTATGTACAAAAATAGTGGGTGAAGAATGCTACCTTCCCCTTCATCCCAGTACTCCTTAGGCAAACACAAGAGCACAGGTGCTGCGTAGGGAAATAGTTAAAAAGGACACCATTCTTCACTCAATCATTTATTTCTCTACACCATCATCCACCAAAGAGAAGGCAGCAAAAACTCAGCGGGACTCTGTCACACTGCCGCACCTTTCTTGTATAGCAGCTGACCGCGTTCTTTTCATGGGGACAAGGGTAGAAAAACCAGAAGGCTGCCGACAAACCCCGCAGAGCTCCAAGGTGAAATGGCACATTCGCGGATGGTGTGTACCAGGGGCCTCCATGTTTACACCAGCGGCTGCAGACCTAGAGGAGGTGACCGCCACGTGTGTGCCACCAACCCCTGGCGGTAAAAGGCGCTGAGTGTGCCGGGCTTCTCAACGACGGCCGGCCGCACACAGCAGTCAGGAAAGAGGTGATGGCTGGACTGATGAGGCCGACGCCTTGGCTCGTCCAAAAGGGCGGCTAACATTATATGTCCCTTAATCCGAGGCCCTGCACAGTGCCAAGAACCGCCTCTCCCGGCTTCGCGGATTTCCCTTCCCTGCAGGCAGCCCTGGGATCAGGGCCTGACCCCGGCACACCGCTCCCCGCGCCACTGCCCAGAGCCCCCGGCAAGCACGGCAAGGCAAGGCACGGCACAGCACGGCTCGGCCCGCCCAGCCGCCCCCGGCCCAGGCGAGGCCGAGCCGTCGGGTCCGGCCCCCTGCAGTCCTCCCCGCCCCGCGGCGCTGCGGAGCTCCCGCCCTCGCCCCTCTCTTCCTCCGGCGGCAGCAGCGGCATCCCCGGGGCGGCGGGACCGGCAGCGACCCGCCCACCGCCCCCGCGCACGGCCCGGGCTGCTGCGATCCCCGCGGTGCCCGGTCTCTGCCCCGAGGCGAGCGCGCTGAGGCGGGGGCCGCTCGGGCCCAGCTCCGGCGGCGCAGCGATGCCGGCAGCCCGCGCCGGGCCCCGCCGGGCCGCTCTGCGCCCGCAGCATCGCGGCGGCCCGTGTGCGATGAGCCGCCCACCCCTGGGCACCTTCTCCGCCCCGCTCGCCTCCTCCTCCCACGGAGCCACCCTCGTCCTCCGCCCCCTCTCCCTGCCAGCCTCCTCCCCGCCCTTCCCCGCACTCCACGCCGGTGCCGGAGCCGCGCGTCACTCGGGCTCCAGCCCCGCCGCAGACATGGCGACACTGACGGCGGTCCAGCCGCTCACGCTGGACAGAGGTAAGCGCGGCTGCTGCCGCTCCCCGGCCGCGCCTCCCCGGCCGCCCTGCCCGGGGGCCACCGCGGCAAACGTCGGGTCTGCCCCCGCAGCTCCAGCCTCCGCCGCGGCGGGTGCTGCCGCGGCAGCGCTCCGGCCCCGCAGTGCCCGGGGCCGGCTGTGGCGGCGGGCAGCGGGGACGCGCCTCCCCGCGGGGCTCAGGTGGGCGGCGGGAGAAGGTCTGAAACGGAGGAGCTAAAACTTTGTGCGGGCAGGGAGCGGGGTAGGGCGGGTATCCCGCCTCCGGCAGCGCGGCGGTGCCGCAGGCGCAGGACGCGGCTCCGCGGGCAGCGCTCCGGTCCGGAGGCGCTCCTGGGTGCCGCTCCGCCGTCCCCACCCTGCGGGGCTCCCCCGTGGTCCCCCACGCCGTGGCTCGGCGCCGAGCAAGGCCCCGCGTGCCGCCCCCGCAGGTGGCTCGGCCGGGGATGCTCGGTGGCGAGGCAGCGCCGTTCCGGCAGCGAGTCCGGAGCCCGAATCTCTCAGCGAGACCGTCGGTTGCCGGCAAAATGCGGCTTTTGGGGGGCTTGAGCGGAGGTGCGCGGGGAAGGGATCTGTGACCGCAACTTGTCTGTTCACCTGCAAAAGAACGGTTCTGCGTATTCCTGTAGACAGCTACTCGGTCTGGGTAGGGAGAGCGTTGGTGTTTGGGTAGCCTTGAGGCTATGTCAGTTACCTTATACAGGTAGTGTAAGAGGGTGCTGAAATCTTGAAGTTACGTTACATCAACTTTTGCCTCCAGGCTGTAAAAATTGAACGTCTCTCCCTTGCACTACAGTTGTTCCCCTAACAAGGCTCAGCAGAAACCTCATTAGATTTTTGTGCGTTGCTTATAAGGGAGAGTAACTTTGCTCCTACCACTCCATTGAGTAGAGAGGTCCATCATCTCTCAGTATGGCATTCTGAATTGCCGAGCTGTCCTTCCTCACTTGCATCCCTAGGCTCCAAGACGCTCCCAGTCACTATAAATCTTGTACTCTTGAAAGCATAATTGAGGCCAGTGCGTTAGTGTTTTAAGTTTGGGGTTTTTTTCCAAAGGATTAAGATGGGTTTTTGAAGTAAAATAGACATTTTTTTCTGTAAATCCTGTGCAAAAGAAACACAAAGTCAATTTCAAAATGGTAAAGGAGAGGTAGGCACCTTTTTTAAAACCCAGCTGAGAGCAAAACAGCCCTCAAAGTACTCCAAATACAGTTTGCTGGGCTTAGATTGCAGCATTAGTAGAATGGGAGAATCTAAAGTTATTTTTACTGAAATAGCAAAGTGTTAGCCTGCACTTCAAATTAAACTGCTCAGAAATCCACTGTGTAATCTACAGTTTCACCCTAATACTGTTTTCAGTAAGCAGGACAAATCTATTTTCTGGCAAAGGGCTGAACAGATGGCAATCCATTAGCAAACCTGACTTTTCAAAGGACATATTACTATTTCAGAATTAGACATCCCTTTTTGTAAAACAATGCTTTAAAAATTCCACAATACACAAAAATGCAAATTAGTCCTAATTTAAATATAAGCATCTGTTGTCTGTGTCCAGGATATGCCTAACCATTTGGCAGGCATGCCAATGTTACAGTCACCCTGGTTGTCAGCCAGGGCTGATATTAGTGTGAGTGAGATAAAACATCACAGAATGATAGGATGTGATGTGCAAAACGAAAATACAGAGAAGAGGAAATAGATTTAAATACTGCACCTGGCCTGCAGAAGGCCATTTCATCAGAGGGATACACTTCATCACTGGTATCATGCTGCTATGTCAACTGTAGAGGGTGGGCTGAAGCAACTCCAGAAGCAGCTAGATCAAGCCCAGTGCTTCCAGATGTTTCCTCTGTAGTCTTTCTTTCACAACCAATGGAGAAGGAAAGTTCTACATGGTGAGATTTTCCAGATTCCTGTTGCTTTTGTTAAAGCAGATGAGCTATATTTACTGTCACTATGCTTTGCACATCTCTGCACAGCCCTGACAAGTCTTGTAACCTCATATCCATTTCCCCATGTCCCACAGGGAGCTCAGCACAGCAAGAAAATAGGGAGTGTTTCAGTAGAGGTGGTATTGTTAGTCTTGCGTTTCTGGGGGAATTGCTGCTTGATCTGTGTCCAGGAAATGTTCTGCATTCTTCCTTGTTATGGGTCACTGACATGGTAAAACATCATATGGATATATCGTTAGAAATCTGAATTACACTCTGACATAGTCTCCTCCTGGACAAAACATATTGACTGTATTCTGGTACATAGATGGGAGCTTTCCTAAAGCCTGACATAAATGGCATTCAAAACCTGTGTGGTAAAATGAATTACCATTTAAAGGTGAAGGGCATAGTGTGTGTGAATGATTGAAAGCCAATTATATTCTGGAAGATTACTTCAGTCCAAAGCACAGGAATTAATTTCCTTAATTCCTATCATAATGTGCCTTTCTACCTGCACAAATGTGTGCAAGTTCCATTAGGGCTCTTTAATATGTAGAACAAGTTCACAAAATAATGGAAATTTTAATCACTTACAATTTAATCTCAAAGGCTTTTGCCTGACCTTTGCGTGGTGCTCTGTTGGGAGGGGAAGAAATCAGCAACTGTTTCAGGAAGGCAACGTAAGGCATTGTAGCGAGGAGTGGTACCACTTAGGGAAAGGTGGCCACAGTATTTGGGAGGGGAAAGTGCTTGCCTGCTGAGTGTCTTCCAGCAGTGAAGTGAGCCTTCTCTCTAAGAAAGTGCTTCTTTCCGACCTTTTACATCCTGAATAGATAGCACCCCATCAGTAATCTCTGGTGTCCATCAGAACTAACTGGGGGAATTCTTTGGCCAATTCAAAGCTTAAGCCCTCAAGGTATAGGAAGGTATACCTTCTTCCAGGCTGAGACAAAGTTACAGTAATGTCTTTAGTAAAATGACTAGCAAAAAATAGCAAAGTTGGGATTTTTTTTCGTTTTATTTTATGTTCAAGGTTATGGATTTTTAAGTACATTCCCAGTTTCATTTACCTCCATTAAAAACCCAAAGTGATCACTTCAATCCAAAAGAGAAATGTTCAAAAACACCTATGCTGTTACTTTTCACTTCTTTCACAGGTATGTCTTCAATAAGAACTTTGTTGACATTGGTTATAGAAAGCTCTGGTTGCAGTTAGTTGGCTTTTCCAACAGTGTTTGTTTGTATTGGCATACCTCTCATCACATCTTACTGCTTTTGCCTCTCCTCTCACTGTCCTTTGTCTTCCAGAGAGCCATTGCTTCACCCTACCCCATGACCAACAGTAGCTGCCTTCCCCTTTATTATCCAGAACCCCAGGTCTCTCTCGCATGCTGCCTTCTGTTCCCTGGCTCTTCTCAAAGCCCTGGTGCAGTTAACTCCATTGCTCTGTGCGTTGCCCTTAATCTTTATCCATTTTCACTGTTCAGCAACCCAATTTCCTCCTCTAATCCTCTGTTATTCTGCTGTCCCGTGACTGTCGGCACCTCACCAGCTTGACATTGTCTCAAATGCTGCATACAGATCCAGTGACAATGTTCTGCTTTTCTCCAAGTGTGTCATCTCCCACAGCCAGTTTAGTCTCCTCATGGTTATATGAAGACCTCTTGTGAGTTCCTGTGTGCTGCAGGTACCCGTTGTAAGCAATGAGAAATTAAAGCAACCTTCTTGTGGGTGGGACCGCTTAGAGTGTGTTAGCACAGTCTGATGGAAGCATTTTCTACAGGTATTGTTATGCTCCTGGAAATATGCTAGAAGAGAATAGATTTCTGTACTTCCCTTGGCACACATTTTAGGAGTGGTCATATGCAAAAGCCTGCAAATTGAAGAAAGTATCTTTCTGGCTATGCAGTATAGATGTTCCTCTCTAGCTGAACTTCTTTGTTTGGCTAAATGTCTGACATATTTTTCACAAAACTTATCTTACTTAAAATTTTGCTTGTATTCTTCCTTACAAGATGAAAATCTGTTTTGAAAGAAAACTGACCATGTTTTTTCTCAAGACTGCTGCAAAATCTCAGTTCCAGTTCCTCTGCATAGGATCATGAAAATGACAGCTTTAAAAGGGTGCTTTTCAAAAGTTGTGTTTCAAAGATATACAATTAGCTTTTTTAAAGATATACAATTAACTTATACAAAGACTACCTCCTGATCAAGAACAAGGGAGTATCCTTATATGAAGGGGACTTTCAACTGCCTTCTGTTAATAATCCATGTCCTACTATATTTTTCCCTATATAGTTACTATTCATGTCACTTATGGTTTCACTTCTTAATGTGACTGAGGATGAAAGAAGAAATTTTAATAGACTGAATATACAGTGCTGACACTTTAATCCCTGTGAAGTTTCATAACAAGGTTATAACTATTGGCTATTGACAACCAAATTTCTCTTGATGTCAAATACAACCTTGGAAATCAAAAGACTTCTTATTGTTTGTCTATAATGCATAACTGAGTTCTCTCATTTTTTACAAATGCAAGCAAATATTTTTCCAGTTGACTGGGTGTCCCAAAACTTCCTGAAAATCCTTTATAAAGCACGATGTTCAATGACAATAAATAAGAATATGAATGGGCTTGGAATTACCATCAGCTGTTAGAGATGTTAGACAAACTCTGTCAGATGTGGTAGCAGATGGTGCCTGACCATTAATATACATGGGTGCTTGCTAGAGTACTCCTCCTTCCTTCTCCTTCATCTCCTCTTGGTATTTTTCTTCTCACTGCATCCTCATAGCCCACATAATTGGGGATATTTTCCCCATCTGTGCCCATATATGTGTATACAACAGAAATTGTATTGAACATAAATTGCTGTAGACTGTGCATATATTATTATAAAGTATATTGGGGAAAAAAAAACCCAAAATGTACTCATCAGGAAGAGAAAATCAGATTCATAAAGTGTGAAATACAGTCCTTGACAGGGGAGCACCATAAGGCCAGATCTCTTTTGCACAGGGTGAAGCCTTGTGGAGCAGTGCTAAGTGATGTGCTGCTCCCTGCCTGGCTGCCTGGCTGTCATGGGGATGTCTTCTCTTTCTCTTCAGCCTAGCATGCTAAAATTGAAAAATCCTTCTGCAAGTGCCACACACTTTAACATTTCTCTGCCTGATGTGCCAGCTGAGGGCATATAAATAACCAAATTCATTCTTCAAAAAAAAAATATTGTATTGTTTTAGGGATGGGAAAAAAAGTGACAGTTCTAGTCACAGGCTGAAATGTTTGGGGGTTTTCACATCGATATGTCACCATTTACTTGATTTTTTAAATGCATTTTTCTGAAAAGATGGATTAAGGTAAGCAGATTGAGACAGTGGTTTGTGGGTGTTGACTGGGACGCTTTATGAGGATCTGTGCCGTTGAAGCATTGGTTAGTTAGATGTGTAGTTCAGCTGTACCACCTGGAACTCTGGAGCTGGAACAGAAGCAAATACACGCATGTCATCTCTGATGTTCATTAGTGGTGTAAAAGTACATGGGTTTAAAAATTAAATACTCATGTTCAGCTTAAATGTCTCTGGCAGTTCAGTCCTCACTTGAAGAGGTGCTGGGGCACATGGCAGCATGCCAGGTGGGATATGCCTGAGGTGGCTGGGCACCCATAGGAGCAAATCTTTCTGGTTGGGCTTCCCCTCATAGGTAGAGCCTTGGCCTTCATCCCAGAGTGACACATGCTGACGTGGAGATTGAGAGCTGCACCTGTATGCAGACAGATGGAAACATCTTCTACAAAATTCATGGCAGATTTTAACATTAAGTCACCTTTGTGAAGTGTAGAGGGGGGAAAACCTTAAATTTTCAGTAGTGTTTCCTTCAGAAACATTAATAAAAAGGCAGAAGCTGCAGGAGATGGGTGTGCACTTCAGGGTGGGTTGTGAGGCACCTTTGAAACCAATGGCAATGCAGGGACCTTGGGTTTCCGCTGCTCTCCCAGGATGAAAATGTTCTTAAGACATGGTAGCAGTGAATGAATCATTTTAATCTCTCTGAATTTATCCTGCATAGAGGAAAATGGCAAGGTGAACTTGCCTGTGTTCTGCTTTTGACCCCTCTAATGGCACCTGCTGCTGCAGCTGGGGGTAGAGGCTATGACCCTGCACAGTTGTAGGATTCACCATTTGCAACAAGTTGCAAGAGTATTAATGATTAGAAAGCATGAGGGGTATTATTTTTTATGTTCTAAATGTATACTCTCTATTTACAGGTAATGTTGAAGAAATTATTTTCTAATGAACATCCCTCCGCTAGGTCCTACAAATTTCAGTTTCAAATTGATGTCTCAGAGATATTTTTAGAACGTCAGAAAAATGTATTAGTCTTTTGATGTAATGGCAAATAAACAATTTTCTTAATTCCATCCTATTGCTTGAGTTGGACTTCTCTGATGATGTTACCAGAAAGAAATTTTTTTTTAAATGTAACAAGTGAAGTCATCAGCTTTGTGCAGGGGGTAATTTGTCCTTTGAGTTCACTGTTTCAGGACATGTACATGTCCATTTCTCCTTAACTTAGATGACCCTCATGTAAGTGCAAAATAAAATGGTTTTTCTGACCTATCTTATTTGAATACAAAATACTGTTCTTGTAGGTAATGCAATAGAATTTGAAATATAATTGGGTAAAACTATTGCAGTTACTCATTGGAAGAATAAATAATAAGAAGGAACGGTTTAAGAGCTAAGGCAGATAGTGCTTTCAAGCACATAACTGTAAATTTGTGAGTCTGCCTTCCATCACATGCAGTTAATTTGTTTCACGTGATGCATTTTTGACATTTTAAAAGTAATATTTACTAATATGCTATGAACTGTACATGTATGTGTAAATCCAGGCATTTTCAGAGTTAATCTCAGCTTAAATGTCTTTTGAGACATTTGCTGAAGAGCCAGTCTCTGAATGAGAAACATTCAACAGTTAATTCTCTATTTATATGTGAAGATTTTATTAATAAAAGCACATTTACATATATAACAGTGTTTTCTGAGTGTATCAACCACAAGCTTGGATCTTAGATCTGTTAAATAAAGAGGGAGATGTATGTACATATTTGAGAACTTGTTTTACTGTGGACCAAAATGGAGTGGTTAAATAAACCTCAAATTTCTCAAACATAACTCAGCTAAGCTACCAGGAAACACACACAGCTTCTCATTACGTGTTTTTACCCTAGTGCTACTTTACTAATAATTGTAAGAAAAAAAGAGAAAAAGATCTTGATTAGAAAAAAGAGATTAAAAAATCTTGATTAGAATACCGTATCTCAAGAAGAGATTGAAGGATGAATGTTCCTTATTATTTAAAAGATGGAGCAATGAAGTATCCATGAATACACAGAGCATCAAAGCATTGATTTTGTTTCCGTTCAAAGAGGGATAATTGTATAAGGAAGAGTTTTGCTGAAAATAGGCTCTCAATTTATTTCTCTTGAACTGAAGTTATATTTTACTGGTTCTTTTCAATAAAAGCCCATGTTTAATCACTAATCCTTCATATCCACTAACTCCTTAATTTTCTATTTCAAGCATGTCTTCTGAAAAAGTAAATCTCCTAGACCTTAAGGAAGCAATTAGTCTACAATCAGTTAAGTATTGGGGAAGAATGTACTTGAAACAGATTAGGTGGCTAACTGTGGCCATCAGCAGCAGTCCTAGCCCTCAGAAATGGATATATCATCATCTCTTCACTTTCCAATAGACTTGGCAGCTGTGTTTTTGTGAAACAGTGCTTACTGAATCAGCACAGGAGCAAAAAGATAATATACCTGTTCTTTGTTACACTGAGACAGACCACAGAAACTTGAAGAGGGCGTGGTGGCTTTCAAATCTGTGATGCAGTCATTGGAAAAAGAGGTGGTTGTATGTCTGATCTCCTCTGTAGCATGACAGTCTTGTAACCTGATAGTAATAGCTGTGGAGTTCCTGCACATATGCTAGGAATATCGTCTTGTATTACCTGATAGGAATGCCATAGCTATTACTATACATCAACTTTTGCATTGTAATGGTACAACCATGTGAAAGTGTGTCCCACTCATATCTTAGGTAGATACCTTGGAAAATCAAGCTGCAACCTGAGAGGAGTTCTACTACTCCTATTCCAGTTCTTGGGATCATTCAACATGTAGGACACCAAGCCACAGAATGGCAAAGGTGACAGTGAGCTCTGTTTCACACAGGGGTTTTCTGTTTCAAGGTTTTGCTCACAACTTGCTGCAGCAATTTGACACTCGCAGCTTTCTTCGAAGATCATATTTGTTTCAAAGTTGAAAGCAAACAGTGATCAGTTGTTGAAATCTGCCAACAGCATATCTGTACTGCCTCGTTTTGCAGGGATTTATTAACAAAGGATTTTATTTATATTGTTTTCTTCTTGCTAGTGTAGGTTTTCACCTACACACTTTGAAAGAACAGGTTTTTTTTTTTTTGCTTTTCTGAGAAATACTAGGATGTAGCCAGGTACCACAGAGATTCAGGCTGCAAAAAGCAGTATCATTAAGTCCACTAAAATTTAAGAGAAAATACTAACTCTCTTTTCATTACCTAAACCTACAAATAAAGTGTTAAACACGTGTGTGTAATTGTTGTGTTACATCCATTGTTTTGCAAAAATTATATCTTTTCACTGTTGTCTCTTTAGACTCTCAAACCATTTAGAAAAAATAAAAGATAAAATTCTGATGCTAGATGTCAAGTGACACTTTGTATTGTCACTGTGTATACATTTGCCAGTAGCCCACAGCCATCTTTCCCATCTTTCTGGTAATAACATGAAAAGATTTAAGACTAAGATTAGCTGGAGAGATAAGAACTGAGGGGAGGCAGCAGGAGACTCTAGTAATAACATACAAGCAGGCAAAAAGTGAGAGTTACTGCTTTGGCTCAAACACGGTGCCTGTTGTGAAGGAGAATTAGCATCCCTAAGCTAAGCCTACCTCCCTTTGTGAGACACCTGTTGGGTCCTTTTTTTCCACTCTTCTATATTCTTCCCTGCCAAAAAAAAATCTCTATGATGCAGACTAAAAACACATGCTGGAAGTAGCAGTGTGGGGAAGGCATGAGGTTGCCCATATGGTCAGTACTTTTGTTTCATGATGCTCACATAGTGTATATAAATACTTGTATTTGCTTACGCAGGGGAGCAAGAGAATGGATTTTAGCTAAGAGAAAAGTGTGTTGTTTTTCATTCTGTTTTAGTTTGTTCAGACAGGCTAATTCCTTGTAATTATTTCTGTTTTCTGCTTCTAGCTTAGTCAAATTTTCAATTCCTTCACTGATTCTAATATGTTTTCCTCTGTAGACTTGAGATTTAAAACACAAAAGTAAGTATTCTGTCCAAGTAGAGTCCTCAGGTTATGTTAATGTATCAGCCGTTTTTTTTCTTTTAATCTGGGATCAGAACCTCCAAAGTGTTTACATTTGCAGTTCCAGCCAAGTGTCCAGAGTTCTTTTATCTAGTGTTTAAGGGAGCTTCACTCCAGCATTGTGAGTGGTATCTGCTGAGGCAGAACTGATCCTACAAGATCAAGTGATGTGATCAAGAGACAGATGAGGCTGGTGAAGTTATCAAGGCATCGCTTTACGTGATGTTTACTGCTACACAAGGCAGCAGGCAGTTTGCTTGCTTTCACATAGTTCAACTTGTAGGAACTTAATTCATTAAGGCCCGATCTGTTTACCATACTGAATTTCTCAGAGAGTTATAGCTTTCCTTCAAAGGATTTTTTTTTCTGTTATTTCACAGTTTCAGGAAGTCAGACAGAACATCATTTGACATGTACTGTGAAGGTAAATAACTGCTTTAAACATCTGTGAGCTCTATTTTTTAAAAAATGCTTTCAGAAAGACTGAGAATTTAAAGAACACGGTCTGAAACTACAGAATACTCTGCTCCCTGCAGGAAACAAGTGTTAAATAATATATGCTTGTATATTCCTTATATAAATAATATATACTTATTTGACTACAAAATGAACTTTAAAAAAAAGTTGTCATTTTGTAACATATTTGTAGCCAACTCTACCTAGTCAAAAACAAGGGATCAAAATCGTGTCTCATCTGTTATGTTCATAAGTGAGTGCCTAACTAGAAATTGTAGTTATGATCACAAAGAGCAGGTATGATGAAACATTATAAAGTCAAAACTACACATAAAGGAAAGTAAAAAAAGTGATTTTACCTTCCTTTCCCTCTTCTCTACAGCTAATTCAGGGGGAAAACCATGAGCTTTTAAGTACTGCATTAGAAAATACCATAGTTTTCAATGCTCTTCTCTTTGCTTTTTCAGCTTTATGTTTTATCTTTTCTCTTAAAGGATAATTTGGTATCTTGTTTTTAAGCCAATGCTGTGTTCAATGTCTTGTATACAAACAATGGGTACTGTCAAATGTAAAGGGTTGTTGTAGCTGTAATTTCATCTTTCTCACAGATGGCAAAATCTTCTGGTGAAAATTTTGAAACTCGTATTTATGCATCTCCTCATCCTGATTGCTTTAGAAATTGCAATGAAACTAATAATGTGGAAGAAGAAAAATTAGATGAGTGTTTAAAAATTATTAGGCTTTAAGGTTAGTTTTAAATGCTCATCTTTGAAAATTCTATTTGCATTATTGCTCTTCAGGCCTTGAGTTAAGCTGGTGAAACTTGTCTTATTGTAATGATCCTGAATTATCCATTAATTTTTGCTTCATTGTTTTGCGATTCATTGTTATTTCTTTAAAACTCAGCACTGGAAATGTGACAGTACCATGGTACTTTCTCTAGGTAACTGTTGAACTCTTAATAATTTTAGGTACTCTGCAGATCAATCTCACACATGCACAAGCAAATCAAATATGAAATTGCTGACAAAGATGCTCCTGTTACTTAAATTAGTCACATGAAGGCTTCAAGAAAAAATTGAATATGAATAATGAATAGGAGTAATGAATATGCTAAGAAGATTGACCAAAGTAAAGCAAATATAGTTCTCACAGTTGGCTTTCATAGTACATTTAAGGCTATGAAAATCCCTAGCTGAGGATAAGAACAGAAATCACTGGTCAAAACTTAGCAGAGTAAGAAGCAGGGCAAGATTACTTAAGACATTGTAGACATTGTGAGGTTCAGAGAACACAGAGAGCATATTTTTTAATTTAAGGGAACGTTTTGAATGTTGTATTTGAATGAGCTAAGCAGGGTATTCAGGAGCAGTATGCCTGAAATGTCAGCGTTTCAGTGTTTGCCCAAACTAGCCAAAGTGACTGCAGTATCTGAGGAGAGCACTGAAGAGCTTTCATGGTGTTGAGGAAGCTGGATTGACGGGTCTCAAGATGGTTTGCTGTCTGTGATCACAGATGGCACTGTTTTCACTGCAAACAAACTGTGTCCTTTCTGTAAGTTATTTTGCAAAACATCTCAGACCATTGCTGTCATGTTCAGGTGTTGTTGCCAAAGCTGCTGGGAAAACGCATATATAACGCTGCCCTGGCTTATGCAACAGTTGGGTCACAGGCTCTGTGTCTGAGAAATGGACTGAAGCAGAGAACTTGGATGCCTGTGGTGTGCCTGCGAAGCTAGAGCCAAACAGAATCTGAGTGCAGCTCAAACATAGACTGAAACAAGGTCTGATGAGTAGCCAGAGAAAATGAGTCTACCCCAGGCATTGGGGGAATGTATGTAGAAACTCATGGGGATATGCCATTAATGTCATTGAGGGCAGCCGTCTCACATCAGGCAAAATGAGACAGACATATAATCAATTATATCTCATTATTTCCTGATTTTTTCTCATACATTAAGAAGAAGAGAAACAAAATCCATAAAATAATTAGTTAAGGCAATTTAAAAACCAAATTGGCCTGCCTTGTAATGACACTTTTCTTGTCAAATGTAACTCTTCTGAGGTATGTCTCCTGGACCACATGGAGATAAATTTGCATGTCTTTTGCTAAGTATCTGGACAGTAAGAGTGATGTTTTATCCTACTGATGTAGACGTCTGATATGTAGGATGCAGGCATTTACATCTAAGGTAATAATCTAGTCTTCCTTTATAGTCAACAAAAGGGATAAAGCACTCCAGAGTATGATTCATTTCATGTAAAGTAGGTCAGATGAATTGTAGCCTCAAAGTGTCTGTTCTTCATCATTGACTGTAACAACAGTGTAGGGTGACTCGCTGAGCTGTCCATGTCTACGTCAAGAGCGCGGCAGCTGAAACTCTCACCACAAGATGAGTCATGAGAGCTCTGTACTGTTGTTCTTTGTTGTTTTTATTTATGTATTCATGGTAATGTTTAACCACAGGAGTGTGAAGTTGCAATGCATTAAACCTGTAACTGCTACCCATATCATCTAAACCAGAGTATGAAAGTACTGGCAGTATTATTCTTGCTATAATTATTTTGGATACACCTCACAGATGCGTATTATGAAGTGTTAAATAATATTGCTATTTTCTAACAGCTTAGCTCATTGCTCCCTACACATCAAGTGTGATTTACCATGGCAAAGTACACCTTTATGTTTACGGAGTAGCATGAAATTTGGGGCAAGACAAATGTATCAACTTACACGAGAAAAAAGGCTGCTCTTTCCCTCAACATTTCTGGACTCTCCAGATTAGACTAAATAAATATATTAAATTAATGGAAGGGCCTCTGAATTCAGGAGAGCACTGGGCTGATAGTAAGGCACCAAAGAGGTGAATGAAAGCATATTGGACAGTATTGTAAGAGTAAAACTTGCCATGATGTGTAAACCAGCAGCTGACAGCAGAACTCTAGTAATATAGAATATTTTCCAGAGATAGACAATGACATTTTCCCAAAGCTGCTGCTTTAACCAGAAAGTCACATAAATACTTGGATACAATGTACTAGGGCTGCTGGCTATGAATTATGAATGAACTTTGCTAATCACCACGGAATTTTGATTTCCCAACCATTGATTACCTGCTGTCATTTGATAATGTTTGGAGAAGATTGCTAAATATAATAAAGCATCCTGTATAGGCCTGTGGAATTATGATAAAAAGTTGACAGAATAACATTAAGAATTCTGGAATGTATTCTCATGAGCTTAAAGGAATAACTAAACCTGAATGCCAGTACTGCAGGAATGAAAAACTACTGGCAATTATTAGGACCTGTTATGTCATGCAAATTCTTCACCTTCAGCCTGATTAAAGGTCTTCAAGCACGACGGAATAGAGCTTGAAACTTGCCAGGATTATTATTCTATAATGCCATGGTGAAGCTAGTGAATATTTTAGAGCCTTACTGAGTATCCTTGCTGTCAATTTGTAGTGATGCTTTACCTCCTTGAGGTCCCAAAGGCTGATGTTTGTGTAGCACATTTACTTTTTGTAGTAACCAGCATACTCATGCAGTGACAGTCTCTAGAACTAACAGGAGTGAGGCATAGAAAGACCTCAAGAAGATGAGAAACTTGTTGTCTAATACCTTGATAATACAAGAGGTCACCATATTTTGGCTTTGGGAACAACCCAACGACTTAATTCTGGAGTACTTACCAGAGTAAGGAAACACTGTTCCTGTGTGATTACTGTTTTAACCCAAATTGATACTACATAGCATTGCAGCTCCTATTTAACTGCCTAATATTTTCTTAGGCCAGAGAATAATGTATTTATTTTAAGGACTGCAGACCAATTCACTCGTAGACTAGCACAAAAAATGAAGGTTTGATAGACACTTACTTTGGTAGATCATTGTGCAATATAAAACATGCACATACATTCTTTTTCAAGAGTCACTCAGGTACTAAATGGGACACATTTGGCATGCTAAAGTAATTTGCTACGTTTTTCATAATAATGTAGGAACCTATCTGACTAAACTGAAATGAACATAAACCCTGCACAAAATCTACCAGAGGGAAACCTCAGCCTGGACAACTTTCAGAGAATACTGGAGCCTGGTCTACTCAATTTTAGTAGTAATGTGAAAGAACACTGAGTTCAGACCAGCCAGGATGCATTTTCTGAATTCGTAATTTGCTTTCAAGTTGTAAAAGCTGTATTAAAAAAAGCATTTGCTTTTTAAAACATCTAGCAAATAAAACAGATGCATCTACAATGCTCATTGCTAGCTATTTGAACAAAAGCCAGCAAGTGAAAACAATATATAACAGATAAAGGTGATAACTAAGCCAAATTACCTTTTTTTTCAACTGCAGTCTGCTGTATATCTATGCATACATGATGTATACAGCATTCCACTTGTATTGCAGTATGGTATCCTGCTACTTCTATGTTCTAGTGATTTCTCCAAGGGTTTGTGTAGTAATCTTCTGCTTGTGTCCTGCTAGCAGTGCAAGTGGATCATCATTCAAATGAAAATACAGAAAGAACACTTGAAGATTTTATTTTTTTTCTGAGAGTCATGCTTTTCTTCTGATGAGTGCACTTGATAAAACACATTCCACCCACCCACAGCCCCCTGCCTTCTCTGTGTTCCACTGATAACGTGACCCACCACACTGAAACAGTATTATTTCCTGAAAGGCTGTAGGCAAGCATGATGATGAGAAGAAAAAGGAGAAATGAATGTTAAATAGAATGGGAGAAAGAGGAATTGTGCATTTGTATGAGAAAATCAGAAGAAAAAAAATTTAAAGGTGTGCTGAGAGTTGGATATAATAAGGGGGGAAGCAAGTGCATATTTCTTTTAAAATTTATGTATCATAGAATACAAAGGAATAATTCTACCCACATCATCAGTCAATTCCTACCAATTTGTGGGATATGAATGGGGGAAATGACAATGACAAAATTGGCACAAGTTTCATGTTAGTATAACGGAGTTCATATTTTGAAAAATGTTTGAGACTAGGCAAAACAATCCTTTCAAAAATAAATATCTTTGATTAAAGAGAGGACAAAGGATATGCACAGAGATAAAAAGCAAGGGTATTTCATTTATGTAGAACTTAACTAATTTTGACATGATTCCAGGAATATTTTTAACATGCATCTATGTAAATACACACGCACTCACTCTTTTCATCCATTTACCCTTTTCAGGAGTATGTAAGAAAATGGTGTTTAAGAACAAACCCTTGGTGATAACATTTATAAGCACATCTTGTTAGATTTATAATCAGAGGAGGATTGGAGACAAGAAAATTATCCTAGCAGTATTTGTCAAGTGTATGACAGTGTTCTCTAATTGACTTCAACAGGGGCGGATTCCCTGCTGTATGCTTTATTTAATGTACCTTTAAAGTTTTCCTCGTTGCTAGTCATGTCACTTCTTTGAGCAAGCGCTTAGTCCAGTTTTAGCTGGAGCTCACCTTGAGAGAACCATCAGGAAGAAGCCTGTGCATCTCTTAAGTTCTTGTGCGCTGCTAAATTTTACTTTTTAACCTGTCCTAAAATTTCTCCTTCAAAGTTATTAATGGAAGGAAATACAGCCTATTTCATCGGGTTATATTTTATACACTCATGTTTTTACATTTTTAGCCTGCTCTAAGTCATCTGTTTTGTGCAAAGTATTATATTTTGCTCCTGAAAAAGCATCAGCTGATAACCAACAGCTTTGGCCCTGAACATATGCCTTGTTTTCTTTCTGTAATTTATATACTAGTCTCTCTTCTGTGAGCAATATCCCACAAGTTATTGCCAAATTGAGCAAGCTATGGACCTAGTGGTGGCAAGAGAATGAAGACTGCTTGTTGTTAATGGATAGGATAGGAGAATAATAAAGCAAGAACTTGGGCGTTGGCATTATTTTAGCATGCTGGATGAATTTAGAAGTGTGAAAAATCAGCTTTTGTGATATTCTGCTTTTGTTTACCTCCAGTCTTTTCTGAGTCAGAAAGTTAAGTAATCTAGTATTGGCAAATCACAGCTCAGTGCCCAGTTTTGGCTATGAGGCTACATACTAAACACCCATTATAGACTTTTCAACCGGAATATGAATTTATCATTTTTATTGTAACATTCATCACTTTAGAAGTGATTAATTACTATCTAGAGTCTGACCTATGCCCTATGGAAATGTTTAGACCTGTATTTAGCTCTTTAAGATTGATTAATGTACCCAAAGCTCTTTATGTTTCCTTTCAATCAGTACAAATGTCTCATTTAATGTAGTTTAGTTCAGGAGCATAGCAAATGTGGGTTGTTTCACAGAATTTTCAGGTGTGGTCATGACACTTCAAAACAACTGCAAAATAGCAACCAATCTGACATCTGTGGCACTATCTTTTACAACTATGGTTGTTGAGAAGAAAAGACAGTTCAAAATTTACCTGAACTGGACTGGATAAGACCCCGGTCTGATTTAGATTATCTTAATAGCTGTCATGTATAGCATGAATTACAGAGGCCTTGTCTGAGGCTGTTGAAGCTTCTTCAGAATAAATCATCCAGTTGCTTTGTGGTGTCTGATATACCAGTTTGCACCAACCAGTAGTAATAACTGGGGAGTGTGAATTTACTTTTTAACTAGCTACAAGCCTTGTATGGCAGATACAGATTAAAAAAAATAATTCTAAGGCAAATGATTCAATAGCTCTGTAAAAAAATCATAGTAACAGTATTACTGAGAACATCAAAAATCGTGGTAGGTGTTCATATTAGGTTGCCAACCTAAATGATTCTATGATTCTGTGACACTTTATGTTTTGTCATTCTTTTACACTCTATTGTAATGTTTCTTGCTGAAAGTGTATTTACCACTACTTAAAACCATCTTCTTTGATGTATTAGCTCACATCAGTCATATTCTTCTCTCTAGAATCTATTTTTTTCTTGATTTCCATGGCCTTAATATGTCAGATCTCCTTTTAGCTTTCTGATCATCACTTCAGTAAATGTTTTAGAGAGATCTTTCTTGGTACACCTGTGATCTGGTAACATGGACTGGGTGCCCAGTAGCAGCCGAAGCATTGCTTGGAGCAAAAGCTCAGGTGCAATTGTTGAATGCAGGGTCAGGTTAGTTTAATCTGAAAGTTTATGAGCTCCAAGGCTGCTCTGCCTTGCAAGCTACAGCCCAGTAAGTGGAACCATCCTCCTGAAAGAAATACTGTGTGCTTTCTTCTGTGCTTCCTCTTATGCTTTGAACTGTTTTTTGGCAGATGCCTCTAAAAAAGCTTGAGGATTGTTTGGGTGTTAATCTGCTAAGGCAGAACCTACCATGCTGACTAGTTGCCTGCCTCTTTTAATTAAATTGGAAATTTCTTGAGATCTCATCTTCTCTTTTCCTGACATTGATGTAGTGGATAATATTTTTTTTCTTGTAAACGCAAATACATGATTATTGTTTTTTCCTGTTGCAGCTCATCTAGTGTCATTTCTATTTCCAGAAGATTTCTCATGTCTTTGTTGTATCAGACATCTGGTCAGTATATCTCAGTTAAAAGCCAAAGATTGTAAGAACTGTTCCAATTAGCATAATCTCCCAGTCACAAACAGTACGATCTTTATCATCGGAAAGGAGAATTATGTAAGGTTGCTTCTAGACATTGTAGTAGTTCTGGACTTGTGTGGTTGAAGGGAGAGTATTTCTTTTTTTCTGCACTTAAAACATAGAATTATATAATACCTCAAACACTGTTTTATCATTTAATACTACACATTCATTTCTGTGCTGGGATACAGACCTATGTTTAGCGGAGTGGTGTGACTGGTCAGTAGTGACCCTGGTGGCTGTGCAAAAGAAGATGTGAGAATGGCCTCACAGTCAGGATGGCAGCATTGCCAGGTTCAACAATACCAACAAGCTTAAAGGAAAAGCTGCAAGGCAGCATTAAGTGACAGAGGAGAAAAAGCCCTCCACTTAAGCTCTGTCATCCTGAAGACTGACCAGGATGTGTTTTGCTCAGTTCATGCCTAATATAAGTCAGTGTGTCCCTTGCTTGACTAGGGTAGCCTCCATAAGACCAGCCACTATTTCCTGTGCCGCTGTGTCCCCAGGTATAAAAAATTATTGGGCATTTCATGGGTTGGGGTGGGCTTTTTTTGATGTATTTTAATAATAGCTATGTAAATTAGGAACTGGTGTTAAAGAGAAGAAAATATGAGCAAAGGTATCGGTACTGTTCAGCTGGACCAGAATCCCGCTCACCATTCAACATGGCTTAAGCCCTCTGGACTGCTCTTCAGAGATGCTTTGATCTTTTCCTTGACAATACACAGGTACTTAAGGAGAATTCAGGCCACCAAAAATGCTATTCCATGTGTTTCTCTGGGTCATACAGGTTTTGTGTAGTAGATCAGCTTTGGAGACCTAGACAAGAACCTTACCTTTACTCTTCTCTTCTCTAGTAGACTTCCCATTCTTCAGAGCAGACTTTACCTGCCTCTAGAAAACTTCATTAGTTGATATTTAGATTTGTAAGAAGAAAAGATAAAATATTTTTCTTGGGCATTGTCATCCTGACAATGACACAGTTTACATAAAGATGCAGCTTAATTTTTTCAGATTTTCTGAAAGTAAACCCTATATTTTTCCTGTGCTATTTTCTCTTATGCAGAATGTAAGAAATATTTTAGTTCTGATATGGTTTAGCCACTTTGAACTTGTACCTTTGTTCTAAAGAATGTCTCCTGCTAAGACTGAATCTCTCTGTGTCTGTTTGATGTGTGTGTGCATGATTTGTTGTACTTTGGGATTTGCATCTCTCAATAGCAGTGTTGTTGCCTAGCAAAGTCTGGTATAACACAAGAGTAATAGAATATGATAGAATATGTGTTGGTAAAGCTGATTTAAAATTTAAAATGACAATCAGTGTGCCCCTTTTTAGTAATTTATTAGTCACTGTTTATACTGATCTGTATCCCTTTTGTTTTCCCCACTCAGATGTTGCAAGAGCAATTGAGTTGCTGGAGAAACTGCAGGAATCTGGAGAAGTACCAGTACACAAGCTACAGTCTCTAAAGAAGGTGCTGCAGAGTGAGTTTTGTACAGCTATCAGAGAGGTATGAATTTGAGATTTTTAGTTATTTCTCAGACTAACATCCCTCACCTGTAAAGAAAAGCATATTTGTCTTTCAGTGCTGGAGAATTAGGAGTACCTTGTATAAAGGATGATGGATGTGAGATCTGTCAGTAGCTCCCTGCTACTGTGCAGAATGTTGAAGTTACTGAAAAGCAGACACAGAACAGTTGCATCAGCAAGGCATCAAGCCTGAGGCAATTAGCCTTGCTAATGAGAAAGGGTGATTAATTAGTACTTTTGTATTCTGCTCGTGCTGTTTGAGGGCCTGTGGTAACCTGTACAGCACAGTGCTGGGAGCATGGGCACATGCCAGGTTGGGTCAGCTCTCCTTTGAGCTCAGCCATGATAGGGTGGTGCTGATAGAATCAGAATGCAGTGACAGCCAAAAGGGGCAAGGCTGAAGTTAGCTGAAGCTGACTGGAATCTTACCTTTGAAGTCAGTGGTCAGGTCCCAGTGGGCTTTGCTCCTCGTGTCAGAAATCCTTGTCAGACTGCTGAGAACTGCAGTCATTCCCCTACCAGCTGTGGCCAGGGCCTTCTAAGCTCTGCCCAACAGTAGAGAAATGATAATTGTTTTCTTCTAGTCAAGCTAGAGAAGATGTACCACACTTCCTGCATGCATACAAGCAGTATCTTTAAAACAGTTAAATGATGAACACTTCTGTTGGCAGTTTCTTAGACAAGAAAACATGATTTAATACAACATCATGTCAGACGTTTTACCTACTAAACCAAGGGCTCTTAGCCTGCCAAACAGAAGCAGTTCTAAATGCCCTAATGAAGGCAACATCTTTTTAGTAGAAAATCTGTAAGAACTTCTGTTTCAGTTTATCTGTCTACTGCCTGGAAGTAATCTTTTGTTGCTGAAATCAGTGGGGAATCTGATGTTCTATCAATGGTAGCAAAATTGAACTGATAACTAGGCAACAGCAGCAGATTGATTGAGTGGACTACTGAGTGGTTGGAAGGAAAACAGAGATGAACAGACATTAGTTTAATAAGCAAAATGGAACACACTCTTTGTTTTATGAAATATATTCTTCAATGTGAGAATCAGAGAGAGACTTTCACCTAATTAAATTACAGTTTTCAAGGCTTTTTAAAGGGAATAGTGTTCCCTAACAATAAATAATGGCACTGTGTACCCTCCAAAGCTGATATTCTGACTAGTCCTTTTATTTAATCAAACTAAATGCTTCTTTAAGTAACCACAGAGCATAGAAAAGTTGTGGGATTGTTTGGGGGGTTTTTTGAGATAGCAGAGCCTGGTACTCCAATTCTTAAAGGCAGCTTTGAATTTTTAGAGCCTCACCAGTGAAATCTTAACAAATTTATATTAGTCTTTGGAAAACAGTTTTAGCAGAAGCAAACACAAAATTTAAGAACTAGGAAACTGGCTTAGAAAAATGCACTCTCAGTTCAGTGAACTGAAAGTAGATTTTGAAAAATCATCTGAGTGTCACAAAAGGACTTTATAGAGTATTGTGTAAAGACAACCTGCACGTGACAGACTATCTAATTCATGTTAGATTCTTATAGCCAAATAATATACATTCCAAGAAGCCTGGAGCTAGTTGTTACACAAGAATTGAGTGATGATTAATAAACAGTTCTACCAACTTAATAAACAAAAAAAAAGTATTTCTAATTAAATATGTATAGAGCCTATCTTTCTAATATATCACTAGCAGAGAACAAAATTTCTACACCCAAAATATTTGTACCATTCACCTCTATGTGTGTAAATCTTTTTTTAGAAAAAATATTTCAAATATAAAAGGCGAAATAATAAATCTTTACATTTAGGGAGAGTGGGAGGATTGACAAATGTACATTGTGAGTACTTAAGGTTGTTCAGCACATGGCTTCTCTTTTCAGATACATTAAGTCCTTGGCTAATATTTAGACTGTAGCTCTCTTTTTTTCCACCAGCTGAAGAGGTGTTGGAAATCTCACAAAATAATTGCTTCGATATTAAAAAAAAAATCATAAAAGGATGGTATATTTTGGTCACATTACATTGTTAGATATCTCCAAGCAGTGCAACAAGGGCTGGGAGGATAGCTGAGCTGTGTTGTGTTGTGTTGTTTATCAGGGATGCCCTTCTTGCATGTCCTTCATGTACGCTGAAGTTTATTGAACGGCACAGATTTTTGTGAGTGTGTTTGAGTTTGAGTAGCTAAGGCTAAACAGAAATTTCTCTACAAATGTTCTCACCCATTGTTTATCTTTTTCTATCTTAGTGCAAGCTGTGAGAGTGTGGTGACTAGATTTTAATTTTCTTTATTAGCACCTACACAGACTAGAGGAGAAAAGTTGTTGACATTACAAGAGAAAGCACAGCAGTCAGTTGGAAATAATGAGAAAAGTGGGAGTGAAGCAGACCAAGTGTGAGCTGTAGGTAGGAGTAATCAAAATGGGATGAGGAGGCAGGCTTTGTGTTAGTATGCAAATTCTGAAAGCGGCTGCTTATTATATATATGCAGATACTCAGATCTGCAGTGTGGTGTGTTCATTTTATAAGGCAAGATCTGAGCCTAATTTTCTTTCATCAGGAAATCTAGTAAAAGAGATTAAAGCTGCCTTTTGTAGTCCTATAACCACCATAATGGAGTAACACTGGAAAATAAAAATTTCCCAGTCTAAGAAATTATGGAAACTTAACTGTCCAGTGAGTTTCGTTGTTAAAATATGTCCCACAGAAACTCAGCATTGGGCTGAGTGTAGGTGAAAGGATCAAAGATGAAAGATAATCTGCACTGTACTGACTGAATGTGACTTGTCCCTTCTACAAGTAGGAACAGAGAAGCAAGCAGTCACTTTTATGAGCCATTAGCCTTGAAAAGTATGAGATACATTATTAGATGACATACATTCCAATATAATGTGTAGGAATCTATCTAATGGCTGTAATTAATTGTATTTATGGGAATCTATTTAGTAAATCAAATTTCAAATCCCTACACTAATAATCCATAGAAACAATTTTTTTAAAAAGTGACTGAGTGAATGAAATTTAAATAGAAGTACTTTAGCATTTTTCAAGGATGCTATGTTAGGAAATCGTGATTAATGGTTCTCACTTGGCTAAATATAAGTACCACCAACAGAAATACTCTGTCTGGCACTAGGCAGGAATATGTATTAGTGCTGAAAACACAATGGAAATAATTGAAGTATATAATGGCCTCAGTATTTCCTTTTCACCTGAAGACCCCTAGAGCAGAAAACAAGTTAACCAAAGTCTGATCACACTAAAAATCAATTTGGAAAAAAATTTAATTGTGTTTTAAAATTACTTATTTTAAAAGCTCCCTAGATACATGAAGATTAATTAGCCTTCTATAGCTTTGTCATCTGATAAAACTTGCACAAATCTTGTCCATTATACCATTAAATCCCTTGCTCTTCTAAATGTTTTTGTTGTTTATTCAAAGCTGTTGCTGTGTTGTAGTCATCTGATTTCCAGGGAGTTACTGGAATAAATAAAGGGCTGTGAAAGTGAATGCATAATTGAGCTATTGAGAAGTTATATTCACATGCAACATAAAACCAGACAACCTAATTGATAAAGTTACTTTTAATTCTTAAAAGTCAGCAAAAGGAAGTTATAAGAACTGTAAAATAAGGTGGATTTCTGGTCTGGCAAGAAACACTTAAAGACCTGTGGGCCTAGATGATAGAATAAACAACTGAGCAAAACACAATGGATCATCAGCAGGAAAATGTGATGTGCCTTAGCAGCTTATGTGGATATTGTTTACTGCTAACATCTGATAATTGGTGCTCAAGCACCAGGAGAATTACAATACAGCTTGATAAACACTTGCATCTCCTGGTGAGCAGAGTTTTCTTTGAAGTTGATTCCCTGATTTCTGTTTCTGTGTGTTAAATATGTAATATTCGGTGTATCTCACTTTTCTCCCAGTCTGCCTTTGCTACTCAATCTCCCATTTCAATGTTAAATCTAAAGTTTTTCTGTGTGGATATTATTTGAAAGAAGATCTGACTAGGCAATGCCTATGGTGAAGCAATACCAAAATTAATCAGATAAAAATGTGGTATGGCAACAAGACACACAAAAGTAACCATTATTTTATATTATTATGATTTCCACCAAAATATCAGGTCATCACAGAAAAGCAATTCTGTAGAACTCAGTCATTGACAAAGGAGGAGCACTCAATACAATATACTCTACTCTTGTGCATTCTGTATGAAATTAGTGGGAAAGCATGTTGTCTTTGAAAATAGTTCAGTTTCTACCTCAGTAGTTAAAACTTTTTTAAGCTTGCTATAAAACTATCTTATAGACAGAGCATCCTGGAGATTTAAAGACCCCTATTGACTTACAGGCATAAAAATGGCAGTAGCAGAACACCAACCCATTTTTTTGAGGTCCTGATGCTCCCTAGTTACTTTAAAGATATAATTGCTTATATTGTATAGTATTAAAAACATAGTTTCATTATATATTAGGTAGGATAGTTTAATAAGCCTTGTCAATATATTGGAATGATTTCCTTTAATTAATAATTTTCATTTCCATGCCTTAGTGATCTGAATACCCAGAATGCCAGTGCTGCGAATGTGCAGTGTGTCTTTATCTGGTCATTTCCTCAAGCTGTCCACCTGCACTTTTAATTATTAACCCTGATATATGTCTTTGGAAATATTAAGGGGACCAGAAGAAGGCTGCTGGGCAGTGAAAACTGACTCTGGTGGTAGTGTGCTTATCACTATACTCTGATGCCATGTGTGACAGCAGAAGGCTGGCTGGAATCCTTAGATGTTCGTTCACTTCAGATGTCCCAGTGTGGTGGTGTACTCCATTTTTACAGGGCTGTGCTGAATATAACAATCTGGGTATTAGCTGGACTCAGGCAAAAATTCTCATTAATTCTTTTATTAAATTATTAATTTAGGACTTTAATGTAGGAGCCATTTAAAGACCTGTTTTCATTGTGTTTCAAGAATCTCAAAATTTGTTTGTTCGCTTTGCATTATAATGCTGTTCCACCACATCCCAGACCTAGCCTCTGAAAGCAGAATTTCAATGTCTTCTGCCTCATGAGTCCTTGCAGAAATGGAGGTTCACCAGGCCAGATTCTCTTAGTTGGCACTAAGGTAAACCCCAGAGTCCCAATCCCGCCCTGTGTTAACCTTTTATTTCCACTGGGAGTTGCATATTTGTTACAGGAGGAGAAATACATTTCCAGTCAGTCTTTCATCTCCTCAGGGTTAGCCCAGCTTTTGAAGTTTTTAAATTATAAGATGCAAGCTTGGAAAAAAAAAATTATTGAGAAGACTTACTGCTATAATTCACAGCACAGAATTGTGATTAAAGCTCAGTGGGAAGCCTGACATCTAAAGATCCCCTGCCGTCACATTTACCCATGCAAACCGAACTGTTGGTCAGGATTGAGCATAAGTGATATGTCAGACTTACTAATAAGGCAATTAGTAAACAAAAGGGCAATAGGACAACACATAGGAGTAAAGCAACCAAGATTTATCAGCTCCCATTTGTAGCTCAGGTCACAAAAACAGTATGGTTGTATTAGCATGATGCCTCATTAGACTGGCTGGGAAGCAAAGTTCTCCTTAGGCTAATCTGATACCTTGTTATAACTTGTTCTAGTGTTCCTGATAGTTTATTCAGAATTACTGCACCATTAGTTTAGTATTAGCACTCATGCAGTAGCAAATACAGAATCGTGCAAATCGACCAATTTAATTCAGATTTTTGCATGCTTAGGCATTGATTTATTTGTAACTTTTCATTAAAAATTGTATTCCCGGATGCTAGTTGTAAAGTTTCAGCATTTTATTAATTTTTTTTATATTGGAGTGGATTATAATGGCAGCCAAACACTTCAGTTTACCTCAATTCTGGGGCTGTGTTGCATTTGCAAGAATTTTCTACTGTACCTTTCCATCCCTTTTTAATTACCACAGTCCCAGCAATGAAAAGCCACCTAAAATAATGATAAAAGTTTCTACTAAAAGAGTACTTCCATCACTTTTAGGAAAGGGCATTACTTAGCTTCACTGTAATATGATGGTATGGCACAGTAGTAATGTATTCGTGTTTTACAGAATTTTACTTTTTGCCTCATGGTTGCAGGTACTGTATCCATAATAATGAGTTGGAAGAGGGATTTTTAATGTATGTAAATTAGATAATAAAAAATTAGATTTCTAAATATGAGCTTTCTGCTCTTTGTCTTGCCACCATGCTGGATTAGGCATTGCGAAAGTTCAGCAGAAAAGTTTAAGTGGGCAGTAAACACAGAACTTTTTTTTTCATTTCCCTACTGTGTTAAAATATATGCTATTTTTTAGGGTGAATGTAATCAGAAATTACTCAAATTTTGAAAAACAATGAAATTTCATTTGCCATTTTACCTTAAGTGATTGAAGCATTACTCTGTTGCTCACAAGCCCTAGATGGCATGAATGAGAACTTTTGGAAATAATTACCTTGTAATTCAGCAGATGGCTTTCATTAATGGCAATTATATGAATTTACCAAGCTGCCCAAGCATTATCTGAGAGAAGGCATTATTTAGTCTCTGTGCAATTACTAAGTCCCTGCCACTTTCATGACTTCACTGCAGGAGATTTAAAACAGCTGCTATTGTCACTTTTTTTGTTAGCTGCCTAGAGCTTAATACATAGATTTCACGGACAGAGTACCCCAGAATCTGGGACCAGACTGTATCATCGGTCTTTAATGAGTGCTTTCTCCCATTGGTTTTGAGTAAAGATCAATTTTTAGAGTTGGCTGGTGGCTATATATCTAGTCATACTTACGCTCTGCTTGTGTAACTGTGCCTTTTACAACATATAAATAAGTGCTTTAGTGATGCAAAAGTCCTGCAGCAGGATCAAAACGATGACATATCTTGTTCATGTTACCGTTTATCTGGGTGGCTGTATCATATTTACTAAAACTCTCTGAATGGTGCTCAGGTGATGTTTTCATTTAAGCACACAGCTGCAGATGTGTGCTACAGAAGGTGACTCCAGTGGAACATGTGTGGTGCATCTCAGCATCTTTTTTGTTTGCTCACATTATCAGTGTATTGTTGCAGTATCCTATTTGATTACATAAAATTCTTCAGAATAAACAGAATAGCCTCTGCTGCAGTTTGTCTCAAGCCTGCTTCTTGCTCTTGAGAGAAATCAGCAGCAAGGTTAACTACCAAGTAATATTAATGAGTGACAGGTTGTTGGAAGCCACTGCACCATTTTTTTTCCTTGATGGAGCCTCAGTATCCCTCTGCTGCCACTTAACTGATGTCACTGATGAGACTCCTGAGATATGCTGCTCAATCTCCATTTTTTAAATTCTGCCTTCAGAAAATAAAAGAAATAGTAAAACTGTTTTAAAACTCCATTTTAGCTATATTTTTGTTGGCATTTAAAACAAGATGCATCAGTAGTTTCCTTCCTTCTCCCTGCTTTCTCAGCTTGACAGGAACATTTGAGATGAGCTTGCATGGTGATGTCATGGTTCATCCAGGTGCTCATTTTGGCAGGGTTTTGACAAATCTGTTAAAGTTTGGAATATGGCTGTTGCATATGTCAGCCTCAACAGACTTATTGATAAAATGAGGGAAATTAGTGTTTATTAATGCTTAGCGTATTTTTGAACTCAAAGGTAACTGGCAGTGAGGTCTAAGAGAGAGTTTTAAATTACAAGCTGTGAGTTCCGACTGGTCTTACAGGAATTAACTAATCACACATTGGTATTTCTTTTTATCCCAGTATATTGCAGTAGACGCAGCAAAAGAGACTTTTAGGACAGTAATTTGCTATGGTTTAGTGATTGCAAAGGATACAATTTCTGCAACATGTGTAACACTGTTTTAAAGATGCCAGATCATAGTTCCCATTGAGGTAGAGCAGAGTACAGAACAGGGTGTAAGGGATATGAAATGAACTAAACGATCCAGTTATATTTTTCGTGTTCCTCATCTCAGTTATATTTTTCTTGTTCCTCATCTAAGTAATTTTTACTTGCAAATAAAAGTGTATTTTTCCTTATTCTTAAAAGGGTGTGAAGCAACTTCCTATTGACTTTACAGTGTCAGTGATGACTCCAGACAGAACTGACACTGGAGGGAAGAGGGGGGCACACAGAGGTCCTGTGTGTCCTAACAGCAACACCAGGCATGTTTCAATTGACTCCCCCAATGAGTACAGAGGATGTCACAGCATGCGTTTGCTGGTACATCTGCTACATTCTTCTGCTCGCACATAAGGGAGGAAAGAGATTCTGGCCCCAGCCTCTAACCCCTGTTGGGTTGTTTCTTGGACAGACGCAGCATCATATGGCAAAAGCTCAGGGACCAAAACTTGGGTCAGCTCTCCGACACCACCACAGATACTGTCAGGGCAGAGAGCACACCACCATTTTCCACATTAAAAAAAAAAAGAAAAAAATTCCATTTTAACTTGAGCCTTCATGAAGTATGTCACCCTAAATTAAAATATTATGCCTTTGCAGCGATTATACTTAATTTATTTTTAACAATGTCTCAGGCCCATGCTGGTTTTTTCCTACTGCCTAAGGACAGCTTAATAATGCATCAATATTCGGATCAGTTTTTCACTTTGGTAGAACTGACCTAGTTTCGTCCATAACCCCCATCCCCCAAAGAAGGAAACATTTAAATAAAATATCCTCAATGAAAATGTTAAAGCCAACATCAGTAATATTTCTTCCTCATGGTGTGAAATGAAACTGTTCCATCTCCTCAAGTTGTTAAACAGGACTGGATTTCACTTACAGGTTTGAGCTTTTTTAATGGATTAGCATCCCTGTAGCATCATGTGGCAACATCCATGCAGTTTTACTTCATGGAAACGGGATTGTTGCAATAATTGTGAAAATGATGCGAAGTTTGGTTTTGAAAATAGACACCAGTGGTTTTCCCAATGCAAATATGTAACTGCTCAAAGGCTAATGAGAGCTTATCATGTAAAAATATTCAGAATTCCTGCAACCTTGAATGACCACATTCTGTCTGATATAAATAGCTCATTAATACAGACTAGTTGTCACAAAGCAGCTTTTTCAAATTCAGTTGTCGAAATTCAGTAGCTGCAGGCAACAACTTACATAATACAGACATGTTGATGCTTCCAGTAAGAGCAATAAAGTGTATGACATTCCTTACTCTCAAAGGTGCTTTTCAGCCATTTTGACCTCCCCATACTCACAGGTATCTAGCGACTTGTCCTGTTCACATTGATGAAAGGAGAGCTCTTGTCAGCTTGCACTCAGGGACAGACTGAAGATTATTTACAGTATATACACTGTGAGCATGGCTGTAAGGTTGCCTAATTCTGCTTCTGTTGGGATTACTCAAATACCTATCAGAGTCCCATAACAAAATAGACTTCTGTGATTCATTTGCTCAAAGAATCTTGTTTAAGAAGAATCTGATTTTGTTGTGTGTATACATGGCATCCATGACATTCTTCCACAACCTCAAGTGGTTTTCTGGGGTTCTGTCCTTCACAAGGACTGCTGTTTAGAAAGTCTTCTCAAGTTCTCTTGCTTTTCAGTCATTCAGAATAGTCTCTTCCCTGATTTTTTAAAATTAACTACCAAAGATAAAAGTAGCTATTAACACAATGAAAAAACAATGTTAATATTTTTTGAGTCAAGTTGATTGATAGAAGACAAAATCAACTGCCCTGTGGAACTATTGTCTTCTGAGCTATGGTGTATGACAGTGTTTAGTCCAGTATCTTAGCTAGAGGCTGTAGCCCTGGTGGAGAAGACATGCTCTCAAAGATATAGATGTGCTTTCCCAAGCATGCTTATCACATGAAATAATTTTTAAAAATCAGGACACAGCCACAAAACCAGAAATTCCATCTGATGTTCAAGACATGCAAAACATTGTTGCCTTCCTTTTGAGCTTGAGTAAGATTTCAGATGTAAAAAGTCGTTAAGAAAGAGGAATTATGAAAGAGGAAGTGTAGTTGAGTCAGCTGCATACCTCCATGCTGCTGATATACCCACTTTTGGTTGTGTTTGACTTGTTTCCTTTTTTTAATGCCCTCATCTGTTCAGCTGTCATCTTAGGTGGAAAATTAGATCTGTTTGTGAGTAATTTTGTAGAAAAGCAAATACCGTTTGAGATGTCAGCAAACCTACCACGAAGGGCAGAGATTCTGAAAACTCTTGAGTTCTGAAAAGTCTGTAGCTCAATGAAAAATGGTGACTGGTGTAAGAAATTGCCAAGTAAGATTCCATGGCTTAGGTTGTGCAAGAGGTTAAAGGTTACCAGAGTCCCTCCTGATCTTTGTAGCACTTAAGATGTCCTTGCTCATTGGTGTGGTCAAGCATGATCTGAATTGAGTGCTGAAGCACAGCTCAAGGAGAGTCTGTCCAGGCATACAAACCAATGCATTCCTTTCTACCAACATAAATATATTGGATTAAGAATGGAAAATACAGGTAAGAGGTTGTGGATAAAGAAAAAATGCCAAACAGAATGTGAAAGAATCAAAAATTATGAAAACAAAGTAGAGTGGGAGAGAGACACAGCTGATTTGTGCTGCAGGTGACAGTTTGCTTTCAGAAACAAGGTATTCACAGGCACCACAGAGGACAGGTCTGCAGCTCTCCAGTGCACCTTTGCTCTGTAACTTCTCCCAGTCACAAGACTGGGCATTCTCCTGGCCTGCCCGAGGAACGGGTTAATGCACACCAAGTGAAATGAAATTGGGTCTTAGATCAGGAGGCTGAAGTCCTGAGAATCAGCTCCAGATTTTGAGAGGAGGGGAGAAGAGAGGCCAGCAGCCATGCTGAATAAAGGCATCTTCTGCTTTTCTTGCCATGGTAAAAGACTGATTAAGACACTTCTTTTTGCTTGACATCTTAGAAGGGAAAATATTTTTCATCCTTTCCAACATATGAAGGCAATTAGGAAGACAGGTATTCAGCTAGCTGACGGCAGATGTGTAGTACTGAGGTGTGAGTAAATAACAATCTCTGTTTTATAGCTTAGCATCAGTTCTGCAAGGATGCACACACGTACACTGTTCCATTGACATGACTACAGAAGCACAATGAAACCAATTATGTCCTCTTTGCTCTGGTTATTCTCATGCTAACTTTCCCCTCTGTACTGTCTGTCAGACTCTTGTCTTCCCTTCCTTGAAAGTCTTGTTCCAAAAATAGATACACAATTCTTTTCTACACTGAAGCAACAAAAAATATGGCAAATGAGCTATAGGAACTAAATCCAGATGATGCCAATATATATGTTAAAAATAATTTATCAGTCTTTTTGCAGGTTTCTTCTTCATTTCACCCTTTTACCTGCTTACCTATGATTTACCTAAGTCACTTACTTAGGTTGTGACTTCTTGAAGGAAGCATTTTATGTCTTTTTATTAACATACTGCAGGCACTGGGGAAACACAGTTGATCACTACTATTTATATATATTATCTCATGCTAAGAAACCCCCAATATTGTCAAAAAAGGTCACTTCCCCACTTAGAAATTTCAGAAAACTTTATCTGGGCCTGCTAAGTCACAGGTCTGAATTGGAATGTAATCTGTCTTGGATTGTGTTTATAGGGCTTTCTGAGCACTTGTTCATTGCTGTAAAATGAGTTCTGCCTCATACCTCTTCCCTTCTGGTATTCAAATCAGCTTGTATTAAAGTTGAGCATCATTATTGTAGGTACAGTTGTACTTAGAATTACATGTTTCATCAGGGGATGAATCATTAAACACCTTTTGCAGGGGTTAGTGGAATAAAATTGTTTAATTAAATTCTGTCTTTGAGAGTTCATCAGAAAAGACGCTGCATCATTCAGGTTATAAACAGAATGCTGCTTCTAGCCACCTTTACAAAATAGGCTGCTAAATGCACTGTTTTTCCTGGACCTTCTACAGCTTTGTATGGACTTAAATAGCCCAGCCCTAAATAACTTGCTGCTTTTTTATGAGTCCATATGGAGTAATTTTTGGTAAGAAGCTAGCTCCTAAAGTACCTGTAAGGCAGTCCCCCTTCCTGCGCTCCAGTAATCCTAAACCAGCTGCTTTGCCTCCCAGCTGAATGCGTGGGATGAGGACCATCATCATAACAATAATACCTGCTGCAGCTGACTCACTACAGCTCCTGCTAGGAGGAGTAATAAAATGTGCATTTCTCTGTGCCTGTGAGAGCTGCCACAGTACAAGAAGGATTCACTTCCATGTTCAGGTTTTCTAGTTGTAATTTACCTCCCTCACTCTTTTGTAATCTTTGAGTACTGTGGGAGAATAACTTTAGATTATGTCTGAGGAGACTACCTGCAGAAGCTGAAAAAGTCTGAGATCTATATTCTTGCTTTCAGGAGTGTTGTATTCTGTGCACCACAGGAAAGAGAAAACAAAGCTGAGTACGTCTTGCTCTACAGCACAAATCAGATCTGTGTGAACAAACCCCTGTCTGCAGCATGCCTTTAGCCAATGAACATTCAGCACACAGACACTCACAGTTTTGGTAGAAATTGCTGGGGGGGTGGGAATTATCGGAAACATTGCAATTTACCTTTCAGCTGCAGCTTTGTGTCTTGAAACATTGACATTTCACTTGTAATTTAATCTCTTTTATTAGTGAATTGTGGAAGCTCTTTTCCCTAGGCACTAGACCATCAGACTGCTTATGGAGTCTGTCAGTAAATAATACTACTTAAACACCCATGTAGTCTTGCAGACATTGAAAAAAGAAATAGCTATACATACAAAAATGGGCATGCAGCTCTTTTTCAAGTTAGTAACATATAGTAACCATCTAGATATTGTACTGGGCAACTGGTTCTAGATGGCCCTGCTTGAGCAAGGCAGTTGGACGAGATGACCTCCACATGTCACTTCCAACCTCAGCCAGTCTGTGATTCTGTGATATGCTAATTTTCTTTCTTCAGCTCATTCATATTATACAATGATGTCTTTCAAAATGACTCATCTGTCACAGTCAACAAAGGTCACTGTTTTAAAAGACTTCTTTAGTAAATATCCTAAAGGGGAGATTTTCAAATGCTTTAACTTCATATCTGTGCCTTTGTCTTTTTCTGTACTGACTGATACTTTGTTTAAGTAAAGAAATCTATAGTAGATCTTATGCAGGCATCTTAAGGGTGACAAAATTAGATTCAGGAGAATTGCTATATGTTAAAAATATAATCAGATGTACAGATAATAGTAGGAATTGCAAAAAAAGATTTTATAAATCCATTTCAATGACTCGTCACATACTGTGGATTGAACAAGAAGCTGTATTCCATACCAGGAGGATTTAAGTGCCACCTTACTCAGTTTGAGAACAAAGAGATTTTCAGTTTTTGTGTTCTGTGTACATAGAGGAGGCAGCAGAATGGATTTGTTGTGCTGAAATCTAGGCTAAGGTAGTGCTGAGAACAGCATAGAGAAAGGGCTTAGTGTGGCTACAGGAAAACAAACAACGTTTGTTTATGGACTTCAGTGCATTGCAAAAATGAGCCATGATTAGATCTGAAACCTACAAAGAGTTTGAGGGGCTTGGTGGAACAGGTATGATTAATCTGTATTTGGTTGATAAACTGACTTAATAAGAAGAAAGTTACGTGGGTGTAAATGTTTTATCATTCTTAAACTCAAATTACATTAAGCATTATGTAACAGTCAAATAGGATAATTAGGTTTACAAATGCCTCAAGCAAATATTGAAGACTGGTTGCATCTGTTGCTTATAGAGAGTGAGATGTGACATGCAGGACTCTTTTTTTGTGAGAACTGAGCTGTAGATGCCATCACTGATAACTCATTGCGGAATAACGTTTTAAATATGTTAGCATTGAGAATTTACTGATTACCCGAGGATTATATGACACTATTGATCATATTTTTTCCACAAGTTTTTGAGTTGCTGGATTATTTTTTAGTTTACTAATTTAATCACACACTTGCAAGTCTGTTCTTTCACCAGTATACAAGTTAGTTAACAGGATACTGGATATATTAAAAAGTCTACCAGCTAGATACTGGTAGGATGCTGTCAACAGGAAGCTATATGACTTCAAACCTAGCAAACAATGACATGAGTATCATTATCAGCTCTCTTGTGTGATAATCAACCTTAATCATAAATATTTTAAAGAACTTTTTAGTAGCTGTTACTCTATTAAATACTGTGACCTGTTTTTGAAGTAATAATTTGAAGTCATAATGCTTCCATACTCAAATATATGCTTTTAGACATTGTAGCAAGCCACAGCATTTTAAGTTGTGCAAGCAAAAGCAATGTGTACAATCTGCTGTCATGTTTTAAGATGAAGGGGAATCTGAAGAAATACAGGATTATCAGTGGTTTGGTAGAGTATGAGTTTTAAAGAAACAAGTATGTAATGATTCACTACTCCAATTACACTGTATTTTTCTTATATAATGTAGTCGTTCTTATGTAATAATATGTTCTACAACATAATGCAATAAACACTGCACTGATCTGTGCAGTATAATGCTGAGTATGTAGGCTCAACCCATTTTTATGATGGTATCATCCTGTACTAAAACAGAAGAAACCAGAGATCCTTTAGAGACCATAAAAGAGCCTTCTTTTCCCAAATTTTTAAAAATCAGGGCAAAATTCTGCCT
The DNA here is from genome assembly GCF_008360975.1 of Lichenostomus cassidix. Lineage (NCBI taxonomy): Eukaryota > Metazoa > Chordata > Aves > Passeriformes > Meliphagidae > Lichenostomus > Lichenostomus cassidix. Next base: position 38,379,080 of record NC_139480.1, on the reverse strand, counting down.
TCTGTTGTGGTCAATGTCCATGTTACCAATGGAAGCAAGATTTTATTTCAAATGGAGAAAGCAGGAAGATTTTCAGCATGCTCCCCTTGTCTCAGTTTTCTTCACCAGCCCAGTTTTTTTTAAATTTAGTTCTAGAATGACATGAGTGCTGACAATAGTTAAGACAAATAATCTTTTTGTTGTGTTTTGGAAGATCTCTAAAATGAATTGCATTTGTTATCTCTTTTCCTTTTTTGCCTTTTTCTTATGTATGATATCCCAAGAAAAAAGATTTGGGCGTCAATCATCCTCAAACATTTTGCTACTTGAGAGTGCTTGATTAACACTATGTCCCCTGAAGTCAGAAATGGGCCACAAAACTCAATTCTGTTGAGATGTTTGTAGCATATGCTTGTCCGTATGTGAAGTTTTATATTATTAACAGGCTTGGTGGAGAGAGATAGATTGTTATGGTACTGCATAACAAGTCATTAGGACAGGAGAATGGGGAACTTTGTCTATCAATCAGACAAGCCATTATTTATAGGTCAATTAAGTACAGGACTTGACACCTTCTCTGCCAAAATAGCACTTATATTACCAGAGAGGAAGGTTTTGGCACTTCTGTTAAAGTATCAGCAAATGAGTGAAAGGTAAATGTATTTTTGAAAGTACTTTTGAATCTGCTCTCCTCAAGGAACTTAAGGAGATTGCTGTAAAAACTAGCATACTCTGCCAGCAAAGGTTCTCTCTGAGGAGTGCAGCCTGAACCGCAGAGCACATGAAAAGACAAAATTTCTGATTAATTAGGTCAAGAAAATGCCCACAGTGTATCAGTGGCATATAGGAACTTCTTTGTAAGTTTGGTGGTTTTATAAGAAAATTAAATAAAAGGTTTGGTTTGTTTGCATTCACCTTGGTCTTTCAAAAAACTTTCTGTTATGTTATATATAAGTATTCGTATTTTTTAAGTTTGCTTTCAAAATAACTGGCTAGTATCAAGGCTTTGGTTGATACTTTTCATCTAAGAGTGTGACAAATCTAGAGAACAAAGGCAGTGTAAGACCAAGCCTTTTCCTTTCACCTTACTGGAGATGTTTAAAAGGGAGAGTTAAGGACCAGGGAAAGTGGGCCAAAAGTGTATGCCAGAAAAAAATGACAGCAAGTTATACATATATATTGGCAGTGTCGATTTTATGCAATTTATGTCTATGTACAATTCCTTTTTAAGGGATAACCTTACCCATTGTCCATGTCTGACCTGACCTACCGGACTGTTAACCCCTTTTCACTGTTCCTAGTTACGGTTGATGGAAGGCAGTATGGTGACCTCTCTCCAAAACTTTATTTTCACTTACATTCTTCAGCTGAGCAGCATTCTTCTTCTTCTGTATGCTGAGCAACTTACACATTTTTTTTAACATCAGTTTCATAAATCTTTTAGTTCTTAAGAAAGTTCAGAGACCAAAGAAGCCATTGTTGGAGGCTGAGACACCACTCAGGTCAGTTCAGATCATTTGCATCCAAGTCAGTTGCCTGGAGACATGAATTTTTGATAACATAGAATTGAACTGCTCTGGCTTTAGGAACCTACTTGCTAGACAAGGGAAGGGAATTGTGTTGGAAGATGTAAAGTTAAATTTGGAAAATATTGTAAGAAACACAGCTTGCTGCGCTCTGTTAACCTAAGCATGCTCAAGCTTAGCAGACACTTGACTATGTGATTGCATGAATACAGCATTAATGAAAGTTATTTCTATGAGGGAAAGGGACTCTCCTGTGTGGGTTAATATAAAGTCCTTGTTTTGCTTCTATAATTAATTTCATTTTATTTTCATGAACATTTTAGGTGTATCAATACATGCATGAAACCATAACTGTTAATGGCTGCCCCGAGTTCCGAGCCAGGGCCACTGCAAAGGTAGGATGCGTGCAGCTGTTGAAATATGTGTTACCAAAGTGATCTAGTAATTGACTGTGCGCGTGTGTGTTTCAGGTATTCGTGTGTACACTGTAAGAAAATTTAGACATCAGTGGCAGCCCAGAGTCTAGAACCAGTGCTACTTCCCAGGTAACAATCATAATGGAAAATTTCAACCTTTATGCTGCTTCTGTAGCTTAAGAAAAGAGAATGATTTTATGGAATATGATGCTTTTTGAAAAGTTGCTTTGCAAAAGCAAATCTAATGGTTCTTCTCTAGCAGTCTGCCTGCAACAACCAATATTTTAATGGACTGTTTTCCTATACATCTCATCCAGAGAGGACATAATTATTTGGGAGGTAGAAACTAAACAGTCAAACTAAACAGTCCCCTTTTAAGTAATGGGAGCTGTAGGTACTGAGCAAGTGGTAAGGATGAGCAGTGACAGAAAATACCTGATCAACATTTCATTGACTCCGCAGCCAAATGTAAGCCTGTTTTCTTTCCTGATGCATCCTGATACAATACATTTTTATAAAATATATTGTCTCTTTGTCCATGTGGACCTGCCTTTCTTCTGTCCTAAGACTATGACAGCTACGTTACTGCTACTACTGAAATGAAAGGGGAATTCACACAACCATGAAAGAATCCATTCTATGTGCCAGTATGAAATATGCTCTGTATTTTCATAACATGCACAATGATAGATGCTTTCAAACAAGGAGATCCACCATGGCTTTCTTTTTCCCATTATCATTTTATACAAAATACTGTCTTTTATGTGGTATAGCAGATTCTATGCAAAATAACTTGCAAAACCCATAAGTCTTTTTTAGAGATACTTCTTTATAGTCCCATTACTGTGAACATAAACTCCCTCAAGTCGTAATGGGACTAAAATCTCTTACCATTTAGTATTTATGTTCAGAGATTTTAATTTAAAGCTATATCAGAAGAGAAAGGTTGGGAGTATGTTACAAAATGATTTAAGAGTATTTTAGAGAAGCAAGCTCTATAATAGTAGCAAATAACGTAATATACTCTAAATTGCAGTGTATTTTCTGTATTAAATAGGACTTTCTTTTCTGTAGGCTTTACTTCTGATTTTAACCTTCTAATTGGAAGTTAATGGTCATTGTAAATATGCAAGGTCTTTGGTTCTATATAGAGAAATGTGTATTTGGAATCTTGATTTGTTTACACTGCACATAAACATAGAAATTATTTCTATGTTACTTAGCAAAGAGGGAGAAGTCCAATTAGTGTTTCCCATTCTCATTTCTTACTCATATAGAACAGCAGGTTACAGAGCAATGTTTCAATATCGCAATATTTCCTGGTTATTTCTGGGCTGTCTGCATTTCATTCTCTTAGTGCATTCATGTCTGACATAAAATGTGTGCATGATGACAAGTTCTGCATGTGCAAAAACATGTAATTGAGAATGATCCATTATGTCACATCATCCACTAGCTTCTATTAAGCATAAGCATTGTAGGATGCTCAAAAATATTAGTGTAATGCAAAATTGTTCAAGCACTTTGAACTGCAAACACATGTTAAAAAGCATAAAATATTCTCTTTATGTTTATTATTATTTCTTAATGATTTATTATGAATGATAAGTAAGAAAATGCTTGTAGTAAAAAAATCAAATGCAAATGTAGTACTTTCCTGGATGAAAGCCTTACAGTATGTTACTTTTCTTTATCCCTGGAATAAGACTAACAATCTAGGATTTTTCTAATTGATTTATATATCTGTTCTTGTCTTAAGGTTTAATTTTTCAATAAAAGTTTGGATGGAATTATATAATAGAACCTCCTATTCCAGTTCCAGAAGTTACTTGTTTGCAAGATTTCACAAAGATTATAAATTAAACTTTTTAACAGGAGAATGTAATGTGAGGACTTGAAAGAAATAATTCCTTAACTCCAAAAGCAAAGCAGAGAGTTAACAATTCAGTTCATCCACTTTATTTCAACTAGGAACACATTAGAGATGCCATTATCTTGTCCCACAGGAATAAATTTTCTCCCTGTGAAAAGGCAAAGAAGAAATGCATTAATGATCATAAGGGTGCACCACCACAGAGTAAGGCTTCCTGGTGCCTCCTTCTGGCTCTGCTGGTAACTTTCTGTATTATCTTTGACAAGTCACCTAAACTCTCTGTTCTTCTGTTTATTGCTTCATTTCAAAAACATTGGCATAGAACTTAATGTTTTTAAAATAATTTCAGATAATCAGAAAATGTCAGAGTAAGATACTGAAATGTTTTCGCAGGAAGGAATTCTTCCTGCCAATAGTGTCTATCACTGTTCTCCCTAAATAGCCAAATCACTTTTTTTTTTTTTTCCAGGCAACAGTTGCTGCATTTGCTGCAAGTGAAGGCCATTCACACCCAAGAGTGGTGGAGCTGCCAAAGACTGAGGAAGGCCTGGGCTTTAATGTCATGGGAGGAAAGGAACAAAATTCACCAATTTATATTTCTCGCATCATTCCTGGAGGAGTGGCAGAAAGGCATGGTGGACTCAAACGTGGGGACCAGCTGCTTTCAGTTAATGGAGTGGTATGTGAAAATTTAATAGAGCTTTCAATTTCATCTGGATTTTCATTTTTCACAGCTGTTCTAATACCATGATTTAAAATGCAGCCACATGAAACAAAAAGAATTAGCTCTGTGAGAGACCTTCAGTGTGCATTTGTGGTGCAGTGAGGCAGAGCTCTACCAACAATTTTGTGCCATTATAATTTCTGTTGTAATGGAGAGTACTTGAAGAGCTTAATTTCAAATCCACACCACCTGCCTAATTGACAAGAAACCTATGTCCTAATAGATAATTTTGTAAATTCCATTTGCAGTAAAAGCCTAATAGCAGACTGTCATTCTTTCATTTCATAGCCTTTGAGGCACACAGCCCTTTCTAAGGACAGTGATGCCACAGTGGCACTTGTGTAGGCTTGTGACCTTCAGAGCTTTTGAACACATAACATTGAAAGAAGTTTGGTAAGCACATTTGGCCCTGATTCGCAGTGGAAGTTACATTCTAGATTTCTTTTAGTGATATTCATCTAGCTGTGATATGTTTGTCAGATAAATCAGCTGTACAAATGTTCACATACAGGGAGCATATATGCTTGGTAAAAAGGTCCATTTTTACATGGTCATTTTTCCTGTAAGTCAAGGTAGAATATTTTGCAGTAGTTTCACTGTGAATGTCAATATGGAAGAAAAAAAAAAGAGCTGTTGGAATAGAGGACAAATAAGGCTCTGACTCCATGATATGGGTCAAATTCTGCCTTTCATTTTGCTTTGTGTTCCCTTTTACAAAGGAATGTGAAGTTCTGAAAAGGTAAGGATATTCTTTCAAATAACCCTACACTTCCCTTTATGAACATGTAGTCCTTTTCCATGCAAACCCCCACCTAACCACGTATTTAAATGCATCAAAGGCACATGGTAGCAGTTTCTGAGTCCAGTCAGAAATCTAAGACTTTACAACCTAAATTTCTACTTTGTTGCAAGTCCATAAACAATAAAAATGTTTTTATGTTTTCATCTGTTTCTCTCAACACCAGCTATTCCCTTTCTCTTGTAACAAAATATTTGTGTAATGTTGCGGTTTAGAGGATGTTACAGCAGACTTTACTTTAGAGCTTCTCTACTTGGCCTAGTTTAGCGCTTCAGTGCTCTAAACTCTCTGTCTCAGGGCTGGACACTGCGCTCTCACTGTCCGGGGAGCTATAAGGCTAGCTCTGGTTTGTCTGCTTCTACAACCGGCGGTGATAAAGGAGGCGAGGAGGGTCTATGCGTTATGTCTATGGAAGATGTTTATTCGCATTGTGCAGCAGAGGCCAACGACCTCCCCGAGGCAGAGATGCCTCGAGGGTGAAGGCCTCACATGCACAGCCACATGTGGAGCATAGACACACGTGGAGCATAGACAGCAAGATGGCGGAGGGTAAGGGGTTTTATAGGGAAATAGAGAGGGGCAGGGACAGCACACAGGCCCAGTGACCTCTGGGTACAGGGGAGGTACAGGGGCGGAGTTAGGAGTACAGGAACTAATAGGGGAAATTCGAGGGAGTGGCCAGGGCCACGTGGGGTTAGGGTACAGGAACTAATAGGGAAAACTGGGGGCGCGGCTAGGACTATGTGGAGTAGGGAAGGCAGGACAATAGGTGACAAGTACAGTCGTTAAGAAAGGGGTGTGGGGAACTTGCAGCTATTATCACAATAGTGTAACACTTCAGACAGACTTTTTACCACTTCTTCTATCAACTATCATGTTTTCAAAAGAGAAATACTAATTCTGGAAACTTGCTTGCACCAATACACAATGAGAAAGAAAAGAAAAACCCACTGAAAAGATTATTTAGTCTCAAAGAAAAAGAACCAAACTGAATATTTAAGGAAGTTGATTGCCTGAACTTCACTTATTAAAAGTCAGTCAAAGAATTTTGCTGTTGTTTCTTTCAGCAGGTGATTAAAAAGGCAGACAAAAAGAGTTTTAATTCACTAACTGATGGATGGTTCTTGAAAAATCCTCTTACTGTCAACAGCGTCTAGGCAAATACCAGAGAGGAAAGTGGTAAACCTTCAGATAGCAAGATATATTGAATTCGACCCTCTTGTCACCTCTATTTTATGATTCTCCATTCAAAAATTTTATGTATGTGCTCTAGAATATATATTTAGATAACACAGCAAAAAACCACAATACAAAATTCTCAATCGCATGTGGACACATGAGAAAGTTGATTCAGAGATGCGAGGGAAATATTTTTGTATTCAGAGTCTAAACAACAGAATTTGAAGTTTGAATTCAAGTTGCATACTTGAAATAACCACAGAATCATAGCATGGTTGAAAGGGACCTTAAAGATGATCGTGTTCCAACCCTGCTACCATGGGGAGGAATACCTTCTGAGCAGGGTTGCTCAGAACCCCATCCAACCTGGCCTTGGACACTTCCAGGGATGGGACATCTCAACTTCCCTGGCAACCTATTCCAGGGCCTCACCACCCTCACAGTAATGAGCAACTGTTCATAAACCAGCCTTGGGCTCAATCAATCCCATACAATATAATCCTTAAAAAGGCAAAAATTACAGAAGCGATTATTTGTTTGCAGACAGCTTGAGACAGGACAAAAAAGATCCAAATTTAGCATTGTTCTCTGGGACTAATTCACTCTGTGATTCTCTTAATTTAGCTGGAGAAAAGCAAATCATATACAGTACGTACAATAGAACAGACGGCTCAGCGGTGGAACATGAATTGAAAATTAAATATCTGTAGCTTGTTTGTGCTCAACCATTGATGGTTATCCAACTTCATAATTAGGAACATAAAATTAGAGCTGTGTGTTCAGAATCCAGATTTGTTATCCCAGCAGGACTAGGGAGACTGTTCCTTGAGCTGTTTCACTGGATGTTAAAAAACAGTGTTTTCTCATTATGCTGGGGATTTTGTTACATACTTCTGTCCCACACCCCCTAAAAATAAAGGAAACTGAAACAGTAAGCCCTGCAGATGGCTCGACAAAAACACTTGCTGGTGCCTGTTGATATCTGGCAAAGATTCTGCATTTGTCAGATACCTTGTGTGAGTCAGATATAGAAAGGATGCAAAATACATTTATAATGACTAATTTGCCAAACAAGTATTTGTTTAGAGATACCTAATAGAAATACTCTTCTCAGTTTCTCAGCTTGTGGGCTAACAGATTTTCTTCTTTACCATCAAGAAAATGAATTTTTTTCTTTTAGATTTATGACAAGTGGGTGAACCAGGATAGAGTAATGGTTGGTATTTGCCCACACTATATCCACAGTTCTTTCAGTTTTTCTTGTCTCTGCAGTATTTTGCATCCTTCTCTTTGATGCAAGCTGCCAATGCAATAATGGAAAAAAATTAATAACCATATATAAGTATATGTAATAAAAATTATATAAAGTAAACACATACTTTCCAAAATAATTTTACCCATTTTGTGAGCACTTCTAAAGTAACATGAGTGTCAGATCCTTGCAGTGTCCCCCACCAGTATAATCCAGTCGGCAAAGTAACTTGTACAGGAATGACCGATACTGGCAGGAGTCCTTTGCCCACTCCAAGGGGCTCTGCTATTTCACTTGTGCAGCTGCTGTTAAGCAGGCAAAGCTTTTGTAATACTTTGAAAATTGGAGTGCAAGCATCAATAAAGACATTAAGAGCAAGTATAAAAATCATGTTAATAACAGCTGAGAAGTGTGGCTGTCAAGATCTGAGTGAGGTGCGTTCAAAGAGCAGGATTTGTATTTAGCAGTGCTATCTTTGCCTTTGTTAATTTCCCCTTTTTGGTTATGGCTCAGAGTATTAGGCTTAATTATCTATCATTACTATTCAAATCAATGGAAGTTTTCCATTGACCTGGATAGCAACAAAGTCAAACCCTTCATTTTTGATTAGATAATACTGTCTGAACTGGAAGAACAAGGCTGGGGGTAAACAGGAGAGAAAACAGACAGTCATAAATTAAATGCAGTTTTCTAGGTTGTTGAATGAAGTATTAAAACACACCATCTTCTTATTCCCCTACAGGACACTAACATTTTCTTATTGGTGTCAGCAAGAACTGTCCAGCTCTTTTAAAGCAAACAGGTGTTTCTACTTCATGTAGCTTGGGAGCTTACATTTGTTCATAGCCTGTTCTAAGTTCATACTGTTGCACAGCAAAACCAGTCATGACACCACTGAATACCCTGTCATTCCTCTGAATGTCCATGCTGTGCCATTCTGACCATGATTTACAAGCAAAAAATAAAATGCGAAAAAATGCCAAATTTGGTACACCTTCTCTTAAGGTGGGATTTATATTTCCGAAAGCCAGTATCAAAGTCGGTCACAAAAAATGTGCTATAAAAGAGAGCTAGTTACAGCATGTGTTAGTTATGATCACCTAACAAACACTGAACAGTTACAGGCTAGGGGATGTGGGGAGGAAGTTTTCATTTGTATCTATGACTTGTTCGTTACAACAAGTTCACAAAACACCCTGTTCATCTATAGCTTTTTGCTTTAGTTCACTCTGGAGCATTAGACACATTCACTGTTTCTTATGCAAAAAAAAATTCCTTTTTATTCTTTTACAAATATTTGTAAGGAAACAATTTCTTTCTCCAAATTACTTTTGAGTAGCTGTGCTTGTCCAGCAGATTTATCCCAGTTGCAATTTCTAACAAATCTGGTCATCACAGATCCTGAACTTTCTTGAAGATCTTTGGACCTACTGGAGGAATTTCATTACTATACAGTTCAAAATGTATATTTTTTTTAACAAGGTTTTCTCTATTTCTGGTAATCATTTCAGCACCTGAAATGGCATTCATTATTTCTCTGACTCATTAACGTTTTCACAGCATCTTAAAATTTCTGTAGAAACTTGAGTCTAGTCAGTTAACTCAGACATAAAATAATTGTTTGTGTTAATATGTTGAAGGATATTTAACAGGAGAGGGAAGATAACTAGCAAAGCAAACCTTGAATTGTTTATACTATCTGTATATAGACTGTATTGTGCCTAGTTTTTGAAACTTCTAAATCATTACTTCTAGGTCCTAATGTGCCACATCAGAAGTAGCTCTTATTCACTGTTCCTGCACAATGCTACTCAGTCAAATAGGAGAGATGAGTATAGAAAGAATTTCTGGCAGTTGCTGTAACTGTGCTAAGTTATTCTTTTTTGCATGAGTTGAATTTAATATTCTGAATGCTGCTGCTGCTTCTCTTTGGAAGTCTATGGCCAGAGTTTCATTTTAAATAGCATGGTATATGTAAGAGTTTTACAACACAGCAGGTAGTAAAACTTTGATTTAAGTAGCAAGAAAAATACTTATTTTTAGAAAATCTAAAATCCATGTGAAGGTCGAAGATGTTCAGGCTGTTGTGTTTTTTTCCTGTGCAGAGATACTTTTGTTTTTTGGAGTACATCCTACAGCACATTGACAATTATGCACCATTACAAAATTTTTCCGTTTTTCTTAAGATGTGTAACAATCCGCATGCCTGAAAAGCACTCTAGTCAGTCCACTTCACAGTAGAAATTGAATACTCTACTTAACAGCCAAGTCACCTCCCTGTTTTGGAAATTTACTGTTTCAAGCAACTTTAGCATAGAAATCAGAGCTTGAAAATTAATACTTGCCCAGCAGTGCATAAGTCTTACTTAACGATTTCTTTTTAGTGGTCCCTTAAAGAATGTAAGGTGTGGAAACCACATAAAACTCTGACAGGCTTTCCATAGGAAAAAGACACAGCTCTAGATCCCAGCACCATTTTCAATGTTAAATTTGTTCTCCCTGCTCCCAGAGTGTGGAAGGAGAGCACCACGAGAAGGCGGTGGAGCTGCTGAAGGCGGCCAAGGACAGCGTGAAGCTGGTGGTGCGCTACACTCCCAAGGTGCTGGAGGAGATGGAGGCTCGCTTCGAAAAACTCAGAACAGCCCGGCGCCGGCAACAGCAGCAACTGCTCATTCAGCAGCAGCAACAGCAGCAAACTACACAGCAAAACCATATGTCGTAGGTGAGAGGATTCATTGTTCTTCCCTAAAGGCCACTGACAGCACCCCACCTGGGCCAGCTGCTTCCAGGGGTCTGTCAGGGCAGCGTCTGGCACCAGAGCCCATCCCAGCCCCAGAGAAGAGCAGGGCAGCCCCAGATTTGGGCACCGCCTAGGGATGGAGACAGGCTGGGACATGAGCCCACAGGTGGGCCCAGTTTAGTGGGACCCCATGGCTGGGCAGGGTGGGGATATGGGGAGCTGGAGACTGGCCCTGCTGGGGCACTGCTGGGGCAGGGGATGATGGTCCTGGGGGCTGACATGAGGTCCTGGGCTGTGCACAGGACAGAGGGAGCCCCAAGGGGAGACAGTCAGGGGCCTGGAGGTACCCTTGGGGCTCCAGCAAGCACTTACTGCAGTCATGATGAGAAAAGCTCATTCTTTGGTACATTTCCACATGGTTTTTCCCAGTAAAAATGCGTTTTGAAAACAGGTTAAAGGCACTAGCAAATTCTGGTGCCAGTTTCCATAGCCAATAAATAGCCACTCTGCAGTTCTGACTTATCTGCAAGTGAAAGAAATCTGTGGTTCCAGGGAATGTTTTTTATATTAACAAGCAGAGCATTTATGACAAGTTAGAATATGCCACCAGATTTAGATAGTTTTAAATCATTTTCAAGTAGTCTGTTACCACTCTGCAATGAAACATCAAGATTTGCTGGTGGTAGGTGAAGAAAAGTCTTCCGAGCCTCTTGCTTGCTACAGGGAACCCAACCTTCATTCTGGTTACTCTGCACAGCACCTATAAGTGCTTGCTTTTGGATACAGTTTGGTAGGAGGTATATCATTCACTCTTGACTGACATTCAATATTACAATAGCTTCCAAGAGGTTTGCAGGTCTCCCACTGGCATGTGAGGTTCAGAGATTCTCCATATATGCAGTTTTTCTGAAATCGGTGAGTGTTTGTGTCATGAACATATTTATAGATATGCTCCATTTGCCTATTAAAATCAAGTAGGAAGCATGTTCCAATCCTAACCCTCCACAGCTCATACCTGTTTGTTCCCAAAACAGTATGTCTGTACTAAAGAGTAAACAAGTGACTCAGAAAGTCCCCAAATGTCCAAAATCTGAAGCTCCCAGTGATGGTTTCGTTATTATTGTTGACACTGACTTCTGTTGGTATTTAGCGGAAAACACCCCCCCTGTAAACACCCTGTCCTGTGACCACCAGAATTCCAGATTCGTTGATGCCAACAAGGGCTCTTAGAAGGTTTTGAATCCCACCTCAGGCCCTCAACTGATACAGGAGGTATAAACAGTAGTATTTCATGAAGTAAGTTTGGGGTTTCTGTGTAAAATAAAGCCATTGCAGGAGACAGACATACTCACGAAGTTTTAAATTTTTTTCAACCACCTAAATAATTTCATTAGCAAGTAAGGATTTTTTGCTGATTTTAAATTGAAAGGCAAGAAAGGCAGGCAGACACAGCCAGCAGCTTAATTCCTCAGTTCTTTGTGCTTGCTCTGAGGAATGTGTTTCTTTAATTCTAGGTTGTTCTCAAGAAAGAAAAAGCCTCAATCAAGAGTTCAGTAATCAAGCAACCAGAGCTGTACTCCAGCATTCCAGCAAAAAGAAACAACCACAGGAACATGAAACAGAATTCATCTGGAGAATGTACAGTACAAGACTATGTTAAGTGAGCCATAGGGAGGGTACCATCATGACAAGGCTTTTCAGCACACAGCAGTCACAGACACCTTCTACTTCTGTGACTCTGTTCCTAATGAGAACAGCATGATTGGTAAACCCTATGAAACAGCCAAGTCCAGGGCTTCCAAATAATTCTGTTTGATCTAATCTTGCACTCCTTACTCCGACAAATTTGCTAGTTGGCTTTCTCTAGTCACTGGAAGTTTTGTTTAAGGAGGTTAAGATTGGCTGCTTTTGAGGGCAGGATCTTTCTCTACAGTTATCTCCAGAAATTAAAAACATCAGTTCAAAATTTTGCCACAGACATCAAACTCATACATCATGCTTCATAACCACTTTGTACTATATATTGTAGAGCTGTTTTAACCTAACTCCCTGTTTATAATTTTCAGATTTCCCTCTGGAAATAGCAATTTACTATATTTATAAAGTATTCCATTTGTAGAAGCAATTGGCTTTTTACTCTTGGTGTTTCCATATATTTTATTATGCATCAACAGAGTGAGAAAGTTTTAGGTCAACTTTAATTTTATTAGTAGTAAAGTTAGGGAAGCCTAGAACTGTATTTTTAAATGTAGGTATTGCTTGTATCTATTATAGTTACTATTCAGAAATCTATAACTGGATATATTATATATTTATTCCATAAAATATATATTGTCTGAATGTACCTGTTAGAGAAGTAGGGTCTTTGCTTAGCATGTATTGCAAATGTAGTAAGCTAATGTTAGCAAAAGACCGAGCTTTGTTTGGCAGATATTACTGTGATAGCATAATCTGAATTTCTGTATTGTTTAATTTATTTTCCAGTCTAATGTTAATATATTTTAGAGAGGAGGAAGTGTAAGTTGTTTCTTTTAAGACTCACACATTATCATTTAAATCAATTTGAAATTAGAGTTCTGACTTTTTTTTTAATTAAACCACATTGGAATGTGCAAGTAAAATCTGTAAGTTCTGAAGTTTACATGTCTGCTTTTCCAAAGATAGGCAAAGCTGGAAGGCTATAAATGTCATCTGCTTTCAAGAAAATAAGAAAATGGACCCCCAAATTCTAAAAAAAAAAAAAAAAAAAGAAAATCATTTTTTCATGCCTTCTATGCTTCATTAGAAAAGACTGGGGGAGAAAAGGAGCTTAGGGGAAAACCATACAGTCATTGCATGTTGAAAACTCCTGCTGATGTCAATGAAAGTTCAGTAATGTGAGGAATGAAATGGAGAAACGGTCAAAAACAGTGTTCTGGTTGTGAACTTAGAACAAAGTCAGAAACAATTAATATATTGGAGGATCTATTCTCAAACAGAGGAACAAAGCAAAACAGGGGAAATTGGCAGTATCATAGTGTGTGTTAGAAACCAAATGCAGGCCTAGCCAACAGTCTTGACAGAGTTTGATTAGTGTAAGTAGCCATTGAAAGGAAATTACTGTATTTTTAAAACTAAACAGCATGAATTCATCTAGAGAAACCTCATTTTATACAGAGTGGTAATTATATTCAGTGGACATTGGTGACAATATCAATTAAGACAGTGGAGGTTGAGAACTACCAGAACTGAAGATGAAATATATTGTATTGTGCTCTGCACGGTGTCTTTTTATACCTAATAAAATTGTACGTACCTATTTTAAAACTGTTCTCGAACAGGCATTACTATTAATATTGACAGTGTATAAGTTGTCATTATGACTGCATATAACTGTTCTGTATCTCATCAGTATGATTTGACTTACACTGAGAGTTTCATTTTCAGAGACTAAAGTATTCAGATTTAGTCAGCCCACTGTACTGCATTTTTCCAAACTGCCTCTCCACCTCCTTCCCTCCTCTTCCTCAAAAAATTTGAGTGGAATGTGCTGATTAATAAATTTCAATAACAGACTGTCATTCATATAGAAAAGCATATCAAATTCATTTTCATATATTATTATTCAATAAATTATTTATACACACTAAAATTAACATTCTAGTCTTTGCCAACATTTAGCAATAAGAACTGTCAATGACCTTGTAGTGGAAATAGGAAGAAATAGCTTTCTGTTGTTTTTCATGCCCCTCACTGATCAATAAAACATACAGCTACTTAATCACAGAATAACCACTGTCCCTAAGCCTATGACATGCATTTGCTTGTAGCCGGTATTTCCATTTGTGATTTAAATGTATTTAGTCCTGATTCAGTAAGGCAGTTCCACATGTGCACAGCTGAATCAGAATCCAAAAGAAGTGCAAGGAAGACATCACTTTCCACATGCAGATCTGCAGGTATTTTTGCTTTGTATTTTAACTCATTGGTCTCCTGGAATTTGCTGTTCCACAACACTAAATTGATATTCTTTCAGTTGACTTAGTGAGTTCTATTGTCCATATCTACCTTTGGGGCTCCCTCATGTTTCTCTTCACTGGCAGCAAACAGGTAGGAGATCCAAGATGCTTTTTCTGTCTCTATTACAGTAACCAAAGGAGTGTTTACACGCTCTTGCATCATGTTCACTTATGCCAAGACCCAGATGCAGGATCTAATAATAATAGAGATTCAGGGTTGGTGGCATTTACTTAGTGATGTTGATGGCTCTGCTGTGCTAGCCATAGTTTTTCTGTTTGTGATATTTGATCTGAGTGACACTTGTAGAGCATTGAAAAATTCCATAGCCCTTGATGAAGCAAAAGGCTCACCAGCTTGAATTTTTCTCTTTTCCTTCTACAGTGATAAATCATAAATAAAAGGTCAATGAATGGCTGTGAGTGGAAGAAATGACATTTTCTTCCACTGCTGTTCTGTGGTGAATAATACTACAGATCTCACAGTCCTATACGTTGTACCTTGTGTATGTATTTATCACAGCCAAGATTCCAATATCACTTAGGAGCCTTTGGGAACTCTTGCAGAAGGCATTAAATTATATGACTGATTTGCAGGAGGAAAACTGTTTCTTCATCTACTAACTAGGGATTTTAGAGTTCTAAATGAAATTAAGATCTCATGAGCAAACTAAGTTCTTTAAATAATATTTTTTTTAAGCTAAACAAGAAGGAGAATGGTTTTGCCAGTTTGAAATAAAGCAAGATTTTAAGCATAATTTCAGAATTTAAGTTATTATGCAGAATAGTGTCTGGAAATGCTAAGGGGACCATTCCATGTGTAAGCAGTGGATTATTAGCTAGAAGTAGTACTGTCCTTCCACTTAATAAG
Source organism: Lichenostomus cassidix (assembly GCF_008360975.1). Lineage (NCBI taxonomy): Eukaryota > Metazoa > Chordata > Aves > Passeriformes > Meliphagidae > Lichenostomus > Lichenostomus cassidix. The sequence continues at coordinate 38,363,726 of NC_139480.1, read as the reverse complement.
TATTAGTAAGACTATTTCCATATCCAGCATTTAACAAAACAAAGCAAATTTCAAACCCTGAGTAGTCTGGGTCAGTTTGCAAGAATGTGCTGCCTGCTGCAATACATGTCTGGTGAGACATAACAGCTCGTTGTGCTTAGCCATGGGAAGGTCAGGATGAATTAGAGATGTGCTCAAACAGCCTTGCAAGCAGACCCATGCTCACCCTGCTTGTCCATAAAGCGAATGCAGTCTGAAGTAGCAGGAAGATATAGATAAATGTTTGATGGATTCATTGTCTCTACCTTTAGCTGTCCAAAATCAAGCTGGGGAGCTTACACTGGATTTTTCCAAAGTCAAGAGTTAGAGATATCAGTTGAATGTGACCGATTCCACCTGTCTCCAACATATATCTTAAAATAGGATTGTGTAAAAAAGTTCATAAGCAGACCCACTACTAAACAACTTAAACTACTAGCTTGGAATAAGTAATGGCTTTTGAGGGGGTGCTGCTGCTACACTCATACACAGCTTCCAAATAAATAAATAAAAAGTCCCCAGTGTATGAATTCCCCAGTCTTAAACCTCTACATGCATAGCTCAGATGGCCAAGAGGCCTTGCACATATTCGGGTTTGTAAGGAGGTTCCTGTCAGTACAGATGTCTGTTCTGAACCATTCTAAGAAATTTAAGAGCTCAGCACAGGTATTGTTAGCAAAATGCTTTGGTTGTGGTGCCTACGGGAGCAGATTGTAACAAGCTTCTGCCTGTGAATGCTAATAGTAGAAGTCTGTACTGCTACCCCCAACGCTGGGCTAGTGTGTGTGTATTTTACAATACATGCAACCAAAAACATGAACTATTGCTTTTGATTTCTGGTTACAGACGCACAGGAATGAAAGCCATTAAACTTGCAACATAGGAATTTGGGATAAGAGTCAAACTTGCCCAGTTCTGAAATCTAAAACCTGCAGCTATATAGGATTAAGTAAAAAGATTACAAAAGCAGATGCCTAAAAGGAACAGCCAAGATCCAAGAGAATAAAGTCCCATAGGAGTTTAATCTCTGATCAGTTTTCAATTTATTTTCATATAGTTAGTTTCACTCTTGTCAACTCATCGACCACAGGAGAAGCATATGATTCAGCAGTTGCAGTTCCTTTTGTCAAAATCATGAAGAGCTGGTAGGGTAGAGAATTACCTCTTCTTTCCTCTCTCTGAGACATGTGGAGCTGGATTCTGCTGCAAAAAGGTGATACCCAAATATATTCCAGTCCTACAGAGAGTTTCTTCGTTAGTCCTATTACAGTTTCTCCCCACCAGCAATTCTCAAGCTGAGAGAACTCTGAGTGTGTTTTCTCAAAGTGAGTATGTTACATAGGCACACAAATTCCTGCTTATTTCAAGGAAAACTATGTTAAGCCAGAAGTAATAAATTTTGCCCAACCTTTTAATTTTGACATCCCAAAACATACCAAGAGCTGCACTTGTGATATTCCAGTTGGGAGCCTGAGATTAGCTTGTAAACTGGTTCAATTCAAAATGGATCTCAGGAGACACTTCCCTAACATTTCTGTTGAAATTGAAGAAACATAAAAGACAAGATTCAACCTCTGATGTATAGAGTAGCCAGTGCAGCACTGTAGAAGAGGGAAGATACTTAGGATTTTTGACATATCCGTGAAAACTTCTCCAGGAATATAGAATGTTATTTTTATCTGAACAAGTTATTTTTTAATGTTGGGAGGATAAACTATGTCTCTTATAGCAGTTTTTGAAAAGAGCAAGATGATGCTTAGCTAAAGCAGTGTAGGTAGAATTCTGGGTATGTTAAGGTAGCCATGAACAGTGTGGTGGGCAAGAGTGGCCCAAATTCAGTTGAGTAACTCAGAGGTACTTCTCCACTGATCTCTCTCCTATCACTCCACCTTTTGGCCTCACAAATTCCCTTTGGCAAGAGCCAAAATGTTACCACACAGCTCTTCTGACTCTCCCACTGCAGCATTCCCTACCCTTCTTTCCATCCAAGTTTTCTGTTAGCTCAGCAGTGACACTTTGACCACATGCAATCTCTTCAGCCTGGTATAGCATTTAGGCATTGCCATGTCTATCTTCTGGAGTGCTCTGTTCTTCACTTGCACTCCCTATCCATTAGGTGCCCTCTCATGGCCAACATATTCAGGTGTCTTATTTGCCTTACACAAAATAGTTGTGCTAGCCATCAAGGACACATGGGGAAAAATAAGTGGAGAGGGTAGAAAAATGGTAGATAAACTTTGGAAAAAACTATGGATATGCCAAGAATGTCACCTCTTTCCAGAGTCACCACTTTTCCATCAGGTGATGATTTTCACTTTTATTTAATTCCTTGCTGACAAAGCACTCTATGCCATGAAGGTGACAGTGGACCAACCATACACCCTCCTCTGGCTGAAACACCAGCTCCTTGTCTGGAGCCCATGAACATCTAGACCTGCTTGAGGCATTACACCATGAATTCACACATATGCAGTAGGTCAGAATCACTGTGCACAGACCGAACAAGTGAGATTTACAGGTGAAGAAAATCCAGCACATCTGGCATGTAGATCCATGTCTGTCTGGAATTTCACAAGTGGAAATGTGGAACCAACTCCTGGCAGCATCCTAGCATTGAGTCAGTGCCTTCAGCCATCCAGTCTGAAAGCATTTGTATTATAAAAAGACATCCGGGAGCCAATGTTTCATTTGTTTTGAAATTCTATTTCAAAGTTTCCAGCAGTAAGCAATGAGAAAGCAAGAGCCTATATTAAACTCCCAGGGATCAAACATGTAGCACACTATTAATTTCTCTACTAACATCATGCTTCAAGTGCAGAACTTACACCAGCACCACCTTTCAAGCCTCGGTTTTGTCCATGTTGTCCTTATCTGTAGAAAGAAATTAAACTGTTCACCGGTGGGTCTTAGTACCCCTAAAGGAAAATATGAAGAGGGTTTAAGCTTCAATTAACTCAGCCTAAAGTACAAGTGCCGACTAGGTGTTTTGAGCAATATTTGTCTCCACCATGTGTATGGCACTCTAGCAGGTTTACAGCGCCGTCGTACGAATCTGTAAGATACCAGCCTTCGCTTGGCGCCGTTCACTGGGCACTGCAGGTGGAGCTCGCAGCTGAATAAATACGCCAAGGGAGACGCCTAGTGTGAAACCGTGCTCATGGCACCGAGAGCTGCTCATTCCGCTGTCACTGCCCAGGGCTTCTTTCCTCCTAGCGTTGAAAAGCTTCACACAGAGATGTACATAGCATTCGTTCAGCATATTGCCACGCATTCTACAGTGAGTGGACAGTTCAGAAAACTGAACTCCATTTACATGTACAATAGCACTACGTGACTGAATACTCTGTGCTAAGAATGGCAAATAGCAATAGGACTATGGCAATAAAAGCAATATTCTTACCTGGGTAATAATTCTAGGTTTAATGTAAATACTGCTTAATGTGGTTATTGGACTGCATACAGTCAAGGTCTGATCACACTTCACCTGCTGTTGCTGCTGTTGAAGATTATATGTGTGCTGACGAAAAAAATGTCCCAAAGTACTGCTAGGCAAGTTTTATCATCCATGTTGAAGTGAATGAAAGATGAAGCACAAGTCTCCATGCCTTGCTGAAGGGAGCCATTTAAACCAGCTGCAGTAACAAAGTGATTCAAGTCATGAACCTCACACTGCAGCAGCTGCTCTGCTTTTAGAGGGGGATTTGCCAAAGAGAGCCATCAAATTGAGTTTCTACTGTAGCTGTGATTTCCTCAAAGATGGTAACAGTCTGTACCACTGCTGGCACTACCTTCCTCAGAGGGACACCTAAACAGAATTCTGGATCATTAGAACCAGGTGTATCTATGGCTTAGCTCTAGAGGCATTTTTATTTCTCCCCTTCTAGACACTCCTATAATTTCTTACTCTTTCTCCACAAACTTTAATCGGGCTTTGATATTCAGCTGAAGTATGCAGGCATCTGAAAGTTTTCCTTTTTTTTCAGCAAGGAAAAGAAACCAGGAGCTACATTTTGTACACTAAATCTTATATTCTCAGGCAGCTTCTTCTCTTCAAGGCCTGAGGGAAGGCAATACCCCCAAGAAGCACCAGCTTGACAAATACAGGAAGTCTCAGAAAACTGGCAGTAGTGTTTAGAAGAAAAGATGGAGGACAGCAGTCAGAATGGTAAAACAGCCCTACCTTCAGCAAGCTCCAGAGGTAAAGCCCAGGCTCTGACAGCCTTCACCGTCTGTTAAGGGCCAAATGTCCTGTTCAGTTTTCATGTTCTGACTATGGTGCTTAACAGCAGCCCAGATTCTCCAGTTCTGTTAGAAACCCACTGACTCTGATAAGGGTTGCAATCCTAGGCAAGGAAAGGTAATGGGAAACCTATGCTCATCCTGGAATTGTCTGGTGTGAATACCTACTGTTTGCCAAATTTGAAGTCAAAGACTTTAAGGCATGGTAAGGCCAAAAATATATTTTGTCAAAATGCATGTCAGTCTATAAACAAGTCTTCCACTGAGGCTGGTGTGGCTGAGACTGGTTTCTTCGTTGTATTCCTGGCTAATTCTAGGATGATTATGTTAAATCTGAATGGAGTAAGGATGTGAGAAATGCCATTGATTCCAATGGAAGTGCAAGTGATTTTCATGCAATACGAGAGTTTCCAACCAGATTCTTTGCTGAGCTAATGAACCCTCAGCAGCTGTCTGCATTACAATTAGTACACCTCCAAAGCATGTTTTAGAAGAAGTCATCTTGCCTAATTATTAAATTATTCAGCTCAGGTACAGCTCAGGTGTCATACTGATCTGGCTTACTGAGGAGATGAATGCAATCTTAAAGCAAATTTGCTCTGTAAGCCTGGAGTCAAAGAATGATAATCTTCAAAGATGGAAAAAAATAGGAGGGAAAAAAAGAATAGTTCCAAGTGTCAAATCAGATGAAGATTTGACATATTTCTTTGATTGTAAAACTAACTGTTGAAGTGGCTTAAGTGATTCAGAAGTCAAACAAAACACCTGACACTTTTTTCAGAGACCAGTGTCAGTGAAAGTGCAATTAATTGCAGCTAACATCTCTCTGCAGCTAATGGAGGGAACAATTACCTCCAAGAGGTGATTCACCTCATCTGTGTAATGGTTACTGACACAATATAATACTTTTTTTTTTCCAGTAAAGACAGCAGAAGAATTTTCTAATCTTCTCCTCCATCCCTCTCCCCTCTGCCTTGCCAGTCTTAATTCTCACCCCAGCTTTAACAGGTTTCTCCTTCAGCCGTGTAGCAACTGAAAACCACTCTCTCACCTTCCCCACTGAAAGTAATGTGGTTTCTTGTTTTGTCTCTAGGAGCATCCTATTCCCAACTTGTCACTGAAGTAAATATATTGGGTAATTATATCTCTTCAATCTCATAATAATGATGAGAAATGCCCCTTTTCCTTCACTCACTAAAGAGGAAAGTAAGATGAATAGATCAGATAGGGAGCCTAAATTTTAGATGCTGCAAAATGCAACATTTTAGCTGACAAGCACAAACACATTTACCACAGGACAGTGACTGCCAGACATCAGTGCACAGAAGCCAAGCAAACTCTGACTGTGTGAAGCAGCAGGCAGTGACTGAGACAAAGAACTATGTCTGTATGTGTCTGCAGTACACAGACGATGTTGAATCAAACAGCTTCAACTGAACAGGCCCAGCTCCCTCAGCCCATCATCATAAGAGAGATGCTCCAGTCCTTAACCATCTTTGCTGCCCTTCACTTGACCCACTCCAGGAGCTCCATGTCTCTCTTGTACTGAGCAGCCTGGAACTGGACACAGCACTCCAGATGTGGCTTTTCCAATGGTGCAGGAGCCTGCATTTGCTGAATTTCAGCAGGTTCTTCCCTGCCCATCACTCCAGCCTATCGAGGTCCCTCTGAAGGGCTGCACAGCACTCTGAGATTATTGGCTGCTTCTCCCAGCCTTGTGCTGTCAGCAAACTTGCTGAGGAAGCCTCTGTTCCTTCATCCACATCACTGATAAATGAGTTAACCATACTGGGCCTGGTATTGAACCTTGGGGGGTTGCTTCAAATATTCTTGTCATTTGTGGGGTTGATTTTGACTAGTAAATTCTTCGTAATTGCAGACATTTCTTAGCTAAAGTGCAGCCATATAAGGAATTTCATTCTGCCCATCTTTACTCCAAAAGGATTCCTAACACTTGGCAGAAAAAACTCCTGGAAAATGTGAGAATGAGATTTAAGGACAGTTTAACCTGATGAAGTCCAAAATTTGAAAGTAGGAGGAGGCATAATTTGGAGATACGCTATTTGGTGTGTCAGCATTATTTATAATTGAGAAGCTTGGGAAGCAGCAGAAAAAAAGGCTCAGTTTAAATACATAAGGACAGCATCCACATTTCCCCAGAGACCCAGATGGAAAATGGTTTTGTGCATTTTGATGCCACTCCATGTCACAGGTTCTGAAAAGTATGAACAGCAGCCTGGCTCTTTGTCATGCATGAGTAATAGCACATGGGTTTATTCAGGCAGTGTACACTTTTTGATCAGTTTTTCCTTTCAGGGGAGGGATAAGCAGGTTCAAGAAGGATAAGCAGTTAGATGCATCCTGTGTACTCAGAGATGGACCTTGCTGCTTTAGCATCCTTAAATGTGCAAAATCACAGGAATCTGCATGGATAACTGCCACCATTTTAAGTCATTTTAAGTCACAGGATTTTAGGGAATAGAGGTTAAAAAAAAATAAATAAAAAAGCAACCAAATGACAAATGCTGGTCACACAACAGTACAAGCATGTAAGGAATCATGCCAAATTATACCGCCTGTGGGCAGCAAGAGGACAAACAATTCCTGCCTGAACATTGCTGTACCCTTCAGCATTATTCATGAGTCACTGTCCACACACACATTCATTTTGAAGGTATTCAAGCCAGGAACTACTTGAGCATTGGAAAAAAGATGACCGTGTGTTGTGATGTGCTGCAAGATCCCAGGATGCTCACCAGTCCTTAAGATAGTGTTGCAGCAACACTGCACTTTGCAGCTGAATTTTCTCAGTAATTTAAGAGGCATAACACAACAACGTGCTCCAGATGTGTTCCCGAGGTAACTGCCATTTCATCCTCAATTCATTAACCTTCTTCCCATATAGTCATAATTCATTTCAACATCAGAGGTTACAAATACCTGCAGGTAGCACAGATTTCTCTTTTTTTCTCATTCAATGTTCTCAGTTGCTGCATCATTTACTATGTGTAATATGCAAACCTGTTCATCCTTCATGGACACTGGAGGAAACACCATGCCCTGAAACACCCTCTTCTCTCCTAATCAAAGCAGTCCCTTCAACACAGGCAGAAAAGGGCACTGACTCATCTTCTCACATCATGAGTGAGCACTGTAAGAGACAATCCATTTAATAAAAGGGGAACAATTGCACATCCTCCTTTGACTTTGTAAATGAAGTGTTTATCCCTGCTTAGACCATGGAACACAGGGATTGGGCACAGGATGGAAAGGCAGACAGACAGAAAGAAAGATAGACAGATTGATCTTGACTGGGGAAAGACACTATATTCCAAACCAGATTAAGACACTTAAGTAAGACATGTTCTTCATCAAATTCTTGCTATTTATACACAGCCCTGCTTTGCATTATGTATTCCCAGACATTACACTGGGGCCCAGGTGCCTCACTGTATATTAAAAATTGCCCATATTCACAGTGTTCTGTACAGCTTTACAAGGACAAGGCCTTTGGCACTGGGGATCCCTAACCCTGCTTGAGGATCTGGAGTCTCTGATTCTCAGCTATATTTAAACACCTAATCCCTCTGGAGAATGTGAGCCTTCGTCTGCCATAGGATTTAGTAAAGTGCCTAACTCCTATATATTTCAATGTTTTAAATAGTACAGTGGATTTTTTTAGTCATATATTTAAAATTCTGTACTTCAACATTTTAGAGAATTTGGATTTTAAAAAAATCCTACATTCTCTAGAGAATCTGTTCCTTAAGCTTCAGAATTTGGGGGTGGCAGGCAGGGGGAGCAGAGTTCAGATCTTGTCCTGTACTTTCTAATTTTTTTTATTCAGACTGGAATGATTAGAACTACTACTGGGCCCAAAATAGATTTCCCATTTTCAAATACTCCTCAGTGACAGCTGAGTAGCATAATGATTCTTTATCCCACATTAGTGGTAAAATAAATTACTTTTCCAGCACACACACAGAGCTTTATAAAAAGAATAATCCCACTGGAAAAAGGATTCTTCAGCTTTGAATTCCTGCACCCAAAAGGGCCTAAGCTGCAGCAGCCTTCTCTGGAGAAGCCAGAGGGAGTAAAAGCTCACAGAAGTGTAGGGTGTCACTTGAAGTTAGGCACTTCTATTAAGACCAAAAGAATACAGATTATAGTGTTCTTCTGTTTGGGTGCTGCTGAATTATTTTTAATTTTGTAAGTATTTTTGTATTATACTTTCTGCTCGATCGGTGTTATGCTTATAAATTCCAATATTCAGACTGTTGCTCACAGCTTTTAACCAAGTGGCCTCCAAGATCAGAATCAAATAGAGCTATTCAGGTAGCTAAAAGATGCAGAAGCTGCTGCTCACCAGCAGCCTCCAATGTCTCTGAAAAAGGCCCTGAGCTTTCAAAAAAAATTGCCTGCAGCAGTATGATGATAAAGCTATGGGGAAAGGCTTTGCCCGAGACACTGTAGACATCTACATCTAACATGCCAGGATCACATGTAATAAAAATTAATTGTGGGTTGTAGACTCAGTCAAGCATCACATGACCAATCAGAAAAGAAAGGACTCCTATGTCACTTTAAATAAATAACCCGATAGTACTTCTACACTGGCTTTCTTCCTTCCTCCAAAAGACTCTATTTTTAGGCTTTGAACTTGCTAAAACCTGCAAGTTTAGGCATACTTTTCGGCATACCCAAAGTATGCCAGTGCACAGGTATTTCTATGGGTTCAAAAGGATGTGAAAATAAACTTGGTTGCATCTTACTCTGGTATCTTATATATACTGACTTCTTTGTAATGAGTCTGAAATTTGTTTTTTAAAAGTGTAGGGTTTTATAACATGCTCAGCAACATTTTTTCTCTGACTTTATTTCTAACTAAACAGATGGGCAAAGTTGTTTTGTTTGGGTTTTTTTTAATAATTAGGCTCTGGAGGAAGAGCTCTTCCAGAGCTCCTTGCACTTACTACCCATCAATAACTACTGTACTAGGTAGGGAGACACCTACCTTGTCTTACCAATTCAGTAAGAGCAGATTGGCATTCAAGACAATCAAAACAACACTACAGTTACAGTGAGCAAAATTTCAAGCTCCTCCTTCCAGATATCATGGCCAAATTAAACAGAAAACATGATTGTACTTGATATGCCAGTGTGTGAACAGAAAGCGGGCTCTGGCTCTCAAGCACACTGCAAGTTATGTGAACCACTGGATCCATTATAATCGCAATAAAAAGCAATTTTCCACAGCACTTTTCATTTAAAGAAAAATTCCTCTGAAAAGGGGGCTTGGGGGATGGGGCAGCAAGTCTCCCTAGGATTTCTGAGCTGAAAGGATCAACCAGAAAACTTCTGCCATAGGAGCAGGAAGGCAGGGCTGGTGGAGAGGGCACTGGGCAGCCTTTGGGGCTGGGGCAGTGTCTGAGACATAGGCTCACTACAATTAAGCTTCAATATCAGCTAGGCTAGTCCTTATTTCAGCTTGAGCACTAAAGCTGTGCCCCTGCCCTTGTTTACCCTCAGCAGCAGTAACCCCCTCCTTTTGAAAGCAAAGGAACAGTTTCAAATACCAGAGGATTTGGAGCAGAGGATCTGGATATTTTAGTGTTGTTCAGGCTTCAGTCATCATGAATATCACTTTACAGCTTGGTGCATAAACAGTCCATTTTTTAAGCATGAGCAAATGAATATATTGTAACTATATTCTAGGCCTTCTGGCCCAAATCTGTTCATGGTGAAACTCTGGGGGATTCAGCAGAGTTGTAGCAAGAATAAACCTAGCTGTCTAGCTGTACTTTATAATACATTATTTCTGATTAAAGGGAGTTTACTTGAAGATAAAGAGTTGTTTCTGTACATATTCAATCCAAATGGGACTCACATGTATTGTTTATAAACAATAAAACTTTATATAGATGGAAAAAATGGACAATAAAAATCAATAAAAAATAGGACTATTCACATTATAAAAAGGAATGTAAGTAGTAATGGTATTGTTGTAATGATGTATTAAAGCAAGTCCTTATATTCCATAGAAATATTTTTTTTCTCACAGTCCTTATATTCCACAGAAAAGGGAGAAATGGGGTTGTGGGAGACAGACATGGTCAGGACACTCCTCAGAGCAGACCACTTCTGTTTGAGAAGTGCAATTTCATGAGCACTTTTCTAAAAAGAGTTTCACTGTCCTACTTATTAGGAATTTTAGAAATAACAAGTTTCATGTTTCAGAGTTCAGTCATTTTTGTATTTCACCCAGGAAATAAACACGCGAGAAATTTGTGAAACCCTGTGAGAAATGTGCATTTCAGGCACTGGTAGGATACAGCTGCCACAGCCCTTGTTTACTTGGTTTCTCCTCCACTTCATGCTCAGCATCAGGGATTTTAGAGTTATTAAACTTTTTCCCAATTGCCCAGAGTCACCATCCCTTTACTCCATATTGAGTAGCTGCATATACAGCCATGGGACCTCCCTGCTTTCTGTGCTTACCTTTCTGGCTTCAGCAGGAGCCCCCTTTATTCTATCACCAGGTGTGTCTTCCAAAGGAAATTCTCAATGAGACAGTCACTTTCTCCCAGACTGGGTGCTAATTCACCCATATTTCCAGCAATCAAACAGCTTCGGTTTAGTGGGGGTGTCTCCCACCACATGAAGCACCTTCATGGGATGTGTCTTGGCCAGTTTCACAAGAGGAGAAAACTCCTCACTGGAGGTCCCTCACCATGCTCTGACCAGGTAAACAGTCTCATAGAGATTGCAAAAAAGATGAGGGTGAATGCTTAAACTCGGGATGAGGCCCAGAAAAATCCCCATTTAATCATGCAGGGATTATGAGTTCAAATCTTACTATTTAAGTGCTGCTTAAGTCTTCACTACTGAAGGTATCCAAGAGGATGGTGTTCATCCATTCACATGAGAAGCTTTACAGCCGAAGTATTCCCATTTGGGAGTTCACAGCATTATACACAATCTGGAAAAAAAAAAAGGCCAGAAGGATTCCCAGCTGCTCAAGACACAAGGTTAATGTGTAGGAATCCTAGGATCAGAATGACAGCCCTCAGTAGGCACACACCCAGGGGAGAAGGGAGAGTGGTGTCTGTTCTCAATATCAGCTCGCTACTATCCAGCAGAGACAGAACCATGACACTGAGGACCAGAGCAAAGGCAGCCACCTCCCAGATGACTGACTGACTCTACTCCAGCCAACTGGAAAGGGTTTTAATGTTTTTAAAGCTGCTTTTTTCAAGTCATGTTGTACAGATTTTTAAAACAGAAAATAGTGTCAGTTCAAAAGCATATATTCACAGAAGATCAGAGAAATAAGGAGAAAAAATGCCCATTTTTTCCTCTGCTGCTTCTCCAGGTCTGAAAGCCTCTCAGAGGGTGTCAGACCCTAATTCACCTGATTTAAGGCAGATACTGAAATACCTTTCTGACCTCTCTCCCTCTCTAGGCTTGCTGACCCTCATATATCATGGTATCACCTGTTTCAAGCACAGATGAGCAATGCCTTTGGCATCATAGCCAGCAACATTTTTCAGCAGATTGCCAGGCAGTTCATAAATGTTACTAATGGTCAAAAATAAAACACTCCAGGCATCAATGCTGCCTATTGGCCGATCAGGGGAGTGGAAAGCAAGAGACCTTTGAGAAAGTAGCTGGACACTGCAGTAAAGGGTTTTGCATGAGATTTATGAGTGTCCAAGATGCATAACCTCCTGGAGACAGGAAAGTGGGGCACCTGCTGGATAACGGGAAAATGTATCCCACCGTGTTTGGGAAGGGGAATAACTCCCTCAGTCCAGCCCTGGTCTGGTGGATGGGTGTATCTCTTGGACTCCACAGAGTGAACACCATGAGATGTAGTGAGGATAAAAGCCATTAGTGAAGCCTAATCGAATACTCAACAGAAAACTCAAAAAAAGCCTGAGAAAAAAAACAGCTCTGCAGTCTCTTTTTTATGTCATCCCACTAATCCCATTGGCTATAGGAGAAGCCTGGCCCTAATGCCCTGGGGCAGCAACACATGAACAGATGCACAGCTTACACCTTCAATGTTTGGGGGTGAACTCCTCATCCCTCACGCAGGGTCAAATCAGCCAGCAGGATTCCAGCCCAGTCTCCAGCTGGCCACGCTCATTAGGTGTTTAGTTGCCAGGAAGGCAGTTGTGGCCAGCTGTAAGGCTGATACCCTGTGCAGAACCTGCCAAGGGTCAGCAGTCGTCAGCTGGCCAGCTGCAAGTCCTCCAGCATGCTGAGGTCCAGCTGAGAGGAGCAAGGAGAAGTGATGAGCGAGTCAAGGGTTCTGCAGAGGAGAATGCGGAGAAGGAGAAGGAAAAAAGAAGAGAGGGAGAGAGGAGGAGGAGGAGGAGGTTTAGGCTGGGGAGAGGTGAGCTGCCTGCTGGGGTTAAGTGTGACTGCTGCTGACAAGCAGGCTGAACTGGGAAGAGATGCTGAAATTCCACTGAAGTTGTAGCTATGAATTTGAGGCGTTCCTAGGCATATTTAGACATGGAGTATGAATAAAGATTCCTTCATCCTCCAAGAACTAATTACTAAAAATTTGTCACTTTTAAACCTCACCACAGAAGAAAGAGCTTAATCTATTCCTACAGGCAAAAAGAGTGGTTTTCCACACAAGTAACTCAAGAAATTTCAACATAAAGAAAGCAGTATTTTTGTCTTGATGTTATATTTAAGAGATCTTTTCCACGTTTCTATGTTAGTTTTGCAATGTGCAGTGTGCCTTTTTATCTAAATTTAAAATATGTATTTCTCTAAAGATCTCTGCTTTGTTAACAAAAGATACCAGAAACTTTTCACACACACCAAAAAAAAAAAAAAAAAAAAGAAGCTCAGCTGCCTCCCTCAGTCATCATTTAAGCCAAATAAGCATGGTTTTCAGAGGTAAAATACATTAATTGTATTCTAAAAAATGTACAGAATTGTGCCCTTCCTTGCAGTGAGTATTGTCAAAAAACTTGCTATACACAGCTTCTGTGTAAACCACGAGGCATCCCTGCACCTGCCTGCCTGTGAGGCCACTGCACACTGTCCCAGAGCCTTAAGCAGTCAGACACACAGTAGGACTTGGGGCAGGTGGAGCTCAGGCTTTCTAGACCATCACCTTCTTATTTACTTCTGGGCACAGTCTTCCTTAAATGAACATGTTTCATGCAGAATATAAATCATTCTTTTCAGTTCCATTTTATTATTATTATTATTAAATATGTAAAATCTGACCACAACAGTGTATCTTCCAACAACCTTGATGTTCTTCCCAATCCACAGACTAAAGGCAGTTTCAGGGTGTTCACTTCCATTCCTTAGAAGGATTTTTGCACTTTTTGGGCCACGGAAGCTTTTTTTATAGATGTCCTGTAATTAAGATTTTATTTCCTAGAGGTGTATAGCAAAGCCTACAGGCTGTAAGCTACTGTGGCTGGACTTAGGAGGCTGTGGGCAAACATCTCATAGACGGAATGCTTCTCCTCATACTCTGAAAAGCTACTTCTCAGAAGTATTGACCTTTTTGCAACTCTTAAAATGTCTGCCAGCCAAAGAGAGGTGTACATTACCGACATGTGATTTTCTAGTATTACTCTGCATACTTCATCCGAGATCACTTGCCAAGGTCAGCACAGTGCAAAATGAAATGCTGAAAGTTCTCCAGCTTAGCTCACTTTAAAATACCAGTTAAAATCATCTGCATTCTATTAAATCCTGGGCATAAGAGGTATCCTTGGGATGGTATTTTGATTGAGAGGAGCAAACACTGCAACCCTGCAGCAATATGTGAGAAACCAGGAAATAAAACCAGTGACATTCAGAGTCTTGCATAAGGATTCCTATGAACAGAAGGCCCGGGAAGTGATCCCCCAGAACCAAGAAAGACTATGTCAGTGTTAAGGCACTTGCACACTCCTGAAGCATCTGTAATGACAAGAGTGTGAGAATACCTTGTTTGTACCTCTGCATGACTTATACTCAGGGTTTTCAAACCACTTTTTCTACTCCATGATCAGTTCAGACATATCTATATACACTGAAAACCCATTCTGGTAAAGGCTCCGCCTGAAATATTCTTCAGGAGAAAAAAAACACCTCAAGGCTATGCAGCAAGGGCAGAAAGTAATTCTGAGGGAAGCTGTGCACGAAGGGCAGGCTGGCCTTGCCCTGTGTCAGACACACAGCTGCTACTGCCCTGCTGCAGGCTCAGGAAGGCAGATACCACCTCGCTTCCTCTGTGGCCCCTTGGGGGGGACACAGTCCCTCAGTGTGCTGTGGGGACAGAGCCACCCCTAAGCAAAGGCTTCCTTTATCTTAGGTTCAGAGATGCTGCCAAAGAGCAGTCAGGTGACAACTTCTGGTGACATGACTAAGCTGGGCTGCGTTCAAGTGAAAGATTTATCAGAGGTGAAATACCACTTCCAGGCCCCTTGGCCACTGAGTGCTAGTAACACAAACACAAATGGCAAATACATCCTTATCCACAAATGGCAAATATATCCTTATACTATACTACAGTGAGGTGTACATATCCCTTCCCACTCAGAGTAATTATAATGTGAAACATTTCTGGATGCACTGAAGGAGCCCATGTCTCCATCTCGTCTCTGTCTTTCTTTCTTTTTCTTTTTTTTTTTTTTTTGGGGGGGGGGGGGTGGTGGCTAAGAAAGTTTTGAATTATAACTAGAGGAATGCAAAGAGCTGGAAGTTTTTGATGGTAGACAGACTTCATTTAGTGCCTGGAAGGAAATAGTTTAAGTTATTAGGTTAACTATCATAGTTAAGTCTGAAAACGCATGAAGATTTGACCTGGCTGTTTTCTAGAGCCATGTAGACTAATGAATTTGAATCCTGGTTGGTAAGACCAAAGTCATTAGGAGCAAGTAAATCTCTGTTGCTTTCCAAATATTGTGAAATATACCTCGTGGCTTGTGAAAGAGATACATGTGGCTTGTTCTTACTACTTTGTTAAATTTGTCTCTGCCAGAGCAATAGTTAAAATTCTCCAGCAGACCATCAGAGCTAGATCATATAGTTGCTTTAAGGGCAGAGTAACCATGCAACTTTACAGCCAAATTCTGGAATAAACAGCCTGTCTTCATACCCAGTGAAAGAAACATGAGCTTTGCTGAGGAGGAGGGGAAAGGAATAGTGGGAGGAGAGGATAGCAAAATATTACTATGAAATATTACTTTCGCAGAAAATAAAGGAAACTCTGCCCATAACAGGACATACAGTGTGAGAATCTAAACTTCCACATTTTTGTTGCTCCATTTTGCTGCTGGTGGTCACAGAATAACACGCACTGGTGGACAGACACAAGCTGCCAAGCCCCAGCCCGGCAAGACACTCCATGTCCGGCTCAGGCGGGTCCCCTGCAGGCAGCAGCCGAGGGGCGACTAGGCTGGGTGGGGACTCGACAGTGTCGCTGCCCTCCCCCATGCCAGGGAATGCACTCAAAGAACCAGCCGGCCAGACAGCTCTCTCACAGCACGTTTTATTTGCAGCGGGGTTTCCAGGGTAGCGGTGTGTCCCGAGCCCCGGGGTCCGCCTGCCGGGGTGCGGGAGATCCCGGGCGGGCCCGGCGGGGCCCTTTGCCTCCAGCCCCGAGGCAAGCGGCGGCCCAGGCAGCTCCGGGGCTGCCCCTGTCGCCCGAGAAGCGTTCGCAGGAGGCGGCCCCGGCGGGCGGGCAGCGGCAGGCGCGGGGTGCCGGCCCTCCGGCCCCTCATAGCGCCTGGTACGTCCGTCGGGGCAGCGGCGTCCCGGGCGTCTCCGGCCCCGAGTCGATGCTGGCGCCGGGCGAGAGCGAGTCGGCGTCGCGGAGGGACAGCCCTGGCTCCTCCGCCGGGGAGAGACGGTCCACGATGCTGGAGAGGCAGTCCAGGCTAGACAGGGCGCTGCTCTGATCGGCGGCGTACCCTGCGCCGAGGGGAGGGACGGGGACACGGCAGCGCGTTAGCGCGGGGTGCCGCACAGCTCCCCAAACGGCACGGGAGCGGGGGGATCCCCCGGGCCCCGCCTCTGCTCCCCCCCGGCCGCCCCGCCTCGAGTCGGGCTTACCGTGGGCCATCTCGGCGCAGTAGACGGCGTCGAAGCTGCTGCCTCTCGCCGACCAGACAGGGCTGCCGCAGTCGGCCTGCAAGAGAGCGAGGGGCGAGTGCCAGGCCTGCAGCGCTCGCCCAGGGGCCAGCGGGACGCTCCCCGCGAGGGGAAAGGGCCATAAAGGCCAGCGGGGACGGAGCGAAGCAGTCGCCCCCCAAGCAGGTTGCTGGCGCTGGGCAGCGCCTTCCCCGTCTGCCCCCGCCCAGGCCGGCTAAGAGGGGAGGAGAGGGGATGCCGGGGCCTGGGGCGCTAGCAGGGTGCCCTCGGCAGCGCTATCGGCCCCACGCACACCCCGAGAGCCCCCGTGCGTGCTCTGCCAACATCTGCGAAGGGCCTGTTCTAAGGCAAACCGCCCGCCTTCTCCTGATGTGCGGATGCGTTCGGCCCGTCCCACACCCATGGGACTGGTCCCACAACGTTGGGCCGAGGGGGACCTCCCCACGGGCCTCCCTGGGGTCCCCACAGCTCTATCGCTCCTGCCTCTCTCTTACCATCCCATCGGAGCAGCTGGAAGTGGGGCTGGTCGGTTCGGAACCACTCTGTCCCGGCAGGTGATAGTAGTTTTCTACCTGTTCCCTCAAAAGCTCCTGGAGGCTCTCGATGTATCTGATGGCATTTCTCAGGATCTCTACTTTGGGGAGTCTTTGGTTGGGGTTGGCAGTGGTGCATCTCTTCAGGGTCTCAAAAGCCTGGTTCACTTTCTTCAGCCTCCTCCTCTCCCTCATGGTGGCTGCCTTCCGCCGGTCCATTGTGGTGGATTTTCTTTTGCAGGCTTTGCAAGCCCACATGAGGCAGTGACCAGCTTGGTGGTGGCCAGTGGGAGCTCGGACATGCTCCTCTTCCTCGGAGCAGGCGGGCTCGGGGGGTTCGTGGGAGCTGAAGGGAGGCAAATCCCTTGGCTCAAAATCCTCGGGGAACTCGCCCTCCGGGGAGGAGAGGCAGGAGCTGTCATAGAAGAGCTCGGACGGGGAGAACTTGCAGCTGTCCATCACCTCCATCCCTGCTGCGGAGGTGTCAGTGCGGGACGGCGGCCACCGGCTTTCGGCGAGGCGCTCCGCAGCGCGCTGGGGCAATTTCCTCCGTAATTAGCGACCCGAGACCAAGTGTCCTTCGGCTGATGCGGGGGGCCCTTATATATACATGGAAAGGGAGGCCGGACCGCAGCGGCCAGTCTTTATTAGCATATCCCACCACAGCCCCTGCCGGGAGCTGTCTGGGCAAGCCCCCTCCAGTCCCCAGGAGACAATTTGCTCTGCACCGCTCCTTTGGAGCGCCGAGAGATGGGCACTTTTCTAATGAACGACCTCCCATGAACTGTTTGCCACATCTCCGAATTTTTAACCAAATCTGGGAATTTGCAGTTTTGGCTTGGAAAGAGAGAGGGTCCGAGGACACACACGAACCACTGACATTTCCTATAGAGCCCTTCCTCGTCACGATGTTCCCACCTCCCATTCGCCATCACAGGCTTCCTCGGTGGGGACACCTACCCTGTCTACTTGCATATCTTTATTTGCCACAGCCCGTGATCCAGCTCTAACCTGAAACAATATAACCTTCTTCTTAGACCTAAGATGCATTTATTTATCTCGAGGAGTGCTTTGTCCTGTAACTAAAGTTGTGTCACCAACCGCTCAAATTTACAAACTGGGGGACAACAATGCACAGCTACTTGTGGCCAGGAGAGACGAGAATGGGGGAAACCAGATTTTAGTGTTGTCGGATCGGGTCATAAGGAAAGGTAGTCAAAAAAGAGAAGTGTATGTGTTTGCTCCGAGACAAATCCCCTTCCCATTCTTTCTCCTACTCATGTGACCTGGTGCTGTTAGAGACACAACAGTCAAGCACTGCCTTGGGCTTGCTAATTTTCTGCTTTCAGGCAAACTTGTACCGTTACAGATGCGTCCCAGCTGCCAGTGCAACAAACCCCTCCTGGAAGTGTAAAATTTCTAGCCCCGCAATCCCTAAGTAACTTTACACAAGTCGGGGACAAAAGCCTTGCAGAGCCCCAGCCGCAGCAGTAGCCGATCGGAGCGGTGCAAGGGTCATTAGAGTGGTAATGAAGCCATTTAACAGGCATTTGCTAACGCGCAGGAATCCTTTGGTTTCATCCAGGTGGCTTTTGTAGCTGAGGAAAATATTATGAGAAGGCAAAGGAAACCTTCCCTACCTGGGAATAAAATTATGTGACCTGGGCTAACTCAAGCGGAGAACAAATGACCCAGCAACGGTTCAAACGCTACGGAGCCGGTTTGTGTGCCCAGGAAAAAGGTGCCTTCAGTTAGCCTTCCTTCAAGAAGAGGTAATGTGGTGGCGTGGCGAGGCAGTTGTCTCCAGGAGCCACTGATCAAGTGAGCAAGGCGGGTAGGGAGTATCTCCTGAGAGAGATGCCCTTTAGCAATGCACATCGCCGGGAAGCCCTCCGATCCACACGGGCAAGGTGGAGAGAGGCAAGCAGCTTCGCCTGGGCTGGGGCTGGAGGGAACCCATCCTTCTTTCCCCACTGCCACCACCCCCGAGCCCTCAAAGGTGGATTTACACTCCTAGACTAAAATTTTTCCTAAAAAGCAATCATATACACACCCTTATTCCTACAAACGGATGCTTAATTATCTAAAGGCTGAGGAAGGCTACATCTGCACTGCTTTGGTTTATTTGGGGCTGTAAATACGAGGAGCCCCCTTTGAAATGAATACTGTATAAAAAGCAGGGAGTCGATAAAGGAGTAAAGTTACAGAATGGGAAAGCTCAGAATTTCAGACTTCTGCCGCTCTGAGGTGCAGGTTGCTGTTTCGTTGGGCCACATCTGAAACAGGACAGTTCCCTATTGTTTTCCTAAGACAGCGTCAGTCAGGAGGGGTTCTGCTCGGCAGTAACTTGAACTCTTCACTGGGCTGTGGCGTGCACACACACATACGCACAATTTGATTTACCACGCTTGTGCTAGCTAAAATAGACCTGTTTACATATTTATGCTCCGTGCACAAATAAACTTGATCTTTAAAATGCCGGTTGCAGTTCCGATCACCTTTCTGAGTTGCTGTTTGCTTGGTTTCTCTCCAAGCATGCACTGCGGATCTCCCAGTGCACAATGCCAAGCCCGTCAGTCCCGCTCTCCTGGCATGCAGAACTTTAACTCCCAGATTTTACTCTTAACTGAGCGGAGCTGGGGCTGTTAGGAAACTTGCTTTTCCCCAAAAGTCTTTGAAGAGCTGGAAAAAATTCTTTCCTTTTTCCTTGAATATTTTTTGGGAAATGGAAGAAAGCATGGAAGAGCCTGTCACTCAGGAAGAAAAAAAAACCCCAGTAATTAGTATCCCTTAAGGAGCCCCCGGCTCCTCTGGTAAAGTGATCCCAAAACAAATTTGCAAAAATGCAGTAGGCGAGTGGAACTAAAGAAAGGGGAGAGAAAACATGAACTACAAAGCTGGCTAATGAGGCTGCTGCGGAAGGGCGGGGTGGGGACCGGGGGAGGATAGTGCTCCATTTCAGCAGGCTCAAGTCTGGAAAGCGGGAACAGCCTTAGCATCGGACACTGCCTGCTCCTGTGGTCTGGTAGAAAGTGGTGAACGTGTCATTATCCCTTTAAATGGTGTTCCTCACCCCAGCGCTCCCCGATCCTCAGGAATCGCCGTGCCGCACCTATTGCTGGAGGGATTCCATCCCATGTGGGCACCGTTTGCAGAGAGTACCATCTTTTTCCAAGCCCCACGCCTTTCTATTTGAGAGAAGAAAATCCTACCGAAACCATAAGTCACCGGACCGAGGGGGTGAAAGGTTTTTGCGGTCCCCCCGGGCGCACCCCCACCCCCGGCGTCCCGGAGCGCCTTGCGTTGTGCCCGGCCTGCTCCGCGGAGCGCACACCCGGGCCGCGGGGCGGGGCGGCGAGAGGGTGTAACTTAACGCTGCCGAGCCGCTCTGCTCCGGGTCTGTGGGTGTCGGCAGCGGCAGCGAGGGCTCCTCCGTGATGCCCCTACTGCAAAACTGTTTCCCAGTCGGGCTGGCGGGGCCGGGCGCTTCCAGCCGTGTGAGAAACGTTTGGTTCCCCCCAGTGCTGGGAACCGTACGCACCTAAGTAAACACATTAGTACCTGCCAGAGGGATTTGTACAGAGGACAGCTGAAGAAGGCATTGGCCTCTGCTGGGTCCCCGGGACTCCCAGGAGAGATCAAAGGGACACGAGGGGGTTTTTAGCAGCCTTGAGACTGGGAAAAGTTGCCAGTTCCTGCTGTCGGAGGGACATCCCAGCGAGCACATGGCTCAATTATTCAACCTCCTTCCTCCCTGCCCCCTACACCCATCCCTAGCTCATTCTCTACAGAAAGATGGAAACCGTGGAAAAATCGTACGGGGTCCCCAAAGCAGCAGTGATTCACGCAGGAATTTTCTCGTGGAAGTATCTTCTGTGTCACTGCCTGACTGCTTGACTTGGAGATCAGAGAATGACCTGAGCTTGCTGCTGGCTGTCCGCTTCCCTCCCAGGATTGCGGGCGATTTTACGGAGGAAAATAAAGATGCACAATACAAAAACCAAAACCAAGCAACCAAAATGGCCCAGCAAAATAAAAGAAAACTAGCCTCAAAGTAAAAATACGGCTTTAAACACGCCTGCGTCACTTCAGAGGAAAGCGGTGACAACGCGGCAGCACTGCAGACAGGCACCCCATCTTCTCCCCCTTTCCCCCATCGCTCCCGCGCCTCGGCGCCTCGGGCGGGCGGCGAAGCGCTGCCGGGCCGGGCCGGGCCCCCCGCACCGCGGGCCGGCGGAGCCCCGCATCCCTCCGCTCCTCAGGGAGCGAGCAGGTGGTTCCCGCGGGAGCGGAGCAGGTACAGGCGAGAGGGCCTCTGTTGAGCATGGGATTTCCAGCCCGCAGCAGGGAGCAGGGAACGGCAGGGGAACTTGCATTCGCGTAAAAACTTCGATGACTTTGTGCGTTGTCCCTCCGGAAACAGACTTCATTAAATCACAAACCTCTTGTCTTTACCAGTTATTGCCCTTTGATTTTGTGATTCCAGGGCCCTGTTTGCTTTGGCTGGGGACTTAAGTAAAGATTATCGTTATTAATATCTAACACAAACATTTTAATTGGAAACACACTGACGACCTTCACTGGGAAGCCCAGCATGTCAGCTGCAGCCGCGGGGGTCACGGGGAGTCTCTTCGTGAGGTATTTTCTTTATTTAATGAAAAAACTCTCCTTTAGGCCAGCTTACTTCCAACAATCGCTCAAGTTACCGTGCTGCGGGAGGAGGCGCTGCCGTGGGGGTCCTACCGGGCGGAACGGGCCTGTTGAAGTGAATGCTCGGTTGCGAGTAAATCTGACAGTCGGCTGCCCCGGTGTCGCCGCGACACTATGACTGAGAGATGGCTCAGCACGGCTCCTGCCCTGATGCGGGCAGCGGGTCCCGCGGGGCTCGGATCGCCTATAAACTGTGGGCAGCCCTTCCCGCAGACCCGGCGGGGTTTGAAACAAATTAGGAAGGCGACTAGTCCGATCTGAAATACTCTCTCGCTGGTCAAGTGCCTTCGCTATAGAAGCGAGCTGCACCGTCTCCCCCGTCTCGCCAGGTCGCAGAGGTGGCGCGCAAGGACCCGCGCTCCCCGACCCGCGCTCTCTTTCTGAAGAGTCCGAGGGTTCCCCGAGGAAACGGGGTTTAATTTGAAACGAAAACAAAATGGGAAACTGTTGCATCACTGTGCTCCCCACCCTGTCCTGCTGTAATTACTCCCTACAACGGAGAATCTCATTAAAGCGTAATTAGAGCTAGCACATGACTGGTGTAAAAACCTGTCTGGCCACGGCGGCACAGAAAGGGTGGTAGGAAGGCACGGCGATTGGAGAGCCAGCTTTCAGAGCATGCTCTGCCCAGAGCTTCCACTTGAGACGAGCGTATCCGTGCCCGAGATGGCCAGGAAGGGGGAGACCTTCCCGAAATGCGACTGTGACCTTTCAAAAAACAGAAACAAAGAATAAGTCAAGGGCTCAAGGTGATGAGGAGAGCGCACGCGGGTACAGTTGATGTGTCCTCTGTTTACTTGTGCAGGCTCTCCGGCGAGCCCTGTGTGTGTGTGTGCCTCGGGCAGAATGCGCTGTTCCTGGTGGTCGCCCCTTCCCGGGGGTACCATCTATTACAAACCGTAACGCTCTGACTGTGAGCAGCTCCGTTCCACCGTCCTGAGAGAGACTGTGTTTTTTTACATCACTGAGTGAAAGGCTTCATATGTTGTTACCCCCCCACCTCCAAACCCTTTCTGTCGCTTAACTCTTTCTTCACCGAAGGACCCCATTCCCTTCCCCCTCAGGCTCAAGGAAGTCAAGGGGAGTTACCTCTCCTGGGAAGTAACCACAGCTCCCCCCATCCCCAGCCCCAGAGGGAGCGGGCTCCTGTCACAGCCAGTTGCTGCTCCGTTAGTGCAGCAGGCCCATCATTTCAGCCGCAGACAAGGCCTGCGTTCAAGTCCTCGGTGCCGAGAGGGGAAGGTGAGACGCACTGAGCCTCTCCCAGCACAAAGACCGGGGCTGGCGGTCGGCGGGGGAAGAGCAGGAGGTATCTTTTTGCACGTCCCGTTTCTAACCTCACCTTCCACGTGCAGGACGAGGCTGAAGAAGAGCCTCTGCCTGGCAAGGTATTCGAGCGGCACTGTGGGATATTTTAGGGGAGCAATATCGCTTCCCAAAGGGACGTGCATTCTGCAATCACGGCAAGGATCCGGGCCGCGGAGCGCTGCGGGTGGCCGGAGAGGCGGCAGGTCCTGCCCGTACACCCACCCGTGCCCGTCCGGCTTCCCCAGGAGCCCACCGGGAGACGGGGGATTCACACCGCGGGTGCGGCCATAGAGAGGGAGGGACGGTCCTTAGAAGCAAGCAAAGGAAAAATCTGTCTCATGTCCTGCCTCCAGTCACACGGGTCGTGCTTGTGCGACACGGGCCTGACTCTTCTGGTCTTCATCTCGCTGAAGTCAGTGGCAGGTTTTAACTCCAGGGTCGGGTTATTATGATATTACGAGGAGGGGAGGAAAACACTGTAACACAAAGAGCTTTATTTTACAATCCAAGAAATCCATCTGTTCTTATATACAATATCACATTCCAACATTTAAATATATATGTTTACAAAAGAAAAGACAGTACTAAAATTATTTACAGGAACGAAATGAGGCGGGAACTCTTTAAATATGACTCACACGAAATGCAACCAACAACTTCACTCAGACAGGAATGAACCTCCCGGTGAGTCTCAGAAAAAGCGGATCACCGGTATATAGATAAGTATCTTAAATTAAAAAAAAAGAAAAAAGAAAAAAAAAAGGTGGTCTATGCAACACAATTTAAAGAAAACAAAACTCGGGGGGAAAAAAGAAAAGGCAAAGAAAATGGGGAAAGTCTGTCTGGCTCGAGTCAGTGGGAGCCATTTTCTTTGGGGTAGGTGTACCTTGACTAGACCTTAAAAAGCCCCTGCTTGGGCTTTCCACTGTGTTAATTTGCTTCGTTACTTAGTTTAGAGGAGAGAGGGTGGGGGCTCCATCTCCGTTAAATGTACTACCACAAACCCGGGTTTATTTCTCCACCGCTTCCTCCGCGCCGGGCAGTTTGGGCTCGTCGGAAGAAATACTGTCCACTATTGAAGAGAGGCAGCGAAGGCTGCTGGAGGCCGACGACTCGACAACGGAGACTCCTGCTCAAGGAGAGGAAAGGGATTAACGAACAGACCGCTCCTCCTTCCGGGCCTGTGGCGCGGGGCTCCCGGCTGCCGGAGAGCCCGGGCAAGGGAGGGAGCGGAGAGCCGGACCGCTGGGGCCGTCGGGCCGAGGGAAGGCTGCTCGGACCCGGGGGCGGCGGGCGAGGAGGGCCGGGAGCGCGGCGAGCGGGGCCCGCGGGACGAGTTACCTTCTTTGGGGCTGACTCCTAGGGCTCGGGAATGGTCAGAAACGCTTTGCCAGTCGGAGCTGCAGGTGCTCAGGAAGTCCGAACCGGGCATCTGCGGCACACGGGCGGGGGCGGGGAGACATGGGGAGAGGACGGGTGTTAGTGGGGCGGCTGCGGCTCCCCGGGCCGGGCCGGCAGAGCTCTGGAGGCCCGAGGAAGTGGCAGGTTCCCCGAGGAGCACCGCCGCGCCCGCCAGCCCTCCCGGCCCCCTCAGCGGCTGTGCCGAAGAGGAGGAGGGAGAACGGGCGCGGCGGCGCTGCCTGGGCGGCGCAGGGGCCAAGCGGCAGTGCTTACATTTCCCTGCTTGGGGCTGAAGCTGAAAGGGTCCCCCCCGATCTCCTGCATTTTCTCCTGCTGATCCAGCCTGTGCAAGAGATCCTGCAGCCTCTCGATGTAGCTGATGGCGCTCCTCAGTATCTCCACCTTGGGCAGCCTCTGGTTGGGGTTCGCTACAGTCCGCCTTTTCAGAGCCTCGAAGGCTTCGTTGATCTTCTTCAGCCTTCTCCTCTCCCGCAGGGTGGCTGCTTTCCGTCTGTCCGTGGGGGCCGACTTTCTCTTGCAAGTTTTACAAGCCCAGATCAAACACTGGCCGGGGAAGTGAGGGGGTTGTAGTCCCGGGGGTGCCAGCACATGCTCCTCTCCGCTGCTGTCACTGCCGGCCTCTGGCTGCATTTGGTCCTGACATGGAGACAAGGTGCCATCGCTGCCTGGGTACAGCGGGGATCCCTCAGCCATCTCCAGTTGCTGCAGGGCTCCATTCTCGCCGTCCAAGTAGAAGAAATAGGACCCAGTTTCAAATAGGTCCATCATGCTGTCCCTCGGCCTCTCTGCCTGCTTGAGTTGGGTGGCAGTCTCAAAAACACCCCGAGGAACAACCCAGATGGAATTTAATTAGTGCAGTGACATAAGTCCCCCCTGCTTTATATAGGAGCTGCTGAAACCCTATCCAACTTTTAGCTGTCGCGGTGTATCACCCTCCAAAACTGATCCCAGCCAGTCTCCCGGGCGCTGTCCTGAGAACATCTCCTATTATGAAGGGGGAGGGGGGACACCAGAGGTGGGTGACAAATCAGAAAAATATAAAAAAATCACAACAAACCAAAAAACAAACCAAAAAACCAACTAAAGCGGAAAAATAATACAACCCAACTTTCCACCCTCCCCCGAAGTCCCGTGAGTTCGGAGTGCAGCGAATGGCGCGAGGTGGGGGCTCGGGAGCAGCCCTGGCCCCGCTGCCGAGCCCTCGGGGGTACGGCTGGAGGACAGAGGCGCGGGGCTGCGCAGGGGGTCCTCCCCCAGCCCACCCCCTCACACCCCCGGCGCACGCTCCCTGAGCGGGGCTAAGTATAGATCTGTACGGAGAGATTTCAACGGCAGCCATCATTTTCCAAATAGAGGGGTTAATATTTTCAGAAGAAGCCCCTGCTATTTCTCGCCCCCCCCGCCCGCCCCCTTCCCCTTGAAGCACGCCATTCCCGTGACCCAAGCCACCCGGGCCAGCCCAGGGTTAGGAGCCAAGCTCGCTGTTCCTCCACACACATGGGGAAGGTTGCCAAAGCAGAGCTGTGCTGTGATGAGGAGGCACCCACAGATAGTGCACCTCAGCTTAGCCTTTCAGCTAGTCTGAACTTTCCCACGTTGCCCATGAGGTGACAGGAGTGATTCCAGGTGACTGGGTTACAGTGTGATGGGGCTCTTTGGACAGCCCTTGTCCTTGACACTGTTTAGGGCAAGCAAAGGCATATGGTCTTACTGCAGTTTAATCCCTTGGGCCTGGCAGGGTATACAGAGTTTCCTAGACACTGAGACAGAAATGGAGCATGTGATCACTCTCTGTTAGCTTACACTGTAATGTCACATCATGCCTGGAACTATCTCACATAAAGAAAGAGGAATGGGAAAATGGCTTGTTTGCCTCTTTTCCTGTACTGCCTTGTGTTCTTTAAATAACATGTTATTTGTCCAGTAAATTGCTAAAAAATATATTATACATAATATATTATCTATGCTTATTCTAATTTTCCTCTGATCTTAGCTCAAGGTCACATTAAGACAGAAACCTTTCCTAAAGTATTGCTGCCATGGTGCAGAGTAGCATGAGTATTAGAATACATGCCGGATAGTGTACAGTAAAATATCATCACAGTGTACTTCCAAGGGTAAAGACAATTTACAGATACAATTTACTTATATATATACAGTTTACAATACTTTACAATTGCATAGAAACTGTGAAGGATGGTTGCTATACGTTTACTGCTGTGTGCAAAAGTTAATTCAGTGTGTTCAAATGAAAACACCGACCAAGGTTTTTTCTGGATAACTATAGAACAAAGTCTTTTATTCCATTTAGCATGCAACATGGCTCATTCCTGTTGTTCAAGGACAGTTCTGAGGAAGTTCTTACACTTTAGAATGGAAAATGCTTGAACGACTTCGCAGGGTGCTTTATTTATCTTACTTCACTTTATATTAAAATTGCCGAAAAAATGAGACATCCATAACTGAAAACTGAATTCCTGCATTAAGAAGAGACTTTTTTCTTCATGACAATTGAGATTTTTCTTGGGAATGTAACCCACTGCTTTGAATCTTCAGCCAGATGACCCATTAATTAAAAAAAAAAATATTTTATTTTATATTTGGTATCCTGTCTTTTGGGAGATTGAAAATTCAAATCTGAGGAGTTTGGAAGCCTATTTAAATGTGTGATAAAAATTAAGAGAAAGGAGATCACATTTTTCGTCTTACAGTTAAAAGAAATAATTTAGCATCAGACACTTTTGAAAAAAAATTGATAGACTAAGCTTTCTCAGATCAAATTAATAAAACCAGTTTAAATAGCCTACCAGTCATGATGCACTTGCCATCAAATTAGAGGATCCCCAATAGAGAGTCTCACAAACTGTAGGATTCTGCCTATGTATGAGAGCCAGCTACTACTGCCTTCCACACAACCACTGCCACAGATTGTAAGGGTAGAGGTCATGCAGCACAGAGATGATGTGCATGAGAAGTGTAGAATACAGAATAAGAATCTTGATGATCCTTTAGGAAACGTTAACATATAGAAGAGCACATTTAGATCACAGTAAACTGGATTGGAGACAGAGAATGCCAGAAACCTCACTCTCTAACACAACTAAAGAAAATATGCTTTGGATAAACTGCGTATTTTAAATTACTGAAAAATGTTGTATTATTATTATTTAAAATTGAGTGTTATTGCTTCATTGCAATTTATTATGTTATTAGTAATCTTCCTCAATTTTCCTGAAGGAGGAATTAAAGCAAGAAAAGACGAATTAGTTCCTTATCGAGAGGAATTGGAGGGCATTGGTGCAGGGAAAATGGTTTTGAAATAAAAAAGAACTATTTAAAAAATGCACAAGGTCATTACTAAAAAGGACTGCTCTAATGATACAGCTAAAGAGAGCAAGGACAGAAAGGTATCCAGATGTTCCAGTTGGCAGATGTTCAGTAGTAAGGCTGGCTGGATGTGGCAGAATGAAAGAACCTGAACACTGTCTGACAGAGCTACAAATAGGATTAAGTGTGTACAGTACCACATCTTTTCCTTTACTCTGGAGATGTCAGACACTGCTAAGGTGTTGCTAACAAAAGCATATGGAGAACGTGTGAGTTCACTGTGTTGCAGTGGGGAAGCAGCAAGCAGAGGTGCATGGGGAAGGGCAAAGCCCTTTTAGACCTTTCCTCAACCACCAGATCCAGCCCCGCTTCAGGGAAAGTACTCGTGGGTCTGTTCAGTTACTTAGGAAATTCAGATTTGATAAACATGCCTGTTGTGATAAATGTTTATAGAGTTGGAAAGTGGATTTAACTTAATTAGCTCAAAACCGAACATACTGTGTCTTGGATTGGTATGATCAGGTTTTGGCAGAAAGGAGGCTACAGGGGTGACTTCTTTGAGAAACTTCAGAAGCTTCCCCTATGTCTCAGAGAGCCAATGGCAATTGGCTTGAAGACGAACCCATCACTGGCCCAGAATGAACCCATCAGCATTGGTAGTAGTATCCCTGTGACAATGTAGTTAGGAAGGGGGAGAAAACCACACATACAACAACAACTGCAG
This sequence comes from Lichenostomus cassidix, assembly GCF_008360975.1. Taxonomy (NCBI): domain Eukaryota; kingdom Metazoa; phylum Chordata; class Aves; order Passeriformes; family Meliphagidae; genus Lichenostomus; species Lichenostomus cassidix. The sequence continues at coordinate 38,335,328 of NC_139480.1, read as the reverse complement.
CTAGAGAGTGAAAATATGTGAGAAAGACAACTCTGCACACACTCCCATGTCAGGGAAGGAGGAGGGGGAGGAGATGCTTGAGGGGCTGGAGCAGAATATCCTTGCCTGTGAGGAAGACCGTGGTAAGGCTGTTCCCCTGCAGCCCATGGAGGTCCATGGTGGAGCAGAGATCCACCTGTAGCCCATGGAAGACCCACACCAGAGCAGGTGGATACCCAAAGAAGGCTGTGACTCCATGGGATGCCTGTGCTGGAGCAGGCTCCTGGCAGGACCTGTGGGCGACGTGTGCTGGGGCAGATCATGAAGAACTTCAGCCCATGGGAAGGACTCGGTTGACGTTTGTGCCAGACTGTCTCCTATGGGAGGGACCCCATGCTGGAGGGGAACAATGTGCAGAGTCCTCCGAGGAGGGAGGCGAGGCAGAGACAACATGACTGAGCACAGCCCCTGTTCCCTGCCCCATCGGGCTGCTGCAGGGCAGTGGGGAGAGAATCGAGGCTGAGCTGAGCCTGGAAAGAAGGGCAGGGTGAGAGAAAGGTGTTTCAAGTTTTGATTTTGTTTCTCACTACCCTACTCTTGTCCCAAAGGCAGCCTTGTTACCTGGTGCCAGTGCCAATTCACACACTGAGGCGAGGTATTTCTATTCCTTATTGTTGTTTGTGCAAAGCAGGGAGCTAGGCAGTAACTCAGAAAACGGTAGCTCTCCAAGAATCAAAAATTTACACTATTTGTACAGGCAGATGTATACATTTATAAAGGGCAAATGCCCTGTGTGTGGCTGAGAGGCCATGAGGGTCACGGAAGGAATGGCGGGTGCCCTGCATGCTGCTGAGGGGACATGACAGTCATTTGAGGGGGGATAGCTGCGGCGGTGGGAATTCAAATCCCTCTGTCCTCCCCTCTCGGTGAGGCTTTGGCGGGATTCCAAAAGCAGTCTGGGAGTCGCCCTGATGTAGTCGCTGCGCTGAGACACCGAGGAGGGAGAGAAAGCGCGGTCACAGGTCAGCACGATGTTTCAGCTTGTGAGCAAAAAAACTGAGGTAAACTGAGGAGGACAGAGAAAGAACTTCACAGGGGAGCAGGGGAGGAAAGCTGGAATTTCCTGGCCTCACCTGTGGGGCACATAATTGTGAGAAACGAAACTCACTATGGTAAAATTTTACACACTCATTAACAAAAAGACTATAGGCCCCGTAAGTGGGGCTGTGTGTGTCCCCGGGCCTCGGCGGGCGGTCGGTCGGAGGGACCCCTGTAATCAAGGCGGGTATCCCTGGGGCAGTGAGTCACGGCCGGGCGAGTGCCCTCCCTGTCCTCGGGCTAGGCTCTCGGCCCCTGGGCCTGAGGCCGTGAGCTTGGACTGGCGTGATTGTGAAGTGTCGAGTGCCGTTCCTGTCGCCGTGGGGGTAGGCCGAGCTCCGTGGCCCCCCGGGTGTCCAGCGGCCTGTAAGCGGGTTTGCGTGTCTGGGAGCCTCGGTGCTCCCTCAGCCAGCAGCCTAGGTGGGGGAGAGCCCCCCAGAACCGGAGAGGAGAAGGAGCCCCTCTGCAGGCCTCGGGGCCGGAGCCAGTGCTCTGGAGTCCTGGGCACTTTACAGTCCAGGGGGGCAGGAGCCCCTGTAAGCAGGGCTAGCAGCCTCTTTGGCCGCTGCTGTGCGTGCCCAGCTTCATTTGCCCAGAGGGCCTCGCTCCCAGCGCTGGATGGGACTGCCCCGGACGTCGCGATGGTGAGCCAAGCTGAAGCTGGGGGCTTTTGCGGAGCTGGGGGACATTTCTGTGGGTGGTCGCTTGAGGATCTCGCTGCGGGGTTGTTGGGTGGCCGTTCCCTTCAGGGGTGGGAGTGGGAGCTTTTCAGGCCCTGGGTGTGTCGTGGTCTGTTGGCAGAAGCCCTGGGATGATGAGGCAGGAGCGTGAGTGAGAGGAGCAGCGGCTTCGAGATGTGGAGCAGAACGGCGAGGCAAGAGCATGCAAGGAGAGCAGCAGCAGCTTCGAGCTTGTGAAGAGGGGACTCGGGAGGCCCTCTGGACAAAGGGCATTTCCAGCATTGCCAGTGCACCTTCTCGGTACCCCATCTGGCTTTTTTGCATTGGGCTCTTGTAACACACATCAACACTCTGTACTTAGAGTGTTTATTACCAGCAATCCTAAACTTGCTTTCCTGTTGTTTGAGGAAACTGTACTAGTTGTGAATCTGAATCATGCAAAGTCCTTATTGAATGTGATCATACCTATGGTACAGGATTGGTAAACCGTGCTGTTTGTGTATCTGTGGTCATCAAGTTTTTCTTTTGAACTCAACCAGACTTACAGTGCTAAATATGCTATAATCAGAAATTAGGCTCAGCAGCACCCAGTTTCTCTGATCTCTGAGTATCAGCTGGAGTGCAAGGTAATTTATTTTCTGCTAAATTTTTACACCCATAATAAAACACCCTGAAACTTTTCATCTTTCTTATCAGAATCTGTTGAATACATTATTTGATTGAATTTAGCAGCATCCTTAAAAATAACAAAAGCTTTTCTAACCTTTTTTGTTCCATGCATCTTTTATATGTGGCATCTGAGAGATTGTAACTGTTCTACTCATTTTATTCAGGCACCAGATGTGAATGTTGTATTTCTTTGTATTTTAAAGTTTTACCTAATCTTACCTTTTTTCTTATGTTGCTACTGCTGGTTAGGTTTGAGTTAATAATTTGTTGTTGCTCATGTTATTTCTAATGACCCAATTGTGTAATGTCTGTTAACATAGGATGTTCTCCAGTTTCTCTGTGTTTAACTTGAGCCTTTGTTTCAATGTACTGGTTTGAAATAATTTATCCTTTGTTCATTTTTCATGAAGTAAACAAACACTTATTTCTTTTAAAAATAATTTTTTATACTTTCACAACATTGCACACTGTATTTTTCTATATTTTGAAGAACATAAATTTTATATCTACTTTCATGTCTTTTTTTTTTTAGCATTCTGCCATTGGTTAAAAAAATTTCTCCAGGAAGTCTTGTTCTTTTCAAATTAGGCACTAAATGCTCTTTTCTGTCACTGCAATTCAAACCAAGATCAACAGCAAGAGCACATAACTTTTCTATACTTCTGTGATGATATCAGTTGCTCTTTGAAGTGTTGCTTGTTTGTAAAATCTGTGACACTAAGAGAGCATTACACTACATATGATGTACTGTGGACTGTGAATCCCACTGAAACAGAGGAATAAAAGCCACAGGTGTACATTTAAACAAGAACATATCTGAATAATTCTAGAAATTACTTAAAGTGTATTTGAGATTGCAACATGGTGACTCAGTTTATTTTTTTTTAAATAAACACCTGCTCCCAAGCATGTTCTGCTGTAAATTTTTGCCCAGAATTGTTGAAGCCTTACATGATTGTTTTTTTTTTGCTTTTTCCACTTTCAGGAAGGAGTGAAAAAAAAATAGCAAGGTTAGGTATTAAGTAATATTGATTTAATGGGAGGGAGAGATTTCAGAAGACATAGAGGATGTTTGTTGGTGGGTTTGCAAACACACCCAAAGTGTCATGAGGAGACACTTGGTCTTGAGTGATCTGGAATTTCTTTTACAGTCTGACTCCAGGGTAATTTGCTTTCTCTGTTCTCTTTACATGGTGCAGGAGAAAAGTTTAGCTATATACCCGTATCTACTCTAAAATTAGTGTGGTGTTTACTTTCTAGTTAGTTCAAAGATATTCTTTCCTTAATAGCATAAATTTGTAGCCATACTTTGAGTTTCATACATGGAACTTAAAGACCACTTTGGCTAGCCAGGAAGTGGTTGGTTTTCCCCTATGTCAAATTTTGTTTCCAAAGATAAGTAGAGGGTTTTTTTTAAACAAGGTTTTCACATGCTTTAGTTTTAATTCAGCCTGTTTTAAAGGGTATTTTTAATGATGTGCTATTATACTTGCTTTATGATATCTGTATATTTATACCAGCATACCTAAGCAGTAATAAAGATGAAACTATAGCATAGACAATAGGTTAAAATTAGTTAGCCTGTAAATAGTATTTGTTATTAAGATCAGAAGAAAGCGTAGCTGTAGTTTCATTTTGACCACATCAGTGTTGTTGGCATGGATCTCATTTCTGCTTTAATGAAGCAGAACAATGTCCAGTTTTGGATAAGACAGAGAAATTCAGACTGTTCTCAGCAAAACTAATTTTGATACTATTCCACCACTGAGGTTTCTTTCCCTCTTCAGATTAAAGAAGGGGCAGTCTGGCCATTAGGGCACTGAACATAAGAAACAGTTTCTCAGTTTCCATGCTCTGCAACTTGCTTCCTGTTTGACCTTTGACCAGTCACTTGCTTTTCCTGTGATTTAATTTTCTACCTTTAAAGAGGGATGTAATGCTGACCTTTACCCATCCCTTGTATCGCTGATTTAATTGACTGACGTTCCAGGGAGAAGCTGCCCCTTTACATGCTTTGAGGTATTACAGGGGTCTTTGTCCCATAGTATTAGTAATGGTAGTAATAAAAAACTCCAGAGCAGCAACAACAAAAACCAACCAACTGAACACAAACCCCCCAACAAACAAAAAACCCCAAAACTCCACAAACCAAAAGTGTGCTGGTTCTTTTAAATTTTTTTTCATGTTCACTGCACTTCTTTTACTCTTTTGTTTCTTCAATACTGCTCTGGGAATGTTTGGAACAAGACAGATGAGATCAGTGCACGATGAAAATTTTGTTTAAGGGAGAAAGATAATTACCAAATTGTTGTTGTCCTTTCCAGAACTTTAAGGGGATTTAGTGGGTTGGGAAATTGCAAGTGTAGGAGCCAGATACTCCTGCTGCAGTCACCAGATTTTATTTTTTTTTAAAGAAAACAAAGTTTTTTCCAGCACTTAGTGATAAACAGATTCAGTTCCTTGCAGTTATGTGGGCACAGCATAATTAGTCCTTTGTAGGACTAACTGATAGGACCAAAACTCCTATCAACTGCACAGAAATTTTAATTTGAATGAAGTCGATCAGTTTCCCCATCATATAAGCAACTTGACTTTTGCTGCATCTTCCACTCCAGCTCCTTGGTTTATATAACACAGCTAGCAAACAGCCCTAATGCATATGAACAAAAATCCTCAGAGATGTTGTCCATTACAAAACGGACTCAAGTGGAGGATTCAAAAGCTGGTACTGGCCTTTATTCTCTTCATGCATTGTATTCCTGATCATGTTAGATATAAGCCCAGAGACATACGAAGAAATAAAAGCATGTGAGAAAGAACAACTGGACATAGGATTGAAAGGAGGATCACTACTGAAGTCTTCTTGTAATTTCAGTCAGCTTGGTAGAACCTCACAGAAAAACTTTGAAGCCAGTTCTTTATTCAATTGTTTGTGCTTCCACCAGAATACTGTGGTACTCTACTGAAAATATACTTTCAGCATATTCACACAAGTAAAACTGTGATGTGCTGTAATTGGTCTACAATGTCTGTTATCCTTACTGAAGAAGTATTTTAGAAAGTCAGTGAGTTGTAAATTCAGTAGGTGGTTAAGGATGACCAAACCCAAGAAGGATGCACTGCATTTTAAGTCACAGCTGGTCTCCAGGAGTTTGATCCCTCCAAATTCACTTTTCCACATACAAATTTTTTGGATAACTGTGGTTGAAGAATAAGCCTGGAACTGCCTGGGTCACTCTTGACATCTTAAGGTTTAAGCAAAAATTTAGTCCAGAACTGTAGAGAAATATTTTGTCAGCTAGGACTCACTTAACACTTTATACCATTCCAAACAGCTCCTTTTTCTTCTTCCCTCTTCTCAATATTTGTCCAACCACAGGCACTCAACATTTTGAATCTTTGATCTCTTTGTCACTTCCTTGCTGTGGCATTGGTAATCAGTGAGGATACATTATATGTGTTCCTGTGTGTTACTGCAGAAGGGCACCTGGGTGGAGGTGAAATTTTCAGCCCTTGTTATAGCACTTTCCTACTCATCCAGTACCTGATTTGAGAGATGGGTAGGTGCTTTGGCTACCAGGGTATGATTTGGAAGTTTCTTCCTGCAGATTTATGAAGTGCACATTTCCACTGTATGTCCAGCTGTGGGCATACTGGGGCTCTTGGTGTTTGTCTGCACTTTAGAAATGGAAATCTTTCTATTTCCATTCTCACTCTTTCTTTTACACTCATGTTCAACAGCATCATTCTTGTTGCAATTGTACTTTCTTACCAGAAACTTTCAGTATGCTTTTTTATTAATACAGTTATTTTCAAACAGTTTACATCCTCTGAATGTGTTTCTGAAATCCCTCTAACACTTGACTTTATATCTTCTACTGATTGCTATTTCTAATGTCCTTTTTTCCCAAACAGGAAAAATAGCAGCTTTTAAAATTGTAGCATTTTTCATCTAATTTCTCAACAAAACCCCCCCCCAAATCAACCAACCAACCAAAAAAACCCAGAACCAACCAACCAAAAAAACAACCAAAAAAAAAAAAAAAAAGAGCCAAACAACCCGAATAAGCCCTCCTTGTTACTGTCTCCAGGCAATCACTTAGAGTAACTCTTGGCTACTGCAAACCTCTATGGTCTTGCTTTTGTTGTGTTCTCTGTCAATTCCAGTTTACACAGGCCTTCTCACCTGAGTTTGGTAGGCTGTTCAGGTAAGGGTAGGTACCATGTCTAGAAATACGTTACTGCCCATGTTTTGCTGTCACTTGTGTGGTAACATACTCAGGACACCAGTCTGAGCAGTTAGACGGTTAATTGTCTGTCATGCCTCATGGTGTGCCAGTGGGTGCACTCAGATACTCAACCAGCATGTCTTTACATTCTCATTTTAATTAGTCAGGAATGCTCTTGTGGAGCAAATCTTTGACTAGCCCTCACTTACTGCACTTTCCATACTCCTTACAGGGTTCTCTCAAGGGTGTGTCATCTGGGTTCTGTTCATGAGAAACTAAGTTGGAAGGCACACTGAAATGTCAAGGGGATGCTGGGTCTTCAGGACTACCAGGTTTGACAGATCTGTACCTGGCTCACCTATATTGTCTGCTAAAATCTGTAGTCACAGTTCTTAGGGAAGAACTAGAGAAGTGTGATTTGCTGCTGAAATAGTATATTATGCCAAGGATTGCAAATGTAGGATTAGAAACGTCATCTTTCACTTGAGAAAGGTATTTTAAGCATCTGCTTTGTAAGATGTTTGAAATGGCTGACAGATGTGTAAGGGGAGAGTTGGTACACCAAAGATTGGTAGTCTGTTAAAGAACATGTATCTATGCATGAACCTACAACATATTACAGAAATGTTTGGTGAATAGAGATTAGAGATTTTCCATGAGTTTTCTTGAAAGTCTGGGCAGTGGAGGCTCTAGGAGGGACCAGTATTTCTTATACTGACAATGACCTGTGGGAAATTTAAGCAAAACAACCTTTCTGACATTCATGGAGGCATAATTCCTGCTACTGGAAAAAAGCATATGGGGCTTCATGGCTTGTGGTATGTAGCAGCACTTCTTAGCTGAATTTTATTACCTCTTCTGCCTTAAAATGAATTTCAAAAGTCTGTAGGGACAACACAGACCAGCTTTAATTCTTGATTTTGATTTATCTATGATGTTAGACATATCTGACTTTTGTTTACCTAGAATTTGTTTACTTGATCCTATTCAAATTATGCTTGTTCAAGGAAATGCATATCCACAATGCCACATGCACTCTCACTGGAGATTTAGGAACTGACTAGAGGAAACATATGTGTACTGTGCATGCAAGTGCTTGTATATAAGTATGTGACATTTCAGAGAATTTAAAACACATGGGAACAACCATCCCTCAAATGTAAGTTTTACAAGTAGAGTAGTGAATGGTGTAATATATGCTCTGGGACTGGGGAACCAGAAAGGTGAAAACCTGGAAAAGACAACTTTGTGTAAATTTACAGTGTTTGTAGAGGAAGATTTTAAAATTCTTTTCCACAGAGGTCTTGACTGTATAGCTGTTCCAAATTATTGCTGTTTGCCTTTGATTGGATATGGACTTTTGTGTTCATATCAGTTACAGTCCTGTTAGTATCTGAGAGGTGCAACCTTGCTAACTAAACAGACTTCTCCAGTTCAATATGGTAAGATAGGGTTTCATTACAGCTCTCACATTGGCCAGTTATGAGACACAGTTCTAAATGGCAGATGCTTTAATGCCTGTGTCAGGGTCTACAGTGACAAATAGTCACCACTGCACAAACACATTTATTTTACTACAAGACATTTTCCTGGGGAGGAGGGAGTGCCTGTCAGAAACTGGAGGCCCATTGCACTGTTCTGGCTGGGACAAGCATTTTCTATGGTTCTATCCACAAGCAGGGATTCCTTGCAGGAAGAAAGGGAGTAATAGTGACAGATGTCTTGTACTTGTGATTAGGCAAAACAGGGGGAGCATGAAATGTGACATGAGAACAAGACACAGCATGTGTTGTACAATCATTTGTTACCGTGTTTTTTGTAGTTACATGAAAATAGTTACTATTTTTACAGTATATGCTGATTTGTCTGTTTACACTACAAACTGTTGGAAGCATAAAATGCATTTTCACACCATGTTGTTTCAGAATATGATTGTGACATCTAAACCTAATCTCAGTCAAAAGGGCGATAGTCAACCCATAAATATGGAAGTGAAAGAAAGAAAAGGGTATGTGAAGAGCTACTTTCTGCATCCAGGACAGGCTGATCACATACATCCCTGCTGAATATGTACAAAAAACGTGTTTAGTGCTCAGACTGTGGAAAAATGACAGGTTACTGTTCTGGGTCTCACAAGGGATTTTTTGCAGAGCCATGGATCTTCATGGAAAACTGGAATGGTAGTGGCATGGAAGTGGAAGCTGTGAAGATGCATTAAGGGTAATGAATGCAGACAACTCTCTGCTTAGCAATAACATAGGGATTGTTTAAAACAGCACATCACAAAACCATGAAATGATTATGCAAAATGATCTCTTTCAAAAGGAAAATAGCTGCTGTTTTTGGAAAATAGAAGCTATTGAGATAAAGTCATCTGGAAAGAAATTTGCACTGTATTAAATAGCAGTAATGACCTTGAATTCAACATGTATTGGATCCTGTAGTTACAGAAACTTGTTGCACAGCTGCAGAACTGTTTCAGGCTGTGAAGGTCAGTCAGTTATTCATCTGTGTGACATTTAGGTACCTGCTTATATACAAGGTTGGTTACCTGTGATCTGTCACTGGAGGAAATACAGCAGTCTCTATTGTACTCCTTTGCCTCTATGTTCTGTTCAGGTCACATAATTTCACTTCATAACTTCTACATGTTTATATACTAAGATTTCATTTGCTTTGGTATTCCTGAAGGCTCAAAAACATGTTATTTAAAGTACACTGGGATCTAGATGTTTTAACGTGGTTTCTTGAATGGGCCATGGGTATGTGGCACAAAGAAAAACCTGCAAATTTGTTTTTTGAGGTTTTTGAAATCAGTAAATGGCTCTGATGATAACTTCTGTACCATGCTAAAACACCCTGATGACATTCCAAAAGTACAAAGCAGTCTTATGGTCTCTCCTGAAAGAGAACATGACATTTCATAAGGTATGGATGCAGATTGACCCTTGAGATTCAATCTTTTATCATCTTTCAAGCTGCAAAATTCATCCTGCAAAATATACTAATCCTCAAGGACGTAATGGTAAAGAAATTGACTTTAAGAGAAGTCTTAGAGACACTTTTTTACAGTCTTTTCCAAGGAAGTAACTTTTCATTGTTGCAAGAGAATTAGAAGTCAGCATCCAAGGTTTCAGTGTCATTATTGAAGAATTACCAAGAAAGTCTGCCAACTAATAATAAATAGTTAATTGTTTGTACTTGCTTTTGGAGAGGCCTCTGAAGGTTCTGGATTGCTAGTATTGCTCTATTTTGATCCAAAAGTCATGTCAATATACAGAAAGACTTCAGATAGATAGATAAATAGATAGATTGATAGAGTCTTGTTCGAGCTGATGCTAGGCCTGAGTATTTAATGGAATAAGGAGATATTAAATGATCACACAATTGACACCATCTTTACAAATGGTATTACTCATTTTTCTGGCTGAAAAGCAGTGTGTGAGCCTCATGGGTGCTGATATTTAGCTGTCTTTGCAGGCAGAGGATGTGTCTTTGTTGAAGTTGATTTTACACAGGCAGCAGCAAGAGTTTATAAACAATAAAGAATCTGCAGAGGCTCGGATTATCACCTCTCATTGTGAAGCTTTTTCAGTCAAGCATCTCAAATTTGACATTTCCATGGTCCCAGGAATTTTGTGACACTTCACATAAACTATTTTCCAGAATTCCAGCTGTTCAGTATTGTATTTATGTCCTGATTCAGTTAACAGTGAACTTTCTTAGCATTTTCTGGAACTTCTAAGCCTCTTGTGAAGCCTCTTCATGTATCTGAAGTAAGTGGAGAAAATACAAGACTAGAAAAAAGCAATGTCACTTTCTTGAGATATATGGTATTCTCTGACAGAAGATAAATGTGCTCATAATGTGAGCTGAACTGAAATTCAGGCAAGAATTTTATGATCAGTAGAGAAACTGTCTTGTGATCAAATAATTCTTTTTTTCCTCACCAGCATGAGCTATCTAATAAAAAAGAAATTATAGCTGAAAAAAGTCACTGAGTCACTTCAGTTATAGCACATTAACAAACTGCATGCATGCACATAACAAGTCATGCCTGTAACTCAAAGTGACATATATAGAGAGTTGTAAATGAGATTAAAGTTAGTCAAACTACTTGATGTGACCTTTTTCAAATGCCCCAAAAATTTTAAGTAAGCCATTATCTAGAATGGTCTTATCAATTGTACCACATTCTTGGAAGGAATTAGATTGCTGATTGTGGTAGCTTTTGGTTTGAAATATCTTGAGATTATTTTAATGAAAATACATGAGGTAGAAATGTGAATTTTTTGTGATTTATTTGTGATTTAATAGTATCTGATAACAGAATTTATTTTCATCTGAAGAGTCTAAGTTATACCAACATTTTTTTCATTTGAGCTGTCACTGCACACTGCTGATCTCACCAAATCCTCATGCTGATCTGTGGTGAAGATGAGAAATGCGTAACAGACATTTAAGAAAGACATTGCATGGTAAGACTAGTCAAGTTCTCATTGTCTCATTGTCTTGCATATCACTTCTAGACCAGTTTACTAGCATCAGTTCAGCAGGGCAGCATCCTAGGTCAGATCTTCATGATTTTAACTCTGTTGTACCTGAGAAAATGCAGTAGTAGGAAGAACAGATTTGATTAATCTCAGCCATCCTTACGTTCCTTTTTGCCATAAGAATTTTGCCATAAGAATGATAGCAACTATTGACAACCAAATGGCTTTCTTTAACAAATAGGAGTCATCAGACCAGTTATGTATAGTCTGTCCATCATCCACGTACTTGCTCTTGGACACAATGAGCTTACAGAAATAATTAATGGATAAGTGTGACTCTTCCAATTTTCTGTGTTACAGAGCACATCCCTGCCTGCTTCTGTTAGTATCTGTTTACAGACATGTTGCACATGAATTCATCTAATCCCTTTCTGATCATCCCAAAAGTGTCTCACCTCCCAGCATATTTTTTGCAATTACTTACACCTGATAGGGCTTGCAGGATCAAGTCTCAAAGGACAAGCCAATGAAGGGAAATCTAGATAGATTATCCTTCTTGGACGAACCTTGAAAGGGGTCTCAGAGCTGCCAAGGGACATCAGGAAATGCATAGGCTAGCACATGCCAATTAGCACTAATGCCATGAACGGCCTGATTCCACATGGAATTTATATGCCTGTGTCTAAATTCACAACATGTGCTGTCAGGCCTTGCTGCAAAACCTTAAAGGTGTCTGGAAAAGTATATGTGCCACATTTTTCATCAGTAAATTTCCACAGGTATGTAAACATGGTCTTCTGGATGTATGCAGAAATCACTCGCTGTTGGCTTGGCAGAGCAGTTAGAGGCAGTATATTTCATGCGCTGCCATATTGACAGGACCTAGAACAGATGGACTCAGAACACACTTTCTAGACTGACCCTCAAACACTACTTAGTCAGGGCCATTTTATGTGGCAGTTCAGGACTTGTCATTCTTGATGAGACTGTAACTACCTCTTAGTAAAGCCACAAGATAAATGGCCATCTTGACATACCAAGACCCTGAGAAATCTGATCAAACTTTGAAGTTGGACATGGGTTAGATGACCCCCACAGGTCTTTTCCAGCCTAAATTATTCTAATACTCTGTTCTAAAGCTGAGGAAGAGTAGTCATAAACACCACAGGAAAAATAGTTTGGGAAAAAAGGGTAGCACAGACATGTTAGGAAAGAATCAGAAAGGCAAGGGACAAACCAAGAAGTCAGTATCAAAAGTCATACCAATTAAGAAGAGACTTCTACTAAGGTTTGCAGTATCAAGAGAACAAAGGGAACCTAAGCAGAGAGAAAGCCATTAACAGATCACACTGTGCTTAATGCCTCTGTCAATTCAAAATGCAATTGAAAATGAAGTGCAGTTAGCAGGTTAACAAAATTATTACCACTAATAACAAAAGCAGAAGGAGCCAGGTCAGGAAAACCAAGAGGTAAAATAGTTAGATTAACTTATATGATAAAGCTGGTTTGGCCTCAATGTAATTAGAGAATTGCTTGAAATTATATTAGTGCCATTTCCTGATGTCTTTGAGAATTACTGGTGGATGAGTGAACTTGCAGAGATAGATGGGCAAATGGAATGCAGAAACAGAAGGAACGGGACATGTAGAAGAGGAGTTCAACCTAAGTTTCTGTGAAAATACTGGAAAATGATACAATATTTGTGTGCATCTGTAAGCATACAAAGGGATTGAATAATGCCAACATGGAATAGTTTTGTTCCTGTTAAAAAATCTTCAAGACTAAGCTGTGCCCAATTGATTTATTGTCCTGCCATAATAGGTGGTTATGGAGTAAGCAAAAATATAGCAGAATGTAAACAGAATAAGCAGAAAACACTTAACTTGATTTAAATGAAGTTTTTTATACATTTTCACATGACATCCTCATATGAACACTATGAAAATGAAGACTATAAAATGAAACTCCTATGGGTGTCCAATACTTTGGAAACTCATCAAAGCAGAACTCTCAAATGAGGGACTTCCTGAGTTCTGCTCTGGGAACTTTGGTTTTAATTAATAACTCAGCTGGGGAATTGAGAATATGCTCATCAAGTTTGCAGATATTACAGAGACATTCTGAATTATCACCTTTTAGAGGAGTTGTGAAGATTTCAAATCACTCATGACTTCAATGAGGGCAAGAGCACAAATGAGCACTTGAGGGAACCAGATTACTGCAGAAATACAAACTGAGTACCTAGCTAGGTGGTAATTCTACAGAAGAAGGACTGATAGCTACAGTGAGTCATAAGACAAACAATATTGTGTGCTCTTCAGAAAAGAGCACCACACACCCCACTAGGACACACAAACAGGGCAGATACAGCTGGTACAGCTATAGAAAGCACAGAATGGGAAGACAAAATGCTCAGATGATAAAGTCCTTTGAAACATTGTGTAAATGTTAAATGAATGTGGTCATAAAGGGAATAGAAAAGTCAAGGGAAAGTGCTGGCAGTGATGAAGCAAACAGTAAACAGTGCTGGAAAGAGGAACAGAGTAAACTGATGCTGGTGTTTATATGGATAGAAACAAATACATGTGATTCGTTATAACAAGGCAGATTCATGTCAGTCTCCTGATAGAAAGAAAAACACAGATAGCTTGGCTGCAGAGAAGCAGCAATATCAACCTCTGCTAGAAGTGATTTTGCCTTCAAGCAAAATATGCAGAGTATGGGACAATGAGATGCCTTTTTTTGCCTTATTTTTCTATGTAATATATTATAATTTTTCCTTATTATGAAGGATTCTTCTTTGTTTGGGATATCTGAATAGCATTAAAGGTAGAAGAAGAAATGCAGTCAAGGTATCAGTGCTCTTGCAGGGAGGGAGAAGATCCAGTCAGACTCCTGTAATTTTTTTTATTACTATACTTTGGGTTTTGAACAGCTGCCTCCCACATTTCATGTAAGAGCCTGCCCCCCTCAGGCTACATCCCTTCCTGAAGGAATATCTGAATATTCTTGAAAATGGCACTACTGGGAAAAGACAGATAATGCATATGTGATTCCCGGGTGTGATGATTCCCTGAGATGTGATAAACAAGGATAAACAGTTCCCTGTTCTGAATCAAGAAGAGGACAAAAGTAAATCAGTGTATTATTTGAGTGCTTAAAATACAAGCCTAGAGGTTTACTTCTGGATTTTTTAATAGATGGGGATATCAGAATTGGAAATTCCAGTAGCATTAGACAAAAATTTTCATCTACATCATCAGTCATTGTTTTTTCCTAAGTTTCATTCAAAATTTCTGAGAATGCCCCTTTCTTAAATTGCTATTTTTCTATGTGCGTTGAGTTTGATCACTTACCTGTCAGCTAAGGATTCTGCTGAACAGCAGCATGTCCAAGCATTAAGCACTGTAACATTTAAATGTCCTTGTAATTATCTAACACAATCCAACTCCTATTTTATGTCATTGGTCCTTTCTTAATACCTTTCTTTCTGACCTTCAGACCAAAAACAAAAAATCCATGGAATATGAAGCAGATTGTAATCTACCTGGTCTGTATACTGAAAACTTCCTGTGTTCAAGAGCCACCAGTGTTTCTGGTACACAGAAAAGCAGGACAAGAGCACACATTTGGAAAGGCTGGAATGCAGGAGATTGCATTGGTTGTCCTATGATCTCACACCTTCATTGTGGAACATGACTGGGCCGAGTGCCTGGGCTATTCTGATGATATTGACCTCAACAGCTTCCCCTGACTCACTTCCTCCCAAAGGCAGGGTTTGGATTACCCAGCAATGCCAGCACACTCTCACTGGTGACATGTGCAATGTCATTGGCACGGAGACTTTATTTGAATTGTGTGTGACCTGTGTGCAGCACAAGGCTAGCCTCTGCTGAAACACAAAGCTGAAAATTATTCTTGCAGTCTTTCTCCAGAAAGAACTATACATAGTTCTTCTACAGTATATACTATATGGACTTCCTAAATGGGATTGAAAACACCATATATAGACTACAAAGAATTATTTTAAAATAGAAATAGAAATAGAAATAGAAATAGAAATATAGAAATAGAAATAGAAATCCTGATTTCATTTGTTTTGTATTCTCTTAGAAATAAAACCATAGCCTTTCTTGGAGCTTTACATCTTTGAAATACGAACTTTTTAGCCAAGTTCATCAAAACACTGAGCTTTGACTTATATTTGGAATTTCTTTCTCAGGAAAAAGCAAAGCACATCATATGACACTGGATATCAGTAGAATACAATATTCTTTTCTCCCATGCATCATTCAATGTACTTTTGGTAAGTACAAGGTTCTTTTTATACAGATATTGGCAGTATTAACATGTTTTTTTCAAGCTCAGGTCTAAGTTTTAAATCCTTCTGGAATTGACACCAGCTGTCCATTTTGACACTTTTTCGTTGGCTTTCTCTGAATGGAAGCATTCTCCTTCTTTCAGCTGTTGGAGAAATTTTGTTTCTACAAAATCTACTTAAAGACACTGCTGAATGTTTTTCCGGGTTTTGGAGAACCAGTTAATATGACAGCCCAAATTTTATTTTTAAAATCAGAATCAATTACTTCTGTAGATTCAAGACTTAATGGTCACAAAGCAAGCTAGTCACACCTGACCTGACTCATTTGGATATGCTTTTAGTTTCAAGGGCTTAAGTATTTGCTTGTTCTGGCACGCATAGTAAAGGATGTGTGGTTGTGATATATGGTAACAGTGATCACAAGTTGGAAAAAGTGCTTGCATTTCAGTTAATTCTTGTAATTTTTCTAGTATTCCAGACACAGAGCTGGGAAATTTTTTCCCAAAGACTGAAAAAGATGGAAGATGCCTTGTATGACAACTACCTGCTGTACCCTTGAAATGCTCATTTCGAATCTTTCCAGAAAAATGAAGTTAGCTCTATTCAAAATCTCTCATAGCTAATGCCCCTCATCTTGAGAGCCACTGCCTAGCACTAGTTCTTCATTGTCAAGACAAGAGAACTGAAGGAATGATGAAGGCTAAACAAAGCATGAGCACTGGTTGTTGCAGTGATGCCATCCATAGTGACTCCTGACAATCTTCTGGCCATTTGTTTGGTTTGGGATGGAGAAAGGATTTGTTACTTTAATGGTATTCTTCGTTGTGATAGAAGGTGCACAAAAACAATTTAGGAGAAATTGGTTTCTCACAGAGCTTTCAAATACAAATATGTAGGACACATAAGTGTTAGGCATAAAGGTTTAACAGGTATTTTTTATAAAGAAATCAAGTGATCTGTTTCAGACACGCATAGTCCGGGAAAACTTGGAACTAAGAACAGAGTTTCTCCCACATTAGCCGAGGACCACCTTCCTCTGACTGCCAGCTGGCACCAGTAGTGATGCCAGTGATCCCTTCTGGTTTCAGAGAGAGCACACCCGTATGCATGAGAGGAATGTTTGTCTCCTTAAATTGTGACAGAGTTAGTATAGCTGATGCATTAATCACCATTAACCAGCAACCTGATATGTCCCCAAAACCTGCTTAGGAGTGCCAGGAGAGGATAAGAGGAATTTGAAGGGCAAAAAGAATGGAAAAATCAATAAGTAATTAATGTATCTGCCTTCATAAGATTTCAGTCACACTCTTGGTGTACAGTATATTTAGTAGATATGTTTTTACAATAATGGCCACTCCACAGGGTGTAAGAGTATTTTTTTAGGAATTATAATAATCTGACCATTATTATAGAACATTTTTATCAAAGAATCCTCCTAATGGCTGTTTTATCAGGACAGCTCAGTATTTTCCTAAGACAGCCTGTAACTATTTAAAAGTTGTATGTCCAAATCCCCACTTTAAAAGAGAAAAAAAAAGATGTAAAGGAAGAAATGTGTCAGAATGTAAGTGTACTTTAAGTGCAAATCATGTAGAAGACACTAAGTCTTTGTATGTTAAAAGCACTATTAATGCCAGTTAAACAAGAGGTTTGCTTCTTGGTGTCCTGAGCAGAAAAGGTGATTTACTGACCATAGCGACAATGATGGTTCTGAATTTTCTTGTTTATCCTTAGCAGATAAAGGTCCAGATTAAACTCTTACATATAAATGTCAGGCAGCTTTGGGAATATTTTCTGGACTCCCTGACTGGGACAGTGCATTGTCAGATAACTATCCAGTTCTCAGAGGGAGTAGGATTACATGCTGGGCAGCCACTCTCCTCAGGTCAATTCCTTGCCCAGGTCTGGAGTGCATTATTGTGTTAGTGCAGCTCGGGGAAGAATTCTGTGCTCAATATGCAAGCCCAGATTCACACTACTATATACTGTCCATGTTCTACACTTGTGGTGTCAAAGTATTCATTTCTATATTTAAGATTAGTGAATGAATTGACTAAATAGAGTCCTTTGGTTCCTAGTACTAAGCTGAATCACAAACGAGGTTACCAGCTGTCATAATAGGTGGTACCTGCATTTGTGTTTTTCAAGTAAGCTACGGACATTTTATGGTAAAGTTTATTAAAGTGCATTTCTGCATGGATGGCAAAAGTTCTCTGCACCGTGCAGTACTCAGCTCAAAGGTTGTGTTATGTTGTCCCAAATATGCTCTGTGTGTTCTAGGACATGCCCCCTGCTCAGTGGGCTTCATGGAATGCAACTGTGAATGGTACAGCTTTAGCTGCATATTAAGTTTCCAGTGTCCAAGTATTCTTTTTATATCATTCAGAACTTCATCCCCTCCAAAATATTTTGGGAACATCCTTGTAAAACTTCCCCCAGCTCTCACAGTATTGACTGTAAAGAGTACTGGAACAGTTTATTCATGATTACAGTGGATAGCTGGGTGCAGCTGTCATCCTACAAAAAGATCACCCTAGTAACACCAATCAACAAGCAGAGTAAGATGATCCAAATACATCTGAAACCTTCTAAATGCTGTCTTTCAACTGAAATGCAGACTCACAACTTAATTGCAAGCTGCCTGATGATGTGAGATCTATTAAATGTGTCATACGCTGCTACCCAGTGCAGAAAAATCTTTGATTTTCAGTTTTATTTCCATAGTAGAACCTGAGAAAGGGTCTACATGATAAGGGAGGTGTGAGAAGAAACAATTAAAATAAGTAATTGGTTCAGCATTGTTTAGAAAAAGTTACTGGGAGAAGGGAATCACCATGCAAAATATCAAACATTGAGTCCATCCTTCTTTCCTCAGCTCACACTGAACAATGACCAACGCTAAAATTTATACCAGAGTTTAGTGTAGTAGTAAGGGGAACTTATGGGTAGGAAGCCAGTGTACCCTTACAATTTTATACAGAGCTGATGCTGCAAGGAGGTGCCACTGGTAACAGCTCAGCTCTGGAACCACAGCCCACAGAAGTCAATTTGCACTTGCCTCGTAATCATAGCCACAGAGAGGACAGGAAAGAAAATGTATTGAAGAGGAATCAGAGCAAAAATTCAGCTTATATTCTGTGATGTCATCTGGAAATCAGCACATAGGAAAGAGATGGAGAGAATGTTTGCAGTAAGACCACTACACATCTGTAAGACCACTACCTGCAGACCATGCCTACAGTATTTGAATTCAGATGACCTGTATTACTGTTTACAATTCCTTCTAATATAGACACATGCAGACAAGCAACACAGCATTAGAAAAGAGAATAAAACATGGAGAACAATGTTGGGAGGACTATTTTTTAACACCACACATAAAATGGTGACACAACAGTCACAGAGAAATTGTTGAAACAGAGCATCATCACCTTTCAGCACATTTTGTCTGACTCATTTCCTTAAAATTAAAACCAGAAATAACTTGTCCAGTGTTATGTGTCAATGGTTTCCAGCTACAGACTACTGTATTCAAAGCACTGCAAATTTTGCAGCACTGAATGGGCACATAATTATATAACAACCCTGAATTTATTATTACCGTACATTTATCCCCTAAACCAGGAGCTAATCCAATACTTTTCATAGGTCTTAAAAGAAAAATTAATTTGGATCTATTTTTACTGTATATTTCCATGGATAGACAATGATCTTGTGTTATGCTTTACATATATATAACACCCTCAGAAACAGGTACTTCTCAAATTTTATTTTAACCTGCTGTCAAAATATTTTTGAAAAAACTCTCCTCTGTTCACAGACTTCACAGGGCTTTGTATCCTGAATCCCTGCAAATTCATATCCATATCTAGGATGCTTTTTAATTTCTGTTTTCAACCAAGAAAGCTCCCTGTCATGCTATCTTAATATGAAGTATGATTGATTCATTGCTCTTTGCTGCTTTGTCTTAGTAGCTGCTTATGAGCATACTCTGTATTGCAGCAGTATGTAGAAGGTATTGCATAGATTAATTCAATTTATTAATCTTTCACATAGTTTTATGAAAGTAAGTTACTGAGCAGCTCTATATATGCAGTAAAAGCACCACTTTGAGATCACAAATAGTTTTATCAACTCTTTTTACAATATAAGAAGTGCTTGTAATTCAACATGAACTTAACGTTCTGCTGTCTTTCTGTTATCTTTGTGAACAGAACAAGTCAGCTTTTTAAGGGCACTGACAGTAGCCTCTTGTTATGATGTCCAGCAGAACCGGCTATAAATTAAAAAAAAAAAAAAAAAAATATATATATATATAGTGCTTCTTCTCTGTATGGAGATATCTATCCATCTCTAGAAATTTCCCAGATAATTTAATA
This sequence comes from Lichenostomus cassidix, assembly GCF_008360975.1. Classification (NCBI taxonomy): domain Eukaryota; kingdom Metazoa; phylum Chordata; class Aves; order Passeriformes; family Meliphagidae; genus Lichenostomus; species Lichenostomus cassidix. The sequence goes on along the minus strand of NC_139480.1, from coordinate 38,315,480 downwards.
CTGTATGACCCAATTTCCATTTAATTTTAATAATCCTACAGAATTTCTGAATTTTTCTCCAATTTTTATTCATTCCATTTTAAAATTTGGCAGAGTACACTCTCGCTCTGTTAGTAGTGCCAAGAATTTGTACAAAATTGAGTGGTGACATTAAAAATGAATTTATGTGCTGCTTTATATACATAAACATATCCTCAAAATAGCAATTGGACAAAATCTGCTTGCCTCCAGCTCTGCAGTGCTGTCAGTACCACGACCATAGGTGTCATTTCATAAGAAAGAAGGGATGGAAGACAAGAGACTATGTGGAAATTCCTCCTTAATGACTAAACTGAAATCTGGAGGAATTTCCTGATACAGACATACTCCCCGATCCCTGTAAAGCATTGGCAGACACACAGAAAGGTTCAAACTACTGCTGTGTTTATACTGAAAGCCAGTACTTGGAGATAATTGCTTGGAGACACTTTTTCCCTGACCATGTACCTTATGAGTTGTGGCCAGTTTATTCTGAATGTTGTCTTTTACCCTGGAGACAATACAGAATGTGTCAAGGTAGCATGGATCAGATTGCTTATGTCAAATTGTGCAGCAAAGTACTCAAATTCCTTTTCACACAGAAAAGTACATACATTTTCTAGTTTCTTACTAAGTTGTCAGACAAGCAGGTTGCTGAATGCAGTGTACTATCATAGGCAGGCCCCCTAAAGGAGTAAATAGGAATCTTCACTGTTAAGTATTTTCTAAAAACAGAAAACACTTAAGCACATTTAGAACTTCGGGAGTTCATCTTGAAGTCGTATAAAGCTTAGCTTTTTCCTCCAGATATTCTGCCATTGTGGATATAAGATTATACAATATTATGACTCTATAATGTCAATTTATCACAGTGCTCCCTTTACTGCTACCAAGTACAACCACAAATCATGAAAAACATCTGTAAGTCCCTATAAGCAATTTGTCAGAATACTTTAAAGTACATGTATAATAAATGAAGAACATATGTTTCATAGGAACCAAATGAAACTAGAGCTGTACCGAATGCTTTGCCAGAGACTTGAACAGCTGTGGACATCACCTCTCTCTCCCCCTATCCAGCTTTAAAAGGCATTGTTTTCTTTTTAGCCTGACAGGTGATGTTTACAATACCGTTGATCTTCCTAAAAGACAGACTGCCCAAATACCACTGTAGACCACTTCTACCTCCTTAAATGCTGCCTTTCGATTTTCATTTTAGATATTTGGCACTTTCTGCCAAATTACAAAGGGTCCTCACTGTACCATCCTTGCCAGCCTCTAAAAACACTTACCGTCATTTACTTCTGAAAAAGTACCACATTACCTTCTACATAGTATTTTCTGTCTGGCAGCTACAGTGAAGAAATTGAAAGTTTTGTTTATTGACTATTCTATTCAGAGTGTGCCCACACTAGAACAGCCCCTCATATACATATTTCAAGGTTCTAAAAAGATTTGTCTGATTTCCCTGACCTTGATGCCTCAACAAAGCAGCTTTGATTTCTTCTGTCTATATATAAGATAAGATAGCAGCTTCAAAGGCTCTTCGCTATTATGTTTTGCATCTCAGATTAAGGTCCCAGCTTCATTGTTATTCAGAGTGATGATACATTTCTTTACACTGACAAAAACTTAGCAATCAACCCTTCAACCCAACAATATCAATTGAATACTGTCCCTTCCATGTAAAACCAGGGCACACAGTTTCATTATCTCTCTAGCCTTCCTAGTCTACCAGTTTTTGCTTTTCTTCTCAGATAAAAGCTTCCTGCTTCTCTCATTCCTGTTTCAGATCTATTTCCAACAATAATAATAATCATCATCATCATCAGGAGTGGAAGATGTTTTCTTTTATTAAATCTCCAGATATTGACTGCCACAATTTTCAGTGTCTGCAGTGATTTGCCAAACCTGAAGAAGGTGGAAAAACTTTTTAGCTGTCAGCTTTGTTATAAAATATATTGATTCTAAGTTTTGAGCAACCTTTCAAAATGCTGAGTAGTGTTATATTCAAGAAATGTGAATGGATTCTAAACATTCTATTAAGTAATTCATTCTAGTCTTCATTATAATAGAGAAAAGATTTGTAGTTTTACTTTGTTTTATCTGCTTGAAAAAGTAGCAGGAATGTAAAATACTTTTTTCTGCACTGAACATGTGCAATCATCATTATATATTTAAAAATCCCCAACCTGCTGATTATAAAATAGCTTAAATAGCCCCAAGTGTCCCTGAAGAGCTACTGTGTGCTGTGTAAAAGCTGAATAATCCTCCCCATGTCAGAAGGTGACTCTTCAGCTGTTCAGGATCATGAGCTGATATGCTACCACTTGTAAAAAAATATTCAAAACATAAGAACATACAGTTAGGTAAAGATCATTATGATGGTATTGGAATTAATCTGCAAGAACTGACAACACTGAAGCCAATCTAGCAAGAATGAGTAAAGAAACTGTAGCTTTTACTTAAAACCAAAACACGGAGAACACAGCAAATTCACACCAGAACAGGTCCAATGGAAATATGAATTTTTTTACATCCTATTTGGCTCATTTTTCTGTTACAAAGATAACTAGAAAAAAAGGAATGTGTTCAAATACACTTTATATTCAAATACATACTGAATGCACTATTTATATAACACCAGAAATTCAGTCTCTGCATAAGTACTCCAAACCATTATTGTTTGGTGTTCTGAATAAAATACTTTAACTTATTTATGAAGGCACATTGATAGAATAAAAGATGTTTCAATCATTTCTGTTTCCTTTAATCAACAAAATAGGGGAATTTTCTTTGGCCCCTGTACTTAGAAAAATATTACTTTGATTTTCAAAATCTCATTTTCTTTAATATTTGCTCCTAGTATTTACATGGTAGTTTCTTCCCATTCAAGCTCCACATCACCTGCAGAAGAAACAGATACATTACATGAACCAACCTTGTAAACAAATAGTAACTAATGGCAGATAACTGTTTTTCACTGAATTTAAAAGATCTTGCATGGAAAAGAGTGGTAAAAGCTTGAGCAATGACTGTTACTATGAGGGGGAATAAAAAGCAGCAAAAGGCTAGATATTTATACTTTGGAAGCAAAAAAAAGCGTGTCAAAGGGCTTTTTTTCAGCTGCTTAGTCTGGACAAATCATTGCAGCTGCTAGGAAAAAATAATTTTGACACAGTCTGTATCTCCTTACCTTCCATGGCATCCAGAGAGTCCATCTTTTGCAGGGCTGAATAATTTACAAAACATAGGGGCTGACTACTTCCCTTGCTTGTCAACAGGTCCAGTACACATTGATGCAAAAATATATATTGTGCCTGTAAAATGTGAATTTAAAGATACTTGATTAGAAGAAAAATGTACTTGTAATACCAAAAAAACATTTTTTATAACACCTAGAAAATGTCAACGTAACTGCAGTTTAACTCAGCAATCTCAGTACTTTGGTGACCATATAATATATGCCTGATCGGATTTCAATTATTACAAAGCACAATGCTTTAAATTTGTCAAAACATGTTAATCCTTATGCCCAGTAAGAGACATGAAATTAGACTAATCATAACAGACTAATAATCCACAGTTTTCTGTGAATGTTTGTTCTGTGAAAAGACATTTTGCCACTAGATCCAGACTGAAGAAACTGAACCACATGAATGTAATGCTTAGATAAGAAAATTCTCCTCTTTCTACCATAGAGAAAACCAGCAGGGTGCACTCAAATGCAGAAGTTCAAGTAAATCTAAACCTATATCTTCTAGAAGCATGCACCACTGCTAGGAGCAAATAAACACAGTATTTTGAATGAGAATCCTCAAACTGTAACCTCATTTTTAACAGATGACAGCATAAAGAGTGGACAAGTAAAGGTAATCTGACACTTTAAAGGACATAAAGTCTGAAAAGAGGAGAACAAAATAAGGCAATGTAAGCATGAAACAAAGGAATGTTAGAAATTTAATAAATGGATTAAGCATATATTTACATCAGAGAAGTACTGACTATGTAGATGCAGAAAATAAGCCAGATGCATTCTGATTGGAGGAGACTTGCAAGTACCCACTGCTCAAGCTGGGTCAGCTAAAACATGTTGCCCAGGACCTTGTTGAGATGGATTTGGAATATCTCCACCAAAATCACATCACCCTTGACTTTTGCACAGGTTAAAATATTAATGTAATTTTTCTGCTCAGTAATGGCTATTTTGTTTCAGAACTGCCATCAGGTTGCAATTCAAGGGTTTCAGATGTATGAGAGAAATTTGCTTACAGAGATAAGTTTTATGGTCACAACTACAAAACTGTGGGTAATAAAACCAGCTTTTCACAGGCCCCCTGAAGCACACAGTACCACTACAGTTTTCAGTAACTTCCTTACTGAAATAATAGCATAGCATTACTTCAAATTAGCCCTTGTACTTTGCAAGAAGATAAACTTTAACATGTACACTGGACAAACATGGATTTTTAGAATGAATGTCTTATGTTTCAATGGAGTTTAGATTGGTTATCCCAGTCCAGAATGCACACTCTGAAAGCTCTATAATCTCTTGTACTCATACATCTACATCTGATGATGTAGTAATGAAAACCTTCTTGGGTTTGCCAGGGGAGAGTGAAGCAGGCTACCTGGGCAATGTATGTGTAACTAGTTCTTTCCCCAGTTAGAGTCGACTATTCTCATCCATTGGCTAGAGTAACTGATCCTGACTCTGTTTGAAAAAGGAATATTATTTTGAAGCTATAAACATGCAAAATAAATGTCTGAGAACAATCAGCTCTTATTTATTTTACTCATAGATCTTACAGACTGTTGGACTGAGGGATTTCTATACTGAGTTCTGGGAAAGAATTGCTCCTCTCTTTTGTATCTTCTGTACTGATCACGTAAAATCTGATTAATAGGCAACTCAACAGTGTTTTATAACAGAACTCTCAGAATAGCTTGACTTTTGAATCCACCATAAAATTTTACAAGATTGATTCCCTTTGGGCAAGTTTTGCTGCTGATCCAACTTTTGTAGTCTTGCAAACATGAACCAGAAACTACCTGTACTAATTAATACTAGATAACAGCCCATCTCAGAATTTTGCATATAGATGGATACTTGATTTGGTGTGAAATCTGAACTCTGACACTGTCATATTGTACTGCATTTTGGCACACCCTTTCCTAGCTGCTGCCAAAATATTCAAATGAAGAGGTACACAAAAATGATGCATATTTTAGATACGTACATTGATCTTATTGAATGTCTCACTGCTTTAAGATTTTATTTTGGGAGTGCTCCTATTAAATTGTCTTCCAGCCTTTGATTTATTTTTTGATGATTCTACTTCAAGTCAAAAGTGTAAAACAAGAACCAAAAGGCATTCTTAGAATTCATCATCACAAGAAAGTGCTGGCAGTTTTTTAGCTGCATCTAGACCTCAGAAGGAAAAATTTAGAGCAAAGTAATCAGACTGCACCTTACAAGATACATCATGTAAGAGTATCACCAAAAGGTCTCATAAAATCTTCTGAAGAAGGGTTAACTGCTTTGTATATTCTGGCACACTTTTTACATATTCTGATGTGATATAGAATAGCAGAATTGCATTCCCATTGGAGGAGGTGTCCTTACATTAAAATCAATTAAAATCCATCAGTCATGTGTTAGTTCAACCTGAAACTACTCATCCATACAGAGAAGTTTGGAAATTATGTTGTAAACTCAAAGGCTTCAGGCTCCCCTGGGTTAGATCTGGCTTGCAGGAGACTTATGCCAGAAGCCTTATCCAAATAAAGGTGATTTCTGTTCCACTGGGCATTTAGAAGCAGCCTTATATTCTTCTATTACTCCTTTATATATACTCAGAATTCCAGATACAGCAGAGGTCTTCCTCCCCAGCAGTTCATCACTGAACTTATATTCATACAAAATAAGTCTGCTAGAAATGTACTTTTTTAGACCCAAAACCCACCATTGATTTTGAACAGTTTGAAATCTTCACTTTAGTCTATCCATATATGCTATTTTATTTGAAGCAATTGAAAAAGCATTAAGGAATCAATAATGAGTTCAAAGGTAAATGAATATTTTTAAGCTTGGTTGACTATGCCACATACACATACCAAAAAATACACTTAAATAGTAAATAAAGTCAAATTAAGACTTACTAAGAAGTGAATGAGCAAATCCATTTTTAATTTAACAATTGTTCTACACCCAAAACTTGAAATAAACTTTCTTAGAGACTGAGAAATTACTATTTAGGTTCTAAAAATAAATAGCAAACTTTTCAGCACTTGTCAGGACTTTGCTGACTAATTACACTTGAGTAGATACACACCATATATTTCCGCAATGCTTAAATGAAATAAAAGCAGGATTTGAAATAAAATGTATTATATAGGTGATTGTTATGAGCTTTCTAGTGGTGTTTTGTAGACCAGATGAAGAGATGACCAATTGTTCAACAAAAGGAAAACAGAACAGATAAATCTTACCAGATTCTGTACCATACACATTCTTTCACTTCTTAGCTCAGCCACAAGTCCATAGATATCCACAAAATCATGGTCATTTACATGTTGGGTTAAATGGTCAAGTGCAATATAAACACCAGTTCTTCCAACACCAGCACTGCAAACATGATAAACAAGATGAAATAAAGCTTTCATGTTAATGCTCTCAGCTTTTTCCAAGAGTATTCTGGATAAATTAAGTTTATTGTGAAAAGAAAAACTTTTGGAAAAAAACTTAAATCTGTTTTTCAGTATTTACATTGTGTGATGTGTGCATCTCCTTGCTGAATTGGATCAAGTGAAATCTGGATTTGAGCAATTTTCTAACTTTGATTTCACATTTTCATAATTTTTGATTTCTCATTTTCATCAGACAAATGATATGTTATTCATTTATATATTCATATAACCCAAACCTGTTTGAGTGTGGAAAAAAGATACTATAGCTTTTCTGTGAGTTTTCTAGAGGTCACTAATTGAGAGGAAAAATAATTGCAAGATGTTGTGAAATCACACTGGGATTCTGTGATACTCCTAGCATTTGAGAAAAAACAACATGGGATCCAGCACAACACTTAAAAGAAAATACTTTTAGAAGGAGGATGAGTGTGCAAGACATGCTGGTATGTAGTGGTTTGTTTCAAGGTCTGATAATGAACAGGATTGTTTCAAAATTACTATCAGACTTCTCAGCAACTGGTGTTTTAAATGCACAGTGTATCACCACAGATAATCAAGAGGTATATGGCAAATCTCTTGAAACTGCAAGATCTAATGAGAAAGTAATTAATTGGTTTTTTAGATATGAGAATACATAGTGATGCTTTATAACCATCAGAAATTTGAGCACATGTGGAGTATCAGGCCCATGCTGGCCTCTTTGCACATCTCTGTTCTGAAAAGAGGATAGGATTCATTGCAGAGAGTCCCCACAGAATATGAGTGCCCTGAAAATGTAAAGACCGTGTTGTTCTCTGCTGTAACAGTCTCGCTGGCCCTTGCAGTAGAGGGAAATGCTTGTCAAGGGCAACAGTACCAAGTAAATGAGGCATTATCACACATTGTAATATGTGGTGGCACCCACAGGATGCTGAGGACAAATAAGAACTCCCATGCATGATAAAGTGGTTTGGGAAAAGATTTGTAGCATCAAAGCCAGCTTTTCCTTCCACTGGTTTTCAGACTCTCTCCAAGTGAGAATGGGGCAAAGGCTCAGTAGCAGACCTATGAGTTCAGATCCCTGTTTTGGAGCGTGCCCACTCATTCAGTGGGAACACTGACCTGCACAAAAAATGCAAACGCACTCATTGGTTTCCTTAAGACTTAGCCCTCCCCACACACTTACTCTTTGAAACAGCAGTTTAAGGGTATTAATGAAATCAGTGGGAACTATGACTGCTGAACACTTCTAACCACCAGACCATTTATTTGGGAACCCAAATATAGGTTTTAGCTGTTCACAGGCAGCCAAGTTTGAAATCTGGCCTATGCAAACCCTTATTTCTATTTGTCATTTTCTGTGGCTTCCAAATAGTTTCTTTCTTATTGTATGCAACATGTACATTTTAAATATATTTTTAATACTTTCTTCTTAAGAGCTCTAATTATAATAGAAGTAATTTAAACCAACACATGTCATTTGCTATTCCTCTTTTCATGATTAAAGAGGAAAATGGAGATAAATCCAGCAGTACTTTATGGTAATTGTTAGAGCAATTATTTCCCTGACATTGCCTCAATGGATTTCCATAAATGGAAGAACAGACATACTTTGGCTTTTTACCCTCTAGAAAGGAGTAAGAAGGACTGCTAGAAAAACCTTCACTGCTGCCCATTCTAGAATCATATCTATGCACTCAGTCTTCATGGTTGTTCTTCTGGCAACTTCCCTGTGCATTAATATATACTTGAAATTCTAAGATACTAAACAATGATTTGGTAAATATGCTTACCTGCAGTGTACCACCATTGGTGTGTTATCACGTGCTCGACTTGCACGGATAAGTTTTACAAAATGGATAATTGGTGCAGTAGTTTCAGGTACTCCATGTTCTGGCCAAGAAGTAAAGTTACACTGCCTCACCATCATGCAGTCTCCGTGCTGAAAAATACAAAATAATGCAGCTTTTACAGACGAAATCCTACAGAAAGTTAAGTAAGCAACATGTAACCTTCTCAGCAATTTTGTGTAAAAAATAAAGTTAGAATGGCATAATAAGTATAAGCTTTAATGAAGGGATAACTTGTGCACAGATCTTCTGGCAGGTCTTTTTGAGGGATGGCATCAAGTGCATCTTTCAGGAAGTATAAGTGACTTCAGCAGTCACTCTTCATTTGATTTTAGTCATTATATATCACTGTAATTTGTAGATTGCAGGTTCAAGTTTCTATGGCTCATTTAGAAGTTTAGTGAGCTGGGATGACAATCTTTTTCAGGAAAAAGCAACCACTCTGAGACTGATCCAATGCAGTGAAGGCAAACACTCATGCAGTGGTAAACGCAGATACATTTTCTAAGTCTTTCATGCTCTCTCTATCAGAGCAGCGGCAACAATAGCCTCCAAAAAAGAGGTTATGATCTGATACTTAGATTACTTTAGAAGGATGTAAAAATGAAAGAACAGGCTTGTGCCAAAGGCCTGTCTAGATTGATATGCTGTTTCCAACAGTGGCCAAGAAAAATGTTAGGGAATATTACAAAACATGACAAGAATGTCATGTTGTATGTGCAGTTCCCCAGAATATGCTTTCCATTCTTAATAGTTTGTGACTTGTGAACTGCTTCAGTCAGGGACAGTAAATTGAAATTTAATAGTTCACATCAGTATTTTCTACTACTGATTTATGCAGATTTTTTGAATCCCTGTAAGTTTCTAGCATTCACAATATCCTGGAGCAAGGAGTACCACCGTTTAATCAACTGTCATGTAATGAACCAGTTACTATTTCTTTTTAAATTTCTTTTGAACCAATCACGTGCTTCTTTCATATTGCAAGAAACATTGAACAACTGTGAAAAATTATGTGTAGCAACTACTTTGTAGTTGTACTATTTTAAAAAAACTGATCAACATAAAAATGAATGAGAAATTACTTTGGATGCACAATGGCAATGATTTTAAGTTATTTGCCTCACATATGCTTTTTACCTTCACTGGAAGATCATCTAGCATCCACTCATTTGTGAATGGAAGTACAATGTTAAAAACAGCAGTACAGTACACTTAATGACATGGTTATGAAGGGCACAGCTTCTTGTGCAGGGTAGTTCAGCTATAGTATATAGATCATCCAGTCAATCCAGATTATCTTCTTTTCAGTCTCACCCTTGTTAACACAAGTGACTTAGCATTTTGCTGGCATTAGTTCTTATTCTAAATAGTCCTTTTTCCAGTCTTGTTTCTCTATGTTCTATTTTTAGCTGAAAAAAGGTGTATCTTCTCTAAATCATTTTAAAATGTTCAATTTCACTGTACTGTGTGCACAGCATATCCTCGTGAGGTGGCTGCTGAGACAAGCCCCTAACTGCTGTGTTCCTTTCATCACATGCACATGCCACAGGATGGTGATGCCAGCATTTGGACAGCCAAGTTCAGGTCCTAGGATCAGGCTGCACTACATAAAACACAGATCAATGCTGGGAGTGCAAAAGAAGATTGACTTAATTTTGGGTCATTATTCCCTGATTGATTTCTGAGCCTATCTGCTGTTCTGTCTTAATGCTGGGTTTTAACTTTTCCAAAGCATGGAAACTACAGTTGTGGATCATAACAAAGGTGAAGATCTCTGCTATACCCTTACTCCTGTTTCCCAGCACAAAGAGTGGGAGTAATACTGATGATTCTCATTTATATTGGGTGAATCTCCTGGGGGTGGAGGCTAATGGCTGGTGGTACAATGCAAAACAGCTGCACCAGAGAATCTTGCCCTTTAATCTGAGAGGGATACATTCAAAGGGATTTGTCTGATCCCAGAATGGTTATAATTATTCCTTTCTAGAACAGGCACTGAGGTGTCCAGATAGAAATTTCACCTCCCATCAGACCAGATCTTCAGTAACCTTAATAGGCCCTTTGTAGCAGGTTGGACAAATATTTGAACTCTTTGTGACAGAAATTCTCAGGAAATACAACATGAATGAAAACAAAATGCAGGACAACCAGGCAGTACAATGTATATGCACTAGAAGATTAAAAGAATATTGAGGGAGTAGTTGGGTGGGATACAGCATATCGGATGTTCGATGAATTTTTTTCAATCAACTTCCAGTTCTGGCTTACCCTTTCAATTTTTAAATCTCTGATGGTCCAGTCTATTTGAATATCTTCCATCAGTTTAGTGATCACTATATCCCCAAACACAGTTACTGGTTTATTATCTTCTGGCCAGTACTGATGGCATCTTATCTGCAGGGAGATGATTACTAATTAACAATTATCATATTTTAATCTTGACAGAAACTACATACAGAATTTCCATTTATAGCAAATGCTTTTAATTGGTTCACTGGTAACTTACACGTCCTTTTTCAAAACATTGTGTGAGCATCACAAGTGTTTTAGCTCTTGTCTCCCACACCATTCTCCAGAAATCACCCACTGTTCCTGGTAATGGTCCCTGAGTTGCAATAAACTCATTTGGACATAAATAGCCCTAAGAAAGAGAAAATATTTAATACATAATGGTTGGCAAGGAAACAAAAGGGTTTGAATGTGACTCGTAGTTGTGCCTGTATCTGCCATGCCTACGGCTAAAACCTTGTCAGACGTACTAAGTGAATTGTCATATGCCTGGCTAATCACTGCATGGGAGGCTGTCTTGGAAAACTAAGGAAGTAATGGTATGTTTTTGTAGTCCAGTTATGAACCAATACTCCAAATATGGGATGTGCCATTGTAATAGAAATGCATTTAGCACAGAAATTACAGGGACATCTGCTCATCAATTCCTATTTAAAAGTATCTAAGCCTTCATAGTGGCCTTACTGCAGATCCAGCCAGAGGCCACCAAGAATTATGTCAAGTGGTGGCCAACAAAGTGGAATTAAATATTGCTAAGGAGCAGTGGAGCTAGGGAAACAACTAAGGAGCAGTCTGAGAGCTAGTGCAAGTAATACACCCACTACTGACCTTGTTCTTTAGTGATTGTCAGGATCTGCTATAACTTACAGTTGGAGTTTACTGAAATAAATGATCTCCGATGAAAGGTCTTCAAGAAACCTAATGTAGGTGTTGATTTTTATTTTAGTGTTGGCTTCTGCTCTTCAGTTAATTACACATTGGTGTAAAACTTGGGAAGAAGGAAGTTTGTTGAAGAAATCTGTGTAAGTGCTGTGAATGCATGAGTTCACATGAATCTGGTTCTTCACAGAACAAAAGTGTACCAACGTGAACTATTATGCACTACAGAAAGTCTAAAATAACAACAATAGCAATTTTAGCAATAAATTTATGCTTTAGAATCAGCAGTTCATAATGTCACAGAGTTCTGCTTATCACTCAAAACAACTGACACAGTGGTTTATAGCACCACCAAACCTTCTTGTTGGAATTATAGTGTTATAATTCACAGCTGCCTGTTTCTTACTCCATCCATAATATAAAGAACAGGTGGCAGTGGGAAACTATGTTAATCCTCCCTAGTTTAAGAGTGAGGTGAGAAACTATAATTCAGGGATGCAAAGTTCACAGTTCAGTTACTTACTTTGTTTAATCAAAGAAAGTAAAAGTAGTAGCAGTGTTCCCATTTGTTAGAACTCCATACAAGACTTCTCTTTTCCTCTCTCTACATGTGTGCCTATAAATAGACCTAGCTAATTAAATATGTAAATACACATACATATTTCATGTTTACAGCTATATGCATTTATATGTTTATACATCTTCAAATAAGGAACGTGAGAGCATATAAAGGGCCGAACTTTAGCCTTGAGAAATTGTAACATTGGAATTGTCTGTTCACTGATCAACTGTCACCCAAAATATATGCAGACAAGCAAAATCCCAGCAGGGAATGCTCTGTAGCTGGCTTTTGCTGCAGCTTTTTGGAAGTTGCTGTTAGTGTTCCCTGCCTAAGAGTTGGCCTGTCAGTGACAGGAAGTGAAAAGGCTAGGCCATGCTCCTAGCTGCCCGCTTTCCTTCTGAGTCATTCCTTGTATATCCCAGGATTAAGTGGCATTGTTCTTCCTATCTGCCACTCTCAGAACAAAGACATTCTATATAAAGGGAATAAATAGCATTTGCTAACGAAAAAGGAAGATTGTCTCAGCTCTGTTGCTTATTCTCTGTAATGTCTCTCAGTTACCTGGAAATAACTGTTTCTACTTTCCTTTGAGTTGTCTATTTAGACAACACTCTGCATGTCTTGCTATGTGTTTGAACAGTATTTAGTGTAAACCAAGTCTTGACCTCACATGAGATCACCAGACACTGCTAGCAGAAATTAAATCCGTAACTATAATTCATACTTTGAGTTTCAACTGGGCCAAAATGGGACTAAAATATAGATGAGGAATTTACTGAGCACACAATAAGAAAATGGAAAGGCTGGGAAGAAAGCTGAGGATTAAAAATATAGTTTTATTTTTCTCTTCAAGAAGCCTATTTTCATTTTCCTCCATCATAACTTTCACAAAATAATAAGGAGCATGCCAAAACTGTTAGCCATTTCTATGAAAGTTTTCAGTTCAGTTATCTTTGCATCGCCCTATTCATATACAACAACTTTAACTCATGAATCAAGAGAACAAATTACACCTGTTTAAAAATTGACCTTAGTGGGAGTTCCCCTATTGTCTTTAATGATAATGGTATGGAATAATTTATAAAAAGCAATTTGCTGGACACAGTTTTGATTATTACTGGAAATCATTGCTTGGCAATGAAAATAGGATATGTGTACTTTTAACTGGTCATGTTTAGTGCCTCAGGGGTCACTTGAACAATACCATGACAACAGTGGCTGTAGTGAATGAAAGAAAAATCAGAACCCTCTTTTTCTGGCAAGTTATTTTTTCCCTCTTTCTTCTACCAGAAAACAGATACAGTCAAAATGTGAGAGACTTTCTACTTACAGACACATAGCTGGCATTAATGTAGTCAGATCCAGGAATACCAGCATCAGGCATCAGCTTTACTCTGTTGTTATTATCTATCATGGAAGTAAAGTCTAGTTAACTAAAAGATTTGTTCAAAAACTGTAAAACATGTAACAAGTGTTCCTGGAGTGCTAATAAATCAAAAATACTGTTGCTAATCTAACAATATTTGACAGAGTAGAACACTAATTACAAAAATAATTTTACCTTTTCCCATTACTGTAAGGTCTTTCTTTAATGTTCCAGACATGTTGTATATAATACTTTTTAATTTAAATGGTGAATGAACCAAAACCTCCAATTTGATGTATGTATGGGAGGATTCTCTGCCTAAAAGTAGCCTGTGTACTTAAAAGACATGTTGTTCTAGCACACATAAATTCTGTGTAAATCAGAGAGCAGGGTCAGGGATTTGATAGTTTTTTCTATATACTTGCTGCCCAGCTCACAGATCTGAGCCAGATTCTGGCACTTTTCCCACAATTTTACTTTTTTTACATAAGGTTAAGTCATTATTAAAAAGAAAATAAAAAGGTGAGGATTTCTGATTTGGTCCCACAGAACGTATGCAGCAATTACAAAATCCAAGAAACGTCATATGTGTAACACCAGCATTTTGGTGTTTGGTCCTCAACTTAGTAAAGAACATTAGAATACCAAGATAAATATTTATGAAACATATCTGTTCATGTTTTATTGTGTGCCATGAATATAAAATTTTAGGGACTGTAACTTAGAGTATGTCTTGAACAAAGCAGTAGATAGCAGGAACAGCTGCTCTAAAAAGTTAATAGCACAGAATGTAGCATTATTAACCAAGGAATGCCATGCACTCCATCTCACATCACAGCTAATGCCTAAAATAATAATGACATTTCTTGTCTTATTAACTGAAAAATGAAGCAGTGTTGAGTATAGAGAGACAGACTCCTGTCTCCTGTGATAATATCTAGCTTGGGCTTATAAGTTATCATACAGTCACTCTGATCTTCTATGGAACATTTGCAGCACTTGTACACATATCCACAAGGAAGCATATCCAGACTCCTGAGGTAGCTGAATGCACAAACATGTGGATTTTATATGTTTAAAAAATTATGTCTTACTGAAGGGGAAAAAAAAAACCAGCAAGGAAGAATGTTAAAGAGTTTGCTACATGGCTTGAATTACAAAGCCAAGAAACTATTGAGGGTACAGTTTCTTGCACCTGCATATTAAAGCTTGTGAGAGCAAGTTGAAAGCTACTTGCAAATAAAACTGTCTATAAAAAAACCCACAAAGTAAAGATGGATTAGTTGAGAGAAAATTTTTTCATAATGTGGACATGATTGTACTGCTATTTCAAAGACAGATCAAACAAAAATACACTTGCATTCCAAATATATGTTATACTATTGAAAGTAAAGAGCAAAATGGAGGAGATTGTCAGTAAACACACATACATGGCTTTATGTTTGGGAAACGATTCTTAGACCTGTTCCAAGGCAGATCAGCATCAGTTGAAGCAAGGTCTTCAACCAACTTGGGAAGTTCCTGCAGAGGAATAAGTGTTTGTTGGAAAATTTTTGCACTTGAGTGAGTTTAAAATATGACACAATCATCCAGTAAGAGGAAAAACTCTACAGTTCTGCAATAGTGCATTTCTAAGAACAGCTGGAAGCATTACAGAGCTTTCCACCTCACTGTCAATCCCAGTTACACCAGCAGTGTTAGATGCAGACAATGCTGTCAAGTTGAACAATTAAGCTTACATGAACTTTCACCTATACAAGCCTGGATAAAGTCAATCTATCACCTTTTGTAGTTTTTTTCTGGTTTTTTTCATGAAGTTACATGCTAGGTTACCATGCCCTACTGACTCAGCCTTAGTCTAGAATAATGCCTTTTCCTGACTCCTGTATCTTGGGAGAGTTTGCAGTACAGCATGAGAACTGATGAGAATTTAATTAAGTTGAGACAACTGGCAATTAGCTATTGTTCATGGGACTATTTGTGAAAGGAGTGGGAAGAGTTATTTTGGGTTTTACTGCAGTTTCATAACTGGTGATTAGTTCTGTTACTGTAGGACAGAGATGGATAAATCATTCATATTGAGGAACTTATTTGAAGGGGATGTTTGTGGGCATAAACAGGTATAATTTACAAAGTTGATTAAAAGAGTGAAGACAACTTCAGAACTTGTTAATGGAGAAAATGTATTAAAGTGATGATCTCATTGTGGTTTTAAGAGAAGAGAAACTCAGAACAGACATATTTCCAAGTATATTGTTAACTTTAATGGATTTTCCCTTTGTTTGACAAATTTTATATGCAAGTCTGTTTTTAGATTTATCTAAAATATAAATTCAGAGATCTAACTACTGTCTTGAATGAGCACAATACAAAATTTTGCTGCTTGTGTGGAGTAATCCCTTCAAATTGATCTTTTAATTTTTCTGGTTACTGTCTGCATGGGCTACTTCCAAAAGTTGGGCAGATAGCCTTACTATCAGGCTCAATATTAATTATTTTCAAGTGCCCTTTTGCCCAGGTATTTGAGATAATTTGTCTTTTATTAATAAAATTTAATGGGAACCTACTAGCAAATGAATAAATAAATTAATAAATGAGAAAGGTCATGAAAAACAGAAAACCAGGACTGTTTTATTGTAGTGCTTTTCTTTCATTGTTAATTCAAATATTTTGTCAGCCTTGTGTGTAAAACACAGTTAAAGGAGGAGATGTTAAAATTCCTCTCATTCAGAAAGCTGAAACTCTCCCACAAAGTTTCTGTCATTGAACATTTTCATGAAGGAAGGACATACAAAAAATGCCTATTTTGCATTTTGCAGGGGTTTTGGGCCATGGAATCCTGTATCACGTGAACTTTAACTTGCCTCATTTGCCTCACTTGTCTGAGTTGTAGCTTGCCAATTAATTCATGTAGAAATAGCACCCTTATAAAGCACTTTGTAGTAGAGACTAAATAGAGAAGCAGATCATGTTATTTTCATAATGATGCATCTATAACTGAGTAAGTGCTCAAAGGCTTCATACCAGTTCTCTGAATTAGTATGCATTTCAGTCTAAATTACAATTTTCGGATTTGAGGAAGGACTGCTTGGGTTTCCAGACTCAATATTAACTTCTCACAGAAACCATGTTTCTTTGCAAACTCATAAAACTTTGAAATAAATAATTTGTATTTTGTTTACTGTAATACCTTTATGGCACTGTGGTGACATTTGGAAGTATTTCAATTTTTTATTCATGAACAGAACTTATCAGAAAACAAGTATTATACAGGTATTGCTGTTTCAGTAATTTGCCAGTTACTAGAATAGCGTAAGTTCCCAAAGGTACTGAGAGACACAGGAATTTGCTGGAAAGCGTGAAGTTTGAATAGTGGTGAGGTGGTGCCCATCATGAGTTACTTTGGCTCCCTATAGTTTCTTCAAACTTGTCTTTTCTGACCAGAAATCCATTCTCATATGGACCTCAGGTTCATTCTGAGGTCCATATTCTCTTCTCATCATGTTTACACACAGATCATGTTCACATGTGGACCGAGACCGAACCCTGAAGATGTCCTGGTACTGCAGCTTGGTCAAACCAGCAAATTAGGTGAAACCAGGAATGTCCCTGGATTACAAGACTAAGTGAAATGGAAAGAGTCACATTTATGTTGGAAAACTCCAAACCATGTTTGTTGTCCACAAACTGCCTATTGTAAATGATCCCTAGACTACTTTACTTGCCAAAGCTATCTTGTAATTGTCCAGGAAGACTGCTAACTGAAACAGTCCAAATTCAACACAGGGAATATACTAGAAGCATATGAGTGTAAATTATCTCATGTTCAGTTCCCAGTACACTTGAATTTACTTGTACAGAGACAGACAGAGAGCCCAAGCAAGCTCAGCATTATGCTTTTCACAGAACCATAGAATGGCTTGAATTGGAAGGGACACTAACATAATCTAGTCCAACCCCATGCTGCCATGGGCAGGGACACCTTCCACTAGACCAGGCTGCTCAAAGCCCCATCCAGCCTGGCTTTGGACACTTCTAGGAATGGGGCATTCACAGCTTCTATGGGCAGCCTGTTCCGGTGTTTCACCACTTAGTCATGTGTTTCAGATATGGGTTTACATCATGTTCACAGGTTTGTGTCTTGAGCTAGTCTTTCCTCCACACATTGCAGGACCCTCAAATCATTTATATAAAACTAGAATTATGAATGTGGATGAAAACAATGCAGATCATGAGTTCTGCTCGTTTACTGATTGCGTTTTATGTTCCTGAGCATTGTCATTACCAATGTAATTTCAAGTGCACTGTCAATCCTCTTATTTATCTGTTAAGATGTGTGCTACAAATGATATAGATATACACTCCGAATGAGGCACTGAACCTACCTTGAAATTCTGCCTGCCCCTGGACAAGTCATCTGGGAAGATATCACTACACTCTGAAACATGGAAGCTGAAGCTCAGAGAGAAAAAAGACTGAAAACCTAAATGACATATAAAACTGTCTACTATAGTTGACTATATAAATGATTTGAAGGAGGCCTCAGCTTCTTGTATTTCTCTAAATTTTAAATGGATTACAAAGATTTTGATTTGATAAAACACTATTGTCTAAGATTTAAGGGATTATAATGCTGTAAGGCTTACTCAATGTGGGTCACACTTCAATAAAGTAATACTAGAGAGTTCCTGGTAATGAATGTAAATATGTGAAAGTGTTATTGATAGTAAAACTTCCCATCTGTTCAGTCATGCATAATGTAACTACAATCATTCTTGCTCAAGTGAAATAACACTTCTGGTTTTAGGAAAAAACATTCTTACTTTATTGCTCTGAGAATTTTATGGTGCTTTTTATTATTAAATCCAGACCAGTTTTACCTAATGAGCATAACAAAAAAACTGTAGGAAATACCATTAATCTTTATACACTTTTGTTAATGTTCCCTTGGAAACTGAAATATTATAATCTAGTGGAAGAAAAGCCAATTGTTAAATTTTCATTTTTGTTAATCCAACCGGTAAGTTATTCATGGTAAATTTATAAATCCAAAATAATAAAGTCCCAGGACACTGACAAATTATTTTTGGGCAAATGACTGTATGTGTTAAGAAAGATAATGATGATAAAGATTCTAAAATAACAAGAAGTTATTGTTGAGAAAAAAATATGATAGCCATAAAATATTACTTAATTAAAACAGTGAAAACTTTGAGATTTAAATTTGAAATTATACATGCATTATATTATCTGTAACGTATATTTTGAGAACTAGGCTCTTTTCAGAAAGAAAGACAGGCTTGCCGTGTTCATCTGCTCATGTAAGGAGATGGAGGCCATTCACATGGAAGCTATTCTCAAGAGCATAACAAATATGACTATTACTTTTAGAACAAAAAAAAAAAGTAGTACCATGCATAAACCTTTTGCTTTCTGCACCAAAATCTATGAAAGAAAAACTTTTCTGAGTTTCACAGCATATGACTAAGGCCTGAAAATTTCACAGAATGTACATTAACTGTTTTTCTGGAGTCATCATTACTCAGGAAAACAAACATATTTATAGCAGTTAAATAAATCTGTGTATATGTTAGAAAACTCTAAATAACTTGTTCTTAGGTAAACTACATATGTAAAAACATAAATATGGTGATCTTGAAAGGTTGGAGACTAAAGAAGATCATCTTTTGCTGACACTAAGGTGAATAGTTCTGACCAGGCTGCAGTATAGACTGCAGAATCCAAATCAGTGTAATATTACTTTCTAAACAATCAACCCAGTAATTGGGTATTGATTATCAAGGCCAGAGTCCTTCATGGCCTTGCCTGCTTAAAATGGACATGAAATGTGACACACGAAACGACTGAAGGTCTTGCGATGTTGTGACAACTGCTAGAGACATACCGAAAATTCTTCCTGAAACTTTAGGTTGTTGTTTGTGCAAAGCTCTTCAACATGTTGTAGAAAGGATTTCTTGCTTATTGGCCTGAAAGTAAGGACAGAAGAATTAGAAACCCATCGGGAATGTCTTTGTCATTCTTCTTATTTATCTGCAGTTTATTAATAAACAAGGTTTCCCAGTTCAATGGAAACTGATACTTATAGGCAGAAAATTATAAATTGCTTACAGCATACTTACTTGATTTCTTTTCGATCACTTAAAAGAGAAATTCTTTACCCCCTTGTTGTTCCCCCTCACAAAATTTTTAATGTTGCTAATGTTAAGGGTACTGTGGGTTATGATTGTTTTTGTAGGTAACAGCATTTCAAGGCAAGGTTTTGACATAAAAGTAAATTTGTAAAGTTATTATTGCATTCTAAGGTACATAATACTTCTTTGTCCCACAGAAAACATTTTATACATTGCAAGGTTTTAGACTTATAAAATATTGCAGTGACCTCATTCTCATAATGACATGGTTTTTAAATCCTGAGGAGTTTAAATAACCCTGTATTACTTTCCAAGCTAAAACACAGACATGCAGTCTTCACCCCAGAGAGAGAGAAAGCATTTCTCCAGTTACCATGCAATTAGTCATGCTTTTATGATTTATACGCAGCTTGGAGGTTTTTTCTAGTAAACATAGAAGAGGGAACCACACATTGAGACTCACTGATGAACACAACATAAAAATCTTTAATAAACTTACTTGATGGATTTTCTATAACTAAGTAACCTGTAACAGAGATTTTTGTCAAATGTAGCAGTCTGAGAGTTAACCAATATTGTGCATGTTAATAGGTTCTAGATTAAATACCAAGTAACTAAAGATTTGTTTCCCTTGTGGATTCAGCTTCAGATATCTTGAGTGATTGTCTTGATTACTTTTTATCTCAGGTATTGGCAGATATTAATAACATAGTTACAGTTTCTATCATTCTCTTTAGATCACTTTACAGTGCTCTGGGCTCATATGGCCCTTGGAAATCCATACTTGCTGCACACCACTACATATACATTGACAGGCTTCACTTTGCATTATTTACCCCATATCATTCTTCTAAGGGCCATCTCAGAGCATAAGAATAGGTTTAATCTGACTGAACACAGACACCTATTTCTTAGTCACTAGATTTCTTTAACAATCAATGAAGAGAAATAGTTGTGATTTAATCTCATCTGAAGCAGATACCTAAAATAAGTCACATATGAATCATGCTAATGGCATGACTCTACAGAAACCACAGCTATGGTTATTTTTCTAAAGATTTTAAAAATTAGTGTCCTGTTTTCATATTCGTTTTTCACATGTTCACTGCTGTTTATGTATATGACAGTTTTAAAAACTGATACATTTTAAATCTTTAATGGTCTCACAGCAGGTTTCATGAAGATAATAGATAAGCATCTATATTCAAGGGATTTTCAGATGGCCTTGAAACTTGGTCACAATTGTCTCTGAATGGATTTAGAGAGCAAATTTAGAGAACTCAGACTCACAAAGCTTGTCTAAAGGACCAAGTAAAAAAGTTTTAAATAATACAGTTTGAAAGATAACCTGCTCCTTCAAAAAAGCTCTAAGTACCCCTTTTATGTGTCTGTTGCTCCAAAAATCATACATTCTTACAAAAAAAATACAAAAGGCATTATCTAATACAAATTTCTACTGTATTGCTATCATAATTTTAGTAGAAAAGAATTGCTTTAAAAATAGTTGGTTTATGAAATTATTCTTAATTATTTAAATTTTAATTGAGATAATAAAATGAGATGAATACAATTGTTGAATAATTTATTATTAAGCATCAGAGAAGTTAATTTCAAAGCTACTAAGGATACGTTTGTGGTACATACTTTATTAGAACAGCTATCTTCAAACAAAGCAAACTGGCTATTAAAGCCTCACTGCATCAGTCTCACTGGGGTTAAAAGAGTAAGTCACAGAAGTAAAAATGCTTACTAAGACAACTGAAGGACAGCTTCAGAGTGAAAAAGAAAGCAACAAAGTAAGAAAGCATGCAACTCTATTTATTCCGAATGATTAAAGGTATAACTTGTGCTTATTGTAGCATGTAAGTTCTTTGCATTAGGTGGCAGATGAAACTACCATCTAGTAATATTGGCAACATTACAGAATTAAAGTTTCCTAACAAAAAAACCTACCATCTAGTAATATTGGCAACATTATAGAATTAAAGTTTTGTAACAAAAAAGGATTTTTAATAGCTGTACCAAAGTACTGCACACAAATATATATTTGTGTTTGAGCAGAAGAGAAATGTTTTGTTAGGCTTTTTTTCAGGACAAAATGAAGGGAAGTTACACTTGTTTTTTCTTTTAATTCACCTATCTTCACCATAGAACAAGAGAAAAAAGTCATGTCCCAGTTGACATTCCACTAATTTTTTTAATAAAGTTAGCTCTCTTCTCAAATTTTTAGCTTTAGGGACTTACTGCACATAATTCACAGTAAGAAAATGCAGTTTTGTCATTAGGGAATAAAAATTACTTCTATGCTGTACATAAGCAGTGCAGGTATGCCATTTAGTGCTTCAGTGCTGAAGGTACATGGATCCAAAAGTATACTTTTTTTTAAGAAGCAAGGTATTTATGGATTATTACTTTAACCTATCTGTGGGAATTTAAGTGAAAAACTTC
The DNA here is from genome assembly GCF_008360975.1 of Lichenostomus cassidix. Classification (NCBI taxonomy): domain Eukaryota; kingdom Metazoa; phylum Chordata; class Aves; order Passeriformes; family Meliphagidae; genus Lichenostomus; species Lichenostomus cassidix. The sequence continues at coordinate 38,293,244 of NC_139480.1, read as the reverse complement.
TTTTTTAGAACTACTGAACTGTCACACTTCTGTTAGTAGCACATAGCAGTGGCTTGGCAACTCAGAAAATAAGATGATTTACTTTAAAATGCTTATAGGAAAATTAACGTCTTACTTGTCTAACTGTGGCAAAGGTGTTGGCTTTGTTGTGTAAGGATTGTCAGAGGGGATGAATTTTGTGTTCACACTAAAGACTTCCAGCAATGCACAGTTTCAGCATCCTTAAGCTTAAAAAAAAAAATTGTCTATGTCTCTTGATTTGGAATACCTAGAAATAATCTTACAATATTTTGTCAATGAACAAATACTCATCTGTTTGTAATCTTGTCCTCTACATTGCCCAGTGCTTTTTTATAAAGCTCAAAAATATAAATATCACTAGATCTTGATGGGCACAATTTAGAATCAAACCATGAAGTGGAAAATTTCCCTATTTCAGCTGGACCATTTCAGATTCCCACTTGTCTAACTTTGAAATGAGGAAAGAAAAACATTCTCTAAGATAAAAAATGCTTTATTGCCTTAAATCTGATTTTCTTTTAAAACAGTGTATTGTTTCATGTGTGGAGTTTTTTTGAAGACTATCAAAAATCTGAATCCCACTCAGATTACTTATGATAGAGCTAGAAAGAAGCCATTTATTTATGTTGGCAGTGATAACTGAGGACATATTGTCACACAGACTCAGCTTTCTCTCTGGGTCAATCATCTGAAATCCACAGGGAATTTAAACTTCGTCCAACCAGAAAACTATAGAAATTACTATGTAGGCAAAAGGCTTAACTCATAAGCACCACTGACACTTCCTAGGACCAACAGAGGAACTAATTTTTAACAAGTTAATTGAAAGCAATATGGAGCTTAACCCTTCCTACATATTAAAGTCCTAAGGAAAGAGAACACATGGTCATTTCTTCCATTGTTCCAGGACACATACATTCATAAATCTTTTTGTCCTGGGATATGAACTTCAGGAAGCCTATTTTTGATAGCTGATTACTAAAGGGAAACTTGTTGAAGAAAAAGGCAAGGCAGAAGCCATGCTTATCCCCACTCAAAGGAAGACAGGTCTGTCTACACAAAGAAAGAATCAGGCTGGTCTGTAGAAATTAATGTGTGTGCAAAATTGTCTCCTCAATTAAAGACACCCACTGAATGCATAGTATATAGGAAAGATAAGATCAGACAATCATTTTCTATACAATACTTCTCCATAAGGAGTTCTAATTACCTGATATTTTCAAGGGCTACAATGTCTGTAATGTGGAAATATTTCTCCTGACCCATTTTCTTGACAAGCTGTCTCACATAGAGTGAAAAAAACCAAAAAACCCTCAAAGGATCAGTCACAATGTGCAACTTGTCAAGGAATGATTTAAGAAAAATGGGGATTTTCATGGCTTTATCCTTGCTGCAGAAACCACTGCAAAAGTAGGGTGCCAGAGAGGTTGTCTCCTAGGTAAGCACCTGCAACAGGGAAGAGTTACTTGTCTCTCACCAAAACTGGTGCACCCTGAAAATTTAGGGACAGAATCTAGTCACAGAAGATTAGTGTCTGCTTTGAAGAGCCACTTGGCAAACCCTGTGGACATGTTGTAAAAGGCAAGTAACGAGAGCAGCCAGTATATGTATATTCAGTGTGCTTAATGAAACTGTTTAATCCAGTTTAGATTGATGTGCTATGTACATTTTGGACAAGGTTGTTTTTTACTGTTATTCTCTGCCTCCCACCATGTCCATCATGGAGTGCAACATATGTCCCAAACATTCAAAGTCAGCATTTTGGTTCATAAAGATCTCATTTTCCACTAAATTCAGTAGGACTTAATGCCCTCTGAAACTACATCCAATTGATTTATTTCTTAATGAAGACTCATTGAGACAGTGTATATATACTAGCTAGTATTAAGAATTTTAGACACTGGAGCTTGTCAATAATGTTTTTTATGATGACCATTATGTTAAAAGACTACTTCTGGAAACAGGGATTTTCCTTTAATTTTCTGGGAAAAAAATGTTAACCCACAAAAATGTTTCAAAATTGTCAAAATGGGATGCTTCACACTTTTAAATTACTGGTTTTCTACTCAAACTGCCTTTTGTAATGCAAAATACTTCATATTACAAAAGTTTAAAAATTTTGTGAAAGATAATGCTTTGATTAACCTATAATAAACATTTGCTGAGCTTCAAAATGTTGAATATTTGATCTGTGAATGATAAAACATATTTCCAGTCATATTCATACAGAACAGAAAAATCTTTTTCCACTTTTTTGTTTTTCTCATGAGATACCAGCTGCAAAAATTTTCTGAGAATATGAGCCAAGATCATAAGCCATGATCCACTAAGTATGAGAGAATGTCTGAAGAGACAATGGATGAGAGAAAGTCAAGAAGGATCTCATGGAGCAGGCTAGAGTATTTTGATTCTCTGGATGAACTGTGTGAGCTGCAAGTGTGTGCCTTTATTGATTCATAGTAGCTAAATAGTGTAATGTCAGAGAAGTGACAAAACCCCTTGTTTTCATAATACCCCCTTCAAATGAGCACTGCATAGGATGATTAGTAGGTAGAGGAAAAAAGTCTATAATGTTCTTTTATCACCCAGGATTGTCACACAAACTCTCCATCGCCCTTTCAGGGTAGGAAGCTGGACCACATTTCAGTTGATGTATTGCTGTCCAAAAATTACAAACATGCCAGTCTGGTAAAGGAGTCTACCCATCTCTGCCTTCCTCATACACTTGCAAGATGCCACAAACTGAAACACAAGCAGCTTTGCAAACACAGCTGAAATAGCTGCCTAAATGTGGCCAGTGTAGATTGTGCAGATGCAGTGATGCCCATTCCAAAAGTGTGGGAAATTTGTGAAGGTTATACTGTAGTCGTCAACATGTAATACAATATTTTAATCTGCTAACATGTCACTGCTTTAACCACAAATCATGAGAATGGTAGGGTCAATACAAGAACTGGGACTGTGTTTGACTTCAACATAGCCATTCCACAATGGCAACAGGTACAAAAGTTCTTTCATGGTACGACTGTGGAAGTCTAAAAACAGGAAACAAAAACATTTTAGTCATTAGGTTTTGCAATAAGCTGCCTTGGTACATGCTGCCATGCTTCTGCCAGCTCCTTGTATAACTCATTGTCACCAGGAAGAGAGTAACTATTAAAAATAGCATGAGACACTTAAATGTCCCTTTCAACCACTGACCTTACCAGAACAGTAAATATTACACATAGTGAAAGAATCCCTGAAGCTTAAAAAAAAAAGCGCCATAATAAACTAAAAAATTTGGAACAGGTAAAGGATATCCTGTCCCTCATTACTATATTATGTCATCTAGTAGAGTACCTCAGGATATTTTCTGTCTTCCAGCTGAAAAGATGTCATAAATTCTGTCCTGAGGAGCTCTCAATTAGTGCCTGCACTTCAAACTTCAACAGTTTGTCATAATGTTCAACAAGGGACCTGGGCAAGGAGCCTGCTGTAGTTTCAATGCCACTACAGTTTGAAAAATAATAATACAAAATGTAAACAGCTGCATCCTGTACCTTACAATGACAGAAGTAAAGAGTCTTTGCTTTTGGCCATTAAGGGATGGTTGGAAGGAGGTAGGAGAACAATACAGATGGAAGGACATGAAAAATTGCAAACCAAAACATGAGACTGAGTCATTAAAGTACGGTTATGTAACTAAAACTGCTGAAGCACTGTTCAGTAAAAGCCTTGCTGTGCATAAATCACATAATGAACTGTAAATAAGTATGAAATATTATAGTTTTCAATTACTCTTTAGAATTTTTGACTGTAAAAATTTAAACTACACGTAATGTAGACAGAAAAGGGACAAAATGGTATTTGCAAACTGAAAAAGGATTTGACTCTGTGGATGTGTTGCTGAGATTGTAGGGTCACAGTATGAAACAGCTGCAGTGTGAGCACAAAAGACAGTGGAGGAAAAAAGACAGTTTCTCTTAGAGTTTATACATTCTAACTTCCAAAGGAAAGGAACAGCATGTTTCATATGTCACACTTACACCACCTTTGTTTCAAGGATAGGTTGTATATATCAGGGCTCTATTGCCATAACGCGTTATAATTTCCATGTAAAAATTGCCCTGATTTATTTCAAAATAGTTGTGTAACTCCTATAACTCAACATTAGGGACTTAAAATAAATATGATTTCATGATGACAAATACCACTGTTTGTCATTAGAATAGCTGCAAAGATTGACAATTCATTTTGATTAACTATATCATTCAATATAGTATGATAGCACACAGGTTAAGAGTACAGAATGGAAAACACACCATGTTGCTTCAATAATACAAAAACTTACTGGATGACAAAAATCTCCTTGCGTCTAAAGAAAAATGAAGAGTATCTGGAAGTAAAATCCATTAATACTTTAGTATATAAACAGCATTAGTACTATTCCAACTCAGCTAACAATGTGGAAACAAGGCAATTTTGAAGATCTATCAAGATCATTTATCTGAGGCACAGTTATCAAAATGCATTGGCAATGGCTCTGCCTTCAGATGATGCTTTCCACTGACATTAGCAGGTACTAAATTCTGCTATCTGAACGAGTGCCCCGCACAGAACATACCCCAGCCATTACGTCAATGAGTTCCAGATGATTCCCAGTATGTTTTCTCATCTGTTACAAGCAGCCATTCTTGCATGCTCTATTTTGAACAGGTTCGTACATGCAATCAACTTACTCTGTACCACACACAGACACACACAAAAACCCCAGGTCAACAGCTACAACCTTTCATCTTCCAGCTATTCCAAGTCTGCAACAGTAGGATATTTGACTATGAGGGCAAGACTATTTTAGGCTTCTCATCTTTAAGGAGACTGCCTACCACAGTGTTTCATCTGTGACACAGCAGGGAAAATAAAGGCAGGTGAAGAATGTTCACCAAATATTTCTAACTCAGTTGGATGTCACATATTATTGATAATCATATTTGTTTGGTGAATAATAGCAATATTTCTGGCAGTCAGAAAGCAGTTTTCCTTCTGATAAATATCTGTGACAAGATTTTTTATCAGATAAAAAATATGAATCACTGCATGCACCTTAAAGGAGTAGACGTTAGGATGGTGAGTGCACTGAGCTCCACAGAAAACCAGATGTTATGCCAATCCTTTTCTTTAAAAAAAAAGCTTTCTAAGTGTCAATTAAACAATGACAGATTTGTTCTTGAGTTAGTTGATTTGTTCTTGAATTAGATGACAGGGACTTCTAGGAGTCTGGCTTTTTCAAAAAGCTTTTGTAAGTTTGCAGCGTACACAAAAAATTGGGCCATTAAAAACACTCAGAAATTCTGCATGTTTAAAATATGTAGCCCTTCTTTGGCTAACAGAATTAAACAGTGATTTGCACTTAGATTTTTATCTTGTTGTAAAAAGAGCTTAAGATTAAGTGATTTTCTAAAAGCTACTGAGAAGTGTCTTGAGGATGGAGGTCATTCTTTGAAAAAGGATCTCAGTGACCTGTATAAATAAGAACAGCACAAACACTTCCAAACAAGCAAAGGTCAGAAAGGGGTCATGGCTACAGACCCTTTGGACTACTGTTTTGCCTAAGGAGTATGCTTACCGTGTAAATCTCTCATCCTTCAGCTCCAGGTCTGCCACTGTGATCAGCTGATCCAGTTTGAATTTTGTGTCAACAATTTCAGCATCTCGTGGGGAATATGTCCCTCCCTCTTTTTGCTTTTGCCGAATTCTAAATGGAAAATAATGGTGAAAAGCAAACATGCAAGAGATTTAAGGACACATATGTCATTACTTTGATTTGACAGGCTGAAACTGAAAAACGGTTGCCAGGAATCCTTTCTTGGCTTTTATTCTTGTCTCCCTTCTAACAGTGTAATTTAGTCAAATACTGAAGTTATGTTGTCTGAAATTCAGAAGAAACAATCTGCATGCTGTATTCTTTTAGTTTTCCTACAAAAATTCCTTGGTAATGGCTGAATAATGCAGCTGAGTAAGAACAGAACTGATGAATGAACAAACTAGCATCATGTGAACAGTATGCAGCCTGCTTCTTTATATGGACATTTTGTTCACTATTTGAATTAAAATTTAATTTCTCTTCCACGTGTGAGAGTTCAATGTATTTAACTGATTAATTTATTAGGAAGACAGAAATTACAATTTAGAGTATTTACTTCATACCCAGCTGTAAATAATATTAGCCATCATGATAACTACAACCAGCTGACACTCTGATCTGTCAATAGAGAAGTGGCTCTGAAAGGTTAAGATAGGCTACAGTTCTGATTTACCCTCTGGAAAAGTGGGATTTTCTTCTTCATCTATGGAGGTTACCCTTTCTGGACTAAAGTCTTTGTGAGTCTCTCGTTAAGTTTCTTCATAAAAACAACCAAGAAAAGGCAACCAAAAATCAACACATTTTGAAATTACAGATTATTTCCAGTTATAGGACTGTTTCAACTCTTCTTTAAACCATTCTTGAGTGTTTTCAAACATGCTATGGCAAGGATACATAAATCTCACCTTGCAAAAGCATATACTGCGGCCACCAAAATAACAACTGAAAGTATACACAAAGTAACAGCAAGGATAACTTCTACAGATCTTCCTGTTGGTCCTTCACCTGCAACAGAAAGTGGAAAGCTAATATATCATAGAGTCTTCAGAATTTTTAAATTTCTGACGGTATGAAACAAGGGAATAATGAGAGAGAGACACTTTTTGTCTCTGTGTTCAACCATTTTATGTCTTCAACCATTTTATGTTGGTTGAAGAGATGCTTCAGAAAGAAAGATATAACAAAACCAGGAGCAGTTTATGTACGGGTTCCTAAGCATTGCTGAATTATGTCATACATAATTTTAATACAGCTGTATGTGCAGCCATCCCTTGGTGCTTTTCAGTTTTACCTGCTAAACAGGTAAAGAGTGTCAGTCTATACTGCAGTAACATCAGTCTGAACACCAGCCTGACTTCAGCTCCTGCTTCAGTCTCTGTGCAGCCAAAGACAGAGCAGCATGACTCCAACTCCTCAAAGTAGAAAAGGAAGAGCACAACTCTAAAGTAATGAGGCTTGCAGCTGCCACTCACAGACATAAAATAAAAGATGCTATTTTTAGAGGAATTCTACGGGTGCTGATGGAACCCAACTAGTGATCAGCACTGAACTTTCTGGATTGATCTGCCACCATTAACTCATGCTCCTGCTTTATGTGAGAATTGGTGATATTGTTAGGAATAACCATCAGTAGATCAGAAGTAATCATAAAGGCCTCTATCATGGAAAAGGAAAGGTGTTGGTATTCTAATCAGTCCTTCCAGGTGAGAATGAAATCTCTCATTCAGAAACTGATAAGGTACTTAGATTAGTAGTTTCTAGGCCTCTTTTTTTAACCTCTTTAGTGCTAAATTTCTGAGACTCTAATTTCCCACCCTTCCTGTAGTCCTGTACTTATAAAAACTCACCCTCTTTTCCCTTAGCCAACAGTGAAAATAAGAAAAGCAAGGGAATACTACTGCTGGTATTGTTCAGTTTTGTTGACATTCACTTCTACTTGCTGGTCACTGTAGAAAAACTTAGCTCCTGTTTAGCCTCAAGGAGAAGGAGAAAAGTGCTGCTTTCTGCCGTACAAAACTATTTCCCAGTCAAGGGACAACATCGTCCCAAGCACACACTGGGAAACACTGCAGTCTTGGCTTTGTTTCTCTCAAAAGGCTATGATTTTTTGATTATAGAGTATATTGCAGATGATCTGGACTGGTGTACGTGAGAGAATGTGATTAAAATTCAAAATTATCCTGTTTTACCTGAAGAAATCACCTTAAAACACTGGGATGGAATTTTGAAAGATCAAGTGCATTGTTCTGCATGTAGGTGGGATGGCATTTTGAAAGATCAAGTGCATTGTTCTACATGTAGGTAGGAATAATCAATAATACAGCACAGAAAACAATAGGTTAAGCATAAATTTATCAGAAGAAAGTGAGATTATTGTAGACTGACACTGACATGAATAAGCAATATCATGTCTGTATGAAGTGACAGACAATAGAATTCAGTAGAGTTTGCATAACACCTGAAATCTTCCACTGCATTAGTAAAATTTTAGATGCAACACTGTACACCACAATATAAGAAAAATATTTAATCTTAGGTAAAGATAATAGAAGAGAAAAGCAAGTACATACAAAAACGTTTTGATGACAAAATGAAAGATTATGTTCTTGCCACTCACTTATCACTGCAATAGGGCAAAATTGTTAGTGATGTGGAACAGAAGAATATCCAGAGCAACCTCTTCAACAGTTCTGTCTATTTTGCACTGAACAGTGAAGTAGGTCTTAAAGTGCACAATTAACACATTATTTCCTACTTCTTTGCAACAGGGGAGGACTAAACGTATCTCTGCAGACATGTCTACATCATGTAGAGATGATCATGGGCATGGGAAGAGACAAAATAGAAAATATAATGTACAATTCTGAAGTGCTGCACTCAAGACATGATAATAACAAAATGCAATAATAGAATATCATAAGGTCAGTTTCTATGCAAAAAACAGTGTAAGGAAACCCCATTTTGATTATATCCTATCTTATCAGCTTTGCATTTCACATGGAAAAAGTACATTTACACAGCACTACCAGTAGCCCCACAGTGATTTGCTGAAATAGCCATCAGAGTTTACAAAAAGGTTATAAACTGCCTTGATGTATTACAGGTTTAAGCAGTATTTATCACTGTATCTTAATTATCTCAGGGAAAAATCCTGACCTTTCATTGTAGTATGGATATCAACTTTTCAATGAGAGTAATTGATTATGAGGAAGAAACTCCACCTCTCCAGCTCAAGAGAAAGGTTGTGGTACTCCAAATATGGCTGGTTGGGTGGGTACACCCTATTAAAATGTATATTTTACTATAACTAAAAAACATTATTGAAGCTGTATATTCCCATAATTTCTGCTTCAGTGTTCCTCCCTAGCCAAATTCCTATTATTTACAAGAGCATCTGGCATGTGTCACAGAATTATCTCTCAAGGTTTTCCTTTTTTTTTTTCTGCTTCAAACCTACAATATTAAGTTGCACTGACACAAGGTTAACTTTATTTTCCAGATCAAAGACCTACCTATTCTATCAGTAGATGTAGAAACCAGAATAATGTAGGGGGTTTTGAACTGGTCTGAATATCTCTGCCAAAACTCAAATCAGTGTTTTATCTACTAAAATGAAAATGTAATGGTGGAAACCCACAAATTTCAATTATTATTATTAAAGAAATTAATTTATTTAAAATCAAATTGCAATCCTGATTTCAGGCAGCATAAGTTTCTCCTGGAGAACAGCTAATGTTTTGAGTGCAATAGAAGTAATTGGGTTGCAAAGATTTATAAAAGCTGACTTTTTGCATGTTTTCTAAGTTATATTTCTAGGGCAAGCTGGAAGTTCCTATAAGCAAAGCATGTTCTGTAAGGAAACACTTGGGCAAGGTTCCTCATGCTGTGTGTCTCAAGAAAGATCTTTATCTTCAAGACCATTCAACTGCAGTAACTGGCACCACTTGTGATGTATCAATATAAGTTGACTTCACAACACTAGTAAGAAAGCATGCAAAGAACTTTTGATTATCTATTCCATGCAAGTTGTACAGGCTCTGAAATTTAGAAGCTAAGGTCAGACAAAAGTATGCTGTAGTCTTAAAAAGCAGTGCTTGATGTTAAAGTTTAGCACAGAAGGCATTCGATGGTTATGAGGAGACATGGATATCTAAGGAATTTATCCCTTGTTTTGTTTTTTTCCCTATTACAATTTATTCAGCATACAAACAGATTTTGCTTATTTATCATGTACAAGGTAGGAAGTGTTGCAAGTTTTCAGTAATATATAAGGCAATGAATTACACTATCTGCCTGCCACTAAGTATTGCAGATTTTTCTGTTAGAAAGGAGAAAATTGCCCAGAGGACTGGAAACACTTGGACTCATTTGCAGTACACTGGCTTTCCCTGACTGGACACTATCCTTCCCTTATTGGGAAAAATATTTGCTTTGTTCGCTTAGAAGTTTTAAACTCAGAGCATATAAAGACAATTTTATGTTGCACTTTCCAAAGCATTCCAGGCTGGAGAAATAGTGACAGATCCTTTCAGAGTGTTCAGGTAGTGAATTAGCATTTCAGGGTCTTCAGTATCAGATCATATAACAAATTCCTAAAATGGATTAGATGGATAAGGCAGCTCATATCACAGAAGATGAATGCCAAATGAAAAATATGTGCCCACTAAAATTCTTCTGGGTACTCATCCAGTTGTCTTGGTATCCATTTTCAGAAAGTCAGGGCTAATGCATAGCTAAGTAAGTTTTTGGCTTACAAATATATTAAAAGAACTTACAGATCTTATTGCAATCTGCTACAAGAGATGTCATTCCATATTTTGGGGGTATATCAATATGGCCATGAAGGAATTATGTTTGATTTCAGACTAAATAACAGCTGGCCTATTGGCTAGTGATTTTAGAAGCAGATGGATTCTATTAGACAATAATAATATATTAAATCATGTAAAGCTTTGTCTGTATCTAAAGGATGAAGGGGCTAAAGGGTCATGCCCTTAGATGACCTGCCATTAAGTTAACTGGAATATAATCATAGAATAATTTAGGTTGGAAAAGACCTTTAAGATCATCAAGTCCAACTGCTAACCCAGCACTGCCAAGGCTACCACTAAATCCTGTCCCTAAGTGCCACATCTACACATCTGTAAAATACCTCCGGGAATGGTGATTACCACTTTCCTGGGCAGCCTGTTCTAATGCTTGACACTCTTTCTGTGTATAAATTCTTCATTGTATCTGATCTAAACCTCCCCTGGCACCATTTTTTGGGCCTGGTCAGGCAGCCAATTTTTCATGCAGCCAAGACTATCCAGTGCTAGTTCTACATTCAACACAGAAGGAAACAGCATAAACAGAATAGCTACTGTCAGTTTGCCAAACAAGATTAAACCATCCTGGCAACATGATATTTTTATTGGTATAATTAAATCTCAGCAAACAAGCTTTGTCAAAACTGCCTCTTCATTTAACAGTCCAGCTGACGTAGAATCTCTTGACACACTCAAAAGCATACCCAAGGCAAAGAATCTATTTCTTCAGTCATTCTAGTTAAGCTATGTCCAACAAACATAGAGATTATTTACTTCACGGAAACCACTGTATTAAAAGAAACAGGGAATTGTGTAAACTCTTTAGAAATAGAGAAATACTTTGGTAAATGACACGCTTCTTACCTAATGTTTTGACAGGGTCAGAATAGTCAGAATCTGTAAACTGTCCTTTAATGTTAGTTGCTCTGAACTTAAATCTGTGAAATAAAACCAGGAAAACTTATGAAATAATATTTATGTGCATTTTCTTAAATATTATTTCACTTAAAAACTAAAAAATATTTTTGAACTTACTATACCATATTTTGGCATCATTATTCACCTGCAAAAGCGACATTATGACAGACATCAAAAACTCAGTGTCAAAATCTTAAATGTATAAAAAATGCCTATGTGAATTATGTGCCTTGAATTTGGGATTATTTGATTTAAGAACTCAATAAGCATCTTCTTTTGCTTGAAACATTTTGTAAAAAATTTGTCTGCCATATCTATGCTCAGCCAAAAAATTTAAAATTAGATACATATGATGATCATTTCAATGTCCACCTTTTCTACTTGATCTATATCTTTTGAGTGTTTGCATTAATCTATATTTCACTTAAATCTTTCTCTTGGACAGACATAGACACAAATGTACTTACAGGTACTGCTTTCTTGGTTTCAGTGGGCCATTACATATTTTGTCTTGACTGCCTGGTATCATACATGTGGTATCAGCACCTATGATGTATATCTCTTCTTTCCCACCCAGATCTTCTTTTCCTTCTATACACGGTGGGTTTGGAAAGCCTTCATTTGTAAAATATGGCCTCGGTCTGTTGAAGTAGGCATCATACCACTTAGTAACATTCCCATCATGCTGAGCTATTGTCAAGAACAGAAAAAATAGATACAATTTACATCCTAACCAGACTGCAATTAAAGAAGTTACATCGGGAATTAATTTTTTGAAGAGTTTAGCATGCTATTGGTGCCATCCACGCAAATAAGTCTATAACTGACTTCGCACTTGAACCCAAATCTTCTTACTGTCCACATTACCTGTGTTTTGCTAACTCTGAGTAAGCCAACTGAAACACATCTAGAAAATTTGAGGAACAATTTCACACAGGAGCTCTGCCTTTGGAGTTTATTACTTGCACAAGACACTTGACTTTGAGCATGGCTAGCTAGCAAAGCCAGTAGAAAGTCTTTACTTTGAAGACAGCAAGGATTGTTTCATAAGTTAAATTACTAGATTTGCATACATGGACACTACCCAGCAGCTCATGAGAAAAATCTTCTAAATGTTGCCTAGCATGGTGTTTGCTTATCTGTCAGTTCAAGAGAATCTTCACAGCAATAGCTATGAAGTAAATGTCTTTAAAATTTGCACTAAAGTGCAACATTCAGAAAAAGGTGAGACACTTCAGATGAGTTCACTTAATGTGCATGTTTTACTTCTATACTTTTAAACCAAGTAAAATTTGGGACTTAAATACCTAGAGTTTGTCCTTTTTAGGTAAAGTAAAACTGACCATGTGATGTCCTATCATAATACTCCCACTGGCATTGGTAAGCAATTACTCAAAAGGTTTCACAGCACTGTTCATATGAGTAAATGTTCATCAGTCCATACGAGGGAATAAACATTCTTACCCACAGTCTACAGAAGGGATTTATGTAACTCCCTCTGCCCCCGTAATGAAATGGAAATATCAACTGCACATGGCTGCATTCTTTTATGGGCAGCACTAATAGTGACAGAAGAATAACCTTGCCAAACCCCAGCAATTTCATATTTATTTGCATTCACAAATGTCAAATGTTGGGTTTTTTTCCAAGGAAACAAAAAATAAAGAACTATAGTGATAGAATTAGGAACAGAATAATATTGGTGGCTTCTAACAGCATGGAAGACATTTTGATGGCAAGTATTCTCAGAATCCAGTACCCAGCCCACAGGTATTGTGAAAGATACTTCACCCTTAGTGCTGTTTCCACAGCAAAAGTAACTTTGTTGACTGTTTTCTCAAATGAAATTACTGAAACTCAAGAAAATAGATAAAAAGACAAACAGCCTAAACCTGGAAACAATTTTCAAGGGAACTTATAAAATTCTACCTCCAGCTTCCACAACAAGAACTTGTATCTTCTTTATAGGGCCGTGATCATCACTGTAATAACAGATCGGCATTCTGATTGTAATTGTTGTAGCTGTGACGAGTAATGCTCCGTTGGTATCATAAACTGGTGCTGGTTTCTTTTTGGGCCTTGGCGGTTCTGTTTTTAAACAAAGATAGACCACAGAGTTCTGTTTTTCCCTGCAGGGGCATTGTTCAGGCACATAGCTGAATTATGCAAAAAAAAAAATCTCCAGCATATTTTCAGGGATGAATTAATGTTCTAATTACTGTCTTAAGCCTCTAAAAACTATATTCTGATAAATGCCTGATAAAAATATCAGTTTTCAATTGAAAGAAAAAACAATAAAAAGAGTGTTTTTTAGTTTTTCAATTAATATCAATTAATTACTTTGGGTTTTTTTGACAACCGTGATACTACATACTTAGCTATTTCTGTGTCACATTCTAGGCTGTTTGCTGATGGTAACTAAAATATTGAACTTGATATGATTACTTCACTGAGTCTGCACATACTTTACAGTATCATTCTAATACAAACAGGAAATGATCAGAAAAACTGAACACTACAATTCAAGGTGATCAATTATATATTCCTGTTCCTACATTATGTGCCCTCTAAATAATAGCTCGAGGCATGCAGCAGTGTACTCACAGGTAGTGAGTATTTCTTCAGAATTTATAGAGCTTTCAGATAAAGGGTACTTTATGGGACATACCTTTGATATCCATGGTTATTTTCAATTGAATTTTTGGCCCTGCACCAGCACCATTAATTGCATACACCTTAAAAAAAGCAAACACTTGTTTTAATGAGTATTGTAAATAGCTTCATGTTGGCCAATTCTGGATATATCTGAAGCAACAATGAATGCAAAAACACTCCTTTTGTCATTCACAATTGAGTAGAACTAATTTTATATTGCTTTAAAATCCTAAGTACAGTAACACTTCACTGCTTGTAATGTAGCTCTTACAAAAATAAGTAAGCAAGCCCAGTTAAAGAATGATCTTTCTTCCTCTCATGCCCCAGTCTCTGACCACTTGAAAGTACCTCATGTACATATTTCCACCAAGCTCTCCTTGCAGAACTAGACTGCTCACATCCAGTGAGCCAAACAAGCAATGCTAGTAGTGGACTTAAGAGAGAGATTTAGTCTTGTGCTTGTGACTACGTGTCACAGACTGCTTTGCTAAGCACATGAACTGGTCATCCAGACTAGTGATGAGTCCTGCTCCCTCTCACTCTATCCTGTTTATTGCTCCCTTTGTTCCTCAGACTTGCTTCTCTTTGCACCCCAGCTAACATTCTTGGCATGAAAATCTCTTATTCAGCCAAAGTTTCAAAATTATCTCACACTTTTATCAAAGAAAAAAAATACCACCCCCCCGAAAATGTATCCGTTCTTACGCTGACATTATAGGTATGTCCTCCTTTTAGTCCTTCTATCATGGCAGTGACTGACTGATCTTTTTTTTCAATGACACTGAGGTTGTGGATCTGGATGGCAGCAGGGTCATCTTCATTGTAAACCATAGCTTGATACACTTGAATATTTCCATTTGGTTCAGATGGTGGCACAAATGTTACTTGGAACTTTGTTACTTCATCTGGTATCTTCTGAAAAGTTATGTTGTTAGGTGGGTCTTCAGGCACTGAAATAAATATTTCAATGACCCACTTAATCAGTTTACTATTATAACTATTAGAGTAAAACCTGGAAAATTAAAATTATATTTTTTCTATATCAGTATTATATCATTGATATTTTCTGGTTTTTATTAAAAATTCTCAAATACTTATTGTACATGTAAATATTTATAAACACAATAAAAAGTCAAATATCTAATGAAATCCTGTTCTTAATGATGGCATTGAATGCTACAAATTGTAAAAGTAATGATTAGGTAACACTCAGTAGTCTCTACTGATTTTTTTCTGATTATCTACTTAGAACGCCTGGAAGCATCATTATACCTTGAAACACATCTGGGGTAAGCAAATCCCTGCATGGGTTGACAAGAAGCAAGAGTCAGTGAGTATCCCTTTGTGAAAGCCCTCTGTTAACAGCAAGCTCCCTCCCAGCACATAAACAAGCCACCATGCTCTCTTCTAAGACTCTCTGCTTATCACAACTAATGCTTTAGGAAAAAATTTTCTGCTAACCGGTGCCCAGACGCAAACACAACATGCATTTTTCCCAGAGGCAGTTTCTTGTCAAATGCTTATTTCAGTAGCTTATTCTCAAGACAGCAAAGGTGTAAATCATTTTCCCAATGTCCCTATCTTAAAGAAAAGGCTGTAACATTCTTTCCAGGCAGCAAAATATTTATTGCTCTACCTGAGCAGACAAGTATGTAGCGTGACCTCTAAATAGTGAAATCAAGCAATGGAAGGTAAACACATTCTCTCAGCCAAGGATTTAGATGCAGTTGTCCTGAGGTTTTTTGTACCAGTGAACATATGCTTATTCAGGCTTCTCTGGAGTAAGTGTGTAAACTGGTCCTAACTAACACATATGCTAAGCTGTACAAACGAGATGAAACAAGATGGAAAAAAATACCTGTTCCTCTCTAAAGTTACTGCACCTCCTAATGTATCACATATTTACATAAGAGAAAGGGCTACCAGAAAAGATATCACAAGATGCTCGCAGGATTAATTATTCCACAGTAAAACACTGTATCAGCTTCCAGGCATAGAAATAGATCATGAAATCCTTAGCATTTAACTTCTTCAAAGCGTTGGAGATACATATACACTCATATATACACACACACACACATATATATATAGATATATATATACACACATATATATATCTATATGGACTTTGGATTTTCATACATCAAAGGAAAGATAAATGATAAAGAAAATCACTGTGTAGTACATTTAAATCTGAAATTAACCTGAGTAAGTAACTAGAAAAAGTTGTTCTGCAGCTGATTTCCCTAGTGATAAGGGAATTGTGCTTTATGCAGAGATGCTTGTTAGTTTGATTTAAACAAAACTTTAATACCTCTTGAGAAATATTTTTAATGTTTTGGTTTTTTGTTTGTTTAAACAATTGAAAACAATTCAAAACCAGCAGAGACAGTAGACAGAGCATAACCATGACCTATGTATGTAAAGTTAGGATAAGATCATTCCCATGTACATCTATTTATATTTTTCAAAGCAAATGCAAATGCCATCTACTTCTCTGCAACATCTCATCTCTCAGTTTTACTTCTCTGGATAACTTTACAGAATCCTCTGCTTTTGTCACCTGACTATCTAGCTTGTTCTCCAGATCGTTTTGAATCTGTGGAACAGCTGACTCAAGCAGAGATTCCTGTGAGCCTTTGCTAGCAACTGCCTTCCACTGAAAATACACAGAAAATGTCCTCAAGTCAGCACAGATACCATTTATAAATGGTGGGATTCACTTCACTTCATTTTTTATGTTTAAATTTTGCACCAAAACCAAGGATGTTGTTCAGAGTTTTCAGTAGTCTCAAGACAAACAGGTCCCTCCACAAGGGAATCATCCCTGCCCAAGACAGGTATGTTGTACACACATGCTAATACAGACAGAACCTCTCTCTTCATTGACTGTACAAGAAATCCAGATGGCTGTGTTCCACATATTCAAATTTTACATGGAGCAAGTTAGGATCCCTGCATAGCTAAAGGTAAATCTTAGTATTTATAACAATAGCTTTTTTGTTGTCTGACACCTTTTTAAATATTACAGAAAAAATATTGTGAGGACAAATCTGTATTAAAAGCCCACCTTGTGTTCAAATTTCTCATTTGCTTGTCAAATTAAAGAAAAACTGTGACGTTTGATCTGTATAAAGTAGAAAAAAATACAAACCTGCTTCAAAAGTGGAGATAATTACTGGAGAACTAGCCTTGCCTTCTAGGAGTGCAGCATTAACATCCCCCGTAAAGGCAATGATTACTATGGAATACCTTGTAAATGCTTTCAAATCAGAAATTTCTAAGACTTTATCCTCATCATTTGTCTTCAAAAACTGAGCTTTAAAGTTGTCATTATCTACCTGTAAAAAAATAATAAAAAATAGTTGTTACAAAGCTTGAAACAGTCAAAAGCAGGAAATTTTTATTTGAACATCTTATTTAACTTTTCTTATTTCATTTTTCTAACTAGTTCACGAGAAGTCTCTAGATAGCAAGAGTATAAAGCTGTGCTGGGGAATACACTCCCATCTCACCCATGTGTTGCTTGTTTGGCACTTCCTGCAGGATGTGGTTAAGGAAATGGGCTGTTTGCTTGGCACTGTCTCACACCAAGTAAACATGAACTGATTTGTAGACACTGGGCCAGGGCAACTCTAGTGACTTGAAATGGGGACTCAAACTAGGCAAAGATCCAGAAGATGAGCAGCTTTATCAAGGAAGATTGTTTGGAATACAATTAGAAAACTGGGCAGCAATATATAATGTTGATACAACTGAAGAAAGTGTAATTCTTCTTTGGATATATTAATAGAAGCTCTTTTTTGTGAGAGAGTTGGGAAGGAGTAATTCTCTCACTAGAAAAGTTGGAAGGTTTTAGGGTTCAATCTAGAAAAGGGAGGATTGTAGGAGACCTAGTAATAATTTTAAAATATAAAAAGGATGCTAATAAATTGAAGATAACCCACTGTTTACAATGTTCTTGAAAATACAAACAGAAATTTTACTTGCACAAAAACCAATTCGAATTAAAAATCACACAATCTTCAATGATATACCTAAAAAAGTAACTAAAATTATGACTAATAATTTAGTTATAAACTAAAATAATCTACTGAGTTGCTGAGCAATTTTCAGCACTGGATATTACATGAAAAATGTAACAAATAATTTGTGAGGAATACTTTAGGTACATGTATTTCTGTGTCAGAGCAGGCTATGGGTTGGATTACACAGTGGATACCTATCATCCTTACATCTCAAATAATTTGTAGTTATGTAGAAAAATCTCCAGTGTTGGACTTTATATCCAATTAATCACTTCTAATGGTAGCTTCAAAAAGGAGAAAAAAGGAAAAAATGTGAGCTTTTCTAATGTTTTATCAAGTATCATTTACAAAATTCTATTTATGTATATTCCCACTTCTTCAGTCAATAATGATTTTATTATTATTTCTTCAGTGTGTAATTTGAAAAGAGGATTAGGTAGCTGTACAGTAGTTTTCCCACTGAACAAAATCTGTTGTAAATGCAGCTGATAAAACATTAGAATAGCTCAAGCATACCTTTTATTTGATGGATAGGCATATATCCCCACTGAGAATTAACCTGAACTAAACTTTCTGATGAATTAAACAGACATTCATTTCCTGGGATGCCCATCAAGAGCTGAAACATTTTCTTCTATCTGACTATCAAAAATCTGACTTATAAATACTTATTCAACAACTAAAGAACAATCATAGCAATACATAATTAAGTGTGTTTCTATTCTTCATGAAGTTTAATGGTTAAGTTCCATTTTCCTTACCCATTTCCAGGAATATTTTATTTAAAAGTTAAGTAGTAAGTAGTAGACAGTAAGTAGACAGTACAACAAACTAAGACGTGGCTTGGAGGAACAGTAATGAAGGAGTACTTTCTGATCTATAAAACTGCAAGGAAAATCCTAGTAATTTAGCAGTATCCTAATAAATTCAGTTATGAATACTAATATTAACATTTAGAATATAACAGAGTAGAAACCTGAATTATTCTATTTTATGATGCTGTTTTTATAAATATTCAAAGATACCCATTGAGAAAAAAATGAGTAAACTTATACATACTGGAGGTTTGTGGAATTTGGAGTCTTCATAAAATTTCCCACTGGGAGAATAAAATATACACTAAAAATTTCACTGAAAAAGATTGTGACAGCTTTATTGGTCTTTAAGAAGGAATAGATTCGTCTACTAAAGTTCTACAGAACTGGCACCTGTAGTTACTGATCATTAGACAGACAACACTTAAATACAAGGAATCTATAGACACAAAGCTGGTTATCTGAAATATATTTGGGAAAAAAAACCCAAAAAAACTCACTTTGTAAAAACAAAACTATTCCTCCAAACTGAAGATTTAAAACAGTTTTTTAAGTTCCTTTCAAATGCTGGCATATTCACCTAGAACATTCCATAGTTTATCTTGCTTCAGGAGTTTCATTATAACTTATATTGATAAGGCATTTATAATATTTTCACAGTGTAGATTGAGATGATACCATTTATAATTTCAGAATTACTGGACAGAGAGGAAATTGTTTCAATACAACTTGAAAAAATGTTAAACACAAAATAATCAAGCTTTGAAAACTGAATTTGTAAGTTTTATAAAAACCATGAAATGTTGTTCTGCTGATGCACTATAATGCTGTTTAGTCAAAAAATGACAGGAATTTTTCACAAGGAAGAAGTCTTCTCTAACTTTATTAAATGGGAAATAAAACTTGGTATGTAGTTTTTAGTGACCTACCCACTGGGCTAAGGAATCATCCCTGTACATCCTCCCCTTGTCATATACCCTTCATCCTTCCATTCTACTGCTGCAGTAAGCATGTTCAGAACTGAGCATATTTTACTCTACATGTTGTACAACGAACTTGAGGAAGAGAAAATTGCAGGACTACACATTAATCTCTCGTAACTTTCTGAGTAGCTTAAAAATATTTGGTATCATTTTTACTGATCTCCTTGGAAATTTTTATTGAAGAAATATCTCAGTATTAATATGTTAGCAGATCTGTATTTCTTATTATAGATTCAGAAACATTAAATATACACACATAGCCTTATTCTCTTCTCAGAAAATTTAGAGAATTTTCTATTTAAAGGACTTAAATAGTTTGAAGTAGCTTTTAAATTTTTTCCTACTAACAGACGGATTCAGAATTTTTGAAACTGCAAACAGCAACTTTTCTTCCATAAAATCTGGTAAACTACTTACTCTTTTCATTTATAGCCCTGTCTGTATAATTTCTGACAGAACAAGGAACCTATATCCTACTTCTCATGAGCTTGAGCTTAGAAAGTTGCCTATCTTGCCACAGGGCAGGAAATGAGGTTTGTTAATGGTGGTTTTAAGGCGTTTTGTATAAGTGTAGTACAGAATGAAAAGAGAAAAGCCACTAGAGCGTTTCTCTTATGTCAGCTTTTTTTGGTTATAAAGATCAAGGAGAAAGAAGTGTTATTAGTGTGCTACCAAAACACAGCTAATCTGATGGACAGAGCACCAAGAGCAAAGTGGGAAATCTAGTTCGACTTTAAAGTTTGCCCTCTGGTGCCATGTAACTTTGTACAAGTAATTTCCTTTTGCTAGGCTCCCCACCTTGGTTTGCAAAATCACTACGATGAACCCTTCCTTCCTTTGAAGAAAAAATGTCATTATGGTTCAAATGGTTAACACTTCGACACTTCAACAAAGCTCAAGTACTGTTTTCCTGTGTACATTTATAGATACACTTTTGTTTTCTCCAAGACTTCGTATTAGCACACATTTTTTAACACGAAGCAATTAATCTCCCATTAATAAATTAATAAATGTTCAGTCAATTCTTATGTGGAATTTACATGGAAATAGACACAATCATATGTTTTTTCAATCCAGTTATGTCTGTCCTGCAATTTCTATAAGAACATTGGCTGTGGTATTGATATCTCCAAACATCTGTATAACCACTGACAGTAAAACAGAGTTGCCTTACTGAGGTAACATCGATGAGGTAGCTCGTTGGTCCTGTAATGATGGCAGGTTCACTCCAGCTGACATTAATACTGTGTGGAGATGTAGCTAAAACAGTCACATTTTCTGGAGGACCATCTGGAGCTGTAGAAGAAACTGTGTATGTGAATCATGGCCAAAAAAGTGCACAAAAAATAACTCAGTAATTTTAATGACTGTTTTAAAAATAAAAGAGTAGAGTTTAAAAAAATAAAAACTGTAGAGTTTTAAAAATAAAACTTTTTAACACATTTACACACTGCTTAAATAACTACAATTTTTTCTTTCTTTTTCTTTCATGGCACACCACGTGATTTAGAAATAGATCTTTCATTGCAACCACTATAACTTTTCTAGAGTATGGACAGCCTATGACTTCATTTTAAATTGAGATTATGGGGTTATTTAATTACAAATTCTTTATAAGTATTTCACATGACACAAGCAATATATATGCAAATATTTATACAAATAGACAAGCATAATATATTTGTTTATGTACAATGAATCATTCAAAGAACAAGAAATTGTGAAAAGACACAATATTCTGCATGTTAGAAAAAATTTCCAGAAGTATTGGAAAGTGCAAGTAGAAATAATTTTCTACATTTCCTTTCAATTTATTCTTAGCATGTTGAGAAACTCCAGAAAACACAAGCAGAAGAAGTGGTAACAATTGAAAGAGGGCAAGAATGTTCACATTAAGAAATGGGATTTCCCTAAAATTTCCATTTGCCAAAGTGAGATGTGAATTAACCTAGTTATCTCTTATTAATGAATAAGAAATTAATGAAATCATAATAACAACAGTCAGCAATGCTCAGCAATTTGTATTATTTTTTCATAATGACCATTTAAATTTCAGGAAACTAAAATTTGGAATGGAATGACAACAGATTTGTAGATGATTACAGAACTTGGCTCCAGGGTGCCTTGTTTTTGGATCAACTACAAAAAAAAAGACAACTGTGGTAAGTATCAGTGAACAGCCTGTTATAAAAGAGCATATTTGTACACATGAACTTCAGTTCATGGTTCCTTATTTTCAATCTACCACAAAAATATATGTATCAGTTAACAGCATATTAAAAAAAAAATACTAAAGTGATCATACCTATGCTAATCAGAAGATGCAGTCTCTTTTCTCAGACAAGATTAATAAGTAGTTTGCCACCATTAATCATCAGATAAGATGGGTAAATAAGGAAAAAAACTGGAGGGTATACAAGTATACTTAGTTTTTCAGGAAGAACACAGGGTAGGAAAAGAACATGGAAAGAAGTATGTAGCTGTTGCAATTATGTGTCACAGATTAATGAGGAAAATAATAAAATTTTGCACTATGGAGGTGAAAATTTAGCACCACCTCTGGACAAGAAAACAGAAATATTTGGGATTAGGTAAAATGCTATGATGAGTTTAGGGTGTTGAATATAGGAATTGGATTTCTGTGCTGGCGTTAGAATGAATATACAAGACTTTGTAGGCAGGATCAAATTCATCCATTGGAAGCACTCCCCAAAAATACTGAGTAGCATGGAACAACTGAATGAAGAGTGTAACTGAATGAACTGTGAGTGCCCATGAAGAGTGGTAAAAGGAAAGTGCTCAGAGAAGGCTATCTGTTAAGTGGGGAGCTACAACAGATATAAAAAAAGTACAAGGACAAGCAAGTTCCCTGAAAATTAGAATAAGCACAAATTTTATTTTTCAGGTAATGCATGTTAGACTTGTTACCAAACAGTGCTTTCCAGTAGCTATGGCAGTGGGATTTATTAGCCTTATTTCAAAATGTAATTTCTGAAAAGTAGTATAAAATTATATATAGCTCCTTGAACCTTGGTTTTCAAACCAAGCAAGTTTCCAAAGACAATTTTGAACTGTTTTTTATAGACCTAATGGAACATTTAGTCTCTCAATATTGTTTTCAGAAGACGCTTTGCAGTTATTTACTAGAAAACGATGGTGTGAAATAATTTTAAAGCATAATCTAATCTACAAATTATCCAGTCTGCAGTTACTTATATGGTTAATTTCCGGATGCAGTTTATACATGATGCATTGTTAGATATTTGCCAGAAATTTCTGATTGATTATGCTATATTTAAGATACTTACCCCAAGTACATCTAAGCATTAATACCTGGTTTATTTTCATAATGAAAAGTAAAATATCAGACATTAACCAAATCATACTGAAATGTAGGAGTATTTTCTGAAATAACATGTATAATTAGTAAAATAAAATGTGTCTGATGTGTCTCATGTCTTACAAAAAACATCTTTTTAAAAACTGTGTTTGAGGCAGTGGACAACTGCCACATTCTGATTTAGGTTTGTTTGTGAAATGAATCTAGTCAATATGAAGCCATGATATCACTACCCCTTCTCTTATAAATCACAGCAATTTACTCAGGAGAAATGACCTAGTCTTATTCTCTCATTCCCCCATAATCCAATCACTTCCTCTCATAAGCACTTTTCTCCTGGTTTTCACAATAATGCATTTTCTGTAACTAATGACCATCATTTCCTGATTATCATGCTTCTATCCTTGCACAGGAATGTGGGTCTTATGGAGGTCAGGGTCATCTTTCCCATCCATCTGTGTCCTGATGCTAAGGCAGCAGTTAAGTGCGTTAGTTTGAAGATAAGTCTGGATAGCCCATCATATAGCATGATCCTCAAAAATAAGACTGAATAACTCAGTCTTCTAACAAAAATTCATGCTTGCAAGTTTGGTTAGGATCAGCTCTTTTTTTTTTTTTTTTTTTTGGTTCCCAACAAAAATTTGTGCTTCAGTTATTTAATTTTTAATCATCTAGGTTATTTTTATATAAACAGTTACATCTCATATTAGTCCACAATTATTTTCCAGTGTTTAGTTTTGAGGAAATCCAACAAAAAACCCCAATTCTCTCAGGCAAGTCTTTCCAGAAGAAAGAACACATGACAGGACATTAAATCTCGTTACTTTTCATCACACAGAAACATTTCTTCAATAGTACTAAGCAACTGGGTATCAGCAGGCATTGGGAAAGAAGGCGCTGAAAAGAGAAGCATAACCCTCTGCCCCATGCTTCTATGTCCCAGCCTTCACAGGACATTTGAACATCTGGGATTTTCCTTTGTACCTCAGTATATCCTGGCATTAGGGGACTTGGCATTTTACCAAAAAGCATTGCATTGTGTAACTGTATGAGATACAAAATGAGGTCAGTGATCACACTGTCATTCATTTTCCCTCTAACACTGACCCTCCACGATTATTTTTCTGTCAGAAAACCTAAGTTCAGCCAATCTTATTCTCATTATAAATGTAATAGTGAAACTCGGGGTAAGTGCAAATGTGAGGGAACAAAGTTTCCATAGCTATGGAAAACATTTCTTGCCCTTTCCCTTAATGTGACACAACATTGTGATCTTTTGTGCTGGTAACTATATAAATCGAAGTTATGATGAAAATATTTCATCTTGTAGAATAGATTTGGCTCTTGGGTAATCAATCAGCTAAGTAATAATGGTGCCATCACACTACTTTATGAGACAGTAAGACAATTCCTGTGAGGGTAATCTGCAAGACAGAAGGCAGAATAGTTTATCTGTGTGATTTGAGAACTAGACTGTACTAACAATCTATAAAATTTTCCACAGAGTAACTCTATAACTACTCTCAGTACAGTACACTGTCATTATTTTTTGTTTGAAACTTGCAAGTAAAGAATCTTTAAAATAATTCCTATAGCCTTAAATTTGTCTTCATAATGAATAACGGAAATAAACAGCTAAGATCCTCGCCTTATTCACTGTATATTCAGAATGATTAGGTATTTCTGCTTTAGCACAACAGTCAAATCCTCAGAACTTGTAAAAAATATTTAGGATTTATTTTATGTAATTTTTGCTGCTGTTGAAGTTTCTTCTCTTTGTATTCTGGGAAATGACTCTTAACAGTTTTCAGCCTAAATGTTGTAACCTCCTGAACATAATACTTTAATGTTTTCTTTAGGCTTCAGAGAACCCAATGAATTATGAAGAAAAAATCATTTGACTATTGTTTCACAATGAAGGTAACTTTACCTTTGATAGAAGCAGTGTCTTACAGAGACACTTCTTAAAAATCACGTGAAAGAGTGCCTAACTTCTGCCCTCAAATGTGCAAACACAACTCCCATTGATTTTATGGGCTAAGTACTCAGGGTGTTTTACATAGCAGTTAAACACCCTTAAGCCCTAGCAGACCATGTATATTGGCTGTGTATCAGCAGGCTAATCCAGAGGATGCTTGGCTCTGTCCGTGAGGGAAGGGAGAGGGGGATCAACACCTGTTCTCTGCCTACACTCTGCAAGGCTGCCCAGAGTACTGAATCTCTTTCCTGCATTCTGAATTTCTCTTTCCTGCTACAGGCTGTAGCTTTTGCAAAAGAAAGGTGGAAACGGAGGGGTTTTTTAACAGTAATTCTAAAAATTAGTCTTTGGAAAGTATGAGGTGGCTAGAAACCTGCCATGGCTAAAGATCAGCCACTGCCAGGGAGGCTCCCAGCACTGCTGAAGCACCACAGAGCTGCCAGCTGGCTACCCAGCTGTGTCATGTCACCTTCCTCTTTTTTTCCTACTCAGCTGATTGCCATTACCCCAGGAAAAAGACCAGTGCTCAGCCATGACATCTGGAATAGTGCCCATGCTTCCTTGACTACACAGCGGTGCATTTTATAGGCAGCTTATCTCCTGATGTGTCACCAATTTAGCTCACAGGAAATTTGTTGCTGCCTACTTCCATCACCATAGATACAGGTAAGCAGCCCCAGACACTTGAGCTGGAAGAGCTGGTGGAACTTGTCTAACTTCTACCCCACCACTTTTAAAATGTCTAATTGAACATACAGAGGACCTGCTGCTGAGAATTACACTGTATTGGCGTGGAAAGGGCTTTTGCAGTCTGTTGAGATGTTTATACTTCTAACTACCATCTTCTCATTGGGACTGGATAGGAAACCAGTTATCACTGTCCAGAGAGGAAATCATAAGAAGTATCCTAACTTCATGCAATTACACGTGTTTTCATTATCTGCTTCTCTGTCCAGATTAATTCCCTATTTTAAATTCAGCAACAATTTTTTGAAAAGACGTATTTGCATATGTCAGCAGCTGAGTTCTGTCAATTTAATAGTAAGAAATCTCCCCAGGGCTGCTGGCTCAAGAGTTGCACAACTTCTGTTATCTATTTTCTGCTCCATCTGGGTTTGTTGGTTTTTTTTCTTCTTCATTTGAAATGTTGCATTGATTTACAGGCAGAGCTTCCCTGCAAGAGTCACTGGACAAAGAAACTAAGTGCACCTGAGAATGACTCTGCAACTGATTCCAGTACTTCTCAATCCAAAGGACTGCTTCTGTGCTTTGTAATAAAAACAGGCTGTTGAGATATTTACTATCACGGTGTCGAAAGTCTCCTGTGTTCACATCACATAATTATAAAAGCATGAGTGGGACAAAATAAGTATCTGGACCATTGAGTAGTCCTTGGTACACAGCTGTTTAAGGACTTGGTATCTCTATTATTATTACTTTGTAAGGGAAATGACTGAAAGAGCTGTGATTAAGTCAAGGAACTCATGGTGATTCTCAGTTGCTCTACACAGGCCAGAGGCCAGATTTCAGGTATGCTCTGCCCTAGGATGGCTGCAAACTGGTAGGAAAGGTCATATGTCTCCATGCCAACTGCCTAAATAATTTATGTTTCATGTCCCCTTCTCTCAAATATTTAGTGATGACTTATTTATGACAACTACCTCTTCTCTTACTTGGAAACTTAAATCCTCAGCTGAGCCATGAGCGTTCTAATATCTGTCATGGCAGTCCTGTACATGTTACATGGCTACTCTGATTAGTAAACTCTGTAGGTGGATATGGTATTGGAAAGAAATCCTAATTCCTCTGAAGCTATTGCTTAAATTCTATTGCTGAGAACATACCACAGAATTCTGGGAAAGCTTCACATTAATGAACAGACTTTCTGCCAAAGAATTAAAAAAGGACTACTTTTCATTGACAAACCCCACATGTGAAATTGTATTGAAGATGGCATATCAACTCAAACTATCAAAAATTCAGACTTACCAAGTCTACATGTGTAGCACAGCTGAGGATTGAAATTGGTGTTGGGTAAGCAGTAAATATAACGGAGTAAAAGGCATTAAAATATCAAGCAGTGTTAAGTATGTATACCTACCACATAGCTTTTATAATATAAATATATATATCATAGGTCCAGAGTTGCAATAAATCCTTATTGACTTCACCGATATTGTAGGTCTATGAAAAAATAACTTCTACCAAGTGTTCGTGCTTATTTAGGTGAACATCACATTGTCATAGCATTATGAGATATGGCAGACATCCTTACTTACAGCCAGGAAGGGTTTGTGTTGAAATCCAGGGTGAAGAACTGCCATAACCAACATTTGTACTGGCAGCAACGGCAAATCTGTACCACCTGTATTTTTTCAGTCCATACACTGTGTCTTCTATCCATTCATCCATGACATTTTCATATAAATACTGATGCATCTCATATTCAATACATTCCATAGCTTCCCAGTCACTGCAGTGGATGGATTGTAGCTGCGTGGTAATCTTGTAGTTTTGAAAGTAGCCGAGGATAGATTTTGGTGATCTCCAATGCAAGGTCACACTTGTTGATTGCACATTGGAAAAAACAATATCCCTGGGCGCACTAGGAACTGCGGATTAAAACACTTGTAAGATACATTAATTTGAATGAAAATAATTGCAACTATAATACTTTTATCTGGTGTTGAAAAAAAACTTTAATAAGCATATCTAAAGATCAAGATTCAAATTCATATATTTAATAAGCAGTCATTCTAATGGCATAAATCACACTGTACATATTTAGGTGGCATACATTTACTATAGTCTTTGAAATAAAGAAAAATACTTTCAGGCATGCTATGTAGGACCAGCTTTGAGAGCTGTGACATTTCTACTGCTACTTTTGGGGCTATGTCTCAACTAAGGGAGGGAATATTGGGCAAAGTTATTTTTGGCCTACTCATAGAATGTTTTATTGCTATTTCTAACTGGTATTCCTCACTTAGAAATACTCATTTGCCTCCCTCTATCGTGGTAATATATGAAATCCTCACACAACACCTCAAGGTTTCCTAAGTCTTCTGTTTCACCTTCTGAATGAAAAGTAGCAAAACACTCAATGTTTGCCTAACATTATAGAAGTGCTTTAGAAGAATGCTAAGAGAAAGAGCTGCATAACAGATAAAAAAGAAACTTCCCATAACCTTTGCTTCCATGTTTTTATATACAGGTTATATTAATGTCCATGAGGCAGAAGCAGTGCATATGTGCATAGGAGTACATACATGCACATGTAGACACATTTACCCTATCTATATTGAGTCAGCAGTGTGCTCTCACCTCTCACAGACGAGATGCAACATATGGTTTTGTGCTGTATCACATAGTCATAAAGAAAGCTAATATTATCTCTAAGACTCTGTAAGATAATACTAATACTCTCTATGGCAAAAACTGTGCAGAGAAATCAGCTCAGAAATCATTGTGTGCACTTAGCTTTAAAGAGTGCTTTAGAGTCTTTGGGGGAAGAGGTATTGCTGGTAAAAGAAAAACACATGATACATCCTCAAACTGAAACTGAAGAAGTCCCAAGGCTTACATAAAGAAGAAAAGGATCCCAGACCAATGTTACTGGAGAAGAAAGAGAAAACACTCCTTTTTCCTTCCTTTTAACCTTATGGAAATATCTGATCTTTGCTTTTGTCTGCAACAATTTGTTTATTAAAGTCATCACAGTATGATAAGCTGGAACTTCTTCACTAAATATAAATATTTAAGAAGAAATGCAAATTCTAAGTCAGACAAAGCTGTGTTGATGAAAAGGTTGAGAAATTAAAATCCCTTCAAATGAGCCTGAAGCAGGTGGAGTCTGCAGGAGAGGGAGTAGGCAGAGAACCACAGGCCTTCCCCTGCTCTTCTGCTCAGCTGTCACACACAAGTACACAGCTCCCACAGCATGCAACAGCCCCATAAGCTACCAACTTGCTACACTCTAACCAGACACAGAACAAGAACAAACTATATTAGAAAAATCTTTGCTTAAGACAACTTCCATCATTATACTCCATGCTATAAAAAATTAAAGTTGGTTTTCTCTGTTGTTATTAGCATGGAGATAAATACAGAAAGTAGTAAAAAACCTGAAAACATACAATACCATTCTTGCCTGCTCAGATTTGGAGATGTCATACTCAGTTTACCCACTTTCAAAAAAATTAAGCACTGCAATATTTTCATAAAAACTCTATAAACTCTGTTAGCTATTTGTGTAAATTACACGAAATGGCCTAGTTTCATTATTAGTTTATGGAAAATAAAGGCAGAGAAATGCCAAATGGTTAGTATAAAACACCTGTATTTTTCCTCTATTAATCCTCTACTCTGTTGTAGTGTAAGCTATTAATATCTGTTAAGATACTAAAAGAATCTTGCACACACAAATATGGTAATGATAAAATGTGGGATATAATAGACTAAACTATTTGAGTGGATAAAAGTTATCACCCAGTCTCACTCTGAATGTGAGTTAAAGTATTTTAAGGCCCAACATTATATATTCCAGGAATTAAAAAATCGAGTCAGCAGTTCCAAAGACATCAGAACAGGTAAAATTAATCTAGGAAAATTCTATTCTCCTCTTTCTCACTCAGGGGGTCTTATTCTTTTTGATAAGGAATATAACCTCACCTTCCCCAACACAACTCCAGGAGCTGTGGTAGGGAGAGCCAGTATTGGCAAGTCTGTAATAAAAGTGTGAAAACATGGAGATGGAAACAACGGGCTCTAATGCCTCTTAGCCTATGACTACTAACTGCTATCTCTTGAAAACTGACTATTGGCTGTATTCCAATACAGATACTGGGGTTTGCCATAAAGCGGATAGTAACTTGCTTTCTTGCTGGGTGTCAGTAGGAAAGGTGGAAATATGTACCTTCACTTGCTCAAATGTGCAGCTGGTTAAGCCCTGGCTGGCACAGCTGCAGTCTCTGCACCTAAAACAAGGCAGGTTAAAAAGGCTAGTTGCAGATAGAGAAGGAGCAGCGCCCATGGTCTAGACACCATGGTGGCCTTTCCTTCTTAAGGAGAGTCCCTTGCTCCCTGAATTTCAACGCAGATGATGATATCAAAAATAACTGAGAGTTAGCAATTTTGCAATTAAGAAGGAAAAGACACTTGGCTTTCATAGAATGAGAAATTATATCAGGCAAAATGATGATGGCTCTGATTTGTGGGCTCTCACACAGACCAACAAAAGCCTGATAAATCCAGCCTCCATGTGCTTTCCTTGTATTTGGAAAAGAGACACTCACGGAAAGTGAGGGAAAGAATGGAGGGTGGAGAAATTATTTTTCTTTTTCTACCTGTCTTTTTTTCCTCTGACTACTGAGGGAGCCAATACACATTATCTGCACAAGGCTGAAGATAATGTTTGTGATTATCCCAGTAAGTAACAGTACATGAAAACCACCATTTTAAAAGATAAACTTGCAGGTATCCTGATAGCAAACAGATCAGACAAGCATTTCTTCTTTCACACAAAAGCTTTGGTAGCTATTTGTTGTAGCAATTTTTCCAGTTTATGAAGACCCATATAAACAAAATATTTTGAAACCACAAGATCAAGGGTCAGTCAGCAGAATTCACTGTAAAATTTTCTCTGTCAGTGCCTGGAAAGACCTTTAAAATGGAATCATAGCCTTAAATGTTAGTCAGTTTAAAATCAAGCTAATTTTATCTCCTTCCTTACGTAGACAAATTAAACATAAATATAATCGCTTGTTAGAACAAATGAAAAGATGTGATCTGAATCTGGAGCAGATCAAAGAGGTTTGATCCTAGGGCCACAGTGAAGAGCAGTGACACCCAGTGGCACAGTATCTCTTGAACTTGATGATTGTGTTCAGAGACAATTTCAAGACAGCTATGCTATTGGGTTACAGATACAAAGAGGATTACAATTACTCTAGCATGGAGAATCAGATTTCCATTCCTCAAGAATGACTAAAATTCCCCCAACTTTTTCTGTCCACAGATGGAACTGATTTGAACAAACCATTCCATGCTTCCTAGAGTAATCATGCAGCTTGTCTAAATTTTCTAAACATGACTTGGCTATGATGAAGTGGTCACTGTTCACACTAAAAATTATGGAAGCCAGAAATTGCATCTTTGTCAATTATTATTTCAGGTTACATTGGAACTGTATAAAGAATTATTATCTATTCTTATACACTGACAATTTGATGGGTATCTAATGGTAACTTTAATATTAACCCTATTTTCCAGAAAAATGCACTGAAAGAAAAGGCATGAAAAAGGCTATGATTGTGGTATTGTAAGACACCAATTGCTGAGGACTGTGCTCTGATTAGCTAGTGGGAATTCTTGCCCTAATCCCAAGTTTAAATTTCCCAAGAATCATACATAGGATCCCTTAAGTCTAATCACATATCTCACAGCCTTTCCCTGTTGTATTATGTTGCATTTGCTATAATTCAGCTATCTCTGGGAATAGGGAGTTTTTCTAAGTCTGAAACATTTGGTGCAATGTACTCCACCGAACTTTCCATTTAATAGCTTCTAATTCAGCTTCTGAAAGCCAGCCAGGAGCTGGCAGAGAGACTAGCCATGAAATGCTGGTGAATTCAGTTTCTGGACTGCAAGTGGAATGAGGTATTTTCAGGTTGATCTACCATTGTTCATATGATGCCTAAATTTCAATGAAAAGTAACTGAAGTCAGATCCACATGGGATTTTAAGCTCCTAAAACCTATTTACGTGCCTGGACTCTCACTGAAGTTGAGAGAAAGTTAAACACATAAACAGAAGTTACTTGGGCAGATCTTGGCCCTGCTTCCCCATGCTTGTCTGGCTGCAATGCTAATCAGCCCTTCCAAAGCTGGTAGACTGCTCTGAGATTAAGTTTTTATTTGAGAACCTAAATGAAAGGAAATTCTTTGTGGAAAAAGCACTACCACAGTGCAATGACTCAGATCAAGTTGAAATTGGCTGGGGGAACTGGTTTAAACTAACAAAAACACTTGGTAGAAAAACCCTTATTCACAATGCAAAGATAACCTAAGGGCAGCAAAGGACACACACACAAATCGACTGAGAAAAAAGAGGTTACGGCTTTCTGTAAAGACTTTTGTGGAAAGCAACAACTACAGCTGCACGGGCTGCGAACAGAAGATGGTAATATGATATGGCATAGTTCCTAACAAAGTTAATAAAAAAAAGTCTGCCTACAGAACAGCTGCTTGTAGCTGGAGTTTGGATTAAAAGAACAGCGGCAGCCTAGAAGTCTGTTGGGTGGTATTAAGAGCATCAATAGGAGGAAAGTGAAGAACAAAGTAGAACAGACAGCAG
Source organism: Lichenostomus cassidix (assembly GCF_008360975.1). Taxonomy (NCBI): domain Eukaryota; kingdom Metazoa; phylum Chordata; class Aves; order Passeriformes; family Meliphagidae; genus Lichenostomus; species Lichenostomus cassidix. Next base: position 38,260,719 of record NC_139480.1, on the reverse strand, counting down.
TGGGCACACACCAAAAAAAGTCTTCAGAAAAGAGAAGTAACTGAAAAGAAATATTCTATATTTATTATCTCTATTAAGTTTTGAAAGCTTAGTTACTCAAATGAGTTCCATTGGTTAAGCTGATAACCCTGATCATGTTAAATACTAATCTAGTATAGACTGCTAACTTCAGAGGGACTCATCATGATATGAAGTCCTGCTCAGTATGAATAAGCACGTCATGAATAGGACCCAAATTATCTTGCTAACATAAAAATGTAGAAAACTCTAGACAAATTTTCCCATGACTTGGGACTGACATTATCAGACATGCTTTAAAGGAAATTGCACAGTTGAGCATGTCTTAAAACAGCCTCTGTGGACCATGATTCTCAATCCTTAGCACATTAGAAAACTCAGTCTGCAACTGTGGGATCCAAGTACTGAAAAATCAAATCCTGCAAATCTAGAGAGAAATGCGCTCCTTTAAGCTGAAAAGACAAATAGTAAAAAGCTGTCTGTACTCAAGTCTTAAATATTCAGCTTTCCATTAAACTAAAACACTGTCTACTTTTCAGTAAACATTGTATTTGACTTCTTAATGCTTTCCATGTCAGCTTTGTACCTGTATGTCACCAACATTTCTTATATATTAATACAGAGTTGACCTAGTCCCCCCCAAAAAAAATTCCTTTACCCTGTACTATATGAATTATCTATTTCTATCAATCTTCTTATAAAAATAACACCAGTACAATTTTATTGGCAGCAGTCAAGAGATCACTGCATTTTTCTAGTGAAAATTTGCCATCAACATCAAACATATTAACTTAAATTTGGACAAAACAACTAATTAGAGACTGTAAAAAACAATCCACATCACATGAAGAACATTAAGACTGGGAAAAAAATCAGTCATCTTGGAAAGAAGTGTTTCAAGGATTCTTATTCCTAATTCACTCTACAATTTTTGGATGATTTCCCTGTAATTCGATTTGGAAATGTGAACTTGCAGCATGGATTGAACATGTGAAACACACAGCTCTTATCTGTATTAGTGACAACAGATACCAAAGCTCTGCCATTTCCATTTCAGTGGCTCTGCAGCAGGCTGATTCCTCAGGATAACCAGGCTAACACACTGCACTGCACATCTTGCTTGCAGCCCTAAGAACCACTTGAGGGTATGGGTTTAAATATTCTTCCAGTACATTATGGTCATCTGTCATTTTCTTCACTATTTAATTAGCAATATCATGTAACTTCATCTCAGAACTGTCATGAACTGGCATATGCTAAGAAAAGAATTTATGGTCAAGGAAACAGCATTTCCTTGGATTGGAAGAAGGCTTTAAACCCTTGCTATGTTTTGTGCTTCTTGATAAAAAAAAGCCCACATTTTCCAATGGGCACCACTATACTGGAGTTACAAATCCAGAATCTTTAGAATATTCCTTGTGCAGAGAATAAAGACTTGTTGTGCACATATAACAAAAGATGATGTTAATTTGCCACCTCCACACCACAATACTGGAGAATCATTCCCATCACAAATTACTTTAGGCACTACTCTTTTTTATTCACAAGGCATAATTCTGTATATAGCCACAAGTTAGTAATGGCCAAGAAAATGAAGCCCAGATTAAATAAAAATTAAATAAATAAATAAATAAATAAATAAAATTTAAAAATGCTTCTTGGACAAATTTCTAGCCATATTTCTTTTAACTGTAAGATGTGAATGAATCTCTGTTTAGCAGAAAACAAATGGTAAGGACTGTCACCTGACTACAATGGGGGCCTCAGCTCTTCTAAGACTCTGTTCAGGTATAATATCAAGTATGACTAGTAGTAAGGGGAAGAAGTGGGGGAATTACTCTGTGTGTCTTAGTATCTGTGTGTCTGCAATCAATATGATTAATATCCTCAGAAAACAATGAAAAGTGCATAAAGAAAAATTAAATTAAAAAAATTTAAAGCAGAAGCAGTTTTCTTTTTATTATTCATGCTTTGAATACCCCCAAGTGGCTTTTTAATTGTTCTATTTTTATTGTCAACTGAATGACTGTTATACTTGTCCCAGATTTGTGAGTTTACCAAATATTCACAGCTTTACTGTGCCTTTTCAAGGTTTCCTACTGTTTTATGGCTCTCTTCCCCTTCTAAAAATTCACTCAACCTCAATGGAAGTTCATTTTAATATGTGCATTATCTTGAAAATAATCCAAGGATAGCTATTCAGTCATAAAATCCTAACTCATTTATGCATGTGTATGTATACTATATTATCTTTCATATCCTTTATAATGTATTTAATCACAAACTAATACTACCACTACAAAGCTGACAGCTTTTATAACATACTTCAGCCTGGCAGAGGTGGTTTACCATGACAGTGGAGCTAAATTAGACACAAAACACCTCTAATCTCCTCATAAATTTAGGCTTCATGATTCATGTTTAATTGTACCCAGATATGAACAAATTTACCTCAAAAATATGCAAATAATCTTGCCAAGAATTTAAAGGTCAAATGCTATGCAGTGGGACACTGAGCCAAATTCGATTTCACTTTATGTCAGAAATAAATGCATTGTCAGTGACTCAGTGCTGGCTACATATTCTGTGACTAATCTTAGACCACCATAAATAAGAAGCTGACAACAGCTATAAAACTGTTTCCATTCCCATCCATGAATCTCCAATTCCTAGTATCCAGTCACTACAAAACAATTCATGCAAACACACAGCTAAGGAAATGTCCTAATAATAACTAGTTTGTTGTAAATATGACTAAGCAACGACAAAGCAAGAAAGGATCTGTGCAGTGTATGTGGCAAAAACTATGTGTTGCAATATAAATCCTTTACTTAGGAAAACTCCCAGTGATAAGAAAAATAAAACAAATGTTGTTAAAAAATAAAGACTGGTTTGGTTTTTTTCCCTGCTAGCACAACTCTTTATTACATGGACCATAAGACACTACCAGTCTCTCCCTCAAGCCCAGGTTTAATCCACAGCTTTCTCAGTCTTTCCTCAAGGACTAATTAACAGCCAATCCCGAATTTCTCTGAGATCCTGACAAATAACTTTCTTAGGTGTCACACTTTAACACTACTAGAAGCCTCTCCCTCATCCTGCAAGGTGTGAAGCACCTAGGAAGCCTCCTGTTCTCCTCTGTTACGCGACAGTAACATCCCTCCTATACAACTGTCTCCAAGTCTGAGCTCCATCTCCAGGCTCGGTCTTGTTCTAGCTCTGAGGGTTGGCTGTTCAGCAGCTGTGATGATGTAAAAGAAAGCTTTGAGAGATCTGACTGCTCTTGGTAAGTGTCTGGAAATGCAGGAGCACACATATCCATGTGCAGCACAGCAGCTAAGCTCACTGCATTATTTCCAGCCAACAATGTAAGATGTTGTGTAAGAGTATGTTCATGTCTAATACTTAAACAATGCCTTTGCCTTTTCAAAAGTGGATTTTGAGCCCTGCTGATGAGCAGAAGTTTCTGAGCAAACAAGAGGACAGACAACCCAGGCAGTAGTCTTAAATTGCCAAGGTTCTGGACAGAAGGGAACCATCAGGGATCACAAACTGGCAGCATTTGTAGGGGATCTGTTGATGAGGAAGCCAATTTAGACACAAAATTTTCATCAGAAATGTGTATGAATGTGCAACATCAGAGTTTAAATAAAGGATGTGGCCAAGCTTTAGCAGGATAGACTGTACCGGGGGAGGGGCAGTCATCAAAGTACAACCCTGGCTATTTTCACAAAAAAAAGGTGTTCTCTCTGTGCTTTTTAAAATGGCAATTAAGTCTCATCACTGTGTTCTAAAACAGGAGAAATAGGAATCTCTATTTCTTTTCATTCACTATTAGCAAGAAATTTAAACAAGAGAATGATTTAACTGCCTGTATTGAAGCAGTTTTTTTCATGAGTGCTTGCTTCATAGTCATCATTTAAATTAAACAAAAAATTTGCTTGAATAATTAGTTACCTTTTTCTGGAAGAGTACTGGCATTGCATATCTGTTCTTCACCATTGCCAGCAGATGTTGCAGCTTTTATTTTAATTTGATAAGTAATATTGGAAAGCAGATTTCTAAAAGTATGCAGTGTATCATAAGATGAAAAATTTGTAGAATTTCCTTCAACTGTTATGATGTAATGTGTAATCACACCGTTGGGTGAAGCAGGAGGGTCCCACTGCACTTGGATCGATTGCCAACTTGTTGCAATACAACGAACATTCTGCACAGCATCTGGCACTTAAAGGATACACATGTACCAAAGATTAACATTCATACACAACTAAAATGGTAATCACAGAACAATAGCATCAGAGAAGCAGACCCAATGTTCATACCAAGGATCAAGCACTGCATTGTCAGACAAATTAATAAAAGAAACACATCGAAAGAGCAAAAATATGGCTTTGTTCTCATTATAGTGTTCATTTCCAACTACCATGAATGTGACTGATGTTAGCACTTGAAACAGAAGAGGCCATTGATATGGCTTTGTCCTAGTTGTGTGCTTCAGTTCTGTTTTCCCAACAAACCTTTTGCCGGTATTTTCCTCATGTTCTTTTAAACAAAGTGTAATATAACATACACAATAGACATACTCCATACAGATACTCCATACCCATAGCAGCAGCATCAACAGCAGAAGTTCCTTATTTATCTGTTTCCTTATTTATCTGTTAGCCTTATTTCTTTCAGACATTTTACCACACTTCTTTATCCTTCCAGCAGAAGCCCGACCTGTACAGGGGTCACTGGCCAAGTTTCAGAGCTGTCATAGCAATGCCTTTAACCTACTGTTCCCCATCTATTTGCTGGATGCAGCAGAAGAAAGTTTTTTTAAAATACTCATACAAAATTCATTAAAGGTAGAAAATATTATAATCATGTTGAAAATAGAGCAATTATTTATGAACAATTGGTTAAATAGAACTGAAGAAAATACCACAAGTATGGAATGTCAGTGATGAAATGAAACAACTGATGGATGACCATGGCTCTTGAGCAGGACCACCTTCAGGTGAAGGGGTCCATTAGCCAAGCTGAACCAGCTTAGTGATGGTCCAGATTTCTAATGTTGTTGTAACTCTTGGGTACAATAAACAGCATTTTTTCCCAGAACTTCTGCTTTACCAGTTCTGGAAATAATCTCTCACTGGAAACATGATCTTAGCAAACCTGTAGTCATCATATGGGATCTTTTGATACTTTGCTCTCTTTACTAACAATATAAAGGAACCTGGGAGTCCCCTAACCCATGCTAGCCCCCTGGCACTGACAGCCCTTCCAGTGCCTGGGGGTTGCCCTGACCTGGCAAAGGAGCTACAGTTTTGTGCAACAGCCAGTTTCACAAACCAACAGGCTCTCTCTAGTGAATGTTGAGTATTTCACTTTCAGTGGCTTTCTTCCTAAGATAAATTATTTTTAAAAATGTTAAAAATTTCTTGTTGTCTAACACAATTTCCAGTTCATTTGCCAATCTTTTGTCCAGCTGCTTTTGATACTGCTAACAGTTCAGTTATTTTCACAGGGATCTGAATTACTGCTTTGATCTGCAAAGACTGATACCTATCTAATTTTCCTCCCTTTATCTATGTTGCTATTAAAAGATTTATAGTAGCCATATAAGCCTCTCATTTCAGACGAGGACATTTTTAATTCTACACTTCCGACATCAAACTTCAAACCCAGTCTACAATAGGAATGTGAATCGGTGCTACACAGGCAAAAGACAATGAGATAGTGTTAGGTTACGTTTTCCTTGGAGAGAAGAGGAAGGCTTTTGTTCAGCCATACAAAGAAAATAAATATAAATAAATATAAAAAGAACTGCAGCTTAGAGAAAGTCATGTCTAACCTGATTCCATTGTTGTAAATTCAACAGCATTACTGAATTGATTGCCATTTCCAAGCTTGGTGAATGCAGAGACACTGATAAAATAGGGGCTAAATGGTTCTAATCCAGCAAGATTTGCCTCATGGTTTGAACCTGAAATGTTCTTAAGGAAGGAAAAATTATTAGTACACAATTAATCTTTAGAAATATTGTGGGCTTCACCTTGAACTTACTGAAATGAACAGAAGATTAACAGCCATAGTTTTGCATCTTCCACTCTGAGTAGCTTTCAGTCAAATACTGAAAACTCTTTCTAGCTTCACATAAACCCCTCTCACCTTCTACTTCCATACTACAGCTCTTCAGTGGAAGAGGTTATGGGTCATAGCTTCTAATTTATTTTACTTTACCTGAGCTAGATATATAGATTGATTAGGAGCTTTTTTAAAAACAAACACACAAACAAAAAGAAAGCTAAAACCCACAGCTCAATTCCTGGGACCCATTTTTCCCAGAACATGCAAGGATATTTTTTCAAATATTGAGAGGACTATAACAGCAGGAAAGATTTAAATTTCAGCAAGAAAATCTGGTGCACATCTTGTGGGATCCAAGTTATCACAGAATTATGGTGCCTAAAGACAGTATTGCTATAAAAATTTCTTTCTGTGTCTTGCTGCCACAATCTAAATCTAATTTCTTGCCCATGCAACAAAACATGAAAAAATGTAGGGCATAGCAGATACATTGAAGTGCTTCAGCCAGTTTTGGTACTCTAATTTAGTTTGAGACTGCCTCAGATGGACAGATTTTTGGTGGTCTTTATGAATACCCAAAGAATATTTCAAAAGGTAGCTGGCTGTAGAACCCCCAGTTCCCCTTTCATATGTGTATTGTGGCCTTTCAAGCATTATGGAAGAAACTGGGGTGATGCCAACACTTCCTTCCACAATGGGGAATAACAGCAGATCTCATATGGGTAGCCCAACAGGCCACCCCATGGGGACTGATTTCCACAGTGCATACACTTATCAGCACATGCACTTTCCTTGCAAGCTAAGTCTCTGCTATAAGAACTGCACTGCTGAGGGAGTTGGAGTAATGCAGTTCTTTTCCCTGCAGCTTTTACAAGCATCTCAGATGAACAGAACTCACTGTGTAGTTTCTAAGCTTGAGATGCAATCCTGACCTCAGCTTGCTGCCTTTGCAGTTCACCCAAGCAATCAGATTTATGCCTTGATCAATTTTTTAATATCATAAAATTATAGATTCATGGAATGATTTGGGCTGGAAGGAACCTTAAAGATCATCCAGTTCCAACCCCCATACTGTGAGCAGGGAACATTCCATAAGACCAGGTTACTCAGAGCTCCATCCAATCTGGCCCTGAACATTTATATAGCATCTATTTCAGTTACAATTTACTCAGTTATTCTTATCCTGCAAACTATTTTTTAAAAAATGTAGACCTCTGAACAGTTTTTACTATTTTTTTAAGATGACTAGGAATTACTGTCTTTTTTAATCTTGAAAGTCCATCGATACTAAACAGGTAAACAAATGTAGCCACGAAGCAAGTAACTTCTGTCATTTTCTAACATCAAGCTTACACTGAAATACAAGTTAAGATTAATAAATCTCACCATTTATGAAACTTTAGAAGCTCAAAGCAAGTTAAAATCTAACAATTTTTTTCTGTTTAATTTGAAAAATTGGATTACACTTACAGTGGGAAGATAAGTAAACTGTCTTAGCAAATAGAAATTTACAGGAGCTTCATAATTCTAGAAGCATAACAGACATTTAAAATATGTGCCATATGTTTTTTCTTGAAGCATGAAAAATCATTCAAAAAATTATACACTCAATTATAAACATACCCAAAAAAAGAGTTTTTCAGTGTTGTTTTGATAAATCTTAAAATTGTATCTCAGAATAACACCATTTGACTGGGGGCTTGGATCCCATTTTAGCCACACAGAATCTGCAGTGTAGTTGATAATGGTCAAATTCTGGGGTGGAGCTAATGGCACTGCAAAAGAGAAGTGCAATTGAGTTCCAAATAACAAATAATCCAGGCAAAACAAAACACTTTGGACATGCAGGAGAACATAGGCACTTTTTTAAACATTTGTAGCTGAACTCAAGCTAACAGTATTTCATTGCTATTTCAATCTTTTTTTCTTTCTCTTTGACATGAAACAAATGCCATTAATCCAGAATACATGTTTAGTAAGCAAGGGATCTTCTTAGAGATCTAACAAATCTGTTAATCACTTAAACATCCCTATTGTCAGAACTAAGACCTTTGACAAAAATCATATTACATGTATAACTGGAATGCGATATACTTTAGTTCCTACACCACCTATGGAGCACAGTTGTCATAGATTTAAAAGATATGTAATTTACTAAGCAGGAGAGAGGAGGTCCATGTAAAGGAGAACTGTGTGAATGTGTCAGAAATATTTCCATGTCTTATCATTTTCCATTACATGGGGGGATGAAGAGAAAGGTACTGTTGCTTGCTTAAAAATCCCAGACACTTTGCAAACCATAACACATTCCAAAGGCAAAAGATATTTCTTCATGGAGTTATTTTTATAATCCTATGCAGAATGTGACCTCTTCTTGCACACTGTGGCAGGAGGAGGAGCACTCAGAAAACACTTCCCTTGCAGCGTTTTTTTCTGAAAGCTCTTCACTCACAGACCAATAGCAAATCAATTCTTCATTTCAACAGGTTGGATGTTCACATCTAAGATGACGCAGTAACATAGGGCTGATATTTCAAAGTTGGTTACAATTGAATTTGCTCACCTGACTCATCTGTGTAAAACTGAAGCACAGCACATGGACCCGCTCCTTTTATTGTTCTTGCAGCTGCATAAATGCTGTACAATGTGAATGGCAGAAGGTCTTCCAAGATGATAAAATTATTGGTGGTAGAGAATGAGCTATTCCTCTCTGGCCCAAATAAATCTAAATCATAACGTAGTATAATACCATTTGGCTTAACAGGAGGGTCCCATGAAAGCATAACTGAGGTAGTTGAGAGATTTGAAAATGTTTTGATTACAGGTGCTGATTCTGGGACTATAGGAAGAAATAAGAAAGAGAAAAACAAGGATAATTTCAGAAAAATATGAGTTACGATGAAAACTTCTACTTCATGGTCTCAAACCAGAAATGTGTAGCAGTTGTTTGTGTCACTTTATAACAAAAACACTTTAGGTAACACAAGAAAAATAAACACTTTTTTTTTCCTTAAAGAAAGCTATTCAGGTGTTTTTCCTACATTTCCTTAGGAATTAATAAAATATCTTAATCTTACCATCTTCATCAGTTCTTATGTGAAGACTTAGAGTATGCTGCTCAGAAGATCCTTTCTCAGTGGCAGGTGTGATTTTCAGAATGTAATCAGTATATTTCTCCAGATCATCAAAAATTATGCTTGTGTTGTGAGTAAGGAAAGACAATATCTTACTTGTTCCCAGTTGCATTAAACTTAGAGAAATATGAAAGAAGACTAAGCCATTTGGCTGGCATGGTGGAAACCAGCTTACATTTACAGAAGATGAGGAAATGTTTTGATAGACCAGATTTTCAACAAAACCGTCTGGGACTATGAGAGATAATAAGCAAAAAATTAAATGCATGGATTACAGTAATAAAACCCCCAAACCCAAACCAGAAATAAATGTTCAAAATATAAAATTTCAGCCGTAATATTTTTTACAACTTCTAAAAATAATTTGTGTTTCAATATCAAAGCAAAATATCAAAAGCAAAATAATTTAAGGCATATATGAATAATCATCTCTGTTAAATTTGTTTAAGAAAAGAGTCTTAATGACAGCTTAAGACAACAATTTTATTGCTTGTATCCACAGAGACTTCTGAGGTATGTTCTACTATTATAAAATAAAGTCTCAGATAAAAATGCCTTCCTTGCAAAGAAAATTATTGTAGCATTGAAAACCACACTTATGATCTTTTTACTTTGCCACCATAACAGTAAAAAAAAATTAAAGTTAGAGAATAGTTAATAAATATAAGCACTGATATACAATGAGCACTAAAAAAGTTATTAACTTACTGTCCTGATCTGTATACACATCTATTTTTTCACTGGTTTTATTTCCATCTCCAAATGCTGTGCTCGCAGTTAACCATAAAGTATAATGGCTGTATTTTGCCAAGTCATCCAGCACCACAAATGAGGACACACTGATGTTACTGTCATTACCATAACTTGTGAAATTCTAAAAGGAAAAAAAAAGTGTTACCAATTAAAATGTTTTTTATTCATTGATTTCTCTTTCTAGTTCCTCATTTTGACATCACCACCACTACCACCAGCATATATGATTCACCATACTATTCAGGAGACATAAACCTACACTTAGACTCCTAATAAGTGCTGATTTTTGCTGACATACTCGATTGTGTGCTGTCTATTGTTGCTCCTTGTAAGTACTACAGAGTACATCACTGGCTCCTCCCATTGATTGTAGTTGTTGCATGCCAATTCAGAGATTAAAACTGTTATTATTGCAGTGTGTTTATCCATATTTCATCAAGAAAATGACCCAAAAAAAGCTACATCTGCTAACTGGTCATAGATTGCATGAATCATACTTACCTTGGCTGATCATTATTACGTTTGGGCAGGTTAAGATACAAGAAACAGAGGATCAAATTCTAAGGTATTTAATTAAACTTTCTGATACTTAAGCATGGTATGAGAGAAAATATCATCTGGCCCAGAAGGATTCTAATACCTTCTTGTTGTTATTATTAACATTAGGTATTGTTGTTAGCAATAATTAATAATTTATAACAATATGTAATAATTGGGTTTTTTAAAAATAAGATCTTAAATAATTACCTGCGTTTTCAAGGTAAAAATGTCAAGACTACTGTATCAAGTTTTGATTCTAGACTTAATGGGAATTTATTGGTATGAACAGCTGAAAATTAAACTCTTAGTTTAAAAAGCATACCTTTACAATTTAGCCAGCTGTCTGGACTCAGTGAACTAAGATGAACATTATTAACAGGGTTTTGGTGGGTCGACAAAAACTATTTTAAGAGGAGCCCAAGGAGTGGAGATTATCTCAAACTTTTGATATGACAAAATATTAAGGGGGAAAAAAGGAACACATAATTAAGAGTAACAGTGAGCAGGAAGAGCCGTGTGGGTACGAACTGAGAAAAGATGAAACTTGTACTAATTGTACCCTGGAGATAGAACACTATAGGAAGTTTTACAATTAACTGTGGCTGCAGATGAAAGCAAACAGCTTAGGATCTTTGGCTACAGCTGAAGAAATTCTTCCTTCTGACCCTTTCTTCATCTATACATGAAAGGAGTTTTGACATAGCAAAGTATCAGATTATTAAAAGCAGATAAGTGTAAGCAATACACACAAGCCATGAAAGTGTCAGCAGAAAGTAGTACCTTCTTCACCTCAGGAAGTGGCAGATATTTTCAGTGGCATAAAGCTGTAATTAGTTGTATACAGAAAACAGTGATACTCTTTTTCACTGTTAACCTTTTTCCCCAGTTCTGTTTTCTTCTTTCGGTTCATTGTATTGCGTTCTTGTTTTGAGTCAGAGGATCACGTACTTGACTGGCTCTCAGATGAAAGTGGTGACAATGTGGGGCTAATCCAAACCATCCTTCAAGGAGCATTAATATTCACTGTTCCAGTATAAACCTAAGTGAAGTTACTTCCTTTTTGTGTGCTGTACAATTCTGAGACCATCTTTTAAAAAATTTGCAGTGTGTTTTAGGGAAGTTCCCCTTTTTATCCCTACTTTGAATACTTTCTCATATTGGTGAAAGAAAATATTTTATTGTTATGTTGATATAGCACATTGTTTACATCCTTTGTCTGCATCCCAAGGGCAGACCAAGTTGAATTTCACTCTGAACTGTATCCAGTCGTATTCATTTTGATTGGCTTGAGGCGGAGAGTGGATAGTTTGGGGTCTGATGTTCAGTCACTAGAAGGATCATAGGCTTTTTTCAGTACTTAGCTCCTGGTTCACCTGTCTGGTTTGTCAGAGCAGGAGTTTTCATCTGTACTGAAATTCCTACACTGGGGAACTTTATTGAAGCATAAATATATATTTGTAACTAACACCTTTCCCACTCTTTTGCTAATCAAAACTCAAATATATAGAGATAGAATAAAAGAGTTTATTCAAGTCAACAATATCTTTCATAGATTGATATTTAGCAATGAGACAGTTACTTGCATAGAATCTTTAACTTATTTCCAGGTTAAGACTGAGAATGTGGGCAGTATGATTGCTTCAAGCACCAGGCAAGGCATCATGGAGCAAAACTTGCAAAGCTGCTATTGCAAACAGTGAAAGCTTGAACTGCAGGAATCCATCAATGTCACAGAGAAGTGATGGGAAGAAGAGGTACAGTGTCCTGTCATCTGTGAAGGAAGTACTCTTTGTCAGCCTACATGTCATATCTTTACTGCACTGGAACAGGGTATATATACCAAGAAGTAGCATTTTCCCTTGACCTATGACAGCAGAAGATGAAAGATAAAGCTGAACTGGAACCTAGCCTAATGCAGGTGATGGTTTCTTCTAGTTGGCTACCAGTCATTCCTCCCTCTCTGACACATTTTCGTTTACAACTGTCAGCATCCCCATAGAAACAGCCCACTCATCTACCAAAATCCTTAAATCTAATCCCCATCACTAAATATTTCCTTCTGCTATTCTGGTTCTGAAGGTTAGGTCTGAGCATCCCAGGCCTTTTGACTGGACAGCTGCAGTGTTATTTTTCATGCAGACCTGTAAAGCAAAGAAACTATACATTATTTTTCTGACCTATGAAGGTACGTAAATTTTCCCTTTCTGAAGGAAAAGTCAAGTTTCTGAATCATGATAAGGAGTAAACTGTATCTTTTATCTCAGGTCTTTTTTAAGTTTGGGTATTTTTTCCCTGAACAAAATGCTTCACTCTGCAGCTGCTAACTTCCTGTTTTTAACATATTAATAGTCAGTGGTTTATATTAATTAGGTTTTAATATGCCTGAGAAGTTTGAGAAGTAGGAAGTTGAGACAACAGAATAGCACCAGTTTTAGTATGACTTTTGTATCTATTTCAGATTATGACAGCATTGGGAGATGTTAGGTTTTTTTTTTATATTCTTCAGCAAGGGTGATTTTTCAGGCATCTAGAAGATATGCTTTAAGATTTGGACCTCTGGCATTACGTCCTGACAAAGAAGCAGAGGCAAGACTGGTAGAGAATGGCTGCCTACAACATGAAAATGTGAAATGTGAAAAGATCACCTGCTTTTTCAATTCTCCTGTATAATTTCTCTAACTGAAAATACAGTTTGGATAAACATAAACAGAATGATGACCTTGATGCAGAGTATTTCAACTGAGGATTCTTTCCAAATATGTGCCATACAAAATTTAACAACAGATCCTGCAATTACATGATTATATTTCTAAATTACAGATAGTTGTAAGCTATATGTATGCATACTCATGCAGCTTGCAACTGTCTGTATATGCTGTATATAGATATATATATATGTAGTCACACATCAGGCTGACTTTCACACATGCATTTCTGTGTTGTAAAAAGAATAATATAAAATATCTGACAGAAATGAGTTGGCTTTTTTCACCTGTTTGAAATCTGTCTTGCATCCACAGGAATGCCAAGGTACAGAACAGGACTGCAGTGTAGATATGGTAGTTGTCATGCTAAACAGTGAGCAGAGAGGATGTGAAGGGCAGGAGTTAAAGATTAAGATTTGATCATGATTCAAGAGATTAATGTTCATATCCCATGGGCAGTAAGAGACAGATGCAACAGCAGCTGACACCTATCTTCTGATGTCAGAGGGATGGGATAAAAATCAAAGTCAAAAGGATGAAAATGGTAGTTTACACACAGAGAAGTAGAGCTACTGTCAGCATTTTCCTGCTATCCACCACATAACACACCAAAGCATCATTAACTTCCACTTGTGCCACCATTCTTTCCCTGTCTAACTACAACACACAATAATAAAATTGGACCCTCACCTTACTGCGCTCCATCTTCCCTATGTTCCCTATCTCTGGATTTATTTCCAGAGTCCTGGACACAACCCAGGGGATTTTATCTCTCTCTTTCAGTGGATCACCTTCACCTTACTCATTCATCTCAGAGTTGCACATTTCTAAAGGCAGGAATAGTCCAAGTCCATAGTTCTCCTCTAAAATCGCCTGAGATATCCTTCATAGGATGGGCTAGTTCAGGTAATGTGCTGATGTAAAGGTTTGTCCAGAGATTTGTTAAGAGAAATGCTATTGCTCTAGCAGTGTCTGCAAACAGAGTCTACGCTCTGAACTGTAGCCCTGATTTCAATCTCATCAGAATGTGAATTCAAGGCACAGTCCTGTTTGCACCTGAAACTATGAAGAACTCAGCAACCACATAGCTTCAAAGAAGTGTGTATACTGAGGTATGTCAGCAATTATTCACTCACAGGTATTTGTAACATTTATGAATATTTTTTTCTAGTACTCCTCAAACACACGCATACCTCACCCTAGACATATCTTGACCATAAAGTTGTGCACTCAAGGCTATTTTTCATGCATAGTTTTCTAATGAATTTATATTTCTTGGTTTTCTTCCATATGTGCAAAACATAACCAAGAACCTGGAAAGGAAGCTTATTTCTCTTGTTATATTTCTGTACCATAAGATATTAATAGAAAGAACAGAAAGACTATATATACAATTAATAAATACAGTGCATAATTAAGGATGAAAGCAGCAACAGTAAAAAAACCTACATGAAAATGCATCATCAAAACTTTATTTATAAGATTTTATTTGTCTTTTGAGCTTTAACTTCAGAATTTCAATGTCTTTGCTTCAATATGCTAAACAGTAACTTCCTTTTGAGAGTAAGAAAAATATGAAATAAAAATACATTTCCTACTTTCACATTACCTTCATATTTTCAATACAAAACATGTATTAAAAAGTAAAACCAGAAACAGAAATGTATTCACATTGATAGATTAGACTAAAATAAACACTCTTGAGGGTGTGCCATTAATGTAGTGGGTCTTGAGTCTATCCATTACATACATGAAGTGTATATATGTGTTAGGTGTATGTGTGCATATGTACATACATGTGCATATGAACTTTGCACAATGGAATATTACACAAAATCTACTGGCTTTAATGCTTAATGATATGAATGCTCAATGAGATGCACAATGGAACATAAATCATTACAAGTTGTGCTTCTGTCTTTATACATTAAAAAACTACAGCACGATAAAGGAAATATGGAAAATCAATATATTGATAACTATAAAACTGATTTAATCTTTAAGTAATTATTAGAACATTTCACTGATTTCTACAAAAGAATATAAAAATAAGCTTACCTGCATGAATATTCCTGAACTATTTTTGAAATAAACCGAGTAGTACAGTATATTTCCATTAGGCTTTTGAGGAGGAGACCAGAATAGCATTATTGATGTGGAAGTAAGGTTTCTGTATGTAACATCTTTCGGTGGATCACTTGGTGCTGGAAAAATATTAAGTATTAGCATACCTAAAGCTTTTGTACCTCAAGGTTTTGTACATTTTAGTGCCCGAGGAACATCTGCTATAGATTTTACAGCATCCTGTATCAAATTAAATGTATTACTGATTATGGTATAAAAATTGCCTCTCAAAATAATGAAATAAAACAGTATATGTAAATGAATTTTTAAAACACTTTTTCAAATATATTTGTATTTAGCTGCATTTGTAAACAGAGAGTGTTTTCTTATAAAATTTGTCCTGTACTTAACTGTTTTGTGCACATAGAAAATCTAATTTGCAGACATGGAAACTGACCGAGTTAGGTCTCTATACTCCAAATATAGTTAGCAGGAAAAAAAGAAAAAGGATTTGTTTTATAAAATCTAAATTAAAATAATTGTCCTCTCTGATTATAAACAGAATTTAGGCTCCCAACTCATGTGGATAAACCAGACACATAAAGCTTGGACAGTATGATAATTTCTTCTTTTTCCTCTTTTCTCAGCCTGTTAAATGTGCAAGAAGACTTCTGTAAGCTTTCAGTTAGTCTCTCCTCCTATTTCGTAAAGAATAGCAGCATATGGTTCTTCTCATTAACACAGTGATGCAGGAGAGTTAAATTCAATTCCTTAAGTCAGTTTAAAAGAATTTGAATCCATATTTCTCACCATCCAAGAAAGTTCTCTCCAGAACATGCAGCAGACTTACTGACCACTGTAAATTATGTATCTCTCTTGCTTTGTGCTGCTCTAGTTTGTGTAAAATACTAAAATATTATTTGGAGGGGGAACCCCAGGACCAGTTCCTAAAAGTCTGTCCAAATAAAGCCAATGTTCCATATCAGCTTCAAAAACAATGTCTGTGAATACCTAAAACCTGACAGTGTAGAGAGACTTTGGAGGGATGGTTCAGGTAGATGCTAATCCTGGCAGTGGTTGTGTATCAGAGAATTGGTTTATCTATGCAGGGTGATTCTGAAGCATGCATGCATGCTGTCTATTTTGGAACAGATCATAGCAATATGATTGAAAACCAGAAACAATAGTTAAACTGAATGAATTTTAAAAGTCATCTACCACGTTGGAAGTATAAAATAATTAAAATAGAATAAACAAATCAATGTTCATTTACAGATTTAATTTTCAAATTAAAAACATTTCAGACTTGAGAGGGATAGTCTAAGGAGTATTTTCCCTATCAGAAGTTGTGTTGCAGCAGCTTAAAGTAAGGATCTATTAAAATATATTACAAAAAATAATTTTATTTATTTCGAAGTTTAGAATTTAATTACTTGGATCTTACCTTTTTTGAGAGAAATGCTCATTTTTTCTCAGTAAATTAACAGAAATACCTATCATAATTTTATAGTCCCATAGATACATGTAGACACAAAGATAGAGCTACACAGACAGGTAGAATGTCTCTTCTTGACAAGTCAAATGCCACTTTTACTTCAGTGGCTTTATTAACTTAAATAAGTCTGACAGAATTTAAATGATGAATGAAAATTAAAGTTCACACTGTATATAAGCTTACCTCCTTCAGAAGTTCTGAATGTTATAGTATCACTTTTTATGTTGCCATCTCCAAATCTTGTACTTGCTGTTAGGTAAGCACTATACTCATAATTATATTCTAGGTCTGTTAACTCCAGGGATGTTTCCATTACATTTACACTCCTCTTTGACATTTTATTCCTACAGAAAAGGTATTTTATTAATTATATACACACACACCATTTTTCTATATACATAATTATGGCATTTGTTGTAAAACTGAAAAATGTGATATTGTGTTAAATACAAGTATTTTAGATCTTTAAAAAATACTGGGATAACTTTTTGTCTTTTACGTTGAAAAGCTAACTTTTCTACTGTGGCATCACAGTAGGGCTCTTCATTTTGTTTCTTAAAAAAAAAAACTATCCCAAAACCCCACAGAAATGTTTGCAAATTACGTCAACAAAGACAATGGTTATATGAAATATTAAGGAGTATTTCTATCTATTAACTCTTATCAAATGGTTATGTGGTACCCTTGGGAAGGACACAGTAGGGCATAACTAAACTGTCTCCCTGGACAGGAATAGCGAAATATAAAAAGATTATAGCAGGGAGCATGCCCTACTGTGACTCTGTGAAATTGGTCAGAAGGCTGAAGTTATAAATGGAATAATAGAAGATGATATGGAACAGGAATTAGCTGGTGCTGAGTTAATTCTGGTGGAATGTAGCAGAGGATCAGAATGGAACTCTAGTCAGGTCAAAACCGGCCTAGAAAGACTGTAAGATGTAACATTAATAAAACACTGGTATTAGCATAGGTATGAAATGATTATCAGAAAGTAAAATAAGATACAGAAATAACTAACTTGAATTCAAGAATTCTGATATTCCTTGTAAAGTTAATGTAATCTTAAAAAGAATACAAGGAAAGCAAAAACATATCTAACATTCCATTCCTTCAAAGATTTCTCTATGAGTAGATGACCTATGTCTCTAATAGGATTTCATACACAGACGATAATTTGATAAGTAAAACCAAATATCTCGCTCCAGGAGTTACTGCGAAGCTCTTCACAAAGACAATGTGCTCTAATACTTTTTTTAAAAAAAAAGGTGATTCAAATTACTAGATAGGCTGATATTCATCCTTTGATAACTGAGTGTCTCAGTAGCAATGACCACCATCTAATATATCTGAAATAAAGTTGTATTAACAAACAACTGGAATGAGAAAATGTATGAGAATGAAAAAAAATCCTCCCTAACTCTCAGATTTTGAGTGGAATGGGAATGGTAACTTTCTCTGTTACCAACAGTGTTTCCCATGTCAAGTCATGGGAAACACTGTTGGTAACAGAGAAAGTTAACATTTACGTTTTTCTCAAAGTTCTGACATTTTTAATAGTCAGTAAAATTTACAAGAGATTGCAGCTGTAGTTATCAAACTCCATACAAAGAAAGACATCTTTTCCTGGATCTTTGCCCAATATATTCTTACTATGGAAATAAGTATCTGGTTATAATTTAAGTAAGAAGAAAATCCACAGCTTAGTGTTGTGAACATTTCTACTCTGAGTAACTGAATTCTTATGTCTGAGTTGCCAAAAAACATTTCCACAACCAGGCATAGAAAGAACAAAATCCTGAGCTATCTCAAGGGAAGTTGATTTTCAGTTTAGAAACAACTGAGATTGCAACAAAAATAAGAAAACACTGATCAAGCTGAATACAGTCTTCACAGACAGTGAGAAAGTACCTACCAGAATAAATTAAGCCAAGAAATTTTACTGAAGAAAAATAATATAAGGTTTTATATCACATTTTTCAAAAATGCAGACAACAGAGGTTCTAAGAAATTGCATACTTTCACTTGACAAAGATAGTTACCATATTTTCTTAAAAATCTGTACCTCAAAATAGATGTAGTTAGTAAGTATCTCAAAAAAATTTGCAGAAAAGGAAAATGCCGAAAAAAAAAACTTTATAAAATTACACTTGGGGAGTATTGGTTTGTAGGCTCAAGACAAGGAGAAAGTTGCTTTTCTACCTGCCAGCACCCAAAAACACCTTGTCATCAGACAAATTCAATGAAATATAACAGAAAACATTGCAGATATCACCCTTTCTATTCTATTAGTTGTGGATTTTTATTCCAACTCAGCTAAAGAAAGGTAAAAAAATTCTCTATAACTGTTGCAAAATGTTTCAACGAAGTGAAGAAACATTTATTTCACATCTGTAGTAACCTTCTTCTTTCTGCTTTATGGAGAAGCACTGGGACTTCCAAAATATACTGAATACCTCCCAAGAGCAGAAACTCTATGGCACAACAGTTTGCCTTGTCAAATCTCCCCCGCAATGCATTTTATGAAACTGTATAGACAACTCTATTAAATACTTAAAATTACTCTCCTTCCTCCACCCCGCTCCCGCCCTGCCAAGGAAGGAGTGAAGTTACGACCTCTTTGAAGGCAAAGGGAGTGTTTCTCCAACGTCCTTGCCTTAACTTGATACCTAAAGCCTTTCTAAATTTAGGTATGGCACAGTAAGGACAGACAAGACAAAGCAAAAAGAATATGGGGCAAGGATTACAGCAAAACGTTATGTGGTTGCTTAATCGAAATTTTTGGAAAGATGGATCATTTAAGTGCTTTTTTAAAAAATAATTCTGGCTAAATCTTTCCTCCTAATAACAAAAGCAGTAAGTTATAAGGGAATATAAGAATGAAAAGTTGTATAACGTCAAGTGTTTGAACACAGTATGTATCAAAACCACAGCCCTTATCATCAAGTAACTCTTCCCTAGCTTGAGGACAGTCATTAGTTTATAGTGCAACAGATATTCCCAATACAGTAGAATTAACAAGAGAAGAGAAATTTAACTTTTCTGGAAAGAAGAGTTTGTTCCTCTTCACTTTATCACCAACTTATCTAGAAACTATAATTAAAAAAAAACAAAAAGAAAATAGTGACTGAGGGCAAGCCCTACCCCAAAACTGTCAAATAACAATAAGATAATAAATGTAAGCTCAAGAGTAGAGTGCCCATAACAACTACAAATTTGTACATCTGATTCACTTCAGTATTTGCTTCCTGAACCTTAACAGTGGCAATAAAACAGTAAAGCATAAATGCAATATATTAGAAGTGACCAATAAAAAATGTTTTCACTCCCAGTAGAAGTTATAGGTCTTTGAAGAGATGCCACATCACTATACCAAACTACATTATGCAAGGAACAGGACAGAAGCTGCAAGTTTTGAAGTGACAAAATTACTTTGTAAAGGTGAAAAAATATCACAGGAGGATGTCAGGGGGAAAAAATTGAAAAGAAAAAGGTTAGATAGAAATAACCAAAACACAATAAATGAAAAGTATCTGTTAAAAATACTTGTTTGCTATAAATAATAAATACAAAATATAACAGTAAACATAAATGATAGCACAATCAAAGACTCTGAGCATGGCTTTTACACACTTTCTATAAAAGGAGACAATATTTCTCTTTTTAAGCCTATTTCAAATCTCCTTGAAAATTCAGCATGGGCTTGTGCCCTGCCTTGCAGCAGGTCTAATCAGAATATAATGAAAATCGTCACTATGCTCTAGTTTAAATTTGAATTCCCTTACTATAGTCTAATCCTTGGAAAAATGTTGAAAATGTTTACAAAATGTTGAAATTGTTACCCAATTTTCATCTACTCTGAATTTGCATATAAAAAAACTAGTATTTTAAGTGCTGGATGAGTATTTGTTCTCCCAAAACACATAATCAACATATTGTGTAATAAAAATCCAACATTCCTGATAGGTTACAGATTAATATTTATCCTCAGAACTACTTCCAGAAAAATCTTACCAGACGTAAACTGTGTAATAGAGGATAATTCCATTTGGCTCCAGCGGAGGTTTCCATGACAACTTCACAGTGACACCCAACAACTGTTTTACAGAGAGGGATTGTGGAGGGGAACTTGGAGCTATAAAATGAGAGAACAGGACACAATATTTTGTTAAACAGCTAAGATCGATGGGATACACAGCATCCTTAAATAGGCTTTTAATTATTTGTGATAGAAAGTTAACCTTGTGCCACAGTGGTACAGTATCCATCAACTAATGTTAAGGCACAACTTCTTTTCCTTTTTCTGACAGATGATAAAAGAAGATTTTGCATGGTGGTGTTAGAACATCTGTTTCTGTGATTCAATGGAAAAAGTACTTCATGAGAAAACAGAGCAATGGCTAGGTCACAGTGATTCACCTACTGTCCAAATACGTTGCCTTCTTTTTTTCCCTTCTAATAAAAGCAAGAGCTTTATAGATATGAACAAATGTAAAATACAGCACAATAGTTCCCCTGAGGAAAAAAAGGTGCTGCAAAGAATTATACAAAGCACCAAAAGGTGGAAAAATGGATAAGCATGACATTGAGAGATGATAAAATTGTGAGATATTAGGCAGCAATAAAATCTATTTGCTCCATCAAATAAGGACCACATTAATACATTTAACATGTCATGAGGGCAAATGAAAAAACAGGCATTCACTAAGACCCTTAAAATTCATTTTAGAATGATCTCTAGACAACACCAGCTCTGTAGGGAAACACTGAAAGTAAATGAAAATGTTGACTTCATGTTTGACTTCATTCTAAGGTTCTTAATTTTGCTGAGGAAAAATAACTCATGTATGCATACGTGATACTGCTTTATTATCAGCATGTTATTGAGAAATGAATCTTTTTCTTCATCTTGATTCACAGACGTATGTATCACTATGAAGTAATATTAGAATTACATTTGTTTTTCTCGAATTAAACCAAAGAGCATCATGCACTAAAAATTCAAGTCATAGCTGTAGTCATGCATGAAAATTGAGAATATGAGCATAACTATTAGCAAATCTATGAAACATTTGGTCTGAACCTTGGAACACAGTGTTCCTGTGAATACGGAACATGTGGTGTATTATAAATATTGTTTTTCACTTCTTGTTCCTTTCACTATCCCAAAAGCTGGCATAAAGGTTTCATAACTCTGTACATTTACGAAAAAACTACTTTGTCTTTTTCATGAACAAAGGTTCACTGAATTCAGTGATTGCGTTTACTAGTGAAAAATGTTGACAGCTGTATTTCTTGTTTTATGTTATTTACTTGTTATATTTTTACTTGTTATATTATCCTCAGTGGCTATATAATAAAAGATCTGTCATACAGTGAATGTCATCTTTTTGACATGTCTGGTTTATTCTACAATTCCTTTTCAGAGGGTTTTTTTTTTTGCTAGAGAATAGAAACAACATTAATCTAAATAAAAATACTCTCTGCTAAAAAAATGGATTTATCCAAATTAGCTGTTTTCAGTCTGCTCCAGCAACATATCTCTTGAGCAAAGTTTTTTTACTGATGGTGTGGCCATGGGCTTTTTGTACCAATGCTGCTTTAGAACAGATTCCCAGAGATTTCCTCCCTAAGCAACGGAGAGGAACAAACTTCTCCAAAACGTGACTCACAGCATGTAGGTTAAGATTTTTGCTATATTTTTTTTTTTTTCAGGATTTCCCTGCAGAATCTAGACAGGACAGCAATGACAGCTTCCCACAACTACATTGTGTACTGAAAGCACAAATACAATTTTAAGGTTTCTCTTCTGACTTGTGCCCTACTATATAAATTAGCAGGGGTTGTAACAACAGTGTTCTACAGTTGCCTGTAGTATCGAGCACTCCCCCGCTCAGTTTGGAAGTCCAGTGCTGCAGATAATGGACCTTGGGCATTTTCATAATATTAATAATTTCATATCTATATGTATCTGTACACACATCTGTTTAGAAGAATACAAAAGCCTCCCAATAAAAAAGCACAGATATTTCTGAGTTGTGTGACCATTCAAACGACCACTTTGTGGTTTTCCCTTTCCCCAGCTCTCACAGGACTGAAAAACCAAATACAGTATTTAATTCTACCATGTCATGCATTAGATTGAAATAATATGAGTAAATTAGGATTCTTCAAATTCATAAGATACCAGTAAGAGGATGGAGGGATGGAAGGGTGGAGGGATGGATGGGTGGATGGATAGACAGATAGATAGATAGAGTATGGTTGTGTTTAGATGCATGGATACAGATATCAATGGAGAGACATAGCTGCCAAAAGAAGTGCATAAAGCTTAAATACATCTCACACAAAATGTAAGAGTAAATTAAGAAAAGCAGTACACAATGATGCACTGAAACTGCTGCTCTGACTTACCATCTTCATCAGTTAGTATATGCAGAGGTGAACTACGAAGGCCCTCCCCCATCGTGGTACTAGCAGACACTTCTACAGTATATTCTGTATATTTATTTAAATCTAAAAAAAAAGAGAATAATTTAATAGAACAACCATTCAGTGGGACAAATTAGTTTTTTAATGGACTATTAGGATTTCTGAAGTGCTGAATAGGCCTGTCACACTGATTAGTGTTATTAGAGACTGAAATAAGTACTGGGAAAGATTGGAATACAAAGTATTTTGCAAAAGAAGGGGCAAAGCCCTAATTACCACTTATACTTCATATTCCTAGAATGCTTTGCAGTCCTTGGCTGTACTCTGAAAATGTAGTGGTGAAGGTACTGAGCTCCCAGCATTAATAGCTGTGTCATGCCACAGCAATAATGACAGAACTTAGGAAAAATGCAACGGTGAGGGGAAAGGGAAGTTTTTTTTATCCAGAATTTTTTACCCAGTATTTTTATCCAAAATAAGATCAGAAAGATATGCAGGTGACTTGGTCTACTTTGTTACAATGATAGGTCTGCAAAGATATCTATTGAAGTTCCTATTACTTTCAACATCTAAATTACAATGACATATTTATTAGACTCTGTACCATTTAATGCCCATTTCACCAGATTATGGCAGGGCACAAGTTATTTCTCAACACAGGCAACAAAAAACTTTATGTAAGGACAAGAAGGATCAGGTCCAACCAATGAACTAATAATTTATCTCTATCTGTCTGTTGTACACGTCTCAGAATAACTTACAGTTGCCATAAATTCCAGATCACTATATATACTGGCCTGCAATATGTAGTGTCAGAAGAGTGGTGTTTATGACTCTTTGCTCAGTCCCATTAGTCCTCATGAGATATATTGTGTACGTCTGTATGATTCCATTGGGAATGGATGGTGGAAAAAAAGATAATTCAATTTCCGTGGATGAGATGTTCCTATAGGTTACATTTTCTGGTGCAGAATCAGGAACTAGAAGAAAAAATTATAGAATATTTCAGTCACTTTCATTGATTTGAGACAAGTCCTGGCTAGTGAGGCCCCTGCCCAGCTGGCCCAGGGACCCCTTGGCTCTTGGCTGCCCAGCCCTTACCGAGCAGCTGGCCTTGCTGTTTTGCTTTGTATATAAAAGAGAAAAATGAGATTCAAACTTACTGCTTTGCAAAGCAAGCAAATATTTTTTAAAATAATAAAACTTGTCTCCTGGGCATTAGAGGTCATCCTAAAGCAGTTTCTTGTCCAAATTTTTCATTTTTTAGAAATATAACGTACTCACCAGTTTCAGAAGTTCTAATCAGAAGTGGAAAGGATGACTGATTCCCATGGCCAAGTCTGGTGAATGCCCTTACTGAGATGTTGTAGAGGGTATATGGCTTCATTTCACTTAGTGATATACTTGTAGATGAGGCATTTTTAATAAAAAAATCATTGGAATCACTGTACAGAACTTCATAGTGAGTGATGAGACCATTAGGCTGCTCAGGTGGTAACCATCTCAGGTTTATTTCTGTTGCAGTTACATTTATTAATTCTACGTTTTGAGGTGGGGAGTCTGGTTCTGCAATACAGAAATCATTAAAAAAAACCATTTCAGTTAATTAAATACAGAACTGAGATCACAAACCTATTTGGATCCTGCCACTGGATCCTACCTGTACCAAGAGGGCTACAAATACTCTCTCACTCTCCTCAAAGTCTTACAGCTTTTTGCCTCAGTTAATTTTTGGTATGCCTCTTTTCCTCTCATAAAACTAGGCATCTTTTTGCGTTATGACACTTTAACTTTTCTGTAATTTCTTTTCTCATCCACTTCTAAATCTATCTGGCTCTGCATTTAAGAAAAAGAATTTCTTCTCTCTACCAGTCTCACGCAGACTGATCCTTCTAATCCTCTCATTGTCTTCCTCATATTCAGTTCTTTAAGCTAAAATTAATATCCTCTCACTGCTTTCTATGTAAATAACCACCCTTCTTACTTCACTCAGCTATTGAACCAAGAAAGGGACTGTATGCACTGCAACTAAATTCCCTTTACTGAATGCAGTGTAAATCTTGCATACTCTGGTGTGAAGGTCATGCACAAAACAAGTCCAGCTCCAGGGCAGTGTGTTGGCTGAATCTACTGGGAATGTATGAGTTCAAGTGACTCCAGTGAGCTAATAAGGCATGGAAGTGTTGAAGGAGTGAGTGGGCTGCACTTACGAATAAAATCAGCTCTGAATGTCAACTTTGATTCCTCTGAAGGCTTCACCACTTAACCCCTAAAATAATCTTCTATAAAATAAAAAGAAAAATATCACTACCTACCCAGGATTATAGGATTCAGTTTGTGTACAAGTATCCATATGCAGATATTTCAGAATTCATCAGGATTTTTTTTTGCATAAAAGGTGTCAAAAATCACTTTCATTCCTGATTTCTGAGCACATGAATGGAAAGTGTTAACTGTAACAGATCACTGCTCTCTGGATGACAAGACTGCCCACATGGATATTTCCCATGTGAAGAAGCTTAATTTTTAATTGAAATGCATTTTGCCATTTATCTGGCTTGGTAAAATATTTAAATGCAACAGCCTAAGATCGTCCATTGTAATGCAAGTTATCTAAGAGATTTGTAATGAGTCTTTTATTTGGAGGTATCTCTCCTTTCAAGAGTCAAACAAATTGTTGTTCCTAGGTTGGCTAAAGTTAGGAGACACGAATCTCTGCCTGAATTACCTCTGGAAAGCTAAGCAACAAGGAGACGATAAACAATCATGAATAACCTTATAAAAAGCCAAGAATTATTGGTGGGTTTCTCACTAGTTTCCTCAAGCCTTGCACACCTCTTTTATGAATGAATGAACTGTTAACCTGAAACTCTATTCTGAAAAATTTCTTTAACACTCAAAGGCAAGGGACTGTAAGCTTTCAGAGAAAAGAATATTTATGTAAGTAATCTTCTGTTCTTGTGATATGCCTTTCCTCTGTAAAAAAACTAACAGCATAGAAGCATGTAAATTAATTTGGTATTTTTTGTGGTTATTCAAATCACCTCAGCTTCATAAACACCCATGATTTTTAACCCTGTAGTCCTTTTCTCTCCTTTATTGACAGTCAATCATTTTTCTCATATTGTTGTACATTTGACAATGAGATAGATAAATGACTATTGGGCAATCAGCCTCTGCACTACTTCAGTAAAAACTGGAAATATTTTTTTCTGAAACCAGTGAAAATACAGATTTGATGCAAATGAGACAATGTTAATATTCATGACTCTGCTCTGCAAAACAAATTGCCATGTTCTGTTTGCAGAAGCCAATGACAACTCCAGCTCTTGCCCCAATACCTTCATGGGTTGAGACTGCCTTGCAAGCAAGAGAGGAAGATTCAGAAATCTTCAAAATGTAGTATCATATCCTACATTAAAACTATTGCTCAGTCTTGAAATTATTAAAATCTATATAAAAACAACTGCATATAATATCCAGCATAAAAAAAATCTTCAGGTTATCAATAGCATCTTTGCTTACAAATAGCAATATAGCCCCTAAATTGTTGAAAGCAGCCATGTCCATATGCTTCAAAACCAACCTAATTTACACATGACAATATAAAAAGAAAAAGAAGGTAAGATGGAGTCACAAAGATTAGGGTTTAGATAGGTGCTAGGGGTACATTGTTTTGAGAGAGGGAGCCTCAGTTCTGCAGCTTTTCTTCCATTTGTCTATTACAGTTGAAATTAGTTGATTGCAGGTCATGCTGCAGCTTTCATTATTATTTTTTTAGCATTTACATAAAAATGGTTTGAATGAAGTCACTGACAGATAGAAGACTAAAGATTGCAACACTGATTCTATTTCTACACTTTCTTCCCCCGTTATATATGTGCCAGTCTCCTTTCTGAACAAACACAAACTTCAGTGCAGAAAAAATACCATCACTGCAAACAATGCATTACCGTCCTCAGGGGTTCTCACAAAAACATCATTCTCTTCAGACAAAGCACTTTCTCCAATTGCAGTAGAGGCTGCAACTCTCATTTTGTAATTTGTGTACTTTTTTAAACCTGAAAAGATTAAGCAAAAAAATCTTGACTCTTAACTTTGTAAACAAGACTGTTGACTTCTTTTGTCATAGCCACTTATAAAACTATAATACTGGCTACTCTTCTAAGAGGTTTTGATACACCTTTGTCACCTAAAAGAATATCTACAATACCATAGTAAATATATCAGCAGATTTTGAAGTAAGTCAACTAGTTTCAATCCTGGAAATAGCCTAAACAATTTATTTGTCAAAACACAGGATACATATATGAACATCCAAATATGGGGTTTTAGTCTACATGCATTATTCTGGTTAACATCAATAAATGCCTGAAACTCCACTAGGAATGTGTTTGCTTCAATTACTATAAAAATTATCACCTTAAAATAAGAAAATTTTTATTAATGTCAGACAAATACTGTGGAAAAAATTCAAGTCTGAAAAAGACTTGGCAATTTAGGAATATTTTCCTATGGGGACACAAGATACTGAGGCAAATTTTCCAAGGAGAAATCAATTTCACAAATAACTACTTGTACAATTTCAAAAATTACTGTTTATCTCACCTAGCCCTCTGCTCCCATCTTACATCCCTTACATACTCCTCCACAGTAAAAAGTCTCACAGTAGTGCCCCACCTTGTTTTTACATGCAGTTTTGTTGCGTGTATGTGAATGTGTGTGGATGTCTGAGATTTGATCCACTCATATTTCAAATGGCTACATTATATAAAATTGGAAAAAATAATTTTGTAAAATGTACTTGCAAGTTTAAATTTTTATGTTTTTTAAATCAAATGACACTGTACCTGTCATAAGTAAGCTGTTGTTTGAAGTTGTTTTGTGAAATGCTCTTTTTGTATCCAGTTCCATCGCATAAACAGTATAATGAATGATTTTCCCATTGGGATTTGCTGGAGGATCCCAATACAGCAAAACAGAGGAGGAGCTGATATTTTTGTAAGATATATTTTTTACTGAGCTTGGGACTTAGACAAAAACATAAAAATAATAGCAGTAAGTAAATAAATTACTAAAAAAAAAATCAAAGTCAGTGAAATAAATCACGTATGTTAACTTTGATAATATCAGAGTTAAAACAGTTCACCTTGTTCGCTTGTCCTGACTGTAAGAAGTGATGGTGGTCCTTCTCCAACAGCAGTGAAAGCAGACACACTAACTGTGTAATTGGTGAAAGGTGTGAGGCCCTTTATAACATATGACAGTTCTTCAGCCAAAATGTCCATGTTGTATTGATTATCTGTGAGTAAATAGAGAGAAATAGCTACTTACTCATAAAGTCATTTTATTTCTTATGCATTCTGAAACTCACTTTGGCATGGCAACCTGGAACTACTCTATTGTAAAAGAATTAACCTTCATGCCAATTATAAAAATTAAAGTCTACATTCCACTTCTTAACTCCAAAAAGGATAGTCTAGTATAGGTCCATTTTAATGTGTACAATAGATAGATTGGCCTGGGTGAACAAATGAATGAGCAACAAGTAGAACTGTGAGGTTTTGTGATAAATCTCCTAGAAAAAAGGAGAGGGTACATTGCATAAGGTCTAGTCTCACCAGTGATTTCAGAACAATGGCTCCTAGATTGATGGAACTTTTGAGGGGTTTTAAATATTTTTGAGAAAGACAGATTCCCTCTTCCTTGCCCTCCCAATGGTGCTATAACAAATACACTTGGAAAGGCTGCCTTCACAGATCACGTCACACTGAACTCTGAACCTGATATTCAGATATGTGAAGCACCCACACTTTTTCATGTTGCACTGGCACAATGACTGCTTTTTGGCTAGCACAGTTGGATTGTGGCTGACTTTGAACTTTATCATAAATGCACCCAAATCTCTTTGAGGGCATGAATGGCTTTTTCATTCTACTGACCACAACTCTTCTACTAAAAATACCAGTTTGAAGGGATTGAAAAATCAGCAGACCCTGTTGAAAATTTGGCTGTCAACAGCTTTTACTACTGTAATAGCTCCTATAAAATAATACTTGTATGCATCAGCCAGCATCACAACAGATGCTGGCTGAAATAAATTTTCAGCAACACGGACATCTTTTAGCAACTCAATACCTCAAGTTGAATGAGGCCATAAAAAGAAGATTTACATTTAAAACACTGTATGTTTCCTGTGAATAACAAAGAAGATTCTTCAGGATTGAAACAGCACAGAAAATATCCATTGTCATTTAATACAATGGATTGAATTCTGATTTTTAGATACTGGTGCATATAGATTATTCAGTGACTTAATTAAAACAATAAAAAAAAAACCTTTTAAAATTTTCTCCCACTGTTCAAAACACTGTAAAAATTTAGAGGGGTATTTGAAATACCTGCCTGTCAGCTGAGGGCTGCTTAATGATTAGTAAATATCCATACTTGGTAAAGAAACAGTGGTCCATTGATAATACAGAACAAGTGTACTCACTAATGACATCACCATGTCATGGGGTCATCTCCACCTGTTTGTAACCCATATAGCAAAGTTGTAACTTTTTGACCTATTTACCTTCACTGACATTTGAAAACCTATTAGTCAAAAGGCTTAGAGAAATCAAGGTCTCTGAAGGGCTTGGAGATATGTTAATCCCTGACAATCACACCTGCTTTGGCAACTGTAATAACTGATTGTCTATGCAGCTTGGCTGATGGCTTTCGGGTGTTCCTTTCACTAGGAAGAAGGTCAGCTGGGTGACAAGGGGATAGTTCCTGCCTGTGTGGCATTCCCATTTGCTTCAGAAGGTTATTTGGTAGTAAAAAAATCTGACTCCAGCAAATGACCCATTTATAATCTGCTTGAACCACGTGCTAAAGATCGTATCTGGGACAGTGATGGGGGTCCTTCAGAGTAAAGAAGCAGATAGAAAAACATCCTAAAATATCTTACCCAAACCAGAATGTAATTCTGCGTCTCCATTTATAGCAGGCAAATTATCACCAGATACACTTGTAAATATTACTGGGGAAGGTGTCTGAATGCTGAAAAACATGTCAGCTGAACCTTCATATAAATCATTGTCTGCTTCCATTGAATTCCAAGTGGGAGAAGCAGGTTTGACATTTTCTTTCATTGCGTATGGTTCCAAAGGATCAATCAGATACTAGAAATTAGAGATATACAAAGAAATCACACACCCAGTCATGACTAAATTGTATAATTTAATTTTTATTTAATATAGAGATAATGCTTGGATATTTGTGCATACATATACATGCTATATAAATGTTGGCATGCAGACATTATCGTTCATTAAAATAATTTTAAAAATATAATCTTTATCTTAAAAATGCTTAGCTGCCAGTAGCCTACAACATTTTATTCTGGTTATTGTTTAATCAAACATCACTTTAAAAAAATTATTAAAATATATTTTATATACTAAGGTGTCAGTTCTAGAGTAAGGCCTTTAATTTTAAAGCTATATCCTTGGAGCTGTATCTATTGAATAGATACACATTTGAACTTGGGAGATTCCATTTGCACTAACCATATTCTGAAAGAAGGCAGCAGGCACAAAAAACAAGAGGATTTCAGATGGCCATTCCAGTCCCTCAAGAAAAGGATTAGCATGTTGACTAGATCTCTGAGAGGGATTAACAGGAAAGGAAGAAAATCAGAAACTAATGTGGAGAGGAAAAATAAGGGAGTGAAAATGGAGAGTGAAAGGGAGGTAAGTGATATAGGGGCCTGCAGGACAGAAGAGGCACAGAACAAATGTTGGAAAAGGATGGCAGTAGATATAAGTGGAGCAAGAACAACAAAGAGAGGAGAAACAAAATCAGAAAAGAGAGAGAGAATAGAGCATAGGTACAAAATGGTGTGTTAGCACCGGATCTTCACACCCCTTCAAAATCTGGGACCAAATCCAGAACTCAAATATCTCTGAATTGTTCTGCTGTCATCTGGAGCACTCCCCACTCACACCACCTCATTGGCCCACCTCATTGCCAGAAAGAGATTATTGACAGTGATGTAACTAAATACACATTGATTCTTTCTCTATGGACTCTGGGTAAAGAGAGGGCAAAGCTGCTTCTTTACTCCTTTAGCTGGGGGTGCATTAGCCACAGGCACAGATAGAGCATCAATCTCACCTATGTACCATGAGGTAAAAGCTGTATAAGACTCATCTTCACCAGCATTTTACAGAAAAATAGTGGGTCACCTGGAAATACTTTTTGCTTATGAGACTTTGCCATATATAAGACAACAGCTTCTTATTGCAACAGGTTATTGAGTCCCATTAGCACTGCGGATCTGCCACTTCAAATCCTGTACATGCTGTAAGCTTGGGTCAATGGGGTTCTAAATAAAGCAATGTTTATAATGATTTGTTTTGGTTTTTAATTTGAAAATTACATTCAATAGATTATTATAAAGCAGCAATGAGGCAGCACTAAGAACTAAAAAATTAGAAAATTCCATCACTAAAACATTGCTGTGCAGACTACTTTAATTTTTTGTGTCTGGACTATGATACAATCTTTAATTACAGAGTTATATACTTTCATTTCCCAAGGACGCCTGCCTGGTTTAATGAATGGATCCTTATCCTATTTTTTTTTCCTTTCTCCTTATATAATGTTTGACTCCAGGGCTCTATTTAATGTGTATCATTCAACTTGAAAGTGAACTCCTTCATTAAGCTGTACATCAAAAATTTAGATTCTAATTCAGATCCAGTGAAAGACATCATTGTCTGAAAAAACAAGGAATTGTGCAGGCTTTGAGCACCTGTATTCAAAATTCAACCCAAAAAGCCCTACCTCAGAAGGAAGTCAATCCTGAGCTAAATGTTTGCTAGGGGTCTACAGTTCTGTGCTGCATACTCAGAGCTGCTCCCCTAAGGATGTAAAGCACTTCAGCACCCAAAATCCAGAAGCTAGACTGACTGGGAGCGTAAATCCCATAAGAGATATGATCCCATAGATGTGCACAGATATCCTTAGTATGCAATCACAGCATGGAGTTCAGCATGTAGTATCACACGTGAATTTAAGGATAAAAAAGAGGCAGAAAGTCTAGGCCTGTTTGCCTTGCTAGTACAACACTTCATTGGCCTTGAAACACTTTTGCTGAATTCACTTCTCTGCAGGGTTCATACACACACGTCCTAGAGGTTTGACTGAGTGCCTCTGGGTATCAATCTAGGCACAGAAATCTTTACTCTTACAGTCTGGCCACCCTGCACCACAAAGAACTCAAGAACTCAGAAGGACTGTGGGCTATGGCTTCCTGCCTTCAGCAGCTGGACCATCCTGCCAGAATGACTTACTTTTTCATGTTGTGGAAACAGCATTATTGAAATCTTTTTGAAAGCTAGTGAGAGAAGGAGAGTGGACTGAGAAAGGTGACTTTTAAAAACATTGACAACTCATCTGTGGGAGCTAGTTCCACATTCTGTAAATGTCAGATAAGGCAGAGAGCAAATTTAATCTAACAAAAAAATCCATATTAAAAAAAAAAGAAAATAATACCTTTTTTTTATCTCCAAGAATAGTGTTTTCCAGAGTGACAAGTGTGTCTTGCACATGTACTCTGTACTGAGTAATGATTCCATTTGGTTGTTGTGGCTTCCTCCAAACAATTTTTATATATGTGGCTTCCACTTCTGCTAATTGTAAATCTGACACAGCACCTGGAACTAAATATTCAAGAAGAAATTTGACTTTCTTAAAGACTTGTGGTTATTACGAGGTTTTTCAGCACTGTGTGCAAAGTAAAATGGACAATAAAATTTCACATCCTTATCTTTTGAGTTATCGTTTGCAGGGTAGAGACCTTCTTCACATGTTTTCCTAGCAAACAATTTACAGTTCTAAAAGTATGCACACATTTTTTAACACATAAGATGTGTATGAGTATGGTCAGAGACTAAGATGATGGAAACCAGGATAGCTCTACTGAAGTCTACTTGATTGGAATCAAGCAGACCTTTGCTATTTTCCTATATAGAATCTTAAGTATACTTGAAAATGAAAAATTAGCTCTAAAATCATCAAAGCCATACAAGAATGAAGTAAAAACCTGCAAAAAAAATAATTAATGTGATACAGCCTGCTAATTTCCCTTTTACAACAGGTTTATATAGTTGTATTTATACTATATATGTAGTTTATATCTATAATTATGTGTAATTACAGACATAAATTGTAAACCTGTATATATGATAGATAGAAATTACATGGGTTATATAATTTCCTCTTTAAATAGACAGTATTAATTATATTGTAATTTCCATGGGACCATGAGAGATGAAATACATATATATTCAATAGAATGATATCCAGATTTGATATGAAAACAAATTACTTCCTAATACACTTCAGTAAAAGACAATTTTGAAATCACTTGCATAATGAGGATTTTTAGATTTGGCATAAAAATAAGACACTCTGTATTACACTAAAAGAACATCAAACCCACCAAAATTCCCTTTGGCTTCTGACAGTGCATTTCAGCACAAGATGAGAATGACTGACTGTACTCACACAGGCCATCTCTGGAAATTATCTCTGAGAGCTGCCAAAAGCAGATCATTCAGGACAGACTGGAATAAATAAAAATAGATTTTCCTACCAGTGTTACACCTTGACAGCAAACATGGCCAGCAATCAATGATTCAGAGATTTTCTAAATTTGTGTTTTGAGGCATAAACATAAGACAGAAATAACCATCTTGAAATTGCCTCTCTATTACACACAAAATCCCAGTTTTTCTCTTTTTGCATCCTCAAATGCTGACCAAGAATCCCACACAGTCTCACATACATGTAAGACAAAAGTGCATTTCTATGCAACCAAGGACTCTGACCTGGTGAGTTGACTTTTTGTCCCAAACCACAGAATTGAGGGCTCAGAGGCAGAACCAACCACTTGACTCTTCCGGGACAAGACCTTGATGTTGGATCTGCGTCGGAGCTATGGTCCCTGGTAAGGGTGGCTCCATCAGAGATGGGGATGGGGCATTGGATGTGGTGAGAATTAGTCAAACGAGAGGTATAATAAGGAACATGGGGGCTGAACGAACCAGACACGGGGAATCCTGCTCTGGTCTTTCTTTTCCTCTTGCTGCCATCTAATGGGAGAGAGTGGGCTCTGCAACTAAATTACTATAAAAAAATACCTACTCTCATTTAGAAAGAAGCAACATGTTTTTCACCATCTCTGAAGGCTTCTGATAGCAGATAAATGTACTGACAGAGCATGAACTTGACAAAAACAGAGAAATAAATGACATAAGAATCTTCAGCTAATTTCTTTTCTTTCAGTCTTTTTTATCTTTTTTTAATATCTTATAGTGCTTTTATTCTCTCCTTTGCAACGTTACTTAAAGGTTCTGAAGGGAAAACTGAAATCCTTTATCACGTTCTGTCCATTTATTTTGCTTGTCTGTGCTTACTTACCATCTGCAGGAGTGAAAACTGTAAGGTTGGTCTTTGGCCCCAGCCCAGCACTTGTCTCAGCACTGACATACACATCATATGTTGTAAACGGCACGAGGTTACTAAACATGAACTTATGATCTTTTGTACTGTTATCCAGAATATGACCTGGAGTTAAAAACAAAGAGATTCTAGTTCAGAAATAGAAACAGTCTATGGCTACTTTCCAGGATGATGGACAAATGAATAGCCAGATTTGTCTGGGGAAAAGCTAATCTGGAATCAACTTCGGTGGAATAATGCTGAATGTATGGGGAATAAAACAACCAACCAAGCAAGCAATGAAGTCACTTCAAGGAGGTGTGAGTTTTAAGAGGAAGAGATCTAAAAAAAAAAAAAACCCCAAAAAAACTTCTATTACTTTTCCTGTGTGGTCGCATAAAAACATTAGGATACAGCTCATAGATGTCTTACTTAACTATAGGAAGTTAGGTAATTTCTTTATCTATCCATGTCTGAGTTTAAAAAAATTGTGAAAACATCAAAACAGACTTAAAAGAGTTTATTGCATACTGCATGAGAATGAAAATTCTCCAGATGTCTTTAACAGAAAGAGAAAAGAGTAAAGGTAAGATACAGAATGATTTTGATATATAAGCACAGCAATTCAGCTATGCTTAGCCTGTCACCTCCAGAAAGAATAAGAAAAAGTCGATTTTCTCCATTTTTAATAATATCTAATGTGAATTTAATTTTATACTGTTCCTAGTGATGGACTGACTTTTCCCGTAAAAGTTATCTAAAAACCATTAAAACATATAATAGCAAAAAATGATTCATAACACTGCTTTTGAATATACATTTTTGATTGTCAGGCACAGAAGAATGCAAGTGTAAGGAAATAATCAAATTTTTTTTTTTTTAAATGGTGACATCCACTCTGACTTACCAGAGGGTCCATACAGCTCAACTCTGTAACTAAACTTCCCTGTTACTATGGTTGGTGGGTCCCACATTACTGAGAAAGACTTTGCTGTAATGTTGCTCTTGGCAAAATTCTGTGGTGAGTCTTCTGGAACTTAAACAACATTGGAAAAAGTCTTTGAATGTAAAATACTTCATATTACGATGTCCAAGAACCCCACATCACGCAACTCATTTTAAATATAAACAATAAATATTCTGAAGGCAAGCTATAAAAGCATATCTCATTAAAATTACTTAATTTCATTCTGAGGTAATTCTTCAATTGTCATCAGATTTTCATAAAATTTGATCATTCCTTAGCATAACTTTGGTATCTTTGACTCCTAACAAAAACTGAACTCCTGCTCACTGTGCATTATTAAATACATTAGTAGTTATATACATTTTCAGTTGATTCCATCAGGTAAAATTAAGTAATCATGCAAAAGAAGGATACACATGAAAACAGACTTGGACAGAAGTATCTTGCAGCAGAAAATCAAACCTATATTTTGAAGTTTTTCACATGAATCTGAGAACTTTATTGCCATTTGAAAGCAGCATGTATTTTATGTACCTGATTCTGGTGTCCGGACAATTGCACTGTCAATGTAGCCTGCTTCAGTGGTAATTGCAGAGACTTCAAAAAGATAGGTGGTGTATGGCCTGAGGTTGGTTATAACAAAGCTAATTGGTTCACTCCAAACAGAGCTCATCTGACTTGGTGCCTCTGTACTTGGTGTTGCTGTAGTCTGTGAAAGAATTGTGGGTTGCCCAAAAGTAGTTGAAGGAGTGGTAGTACTCCACAAAAATGATTCACTCTTATCCTATAAATACAAAATACGAAACATAATAAGCTGTATCTATAACCTATAATTGTAAATACATGTAGGTTGAAAAAGACAGATCATCTTTGCAAAAAATTACCCTAAATTGATTCTCCTATTTATACTTCAATTTCGAAATTTAGCAGACTGCACTAGTATATCCTGCTAGGGACAGTATTATAGTTTCCTGCCTTGTTCAAAAAGACCTCAAATCTGACTGAACAGAAGCATCTGTCTAGGATTCATTTAATTATTCCCAGTTCTCATTTTCAGCATTCAGTCCCTTTCTTGAAAAAAAAAAATCCCTAGTGAGGTCCTTTTGCATCATATATATGTTCTATGTGCATATGTACATACACATGTATAACTTGCATATATCCAAAATATATCCATACATAATGGATAAAACCTGACAGGAGTTTCTTAATCCATAGTGTCAAAAGACAACTCTGAAAAATTGCTGGGCATTAGGGTGACCTGTGCTTCTGGTTCAGTAGGTGGCAGCCTGCCTTCTCAGTGCAGAATTAAATCATCCTGGTGTCAGGAACCTTTGCAATGCCTAAGATGATCTTCCAAATAAACTCTGAAATCAAAGCTATGATAACTTTTTGCATTTAAAACTCCACTTTTTGTTAAAGTTCCAAGCGTAGGAAAGTGGAAAAAAATAAAACGAAAGAAAAAAGGAAAAAAGTTAGGTAACTTGTCATTTTGACATTTGATTAATTGCAAAACTCTGCTCAAAGTAAGAAGGAAAAAGGGAAA
Organism: Lichenostomus cassidix; assembly: GCF_008360975.1. Taxonomy (NCBI): domain Eukaryota; kingdom Metazoa; phylum Chordata; class Aves; order Passeriformes; family Meliphagidae; genus Lichenostomus; species Lichenostomus cassidix. Next base: position 38,223,494 of record NC_139480.1, on the reverse strand, counting down.
AAAATTCTAGAAAAGAATTTTCTTCAAGAAGTTCTGCAAGGTTACAATGGTTACAAGTCTGAATCCAATAATAAGAACAAAAATATATTTTTGAAAATCACTCTGCTAATCCTGTTTGGTTTTAATTTTGATATGAGAAATACTAAAAAAATATTGAAATGTGATACACAGAATAATGCATACTTTTAAAATATAAAAAGCGTATAGAGAAATACTACAGAGAAAGTAAGACATTAACAATACTGTATGTCTGCACTGACCAAAAATCCCCACAAGTATTTTTCTAATTGAATAGAGTATAAAACAAAAAAACCCAAACCCAACAACAACAACAACAAACAAAACCAAAACCAAAACCAAAACAACCAACCAAAACCAACAACAACAAAAGAAAAAGTTGAAAAAAATAGAAATTTTCTATGTCATGATTTTCTGTTAAAATTATGCCGAATTTAAACTTTCTTAACATTTTTACTTTGATTAAACTGAGCTTTTCAATCAAAAGCTTTCCATTCAAACTATTTTGAACAGAAAGGTTTTTCTTCATCCATTTTATCCTGTCTTGGGACTAACTTTTTTTCATTTTGCATTGTAAAGTGTTTGCATTTTTCTGAAAAGCAAGAGACATTTTTATGTCTCAAATCTTAAATGTAAAACTACATGTTATGGATTGAGTCTATTTCTAATTTAAAAGGTTTATAGCACTTACATTACATTCTGGTAACCTCCCAGACAGAAGGTCCTCTACTTTAACCAAGACATCTTTCACTACAATTCCACTTCGTGCATGTTTCACACTAATCTTGAAACTAGTTATCTTTCCATTTGGTTGCCGAGGGAGAAACCAGATCAGATTTACAGCTGAAGAATTTAAGGCTTCAACTGTGAGATTCACTACTTTACCTGGAGCTTGAAAACAAAACAAACAGAAGCAGTGAGATAAAATTTTCTTCTCAGCACTGAAAAATATCAGATTTCTTTCTTTTTTTTTGTAATGCCATTTCTAGTTTCCAAGTTCTGAAGCAATTACATAAAAATCATTCACAAGCACATGTGAAGTAGCTGATATACAATCATCTCTTTTACAATCTAGTTTAAGTTAGAAATATAATTATTTCAGTCTCATAATATATATAGTAATTTGTTTGGTCAACTTAAAAATACTCTTCCTAGAAGCAAGTCATCTACTGTTACAGAAGTAGAAAAATTCTGCCCATTTTTTTTCTGGTTAAGAGCATTTGACAACACTGTGTGTTTCATCTCACTTCACCTGTGTCATCTTTTCAGATGCACATAGATTTTTGGTAGCTTTAAATAGCTCAACTAAACTAGAATATTCACTATTACTGCATAAATGGTGTTCTTTGTGTCAATGACAATTTCTGCAGCCTTTTGTTAGAGCATCAGTGTTAATCACAGCACAAAGGAATGAGATGCAGCATCTAAATCAGATTTTTCATGCTAAACTCTCCTGCAAATCAGAGCCCTGTGGCATTCCCTCAGTCCTGTCTGCATGTGGGAAAGTCAGTAGCAGGTCCTGCAATAGCTGCCTCAGTACTAAGGAGAAAAGGCTTTTTACACTCTTTTCAAAAACACTTGCATTCCAGTTACAGACCTTCCACAGGTGAATTGAGACAGCTCCTCCAAGCCTCAATATTTAGTGCTCTGAGTCCTGCTGAATCGTTTCCAGACCTGTCACCTCCTTCCCCCTCCTGCCAGACCACAGCCTTTGCATTTAAATAATTTTATCTTCTAGCTAACTTTCTTACTTTAGATGTTACATCTTTATGTTAACTAAGGTGTTTGGCTTTCTTTAGCCTTCAAAGCAAGAACTGAAATAAAAAATAAAGTTGAGAAGGTAAAAGTATAAATGTTACACCAGTGACACGTAACTCACCTAGAATTTGACTAAACCTTGCAATTACATTTATAACAAGGGATTTCAGGTTTACTAAAGATGGGGACAGAAATGCTTCAAAAAGTAAAAAGCTCACATTCTCACAAGGAGAAATGCCAGTGCTGTCCTCTGTTAAACATGAGTAAATAATAAAGCTCACACTAATCAGGTTTTTTACCAGCAATAATGCACAAAGTATAGTGAAGAAGAATAATAATTTGACATAGCTCCATGTGGCACGTTTACTACTCCTCCTTATAGTGGGTTAATAAATTATTGCATTATTTTAGAAATCTCACACAGAGCAATGATTTTGTGCATTGAGATATCTCACTCTGCAGTTTGCACACAAACAGAAATCAACCTAAACACAGATGGACAGACCCTGCCTTGGCAGCATGAGTTCTGTATTCCATTGGGACTGGTGCACGCTAGCACAACTAGGCTGGTGCCAGCCCTTCAGCCAAGGCACAACTGCTCCTGGAGCGTAAGCAAGATCACAAACACTAAATTAATAAAGATTGTGCCAAGTCAGACTATGATTTTGAATCTTCAAAACCACCAACTCAAATGTTCATTTCAGACTTTTTTTTAGCTTCAGAATTAATACATAAAAATTAAAGAAAATATATTTTGTGCTGAGCTTCTTAGAATCCATCACTAAACAAATATGGATTGACTCAAGTAGACAGTGGCAGAGATGATGCCACAACCAAGTCTGTCTCCTGGAACTGTTGCAGGCAACAGCAGATGGATTCACTTGATAGGTAGCTCTGCTCTCCTGTGACCTTGCTTTCTGGAAGCAGGCTTTCTAGAAACTGGCATGGGAAAGCTCCAAGAGAAATAGACTTTGTGTAGAAGAACACGTCTGTGGGCACACCCTAAATGCTGTTGTTAGCAAACAGAACAAAATGAGCCTTTGCCACTGAGTGACAGAGTAAGAAAAGGGTAAGGATTTTGTTCTAAATGCATTAGAATTTGTTAAGTATGAAATTTGGCATGAATATTTTATTTGAACAAAATAGAGCAGCTTTAATTAAAATAATTAGCAGCTTTATTAAATTTACCACTTTCTGCAGTCTGAAAAAGGAAAGGATCACTAAACACTCCAATGCCAGCACTGTTCTCAGCAGCAACCTGCAGAAAAAGAAGAATCCACATTAGAGATTCCACTGTACATATAGTTTCAGGGAATATGAAAATCCTAAGGATACACAGAAATACAGCTTTTACCTTTAAAACTATAAATATACAAATTAACATACCCTTTATAGTTGTGTTGTATAATTTATACTCAATGTTTAAATGTAAAAAAATAAAAGGGAAAAAGTATGTAACAGCATAAGAAATTGAAAAAACCACATGTGAATATCCAGACATCAAAAGAGGAACCATATTTTATCAGTCCCTATTTTATGCAAAAGTTAACAGCAAGAAAAACATCAGTAACACTCCTTTTTCTTACCACAATATACTTAAACCAGATTCTGCATTCCTATTTTACCTACAATAACTTAAAACAGTAAAAATGAGAATAAGTTCCCTTTTATTTCTCAATCTCCTGAAGGCTAGCAAGAGGTCAGCCTTCCTCAGCGCAGAAACCCAAGGAAAGCATGTCTTTTTGCAGAAAGGCAACAGGTCAGGAGGCATTACTTTTACCAAACAGCAGACATGTTTGGGGTTTTTTTTGTTGAGGATTGTTTTGGGGTTTGTTTTTAACAGATGGCTGGAGGCAGGAGACCAAAGTATAAACATTTCCACAACTGTGGTATACTGCCTTAATCAGCATGGTCATCAGAACTGGATTCACAGTGAGCAGCTTTCCCACAACTGGCAGAAATAATTATATTTTTTACTTTCTTACACACACACGCACCCACCCTCACAAAGGATTCCTACAGACTTATTCTGAGTCTCGTCAACTTCAATTTTCTTTATAGCTTTCTGCTGTATCACAGAATATTCTCAGTTGAAAGGGACCCAACAAGGATCAAATCCAGATCTTAAGTGAATGTTCCACAAGATCAAACACAGTCTTGGCATTATTGCTCCATGCTCCAACCAAGGTAATCTCAAGGTCATGATATGGAATGAAGCAAATCAACACATAATTTCATTTAATTCTTGGTATTGAAAAGAGGAACCTCTTCCAAGTTCTTATGAAAGAGTAAGGCAGGCAAAGTTTTGCTTGGCAAATATTGCCAAGAGAATAACAGGTAATTTCTGTCCACCTGTTGAAGAGCTTAGAGATAGAGAGAGTGCCTAATCTCAACATAAACAAGCTCCATACATAGAAGACATGCTTTTGTGGATTTGGCTGAGATGATTTAGTAATCTACACGTAATATGCCAAGTGCACCAGTCATTTGAAAGATTAAATCTCAATGAAGATAAGGAAGGATTTAGCTGTTTCCAAAAATTCTACCCATTGCTTTTTATGTTTTATCACATAATGCCATACGTCAATACCAATATCAATAGAAGAAGGTACATTTCAGTATAATTTTGACTGTAATATTTTTAAGTAGATTTAAAAAACACCACCATAAAGAAATACCTGGCAAATATATTTTGTTATATGGCAACAGTAAATAACAAGGTCCCTCAGAAAACTCCACAGGAACAGACTATAAACACACACAATTTACAATAAAACAGCATTCAAAGTACTAAGAGGCATTTTTAAAGCTTTTACCATAATTTCGTAAGTTGTTCCAGGGTTAAGGCTGGTGAGAAGGACCTCCAAACTATCCGGCTTTGTTGTGACCTGTGTATAAGCTGTTTGCATCCATGGGCAGACTTCTTTATATTTAACTACATAGGAGAGAATTCTCCCATTTGGATATAATGGTGTATTCCATGAGAGCAGAATCCCAGCAGAACCCACTTTTTCACCTGCAAGGAACACAGGAGGCCCAGGATCTAAAAAAAAAAATTAAAAATTATATATATAGATATATATACACACACACACAAGTACACACATATGAAACAGTTCTTAATTAAGATCCATGACAGTGGAGACACATTCACAGATTCTACAGAGAAATTAAATGACCTGCCAGCATAAACTCATAAAACTACTGAACACTGATGTATTTTTGAATAAAAAGCCTTTTTTCTGGCTAGATTCCTGTTAAAAATTATTAAATAAGTTTGGAACACCAGAAACATTCTTCTGTAGGAATGTAAGATATGTAATGCTCAAGATCTTTGTTGAAAAAACAGAGTTTAATGCCAATTTGATATTTGACATATTCTAGCACTCCCTTAAGGGGCACTCTCTTAAAAAGCACATCTGCTTTGGCTACATTTTTTTTTAAATACCTTTGAACATTTCTCTATGTACCGCTATAGACATAAATCAGGGTCTGGATATTATTACATGACACAATAGCAAATTTTTCAAAAGCTTGTAAATTCTTATGCTCTCATAGAACACTTTAGATTCAGCCTATTTTTAAATGGTTGAAGAAGATGAAAGATTTTAATGAGCGTTTAAAACTGGTTATAATTTCTCAGATATTACTGCATACATAATAAACATAAGAAAGCATAGTTAAAAAAATGAACAAAATTTCATCAGTCATTTTTAACTCACTTGTCACATTTGTTGTCACAGTTCTACTCACAGGTGAACTATAGACTGAAGAAGAAACGGCAGAAACTGTAACATTGTATGTTGTTCCAGGAATCGTGTTTGAAAAATCAGCCTGAAATAGGACATAGATTTATTTAAGCTTTTTACCAAGAATCACAAAAATTACTCCCCCCCTCCTTGCAAAAACTAAAAACCAACCAACAACCAACCAACCAAAAAGCAAACAAAAAAAACCTACACCAAAACCCCTACAAAACAAAGCTCAAAAAAACTACAGAAACATTTAAGCAACTCATTACTGAAAGTGATCTCTTAACAAGTTTTTAGTGATATAAAAGTATTTACAACAATAAAAATGCTTGTTTATATCTGTTAGTTACAATACAGTATTTTGCTGTCAAGTACCTTTCATAAGATGCGCACAACATTCAATACTAAAGAACAACAAAATTAACTATTAATTTTATCCCAGAGTCCCTTCTCAATGTATCTATAAAGGTTTGTCTGTATTATCATTATCAATGTAAATATCAAGCACTATAAAATTCCTTTTTGAAAGAATGAACAAAAAAGCAACCTGAAACACAAGTTTTTGACCTTTAAACTAACCCAGCCTTTGCAGTAAACATAACTAACAACTTTTGCAGCAAGAAATTGTATAAAATACCTGTATCTTTGCAGTTCCAATGAAAAACAAAAGCAAAACATCCAGAACAACCATTATTTCTGTTGATATTATATGTTCCGGACAGCAGAATCAAAAAGTGCTCCTATATCTTTTTGATGGCTTAGCAGTGAAATGTTGCCTACATTAATGATTTAAGCAGAGATCTTCCTGGCAAGTACACAATTAATTAGTCTGTACTACTCAGTAGCTCTGCCCTTCCCTTGTTAAACTATTCATGAACCCTTGGGTGACTGTCTGCATCCTCCTAGTAGATGTCAAAAAAACAGTAAATTCACTACCTGTTGTTAGGTAACAAACCGTGGATGCTTAAATTTGTTCCCATCCCACCAACTTTTCAATAATACTTTCATATTCATACATGCCATAAACACCTGAGGAGGAAAGCTTAAATTCCTCATCAGCAGAATGCATAAGGAAAAGCTGGCCCTGCAAGTCCTGTAATAAAAGCACATACCTGATACTCCCTAACTCCAAGATCTAGGATAACAACAGAAGCATGATCAGGAATAAGATCCACATGAAATCTGTCTACTAGTCCATACGGTAGTCTCCAATAAAGTGAAAAATAATATGATGAAACGTTGAAGAATTTAAGTCTTTCTGGCTTTGCAGGTTCTGAAAGAGAATTGCGGAATAAAAGACATTAACTTTCATGACTCCCTTTAAAATGTATTAGTAGTTACAACTGAATGTGAAAGCATCCGAAAACAATTTCCTTGCTACATGAAGGATTAGTCTGGATATGGCAGCATGTGATCTTAAGTTGCTACACTACCTCTGGGACTTGGTTGATAGCCTCCCAACTGTGCTGAGATCCCTGTTCACATAGAGCAAGCTCAAGTGTCTCTGCACAGTGTTCAGTTAACAACAAAATCTCTGCACAGTCCTGGGGTTTCTGCTGTCCAAAGTTAGCACTACTGCTGATGTAACTACTGCTACAGTTGAAATTCAAGATATAGTTGATGCTTGTTCTGCTGCTAGCCACAGGGCTGGTAACTCTTTTATACATTTCACGTATTTGGAATCCCAGTAATTCCATGAACTCTAGCCAGTTTAGTTCGCAAAATTTGAGTGGTCTACTCCATTTATTAAAGCCAAGTTTCCACCTGCTCATGTCACAACAGCTCATTTTCTTCCAAATGCACCTTTAAATATGCATTATTCACTCTAAGCCTAATAAAGAATCAGATTTTAAAGTCTTCAATAGGTGATTAAAATATTATCTACATGTAACACTGTACAGTTTGTTCACCTGTACAATCTCTAGCCATGGGCATCTGTCTCCTTTCTACTTTGGAAGGCCTGTACAACTATCAGCTTTCCCTATGCTCATCTCTCAGAGAAAGCCCAGTCAGTGATGCTCTTTGTCTCATTTCAGATTCACCTTTTCACTCAGTCTTCTGTCTGCCTTTCTAACATGGTTCTTCAGAATTCAGACTAAGTCTTCTAGTTCTGTTTATACATTAGTATCATACTGTGCAGTATGAACAACGTATGGCTTCCACTCTGAAAGATTTCCATTCCTTTCTTATTTGTGTAAATCTGCTAAGATTATGTATCTTTCATTAACTCTTTACAGACTATTTGAAATTGCAGAATTGTTTCCAACAGATTATGCCAGTTCTACCATCAAATAATCTGAAATATTAATATATCCAAATATTAACTTTACAATTTACACAGCATTTGTATTTTTCTCATACGTATGATTTTTAACTCGTGGCTTTATTTCAACACTAACAGAACAAAAAATATATATGAATAATATATGTGAAGGTGTGTAAGTTTAATTGAGAGCATAGGTTCTTCCCTTTAGGATACTCTTACAAATTTTAAGTCCTACAGCTCTTATCCATGTTATTATTTCCATGGATATCAACTTCCTTTAAAGCTGAATTTTACATTTATAGATGTCTTTTTATACAGACCCACAATTAATCTCTGAGTATAGTTTACAATCTAAAGCCTTAAATCTATAAACATGTGTAAATTTGCTTAACTTCACTCACTACAAAAAACCTACTGAAATGAGGTAAGGAACAATTCAGCTTGTGTGTAACTCTGCAGGATAAAATCTGAAATACTAAAAATGGTCCAAAGAAATGTAGCACAGTTAAAGACATTATGTTTCTGATAGTGTTCCATTACATGCAGGTTGAATAGTGTGTAAGTAACATATATGCCCACAGTGAGAACAAACTATTACATATAAGATCTCTTGAAATTTTGGTGTTATTCTACAAAGTGAGACATACAAAGATAAACATGCACTGTTTGTGACAGCTACCATTCACTGGTGAGGAGAGAAAGCAAGGAATCATACAGACCTGTTACAAATTCAAGGAAAGCAGAAGCTCCTTCAATATTTCCTTTTAGTCTTTTCAGTGTGAAATTATAAATGGCCCCAGCAGTCAGGTCCATGACACTGAACTCAGTCAGAGTTCCTGGAATTCTTAAGTTTTTTATGAAGGTGTTGTTTGATAAAGAGGCTTTATAAGAAGTGAAGTTAGTCTTGCTTGGATTCCACATTACAGTTGCAGAGGAACTATTTACCATTTTTAATGTCAGACCACATATCCCAGCAGGCTCTATTGTAAAAATTATTCAGATTAATAAAGAAAAAAATTAATCCCTAGTACTTATAAGAAAATAACAGCTTTTAAAAATTAAGGGATTTTACTTCAATGAATGTTTTGAGACTTCATAGCATCATGAAATATTGATACAAATTCTAGAATTGTTTGTATGCATATATAATAAGCAGTGACATTATGTTGCACAGGATAAATTAAGCCTGGGAATGTACCTCCGGTGTACTCTATGCAATTTATGGAAGAAAATTCCAATTTTATCAGATTTTCTATAAGAACAGTAACATTGCTCACTGGTAAAGGAGAATGAGAATGGAACGCTTTCTAAGTAGAAGAAGAGATTTTATTCAGTTTAAAGTTTTCTAAAATATATGCCATATAATTGTAGCAAACTCTTCATCTGCTCACTTAGGGACATAGTAAATAGCAAAGTCTCAGTGATCATCCCTTTTTTTCCTTTTAAAATAATCTCTTTTATTATATTAAGATTTCTAAAATCACAGATATTGTACTAGCAGCACCTCCATTAATCTGCGTAGCACAGCTTCTTAGGAAAGAAAAATGTTTCCATTCCTCCTAAAAAGTGAATCTCCCACATAATTGATTTATCTTGATTGAAGCTCTGTGAAAAATACTTATTAACATATGCCTATTATTCAGTATGAAAATAATCCGAAGGGTCTACCATTAAAACTATAAAGTAAATTTTCCATAATCTAGGCATACTCTGTACTCATCCACAATTCTCTTGAAAATATTTACTTGAGGATAAAAAGCACCTTTAGGAACAGGATAATGAATATTCTGCTGCCTGTTTCATTCACAAGAGTCTGCAGGACTTGTTCTGGTTTTTCTTCAGAGATTCACTCATCATTGAATAACTAAGTGTACAGCCTCCTTGGCTATTAACTGAGTTAAGGAGTTACAGTCTAAACAAGCCATAGAATATCCATCAATGAAGAGAGGTGGTCTATGACATGCATGTGCATAAAACTGGGAGTTAATTTATTTTCTGATTACAATTAGCTGCTCGTTATCTGCTTTAGCATATTTATCAATTCCATATAAATATTCTTCAAATTTATGCTGCAAATAAATTCCCCTCTTTTTTACATTGTAACACAGAAGCATTGGGAAATACATGTTTGCTCAGAGACAGAAAACAAGTGCAAGATACTGGTTTCTGGACCTTGTTAAGCTCTCTGAAGCACAGTTCCTGTTACTGTGTTAAGCATTCTGTGGCCTTGAAGAGTAGTAATACTCCAATCTGAGACCATGGGCTGCAAAAACTTAAAAGATACAGAAACAATTGTAAAAAAATTAAACGTAATTATGAAACTATAGGAAGCTATTCTGGCAAGATCTTACATTGTTAGATCTGGAAGCTTTTTTCAAAGAGTTAATTTCAACCATGTCTAGACTCCTCAAATTCAATCCAGTGGGTTATGTACAAGGCTACTATTTAAACAACTATCACAAGAAGAAACGTAACTTTCCTCCCAAATTCACAGTTTCATTTTGAACTCTGTGATCTTTCTGAGTTACTTAAAAACTATTTAAATGTCCCTGAATATTTACTGGTTTTCAGAAAAATAATTTATAAGGTATTTCCTTACTTGTGATGACTTTTTTCTCCACAGCCACAGAGGAATCCAAGCCTTTAATTGTCCTTAACTGAAAAATGTATTCTGTCCCAGGGACCAGATTTTTCACTACAACTCTGCTGTCATCAATAGTTCTGGTAAACAGCTTTTCATTATTTATCAGAGAATATGAAAGCTATTGAAGAAAAAGAATTTCTTATATTAGATTATTTAAATTCATAAAAGTAATGTTCAGAAATTGCAACTACCTGTTACATATAAAAATATTTAGAATATTTTCCACATTTTAATGACAAAAAGAAGCAAGGATCTTTATATTCTGTTCCACCAAGGTGGAACTCTTAGTCTAAGACTCCTTAGTAGCCCAGAAGTGAAAACAATGACTTTAACATTTAAAAGTAGATGGAGGAAGCAAAGTGAAGTCAAGGCTTACAGGTTTTTGCTCTTGGAGAAAGGATAAAAAAATGTACTCTGATTGTTCAGTCTCATAGCTGTACTGATGAACTGTTCAATTGAGTAACTCTGTACCTTTCAAGAAATAAAACTCAAAACAAAAAAACAAACCGAAGAAAAACAAAGAAAAAAACTCCAAACGCCTGAAACAATTCAACCAAAAAATCCACCCTTGGGCTGTTTAGGGCTGAGATTCTGAAAAGACTCCCAAGGAATCAGTCACTCAACTCTGCTCACTGCTATACCTTGAAAATTCATTTGTTAAGAGACACTGTAGAGAATAAAATGCCTGGAGATATCAAGACATTGAAATCTGGGGACTTAACTCCTAGAAGCAGCAACAATTCCTTCTGACCTCCCAGATAACTCCAAGGTAAAAAATCTTCCTGCAACAGTTCTTTCTGTGGCCATAGGAATGTATCCCTGCATCCTGGTTCCTATCAGCCCTAGTGAGAGGCAAGATGCAGACCATGCCTGCCCTGCAGAGGAGGGCACAGGACAAGCACCTCCAACACACACACATGGCTTTCTCAGGAATGGCTCTCGATGCTGAGACCAAGGAGGCTCACAGATGCCTACATAAGTCCTGTCCGGCCACGAGTCATTTCCTCCAACAGAAGGGGGATGCTGTACAGATGGCAGTGACCTGAAAGTGCTTTGGGTTAGCTGCTATTCATCTGGGGAGGAATGATCCACTTCCCCTCTATCTGTTTTACCAGCACAGTGCCTGTTTATACAAACAAAATCTTGGAAACTGTCATCACCTTATTAGAATTACAGAACTGCAAGATGCTAGAAGCAAAGCTATAGATTAAAGTTTTACATCTAGTATAAAGAAGTTAGGAAAGTACCTTTTGTGCACTCTTCGCTCTACAAACTACAATATATTGTATAGAAAGTTGGAGAGCAGGGATGATTAATTTTAAATGATTAGTAAAATGATCCCTTTTATGCAGGTGCACCTTACTAAGCAACCAGTCTGCGAAAGCCTTTCTCATTAAAGATTTAAAGATAAGCTCATTTATACAGACAAAGCACTGTCTAATGTGGCTGCTTGCTCTCTGAGATGCTGAACAATACTGTGACATAAAGATCAATATTACAGATGACAATTATTTTCCACAGGATGGTAAAAATAGCACTATCACATTCAAAAGTGTATCTGAACTGGTTGAAAACATAAAAAAGATAATGAAATTTAATTTTAAAATTTGTAAATATGCTCCAGGCTGCTCCAGCAAATAGTGTTGTGAGAGGTTAACTACTCTTATCCATTGAGATCCATGCAGCTTTACACTAATGAAGAGAGAAGAAATGTCAAGGAACTATCCCAAGGATACTCAGATTTCAGGTATAGGTAGGATGCAACTGAAGCCATAGGATAGCAGAAGGAAAAGAATTGGACACTGTAATATTGGGGTACAAACGGTATAGACCATTAAAGCAAAGTATTTTGTCTCATGGTAGTGCCACGTACTAAAGAATATCCCATCAAGTAAGTTAAGTGTAAAAGATCAGACCTAGAAATCTGTACTGACTCACATGACGTGTTAAAACAGCAGGATACTACCAAAAAGATCTATTGACCACAGGAGCGTGTTGATACAGTAGCTACAAAATGTTAAGGATAATTCAAGACAAACTGCAAAAGCCAGGATACAAAAAAGAAACAGGCTGCATGACATAGAGAAACATGATCCAGGGACAAAGTATTTAGATGCCATTGTGGATTGTTTTTGACCAAGAACTGATTTAAAAAATGATTAGAAATTGAAGTTTATAAAATTGTGAAAAGTATGAGTATGGTGAACAGGGAAATATTAGTTATTTCTAATACCTCAAGTACCTAAAGAATAACAGGTTTAAAATAAAGAAATGTAATTTTTGAAACAGACCACAGCAAACTTGTGAAGTATAAACAACATAACCAATTCAGGAATAGCCCCTGTTTTTCTTTATGTATTTCCAATTTCAACTTATCACTCAGGAAATCCCCGGACTATTTACTGCCCAAGGCTGGAAGGGTATGGGAGATATAAAGGAGTGCAGTTCTGTACAATAAATTGCTATATTTAAAAAAAAAACCAAAACAACACAATTATTCTGTAATATTCTAAACAAAAACGTATGGAACGTATTATATGGAACGTATTGTTTTTCACTTCAGCTAAATTATTTTTTCATTACAAATTTGAAAAGCTAAGAAAAAAAGATTACATTGTAGTTACATTCAAACCTTGATCTGTAATCTTTTTTATTTCACACTCGTTGAAAAATCAGTTCTTGAAAGCCATTAAAAGCATAATTTTTAAATACTTTAATTGTTATGTAATATGAAGTAGGTATTTAGCTGACCGTTTCCAATAGCGGTATTTCCTTCCAATACTTACATCGGTTATAAAAGTAAGTATTTATTGTGGCATTTGCACTACATACAGAATGATAATTTCATTGAGAAATTGCAAAACAAAAAAAAATTGCTTTTTTTTTCCACCGCTCTGATCTCACCTGAAACATATCAAATCCTCCTCTTGGTGGTTTCCAAGAAAAATAGACTGTATTTTCTTCTTGTCCAAACACCTGTAAATCTGATGGTGGATCAGGATCTGAGGATGTAAAATTTAGGTTTAAAATAATCTATAGTAATTTTAAGGAAATTGACATCTACAGAATACACAGCTGTAATTCATTATTTTATAGCTCTGTCTAGAAAGAGATCTCATTTTGTACTTAAAACAAATTTCAAATACATGAAAATCATCTCTATATATTAGAAGCAGAATAACAAATAAAGTCAACATTTCTAATTTTTTATGGAAAAGTTTATCATCACAACATTATTGCCGATTCAGTGAGTGGCAAAATCCCACTTAATGAAGAGAACACTTCTTTGTGTTTTAAAAGCTTTTATATACTACTTAGTCACTTTCAAAGATATTTAGATTGAAAAGAAAAACCATATGCTTTAATACAGATATGGTTAAGATAAATGGATTTAAAAAGAAATACATTTTCTCAGCCAAAACCTTACAATATAACAGCCTTAATTATCTGAAACCATGAAAAGTCATTAATAAACTGAACCTACAGGTGCTAATCTTGAGGGTGGTTGGGCGACTTCTTTTTAATCCATTTGTTGTCACAATATTGATTAAGAAATCAGTGCCTGGCTGAAGGTGCTCAAATTTGTGCATTCTACAAAGATTAAAAGAAGAGATTGTGTCCTTTAGGATTCTGAAAATGGATGTACGTTCACATGTTAATTCTTTATAGTTTTGTAGATCTTATTTACACATGATGTGTGTATACATGTTTACGTTTTGAATCAAAAAATATTTTAGTACTATAAAATCTTAAATAGGGTGTATTACATTATGGTTCACGGAAAGTTCCAGTACTAAAAGGTCTTAAAGTATTGAATTAAATATCCATAGCGGCACACATGTTCTACAGGTGCTCACCCCAATGCAGGTTTTGTTTGCTATTCTTTGCATAGACACATCATATGAGAATTGCAATTTGTTAAAAAGATGCAATTCATAAAATACATGGGTACAGTAATGTCTATCAGCTAAACCATCAAATACATATAACATGCAAATAACAGCACACGTTATTTATGTAAAATATACAGTGAAACAGCTGCTTTGATTTAATGTCAGTTATTTTTTAAATGCAATCATCATACCTCACACCAGAAGGTAACATTTTCTTCTCATTGAAGACCTTACTGTTTATTGAAAGAACATATCCATCAAACATACTTTGGGCTGGTGGCCAGGTAACAGTTATTGATTGAGAGTCTCTGCTACAGTTCAGATATTTAACTGCACTTGGTACTGTGTGACAATAAAACAAAATGCATTGATTCAAAAATACATTTTAAACACATTTTTTATGACAGGTCTCTCATCATCAGAATGCAATGAAAACACTACAAAAATTATGCCATGTCCCTCCTTATCTCAAGGTCATACAGACTACTACCACTGCAGTAACATGTATAGGGACTTTCGTTATCCAGGAAATCCAGAACCAAACTGTTTGTTGCTCTGTAAAGCTGCTTAGTGCAGTTCTGACATCCCTGACATGGAGTTTCTCAAAAATGGACAATTCTTCAAGAAAAGAAATGTCAGTATAAAAGGTAACATACTGTGCAGAGACCCAGGTCCTGACTAGCACAGTATCTTTTATTCAACAGTGGCCAAAGCAGCGATTTCTATTTCTACTTAGTAAATCTCAGCAGATTTTTCTTTTATGAATGTCTTTGGTCTCCACTTGAACCTATGGTCATAATCATCAGAAAAAATACCTTTTGGCCAGAATTCTAGAATTTATCTATAAATTTAATAAACAACCATTTGCTTTTGCTTGTTTTCTAGTTTCAAGTCTGTAGTTCTTGAAAAGGAAATGTCAGAGAATTATGATTTACTTGCTCCATAACTGCCTTTCCATGATTTGTCCTCTCACAGATTTGATTTTACATTGTTCCTGTATCAGTTTTACCTCAGTGGTTCCTTAAATGCAAAACATTACATATCTTTGATCCCATATGCTGAACCTTTTCAATCACTTCTACTGTGCTTGATTTTTTCACTGTAGTGACCTGCTAGAGGAAAATATAACATGCCAGATCTAATAGCCTGAGAGGCTGTGTCCCCAGGTTCAACCAGCTAAAACTACTAAAACAGATGAGAACTACACTGCTGAGAATCAAATGTCCTAACCCAAAGTAAAACTAAATGTAGAAAAGCCCAAATTTACTTGTGGTGTAAGGGGAGGTCAATGAGAAAACATGATAAAACTAGTTTAGTTCTGAGCATTTAAGTGTGTTCAAGCTCATAGCTGAAGAGAATAATGAAGCATTAAAGAGAATTTTAAGAAAAAAATATTGTTTTCTCTAATGTTGGGAGCCAGACACTGTGTATGTTATCAGTTACTGGACTGTACAACTGCTTCAATCAGCATGAAGCTAACATTGGTAGCTCATTGCACACAGTGACTCTACTGAAATTCTTAATAGTCCCTTACAGTCAAAGAATAAGAAAAATAACAATGAAAGAGAATAATGAGAAAATTATGAAGATGGTTGAATTAGTCTATTTGAGATAAAAATAAAATTCAAGAAAAAAGCAAGAGATCTAGATGGAGTAAAACAAATGCTGAATTTGACAACATTGTGGTCTTACCTGTCTCTATTTCTATTGTCACAAAAATACTGTCTCTGAAACCTTCCTTCTCTGTTCGAATTGCAAAACTGTACAGCTTACCAGGACTAAGGCTGGAAAATGTTGCTGTTTCTTGCTTGACCTTCTGGACCTAGAAAACCAAATACAGTTTTCACAGAATTGCTGACAAAATTTACTTATCATATGTAAACTGCACATCCAACTATTTTAATGGGATAAACCCTTTAATTCAGCCTCTGATTACTCAATAGAACCCTGAAAAAGAGCTGCAGCATTTATCCACAGGTGGTGCTCTAAACAGCATACCTTGAAAGCACTTGCACAATTGGTACATGTAACTTCGTACTGCTCGAAATCTCCGTCAGCGCGGTCCCAAGCAACCTGGATCGAAGTGTCAGTAACGTCACCTTCTCGCACGTTCAGGGGAGCTGCCAGACCTGCAGAAGAACACAAAACACAGCGCTGTTCAACTCACTAGTGTTCAATAACACTTTTTTGTCTTCTGGAGAGACATAAAGGTGAAGACAATCAGTAACAGACAAGCAGAGGGCAAAACCTGATCTCAGGCATGCAGACACACAGAAATTCCAAAATAGAGAAGGAAAAAAATAGAGAAAGAAAAAATATTTGGTATTGCCACTAGTGAAGAAAAATTTCTTGCTTTTTTATCTTAAAATTGCATGAGGTTTGATATGCATTTCTCCCTGAGGACAGAGCCGGTACTCCTAGGTCAGACAGTTCACCAGGATGAAGTTAATCCTTCCAGTAGCACTACCATAGTGGTCAGAATGTACCTAAATTTTGTCAAAAGGCTCAGCAAAACTGGATAGATCAGTCCAGACAAATATACTTTATCCTTAATTAGTGTAGTTTTGTTAGGTACAATTCAGATCACATTACAGGAGAATTTCCACTCTTCTCAACATCTCTTTCGATCCCATCACAGCCATTTCTATCCGGCATGTAGCAAAATTTACACTTTTTCTAAGAAAGAACTGTGCACATGTGAGGGGTCAGGGCTTTTTTTCTTCCAAATTTTTGAGGCCCCAGAAGAGTTAGAACAACATTAGATTTTGTAAGGCACTTTCCCACTAAGCTTAGGAAATGCTGTCATAAGATTGATTAAATGCTAAATTTTTATTAAAACTATATTTTAAGAAAAATCAGCTTGCAAGGCTTTCACTATTTAGGGAAGATTTTTTCTGTCTTGCCCCCAATCTCCTTTCTTCCTTACTTCCTTAGATCCTATCTTACTTTCTCCTTTTATAACATTTCTACTCTGAAGGAAACAGAGCAGGAAAAGCATTTCAAAGGAAAATGATAAAATGGGAAACAAAAAACTTATGGAAGTGCAAATACAATAAAAATAGGAAAGTCAAAACACAGAATTTCAGCAGGTATTTTTAAACAGTTTTTAAATTTCTACCAAAATTCCATTTTTAAAGGCCTTGCTAGAAGGAGTCCTTTCCATTACAATTCTTTTAATGTCTTTGTAAATTAATTTATTACCTTGGAGAATCTCAATACTTTTATTATTTGCTTAAAGATGCACCAGGAGGAATAATCTTAATAATTTCAAGGTACAGAAGTAACTCCATTGATACCCATCTACTTGTTTAAAGTAAGCGGTCAAAATGCATCTTGTTTCCCATAAGGACAATAATTTAATACAGCCTAAATTCCTGAAATGCTTGCTAGATATTTTATACACAATATAAAAAACACAGTTTAGAAAGCTTAGAATTATGAGGGATTGTTATAGTCTTGTTTAAAAACCAGCTAGTGTTAATACAACTACAAATAGCTTACACAGACATATGAAGATGATTTTGGAATAGCATGTCTTTTCTATTGCACTGAAATAAAAATAAAGTTAAAGGGGTTCAAAAATCAAGATTTTATATGGTGCAATTTTATAAGAACTTAAAATACTCACAAGTTTTTACACCACTTAGATGGTAAAACGAGCTCAACATTTTTCCACTTTTTGTGGAGACACAGAAATCATATTCTGTTCCTGCAGTAAGGTTTTCAATTGTTATTTTACCATCACTTTTTAAAATGAATGTTGCATTACGTCCTTCTTTACTTGTAACATATATGCCATCAAATACTCCAATATCAGGCATGTGAACAAATAGCACCACAGCATTACTATACAGCACATAAGGAACTACAATTTGAACAGGCTTGGGCTCTAGAAGAAAAGAAAATTGCCACATGTTAAATCAGTTGAAAATAAATTAATTGAAAACTATATAAGGCATCTGAAGCAACTGCCCTGAGAAATATGCCTGCTGAGTGCAAATTAATAGCTACCATAGTAAAACATGTCATTGCTCAGAAACAATAAACAACCTGATCTTTTAACTATTTATTACTGGAATTACCTTCTCAACCACAAATGCACCAAGAAGATAAGTAGCATAGCTGGAAAACTATACAGGAATGTAGATGTGGACAGGGAGATGAGGATGGAGAATGAAATGCATTTGATGGATACAACATTGACGTGTTTAGTTTTCTTCCCTTACAGTTGGCTCTGACAGCTGTAAAATATCCCATCTAGAATTTTGTCATCTGTGTCATGAATGAGCTATTACATCTAATCCTATATAAAAAATTCTGGAAAAGACTTAGACAGTTACCCTCCAAAATACTAATTTAGAAATAATCTAATTTCTAAATAATCACTTCGAAAAAAATGACAACACAGCATTTCATAAATCTTTAACCTGACAGCTGCAGCCTTTACATACTACTTATAGAAGTGAATCCTGCCCACTCCTCTCACATATGTAAAAACTTATATGCACCGAAAGCATTTAAACATTTTGGTAAACTAAGACCCTTCAATAATCCCTCCCATATTGATGGGAAAGATACTTAAACAAACAATGCAAAGTTTTTATTTTCAGCTATTATTACTCCTAATTCTTTCCTAGCAGCCTCTCACTAATGGTAGGGCAATTTCCTTCTCACAGTTCACAGAACAACTAATGTCTCTCCAAAAACAAATAACCTGTTTCAACACTTCCAGTAGTTTCCTATTTCAATGCAAATCAATGATTCACCCAGTTTCTTCTGCCAGTTGGAACAAGATTTCCAGCTGCAGTCCCCATCACAGTTGTCACTAGTACCACTATGTTTTCCAAGGCCGCACTCTCTTTGCAAAAAATTGTTAACTTTGCTGTTAACAATTAGGATTGGAACTGTATAATTCATGTTTAAGTTTTGATCCTTGGCTAGTTAGCAAATCAACTTGATCTACAGAATCTATTAGGTGATATAACAACAATAGTGAGACTGATGAGTGTATTATAGTCAGTAGTTTCCACCATAAACAATGTCTTACTCAAAGTGCATTGAATTGTCTTCAGTTCACTCATAGTTCCATTTTTCACACTTGCCACTGCAATTTCATAAGCCATTCCAGGAATTAGGTCATCAACTTTTAATTCTTCTGTATTGCTTAATAAAAATGTTTTGGTTTCACCTATTCCTGAATTAGGTTTCACTTGAATGTAGGATTCCTGACACTCTTGTGGCAGCTTCCAATGAAGGATTACACTTTCTTCTTGTACATCTTCTGGGTGAATATAAACAGCAGTAGGTGGACTGACAGCTTGATCAAAGAAAAAGATGTTAGTATAAAACCATATATCAAACGTACTACCAATTAACAATCACTTCCCAATGATGCCTCTTGGTTTGTTTTTTCTTCTAAAATGTCATGATTTTAAAGCTACTGATTAATTTAATTATTTCTTAAAATAGTTTGCGGGCAACTACTTATTACAGGCAGATTCTGCTTTCTTTTTTCTCATAAAAAACATTTCACAAGAATATTCAATTCCATTGGATATAGACAGATAAAAAGATAACACAGTCTGAGTCACAGTATCTGTTATTAGAAAAATAAAACCGTCTATCCTCAAAAATTTGAGAAATCATGGTAATCTTTTTACTTTGCTAAAATTAAAGATACAAACTACAAATCAGAATTTATCAAGCAGAATGCCTTAAAACATATTAGTATGAACTAAAGAATGCCACTTCTTTAGTTCATACTAATACGTTTTAAGTAGAAAAATGCATAAATAAATCAGGGGATAGGCACTTTCACAATTTTGGAAGGTTCTGAAGAATATCCCAACCACCACAATCTGACATGGCTTTAAAAATACCTTTATGCCTTGTATTTTCAATTTAAACTCTGTCTAGTGAAATAAAACAACTAGAAAATGGATACATCACCCGTTGTGATTAATATAGGCTTCTCATGGCAGCTTAGAGTTCCTTTCTCTGCTACATTCTGTAAATATAACTGATACTGATGATAAGGTTTTGTATTTCGTATGACTATTGAGGTCTTGCTTTTCTCAACTGGTAACTGTTCCCAGATGTTGGTTTTGGTATCCAACATGTTGACTAGGTAGTAATGAAAAGAAACACTGGCTGAATGCTGTGGAGGCTTCCATTTTAAATGTATTTCTGCAGATGAAACATATGTAGCCTCTAACTTCTGGGCGTGCAACGGCCCTGTTGAAAAAGATTAGGAAAAGAAAAAGGATAATAGTTTCTCATGCCCTTCAACAATAACTGTGGGGTGTTTTGGTGTGTTTGTTTGTTTTTTTAATACAGCCTGAAAACCTAATACACACTTACATACAGGCTAAACAGTATTAGAGCAAATCCAACAAAGCAACCTTGAGAATACTCCTACTCTCAGGTTTTTCTGAATCACCTCACTCTTTATGTAGAACACAGTTTCCCCATCTTGGTCCTTTCTTGTATTTCAGTCAGTCCAGAAACACCATCTCATACAAATGGCATGCATTACTCAAGTTCATCGAATCACAGAATCAGAGTGGTTGTATTTGGAAGGCACCTCAAAGATCATCTAGTTCTAACCCCCCTGCCATGGGCAGGAACATCTTCCACTAGACCTGGGCTTGCTCACTTCCACAACCTCTCTGGGCAACCTGCTCCAGCACGTCACCACTGGTTCTTTCTCTTTACCCTCCTTCAGCTTGAGGCTGTCCCTCTTTGTCCTGTCACTAAATGCCTTTGTGAAAAGTCCCTCTCCAGCTCTTTTTGGCTCCCTTTAGGCACTGGAAGGTGTTACAAGGTGTGCCTGGACACTTTTCTTCTCCGGTCTGAAGAGCTGCAAGTCACTTAGTCTGTCTTCATAGAGAGGTGCTCCAGCCCTGTGATCAAGTTAGTGGCCTCCTCTGGACTCATTCCAACTGTTCAACATCTTTCCTGTGCTGGAGACCCTAGAGCTGTACACATCACTCCAGCTGGGGCTCACAGCAGCAGAGCACAGGGTCAGAATCATCTCCCTTGCCCTGCTGGCCACACTGCTTTTGATGCAGCCCAGGATGCAGCTGGCTTTCTGGGCTGTGAGTACACATGACTGCTGGGTCATGTTGAGCTTTTCATCTACAAACACCCCCAAGTCTTTCTGCCCAGTGCTAATCTTGATCCATTCTCCACCCAGCCTGTGCTTGTCCTTGGGATTCCCCCAGACAAGGTGCAGAACCTTGTACTTGGCCTTGTTAAGCTCCCTGAAGTTTACACAGGAATCCCTCCCATAATCCCCTCCCCTATTTGCTTCACAGAAGAAAATAGGAAAGTATTTCCTTTATTATAGAGGCAACTTGTATTACAAGATCTTATATACAGGAAAAAACTTCTCAAATTATGGAGGAGAGAGTCTGGTAGGCACAGGAGATGAGAGAACTTTCAAGTGCATTAAAGCACCATGGAGGAGGAAGTTAACTGTACAAAATATACTTGCTGGAGAAAAAGAACAGCTTCTTTCCTCTAAAGATTAACTTGCATTTTTTTCTGACTCTAAGAAAATAGACCTCTCTTTATATTTGGACTGTCTTAACAGAACTGGTAAAAACATTAAGGCATTATCTTTTCTTTAATTTCTGAAAATGAGAACATCTTCCCTTTACCACAGAAACACGAACATGAAATGAATTTGCACCTAAAATTGTGTCCATAAAATAGTTTTTCCTTGAGGGTGTTTCCACTTTATCACCTTTAGCTGCAAAGTTATTTTTCACCTCTACCAAGTGACAGGTTTCATTTGGCTTCATTCAGATAGACTTTACCAGAACACAAGTTAATTGTGAATGAATATTACTTATGCCACAGTGCACAATGCAGCAGGTCAAAACACAATGTATTTTTAAATCATAATGATCATCTTAACCTTAACTTCAGATATTCAGGAATACCTCTGTTTGTTCCAACAAAATCCTTTACTTCAGATTGGAAAAAATGCTTATGTGTTTCACCAGCATGGCCAAAAAAAACATTGCTACTCTGACATCCAGCTCTGCCTTTAGACATCAGTAAAACCTCTGTGAGCAAAATAATTGTAATAGTGAGATTTTAAAATATACTTCACAGAAACACAATTTGTATGATTTTCTGCTTGCAGCCACTGAAAACTTCTGAGCTTTTCCTCACCAATCCCAACAAAGCATTTTAGTGCAAAGCAAAATTAAGTCTTTGGAATCCATTCTACACACTAGTAAATCCTGGATTCAGAGTTCATGTTCAGATTTATTTCTATTTTCAGATAAAATATCAACACAGGAAAGAGTGCAATTATAGGGGGAATATAAAAAAATATATGATTATCAGGTTATTACTGCTATTTATTTTTGTAACTTACTTGTTTCTACCTTCAGAATTGGACTTAGGACAGTCTGTGCTCCTTCTGGGTTCCTTGCAGCTAATAAGAAGCTATAGAGAAGGCCTGGAGACAGCTGTCCAATTTTTGTTTCAGTTGTATTCTCAGGCAAGTTCAGAATGTATGGTTTCCACTGATCAAAATAGTACTTAAGTATAAGTGCAAAGCCTGATTTAAGCCATGTGTCCACACTGCTCCACAGAAATACAGCTTCAGTTGTCTTGACATCGTGCACATTAAATGAGAAGTTTTCTGGTGCCACAGGTACTGAAAAAGAACATCCAAAGTGAAAAAAAAAAATTGAAAATCATTAAAACCTTTTTCTTTTTATATTTGTATCTTCAAATTTAAATGCAATCAAGGCAAGACTTTTAAAAACAAATGAAAAAAATTGAAAAAAATATAGTTACATTCATATTCACAAATATATGGTAGCTGTACATAGCAGAAAAATCCTGTGAAGACATAGTCTGGGCCAGTGGGATCTCTCTGAAGGGCATAGCAGTCAGTTTGATTTTCTGGTATCATTGACAGAGCTGAGACAGGAGCTTTTAGAAGATAAGGAGATCCATCTGTCCACAAGAGCTGACCTTCTTCCTAGATTGAAAAGCGTAAAATAAAAAACCATACATTTTTAGATTATATTTATAAATTATTAAGGCTTCCCTCATTGCAAGCATATCTTCTAAACACCCAAAATTTATGTACTTCATTTATACAAGTTAATTATATAGGAATACTTTTAATAAATGTTTCAATTTAAAATCCTATCCCTTCTATTACAGATGATTACAAGATATTAATATAACATAACAATAAGCCACAGTAGTGTTTCATCATTACAAAAAAGCATTTAAAAATCAGAATTAATCAAATAATTTAATAATCTTGTATGGATAATTTTTTTCATGGTATTGACTTACAAAATCAGTGAGCCAAAAATACTCTAAAATTGAATCTGAAAACAAAAATATTTTGCTGAAAAAAACCCATGAAAAGCTGAGGTAGGACCGTCATTTTAAGGCTTCTGTAGTTTATCCTGTTATTAAAGATATTCAGAAGATGGGAGAGGGAGGAGAAAAAACAGATTTTTTTTTCATTTATCGGAGCAAATGATAAAAAAACCCCATGTTTCTTGATCCTAAGCCTATTTTTTTCAATTAATTTGTCGTGTTGAAAAAAAATGAAATAAAACATTGTGATATCTTTTCTTTACCGAGGCAGCACAGGTAATTTTCAACGGTGCTTGTGGGAGCGACACAAAAGCCTTACTGCCGAGCTCTTGCTGCGCTCTCCCTCACGAAGGAACGCCTCCGCCGAGAGACAGTGATTGGTCAGTGAGACGCGTGGGCACTATGATGATTGGATGGAAGGCGCGTGATTGACAGGTGCGCAGCCAATCGGCGCCTAGCCCGCCAAATTGAGGGTATAAAAAGGCGGTGAAGGGTTTGAGCTCAGATACAGATCAACGTAGGGTTAAAGAAGGAGAAGCTATGAGAGTAGAAATGCTGCAGAACTAATCCTGCTCACAGTGCTGCTGATTTTATCAGTGTCACTGTGGTTGGCAGCTTCCTAAGGCTGCTGAAATCTTCTGACTAGTTTATAGTCTGAGCTGCTTTTCACCTAGTATTTCAAGCCCTGGGGTACTTGTAGAAAAATTGAAATTTTGAAACTTCTTCTTGAAAATAGAAATGTGACTTCCTAATGTTTCAAATACAAATGAGAAAGAAAAAAAAAAAAACCAATTGAATCTGCAATTCATATCTCAGACTTTAAACAAATTGTGCAACTCCCACTGTGTGTCCCATGATATTTGAACTCCTCAGCTAAGTACAATTTGGTGCAAGTATAATTTGGAGTTCTCATGAGAGCAGATGACAACAGTGACATTTAGGACTGAAAAATGTTCAGACAGCACTTGAACACACTGATTAAGTACAAATATTTAGGAAAGAAGTGTTTTGAAAACAAGCATTTTATTATTATCCCTTTCTATTCCTAAAATATTGTTCTAATCCACTTCGTTTAACTGACTGATTCCCACAAACATAAAAATGCATGTAATAATTAAACAGATGACTAACTGTTTAATAAGTCAAATTCCAAACTGGTAATTGACTCTTTTCTGTGTAATCAGAGTTAAAACCCCCAAATTTCTAGTACTCTTTCCAACATGCAAAAATATAATGCTTCCATGGGACATCTATTTCTGACAACCTCTTACAAATTTTACCTTATTTCTGAAATATCAAATTGGTTACAAGGAGTATCACTTGGTGTAAAACTTAAATTTGACAAGTGACTTTGCAGTCTCATTTACAAAATAATATATGTAAAGTGCATATATTCCTGGTGCTTTACTAACCAGGATGGTTACAGTACTTCTCTAACCTAGGTAGATTTGTGTTCCCTCAGTCTTCATGCTATTACACTCTGACTTGTGTGTGTAGCCCCATTATTCAACAGAGTCTGAAAAAAACTTTCTGTCTCTATTAAATGTGGTGCGACACAACTCCTGCTCTTACACATAAAGTTTGCTTTGGTTTTACTATATTCACGGTAAAATAATTTTAAAAAATAATAATAATTTTAAAATAATTTTTCCAAAACAATATTAAAATTAAATTTCAGAGTGCAGATTTTTAAAACCAAAAAAACACTGGCTTTCTCCCAACCTTCTATGCTTAGCACAAAATAAGATTTCACTAAACCAAATCACAGAAGCCTGGGTCCCAGGTTTTTGGCACAGCATGCCCATCTTTCCAAGAGCTTTCCCAATACTTTTTTTTATGTCTGTAGTTCTTCCCAAATCACACACACTACACGACACTGAATGATTTTGTAACAGCAGATGTGGCACTGAGAACTTTTGTATCCCAAATATGAGGAACAGGAAATATTTTATTCCAAGAAATACCTTGCTCCATCTATACTGGACAGACTAAGTTCAACACTCAACATTTCGGACCTGCATCAAAACTGAGGAAGCCAACCCCAGACTTGGATATCCTTAGCAATAGGTGTCTGTAGAGTGAGATTTAAAATCTGGTAATGCAGCACCACCTACAGGCAAAATAATATCCCCGGGAAATACACACAATCACACGAAATTACATGTAAAGTATACACTATGGGGCTTTTTTCCCCCCACTGTGTCCTTCTAAATATTTTCAGCATTTCTAAATAGAAAGAAACAATGATTCTTCTTCTAATTACTAGCAACTATATAAGCAAATAACCAATGTACTGTTTAGTAATTTTTATTCAAAGGATTGGATTCTCTATTTCTAAATTCTCCTGCTTCCAAATCTGTAATAATAAAGAAGGTAAAATATACTGACCTTTAGGTCATTAAGACCTGTCCATAACATGATTATTCGACTAATTTTTTTGAGATATGACAACACAAAACTATGTTCTTCTTCACTCCCTATGTCAAGAAGATGTGCCCCTGGTGAAGAGGTTTCACAGATGTGTTGTGCCACCTTCCAAGGCTTGCTCTCCCCGCCCATTCGGTAGCAGCTGCTCTGGAATGCCACCCACCCTTGGGAACAGGTGCCTACAGGTGAACAAGGACAGGAGTTTTTAACCAAGCCATAATATCCTCAGCATCTTGTCTCACTCACAGCACTTCTAACAAAACAGCACAGCTAAGCTTGCCACTCAACAATAAAAGAATCATAATTTTGAGTGCTGCAGAAGGTGTTCCAAATTCTTACCAAATCCAGGATTTTCTTTGCTTTTTCATTGAAACTACATAGCAAATTCAGTCCATGCACTCCAATAATTATGAGGCTTAACTTCAACATTGACATCTATTTTACACTGCAAAAATATAGTTAACTTAAAATATTTGCACATGCAAATTTCAGTCCTTCCTCCTAAAATACTAAGAAATATTTAATAGAAATAAACTTCCTATGTAATTAGCATTCGATTTATTTCCTCTGTCTAGAAATAAAATCCATGTCTAGTAAAATATGTAAAATTGAATACAGGATTTTACAATTTACTTTTAGCTGTTCTAGAAAATATACACTAATTACATTCACTGTGACTGCAAGGAACTTTAATATGTACCTGTTTCAGCCTGAATATCCAGTGATTGAGACACATTTACAAATTCAAGATTTAATTGTTCAAATATAAATTTAAATGTATATATGGTGGCAGGTGTCAAATTTCTCCATACAAAGAATCCACTAGGACTTTTTATACTCTGAGAAGTACTACTCATTGAAAGAGAAACTGAAAATTCTTTGATCATCATACTCCAATTAAAAGACACTGTAGTAGCTGTCACAAATGTTTTGATGGCATTTTCTGAAATTCCACCTAGTAGATGAAGAAAAAAAAACCTGTTTTTACAACAAAAGAATATTTAGCTCAAAGTTTTTCATAAATAACATTTCACCAATATTATTACTTTTTTCTTTTGAGAAGAGATGCTGGATAGACCCAATAGAGGAAGAAAGATAGTGTCATTTAAGAAAGTCATGTTTTTCTTTATTGTCATGGTATGTTAACTTATGTCTGAAGCCACCAGAGATAAATGTCCACAGTATAAGAAGTGTTTGAGCTGTAGAAGTACATATTTGTAATAGAATATCAATTGAGTAATAGATTTTAAGTGCATTACCACATTAGCAGCATAACCTTTTCCTGTAGCTTAAAATTTCCTGTAGCTTGCTGAATGTTCTTTCAGCAGTCAATAGCTGCTGCAATGCTTTCAACTTTATATGTATTTTTCCCAACTATGTTGTTTGAAATCAGATCCTACTCTGTATTCCACAGCTAGTATGAGATTGCAATGTGTAAAAAGGTAATGCTATATAAACTATTTTAATTAACAAAGTTAAGATTGCAAAGCACCTTCATTCTAGCAATCAGTGGCACTTGTGGTCCTGAGCAGATTTACAGCTGTAAATAATGCCATTGTAAGTTCTGTGCCTCAGTTTGAGAATTCTTATACTGAAAGTCTGTCCCTGTTAGTCACAATGCTAAAATCTTCAAGATACTCATTAACCCTTTTTAATGAGGGACTGTCATAAAGCTGAAACAAAAATACTTAATTTTTTTAAATTTAAGTAAGGGAAAAAATCATGACCCTATGTTATTATGAAATTGCCAACTTTCTCCACGGGTCTCTTCTAAAAATTTCTTCTTCTAGAATTACTGTAGGATAGCAAAACCTGTATTATTAAAAATCTCACTAACTTTTACATCAGTCCCATATTTTAAAATTGTTATATCAACCAAACACATTATATGAAATTACTCCTTCAACACTTCATGGTTGAAAACATACATCAATGCTAAGAGTTTTAATACATGAGCAACATCAGGCTTTGAATCTTTACTTTTTAATCTTCAGTATTAGACTCCACTATAAAGATACCAAAATATTTTTGTGCTATTCAACTTACGTGTCTTAAATGATTTTGCACTTAAGATTTGACCATTTTTTATGGATTCTATTGTAATATCATACTTCTTATTTTCCTCGAGCAGAAGTGTCGTACTGACAGGTTTCGGTTCAACTTTAGAAATGTTTCTTACATTCTGCAAGTTAAAAGAATTTCTGAATACAGTGAAAGTAATAAAATGCAATCAGTAAGTGATCTATCAAACTTTAAGAAGGGGAGCTTATATTGCTGCACGTTAAACTTGAGGCTGCAGTCACACTGCAAAATACCCAATTTAAAACAAAGCCTTTTAGAAATCACATTAATGACAAACACCATATTAAAATCCCCATATTTTCTTTACATTACAGAACATCCTGTGCTCAAAATAAGAACAATGCCTTCCCACAGAGATCTAGGGATAGCGTCTGTGCATCTCCTGGAGAAGTTAGACTCCTCCTTCAAACCACAGTACCTTGAAAGCCTTTCATACTCTGAACTTTGAGCATATGACTATCCATCCTTATTCAACAGGATACTCAAGGATTTATTTATGTCCCACTGGATTCAGTAGGACACTGTAAGAGTAGACATAAATGACATGATTTTAAAATCTAGTAAATTTTTTCCAAACTTTATTTGTATTTTACTTTTTAAAAAGATTAACAAACCCAAGAAACACATGGGGCTATTAATTATTGATATCTGTAGCATAAATAATATGGAATGACTCATAGCTTAGATTGATAAAATATACTTTTTGACTGAAAGCATCTGCTTGATGGTATGTCACAGTGTAATAGTCTGGGTCCTCTCCTTTGGGCAGTTCAGTCCACTCCATCAAAACTGTGCTAGCAGGCTTTTTTCCTTGATCACAGTGTAGACACTGTGCACCCTGTAACACAAAAATACATTAATGCAACTTAGTAGAAAATGCAGAAAACATGCCTTTACCTAAATAATTAAAATCTGTCCGTTTTAACTAATTTTACCTAGAGCTTGTCAGCTTGCAGGAGTTTTTACATGTACCACTATCACCAGCTCTACTGTGTGACACACAGAGGCCTCATAAATTTTTACAAGTTCTGCAGAGACAGTTATAGTTTTCTTTCTCTCTCCAGAGGTGGAAAAATCCTGTCAGTTGACCCAAATATGACAGAAATGTCATCATTTTATATTACAAACAATGTCACAGATTTCACTTGCAATGTTCACACTGCAACCACAATTACCAGGCAGTCAGGAGCTGGAGGTCTCAGTCCTATCCTTATATTACATGTTAAAAACTTCAGTGGCACCACTTTCAAAATTTTCAAATATCTTGGAATAATAAATAACAACATTCAAGAGGTAAAGAAAGAACTCATTAAACATCTCTCTAGCAATCCAATTTAGCCATGGCAATGCAAATTTCATTCAGCACTTCAACTTCTTGCAGAAGTGAACTCATTTTAGACACAAATCTCCTGCATTTTTGACACTATCTTTTTGATAATTTTACCTACCTTTGAAGGACTTTGGCTTAACACTTCAGAAAAGCAGGTTCCTTCTCTGAATTTCATTTTGAAACAGAAACTTAGGGGCTGCTTTGATCTAATTTAAGATAAACCTGAATCACATCTAACATTCAGAGAAATTGGTGCATGTGATGCCCATCCCTATCACAAAACATTCATAAAAATCTGCAGTTCTGTCTTTTGTGTTCCATTTTTGCTTTCTTAATGAATTGAGATGACAACTAAATGCCATCTTTAGCAATGAACTTAAAATCTGTTTCAAAAAACCAAACCAAAATAAAAATCAAATAGGAACCCCTAGGATACTAAAATAAAAGCTAGGAGTTTTATTATTGTATTACTTTGTGTTGCCCTGTAAAGCAATCTACCCTGCACAAAAAACCCCCAACCCAAACCAAACCCATAAAAAGCAAAAACACTCAGCTGTTTAATTTTTTAAGCACAACTTACTCTGTAATTCAGTTTGGCTTAACATAACTTTCTTTAACTACTGAATAACATAACTATAAATCTATCAAAATCTCGATGTTCAGAGGTTAGATTATACATTTTTGAGTATTAACCTTGTAAAGTTTATAAGCCTTTATACTCTATAAATCCTTTATAAGAGGGCATATGCCACTTCTGAGATGAACTAACACACTGGAATTATAATATTGATGGCATACACAAATGTGTCTAAGGAATTTTTTTACAGGAAAAACTGCAGATCTTTAATTCAGTATATTGGGTGTATAGCTGGCTTGTGTTCCCTGAAAACAGCCTAGTGCAGAAAATCCAAAGGGCAGGAAAATCTGATTTTAGAGATTAAAAATATATATTTGGCAGTAATTGAATTAACAATTTTTAATAATTTTCCACCACCAGCAATTTTGTGCCATTTTACTATATGTAAATACATCCTACTTAGACATAAAAAAAGAACTACATTTTTAGGTGTACACAGAAATTGTTCCATACTTCTATCTAATAAGAGGTATTTAGAATGTTCCTTTTTGTTGCCAGCACCTTGCCATCACATTTTAGGCCCTTATCTAAAGACTGCAGCAATTTAAAATAAAAAGAAAGTTATTAAATTGACCAAAAAGACCTAAGGTTCAAATCTACCTTCAGGCAAGCTAGACAGGAGCCAGGAGACTTAAACAACAAACACTTATTGACTTCTGCTATCGACTGCTTTTCAACGTGAGACTCAAGTAGGCTTCTCAGTCTGAAAAAGAGGAACTTGAGGGGAAATACAGCAGAGGTCTATAAAATCTTAAGTAGCCAAAAGTGTGCAGAGATTGATTTTCATTTTGTCTTCAACTACAAGCACTGTGATGGATGAAACAGAGCTGGTACCCTCCAGATTTAAGGATGAGGAAAAGAAAATTCAGTTCTTCAAAAAATAAATAGCTTATCTGACAAAGCTTAAAATGAGTACTAAAAGTTTCAAGAGGTGTCAGAAGAGGCCCATTCATGTTCACAGAAGTTCAAGTTCATAGAACAGAACTACAGTGAGGCTCAGAACAAATACACTCATCACAAGAAGTCCTTAAGCTGCAAATGGTGGCAAACTGACACAGTATGGGTAGTTCTCATATGCTATTCTTACAGACTTCCCCAAGGGTCTGCTTTTTACCACTGTCAGAGGTATGATAATGAAGTGATTAAAGCTTTTAATTCACACCATAGCTGTCTAAAAAGGTGCCTTAAAGATGCTGGGATTTCTTACTTCTTCTGGGAAAAACATTAAACCCAAAGCAGCAGTCAATAAAGTAGATTAAAGATCTCAAAAGAGCTTCCAACAATTTAAATAGAAGGAAGACTGGGAATGTTCAGTAGCACTACATGAGAGCTCTCTCTGACTGCTAGAACAGTGAGGGAAAAAACCTGTCCAAATCACAAACCATAAATTTTCAACGTTCACTGCCACTAGTGATCCACCCCCAAAAACCAGTATTTTCCTTACCTTAAATAAATACTTTAATAAAAGCAGCAGAAGAATTGGTTGATCCATAGAGAAAGAAATGTTATAGTCCCAGTATCTCTTAAGTACTTGTATCACCAGAGCTTCAAAGCAAAATCACATCAGAATATCCTAAGAAGGGAAAAACTAATACACACATTTATACTTCACATGGATACAGAGGCAGCCAATCGTGCACCCAAGATGTGTGTCTTTGCTCTGGCCCTGCCTCTTCCCAAGCCTCATATCAAGTTTCCTAAGACCCTTTATTCTCAATGAACTGTGGACGTGCCTCTTGTTCGCTAGTCATTTAGAAACACCTCCATGTAAAAAATGTAAGGTAGTTTTTAGTTTATATGTGGTTACCAGATGAAAATTCATTGCAATCAGTGCTACCCCTTACTTATTTTCCTTCAGACTCTGGTTTTCTACAGTACACATTTCTATCCAGATGCCCTGTGGTCAGTGTACAAAACAAACCTTAAAATACTTTTCTGCAGAAGTACTAAGTGCAGCTGCAGAGCTATTTGTATGTCTTACGACCTTACAGAGGTCCCACACAAAGTCACCAGCATAAGCATCTATTTCTAAAGAATAGACAAGAATGCATAGCAGTAGGACCCTGATCTATTTCCCAAAGGCTGCTGAACAAGAGCTTGGCTCAGAAAAAATGTATTGGGTGACATCCAGGTTTGACCAGATCTGAAGTAGCAATTTCAGAGTTGAACTTACCTCAATATAATTCCCAGAGCCCTAACATTTCCCCAGTTCACCTTTTTTATAAAAAATTAGTTTTCTACTGTGTTCTTTGAAATTAAATCAGTTTAATAAGCTGATAAAAATGTTTACTGATTATGGAATAAATAAAAATAAGTGCCATGGTGTACCATAAAAATGAGCAACACTCGTATACTTTGTATTTTCTTAGGTGCTATCATCACATCATACTTCTGTCTTGAGATAGTATGTTGTTTTTCAGTGTTTTTCCTAATTTTTACTAAAACCTGTAGCATTGGACTGTGAATAGTGAAATACAGAGCAATATTTTCAACTAAAGCATTATTTAGAACTCGTAGTGAACAAGGCAGGCTCACTCGCACCAGAAAAAGACCATTTTGGAGCTGTTATCTTATCCAGACTCAAAGACATACATAGCAAATCAAAAGCTGTTGCAATGAAACCCTGGTCTCAAAACACTGAGTCAATTCCCCTGTCTGAGAAGCAGAGCACAAGCTGTTTTAGCTATCAGTGACAAAAGTAAGCTACTGCCTGTTCATCTGTTTTGAAAAGCAGACATGCTCTTTTTTTTTTTTTTTTCCAGAGCAATTTGCAGTCATTAGGCACAAAGGGAGACTTTCTTAATGAAGTGATTTTCAAGACACCAGCAGGAGCCCTCTCTGTTAACCCCAATAAATTAAGTGTGCATGGCACATTCCACCTTATCAAAAGAACACTCCCCAAAACATAATCACATTCCTTTTATTCAGCATTTCTAGTAATTAAATTTTAACATCATTCACTATGGGTTTTCTCCAGAATGTAACATCAGTACAGAAGCAGCTTTTCAAGCTCCCCCATAAAAAACTACTTGTTAAAGTAGAAACTACATGTATAAGACATTTTTTTCAGACTATCTCCTTGGAGTAAGAGTCTGAAATCTCTGATCTTAGGGAATCATTTACCACTGATTTCATGTGTTCCCTATGACTAGAATACACCCCTGTGGAATTTTTCCTTTGGACATACACCCATACATGATTACAGCAGCAGCAGCATCTCAAGGTAACATCTGCAAAAGCTTTTGATGAGACAGAACTTGAAAAAATTATTTCAAGTCAATGTTTTCCATTGCCACAGAATTCCTGAGGGGTACCAACATGTTTATGTGGCAGTAAGTTTTTACACAAAGGTGGACCTCTGTAGTATTTGGAAATTGGATTTGTCCTTTAAACTCATATAAAAGTTGAAAGTTGGAAGAAAAGTTGGAAGAAAGTTGGAAGAAAAAGAGCTGGAAAGAATTATACAGAACTAATGCATAATAATAAAAGAAAATAATTATAAAAAGTAATTACAAGTGCTGTAAGCTGATAAGCAGTGCAAAAGACCAAGAGAAAAAAAATAGTGTCAGGAAAAATGGAGTGTGAAAGAAGGGAGAAAGGAACCATATCTGAAACAGCATTTTGTCACTGCTTAAGCACCGTGAAAAGCACAGTGACAATTTGTAATCTCAGAGTGGGTTTTTACACATGCCTCTGCCCTTCAGTATATTATGTGGCTAAGTGTGTTCAAACACCAAACTTCAGGCCTGGTCCTGCCCTAAAATTTCACCAATACACAGGTGCATGCATTTGGGAAGAGTTCTGTCCACAATGTGGAAATAAATCATGCAAATGTATAAAGTTTTACTTTTTATTTTTAGTATACAGCTTTGGCTACCTGAAAATGGGAATATTAGCTGCCTGTATAGCTATACTCTCAGATTTTATTAATGAAAACACACAGTAAATGGTTTATATCTAATATTAAAAGCTGTGCTTTAAATTCTAATTGTATATTGGGGCTAAAGTTGGTCTTAAAAATTATGTGGTTAATCCCTAAAATATCTCCGTTGTTTTATGGCTAAGCCTTTCTACTGTGGAATTTCTTTTGCAAGCACAGGTAAGAGAACAGAGGAGTGGAAATGTAGGAAAAAATGGCCACTGAAGCATTACAAATGGGAAAAAATGACAAGGCATGACAGGACTGTAGCACAAGGTACTCACTCCATCGTGCACAGATCCTCACATCTGTCAATGACAGTGTGGGAGTTTCAGAAATGTGCATTCCCAGCTGTTCTTTTAGGGGAGTAGAAATTATTCTAGTGTTAGTTTCAGAGGGGGTGGAAGGGAGGGAACTCTGTGGGTATTAAAGCTCTTTTAGTCAATAATAGATTAATTAATTTTGGTATTTAACTAAATAAGGTTTGAGTTGGATCAGCTTCCAAAGCAGCTCACAAGACAGAGTTACACAAAATTTGAGGATAGGGCTTGAAGCAGGAATGCAGAGTTGAAGAGACATGAGAAAGCCAAGACAGATCCATAAAGTGCACATACATTTATATTTAAGTTGCAGACTGAGGAACTGTGTGGAGCAGCCCAGACCTGCCACACCACAGGCTCATTCAAACCTTCTCTCTGGTGCAAGGCCCACATGGGCTAGTTAACATCATGGAAAACACACCACGTTCTGCCACTGTCACCTTCCTGGAGGGAAAAGGGCTGTGTGGGCTGTCCAGGAAATGGCTCATGGGAATTAATAGATGTTTGCTTTCTCACAAGGCCAAAGCAGCCCGAGTTTGAAGTTTAATTGTAAAATGAAAGACAATCTTAGAGCCACCCTATCCAGCTCCACCGAAGATGTAAGATTTTGCTGTAGGCTTCAGGGAGAATACTGACACAGTTCCTACTGATGGTTGCATTTAGAAAATAAAATTGTCTAGATGGGAAAAAAAATAGTTCAGTACTGTTTATCCTATTATAGGTTGTCATGAAGTTAATTTTAAACATAACTTCTTCTATAATTTCCAGGTTTTCATAAGGTTTTGCCATTAGCATTTGTCTTAGTGGCAAAGGTTAATTAATGGCATCAACACTGATTAATTATCACTCTGCAAAATAATGTTTTATTAAATTCTTTTGAATTACAAACACAGTTCTAAATCTTAGAAAAGCACATGGCCTATAAAAAGCCCCAGGTGTTCAATGAAAATGTTTGAAGATTATATGGAAAAATGCTATATTTTGAGAGCTTCTTTTTTATCAAATGCTAAATTCATTAAGTAGATTTGGGCCAAAATATCTTAATGCAAATATAGGATACCTGCCTCTATGTCAAAAAATCAAAAGTATGTATTTTTCTTTGAAAAGTTGTCCTTTAATTTGCTGTATGAGTACACAAATATTACAGCTATGACTATGGTTTAACTTCTATTTCTTGTTTGCATTAAAAGTTTCTGTACACAAATTCTGAGAGAAATATCAGAGAATATTTTGGTTCCAGGCCCCTGGTATATAATACAACTTGAAATATCTGCCTTACAAATCATACAAACATGCAGATGAAGCATATGCTTTCTCAAAGTGTCACTTTATTTTGATCTCTAGGTGATTGCTATTTCTTTATAATGGTTAAATATTTCAATGTATTTTACAATACATCGCTATTTGACTTTTAAACCAAGTCACTGTTTTTAATGATGGATGAATAAATGAGTCTTGTTAGTAATGACAGATTTCTCTTTATAAACTATTTTTCTTTATAAGCCATCAAACTGAATGTAGCAAACAAAGATTTGTCACACAAAATAGCAAAATAACCTTGGATTTTAAGGCAGTTTTTAAATTTTATATTGCTAATATTTCATTGTAATAACCCATGTGATAATCCAAGCTTTTTGTAACTACGTGTTGACAGCTTGAAATTAAAACTCTTTGTCCGAAGGCTGTCAAACTTTTAGTCAAGAATTTTAATTCTGAATCGATTAAAAGGAAAATTGATAAGGAAAATACTGTCAAAATTTAAGTACATTTCATTCAGTGAATTTATAAAGCCAAGTAATCTTCTAAAAACAAGGATAAACTTGTATCCTTTATTTTTGGAATCAAGTTATGTGGTATGTTTAATAACAGGAAGATTATATTCAGCTTAAGGTGCTGAATCATGGACATTTACAACATCATTGAGCACGAATAACTCACCTAAGCCCTTCAAAACATTTATTTTACCTGACTTTTTTCCTGGACTCAAGAATTATGAGTCCTAAATTCAGTCAATAGTCTAAAGAGCTTTATTAAAAAATTGAAAAATATATTGAACACAAATCTTCAGACAAAATCCATTATGAATATTGAAAATGTGCAGTATCTTGGGGTTTTTAAATAAATATATATATACATATAATCTTATTCTATACCTAGAAGACAGGCAATTTCTTTTATGTGAAAAGTGAAAAAATGGATATAAAATTGAAACCTTCACAGCAGAAATGGTTTTCAGATACTTTTTAGGCACAAAATCTATAACTCTTCAGCCTTTGCATAGTCATGCTTCATATTTATAATATACATAAAAATTACATACATGTCTAAGGTTTCAAGATATTATGATTCTGCTATATACTCTGGAGATTTCCTACAGGTACTTACAGATCACAGTCGTGTTGTTTCTCAGTGACTTACAGTGTAAGCAGAATCCAATCATTGACAACAGCTTAGTGGACAAAAGATAGATTTTTGAGAAAGATAAAAAGTGTTACAGCTGAACCCACTAGTTTTTAAATAAATTAATTCAGTCATTCTCAAAATTCTAATATGCTTCTTTCCCATTTAAACATGGCACTCGTGATGGTTTTCAACTGGAGGCTTCTAAGGAAATGAACCACTGTGAAATTCTCAACTTTGATAGGTAGCCACAATCCAAAATTTTAAAACACTGGAAATACAGATATTAACCAGCTTTTTTCACCATATCATCAGAAAGCCACTGAATAGAAATAAATGATGGATAAACTAGAACTTGTTCAAATGGATTTATGCTTTTCATTCTATACTTGCCAATATTTTCAAAGACAATTCAAAGAACAACAAACAACATCTTTGCTAAATTTGGGAAAAGTTACATTATAGAGCATATCTGATGCCTCTTTTATTTCCCTGCAGAGTACTATAGCCAGCCATGATCAAAAAATGATCTGGTGAAAGCCAACTCATATCCACAGTGATGTTCAGTTCCATTGGCATGAGCAGTCTATGGGCTCTTGAATGATGTACATAATTTCAGTGCCGTTTCCTGAGCAGCGCAATGGCACAGTCAGGATTCGTGTTCCGATTTCTCGACAACATTTACAGAATCTTAGATGGCTATCAATATTGACATTGAAAATTGTTGCAGATGGGCATTTTCCATCACAAGAAGCCACGTTTACCTATGAGTAAAATAAAAGAAAATAAGAATAAGAATTAAAATTAGATATCTCAAATTTTGTTTTAAAAATATTGCCTTTCAAATTTTTTTGTGATTAAAACCCAGTTTTACATTTATAAAGGATTTTGATCGTAAACATTATTTTATCCTCTAAAATTAATTAATTCTAAGTATAGCCACATTTTTTTTAAATTAAATTTTCTTTATTCATTGATCATATGTCATGTTTCAGCTTGTGCTGTGGATACCAAAATTGAATCTCCAGTTTACAAATTAATAACTTTGAAACAGCACAGCTGAATCCACGTTCTTCTCATGTTCACTGAAAAAAAGTTAAATTCTTCTAAGTAAAATGAAGGGAAGTTTACCTTTCTCCTTGAAGGTTCAGGAGGAAAAGTATATCAGTGCAAAAGCTTTTTACTTTCTTATTTACACTGTTTGTGACTGAGGGCTGTGTTACCACTCAAAGAAATATATCCAAAAAGTAGACACAGTAACAAATCAGCTAGGGCACATACTGGCTAGAAAATTATATGTGCTCTAGACTTCAGCAGAGCAAAGTTTTCTCTCACTGTTACATTATGTGAGGAATCTTCTTAGCTGATATTTTGACAGAAAATAAATTATACTTTTCAATTAAACTTAAACAGAGTTGAAATACTGGGAAATCAGGGATGGCTGTACTAGGTCTAGTTCTCTTTGTGAGAGACGTAAATCTGATTTCTTATGCAGGTGGGCCATATGAAAAATGCTTTGAGCCACTCCCTTCCAAGCATGTGATGGAGTATGCCATATCCATACAAATTTGACCAAAAGATTACTCATAAATTTCAAATTTCCTGAGATTGACAGGAGTAAAAAAATACTTTGTCCTAAGCACTAATAATTGCAGTTATTAATGAATTAAATGTAATCATGCTCAGCCCTAACCAAAATTTGACAGCAGTAATCTGGCCAAGAACATGTATGTAGTCCCCAGCCAGGCCCAGCATTTAAATAGCTCTTTTATGCTTACCGGGCTTTGACTTATACAGTCGTTTTTTCTTATGGTTGTCCTGATTGTCATTTTCTGGCAAATCCTTTCTTCCTTCTTGCCTGATAAAATACAAAAAATGCATACTGAATCAGTATATCTTCTGTACTGTATTTGCTTCTTTAAAAAGTAAAAATATTAACGCAATTTAAACAA
The DNA here is from genome assembly GCF_008360975.1 of Lichenostomus cassidix. Classification (NCBI taxonomy): domain Eukaryota; kingdom Metazoa; phylum Chordata; class Aves; order Passeriformes; family Meliphagidae; genus Lichenostomus; species Lichenostomus cassidix. The sequence goes on along the minus strand of NC_139480.1, from coordinate 38,184,736 downwards.
TTGTACTTTGTTTGTACACAAAGAAAATATCACTTCCATAATTTTCTTTTTAATCTAATATATTAATAAATAGTTCCTGTGCAGAATTACCTATTTTATAGCTGGTACGTACGAGCATCAAGTGGCCCAAATAAGCTAAACAGATTTTTTAAATATTAAACTATGATTATGTTTTTAAATTGCACATTTGGCAAGAGAAATGTAACAAATTAGAGAAAAAAAAAAGATGTCCTGAGTAATTTTGAATAGTATTAGAATTAATTCTCTTTTATTGGGAATGTTGAATGCAAATAGGATTTTGATCCTGCCTTTTATAAAATTTTCAGAACTTAACATTTGAGAAGGTGAAGCTGTGAATGTGATTACAATCTTCATGCTATTTTACATGTTTAAAATTTAAATATAATTATATAATTTCAATATATTTTTTATAAAGATGTGCCTCATGGAAGCTTTGAAAGTGAGACGTGTTTATTTGCCAAATATGGTGCACCTTTTATCCCCAAATCTGAAGCATGTAGCACATACAGTCAGCATACAGATGTAGGATGAGGGAAATACTGAATTTGTATGTTCAGTCTTGGAGATATGGTTAGGAGGGTTTTTTTAAAAATTTGAAAACTAAAGCTGTACAGGGAAAAGCCATTTTTAACATAGTAAAAGTCATGATACTGAAACAATAAAATGTGATTTTTCATGCTTCTCTCTGTATCAGACAGTTATTACTATCTGTGTAACAGCAGTTATTTAGATCTCCTGTTTCACTATCCATCAAAATCATCTGTTAGTTTTGTTGTGCTACCATTCTGGACATACAGCATATAAAATAACCACTATTCAGTAGTTTGTTGACCTTCCTTCATGGTTGGGTATATAGAAAAACAACTCTTCTGTTGCTTAGAAGCTTGAGCACACTTTTATAAGATAAATGAGCTCTGAGTAACCAAGATATTTTGCAACCACAGCTCCAGTGAGTACTGAAAAATTAGGTTGGCTGAAGAGTACAGCTAGATTTTAACCTGTTCGTTGAAGAATCTAACAATCTCATGTTACTGAATTAGCAGACTGCTGTATGAATGAAGCTGTTAGACCATAACATCTTGCTTTTCCTTCCTCAGAAACATTTGAAAAATTTCTGAGATATTTCATCGGAAAGTTTTTGCCAGCCTGAGCACGTGTAGACAGTGCAATCTTTGTACTGCTACAAGTCATATAGAGATAAATAGCTAACATTTATAGCTATTTAGCTATAATAGCTAACATATAGAGTGCTGATGTCTCATGAAAACTCTGCTGCTATACTTTAATCTCTCCAACCTTGAACTGTAAAGAAGATCTGCATTCAGTATCAGATATGCTTTGTTTACCCACTCCTTGAATAAGGAGTTTCCATGACTTACCTATACTAAAAAGAAAAGAATTAGGAGTGTGTTGCAACAGTTCTGTAACATTCTGTAATGTGTGCTATAAAACGTATACATTGCCATGGGGTTGCAATTGTGTGTGTTGTGTCCCCCTTCCCACTCCTGCCCTCCATATTTTTGTAACTTTTTAAAATATGTTATTTGTGACAAAGAAATACAGCATGAATCCATTTAGTCAAAGGTGAGACCAGACAGTAACACACACTCTTGCTCTATTTTAAGACAAAATAGATTTCCATCATTAAATTTAGAGACCTGGATTCAGATTTAGAATCTCTTGGTAACAGTACTCAGAATTATGATTTTTTTTAGTAACATTTCTTATTACAACTATCCTGTACACGAAGTTCATGTGATAAAACCAGTTTCAGCAATGAGCAGGAGGAATGACCATAAGCAGCATATACCGTAAATGGATGAACCTAATTCTGATAGGTGCTGAGCAGTGAATCTCAACCAGGCTTTAGAAAACCACTGATTTGGGAGGCCAACAGGTGATCAGCATCTCTCAGTATCAGGCCCAGAACCATTAAGTGCATGGCAACATTTAATGATGATGACACATATGACACATATATCAACAGTGCTTACATTATTATCAAAAGAAAAGAAAATACATCATTAAAAATAATACCTGGTTCACAATTAATACTATCTGTAGGCACTACTGGACTAATGGCAAAGGGTAATAGACCCAATCCAGAACCTGGCAGAATCATTAGGAATAGAAGATTCTCATGAAACAAAAACATTTCTGTATAAATGACACTTCATTAATTCTTACACTGCCAACTGCAATTTTTTCTTTCAGCAAAAGATTATGAGCTTTCCTGCTAGTCGTCTACAATTTAGAAACTCTGCAGCTGCTTCAAGTCTCACTAAAGATGGCCTACACTTTATTACCCTCCTGGTTAACACAAAACTGGAATGCTTACTTTTAAACCAAACTTTTGGAATGTGTCTCTCTATGGCAAGGTAAGAATTAAATATATGCACCCGCTTTGCATGCATTAAATCAAGCTCTTTCGGAAAAGTTATTTGTTCCCATTAAAATCCCAATGTGTTGCAAGCTCTATTTGTAAGTACTCAACTGTTTCACCACAGGGCACATGCTTTTAGTCAAAAATAAAACAAAATAAAAATAAAAGAGCATATAACTGCATAAATTATATCTGGGAGTTTTTGCAGCCACCTCAGCAAGTATTTCTGAAGTATAACAATGCCTTTCACGAGACCACAGAATATGGCCAAAATGATAAACCTTCCTGATCAATAGAGAACCAGCAGTCAATAATTTTTAAGACTTTAATTTTCTAAATAATGCCAACCTAATTTTTTTTGGGGTGGGGGGGCATGGATTTAAATATTTTTCAACACAGCTAACCATTGAGAGAAAGATTCTTGATTAGCAAGATTTCGGCACAATTCTGGTGTGTTACTTCTCTGTGGTGATTCTCATTTAAAAAAACATACTCAGGTATATTAAAATACCCTTCATTTTCCATGTTTTGGATACAATAGAACAACAGTATTTGCAGCTTTCTAAGTCTCACATAACTTGGAGACTTGGTATTTTTCTATATTTCATAACTATCACTACTTCCCCTTATTTCTCCAAATCATATTCAATACAATGCACTTCAGTTTTATATAATAACAGTGCAATATATGGTCATAAGTCTATGACTCGTTATTCAATATTGTTAAGTAAAGGTTTGTCTACAAAAATTCCAAATACTAATTTGCCTTTAATGTTGAGCACAAAAAAGGCCAATAAACAGGGGTAGGATTTTCTGTAATGTTGAATGTTATTGCTCTACACAAGTAGTTTTAAACAACAATGTAAATAATTATATACATATATAATAAAACTTCCTAGTCAAAGCTGCAGAGAAAAACGGTTTATTCTCAATCAATTTTTAACATTGCATAAATTATTAATCTTTTATGTCAGCTTCAGTCACATTTCATCATATTTTAAAGTTACACACCCAGAAAATGTGAATGTATTAAAAGGTTGATTTTATATAAGCATTGCTATCATCAGTAATACAATAACTTTTCGTCATTTGGGATTTAAGAAAAAACACTCCAGTATTTTGGACCTAGAAAATACATATTAGGGATACACAATAAATTGCTACATTTGAAGATGTATTGCAAAATATCATTGAATCAGGAATCAATTTTAGGAGGAAAAATTCTTAGCTTTTAAGGTGAAGATCACATAGGCGCTATTGTAGAGCCAACTTAACAATAAAAGAAGATGTTTTAATTGTTTATGTTGAGATAACTTTTAGTCTTCTATGGGTTATATTTGGAGAGATTTGGTTATACTCCAGAACAATAATGTTAAAAATCACCAAGTCAGCAGCCAAGTGAAGCAAGACCTTTTAATAAGAGTAGTTAGGTAACTACAATCATTTTATGTGATTTATAGGGGGAACTGCATGCTTTTTCCCTCTTTATGTCCCAGCAACTGAGGTTAAAAAATAAGCTCTCCAAAACCAAAGCCAAACTAGCACATATTGCAGCCTTCATCACTTACACGTCTTGCAGCAGCCATCATTATATGTCTCCACAATTCCTCCATTCTAGGAAAATAAAAGAAGAATATAGCAAAAAAGACTGGGCCAGATGCAAAGGGAAATTTTATCTCAAGACATTCCATGTTTTAAAGATATCCAACTAATAAAAAGTAGTGTCACTGAAATCAAGAGGATTATAGGATTACACAGATATGTATCAGCTGAAGGTTTGCTTCACAAAATTTTCCAGCCTTTGAAATAGAAAAGCAACTCATCACTGCTGACAAGTTCAGTAGTGTTCAGTTGACATCTGCTCTAGTTTCATTTGAAAAAGTCATTTAGCTGCTATATTTTTTATATCATCCACCACCATCTATTTCTCCACCACTGAAATTTATTAGGATTGTTTCAAAAATTCATGTGTGTAGCCCAATTCTGCATATCAACAGACAACAGAACATAAATAGAACTTTTAGGATAATAGCAAACAAAAGAAAGACATTTTTTAGGTTCTACCTTTTCACACAAGCATGTATTTTTTACCTCATTACATAAAAATTACTGAATAAGTCATTCAAGGACATCTTAAACGAACACTTAAACTCAGATATTCCTGAATTATCCTATGCTGCCTGTGAGAAGAGCTTTCTTCTAAGCTACTGGTTCAAGCCTATGTTCAGCATCTCGCAAAAACAGGTCAGATTGATTCAGGAAGTTAATTTTAGGGCTCCATTCTTTAAAATCTTAAACATTATTAGTAAGGAAAGATCATAATAGATGTTGTCAGAATGGTTCCAAGGAAGAAACTCAAGCATAAACTCAAACTAGCAGCATTAATTTTAAATAGAACACCTTCTTCAGGATTGGAAGAAATAGGAACTTTTTTTACTAAATGGAAGGGATAAGTAGGACTGGTACTAAATATATAATCTGTAGTCAAGGCAGCAACCCTCTCTACATATATATTTACTATTATTTGGATCTCATATTAAATACAGTATGTACTGCAAGTGCAAAAATTTTACGAGTATTACAAAGTTAGAGAAGTATTAAAATAGAAATTAAACTGCAAACAAATAGTCAATCTTTGTGAAGAATACATGTTCTTCAAAGCAATTTATATGGATGTGCCACCTTTATACTTTTAAATACACGGTGCAGGTTTATACCCTTTCATGTATGATAGATATTTTTGCTATATTAAATAAAGTTTTGTTTAAGAGATAAAGTTTATATATACACTGTCATCTTCATAATCATTGTACAACTTAAGCTGACTGCTATATGCGGCTTTACTGGATTTCTTGATCTGCTTTATTTATTATGTGTATTCTAAGAACTTGGCAAATAATTATTCCAAACTAAAGTGAGACATAGTGATTAGCACTTTATATAGTGGTATGTAAAGCATGATTCCAATTCCACAATATTTTGAAAGCAGTCATCAACAAGACCCAAACTTTTATACTACTCACAGATACTTTGTCAGTTGGAAAGAAACCAGGAGTATAGGAAATGACTGCAAATGGCTCATTTATGTTTTTACTTACCAATTTTTAATTTAAAGAAATTGCATGAAGTATGCATGTGTTGTGGAGTGTAAGCCAAACTCCAGAGCAGTTATTGTCACTTACCTTCCCCAAAGTACAAACCTTTGTACACTCAGTGTCATTAAATGGGGGGCAGACAACACTTGACCCCAGTACAATGGCCCCTGCAGCAGTTTTTGCACATTTGTAGTTGGTACAGTTGGAGGTCCAGGTGCTTCCTTCCTGAATATATAAAACAAAGCCATTGTCAGGAAAGCCAAAACACTTCAGCTTTATCTCCATCCTGAAATGTCTGCAAAAGTGGTGCCCTCATGCTGTAGCACTGGCTGTAGTGGAAAGTCTGCTGCAGACCACCCATAGGTGGCAAAGAGAAAGACCACCCTCTGACCAGCAGAAGCTACTCCTCCCTGGAGGTATGGCTCTGCTCTCCAGAATGCTGCTGAACATGGGGGTCCTAGTGCAGAATGAAAGGACTCTGTGCCAGTTGAATAGTTTCTTTTGCTCTGAAATCAATTGGAAGTATGAACCAAGTCATGGCCACATCTAAATTCATGTGTGTGTGGATGCTGGAACACACTGTCAAGATCCTGAACCCCAGTGCCTCAATTTGCTCTTTTCATTTCTGTAGTAACCAGCATGAGGAGAAGAGTGGCCCTGAGAAGAGTGGGACATAGAATTCCTGAGGTAAACTCAAAAGCTCCCAATATATCTACATCACAGTATATAATTTAGTTACAATTTGAACCCTGCTCTGCAGTTAGAGCATATCCAGCCTTAAGTAAATGATGACATTTGCCTATCTTTGTAGAAAATATTACAAGCAATAAAATGAAATAAGATATTCACATGTATGAAATGGCAGGTGTTTAGATAAGCTCACGCATTTCCTATCATACATCATAAATACTCTCTAAGTGCCTAACAAGCAGTAAGGAGATGTGAAGCAAGACTGACAGCATGAGTTAACTAAGAAATGCCTGTCAGACTCCTGTCTATTGTATCATTATAGTTACTTCCCATCTCTGTTCAGAGGTCCTTACCTCATACACAATCAGTGTTCCATTCTCTGTGTGAAAAGAGCAGGACACATTTTGACAGGTACCACAACAAGTATGGTGACTGAAGGAAGGAATATATACTTGATGCTGGAAAGAAAGGATAAAAACAAACAAGTACTTTTTAAACATACATGATATGGAAATTCTTTGATTTCTGAAATTAAAAACACCAAGGAAAACAATGGAAGGATGGACGGACGGACGGACGGATGGACAGTCTAATAGATATGTTTACATATGCTGCAAGAAACTGCCTCTCAAAATAATCCTGTATACACAAGATACACATCATCTGTGTTAAATTCTCAAGTTCTTGCTGAGTAAATGGGAATAGCAAAAGTCTTCACTAAAACTTGTATCCTAGTTGTGCAGCTGTGCTCACAAATTGCATCATTCCTGTATTTTAAGGATACTCACAGCTTCACATTGCTGTGAACAATTCATCATTGTGAAATGCATTGCATTGTATCCTGTGTTCAGATCTTTCTCTTGTAAACACTGCACAGTGTAACAAAGGTCTCCATCCAAGTATTGAATCAATGACTGTCCAGGACTCAGTACTGTGACCTCTTGAAAGATGCACACATCATCCTTCTCTAAAACCAAAAGAAATAAATGTTACTAGAGGGGAAAAAATCTTGAAACAAATTAACTGAATTAATGGTAAAGCACAAGCAGGGTAAAGTCCTACATACTGTTCACAATTTGTTTCCTGTTTGCCTCTCACCAGAGAGACTGTACATGACTCTGATAACATGGGTAGTTCTATGACATTCCCACACCCTGCCAGAACAGACACAAAATGGATGGGTTTGCAGGCAAAGCACCATATTCAGAAAGGAGAGGATAATTGCCTAACTAGATAGACATACACCAAATTAAGATAAAGGAGCATTTACATTTGAGAAGGTTACCATGGTCCTATTTCTCCTTTCTTTGCATGCCCTTTTTGCTAAAAACTAAAACATAACAATAAGGAATATGAAAAAGTTACCACAAATGTAGTGAGTGCATCCACAAGCACTGGAAACACTGCTATCTATTTTTTTAACTTCACCCTGAGTATAAAAAGATAAAAGTTGGCAAAGTCATGCACAATTAAATGTAGTGTTACACAGAATTTTTTTGTCTAAAACTGTAAAATATTACTTTCATTACCTCCACCCCTGGTTTCATACAAGAGAAAAAATGCATTCAAGAAACAGTAGCACATTCAGAGTTATTCAATGTATTTATCTCTTTAAACAGAAAACAGCACTTCATTTTCTGTAGGGTGCATAGAATAGCAGAGTCAATAAACAGCATTTCTTCCTGAGATACAAAGTGATTTCAACACTACACATAATAGCAGAATATCACCTCCTAAGTATTTTCTTCCAAACGATAACTGAAAGCTATTCAAATCTAAAACTCTTTAATAGACTTTACATTACACAATCTTCACATAAGGAACAAACTACAGGCATTGGAAAGGGAAAATATGATCACTGTGGTATAAATGGGAGTTTGAACATACAGTCATAATTATATTCCAGACCACAGTCCCTCTTACGACAAGCTACATGAAGAGCAAAATATTTATGACTTCCCATATCAGCTAAATACAATAATGGTAAATAATTTTAGTCAAAAGCATAAATGATTCACAAAATAACACATTTCTTCAGATGACACATATAGTCATAAAGCTCATACCTCATGAATTATTTTTTTAAATGGTAATTATTTATGTTGAAAGCCTTATGAGTATACTGTTTCATGTCAACAATGAACAGGATAATATTACAGTTGCTTGCTTTCTTTTGACATCTTCCTTGGGTAAGTGATTTTTCTCCAAGGAATAGCTGACAACACCATGCAGACACTTGAAATTACATGCTTGAGATGGTACTGGGGGGCAGTTCCACTCTGTCTCTGTTCACTCTTTCCAACTAATTGAAACAAGTAGTGCAAAGGGAGGAGTAAGACACTTGAACACCATTAATAACAATATTTAAGAGACACCACTTACCAATTTACAGGTCAGAATAGTAGCATTTTCACAACTACATTCTGAGGAGGTAAAGAAAACTGTGTTAATCAGTTAGCTATCTGTCAGCTTTGGTTAACAACTGTGACTACGGAATGAAGCAATAATTACCACAGTGCCATTCTGGACAACATTGCCCAAGTATTTTCTCCTTCACAGGTGTCATGTCATCTGTGCAAATCATAGGAGGCTCAGAACAAAGATTTTCATCACAAACTAAATGAGGGGAAAATACACATGAGAATTTACTCAACTTTCCTTCACATTTTCCAGCTTTCATTATTTTTGATAAACTATTTTAAAAATAACATTATTTTATATAAATGTTATTATGTTTCTTAGGCATCTGAATTATACTTGGAATTAAAAAATAAACAACGATTTTCAAAAATTATTTTAGTTGTCTTAGAACATGTTTAAATTTTCAGAAAACATCAAACAGGAATCATTTAATATTCTTCCCACTTCAGAGTTACTCAAGATTATAACCAGTATCCAAGACAACTAAAATCATAATCTTTGGAAAACATGGGCTAGAAATGTACTGTAAAGTGCATTTCTGTAAGATCACAGGGAGCAACTGCCCTCTGGGGATGATGCTAATAAGAAAATACTGCCTCCCTTATCAGAAGTGGCTTACTGTGAAAGATCACACACTACGATCTACCTTTCTACCTGCCAGAATTTGGCAAAAAACAATGCCAAAGGCCATTGCAGAAAATTTCACCTTGGTCAAAGGGCTAGGAAAAGGAAAGGACCAAGATACAGAAACAACTGAAGTGAAAATTACTAAACTCCAAACATAGTCAAAGTCAATTATTTGAAATGATGTTGAAGGACTGCAATAGGACAAAAGTTAATCTAAATTAAGTAATTATACTTACAGACATTGTTTGAAAATGTGCAGTATAATTTATGTGTTTTATGAGGCTATGAAAAAGACTAAGTTACACTGGAAAGATTTTTCTTCTGTCTGCTCATTGTTTGAATAGTAGTCAACCCACCAGTATTTGGAACCCTTGGTCTACTCCTTTCCCTAAGAGCTAAATGTGCAAAGAAACTGCCTAAACACAAATGAATGGTACAACAGAGGAAAAACAACAAGGAAGCTTTATTAAACATGTTTTTATATATGAACAATTGTATATTTCTACTCCAATGATGGGATTCAGTGCCACATTAATATACCAGTATCTAGATCACTGTGAAAATAACCATAGTCTATATGGTGAACTAACTAACCTCTCCAGACTCCACTGACTGGGTTCAATAAACCACCACTGAGCATTCCAAGAACTTCGAATGAACCTCAAATGCAGACACCTTCATTTGGATCTCAGTCTATACCTGAAGCCCACCCTAAATGCTGAATCTAAACAAATCCACACATACACACTCAGAGTCTGTAATTTTTACTGAATTTGGTAGCATATTGAAGTCACAACAGTTACACTCACCGCAGTAGTAATGAGGACAACAGTGGTGTATGGTATTAAGGTCCACAGTGAGAATTTCCCCTTCACTACACAAGGGAACAGGCTCAATACAGGATTCACAAACTAGAGTTAAAAAAAAATCAGACATTTATGAAGTTTTAAATACTAAAGCATTAGCACATGTGAATTTCATTTAACAGACTGTGTAAAAAGCAATATTGTGTTTGATGCTTAGATAATTGAAATTTTATGGATTTTATGGATATAAAAACTAAATAAAGTTCAAATATGATGTCCAAAATTGTGTTGGAAAGAAAAGATCTCCCAACCCAAGCATAATTATGCTCCAGTCAGCCAGATCTGTGTGAAATCTCACTGACCTCTCCAAGAACTCCTGACTTAAGTCTTTTGGTTTAGAATTATAGTCTGTTTTTGTAAATATCTGACTATTCCTTAGCTCTCCATAAGAATCTTAGAGGCTTCTTACCACAGAGATGAGAGAAACAACAGGGATCTTCCTGTTTTGCCTCAACAATAAATTGATCTTCTCTGCAGTCTGGCTGGGAGACATTAAAACAAACTGAAGGATCACATTCTGTAGGATGTGAAACAAACACCATTTTAAAAGGAGTCACTGAAACAATACTAAAAAGATAAAGAAATATATTTTTCATATACTAAGTAACATAAAATAGCCCAAATTGACTATAAATCAGAAGTAACACAAAATCCTAACACAAAAATATATTGGAGAATTTTTTTAAGAAAATACATCATTGCCTGGTGCTATTTACACTATCTCATTCTGTTTACAATGAAAACAAGTTGTAATGCAAATTTTCTTCCAACATCTAACACAAGTATGGAAAACTTCACACTAACTGTGGTTTTGTATTTCCCTTACCACATCGGTACTGTGGACAGCAGGACAGGGGGTGGTAGCCTACCACTAATTTTTCATTGGGTTTGCATGTTGGAATAATGGCATCACACAATGACATGTTACATTCTGTGGGATAAAAAACAATTATTTTTACATCTTTAGACAGATACAATTGCAAGTCCTATAGCTCAAGGTAGTTATACCATCTAGTACAGAGATCCACAAAACAAGAGCAGCCCAAGTCAGCTTAAAATTCACTCCATCCATCATGGAGATCTTTGAGCTCAACTTAAGGAAAAAGTTATATCCCTCTTAAAACAGATATTTACTTGCTCTGCTTCCTATACATGAAGCCAGCTAGAATGTCCCACTGATATTCCTTGAGCAAATTGACAATACAGCATTGCTTGCAGGCATCTGATGACCAAAAGCACCGTATCAGCTGGACTGTATATTCTCATTTTCCTCAAAGATGTTATGAAGAAATTAGTATATTTTGCTTAACGTTTTAGGAGCAATAAGATTATTATTTTTCCTAATAATCGTGGCTAGGAAGAATATTAGTATTCAGTGATTAGCTCCCAGTAAACAGGTTCTGGGAAACGGCAGTAGATCAGAGGATAGTGCTCATTGCACCAAAGCACTAGAAAGAAAAGCAAGCAATCTCTGATGACTTTCCCAAATATCAAGATACTTCTATCATTGAATATATACCAATGTATTATTAAATTCCATTAAAGAGTTTAAAACATAATTTTTAACAGAAGTTTTTTAACTGGTGGACTTCTAAGAAAAAAAATTATTTCAGTGAGTCGTTCTTATAAAGAAGCCTGAATTGCTGGCCCAACTTGAAAATTAATTCTAAAAAATGTTACCTTGAATCTAAAGTTTGTCAGTGGCCAGTGAATGTCAAGCTCTTATATTTCTGTCACTGAAAACAAGTGTGGTACATACCACAAACTTTCTTGGGACAGCAACCTCTCTCTTCAATGACATGGAGGAGAACTTCCCCTTCTCTTTCACAGACTGGTGGTGGATCCTCATTGCATTCAGGTTCTACAGCAACAATGCTTCCATTTTCTAAACAGCTGTACATGCAGCAGCCTCTCAGAGACCCATTCCAGATCTCCCCAGCAGAGCGGGGTTGTCCTTTATTATCTGTACATGCTGGAAGGAAAAGAAGCATTATATCCCTTCAACAAAGAGACAGCTCCCATTTCCTGCAAGCAACTAGAACTTCCATAAAATTGTTGCATAAAATAATATGGCTCTGGAGCATTATGATAAAAGAATCCAAGAAAGGATGATGACTTTAAAAGCCACAAAGGAACAAATGCTTCACTATGGGTGAAAATAGGAGAGGGCAAGAGAGAGAACTTCCCCATGCTATTCCTTTCAAAGTTCTCAAGAAAGGAAAACCTGGGAGCTATAGAAGAATGACCATCATTTTCCTCCAAGAGAGGTACAGCAGCACTGGGTCTTAAAGCCAAGGTAACTGAAAGCACAAAATGCTGTACGAAAATGAGAAAAAGGGAGGCTCTGTTGAAGGGACCTTTACCAGATTCACAGTTACTGAAGACTGACACAGGACTTAAACTTATCTCTTACCACAAAGTGTTCATATAACTCTGGTTAAGATTATCATAACTGCAAACCTACTCTGTCCTACTGTACTTACTACATTTTTCTTCTGGTATACAGAGGTCAGAGTCTGTTCTATGCAGAATGGTGCCATTTTTACACACACAGTCTTCCCTTAAGTAGGAACAGGGAGAATCTTCATAGAACCATTTATTCAAGCATGTCTTGGCTTCACAGGGTTGCACACAAGGCTGGTACTCCTTGCCCTCCGGACAACTCAGTGCTGCAAGGAATAAAAAAGGACACTGAGTGCTTCTATATTCTTTCAGCATTTCATTGGATAAATAGATAGTAAGAACAAGTGAGTTATCACAGAAAGCATGCATTTGTATCTTTAATAGTACTTTAGGTAAGCAGCTAATTCAACAGAGACTAAAACTCATTCATTACTAAAAGAATACATCATAAGAACTTGTACCCTGATTTACCCATACTGTGATAAAATGAGATGCTACTTACAAGAACAATAGAAAGAAATATATTTTTAACTTATCACTAAAACCTTCATCCCTAAAGCCACATAGGAGCACAGAATATGGCTATCTGCTTACAACAGTAATCAGGTGTCCTCCATTTAATGCAGATGTTGTGCTTGTTGCACAAAGCCACATATGCAGAAAGTGCATCACACTCATAATTCCAAAAATAAGTACTGTTGATCCACATCTTCTCACAAAATTCCTGTGGTGACACCTAGGAACATTTTACAATTGGGAGTTAACAAGTATAAGGACATCCTGCAATTAAAATTAATCAGTCATTAAGAGAAATAATACAGCCACGAGGGGGAAAAAATTGCTTGCAGTGTCTAATTTAAAAATTATCTTTTTTGTCAGAACACTAATTCTGCAAAACTTAAACAGCCAGAATTTTCTGTGTTCATTAGTAGACACAGAATGCAGCCCTAATGAGATTCTCACATTACTAACAAGAACTTTTCAATATAGCCCTGTCAACTAAAAGTGAACAATCCCAGCTAAACATTTCTGCTATACCTTCCACACAATCCTGCTGTGAATGAATTACTTATTACTCTGTTTCTGTGTCTGTTGGACTTGATAGCCTGTGTTACTGAATTTAAATACAGGTGGTGCAACCTATCTTACTTCTGTTGGGTTTGTTTGCATAAATTTGTAACAAGATGTAAAAGATTTTATTTCATTCTGCCTGTTCATTACTGTGTTGCAGTCCTGTTCTCCCTGTAACTTCAGCAAATCTTCAAGCAGTCTCTCCCTTCTGCCATTAAGTTTATTACACTGATGACTGTTACCTATCCTTGACCAGCTGCTTCATGCAAATGAGTGCACAATATATTCCATCCCCTCTGGCTCTGCCACCATCATGTATACGAAAGAAAACAAATTTCATAATGGATGAACCAAACGCTTGAAAATTTTGATGGTATGTCAGTTTTTGCTATAAACCAGGAAAAGATGCACTAAATGTTCTCCTGGGCACATAAATGCAGTAGAAATTCTGACTCATCAGATTGCCTTAAATTATTATAAAATTAGGTATGTCAAAAAAATTATGCAAATTATCCTACTATTCACTGGTGCTACTCTACCTTCTTGATTCCAAACTGCTTACCACTGCTCCCTCTCACCAATTTTCTGTGGCAAATATCTATTAATATAAATAAATAAATAAACCACTTTATTTTCTTCCTTTTAGAAGAACTCCCTGCATTTTTTTCTTGCTCAGGAAAGTGAGGAGAGGTCTTAGGAATTTGAAAGAATTCTTAGGAATTTGAAAGAAGGAGCTTGGCTGCCTGCAATATTTTTAACAGCATTTGTCTGTGATGAAAACCAAAGTGTAACACAATGAAAACCAAGGGTGGAAAGGCAGAACAAGTAGTGAATCGGGAATCTGAACACATCTAGCTCTCAGAAAAAAAAGGTCCATTTGAGTAATTAATCCCTTTTCTTTTTAATTAAGTGGGGAAAGTCAGTCAGACCTCAGAGACTTGGGGCTTTCTCATTTTCTGTTCTGGGAAGCAGCAGTGCTGCACTACCCACCTCTAGTGACAGTCTGCACTCTACAGCTATATCCCCATTAGAAAGTATACAGTTTATAGAAACCAATGATTTCTGAAAGAATTACTACAAAATTGTCAACATAATAGGGACTACATCGAAATTTGTTTAACTGGAAATTTCTTTAGTCTAATAAGTCTCAAACTGCATGAGTCACTGTTGTGTGCAGCAGAAGCATGAGGCTTTCTGTTCTAGTGATCTATGTCTAGCATTTAATTAATAAAACACCTTTGGAATGTGTTTATCTTGACCTGATGATCCTGTGTCTCTCCTTTGAGAATTGCCTATTAAATAATTTCAAAAAACAGCATAATAGCATATAGGGATCAATACAGATGTGTGTTTACAATGGATAGCATGACAAGAGTATTTTAGCAAACATGACAAGGATATTAAAGCCACCCATTCCATTGTCAAGTCATAAAAATAAGAAAAATATTAAAAATGTCACTCTTTTCTTAATTATACAACTTTTATATGATTTGCTCCTGCAATTTTCCGATCTGCATACTCACTTTCTTGTGACAAGGGATGAAAATGCCTCTGTTTAACAGTTCCATACAGTATGTGCAGTTGTCTTCAGTACAGTCTCTTACAGGCCTCCTGGTTGTTACATCAAGTGATTTCTCAATTTCCCAACTCTTAATGAACATTTCAATTTCCTCCATGTTTGTAATTATGGTCATGTTTTGCATTTTCAGGTCATCACTAGGATCTCCATTACACACCCCTGGAGACAGATCATCATATTCAAAGCAGAAACAAACATGCCCCATGCCTTCTTTTGGGAAAGAAAAGAGCACTTGATAAATTATGATCAACACTGCATCAGGCTGACCTGTGCAACTCAGTCACCTGAGTTCAGAAATTAAAGCAGCCATATGTCCACTGTAGCTCCAACTTCCTGCTTGTGATTTTAGTACTCAGCTCAATGGCTTAGTGAAACAAGTGGATCATACAATACAACTCATGATACCTTTCACAACAATTAACCTTTGAGAAATACTGCTACCAAAATGTGGTGTTGAGTAGCAAGTTCACTGACTGCCTGGCACTGGGTTCTGATCTGATTCTACTGAATGGCAGTCAGCTCCTCAGGAGTAAAAAGGAAATGGTTTTCACATTAACTGCTTGTCACTGATTATTGGACACTTATTGAAATTTAATTGAATATTCTAAATGCAAGAAATTATTAAAAGAATCTTTTGATGAACAAATTGCTTTATCTAGAGAAAATATTGTTCTTACTCAATTTTTTAATATGAAATACTGTAAAAAACAACCTTCCCAGACCCCTGACATTCATTGTCTACCTGAATTCATTATTGTATGTATTCTGTTGATTCATCAGTTAAAATATATGCTCTCTGTAAGCACATAGAAAACGAGTAATGTCAAAACTTTAATCTTCATACTGGTGTTTTACATCTCAGGAAGTGGTCAGGCAAAGTTCCTCTATTTTGCTTTCACTTTCTTTCTGCACTATTAAGCCCTAAGCCCATTGCTTCATGTTTTCAGCCCTGCAGTCTGATGCTCTCCAAGGTCCTTTGTTAGAACTAGACTAGCTTGGTGTGACAGGATGTTACTCTTTCACAAAACATGGAGAAATACAGAAGATGGCATTTAAATAAGCATTTGACAGTAGCACCACGTTCCAGTATTCTTAACTCTTCTACTTCTTGCTGCAGATCACAGCCTGGTGGCATTAGAATTTGTAAGGCCATGCTACAGAACTGCAGAATAAATACAGCTTTAAAAATAAAGTAAATTTGCCACACAGTCTCACAATTTTTTTCTAGTATGAGAGGAAGAGGATTGGAGAATCCCAGACAGGAACAAACAGCAGAGAACAGGAAAGAAGAACTAAGGAAGGCTTCAGACTTACTGCAAAATATCAGGTACTGCAACATTTTAAGCTAAGTTTGCATTTGTCTGCATAGTCTTCATCTTTTTATATTTTTATGACACAAAGAGAAACTATTCTATAATTCTTCCTATATTTGACCTCATCCCTCTCTTTCAGCATGCATAGAGAAGATAGCATGATGCTGGGAAAAGATGCAGGGCCAGCCATTTACCTTCTCTCTTTAGATCTAGGATAACTTTCCCTTTGCTCAAGCAGAATATAGCCATTGATTTTAAAGTCTTGATTTCTTTATATTTATACGTAAAGCATATCTGAATTGCTATGTTTGCTTTTAAAACTAAAAGCAGTTTAAAAGATTGTAAGAAGTTAATTTTCCTTTTCAATATGGGGTAGATAATGTAAAATTGCAAACCACCAGAGAAATGAACATTTAGGATAAAATTAAAGTAATTTCTAATTACCTGCTTACACTTTTCCATATTATTCATACTGGCAGAGTTATAAAAAGGCTTCTGGGAAGCCTGACACATGATAAATTTATTATCATTATAATTCAAGACTGTGACACCTCTGCACAGCTTTGCACCTTAGACCCAACCTCAAGAGGTCTAAATTCAGATTCTAAATTCACTGTCCTCAGGAGACTTGGACCCTTCCCAAGATACAACTTTTGTCAGCACTTTCGTAGTAATAAGCTGCCACTGCTAACATCAGTTATTCTTTTCTCCATAATCACTGAAATATACTGTCACTATCTGAACTTTTTAATAGCCACTTCTTCACTAAAAATTTCCTTTTCCTTTACTTGACTTCAGCAATACTCTTAAAACAGGCAGAAATAAGTAAAAGAAATAAGTAAATTTTTAAAATTTATTTAGATACAATGTGCTGATCACTACTTGTTCTACAAAGTACTTTATTGGCATGTGATGTGTTCAAAAAGAATGATTAATTTATCATTATTAATCAACAGGATTTCACAGGGCCTCACATAAGATTGTCAGCATAGTTAATGAAGGTCACAAGGCAAGCTATAGGGACAGCTGGTCACAAACACAAAAGGGAGCTGCAAATTTCAATTGGAAAGTTATTGAATAAGAAAAATATTGCCACCATAGCCTCACCACAAAGTCCTTCTGTCTTCCTCGATGTGTTAGAGTGTAATCCATACTGTATATCTATGATGCCTGTAACATGAGCCCACTTGATGTTAATTCCAGCTGGGGTATTAATAACATACATTGCACCAGTGTCCTGAATACTCAGCCCTTCTTTTGAAAATGGTAAGGGATGAATTACAGAATCCACGACTACCTAGAATAAACCAAACACATTTGAGAGATAAAGCCAGATTGCAATGGTGTATTTTACATGTATGTCTGTTTTATAACAGGAGATTTTTTTTCACAGCCTCTGCCACATATAACAGTCACAGTGCTTAAATTAGAGAGCTTCCCATCAGTGCCGCTTCCAAAAACTGTAAATGAAGTTGGCATGAGAAATAAAAAGAAAACAAAACCAAACCTTTTCTACTTAAGGAAAGAGTAAATCTTCTTTAGCACAAATTGTATGCTAAAACCTCATTTCAATTTTTCAAAGTTATCTGTTATTGACTAGCAGGAAAAGTAGCTTAAGTATTTATCACATCCAGGTTTCTAGAGTTTCTGGAAGTATAGTCTCAAGCTTAATTCCTTTTGCAGCTTCATTAAAATCTCAAAAGAACTTTAAAGTCATTATGGACAAATTACATTTAAATGAAGCATGTTATGAGAAATGTATATTATTTTGCTTCTAGCATACCATGAATTACTGGGAACCTGAAATGCAAAAGTAATCCTAATCCTGTAGTATTTTATTTTAATTCTGATTTATCACATTTTACAACAGAATTGCACTCCAGCTATTTTTTAAGAGTACACATGCTGTTGATATATACTTACTTTTCTTGATAAACGATTGATAAGTATTTCACATGTGTGTGTTGTGACATTTAATTTCTTAAAACAGAGCCCTGAAGTGTTTGCAGGTGGCACCTTGAAAGAAAAGTGACAAACAAGTTTAGTTACTATTGTTTTTTTAATTCTGTGCCAGTGCTACTGGAATTTTTTTATCTTAAGTGATTTTTTTTAATATTAATGCCTTTTATACTTAATAAAATAAACAAGTACTTACTAGTTTTCTTATTGAATTTGCACTCTGAAAAACATTAAAAATAAATTAGAAGTGCAATAATAATCAGCAGCATTTTATTTAGATAAAATAAGTTACTATTTTCTTTGTCTTCAGAGTTCTTCTACAATCAGCTAAATAATTAAACTAATTTAATATATTCCTTATAAATAATAAAAAATAAACACTCTCCAGATAATTCAGTGCACATGCTGAAATGTCCTTTCAAAAAATATTTCTTAAAGAACTAAAAACAGAGACTTCTAAAGCTCATCTGTGTATGTGTTCTGCATTCCCACCTCTAGACTGCAACCAGGAAACAGTGAAGAGAGACTTTAATGGAAAACCTCTACAATAATGCAAGACTGTTGCCCTTAACAGTCCTAAAGTTTAGTGTGCAGTTGCCCAGTGAGTGTAAATAAGAGGGATGGGAAGGAAAAAAGCCTGTTGAAGCCCCTTAACACTGACTGGTTTATCCACAAACCAAAGATGGATACTCAATCCAGTTGCTCAAGGGCTGCATAAATTAGGGCTATGGCCAATGTGAAGGAAATATATGTACAGACTCCAAGAATGAGACCGACCTGACCTAAACTGGCAATCTAAAAATAAAGTGGATGGATCCCCTCTGTAGACAATGCAGAGAGTTAGACAACATCAAAGAACAACTCATCACAATGCCATTAATACTTTTCTAAAATAAATAAAATATATTTTGTGAATATTAAAGAATTTTAGTATTTTGATCATATTGTAAAATATAAATTCAAGGTAACAAGAATACTTATGTGTGGAGAGCCTGAAAGACTACATGCATATTCAGAAGTTATGTCACCTCTGATAATTTAAAAGGAACCTACATTTGAATTTCCTTACAACATAACTCAACAATTACTATTTAATTCAAGATAAAATTCTTTTATCTAGACAGCATTATTAAGCATGCTCCTTGAAAATTAAATAACTTAGCGTTTTTCATTGAATATGGCTTTTATGTATAAGTTTTAATTGACATATTTTTGTAGAATTTCAAACCTATAACACAAAAATTCAAGAAACAGTTTTAGTTATTGCAGAAATGCAAGAATCTTACCTGATTAGCAGGACATTTTTCAATATGACCAACAATAATTTCTCCTGGTAACTTGACTAAAACATAGGAAGCCATATTACAGAGGGCTATGTTGTTTCCATCAAACGTAATAACACTCAGTTCAGACAGTACAGAACACTGACCTAGAAAAGAGCTGTCATTTAGTGAGGTTGTCACAAACTGAATACAGGGCATTTCTAAACACTTTCCATTTTAACGTTATTTGCTTTTACATATACATAGATAGATGATAGATAGATAGATAGATAGATAGATGATAGATAGATAGATAGATAGATAGATAGATAGATGACCTTGTCCTGCAGACAACATATTGAGCCATAAGCAGAAGTGTTTAGGCTACTGAGTGGAAACACCGTAACCTGCTTCTGTGTGCCCAGGGTAGAGGAGAATGTCTAAATTGGTGACAATTTTCACTTAAGTCAATGTTTTACAGGCAAGATCAATGAGTCTGTGTAGTGTGAGATAAAATATATGCATAAAAATATACATATTTTTGAGATACCGACAAGGGGCTTATTTGTCTTATCTTGAAACAAATCTAAAGTGCAATATTGGTTTCATTAATGCTTCAAGGTTTTCTCTTTAGCCTTTTTTGTTCCCTTGGCAGACACTCATCTGCCAGTTTCTGCAGTTTCTAAGTGTGAATAAAAACTGCAGTTAGAGCTAAATGAAGCACAGGGGTTCTGTCTTTCAGAAAAGCTAGTATTTAATTTATTTTTCTTCATCATATGTTGAAATCTTAACAGTACTACTGGTAGAAATTCTGAAAAGTCTCAGCTGACAAATAATGATGTTCATACTGTAGATATCATTTCAATGTTTTCATTTTTTAAAAAAAGTGATTATCCTGAATGTCAATTCCAAGGTAACAAAACATTCAGTATATTTCATTCTGCTTTGCTGATGAACAGCTCTTTTTAATTTGTTCCAGTATTTAACCTCATATTTCCATTGTAATAATCCTTTAATTTATTACTTGAAATTTACAGATCAAGGCTCCATGTTTTATTTAAAAATAAAACAATGACTTACAGGGACATTCCCATTCTGGACAACAGCTATCAGTGTTAACTTGAACAGGCATTCCTCGAAAACCACAATCTGGTTTCTGCACATCCTTAGGGCAGTTTCTTGAAAGGTTGTATAACATCCAACCCATGTTGACACATACATATTGGCTACATTTGTCAACAGGTTCAAGGTATCTTGGCTGTCACATAAGGAAAAAACAACCAGAGTCAACTTTGACTTCATTGATCTTATGAAGTCCAAGAGATTACTTGTCCATCCCAATCCTCTGAGAGAGAATCAGCCCATCTACCTGCCCCTCATCAGTTATTTTGGGATGACTTGCATTTGTCTGGTGGTAACCAGTGACAACAATGCATGTCCATTCACCCACACCCTTCCTGTTCCACCCAGCTTTGGTGGAATACCCTGTGTAAAGCATTATGCATTGAGGCTACAGGTTATAATCATAAATAACCTGAAGCATTTTAAGAAACACAAAATCCTGCATTCCCATCATTTTAAACCCTATGACAAAGAAACAAGTGGAAAAGGAAAGATAAAGCGAGATTATGCAGAAACACCAAAATTACAAGGATTGTGGCTTTTTTTGCACCTCAGAAATATATTTAGCTATCTAGAGCAGTCACATAGCTTTGAAGCCTTTTTTTTTCAGAATAATACATCCAAGTTTCAGAATATACCAGGGCAATGTAAGAGCAGCAATAAAACTATCCTCTAAGAATAACTGAGTATTTTCAAACAAGCAAATTAAATAGAAAATAGGAACTATTTTAAATCTCTGGTATTACATATATAGCACAACAGAACAGACTGAAAAATAATATATATTTTAACATATAGGAGCAAGTAAAACTGATCATACCACACACTCAGAAGACGTAGACATCAGTGTGTGCATCATCGTGCCAAAGTAAGCCTTGTCAGCTACAGCTGCTGTTTCTGAAGAGGCAGGCAGACCCATTCCACCACTAGAATGAGACAAATCTATTATAGTTCTGGTTTGCAGCTCTGTGGCCTCTCTTACACCAAAAGAAGGTGTGATGGGTTTCTCTGTTGGGATTTTGGACCTATCTGATGTTGTTACACCCAGGACTCCAGAAACAGAGATATTTTTAATTGAGGTTGTATTTCTTGAAAAAAGCAAACTCTGAACTGCAGTTACTGGCAAGTAAGTTTGTGAAGATTTGTCAGTTGTGGTTGTCTTTGTCTTGGTAGCATTTCTTTGCTCATGTGAAGTCTGACCACCTTTTGAAATATCCACAGTATTTTCAAACAAAGTTGTGTATTTAACTTCTGATGCTATGTATGAGGTACTCTTCATCTGTGATAATGGACTTGTAGTACCAGTTGTTTTTGTTATATTCATTTTTGGAGTTTCTCTAGTGTTCTGTGAAGCTTGAGTTACTGCAGTTGTAAATAAAGATTTGTGTGTTTCTGTCATGGTAGGAACTGAAACTGAAGCTGTGTAAAAATCCAAATTGACAACAAAAGAATCAGTGGTTTTTGTAGTAATCCTAGAGTCTAGGGAAGTGCCTAAAGTAACTAACAAACTGGCTGAAGAACTAGGTAGCATTTTTGTAAAAATATAAGGTGTTTTTGAGGATGTAGCATTCACTGTTGTGTTCATTGTCAATGGTGTAGTGGATTGAGTGATGATTCCAGCTGATATGGCTGATATTGTTCCATCTTCCTCTGAAGAACTTAACGAAGAACTCTGTTTTCCTAGAGAAACATTAGAGATATGAGTGGACTTAGGAGGAGGTGAAGGCATAGAGGGCTGGCTTTCTAAAGTTACTTCAGAAGCTGTAGGCATTA
The DNA here is from genome assembly GCF_008360975.1 of Lichenostomus cassidix. Taxonomy (NCBI): domain Eukaryota; kingdom Metazoa; phylum Chordata; class Aves; order Passeriformes; family Meliphagidae; genus Lichenostomus; species Lichenostomus cassidix. The sequence goes on along the minus strand of NC_139480.1, from coordinate 38,162,151 downwards.
GTAAAGAGGGCATTACAATGGATGTTTTTAGTGCTGCTGAAAGGTGGGTAGAGAGACTTATTTTTAAAGTGAATTCAGAAAAATCCACAGAAGAAGTTGCAAGGTCTATAATTGGAATTTTTGAAGTTCCTTGTGTGTCTAGAGGTGAAACTGATGCTTGGGTAGCAGTTATATTTCGTGTTAGTGATGATGTGCTACTGACTATGGGAATCAATGAAGAATTTGTAGTCTGAGATGTCACATGAGATGGTACTGATGCTGATAACAAGGTTGTAAATAAAGATAATGACCTGGTAAAAGAAGGATCTTTAGGAAAGAAAGTACCTGAACTTTGAACTACAGGGTCAGTTTTCAATTCTCTATCTGAACTTTTTGGGTACTCTGTAAGTTCTGAAGTGGTTATTGATGTAGCATTTAGAGGTAATACCAGTGTCCTGAGAGGGGAAACTGTAGACATAATGGATTTCACCGGCTTTTTAGAAATAGATGACAATGAAAAGAAATCAGCGTGTATTATATACTTATCTTCTGTTGAGGCTTTACTTACTACAGACATATCAAAGATTGTTGAATTGACCAGAGGAGTGGAAGAAGCAGAAGGTACTTTAAAAACACTTTTGGAAACAACAGTGGCATCTGCCACAGCTTTGGGCTTCACGGAGGTAAACAGAGAACGCACTGGTGTAGATACTGTGCATGCTGCAGAAGGACTTGAAGAAGTGTTTGTAGGGATTTGAGAAACAACTTGAGGTGAAGATACAGTCATTATTGGCGGAGCAGCAGAAATACTGCCCTTTTTTAATGGAGATGTCTGCTTGGGAACAGTCATTGAAATTTGCACTGAAGATGAAAATGGCTTTGAAGAAAAACTAGCTGAAGAAGTTGCATTTAATGATAGAGAAGTTTTAGACAAAGATTTTGTTGTTTTGAAAAATGAAAATGTAATTAATTGAGGAAAACTTGTCTCAGAGCTAGAAAATCTAGTAGTCATAGGAATTTGAGAAGCAGTTGAAGTCAGTGCAGAATTGGGAGTTGGGTTAACTACAGTTTGACCAGTGCCAGACCTAGTTCTAACAGACAAAGTAGACATAGGAGAAGTGGATGTGCTTAGTGTCAGTTGTGGACCTAGAAGAAATACAGGTCTTGTAAAAGTTGCTCTGTCAATCAGCAAGGCAGACAAAGACACTTCAGGATATATTTCTGCTCCCTTAGAATGACTTATTGAAGGACTCCTACTCTTCCCAATCCCTGCAGGCAGCTCAGAAGTGACAAAAGACACCTTGGAGGCTAAAGTTGTTAGTGCTGGGGAAGGTCGAACTGTTCCTAGCTGAGTGGTTGATGTTTTGAGTGAAAATGGAACAACCACTAGGGAAGTGGGTGTTAATAATGCAGAATGTGTTGGAATAGTATTTTCAGTGAGCAAAGTTGTTGGAGTTGTTATTGTAATGGGTAAAGTTATAGAGGCATTAGAGTGGGCAGTATGTGATGTGACTGCTGAGGCATGAAAAAGAATTGGAAAATCTGTTGGAGAGATGAGTTTGGAAAGGACAGTAGGGCTGGCTGTGCTGTGAAGTACATCAGAAGGCTTCACTGTACTTGGCAATGAAAATGTTGAATAGGTGGCTGCATTAGATGCTTCCAACGAATAAATGTCTGTAATGAACTGTGCTGACATATCCATTCCTCTTGAAACTGTGTTCGCATTCATGGTTATTTTGTCTGTCACACCGATGTGAGTTGATTCATTCCCTGAAGTAACAAATAAAGAAGTTGTCTGAGGAAATCTCTCCAGGGTAGCCCCCATATGAGAGATTGACAGTGAAGGTTTCAGTCCAGTTTCTGATTCTTTAGGTGTCACTGGTATGCCTAAAAGAAAAAAAAAAAAAGTGTTTAACTGTCTTTCAGGGATTATTAGTAAAGAAAAATAGCAAATCTATCTCTATGCAAACCCCATTTAAATATTAGCAAATCAGATCTTGCCAATGGTTCCAGGTTTCCTGATGACTTTGAGGAACTTAGCTGACTGAAAATGTTTTCTAATTTTCCCTGGAAATGAAGCAGTTAATTTCTCATTATTTGTAAAAACCTTAATTTTTCCAGAGCAGTTTTTAAGCAACAAATCAATTCCATAGAAAATCCAGTAAATCAAAAATAGTAAAATATTTGGAATAAATATATTACATCATTGGAAGATAGTATACTATATGAGATAATTTTGTACTAGCAAATATCAAGCATAATGTATTTAATTCAACATTTGTAAAATAAAATAAGATACAATATTAAAATGTCATTTTAATATTAAAATAATATTTTATCCCCCAAAATAAGCAAATAATGTGGTATCTTTAAACACCAGAAGTTATTAAATAGATAAGTTGAATTTTTTAGTGGTGTGTCATCCTCTGAAAAGACGGAACCTTTTGCTAGAGCAGTACTACTTTCATTTGGGATTTCTCCCTTACAGATGACTAACATACTAGCATTATATAGTCGAATGTAGTTGCTCAGAGTATAATCTCAAATGGTTATATATAACCCACTATTAGAGAAATAAGAGAATTCAACTTATAGCTTCTTTGAATGCCGAAGTTGTATTTTGGATGACTGGGAATGGATTTTATGCCCCAGAGAGACAATTTTCAACAGAAAGATGTTCTGATGAAGCATTTAATTTAAAAAAATGTACATTGGATTAATCATTTTTGGAATCTCTAGGGTAATTTTTAGAGTAGGTAGATATAATAAAGTATACTTACAGTCCTCTGGATAAACACATCTAAGTGTGACCTCGTCAAGGATCATGTTTTTGGGACAGTATGGCATGCATCCTTCAACCCTTTAAAATATTGCATAGTCAACTCTAAAGCCACATTAGAATTATAAGTTAATTTTAAATCATTTTACTTTGGCAAAACAAACCATTAGAATGTCTTACCTATCGGAGTTCTGAGAACTTTCCAAAGAAATTATGAACATAGCTTTTTGAGGCATTTCAAGGTCAAAAAGTTATTGAGCAGTTTGATTCTGTTTCTAAACTGTTAATAATTATTAGCATAGGCTGATGAACATGATAGCTTTGGACCATTCTGCTTCCACAACCAGGTGGAAGTTTAGATCCCTAAGAAGAAAAGTTTTCCGCAGAGTGATGAGTTTCTCTGCAAGACTGCTGTTTTGCCCAGATATGTTCATTTGAGATATTTAAGTATTTAGACTGACTCCATAAAGCCCTTTCCTTCTGGCCTTTCAATATAGGAGAGTGCAGACAAATCACTATATTCCCATGCTTTTTTTAAATTCTGGGGGCATTTTTCAATAAGAAAATCATTATATTAACCAGTGTGCCCATAAGGAAAAAGCTAAGAATACCATCAGGAAAAATGAGCAATATAAGTAGTATTACTAATAATAAATTGCATATACCTAGGGAGTCTGAAATGAAAAATATCCTTTCTTTTCCATCACATTGTGCCTTGAGCTTTTAGGCATTTTTCCTTTTTGTTTGCTGTGGTTTCATAGAGGCTAGGGGAGAACCATGGAGACAGGAAATCTGCTTACTAAATCACAGGCTAACATCACCTCTCTGAAATCCCTATCTTCATTCTAATGAGCATCTCCCAGTATAAGTTTCCTCTTCTTACAGGAGAGGGCGTATTCCTCCCTTGCTATTCCTACAGTTTTTGATCTCTGTCCTATAAACATCAGAAAGATGAAGTCGTTTTAGCATCATGGTTTGCTGGTTTAGGATGCTATAAATCCAGAGGAGTAAATAGCCTTCATTTAATTTGGTAGCTGTCTATTTAACCACTACCAGAAGCTAATCCTCTGGGCTAAATACAAACCCTCTTATTCTTATCCGCATGTAAATGGGAATATATACCATGGGAAATGAGAGGCTTGTTACAAATGTTTTCATATGACTTGTGAGAGTTTCTCACAGGAGTGATATTGAAATCTGGATAGTAAAAATAAATGGATAGTGCAGCAGCAGTAATTTTCAGAAAGCATATGGTATGCTTATTAGAAAAAAACAATACAGCAGCAATATGAGATTAATTTTACTTACAGAGGAAGAAATTTACATGCTATTCCTTCAGGATCACTACATGTTTTAAAACAAGGATTAGCACAAGATTCGTATCGCCATTCACACATCCTTCTGTAAGGCACAGAAGCACTGAGTTCTGAAAAGGAAAGAAGGGGTATTATTTATTGATTCTATAGTCAATAAACAATAAATTTACAGCCTTTTCTACAATACACACTGGGATTTTCAGATAAATGAAAAAATGAAAACCCAGTAGACAAATTCTTCGGAACTTTTAAATAGGTGAGATTTTATTCAGTTTCAAGTATTTTAAATTTGTTCAAGCTAAAAGACACTTCAAGCTTTGACAATAAAAACAGCTACTCACTTCTAAATACACTCTGTTTCAAAACCTAGAAGATCAGTTAAACATAGTGAAGATGCTGTTGGTTGCAGATGCAACACAATTAACCAATTCATTTAAAAGAATAGGTATCTATAGGTTACTAATGAGATATTAACATGCATCATTTTGTGACATGCCACTTTCATTTTGAAAGAGTAAGCCAATGAAAATGTAGTTTGAAGATAAACTGGCCATCATATCTGCAAAACTTAGAAAATAATAGCATTTTGAAATGGAATGGAAGACAAAGGAAGAGAGTAATTAAAAATAGGATAAAATATTTTTTACTATTGCTCATGAAAGACAAGAAAGAAAGTGCTCTGAAGGCAAGCAGAAAAAAATATTTAACCCTGAGGATCATGCAAAATTTACCTTCAATACTAAAGCTACTGAGATGTTTGAATTCTTCTGAACCATCATACTTTTCCACTTTAACACTGGATGAGGTGAGAATGATGAAAAAGCCTTTTTTACTGTGCAGTTCGAAGGCACTGAGCCCTGGACTCCAGAGACCCTGGTGGTGGAAGAAGGTGGCTCGTCTCTGAAAGGAGGCACTTGCCTGCCACTGCTCCAACCCAATGGTTTCATTGTCATGTACATACAGAAAGTAGTTTGGTCTTTCAGCAGATTCAAGGGAAACAAGAGAGAGAGCTTCCACAGAAGAAAAGAAATAATAAAAATGGTGAGATTTTCACAGGAAACAATTTACAATTGAGATTAAATGCTATATATTGGATGTTAAGTGGCTCATTTTAAAAACCTGCTTTTCACAAAAAAAAATCAGCTCTATACTGCTCAAAAGAGAGTTAGAGATGCAATGCAGAGTCTAAAAGAGGCTTCAAATGATCATATAGTCTAGAACCACCAGGCAGCTAATCAGTTAGATCAAAACTAACTATCAAAACATGCTTTCCGCCTATTGCTATTAACCTTCAAAATGACTCATAAGCAGTCTCAGACTGGAACTGGCACAACTTGTGAGTTTTTCTCAAGTTTGGACAAATGTCTGACAGCTTAGCAGTGCCAAAATGTCATTAGTAAATAGTATCGCATTGGAAGAACATTGAGGTCAGGCTTTTTTTACATACATATGTATCCAGAAATACAGTAAGAAAATCTATGGCCAAGTAAGAAACTTGACCTCTATTTGCTCTACTCATGCCACAAATCAAAAGTGAAAAACTTTCTCTGAAAATATAAGAATTTATAAGAATACTGACTTCGTACTTGATTTTCAACTTGAATAAGGTCTTGAAGTTCTTTAATCTAGAGGAATACTATCTCATCCCTCATTTCCATTTGAAAGCTACCTGTGTGCTGCAGAGATATAATAAATTTTGTACTTCTGCTTTACATGGGGAATTGACAAGACTGAATTAATTCAATACATACAGTAATTAAATACTGTATGTATTTGTCATTTCAAAATCACATCCAAAAACCTAATTTCACCATGGCAATAAACATTCAAATGTTTGTAAACTTAGTTTGGAATTTTTCTGTAGAGACAGCCCTTCTTTATCTTGATTTTTGAGTGTTTGTGATTTTTTACAACAAATTATTTTTCAATAAATTATTTCAGAAAGCAATGACAAAATCTTTATTTAATCAGTGCAAACTTCAAATATGTGAAGAAAGAAAAATAGATACTGAAGGAAAAATATTTAAACATATTTATTTCTGTCATATAGTTTAGTTAAATCTCTGATAAGTGAAAAATAGACCTTAGGATTAGCTGTTCACCTAAGAAACTACCTTCTGCATTCTATATAGATTGCTCCTTATTAACAATGCAGAAATAGATTGACCATTGTAAGTTGCACATTTTCTAGGTCGGGAAAAGTAAGAAATAAGGTGGAAACATAAAGTAGACCTCATTTTACTGAAGCCAAAAATATCCTGCATTGACCTTCAGTGTTGATATTAGCCAGCTACTGGTGTAAAATTCACCGTTTTCCAGTTATACAAACTAATTGGATATTTTCACAAGGTATTCTATTTACTTGTATTTTGTAATATTTGTAAAACAATTTTTGAAAAGTCAACTTTAAAGCTGAACGTGAATATTAAAAAAAGTAAAAATTAAACACCTCCTTCATTTTTAAATTGGCCACTTTTCCCAATAACTAAAAATATCTAGACTATTTTAGGACATTTAGAAGATGCAGCAAAAATCATTCATATAGGCTGAGGTACATACCTCACCATTAGTAAAACTGCTGAGAACACTTACATAAATCTTTATCTTTGAAAAGACCTGGAGTTATCATGAAGCTGAAAATTACATTTCCATGCGCTCCAGTTCTAGGCAGGGGAAATATCCTTCTGCTGGATACATTAGCCCCTATAATTGTGTCATTCACTCCAAAACTTGCCAAAATATAGGGTCCTTCACCAAGACCTAAGGGAAGAAAAATCAAATAGAGAAAGAAAAATCCTCCTCTCATAACATACAAAACTTAAGTCTTAATTTTCCACTTGTTTCCACTTGGTAGTGGAAACATGCATAACTCTGTCCTTGACTTTAACCCTGGCAGGCAGCTAAGCACCACACACCTGGTCACTCACTCCACGTGTCACAAAAACCATGTTCTCAAACCTTTTGAGGAAGATAACATTCGCTATTACAAAGTAATTGTGGAAAGTCAGCTATACCTAGCAAGATCTAAATGCTACTACTCTAAAATGATGCACATTATAGGATGCAAGTCACTGAAAAAGATACATTAAAAGTCAGATGCATATCACTGCATTTAGTCAATTTCCCTTTTCAATACCTATTACTCTGTACAAAGCATGTGCACAGTATCCAGGTATTAGAGGGGATGACATAGGAATTGATTCTGTTTAACTTGTGAGACTCGTGCATAAGATCCCATAGCCTATCAAATGTCCAAATATTGCAGGTCCCAGTTCTGAAATTTACAGTACAAACACAAGTTAACATCCTTCTAGAGCTTCTCCCTGACTGCTACCATATGTTGTAGGATGGTGGATCAAACCACCCCCACACTGAACATTATGAAGTTTTTAATGGAGACATTAGGGATTACTAGGGTCATTCAACACAGCTGGACCACTAACCTTTACTCATTAAAAATAAAAGCAATGGTAAAACTACATACATCAAGTCAAAGAAAAATCCCATAAATCCCTGAGTCTTTTAAACAGGACTATCAAATACTACATACCTTGGTTGTAATATTCACAGTCATAAGCTAAAAGAAAAAGAAAACAAGCAGAACATTATTTTTTATTTTTATCATTATTAATAGTATTATTACTAATATTGGAAAGTAACAAGAGAATCCATGCATATCTGCATCCTAAAAATGTAAATCTCACTTCCAGCAGAGAAAGTCCAACAAGATATTTCAGTCAGTGATTTTATTTCCTTAGACTTTTGTTCAGTGAGAGCAGACCAGAAGCAGGAATTATTCTACAGCCAAGAACCCTCCTTGCTGTCAATGAAAAGAAGAATGGACCAGATCTCTTTGCAGCCCTATGCAGAAAACTGGACATATACCAGTGCCTTTCCAACAGTGCCCTAACACACCCCAAGCACAGCCAGCCCTTTTCAGTAAGACAGCGAACTTGGGTGTATAAGGATGACACAGCTAACACAGACACAGCTTGAGAGATGTGAAGTATATTTATTATCCGCCTGCTTCTGTCATATTTGTGTGATTGGGCAGAAAAAAGCCAAAGATGCCTCCAAGATGAGCTCTGGTGTGTGGCCAGCCCAGATACATACCGCAGAGCAAAGGAGATCGCCAGTGAATCGCTGCTCCTTGCTGGCAGCACTTGTGGGCATAAGCTGCAATACTGGTACACAAACACTCGCAGTCCCCACCAAGATTGCAGTTGCATGTATCTGTGTGACAATTTTTGATAAAAGAAGTCACATCAATCTATGGGGGAAAAATAAGAAAAATAGGTGACTTAATTGCATGAGCTGTACAAATTCTTGTTGTGACATTTTCAGCAGAAGTTTTACTTCTGGATTGACTGAAATAATTAAACACAAAAATAATGTATTTTCCAAAGTTTGGGCATATTTCTACACAAAAAGCACACTTCAAATGATCAGCTTATGCCTAAGGTACAGGTCAAAAGAAAATTTCAGTCAGTGACTACTAACAAACATGCTTGTCCACACACTTGCTGTTCCTTGATTTTAAAGTATTGAAGCTGACAGTTCTGCTTTTATAAGGCAAATACTGCCATCTGTAGTCATCCTGTCAGTTTTCCGTGAACAACAACGAAATCAGAGCTGCAACTCTGATGACCAAATTATTAAAGTAATAACTTGTAGAGGGTTTTTTTTCCCAGGGAAAGAAAGCTTAAGACCACTGCTGACATTGTGCAGAAAAAAAAATATTTCTGCACTTATCAAGATTTTAATATCATTTGCCCACAAAACTTCATTAGATCAGAAACACACATTCTCACTCTAAAATCCTATCACATTACTTCATGGGTTTACATGATACACTATTTCTTGAGTTTAAATCATCTTTTTTGTAATGTTGAGCAACATTTCTAAAACAGTGTTCTTACTCAACACATGGAATGTTTAAAGCAGTGCTTTTCTTCAGTTTAGTTTCTGGTCTAGCTCAGCTGTAAAGCACTCAAATGGCACACATCAGATTACAAAAATACCATCACAGTAACAAAGCAGCACTTATCTAACATGAAGACAGCTTCTCAGCTGGCAGTGGATAGAAGCTGGCAGGGACTGGATCAAGTGCAGAGACATGTTATTGTGCTTTTGTTCTTATTCTGAAAACAGGCGTACCACCGGGGCCACGGGGGATGCACATGACAATTAGCTCCATTGGAAATGGCAGTAGTAGCTTTGTAGGAATTACCAAACAGCAAACTGATTCCAAACACCTCAACCTGTCTCTCATGCCTGCAGAACAGCTTCTCTCCACGGTCAGCAATATCCTGCTCCGGTGACAAACCGGGACCCTTGGGCAAAGGCTCCTGCAGAGTTCAGGAATTATGAGGAAGACCTTTTTCTCTGCAAGCATTGAGGTTTCTCAGACCCTGCTGAATTCAGTGCTTATGTGGACAACTGCAATCCATCAGTTGCTGCCAGCCAGAGACGCAAGATTTTGTCTCCCTGAAAACTGGGTATTGCAGCCTGAGTTGAACTCCAAGGCCACCTGTCCCACAGACAGGAGCTTTCCTTCATGCACTACAGGATCTTCCATCACGCACCATAGCAGGAGCAGCAATAAGCACATTTGAAAACCACATCTGTGTTTTCTGTTCTTTCTGTGTCCCCAGTGCCAATCTCTGCTTGGGCTTTTTTCTTGGCACCCAGCTCCCCACCCAGCAGTCAGCTGCATATGCCCTTGATAGGAGGTCACTTTGCATTACATTTCAGGAGCTGTATTTTCACATGCTGATGAACAGGTTCTAAAAACATATGAAAGATGTTTGCTTTGCTGACTGACCCATACAAGATGGATATGTATGCGTGGAAATACTTGACTGCTAATTAAATTACACAGCTTGCACCTGGCATAGATTTTTTAATATAATAATGCTATAATTTTGGCATAATATTTGCAAATTCTAATCACAATATGAATAAGATATAGAAAATTAGTGTTCAAGAGAAAAGATCTTTCTTTTTAAGTTATTAATAATACAGTTTCTTGAAAACTCTCAAAAGTTCCACTTTTATTTATTATTTGCCACTTTGAAAATACACTCATCACTATGTTCTCAGGCACATGCTCAAAAAATTCTTTACATAGCAACTTAAGTCAACATTAATAAATCTCTTGGGTTAAGCTACTGCAACCTGCTACACAGGCAAATTCCTAACCATGTTGATATCCAGCTTCAGTCCTGAAAGTCAGGAGGTTCAGCTGGGACATCTAATGATCTCAGTTAGTATTAACAGTCATGAAGAAGCTGAGAGGAAATGCTGTAGTGATTCTTGGTGGCACAGGTGTAAAGAAGCACCTATATACCATTGGGAGGCTAAAATCAGAAATGGGGAAAAATGTATAAAGCATGTCTTGCATTGATAATGGGTGGATTAAAAAGGAATAAAAGATTACCACACAAGCTATTGTTCCACCCGTCTTCTCTAGACTGAACTGAAGGACATTCTGGTAATTCAAGTCCCAGGCTCATCCAGGTATTGGGGCAACAAGGACACCAAACTAAGAGTTTTGATAAAACCAGATGATAAGCTGCCAAACAAAAAGACCAATAGCTCTGAAGCTGAAATCTTGTTTTCTCATATTTCTTTCTATACAGAGCAGGACACCTGACAAAATAAAACCACTTAAGCTAAACTGTAGGTGCATTACACATACACTTATTTTAGAAACCTTTAATTTATTAAAAAGCCCTAAAAATTCAGCTACCTATATAGATAAAAGGTAGAAATGAAACCTAAAGAGAACAGAATCTTGATTACTCGGTCTACTAACTCACGACTCCATTACCACTATTATGTTCAGATTCCAGTCTTGGAAGTAACAAGGAGCTCTGCACAAATATAGCCCACCCACACAGAGATACTTGCAGGGCTTTACTCTGCATCCTTGGCATTGAGACTGAGGGTAATGGCAAGAAGAAATTAATTACTGGAATTTTATTATTTTCATGCCAGCACATCTGAGATTTTTAATAAACTTACCACATTGCGACAAGGTGCAAAGAGATCGCTGTATAAAATTGAGCATTCCTTTTTGGCATAAGGGAACTTGCTCTGATGTACTTCACATGGTCTCAGTGTTTCATTTGGGCTCTTGCACTTGTAAACAAGCAAAAACACCACAAATATTTTATATGTAGGTGTGTTTATCACAGACTCAGGTACACCATAATACATATAATTCAATAATTGCATAATCAGAAAACAAAAGAAGTTTAAATGCTATCTTCTTCATCTTTTTCTTTCCCTGATTTGTTGTTATAATTGAAAACATTTGCACAAAAGAGAATCGTTGTGTTGTGTTGAAACAGCACTGAAATGTTCCTGCTGTCTGCTCAGTGCATAAAGACAAAATGTTTTCTTTGTGACACATTATAATCATTACCAGAGCAACCAACTGTAACATTACAAACAAATACATGGTCCAAATCCATCCTGGGAGGTTTTGCACTGACTTTAAATGGAGTCACACTACAGATGGCTATAGCCCTGTAAGTACAAATAAAGAAGCAGTGGTAGGAAGGGAGCAACTCATTAAAAAAATAGAGTCAAAGATCATCATGATAACTCAAAAATGGCTGAGGTACAACTACATCACTTAAAGGATCCCTTCAAAAAGGAAAAAGGAAGAAGAAAAAAATATAGCAAAGGGACATTCTGCTCAGAAAACATGAGTTCATCTGAAACCACGCTGGCTTGGTGCAGCAGGGAAGGTGGGTGTAATGCACCAGGAGGGTGTAAGGGTGAATCCATAGGCATCATCAGGGTGTCCCACAGCAGCCTTAGCTGCAGTGCAGTCACCCACCCACGCTGCCCCCCTCTGCAGTTGCTCAGACACCACTGTGAGGGTATGTGCTGCCACTCCCCGCAGGGAGAAGCCCTGGAAGCGTCTCATGCCTCACAGTGCTAATTCAAGCACGTTTTCCAGTAGCAGGGCTGCATTCTAGGCCTCCAGCTATCAAATACTCCGTTACAGTATTTTAGATTTTTCAGAAATGGTGACGAGGCTGCATTTCTACAAAGGCCAAAGGTCCTTTCTGACAAAATCCCTAAGGTCTACTGCGGGGGCAGATGAAGTGTCAGGACTCTCTGAGCACAGCCTACCAGCAAGACCAAGGTCTTGAGCATAGATCCTGAGTGCTCTGGCAGACACAGAGATCAGGAGATTATATGAGATTTTACAAAAAAAAAAATTACATGTATATATGAAATATCTATCTATCTATCTATCTATCTATCTATCTATCTCTCCACCAAAATGTAGATGGAAATCTGGGCTGCATATGCAAAAGTTACAACATCCTACAAGTTAATATGCTATGCAAATACTATACACTTTTTTAAGGGAGCCACTGAACTGATAAACTGAAAAAGAAAAATTCACGCACTTCATACAAAGTATTTACACATTTGTTTATGTACGATGTTCTAGATGAGCAGTATAACTCTACACATTTGCCTTTTTCGCTTATGAAATTTAAACATTTTATGTAGAATAAAATAAATCCAAAGGGAGCTATTGAGGCAGAGAAACCTCAAGACCTTTATTCCAAACCATTCTTTCCTGAGGTGAGAGATATTTGGTCAATTTCCTGCTGTGTCAAGGAGAGAACAGATTAAAAACTGGTCCTGAAAGATATCCAAAGGGAGTTCATTACAAATACTGATTTTTCAGGAGGTTCACAAAGCTGTAAAACTTTACATCTTCTCAGCACAAATTAATAAAATAGCTATTCTTCTGTGTTATAAACCAGAGTTGCAGTCATCCACTCTCTATAGTCTCCTTCTCCTCCCTTCTCCTCAGAAACCAAGTTTCCATACTGGGTTTCCATACTGGGTTGCTGTTCTGAGCCTCTTCTGCCCATCCCTTCACCAACTCTGCTTTGTCAGTTGACTCCATTTACAAAGTGCAACTAAAATAAGTAATTTTATTTTCAGTGTTCAGAAAGAAACTGTTTTCCAGACCTCTTTTTTCCAGCATTCAGATTCTGTTCACCTTTAATATCCTGATGCCTCCAGCCTCAGAGAAATTACAATTGTTTTTAATTGGAATGAATCAAAAACATCAGAAGCAGTGTACCTGACTTTGTAGAACACTGAAATCCAAACCCCTATCATTTTCTTACACAGGGGAAGATATATCCTTCCCTTAAGAGATTGTTTGGTTTCATTTAAATTCGGTATATGCTTGCTTTGACATTAGACATTATTAACATATTTCCCATCTACAGATACGAAAATTAAAACGTTGTCTTATACAATGACCATAAGTTTAGAAAATACCTGGAAGTCATCTTCTTATAATGGGCTCATTTACAATATAAAATTATCTTTTTTCTCGAAATTTTTATTGGACATGGGACTTACCTGTCCTAATACCCAGCTGTCTCCAAACACCTGTGCATTTCTCACCTCCATGTTGTTTGATGTAGTCAGATCATTTGAAGTATATTTGTCAAAATTTCCACACAGGCCTGCCAGTTTGCCCTGAAAGAGAAGACTTTTTTTCACGAACTGACAGTCAATAATCAGCATAAATTACACACATGGAATATGGATTTTTTTAAGTGAAAAAGGTGAATGCAAATCTGACTTATACTCTGAAAATATCTGACACTCTGCTATGCCTGCAGTTCCATATTGCAAATATCTTTTAACAGAAATCAGTGAAATCAGTGGTTCTCTTCTTGTTTTTCAGAACCTGTTCTTACTCTCTGCCTGTGAAAATGGCCTGGAATGTAGTAATATTTTTTTCTGAAAGCTTAGTAGTGCTCCCAGTCTAAAAGTCAAAAGTTCAGGTGAATTGCCTCATGATTGCAAAGCCTGACTAGCTGGTGTCATTAAAACTTGCTGCCTCTAATTTTAGCTCACAATAGCTAGAACATTTGTAATAGCAATTTTAAAAGAGACAGCTGCAACTTTCTTGTGTTGGGCATATGCTACTGATGGAAAAACTATGTATTCATGGGTACTCAAATAAATATATAGGAAAGCAGACATTTCTGCATGTCAGTAAAAAGCAGAGTTGGATTTCTAGGGTTTTGTGCTTCATGCTAATGAGTTCTTTTTTCTCAAGGTCTGCTGCAGACATTATCTTACTGAACTGGAGCCTCTGGAAGAAACAGTCTTTAGAAACATAAAGAACTGGAAGTATTTGTGGTCCTGAATGCAACCTGTAGAACTCAGCTCCCTGCTAGCTTACTCGAAAACAGAAGAATTTTTTTTCTCAATGTGTATTGATGGCTGATAAATCAACTAATTGGTGAAACAAGTATTTTATGGCTATTTGGACAGAAGCCTATAATTTGTTTTAAAACCACATTAGATTGTCATTATAGCTTTGACTTATACTTCAAAAAATCTGATATTGTATTCTAGCCTAGCATGATTTTTTTTCTTTTGCTGAAAGAGCCTCATCTTAATACATGTGTTCATGTTTGAAACAAAGCAGAAATGTAATTCTGAATTGCACAGATATGGATACTCTGCCAGTACTCAAAAGACTGAACTACAGAGTCACCAAGGTAGATGATGATGTAGGAACGAAAAAGAGAAGGGCAACTGGCAAAAGAAGGAGCTTTGTATCCTCCTTGCATCATGACTGAATCCTGTCACAATATATCCATTAGGTTTAAATGTCAGTTTTTGTCTAGATCCTTTCTTGTATTTTGTCTTTTCAAATTAAACCCAAGATGTGACTCCATCTGTTCATCTCAAAGACTCTATTACATGTGAGGCTGCAGTTCCATCATCAGTTTAATGCCATCTGTACTACAAACTTGCCATTTTCCATGTCACTAAATAGGGAAGCTTCTTTTCCATTGGCTTCAGAAATTATGAAAACATGCAGTGAACTGGCTAACTCAAAACTCCCTTCCAGCCCCCCAAGTATCTTTGAGTCAAAGCTGAATCACTGCATATCTCCAAGGTTGCAGTGTACCAAGCAACAGAGTAAACATACATGTAGGAATCACTCCTTCTCTTCAGAAGCTGCATTCTCCATCTCTTCTTACCTGGGAAATGTTACCAGCTGAACACCATGGTAAACACCTATATCACTGGGAAAGCTAGTCTTGAAGAAAAGACAATCACAGTTATTCAATACAAGAACACATTAGCAATATAGAGAATCTACACAAAATCTCAGATTTATTTTTTGGCTCACCTTCCATCGAGGTCCAACTTTAACATGCATCATTGTCTTCTTATCCCAGAGAATTGTAATGTCCTGTTCTGGAAAGTGTATCACAGTATAATATCCAGCCTTCCAGAGCTGATAGTTAGATCTGTTTTCCTGTGTCTCGGGGGTCTTCTGACACAAATGAATATTTATTAAGATCTACCAAAGTAATATTACCAAGGTATACAGCCAGGTAACAGCAAAGTGTATATTGAAGAATACTTTATCTTAAACATATAGCTGAATCAATAGTATTAGTAGAACTGTTGTTTAATATTTTGTCTTTGCACTCATTCAAGTTTGCTTCATACTTTGGTTTCCCTTTCAAAACCAAGTGACAAGAAACTCATAAATGCCAGTATGTTTCAACTCCTTGAGACTTTTAAGCAGTCTTCTTTGTGGGACAAATAGAACTTAAACAAACAAAAAAAAAAACCACAACAAAACCAACCAACCAACCAACCACCAAAAAATACAAAAACCAAACCCAAAACCAAAAATACCCCAACCTAACCAAACCAAAAAACCAAACCAAAAAGAAAATGAACAAACAAACAAAACTAAAAAAAAAAAAAACCAAACTAAAACAAACAAAAAAAACCCCTAAACAATCCCCTCCCCCTCCCCAAACTAAAAAAAACCAACCAAACAAAAAAAGCCCCCACATCCTGGGACCTGCTGCTTTATCCAGGCCTAAGCACTTGTACTATATTAATTCAGACTGTGAGATGCTTTCCAAAAACATACTCCTTTAGAGCTGTAAATTTGCAGTGCTTATCTTAAAGGCAACCCAAAAAGGAAAGAAAATAACTAACCTGCATCTCAGAAGGCTCACTAAAATAAATCTCAGTGTCTCCAACAGTGATGAAAACATTCTTTGAGCAAACAATATCATTATCAAAGCACTTCTTGTTCTGAGCAATTATAGATATATTTGAGTTGTCTGTACTCTGAAACATAAAGAAGAAATCATTTTACTTATATATTCAATTGCATTTCACTCTTGCAGATTTATTCTATGCTTACCATCACCAAGAAAAAGATGGATAATTTAGAATTTACACACTTTTGAAATTAAATTTAAGTAAGTTACCAAACCAGGAAATGCATTTTTAAATTCAAAGCTGAACCCACAAACTTTGGGGTTAAACACAAAGAACCATTATGTTCAAGCTGTGACTCCTCTCCCTGAAGACTTCACAAACTCAGAGGATCAGGCTACCGCTAAAATAAGAGTCTAGTTTGGGCTTTTAAAATATGCTTATATTTGGAATCCAATATTTACAGCACAGTGTGGTTGTCAAAATTGAGACATTCTATAAAAAGAGCTTTATTTTTAAACCAAGGTACATGAGATCAAGCTGTTTTCGCATTTTTGAAACCTACCATCTGTCTGTAGTAGATAGAACAGTTTCTGTGCCACTACCAATCAAAATTCACAAAACTGTGAGTAATACTCAGTGTTATTGGAGGGGTAAAGGTTTCTGCCAATATTTTTGTTCATGGGGTGGGGTTATTTTAACATGTAGAAGATTTGAATACTTTGTTGTCTTGGTTTACTGGTGTTTTACCACTTACGACCCAAATTTATTGTTTTCCCAATCCCATACCTTTTGGTTCTACAGTCTGTACATTAATTTTGTATTCTAGGCACAAAAAATCACCTTTGCACCTTGGCTCAACATGTCTGTTTATTCACCTACAGCTTCTGTGATTCTTCTGTATCCTGAGGGAAACACAACTGCACCTTGTAATTCCCATGCTAGGATTGTTACTAGAATAAAGGCTACCATCTGTAGTTGGTAACACCACCACAAACAAAAAAAAAAGTTGAGTTATTCCTATTATTTCCTATTTTAATTTGCTTTCCAGTTCATTTCTGTACCAACCCTTGCAAATCAACAAAGCAGCTATAACTATTGAAATTACTTGAGAAAGTTAACTTCGTAATATTAATATGAGCCAATAACAGTGTTATTGGTTCAATGTTTGATCAAATGCAGCCCTACAGTCATCATAAACCTGAGACAGATGTGAAATAAAAATCTTGGAAGTGGCAAGTAGCACCCACTGACTAATCTAGTCTTATATGGAACACTTGGGTAGTGCTGGGAACAAAAAGTTTCTCTTCTTGCCAAAACCCTTCTTCCTCCCACCCTGCTTTAAACATACTCTCTAAGACTATGATTAGATGAAGCCAATTGCAGGTGTTAACAGGCATGGTGTGCAAGACAGAAATGGTGGCTCACAGCATCTCCCCAGTCCTGGGAACTACTCTTGTCTCCCAGCAATGCACTTGAAGAGCTCCACTTGGGCACTACAGGAGGGATCTCTTGCCTTGGTTTGTGCCCACAGCATCTGTCCCAGAACTTTGCTCCCTCCTGTCATCAATGTACCACTACCTTGGTCAGTGTACCCCTGAAAGGTGCTGACTGCTGACTCCTAACTACCTCTTGCCTGTCTCACATTTGTACCCTTATTTATTCTGTGTTCATCAGAATTCCAGAATTTAAAAAAATCAGTGATTTTTCCTCATCAGTGAGAAACACTGCATACAGAAAACACAGGTGCTATAGGAAGCAGTTTGTGTATTTTTCTTAATAAAAGTCATGGTGACCAAACTCTTTAAAGAGCACTTTCAATCTAAAATAAAAAAAACAAACCCAATCCCAGATGCTGGAAAGTGTAGAGGTATTTTTTTGCCACACAGAGAAGGTGTTATAGTTTTGTTTGCCCTTGGTCTAGCAAGACCCACAAGCCACAGGATGCTGCTACCTGGCATAGAAAAACACTCTACAGCAACAAGTGCTTGTGAATGTGATGAACACAAGGTGTAGGAGACTGCCTGCAAGCTCTGCATTACTCTAATGCCAGAGCTTAAGAAACAGATGGTATTTGTCAGCAGTTAGCTTGGAAGACAACAGCTAGAGTGGGTAAAGTTATTCACTAACTGCCTGGTGGTAAGGGGGTGTAGGAAATCAGCTCTCCATGATATAGCAAGGGAATTCAGTTTAAAAGAATCAAAAGCTTCAAGGTAAAGCAAAGTTCATCTGTTCCATTCTGCTGTAAAGTTGTTTTAGGTGGCACTCAGAATAAAATTGGTCACTACCATATTGGGATATAGACTATGTTTTAATTTAGCCAGGCTTGCTGCTGGAGTCAGTACAACAATTATTCCACTCCAAGTCAGATAACAACCCAGAGCATTTTTTGATTTATTGGATGTGATGTGGTAAATTAAAAAAGGAGACAATCTCATTAGTTTGATAGATAGGATGCAAGCTGATACATTCTGTGCTGGCCAACTGAAAAGTGACAAAAGGAGCTACCTCCCCACCACGACTCAGTGCAGAGAAGGACTTTGCTTGCAGTCTCTGGGTCTGTTTGATGCCTAGGACATTGTGGGCTCTTTTCATTGCACAGTTCATTCCTCTTCAGTTAGCTTAGCCTCAGCAAAAGGGGACACTCTGAGTTAATAGAGAAGCAATGTCTTCACTGTAAGAAAGGAGATGAAGAGCTTGATTTTAAGCAAGGACAGTTAGATCAGGCTAATTATTCCACAGTAAAAATACACCTTTTTTGGCAATGAAGACAGCTCCTAGCAGCAGCAGAGGGCAGCTGTATTAACTATGCTAATTGAAGCTGCTGTCTGTGCCTTCTGACAGACCAGGCCAATCCCTTCAGCTGAACAGCATCAACATACTCAAGTCAGAAGTTTCTGTGTATGGCTGGGATTTAAGCCAAAGGCACAAGCTGAGTTATATTTCAAGTTAACTCTGCAGTACAGAGAGGCCTGGAGCCAGGAAGTGCTTTGCTGACCAAAGCCAGAATAGGGAGTCCTGAAGATATGTGAAGTACTTCCTTACTTGTAGGACTGCATGATGGTGTTAAATTACTAGAAATTAAGCAATATGAAAATGCAGAGAGACTGTGGTAGTAGTTCAGTAGAGTTATGAGTAAACCAGACGTTTTAGAAAAAAGGGCTTTGCATTAAATCCTGAATCTTCTGTGTTTCTCTTTTTCTTATTAAATTGTAGACCTAAACCCAAACATAAAAATATCATTATGGATTACATGTCTCTTATGGCTCTAAGCTTTCACAAAATTATTTGCTTTACATACATACCCTTGCCATTCTCTCCATATACCTCAATATACACCTTTCCCAGTCACACAGGACTGGACAAATTCAAACTTGAATGACAGTTTCTATCACAGTCTTCCAATTATTCTGTAGCTGCTGCACACGCAGCCTCTTCTTTCAACAAAGAAGAAATAAAGTGCAATTGAAACTTAGCACTTAACTATTGCCAATGCAAAAGAAAGGACTATTCAGATAAAGTGAGGATCATCTTCTAATGTTTATATAAGACAGTGAGGTCTTAGGCAAATCTTGAGAGTTTTTAGGCAATGTGATAGTATAAATGATAATGATCGAGTTCCATCTCTCTAATCTGTACTAAATCCACACAAATATGCAAACAAGCTTTTGTCACTACCACTAGAAGAAATGTGGTCTGAGTAGATAGTAGGAACAAGTCTAATGAATAACAAGGTAGGGTTTTCATTGGTTTTGTTTTTTTTCTGCACTCTTTCCAAGGCAGAGTCACTCTTTACCTTTTTAGGTAAAATGCACCCAACAGGGGATGTACTACAGTTCATCATGTGAAACCTACTTATGCTGACAGAAACTAGAAATAAAATGGTTTTCCCACTGCAAGAGTATCTTCCCACGTATATTACCATATCCAGCCTGTTCCAACTTAATATCAGTTTCTTTGTGATAACATGGAGTTGCCAAGCAACAGAAAAGACAGAGTCACAGCTCTGGGCAGTCAGTCAAAAGCTCATTGTCAGTCCTGCTTCTCAGGACATTCTTTTTCTAGACTTCGCCGCACTTTTTTTCCATATTTCTTCCTAGTCGAAAAAGCAAAGCACTGCTTTCCTTTTACTTTTTCTTTTCTTTTCTTTTTTTTTAAGCAATGCTTAGGAATGCTAGAGTTTATTTTTGTTAGAAACTTTCTATTTCAATATCCTGTTAGAAATTTACTATTCCTTTTAGCCAATAACAACGTTGTGCAGTGTGCTTACATTGTCAAAATGCTGCCTGGGAGAAGACAATTTAAAAGTGGCTGTGTTTATTTCTTTGAAAGTTTCATTAAAATCTCTCTAACTGTTCAGTGTAAAGACACATTCTTTTCCATTCTTAATACCCTGATTTACCCATTATTTTGGTTTGTTCCTTACAATACACGAAATTGCAAACTAGGGTGGCTGTAAAGGCATGTTGGAACATCCTGGGAATGGGACAGAGCTAGATTAGTCCTATTTTCTTTTTGCTTTAATGATGCTTTAGATGTTTTCAAATATAGCCACAAAAAGAAGTGCAAAAAGCTCTAAAAATACCGAAAAAATATACAGTAGTTTGAAATGCAGAATTTGCTTTCTTCTTCTGACATATTTTCAGAGAGATTCTTTAGCTCTGTTCAGACCTAACACTTCAGGAGATTTTATGGCAAAATTGGTTTGGTTGCAGTTTATTGGGCTCTAAGTTTCTTCTGAAAGAACTTAACATTTGAAACTATTACTTCTAGTGAGCTTGATCTAGGAGAAGTAAAAAAGCCTAGCCCAGATTTAGTGAGCTTTTAGGCATAAATATATAAATTATTTTGATTTTGGAGAGCAGACAAATGCCATGGCACATAACATGTTCTTGTTCTATGAGCTTCCTGTGCCATTTTACTATCGACTTGATCTCCAGACAACCAGTGAAAACACATTAATTATGCAAAACTCATTTCAATTTATGCTATGAAGCATCTCTTGTTGAAAGCCTTCTTTTGTTTTGCTGGTGCACTAATTTCTTCTGTACCTTTTCAAAACTATATATACATTGCACATAATTTTATTTGATCCCTGTTTTTGCATCCTGTACTAATTTGTATCAGCAAATGTTCTTTCCCATAGCTGTTAAAACAATGGAGCAATATTGCTTGGAGTCAACAGATGGCACTGAAACACACTGTCTCAGTTTGGGAAAAAATCCACATGAAAGTTGGGAAAAAATATTATAGGAAAGATAATAGGTGGTCCTCTTACACAAGAGAGAAAAGAGAGGAAGGGAATAGTAATAGCACTTTTTTTCCCACTGATGTTACCTATTTTTATACAAGTAGTGAAAAAAAAGAACCAAAAAACCACATTTAGAAACTAAGAACCTGAAAGTGAAGTTGCTCATGCAAATGCATATTAATTTTCTTTTCCTCCACATCTTCTATATGGATGCAGGTTATTTTCACTTAGAATATGGCAAAGAAGCTTTCAGAACACATGTAAGATACAACACATTTCTAGCTTTGAAGTAAAGTTGAGTAGAAATGGAAGAGAGCACATGACTGAGTAGATTCATGGATGAAAATTCAAGATGAGTGAGATTATTCCAGCTACTGACTCATCCTCAAACAACTTCCAGATGTTTGCTAATGCATTCATGATAACTCTTTCCTATTTCTTTAAAAGTGACTTCTGAAAAGGATACTTATCAGGCAGAATAGACTCTCAAAAACTCAAAAAACGTGCATTACAAGTATGTATACATACATGTATGTATGTATACAAGCACTAGGAAGAACATATTATATAATATTTTCTTTATACATAGTGATTTTTTTCCTAGCAGATTTTACTGCAATATAGAGTTGTTGGGTTTTATGAAGGTTTGTCAACAATAAAATCAAAATACTTTTTTAAAAATCTACAGGTAATAATGAAGATACAGGACAGTGAATATTTTACTTTATCTACCTAAAATAATAGAACTTTGTTCTAACTCAATGTTTCTTAATTTTGAAAATGCTAGAGACAGAAATCACTGGATTTTTTTTTTAAGAGAATTATATTAAAAGCTTTGAGAAAAAAATCATTTAAAGCAGATTTCCTTTTGTGTCATTTACTTAACTTTGCCTGCTTGTGTACCAGATTTAGCTTTTGCTGAGGTCATATTACTGCAATCCCTTTCTAATTAAAAATGAGATCTTCTGCAGATTAAAGATTTGGGAACATTTGAATATTTGTTTCCAAGTGACACATTCTGTAACATGAATTATTCTGAATTACAAATCAGCAGCACAGTTGGTTGTGTTAGTTTTAATTTATAAGCATGTATATATACGTATTTATGTGAGACCTGTTAGTGTTATTTTATTAATAAGTGCATGACAAATGTTAATATTTTATCACTGTTTGATATAACGATAAAGTGCAACAGGAAAAAAAAGAGTAAGAGCTCCAGCAAATGATTGCGGGAGCTAGAAAGCTGGAACTTGCACAAAGATTTTGTGGTTTTCAATATAAAAAATATTGAGTTCATTTACACTGCTGAAGTTTAGTTTTTATACATGCAGGGAAAAAAACCAAACCCTCATATAATTACCTAAATCAGAATAAATTTAATTCACAGTTCTAATAGCTCACCAACACCCAGGGGCCATAAGCTGCTAAGCAGAACCTACAGGTGACTGGCCTGAGCTTCCCACCCCTTCAAACACAGAGAAGGGCTGGGTATTACTGCTGCCAACACACCACACAGCTCTGAAACAGCAGCACATCATGCTGGGCTTTGTTCATCTTTTACTGAGTTGTATCATCAACAGTCCACACAGCTGTACACACCAGAGGTGCTCCAACTCGGGCAGCCATTCTTACCATGAACTGCCTTTTCAGGCAACCATAGGAGTAAAACCTGTTGGAGCCAGTATAGCCAAAGGGCTGTTGGATGATGAATACTAACCCAAAATCAGAAATTCAAGGCAAAAGGTCACTAAATCGCAAAGAAAGACAATCCAACTTTTGAATCACACTATGTGCACACCACCTCCAAATTGCCATTCTTGTAGTAAGAAACTTTCCCCCAAGCCTTTCCTGGAAGCTCTCCATGCTAATCTGCACAAATTGAAAGAAATCTTTCCTTTGTTGGAGAATAAAAGTGATTCATTCACTGCATAATTTAATGGTCTGGAGAATCAGGTGGTGGAGGCGGAAAGGCATGCAGAGGTAATTGAGTCTGAAATCATTGATCTGAAGAAAATGGAACCAGAGCATAAATCCACTGCTGACCGTAATCAGATCTTTTGCTCACAGAAGGAATAGAACAAATAGAAAAACAGGTTCTGCTGAAGACAAGATGGAAAGGGATGTCTCCCCAAGGGAGCTTGCCATTGACCCTTACAGAACTTCCAGAGACCCAGCAAAAGAGAGCATCCAGAAAGGCTTCTTCTGAAATCATGGGACTGATGAAAAGCAAACTGTTGGTATTCTTTGCAACTACAGCAAGGCAAACTATTCACAGTAAACAATGTTTCACTGAAATGTAATCTGTCTCCTTTTTGGACACAAATTTTCACACAACACATCTTTATTTCTACACAGTTATTGCTGCTATAAATTATTTGACAAGTGGTTTAGGTGGAAATATTTTGGTACCTCACTTACTCATGAAACTACATGCTGGAATGTGGTTTGAGCATTAGATATGTTAATTAAACAATTAAAGGCATTCGGATTGAAACTCCATGTACAGTTTTAATCCCTGAAAAAATGAAAATTACTTTTAGAGTCTGGTGTCCAATTTTTAACATTTTTAATTCCAAATTCAAAATTATTTACATTCCCATTAAAATCTTCAGAACCTATTAAAGGAACTATTTGTCTTAACTATGAATAGTCATCTTGACAATGGTGATTAACCATGAACCTGCAGCTTTTATTCTCTATAGGGTGACTAACAGCAAGAAGAATGTATTTATTTTACATATAGGCTGTGAGAAAGACCATGCAAAATAATATTTAATTCTACAGATTTGCCAATTGCATGAATTTACAGTCTGGCTACCTGGCACAAATGATGTTGAAAAAAAGCTGCACAAAAAAATTACAGCTATTCAGTAACAGAAATCAGGATAAACTCTACTTCTGACTCCTCAGATGTGTCAAATCAGTAACTGAAATTGTTGCTTTCTGCGTGATTGTTCCAGCTTATGCCCAGTCATAATCTAACAAATTTACCAGTCAAGATAAATATTATCATTACATCAACCAATCTCTGAATTAAGCACTCTAATAAAAGTACCATTAACTAAGAGCTTTGAACTTGCTTCAAGTTACAAAAGAAGGAGAATGCAAGAAAAGAGCTCCCTGGCTGTATTCCCCAGAGCACTCCAGGTATCTAGCTCTGGGGACTGCTCAGCAATAGGAGAATCATTTGGGAAACTGTAGTTGCAGTTCCTGAGATGATATGTGTTTTGTTAAATGAACTTAACAAATGGGGTCTCATGTAATGTCTCCTGACCCCAAAGGGTTACATCTGCACTTCTAATTGGCATAATGGTTCCATTATTTGATCAAATGGCTCAAATGGTTGTTGCTTTCACAATCCTACAACTTTGGCTTTAAAAGAGTTTTCATGGTTGCATCAAAAAAGATAAAAAGGTGACTTTAAAATGTTCAAACCCCAGTGGCAGGTGAAAAAAAAGTGAAAGTATTTGTATTGCATATTTTGAAGACTAATCTATTAAATAGGAATACTTGAGGATGAGGGCTTAGTTATGCTGACCTTCATATTTCAGTATATGGAAAGGAAACAGTCCACCCCTTTCTGTGCTTTAGAACCTTCTCAACTATCTACTACAGTTAGTGAAAATACTTCCGTGGGGAGTTTTGGGTGTTTTTTAAACAGCAGATGAGCCTTCCAACTGGGTTCCCTCACATTTGAGAATATTCTGATGTGTAGTTTATCCCTCTAAACTCTTACTTGGAGTCTGCCCCAAAGCAGAGAAAATATTGTCTTCTGAGAATATTTTCTAAGATCTTTTTTTTCTGAGAAATACTACTAATAATTTTTCTGAGAATATTTTTCTGGGAAAAAATTCTCTTCTGTTTCACAGAAGAAAAAATGTCTGAGGGGCTCCAAGTGCACTGATCCTACAAGCCTTATTAAAAATGCTGAGCTGCAGGACTGAAAACTACCATAGAGACAGAAAAAGGCCAACACCTGCCATCAGAAGACAGCAATTTTACTATAAAAGCAGAAGTCTATGAAACAGGTAAGTGGAAGAAACAGACTGTAACTAGTAAAAAGTTTGCCAGAAAAGTAGCCCCATTTTTGGGGGGAAAGAATGTAGCACCATCAAAGATAATAAAATAAGACAATAAGCAAGAAAATTGAAGAAACAAAAATATTTAAATCTTTAATTAAGAAAGTGTTTGACTTTAAATTCTTCATTCATATTTAGATTAGCAAAATTAGGTGTTTACATGATCTACACTGATAAATTAGTTGGTCTGCTATCATTTTTTATTTTACCTTTGAAATTACTGAGATTTTAAAATGTTAAAAGTAAAAATTTATGTCTTCTCTGTGAATGTCATTTATCTATACAGGGACTTTACATCTCAGTGTGTAATGTAACTCCTACTTCCTTGATAAAGATTAAGTTATCATTTCACAATACCTTACTGCCCTAATTTCTTAATTGCTGCTCTAAATGTTTTCTGTCATTTTCTGCTCAATGGATATATCTGTTGAACTAGTTATAAAGGGCTTTTTATACACTTGCTGTCACCTTAAACAAAAAGGTCTGACAGAAGACACTGATGTTGAAAACAAGTAAGTTTCATAATTGGCTGAAAGCTTATACTTGATTTTTCTCCCACAAGAGCACAAGGGCTCCTTATTAAAAACATAATAAAAGGTAAGGATGAGTTCTTTGTTTGGTACAGTGCAATATGATGACAAATTAAAGAGTTGTTCAAACAGATCAGATTTAGGGAGGCCAACAGCCAAATCAAACAGTGAGGGCTGGTAACATGGATGGGAACAGAACATTATCATGCCTCTGGGGACGATGCATTCAGATTATAATTCTTGCTCTCAGTTCTATATCTGGGAAGAGCTCATATGCAAACAAACTGATTTTAGCTCTAACTTCCCTTATTGTCCTGCTACAACACCTTTAGAGTATTCATGTTAGTAGGGATGAAGCAGTCCACTGCTTACAGGAAAAAGATTAAAGGATAAAAGATTAAAGATAAAAGGGAATGGACAAACTTATTACAGTGTTGATTTACAATATTACAACCATTTCAGCTGCTTCAATTTCAGGTGTCTGGTGAGCATTCCACATATTATCCATAAAAATCAGCCTCACAACAGCACTGCAAACTAGCATAAAGTCAATAGACTACGTATTAGCAGCTATCAAAGCTATGATGTTCTGTAATACCTTACAGGCAGGAAACTTGAAGCACACAGCACACACATCCCCATGGCAGCAGGCTTGGACTAGAAGACCTTTAAAGGTCCCTTCCAACCCAAATCATTCTATGATTCTGTGATTGTATTTAAAAGAAAAAAAAATTGGTTTGTAGAACAGGCAGTATGGTTTAGGTACTACTGCCTTGGATAGCTGTTGGATAGCTGTGCCTGCCAAGATGTTAGGCAAGGAATTTAAAATTTTGCATTTGTAAATATATTTTGCATTTGTATATATACTTTTCCATCTTTCATCTGGCTTCTCTATTTGTATAAAAGGCAGTAAGAGACAGGGTGCTCTTACATACCTTCTCAACAAATTGTAGCTCAAGGTAGACTCATATTACTCAGACTATTAAAAATGTCACAATATAAGGGAAGAGGACTATACAGAGAGAGAGACATGGAAACCTCGGCTCTAGGAACAAAAAAGAATACTTCAAACAGGAGCAGCCTCATCATGGTATCATGTCTGCACATCTAATGCAGCTTAACCACATCAGTATGTGTACAACTCTAGCGTAACTGTGTACGTGCAAATAAAAGCATATGTGAAACTGGAGAATGGATGACACTGGATTATCACTCAGGCTGCCACTATGCAGATGTCCACTACATCTGTTTAGTTTCTTTTTCTCACATAAAATCCCATTCCTATATAAGGAATGGAAGCAGCTAAGGTAGTGCCTATCCTCATGGTCGTTTAGTCACAGGGTTTTTTTTTTCCTGTTCATTGATTTGTAGTTGTTAATTGTTGAATTTCCTCTTTCATTTTACTATGCAGTGTTTTCTGCCATAAGATCTCCTGAAGCTTTTGTTTCAGCTGTTCATACTGAATTTTTATCATAAGAATACTCTACCTCAATCCTCACATCACCTCTTCAAAATTGTTCTGAAAGTGCTGAGTGCAGGTTTCAGCATGGATCCCTGTGGGATCAAGATTTCTCCCTTAAAAAAAAAAGGTCATTTATTCCTGTGTTTTAACCTCTGACTTGTAATTAGTCCAGTGGAGGGCAACAAAGTTGATGAAGACTGGAGTAGCTGTTTTACAAGGAAACCCTGGAGAAGCTGGGACTGTTCAGCCTCAAGCAGAGACAACTGAGAGGGCACCTCATCAAAGTGTATAAATATCTGAAGGGAGGGTGTCAAGAGGAAGGAGCCAGGCTTTCCTCAGTGGCACCAAGTAATAGGACAAGAGGCAATGGGCAGAAAGACATGCAATGGGCAGAAAGACATGCAAAGGAAATTATGAGGAAGAATTTATTTACTGTGCAGGTGACCGAGTACTAGAACAGATTGTCCAGAGAGGCTGTGGGGTCTCCCTCACTGGAGATGATGAAGAACTGTCTGGACACAATGCTGTGCCATGTGCTCTAGGATGACCCTGCTTGAGCATGGAGATTGGACCAGATGACCCACTGTGGTCCATTCCAACCTGACCCATTCTGTGATTCTGTGACTTTGTGAATTCATGTCTCTAGGAATACTCATTCTCATCCTATATGAAAGTAGTCTCTAAACATTATTTTTTTAAATCCTTCTCCAAAAAGTCTTTGAGCTAAAATACATACATATTAACCTGGTTATCCTTATCCATATATTTATTGCCTTCATGGAATAACTCAGAAGATTATTCATGCATCAATTTCTTTTGTTTAAAAAAAGTGGGGGTGGTTAAACTCCTCCCCCCATTGCAATTTTCTCTTTATTAAAATTTCTATTAAGTTCCTTCATATATAAATCACACATATTGGTCTGTTCCTGTCAAAGTCAGTCATTAAGTCATTTTAAAATATTTGGTCCAACTGCCATCTTCCATTCCTCTGGCTCCAGAACTGCACATCATATAGTTCATCAGTTCTGTGTTTTAGTTCCCTCAAAATTCTGAGGCATCTGCCATACAATCCCATCCTTTGTTTCTTTTTCTTTTTTTCCCCTTAAAAATTCTCTAAACATTTTCCAGTCAAAAATTAGCCTACAGATACATCATTTTTTCCAGACACAATTTTGCAGTGTGTAATTTGTACAAAAGTCCTTCAATACATATCACAAAAGCTTTCCATATACTAAAGAAGAAAGAAAAATTGTGAACAAATTAGGCTATACTTTCTCACATTAGCTGAGTTTGGGAAAAATAATAAAGCTTCAAAAGCTGAAAAAAGTCTGAGAAGTCTGAAAAGTGGATCTATATAGGCAGAATTTTCATCATTTGTGTCATGTTCACCTGAAGAATGGCCCATTGGCAGTGTGCCACATGCCTTAATTATACAGCTGCCAACTTTCTTCTTGGATGCCAAATCTCCCCATGATTTGTTTCCAGATAGGTTCTTTTTTACACAGTAGAGTGACAGGTGATATTTAATTGTAAAAGCCAAACATTCCAGCACCATACTAAAGTTTGAAAAAGCAGCATAGATTTGTCTTACAAACCTCTCTGAATGGATGGCACAAGAGTTAAGAAATTACTACCCACCTTTCCACATCATCATACAGGCAAGATGATTTTACAGGTAAAGTAAGCCCTATTTTTTGCATTTTAAAGGAAGACTTGTACAAAGGTTCATGTATCTCTAAGAGTAAGAGCTCTTTTATCACATATGATACATGCCAGGAGTTTGCTATGATGTATTATTATCTTTTCCAAATCGCTCTTCTTTTTTCTTTTTAACCACACTCAAGAATCTGGAACCAATGTATTTTAGTTCACAGCTGTGACTAATCTACTAAAGCATACTTGAAATGAACTATTTGCAGTAGTCCTGGTTGAGAAACTATGTTTTTTTCTTAAGGTTAGCCAGTCAGGAAAATTAGTATTTTTTAAACATATTACTGTAACTGAGAAGACAGACACTTGGTCTTTAAATAGCAACAATTATAATAAACAATAGTGGTTTTAGTAATAGACTATATTTTTAAATGTCAGTAACGGTATTTTTAAACAAAAAGCTAGCAATGTACTGTAAATATGTGCTATGAGGAACATCAGCGGGTAGCTGCCAGACAATCTCAATGAATGATTTCATTGTTGCATTATGAAACCATTGTGTTTGATATTATTATACACATACAATCCAGATCTGATGCATATCACATTCAAGAAGAATTCCAAGCAGCCTGAGCTCATCATTAACCCTATGCCAAGCAGGGTTTATAGATAATTATTAAATGAAACAATAGATTATACCTAGTTCTAACAGTTTCTATAGTGTTACTCTTTGCTCATTGTGACAAAAGCATGGTTAAGGTAGAACAGAAAACATGGATTTTTCTTTTTCTCTAAACCACATAGATGTGTAAGAACACACCCATGTACCATTTTCAAACAAATGAGCAAAAATGTCATTTACAGATTCTTCTTTCACATCTGTTCTACATCTGTTTTATTAATGTTTGTTTCTATAGATCAACTCCTGATGTTCAAAATACTTGTTGTCTCATGGACACAAGAAAACATATGAACAATCCTCTTACCTTTAGCAGGTAAGTTTGGCAGTCACTGACATAATCATACTCCAGCCCATCAAAGGTGTAATAATGTCTGTCTCCATAAATGGTGCACACAGCAGGACAGGGATAACTGGTGCAGTTGAACACGCCTCTCCGACAAACACTGCAAGAAAAACTAACAATCAGTATCTCCTCATAACACAGTCATTTGCTTTCTTGGGTTCTTTATTTCAAATCATACAGAAATTCATAAATGGAATAAAATTTTCAGACCTTGAAACAGAGACCTATCATGTGGATTGCTTCTGAAGATCCTGGTGATGCCATGGCAAAACAAGTGTTGAACATTTTGCCGTCAGTCCATATGTACAATAAAAATGGATTAAAAATATATGCAAAATCTCCAACTTTTCATCGCTAATACAAATATTTTCATCACTGCCTCCAGTATAAATAAGGCACAATGCCACAACATGCTCATTTGTAAGACATCAATATTCAGTTCTTTCTTTCCAAATTTTGATAAAGGTCTGCAAATAATCAAAGGAAAATACCTCCAGTTGCTACCTGTAAGATTTCAGGGTATCAGACAAATACAGAATGAGTTTAAGAAATTATTGCTGATACTTTGCAAGATTGCTTTTCCTGTCAGCTACATTCATACATACAAATACAAATTTGTATGGAGGAATATTGGCATCCTCTATTTTTGCTTATGTAAGTGTAAATATTCATTTGATTTCCCAGTGCAGTTTTTAAGTGATTAAAAGCTGCCATGCAAATTTTTTTCATTATTAAATAGATACTTAATTGAATATAGAAATTTTGTCTAGCACATTAGCATGGATGATGTTTTGTGCTCATAGGAATCAGGTAAATCTCCTTATAAAAGATGCTGGGTGCTAGCTCATTTTTCAATTCTAATGGATTTTTTTTTTCAATTTGCCCATGTTCTCCCTATGCAGTCACTCATATTAACTGATAAATTACACTGCAAACAATCCAGTTCTCAAAGAAGCAGACTATTTACCACGGCCATACATTTAATCTCTCTGTTTTACTTCTTGGTTATTTTTCACTATATTCTGTTCTGCAAAATGCCAAACGTCTCTTCTTTCAGAGATTAACAAATGTGTATGGGATTAAACATTTCTTCTTCACTGCTTTTTAACTTGGATATCTTAAACTTCCTTTTCAGATCTGAAGAGGCACTCACTCCGAAGTCTTCCTACCCATCCAAGTCTATCAGTAAGCCTAATAAAAAATATATCCTGTAACTATCTATAAACAAGCACAGATATTTTTGATTTTCAAAGTACTCAACACATTTTCTGTATCAATCTCACTTTGAGTCTAGATCCAGATGATTTGGAAGTATGCAAAATGAATGTCACTCACCATGTGTAACATGGAGTAGCTATCACTTCTCCTGACAGAAATTCCCTGTCTTTCCAGGTGCACGGACAACTGTCAGGAATATAACATTTCCCTCTATGCTCAGCCATCCTTCAAAATAAAAGATTTATTAAGATGAAAGAGTTAATTGACAAGAAAATCAATGTAACTGAAAGTGTAGTGTGCTGTCTAAACACCACCAAGGGCAACCAGTCTTCCATCCAGCCAAGGAAAATTGTTTCATCAGCAAAAGCTGTCCAAATCAAATGATCTCCACTGTGCACAGCTGAAGACCTTGCCAAGCTCACAGCTGCAGCTCTCCTTCTATCTAGAAAGGGATATGTTGGTGTGGGCAGCAGCTCCCATGCAGGAGCGTAGGTATTCTGCCCTGCAAACTGCAGAGCATCTGTGTACCATGCAAGCTGCTGAGGCTGCAGCCAGACTGCCCTTCCCTCTCTGCTGCTCTCTTGTCCTGATGAGCCACGGAAGCAGCTGGACTGGTGTGCTTCCTCCTCCTCTGCACAGACAGCACCTGTCCTGTTCTGAGGGCACAACTGTGAGCTGGGCTACAGCACCTGTTGCACAGTCTACAAAGTGCAGTGGTAGAGGTTACTTGCCTACGCAACGTAAGCTGAAACAACTGACAAGGTTAAGACAAAACAGGCATTTAACGCATTAGATCAATAAGCAAACCAGAGATATGGTCAAACACCATTTCCACCTATTTAGCAATATTCACTTTTTTAACAAAAATGTTACTGACAGTCCCAATGCTGTTCTTTAGGAGAGCAGTTCCTGGAGTTGTCGTGCAGCATATGGCTCAAAGTACAATCTTGAGATTGTTTCACTGGAAGTTGAAAGGAATACACAGCTTAGAGTTTACTTCTCCTCATTATTAGTTCATTAAACAGTAATCAGCTCTAAGTAAAAGAGTCAAGTGTTCAGAAAATTTCTTAAGGATAGGAAAACACCAGAACAGATGTCTTGGGAAGATACTTTGTCAATAGAAGCTAAATGTCTCCTAGAATACCATCAGTATTGCTGGTGCTGCCTAAAGGCAGGAGAATAAAATAGTCCCATGTGGTCCCATTCCAAACTACTCTGGGCTGCTGCAACTCAATGTAGCCTCATATCTCCAGCTCAGTGTCTTTCAGTGTATCTTTGGGTGATGAATTAAGTCATTCTCAACTCATTTCCTCATGAAAATTTGGGCTATTATATTCAACTTTTCAAGTATACCAGAGAATTTCAGTATTTCTAATTCTTTGTCACCTCTTCAACTACTGACTAAAAGAACAACAAGCTGTTGCACAAGATCTTTAACAATAGAGAATGTAAACCATTTTTACTTTGGGAAGACCATTTTTTGCATACTAGAGTCCACCCTTTCATGGGTTTCCAAAGGAAAGGGTTTGAATACCACACACAAACTGCTCTAATTTATAAGCACCATAAATACCCAGGATGCTAGAATAAGGCGGCAATCGCCAGGAGAATTCAGGATTCTGCCCTAAAAGCTTAGGTCATTCAGTCAAACAGTGGGTAGTGGTAGAAATAAGGTGGGTAAGGAGAACCAAAGAGAGGAATGGCAACTTAAGAGAATTTTAAAAACCCTGTATTACATTAAAGTGTTTCACAACAAGTTTTTAATGACTTGTCCACTTTTAGATTTAATGTCAGGAGATATATGCTTAACATTTTCTTGCATAAAAAAGAGACCCTCTGAAACTATACTGTGCAAGTGGTGGAAGTCATCTCCTGTCCAGACAGTCCCAAATACCAGCCAACTGGACTGATAGTAAGCTGGATATCTGATGGCCTTTGAGCTGTTACTTTGTGTCTGCAACAATTTATAGAACAATAGTTTCAAATTTAGAGGTGCGATACCACTGGAATTTAAAAAGCAAAAAAAATATGCAGAGTTGAACTGTGGAAAATATGTATTTGGCTTGTGCTCCAGCTTGTTCCATCAAAGCTTACCCAGGGGGGCAAATGCAGCCACTTGCACAGGGTGGTGAGGGGACACAGGAGAAGTTCATGGCAAGGTTTGCACAAGAGATCCCACAATTCACACCCGCTGCTGGTAATCCAGGCACAGGAGATCTGCAGTCATAGTAGATTTTTCCTTCAGGGCATATGTGAACTTCAAATGCAAAATACAGGTTAGATAAGATCAACTGTTCTTTTACACTGAAGGTTTTCTATTTATTTTTGTTCACAATCTATTTATTTGGATACAAAGTGAGATTATGTTACAGTTCACTTAAGAATGCAATCTGTATAACAGTCTATAACAAATCTATATTACAGAGATATCAAATTAATATATGTTCTAATGTAAAAAACTCATACTATTAAGCATCTGGATGTATGCACCCTGGATCTGACACACAACAGTCCATTCTTAAAGATGGAGCCATTATGTCTTAGGCAGAAAAAATTTTAGAAGTGGCATAATTTTCAAGATACTTCTAAATTAATTAGAAATGCACTAAAAATTTACTTTCTAGAAATGAAGATCTTATGGCTTTCTAAACATGGATAGTGAGCCTTATTATAGGTATTCCCATGAGGACACATTGACCTCGATGTCACACGCAATTATTTATTTCTTTTAATTTCCCAAGTGACTTAAGTACTACAATTTGTGCTACAGAAAAAGAAAAAGGGGGAAAAAAACCCAAGACAATTTGTGCTCCTAACCTCCTATTTTAAATATGTTGTGATGTGAAGTCTCTCATAATTTAAATGCATATGAGGAGAAGAAAAACCAAATTACTATTCAATGTCAAACTCTCTCTTTGTAAATCTTTAACATGGGACAAGATTGTAAATTACCTTTATTCTCTGTAGTGGCTTCAAAGCATTTCAATGTTCCATTCAAACACTGACTAGAAAAGACAAGGAAAGCCATATTTATTCAAAGGAGAAGTGTTTTGTAGTAACCATGTTAAAGAAGATTATACAATTCAACCTAATTTAAACAACAGAAATCAGGAAGAGAAAGAGGACTAAAATCCAAAACCTTGAGTTCTGCTCAACATTTTGTTGGCATTTTCTAAGTGCTGATCTATGGCGAGGATCTAAATTCATAGTTTGTGTACTATGTAATTTCCTAACTTCCACTAAAATGGAAAAAAACCCCAAAACTGAGTATGTCAACCCCTGTGAGAATGGAGGGCCAGGTGATTTAGGATGCAGGCAGTAGAACACTAAACCTTATCCACTGCAGCTTACAGAATTTTCCAGGTATTTTATTAAAATAATTAGGTACATAATCAAATTTATACTAGGCTCCCTTTTACTAAGTGTGCAAAAAACCCCAAAAAAACCTTGATACAATAAACCTTCAATATACATGAAAAAAATGCTCAGAGCACTTAAAGTAGCATCCAAACCGTGATACAAGAAAGATAAGATTCTTGGCACTCAAACCTACCAGAAGCCTGTTGGTGTAGGAAGGATTTCTCCAGGCTGGAGGGCTTTGCCTTTGTAATGGCAATGACAGCCAGATCTGTTAAAAGAATATTCATGCATTTAGATACTAAAGCAAGATGAAATGAGACTTAAGGGCCATCTATTTATCAAGCTATTACGATAAGCAGGTCTTATCATAACATTAACTTGATTCATTAACTCAGTCCTTATATGTACAATACTCTGAAAGAAAACCTAAAGATGACACTCAGACTGTATCGAAGCCAGTGGCAAAATTCATATTGTTTTTAATAAAGGCAGGATTTCCTCAATCTCTGTGCTTTTTATTTGCTGTTTCTGTGCATTATTCTAAGAGAAATTATATTTGCTCCTCAGTTATGGGAGTAGAATGGCAACATGCAGTTCCTGTTCCAAGAATTATTAAAATCATGGGATAGAGAAATTATCATCGCAAAATCCAATAACTTTATGATAAGATCCAGAGGGGTTAGAAGTAGCAACAGAATTACGTAGAAACCATGTAAAAATATGCAAATAACAAGTACCTGACACTCTTGAATAGTTTGAAGCAGTCTTTATCCCCACAGCATGAACTTTACTGATCTTTCCAAAATATATGTTGTAATGAACAGAAATAACTCTCTATAATCTTCAAATGTCTATAAATACTCATTCCAGTTTTAATTCAGTATTTGAACTCAGTAACTACCTGTGGTGGTAAGCTGTAAAATTTTGGTACGCAACATACAAAAACTATTTCCTGTCATTGACCATTTCCTCCCATTTTAATGAAGAGTGAGACATTTGCATTGTGAGACAAAAAAAGACACTTCTAGCCACTCTTTCCACACTATCCCTTACTTTATGGAATGCTGCTTTATAGATTCTTTCTTGTTTGTTCTCAAGTGTTCAAAACAAGGTTTTCATGTGAAAATGCTATCCCATGAATTTTAAAAGTTTCATTACCCCTCTCTAAAGCAGTCTGACACATCTGCTCTGAAGTGCAGTAGATGTATGGGCACATAATAACAGATGAAGGCCCGTTATTTATTAATAAGAAAGAATATGAAATCCTTACATATTGTTTATCTTCTCTAGAAAGTCTACATCTTGAGGCAACAGCAGAAAAGCTATTTTAAATCTTGCTGGAAAGAGGAAAATGTGCCCATATATATTTTTTTTTTTTATTACTTACATTGATACACAAAAGTTGACTGACTCTTCAAAATACTTCCCATCAGGACAATTACATCCTTCTGCACAGTCATCAGCACAGATATTTGCCATAGAAAGTGAAGCACAGGAATGTTTACAAAAAGAAGAGCACTGATGATAAAGCATACCACTGTGACACATCACAGCTGGAGGAAAGAGAGGGAGAAAAAAGGGAGAACAGCATACTCTTAAAATGTGAAAACTAGAAAACAAAGCAATATATCATGGAAGTGCAAAAAAAAGCAAAGTGGTCTCTTGCTGCACTGGGTTTAGTTGAGAAGCATGACAAAAATACGCTGTTTTGCCAATTTCTTAAGTTAGAAATGCTTAGATTCCAGTGGGTTTGTATTAAAATAATTATTTGGCTGAAATAATCTGTTTTGTAAACAGTAGCTATCTATTCTTTCTATATGTTAAACTGGGCTTCTATCTAGTAATTCGGGCTTCCAAGAGAGGAAGAATGGTCCAGCTAAGGCTGAGGCATTGCTATATGGCTTAGAAACAGAAACACAGGAGTTGGACTTTGATAACCCTTGTGGGTCCCTTCCCACTCAGGATACTCTTAAGATGCTACGAAATGCCTTCTTTTAAATCATTACTGTATCCTACTTGTCAAATCACTGCACACCCTGCTCTGCCCACCCTAGGCAGCCCCTGCCAGCCCAGCTTGCCTTAGGGAATGACTTCCTTCCTGCTACTCCCTGACTACTTTATCCTAATAGGAGCTTCCATATGACTTAGGGGGTTAAAGAAGGAATTTCATTTCACTCTGTGACCAACAGAAAGGGCAGACGCTCCCTGTGGGGCAGCCCAGGGGCCCCCAGCTGTGATGCATAATGTAATGGCTATTATCATTCTCCCAGAGTACATCATTACTCCATGGCACAATTCTAGTTTCCAGGAAAAAGAAGCCAAACCCTGTATTTTGTGGAGCGAATGAAATTTGTAGACTTCTACATATTTCTAAAAGACATTCCATTATGGAAATATTACTCACCACAGTAAGAAATATGAGATCTGAAGTCAACAATGACGCCATGCTTGCCACAGACGTAAGCATAGTGTGCCAAAGCATTGCACAAACAACTGCTTCCACATTTGCACGCATCAAAGCGGCAGAGCTGGTAGTATAACCCTGGACTGATGTAGGCATGGCAGGGAGCAAAAACATCTTGGTTGATGATATCACACTGAGATGCATACCCAGCTAAGAGAAGGTGACATTGTTTTAGCCATTTGAATACAACAGTTAGTCAAATGAATAGCACTGAACATTAAAACCAAACATAGCCAGCTGTGCAATAAAATCTTGCATACAATGTCTTTCTGTAAAATTCTATAGTTTAAAATTGATATTACAAGCAACTCCCTCAACAGTAAACTCCAC
The DNA here is from genome assembly GCF_008360975.1 of Lichenostomus cassidix. Taxonomy (NCBI): domain Eukaryota; kingdom Metazoa; phylum Chordata; class Aves; order Passeriformes; family Meliphagidae; genus Lichenostomus; species Lichenostomus cassidix. Next base: position 38,124,663 of record NC_139480.1, on the reverse strand, counting down.
TTAAGATAAAAATAACTACACTTAAACAGTTATGCCTTCCTCTAGTAGCACAGGTAATTTAAATGCCAAAATAATATATTTCAAAAGAGTAGTTAAAAGAATCCACCAAAGTTTGGAATATGACTTTCCTACTTGACATTTCATTTAGCTTTAACATCAGCAATGGCCATATACCTTTTGGCATGTAGTATCAGGAAGTATTACAAACCAGAGCTTAAGGTCATGCAAATCCCATGTTGGCCATATACCTTCTAGCAGCAACAAACCTTCCTCCAGCCCTCCAGCCACTGAAGCAGACTACCACCACAAGTGGTGGAATAGCTAAGGAACACTGGAGTGTGGATTATATTTAAGCCACTTTTGCTGCTAAAAGAATGCCATGCACTCCATGTTTATTTCCACATACACACATTGACACAAGAGTTTCACATTTTATGGGGTCTCTCAGTGAACTAGATTCAAGGACTGAACTTGACTTGGTTGAAAATTAACCTGACAAAATAAGTAAACAAACAAACAACCTTTTTTTTTTATTATTATCATCTCAGACCTGGAAAAGATGCTTGCCCTTGTAGCATGGCCTAGATCACTTTACTGTCCTCTTCTTTTTCACAGTGATTATTACAGAGTCATAGGAAAATTTGGGCTGGAAAGGACCCTCAGAAAGTCAGGCAGTCCACCCTCCCGCTCTAAGCAGCTTACATTTACGTCAAACTCCACCTTCAGAGAGATAGCACAGAACTGAGGGTGAGGCATGAAGGCTCTGAGCTGATCTGGCTGAGATATACTGCTTTAGAAGACAGAGGATGAGGAAGGCATAAAAACTCTTATAATGCCACACATTGTTAGAGGTTTATGGTTATTCTAGACTTGCTTCAACAGGCTCTAAATATGGATAAATCCCACATCCTTAGTGAAATCTGATGTTTGAAACATTAAAAATATTAGACTACATTCTGTCAGAATTGGCAACTAAAGTCTACCCATTGTCTTCTTTAATTGGAAAGAACAGCAATGCAAAAAGGAGACAGTGAAAGTTCAATAGAAACCATCGTCATGTCAACCAGCCAAAACTAAATCTTTACTCAGGAATCTGAACAAATCCAAGGCTCTCAGATTGTCTGCACTGGCTTTTGTCAGAGAACATAGACGAAGGATAAAGAAACTTTTAATGCAACAAGCATGGAGAAGCCAGAAACAGGACTTTTGATCTGTACACTATCTCCTGTACTTTCTTCATGGAACTACAAACATGCATCACATCTTTCCTCTCAACTGACATAATTTGCAGGACCACAGACTGCAGCAGTGCAGAACCTGAAAGCAGCTCTCCCCTGCTGCAGGGGGAGCACTGCCCCAGAACCAGAACATGCAGGATGGTCATTCCATGGCCACGAGCCGTGGGGCTGGTCAGACACGGTTCTTGTAGAAGCGTTGCAGGTTTAGAAAGGCAGCTGTTTGGTTCCTGGTCTCCATGGTGTTTTTATTGTGGAAAACAGGGGAGGAGTGGGGAGATGGAGGAGGGGGAAGGGAAGGTGAGGGAGGGTACAGGTTCCATACAAGCCCAGAACCAAAGAGGCCCGTTCCAGATCTTGCTGGGGTTTTTATCTCTAGGGATGGGAGGCGGTCCTGACTCACATCCAGTCAGAAGGGGTCAGGGGGGTGGGGTCAGGGACAGGAAGGACACACGTTACAACAACAGACAGCTAACATTCTGTAGGTATAGCAGACAGCAGAATTTAGTACTCATGGCCAGTACATCCAGCATTAAATGACCAACTAGCTTTTAATTTTCAAGTACTTACACATCTAAACCTGAAGCTGAAATACATCTATGTGCAACTTCTTCACAGAGAAAACAAAAACTGTCCCATAATAATAAGATACAGCTAATTCCAGACTCCCATGTGAAAACATACCATTTTGCTGATTAACGTTGCAGGGATCAACCACAGGAATATTGACAGGCATGGAGCAAGCTGAAGAAACCTTCCATGCATTGGCATGAAGTTGTGGGGTTCCTTCTATCATCCCTGCTGGAGATCTGAAAAAGAAAAGATTAACACAGCAAGCATCCCGCTGACCTTAGGGACTACATGGGTGAGGGTGCAAGTTCATTAAAAAGGCTTAGATGCATAGTAACATTGAACAGTCAACATGCCAAAAGAATTTCCATCTGTGAGGTATAAAAGAAGAGAGGGCTTGCGAACCTTTTTCCTCAATATTTTATTCATGTGAAAATGGTTCTACACTCAAAGTCTGCTTTTACTTATGCGTAATTCAAGTACACTGAAATCAGTTGGAGAAGGCATTAATGAGAGGAGATTTGGCCTTTATACCAGCACAAAAATGGAGTGAGATGTCAAAATAGACAATATTTGAGCTCTAGAGTGGAGCTGTTTGCATTATGATGCTGGCTTGCACTAAGTATTTCATAAGCATTTATTATTGCTAAAGTTTCATTACATTATAGCTTGAGGAATTTTGGAGGAAACAAGGTTAAAAAGTAAGGAAAGTGTGCCCTTCTAATTAATATATTCCTGTGGTTGGTGGATTAGAATTACATTCTAATGTAATGTAATTCTGCATTCATAGAATTACATTACATTAGAATGTGGTTCAGAATTACATTTTTTTGAGTTAAAACTTGATGTGAGGAAAATTGAGCAGTAGTAAGTGTCAACCATGTGAGGATGATACAAGTATTTTCTATCTACCACTCTTTTCGTCAGTGCTCATGTATTTGCTGTGAAGATAAGGGAGTAACAAGAAAGGAAAAAGTGCATTCAATTAATACTATCATCCAAAAATTTCTACAAATATGAGAGGTTTCTATAATTACTTAGCAAAGCATCTTAGAATACCCAAATTTATGACTTTCATATTTTTTAAGTAACTACCATTTTAATTAAGAAATTTTATATTGGTTAGTTTAACAGAGTTTGAGCATGTTAATGAAATGAAATAATCAGACAAAACTTTTCATTGGTTATTAAACACAATATAGATGTACAATATGCAACTTACAGAAAATCATCTCTTAAATTTCCATTGTATGTTCCACATAGTCCTAATGTTCTTCTCTTCCATCTGACATCAACTTGAACATAGATCCTCTCTCCATCTTTAGCAAACAGTATCTTCAAGCCAAAACTAGTTTTCAGTTGAACAAAGAAAGAAGATATATTCTGAATTTCAACAGCCCCTGAATACAGCAAAAGAAGAAGAAAAACAAAGTCACTGAAACCCAACTTCCAGGTTGTACTGGTTTTCTCATTAAACAAAAAAGATTTTGAAAACTCAGAAATAAAATGAGAAACTATGTACAACCTCACTACCAGCCAAATATCTCACCTATTCTCCATCTGACCTAATTTCCAAGAACAACACAAATCAGAAATTCCAGCCACTGTCAACAGTACAAAATCTACCACCTTTCTGTGCCTGTGGGCTTTCTAGAAACCATACTTGCATCTCTCTTTTTTTTTTTAATTTTAGAAGAAAGCAATGCTACTGCAAGCCTCTGGCAATGAGAAGACTAGACAAGAACCCCCTTTGTTCTCAGTCTCCAGCAATATTATACAACTAATTAACAGATTTGTGTAAAGTGTATTGAATCTTTAGATAGAAGGTTCTCTCTTATCACTATTGATATGACAAGTACATCTCCCTCCTTGGACTGTATGTGAACTGAGCCCCTATCAAATTTCCAGTTTTCCTACCCAGCAAATCCATTATGTGAGGAAATGGAAATTTCACAGTCACAGCATTCATTTGCTACACATCGTTGTTCTACTTGCAGCTGCAGGCTTAAAGTGGATCTACCTTCACAAGCAGCCTCTACACATGCACACACACAGACTCAGGCGAATAAACTGAGAAAGGAAGATAAAACCCTTAAAGATGTCCTTATGTAATCAGACTTACTAGATAAACACAATAATCAAGAATGTGAAACCAAAATATTTTTCATAGATTATATTTGTTGCAGACTGTGGAGACAAGAAAGTGAACAGGGACTGATTCAAAAGAAATAAAATGAAGTTACCAATCAAATTATGAAGCAGAAGTGTCAACATAAAGCATAACCAAGCTATGATGCTCGTTACCATAGAAAGCTGTGAATGCCAAAAGCAGGACTGTGACTGGACAAATTCAATGAAGACAAGACATAGCTGCAACCACCAGCACAGGACTCTCTAATCTCTGTTTTTTTGAAGGCTGGAAAGAACTTAAATCTCACTTTACTCTTTTAGAAAGAGACAAAAAATCCGTAACTGGTCACTATAAGTTATAAAATTTAGCAATATAATTTCTACCTTCAGTGCTTGATTTTATAATATGTTTTTAGGGCTGGTATATTTTACTATCCTTTCCAAAAATGTGAAGTAACCTGACTGAAATCACAACATAAGTCAGCAGTGAAATCAATGTAGATTCCTTGGAGCACATGGATTCTATTCCATTCTATTTAGTCTAAAATGCTTTAAATAAGCTAGACCTTATCATCAAGGTCTCTTCACCTCCTTTCTTTTTCTTACCTCCTTCCCCCTAAATACAAACAAAATGAGTGGAATTTCTAGGTTCTCTGTAAGATAAGAAATGCAAATAAATGAGGGTGTAAACAAGAACTGTTTCACAGACAATAAAAGTAAATTTCTCTAATTATTACTAAAGTTTTAAAAAGTAAGTGATTGTACACTTCTATAAGTTATGTTTAAAGAAATACCCTTTTCACAGAGACATATTATTAAAAAGTTTTGGAGCATATAAGAGATAGAATGTGAACACTGGTAAAATTCTTCTCCATGCACTTCTTACCATTGAGGTTAAAAACTTGGTTAGGCACAGTTTGGATTTGACCATATCTAGTGAGAGTTACTTGTTTCCTCACATCATCTTCAAGAACTAGTGTTATAGACTCAATGCAGGCGTGGTCAAAGTTCTAAGTAGAAACAAGTTTCACCATCAGAAACGGGCAATGACATTAATATTAACATGGAATACAGAACCAAACAGGGAGAAAAAATAAGTATATAGAAAGGAAATATCAGAACTGTCATCAGGTAAATCAGTTGTAAACTATTGCTCAAAGCATTAAACAAAGCACTCAAAATTGTATGTCCAACATAATAAAACTTTGCTTATGCATAATCTCCTTATGCTAGGAAATGCATTTTAGCTATTATGGCAGTCTTATAGTAAGTGGACAGAGGTCCCTAGGCACTGATACTGGGTTCAAAATTCCATACTTGCATAGCCACCCTGGGTACTGCTCATTGATGGGTTAACCAGAGGTAGAGCAAGAATCTGACCCTGTCTAAATCAAGCTGCTGCAGCCAGAGAACAATGCAGCAATGCAGAAAAAAGAAACTTTGGCACACATGAAAGTGTTTCTCATCTTGAAATGTAGTGATGCTCTCTGATTACAGAGAAAAAGGATATAAATTCTCCAGAATTATATTACAATAAATTATAAATATCTGACTATTGAAAAATGGCAACCTATCACCTATATCACACACATCATTTTAGTGTGCAATCCAGGCAGAATTTATGAACCTAAATACAGGACAAAAGCTGACATATAATTAGCTGAAACCAAGCTTCTTATGCTCCCCAGGGACCCCTCTGTTTTCATTCAGAAACTCTTCAAGGCGCCTAGAGTTGTACAGAGGGTTATTACCAGTGGTGTTCTTGTTTCTCAATAGCTATCTAACCAACCTTTTTATGCTTGAGGCCACCTGAAATGCAGAAACAGTTGTCTCAACACCTATGCAGGAGCAGGAGGTGCTTACAAAAAAGGCAGAGAGGCACCAGCTTATAGTCAAGCTTTTGAAGGGAGGACATGAGAGACAGTCCCATAGTAAGGCATCACTCCCTTCTGAGGAGTTCAGACATCCCTGTCCTCAGCACATGGGCAGCTGTGAGTCACAGTCTCAAAGCCTCTTCTCCTGAGAGCCTGACTAACAGCATCATTAAATCTCACAGGTACGTACTTTTCATAAGCACTTTTATTCCTAAGCCTGTTGTTGAATGACAGCCAAAATATTTTCAAACAAGTATGTGTGGTGACTAGTCTTTTAGATAGTTTTCTAAAAGGCATTGTTCCAATCAATTAAATATGTTGTAACATATCAAATAAAAATCTAAAGCTACCAAAAAAACCCCAAAAGGCCTTGCCTAAATAGTGATGTGTTAAACCTACAATGCTACCAACAGCAGCTTTTCCAAAGCCTGACATATGTTGGTACCATAACTAAAGGTGTTTATACAATTTAATGTGCATAAATGAGTAACTCTTTAGACTTGATCCCTCTAAAGTTGCAATAGATTTTACAAAGGGCAATACAACCTGGAGCAACACAATTACAAAAAAAGCTGTAAGATGGTTTCAGTTTATATTTTCTATTTAATATAACCAAGTAGTTTACAGTAAAACTTATAAAAGATTGCCTGAAATACAGATGAACCTGCTTATTTAACATTTTTAAAAAATGTGGCTTACCTGTCCACAAGGTGCTTTTTGCAAAGTGATTGTGAATTTGTTTTTTCCAGTGCCTTTTACCAAAATGTACTGGCAAATCCCAAGAAAGGTAAAATGACGTCCATCAAATGTTGTGAAATGAGAGCTGCCTGTGATGGAGCACTCAGCTTGAGAGGAAAAGGATAAAGAATGTTCACTTGCATAAGAATGTATCATTATTCTTCAAATTATGTAAGAGAGAAAAAAAGAAACTTTCTCCTGATTTCTAATTATATGATCCAGGAGAACTTTAATATATCTAGCTATAATGGCATGTAGAAACAAATTATGCTGCAGACAACTATTTCCAACAGATACCATCCCATCTCATCTCATCAACAAGACCACATCCATGTGCAGCATCTTTTGGTTCTAACACTGTGAAATGCCTTTGACTAAAATACAAAAGACCTTTCTCTTTATTACAATTCAGAAGTATCCTAAAATCTTCTCATCATTTTTTTCCATGACTCAGTGAGAAAGAGGACAAGCCTCTTCCTCTATCCTTCTAGGTACTATGGCACTGCTTGTTACCACAGGCATGAAGCGGATGCAGATGTCTGTCTGTCATCAGGGCACATCTTTTGGGGTTTTTTTCCCAGCTGAAATCAGGAATGCACTGCTGAAGCAAGTCTCCAGCTCATCCCAACTTACTGCACTTTCATTCACACCATGGGGTAGATCAGAGCACATGAATTAGATTCATTTTAGCAGCAGAAGGTACTCTGTGGGGGCACATCTAACTGCTCCCATTGCTAACAGCAACTCAGTCCCTAGAACCAGACCAGAGTAGTTGTAATTAGTCCTCCACACCCAAACACAACCCATGCAAGACATACAGAGTGGTTCTCAATGTCAATTGTTTAACATTACAGATCCGCATCATCAAGCCCTGCTTAGCAGCTGTTAAGCCTTATCACCTCATTGAAAGAGGGCTCCTTAATTTGTAAAAAAGTCTCTTTCACAAGCTTCATAATATAAACTTGCCTAAGGTACAGAACTGTCAAGGGAGTTTCACTACCTGACTGCTCTATGTTCCTCTGTGTCTCATGACAGAGACATGTCATCTTTAAAGAAAAGGATCATTTTCAAACATGAACTGCTATTACGAGAGAGAAAATCCAGCACACTTAGCGTCAGAATGATGGTTTCTTTATCACTTACATTAAAGTTGCACCTAGAAGTGAGGAGATCCTTATACCTGGCCTAGGTGCTGCACAGGCAGTAAAAATACACCATCTGTGGCAAATAATACTGAGCATAAATGAGAGAAAGCAAACAAGAGGTGGATGTAGCACACTGAGGTAGGGAAGCAAATGGGAAAAGGCTGGATGAGTACGGTCAAGAAATTAACAGCTTCATTCCAGCGGGCCCACAGCTACTGTCAATATCCACCTGTTTAATCTTTCTTCCTAAATTACCAGCCAAAAGCCTTGGATCCTACTTGGTTCTATTGTCTTCTGAAGTTTGTCAACTTTGTTATGAAGTGAGAAAAGAGTAATGAAACACAAATACCTGGACAATCATGATCAGTGCAGTTCCAAATCCCACCAATACAAACACTAAAAAAAAAAAATTGCAAAACATAGAAAGATTGTTCTGATCTTTGGCAAAATAAGTAGTTTTGAATTAATTAATTTGCCTAGAATTCATGCAGAATAGCCTGCATATTTTAGTGATACACAGGCCACAGACTGTAAAACATAGACAGTAACTATTATTTAAAATGTAAATGGGACTGTGATGTTAAACTAACTATGGACAGTAGTCACAGAGAGATGAGTCACACAGGCTTTCACATACCAGTTGCTACATTCTTGTTCAATTTTTGAGCCTACAGGGAAAGCAGTTCCATGATAAAGACAAGGACAATTCGACAAAGAGATACAAGTTCCATTTTCCATAATGAGACCTATTGGGAAAGAAGTTGATAAATGAGATATACAACAAATTACGAAACTCCAGATCACTCTTCCCCCATCTGACTCAAACATTCCAATCTGCCAGAAGGTGATGTCATCAGTCTTAAACAAGGACCAGCAGAAACAATTGTCCAGTGAGTGCAGAGAGCTCAGAGTGAAGCTCCCTAAAAAGAAGTTGTCACTCTGAATCATTGCTTTTTGAAAAATATCTGCCTTCAGCATGTAAAACTGTACAGACTCAAAAATGAAAAGATTCTGAAATCTCTTTATCTTCAGTCTGTCTAGAACTAGGACTGCTCATAGTCCAGACAATAATTTTTTTTTCAGTACAGGTCTCAGAAACTTTGGTTTCTTTTACAGAGCATGACACATTCTGTTTAAGCAAAATTTCTATAGATTTTTTGAATAGTTCAAATAAAGTAGACTAAATCCATGTAATATCTTCTTGTAGAAGCATTAGTAATGGATCCAGTATTTAACTGATATTGCATGCTGAGACACCTTTGTATTCTAGATAAATGTTTAGCACACAGTAAAGGGCAGAATCACAGAGACAATAATAACAGCTAGGGCAGAATTTACACTATTCATAATTTTCAGGCTTTAACTTTAGGCACAGTCTATTTAGACTTCATTATGATGTTGCATACTAGCTTTACATGTATTTTTCAAATAACATTGACAGTATTTACCATCTGGACAGTAACAGCCATCTAAACAGTGCAGGTTGCTGCCAAGACAATCTTTTTCAAAAGTGCAGGTTGGTGGACAACAACTGATACAGTCACGGTGAACAAAGGTGTCCTCACACTTCTCAGCTAAAAAAAGAACCCATGATATATTGAACATTAGTGCAATTTCTCTTCCTGTGCTAGAAAACCCATTTCTGTCAAATAAACATTGTGGAGCTCTTCTGGTATAGATAGTTAATCAGATCAAGTACAATGAATGTTTTGGAGGAGTTTTAACTGAGGAACTATGGCGAAGCTCTCAACAATATTTGTCTTTCTTTAGCAACTCCTTGTATCATCTATCCAAAATAAGTTATAGCTTCTGTGACAGGGAAACGTTATATCTCAGCTAGCTCAAAGCCTTTTGCATGAGACTGAGCTGCGATTGATGGGCAGCAGTGATAACAAGAAGGAGCTGGATTAACTACATTAATTACAGGGCCAGTAGAGGCTGGAAGGTCTTCTGGGACAAGGAGCAACAACAGATCTCCACAGATGTTTGTTCTTTGTCCTTTGTCCAGAATATGATCTGCACACATGATGTTTCAAGCAATCCACAAAAACATGAATTTTGTATGGATCTAAATCATACCACAATGGAATGAAAATATTTCTCTAGCAAGTTACTGACTTCATTGTTTGCCATCAAGCGTGAAACTAGCTGATCAACTTGAGTATCAGATTTGAGTTCTAAAATGACAAATGTTGTCAAGATGGAATTATTTGGACTGTATGCATGGGATATCTCAAAGGTCATGTAGTATGCTTTATTAAAGAGTCTTACTACAGGCAGGAAAGTCATCCCTCCAGTCCCGCACCGGGGACCCAGCGTGAGAGCATGCTCTAGCGTACTCTGTCACTGCCCTGCAGTATGTTTCATCATCATCCACTCTGAAATGATAAAATAAGAGAGTAATCAAGGAATTCAATCCCATCTACAAATTTCTGCCATGTGACACGGCACAGGATATTTCACACATAGCTGACACCACTCAGTCATAAAAGCACAGGGAAAATATAAAAAGGAACGAGCTATACTGAATAAACCATTGTGGTTTTATCATTTGATCTCAAAAAAGTTACTTCATTTTAGTATTACCACGATGAAAAACTAATCTATTATTTTTAAAAAGTGCTGCTTAGAGTGAAAGAGAAACAGGACCTTTTTTTGAAGACAATGGACAACTCAACAGTCTCAAGATCCCCTTGTCAGGCCTCTCCCTCCTGCATGATGTAGAAACTCTGACCTACACTGATAAAAGACATTCTGGTTCAAGTAAGGACTTCAAGTCTCCAATTGCCTTGAACTTAGACAAGAAGAACCTTGTCAGTGGACTCCTGACCTTGTGCTGAAGTTCTCAGAGCCAGAAGCATTATCCACTGAATACTGTGGACAGGCTCAGGGATTTACAGCACAACCTTGGGCAAAGACAAGATTTCTGCCCTTGTCTATACCGAAGAAGCTATACAGTGCATTTTTACCAGAATCAAGTAAAATGACATTCATTAATGTTTAGGCAAGTTCAAATTTTATTCAGATGTAAGTCACATACGGTGAAATACCATCAAACTTTTGTTACTGTGAAAATCAAACAACTCACATCATTCACTGTGGAAGATTTGACGCCAAAATAAACTAGTCATAACACGACATTTCTATTATAAGCATGTTTATGACAGATCAACTGAGTTTGCCTCTCAGCACACAAGATCATGCTTCCAAAATTAATCGTCTTAAGAATATGTTTTATTGTGTTTGTATTCTGCTTTCAACACATCTGGTATCGAATCAAACACCACTATACTCTTCATTACAGTGATCGGAGTCTCTCCAGCTCTCCTTATCTAATCCAATTAAATGGGTCTTAATAGAAAGAATACTTGGTCTATACTATGGCCACACAAAAGAACTTCATAAACTGACACTAAGCCACAAGAAGAGAGGTCTCTTTCATAAACAAAGTAAGCCTAAATTAATGAGGTTCTGAGACACAGAAACTTCAAAGTTTTTAACATACACAGAATCACTTCAACACACATCAGATTGCTGACAAAAGGTCCAATCCTCCTTAACACCACAGCACTGATTCAATATCCTACTTGAAAAATTGTTTTTCATTATTCTTCGAAAGTCACAGTAATCTCCTGAGTTACACAGAGACCATACAGAGGCAACTCTTCTCTGAGCAACATCAATGTTTGCCTAGAAATACAAATTCTTCTATCTTGACTCTATGATAAATCAGAAAACCAAACATTCATCAAAAATTGAACTAACAGGTTGTAATGGAATATACTGAGTGATTGTTATGTTTAGTCTTGTGACCCTTTCTGTATGTATTTGATTAAATTAATGATACTCTGAGAAGTATATACTCTGATAAAAATCCTCCTATTTGTGACAATTACTTCTTAATTTGAAAACCTTGCTAAAAAGAAAGTGGTATGTTGCTCAATTATCTATTCAATTACTGGAGTACAAGTTTAACTTGAATGACAAGAACTAATCAGGAGTCTGGAGAGCTAAGGGGAAAATAACAAGTTGCCTACAATTCCAGCAGCTGAGGTGGTGTGACTCCCACCAAAACAAATGAGACTTGAATTTCTTTTGACAACTCTGATTTTAAATATATAGAACCATTTTGAAAAAATTCTACTAATTTGAAAAATAGTGGTTACTCATAAAAAAGCAGTTCAACTGTGTCTGACAAATGGTCCAGCTCCTCCAGTATTGTTGATATTTCTCCCTAGTATCATCTCCATGTACTTCTGTTTCAGGGCCTCCAGACACAAGCTTTATGGTGTTTTTGTGGTTAGCAGCGAACCTTTTGTCATGAGTGATTCGCCGTTCCTTTATCTTCCATTTATTTGTCTATTGTTTCCTTGAATCTATGTAAGCCCTTAGAAATCAAAATATCCCTTGTCAGTCTGGTTTTGTGTCCTTTGTTCCCACACAAAATCAACCCCTGAGAAACCCTGTGTCTTTCATTTTGAACTTGGTTTTCCTAACTTCCTTCAATGTTCTTTCATTCTGGTCTCACACAAAAGGGTAAGCATTCATTTCATGTGTCAAGATTAAATACACAAGAACTCCAGTACTTACCTGCAAAGATCATTCATACAGCTTGAAATATAAGAATACGGATCTATACTTTCATGACAGCTGAGAAAAGGAAACTGTAGGAATATTTGGCACTTGAAGAATATGTCCTGTGCATTAAGGAGAATCAGTAAATGAAAGTTAGCCAATACTTTCTGAACTGGCATCATTCTCTTTAGCTTTGTTTCCCTAGTCTAAAGTCCTTTATATCCCCATTAAAATTTGAGAATGGCACAGTGTCAATTTACTTTTATTATTCTTCCTAAAATTTGTTCTCTCTGCCTAGGCATACTTGACTGCATGCTGGTCTTAAACCAGCTGAGATGAAAGGGTGTGAAATGACAAAAAAAAGCATTTTGTGTCAATGCAAAAGCTGACCTGCAGATATTTCTGCAGTATTTCACAATTGCTAAAAATAATGAGGCGTAAGATGCCAGGACTGGAAACTGAACCCAAGTTTAATGCAGTAATGAAGAGTTCTGCCAGCAGACTGGTGCCACTTGGCACATCCAATCTGAGCCTTTGTACTTTTAAGCTAAACATATGAAGAACTTCAAGCACTCCCTAGCAACAGCCCTGATCTGAATACTTCCTTTCTCAAAGCCTCAATGCATTTAAGGCTTTTTCAACATTGTGTATATTGTTAGATTCTTGTACCATCAGTAGGCAATGAATATGAAGAAAATACATGTATAAGTGTACATGTATCCAAGTATATACATAAAATATTATTAATTTACCTCAGTGGATCCTGCATTGGCTGAGCAAGGACTGGAAAAATCTGAGGCAGTAGGGACACAAGCTGTATCATCGGAGGCTTGCACAGCCCAGCTGTTTGCAAATTCAGCAATGTCTTCTGTATATTCACCTACTGCATGAAAATATTTGAAGAGCAACAATAAAAAAAATTGTCAACATAAACACATAAGACAGCTTTGAAATTTTTAATAATTTTTCAATGTATTCATTAGCTCAATTATAGATGTTTTCAGAGCACAAATTGTAAAGAAAAGTATTTTTCTTTTTTTTATTTCAAGCTGTATTTTATACTCCGTTTAAATAAAAAGATTGAAAAATACATGACAAGGTGCTGGCTTGGGGTTTTTTAAGTGTAATCACTCATAATTTTATAAAAAATATACAAATAAAGACAAGTGTAAGGCATTGAGTACTTAAGAAAAAATACACTTCTTTGAAGCAATTCAAGTCTTTCATCATGTTCCACTAAGGTCTGTTAGTGGTATTATCTCCCTTCTCTTCCCTTAGTGCAGAAAAGCCCTACAACACACACTCATGAGATGCCCAGCACTTCTCACAGCATGAGCATTGGAGAATTAATGAACAAGATGCATGACTGGAAGTCATGGCAACAGGCTTAGATACATGAACATACAAGAAGTTTGGCAATAAAGAAACAGACCAAAAATTCCTGTATATTTGCAGCAAGAACTAAATATTGCATTTTCTCTACATTCGTAATGGGGTTAAAAAGAATATACTGCCTCCACTTTGAAGAACCTTACAGTAATTGGTATAAATGCTATGGTTATCTATATCTATGCATGGTTAGGAGACAAGGTATTGAATGAAATCAGCTAGAGAGGTTTTCTTTAACAGAGCTGCACTATAGAAAGCTTAATCTAACTTCTAGCACAAGAGGTACAAAGGTGGATACTACAACATTGAAAGCCACAAAGCACACTAATCAGGTATGTATACTTAGATCCCCACAAATAAATGAAGATAAGATTCTAATCATCTGTTACTAAAAAAAAGTCTGTTTTACTTAAGAGTCAGGGAGACTTAATATATTTCTTCCTCTCTGACAGAGTAGTTCTTTATGCAGAAAATACTTCCCAAACATAAAGGGCTAGGATTTGATCTAGAGGGGAACCTGTTGATAAAATTCTACTTCTACAAAAACATATAAATACCTTCTTGAACTAGGACCTTTTCCCTTTGCATCTTTAATGATGAGGAGAAGGAAAAGTGAAGCCGAAATACTATTTTATTGTAATAAGTGAAACAGGACTCTGTCTTTTCACAACATTATATTTATACAGCATTGTATTTAAAGTGAACATGGAAACTGTTAACACAAAGTAAGGCTAAGCTATTTACTTACTGTTTTGAAGTATCAGGTCATCATATTTATTGCCATTAAAATTTCCACAAAGGCCACAAGGTCTTCCCTTATGGTCTTCTGTCAGCTTAATATAAATACCAGAGTTTCCATCCCAAGCAAGAGAAAAACCAAAAGTAGTCTTCACCAGAATATAGTCAGCCAGTCTCTCAATGAAAGCATTTCCAACCGTCTGAGGCAATATTAACCTGGAAAAATATAGTCTATATCAAATATCTCAGATGAGGTGAGGTTCATGCTAGAAAAATGCCACATAAAACATCACCTTCGAACTCACTAAACCATTTTTCCCTGGTGTACACAGTCACTCCATTCAATTCTTCATCCTGTTTTTACTACCTTCTGTTTACTTCTCTATATCAACCATCAAAAATGAGTGCTTTCTGTTGTATACACCTATCAATTGTATCAATTATAAGCTTGCAAGAATAATGCATCTTTACTTCCAAAGCCTGGCACAGGTGCGTTATGGAATGCTTGAGTTCATGAGCCTGCTGTGTTGGGCAAGGAGCTATATGGTGCTATGAGCCCAAGCAGCCCTTCTGGGCACTGGGTCATCACTGGGTTAGACAACTGCAAATGGAGGAACTCGCAATGCAGAAAACACCTTTGACAAAAAAGTTGTAACTCTTCTTCCTTTGGTGAAAGACCACTGGACAATAATAAGCACAGATCTAATCCTAGTCTTCCAAAGTTGCTTCTGTTGGGTTGAACAGTATCACTGTAGCTATCATTCTCAGATACTAATGGCCATAGCATTCCAAAGGAGATGGCAAAAGCACCTTAACAAGCATTTTAAATTTTCTGTACTTTATCAACCAGTAAAATATACTTATGATAGCCTTGGGCTCATCTTTTTACTTGTTAAAAATAAGAAAAGGTAAATTTGAAGGTTTGACATACCTCAGAGATATTTTGTGGGTTTTTTTCCCCAAAGGGGCTTAAGATCTTTATTTTAACCAATTCAGACTCATCTAGAAGACGATCATGTCTTATATGAGCTATAGCTATAGCTACCAAGAACAAATAATGATTGCCTTGTTCCAAATGGTATCAGGATGCACCAGAGATTAGACAGGACTGCCTGACACAGACTTTGTCTGTACAAAGCAGGAATGAATAATTGTTAGGTTACAGCTGAGAAGTTGAACACAGTTAATGCAGGGAGTGTATTCTATCCTCACTCAGGTATTGCATCAGCACTGTTACATCTGCTCACACCAGAGCTCCATCAACCCCAATACAGAACTGCAAGGGATCAATGAAGATACAGATCAAATTAATTTATCTGGATTGTGTAAGAAGCATCAAATTCCCAAACTACACATTATCTTTTTGCAATAAAATATTAAAACACACCATTAGAACACTTACCTGATTCCATTTTTTCTTACTTCATGTCCTGAAATCATTATTTCTTGTTGGTTTGAAAAAAATAAGCTGATGGACCTATGACAAGTATATACTGAACCATAACAGTGAGGACTGTTATGAACCTATGAGGGAAAATATAGACACATAATAAGAGAAAATGCTTATCCTCAATAATATCACACCATTTTTATTAAATTCATACATGATATTTTAAATTTTTATGCTCCAGTTACTGAAAGCGCTTTACAAATAAATACCTAGAATATTACAAAGTCACAGTTACAAAGATATGCAGAACTCAAAGCTCACACTACACAATACTACTGAGAAATATATGGAGTGATTACTAGTGCATAGCATCACATGCCAGTGGTCTCAATACTGGGTGAAAGAGTCAAGTATTTCAGGCTGACAAACTTCAGAGCCATTGTGGTGAGCTAGCTTACAGTTGGCAAAGTAGGAGCTTGTTACTCACACTGGAGAAAACACCCCTATTGCTCTGTTTCTAGAGGTCTGATCTATAAAACAGAATTACAAACCAATACAGAACTTCAGTGGGATAGCAGCACTCTCCCTGCCAGCTGAGACTGGTACCAGCTGAACTACAGCATGCCTTCCTGAACCACTCAGGATTTCTTGAGATTTTGTGCTCCCACAGATCACAGCAGGCATCTAATTTACATGGAATTGTTAAAATCCATTTTGCACCAGCTTTCTAGCCCTGCTAATGGAGAAGGGTACACTTTTCTGAAGTATGCTTCTCCCCATTACAGCATAATAAACCAGAGGATTGGTTTAGTCACATATCAATTTATCTCGCTTGAATGCAGTACTCTCTTGACTTGAAAACTGTGGGTTTGTGCTTGAGAAAAACTTAGTTTTCATTCATCTCAGTGGGGATGAGCCACCCAAACCTGTAGGATGTCCTATAGTGCTTCAAAGCCTATGAGCTTATTTAAAATACCATTGAAGAGGGGAATGTGTTTTGAATCTTAGATGCCTATCAGTACCCAGATTAAAATATAGACAGAGTTTAGATAGCTCAAATATGACTTATGTTAATGTGTGTGCCATCATTCCCTGAGAAGGATGGGAATTTCATTACCAGTTTATTTGACAGTGCTGTGAAGCTAAATAAACTTCTAATTGGGAACATTTTACCAACATAGTGATGGAGGCAGTAAATGTAATTGTTTTGAAGAAAATACCTGTGAGTAAACACATATAGTGATAATGAATACTTGAATTAATCTTCCTTAACTGACACTAAATCCTGGAAGTAAAAACATGTTTATTTCAGTGAAATAAACTAGACCAGGAAAAGCATTAAGAATTTTTACATGTATAAAGATAATCATCATTAAAGACAACATTAAAGTTATTAGTACTGCCAGATGGCTTCTATGTAAACCTGGCCCAAGACAGAAACACAATAAAGGAAAATCAAAATAATTCTTATGCTTTCTTTTCCTCTTGAGGGGTAGATTATTAAAGCCAGACAGACCATAACATGAGGATTTGGCAAGGTTTTTGACTCTCCATTGCCCAGTTTGTCTACAATCTCACATTACTTATGACTTTGCTGAGAAAACATTTTCAGTTTTTAGTAAAACATGACATTTGTTCCAGCAGTTGAATGGAGCCTTCTCTTTTTCCAGAGCCACTGGAATCCACCCACACATTGATTCTAGATTTTAATATGATCTTGGACTTTGCTACAGCACTTTCTGGAAACCCCTAAGAGGTCACAGCTGCATATAGAATCCAAAGAATTAAAATGAAATTGTGGAAGACAGGTGTAACAGCATCTCTCTGTAAATTGAGTAGGCAGAAATTACTGTTTTAATGGTAGATTTATCTTTGCTAAGTGCTGTTATCTGAGGGAAGAAGAGGTCATCTGTTTATAAATGAAAAATAGTCCTCAGAGCAGAAACCAGCATCTAGATCTGCCCTTATCCCTGAGATGCCTGTACCCACACGGGCTCAGAATTAGGACCCCTCTTGTCCCTTCTTCACTGCCGAGTCAGCACCAAATCCCAACCATTGTGAATAAAGTAATATAATGAGCTTGTATCCTCTCCCCACAGTAACCCACAGCCTGACATATAGGGCATCTCTCTTGAAAGAAGGTATAGTTTTGAACTCTCCCTGACCCAAAGTCATTAACCATGGATACTCAGCAATTTGAAGAAATTACTAAAAAGAGTGCCTTCCATACATAGGTCAAGATGAAAGCTTTTGAGCTGTTAATCTTCTCTGCATGACGTAGAGGTAATCCAAAATTAGAATGCAAATCCCTAGAGGGGACAGGGTGGGGGAGCAAATCCCATTGGCCAGAAGGCAGATCCTCATAGCGTGCCAATAGCTGTGAATCAGGGCCTAGCACATTCGTGTTCCTCGCTATTAGGCAAGTGATAGCTGTTTACACTTTACTCAGTAACTCAATATTTTTTTACAGTCTGACAGCTAAAGTTTTATTGAAAGTTTCTGAGGTCTGCTTTCAGACTCACTTTTGCTCCCAGAAGGGAGAGAGCAGAAATCCCATTAAGGATAAGAGGAGTAAGAAATACTATTTTTAATATACTGACTCTGTTGATTATAATTTCATCAGTGTTTTGAGTTACTCCTCATAGATTTAGCCACTTCCAGAAGCACAGTTTTATATTTAAATAACTAATGCCCAGTTTGGTACCTTTATTGTCTCTCCACTTCTTTTACTTATTTATTTGCTTTTGTATTTGCTTACATACTTGTTTCTAGTGTATGTTCATATACTTACCCAAACAGTGTACTGGGGTTCCAGAGTACTGCAGTCTTTTGCAAATATGTAGGAGCAATTTCCTGGGAAGTAGTAGTAAATGCCATCAAACGTTTCAAAATTATACTGTCCCCATGATTTGCAAATCCCATCTCGATCCTTACCAGTGTTAGGTACTGGAGAGAACACACTGAGTTTACAAGAAGCATGGTCATCGAAAATTGACAGGTGTCACATGCATCTACAAAAGTAGGAGCTCAGAAAGGAAACAAGAGCTTACAAAAGAAATACATAGCAAGTACAAAAGATAAACCTGTGTCAGCTTAAAATAAAGTCAGTACTCTTTTTTTAATCTTAAGACGACAGTTTTAGCCTTGTGCAATCATTGTTTCTATTTGCTTCAGTGGAGACATTTTATTTACAAGTAGAGGCATGAGATTTAGATATTCTGTACATCCTAGAAGACAATTATTGTTGATGTTTGCACACAGCAGATTCCAGAAACTAGTGTATTTAAATACTAGGTAATTTAATTTGCAATAAATCATTCATTAGGAAAAAAGCAGAGGCTTTTAGGTTGTTCAGCTAACTTTTAAAAAAAGTTGTCTGGCTACTGATGTGCTAGACAATGGTTTATCTGTTATGGTATCTGTGTATGATTACAACCCAAGTGCTAAAATTCAGGCATTTCTGATGCTGCTTTCTATATGTCCCTAATGCATATCATTTTAATCCTCCTAGCTTCTGGCCAAATGAGAGTCTTACTACAGAGAAATCACAAATATGCTGGTAACAGTAGTTTTTTTCAAAACCTGTATCCTAAATCTTCCTGAATGCTGACTCCAAATATTTTGGCCCAAAACTTACCAATTTGGCACCTGCTTCCTTGAGCCTGAAATAACTGACAGTCACAGGCACCTGCCTCTGTGCAGGCTGCTCCATTAAGGCATTCCTGAGGACATGAACCTGTAAGCAAGCATAGCAGCCTGTTAGTAGACACAGTATTTTGCAAACAGGCTGAGAGATCCCAGTTAAATCTGTTTATTGTTAAATCGCAAGCATCTATATTAGCTGAGAAAATTAACCAACGACCATCTCCATTTTTTAACGTTTGCTTAATTTTATCTTTTGTGTTCCTTGGTTAAAAGAGAAGCAAGGCTCTCATTTGGTTTGAGACTTATAAACTAACAAAGGAGCAAAAGGTCAGCCTCCTCCAAGCAAACAAAAGGTCAAGTTCCCATGTAAAGAAATCAAATCCCAGCCCCGCTGATCTCAAAATATACAGGACACAGATCATTCTAATTGGCTAAATTCAGCCTAATTTATACATATATTCAGTTTCTCCCTCCTAAACATTACTGCAAAGCGTACATTCAGCTTATAAACAGGCCAGAATATATATTTGAGAGAGTCAAAACCAGTCCTAAACAACCTTCCCTACACGCTAAAAAAAAGTCAGCTAAAAGGTTATTTCTGCTTCAGAGGTGACTGGAGTCAGAGACTTTAGATTCCATGGGAATGGTTTGTTTTATGTTATAATTAGTAATTTTTTTCCAAAAGCAGTTACATTAAATGGTTTTATAGTCTTCTTGAAAGCTAAGACCTCCTTGTCATTTACTAATCATTCATTGAGGTGGGTCTAAATCATAATTCCCCAAAAGTGGAGAAGAAAGCTGGTCCCAAAGCAAAACTTCATCAGTTTTTGCAGATAGTTGCTTGCCTTCTTGGAGTAGGATCAAAACTCCACATACATACAAAATCTTCCAATGTTGCTGATGGAGATTAAAAAAGCATCACAAAAGGCATGAAGTAAATTAAATAAACAGGCCCTTCCACTCCCAATGTATCCACAGTAAAGCTGCCAGGGACATTAAATGGGAACAAAATGGGACCTTTACAGTAAAGGTACACAGAAGCTACCAGTGATTAGGAACATCATCCATCATTGTGAAAATTCCATTCCATGCTTAGCTTTGAATATTTTCCATTTAAGAGCTGCTTTCCAAATATACACAGATACTCTGAAAATACCAGCAAAGCAAAAATTATTGTTTCTATAGCAGCACAAATGGGGAAATCGTCTTTGTAGTTTTTAGAATTTTGAGTTGCAAAACCACATATATTCATTTACATGGAAAGATGCAACAGAAGGCACCTATCTAGTCATTTTCCAAGAAGGACACCAAAATTCCAACCAAAGTTGCAAACAGTGAACTTTTCTGTAAAACAATTTCTGTAACTTTGGCCAGCTTTTACAGCTTTTCTGTAACTTTGGCCAGTTTGCCCAATGCTTAAAACCCTCCAGGAGCAGCTTTATGCTCATTGCCTGAATACTCCTTTCCCCTTGCACCACCAGTTACAAGCCTCTCTGACATACTTACATCCTCTGACAAGGCCAGAAAAAAGTGGCAGAAACAAAAAATTGCAATAGAACTAAACATCATTTTTAAAAAAATGGCTTCATTAGCTGTTTAGATTCAGTTGTAAGGCCTTATTTTGAAAGTAAAATTTTAAAAGATTTTTTTTTTAATTTAACATGCATAAAATGAGAAAGGACGGGGTTTTGTAGGGGCATGAGGAAGAGGGCTTCCAGCCCACGGTAACACAGGGGAGGAAAGCAGCATTGTCAGGGCTCTGTCC
Source organism: Lichenostomus cassidix (assembly GCF_008360975.1). Classification (NCBI taxonomy): domain Eukaryota; kingdom Metazoa; phylum Chordata; class Aves; order Passeriformes; family Meliphagidae; genus Lichenostomus; species Lichenostomus cassidix. The sequence goes on along the minus strand of NC_139480.1, from coordinate 38,103,469 downwards.
TCCTGCAGGTGAGGACAGCACTGACCTCCTGGTGGACTCCGCACAAGGGCCCCATGATGGTGCAACCGAGAGACAGCTTGAACCTGTCAGGGAAACATAAAATCAAAATCAGGGTGTTTGTGGTTTACACGTGAATTGATAAAAGCCTGAGGCCTTGCACTCAAACTCTGGGTTGGGACTTCTAATATAGAAGAGTAATTTGCATCTTTGCCAGTGCATAGCATGGGTACTGCTAGAAGGATTGGCAGCCTGGGGAGGAGAAGCAGGGTGGCTTTTGAGGGGACTGGGGAAAGATACAGCTGCTCTGTTAGACCACTACTGACCTCTCATCCTTGCCCTCCAGTTCCAGTGAATCACCGAGGCTCTGCAGGGGAAGTTTTGCATTTACATTTGAAAGGAAAAGGGAGGGGACAGAGAGCAACCTGCCTTTTTTACTTCAGTCAAATACCCACAGTTGGAGAGCTCCCTCTATTTCATCCGCTCCCCTGACTCGCGCTCTGTGCTGCACCCCAATCGTCCCACTATGGCCAGTCGAGCTGCAATGGATTTTAGCAGAGGTAGAGCGTCCTTACTGCGACAGCACTACTCTGCTGAGGGCCCTCCGAGGACACCGCCAGTCCTGCCTCTCGCAGAGGCTTGATTGCCCGTAGCACAGTGTTTGACACCAGCGACCTTCTGACCTGATCAGGGGCACATAGATCTCGAAGGGTCTTGGAGAGAAAAGCCTGGTTCAGCTGCAGGCTCCCCGAAACACTCTGAGGCGGGACCGCCCCTGGCTTCATGCCTACCCCCTTCCAACGGGGTTATAACCCTTGGCTGGGCTCCAGAGTGTGAATGTGTGGGAGAACGAGATTCCTCCGTTTACAACTGAACTTCAGCTCAACATTGCGGGGATGCTGCACTGAGGCAGCGTGGGGCCGGGGCGATGGGAGCCAGGGCCGGGTCGGGCCGGAGCTACCAGAGCACCACGTCCAGGGGGGAGCCTTGCCAGTGGCGCCGCCATTGTGCCTCTGACAAACACAAACAGCTTTTCAGGGCGTTCTGTTCACCCTCACAAAAGACAGAGATGTTCCGGGTTTGTTTCCCATGGTGTGCGTCAGTCAGCTCGGGAGGGTAGGCTGCCCACTGGGCGCTTTGCTGAGGGAGAATGAAGGCATGAGGCCACGGCTCGGGCGGGGTGAGCAGGTGGGGAGTAGCTGCTCCTCCTCACTGTCCTCCTGTTACCGCAGCCCTTCTCCCCACAAAGACTCATTTGTAAGGATGGCAAAGGCCCAGAGCAGAAAGGGAGGAGGGTTTCCCCTCCCTCTGCTTTTGTAGGTATAACCTACCTCGGCTGTTACAAGATCTCTTCTCTGTCGAGTTGCATTAAACTCATTTCTGGCGGAAAACAAAAAGGATCTTGTATTATCAAAGGTCCCTGGAGCAACCTGAATAAGCAAGTCCCCAGAGAGATGTGTTTCTCTCTGATTACCATCACTTTGTCAAAGAGGTCTTTCTTGGGTTAACATTTAAAAAGGTGATTTTTTTTTTTTTTTGGTCATTGTCTCATTTTACAGCATTGGGCGGCACTCCAATCTCTGCTTGGACAGGGAGGTACCTGGAGCTTTTGGGAGATGTGACTAGGCAATACAGACTTACACAACAGGATACAAAATTGTAAAGCAGCTTCATATTTACTTCGTGCTACAAGTGGCTACAAGTTCCCCAGAGTGTTGCTTGAATATACTCTGATGATACTCTTGATAGCAAGAAATGACTCTCCAGCTGGAGCCGACTTTATGATTTAGAAACAAGGGCATCAAACTATAAAACACACTTAGATCTATCAACACTTCATGATGGGATATCATTTGACTTGCATGTGTGTTCCCTAGATGTATTAGAATGCATTAGACATACAAAGCTACGTCCAACTTGATGCTTCCATTGAAATTGATGGCATAGCTCCCATTTAATTCAATGGGATCAGGAACATTGCCTAGTTTGGGTTTTGTTTGGATTTCAGCTTCTATGTGAAAATTTGTATTGAAAATGTTTATTTTAAGGCTGTATAGCACTTACTTCTCTGTGCTTCAAATAGCAGCTAGGATTTTATCATGCAGTTAAAATGGTAGATGGATATTCATTTAATGTATTTTTCCAGTAATGAAATCATGATCTCATGGTGTTTTCATTCCATTATTCCTCTAAGCTTTCTCGAGACCATAGAAGTATCCTCTTTCATGAGGACCTCCATTTTTCAAAGAGAGGACCCATGCCCGTTATGTAAATACTTGAAAAAGAGTTGTAAACATTCTGAACATTGTAAACATCCAACCTACATGTAGATGACATTTTACATGTTACATTCAAGCCTATATTTTACTTTCTAACTTGCACTGCATTGCATTTGCTCATTCTTGTTCTATTTGTAGGACTTGAGAAATAAGGAATAAAAACTTACCTCAAAGTTCTTCTCAAAAGAGAAAGCTTGCAGTAAGATCCTGTAGGTTAAAAAATCATGAAGTTTAACATTTTTTGCTGCAGCTTCACTCTGCCCTTGGCAAGCAATGTCAAGTTTAAAACAACACTATTGAATTTTGGGATTGAATAATTCTGAGTTTTCCAGGGCAACTTTGCACAAACTTTTCTGTTTCCAAGGAATGTAGCACTACATTCTCTCCTTCCTAAAAATTTGATTCTCTCGTGCACTCTTCACCTGCATGTTTTCATGGTTGTAGTTCATGGTACATGCTTCATGGTACATGCTACCATGAAGAAGTGAAAAAGATTTCATAGTTCTTCAGAGGCTCAGAACAAAAAAATAGAACAGGTAAACAGGTAAAATAGAACAGGCGCTCAGAGCTTTCCAGAATCAAACTTCCAGGGTTATAATAATTTTTTGACTGTTACTTGTAAGACTCAATTGTAAATAATTTTAAATGAGTCCATGCTTAAAACAAGCAAAAATATAAACAAACAAAAGCACAAACCAATTTCTTATATTACATTAGAAATCCTTATAATTGTTGCAAGGAAACTATCTATAAGATAGTTGCATTACATAGAAAATAAGATAATTTCTGTAACTAAAAGAGCAATTATTTACTCTAGCAGTCGAAAAATGTTTAAGAAAACTGCAGGTGCAGTCTATTTAACAAAATCATACTTCACTGAAAATCATTAAATGCTTACTCATCTGACCATAATAGCAAGAATGTCACGGAAATTAGATTTTGTTCATAAATAATTGTTTTGTAACAAATTCAGACATAAAAAAACAGATCTTAAAAAGAAGTTACATTCTAATTTCTTCACCTGTGAGAGAGAATGGTGATATATACTTGTTTAATTTGCATTTACAAATTTCAGCGAGGTCAAAAAATACAATAGAAAAATAAGGAGCTATAATATTAAAATATTTAGAAAAATCTTTGTAAAAATTAATATTACTACAAAAAATTGAATTAAATTCTTACCTTGCAAAGAGGACAGCAGTGAATGAAGCAAGAATATACTCCATGGTATCATTAAACTGAGCTTTCCTACAATGTTCATTTCAGTGTAAATTAGAATAAGGGAACTTGTACAAATTAATGGCTTTGATGATATGGCATCTTAAAACTATGTATTTCTACAGTGTGTTTAAATCCTTTAGAAGTTAGATAATTGGACTCATTATTTAAAATAATGCAATGCAAAAAAGGAAAAGGAGACTTCAATCTTGGTCGCTACATGCAGCTTCAGGAGTTCAGCGAGTGTTGCGTACAACTTCCTGGCTGCATGTCTCTCATTAGCAATGCATGGTAGCTCCTCAGCACAGTCTGTATTAGTTACACTTCCACCAGACCTGCGAGTATTACTCCCCTGTTGAATTGAATCGGCCCTTTATAACGTAGCAGACAATGACAGAAATGTTGCCATGTCGTAGTGGTTTGAGAGATCCTTCAGTCGGCACACACCTTTGTGTGCTTTGAGGCTTAAGCTGAGTGCTGTTCTCTATTCCTTAGTATGGCAAAATATTGTTGCAAGACCTTGAAATAATACCACTGCATAAACTATAACCAGATGGTTTTAGAGATTAACATATTAATGATTTATCTCTGTCCTAAAAGGAGAGATATGAACTTCCATTAAATAATGCATCCGGATTTTTAAGAATACTGTGGATGTATTTCTGGGTATAGTTTGCTTATAGTGCAAAAGAAGGTTTCTCAGATAATTATATTTTGGTTTTAAAAAATAATGTTACGAAAATTTCATATTAGGAAAAAGGAGAAAGAAGTCAACAGGGCCAAAGAGTTTCATTTCTTATTTTCATCAAAATATAAAAATATAATTTTACCAAAATTAAAAATTATCATATTTTAAAATAAAATACTCTTGCCATCTATACCATGATGTAAACAGAATCATTAAAAAGCCCAGCTTTAAAGATATATACAATGCTGCTTGAAATTGTTGTTGCTCATTTTATAGTGCAAAGCATATCTTTTGCCTAGTCCTCCATTCTTCCTAGGAGGTGCTTTGTGAGACCGTCTTGAGCATGCTACAGAAAGTGGGTTTGGACCCAAATAAAATTTAGAAGTTGATGGCCTCTCTTAGATAAAAAGTTCCCCCATCCTTTCTTCTAGCCTTTTCTCTTTCCTGCTCCCCAGATGGACAAGAGAAGGCAAATAAAAACTCAGCCTCTCTAAACACAGACAAGGACAAAACCCTGGTCCACGCAGCAGCCAACAGTACTGGTGAAGGTTTGGGATCACTGATGGCACAAAGGTACTTGTTTCAAACTGATACATAACACTGCACTCTGTGGAATATTTCTTAAGAACTATTTTTATTACTGTTGGATCTGAGAAGCTGACATTCCCATAATTGCATTTCAAGAGGTTTTTTTGCTTTGTTTTTACTTTTGACGAGCCATAGGCTGGTCCCATGGACTGGCTGCTTGTCTGCAACTGGACTGCATCTCTCAGCTCAGTTGCATCTTCTGCATGTGGTCTGAAACCACTCCACACCGCAAACAGAAGCAAAAGAAGTGAGTTCCTAGGCCATATGGACACATTTATACAGTCACTCACAGACTTTTAACTCTTATGTGAGAACTTATAGGACATATAGATTCACCATAAACCTACTCCCAAGGCTGCTCTCGAGATGAAACCAAGCATTACATCTTCCAAATTCCATCACCAGTCTCTGTGTTATCTTACTGTCAAGCTAAGTCTGCTTTAGAAACTGTTCCAAGCTCCTCTGAGAAATCTCACCTGGGATTCCTCCCTTCCTTAAGACTGTAGTTCTCACCATGCTTCATATGCAATTTCACAAATAAATTAATATAAAATTAATAGAAATTAATTCTTTTTGTTTAACAGAAACTATCCAAAATGGCTTTTTTGTGAGTTTTGTTTGGTTTTTTAAAAATTTTTCTACAGCAGAGTTGGTATATGTTGTATTTCACAGTTGTTTAACTTCTAATATTTAAAAATAGGCTGAGCCTTATTAGCTGCAAAGGAACTTTGTAAGAATTCAAGCAATAGGCTTCATAAAGTTTAGACATCTCTGCCCAAGGCAAGGTAGCAAACAGCACAGTCCCTAGTGCATTAAGGATGTCAGCTAAAGAAAAAGAATTATTCAGCCAAGTACCCTGACTTGTAACTCAGAGGACTATATTAAAAAAGAGATTAAAAAAATCGAATCAAATTATATCAAGGCAGCAACACACATTATCTACACAAGTATTAGAATACTCCCAGACTGGCACTTCTGAAAAATTTGAACAGAAAAAAAACAAGAGAAAATAATTGCTTTTGTAAGAAAACGAGCACAATACAGAACACACTTGTCCACACTTTAAAAATGCCAGTGTTACATTTTAAAGTTGCAGATTTTTCTTCAAAAATAAAATTCAAACATTTCAATGTTAATATAGTTGCATATTGTATTCAAAATTTATTTTCTCCACATTTTCCAACATCATGTTTGAGAGGACTTAAATTTATATACAGGTTAAAATTTACCAGGATTATAAACAATGGATGAGGAAGTAACTGCTTTCCCGTGCCATGTGCACAAGCTTGCCCTGGTCTGGAACTGGGTCCACTGTCGTTAACAAAACACGGTATTTTCAATGAAGAATTCAAGTGAGGCCACATTTTGTTGTGCACAGATGATCATCCTAAGGATTAGCATTGGTGAAAGTAAGGAAAGAGCTGGGTGATACAAGGTTAAGGACATTTCTTCTTTTCTGAGAACCATCTCCAGAGCTTCTCAAGAACCTTCCTAATGGTTTGAAGATCAAACTCTTATTATTTCTCTGTGGATGTGTGTCTCTGGGCAGAGTGGATGCTCAATGACAAACACTTGATTACCATCCCTGCAGAATCAGGACACGAGGAGACATTTTTACAAACGCCTTCAAATTTTACAGGGGTTACAGTTCCCTAATGAAGTTAAGCCCTCTAGTGGGTGATCAGTAAGCAACCTCACAGAATAAAAATTTTTAACCATCCAGGCAGACAGCAGCCCAATTCTACGAACAATTCTCATTTAGAAAGCATGTGGGAAGGACATCACTCCACAGGATTGATGGGGCATTTTTATAGGATCAGAGTTCAGTTCAGAAAGCATTTTTATTACATTAAGAGTCTGCTGGTTGAAGAAATGACATGCAGATATCATCTCTGGATATATTAGTAGCAATGCAAGTTTTATTTTCAGCCATTCCACAAAAGAACAGCAAAACAATAATCCCCAATTGTTACAAGCTGTTCTGAGCAGCAAAACAGATCCATCAGGCTTCCTCGTAACTGTGAAATCCACCCCTAAGGTTACTGCCAGCAGGTCTTGCAAATCCCCCTGCCTCCTGAAGTTTCACACCACTGCAACTTTGCATCATCTCTTTTCCCCTCCATCCCACTGATCTAACAGCTAGGCAAGAATCAGTTTTGAACAAGCCACAGCATAGGGTATGAATGTGCCAACTGGCAGGCCAGGATGCATTTCCTAAGCAATGAGTGAGCCACTGCTTTTCGGTCGAGCCAAACTACTAAAAGGCTTTCTTTTCCCTCAGCTGAAGCTAATTAACATCAAGATACAAGTTTTCACAAAACTCATCGGACTTCAAGCAAACAAACTCAAAAGGTAGCTCTGCATAGCATCTTTTCCTCGGAAAGCCAGGATAGGAGACTGAACATTGTAGTTTTCAGCAGCCCAAGAGCTTAGAGTGCAGGAAAGGGGGACTGAGGAAAGCAGACCATGCATCTTGCCAAAGATAGCAGTCTGGGATGCGTTTCCTATTTGCTTAGCTTAAAACCAAAAAAATCCTGCTATGTAAATTGGTGATAGACCATACAACAGTTCCTTTTGCTTCAATGGGAGAACGAGGGGTTTGAATAAAAGTTTTCAACTTCTATTCAAATCATGGAATGCAGTTCTGTTGTGGCAGAAACTGACAGCTAAAATGGGGAGATGGATGCAGTTCCTTTTTTAGAAGGAATTTGTTTGCTACATGTTTAACTACTGAGTAACTGTGAGTATACCTTTAATACTCTTCTACTGAGAAAGGAGACATCATGACAAATGCTTAACATTAATAAAAAGCTGTAAGCACCTTTTTATTAAACTAGAGCAAAAGGGTGGAATTTTACTATTCGTTCCAATTCCCCATCTCACAAAGGAAGCTGGTTTAATGTGTTCACCAAGTACACTGAATAAAAGCCACCCATTAAGCATATAATACCATGCTAATAGAAAGCGCAACAAATATCTCAAGTACCAATGTGCTTCTATGACAGTTCCAGTACTGGTATACAAGCATGAGACATTAAAATACCAGACTTGGAGAGCAATACAGCAGTAGCTGGGCTCTCAGGGTCTTTTTCTCCAGTGTTTCTGCCAGTTCCACTCCAAAGTGGCTTACATCGGAAACAACAGACCAGGGCTGTGCTCACACCTGTTGAGTCAGCGTGTATCCAAGGCGTTACTCCGTTACTTACAACTCTTCCAAAGGACAGAATTAGTGTTTTTAACACTGTTGTTGATCCATCCCACATTTCTGCAGAATTTACATTTTGCCCCTGGGTCAAGAGATAAGAACTGAAACTTCTCCAGCATTTAATACACACATCCTCTAGCTAAATTTTTGAAAGTTACAACTTTTTCCTTCCCCCTTCTTCTTCCAAGGCCTTCAAATTGCCTCACCCAGCTCCTCACAGAAGCAGTTACTCCTCTGTGCTTATACTGTATGAACATGTGGTTGAAGAATATATCACTTAGACCTAATCCTAAAACACTAAATCCTTGATTTATTTTTACAAAATACCATTTTTGAGTATTTTAAGTTACCTGCATTTCAAAATACTAATGCAGGACTCTGTCTCTACATTATCTGGTAATGCAAAAGCTCAATACACCTCCCTCCCCTGCCCTCGTAATTACTTTGGCTTTGACTGTTAACTACTAGAAGGGTTAAGACTGCAATCTTTCATGAACCAGTGCACTGTTTGGTGCATGTACACACAAAATCCAGGATGTGAGCCTTTATGTTTGGATAGCCACACATTCCTCAATAGGAGAAAGCTTTTATTCCAAAGACCCTACCTACCCACAAAAATTATGAAAGGATAAAAAAGAACTGCCATCAGCCCTTTTAATTTTTCTGTAATACAAACCCCTTTGTGTACCAATCTTAACATACAGTGAAAAAATCCCTTTACCCACCCAAGAAAAGGCAATTTAGAAACATGAAAATTACCAAATTCCATTTATTGACTGTCACATGACTACAGACCAATTTTAACGGTAAGACTTCTGGTAGCGTGCACGTGCACCCGGTCCTCCGAATTTCTTAGATTCGCAACGGCGAGGATCTGCAACAAGCAGAGTCCTATCATACTGGATCAGAATATCCTTGATCTCTTTCTTGGAAGCTTCATCAACATCTGTTTAAAAAAAAAAAAAAAACAACTCTTTAGTTTAAGCAGTTTCACACGGAACAAATCCACATTACTTTTTGCACTAAAACAACCAAAAGCCGTATTTCCACTTATATCTAATACAACAACCAAAATTACTTACATTTTTGATAGTAAGCCACCAAAGCTTTGGAAATAGCTTGACGGATAGCTGTTAAAAAAAACATAAAAGATCAGTAAGGATTGCAGATCTATTTAAAATTTAAACACGAAGTGCCAATTATCTGAGAAATGTGCTATTTTGCTTGCTGCCAAATTGTCCTTTCTCTCCTTAATATCCCCTCCCACATACTCCACGTGACCTTTACTTGGGCAAATTTTAAGAAATCTGTGCCAAGAGGCCACCCAAAGTTCATCTGTTGATTTGACAGCTGGCAGCTAGCCAAGAAATTGCACAAGGGATGTCTGATCACCTTCTCTCCTGAGTACTAATGGAGGTTCATCTTCTATCTACAAGCAGTCAACTTTCAAAAGCCTTAGAAACACAGAGAAACACTCTGAAGTGTCTATCCTTTTCAACAAAGGTAAGTTTGATCAGTGTGTTGAAAAAGTAAGAGCCAAAAGGGTCAACAGGATCGTTTGTGTGCTAGAACATGGCAATACCAAAAAACTAGCACAATAACACAGTAATCAGAACTCAAACCAGGAGAATGGGAGTAACTGTCATGACGTTGTTACACTGGTATCTATCAAAACATCAGGATTTTGATGAAAATATAAATGTTCTGAAAAACAAATGCTATCAAGTTTGAGCCTGAAATTTGCCTCTGCTTTTTACACAGCCTCAGCTCCACTTCACTAACTACATTCAAGTTAAGAGCAGAACAAATCTATCTTTTGTAAAAATGAACTCTTATTAACAGCTAATGCAAACATATTCCTAGACTTCTTTGCAAGGGGAAAACTGCCTAGCTTTGCTCATCACCTGAAAGATGCTTCTGAACATGGAAACAAATACACAGCTAAGGATATAATTTCTAATGCTAAACCCCTCCCAAAATCCTTGTGCTTAGCTGTATTTGAATTATCCTGTCACACTGTACAATGTAAAGGTAGTTTCCTCAAAACTTGATCATTTTGCTTCACTCAGCTTACTCTGTTACAGCTTAGCATATAAAATGTAATTAATAAACCCTTATGAAAAACTACATTTGCACAGTGAGAAAAGAAACAGAACACAGTTTGGCAAGTCAGTATTCTGAACTCAAGCCTCTTTAATACGCAGCTGCATTGGGTTTTTTCCCATGACAGCTCCCACTCTGTGTTCTAGCTCCACCTGAGCAGTGCTTGCACAGCATCAAGGCTGTGCCTACAACATTTCTCTGTCACCATTAGGCTGGCAGTGGGCAAGATCTTGGAGGAAACATAGCCAGGGCAGCTGATCCAAACTAACCAGCAGGGATATTCCATACCAGAGGATGTCTGCTCAGCAGTAAAAGCAAAGGAAGACCAACTGCTACAGGTATTGCAGCGCCAGTTCCCGGAAAGTGGCTGAACAAGGCCTGCTGATGGAAGCTTTTTGTTTTCCTTTGCTTCAGTGCACAGCCTTTGCTTTTGCTTTATTAATACGCCTTCATCTTGACCCACAAGGTTCTTCCATCTTATTTTCTCCCCCTCCCCATCAAGAAAAGCAGAGGAGTGACATAGCAGCTTGGTGGGCACCCAGCATCCAGCCCGTGTCAACTCATCACAGTGGCTTTACCCATTCCAGCCCACACCAGAAATCCCACCAAAAAGCCTACCATAGATTTGTGCTACATGGCCACCACCCTTCACACGGACTCTGATGTCAACACCAGCAAACCGTTCCTTCCCCAGGAGGAGGACAGGTTCAAGCAGCTGGTAAACAAAACACAAAGAAAATTCATTTGTAATCAGGATTGAAGCATGTAGTAGGTTTACCAACTGTGATGTTATTGAATATTCTGAAAAATGGAGCCTTGATTTTAAAAGCACATACTCAGGTCAAGCACACCTCTTGCAGAGTTCTTTGACATCTACTAGTGCTGACATAAGATATATTTACTTAAGTCTTTGGTTTATTTAAGTTTCAAATATCTTAATAGCAAAGTACATGCACATGGGATTTGAGTGAAAGGGAATAGTTTAACTAGAATGCTGTAACTACATACAGAAAGTCAGTCAAGTTCATTAAAACTGAAGAACTGAAGTAATTTGTAGGTAGTTTTCTTCACTATTTATTATACTGTATGATTACTAGGCAGTTTTAGATTATCTCAGCAGTGTTCAGCAGGCATTGTGTAAAGTTCTAAACAGCCTTTTTAAAATGAGCACACTAAGTCCCCCATTTCAGTTTACAAAGTGCATAGGAAATGCAGAAAATACTTCACATTAAGTGAAACCTGTTAAGCAAAATCCCCCATCACAGAAGTGCAGTTTACTGACTTTTCAAAACAGCATCTGTATTTTAGGTAATCAGTTAACAACCAAAAATTTGGTACTTTGGTAAGACAAGCAACTTGTCTCTAGTGTCAAGCAATTACATGTAGAAAGGGGAAGCAGGGCAGAGACTGGGTGGATGCTTACTTTATACTGCAGAGTTCTGGGCTCAATCATTTCCAGGGGTCTTCCATTAACTTTAATCAGGCCATTCCCTCTCTTGCAGTGGGCAACAGCCGTTGCAGTTTTCTAAAATTCCAAATGTGCATTAATACAGCGTTTCATTTTAGTACAAGCAGCAGGAACTTCAATTTAATTTAAACAATCTAGCAGTCCAAGTCTTATGCCCAAGACTAACATTTGGCACTAAACAAAACAGCACCTCTCCTTATACCTCCAGGTATACTATACCCACAGCGTTAAGGTAAAATCTTAATAAAAATTTCCGTGTTTGATTTTCAGTTACAAGACTTAGTTGTATACGGAGAAAAGACCCATCCCTTCTACAATACCGTATTTTCCTGGCTTATTTCCTCACACGGTACCGTGAATTGTTCGGGACGCTGCATTTCATTAGTGCAAACTTCACCTTCCCCCCCACCACCTCACAACGTGGCCCTCGGATACCAGCCACGGTAAGGCAGGCCGCTGTGGACCGGGGCGCCAGCGGCGGCCACTCCCGAAGACTCCGGTGAGAGACAAGGCAGAGCCACTCTGCAGAGGAGCAAACCCTTCACCCCAGTACCGCAGCGCCCCGCCACAAGGCGCGCTCCGCCAGCCACGCACCGCGACACGTGGGCTGCCCAGCGGACACAGCCGGCCGACCCTCCCGCGGCCCAGCCCCGCCACACGGCCCTGCCGAGGAGCTGCGGCCGAGAAACGCCGAGCGCGAACGGCCCAGAGGCGCGGCCCAGCCCGCAGCGAGGAGCAGGCGGTGCAGGCCGCCATGCCCGCGCCTCACCTTCCTCCCGAAGACCTGGACGCTCTGCAGGGGGCCCTTGGCCGGCATGGCTGTTCCTGCAAAAGAGAGGGAGCGGCGTCAGCGCGGGCGGGAGGGGCGCGGGCGGGAGGGGCGCGGGCGGGCGGGGTGCGGGCGAGCGGGGTGCGGGCGGGCAGGGTGCGGGCGGGGAGGGTGCGGGCGAGCGGGGTGCGGGCGGGCAGGGTGCGGGCGGGGAGGGTGCGGGCGGGGAGGGTGCGGGCGGGCAGGGTGCGGGCGAGCGGCGGCCGGAGCGCCGCGACACTCACCTGGCCTCGGCGGCGGCTCGGCGGAAAGGCCGTACGGGGCTTCCTCGCCTCGAATCAGGGGCGCCGGGCCGCAAAGCGCAACGCCCTCACTTCCGGCAGCGCGACGGAGCGCGCGCCCGCCTTCGCTCCGCCTGGCGCGCTTTGCGGCAGCGCGAGGCACCGCCAGAGGCCTGTCGTTCCCCCCGCACCTTGGGCAGAGCCGCCGGGCCGGAGAGCCGGGGCTGCTCCCGCTCTGACACGGGTACAGTGCTGCAAACACTCACCGGGGCTGCTCCCGCTCTGACACGGGTACAGTGCTGCAAACACTCACCGGGCCGGAGCGGAGCGGCTGCTCCTGGCTGTGACGGGTCACAGTGCTGCAGGCGCTTACCGGCACGGAGGGACAGCGGGCACTGCCTGCGAGAGGCTTTTCCCACTGGTGACACCACGGTGTACCTAGCTGGGTGTCCCAGTCACAGAGCAGAGCCTAGGTACGCTGCTGCTGTAAAGAGAGCAAAATGATGCCATGCCTGAAAGGCTTGCAGTCACCCTTTGAACCTGCTTGAGATGCAACAATACAAACTACATAGCTTTTGTAATTTCAAAGTTTGGTAAACTGGAGAAGATGAAGCATTAAGCCCTGTATTCTCTTCTAGCACTGTGCACTGCGACACATTCAGGCAATGCCTTAAACCTGCTTGAATAGTAAGTGATTGTTATGTTTAAGATCAACTCGGTTGTCTTCAGATTTAGTGCATTCAGGGAACCCCTTGAATCAAATTTAGCTTCTGTCTGCGTTTTTTTCTTGTTTAATATCTGTCATAAAATATGGAATTTAAGTCACTTTCAGACTGAAAATATTTTACTTCTAATGCTGTAGTACTTAGTATGCAAAATTTTCCAGAAGGACAAAAGGAGAATCTGTTGATGAAATGAGGTTGAGCTTCTTAGATATTTTGAATGATACAGATTTAAATTACTATGATGGATTAGAAAGTTGAGTGCTCAAATGAAACAATCAGTTCCTTTGTCTTTGGACAGGATTTTAAATACTGAACATTAGTCATCAGTCATGTGAGGATTTAAACAAGCACTTAGCTTTATGCAATTTGAGTGATTAGTTCTGTTCAAGTGAATAGGACTGTGCAGAATGTGTAAGATTTAGCACATCTCAAACCCTCAATTGTAGAAAGCTTTAACATGTGATCCAAAAAGTGATTTATTTTGTTTAAGGCTGTTTCCTAAGGAACAGTGTTTATGCAGTCACACATGTTTATCATCCAGGCTTTCCCTGTCATCGGAGGAAGGGGAATGCTCACCCCCTTGTTGGCCAGTTTGAGTTAGTTTTTGCAGATGAGTGAAAATTTCAAAACCAATTTGGGTTTTATGTATTTGGTGAAAATAGGTGGCTCTGCATAAGAGAGACCTTTAACTTGTGCAATGAAAGCAGCTTCAGGAGCTGAAATATTGAGACATTATAAAACCTTTATTTAGGTGAAAAAGATAAAACATATTACCTAATTAACCCAGTTAGACAAAAAGGTTCAGCTAAGACTTATGACCAACCCAAAGGTGAGCCATTAGTAATTCAGTTTTGTTGGGTGTCCAGGGAACTTTTACAGAAAAAGAAAGCAAATCTAAATCTATTTCCTATGTGGGCATTATCTGAAGTCTGCTACTGGGGACCTATGTTTTAATATGAACTATATCATTAGACAGATTTTTTTCAAATGTATAAAACTTACATTTTGGGAGTGTGCTTTCTTAGGTTCTTTAACATTCATCCTCATTTGGTTGTTCATCTGCTGCATGCTCTTCCTGGAACTAAAACCAATCATCCTGGAGGAGCCTATGTGGAAACCAGGGGTATGCCTACATACATGTGTATTTCTACCTTCTATTACCAAAAGAAAACAATAACCAACATATAGTGATAGGCTTGCCTGGAAGATAAAGGCTTTGTGCTGCTTGTTCTCTTTGCTTCGTAGCATAAAAACAGGAATAAGAGTTAAGAGGTTGTAGGTTGTAACATTGTAAGAGTTAATTGGAACATAAATATCACCATATGCAAAACAAGCAAAAAAAAAAAAGAAAAAGATACCAGAATGGAAAAGAAACCCCAAGGTAAGACACTATACTTTTACAAAAAGTCCCAGCACTAACAATATCTCTATTTAGTCTTACTGAGCATGGAGTACTTTAAAATGGTAATGTGTCTCAGATTTCAAAAGGAATACATGGTAAGAATCTCCAAGCACCACCTACAAACTCTTATGTTCACTTCCTTTTTATTTGTGAAATAATTTCACCTGTGGAATGTAAGGCATTTGGTGGCCTTCTTTCTTTTTAACCTGATTTTTGTACCAGTGTGAGGACTTACACAGAGAGTAATCAGACCCAGAGAAACTAAGACATGTTTGCTGTTAAACCACTTGTAGCAGAAAGAACATCTCATTAAAAAGCTGGCAGATTTGTACCCATCTAGATAGGACATTTTTTCTAATAGAAGAAAAACTATTTGGGTTTTACTGGAGTGTAAGTACTTGATTTCACAGTCATTTTGCATTCTACTAACAGATGATGTGTGTTGTATCTTTGTACTAACAAGACTCTTACAAATACTAAATCTTTTAGATGGGCATTTAGTGAGGCTTTAAGGGATTGAGAGTCTCACTGCCTGATCTCCACTGGAGCTGCTTTGATCTCATTGCAGGCTGTGATGTAAGGTGCTGCTCTGACCTACTCATCTCCCATGGACCAACCACATGCACTGCTGCTCTGTTTTCTGGAAGCAGTGAGGGTATGGCAGCAGGCTATAGCACTGTGAGGGAGTGTCTCTGACAATGTCTCCAGTTGTTTCTTCTCTTTGTGACAGGAGCACAAGCCCTGTGTATATAACATGGCCCCACAGGAGTAGGGCTGGAAGGGAATGGCAGGAGGTGGACAAAGGTGAGCTATGCAGAGTCAGTGAGTTGGGCTGAGGAGAGCAGCATTGAATCTGTTTGTTTGGAAATTTGCCAGTAGAGCATTTGGAAAACTACAGTACAAAAGGTGTGTGTCAGTCCACTGACCACCAATACTGTCAGGCTGACGTAGTGCAACCCATTAATTTTATATTTATACTTAATTGTTACTTGAATGCTCACAGTTTAATTGGCATTCCTAAACAGGAATCAAATCTGCTGAAGATTTTTGTGATTTATGTGTTCTTGTGGGGTTTGTTTTTTTTCTGGGATTTTTTGTAGTTTGGAATTTAAAGCAGCAAGTGACTGGACTTCCATGTGAAATCATGATATTGATTCTCCACTTGGATCATGTCATCTTTCAAATCAAATTCACATGTAAGTTCAGAAGGTAAACATTCAGAGAAAATGGCATTTTAGCTTCCACTTAGCATGGAATTATGTTGCTGCCAAGAGAGTAAGGCAACAAAGAATCAAGGTCAATATATTAGCAAGGCCAGCTGTAATGTGACTCTAAATTTTCTCCTGTTGAAAAAGGAGAAAAAATGGTCTCAGTAGAAAAATAATGGGAGAATTAGTGAGATTATCTGCTTCATATATTATCTGAAACATCAATAGAAAGGTAAGAGCTACCTCAAAATACAGTCAGTTACTTCTACATATATTGTCATAGCAAATAAAATTATTGGATAAGTAAAGGAGCATTCAGGAGATGTACAAAGAAGAATTCTTCTACACAGTCCATAATCCCACTTTAGAAATCTATGCCTTCTACCGAAATGTCCCGATTTGCGATTGAATTGCACTTTTTAGGATTTTTTGTGGTTTTTTAGGAGAGTAGATAATTTTAACCAGGGAACAGATTTGTGTATTTCATGCATGATAAAGCATATTCTCGGAAGTCTTTACTTCAGACGGCAAAATTATCTCTTCAGAAGGCAATGTTGGCGTTGTACAGTTTTGTATCTTTTGAAAATTAGTGGATTCCTTCACTAAGAAATGGAAGTATTTCAAGAAAGAAGATACTGACGTGCCTTTTTAATGGCATCTCTTACAATCTGAAAGGACTGGGACACCAGAATTTAGTTCTCATATTACATTTGCAACTGATGCATGCTTGATGATAAAGTGTAATTAACTAATGGATCCCATTATTTGTGAGGATTGCTTTTTACAGATCATATTCATCCAGGCAGCAGCTGAAGAGTTTTCTAAACTCAATTAGTGCAAGAATGCTGTGGCCATTGGAAAAATGTCTGATGCATGCCAGAAAACAAATCTTCCCAGCTCTTGGAAATATGTTCTGAAAACAAATATGGATCACAGAAGATTTTCATAGCAATAAATACTTTTTTCCTAAAGATATATTTAAAATCTAAAGCAAAATCTTTGGTTTAATTATCCTTCTTAAATGAAGCTCTATAGTATAACCTCTGGAACACAGGATATGGATTGTCCTGGTTGGTGTGAATACTGACTCCCATTTGCAGGTTAAAAATGTTAATGTCACATTGAGATTGAAAACATGAGCCAATTTGTAATGTAGAAATTGACACAGCCTCATTCTTACTGAAATTCAATGCATGTAAATAATTAGCAATACAATAGTTTACTCAGGGCTAGGTTTAGCATTGCTACTTGGGAAAAATCACAATTAATGATTGTCTTGACTTTCATTGTGAATGAATAGGCTAGCTTGTTCAGTACAATAAACAAAAGAAAGACAAAGCTCATCTTGTATCTGAACATACAGGCAAAGATTAAGGCTCATGTTTCAGCTCTGTTACCTGACTTGTTGCTGAAATCTGAGAAAAGTTGTGACTTAAATTTGCAACATGCATCCTATTTACAATGCCTGGAAGTTTGTATTATCAATTAACATAATAACTTTCCAGCTGGAAAGTCATGGCTCATTTTAAAATCTTTCTGTATATCAAAGGCTAAAATTTAATGGTCTAGGACTTAGACTTGGAATATATGGTCAGTCTCTCTTGCAGCATACAAGGCTCTAGTGAAATCTATTGACAGCAAATTAGAATTACTTAAAACTCTTCTCCTCTGCATTCACAGAAGCTGCTCTTAAGTATGTGTGCGTGAGCTCACACACTCACACTTTTGTATGTCAGCAGGAATCAAAGCTGTAAGAAGCTGACCTGGCAACAGCCCAGTACCCCCAAGCTACCCAAATAAGCAAAGAAGTAAATAGAATCACGTACATGAAACAATTTATTTTTTTAGAACAGAACGGCATCTCCAAGCTTCCTGCTGTATTTTGCTGCCCCTGGAGGCTGCTTCTCAGTTTAGTTCCCATTTTTAGAAACTAAACACAGCAGGGTCCAGTGGGATCCAGCTGCCCTCTCTCAACTCTTCTCCAGAAAGAGAAGTCCTGGGTCTTAGCTTCTGCAGGGCTACTGGGATCCTTTCTACTTCTTTATATTAAAGAAATATGGGGAAGAATGACCATAGAAATAGACACCTATTTCACAATTAAAATACAGACTTTTTGCCCTCATTGGCTTAGTTACGTTCAGATTGCAAATACAGTACTGCACTCCATGATCCGTAGGCCTACATTTCTCTTTAAATCACTCTTTTGACGTGACACATACAGAAAGTTGCTGACTTCTAGTAGATGAAAAGGTGCAATTATTGTTATTGACTGCAGAAAAGGACTTAAATATGCACACACTTACTTTGCTGAAACATCAGTTGTGGTGTAGAGCAGAAAGAGATAGGCTTCTGTGAAGTTATATTAATATCTACTGAGGTAATTTCTATTTCTGATTTTGAATGTTTGTTGTTTCAAGTGAAACATTTTCCATTGCCTGTGGTAAGGGAGCAGATTAGGCAGAAGTATCAGAGCTCGTGAACTGCTGTGTACTTACTGACCTACCAGAGAACTGAGATATTTTCTCCAGAAACTGGAGCAGCTGAACTCTAAAGGAGAGTGAACCCTTTTGGCAAGGCTTTGTAAGGGCTCCGGATAGAAAATCTTGTGTTTGTGAAAGAAAGAGCAAGCAGAAACATGGTGACTGTTCAGCTTGTAGAATTAAGGGGAAATAATAACACATTTTATTCACACAGAGCTGAACACAGCTAGGTTTTCTGGACACTGCATGCTGTGAGGAACCAGGGAATTGTCAAACCCAGCAGAGTACCTGTCTGGTGTAGAGTTGACAAAGTGGCTATTATCTCTTACCAGCTGTAGCTCTTAAGCTGAAACAGTTCTTAGTGCCTTTTTACACGTTAATAGTTGATGGATTTTAAAGTAATCTACCCACCCTCACCTAGCCCTTTGTTAGGGGACAGCAGAGAAGAAGTCCTAGAGTCTTGTATCTCCAAAAGACTCTTCTGTAGTTCTTTCCTCCACTGTTCCCAAGAGAATCTAGCCCATAATATCTACACACTAGGAGATCTGCACAGTTCACAGAAACACAAACACATGCAGTATTACAACACATGTATTAAAATGACATTTTTTTACAAGATCAAAAACAGATAGAAAAAATGAAGGGCTGTGGGAAAGCTTTTACCAAATAAAAATGTCTATGGAGGCTTGATCATATGTGGGCCTGTGAATAACACTCAGGAGACTATAAACTTTAGACAAACCAGATGGTTAGACAGCAAACCAGATGCTTTTATTTATGAAGACAAAGTTTATATTTTGTAAGGTACTTTGTTCTTCTAGAGAAGGTTTCACACACAAAGTAAAAGAAATATATATGTGTCCCATGATGATGGGCTGTGGCTAGCACAGGCTTTTCCCACGAGAATTCTTCTTGTGTTTTATAAATAAAGTTTGGATGTTGTTGGAACAGTGTCCCAGAACTTGGGCAGTGCAGGCCTGGCCAATCAGGCCTAGGGGAAGGCTTCTGACTGACCAATCTGGGTGACTTGAGAACTCTATATATGTGATGAAATCAAAACAATAAAGGTCATTCCTTCTTGCCACTGAGAACTGATGCATTCATTACTCTGCTAGCTGCTCAACAGCGACTTCGAGCTGGAAAATTTCTTTTCACTAAAGGGTGTTTGGGCACTGAAACAGGCTCCCCAGGGAAGTGGTCACAGCATCAAGCCTGACAGAGTTCAAGAAGAGGTTGGACAATACTCTTGGGCACATGGTGTGACTCTGAGGGATGATCCTGTGCAGGGCCAAGAGTCAGACTCAGCAATCATTTTAGATCCTTCCAACTCAGCTTATTCTGTGATAATTGCATCACTGGATTGCTCTTATACATGGGGTTTCTTCTTTTTACTCCAGTAGCATCCAAAGGCTTGAGTGAAGATTATGAGCAGCTTTGTTACATGTCATAAAATTGCATAGGAATATACAGTCCTTGCTCAGAACAATTTAGAGTCCAAGGAAGACAAAATGTAATTCAGGAGTTGAACAATGACGGAGGAAAGTAGGAGACTACAGGCTGTTACTAATGGGTTTCAACTAGAGGTTATCTGTTCCAGTATTATAATCACACTGACCTTCTAGTCCTTTGGAATTTTTTTTGCAGTTTTACTGCAAACCCAGAAAGTACATTTGTCTTAAGTATAAAGTAAAGGCATACCAACTTTTCCTTCTCTCTAAGAAGCTGCTTCATCAAAGCCTTTTGAAATCTCAAGATCCCTTGAAATGCCCTGTTTTGTGAATCATCATCTGCACTCATTCAGTTGTGCTTCAGCCACTCCAGGAAACTGTTGCCCTATTGATGGCAGTCACTTCTCTGACAGAATGCCAATCAATAAGTGTATTACAGATTATTTCAATGCAAAGTCAACATTTTAGGCTTAAAACCTTATACTAGCTCTACTGCCCAGACAGTAGCCTCAAGCAGTACAGCAGCTGGAGCAGCTAATCATATATAACCTCTAATATATAATAATATATGAACTTTTTCTAAGTGTTTTTGTATGTCATAATTTCCCAGGAGCATTTAACCCATGTTTTATTTATTTATTTTCTCATGGTGCTATCTATTGCTTCTTGTTGATCTCAGGGAAAAAAATAGTATTTCTGGAAAGTATTTTCCAAAACTTTAACTCAGATATGGCATAGTGACACATATAACAAGCATATTAAGAAGCAAAAGACATTGGTTTGCTGAGTTTCTCATTGTAGTTTTAAAATAACAGATGCATGAAGTTTTAGCATCTGTTCCTCGTGAAGAATCACACCAAAATTTTGAACACCTCTTCAACAGAGATCCATTCTGAGCCCTCTTTCTGTTTACATTCCATGCAAATTTCAGCATTGCTGAAAATTCCATTTTCTGCATATCCTTGTACAGGTTTTGGTTTTATACTGGATTATAACTGCTCAATATAGCTATGGAGATTCAGAAAGCAGAGCACACAAAATATTTTGGTGGTAACAAAAACATCAGACTAATCTAAACTTTAGAAAGTGATTTTTCCTGGAAACTATTTCCAAAATAATTATCATAGAAAGGATGGCACTAGTACTGCATCTGTGAATTACAACAAAAGGGAAATACGTTTTTTTTTTTAAATCAAAATTGCTTAATTAATTTTATGTTAATCAAAATCAAGGAAATAATAGAGTATCTCAGTATGAGAAAAACCTGAGCTGAAAAAGAAAAGTACATCAACACAGAAATTATAGTTCCCCTAAATAATAGGAGAGCCATAGAGCCATATGCATTTCAAACTGTGAAATAAATTGAGTAGGATTTTCCTCTAGTTGCTGAATACAGGCATTGAATGAACACTGGAGAAATAATAATGCCATGCCAAAGCAAGACACCTCTCACAGATGTGGATATGCAGAGTGAGATATGTATGCTGTGTACACAACCCTTCATAATAAGCACCTTGGATGTTGTTTCACTTCTTTAGGTCAGATACTGCTTTGGGATCCATGGGAATCCCTGTGTTTGGCATGTTTTCTTCATGAGGAATAAAAATGCATGTATTAACCATGTAGCATCAAAGGTATTACTCACAATGATGAGCAATAATCCTCCCACAGTGATCATCATTGCATCTCCAATCCTG
Source organism: Lichenostomus cassidix (assembly GCF_008360975.1). NCBI lineage: Eukaryota > Metazoa > Chordata > Aves > Passeriformes > Meliphagidae > Lichenostomus > Lichenostomus cassidix. Next base: position 38,081,913 of record NC_139480.1, on the reverse strand, counting down.
TGTTTTGTTTTGAGTCCCTCATGGCAAGAAACACTGAGGTGCTGAGTGTGTCCCAAGAAGGGCAGCAAAGCAGGTGAAGGGTCTGGAACAGAAGTCCTGTGAGGAGCAGCTGAAGGAGCTGGGGTTGTTTAGACTGGAGGAGACTCAGGGGAGACCTTACTGCTCTCTGAAGGGAGGTTGTCACCAGGTGGTTGGGGGTTGATCTCTTACAAACTCTGGTGATTTTATACCACACAGAAATCAGTGGTTAGATGCAAAACGAATGCCAGATTTCAAAAATATTTAAAACATATATGACATTTAGATGCCTAAATATCCAAGGAATACAAAACCTCTGCCTTTAAGTAACTTCGGAGCCTGAGTTCTGTTTGCAGAATGACATAGATTGATAGTTATAGCTAATTAAAAGTTAATTAGATTAAGCTTTTTAAAGTACCTCTACCTTTCGTAATTAGGACTTTTCTTCATTGTCACTGGAGGTCTTTGAAATATCTATTTTCCATCTAGTCTGCTGTCTGTATCAAGGGGAGTAAACCTTTCCGTGTTACCAATTCCGTTTTTTTGAGGGGTTTGAAAGAAAACAGGTTGAGTATCTCGTAGACACACCAGTGCTGTGCTTGGGACAAATACATCAGAGTATTAGGAGCTTAAAGAATGCATTCCATTGGATTTAAAGATGCTCTGAACTGTTATTCTTATAGAAGCACTTTCCTTTTTTTTTTTTAAGATTGGGGTTAAAAGCTCTTCAAGTCTGTTTATTATGCATTCTGGACTCAGTGGCTAGTTGTTTATTTTAAGAGTTAAAGTATTTTGGAAGAAAGTTCCCATATAATCTCTACCATGTAATTCCATTCCATGCTCAGCAGCATTTAAATAGGTAAGCCACAAACACAATTTTTCACAATCTTACATCATCCCAAAATCTGTTTAATGGTAATTATATAGTTTTTGCCTCTTCGTATGGAGCTTATGTAAATATTTTTTTATCCATAGACAGCATCCAGTTTCAGATCTGTTGAAATTCAATTTGAATTTACTTAGTATTTATACCTTTTTCATTAAAATCTTAGAAAACTTAGAATTTTCTGTATTGTAATAATTTTTAAAATGTCATTCATACAGTTCTATTAACAGAAAAAATATTAATAGTGCTTTAATAAAATACTAAAATGTAATACAGTGAATTATCATTTTGAACATAATATTCTGCAGTTAGTTGCATGTTATGATCTTGACAGATATTTGCCTTTCAACAGCACAAAAAGTCAAACCATCATTTGTGCAAAAAGAAAAAGAGACCATCTCTGTGATCTCAGGCTGTGCATGCATGAATTTCCTCTATGCAGTGATCAAATCCTCTGAATACAAAGACTTAAACAAACTAAGCTATAGTTGTGACTGGACATGTACAGAGTCCTTGCCTTCAGCATCGGGAGCTTGCAGTTTTAATTTAACAATTCAATTCAGTGCCTTTATTGATTGCTCACAATGAGGCCATTTGGAAACCGTAGCAACAGAAATCGTGCTTTATATAGAGCAGTGTCAGTGCAAACTTGTTGCTTAGAGATTGAAATGCACATTTTATCTAAATTCTCCATGTTCCTGTTAATGTCTGCAAGTTTGGTTTTAAATTTTTTTGGCATATGTCCCTAAGTAATTATGTGACAACAGTTCAATAGGTAGCCCTGGTCCAAACATTATAACACTGCTTTAAAGTATGTATGCAGTTATTCTTTCCAAACCTCCAAAAGAAATAACCACTTTATGGGATGTTCTGAGAATGAAAAATTAATCTCTAAATGCATTTCCTTTCTGCTATTCCTGCATTAACTCTCCAGAGGAAAGGCTGAGCATAGGGTTTCACTTGAGCTACACTGTAAAGACCAATTGATGATTTCACATGTGACTGTTGCATAACCATCTAGTGATCAGACCTCTAGTTCTAATCTGATTTAGATTTGAAATCAGTTCATTTAAAGTGACCTTTGCAACTTCTGTCGTCTGTTTGGAGTCCCATAGAGCTCTTGTTACCAAAGGCTGCCTCAAACACAACTGAGAAGTGTAATCACTGATCTGTCCAAGCCTTTTCCACTCCACATATGTAGTCCTTCCATCTCTTCCCACAGTGCTAATTCTCTGCTTCCCCTTTATCCCTTTGCCTCTCCTTGCTTTGTCAGAGGGTTGTGACAAGCCTGGAACAGACTCAGTGCTGGTCTAAATGTGTGTGGGTGGCAGGAGATGGGGAGGATGAAGCCAGCTAGTGTGCAGCCCAGTGTAGCTTTGAGTGTCCTTGTGACATGGAGGGTGGGATTACAGCAGGTTGGCATTAATGCCAGCTGCCATGGGGGGAATGCTAATGTTTCCATAGCTTTCCCATCATCACCAAGCAAGACCTGCACCTCAAACACAGTGGACAAGCTACATTGAAGTGTGTTTGCTCTATCTCAAATTTATCACTACTTATCTGTACTAAAGGACAACTAGAAATCAGCTGATGTGTATTATTGTCATGAATTCAAAAATAATGCTTGAAAAAATATTGCAACAAACTTCTACAAGGATCCCAAAACCAATGCTTTTCAGTCTGACTTTTTCCGGGAGCAGGAGGAGTGGGGCAGCTCCTCGAGGCGGGATGAGTCAGGAGCTGAGGGTGACCCCAACACAGGCAGTTCCTCACCAAATGGGCACCATCTCATGGGCTGTGAGCTGGGGGCTGGTGTTGTCCATTTCACAATTTTATATTATTTTGGTTTTGCAAGCATGGTTTGCTTTTTGATTTATCTGTTTCTGAAAATCCTGCAAGCACTGCACAACACCCACTTACCAATAGAAATACTTGCTGCCTTGAACTGTTGACAGTTTAGTATAAAAATATTGTGAATTGACTAACCCTTTGTGAGCTACAGCCCTTTTGAACTGTTCCATGGCTCCTTTGGTAGCTGCATCTGGCAGTTTGAGCAGCACTGCTCTAGCCAATAGTTTATATCGTCAGCAAACTGCTTTGCTAAATTAAAAAAATTATTAACCTGGAAGTAAGCAGGCATCTTTCTTGAACACGAGTCCACTTTTACTGAGATGGCTGCTGGCATTAAGATGACTGAAGGATTTCTTTGTTGTGAAATTGTCTCTAGAGGCCTCCACCACCCTAAAGTGTTTGCTGTCCTCTCCTTAGGCACGTGCATCCGGCGTCACCCACAACCATGAGCCTTGAAAAGAAACAGGAACCTGCCAGTGGTGGGTGGAGAGAAAAGCAGTGGGAAGGCCAAAGGGAGCTGGTAAGGGACAAGCAGGCAATGAGAAGCAGAGCTGGTCTGAGCCCTCACCTAGTGCCGCCTTCACTGAACTCCACTCCCCATGAGAGTTTAGATTCCTCCGTTTGCAAATTGTCATGGACATTTATGTGCTTTTTTCCCTTCCTTTTCCTGTGCTTTGTTCACAGAAGGTTATTTCTGTTGCCCCAGGAGAGTGGACGGAAGCCCCAGCTGCTGTGTTTCCCCTCCATCTTGCAGTCTTAACAGAACCCTGACTATGCTAGCTTGGCTTGCACACTGGGGGCTCCCTCCTCCATCCTGTAAAGGGGAACGGGGGGATTAGGGTCCTTGCTTGTAACTCATTCCATCACACTGAAACTTATGCCTTCCTGTGCAGTCCATACCCACTCCTGTATTCAGGATACTTTAGCCCACGTATTGAATGTTTTTCTCACACACACACACACACACACACACACACACACACACACACACACAGACACACGTCTTGGTTTTGACACAGTAATGATCCAGCTTCACTAGTTTGCTCAATTTGCTTTGTGGCACTCAGAGCAACACAGAGCAACTGTAAAGCCTGCTTAATTGGGCTATTAAACTTTATGACCCACTCTGCATCCCTGAAGCAGTAAAAGGCAGAGTGCACTGGGAAATTGCGCCTGTCATTTGGAAAAACTAAGGAAGCAAGCACAAACACCTCCTCAAACCAGCCCTCACCCCATGCGAAGACAGTGAGCATCACCTCTGGTCCAGCAGGGCTGTGCTGGCAGCAGGGTGTCCAGAGGACAGGTGTGAGCAGAGGATAGGCAGAGTTTACCCTTGCAAAAATGCAGACAATAGCCCCTTCTTTAAAATGTGCTTTTCATTGTTTATAATGCAAGTCCACTAAAGATAATGATGCTTTAGATGTGAAAATTGCACCCTGATCTCATCAAACACTTGGACTATGCATGAGCAGAAGACCTGAAATCTGTGGTGATGTTTATAGGATCAAATCTTACTTTTCAGGAGCACCGCTGATGTAAAATATTGTCATTGGTACTAGTAACCCATCTAGAAGAATAACTACTGCTAGCAGTCTCATCACCATTCTGTCAGTCTTTTTTGGAGACTTTTGCAGTCATTATTTTATATACAAAAATAACAGAAGTAGTCCAAGCTCAGGAGGCAGGACCAGGGGCATTGCTGATCCCAGTATGTGCTCTGAGTCTACCCCTGACTCATTGGCTGGCCTTGAACCAAAGTCCTGGATCTGAGCACTACCTCCTTTGGGAAAGCTGACATCTGGGTTTGAAGCTTGCATTTTAGACCTTCCCTTTCAGATGTTTTCTGTAACTATCTGGCTGAAAGAGTTCTTCCAGAGGCAAGGTGTTAAATATTCCAGGAAGGGGTTAAGTGAGTCTGGCTGTTTGATTCCCTAAGGAAATTGGAGCTACATTCTAGAGAAAGAAGGAACGTGGGCTGTGCATGGTTCTAAACTTCTCACAGAAAGGCTCAAGATGAAATACATAGAGATTGTAACTGGAATATGAAGTTATAGCTAATATGTTTGTCAGCAAAAGCCATCTCTAGGTTGAAGAGCTTTTATTCTTAAGCAGGAAGATTTAGTTTAAGATTATGTAAGTAAAGCACCCACACAAAACCTGCTATTTCTTTTTATCATTCCATTTCCATTAAAAAATATACTTGTTCTGTTATAAAAGACTTGCTTTGCACTTACTCTTAGCAGTGCAAGTAGCTGGAAATGTCCCTTTTAAATTTTGTGGCTGCTTAGTTACCACAGCTTCTTGCTATCCAAATAGACTCACTCTGTCAGGGCTGCTAGATGGGGAGAGATAAACACAGGGAGCAATTGTGGCTTCCTGCCACCAGCCCTGCTCAGAAAGCAAGAAACAACAGCAGATGAACCGTTGCTGCGGCAGTGGTGGGAAGCTGTGGCCTCAAAGGAATAGGGGAGAAAAAAAATCCAACTAAATATCCTGAGAGCAAGATAAATAATGTCAAATAATGTGCTCTCTTTTAGTCCTATTTTGCTTAGTCAATAGTTTTAAGGCAAACATTAGTCTGCTGGGAAATAGTCCATGTAGATATGCTTAGAAAGTATCAGGTTTGAGGTAATGCAATGGGACATTCTATGTGCAAGACTTACTATGGTGGCAGCCAAATAAAAAATGATGTGGTATAGTCATTTATCAGCTGTAATTGCTGCGTGAGTTTTGCGTAAATGTAATTATCAGGTGTTGAGTTTTGTTACCTGACCATGTATTTTCCTTAATTATTCAGTTTTGGAAACTGTGAGTGGAAAGAAATGAAGAAAATTAGCTGATGGGAGAGAAAATGAGAGAAATGGAAAAAAATCCCAAAGAACAAAGTTGCAACTTAAGAGCTCCAGTGGGGTGAAAGTGGCAAGATCCAAAACATGAACAGATCTCAAGCAAACCAGCCTTTCCGTTCCCTCTGGTGGGATGTGGAGCTGGCAGTTTTCCTATCAGAAACTGCAGGACTAATTTCTGCTGTTGTAGGGCTTTGTAAGAGGAGTTTAATCAGACGCACTTATGCAGAAGAAGGGAAATAACAGCATTTGTTTGTTTTTTAACTTTCAGCAAGGTTGCATGGGGTGCTGCTAACTGCTGCTAGCAGGAGCTAAGCCTCACCGTGTTTCACACCAAAGGAAGGTTACACAATCCTGTGGGTGACAGAGTGTTTCTGGGAGGCACACTTTGCTGCGGACTTTGCTTGCATCACTTCCTGAAATAGAGATTGACTGATGTGATATATTCTTATTTTTATTCAGTTTTTTTTTCTCAAACCACACTTTACACTTACATGCTGTTTGCAGACTTCAGTTTTGAAGACATCATAATCGCTCAAATCAAGATGCACTGTATTTTAACATGGGTTGTCCCAGACTTTTCCTTTTTTCCCCCTGTTTTTCTGGCATTTCAGAATGGAAACTCTGCCAAAGCATGGACTAAAAAGGGAATTATATTCTTTGCAATATTTGTCATCATTTTAATTCACTTTAGTTTGGGCTGTCCTCAACTTGTGCTTTCTTAATGTGCTACAGATTTCCGAGTTGACAGTGGGTAACTGTGAGGAGCCAAGCACTGGTCAGCATGCAACTAGGCTTTTAACTCTCAGGAAAGTGTAGGAGGTAGTTTAGAACTTAAGTTGTTTTGTTGATTTTTTTCCATGGGAAAAAGATACCTCTTCTCTGTCCCTTGTGCATGAGAGAAATGTGAAAGAAGGGAGGTCTGGCAATTTCCTGCTTTTCTGCTTAGCAAACCCATGACAGCCACTGTCAGTGTTCTACCCTTTAGCCTACTATTTACCACTCTCTGTGCATTTTTGATGAAATGATTAACAGAAATTTATTTAAATATGATATATTGCACCCTCAGCTTCAATGTCTGCCAGGACTAGAGAGGAATGCAACTCCAGGAAATGTTGTTTCAATTTGTTTGGTGTTTCTGCATGACATTATCAAAACCCATTTAGTTTCATTGAATTAGTCTTATGTTTTTCACTATTAATGCGGATTAGGCAACAAGTTTAGCTTTGAGAATTAGAATTTATTCTTTCTTTTGCTGCAACAGAGAAGGATATGGGATGACAATCAAAACAGACATGGTTCATCACTTAAAACTGACAGCTCATCAGCTGCATGGTATGAGTGCTCTTTACTGTAATGAAAATACAAATGTGCCCTTTCTGTAGTGGTTTAAATCAATATATTTGACTTCTTTTTTTCAACTTGTGTAGCTAATGAAACATCTCAGAATGCTATTTCCAACAATAGGAAACAAAAAAATAGCAATTAATTTATCCTCCAATATAAACTGCACATGGATTATCCTGTTTCATAGGCAGTATTGGACCTACACGCCAAGAATTTATCTCACTTATTTTTCACAGCTCGTTTGAACTTTTAAGTCCTAGGTCTGCAGTTCAATTAATTCTGCATTAAGTAAAAAGGAATAAATCTATTTGTTTCCAGTTTGCTCTAGTAATTTCATTTAATTCATGGCCTTTATTGTAGGAAATAATTCTCTTCATCTTTTTTATCCCAACCAAGGTTTTTTTTGTATGTTCCCAGCATATCTTTTTCACATGCATCTGTCCCAATGTGAAAAATTTTATCCATATGGTGTTCCCACACAGGAGCTGGCCAGTATCTGTTGCTTACTTCTACTTACACTGCTTTCAGTATTCACATTTGGATTGGAGTGGCACAGTCATAAATTTTTATTTAATTTGGCTTTTGACCATTGCAGGCATTTCTAGCTGAATATCTGCTAGGTATTTTTCAGATTACCTTTAGGGATACATGCATCTTCCTGTGTCCTGAAGTGGGCACCTTTCTTCCAGACAGAGGTTTGTATTGCACACTGATGACCAGGTCCCAAATCTTACACTGCCTGCTCTGAAATCAGTATGCATTAAGAGGGTGGAATAGTGATCTTTGGTCTAGGAAACACTGGATCCTTAATAGCCTTTCTGGCAGAAGAAACTCATTTGCACTAAGTTAACCTGCTCTGAGACTTGTGCTCCTCTGCTTAATAATGTGGCATTTTCACAAAGCTATGAGACACTTGAAAACATAGCTGGTAGGCTATGATATGTATTAAATAAAATTATAACTTTAAACTTAATTATTATGGCCCTTTATACCACCTTTGAGGCATAATATTTAAATGCTTGATTTAACATAGTGAAAATTCCACATCACTAACAAGGCATACTAAGCTGCATTCTGTTTTTTAATGCTTTTGGTCCTCATTGACCCCTACTGGACTTATTGCCTATAAAATGAAACTCTAAATGAGCAGCACCTGGGAAGGTCAAAGAATGACTCTTTGAAAATCCTTGTTCAAATATGCCAAGAAGCAGGGAGAAGTTGCTGTAGCACTAGCAGAGGAATTTGTAAGAGGTGAGGAAGACTGGCTATGACCATATTAGGGTAGTGGAAAAGGCATGATTTTTCTTCTTCTTTTTTGTACCTGAAAGATCTTGATTCTATATTTTATTTTCTTCTTTTTTCTTCAAGATTATGTACTTGTTTACACTGAAAAGAGGTTTTGTTCTTACCCTAACTCTGTCTATCCTGCACAATAACAGCTGCTAAAGAAAAACATCGATTTCTTGCTGCTCTGCCCTGTAATTGTTGATGGAATCTGTCTTATTCCAATTAAAATGATAAATCATGGGGCCATGGCAGATTTCCCATGCTTTCGTAGAGCCTTGCTGAGACAGTTGTGTTCAGTTTGTTGTGTTGTGCAGGGGCTCATTACTCAATACCTCTCAGTTTAAGCGAAAGCTCATTTTGTCCTGGAACAAGAGCTGGAATGCCTACACACGGCACTGTCGTGTCCCACAGGAATAGGTGCTGGGCTGCCCAGCCCCCGGCTTCCCTCTGCTTTAAATCAAGACCTGTTGAAATAAGCACACCTCTCTGACATGCTTCATTGCTCTGTGATTTCTGAACATTGTCTTTTAAAGATGCTGTGTCTCTTTCCAGTGATGTAAGAATGGTTTTGTACAGCCTCCCAGGACCATACTCTGCCTTATCTTTGCTGAGGATGGTGCAAGTTTCATTTGCAAAGTGCTCCTGAAAATAAACAAGCAAAAATCTGAAAATATTTACTGCACATCCTGCCACTGCAATCCACAGATGCAAAGAGTTTATGGCATATTAGAAATAACATTTACTTCCACTCGGCGTTGTGATGTCAAGTATTTTCCTTTCACAAAAACACTGATCTAGTTTCATTTTCATCAAATTAGTGATTATGAAAAGTGTGCTTTTGCACTTAGAAGTACTCATCCAAATTTTGCTCATTTTGGAGATATCAGTCCATGGTTTGATTGTAATTATTTTTCAGCCAAGAAAATGAAGAGCAGGAGATAAAACTACTGCTTCGTCTTCTAAACATCTTTTGTGGTTTTCTACTGTGCCTATGAAGAGAGAAAAATAAATGAGGCATAATAGCCTGCTACTCCTCGACTGTATTTCATCTTTCCCTAGATCCGAAGTATGCTTGTACAGGTTTGTTTACACCAATAGTTTGGTATTTTGTTGATTATCATAATTTTTTTATTTGACTGTTAAGCTTTCAAAGCAGTACGGATTACTCAAAAAGACAGTGAAGCTAAATAAAGCTAATGCTAGAATACTATTGCTTGTGGTTTTAGATAGTCTAGGTTTTGCAAGATCTCTACACCTGAACATTAATAATGGGGCTTTTTCAGAACACTCTGCTCCTTAAAAAACCAATAAGACATGGGATTCTTAAGCGTAATAGTATTATGGATAAAAACAATTAAAGTTATTCCTCCCAGTTTTGGTTACTGAGATTTAACTTCAAATATTGAACATCTTATTTTGCTGCATACTTGCAGTTGTAGCTAAAATCCACCAATGAGTACAAGAAATTCTCTCTTAGTTTCATTGCAATATGGATGAGATACTTTAGTATTATTAATTATATTTAAATTATTCTGCAGTTTTGGAGAGAATAAAAATGAAACTACAAACACCTTCCTTAAAAGCTGTCTGCCGTTTTCATGTTTCCAACAGATTGCTCAATTACATGGCAAGACCTGAGAGCTGTGTTTATCTTTGAACTGTGAGTATATTTTATCAGGGGTAGCTTATATATAATTTTTAAAAAAATTTTTCTGGCCTCTTCATATGCTAACATATCAGTGAGCAACTGTTTCTGCACACAAAAGCAAGAGATGTGCAGTTTATTTCTGAGTGTTTTTACATTTCTGCATTCAAAGGACAGAAGTGGTAATAAAGAGCTTTAACTACTTGGGAAAATAATACATTAGGATTAACTATTCAACAAGTTTGGAGACCATGATGGGAACAGCCTGGGCTATTTCTGAAGTTGTGGAGTTCCCTATTTTCTGTAAAGAGAAACTGTGAGGCAATAGATGCCCAAAATAAGAAAATTTCACCAGCCTCAGGGGGTGATAGGTAAAGTCAGGGGAAACAAATAAATTGGGAGACCAGAGGATGGGAGTGCAAGCCACTGCTGTGGAAGGTTGTGTTACCCACCCAGGTTCAGAAGGAGAACACTAAAAAAACCCAGCATGGCTTCAACAGCAAGAAAGAAAAACACTATGAGGGTGGGAGCAGCAGAAAGGCTGTGCCTGTAAGAAGTAACAGGAAATCCTTCTGTAATTGCACTAATAGTAAGAGGAAGCTTTGGTCTCCTGCGTTGAGGGCAGGAAAGATCAAAACAGATGATGCTGGAAAGGCTGAAGTGTTTAATGCCTTTTTGCTGGAGTACCCTCTGCAGAGGACATCTGCTACCAGATGCCTGGCACAAATCACCCAAGTGACAGAGGACTAGGGTAAAGAAAACACAAGCACTTAAATAAGTTTAAGATTCCCAAATCAGCTAGTGAGAATGTCTCCCAGTAAATGTCATCCTGAACCATTAGACACAGTAAGCCTAGATCTGTTATGGGGGATTACCTCATTTAAATGTCACCAACTAGAAGTTTGGCACCCATTACAAACCATTTCTTTAATTAAGGGTCCCTGACCCCTCCCCAGGTCTCCCCCTGTTCTGCCCACAGGCCAGGATGCCATTCCAGCACCCTGGGACTACCAGTTCCTTCTCTGGTGACACTGCAGCAGAGCCAGTCTGCAGCTCCTCACAGCCATGCCCTGCAGGAATACTTAAGATTAAAAATATATTACCATGTGGTCTCCCTCCCTTTTCAGTAAATATGTGTAAATAAGGAAGGGAAATATCCACTGACCCCTGTAACAATGCAGATTAAATCTGTTCCCTTGCATGCTCCATTCCAAAATATCTGCATCTGCCACCTGTTCCCTTCACATCCTGACTTCCATGCAAAATGACTGTTTTCCTAGCATGTCATTTAAATAAAGGTATTTGCTCTGCACATACCTGCAATACTTGTTCAGCTCTTAGAAACTGCAAGTATCCTGCACCTGGCAGGTTACATAATGTGGCCTGGTGAAAGAGAAATATGGCCAATAAGTGCTTGACATAACCCTTTCATCTCTCTCCTTGCAAGCAACTTGTCTCTCTGCAGTTTCCTTTTACAGGCTGATTTGGAAGTTCCTTTAGAGTAGCTTGCATTTTATCTCTGGTTGGACATGAAATAACTCCACACACTGTACTGGAGGGAACATGTTGTTCTAATATCACAGGCACAGCTGCTTGGGCAGAGACTATTAACAATGAGGCATCCAGATAAAGTAAGTAGATACCTGCAAAAAAAGTTGCTACCTCATTAGAGACATTCTATCTTGCAGTACAGCTCTGTTTGAGAACCCATTTGGCTAGTGAAATATGAAATGAAAGGACAAACACATAGATGATCCTTTTTAATCAGTTTAATTAAAAGGGAAGGTTATTACTTGCTTTTACTTCCTTTCCTTTTAATCAAGCAAAAAATGTAATGTGATTTGTGTACCACAGGCAGCCAAAATAGTAGGACAAACCCTGCTGCAAAGTTTTATCAGCTTAATCTTTTTCTTCTGAGTGTCATTTGGCATTTGCGCTCAGAACTCATATGGACAAAAATCCTTAGAAAAATATCCACTGCCAGATTTGGTGGCTGTGTCCTAGTTAAACTCTCTTTCCACTTTTAGCTTTGTATCACCCATGAAAGATACCCAAACAAAACTATTAATTGGTGGAAAGGATGATTACAGAGGTGCCAGTTGCTGTAACAGTTGAGAGGGAACTGTGATTTGTTTGGGTTTTTTAATGGAAAAGTACCAATCCCTCATCAAATGCTCTTCTTGTTTAGCAAAGGTGACTGCAGTGGTGACTGCAGAAGAACCACTGCAATCTCAGTTTCCTGTTACCCCTGGGGCAGGGAAGAAGCCACTAGTACCAGTTCAGCTGCTTCCCAAGTTCTCTAAGTCTGCAGCTGAGTAAGAAGCGCAAGCTGGAAGGATTGAGGATATTTTTATTTCTTTAGCTGTTCTGAAAGGACTTCTCTTGCTTCCTTACCACGCTCCTTTCACATGATTTTTGACTGGCAGTCTTTCCCAATCCAGATTTTCACTGCTCAAAATGTGTCTTTTCCCTATCCTCCTGCCCTCAAAAGAACTTAAAACAGTTAGCACTTTACTAACTTCTTCAAGTGTTTTAAAATTTATTTAATACAGACAGACCTTCTCATTTAGGTAAATTTGAATCCCAAATGAGAATCAGTGTGACAATCTATTTGCCTTTGAAACTGTCTCCAACATGATGAACAGACAACTCTAAGAGAGGAAGAGAGAATACATGAGAAAATGTGGCTACCTTACGTCTTTGTTTACTAAGACAAAAAAGAGAAACTTGGAAATTGCTAAAAAGAGAAACATGCTATCTGTGAGAAAACAGAATGGAACTGGAAGAAACCCCCCTGTGCAGCTGTGGTGATGGTGTAGTTGTCCTTCTATGGCTTGTGAAGGGACAAGGCTAGTAGAGGTAAGGTCCATCCAGGCACACCATGTGGGAACCAAAAGATGGAGCTGAGCAGGGGGGACACTCTGTGCAGCAAATAGTGGGTGGCAGCCTTTTAGGAATAAGAGCAGCAAAGAGCAGGACCAAGATGACATCAAATTGCCTTAATTTTTACAAGCAATTAATTATGTATTGAGGTGCTTTTCTCGTGTGTCAAGGGATTTTATGTGCTCTTATGAACTAAAAATTGCACGTTTAATGAAGTCTTCGTGGGGTTTGCATAGCACCTTAAAGAACAAAGCCTGTGTATAAAAGAAGAAAACTCAGAGAGCCAGGGTGTAAGACCCATGAGGAAAACAGAGCTTTGCCTGCTACATTACTTAAATACTGAATCATTTCCAGTATCATGTGCCAGGTAATCATTCCAGAGCATGTAAGTTGTACCAATATGATCTGATATATCAAGAGGCAAGCCGGTTACATCACTTGTCTTGATCTTATCAGAACACAAAACCCATGTCTCTTTTTTTGTGTGTTCAGTGCATCATTTCCCAAACTACTTTTGTTGTGTTCCCTTCCCAGATGAATTTTTTTATTCATTGCCTACTAAATCCTCGGTGCAATCTGCATGTCCCAGCATAATTCCTTTAGTTCATTATCTGCTGCCTGAGCATAAACCCAGAATTAGTTTAGCTGTTGTTCTGGTAGCCTGAAGGCTGTTTCAGTCACGAAGAGAGCATTTCAGTTGCCTAAATTGAATGCCTGATGCCATTTGAGAAGCTCTGGAGTATCTAAGCAACCCATCAGAGCCGATAACACAAAATCTGTGAGAGACCTACACTGTTGTCAGGTGGCAGATAGAGAGATGTGGGACCTTCAGTTCATGTGAAGTTACATTTGGGTAAATGGATTGATCCTCAACAGCTGATCATAAACATTTTATTGTGTTGTGGAAGGTTCAGTTTGAATATAAACCAATATTCTCATGCCTGTTAACTTTTCATGGTGCTGTACATCTCTTCTTGCAGCCTGTTCTCCAAAAAGCAATTAACAAGTAATTATGTTCTATCTCATCTCAAGCTCATGTAAAGAGAACTCAAGTACAGGAAGCTAGAATAATGTTCAGAATTACATTGATATTTACACTTTTATTCATTTGCCAAGTTAGACATATGCATCATTCAGTTTCTAAGCTTGGTTTTCAGTAGCCATAGAAACTGGAGAAGAGTGAAAATGGCATGACTTGTTTCTTTTTTAGTTTACTGATCTTGGAAAGAATTCCTGAATCTGCAGTGCTGTATTATATTTAATCGTAATTTTGTCCAATCTAATTTTATGTCAAGAACAGTATATAACTTAAAAACATTATCAGGTACTTCATATTTTAGCATCTGGTATTGAAAATGCAAGAAATGTTCAGTGTGGTATAATTATTTTGTTTTGTTACACTAAAATCCAAAAATTGCTTCCCTTGGTGACTGTCCACCCTATAAGTAGATGTTTTCCTATGCTGTGTTCCTACAAATAGCTCTGCCATTTTTCACTGCTTGCTACATACCCTCCTGGGCTCCTGCTGAAAATGATATTTGCAGGAGGAAACAGATGGTGAAGTACTGATGCTAGAAAAATACTTAGCACCTCTAAGCTGTTCCTGTGGTCACTGAGGCTTATGGAAGTGATAGAACATATATGAAACTTTACATTGCCCTCAAGCATGGCATTTTTGCAAATGCTGATCATTTTAAAAATACCTTATAATCACAGAATAAGCTGAGTTGGAAGAGACCCACAAGGATCATCAAGTCCAACTCCTGGCCTTGCACAGGACCATCCCCAAAAGCCACACCATGTGCCCAACAGTATTGTTCAAACTCTTCTTGAACTCAGACAGGCTGTGACCACTTCTGTGAGGTCTCTGTTCCAGCACCCAACCACCCTCTGGGTGAAGAACCTTTCTGCCCTGGCACAACTTCAGGCCATTCCCTCGGGATCTGTCACTGATGCCTTTTTTTTTTCCTTCTGTGAAGCTTCCTAGATGTACATGAAAATGTGTTCAGTATTTTTAGGAATAGACTTTCAAAATCATGACTAAGTCATTATTCAGTTATGCCTTTGGGATACCAATTGCCATATCCCTTTATTCCTGGATTTACAAAATTAAATCATAATAAAAAATGGGAGATTAATTATACATATTCAAGTATGTTATCTTAAATAACTTAAATATTTTTTAAATTAAATTTGGATGTAAGTACCTAGGATTAAAAATCTCCTTTTTAAAATAGATTTCTATTAGATTTATATAGATATATAAATATTTCATATAAATATATAAATATAGCTTTAAAAATAACCTTTTATATATTTTCCTGTGTGAGATGCCTCTACTTTCTGAAAGTCATTGGAAACATTGCAAAGTCCTGTTCTGGTCCAAGAGCCTGATGTGAAACTCGAGGTTTGCCAGTCACACTTGGTGTAGGTGAGGCTGAGCTCGGCCCCTCTGCCCAGGGCTGGTCTGGGGGCACTGCACAGCCTGACACCAAGGGTGCAGCCTGGTCCTGCCTGTGGATCCTCCCGGGGCAGAAAGGACAAAGCAGTGCCAGCAGGGCCAGCAGCAGCTCTCTTTGACACAGGGTGATCTTCCTTCCCTGATACACCTGCTTGCATACTCAGCATGTAAACCTACAGAAAAATAACCATGTGACAAACTGGATGAGCCACACTAAGGATGAGCAGTCCTTGCTCCAGGGGCACCTGGAACCTTAGCAGAAGCAACTGTGGTGCTACCCATGTGCACTCAGCTTTCCTGTAGATGAACCCCTGGAGCCTGCACACTTCTAGCCTGCAGGTTTGAGCCTGTTTTAACTGACTTGTCTGTGTGCAAGAGTATGAGAGTGTGGCCTCATGATCAGCCATACCACAATCTATCCAGACCCCACTGCCTCACTCCATGTGAACCATCCAGTTGTATGCTCAGTGAGAGGTCCTTGTCTCAATTTTCCACATTAATCCATCTACAGAAGCATATTTCCCTCTGTGCTCTTGTAAGATTTGCCGTTTTCAGAAGCTTTAGCTTTCCTGTGCACCAAGCCTTTATAATATCTGCAAATAAAATAAAAAAAAATTCTTATGCTTCAACTGAGCCCTTGTCCCAATATGTTTCCAGCTCAAGAGCTGACTACTAAAATTTAGTATTTAAATTCTTCTTCTTGGGAAATACAGGACTCAAAAGATGTTCCTCAAGCTGAAATTAGGAACTTCCAACAATTCATGTTTTAGAAAAAAGTCTCTTGCATCCAGCAGTCCTTTGTATCTTCTACTTTTGCAACTTTCTGAAAACTCAGTATAAATCCAGTAGCACATTTATATGAGTATTAAATTTCTGTGGTATAAATGGCACTAAATCTGTTTCCTTTTATCCATGTGGCAGAGAGGACTCTGTGTCAGATGAATTAATTTATTTAAGACATATGTGAACACCAAAGTCACCTTCATCATGCATCAGATTAAAAAACAGTGATAGGCAGCGTAGTGCCTTGCCGAGTGAGGGTGTTCCGAGAGTCTGAAACATAACAGGGTCCAAACACAGTGCATCACATTTATTCAATTTTCCAGACTGATATTTCCTTTCATTTTCTTTTTGAATCTTCATCCGTTTGAATCTCTTCTTCATCTGAATCCATATAACAGTGTCCCAGGTTCTGTCTGACTTCTCTTGTTTTGTCTTGCTGTATGTACAGCATGTGAGGATGAACACCAAATTTTATCTCAATGACTTTAGTCACAGCATTAAAAAAAAAAGAAAGCACACCTTCATTGGAGGGTTTACTGTAAAGTGTTAGTTCACTGGAGAGTTTTCATTTTTAAACAAGTGATGCTTTGTTTGAACCATTGATGGAAGTATCCAGCTGCATGAGCACACTGCTCATGTTGTCTTGTGAGCTTCTGGCTGTAATAATGTGATCACTTTTACTGCTGAAGAGATTTCTTTGACACTTGTTTTCTCTTTCTTTCTCCCAAATATCCCAGAATGCTAATTACCAGGCATAGAAGTGGCAAGCAAATATGATGGAGGAAAAAGCACTTGATGTAAAGCAACAAAAACATTTGGTCCAGTTGGTTTTGTTTGGGATGTGCAAATAACGAAGTGCACACTTTACAGTGAGACATGTGCACAGTTTGACAGAGGTTTTATAGCTGAAATTACACTGTTCCCTGGCTACAAAGAAGAGTCCTAAACAAACCTCTTAAAAGTTCTTTTTGCACCTTTTTGTATCAACATCAATTTCTAGGAGCACATCTAGAAAAGCCATTGTATTAACATTTTTGCCAGTATTTACTGTGAGACTTAACTAATTCTATCATATGGTCTGTTTTCCAACACATACAGTGTTTTCCAACTTTTCTTTTTTAAATTATTATTACTTTCTGAGAATGTAATTATGCTGGCCTCCAAAAAAGGGTTCGGCAATTTTCCCTTTTTAACGGGAATGACGAAATATTGGAAGCATTTGAAGCCTAAGAAGCTCCTGAAAAGATTTATAGAAGTTAATGCTATAACTGTCCAGCCCTGGAGAGTTGCCACTTGGAAGGGCCCTGCTTAGAGTTTGAACTTAATTTATCAGCATCATGTCTTTAAAAAGTATTTTTCAGCACTTCAGTTATCTCCCCAAAATGATAACACCAGCAAACCAGGGCAGATCTGCCTGAGCCCAGGTTGCCAGAAAAATTTGTCACAGATATTCCCAAAGAACTGTGAAAAACTCATGTTCTATAAGCATCTTCTGTCACTCCCTTGCTGTGTGGTATTGGCACCAGGCAGTCAGAGAGCAAGGGCTTTGTGGTTCTTTTATGCCCCAATAATCCTGACTACTAAAATAGCCCTTTTGAGACTGCTGGCATCTACACTAGCCTTTAAACTTTGCTATACAACAGCCCCAACAGGGTTCTACAACCAGGAAAATAAAGCTGGCTTAAAACCAGTTCTGCGCAGCCTGGGTGCTGCACTGGGCACTCCCTTCACCCCTGATGGTCTGAGCTTGCTTTTGTGATGAAAAGTTTATGCAGAAATAGCAAGAATGCATTTTTACATTGCGAGCTTATATTATTTTCTTTCTGCTCCAATTGAACACCTAATGGTAAGGGACATAGCACCTGTGAAATACTGTGAATTATTGTGTAGTACACATAGCCCATAGTATTTTTGGTGTTAGCTCCAAATTGTTGGGTGAATTAAGAAGTTACTAATCATCTTGCTGTCAAGAGACAGCTGAATTTCTTTAGCTGAAAAGCACTACTGGTCTGCTGTCACTGAAGTAACACATTGCTTTTTGAGACCAAAATCCTTGGCTAATGTATTCATCTGTTTTGTGAGGAAAAACATCTGCATGTTGTGCCACCCGCAAAATGTTATGCACAACGACGTGTGCATAACTTGATGTATAACTTTCTAGTACACTAAGAAGGACTTCTAAGACAACCAGCCTTTGACTTGGGCAGCTTAAGCCATCTACTCTAGATTGCTGCACAGTCTAAAATAAATCATATCTGTGTCACAAGCTAAATATCTGGCGGCTGTTTCTCTCTTAGTAAAACAAAATCTATTCTAGATATGAATTGCTGAATATTTAGCAGCAAGTAAGACCTGTAACCAGTCTTACTGTAACTGCCTCTGGGTATTGACCAAATAATTTTACATAAGTATAGAAATGAATGCTTTATGTACTTGTAAGCTGAGATTTCTCTCATTCGAATTTTTAACACAGCATTTCAGATCTTCTCAGAAAAATACCCATGGAGTAAAATCCTGGTCCCAATTAATGTAATAGCAAACCTGCTAGTGACACTTGTGGGGCAGAGATTTAACTCACAGCCTGAAAGCTGATAGTAACTTTAGCTCAGTGGTCTGAAACCTGAGATCCAGAAGGAAGGGCATACATTAAATAGATAATTAGTTTATTTCTAGCTTGTATGCCAACAAGCAAGTAATAATACATGTTTGTATCATTTCCAATGACACAAGGAAAGCCACTACTCCCTATAAGTAATACAAAAGGCAGCAAATATTTGTCCTGCCCAACTTTTTCAATCTTCAGAAAGATAGCCTATATGCTGAAATATTTCATGTACTTCCTGAACCAGGATCATAGTCACTGCTTTTAAGAAAAAGAATTCCTTAGATTATATCTTTAGATAGTGCCCTTCATATTTAATGTGCAGAATTTTAAAACACACAAAATTAAGTAGGAGTTTCAGTTTTATTATATATATATAGATATATACACACTACTTAAAAAGATTTGTCCGCGTTTGTGAATATTTACAGATTACTCGAGTGCAAATTATAGAATAATTGATCTGTTGCCAACTAATAATTAAATGAAACACAAACCAAGATATTTCTGAACAGTTTTAAAATCTACTGTAGATATGCTGGGAGATATTTCATTATTTCTTGAATATTACATGTGCCTTTCTGATGGCATGGTCTGTCAAAGCATCAAGGAAACAAATAATTTCAAGAGTTTTCCCAGATTCCCAAGTGCAATAAGCAATAAAAAAAATTGGATAGCCAGACACCTACAAGGACTTAGGGATGAAATTACCTGCAGTGAACTTCAGTGGGAGAGCATATGTTGCAGGAAGGCAGAGCTTGGATGCAGCACAGCCAGGCAAGTCGTGTGCATCTGATTTGCCAGCTCAGTGTCCTGGTAAATGAGGTTGTTAAGAAAGAGAGTTCAATTTTAGAAGCAGGGACTCCTCTTGTGCTGATGTGCAGCGTGCGGTACATGAAGCAGGGCAGTCACAGGAATGTTTCCAGTGTCCATTAGCTTCTGCACCAGATGAGCTTGGCAAAAGGAGATCACAGGCACACAAAACAGAGGCATTGCTTCGTTATAAAAAAGATCTGTGCTCTGAAGCTAAGAAAAGTGAAGTCCTTCAGAGGCATTCCCATCCAGAAAGGGGGGTCCAACGAAGCATTAGGCCTGCTGATCTTTTGGGTGAGGCATTGACTCATCTCACATTAACATTTTTCTCCCCGAGTGCTCTGTTCCTATGAATAAGTCATATTTTCCTTGGGAGAAGCCTTTCTCAGTCCCTGCTCTTACCTCTGGGGCCTGGCTGCTGTAGAGCAGTCTCTGGCAGACATCAGATCCAGTCAGACCTGCTGCAGAACGGTGGCTTAGTGCCAGAGGAGCCAGGGCCAGGGGCAGAAGAATGCTGTATCCCCACCAGAGAGGGAAAGAAGAACGGGTGGAAGGTAAAGGGTCGGGGACAGGCTGGCAAGGCATTACAGGGGTGGTTTAGCTCTCACATGTATAGAAATAGCTGATTTTGTGTGCTGTGCTCCTCTGAAGCCAGGATAAGCAGGCATTGGTCACCCTGAAAAAAAAAAAAGAAAAAAGGTCCAGATGTGTGAGCTGTACCAGAACAACTAACCGTTCTGTAATAAATACCCACTAGTCCTCAGTTGATAACCATAGTAAACAGGATAGTGAGTGTTTAGATAACCCTGGTCTCTTTCTTCAACATCATGCTATAAATCAGGTTTCCATGGAAAGGAGCTTTTCAAGTAAAACAACTCTTCCTTGTTTAATCTTAACATTAAAATTAGTCGTAGGAATTTGAGTTATGTCAAAACTTACTCCAACCTTGGATGAAAATGGAAAATAAAGTTTTACCACTATTTAAACATCACAAATGAAATGGTAACCAAAGATGTTGAAAGATCTGTGGTGAAATAATATATTTAAAAAGTAAGTCCCAGTAGGTGCTTTAATTAATGTGCATGTCTTCACCCATGGAAGTTAATAGTAAGGTTGCCATTTGCATAAGTGAAAAAGACATATAAGTCTGGCATATATTTAGCTCTGAATGGAAAGGCAGGCCATTGGTTATTAGTTATCACTGGACAAAATATTTTATCTGAGGTCCCTTGTTTTCAGGAAAAAAAACCAACAAAACTTCCTAAAGAAACAGTCTTTGCACTTTCTTGTCTGTTCTAAGTCTGGAAGCTGATAAACTTTCTGCTTTCAGAATCTCCCACCACATATCTGTGGGCTTTTCTGTTCACTTCCAAATGGTCTTACTGTTTTCTTTCCACCTCATAATTAACCATCAACTTCTAATCATTGTCTTTCTCTGAGCACACAAACGTAGTGAATCAGTGATTTAATGTCACAATGTAGTCTCCTGAAAGGATTGCATAGAAAACATCACATACTGTGTTCCTTTTTAGTTTAATTTTCCAATAACTTCCTCTTAAGGAAGATCTTATGTTCCCTTGCTATTCAGACACAAGCACACATAATGATGTATTACTATCTTTAGACTATTATGGCTCAGCTACATGTTGCTTTAATGACACACACGTAATTGGTCTCAGTCAGGATCACCAATCATTACATTCTCAGAACTACTGCAAAGTCATTTGTTACTCACGTGAAATTGGAGAAGCAGAGTACATTCTCTGGGTTTCAGGGATGGTGTGAATATAGGTATAATCTTTGGGGTCAGGCAAGAGAGCACCAAGGGTGATTCTGTTTGGGCAACACACACAGGATGTATTGATTTTTTAACACAACACTGGAAAACAGTCCAAGCAGAGCTTGAAATTGTGAATTGAGCTGTAAAAGAAAGAGCTTCTTAAATATCCTTTACCATTTTTAATTGACTCAAACAAATCAGTTATGTGGCATCATAGAGGGGAAATATCACTTTCATATTCAAGGTGAGTTTCTTCAGCTTGCGATACAATAAGGTTTGCAATTTCAAATGAATAACTGGAGTCATAGGAAAAAAATGTGTCAGACAGAATTTATAGAATGTAAAGCAGATAAGACCTTTATGTTAGCTTTTAAGTAGAAACATGTGATTCCAGCAGTACTGTTGATGTTAACAGAGTCAAGGTTATGAACAAAGGATAGAATGAGTAAAATAGGCTTATGGCGTGAATCACACCACTGAGTTCACATTAAAAGGAAGCAGAGATGATATATTTATCATCAAATTGTGCACTTCATGACTCACCCAAACTCAAAAAAATAAAGTATGTGAATGATTAGGCAATGAAAATAGGTGTAAAGGAGGGAGGGTCAATGGAAAATATTATTAAGCTTAAAAAACCAAATTGACCTATTCATTAATTTGAAGATAATATGTTGCCCTTCCAATTTATGCTAAAAATAAACAGAGGGGTTTTTTTTCTGTGTGAAGGACAATTCCAGCAATTTGGATGACAGTCAAATATGTGTGAATGACAGGCTGCATAAAATGATTTAAGGCTTTATTTGGCACATACTTTTCATGTGAATCAGTATGCTTATTTTTATTATGATTCCTCACCTTCATACTTGTAAGGCCATAAATCCTGTCTTTATAGTTCAGAAACTGGATGAAGAGTGGCAGCTGTAACATCTAAAGCATCAAGCCTAACCCACGGACTAAAAGCTTTTTCTACCAGATCATTTATGATATTACAGTTTTTGTTGATTTGGATTTTTTTAAAAAACTTTATGTATAACATACAAATTTCCATCTTTAAAAAGTCAATTGCTTGAAAATCATGCAACATTACATAGTTTATTGGTACTGTCAACTCTAAATATGTCTTGGTTTTTTCTGTTTACAGCTGGAATTGTGGTTTTTGCCATCTTCCTATTCCAAACTCCCATTGCCTGCCACCAGTCCACATGGGCCAGGACAACTAGTATCTTTCTGACCAAAAGTATTTCAAATAGGACTCTCAGTAGTTGAGCTGATTATCTGGGTCCCCATTCTAGTCAATGGAGAGGAAGAAGGTCTTACAAGATTAAAGTAGTCCAAAGGTAAGCACTTAAAAAGCCTGAGGTAAATCATGTCTCCAAGCACCTATTTCATTCTACTGTAGAGCAGAACCGTGAGAAGCTGGCTCAGGGTCTCAGGTCTGAAGCCAGGAGAGGTGAGTTCCACACAAGAAGTCTGATCTAAGTGGGCAAAAGGAAGAGAGGAAGGGCACAGTAAACACATCTCATGGTTACAGGGCATGGCTATTCAATATGTGTGGAATTGACAGGTCTAATGCACATACCCATTTATTCCAACTTTAAAAAAAAAAGGATTAAGATATGAGAGAGACCGTCAGGGAGCAAGGAAGTGGTGGAAACCTTATGCAGGAAATGCAGACAAGGAGATATATGAAAGGTAGGCTGAGAGAAAAGGTGATGGGGGACAGAAGATGTAAGGGAAGATCTTATTTGGCTTATCATACAGAGGCTGATAGTTTCATGGGCTCTTGTCACCCCAGTCACTTTAACAGATGAGCAGAGACATAGATGAAGGAATCACATTGCTTAATATGGATAAAGCAAGGCTGAATGAATCTGTGTAGGGAAGATCAGAGTTTCTCTGAACCAAAATTACACCTCTGGCTTTTAGCATTTCTGACTTGCACATCTCTACTTACTTGCAGAGCCTGGGAATGGTAAAACTGAAGCTCCAGGCCCAGTGCTGTAAGAAATCTTTTTGATTTCTTCATAACCAAGAGGACCCAGAAGTCACTCCCAAATACAGAAACACAGTTTTGGGAGATTTTTGAACCAATAACACCACAAGGTTTCCAAATGGCTTTTCAGGACACATCTTCTCTGTGCACCAGCATGCCTATTAATGTCCATAAACAAGAACCAAGAATGTGTTAAACCACAGCTGCCATATCCTTTGGAAATGATGAGCTTTGTTTATACTTGTATAGTCTGAAGTTGACATGCTTAGAAATCTCCAGCTTACTGGTGAATTCAAAAGACAGCAATTGCTTTTCTAATCCAGATATAATTTGGATTAAATCATCTGGATAAGATAGAAATTTACCACTTATAAGAAGAACCTAGCTGTATTCTGCAACAGTAATCATGCAGAGCAACACCATGTCATCAGAACATTTCTACTACATTTTCAAGGATCAGTATTTGCAAGAGTAATGGTAGGAGAATAGGGCCAAGAATAAATGTAATTTTTAATAAGCAACAACCTGGAATCTCTATCTAAAAACCTTACCTGGATAGTATGAAAAAATCACTGTCCTGGGATATTAAGCATAAAAAGATTCAGGATGAATTGCTTTGGTAAACATTAAACTCTTCTATGCATTTCAGTTTTTAAAAAAAATAATTGAAAACAGAAATGGCAATACTTCAGGTTGTGAGAGGAAAGGAATCCATTACACATAAAGTTTCACCTAGAGGTCTAATTAGCATAAACTACTGATGAACTGAGCTGAAAACCTTTTATAAACTGCTGGGTTCTCCATTTAATATCACAATCTTT
Source organism: Lichenostomus cassidix (assembly GCF_008360975.1). NCBI lineage: Eukaryota > Metazoa > Chordata > Aves > Passeriformes > Meliphagidae > Lichenostomus > Lichenostomus cassidix. The sequence goes on along the minus strand of NC_139480.1, from coordinate 38,057,894 downwards.
GCATCATGGACTGACTTCTGTTCACTAAAGTGAAAATAATTAATCATTCCAGAGAAAAAAATATTAATCAGCTGCAGTCAGATTAACAAACAGCAGAGAATAGGAATGAGCTAGACAGAAGTACTTTCTATGCTTCTTTTAGGAAAATACTAATACTACTCAGTAGTATTAGCAGGAATGACAATTTGCTGATTCTCTGTCCTGAAAGCTAAGGGACTGAGTTTAGTCCTGGGCTGTGTCCCAGACATCACATATAATCTTCTGCAAATCCTTGCAAAAGTGGCCTTTTGTTTCTAATTCCTTGATTTCTAAGTAGCTGGCCTGAATCTCAGACCTGCTAGGTGCATGCAGATCCCTGTTGACTATAATCAAAATGCATAGCAGTCTTAAAAATGAATTTCCAAGATGTGTCAATTTGATTAATCAGAAGCTAAACAGCTTGAGGGAAATGATTACTTGGAAACATGGTCTCAGCAATGCTGCGTCCACTTCTTCTATTGCAAAATGGACATAACATTTTCCATTAATTGCTTAACAAGAAGCCTGTCATAAAATGACTTAATCCTATATATCTTAATGTGAAAAGACCAACTAAAAGCATGGTAGGGGACTGACTTACAAACATGTTAGATAGGCAATTGCACATTGATTGCTGCATATGGAAACTTATTCCTTCCAGATTTTGGTAATAAAAACAAAGTATGTGTGAAAAATTACTGTAGGGCTCTGGTAAATCATTTATCCATGGTGTTTGAATACTGTTTCCCATAAAGGAGCAGCAATATTGTCAGTCTTGTGACTACAGTACTGAGGAAGGTGAAAGATAGCATCTTTGGAATGAAATGGGAGAAATATGACTCATCCTTTTTTGTCGCCTGCCAAGCTTACCTTGACATTTATTTCTTTGCTGGAGTGCAGAACATGTTTACAGAAGTTTACCCCATGCAAATGCATCTGGATTTCCTCTGAACTGTCATCATCTTGCAGGGATATTCAGTCTACCGCCTCATGGAATTTTCTTTGTTCCTGACGGTAAGTTGGATGTACTGTGGGTCTGAGTGCTGATGGCATTCATGGGCAGCCTTGTACTTTGGAAGCTTCATACACCGGTGAGAACTCTGTGAACTTGCCCTGACTTTAGAGGATGAAATCAAAACTTAGATGTGAGCTGGCTCAGACCTATCTGGGTGGCAGCTTTGCATCTCAGGTCATTCTCAAATTACAAAACACTGCTGAATTACTGAAAATATTGTGATTGTTTAATGCAGTTTATATTATTATTTAGGTCATGCCAGTATGACAAGGGCTGAAACCATGTACTCCCAATCCATTTCAATTCAAACAAAATGCATTTGTTTAAGCAAATCACTACTGATTTTCTCTGTACAAGAAATGCATATGTAGTTAGGGAGCACCTCTTTGGGGAAGCAGGGTAATTTTCTTAATTTCTCTTTTACTGCTCTTTTACATAGTTCATATGATGGTACAACCAAATCAAAACTTGGTTCAGATTCATATGGTAATGTACTGATACAAGCATAACCAGCTTTATAATGGTTTATGCCTCTTGAACACATATTAATAAGGGGGTTACATTTCTAACCAGGCAAGCATCTTAAATGTAGGTAGATTTGTGCAGATTTTACAATCCAGGCAAACTACCTTGGTGCCATACAAACCAAGACAATTTTGTTCACCTTCATAGGCATTGTTGTGCAGTCACTATCACAATACTGAGGAAGAATGTCCATAGTCTAAGGGATACAGATCTCTCAAATGCATTCCATTTAGACATCTATCTGTATTCACAGGTATGTTTTTTACTTTTTTGTCAAGTACTTTTGTCTTGTGATCACACTGACAAACCAAGCCCTTTTAGGTTATTGCACATTTTATAGAAAAAGTGAAATAGGTAATATTTCTCTCATTTAAACAGATCACAGGTGTCATGACAGGAGCATCTAGGCATTAAGCAACAGACTTCACATAAACTTTACTTCTTATTATGGTATGATGTCATCAGAAAAGTAACCCAGTTTTTTGCACAGGCTCCGTATTACTTAGTAAAACTACTTACTCCTACCTCTTTCACATTTATGAAATGAAAGAAGCAAAAAAGTAAGAATTGTATAATTGCAAGAGCAATCTTCAGTGACAGTATCATCACAGGAACATAATATTGTAATTAGTTTAATGAGATCTGAAGCTATAATATATAATTTAACTGAGATAATTGTAGCCTGGATTCTATCTCCAGTTATTTGTTGTGTTTGGTAAAGCTGATTATGTATTTTTAACTCCTCTATTTTGTATACATCTGTTTGATTTTAATGTTGTCTATAACTGACTACATAAGTTGCTCTTTATTTACTGCTTTTGCTGTATGGCCGTAAGCCAAACTACACAAAAAAGTAAACAAATGAGCCCAGAGGGTTATGTGAATATATGTTATCTGACAGTCCTCAGGGACCCATGCTCCAAGAGGGATAGGGGTTTTTTTTCATTTTGTTTTGTCTTTGTGAATAGTGGTACCAGGTTTCTTAATTTTGAAAAGCACCACCCTTTTCAAAGAAAATTATATGCATAATTTGGGTTAATTTTTTAATGTTTATCCAATGTTTCAGCTTTGAGAAAGTTAACGGAGAATGATAAGGAGCTAGTTTAAGGTGTATTACTTCCTCAGAGTAGTACCAAATAGCTTTTAGGTAAGGTTTGCTCCTATCTCTTTCTATGCTAATCTTCTCCCCGAATGTATGGACTATTTCAGATTTTTGTGTGTGAGAGCCTTCTCTCACTTTCAGCCAGCTGATCAGAAAGGCTGTACTGCTAGGGAACCAAAGACATTAAGTGCTAATTCTTATTGCATCTCCTTCCAGCCATGATTAGGTCTCCATCCTCACATGGCATTTTCCTTTAAATAAACTGTTTAATATCAGAAGCGTGAAACATGTCAAAGTTCTGGCAAGACTCTTTCTGCATTACATCATTAAAATTTTCTATTCTGATGAAGCTTTTGGTGTGAAACAGTTCACTGTGTGTACTGATGTATCTTGCTTTTTGGATATGTGATAAAACCAGCTATTCCATAATTCTCTGGGTTTGTTTTGTCCTCACTTAGGGAAACAGGACAAAACAAATGGAGCTGGTACCTGCTGTGAGGAAGACTCTCACACCTGTGTGCTGTGAGTTGCAATGCTCCCTCCAGGAGTGCCAACAACTAGATCCAGTGAGAGACTTGCCTGTGAGGAATGGTCTGCACCCAGACAAGATAAAGCAATAACAACAACAAAAAATCATTCATGCACGTTTGTGTGTGCTGTTTTGCTCATATGCATTAGGTACAGATACCTTTACAGCAAAGGAAAGCTACTGTTCAAAATTATTCCTGTGTACCATGGAAGAGAGAACCAAATCAGATGGTAAAGAAAGTCCTTCTCCTGAGAGCACAGCCACAATCCCTGACAAGGGATCTTCTGTGTTGCAAGAGCACTAGACCAGGGTATCTATTACGTCACACAAGAGATTCTCTAACTTCAACTCAGCCAGTTCAAACAGAAATAAGTCAGAGCACTGTGCAGCAACAATTGCTTGCTGAGGCACTAATTGGAGCAAATTGCCCTTAGGGGGGAAATTAAAAACAAAGGGATACACTTCCCATCATCTTTGCACTGCTGTATCCATTTACAACAGCAAGTTCTCCATCACACTGGGCAGGAGCAGCAGTGAGCTTGGAATCAGCTATGAAATCTAACTGCCCACAGCAGGAGCCATGAGGCCACTCTTCAGGAGGAAGAGAATGAGACTGGCTTAAAGACTTGTGTTGTTGTAGGATTCAATGACTGAAGAAAAATAATTAAACCTTTAGCTTTCTCGTTCAATACAGAGATGATAAACAATCTGCCATAATAAAAGGACCTTTCCTGTGCAAGGAACATACTCTAGTAAAGCAAGAAACATTGTTTGATTTCTTATGTTCTCTGGAGCAACTTATAAAAAATATTTTTGCATCTTCTACCCATATAATTTCCCACTGCCAAAATGATGAACTGAGACCAAAAAATTGCATCTTCTTCTGGCATGGTCCTAAAATTCAGAAGTACACAGAGTATGACTTGTGGGGCTAAAATGTTCTCTGGGAACTTAAGGCACAGTCAGCCTGCCACATTTCCATTTTGGCCTTTTTTGAAATCTATTGGAATAATGTTGCTGGGCAATTCTTCTCCACTGGATTGCCTGTGGACAATGCATTCTATTTTTCTGGGAACAAGATCATTTTTTTGTCTTATTTTCTGAGTTTTCTTTTATACATATAGGTTTGTAATGATGCTACATAGATAACTTAGCCTGAGTTTCACAATCTTGTATGTATGCAGTGATAGTTCCCATCCTCATTTGTTTACCCTGAACAGCAAAGAGTCAGCTACTAAAGTCAGTCTGATAATGCTGGAAAGAGAGATCAATTTTTTTTTTTTTCATTCTGAAATCTGTTATGCCGAGGTGCTGCCACTGTTGCTATTGGGCTCAGCCTTGGCCAGCAGTGGGTTTATCTTGGAGCTGACTGGAATTGGCTCTGTGGGACATGGGGGAAGCTTCTGGAAGCTTCTCACCGAAGCCATCCAGTAGCCCCCTTGCTACCAAAACCTTGCCATGCCAACCCAATACAAGGCCATACTGAGGACATATCACTATGCACTTTACATTCTTGGTTTTACATTCTTACATAAACAACAGCTATGGCCATGTCAGAGACAGGATATTGGGCTGAGTGGACTCTTCAGTCTGACCCAAATTCATTATTCCTCTTCTCCTATATTCTTCTGATGACTTGATTTTCTGCTTCATTGACTCAATCTCCAGTCTGCAGGGCCCATTACTTTGTTATAAAGGAAATTAGATAGACAAATTATTCTTGACAATTCTACAAGGGCTGCTACTCCATAGTCCTTGCTTTGTAATCCTCTCAGGATGCATAGAGACAGGCTGGGATACCTCTTATTTGGATTTGCTTTTGCCAAATCCTCATTTTTTCCTATGGCGAAAGCCAATAGACTTTTCTTTACAATAATTCTTACTGAGCTTCTAGATAAAAATTGCTAAATTATTGCTTGAATAGTTGCTGAATTCAGTAAAGGTAGACATGAGGCCTCGGTATTTAGTGATCTGTTTGGGTTGTTTATCTGAGAATAATGCTGTATGAGTTACACTGGAACACCTAAATAATACAGCAGGAATGTGAACAGTGTCTTTGATCATGGAGTATCAGAGCAGACTGTGATGTTTGCTTCAGAAGAGAAAGTTACTAATGTTGCAACCATCTTTTAATCCATCCTTTGACCTCCATTTCACAGTTAGTTGCAGCACTCTGAAAAATACTGCTTTCAGCAACTTTCCTAACAGTTTCAGAAGAGGCAAATCAGGAATCTTAAGACATACACAGTACAACAATCACGGATTTAGCTCTGACTGAAGGGTCAGAACATTTAGTTCTGACTGTATGGAGATGCCAAATCCCACACTGCAAGTACCAACGATACAACAAATTACTCCATTCATCGGTTACTGCTGACATGGCCTTCTTGCAACTCGATCACTTTCATAGCTCAAATATATTTCTCATTCAAAGACAATGTTAGATCTTCAAAGTGTTCCTATTTGCTGTTGTTTAGGTAACTACAAGATTTTTACACATCTCTTACCACTGTTTTGGATAAGCCATCAGTAACATTTTCAACTGGCTGGGTACAACTTTCTAATTTTGTTTCTCTTAACATGGTAATTATGCAGCTTCTATGAACACCTTGAGAAACGAGGAATTTCAAACAAGTCATGGTCAATGAGAGTTTATTTTAAAATTTTGAATAATTTTAATTCTCTGAATCTCTGTGCAGTTTTCTTACATATTTTCACAAGGTCTGTCATAGTGAAAATATGGTTTTAGTCCATATCATTAAATTCTTTAAGCATAATGTATTCCTACTACTAGGCCCATGAGAGAAATTTCAAGGTGCTTTGGCCAAAAATAACAAATTGAGGTGATTAACATCCCTTGCCACTTCTTTCTCTCTTTCATTACAATTTTTTTCTCATCCTATCTTGCAAAGTTAAATGCAGAACTTGTTTATATCAACATTGTTACTAATAGCTTGATGGTACCATTAGTGTATTATCATGATATAACTTATAAACTGCTATACAAATAGTAAGAAATCCACATAATTCATTAGAATATCCCAGATTCTGAATTGATCATTTTTCATTGTGTAGCTTTAATTAAATTGAGAAGTTTAAGTCTTTTCATTCAAAAGCAAAAAGTGGCTGAAGGGGAAAATAATTAATGTTTATTTTGTAAGTTACGCATTAAATTTAAAATATTGAATTTTAAAGTTATATACCCTTAGAATAACTTAATGAATCTCAGATGTTTTTGAAATTAAAAAAAAAACAAAGCAAACAAACCAAGCTTTTGGATTGACCCAGAGTCCTGGTATCAATTCACTGTTGGAAGGTTGATTAGCCAATTCATTTTAACTTGTTTGTTGTTTTAGTTTTATTCAGTTTACCTGAAAGTAGAAGTATACAATATAAAAAGCAAGAGCGTCACTCTGTTTCTCTTCTGTTTGTGTCTGTTTTCTTTGTTGCTAGACAACATGCTATTTTTTAGTTGATTTCCCATAATTAAAAGAATACCACTATAGCAGATAATGGTAGAGAAAGTAAAGCAACATACTGTCTCTTTTGTCCTAATAATGGGAAGGTATTTCTCTGGATAAGGTCACAGTTGCTTCTAAGTATAAATTACTTAATTGTTTTCAGTAGGGCTGTTTTGTGAGCTCCAGGACTAGGCAGCCTAATCTAAAGCAGAATTCTCTGTCTTCCAAAGAATGTTTCTGGGGATGATCTTTGCAGGACAGACTACTAGGTCACCAGGGACTGGGCAGATTGGGTTTTATTAGGACTTTTTGTTTTGTCTTAGGAGAGAATGTGGATAATAAAGAAACATCATCTTGCAGAGATTGTTTTCTATGACCATATATTTTTAATTCTTTGTATTGTTTAGGCAGAGGAAAGGCCACTGCCAAAGAAAAAGGTAATCTTTACAATAGCTGAATAAATCAGTTGCAGACATTGTTTGTGAGATTTTTTATAACAGCCTGGGTTGTTTTAATGACAAAAAAAGATTTTATGCTATTAATGTTATCCATGCAGTGGCAAATATCAGTAAAATTATTAGGTGTACATTCCAGTGGTGCCTTTTCAATGGAAAAAGGGGAACAGTGGCACCCCATTAGTACCATCTGCATGTGTGCCTGATGCAGCTGGAACCACATTGCTGTGTACTCACAGGGCAGCTCCATCCTCCTGGATAAAAATAAATTTCATTCCATGTAAGTTTGTATATGACTGGGCAAGCCTGTGTGTGCAGCTTTGCTAAGAGTTCTCCCTCTGCATAAACACTCTGACAAAGCCAAAACTGGAGGCCAGTTCAGTCAAGATATGTACTGGTTTAACAACAAATTATACTCAAGATGTTTTAATTGACATATCTGTGGACAGTCAAACCCCTACTTTAATCTGGCTTGTATCAACTAATAAACTCACAACTTTTGTGGGAAAACAAGTCCTGGCCCTACCCAAATCTTGCTCCTCTGCACGGAGTTTATAGAAAACTATGCAGCAGGCTGCATTAGCTACAGTGCAATCAAGAATTCACTAGGAGGGAGAAAAGGACTTGTCCTCATGTGACCTCTGCATAAGATGCCTTTAATTCCTTGTGGCGACTTTTGAGGTGACACAAACTGAGGTTATGTTGGAGATGGAGGTAGAATTACAACATAAATTTATGTAAGTTTTAGGAGCACATTTAAAATTCTTAATTGATTTTTAAAATATCCCTATTAGCCAAACTCTTGCAACAGTCCAAAAATGAGCAAATGCCAGTACAGCAAGAGTAAATTTAGCATCCACCACTATGCTAAAAAAGAGTTATCCAAAACATAAGGCACAAGGAAGAGTGGATTTCAGGGTTGTGTAGTTATTTGGGGTGGGTTTTTTTCATATTTTCCTCTGGAAAGATAGAATTATTCTCTTGGGGAAAAAAGAGTGCTCACTTGGAAGCTTTTTCCAGGGTAAGCCATACACATACACAAACCTACATGTGCAAACAGAGAGTTATATACCCTACGTTGCCTGAGAGCCATTATGTCTGGCTCCAGCAGAAGAAGGCCTGTTGAAGGGGTCTTTTACTTGGTATGTAGGGAAAGCAGGAGCAGAAATAAATATTTGAACAAATATTCAAAGTCACACTGCTTAGCACTGATTTTCAAGTAGCTTACTTCCAAATGCTTGTTACATGTTTGCATTACTATGTTTCACTTGCTTTTCTCATCTCTGTCTTAAATCATGTTCTATCTTTCCCCTCTGTCTCCATTTATTTGGACTTTGCACCCCTCCAGCTTTTTTTTTGTAAACAACATAGTAAATTTTAATGTGGGAGCACCTATGACTTCATTTTATTATGCTTTTGGTGCTCAGCAATACTTGTATAAACATTTCTGGTTTTACATTTTTATCTCCATTGTTTAATCTGCTGCCTGTTTAAACTAGACATCAGCAGGATTGCAGTCCTTAGCCGGCAATCCCATTCCTCCAGTGAGGATGCCTATTTTGTATAAAACATGTGATGTTAGAAAGGTTTGTTAGCGTATACAACAACGAGACAGCTAGGATGCCATCTATGGTTTTTGTTGGAGCCTATTATCTTACATAGTAGCTACAACCTGATAAATGTCATTTAAATACTTTAAAGTGCCTCTTTAGTGTGGTGCAAGACATTTTTATATATGCAACTCCTGTTCTTATCAGTAGGATATACATCTACTCTGTGCCCTACTCCTGGCATGATACATTAACTAGGAATTTATAGCTGCCCTCTAAAAGAGCAAGGATTTCTGTATAGGTACTGCTGAATATACAGTGGGATATCTTGTTTTTACCATGTTGCAGGGAAGAAACGTTTGGCAAGTTTGCATACCTTGATGTACAGCTTCAAGAGCGAAAAAGGAATAATGTATAGCTGAAATGCTTCACCAGCACTGAAAGGCTCTGAAAAGCTGCAGCAGCACATAAATAAAGAGCAACCCACCACTCCGTGCCAACTACGACTTAGTTGGGAAACTATGCAATGATTAAACAATGAAATTAAACACATAGGACCTGGTACATTTAAATATTTAAATGCCACTCTTCATAACAAATCATACTAATGCATAACTGTGAGTCTAACCTTGCTCTAGGACGGCCTATAACACTGCAAGCAAGACAGATAACTTTGCTCATTCCTCTACGTCTTCAGTTATGATCTGTGTTCTCCCATAAAGTTAGGGATACCTACAAAAGATCTTGATTATGAAATATCATTGGTTTTATATATTGACAGTCATTCTTAAGTGAAAGGAATCTGCTTTCATGTAAGCATAAATCTTAAGTAAATCCATTGACCACAGTAATGCTACAGGAAAATGCAAGTCTAATTTCTTGAGGGCTGCTACTTAAAAGGTTCTCCTTAGTATTTTGACTACTACTCACATTGCTTTATTGAATAACTTCATGGCTTTTTTCAGTGGAGTTACCTCCCCACTTTATCTATTCAGGTAAACTTCATGGTGGATGGTCCACTCAGATGTCCTCCAGGAAAGAGGGTTTACAGGCAGGAGAAAACCTCCAGCAGGAGGAAACCTTTGAACCAGCTGTGTAACAAAAATATTGCTATATGTTTACAACAGAAGTTTATACTTCAAAATGGGAAGGTCAGTAGGAGTCTATTCACTGGCACACTGAGCGGGAGCTCTCAATCTTTTAGTGATTTTTTTTGTGTCACCAAAGAGCTGGTTATAAGATGTTGGCCCATCCTTGTTTTCATGTCAAAACTGTACTAAAAGATGTATGTAAATACATTAAGTGCTTTCCTAAAATTAATTTCCTTTGAAAGCAATTGCATGACTGTAACAGCATCATGCAGTCATTAAGTAACTTGCTACCCTCTGTTTATGACACATCTGCAGAGGAGAAAGATGTTTCTTGGTAACAGCTAAGCTCACTTAACTAAGAGGTTAAAACAGAAAGAAAAACAAGTTAACTTGGGGTCTAACTCTGGATAATAGCTTTAGTTCAGATCAGTATTTTCCACAGATCCCAGCTCCAGGTGCCAAGCAGAGCTAAACCAGACTTGCACTGTCACTGTCTTAGCCAAGGTTTTGTGTAGCAGGAGGGGGTGGGAAAAAGCTCAGACTGGGACTATGCTGCTCTAAAGGTCACTCTGCCTTGCAGAGGGAGCCTGCAGCAATGTGAATTCCTGAGTTAGATTGTCAGGAAATGTTTTTTAGCTGAAACTACCTTTGAAACCATGTTAAAAAAAAAATCCATGAATATGGATCATTCTCACAGAAGTCCTTTATCACAGCGTCATTTTCTCTTGGAGGGAATTAACCTTGATGGAAGTTTTTAACCAGATTTAATCCTAAAAACATAGCATTTGTGAAACAGACATGCAATAGCCCTTGGGGATTATTATTGTATCCCCACCCTGACACCTGCACATCTTCTGTTTGTTCGGATATTGCCCCAGGGAAAACATTTGCCCCAGCATGCAAGCCCAAGAGTTTATAAGGATTTCCTATCATGTATGTTCTGTCTCACAATTCCAACTTTTTTTTTTTTTAAATCCATCTAAGTGTATACTAAGTGTGTGCTAAGGTCTACTGACACATCCAACTTCATCTTTGTCATTTGTTCTTTTTCAGTTATTTTTGTGGGGTGCTTTTATGAGTGTGCACGTGAGTGTGTGTATCTAGCCTTCCATCCATCCCTCCCTCCCTCCCTCCCTCCCTCTCACTGGGCCTGTTGGGCAGCAAGGGTAGTGGGGATATGTGTCAGTGGGGCTCAGGCTGCAGCCCTCTCACTCCTGGGCTGAGAGGTCATGTTCAAATCTCATTTCCTGATGATGCTATGGACAGAAGGCTAAACAATTAGTGGCTTCATCTCTTGAACAAGATATTAACCTGGGGTTTCTGGATATCAAAGATTTCAGGGAATATTTTGGAAAGAAAGGGGAATAACCCCAATGCCTTGGCCAACATCCCAGTTTTCAGCAGAACTAGAATCAAAACAGAGTGTGATTAATGCTAAGTACATAATGGCTGCCACATTTGCCTCTGCAAGCAGAAGGTCTCTTGCAAACAAGCGTTTTTATTCTCTCTTTCTGACTGCAGTTAAAAATCAAAAATTTTCTTTAACTGCAGGACGAACATTGTAAAATATATTGGTGATCTACTGTTTTACAAAGATTATCTTGACTTATGAATATGATTGCACTGCCAATTTTAAATTGGTGTCATTTAAATACTTTCAGATTTCCATTCCTCTTAAAGACAATAGTCCATTGTAGTAGGACTACACAGTAGTGAGCCTGCACCTGCTGTCTTCAAACTCAACACCTCTGCTCTGATAATCTCTGTAAAGACAGAATGGTACTTAGCTGTTCAAAGATGGAACTTTGAATGTAATAATAAGCTTTTCTCATTCCCATTGTTTTTGAAATTTGATGTAGCTGGTGCTGGAGAAGCTTAATTGGCCAAGTTTAGTTTTATTTTGGTAATTATACTCTATCCCAAACTATGTGTTTAGAAAATCCCTGTTTTTGCTAACAAGCGCATTGGACCTCAGACTGAGGCTCAGACAGTTCCCATACTCATCACATGTACTTCAGACGTAGTACATAGAGAAACTCCATTAGAAGCAAATGTTACTATAAAAATGTGTCTTAAGCCACATAAAAAATTCACTTTTCCAAGTGGAGAAGTTGGACTGTGGTTGCTATTTGGGGCAATCAGCAGCAGCTGTACAGCTCCTGGGTGGGGAAAGGAACACTTCCTGAAATCAGAGAATATCCTGTATTGGAAGGGACTCAAAAGGATCATCAAGTCTAACTCCTGGCCCTGAATACAACCACCCCAAGTGTCCCACCGTGTGCCTGAGAGCATTTTCCAAATGCTTCTTGGATTTCGGCAGGCTTGAGATCAGTGCCTGCCCCTCTGCTTGCCCTCGTGACAAAGCTGTAGACTGCTAGGTTTCCTCTTAATCTCCTCCAAGCTGAACCATACCCACCAGCTTTGTCCTTGCAGGAAACAAATTTCTCAAGAGTGGGAAATAAATAATTAAAATGGCAGAAATTTGCTCTCCAAAACTGTAGGAAGTACAGGGGTGATATATATCCACTTCTGAGATGGGGCCTTAGCTCTGCCCTGAGGCCAGCTTGGCCAGCTCTGCATGCACCAGCAAGCTGCACTTGCAGATGCATCTTGGAGAGAAAGCATACAAGCATTGCAGTAAAGTGCTTGCTGTAACATCTTCTCTTTGCTGTGGCACAGCTCAGCTTCTCAGACACAGTGAAGAGAAGACACATATAGTTAGCTGATCTTCAAATACTCGGGATGCTGGCATGAGGGCATTTACCCACTGTGGGTACTTCTGGCATTGCAGCTTGGCTGGACCAGGTGAGTAGGCAGTGCTTCCCCAGGATGAGAGGCCCCATGTTCTGCACTACAGTGCCTGGTGTGGCATTGCACCAGGGGTCTGTCAGTCCAAAATCCCTTCTATAGGTTTGTGGTGGGACTCATGGGGAAAAGTTCTTACATACCTGCTTACACATCCTATAATCTTCTCTTTTATTTCGCATTTTCGCTGTAATGTCCTTAATCCTTTTCATGTCACAGTTCATTCTCTTCATTATTTGCATAGAAGTACAGGTGGTATGCAGATCAACAGATGTTTTGGTAATAGAGATGTATAACATCAGGAGGTTGTGTCGTTTTGTGTTTTTTTATTATTTGCGTCATTTCAACAGGAAAATTGTTGAATTTTCCTCCACGTGACCAGGAGTTGGACTTGATGATGCCGATGGGTCCCTTCCAACTCAGCATATTGTGTGATTCTATGAAAGCAGTGAGAAGAACTGCAGTGGACAACGAATTAGTTTTTGAATGTTACTGGCATTTAAGTAACAGCCATAGTTGGTAAGGCAAAGCTACAGGGATTGTGAGACAAGTCATGAGAAGTGAGGCTGAACATTCATGTAAGCCTTGACAATCACCAAGAGAAGAGAGGTTATGGGAGACAGCTCTTGAAGAGTTCAGCTCCAGCCTCCAACTTGGCATCCACTGAATGATGAGAGCTTTGATGAAGATAAAAGAGATGACACTTATGAAGGCTGTTATTTGGTTTTTCAGTAACTATGTGACTAACTAAGGCATTTCATCTAAGACTGCAAAGCTACCAAGTCTGCATGGTACTTCGACCATGGGGTAATACAGGGAAAGTAACAGAGGAACACAGTGAATTTTCTTCCCCTTGCCTCTCTGTGATTTAGAAGGAAATAATATCCCAACTTTTCCAGCCACAGACTCCTCCCTACTTTATCAATAGAAGAGAAAGAGCTTATTTGCCAGGGTTGGGAAAATGTCATTGAAATAATGGGGACACATCATTACTCTGAACTCAACTGGTTAGGAAGATTCATGCTGTCTTCAGAACAAAACACTTTTCTCATTAAAAAAAGAGAAACAACAACATTTTTTTAAAACTTTTTTTAAAAAAGAGTTCTTTTTTTTAGAAAGTCCTAAGAGGGAACATCTTCCTAGACTGGCACATTCACATTAGTGTTGTTGCCAGACTAACAACTACTTGAGGAACCACCTATTTTTCCTGTTCTTCATGGAGCCACTGAGATGCAAAGGCAGATGAGAGCATAGCTTGAAGATTTTGCACTGCCTTGCAAAATGACTGTTTAATGTGTATTTGTAGACTGATGCTGGAAACACTTCATAATTAGACTGCATCTAAGTAAGCCAAAATATTTTTGTTGTGATATTTGAATGTTAAATTTTACAGATGACTTGCAAACCAAAAAGGAAAATGTTACCAGGAAAGAGGGTAGGGACAAAAATATCTTTGCTGATTTTGAACTGCCAGACATAAAGGCAATTACCAGAGCAGACTATGGAGATATGCACCCGAAGGAGGCCTTAGGGGCATGCTTTGATATTATGTCAGAATTAGAGGAATGTCTGCTTTGTGTTAATTTGTGTCAGTGTAGTTGGCTTGCATATAGACTTTAAATGAACTGCTGATTTTAAATGAACATGCCAATATTAAAAGTCTGAGTAAATCATCATCTACATAAGAAATCATAGCAAACACAGACATTTCTATGAACATTTAAGCCATGAAAAAGAAGACTCAAGGTGCTGACCGTTCTCATATGAATCACAGATGAGAGTATCATCATCATGTACAATGCAGTCGGTATGCAGTGAGTACAAAATGTCCACACAAGTGAGAAGACCTGGTTTAGCCTTAAGGTGTTATCATGTTACAGAAGATGGCTGTAACCTAGATTACAAAATTATCCATACAGTACAGTAGATCCTGGCAAGTAAGTTTTATGTTCTTCTGTGTCCTTACACTTTATGATACAGTCTTTTAGTGTTTGAAGGCTGCAAACATGTTGTATGCTTCCTGAATCACCTTCTAGTCCTTCTGCCCTCTCTTGAAAAGTTACTGGCTTCACTTCTTAGCTTTTGCATGCTCTTGACCAAGTTAGACATCACATCCTCCTTTTTTCCTGTTTCTTCTTTCTTCCAGTTAAGTTTCTGTACTTACTTTTCAAGCATAGCAAAGGAAGGCCACTGAGAAGTATATGATGAGCAAGAAGAAAACCATAAATGAGAAAACCCTTTAAAGTTTTTCTGTAAGGATATAATTAGAAGTATTTAATTTGCTTTAGATGGCTCATTCAGGACAGTTCTGCAAGTCCCAGTATAATGAACGTGACCAATGGACTGATGGATGTCAACAGTGATAACTGCCTATACCTCTGATTCTGACTGATATTTGACTTGACAGGATGCCAAAGGATCAGTGGAATAAACTGAAATGGATCAAGGACCTGTGCAACACGATGTTTCAGAGTGATAATTCTGCCAAAGTTTCATCATTATTCCCAGGGTTGTTTTGCAGCAAAGTTTATTGCTGATTCTTCTCCACATGGACTGAAGAAGTTCAGGGCTTCTTTCCTGGGAAAGTCAAGGAGCTGGACTTTGAATTTTTTGGGAACAAGGCATGTTTAAAACACACTGAGAATTTTAATGGAGGAAAAGTAGGGCTTTGAGATGTAATTGCTGTGACTTTGGGCCATAGAGTTTAAGTCAATAACATGAACAGCCCTAGTTATAGGAACATAGGCATAGTGTGTGAAGGATTAATCACTGATAATTAATGCAGCATCCTAACATACTAATGGAAAAGGATCAAAAGATAATTCATGTCAGCTAGTTTTATTAAATCGGCAAAAATTTAAGTCTGTTGAAACTAGACATCAGATTGCAACGTGAAAGTAAATGTCAGACCAGGGGTAGTTCTACTGGTAAAATTAGGGTGGTTAGACCTTACCAACTTAGATGTAACAGCAGCCACATCAGGTTTGCTAAATGTTAGCAGTCCTCATTGTTATACTGACAACACCTTTTAAAATATGCTCATCTTTACTGCTCATCACCATACCATAGAAACTATAGTTACACATTCAAACAGGCTGCTGACAATCAAATTGACAAGATATCCTTATGCTTCTACTGTCTGTGGTCTGCAATCTACAGACTCTGACCCATTAATTCCATCTATCAGAAAACCCGTCTTCATATCTCAGTTTATATAGACACTGCTCACTCTCAGCCTTATGGATCTCCTTCAAACATGCTACTCAGAGATAATTTTTTTCCCCCTGACTTTCTCTAGGTCCCCGAATGCCTGAGTGCCAAAGAGGTGGATGGATGAGCTGGAAACAAAATGCTCTCATTGTCAGACTGAAAAGTTCACGCCTTGGGACAGCAGCAAACTGTTCTGAAACACTACAAATGTAAGAATATTAAGGGGGATTTATTGGAAATAAATGAAATACAAGTTTTTAGATTATTATAATTCAATCTTCACAGTAACTTCTGCAATATCTTATTTGCTTTTCAAAAATTAAAACAAGCATCTATCTTCAGTTCTTTAAAAGTGAATTCTTCCTGAATGTAAGACCTAGGATAGCTGTATATACTATACACACTATATGCAAATGAATGTCACATTGCAAAGGAAAGTGAAAACCTGAAATTCTCCAACTGTTTGTCATTGCTCTAAATGCAAGCTTTAGCAGTGCTGATATAGAGTGATGTAGTTCACTGCCCAGATGTGTAGTGATATTATGTGCATTTTATTTAAAGGCAGTGGTCCTCATCCTGCTGAGGATTTGGTCACTGATATACAGTGGAGCAGGAATAGTCTCAGTAGGCAATATTCAATATCTAGAAGCTGCATGTCCAGCAGGGTTTTTATTCAGGAAAGTAGTGAAGCTTTGAAATGAATGCTCTGATCATCCTCCCTCATTGTGTATTGGCTTGGTTTGCAGAGTGGCTTTGGTGCATACACAAGATATTCTTTCTGTGTAAAATGAAGCTGTAACTTTCACTCCAAAAGTATATCAGCTGCACTCCCACTGTAATTAGAGCAGAAGGATTCTGAACCACATGTATGGTAGGCACCACCCACAATAAAAACCTAGAAATAGTTCAAGCATCACAGTAAATCTGATCTAAGGTAAGATGCACATTTGTATCTATCCCAGGGAAGCACTTGAGTCACTATGGAAGTGGCACTTAGGGACATGGTTTAGTGGTGCGGTTGGCCATGCTGGGTTAATGGTTGGACTAAATTATCTTAGAAGTCTTTTCCAACCTAAATTATTCTATGATTCTATGGTTCTATAAATGTAGGACTCAGTACCAGCCATTTCCAGCTGCTGATCTGCTCCCATTGCATGGAACTGTTGACGCAGATGTGACCAAGATACAGCAGCATGCAGCCTACTGTGGAATATCGAACTGGGAGTCAGATTCTCCAATGACACACATTTCCAAAACAGATCCATAAAGCATGTGATCAGCAGTGAAAGCTGGGGAAATACAAGAGCTGTAGCTAAAGCTGAGAATAATAATCACTTCTTTCAGGTGCTTCTCTGCAAGGTGAGTCTTTAGATTCTGCTTCCTTTACTCATATCAGTTGCAGGCTGACATGTAATTGAAAAAGTTTGATTCACTGTCCAGCCATGTACAGATGTGCAAAGAAAATGCAATGGGAATGTTTAAAATAATCCCACCAGAAGCCAAGACCTTTTCATTGCACTTGCATTTTTTTGGTTTAAATGAGGGTGAAGAAGGGGATATTAATGCTGCCTGACTTCAGACACCCATCTTAGGAGAGAAGTCTCCTTCAACTCTATGGTCACTGGAAAGAGAAAGACCTTTCTGGAAGGCAACTCTGATCATCTGCCTTTGATGACAGAACTCAGATTACATAAACATTCTCTAACACACAGCAGCAGAAAATCAAGCCTACCATCAGTAGAATTAGGAGGTCTGTGATGTAATAGTGCATTAAAATAGTGAATTAGGGCATTTTAATGTATTAAAAATTATGGAAAATCAATTATTTTTGCACAGCATGAGATTGAAAATAAACATGGCTATTTCATGAGAAACCCATGTGATTTTTAAATCTGATGAGATAGATTTCTAGGTTGTAAAACCAGAGGAAAATAATCCTAGAGTTTTATGATTATTTCCTTTTTAAACTACTTGATAAATAGCAAACAGGAGAGCCCTTACTTTAAAAAGAAAAGACCTGGCAAAGCTTCCAGCTAGAGAAAGGATGAGACATGATTACAATCTGTTTACTGGAACATGATAAAGTCATCTGAAAAAACAAAAAGCACTGGAAACCTCACATTTGCTTTGGATACGTATTCTAAACATGATGTAAGATATGACACTACCTTTTTCATTTCCTATTTAACGTGGAAAAATTATGAAAATTATTTGAAGTTGTTGCACTTTCTTTTTTCTCTCCTGGGATAAACAAAAATCACTGTCAATAAATTCAGAAGATGTTACTTTGAGTGCATTTTACAATCTTATGTATGTTACAGAAAGAAAAAAAATGTTTGAAGAAAGTATGTGATGTAACAGAAACAAGCAAATGGGGATAATTCAACATGCAGGCTAATTCCCTTTACTTAGACTTTCCTGTGTACATTTATTAATAGGTAAGAACATCCCATCCTGAAAAACCCATCTCACAGCTGAAAATAATTAGTCTTACTAATAGTTTATAAGTCTAAAGGTGAGCTGGGGATGAACTGGGGCACTGCCTAAATGGAAAAGGCCAAAAGCTTTTTGGTTTTGAAGAGCCAAAACCTGGCATAGTGTCAAATGGCACTTTGGCAGAAGTCCAGATTCTCTCATCTACATATATATATATGCAAACTTTGCAGCTTTCCAGCTAGAAGCAAATGCACCAAGGGAAAAAGACTTGCATCCAGTTCTGTTGCACTGCACAAGAGCAACGGGTGCTACAGACAGAATTGTTGTTATATGCATTTCGTTAGAGTCATAAAAATATCATAATTAATCTCCTGTCAGTCATTTCACAGGCAGTGTGCAAATATGTACACAACTTCAGCAAAAGGTTTTATTATAATGATTGACACACATGCCAGAGAGCTAACTCATCTTCTTGCACCACCTTCAGCCCTATGGGTACTGCAGTGCCCAATTCCAGTTTATTACATCTTTTCATTCCCTTAAAAATTAAGGTTCCTGCTTATATGGAAGTAGAGGCCTTAAATAAGTATATGCTTACTTAATTAGTGTACATGTAAGCATTTGCATACCTGCTAGGCCTTAAAGGTTTCAATGGGACCATTACGTGATTACACCTCATTATATTGATTAATATTGTGTGAAAACAAATGTTCCACAGATTTCTTTAGTCTTCCTGTAACTTCACTAAAGTTAATTAGTGCAGTCCCTTCTAGCTATGACTATGCAGTGACTAGCCAAGGAAGATGACTCTTGCCTCACGCAGACAGTCATGGGGTGCTGTGGCCTTGGGAAGAAGACCCAACAGGTCTTCTGTAAAAACAGGTGTTACAGCCAGCAGACAGGTGTCATTAGCTGTTGGCAGATAGGGTGTACACAAAAGATGTCCTGAGAACAAGTACCGTGGCTTGAACTCTGTTCTCTGCCTTGCCTCAGGGTCTCTGTTGTCTTTGGCTTCACTGTTTAGGATCCTGCTGGCATTTGCCACCTGTTCACTTGTAGTTCTTTCCCAAGCCATCTGTCCTTGCTGTTGCTCTGTCTGCTCCTTCTCCTGGACTCACCTCATGAATTGCACTCCCTGGTTTTCTGGCTCCATCTGAAGTTCAGCTATGCTCCTGTCAAAGTATGTGCAAGCTTCCTGGTGCCAAACCTGACTTACAACCATATGGCTGCCTTACTCTGTTAGGCTAATGAGCATTATAGGTTTCTAGTTCTTGATTTCAGATTGCGTTAATTTTATCACCTGGCTCTTGCCTCCACCCAGACTCCAACCCCAGGGCCTCAGTATGAATCTTGTAACTCCCATGTCTTGTCATAACAGTCTTCACAGACAGGTGCAGACAGACAGCAGCTTGTTTTGCTGGTGCTTCAAGCTGGGTATAAACGAGCCAGCTTTGGTCTTGAAGCTGTACACCTACATTACCTGAAAGGGAAAGCTCTTTTATATCCAGGCAAGATATGCAGCAGCTTGGATCACAGACAAACCAAATCCATCTCTATCTGTGCTTCCTCACTTAGACGTACTGTGTAAACCTGTACTAACTTTTAGGCTAAAGATTAAATTTAAATACCAAGTAGAGACACAGTGTTCACAAGTCTCAAATGTTTGCCCAGGTGTTGAGCAGTAACCCCTGTGACACACAGACAGACAGAAGTTTATCGTGCGGATTGGAGAGGACCAAGGCAGAAAGATTTCTACTAAACTTTCTAAAAACTGGTCATAGCTTATCTGTGAACATTATCTGTGTTGACCATGCCATTCAGGTGAAGCATAGTAATTGCATTTCATTAATTTGAGTATCAAGCAAATTCTAGTCTGAAGCACGCTTCTTGAATGTGGTGGGTGGTCTATTACTCCCGCTTCTCAGCTGGACAGGGGAGAGAAAGTAAGATGGAAAATGATTAAGAGGTTGAGATGAGGTAATTTACTAAAGAAAAAGTGAAAGTTTGTATGTGCACAAGCAGGAGAAAAAAACAATTTTATTCTCTATTTCCCATTACCAAGTTATTTCCTAGGAAGCAGGGCTTCAGCATGCATAGTAGTTGCTCCAAAAGGCAAATGTTATAAATAATGAATGCTTTCCTCTTCCTCCTTCTTGGTTTCCTTAGCTTTTATATCTGAGCTGACACCATGCGGTATGGAAGATCCCTTTGGTCAATTTAGGGCAGCTGGCCTAGCTGTGTCCCCTCCCAGCATCTTGCCCACCCCAGCCTACTGATGGAAGGCAGAAAGTTAGAGGAAAGAGCGCTGATACTGTGCTCAGCAGTGGTCAAAACACTGGTGTGTTATCAAGACCTTTCTAGCTGCCAAATGCAAAGTGCAGCACTATGAGGGCTGCTACGGGAAAATGAACTCCATCTCAGCCAGTCCCAATACAGTGAATTAGGTGTCTCTATTTTTCAGTAGAGTGAGTTTAGACTTTTTCAAAACCTGTATTTCTGTAAGTGGAACACAAAACTTATTTCTAAATTGGATTTGGAAGTCTAGGCCTTTATCCAGGGTAGTTACAATACATTCACACCAGCTGATGATTTGATCCCCTGTAACTTCCACACCAGCAGGTGAAACATCAACAGATACAGAAGATATCAGAAAGATGTGCTTGAGCTACCTTAAAGCTAACTAGTTTGGCTTCCAGTAGTAATATAAGCAGAGCTCAAGTGTAAACTAAGTTAGGCTAGATTTAATTTAGACTACTGGAATTTTGTAGCTTAGGCTGAGCTCTGTGCTTGCATAGCTTGTACCCAACCCAGGCAACACAAACCTAACAAAGCCACTGTACACTGGAATCATTAAAGCAAATATTGAATCTAAAGGCTGCCTGTTTTATGGCAGCTTTAAAAGCAAATGAAGCATTTATTAACTTCCAAATTGCTTCTAATACCTGAGTACCTCAGTGGGTCTGCCCAGAAGTACCATATGATGTAAGCAAGGACACTGTGGCAGGATCTGGCCATAAATGCTTTCAGGCATGTGACAGAGACAGAGATTTTTGTGCTTTTGTTTCTAGGTAACTGCCTGGTTTTGTTTAACTCTGTTTTGATTATGGTATGGACTTCATTAAGCACTGTATGGGCAAATGGCATGCTTTATATTATATTTAGCTTTATCTCTCTACTTATGAGGACTGTGTGGGGTAATTGCTTCTTTGAGGGCTGATCTTCATCTCTTTATTAAAGCTAAAGCGTGAATCTGTGGGAACGTTATATAATAGGGGAATGAGATTCCAGCTCTGCTATAATATGTTTAACCTGAATAAATAGTCGGGCTGGAAATTGTCTGTGTGTTGTATAACCCACTCATATGTTAACACACAATTAAATTACAGCTGTTGGAACTTATACTGGAAATAATTTACTTGCATAAGAAACTCCAGTGGGATTCAGTGGGATATTATTGGGAGCTAATACAAAGTCACTAAAACAAATATGAGTTTCTAGACTGAGTCTTGACTGTTTTAAGCAAAAGCAAATTAATGCATCTAGACATTCTCTAGACAGAGCCAGTGCCTAATGTGACCTGTATGTATCACCAATACAATTACTATACTTCTAGAGTAAATCATCATTAAAACATCTGCAAATATTTTGCGTATAAAACAATACAAAATTTATTTTCCTTTGTGCTTACTGCTGCTGTAGAGAAGTGTGAGTGTTACATGATAGTGATCATACACAGGACATGGTGGCAGGATATTTCTGGTTTTTGTAGGGAACTGCCGCGTCTCTTTGAAAGTAAGAACCTTTGGAAATATGCAATGCAGAAAAGTAGCAACATAAATTTTGAATTATGGATTAGCTTTTTTACAGAAAGAAGACATAGTAATTGTACCTTAAGCCATTATCTGTTTACATTGTTTCATTTTGTGCAGTAGTTAGACCTCTTTTATAATGTTATCTAAATGCAAGTGATGAGGGAGTAGGACCAGATCCTTCTCCTTTTGAAGTAATTGTTTGCCATTTATTTTACTGGGAGTACTAGTGATTTTATAAAGATCATAAGATTTAATATTACTTACAAATTCAAAATTATGCAAACTCTACATTTTTTAAATATGGGAGCCCACAGAATTTTAATGCAGCTATTTTAACACAGAAATCTTTTTTGTGTTATCTAACATGCAAGAATGTTCGTTTTGAGCACTCTTAGCTCAATCAAAATTCCCACTGCAAAAGCAGATGCAGCATTGGGTGCTGCATCACTAGTAAATTATCTAGTAAATTAGTAAAATAAAGATTTAATTTAAATATTTTAGATCTTAAATTGTAAACAGTGGGAGTGGAAAGATTCTAATTAATGTGATCAGAATTCTTTATTCAGCTCCTTAGGTTCAAGTACAAACTGAGTTCAGAAATGTAAAATTAAGAACTTTATTTATCCCATTTAAAATCAAGATTCAGATGCACAGCCAGGAATGTTACAAATTCCCATTAGTTATTCTACTTATCAGCCCACAGTACTAAATAGGTAATCAACATGTTAAAAATAAAAATAATTAAAATAATTACATTTTAAAATGTTATCTTCCTACTATAATTATATATACAAGTAATTAATTTTACTGTTATTAATCTAGTTAAAATAAGGTAATTTCTTATCTATCTATCTATCTATCTATCTATTTATCTTAAAATAAGTGTAATGTAGAAATTTTCTAGGACCAGCATTTACTTTCTTGAGCCAGTTCCAATAAAGGGAGAAAGCAACAAATTGCACATAATCAGAAATCAAGGAATGCTTAATAAAACCTGGAGCCAAGTGTCTGATCTCAGCAAAATCAGTGTTTTAGATCTCAGTTAGTGCTTCAAGGAAAAGTATACTGTAGCTGTTTCATAGTCATAAAGAATATTGTATATACACTATACCAGTGTACTATATACACTATACCAGTGTTGCAACAGGGAAGGGATCACCACCCAAACACACCTGGGAGGAAGAGGCAGGTGGGTATGGGAGATAAAGAACAGCACTGCCTGGCTGTGTCTGGGGGTGAGTTTCTGTTGGGGTCCTGGATCACTTCATGCCATTGCTGCACGCTCAGGACTGAGGGTGTGCTAAGTGGGTCCCCTCTAGATTGTCAGCTTTTAAAATTAAGACTGCCAAGAATGAGAAAGTTGTTTTAATAATTTAACACAAAAATGATCTAGCCTTCCACTCACTGCCATGTTTGCACAGAATCCCATTCTCTGGCTGCCACATGGAAGCAAAGAGAAAGACACATGAAGACAGATACATTACCTCCACAGAGAAAGCCAAGGCAGTGAGTGCTCTCTTGTCTTACTCAAGTTAGCAAATTTATTTTCCACATGCCAGAATCCAGGTCCAAAGGACACCAAACCATTAAAGAAACCTTCTCAGACATGAAAAAATAATGATTTAATGGTCACAGCTAAAACTACAGGTGAGATCTCTTGTGATGGTTGAGCCTACATAATATATTCCTGCTTCTGAGAAGAATGACTCTGTCCTCCCTCAGGCCTGGTCACATACTCCCAAGTCTTTCGGAAGCCTTCTGTCACTCTTTGATACATTTGCTCTATTTGCTAGACCAGCAGAAAACTAGCTGAGTCAAGAAGTAAATAGTCTGTCAGTGTAGCAAACTCACTGATGTGTCAAATGAATACCAAAGCTTGGGAAAAGATTGGGAATAGCACCTGTGCACCCAGAGGTAGGGAAAATGGGCAGCACAAAGAAAGGAGGACTGGACCTTCCCGTGGCAGTAACCTGCCTGAATGTCTTCATTATCTAGTGAAACCTTAGCCCAGATCTCTGAGAAAATGCTCAAAGACATGCCTTTCAAGCAAAGAGAAAGCAGAGTCATACAGCCAAAATGTTCAGGGAAATAAAAAAAATTGGCTAAAATCTAGAGGTTACAGCCTTTTCCTCATCTTACACTAAGTGGCTAAATAATGCTTGGGTGAGAAGAAGATGGTTTCGAGTTACATGACTATCTGCTAAAAAGAAAATTAATTTTACGGGTTGCTTCTCAATGGGGTGTTTTGAGTTACTGTGATGAAGGAATGGGGGAGTTGCAGGCCAGCATGCCAATGTATGAATGGTTACAAAACGTAGTTTCATCAGATGAGCGTTGAAAGTCGCAAGCCTATCAAACCAGAAGCCATTTAAGAAGTTCTAAAGCATACTTCTCTGTGCATTTATGATACAGATGTTAAAGTTTCTGGAGCACCTTAGTGTTACATTAGTGGTTGCTGTAATTTTGCCTGAGATTAATTGTCTCAATTAAGTAACTCTTCTTTTTGACTGACAAGATGAAACAATTAAATTTCCTTATGACTTTGTGCTAGGGGAAAATAGGAGGCCACCAAAGAAGTCACTTGATGGTTTGGGATGAAGTCTGATCAGTTGAGCTGTAGGCCGAGAAGTTACCTACATAAGTAACTTTCCATAGCAAACATAGGGTTTGTAACAAATATGGGGGAGAGAAAAACAGTAGAAAATGTTTATTAGGACAGAGAACTACTAGAAAAAGTGATTTCTGAGCAAGAAAACTGCTTTCAGTTGCTTATTTCTATTGTATTCAGAGACACAGGTCTTTATGAATATTATAAATAAGTATTGCTGTACTGTAACAGCCAGCTCTCTTTCTTAAAAACCCCTCATTTTAGTGGCTGTTTGAATAGACTAAAGGATGACATTATTTTTGCAGTGATATAGATGTGTCACTTGTGTTACTACATCGCTAAGATTAATCATGATGTGAGTGTGCAGTAATGTCATATGCTTACAAAAATAGAGCACCATGTAGGCACCATGAGCAGCAGGGCATACTCCTAGATGCCCAAAATCAAAGCCAAGCCAAATGTTCAGCCACCTATAGATTTTAGTATTTTTAATTTAGAGAAATGATACATTGATATACCAAAACAAATATTTAAAAGGAAATTCATATACCTTCTTGAGCATATATTGGTCAAGCGCAATATGCCTTCTGGTAGCAGAAAGGCTGAAATGTGTTACGGATGTCAGCAACCCTTGAGTGTATGTATATTTGCATTGTAAGTGAGAAGCTAGAGTAGGATGTCTTTTATTTCTATTTGTCCAAAATATTCTCCTACAGCCCTGGAAGTATGTTTCTCAGCTGTGATATGTTTGGAATGCAGCTCACAGGGAACAACTTGCATGCATTTCAGAGGGATGGGTCATTCAATTCCCCCTCAGTATTTAAACTGTGTGTTTCAGCAGTACAGTTCTTGACTCAAGCCACACACAAGAGTGGGAAAGAAACACTTTACCTTCAGAAAGCTGAACAGAGAATTGTAAGAGCTACCATAAGGTTATGTGTCCTTTTGGACAAAATCAAGCAAAATAAAGCAAAGATACTTGTTCTCAATAGCAAGAGGACAAAATGGACAACTGTCACAGCAGTGTCTAACACTGCGTCTGCATCCATACACATGCAGTATTTCCAGGACTGCAAAGACTCAATAGAAACAGAGCACCTATACTTCTGTTACACAACATATGGCTCAGGGTTTTTTTTTTCATTACACGACTGGACAAAACGTACATTTAATTGAAAGCAAGAATTATTTAGAAAGCCAAATTTATAAATAAGTCTATTTTCCTATTTCTAAAGGACATAGTGTTACTTTTTAGTAGCCAAGACTTTAGCTTAACCCATGTACTGTTGCAACTGTCCATAGAACAAACGCTGATTTAACAGATGGGTAGACATAAAAATGTGTGAGAGCATCTCTATGTGAATCAAGTTTAAATGTTAGCTTGCACTGCCATTCAGGAATACAGAAATACCAGTCTGTGTAAAGCTCATGGAAGATGCTGGGAGAACAAGCCATTGCAAATCCAATAGAGAACTGCATAGTTTATAAATCTGTGCTCTGGTTGCTATGGTAGTTTTAGTTTAGGTTTTGGTGACTCAGGATTATGCAGCATGAAAAAGTAACCCACCTTCTTCTTTGTACAAGAATCTTACTCAGAACTGACTAAATCAAAGAGCAAGATGCCTGCTTCTTACATAGTTTACTTGAAAATGTTGATAGCAATTTGTGCATAGTCTTCTTACCTCTTTTTTTCTGGATAAGGATTGTACCAGCGATTTCACTGTTACATGGGTGGGTGTGTCACACAATCAGAGTAGAGAATACACCAGATTTAAAGACAGAAAAGACTCTGATTATCAAGTAAAACAATTAAAGAAATGCCTTATTTTTACAATAAATGTTTCTGTCATTGCCTTTTCATGTGAAAAGATACTTTTATATTTGCTTATCCTATCTCTCATTTTACCATCCCTGATTCTTTATAAAAGTCTGTCACGTTTATTAGGAAGTTTTATGTCAATATATATATGTGCAATATTTATCATAGCCTTCAAATTACCCTTTTATCCCAGAGCTGGAATTGATGGCATTAACTTTGATGTATTAGTTTTCCTTCAAGGGGAAGAGAAAAATGTTAAGACAAAAATTTTTAGAAATCACAATGTGTGTAATGCTGTTCAAGATGAAAGACAAGACAACAATTATCCTGTTGGAGGTCAGAACAATAATTCTACATCCCAAAATCTGATGATTTTGGGTAGTGCAAAAGCTTAATCTGTGAATTTCTGTGGTCTAGAAACCTGTGTGAAACAGCTTTGAACAATGGTTGTAATGCTTTCAAGAAAAAACAGAAAACCAGAAAGCACGCAGACAACAATCTCATTGCTAAATCATTGTATTGATCACTTGAAGCCTTCATTAAATTAACTGGAAATATGTACACACATAGATGCTATCTCTGCAAATGTTTACATGGTTATCTCTCCAGAAAAGTAGTCCTACCGAATTCGGTGCTAATATTTGTATGTGGAAAATTACATACTTAATCACCTTTAGTGCTGTGTATATACATGTAAACAAAGGATTTAACAGCATACCTATTGTGTTGTGTAGTCTGGTAGAGATACATCAAAACAGCCTGATAAAACTAGGTCTACTTAGCATGTCCTTAAGTTGCACTCATAACGTAGTTCAAATGGCTAGGTGTCTCTTGTTAGCTTACTATATTGTTGTAAACACACATGCACACTTATGCCATCATCTAATTCACTCTTGTGATGCTCCCTTGCAGTAGTGACTCTTCTAGAATAAATTTGATACTTTTAATACGGTCTTCAAAGACAGCCTTAATATATATTTGTTCCAACCCTCTGCACAGTTGAATATAATGCTCCATGCTTAGGTAGATTATTGGAAAAGAATATAATATTTCTACAGAAGTTATTATTGGTAGTTACATATGTTTATCTCGATTAGTACTGAGTTAGAAGCTGTAGACAGTCTCATCTTCTCTCAGCTACACTGATTTTACAATGAAATAGAATTACTTTAGACATGGGGTAGAATGGTGTTAGGATGGGGTAAAGAATATGGTCCAATATGCCTTTACTGTTGAAATTACATATATTTATGGGAGATATGAGATAGAAAAAATTAGAAAATTAAAAACTGATTGTTGTTGTTATTATTATTATTATTATTATTATTATTCACTTTTTGAAATGTGAACAATTGCAGAGATTAACTAGTTTACATTAATGACAGCTCTACATTTTGTGTAAGGAAGACCATATGCTTTGCTAGATTTAAGAACCACATATAATTTCCTGCAGAGCACACAGCTATCTCCAAAACACATTTATATTCAATATACATGTAATACCTGAATTTCAGCTGACTGTACAAATGACTATATCTTGCCTGTAGAGTCTGCAAACCCCCTCAAACGCAACATAACTCCCAATCCTGAGGTGCAATCCAAAAAAATTTAAAAGTCAAGGAAAAATAATGTCAAGAATGAGGAACTTACAAAGAGCAGCAGTATATGGAAAAAAAATATTTGTTGAAGTTCTTTGAAAAGCTGGAACTGAATCAGTGAAAAATCTTCCCTGGAAAGAAGAATAAAAGGAAAGTATGAGATCTAGTTTTTAAAACCAAACTGTATGATACTTAAAACCAGAATTGAGCGCTAGAAACTCTGCATTTCACTAAAAAGCCAAGAAGAGCAAGTTGGAGTTAAAGGAGGATCCATGACCAGAAAGAAAAAGCCAAGCTGGAAAACTGAAATCAAGGAGAGCGGACAGGAGCTCTGTTGAAAACTTGGAAACATGTTCCATGACATTGAAATTCCTGAGAGAGTGCATTTTGAACACGGGCCTATCGATTTGCTTAGAATTACTTTGCTGCTAATAAAGCACTCTATTTAAATATTGCTTGTGGAAGTCAATGTATTACATTCTTCAGCTATGAGGTTTCTTGACGAGTCAAATTTTCAGACAGCCAACTGAGAAAGAGAGAAGCAGAATGTCGAGGAGGTGACTTGTAAAATGTCTGACACATCTGGGGAAGGAGAAGCCAGCTTTTATCTTGCATTACATTTTTCTGGGTTATAGTTTTCAAGTCCTTAGAAAATGGCACTGTGTTGAGAGTCTGGCCCCAAGGAAGTTTGCCCACAAGGACAAGACCACAGCAGGGGGCTGGAGCCTGCACAAATTCCCTCCTTTGACATGAGTCAGGTGATGCAGCCAAGCTCCCAGCTGGTGACTGTCCATGGCCGATGGTACCAGTGCTATGCCAAAGCACAACTAAATCACTTGTGTAAGTAATAAGCACTGCAAAAACTGGTTTTGAAGTGTAGTCTGCAGTCACCCATATTTTCAAACCCAGGAATCTAAAGTGTACCCCTGGATAGTCACACAGGCTGCCAACGGGAAGGTATAAATTAGGTGCTAGGTAATCATTCATCCTCCTACTTAGACTGCAAATCTCTCTCTGGCAAATCTTTCATCTTGACTACCAGATGTTGTCTTTTGTTCTCAATCACATTACGCCTGCAAACTGTCAGTACATGTATCTCATGCACTGCTGTATGAGTAAGTCTGATGGATATTATGCAAATATCTCCAGATGAAAATCGGTTCTGAAAGACATTAAGAACAGCACGCTGCTGCAGGTACCTTGCAACTACTACTTCTTGTGAAATGTCACTGATATCTTTATCAATAAAAATGGAAATAAGAGCCTGAGTTTGTAGCAAGACTGCCCACCATAAGAAGGAGACATTATAATTAGAAAAGCACAAATCATGCAAAATTTCATGTGTATGAGGTTTGGTGACCCTCTCAAACTATACTTTGCTTCCTGTAATTAGTTGAAAACAAAACTTATTTTCCAGTAAATTCAAAACCACATTTCATCCCCAGAGATTATTCCATTTAAAGCAAAATACATATTGCTTTTAGCTACAGAAAACATGCTGTGCATAGAAAAAACTTTATTATCTGTAATAGCTTGGCTCCTAGAACTTGCAGCTCTGAAGAAAAACATTTTAGTCTTTGTACCTTCAAATGCTGCATGCTTTGTAACTGCTTGTTTTCTCCCAAGAGAAAGGATGGCTGTGCTACCCCAGGTTTTGACATCATGGAAGTGAACTGTAAGTGAAATGGACAATAATCACAGGGCTTTGTGTACTGCCATGTAGAATGATAGCATCGTAGAATGTTAAGGGATTGGAACGGATCTTAAAAATCATTTAATCCCAATTGCCCTGCCATGGGCAGGAACATCTCCCACTAGACCAGGGTGGTCAAGGCCTTATCCAAACTGGCTTTGAGCACTGCCAGGGCTGGGGCATCCACAACTTCCCCGGGCAACCTCTTCCAGTGTCTCACCACAGTCAAGTAAAGAGCTTTTTCAAAATATCTAGTCTAATTTGTACCCATTACTCCTGGTCCTGTCACTACAGCTCCTGACAAAGAGTCCCTCTCTAGCTTCCCTGGAGGGCTCCTAGAGTGTAGAAGCAAATGGGAGTTGCTGCTTTTGTACATCAAGCTGGTCTGACGTGGTCATGTCTAATCTCCCAAAACACAGGACCCTTAGCAAGTTGCTCCATTTCTGTCCCCTTTTCCCTTCAAGTGGCTGCACAGACAGCCCCTTCAGCCAAGCAGCCCGACGGAGGCGAGGCGGGGCGAGACTGCTCTCCCACTTTCACTCGCACTCCCACCCCACTCCCACTCCCACTCGCACTCCCACTCCCACTCCCCCTCTCACTCCCACTCCCCTCCCACCCCACTCCCACTCCCACTCCCACTCCCACTCCCACTCCCACTCCCACTCCCACTCCCCTCTCACCCCCACTCCCACTCCCACTCCCACTCCCACTCCCACTCCCACTCCCACTCCCACTCCCACTCCCACTCCCGGCCCCGCCCTGCCTCCCGCCCCGCTGCCCGCCCCGCGGAAATCTCGCGGGGTTATGCTAACGAGGCCGCCCCGCCCCGCCCCGCCCCCCGGTCCCGCCCGCCCCGCGCCCTCGCTGGGCGGGTGAAGCGCGCGCGGCCGCGGTGCGCTGTGGGATAGTGGCGGTATAAAGTGTACGCTCGGCGCGGCGGTGGCTGAGGGGGCCGGCGCGAGCGGGGCATGAAGATGGCGGACGCCAAGCAGAAGCGGAACGAGCAGCTGAAGCGCTGGATCGGCTCCGAGACCGACCTTGAGCCGCCCGTGGTCAAGCGCAAGAAGACCAAGGTGAAGTTCGACGACGGCGCCGTCTTCCTGGCCGCCTGCTCCAGCGGGGACACCGAGGAGGTGCTGCGACTGTTGGAGCGGGGCGCCGACATCAACTACGCCAATGTGGACGGGCTCACCGCGCTCCACCAGGTCGGTGCCGGGCCGATCGAGGGGCCCCTGGTCGGACTGGGGCGCGGGGAGGGGAAAGGGGGGGCGAGGCTGGCCGAGTGCCCCCCCTTCCCCGAGAAGGAGGTGGAGGAGGAAGGGGCCGGAGGCGGCTGCGCTCCCTCCGCTGGGGGGTGTCGGGGCGGGGAGGCGGCGGCAGGGTCAGCCTGGGACCGGCCGGAGGGGCCGCGGGCCGGGCCGGCGGGGCTGCAGGGGCGGCCGGCTGCACCCCCTCCCCGCGGGCCGGGTGTTGGAAGGGGCGGATGGGCCTCTCCTCAGGCGGGAAGGAGGTGCCGCTGACCCTCTTTCGCTTTCCCCTGTTGGCAGCGCCTCTCTCGGAGGGCCGGGGGAGCGGGCCCTGTCCCGTGGGGGCTGAGGGGGTCGGGGGCAGATGCCCCCCGGCGTGGGAGGGTGGCCGCAGGTGAGAGAAGCGGGCTCCTCCGGGAGGCGCTTCCGCCGCTGCCCCTTGCCCGGGATCCCGGTAGCAGTTCCCTGCTGCCCTCGTCTCCCCGGTTCCGCAGCAGCTGAGCCGATTAAAGCCGCTCGTGTGTGCGGGCGGGCGTGTTGAGAGACGGAACATCTATTTCTCTCCGGTTTCTAGGGGAAACCAGTGTTTTGTTCATTATACAGAAACGCGAATCAATAAGGGCTGCCTGTTTTCATTACCGATGGCTCCCGCCACAGTGTGAAAGCTGAACTTCCAGGGGAGCAGGGCTCTTAATCTTTTTTTCTGTTGGAAAGTAGTAAAAAACCCAAACCATATCGTTTTGTTCTGGCGTGGGTATGTGGGAGGGGGGTTGGTGCCGAGGGAGGTAACTTTCACTTGGGGCAGTGGGGGGAACGGACGTGAAACTAGCTGTGAAGTTTCCTCAAAATGGATGCTTTGTGCATGTTGAACTTCATAGCAGTCTGATTGGAATCTCAAAACGTTAGCCAAATAAGGAAAGGCTGTGGCAATCCGGAGATAATGCGGGTTTGCCTGAATAGTTTTTTTCACTGGAAGGCCGAAAGCTTCCACATAATATTAGATTCACTGAATATATGGAAAGCAAAAAATTATCTTTGACAGGCTGGCTTCTCGTTCTCAAGTTTAGAAGTTGTTCAGTAGTTAAAAAAAATCTTCATGATTATGTGTTGTAGGTTGATCAAGTAAAAATGTTCCCAAAATGGTTAGGTGAGGTAGTTTCTTACATTAAAAAAAAAAGAGATGGTGAATTTGTTTTCTCCATCTCATATAGATTTTTCAAGGATATGAGACTCTAGAAATACATAAATTGCCCTGCAGCACTGGATAGAATCCCCTCTTGTACATGAGATACACAATTCTACTACTCTTTGCTTTGTTTTCTGTGTCTAAGTTGTCACTTGTGCCCCTGTAAAGGGTGTTGGTTTACTTTCAGTTGTGAACTGAACTGGAACAATGTGTGTTGTGGTTAAGCCTGTCAGCGTGTTACTGCAGCACGGTTACCTGACTGCAGGCTAGCCTGGCTCTTCGTTGAGAGGTTTTCTGTATTTATCCTCCTCTAATCAAGTTATGATTGCTTCATGCTTCCAGGGAGCTCTGTATTAGAAGTCATACCTTAACTGGTTAGATCCTTGGGTCTGCAAGTTGCTGTACTCCAGTCATTGGTGGGAAAGGATGACGTTTAGTTTAACTCTATTGTTAGAATAAGAGATGGCGTTCTCTCTTTCTCATGTGCACATGGCATTTTCAAAACGTCTTTGATACTATTTACAAAAAAGCTTTCATCAGGATAATTCTGAGCTTCTTCTCCCCTTTTTTTCACTTTGTAGTCAGCTTGCAGTTTGGAAGGGCAAAGTCTGAGGGAACAGAGGTAAAGGTTTACATCACTGCTAAAATTCTTGCTCACTCTGCTCTTCCCCCCTCCCCTCCTTCCGTGATATCAAAGAGCCTTTTCTGATTTTATGATATTGGAAGCAAATAAGATCAGTTGTGAAGTTATAATCCTCTTGAGGCAGTACAGTGAGTGAATGTTGCCTGTTGCTATAAAGAAAAATACAACAAATCCCTGGCTATAGCTGACTCTGAATGGTTTCACTTCATTATTAACACAAAATCTTATTTTCCTCTAATATGCCATATAAAAGGTGCAAATCACACATGATGCAGTCTATAACATTAATTCATTTAATCAAATTTGGCTGCGGCATGAACAAAACTAATTTTTTTTGTTCCCAAAGCAAACTCTTCAAAAACTTGTCATTTGTCCTGACAGTTTTGACTGACTGATGGTAATTGTGTTCAAGTCCATGTTGTTGTGTTTAAGACTGCCATGGCTTGCTGTTACTTTGTGACTCTTTGGTCGGTTGGGGTTTTTTTGTGTCGTCTGTCAGATCCCATGTTGACATTGCTGCTTCAGAGGAATAAATTTATCTCAGCAAAGATAAAATAGTTGTGCTTTTCTGGCTTGTGTCCTTTTTGTCTTCCATCAATTTATTTATTTTTTTTAGTTACTGAGAGGAGATTAATGTGTCTGAAATAGCGATAAGATGAAATATTTAATATACTATTTTGCCTTTGATTTTCTTGCTACATATGGCAGTTATAGGAAGGGACTTAAGCTGTACTTTCTCTTTCACAGCCCAGATAGCTGGAAGTGCTGAGAGGAAAGTATCATTAATCCTGAAATTCTGGTGAACTTCAGATCTGGTCTCTAATGGAGCATCAAGCTGTGTTGCTAAAGCCATTAGCTAAGCTTTTCCACTGAGTAGGGTAGAATGCCATCACCATCAGAAAGCTGCATGTAGAATAATTTCTCTTTAAGCGTATGGGAAAGAAAAAATTACTTGACTTGGTAGCTGAGAGAAGGAAGGGGGGAGGATATCTATAGGTACTTGTTTCAGCTCTGGACACTGCCAGTGAGTGATTTTGTTTTCTGTCCACATGTGCATAAATGAGTGGACTTGAGTGCATCATATATGAGGACAGGTCAATTAAATTCTTTGGGATCATGCGGAAGAGGAGAAATTGTCAATAGGTGATGGTTATTGTCCCTCTATGTAATTTTGGGTTCAAATGTGCCTCACTTTAAGAACTTGTTCTGCACAAATTCTCAGGTTAGGCCTTCAGCACAGAGGACAAAACTGTAGTGTGTGATTTATATGCAATATAGGATATTGCAGCAGGATAGTGTATATTCAGCTGCATAGTCTGCATTACATATATATTGTGTGTATGTATGTGTAAGACCAGAAAATTTACTTTTAAATGAGAACTTAAATTTTCAGTCATATGTCAGTGCCATTACTGGGGTGGAGGTTGAAGTTTTGAATGTTGCACTCCCAGACGGCTGTTCTACAGGATGAGATATAACTTAAAGTGCAGCTTTTCTAATATGCCTTAACAATAAATGTAAGGGGAACTTGAGAGAAAAAAGAAGCCCAATGGTGAACTGTGACATTGCACATTATTAGTTTCTCCAGAGTGGGGGTAAAAGTGGCATATTCTGAAATCTTAAAAGAATATTTAATATTTTCAATAAAATCTGGTCCCTTAGGCAGGCATATTTCTTCAGAGTGGGGTTCTGTTCTCTCATCCTGAAATCTTAACACCTATCATTCCTCAGAGTTTGGACTTTCTTCTGCTTTCCTTGGCTTCCATGAAAGAGCACTTAGTTCACTAGCTCTGACTGGAATTTATTGCTTAAGTGGCTGAAAGTGGTTTGTGTAGAAGTTACGTAGAGCTTTGTACAGGAAAGTGGAGCTCACCCTTTCTGGGCATCACCATGGAAAGGCTACA
Organism: Lichenostomus cassidix; assembly: GCF_008360975.1. Classification (NCBI taxonomy): domain Eukaryota; kingdom Metazoa; phylum Chordata; class Aves; order Passeriformes; family Meliphagidae; genus Lichenostomus; species Lichenostomus cassidix. The sequence goes on along the minus strand of NC_139480.1, from coordinate 38,023,187 downwards.
TGTAGTGGGGAGGGACCACGATGTGGCCAGTTTCCTGAAAGGCTGGATTTCCTGTGCACACTGCTCCCCTGGGAGTATGGGATGTGCAGTGTGGAGTACCTGTACACACCTCAGCTCTGGCTGAGGTTAGGCTGTGGTTAGGTATGACAATTTATGCAGCCTGCTTTTTGGCTGCCCTTTTTGTTTGAGGCTGGTCAGACTTAGGAGATGGCAACCTTGTTTTTTGGCCTCATTCTCTCTGGGTGAGGAAGGTGAACTCTGCAGCCTAATTCTATCACGTAGCATTAAAAGAACGTGTCCTCTGTTCTGATCTTGCCTCTTCCTGGGGAGGGTACTGCTTTTGAGGTAAGATAAGGGAAATTGTCTTGGCTGTTTATGCACTGCAATCATTGCATACCCACAGAGAGTGTTGCTGGTGAAGGCCCCTACTCCTTGATGAAGGATTCATGTGATCTTTTTTTGTCTGTGACAACTACAGTTTAATTAAACAAAATTCCGTGAAGGCTGTCTCTGTATCAAATAGTGGCTTTCTGCAGCTCTTTAAGTATTCAACTGAATGTGAAGGTGAGACTGTTTTACCAACATTATATTCATGTATTAGTTTGCAGACAGAGCAGTATGCAGTGTTAAATAGAAATTTGGATTTGCTGCCACTTTTGTAGAACTCTGCTACGTTTATCCCTAAATAGTAATTAGGATTCTCTCTGTTTCCTTGAATATTTGCTTACTCTTTCTGAGTAAGGACAGTTATTGCTGTCTTAATGTTTCCTTTGGGTTCTATGAGATTTATTTCTTAGATAAGAAGTACCTTACTTTGCGGGAATTTTTCCAATTGTTTATGTGAAAAGTTCTGTCAGGGCTTCTGGTAGCATGTTCTTGGTACCTGATATGGTAACAAGTATCCATACTTGTTACCTTTAGATACCTTTGGGATCAACTGTGTCCTTGTTACAACACCCTTTCAAACATGAGCCAGTGATATAAAAGGGACATAAAATGGCGCTATGTTTGCGTTAGAACTTGATAGAGGGCATTATGGCTTCACTTTCTGGATCTATTCTGATAAATTATAATACAGGTCATGTATTTGAGCTGGGGCTACAGCACATGCAGCATGTCAAGACATAAGAGCAAAGAACAGGTTGCTAGAGTCTTAAATCTCTAGGGTGTTTGCATCATAGGAGCAACACCCAACAACCAAGGGTAAGGAAGGTATAGAAATAGCTCAAAGCTATCCTAGTAACCTCCTAGCTATGACTTTTACCATGCCTCTTTTGGAGAATGAAAATACTGGTGCATGTGGTAAACTTTTTAATTTTTCAGAACTGTCAAGTAGGAGGACTTCATTTTGTACAGAAAGGTTTGTACACAGGTACAAAACTGGTGCCCAAGTCTTACTGTTTGGAGGGGAACCAACTTTTTAGTCCCCAAACCTCCTAACTCATTGTAGATGTTCTACCACTGAGAATTTTGGTTTAATTTTCTCAGTTTGTTGTATTAATATTTTATTGCGGCTTTTTTGAAATATATTTTTCATCTGTACAATAAAGCACAGAGAAAATTAGTCCAGAAATAAATGTAATGTTGACTTCACTCAGTGATCAGACTACAGAGGCATATTTGTTTCAATTCCCTTTTGTAATTAGTTCTTGTGTGGGCCACAGATCTTTCACTCTGTAGTTACAGTAGCTAGGTTCAGATGGTACAATAAGTACTTGTTAACTTCCTACTGATCTTGTCATCTAAGTGGTTTTTTTTTTTTTTTTACACTCTTTGAAATGGAGGCAAGAGGAGGGGGGAAAAAGGTGTGGTTTTTCATAATATACTGTGAGTGTAATAGTGGAAATTTAAATACTGTATTTAAAAAACTGTGTTCTCCTTGGTGTTTTATAAAAGAAATGTGTAACAATCTCTTCACCTTTTTAGCTTTCTTATTTCTGAGTGGTCTGTCAAGTTTGAACCTGGGATTTCTGTGTGTTCTCATTGCTATGGATATTTCTTGTGTGCAAACAGAATAACCCAAGTGAATTCTAGCATATAGAAATTACTAGTAGTATTTAAAGCTGATTTCCATGTTAGTGTAACTGACAGGTTTCTTAAACTTGCTAGTCATGGAGGAAAAGTTCTACATTCCAGTGTAAGGATGAATTCAGCTAGTAGGGCTTTAATATTTACTGAAGCTAATGTTCAGGGACAATTTCTGCTGGTCTCTAAATATGAATTTGCCTGTAGCATTAATGCTGCTTTTACAGTGGAGCTTTGTCTATGGTTTTCTGTGTGTTCTGGTGTATTTTTGGTATTTTTTGAGCACTTTTTCATAAGTCATCAAAAAGTACCTTGTAAGAGTAGATGAGATGTGCTTATGTATGTATGAATAAAATTGATATGAACAGCCTTCATTTAAGGCCTTTTTGATCTTTGCATTGTAGTAGCAAGAATGCTGTTATACCAAGTTACTGGACTTCAGTTGTTAGCTAAATCTGAGGCATGGAGACAGAAGCAGTCAGAATAAATCACTAATGGAGATGCCACTCTGGAGGGATCTGTACTCCAGGCTTAAGAATATATGCTACGTTTTAGTTGGAACAGATGGTTTGACAGGCTCTTGTCCAGTTCTTTACTTGTTTATCCCTTTGCTCATGCTCTCGCTTGCTCCCTTTCTCAAAGTTGTTACTTAGGCTAGTAAGACACTTAGTGCAATCCTCTCAAAAACTGAGAGCCCAGCAAATTGGTAGTCTCTCTGTGTAATTGTGTTTCGTGAGGCTGGGCTCACACCATGTGAACCTGAGGAACATGCATGTGTTCTAGCAAATACTGAAATTTTATCCAAGGATATATTCAGGTGGGTTACACTTAGACAAACTAATGCACTCTGAAAGGAATATGGTGGTAGTTTTGAACAACTGTAGCATGAGTACACCTTTCTGGGATTCTGGCAACCAAGAAATTGTAAATTAAGTCTTAGTACTGCTGTATTGTAGTATAAATATAGATCATACCAAGTAAGACATGCTGTATATGAGGACATTTGCCTAACAAATGTTTTGTCAGTGCCCAACAATTTTTTTTTTGTTTTTTTTTTTTTTTTCTTTATTGATCTTGATAGCTGTAAAATGCAAACTGGAATGCAGCTGTAAGGCAGTGGAGCCATCCATAAGCTGGGCAGCCTCTGATGCTGCTGGATGGGTGAAGACATTCCAAGCTCCTTTACTTTCCTATGTGCATTCCTGAAATAACAGTCAGTGGAAAGCATGGCATAAGAGTAGCAGCATTCCTCAGCTGTTTCCTTTCTAGTAATTTCAAGACTGTAAGACAGAACACGAAGGCAAAAGATGATCATGGTACTTGAAGGGCAGTGGGGTAGTGTTGTTAATTTTTTTTTTTGTAATGCATTGTTTTGACAAGGCATGGTACCCAGCTGTTGAGTTTCAGTTGTTGAGCACACTGCATCAGCCACTGTACATATCTTGGAAACCCTGAATCTTTGCCTTCTCATTGACAAAACCAAAATTAGAGCAATATGATGAAGTCTTTGAACAACACTGTTTCCCATTTATTCCTGAGTGGTGTTAGACTTACCCCATTAACAATGTATTTGTTAGGCTAATGGCTTCTAAAAGTCTGTTAAACAGAATGAAGAGTAGAGTTGACTTTAGGAAGGTGAGACCCCTGACAATCTTGACCAGTAAATGTAGCCTCATTTTGGGCCTACGCACAGGTTTGTCTTCAAGATAGCAAATAAATAGTTCCTATACTACTGTGGTTTCTGAATGCTTAAATTTGTTCTATAACTAACACATAACCATCTATTTTGTTAGTAAATTATCTGTAAGCTGTGGTTGTTAAAAATTATTCTAGCCCTAAAACATTCAAAAGGGCCAAGTCTGACTGATACGGTTTTTATTTTTTATTTTCAGATCAGCCTGAAATACACTTTATTTTCTCATGTTATGATTGCAGTTCAGGGTCTTGAGTAGGAATTATGGCAGCTTGCTTTGATGTGATCAGTTAGCCAGCCAGTGGTGATTATTATACAAGTTTTAGTTCTGAGGTGATTATTAAGTTTTGCAGTTTCTGTTTTACCACCCTGATATTGAAGCTAGAAGAATAACTGGAGTAAAAAATACATATGTATATTTATGTTTATGTTCTTTTATGTTAGTATATATATGTAATATATATTTCTATTTATATATTTTTATTTTTATACATACACTTCTTGAGTATTTGAGTTTTCTTTGTACATCAGGGAGATATTTGCAAGTGTTGGCTTTGTGTTGTGGATCTAATATATATATACACATATATATAATTTGTTTTCAGTTTGTAGGATTTTCTTTTTTTTTTCTTTCACAGAAAGACTGAGATAAATACTAGCATGAAACAAAGACTGAGATAAAGTTACATGCAGTCTCTTTGTTAGTAGTTCTAACACATCTCCAACCTTAAAGGATGAACTTACCTTACTATTTTTCTTACAGTTTCACACTTGAAGCAAGTATTTGTCTAAGGCAAAATAACAATACCTTCATCTGGTAGCCAAGGTGAGTGCAGCTGACACACTGTATGTGTCTGGTCAGTTCTGCCTTCTAAAACACTTAACTTAGATGAAGCTTTCACTGAGGAGCTGCATTCCTCTGTCAAATCCATGATTCTTGTGGGCCCCTTTTGAAACTGGAATACCATCTCAGACTTAGGGCTTTGAAACTTGCAGCTTGCAAATATCCTGACATTTGCTTTAGTGTTCTTCAGCAAAAACCTGTGCTTCTGTTACTGAAGTGGAAAAGTTGGTTTTTTTAAGGCTGCAAAGCATGTTGTCCCAAGAAAGTGTTGTTGCTTGCAATGTGTTTGCAAATAGATGCAATTATACTTGAATAAGTAGGCTTAAGTGAATCTTAATGAAATAAATTAGCATTCCAAAAGTGTGCCTCCCCATCCCAGAGATGAAACAATCTGAAACTACTTGTATTATTTCCTCAATCAGTGTGAATTTTGACTACTGTTCCTGTATTCTGTAAAATATAAGTAACCCTCCTCATTGTTTTTGGACCATTATGTTATTTTTTTTTATTTAGGTATGAAAAATCAATGCTCTTGAACTTGTTTTGCTAATCTGTTATTTGGAAATGTTTTTGAACATGGTGCTTTAGGTGCTGAACCCACTGCAAATAAGGGCAAAACTAATTACCTTAGGTTTTATCCAAAATCAGGAGTGAAAATTGGGGTGCCAACATTGTCTGCAGGCCAAATTTGTATTCTTGTTAAGTAATAATCTCAGTTCTATCAAATAATACAAAACAATGTCTTTAGAAAGTTCGGCAAACTTCACAATTTGCTACCACTTTTGTTTTGTTCAGCTGCTGTAGCGAATTGAATAGTTTTAGGTCCTATTTTTTTTATGACGAGCCTTTACTTCATTTCAGTAGAAAATAAAAGTGTAATGCTTGCCTCTGAAAGAAGAATTTTTGTGTAATGCCAGTTTCTTGGTTTCTGAGTATAGCAGAGCAGAGGGAGTGAGTTGTGCTAGCACTGGGACTCTCAGTGGGTTTTTGTTTATGAATCTCTCTATACATGGCTTTCTGGTCACTAATTTAATACTTTCATGCAGACAGCCTGGCCAAATGCTTGGCATTTGTGTCTCTATAGCTGTGCTTGTATGTGTGTAATAGTGGTAGTGCATGCTCATACTTGTGTGTAACAGTGCTTATTGGGTATTTTTTCACTTAGGAAGAGAAACAGCTTTCCTCCATCTCTGCAGAGGTGTGACTTAACAGGTCTAGTGGCTCTTGTACTTAACACTTCTAACAGACTTATGAAATATTGAAGGCAGGCTTTTCCCTATCTATCAAACATGACTCCAAAGAAAGCTCATGAAGTTACTGTAGAAACAAGTTTTATGTAGCTCTAGGTAAATATAGCAGTAGTGATTTAAAAACTACAGTTTTTGAAAAAAATAGGGAAAAACTTTATCTTGAGAATCACAGAAGATATATATTTTGTAAAGTGTTTTATCAGTTATGTATGTGACATCTTGGGGGTGGGAGAGCTGTTTCTCAATTGTGTTCTTAGCAGTTGAAGAGGTTGCTGTGCTTTGTAATAGTAAAAAATGTGTTGATTGTAATTACAGCAAATAGTATTTGCAATCCCAAGTAGCTGTTAAGACGTGACTGCTGCAGATAAGTACTATGAGAATTTTTTGCTTCAAGAAGCCTAACCTTGTGAGAATCACTTTACCTGTGAACCAAATCTGCAGCTGAATCATTAACAGATTCAATGGCACAAGGAACATGGAAACAGGAGTTTTTCTGGATGCGTATGGAGCAGTTCCTGAGGGAAGATCTACAGCTTCAGTTTGACTTACAAAAACTCTACAAAAACCAGGAAAACCTACTAAAACAAAATGTGTGATTAGTAAGATGGTGGATTTCAGAAGCTGTTGATGCAACTAATGGTTTGGCATCCTTTTTTAGAGTAAGGCACCTGCCACATCAGGTACATATGCTACATTAAAACGTAAAACTAAGAAAGCTCTGGCATGGAAAAGCTTGCATGATAGTAGTCCTATTACAAATACTTTAAAATACTTTTCCTTTTAAGTTTGTTTTTAGGATTTTTTTGTTGTTTTTCCTGTGTGTGTGGTTTGGTTTTTTCTTTTCCCCCCAAAACACAGCATATAAATAAAAGTTGAAGGCTTGCACACTATAGGGAGTCAAATAAAAGACCAAACAGCACTTAAAAGTAACTTCCTATTAAGAAACCTTGGCATCAGAGTCATAGATTCTTCAGTGACATCATTTATAATCAGCTATGCAGAGATATGACTGAAGTGTTTGCTTGAAGATCTGGTGTGTAAGTTCCCCCTTCTGGGAGATCCTTAAAGGGCTTTGTATCTCAACAGTTGCTTACCTGCACATATTGTAGCAAGTCCTTTGTCTTTTCAAGACAAACTCTTATGATGGCATTTGAAAGGCTTAGTTCTTTAATTTCATCTAGGATTTTGAGCACTTTTCATTTCTTCTCTGTAATTATCTAATTTTGTTTTATATTGCCAAGTTAAATGACTTAAATATGGGAGAATTTTCTTGGTGGATGTTTTTCCTATGCATTTTGCTTTGTCATTTTTCACTGCCGATAAGGTATTTGATAACATGCTTTGCATTCTGTTAATACTTGGAGAGTGCTTATGCAAAATTTAAAGAATTAACATATGTCAGCTGATTTGGACTGCTTTACTGCAGCTGAAACTGCAAATATTACTTGGGTTTTAAACTTTAGGTCAGAACCTTCAATTTTTAAAACAAAAATGGTTTAAAATCTGGCTTCAGCTGTTTTGCAGTTGAGCTCATGATAGGCTGTAGAGCTGAGGAGCGTCATTTAACTTGGAGTGACATCACTAACTGTTTTTATCAATACACTTCTGTACTTAGCTTTTGGTAGCTGTCTGATTCATGAGACCTGTATTACACCATACAGTTGCATAAGTTTCCCTTTAATAGGGAAAGGCAGGGTAGAAAACAATCTTCTGCTCCTAAGATAGAACAGTGACAGAGGTAGGAATTTTTTTAATCCAGGTAAATTGCCCTCCTTTCTCTTTTTCTGTCCACTTGTCTCCTTGCTTTACTTGTGCTACAGAAACTGAATTTTTGACAATCAAATCCATCTGCCTTGTAGCTTTCAATAAATAAGCAGCACTGGTTGGTTATTGGTGCTTTTAGAATTATGAAAGCAGTCTCCAAATTCATGTCTTCATCTGTTGAGAGCTTAACAAGGTGCTGGTGTTTATAGAAACCCAGCATGTGCTCTACTTTGATTTCTTCCTCCAAGAAAGGTCTAATGCAGGTTCTTTTCCTTTAGTACTGTCGGCAACCTTTGAGACACATGATCTTTACATTTCTGCTTCTCTTCCTCCTTGTCAGGATACCTAAGATGACTCTCCATCCCCCCAAATGATGTGCACCCCCCTATGAGTGCTCTATAAATGTCTCTCTCTGGAATGTTTTAACTTTGCTTACTGCAAATAATAGCAGAATACAGGAAGTTGTTCCTGTGAAGCCAAATATGTAAACCAAAGATTTCCATATACTTTGGCTTTTGTCACCTCAGAGTGTAGATTGTGAAATGCTTCTGGCACTTCTGGTGACTCTTGATTCACTGGGAATATTACAGCTCTGTTAAACTATTTACCTTAATCCAAATTATTTATCACAGAATCATAGAATGTTAAGGAGAATGTTGGAGGGGACCTTAAAGATCATCTAATCCCAGCCCAACCCCTGCCACGGGCAGTGACACCTCCTACTAGGTTGGTCCAGCTGCCGGGGCTGAGGCATCCACATTCACAGCCTGTTCTAGTGTCTCACCACCCCCATAGTAAAGAATTTCTTCTAATAGCTAGTCTAAATTGCCTCTCTTTCTATTGGCACCCATTACTCCTGGTCCTGTCACTACAGTTCTGACAAAAAGTCCCTCTCTGGCTTCCCAGAAGCCCCCCTTCAGGTACTGGAGGGTTGCTATAAGGTGTCTGTGCAGCCTTCTATTCTCTGGGCTGAGCAGCCTTGATTCTCTCAGCCTGAATCTGTGGGGGTGGTGCTCCAGTCCTTTTATCGACTTTGTGGTGTTCCTCTGGTGCTCCCAAAGGAAGGGCATGAAACTGTTGGAGCAACACAGCGCTCCAGGTGAGGTCTCACAAGAGCAGAGTAGATGGGGAGAATCTTCTCCCTTGACCCACTGGTCACACCCCTTTTGATGCAGCCCAGGGTATGATTGGTTTTCTGGGCTGTGAGTGCATGCTAACAACTCATACTGAGTTTTCAGTCAAATGTCACCCCAAACTGGCTGCAAGATCATTCACCACCGCTCTTTGGGCCCAGCCATCCAGCCAGTTCTTAACCCAGCAAAGGGTGCACCCGTCCAAGCCACAGGCTCCAGCTTTTCCAGGAGTATGCTGTGGGAGATGGTGTCAAAGGCTGATGAATAGCAGAGTGATTGGGTCTTCTGGAATAACTAGGGAATGGTAATATGTCTGCCTCATTTTCTGCAAGGGAGGTGGAGGGAATGAGAGTAGCCTTTAACTTGAAAGTTACACCTGTCACAGTGTCTAAACTGAAAAATGTGGCAGGGCTGTAATATACTGGCTAAATGGACTGGCCTGTCGTGGTAAGAGAATCCTCTCTTTAGCCAGCAAGGGGTGAGTTTCTGCAATTGAGTCAGTGGTCTGGCTACTTTGCTGTCTTGGATTTGAAAGTGTGCTCTGAGGCTTGTTTGACCTGAGGCTTTTGACTTGTCATCACGTGTTCCCTTTGTCTCTGTCACAGGTAATGTCCAGAAAGGCAAGACACAAAGGGAAGTGCTGCATCTCATTAAATGAGGGCAGGAGGTGAGATTGAACTGGTTATGGTAAAGGCTGTAAGAGTTGTGGTGTTGTGTAAAGTTTACTGAAAACCTCGTGCTGAAGGGGCTGAAGTTACAAGGAGCTGTGGTCAAGCAAAGTTACATTTTTCCAGCAGAAATAGATACCTTGTGTAGGTGAGTATCAGAAGCTTATAGGTTAGAGCAAACTTGTAGCGGCTTTGCTCACTTAGCTTTAGAAGTATTTGGAGACGTCTGAACTTTCTGATCTATTTCACTTAAAGAACTTCTAATTTCCACCTCAAAAAGTGGTAGTGAGTTTTTAAAACAGGCTGCTGTGATGATTGTGGTGTAAGTGTATATAATTTTCTCCCCTCCCACTTTAAGTGGCTTTTCTTTGCAGCTATTGAGGTGTTTTCATGCCATATAGTTTATTGATTCTTGTGATATCCCCTGTGCTCAGGATTTAATAGGCAGGTGTGCTGTAGAACTTCAGATGTATAGTAGTGATGTAACCAACCTGTAAGATCATGATGTCTTCATGCTATTTTTACTAGAGTTTACAGTTCCTACGGTTACTTTATGGCTAGAACAGGTGCTTAGCTGGTTGACTGTGCTCTTCAGCCATAAAACAAAGAGCTAAATTTTTGCCTTTAATGGTGTCTGAATCTTTGATACAATAGACTCTTTCAGCATTCTTTTTGAGCTTGGGAATTGAAACCAATGTCAGTAATTTTTTTTTTTTTAGAAGAATGTTCAAATTGACAAGCATTAACCTTCGAGTCTCTAAGTGTTGGCTTTGACCTGTGATTTCAATATACATGTCACATAAAATTAAAGAATTCTGAATTTTCTGTATTTTCATAATTCTTTCCTGTATTTTGCTAGTAGTCATAACAACTTGTACTTCCACTAAGTGTCATAAATCACTAATTCTTTTTTTTTTCCCTGAGTTCTTGCAAAGGACTGTGAGGAAGGAGAAGAATGGATGTTCTGCATGTGTTAATTGGTAAACATACCAGTTATACACACCACTGAATTTTGAGATAGTGAAGTCTTTGAATGCACGAAGCCAAAATCCTTACTCTCCATCACTGTGATATGAGATTATTTAATTTGTAATTTCATCCAGCATTTGACCTAAAACTGCTAGAAGTAGATATTAAATTCTCCAGTAGTAGCTGAATCTCAGTAGTAAAGTTCAGTGCAACTTTAGCCTCAGTTGATGAAGTTCTGGTGCACTTGCTATGATGAACTTAGATTTTATTTTGTGCATGTACTGGCACAAGCAGCTCCTTCAGCTTGTAACCGACTATGATGTGTAATCAAGTATAGTCAGATTGCTCTGACCTCCTGCAAGTTGGTCTCCTAAAATGGAAATTATTCATTTTGCAGATGGAAATTGGAGCCAAGCAGCTGTGAATTCCAGGAGACAAATAGTGAAGCAAATTCATAACTTTGTTCTTCTGTTCAAAAACCAAATGACAGTTGAGTCTTGCATTTGCCACTTGCTTGCAATCTGGGATTTTTTTCCCAAAAAGCCAGCAAGTACTTATATGAAAGCACTGCTTACTATCTGAAGATTTGTTTCTTTTTTCAAATAAATCTTTTCTTCACAATTCTTACTTTCCCTAGCTTCCTTCCCTAAAACAATGAACTCTTGCTGTTCCCCAGCCTTAACTTCTGTGGCTGCTGTTTCAGGGAGTTAGTGTGAATTTGCATTGAATTAGCTTTTATTGATTGGATAGCAGGAAACCAGGATAGGTTGACAAATATGTACATTTTCACACAGCAGTGATACTTTTTATCTATGGTTGTAGAGGGTGGTGTGGAATTGCTGAACTAAAAGGCCTATTAAAAGTAGAAGTGACAAACTATATGCTTAAAAGGACACTTCCATGAATCTGTGGCTTAGTATAAATATACTGGCTAGTTTAGCTTTGGAAATTAAAGACGAAAGCTGGGTGAAATTCTATTAGTGCTGTTGGTAGTGTTCTGCCCCGTTTCCAGGGGACTGACTGCTCATTTAAACTTACAAAAGCATCATTTAACTGATGTAGAAATCTTTAGTCTTGTGTGAAAGCTTGCTGCATATTTTAGGTTTTCATGGAGGCTTGCGACTAGCACTACCTCAGGTTTAGATTTTGACAAAAATCTTTTTTGTACGCAGAAGCAGAACTGGAAATCTATGCAGGCAAACCACCAAATAGTTCTACTAGCATTCCCAAGGGTCCTACATAAACTGTTAAGAAAAATTATGCAGCCTCCTTAATCTGCATTCCTGGTAGCCATACTGAAACCTTGCATTTAAAGAAAGAAGGCTTTTGTGGTTGTGCCCTAAGGCTGGGGAGAAAGCCAAACTAATGCAGTGAAAGATGCAAAATGGTAAGAATCTTATCCAATATCCAAATCACACTAAGAATTCTTTTTGGTGGAAAATGCTTTTTGGATGACCACTAAGAAGGTGAAAGACAAAATAGAGCTATGATTTGCTGGAAATTATGTAAAAGAAAAAAACAACCAAAAAACTTCTACTGGTCCTTGAAGACAAAAAACTGCTGTTGCACTGGTTTTACAACATTTCTGATTTAGCTCTCAAAGGGTAGACACTATAAGCATGATGCTACTTTCTGTTATGAGGTGGGCTGTATATAAAATTTATGAAGTACCTTTAGATGCTGGCTGTTGAGTGCCTGCTGGAAAGCTCTACTTCTGCCACTGAAGCATCTGGAAGATATTTACTTGGCTTTTGTCTGCGTACTTGTAGATGAAATAAAAATGAGAGTGTTTTCTTCTACTTTAAAGGCTTTTTTTTGGTTAGTTTCTAATCTGAGTTATGTGGCTTTTGATTCACAAGGTCTAAGGAGTTCTGACTTCCTCAAATCCTTGGCCATGGAAGTCAAGTACATAATTAGAGATGGGATGCTTACTGTAGCTGTGTACCAAACAATCTTCTGTTTCTTGCTGTATTCTGGTGCCTTTTTTTTTTTTTTTTTCTTTCCAAGGTTACCAGAAGAAATGAAATGATTTTTGCTTTGCACAGCTTTTTCCTATGTACATTTAGCCAGCAGTTTTAGAATGTTGTTTGATATTATATTGACCTTGGTAGCTTGTAGTGTGGTCTTCCCTGTTTGAGTCAATCCAAGCAAGGAGTTTCTCTCCAGTCTAAATGCAAGCATACTGACTTCTGCCTGCTGAACAGGGATGTCTTTGCTCAATCTATTCCTGGATCTAAGAGCTTACTTTTTTTGGCAGGTAGGTAGGCATGTGTTGTAATCTTTCCACCTACTGCAGAGTTAGTCTGGACAGAAGTTGTGTGGTCTTAATTCCTGAAAAGCATGATGTAGGAAGCAGAGAAATGAGTGGAGAGGAGAAATTGTGGCAGAATACCCAAACAGAAAAGGTTTGTTACAAAAAGAGAGTAACAAGTTTTGTTATAGCAAAGCATTCTTTGTTCCACAAAGGAGAAATGTAAAATGCAGTTGTTAATGTTAGTGCTGTGTTAAGTAAGCAAATATTTATTTAATGCATGGGTTGTCTTACATTACTTTCCTGGAGTTTGCAGCAATCTTGCCTTACATTGTCTTTTGGCTTTATTTTTTAATGACATGTGAACATTAAACTAAGAAGGGGACTAAGAAGAGGTGCTGGGGGCACTGGCTTGATGAGAAATGGGTTTGAACAGAAGGTGGTTTTTTGGTGTGGTTTTTTTTAATGAAAGTATGGTTTAGATTGTCTGCTTTGAATAATGATTCTTTGAATTGGATACAGAAACTCAGATGCCCAGTATAGTTCTTCAGGAGTATTGTTTGATCTACCTGACATACAGACACAGCAGAAATTCCTAACGAAACAGTGGCTTCACTTGTGCCAGGCTTTGTATAGACCTCTGGAGACATCATTCCTGCTCTACAGTGCATTGTTGTGGAAGATGAATATGAAGTCTGGGGAGGAAGAACACAATCAAATACATGAAATATGCTTGCTTGCATTTTAATGTTTAATTGTCCATTGCGGTGTTTTGTTTGTTTTTTAACTTACCTGACTAATTTAGAGTACTTGGATAGACATAATTATTCAGAACTTTTTTAGGATAACTTTACTCCAAGGAAACAGGAATGCTGTCACGTGAAATTATCTGATCCTGCAAAATGTAAATATTTTTCTGTAATAGCGTCTTCACACATTTAATGTAATAGCTATTAAAGACAAAAAAGCAATCTTGCTGTTCAAAGACTTTATTTCTAATGTGACAGAGAGGATCTTTCAACAGTCTCTAATTTTTATTAAGTTTTCATTCATATAAAGCCAAGATCCTAAAATAATAAATTAAAACTACACAATTGGTTACCTTCTAGCATATCAGATGGTTAAGATCCCTGGTGGCTAAAGGATCTAAAAGTTGGATTTCTAAAATCCATCCAAGAAGTGATAAAACTGTTGCTATGTGTTACTTGAGGGCAAAGAAGGAATGGGTTAAATTTTGTACTTTGGTGTTAAAGTGTTCTAAAGATTTACTTTTTAAAAGTAGATGGGCTGTAACTCTTGCTTCAAGCTCATTATAATTGTTAATTTCAGCAAATTTTAGCTTGCTTTAACTATGGTTTTGTAGTTGTGATGTTTCTGAACATACTTAGACTCAAAGCATCCAATAAAAACAAAGTAGCTTGCAGTAATGGAAAAAATGACTCAGTACAAGTTGAGAACAGAAATTAGCTAAAAGGCAAACAGTAATTCTTAAAACAGAAGCTAAGTTTAAGCACTTCATAAACTAGGTTGGAGATCATTCTGTTCTTCTGGTTTTCCAGTTACACGAGTGCTTCAGTCATAGCATTCATGTGCCATTTTTACTAAAATTTCCCAGCTTTGCCAAATGGATTTTATACTTTGGTATGCTAGAATTGATCTACTACTACCCCCTTAGTTCAAGAATCATAACACAACACAGTACAGTCATCTGAGATTAAGTTACAGTTTAACTGAGGAAACGCATTATTCACTCTTATAAATGACAGCTGAAGAGTAAGGGTGGTGCCAGTTTGCTTGTCTTTTGCCAATAGCTGTGTACTTCTTTGGAGTAATGACGAGGTTGCTGGTGACACAAGGGCCATCAAATGTTCAGCTTCTGTGGTACTCGTCTGCATGCCAGAGTTCTGAGATCTAGATCAATACTCAGATGAAAGAAATAAGCCATTTCCTTATGAGCAAGACAAATGATGTATTGCAGTTCCACATTTAACCTTCATTTAGACCTCATATCTTCAGTTCAAGACCTTAAGTACAGGGTAATTGTAAATATTAAGCATTAATAGGGAAGATTGCTGTAATTAGGGAGTCATCATGTCATAGTTATGAGTGAGGCTAGCTCATAGATGTCTCATATAAAGAATGATATTAATCAAATCAACAAAAAGGTGCTTCTTTGCTTGAATTCTTGTTTAATTCAAGCTGTTCTCACCGTGTGTTTGCCCAAGCTGAAACTAATAAATAGAATGTTCTTCCTAAACTACATAGTCATTCTGCAGTGTTACATTCTTGCTAGACCTGTAGTTAGACATGTAGCAGGTACCTACCAAAACAATACCTGCAACTTGTTTTGTAATGCACATGGCAATTGCGTAGACATTTATAGATACTTTTTTTTGGTACCTCAGTGCTCCCTAAATATGCTTATAAATTACATGGCAAGAACTAACTCCTGATTTTATGACATCCAAATGAGCTCCACGTTACAGTAAACTGGCTTTGTCATTGGGTTGCTCAGAAGTAAGTGGAAATTAAACACAGAATCACTTCTTTTCAAGGTGCTAGTTCTCAGTGTTACACTTTTACCTTCACATGTCCAGTGCTTGATGTTGGCTTCTGCATGAATGCTGTCTTCATTATGCAGATGACTTAAGGCACAAGCATGCATAGACTTCTTACCTAGATAGCATTAACTTCCCAAATAAGAATGGGGAAGTAATGGAGGAAGGGATTTGGTGTACCTTCATAGGCATTTGCCACATTTGAGTCCATTAACAGTTTTCTAATCTCATTGTTAAAATCCAGAGTCACCTGAACACAGCAATTTAAAACAGGGGGGAAATAAACACAGTGTGCCCTTTTTTGCTGTCCTATTTGAGATAACATCAATTCAAGTTACACTTGACAACTTCACCAATTCTTGTTGATCACTTTTAAGAACGTTATTCATCAATGCCTGACACCTTCATCTGAAAACCTCAGTTTTCAATGCTTGTGTAAGAAACAATAATTAATTTCTTTACAAGTCTTCATAGGTCTCTACTCTAGACAGTAGCGAGCACCGACTCAAGAACTGGATCTTGGTTCTACTCCTGGAAACACTTAAACTCTTGTAAATACCACAACGTCAGTAGGATTATACATAGGGCTTGCAGATTTGCAGCTAAACTCTACAGCCCATGGTATACTTGGAGCATCATTTTTCCTTGCTCAAGTCTGAAATGATATCTTCTAGATTCTCCAGAACTATAGCTGTAACTTAAACACATCTTTCTAGGTTTTCCCTATCTAAACAACTCCTATCCACGTACAGAGTTTGCATCTGTTTTAGCTAAATGAGTTGCTTAGCAAAAGGAACTATCTATGGTAATACCTAAAACTGTTTTATTGCAGTACTTATTAAAGTACTTTTTCTAGTCTGTTGTATAATTATGTGCTTTGCTTTTGGAATAGCATGGTTAAATGCAAACCCTAGAGCAGCGAGATGGTGTAAGTGTATTTTGAGTCATCATTGTTTTTTCTTTACATCTTCATGTGGGACAGCTTTGTGTTTGTTTGGCATAGTTCACTTTTCTTCAGCTTAGTTAATGACTTTACCCATTAATAAATGTGCTGGTGTCCTGCTGCTTTTCATTAAGACTGTAGGAATTGATTCTTGTAACCATCTTAAATATTTTTCTTCTGAACCTCAACATGTACATTGATTTTAATGCAAATATATACATATTTGATTGATGAGTATAACAATAAAGTGGTGTTGTATGAAGATACGAAGAACAGCTGCAAAGTTACTGGAAGTTTCTTGACCAGAAAGTGACTTGAAGTCAACTAGTCTGGATCTGAACTTTTCATTCTTAACTTTGAGCTCAGAAAGTGTTGCATTCTGCTACATACCTTCTTTTACAACTATCCTCTGAAGTCGAGATGCAATTTTGTGATTAAAATGAGGATGAGCACTGCCCCAACATGTGATCAAGGTCAGCTGTTAGTAGGTTTTGGAAGAATGCTTGTTTAGTTTTGTGATCTTACTAGACTTAAAACTTCTAAATTGTCATATATTAAAACTTCTAATTTTTCCAGACCTGAATTTCCATCTTTTTCCTGAATGATCCTAAGGACTGGTGGGCTGAATTTTGTTGATAATCAGTTAACGTATCTTCTCACTATGCCTATGCATCAGGCATGGAATGAGGAAAGGGCAAGATATTAACTGATTCTAGAATTTTTAGCTAATGACTGCTAGTGACTGGATACTAAGGCGCAGAGTGACTGTGCAGCATCAGCTTTTGTTTGTGTAGAACCTCACATCCTGTGCACTGCAGCTTAGGATATTTAATTGCAAAGTATGTGACTATTTTAGCAACCTGTTCTGTCTCAGAGATCAGTGATTTCCTTGGGAAGAAGGTAAACTATAGCCCAGACTAACTTGGAAAGGCAAAAACTCACCTGCCATCTCATTTCCTTCTCCTTCTTGCTCACTAGCACATTACAGAGGAATGTTCATGATGTTCATGTCTGCAGCGTGCTACAGTTGTGTTACATCTTTTGCCTAACCTGATTTATTCTAATGAGTAAGTCCTCAGCAGAGCAGTAGTAGGTATTTTCTGTGCCACTACTAAGGCCAGGAGTGTTAATGCTATATTGCTTCAGTTTTACTTGGTGCTTTGTATTTAGTGCAGGACTGATAGGGAATGAGTTTGATTCTACAAGTGTATCAATATAGTTCTTTCAAACAAAAGCTCAGCATCCCAGCTGAGGCATCCCACAGAGGCAATCTCTGCCCTAAAGATTTCTTCTAAGGAGAGACCATATATGTGGCCTTTTGAGTCCAAGACCACATAAAATGTGCTTTTAGCCAGTTGATATCCTGCAGAGCAAAAATATAGTTGTAGCTTCTCTAAATTTATCTGAAGTAGCTTGGTATAATGATATATTTTTCTGAACTAAAAATGCATTTACTTTAGATAGTTAGGGATATAGATACTGTGAAGTACAGTGCCATCATTATTATAGGCTGAATGCCTACACAAAGACCAGTGCTTACTTGTTGACAGCTCCTGTACATTTCCATGCCCATTCACTCTTATGTAGGGAAGTTTAATTTGTTCTCTTGACAAGTCATGTAGTGGATGAGCCTGTAGTTGGGGTGCAGTAACTTCTAAAATGGCATAAGAACTAACTGAGCAGTCCATTAAATTGCTACTTAGGACAACCCAGTGTCAGGATCTTGAGAACTAGAGTCTTAGCTCTCCTGTGGATAAAATTACATAAATGTAAAACTTCTTAAGGAATCTTTTTAATTTGAGGGAATGCTAACCAAATGAATTCCAAAATTGAGTAAGATGGCTCTTGATTCACAGTCTGGCATATAGGTTTCAAATGTGGTTAGCCTTAGGGCCAAATTTAAGTTCAGACTAAAGTTTCATCTTTTATACAAATATACTTGTAGTGTGTGTGTGTGTGTGTATTTTTACCATGGTACCAAATGTACTCAGTTTCTGTAATAAAACTGGTTCTGGGTCCTGTTTGGCTACACACTGCCTAGTTTTTCTACTTTGTTTTTGTCAATGTCTTTGTTAGATGGAATATATTTGCTGAGGTGCCAAAAAGGCAGCTAGGTCTGGCAACAGCTGGAATTTACTAGAATAAGTAGTTCTGTTCAGACTGTGTTAACTAGAAACATATTGTGTCATTATGAGTCAATAGACTATGTGTTGATTGAAGAACTGTATTCTAGTCCTAGCCTAAAGCAGGTGCAAAATGTTGTCGTTAATTCAACTGGTCTGGTCATCTGGTATACAGAATACTAGGAGGTTTGGATATCTGTTTGAAGAGGAAACCCATTATTGACTAAATTATGCATGGTATTGGCAAAATTGAGTCTTCATAAAGTATTGATATAGGAAATTCTTATCTGAAAAGATCAATGCGAATATTAAGTGGAGGTAGTATGTAAAAAGTTTGGCAGAGTTCTCTGGAAATTTTGGTACTGTGTTAGAAGTGTTGTTTCCCAACGTTTAAGTGCTTTATTCCTTCTGAAAAATAAACCCTAGAGCTAAGAAGATACAGTTGTCATGCTGGCACATACCTCTAACTGCAGGTTTTTGTATTCCTGTATTTATCTGTCTAATCTAGAAGTTTATATGTATTTCTTTTCATGCCCCTTCTTCTACAGTGATATTTCCTTTCAGTGTCTCAAAAGCTCCCTTGCCCTTCTCAAGTGTAAGCCCTGCAGTCCTTTCTATTTTGCACCCCCATCTAGTCAAGAATGTTGCTTTCTTCAGTTCTCCCAGTCCTTTCACTGTAGACTGTGTATTACCATCTCCTTATAAGCACTTGCTCGTTAGAGTTATTCTTGTTGGAATCTAGGCTACAAATAATCTTTCCATGAAGCATGTTGCTGCCTCTGATAAACGCAGGCTGTAGCCAGTAGCTGGCATGGAGATTCATTTGCTGTCAGACCCCTGAATCAGGCTTTTCTGGTACTTTTCCTTTTCACCAAAATCAAGGACGTGGTGTTCGTGAATGCTGCCTGCAGTTTTGAAATTGATCTAGTTTTAATTTTACATAAAGAAATGCATTCAGTTGAGTGTTAAGCTGTGGATTCTTCTGGAGAGCTACTTACATGAACTTAGGGCAAAAGTAATTATATATGTGTAAGATTTAATTCTAAAATGTATTAAAAATGTACTGGAAATGTTCATCTTAACTGTGATATATGAACTAAATAGACTACATGGGTAGATTTGTGTAAGCATTTTCCATGGGAATCCCAGTGCCTTATATGGTCAACTTGCTTTGTAGTGTTCCAGTGAAATGAAGGCAGCCATCCAACAACAGGAAAAAAAACCCAACAGCCCAGCTGGCTTTAGCTTTGTCTATAATACCCTCTTTCTTGGCCTCCTTAGTAGCACAGTAGCTAATTATTAAAACTGAAAATGTGGCAAGAGCCTGTGTAGCTAGTAGAAGAAATTTCTTTAGTGGCAATGACTTTGTACTAAAGATTTAATTAATAAAGAGTAGTAGCATATTGATAATACTGCTTTGTTGCATAATGCACTTTTACTATCTATAAGCTGTTGGACCTTTACCCAAGCTTGTTGTAAACTGGTCATAATTCCAGTAGCTGTTACAGACAGAGCAGAGGGGGACAATCCACTCCCTTGGCCTGCCGGCCATGCTCCTTTTGGTGAAGCCCAGGGCTGGTTTTCTAGGCTGTGAACACACACTGATGGCTCACATTGAGTTTTCATCATCCCTCACTCTGCTGGGCTGCTCTCAATCACTTTTTTGCCCGCCCCTGTGGGTGTGGCTGGGATTGCTGTGACCCCGGTGTAGGACCTAGCACCTCGCTTTGTTGTGCTTCATAAGGTTTGCATTGGCCCATCTCTCAAACGTGTCAAGGTCCTTTTGGATGGCATCGCTTCACACAGCACGGTGTCAGCAGCAAATGTGCCGAGGGTGTGCTCGGTGCTGCTGTCAGTGTTCCCGACAAAGCAATATCTGCCCCAGTACCAACTCATCAGGGATTCCACTTGGCACTGGTCTACATGTGGACAATGAGCCATTGACCACAACTCTTACATGCAGCCATTCAGTCAGTTCTTCATCCACCAAGTGATCCATTCATCAAATCCGTGTCTTTCCAGTTTATAGGGAAGGGTATCATGTGGGACAGTGTCAAATCATTTGCATAAGTCCAGGTAGGTGGTGTTAGTTGCTTTGCCCCATCTACTAATGCTGTAGCCCCATCAGATGCTAATAGTTTAAATAAGTCTCAACCTTTTGCGGCTTGTATATTAAGGGATTGCTTCAGAGTGATCTGTTTCAGGTTCTTCTGGAAAGACCATCTGAGTGTAGTAGCACCAGTGAGCTAAACTACCCTGTACTTACTCTCAAGTAGTAGGATGCACAGAAGCTTTACTGTAATTCTCCTTGTGGTAATTTATGTACTATACTTCAAAAAATGCTCCTGAATGAGAAGCTAGATTGTTAACCTTAGTTATTTCTCTTTATTCAGATACACTGAATCCTGTTGAATGCAAGAATGTCATTACCTTTACTTGTAGTCCTAATAAAAAAAGACAACATATTTTATATTTCAGAAAAGGAAAAAAACAAAGCACTTCATCACTTACCTACTGTGATGAGAGGAATATCAGTAAAAATGCTATAGTATTAATTTAACTTGTAGTGAAGAGTGGTTTTTCCTCTATCCAGCGGTCTGAGGCCTCTAGCATTCTTTCAGTTCATCATATAGCTCCATTACCTGATTTGTGGCAAAAGGAAAGGCCAGTCTACTGAGACCAGTTATAACTTGTCATTGCTTCTACTGATATGGAGCATTCCAATCAGTTTTCAGAAAAACAGCTTTTGTTTCTTTATGTGTTTTGGTCGCAACTTCTACTAGCTTCGTGTAATGACTTCAACTCATTGTATTAGCAGAAATGGTGAACAGATTTCTCTTATTAGTGATTTTTAGTCTTGTATTACATGGTTGTCAGCATTATTTTGTTCTAGGCTGAAGAGTTCTGGCCTCTTGAGTTCTTTATCTGTGAGAAAGTCCATTCCTTTGACCAGGACTCTGAATCTTTACGAAGTCGGTTCTCTTACTGTTTTCAGCTATGAAGCCATAAAGGAAGATGGAATTTTTTTAATACTGAATCAGATCGGAAGAAGCAAAAAGAAAATTCATTTGGATGGATCTATGTTTTAATATTCTAGCCTTTTGGAGTGTGATAGGATTTTTCAGAGGAAATCGTTTTTTCAAATATTTTCAGATTTACCAGAAGAATGCTTCAGGAAGAAGCTGATACCCAACAGAATTTATCATGACCTAAAACAACCTACAGTACCATACAGTGGTATATCTAAGTTAATTTTGAGTATGATAATTCAGAGCACAAAAGCTGTACAGATGTCAGGTTACTGTGGACTTGTAAAATTCATTTAGATTTACACAGGTACTATCTGTGCTGTGACCTCTTTGCTTCCACTAACACAGAGGAGGAAGCTGTAAGATGCAAAAATAGAGTAGGGACGTAGGAGTGAGTCAGAAGAGTGGAGGCAAAAGCAAGCTGTCAGATGTGGGCTGGCTGTCAGGATGAAACTGAGAATTAGGAAAATTAAGTGATAGTGTGGAAAAGAACGATTGATATTGGGAACACTGAAATAATGGAACTCGGGTGTTGGTATATTAGATGGCAGGTAATTAACGTGAAATCTGTACTTGGACTTAACATGCATTAACCTTTTAATACTCTATTACGTCATCATACCTAGACTGTAGGGCTTCATAGAGGATTTGCTCTTGGGATAGTCCAGGATATCTGATAAAAGATGCTGTTCCTTATGGAACTTTTGCTTTATCAGTGAGGGGGGAAAGAAGAGAATGGTGTATGGTTTAGGAGACTGCAGGGAAGTGTGTAGAAACGTTACACGTTTGTGATTGTAAGTGTAATGAAATAAAGCTTTCCTTTAGCTATATGAAACAGGGTATATCCTAAAATCTCAGTTCCATGGTATTTCAAATTGTATGGTTAAGTGAGGGGATATAGCTTATCCCCTTTTTTGTTTGTTTACAATCTGTAAAATTATAACTTTTGGGGCGGAGGTTTTATGAATACTGCTTATGTACCTTATATGCAAATAGTTGTTAAGTGGCAAGTAAGCACACATGAGAGAGTGAGTTCTATTTGGAACAAGATTTAAGTAGTACAGTCTGAACACTGAACAGCAAAGAAAAATCCATAATTTTGAATAGCTGCACATTATGAAAGTAGTGATCATCTCACAGATTGAACTAAGCAAGTTCCTTTAGCCTCTTCCAGGGAAGTAGAGATCATGCAGGGCTGTGCACAGGGCATTGGTTTGTGGGGCCAATTGCTTTGGCTTAGGCAGTGTTAATTAAAACATTTCCTAGGCCTGGAATATTTCAGTGTTTAGCCTTACTATTGCTTGTATATAGGTCTGTGCATAAATGCATATTTAATGTCAAAGTAGAGTCCTTAGAGAAGCATAAAGCTCCAGCATGTTTTGCCTAATTTAATAGTGCAAATTAAGCTGGCGGAACAGCTTTCCCCTCAAGAAGTTGTTTTGTAGAGGTGTGCACTCTAGAGGAGGAAAAGCAAGCTCAAGGCTTCAAAGGTCGTCTTCTGGAATGTCAGGGAGTGGGTTTCTCTTTTCTGTACAGCATGGAGTCAGTTTCTCACCACGTACTCTGAGGTATTTGGAGAAGAGCCCCTAGCCTGATGGATAGAGCTTTCATGAAAATAAATTGAGAACCAGTTTTCAAAACAGTTTGCATTACAGGAGCTTTCAGTTTACAGCATGAACAATGGATGATTGCGTAGTAGGAACAGTCAGATGGGCCTTTGTCCATTTGTTTGCAAGGAGAAAATATGAAAGTCTTCCTGTCAAACCCTACCACTATCTTTGCCGCTGCTCCTCTCCTTCCAGGACCACTGACTGGTTACCCACCAAAACTCTGCAGCGCTTAGACTTTCCCCATACTCAGGCAGTGTGTGTGCTATCTCCATGTAGTCAAATCAGTTTAATTTTTGGGGGGTTTTTTGCACTTGTTCCGCATTTGTTCTTAGATATTTGTGGGGGAAATGCAGTCAGTAAAGCCAGTGTGCACTCCTATGACTGATCTTGAAGCCAGTGTGCTTTTCAGCCAGGTTTTCATTTTTGTGCTCTTTAGTAATAATAATCTTTAACTAGCAGTCTGATGTACAAGAAGCAGACTTTAAAACATTTGTAATTGATTTCGTGATGATGTGCATACTGCTAAGGTCAGGTAAACAACAGTCTTCTGGGCTTTTGTTATTTCTTTCAAGCTGACACAGTCCTGGTAAAGAGGTCAGTGTGTTTTCCATCCTGGTGCAATTCAGAGATGTCAGCAGCCTCTCAGAAGTTAGAAGTCAACACAAATTAGTTACTGCATAATTAGAAATTTTTTGTCCCTTTTGTCCGTTTCCCTAGAATCCCTTTTAGACTGAACATTCAGAAGTGGAGTGCCAGCTCCAGGTGCAACTAAGGCAGTACTGTACTTCACTGCCTTGAAAGGGTGTGCTCTTGCTTCTTCCTCCCACCATGCAGTTTTCTTTCACTCCTCCTTTTTTGTTTATTTCAATGGGTGGGGAGGAAGAAAAGGTTGTTTCTGCCTTGCTGGTTAGTGAATTGGCTAATGGAGAGTGACAAATGCTTTTGGGAGTGTGCAGTTGAGAATGAGGAGGGAGGCTGGGACCTCCCTGTTTGTCAACAGTGAGCTCGTGTAGAATCATGCCCTGAGTGATTATGATTAGTGTATGTTAGCTCAAAGGAATTAGGGTTTTCTGGTTTTATAACACTAGCTCCTGCAGGGAACAGATTATAGCTTAAAACTCATCTTGAAACATAGAAAGGCAAATTATCCAATAGAGATGGTGTTTATTAAGTACTTTGAAATGGTGTCACCTGAATGTCATAGATTCTAAAGCAGAATATTCTGGTGAGGGTCTAATTACTATCAGCTGGGATACTGCTTTTGTGTAACTGCCGAAAATCAAGTGCAGCAGGGAATGAAGATCATGAAAGCTTACCTAAAATGCTTTCCTAGAGTGTGTGTTTTTATCAGCATTCGACTACGAGAACTTTTACCAAAGGTATATTCTCCAAATCTCTTAAAAGTGGTATTGTGTGCTGCTAAAGACAGTGAAAAAATACATTGGTGACAAGTTTCTTTAGTGCCTTTTTTCCTTGGAACTAATTTTTGAGCTTTCAAAATTTGGTATGCAGGACTGAGAATCTAGAAATGAACTGCTGCAGCATGTGTGCATGAATGCATGAATTCCAGGTTCTCCGGCAGAAATGCAGAGGACACCATGATTTTGCCATGCTGATTTTGGCATGTATGCTGTGGGTTACAATTGCTCATCTAGGTACAATATTTTTCTCTTGCTTGCTTGCTTGGATAAAATTGCTCTTCAGAAGGTTAGCAAGAAGTAGAAAATTTAGAATTTACTTGACCACAGGCTTGCCTTTACACACAAATATAACTTGATTTGCAAGGATCAAGGGCTCTGTAGAGGATGGGGAAAATACAGCTGTATCCTTACCCTTTCTCTAAGCATTTCCCTAGAATTGTAGGGACTTAGGGGATAGCAGGTATGACCTCTTGAGGCAGTGCAAGGTGGGGCACACAGAATAGGCATGACCAGAGCAGTGAGTTGGAGAGTCTTAAAGTCTTGCCATGTGAAATGCTGCAGATTTGCTGTCTTACATGTTTGGTGGCAGTGGTGAAGGTGGTACAGCATGAATCAGGGCGTACAAACAAATCAGCCACAATGAGGCTTGAGATGGTGCTGGTACTGGTGCACACACAGCAGTTTAAAGAAAAAGAAGCTGCTTTTGTAATACACAGACAAAAAGTATAACACTTTTAGTATACCAGTGCTTTTAATATAGTGACCAAAAGTCAGTGTATACATAATTCTTTACCTCTGTATCAGAGTAAATAGGGAGTCTGGTTTGTTGTTCTCTTTAATGCCATGAGAAGAGCAGTAACACTGGTTGCAAATGGAGTCTAGACAACTGCTTCTCAAAAATACCATTTGTGCTGAGTTTTCATGCATTCTGTGCCAAAACAGCAGTCAGTCTGATACTTGATGTGGTGAGGGTATATACTATGACCAACAAAAGGAGACATCTGTTTAACTCAGGTTTCGGGAGACATACTTCAAGGTATCCTCTCCTGAGGAAGCCTGTTCAGCTTCTGCACCTAAAGTGTCTTTGCTAGTAAGCTTTCATGAGCATTTATGAACAATTGTTCTGTGTAGGGTCAGCTTTCATGTGGCAACACAATGGGTCGTTGGACCCATGTTGCTTCAAAACTGTTTTGCTGGTGCCCCAGATCATAGGAGTGAATGCCAGCTGTGTTCAGTGTTGATCAGGTCTGGCTCCATGGTGCAAAAAAAGCAGTGGTGCTGTTTGTGAAGCTAAAGAAGCTTTTGGGACAGTATAACTGTTGACATGGTGTCTCCTTCCTGCTGATAAGCCTGAGGAACCTAAGTTTTCTTGGTATCTTTCGATGGACTATTTTTTGTTTGTTTGTTCATTTTTGATTTTATCCAGCATGGCTAACAAGCTAACACTTTCAGACATTTCTTTTACTGCTTGGCAGTGCTAGTACAGTGTTATCAGTCCTTTGCTGTTTACCAGGTATTTCACAATCTGTTTAGAAAACAAACACTGGCAAACTTGAAGCTGCATTAGTTCTTGAAAAGTGGTGAGGAAGCTGCCTAAGCACACTTGTGATATGTATTACCAGGATCTACTGAGTTAATATAGTGATCTGTGTTGTTTTAATGTTCTTCCTTATTACTAGTAGACTAGAAGGTATATGAGCCTCATTATGCAAGATAAAACTTTCTGCTTCTTTCAAAACACACAGAAGCATTTGCTGACCAATT
Source organism: Lichenostomus cassidix (assembly GCF_008360975.1). NCBI lineage: Eukaryota > Metazoa > Chordata > Aves > Passeriformes > Meliphagidae > Lichenostomus > Lichenostomus cassidix. The sequence goes on along the minus strand of NC_139480.1, from coordinate 37,997,142 downwards.
CTCTGTTTTATATATATGTATATGTATACACACACACATACCCTATGTTGTTTCTGGGTTTTTTCCATTCTTAACATATCTAAAAAATGCTTTAGTATTCCTTCCCCTGCCAGCTGTGTTTTTTCATTGATGTTTGTAACTTTCCAATTTTCTACTTTGTTACTGTAAGTTTATACTGTTGATACCCATTTTCAGATTTTATCTTGCTTTTCTCAGTTTTACTTGTTTAAAAAAATATTTTTAACTGCTGCCAAACTTTTGCTTTGTATCTTTGCTACTGTAACTTCCTAATGAAACTGCTTTTTAGAATAATGGTCCGTGCAATACCCATTCAGAGATTAAAAAAAAAGGCTTGAAAATTGGCCCTTTTAAAATGCCATGTGTTGCATATATACGTACTGTTGTGGATGGGGCAAAATAAACTTAGATTGTTTAACTTGTTGGCTGTTGTCTTCCTCACCAGTTTTCAATGTAATTGGGATGTAAGTGGTTTCTTAGGAACTTGTGATTACTTGCAGTTTCTTTCTTAATCTGCCATAATGAGTTTCTAATAGGACAACTGTACCAAAGAATTTCCTGTTTAGATAGACCAGAGGGAGTCCAGTGTCACAGCTGGTACTTCTGTCATGCTCTTTCGGGAGAGAGAGGGTTCCAAAGTGGATGTTAATTTTGCAGCTCGAGAGAAATCGTAGACGTCTGTCCCTGTTAGGAAGTACTTATGGCTCTTTTCTTCTGCTAATGAATAATTTGGATACAGTCAAGAGATAGGTGTTGCCCCAGCAGCAGCCCCAGTCCCCCAGAGTTGGGACTGGGGTTGCTGCTGGGGCAAAGGATGCGCCCTCATGGGAGCACAGGTTTCATCTTCCCTCCAACCAGTGAGCGTTTGCTCAGCAAGTTCAAGGTGTGGCGAGCCTATTGAAAGGAGTGTTAAGTTACACTGTGGCAAAAATGCCTTTTTTAGAAGTTGCAAACTGTATCTGTGCAGAGGAACAGCTGCATAGCTGGCCTTTGAGAGACAGGGAGTTTGGTCTTGAATACTTTTTTTTATTCTTTGTACTGGACAGAGGTTTGTGGTGCATTTGATTATTATCTCTTTATTTGTTTGAACAAACAGTTTTGTTAGCTATTCAGAAGTGTGCAGTGTATTTCATGTGAGTTATTTTAGAAGATTATTTAGCAAAGGGACACCATGAATACACTCTTTTTTAACTTCTAAGGATCTCCTTAAGTGACTTGGCTGACTTGAATTTTGGCTTTAGGTATATCCTGATGTGATCTTACACTTGCAGAGAACTAGAGTCTTGGGGACCTTTGTCTTCTGCAAGTACTTTTACCTTTTGGAGACCATAGGGGCATTTCTTTGTGCAGATTAAATGAGAAGAAAGGCTTTGGACAGATTGTTCCAAATGATTCTCTGTGTGTACCTACAATGTGGAATATGAAAATGTATATGGAAATTATCTGACACTGAATTTTTAGCATTGTCTATACCTTATGCTTTCCCCTGAGTAATTCCTTAAAACAGAACAGAAAGCAAACCAGATCCTGGTTTCTTCTGGTTTTGTTCTGAATATACTTCTGAAAGCAGAAATGAATTGAGCTATTTTAAAGTGAAGTTACATATATATGTGTGTTCCACAGCCAGTCTTTTCTAAACAGGAAACTTGAAGAGCTGCTTCTTGGTTTTTTTTGTTGAAAAACGAAGTTAAAATGCATAAACATCACTATTATGTGTAAAACACAGTGCACTAAGAGGATTATTCTAGAGGTTTCCCTGCACTTCTGTGTTGCCCTGGCTCAGAGCTAGGCCTGTCCTGAGGTCTTACTGCTGGTACACCTGGTAAAGGTGTTGTATGACACCTGCAGGGTTGCAGGGACTGGAAGCTGCAGGTTTCTCACCTGATTGCCATCTGAGTGGACAAAATCTATATTAAAAATATAGTTTTGCGAAAAACCAAATGTTTGGTATTCACTGTAACTTAGTTAGACTGATTTGCTTTTGGATAATTTCACTTAAACACTATTTAATTGGGTTTTTGTAGAAAAACCTTGGTTTTCTGCTGCAATTTTGGGGAGACTGTCAGAATACTTACATTCATTCTGAACCTGCTGATTTACAACCTACATCAGCTTCAAGACTTAATAACATTTTTGAAAAGCTGAAAATTATTTCCAGTTTATCTAGTAAATTCAGTGAATCATAAGTTTGATCACAAATTGAAAAATTCACTGGGATACACATTAAAGAAAAATAGCTTTTCTTTTCCCAGTCTAGGAACGGAAAGTAGCAGGGGCAAGATACTCTTTTTTTAAACACAAAAAATTGAGAAACAGTTAGTTTCCTTGTTTATATGTAGTCCTACCTTTGTTTAAGTAACTGTGCACAGAATGCACTTTTGATAAACAAGTAGATTTACCACATTTAAGATCATCTGATTAATGTTTAAGCAATTTGAAATGCCAGTGTTACTTCTAATTTTATACTTTGTTCCATCCATAGATGAGGTTTTTTATTCAATTCAATTATTGACTTTTTATTAACTTTTTGTATAAAAAATGCATATAAATCTAACTGATGTATTATTCATACTTCACATGTACTTTTTTTATTCTATGTTAAATTGAGTTATTAACATTGCTTATTTATTTGCATAGATTCCCCTGCTTGGGGAGTAAAAGAGCCCTGACTGATACTAGCCTTATCAGCTTACTATATCTGCTTTTACTAGTAATATATTGCACAATGCTAAGGATAAAACCACACATGGCAAGTGCTAATTGAATGACTAACTGCAGTTTTGTACCTGTAATCTTGATTTCTTCTGTTGAAGGTGCTTTTTGTCATCAGCAGTAATGTGTAGTAGGAAAGTTAGCACACAGAAAGTCTGTCTTGATTACTCTGGGATGCTCTATCAACATGTACATTTTTTCTCCTTGATGGGGTGAAGGATTGTCATTGTTTTTCTTAAATTCAGTGTTGCTACTTTTATTCTACTCAGCTCTGCCACTTCACTTAGCTAAAATTAGAAAGCAGTGAAAACTTCCCCTAGATCCCGCTTAAGCAGAAGATTAAATGTCAGCTGATGACTAGAATACTAACTTAGCCTATGAGTTCACAGAGGAAGGCGGATAGCTATGGTCAGGTTTGCTTTCTTCCAAGGCAGCGCAGTCTTCCACTCTGAAGAACTCAGAACTGTATAGAGGCGATAGAAGCAGAGGAAAAAAAAGAAAACTTGGCACATGTGGTTCAAATTTAATACAAAGAACACAGAAGTGACCAAACCTATTTATGTAAACAGATTCCCCTACAAAGTTTTCTTGATGCCTATTTGTTTTGCTAGGTTATTTTGTTTAAGAAAGTGCGTCAGGGGATATCAGGATGTTAAGTATTTTAAAGTGAAAAGCTGCTTTGCCTCAAGAACCTGATTAGTCACCCATATGCTAAAAGCAGGTTTTGTTTACTCATGAAAAAAAACCCAACCCTATTTGAAATGGGATTGGCTACTGTTAAATTTGACTGGGACAAAAATGCATGTCCTATATGACATTGCTTCCTCCTTCTCAAATGTAATTCCTATACATTGTGTGACCATGAAAACTAATCACTATCTACCAAAGTTGGAGCAATAAATGCTTAATGAAAGTGTAGCTGCATAATGGCACTATATTTTTACAGTATGACAGTTTTCTTTACTCGTGAACCTTGTTTCATTTCCATACCTGTCAGGAGGTAGGTGTGGAGGATTGTATGTTTCTGTCCCACTGAGCATGGTGTGTCAGCCACAGAGCGTGTTTCAGCCTTGAGACGAGATGACCTGACAGGGGACCTCATCAATGTCCATGAGTATGTGAAGGGAGGGTGTCAGAGGATGTTTCCAGGCTCTTCTTGGTGGTGCCAAGCAATAGGACAAGAGGCAATGGGCAGAAACTGATGCATAGAAGTTCCATCTGAATATGAGGAGGAGCTTCTTTACTGTGCCCTGGAACAGATTGTCCAGGGAGGCTGTGGGGTCTCCCTCACTGGAGATGCTCAAGAATTGTCCGGACACAATCCTGTGTCTTGTGCTCTTAAGATGACCCTGCTTGAGCAGGGAAGTTGGGCCAGATGACCCACTGTGGTCTCTTCCCACCTGGTCGGTTCTGTGATCTGTTGAAATTGCCTCAGAAAGCAAGCTGTGAAGGCACAGGCCAGAAGAAGGAGAAAGCTGTTTGTGGAACAAATGAGCCTGATACTCAGTTCTGATTGTGACTCCCAAATTCACTGATTTTTGATAGGTTTCAACAACAAGTAGCAAAAATAAGGATCTGTCATACGTAATTCATACATACTTACTTGCCTAAGCCTTCAGAGCTCAAGACAGCTTGTGAATTTGCACATCATACTAGGCATAATACCATGCTGTCAGTCAGATCTTCATTTCTCCATTTTGTCCAGTAAACTCATGTTCTTTCACCTGGTGTGTGGTTATAAAGCTGCCTAAGAAACCTGAAAGTACATTTAAAAGCAAGTTCCACAGAATGTATTAGTGTTGTTTTTAAATTGAAAGAAATCAGAAGGAACAGCAGAAGTTGTTTCTCAGCACTTAATAGCATGAGTTTAAGAAAAAGCCTAGTTTGTGTGAACTTTAGACAGAGGTTGCTTCACAGAATCCAGTCTCTTCACCAGCTTTGCCAATGTGTTGAGCCAGGAGAAGAAAGGGCATTCAGGCAAATAGATCTGCACTAGCATCAGTAACTTAGTCTGTTTGGTTTGATCTCTTCCAAAATAATTTTTTTCCATGACATCTCATTTTCCGAGGATTAGTTGTGGGGTTTAGGCAAACATTTTTGGCAGGTTGTGTTGAGATTTTTCTTTGAGTTGAAGTAGATGAATACCATTAAAGTTTAATACTACACATTTAGTACAGTGGTTTTAATTAAGAGGTAACTTTTGGTGTGGGAATTTCAAGCATTCCTGAAAATAGATCTGCATGGAGCTAAAATAAGAAAACAAATATTTATTTGAAAGGACATTTGCATGTAATACTAGGTAGCCTAGAACAGCTGGGGTTATGTCAGCAAGAACAGGAAAGCAGGCGTTAGACTGGGTTGTTTTTTCCCTGTAATGTCTGTCAAAATGAGTCTTGATCCATTACTGGGATTGCTAACACTAAGGGTATCATCTCTGGTTATAGTAAATAACATGTTGCAGCCAACTCTTCTCTTCCCCTTAGTTATCTTGGCAGGAGGTTAGAGGGCAATAATTCTATCTCTACTTGAAACACTGAAAGACCACTCAAATATATGTATCCTATTACAGTCTTGGTTAAGAACTATGATTAAGCATTCATTAAGATTTAAATAGTGGGAAATCCCTGTGAGATCAATTTTATAACATGTAGTTTATATCAGTCTCAACAGTGATAAATTTTAGTATTTTTCATGAATTGTGCCAGTAATTAAACATACAGATTTAACTATAAATTACAAACTAGCAAAGCTTAAGGGCATGTAATTAATTTAGTAATTCAGTGTAGCAAAGAAGAGACAAAATTGGAGGATGCAAATTACATTATGCTCTTACTGCATATGTGGGTTGAACATATACTGATTTCATGTGTCTCCTGGTTTTATCTTGGAGCTGAAAAAAAAATGTAAGTGAACTTCTGTTAAGATATACTCATGTATATCTTAGAAAAGTTAGACAAGTTGTTTACATGAAGTGGAAATAATAGCTAGAGAAATGTGAGTTCTGGGATGATTTGTCTATTTTTGTCAATGTTTGACTGTTCTGCAGGATTTGAATTAAGTAATTGACGGTTAATGGGTGCTCAGTTTCAATAGGCTCTGCATGCCTTCCCCATGAGACTTGAATGGACATGAAACACTGCATCATCCTCAAGTAGTGTTTTCTTCTTAGGAGAAAGTGTCTTTCTCACCTGCTTTTGCAGGTGTCTAAAATGATTTTCATTTTCTACACTTAGAAGTGAAGTGTTTCCAAGAAATTTCTCTGGAGAAGAGTTTACTGAAACTTGTAGAAGCCATGAGGTACTCTTGAAATGCTTTGGTACTTTGAGTTATTGGATATGGTAATTATAATTTTAACTATTTTTTATGGGCCAGCTCTTCAGGATTTTAAATAGTAGATCGTTCTTAACTAAAAATAACACACAAGTGTGTCATGCACATAATATTTACAGGCAAGTTAAACAAAATAACACTAAGTACTAGTCTAGCAAAAGGGTAATATTACTAGTTTAGCAAGGATAATTGCATTGTAAACTATTTCATTTTTACTAGAAAGCATGCTTCAATAAAGTGAAATATTCAGTCCGAAAACTAGATTCTGTCAGTAGGCAAAGTATCCTGTATTACCACCATACACCAACAAATAAGTGCTGTGACTTCTGGGTTGGCTAAATGAACACTTAATTTCATAATTGAGCAACATTTGTCACCTGTAATACAAGATTGATGCCTGAAGTTCTGTTACAACATCAAAACTCTCCTGTTTCCTAATGTAAACATGAACATCAACAGCAGCCTCTCCACCCTGTTTGTACTGTATTAAACAGAATGCTTGACAAATGTGAAATACTTGCTTTTACAGTGATTACTTGAATAGTAAATAAGTGTAGTAATCACTAATATTTCATAACCTAACTTGTTGGTCATTCTTACTGCCCTTTGACCTGAAAGTGTTCCAGAATATTCAGTGAGTCTTAGGACATTGTCATTACTGGCAGGAGAACCTTAAGATATTATACTTTGTATGAAATCACTGAATTAATGACCTAGTGACAAATTTAGGTGCAAAAGAAAATATTCTGCCTTTGTTCTAGTGACTGTAACTCCCAGATTACTTTGGCTCTGTAGCTTGAAAGTTAGATAACGTTCATGTTTTCATTTCACACACCTTACTGCCAATTCACTTGTTGGTGCTTCATTGTTAATTAATGTGCAGCATAAATATGTGAGTTATTTAAAGTGGAAAGTGTTGCTCAAAGTTGATTTGATTCTTTTGACCAAATTTCTTTTCAGACCTTCTCAGTTAGTGGTTTATGGACAGAAGAAAGATTGCAATATGTAAACTTACTCTTTTTTTTCCCAGTATCAGTGAAGATGAGCAGAAGATGTGATTAGTCGACTCTACTTTCCTCTCTCGTAGCCAAACCTTTCCTCTTGAAGGCAAAAATCAATCCAGACTGAGACCAGTATTCAAACTGTGGGGATTATCTCCTGGTGCTGTGTTCACTAGGAGGTCAGCATGAGGACATGGGTAGAAGCAGTGATTGTCAAGTTGACACTGTGAATTGCTCTGTGGCACCATTATTTCATAGGACTCATGGTTAACCATCTTTTCGTGAAAACTGATGAGTTTAATTCTCTTCAGCCTCTATTCCTGTCTCAGTTTCAGTAGAAATTGGTCTGCAAGGGAGGGAGAGAGGACAGTGAGGTAGACAAAGCAAGTAATGTGATTTCCTTAGGAAGGCTGTACAAGGCCAGATTGGATGGGGCTCTCAGCAACCAGATGTTCCTGCCCATGGCAGGGGTTTGGAGCTAGATGAGTCCCGTCCAACCCAAAACGTTTTATGATTCAATGAAACACTTACAAACAAGATACTAGGCTTAAATGTGTTGTAAATTTAAAAGGACGAGTGGTAGAAGTGGTTGCTAATTTAAAAATAGGTCCTTTGTAGTGTTAGTTGGAAGCAAGCTTTAAACACAGGGTTTGTAGTGGGTGAAAATTCAGAGTGAAATTAAGTTTTGTTTCTCTGATAGTGGAGTTAGGACTTAAAAATGAGTTTCAGAACAATGCTGCTTCTCTGAATATAAAAATCATTTTCACATAATCAAAGCAAATAATTCTGCTTTAATCAGATAAAGATAAGAGTATATTGCGTTCTTTTTCTTATTTTATTTCATTTAAAGTTCTTATGATCTTTTTGATCGCGTTTAGATTTAGTTTAACACGTGTCAGCATAGCTGTAAAGGGAGTGTGGTATGTGATGGCAGAGGGAACAAGCAACCCAAGGTGAAGAGAATGGGAACCATTTTTAACCAGCTCTACTGCTTTAATTTGATTCTCAGGTACATTAACAAAGATGTTCATGTCCTGCTAAGTCCTGTTGGATGCCCTGGAATTACTTCACTCAAAAAATCGAAAGAAGGGATATGCTATTCTCTAGACCCACTGTGTGAGGTCTTCTTCCTGTTTCCGGTATTCACATGGAAATTCCAAATGATTGTTTGACTTATTTTTATCCCATTAAGTCTAATATATTTTTGTGTTCATGTTTTTGGCTCATTTCTGTACCAAGAGTAAATAAGAAAAAAATGAAATATGATGGCCAAGGAGAAATACATGTTTGTTTTCCTAATAGATGCAAAATATCTTAATTTATGGAATAGATCAGAATACTAATCAAATCAGTAAAAGGGTAGATTTTAATCCCTCTGTGGAAAATGGAGATAAATTTTACCAAGATTTATTAAAAAAACTGTAATGTCTAGACATCATTAGATGGCATTACCGTATTAGATGTTAGCATTGATGAAAATCAGTAAAAAATGTGGCCCTGTGTGAGGTACATGGTGTATATCTGTTTCATGTGTGTAGGACAGTAGTCTTAACTGATTGCTTCTTTCCCTACAAGATTTCTGATTTTTTTCAAAATAATTACAGACTTGTTTTTCTTGTCTTTTGGGGAAGAGTACTGTCTGCTGAATTCATTGGGTGGTTACTCACTGAGGAACCTTGCACTTTTGATGCTTCTTTTAAAACAATCTATTTTTAAGGCTGCTTACTAAGTTATGTCTCTCCTTCACCTATGTTCTTAATGCCTGGTAGTGTCAAGAGCCAGGTAGATCACCTGCCACTTGGACTGGGATACAAAGTTGTGGTGAATATAGTTAAAAGTCTAGCATGTTCAGTAGGTATCCAGTTATCCCCTTTTAAATATTTATGGGAAAAGGTTAAAATGCTGTTTCCAGCACAAGCTGGACCTACCTAGGACTGGTCTGTGTGGGAGCCAGGCACTGTTGATTGTTGCTGGTCTTTGCAGTCCAAGTTTCATGTTGTTGTACAAATGGAAAGTGGTTTTCTTTCCTGGACTTCAGTGTACTTCCTTTTTCTTATCACAAAGGGCAACCAGACTTTGTATTCTCAACTTTGCTTTGACTTTATGACTGATTAGCCTAGTTTCTAGATTGATTCCCAAATGAAACAAGGTTTATATTATTGCACTGGCAGCTATCATTCTGTTTCACACCCATTGGCTAACTTAGATCAAATTTCACAGGGTAATGGGTGCTTCATGCAGAAATGCTGCCTCTCAACCAGTTGGTGAGGCTGGGGTTGAGAGACAGAAACCACTGCATGGGATGAAGGGTATCTTGTGTGTGAGCTCCAATGTTCTGCTTGCCCCAGGAGCTGGCTGGTGTGTGTGCTCTACAGATGTGGTTTGCAAGCACTTGGAAAGAGCTTTAGGATGACTTGTGGTTTCACTAAGTGATAACTGAAGCTCTAGGTGGGAACTGTGGCCATGAAGGGAGAGATGGGGATGAGGGGAAATGAGCGCAAGGAACTGAGATGAATCCCGGAAGGCCTTTAAGAGATGTGGGAGACCCACAGCTGTCTGTGTCCTCTGTGCTGATTCTGGGACAGAATTAATCATGAGAATTTATCTTTCTAGGGTCACTGTAACATCAGTGGAACTCTTGTTATTTGCATCTTGCATGTACAGTGCTTTATCCTTTGTAATAACTTTCAGGCTAAGGTCTAGAAGGGCAGTCTATTCAGAGGCTATTGCTTTAAGTTTATCATGCTGCTCCAACAAGCTTTCCTTTTGTGGCTGAGATGTCAGTCTTTAACAACAGAGGCACTTCTGACACTTGATAAATACTGCTTTTAGAAGTGAGCAGTGCAGAAGTGGAAAAACATTTAGATAAAATTTCTTTTATAACATTTGTTTCTTGGCTTTCTGTCTTAAAGTACCAGCTGATAGTCAGAAGTGCCTTTCCTGTGGAAAGTGCGGAGAGTGATAGGGTCTACCCAACACCTACCCATGGTTCTGTTAAGGAGAAAAAGGGGACATGGAGACATAAGATGCAGTAGATTAGTGTTTTTCATCAATAGAATTAATTGCAATTGGTTTTATTCACCTTAAGATAGGTATTACCTTCTCGGAGGCCACAATGAGTTTTTAATAAAATAATTTTGGTTGTTATGAATGTGCAATCTCTGATAATACCTGGTAAGTGTATTTGAGCTCTCCTGATTCTTGCCATGTATGGCACAATAAACTTCCCAAATTTGGTCAAATATTTTTAGCCACTTAGTCATATGTCTTTTAATGTGCTGCATATGTAAGCTTTTGATTCACTTAGCAACAGCATTTTTATGAGTATGTCTTGCCAGGTTTTCTCATGTATACTTGAAAAATAGGCAAGGATTGTTCTGTGTTGGGTTGTTCACAACCAGATGGTTGAGCTTTTTTTTTTTTTTTAAATAGTGCTAACCAGTTTTAAGATATCCTTTTTTTCACAGATGATAAATTTTAGAGGATTTTAAGATAAACAAGCATGCAGCATATAAAATGTAATATTAAAATACCTACATTATAAAAATGTTTCGGGTGTAAATTTATTTTTCTTTATAATTAGCTGGTGAATATTATTATAGACATAGAATATCAGTGCTTGGACAGATTGAATATCTAGAAAAACTGGATATATGGCTGTATATAGTTGATGTTTCTGTTAAGTGAAACATCGGAGTTTCTTGAATTTGCTTTCCTCCTAAACTGATTTACCACGTCTTGTATTCAATTCTTTTTCATCAAGTAACAAAATGTCTTACATAAAGAGGTGATTAGATTCTCTTCTTTCACAGCTTGCTATAAGTGTATAAGCATTGTGCACTGATGATAAGTGGAAGAAATTGAAGACAAATATGCTTGAGGAACTTGTAGTCTTTATTGTTGGAGTATGTTAAGAAATTATTTTATTAAAAGAACTGCTGATTTTAGGGATGGATACGGCTAGAGTTTTCAAGGCGGTTTTCAAGAATACCTTAAAAGGTAGGAAGGTTTTCATTCAAGAATGTGCTTTTTGTTTTTAACTGAAAACTAAATAATGCAAGCAGCATATTGCAGTCTAGTTGCAGTCTAGCTGTACCTAACTAATGCAAATGCAGTTAAAGAAGGATAATTTGTTGCTGGTTTTGTTTGGCTGGTTACACTGGGCAGCAACATTCTCCTCGTGGTGTGGCTGTTGCCTCAGCATTGCCGAATGGAGGAAAGCTTCAGGATTCATCTTGGAATCATGGAATTACTTAAATAGGGATATCTGAATTGTTTTCTTTCCATAGTAAAACATTATGTAACTTGGAGGGTTTTCAGAAGTGTTCTGAAAAGTAGAATTTATACTTTAATTAGAGGCATAATTCTCTAGAAGGATTTAGGAGCCCAAGAGTAGAGGTTCTCATTTCAGCCTTGTGGCTATGTAGTATTGTTGATTTATTAAGCTAAAAAATTAATACCAGTCTTGTGGGGTCTAGCTGCTTGTAGTTCTTGCTGTCCTGAAGTGCAGAGGGACTTTTCTCTCAGTTGCTCTGCCCTTTTAAGGGCAGCAGGCTGGAAGTTGGCAAGAGAACTTACCAAGCACCCTGTGAGAAAAATACTCGAACACAGAGAAGAAAGGCAAAATAGGAGTCAGTCAAGATGGAGGTCTGGAGAATGCCAGTAGTTCTGCATCTAAGCAACGCTGTTTTCTTGGTAATTAAGAGATGTGGGCAGATGATAATATTTTTGCAATTGCCAGAATGATACTCAAGTAAGTTTATAAGCTAGAGTGATGATTAGACTGTTAAAAGATTTATGGTGGTATAGAATATGCTGCAGTAGAAGACAGTAGGGGGATGTTGAAATACTATGTAGCATCCCCTTCATACTTTGTAGTCTCATCTACATTTACAGGTAAAATCACATTATGGTGTTGTTTTTGAAGTGCTTTTTTATCGCTCACAATTCTAGTTCATGGTGTAGCTGTTTATTCAATTATAATATCCACTCAGGTAGCTGAGCCGGGCCTATCATGAAGTGAGGAGCCACCTTGTACTGGAGAATAAGGTTGTGGTGGTGATTGTAAAGGGCTTCTCAGAACACCAGAATGCATTTACCTGATAAAATAATATTTTTTGGCTCTTTTAAACTCTGTTTGAATTCACTGATTTAAAAGGTTGTATAAATCTGAAACACTTGCTGTTTATCTCTCAAATTCATCCTGTCTTGCTGTCAGACCCGAACAAAAAACTCTACTTCCTCATTAGAACTTAAAATACTTACCTTTTCTCCTGAAGATGTTGCTTAAAGATGCACAAGATTGTAGAACAGATTTAATATGAACTTACTTCTTAACTCTTTCTTTCTTTGTAGGCTTGTATAGATGATAACGTAGATATGGTGAAATTTCTGGTGGAAAATGGAGCAAATATTAATCAACCAGATAATGAAGGCTGGATACCTCTACATGCAGCTGCTTCCTGTGGATATCTTGATATAGCAGAGTAAGACTTTTTCCTCTACTTTTAAAATCTATGTATTTTGCTAAGACATTGCTAGAGAGACAGTAGAAGCAGATGGTATTCATAAATTGTCTTTTTAGTTGCCTCTGGGACGTGCAGTAAGGAAGAATGCTTTTATACTGTGTGAAGTGTACTGCATCCATAACTTTGTGCATTGCATTTTTTCTTTCTAGTTTTTTTACATTGCATCTTACATAGGTACAAACATAAACAAAACATAAAACTGTTTGACTGTCAGATTATTTCTTTATATTATTTTCTTTTGTAGAAAGGTTGTTATGGGGGAAGTCCCAGGGACAAAGTTCCAAATCACATTTATTAGTAGTCTGAAACATTATCCTGGGATAAATCTACGTGTAGGAGATAAGTTTTACAGTTGTATTTGCAGTCTTGAAATGTTTGCTTTTCAGCTATGGTATAGAACAGCTGACTAGTTATTTTGGCTGTGGAGCAAAATCCTACAGTAGAAGCTTGATGCCTGTTTTGGTATTAGTTTAAAGCCTACGCACTGCTGAATTCCAGGAGTGGCTTTGTTATTCTTGAAGTCTGTTGAGTGCCACTGAAGATGTGCTAAAATCAAATTTTTCCAGAGGTTGTTTGTTTGAGCCTGAAATGATGATTCTTTTGAGAAAATGCGTGGCATACGTTGTTCAACACACAGTTGTTGCAGTTAAGCGGGTAATACTGTCTTTTTTAAAACCCTTTGGGTAAACACAAACTTCATTGATTTTGCCAACCTCGTTGTGATATCTGATCTAGTGTAAGATTTGGATAAAATACAAAGTAGTATTTTACCTTGTAATGATGTATTAATTGCGGTGGTGAGGAATGAAAATTGTGAGTTTGTTCTGGGAGTTTGAGAGTTTTAATTGCCATAGTCTAAATGGAAATGAAAAAATCTGGAGACTCTAGTATATATTTTCCCTGGAAATTTTATTTTTTGGGTGTTCTTAGAGGGAAGTGCTTTGCATATCCTTGATATAACTGGGGCACTGTGTGACCACTAACCTTGTAATCTGCCTTTCTACACTATGCAGATGTTTGATGCTGTAATCCCCCTTGCATGAGTACTGGAAATGTTTACCTCTTGGCTATACTATGACAAGACTTTCCCTACTAACTGAGATACTATAAGCCTTTCTTCAGTTTAGTGGAGGTAAACACCTGCCTTTTTTCCACAATAGGAAAAAGTTCAGTTAAGTGATCTTGATTTAGCATTGCAGCCTAACAGAGGCACTTGTTCAGAAAAGAGAGAGCGATGTCCCTCATACACAAAACAGTTTTTCACTATTGACTTGGATATCTGAGATCTACCATCTGTTTTTTATTCTCTCAGATTGGAGCAGAACATGTCTGCATATTTTCTATAGATAGCCTTTAGAGAAATTAGGTTATTGGACTATAGTCCTTTGGGATGTGAGACATGTAAGCTGTTGGAAGAGCAGTGTTTTTAAAGTGCATGGAGTTCTGAAGATAAGCTGTTGAAACAAATTTCCAAATACAGCTGAGAAGGGTAACCTGCCCTGAGTGGAGCAATATTTATATCTGATGAGGCCCATAGAGTTTAGATCTTCTTCAAACTGCTTCTCCAGGAGCTCAGCTTCAATTAATTTACAAAAAGGAATTCTACAAACCACAGTTTGCAGCTGAAGCAAAACTGGGGGAAGGGGAAAGGATGATACAATAAACTATCAGAGATTAGAAGTTTTATTTTAATTTAGCCCATAGTATGTGCTGGATCCAGCATCTGCTTTAGTAAGGAGGTGTTCCTGGGAAGCATGTGAATGTGTGTGTGTGTGTGTGTGTGTCTGTGTCTGTGTGTGTCTATGACTGAATCTGATATATTTTATTTTTAGCCCTGAATTATCTGGTTCATGGAAAGAGGCTTTTAATTTGGGTAAATTATGGAGGTTATATAAATAGTTTAAAAAAATTACAGCTAATAGGTTGTCATCCTTCTGTTCTTTGTGATATAGACTAGCATTTTTGTAAATAACATCCATTCATTTCCTATTTTACTGCAAGAGAGAAGACAATCAGGGAATGAGTTCTGGTGTTTCCTAACTCTTTTAATAAAGAGTTGGGAAGAGTCTGACCTGTGCTTCCCTTTCTTATCCTCCTGTGGAGCTGCCTGTTGCACAGCTTTATAGTGCTTCTCAAATTGGAGACATGGCAATCTTATTTCTGCTTTCTCTGCTGCCATCTTAAGTTTCCTTAGGGCTTCCTTCAGATGTAAGTAGTTGGAATTTACTTATTGAAATAGCACAACTCTTTTAAATACTCCAAAATACTCCAAAATCAGTTAATATATAGAATTGGCTTACAATTTGCAATTTTACAATTTGTATTTTTAAATTCATAAGAAAAATATTGCATGATAGTATACTTTGATTTTTTTTTCAGGCTTGCATGTTTCAAAATCTAAAATTATATCTAAGAAAGCAGCTAAGATAGGAGATTCTAATTCTAATCTTAGAATTATAGAGTAGTTGAGTGGGCTGGGACCTTCCATAGATCATCTAGTGCAACCCCTCTATAATGAGCAGGGTCATCTACAAATAGATCAGGTTACTCAGAGCCCCGTTCAACTTGGCCTTGAACAAATCCAAGAATGAGGCGTCTACAGCCTCTCTGGGCAATCTCTTCTGGTGTCTCACCATAAAATCATTTGGATTGGAAAAGACTTGCAAGATCACAGAGTGCAACCTTTGACTGAACACCACCATGACAACTAAACCATAGCACTCAGTGCTATGTCTCAGTTTCTGGAATGCTTCCAGCAATGGTGACTCCACCACCTCCTTGGGCAGCCTGTTCCAATGCTTAACTACCCTTTTCAGTGAGCAAATTCTTCTGATGTCCAGCCTGAACCTCCTTGGCTCAGCTTGAGGCCATTTCCTTTTGTCTTGTTGCTGGTTGCTTGGGAGAAGAGGCCAACCCCCATCTGGCTGCAATCTCCTTTCAGGGAGTTGGAGAGAGGTTTCCCCTGAGCCTCCTTTTCTCCAGGCTACACACCCCCAGCTCCCTCAGCCACTCCTCACAGGACTTGTGCTCCAGACCCATCACAAGCCTTGTTGCCTTTCTCTGGACATGCTCCAGCACCTCAATGCCATTCTTGTAGTGAGAGGCCCAGAACTGGACACAGGATTTGAGGTGTGGCCTCACCAGTGCTGAATACAGGGCAATGATCCCTGCCCTGGCCCTTCTGGCCACACTATTGCTGATCCAGGCCAGGATGCCATTGGCCTTCTTGGCCACCTGGGCACAGCTGGCTCATGTTCAGCCATTGCTGACCAGAAGCCCCAGATACTTTATCCCTTGGACATCATTCCAGCTACTCTTCCCAAGCTTGTAGCCCTGCACTGCATTGTTGTGATCCAGCAATTTGACTTTACTGAACTTCATCCAGCTGGCTTTGACCCACTGACCCAGCCTTTCCAGATCCCTCTGCAGAGCCTTCCTACCCTCCAGCAGATCAACATTCCTAACTAACTTGGTACAATCTGCAAACTGACTGAAGGTGTTGTTGATAAATATATTAAACAGGGCTGGCCCCAGTGCAGAGCCTTAGGGAACACCAAACACCCCAGTGAGGAGTGCACCTGTCCAGGTCATGAGCAGCCAGTTTCTCCAGGAGAATGCTGAGAGAGACAGTGGCAAAAGCTTTTCTGAACTCCAGGCAGACAACATCCACAGTCTTCCTCATCCAGTTGGTGGCTCATGTCATAGAAGGGAGATTAAGTTGGTCAAGCAGGACCTGCTTTTCCTAAATCCATGGCTGGGCCTGATCCCTTGGTTGCCCTGTACTTGGTACTCACAGTGAGGAATTTCTTCTTAATATCTAATGAAAACCTTCCCTCTTTCAGTTTGAAGCCATTCCCCACTTTTTCTGTCACTACATGCCTTTGTTGAAAGTTCCCCTCCAGCTCTTTGGTTGGCCCCTTTAGGTACAAGAAGGCTGCTGTATGGTATATATATGTGCTATAATGTACACATTACTCTTAAGTAGTCCCTGCTGCTACTCAGATGTTCCTGAGTGAGTGCCCCCATGTGCTGGAGGTCTGTGAGATGTATAGAATATGTATGTAGGTGGTAGGGAGCTTCTCTAAAAGAAACTCAGGATATCTCAGGGAGCCAGCACTTCAGCCATGTTTTAGCATTGGTTCCATGCTAATTGCTAGTGGGTTGAGTGAATCTGTGGCATGGGTCCCTACTTGTTGGGGTTTTATTTTGCTTTGTAACTGTAGTGTCTGGTCAGTGGGCTTGTCATTGCAGGTGTATCCCCTGCCCCGTTATGCTCCACTGTTTTCACCAGTCCAGTGGCAGCTTCTCCCAGCAGTATCTCTTACGCCATTTCAGTCTTCTGCTCCTTCAGAACAGCTATCTTCTCTTGAATATGCTTCCTGGCTCTTCTAAAAAAAAAGAATGCATCTTCCTCTTTAAGAAATGTTAGTCTCGCAGAAGGCCACTTCAAGTGAAATACAGCAAGAGAAAGTGGTTCAGTGTGTAACAAAGTGTCGTCTGCTTGCAAATGGGGAGCTATGCTGTAAAAGTAAAATCTGGCATGGAGGGCAACTGCTTCTGCTGTACTGTTGTTTTTGACATCTGTAAATGCTGGTAGTGTTTCAGCTTACTGGAAATTATTTGAATACTTCAATTTTAGAATTGCCTAATTAGGTTGCTGTTCATCCAGTTTATGATTATGTAAATTACCATAAAAGTAACTGTAATATGAGCAAGTTTTAAATTAAAATTATTCAACAGTGCCATAACAGGTGGATTTTGCATAGTATGTTCTCTTTTCTGTTCTTCACCCGTTTTTTCATACATAGCTTTACCCAAAGGAGCCTTTTTTTCACTAATGCGCTGGTATGAATTAAGAAGTCAGCAACAAATGCTTTGTAAAATTAAAGTTATATGAAAAGAAACTTCAATGCAGGAGGACTTGAACAGAAATTTTGTGTACATTCTTTAAGATGGTATTTAATGGGGAGGACCATTAAATTTACCTTTGTAAGACTACTTTCTTGTGTATAATGACTTATTTTATCTGATAGATCTCTTCCACAATTGAAAAGCTTGTATATTTCACTATCAGGGAATAAACAAATTCCATTTTTTAGAACACAAAAAAAAAAATTACCAGGGAGGGGAAATATAGTGCAAAGTGACATTTAAGAAACAATTTAAAAATGCTTATTTTTTTATTTCTCTCTGCTTTGTATTGCACCTCATTAAAATAAACCTGAAAGAATAGAAAATTCTCTTTAGTTCAATAATTACAGTTTGTAATAAAAATTGTTTTCTTGTGGGCTTTGTAGGATGCCTGGTTGTGATCGTGTAGTTGATTTTGTAGTTGTATTTTGAATCTTGTTTGCAGCTATTTAGAGGATACTTTTTCATTTTACCCAGAATGAAAGAAGATGAATCTTCTAACCAGTGTAAGAATAGTATTTTTCAAAACCAACATAGAAGTCAGTGATAGTTACACTTTGTTGCAAAAAAAAAAAAAAATCCGGAAAACCAAAGGAGGAGAGAGGTGTCTGCTGAGGGAAGAATAGCATTTTCATACCTTCATGTAGTAGATATTACAACAGTTTGACAAATTTTGCTGTAGATACTAAAATTCCTCATGGGTTCAAGGGATGAGAAATTTATGGAGGTTGGATACATTAAAAAAAGAAAAATGTGGAATTCATACGTAAAAATGGGATCTGATTGAGAAAGTCCATGAAAGTAGTTGTAAATGTGTTATATGAAAAGTAGCATATATTTGCTCTATTTTTATTCTTCTTGAAGATCTTATGTCTGGTGATGGGCTAGAAGTTAACTGGATGCTTGGACTGAGTCTGTATGGTAGCTCTTATGTTTGAGAGGCATGTTTGATACATGTAGTTACCCATACAAACCCTAAGACTTAGCATGGTTTCAAAATACCCCTTCTTTATTTAAGAGCTTTTAAAAGCTGAAGCATATGATCACAGTCAGAAAGCGAAAAACACCTCAAGGTCAGAGTCTGCTCACGCAGTTTATTTAGGAAGAGAATAGCAGCTTGACCAACTCGGCTGCTGTTAAACGCGGCTCAGCCCCTTTCCTTTTTGCCCAAAGTTTCCTGTGTTGTATATCCCCTCCCTCCCCTAGTATTTTAAACAGACTTTGAAAGGCTTGTGTGTAACCACAGGCTTGCTGCTGATGCCCATCTGTTCTTTCAGACTCAGACACCTGAAAGTGAACCCAGCCAAACTCGTTTGCTGAAGCCTTGGCAAACCATTGTCCCAGGATCTCCTTATTTTAGTAACAGTCCATTAAGACTAAATGAGTGATCCATGTCTGATAGACAGAGGACTCTGAGACATTCCTGCAAACCTATAGTTGGATACCTAGATGTTCAGTGATAGGTGGTTTTCGTGCAGCTCTAATTGCCTTGGGGACACTGCTGCAGGTGCCAGCTGGTAGTGATTCCTGTCTGTAGTGCACAGACAGGACCAGTGCTCATCTGGCAACAGCTAGTCAAGAGAATTTAGTGGAGTTTGACAACATGATTAAAGTGATCTTACTTGAGACTATTGCAGAAATGGAGAGATAGGCACTTCCGCCCTTGGTTTTCCCTCCTCCACCTTCTCTCTTGCATTATCTAATGATCACACAACAGTATGGGAACTATTAGCGTAAGAATAGCCTACAGGGGGTTTGGAGGGTTTATTCTCTTTTGGATCACTGAGCTGACCTGGCTTGCCAGCAGCACATGGCATAGATGCAGGTAAAAAAAAAAGTCTAAGCTGCTTTTCAGACATACCTGGTACTTCTGATCAGAAGCCTGGCTGAGTAGAGCTGCCTGTTTAGTGGTGGAGTCCCATGCTTCATCTCCTACCTCATGAGCCTGAACCACTTAGTACTGTTGAGTGTTCTTTCATGGTATCTCAGGGTGTTAGTGCCAGAAAGTATGTTTCATAGCAATTGTTTTTAGTCCATTTTTCCTCAAAGTTTTAATAACTTGATCATCTGAAGCTGTTACTTACTGGAGGATTTTTAATCCAAACTCTTCTGCTGTAACCCATTTTAATCCTAAAGAGCAAAACAGTACTTAGGCAAAGCAAGCTATTAAAAATGTCAGGGATCACTTCTATCTCCTTCAGCTTGGTTCCCAGTTATGGTTTTAACTAAGTGAGTATGAAGTGATATTATTAATAATACATTCAGAAATGGATCTTTGGAGAATAATCAGAAATTTGGATTTTTGAATGACAAGGTAAAGTGTGGTCTGAGGTAAACCACATCCAAACTGATTATGCAAACTGGTATGGGGTTTGGTCTGATAGAGATGCTGCAAGGTGAATGGATGTTTTTGTTAGGATCCAAAATGTTTATTTAAGTGATACCAGGAAATGTTAACTGGAAGAGTAGAATTAAAACGAAAAGCAAGCAAAGATGAAACTTAATACAACCCACTCAAGAAAATGAAGACTTCAGAAGGATAAAACAAGCCACGTGACAAAATAAAAACAGGGGAAGAAGATATATTCCCAGCCAAAGAAAAACAGCTCTTCTAGAAGAATGACTGACTCTTACAAGTTGATACTAGTAAAGATGCAGTGTTTGCTTTGAGAGCCACGAAAAGGTTATTGCAGGCTTTGGAAGATTATTTCAGTTAATTTCCATTTGCTGCCTCCTTTCTTGAAGAACAGATAGGGGAAAAAACACGTGTCGCCTAGTGTCCTGTCCCCCTACTCAAAAGTGTGATGCTCTGTGCAACATAAAAGTTCCTCCTTCCCCAAACTTGTATTAGTTATCTGCAAGCATAAAGCTAAATTCTGTTAGGTAAAATAATGGACAGACTGGGAGAAGATCAGTGAGGTAGTATCAGTTGACATTTTCTTTTATGAAGATGTACTGTGGCAGTGTCCTATTTCCATCTTGTTTTTGCTGCACATATGTATGTCCTAAGAAAAATTAAATACTAATTAAGTTGTTAAGGTTTATGGTGACGTTCCCTTTTTAAAATCATGTTATTATGTGGTAGAGTTTAATCTTTTCTGCTGTGTAGCTGTGATCTGATGTGTGGCTAAAACCCAGCTGACAGAAATACACAGTAAAATATGGTTGATGGGTTAGAGGAAACTATAGGACTTAACCAATTTTCATACCTGCTTGCTCAGCTTAGGGAGTCGAGGAGAACTGGTTACTCTAGAATGTAGGAAGTGTGTGCTCCATAGCTGCATTCTTTCAGATTGGATTACTCTCTGCATTTCTACTTGTGACCCTAAATATTTTTAGTTAGTGTATTAGTATTTATTTATTATTAATAAAGTTATTAAATATAATATACAGTTATAAATAGATACTAATTATTAGTAGTATTTATTTATTAATAAATCAATAAAATTAATAAATACTCATTGATAAATTAATGAAATTAATAAAACATAAATTAATTAAACTTACTAATAAAATAGTAAAACTAATAAATGGATGCTAATTACTATTAGTATTTATTTATTATTAATACAGTAAGTATTCCTGTTCTTCTAAGGGTAAATGTACTAAAAATTAAGTTCAGAGTTATCTTCCTCAGGAACACAGTTTAATGGAAAATAACTTTTTTTATTTTAAGATGATTTAGCAGTTCTGTCAATCTAATGAAAAGTCAAGGGACTGATGCCCATTATAATGCTCAGAGCACTCTTAATTTTTGGCTGAAAAAGAATTCGAAAGTGGAGCCGATACCTAAAAAACCATCCTGTTTTGAGAAGTAAAGTAGGAGAAATCTTACTTGTTTCTCACAAAACAATAATTTTATTGGTATTCTGAGAACAATTTAGAGTAGATGCCTTACATCTCAGTTCTGAAGGTTGAATGTGATACATATGGAAGGGAACATGTATAGAAGAGTAATAGATATGAAAACCCAGGAGCTTGGATAGACTCAGAAGAAGCAACACTCAGATCCTTCCTGGTTGAGGGCTTGTAACTGCCCATTGCCACCAATAAGTTCCTATTTTCTAGGTGGGACTAGAACAAGGGAGAAGAGCTCCAGATAAATACATGAGCAACCAAGTTCTGAATTGCACAAATGCTTGATGGGTATGGCGTACTGTCACTTGTGAAGGCCTCATCAACCAATTCAAAATTTCTGTGTGATAGAGAGGTGGTGGTAGATTCTTCTTAGACTGTGGAATCGGTGGAATTACTGGTACTGTTGACCACTGAATATAGTATTTATTCAGTTATCTGATATAAAAATAATTTGATTTGCAGCGAAGTTGGTTTAGAGGACTGTTTTCTAGGACAAAACAAGGTTGTGGTATAGATTCTCACTTCTGTGCATCTCAGTTTCTATTTTCTTTCAGCTTTTACTTGAGTGTTTTTCTCTGTTGTGTTTGACCCTATTTTGACACATACAGTAGACTTTCTAATGATGCTAAAGCAATTTATGACCTACTTATCCTTTCTTAAAGCCGTGTCTTTTAGTGGCTATCCTAAACTGCATCAGTTTGGTGCAAATGATCCTAATCTGCATGTGTTTTCCTAGTCTTATCCCTAACTGAGGCAGGATAAAAGATGCTTGAGTTCTTCTTAAATGCATGTAGATGGAGCCATGGTATCTCTAGACACATAGGGCTGATGTGCATTGATGAAAGTGAGTTATTTGGATATAGTTCACATACTAAGACACAGAAACGTGGGGTTTTCCTCTGAACAGCAGATATGACAGGAAAAACGGGTAAAAAAGTAATTATTTGAAACGTCTTTATTACAGACAAGGTACTGCCTATCAAATTTGAATAAAGTGTAGGACTTTCTTTTGGAAAAAAAGTGATTTCAAGGAAATTCAAAGTGGACTGAACAAGTTCAGTACTACTGAGTGATCCTAGAAGCTGCACTGTGATGGCAATGTTGCTTTACAGAGAGGTCTGCTTACTATATTATTACATAATATAATTACAAACGAGATAAGTTCTGTGATGTAATAGTATATGCTAGGATCTGTTTAACACAGGAAAAGAGTTGATCTTGGTTTAAATTTTTCTGATGTAAATGCGAGCATGTGGCAGTTAGAGAAAAACAAGCCTGTTAAGTCCATACTCTTAACTTCTGCTGAAATAGAAATCAACAGGAAAAATCATTATTTCTGATGCTACCATACCCAAATATAGCAATGCTACTTTTGGCATAAGGCAGGAGGGATGATTATCTGCTTGTGGGATCACCTCTCCTTAGCTGAGGAAAGCAGGCAGCAGCAGTCTTCCTTCTTCCTCCTCCTCCTCTGCCTCCATGCTGCTGTTACCTCTTGTTCTCAACCAGTGTAACTCAATCCCAAGTGTTCACCTTGATGACAGTTCTGTAAATCACCACAAATGCTTGGAGACTTGGCACAGGAAAGCATTCCAAGCATAGTGTTGTCAGCTGGAGTTACAGTATGTCCTCTGCAGCAGCAATGAGACATTTTTCATACTCAGCCTTTATTTTTGCACAATAATGCTGCAAACTTCAAAATGAAGGGGAGAACGCTCATTCATCAAGTGCATCATGAAAATAACATTTGATATGCATTTGAAAAATACTTCTTGCTTTGCATAATTTCATTCCTGCTGAAATGTTTGTTCTGTATTCATCCTGGCAATGCCAGGCTCCCCTTCTATTTTTTTCTTGGGTGCTAGTTTGTTTGGGTTTTTTGTGGTTTGTTGGTTTTTTGGTTTGGTGTTTTTTTGTTCTCTTGGGGTTTTTTAGTTCTTTTGGTTTTGTTTTTTTTTGTTTGTTTTTTTTAATAGGCCATATGTTTCCCTATATGACTTTCTTTGTATTTTCCACTTTCTTCACTCACTGTTTATTTTCACCTGAACGTGTCTCTGCCACCTCTCAAATGTCTTTCCCTCTATGTGGATATGGCAAAACTGAAGGCGTAGTTGCTTTTCAGATGCTGCAAGCATAAAGTTTTCCCATTCCATCTTTGCACCATTAAGTTTAGCTGGCCACCTACGTACAAATATTTCTAGAGCTGGCTTCTTTCAGACGTTCCTTAGAACACAAGAGGACTAAGACTAACCAGATACTGTTATCTGCACTGTTTCTTTTATGCTCCTGCATACGGAGAAGGAAGACAGATGGGATTCTACTTAGTGTGCTTCCTTGGGCATACAAGTTGCAATGGAGGCTGGGAACAGCCAGCTTTGTGCAAACTTCAGTGCTGTGTTGGTATGTTATGGAATGTTTGCTTTATAATCATAAATAGGTTGTTTATGTAGGTATAGTATTTATAATTGATAGTGCTGTTTACATAGGATTTTTTTAAATAAGTTTGGTAGCTTTGGGCGTATTTGACAGTTTGAAGCAAAGATGTCTGTCAGTCCAAGATGCCTTTCGTAAGAGCTTCATGAGGGAGAATCAGAAACTGGATTTAATGCAATAGCTGGAAGAGCTGTTGCGTATTGAAGGAGATAAAAAAGTCTTTGCAAACTCATTAATTATTTAGAAAAAAAGATATATGCTGAAGTCTGGATTATACTGATGAAAATTCAAAATAAATGTCTCCTTCCATTTCCATAAAATCTTCTGGCCATTTGTTTCTTTACTGGTTTTTGTTATTCTTTTTTTTTTTTTTTTAAACATCTCTAGCTATCAGAAACTCTTGGAGTTTGTGTTCTGCAGGAGGAAATCATAAATTTACCTCAGGTCTCTTGTTGATATTGACTGTCTTAAAATCATCACTTCTGTATTTCAGGATAAATAATTGTCTAGTTATGCCAAATAGCCCTAGTTGGTCTGATTTAACTTGGTGTTTTACGTAGCTTCTAGCGGATAATACTGTTCATAGGGGGAGCATTCCTTTTTAGAAAGTGCTGCAGCATTCTATTTTCAGGAGAGCAAGATGTGAGTGAAGAGTTTCTGGATTTTGCAAAGCAGCATAACCTTAAAAGTGCCTGAGTTTTGTAACGATTTGATTTTAATTTAAATGCCATCACAGAAGCCTGTTTTTCTTGTGCTAGTCTCTATTGAGTTCTAAATGTTCAGAGGAAGAAGGTTGAGGCACAGCAGTGACTGACAGTGTGGGATGGCATTTTGCAGAGTGCCCGAATAAGACATCCCTGTGAGTTTGACTTTATTGTTTTTCAAGTAATTTGATTTGTTCTCCTTAGGTCTTAAAATCATGTAGGAGAAAGGATTCTAGGCCCACTTGAATTTCTACAGTTCTGGTTCCAATACTGAAACTGGAACCTTCATTTTCTTTTGTAAATCATAGGTTCAGAAGAGAGAACTGCTGTAGTAGCTCAGCTGTGGAGAAAGGAGGTGAGGAAAGTTTTTGGTTTTCTCTCAAGGGGATGAGGAGATCCCCACGGTGCAGAGCAGGTGCTGTGTGAGGAGCCCCTGTCAAGGCAGGCAGGGCTCCTCTGTGCCTCGCGAGACCTGCCCTGCTGTGCACCCATTTTAACACCCTCCACCAAATGCTTATAGGGATTAAAACACAGGTTTCCCAAACTCTGAGGTTGTGGTTTTTTGTCATTACATTTGTATGGGTTTTGAATTACATATTTAAAAGTGAGTGTAACAGTGAGGATGCAGGAGGGGTGGCTGGCTATTCTTACCTATTCAGCCAACCGTATGTTTTCCATAACACTTGATCACTGACACAGGGCATATTTATGCTGTATACCACAATGGAATTTAGCATAATGTTACTCTAATGCTACCAGATTTGCTTTAGGTTTGTATTATTCAAATCATTCAAGAAAAATAGAAAGACCAGGCCTTTCTTCAATATCTTATTTTGAGAAGTGCATCTTATCATTCAAGAATCACATAGAAGCTATAATTATGTCTCTATATATGTTGTCCATACAGGTAGGTATACGTTTGCTTACCTGGCCTTTAAGTGTTATTTTTGCTGCAAGTTAAAAACCAAAACTCCTCAAACCAATAAAACCAGACCCAAACAAAACTACATTTGGAAACAACAAGTAAGCTTGAGGTAGCATTTCTACCTCTGTCTGAGTTAACAACGTTGTTAGGAATTCAGATTGGAAGTGAAACTATTCTACAGTTAGAAAATATTTGAAGAAATATTTCCGGACATTTAAAGCAATAGAAGGTCTGAAAAGGATTAGGCTTTACAGTTTTAGTGTACTTCAATTTTAGAAAAAGTTGGAAATAACAATGTTAAAATTTTATTATTTTTATTTGTTAAATGTCTCTTGAAGGTCTAATTGTTTGGCGAGATTTATTATAGATGTATTTTTGTGCGTAATTTGAAAGATTTGCTAGGATGTACTTTTAAAAGTGCGTAGATATTTTGTATTTTTAAAAAAATAAACAGTGAAATAATTCTGAAAGGCGTTTTTTTTTTTAAAAAAGGCAATTGAAATACATATTCCAAAGATGTTAGAGTTTTTAATTTTTTTTTACATCCTGTGGACTGTGGGGCAATATTTTTTCATTTTTTGTTTCTTGAAATGAGGTTTTGCACAGCTGCATGAACACAGTGACACTTTTTCTGTCTCTGCTGCCCTGTTATCATTCAATTAAGATGCTCATGGAATTAATTTGAATTCCACCATCTATGGATTTTTTAAACCAGCTGGGTTTAGCTGAAATCTTAAATGTTAGCTAATTAGTTAAAAGTTCTTGGCAGACCAGTTGTGCTGTTGGTTGGTGCCCCCACTAGCAATTAGGCTATGTCTCTCAGGAAAGCCACACTGGGCATGTTTATTTTAAATGTTTATGCAACATTTTTTTAGGCAGGTCCCTCTTGTCACATTTTAGGAGTCAAGAACTGCTGTCCACTCTTCTGAGCAATCTGAAGGGGACCACTTACTTTCACTAGTGAGTCTCCCATGAGCTCAGTAAGGAGTTTGTAATGAACTGAATTCAGTGGCCACTTTTCTGCCCTTCCCTGTGCTTGCTACCCTTCTGGTGACCTTCAGGTTCAGCCAGTATTTCAAGTTAATTGTATCTGTAATGACTTTGCAAACTTCTTTCCAGAGACTGTGAACTGGGCCAAGGTTCAAATGTAAACAAATGCCCCCCTTTCTGGTGCTGAGATAAATAATATGAAAATGCTATCTGCTATATGTCATCCAAGTCTGAGCATCTTCCAGATGCTTCTTAAGTTCTAAATTCACAGATATTACTCTATTTTGTATATAAAGTTTCTTCGGAGAGAGGTGTTTCTCTCTCTTTACTCTGTGTCTATATATGTTTGGTTAACAGATGTACACATACACAAAATTAAGTTGTAAGGGTTTTTTGTTGGTGTGCGATTTTTTTTTTTTAATTCAGAATGTAGACCATGTTGCTAGCGAAAATTTTTTTATTTCCAGTTTCTGGGATTGGCTTTGGTGTGGACTGTTTGGCTTTTGTGTAGTAATCTCAGAGGATTGTTATTTATTGTCTCAGATATACTGAGATTCCAACCCTGCTTCCATGTTATTGAAATGTATTTTACATAAAAGGATAGGAGAGTATCTGGGTTTCATAATAATTCTAGAAAATATTTTTTTTCCAAAATCGTTAGTTTCAGTTTTCAGTAGCTATTGAGGAATATACAGCAATGACTCCTAAAAGAAGATACTGTTTTCTGCTCAGTTATGCCCTACAAACTCAGGGCACCATTCACTTGGTCTTGCTTACCAAATCTGTTCCCTTTTTGCACATGTTGCAAAATATACCCTTTTTGTATATGGTGCAGAATCAAGTTGTCTATGCATGGGAAATGATGGGTCTCCTTTCCATTGGTAGCACCTGTAGGTACCAGGCTGACTTCATGTACCATCTGAACCTTGTCATTCCTTTGCTGAAACTAGCTGTACTGTAAATAAACAAATGCATATGCTTTTACAGGACAGGGTAATCTGAATGACTTGGAAAATAAAAAAATGTAGATTTGGTTACCAGGTTTAAAAGGTGTCCTTAAATAGTTGGATTTTCAGTTACTTGGTTTATAGTGAATGTTCTTTCACTTAATTTACCTGAGGGGATCACTGTTAATTTTTTTGAGAGGAATAGCAGAAGGGAGGCCTAGTTGGAGTGGCTGAAGGAAGGCTGGGGAAGGAGTATTCTCACTTCTTTGCCAAGGACTGTGCTGCCCTTCATCTTTGTTCTGTTTCTTCCATCCCTTTAAATCCTCTGAACTTGAAGCAAGTTCACCTATCCTTCCTTTGCTGACCCAGAAAAACCAAAGCCCTGTAAGCACCTACAAAATGAAAATCAGATAACTCTACTTCTCCAACCCTACTAACACCCTAGCATTGCTGATATGATTTTGATCTGTAAGCAGCTTCATTTTTGAAGTTTGCTTTAAAGGATCAATTGATCATGAAGTTGTCCCTGTATAGAAATAATAACTTTTTTTAATGCTGTGGTCGCCTTCTATTTGTTCCCTACGCTTTTATGCGTTCCTTCTTTTATCATGTCTATAAATTATTTACCCAGTTGACCAAATACAGCTGCTTCAATGAGACATGTATTTTCCTTATAAAAGTAGTTTCATTTTCTGCCAGAAGTATTATATGTAAATACATTTAAAAATTTTCCCCCTGTCTATATTAGACTGTAAATATTGAAAGAACATGAATATTCACTCTGATTTTGTAATAAAGATATTTTTTGTAAGTGCTTGACTTAATTTTGACTATGTAAAAAAGTTGGTTTCCCCAATGCTGTTTTTGTCTGTTTAGCAGACACTTGCATAGCAATTACCTGATCTGTGGCCTGGGGGTTGTTTCACTGTTAATACAATTGATATTGTTGAAAAACATTGTTACTCTGTATTAATTTTTCATTCCTGCCGAAGTTAAATCTTCTAACTGGAGAGAGGTCAGTGTTACACCACAGCACTCTTTCAAGGAGAACAGGATAAAACGAACATGGTATATGAGCTTCAGAGTTGTTGGTGGCAGCTGAGATGATGGTTTAAGTTTCTGGGAATTAGTTTTCTTTTTGTCATCTACTTGTTCTTACCACTTCTTGACATAATTACAGAGATTTAGTAACAAGTACTATTTAAATAATACTTTAAAAAATAGAGATGTGAAACTATTTGATTCTGAGTTTTTGATTAAAGATAACAGATTCCAGATATCTAGGGTCATAATTAATGAGCAGAGGTTAAGCAGCAATAAAGTACTTCAAAGCATTTGTATTAGTGTTGGATTAATTTCGTGATTGTCTCCTGCATAATTTGGCATTTTGCAATAGTGAAGGTAAGACAGCACTTTTTATTTTGTACGCCTGCTACCAAATGGATGACTGATTCTTCAGTATATCCTGAAATTTTTTTCTCAAATATATGGAAAATATGAGTTAAGCTCTGCAAGGCAGGAGTATGTTTGCAATTTTTTTTTTGCTTGTGTTGACTCCTGTCATGGTTCAAACTGTTGAATTTTTTAGATTAGTGGAAATATTATGGTCAGAAGGTGCAAGACTGAGCTGTATTGATAAATTGTAATTGTTCATTAACTGTACCTTGTCAATAACTTCATAGGCTTATGGTTTAATACAATTAAATGGTGTAGTACTTTTGTGTCCTGTTGTTGGAATTGATCCTTTGATGTAATGGGAAATTTAGAATTTTGGATTCTTGGCTCCTGAGACAGTAATATTAAATAAGAAAACACAGAGGGTTAAAATATAAAGTACTGTTTTCTTTCTCCCCCTTGCCTCCTTCCCCATCAAGAGCTGACCTTACGAATACTTAGAAGGAGAGGTGATTTTGTGCTTATTAACTTCAAGAAGCTGCCTAAGAGAGCAGGAGTCATCATTCTGGCAAAGTGTAGAAACACTACATGGCGCTGAATTTGTGAGTTCTAGAAAAAGTGGCTTTCTAAGAGGAGGTCATAGGAATTGGTGGTTCCATCCCTATTTACCTTTTCATCACTTGTGTTCATTATCTAGCCATTTTGTTCTTTCAGGTATGTATTAAACATGTTAGGACTCTTTGTGGCAAACTGAACACCAGAAGGCTATTTGTATTAATGGATATTAGGATGCAAAGACATACAAGTATTCAGAGGTTGCAGACAGTCACAAGGGTTTTTATTTACACCCAATATAAATATAAATATAAATGTTCCTATTAGTTGTACGTGTGCATATGATATCCTAGTGGCTGCTATTCTTTTTTTTTTTTTAATCAGTTTTGCTATGTTATTTATGGTGTTTTTTTCTTTGTCTATTGGCAGGTATTTAATTAGTCAAGGAGCACATGTAGGAGCTGTAAATAGTGAAGGAGACACACCATTAGATATTGCTGAAGAAGAGGCAATGGAAGAGCTGCTTCAGAATGAAGTAAATAGACAAGGTAAATTTGAATACAGAGGGGTGGTTGTGTTTATTGGACACTAAATGTATTTTTGAAAATTTAGGGTAAATTGGGACTTTTAAAGTCACTCTATTTTCTAGAGAGTTGTCAATATAGAATGTACAGTGCTTAAGTTTCTATATCTTTAGACAGATTAACATAATCTAACAGTAAACTAGTAATTGTTTCAGGCTTTGCCCGGTTTTAATTTATGTGCTTAAACCCATTTAATGCCCAAAGCAAATGGTTAAGAGAAACTGGAAGACATGATCTGCAGGAAAATAAGAGATACCTACTGATACACAGAAGTAGGCAGTGGATTTGCAAAGGCTTTGATTCAATTAATTGGTAGTGTTAACAGAAATTTGATTAGCAGTTTTCACTTTTTAAAGTCTATCAGTTTTTTAGTTCACACACAATGAACATCAGATTAGACAGTTGTGTACGTTTTTTTGTCTGTACTACCATTTCTCTATTTTAATTAGTTGTTCTTTTTTCTAACAGTACTGTCAGTCTTTGCTCAAGATTTGTTTCTGGAATGTGCCTCAGCCTAGATTTTTTGAGGTTGTTCTTGAAATGTTTGGCTTTACTGATGTGTGATACTAATTGACTGCAGTAGCTCTTTGTAAAAGTGGAATTATTTGGGGAATGACCTCCTCCAAAATCTTTTATATATTATTGCTTTTTTTTAAAAAAGAAATTATTTGTTATATGGGATTTTACAGACATTTTTACAATGCAGATATGCAACATTACACACTAATTTTTATTCTTTTGGAAGTCTAATTAACTGATTTTGAACAGCCCAATTGTGAAATTAGCTTTACCAACCTAAACTAAATGCCACAAATTTCAGTGAGGTTTACATATTTTTCACAGTCAAAACTTAGCATAAACTGTCTACAGTACTGTCTTTATAAATCTGAGAAGAAGGTACATGTTCCCATACTGTAGCTTTTAGCTTCTAAAGGAATAATTTAGGGTATTTTAAAATACTAAATTTCACTTGCTCTGGAGAATCTGCTTTCCAAGATGCCTTTTGCTTTTTTATGCCAGTTGATTTCCTTGCTTGTTTCATGGATGCAGACAAGAAGGAATGCATTATCCCTCTTTCGAAATTTGTGTCTGAAGATGTAAGAACTAAGGTCTTTTACATGCAGAGAGAAAATCAAAGGAAGTATTTAATGATTGTGAATGAGAATGGAATAGAAAGGGTATGAATCTGGATGTGAACTTGTAGTATATGTCTTACTAGATCACATGACAGTTGTCTCAGCAATAAGGTTTTAATTATGCACTTTTGATGGCATCCTTAGCTTGAATATAGATATTACATAAAATAGTGTGTTAATGTTACATTAAAAAGGCTTGTTTAGTCATTATCAGGATCACTCAGAAAGTGCCTAATTGTGTGTATGTTGTGGCTAGAGAAGTTAATAGCTCTGAAATAGGAACTTAATTCCATGTGAAGAGAAACAATTAACAGTAAGGCATTGTGACAGTTTCATCTTTGACTATACATGTAGCTGAATACAATTAGCTCTCCAGCTGTCAGATATTTCATGTTCCTTACATATGATACACTCCTTCATATCAGATAATGCCGTGCCACAGTTTTGGTAATGCAAGTTAACAGTGGGGTCTGTGGAATGATCAGCCCTGGCTCAGTGTTATGGTTAATGGAAGACCAGCCTATTTATTTTGAAAATAAACAAACCTGGGTGACAAAGTATCCTATCTCTGTGTAGGTAAAATATACACTGTGAAAATTAAGTAGGCATTTTCCAACATTTTTGTCTGACAACCCTTAATGTTTATTCCTACATTCATTGTAGTTTCATTTTTGTGTTGTAGTATTCATGTTGTAAATATGGCTTCCTACATATTGGCAGTCAGAGTTGTTTGGTGGCAAAAGATTGCATAGAAAGATCAGGTTCATTGTGATTTCAGATTTAAGTGATGACATTTGATGTTTGTTTCTGTTAGAAAGCTGAGGAGAATAACTTGTTAGATCTCCTTTTTACTGTTTTTGCAGGCCTTATGTCTTTGTAGGAAAAGTCCAAACAGAGCCTTATTTGTGCAACTCAGCGTTCTACTGATCATCAGTTTGTACTTAAGCCAAATTTTTTGCAGGTATCCAGCTGTATTTTAAGGACATGTCTTATTTCAGGCCAAAGTGTGGGAGCCTCTGGAGACACTAAATTCACAAAATCAAACGGTAGAATGCAGTACAGTTCAGTTCTGTGTGACATTACAGGCTTAATAAAAGGAAGGATTTGCAATGTTTCCTCATCCTATTTTAGTGTTCAGGCTCCAAGGTCTGATCTGACTAGAGGGGAGATGGTCAGTGATCCAAATAATCTTCTTGTTATACAAGTTCTATTGTAAGGCGTGTTGGCCATTAAAGAAGTGACGTTTGCTAGTATTATCCAATGTCTGTTTTTCTTCATTCATTTTGATCCCCACATGCGACACCTCTAAATTGCAGTAAGGGTCAGGTGCCTTTTCATGTGTCCTCTTGTGCCCTGCTAAGCAAAGAGCATGACTTGATATAATGTGCAGGAATTGTGAACTAAGGGAATTGCTATCCTGTAACTAAAGCCATACCACTCTGATAGTTGAAAAAATATTTTTCTACCCTAATCTTCAATGGGGAATTATTGGCTTAAATATTTTTTAAGCCTAACACCTAACTTAGTTTTGTAACTTGTGAGATGGTAAATTAAATGCTCAAGTGAGGTATAAAGGTTTTTTGGCACAGTTATAAACACTTCACAGATAGCAAAATCAGGTGTTTTATGGAAATTATTACAAACTAATGCTGAATAAGTATTCTGTTTGCATTCCATGTGGTTTCACTATTTTGTGTATTGTACAAAAACTCTTCTTCTAGGATTTATTTTGTTGTTTCTCCATATCACTAATATCTTTAGCATTGGTCAGTCCCATGTATAAATATATAGGTGCTGCTGCAATCCTCAAAATAATTTAGCTTCATCAAAAATATTTAGTTTCTCAGTGTGATCTGTCATGGTTCTACTCTGCAGTGTTTCAACACAGTCATGGAAGTTGTCTTTTCCCAGTAAAGTTTTCATTTGCACTGGTGAAAACCAGCAGACTTGAAAGAGATGTGGCTTTAGTCCTGGCCAGCCCTGGCCAGTTTTAAATGCTGTCTCTCCTCAGGGCTCGAGTGGGGTTAAGTATAATGGGTTGAAACGATTTTTTTAGCTGTTGATCATCAGATGTCCTCTTAAAATTATTTTTAACTGCTTAAGCAGTTATTTTGAATTATAGGAAACATTCTCAGGAGGTGAGTTAGTGGGGAGAGGTGATGTGAGGTGAATCAGGAGTTCATGATACAGTGTGGTAGCTATTTATTCAGTAACTATCAGAGGGATCACTCCTCTTCCAAGGAGAAACACATGTTCCTCATTCTTAATTATAGGTAATGTAACAAGACTCTCCCAGATGTATTGCTTAACTCAGATTTGTTTATGTGGATAAAATGCGAACTATTACATTTGTATATAAACATTCACTTCACGAAGTAAAAAGTGGGTTGATCTTCCCTGCAGTATCTATAAAACATGCCTTTATATGGCAGAGTCGTCCGGAAACAATGATTCAGCAGTTAAATTTATGCTGAATTTTCATTAAATGCTCACTGAACGACACACTGTTTTCAAACCTGTTTGGAGCTGTTGAGTACCACTTGTTGATCAGAAAAAATGTGGAAGCATTTAGCAATAAATTATTTATGATTTAAGTTGTTAGGCTGCCAGAGAGGTTAAACGTACTGGTGGTGTGAGCGAGTGCTGCGGCTGAGGCTGAGCTGGGAGGCAGCGCATTGCCATCTATGGGCCGTAGGGAGAAACGGTTGGAAACGGATGATGAGCATTTTCTTTTCTCCTGGTATCTTAGTAGAGTCTGGAAAACAAAAGGAAGGAGAAAGGCCCATACAAGGTATAATAAAGACTGTTTACATTCCATTTTCTGTAGTTAATAATGGGAATTTTATATCGTTTATCTCAGAGCCCAGCTTTTTTTTTTTTTATGACACAAAGTTTAATTCCTGTTTTCACACCAGTTATTAATGTGGAATGTTTTATTTAGATTGGCAAGATTCTGCTACTTCTGTTGAAATAGGACCAGAAATGTACTCTCTTGTAAAATAATGTGTTGATACAGCCATTACCCCGCTGCAACCATTATATCTTGTTTGGACTTCAGAAATGCTATAGTTTGTGATATTTGATGGACATCTATATTATTAGTTACTTCTTCTGCAAAAGCATTGCTATTTTGACATAATAACCTGGGTCATTAGGCTTGCATGGAAAGTATGCTTATATGTAACCCATAAGAAGCTCACAAGATCAGGGTTTGGAATGAGTTTTTTCTCTGTTCTTCCTTTATACAAAAGTGCCTCAAAATAACCAGCAACATACATGAACAGTTTTACACTGATAGGAATTCTTCCAAATTCTTCAGGTGAAGGAGGTTACTCATGCTGATAAGGATTCACAGTTGGACTTTGGGCATGCAAAAAGGGAATGGACATAAATGTGACTAAGAGATGATGAAATATAAGCTATTTGCATAGCAGTGTTTTGTAGGTAACACTGACATGTAAATGACTGTACTCTAGAGTATGGTCCCAGGATCTGCTGATCACTGCTGTGTCATTCTGAAAGGCAAGCAGATGCTCAGGCCCACGAAGTTACAGTTTGCAGTAATTCACATATCAATATGTAGGAGCTTCTTGAGGAATGAGAATATGTGATTAACGATGCGTTATTGATTCAGAGTTCCTGGTCTTCACTCTTCCTATTTGTCATACTTAGAAAGTGTTTTGGCTTTTTCCGCTGCTGAGTCCTTCAACAGCCTTTATGTCTTCCTGTATCTTGCAGACTCAGCCTCCAGATAGTGGTTTTTCATCAGTTTCTGATAAAATGTAATTCTATTAATTTTTACCTAAATTGTGAAGATGAAAATGGTTTTGCTGGTCAATTAGTTGAATGAATCTAGGAATGTGGTCAACTCAGAACACTGAATGTTTAACCTGCTTCAATTACTTTATGGTTCTTGATGAAGTTTTATCTTTTGATTGTCCGTAGCATAAGGTTTTACAGTATATATCTCCCAAGTCCCTGCATACCAGTGTGTAAGATTAGATAAATTATATACATAAAAACATCTCACTGAAGGCTGGACCACTGATTTTCTGTTAGAAGTCAACCCAGATACAGTTTGTGCTCTTGATGATCTCAGTTTCTAAACTGCTTTTACTTACGAGTTGTCACCATTCAGCCATCATAGATAGAATTATGGTCATACAAAGTTCTTTTCAAAGCCTCTTTCCTGCTGTGTTCTTAAGTTTGCTCCATGTAGTAGTAATTACAAAAATGCTCGCAAATACATGTTTGAATTGCTCAGTCAGGGTCTGGAATTTATTTCCATCGGTTTAGCATGATGTATATACTTGTTATGATGGTAGATTGTATTTCTCCCTTTTTATCAGTGTAGGTTTTTTTTTTTTGTGAGACATAGTGTAAATAAAGTTGTCAGTATTTCTGGTGGTTTCTTAGTAGAGCTATGAAGTGCAGTATCCAAAACGTTGGCTATTTGTGTATAAGGTTTCTGATTCACAGTGATAGGAGACAAACCAGAAATGCTTGAGAAAGTATAAAATAGGTAGCTCCATCTTGTCATCAGTGTTGAGAAGCGAGATTGTTTCTCTTCCCATAAAGACTTGTTAATAAAACAACTTCAGCTGGTTCCTACTTTGTACAGATACATCAACACAGACTTATTTTGTGGTGCTTAGAAAATTAAAATAGAATTTTTCTCTTTTTTTAACAGGTCTCTTCAGTGGTTATTGCTGTGATGGTAGACATTCTTAAAAGAATGAGTTTGAAGAGTTTTTGTAGATTTATTTTTGTTATTGTTTATTTATAATCCTTCTTCCCCCCAGCTCCTCCTTTTGTTAACAAATGCGTTATGCATGCAAACTGTCTTAAAATATTGGGTGTTTCTACAACCTTGGAATTCATCTTCTAAAAGATATTCATATCTAACTCTGAACGTTATTCAGATTGTTTAGGTTTTATTTTATCAAATAAATGTGGCATAAGATTTGCTACATAATAGAATTTAAGTATTTGAAGTAAAGTATTTCATGTCTTCTCTTCCCCTCTTGCCCTCCCTGTCTGAATTAGGGGTTGATATAGAATCGGCTCGGAAAGAAGAAGAGCGAATAATGCTAAGAGATGCAAGACAGTGGCTCAACAGCGGCCATATAAATGATGTCAGGCATGCAAAATCTGGTGGTACAGCACTTCATGTAGCTGCTGCTAAGGGCTATACAGAAGTCTTAAAGTAAGTGTGGTTTAACTTTTTCATGTTTTATTGTATTGATGTAATGCTGCTTGGAATTGGGCACTTCTAACTTTTAGGGAGTGTATCTTGAAAATCCCAGTCTCTAAAAAGATCTGTTCTCAAAGCTTGATTTTTTTGTTTTCAAGCACTCATAAATCATGATGTTGTTAGCTTTCTATTTCACATAATTCAAAATATGAATACAATATACACGTTGAGCCTGAATACTTAAGAGAAGAAAGTTGATAAAAAACTTGCCTTGTTTCTAAACCCATCTATGTAAGCAAGCTTAAGACCATTTTATAATGCTAGTTAGCTTCCTGGTTGGTGCATGTTTTCAAGACACCGTATTTATTTCCATACATAAAGCAGAGTTTGTAATCCAGGCTAAAATTTTTACATTTAAAAACCAGATAATTTAATTTTGTGTTTTGATGATGATGTTGAAAATCATTACTCTTGAAATCTTCACTGGAAAGGTTTAGGCTTCTGGTGTCCCCTAATTCACCACTTTTCATTAATATCATAGCAGTACATATTGGAGCAAATTTAACTTCTTTTTCATCAAAGCTCTACTTTTATTGTAGTAAAGCATAATTAGTAATGCATTGCTTTAACGTGATTGTAAATTTATTTGACGGCTTTAGCAGTGCTAAAGGAGCACTTACATACTTGTAACGTGTGAAAATGAGCACACAGCCTGACTGAGTATTGGTGCCTTTAAGTTCTGCAGAGCGGTTTATTGAATGGGCGTTCTGTTTCAAAAAACCCTGAAGCTTTAACATGATGAAGACAAATTGTTCTGGTGGAAAAGAGTAATTTTTGTTTTAGCGTAGCAACTGTTTCTGTAAGGGAGTTGTATCTGTAACTGTTTGGTTGCTTTTTAGCTCCCTCAGTTACTGTCTTTTTTGAAGTGCAGTCCATATACTTTTCCCAGGAGAGGCAAAACATATGTGCAGGCAATTCTTGTGGTTCCTTCAAATTATCAAAAATGTATGCTGTGTATTGAATTCAAGACTGCAAGGCTTTGCAAGTATATTAATATAAGTATATTGGCTCTTGAGAAACTGAGAATTTTTTGAAAAGAATAGTTGTTATGTGATTTTTAACAGTTATGGACAGTGGTTCAGAGAGCTCTTAGCCCTTTACATAAAAATGTTTGTTAGGTTAAGTGTCCTTTGTCACTTTGATGCTCACCTGAGAACCATGCTGAATATGAGTGTTGAATGGAGGCAGAACAGCAGGCCCTGACTTTGAGGACCTCTGCTCCATCTCAGAGAACAGTTGAAGCATGTAAACAGTAGATTTTTGCAAAGTTAATAACAGGAGATGAAAGTTTCAAGCAGCTAATATTAGAATGGAAGGAGGTTTTAATACTTTACTAATAAGAACACTGTATCTAACATTTTTTTACATTTTACAACTCTTTTCCTTAAAAGGGCTTTTGTCTATTACTGTATGTACAAAGAAAAATACCTAACTGTATAGAAACAATGGTCTTTGAAGAGGAATAGAGAAGAAAATGGAGAAGGCTCTTTTTGTTGAATTTTCCTTAAAATATATATACCTACTGAACAATGAAAAGGCAGATGTTTCTGTGAGAAGTAAAATTAATCAATTCTCAATAGCCCAACTAAAATACCTTTGAGAAAAAGGGAGAAAAATATAATCATAGAACAATTCTACAATTTTTGTGAAAATCTATTTATCCCTGTCACCAGTGTCAAGATCTATTTCTTTTGATTTCTTTAGGCTTTTAATACAGGCTCACTACGATGTAAATATTAAAGATTATGATGGCTGGACACCGCTTCATGCTGCTGCTCACTGGGGTAAAGAAGAAGCATGTCGCATTTTAGTGGAAAACCTATGTGATATGGAGGCTGTCAACAAAGTGGTAGGATTTTTATGTAATCCTTGTCAAGATACAAAGTTCTGGTCTCTAAAGTGACTTTAGAAGCCAGGGTAAGAAAAGTGATGATAAACTGCTGTTTACTGTACGTGGAGCTTTATATAATGCATGTTTTGTCAAAACAGCATGGTTGTGTTCAGAACTAAATTCTCTGATTGTCTAAATTAGTTTCTAGGCCGACTCTATGCTTAGTTCTATATTAAATGATCCATGCAATCTTTGACATGACAATTCACAATAGAAAGAGTTTGTTGACATCTCAGAGGTACAAAATTAGTGACTTGATGGATTGCATTTCATGATCTCTGAAGAAAATGACGATGCTTTTGGGTAGTGTTTTAACTCATAAAATCAGCTTGTGTTGATATACTATAGAGTTGTTGCTATATTATGCTGATTTGGGTGTGGTGGAAGAAACTTGCAGGCATCTCTGGACCTCCTGGACATAACCTGAGTTCTTCCTGAGCTCTGTTTCTTTGACTTTTATGCAATGGCCTGTGTAACTTGCTGGCTTTGCAAGATCTTGCTCCAAATAGACACAAATTTATTCATGGGTCACATTGCCATCAAAAGGATCCAAACCATTCATTCAGCACTGCAAGTGCTGAGCTCTCATTCTTGTCTTTGCAGTGTGTTTTACAGATAGATTCTCCAATTTATGTGTTAGACCTTTTACTGGGGTTATGAAAATGTGGATGCAATACACTAGAGAGCACTCTCATAAAAGTATGGTCGAATGCACTGGACAAGAATAAGAAAAAAAGGAGGCATGGAGAGATATGAGCTAGTTTTTTTTTGTGTCTGGACTTGTCTATGCAAGCTAGGAAAGATTTGTCTGTTCTTAAGTAAGCTAGTAAGCGTTTTTGCTTTTGGAGACACAAGGATTAAAAACTAAGGATTTGGTTTCAGTTGTATGTGCTTAGCATCTCAGAGAACTCAGCCATTATGGTTAGGCACTTGACTTCAGGTATCAGCTGTTGCAGATTTGGGTTTAAGATGTAACCTTCCAACTACAACAGTTTTTTGCAAAGTGATTTTTTGTGGTCATAGTAGGTCTAGTTACCACATAATAGCTACTTAAAAATAGAAGGCCACATTAAAAACTGTAGTAATAATGCAAATATAAACTTGTGATAATAGTTCAAATGGCAAAAGACCTCAAGCTGTTTTGGCTTATGCTGTTGGAAAGGTGCACATGCTTCTGCTGTATGATCAGAAGCTTTATGGATGTGAAAATTAGTGGTTTAAAGGTTTAACCTTTCTAACTAATGAAGAAAGTCTTCACAGTGCTATTAGGAATAAGTTTGCCTTTAGTTAACAGTTTGAGAAATGGAAGTAAGCACAGACAAATGGGAACACCTTTCATCATTTTTATAAGCTGCTGTGGCCACTTTTAAATGACAGGTCTGATTTTATTACTAGTTATTGTACAGAAGTACTCTCCTAACATCTCAGTAAATCCACCCAACATGTTGATGGACCTGCATTTATGCCAGTGAATCTAGGACTTTGCCTAGATTCCAGCCTTCAACTACATGTCCCATGGAAATCATACACTAAGGAGAAATAAGAGCAAGTGGTTGTGCCATGTCTTTTATAAAATGGAATGTAAATTTTAAAATACAGGTTTACTGTAAAATGTGAAAGCATGACTACTTGAATTTAGTCTAACTTGCTTAAATAATTTAAACTTAAAAAATCAAGCTGTATGTGATAGTCTGAGATGGGCAGGATACTGAATTGCTCAGGATCCATACCTTCAACTGCCATTGTGAGCAGTTGTTTGGAACTGATACTGTGAGAATTATATTCATCAATCTACTTCTCATTTGTACTGGGTTGGTTTTTTTTTTCCTTCAAATGACAGCAAAATTTTATTGTCATGTCTTTATTGCTTCAAAATATGTTTACTCATCAGTTATAAATGTTTTTGTTTCAATTACCGCCCCTCAAAAAAGTAATATTGCAAAATTGTTTTCAAATACTGACAGACTAACAGTTTGCAATAGAGCTTGATTTATATTTTCCAATTCCTCTCTCTAAATGTGCTCCTTAACCTTCATCATCATACAATGAGAAGACATGGTAGTCCATTACATTTAAATTCTGTTGTACAATTACGGTGTTTTACTTCTTCCCCTTCTCCAGGGTCAGACAGCGTTTGATGTGGCAGATGAAGATATTCTAGGATATTTAGAAGAGTTACAAAAGAAGCAGAATCTGGTAGGCCTTGTGCATAGAAATATAGATATATATTTGTTATAGTTTATTATACATATGATTATGGTATCCGACTCAGGCCAGCATATAGATTAAACCAAAGTTTTAAATTCAGAGCTTCAATTCAGGTGATGCCACAGTCATCTCAAAAGGTCTTTTATGCCCTTACTTGGTCAACTATAGTGACCAAAAAGCCTTGGAAGAAAAAAGGTGATCCACTGCTTGCCTTGTCCAGTGGGCATTTTATGATCAGAAG
Organism: Lichenostomus cassidix; assembly: GCF_008360975.1. Classification (NCBI taxonomy): domain Eukaryota; kingdom Metazoa; phylum Chordata; class Aves; order Passeriformes; family Meliphagidae; genus Lichenostomus; species Lichenostomus cassidix. The sequence continues at coordinate 37,956,521 of NC_139480.1, read as the reverse complement.
TATCAACAATGAGCATCTTACTTGTAATAACAATTTCTGAGATTTTTGGAGATTTGAGCTTTCATATTTTGAGAGTTTGTACACATTCTAGTGTATGTAGTGTTTAGAGATTTGCCTCCATTTGTAGTTTTGTCACACTGATAACCATTCTAGCAATTAACCTACATCATTCTATGTCTTGAAGCTTCATAGTGAAAAACGTGAAAAGAAATCTCCCCTAATTGAGTCCACAGCCAACATGGATAATAATCAGACACAGAAAACATTCAAAAAGTAAGTAAAATAGGAAAAATTATAAACTCTTAAAAAAGATGACTTTACAATTGTCACAAAGTCCTGCTTAACAGGCTTTAGTAAATTTTTCAGTACTTAGTAAATACTTCTCTTTTCAAACTCAGTAAAGAGACACTGATTATGGAGCAAGAAAAGAATGCATCTAGTATAGAGTCTCTGGAACAAGAGAAAGCAGATGAAGAAGAAGAAGGAAAGAAGGATGAATCCAGTTGTTCTAGTGAAGAGGAAGAGGATGATGACTCAGAATCTGAAGCAGAGACAGGTGTGTTATTTGGAGAATTTCCTTTAATTAAATATTTACCTTATAAATGTACTTATTTAATATCACATGATGCAGAGTTAAGTATGTTACATTTCACTTACTCTTCTGTATTTCACTAAGTTTCCAGCCATTTTAAAGCAAGTTTATATATGTCTAAAGTCAAATCCTAACAGATGTATCAAATGGATGTCTTTACTGGTGGCTGCTTAGGTTAAAGCTGTTAACCAGCTTATTGATTGGCTGCTTAACAATTGATGCTTTTAATTAAATAGAGTAATATAAGCTTGAAGTAGCATGTCAGAAACACTGAAATGTTAAAAGACAGAGACGAAGACTTAGTAGTAGTATTTGCTTGTGAAACTGGTGTAGAGATTGGATCAGCAGAAGTGCAAACATTCTAATTTGTTCTTGTCGTCCTGCAGTAATTACCAGTTAATGAGGCTCCCATGTTCATAATGTAGTAGTGCATATATTTTCAGTGTCTACTGAGATAAACTTTTAAAGATGTCATTTTAATGTTACCTGTTAATTCATATATAACTTCAGTTCAAGGGAAATGGTCTTTGAAACGTTTTGCATTGTATCCAAAGTTGTATCCACATTACTCTCTCTTTCTGTCTTGAGAAATGGCATTAGTGGTTGTTTTTTCTTGAACAATTAGTTGCTCTTGAGTAGCAAGTACTGATACAAGAACAGCGTAGTATCTTGTTCTTTCAAACCAGAAAACAAATGTCTGGCAATAAGTGTTCAAAGATGTATGTTCAATCCTAGTAAAGAATATTAGAATTGCAATGCAGCTATACAAGATATAGACACGGATGCCATTAGAAATAGCCTGTTAATATTTTGTACTTAAACTTTTAAAAATAAGTAACCCTTTCTGGTGAGCTGTCAATTTTCATTTTAATACCTTCTAATCTTTTCACTGGAAAAGGTAAGACTAAGAAGGTGTTTTGGAGCTATCCAATCTATCATAAGCATTTTGTGTATGTAGAAGTAAAAATAACTTGTGAAACCAAACTTTCTATTATGATTTAATTATTTTTTTGTATTTTGAAATAATACAGCATTTCAGTATTAAGCTGAAAGAAAAGTCTGTCAAGCTTTGTAATTACTCTTTTATCTTTTACTTTAGTGTTCTTGCATCCGTTATTTACTGAGTTCTGCTAAACTCAGACTGCTTATAATATATAACATGTAGTAATTTCTCTGTCACTGAGCTGACTGTAATGTCTGCTAAACTTTATGACTCTGGTAACTGTGTTCTTTTCATTGCCAGTAGTTTGTGCCAGGAAAATTTGACTGTGACACAAGAATTAATTTATGTAAACTTCGGGGGTTTTAATATCAACAAGGCTTTATCATACTTTATTTGGCAAGATAGACTTTAAGCTTTTCCCTGTAGAGCTACATCTCTTAAGTTCCAAGATTGTACTTTCCCTTTTTTTACCATAATTCACCTTAAGGTAGAGAAAGATTTTTCTAGTGAAAAATCATATTATTATAAGTAGCATTCTGGCTGAAATATTTTAACAGTGTTAAATATTCTGAAGTACTGGAAACTGTGATTTCTAATCCCTTGCGATATTTAAAATATTTTCCTGAAACTTGTATTTTGTTTCACTGGTTACATGAGAATATAGTTTAAAAATAAATAGTTTTGTCTGTAAGACCAAGAAAGGAAGTATGACTATGAAAGAAGCATATTGCAAAGGACAGGGAAACAAGATGAAAAATAAAATTTTCAGCAGTTCAGGTTTTGTAACCTTCTTTGTTTGACATACTTCAGGATGGTTTTTTTAATTAGTCAATATTAGTTCAGTCATGCATACAACTATGTTCTTGCTGTTCTAGAAATAATTTTTGAATACAGTTGTGAAAAATCCATTTTTCTCCTTCCATGTTTTCATTCCTGGTAACTTTTTCTGTATATTTTAAAGACATATTACTTGCTCACAAATTTCTGTTAGATCTGCCTGTTAATCATCTCAAATTGTACTGTCAGCCCACATTATCTTGTTCAGGTTTTTATCACCTAGAATTTTACCACGATGTTTTTTCATTTGTGTTTAAAAAGAACTTTCCAGTAAGTGCAATTGGTCATATAAGCTGTTTGTTTATATTTGTATTTGTTTTCTGTATAACTAACATTCAATACAGCTATTCAACTATGTCATAACTAAAACCAGTGTCTAACAGCAATACCATTGATTTTGCTATTTGTAATTGTAGATTAGTACTTTGTTGAATTTAAATGTTAGTTGTGAGAGCACTGTGTGAAAACACTGAATACTTTCTAAATTAATTGCTCCTATGCTATATGGGTCATGTAGATGTAAAGATGTGTTTATAGTAGGGCCAAAACCAGTGGGGATTGAATCCCATGTTGCTTCATACTGCACAGATAGGAGGCAAGATCCAATCCCAAAGAATGTGCAGTTTTGGTAGGTGAAACAGAAGTGTTGTGTAACATTATGAACCTCTAGTGGAGGCAGTGACAGCAGTTTTTGTTATCACAATCATGACATCTTCTGTATGTTTGTGTAAGAAGGGTTAAGGTTCATAAGCCATGGACAGAGGAAGAAATTTGGACAAAGCAGAAGAGGGTAGGTAGGCTGGTAGACAGTGAAAATTAGGTAAGAAAAACAAGGGACAAAGAGGGAATGAAGCAAACTGAAAATCAGTGTTCTGGAAGGCAAGTCGCTGCCTCAGCTCATTCTGGTGACCAGAATTCCTGACAGTGTTCTCTGTACAGTTAATTATTTCTTTGAACTCAACATACATAGTTACCATAGAAGAAATGTTTCACTTTAAATTGGCACCTACCTTCTGTAGTTTAAATTAACTATTACAGAATCACAGAATCCAGGAATAGACAGGGTAGGAAGGGAGCTCTGGAATCAAGTCAAACTTCCCTTGCCAAGGCAGAGGCACCTTGAGCAGGTTACACAGGAAAGCATCCAGGTGGCTTTTGAATGTCTCCAGACAGGGAGACTACACAGCCTCCCTGGGCAACGTCTTCTAGCACTCTGCCACCCTCAGTGTTCTTCTTCATGTTGTGGCAGAGCTTCTTGTATTTTAGTTTATGGCCATTGCTCCTCATCCTGTCACTGGACATCACCAAAAAGAGTCTGGCACCATCCTCGACACCTGCCTTTGCAATACTGATATGCATTAATGAGATCAGATTAGATGCTAATGTGCCTCCTTCTGTTACAGTTTTTATGGTCATTAGCCAGCTACTAAAATACAGGCTGTCTTGGGAGACTGTGGAATCTCTGTCTCCAGAGGTTTGCAAGATGTTACTCATCAAAGCCTTGAGCAGCAAGGCTCAGGGACGTGGTCCATACACAGTACTGACTCTCCTTTGAGCAGAAGGTTGAATTAGGTGATCTTCTGAGGTCACTCACTTTGAACCTGAATGGTTCTGTGGTTCTGTCTCTGCATCTCTTCAGTGGTAACACTTGATGAATACCAAAAAATTGTTACATGCACAACCTTTTGGAAAAGAAGGTGGACCTTGCTAAGATACAGGCTGGGAGTGAGGGAGAAAACATGGAGGAATAAATAACAAAATGCTGTTCGTAAAGTTAACTGTCAAATTTGTTGGATAGAAATTCAATTCTGTGTTGTAAAGGTGATGAAATTGTGAATGAAAAATGAAGATAAAAATCTTGTAAATATTTTGCAGATAAGACCAAAACCTTGGCAGCTAATAATGCAAATACGACAAGTACGCAATCATCATCAGTAGCTGTGACGGCGCCTTCAGTAGCTGGTGGCCAAGGAGCTCCTACATCACCTGTTAAGAAGGTAAAAGAAAATACCCTTCTCATGATCTTCTGTGTCTTTTTTCTGTGTAAGCATATCTCTTGATTCTCATGTAAGTAGTAGATTTGGTTAACCAGTGAATTGATGAAAATATACACAAGAATCTTAAAATACTTTCTGTTCTTCCCCAGAAACTGATCATTTTTGTTAAATTTTGAATGGTTTTAATTCTGAACATGGATCTAAAATACAGAACTACAAAGTAGCTGGAGGTAAAATTGTTCTAAAAAAAGAAAAAATCTGTTGTACAGTGAGTGGAGTTCTTGTTTTTTCTGAAGCTAAACTTCATCTTTTGAGAGTCTTTTTAATGTCAGACTCCTCCAGAACCCTCCAGAATTTCTAAAAGGTAGACTTCTAGGGTCTTTGTGCCTCTATTTCTGATGCACTTAATTCAAGGGAGGCAGGCGTGACTAAATGACTTTCAGGAGTCCCTTGAAGCATTCACCTGTTGCTTTGGCACAGAAGTTGAAAATGATACCTGAAATAAGTAGAAAGTGCTGTAGATTTCATCTCTGTTTCAATATGGTTAGGACCTCATGGAAGAGCTAAATAATAGGGATGCATGATTTATTCAATGCACAGCTCAAAACCCACCCCTAGCAAAGCCATATTGCATGCTGGAGGCTTTTTACAGCTTGTAACTTTACAGGAAAAGTTAATTTGAATGAACCTCAGTTTTACTTGGTAACGGGAAGATAGGTATGCCTGGGGAAAAAAATTACTGTAAATAATAATACATAGTCAGAAGGCAATGTACAAGTCAAACTTTTAGAATATCAGAGCATACTGGATAGTAAGCCAGTAAGTCTTCATTTGTCATTGATTACAACTTTTCTATACACATCATAATTAAAGTGTAACCCTCTACTGATGCTTCTGAAAAACAGTGTTCAGGAGAAATGGTAGCCATGATATACTGAAGCCATGGTAGAGAGAAAAGACATACTACTAGGAGAATAGTATGAAGTGTATTTTGCTCCTGGGAGCTTACTAGGTTAAACTTCCATATTCACAGTAGAATCTAATAGTGATTTATCTTACAAAGAATAATGTAACAGATGCAGGTATATTATTTAATTATATGGGGGGGATATTTTTATAAAAGAGAAAATGAGCTTGATTTTAAGGTAAATTATTTGATTTTAAGGTAAACCTTTTATACATAAGTAATACACTTTTAATTTTATTATGCAGTAATAAATGGTTTATATTTTAGTCTTATAGGTAAAAGGTGCAGGATAAAAGTAGACTGTAGTTATCTTCCTAATACTGTGTGAAAAGCTCAGGGCCATCCGTAGCTTCAAAATAAATGCACGTCATGTGAAAACTGATTATCTTGTAGCAAAGCAGGTACCTGTGATCTAAAGGAGCAGTTACAGCTCCTATCAGTGAACAAAAATGCTTTAAACTATTTTTACCAGTGAAGTTAAAGCAGCACTCTCTGTGTGATCTTGCATCTACACTTGCACCTGCTTTTTCAGGTCTGCACCTGCTTTTTCAGGTCTGCACCATCTGTTCTACCGCAGCTGCACTTCTTTTACATCATAGATGGCCAAACCATATGTGCCCACAAAGGGGTGCAGATGCAGTGTATTAATCTGAAGTCAGGTTTTCTTCAGTCTGCATGGCATTCAGTAGTGCTGCTCTCTGACTGCAGGTACTGAAGAGGAGTACCTGCAGTTTGGGAGAATAGCAACTCTAGTGTGGGATGTGATTAAGGGATATAAATGATATATGGTAAGAAGATAAGGGGTATGTTAGTGTGAATCTTCCAGTATTCTCAACAGTGTGAGGATTTAGGCCATGGACGATGTAAGGTCACAGGCTTTGTTGTTCTCTTCTATGGAAGCTGTAATTCTGTTTCTGAATGAGCTAAACATGCTGTGTTAGTTGAAATCTGTTACTAAGCTTTTAAATGTCTTTCTGCTTTTACTATTTTGTGCTATAATAAGCTATGTAATATAAACCTAGGAGCAAACTATATGGTGTTAAAACAGCCTTTTGTTTCTATTTTCATTTCTTTCAATCTTCATCTTTGTCTTGTCTTAATTGACTTTAGTATGATTTCATTCCTCCTATCATGCCTGTCGTGGAGTCAGTAGATCCTGCATCATGGAGGCAGGGCTTGCGCAAAACTGGCATTGTTCTTGTGCCCAATAAGGGTGAAAAATCTATGGTGAGGTTCTTGTGTGCACAGGTTTATATACAGGTTGCAAAATAACATATTTAATCAAAATGTCAATACTAGATTTGCATGTTTCTAAGTTTGTATCTCAAGTTCACAGCGTGTATTACAAAGTGTGGGTTTTTGTAAGCTAACTTTTAGAGGAGTAGTATTCCTTGACTGGTCTTACATTTCTTATCTCATCAACTAATTTAAGAGAAAAGCGCATAGGTTGCGTCTCACTGCAACTTCCCTATGAATTCAGCACTTACGATGATTAAAAATAGTTGTGTTCTCAAATCTCTGCAAGGAGCATGAATTACCACAGGTAGTGTAAATTAGAAATGTAAATTCATTTTCATGTGTTTTATAGTTTCCAACATCTACAACCAAGGTTTCTCCCAAAGATGAAGAGAGGAAAGATGAATCTCCTGCTTCATGGAGGTTGGGTCTTAGAAAAACTGGTAGTTATGGTGCACTTGCAGAGATTACTGCTTCCAAAGAAGCTCAGAAAGAAAAGGACTCTGCAGGTGTTATGCGTTCTGCATCAAGTCCTAGACTTTCCTCTTCACTGGACAACAAAGAAAAGGTAATGATTTTCAGGGTAAAGCAACATTTTGAGGAATTTATATACCTTTATTAATGGAGATGTTAATGATGAATTTTAGAAGTAAGATTGTAATACATATCTGTTATTTACTAAAATCCCGAAAAGTTAAATTACTGAGTTTCTTTGTAGTATCTCTAAAAGTGTAATGTGTACCTTCAGTGTCTTGTAACCTGGTGCATAGGTCTGCCATTTAACCCCATTTTAGAACTTGCAAAGCTAGTAGTAGTTTTTAAAATTTGGGGACATCAGAGGTTTGATAGCTTTTGCATCACTTGGAGAATTATGCTAAAAGAATCTTACAAACAAAAGAGGTCTCTTTTGTATTAATTTTCATTTTATAGTGGTATTTTGTTTACAAAAATTGGTTCTGTAATTAAGCATGGATGCAACTGAACCAAGTGTTGTTCAGGTAGTTGAACAAAATAGAACTTACGGTTCTATTTCAAATACAGGTGTTCATAAGATCTAAAGATTAAGAATGATAATGTGCTGTACTATATAAAAATACTAAACCAGTTGCTTTCAGGAATCACTGTTGGAATTGTACTGCAGCAAGGCAGAAAAAAGATAAATCAAGTCATTAGCATCACTAGAATGGAAACATTAACAGTTTCCTTTTCCTGCTGTAGTCTTTTATGATATTTAACTAGAACTTAATTAGTTAATAGAAATTAGTTCATTTCTATAATTGAGTCACAATAAATACAGCTGTAGTTGTCATAATGATGATTTTCCAGACAAGATAATCAATAATAGTAACACTTAATAAAAAATGCATGTCTTTCAGGAGAAAGATGGAAAAGGAACTCGACTTGCATATGTTGCACCCACAATACCGAGACGGCTGGCCAGTACCTCTGACATTGATGAAAAAGAAAACAGGTGACTCTGAAGTTATTTTTTTTTAATATAAAAGTTAAGTAAGATTTTGGAATGGCTGGCAAACTTACATATTTTAAAACAGTGCTGATTTATAGCATTATCTGGCTGTGTAGATTATGCTAATCCTTATAGCAATCCAATTCCTGAAGGTTTTTGATCTTGCAAATTATTATGACCCTTTCTAGAGTCCAGATTATTCTATGACAAGACCAGAATTGGGCAATGAGTGTTGTCTTCTTGGGAAAGAAAATAAATAGAATCCAAAATACGAAGTCCTAAACTTGTAAGCTACTGAAGGGTGCTAAAAGTAGTTTACTACTTACTTTGTCTTCAGTCACAAAGTGCTACTACTGGGCTACGTTATTACTTTTGATTATAATAAAATGATGTGTTTCTTACAGACATTGCTGAAAACCATATTATGATGCAACAGCCATACAGAAATCATAGCTTAGATAAGCAATTCTTCTACTTTTCTTGTTTACATGCTGACCTTTCATTATCTTTTGTAGATTTTTATTTTCCTTGCTGCTATTGCTTCTGTAGCTTTCAGAATAAAAGAAATAGATAGTTAGGTGCATAGGCTTGCTATCTGGTAGGATTTGGGTTATTTTCATGGTGTATTTACACAGTCAGAACCTTCCTAATTTTAATTTCTCCTTTATTGAGGTTCTACTGGGATGTTTTCTGCAGTTACTGTAGAATGCATAGTACAAAACTTAGAGATCTCCATAATGCCTTGTTTTTGGTTGAATCATATCTAGGTAGTTGAATGTTGGATGACCGGAACTGAAAATCCTTCCATTGCTCAAAATGTGCTGTTATAATCCTTGTCTGTACAATTGATAATCTCTTTATGCCTGAAGAGGAATGTCTTTGTTGCTGTTCCTGAGAACTGTTTGTTTCAATGCAAGTACAAGATAAATACGATATTTTCTTATGCTTGCAGGAAGTTGCTCAAGTTTAGTCTCTGGGTGACAAATTCGGTTTCGAAACAGGGATATTTCAGATCTCATGTTCGCCTAAAGTTCAGTGTAATTTGTTAACATTTCTCATTTTAGTTGTCCAGATGTTTTTTAATCTGTATTTCTGTAATGGGGCAATTTGGAGTTTCTGTTTGTGCTATTATTCTCTGAACTACTATATTCTTTGAGGCTGAATTTTTCAGTTTTTTGTTTGTTTATAGAGAGATTATTATTGTTTCAATTTTTATTCTTTTGAGATCAACTAAAAAACTCCTGTTCTCCAAAAATGTCTTAGCTAGATGATACCTATTTCATTCAATTTTGTTCCTTAGAAGCTGTTGTTGCTTGTTACAAAGGGCTTAAGATTTTCTTTAGTATTGATATTTATTTGTGTTCTTGATGTGCCGGTCTTGACTTATTCACAGATGCGGCTCCAAAAGTTGTTATCACCAATAGTATAGTTTTTCTCAAATGCAGTTAACTGTTGGGTTAACTGCAGTCACCAGTCTTGTTACTCCTAGTGCTTATCAGTAAAACTTCCTGATCTTCCTGAGAACTTTCTGTATGCCTTGGTGTACCAGAGATGAAGCTTGCTTTTAGGCATCAGCACTTTGCCTGCTGTATGATGTGGTAGACAACTCAGCCTACCTAAAGCCATAAGAGATTTTTGACATTTATTCTGACCTTGTTTACCTGAAGAATTTAGCCATCTGCCCTACAGGTACCTTAATAAATTATTAGGATCACTGCCTTTGTCAAAGGTGTTTGTCCTTGCTGCTTAGCTTAATGCTGGGCTCTTGTTCTACCTAACACCTACATATCTTGTGACTTGGTGATGAAGTGTAATCCTAGCTAACATCCTAGTGTGAGCGATAGAAATTACTTCGAGATGAATCCCAGCTGGGCTTCTGGATGAACAAATCTCAGACACCCAGCCTCAGTTGAGTAGCCAGTGCTACAGCAAAGAAGTAGTGTCCTGGGAAAGTGAAACCTTGAGTAATTATGAAAAATTTGTTATGCAGCAGGACTTCTCTGTCGTAGATGAAATCTCATAATTTGTGTTTCTCTTTGCTGGTAAGAAATAACACTATATTGGTCTATTTCATCGTTTTCTAAAGTTGTTTCCAGCTGTAGAAGTGTTAACATAAATTGTCATTGAAAAAGATGTACATTCTGATGGCCAAAGGTATTTGAACATAAAATATATATTTTCAAAGTTTTGTTTTATTTTGCCTTGTAAATGTGGTTGCCTATACATGTAGTTTTGAGAAAGCCATGTTTTATTCTTCTTCTGTCTGAACTTCAAATCTTGAGCTGACATTTTTATTAGAAATTCAGGGGTTTTGTGACAGTTTTCAGGATAGTTTTTCTAAGTAGATTTTTGCAAGGTTATTCCTTGCTGCTATAAACTGCAACAACAGTCTGGAAATTCCTTATGTCTGAAGTCATGTCAGCTAGTGATACATGTCAGGCCCCTCAGGAATGGCTACTGCAAGCCTATTTACACTGGTCTACAGTATCATGAATTCTAAAGGCTTGTCAGCTTTTGAACATCTTATAACATCAAAGAATGAAAAATTCCATCAAATCATCGATTAAAAAGCACAAATATATTTCACTTATTGCATTTGATAATCTCAGGCGCAAACAGAAAAATGCCTTGTTCCTTTTATGAGAAAAACAGAGGCAGCAATGACCACAGATAAAAGCTGACAATTGATTTCATGTTGATTAAATCCTCTTTAGCAGTTTGCTTTTGATGCTGCTTTCTTCTTATATTTCTAATGTTAGTATGAATGTAGTATCTTTCCACAGAGGCTTGAAAATGATTGTCCATAAAAGCAATTTTATTCCTGTTCAGTTATGTTTAAATGTGTTACCCAGGATTTTAATTCAAAGCTCCTGTTCAGCTCACATCAAGAACAGCCTTCTTTAATATGAGTTTGCTAAACTAAAATCTCATTTACAGGGATTCGTCTGCTAGTTCAATACGTAGTGGCAGTTCCTATACCAGGAGAAAATGGGAGGAAGATGTCAAGAAAAACAGTTTGAATGAAGGTCCTACATCATTAAACACAAGTTATCAAAGAAGGTGTGGGATTTTCTCTTATCTTTTTTTTATCAAAATAAACTTAAAAGTTAACCAATACTGAATAATTTTGTAAGGTTAGTTTAAATTTGAATGGTGACATTGAAATGTTCATAATAATTGCAAACTATGTATTGCAATGGTTGTGCTGGTTTTGAACGTGCAGTTGTATGCTGATGCAGTGGTTGTGCTGATTTTAAATTATGTAATTAAAGTTAGATGCTTCCTTTTTCTGATTGTTTATTTCAATTTGGGGCTCATTTGACTCTTTCCAGATGAGTTTAGTAGACAAAGGTAATTATTTTAAATGTTGACATAGAAGTAATTCTGTTTGGTATCTGAAAAGGGGAAAAACACTATCTGTTGAATTCTGGTTATAGCATGACAGTCTTGGAGGTATTGGGCTGCTCTCCTTAATTGTAAATTATAGTCATTCCTATGTTGAGTATCAGCATTATAGTATACATAAAATTCACGTGAATGCAAAGTAAATTATGAAAATACAAGAACAGTTCTCAGGTGTGCTGGTTCCTAATTTGCGCAGTTTTCTCAGGAGGAATCATATGCTGCACATATATACATTATTAACTTTGCTGCATTGTGTAGTTTCAATGTAGCTATTTGAGTTGAATTCTTCATTGTAATTAGTGGGGCAATAAATAGCTCAAATGAATAGATCATCAAATTAACAGATCAAAGAGAAGGTTCAAGTAACTAAGCTGCACATTGGTACATGCTGCTGATGTACATGATAGGTACTTGGCATTTTTTTTGCCTTGACATTGATATTATCAGTAACCAGGCTGTCTCATACAGCATAATACCTGTTTATTTCTTGTTAACCTCTTGCCTTAAAAAGAAAAGCCTCCTCAATTTTCCTAATTTTAAGTTTAGGAAAGATGTTGCACAAATTTCTTGTTCTGGATGTGAAGTATCAACCAACAGTTGATATATGAGAACAATCTTTGCATGTTAGCTTTTTCAGTATTTACACTCCTGTCTTCATACTAAATGTGCTCATCGGTTTTAAATTGCATATGGTGCTTTATTAATGTGTTTCATTGTAGAGTTGTTTCTTATTTGTAATTCTAGAGTTGATAATAATACAAAAAATCATCAATTGCAGAGAAGAATCTTTTCTTAAGTCATTAGCAGTTAATATGATGCTTTCTCTGTCCTAACTGTGGATTCTGAGGTTTAGTCATGGACAAGCAACCTGACCTGGTAATGCAAGATTTATTCACACAGAACGGTGGATAAAAATGTGAAAAACACTGGGTCTGCTTTATAGCTTGAAGAGCAAGGGGAAAACCTGAGTGGGAGGTTATTCTTCCTGGGAATGATGAATGTTTTTTTTTTAATGAGGCAGTATATTTAATTGGTTTCAAATTATAAGAGGAGTGATGATATTGATGACATTTTCTTTCCTGACAAGCTGTGCAGTAAGGTTCTGTATTTTCTGAGGTATTCAGTGTGGGTGAAACAGCAGTTTAAAAATGGGACATTGGGGGCCCTATATGAATACTTTAGTAGATGTGATCAGGACAGTCTTACATAAAAGAGTGAGATTCCATTCTTTATCTTCTTTGGTGAAGAAATGGTCTGGACTAAGGGACACCTCTGCTGCCCTCCAAAGTCATAAATTAAAAGTCCTAGTCAAGGAGACAATGAAGAAAATGCTTCTTTTGCACCAGAAGTGTCCAAGACTCAACTGAGGCAGAGAATACATGGGCAGAAATTTAATGGATCAATCACAGCTTGGTGATATTTTAATGAGTAAATATAAGTAATAAATGCAGCCATTGTACATGTCTCTCCTTCAGCGGCTCCTTTGGTAGAAGACAAGATGATTTGATAAGTTCTAATGTTCCAAGTACTGCATCAACAGTTACCTCTTCTGCTGGTCTTCAGAAAACACTGCCTGCCAGCACAAACACTACAACGAAGAGTACAACGGGTTCTACTTCAGCAGGTGTACAAAGCAGGTAATAGCACCAGGACACTTCTTTCCCCCTTTTTTTTTTGTCAGGTCTACTGTGTGCTTATGTATGTGCATGCGTTCTTGTTTAGTAGATCCTGGGGCTCTGGATTTTTTCACTTGCCTGTTAAATTTGTTGCGATTTTGTACAATTTGGCTCAAAAATTGTGAATGGCTTTCTACTATAATGTGAAAGCCATGTTAGTATAAAAGAATAATTTGAATGTTAGAAGGGTGTGAAGAATTAAAGTTCAAATATTGTGAACTGCTAATTCTAATTTATTCAATTGATTAGCTCAAACTGAGCTTTCATAGTAGAGAAATTTCTCAGTTTGCTTCTTAAAAAAAAATCCATCCCTCAATTTACATGTTATTAGTTGTTTAGTAAAGTGCTTTCATTGTTTAGCTGTTTCCTTTTCTCTTTTTTTGTGTTGCTGCTTGTTATGCTGTAGTACCTCAAATCGTTTGTGGGCTGAGGATAGTACTGAGAAAGAAAAGGACAGTGTTCCTACAGCAGTGACCGTTCCTGTTGCACCATCTGTTGTAAATGCTACAGCCACTACCACAGCCATGACTACAGCTACTTCTGGCACTGTGTCCTCAACATCAGAGGTCAGGGAGAGACGGAGGTGTGTAAAGGTCCTAAGAGTAATGTTGCTCTTACACAAAAGTTGTTTTTTTTTTCTTATTTAAAGGAATGTGTTGGTTACCACAGATTTGAACAGTAGAGTGTGTAAAAGCAGTGTTGTTTTCCTGCTGTATATTGAAACAACTGGTACCTCTGTTTATCTGAGACATTAGTACTAGTACAGACCATTCATGAAATTTAAACTGCAGTATTGTGTGGTTTTGACTGACCTTGGGTTCTAATATGGTATATGGTATTTTCAGATTCATATTTCTCTTAATAGATTAAATGAGTCCTCTTAAAAATACCCACAATGGAACTCTGTAAAAATGCTGAATTAAAAATAATAAAATGAGTAATTAATTAATTGCAACAAGTACATTGCTGCTGATTGAGGCACTGTGCCACTGGCAGTATGCTAATAAGTTACAGTGTAGTATTTTTTCAATCATTTTGTATGCCTGGCATTATTGAGAAGAGAGTATTGAACCCAACACATTCTGCTTATTTCATTGCATGATTTAGGGTCTCTTCTACTTGAAACATAGTCATACAATTTTTTATGCAATGCTTTAAGAGATATTCAGTATGAAGAATGAGTAAGAAGGTGATGTAAATCATATTTTAAGAATATGGTGGGTTTTTCTGTTCACAATTATGTGAAGGATGAGTTAAGATTGGTGCTTATTTGTTTCCATAAAGAGTTGTATCCTGATATTTATGGAAGCAAAAACAAAACTTGAAAAGTTTGTTATTTCCTGTTAGCTTTCCCTCGTTCTTCTTTTTCTCGATATATATAAATGTTTATCCTTTAACCCTTCTGCTGAAATGCAAGTTCAGATTTCTGTGTTGCTCCTGTAGTAGTTTTGAAATGTATCTTCTGTATCAGTGCCAGATATATGTATCTCTGTATGTTCACGGAGGTAATGAAGCTGTTCCTTATTACAGAAGAAAACTTGATTCTTTTGGTTCACTTAAAGCAGTAGCATTTAAAGATTCCTTATAGCTTGAGGCCTAATTAGGGTAATCTGTTTTCGGTGGTCTTCTTTCCTACCCAAAATTGAGATAAAATAACTTCTATGATGTGTGGTTTCTGTTTTTATTATTCCCCACCATGATTCAGGAAGTGTCCACGTGTGCTGACAATCTGTGTCAATAACAACTGTAGTCAGAGCCTGCATTTTTCATAGGGAAATTTGAACTGAATCAAACAAATGAAAAGCTAAACAGAAAACATGCTTCTTTTTTATTCACAAATAGTTTAAAATAGTTCAGATTTTAAAATTCAAATGCTATTTGTCTTATATTAGCTAGAAAGGTAGATAAAATTAGAATTAGGCTTTTGTTGTCTTGTTTGCTCTCACTAGCGTGTGTATACTAATGTGCATATACTGCATATGTTTTAGATACCTGCAGATGGCCTGAAATTCCATGGTTTTCTCAGACTGGGCTGTTTGTGTAACATACTACTGCAGATGTCTTATTGGCATATTGGCATATAAGCATATCCATGAACCTTAGAAATCAAAATTGGAATAATTGCTGCATGCATTTGAGAATGTAGTGCTCTAAATATGAGCATAAGCCTATCTATCTGTATATATGCAGATAGATATATATGTGTGTGTATCTACATATGTTTCTATGCACATGAAAAAATGGATGTATACAAAATAGTACATGCTATATACTTTCTTAAGTGATGAAAGTATGCTTGGAAGAATATTTCAAAGATATTTGGAAAGTAAAGATGTTATAAAGTACTTTATTGATGAAACATGTAATGATGCATCATTTTGGAACAGCTGAAGAAGCTATATTCTTTATTTGACTTTTAGGATTGGTTTAGAGAAACAGGGAAGGAAATCACAAACTTAAGTCCCTGAGTCTTTGTATCATGAATAATACAGCATAGGTAGCCATGTGTGGCACACGCAAGGGATGCTAGGGAAGGGCTCTTTCTACTCTTGAATGTAGCTGCAGTGTGCATCTGAAAAGTTGAGCGTTTTCCTTTTCTCTCAGTGTGATTGAAAGTATTTCAGATTTATTGGAAGGTAGGTGTAGGTACAGCAGTTACTAAAAAGCAAGTTATGTGAGACAGTTCATAGCAATTGTCAAGGCCTAAAGATGATACCTTCTCTGCAGTCAAACTCTCCTAGGTAGGTGGTGTTTCAGGTCAAGTCAGCTAAAGCACCCTAATGGGCACCCTTTTCCTCGTGTGGATAGAGCCACAATAGAGTTCTTGGGAAGTGGAAAGTCAATCAAAAATGCTAGTTTCAAGAGAACCACATAAGGAAATCAAATTAACATAGTGTGGGCTTTTTAAGGTGTGCCACAAGATGAGAGTTGTTTCAACATTTTAAGTATAGCAGCTAATTGTAAATATTTTAATAGGGGTAGAATATAGGTTGTAATCCACAGGTCTGTGTAAATTAAGTTTTTTAACTCTTAAGATTGTTTCAGAATGGTTTTTCGTATGTGCTAAGGCTAACAAATATATTATTAGGTGAGCAAAGAACTACTCTTTCCATACATGAATTCTTTCAGTGTTAATAGATGATGGCATAATCACTAGCCAACTATAGAATAATTAACCAGTGATTCTTAACTATTCTTAACTAATGATTTATAAAAAGAGACAATTAGAAAATACTTTTTACAAAGGGGCTTGGATTAGTTAAAGCACAGATGATTAATGTGAAAATATGGTAACCACCTCCTTAAGGATTTTTAATTTCTGGTGAAGTGGATGATATAATTAGGTTTTCTGCATTAGCAATATGTTTAGGTTTTCCTAAAAGCTTACAAGTTATGTTAAAGGTTAATACACACACATATTTGATATATAAATGTCTAACTGGCTGAATCGCTGAGGTCTTCTGCCCCTGTGTTAGTAAACCTGTGAAATACCAAAAAGCTGGAGTTACATTTATAGAAAATGGTAAAAAGAAATCTAAGTTAAGTAAGAAAACTGTATTTTAATTGAATTCTAAGGCTGCTGTCTTGATGAATAAATAGATCAGTATGATATGGGTGAAATGTCTGAAATGTAATCTGTCTTATACAGTTAAATATTTTCTTCTGACAGCTTTGGTTTTCAGTGTGTCACATTTGGGGGGTGGGGGGGTTGACCATTTAATGCATTTGTACAAAAATTATCATGTGCCAATTTTGTTTGTAATTAACTCTTTAGATCATACCTCACTCCAGTACGGGATGAAGAGTCAGAGTCCCAAAGAAAAGCTAGATCCAGGCAAGCAAGACAGTCTAGAAGATCCACACAGGTATAGTATTACTAAAGCTTCTACATTTTTGAAAACGTACTTGTAACATAACTCTTGAGAAACAGGCATAGTGTACTGCATTTGTTTCCATTTCTAATTCCTTTTTTCTGTGCATGGGCTATTGTATATATGCGGTTGAGCTGATCAACACATGGCTAGCTAATAAGATTCATGACATAGGAAAAAAATTTTCAATCTAGTTTTTGTGGGGAAGGAAAAATACTAAGAGGTTTTTTTTATGTGCTAGTAATCTAGTATATAACTGCATGTCTCCTTGCAGTACTTCTCTCTCTTAGTTTACATACGGACATATTTGGAGGTTCTTCCCAGTTTCTATCAGTATCTATCTGCAACTAGCCCAATCCTAGCACAGGGAAGGACGTGGCAGTAGCAAAACAGAGTATCTCTAATGGTACTTGATTGCTGTTTGGGCAGTGGAGCAACTGCCAACCTCTATCTGCTGACAAACTGAGAATAATCAGCAAATAGTCCATGAATAAAACAGCACAAAGAAATAGTCTAGCCACTGTCCTTTCCTGTTTTCAGTCTGAGTCCATAGCTACATTGTTTACTGATGTTACTTTCGAATCTTTGCAGTTTTAAACCCCTCAAATACTTCTGGTTACCTTTCCTAATGAGGGATCTGTGCTGCTTGGTACAACTTCATCATACAGGAGTTATTTTTTACTTCTTAATACTAATTCAGAGTCCTGAATGATGGTCAAACTACAGGCCAACTCTTGCTGAATCTTTACAGTGAAGAAGCTACCAGGAATTACTGTATAAAACTTTATCAACACTAAAAGCAATTAAATAATTGATACGATGCAAAGTGCCTTTGAAGAATAGATTACAAAGTGTTTTGAGCAATGTCTCAGTAAGATACATCAGCTGAAAAGCATAATAGGGAAAAGCTGTCTTCAAAAAATTGTTTGCTTACTGAGCTTATTTCAAAACTAGTTTTTAGCCTCAAAATAACAAGAGACCTTTTAGTGTTGCTGACCTTAAAATCCAATTGCAAGGAATTAATTTATATAGTATCAACATTTCTGAATATATAAGTATTATATTTTTAGGGTTCTTTCAGAACTGTTTGGTATGCATACGGTCATATTGGAAGCATCTAGTGGATTCTTAAATTATTTCTTTAGGATCTTCTATGCAATCTGTATCTACTAGTTCAGCTAAAAATTGTCTTGCTAGAGAGTCTGTGGTGGATTGCATTACTGCAAATACTTGCTACAAGTCAGAGGGATGTTTGGTTCCAAGATTCAAGAGGCAAGCTTATAGGTAGAATATATAGGTAAAATTATTTCTTAATAGATGGATTTAATTTTCTTAAGTTGATTTTTTTTCTTTAAAATATTTTTGTAATGTGATAATTACATTAATGCTAATGTTATATTAAAATGGTGTTTGCTGACAACTGTTTTTACAGGGTGTAACACTGACAGATCTTCAAGAAGCTGAAAAAACTATAGGAAGAAGTCGTCCCACACGAACCAGAGAACAGGAAAATGAAGAAAAAGAAAAAGAGGAGAAAGAAAAGCAAGACAAAGAAAAACAAGAAGAAAAGAAAGAATCTGAAACTAAAGATGATGACTATAGACAAAGATATTCCCGAACTGTTGAAGAGGTATTTTCATGACGAGTCTCTTTAGATAGACAAATTATGCAAATCTTTACTCCAACTATATTTTTTTAATTTTGGTACTACTATAAGAGTTATTTATATAGTTAAATGTTTTTATATCCTATGGTTTGTATTTGTTATGAATTCTGACATTTTTCTGTTAAATAGCCATATCATCGCTATAGACCAACTTCAACTTCAACATCTTCATCATCCACGTCTTCGCTCTCCACCTCCACTAGCTCTCTATCAACTTCAAGTCAGCTAAACAGACCAAACAGCCTTATAGGTATAACTTCTGCCTATTCTCGGAGTGGAACAAAAGAAAGTGAGAGAGGTAGGAGTACTGTTTGTGAAGGGGATTTTGTTGTTTTAGTTGGCAACGGGCAGCTTATGTTTCTAGAGGTGTTTCAGAATGGGGTGAGATATGTAGGACCACTGGGGATGTACCTTGCTTCCATCTTCTGTACAAAATGTCAAAATTTGCATATAGAGAGGAAAAAAGACCTTCTGTATTTGGTGGTGTTTTCCAGCCGTTTAGTATTTTTCAATTGTTGGGTCATAGAAATGTCAAATATACTGCCATAAATATCCACATAATGCTCTAATTTCTGCTTTAACATGGCAACTGTAATAAAATACCCTATTTCAGGGTCTAAATACTTGCCGGTATTACAAAGGAATTTTACTTGATTAAAAAATTGCTAAAAAACGGGGTTTTTTTTCCAATCCTTCTGCATTGAAGACTTGAACGATGCTTTATTTCTTTAAGGACCTCTGGGTTATGTGAGCAGCTGGAAAAGGAAGGGGAATGTTTCCCATTGTAGTTCAGATGTAACCATACTTCTGGATACTTTTAACTAGTTTATGTAATCTTAAATTGAGGATTAGATGGATGGTTCAGAGATCACAAAAAAGTTCTTCTCTGATATTACAGAGATTTTGCCCTCATTTCGAACATGAATCATGTGCTGCAATTCTAAGAGATGTTGTGTCTGATTCTTTGGCTTTCAAAGGAGGAGCCTTTTAACATGCAGTGTAATTCCTGTTCTTGGACTTGACACAGTTGACTTGAGAGCAATACTTTAATTCAAGTTATTGATCAGTAACTTTAGAAAGGTTACTGATTGAAATTGATAATTTTGTTTTACAGAGGGCCAGATAAAATGGTCCACTGATGAAATCTCTGTGAATTTTATAGCAGTATTGCCATACTCCCTAGAATGGTGTTTTGTGAGGAAGTTATTGGGGCTAGGCCTCAGGCATATGCTTTGTGATTTTTTTCCACCTTTATCCTAACATGAACTGAAATGTGGATAAAGATTCTTTAGTAATGCATGTTTACTCTAGGAAACTCTTTCTAGATTGTTCTGTGAAAAAGTTTTTCATTGGTAAATATTAGCTACCACAGGTTCTATCTTTTTTTCAAATTATGACTTTTGGAGAAACAATACACTACGATCTGAAATCCCAGAGGTAAAATCCTGGTTTATTTAATTAGGAAAGGTATATGTTCACCACAAATATTTGTATTTCCCTTCTTTCCTATTTAATTCTTGCTTCCTAAGCAATCCAAAAAAACCGAAAATGTTTATTTACCTCTGGAGACTAATGATGGTAGTTATTAGTGATTAGTTATTCTTCCATCTGAACTCAATTCTGTGGTTTCTTTATTTAATAAAAGAACATCAGGCTGAATAGACTGTGTGATAAGAAGTAAAGAACTTTGATTTGGGCAGGTTTTTTTTTTGGGTTTTTTTTGCCCAAATTACTTGTAAACATATAGGGGAGCAAACACAATCATGAGTTGTTACATGTATTTTGAATTGTAATTACATTTATTTTAAAGAAAAAGGACATCTGTAAAATAGTACTAATCTAGTCTAGGAGGTCCTGTTTTATTCTTCCTTAGAGCAAAAATGGAGAGAATGGTGATGAAAAGGAGAGGACTTTAAGGAGGACTTTTTAAAGTTGTGTTTTGTTTAATACTGAATTCTTGATGGATGCAAAAAATCATCGTTGTTTGATGAAGAATAGTGAAGAATTATCTTCTCTTACTTCTATACATTTGCTGACACAGGTGTTACAATTATTACATGACAGTTTTGAAAACTGAATTGTAAGCCCAAGTTGTATTGTATAACTGTTACATTAAGACATTTTGTTTAGGTGACTGAGGTATAATTAGTATTTGCAGTATTTTAGAGCTATGTGTTCTGGGAAGTGTATATTAAAGCAAACCCTGTATGTGGTAAGAAGCTGTTTAGCAAATTTGTTTCAGGTAAAAAGAATTTATTTTGAGCATTTTAAAGTCTGAGATTAAGTATTTCATAAAACTAGATTGTGTCATAATTCAGTGAATGAGAAAGTTGTTATTAACAGAAGGGGGCAAAAAAGAAGAAGAAAAGGAAGAAGATAAGTCGCAGCCTAAATCTATAAGGGAAAGACGGAGACCAAGAGAAAAACGACGATCCACAGGGGTTTCTTATTGGACTCAAGATGTAAGTAAAATTCACTTGTAGCAAAATGGAATGTATATAGTGCACTCTTAAAATAGAGAATTGTTTAGAGTAATACAATATGTGACTAATAATTTTAGAAAAAATTATGCTTTTCAAGTTAAATATTCTTTGTTTTTGTTTTGGTGCTTTCAGGAGCAAAATTAAAATTAAGTCTTTTTCAGCTGATACTGCTAGTAAGAATTCTAGAACACTGTAGTAACCATAACTTTATAGGAATTAATCATAAACTAAGGAAAGAAATAATTATTGACTATATGTTTTCTCTTGCATGCATATCAGAGCTGTAAAAATGAGACTTGTCATTTGGCACATTGCAAGTAGCTATATACTTAGCAACTTAAAGAACTGCTGTGAGATTAGAAGGGTTATAATTGATGTCTCAGACTAGTCCTTTTCCCTTTTCTTTGTCATGGGATCAATATGTAACGTAAAAGCAAGATTTTCATGTGTCTAAGGCAAAGTTGTTTCATCTCCTTCTGTTACTGAAAACATGTACTTACCTGTTAGAGAATTTTTGTTGTATTCTCTGTGGAGTATTCCGCTGCTCTTACATTTTCATAGTAAAAGCATAGAATGCATTAAAATCTTACAAAGCTTTCAACACTTTAATTATTTTTCCTCTCCCACCTCTTTCACCAGAGTGATGAAAATGATCAGGATCACCAGTCCGATTCAGAAGAAGGAACAAATAAGAAAGAAACTCAGGTAATTTAAGAAAGATAATTTGTTGATTAACTTTTAAAAGATACATTTTGATTGTAAAATTTTTGTTGCAGTTAAATTTACATATCAACAGTGACCATAACTGGCGATTTTATCTTCCATTCTGATTATGTAGAATTAGCATCCAGAAAGTGTAGATGAAATTTTTGACACACAGGCCAGGGACATGATGCAGCAGGTTACTGGAGCAAGCATTCAGTTTCTACCCAGCAAAAATCTTTATTTCATCTACACAGTTCTTTTCATAGAAATTATGTCCAATTACTTACACACACTAATTAAAACCTTTGAAAATTAAACCCAGTGCTGTCATTATTACAATTAACAAATAATGTGAGAAGTTAATTTAATGAAGCACAGAGAGTTGAAGAGCACAATGTATATAATTGCTCCATTGAACAAAACGGTTTTCTGAACATCCTAAATCAATGTTACTGGTCTTGTTAAAAAGTCAGTGGAAAACAATATAATGGGCTTGATTTGATAGGAAAAGTCCTTAAAAACAGAATGGTATGTGACAGTGGGATGAAGAGGTGTTAAAACGGAATCAGTAACATAAGCTGTTCTATAAGAAGAAGGTATTTCTTTTTACCTAAACCCTGGAGTAACACACTGCAGAATCAGGTTCATTACTGAGGAATAAAATTCAAGTGGTATTTCTTTCTTTTTTGTAAAAGTTTTCATTACCTATTTCTTAACTGTTTTCATTAAGAGATTCATTCTGTGCCATTTTGATTTGCTGTATTTTTAATTTCCATGTCACATTAACACAAATGCTTAGTCCTCTTTCCTTTCCTCCCAGTACTACATATCATTATCCTTAGAGCTGTAATTACTTCACATTCTGTTCTGTAGAAATTAATTTTGGTAGAACATGCTGTGTGATGCTTCTGACAGAATTAATAAAAACTACAGTGAAACAGTGGTAGATCAGTCCCAAAATTATTAATATTAAAAGGGTGAGTGTGTTGGGCTGGAATGGTGGAGAAGCATAGAATTGACTGACCAAGAGTTCTTGGGCAGGTGCACTTCTTGTTGTGTGCCGGTGGTGAATGAAGTTCCATCCACCTGGCAGCTGGTCGTGAGTGGGATTCTCCAGGGGTCAGTGTTGGAGCCAGTCGTGTTTAATACTTTCATCCATGACCTGGCTGAGGGGGTGTAAGGCACCCTCAGTCAGTTTGAAGATAACACCAAGTTGGATGGGAGTGTGGATCTACTGGAGGGTAGGAAGGCTCTGCAGAGGGATCTGGAAAGGCTGGATTGATGGGCCCAGGCCAACTGGATGAAGTTCAGTAAGGTGGAGTGCCAGGTCCTAGACTTGGATCACAACACCACCAGGCAGTGCTACAGGCCTGGGGAAGAGTAGCTGGAATGATGTCCAAGGGATAAAGTATCTGGGCCTTCTGGTCAGCAATGGCTGAACATGAGCCAGCTGTGCCCAGGTGGCCAAGAAGGCCAATGGCATCCTGACCTGGATCAGCAATAGTGTGGCCAGCAGGGCCAAGGCAGGGATCATTCCCCTGTATTCAGCACTGGTAAGGCCAGTAGAAACATTGATCCCGTATCTTAATTTATTATTTTGAACTGAAGTCATTGTTATGTTTAAAACATTATAGCTAATGTTAAAGAAGTGGAAGAAGAAACAGTGAATTTGGGGAATACCATTCTAATACCTTTGATAAAAGGGAAGCAAACCCACAATTCACCAGCTGCTGAAATGACTCCAATGTTTAGGTGTACTCCAGACTTTTAGAGTGTAATGTTAATGTCCTTGTAAATAATTTTTTGGCAAGCATATTCAAGCACACATTTATTTTCTTTTCCGGACATAACAAAATTGAACCTTGACAAGGTTCAGGTAATACATACTGGTGGATAGCATGTGCATTTGATATAACTGTTTAGTTGTATTTGTTCACAGGTTGTTACATATTTTAATTAAATTATTGACTGATACACTCCTTTTCTCTTTTCTCATCTCTCTCCACTTCAGAGTGAGAGCCTTTCAAGGTATGTGCAATTTAAACAAATTAATTTAGAATTGTTACACTTTCTGTCTGCATGTTGTCATTTGAAGTTGTTTATGTACAAATTCAGCTTAACTCTGGTAGTTGGGTTGAGCTTTAAAAGGCTGTAGTGATACTTATGTTTTGTACGAAGTATGATTGTAAAGCTGCAGTACTGCCATGTGTGGGTGTAATATGCCATTCTGGGTGATATATTGAACTCTGCATTTGTAGTGCACTGAAGGCAGTCTGGGCATTTTGTAGAACATGGTGGATACAGTAATATTCCCTGCAGATTTTTCAGCATGGACTCAGCTTTTACAAAGAAGACAAGGAGTTTTTGTTGCCCTGCTTTTAGAATATCCTACTGAAAATTTTATACATAACCTCAAGAAAAACATTACAGCCTCTGAAAATCGTATTTCCTTAAGATCTGTTAAAAAGTAAATGCTGAAATGTTGATTTTTTAAAAGGAATTAATTTCTTCTTGGACCATTAGCTTTAATTATCAAACTTTATTATGTTCTGACTCTGGTGAATATCTGTTAAATGAAACTGCTTTAGCACATGATTAGTTGAAGAGTGAACAGTGTGAAAATACTCTTAACTTTATTAATACTGGTTGCAATATACTTATTAGGATAAAGACTACTGAAGATTTGTTTCATCAGACGCTTCTGCTGAATTACTAGAATTCACAACAAATAGTTTTGCAATCTTGTTTTCTGTAATAAAGCTTTGTGAATTCATCTAGGCTATTCATCTAGTGGTTTTTTTAAAACACTTGAATTAAACTAATACGTTTTAAAAATATATATGTTCTTTACAAATAAAGAATTAAACTACCTAAGCTAGTATAAAGTATTTAAGACATGTAAATATTTGCTTGCATAAAATAATTTAATTATATTTAAAATATTTCTCTGCATGCATTGCTCTGCAGACTGAGCAATTTGAAAACATTTTCACCCAGAATATTGATGTACTGGAGAATGTCAAAATGAAATTTGCATCAAATTAGAAGACAGTGGTCTAACTAAAATACATAATTGCATTTGGTTTTCGGCTGGATTAGCAGCAAACTCAAACTATTTGATACAGTCAGTGGTCTCAGTTTGGCTGCAAAGACAAAGAAAAATCACAACTTTTCTTTTACAGATATGATACAGGATCGCTCAGCACGTCTTCAGGTGATCGTTACGATTCAGCGCAGGGTAGATCGGCATCACAGAGTTACCTTGAAGAACGAAAACCATACAGTAGACTAGAAAAAGAAGATAGCCCAGATTTTAAGAAGGTATCTGATCCAATAAGTTCAGTGCAAAAATAGAACTTTACTGTTTTTTGTATATTGTGTGAAAACACTCTCACATTGCACCAGAAATGCTGCTTAAAGTGACTCAGCTGAATGGAGAAGCATAGCAACTGCTGCAGTGGGGGAAAATACACGTTATGAAACAGCTTCTGTCTTCTGTACCTTTCTCTTCAAGACTAGGGAGAAATCCAGAGGAGGCAAGATACTTTTCTTATGATAAATACTATCATATTATTTTTTTATTTGATTGTATCATTAGAAATTATGTACATGTATGTGAAGCCTTTTATGTTTGCCAGCCTATATACATAAAAGGTAAAAATATGTTTAGTTCTTGCTTTAAAATAGAGGAGGAGTTGTTGAAAAGTTTAGTGTGGTGATGTAATCTGTGAAGTTTGATGAAAAAATGCAGCAAGTATGTTTTTAATATTTGTAAGGTAAGTTGTGTGCTCCCTATGCAAAGCTGCTTGTTTTTAGAAATATTTAGTAACCGTTCCTCACAGCACTTGCTAATTCTAAACATCTTTATTTTACTTCTTCAACTGTTGATGTATTTTTTGACTTTTCACATGGTTCAATCATAAGGTTTTTCGGCTAATCTCACTATTATCTGGTATTTTTTAACAAGTATTTTCTCTTAGCTTTATGAACAGATTCTAGCTGAAAATGAAAAACTGAAAGCACAGTTACATGACACCAACATGGAACTTACAGATCTTAAGCTGCAGTTGGAGAAGACCACTCAGGTTTGTATAAAACAAAAAAGCGTGTACTTAGCCAACAATGTAGGTAGTAAACCAGACGCACCCCATGCTGTGGGCTGCTCTTTGCTAGGCATCAGCTTTTTTTTTATCCAAAGATGGGAACGGAGAAGAGTACTTCTGTTTCTAAAGAGAAAAGAGTGCAGGATTCTGGTCTTCCGCTGTGAACGAAATGTGTGAGAATGCTTCCTGTCCGCTTAAGTAGTAGCGGTTCTCGCCAGCATATATCTGCATGCAACTTCTTTGCAGGTTAGGGATAAACACTTTCTACACTGTTACGCTTATATTGAAGCTGACAGTTGGGATTGATTGATTAATTCATAAACCTGCTGGCAGATTGGCATAACCTGCCAGTTCTTCCTGGCTGGTTATCTTGGAAATGAAGAGCAAATAGTGCATTTGTGTTATCGATAACTGCTGTCAGATAACAGTGCTGCATACAGGAATACAAGACACATACACTGAAGTTACATTTGTCTAAACTTGTCTACTCTTGCTGTAGAGTTTTTCATATTCTCAGATCATATTTACCACAACTTACCTGTACTTAATTGTCTCTCATATGCACCCTGTAAAGTGAAGAACACCTGTCAGTGAAGAATATTTAAAAGATGCTTGTTTTGTAATGCTTTTACATGGAAATATTGTATTGCTCCTGTTAGCCAAAAGCTGTGTAGTGATTAAATAATAGGGATAGTAACAGAGGAAGTGCATGATAAATCCAGTTCAATCTTTATCTCAGTGTCACTTCCCTGAACACACTTTAAAACGTTTTTGATTACATACTTCAGACAGAACACTAAGATGTCTAATTGTTTTTTCCTCAGTTCTGTGTTGTTTAAAACACATGTCAATGTCTTCATCAATTTTGTGTTTCAGAGACAGGAGAGATTTGCTGACAGATCACTCTTGGAAATGGAGAAAAGGGTGAGTTTTAAATACTCCAATCCAAGCTTTCTTTTAGTTTGTTTTGCAGCCCCTGGTTTGGATATATTTTAGTAGGAACAGAAGCCTTTCTTATAACTTGCATTCTTTGGAGGATTTGGGGATTTGAGGTTTCAAAGTGGCAATGAATGTGAGATGGAATTACTCTTAAGAATTGCCTTTAGTTTGCCTGTTCATTTGTGGTAGCCCGTTTCTAAGCTCTGTGGCCCTCCAGGGATCTGCCACTTGTTCCATCTCATCCAAAACAATGTTGACATTCCAGAGGGTTAAGCAGATTCATTGTGTCTCATCTTTTAACACATTTCCAAGATTCAGAGAAGTTAATTTCCTCAGAGCTTTGCAGAGGCACCAGTTACTGTTGTTAATGAGATTGCTGTTTCTGCCTCACAGACATGAGACCTTAAACCTGCTAATGATATAAAATTATCTGCCTCTTTCCTTGTACTGCAACATTTTTCAGAGCGAATATGATACTGGGGCAGGGGGAGAAAGGGGAAGAATGAGTCAGCCGTGTGGGAAGAGGCACATCAGAGTCAGAGACAACCCTAAACTGGATGGGAAAGAAGTAATGTAATAAATTCATATGTGAGGTAGACTACAGGAATTATTTCAGAAGTTGGACACATGATAATTTTAGGCTGTAGTTTCATGCTAATTTAAAATCCAACCCTGTAAAAGTTCCGTTTCATAGCAGTGTAAAGCAAACTACATTGATATTGTGGTGGTCTTGGCTTCCTTCATGATTGACCATGTGTTCTTTTCCTCTCCCTTGATCCTGGAGTGACACATTAGAGACAAACAGGGAAAAACAAAATTTAACTTTGGTAGTAATAAGTCATGTGGTAAACATTTATTTATCCCTGGTAAATTTCATACTTGTTAGCCTTTTATATTTACTTTCCAGTATTTTAGGTTTAGAAAACATGATTTAGTTCTACAAAACTGTCCGGTATGTAAACAAACACATGGTAGATTTCATAGGAGCACATGAAGATGTAGAAATATTCTCAGGCACTTCCTGAAGTTTCATTATCTTTATCTTAATAGTCTCTCCAGTTAATTGCTGCTGTTTAGCTCCTGGTTGTCTCTCTCATTTTTTGGCAGTCTGCTGTGGGCAGTGATTTCACCAGTAAAAAGGTTTCATCAGCAGATTTAATTGATTTCTTTCTTGCTGTCATGGCCACACAAGTGGACATTTAATTATTTAATAAGTGTAGCTGCATCCATTACTGTGTAGGTTCATAGGTAATGTATGGAGTACTGCATAGTAAGACATTATTTCAGTTTTAAATTACTGCTTTGCTTTCTCCCAAAATAGGCTACTGCATTAAAACAATTGGCTTTATTAGAAATTTTTGCACTTTTTTTTTTAAGACATTCAGTCCAACAGCAAAATGTCTTTCAGAAATGTAATTTTTCCTAAATATATTAGTATTAAATCTAGTGGGTAAAAAAATTACCTTAGTGATGAATGTGTGTAACTCAGGTGCTGTATGGCTGAAACAGGATTTACACAAAATTTATACATCTAAATTTTATTTATAAATACACACTTCAGACAGGAATTTAAATGAGGAATATATTTATGATTGTATTTTCTCTGTTGTTTAAATCTGAAGTTTCTTTCACTTTGAAAGCGACTGAAGCAGGTTTCTCAGCTGCTAGTCATCAATAGCTGATCTCTAGAAATAAGCATATCAAATTCAGCATTTAAAAATAATTTTAAAGACACTTTTTAATGTGTAATGTAACATTATAAGTGCAAAAATTAAAAGAAACCGTAGAGCTTTTCTAAGTATACTTCTCCAAGAATATGACTTCAATAAAATAAAATATAAAACTAAAGATGTTTATATAAATTACATAGAGAAAAGGGGAGTGGAAGAGTAAAATAGTGAGGAAAAATTGTAAGAAGTCAAAGGTTGACAGAGCAAAGCCTGAAGGCAGCTTCGGACTATGACATTTTCAAGCTGAAACCTGCCTTATCAGTGAAGAAAATGACAATATGTGTTAAGCCTAGATTTGCACAATAGTAAAATTCAGAAAATACTGGCTTTGAATTTTATTTGAATTCAGCCTTTCAGAACTGGGTTTTCATGATGTGTCTTGGTGATGCATTGTCAATATTGTTCATTTGAAAATTCTTTACCAGAAAAGGGCTATTTCCGTGGGGATGGGGGTACAGATCAGAGCACAGATGGAAGATCCTAGCAATACATGGGCAAAAATAAGGGTTTCTTTAACAACCTGTCACTATTCCAAATATGCTGAAAGCCTTTTGCAGAATTTTGTATGATGTGGTAATAAAACTTAAAACCAAAACTTAAACTTCCAAGGTTCTGTGTACCTCAGTCTCACTGCACAATCCTGTAGCTCCTAGTTGCTTTCATAAATACAAATGAGCAATTGTAATTCATAAGGTGAGATATTAGCATGTATTTTTTTTTTTGAGCTATAGATGTTCCTTGGCGTAACTTACAGAGTTGTGGAAGTAAATAATAAAATTTTAGACCACAAATACTTTCTTTGAACTAATCAAATAATACTGGCAAATCTTCTCAATGAAACTGCAGTGCGTTATTTCGTTGGCATCCCTCAAGCCAGTTCCTAAAAGAATAAGCAGTTCAAGAAAAAGAGGAGCATAGCTTCATCTAATTGGAACAAAACAGTTTTACAAAGACTATTATATCTAGACCACTTTATTTTATATAATGTGAAGTATTAAAAGTTAAATAAATATTTTACTGAAATATTTTTTATTGCTAATAGACAAGCTCAACTTGCTAGTTAAGCAAATGCTTCAAAATGATTAAGAATTTATAGACACCTGAAATTTTGAGATTTATTTGATCATCTCTTGATAATCGAAAGAATTGTTGACTATTGCTTCATATAAGAACACATATGTTATTCTAAAAAACTAGTAGGTAACACTTACAATTCTAAGTAATGTAAGACAGTGGGATTTTTTGTTAGTTACATCAGTTAACTCACTGGTACTTAATGCCCATTACTATCATTATAAGAAAAGTCTTAACTCGAAGGAGTTAAGTACATTAAGTAGTAACAACTGCAGTAATGTATTAATCTGATAAAAATTAAGGTTGTTTGCTATAATGAGAAAATGTTGGGGTATAACTGCACTGTGATTAAACTAAATTCAAATGATTTATATCTGAAAGGTGACCGGCAAGAGTCAGTATCTACTGGGCGGTATGATCTAACCAAAGTTTTACACACCTCAGTCAATGCTGCTTGCTGTTTGCATAACACTGTTGTATGCAGATGCATATGTCCACTTTGCAATAATCTGTTGCTTCTGCCTCACACTCTGGAAAAATCTGAATGTAGAGTACTGATAACTGCAGCTGCTTTTAAATGAGAAACACTGCATTGTCTGACACAGGAAAGCAAGCAATCAAGCTATAAACCCCAAAGTCTATTGCATTAGCTGCTCATCTATCAGATGTGTTGAAAAATAGGTTTAAACAAAATTATTTGTTTGTGTGTCTGCACTGCAGACTGCAGTGTAGTATGGAAAACCCTAAGCTAGCTTTCCATCAGCTGGCTTGGTTATAAAATCAGTGCAATCAATTTCCATACAAAAGATAATTTCTCTTGTTTCTCAGGTAAAAAGGGAAATAAAAGGAAATTTAAACTATACCAGAAATGCAGAAAATATTCTGGGAAACATTTTCTCAAGAAGCAGCTGATCTTACGTAGCTAGATTTCTTTGATACTCAGCTAAGTCTTATAATGTCAATTGGTTGTATCAACACCAGGTTGCAGTTCGGAGTGTGGACAGATCCCACTGAGCTGACACAGATGTTTCGACTACCTTTGTTTGTCTGTGAAAGCTTATTTTTTGTGCTTGTATCTTTTAATATTCTTGTTTGTTTCCAATCATTTTCTGCATTTCTTGGATATTAAGGTCTTACAAAAGCCTAGCTCATGAAAAATAAATCCAAACAAGTGGTACTTAAAACCTTTCTAAATTAATTTAAAGGAGGGGATATGTTTTTTAGGATCTGATATGAATTTCTATATTTCTTTCTCCTTGGATATTAAAACTCCATATTGACCAGATTTTCATATATCACTGCCATCACAAGTTTCCTGTCCACACTATGCTTTTGGTTGTATGATCTTTGAAACTTGAAGTATTTCACTGTTACCACAGTATTTACAAGCTTTAATTTTTAAAACTTTGTATTGTTCAGCATTAACACACATCTTCTGATTTAGGAAAGAAGAGCGCTAGAAAGAAGGATATCTGAAATGGAAGAGGAACTGAAAGTAAGTAAATTAGTACACTGTTAATACTATTAATAATAAAGTGTATTATTATGTCAGTGAGATGTAGTCTGGCAGTATTACTGGTCTCTGTAACTTCATTAGAACTAAGTTACAGCTGGATGTCAAAGTCACTAATGTCACACAGCTTGTAGCGAAGCTGCTGTGCCAGTAGAAGCAGCTGTACGTGTAGGATTGAGAAGATGCTGAGTCCTAGCCTTCTATAACATATGGCTAACAAAAAACATTCAGTGATGCTTGGAGTAAAACATATCTAATGATCTAATCAAGATGAAACTGCAAATCTACAGTTTTGATGTGATACTCAAAAGTTTTATTAACTTACTAATTATATTGTTAAAATCAGTTATTAAATAATGGTAGCATCTAATTCTGTAGATATTTAAGCATTAAATGCTGTTTCAGTCTTTATCTCATTCTTTATTAGTTAGATAGCATGTTACAATATCAAAAGAAAAACTTCTGTTTTAGTGTGAATAATAAGCAGGTTTTAGTTAACAAAATGCAGTAGATAGATTCCAGATGTTGACCAATAAGTAACACTTACCATATTAATTACTGCTTTTTTCAACTATGTATAAAGTGAATTCCAGAAGCAAAATACTTTAAAAAAAATAATTTCTATTTTGTTTGACTTTTTTTTAACCAGTCCTTATCAATGTTAAACTCTCTGATATGATTAAGGGTGAGAAATTGAGTGGGTTTGTTTTCTATTACGTTCTTTGGTATAAATATTGGACATGACCAATCAAACTGATAGAATTTAGGTGGAATGTGAAAGTATCATTATTTTGTCATTTGGCATTTGCCATTGATTAATAGAAAGCTTCCTTTTGAGCTCACTCTGGTGCTTGGAAATGGCATTAACTTCCTAATATTTTTCATTAAAATCCATGCACCTAGTTCTGTTGAAGTAATTGGGGCTGACAGGCAGATGTAGGCAGAAGGCAACTGTGATGCCTCTAACTCCCTTGGGTTCAGACCAAGATAGTTTGCTATAAGGGAGTACACAAGGTCTGTGGTTCCTTGGGGGGTCTTCACAGGTGAAATACAGAAAAAACAAGCTATGGTAGAGGAAAATAATTGTCTGCCTAAGAGTGGAAGACAGGATGTGAGCTTCTAGGGAAAGGTGCGCTTCTGATAAAAATAGAGAATGCAAATATATTGCTTTTTTCTAAAGTTTGCTTTCAGTAAGCAGTAAGTTTTTAATTAAAGATTTAATACTCTTTCTTCCCATCGTTTGTTGCACAGTCATTAAAAAGTTATGTTAAATGTGTCATTACTTCCAGAGTTTTGAACAGGAGATTTAGTTTGTGCAATTAGGATGTTAAGTGAAGAATTCCAGGAATAGCTCTCATTGTTAATGCATCCTGAACTGTTTTGGAAAGCTGTGACTAATCGCTACTGGTACTTAGATTGCTTTTCAAGAATGTGCCACTTGTTTGATACTTTCCTTTCACAGCAACTTATTTACTTTAAACAGGACTTGTTTCTTCTAAGTTTTCTTTCAATTCTGCTCATCTAATATACATGTGGGTTTTTTTCTTGTTTTCACTCCTCTTTCTTTGATTCCTGCAGAACCTGCAACAAATAAAACAGATTCAATCTTTGAAACACATAAATGAGCGACTGGTGACTGAGAATAGGGCCTTGACCCGAGTGCTTGCCAAGTTGTCAGGGTCCTGTAGGCAACTGCGCTCTGTGGACTTGTAATGTCTTCCTTCTCCTTTGTTTAGCCAGGCAGGTGTTGACATTCAGTTTGTGCTTGGGCAAAATTTTACTATTAACACTTGTGTGACAGAACTGACTCGGTGCTGCTCCGTTCTGGAGGTGTGGCTAAAGCTAAAGCATGCGTCGGTATGCTTTACCATCGTAGGTATGCGTCGGTATGCCAGCTACAGGTGTTGCAGATGATTTGGTATGGTGTGGTATTGTCCCTGCTAGCACTGAAGCTTGTCCTTGAAGATAAATTGGCAAGGATCTAGGAGACCTTTGACGTGTTAAAACCTTGGCAACAACTGAAAGGATTTGAGTTTGCATGAGGATACGCTAAAGTCAGTCTCTTGTTTTGATGTTTGTGTAAAGGCCCAAATAGATTTGCCTCTAGTTTTCTAACAAATTGAAATTAAGATTTGAGCTTTCTTACTGCAGTTTGGTTTAAGTGCATAGAATTGATAAAAGTCTAGTCTTGACAAAAGAGTGTTTGAGAACTGGTTTCAGTACTGTGCATTCCTGAACAGTTGCATTAGCAACCATTTTCCTCACATTTGTGTGTTACAGTGTTTAGAGGGGACCAAAGCATGGTTTTTTCAGAAATGTATTGGAATTCCAAGTTGATTACTGTTTTCATGTACTAACTTCCCATTTGGATTTTGCAAATCCTTATATTTACCTAGAAAGCTTAAAACATCCAGTTCTAGTGCAGAGTTAAGATTATTGATATATATTGCTATATATATAAGCATTCCAGTGTGAATGAGAGTCCTACAATGCATGGACTGTAAAATCAGAGACATAAACTGCCTAGTGTGTCAGATTGGTTCGGACCCCTTCTGATAAAGGTATGAACTGCTTTGAGTTTCATCTTGGAGAAAAATGCTAGTCTGTTATGCTAGTCTGTTGTTCTTAGTGTTATTGCAGGGCTGTTTCAGAAACCCATTGAAGGTTCAAAACGTACATGAGGAACAAAACATAGTTTCATTCCACACCAAATCTATATGCCTTTCTTCCTCTTAAATATAACAAGTGTCTAGGCTAGAGGTTACAATGAGCTTTTAAGATGTGTAGTTGAGAAAAATAAACCAACCTTCTGCACAGTGACTCTTGCTAAACTGCTTCCTCTCATCTGTCCCCTTTCCACTTAGGAAGGTGATGAGTGTACATTCTGCTCAGAATCTGATCTCAGGTTTTCCCCACTAAGAGATGTGAAAGAAAGAGAAGGTTTATCCTTTTGCTTGGTGTCTTCCTGGAACTGGACTAACATTAGGATGTGGTGTTCCTGGTCCACACCCTGCATGCCTCAATGCTCCCTTGTTTTAACCCTTACTGAGCAAGTGAAGGCAGCTCAATGACCTGGCTGAAAACAAATCCCTTCTTTCATTGTAGTACTTGATCCATCTCACCCCCGTATTGTTGAATCACTAAACTAACTGTGCAGAAAGCAGCAGGAGCACACTGCTGCATGAGGAAGGAGAGCTGTCCCTTTAGGGCAGTCTGTCTTACATCAGCCTCAGCTAACAATGTGGTTTTTCAGCACATCTGAGCTAATATAATGACTGCTGTCCACAGCTACACATCCATACTGTCTTTTTTTTTGCCAGCACTGGCATTCCTTTAACCATGGTAAGCCATTTGGGTTGTTAACCACAGAAGACCGTTCAGTGTTCCTTTCCATGGCTGGAGTTTTCAATGGCAGGTCGTTGTGGAGCTTGGGTAGCCTGGCCAGCAAAAGAGAAGCAATGGAAACACAGCAGGGAGCCTTGACACTATAATGGTGGTTTAACCATAGCAGTGTGCCTGAGTAATCTAAACAGGTGCCTTAACAGTTTATGAGCTTTTTGTAATCTTTATTCATCAAGTTGTTTTGTATGTAAAAACTGTTTAACAGCAAACACAGACATGATTATTACTGTACCGATCTCAGATGGCTCCACGTATATCAGATGATTATTGAATTATTATTTGCTCAATGATAGCACTGCAAAGTTACTAGCTAGTCATGATACAGATAGACAAAATAGTATATTTTTAATCTTATGCTAGAATCTCATCCCAGGAAGATACTTTGCTATTTTAGCAAAGTGGGATTCAAAGTGTAATATATAACTGTAATTTGCTGAATTTACTGCAGAGGGGTTTTTCCTGCCTCTTGACATTAAAGGTGCATGGTGTCACCTCACGAGCAGTTTGAGTACCATAGAAATGCACTACTCCAAGAGAATTGTTTAAGTATGTGGGGATTAGTAGAGATGAGAAGCTTAAGTATTTTAGGTTACTTGTACTTACCCTTCCTGATGAATCTCCTGGTACTCACAGAATTGCAGAATCATTTAGGTTGGATAAGACCTCCAAGATCCTTAAGTCCAACCATTACCCCAGCACAACGAGCCCTAAACCATGTCCCTGAGTGCCGCATCTACATGTTTTTTAAATACTTCCAGGCATAGTGACACCACCACTTTCCTGGGGAGTCTTGCTTGACAGTCATCTTGGCGAAGAAATTTTTCCTCCTATCCCACATAAACCTCTCCTAGTGCAACTTGATGCCATTTTATCTTGCCATATAACCCTTTTGTCTCCTACCAGTCATCCCCAGTTCTCTAGCAGACTCACAACAAAAGAGAAAATATTTGCCTACTATCTATTCTCCCTATTAATTAAATCAGGATTAAAATCTATCTACAGAGATTTGCAGATATGTAATGGTACTGGATTGTGTTAAAGCTCTAATTTTGAGCAGTGGATTTTATTAAAGTAGAAAATATACACCAGAAAATATAGTTCTCTGTGGGTCTGTCTGTATGTGATTAACCATTATGGGCTGCAGCTCCCTCCCTACTCAGTAAGTTGAAAGAGGACTGTGACATTCCTGGATTTGCTTTGAGTTTCATTGGAATGCATACACAATACTACTTGTCAGGTACCTATGTAAAAAGTACAAAACCAGACTCCCTTGATTCCCTGTGAATGGCCAGGTGAAGGTTGTTGTGGTTTCACCCAATACCTTTGGTATGAAATCTGTAGCAGAATGTAAAGGAGGAAGGAAAGGTTTTGGTTGATCTTCCTGAACAAGTGGCTGTTCCATTGTTTGCAGACACATGCATATTATCTGGATATGACCCCTGTCTTGGACAACAGTAGTTATTTTTTGCAGCTTAGAGAACTTTAAACGATAATGCTTCAAAAGTTCAAAAATATCACTTGTGTTGCCCAATTTCAGACATATTGAGATGGTTTTTGAAAGTAATCAGCATTTTACAGCTCTGTTCAGAGCACAGCTCTCACTTGACTATAATGGAAGCTTCCTTGTGACTCTCTAAAGAGCTCAGCTTAGGCTTCCCCTAAACTCCACTGTAGAGTAAAGTTGGAATGAAGAACAGCAGAACAATTTTTGTCTACTCTAATTGTGGAGACCACCTTGTGATCTCCTGTCAGCTTCCTTTCGCATACTTTGGTATTTGCGGGGAAATAAACTCGATACCTACAACCTACTCATTTTCAGTTCACTGTGTTTCACTGTGAAAGGGTCTGCAGTTCAGTGAAGTGAGAGGACAGAAATCCTATTGAGATATATAAATGAAGCCTCTAGTGCAGAGTTACTTAACTCTGCATTTTTTACTTTCTCAGTTCTTTCTGTTCCATTATAAAGTTCTGAATATAATGGGATTGAAAGTAAAATTTTGCTTGAATAAAAAGAAAACAATCAGTGCCAAAAAGTAACGAAAAATGGTTGTTACATAGGTTGATAGCTAAACTTAGACTTCCTGCATACACTTGCACTTGAGGTTACTGAGTAACCACTCTGCAGGAATAGTTACCTCCTGTGTAAACCTGCTGCTGGAATCCATACGTGTAAGTTTAGCCCTTCGTGTGATAGGTGGTTTGTTATCAGTGTCTGAATGTAGATCTGGAGAACTGCTAAGATTATTTCTGGTTTCTCTGGCAAGCTGAATTCTCCCAGTACCAACCTTTGTGCCCTGACTTGTCCTCCTTTCCTATCTGATCCTGTCTGCCTCTCACCTCATTTGGCTTCTGCCTTGCAGCTTTTGTGCTTGTGTGTCACTCATCTCCTGTGGCAGCTGTAACTTGCCATCCCCTAACCTGTATGCCTGAGTATGCAGCCTGGTGTTGCTGTGATCTCTTTCAGTGATCTGCTCTTGTGTGAACTATGCTATTCAGGGACGTGATCTCAAATTACAGGATGTGTGCTTCAACATGAGCTGGGAAGTGGTTGGAGGATTAATGCTGTGAGCTAACAAGCTGAATCACACGGTATCTGATCGGGATGAAATCATTCAAGAGCACAGTGGTAGAGATGCTTAGCCACAGCATGTTTTTTTGAAACTCTGCAAGTGCAGTATAGACAAGTCTCTTAAAATTGTTGGTAGTTAATTTCCCCCTGCCCCCCTTCCTCCCCCCTGGAATTTGAAGTATTTCATTACTTTCCTCATGGTACTATAAATGCTTTTGTCAGAGGCTGGTCATCTGCACCACCGAGTTTTAGTGCATCTAGTCCAAGCAAATGAAAACTCCTAATCTCTAACCCTTAAACGTCATGCTAAAAGGGGAGATTTTTCTAAACTGCTGATATGAAGTTTGAAAACTGCCAAGATACTTAAGCTGAAAAAATATTTTTTCCTCCCAATGCTTGTCTAGTCTTGTTGCTTTTACTGGGGGTGTACCAGTAAATAACTATCATGTTTCATTTTTCATAGATGCTACCAGACCTGAAGGCAGACAACCAGAGGCTAAAAGATGAAAATGGGGCCTTGATCAGAGTTATAAGCAAACTTTCCAAATAAAGGGTTTACTACAGCAGCAAGTAACGGTATTGCACATCACTAGTAGCTCCAGTGGACCATGGTATGGCAGTCACTGGAAGTGTGGGAAGATCCTTCGGAGACTGTCATTTTCAGATATCCTGCCAAACACCCTCTTACCTGTGTGTTTTTTTGTATCAAGATCATTGTTTCTGTTAAAATGCAGCTGCTGAGAAGATAAAATGACTGAGAAATCTTGTTTACAGCCACAGCATAATAAGGAAAGTATTCAAGGCCAGATACGCCTCAGATATTTAACCAGTAAGCCTTAGTTGTACATAAACACTTTTACATCAACAAAAGCTTTCAGCTCTCACAGACGACAGTTACTCAATAACATTTTTGTTGTGCCACAATTCCCATTTTTTTCCTATATTCAGTTTCTCTTTAAGACTTAAGTTTGGATTTTTTCTCCCTTCTAATTTTTCATGTACCAGATTTTCTTGTACAGTGTTTTCACAGCTTTACCAGTTGCAGAGACCACACACCCTTTTAAATTACATAATTTGTGTAGCTGACTAGAGTTGTATTGTCCAACCACCTGGAACAGAGATGTTTGGTGGAACATTTGCTTTCACTGTTTGTGCAATATGCATTTATTTCCTATACAAAATGCTTTAAAAGTCAGTTGAAACTAGAAATATTTTAAGAGTCCTGTTTTCTGCCTTTATTGGTCACTTTAAAAAAAAAGAAAAAAAAAGAAGTTTGTAGTGAAAGATGATGTTAGATCCTGTAATCGTCACATTCATTTGAGCAGGTACTGAGTGATGCTGTATATATAAATGTGTACTGGTTTGATTTTTCAGACCACCACGTGGCATGCTTGAATATATTTCCCTATTGCAAATGTCTGTTAATGCAAATTAGGCTATCCAGAATAGTGTGTTTAACAAAGTTCGTTAATTTTTATGGTATAAAGAATTTAGACATTGTACATTGTATGGAGCCCTATCTTTACAAAAGGTCTAAACTATATAAAATACTTTATTATCTTTTTGTCCCTTTTTTTTTCATTTGATAGTGTTCACCATAATAAAAAAATGCATAAATATAACTGCTTCACTACATTTCACATACCTGTATTTATCTGAGTGCTGTCCAAAACTGTTGTGCTAGCCAAAGTAATGTACTAAATCATTTGAAAAGCATAACCCATTACACTCACAATAATGTTTATATGCACTGTTGTTGCCATGTGAGAAGGCATCCAATTTGATAACACCATCATGTCAGATCATTTTATACATTTCAGTGGCCTTTAAAAACAAAAAAAATACTTAAGTGAAGATCGTTTTTGTTAGAAACAGCTTTTATATTTTCACTAAACCATTCAAAATATGACATCCTATTGGCACATAGTTTATTGCCTAAAACCACTGAACAGATCAGCCATTAAAACAAATTGTACATTGTAAAGCTTGTAGTAGCTATTGTATTATTGATTATATTGTATACTATATTAAATGTGAATTTGTACCCCTTCATTTAAAAAGGTCATTGTGTTCTACTGCCTACTTGGGTGGGGGGGAGGGTTAGCTTTACAGGGGTGGGATATGTTTTGGTAACGAAGACATGATGTCCTCTCTCTGTTGATTGGTTTTTTGAAGATGGAAGGTTATGCTCTTACTACCAAGCTCAGGATTTTTGATTTTAAAGGTACACGGATAGTTTGAGATATCTTATTGTAATTGATCTGTATGAGAGGTGGGTCTGAACCATAGGGACTTCCATTGTCTTATCCTAACATAAAATAAAGAATTGAATGGCTGCAACGTATTGAGTTCTGTTACAAGACAGTTAGGCATATTCTGGATTATATTTGGTAAAGTTTGGGTGCCTGTGAATGATTAAATACGTGTTTCTAATATTTTAGTGTTTTATATTTAGGTTATTTATTCTTTATATCTAAAAATGAATGGCTACTGTGCTATATTGATTTTATTGGTAGTACTGAGCAGACCTTGTATCTGCATGAAACTAGTTGCAAAACCCACTATTTTGGAAAAAAAAATGTATTTTGACATATACAAATAAAATGAATACAAAATATTTTAAATGTGTGAAAGTTTTACTGATGAGACATTGAAATTTGTTATGAATTTAAACCATGTTATAAGTTTGCTATTTAAATTCTTTGGTGGGCATTTTTCATTCATTGCGTTACTTGGATGCAAGGTTCAAGTACCTTTCAAAGATTGTAATCAGATTGTGATTATTTGCACATCATTGTACATGCACATCTGTAAATGCAACAGTAAAAATGCCATATTTATGCAATCTGTAACAACTTGGACAAATGTTTATATATTTTACATAAACCTGTCTGTGTGCAGAATCTGAGAACCATTTTTTACGTGATCTTAACCTAATCTCACAAAGCAATTGCTAAACTTGTGTCATTGTCTTATTGTTCCTGATTGTGTTGAAGATCCAATACATCCCCAGAAAATCCAGCTACAATAGAGAGAAAAATGGGTTGTGGAAGACTATTTTATTATTTAGGAGACTGTTTGCCTGCAAGAAATGAATTATTGCTGGCTGGTGATTATGACAAGCTTCCTTAAATGACTAATGCCTTCAAGGTCGTTCAAAACAGCAACTTAGATTTTCAGAGGACTTGTCACAGTGTGGAAAGGGATCTCTGCATCCAGAATTAACATCAAATACAGAGGCATGGAAGTAGCAAGTGTGGAGTGTGAAGAGGGAAGGGGCCGGCCCCGAACCAGCTCCAGCCATGAAGGGAGCCATAAACTGGGGAGGATGAGCAAGTGCAGGTGGGATGGCACTCGAGTGGGAGGAGAGTGCAGGAAGCATGGCTGCATAAGGACTGCCTGACCTTAATGGCTCCAAACAGCAGCAGTTACCTAGAAGCAAAAACTCGGGAGCTGGAATTCCATTTTTGTCCACCTTGTCTCCCTTATAAACAATTTCCTCTGAGCCTTCCTACTTCCTACTACATACTGCTTTCAGACTGCTGTTATTTCCTTACCAGATCCCCAAAAGAGTAGTTAGGGTTCATATTGTGCAGGTCACTGCATTTGTTTACTCAGTACCAAGTACAAAATGTGAATCTCAGAATTCACTCATTTAGAAATACTGTTCATGCTAAACTTGGGTTGTGCTTATGTGAACATTAACCTAGTGGGAGTTAATCTTACTTGTCGTGTATTTCTGGCCACTGTTCATCTGCTGCCATAAGTGCAAATGGGTTGCCATATAAGGGTCCTCTCCTTTCTATTTTAGGAAGAGTAGTTACTTACAATTGTTTTAGACAAGAAGACATGCTTTTGGGTTTCCTGCCCTAGGAGATGTGCACTGAGGGAGAAATTTTAATTATTTCACCTCTATCATACACGAATGGACTCCATCTGAGAAGGTTCCTACCCCTGCTAGCTGCCATAACCATGAGGTGTATAGTCAAGATAGCATAATGCAAAAATATGATAGACAGGAAATCTGCACCCAAAAAGAGCAGGGGGTGAGGAAGAAGTATGCCATGATGTCACACTAGCAAAGGCAAGGCCATGTCAGAAAATGAATGGTTTGCATGATGGCATGGGAACAAAATTGGCCCCAAGGCAAGAGTTCAAGGCCCCATCTCATCCAAACTCCTGAACAGAGAAAAGTCCAGTGCAGCCAACAGTATGAGTTATGCCTTGCTGCTGGCTCATAACACTGCTGAGAGGAGGTATTCATTTATTTTCAAATTAAGTGATTATGAAATAACCATTACACTGACTTATACTTGATCTGGTGATCCTGGAAGTGTCTTGACTTCCCACAGCTGGCAGTTTACCATTCTTTTATGACCATCTTGAGGTATTACTCATCTCAGTAGCACAACAGCTCCTCAAGAAAGGAGCATGCACCTTTTTGTCTCTGCCCTGTTGCTTATGGTCTTGTGGCAGAAGTATAAATGGAGGTGGCCAAGTCTGCCACACTAGAATGTGGTGCAGCTATGGGTCCTGGGAAGCTCTGGCTGGGCCTCCCTAGAAGGAAGAGTGGGCAAGAGCTCTTGGCAGCTGTAGCCTCAAGCTTGTGCAGTATGGAAGGTGTAAGCAGCCTCATTTTCAGTTACACTGAAAGTCACTTTTCCCCTCTTAGTAGTAGCTTCAGCTTCTCTAACTTGACATAGTAGTGTGGTCAGTAGATAATGTCAATGCTTTAATTATGCAACTGGGAGGTTAATAATGTTTTATAGATGAAATTTAATTTCCAGTTAAAATCCAGAGAATTGTCACAGCAGAGCATGACACAAATTCACTATATAATATCCATTTAAGAAGACTGCAACAAAACAACAAACTCCATAGTCATACACGCATTACACAATTTGGGGGGCTACTTTGAAAGAGGGTGAAGAAACAATTGTCACTGCATTGCACAGGGTTGCTTTCCCACTTGCTTTGAGTCTTTGAACAGTTTTGTTGGAGCTCTGCTTGTCACCTCTGTGAAATTACAGGGCTTTTTTCCAACATAGGGATAACCAGTCTGTCTGCTGGACAACAGAAGAAATGCTCTTAAGTTTTTCAGAAGTTCTTGCTGTTCATGGTTATGTACACACTGTTACATTTAGATATGGTGGTTCAGCTTCCTCAAGTTCTTAAATCAAAGCCACTAATAACATCAGTGAAAAAATGCTGGCAACTGGAGTTACTTGCTTTACATTTGTTTTCATTGCAGGAGCAGTAGTGGAGCTGGT
Source organism: Lichenostomus cassidix (assembly GCF_008360975.1). Taxonomy (NCBI): domain Eukaryota; kingdom Metazoa; phylum Chordata; class Aves; order Passeriformes; family Meliphagidae; genus Lichenostomus; species Lichenostomus cassidix. The sequence continues at coordinate 37,914,074 of NC_139480.1, read as the reverse complement.
TAGAGAGTAACAGAAAATAATACTGTGCTCAGCCTCAATCTAGATATAAAATAAGACTAGAACAGTCCTAAAGGTGATTGCAGGTTCCTGCACTGAAGAGAGAATTAAAAAGCAAAACAAAACCTCCCAAAACCACAATTAATTGCTCACTTTAAAGGGAGAGCTGCTGCCACACTGATGAGGTAATCAGCTATTCCTGCTTGTGTCAGCACCTCCCCATTTTGTATCACTGATTAGATAGGAAAAGTATGTAGTCTTTAGAGAAAGGAGGAACTGTTCAGTTCTTTCATCTGAAAACATCACCTGTTGGATGTCTAATGTTTCTCATCTGGCCCAGGGACAATTACAGCAGGGACAAAAGCCCCACATTCCAGCTCTAATTATTTCACCCTTCTTGCTTGGGCTCTACACGTCTGTTTTGCAAACCTATTCAAGCTTAGCAGAAATAGTTAGCCAAGACAGTGCAATTCATCTTCTGGTGTGGTCTTTTCCCTGTGCTTTATTTGCTGGAGAAAAAACCCCAAAACAATCAAGTATGGTGGATAGTGGGAAATAACCTATTATTTTATTTATTTATTTGGTACCATATTCCTGTGCTCCACTTATTCCTCTGCAGAGGCCTTGGAGCAGAGACTCACTGGGCTGAATTGTTCTTTTAGCAAACCAGTGCCTGCTGCACTTCCTCTGGTGCTACCCCAGCACAGCTGGCTGCTGCACCTCCTCTTGCCCCTCATCTCTCCCCAGACAGAAAATAGCCCTGTTGCCCTTTTTTGGGGCTGCTTATGTACCCCTGTTTTAATGATGTCTCTCATTCCAGAAGAGGCAGGCCTGATCTGCAGCTGAAATAAAGTTAGGCTGTCTATGTGTGGTTACTTGGGCCTATATGCCAAGTCTGCCAAAGCAAAGAGCGTGATTTTTTATATCAGCTGGTACAAAATACACACTTACACAAAATTTACACAATATACACATCTTGCCACACAGTCTTGTCACTGCCCAAACAGAAGAGTTAATGAAAAAGTTTGTTTAAAAATAAAAATCCAAATTTACATCAACTGCTGATACTGTGGGTGACTCTTCAGCTCTTAGCATCTCGCCTCTCTATTTTCAGCTGTATGAAAAGCAGCAAATTAGACTAAGTTCGTTCCTCCCACTTAACCCATGGCTGTAGGTGATGCATTATGTTGAGTAATTGCCCAGTAATGTATCCTCTGCCTCCCTTTGTGCTTTATGAAAGTAAGAGAGCTTTCACTACCGGCTTTTATGATGCTTCTTTAGTCCCGTGCACAAAAAAGGTGCAACTCTACTTGAAGTATAAGGGAGAAGGAGGGAAACGATACTACTAAAGCGCTATTATTACCTTACCAGTTCCTGCCTAGGAATACTGGCGCACAGGTCAGTTTCCAGCCCGTGGAGGAGCCCCGAGCGCCGCAGGGCCGCTGGCGGGCGGCGTAGCCGGGAGGTGGCACCAGACGGCTTCGCTTCTCCCGGGCTGCTCCGGGGCTCCTCCGCGGCTCCCGCGGGGCTCCCCTGGGGCTCCTGCCGGCCAGCCGCAGCTTCCCCGCAGGAGAGCGGCCGCCGTGGCGCCCAGCTCTGGCCAGGCAGAGAGGCACGGCGCCTGAGCCCGCTCCCTGTTGGGCTGGGAGGGCAGCACGGCTTCTGCACCTGTCCCCCCTCCGCTTTTCCCTCGACACCCGTACGTAGGAATGGCTCAAACGACAGTGACAAGAGGAAGCTCTGCCTAACTGATGTAAACTAAGCCAGGTCTAGTATGACCGATGAAGCGCGTCAGAGAACAGCAATCTCAAATTCATTGACAGAAGGAACGCACTGGGTTAGTCTGCAGATGTCAGACTGCTTTTAAATATCTTACACTGAAAGCTGCGAAAGGAGCTTGACACCCTGGGAACGGCCGAGTGCGCTTGGCTCGGCTGGTGAGCTGAAATCCATCCCATCAGGAGGCAGAAACTGTAACCCAAGGAGGGCTGGCCAGGGGGTCTGGCGGGACGGGTCCCCCTGAGTGCGGGCAGGGACCCACTGCACAGGGAGTGCTCCCGCACTGTGGGAAGAGACAGCCTGGGAACAGGCACCAAGCACCACGGGACAGCCCTGCTACAGCGAAGAGGGACAGCAAAAAAAGTAATCCTCCATATCAAAAAGTTGTCAAGTCAGCAGTTCATAGCAGCACTGCGCTTGGCTGAAATTCCAAAATGCTGGTTAACTCCTTCTTGCTCAGCTACCTTTCGCTATCATCTGTGTGTTGCTTCACTGTGTGACCAGAGAGCTCTGTATGCTGTGAGGCCCTTGTAGTTCTCCTTTCAGTCTCTCCTCTGGTGCAGCACACCGTGGGCAGTCATATCCTTCTCCTCAGCCTTTTCTCCTCAGCTCTGCATGGATGTTCTGCCTTATTTCCAAGCCACCATATAGAACTATTTTCTGTGCAAGAGAGGGCTTTGAAATCTAATTACATTCCCTGTTATCCCTGGTGATAGCCATAAAAGACCCCAGAAGTCACCTCCCCTGGGACCTTGAGCACTGCCTACAATTTCCCTTTGTATGGGGAGTGGCACTCAGAACTGCTACATGCAGGCACTGAGTGCAAGAACTCCTTCATTTTACCGACAAGTCACTACAAGCTTACCGACATGCCACAGCTGCTGGAGAGAGCAGCCTCTCCTCCATCTCCTCCTCACTTCAGCTGTCAGCCTTCTCCGTTGCTCCTGACTGCCACCCTGACCATCCAAACTCCACTTTGGACATTTGGTTCCCAGGACTCTCCTTCAGTCTTTGTCATACTTGCTGTGTATTTCTGGCCTCTCAGACCACCTCCCATCCTTCTCCTTGCTTTTTCACTTTCTACTCATTTGCCACTTCTCCCTCCTGTTTTCCTCCCCCTGCAGACCTCGTTACTGGTTGCTTCTTCCAGAGCTCATTGCTCCACAGTTCTATCTTCTGTTGAATTCTCTGCTGTCCACAATTCTCTGCTCTCCACAAGTCCAGAAGCCTCAACACTGCATGCTCTCCCTCAACCTCTGTTCCTCACCTCCCACTCCCCTTTCCTCACACTGCCTTATCCTGAGCTTCTTAGATCCTTAATGGTTTCAGAGACCCCATTAATCTTTTCCTGACCACTGGATCTTTTTTTTTTTCACTGATAATCTAATCTTTGCTCAGCAAGAATGTATTTACCCAGCCACTGAGTTTCCACCTACTCTTGGTTATCTCTAATGAAAGGGGGTGGTTTTACCATAAACTAAGCCCACTCCTAAAAGTCACCTGTTCTCCCACTCAATCCAGTTATTCCCCTCCTCAAGAATTAGCACTACTTTTCATAGGCCCCTTTCCTGTTTTATTCCTCCATACCTCAAAACAGTTTCCAGAGTGAAAGCTCTTAGACTTCCTTCTTGTTTTCAACCCATCAAGGTGTTTGCAAGCAAACCATAACTCACTATTTTTTAGTTTTCTTTCATCTGTTTTTGAGTGTCTAACAATAAAGCAAACCCATAAGGGGATGCCTGTTGGGTCCTAATGCTAGGGAATAAATAAATTGAGCATTGGCTGTGGGTTTGCTGAAATATGCAGCTTGTCCTCTTTCAAGTAACTTCTTAACTTAAAACTTCCTTTAAATATTTCTTTAAACTTGTCATCTTGAAACAGCAAAACTTGTATTATGAGCAAATCACAAAATTTTTTTTTAATTGTGTCCATATTTGTTTATATAAAATCATTACAATGGCACATAGATTTTGTTCCAATCGTTCACAGTCTCAAACTTTTATCCTAAATGTTTATAGCATGGCCATGTATCATTGAAATTAATTTTGTAATATAAAATATCAACACAATTTTAACAATAGGATGTATATTTTATGTTCTTTAAACTATTTGCTGCCTTGTAGTCTGTTTGGTTTCATACACACTCACTCTGAACTCTTCCAAGTGCTTCCCCCTCCTCTGCTTACACTCACTGACACATCACTGCCATTGATTGATTGTTGTTTGTGTTTGCTTTAGACACTTCCAGATGATTGCTACTAATAACCAGTACTAAATTCCTGAAATATCTGCCTGATTCCTTTTCCAAGGCAACTTCATTATGGTGTGTCATATGAAGCACAGTAGGCCCTAGAAATATTGTGCTGCAGGAGCAAAATAATCTCCAAATGAAGGGATAGCTCAAACAAAGCATTGTAAAAAGCCATCACACTAAATTCTGCATGCATCATCTACTGCATTTCAGCAAAAGCCAAGCTTCTTAGTCAGCTCTCTGAGGAGATCCCTCAGCCTTAACTATGATTCTTTTGGGGCATAGTTTTGTGCTCACTGCACTTTCCTACTGCCTGCTACTCACCACCTGCATGAGGTTAGATCAAAAGGATGAATTATAACAGTTTAACCAACAGGTACACCGTGACAATCAAGAGGCCTAATTAATTTTTACTGACTTTGTATTGGTTCATCAAGAAATCAAAATAATTCTTATGAGTTAGAGTGCTGTTAATTAAAAAAAGCAAACCAAACCAAAACCACAACACAACAACCCTGAAGGACTATGAATTGTAACCAGTAACAACAAGACACTGACTGACAGTGAGCCAGTAACCACTGGATTTGGTTTCTAATTATTCATTTGCCTGCTTACATTTGGAGATACAGAAAGACAGGAACAGAATTGTCTTTGGTGTAGACCAAAAATCTGTTTAACAACATTTTAAACTTACGAGTTAGCTGCATAGAGGTCATACAAGTATCTTGAGCTGGAAGGGACCCATAGGATCATTGAGTCCAACTCTGTTTCTCGCAGGTCTACCTAAAACTAAACCAGGCGCATGGTCAGAGGCTGCTGTCTTTAAGAAGAATGAATATGCTCCAAAGGTGCTGGAAACATCACAGAAAGGAACAAAGGTGGTATTATTCAGATAACATTATCTTATAAGGGTAGTTTACCCCTATGGTATTATTTCTGTCATAGGGATAGGTACAGTCAGCTCTTTATTACCAAGGTGATAGACAGTATCTTAGATGGCACAGCATGAGGTAGCCTGGCAGCCCCTCCACTCATAAAGATGATGGCAGGCCAGCTGCCCATTCAGGGTATTCCTAAGAACTCAGGACTCTAGAGGACACTGTGGCACAAACACAGGCCCTAGAAAACACCCAAGGCTGGCTTACACCCTGTAAGACTAGAGAGGTCTCTTTCATGAAGGAATGTAAGGAGAGAGGAGCACGTCTATTTGTTCCCGAAAGGGCAGGTCTGGAGCTGGACTAATAGGCCAGCATATGGCCAAATCCAATGCCTCTATGTTATGCTCCCTGGTATTCTTAAACTAAGGAAGAACAGGCATTCTGAAGAAGCATTTTAGTTTGATAGACTCCATGCTGCTCAACCATCTCTAGGCAGTATTGTATCTTAGGAAATTTGTCCCAACACAAGTCACTTTACATTTATCTACACTGAATTCCATCTGCTACTTTATCACTGCCATTCAGTTTGGCAATTTGTTATTTTTCACTTTCTCAATTTGTTCTTTCCAATACTTTAATTTTGATGGATCCGCCATAGTGAAGAGCTCTGCTGCGAGTTGCTCCCAAGGCTCCTTCACAGTAGGAAAAAACTTTTTAAAAAAGTGCTTCTTTTGTATGGCAATGGTATCCTGGCCCTATTGATCTGCTATCAGGGGAATTGCTTCTATGCCTTTGAAAACTGGTCCTCAAGCACACTTACAGCCTGCCTTACAGCATCCACCTCTTCGTCCATTCTTTCCCAAGCACTGTGAGGCTTGTCAGCATCAGCTTTTTCTATCTCCTACCTCACAGTTTAACATTTTGACTCTTGTATCTGTTCTCCCTATTCCTCAACAAGTTGCTCTAGGGCATACTCACCTGGTTCACTGTTCAAATCTGGCCCTCCAGAGTATCTGAGTGAAAAAAGAGGTACCATGGTTGCTCAATAAACTCTTTCACAATTATGCTGGCTGAACCTCTTCACAAATAGCAAGGAGTAGTAAGACAAGCCAAGTCATTGCTCTACAGCCTCATGGTGCAGGACATGAGCAGCAGCAACAGACCTGACAGAGTCAGACTGTGAACTATGGCAGAAAACATTCTCATCACACTTTTGAAGTCATCTGCACAGATACAGAATCCATTCCCCACTGTCATTCTGATCCAACAACTGCCAGCTGGAGATAGATGGCAATCTCTGCAACAATTTTTCATACTGTAAGATGAAATACTTAGAAAAAAATCAAGCAAACTTCTGTCAGTTCGGTTTTTTGCCTTTTGACACCATCAGCCAGATGAATAAACTTTGTTGCAAGAAACAATACTAGTTTGTCTGTCAAACCAAACTAGTTCAAAGAAACTACATAGTTTTTTTGGTCAAATGAGAGCAGAGTTCAAGAATGGTAAAACACATACAGAAATCAGACTAGAGGATGCACTCTAGGACTGATCTCGAATGCTAGTGCCTCCTGATAAATCCAGCTGTTTCACAAAGCTCTATTTACACACAAGATTTTAAATCAGACCCTAGCACCTAAAAAAAAAAAGGTTTTAAGCATCCAATAGCACAGAAAATAGGACAAAATTGGTATTTCAGTAAAAATGGGGTTGTCACATTTGTACAAGTTTGCAGGCACAAATCATAGGAAAGAAATCCAACTAAACCACTGGCTGCAGTGCCTAGAACATAATGAGTTGCTAGAACCTTACAGAGGAAAGAAAACCTTGCCAGAAGGTTAGCACTATGACACCAATCTGTAGGGAAAAAAATAATAATTTAATTAATTTCTGGAAAAAAAGTTCAGGAAATGAAAAATCCCTTATGATAGGGACAGTGTGCATAGCACAGAAGTAGCAGAAAGTGGTATTTAATTGAAAGGGATAGCAGTTCACCTACCTTTAGACAAAAACACAAAAACACCCAAGACCATTAGCAATACAAGGTTAAAAAAGAGAACTCTATGCTTGAGGATTATTTTACTTTTGAGGGAGATTTGGCATTAGAAATGTCATCGAGCATAGGTAGGGAATTTACAGGAAGATTAGATGAAAGTTACAGCCAGAGGTTTAACATGAAAGGTTTAAAAAGAGGTTTTTGAAATGTTATGGATAAAAAGAAGAACAGATATTTCTACAAAAAAGATGGCAGTAAGATTTCACTGAGTCACAGCAATTTTAAGCAAGAGCATTTCTGGACAGATAGTGCAGACATAAGTAGATGGGTACAGTGATGTGGGTGAGCATTATCCAACAGGTAAAACTTAGAACAGCAGAGAGAGAAAATTTAATGGGACAGCACCGGAGCAAGCTAAATAAACCTAGTTTAATTAAGCATGACTGATAAAGCAGGTAGAACAAGTATGTGACTAAAAAAGTTTGGATTGAGAGAAGAAAGATGAAGAATGCTGAGTGAATGAACTTCAAAGGGGATCAGATATGGGAAGCAGTAGATTGGTGCACTAAGTGGAAGGGTTTCACAGAAATTCAGGTTATAGGCAGAGGCAAAGTAAAGTCTGGAGCAAAAGGAATAGCATGTGTGTTTGAGAATCAGGCAGGTGAACACAGTAAACTCAACAGAGACTTTGGGGAGAGATGCTGATGAGGGTAAGATGAAGGGAATGTTTCAGTACAGAACATACAGGCAGCAGTGTGTATAATAAATGTTTGCTAAGCTCAGAGCACGATGGCAACAAATCAACAGACATTGGGCTGCAATTTGCATGTTGTCCTTAATTTCCTCAGCCATCAATATGTTATTATGTTCTCTAATTCATTTTCCAGACCTTGAAAATTGCTGCTTCAGAAAAGATTATGGCTCAGATAAACTTGTATTCAGAACCTTAAAAAGGTTGGATAATTTGGTTGAATCTCTAGAAGAAATTACAAAAATTTCTTTGCAATCTCAAGCAGCTTGCAACCCTTTACAAAGAAGCCAGCTTTGAAGTGCCCAACCCCAAAAGGCACTTCATTTCCTTGAGATTTTAAGAATGAGTTATGGTCTTTACTCTAAATTGAAAAATGAAGTATTTTTTTGCATGACAAAGGAGACCAAGACCATCCTACTCAATCCTGGTGGTAATTTTACCTCTAGGGAAGAATCTCATTCCAGAACATATAAAAACCAACATCTTCAGGCTTAAGGACCCTTGTCATTATGCCAGTTTAAAACATAGCTAATATAATGAATTGTATTTCTAGGACTTAAGAATATCCTGAAGATTTTTTCCTCCTTTGTAAGAAAAGAGGAAAGTGTTGTTCTAAAAATGTATGCAAACTATTAATCTGTTCTCCCTTGTGGCAGAGGAAAACATGCAGCGTGATACTTAAACTATTTGGGACTTTATCCCTGAAAGCTCTCCAGCACAGACAACCTTATTGAGATGCAAACATCTGACAGTCAGCATTTTTGTATTGGGCACTTAAGCCCAACCTCACTCACCACAACATAACTCCTGTTAATTTATAACAGACTGTAAGGCACACAAAGCCTTTTTGGCACTAAAAAAAACCAACCAAAAAAACAAACCTCACAATGTTTTTAACAGTAGAGGAAAAAAAATCCAACAGCAGAGTTTGATGCAGCTAAAGCCTGGACATGTCAGCTCCTACACATAAGAAAGGTGGGCACATGGCATATGAAACAGGACAGGTACATCTAAGCCTTGCTAGCTGCTACAGACTGCCACAGAAAGAGGGGCTCAAGGGGCAGCTGGCATGACCTGGGGTAACAGAGAACAGAAGGTGTCCTAAGAACTAAAACACACTGTTATATTTCTCTAAATACACAACATACTGTAAGTAACAACTAATCTGACTTTTTGGCTAATATTTGGCCAGCTCTGCTGCTCATGGTGTGTAATGGTGAGGGTGAAATACTGTTATCGTCAGTTACGTGATTCTCTCAAGAAAAGCTCTTCATTGTAGAAATGGAAAAAAATTACAGGATGGGAAAGACAGACAAAAACTCATATTAGAAATCCTTTTCTAGATTATATTCTATAGAAATACAGTTAAGTAGTTGTCTAATTTAAAAACTCTAAATATAAGAGTGGAGGTAAAATTTGTTTTTAGGCGAGTGCTTAGTTAAAACTTTTGTTAGGACCAATTTTACTAATTTTATACTGCTGACTAGTAAAGAGTAGTGCTAGTACAGAACTGTGTTTTCACCATCTATTTTTCTGCCTATTTACAGCTTTCCAGCACAACACAGAATATCTAGCTGGTTTTGTTTTGGGACTTCCCCTTGGCCTGAAAGATAAGAGGTTTCATCTGCAGTGATGAAACTGCACCTTAACTTTCACACATACAAACATTTAAACACCCCTTCAAAACCAACCACCACACCAAAACCACCCCTAAATCCAAACCAGAGCAGAAATCAGGTATGAGTTCAGTGAAAAGTCCAAGTAAATGAATGATCTGGTGATCAGGGCAGAGAAGGCTAGCAGGGTGAGACTGTGCCCACTGCTGTGAAACAAAATGAGGTAGAGACTTATCTAAGGCACGAGTGGCTACACATGGACTAAGCCCGTTATCTACACTGTGCGGAGAGACTAGCAACAGATATTTGGAGCTTCATTTTGATAGAGATCTTTTATCCCTATCACCTATTTTTTTTTTCTGTAAAAAGAAACCAAAAGCCCTTGAGAAGTTTATATCCTGAAGTACTACTGAATTTTATTAACTAGGTAGACAAATTCAGGACTGAACACGAAAAAGGGAGAAAAGGTGATGATGTGCTCTCAGCTAGGTAAGCCCAGGCTATATGCATTTCCTCTAACTGATGTAAGCTTGTATCTTGTCCTGAGCCAACTGGAAAAGTAGCACCGAAACACTCCTTTCCCTCAGCAAACCACTTATAAAGCAGGACTATGCAAGCCACAAGTCTGTTGAAAGATGTGATTTTCAAAAGCACCACGATCAGTTTCCAGGGTGCTACTAAGACACAGTGAATACGGGCAAACAAAAGCTGAGTCTTCCATGCAGGTTTACCCATCTTATCACCTACATAAACTGTTTAACAGATACCGCATACTCCCATCGCATTCCTTGCATGTCCGTTTTCCCCAGCATTTAACCCAGTCAGGTTTCTCCACTGAGGGCTGTTATTATTTATAAACGAGACATCTTTCGAGCCTTAGCAGCGTGACTGGCGGAAACCCCTCGAATCCCGGCTTCGTGTAACATCAGGAAAACACAGGATCTTTCCCAACCTTCCGCCCGCGGGAGTGAACTTCTAGCAGCCAGCAGCGCTCTGCCCGGCAGCCGAGCGGCGCAGAGGAAGTCATTACTGCGGGAGCCACTGCCCGCGGGCGCTTTCCCACCGCGCACCGACCTCGCCTCACGGCGCACCGCCTTTGGAGGCCGAGCCGGCGCTCCCGTCCCAGCGTGTCCCTGACGAGAGCGAAGCCGCGGGCTGACCGAGCCGGGCTCCGCATGCGGCTGCTCGGCTGGCCGCCGGTGACAGCGGCCGGCGGTGCCGGAGTCTCCCCGCCTTGGGGCCGAGCCCGGCACCTGCCCCGCGGGAGGCGGCCGCACGTCGGGGCCCTTCAGCCGAGGCTTGGCGGCAGGTGCGGGGCGGGTCTGCGGAGCCCCCCGCGGAGGGGTGTGACACCGGACCGCCTTCCCCGGCCCCTCCTGGCTGGGCTCCGACAGCCCCCGCCCGCCGTCAGTTAAAGTCTCCGGGAGAGCGGAGCGCGGCCCGGGGCTGGCGGCGTGCCGTTCCCTTCATCCCCGCCGCGCTTCTCCCGTGCCCGCGGCGCCCCTCGCCCTCTCCGGCCCGCGCTGCCGCTCGTCGGAGCGCCCAGGTCCGTGTCCGCTCCCGCGCCGGCGCTGCCCGGGGCAGGTGCCAGGGCACCGCCGAGAGCCGGCAGCCGGCGCGGTCGGGTCGCGGCGCGTACCGGGCCGGGCGGGGTCTCCCCGCCCTCACCCCATTGTCGAGGCCATCTCGGCAGTTTCCGCCCTGGCTTCGGCTGTGTCCGCGCCGCGATGGGGAAAGGGGAGGGAGCTCGGGAAGGCTCGGGGCCGCGCCGCTCCTTCCGGGACAGCGGGAGGCGGTGCTGCTGCTCACCTGGTGCCGCCGGCGCTGTGCAGCGCCCGAGCCGCGGCCCCGCCGGGCGGGAGGTGAGCGCCGGCCGCGCTCGCCCTGTCCTGCCGCACGCGGGAACGCAACTCCCGGGCAGGCAAGCGGGCGGCGGGGGGATGGCACCGGCGTCGGGGGGAATGGCACCCGGGGGCCCGGGGGCGAGGGACGGCGCTGCCCGGCCGTCGTGCCCGCTGCGGGCGGGCGGGCGGAGGAGGCGGGTACCGCCGGGCGGCCCCGCGCCGAGGGGTGAGGGGAGCCCCGGGGAGCGAGGGGCGCCGTGCCGGGGCCGCGCGGCGCGGTCCGAGCCGTGGGAGCCGAGCGTGCGAGGGCGGGCGGTGATGGAGACCAGCGCCCCGGGGCCGGGGGGCTTGCCGGGGAGTTGGCGGCGCGGCGGGACGGGAATGGGCAGTGCGGCGGGACGGCTCACGTCCCCCCTTTTGTTTCTCTCCAGGGTGTTTGCGCTTCTCCGAGCCTCTCTCCCCGCCCCCGTCCCTCCCGCCCCCGTCCCTCCCGCCCGACCCGCCGGGACCTCTCCTCTCCGGGCGGCAGCAGAGCCGCCTCGGGGCGGGCGGCGGCAGCGGTGCTGGTGGGGCGCTCTCACCGTCCAGCCCGCCGGGAACATGGCGACCGGCGGCTACCGCAGCGCCGGGGGCAGCACCACGGACTTTCTGGAGGAATGGAAAGCTAAGCGGGAGAAGATGCGGGCGAAGCAGGCGCCGCCGGCCCCGGGCGCACCGGGCGGGGGGGAGCCGCGTCCCGCGGGAGGCTCCTCCGCCGAGCTCAACAACAACAGCAGCCTGCCCCCCGCCGGCGGGGCCCTGAACTGCGTCAGCCTCGCCAGCGCCGCCCTGGGCCGCGCTGCCCCCGCCAAGGAGCCGCCGCCGGCCCTCGCCGGGGGCCGCGGGGCCGAGCCCGCCGCCGCACCGGGCTCCCCCGAGGGCGAGGAGAAGCTGGCCGCCAAGGGAAAGAGCTCGGGCCCCAGCGCCAGGAAGGGGAAGGGGCAGATCGAGAAGAGGAAGCTGAGGGAGAAGAGGAGGTCGACAGGTGTGGTGAACATCCCGGCCGCCGAGGTGAGCGGGTTCGTGGGGCGCGGGCGCAGCCCCGGTGCTGCAGTGCCGAGCGCTCCGCTCCGCTCCGACCGTGCCCGGCTCCCCGCGCGGGGCGAGCGCTCTCCACGGACCGCGCGGGGTCGGGCAGGTCGGCTTCCCAGGCGACGGACAGATGAGGTGTCGTCTATCCCAAACAAATTAGACCTGTCACAACTTGCAGCTTTTTTTTTTTTTTTCTTTTTTTTTTTAAGCAGCTTCTTGTCGACGGAAAGTAAGGCTAGGCTTTTGGAGGATCAAACTGAGGCACGTGCCTGTTAAAGTATGGTCAAAACAATAGTAATGAGAGAAAATTGATTTATCAGGTTGGAATAGATGTTCAGGTGTAAATATTATTCAGCTTGGAACCCAAAAGAATTTCCTGCACTGGAAAAAATGTGGTGGTTTAAAGAGCATTTTTTTGAAGGCAGAGGAAGATATTTTTATCAGCCAACACCACTGTCCTCTGTGGTTTGCTACTAGTATAAAAATCTGGCATTGATTTGTAATACTCCTAGAGGAATTCAGAAGAATGATAACTAAGTTTTTAGCTTGTTTTGCAGTTAATAAGAAAGGCCACGGGAAACTTTGAACAGAGCTGAATTGCTGTCTACAGTTTTGCACTGGTAATGGTGACCACCATGTTTTTGTAGAAAAAACCTTGTAGTTCTTTTGGTTAATATTATAGGTTATTAAAGTAACTCTAGAAAATTAAAGATCTTTGTTTCTGAAGCAGGAGGAGAAGATGAAGTAATGTTCTAAACACCTGAAGTCACTAACCCTTGTCTGTGACATCCCAGGCACTTTCACAGCACACACGTTCATGCCAGGTGGACGGTTGAGGGTCTTGGAAGGTTGAGGAATGAGTTTTAGGAACAGTAGAAATCTTTATAACTGTGTTTTTTGAGAGTAAATACTTGCATACCCTTTAGTTGGAAGTGAAGAATTTTGGCATAGCTTTTCAATATTGTTTTGGAAAGTGGTGAATATAAATGAGTTCTTTTAATTTTTTTTTTTCAGAGTGTGCAAACCTCATAGACAGTATCTTGTTTGTTTTATACGAAGCCCCCTTAAATACCTGCCCCCTGTGCCTTTTATAGGAACCTTAACATGCTGCATCTTTGCGTCTTGAAGTGAACTAGTCCTAGTCCAGTCAGTAATGGTTTTGCACTTTGCAGCAGGAGTTGTATGACGTGATATTTTAGGGGTCTCTGCTGTGTACCATCTCCCTAGTTGTACCAAACAACTCTTTGGTTGGTTTTGGACAGTGGGTTTCTTCTTGCTCTTTGAGACTAATGTCCTAGTTCTTTGAACTAGTTTCTGAACTAGTGTTTCTTTGGTGGTTTCTGGGTGGTGTGGTTTAGGGTTTGCTAGCTTGGTGGGTTTGGTGGTGGTTGGGGTTTTTGTTTGTTTGTTTTGTTAAAGCATTACTCAAAGTATGTCATGCTTTCCAGGAAAACACACTCCTTGCTCAGCAGCCGCTAGAATCCTGTGTTTGACTTTGCTACATTGTTAAGGGTATCTTTATTTATTGAGGTTTACATATGTAGGCATTGAGAAGCAAGTGCTCACCCGGTCCCATGTTTTTGAGGGCCTGAACTTTGCTGCATGTCACCATGTGTTGATGCTTCTTGGAAACTTCTTGTACCTTTTTACTTATTGGTTCTATAACTAGCAATTAAACATTTCATCACATTTTTGGCATCAAATTTTAATAAGCACAGGTAATTGTTGTACAAGGTATTATTGGGGAAGCTTCCTAGTAGTAAGTGTTGCATTTTTTACTGGCATACACTTACACAAAGCTGTCTCTTTTCTGTATTTCACCCTTCTTAAATGTTTTTATTCATTGCCACATGCATTCCTAAGAATTGTTTAGCTAGGGAACACTGGATCATTCCTGGTGGTGAACAGCTTCAAAAACAGTCTCCAGTGTCAAGTGTGAGTACCTACTTACCAGTTAATGCTTTGCAGACTATTTACTTGTCGTGTCTTTCATATAGCTGTGTAGTCATGAGAAAATGCCTTAAAGTATTGGTTGAACCTGGTCAGCTGAAATTCTCAGACAAAAGAAGGCTGTGAAGGCTACAGATGATGGCTTGCTGGAGTAATCTGCAACACTGCAGTTTCTTGCTGTCTTTCTCACTAGATGTTAGGCATAGCTTTCCTGTGCAATACATAATGACTTGGTAGTAGTACACCCTGAATTTAACCACTTAGCACTTGTTGCTCTGCACTGTGTATGTTTTAATATTACTTCTCAGAAGATATTATTATAGAGCTTTGCTGGGTGTTTCATTATCTTATTTTTCAAGAAAATAATTTTTGTAAGAATGAAGTAGCCATTTCATGCTAAATATCTCCCTTTTGTGATCATCATGGCACCGTGGTGGAGACTGATAATAAGATCTTCTGAAATGAAAATGGGTACCTGTTGAAAAAATGTGCTCCTAGAAGATACAAAGTGCCTGGAAGCTTTTCCACCTAAAACTGAATAAAAAATAGATTTTATACCCAAAGAAATAGGATTTTAATTGCAATACAGCTGAAGAACTTAATGGTAGCAAAGGTGACAGAGTAAGAAAAGTTTGTGTGGTCTCAGTTATCTTGAAATAGGCATGAAAAATATTAGCAGATTATTACTCATTAATGATTAATTTCTCTCCTGTTCAATGGGAAGCTAATAGAGCCAGTTCTTAAAGAGTTCTGTGTCTCAAGTGTATTTTGTATTGAAGTTGGTGGAGGACAGAAACCACAGTGGAAGCTGTGAAAATAGATGGTGACAGGTTGGGAGTTGACAGTGCTTTGTATTTAGAGACCACCATGATAAAAATAAAGGCTGGTTTTTATCTTTTCAGCACTAGTGCTTATCTAAGTAATGGTGACTTTTGAAAGTGGCTTTGGAAACACAGTATTTTTCCTTTTCAGTGATAGTAGTTTTTTGAAAGTTGGATTTGCTCTAAATATTAAGTGCTGTGGGATTTGGGTTTTGTTGACTCATAATAATTCTTCAGGTTGTAAAAGGTAACTGAATTATATGTAATTATCATTACTATGTGTGTTTCCTTCTTTAAGTATTAAATTGTATAACTGTTTTTAATCATGTTTGGAATGTGTGTCTCAGTTTGTAGGTACCCAATGCAGGTGTTGAGTTTACTTGCAGCACTTTTCTCATTTACAGCTGTGCTAGTGCCTATCCAAGAAACACAGAGCTTCCATTATTCACTGACAGTGCTTTGTGAGGACCCACATATAGGGTGAGAGTTATGTTTTCTATTGTTACAGTAATTCTGTCCTGCTCCAAGCAAAACAAGCTGCACTGGTGAAAATGCAGCTTTTCTTCTGTAACTGTATACACTTGAGGATTATGCTGGTATAGCTGCTTGGGTAAGGTTTTTTTGGTTTGTTTCCTGAACTCCAACAAGGAGAATAACAAGTATTTTTGTGGTTACTCCTTTAAAAAACATGTATATATAATCAAAATCTAGGTTATTTAAGAAGGACGGTTATATAGCTGGGTTTTATGTAATGTGTGCACTGTAGATGAAATTTACATTTTTACTTAACCAGATGAAAGTAATCTATGCTCAGAAGTATTCTTTTGTTAATAACAGGGTGATGAATGATTTAGAAAGGTGTAAGGAACGCTGATCTGTGTATTTTATACCTGAGGCTACCAGGCCTGACACACAACAGTCTCCTAACCTGTTTGTGGGAAATACTGCAGTGAAAGGTAGAAGTGATTCAGATATGGACTCTGCAAAGGATGTTTAGCCAGTCTGTGTTCATGTCTTGTCTTATGAACAGTAATAAGGATATAACTTCTTGCAGCCCCACTGACACTCCCTGTCAGGAGTTTGTCTGTGTGTTTAGAAGGCACTGCATATGTGGTGCTTGGGAGGTGTCACACTGAACAAGAACCTTGCAAGTAAGCAGAGCACTTTCTGTGGAGAGTTCCTGCTACTAGGGAAGTTCAGTATGCTCAGTTGAGGACACTAACAGACAGTTGCTGTGATCCAGTTGGAAAAATTTGAAGAAAATTTAACTGCTAAATGTGTCAGGCATAGCAATTAGTGGGTGCATTGCAAAGGAATCGAAATCCTTCTGTGATGGCTGGAAACTAGAGAGAGGAGTGGAATCCTGTGCTAGCTGTTGAGCTCTTTTGATTAGAAGTTTGCCTTCAGTATTATCTTTCTTTGTGATTCCCCACCTGAGGTTCCATATTGTATCTTGAGTTTAATCTTTCCGTTGTCTGACATCTGTTGTATTGTGAAACAACTTGCTTCTTCTTGCACGTGTTGGGGGAAAAAGAGCCTCAGTAAGTGTTCAAAGTACTAGAAAAACCCCTACATCTGACCACTGATATCCTTACCACTCATGCAGATGTAGTAGTGTTATAATGGAAGTCTGAAATAAATATATTTGACCTGGACAACTGGTCATGATAGACCATTCTCCTGCTGGCTTTGTCTAATGAACACATTTTATTATGATTCCATTTATGGTTCTTCCTTCAGACGTGGCAGGGTGAATACAGGCATTTTCAGATTCTGATGGAAGAATTGTGTTGAGATTGTTTCTGTCCACATTTATGAATTTTGATTTTGTCCAAGTCTCTTGACAATACCTGTTCAAAGGGCAGATTTTCTTCTTTCCTTCTTTTTTAGCATGATAAGCTTATCCTTATTTTTTTTTAAGTTTTGTTTTGTTTAAGAGTATGGACATGAGGAGAGCAGACTTCAGGCTGCTCAGGGCACCGGTAAGTAAGGTCACTTGTGAAGATGCTTCTAAGGTGCTGTGGTCTGTCAGTGCTGGTCACTTAAGTACCACCTTCTAATAGTACAGGAGCAGGTAATTTGAAAATGTTGGAAGTCAAGCATGTGAGACAAAAGGCTAACATGGATGAGCAGGGATCTTCGTCTGGAGCTAAGGCAAAAAAGAAAGTGTATGTTCAGGGACACAGAAGGATTACAGAGATGCTGTTTCATCTCTGTGGGGAGAAAATTAAAGCTCAGTCAGAGTTGAAGCTGGCCAGAGCTGTTACTGTGAGACAGTAAAAATGGCTTTTTAAAATATGTTAATAGCAAAAGGCAGTACAGAGATAATACTGTCTTGTTATGTGATGAGGATGGTCATGTCACAAACTGGAATGTAGACGAAGCAGAGATATGTAATGCTTTCTTCAGTCTTCAGCATTGGTGGTGGCTGCTTTGAGTCCCAATGCCCTGGAGAGCTGTGACTGTGAGAGTGATAAACTCCCAGTGAACTTAAATCTTGTGCAGGATTTTCTTTTCAAGCTGAATCCCTTGAATTGTACGAGACCTGATGGGATTCATCCATGGGTAGTCAAAGAGCTGGCTGATGTCATCACAAGACCTCTCTCAATGGTTCTTGGATGGTCTTGGGAATCTGAAAAGGTTCCAGTCAGCTGGAACTGGACAAATGTCCCAATTTTCCAGAAGGTCCACAAGGATGCCCCTGGTAACCACAGGTCTCTCAGTCTCACTTCAGTTCCTGGTAAAATTATGGAGAGGATTATGTTGGGAGTAATGAGAAACATCTGAAGGACAATGCAGTCATGGGTCACAGCACAGGTTCATGTGGGGCAAGTCCTGCTTGTCAAACTTAATTTCCTTTTATGACAAGGTGGCTCCTAGTTCTGATCTTTTTGGATTTCAGTAAAGCTTTTGATGATGTCTGTTACAGTATCCTTCTGGACAAAATGTCCAGTACACAGCTGGATAAACACATCACATGATGGATGTGAGGAAAGGGTTATGGTGAATGGGGCTACATTAGGCTGGGACCTGTCACTAGTGGGCTTTCTCAGGGCTCCATCCTTGGCCCTGTGCTCTTCAACATCTTCATAAATGACTTGGACACAGGACTTGAAAGAATGCTAAGTGCGTTTGACACCAAATTGGGAGAAGGCAACCCCAGACAGCCTGGGGAATGTAGTGCTGGAGAGCAGCCCTGTGGAAAAGGACCTGGGGGTCCTGGTCACTGGCAAGTTGAACATGAGTCAGCAGAGCCCTGGCAGCCAGGAGGGCCAACCCTGTCCTGGGGGCATCAGGCACAGCATTGCCAGCTGGGCAAGGGAGGGGATTGTCCTGCTCTGCTCTGCACTGGGGTGGCCTCACTTCCAGTGCTGGGGGCAGTTTTGGGTACCACAATATAAAACAGACATTAAGCTATTGCAGAGTGTCCAAAGGAGAGCCATGGAGATGGTGATGGGTCTGGAGGGGAAGCTGCATGAGGAGTGGCTGAGCTCATTTGGTCTTCAGCCTGGAGGAGATGGGGGTAGACCTCATCTGGGTCTCCAGCTTCTTCCCAAGGGGAAGCAGAGGGTCAGGCACTGATCTCTTCTCTGGTGAGCAGCAATAGGACTGGTCATGTAACTCTGTCAGGAGATTTAGGTTGGATATTGGGAAAAGGTTTTTGACCCACAGGTTGGTTGGGCACTGGAACAGAGTGCCCAGGAAAGTTACCACAGAACCAAGCCTGACAAGAGTTCAAGAAGGATTTGGACAAAGCTGTTAGGCACATGGTGTGATTTTTGGGGATGTCCTGGGCAGAGTCAGCAGTTGGACCCTGATTCTTGTGCAGCCCTTCCAACTCAGGATATTCTCTATGCTCTAGGATAACACTGTTTTGGAATAAGGCTGGGCAATGCAGTAGTTTTTCAATGGCAAAGATCCTCAGAAATTGTTTCTCTTTAAGAGGCAGTATGGATCACTTACTAAATTCAATAAGTCTGTTTTAGTAGATTGTAGGCCAGTACCTCCATGTGGAATTCACCAGACTCTACCAGAAAATACCAATTTATTTACATACTTAATTCCTTTCAGTTCCAGCCCTTGTTTCTGTTGGAGTGGGAAGGATGGTGATGGAAAAGTGGCAGAATCTGTTAATTTCCTCTCTAATTCTTTTGACTCTGCATTTTTCTCCAAGTGTAATTTTGGGAAGGTGAATTTTTAAAATGAAAGGAAACTTTCAATGTTTCTGGGATTGCTGGTGCAGAAAACCCTAATATGAGGGTTGTGTACAGTAGTTGTTGAAGCTGAACTGTAAAATTGTGTATATGAGAGAAAACGTTTAGAGTTTTCTAGTTTCTTCTTGGCAGTGGAAGTAGTGGAAAACTTGCTCTATCCAAGTCAGCAGAACAAAAAAATTGATCATTTGAAAGATGGCAAGAGCATCTTTTGAAAGATGGCAAGAGCATCTTTTGAAAGATGGCAAGAGCAGGGAGGTTGGACCAGATGACCCCCAAGCAGAATATTTATTGTCATGAACTTCTCATAGTTCATTGCATCTCTGGAGCATATTGTTTTGTAAGTTCTTTAGCTTGACATGTACGGGGGACTTTTGGAAGGGCCACTGTTGATTAATTACATACAAGTTTGTACTGATTTCTTAAAATTATGTTTATCTAGTTTGCATTTGTTACATATATGTAAATTCATGTATGTTTTTCTCTGCAACTTTTTTTCCCCAGAGTTGGAGCTGTGTATTTAAAGAATTTCCATTGGAAGACTATAAGTGGATGACTTACTTTCTGTGCTACACAAAGTCATGGGGAATTAAAAGCCACAGCCCTGACATTTTATTTTAGGATTTTACTGTGTTTTCATGTTGCTGTGAAGGACTGAATGGAAAATTTAGGTCTCTCTTACTCCAGGCCTGCAAATCTTGTGTTCAACTCTGTTGTATAGCCTTACCATGTAATCACGTCATCTTAGATGTAGTCAGGTTTGGTACAAAATATAAGAATATCATCCTGGGTGAATGTAAGCTTAAAAGAGGAATGAACTAACAACAAAAAAAAAAATCCTCAGAGTAACAAAAAGAATGCTGTGCCATCTGCAAGTTTTACCTATCTTAACTCCCAGCTGTTACTCACCTTCAAACCAAAATATGAAAAAAAAATTACTAGACATGGGCTTTACACAATGTTTTATGCAGTATTTAATTAATTTTCTTGATCTGAAACCTAAGTAAGTGACTAATGTCTTGAATCTCTTAAGTCAGAAGCTTTTTGGTAGGCGAGAGACTTGTAGAAGTATAGTCTGGGGCAGTGCTGGGTGCCTTCTTTGTGTAGGCATTGAATCTAATGTAATTAGGGTTGAAAGGAACCTCAGGAGGTCTTTAATTCAACCTTGTTGAATCCAGTCAGATCTTGAAAATCTCCAAGGATGTAGTCTGCACAGCTTTGGACAGCTCTACCAGAACATGACTGTCCTTGGGATGAAAGTGTTTTCCCTTCTTTTGGTATGTCCTTTAAATTTACATCCATTGTCTCCAGCCATGCACTGCTGCAAAGAGCCTAGGTTTATACTTGGTGTCTACCTGGGATACTTGGAAAAAGGATGAGTGTTTTTTTTTTTTTTGTAAGAGCAACAATCTAGGCAGACTTTAGTTGGCAGAAACAGGTAACATAACAAGATTTGAGATACAGAGGCAGGATAGCTGGTCCAAATGCATACAGCACTCAGATGTGGAAAAAGTTGGGAAGTAACAGCCAATTATATGTATGGTGTCCAAGCCACATATATCCATGAGATGTGTGAGACAGCATAGCTGTAGGCAGAAGCTAAGGAAGCAGTAATTGGGATTTCCCCTCTTTCACTGTTCGTTCTCTCAGTGCTTTCTGACCCTGCTACTTCTTTCTGTGAATTACAGGAAGTGCATGTCCTCCTTGTCCACTGTAGTTACATATGGTACATATTTTGTGAACTATTTCCCATGCAATATGCAGTTTAGTGTTTGTAGGAATGTGGGATTTCAGTTGAAACCTGTAGTCATTTGGATTGGTCTCTTCCCACTGTACACACTTAAGATGTATTTGATTACTTTGTAAAGCTCTTTAGCCTAATTTTTCCTCTCTGCACACCAATAAAATAAGACTAATTGTAGTGGGTCTGACTAAAGAGCCACCCAGCTCTGAGTCCTGCTCTTACCATGGCCATAGTCAGGAAGAACTCTGCAGAAATGCTGTGTGGTGTTTCCTGTGAAATAGTTTTCTAGCCACTTGGCAGTTTTCATCTCAAAGACTTGCGACACTGTATAAAGATTGCTAAATAGATAGAAATTAAAACAAATTTATGTACAAAATACTTGTTCAGTCTCCTCTTCAACTTGTATAAACTGTTAGCATACAAAAAATCATCTGACAGTGAGGTCCACGTTTCTAAGAACCCTTACATATGATGGGACACCTCTGATTCTTATTTCCTTCTCTTCCCTGCAGAAACTGGATATAGTATCTGTTAGCCTCATGTCAAGGTCCCTGTTCACTAGTTACACTATATATTCCTCAGGATTGTTTGGCTTCTGAAAGATGACCTTTATTGCAAAGTTTAGGAGCAAATTAATATTCTGGTGATCTGATTTAGATTATTAAACAAAGTGAACATCAAAAATGTCTTAAACCAACAATATATTGTGAGCAGCCATTTCAAAAGAGCTCTAGGAACTCTTAGTCTGCTCTTAGAACAAATTTAATCTGAATAATTCTTCCAAGATGCAATGAACAGAGTAATCAGTGATACAAAGTGTAACCTCAATTTCTTCCATAAACGTACTTTTTTTGTCTTTACAGGTTGAACTAGGAATTATTATTAGTATTGATCAGTTAAGCAGTGCCTTGCCCAGCCAGAGCTATGCCAGTGCCTCTGTTTGAAGTTTGGCAGTGGTTGTGCTTGTAGTCTATGTCCCAGACTGTTACTCACAAATTGAGGTGCAGTGTGTTTAGTTTTCACTCATGGTGATGAGGCTTATTAAATTTTACAAACTAAATCCAGTCTGAAATAGGACCATGACTTCATGTTTTTAACAAGTCTGATATCAAAAGTCATATTCATCTCTGATCAGATGCAGTACTTATTCATACCTCAGTTATATCTTACTCATACCTCAGTTAACTGATCAGCTCTCCTAATTTTGTGTTATATGACACACATTCTCCAGACTGTAGGAAAACAATTTCAGCACTTGTAACCTGGAACCCAGCAAAGATTCCATGCATGACTGCTCTGTCCTTTGTACTGGTTTAGTAACTATTATCTTTTCACAAGGGTACCATTTAATGATCTGTAATTTTTCCTGAAGCTGGTAGCTGCTAGAGGTGCCTCTAGAACACAAAGTCAAAAGCTTATCTTTATTTGTTTGTAGTTTTTTCTTTTGAGGAGTAGTTTTGAGTAAGATCTGTTGTGAGTAAAGAGCTAGCTATTTTGGAATGTGGGAATTGGAGTGGAACACAGAAGGTCTAGGTCCTGTAGAAAATTGTTATTTAGTCCTGTGCTAAATGAATTGTTTAACTTATCTGTTACACAGCCATGTTTAGGGTTACCATTTTTTCCTTCCTATAAAAGTTCTGAGATGCTTATGTAAAAATTTCTCTTCAAATTAATGTACTAATTCTAAGATGAAAGATTCTGTGTGTGTATGTCTATAATGTGGTACTTCAAAGGATGATTGTATGACACTGTCATTTCAATTAGACAAAAGCTATAAACATCTGTAAAATGCTGAGAAATGCTGAACGATTTAAAAACTGAATGTAGAGACATTTGACAGAGCAGTCCTTTGGGTTTATTTGTTAAGGAAAATAGTGGAGATGTGATGAATTGAGATGGTCCACATTATTTTTTCATATTTTAAATTACATTCATGTCTGCTATATTATTCTGAGAAGAGGTAAAGGATATGTTTGGAGCTTAAATTGTTAATTTACAGATTTGTCATTGTTTTTCAAGATGTTTGAGCCTAGAAAATTCTTTCACAAAGGTAGTAAATACTATAGTAATCTCAGAAATGTGATAGTTTTTCAGATTTGGAATTCCATAGCTGAATGTTTAAGTAGCATATGTTTAGTGTGTTAAGTACTCTGATAAAGCATTCCAGTGAAGTGTATTGGAATTGGGCACTTTGAGCATTCTTAAGAATTAAACTCTTTTGATCTGCTACTAATAGAAAGAATTGAAAAAGGGCAAAGTCTGTAGTACTTTTTAATGGCTAGAAAGGCATAGAAACCCTAAAGGTAATTCTTTGTGAAAACAGAAATAAACTACAACTTAACAAAACTTGTACAGTGAGGCATGTAAAGATACCTTGTATCCTCTTGAGTGTGACTGCATTGTAATTACCTTGTGTGGAGTAAAGACACCTCAGGCAGTTGACTTCTACAGCAAAATATAGGAGTTATTTTTAGCCTGAGGCAGAAACTGAGGAGCATCTCCTTATCTGACAATCTTCTTAAGTCTAAATCATAAATGGGTGTTTTAATATATCCCATTTGTGGGCTTGCTTTTTCCTTTAAAAAAAATGGGGCTAGTCAGATGTCAAATCAGTTTTTGTCAGACTTACCCAGAGGCTATTTGAATGCAGGTGTTGCCAAGCAGCTCAATACAAAAAAACACTTTTCATAGCATATTGCACTTTTTATGAGATGCAAGAATGTTTCAGAATCAAACCGAGAATTTGGAAATGGGGATATTGATGTACTTTTTCATTCATGACATATTCCCAGCTATCATTCTGCTTCTCTTTTTGATTTTTCTTTTTTTTCTTTTTTTGTGGTCTATTTATTTAGAATGATCTGGAGGTTGTTTGTACATTTTTATGTTCTAAAGCTTTCATCACATACTGCTGGCCTGAGCAGAGAGACCAGAAAATGAGCTCTGAAGCCTGAACTACCTACGTTGTGTAAGCTATCAGTTCATTGTCTATTCCATTATGATGAGTGTAAGCACCCCTACAGCTTTGTATTTAGGTGCTACAGCTTATTAGTTTAGGTTGAGGATAGCTGTTCTTCTGTTTTGAGTTCCTTCTTGGATCAATGTGGAAGGACCAGGATGATGCTCATGCACTGCTGAGCTTGTGGCTAATAAATCATGCTAACCTTACCTGGCTCCATCTGGAAATACTGGGAAATGTGGGTATGCAAATGTGTGTGGTCAAGCTTACTCTCAGACCTTTGGATGTCAGTGTTGCTTCCCACTTCCAAGAGTGTTTGGTGGGCTTGCCACTGCATTGCATAAGTACAGTTGTTCTTCAATCAGTGCAGATTGTGCACTGCTGCATGGGTCTGAGGTCTGTGTGTCAGACCTTTGTTTGGAAGCAGCAATAGTAAAAATAATAGCTTTTATACCACTTTGACAGAATGGAATGGTAAAGATATATCTGGAAATGTGTTTCTGTCCCTTCAAAATGTACCTGTAAAAGTCTTTAAGTATGCTTGGATTTTTTAGCCTGAGGCGGAAACTGAGGAGGTGTTTAGTAAATTTACTGAAGTCATAGTAAATAACAAAAAAAAGGCTAAACTGAAGGATAAATTCAAGATAGGTCTATCCTGTAATATAATACAGAACTTCAACAAAGATGACAAATGCCCTGATATTTAAAAAAGGAGATGGTAAGAAAAGATAGCTAACTATAGATATAGTTTATAAGAGACAGTTTTGTTGGTGTGTCTGGAGAGAATTGATGAATCTGATAAATAAAAAGCAGCTCACTAAACAGAGGTGATTTTCTTTTGTGCTATCAATTGGTTTATTATTATGTTAATTTTTTAAAAAGTTTTTGGTCTGTTGAATGTGTATTGTATCCAGTACTCATACTTGCATATGAGATAGTGTTTGTAGAGCCTTTTGCATTTTTTCATATTATGGAGACTGAGATAAACTTTTTTGAAGAATCCTGGGAAAAACAAGGCAGGGTTGCATAAGTGTTAACTCTTTTAGATCTGCAGTGACTGTATGACTGGATTCTCCCTTAATTTTTCACACCACCTCCAAAATGAGTATGGGATAGACAAAACTTGTATTGGAAAAAGAGGTGAGCACGTGACAATGAGAAAGTAGAGCAGCAAAATTTGAGTGTCAAAAGGGAGAAAGAAAAGTATGTTCCAGTCAAGTTGGGTATACCATGTTATTTAATTATAGGTTCTGAAATTGAAGGTATGTTGCAGCCATTCTTAAAACACAGGTGACCAAAATTTTTGTTCATATAAATGTGTATGAATCTAAGCTTAAATGTGAAAATTATTTTCTTTACGTTTATATGAGCCAGTATTTAAAATTTCAATTTTAAAGAAACCTCTTTTTTCCCCCTGAAATTGATTTGGTAGCATTTACGCAACCAGTAGTTCTGGGTAGTGATCCAAATCTGAAACAAAACTAAAGAGTCTCTTTTTATTTCTTTGGTTGCTTGCCACAGTCATTGGTTCTGCATAGCAGGACTCCAGTGGAAGCATGGAGGGACTGTATCAACCAAGATCTGTGGCTGGACTAGTATTTGGTCAATATCAAAAGCAGATTAACAAAAAAGGAAGTAGGGCCTGTAAAGTATTTTTCCACAGTTTTAAGTGGATTTTTTTTCCATTATCATCTGCTTTTATTCAATTTACAGAATTCAGATTTTTCTGTATTTTGTGCAGGGATGGTTCTCCTACATGGACACTGCTTATTAGGAAGCTGTGGTAATCATGAATGAATCCCCTTAAATATCACAGGATAGTTGGGGAGAGGGACTTTGCATTTTTACCATTAAGATTTGTGTTCAAAGAAAAGCTTAAAAATAAATGAAAAAAATTGTTTGGTTTTAAGTGCAGCTTAGATAAAATAATAAATTTAGAACGTTAACATTACAAATATATTCTTAAAAAGCAGGTAATTTTTAGTCATCAACAGAAAAGTAGACAGACTAGGGAAATACGGAAGGTGTATCTGACAGGGGAATTATAAAATACATTTTCTGTTAGCCATGCATTCATAGCAAAGATTACTTTTTCTCCTCTTTAGATTAAAATCAGTACTCAAATGTCATATTGGATCTTCTACATGTTTCTAGAATGCTGGATGCTTTGGAGGACTAATTTTGCATGTGGACACAGCTATAGAAATTGCATAGATGTGGGAACTCGTGTACTGCTGCAAAGAGGTTGCCATCAGGGATTACAGATGCTGCCTTATATCTGGAACTTAGCCTGGACCATACTTTTCTAGCTATCTTCATGAACTATTTGTAAGTCAGCACTCTGTGAACTTCATAGCAGATGGGGTGTAAGAAGTGAGCTCAGAGGGAATGGTGCTGGCTTGGGAACCAAGTACACTGAATGGGATGTGCAAGAGTGTGCTGGGTGAGACAAAGAAGCTTAGAGAATCCAGGGATAGATGACAGATGTTTGTGCTGGGGATAGCCACTGGACTCTGAATTCAGCTCTGCATCTGGGCTTGAACCAAAGTAAGTGCACTTGGTTTCATTTGAAAGGTGTTGGCTTTGAATCAGCTACAGGTACGAGAAAGGATGTGATTTCTCTGTGATAGGCAGCCCTTCCAAAGAGGACTGTAAATAATACCTTCTGTGTGTTCCTTTTTTATTTTACGTATAGAGAAAGCTTGGTTGAAAATAAAGGTTTTGCAGTTTACTTTGTTTGTAGTTATGGAAATATTTACCTTGAAATACTTTACTCTTGAAAAAATGAAAAATTTTCGTGAGTTAGCAGCTGCTGGTAGAAGTTGATTTGAAAGGCACAATTGTAACTGAAGATGAAAATTTCTTGAGAACAAAAGAGGAGTAATCACTTTATTTTCTCAATTTTTGCTTCTAAGAACTTGGTTGAAATTTTAGGTGGCATACATCATGTCTGTAAGAGGACATTCCCTTTATTAGTTGTAGCCACAGGTTTTATTTAACAACAGTCTCAAAATGCATGTTCAGTCATGCTTTAACTGTATGACAAACAAAATGCCTGAAGCTGATAGAGATAACAGCAAATGGGGACTGTATTCTAGCAGACACTGGCTTGTTAAACAGTCATGTTCATCCCTGGTATTCCAACCCTTTCTTTTCTTCCCTCAAAATTCTGGTGCTGCCAGATACTGGTGGTAGTATTCTCCAGTAATTAGGAGGCAAAAGAATATGCAGCCTATGTGCCCGACAAGTTAATTTAGTGTAAAAACATGTGACACCAATACAACATTCCTTATTGATCACTGAGGGTATTTAATTTGTAGCAAATCTGTTTCCCGAAGTAGAACAATGAAGAACCACACATAAAATGCACCCATTTAAACTGTAGCTAGCAATCTTCAAAAGTCCTTATTCTTTGTGTGTGTGTGCATGTCTGTATAATGAAGGAAAGTAGGAAGGTGGATAAAAAGCTAGAATAATCTTTAAGGTTCACTTCTAAAAGTGTATCTTAAAGAAAAAAAAAGGTAAAGGTGCTGGTATTTGAGCCTTTGTTTGGCTTCATTTAGAGCAAGCAGGTAGACCCTCTGTTTTATAAAGTACCTGGCTGCATTATTTCTGATTTGTCTTGTAGCCTGATCCTCCATTTATCTTAGTAATTTGTTTCTGACTAATTTTTTAATAGCCTGTTAGGTACCATGTCCACTTCTGTAATCAATATATGATTTATTGTTGTCCATTCTCTAACATAGTGTCCAGTATAATTAAAGGAGACTGACTGCTTTCATTAGTTGTAGTAGCTATTTAATTCTTAAATTCACCATAACTCCTGGGTGTATGCTACTAGGGATTTATTTTTTATTTCTTCATGTCTTCATTCTTAGTACAAGTTTGTAATGTTTATGCAAAGCAATGGTTGTGGGGAAATTTTTATTAAATTACCTTTTGAAGTTTTAATGGATTGGTGTTTTTAAAGACTGTGTGCTGGGAACTTTAAAATAAAACATCCTTTCAGCCTGTGAATGCATATTGCATGTCTTGGACTTTTTTTTGTGTCTCCAGGTATGTCTGAGGTAGAGCAAAGGTCAAATGTTAACCATCTCCTCAAGTTACGTTTCAGATTAAGAAGACATGAATGTCAGGAATTCGCAGGATTGAGTTTAGTGAGGCCAGTAATGTCAAAGTATTAGTTGAAAAAGTGAGGAGGGGAAGAAGGGAATGTGGCAAGAGGGAGGGGGATATTTTGCAGATACTTAAATATACTTCACCCAGCACAGACAATGTGTTACAAAGGATCACAGAACTGGCGGTGTTGGGATGAAAAAGTGTGTTGTGTGTGTTTTGCTTTTAAATTAAAAACCAGTTTTATCAGTTGTGGAATGGTTTGGTTTTGAACAAAATTAGCATTTGTTGCTGCATGGGTGGATTTTTTGTTTGTTCTTACTTTTGGTCAAGTGTTTTGAAACCTTTGAAAGTCTGCAAAAGTGGAGGTGTAATTGTGGGTATTTAGTTTTTTGTATTTTTTTCTTTTTTTTAATTGGAAAGCTTTATAAGAATGTGCTTATTTTCTGCCTAAATGCATTTGCTGCTTTATAATTTAAATGAATTTATAGATGAGTGCTTTTTACTTTCAAGACTAATTCTCTTCAAAAGATGGAGCTGTCCTTGAAAGGTGGATTTGTAAAAAAAGCCATTTATCTCCAGAAGGCTCTTTTTATTGGTCAGAACATAATCCTGTCCTCTAAATATTTAATCTCTTAGTCAGAGTGTTTTATACACAATTGGATTGAATTCCTGGATTTTTAGGGAAGGTTGAGCTTGAAGATGAAGAAGCTGTCCTCTAAATATTTAATCTATTAGTCAGAGTGTTTTATACACAATTGGATTGAATTCCTGGATTTTTAGGGAATGTTGAGCTTGAAGATGATGGTTGAGTCAGTTCTTGCTGAAATATTAGTAGATGTCTACTGCTGAAATCAACTGATCCAGGACTTGAAGAACTTGATAGGAATTCAGTCCATATGGTCATGTTACATTTCAACTTGCTACTCTGTTGGAGCAATTTACTTGTTGTGGGTATGTCATGATGCAACAGCACCAAAACCTGGACAAAAGATAACAAGAAAGAGCAATTTCCACTCAGCTGTTCTAAAGTATTTGGAAAGAGAACTGCAGAGCTAAGTGAAGACTTGTGAATTTTTGTTCTAAGCTTCAGTACCTTTTACATCAAGATAGTTAAATGGGCCTATAATGTGGCAGAAGGAACTGCTATTGGCTGGTTACCCACTTCAGACTTTCGGTGGCTGCTTGGTTAGTCCCCATAAAAAGTGCTTTGATTGTCATCTCTTGACAGTAAATAGCAAGAGGAAAAGGTGTGAAGCTTAGACACTGCAAATCTCTGTGCTGTATCTGCTGGTAGAGTACTGTATCAGAAATGGGCATATCACTTCCAGGTGTTAATGTCTGGTAGAAGGACTAAGTGTAGTTTGTTTTGACAACTGAATAAAATTAAAATACACTGAAGGGTGTACTTTTTTTAAATTTGAGCTTAATTTGGAGGCAGCCTTAATTTCCAAGTCAAACTTTACTGATTTTATTTTATACTGCTATAAATTGGTCAAAAATTTCATTATTTTTGTCTTTGGTTCCTAATTTTGCTAGAATATCAATTTCTAGTGTGACCTTTGCCAGTACAGCCATTGCTTACTGTAGTTACTGATTGGAAGTTTACTTGCTTTCATCAAATAGCCATTTCTTATAGAAGGGGAAAATTTGGTGAATTCTCTTGAGAAGGTACTTCATAATGGAGTTAAAAGCTACACCCATGTATCCCTTAGCTTCTCACTAAGATCATGCAACAATCCACAAGGAATAGGATTTGCAGAGTATGTGACCAACATGTATATTGTCTCTTACCTTATTGAAGATGAGCAGGGCTTTTGTGGTTGGTTTTCCTCTGCAGCTTTTAATCCATGAGTCCCTTTTCTTCTCTTCCTTAAATCTGAGAAAGTTGCTGCTCTCAGTGATAACAAAGCTGTTACAAATTTCATTATGGAAGGCCAAAAAAAGAAGTGATCATACTAGAATGAAGCAGAAGGAAATGGAGTGTAAGGGAATGCACCGAGAGAAAGCAGCAGAAAATAATTGATGCGAAGAGGAGAGATTTCTGGTCTTGTCAGTTTTGGTTTGATTTCAGTGAGCTATCAGATCACAAATCCATTGGAAGCTGACCTTCACTGAATTTGGTGCATTTGGAACACCTTTCCTCAATATGTATAGTCTTTATCATATGGTGTATGATGAGAGTTGTGACTTTACTGTATATCTGCTTTTGTAGCCATGTATTAGAGTGAGAGTTGGAGCAGTGAAGAAGTAAAGTTCATTGGGATAGGGCGGCTCACTTTTTGGGGGTGGGTAACTTTAGCAAATGTTACAGGAAGAAGTATACTTCTATCCAGAAAAATGTGTGCATTTTAAACAGTCCATCTTTCTTCATTCCCTTAATGAATAATAATCAATTGGCTGCTTAAAAACCATAAGCTTTGACTTTTAAAACATTTTCCTTTGCATATTTTAGGAGAGCTTTTCAAATGTATGTAAGTACTTGTTTGTGTAGACTCTTTTTTTTTTTTTCCAAATTGTTTGCTTCTGCATGTTTTTTTAGATGCATCTTTGGACCTCTGCCTGAATGCTTCTTTGCACAGAGCTTTGAATCACAGAACATTTTGCCTGAATCATCTCAGAAGGGAAGCATTGATCTTAGTTGTTGCCCAAATGTAAGAAAAATGAAAGCCAAGTGAACTCGGAGATTTCCACTTTGTGGGGTAGTGGGTGACAGGGCATGAAAGAGAAATCAAGCAGCCCTGGTGCTGTAAATGCATAGAAATATCTATTGAAGAAGGACTTTGGAAGTCTCAGAGCATTACTCTGAACAGCCTTGGATCAGGTCATCCTTGGTTTTTTTCTTACTGAGGCTTGAAAACCTTTTAAGATGTCACTCTGAGTAGCCTGACCAAGTGCTGCGCTGCTGCTCTAATACTGAAATATTGTTCCTAGTATCCAGTTGATGCATTTTGTACCCTTTGCTTTATCATCTGCTGCTTCTGAGAACAGCCTGGCTCCCTCATCTTTGTGACTAACCTTCAGATAGTTTGAGGTTGCTATTAAATTGCTTCTTGACTTCCTCTTCAGCAGGCTGAACAAGCCCTTCTTCTTCATGTGCTCTTGCTGTATAGACCCTCTCCAGTTTCTTTTCCTGCTGTTTACTTCACTTCGTGTTTTCAGAAATTACACTGATTTTGTACTTTAATCATGTTTTAATAAGAGTAAAGGGAGTATAAAGCATTGCTTATTTTTGTTGGTTGTCTTAGTCCCTGTTGTCAGTGAGCTGAAGCGTATCTGAGAAAAGTGTCTTTTTGCTGGTTCTCCTTGCTGAAGTTACTGATCATCAGAGACATATCAGAGAGAGTGTGGGTTGTTTCTTTTTTATTAAGGAATAAGAAACAAGTAAAGAATTATCTGTTTCTCAAGGTAACTTTCTCAGAATCTAGTAAAAGTTTACATTTTTCTCAGATCATTTTCTTTCCAGATGTTTCAGGGGCCTAGGGAACCTTAATTAATTCAACTGCTCTTTCAAAAAATGAAATCCAATTGAATCCAGAAAAGATACATGCAATCCCGTAATTGCAAGTAGGAAATATCTTTTAGGTTGTTCCTCATTCTTTAAACAGAAGCATTTTAGTTGCAAACAGAACCTAGAGTATTTCTAGTAACAAAAATACTCCTTGTTTATTTGGATAGATATGTATTGTCATGTTTCTAGTATTTTAAAGGATTTTGCTATTGCTTGCAGGAGCTATCTAGGAGACTCATAATCTTGGTCAATTATGGAATGCACACACAAATGTATCTGTTCTCCAGTTACAGATAGTTTAAATTTGAATGTGAAAACAGCATTGAATATTTATTCTGACTAGTACAAAGATTTAACAATTTTTCAAATCCATCCCAATATCTTAATCATCTGGTAGTGCTTATTTTTATAAAAGCTATACACTGCCTTTGTGCTGATAAAAAGGCGTGTACTCCACTAATGTAAGAATATATGTTCTTTCTAAAGATTTAAGAAATATTTAGTGATAGAATGGATTGCATAGTGGGTTTTTTTGCAGGATGGTTTTGGAAGCTGAATGATACTACTGTTTGTGAATCACTTATCTTAGTGTTTTTTAAGAATGATGTTTTATTTCCTTGGTTTCCATTCAGAAAGCCAAATTCCAAATTATGTGATGAATGAAATTTACTGGGTTTTGAAGCTCCACTTAATGGGCAATATGAATCCTCACATACGTAGTTTTTGGTGATGAAGTTCTTTGTTCCTAGGTTGAAAATGAGGTTCATCCTTTGATTTTGATTTGACTCTCTAGTCGTGCTGTTACTAAACTTATATGTGGGCAATACAAAAATAAACTCTCTTCTTGCTTTGTTAATCAGAATGGTGTAGAACAGGTGGTTTGTGAATAAAGTGCTTGATTTAGTTGTGGAGCCCAAATCTGAGCAATTTGGGGAAAGCTCAAAATAATGTTGTCATTTTAATACTGCTTCATATTCTGTATTTATTTTTCTATAAAATGTGCCAGGAGACAAGAGCTGACTATTGAAATGCTTAAAGGCCTTTTCCTTTGACAGTTTTTCAAGGGGCATATTCAAGTTAGCTCTGTCTTCCAGTAGTGGATAACTGTGACAGCCATAATCTAAAATTTGCAGATGGGATAAAGCTCGATAGTGTTCAATAATAATAATGTTAGAGTAGTGATAAAGTCCATTTGATTTTATTGTTGTCTCCTCAAGTAGGGCTGCATAAGCCCTACTTATGTTCTTCTCCCTTCAACTCTTTTTCTTTCTTCATGACTTATGTGTAAGGTATGCAGTTTGATTTCTTAAGTATTTTGCTATTAAACTAAACGTCGTGTGAGAATCCCCTGGAATCGGCTGTTTCTCCTGAAAGATGGTCTGTTGTAACATACTGCTTCTTCAGCCATGATGTGCTGCTTGTCAGAGTAAATTGGAGCACAACTTATTCATTCTTCTGCTACATCACAGGAGCTGGGATTTTGAATACCCATTACTCCTTATTCTTCAGACTTCACTAATAGTTTTGGACCATAAGTAAAGTTCTAGGTCACTGGCCCTTTCCCCGTTTGTGTTAATGGAGCCCTTTCTAAGTCTGCTGGAATGTGAAGAATGAAGTTTTACTTCCCTTTTTGGGAACTCCTAATTTTTGCCAGTTGTATGATTACTTCAAGCTTCTGCATTGCTTTAAGGAATAAAAGAGTATCACTAATTTATTTACTATGAATAATTAGAATTTACAACACAAAGAAATGACATTTAAGCCTTAGCCTTTGAGGTAGCTAATTATCATGTATATGAAGATTCCCTAGAAGATGGGAACTGAATGCTGAGAAGACTTGTTTTAATGAGGCTGGTTTAAGTTTCTTTTTTTATGTTAAGGCCCATCTTTATTCTGATGCCCCACTCATAAGCTGAACAGTAAAGTGAGATTTGAGCGAACAACAAAGAAATTATTTTAAGCAAACATGTCTCAAATCATATTAAAAAAAAATCAGGAGTTGAATTGCAAATTGAGATGTGCAATTATAGTCCTTAATGTACAATTGTCTTTTCAAATGTCAGTTTAAAAGTAGCAGCTTCAACTTCAAATATTGTGGGACTTTGTGAAGTTACATTCCATAGTAGTTTTGAGAAGTACAAAAAGGTTTAACTTGGTGTAGAAACGATATTGTAATCAGTATTTTTTGCTTCCCTAAGGTCCCCTCACATTATCTTATTAAAACGGACTTTGCATGTTGAATGTTGTGGTTTTTCAGGGAAAAAGATCAGGAGGAGTGAGAATGTTCTCTTTTGTGTGTGTGTGTGTGTGTGTGACTGTATCCAAGTTACTATCCCTAACCCAGGTTTTGTTCTGCGGCAAACTAATTTAAATCCTCCTAGGAATGCGCAATATCCTTGCCAAACGGTTTCACCAAGCAATTGAATGCTGTGTTTCAAAATAGGCATTCTTTACAAATACTTCTATTAAAATTTTGTCTTTAAGAATAGACTGTAGCAGCTCATGTGCTTTGTGGCAAATAGAGGTAAATGTTTAGTCTGTGCTGTTGAATAATTAAAAGCTCAGCATGGGTAGCTTTGCCAGGAGTGTTGCTCAATGGAGGGTGGCATATGAAGAAAACCACAAATTAAAGCACTGTAGGAGTGTAATAAATAAACCACTGGATTGATTAAAAAGAAAAACAAAAAAATTACAATTCTTGTCTCTTCTTTTAAGACTTTATGAATAAGTGATGTATCAAAGCCAGCAGAGTCAGATAAATCCTCAGTGTTTCCAGCACTTGGCTCCACACACAGACAAACATCTCAACGAGTAGTTTTCACATGTTTCAGCTGGAAGTGTATAGCAGCATCTCTTACTGAGAACTGTGGCCACTGCAGATTGGGTTGGACCTGTCCTGCTTTCAGTAAAACCTGCATTTATCTGCCAGGGAAGATCCTCAAGGGACCGACTGCTTTAGACTTGGGCTTATGGTCAGTCATCTGCTGTGATGGTGTTAGTATGGGGTTTTGTGCCTCTTGCTTACCTATCTCATTTAAGGTAGAGTTACTAATAGTGGGTGTGCATGTGTAATAGGTATAGCCCATTACAATGTGAAGTAAGGGAGTTGTTTGAAACAGTAGGTTTGGATACTTTAAATGAATCTTTTCAGTTCCAAGGTCTGGTAGTATGGCCATGGCCAAGTCCTATCTTTCATTTGGAGGACCCATCTGACTTAAATGTGCAACTTTTTTCCTCAAACAATTATTCAGTCGTAATGTAAGTTGTGTTGTTGTGTTAGATTTCTGGTTAGATTGGTATTACTGTGCTACATGGATGAGCACTTGTTGTTAGGAGTACATGTTGAAGAAATATTTCTATTTTGTGCCCAGTGGAAACAAGGGTAAGTGTTCATGTCAAAAGAGGTTTCTCTAGCAAGTTGGTTCATCTCCAGTAAGGATAAACATTTGAAAATGATCATGTCTAAATAACTTGCTCTCAAAGTAGTTGTTCAAAATAGTCTCTGCTCCTTTAATACTGATTTCTAGGAAACCTTGCAATATTGGAGAAGTTGTCACAGAATTTAAGTATAAAATTATGTTTATAATTACAAAAGCAATTCCGGGTACATAAGTCCAGATGAGCAGATATTAGCTAGGTAGGAGTCGGTTGCAAGTAAATCTATTTTATTTTATTTTCTTGACTAATGAACAGTCAGTGTCATTTAGCAGATCATTTTTTCCTAGTATTTTAACTGAAACCATCATAGAAGTATGTTGTAGTCATCTTGTAAATAGCTTGTGTTAGCAGGAAGGCAGAGATTGTAAGAAAGGTAGTAATTCTGATTAAACAGGGAGAATGGATGTGAATTAATTTCTTCAGGAGGTGTGCTAGACTAATAGTAATTGAAGTAACTGACTGTGGTGCAGTCACTTGAATAAGGTTGAGAAGGGGAAAGTGTAATTTAGGAACTGATATTCTGTGCTTCAAAAAAAAGAGCCTGTAATTGAAGTGACATAAGAGCACATTGTACTCATTCAGGGGAAACACTCCAAACATCCCGACATCCTTTCTTGGCAGGAATGAGTGGGAACGTGTTTGAAAGCAAAGCAGGTGTGGAACAACTTTTTTATTTCCTTTCTTTTTGACCGTTACCTTCTCAGATTTGAACTGTGTTCTGCTTAGGGGAGTACCTGATGTGTACCTGTGTCTTCTGATGAAGAGCCAGAGTGCTGCAATCCCATAGGTGTGAGAGCAGAATTGCCCTACTTCTTATGCTTGTTTCTCCCAGTTTGCTGTGCAACTGCAGCTAGTTTCTGTGGACTGTATTCATGAAGGTTGATGGGGATAAATG
This sequence comes from Lichenostomus cassidix, assembly GCF_008360975.1. Classification (NCBI taxonomy): domain Eukaryota; kingdom Metazoa; phylum Chordata; class Aves; order Passeriformes; family Meliphagidae; genus Lichenostomus; species Lichenostomus cassidix. The sequence continues at coordinate 37,878,246 of NC_139480.1, read as the reverse complement.
TGTTCTTGGTGCAGTTTGTTATCCTTCTTTGTTGTTTCTGTTGCCACTGCAACTCTTCCTGTGAAGAGTTTACTGTTTAAAAACTCCCAGAAAATAAGGCTGCAGGGAACCTTGAAGAACCATCTCATTTGTCATCTTGTCCTAACAAGATTCTTGCACCTGTGTTATACTTGACATTTATCTTCCATTGTTGTGTACTTTAAAATCTCCTGTGATGATGTTTGCTTTTCTAAGCAAACTGCTCTATGCCCCTTTTTTGGATGTGGCTTTTTGTGTGTTGTTGGGGGTTTTTTTTCTGTAATGTATTTGTTGTTTTTGCAACAAAACCGTATTAGGTTGAATGAGATGCATAAGTGAATCAGTGTGCATCCCATTTGCAAGGTGTGGTTTTGTTGTCACTAACCCAGTTGGTTGTTTATAATGTGAACCGAGATTTTGGGAGAAATTCTTTCTTACTGCATTTTGTATCAGTAGTAAATGACCATGAAAGCCTTTGGAGGTGTTTGATATGAGAATGCATAGATGTACCTGTGTCTTGCCTGCCTCTTCACATTTTAGAAAGTCTTTGAACCCAAACCATAAATTGAAAAGTAGCTACAGAAGAGAGTCAGAGCCTTTCATTATTCCAGCTCCATTTAATAAGATACAACAGTTTATAGAAATGAAGATAGCCAGAAAAATCCTAGGCCATGCTTATATTCCAGGCATAAACTCCTACAGCTAAATTACCGATACCTTCTTTTTGTCTTTGCAGTCTATGTCATAAGTACAGTTACAAAAAAGGCATGGATGTGTGTATGTGTACAAAGCTCTACTTATTTTAACAAAAAGGAGTTCCCTGTTAAAAAATGTGGAAATTTTTGCTTAAAGCAGAAATAAGAAACTACTAAAACCCTAGTAGCATGGGGCATATTGCAGTAGCTGTGTTATGATCCTTTGTGGTCTTGTTTTCAATGGATATTTTTTCCTAAAATGACTTGCATATGTTAGCAGGAGAAATCATTAATGTGAGGAATGCTATTATACAAGGTATATATATTTTAATGTGGTTTTGTATGTCTGTGCCAACAGAGGACACGGATATAATTGATTACAAATTTCACATGGAGTTAGGCCATGTCCTTATGCTATCACTTGTGTTTGTGCACGTGTTGTAGTAACAGGGCAAGTGGCAGGTCTGAAGATTAGAATTTTTTGGATTTATTGAATTAATTTACAGTGGGATCAGTGCCTGTACAGGTAACCAAACATTGTGCCAGGACAGAAGAATGGGCAGTGCTGACCTCAGGATGAACAGAAGATGAGGCTGGGCTGTTTGACCAGTCTATGGGTATTTCTGACTTCATGCTGTTTGTGGTGGACAAGGCAGGTTAAGCCCAGCTTGTTCTTGTCAATCCATTCTGCTCATTTATATTTGTGTTGCAGTTTTCTTTCAGTTGCAATGGCCCTGCTGTGTGTGCAGCCAAGCTGCAATAAGGAGCATGTTAATCCAGTCTTTGACCCTGATAGGCTTTTTACCTAAGGAATGACAACACAGGGCTATGGTGGTGAAACTTGCAGTGGTTAGATGGATGAGCTCTGCAGCTCTGTAGTAATCTTCCCTTTTCAACTTAGAGTAATAGCAGCTGTGCAGCTTGCAAGGGGAAAACTGCTCTGAAGCACATACAGCCTGCAGATTCAAGAAATCACCTTGGCCTTGTGTCAGAGCTCTGAAGTCTGAATCAGTAGTTTGTTTCCCTTTGAAAATACATGGTGTTTAGTATTATCAGGGACACTATTTATATCCCAGAATAGTTAATAGCGTCAAATGTTAGTATGTGCTTTTCGATGAGTTTCTGTTGAACCCCTGTTACTCTGGTTTGAATTGCTGAGGTTTTAATTTTATGAGATTTATTTTCCATGTCCAAGCTGCTTTAGATCCTTACTTTTACCTGACTTGCCTATGCTGGTCCTGGCACTTGTTTGATCCTGTAGTTAGCTAGACCACGGTGTACAAAATACTGTTCACTTTTTATAAAGGTACCTTTCTGCTAGGAAAGTAGCCTGGCATAATTTGCCAGTGTCAGGGGAGGGGATGCAGAGGACTGGTAGATGCCCATGGGCAGGAGCAGGAATGAGGGAGAGTTGGAGTATGGCTAAACAGACACTTGCTAATTTAAGCTGTTGTGGAACCTCAGCCCTTGTCCATTATTTTGTTAAATTTCTTAGGAATCTTGGGGGAGGGAGAAGTCTTGTTTTCTTGGCTGGAAAAAGCAATTACAGGGGGACATGAAAATAAAAAATAGGAAGTAGAAATAAAATCAAAGCAATGCAGAGTTATTCCAGTGTTGAAATAAAGTTTGGCTCAACTTTAGGGTGAAGGTTCAGTTCTGATTATATCTAGAGTAGTTTCCTTTCTTTAAGTTGTCTGGTGCCCTCATACAGTTAGTCACAGATATGCAAAGAAACGTGGTGTTTCCACATTATTTTAATATTGTTTGTGAGACTTTAGGATTCCTTGTTCTTCCAGATCTGCAGAATAGAGTCATGTGGCAGGGAAGGGGAAGAATTTTAAATATTTACTGAACAGAAAGCTTTATATATAAAGCCTTCTGCTAATTTTTGTTCCATTAAGTGCAGGTGCTAAAAGGTTAATAACTACACTCTCACATCTATTGTATCAAGAGATTCTTTCTAACCTAACACAATGTTAATTTCTATTTAAGGAAGAATGTCTGCAGGAGCCAGTGGTATTTACTAACTGCGCCTGTAAAAACATTCCTTTTCACCCTCAGATGCTCACTCAGCCTTCTGTTTTCCAAGCAACATTATTACAGGCTTTAGCTTGTAGTCTGAGAAATTAAAAGCATGTTTTAATAACGAGAACAGCAGAATCCTCTTTCCTGACTCCTCGGATACTTGTTCACTTGCTTTCCTCTGGTTTGGATTGGACTATAAGTGTAGCAATGGCTGGGGGATTACTTTTGTTTTTGTGTGTGCATGTTTTCCTGTTAACAACATGCAAATCCCTACTGTAGCATCAATTTATATTTGAAAGGGTTTTTTTGTCATTAGGATTTTTTAAATCAAGAGAAAAAGGTCATTTAAACATCATTTGGCCATGATGAACTGAAAGGAATCCCATTTCCAATGCTGTCAACTCATACGAATTTCTCTCCTTGTCCTCTTTGGTCACACTGACAGGCTGTCAGGTTGGGCACAGTAGTGGCCCAGGGCTTGCTCCATGGTAACAGAGTGAATGCTTCTACCCTGTGGTACCTACAAGATGCATATAATTGTTTACCTTTCTTTCACTGAAGAATGGTAAAGTTTGAATTATCTTGTGTTTAGCACAGTTTGGTCTACAGAAAACAATGCATGTGAACAGTTACTATGGCGAACACGATGCATGTTAATTTTGCATCAGTCTTAACCTTAACCTCACGCTTTCATTACACTCAATAGAAAGGGGGGAAGGGGTGTAGCCCTTCTCTTCTGTGCCTCAGCAAGGGAGACCCTTGCCAGTGCCTTGCCTCTGGTGCACAGAGGAAATTCCTGTCACCTTGTAGCAAGGGTTCCTGGTCAGCGGTAATGGGCAGATTTCTGAGTATTTCAGAAGAGAGGACTTTACCCAGTATTCCTGTTTTGCAGTTGAGAAATGCTTGTTACAGTTGATGTTATGAATCAAGATAATAAATGCTTTATAAGCTGCAATCTTAATGATTTGCTCAAGCTGGCTGGTCTAAAAAGGTAGATGGGGTGACATACAAATACTTGATTGCTGAAGACCTGGCTAAGACTTACACTGTATTGGATGCAAGTAACTCTATGGCTAAAAAAACCCCAAAACCTTATCAGTCACTCAACAATTAAAATAACAGTAATGGAATATTGCCTTTTTTTGTATAAGCTCTTTCTGCACTTGTGAATATAAGCTTTTATTTATGCAGCGTTTTCCCCTGCTTTGTTCTGGTTTGATTTCCTGTAGAAATAGCACTGCTCTCTTTCGCAAGGAGTTACAGTAGTGTAAGATTCTAGTGAGTGCAGTTGTTTTGAACTGTGTGATGTGACTCATTCCTCCCATTATGATCCTGTGCTAGGATTGCCTCACACCTGGATGGATTTTTGTGTTTTGTGTCTGTGCATGTTGTTCTCTGTTCTGAGGTCACCATATTCAAGTACTACTTTTGTACTAAGGTTCTTGAACTTGCTGGTACTTTTTTATGGACTTAGTGTGCACAGGAAATACTCTAGAGTAGTGAAGTCTTGTCTATCTGCCTCTTCCCGTCCTGAAGTCCTAGTTCTTCTTACCTGCTGGAAGTAGGTCTGTCTTAGACCTGATAATTGAAATATGGAAATTTTTGAATGCATGCTGCAGGGGAAATTAGGCAGCCCACTCTTGACAGTGACAGAAAGGCCACCAAAAATAAGTACTTTGTGTAGTTTTGCTTCTCAGACTGATTGAAACAGATGCATCCTTTGCTTGCTTGCTTATTTTTGCTGCTGTTATATCTGTTTACTTGAGTAGCTCCCTCTCACCAGGCATCAGCTACATGTTCTTTCTGTGAGCCTTTCCCACAGCTCTTTCTGTCTCCCACGCTTTCTCCTCGTCACTCCTAAGTCAATACCGTAGTTCCCTTAGTTCCTCACAGAGCTTTTGAATGGGAAGAGTCAAACACCTGCTGAGCTGGCACAGGGCTGTATACAGCACTGACTGCTTAGGTGGAAGGGTAACTGCCTGTTCTGTCTAGTCCTTGAACTACTGTGGCAACTAATCTGCATGTTTCACTTTTAGCACACTTGAATTAACCCCCTCCCACTTGTGCAACTTTCATATCTTAGAGAATCTATTATTAAATATTAATTACTGTCTGGAGCACACACACCCACACACACCCACACACCCCAGCATTAGTGACTTCAAAAAGATACGGATACCAAAAAGCTGTGATTTCTGAGCCCAGTTTCCATAAGAAGCAAGGGTAAAAGTGGAGGGAACAGAAGATTCTTATGCTGTTAACATGCAAGATTGCACTGTGAGACCTGGACTGGATTTACATCAAGATCCTTGGACACTGATATATTTTTCAAAAAGTGTTGGCAATGCCCCTGAGGAAGAGGACTTCCCTCCAAATACAGAGCTAAAGAGTGATTTTGGAAGTCTAGGTTGGGAAACAGCTTCACAGAATTGTCACTAGGATAAATTTGATGATACAATGTGTTCTACCAAGGAAATAGTTACAATATTGACTGCAGCAACAACTTTAACTTTGTGATCTTACCTGGTTGTATGTCCCCGGGAGGCTTCAGTACCACAGATGTGCTGTGTCTGCCTGCGCAGTTTCTGTCAGTTCTGTCTATACCTGACAACAGTGCTGAACCTGTCAAAAGTGTTTATTTATTGCCTTGGAAGTCAAATTCAAACATTTTTTTTCATCCAGATAAATGCCTATCCTGTTTGAAGTGCTTTTCCAGTGCTACTTCTCCCTTTCTGCCCCATGGCTGAATGTAGAATCTATCTCTGGTTAGTACACTTACTTGCATTAGGACTCAAAAGAAGCATCTGGGGGAGCAGAAATTATGATTGATATTTTTATCAGTTTTTCTGTAGATTCAGAAGATCTCACTCCTAAATGAGAAGTGTAGTACAGCTCTCAAAAAAGCATTGTGCCAAAGTTTTCTTTTTCTCTTTGGGCTTGTTTCGGAGTCTGTTGTCCTGGCTTGCCTGTGCTCAGTTGGTTTTCATCAGCCTTTTTGTCTTTGTTTAGTTTGACCAATCCCACACCCACTGTATGTAAACAATGAGGGAGATTTAGTGAGTTGAATAAGAAAAATTACAACTAGCCCATTAGGCAAGAGAGCAAAATCCTATGAAGGCACTGCATTAAAAATATAATTAAATGCAACTTGATATTCAGACAATATAAATGGCTACAAACTGCATGCTTCAGGGGATAGGATAGGTAGGAATACAGTTCCACTGATTAACCTGTTTGGTCTCCTTTTAGAACATTCTTCAAGTACTGATCTCATCTTTATTTCTCTTCAGAAGCACCCTAGATGTACTAGGGAAGAAAACATTCTTCTGTATTATGTGGTTGCATTAGAGGAACAATTCTGTTTTGAAAAGAGTGTGCTAATCTTCTACAAGATTTTTTTCTCTCCCTGTTTCTGTGGCTATAAAGAGAAGGGTGCTCAATCTGTATGGTCTTTTTCTACATGACAAAAGATCTTTCTCTCTTTTTGAGCATTGTTTCTGTTTGCTAAGTTTTTGTCAGAAACACATGGCAGTGAAAGTCAAAATGGTGGTGGTTACAGAAATTTTTTACTCCATTATCTGTTAAGTGGCTTTTGTTCAACCATTGTTTACATGCCCTCTAATACCAACATCTAGAATCTTTCCTAATACAGGAGCAAGTTTAATAGGAAAAACAGCATAGGCAGGCATCAAGTGTGTAAACTATCACTTGTTTTCTGTACATCCAGGATGAATTCTCTTTTCTGCTCTGCAGTCTGTTGATTGTTGTTTCCTAACATCTGTGGCATGATGCAAACTGAGAAATATTTCTTCTGTGAACAGTACAAATATTTTTAACAAATGTCTCTTTTTCCACCTGGCTGAACTGACAAACTTTGTTTTACCAAATTTCTTCTGCTCAGCCAGTGGTTTATCATCTTTGTTTTGGATAGGGTGCATCATTTCAGAATGTTATTTAGGAGGTTAATGAGACTGGTTTGGTGACTGACTCCACTTCTCTGTGTGTGAGGTTTTTGGGAACATATCTGTGACTTTCAGATTCATATGTTCAATGCTATTAGTGATTTCTGTGTACAAAATGTAGTCTTTATAAGCTCTATACCAGAAGTCAGCCATCACCAGAGGAGGGAAAAGACATGTTGTTACTAGCAAAGTAGAACTAAGGAGCAGTGTGCAAAATTTGAATGAGGAGCGCGATGTTTAATTTTACTCTTTTAGCACATAGAGATGTCCTGTATAAGAACCCTATAGTTCTGGAAGTCAGGTAGCCTGGAATTGATTGTGGATCATACCAACAGCATTAGGAGGATTTGGCTGCTTTTTTCTTAGACCCTTTATTTGATGTTGATTTACATTTTCATTTTGAGAACGTGGGATTGGGACTTCTGAATGAATCATTATTATCTTCATATAATAATTTCCCCATTATGTTACACCTTGGCAGGTGTAAGCAGTTTGATGTCATTGCATCAGGTTCCTCAGTCAGTGTTGCTGCTTTATACTTCTGTTCTTAGGTGTTGATCTGTCAGAAGGGCTCAAAAATTATAGCTGTGAGTTCAGTATTAAATGGTTTGGTGCTTAATTCTGAGAGCTTGCAAATCCATAGTTTTTATTATGTCTTTCTCTTTTCTAGAAATATTTTAATAATGGTAGATAGCTTTTGCAAGACAAGTTTTCTTGTATCCCTGGAATTTTACTCTGTGACTTTAATGTTGTGGACTAAGTAGTTAAATTAAGCATATCCACCAATCATTCTTGACAAGCCTTGTGATAAAGGATTTTTTGGCGATTAGTTTAAGTTAAACATTTGACTTTTGAACTCATTCTTGTGGTATGTTTGAAAACACTGGTGACCAAACAGTATATTTGGATGAATAACAAACTGCAAACATTGCTGCTTTTTGTTATTATAATGAGGGATAATTGACATTCTGGTGTTGATGCCGTTGATGTTTTACGTAAAGCTTTAAAAGAATTCAAAATACTTTGTTATTTTGCTCTTAATACGGACAAATATGTTGGGTTTTTTTCCAGAAACATTTTTAAGAGGATTTTAAGACTTTAAATTGTATTTGCTCTGGAATATGATTGAGTGTACAAAGTAGGCACTTATAAGTTCTTACTGTGGGTGAGAAAAGGGTAGAGTTAAAAAAAGAAGGTAAATGTGACTTATAACTAGGAATGCTGTGACTTTTGCAGAGCAAGATGTGCCTTTCACTGATCTCTAAGTGATGCTCGTCTTTTTGCATTGCTTTGTTGGCAGCATGGTCAAGGATGAGCGAATTCTATGGCTGCAGTCAGCTGTGCTCTGGCCCACCTGCTGGGCACTGACCCATTGCTGTTGTTGGGTCTCTTTTGATCTCAGATGCCAAAGATTCCTGCCTTTACTCTTCTTCTATGTTAAAAATCCATGCTTGTGATTATACTAATTGTTGATACTGGACTGCTCCAGTTAGAGACGTAGACTTTTACAAGTGCACAAAAATAATGCATATAAGGTGTTGGAGTTCAGTATCCTTTTCTGGACTCTATTAGTGTGAGAATTGAGGTCTTAAAAAAACATAATCTTTTACTGGGTAATCCATAAAACTGTTTGTAGGTTTCAGAGAGTTCCTATGAATAACAGGAGCTCTTTTCACTGCTGTAGGAACAGTTTTCAACTTGTAAAAAAAAGCACTTCAGCAAGTGAAATGTGATGAAAGTCTTGCATAGTGAAAAAGGTGCAATTCTTCCAATTATACTGTCATTCTAATAAAAGATTTTATTACTCTAAACCAGTTTTACTTAAATATTTTGGGTGCTGTCTGGACATGGTAATAAAAGTGTGTTACAAATATGATTAAAATTAATGTTTCAGAGGGGAAAAGTTATTTAATCTTAAAATCATAAAGGTTTTTGGGATTTCTGCTTGGTTTTGATGGGTGTTTTGGGAGGTGATGATAGAAAGGTTTGGTACTATGCAAAGGGTCAGTCAGATGGTATTTAGCTGATATCAAAGTTGCGCATGGTAAAGCGAGGAAGCATTTGGTTTTCAGTGCTGCAGTAAGAAGAGTGATTATAGAGAAATGGTGTGTAAAATAGTTGTATTTTATTTGCAGTTAACTTCCAGGTTTTTTCAGAATGGTCAGCCAAGGGAAAGATGATGTTGATTCCCAAAATGTATGTTGCAGTAGTTAATTGTCTGGATAAGTCTTTTTCAGAGTTAAAAGCAATTCTTATATCTTGTCTTATATTTCTACCACGGAAGCTTTTAGAAAATATTTACATTTAATAGAAACCTTTGCAGTTTTGTGACATCTTGAGATGAAGTTGTGATAGTGCACTTTGAACATTTTCTAAGCATGCAAAATATCCTTGTAAAATTGATTTTTTTTTTTTTTTTTTTTTTTTTTTAAATTGCCTTTTTAAATTGTTCATAGTTGTTTTGGGAAAATGGGAAGAAGCCTAGATTTGTTTCCTCTCCTAGATTACTACCATGATTAAGCTAGAAAAGCCCATCAAGGTAACTGGTAGTGTTTGTGATGTAGTTTCTGTTTATTGCCCAATTTGAAGCTGAACATGGGGTTTTACCGAAAGTACATGTCTGCTTGCACATCTTGCTGTACTGGTTAAATATGGTTTTATCTCATGTGCTCATCATTTGCAAAAAGCTGATGTAGCACAACCATTCCTGGAGTTCTGTGAAATAAGTAGTTTGAATGGGGTTGTATCTGGTCCAGGCGAAATCAATTGAGCTAATTAAAACTGCTGAAACTAACCTGACTGACCTTTCATGAAATGAACTGGGAAGCCCTTAGTTATGTGCTTGGCCAGCAGAACTCCAAGGCAGAAGCAGGTTGGTGCAGGAAGGGGGGTGGGGATAGGGACATTTTGACTCAGCACGATTTCTTGTGGTGAGAGCAGCTTGTGAGTGCTCATAAACTGATCATCTGCACGTAGGAATACTGCTTCTTCCCAGGGAAAAGACAGTCTCCCCAACTTTTGCTTGTTCTTAGCAAGACACAAATATTTATAGGAAGCAAACCAGTGAATCATTAGAAATGTTCTTTGTACAATGCCTCTTTAAATAGAGGCTGGTGGTATGCTGGAATGTGGGGATATCTTTGTGGCTGTTTCTTTCATCAGTCTGATTTTTTTGAAAGCATCTTATTCTGCTTGTATTTTCCATACTAGAGGTTTACAGAAAAATGTTTATACTACAGCTTCAAACATTTACTGAAATGCTAGAAAACCTAAAGAATTTCTGTGGATTCCCTGTATTAAGATCAGATGTGGGAATGTCACATTGAATATCTGCTGTACAAAACTCAGATGATTTTAATGGAAAATAAGAATCTGAAATGGTATGTGCCTAGCGGCAAAATAAAAAAGCAGAGGAAAGGGAATGGACAGAGAGAATTATATAATGGGTCAGAATTACACCTTGGTGGTTACAAGTCCATTTCTCTGCTGTGCTGGCAGAGAAAATAATTGCTGCACTTACGTCTTTTTCAATGATGTGAAACTAGTTTTTACAGCAAAATGCAACGCAGTAATCCAGCTGATTGAAATGTCTTTTGGGCTGAGGCAATTTCAGTTGGAGGGCAGTTTGAAAAGCTCAGTTTTTAAGTGTGTAACAACACTTTGGATATTTAAATTTTTTTCAATAATAGTATATCAACCATGTAATGTGGTTTTATTGATATTTATTACTCTAAAAGTTATCTTAGGACATAAATAGTAATAATACTAGCAGACAATAACTGAAGATGAAGTGCATAAGCAGGGTATTTTCAATAAGAAAGCCCATTTCATCATGAGTCAAAACAAACGGATTTCCCTATTAAGTCTAATGGTTACTGAACCAAAACTTCATAACTTAGTAAAAAGCAGTAAAAGGTTTAAATGATGTAGTTGTTACCATGTTGGCTTGTACTCAGCCTGCATTTCATAAACATTGTGTAAATTGGTGTGTCTGCAAGTTTGGAAGGGGAACATAAATCTTGTGCTTGGGAAACCACAGAAAGCCTCTGACAGTGCCTAGGAATCTGCTTTAGGGCAGCAAGGCATTGGCAGCCCTGGCCAAATGTGCCATGTCAGCTGCAGATGGTGACTATCAACCTGTGCCTGGGACTCTTCCAGCTCATCTCTTACAAGTAATAAAAACCTGGTGCTTCTGTGGTTCTAGCCACCCAAATCTGGGCTGGCCTCAGCTGGCGTGGCACCTGCTGCAGTGAAGGGAACTGGAGTGGGGAGCAAGCCCCAGTAGTCTTTAAAACAGAGATTATATGCTCTTCATTAGATATACATAAACTGTTTAACCAACCATTCCATGCTTGGGAAGAAGGCCTTTAACTTTAAAAGTATGGATTATTTGGGGTGATTGAATACTTTTTGATGGTACTGATTAGCAGACTTTGGTGATCTTGGACCTTCCTGAGAAGAAAGGAAAGGGTGGGAATGGACATTGCTGGCAAATCCTAACTTGAAAATGTTTAGTTTAAAATTTTGTGGCTAGAGTTTTCATACCAGATTTTGTTCCTATCCAAAATTGCTAGAAGAATAGTTAGTAGCAGGTGATCTTATATTAAAGGAGAGAACATTCTTCATTACAGACGTAATTGTATTCAGCAAAAAACATTTCTGTGGAATGCTGATGGTCTCTGCAAAGCTTATGAGAAGCATGGATCTGAAGGAGAGAATTTGTGGAGAAAGGTACAATTGTCTTAGTCACTACTAAGACTTCTTTTCCTGCAGTATTGATATTTGAGCTTCATTTTTGGTGTTAAAGAATGTTGTTCCTTGAAAAGGCAAAGTTGTTGTGACATATGTGAAGATTACTAGTCTCTTCTGCCTTGAGTCACATTTCTCCTGTGCATTCTGGAGGCTGCTTTTCCAAAATAGTTTCAAACAATCTCTTTCATTTGAGTTTATCTGGGATGTCCATTCTCTGTCATGACAACTTGGAGACCAGAACAATCTGAAAGTTTTCCTATTTCTCTAAAACAGTATCATTCTTCATCTTCATTACATTAGTTATAATTTATATTATACCTCTTGTGAGCCTTGTAGTTCTTTCTGAGCAAGACTGGCTTTGTAAGAGCTGAAGATCACTCTGTTTCTTTTTGCAGTAGGGCTTTATTAATTCTTATTGTGTCACTTCATAATGGATTAATACAATAATGGGATAAATTGGGACTTCAGTTTATGTTATCAAAATTTTTAAGTTTTACAGGTAAAGGTTTTAAAGGTAGAGGATGTTGATTTAAAGATAATTTCCTAGAATGTGCCATGACAGTGTTTTTTAAATGCTTTGTTATAAATCGACCCAAAAGAATGAAATTAAATATTTGTAATTATTTTACTAGAAAAGACTCACTGAAAGTGTTTTTGAATGTGTAATGATTCAGCCATAATCATCTTTGAAGTGTGCCTTTCTTAGTGATAGGAGCAGGTCTGCATCAGTTGCATTGAAAGGTTAGTTAGAAGTAGACTGGTGAAATTGCATTAGTGTTGCTGTCATGAGCGCTGCTGTGGAGAGTTTAAATGGCTTTTATTCAGGTTCACTTGCGGAAACATATCCCTTTCTGGTTTGTCAGTTTTCTAGCACTTGTATCACCATAGTGTTTGCTTTGGAAGAGCTGGAGTTAGTTTTTTGATATACTAGTGCTATTTTCAGCTAGGAAATAACACTGGTTTTATTTTATTTTTAAAGATACTGTATTCCGGCAATCTCATTATATGCTTTTGACTAGTTTTGTGTCATTTGGGTAAGATGATGACAGAGATTGCCAGTATCTGAGCCTCAGAATAGTGACTTTGTTTTTTGTGCATTAGAAATTGCAACTGAAATAATTTGACATTCGTCTTTGTCTCTACTAGTCCTGTTCTCTGTTTCTCAAGGTTCTGTACATTAATCTAGAAGCTTTTTCTGATGTCTTAAACTGATTAGTTCCCTGTGTTTCTGTAACAAGGTTTCACACATCTCTTCTTCTAATGCAGCACACTGGCAAACTGCTTATGAAATCACTTTTTTTTTTAAATTTTTTTTTTAGCTTTGTCTGCTTTAGAAGTTGGTCTTCTAACCATAAGATTGTGGGGGTTTTTTTCCTTTCTGTAAGTTTGTGTACATTAAATTAGTAGACTGATTTAGGCTTAGCTGACTTAGCCCAAAGCTGGTTGAGTCCACATTTCTACCCTGGCCTTAAAGTGGCTTTCAGCTAGAACAGAGGCAGTAATACTGATTATTTTTTAATTTACTTGCCTACTTACCTTTCCTGTCTCTTGCCTTACAGCAGTCAGTGCTTTAGAAATGCAATCCTTTCAAAGCAAGTACTTCAGCAAATCTAGTACGAAACATTTGTGTTGAAGAGTCAAAATGTTATATATGCATGTTAACTGTTAGTAATTAATGACTGTCCAAGTAATTTAAAAATTACTGATCTTCAGTGGTAAGTTTTCAAAGACAAAATGAAAACCAAGCAGAGCAAAATTAAGATGTTTCATTGAGGCTGACACTTCAACCTCAGCAGTTGCCAGTGTCAAAAAAGATCAGCTGTTGCGTGAAGAGTACAATTAACTTTTTTTTTTGCCTTTCTGGACTTCCTCAAAATCTTTTATGTGTAAAGGTAATGAAATTGCATATGGCAAACAGGGTTGTAGAATCATTCAAATGGAAGGGAACTTCAGGTATAGTCTGAGCTCCTGCTCATAGCTTGATTAGCACTGAACTCACACAGCGTTGTCTAAACCTTTGCCAAATAGGATCTTGTTTAGATTATTTTTTACTTCTGTGATGAAGAGAAAGCAGTTAGTTGGAAACAAAAGAATTTAAACATTTAATTAAAATTTTCTGAAATATGAAATTAATGTTTAAAAATATTCACTGTGAATTGGTGTGTGAATTTTGTGAAATATGGGAAGCATGTGAAGCAACACACAAAGACTATAACTGATAACTGAGTATTTTTTGTTGTAGAGCCTTGATGAGTACGAAGATGATGAAGCAGGGCAGAAGGAACGAAAGAAAGAGGATGCTATTACCCAACAGAATACGATACAAAATGAGAGTTCCAGTGCAGATACCTCTGGCTCATACTTACTCCAGGTAAGATCTTAACATTGTTCATTTTAGTATTTTACTCAGATTTAAAACTCGTACTGCCTTCTTTGGCTTTCTTAACTGTAGATTATACCCTACATGAAAAAACCCTAAAGTTCAGGAGTTGACACATTATTAAAAACACAGTATGAGGTTCCATTCCTTAAACTGAACGCTACTGAGATGAAGATTCTATTTCTGTTGAGGCCTTGAAGCATTTGATGTTCATCATAGAACTTGCTGTTTAGTGGGGGGAAGAGAAACTGGGAGGTTCAAGTGAAAAATACTGACAGGTTTAGAAAATTCAATTGTTTGGAGGTAGGCTTTTAAATCAAGATATGTTTTCCTAATTTATTTTGTCAAGTGACTTCTAATTACTGATTCTGGGATTGAAACCAGTGCATAAACGCCTAGGAAAAAGGCCTTTGGCTCTATGAAACCTTTCCTTTTTATAGCTCTCCAATCCCCTGACTACATTCTTTCCTGCAGTGCCCTCCCCCTGACATCAAAACATTGCCAATCATGCCCAGTACACCCCTCCTTCATACTGTACTACTGTGGCAAACATTCTGTCTCTTTCCTGGGTGCACCAAGTCTCTTTAACGAGTCTTGTTTCTTCTTATGTTACCTCACAGCATGTACAAACCCAGCTGTACAAACTGAGACCATCCAGCTCTGTCTGTTGACTCCACCAGAGGCAGCAGCACATGCACAGGGAGAAAAACACGCAAACAAACCAAGCACGTGGTGATCATGGGTAGTTTTCAAACTATCCATAACTAGAGGGGGCATGGCTGGATTTGGTGGATCTGGATGCACTTTCCTTCTAAAAGTTTTCCCAGTCTTTCATATGCTCATGGATGCTTTTAACATTGAAAAGAGCCTGTGGCAGAGAAGTCTACAGCTTACTTACCTGGAATGTCAAGATCAGTCTCCTTTTGTTATAGTTGAATCTGTCATTTTCCATCTGTTTTCGTGTGATTTCAGCAAAGTGTCCCAGTGAAAGATATGGGGAACAACTGCTTTCTCTGTATGTGACTGGATGCAGCAGAGAGAGGATGGCGCCTCTCATCTGCCTATTCCCTAGGCTGAAGAATTCTATTTTACTTGGTTGTTCCTCATGCAGGAATTACTCAGTAATGTTCTGTTACTTTCCAGTTTGTCTGTATTTTGTTTGGTACCCGAAAACAGAACTGATGAAACATTCAGTATGGCATGCAGTCATAGAGTAGTTTAGTTGGTGGGGTTTGTTTTTTCTCTGTTTCTTTCCTAGTAATTCCTGATATCTGTCTGTTTGTCTCCTGAGCACTGAATGTACTGTTTATGTCGTGTATGCCTAATCTAATTTAACATTTTGGAGTTATCTGTGAGTGAGAATGACAAGCTCAGAGGCCAATGCCTGTGTAAATTTAGAAACATGTTTACCTTTTGTTTCACTTATGTACACTGTGCTTATGTACATTAAATTTAATCTCCTGTTTCACCTCCCAGCCGCTCCCAATAAAGGAGTCCTGCATGTTTTTACAGTTGATCTGTATCTTTTCTGTTCTGAGTAGCATCTGTGAACATCACCTCTCCAAATACATTGAAAAGCATAGGTTTCAGCACAGGTGACCTCAGTGCCATGGGTTCCTGTGACTGTATTCTGGTTATTCCATCCACTGTGAAAGCTGACCATTGGGGTTCACCATTATTTCCTGCCTTTTTACCAGTGATTTAGTCACAGAAAGACATTTGCTTTTATTCTAAGAGGAGAATAATTTCTTAAAGAGACTTTGGGGAATGTGTTTGAAATGCATTATGTAGTCGATCAAATTTCTGTCCTGGACACATTTTTATAACTTAAAAAAGCTGTAGTAGATTTGCGAAGTGCAACTGTTCTACAAATGCCCTGGTGACTCTTGTACATGCTATCATATTTACTCACTTATTCCCTAATTGATATAGACTTACTAGCAAAACTTTATCCAGTATAAATATCAAGTTTACTCTTCTATAGTTCCCTGTTTGTTTTAGAATCTTCTTGAAGATGGTGTTCATGTTACCCTGTGGTACTAGGGCAGTTTTAAATAAGAGGTTTTATTTGATCTCAAGCAGTTTAGCTATCATATTTTTCAGTAACACCAATAGTTTCTTCAAAGCTCAAGGAGTAATTAACTGCCTCATTCTGGCAGGTAACATTTTAAAATTTATTTTATTAATTTGTTTTCACATTCTAACAGTGCTTCTGCTGGAAGTAGACTCTTCTCCTGAGGGAGTGTTCTGATATGACACCCTAACCATTCTTTTCCATGGTGAACACCAACAAAAATATTTCTGCAAAGCAACTGTCTCCTCTGAGTATGCCTTATATAACCGGATCTGTTGTCTTTGCAGATTCATCCAGATTAATCATTCTGTAAAGTTTTTGTGCTTTTTTTCCAACTTGTTTGTTAGACAATTCGTTACAGTGTTCAGTCTGTTTTCACGTCTTCAGCAGATATTCCAGAAGTTGTCATTTTTAGTTTCCCTTTATGGTATTATTATATAATGCCTTGGCTATATTCCCATGCCCTCTTTTTTTCATCCCTATTTTCTATTCTTCTTGACCAGCAGTCTCAGTTTTTATTTACCAAACTGTCTGTATTAATTGTATCCTACATGTTTCCAAGTTTGTCACCTCTGTATTCCTACAGGCACTACTTCTTTGTTGACAGAGCACAGCGGGTGTGTCCTGTTACTGACAATACTGAAAAGAGTCCCAGGCTTCAGATCTGGCAAAAACCCAGAGTGGCACATGTACAGAACAGATGGAACCTTAGAAAGTCATAGCTACTAAGACTTAATCAGTTTATTACTGGCTCTTTCAACTCACTTTTTATTAGAAGACTTAGAACTTGCCCAGTCTGAACAGAGTTTGACAGCAGCGTTATTTCAACTTTGATGACTTACTTTCCTTTTGATTCTACTCTGTCCAAGACTAATACCTTTTTTAAAAGTAGAGCCTCTGCTGTAGATCTAAAAATTCAAATTGCCATTGACCAATATATGTTTTACTTCAATGTATTAAGCAGAATAAATGTGTTTCTTTAGTTACAGCTAATTTCCCCACTTGTGCATTCTTATTATAATTTAATAAAATTTGTAAATACATAATTATTGTGAGTATGGTAAACAAGATGGTATTGACTTCATATTCAAATGGGAACTAGGTTACTGAATAAGGTTTTCTTTCCATCCTTAATCTGATTTTTCAGTTCTGTTTTAATATTGTCAGAGGTTGCTGTTCTCATTTTCTTAGGCAAAATGTACATTCCTTTAAAACTCTGTCTGAATTTGAAGTTCTTGATCCAAAGCACAGACGTACCAGGTTTGTTTAAGAATAGATCTAAAAATATAGCAGACTTGGGTGTTTTCCCTGAACCAGAGCTATTTGACTGAAATCATCTGAATTATTTTATATTGGCAATATGGAAGATGGTAGGTCTGGCAGAGTTACAAGCACTGAAAAACTATTACAATCACAACTATTTAACTTTAGCAAAAGATAGTGTGGAAAGCCACACCTCACCAGGTGAAACAACATTAAATCCACTCTCAGACACAAGTGTTTAATCTGGCTCTGACTTTCTTGCTTGGTTTTCCTCCTATTTTTAATGTTGCACTTCACTTGTTCTAATCTTGTGAGTTACAGTGCTGTGGCCTACTCCAGTAATGTGTGTGGGGATGCAGACTGAGACATAGGTCATATATCAGTAAGCTTGTAACACAAATGAGCTAAAAATCTGTAATGCTAAGGACAATCATAGTTAAAGCTATTATTTAAAAGTTACTAAAGTTTCTACTTTAACTAGAAATCTTTGGAGTCCATTGATTGTAGAAATCTATATTAATGTGCAACGCCTTCGTATCAAAGCTTTAGGTTTGTTTATACCATGGTCTTGTGCCTCTTGGAATTCAGTTGTTTATGCATCTGGTCTCTTAAAATATTCCTCAGATGTGTGCCCTTCTTCATGTAATCCTATGGCAGTAGGGTTAACATAACCTCTGTGTCATTACAAAAGTGATATCTGAGGATGGTAGCATGTTGTGATGTCTGTATGTCACCTTATGGTGTTCTTGAAAAATTGGAGAGCAAATTGGGGAGGCTGAGAAGATTAATTCAAAGCTAATAGAAAACCTTGCAGTGGAAGACACATGTATAGGTCCTCCATGTGTTAAAACCTTCAAATTACAACTGCCTGTTTTTCTGGCAGTTATGCTGTAATAATACAGAAGTATCATTCTCAATACCTTGCAAAGAGTTTGTAAGCTTTTGCTTTATGTTATATTTGATCTCTTTCTGCTTACATTTTATTTCAAACGTTGTAATGTCTGTGAATGCTAGTTATGCTGTGCACTGAATGAGTACACTGCAAAAAGTTTGTCAGCTGTGAATAATTGACTTTTAAGACATGGGAGTCGAGCAAATATATATTATAAAAAGCATCAAGAGACAAAAAGGTGTTTGAGATCTTAAAAATTATTTTTGTCATTGGCCATGAGGATGGAGTTTATTGTGTTCTAAATATGTGGTTTTTTTCCTCACTGAGGACAAAAAGGGTCTTGCTAGATGAGCTGAATCCTTTCCTCTCCCTGGAAAACTTGAACCAAGCATGTCAGGTTGATTTTTTGCCACTAACATAACATGGAAATAGGAATCAATTAGAGTGAGAGGTAGTGATTTTTGTGCCTGTGGTCATGGAAAGAGGAAATTCTGAGTCACTTAGATAATGAAGTTCAACCTTTGTGAAATTAATACTCTGAATCCTTTAAGTGAAATCACTAGAATGACTTAGAGTATCTTACTGTAGAAAGGGAATGCTGATCTTTATCATTGTCACACAAAGGTAAAATTTTTCCAGTGTATTTCTTAATTCCATATTAAGAAATTGAAGATCGTAACTGTCACAGTTACCAATATCTTTTGTGTCTATATTGATTGCCAGAGATCTCTGTGCAGTCATCTGCTAGAAACCTGCCTTGGTATTTGTAGTGCTGGTATGAAAATGGTAGGGGAATTTTGCCTCTCAAGCATTATGAAGCCTGGGACCCCAGTATGAGACATGAGTCACTCTTTCTATTAAGCCATGACAACTGTTTTGCTGTACCTAATTGTATATTGTATATTGCTGCAAAGCCCAAGGCCTCATTCAAGACTCTTGCACTTCAGTTGGAAATCACAATAATTTTGTTCCAGCCATTAATTTGTTTTGTGTATGCAATTGTAATGCACATTTCTTGGTCTCCCTGTACTGTTCTTAGAATGTACATGAACAAGAAATGCAAGAAATTAAGATGTTGAATCTTACAAAATTATTTTATACGAGGTACAGCTTTGTGAAATACATTTTAGTATTAAACATCCACACTGAATTGCAGTCACCAACACAGAATGGATGTGCTAGACAAAATAATGTTGCTTCATTTGTAGCACTTAACCTTGTTAGACTGTAAGTTGTATTATATTCTTGCAGTAAGTACAAATTATGTGCATTAGCAGGCAGCCTAAAGCTTGATCCTAGTACTGAATTCCTGTGGAGCTGTTAATCCAAGACAATGAAAGGCAAAGCTGCCCTAGTTTTCAGCTCACAGCACTGACTTACGTACACAATAAGTATTGCCATGTCTTGGATTGCTCTCAGTCCTCTCTGTAGCATCAAGGCAGGTTTTTGTTCTCTGGAAGGTTAGCTTGTGATACATGCTTGGATAATCATTCAGTTTAGTGTAGAAATTACTCAGTACCTTTGAAAGAATCCTTGTTGATTGGATGTTGAGGATAGGATGAACTATCTACATAATCAGCATTAATGGTACAACTATGAAATTGTGTCACAGTAAGTTGGGTTCATTGTAGTAACTACTGTATGTTAGATGGCTGGTGAAGTTATCTAAACTTGATTTATTAACATGACCCTCTAGTTATGCCTTGTGCATTTAGTGGTAAGTCATTTAAAAGCCTTTGAAAATGGAAGGAAGACCACATCTGATCTTTTTTAAACCTTTTTGTCCTAAAAAAGTTTAGCATTTCACCAAAACATTGCAGGCACTTTCTAAAAGGAACATCGTCCACGGATATTTCCTCAGAAGGCAGTTCTGTTTGCTTAATTACTATTCTTTTCTTTAAATGTGACCTAACAAATAGAAATTTTTGGAAGCAATGATATATGTCAGTGTTACAAAACTATAAATGTTTAATAGAGGCACCTTAAGAGCTTTGCTGAAAGCAGTAAATAAAGGGAAGGGATAAAATTCCCTTGTGTCATCTTAGCTGTGTGGCAGACTGTGAGAAATGCAGGGATCTGAGTTTGTTATGTGCATCCCCTGTTGGAAAGACAGCATACCTGTTTGACACAAGCTTCCCCAGAGTTTTGTATCTTATGCCAAGATTATACTGCCAAATAAGCTAGTCAGCTTGAGTTGCACTTTTTGCCAAGTTTGCCTTTTCTGGCTTTTTGTTTTGCACAGCAGTGTAATGTCATATAACACTATTTTACAAATACTCTCATTATGCAAAGTATGTGGTAATAATATTCATGCCTATTCATACATGACCACATCTTTTCAAAGGTGTCTGGCATCTAGATTTCTTGTATTGCAAAGAAGAACTGTGCATACATACAAGAGTAATTATTCATCTTTTGTTGTAAGTATATTGCTGTGATGTTGCTTGATGTTAATTTCCATCCACAGAGAAAATGTGGTTGTGCTACACTAGTCATGCCCAAATGTATTAAGCATGTCTTCTTTTCAGCACTGCATTTCTTTACATATTAGGCCAAGAATTATTTTGCATAGTAACATGATTGTAATATTGGTGTTGTTTTAAAAAGTAAGGAAGTAAATGTGATTAAAATACAAAAATACGTAAATTAGGGTGATGTGTGTTTGAGTTGGTGAAGTCGTAAGTAATTCTGCCGAATCAGGTTGCATGACTCCAGTGTTTGAGAGTATTTGAACTACCAGATAATATTCATCTTGGGTTTTCTGTTTGCAGGTTTGAAGTGTGATGCACTTCACAGAGGCGATGTGAGAGCAGTCATTAGTATCCATAAAGCACTTAAGTAGTACTAGTGAGTGCAGTAGAAAGACTCATGAGGAAATCTGGCTGCATGTCTAAAAGTGTTTGCATAAAATTAGTTAAAAAGTATTAAAATTTAATGTTGTTTAAGTATTGAAAGATCACTAATTTTTAAAATATATTTGCACTTTAAGTCAGTTTTGCGTGTGTGTAGTGTTTGTAAAGTGACATATTAGGGAAAGGAGGGAATTGCTGCCCTGTACAAGTCATGACATGAACCAGGTGCTTCAGTTACCATCTGCCATCATTGCTATAGCTTGGGAGATGTGGACGATTTCTGTGCTCTGTATTAAGGGAAGAGGAACACAGGAATTTCATGTTTTCATGGTCACACATGATCAGGCAATCACTCAAGTAATTTATAGCAATATGGGCTTATATTCAGAGCAGTTTGAGTATGTTAATAACAGTAATTAAGGCATGTGAAGAGCTAGCAAATGCAAAGTACTGAACATTACTCACTGAGTACTGTTGTGTTCCCCTTAAGAGATGTGGAAAAATACATCATGAAGTGATGTCAGGAAGGGCAGTATCATGAGTTTGAATGAAAGTTACATGAGTCTAGGACGTTCTGACCTGTTCTGAACTGGTTGACTTTGCAGTCTTGATTTGCTTTAAGTGCTTTTTTCTGTGTGTATTATTGGAGTCTGGAAATCCCCCCCCTCCCCCCCCCCCCCCATATAGTAACTGTTCGATTAATCTTCAAGGTAACTTTTCAGTTTAGGAATAATTATGTTGCATGGTTCTTGTCTGGTGTAAGTGGAGGCTTTAACTCACTCAGTGATTTGTTTTGGAGAAGGTTTTTAGTTACATTGTATGGATTTGTGTTTTTAGTAGAACAGCAGTTTTAAAACAGTGGAGTCTGGATTTCCTATTGGAATGGGCTATGTCATGAGACGTTGTAGCAGCATAGGTTTCTCTGCCAAAATCCTCCTGCTCTCCTGTCATGTGAGCATATTTAGTATATGTGTGTCTGTTGGTATAGTGCTGCTGATCTGTGTGTGTTCAGTGGGTTTTACTGTGCTGGAGGATCTTCACATGCTCAGCAAATCTGATTCAGCTGTGTTGCACATGCACTATCCAGTACTGCTGCTTTCACAAAGTGCTTTCAAGTGAAACCATGGTCCTAAGGAATCAGGCAGCTGAGAGCTAGCAGTTACTACTGTGAGACCAAAGGGAAAGAGGGTGACCCTAAGTTGCCTGTGAGCCAGACCACAGTTGCTGGGCTAGCAACATGTAGCCTTGAGGATGCAGCTTGGGCATCCCTATTTTGAGTTGTCTGACTTCTGCTCTTGGAGGGAAATACTGATAATGACTGTCCAAGATTTGTCTTCCTGACAACTGATCAGGAAAAGAAATCTTTCAATTTGTTTGAGGAAGGCATCATTTGTGTTTACTGCTTGATCACTGTCAGCAAAAACTTGATTATCTTTGATCACAAACTTTGCTTTTCTTAGAAAGAAATACAAAATTAACATCTTTAACATCTGAGCTCAGTAAAATTTAATTTAGTGGATAAGTGGTTTGAGCTTAAAATTTTGTTGGATGAATGCATTTCACTCTCAGTAAATAGAGTTAAATGTATCAATGAAGTCTCTTAAAATTGAATATTTGATTTTGTGTGCCTGTGTATGTGTGCACAACTATTTGTCACAGGACCTACATGAAAACTGAAGTTAAATCAAGCCTGTATGTGTGCAGGCAAGTTGATGTGAAGGCTTCTTGTTCTTACTTAGATTCACAGTTGTGCTTAGAAACCTGCAGGGTTATCAGCACAGCCTGCTCTTCAGGTAGTTCCTAAATCCTTATGCAGAGCAAGTGTGAAGCAAAGCATATGAGTTATGATTTCTTCCTTGCAGTTTCTCTTAGTGGAGGTAACACAACCAAACTTAAGATTTCATCTTCTGGAGGCTTTTATTACTTTTATTCTAATTTTTTCTTGTCTGCAGATGTTGCTGCTATGTACTCAGCTTCTGTGAACAAATATTTGTTTTGTTATTGCCCTGTTTGCTTCTTCCACTGTGGAGTTCATGCAGCTGTGCTCCAGAATTTCACCAGCATTAGCTGCCTTAGCTGCCTTTACACTGGTCTGGAGCCTTTTTTGGAACCTTTATACTGATGTCAGGAATAGGAAACAGTTTCTCAAACTCCTGGCTGATGTTTTGAGCAGTCTAAAGGGGTCTCATGTAAAGGAATTTTTTTTTTCCCCCACATGTTTTGTGTTTTGGACTGGCATGACTTTTTAAGTCAGCTGGGTTATAGTGGGTATCTCCTCCCAGTCTGTTGTTGTTGTTGGAGAAAAAAAGAAAAGTGGTTCTGTAAGTATAATGATACACTGTAGCTGAGGTTTCTTTGGCAAGAAGAGTCTTTGAATACATACAAGTTTATTGAACAGGAGGGTCTTCCTGACATATCTACTTGTACAAATAGATTACACAGCTTGACTGATATCAAAATGTGCTGTAAGGTATGGTAATACTCCTGGTTCCTGCACTTTTCTGCTCTTCTGCTCTAGAGAGAGAATTTTAATTAATATTGCTTTCATGCCAGGAACAAGTCTGAAGCCTAGGTTATGAGTACCTGCTGGGTGTGTACAGAGAGGGAGGAGACTTTTCTGCAAGAACCAACAGAGACCATGAACCAAGAGTATCCGTGCAGCTGAGTGTCCTTGTGCAAGGTGCAGAAGGGAGACAACTTTCTCAGTATTGCAGAAAGATGAGCAGAAATGTGTACAGCTCTGCACAAATACACATAGCAGTAGTTGTCAGATGTTTTCTAACATGTATCATACATTCATGTTATTAATACCAAGTTAGAGAATATCATAGCTATAGTTAGTCAGATGTGCTGGTGCGTTTGGAAGCTGCATATTCCAGTTCCATGGTGGTGGGAGGATGGTGGGGGTGGGAGAGCCTGTTTCTCTGTCTCTACATCCTTGCAGTCTGGTGTAATTAATGGGATGGCTCAGGAGGGAGGAGGAATCCGTAATTCACCGTTGTTTGGTGGAGACAGTCTGACTATGTTTATACTGTTAAAAAGTGCAAGACCTGGGTGTGAGCTCAACTGCTGCACTGCTGATAGAGCCTGTGGCTTAATTATTAGCAACATTTTCTGGCTTGGTTTTGGTTCATGCTACCTAATGCTCTCTTATGTCATAACTGGGGACTGTTTGAGGAACAATGTACCAGGAGCCACTCCTCTTATATAGTATGAACATCACAGCACCAGTTCGGGCAGCCCGTGTAGTGCATTAAAGGACATTATTAGCCTTTGCTAGCTCAGAAGCAACTGCATACCTTTAATCAACACAGACTGTTCCTTGCTCTGAAAACACTGCTTTGAGCTGTAGTTCAGCCCTTGTGTGATTTCAGATACTTTTGTCTGAGGGGAACCTACAGATTCTTATTTCTTAGGGATACCACATTGTCCTTTGGATAATTTTTCCAGCACTGCTTTTTCTGTGAGTGACCTGAGATCTAGTCAGGTTTCTTCAGCCTGATCTAATCAACTTCTTGACAACTTTTGTTCTGTGTGCCTAACTGCTTGTCCTGAACTTTTTTTCTGACTCTTTGGTGTTGAATATTGCTTGGGTGTAGAGAGCAATGAATAAAAGAAAAGCTCTGTTCATGTGTTTTAATGGGTGTTTCTGGTTTTGTTATTTCTGGGAGTTGTTTTCTTCTGGAAGATGCTTGACTTACCTGGGAGTTACTTGTGTTACATGCAGGTATTTCTTGAATTATTTTCTCTCACCTAATGTCCTTAATAGATTTCTTCATAGGTACAAATTGAGGATACTTACCTTTCTGTTAGAACTGATTGATTTCCTAGGTGTTCTTGCAGTGTTTCTTCGTGGCCCCCTGGCTCTGTGTAAACAGGCAGGTGAGTCATAACTCCCTTGGCTTCATAGGAGTAATATCTATCACTTTAACCCAGGCATTATAGCACATCCGTTAATTCTTGTTTGAAGTCCTATTAATTGCATATTAATTAAAGGTAGTAGATGAGGCTGTAAAAAATATTAAGGCTCACATAAGTAAGGGGACTGAGTTAAGGACACTGAACCTATCCCTGACTGAAATACCTTTTCCAGTCTGGTTTTCTTTATTTTTTTTTCAGTTGTTCCCTGCTGCACACCTCCCCTGCTATTGGAGTTTAGTACAAGTATTCTATTCAAGAAGAGATCTAGAAAAACATGGCATTACAAGAGGGACAAGTAGTTGAATTGCTGCTTGAACTTTATTGAAAGCACTTTTGAGGGCTTCTGGGAAGAATGGTTTCTGTGGAGGTAATGAGTTTTTTTCCCCCTCCTCAGAGGTGAAAGCATTTTTGTTCAAAGCTGAATTTGTGTTGCATTTCCGTGAAAAACATCTCTAGATGTTTTCAAAGGGATGACACAACTGAGAGCAACTGTCAACTCCTTCAAGGGCAGGCATGCCCTGTGGAGAGACCTTGACAAATGAGAGAATTGGGCAATCACCAACTGTATGAAGTTTAACAAGGGCAAGTGCCAAATCCTTCCTCTGGGATAATTGTGTGCATAGTGCTGCATGGGAAGCAGCGCTGTGGAAAGGGACCTGGGAGTCCTGGTGGATGGCAAGTTGAATATGAGTCAGCAGTGCCCTGACAGCCAGGAGGGCCAGCCCTGTCCTGGGGACATCAGGCACAGCATTGCCAGTCAGGCAAGGGAGGGGATTGTCCCTCTGGGGCAACCTCACCTAGAATGCTGGGTGCCACAATACAAAACTGACATGAAGCCATTAGAGAGCGTCCAGACGAGAGCAACAAGGATGGTGAAGGGTCTGGAGGGGAAGCTGTATGAGGAATGGCTGAGGTCACTTGGTCTGTTCAGCCTGAAGGAGACTGAGGGGAAAACTCATTGCAATCTTCAACATCCTCAGGATGGAGGATGGAGGTACAGATGTCTTGACTCTGGTGACCAGTGACAGGACTTGAGGAAATGGCATAAAGCTGAGTCAGGGGAGGTTTGGGTTGGATATTGGGAAAAAACACCCCAGAGGGTGGCTGGGCACTGGAACAGGTTTTCCAGGGAAGTGGTCATGGCACCAAGCCTGGCGGAGTTCAAGAAGTGCTTGAACAATGCCCCTAGTCTCATGGTGTGATCCTCGGGGTATCCTGTTTAGGGCCAGGAATTGGGCTAGATTATCCTGATGGGTCCTTTACAAGTCAGCATATTCTACAATTCTGTGATTCAGGAATGGAAGGTAAATGGTATCTCTTGACTCCTGAGGAAAAATTGCTTTTGGGGAATTTTGATGGGAGGGGGAGAAAGGTATTTAATCTGTCTTCTTGCTGCTTTTCACACCTGCAGTTATTCCCGGTTTGTATTAGGATCAGATTGCCTTTCATTCAGATGTTATCTCACTTTAAGAGCTGAATTGTCTGCATGGCAGAAGATATGTAACTGCCATTTGCAAACAAATCCCAGTGCAGAGTTGTACTGAATGCAAGAAATAGCTGTAGTTAATCAAGATGCGACTTAAGGTGTGGGAGTTAACTTGATTTGCTAGATGGAGATAGAATCTACCTTGATATGTAAAAAGGCAAGAAACTGCAGCAATAGACCTCCTTCCTCCCCACACTGCAATTGTATTTGCTCACATCTTGAAGAACACACAGGAAACTTTATTGGAAGCCCATATTTGGAGTATATATGAAAAAGAAATGGTTTTGATGGCCTAATTTCAGTCAAAATTTAACCTTGCATGTTGCTGGAATATTATTATGTAGTGATAATTTGCACTAGCGTATGCTTAAATTTCAAAACTGTGTGCATATTCTTCATGTCAATATATATACCAGTGAGCCCTACTAGCCTGATTTGATCCGGTGAATTTGCTTTAATTGTTTGCAAAACTTTTAGGTACTGTTTCAGGGGATTCCAGTGAACAATTTTCATACTCCAGAGTTTGTACTTGTTTAAAAACAGTGTTTGTTAGTGCATTTTAACTAGCAAATTTGTAATAGTAGGGTTGGTTTAACATCTGGAAATCTTTGTCAGACACTTGTAAACACTGACAATTATATTTATTTAAAGCCCAATGACCAGCTTTTTAATGTAATCTCTCTGTTGGCCAGATGAAATACCAAGATGAGCCAGGAGCAAAGAGGAGAGTTAGCCAAGTTCTTTGCATCCTAGTTTGACAAAAATTTAATTGGCAGTAAATGATTTCATTAACTGAAATGGTTTCAGCTGCCTTTTCTGTTCTTATATATTCTCTTGTGCAGCAGGTGTGTGTCTGTGTGTTAGTCTGTGCAGTGAATCAGATGAAGGAGCTCATGTGAAATGAAACAAATCTTTGCTTTTTCCTTGTTTTTTTCATGTAGATCACACCCTGTCCTGCATTAATACCATCCACACAATCACTTTTGTAGACATGACAAAAAGGGAGCATGACCAGTTTTCTGGAGCAATGCTGGAGTATGTCTCTCTGCACTGTTTCTGAACATAATTTGATTTGTTAGTGAAATAGGTACTTTTAAAAGGTAATGCAAGCTGCATTATGAGATGATGAGCGAGATGATGTGTGAGAAGTAAAAGTAGTTTTAAAGCTGTGTTTGGAATACTGCATTGAAACAAGTGTTTGATTTTAACATTGGACAAAGAACTGATGTTGGTAGATGTCCTTGGCAGCAGTATTTTTTCACCAATATGAAAGAAATCATTAGCATTGTTATGGATTGCTTCTTTAGTTATTGTTTTTCCATTCAGGATTTCCAGACTGTAAAAAGAATTCCTGTTTTAAAGGGAGACATTCAAATAAACCGATCTCTTCATTGCTTATGACAAATCATTCACTTTATTGTAATGAGTAGATATTTTAAATGTGGGTTAAAACTCAGAGTTAACAAATACTAAGGAATAGAATCCAGATTTGTAAATAAATATTTATGCACAAGAATAATAATCTGCTTTTAGGTTAATTCTGTGTCAGAACAGGGATGTCCCTCCTTTTCTCCTTTCTTCATATTCTGCCAACCTTTGCTCTCCAAAAGTCGAGGACACAAAATCTTATTATAGATGTTTACCTCATGATAAAATTTCTGAACAGTTTGAAATCTTAGATTAAATTTTGATTAATAGGCACATAATGCTATTTACAATGTGACTACATATATTCATGTTGCTAGCATCTTTTGGATAAAGAACACACACAAAATAAATTTCATAAGATTAGAACACTGGTAAATAATGCATTTTCCTAGTGCTTTCTTCATCACTTTAAAGAATGGTTTACATTTACATTAGAGATTCCAAGTAATAAAAGTAATAATTTACCAAGTCTGCAATATTAATTTGGTGTCCAGAGGAATTCTTTTTTATGTATCAGATGTGCATTTTTAACATTTTGTTCCTAGTTAGTTTTAACTACAGAAATAAAAACCACTAATGCTTACTGTAGAAACATCTGTTACAAAGGACTTGTTAATTGGTTTAAAGTTTTTTTGTTTGTTTGTTTTAACAGCTGTCATTTGTAGCAAATGAGAGTATTTGCCATGCACTTTGTCTCTGAGCATTTGTTTGCTTTCCCAGCTTTTTCTGAAGGACTGGCTTTTCTGACTAGTACTGCCAAACTTTTAAGTGTCTGAATTACATGTACAAGTCTGTGTATTTGTTTTACAGTTTATATTTGCATTTATTATATGAATATGTCTTAGTAAATATGAGGGCATACAGTGCATTCATTGCATCCTTTTAGTGTGTAGAGTACAAAACAAACATCTTGGTACCTAAAGATTTCTTTGTTCAAGGGTATGTGTGCTGCACTAGGCTACAATCTCAGGTGCAATTTCTCCCTTTCTTGTGCATTCTGCCTTTCATTGTAAACAGAGGCTTATGTACATCAGGAAGCATTTTCCTGAAAAAAAAAACCAGCTGTTAAAAAAATAAGAACTGAGGAAGATTAGAGCCCTGAGTTCCTACTTCATTGAATCTGTAGGCAGTTAGGCAAAATTTAGACCCAATGTAACTCTTCCATCCAAGCCTAGAAAGACAGTTGAACCACTTGTCCATAGCTAATGGGGCATCATCAAGAGCTGTGTCTGATACTTCTCATGTGGCATTTCCATTTTGAGATACAGTGAACATGTATCTTAATGTGTTAGATGAAACAATTTGAATCTCTTCACATAGCTCAGAGTCAAATCACCTGATCAGTCATTGCTGACTGTCTTAAAGCTAAAAATCATTAACACTGGAAGGGGTCTTGTAGACAAAGCAGCATCACCTGTAGCAAATTGCTTAGCACTGTAGCCAGTTGGGTTTTTATTATCATCATGGATGGAAATATGTCTCCATCATCTTTACCTCATCAGGAGTTTGTACACATTGGCAAGATACTTCTTGAGCATTCTATTCTCCTGGCTGAACATATCCAGCACTTTCAGCTTCTCCTCATGTGTCAGATGCTCCAGACCTTTAATAATATGTTCATCTTTGCGTTATATTTTTCTCTCCAGTATATTTTTCTCATACTGAGAAGTCTGGAACTGGACCCAGCACACCAGCTGCGGTCTCACCAGGGCTGAGCAGAGGGGAATTAGAGAATATGCTGAGTTGGGAGTGACCCACGAGTCCAGCTTCTGACCCTGACGATGGCAGGCAGATGGCATGCTTCTGGATGGTAGCACAGCCACCTGATGTGTAGTTAACCTCTCATCCAAGTTGTCTGTAGTGTGCAAACTTGCTGAGGATGTATGTTGTCTCATCATTCAGGTCATTAATGAAGTCATTAAACAGAACTGGCCCCTGTATCAATCAATCTCTGCAAAGTGACTGGCATCCAGCTGGATTTAATGCTGCTGTTCATAACCCTTTGGACCCAGTAGTCATTGCATCTCATGGTCTACTTACCTGGTCCATATTTCCATATCCATATGTTGTGTGGGAAGGTGTTGAAAGCTTTGCTAACATTGAGATAAACATCATCTGCTTTGCCTTCATTCACCAAGCCAGTCCTCTCATCATAGAAGGCTGTCAGGTCAGGCATGGTTTTCCTTTCATATATCCATGCTGATTGCACCTTCTTGTCCTTGAGGACTTTTTCCATTTCCTTCTCGGGGACTGAGCTAAGGACTGTCCTGTAGTTCCTTGGATGCTCCTTCTTGAAGAATGCAATAACATTTACTTCATTGTAGTCCCCAGAAACCTCCCCCTTCCATGACCTTTCAAAGATAACCTGACCCTAGTAAACTTGAAAAATACCATTGGTACCATTTAAAATTATGTTTCTCTGCTGTTTTAGAGGTAAAATTAGGTTGCTGTTTTACAGCTGTGAATCACTAATTTTCAGATGCTGTTATCAGTGTTAAACCAACAATTTTGCCAAGTTTGTGGGTTTCTTTAAATAGTTCTCATGACTTTGTTGAATTTTGTTCTGCTTATCTTAGGGATAAAGTATAGCACATATTGCAGAAGTTGAAAATGCTTAATGAAATAAAATGTACTTTCAGATCAAGTTTTTTGTATAATACAAATAATGTTTTCAATTCTACTTTCTATAGTAAAATAATATTCTTGGTATCCTAATTTTTAGCTTATTTATTTACAAAGTCACTAGTGTGCTGATCAGTGAAGGTGATGTAATATTTTATAGAATTTTTAGAGTGGATGGAATTTCTGTTGCATCATTTTTGAGAGCTCATTTACTTCTTTGCCTGCAGTAAGTGTTGTAAGTAGAGAGGATTTCATACTTTGCCATTTTTTTCTCGTAAAGGCAATTGTCCATTAACTCCTTAAATGTTCTTTCCTGACTTCTTGTCTGTTATTTGCTGAGGAGTGTTTTGCCTATGACTAAGAAAATAATTGGTTCATGTTCTTACAACATCCTAAAAAATATTTATGGTCTTACTCTGTTGAATCTGAGCCACTGTTTACCAGCTGAAACGTGTCTTAATTTTTGTAGCTGACAGCTTCAGTTTTTGTTCCTATCTGGAAGGACAGCAGTGGTGCTAAGGAATTGGAACAGTTTTACTCTGCTGCTCTTGGACAAGCTGATGAACAATTATAAAAGTGCACATGTGTTTCCATACAAGTCAATGGTAGTGGAGGTGTACTGGTGGCAGGGTGTGAGCTGTTTCACATGTTGTGCATGTGGGGATGGAATAAGTGCATCCAGCTTTATGATGTAATCAGATGCAGACATTTAAGGCTTCTGAGGAAATGTTCATAAGCAGTAACATGGTGACACTAATCCTGGTATTGTCTATACCTGAGAACAAAATAGTGCAAAACTGGGTTGTGGAGTGGCATGGGACTGCTCTTACTGCAGACTTAATTTTCTCTGGAATGATATTTTGGCAGTATAGATACAAGAAAAATATTAATTAGTTTTTCCTTTTTGTTTCTTTTAGGACTCCTCCAGGATGGCTTCAAGCAGGTATAAAAGGTATGAGATCTTTGTACACAGCTTTTTTTTTTTTTACATTTCTGCCAGAAATAATGCTGATTAAATGGCTGTTTGTAGTAGAGGCCATCATTCTGCTACTGTAGATATGTAGCCTGATGGATGGGCAAAGGACCTGAAAGATGCACCAAACTTATCCTGGTATAGAAAAACTTTAGCTTTTCTAGCATGGTGTCTTTTATATTTATATTCCTGGATTCTCATAAACCTAGCTGCGAGCGATGCTTTTTATTGCTGTAGGGTGTTTTTTAAAATTGTTTTGTCATTGCAGAATGGGTGGGCTTATTGTCCCAACCTTAATAACTGTGTAACTTCATGATTCATTTCTTATTAATCAAGCACATTTTAGTTTAGTCTTCACTTCCTCTTCAGTCCTGGTGCAGAACTTTATTGCTGTTTGTATCTGCCAAATACTTAGTGGTGTGTGTCATACTTTTGTGTTTTTTCATAAACCTTATCTCTGCTTGCATGCTGTATATATTCACTCACTTGCAAAAAACGCGGGTGTGTGTGGGATAGTAATAAATAGAAGTTTGCACATGCGTAACTTATTTGAAAATAATCTAATTCTTCTGATTAGCTTTGCAAAAATAGGAAATGCCAAAGCTAGAAAACACTAAAGACTTGGTTGTGCAGTCTTCCCTCAGTCAACTTTAGTTATACGTGGGATGGAGACTGTCAACTTCCCCTGTCAGGACTGGCATCACATTCAGGAGGAATCTACTTGCTGCAAGCTGCTGTTGAATATTTTATGGATACTGCCTTCTCTCTTACTCATTGAATAGTCTTGAAACTTCATGGTGAAAGTGAAGGATTATTTTCCACTGTCAGCACAGTGCCCAGTGCTCACAAATACTCCATGGGTTTTATTCTAATTGTATCTCCTTGAGGTATACAATGCCCACTGTGATTACAGTTAATAGTGTCTATTAATTTTCTGCTGTATTTGAAAATTTCTACCTCCTTGAAGTAATTTTTCCTGTGAGGGTACCTAAGGTATGACTCCCAGTGGTTTTGCTTTTTTGGTATGAGTGGTTTTGCTTATTTGATTTATTTGCTAGAGGAGTCAGAATCAGAATTGTTCTGGGTGTGTTTGCTTCTTCGAACATCTGCAGTAGGTGAAGGTCTTGGAGAAAACAGCCTCCTCAACAGTAATTCTTATTCAGATCACTCAGATCTCACTAAAGTCTAAAATACAGTAGGAGTCCTTTGGAAAGTCACTTGTTTAGAGCATGGTGCAAATAACACCAAGATTGTGGATTCAATCCCTGTATGGGCCATTCACTTAAGAGTTGGACTCCATGATCCGTGTGGATCCTTTCCAACTCAGAATATTCTGTGAATCTGTGAAATGGAAAATGCCATTCTGTGCTTGCACTTAGAATTGGAATGTGGATGCCTAAAGGCTGAATTGAGATCATTAGCTGCTTCAAGGCTCAAATATGTTCAGCTTAATGTGCTTTTAACAGTTTTAGATGTACTTCCTTAGGTTTTCAAAGCAAACTGAAAGTGAAGCATGTTCTTACACAGGGACAACCACTTTGAGATCCTATTTGAAACTTACTTGCAACAGGTGGTCAATACTTTGTGGGAGGGAGATTGTTGATAGACCTCATAGACATGTGGTAGCAAAAAGGAACACATGTTTTCCTAAAATGTTGGGTTCTGTTATAGATTCTTTTTCCCATTTACATGCCAGAAATATTCAGATTGCTTTCTTCCGTCTTTACTACTCCTGCTTCTTCTCTTTTGCCTTCTTGCTCTTCCCCAGTTATTTCTCATCATGAGAAACATGACTACTTCTCAGCATTTTTCTTCACGTTTCCATTTCCTAGCCCGAATAGGCACTCTTTCCTTTCTGTCCCCTTTTTTTTCTTACATCCTTATATTTAATCTTTGAGGTCCTAGTCTTCTCTTTGTTATTTTTCTGATTTCTTGTGGGGTTTTTTGTTTGGTATTTTTTTTCCTTCCTGTTTTGTCTCCATTATCTGTCCTTTTCTGATTTGTAGTCCTGGATTACTGATACCATTCCTGACTTCCAGTACCTTTCCTTTCCCTTTCCATGTAACTCTTTTCATATTTTATGTTTGGACTTGATGATCTTAGAGATTCTTTTACAACTTCAGCAATTTTGTGATTCTGTCTCTACACTGAGATACCCAGCCTCCTGTACCTGACAAGAGAAGAGAAACTTAAGAGCAGAGATCTGTTATGTGTGTTCTTACGGAATCACTCTTCTCTGGGAGTGTTCCAGGAATCAAGGAATTGCACAGATTTTACACTATGAATTACATCAGCTACTTTCCCTTACATGGATGCAACAATCAGTGGCTAAACGTTTATATGACATTGCTGGGAAACCTGTTTCACTGAGTGTGCATTGACAGGAAAGCATGTTTATTGATTAACTCTGCTGGCTGCTGTGTGTTGCTGTGTGCTTAGTGACGTGGACAAACTGAGCCTGTCTCTTCATGCTGTAAAGTAAATAAAAGTTTGTGATGAGGATCTTAGTCTATAATTGTAGTCTTCCTTCTGAATTAACTTCAGAAATTTTCAGACCCCCCTAAAAGTTTGTGGAGGGGTTCCTTTGTGGTTGCATGATTAAGTGCATAAAATATTTTCAAAAGAAAATGGTTTTGTTGTGATCTGGAGTGGTACTGTGAGATCTGTAAAAAGCATGACCAGAATCTGCAAGGTCATGCTGACATGAAGGCCACAGGACATGCAGGAGAGTATTTGGGAGCTGTGGTCAGTCATGTGTCCTGACTGTGAGCTTCATGTGTTTTAAATGTGTAGGTAGACTAAAGTTGTAATAGCCCATATCAACTTCCTATTCTTCCATTTTCTTCTCAGATTTTCCTAATGTGATACAGCTCATATTGGTAATTTCAAACTGCTGTTGTGAAACTGGGTGTGCCATTTTTTGCACTGCTTTATGAGTAGTTATTTTTAAGAATCAAGCACATTGCCATTAGTAAGAATGGTTTTCTGATTTAAGTCTGGTGGTATCAGCATAGTTGGTGTTACCAATGATTTCTCAAACATGAGAAGGACAAAGTGCATTCTCTTTATTGAAGTATTTGAGTCTAATCTACATGTAAACATGAACTATGTTTCTGTTGTGTTCTGTGAACTAAAAGGTTTGCTTGCAAGTAACAGTAAAGCAAGCTATGTGTTTGGACATAGGAGTATTTTTATAAAGACACAAAGTTTGTTTTATCAGCTTACTTTAAAGAATGTCTACTGGCTTTTGAACCAATTTAGTTTCTTTTAAAAAAATTGTAAAGCAAACCTCACCGATTGGGATTTAAAGATTTTTGCATGGTACTTGTATCAGACAGATCAAATGGATCAGTTTGCAGAAAGAGCTAGATTAAAATCTCTTCATGGTTCAGAAGTGTGTTCCCCTTATAAGTTTGTTTACTAGTGGAAATGAATACAATATGGTACAGTTTCACGGCTTCCAGTCAGAATGTCAGAGAGGATTTTTGCCCTTTCTTTTAGAATAGTACAGAACATTTATATGGAACCCTAGAGGTAGATACCATTTAGCACTAATTGTAAAAGACTACATCATGCTTGAATTAAGCATTCATGTAAGAGTTGGAAAAATAAATGGGGAAATGGAGACCATAAAAAAAAGGAGGAGGTGTGCCAGAGGGTTAGGGTTAACCCTCAGAAGGTTAGGGTTGGAGGGGCTCTGAAGGAAATGTTTGAACAATGCTGGAATTACCTTGCTCAGTGTTTTTAGATAATTATAAAACTTAAACTATAACAATTTACTTTCCATCATACTAACCTTGATCTCATTAATTAAAAAAAAAAATGCAGCTGTAAAATACTGTGTCATAATGCTATGTCCAGACATGCCTGCTTGCCTGTGTTTAGGAGTTTTGCAGTGAGGGCTGGCTTTGGAAGCATTGTCTCATCTAGCTTGTTACCTTAGGACCACTACTTTGCAGATATGATCATTTTGTTTCAAACAGGGGTCACTCGAGGTTTTTCTTGACTTTTGTAGCCCATCTTGAGCCACTGCTGATGTTATGAGAAGGCATAAACACCTAGGGTTTATTTCTGCAAAAGGTTTTGATGGTGTAGGTTGAGCTGGCTGGATTCTCTCACTGCCCCTTGTGCCAGCACTCATGCAGCTGGGCAAGGTGCTGCTTCAGGGAGCCACTGTGGCTGGAAGTTGATAGCTTCCTTTTGCTTGGCTGCTGGATTGCTGCATCAGCTCCTTGAGTAGTTTCCCATTCACCTGAAGGCCAGAGGCAGGAAATGTGGAGGAGGCTAGGAACGAGTAGCTGTAGAGAAGACAAGACTAACTTTCCTTAGCTCAACTCTGAAAGCCACAAATTTGGCTTAAGCAGTCTGAAGTAACAGAAGTCCAAGGTGGCCTATTTAGAAATAATTGTCATTTGCTTCTTCTTCCAAAGAAGCTGTTAGCAGCTGACTGGATTGCAGTAACATAAACAGCTAGGAGTTTCGAAATCAGGTATAGTTATAAGATTCTGGCAATAAAAATAAACTTGTTGTAGTTGAAATACTGTTTTGACAGGGTGATTTTAATTGGGTGAAATGGAAACTTGGACAGTGCTTTAGAAAGACATTGAGAGAATCAAAGAGGCATTGCAAGGAGCAAGAGGTATTATACCTTGCTGTAATAATGCTTTTAAACCTGTTCCTGTATGAATAATTGATTTTATTGTAAAGGAAATAACTAGGAAGATCATTCCAAAACAAAATTTCTGTTTCTCTGTAAGAGTAGTCAAACAGATTTTACTATATGGTTTTTGTTTAAGTACAGCCAGAAAAAAATGCTTTCAAAATGTATTTATATTTGTATATTTTTATAGATAAACAATCTACGGGTATATGTCCATAGACAGTATCTTTGTTGGGGGTGGTTCATAGGTACTTCCTCTTAGTAAAGAGACACCAAATTCAGTGATACTGTTTTTCCAGTCATCATTGTGCCCTGGCAGCCAGGAAGGGTCCTGGAGTCATCAGGCACAGCATCACCAGCCAGGCAAGGGAAGGGATTGTCCTGCTCTGCTCTGTGCTGGGGCAGCCTCACCTCCAGTGCTCTGTGCAGTTTTGGGTGCCACAGGATAACAAACACATGAAACCATTAGAGAGCATTCAGAGGAGAGCAACAAGGATGGTGAAGGGACTGAAGCTGTGTGAGGAATGGCCGAGACCAAGGAATCACTTGGTCTGTTCAGGCTGGAGGAGACTGAGGGGAGACCTCATTGCAGTAACAACTTCGTCGTGAGGGGAAGAGGAGGGGCAGGTACAGATGTTTTGACTCTTGTGGCAGGACTGGAGGGCAGGGCATAAAGTCAGGGGAGGTTTAGGTTGGATCTCAAGATGAGGTTTTCCACCCACAGGGCAGTTGGACACTGGAATGGGTTTCCCAAGGCAGCAGTCACAGCACCAAGCCTGGCTTGAGTTCAAGAAGTGTTTGAGCAGTGTTCTCAAGCACATGGTGTGGCTCTTGGGATGTCCAGAGCCAACAGTTGGACTTAATGATCCTGATGGGTGCCTTCCAAATCACAGACCCCATTCTATGATTCTGTGATTCTTCCTCATTTAACACTTGTAAAGTGGCATTGCATCTGAAGCCTTAAGTTCCATTCTTTGTGAAAGATGTGTCTGTTGTGTCTTGGATAGCACATTTTTTTGCCATTGCTGTGTAGTAGCCACTGGTTGTAACAACCAAAATAATGAACTTTTAATCTGTCACATTCCTTGTGTTAGGTTATGGACTGATGGCTCCTTAAATGTTTTTTTAAATCCCAATTCCTAGAAGTCTCCTCCATTGTATTTCCTTACTACTTGCTTACAGTGAAGAGGAATGTGTTCAATAGGGTCTGCTGCCCAGTGGAATAGGTAAGAAAATTCTTGAGTGTGAGTTTCAGGAAAAAAAACCTTGAAAATGAAAGCATTTTCTGTGTTAATGAAACCCTTCCTGTCTAGGTATTCTTTCTTTTAATCTTTGTGTAGGAGCTTCCGCCAATATCACTCACTGGAGCTGAGTTGAATATGTTGGCAAAAGTGTTCACTTTTGAGTGATGAAAAATTGACTTTTTTTTGGTGTGGTCTCAGTCCTTGAGACATTAACAGCATGAAACTGCGTGTCTTTTAGAAAGCTAAATAATCTAGAATTTATAGAGTTAAGTTAAAATATTTCTCTTAGGTTGTGTTGCAACATGCATATCCGGTCCTAGAAATGTTTTTTAAAGATTCTTCTGGATGAAGAATAAACAGTGCTAAATATGGTAATAACATTAAGCTACAAAATTCCTTACAATTGTGTCAGTGTGTCTTGGAAACTTCACACATACTGGAGCAAAAGAATATTTATATCCATGAAAAGATATCCCTTTGCCAGAGTACTTCTGCTTTAGATTTGCACTGAATCCGTTTAAATCTGCATGTTGTCAGCAGGGGTTTTCTAGAGTTATGAAATGCAAAATTGTTAAATGAACACATTAACCATGCACTCTTCTGTGTTTTAAAGGAAATGTTGTAGGGATGCTCACAGTGTTTTTCATTCTTTTCCTAAGTGGTCTAGAAAGCCAGTGTATACATACTTTGGCTATGTGATTTTGCAGAATCACAGGCTGGTTGACTTCAGCAGGGACCTCTGGGGTAAATCTTGTCCAGTCCCCTGCTCAAGCAGGGCCGCCTAGAGCTGATTGTTGGGGACCCTCTCCAGGTGGCTTTTGAGTATCTCCTTTTTTTTTTTTTTTTTTTTTTGGGCTGGGTGGTATGTCTGTATATTTTCAGTCTAAGAAGGGCAGTCTGGTGAATTGGAGAGGGAAGTAGCATATAGTTTCTATATAGTTTCTATATTTTCCTGCTCTCAGGGCACTCTATTCTGTTCTTAATTATTCATTAGAATCTTCATTGAAAGTAACTAACATGACTATTAGGAAGGAAGTAGCTATGGGATATGGGAAGGACACTTAGTTTTGTGACTAAAAATGCTTGACTTGTCTTACATATTTTTAAATTAGGATTGGTTTTGTGCACAGCAGTAAATAGGTAGAACTTGCATGCTTTTTTAAAAACCAACTTATGGCACTTTCAGTGCTTGTATGTTGATTCCATGATGGTGATTTTTGAGAAATAGACACATAAGCTAAACCAAAAAGCCCCATAGGACCACTTAAGGAGGGAGTGTCTACCAGCGGAGCTATGACATACTCCTCTGTATCAAAGTTCTGAAGTAAAATATCTGGAGATAGCATAAAATTAGTTTGTTGGGTCACATCAATTTCTCACTTCAGTTTGCTTTCCAGTCCCTTACAGGCCAAATCCACCGTTCCCAAAAAGTCAGTTGATATTCTTCTTATGTTTTGGACATGTACTTGTTTTTCATCCTTTATGTTTTCATCTAGTTAAAATGATGCTTGGTTTAAATTCTGTAGTAGCGCTTTAGTTCTTGAAATAAAGTTACTTAGCTTGGTTTTTAATGTGCATAGTTCATGGAACTTGAAAAATAAGATGAGTATGTGTTTATAGTTTATTACCTATGTGATGAAAGCTGCATTATCCAAGTATTTGAATCCCTGAGGCAGTGAGTGTATGAGTTCTCAGCCACACAAGGGCTGTGAAATACATTCTCTGCAGTTTGTTAGACTGACCTGTTGACTGCTTTGGAAAGCACTTCTGTGACTACTCTCATTTCCACTTTGTTCAGTGTGTAAATAGGTGTCTGCTTTGCTCTTTGCCTTTCATAGTACAGCTAACACACCAGAAGATGATGCTCCAAGTAGATATTCCCGAACAGAGAGGACAACTTACAGCAGATACAGCAGGGATGCAAATTCCTCTGGCAGTTCTCTACCAAGTAACACTTTGGAAAAGAGGATTGAGGAACTTGAAAGGGTAAGTACCAACTAACCTTTCCATGGCACATATCTGAAATAAAGTACTTTTGAAAGTCCATGGGGAAATTTACAAGTAAAATACAGAGAAATTATTCTAAATGCTTGAAGTAAAGATAGTTATTTCTGTAAAAATGTATAAAGAGTCAGACTGACTGAGAAGAATGTGAACTTTCAAATCCCAGATGTTTAGTTTTCATTTGGTATATAAGTGAGAAATAGTTAAGGTAAAGATTACACACTTAGGAGAGGCAGCAGTGCTCTGTATACTTCTCCTATGTACCTTGTGACACACCAACATAAAGCAAATATCTTGAGGGAAGAAGGGGCTCACTGGCTTTTCAGAAGGTTACAAGCCGGTTTCTGATCTACTTGTTATTTTGGGTTTTTTAGTATACCAAAATATTATAAAATTTAATTGCTATCCTGTTGTTTGTTAAAGCTGTAAACATCTAAAATACATATTTTAAACGGTTTTTATTGTTCATGTTCACTTCATACAAACAGTTTTGGGAAAAAGGTAATAATGTTAAAGCTGAGCTTTTTACCTAAGCCAGCGTTTTGCTAAATAATGTCATCTGTGTAATCTATTACTGGCTTCTCTGTCTTCCTCCAAAGTGGGTTTTTTGTGGGTAACTTGCCAAATATTCTTGAATTGTATGGGTAAAAGTTACTAAGTAAAAACAACCTGAATAAGTATTTTTTTTGAAAGGGCGAAGATAACATTGATTCTTTTAGAAAATACTATTTTAAATTTAGGAGTTCAGGAAGCTTCATTCGAGTAAAGTACACCATAATCCTCCTTTCTAAATCAGCTCTTTTCTGAAATAATTTAATTGCCAGTAACTGAATATAGAAATATATGCAAGGGCTTTCTTTCAGTATCTTGAATCTTGACGTACTGAGTTCCTAATGAATGTTTTC
The DNA here is from genome assembly GCF_008360975.1 of Lichenostomus cassidix. Lineage (NCBI taxonomy): Eukaryota > Metazoa > Chordata > Aves > Passeriformes > Meliphagidae > Lichenostomus > Lichenostomus cassidix. The sequence goes on along the minus strand of NC_139480.1, from coordinate 37,838,090 downwards.
ATTTTTTCTTGCATTCAGGCCCACAGATTTAAAAGTGAGTCTTTATTTCTTGTTAAGGGTATTGTAAAAAAAAAAAACAAACAAAAGAACAAAGGAACACCCAACCAACAACAAAGACTAACCCTCCCAATATAAGAAACTCTGAGGCTGATACAGTACATTTACTTCTCTTTTTGGGCCTCTGTCCAATTCTGTGTTCAAGCTTAAGTTAAATATCTATTAAAACATTATCACTTGAATTAGATATCACACAGATTTGCTGTTGGTAAAATGTTATCTTAGATGTGATGCTTTAGCTCCTTGAAATGCAAAAGGACTTGAAGATGTGGGTTTGACTTGCTGTAGAAAAGGAATTACATGTAAGTCTGTGTGTGTTCTTTTTTCTTTGTTTGTTTTTGATAGTATTAACTTAAAACTATCTATTAAAAATTTACATCTCCAACTTCTTTCTGTATTCTGGTTATAGGAACTTGCAAAGGAAAGACAGGAAAATGCAAGATTAATGAAGATGGCACAGGACAAAGAGGAACTAATTGGAAAGCTGAAAGAAGAAATTGATTTATTAAACAGAGTAAGCAAATACTTTCTTACATGGCTCTATAAAGAGGGAATAAATGTTTCTGCATTCTCTAGTGTATTCTTTGGGCACCTGCCTCCACTGGGCAACGTCAGAAGAGAATTAATTGAGGGCTTCTTTGTATTTGTGTAGCTTTTCAAAAGGTATGTCAGTAAGTTATATTTTTTTCCAAGGTGACTTGTGTTTGTCATGATTAACTTCCCTAAGTCTGGTGTTACTGGAGTACCTCAATTCCTTGTTGCTCTAAGTGCTTGTAGAGCAAGGTTATAAAAGCAAAAGCTCTTTCTATTCTGGCACATATTCTTATACTCTTTACTGTTGACCCCAAGTAAAGGCAGAGCAAGAAAGAGGGCGCATGAGGTAGCATCAGCAGGCAAGGTGTGAAGGCAGAAGAGAGGTAGAAGAGTGAGGCATGCTTGGAAATGGGACAGGATGAGAAATTTTAAAATTGATAGAAAAAGGTTGCACCAGTTTTAAGGACAAACAGGAATTCTTTTGTAGAGTGGATTATTGACCTCATCCTCTACTTTCTGGCTGAGGTATGGAGACTGGATGTACTAGAGATACATGCATCCCTTGTAGTCTAGTGAAGATACAGCTTTGGTCAATCCATCAGGGAAGGGAGGCAGTAACTGCATGAAGAGTGTCGAACTCTCATTTTACAGCTCTTCATCTGTAGCAAAGGAGGATAGTATTCACAAGTTTGCAAACTAATCTAGAAAATTAAATGAGATGAGATTAATCTGAAATACGTTTCATTTTTTTATGCAGAAAGTTGGAAGTTAATCTGTAGGATAAATAAGGTATTGCCTGTTTTGAAGAGATTTATATTTTAACTGAGGCATTGGTCTTCATGCAGTTCTTTCATTCTGCAAAGAATCTGTCACATCTAAGCTGATGACCTTATTACAGTTGAGGCAGGTGTTCATTCCTTCTACATAATGGATGGCAAAGCTATTTAATACTGTTGGTCACGTCTGACTTGCTGACTCAAAAGGTCAGAAAGAACAAATCAAAAGAACCTAAATCACTGGAATCCTGTGGTTTAGGACCATGCCTTTTTGAGAAGAGGTTTGCTGTTCCAGAAGCAATTTTTTTTGTCTATGTTTGAAGTATGATGTCGTAAATGACATCCATCAAGTGTCTAACTAGAAACTGTCTTTGAAGATCTCTGGTAAAGTCAGGCACTGTCTGAGCCTTGCCTGTGTTAAGTACAAGGGCAGTTTCTGCTTGTTGTGTGGAAGAAAACATTAAACTGAATATAGTCCCTTCAAAACCAACTTTGTTATAAGTGACTAAAATTGTACATTTCCATGAGTTCTACAAAGCTATCTTACTGGTACTCCATAGGTAGATACTTTTAAACACAGGAGAGGATGGATTTTTTTTTTCTCCAGATCAGCATTTTTCATACCTTTATCACTGTCTGTTTGCTCAATAGAGTGCAAGTTATTTATGTCTGTCTCCTGGACTTTTCTTAATGATGAAATAGCTGCCTTTTGATTTTATGACCAGCATAATTATTTGTCTTCTTGAACCCATGTCTCAAGTGATGCTTCCATTGAAACGAATACAGTTTTACTTTCCTGTTTATTAACTCTTGGATTTGTGATTGCTTCTATATTGGCTATCCATGTGGATTTAGAAAGAGAAAAGGTTTAAAAACTAAGAAGAGCTGCAGAAATACTACATAATTCTCAAGATGGAAGGTGCTGGAAGTTAATAGGGCAGTTATATTTGCTTCAGGTTTATTGTCATAACTGAGAACATGAGAGCCAGCACTTGGACATCCATCTCTGCTTCATGGAGTGTCACTCTGTAGGCCTAGCACCAGAATCAGATGCTTTTCATGGAAGAACAGTTGTGATCTTCAGCCTTCTGTTCAGATGAAAGGATGTCCTGGGGACTAAACTTTATTTAGTGAGTCTATGCAGAGGTCTTCTTAAAAAATTTTGCTGGTAGGCATCCTAAGTAGGGGTCTCCAGATCTGACTATCTACACTTTCATGGATTTTCTCCAGCTTTCTGTTCATAAAAATATATGATTATTGCATGTTAAGATGCACAGGTATGGAAAGAATGTCACATCAAAGACCCTAGATAACTTAAAAAAAAATTTATTGCATATCTTTGTGACTGCTCACTTCATATTTAAAGGAATGCTCTTTCTAGAAGTTTCAGTTAGTTCATAACCACAGATGCATCCCTGATTGGCAAAAACCTTGTGTTGCACTTGAAAAACTTCTTCCAAGAATCATGAAAACTTCTTGGTAGAATCTTTCTCATTTTGAGTAAGTATATTTATTTAATGTGATGATATAATGTTTCTGAGATCAGTCAGTACCTCACAGAGATACTTAAAGAACATGAGCTGCATTTGTATTGAGGAACAGGAAAGGCTTTCTGCCATAAATGGCATTCTCTCATTTCAGTGTATTAGACACTAAAATTATGTCTGCCATGTTCTTTGTAAGAAAGGGGCAATTGCTTCATAAAAACCATAAATGTCTGAAGGGAAAGGCATCTCAAAATATTTAAATACTTTGTAAGCAAAGTTCAACTGTCGACTAGTTTGCAGTTAGTCATCTCTGACCTCACTAAGATGTCATTGTGGTTAAGTGTGTTTAGAGAGAGTCTGTCAGTGAGGATTTACAGTCCAATTAGTGTCAGTTGTGTAGTTCAGTGTGGGAAGTTCAAGCTTTCTTGCTATTGCATCCTTTCTTTGCTAATAAGCATAAATTAGTGTTGTAATTTCGAATAAGAAACTTTAAATTTCAGAGAGACAAAATCCCCTCCATCTCTCAGCCTGTTTGTTTCTGTAGATATTTAAACTGCAGCAGTTATTTTTCCTGGTTTCTATTCAAGAAACTCTTATATGTAGTAAATTTTGGAATTTCATTTCTGCAGAATAAACATTTCATAAACTTCTAATATTTTATTTTGAGTCAATGATACCAGAATTTCAGACAGGAGGTTTTTGGGTAAGCTTTAATTGAAGCATCTGATGGCTAGGTTAACAAGTTTGAACATTATTTTACAAGTGTTATGTATACGAAGAAAATAATTTTATTGAAAAAAATAATTTAAAAAAATAATTTTATTGAAAATTTGTTGTCTCTTCCATCTTATTATTGATCTGAATTGCACAAAAGAGAATATAAAGTGTGTTTGTTTATAGTAAATGGTGTTTATAGTATCTGTCCATCAAAACTGTCCCTGTTTACATGTTTAAGTCACTTGTATGTGTTATGTTGGAGTGGTCAAATGCTTTTCCTGGAAGTCATTCGTCCTGTGATGAAGCGTTACTTCTGTGAGGCAAAGAGGAATTTCAGCTAGTGATGTCTTGATTCCACACTAGAAAACAGTAAAGTAATTGCAAAAGTATTGTGGTATGGATTTTAGCTAGGCAAACTGAAGAGGCTTTTAAAAATCATTATACCAATTGAACATATGATCTCTACTGTGCAGTTCTGGAATGACATCACTAAAAAAGAAATAAGAAACTAGGCTTTGTATGCCAAACACTGCTTAACAACTTAAAGGGATAAGAGAGAGAAAATATTTTCTTTACTACCTTAAGGCAAGAGGACGGTTTTGCAAACTTGAATCAAAAGACACCTAGGATCTCCAGTGAGAATTCTGGTTCTTTTTCCTGTGCCCACCTGCCATTTTTCTCCTTAAAATCCCGTCCTTGACATAATTATTCTGTTTCTTTATTCTTTTTTAATTCACATTCTGTTTCTTGCATATGATTTTTGTACAGTAAAATTACTTTTACTGATGTAATATTTGTATTAAGTAGCCATTTTCACTGGTTTTTTTTTTTTAAAGGCTTAAAAAAACTTGGTAGGCAGTGAAGAAGTGAGATGGGAACTGGACAAAAATGGGAATTAGTGGAAAAGAGACAAGCCTTTGGGGTTAAAGCAATCTATTTTGAGCACCCATGTGCACTGTCTGTTCTTTCAGTAGCAGTTTAGACAGAAGGAACAAGATCCATTTTTTTTTTTCCCCCACAGAAAACTGAAAAAAGTGGACAGGCATATGTTTTTCTGAAAATTTTGGTACTTAATACACAAAGCAGGTCTTTTTGCAGTAATAAGCATGGTCTGTATGTGTGAGTGCCATAGTTGCAGACAAGCAACTGGGGCAAGAGCAGGAGCTGATTAATACACTCTCTATATATGCCAGAAAAATAACCACCCCCATTCTATTTTGGTTTCTTTGTGCATTAATTCCTGCTGTAGCTTTGATTTTACCATGTTTCTATTTAAGGTGCTTGGGAATATAATATTAAGTTTTCTAATTACAGTAACACTTGGAAACAGGCTGGTTTAACAGTTCTAAGGGTACCTACTGTGACACTAATTCTTCCCTACCCCAGCTTCCTCATTGCAGCACTAAGATGCTAAATGCCTGCTTCTACTAACTGAGAGTTTGTATTTCTGTCCTGAGAAGTGTTTATTTTTCTTGTACAGGACCTAGATGATATAGAAGATGAAAATGAACAATTGAAGCAAGAAAATAAAACCCTGTTAAAAGTTGTTGGACAGCTGACAAGGTAGAAGATTCAGGCATCAATGAGAAAAGATTTAAAAAACTACTGATTGAACATTAAGGTCAATATAGTAATATTTCCTGTGTTGCAGTACGTTATTATAACTGTCTTTGTATTTATTGTTAGGAAACCAGATGAATGTTTATTTTCATAGTACTTTCGCCTTTGTTCAATGAAATTACATAAAATTTGGGGTATATTTTTAGCTTTCTTTTCACATAAGGATAATTAAAATTTTTGGCATGTTTCAAAATACTAAGTTCAAAAATACTTGGATTTTGTATCTTTAGATTACAACTGCATAAATTACAGTAAACTAAAATTCATAGCACCGAGTTCACTTTCAGTCCATGTGGGTGTATATTTTTGAAATGAATGGAAGCAATACATATAAGCTTTGTTTACACAGATTCAGAATATGTATTTTGGGAAATGCTTCCTTTTTTTCTTCAAACAGCTGTAAAGTGGATGCCTTATTACTGATGTATAACATTTTGCAGATTAATGACTTGCTCTAGAACTCTTGTATGTTGAGTTTTTTTACTGTGTCTTAAAGATTGACAGTAATAGAGAATAGAATTTTTTTTCTGTGTTTAGCAGTATTCTGTCAGGAGGGGAAGGTTTTTACTAAAAAACAACAAAACAAACAAATGCAAAACACCATGAAGCCAAATAAATCACCTCTGGTATCAGCATTAATAAGTTCTTAGAATCATATTGAAGTTGTGCACTGCAGTTTATTTTATAGCTTTTGCTTTAGCAATGAAATACAAGTTTGCAATCAGTTTGCTGTGTTGAGAACTCAAACAAAGCCTGGAGCTTTCATTTTAGCAAAGACACTTTGTGTTATCATCTTAAAATTTGTAGTGATCATAACTCTTACAAGTTTTTTGAATTTTTTAAGCTGAGTGAAAGTTTTTTGTACATAATGAAGTAGAGTGGCGTACTAGTGATTAATGCCTTTTTGAAACATCAAGTGGTATAAAAACCTGCCTTTTTATCCTTGATTTTAAACTAATATGGTGTTTAAAAAGTGCCTGGTTAGATGTTACAATCCTGTTATGACTGTGTACTGATTCTTCATAATATGATATGATAGCTGACAAAATTTTACTTATACTTCAACCACAGACCTCAGTGAACATTTAGACTAATTATTTGTACTTTATTTCATCTTAATACAGCACATTTTTCATTCTTGATCAGATTGTACATGTCCTTTGAGGAAGTACACTAGAAATGAAAACATTTCAAAGAGTCCAGGCTTTTGTTTGGCCATTTTGAAGTTTGGTGTCAGAAAGTTGAATACATATAGTTCTTGTTACCTGAAAAACAACTTTAATATAACAATATAACCGTATTGTTATATTAATATAGATCTGAAATTTATGTAACAGTTACCTTTTCAGATTTGCCAATTGTTTTCATAATGTATATTTAATGACAGTGTTTCTTAAATTTAAAATCCAGCTCTTATTGTTACATTTTGGATTGTTTTGGATATAGGATAGGTTATTTTGCATTTGTGCATTCTGATGAGGAAGAACTTTTCAAAGCTTTAAAGTATTTTTCAATACACTTATAGTCCAGAATGCCTCATTGTTTTCCTTCACAGTGGATGAGATCCCATGGAACACCGTTTAAGACCTTTACTCAGGGGTTAAATGGTATAGGGGGTTTGTATAATCCCTCTGAACTACAGTGTACACCGATGAGTATTGCTTGCAATATTATTGAAACACTAAGAAGCCCCTTAATTTATAAGCTTCGTGAAGTTAAACATTTAAAGTAATAAAGTCAGTTGAGATGTATGCCTTCTGAATAAATGTGAAACTTTCTCTGGAAGAACATCAGATTTGCTTTTCTGTGTACTAGGTAGGAAGTACACATACCCCTGTACTGCATGGGATGTCAAATATATTGAAGCATCATTAAGGACATACTGCTGTACACACAGATATCAATATGAAGTTACAAATGAGATGTTTCATAAAATGTGTTTTGTGTACATTTTAAACCAAAGAAAAATAGCAACAAAGTACATAAACAAGAGTTGTCTTCATATTACCTCTTCTTGGCAGCAGTAATGCCAGAATTAGAATTATTTTTTTTTTAACTTGTACATAAAACTGACAAAAGTATTTGGCAGAATTTCTGGATTTCTAATGTAACTGTTCTTGTTCAGGGCTTTTGTTCAGTGATTTTTCTGCTGTGGAAAACTTGTCATAGTTGAGTTTTCCTCTGAAAACAGTCTCATAATCATAATGCAGAGTAATTTTTCAAAAAACCCATTTCATGTATTTAAAAAATTTAAACATCATTAACCTATGAGTAACTTAAGTAACTGAATATCCATTTTAGCTTTGAACATTGACTAGTTGTGTTGATACTTGTTATCAGATTAAAAAATGATTTTGAGATTCTTCTACTGCAGGTGAAAGATACATGTTTAATAATAAAGATTGTTTGCCTTTGTTCAAATAAAACAAAATTCTTTTTAATCCAGGCTGAGTACTTACTGTCTTTAAGGGAGAATTAATACTGTCTGTCTAAAATTCTGACTGGATTTGTCCCCCATACCGGGAAGTTCCCAACCTGAACTGCTAAAATTAGCTATGCATTCACACTGGAGTTTTCAAGTGTGTATGTATATACAGACACACAAGAGAGAAAGCTGCTTATTTACACTATACTTACTTTTTGCTTCATGTATGTAGTGAGTATCCTTCTATCAATTAGACAGAAATTCTTTCTCCTACTTCAAAGTAGAAGCATAACCCTTCCCAGGCAAAGGGGCAATATTACAGTGCTACTTCTATAGAAAGTGAATTGATTTAACTTGATTTAACTTGATTTAAGTACTGAAAGTTCTCTATAAGTACATGTTCTCTTCTCCCACACAAGCAGAATCATTGAAGACAATCTCCTTTTCACTCATAGCTGCAGACTACGCATAAAGAGAACTAGTGGATAATCAGTAAATAGCAGGGAGATAATAACTTCATCACAGTGTATCATAAGGTTTGTAATGTTGTTGTTTTAAAAGAATGTAAACATAAATACCACAAACAACCATGCATTCAACACTGTGGTTACTTTATGGATAATATATTATCCATTAAGGGCATTTGCACATAGCAAATTAAAAATGTTAGATGAATTTGGTTAAGGATGACTTGCTTTATGAAATTGTGGTGGCTTTCAGATTTTGTTTTAAAATACAAAATTATGTCTTCCCTCAGTTTTTCCCTTTGGCCTTTTAGGTTCCTCAGTCTTGGTGGGAAATTTTAGCTCCAAGTACACAAGTGCCTGTTCTGTGCTCCTCCTTTAATCACTGGATTTGCCATACAATACCTACCTGATCGTAGTACTTGGTATGTTTTCCTGTGGACATTCTAATTTTTCTTTCATAACTTTACTCTTCCTTTCTTTTGGTATATTCTTCTTTCCCTTGTTCTTCTAGAAATTCAAGTGGTATCTGGGAAGTGTGACAATGTCCATAAACTTATTTGCTGGATTTTCTCCTTTCCTAAACAGACCTCAAGTATTTATATGAATTTTTTTTTCATACACTGGGGAATGTACTGCTGCTGAAAGGTGGACACCAAGAGCTTACCAAGGGTTTAAAAGGAATTGAATATTGACAAGGATATTAAGACAATCTAATGCTCTAGTTGCACCATAAAAAGTTCTGTTAGTCTCCAGCTGTTAAAAGTGAAACATTGTGGGAATATCATGTGTAAGAGTAATGGTGATGTATAGAAAGCATTTGAATAGGAACTGATATCCTTCTAACGTGTCTAATGTGTCCCAAAGTATCACAACTCTCTATGGAGGTCTGGTGGATTTCCACCTAAATCTGCAGGTTTGCAGCTGAGCACTTCCTGTGTAGCAGCTGACAGCCCTTCATGTATGGAAATTGCTGCCTACATCTTGATGTATATACAGTTGCCATAGTCTCTCTTGCTGGTATCTCAGTAGAGATTTCTGTTTAAACAAAATTGACCTTCAATTTCTGGATTCACTGAAGACATTTGATGTAATATTAAGCAATTGACATGTTTTGATAATTGATTGGGAAATGGGTGACATCTTTTATACCACATAAAAAGAGGATTTCATTTTCTTATGCAATGTCAAGTCCACTAGGTCTTTTCTTGAAGTGAAAGTTGCTGCCTCTGGAAAAGACTCTTAACACCTTTAAACTGGGCTCATTTCATAGCCTGATGATGGTGCTCACCTCAGTAAACCCAAAACCACCAGGCTTTCTTTTAACAGCACTAGAAGTTAAAGTGTCTCTGGAAGAATTCTAGGAGCAGATTTGAGGGTAATGTCTTAAGACTGTAAGTCCTTGTTTTCTTTTGGGCTTTGAGCAATCTGGTCTAGTGAAAGGGCAATCTGGTCTAGTGAAAGGGCATCCTTTTGCATGGCAAGGGAGGGGGAACTAGATCATCTTGAAGGTGTCCCTCCTTCTAACCCAAACCTGATTCTTCATGGAAGAAAATCTGGCTAAAAAGTTAACACACAGCAGTGTTTCTGAGTGACTACCTTGGTAGTCACCAATGGGCTTCTTAGGTAGCACAACTGTCACTTCACACTGAAGTCCTGCAAGTATCCTAGGATGCAAGTATCTGCTATCCCATAGCAAAGCATAGCAGAAGAGTTCTAGAAATGTCTTAACTTGTATTTTGTACTGGTTTGGGCCAAACTCTGTAAACCAAGGTTAGCAATTAGTGATGGAATTGTCGTGGATGTTGCCAATGAAGGAGTTGGAAGAGTCTTATTTTCTTGTCTGTACTTTAGGCTTGCTTCAAGAAATCTTTTTTGTGGTTATAATTATTGAGAGGCTAAATAGTGAACTTTGGCAGTAGTTGTGTAAATGTAAGAAAGAAACTTTAACGTAAGAAGGGCCATCTTTGATATCTTTAATTGACGTCTTTGACCCTTAGGTATTTGTTCTTGGTAAAGGTCTTTGTCATCTACAGATAACAAAAGATAAAAGCCATGTCTATACTGCAGAGATAATCCAAGTCTACCTTGATTTTTAATTAATATGTTGTAAATGTTAAAAAATATTAAATAGCATAGGAATCAAACTTTGTTTTCAGAACTGGAATTCCTGTAATAAGGGAGGTAATGAAAATATATCCACATTTGGTGCTAATCCTCTGCCTCATTTTCTGGTAAACAGAACTGCTGTTGAAAATGAACAGGTTTTATAAATTATTTTCTCTTTGTTGACCTCTTTAGGTGTTACAGCTAATAAAATCCATGCTTTCTGAATTAGCAGTTAGAGGCACTTAAAAAATGGCAGCAGCAAAAATGAGAATTTAATCTCTTATTCTTTTAAGGTGGGAACTCAAGCAATTTTTGTGGGTTGTCCTTGATTAAATGACCTGAAGATATTTAGGTATTACAGGCTCATTCAACAAGCTATTGTGTAATCTGCAACAAAGTAGCATTAACTGTTGTCCTTTCTTTGTATCAGTATTTTCTAAGAATACTAAGCATAATTTAAAAGACATTGGTTTTCTGTTACACAAGATTATATTTTAGAAATCTGGAGCTTGATAATTGGCGTCTTGACATATTCTCCATTAGTATTTTTCTCTGGGAGTCATATTTTGTAGACCAGTAGCCTGTGGAATGAAGTCTTTGTTTTTCTTTCTCAGAATTGTTAATCTCTGCTTTTGCCTGAAGGCTCATTATAACAATGATACATTTTACAGAGCTTAAAATTTTGATTGCAACAGTGTATGTGTGTTTACAGCCAGCTACCAAATATATTTGATGGGTGGGGACAATAAAACCACTGAAGCTTTGCAAGTTGAGACTCTTTAGAAATAACTCTCATATTTCTCTGTGAAGCAATTATAAAGAAAATGCTAATTGTTCCCAGCTGAATCACTCTTTCTTCTCATTTAAGTGCTTCAGCTCACTATGGTTTGTAATAAAATACCACTTAAACTGTCCTGTAATTCTGTTGCTTTGGCTTTGTATGAGTCGTGACATTTAAAAAAGAGTGGTCACTTTCAATTTTCACTCTCCAGATTCTATGATTTATAAGGATGCCTTAAAGCAGGAGGAAAACAAGAAGAAACTGTGTGGGTTGAGAATATTAGGGAGAGGAAATCTGTGTGTAAGGATGAAGAAAATCTAGGTTGTCTCCAGCATTTTTTCCCATAGTTTTCAACAAGGAAAAGGTGACAAACTGGATATTTTACAAAGATCTAGAAGTGGTTTCGGTTATCACTGCAGTACAGTTAAGTGTTTTAGGAGAAAAATGAAGTCTGCTTTTCATTTGCTCCCTTTTGCACAAACACTTAAAAAGCAGAAGAATAGGAGTTTCTACCCTTAAAGAAATGGAAGTAACTGTCTATACCCAGAGGTTTGATCATACCTTTCCTAGACTATGTGAGGCTGTAGATGAGTGGACAGAAATGTTGGACACTGATTTTCAAATATTGCATAATTTGCGTTATGCTATGGTAATATTGATTAGTATGGTTGATATTTTGGAGAATTTTGGCTAGCTCTAGGCATTTGGATCTCTAGCAGAAACAGAGCTGGTTCTCAGGATAAAGTGGGAGGCACTTGCTAGAATGCCAGGACTGTATGGAGGACTTAATGATTTGCCTGTATCTGAGAGCTCTCCTGCTGCATTTTGCAGATTTAAATATAGACAAGCCTTTGTTAGCAACTGCTGAGAGATTTATGAAAAAGAAACATTCCCCAGAGCAAAATACTCTCTGCTTTTGTAGTGTGCCAGATAGTGTATGCAAATGTTGTGGAACAAAGTAATTGTAAAAGTCTTTTAAAAAGCACATGGAATATAATGCTACCGAGGGAAGTAATTTAGTGGGTTTTAATGTAATTCACTATGCATGTGTAAAATGGGGGTGCTTGTATGAATTTCTTAAAGAAGCTTAGAACAGTTATAAATATGTGTATCATAGATGTATGTTCACAAGGTTAGAGTGATGTCTTATGTAATTGAAAAATTGTGTGTCCAGATGCTTTCTTTACATCCATTTGAATAGCTGTACTTGTTTGAAAAATTGACTATTTTGTTCCATGAAATGTTAACTAGAATTAGTGTTTTTTTGCTAGTGCAATGATCCATATTTTAATCCAAAAGCTGATGACTTGAAAGTCATGTTCCTGCAAGAACTGCAGTGATTATTAACTGTATAGTGAGCAATACCTAGGACTACTTAAAAATGAGATTAAAAGAAATTATTATTTGCATCTCCCTAGTTTCTTTACTATTCAGTAATATTCATTACTCACTTTTCTTAATTTTTTCTGTTTCACTGGGATTTCATGTGTCTATATTTTAGTTCATCTGCATAGCGTCAGAGGAAGGATAATCTTCTGAGTGCACTGGATTGTAAAAGCCCAGAACTGGATGTGGATCTCAAGAAAGGTGCTTCTTATTTTGGCCAGAATGGCTGGTGCAGCTCTGTAAGCATGCTTTTCATTCAGATCCCTTTTATGCAGCTGTCAGCACTCTCCACTGAGAAACTCTCTGTAGAGGAATCACGTACTTTTTATTTGGCACTCTATCCACTGAGTCTACATGGCTTTTTAAATGCTGCTAATATTGTTGCTGAGGCAGTTGAGAGCAGAAAGAATTGTACTGGCTTCCTTCTGTGTGAGTGTATTCCAATATCTGGAAGCAACTCCTGGCAGTAACTGTAACTTACTCTACTTGTAGAAAAAAGTAGATTGCTCTTTGGGGTTTGTAATACAAAGTGAGAATGTTCACTGATTCAAAGGCAGCTGTGACCACCAGGTGTTCACAGGGCCACCTCTGCAACACAGAGCCATACCACCCTTCTGAATTTTGTGAAGAGGTCCACCCATAGGGTTGTAAATTGACCTTAGATGAGAGGTCAGAGTATTCAAAGTAGAACCTAAGTGCTGTATCCAAAACTGTGTTACTGAAATGGGTGAGTGAAGCAGATGTCTTTACTCTATTCTGTGGGTAAGCAAAGGTGCAGACGTATCAAGGTGATTTGCTTTGGTGTTTTTTTCTATAGGTAAATAAAGACTTGCAGCTTTTCAAGTCTGTTGCTTCATGACCTTTTTTCTTGAACACAATTGAAATATATTTTATGACACTTTAAACGAAGACAAGTAAATCTCATTTGGCTACTTGAGGATTCTACGGGACATGAGTGCAATTGTCCTTTTTCTTGGTTTCATTTTCCTTAGTTATCTGTTGCCTTACTGATACCTCTTGAGATTTTCAGTGCTTAAGCTGAAATGAAGTTCAGTTTACATGCTAAATCTAAGGAAGGTTATCCCAGCAGATTATTATTTATCTCTGCAATTGGAGTGCTCTGTGTATTTTACTCATGTTTTAATACCTTGGAGTCAAAACCACTTAACTGAAGGGTTCCGGAAATGCCTATATTGATGCTGCCAAATACTTATTTGAATCTATTAACAATCCTTTCTGACCCTGTGCTACAGTCAGAGCTGTGTGACTGTGGAAAGTAAACAACTGAAGTACCTATGCAGGGAGCAAGAGTTAAGAGGTGAGCACTTTCTGTTTGGTTTTTTCCACTCTCAGGCCATGCACTAGATATACTGTGCTGTCCACTAAGCGGCTGCAGCTAGACAGCTGAACCAACGCATTTCAGGGTGGTATCATTAACTGAGTGCTGATATGAAAACCCACTGGGCAGGATGAATCAGCTTCCATTTATTTGCAAATTGGCAAAACGTCATGTTCTTCCTCTGCTTTTCCTCCATGAAACTTTTATCCATCTTTTCCACTGCTCTTTAGCAAATAACAGTGTGTCCCAGTTTGCAGAAACAGGAAAGTTTTAAAGCAAAGTACTGACTGATTTGTTAGCTGCCTTGTTCAGCACCGAGGCAGTGAGACACAGGATGCAGTTCACTAGGCGTTGGCACCAAGGAGAATTTTCCTCCTTGTAATCTGTGGCAAAATGCCATATCTCCTCACCAAAGAGATTGAAAAAACCCATATTTTTCCTCATTATGCAAGAATTAAAATAATAAACTGTTTTGAGATCTTGACAAGCATCAATTTGGATTTTAATGGACTTTAATAATCTCTTATGTAAAGTAATAATTAAATCACTTTTAATTAAATCACTTCTTACTCACACAACTCTAGGATCCTAGACCCAAGTTGGAAAGCTGCAAGGCCAAGGAATGCAAGCCTCTGCTTTGAATTCAGCATCATGGGCAAATGGCTGGCTCTGTTAGACAGTCTTTTCTTCTTCTTCTAACTGCACTTCTATGAAGCTTGACATCTTAGTTCTGCTACAGTATTTTTTGTTCGTGTGTCACAACGAGAATTTTGGGTGTGTCGGAGACAGGAAGACGAGCAAAGGTCAGGCTGGGTGGCAGGTAGGGATCGTGGCTGGTAAGTATGCCTGCAGGGAGGATATTTGTATGAGGTGATGGTATTTGGCTTGGGAGGGGAAGTTCTTTGGTTGAAGTGTTGACATGGCAATACTTATCAGAGTAGCTGGGCTCTGTTGAACCTGTGGGAAATGGTATTTAAAAATAAGTCCTCTTTTATACTGATTCTGTTTGTCCATTTATTTCTTCAGTGCAATAGAGAGCAATAGATTTGGGGTGCAGAGGAATTAGAAGGAGACAGAAGAGAGGTCTGAGTGTAAAAGAACAGGACATTGCAAAAAGGCTGTAAAGCAAAACGGTTACAGTAAGTAAAATGCGAGAGGAGGGTGGCTAGAGTCCTCTTGCCAGCAGACAGCCTGTCCCAGCACTCAGCAAAATAATAGCAGTCAACCAGAAAGGCATCCAGTCAACTTGGAAAGGCATCCAGACTGTGGGCTGTGAAAGGTGAGAGCTGGGAGGTTCTTCCTTTTCAGGCAGATAAGTTTTAAAAGCTACTGGTTTTGTCAGTTTTCAGCAGATAAAAAAACCCCTATATGCTGTTATTAAGCTTGTATGATCCCTGGCAAACGTTACAAAAAAGGCGTAAAACTTACTATGTATTTTCAGATATATTTTGAAAGTGTATTTGGTACATGTAGTTTTTACAACTTGTCTCAGTGATGTGCACTAAAGAGATAAGTTAGAAAGTATCCACAGGTGATGGAGGTGTCTCAGCAGAAACAACAGAAAATTTGTGGAAAAGCTCTGTGTGCTGTGCACTCTGCTGGGCCTGTCCTTGAGTTCCTGTGGGGGTGAGTCTGTCATACTGGCTGGCAGCAAGGTTGGTTCAGTGGAGCTGCAAAAATATGGGAGTTTGTAAGCTCTGCAGGAACCAGGAAGATTTTAAATATTCATGAGGAGATACCAGAGTGGCTGTGGTGGGACTTTCTTCACTGAGGAAAGGAGTAATTCAGCACTGTGAACTCTACAGACCAGTGTCACTAGCAGTAATAACCTGTTCCTTTGAGTCATAGCAAAGTAAGAATAAGAAACTAAAAAGTAGCACCGAGTGAGCTTGGCATGGAGTGATTTCTGTGCTCAGTGTAAAAAAACCCTCAAATCCTGAACACCTGGGCAGCATCTAGTCCTTTGAAAAGATCCTTTAAAAGGAAGGAGAAATGCCATTGTGTTACTCATAGTGCCAGGTGTGTTTGAAGGAAATTGAGCTTACATTTTCATTTCTGATCTGATGAAGAAGGGTTTTGATTTTTTTAAGAGACTTCTTTTTTCGCTAAAGGGGATAGATCTGCTAGTGTAAGTTTTTCCACAAGAACTCAGCTTGCGAGTTTTCTGTGTTTTCTAACACATGTTCTAGAGAACTAACGTTATAGCTATCTAAACACTTCTCGTTCCTTCCCCTTTCAATTAGGGGGAAATGGTAGGGAAAGGATTTGAAGTAATTATTTCTTAAAAGGGGCGAGGTGGATTTGGTGGTCATTGCTAAGATTGTGGTTTAATGGGTTTTGGTGTTATCGGAGAGCTAGATATTTTGGAAAACATGCTTGTACTTTGGATGGCTGTTCTAGAATCTGTCTTTTAACATATTCCTAAATTAGGAATTAAAACCAGATGCAGCACAACATTAATTAGTCTCTATGTACTTTTCCTTGTCACCATGCAGTCCTCCGATGACAGCTGTATGCCAGAAAGCCAAGAAGAGGGCAATCTCACCACAAGCAATTCCATTTTACAGGAACAAAACCTAATTCCCAAGTTTCTTCCCAAGTACAACCATGTTAAATAGAATATCTCTTCAGGATTGCGTAACTACTTCTATAGCAATTAGAGAAAACAACATGAAAAAACTACAGTATGTAAAGCATTTGTGTTTCTAGCTCATCTCTCTGTAAGATTTTCTTTTCTGTTAATGTAATACAGATACAACTGTACAATCCATTTTTTTCTTCAGTACATTTTTTTCTCATTTGTTGTTTCTCTTCCTCAGTGAAATGAGTGGAGTCAGCTTGATAGAGCTAGCCAGCTTTCTGTAGACCAGGGGCATGTGATTTGTGGCCTGTAGTTGGGAAACCACTGGTATTAGGTTGTTCATGAAATCTGCTTCAGCAGCATGATGACTGGAGAAGGATGTCAGCCCTCAGGAAGGACCAAGCTGGATGCAATGCTAAGGGGTGGGAGAGAAATCCTATAGCTCTCTTGACCACAGGCTGCTTAAATCACTCAAAACTCTGGTTGAAACACTGATCTCCCTGGACAATTAATTATAGACTCTTTCTATAACTCTTTGCCCTGCTCTCTGACTTGATGCTGAGAAAACCGTATCTCTGTCCAGTTTATTGCTAGATTAGATAAATACCTGCTAGATTATGTGAACAGGTGATACGAGCTTCATTTTGAACGAGCATTTCTGTCAGCAGCCTGGTTACTTGTTAGATAGAGACATTTAGATCTCTCAGTCAAGATGTTCCAGTCAGCTGTTTCTTAGAGGCAGCTGCTCCTCACAAGCCTTGCCTGTCTGCTCTTCAAGGTGCAGGATGGGGATGGGGCTGCTGGGGCTCTGAGCTGTGCTGAAGTCTGAAATACTGCTGGGCAGCACACACTGATAAATTCATGGAAAGGCTAGGATCAAAGACTTGTAGTGTGGGAAGCAGCCAGCTGGGGAGCAAAATCAGAAGCCAGTTCAGCAATCCACTTTTTCAAAAGAAAGAAAATGAGCCAGCTGAGAGCTTTCTGAGGGAGCCAAAGCAGAGGCCAAGGCAAAGAAAAAGAAGAACACTTGGTGCCAAACTGCTGCCTGCATGTAAGATCCCAGGCTTGCTTCCTCTCCCGCTGAGGTTGACAGGGATATACCTAAATGGAGTTGGTGGTATGAAAAGCCCTGTTTCTGCATGAGGGAAAGGGACCTAATGACAAGAGACCCTTGTGACTGCTCGTGGTACAAGGTGAGGAAACTGGGGAGCTGGCTACTAAGTGTAAAGGCCTTCTCTACCTTGCTATAGTAGGAGACCAAGACATCTGGTGAGGGTCAGGTGTCCATGTCCAGCTCTGTTTGTAGGGAAGGTTTCCATTTGTGTTCTTTTTCTGAAATGGGAAAGAAAGGCTTCTTTGGCTGGAGGCCAGGTCATTTCATAAGGCTGGAAGAGACCAAAACATCCTGGATGAAATCCCGTATGTGGCAGCACTAGATGTTGGAAAGTTACTTTCATAGATGTAACATATATTGCAGTGTCTCTTGGAATTCCTGTTCAAGGTAATTTGGTGTATATCTCATCTGTATTTTTGCAGTCATAAAAGCTACTCTTAATTTTATGTGGTGTATATGTAGAACTGCTAGAGCTATGCAAAAAAGGAAAAGATAGCAAGACAAAAATAACCACCAAAAAACCCCAGACCTAAAGGAGCCTTCATTTAAAGGTAGCAGACTGCTTTTTAATTGAGGGACTTGCAAGTTTTTCTCAGAAGGAAGAGGTGGGACTTGCCTTGTTTTGCCCAGATGATGACTCACATGCCAGTTTAATTCAAAGGGAAATAAAATTTAATTGTGTGTCTTTCCTCCTATACAGAACATTTTAATGTACCTTGACTTCTCAGAGAATATTTCATAAAATAAAGGTTGAACAGTTCTACCTAGTCTTCAGAGACAGGATCCTGAAGGTGTGCAAGGACACCAAATGCTAGTCTCCCAGCTTCCAAATTCCTCAGGAGCCAGAATTTGGTTAAGTTGTGCCTCTTAACCAGTCTGTTTATTGTCTCCCATTTTCAACATTCTTCTCTTGACCTACAGTATTAGTTTATTAACTCCATTACAAATTCCAGTAGTGCAGGTCAGTAGGTGGTGTAGAGGTTTTAAGTAATTCCAGGCTGGTTTGGTGTGGGGGTAGATAGGGGTGTGTGATTGAATTAGACTCAAGTTAGGTGTGGTTTATCTTGATTTTACTCAGTTGAAGTAAAACAAATTACAGGGATAGTATCCTAATATAATTGTAAGCAACTTCTGTGAGGTATGGGCAGTTGGTGTCAAAGTTATGGTTACAGGAAACTAAAACATTAATGAAATTGCAGTCTTGGAGCTGAATGGGTTCTTGACCTTTAAGTGAACAATAATTTCTAGGATAATTGGATTAGTATATATTTGTAAGTAATTTTCATAACTCATTGCCAAACAGTACCAGTGGTTTATTTTGAAGCCTGTGAACATTTTAAACACCGTACTTTTTTACTGCAAACTACTGCTGCAGTTAGAGGTCTTAACATCTGTATTCATAAAGAACAGTTGAACCAAAAATCTACTCTCCCACACCCTGCTTTTTGCTGAAGGCTTGGGCAGCAATTTTTTTTTTTTTTTTTTCTGGAGAACTGAAAAAGGACAGTGGCTCTTTTCTCTTTGGATTTGAAATCCAAAATGTTCTGTTTCTTGGTTTTATGTGAACTTGAACCATTTGTGAGTTGCCAGTTAGAAGGGAAGAAAATCCATCTCATCATGTGCTCTTGAATCTGTACAGGGCTAAACCTGCTGTTTCTGCAGGGCCAATTGTAATGTAAAATTAAAAAAAAAAAAGTGACTTACCATTGGATATTTGAAAGTTGACACCAGAGTATTGTTTCTGCTCCATTTGTCATGCCATTACTCAGTAAAGATTATGGATGGATATAGGGAAATAGAAAACAAGTCATAAAAATCTATTTGAGTTACAATCTTTGGTAGCAAGGGCAAAAACCAAAGAGTAGATAAGCACTGTGATCATAAATCGTAGGTGTACAATACACTGAACTGGGTTGTCTTCTTAGTAATCAGTATCTTCTCTTCTCTTGAGCACCTTGATAGGAATCTTCTGATATAAAAATTGCAACACTCAAACACATTGTGCTCCATGTTTTTTGGAGTCTAATGTATTGCATTAAAACCTTTGCAGTCATTATTGGAGCTTTTAATATCTAGTACACGAAGTTTAGCTTCAGGACATTGTTGCAGCACATAGCAAGCAGACACCATGCTTGATCCCAGAGGTGTGTGTGGGTCTGTGTGTGTGTGCATGGGTACACACAGTATCTGTGCAGGTATGTTGGTTTGAGCAACAACATTCTCAGTGGAATGGCTCTTTTGAAGTATTAAGAGAACTAGTACAAGTAGATGAGAAATGTATTTTTACTTTTAATTTTGAGCTAGCACAACATCAGAAACTCTGCTTTCTATTTCTCCCAAATATGCCTTTTCCTTAAGCATGAAGTAATGGCAGAGTATTGACAGTGACACCTCACTCGGATGGGTGTTTATTTCTGTGGCTTTGGCTTCCTCGGGCATCTTCCCGGCTGTCCCTCCCGGTCCCAGCGCCCGCCCGGCACTCACGGTCCATGGCTGACATCTTCTGGTGGTCTTTCCGTACTGCAGAGCAGCATGGACGGCAGCTAATGAGGAGCATTATAGGGCCCTAGAGTGTAAAAAACCCTGTCACTGCTTTCGTGAAATTGTCATACTTAGCTTTGTTTCATAACCCTCAGAATCACTGTCCTTGTGTTCTGCTCCATCGCCTTATTTACATATTCAAAGTATCGCTCAAATTCTTTATTTGCATCATTCCTCTGGGTTTCCTTTGCAGAATTCTTGAGTTTGATGACTTTTAAGGGGGGGAGGGGGGCTGGAGCATTTTAAAAAATAAGTATCAAATAGATAAGATGCATTTTAACTGTATTGTGAAGTCTAATGAATTTTTAAAATGCATTGGCCTCTAACCTGCACCTTTGGGACAACTGTCTTATAGCAGCAAAGCCTCATAACAGCACAGGCTTTAGATTCTCATAAATGCAATTTCCTTAAGTAAAGCTTAAAGCAGTGTTTTTTGGATGCTAGACCACTGCTTATGGTATTTCCCAGGAATTTACTGAGCTTCTATGCATATATGCACAAAGGAGTGGGAAGATAGGTATGTGTTTAATTTTAAAGGAGCTGATGGTTTTGTTTACAGGAATTACATTCTAGTCCTTCATCTCCATTCCTCTCTGCATTCCTTTCTTTCAGGAACTCAGACTGTTTACATGGTCCACTTCCCTGGCATTATGCTAAACCCTGGATAGAAAGATGATTTCTCCAAAGAGGTCTGCATGAGAAACTCCCCCCAGATGAATGGTCTGTGTAGAGAGCTGGTGGGAATGTAAAGATTGCAGCTGCCAGCATTAGCTTGGGGTGTTTGGCAGCAGTCCTGAATCAAAGGCTGTTGCTCATGCTCTAGATGCTTCTTTATGTGTTTGAGGATATGGTGTCCTTGAGTCTGGGACACACCATAGCCACTCACTAGCTGTGTTTATTCCTTGAATTTCTTTAAAGTAAACAAAGTCTTCTAGAGCACCTTCTCCTCCCAACTCTGACTTCTTGAGCATGCAGTCCCAGCAGGAGCTTTGTGTGGTTCCCTGTTTCCAGCAGTGCCCCTGCTGTCCTGCAGTACAAGGAACCTTCAGGACTGCTGGCACTGTCCTGCAGGAGATGTCTCATAATTTTAAGTGACCTCACTTGTTCTTGCTATGGGCCACCATTAATTTTTGAGTGCTCTCCTTGCGTGTGTTAGCCTGAGAGGACAGAGCTGCCTGTGGCACTGCTGCACAATGTCCACCCTTGACATTACATGTGGTCTTCAGAGCTCCACATGCAGTACAAGTTGAAGTATCCTTCCAGGCACTTTCCATGTCATGTCAAAAATCTTTTTACTTTTTTCCCCCATTCTGTTTGCTTTCTTGAAAGTCCTCAAAGGCCTTGTGAAGGTTGTTCAGAACACACCTATTTTCTGCTCCTCACAGAAACCTGGAGGAGCTTTCTCTTCAGACAAGGTCTTCCCTGGAATGAAGCTAATTACTGAGACAACAGAGTTGTGGGTGAGCATTCAAATAACCTTGTCTGTTTTCACTTCTTTGTGCTGGGTCTGGTTTGAGTACAGCCTACAAATCATTAAAAGCATGGGCCCTAAAATGCAAAGTGGAGATAATGCCCTCTCCTACTAAAAGGATAATCCATCTCCTCTCTCTTTCTGTTATTCTGATGTGGTTTTGATCAGACTGATGTGACCAGCACTTAGTGAGGCTTTACAGCTTTTGCCATTACGTGAACTTGAGAGAGCATGCTGTGCTGAAGTGTAGAATGGGGCCAGCACTGAGAGGAGTTCCTAAACCCCTGTGCAGTCACTTCAGAGCTGAGTGTCAGAGTAATGCTTTGTCCTGTGCAGGGCCAGCTTGTCAGAGGGCAGCTCTGAATGGTTTGGGAGAGATTTATTTTGAAACTGGCATTAAACTGAGGTGCCCACTTACAGGTCTCTGGTGGTGCCTGAATTCCAGTGTAGTCACTGGAGCTCATTTAGAGAATGATGCTGCTCCCTAAGGCAAAAACCCACTGCCTTATGCATGGATTGTTTCATTGATGAAATTTCTACTGTGTACACTTGGAATTAAGCAGCAGCTACACTTACAGACAACTGTATGTGGATACCTATAGTCAGATGTCTTAAGCCAAATCTCCACCCTCACTAGAGAGGGATCCTCTTTTTTCAGCATCCAGAAGTACCAGAATTTTCTAAAGAAAGTCTATTCCAAATTGCCCTCCTGGACAAGTCAGTTTAGTTCTGTGCAGTCAGTAGGTAGCCCTGTCAGAAATCCAGTTCTTCTCTTCCTTTGTAGGGAAAACAGATTTTAAAAACAATTTGCAAATATAATTCAAGTATTCTTTTAAGTGATTTAATACCTTTAAAAACATTCATAACTGTAGCCCCTGGACACTCAAAACCATGTCACTTCAGCTCCAGCACGATCTCTAGAAATGGAGAATTTCCTGAGAGTTGTAATACATTAATTTCTCTCAAAATACTTAGCAGCATCCTGAGGAGGTTGAAAAATTTTCCATCTTCTTTATGAAAGGTGAATCACTGGTCAGGCAGTTTCCATGACTGCAAATGTAGATATATAGTAAATACATTTCCCTTCAGTTCTTTTCATGCTGTATTTTACAGTTTTTTTAATATTTACAGCTGGGTAGGAGGAAGAAATACAGCAAGGTGTTGAAAGGAGTGATTTCTGAGCTGAGTGAGAAATGGTCTTAGTCCTCACTAATTGTTACTGTCTGAATCAGAAGATGACATGTTTTATACACCTGCCAGGTTCAGAAACTCTGCACAGTCCTGCAGTTAACACACCTGGGTTGCTCTCTGCTTTCCTCATCTTCCACAAAGTGGAGCTACAGCTGCACTAAGAGAAGGGAATGTGGAAAAACAGTTTAAGCATAAGAAAATAATACTCTGCAGTGAAAAAAACAAAAGTTGAAACTTGATAGCTGAAAGTGAAGGAGAGATAATTCATCAATCTAGCTTTGCAATGCTGTAGATCCAGAAATCATAGAGGCTTCTCATCTTAATCCATCTTGAGTGAGCAATGAAGTGCATGTACAGCTTGTACATGGCATACACTTGCTTTATCTTGGCACAGACCTTACTGGGGATGTGTTTCTTGTGGGAGACAGTGGTTGGTTTTCAAAACTCTGGTTTCATTTACAGGTGGAAACGTGTGGTGCCATGTGCCACAGCACTGAATAGCAGTGACTGGTTTCTGCTGTAACTACCCACACGATACCGTGCAAGCAGCTTGGTGAAATCTCTAAAAATTCCTCACTGATGCTTTACAGCTGAGTGAGAGTGACCAGATAGTGTTGAGGTTTGAGGTGTGTCAGAATCAAAATTCTAATCACTGCTGCAGTCCTGTGTGGCGCTGTGTGTCCTGCGGTCAGGTAAGTGGCATTCAGTTGCTGCCTACAGGAGTATAATAATGCTTAGCACCTCCTTACCAAAATAATTCTTTAGATATGATGGGTAAGGTTTATACAACACATTGAAAGTATGTTTCTAATTAGGGAATTAATGGTCTTGTTAATGTATAACTCTGGTACATATTACCTACAAAACTGTTTTCCTTAAATTCTCAAAGAATGAAAGACTTTAGTTTCCTAGTTACAGAGGGAGCAGACACATGAATTACATAGGATTCCCTGAAAAAAGGCCAGTGAGAAGTAAAACCTGATCATCACAATGTAGCATTCTGCCAGTCAGGCCAGTAAGTACTTAATTAGCTCCTAGGCATGTGAGAAATTCAATTAACTAGGATAGTAAACCTGACCAAAAACCAGCTGCAGCTGTGGTTGGAATCAGAGAAGATTTTTGAAAATGCAGCTGTGGATGGTAAAGCAGAAGAGACAATATATCCGACTATGGGGTGTAGACAAAGGCAGTGTTTCCCCCAGTTTTTATTGACAAAAACAGCACAGAAGATGAGTTTGCCATCTTTGGCTGAACTGATGCTCACTGATGAAGGTGAGAAGCTTGAGGGGTGACAGATAGTGGCTGATGGAATCATGGGACTCATGAGACTAATCAAAGAATAGTTTGGGTTGGAAGGGACCTCTAAAGGGTATCTGCCATCTCCCTGTACAACCTGTTCCAGTGTTTCACTATCCTCATTGTAATAAAATTTTCTTCCTTGTATCTAGTCTGAATCTACCCTGTTTAATTTTAAAACCCCTACCCTGTACAATTGCAACAGGCTGTAATAACTCTGTCCTCTTTCTTATAAGTCCTTTAAGTATTAAAAAGTCACCATTAGGTAACCCCATATCATTCTCTTTTCCAAGCTGAACAATCCAGTCCTCTTAGCCTTTCCTCACAGGAGAGGTGCTCCATCTCTCTAATCATCTTGGTAGCCTCCTCTGGACTCACTCCAACAGGTCCATGTCCTTCCTGTGCTGTGGACCCCAGAGCTGGATGCAGCACTGCAGGTGGGCTCTCACCACAGGAGCAGAATCCCTTCCCTCACTCTGCTGGCCACATTGCTTTGGATGCAGCCTGGGACACAATTGGCATTCTGGGCTGTGAGTGCCTGTTGCCAGCTCATGTCCAGCTTCTCCTCCACCACTGTCCCCAGTGCCTTGTTGGCAGGGCTGCACTCAATTCCTCCATCCCCCAGCCTGTGTTAATACTGGGGGTTGTCCCAACCCAGGTGCAGCACCTTGCACTTGGCCTTGTTGAGCCTCGTGATGTGCCCATGGGCTCATTTCTCCAGCTTGTCCAGTCCCTCTGGACAGAATCCCATCCCTTGGTTGTGTCACCTGCACCACTCAGCTTGGTGTTCTCTGCAAACTTGCTGAGGGTGCACTTCATCCCACTGTCTCTGTCACTGAAGATATTAATCATTACTGGTCCCAGTACAGACCCCTGAGGGACACCACTTGTCACTGATCACCACTTGGATATTGACCTGCTGACCACTATGCTCTGGATGTGACCATCCAACTGATTCCTCTTCCACCTTACAGACAATTCATCAAATCTGTCTCTTCAATTTAGAGAGAAGGATTTTGGGCATCCTTGCAGTACAGATACTCTGGCTCCTTGCTATTATGTTTACCAGTAAACTTCTGACCTCCCTCCCTTGAATGCCTTTTAGCCCAAGCAGGGAGGAAGGGGATGCAAAAGGGGCTGATGCAAAATCCAGTTCTGTATAAGCTGAAGTCAGCTGCTCCTTATCAGGACCTTCCTTTTTTCATTCTGCAAAGCCTTGTAAAGGGAAAGACCTGACTTTGTCTTTGCTACACACTGTATTTTTTAAACATAGGAAAATGCCTTCCTACATCTGCAAACCAAGGAAATAGCTGAGTGCTCCTTACAAAGTCTTTGGTTTCTGTTATTACACCTTGGGCTAAGTCTGGACAGTATTCTCCAGGCAATTTCTGGGAGCCAGGTGTTATGAATAAGTCATTTTGTGGTATTATCCAGATGAGTAATTTCCAATGCAGGTTTGGTTTCTTTTTTTCCCCTTGATGAGTACCCTGTAGCTGTGTTACCAGACATGTTGAATCATGTTGCATGACAAAGAAGAAACCATGTTGCTGCTAATAAGACCAAATTCACTCCAGAGATAACTATTTTAGATAATTAACAGGATCAAATGTTTTCATTATGTTCCAAGTACTTCAGATGAAAAGGATACAATTCTTGCAGGATTTTCAAAATTACCTAGCTCTGCAAACCATGTCACACTAAGTGGCTGTTCTGCTATGTGGGAGACATATTGTTAATGAGATGATCAGGAGATGGCATTAATCTTTTCTCTCCCTGCCCCCCCCCCTTTTTTTTAATTTAAGAAAGAATATAGAAATCTTTAAGGAAATGAAGATCCAGATGCTTTTGAGTAAGATTATTTGGCTGATGGTAATATATTTGTTTATCAAATTATGTCAATGATAATTTCAGATTTGCAGTGTTAAAAGCAATGGATCTTCAAGCCCCTTGCTATGGCTGCAGAATTTAAATAGCTGGCACTTGCAGTGTAGTAATTCCCAGATGCCCAGATTGTGGATCAGAAGTCTGTGTGCCACAAACCCTTGGAAAAGTGAACAAGGCAACAGTCTGGGTATAAGTGAAAGAGGAATGTGGTGTATGCCATGCAAAGCACTCATCAAGGAACGGTGTGTTACTGCTTACACATGGAGGAGACCTAATGTGAGGTGCTGGGGAATGCAGTGTGCCAGTGCATACTTGTGTTTAGCAGCTGCTAGTCAAGTAACATGCTGTGTAATTGTGTCGGGATGTGAAATATTTTGTCATGAAGGAGCTCCTCATTTATCCCTGAACATATCAAGAGTGTGAGAGGATTTATGGAGCTGCCACCCAGGAGCTAATGAATGCACACACATACAAAAGAGTGAAGACATTATAAAACCTTTACCTAGGCTGGCAGGAGAATGAAGGAGTTGCCTGATAATGCTTTTAAGTTGCTTATTCTTTCAATGCATTTTAAAATCTAGATTGCAGTGAAGTTGACTTCTCTGTCACTTGGATTGACATTCTGCTTAATACTTGTATTCTGTATTCATGTAATTTTTTCTTTAAGATAACTGAGAGTGGGTGTGGGTTAGTGGTCTGAACAAAAGTTTATTCCTCATGAGATGCCTTAAAAAAAGAATGTGAATCAAACCAGCCTAAGTCAGGTCATGAGCAGGCATGGTCCTTTTAGAATGTGATCAGAGAAGTATTAGTGCTGCCAGCTTCAAAAAAGGCTGGGAGGAGGCTGGTGAGGCTCAGGTGCAGCCCTCACTGATTGTACAGCTGCCTGAGTTACAATGCACTGGGTTTGTGTCATGGTGCCAGGCAGGGAGAGAGTTCTCTCTGTCTTAGGGAAAAGGTTACAGGAGGTTTCATGAAGGCACTTGAGATGATGAAAGTGGTGGAAACTGATGATGAAAGTCATGGTTAGAATTGATTTATAATTTCTGGTGCAGGGGGAAAAAGAAAAAAGCCTTCATTAGTCACTGAGTGCACAAAATTTCTTCTCCATTAAAAGTTCTACTACACATCTCTGGAGTGCTGGTGTGACTCACCATTGATAATAAGTTATAAAATATGATCAAGAAAAAAGTATACTGTACATGGCATAGGTACAGAACATAGGTTTTATGCTGTGGGAAGTGAATGAAACACTGTAGCATCTTTGTAGTTTCTATTCTGAAACACGTATTAACTGATTGCAAAGGCTTTGAAAAGCAACTCAGTGCTTTTTCTTGAACCCATGTTCCTAGGAGATTTAGGCACCAATTGTTGCAGAATAGTTGAATAAACTTTAGAAAGTTGGCTAAGCAGAAGTGGAGCAAGGGAAGCATGAGAACAATCAAGGGAACAGCTTGTACTCAGTAAGTACAACATAGTAGTGAACAAGGGACCAAAAGTCCAGTTAGAAGAGATCTTGTGGCTCTGTTGACAGAACAGTGACATAGGGAAATACAAAAACATGTTAGACCTTGTGGATTGGGGCTATATGGCAAGAGAGAGAGAGCTGGTCCCCTGATCTGCAAGTGATTTCTTTTTCTTCCTGTATTTTTGCCAGTTTATTCCTCTATGTTATCTGTACTTCAAAAAATGTCAATTGGAGAAGCGTGCCTGTTTTTCTTGCTTTCTGTCATTGCATTACTAATTATTGCAGATTTAATTATGGTCACGGTGCTCAAACCTTTCAGGCAGCTATTTGTTTGTGTTAAATCCAAGGAGTGAGAGCATTAACCAATTCTCCTCATGACTGGGCTGGAGTGGGAGAAGTAATTCTTTCTGTTAGGAAAAATGTTTTTCTCAGAAGCATGGAGCAAAGCAACAACAATAACCTGAATCTTCTCAGGTTTTAATTCTGGAGACTTGGCTCAAACACAAGGCAGTATGTGACTTAGGCAAGACTCATCTTTGCTCTGGTACAAATCTGTAGCTATGTACTTTTTCTGTAGTATAGTAGAACTCTGGATAGCTAGGATATATATTTACTCATTAGCCCTCCCTTTTTTTTTTTTTTTTTTTAACTGTTCATTTATATTGTATCCATAAATGTCTTTGTTTCCCTCAAGATTGGATCTTTTTAGATTTACTTTTCAGAATTTCTTTGTGCCAAGGACTCCTTCAAATCCTTTTCATACCCTGTGTTTCAACTACAGAGACTTACCTGATTCAGCTGTCATGGAAAACTTTTTACACTACACCAGACCATATGACAGCTCTTAATGGGATAGTACTTTCCAGTATTTTCCAAGGTTTAGTCTGATCTTTGAAAAGTACTTTGAGACATTTGCATGGAGACTGTGATGTCTCAGTGGCAGCAGTCCCACACTGAAGTCAGGAAGCATCTTGGCATGTGTCCAAGTGCTGCACTGGGACACAGAGCATGCCCTGTCCATGTATGAAGTGTGTCTACAAATAAACATATCCCAAATAACATATATGAAGGCTAAATATGTATATGAGGATTGTAATTTGACCATTCTTTGTGTAATCCCAATTCATCAAAAGCTTTCATTACCTTCTTAGAGACTACTACAAAGACAAGTCTATTTTTATGGAAGTAATTCTTCTATAAAAAACCAGCTTCTGTCTTCATTTGTCTTAGTGGCTTGACTACCTCTCTTCTCATTTGACATCATCTTTAGAGATATTTTTGTACTACCATTCAAAAATCTCTCCAAAATATTCGGGTGATCAGTAACATTTGAGTTGAAGTGCCTGTCTGGGTACTTGATTCTCAATATATGAAATTAGAGATGGCCTCATAATTTAGATTTGTTCCAGCTGAAATAATTTTAAGCCACAGGTAAATTTTGTCAACTCATTCATCTGTTTTCTAGATCACTAATAGATGTTCATCTGCAACAATGAACCTCTTTAGCACCTCACCCTTAATGATACACTGTGTTGAAATTCATTTAATCTTCATTTAATCCATGAAAAGGACTCTGTGAGTCACTCTGATTACTTAATTTCCTTGATAGCCTTCCATCAGAGCTTTTATCTATTAATAAGTGTCAGATCATGGTGTATGGCTGGAGAGGAGTAAGTGAAACTACGAAGTCTGATGAAGCAGGGATTTAAAGCCAATTAACCATTTAGCCACTTTTTATTTGTTTTGGAGAGTTCTTTTAGAATTCTTAGAACTGAGTTAAATGATAGAAGCAACCTTGCATTTGAAAGAAGAAAATACATAAGAGCTGCTTTGAGTCTGAATGTTACAGGAAAAAAAAAAGGATGCCATGAAGAAAGAAAACATCTTGAGCAGTTTCATGAAGAAAAAAGCCATTTTGAGCAGAATGCAAGTTACTGAGTCTCAGTCTGTCTTTCACCAGAACAAGTGGATGAGAACGTTTCTGACTAAGTGTGAAATAATTGACTTCAGCATTGCATTCTGGGTTCCAACCTGTCAGGCTTTCAATCAGCATTTACAGCCAGGAATCCTCCTCCCTGTGATGAATGGTCCAAGGGAGAAGGCAAATATAGCCTGAGCTCAATCTGGAATTCTTCAATGACAGATCCATGTCATGGTTTTGGAACAAATTCTTGGAGGCAGTGGTCACTGCTGCTTCTTAGGAAAGAGTCATGAAACCTTCTAGGCTAAGGTATGTGTTTGTGAATACAGTGGATAAAAGAACTGTCCCTGGGCTTGAGGAATGCAAACAAACACAGGACTTTATAGGGATAATATTGATTAGGGCAGCAGAGACTATTTTGCTGCTTTTGTGCATTGGTCTTTTGTTTATGAGGAAAACTGGTGTCAGCTCTATTTGGTGCTATAATATTAGTGCATCATTGCCTACTGTGTGCTTTTTTGTAAGTAATAAGACAGTGTACAAAGATCTGAAATTAAATGTGAGCTGTCAAAGTGATGAGATCGGTTCTGTCAGAAGATGAAACTCTTCATTGGTAAGGTAGGTGTATTTTTTCTGGCTAAATGGCTGTTCAAAATCTCAGCATGTTATCACACAGTGCATGCTCAGAAGAAAAAGGCTGTTCTAGCTGTACCCTCCACCTTCACCCCAGAAGCATGGCAAAGCTATCTTCACTTCCCCTATTTATTTAGCCTCTTTAGAAGCTCCACGTAGGACATCTACATCATCCCCTAGTTTGTAGAACTTCCTTTTTTATGTTAAGTACACCATAGTCTTGACATAGATCTCTTTGTATGGCTCTTGTGTTGGAAAGTGTTGCTGCAGGTGTTGGTCACAAAGTACTACACAGAGTTAGTGTCCTCTGTACTAGTTTGTCATGTGCTTTTGGAACTACTTTTTGATGCAACACTAAAAGTATTCTCTGTATTGAAGATACTTAATGCATATAAGGTAAAGGTTATGAAGGCTGCTTGGCTGCTTAAAAATTTTGGTGGTATGTCACAGAAACCCCTTTTTTATACTTTCTTTAATGCCTGGATTAACAGCAGTGCTTGAATGGAAAATTAGGGCTGGATGTGCATTTGGTAGGTTCATGTTCTGAAAAGCAGGTCATTATGTGTAAAACTGAACTGGCAACCTGGAGTGGAAATGTTAAAGCATAAATAAATAAAAAAGGGCTGTTAGAGTAATTAACAATAAACTGTTTTAATTCTTGCTTTGCATAACTAACAGGCAATTAACTTTCATTGACTCATGATGTGAAAAGTGATCGAGAGACAGACATTTTGCTTTGGTAACAGTGTGACAGTTGGGAAGAATGTTTTTCTTGACAGTTGATTAGGGGTTAAATGAGCTGAATAAAATTGGTAATTTTTGCTGTTTTCCCCACTTATTATAACAGCTATTATATAAAGCGTTTTTCCTTACATTAGTTGTAATGACTGACTTTAACTGATTACCCTGTTGAAAGAACAGGTTTTGATTGACAAAGATGTCTTCTTGGTATTCTTATCATCTGCAAAAATGGCTGGTGCATATAGAACCTGCAAAACCTTGCAATCCTTGCTGCCCCTCCCCCCATAGTTGAAGCACTTATTTAATGATCTTTAGTTTACAAGAGGTTTAATTTTGTGGTCAGCTTAGAAGTAGCACTAGGATGTAGGTTAAAGTATACCATCTCTCTCCACATGAAAACTTCAACCACAGCTCTAGCACAACTGTCAGGAAGAATACTGATGTGTAGGCAACTACTTGGGAGTTTTTGTCGTGGTCATGTTTTGAGAGGATGATGGTTTTTGAGGCAAATAATCAGGCTCCTGGGTAAACAAGGTAATAGTGCTTCATCTGCAATAGAGGTGGAGAATTCATCTACTGGAGCGCTGCTGGCTGTGACTGTCTTACTGATGAAAGCAGCTTTTCACAGCCCCTCGAACCGTGCTGTGCTATTTCACTTGTGACACTTCAAAGTAGGTGATTGTGTGAAAGTCCTGGAGTGAAATGTCTTTTCAAAATTTTAGATCAAAAGAGAAATGCCAGAACATCAACAGGAAATAAAACATTTTTATTGAATATCTGTGTAATATGTATGTTATTTTAATGACAATTGGAAAACTCTACTGTGGGAAGTCACTACACAAAGTGAAACAAAATATAAACCACCTCATCAAAAATGAAGGTAAAATACGGCTAAAGTTGTCAGCTCGCGGGCCACGAGCGATATGGCAGGATAAAACACCCCAAACATTTCTACAAGATACAGAGAAAACCCACACAGAGAAACACTCAAGCAGGCAGTAAATATACACAAAGGCAACTAGGATCTTTCTACAGCATCAGATTCTAATACTTCACACAGCTTTGTCAGAAAGGTACATGTGGCTTCTTTGAGGATGAAAAATGTCATCTTGGTCACATGGCAGGTTCAGTCTCTGAGAATCATTGTACCTTACAAACCAGTTCCAGGGTGACGTTCAGTCTGGCAGTGTAGGAAGAGAAAGCATTAAGAATACCTTAACACAATGAGTCAGTCCTGGCACTTCGAACCTGCAGCTATCCTGAATGAATAACTGAAAGCTGGAGACCATGAAGCTCTTAGGCTGGAAAGCTGACTGTCTACTTCTCTTTGGTGGGGTTTGGTCCTTAAGGATAAGATTTTAAAATATTCCAGCTTGATGCTTTGCATGTATGTGCCTGTTTGTATCAGAAAATGTCTCGTTTGTGTTTTTTCTATGTTTCATGTAAAAAAGAAAGAAAATGGATTTGCCATTCTCACTTTTGGAGGTGGGGAGACATAACAGGCTTTTATTCTCCTCCCAGTACTTTGCTGCTGCTTTTACCCTCAAAGTACTGAAAAATAGGAGTGCTTGGCCATCACTGCACTGACCTCTGAGACTGTCACACCTCTCCCAGAAGCAGAGCTCCGAGGGAGGCTGTGGAATTTAGTTTTCAGTGCACAGCTCTCCGATTACATTCATCTTTGTTGTTTCAGTAGTTTCACTTAGATACAGAAGATTGATAAGAACATTAATGGTTAATTCTCATGCCTCCCTCCAAAAGCAATAGCATTTCCACATTTCTAGGGCAGTTTGCATTGCTGAAAATAATGAACTCTTCAAAGCATTATAAATATATTCACAGCTTGGAAAGATAAGCGAGGGGCCTCCAAGGACGGTACATGAGCTAGAAGTGATGCCCTGAATGACTTGATGAGATGGTACAGCGGAGGTGCCATGCTGGGGAGCTGTTAGATGACTCTACAGGAAAGCAGCAGGGGCGAGAGCAGCTGGAAATGTAGAGTATTGCACAGGGCTTGACAAAATGCTGCGTGGTCAACCCATTCACTAGAGCATCCTTGTCCCCTGCATAGCTCTCCAGTTCTACATTGGTCCGTAATAACTGGAACTGCTTGTGCTATGCGTTCCTTCGGCAGTGCAGTAGAAGGGAATGGCAGTATTATTACAATATCACTACGGAATAAATTGATTGCTATCCACTGAGAAAACTACATTTCTAAGCACACACGGCAGTCACAGTGATACACAGAGCAGTCTTTCAAGACTCTTATGGAATGACTAATAGCTTCATAATAGTGCCATTTACTACATAATAACATTTAAAACATTTAAAAACTCCTCCTGAAACGAGCATCTAGTATACAGAAGAGGTTGCTTCAGTTTTCTAGAACTTGTTCTTTGTTTTCACTTTTTTTTTAAAGGACAAATTAAAACTTAAGTATAAATAGTATATAAAAGGTCACTAGCTGTTCTCTTTTGGCTTACTTTGAAGTGCATTTAGAACTATGGCTAAATTTTGTCATCTTCTGATGGGATTACAATACTGTCTGTTTACCATGAAACTATTTTGTATAATAAACTCACACGGCTGTGTCTAAAAAATATTCTGCATTCCTTCTAATCTGAGTTAGTATCATAAAATATTTTGTTACAAAGTCTAATGTGCAAACTCATTATAATGTGAAATCGTGGATGGAATTCACAGTATGCAAATTTTGTATAAAGGTGATAATGGAGAGCTACTCTTGTTTTCACGGCAGCATTTTACTACTGCTGCATCTCCCTCCTCCCCCTCCCTGCACAACTTCTGCAGTGGTCTTTGTATGTTAGATGAAATTGTTGCCTCCTATGGAACTGCTTCCTCAACTTTCAATCTAAAGCCATTTCAGTCTGTTATGTGTTTGCTTTGGAATATATACAAAAAGATTATATCCTGGCTTCTGGCTACATCTCCATGAGGTCAGCCATGGAACTGCTCAGATCATGCTAAGTTGCCTGTGAAAGAAGTCTACCCGATTGGATTTGCCCCTCCAAGATTCACTGTGGACGTGAAGTGTGTTATTAGGATGGTCCAGTTGAAAGCTCAGATTTAAGTTGTCCTTTAAGATGTCAGTGTAACACTACTAGTGCCTTACAAGTTGGATAATTTTTTTTTCTGGAATGCAGACGATACAATAGTTACCCTATAATATAGTATCAGCTCTCCTATATCTCAGTCAATTTACATAATTTAAAATAGAACATCTTATTAAAAACATCTAGATATACACAGATTAGGAAACGCTTACAACATACAAATACACAAACTAGAAATAAATTCTCAGCATACTGGTGTATATATACAACTGTGTGATACAATAAATAATTTCTGTCATGCTCTATCTACACATCATATTGCTTAAAAGAAGAGTAGATCTGGGGCGGGCAGTGGTGAAATGAAGCGCCTTTGAAAGGCTCTCTACATTTAAATTTGTGCAAATTAAAATGGGAATTTAAAAGTACAACTGATCTGTGTCAGGAACACATGGCTGGAAATGAAAGGACCCATATTACTGAGGTATTTACAGATACTGGCTAAAGAGCACTATGTGGGCAAATGCAGAAAGGCTTCTTCTTCGTCTTCTTCTTTTTCTTCCTCATAATTTAATTTAATTTAATTTACTTCTTGACTGCCAGCGCAGCATCTACCTCCTCCTCGGGCTGTAAGGTGTGCCACTGTGCAATGGGCCGCCGGGGGTTGGCCAGCATGTCTGACCAGTGCCGCAGCTCCGCGCCGGTGCTGTTGTAGCCCACAAAGACCTTGCCGATGGCATCGTTCTTGCCAATCTTGTCATAGTCCAAAACAGTCACAACAATTTGCACTTTCTGTAATGAGACAGAGAAAGAGCAGTGAGCATGGCAGTAAGGGGAAGGTTGGCAGGGATGACTGTGGGGACAGCCAGCCATGGAGAAGCTATGAAGGGGGGACACCTGGAGTAGATCCCTCTGAGAAGCAAATTCAAACTTTTTTCCTCGCTTCTTGTGAGCCTTCCAAATAAAATTAAGTTTACATCCTCCCCGTTAGCTTGAAACTTGCTCTCTCTTATTGTTTAAGTAAGTAAGTTAACAGCTGAAGCTCAGAAACAGCTATATGTTTGCAATGCTGTACTCTATTCAGTTATTTGCTTTTTTGCTTCTAAATGGCTCTTACCCATCCATCCAGCATGCTATTCATGTATTTTCAGATAAATTCAGAAGACAGCCCTTATGGTTACTATATACATACACATCTATACATGCACACGTATTCTCATCCCTGTGCATGTGTGTTTACTGTGTATATTCTGTGTATTTGTAGAGAAGTCTAGAAAACAGGCTGCCTGCTTAAGGGAGTTGGAATGGATGTATAAACCCCCACTGTCTCAGGCTCTGACACAGCAGCACTGCCTATGACTGAGCTGCTGTTGGAGTGCCACTTCTGTAGGAATGGTGACCTCTGGCAAACAGGGTTAAACAAGTCCCACAGATCCTGTGTGAGCCCATCTGTCACAGCTCATAGACAATTTTCCATCCATTTAGGCTGAGGCACACTGGGGGGTGTCTGAGCCAGGCATCTATGTTTGTAATTGTGTGCACATACACACAATTCCTCTCCTTCACGTCTTTAATGTTGGTCAAAAGAGCACAAACAGCTATTCCTTCAGTGGAGTGGTGTTCTTCCCCAACAGCACCTAAGACTTTCAGAGATTTCACAGATGATTTTACTAAATTGTAAACACTTCTTATAGAGCTTCACTTTTAAAGATGAACATACAGTTCTTTTCCTGATTCCAGTATGAGCTTCCTGAATACAAGGAAGAAATGCTCTGAAACACATTTCCAAAAAAGTCATCTATTCTCTAGCATCAGCTTTTTAAACCTAAAGCTTTAAATATATCTACAATCTGGACCTCTTACTGGAATGATTAATTTCAGGGCTTGTAATAGGATTATCTTTTAAAAGTAGCAAGACCAGGGTCATGAGGTTTATTTTATAAAGTCCATTTCCTTACAGGATTGTACAATTCACTGAGCCAGAGAAAGAGATGATTCCAACAGGCACTAAAGTATTTATATAGTTGCGGATGACAAAAGTATACATCAAACTCAAGATTTTCTCTCCCCAGAGCACTCATGATAAAAGGCAATATCCTGAAGCAAGGATTTCTGGATGCCAGAATTACATTTCAGTGTTGCTGTTTGCAATACACTCACTTTTAATGGTACCTCCCCAAATGAACACTTATGTTTTAGATGCATGCTACAATCACAGATATAAAAATTAAGCATGAGACTATTTTTTGGTGCTACACAAAAATGCTTGCCTGCTGTACCTAGAAGCTTGGGGGCTAGTTATTACTGGATTTCTTGGTTTTTTTTAATGCTAATCATAAGACAAAAATAAGCACTGTAAATGAAAGACCCTTTTCCTCGCTCTATAAAGATGTAAGAACAGCTAGCTCAGATGATTAACTTAGAGATGATTCTCCCCTCGTGATCTCTGGACTAAACCTACAGAGAAATGTGAGCATCTCTTTGCCTTTGTACCTCATATTAAAGGAGCAGCTGCACAGCAAGACCCAAGAGGTGCTGGTAGAAAGCACTGCCTCTCCTAATAAACACTTGGATTAGCAGTTTCCATGGTGTGATTAAGCCCTTTGGACTAAAAGGGCCTGGAGACTGTTTTGCATGTGGCAGAACACGTGCCTGATCTGCCAGCAGCAACAGGATTTGATTTCCCAGTGATGTTCTCCCATTACCCTTGAAGACATCACTTTCTTTCCCTTTAGAGCCAGAACCCATAGTCACGGTAAAATTGTTGAAAACGTCAATGTTAGGCTGCTTTAAAAATATACAGATGTACTTCTATTGACCTGCTTTCCTTCCATGACCTCTCTTCATTCTCCAACAATCAAGAAACGTGTATAACCATTATTTTTTGACTGTGAAAGCTTGCTTAATGACTTTTATATGAATTGCGCAAAAGTCACTGTGATTCTTTCCATATTAAGTCTAAATAGCATATAAAATGTGTTTTTCTAATGATGAAATCTCTTCAGTATCCACGATGAAACAACTTCTAAATATAGTCTTTTATAACTAACTCAAAATACATTGGCATATGACCAAAGTCCATAATTGCAGATTTAAAATTCGGGCTACATAGTCACATAGATAGCGAAAAAGTAATTCTAATAAATTTATCAAAAATAAAAAAATGCAAAAATGATAAAATTTAAACTGCAATACTTTTAAAATAAGCCATATCCACCTCTAAAAATGACTTAGTATTAGAAGGCAAAATGGTCAAGCACCGAGAATGCTCCTAACCATGCCAAAGCTTTGGTAGGGTAATTTGGAGGTAGCCATTCCAGATCCTCAATCCTGTCCCTATTTGGAAATCAAGACCTTCCTTGCCTAAACAGCCCCTTGATTTTTTTGCCTCTGGGTCTTTGATCCTTGTTATGAGATCTTTCACAAGCATACAGACCAGCTTTCATTAAAATCAAGGGAAATTAACCCCCACTGTATTTCCCACTTTTTGATTCCTAGAGTCCACAGACACCTGTACATGCAGTAGGACACGAAGAAATTCTCAATGGACTAGTCATGCATCCACGTCACTGTTGCCATGCTTTACCTTGTCTAGTTTTATTATGTTTGTTAGTACCAAGTCAATAAAATGCAAGCACAGTTTTACTTGAAAGATAGGCCTTGGCTCCTGGGCTTATCTCCAGTCCAGTTGCTATCAAAATCCAAGATACAGAATGTGAAAACCCATACCATGCTCTCACCTAACCAAGAGGGGGCTCCCAGTTTTGTCCAAGCAATTTAAACCCATTAAAAATTTTAAACAAGTTTAAAAGCACAGCACCTAACTCTTATCATGACCTCTCTCACAATCCAAAAAAGAATGAGACATTTTAAATTACAGTCATTCAAACTGGGAGGCCCCTGAAAGGACACTTTCCCCACTCAGCTCCACCCAGAAAAGCTGTTGTATTGCTTAACATCTCCACAGTCCTGGGGCTCCATGGCCAGGTGGGAATCCAGCATGCAGCTCCTTTCTCACATGCCTCCTGAGATAGTTAAAAATAGCTTCTCTTGTGAAAGAGAGGACTAGTTAACATCAAAAGAAATTAATTCTCATGAGAGATAATTTGCCTCCCAGTAGCTCAAAGACAGAGAACTGAGTGCCTGAAAAAGTTACACAATGCTTTGTCCTGGTATTTCCCACTGCTAATACAGCCAACTTCCATCTCACTGCACTGATTTCTGAGACCCTTGATTTTAAGTACTGAACTCTGGGAGTAGCATCTGGACAACTACTGGAGCTCTCCTGAGGTGCTAAGAGAATGGGTGAGATTCCCAAATGCCATTTTCCAAGGGATGTAGGAATTGCTGAAAAAGTTTTCATAGTATAGTAAATAACTGAAAAAAAGCTGTGTATGAATTAGGTGTTTTACTTAAGAGGGTTGGGGCAGTGCTTTCAAAAAACAGGGCAAGTAAATATGTAAAGAACACAAATTTAACTGATAATATCAATTTATTATTTCAAATAAATTAAGGGAAAATGTTATATGTCTTTTCTTTTATCCCTTTACCTTTTTGCTGGCACATTCCTTCACTACCTCCCTGTGGATTTTTTTTTTCCCAAATCCTTTTCTGTTAACAGAAAATGTCAGTTATCTATTTCTCACTGATGAATCAAAGCTTCGTAAGTACTTCACATTTTATCATTTCCCTCTTGAACCAGTCACACTCATCTAATGTAGCACAGGGCTGGCACCTAGGTGCTAATGAAGGCATGCACATGTGATAATTAACAAGATTCCTGTTAAATATTTATAAGGGCTGAGAAATGGAATGCAGAGGAAAGACAAAACACTGTTTGACATTACCTGAATTTGCTCGAATGGTACTTCAAAGCTGAAAGACTCGTTGTAGTAGGGATTCAGAGTGTTCTTTTTAATTGTAGTCTTTTTCTTCTTCAGCCTCTTACCATTCTGCATCAGATGGATCTTCACATAGGGATCTAAGCATTCAAGAGAAGAAGTAGAGGTAAGAAGGAGAGCTCAGTGTGTTTTCTACAAAATTTAATCCCATACATGTAAGAGTAGATTAAAAAAAACAAGACAACATTTACAGCT
This sequence comes from Lichenostomus cassidix, assembly GCF_008360975.1. Taxonomy (NCBI): domain Eukaryota; kingdom Metazoa; phylum Chordata; class Aves; order Passeriformes; family Meliphagidae; genus Lichenostomus; species Lichenostomus cassidix. Next base: position 37,799,387 of record NC_139480.1, on the reverse strand, counting down.
TGTATTTAAACAAAGTATAAATTTCTACTGTAGAAAAACTCTTGTGTGATTGAGAATTATTTGTTATGGAATAAGGTACAAAGTATTTATTGCATTATCTCCTTAACATTAGGAAAGCAGGGTAAATTCCCCCTTTGTTCCACAGCTCATCACCCATCCTGCAGGCATTTCTTAGGAATGGTCTGTGGGTTGGTTGTCCCAAGAGCAGTGAGTGCTGCCAAATGCACACAGCAGCTACAGGGCTGGCATGGCTGGATGCTCTGTAGCCACCTGCCAACTATTCCCATCATTCCTTGGGCAGGTGTTGCACCATGGTTTTCCTGTCCCCTGACCTCCCTGGTGAGCTGTGGCTGACAGTGCAGGGTCCAGCACTGCCTGGCAGGGAAGGACTCTGCCCCTTCAATACCAGCCCTCTGCCTCAGTGCTGCACACAGCCAGAGTGCATTGGGGGCCACAGTACTGGTGTGAATTACAGATTGGCTCTGCCACTCTCTATTGAATTCCCATTGTTATTTCAAATGACTTCTGCTGGCAAAGTAATAGAACTCATTTGGTACCTAATCAGGTATTCCTTGCGCAAGCAAAACTTTCCTGGACATTACAGCAGTGATGAGGTATCTTGGTGATGATAATTTCAGAGGAAGTTTTGCCTGCTTGAAAGGATAGCACTGTGAGTCCTTAATCTGTTACAAGAGCTGTGTTGCTGTTTGGAGAGTGAACCAGAATTCTTCCATGGAGCTGGTAATTAGCAGTGCCTTCACTGAGTTCAGCTATTTCTCTGTTTAGGCTTACCACGAAACATCATTTGAGGCATCTCAAGCTCATCCTTTTCAACAACCTGTATGGTACTGTCACCAAAATTTGGGTAGGTACCTCTTTGGCTTTAGGCAAGCCTTGCCTCAAGTGAGCTGTTAGGAGTTACATAAAATGGCTGCCAGACATAAGTCACCTGCAGCACAAATAAGAGAGCATGAATAACACAAACTATCAAAGGAGAGGGCTTCTCCTTTCCCTCCTGAGAAAAGGCTGCTGCTACAGAAGAATGACAAGTGAGCACAGCATTTACTATAAGCAAGCCATGCTTTATAGTTCTGCAATGAAATGAATGTTTAGAAGAGTAAGTGCACTGTTCTACAGTCAAAATACACCTTTCTGTGGAAGACCTGGGTGTTCAGGACAGTTAAGTTACTGGGGCGACTCAATCACAGTCTACAGTTCCTCTGCAGGGAGCATAATTTTGGTAGTGGATTCTTGAAGACAGCAGACAAGGGTATAGAAAGATCCCATGGCCATGAGAAGGAATTAGAGAAATTCTAACTTACAAATAGGCACATATTTTAGTAGTAAGACTGAAACAACTGGAATAGCTTCTCCAGTGGTGAACTCTCTTTTACAGAGGGTTAAGACTGCTTCCCCCTGAAAAGACTGAAGTTCAAACAGAAATTAAATCTGGATAGGTTTATGCTTGAGGCAAGATGGGATTGTAAAGGTTCTATGTGGCTGCACAATATATGAATTAAGGAGTATCATGTGAAAAGCAAAATGCTAGCAAAAAGCCAACAGAGGTCTATTTCTTTTTTAATACTGAGTTCAACATCACTGCACACAGGGTTTTGAAGGTGGAAAGCAGGTGAATGTGGACTTCTTCAACATTAGCTGATACTTGAGAAAAGCTCATCACTTCTCCTGGGGCTCCATGAGGAATGCAAAATTGTGTTAACTTCAAAATGATGGTTTAGGTATAGCTAATATATAATAAGAAAGTTTAGTAGACAATGAGTTGGTGGTAGAATGTTAAGATATGAGGATACGATGCTGTTAAAATATAAACTGAGTTACTAGACTGAAATGCTAAACAGTACAGTAATACATTATTATTATGGGTATTAGAACAGAATAATTTATTAAAAGAAATGCAGGTGATACGTCAATCCTTTGCTGATCTGTGCTTGTGCACAGACAATATACACAGATTTGATGACAATTCCTATGTCCATAAGGAATTGTACAATAATGATTTATAAAATGATGCAGAAATATTCCTATTTTGATAACAAAATCTGTATTTTGGAGAAAAATATTTTTAAACTAGAAATCAGTATATGTGAATTCTTGTACATCTATGCATACATTCACTTTAAATTATTTGCTTCTATTGACTTTCTACAGTTTCTATCTTCATGCTCATGGTAGAGCAAAACCTGACTTGGATAACTCATGGCCATGGGACAAGACCCAAAAGATAGATTTCTATGGGTTTTTTCATGTCCTGATCAGTTTCTTCTGTTTGCCAGTCTGTGGAGTTGAGTTAGGCTCAGTCAAATGCCAGTTGTTTAGCAGGAATGACCAAGTGCTGCCACTGTAGTGCAGAACTGAGTGGCAGAGGTAACAAATGGACCACAGAATGGGGCATAACATGATAAAATATTCCAGTTTTCTTTCATCTGGGGGTAAAATTGTTATGCTAATCCAAATACAAATTGGGTATCACTTAGCTGAAACCACATTCCTTCTTTTCTTATTTCACATGAAAGTATTAAATAAGTTTACTCATCACAAACATTTAAAATCAGAACAGTGTGTCCAGCTCAAGTAATTGGATGGGCCATTAGAGATTTTGGCAGTTTATCCTCATTAGATGGTATCTCCACTTCCTATTTTTTGAAATATCCTGATCTGAACTAATTCTCCCCTCTCTCCATTCTTCTGTGTCCCATACATAAGCCCCTCAACCACTGCACTACCTTCAATTTCATCCTCCCATGTTCCACAACATAATCTCTAACTCCCTCAACTCCCCAGTAATGTATTTGCTTAAACTTTACACAGAAAACCTGATACCTAAGCACAGACTTTCTTGTGACTTCATGAATAAATCTCTGACAAAGACAGACTCTAAATAACAGAAGCTGAACTGCTTGGAATCAATTATTGGGAGAAGGGACAATAATCAAAAGAAAGCAGAACCTCTGGGAAGTGCCAGTCTCCAGTGATTTTTGTGAGATAAGGTTTAATGCTAATGGAAACTTCTCTCATCTCTACTTGCAACATAACCTCGGTGCTGGCCCCATTACTCATGCTGAGTAATACTTTAACATGTAAATAGTCTCACTGAAGAACTGAGACTAGTAAGGATGACAGAACTGATATTACAGCCTTGCAATGATAAATTGTCTGTTAAGTGCCTAGCCTGGTCATAAAGGGCAGAATTCTTCTGACTAAGTAGAAATGTCTACATCTGATGCCAATGAAAATAAACAAGCATTTCTCTTTATGTACCCTGGACAGTTATCTCACTCCAGAGTAAATATGTATCTTTAGTCAAACAGATTGCACCACAAAATATTAATTTCTCTCCATGGGTAAACATCACTGCTTTTTAAACCAGTTTTATTCCTTTCAAGTAAACAGGGCTCTAGAACCATGTTACACCCACAGGTATCTCTGGATGTACCACACCACTGTATCTGGAAGAAAAGATGTTGCACCCAGATGTCCCTCTGCTGAAGGGGACAGACGAGCTTTGTGTCCCTTGCTTAATAATTAATTTCAACCAGTGTGTGGAATTAAATAAAATTGTGCTATTTATTCCCTCATTAACAGTCTACCCAGGAATGCTAAAAAGATGTAAAATTCACAACTAATTGTGCATTGTAGATTTTACAGTAATGTCTCAGTGGAGGCTAGCTGAACTGCTTTTAAAGCACTGGGGGACCAGCTGACACATTTTGTTTTCCTGAAGTTTGCAGTAAGATGCCAATACATTATTTAAGAAGTAATCAAAATGGTATGTAATATCAAGACTTCCACAGTAATCTAGAAAATGAGGCATATATATCTACACACACACACATACACAATTGGAATCCTCTTAAAATAATGACTAATTACAGACATGTTGTAGACAAGATGCACTTAGTTGTTAAAGAGATTTTACAAAAGCAAACTTTAAAAAGGAAAAAACACTACAAGTCAAAAGAAGAAAATCATGGCAGAAGACAATATGTCAGGAAGAGGCAGAATTTGAGAATGACTGCTTTCCAGGGAGTTTCAAGGTGGAAGATTTCTTACAGACATAATGAAAAATCACTTTCCACAAAGGCAGGAGAGAATTCAGCACACAAATTTCCATTTGTGTGGATATGCAGAAAAAAAAGCATCAACAACCTATTCAGCTTGGGATGGTTTTACTACAATGGTTTATTCTGAATGCAAAAAGAAGGACAGTGCCCATCTTTTAAAATAATTTTAAGGCTTCGGTAATCTAATCAAATATGAAAAGAAAAGCACCTAGAAGTTGATAAATTTGAAAAATGCCACAGGGATAACACTAGAATTGATTGGATGTGGAGTTACAGTCCTGAGGCTGTGGGTAGAGGGAGCTTAATGGTTTAAAGAAAAAAATCCCATGCAGATCTGTGCAGCAAGATCAGAGAAAACCCTCTACAAACCTTGAGTAAGCCTAACATGATTAACAGGAAAAAAATTGAGCCAGAACAAACTAGTCATAGATACAGCTGAATAGTTTCATATGACAAAACACTGTAATAAGATGTTCTCAACTAAAATGTAGAAATGGAGAAGAAATACTGTGCCAGAACTGCCTCCAGCTGTACTTTTGTCTTCAGAATGTTCAGGATAACTGGGTGCTCATTAGCACGTGTTTTTCCCCCATCAGAAGAAAATTTATGCACAACCCATGCCAAAGCTCAACATCACTGACATTTAGAGCAAAGGTGTCAGCAGACAGCAGCGTTTCCGTTCCAGGAAGCAGAATGAATTCCTGAAGAGCTTGGAAATTGATTGAAGAAGTAAAGAAAATGAGGTTTGGAAATGCAGCTTTACACATAGCTGTGCAAATGCAGTTAGGACAGAGGTGACTTGCAGGGTGTATCGTCAGTTCCAGGCTGAAGAGCCACTTTCATCCTGCAACACAGCAGCAAGGTGGGAAGCTGAGCAAAGACCAAGCCAGAGGCTTAGACCAGAGCTGGAGCAGAGCTGGATTCAATCCTGCACCCTTAGCTGTTCCCATTCTATGCCAACAGGCTTCAGATGAAGCTCTCTTGGCAGGCAGTGGGGAGAGAAGCCATTTAATACAGCAAACACCTTTATTTTCTACAGAGACTGTTGCCAGGATGGAGGCTGGCAGCACTGGCAATACCTTTGGAGAGTACCTTTGGAGAGTGCCTTTGGAGAGAAACAGCAGCACAGGCCAGAGCTGTGCTAAGGAAAGCAGCAGGGCTCAAAGAGCAAAGCAAAACAGGAAGAACTTTGCTGGCAGTTCCCACAGATTTGCTGATTTTTCCCAAGAATCGTGGGACATGCTCCCTCTGTGGGCATATAAACCTCTGCTCCGAAGGGAGAGGGACAATTCACACGATGCCTGTGGCATCCAGGCCATGGGTAATTACCCCTGACATTTTTTCTTCTGTTTATTCATGTTTGGATGAGAGGGGATAAAAAAAGTTTCTGAAATAATGTGTTTAGAGTGATACTGTGCCTGGATTTTCTCAACTAGTATTTTTTCAGATGAGTGGAAAACTTTGAATGGGAAGGAAAGCCAGAGGGGGAGAAAACAATATATGGTACAATGACTAAGAAGAAGTACAAGTGCTATGGTACCTTCTAGACTGCATAAAGTTATAGCTTAAATTCACTGAACCAAGCTGTTGGGCCTTCTACCTCCCTCCACAAATGAGCAAATTAAAGTCAGGACATTATGTTTACGGAGCAGCTAATGTCTCAAGAGAAATATTGGAATACACTCTCACATTAGAAACAATTCTCTTGGCATGAACTATACGGTTTGTGACTTTTTTTCTTATCAGATCTCCTTAAAAACAGGACTTTTTTTTTTTTTTTAATGTTATTTGCTACATAACGTCCAATCCTCAGCTAATGCTGCCAAGACAGCTGTGGACAGTTTAACCCTAAAAATACTCATATCACACTTGCCAGTGCCAGTCTATGCCATGGATGGATGCTCCAGACCCAGTGCACACCCAAAGCATATGCCTATCAGGCTCTTTTGGGCTCATATTATATGTCATAGTGTAACAATTTAGATTACTTTGGATTACATATTTGCACCAGCATCTTTAAAGAAGATACTGTAAGACAGGGTAATTGATAAACAAAAACATTTGTATTTTGATATTCAACATTAAACAGATTCTCATAGCAACAGTGGAGTCCATTTACAGTGGGGAAGAAAGGGTTGGCATATATAAAAATAGCCTGCCTAGAATAAGGGGAAGGAAGTGCTGTAAAACCAACAGCCAGCCAATGATTCCCTCACCCAAAAATCCCAAACTAAGGCTGCTGCACATGTAGAGCTGACAGTGGAAACAGAACTTCCACAGTGGCCAAAGGGCTATTCAGCCAGCTCTTGAGTCTGCAATTCCAGCCACAGTGCTTCCAACTGGAACACAACAACAAATATTACAGTGCCAGATGGGGAAAGTAGCAGAAAACTGGAGGAAAGAAAAAAATGAAAAAAAAAAGAAAAAGCGCCAAAATTCTTATTTAAAACCAGCACAAATTAGTGCTTACGAGCTTATGGTTAAGCTTACTGCCAGAGCAAGGACAGCTGATCTGTCTTCTTGTATCCAAGGGGTTAATTTCAGCACAGTTACACACAAGGCAAAACAACTATTTTTATAAAGCACATCAAATGGGGGTTGAACCAACAGGAAAATGCACCTTGAGTTTTGGCTGTGGGTAAACACAGAATATTCTTGTGGAAAAGCAAAGCTACTCAACCAATCACCTTGTAAATGTGATTACATGGAAACCACGTGCATCAAAGCAGTAAACCTTGTTCTCCTGTATTTGCACCAAAAGGGGAGGAACTGACTGCTCAAGAAGCTCGAATGTATCAAGGAAGGGGAGAGACAGCACTGCATTGTAAAATTTTAACATAATGGAGAAGGGCACCTGCAATCTTAGATAACAAATAAAGAAATTAAATTGCATATTGTAATACCATGCTTGTATACAAGTAGAAAGAATACAATAGCAACTAAGATGAAGGAGGCATTTATACCAATTAGTGGGAAGATATTAATTCAAGCTGCTGATACAGACAGACTCTCCAGGGAAGGAATCCAGACTGAAACCAAAGCAAACTGGCAATACCTCAGGCAGCAAATTCCAGCAGACTGCTGAGTTAGAATTTAGGTAGTGCCTTTTGATGATGTAGAGAAAAAAAAAACCAACACATTTTTATTTATTAAATTGATGGCAGTGAAAATACCAGAAGATAATACACAGAGGCTTAGAGAGATTCAAAAGACTGTCCTCAAGCGAACTAGGGAGGAGGGAAGGGGGAATACACATGGACTGAGGAATAATAACAGGCAGCAGAGTGAAGAGAGCATCAGAAGCACAGATTACAGAACACCCCAAACAACTCAAGTTAAAAGCAAGTTCTAGTGGGATGTCTTAGCAGAAGACAACAGGAGCTGGTACATGATGATGTGCTGCACTGCACTGTCAGGGAGTGCCTTCAAGCACTCCAGAGCTGGGCTGGTCTGGGGGCAGAGCTGCCCCACCTCCCTGAGGCACACACTGCTGAGTGGAGGCCACAACCCACACACCAGGATGAAAAAGTGAGCACATTTGGGAGCATCAGGTGGCAAAGGCTGGTGTTTGGAAGGGCAAACACCAAGGTGGTTAACTTTACTCAATAAATTTTGCTGAGAGCCAAGAGGTTAAACCGCTTATTGCTGATTTAGGATATGTTCTTCAAAGCTGTCTGTGTGCTGATGGAATTTGAATCTACCTTTCCCACCTCTTGAGAGAGCAAGACAAGGCTGTAAGATGTATGAAACAGGTTCTCAGTCTGCTCTGCTGAGTAGAGCACTGTATTTTTGGTGCTCCTTTCAATTATTCAGTGAAGTGAAGGCTGATGCCAGGTCCAGGTTCATTGAATGCCCTCATTCACCTTGCCTGTGTGATCATCATCTTAGACCCTCTGCTCCTGTGGATATTTACTGCATAAAGATATTTGCCTACATCCTGGATGATTGTGGAAAGATGCTTTAGGAATCCCAGCAGGTGATGCTGCTGAATGGTAGTGTGAACATCCAGTTCTTGAATTGGATTAAAGAAACCCAGGGGATTGAAAAAAGCTTTGGTTAGTCAAGAATTTCTATTTGCATGATGATATCTCTTTGTACTTCCATGCTTAAACAGCTAGGAATGAAAATTAGTGTGCCATATAGGGAAAAGAGTGAGGACAGGCACCCAAAAAAACCCCAGGAGAAAGCAAAAAAACCAAACCATGTCATGAAAGGCTGGACCAATAGAAAAAACTAACTGAAAGGAAGTAGTACCACTCAGAAAGAAGTATAAATGACACCCATTAAAAAAGAAATTGTCATGGCAGAGCAAGAAGACACCTTTTCTAGGGACAAATGTTATGGAGACTTAGTGTGGTAGGGAGCAACCTTCCTTGTCCATTTATTTTCTCTAAAAACAGCTGACACATTTTTTCTGTTTCATGAAATTCTGATTGATAACAAACAGACTCCTGTTTTAGTTATTTCCTTGCTTGCAAAACCCCACCCATCACAAAGACCCCAACCCCTAAAATCCAACAGCTGTGAGGCAAAATAAGTCCTATTCTCAAACTGCACCAAGAACAGACAGACATTCCAGTATTCCTGGGTAATAAAGAAAACCACATCTGAGTGAGTGTCAGTAGTCACTCCAAGGAATTCCTCAACCCTGAAACACAGAGAAAGTTTATTGAAAACAAAAATTGCTCTAACAAGCATATTAGCAATTTACTGTAGCAAGAATATACACTTTATAGTCCCAGCTCTCCAAATCACCATTGCCACAGAGAGGCTTTATAGCTTGGCTGTAAGTCAGCATGGCACTCCTGCGCTGTGATTGTCTTTACATGGAAAAAAGCAAATATACCCTGCTTAAGGATAACCTGTGTACTCTTCTACAGAGGGTTAGAAGCAACACACTCAAAACCAGGCAAAGTCAATTATAAAGGCTGCCTCAGTTCAAAACCAATGAACTAGCATATTGTTTACACATGAAAATTTTTTTCAAATGCAGCAAACCTAGTTATGACCCATCCATACCCTCACAGTCCAAAATAACATTAGGTGAGTTGGGAGGAGAAGCAGAGGACAGAAAAAACAGAAAAGCAAAGCAGCAGGGAGTTTTATCTACATATGATCGAAAGGGTAGGAAACACCCAATTACCTTAGCTCATATAAATGAGTCACCAGCAAAATGCAAGCCAATGTACCGCAAAATAATTCTGGTGCTTTTAATAAAAACCTAGTGCTGCCACTTTATAAACTACTTCTCTCATTCAGGTAAGCTTTCAGTCCCAGACAATGTGAAGGAGACATGTTTTTTTTTAAATTCTGATGATTAAACTAGAAATAGCACAGAGCTAATACTGCAGGAATGCTGCAGTAAAGATGGCATAGAAAAAACAGTCTTACAACATCAGTGACTACAGTAAAGCAGTGTGATCTGAACTCTTCATAGCTGAGAAACCAACCCTAGTTATGCTTTATCGAAGTTGATAGTTATTTTAAGAGCATACCAAGACTTTAAAACTACATTTATCAGTGGCTGCATCTATAAAGGGGTTCCATCAGCATCTAGTTCATTCTCAATTTGAAATAATACTCAGTACTTTTTCTACCTGAGAAGTTCATATTTCTATAAATCTTAGTTCTCATTCTGTTTCTATTATTTTTCTGTTGGATTTGAGCTTCAAGGAAAAAAACATAAATGGAAGGAAGAAGGTAAATGAGTGTAGTCTTGCTTTTAGCTTACAAAACATGTATTCAGAATTGCTCAGAGAAAATACTCAACAGCTCTCTTTTCCCTCCTCTCCCTGCCTCCCAACACATCCAGTGTTTGTTAAGCAGGATTTTGGGAATTCATATAGGCTATTTGACTTAGAGGATCAAACTCTTTAATGCCTCAAACAAACAGACCACCAATCTCATACATGAAACTTAACGCAACCCACAATACAGTTAGATTTTTGAACCTCTTTAAACACAGAGGCCACAAGAAACCTTTCCCTATTCCCTGCCCAGAGCCAAGGCTAAGGACAAGCTTAGCGGATGCTTCCTGGCTGTGAGAAAACTCCTGGAACACTGCAAGGCAAGAACTGCATCTGCTAAGGGAGTGGAAGGGGGTATTCTGGATGGTGTTTCCCAAGATTGTTGAGAAAATTGGTTTTGTTTTGGATTAAATTTAACCACAGTAAGGAGAAAGAGATCAAAAGCAGATTTTATTGGGATGGGCAGTATCTTCATCTCAATCTCATCATGAGAAGCTACAAGGTAGGCTACATTTATCAGCATTTTCAACTGAGTTCAGCTAACTTATATCTGTTTTTCAAAAATGACAGCAGAGTGAAAACCTATTTTTGAGAATCCCCAAACCCCCCAGGTTTTAAAAGCCTGAAGGTCAGATTTTTAACTTGAGTACTTGCAGAGGAAGAGCTGGGAGGCTGCACGCCTGCTCGCATTCCTGTCGATTACACATAATGAGAAGCAGTGACCTGAAACTTAAGGCAAATTTTTACTTAGACAAGAGTAACATTGAGATTATGTTCACTGAAGAGTCATGGAAATGCTCAAGTCCTTAAAAGAACAAACTGTTTACTTGTTTTTTTGACTCCAGAGAAGTTACAAGGAAGAACAAGATGAGGAGTTATTTAAGAGCTAAGATTCAAGGAGAAGAACAAGCCTTCAAGGCTATCTGCAAGCCTTCAAGTATCTGCATTAAGAACACTCTGCTGCTGAGAACATTAGTCCTGCTATAAGACAAGAGGACAGATAACTTGAAAAATGGTGCCATTAGGTGAAAGACGGAAGTATTTTTAACACAACCAATAGCTCATGCCCCGAATTCTTTTTCAAATTGCCCCAGTCAGTTTATGGCACAAATGGATGTTTGACTGACGTGTTCACCACTGGCTGTACATTGCTTTAGTTTAAAAGGCAGTCAAACGTGACACCACCTTTCAGAAATTCAAGGGTACATGATAGTTTTCAGCTCAGATACCTGCTAAAAATTTATACAGCAAATAGCCAATTTGGTTCAAAATTGGTGGAGTAATCTGTTCCTGTGCTTCACTGACAAACGAGATTGAATCTGGGCAGCTCAGCATATTTCTGCCTGCTACTCCATTGAACAAGACCTTGATGCAGTCTAGTCAATGGATCATGATCTGTAATAAAATCAAATAACCCAGGGATCCAAAAAGCACATATGATTTTCTGAAAGTTTAGCTCTTCAGAAATGAAAGGAAGGATATTTGAAAAGACAAGCCCGAGTGTTTGTGGTTACTAGATGAGGAGGAAGAGGATGACAGAGGAGTGGAAACTGGTGTTTTTATTTGGAATCAACAGATAGAAACCACAGTAAAGGAAAAGTGGATGACTCTGCTTCCAAGCCAAGGTAGTACTCATTGTGCATAACAGAGAATAGAAATAATTTAAGTGAAACTAAGCTCACAAAACAGAACATTTTCCAAGCAGTGTTCACCAAATTTAGAAAAAATTTCTAAAGGTATTGAACGTTTGTAGATGGATCCATCTTCAGAGGCACCTAGTTAAAAATCACTGGTATGAACATGAATCAGTCAATTGCCCTGGAGTCCCAGGCTTCAGCTTTCCTCTGCAAACTCCTATTGAACATTTTTCTGCTTTAGCCAGTACCTAGGTGACAATAGGCCTCTTTTTTTCTTTTTTTTTTTTTAGGTTGTGAACAATGACAGTTAAGACAGTCACTCAGCAGCAGTAAGAAACAATTTAAATTCTTTCTGTTTACTGTGCATGCCACTAATGGCAATCAGCAAACAATGACATTAAACTTGTGCGTTTCAGAAAGACAAAATATTCCACTGTTACAAATGAAGATCACAAATCTTAAAAAGAACATACTAAGGAGAATTGAGGTTTTAAGCTAAAAAAAAAAAAGCAGATTTAGCAAACAATAAACCTGCTTTTCTGATACTTTTAGGAGAGAAGGAGAGAAAGAGGAAGGGAGAGGGAGAGAGAGGGAGTGCCTCCGGTTAGCTTGCCATTAGCACAAAGGAAAACAATTGCAGGGCTTAGGGAGGATTTAGCTTTAACAAACGCTTATCACAAAGTCATGTCACTGCACACTATTGTTCTGTATTTGGAATGAAATTAATTTCCAACTCCACATTAACCTTTTAGAGACCCTGCTTGGTAGAGGAATTTAATCCTTTGGATTTTGGTATGTCACCAGCATAGGCCATTTCTAAATTTTGTTGAATTTGATAAGACTATTACCTGAACAACTTTTATTAAAAGGAAAAAAAAGGTAGTTTACTAACAGTGGGTATTTCAGAACACTGAAAAGTTGAGTGTTAAATCAAATAGGCAAGAAAAACTAAATAAAAAGCCAGGAAATCCTAAGTTTTTTTTCAATCCCCATAACATATAAGAGAAATACCTCTTCGCTATAATTAATCCCCTATTATTTTGACAGCACGCTCTCAAGCCATACATTAATATAAAAAAAAAATTATTGTGATGAAGTAGATCTTTTCTAAACTTTATGAAAAACAGGTCTTCTGATGTGACCAAGAAAGACCATTCAGCTGGGTAATGGGGAATAAGTTGTAGCCTTACCATAAAGTAAGGGACAAGTGGTGATTTAGATAGTAGTGAAAACAGGAATTTCAGCACAAGTGGGGAAGCCCATTTTCTGGTCCTTATTAGTATTAATGCAACAACTGTCTTTGTTGGCCTCTGCAGGATTCCTACCCTGCTGCATTCCAGGAGCTGAGAGGAGCCCTCTGGAAGTCAGACAAAATCTGCTGTTGCTACCATATTAGGAATCAAACCGAGTAGCAAAAGCCTCCGGCTGAGTGGAGATAAATCAGCAGGGAACGTGTTTGCCTCCCAGCCAAATGACTAAAGCAAAGTGATTGAGGAAACAAAGTAAATAATAATTAAAAAACAAATCCTTAGCAGTAGGAGTGACCGCTTCCTTTTTACTTTTATCACGCTTCTTACTGAAGTATAGCTCCAAACCAGATTTACAGATATGAGCACACCCTGTTCCTTACATTTCTTTATTGCTGCAGAGTGGAATAATCCCTAGACACATATCAATGATCAGCTTCAAATGTTTTTAACACATTTTTTTTGGCTGGAAAGAGAGCATTAGACTACAGTGGAGTTTAAATTGCTCTCACTCTATTGACAAAAATTTTGGTTTATAGCCAATCTAGTCCTTCCACCAAGATTTACCCTAATCACAGATGTAGGCCCTCTTTCACTTGTTATCAGCCTTGTAGTCCATAGAAAATCTCACCTGAAATATAATGTTTGCTAATGATTCAGCTCTTTGTAGAGGCAGAACAGAGGACTTGCTATTACACTTCTGTATATGTGCATGGATCTGCTCTGAGCGTTCCTTATTAGAGAGGGTCTGCAAGGTAACTAATCTACTATGGCATTGGCAAAAGGATGCAATTCCATGCAGATGTGATAGACAGCTACAGATTTTGTATCTGCTGTGTGTGAATGAGGGCCAGATCTGCAAGGCAGGCCAGTTCATAGCCTTTAAAGGTGGGAAAAATCTTACTTCTGTGACATGGCATTTGGAGTCCAAATTCAGCATCCCATGAAAAGATCTGTGTCTCTACTCTCTGCATGGCAGGTGCTGTGAGATGGTAGATGCTCACAAAATGAAAGCACTGCAGATGCCATCCCAAAAAAGAGGAAGAACTGCTGAGCCTGGATCCACATGCCAACCCCACATAAAGGTCAATGTGCCACATCCCCTCCTGCTGCTCAGCAGCCACAGCACAACCACCCCACCTCCTCTGATGCTGCACAAGTACACAACCTCTGCAGGTTAGGAGGCTTAACAAAATCATGGTATAGGTAAGTTCAGGTTTCTGTTTTTAAATCCAGAGGAGATTTGTTTTTAGTATGTTATTTCACAGAAAGAAAACAGTCTGAAGAGTAAGAAAATGTAACAAGATGGATGCATTGTTAAGCCATTGTTACCTAGTGTTAAGCAACACCTGCATTTCAGCCTTAGTGACCTTAGTGTCACTTGTGATTGTTGTCCTTGGTTGCAATGGGTAGGAAACTGTCACATACACACATTTTTCTAATCCTCAGCCATCAGGCTCCCATAGCATCCCTTCTCTCACACAACCAAAATGAATGGGGTGGTCTCCCCACAGAACTTAATGCAAAGCACTGTACAAATAGTGGCAGAAATAATATTTGGCCCATGGAAATGCTGCTACCTCTTTTAAGAGGGACAGTGGTTTCTGAAAGGTGGAAGACTAACAATAAAATAGAAGACTGCATGTATATACTGTATTCATTCAGGGGAAGAAAATCAGTAGGATTCTGTCGACCAGCAGGTTGTCTCAGTAAAAATAAGCAATAGCTGAGGGAATGCAGAAATACTCACGGCTTTCTACAGATTTGAGACAGGAATAAAGCTGCAGCTTCCTAATTATATAGTGCTCACCCTCTAGCATATTGACTTCCCTGTTACATTTTCTCCTTTCTTCGTAAGATGCTGTGGTTGAATGCTGTTGTCAACTCCCAGCGTGTTGTTTTCCTGAAAGCTTGTTTTAACCATTCAAATATCCACAAACTATATCAACATTAGCAAATAAAAACTATGTATAATACAGCTGAAGATGCATCAAGATACCCCTATTCACCCCCAAAATCAAAGGAAGGTAAAGCAGAAGCTCCCAGGTTATGACACCAGCCAGTGGTGTAAGACCATAAATATTCACTGGGTGTCACACCACTAAGCATTTATCACCAGTGGGAGCCTGGGAACCGGACTCTGTGGCCTGGGAGAGCCCTCTGGCTGAAGAATTCGGAATGATCCACTCTGAAAGGCAATGTGGTGGCACCCAGAGGATGGAATTGGGTAACTAAGCCTACAATCACCTTGCTGTGCTAAATTTGAATAAATTTTTCGGTTTTTTAGCTGTAGTCAACAAGGAGGTTACATCCCATTTTCTCTGTTATGTTTGTGGCTGATGAGAAATGCTGGTGTGCAGGACAGAAACTTAAGGGGAATAGGGAATGGTGGGGTTTGAAGCCCTGTTTACTTCCATTTCAGGTTATGAGATTTGTGTCTGTGGTACTGATTGAAAAGAGACAAGCAGGGCAGAGTATTTAACACAGATCCAACTGTGAATTAAGTTCACTAGATTTTCCTTTGCAAGACAGTTACTACATATTTTGTCATAGATATTGCTTACCTATAGAGAAGTACTGTTCAATTAAGAGTTGGTACCTAAGGAGTAACACCATGTTTACAGCAAAAGTTAGAAATTGCACAGAAGAACAGTAAAAAGATGTCAAAAATAAAGCTTTCATACTGCTAAAAATTTCTGTCAATCAACTGTTCCTCAAATCAGACAGAATAGAAACTCTGAGTCTTACAGTCACACATTTGGTATCTCAATTAGGTTTTCACAAAAAAAAGGCTTAAAGTGCCTTTAAAAGCAAGCTCTCTTATATAAATTTGCCTACAACACGTTATGCAGTTCACTGCAGCATTTCAGATTTATTTTTCTTAGCATCCCCGTTATTCTAACCATAGCAAATCCCAGGCAGTGCTCTAAGCAAAACCCACAGAAGCTTTTCAAAGGCTCTTTATTTTCCTGCTTCTCCTGGAATTATCAGCACCTTTGTTTCATAAACTTTTGAACTTGCCATAAACATGTCTCGGTATGTTAAAGTACTGTCCTTCACCCAACCCCTGACTGTGAAAATACAGTACATTACAAAAAGAACTGACATGTACTTAAAAAAAAAAAAAATACCCCTATACACCATATGTTTCACTTTTTGTAAGTAAAGAGGTGACTTTGCCAACCATTTCTAAAGGATTAAAAAGCCTGCTGTGTCATCTTATATATCTTCGTTCAGTTTCTAATGCAGCCACAGAACACAAAGGCTGAGAGAAAACCTTTTATCATTTGCAGTTATCGACTAGGCCAGAATACAGTATTAGGAACCTTACAAACTTCTAGCTAAAACTTCTTTGCTTTGAAGAATGGCTGATCTCCTAAGTGAAGGAAAGCAGCCTAACCTCAAAAAGGTTATTATTAGCCAGAAACTGAACACATTTTAGGGAAAAATTTTTGGGGGCACTTTGAATGACAACCTATTTTCTACTGCATTGCCACAAGAGTCCAAAAGTTTTTGGATGCTCTCAATCACTTTATACACCAGCTTTGGGAGAGTTTTAGGTGCCTTCAATTATAAGGTGTTTTATTAAAAAAAAAAGTAGGTATGTCAGAAGGCAAAGGCAATTTAAAAGAACTGTTGCTTCAATGAGAGGGAAAGTTAGTGTTTTGTTCTGAGGTTCTTCATCCAAGATGCAGCTGATCTTAATGTTATGGGTTTCAGCAAAATGTATGCAGAATCCTTTTCTTCTGACAGCCTCTTGCTCATGCACCATGGCATGGGCAAACTGTAAGGTCAGAGGTAAAGGCTGGTATTAAATGCCAGAGTACTGCCCTAAACTTGGTGCTAAGATCTCTGCAAAGCAACCATATAAAGTTCTATACTTTTAAATGTGGAACTTTTATATATATACACATATATATATATATGTCTATAAATGTATTTTAAAAACCTTTCTACTTGCTTATGATTCCTGGGGGAATTTTTGCATCCATTGTCTCTTTCAGTATAGATCAGAATCTTGACCTCATTCATTGGCATCAGTCCAGTTACTGACCAGAAGTAACCCACTGAAGAATTCTGGCATTGATTGATAGTCAAGCCAGCAACCAGCTCCTGGAGGTACTGTATCAATTGAGAAGTGAGACTGCAAAAATCACTGCATGCAAACTTTAAGAATATTCACCGCTGGCCAGCTCTTGTGATTTTATCACAATCCCTGAGATATTTGGTATATTTCTTGAAGCCTTAGTTCCTCAGCATTATGTTACCATCAGAGATTTGCAGCTTGCATTTCAAATTAAAAAAAACAAAACCTTCTCTAACACTCATGGCTAGAAATAAAAGTCTGAAAGCATTGAATCCAAAACTTCAAATCAAGAGTAATTTATTTAATTAATGTACTTAAGGTATATATATATTTTCAAGTCAAGTGCAAAAATCTGGGAATCCAGGTTTGGCAGTATCACTGCTACCACCTCTTTACCAACACCGTGCTCTAAAACTGAGCTGCTTGTGACCTCTTTCTTATGTATTATTTCCCACTGCAACCATTGTCAGCTTGCAGTGATAAAAACTTTAAAAGCATAATTGAGAAGGGCTTTTACTTGTAGTTTTGCTTGGCATTTTTCCTAGGAAATTTCCAGAACTGAATGAAATCAGAATCAATCAAAATAAAGTCTTCAGAAAATTCATGGTGTCCTCCATGGATAGTGGCACCACTAACATAGTGAACTGAGGAAAACATCAAAACAGACATGGAAACCCAACCAGAGCTGTACTGGTTGACTCTCTGTCAGGTCAGCATGAACTCACTCAGGTTGCCACCTTTCTGGTAAGTATTTTTCTAGCTACTGCAATCTGTGTTGCACTGTTGTTGCTGTTGGGAGATTTATCACTGAATTTTCTATAGTCCTCTTCCAGCTTTAAGTGCAATAGAAAGCTCTTTTCTCCATTATTATTTAGGTTTCCTCCTGGGGAGGAAATAAAGCAATTTAGAAGACTAATCAGACAAAAACAGAATTTTGAAGCGCCGGACACAAAAAACTCTCCCTGCAGTTTCCACAGTAAAATAGCTGTGCCACATAATTCTCAGGTGCTGCTTGTCTATTTTGCTTTAGTTTTGTTGAAAAGAAACCTCTGAGCTCAGGCAAGTGTGAAAGAAGAGTGACAAGCAAAGGGAGTGGATACAAGTCAGCACTGACTCAGTGCATGACTGGCGGCTCCTCAGGCAGGTGGTCTCACGGAGTCATGAGGTGAGCAGCACCTGGGTTATGCTCTTCCCATGGATCACTCAGAAAGAATCTGTCCTTCTCTGTGGTTTGGAAAGGAACGTGGGGAAGAAGCAGGGGAAAAGCTCTGTCTAGAGATTAACTACTATCCCAAACATTCCTGACTAATTGACACCCCTCATGCAGATGTGTAGCACTTGTGAAACCTCCGCATTTTATCATGCTCAGCTACACAGACTAGGTTTCTTGCCCTATTTTGTTAACATGGATTAACAACTTGGATCACCTTAGTCACATTTCTCCTGATTTCTCTTTATGTTCTGACTGTAGAAGGTAACTATCTCATATGCATTTATATTGTGCTCTATAAAAAATGGATCAATCTCTTAAGAGAGACTTTCGGGGAGCAGTAAATACCCAGATCATCATTTTACTCAATTGATTCATAGCACAGGACATTTTAATTCCACAGATTGTTGCCATGGCTGCAACCTAAATGAAGACATTTCCTTCCAGAATTCAGTAGGCAAGCTCCCTTGTTTATTTTTCATTGAATTCTATTTGTATATGTAAATAGAAAGGGGCAACACTGACCAGTCAGTCTGTTCTTTAGCACACATGCACTTTTTCACCACATTATTACTTCATCAAGACTGTATCTTCTGGCCAAGCTAAAGAGGATCTTTTAGAAAGACAACAAATCAGATTTACGGACTTCAGCCTGCTCCACTAGCTCATATGCTCCAAGCTGGTTTCACATTATATCTTGTGAAATGACTCTCTTATTATCAACTGTCCTCATTGCTCTGAGGGGCTTTGATAGAATTGAAAGAAACCCAGCAAACTGAAAACCCTCCTAATAGCTATGTCTCTGAAGGTGATATAAGTCTTTCTTCATGTAAGGATTCTGGAAGTTTCTGCTTATGTGGCAGCATTCACACATAACTTAATTTTCACAATTTCAAACTAAGGACTGAAAATAGCACAGTAACACAGCTATTGCAGAATACAAAAACTTGATTTACTAAGTGAAAAGAGTTTTATAGTTGAGCAACATTACATGAAGTGAAATTTTTATATAAGTATTGACAGCTATTACAAGCTACTCATGTCACCAGAGATTCAGCTTGGTACAATGATGATACAGAACATACTAAGCTTCCTTTAAAAAATGTAACTTTTCTTACCCAGTGATTGTGGTAACTTTTTCAAAATCATATTTAGGAGAAGCACAGCAAAGGTTCTCTCTAAGTTTGTGGTTCTCTGTAGGTTTTCCAAAGTACTAGATGAAAACACATTTTAAGTCCTAGCAGAATTAATCAAATACAACCCAAAGAACAGCAACCCATATCCACACCCAGAGTCAATAAAACCAGTTGACTGGTTTCAAATGCAATGTTTCTTAAAAAAATGCAGGAGGCCAGACAGTTACAGTCTTCACATCATATTTTTTTTCATCATCTAAAGGGACCATGGAGTTGGCCTGTTTGGCCTTTTCTTACAAAACAAACAACCCCTGCAACAAGCAAACAAACAAGCAAAAAAACAGAGTGAGACAACAGTGAGGAAGGAACATTGAACCTAATGGCTAAGAAGTTTACTTGAAAGAAGAGAGAAAGGGGTTGAAGTGCCTTCTCCAATGAGTATTTAGTTACTTGTAAGAGTGGAATAATTTGGGCATGGTTATGCTTTAGTAGCTGCTAACCCAGTGTAGAAAGGACTCCCCTGGGAACAAGGAGATCCTCCGTCCTGCTCCAAATGGAGTTCACCCTCTCCAAACACAGAATTTGAAAATCCTCCTGTCTATGTTCATTCCCAGGAGTAGAAATCTTGACAGCATCAAGTTTTGAGAAAGTCAGAGTTTTGAGGAATTCAGAAGAGCCTAAAGCTAGCCTTTTTTCTATACTGTTGTCTTGGTTTCTTAACCACTTCTGTAAACATTGTTATTTTCACAAAATCACAGAATATGCTGAATTGGAAGGGACCCACAAGGATCATCAAGTCCAATCCCTGGCCCTGCACAGGACCATCCCCAAGGGTCACACTGTGTGCCTGAGACAATTTCATACCATTATCTCCTATAATGGAAACAAAATTTTTTTTCCACAATCAGTGTTAGACAGTCCTCCTCTGGCATGATAAAGCAACTCTGTGTTTTGCACAAACAAGGCATCCCAGACTGGATTTACTGCCAATTAAAAATGCTGCATACAAAAAACTTAGATAACCTGAGAAATAGGAATTGGCTCAATCTATTGCAGACTGAGTTATGGAAGAACAGGCACATGGGCAGTGCACACGAGGTGAGTCAGTGGGACTTTTGTTTGAGTAACAGCTCTGCATGACACACATAAATTAAAGGCAGGCACAATTACAGCGTTTATGGCCATGGAAACACAATTCCTCAGCTAGTGCTCAAGAGACAAAGACTGCTGATCAGTGAAAATTATGTGGCACTCTCCTACAAAGGAAGAATAGGGACCACGCTGTGTTACATATTTAGATGCTAGCCAGCACCCTGCTACGTCCTGATCCCAGGCTCAGTCCCCAGGCCACAAAAACCAATTGTGCTGCCCAAAGCTGCCTTTGAAGCAACCCCAGTGAGAAACTGATTTTAACAAAGCAAAGACAAGGAGGCACTTCAGACAACATCAGATAATTTAAAACTCTGCACAGCTCCCTGCTAGAATAAATGGGCACATCATCGTCATCATTGGTGAAATTTTATCTGTTCAGATAAGCAGAGAATTAGGCCACTATTGCCCTACCAGACTAAATTATGTAACTACTTATCTGTAAAGGTTACTTTTGTTATCTCTGTAATGAAATTATCTCTACAAAAACAGTTATTTAGCCACTTAGTTATAAAACCATGCAGGAACACCAGAATTTCTATCATCAGTTTATGATTGTCTTTCGTTATTAATTCCAATCGTGCTATACAGTGATAATGAATCACAACAGGGGCACTGCTTCAGATACTGTAGCACAGTATACCCACCAGACTAGAACAACTACCTGCTGCATTAGGATAAAAGAATTTTGTCTTTTGTCCTGGCTTTTTTTGTGTTGTTGTTTGTTCCCTGTTTATGTGCTCTCAGCTTCCTAATCGAAGCAAAACCAGTGATAATATTTTTCTCTTTGGTAAAAGCCTTAGTGACATCTCAATTTATTTTTCAATCAGTCTGCCAGTCAATATTCAGGTCCACTAAATATATCAAGACCAGCAAGTGAAAAGGCATACTTCATGAAATTTGAAAAGGCGACCCTAAATACACCACCCAATATCTAAAATATTGGGATCACTCCTTCAACAAATGACATGACATACTCGGTTGTTCAAAATAATGGTATTAGCTTTTAGACCTGGTCACAGAGCTTTGCATTTGGCTAAATTATTTACATCTGTGCTGAATTTGTATGGAGTCATGCCTTTACAGTCCAGCAGCATTCTGCATCATCTTTCACACACACTGACATGATTGAACAAGTCTTCTGTTGAACTAGAAAATCAGGTTCATGTTCATCCCTAAACCAATTCCCTAATAATGATTTTTCCATCTTGCAATATGAAGTTCAATTTAGGAACCAAGGAGAAATGAAAAGTGTTTTTTCCCCTCAGAGAATTTGTCTTGTTCAGATCTAAACGTCAACATAAATACATGTTAGGAATGTAATGTTTTCGTTTACATGTGAGTAACTTTTTACCTGTTCCTTCTTTCTCACTTGAAAAGGATAGTCCACATCCCTTTCTAGCATCTAAAAACCCCACCTTACCTTGCACCAGGGAACTCATTTACTGCTGAGACTTTAACCTCTTTCTTGCAATCTACTGGTCACGCATATTAAGCATGACAGAGGCTACACACACTTTTCAGGCTCTTACAGCTATGCCTGCAAGTCTGTAAGAAGGCTGCTTACGTCTAAAGGCTGTTTAGGTCTGAAGTCAGCAGTGCTTTCCATGGATATGTATCTCTTCCTATATGTAAGATACACTGCAAATGTACACTATGCATAGAGAAAGACATGCTGCCTGTTTACTGTTGGAAAAAGGAAATTAAATTTAAGAAAATGGTTTAAAAAAAATTCTATGGCACTCTTTTTGTAAAGTAATCTGCTAATATATTGACTGGATTTTATACTGATGTAATTTTCTTGGCATGCCATTTATCAGAACTAATGATCATACAACTGTGATCATAAAATGCTAAATTATAAATACGTTCTACAAAATAGTTTAATTTATCTTTGAGTACTTAAGGATGCTGAAATTAAATTTTATCAAAATATTCAAAAGAGCCCTTGTCCTTAGCAGAAACAAATGAACAGAACTATTAGTGATTGTTTTCTATACTTCCTCAATAGGCTGGTTACAAAAATAGGCTGGCAGCAAAATGAGCATTTTTATAGCCATTTAAAATGCTTAAGTGGGGCAGAATATGATAGCATTTCCAGAACAGTTAACATACTCATAGTTAATGAACATTCTCAGTGGCAGAGCACATTAGTCCAAAGACTGTTATCTCAGTTCTGGTGCTCTGTGACCCTGCTCCTACCTTCAGCTATCTGCCATACATAGGCTCAGGTTGTTGCCTTGCATTTTCTAACATATTTTGCCCCCCCAGGTGGGCAGTCTAGGATCTACTTGGCACAACAAGCACAGCAGCCTGAGCAATAAGAATTTTCAGCTATTTCCTAATCTCACTTCTCTTGGACACATAATAATATGAAATTCTTATTCTCTATACTTGGAGGTTAAGTAAAGATGGTAATAATTATTAAAGAGGACATCTTTTCTGTTGGAAATCTTACCCATGTACAGAAAATAATGAGAAGAATCCACTGTAGCTATTTGCCATGTTTTTGATCCATGTTAGACCTAATGACCTCTGAATTTTGCCTTTTTCTGGTTGGCTGTTGTTTGTTTATTATTCTTTTCAAATTACCAGCACCAAGCTCTAAAGTTTTTCTTACATAAGACCAGAAAAAATGTTTTTCTCTAACTTTCAAGACTCTTCTTTTGCAGCATATGATTAGCTGAAACAATGTTCTGTTCAAACTGATGTTCAAAAGTTCCCTTGGAGGCTCATTTTGAGACTGATACAATTCCAGAGAGGGATTGCATAGATTTTAACATTGAACAAAAGCTAACATGGAAATTCATACTGCCTTTTTTCATCTGATTGCTACTTGTACTAGCACAGCAATTATCTACATGACACAGAAAGTCAGAATTTACTCACAGCTGGAGGCTACTATTCACAACACTGCTAGTTTACCATCACGAAGTGTCTCTTTACACAGTCTGAGTTGGGTCCTGATCCATGACCAAACTATTGTGCACAAATAAACAATACCATGATCACTGCACTGAAGAATCATAGCCTAAACTGTCAGAATACTGTCAACTACTATCACATTGCAGGTTTTGGGTTTTCGTAAAAGGAAGACAAGATGTTTTTATTTTGCACTCGAACAAAAGCATTCATTAGCAACTGTCAGAGTTATGCTTAGCTTATTCCAAGTTAGGCATGCAATATCTGTATTTCAGACTGTCCATAGATCCCTTTTTGAGGGTAAGAATAGCATGCCAAACTATTTCAGAATTTTGGTATTAAACACCCTTTATACAAACAAAACTATAAAAATATTGTCTATGTAAACCAAGAGAATGTCATGTAAGTGTATCAGATAAAGTGACACACTTCTTTTACACGTGCCATGAAAACAGAATAATCATGATAGAGGTATTTGTTACTATTCCAGTTCTATGGTGGTATTGTACACTGGGGTATGTAAAACTAGCATGATAAAAGATAGACAGAGTTCTTCAAAATAAAAGTATTTTTATGCAAAAATTTTGGTTTCTTTCATCCACAAGATAATTAATAAAGTGATGAAGTATTCATCCAAAATAACTGAAATGTGTATGAACTGGCATCATTATTAGAGAAGCCATAAAAAGGAGAAAAAGAGGAAAGCATGCAAAAAGCATTACAAAAATGGTTGCACAAATTTCCATAAAACATGCAACTAGACAAAATGGATGGGAAAACATTGTCTGTTCCTGGCAATAGGTAACACTTTTTTAGTATACCAGTTAATACCTGGAATCAGCCCCAGTGCAAACTCCTATCACATGCAAGTTACTGTTGCTAAGAGAAGCAGTAGGTTTCCACTACAAACTTTATAATATATGGAGTCATGAAGCAGTTTAATGTTCCCTCCCTCCACCCCAACACTGCTGCTGACCACACAAGAGACAACCATGTGGAACTACACTTTAAATGCTGGATAACAGTATTTCAGTACACAGGTACAGATGTGATTTTTGGTACTGTTTACTTCCAACTCAGGAGCCCCAAGTATCCATGAACATGTAACATAATTTGGATTTCTGAACATTACTATAAAGCATGATATATAAATCTCACAGAAATCTTATTTTGCTCTGGAAATATAGTCACAGGCTTGATTTTTTAATAGTCCTAAGTCAGAAATTTCCAGTTGTTCAGTTTAAATACCATCAATACTGGACAAACTAAAAGACTGTCACTTAACAAAAACCTCTGCATCCATATTAATAATATGATTTATATGTATACTGATCCCATACAGATGCAAATGTCTTCTGGGATTGGCCACAGATAATGCAGAATGCTAATTCAATACTGTACAGGTGGAATGCTTGTTAATTTCTTCCAGGATGTCTTGGTTATACAAACTACAAATTATTCTGATTTGGGAGCAGTGTGGGAATGAGAGAGGATGACACCTGTTCAGTACCACTCCAGCAGGAGGATTACTCCCACACAAGGGATTTGCATGGTAATAGAAAAGCAGTATTTTCAGGGTTTTCTTCACCACAGAAATATCTGTACACTATAGATTATTGACCAAAGCACTGAGCATAACAAACTGGAACCCACATCTGTGCTCACATTTTCATCTATCATAACTGTCACTCTTTTATGTTCCCTTCCATTATTGCTACAACAGCAGCTATGCTGCTATATATATTGTCTGAAGAGTTATAGACATTGCATAATTAATAATTTAAATAAAGAAACATCCGCTTCACAACATGGATGTATTACTTGTGTGATGTCCATATTCTCAAGTACCTATGACAGACCAAAACCACCCTGAGAGTGAAAGTTTCTTTAGATGTATCTAGTGTGATTCAGTGACATTTTTGCCAACTGAAAAGTTTGAAAAATATTTTCTAGTCATTTGACAAAGTGCATGTTTGGCTGATGCCCCTCATCACTACTGGATGATTCACAGCTGCCTACCTTTGAGAAGCAGTTCAGCAGAAATTACTGCTGTTTTTCTATAGCAAACAGAAAGGACTGAAAGCAATTTCTCCTGGAAAATGCAAACCCAATGCACACAATTTCAAAAAGTAGTGATACTACCTACTCTTAAAATTATACAGTTATTTTAAACCTACACTATTGCCAAGGCAAAGGACTCCCTCCCCAAAATAAATGGCCATCTTGCATATCCAGATCAACAGCAGCTCCAGCACTTCCAGCTCAAACCAGCCAAGGTCTTTAGTCAGGACTGTGGCTTTACATAATAAAATTGAAGCAGAAAGCTAGAAAGCAATTCTGCAGTCTGGGGAGTGTGTGGATTGAACCCTCCAGGAAATCCACAGCTCAGCAGCCTGGACTACAAGGTCTTCTCTGAATGTCCTCTGGGATGGAAGGGAGAGGAGCAAGGGCCACGGGAAGGTCGTGCTGTCCTTCTTGTTATTTGCTTTCCTGTGGGCTTACAGAGCTCCTCTTACTGCCAGACTAAAACACATTCACTCTATGACTGTAACATTTTCTGTCCACAGCATGTGAACAGACAGGCAGGGGACACTAGCTCTTTAGTTGTGTGGTGAGCACATTTTCTGTTCCATGGTGGGAGAAAGATTGGAGAATTTATGCCCTGGTGTACTCACATATCAGGTGAATAGTTCCTCATTGCTGCTTCAAATTACAGACTTCAAGCTCATTGGAAGAGCTGTGAACATGAGAAAGCTGCAATGCAGTTATTTTTCAGTTTCCCAGCTATTTTTGTATTTCACTTTTTAAATTACCTTGTTACATAAAATGAGCTTATCCCCACCCACTACTCAGCACCCTTAATTTCATATCAGTTCCCCCCCACTTATTACTAAATCTTCTCCCAACATAATTTTAATTTTTTTTGGTTACTTTGGGCTATTTTATTTAAGGGACCTTCAAATATATCATTAATCTCATGACTGATTCCAGTTAAATGTAAAGATTTCCTGTATCATTCATTTAACTCAGCTTAAATATTTTGTCTGATTTCAAAGAGTTAACAACTAACAACTCATACTGACATACAAAGATTCTCTTCCACACATGCTTATCAGTTGACTCCATGTTCTGCATAACTAATAATACATGTCTAAAAAGACAAAAATTTGAGATTAATCCGATCAATCTATTTATCTAATCCAATCAATCAGTTTGTCTTCAAATATGTTTGTATGTTGTTATGGCATTTAGATACCTCCTAAGACTAAAACCTAGTGCTATATTAATGATACCCACAGAGATTTTTCAGGCCCCAATTACCTGTGCTCTGCAGCTGCCACTAAACTGAGTAAATTGTGTTGCAGTAGAGAATGGAGACAATCTACTGTGATGTGGATCCCAATCCTGTGCATTAGCATAGCAGCTGAGAGTATGAAGTGTTTATACTGTGCTTACTTAAAAGAACCAGCTTCATTCCCATGTAATACAAAACTAATAATTACATTGAAAAGGCTGCAATTAAAGTCCTGTCTGAAAGCTTTTCAGACCTACAGAATCCCAAAGAAGGAATGGCCAATGTCAAATAAAAATTAAAGTAGAGAGAATTTGATAAAAACCTTAATTAAAAGTGTGTCAGAACAAATACATCTCACTTTATGTCCTGAAGCCCATTAAATTTTAATATGACAAAGTGCCACTGGGCATGAATGTCAGAGCTTCAGTGCTGCTAGAGACTCCCTGAACCTGTAAACTTCCCCTTTTGCATTCTGCCTGTCTCTGCAGCTGGCAGGAAAAGTGACATCTTAGAAAGCTTACCTGCAAAGCACCCAAACCCACCGGCTGCCAGTGGGAGGTGGCAGCGAAGAGCCTGGCATTACAGGTTCCCAGCCCCTGACATACAGAATGTGCCACCAGCACTATTTGCACCAGCTGAGAGCTGCTCTGCAGCTGGCAAAGATAAACAGCAATACTAATTCTGCCGTTTGGTCTTCTGTGCACTGAGTGTGCACTTCAGTGGCCAAGCAGGGCTGGCCAAGCACTGACACAGAGCCTTGTCCTGCTCCTGTTGGGCAGGAGTGCAGAATTAAAGTGAGCAAGCAACAGGGCAAGTCCAAGCTGTCTTGAGAACAGTGGACGCTACACTCTCTCCTCTGAAAATTGAAACAAAGTCCCTGCAAAATTCTCTACAAATTTCTGCCACCAATAAGCTTCTTCTCTCACTCTGTGCTCAGATAGGACACACTTTTTCAGACCTGTATTTTGCCAACTGAGGAGGAAGATAAGAGGACCACAGAACATAATCGCAAAATATATGCAGCAAAAAAACTATAGCCATGTTAGCTAAAAAATACAAAAAAGCCCAAACCAGCCAAGCTGTCAAAGAAAAGTAAAGCAGACAGGTTTTATCCAGTTGTTGTTCAAAATTAATAGACAAATACAATGGAAAACCACTGTCATTTCCATACCTTGGTATTTTTTGCATAAGGGATGTCTTGAAAAATTTTTGGTAACAAAGTGTTGAATAATTCAGTTCCCTATTACAAAAATCCACCAGAAAAGGAATCTACAAATCAGTGGCAAAACCCACAGAGAAGAAACCCAAAAAGTCATTACAGCCCTATATAATTACTTGATGATTTTATCACTGTGTGTGTTAGCAGGAGCAAGAAAGAGACTGCTCTTCAGAGACAATTCTATCACAACAAGGCTTACAAAGATATTAACGTAAAAGCTTCTCATTGTCTGAAAATCCTTTGCCATGGCAACTTAAAATCAGCTGCTTCGAAGTGATTTTAAAGCTTAACCATCTATCCTAACCCTTGCACTTCAGACCTGGTATTTCAACCACAACTATTGCATCTTCCAAACAGGTGTATGCATTATCTCTACAAAGACCTGCATGATGAGCAGGTCCTTTTACTCTACAGGGACAAGTAATCATTTTGGGTCTCATGTGTGGCAGAAATTACTGTATCAGGAATTCTGTATTCAGATCACTCAAACTCTTGCACATACACTACAGGAATGGCTCGGGTGCTGTTTTTTGCATTACAATGAAGCTGCTTTTCATCAAACTGTATTTTTGTGCTGCTTTGAACTTGCTGACACCACCGATCCTCTCATCTTCAAGGATATCTGATAAGAATTATCTGATTCAATGGAAACTTGAGACAGTTTCAGCTGCAGATGTACCAAAATTTTCTTTTAAATCTACAAATGCTCCTCCATTCAGTCAGTGAGACTGACTGTGAAGATAAGCCAAAAAACCAAATCTGTTTCAAATTTGAACTGGTGAATTGTGTACCTCAATTTCTGTGAATATAAAAACCTGAAGAGCAGATTTTCAGCTATGAGTTTTTGAACTGTATTGGCTACTGGTTCTCAGGCTTACATGCTGCTAGCAGTGACTGTAAACAACTTAACCTCCTGGAATAAATATTTGACTCTATGCATTTGATAAGGAGTACTTACCATTTCCTGTTTGTCCTCTATATTCCTGATTCCTGCTCAGGTGATGGCACAGAAGAAAGAATATTTAAAATTCTGCTATGTGGCTTTTGTGATTAAGTTTTTCAGCGTTAGAGCATGATTAAACTCACTGGAGATCTTAAGTAGAACCATGATACAAATAATACACAACAGTCTCAGGAAACAAAGGGATCTGAGCACAGATAAAAGCAGGAGGTAAAAATAAGGAAATTCAAGACTTATTATTGTCATTACTGCTACAGGAGCACTCAAGAAGTCCCTCTTAGCTGGACATTGGCTCTATGCAGTAAGTGGCAGTTCTGTCCCACACTGGAAATAAGAGGGCAAGTAACGGCACAAAGAAATGCTCTCCAAGGTCAACCTTAGCCCAATACCCTTACCTATGGCCAAACAACAAGGTACTAGTAAATCTGAGAAGAGTCAGCTTTAAGGCTCAGAGTAGCATTCAGGTGCATACAGAACAACGTTGGTAAACTCTGGGGACCAAAAAGAATAAATGTAAAATAACCTTACATATACATATGAGAGGACATAGCTGGTGTTTTCTGGAAAATATTTTTTGTAAGTGTCTGACAACACACAACTACATCTCCCACAGAATACGTCCACTCAGTCACCCAATGTGTGGAGGTGCCCTCACTCTCCTAGACATTTAGGGATATGGAAAAATGCACCCTTTAGATCCCTCTGGGATGCATGCTGGTTGCCTCAGCTCACCCTGAGCACAGAGACAGACTGCGAGGTGGTGACTGAGCGCTGCACAGAGCATAACCTCTGCATGCCTGGCAAAAAACTGTAGCTGTCCCTGCAAACAGAGAAGATCATTCGGAACACTAGGTTTTCATGAGTAGAACATGCACCAGGAAAGGATGTAACCCCAGTCTTATTTCTACTCAATATAAGGTAATTTAATTCTCCACCTTCTCTGAGCATTTCCTAACTTACCAGGGTATAGTCTTGGCTGGTGAAGAGGAATCTAAACCCTTTCCTCAAATCTACACACAAGGAGACAACAAAGTGCCTGGGACAAGGGCATCTGGCAGGGTATGTCTTGACTTTGCAAAGCACTGGTTAGGACACTTAGGTGGATGAGGACTGATGAAGGTCTCAAATCTAGGAGATTTCACTTCTCTGGCTCCTACAAGCATTTTATGTTAGGAAGTTATGAGTTAAAGCCCACTCACAAAGCACAGTCTAAAGTGGGAACCAGAAAGTAAGATTTCTTCAAAGGTTCTGAGCAGAAGCTACTACTAAATTAGTTACATTTCCATGCCACCCATATCTCCATATCATGCAACTGCATTTGCAGATCCATTTGGAATACTAATGTTTAGAGACTCCCTGAGAAATGGCAGAGGTACTTTTCAGACAAATAGAGTTTTCCTTTTGTTATTTTTGTGATAACTTAGAAACTGAAGTGTACTTACTAGTCTAACCTTTCCTTAAAATATTTTTATTATATGGTTCATTGGCATCCCAGAATCAGCTTTTGGATAAAAAATACTCAAGGGAATGAGCAATATACACATTTTTCTTCTGAGTGCTCCTTTTCAAATTTGGTTATTTAGGTCACCTGATAGATGGTTAAATTCCCACGCCCTCTCTCATCTTCATGATAACTGCATATCTAAAAGACTCAGGTAAGCATTAACTTAAGCCTTAAAATATCCGTTAAGCCTTGAGTATTTGAAACTATTTTTTGAATTTAAGTCCTCTGATTCACTGAAACTTTTCTATGCTGTCAGAGGTGTGTAAGAGAGTTTAGATAAAACTGAGACACCAACTTTCCGCTTTTCAGTGTATCAAAACTTGGCACTGAACTGCTGATTCAGTGAAAATTTGGTCTGACTGACTGAACAAGGAAGAGTTGGTAAAAGTATAGTTTAATGAACTGTCCTTATGTAAAATAAAAATGATAGCAGAAGTTCCTGCTCAGAAGTCCTGTCTTGCCTTTCATTGCCTTTAATTGATTAGTATGTTATCTATTGAGCTTCATGGCCACAACACTAGAACTGGAGGTCTGATATCAGCATATGCTGTCCAATCTGTTGATGTAAAGTTTCAAAATATGCAGCTGAACCAGCTTTAATGCTTCAGTGTACAGAAGGAGGACTTAGGAGCTCAAAAGGCAAGCTGTATGTGGATTTAGTGTGGCTTTTGAAAATCGTGCTGTTCTACAATGGTTTGTGTTTTTATGTGACACTGTCAAACCTGTAATGTGACTGTTGTGTGCCCAGTCTTCAGTGATGCAGAGATGGCAACTCTCTGCATTTTTTATGAACCCCAAATTTTTGCTTTCCTGGCAGCTTGCATGCAATTTCTCTCCAATACTTTTCACTGCAGTCATTTAGGGACTTTTCCCATCTTGCCCAGTGTCTTTATCTTGCAAACATAAGATTAAGTCACTAAGTGATATAATGTTTCTTCTATGCCTTATTTCTTCTGATTAGTTTGTGAGACACTAATTGCTGCATTTTTTACTGCGGCTTGCAGATCACTTAGGAGTATGTGCTATTCAAACTAGCTTATTACCCCCATATAAAATTGACATAGAAATTGTTGACAAGAAATAAAACCCACAGAGAGTGAAAGGTAATGTGTCCTGTTTCCTAGGGGCAAAAAGGTGGCATTCAGTCATGCACAAGCAGACCAAACATCCAGTCAACATAGAGTACTCCAGAAATAGCCAAAGCCTTTACTAATTACGTGGCCATGAAATGCTTAAACAAAAAAACATTAGAACATCCAAAATCCGAGGTTTATCACCCTTTACATAATAAATCAGAAGCTTCACCTAATGGAAATCCACTGGACAATCTGAAAATATGCCTTATTGGAATGCTGTGAAATGGCAGAATCTAACTCTGTGTGTTACAGCCAGTTTCATTTTCTTCAGATATGTGTGCAATTTGAGAGACAAGGGGGAAAATAAACAGTGTATGTGGAAAGATAAAACTGGCAGATGGAGAAGCTGGCCTTTGTGCTTCTGAGAATAAATAAAAATCAATAGAGAAAAACAAGGGTAAAAATGCAAAACTGGGCATGAACATTTTGCATCTGACCAGAACATTATCTTTCAATGAAACAAGACTAGAATTAATACAGAACACTATTGTACCATATGGATGCTTGGATTTCTGCCAGAAAAACTGCACCACCTTTTCCTTTAATAAAAAAATTGACTGAAATGCATGAGTTACAGCGTGGCTACCAGTCTTTTCAATACCCCAGACACAATCTTGATTAGCAAAATATACTTCTCAGTCCAGTAAGACCTGCAGTGCTTGTAACCAAGTCTGACCCAGAGATACTGAAGGATTATTTAATTACCGTGTCACACAGAAACCCTGGTCAGTAACACAAAATTTGGTCACCATTAATGAGGAATTGTCATTAATCATATTCAGAAGCAGCTCAGAGCTCTTCTCTCTGGTTATAATAAAAATTTGTTAACAGTATTTTAGACAAGAAGTCCAAGCTGCTCCACTTTCCTTATCAAGCTGAGCACAAGAACTTTATTTTATCTATAGGTGGCAGTGCTATCAATTTATTTACTTCACTGTTATCAAATATGACATAAACAGCCATAAACAACTCAGAGAACATGCACTTATACAATGCACCTCATTTAGTATGCTTGATTGTGATAATATAAGTAAAATGAACAAAAACCTCACAACATTCCCATAGGGTCCTTCAGTTTTGAAGCCTATTTCATGGAATTTTAACTCAATTTCAGGAATATAATTGAACTAACAATCTGTTGTCTCAGACAGGATGTTCTCTGCTTGATATTATGCAGGACTGGCCAGATGCCAAGGCAGATTTGAATGTACCTCAAAGTACCAGTGAAAAATGACTGGGTTGTTCTGAAAGCAAGATACATGAGCTGGATGGGTCAGGCATCAACTGTCTGATGCCTGCCTTCTCTTCCATTTAACCTACCAGGATTCAAGTATGCTGGAATTGTAAACAAAGAGAAAATATACCAAGAACGTAAACAAGAAAAGCCGAAGTGCTTATCCTGCAAATGCTCTGCATAAAGCAAACCTTGCACAACAACAGAATGCTTGGGGACCACACTATCTGCTGAAGAAAGATGCTGGCAGCCAACACAGACAAAACCTGGTTTCTAAAATCAGGGTTTAGCTTAAGTTATTCAGATTCAGGAGAGGGAGTAATAGAATGATTTGGATCATTGGAATTACTGGAGCAGCTATCTAGATTAAAAGAAAAAAAATTAATTTCCTTTATACACAGATCAAAAAGAAAAAAACAAACCCACCACAAGAAAATGACAATAGATTTGAATATGAATCAAAGCGTGTTTGTCACTGGATTTGCAATAAAACAGTACACATCTATTTTCCCCTAGTTCCCAAGGAAACCCAACGTAGGTCATCATTCTGTCTTTGTGTTCAGTTCCTAGCCTGGTGACTGACTGCCCCCTTTCTGTACTTTTTTAGCATATTGTCCAGGATCACAGGACTCTTAAGGACATTAAATTCCTGCAAGTTTTCTGAAAGCAGACAGCCAGATGGAATACAGAAAGCCTACTAAGTATCCCTATATGAGGTGAAAGCTCCAACATGGTCTCAACTCTTATAACACACCAGAAAATACATGTGTGAAAGAGATACTATGGATGTTCAAACTGTGGAAAAAGTTTCAATTGAAGCACGTATTTTATTAGACATCAGAATATGCAGTCACACTCTGAAATTTAAAGGAAATCATACCTTATAATTCCACTGCTCACAAAACTGTATTTGAAATTACCAGAGGACTACTGCTGGCCTTGGGCTTTTGCCAACTCCTAATGTAATAGAACATTCAACCAGTGCAAAACTTCCCTCAAGGCTGAAAAGCAATCAAGTCGTATCCTCTGCTACCCCATGGAACCTGAAGATGAGGACCATAATGCCAAGACTCTACAGCAATGGGTATTTAATAATATCACAGATGCATTAGTTACACAAAGGAAGGTGTGCATTGATGTATGTGAAATATGTTCTTGTCTGAATAATTTAATTTATAAACAAATGACTCTCAGTGCTTTGCTGTGGATTCTCTTATACTACTTCACTTTGTTGTGTGAAGAACTCAAACCTTGATCAAAGAATTGCAATCAACCCCCAGATTAGACAAAAGCAACATCTATCTTATACTTGAGTCTATTTTTTGACTAATTCATGTCAAAGAACTCAATCAATGTAGGAAATCACTCACTTGCTCTGCCACAGGGATTACCAGACAAAATACCTGAGCAGAGAAGCAGATGAAAAGATTATTCTTATCAAGTGCTAGTTTCATGACCAGAATCCAGACAGTAACTCTCTGAAGCAGATGTTGCTCAGCAGTGGGGCAATACAAAAAGTCTCCAGGAACAACTGAGCCAGTCCCTGATTTCCACTACCATTCAGGAAGCAGCTTGACCCAACAACCTTTAAGCTTGCTTAACCCCAGTGAAAGCGACTTTCAGTAACAACAGCAGAAACCTCTCTCACAAACACCTCTGCTCCCACAGCTTTATCAGATCCAGATCCCAAACACCTTATTTCTACAGTAATGTGCACTTGTTTTAAATTAAATATTTCCCCCCTCTTTTTTTTTTAATCCATGAGGGAGCAGCCAGAATTAACTTAGCTTCCAACCAGCTGAAACAATTTGCAGCACAAGACTTGCTGATGCTGTCACATCCTTACATAAGCATTTCTTCACATCCCACATAGTCAGGGCTTCTGAACTTAAAAAACCCATTTTGTTGCAAGCTCTTATAATCACTGTTTTTAGCACCCCTCAGATGTTGACAAGCATGTGATGGTTTGCTGATGGGAAGCAACCGATACAGCTGAGTACTTCAACTCAGCTTCCTGGAACTTACTGCAGGAATGCATCCCCAGCAATGGTGGAATGAGACTGGCCCTGGAGCCAGCTGTACTGCAAAGATTTCTGAAGAGGCTCAAAAAGAATTTAAAATGCTTTTTTCTCCCTAGGACTCAATCAGGACATTATCATATTCACTTCCCTGGAAAGGTGGATTTAACCTGCAGACCCGTATATGTAAAGTGTTCTGTGATAGCACCAGGAATCTGGAGAAAGAGATCTCCTGAACTGGGCTTGATAGCTGAGATTAAACAGAACCCCTTACTTCTCTGACCTGAAGCACTTCCTACAAAGACGCTGCTGAGCTGCAGAGATTACATTTGGATCCCCAAACGCTCATGTGTCACTACTTACAGGACAGGAATTAAAATCTGGATTTGCCTACTATAAGATCATGCATAGATTTATAATATATATCTCTATATTTCATTTTTGCCAAACTAAAACATAAGAGATTATATTGTGACAGTTTACAAAATCAGGTCTTATAAATCCCCTGTTCTGGTTTCACAAAAGAGGTAGAAACAAAGGAGCTTTGCAGTGGATGGGATTCTTTATGATACATTTCTTTTTAGGCATATTTGGTAAGAAAATTTCTGTATGTTATCCATTCCACATTGGTCAACATTAGAACTCTGCAGTCAAATAAAGAAGTTTTTCTATGTCGGCACACATGCTGGA
The DNA here is from genome assembly GCF_008360975.1 of Lichenostomus cassidix. Lineage (NCBI taxonomy): Eukaryota > Metazoa > Chordata > Aves > Passeriformes > Meliphagidae > Lichenostomus > Lichenostomus cassidix. The sequence goes on along the minus strand of NC_139480.1, from coordinate 37,764,113 downwards.
CAGACATTACATTATCTCAGCTTTATTTTTGTCTTTCCTTAACTGGAGTTATACATTTTATCATTCAGTAATTATTTCATTAAAATTTAATGTGATGGAATGCAGCAAGAAGCCCCTGCACAGAAATTACTTTGATTTAAATACAGTAAAAAATGTTGCTATTTGTAAACGTGAAGACAGTTCAGCAGAATTGAAAGGCATTCATGTGGGGAATAAGTAATAGGACATTCATCAAGAAGACAGAAAAAAGATAATAAACATGAAGAGGACTAGAATCACTGCACTAATAACCACAAAATGCCAGAAGTTGTTCCCTCCATATTAGCAGTTTTACTGTTTTATTATGTTGCTGATAGATGCATCAGTTGAGAGAAATACAGCTGGCTTCAACTTATCAACAAGGCTGGTAAAATGAAGGAAAAAACCCCACAGTTTTTGCCTCAAAACTTTTGTTTTGAATCAATAATCATATTGTTAAGGGAGTTAAAAAAAAGGACCAACCAGATTCCTCTCTTCAGCTTCATAAAAAAAATTGTTTAGCACCTTAGCTGTCTTAAATCAATATCTAAATAAAGAGGTTGCTTGTGTAGATCCTTCACTCATACCCAGCCTTATCTTCCCCTTCAACACATTGCGAATTTCACAGAAGTGGCACATATGTGTTAGTGATGTTAAAGAAGTCCCTCATGAAGAAGGGACTGTGTTGACTTTGACAGCTAATAAACAAAAAGACAAAAATGGTAGTCAGGAATAAAACCCAGATAATTCTCACCTTCACTCACATAATTCCTTCTTTACTGGGGAAAATTGGTATTTCTGGGCTTTGCATTTTCATCAGGTTGGCAGGTAACCTCCAGTTAACCCAACTGTCCCCCCACCCCACGGCTGTCTCCAATAGAACAAGGTGGCTCTAAAGCAGAGTGAGCTCATTGATGGCATCACAGAAGTGAGAGTGAGGAATAAAATATTTGGAAAGAGGACCCCACTGAGATTCATATTTCCCTACTGAGACAGACAAATGGCACAATGAGAAAAATTGAATGTTGGCATTTCAATCTCAGCAACAAGATTGTATTTCTCTTCTGTTACCTCAAGAAGGGTAATGGGACCTTTTTGGGGAATTTGATTTGGGAAATATTGATTTGGGGAATCAATAGAATAGAGGGCAGGACTTGATTTTCACCTTTAGTTAGAAAGATTTTGGAAAATAAACTTTGGAATTGGCAAGGAAAAGGCTTCCTTTTCATTTTTGCCAAATAGTACCTCGCAGCTGCCATTGGAGAGCTTCACTTGCCAAGTGTGTGAACAGATTTAAACAGCTCTGACCCATAAAGGATGTATGTAAAGTAATGATACCAACAAAGAACTATGAACACCTGTTTTCTTATCTCTCTTCTTATGCTGAAGTGAATGGTTTTTTTGTTGTCGCAAACATTTTCAGCACAGTATACTACAGGAAATGTGCAGCTCCCTTCTTAGCATACAACCCCTACTCCTTTCACGAGTAATCCAGGATCAAGGCTTTAATTTGTGAAATGTTCCTTTCCATTGACAGTTGCACATCAAGGAGTTGCACACTGGAAACAGAGTCAGGCAGTCTATACTAAGCAACAGCAAAACTAATATGTTTTCTACCCATGTGGGATTTAAAACAATGTAAAAACTTTAAAACAGTTTATATTTCTTCAGACAGTGCCACAAAATTCATCGAACCTCAACTGCATCGACAATGCTAATAAAATGCTCATCAGTCTTAAAAACTGCATGACTTAACACTGTTGTGAAAAGGAAATAGCCTTATTTATATTTTCCTTATTTTCTGTGCACATTTAAGCACCTATCTAAACCGTATTTATAAAGATGAAAAAGATATTTTCTTTTTTAGTTTGTATTTTTTTCTTACAAACCATTAAAAAAAGATACAGGCTGCAATTTTCAGAGCGTTAAAAGAAATTGAACTTACTTGTAAGAGAACTGACTAATTTCCCTGAGGATTCTAGAATCTATCTACAGTATTTCTACATCCATTTTACAGCCACTCACATTGCTATGAAATTCTTGAAGAACTTAAAAATGTAAATCATTAATTACTTATATGAAAATGAGACTATTAACTTCACATATCTTCACACTTGCTTTGGGACTGCACAACCAAATAAAAACTTACTATAATTTAATCAGGAAGAAACAGCCATACAAAATGCAGGATTTGTCTATTTAGATAAAGAAGTCTTCATACTCCTTGTTTTGGGGAAGGGAAGCAGGAGGAAATCACTAGAAATGCCAGAAAATGGTGACTATTGGCTGGTGGAGTCCAGCCAGCTGGGTGCTGACCACCTGCACCTTTGGTCAGTGTCTACATGACATAACCTTTCCTTTCTCAGATCAAGAAGCTGTTCACACAGCTATTGAGCCAAAGCACTTTTTCAGCAGTGATTGCCCTAAGGTTTCTCACAGCAACGCATATAGGTTTTGTACAACTTCTCTGACAATCAGCAAGCACAATCTTGTTTTCATCATTTTAAGCAGAGGAGAAAAGAAAGAGCAGAACAATTTGACTCTGCTTCTTTCCATAAATCAGCATTTTGGACTGTTCTTCCAATACAATATATTGTTGTGTGCAACAGCTGTAGCATGTAATTCAGTGGTAATCGTGAACTCACTACGAAATGGACAATTCCCTCTTAAGACTTTCCAAAAGCCCTGAAATATAAGAGTCTATGTATCCTTTAACACAGTTTTCGTGATGAATAAATTGTACTTTGCAATCAAATTTGATTTTGGAATTTTCTTCTTCAGCTTTTAAATTGAGGAAGTGGGTGGCTTGGTGTCAAAGGCTTGAGTTGGGAATAGAAGAAACAACTCCCTACTACCTCAATTAGCTATTGAGAAAGGACCACTTCAGGCAGCTCCCCCTATTGCCCAGTCTTACAGAAGATGTCACCAACAAGAATGGTGGGTTTTAATGGTTTGGAGATTTTAATGGTTTTAATGGGATGGAGATTTGGTGAGTGATGCCATCACCACTGTAGGAGCCCACAGTGAATTCTTAATATATTTGTTGGTACTGATCTCTATGGATTCCTTAGGATTAGGATAGTTGAAAATACAGCTGTGGTGGTAGTGTTTATTGTTTATTTTTACTTTCATCTTTTAATAAGGCTGCTATCTTCTCCCTTAATACTTGCTGAGTTATGCTTACAATAGGGCTTACAGCAAGACTGTGGCATTAATGGTGTATTTCTCTTCCCATAATATTGCACTCGTTTTCGCCAGCTTTTAAGGTTTCTTATTGTTTTAATGAAGTTATTAAAGTGAATGCTCTGACTGCACAATTTATGAGCATTCACTTGGTCTTCAAAGAGCTGGTCTCTAAATAATTTTTAATTTCTCAATTCTTTTCTAAGACATCCAACCAAGCGTTTTGAATTTGAATGCAACCTTTAAAACAGTAGAAAACTAGCTGCATTTCTGCTGTAGAACCGTTTGGTCCCCAGAGATGGTTCAGACAGAGCATTTACTTGGCAGATACAAAGGGGTGCTGTGTATTTTCTATTTATAACTCATAAATATTGAGATTAGCTTCCACACACAATGGGCCCGATTATGGGCTGTGCTTTCTTTTCACAATTCTATCTGCAGCTTTCTACAGAAGGAAGAGCACATGGATCCAATGACAATCCTCTTCTTGCCATTCATTGTAAGCATTAATTTGCACTAAATAGTACAATTTAGAGCCTGCTATAGTATCTGTTACTTGGCAACAGCTCCTAAAGCATACCCAAGCCCATGGCAGCTAGGGCATCTACTCCCCACTGAAAATGTGGAATGGTGAGAGGCAGCAGTGCTGAGGATGTAAGGGGAGGGTGTGCTGCTTGCTTCTAGGATACATTCCTGGTAAATAGATTCACTATAAGCTATGCATACTAAAATAATATGAAGAGGACAAAAGCACATTAGCTTTCAAAATTTTTTAGAAGGAATAAACTTTACTGAAATTAATCCTGAAAAGATGACAAGATGTGTTAAGGCTTACACTTATTATCAGCTACTAAAAGGTGAGTTCTTGATACAAACCATTATTTCACTGTAATACACAGAGCCACTGAAGTTCTTAAAAAAAAAAACAAATCAAAACGAAAATAAGGGACTTAAGCTGAAGGGCCTGAGTTGCGAAACACCTTATAACAACAGCCTATTCAGGAGCTAGCCCCAGCCACTCCTGAAGGTTCAGAGGCAAAATGCTTTTCAATGTGTTCAGGCAATTTATTTCAACCATTGCTTGGTCAAAGCAGGGAAAGCTGATGGAAGTTGAAATGAAAATTTTTATTCTGTGTTAGGAACAAAACTGAATACAAATGGAGTGTAGGACTTAATACATGGAAATCTATAGACCTGCCTGCACAATGGTGTACATGTATTTGAAATTCTCCTGTGTACTAAAAAGAAGCACTGTATTTATCACTCAGGCCACCCTTACCTACTACTCAAGTGCACTGAGGGTTACAAAACCAATTTTTCTTTAAAAAAATAAGTTAAAATTACAAATACAAGTAAGATTAGAATGGATTTAGAATTAAGTTTCATACTTATTTAAATCTGTATCTGAAATCAGTATTACTTTGATTTAAATTAGTATCTCATAGGGGAACTGCAGACAATTCCTGTCCTTTTCTGGAGCAGAAGAGATTGTAAACCTAATGAAGTACCATGACTAACAGATAACCATTGTGAACTGAATGGCATTGGTGAGCTGCACTGTGCCCTTATTGAGGAATTTGGATTGTGTCTCTAAGGACTGTTTGGAGAGATTAAACTATAAACTGGTTTTGAAATATTAATTCTGCAAATCACCTAAATGAAATTAAAACAAAACAAAACCAACAGAGTAACTTGGCAGTCTAAGTTCCCTGTAAGACCTAAGCTTTTAAGTCTCATAGACATTTTGGGTGAAGGATGCTTATAAAGCCACCCAAGACCACCAAGTTCAGATAAACAAAACTAATCGCCTTATATCTTAAATTCCTACACATCACCTTCCAGATGTCAGATTCATTAACAATGCATTTGAATATAATTTAAATAATTACAATGCCATTTTAGAAAATGCATAATTGCTTGCCAGAGGCCCTTGCTCACCAGAAGTAATAATTTCCATTTGTTGCAGTGACTTGATGAGCTCAGGCTAAATAGTTCCAGTGTTTGAGCCAAGGTTTGCTCTAGTCACAGCCTGATGTTGAAATTAAGTTTAAGACCTGGGAGTTTATTGCTCAGATGGGTGATAGGATTTTGTTACAAGAGGTCTAATGAATTTGATTAGTTTGTTGTCTTTTATTGTCTGTTTCCAAAGTAATTTATGCTTAGCTTTTGACTGCTAATGAAATTTATGAAAAATGCTGGCGATAAATGTTTTTATAAAGGACGTTTTTTAAACAGCTGTAGTAACCATTAAGTATGATATAGAAGCTGACTAGGAAGATTATGGTTTACAAGCTGAGGCCCTGTAGAAATGTTTAGAAATGTAGTGCTCTCAATCTACTTCAATCTCTCTTGCTTTGGGTACTTTTGTAACAGGGCTCTCTATCTACACAACATAAATATACATGTTAAGAAAAATCAAGACTGTATTTAAGCCCAACTGACCACAACTATGGATTTCATACAATTATATAGAATACTAGAAGTCCAGATGACTACTGAGCCACAGTGACTGGTTCTTTGTATTGGGACTAAAGATATGAGGCCAAAGACTAAAGCCACAAGGCTGCCCATCACTGTGCTGTGAATGCTTGTCAGTGCTCACTACAGGAGCCAGGGCCTTGATGCTTCTCTCTGAGAGGCAGAGATGAGAGCAAGAGAAAAGCAGAACCCTTTCCAAACATCTGCCTTCTGCTTTTCCAGCATCTTCTCAAAAATAGGAAAGAATAACTAAAAGATATTTCCCAAACTCAAAACAACAACAAACAACAAAAAAGAGACTTTATGCCTATTTTTGACAAACTGCTAAGATATTTTTCCCCCATCTGTGTCAACAACATATTTTTCACCTCTTGTTAATGCCTTTCCCTTGGTGACAGTAAGTGCTGTTGAATATGCAGGTAACATTCAGCTTGAGTTCCCACTTGATTGTTAACCTTTTCCCACCTCCACTGTCACGCAGAACTTTCAGTTTTACAATATGAAAAGCTATTTTAGTATCTAGAAAAATGAACAAAATGAGGGGGAAATATTTGCTAATCGAGATAAAATCCCATCACCTTCATTAGCACTTAGAGAGTACATATTATTTAGTGTGAACAATGACAACAGAATCTCAGCTTGATTTCCAAAGTTGTTTCTGCATAATTTATTCAAAAGATAAATTCCCTAATGAAAGATACTGGATCTACTTTAAACCAACATTACTTCATCTATAATTACTGCCTCAGGAACACCATACTAACTGCCACTTATCACTGTCAGTGACTTCTGAATTCCTGCTACAACTATGGTATCCCATTGGGTTTGTTTGTCTCCAAGAGAACATGATGTTTCTAGTTTGGCATGGCCCTAAAAAAGAACAAAACCTCTTCTTCCCTAGAAATACAGTTAAATATCCTCTATGTGCCTCAGAACATAGCACAGAGTAAACCCATTCATTTTCTCAGTTATTTCCAACACAATGCACTATATTTTCCATCTGAAGTTTGTAGAAGCTCTTCACTTCACCAGTGCTTCCCCTGCCCCCTCTTTCGTTTCTTATAAGCAGAGTACCCATTATCCATCATATTTCTCACAAAGTTTGGAAAAGAATATAGATGCTCTGGCTGTCAGAGCTAACCCTCAGTCAAAATCCCCATGCTCTGTCATTACAAGAGTCTAATCTTTCATTAGGAAACCGTTAGGAAGTAAATGTGCTTAAGAACATTAATTTGCAATTTGTTCATTATGAGCATTAGCGAAACTATTAGTGGTGTGTCCTAATCAAGTGTCCATTGTGGACAAGAAAAAGCTAGACTTTATTGAATAATGACTACAACAACCTTTGTATGTCTTTTACTATATGTCTGTTGCTGTGCAGTGGATGACTTTAGAAGCAAGCAAAACAAAAATAAAAAATAACTGGTTATTGATAAAAGACTTTGTTCCCCCTCACTATATGAAGGTACTCCAGTTCTTGTTCATTGAGAGTGGTAAATAAAACCTTCAGGCTTGCTTTTATTAAATTCCTCTTTCTGTTTATTTTGCATATAACCACTGCTTTGTGCTATGATTCTGAAAAAATAAAAGCCAAATCACTTCTTGTCACTTGCTAAATCAAAATGATCAATTACATCATCTGTGTGTTAGTGACAGCTGTAAAAGTTTTCGGTCCTAGAACTGTGCTGGAAATAGCCTCATTCTCAATGGTGGGCAGCAACTGTTCCTTCCAAACAGAAGGCATACAGAACAAAATTCTCCTGGAAAGACCTCACCTTACAAAGCATCTTGTTATTTAATTTGGTCTCAACTAATTGGCAATTTGGACAGTAATGTGTGTCCAAATGCCAGAAGCAGCAGAGAACAGAAACCTCCAGGGAGCTGCAGCAGGTCTCTGGGACACAGCCCACGTGTGGGGGGTGCTGCCTGCAGCCTCCCCTGGAGGTGGCACACACCAGGTCACAGCCTCACCCCACAGAAAAGCCACGAGGACCATCTGCAGCTACTGAGATGGATGGATCAGCCTCACTGCCTGCCACACCTGCAGAATGTCATTCTGATTTCTGGTGTGCATGCAAATGCAGAGCACCTCTAACTCTGCACGTGAAAGCAATCACACCTGAGCCCTTTAAATGGACAAACAATCTTCCTAGCACCTCAAACAGCAGTCAGCATGGCGACCTGTGGTGAGTTCCTCTATCACTTATTATCAGCAACACTGCAGAGAAACACTCACATTCTGTGAGATTAAACAGACAATAGGAATTGTAGTCGGATTTTTTCCTCTTGCCTGAATAGTCTGTATTATCTCTAGGCAACAGGAAAGAAGAAAAGTACAGAGAGCTTGCATCATCATCTGATTGTTTAATGCTTCAGACCTTGTCTTGGAGTGGAATGCAGTGCATTGTGATTTTTTTTTTTTTAAGCTAGAATGAGTTCTGATATACTCAGTCATGCCCTAACTTTCAAGAAAACACAAACCACATCTTTCAGAGAGCAAGCAAGAGCACTTACCTTCTCAGCCAAGAGATCTCTAGCAGAAAACTAGTTGATTTTCTGCCTTTACAAACCTGCAAAATCTTCAAGCAGATTTTCACACACATACCTGATAGTCCACCAACATCCATCTTCTTCAGGTTCTTTGCCTCCAGGATGACGACAGTCAGTTTGCCAGCAGTAGGCACATAACGGAGGGAGAAGCAGATATCACCCAGCTTTTCTTGCTGTGAAAGCAAACAAGACACAATGTTTTATTTTAATTTTTTTTCACCTTTTTAAAAATGGAATTTTGGAAGCCCTGCAGAAAATCAGCAGGACTACATCTCCAACTTGTACTGCTAAAGAAAACAATCAAATGAACTATATTGAGAAAACTACCACAAATGGCCCAGATTAAATCCTTGGTAACTTTAAGTCTGTTGCAGCAACTATCCTGCATGGAACCAAATGGCAAGATTAGTACTGGCCACAAAGTAAGTTATACTGTGCACAATTTCACCCCTGACAATAAGGGTGCCACAAATGCTGTTTGTTCTTTAAACCAACCCAGGATTGTTTAATTTTTTCCAGGCTGCGTTTCAGGGGAAATCAATTAGCAAACATGCATACACAGCTACTAGGCTGTTTCCTGTGAAACAGTAACATGGATCTTTCCCATCACACTTTGTCACAAAAGCAAAAAGTATAAAAAACCCACAAAACACAAAATACCCAGTATAAAAAAATACTTTTCTTTTTTTTACTATCCTATCTGTCAGAAGAGAAAAAAAAAAGCAGATATAGACCATGAAAGGACAGAGTACATCCCTCCTCACATACAGAATAGCTGGAAGGATTTGGCTTTGTCTTGCAGCCCATGATCTGAGATCCTGCCAAATGCAGCCTTTTACTATTCATTGCTTAATATTTTCCTAACAGTCCTGGCAAAAAGGGAAAGGCTGAATGATGTTCAGAATTACAGGAACTTTGTTTTAAAAGGATGAATAATAAATAGGGACTTGCAGATGAGAGAGAGAGAGGATATTGCTTAGAAATGATGAGTAGGATGATCCAAGCTGCTTTCCTCCTTTCCTTCAAGGTCCACAGTATCTCTAGGGGGCTAACAAGGATGCTTTTGAAACAAGGATGAGCTTACACTGAACAGACCAATAATGAATTTCAGACAGCCATGTTTCTCTTTCAAAGGCATTAGTTCTTACGGCATATGTCTACTTCCACAATTTATCCTGACAGTAGAGTATAAAGTACATTTCTATGATCATGTTCCCTTGGTTTCAGTGTTTTCTTAGACACTACTGAGAGCAATTGGCTCACATGCTCATGTGTGCAGTGGGTATTTCCAACAGAACAGACATATCCATGTGCAAAGGACTTTACCTATAAAGTGACAGATTCTAAACTGATTATTTCAAATTGGGACTGAAATCCAGGGATTGTAATAGTTCCCTGCCAGACATCAGCTCAGCAACCACCAGTGGTCAGGAAAGATACAGAACAAACATAGTTACATTTAGTTAATACTCAGACAGAACCAACAAAAGAGCTTGTGATGTTAAATGTGCGTATTGTTCCAAAACGCTGTCACAATGTACTTGTGCCAGTATCTTGAAAACTCGTGGTGTCCTCCTCACCTCAAAAAGGACATGGTAGAACTGGGACAGTTTCCAAGAAAAGCAGCAGGAATAAGCAAGGGCATGACATACTTTCTGCAGAAGGAACATGTAAGCAGATTAGGACTCTTCAGGTTGTAAAGTGAGTAGCTGGGGAAGAGACCTCTACCTGACCCAGAAGGGCTAGAATGATGCTATTACCTTGTTCAAAAAGACTGACACAAATATTAAAAAAATTACATTTTTAACTTGTATCTGGAACTACTCAAGATGTCTTTCACAATATGGACTGCACTGCCGTCGAAGAATTTACTATTCCTGTCTGACTGCATGTACTGTCATAAATCCTAGCAGAGATTCAGATAATGAAAACGTGGATTTCAGCCACGCAATCTGCATAGTTCATGCCTGGCTTTAGCTGAGCTTCAAATGGCACAGTGACAGCAAAAACATGCTCCTGTTCACCTGACATTCAGTTTTGGAAGTCCATATTGGATAGGGTAACAGTGAAGTTGATCTATCACTTGCAGGCTGTTCAGAATGGAAGAAATCAATTGCTTATTGACTTGTGTTATCATGATTACAGCTCACCCAGCCACCTCCACAGTCACTGCTCAATTACATTGCAGAGTTGGCTTAAATTCACCTGTTGATTCATGGGGCTCTGAGAAGACTGAAACAGGGTATATATGAAAACTCATTTTAGTCCCTCCATCTTAGAGATCTTTGTGACCTCGTATTACCCATTATTCAAGGGTTCTGCCTTACCTCTAGATTCATTAGGCAGAGCTCTAGTTGTAGCAGCATCGGAACTTTTATCCCCTTTTAAATCAATACCATGCTTCTAATTGCTCCTTTCAGTGGATATTTTAAAGTTTTTTTTAGCTTTTCTTTGTTTCAATTTTTGCTTTTTTAAAAAAATATTTGTTTGGTGGTTTTTGGTTTTTTTTTCTGTTTGTAATCTTTTGTTGAAACTAGAGTGTGTTTAGTAAGCATAAAATAGTGTTAGGATTGTTGTTTCTGGTCTGAGTGCTTCAGCAGTAGCTGAAGGAAGTACTTTAAACTCACAGTTATTGCCACGGAGACCAGCACCTCTCACCAGCATTTCTCCATTTTTAATCATGTTATGCTTCTGTGCAAATACTGCAATTGTCTATACAGAAGAGTAATTTTAGGAGGGCATTTAATGCCTTTTTAGCCTCTTTTAATGTAATTTTAGCTGCAGGAAATACAAAGAAGGCAGCAGCACGCAAGCAGCCAGTTTTCCATAGATCACCAGGAAGCCATGGGAAATGGCAGCAGATGATGAGCTCATTCCAGTGAATAACCTGAAGAAAAAACATAGGCACCTCATTAAATGCCTCCAGAATCAAGTTTAGTACTTTGTTGGTCTTAAAATTTGTATTAACTGCATTTCTACAATACTTCTCGCAATTGTAACCTTTTGTCTTTGCATGACTGTCATGGTTTTTCTATTTTTTAATTCAGAAAGTATTTCTTAGGCAAAATACTGGAAGTGGCAGCACTGCAATGAAGCAAAAAGAAGCAATCACTAGAGGTGTGGTTTGCAGGAGATAATTACAAACCCCTGCAGGGCTACACGGTACAGATGAGTGCTGCTGGTATGGTGATTATCCCATGGAGATGCCTTATTGTTATTATTAATTCCTTTCAGCCCTATGTATAAATAATTTATGTTAGTAAATTACTTTGATCTCTGATGGAAACTATAAGTTAGTGTTAGAAACTTCCAGCTGGGAGGTTCATAGTCATTAACCTATTCATGTACAATGCCTAAACACCAATCAAAAGATTCTCTCCACCTAAGTAACTTCATAACTTCATTACATTTAAAGAGGATGCAATGGAGCAGAACATAAATGACAGAGACAGTGCTGCTAACACTTCAACTTAGGAAAGGCTATTTGAAGTCCTGTTGAGAACCTGGACTTTTTAGAGATGACTCTTAAGGGGCTCCTGCCTGTTCTGTGCTTCTCCTATTTGTCAGTAGTCATGTTTGCCGTGACAGTACACTCTCCTAATGAGCTACAGAGAAAAATGCTATTTATGCAGATTACTCTCATTTGTACTGCAGAATCTCTAACAGACATATCTATCTTATTAATATAAACATTCTCCACTTTTTTGTGGAATATATTATGAGAGCTTGCAGCTCTCTTAGTAAAACAATACCAAAATAACAAGCCACAGCACCATATGCTTTTCCCTAATTGGATATAAAACTCAAAAACAACCAGTATAGGAAGAATACAAACACAGTGAGGTGGATTCCCAGCTTTGGTACCTGGTTTTGATGGTGAATATTTGCATAAGCCTGAGAGAAACACAATATGATGCAATTTATGGGCAAAGATCCAAAACAATACCACCTTAACCCAATCAATATTTACAATAAAAGCGCAAAATGTTCACTGTATAGTTTTCACAGCAACCAAAATGCCTTAAAACTCTGTGGAGAAAACAGGAACAGCATAAAAGTGGGTCATAAGCTAAATCAGAGTCTTTCAAATTCAGGAAACCCAGGTAAACTGTGATGACAGAATCTCTAATCCCAATTCCCACACTGATGGGCTTCAGACAGTTTCAAGGTCATCACATGCTGCATTCACATGGAGGTCTCAAATCCAACAAATCCTTTTTCTTGGCATGTTAGGCACGAATACACTAAGCCTCAAAAAAGTGCCACAATAATACTAGTGACAGAATCACATGGATGCAGAAATGGATGACATAGGCTGGTCACAACTTCAATTAAGCCATGATAGCAAGTGGGTAGAATTAGCAACCTACATACACAGCTGGGATCTAGAATTATGAAAGCATTGCTCCTCCACACCCCATAGAGCAAATAGGGATCACACTGGGGAAGGGCAATACTGGTTTCTTGGGCACACCACTTTTTTTTCTTTAAACATGAAATTTTATTGCTCCCACAGCTCTCTGACATTACCATCTTCAAAAGCACTGCTTTTTTGATAAATACTTGATTAAAGAACAAAACAGAAAATTTTAAACCTGCAATAGGTATAACCACAAAAGAAAGAATCTTTTTCTCTCATATTTGCAAATCAGGGCCCAGATGACCCCACAACATGAAGATGATTCTGCCACAATTAGCCAAAGGAGTGGGAAGTGAGCAAGGAGCTCTTAAAACTCAGTTTGCAGAAGAAGGCCAGAAATAGATGGTGCAGCAGGGAAAGATAACGAAGAGGAAGAAAAGCTGGAGGTAACATGTCAGCCCTTATGGCACTTTTGGAGACTATCACATGAATATGCATGAACACCAAGTACCACTGTACCCCAAAGTCTGTGCACTTCTTTTGGGATAAAATACCAAGAGCGAATGAGAGAGAAAGAGCTCTCCCAACCCTTTCAGTCAAAAGGCTGATTGCAGAAGTACCTGTTTCACACTTGAAAAATTTTATCTATACATCCAGTCAATATAAATCTAAGGGCTTTAACAACTATGCCATTAATCTGACAAGCAGAGTATAATTCCTTTGCTGTCTAGAAGAATTTTATGCCCATGAACACAGCAGCCAAGCTGGAAGTAAGTAGGTGCTAAAAGCCCCTGAAGAGAAGGCAGAACCTTCTTCATGATTGTATCTACTAAAACTTAGAGGAAAATATTTTAAAATAATAAAATATGAATAGACAAGTGTCCTACTGCATGGTTCCTTATTCAAGGATCAGTCTGTATTTTGTCTTACAAAATGGAAGTACAGAATGTTTGTGATCGAAAGTCTCTCCTGTTTGCCCTTATTAACTTTTTCTTTCAGAAGCACCTTCATAGATTACCTCCTCTTCAAAAATGCAACCTTGGCCATAAAAGGAAGTCCCTGATAATGTAAGTGCAGTTACAAGCAATGTAACAAGTAAATTAAGCAGCAAGTGAAATAGGTTATACCATGAGACCTTGGAAGAAACAGAATTCTTGAGGCAAAGATCCACAGGGGTCACTTCAGACCCTGTAGAAAAGGGACTAGCAGTGACAACAGGCTAAAGAAGAGATGGAAGAGAGACTAGGCAAAGAGAAAACAGAAATAGAAGCAAAACTCCATGAGGCCAGTTTTAAAAGGGAGAAGTTCTAGGGCAGACAGAGAATAATCTTTCAAATAAAGTGAATTTATTAAAGGTACTGGGAGGTGGTATCTGTAGGTATACAGTTATGCTATGAAGTAGGAAAGAGGAAGAGCCAGAAGAAAGGGTTTAATTGCATATTCCTTTTGACTGATTTCCCTACCACAGTACTGCTCTCTGACTCTTCGTGATACAACTTTTTTAAGGCAGCACTACTTTTTACCTTTGCTTAAAAGGAAAAGACCTGTCAGGATCTTTTTTTGGAAAGAAAAAGAATCTGGTTTTCTTTTTTTTCCTTCTTTCCCCCAGCCCCCCTCTCAACAGCACTACTTGAAACAGAAATTCATGATACATCTCTGTCCTCTTATTGCAATATATATATATAAAAGCAGTGGATTGCATTTGTTCTAACTGCTATAACTATGTGATATTCTTCAACACAATGGCAAATTGGACTTGAAAGCAAGTTGGGCAATTAATTTGAACCAGCCATGTTATTAAAATGTTATTTTAATAACCAGAATGTTATTAAAAAAATAACAAAATAGGTTTTGCCAGCTTCTTCCTTCTAGTCCTCTTATTACATTTTTAACTATTTAGAGAGAGTACTTCCATTACTGCTTTCTAAAAAGCAGAGGAAATGGAAAGAGAAAACACAGTTGTTTTTATTAGTAGAAAATGACACTTCGCAGTTATCAGTTTAAAAGCATCACAATCAGATGCCTCTTGCAAAATGAGAAATGCTGTGGCTGAAGGTAGTTGAAATCAAAGATTAGCAAAAATGCACTCTTTGACTTAAAGACAAGAGACTATGCTACCAAACACACCAAATTCTTCATTAAATAAGAAGAAAATGAATTTCTTAAATAAATGAGAAAGGCAGAAACAACTGAAAAGAATCATATATGGCTGAACATCACAGCCTGGTTTTCTGCAACTCTTTGCCTACCCAAAAATGCTTGCAGCTGGTTGCTCTGCTTTCATGATTGCATGAATTGCTGTTTTGCCACTTGGCTTCTCCTCAGCTCCTGCCTGATCATATTTCTAAATGTCACTCACATCCATGCAGGCCAGTGCACAAAACAAAATTAATTTAACTGAATGGCACACTAATATTATTACTTTTGACAGCATGGAAAACTTATTAACTACAGCTTGTCACAAGGCTAGTCTTCTAGTGAGTAGTTTAAGTACAAATTGAAAGGAAATGTAATACATTTGAAAGATTTTTTTCTTGGCTTATCAGACACTGTGAGAAGTCCAATCACAAAGCTTTTCTCTAATTATTAGAATATTACATATGCACTGCAGTCACTCTACAGAAAGTCATTGTCCTCCTGTGATAGGGTAACAGGAAGCCACACTACAGTACTCTTGCTTGATTTGAAAATTCCTGTAGTAAGTATGAGCATCTTAATGCTCAGTTAATGTAGTGTCTACTACCAAGAGTGTCTTTATTTCCCAAAGGTGATTGAATTAAAAGACTATTTAGAATATGAATTGGAATTAAAGCATACATCCAAAAATATACAGGATCAGTAGAGAGCAGAGAACTGCAATAAAGAATCAAAATAATTAGCAATTTCTTACTTGTAAGATGTATGCCTGCATGTGGTACTGTACTAAAAACCTGGCATGAAGAGTCCTTGCTACAACAACCATACATTATTGGTTAATGAAAGACAGAACAAACAGACTTGAACAAACCAGTTAAAGTGGGAATGATTGGTATGATGGAAGGAGTAATCATCTATTAGGTGCTGGTAACTACTGCTGAAATTCATTAGCACCAGGGAAAGACTATCAGGCAAAATCAGTGCCTCCACTACTGATGCCATATGTTCTGCAAAAACCACAAAGAGAAATCCAGTGGAATTCATGGATTACCTTCGCAGGCAGCCATCTTCCTCCCGTTCCTGAAACTGTTCACAAACTACTAAGACATAAAGACTTTGCCACTCATTCCAGTTTCAGCCACATTATAAATAAATGCTGACTGATGTCCTCCTTTCTCTCATCTCTTGCCTGCTGCAGCACCAGTTCAGCTTTCATGGTCCTCTATAATATCCTCCAGCACTCCCTCCAGCTCCCTTCCATGACCCCAATCACAAACCCCACACAGGAGAGCAGCCTCCTCCAAAATCTTCCAAATTGGCAACTAGGAAAGAGGCAATACATACTGTGATTGCTTTAAATCAAATCAAAAAAACCAAAGAGAACATAAGATAACCTGCCACATGCTCAAGGGTTTCCCTGAACAGGGCAAGAATCTGAGGATCCATCTTTGTTAAGGCATTGAATTCCTTTACACTTACAGAAACCTTCTTACCGTGCTCTCCAGCTTCCAGGACTGCATGCAACAATTTTGTGGCAAAACCAGCCTGTGCCTTTATTTTCACACAAAGACAACTCAGCCATACAGAAAAGCAAGGATTCCCACTGTACTGCAGCAGTAACCTGAGAAGGGCTGCAGACCAGGCAACTGCACAGCAAGATGAAAGGAACTGGATTTGCTAATGGGAAAACCACAGACAGCTGATCTAAGTTAACAGCAGATAGGTGAAGACTTATAACAAGACAGTTCTCCACCTGTAATTTATCAAGGTGAAGATTTTCTTTCATGTAAAATTTCACACAAGCCAATGCCTTTTTTTTTTTCCATTCACTGCTTCTGTGCTACAAGCACAGGTAGGATTTAAAGTCCCTTTCTGTATGACTGCGTTTCATTTGGAAAGTTTTCTCACATTGTCCTCTTTTAGTGATTTTTGCACTGAAGATTTTTCCAGAGCATCAGAACTGCCTAAACATCAGGTTGGGTAAAGGATATGCAGCTGGAAAAGAGGCAAGCTGAAAGCCCTCAGAAAAGCTCTTGTTGCAGAGTTTGGGGTCATAAATACATAAAATACTCTGTCAGATAATTTCAGTATTTTTGTCTTTGGTTCCAACTGAAGAAACTAATACATGCCACCTTCTACAATGCCTGACATTACATGTCTTAAGTTCAGCATGTTAAGTATTTGTGCTCAGCTCAAGAATGAGGTCCTTCAAAGTAGTGCAACATATTCAAATCCATTGACTTACCCTTACCAGTCTTATATCCACTTCTTAAACTAAGCATTCAAACATTTTATTTATGGAAGTACTGAAAGATATTGAAGTTGTTGCATAAATACATAGTGCAAACTCCTCTTTTGTTGCTCAACTTCTCCTGTCTATTTCACTTTTTCAAAGTCTTTTAACACATTTTTTATGAAGATAAGGCAGCTCATCAAAGGTCATCATAGCAATCAGTACCACACACTCAATTTTATTAATCTCTTCAGTAAAAAAAAAGAGTTCATTGCACTTACCTAAAAATCTAGGAATGAAGACTGCACTTATCATAAGATCTCTGGCTCAATGATGTTCATTTTTAATAAATCTTAGACCACAAGGGAAATTCCAGAAGGCTGAAACAGTGCTAATGTTATGCTCATCTTACTCAAGAAAGGCCAAATAGGATGAAGGTGGTATCTATCAGTCATTTGTCTTTTATCAAACCCAGATGAAACAGAAGGAGAACTCATAAAAGGTTGTATTAATGTTGATTTAAAGAATATAAAATAAAATGAATGTGAAGTCACATTGTTTTATGGAAAAAAAAGGTCTTTTCAACTAAAACCAGATTCACTCTTTGGTAAAATTGGAAATTTGATTGATGAAGGAAACATGCAATTTTTTTTCCTTTTTTCTGTTCAAGGTCTACTGCCGTTTTTACAGATGCGGAAGACGTTTTGCAGACAAAGGAGGCAGTGATATAAAAACTATCATGACAGTAAATAGTAATGCAACAGGTTGGTCAGAAAGAAAGTGCTTAATCAATTACTTGTAACCAGTCATGCAGAGGACATTTTCACACAGCCTAAACCAAAAATTCTATATTCTAGGACAAAGAACTCAAGACTTTTTCTAAGTATCTTCTAAACTAGGAAATGTATCTTACAAGGCAATACCTCCTGCTGAGGTTTCAGGGTCATACGCTATAGACATGAACTGCTAGTGTAATGCTGTGCAAAACAATCAACAGTAGACATGATCAGAAGAGGCTGGTGACTTTGTCTGCCTGGAAAAGAAATAAAGTATACTGCACACAGTTCTTGTGTACACATTAATTTTTTTTTTAGATGCTGAAAACTACAAAGAAGGTAAAAAGTCATGGCTCTTACTAGAAAAATGAAAACCTGATTTTGAAAAACATGAAAGATTCATTTCTGCAGCTGCCTGAAAAGAGGATTGGAAGTGACTTGATTACAGTGCACAAGTTCTGTAGAGAAGAGAAAGCATCATGTATAAAATGGTTTGAATCTACTGAAGAAGGGCATAACAAGAATCAATGACAGAGTGGAATTCAGCAACAGCCAAGTAACAAATGAAGTACACATTTTTTACAAAGATAGAGTATTGCTGAAGCTATAAGGGATGGGTTATTTTCTTCATCTACTTATGTTTTAAAATCAGAAACTTTCAAACTCTTTGGGTTTAAAGACCCTCTAAGAGTTTTCCAGTGGAGGGGCAAAGCTACATATAAAAAAACCATTTGTCTACTGTCAGCAAACTCCTCTTTGCATCCTTTGCCAGTAAGATCTCACACAATTTTTTTTTTTTTGAAAGTCAGGATGCCACAAAGAAATCTAAGCTTTCGGAATTTGCATTGTCCCATGCAGCCAGCACACAATGCCAAGGACTGAGAATCAGACAATTTCTAGCTCCTGGCTGCAAAACCAAGCTAGGTCTAACTTTCAAGCTTATAAGGGGGTTTCCTTGCTCCATCTTCCTCCCAGCTGGGCACCGGCAGAACACTGCTAGCTCCAGGATGCTGCCTGTTTCCTAGACTGAGTTTGATTATAAAATGTTCTATACAAAAGTTCTTTAAAATGTTCACTGGAGATCTAGGAGTCCTCCAGATTCGGGGCAAACAATATCAACTAATTTAGAAAAATGCCTAAATGAATTCATAGGAAATAGCACTATTTGTAAGAAAACAAAGGTGTTTTTGAAATGGGAGATATTTTCAGGAAGAAAATTTTTATGTTAGCTAATACAAATGACCCGCATGTCACAGAAAACTTACCTGCTCTAAAACATCACAGAAAATTAATATTTGTCCTGATAATTAATGTGAAAATCTGAGTGAGTAAAACCACTTTCAGCATAATCCACTTCTAAATCTATGCTGGGCATTAACAGACGTGATGTCAGCTGCAGACCTCAGGGCATTCTGAAAAAATGAGCTGCTGCTGGTTCTGAAGCCCAGGCTCCACTCATCAACAAGAGATCCTCCTGTTAATTTCCACAGTTACTGAAGAAGATATGGAAAAACAGAGGTAAAATAACTGGATTCCAGAAAACCAGAAATAGTTTAAGTAGCACCAGATATTAAGGATCTAATGGGAAGCTCAGGCCCATTGCCAGCCACAGCAGTGAGAAGCTGCAGTGCCATGTTCTGTACCAGTGGCATCAAAACCAAGTTATAACCCCCACAGAAGAGTAATCAGACAGGGAATGACTTGAGTCAGAATATTATGACAAAGTCTTTGGCTAAGAAGAAGAGATTTGAACTCAAGGTCAGTCACAAGTGGAGAAAGGCACAGAAAAGGGTTCCCAAATTTAGTTGCCTTTCTCAGTGTCAGGGGAAGCTGCAATACCTCCTAATTCCATTCTGTTGCAGGTAAATGCATGCAGCCAATCAAGCAGCAGTAACTCCACTTTCAACCCTCTCACTGCCAGTTAGGAAACTTACATCTCTGACATTATTTCTATAACAATGATTGCAGACATAATTGTCAAGGAAAATGTGTTAATCTCCATGTCCCTGGATTTAGTTTCAGGTACATCTTTTCCTCTAGCTTTAGGCCAGCAAGAAGCACATACAGAACATATCTGTGTCCAAAAAGAGATCAGAATGGATTTAGTCTGTGCACTGATGACTGTAGATGAAAGTGAGTTGTGTTCTGCTCTAAAGAGAAAGCAGTAGTAATTCTGTCACAGTGACCATACTCCAGCCCTCTACAGAAAAAAAATCATACTCTGAAAAGTCTGCCAGTGGAAGGGACAAAACAACTACAGTATCCCTCCATCCATCTAGTGAGCAAGCCAGGCAGGCAGCCAGCTGAAACAAAGAGCCCCAGTTAATGCAACTACAGGCTGCTCACAAAACTATTGAAGTCTGCACAAAAGCTCCCATCACCAAAAGTGCATCATAATAGAAAGATGTATTTCTGCTTGATGCTCGGGACTTGTCTCATACACACACATACACAGAGAATGGAAGAATATATGCTGAGAAGTGAGGAGGTGGAATGATTCACAGAAGTTTCATCTCTACTAAAAGGCAACTGCAACTTCAGACTGGAGGCTACAAAGGAAGGAAGGAGGAAGTTAATTGTTTACAGACTCACTCAGGTGTTTAGAATGATGGTGCAAGTTAAAAAAAGAAAAAAAAAACCTGAAAAGGTTTTTAAGAAGTGGAGAGGTCAATTGGCATTTTATGAATTTCTCACTCCATTTGCCCATCACTATGAAAGTCTGTGTAGGAGGATGGTGTGGAGCAGGGGGAGAGAGCGGGAGAAGGAGGAGAGAGAGAGAGAAAGCGGAGAATTGGTTTGATCTTTAGACAGTGGTATTGTTCTTGAAGTAAAATTCCTTGCTATTGGAATTTTAAATGACAGGTTTAAAATATTTGAACTGAATAACACCAAGTTATAAATGTTCATTCTCAAAAAAGCATTAATGTCTATCTTGCTAGTATTATGTATCATGTAGAGTTACCTGTGAACATCCAAGAATAATATTTGCTTTGATCTGTGTGATTGAAAGTGAAAGACCAGCCATCATCAGTCCTTCAAAAAGGACTGTGTGTATGCAATAAAATGTAAGATCTTAAAAACCAGTAATGTTTGGTTTTTAAGTTCTCAATTAACCTACAGGGAAAGAACACAACAAATGCAGAAACAGAGATATTCTATAAAAAGGATTTTTTTGCCAAGTTATTATTTTGTACAACAGCACCCTGACCAGAAAAAGATTAGACATGAACAAGAGAAAAAGACGATGCTATTCCCAAAGTTTTTAGAATCTACTCACAATCATCAAGCCCTGAGTATTTCCCTAGTTATGATGGTAAAAATCACAAAGTAAGCTGCAGAAGGCCACAGAAAAGGAAGAGGAAAGAAGGGGTGCACCAAACCCTCCCAGCTGCTTTACCTTAACACACTAACAACACATCAGCCACTGTGAGGGATTTCTTTGGCCTTTGGTAGAAGGCTGACTTACATGATACAACTGAACAGGAAACTGTAGGACCAAGTTATTACTGCCTGTCACCCATTTAGCCTAGAAATAAGACCTGGGAATACTTCCTAAATTCATGTACTCTACCTCTTGAAATATTAGCATAAACTAAATGAAAGTCTAATACCCCTAAACTGAAAATACAGTCTTATGTTCCAGATTCTAACTGTGATTAGGACATTTGGTGGTAATTCCTGTCACAGGTACAATGCAAAGCACTTCAGATACCAGTTAAGCTCATTGTTAAACTAAATGGAAAAACAAGAGCCACTGAAAAGAGGTTAAATGGTTACTATGGTAATCTCTGACATGGTCTAAATCAGTGTTTAAAAGGTGCCAGAGGAAAAAAAAAAAGAAGAAAATGGCTAATCCCTTTCTTTCTTGGACCACTATTCCTAAACCTTTGTCTCCCCTTTTCAAAAATTCGTCTTTCTCTGACGCTTCTGGAAGCCAAAATCCTATAGTTCTATATGGAGTGGGCACAACAAAGCAAAGAGACTGGAGTGGCATACAACTCCTCAAACTTCTGGTGCAAATGCTGTTGCTGCCTTTGTAAGACCTGCTCTTGCCTCATGACTGTAAAAATGCTGCTCTCTGTTCTGAAGGTCCTTCTAATGACTCTGTATTTTGATACAGCTGTTTTACAGCTTCCCTTAGCTCCCAATCCTGGTTTATAACAGCAATCAGATAATGATTTTGTCACTGTTGGTTTGGAAAAGTAGGGGAGAAAGGGAAATAAGGTATTAGCCTGGACTACTATGAAGCTTCAGCCTAGAATGCCAGTGAGGCCATTTCTGCCTCTGTGTTTTGCATTCCCTGATGCTGGTAGTCAGAAAAATAAGTACATAAAAGTCCAGCTGAAGAACAATGCTGAATAATTTCAGATATAGCATGTTCTGTGACCCTTTCACACTCATCAGCTGATCCTACAGATCCATTCACAACCTCTCCCAGAGTACAGAGCTTTATACTCGGGAATGCTCCACAATTTTATCTGCATTTCCTGGAATTGCTTCTGCAGTTTCCATCCAAAAAATCTCTTCATACCCCAGCTTCCAATGAATTTGATCCCTCTCAGTAGCTTTCTCAAAACTCTGTAAAAACACTATTCAGAACACTGCTTTCCAATTGCCATTGTATGTGGCTGTGTCTTTGAACTTTAAAATATCCTGTGCTTGAGCAATAAAATCCCACACAATAACCTTAAGATACAGAGGCTGGGAATTGCCCACAGTACCTTCCTTTGGCCTTGTAATTTTCTACAAGGTTCTTAGCAATATACCTCGTCTGAAACAAATATTATTATTATTTTGTGTATTATGGATCATTAGATGCTTAGCACCAAGTGTAGGATCTACTATTTCAACAGTTAAACCTCAAGTTGCCCTTCTGCACTTGGAAGGAAAATGGTAATGAGAACATTTCTGACAAATAAGCAACACATGTTTTTATGATCTCAGAATGAATACTGTCCAGGAAGAGAAAGGCCCTAGAAGAGCCTGAATTTAACTATCACTGAAATTTTCCTTCTTTTATACTGTCTCCTGTATTTGAATTTAATATCTGTAAAGCCAGACAGTCTGAGATGAATCAAGACAAGTTCCCTTTTGATTTCAAGTAAGCCAATTACATTCTTTTTATTACAACACAAGAATGTCTCTGACCTCCCAAGGTGTCTCTTCCAGAGAGAGAGTTCGAAGAAAGAGAATAGTCAACTAAGGTCTATAGTGGGATTGTCAGCAGTTTGAGTATGACAGGCAAGAAAAGAAATGCATTAATTCTAATGAACTGAAATACTACCCTAACAGCACTATTTGAATCATATTGTTTTACCTTTAAAATCATTTCAGCATCTTCAATTCCAAGATGAAAAACAAGTAACTAACTGCTGAAGAATTTTATAGCAGGCTTGCTTATTCTCAAACTTGAGAACCTCTGTTTTGTTCCCTCAGTAGGACACTCAGTTCCTTGGCTGGACAGATGCTGCACTTACAATGTTGAACACTGCATTCAACACTCTCTGTTTATTCCATAAACTCTTCACAAAACCTGAAAATTAAAACCTCCTTAGATTTAACATTTTAAAGTTTTAACTGGGTGTAAGAAGAAGTGAACTTGAGAAAATGTAAACACCATGAAGAAAACAGAGTGTTCCAACATAACATGCAGCTAAATAAAGGAGACCTCACATTTAAAATTTGTCTGACACTCTGACAGCATCTCCACAGGGATAATGATACTTTCTTTTGCAAAGCACTGTGCTATCTGCAAAGCTGTAAAAGAACTAAGTGTTATTACCAGAGATGGGAAAGGCCTATTAGATCATCTGTCCATCTCTCATATAACTATAACAGAAAATAACAGTGATTTGCTGCTGTAATTTGACAGTGACTTATGTAAAAATGTCCTTTCCTCTTAGATCTCTGGAAGTTTCAGTTCTAAAGAGTCAACAAGCTGGGTGGCTCACTAACTTTGTCAGTTTCCAACTTCTATGAAGTATACCAAGGTATTAAACATAGCCATTTCAGGCCTGCTTTTCCACCTCCTTCCCTCACCTTCTATTTTTTGGTAAGAATGGAAAGAACCATCCTCAGAACAGCACATGTCAAGCTTCACAGAACTGCTCTTCTGCTCTCCAGCTGCAGAACACTTGCCTCTCACCCCTTTCCAAGGCGGTACTGTAGCATCTCTCCTGCTCAGGGCTGTGCATCACATAGGAGTGGAGCTGGTGTTTTCCAGCAGACTTCCCACTCAGAAGCCATGTATAAAATATTATCACCCACTGTGGTATGAGATGCATCCATTATATAACCTAACCATGGTGGATGCCTGATCAGATAAGGCATAGAGTCTCATGTGATGGCAGTTGTGAAAGAGCTGCAGAACTCTTGGTGGTGGACATTGTCAGGCAAATAAAGATCCTTCTCCTTGTGATACAAGGCTCTGCTTCTCCACTACTTTCAAAGGAAAGAATTGTTTCTGCTCTTCCTTATATTCCCTAAAATTTCTTGGCATGTTTTCTACAACAGGTTTTCAATTTAAGTGCCAATATAACAAAATGTCTGGAGGGAAATCAGCTGAAGTATTCAGAAGATGACTCTTGGTATGATTCACACCGCTGTGAGCAAAGAAGAGGTCTGTCTGGCCTTCTGTACTGGAGTGATAACAGATATTGGATGCAGTGTGTACTGAGATAAAGTTAATGGCAATGACATCTGGTAGATGACAGAGAGGAGCAAACTCCTGTGATCTGCTTTTTAACACTCTGTGCCCAAACTATTATATGTCAGACTTGGTAAAAGTGAAAAACCTTCCAGTATCTACCACTCCTCCCTCCCACGCTCTCAGTCAAATGGGATGGAAGCACTACTAGACACAAGGACAGCAGAGCTAAAAGCAGCCAAGGAAAAACGATTCAAGGTATGCAGCTCATTAGTAGTGGCCTCCTCAATATTTAGCAGTCATTGCACATTCCCTGAGCCCTCTCACAGTCATAACAAATGCTCACATAAAGGCTTGTACCTTCAAAGTACTCCGCCAACATAAATATATTAATAAGACCTTTCCCAGAAGAGAACGCAGTGTCAGAGAGATGCCATTCAAATGCCTAGGCTGTGAGAGGTAGAGCTTAACATTATTTCATTAAACCTTCATCCTCTGTCTTTAATTTCAAGCCCATTTAGAAAAAAGGACAGAATGTACAGTGGAGCTTTATGAGGAAAAATAGGAGTAACTGCTTGTAAAATTATTTTGCCCCCTATGATTGAAGTGTTAATTAATTGTAATTCTGTTATGTGCATCAACTGAATTTGACATCTAAAAATGAGATTTTTAGATTCAGTTTGACTGATGCTACCTAGATACTTCTTTTAAAGTGACTGGTGACAACTGCCAGTAATTTACTTTCGTATACATCTTGTCTAGGGGCTCTAATTAAAACATTAGGAACACTTTGGCATCTTATACTTAATTTCAAACATATTTAGAATTATAATTAGCAGTAGGTTGCTGAGAACTGACAAACTTGCCTAAGCGCTGTAAGGGCAAGAAAGGAAATTAAGCATGTCATTCTTCAAATACTGCAGATCTCATGCAGATGTGCTTTTCAAGGAAAATTCATTACACAATTATAACGTGTAATACTCTACAAGAGATTTTTTGCTAGCAATAGAATTACATTTGTCATAAATCTTTGGATGAAATCCAGTTGCTTAGGTTTTAACTTGTTTTTTCAGTAAACCAGACCACCATATGATCTTCATGATCACTACCAAGAGACAAACGTGTCTGCTGCTACACATCTGGTATAGGTAAATCATGTTAGCCTTCATATGCCCAGTGCTGTATTTGCTAATTCTGAAACCAAGGTACTTCTTGGTTGCAGCTATATCTGCTGTGAATTCTACAACATCTGCTCTGTCAGATGATAATTTCTTTATGCAGATAGGGTCTCTCCCATCCCTACTTATTATCACTTAAAATATACTAGAATTTGCTTGGAATCTTTGTTGTGCAGCAGGGACTGGAACATCAAAGATGGTAAGGTACTTGAATGAAATATGGAACATGAATGACATTTCATATGAAACACAACTCCCAAACTGCTGACAGATGCACCTCTCTTGGTTCTTGGAAGAGACTTCTCTCCCACATTAGGCTACGCAATTATCTGAATCTAGCTCAACATACATATGACATAAGCAGAGGTTCCATTACGGAGCAGAAAAAAGTGAAGACTGGATTAAACAGACTTGGCTAGGGAGTAAGTGGTTTTTGTAAGATCACTTTTTATTTGTGCAGTGAGCTAATGAGCTGCTGCAGACCAGCTACACATAGTATAAAGAAAATTAAGATTAAAAAGTCTCCACATAACACAAGTTATGATATTTTTCCATATTGATTGGATACCTTGTATGCTTAAGCATCAAGATGAAAAAATAAAACAGGAGATCTTCTGAAGTATGAAAAAATATTTAGGGAGTTGGTGTAAACACAGTTTTTCATGATGTTTTCATAGGATCATATTGCCTATCTCCTTATAAATAAAATAGCCATGCTTTGGTAGCAACTTCAAAAAGGTTCCATCAAAAATGTAAAATATAACAATGGTTTTCCTGCATATATACTATCTGAAATTTGAAGAAAGGTGACAGTAACCTAGATTTCATCTCTACAGCAAACTATTCAAAGCTCTTGCAATACTCTTTTAATATGCAAATACTTCCAAAATTATTTTAATTACTTCCTTCTGTTTTAATAAATGGTATTTTCCAAGTCAGAATGCATTTATTGAAATAGCTCACATGCTCAATATCTGTTTCAAGCAATGTTTTCATCATTATTGTATTAGCAGGGTATGAATTTTATGAAAGGAACCAAGCAAATGAGTCAGGTCTTACTGTCAGTGTAAGCTAGAAAATTTAAGAAGCAACTTTCTGTGCCATAAGGCAGATGAAACCCCTCACTAATCTGTAACATGTCATCTGTAAGTTGCATATAGGGATATCAATGTTTATGTTCTAAAAGTTACACTACAAAGGTAGAGTATCAATTCCCTTTTTGCATAGTGTTTGGCTTATCTTATGTGTTTTGAAGCAAAAAGCATGAAACACTTTGAAATCACACATAACAGTGTAATGAAAGACCAATTTGTTACTTAATAAAATTTGGAAGGATTAAATCACTCCAATTTCACATTTCCAGCTTTCTGGTATGCTGAGTACTTAAAAGAGCAGGGCCCTTAAACTACAAACTTCCTTTATCTCTTTTTTTCATTTTCATATTTAGCTCTAAGAGTGGAAGAAAAATGCTCCATACAGTAAGGCTACTGATTTCACATGCAGAAAGAGAGCCCTGCAAATATTGCCACTATGAAACAATGCCATGCAGAACAGTCTCAATGTAGCAGAGGTTTTCAATTCAATAAACAGTTGAGAAAAGTAATCTGACAATACAGTCTTTAAAAACAAACATTCAGAAAGGCAAGACTGAAATCTACCATTTCTGAAAATCTGGGAAGGCTGCATGGCTCTGCATCTACTGCTGTTCTTGCCACTTTTAGTCTAAATCAATATTCAGGTTTTCATCACTTGTGAGCAGGAAAGATTTCATTCAGTGATTGTCTCTTTAATTACAGAAACTGAGGTCTGAATCCAAAGCAGTTTATTAGCTGAATTAGACGATGAGAAACTAAGGCTCATGATTCCTTCTCCTCCCACCAGAGAATTAAAGCATGCTATGCACTCTGAGTGGGCAAGTACTGTCTATCAATCAATAGGCAAAATAATGTAAAAATGAGTACAAAATGGTCTTATAATAAGCAAAAAGTTGGATATATCAGTATGAACAATCTCAAGGATCCACAATCTGGTGATTAAATATTTCCAAGAAGTGTCTTGTGTACATGTAGCACCACACCTAATAAATAATAAATCCAAAGGCATGTTGACAATGAGAGGAAAATAAAAAAGGTGATAAATAATTGAGTAAGATGCCATTCCAAGGTTTTTGTAAAATTTATAATTCTAATCAAATGGTATTATTGCATAGCAGTTCAATAAGGTATTTCAGTGAAACCCTGCTATTATCATCATGCACAATAAGATGTCTTGAGATGCAAACCCTGAGAACTACCGAGAAACCTAAATGCACACCACTTATAATGCAAATGCAAATTCTATGTACCCAAAATGCACCGATTCAAGAAAAATTCAAACTCATGAAAACATTTTTAATATATTGCAGAAAGTACCAAAAAGATTGATTGAATTAGTAGAGGAGAATGTCGCATTCAATGAGTATTGGAAAAGATGCTTATCAAAAATTTATCAGGCAAAGTAAATCTGAGAAATGCTGATAACAGATGGGAGCTGTCTCGGCAAAAAAAATGTTGCTAGTTTGTCTGCTTCTCTAGGTGAGGCTAACAGTGTTCTGGGAGAAAAAAAGTCTGATTTTTCTTACCTCTTCTTTTTCTGCACTTTGCAAATCCCTCCACTCCTCAGTGACATGACCGAAGTCCACTGTGTTCATTGCAACTTTATATTCCCCAATGATATCATGTTTGGAGAAACGATCAAAGTCATAAACTGCCATCACTAAAGTTTTTCCACCCAGCTCAGAGTATGGCACCTGCAAAGACAAGAAAATGACAAACCCCACGTCTGAGACAATAAAGATTGGTCCACTACAATGCAAATCTATTTCTTTGGTTTACCAGCTGTCATCTCAGGTAAATTGAACTGCAGAGAAAATTATGAGGTGTATTTGTTTCAGAGTCACCAGATGCAGTATTTCTTGAGACACGGCTCTGGCACTCGATAGAACAATGTGGCAGCTCACTCATCACTCCTGGGTTTTTCTCATTCTACTTCAAATCATTTTGTGGGTGATGAAACTGAAACAAGAAGCCCAATTACTTGCACTGAAGACACATGAACTTTTCACACAATGGTGTCTTTTCCTCAATAAATCACCTGTCATCACTCAGAGATGGCTAGCTCCCAGACTGATGAAAAAACAGAACTGGCTTACTATATATGACACAAAGTAATTAGACACTGAATAGTTCTCTTACAGTACCAATACCTATTACTTACCAAGGCATATTTTTCATTACTACACCTTTCACATGGTAGACACTAAGGTGCTTTCCAAGTCATAGTGTATGGCTAGAAACTGTGGTGGCAGAGGGCCAAGTTCTGACTAATTCTCCAGCTGTTCTCATGTGGTTCAGACAGATGCTGTGGGTTAGGATGTTTATGAGTCACATTTTTAATATTCAGATGGAGACATGCAATTCAGGTAAGCTACACCTGAGTGGCTATCTGAAAAGGTCCGATTTAGGAATTGTTTGGATTTATGTGAACACTTGGTCAACCTGAATATATTCTGAAAGTACAAATGGTTTCCATGGGATTCAGTTAATATTTCTTTATTAATTATCTATATAAAAAGAGAAGTGAAAACATGGCATTACCATTGGCCTTGTTAACCTCTATATTCCCATCTGTTTAAACCCTAGGACTGTTGTCTTTTGTTATGGTTTGGCTTCCACTTGCTTATTAAAATACTTACTAATAAGTAGTAATTTTCCTTTTACATAACCTTTTACATAACATTTAGAATAAGCTTATCAAGTTGAGAGCCAGAGCTAGCTTCCATTACCAAGGGGAATAGTTTCAGTGGTACGTGGTTGTGTATTTTAGTAAACACTATGGCAAAATCTATTTTCATTCTGTAAATTATCTGTAGCTTCTAAAAAGCTAGAAAGGGCAAATGTATGTGGAAGGAAAAATTCCAAATACTATTAGTTTTATTTTTATACAGCCTCGAAAACAGGAGAAGAAAAATGTTCTAAAGTTTCTCAGTTTCCTTTCAGCAGTGCAGTGTGGGTATGTAATTCAGACAATTGCAGTCTGACAAACACTTGCACCCTGGAATAGAGCCATGGATGTCTGGGAAAAAGAAACAAAAAAGGGAAGGAATAAAGTTCAGGACTCAGGATGCACTACAGCAGAAACATAAGTCCACTCATTCCCATTAGCCATAGCTCAGAGGAAGGGAGGCAGCTCCTAGCTGTGCCCTGTGAACAGGCAGTAGCACTGGCCTGGGCTGCCTGGTGGGCAGCACTGCCAGAGAGATGGGAAGAGGCCAACAGGAGCTGTACACCACCTGAAGTGGGTCACAGGAGTAAAGCTCTGCATAAGTAAATGAGATAGTGTCAATAGGTCCCACGGAAGCTGTTATTACAGCTGCAGGCCTAGTTAAATGGTCACTGCAGCCCTCAGAACAATGCCAGTGCTTGGCATGCTCTGCTGGTTTTCTCTCCAGTACAGACCACAGACCACAGGGGATGATCAGTACCGTAGTGAGATGCACCTAAACACTCTGTTAGGTCTGGCATGGAATACGAACTGTTTTCTGGAGCATAAAATTTAAATATTAAAGATGTGACTTAAAACAAGTGGACATTAGAGTTCAGAAGTGGCTGATCTGATTTATAACTTGTGTCTTCATCTTGGGTGACAGCTTTATTGGTTATTTTTTTTCTTTTGTGGGCTGCACGGGAATATGCGATTTAGAACTCTGTTTTCTTTTAAATACTCTCTAAGGAAAGCTCGAGAAAGAAATAACTCTCCACAAAAGATTACTTTTATGAACATCTTCAAGGAAAAAATAAGCTTATATATGCAGTAGTAGTTCTAGCCTACAGGGATATCTTTCTCATTGAATGATTTCATAGCCTGAGTCTTTCACTGTTCCTGTCTTCAGTCTGTTGCTGTCATTATAAGATTGGGCACAGAGAGAAAGGCCTAAAGTAAGAGCTGAGGAATGTATATTAGGAGAAGCCCTGTGAAACATGCTCTACAGTATTCCTTTATTTTATTTAACCGGGGTTCAAATTCGGCTACAGTTTTAGAAAAACACTATTAATAGATATTATTAGAATGACGTAAATACTACAATGTAAGGCTTACCTACATTTAATTAATTCATATTTTATTAAACCTGAGACAGGATTTCTTTTCATACATAAAGTAGCATGGCAAAAAACTGCTATGACAAAGTCTAGCAAGATTAATCTGCCATATTGTCCTTCATCCATTTACTTCCCTTGAGTTTTAATTTGTATTTGAGGAAAAGGAATGTTATCTTGAATTTCATAAATCAGACTACAAAGACATTTAAAGAAAACATTGGTCTAGTAAAATTTACATGACACATGTCAAAGTGTCACTGTTTTTTGAATTTCTTGTACATTTTATCCATCCACAAAATATGAATCAGATTGTTATCTACCAGGATAACCAAAGTGCCTAAAATCAAACTGTGCCTTTTAAACCTATCTGATCCTATGTTATTTAGTATCATGGCTTTCTACAACGCAAAAAATCATTTTGCTGCAGTTATCAATTAACTAAGACATCTAAATTCATAGCCAAGCATGAGATACATAGGGGTTAAATAAAAAGTATCAGTAATTATCAAAAAAACTACCTTGAATGTAAATTGCTCATTGAAAACAGGGTTAAGGGTCTTTCTGTGGACTTTTGTCTCGTATTTCTTCTTCTTATCAGGCAGCAGGAAGACTTTCACATAGGGATCAGATGTACCACCCATATCTAATGCAGGCAGCTCAGCTGCTTGAATAATCCCAACCAGAAGCTGAAGAGAGAGAAAAACAGCAGAATGGAATTTCAAATGGATATTTATAAAAATACTGTAACAGAGGAATGCATATGCAGACTCTATTTCTGGTCTTGGAGAAACTATCCCTCCCCCGCTTACCTCCCCCCCTTAAGGAAGGCAAATGAAGCAACACTATTGACTTTAGAAAACCAATTATGGCAGATGCAGACTGTACAAAGGCTGTTTTAAAGCAGAAAAGAGGTTTTCAAAGGGCAGCTGATTACAGCTAAATACAGACTTCATCCTTTTAAAGACTGCAATCAAATAACTTTCAATTGCTCTCTCCTCTTGTGCATTATTTTTCTATGCTGAGCACCATGAATAGAAATCACATTATTAAACAATCAAGAATGTCTAATTTTGACTACAAAATTTGTATTCTAAACCCCCAATACATAACCTTCCCCCCAACCAAACACAAAAAGGTGATAAAATCAAATGCAAATCCTCAGGCAGAGCTTTATTAAAAACAAATGAATCTTGCAGTCTTCCTTATATTTAAGTTCTCTTGCTAGGTATATGAAGGGGCCCAAGTAGTAAACTAAGGACAGCATTTTCAAAAAATACCCCATGAAAATGAACCTTTGATAACTAAATCCTACAAACAATTTGTAATCTCATTGCAAAACAGAAAAATTAGATTTTTAAATCTCTTATACACTTTAAAAATAAGACTGAAGCACAGATGAAACTTGTAAATGTCTTGGCCATTTTTTATCTGTTATAAATAAAGGCTTATGCTGTGTCATATTATGTCATGTAATGTCACGTAACCTGGACATCCCAGACTGTATTAGGCTTCATCAGTATAATGGAGCTCAGAAAAAGAAAATACTTTTAATCTTGTTTCATAAATACAAAACTAAGGTAAAAATTGAAGTGGTTCTCCAAGGTCATTCTAAAGGTACTAAGAACTGGGAATGAAATCTGAGAAAATTTTCTTCTAAATCAGTGCTTCAATCACAATATATTTGCTTCTCTCATGGATGAATTGTTTAAAGTTGGAAACAGGAATTCTAACAGTTGGAATACAGAAAAATACAGTTAATCTGTGAAAGAAAGTTTGGGCTTCTGAGAGATCCCTCAAAGCTGGCCTTACTTTTGCCAGTTTTAATTCACAGCATGGCTTGCACGCCTTCCTACCTAAAGGACCCTTAATTTCCATGAAACAGTTCTCCTTTTGTGTCTCGTTTTTATTCTAGATGTGTAACAGTTCATAAATACATGAATAGGCTCAGGATCTACATCCAGTTTTTCACATCGAAGAGTGAAAAACAAGTCTATGATTTTTAGTTAGCAGAGTGAAAAATCAATTCAATTCACCATTAAAATTTCTCTCTCTAAAACTGAGGCACACTGCTCTGGAGAGTTCATTGGTCATCCTGTATTCTTAACCCTATGCAATCTATTAGCCAAATTTTGGGACTGTAGTTTCATGCCACTGCACTATACTGACCTAACTAAATTCCCTTATCCTACTCTATCATCTATTTTCTGAGAAATTCTAAGCTGCGATATAATTTAGAGCAGCAAAACACAACAGAAATCCACAACTAAAATAATTTACTATCTTAATTAAATACAGTACAGACTTACAGATTTGTGGCTCTTCCATCCTATTTTCCTTTGTAAAATATGGTTCATAAAACCAACATTTCCTTTAATAAAATTCACACAGAAGATTTGTTTTCTTAGTCTAAGAAAACTGAAATCCATTTGTCAGAACACATTTGCAGCTTTTCCTTTCTCCCTCTTTAAATCTTCTGCTTCTGAAGGGTCTACACTTCATACTGATTTCATACTGATTTCAAGGGGGATCAGTGTGACTCATCACATGGCTAGGCAATTTGCTCTGGGAGTTGAGGAAAAGCTCCTTTAACCACAGTTTCTTGAAAGGCTTCAGAACCCTTTTAACTCTTGCATTGAAAAACAAGCACTGGTATTCAGAAGATGGTTGAAAATACTGGCAGATACTATTTATTATGCCAGGTCATAGCCGTGTATAAATACCTTCCTGCTAACAGAGAAATTTTTCTTAATTTCTCTTATTTTCTTCGTCTTGCAAAAAGAGTACCACATTGCATGAACAGCATCAAATAAAGAATATGAATGTGGAACTAATCACAAGTACATGTGGAAGGCAGTTCAGGTGATAAATAGGAATTACATGGGATTTATTTTCAGCAGTCATTTCTTTCCCTAAATAGGAAACAATCATGTGATTTTGACTGAAATTGTCAAAAACCTAAATGCAGGATATGTGTTCTCAATTTTACTGGAAGATACACAGTAGAAGAGGAGAACTCAGAAGCATTGGTCTACCTTGGGCCAAAATTAGGCCAGTGAATTTTCATGAGAGGCTGTCAATTGATTTAATTGACAAAATTGATCCCTGGAAAAGAGGGCAGGGAGGAGAATAAAATATGAGCTAGTTCAACATGTGGCCAGATCTGTTAAGTTGGTTGATTCTAGGTCTCCACCACATTACA
The DNA here is from genome assembly GCF_008360975.1 of Lichenostomus cassidix. Classification (NCBI taxonomy): domain Eukaryota; kingdom Metazoa; phylum Chordata; class Aves; order Passeriformes; family Meliphagidae; genus Lichenostomus; species Lichenostomus cassidix. The sequence continues at coordinate 37,730,218 of NC_139480.1, read as the reverse complement.
GTATCTATTAATTCTGAAAACTTGGGTAAGTATGCCAAAGTTTGGCCTTATCAGCTTCTACTCTTCTACTCAGACTAGAGTACTGAATGATTATCAGTCCTTTAATTCTTGTCCAACCTCTCTATTTTTTTGGGTTACAGACCTTTTTATTTGAGCTTTTATTCCACACAAGAATTTTAGGACATGTACTGTCATGGAGAGCAACAGAACCTGATGCAGCTAAGTGCGGACTTCATGAAGTGAGAGAAAGTCACTCCTGGCAACCTTACAGGACTCAGTGAATCAACTTACCTTTACATCCCTCTATTTTTCCTCCCCTTTGTGTTTGCTTGTTACATTTTAAATACTTGAAGACTGAAGATACATTTTCGTGTCTGCGTGCAGACCCCACAACATTGGTTGGTGATGCTTTAAGTTATTAATAACCACTAGACAAAACTGCATCTTCAGTTTTTGATTAAAGGCATAATATAGACTCCAAGTGCATTCAATAGCCATTCAGTAGTAGCTCTGTAATGAATTTCCTGTCTTGTTTTCTCCCTTTTCTCCACGTAAGTAGTAAGAATTTCAGAAATACCTACTTTAACTAAATGTATCACTTCATTCTACACTGCACACACAGAAACAAAATGTTACAGGTTGGTTGTTTCAAACCTGATTGTTCTGGAAGTCGTAATCCAAAGAGTATTGGATTTTCCCTAGCTTCTCAACTTCTTTGGGTTCTTCCTTCTCTTCCCCATCAGTCAACCCAGTCTCAGCATCATCATCCTTAAGAGCCTAGAAAGAAGAAATGTAATATTCGTAAATGAGACAAACTGTTATGAAGCAGTTTAAAATAGACACGGTCCTCAAATCTATTTTAAAGCCATTAAAAGCAAGCATAAGAGCAGAAATTCAAATATGCAATTTTCATATGTATCTATACTTTTTTAGTTGCTCAGGAAGATTTTATAAATCAGCAAGCAAGCAATGGAAGTAGGAAGAAAGCTCCTTGGACTATAACAAGCAACGATTGTTCTAACACCTGAAAGTAGAAACAAAATATCATCTCGATGTAAAATAAAGTTCTTCAGGGCTCAGACTGGCTCTTAAAGAGGCACAAGGAGGCAAACATGCTATTAAATAAGCAAAGTCACGCATTCATTCAACTTAAGAATCTTGGCAACGTCAAACCTGGTTGTACATGCTGTGCATTGTTTGCATTTGGCAACACATTTCTGTAGGACTACCGTGATAAAGAGCATGTGCTGTGGATGAGCTCTTCCTACAATCATATGCCAAACATTTTTCATGTTTTTTAGAATGAATATGGAAGCAAAGTTTCCACCATGCCATTAGCAAATGCATGTTCCTCCTTTTCTCTCCCTCCCGAGACCAATTTCCTTTTTATTCATTCTCGCAATAAAGCTTGGCTGAACCAAATTGATTGCAAGTTGATTTCAGTTTGCTTAGAAAGATAAACAAAAATAAAGAAATAGAGAACTGCTTGCAGCTTTGTCTACTGCATAAAACCTGTTTTTTAAAGGACACAGCAGTTACCTTAGATTTTATACATAATTAAAATATTAAATGATGTAATTTTTTTTTTTCTGTACCAGAAAGCAGAAATATTTTCACTGTGGAAAAGATAATTCACACACTTGTTAAACCGTATGAACCATAAATTAACTACGTAGATCTTATTCCAGCAGATTCTTACCTTGGTAAGAAGTGAAAAAATAGACAAAATCAATGAGACAAATAGTGAAAAATGTGTAAGTAAAGTTGGAACTGTGAAAAAAAAAGAATCAATACTGAGCATTCATCTAAAATTGTTATTTGCATGTTATAGTAAACAGTATTCTTGTCTGTAAGAGCCCTATCTAGATGAAGGTTCTTTTTATATGGAGCTTCTGCTTGCACAGAAAAAGTGCCAGAATAAGATTTATTCTCTCTTTTTTGCAATGTGATGTGGTCTGTGGAAACCTACAGCATTTCTTAACAATAGGCTGTGGCTGGAGCTCTCTATCTGAAGAGGTAGCAAGGCTGGTAAGTAGCTATATACACAGCTGATAGTGGTTGGGGAAAGAAGAAACATGAAAGCATTAATATTCTAACTCAGCCTTGAACACAGTGAGGGCAACACAACAGTTGTGTGGGTTTGGAAAGAAGAAAGATTCATCTCTGAAGTAGAAAATGTTCTTCTCCAGAAGCCAGATCTAAATTCAAAAGGTCAGACTAAAAACGGTATGATATTAAGGAATTATTTCTCTACTTTTTGAAGTAAGCTAGAAATTCTGCTGGCATAGCTCAACTGAAATCAATGCAACAACATTGATTTATGCGAGCTGAGGAGCTGGGTCTCACTTAAATACCTGAATGTTAGTGAATGATGGACTCTCTACTAGAAACATAAATTACAGTGCACCTGGATGAGATTGGTGGTAGTGGATAGAATCACCTGGGAGTCTGGAAGAGTAGTACTTTTTGAACTAAACCACTTCTGTTTGGAAGGGCTGAACTACCTGCAATGAAATTTGGTTGAGACGTTTTAATCTCTGAGCTCTTAGTGATTTCCCTGACTGTAGCACATTTTTGTAAGTACAACAAGAAATGGGACACTTGAAAACTGATAGGCTCTCTGGCAGACCATACATGGGCTTTTCAAGACATGGAGCAATGTGATTATGCCAAACACTCTTGCTTCTGGTAATAAAAATAAGCTTAAGGTTTCGTGATCATAGAAAAGGATGATGTGACTCAATCCAACTGAAGTAACCAGTTTTATCTGAGCCTGGAAACAACAGGAAACAGTAAGTCAGAGTGTGATGTTCACTCCAAGATCCTCTGCTCTGAATCACCACAGTATGGTCCTAAAAGAAGACTCCATGGTAAAAGACTGATGTACAGCTTCACTATATTACTGTTTCTGGGACAAGTACTAGACTTTCTGCTGTTCTATCTGCTTTTGACCTGGATTTTGTGTGAGAGGAAATATCCCATGGCCATTCCTCAGGGATTAAAGTGACAATGCAAAGAGAACATGATATGCTAATTCCTATGTAAGAGGAATTTGTAAACAGTCAAGGCAATAGTTATATATCCATACTTTCTCTGGGAAAATGTCATACTCTTGTGCAAAGCTGATCAGTCCAGATGACAGAGCTGCAGGTAACTCAATGTAAAAACATTCTTACTGTGACTACAGAAAAATATAATGGGAAGCTAACATCCCTCTTGCAAGGGAGTTTTGAAGTGCAGGCAGAAAACACTGTATGGTTAAGAAACTCTTCTCCACAGGTTACAAGAAGCCTACTGAAAGGTGAAAGCTATTTCCATGAGAGATGGAAAACATTGTACATTACTGACATCAGCTGAGGAGCTACATGATTCTTCTTGACCTTGACTCAGAAACACTGAATCACTAAGAAAAAACACTAAGAAAGAAATAGTGTTTGGATATGGACAAGTCTGTGGCATTAGGGGAAGGGAAAAAATGACAAATTATTATCTCTACAGCAGTCTGTAAATAATAGTTCATACTGTCAAGAGAGGAATTTGCTTTCAAATGAAAGGCTACTGCTTCAGGAAGAAGCTGAGTCAAAAGAAGTACTGAAGTTTCTCATGTTTGATTTAGCTGCTGAGTTCCACGGAGGATGAAGAATTGGATTGCTTCAAAGTACTTGAAACACCCCACAGGGATTTTAATTTTGTATTGAGATTCTCTGAAAGATCAATATTTAATGGAATACTACTACAACCCTCAATTTATAGCATACTGCATCATACTGTACTGAATCTTACTATTGTATTGCTAGAATCAATTAAAATAAGCAGCTATATTTTATTTGTTTTAGAAACAATGTAATATTTTTAATTATAAGCAAGCTTTTCGCTCAAGCCTCTTCAACTGATAAACCGTAACCAGAAAGACTAGATTTAGATGCAGAGGAATGTAAGCTTTGCCTTCTCTAACATTTTCTTTAACTTCATGACATTTTAAATGCTTTTTCTGTGAAATATGCAACATGGAAATGCATAATTGCATTGTGCTGGACACTGGATTTATCTTTTCTAATTTGGGATGACCATGAATTTTACTCAAGCAGTTTCTTCATTTCTGTTCAACATATACAGAAACACACAACAGCAAAACATCTATGTCCTTTCAAATGTGTGTAAGTATCTGAAAAATGTAGGCTTATATGTAAGCAGGTGTAGGAATGTACCGAAAAAGTGTTAATCCAGTACAAACATCACAAAGCTGATGCATCTGCAGCCACTGAAATCAGAACCATTACTCTGCAGTGGTTCTTACAACAAAAAGGGCTAAATTACAGCAATCTGGGATCCCCTGTTCAATCTGCTGGTTGTACCTGCACTTCAATAATGTAATTAAGAGTGGTTTTGCAGCTTCATCTTTTCCTCCGTGTTGTTAAAGAAAATGCTTAATTTTCAACTTTTTTGAAACTCCACACCCTGTAGTGGATTTTTACACTTCCTGGGTTTTTTCCCCCTTTATTTCCCCAGCTGACAAAAGCCTCTCACCTGTGACACTGCATTGTGACACTGCAAACATCCCTTGCTTCCAGCTCAGTTCCACCAAAACCCCTGCACCCTGTCACCAGGTTTACCTCACTACTATCCACCACAAACCACAAAACAGATTCTGGGGCTTAAAACAACTTTATTTTAATCTGTCCCCAGCCTAAATGCAGAAAATGAGATGGTCTGCAAGGGCAGTACCTCTGCTGGTTGCCCTCAGATTCCACATGTGCAGAAGCTTCAAGAAAGCCAAGTGGTAGGAGACACGTGTACCAAATCTGCTGGGGGAGCAAGTGTACTTGCTTGCCTCCTGCTACAGAGGGGCAGAGGCCACAATCATGTCTGAGTCATGTCTTGTTTATGACTAGTTCAGGTCAAAAACCATGCAAAATGCAAAGCGTCTTTCACTGTTGTTCTTAAAGAAATGCTTTCATTAACAGTTTTTAGGGTTCCTTCTGTTCATGGGGTGGCCTACAGCCTCACTTTTAAGGAAACAAGTTACCAATAAGCAAGAGGGAGAGACATTGGAAAGCAAAACATAAACTGATTGCAGCCTCTAAGCTTGTTTGCTGCATGGTGTATGCTGCTGTCCTGATTTCCATCTCCACCTGCCCCTCCATCATTCTTTCTGGAATCATGAAAGAAATATTATTTTAGCATTTGACTGATGCCCAGTCCTCAGGCTTGTGCTATGCCTGGTGAGCTGAAAGGAAGAAAACAATAAGATTTTGTAGCAAGAATGTTCTGTGCCATGTCCAACAATGAATTTATTGGAAAGGCAATTTTTCCTCCACAACCAGAAATGACTGCTTTTCCACTAATGGTGGTGTACCTCTTATCAATTTCTTTCACATTCAAGAACACCACAATTCTAATCTGGCCAATTTTTATCCCAAGGGAAAATAAAAGCCTTTAAAAATTCCTGTCTGGTTCCCTATCACAAAGCAGACAAGCCTGCAATTGAAACATGTTCTCTATCAAAGTCCCTCAGAAGGAAAGGCAACATTTCATTCATTCAGCATCTGCCTTCTCTACATGAATTAATTTAAAGAGCGTGTTGTGCCTGGGTTTCCAGTGGCTGCACCAGGCTTTGGTCATTGTGAAATCTACTTTGCCATTACTGCTGCAAGAATGTTGGCCTCACACACCAGCAGTAAGCCACACTGATGCACACAATGAGAAAAACCCTGCTGGGTTCAGCATGCGATGCCTTCACATTACTTCCTTGCTTGTTAGCCAGTTTTTAAATGGTCTTGGTTGGGTTATTCAAAAGGCTTTCTTTCTTCAGGAGTTCTGTGACATGAGGTCATGATGTTCAGCTTAAGAGCTCGTTGCATTGTTTGGGTACTAAAACACCAACTTAATCTGGTGCAATAGGAGAATACAGAAAATGCTGCAAGTGTTCAATGTAAAATATGAATACATTCATTTAAGCTGAAGCTGTTAAGCTCACAAATCAACCTGTTTTTGATGTTTTATAAACACCAGCAGCCCGTGTTTCCAGGCTGAAAACTGCTGAAGCTGATCTCAGCCCGGGAGCCTATTTTGGAAGCTCACCCTGTGGGTCAGGGCTCAGCTCTGAAGGCAGGGCCCATGTGTGTGAACTGAAAGCAGCAGGCACTCCTGCAAGCACGCTGCTGTGCTCTGCCCCCACCTGCCATATGGCAGGCAGTGCTCCCTGCACCGAGCAGCAGCCTGTGAGTGGGAGGCAGCTCCAGGCTGCTTGGCCAGTGCATGCTGCTCCATCAATTGCTCTGCATCCTCCCCAAACGAATGGCAGTGGGCCAGATGGAAGCATGCTCTGGGACAGAGCTGGCTCCTCGACCTGGGAGGACTACTCAGAGTACTACATTTATTTATGTTTGAAAAATCTGACATACTATATAATTAGACTACATGTATTTGATATTGAAAATTAAACCAAATATAGCCAGGCAGGATTTACTGAATGCTACTTTGATCTGTAGAGAAAAAGTTGGCACAGACTTGTTCTACTGGCTTAGTTCCTTAAAAAGAGATAGGGTAATCCTCTGACTGTCCTCTAAATAGGACTTTATGAAGTATCTGATATGCTCATGCTTGAAGGCTGTTTGCTATTCATATTTATTATTTATCAATTTGTAAAGAGGAAATACTTTTGCTTAAAAAGTAAACAAATATTCCCAAATAATTATTTTTTATTTTAGTTTCAAAAAATATGTATACCTCATTAAAATGTATACATATACATTTGAAATATATACCTCATTAATATGAACTGCTGTTCCTGTTGTAGGTTGTTATGCATACCCACTAACTTCAGACACAGTGTAGGAGTTTATCTCTCTGTACAGTCTGTGGATATAGGTAAATGTCTTGAGAGTCTGACTCAAGTCATTTAATTTAGGGACTAATTGCATACTTCATAAATGTCATTCATTAGGAACTTGCAGACTCTGGTCTCGAATAAAAAACTCAAAACTTGGTCTGGTTATCAGGAAAATGCAAAACATGTCCTTGAAAATGGAAGCTTCCAACGGTAAGACCTTCAATATAGAAAACAAGATCTTTAAAACAATGAATAGGATCTGCATCTTCACAGCACCCTAACAGTACAGTAGGTTACAAGAGAAAAAACAAATAAATTACTTTACAGAAAAGAATAGTTTAACAAAGGAGGAAAACAAACACAGGAAGCACGCAAAGCAAGCTCCTATGTTTTCTTGGGAGTGACTGAGAGGAAGAGACAGGAATGCAAATAAGTCCAGTCTTGTGTCTCACAGCTATTGCTTCCATATTTTTAGGCTTCTGAAGTCTAATATAAATCTAAATTTTACAGAAAACCTATTTGAAAAACACAAACACTCATCTACAACATTTTATCTTCATAAACCTGTTATTCACATTTCTCACAAACTTTTATGCACACTGCACGTTTGTCTTTGAGGCAGGCGAAAAAGCAGGACTATTGGTCAAGCCTGAGACTGAATTAATGTACAAACAGGACTCAGTCAATCCATTTTGACTGCCACAGTAAACTGACTGGGCGTGTTTTCCAAGAAGTCTTGTTCCCTTTGTTTCTGACTAACCTTCTCCACTGTAGCAGCTTTGCAGCACGTCACCTTTCTGAGTGTGAATTAGGATGTCTCACTGCACTGAGGATAAGCCACAGCAAGCATTAATGCCACCATGGGCTGAAGATGACAACAAATGGGAACTGGCACGCTGACACCAAAATAGGTAGCACTGTGGAATAAATACACTCACTATTCCCTAGGCATTCAAGTGGGAAAACAAACAAGCACATGACCAAACATTGCAGAAGAAAAGACCACTGCCAGCAACAGAGCTCCTGTTCCTCAGAAAGCTCCTCTTGGATTTTTTTCTGGCAATAAAGCCTTGACTTGCTTCAAGTGAAATCCAGGCTCTCTAGAAGTCAGTGTGGATTATCCTGACTTCATTTGGGCTACTGTCTTCATACTGCCAGATCAATGCAATCTAATTTGAAATATTTCAGGGCACGTAACACTAAAAATCTTGCTCTTTCAATAGTTTGTCCAGAGGAGGGCAAGGGTGTTTGCTGATCAACAGCTAGAATCATAAGGTAAATCAGTCTAAGAAAACCATTATATGTTGCAGCTCAGTTGGGTGCAATTGCAGCTCTCACTGTCACGTCACTTTATAACACCTGCTATTCAGAGAGGAACATTAATCAGAATATTCTGATTAAGTTAGTACATATCCCCAGTGTAAAAGGAAGGCCTATGTAATGAAAAAACAAACATACAGAGAAGTCAGGTGGCTGACTGAAGGCCACAGTAAGTCAGCAGCAGAGCCAAGAATATACTACTCGTACTCCAGGCTATAGTACATATACCTAATACCAAATCTCCTATTTCACCTACCACACTCATTGTAAGCCAAAAATCCTTCACTAGTTACAGTGTTTTAGCCTGATGCAATGAGAAAGGGCTGAACTATTAAATCTTGTTTTCCACAAATGCTTTGTGACCTAATAAAATGTTCAGACCACAACAACTATTCTCCAAGCAATAGGGCTAAATTTTAGTAAGTTCTCAGTTGCCTCTGTTCATGACGGAAATGATTATGTCTATTCCTTTTCTTAGCCCACAGGCTGAGCTTAATCAACAAATTTGCTGTACCAATGCATTAAATTCAGACTTAATAAATCTGAAGCTATTACAGTGTCTCTGAAGCCGAGTCTTCAGGGCCTTTTTTTTATCCCCTCAAAGAAAAGAAGTGGTTGGAGCCAGCAGGGGCATTAGTAGAGATTGAAAGTTATAAAGATGAAAACTGTGATGGGAAGATCTCACAAAAACACTGGTACCAGTTGCCACTAGACTGCACCAACAGAAATTTGTACTAAGACCACTTAAAAGAGTTTGGTATGGAACACTAAGAATTTAATGTCTGAGCGCTGAACAGAGATGACGTGAGTGCCCACAACCAGTTTCATGTAGCAGTCATTTTAGCAACACTTAGAAACTAAGACATTAAAAATACACATTGCTTTTGTCTACTTTTGATATGGTGACATTCATATAAAAAGGAAATAAAATTAGCAAGTTATTTTTATGTGCTGATCAATTTTAAACTGGAGCTTTCTGGTACAGTTTGACTTAAAATTTTAAATACAGAAAGAATGACAACCTCTTTTCTTCCACCATACCCCAGCCTCCCCCCAAATATATATTCAACTAAAAAATACCCAATCAATTTAGTTCAGCCTCTTGATGTGTGTATCAAAGCTACTACATGTCCATCTCTGCTAAGGAGACAGAGCTGTCAGGAGACTATGCATGAGAGCTTAAGTCTAGGTGCGTCCAAATAGCAAAATAAACCTACCGCAAGTGACAATCCAGAACAGTCATGAGACACAACATAGACAAGGAGGACATAGGAGGAAGAAATAAAAATTAAAACATCCACACACAAACATTAGTAAAAAACATGGAGAAATGACCTTTTCAACAGTTGTGCATTCATTAACAATTTTGCCTTCCCTAGAAGGAATCTAACCCTCCCAGTGGCCCCTTGTGGAGCTGTATACTTGGCTTGAAAATGTAAGCCTTGCTTGCAATGGAAATGGGTCTCAAGACTGAAAACATAACCTTATTTTCAACTCATCTCCCATTCTACCTCAGCTACATTTTTTGATAATCTTAATATAAAGACAGTTTCTCATTTGAAGTTGTGTTCAGGGAAGTAGACATTTTGAAGCCACAAATATTCTAACAAAGACAAAAATTTTATTCCCTTTCTGTAATATCTAGCTGTCATGTGACTTTTGAGCTGACTGGGTTTCTATGTCAAAAGGATCTTATACTGTAAAGCTGCATGGCTGTATAATGATTTGGCAGGGATGGGCAGGTCAGCATGAAAAAAATGGGACAGAAGTTCTCTTTAACAAAAAAATCTAGACTAAGATAAAAATTTTATTTCCATGAGCTGATGCTTTCAATTTACCAAATGGCACTCCCTTTCAACTTCATATGTCTAGGGAACTAGGATCCTGCAAGATGCCAAGTCACTAGCAACTGCTATTATGCACTCTTAGTTGAAGGCAGAAGTAATTAGCACTTGCAGGTTCAGGCCTAACAAATACTGAAGTAGGTTTTTCAGTTTTTGACAACATTTCAGACATTTAGTACTGTGTGTTGCCCTTTATAATGGCATTAGATTTACATCTTACTCTTCAATTACTTTCTTAACAATTTGCCTTTTAAAGAGCTAAAAGGTCTTTCTTCCCCATTCTATTTTATGCCTGTTCTCTTAACTGAAATACCCAAATTTAGCATTGCCTTAAGTTCAGATAGGTATATTAAAACCTGCACTGGTAAGTCTAGATTAACTGTTAGAATAAAAACCAGGTAATACAGAAAAAAATGACAGCCAAAATGTTGCATTAGGAATTAAGTTGGTAAAAGTTACTGAATGCCAAGAACTTAAAATCTGTACACTATCAGACTGCTAGGAATTTAAGGTGCTAATTAAAGAACCTTTTAGCCTGGGTTTGAAATCCCAGACAGTGAGGAGAGGTGGTTGGAGAGTTGGTGATCTACTTGTTAAAGGTCTGACATTTACATCAACTGTGACTCTACCCTCCTTAGGCTTAACTGTGCAAAAGAACACATGCTAGTTAAATCCCAAAATATCTGGGCAAAAGTAGGTTTAAATAACTATACCATGTATTTTGAACAGAATCATCTTAAAATACCTAACTGTGCAACATTTCAAAGTCTAAGCTCTTTTTGTAGACAAAAGATGCAGGATTCAGCTTTTTATCAACTTTTCCCACTAACAAGATACAAATAGAACTCAATTTTAATAACATTATGTAATCTTGCATTTAAAATACTTATTTTCCAAGAATCCATGGTCATTTATCCAGGTCCTAATGAATATAATTAAAAACAATAATATATCGAAAATACAACAAAAGCCTTACATGATATGGAACAAATTCCACATAAATATCAATCAACAAATTGCACATTATTTATCCTACAACAAAGTATTAGGTTTGTTTTCATTAGCAGAACATAACAAAGTTCTCAAGAAATTTTTCCATCAGCGTAATCGAAGCAGTTCTTCCAAATTATTCTTGATTCAATGGGAGGAGTTAGCAAACAGTAGCCTAGGACAACCCAACAACTGATGATCTGATTTTCTATACATTGAGGAAGAAATATCTCACAATTTCTTAACGTTAATACCTCAGAACAAAGTCTATAAATAAAATACAGGGATTAATGCTAAATCAAAGTACTTTAAGAGGAGGAGTTTGTTTCACAGTCATCATACAGATAAAAAAATCCCAGCACAATATCTTCTTCAAGGGAGAACTCAAAATTTCTGCTTTGTTGTTTTCTGAGCTCAGTCTCACTAATCTTTCTAACTTTCTAGGTTGAAAGGTTGAAACGGCACACCAGTGCAGTATCTAAAGTACTCCACTTGCAATGTGGATGTAAGGGTCTCCAGTGGTTGCTCTTTGTCCTCTGGTCTCTGAAGTGAAAACTGCTAATAGCTCGGATAGCTGTACACCTTTGAAACTCATCCTTTATCTTCCCCCCTTTATCTGAGCTCCTTTCTGACTCCACTCATGTGATCCATTGCAGCTAACCATCAGACCTGTAGGCTTCATCACCCCTCTCCCAATTTTGCTCTTCCCCTACTACACCTCACATGCCTGCAGAAGCATGCTAACCTGTTCCAGGACTCCTAAGGCTGCCTGATGAGCCACACTGGTGGCTGTTCCATCACTGAGCAGCGGCATTTCACCACTTGTTCTGGACTGATCCATGGGCCTCTAGCTACCATGCTCTAAGACTCTCCTCTTGGATCTTGTTCCTGACCATGCTTTTATCCCTTCTTTTTGGCTGGGTAATCACTCCTGTACTGCTCTAGCTCTGCTTCCCCAGGAGCCTTGGGAACACAGATTTGGCTGTGTAATATCTTTACAGTTATTTGCTCCTGCTTACGAGGGTTTGCAATTCTTAAAGTTTCTCGAGAGTTCAAAGCAATTCTCTAAATTTCTTCAGCCCTTCCTGTTTGAAAAATATAGCCCTTTGTCTTCTTAGCTTAGGAAATCTGTGAGCTGTGAGGACAAACGGATACTTCATGTTTATTTCCTCATTCTGCTGCTTATTCCCAATAGTCAGCTCCAAGGGCAATACTAAAACCCTCTCAATAAAAAGCTTTATTTTGTCTCAGGATCGTACTAGTTGAGTTGATGGCCCTTAGTATTAAGTCCTGCAACCTCTGCTTCTCTTCCACTAAGATCTGAAGTACAAATTTTTCTGCCCCTATGAAAATGATGCTGCTCTCAAAGGACATTATATTAATCTTCTCCTCCAAGTTACTCAGTTGACTTACAGCTCCAAGTATGGCCTGTTATCTTTAATCTTCTCCTCTCTAGTGCAAAATGAGCTCTCCAAACTTCACTGTGTTGAATGTGCCTGTGTTTTTCCTTCTTCATTATTTTTCCCTTGCTTGGGACTCTCATTTTTTCCTCTATACTATTGTTTCCTTCTCAGCTGCACTTTTGTGTAAAAAGAAATTTAGAGTTCAAAGGTACTTTTCTTTATCATGTAACCTCAGAAATACTGTTAGTAAGAGATACAAACATTATACTAGGTCTTGAAAAAACCACAGTGAAAATTGTTTACATTTGCTCCATTTTTGAAGCAAGCAGGATACCTCTGATAAACTTGCCCCTTAAGGATGAATCATTATATGCCTGCTCATGGTTTTTTTTTTTTTTTTAGCAGAGCAGGGAAATTGGCTGACTGCTTCATCAGTGATGCCCCACCCAGGTTCATCTCTTGTGATACCACTGAGAGGATGCTGTCAATCAGTCCACCCTTCACAGAGCCACTGCTGAGACAACAAGCACAACTTTTTCTAGACACGTCAATCAGAAACCTCCAAATGCAACCCAAAAGTTCAAGAAAAGGAGAGGTACTTTACCTGGTCTTTCATGCTTTTCCCTAAATCTTTAACATCTTTCATGTTAATAGCATTCTTCCCTCCCTTCTCCTTTCCCTTCTTCTTGTTCTTCTTTTTGAACAAGCATTTCTTACAGAGACAAAAGCAGCAGGTGAGGATTAATAGGACTGCAACTATGGCTATGGCTATTAAGGCCCAAGGTGGCACTGGAAGAGAAAAGGACAGACACACACAAAAAGAAGGTGGTAAACTGTTAGTAGGGTTAAATTTAGAAACAAGCACATTTCTCTCACAGCTAAGCTTTTTTCAATGAAAATGCCTTGCAGAAATACCTGAGATCCTTTCTAAAATATCCTGTCATCATTTGTATATTTCTTCCAACTGAGCATTTGCCCATACAATGGCAATTTAACACATCTATCTATATACAGGTCTGGTGACACATATCAAACTCACAGCTATTTTGATTCACCAACCATCTGAAAGCAGTATATCCAAAATATTTACACTGTGCAATCTGTAAAGTGCTCAGCACATTTAAGCAAATTACTCGTTTCTTTCTTTAAGCATCTCCCCAACCCACCTGGCATTGTGGCTGAATCGGGCGGAACAGACTGTAAATTTCCCTTTTCTGGAATGGTATCTGATCCAAGCAGTCAGTTCTAATGAACAGCCCTTTTCCTCTGCCCTCTGCTGCACTTGACAGCATTTGCAGACTCCTTGCAATAGCTGCAGGTCAAGGTCGCCAGTGAAGACTGACCAAGGGCAAAGAGCTGTCCGATCCACAGGCATTTGCCCTATCAGCATCATGCCCTTAACACTAGCAAAGTTTCAGCACACAGCTATATTCTCACCTATCCTTTCCTATAAACAGAAGATTCTGTTACATTTTTTCATTCAGTTCAGGATGCAGGACATGGCTGAAGCATGAATAAATAAGAGACAACATTTATTAGGATAAAATGTTCTTGTTAAAGATCAGAATTTTTGGAAAAAAGCAATTAAGATGACACTTAAACACAAGTACTCCAGAAGCCAATTATCTTTAGACAAATCAGCTTTAATGACCACTGATTCCCACATTTAACCAGAACACCTGACAAAATTTTAAATCCTGTAAACTGTCATTTTCCAAAAATCTTGAAATGCACTCAGTCGGTCTGCAAGACACTCAGTGCATTACCTAAAGGTCTCTAATATGATACAGAGCAAAGCCAAAAAGCAAATCAAATTTGACATGTTGACGTCAGTGAATCACAAAAGGGAATGGGCAGTATAAATAGAGAAAATTAATTGCCTAAAGGAGCTAAGTGGAGTGCAAAGCATATTCACAGGAACTTCCACTATGAATTACCAGTTCAGGAAGACAACAGAGCATCTACACCTTCCTTACTCTATATTTAATGAACTTCTTTTCTAACTTTTATTCAAATGACCCTAACGACAGATAAAACTGCAGGAAACAATAATTTCTGTAAAATTTTTGTGCCTCCAATTGTTCATTAAATGCAGCTGCTATAAAAGGGAAGCTGTACCATATGTAGAACAAATGAGAACTGATTACTAAACAAATGAATGGTAAGAGACAAATGGTGAACAGATTAACAGCTGTTTATGGAATGTATTTTATGAAGTCAGCAGCAGCAATTCTGCAGTTAAAGTTGCATTAGATCTGCACTTATCACAACTTAAAATCTTTATTTCATGCATTAGTATTTCATTTTGTCTTCAATCTGCTGTAACATTTTGTAGCACAACTGACTCTTCTAAGCTTTTTTTTCCCACCCAGCACTCACACATGTAGAACCATCACCTTTCACAAGAACTATGTGCTCTACTCAAATCCTAAATTTCACATGTGCTTAGACACTTAGCACCTGAAACAGTATTTATGTAACATTGTATTTAAGATAACCCGCAGCAGTTATCCCAAAAGGAAACGAATGATGTGCCCAAATTTATCAGCTTTGTGTTCCACTGATTTTTCAGTAGTGCCTGAAGAATGAATAAGGGGAGCAGCAAGAATATGGATGGGGTTCTGCCAGCAGCATGCCTCTGTGTGAGGTAAGAGAAGAGGAACACATCAAGTGCAGGTAAACTGTGAGAACCAATGGGTTGAGGAGACAGGGAATGTAGGCATTAATAGGATAAACACATATGCATCCTGCAGGTGAAAAAGCTTGTGTAGATAGTGAATTCAGATGCCTTTGTGCTTAAAGCATTGGATCAAGTGGTATTCTGGCACTGCTGCCTTGGTTCTCTGGAACAATGTAGGGTACCTTGGGGAACATTTGAAACAGTTGCAGACACCTCAGCTTCTTTTTTATAGTGCGTTGTCTGCTCTCATCTGTTTGTAATTTAATTTCACCCAATAGCTCTTGTGATGCAATTAAGCGATCATTGAATTAATATCTGAGACACCAAGAATTATGCAGAATTCCTTATTTATCCCTTCAGAGAAAATACGCTTCCTTTCCTTATTAAACAAAGCATAAGCACTAAAAGAAGAAAAACTGGGGTGGCACAAAATCTGGACGCTTACAAAACCACTTCAAAATTCAAGTTTGACAAAACGAAAAGAAAAGGATTATTTTTTGCAATAAAAGTGTCCTACCTCTGTCATGGAAATGGCTCATCTGAACATTGCCATCGACAGAGATTGCCCAATCAATGGATGTAAATATTAGATTTAACACAAGTGAAACATACAATTATCATTGGCTTTAAAGAGATGTTTGTTTCCTTTCAAAAGCATGATATAAATAATTTTAAATGTAAATAATTTTACATAACATTGACAAGATTTTCCGGAGTTACTAAAGACTTTGAGAGTTTTCCTACCTGTGCTCCCTAATTTATGATGCTGCCAGAGGAGCCTGAACTTTGGAAAAAGATAAGGTTTCAAAAGCTAATTTTCTGTAAAGTCATCTCAAGGTGGACAGACCAGAATCAAATGACTGAAGTCACTAGCCAATTTGGAAGACTCAAGTCTGCAGCCTTTAATTTTTCAGGCTGCTTTTTACCAACTGTGACTAGTACCTACAAAAATCTTATCAACAGTGTAAGAAATTTCTGTTTATGCATTTTGAAGATCCATACTGATTAACTGAAGTTGGACTTTACCCATGCTTATACCAGATTTTCAAAGAATTATATTTTACCAGTGGACAACAGTGGGAACCTATAGTTTGAAGACTACCTCCATCCATATTATGCCAGTTTGATCAGGTTCAACAGATTGAAACCTCAGGGGGTCTTTGGACATGAACCATTGAACAAAAGACCTCTGTGGCAGATGAAGCAGGGTAGGTGACTTGGAAAATGCAGACCTTGACCCAGGGATCAAGGTGTCAGGGAGCCAGTACTTCTTGTACAACTTGCCTTACCGAGTGCCTGCACAAGGGGGTGCTTTGAAACAAGCAATACTTTACCCACCCGACCAAGGAAAAGCTATTGGTTTAAGGATAATTAATATGTGGGTAAACCTCATGGCATTTCAGTGCTATTTTCTTTGTTCTGCTCCTCTGGGAAAATACAGAATACTTATTTTGAAGAAGCTGTCACGAATGTCTACGTGATTTGGTGATTCTACAAAGCTCTTAAAGACAAATCTATAAGAGGGGATCTGCTGAGCAGCAGTTAGTAAATAAGGTCCTGAATTAGTGTTATTGATCCAATACAGAGTATGCTCTAAGACTTTACTCAGAAATGAAGGAATGAAGCCTATTTGTAAAAGGAGGGTGTAGAAAAAAGAAATGCACGGCTTACTCCTGAGCAATAGCACTGAACAGAGTAAGTTCTAGGAATTAGTCAAATCAAGGCATTTTGGGTACCAATTTTGCATACTTCACTCATGGTGAAAACAGTCAGACATGAATGCAGCTAAATGGGAGCTCCCTCATCCCTCTCTGTTGATTTTCTACTAGTGCCAGTCAGAGTTGTATGCATACACATTGGATGCACTTGATACATTTTTACAAATAAAGCAGCTGTGATGCTCTTAGACAATCATTTTATTTTGGGCTAAGCAGTGTGTTTACAAGGCTTATCTCCAGACCATACCCATACATCATGCTTGCACCCATGCTCTGCAGTGATCTCTGAGGGCACAATGGACTGAGTGGGAATGTATGTTCCCAGAGGTCACCTAGTGGTGCTCCAACTGCAAAAGGCAATTGGCCCATGGGAGCAAACCTAATCCAAAGCACTGCCCCCACAAACCTTGCAGTCCTCAGGACTGACTATTTCACTGACTTGCTGCTACTGAGCAGCACTAAGTACAGCTTGTGTCCCATCCTGTCATTAAATCTTGTTCTCCTGAGTATGCTACATTCAAAGGAAAGGATGTATTACAGAGCTGTGCAATTGAGGAGCTACAAATTTTGTCCTTTATATAAAGACATCCTTGCTTGGCCTAACACAAAATATTTGGAGAGGTACAGGCCTTGGGTCTAAAACCGACATTTCCGTTAGATGATCTAAAATTATCAAATGCCTTGGGGGACATTTGACTGCAGAGGAAAGACTTCAAGGGGGAAATCACAAAATGTGTAACAGCATCAAAGGGCTACAGTCTGTGAAAGAGAATAAAATCCTTAATCCTAATGATTTTCTTCCCTTTCTGTGTGCAATGTCAGAGGAAGCTTTACTAACTTAGAACCCAAATAGACGGAAGGTCAATTAAGAATTGAAGAGAAGTGCTGAATTAAAAAGTGAAGACTTCCATACCAAAAATACTGCTCACCAAAAATTTCCAATTAAGCAATTAAGCAGCCCCATTTAAACTGAGACAGCAAAGGACTATCAGATGATGGCAGCTTCCATATTTTTCTGCAAAGAAGGCCCATAGCATGTTGGAATTGATAAATACTAATAATTTATGTTTCAGAGGGGGCAGATGCTTAACAGGAAGCTGCAACTGCCAAATAGCTGTATGTGAAGCACAGTGCCGTAATCTAAAGCTCTGCTAGCCTGAACACAGGAGCACTGGCAGTTTTAATTTATTAAACCATAGTTCTATCTTCGCTTTTTGTACTTACATCTTCTAATCAGGGAGCAAATTCCATATATAGACATATTCAGACCTTCTGTATAGAAATTCCCCAGGACCATGTTCTGGAAATAATTTTGACATTCATTAGAAGTTACTTACAGAAAATGTCCTGAAAGCTCGGACCCCGGTAAAAGATACCACTACCATAGCAGAAGGAATACAAAGGTGATCAATGCAAAGAAAAGAAAATGCTGATACATGGTAAAATGATTCATGAAAGATAAAACCTGAAAATACACACTTGCAAATACTGATGTTTTAAATACTAGCATTCAGGCTTACACAGCTACTTTTCCACCCCAGACACTCTTACGTGTGACCTCTTGTTTTAATAGCATGTTTGCAAAATATCATTTTTACTTTCTTATATTTACTGCAACTTCCTTCTTTTTTTTCTGGTTGAAGTTCCTGATGCTACCTTTGACCTATCACTAGAAAGAACCATTACTAAATAACTTAATGAATGCGCTCATGCTCATATTTTCCCCCCTCCCCCCCCATTATTTTCTGAGCATGTGCAGTTGCATGAGACTCTCTCAGTAAATAGTTTAGGGAAGTTACTGAAGCCTTAACTCCACTAGAAGAGGTATGTTCTGACAGCAAAAGTTCCCCCACGCAAAACAGCCTGTGGAAATGCACCAATCAGATAGGTTCACTGACTGAACATACCCCTGCCTACAGCTTGTTGGACATTATCATGCAAAATTATGAGAAATTTCTATGACTGAACATTTCATTCTTTGCAAATAAACTGACACTGAATTTAGCAGTAATCCTTTATATGCCTACAAATTTAGCCAAGGTGCTTGGGCTGTTTTAGACTATGATGTGCCTACTGTAAGTGCACAAAACTGGAAGTCAAAATGCATAGAAGAACTATTTACCTGAGAGCAAAACCACACCTACTATTGTAATTTGCAGGTCATTTATGTTTATTACGGTATTAATTCACCTTTTATGGCATTGTGATTTGTTCTCCGTCAAGGTAATACACAACTACTCAACACTGTATCTTCTTTCTGCAGAGCACAACTATTTGTCTGTTCCTCCCTCTCTCTTCTTCCCAATGTGTTTTGCTCCCTCTCTCCTCCAGTTCCTCACTGCTCAGTCTCATCAGCTCCTTTGTCCCTTGTCTCTTGAGGCACATGGAGGAGAAAGCAAGAGAAAGCAAGACAGAGGAGTCTCCAGATGAGACAGGATGGTGAAGCCACCAGAGAGAGGAAGTGAAGCTGCAGAGATGTCTCCTTGAAGGAAATACCTCAGAGAGATTGCAAAGGCCTTCAAGCTTAAATGTCAGGTTTCATCTGTATAAACATTACAATGAAAACAGCCCCCCTGTTAACCTCCATATTCCCCTCCACCCCCAATCAAAACGAGATAGAATAAGAGCAGAAGGACATTAGCACAGCACTGCCCTCTACCAGCTCTGTCACTGTCACTTGGGGCTGCTCTCTTGGGCTTGTTTTCAGCTCAACCAAAGCACCACCGCTTTGGTGGCCGTATGGCTCCTCAGGAAGATCCCTCCCGTGGTCTCTGGTACCTGGCTGCCCTCCCCAGTAGTGCCATGCTGCTGCGGGGATGTCAGCTCTCCTCTTACCCTTTCACAGCTCTCAGCCCTCCTGCCTGCTCCTGCCTCCCACTTCCTCCAGCAAATACAGGCATTTCTTCCATTCCCCTCTACAAAGGATGATACACTCCACCTGGCACACAACAACCCAGAGCAGGAACCAGCAGCCCAGCTTCCTGCTGCACAGCATGTCTTTTAAGAATGACTGTAACGCTGGCCAGTGTGACAAACAAAATAGCCCCCCTTTCCAGAAAAACCTCTAAGCCACTTAATAAAGAAAACAGTGTAGGGAAAGGGAATGACTTTGGTGCAAGATGTTTTCTCATCCAGCAGATAATATTTTTAGAATGATGATTCTTATCGGTTCATGTATCTACTGTCAAAAAGCTTTTAAAATATAATAAGTGAATTCGGGATCAAGAAAATTACCAGAGACAGTGCTGGGGCACACTGGGCAGCTGGGAAAGATGAAGAAAGCTGGAGCCTCCAACCAAACCTGGAAGCTACAGAGGTTTGCTGAAGACTTTCCAAAAACTCTATGTACTAACACCAATTGAGGCTAAATACTTTCTTGAGAAGGCACAAAATAATCCACGAGGCTAATATTGAACTAGGACAAACAAATATGTGAAAGTCTGAAATGACTGCTTTCCATCATGTGGACAATTCTATTTTGTGGTTAAAACACCTTTCACTTTTCTTGTGACATCCACAATATATTGCACTTCAAACTTCAATTGATGGACTGTAGGAAACTAGAACAGTGAAAAAAAAACCTGACTGAAAAAAAAGGACAAAATGCTCCAGTCATATCAATTCCAGGACTCAAAAATCAAGAGAATAAGCCTAAAAAACAATGAAAATTATGAGAAAAATGTATTATGCCTATGTATGTTTCATTTTATTGTTATTCTTTCTTGCCTATACATCTTTGATTTCATTGTATGCAATGAACACTGATACTCCTTTTCAGTTTATGAACATTTGGATATATTATTTGTATCACACTTTCAAGGTTTGCCCTGTGAACGTGAGAGTCAGTCTTGTATTTCAATATTCAAAAGTGGAATCACATTTCTTGCATACTAGAATTAGCCATGCATAGTACATACAAATATTATAAATTCCCGCTTTAAGTACTCCACTGCCCAGGAAGAAAGAGCTAATTTGCAAATCTTTTAAATAAAATACTATGCAGGGGTAAAATCCTTTAAAAAAGGAACTGATTTGTGAATTCTGACAAAATGAACTTATAGAAAATCTATCTGTTTGTCAATGTTTTGTTAACATACACAATCTTAACACAGGATGCTATTACATGATGACTTAGGATTTATAGGAGAACAGCTACTATTAAAAGATAACAACCATTGGAGTGGTACACTAATTTCCCAGTGAAAATAAGGACCAGTTTTATTTCCTGCTATTTAATATTAACTTGAAAGTTCTCAAGTAGAAACTATTCATATATAGCAATTTTCACCACTAGATCACGATGTATCTTACAAAGAAGGTAGGTAACAATATTTGAACTTCACAGATGGAGACATCCAAACATAAAAAATGAAAAAAACACCTTTCCCTCACCCCTCCCTTCTTCCTGGGATTAACGTCTCTCCTAACTTTCTCTACCTCCTCCTCCTCAATGGTGCAGGGGGACAGAAAACAGGGTTTATCATCAGTGTTTCTACCACTCCTTCCCACTCCTGGAGGGGGAGGACTCCTCACACTTTTCCCTGCTTCAGCTTGGGGTCCCTGCTGTAGTAGACAGTCCTCCACAAACTTCTCCAATGTGAGTCCTGCCCCCAGGCTGCAGTTTTTCACAGACTGCTGCAGAGTGGGTCCCTCCCTCAGGGTGCAGTCCTTCAGGAACACACTGCTCCACCATGGGTCCTCCATGGGGTCACAAATCCTGCCAGCAAACCTGTTTCATTGAGGGGGTCATTCCTCATGGGGCCACAGGTCCTGCCAGGACTCTGCTGAAGCCTGGGCTTCCCATGGAGTCACAGCCTCCTTCAGGCTTCCACCTGCTCCAGTGTGGATCCTCCACAGACTGTGGGTGCATCTCTGCATTCCCAAGGACCTCCATGGGCTGCAGGGTCACATCCTGCCTCACCACAGGCTGCAAGGAATCTCTGCTCTGGCACCCGGAGCACCTCCCTCCCTTCTACCCTGACCTCAGTGTCTGCTTCTTACTTAAAGCTTTAGAAACAATCTTTTTTCTTTCCCAATTCCTGATTGCCATGTTATTACCCAGACAGCAATACTGTAACCAGAATCCAGACATTCAGATGAAGCACTGAGTTATGGGATACCACAGAGTAAATAGAATTCCCTCCTCATTTATACCAAACCGGTGAACCTGCCTATTGAAACAGGTCTGCTGTTCCTCAGCTTTGTTGCCAGCTCAGATTTTAACTTCCCACCTCATAAAAAAATTTGGTGAAATTCTCAGTGAAAATTACTGCCTCTGCATGTGAAATCAGGTCACATGTAAAAATGTAAAGTACTTCTGCTTTGTAAACAATCAAATTATCTTCATAAAGGTATCACAGTCATTCCCTTAGGACTTGATCTTTTGCCTCTATCCATTACACAATCCAGGGAAGCTATAGTATTGACTTTGAACAGAGATACCAAGCAGTTTCTTCTGTCTGTTTTTATCCAGCCCTTGAAAAGGCCTGTGATGAACTTGTTTTTTTCTCCCTCTGAAAGGTAAGATAAAGACAGATTAAAAAGACTCTTCTACAGCCTAGAATGTAATATATGTATGCATTGTACGCACCCTCCACTCATTAAAGAAACAGATGTATTCTGCAGTTAAGGATTTTGGGAACAGTTAATTTTGAATATTTATTAATGCTTTCAGACATAAAAGCCTTTGTTGGTGTTTTTAATTTTTTTTACTTGGTTCAACAGGAAGCATTCATATACTTAAATATAGTGAACAGTGAGAAAGGCCAGTTTTTAATAGGCTGGGGACCTTTGCCATATCTTCAATGTCCAGAATGATTTACAAAAAATTAATTGCATAGCTGTAGTACAGATAAATCAATTACAAAAACAATCAAGGAGCAAAGCAAAACCAATCTCCTCCTTCCAGACAGAATTATGTTAGTACAATTGCAGTACGTAGGCAGCAATTGACCATATAAGAAGCTATATTTCTTTCTGTGGCAGGAATGCATCTGTAAAAGCTTATTTCTTCTGCTGGGCAATAGTGTATGCTCAGTAAAATCAACCAAATAACTGCATTTCTCAATCTTTTATTTTAAATGTACAGCTAAAACTTTGAACAAGACTCTTTTGTTAAATATTATCATTATTAATAGACATTCATTTGTGTGTGGGTAGTGCCTACAGGCACTGACTCAGAAGAAATGCCTCACCAGATCTGACACTGCACACAGATGAAATAAAAGGACAGTCTTGCCTGAGAGGCTTTTCAGTGAAAGCACCCAAGCCTGTGTGGTGGGCACGTGCTCTTCTTGGTCTGACTGCTCACAAGAGCTGTGCCCTTGCCCAACCATCAGCCTACAAGAATGCACCAGACACGCCCACTGCCAGACCAGCGTGTCAAAGCACACCACAGCATTCCCCTGTGCATGGCCCTTGCTGAACAGCCCTTCTATCTTCTCAACAAGATCCTCCTAGGATCCTGTCCAGGCAGGACATGAATGCCCTCTTTGTGGAGGGAATCCACACAGACAGCCTGGCAGCTCCATATCTCACCAGTGGCCAAGGTTATGGCTAATACAGGGCCCTGAAACAAAGGACACAGAAAACCAAGCAACTCTCCTTGTCAGGACCCTCCAAAAGAAGTTCCTAAGCTAATTGTGCTATTGAGGCACTTGCAGTTTGCCCCAGATAACACTATACAGTCTTGTCCAATTTTATGCATAAATGGTCGTATGGCAAGCACTTTCATGCTGAGCCTTCAGTGTGAGATTCAATTCCCTGTCCCTGGTCAACATGACTGAAACATCTCACATGGTTCATCATTTGTGTTTACTGGGTGTCTGTAATACCACATTGGTCCTGCAATACTTACATGCCACTGCTGCAGGTACAACTAGCATGACCCTCACCCATGTTCATGGGGAGCATCAGTAAGATACACTTTTTTGGTTCAGTGTCCTCTCAAATCTGAACACAAGTGGGTGCTAAGATTGCCAGGTAGTCTTAGCATGGTCTTGGTGCATGGCCAGCAATGCGTGAGGTGCACCATGCACAGGCAAGAGCTCAGACCACCTATCAGCCATAGAAAGAGGCAGAGCAGGGTGCTGGAGTTGCTACTGAGCTAGTCTACCTCAGGCTGGCTCTGCTCACCACAGCAGGACTAAGTGAGGCTGGTTGTGGTTGTATGCATGCATTTTCCATGGGACCTCAAATTGTATATCAGTAGTATCAGTCATGCAGGGGTGTGCAGGAGTGAATTCCTGGCAGGCACTCAGCTCAGGAAAGGGCATGACACTGGTCCACGAGAGCGGGGGCGTAATGCTGTGGGCTCTGCTGCACTGGTTTATGGTGTGTGCCTGGGCAGCTGGGCCATCTGTTCTGCAGTGTAGTCTGCCAGACTGCCCGGGGGTGTGTGTGCTGAAGGACTCAATGGTCCCAGGCTGGCTCCAGGCATTCAAACTAAAATCTTTTCATGACCTCTATCTGTTAAACAGAGGTGCTGCTCGGAATATTTATACCAGTTTTGCAAATTTTGATAGAGCCGGTACCAACAGCCCAGCTATCCTAAGCCTCATCCCAGTGCTGGGATGAAAAGACAAACCCATTCCTATGTCACACCTCACCTCTGCCTCAAAAAAGCATCACAGAAGACAAATCCCTTTGCTCCTTCCCTTCCAGGACAAACTTGCCAAGAAGGCACCACTGATATGAATGTGCACAACAGCTTTGCAGCTGTCTGCTCTGTTACACCAGCACACAGCTATCATCACAATAAGAATGCACATTATAAAAATACAGTTTTGTGGAAACTGCATGTTATTACACACTTACACTGCTAACACAGAAAAATTAAATGTAATTTGATTATTCACAGACTGTATACAACTCAAATCCTTCAGACAAAATGTTTTCACTTGCTTTTTCATAAAAGAGCAGGCTTTGACCTTTCTTCCTCTGTTTAAGAGCTCAGCTTCATTTTAAATGACTGGAGCAAAGAATCTAAACATGGGTTGGGCCCTTGCCTAGAATTTTGACCTCTTATTTTTCAAGAAACTATCAAGGTTGCAAGCTCATATCAGTGGTGGCATTTGTCAGAAAAAATCTATTTTCAAGATATGGTTAAGGTTAATAGCTATCTTGCTCTGCTTTTTCAGAAGCTCATTTAGCAGCACAATTATGATGAGGATGATGATGATTGATCACTAACTTCTGTCTTTTTGCACAAAAAGCACCATTCCTGACTGGATAACCATAAATGCTGTAATGATCATTAACGTTGTTGCAGGAACCTCTGCCAAAGTGATAAATAGATTTGGTTTGCATTAGCTACCAGTCTAAAAGCATCATTTGACCTCATTAATCGATCTAATAAAATCTGGAGTCACGCTCCCTACAAATGAAGACTGTCCTTTTTTAGTACAAGAACTCCAAGACTTTTTTCTGATCTCCATAAACACAAAAGCTGAAATTTTGTACCATTGTAAGCTCACAATTCTCTCCAAAACACTTTATGCAAATGCTAGGCATTCAAGTTTGTCTTACTTGTTCAGTCTGGAAGAAATTTAAACTGTTCCTAGGAGCCATTAAAAGACACCTGTACAAGACCAGTGAAGCTGTGTTTCTTGGAACAGCAGTCAGTTTGCTGAAGGAACCAAGGACACAACATTTATGCATACAGGTCTGTAATTTCATGTTAGTACACTGAAATTACCTCAATATTACATGGTTGGTGTATAGATACAGTATTTTAGATCTGTGAAAAGACAAAGCCACAGACTGCATTTGATGCCTTAATCCACATTTCCTACATAGGACTATTTCTCATTTCATTCATCTTTACTTCTGTAAGGTACATAATAACACATTCATCCATCACTGTTGCTGTGCTTCTCACTTTGACTACCTAGCAATGTTAGAAACTCATCATTCAGCATGCCTGGAATATGTTTTCTCTCATACTGTGCTTTAGCTTTCTGCTAATCAGACTAAATAATTAGTTTACATGAGCTCTAGTCAGGCCTTATATTCAGCTAGGCCATGAGAGTGTGTTATAGCTGTTAGAGTTGTAACCTCAAGCTGTTTAAGTTTCACATTCAGATGATGTGGATCTGAAAGAAGCCTGGAAAAGACTGTTTTGTAGCTCAGATACCATTTTGAAGGACAAATGTTCTTGAACAGCGTGGATTAACAGAGTAAGTTTATACCAATGCTCTTTTAGTGCACTTACCAAGCAAAACCAACTACTATCAGTGTGTCTCTTAAGAGTGCAACTCTCCATAAAAATCTCACCTACTAGTTTGATCACTAGTTTGATCACACTTTTAAAGAAAATGTCATGAATTAGAGGTGAAGTATGATTATGCAATGGACAACGGAGGAAGCATGAAAAAGAAGACCTTTTATCAACTTGTGCATTTTATTTGTTGATTGCTACTGTTTTTAAAATTTACCAATGTTGATAATGGGAACCAGAAATTTGTTTTCCCTTCTCATTTTGGGCTATTGTTTTGAATTATTTCCTACACAATGCCATGACTTATAGCATGAGTTAGAAGTGATGTCATACATTAAAGCCTCTGGCTGAGTGAAGGAATTTAATCTAAGTCTCTCCATATCCTGGAGGAACACTCCAACTATAAGATGAACATACAAAGGACAAAGGATATATATATTAGGAGTGGTGAGCTGTGCTACCAGTTTAGTATCAGAAGACCCAGGCTTGTTATACTCCTATCCCCATTCACCTATAACAAGGACTGTAGGCATCTGTCCTTAAAATGGATACTTTCATTCCCCAGTGTACAGCGGACAGATGAACTGGTCTGCTGCTCTGAGACATGTGTTAAGGGTTTCACATGAAAAACCTCCATTTTAAATCCCTCTATCTGGCTTGCTGCGGGACAGTTAGCCTGGGAGGCTTTTCATTGTTCTAAGACCCTGTGACTCCCACCTATGCTGAGGCTGAAGGCCAGCCATGTAATATTAAATGCAGGCTGCAAGGTTTTCTCAAATTATGTCAGTCATTCTTCCTCAATAGGACAGAAATAAATAAATCCCGTCTTTCAGTACCAGACTCCACCTTTGATTAGCTGCAGCAGGTGTCAGTTTTGCCTTATGCTGCCCAAATTAAAACCAGACACATTCTAGGCATTACATCCCCTATGGGATTTAGTTGTATGAGCTCAATTCACAGAAGGAACATCCTTTCCTCCATCCTATTGACACTGACTGTGCTCAGCACAGATTGATCCTACAGGTACATCCAAAGCCAGACTTTCTGCTTAAGTGAAGCATTCCTGTAAGGGCACATTGAAAACTCAGTGCTGAAATGTCACAGCTTCTTCTCATTGGGAAGAGAACAGCAAATGGAGCCATGTGACAGGATTCTTTGACTTTGCTGCTGTAAACAGTCATCAGGGTCTAACTCTAAAGATCTGTACTAGACTTGAATATACAGTCCTCTGGCTGACCCCACTCCATGTTCACTGCTTCTTATCTTTGAATTGCTTTCTGAATGACTTGTTAGTTCCACAGTCAGAGAATACTGTTATGTTCCTTTTAAAAACGAAAAGCCAGCAAACTTAAGGATCACAAAGAATGCCACTAAGCCTCGAGAGCAATGAATCTAACACCACACCCTGTGTACATTCCTCTCCTGAGACTGGCATACATTTCATTACGAAACAGATTTTTCACTCTAGCAATATTTCGTTCCAGTATTTACAGCCAACCTTAGCAGCTGCTCTTAATGAACGCATTTTCTTACTGCTATTTAAAAGCCACTGCATCCCCTCATTGTCAGAGTTCATCCCACTTACTAAAATCATTTAATTAAATCCTATTCTTCTTATTTGATTAATTTCATTGCTGCTGATCAAAGAGGCTGAAAAAAAGAATCAAATCTTAAAATTAGAAGTACACAGCAGAGTTCTTGCGTCTGTCTCTATATAAACATATTTTTAATGGATTTGAAGTGATTAACCTCCAGCTTGACCAGAAAGAGAAAAAAAATTAGAAGGGAATGCCATAACTAAGCCTAGGAAAAATAATCACTTCTGGAATTAGAAGTCAGTCTGCTGAAACCAATGGTCATTGTTCTGATGACTTCTGTCCAGTGAGGTTTCTGTCCCAGGTTTCCAATTCCTCTTGCAAGTACTCTGCCATTAACTAAAGAAGCTCTCTCTTAATAAGAACTTTGCAATAGCTGATCAACCATTCTTTCAAACCTGTAGCATTACCAGCAATGAACAATTAATCCTCCGCCTCCTCAGAACTGCGCTAAGCTTAGAACAGAAAGGGAGAAGCAGCAAAAGAAAATGGGCTCTGTGAAGCATGAAGAAATTAAAATAAAAAGATGATAAAGAAAATAAACATTAATGGTAGATGAGCAATCAATAAAGTCCAAAGCTTGCAAACATTGCCTTGGAAACTAAGTGCTCTAAAGGAATTTAAATAAGTATAAATGGAATCTCAGAAAGATTTATTTAAGAGTGAATTAATTCTTCAGCGCTTTCTGCTTTTTTTCTTTCCTTGCATGATTCTCTCTTAGGCTACTTCATTTTCTGCATATGGTGCCACAGGACAATAACACATTAATCTCTAAGTTATATATGTTCTTCCACAGTGATTGTTCCAGTGAGCAAAATGTTAACCCATTTAAATTAATGCAAATGAGATGGTGGTCTGTTATTGGCTGAAAGTGTTTCAAAAAAGACTAACAGTGAAACACAGATGCAACTTTGCATCTGCAGTCTAATTAAAACTAAGCTAATTAAATATGGTGCATCTGCAAAGCTGCTTGAGCACTGAAGAGAACACACAGAATTCCTTTTATGGTTGGACAGAGCTTCCAAGAGCCACTGTGTCTGCCATTTCACTTCATTTGGAACCACTTTAATAGCAGGTGAGTAATCAGCAAACAAATTCTCCATGGCTGCTTTGGAATTGTTCATTCAGAGAAGCAGTGATAATGTATCCATAGATACAACACAACAGCAATGGAGGCCACATGGAGGCAACGTCCTTTTATTATGCAAAACGATACAGCTGGAAAAAAGAAAAAAGCTTGAAGCCGTAAGTCATCCTTTAGCCTCACTTACTAAGGAAGAATTCTACAAAAAATACTTTTGCAAATGTGTGACATTACTGATGTGAGATGTTCACAGCAAAATCAGTCATCATCAAAACTTTGTCTTGTCTAGTGATTCCTTTTAAAATATTCCCCCCCGCCCCCGGCAAATAAACATTCCACAGACCTTCACAGTAAGAAAACTTACTGCTCTCAGCTGAAATTCTGCCATAAGCTATTTTAGCACCGAGAACTAAAACAGCAATAAGGTAATAAAATAATGTCTTCCCCTCTCAAAAATTCAGGTAAGAAACCTCATGTTGGAAAACTGTCTTAAAATGTGAAAAGCAGCTATAATTAGATGAAAGAAGGTCAAAGGAGGACATGAAAAGGCTTTCATGAAAAGAAATTGTCATCATAACAGACTCCTATAAGGTATTCCAGTAGAAAACAGTAGTCTGTGCACTCCCAGCTTAGACAAATAGTCTGAACTACCTTGATGTATTGTAGCCTAAAGTGACTACGTTTTTGAAAGCCAGAGAGAGAAATGTATGGTGCTTGGCAGGAGTCTGAATCCATGCAGTGTAAACAGGCTTTCCAGATCTCATAATTCTTCCTCTTTAATCTTTTCTCAAGGCTTACCAGATTTCCAAAATGCTACATACATTAATATCCATCTTAATATCCATAAAATGCTGAATTCCACTATGTCCTTGACTCTGTGGGACCAGCATGGCTCTATATTCCTGGGCAATTCCCCATATCAGGCCACATTTTGTGTTAGAACAGATTAATGGAATAAGAGCTTGCAAGAACTATACTGTAGTTATGACACTCCTAGAAGGCCAGGAAACTGACTCTTCCTACCATTTTAGATGAAATATTCACTGTGTGAAAAATGAAAATAGGCTTGAGAGTAGAGCTCTGAAGACTTCTCTTTCCTTGGTTGAAATCCTAACCAGTGAGTTATTTACCCCAGATGAGCCAGGGGCTAAGCCTCTTCTCCTACAGAACAATGTTTTTGAGTCCCTGCCTGTCCCATGGAGAATTTCTGTGCCACCCTTAATGACACAGATGAGTAATGTATTCTCCATGCAGTCTAACCTTTAGGCTATAGGCTCTCTCTCTTCCCTATGGGGTGAGATACTTGGCTTTAAACTTGTTTTGGCTGACTAAGATGCAAGTCATGTTCCTCATCTCATGGCAGTGCCTTAGCAACCATTCCCTCTACAAAATAAAATTGGTGACAACACTATTGGCATTTCTCTTTCCACCTCAGCCCCACTACAGTCCCACTAGATCCAAGGATGAAAATACAACCTCCAAGTAAAAGAGCAATAGATTTGACAAGTAAATCCTGTAGTGAAAATCGGGTTTGCTGTTTGAAAAAAATGTACACAGAGGGCTCTTTTATGAAAAAGAAATCACAAATGATGAAAAATCTCAAAAATGGCCCATTAAAGTAATTTTCTTTGCTGCCTTATAAGTAGAGCTCCAATTTGAGTCCTTTCAGTTATAAATATCTACAATTATCTCAGCAAAACGATGCTGAACAATGTTAGTAGGATTATGTCTTGAGGTGAACTTAGACAAGGAAAAAGCACTGAATGTTTGTGACAGCATTCTAACCTAGGAAAGGTAAGTATGGCAATTCACAGAAAATGGATATTTTGCTAAGTCTTAACTAATTTTCAGATTGAAATTGCTAATCAAATAGTAATTTTCATGGTATTTTTCAACATCCCAGTGTAAAATTTACTCCATTTTAGAAGCTTCCAAAAGGCATTTTTCATAAAACACAACCTGTATTAAGGTGAGTTTTATGTGGTATCACACATTGCATAAAAAATGGAAAGGGAACTGCTGAATACATTATTTTTAAATACATTATTATTTTTATACAATGTTTTGATTTCAGTGCAATTTGGAGCTTTTAGAATGTGGTACATACATGTGCACACACATTATTAAGGACATTACATTTACTTTTTTAACCCTTTTGATGTATTATTTAGTTTACTAACTAGTCATTATTTATTATTTTTCTTTATTATCTTTACTTTTGTGTTTCTTTGATCTCATATTTCTCCTGTGTTCACTCAATATACAGTTTTCATAAGACAACCTGCTTTTGTAATATATGAAGGCTTTATCATGGCTCAGCCACCTGTGAACTGTCTTTATATCAGCACAGTTTTAAGCCACCACAAATACAGAACAGTAATTTATGAATGGTAAAAAACAGATAAGACACAAGACACAGGAAGATAGAAATTGTTTTTAAAAACCACATAGGACATCTGATGTAAAGTTTCTAACTTCTTCTACAAGTCAGCTATATTGGTGAACTAATAAAAGTTGAATCTTAACCTTGTGCTGCCTTTTTAATAATTTCAGTAACTAAGGAATGAAGCAAAATAATATTGTCTTGCCAAAATAATCTCAGAAAGAAATCTGCCAAAATTTGCCTTACTTTCTGACTGCTGACATTAGCATATTACTCTGCAATACAGAAAAATTAGGGTTTTTTGGGTGAAATCTCAAAAAAGGTTTCCAAAAACCAGAAGACAACTTCTGCATATTTTGAGATGACTGTTTCTAATCTGACTTGTCACAAACTCCTGGATCAGCTAGGTGATGAGGCACATGTCCTTGAGCTGAGGAAAAGGAAGTCCTCATAATTATTCACTTTCAATGGAGCTTCAGAGCCAAAGTTGTGGCTTCAAACAGGAACACGATACTATATAAGTAATGCAGTTGGCAGAGGTAAACAGAGGCCAAGAAATTTAATTGTTATGGTGAAACAGTCCTTCAATAAAGTTTTTGTCTCTGTCACCTGCAATATGCAGTGAGATTGGAAGGTAGTGATTTTTTTTGTGTGCTGTGACTAGTATTAAACCCATCTCAAATCATAAATAATTTATGTTGGCAGTGTTGTCCCAGGAGAGACCGCTAATGTAAGTGAAGCTAGTTATATTTATTCAGGCACATCATGGTAGAGGTGACACTTGATAAAAGAATAAATCCTTCCCTGGAGCAAAACTAAATGCCATTTACCTCACTGCCAATGGCTTAGAGATCTAGTACCTCTGCAGTGGCTTCCAAAATTTCATCCACTGAAGAGATCAAAAATACCACCCCAAACCAAACCTTATTAAATAACTCTCTAGTCCTAGTAAGTTAACTATAGCAAGCATGAAGACTGTATTTTTTTGATCAATAGCCCTTTTATCCCTTCATGAAAGCAGGTTCTGACAGGCATACCCCTTGCAAGTGGCTAGGAGTTACTTAATTGGCCTCACATGCCTTCAAGTTGAGCCAGCTCCCTGCCCGGGAACAACCTCCTGTAAGCCAGCACTGCAACCAGCTTTCCTTTGGCTTCTCTCAAAACTTGGCAATGCTGTGATTTATCCTGGCTTGTCTGACTGTTGATCCTCATCTGAGGTCACACACAATTTTGCTGACTGCCACTGCACGATCATACAAAACACACTTTCCTGTGTCTCCTTCCAAAAATGTTTCTTGTCCAGCTAGTAGCACAACTAGCAGTAGTTAGAAAACACTTGAGCAGGGATATGAGATTTCTAGATCATAGTTCAGTGTAGGAACATTCAACATATTTCAAGGAATAAAGAACTACCCCTAACAGGAGCCCTGTTAGTCTCAAGCAAAAAAAACAGCGAGTCCTTTCCCCATAACTTCTGCCACTGTGACAAGAAAAGAAATACACATTTTACAGTACATTAGTCCTGAAGCTACTAAAAAAATACACATCAGTATTCAGTTTGCTTTGCTAAAATGTTAGCTGAAAGCTTTCCAGTCCTTAGCAAGCTTTGTGTGAAGGAGAGGGAAAAGTAGACAAATATTGGTTTGCATTTATTCTTTTTCATCTAAAGTATCTTACGGCAGACAGCCTGGAAAACAGAGCAGAGACTAGCATTGTTAGGAAGCTTTAAGCCTCTCAACCATATGCCAAAAACATTTCAGAGGCTTTAACTTTCCTCCTTCCTCCTATAATGAGATTCTCCACAGAAGTCAGCATGGCAAAACTGGTTTCTTTCTGGAGAGGCAGGAGGTGTAAATAAGAGAAGATGCTGTATGATGAGGGAACCAGAAAAAAGGAAGGAAAAGAGGCAGTAGATAAAAGAGAGTGAGAAGAACTGGAGATGTAAGTCACAAATTGGTTATCATTTACTTTCAGACTACAGAGGTGACCTCTAATACTTACAAGTCATACATCCTGTCAACATGGTCTGCAATAGTAATTCTCAGAACATCAGACCTATTGGTGTGGAGATTGTGAAGACATTGACTGTCATTAACGGCCATCTGCATGGTGGAAGCAAATGCTGCACCTTCTTGGAGAAAGATTTTTTTTCTCCCCTTGAAAAGGGAATTTTACATTCACCTAGCATCAGGATGGGAGTAGAGATACTTTATAGCCCTCAGTCCTCAGTAAAAACCCTTTATTTTCTTTGCCTCATAAAATACTGTGGGAAAGCATGGAATATCAGCATTGCTTTGCTACATCAGGAATTCTCACTGACACGTCAGTCTGTTACTGGCTCCCAACTCTCATTATGACAATGCTCTATGAGTAACAAACTTCTGTAATAAAACAACCTCACAATTTGGGTCTAGTAAGTTAAGTTTGGGAACTGGATGGTAATGGCACACCCCAACAATATTTATTTGTTTTAGTCCTATGTTGATATAAGTACATTACAGCTTGTCTTTTCCTCTTAGAAATACCAAACCTAAGTAAAAGCTACTTTGAAACAGAGAGGCATTGAAGCACCTGCCAATCTATGAAAAGTGATCCATCTTAGCATTACAGGACTGATAGAAAGTGTGCTCCTAGCACTGTGACTGCCCTGATACCAGATTACAGAAGTCTGCCCAACCAATAGACTCCAACTCTCAGTAGCGTTGGAGTCAATCCTGTACTTTTGTCTGTAAGGATTAAAGCACTGCAGGGGTCCAGTCAGTGAAAAAAATCTTGAGCCCTGTAACAGTCTGACATCGACCTTAAAATGTTTCTCAGTGCCACTCAATGCTGAAAAGAGGGAGGAATTAGTGAGGCATCACATCCACTCCCTGCTCATTGCTACAGCACTCCAGTACATCCACCAAAGAACTCAACAACTCGCTAAGCCTCGTGGATGACCTAAACCCAGAAGAAAGCTGAACAACATCATCTGCCAGCATCCTGGATCCCTCTCAGGCTCAGAAAGTGGCACCATGGTGGCCTGCTTCCCCCTGAGCCAGTAATGCTGGGGAACAGCAGTGGAGACATGCTGATGGCAGGGGCGGCTGCACTTTGGGGGAAACATAAAACTGACATCCTCAGCTTTTTTGGTGATGAGAGATCCCCCAGGATTTTCCCTAAAGGATTGTAATGCCTTACAGCCCCATCCAACTCTCATTAAACTAAATGGAAACAACCTCAATCACATCTGTGGAAATTGGATGTTTGCTGGGTTGGCTCAAGTCCCAAGTGAGGTAATTACATTCTTCCAACGGCTTCCATTGGAAAATTTCAGTGTGTGTGTCCCCTTCCCAAATGATCTCAAAGTAGCACTCTACTGATCATTTAAACTAAACAACTGCCCTAAATGCTCTTTTTTTGACAACAATCATGAAAATGTGTGCTGTGATAATAAGCCACGTGACAAAAGTGGGTACAACTCTCAGCAAGCAGCCCACTAAAACCAAATGGAAAGTAAAAGAATTACATGGATATTTATGAAGGTCTAAAAAAGAAATTTGCTTCTACCACTATATGTGTGTGTGACACGTCTCTAACATTACATTACTTGTAGAGTTACAAACTTTTAAAATAATCATAGCAAAAGTAAAATTAATTTACATTGAAAAAAAATCAAGGTAGCACTTCATCAGGTAAATTACAGGATTCATTAGAAATGTGTTTACAATTTTGATTCTCCAAACCACTTGTGTGTAACAAATTTAATTCCCTGCACTAGTCAGGAGCTTAAAGGTTAGTACACATTTAAATACTTTACCAGATGAAACCTTTTGAGACTCTAAAATCTGCTGTGTAGCATTTCAAAACCTGGTCTCAGCCTGCATACCCATGGTACACTTAGTGGCTGTACCAAGTAAAAATGTAATTCTATTGCCTTTTAAGTTATTTACAGGAGTGGTGCAGGTCAGTCAAGAAAAAAGACTTGAAAAAAAGAAAAAACTTGTTCACCGATTTGCAGTCATGCTGCACTGCAGGGTTCAGCTAGCATTGCTATGCCTTTAGGGATTTGGTATCACAAATTATTTTATGTAATGGGGACATAATTTAGGAATTTGGTTGTCTGCTTTTATAGAGGATATATTTTCTGTTCTTCTAACAGGAATTATCAGGATAAATATTTGCTTCAACAAAATAAAATGCTTCTTGTCAGTATCATTATAAAATCATAGACAGTTTTCTGAGAAGTAGTAGTGATGTTGGACAGATCTGTGCATTCTGCAGAATAGAAGCCCAGCTGTCAGTAGGTTCCTAACAAAAATGAGCTGTTGAAAATCAAGGATGTTGCACAGTTTAAACACTTCAGTTCATGCATTAACTGAATAGAAAAGAGATTGTTGTAATTAGTTTCCCTTTTTCATTTTGTCTCTTCCTGGGTACCTATATTTATATCAAGAAGAGCATTGTGCATGAGTATTTTTATGCTATATAATCACTGTTAAATAAATGCATGGCTGTTTCAGAATAGTCAAGTCAATGTTGACATTTCTCTGTGCTATGTTATCACTGTTAACACTATGCCCTGAGTTCAGGTGGCATTTTTTTTGTCCACTGGTCCTCTCCACCTATCATACTATTTCCCATTGTCCTGGCCTCCTCAGTGTCCTAGGACTTAAAACTCATCAATAAATATTTCATGAGGCAAGAGAATTTAGAAATTGGCATTCTGGAACAGTTTCCTATAAAGTGATTACTATCACTGACTTGTAATCTAAAATGCTATGTTAGTCTGAAATTTATGAACGGCAAGCTTGCCTTATCTTTGTCTGTCCTCCTTCCCTTGCTCATGCTGCAAGCAAATCTGTACCCATGGCATGTAACAAACAACTGACTCCAGGGTTGAGACCTGAAATACCATATTTCAGCTTAAAGCACGTGCTTGATGAAATTGAGTCCTGAGGTCTTAGGAGACATGATAAAATAGCTGTTTTGGGAAGAAATGTGAGTTTGATACCTAAAGAATAAACAAGACTGAATGCTCGGTTAGCAAGTATTTTGCTTGTGCTGATTTTTTTCAAGTGACTTCCGGTTAGGAGAAAAGTATCAATAAATAAATAAATAAATGAAAAAACACAGAAGGAAAATAGAAAATCCATTTAAATCTGGTAAGGAAGGAAGAACCATAAAAGTATCTACAAGAAAGGTGAAGAATATATTTCCTCTCTATAAATTGTTAATAGAAAGAAAAAAAATCTGATGCCCTGTCCTACTGTCCTAGTCCTCAAGGTTTCCTCCCCATTGGGCCACAGCTCCATGGGTGATAGTCCTGACACAGGTCTAGGGGAAAGAAAGCTTCTTGAGTGGAAATGACTTTCCAACCAACCAGTCTTGTATACCTCACCAGCTTTTGCATACTCCTTCTCCCTTCTCCCTTCCCCTTCAAGGAGCTGACAACCCTACTCCACTGTGTTAAAAAGAAGGTTTCTGTGGCTGTTTCAAACTGACAATATAGGAGCTGCCAGCAAAGACGCAGGAGCTTTGTTCAGGATGCAGCCTAAAATACTTGAGCCTCAGGTCTTCCTGAGACTAATGGAAACCAAGGAATGAAGCTAGAAAACTTGGATATGTCTTTCCTACAGGAACTGCTATGAAAGAAACACATGATTCATGTTGTCATATTCTGTACCTTGTGAGAGACATTTGTTTAAGTGCAAGAAGCCTTAAATAACCACTGTTATTTGCTAATTTTGTCCAAAGGCATTCCACAGCAAAATGCATATGCTGTCCTTCAGCCAGGTCTGTGCTCCAGTGAGTTCCCTTACTCTTCATCAGATTGTACATTGACAGAAGAGACTGAAACCATTGCTCTCCAAGCGAGAGAAATCAGGGCTCTAAGCCCAGAGAAAGTGTTTTCAGGATGTGAATCTCTCTGTTACAGGTGCTTAATGTAGAAGCCATCCTAGATATCAAAGTATGTGAGATCAGTACCACTGTAGAGACCAGTGTCTCTTTCTGGATAAACCTGGACCTCGTATTTCTGTGTCAACCTGAAGAGGACCAGTGCATTTAACTCAGATTTGTAAATTCAACTTCTAGAGTCTGATTCTTAAAAGCTAAGTGTTAACAACCCTAATAATTTCTGGAGCTCTTTTTTAAGATGTGGGTTGAAATGCCTTTCCCATCTGAAATTATAAACTTCACCTTTCATTTTGGTGGCTCTCACTGCAACAGGAAAACAGTGCCAGCTACAGTACTGAAACATGCCCCCCAGATGATATAGGGGCTGTGAGCAAATTAGGGAGCTCTTGCTGAAGTTGGTAATTAAGAGTAGATTCAGATTCTGAAATCTGCACAGGAGTAGGCAGATGGCTTGTTCAGCTGCCAGCTGGAACTCAGCCTTCATGAGGCAGTCATTCAAGTTCAGCACCACAGCTTCTTTCTATGGCATCAGAGCAAAATCTTCCCAAACCAAGATTCTCCTGAATATTTGAGTCCACAGACTTGAGCTCTTGTAGAGTGGCTGCATATTCTGGAAGCAGTGGCGATGTTCACACCTAGAACCATTCAAGAGCTTGCTTGACATGAAGGCCAAGACTAAAAAGATAAAATTAATCTTTTCATCCTTGCATAGCACAAAAGGATGCTATGGATCTACAGCATTCCTGAGAGCTCCTGTTGGTGGTCAGTGTCTTAGCTTTTCACCCACCTTGGCAATATGGCAGTGATGACCAGGCATTTTAATTCATGTATCAGTAAAGGCATTCTTGTCTCTTTCAAAAAAATTAAACTCATTATAAAACATATTAACCAAGGTGAGGAGGGTATTATATATTTATAATCTGCCAGGGAAGACTTTAGTTTGGACAATTCTCAGCAGCAAACTCACCCAGTTCTAAGCAGAACAGTTACCAATAACAACAAAGAATGACATTCTGTTCTTCAGCTGTGCCAAATTACAACAATTTCTCAGAATAACAGTGGCATTATTTACTCTTGGTTGTCATAAAAATACGAGAATATCTTCTAGCTTCCCACAGTGCCTAGGCACAAGTAGCTGAAGTAAGGATGGAATATAAATCTTAACAGTAATTCCTAGATTTTTACTGCACATTTAAACCATACTTATAAAAAGCAAATCTGCTAACCACAGTCACATGTGCCTTTTATCTTTTATGCAATCCGTTGCTGACAATCAATCATTAAACGTATTCTCAGTTTTAAGTTCAGAACAATTGTTCCATGAACTCTTATTTTTAAAGCAAGATTGCAAACAATTACAACAGATAATGTGTAATTCTGTAGGCACTTTATATGCAGGTAAGTTTGAAAAAGGCTTACAAAGATTCTATTTGTTTTATGCATGTAAACACAATTTTAGTGCACTTTCTCTCACACAAAGTAATGAAATTTTAAGACACATTCCCAGAACTGAAAGTAAGCTAGCAACCATATTCAGTTTTCTGCTTGTAAATTGAATTCTCTACTCAATTTATAAGGTACTGGCACAAATTGATATACCTACAGTGCAATAAAATACTTACCAGAGTAATTGTAACACATAATATAATAATCACAGTGATGTGCTGGAGGAGACCCCTGGGAATATTCTGACACCCCATGTTAAAATACCATCACCAAACCCAAGGTAGATCCTCACCCCTGTTTCTGCTATAGATTAATTTCATCCCCTTTTCTTTAAAAGTTAATCTGAATGTATTTTTTGTTTTCTTATATTTTGCTGAAATGTTTACAGCATCACATGTTTTACAGAACTTGCTTCTCCTTCCCTTACTTTCAGATTATACAACTCAAAACCCACTGCTGTTTCTGAAAATGGTGTTTCAGACACATGCAATCAATAATGTATAATTCTGTTTGACAGTGAGGTTATCTTCCCAGTGTGCTACTGGCTTAGAGACAGTATTTCATTCCTGGCAGGACAGCGAATTCTCAAGGTGATGCAGAAGAGGACATGGGTTTACCCTGTGACAGGCTCTCCCTGTGCTGGGGATGGAGAGTGCTGCAGCTGCTGCTCTGGTTCAAGTTGTAGGAGTCTGCTCTTCTGATTTCTCCTTTCCTCCTTGGCTTGTCCAAGGAGCCAAGACAATGGCCAGTGTAGTAACTGGGTACTCCCTTGGACCTAAATGAGTCAGATGCATGGGTTGAGTTTGCTTTGACTGGAGGAGATTATTTCCCCGCCCATGGCTGGGGCATCGGAACTAGATGAGCTTTAAGGTCCCTTCCAACCAAAACCATTCAATGATTTTATGTAAGCTCCTGGGAAGCATGTGTGCTTGCCAGTGCTTGATCCAGCTCCAGTCTGCAGCAGCAGCACTTCTAGGTCATGCTGGAGCAGCCTCTACTCCTAACAGCCTGAGGTTCCTCACTCAGTCCTGTACTAGGATCAAACTGGCAGCTGTCATGAACCCAAAAGTTTAAGAAGAGGACATGTTAAGGGGAACCTATCAGAAGGCATATGAAAATAACTCATAGATTGTAAAATGTAATGCTGTAAAAAAATAAATGAATTCTGCTTGACAGAATCAATCATTAAAATATTGATGGAGTATAATTTGGTGGGACCTCGGACCACATGCTATTCCTTCCAGACAAGGATTTTCATTTGCTTCATGAGCATTTTACTTCCATTCTTCCACCCCTCAGTATCTATTTAGACATTTGGGATTTAAAAGCTGTATTTCCGGGATACCTCATTAAAAACAATCCCAATATGCTGGACCCCTAGAAATAATGACAGCACTTTCATATCATGAGCTTACATAATAATAGACTTGAACTGTTTTTGTCTCACGATATTTGTGTCTTCTGGATGTGTGTGGGCAGTATTTCCAAGCTTTTCCCTATCAGCAGGAGATCTAGAAACTTTTATTTTGCATAAAAAAAAAGAAGATGATGTTCTCATCTACACTCTAGGACTGGGGGGTTCAGGGAGAAAACAAAGTAATCTGAGATTTGCATTTAAATTACTATATTTAGAAACAAGCGGGTTTTTTTTTTCCCCCATCTAATATTGTACTGTAATAGCTCTGTCTTGTACTTCTGTGTTCCAAAATAAATCCTCATTTCTGATTTCCCATTTCTTCTCCAGAGTAAAGCTGCATGCTTCACTTGGCATGAGTAGCTGCCAATGATCTGACAACAGGAAGGGAAGACTTGAGTTCATGCCGTTCCACTTCCTCCAGCACTGTTCTTCAGACTTCCCTGAATATCAAGAAACTTCTTTATCATCTCTAAATCTCTGATGCAAATATTCTTTGCCAAGATACCTAAATGGAAGTAACCTAAATTTGCCAATGTCAGACTGTTCCTAAGATGAGAACTCTGCTTGTTGTTTTGATAAATCTATATGCATACACATACACACACACACACACATAGATGTATGCATATATATATTTAAACAATATTGACATATGTGTACATAGTCCTCATTTCTACAGGCAGTCAGCTACGACTCATGACAATCTCTGAAGAAGAAACTCAGTTTTTTTCTGGATAACCTAGGATATTAAGCAATGACTAACACTGGCATGTGCTGTGAAAATAAAAATCATAGCTATTGCTGCAAACTTATTCTGATTATATGGTATACCTACTCTATTAATCCAGTTTCTTAATCTGAAAGCATTCTATTATCAGCATTTTGTTTCATTTTCATGAACTTAGAAAAGAATGTGCCCTCTCCTCCCTGTGCCAATGACACCTGTGCTCCAGGAACCATTAGGAGAAGCCTAATGAATTAATTTTCCTCAAATGATCAAGCTGTCAGCTTATAAAAATTAAGTTTCAGAAAGACCCCATGCACAAAATCCTCAATTTTCTAATAACAGACATAATTTGGTAATAACTCCTTGATAATCTGGATGCCACATAAGAATGAAAAATGAAGGAATTAACTTCACTGTCATTTATAGTGGGCAAGAAGCACTCTTAGTACACCTCAGGTGGTCAATCCAGAAAGGCAGAGGGCAAAACAGCAGAGACCAGCAGGGAGAAAGAAATTATGAGATGTGTCTAGGATGACTGCTGAATGCTGAAATTTTGACTTAAATGGCTAAATACATAAATCCAGAATGATTTCATTTGCTAAATTACCCAAATATATCTACAACTCAACAGTCAGCTTACTATGGTATTATTTAGAATTAAACCAGACCTGAGTTATTTTTACATTTTTTATTACAGCTCTCTCTACAGCATCCAGTCCCATTTTGTTTTGACAGTTATTCACTACGCCAAGGAGAGGGAAATAAAACTTTCTCTGCAAACAGAATGTGAGACAAGTCTGCACAGAACATCAGGTCTTAGCTTGAATTATCACAGAGATTTGAGCTTCTGGTTTGGGGGATTATCAGTCAGTTGTACAAGATGAATCAAATTTAGGGCTTTTGAGCACCAGCTACTGAGCCCAAATGGAGTGGCAAGCCAGCCAAACATTTCAGAATATGGTTTGTATAGAAATGTAACTTTTTATACAATTACAATGTTAGACAGCAAAGAGCATTGGAAATATGCAATATCTTCCTATTATAGAGGTAATGATACATATCCTGGATTCAATGCAATCAGCTACTACAGCTTTTTCAGATTTTACCACAAGCATTAATAGCATATCATTATTCAATCAGATGTATGCTGGATTTTATTGGATTTTGCTGTCTTATTTACTGGCAGAATGAGGTCTCCTGTTCATACAAGAACGTGCCATTAGAAAACACATCAACATCACTCTGATTTTACAATTATTAAGTAAACTAATGCCAATTTATGTCAATTGTTGCTTGTGTATGGTTAGTATCAGTATCTTGACACTCAAAGGCTCTACCCAGAAGTTGTTGCTGCCATTATCACAGTCTTGCTACAACACACTTACTGTAAATCTACGGCAGATACTTTCTTAGCCTGTAGGCAAAGACCCAGATGTAAGAGCACTGAGAAGGAAGAAGCACTGAGAATATTTTAGGTTATAAAATCTTTTAATCTATTATTTTTTCAGAAGAGTAAGTGCCGTTTTATCTGCTCTATTGCCCCCCTTTTTTTCAGGTGTTGGATTTACTACATTTAAAATGCAAAATGTAAAAGCAGAGATCGTGCCTTTTTTCACCTTCTCATAAACAGATTAAAAATTCTGCAGATTAAAGACAAATAGGGATTGAAAGTAAAAGAACCAATTAAGTTAGAGTGACGTTTATACAGAGTTCAGTTATAGAAAAACAACTGTACTGTGATTATGCAAATCAGCTACTCAGAACCAAAATGCAGGGATTTACATAATGGAGAAAAAAATTCCTCACAGTTATGCCTCAGTAACTTACTGGATTCTTGCACTTTAATTGTATGACTCATTGTAATAAAATTATCCCACTTGCTTTATCCAGAGTGAAATGTATGTTAGGGCTTTGCCATTCTGAATGATTTGTGTGCTTTTTAAGCCTACGTTCTCCTGTCACAAAATGTGGTGTATGCTCTGTATGGTGTATGCTCTATTTTAAAGAGATATAAATCAAGAAAAAACCTCCCGATTTTCCACTTGTACCAATGAAAATTTTAAACTGGTTTACGTACTGCATCACTGTTCCTGAAATGAATGTATACTAATACAAATAGGTCCTTTCTTTTTCTTGAAAGTTTTATCTCCTCCTTCTATTAAATTCATCCCTTTTTTGACTATGTAAGGCTTCTCTTATGCATACCTCACAGAAGAAAACCTGTATAATTTTAATTGCATGGACTCTATCTTGTAGTTTTGTAAAGTGAACTCTTAATGGGAATCCATCCTGATACTATTTTTAGTTAGCTTGTATGTCTAGAATATTTAACTTCTGACTGTGTGTTCTACAATACACAGTATTTAAAAAAATGAATCTTCTGTTATAAGACACATGGAAGGAATAGTATTTATGGACGCGGTTTGCTATACCTTTACTTTTGTTATTGTGTATTCCCTGATTAGGATGTTGTCGTTTCTTTTTTTCTTTTTTAATATAAGCATGACTTAATATTATATAATTTCTAAGATAAAACAGAAAGAGAAGACTACATAAATTACACCCCACTGTGGTTTGGTCTTTTTAGCACTCAAACCAAGTAGATTGCAGGTGAGCTTTTTCACAACACTCTGTCCTATTTTACATTTGTTAAATCATGATGGCTTATTTTCCATCGGCAGACATCTGAGGCAGAGGCAACTAAAACATTTAATTATTTATCTCACACATACACAGCAGAGCACTGAAAAAAACATTCTCTCATAGTAAGCACTGAGATTTCAAAGTCTGTCCTGTCATGTGGGGAATGAACATGAGACCTTTGGAAGCAAACATGATAAAGCACATGAACTAGAAAAACAGGCTTGTGCCTCATCTGAAAAGATAAGAGAACTTGCTGACTATGGCATTCTCCTGCCATGTGTAAGACTCAAGTCAGGTCTAAGGTTTCAATCTACCAGAGGAGAAACCTGGGCCATGGCCTTGGAAGTGTTCTTAGGCATTTGTGCTGCCCTCCTCATGGGGCCCATGCACCCTATTTCTTCTCTCTCACTCAGCAAGAAATTCCCAGAAAGGCACTATACAAATAATTTGGTTTGTACTAATTTACATTCTCCTATGTTTTAAGAGAGATTCTCAAAAAATTTGCAGCCAGCTGTAAGATGTGAGAACTTTTCTACCACAATTAAGTTTTTTTATAATAGGCTGAACACACCATGCTGACAACTCCCCACTGACATAAGCTGAACAACTCATGAGAAAAGGCTATAATCTTCCAACAGGGAAATGAGGTCTCTTCTGCCCTCCTGCCCCCACTACTTTGTATACAATCTAATTAAACTTACTTGTGTTATGTTAGTTTATAAATGAAAAATACATACAGACCTGTGTGCATTGCAGTCCATTCTTGTAGGATTTATTATTGAGGAAAACGGGCAAAAGAGAAGTTATTTGGAATATAAAAGGCCCAAAGTTGCAAATGGCACTTATTCATATTTAGTATTTAAAAAAAGCCTCATGCAAGTCCCTTGCCCCTCTGTAGTACAATGAACATTCAACTTTCTTCTTGAAATGGCAAAACCCTCCCAGCACAGCAGAATGTAATGTTAAATAGTCCCAGCATTTGACAGACAGAGATCCTGGGAAGATCCAACCACATCTGCAGCCTCTATAATAAAAGCAGACAGTTGGCATGGGATTTGTGACTACCTTAAGCTCATTTCTCCACGACAACATTACTACATGATCTTGGATAAGAGACCAGATTTCTAAGATGGAAGCAATATGTTCTGGTCTCACTATCAGCACAAGGCACCCCATTTTATAAATACTGTAATGATCCCATAAGAAGTGAGATTTGTCTTATGGCCTAATACACTTTTCTAAGCAAGAATTTTCATTATTTAACGGTGGGATTTTTTTCCTTTCATGAAGAGAAAATGAAAGTTTTAGTCAGTTCAACTTGAAAAGATTTTCCAGACTGGACTTTCCACTTGTTTTCGTTGTGGTTTTTAAGAAGTATGCAGCAGGGCATTCCAAATTTCTCTCCTATCTCTAGACCTTTTCCTACACCTTCCAATTACAGAGTTCCTCATACCGGAAGCCATTCATGCCTTTGCAAAGTTAAAATGAAAGTTTAAAAATAAGAGAATATCTACATAAAAATATCATCTACCTTACTTATGGTGACATAACTCCAAGTTGAGGTGTTATGTTACCTCTACTTATGGTGAAATAAAAATTAGAAGACAAATGTTTCAAATTCTGACTCCCTCAATGCTTCTCCCTCAATATCTTGTCTTTTCATAATTTTCCCTCTTTTTTTTTTTTTTTTAATTATTTAATTTCATTTCAGTATGGTCTGCACTGGACT
Source organism: Lichenostomus cassidix (assembly GCF_008360975.1). NCBI lineage: Eukaryota > Metazoa > Chordata > Aves > Passeriformes > Meliphagidae > Lichenostomus > Lichenostomus cassidix. The sequence goes on along the minus strand of NC_139480.1, from coordinate 37,685,292 downwards.
CCACAGATCACCAAAATAATTACACACAGACTTCTTACCTCTCTACACCTTAATTCTTGCAAGGAAGAATTTTGAGTGACAGAGCAAAGCTGATTGCTATCAATTTTGCAAAAACCACATCTGCCATGTTACCAAGATCCATTTTAGAGATAAAAAAATTTGATTAATATTCTAATTTGTTAGCTGTCTTTATCAGTAACAGAACATTTCTTTACACAAAGAATAGCCTTCTAAAAATGAAAATTTTTTTACATGTTAAAATACTGCCCTGGAAATATTTTACATTTACTTATTCTTATAAAGAAAAAATTATTAAAGACTGAATGACTCTCTAATGCTTGCCATTAAAACACATACACACACAGCCTTCACCTTCATGTGTATGAAAGTGCCAAAATGATCTGCTGGTAGCATTAGGTAATTTTTCTATCATCAGTAACAAAAAGGATTTTTTCTGTATTATATGAAATACCATTGACAATATTGAATAAGTTCTATATTTGATACTAGCATATGTATAGTAAAACATACCAGACAGGTTCAAGAACCCCTGTATTATCATAAAGAACTGCACAAACCTAATGCTTGCATTTTTTTTAATGTGAACAAATTGAGGCCTCAAGTTTGAGTCAATACTTTCTAGCACAGACCAGAATAATCCTGCTGACTTTAGTTTTATTGACTTCACAGAAATGTACATTTATTAAGTTTTCTGCATAGGTACATGAACTTATGCAAACAGCATTCAGTGGCTGATGTACTAAAACTATTGAGTGGGAAAAGCATAGCTATCTTCACACATTACTAATGTCTTAGCTAATTTCTTGTTAAAACCCCATTTTTCCATTTCTTTCTACATTTTCTAATCTCTAAATAAAAAAAGTTTCCTTGCTTTCTCCATATATATGAGTTCTGGCCAAATATTGCTTTAAGGAATGATTCCCACACACGTGCCATAAACATGAAACCTTAAGTCTTACTGATAGGAAATGTTTTACTTATTGGTCCCACAGCCACAGTGAAGTTCTCTAGTTCCTGTTTCAATGAGCCAGCACTAATTCATCAGTAAAAATTACCAAACTAATCTGACATATCAAGAATAGACATAAATTACATATGAGTTGGACTCTATTTTCTCTATTCCAGTTAATTTTGAAGAACTTACAAAAAACCAGGCTTGTCTTCTGACTTTTCTAGCTTTGACTAGAAAACATTTAGTATGCTGTCTAAATAAATGTCAAAGAAGAAAATGTCAAGTTAAATCTAATCTGCCAAGAGCAGCTTTTTCATCAATCAAGTTTTACTTACGTGGAATTTTGTTCAGTTCATTCATGAACTTCTCTTTTAGCTTAGAAAATGCATCTTCTTTTCCTCCCCCTCCTCCTGGACTGGCCGGCTCGGTGACATTGCTTGGAGGGGCTGCTGCTATTGTGGTCGCTGGCGGTGCTGCCAGAGCCTCGTGATGACTTTCACTCACCATTTTAACTCCGGGGTAAGCTGTTGCAATAAAAAACAAACAGAACAATAAAACAAAAGGTAATATAAGTGAAATATATCTGTCATCCATAAATGACTAAACAGGCAGAATATCACTTGGTTCCCATGCTTACTGGGCAAATATGACTGCATTCGCATATAGTTTCAGGTTCTTGATAAAATATTTATTAGACAAGAGAGAAAAGTCTTTTGCAGGGTTAATTTCAGCCAGAATAATTTTATTGCTTAGAGCAGTTTTCCAATGGTTTGCATTTTGGAACTGCTAAATTTGAAACCTCAAAATTCCTGTAAAAATTTCATACAGATTTACATGTTGCTCTTCAATTTGAAAGTATAAGCAAATTGGGTCATAAACGCTCCCTATGTGCAAATTTCAATGTATTTACATAATTATTTCTCTGTGGGAATTACAGAGGTGTGGATCATGGACAGAGCTTCTGCACATGAAATAAATGAGGTGATAAGGACATAATAAAAACACTTTGTGATTTCCTGTCGAAGTAATAACCTATTGTTTCCTATTTAAGAAAGCTGTGTATTAAATGGAAATTGACTTGTGTGCATTTTTATCTTCACTAAGTGAAGACAATTTTCCTTCCAGTTCTTTCATGACACTTGTTACTGACAATATTCTCTTAAATTATTCAGATCTCTTTAGTGTATTCACAAAAATACAACATCTGTAGGTAGTCTAAATGCAGCCATTTTGAAATATCTATTAGGCTGTCAGAAGGATAATCCTACACCAACATATTTTTAATTTCATGTTGTTTAATGGGCATTTTGGAAAACCTTTATTTGAGCATATATTACTGTATTGGGTTTGCATGGTCAAGTGTTGGTAGTGGGGTGGCTACTAGCTGGTGTCTGTGAGCAGCTGCCAGAAGCTTCCCTCATGTCCCACAGAGCCAATTCCAGACAGCTCCAGGATGACCTGCTGCTGACCAAGGCTGAGCCATCAGCAATGGTGGTAGCACCTCTGGGATAAAATTTAAGAAGGGAAAATACTGCTGCACAACAGCTACCAGGAGAGAGGAGTGAGACTGTGTGAGAGGAGCAGCCGTGCTGAGACCATAGTCAGAGCAGAAGGAGGGGAGGGATGCTCCAGGTGCCGAAGGAGAGATTTCCCTGCAGCCTACTGAAGACCCCACACTGGAGAGATGAGTGCCTGAAGGAGGCTGCGACCCCACAGCAAGTCTGTGCTGGAGCAGTGTCCTGGCAGGACCTGTGGCCCTGTGGAGAGAGGAGCCTGCACTGAGCAGGTTTGCTGGCAGGACCTGTGACCCCATGGAGGACTTATGCAAGAGCACTGTGTTCCTGAAAGACTGCATCCTGTGGAAGAGACCATGCTGGAGCAGTTTGTGATGAGCTATACCACTTGAGAAGGACTCATATTGAGGAAGTTCATGGAGGACTCTCTCCTGTAGAAGGGACCCCACACTGGAACACAGAAAGAATGTGAGGAGTCCTCCCCCTGAGGAGAAGGGAGGGCAGAGACAACGTGTGACAGACTGACTGCAACCACCATTGCCCATTCCCCACCCTGCTGTGCTGCTGGGAAAATCCAGTGTGAAGTTATGGCCAGGAAGAAGGGAAGGGGGAGGAAAGGTGTTTCAAGATTTGGTTTCATTTCTCAATACCTCACTCTTATTTGATCAGTAATAAATTAGGCCAATTTCCCTAATTCACGTCAGTTTTCCCTGTGACAGTAAGGGGTGAGTGATGTCTCCCTGTCCTTATACTGATCCAGGAGCCTTCAGTTCTATTTTTCCTCCACTGCCCAGCTGAGAAGGGGAGGGATAGAGCAGCTTTGGCAGGCACCCAGTACCCAGCCAAGATCAAGCTACCACAGTCACATAGCAAAGAATTTTGGGCCAGTAGGGTGAAGGTGAGAAGATATGCACAAAGGAGTTTCAGCAACACAGGAAGGCTAGCTGAAATGTTTATACAGGTTTTGAAAACATTGTTGTGATTTTTTGCTGCATCTTAAATATCACTGATCTGAATAATTTCAGAAAACCAGAGTGAGAAAAGGCTTGAGGAATAACAAATACTCAGTATTGCACTGAGCCCCAATTGCTCTCAGCCCCAAAAGACATTTGGCCTTTGACCTTTCCCTGAGAAATTTAAACATCAGCGTACACAACACATCAAAATCAAAGGGGCATAAGAGCAACCTGACTGCATGCAGTATGATGAATCATGACCTTTCTTGTCTTTTGTGATTGTTTTCATTGATGCTGCTAAGAGTACTCAAATCACTAAATCAAGATGAGAATTGGCATTTTTTCCTTCAACTTCAGTTCTACAAGTCTGCAGCCATGACGACCTGCAGGCACAGACCTGACTGCAGGCAGAATGAACCTTTTGAAATCATCCTCACCATTATTATCATTAAACAAGGGTTTGCACACAAGTGCTGTCTAGAAAACAAAAGCTATTCTCCAGTATTGCCATATGATGAAAAAGATTTTAACAAAATAGGGCGTTGGCCTTGTTCTGAAGTGGATATTTTGTAGCAATTTTATTGATGCAGCAGTGAATGAAGTGGTATTCCCTGCCTGTCCTTCACTTTTGTCTTTGCCCTCAAGTCTCTAGCCTAATATAAAATCATGTTGGTGTTGACACAGAATATGTATACAATACAGCTCCATAAATATTTCATAACCATGTGGTCCTAGCTATTTCCCTGTAACAACATGGGAGCAGTTCACTATCAAAAGCAGACCAAAGTTGATGGAAAGATTCCAGTTAACATCCATGAACTTTGGCTCAGGGCTGGTATCTGTGAGTACATCCCCAACTGCCTCACAAAATAACAGTTGGGAAAAACAAGTAGTACATAATTTGGGTAGTATGAAATAACATGCCAGCTATTCCAGACTAAGAGACTTTTTCCATATGCTCTGATGAATGCCAAATACTATGAAGCAAAACATGCAGAGTCGTAAGTGGTTAACACCAGTGCTGTTTTATGTTACAGCATTTTGTCAATGAATGTCAGTTAAATCAGAAGGAAAGCTGTATTTCATAATTAAATCAAAATTAAATTGCTTAATTATAATATATTGCTTAATTATTCCAGGCCTGGCAGTTGACTATTTTATTTTGCAATGGAAGACACAATTTGCAGTGACGACTTTCAGCTAATTAAAAATTAAGGCAAATGTAATTTATTTGCTTCTAGTTTTGGAACTGTATTTTGAAAATATATTCCAAGAACAAATTTGAAGCATTACACGTTGATTTACCTAAAAGGAGGAAAAACCAACAAAACAAACTGTTCCCGTGATCTCCAGGAACAACTCTCAGTAGAGTCCCAGTGTAGTTAGAGGTCACTACATCTAATGAGGCATGCACAAATGGTTTGAGACTTGCTACAGAACCTCTGACCTTTACACGCCAATGACACAGTCCTGGTATTTCAAATAGGTGTGAAGGGGCTGAAAAAGAATCTCGACTCACAAAAAGCCTTCTGCGAACAGCACATGCCCACTTGCTTATAACATCCAATAGCTTTTGTAACTGTAATGCTGCAGCTTTCCACAATAATGGTATAAACACTGCAGTATTATTAGAGACTGCGGCATACAGAATAATTAGATTTAAATTGGCCTTTTTAAAAAAAGGGGGTTAGTTGAATGCTGCAGTGCATCGCTGAAGGTAAAGACCTACAAATCACTAGCAGATTATCTGCCATTTATGAAATGGTAGTTGCAAGTGAAAATTTCTTGTAAGTTAAAAAATGAAATGTCATACAATTCAACTACAATTTCCAGTTCAATGTTCACTAAAATGTTTATAGTGCTATGTATGAAACATTACATGCAACATCCAGTCATAAAAAAGAGTACATTTGTAATCATAAATAAAAGCACAATTCAATTTACATGCATCTACAACATGCAGCACAGGCTGTATTTCCCAAGCATGTCAATTCTTTGGTATATCACTGCCCATTCACTGCCCAGTAGTACCATATAATCATTATAAGAAATGTAAAATAAAACAATGAACAAACACATGGAATACTTCAAAATAATGCTTGTCTCTATGCAGAAGTAGGTATGTCTTGACTGAAAATCCAGTTGAACCCTTGAGGAGACCAGGTATTTAGAGCTTTACTGTTTCCTATGCCAGAAAAAACTCTGACAAACATGAATTACCAGCTCAAACTTCTACATAACTTCTACATCATTTCCTCTGAAAATGAAGCATTTGAGTAAGACACATATGCACTCTAGAGATTTTTAAGAAGCAAGAGATTTTGTTAAGGCAGCACCAAGTAATTGCTGAGTGCCGTACGATGTGCCGGTATGGATCCTGAGGGTGAGAATCCCATTGGAAAGGACCTCTTAAGAAAGCAGTGAAGTAGGAACAACTTCTATGAGAGGAGTAAACAGGCATAAGACTTCAGACATGGATGAATACAGAGCATTGAGTACATTCTGGAAATCAGAGTTGAAAGAATGTGTTCAAAGGGCAACAGTCTGCAAACATTCTGGAATATGCAAAGTAAGATGTGCATAACATGGGAAGACTAATCTCATGGGAGTATTTTTTTTTATAAACTGAATTGTCAGAAAATTAATGAGAACCCTGTGGGATGTCCACAGCGATTCACACAAAAGGAGGATTTTTGGAATAAGCAAAACTCAAGAGCAGTGTACCACCTTCTGAAAATCATGAGAAGATTTATGATAGACTTACAAAAAATATAAAAAATAATAAAACACCAAAGAGCAGCAAAGCTAATTGGTGTGTTTCTATTGGTGGTAAAATTACAGTAGGTGTACCACAGCAGCTGCTGAAGCACTTAGTGAATACATAATCTCACAGATATAAAATTGGTGACGTTCCTTCTGTATGGTAGATTTCATATGATTTATTTTTGCTTATTTCTCCTCTTATCTGCTGAATACAAACTGCATGGAGTGAGACAGCAAATAGATCAGACATCCTATGCTGACCAAATAATTTTTCTCCCAGTGAGAAATTTTAAGGAAAGTGTCCTTTTACTTAACTGCCTCTCTTTTTTTTTTTTTTTTGCCATACTAAAATTTAAAGTGAATGGAATTATTAAAAACATACAAATATAGTGTCACTATGAGCAATTAAGTTTTCAAAAGTAATTGTCATCATTCTTTCAAGGTTTAATGCTGCAACTGTAGTAGAGCACTAGAGACTGTACTCAAGATGCCTGTAAAGTTGTAAATTGGGATCTATACTGTTAAATGGTATTTCCTGGAAAGCTTAACATCTCAGCATACAAAACACGTTCAGCTCAGCAGTTACATCCAATATAATGGAAGTAATGTCATAACAAAACTTAGCCAAGACAGAACAAAAATCACACAGTTGTGTTCCTTGGTCATTTTTGTTTACAGCTCCTGAGAACTGAAAGAGAAAGAAACTACCAGTTTTCAGAGCTGGTATATCCAGGGTAAGTATGCAGTATTACCAGAGAAAGGTTTGCAACACATTGAAAATACACCTTATTCCATCAGAGTGTTTTTGATGAAATTAATTCATCAGAAGAGGGGATCATTAGCAGAATGTTTAAAGGCATCTACAATAAATGACCTCTTCCTAGATTTAAGCATTCTGGGATGTTAATAATACATTTTTCACTCATTCATCTCCCTACTAATGAAATACGCTATCTTTCTAGCTTCAGTAAAGGACAGTTATTTTAAAAGATAAGCTCAGAAAAGAGACTTTCTTGACCTTTTATAAAGATAGGCCTGTAAGTACATTTTCAGAAGAATGGAAGGTCACGGTAAAAATGTCGTATCAAAACAGGCTTTTCATGACTACCACAAAGGCTTACAATACAATCCAGATTTACTACTGCTTTAGAGAAGGTACATGAAAGACCCAACTGTTCATGGGGGAAAAAGTTTGGATGAAGAACGTTGATGTGGGAATTCAGGTGTTCTCTCCGTGCTTCTACCGAGGGACAAGAAATGTCCCAGCAACACCACCACCCCCAGCTGCCCCAGAGTGATCCCTGCACCTCTCTCAGTGGAGAAGAGACACTTCTCCTGCTGCTGTTTGTGAAACATGAACTGACACTTTCCACCTGTACATCTTTAACACTGCGTCCCAATATCTGCTGTAACACCACACCAATTGTTCCATTGGCTGAATGAACCAAATGAGCAAGATAAAGCACCTAAATCTTCCCCCAAAAGCCCACAGCTACTTCATTGCTCAGGTTTAGAAATGCCTATGGCTGCATGTCCTGCCAAAGGAGTATCACTTATGCTGGAGCAGGCTGGAGTGTTGCAGACAGAAACAGAACCATGAGCTGGGGAGCCAGGAGTAATAAGGACCCTAATACATAGATGGGGACACGTCTGAGCCCAAGTTTAAGCAAGTGTGGGGGAAGAACAGCAGTCACATACCAAGTCAGGCAGAAGTGCTGCAACCCCAAAGCAGCAAAGAGAAGGAGAGCTTGGCAGAAATATTTTTCGACACTTAGCAAAATCTTTTCATTTTGAGTGCCAGTGGCAAATTTGACAGTTATCTACAGTACGTCCTGGACCAGGCAACAAATCTTCCCATTATCAGACATGAGCTCTGCATCAGCCTCCAGAATTTACTTAAAATAGGAAAAAATATTTTTAGAAAAACATCTGAAAAACAGTAACTTGATGACCAAGTATAAATTAATTCTCATGAGAAAGTGAAATGTTGTCAGATTTCTCAACATTCACACTGAAAACCTATTATGTGAGTATGAGTTATATCAACATAAAAGCCAAGTCTCTGTGTACTCTTCTTAGCCCAATTCACTTTTTTAGTATATCTGATAAAACCTAGAAAATGCGAAGAATAAGCACAGAATAGTTCACAGTTCTCTGTCATGATAAAAACATTTTATTTAACTGAAATAATTATAACATACCATTTCATGTCTAAGCATGTTTCAAAGCTAACCAACCATGTAACATTACAGAAAATAATTCGCCCAGAGGACAGCAAACCATCTGCAAATTTTTTGGGAGGGATATGGACACCATGGACATGGGAGAAGGACAAGTTCTTCAGTCCATGGCACAAACTGCATGCTTCCCTTTCATCTTCCTGCTCATCCATCTATTGAATATGGCAGAACTGTTCTAAGTATAAGACTCTGAAATATCTTACACTACAGTCTGTGGAAAGAAATTTTGTCTCAAATTTTCAGGAAGAACCAGAGTCTGATATGTATTCTATGAACAGTCACTATATTGTTCAGCACCAAGCTATGCAAGATGATATTTTCAGACTCAGTTATTAAGCTGTTGATAAGATCACAGTTAATTTAATGAGAGCAGTGAAGTCGACACCATTTTCTTTCCAGCCAGAACCCATAATTTTTTGACTGCACTTCAAACTTCTGCTCCTGCAATGCGGAGGAGCACACGGGAGGCAGAGAAGTCACAGCAGCTCACAGAGAAACATCTCTGTTTAGGTCACATTGCCAAGGAAGTCAAGAGTGGTGAGTCCCTTACACAGCTTCACTACATGAATGCCTGACCATGTTCTGAAACTTTTATTTTCCCCTAAGTATATGATATGTCTTAGTCATATATTTCTTTTGATATTTAGAGGTAATGGGGATAGAGACAGCCCTATGTCTCTGGATGTTGATGTTATTGTCATGTTTCAGCAGCAGTGAGGTTACCTGGCAAAACATCACAATATGTATAATTTAAACTCTCTATCTTCCTCTACTACAGCAATTGCTGCTTCAAAATGTCTCAGGTCCTTGATAATAGCTAGCTATTAATAGAAATAAGAGAAAGAAAGAAAGAAAGAAAGAAAGAAAGAAAGAAAGAAAGAAAGAAAGAAAGACGAAAGAAAGAAAGAAAGAAAGAAAGAAAGAAAGAAAGAAAGAAAGAAAGAAAAAGAAAGAAGCTACAGTAATTTCCTCCCACATGATCATTCTGTCATCTTTCACACTTGCATCTCATTTCCTGAAGCTGCAATCTGCACTTCTACTCACCTGGTATTTACTTCCAGACTTCCTTTATAAAACAGTGCAAGACAAAAGAATTAATATAAAAATCAGTGTTCAACTGAATTTAAGCATCAAATTCTAATGCAGTCTACAAGAGTTCTTACTGTTCCAAAATAATTTGAGAGTAATCCTACAAATAATGAAGCCCTTTATATAAATAAATTTCTTGTGCACATTGCATAAAATTAATTAATATCCACATATGTGGCTCTTGTCTAATCCGTGGCTCTAATAAAGCCTATAAACTAGTAAAATGCCATAGAGATTAACTATGACATAGCAAAATTCACAAGGAAAAACATAACAGAAATTGTAAAATAATACAGAGAAATATGTAATATATTCTTGCTTTGGCACAGCCTTAAATTCACTATTTCCCCTTTGAACTTTCTTTTTATTGGTATTTCTTATATGTCCCAATTCCTGCAGTCAGTAACCATGGTGTTAGCAAAATTAATTAGGAATGACCAGGATGGTGGATGAACTAAGGAGCCAAACACGGGGAGCTGAGGTGTGCAGTTCAGGGCTAACTCTCACATTATTTCAGTCTTGGACTTAGGTCATGAAATAATTGGCACCTCAGAATGTGATTCTACTCTGACAAGTGACTATATATCAATGGCACCTCCTTTCTGCAAAGGATCTACTCTCAACATATATTCAGTCACGTATGTTGAATTTAATGAGTACCACATTTAACTTCATCATCGAGCATTTTTCACCATTACATCTGCAGTATTAAAAAGCTAAGAAATCAAGGAGAATGCAGTAAGATTGTGTTCCTCGTCTGCATCATGAATGCAAATACAAACTAAACTTCAAAGACCAGTTGGTTTTATCTGTGAGAACTTACTAGAGATCACACAGTAAGCTCAAGAAATTTGGGCTACATTACTTGGTGGTAGGTGGTAAAAGGCAACAGCTCAGCTAGTTTTTCAGATCCTTTGATAAAATTATGTTTATGGCATTTAGAAAAATGTAAACAGTTGGTATTTGGCATTAACGCATTTAGATGCATCACCCAAGTGTACTAATGGCAAAAATATGATGTGAGTGAATTTTGTAGATCAAACCTTGCAAATTCTGTATGATCAAGATTCAGACTTTTCAGGTAGATTCACTCTAGTTTTAAAAAACCTCAATAGGTCTTCACACAGTTCTCAAATCAGACACATGTAAAGTACCCATGCATGAAAATATATATATATCTTTCTCTAAATATATATCATAGGTATATTCCTCCCAGGTGTGCATTAATTACATGCTAATATTATTGCAAGAAAGCAAACAATGGCAGTTTGAGTTCAAGACTTTTCTTGTAAACAAGAAAATAGGGGCGAAATATGCAATTTTCATAAATTGTGATGCTGTGAAAAAGATTTTTCAGGGTTTTCTTCAGCCACATCATATCAGTTCTGAAATCAGAACAATGCTGCAAAACTATGAACAGAAGCTGACTGTGACAGGTTCAGTTAATGCAGCTACATGAAAATTACTGTTTCTTGAATGTTACCAGTGCAGGAAAGAACAACATGGGGACACAGGAAGCATATGCACTTAGATTTGGGTTTCAAGTTTAAAATATTTTTTTAAAAGTTATTTGATACTTATGGTTAATTTCTATGCATAGATTTTTAAGACAATCTTATCAGCACATGGAAGTAAAATGGTGAAAATTGAAACTAATTGTCCCATAATGACTGATACTTCTTCCTCCTGTTGAGAATGATATGCTATCATCCAATAGCCTTCTGCACACAGCGGGAGGGAAAATTACCAATCAATTACATGACATTTAATTCCCAACTTGAAACATTTTTCTATGGAAAGAAGGAAAGCAAAAAATCCTAATTTGAGATTAATAACCATGCATTCCCTACAGTGTTTTGGAAAGATGTATTTTAAAAAGATGCCCTTACATATCTGAAAAATATTTAATAACTGATAGCCTTAAAATGAGGCAGTTTATAAATAAATAGTATAAGCACTGATTTCTGCTGTTAGTACAACTATTGCTTGTTCTGCAGTTATTTCTGTAGACAATCAGCTTAGCAAGGATTCCAACCACAAGAATGTCGTATCCAGCTCATGCAAGAGCTATACTAGAACACAACTCCAAAATAAAGATGAGGAAATAACAAAACAAAAGAAAAAGAAAACTACTTTTGGTTTTGTTGTTGCTGTTGAAATAAAGTTAAGGATAAATGGTAAGTTAGGGATTTTCATGGGTTTAAAACTTTTAGGCTTTTTTGCACATGGAAATGCTTGGTGTGGCCATATTCCCATCTCTTCTGTAGACCAGAGGAAAGTTTGTATGATAAAGCTTTGAATTCCCTCAGACAGATGACAGACTAAGCCAAAGATTATCTTCACTGAGTGAGTTCCCATCGCTTGAGCTTTGCATACCTAGTGCTGCTGCCTCCAAGGGAAGCGTCATCACTGTTCAGCTTTTGCTAAAAAGGGCTTGCATGCCTGTCTTCAGGCATCACCTCCAAGAAGGTGCTGGAGACAGTTCAGAGGAGAAGCAAGATTTATGAGTCACTTCTGTTTTTAGCATACCCTGCTGACTAGACAGCTTCTCACTCAGCATGTTGGCTGCTGAGCAACCCATTTTGAGGTACTCACATCTTCTGGATATTGTACAGGAAGCTTGCTCTGAAGCTGTGATACAGTCCAAGGATGTAAGGAACATGGGTATTTATAAGCACAACATCAGGAATTCTTTAGTCAAACCCACAACCTCGACTTGCTCTGCTTCCATAAACAGGATGACAAAAGCAGTCTGGTGTCTCTGCCTGACGGGATGACCCTTCTGCGTCATGAATATTCCCCATTTCCATCTGGAACTTCGGCACAGCTTTGAAAGAAACTTGGTAGACCAAGGCCAACTGAGATGCCTGGGCTGAATTCTGAAAGCAGTCCTCCTGAATGCCTCTACCAGGATGGCAGATAAATTCCCAGAGCATCAAGCACTTTTAGACTGAGAGATAGATCTACCCTAGATTTGGACAACAGTCTGCAGCAGCATTCTGACTGAGGCAGTGATTGATAGATCATTCTGCCTCATTAGCCACTTACTGCTGCAGGAGGGCAACCAAGGTTAGTGCTATTGCCAAAACAACCTGAGGGAGACAGAAATCCTACTTAACAGGCAAGGCTGATTTATTGCTATTGCTGGCTTTCCCAATTTTGTTCTGGGCACTTCTTTCTTCTGACCCAGTACAGTGCTCTTCATTTTAAACCATTGATTCAGTACATGTTCAGGGGGAAGTGTTGTTCATCAAAACCCTCTAAGTAGGATAATTCAATTTTTCAAGTTTGTGGATAGAAACTTGAGCAAATTTTACTTAACCTACTGGTAATTACACTTGGACCACTCTGAACAGCTCACTGGTTACAGGATGGTTACAGGAATGTTGCTTTTAACGCAGCCCAGCAGGTTCTGCTACTGCAGTTAAGTCTCTAATAGCTAAACACCTTGGAGCATGTTGTCACACATGCTAAACTTTCCTGTAGATTTAGCTGATTGAGTTAATTGTCCAACTGAGACATCAGAAGAAGGGCTGAGAGTATACTAAGCGCTATATAGTTAACATTCATGCAGAAAGAACCAAGTTTTGAATAAGCAAATGAATACGAGTGAATGTAAGAGTTCTACTTTGTATAGACTTCTTAGTGATATTTAAAAAAAAATCTATTTCAGTTCTTATTTTCTTGATGGTCACGTTGTTTATGTGAATGCTTCAACACCTGTGATAATGCTTTGTTTGTTTGCTGTTTCCTTTTCTTCCTCTCTTATTTTGTTTACTGTAAACCTCTATATTCAGCTATGGAACTATAGCCATTTATTGGTCAAAACCCCTAATCTATAACCATGATCCATTTAAAAAAAGAAAACAAAAAAATGTACTCATCATATTTGCATAGGAAAATAGGATTATCTGCTGTCATAGATTGAAGACAATTAGTTCTGTGTTCAGTTCCCACTTTTTTTAGGTCACCATAGGTCGTGTAAAACAATGCACCTTTATCAAAGTTTTAGCTGAAAATTGTAACTTCTGCTGTTATGTGATCTGTGGCCTTCTGGGTGTGACACAGCAGACTTGAAGCTGGGGAGTTTCAGCACTAAGGGTACACATCTTCTGAGGTCATGTGCATGGTCACTGTTTTGCTGGTAAACTTGGCCAACAAGGATGATATATAGTACGAGGTTCATGCCTTCCTTCTACTGCTCAAGAGGAGTGGCCAGGACAGACAAGTGATAACTTTAACTTCATTTAGAGCTTCTGGTAGCTGGTTTTTTCCCCACTGCAATCTCTAAATCAAAGTGAATTGCTCCGGAAAAGATTAGGTTACTGAGCCAAACAGAAGCAGGATGCAGGGTGGTTAGCATGACCTTTAAGGTCCTTTCAGTACATGTGTTTCTGCTTCGTGACATCGGCATTTTGTCTTCATGGAAGCATGTAAACACAGAACTGGAACCAAATGATAATACCAGCACTACTTGTAAGAGCCTGGTCCTCTATAATAAATGCAGAACCAATTATTAAAGAAATACTTGGCTTTCTCTAAAAAACTTGCAGCTAAGAGCTTTCCAGAGAGTATACCTACATTATAAAAAAGGAGAACAAAAGAATTCAATATGACTGATGAAATTGTTTGCTTTATCTTTAGAGGAAAGTAATAAATAAGTTAGCATTTCAAAATTCTGTGAAGAGAAAAGCTATTTGAGAGAAAGCACACGGATGCATTGTTCTGTAGCATAGGCATTTGATGAGCTCCAAAAATCTCTTTGGAAGAGAAAAGATGTATTATAGTGTGTGAAAAGAAGAAATCTCCAGTATCAGGCCGTTATCTAGTTGCTGAGGGCTGGTTCTCAATGGAAACAGAGCAGAATAGAATGGATAGTTTAAGCACTGTGAGGTAAAAGCAGAAAATTGGACTTAGAGCACAAGGGACATTCACAATGGAATGAAAGTGGATGCGGTAAAGTGTTAAGAATGTGACAAGAAGACGATTATCATAAATATGAAGAGACGAAAGTCAAAGTTTTGCCTTTACTTCAACAAAGCCCTTGGAGAAAAAAAAAGGGAATTAGCCCTGCTGGAATGTACATTAGCAAAAAGAAAGATGAAAAGCAGAATACTTCAAGGTCATTTTATACAAAGCAGCAACTACTAAACCTCTAATTAAAAGCCTGCAATTCTTGTTTATTTATTAACAATTGCTAGCAAAAAAAAGAGATAAAAGCTTGAAACAACATAGTTTTGAAGTTCATTCTGTTCACATTTTTGCTGTCAAAACCCAAATAATTTAAAATTACTTAAACCTAGGAAAGAAGCCACATATTTGCAAATGGAAAATTGTACTATCTAATTCTTTTAACATACACTAAATAGCACATTTTTCTTGTCTTCTGCCCTTTACAAAACTAATAGCTTTAACTTCACAGAACACCTGAATAAACAAATGCCAAGGCATCTCCTTGGAACTTTGGAACAAGTACAGCTTCCTTGCTGTAGACACATGCAGTCCACTTTTCCTTGAGGAGCTTTTAACAAGCCTGGAGGCAAGCTGAAAAGTCCCCACCAAAAGCCCCTTCCTATTGAGATCTGTGCCAATGCAGCTACTGTATTTCAGCCATTATAGCTGCCACAGTAGGAGAGAGAAACAGCATTTATGGCAAGGAGTGATATTTGTTTTGAATCCACAGGCATAAGCAATATCTGGAATTTTCATCACCTTTCCAACCATTTGAAAACAGTAATTGTTATCTCTGTTAAGTACCTTCTCTTTCTAAACCAATACTCTCCAAATGCAAACTGTAGTCACAGCTGCAAAGAAAATCTACTGCCAAAATACACCACTGGGAGAGAAGAAAATATAGTGGCAGGTGGCTCTCTCCCAAGTGGAGTGTCATCTCCCCGAAACACTGCTGGCTCTTGTAGAAGAAATGCTAAAGAGCAAAGAACTGCAGTATCAGCCAGGCATTGTCTGACAGCGGATGCTATTAATGGGAACAAATTGGAGGCTGTACCTTTACTAGAAAAAGAAGGAAAGGATCAGGAGGGGATGAAGCACTGGGATGCCTTTGCCTGCACACAAGGTGAAAGTAGCCAAAATTTTGTGCAGATACTTTTTTAGTTAGGTTGGAACTCAGCAGTATTCTTTACGTCTCTCACTCAGGAGAGAATTTCTTATTCTGTGTGTTTGCAGATTCCTGACTAAAGCCCAGTGATTGCTTCACCAGGTTTTTGCCTAATCCCACATCCAGTCCCATGAGTTTATCATCAGCAGGGGACAGTTTAAGGAATAAAGCTCAGGGAGGTGATGGAGCCCCTTAGTGCAGTTCCACCAAACAAGCTGTGATGGCACAACACTTTGAAAAATATATGTTATCTGTGACATAGGAACAGCTCAACACAGCAGCTTTTTCTGCTGATAGAGTGGACTCATTTAAAAGTGGGGATCTACAAGGTGAGACAGTGCAGCTGAGAACTGCCCCAGAGCACAGAGTCCTCTGGTCAGAGCTCACTACAGAGGGAACTTACCTACAGCTGTGCCAAGAGAACACTAAAGTTATCATCTGAAACTCTCAAAAGACATTCCTGAAGCCTTTATATTTCTACCTTTTTATCTAGCATAACAAGAACCTATAGTTATATGCTCATTATATGTTTTACTGGGTCCTTTGCAATGCTCAAATCAAGAACTTTTAGATTCACAGTATAGCTACTTTCCAGCTCATTTTAGTATTAGCAGCAGTAGCTTCTGAATCTAGTCTTTGCCTTGTTACAAAACCATTTGTAAGACAGCAGGGAAATAAATGGGTACTGGGTTTTTAGGTATCTGTATTCTGCTTACCATTGGCAACTACTGCCTTGCATTTAGAGCAGTGGTTACAGACATGACAGGTACATTTATTTCCTCTCTATTTAATTACTAGTAACAGACAAAGATGAACTTTGCTTCTTTTTGTTGAAGCCTACTCACACTCCTTGTGACAAGCCATCCTGGAACAAAATGGACAAATGACACCTGCTGTGAAAGGAGAATCTGATCAATCATAAAGGTTGTGAATTATGTTGAAATACACTGACTAGCCTAAAAGGCTTTTAGGGCTGCACTTATACCTGACATCTACATGTGTAGCCTCAGTGCCATGTACCAGGCCTTCAGTCTGGATATCAGAACTAGCACCCTGGGGTGCATTGCAGGAGCATCTACATGCAGGAGAGGTTAGACATGAACACCCTCTTGTTATCACCTGACATCGCAGCACAGCCTGCACTAACATACGTTTTTTAAGACCAAGTTTCTTCTTCTACTTATTTGGTAGTTTTACCTCTTCCCCTCACTCATGGCAGTTTTTTCACTCTCCTCTTCTTCATCCTGGCGTGTGACTCATGCTATCCCAAGAATCACATTTCTCTGCTTCATTAACCAGCTTTATTCCGTCTCTTTAGATCCCTTCTCCAGAATTTTTTCTGTTCTCTATTCTTCCCCTCTATCTGTATCTTTATCCCTGCAGTCACCACGCAAGCTTAACAGATTTTTCAGAAGCAGAAGGTAAAATTTATATATTTAGCTATTCATGCCTTTGAAAAATCTCCTCCTACACCTTCGTAATTTTCTTGCAATGCAGCAAAACCTCTTTCTTACTTTTAACTCCCCTTCCTCCCATCACCTCGTCCTTCCTGCCTCTGTTCTATTTATTCAGTTCTTCTTATCTAACTGAGGCCATAGTTATGTCAGCAGATCTCTGCAGAGCAGACATGTCAGCAGAACTTTAAGCTATGTTGTTATTCTGGTAGAAACAGCTTTTGTCAGCCTGTATTACCCAATTTCAGAAGACGGTGTAACTGCACCAGCAAACGCACCTCCTCTTCAGCACTTGTTCTTCCTACACACGTGGTGCTAATGGGTCAGCAGCTACAGAACAGTCAGGCTGTTCAGCCACACTTGTCAGACAGTTCTTGACGCAGAGACTTTACTTTTAGAAAAACAACAACAACAACAACAACATCAAAAAAAGCAACAAAGAATGGTATTTATGGCACAGGAAGAACACTTGCTTGAATGCATGTATACATCCTGACATACTCTGTGTCTATCTAAATTGGCTTAAGAAGGGGCTCAGTTTGCACAGTATAACATTATGCTCAGCACTTCAGCAGAAGTAAATAAATATATTCATTTACCATAGCAGGAGTGAATAATAACCAATTATTCTCAAGTCTCTTTTCGTAAGTTGCAACTGCTAAGGAGTGACGGAAATTTTAATTTTAAATGGCTCTCATTAGAACACAGGACTGTAAAAGATTTGTGTAAAAAAAGACATTAAAATAGCATAGAAAACAAAGGACTGTTTTTAGCAAGCCTGTTCATCTAGTTGTGTTTTGCAGCCTAATGATGCTGTACAAAACTTAATTGACAATACTTCGAGCCCACCACTTCTAATGGAAACTAGTACTGAAAAGGAAACTGTATCTTGAGAAACTATCAGGGATGGTTTTTAACTTTTGTTAACACAGATCTCCATCAACTCTTTCAAGGTTTGTATTTCAAGAAGTTTCTCAGATTATGTTCTAGGCATACACAAGAACCTCTCTATCCCGAGACATGACAGAGAGTGAAAAAAAGTATTTTGTGTAAACAGAAAGGTACAGGATGTACCCTTTGGGAAGAGAATTGTAATGTGACCTAAACAGTCTTCTCCTACTCTCTTTGAAGCCACCTTCACAACCCTCATTCTCAAAGTCTCATTCCTCTGTCCACTTATAAAACTTGCAGCAGTAAAGGGTTGGAAGTAACTTCCCATGACAGATTACTACACAACAACTTGGTTAAGGATTTCCTGCATGACTATTTGAAGCATTTAATTCTAAATACTGACAGCCAAGATACACTACATTGGATGGGTACTAACCTATATTAAACTAGATGGAATATAGATTTAATCTAGTATAGTAAATCTCTATAATTCTGTATAAACAGCACTTGGCCATATTCCAAGATCTACTACATTTCTATTGCGTTCTTTATACACAAACCATGAATCATGGTTAGGCCCTGTAAACATGGGAAAGTAATAGTCATCCAACTCATCTTCATTTAATTATACTAAAATGGCTATAATGTTCAAGAAGCCAAGAAGTTAAACAACCCAATTGCCTTCTGATGTCAGAATAACTGCTTGCTCAACCCCACAGTAATGCACTGCATGCCACTTTGAAGTAATTTTAAGTGTCACCATCTACTGTGTGGTATATTCAAGGCTAGCCACAGTTTCTTTTCTGTTTCTGCCTATCATCCCTTCTTTTAAATTAAATGTTCAATTTTTATTGCCTGGTGTGGAAGCTTTTGTATGTTTGGTTTACTTTATTTTTATTAAGACAGGCATATAAATCAGAGGAAGAAGGAAGAGTTAATGCTTGAAAATAATCTCTTCACATTAGCCACTCAGGAATAATCACAAGTCCTTATTTTCAATGCCTTAAGACAGTATTTTCTGAGTACATCTTAAACTGCAGATTGTAGCAAATTTGTTATGCTTTCGGTAGACCTAATTGAGATGCTTTGCTGTTTATAGAGAATATAAGTTTAAAAATGGGATTCTTATCATATGAAGTAATCACCTTCCTTCTCTTGGGAGGACCTACAAGAACTGTGAGAATCAAATAAATACCACAGTTAAAATTCAGATTTTGTAACTGAGCAGAGTTCTAGGCAGGCAAACATCATCTGTCCAATGCACAGAAGAACAGTTTTTAACCAAGAAAACTCATCTGTGGTGAAAAAAAAGGAAGCAGAATCTATTCTGACATATTTGTTCTGCTGTATAACTTGTAAACTGCATAGCAGTGCTTTTTGGTTGGTTCAGTTTCCAAGCACAGAAGAGACACTTTCTGTGACATACTACACAATCATTTAAAGAGCAAACTGGTGAAAATTAATTCCACAAGCTGTAAGCATTGGACATAGTTCAAAGATCTT
Source organism: Lichenostomus cassidix (assembly GCF_008360975.1). Lineage (NCBI taxonomy): Eukaryota > Metazoa > Chordata > Aves > Passeriformes > Meliphagidae > Lichenostomus > Lichenostomus cassidix. The sequence continues at coordinate 37,665,791 of NC_139480.1, read as the reverse complement.
ACAACCCCCACAAATTTAACAACCTTGAATTTTTCCCTTGAAAACAGGAAAATAAAATGTAAGACTTAAAGATACCAAGAGAATAAGACTAAAACTGCTTGCAAATTCTACCTTTCAGTATGCAATTCTGACATCGATATTTGTTCACATCAAGATGCTTATGTTCCAAAATTTAGAATAATTTCTACTCAGTAATTTTTTCTATTTTATACTAATAGCTCTAAGTAGCCCATTATTTCAATTCATAAACATATAAGCATAATAGGTTTCACAATAGAAACTACACTTTGTTTGGGATTTGTTGAGAAGCTGGAAAAAAAATTTGTTATGCAAAATACTGCAAAATTTAGTAAGAATAGATTAGCAATGGGCTGTGATATTTAATTTACATTTTAAATTCCTAACTAAAATCATTAACTTGTAAAGACTTTAGATTTGTACATCTGTGAGAGTTGAGAGTTGATAAAAAATTTATAACTTTACAAAAACTCCTAGTGGATTTTCACCTGCTAACAGAACAAGTATTTCCAGCAGAGGGTATAATATTGTCACATTTATTATATATTTCTTAATAAAGTAGTTCAATATTAATATTTATTTATGTCAAGACATAATGTCTACAGAAATTTTAAATCACGACACCACATCAGATTTTCTTTTCGTTTGTGTTTCAGTGAATTCTGATGTTTAGAGCACAGATTATCTCAGAACACTCCACATCTTTAGCGATGTAGCATGAAAAAAACAATACATAATCATATATTAAAGCTACCACAAGCTACAAACTGTAGGCATCAAAATTGTCATTTTATCTTATGTTTTGTATTTTCCATCTCCCAAACATTAAGAAGACTGCTTGGGATTTATGCAAGATAGCTTCTCTCTAAAAAGACATTTACATTAATAGTAGAGCTTTTTATTGTCTACATTCTAGAGGTCTCACATGATTTGATTCCCAAAATATCTTATCAGAAATCTTGATTTCTAATTCATCTTTGAAGTTTGGATGCATTTTTCATAAGTTCTAAAAATAAGGAGTTCTGTCTTTTGCAGAAGCATATCATGCATATGTATGAAGGCACTGTGACAAAATTCCAAGGCATTTTAAGAAATGTAAATGGAAGGGAAAACATAGTAGCAAATTATGATGCAGCAGTTTAGTCTTTTACATATGGGGAATCTTCAAGTATGTCAATACAATAATGGGCAGTGACAATGGCAGACAAAACAGGGTCATGCACTGGGGTTACAGACTGGACACTGTTAGAAGTACAGCCTAGATGTGAAGAACTCGTTTTCTGGAGCACTACATCTTACTGGAATGTGTGGATAAGCTTGAACATGCTAATCCCAATTACACTGCAGAACAAACACAGAGGAAAGAACAAAGCTTCTGAAAACTGCTATTATTGAGAATGACTGATCCATAGGGCTGTGCAAGCTTAGTTCACTGTTTCCATGTTAAAAGAACTCAATCTAATTGTGTCAGATGGGCAAGATCTATGAAAGAACAAATCTATATATACAACTCTTAGAAAAAGGTCTCGGCTGATTTCAAATGGAGATTTCCTTCTCCTCCTTACAGGTGATGCAATCTCAGGACAGAACTAGCATCTGCCCACTTCCATTCCTCCTGCTGCAGAGGGGATTCAGTACTACTGCTGATGGGAAGCAGACAAATCTGCAGGCAAAATGCTAATCTAGAACTTCCTATGATGGGAAGGAAGAGGAACTCCTGAAAGAGGCAAACATCAAGGGATAAAACCATAGGATAAAGAAGTTTAAAAGTGCTAGAGGTTGTAAAATAGTCATGGAAGCAGGTGACAGACAGAGAGGTGTGATTGTTGAGTGCAATTCAGGAGAGAAAACAGAAAAGCAAAAGCAGAACAAAGTGAGAGAACATTCTATGAGAAAAGTTAAAATACAGAAGATGGGGATGTGCCACAAAAGAGTGAGTCACAAGCCCTATGAAAAGTCACAAGAAATAAAGTAAAAATTGCAGGGAATGAATAAATAAACATTTCACAATGCCAAGGTTCTTTCATCTGGTCTAGGAATTTTAATCACCATGCTTAGAACACATTCCACAGATCTTTCAGTTTGAACAGTGAGAAGTCTTGTTTTGATCCCTCCTATCCCACAATACTACTGAATATGCTGGCTTACATATTTAAATAGTGAAAGAAGGAGGAAGAGAAATAACTATTTTTTCTTTTTGCCAGAAAGCACCACCCAGGTGCCTCTTGCAAGCAGGAGAAGCAGAGCAAGCAGGAGAGCTGTGAGGAATGGGTAATTTTCCATCCCCATTCCAGGCTTCTGCTATGTTACAGTGACTGGGGAATTTTTGCTGGATTCTGCCCATTAGTTGGTATGATCCCTGGTGACCCACTTCTGGTCTGTGCCTCCTAGCCACTAAGTAATCCTGCTCTAATCCATGCCTCTAGAAACCAAGAAGATTGGCTTGTTTTGCACAAAGGTTCGTTTAAAGTCATCAAATGTTATGAGGCAATTTAAAATGGGCTTTCATGTTCTATTTATAAATACAACTTCTTTGTGAATTCTCTTTACATTATCTTCATTCATCCTTCACAGTTGGCCATTATCACATAATGTTAAACATTTTTTCTGAAACCAGCACCCCAGTTTATAACAGCTAATGAAATACCCATGCTTGTACATGCTGCACAGTTTGTATTGGAGCTGTTTGAAAATTCATAGATAGAGCAAACAAGAGTGAACATAAACACAATGCTGCAATGACCTTCTGTATTTTTTCCTATATGTCCTCTGTGAGTACCAGAAAATGTTCTGAATATAAATAATTTGACTAGGGAATCCAAATTATTTTTCCAAAACAAAGAAAACAAGAATGTAACCAGTTCAACAAATAAAACTCTACCCCTTGTGGCTAGCACAGGTCTTTCCCATGAGAATTCCTTTTGTGTTTTATAAATAAAGATAAAGTTTGGATGTTATTAAAAACAGTGTCCCGAGACTTGGACGGTGCAGGCCTGGCCAATCAGGCCTGGGGGAGGTTTCTGACTGACCAATCTGGGTGACTTTTGAAAACTCTATATATATGATGAAATCAAAACAATAAAGGTCTTTCCTTCTTGCCACTGAGAACTGGCTTCTTTACTCTGCTAGTGGCTCAACAGCGACAACCCCTATCTCCATTCTATTTTTTCAACTACTACACCAACGGGGAAAAAAAAAATCTTACCTGTGCCAGAAACTCAAAACTTAATGTCAACCATGGCAAACACTGGACAATGCTTTACTTTCACACAAGAACAGTAAGAATATTGTGCATTTGAATCAAAAAAAGCTTTCTGCTTAGGAAAACTTAGTATAGTAGAGTACCTTGGTAAAAATATACATAATTATGATTTATATAGAGAGAGCTATTTCTTTATCAAACCTCAAAATAAATGCATCAATCTCTAAAAGAAAAGGTCCAATCAAACACAACAGGAAGGAAATGAGCAGTAAAATCTACAGGAATTTTCTATGGGTCCATGGAATCTAACTGAAAACAAGAAATCTCATCCTAAAGATACATCCTACAAATCTCATCCTACAAATACAGAGTTTTGGAACTGCCATAAATAGCACATAATAATAAATTACATGAGCATTTAAATAATTTAATAATTAGACAGAAAAAAATGTATTTCTGAGTTTACTAGTGTATTCTAGGCAAGTTGCAATCACATTGTAATTGCAGTAGCCAGACTTATGCAAACTTTACTTATCCTTACTAATTCACAGGTGTTGGAGATCTTAATGCAAAATCAATAAAAGAGGTTGACTGCTCATAGAAAGTGAAACCCAATGCAAGACTGAGTTGCTATTTTGTAAACACCTCTGAAACAGTACAGTCCATGATATTTTGAGAACAAAAAAAAGCCAATTGAAAGCTATGAAAAAAAGTCTTACTTGTTATTGGTCCACTAATCAACATACTATTGCTGAGATGTACTGTCCAGAATATGTATTTTATATTTTGTAAGTAATTAGATCTTAAGGGGTGAAAAAATCTTAACAATGAATACAGAATGTTTTAATAAAAATTTACATGTCTTTTGAACTTGTTCTCATCTATAGTGACTGTGCAATAAAAACAAACCAGACAAAAAAATCTGTAGTAAAATTGAGAATTTTAAGAAGATTATATGAGTCTTTAAATATCTACTATATAACAGACTTGAGGCAAAAAAAATCACAGAAGTAGCAGAAGACATCTTCTGAAATGTTAAATATTATATAAGGACTTCATTCCTAGATTTTTATGACAGATATTAGGATAAATTTAATAGAGTAAGTAATTAAATTGCGGCGTGACTTTGGTCAAATGAGGAATTATTCTGGTCTGATGTAGCAGGTGGTTTGGCAAATGCTACTTAAAGTCAGGAATGATCACTACTTGGTAGAATCTCATGCAGATTTCATACAGCGGAATGAAAATTACTCTGGTCCAGAAAGGTAAAATGATGTGAAAGCAGAACTTGTGAACGAATTCTATAAATTGAACTTATTTTTTGAATTAAAGTAGCATTTTTGAATTAAAGTAGCAACAACATCAACTATAACTATTGGATTGCATATAATAGTCCATTTCCTATTACATTATGATGCCTCCTTCACAGTATTCCTTTCCCTTGTTTCCTCATCATGACAAAAGGTCCTTTTCATCCGAGAAGTGGATACATGGTGGCAAGCTCCTTAAATATTTCACCTGCCTATGTGTTAAAGCTAGAGTGAAGTAGTGGTTCAGAGGCCATGAATAAAGAATGCAGGTCCATTTTGGAATATGAGGGAATGTACAAATTTGCTGCAAGGTTGTTGCTGTTCCAGAAGTGAACTTGGGATATTTGTTGTAAAAAAAAAAGGACCAAGAATAAGGACAGTAAATAGTGATTTGTTCTTTAATCCAGTCAGGATTTTTTTGGGTGAAAGGCACCATCTCTTCCCATGAAGCTATCAAGTTCCACATGATCAGCAGGATTTTGCCTCAGAAATGGTAATATTTTAGTACACATAAAAGTGACACCAGTAAAAGTGACACCACCCCACTTAAGAACATACTGAAGTACACTGTCTGTTTTAATATGACTTTGATTTATAATTTAATTGTCTCAAAAGAGCTGAGCACACTGATTTGCTTTACTTTGCAGAGAGGCTATTCATTATTAGACAGAATATTCTCTGTTATTAACCTGAAGAATGCTGGTATCGTATATGTAATCCACTTTGCTCAGTGAGTAATTTTTAGCAGGAAATGTTTGACTTATTTTAAATGCAAATTTCTCTGCATATTGCATTGAAGCAATGCATTTGTTAATATAAACACAGGAAAAGATATTTTAAATTAAGTGGTTATTTGCAGATACCATAAAACAGAGACATACCTAACACTGATCATGTCATCATATTGAGGTAACAAAAATAAAAAGCTGAGTCTCACCTCTAAGATGAAAACAATCAGCTTTGTAACTCCCTTGGGTATAACTCATTGCAACAATGAATGGGCATGAGAAAGGGCAAATTCTTTTACTGTGACATTCAGGATAGAAGTATCTTTGGCAAACCAGCATCTCCATGAATTTTCAGAGATTCTGAGAAGATAAAAACCTCTCTGAAAACAATGGAAGAGAAGGTATTTAGCAATTTTGAAAATCAGGTTATTGAAAGGCTTTCCCAACATCAGATTATTTTAGCTTTCTTGCCACAGAAAAAACTTAAAACAAATGAATCTTGATTTCTGAAGAACCAGGTTTAACTTCTCAAGTTGAGCTTATATTTAATCAAAGAGGTATACATAATGTCCAGACAATTTTTAATGCTACCAGCTCTGCAAGCTTATTTTGAGGCTGACTATCTCAGTGGTTGTGTTATTTTAGTCAGTAGATGGCATTAGCTGCCTCAGTGTTAGTTACGCTGTGTGATTTATCAAGAAGTGGGTCAGCTACAGCCTGTGGCTGTGTGTATGTTCCCAGCAGGCTGAAGAAAAAAAAAAAGATTATTTTGTTTTCTTTTGTTAATTACTCTTGCCATATTTTAGTTGTTTCAGTGGACAATATAATTAGACAACAAGGAGCAGATTCAGCAGCAGGTACACATCTTCAGACAACAGTGTAAGAAACAGGTAGGATAGCACAGGCGTTTGTGTTCAGACAGCAAATCCTTCTGCTGTAGGTATTGCTCAGGATTACAGAGGTTTGGCTCTGAGGACAGAACACTGTTCAAAGCCACGAGGGGAAAGACAGCTGACACAGCTCTTAATGCTCTTTCAACCCCTCTGCTCTACCAGACTCCTCCCAGCTCCTTCTACTAATCAAGAGAGGAACTCGTTGCATGTCATGTAAACTGATCAGCATGATTTGTATTTTGCAGGTATTTTTAGATGTAGCAGTTCTTAAAAAGGATGTATTTCTGTATTTTTTATGATAAAACTTAGGCTACAAAAATACACACGTGTATATATACTACAGACAAAATCTTAATCCTCTATTATCCAAATATCCAGTGGGAATGTTCAAATATTCCTATGAAGTGATTCCAACCCAAACCCTGCAGTTAAACACCATGAAAGTGTATTTGTACGTGTTTGAGACCACAATCTGAAAGTGCCTAATGCTGAACATGAAGCAATTCTCCCCTTATGGAAAAATAATTCAAGCTAATTCTTTTTCCCCCTCCACAACAGGATGAATTTGACAAACTTCAAAGTCCTTTTTTTGCAAGATGTGAAATCCTTCCACTCCCTGCTTCCACAGCCAGTGATTAGAATATGCACTGGGAATGTGTGAGAAGCCAAAAGACCCTTCAGTGCATTTGCCACAGCCCTGTGCAGTGCCCTGGCCACCCTGCTGGGGCTGGGGCTACTTTGCAGTCTGGAAATATCTTATTGCTTCCTCAGCCCTCTCAAACCAGTGCATACATTCCCACTGACTGTTTTCAATCTGCAGATGCTAGTTGCAAAACTGAAAAAATACCTGCATTTTGTGAGAGGGGGTTGGGTTTTTGGAGTGCATGAGGAAGGATAAAAGGGTAGATGACATAACTGGCTTTCACTCTGTTGTAGGACACTCTGAAAATATTTTCAAGCACATTTCTTGCCTTTTTTTTTAATATTTGACTTTCTTACATGGATTTCATGGTTTTTCACATCTGTATTTTAAAGGCAACAACTTACAGTATTTCTTATTTGCAGTTAGTGTTTCCTCCTGAAATTTCAGGTGTTTATTTTGGGTGTATATCAAAACTAAACCAAACTTTCAACAACAAATATAAGGATTTTTCTGAGGAACATGTATTTTTAATTCACAATGAATTTCATATTATACTTTGCATTTTATGGCAAGAATAGTTTTATCTGAGAAGTACAGCTCTATTCCTTTATCGTACTTGCCAACTCTGTTTATTGATATATACGGCAGGTGAGCTTTTATACAGTCAAACGGTTTTATGTTCTAGCAAATCAAGAAGTAACTGCACCAGCACCTTTAGTCCAACTACAGTCAACCAGAGGCTTGGCTAAATTTGGCCTCATTACTTCATATTCTGACATATCAACCCGAATGCTAAGCCAAACCAAGCTAGACTTTTTCCCAAAGTGGCATTGCATCTATGTGCAATGAATAAGTTATAAACAAATAATAAATGTTCCTCTTTCTTAAAACTCTAAATTTGCAGGATTGCCCTCTTCCAACCCTCTAAATATAACTGTTTGGAGTTCCCTTACCTAACTATTCAAAGTATTCTCTGACTGTAGGGGGAGTGGAAGAATAGCATGCCTGGCAGCAGGGAAACATTAACTCAGGCTTGTATGTGGGCAACTGAAAGACATAAAAATTAAAGGACTTTTTCAGGCTTGTACACAGTACTATGGAAAAGCTTACTCCCAAATTTCCCATTCCAGTATCCTTGCAAAAAAAATACTGCAAATATGCTGCCATCTGTTGCTCTCTAAATGCCAATATAAAACAAAAATGTTATACTGATAATAAAGTCAGAAGATAAAAACAAATAAGCAAAATCAGCAGCACTGTCAAACAGAAAATCTTAAAATGCTGCCTGATGCACTTTCCTCACAAACGTATTTTCTCTCCCTCACATGTCAGCAGCTCTGATATTTCAGTTTTCTATAATGCCTGGCAGTGTAGCACAGCATCTTCATAACTTGGGAGGTAAACATGGGTTCAATGTTTAAATGAGACATTAATGTCCAGTCAGCCAGCTAGAGCTCAAGGGTGTGATGCTGCTTTTTTCCATAGTCAGTGCTCCAGACAATAATGGGAAATGAAGAAAAATGTGTGTAAGAAATTGTTATATATGCAGAAACACAGGACACCATGTCACCAAGGATTAAAGATTTTGCTTCCAGCCATTAAAAGAGCCAACACTGGAAGCATGAACCCTATTGCCAGTCTAAATATGGCATCAGACTAGAGAGTCTTTAATATAGAAAGCTTCTCACAAGGAATTCTCAGCTAAAGACCAAGAAAAATTACTGCTGTAATAAACCAAGAAAACAGAACCAGGATCCTTTAGGGCTGTAACCCATCTTGCTCTGCTCACAAAATTTATGTCACATGTTAAAATGGCAAACTATGTCAGGATAATGATTTATTCTACAAAAAAAAGGACTTTGGCTTCAAATTTTGAACATAACATTTCTTTCAACAACAAAGAAAAACAATGACAATTTCAGTCCCAAAACACTGACTTGGCAGAAGACCTGAGCTGCTGTCTGAAAATTCAATGACATTGAAAGCTCAATAAAGTAACTTGGCCTTGGAACTCACAAGACAGAGAGAACAAAGAGACCCAGTTCTGAAGGGGAAAGAAGAATTTACAAAGATCCACAACAGTGATTGTTCTAGAAATATTTTTCAGGGTTGAAACTTGTATTTGCTATTATAGGTGGCAAATTGGAAGAAATGAAATTTTAAGACAAGCAGGAAAATACCAAGTCATCTCAGATATCAATGCATGTCTAGATAAAGACAGATAATCATCCATATATACTTAATTCCCTGAACAACACAAGGACAATAAAACCTCTGCACACATTAGGACAAGAAGTGTTAGATAAAACAAGTACCCTGAGTTTTTTCAAAACAGAAAAAACCCTCCAGCAACTCTTCAAACATGAAATGACAGTCAGTATAAAAGATTAATTAATTTTTTTTAATTGGCAGTCATTTCCAAATTTGCAATTTATAATGACTTAAACATCTGCTGAAAATTTATTGCCGTATCTGAACACCCTATTTCACATTAACGGCACATTGACATTACTAGGCTATTACATATGAATTTGTGCATTTATTGTAATTTAACACATTTAAGGATTCCATAAAGCACAGGCCCTTTCCTACAGAGAAGGAGGACAATAAGGTCAATTATCTGCGGGAAATTATTTATTTTTCTAGGTTTCCTTGTCACCCATCCAGCTGTGTCTCCCCAGCAAAATGAGGACTAAAGTGATTCAGCGTGGTGCAACCTTTCTATACCAGCTGAATTTCAATCATTTTTCAGACGTATTTGCCATTCTGGAAGACTTGGCTTGAGTTATACAGATAAACACCACAAATATTGACTCATATCTGGCATTTCCAGAGCTTCATGATGTGATTCACACAGAGTTTGTAGTCCTGGAGCAATCTTGAACAACAAATAATATGTAGGAGGCCCAGCTAAATGTAAATACTGAAATAAATAAATAACTGGACTACACCTTCAAAATAGGGCCCCAAATGTAAGAGCAGCTGAATACCATTTTGAACTGTAATTATTTAGTACAGAGGATATTTTTCCAACAAGTCGTAATGCAGCTTTTCCCTTTTATCACTTAGCCGAGTGCTCTAGTGACCAGTCCCTTACAAAAACACTGAAATACTAGTAGGCAAATCAGCACTTAGAAACCATAACTGAACTCACAGGGATTTTCTACTGCTATCTTTTACAAAAGAGGTTGCATAAATGCAACGAGGAAACCAATTACCCAGCAGTGAAAATGCCAGTCCTTCATTTCTGATTCAGTTCTGTCATAGAGAACTCATACGAACTGCACGGGTCAGTACTTACTAAACATGTTTTAGTAGATGCTGACTACCTTGGTGTACCACAGTGTGAAGACACCTGTTCTTTGTAGCAAGCTACTAAAATGGCATGAAGATACTGCTTAAGGACACACACCTGAACAAAGTTTAATGTAGGGTTTATGAAATTTGTCACAAAACTAAGCTTAAAAATTTGCCAAAGCTAGAATCATATAATTTCTTACACAGAACACTAAGGAACATAGAAAACATAGCATAGGGATCCAAACACTGCTTGAAAGTTATGTTTTCCATTTCAGAAATATTGGAATTAATTTTCCAGGCTGTGCTATCTTGGTTATTGGGACAACTGTGACTCTTCCCTGGACATTTTAATAACCCTTCTCTTTGTCTGCTTTAGTATGGATCTTTCCCCAAGAAAAAATGATGGCAACAACTTTATATGGCATTCCAACTCTAATTTCACCTGCGTCTTTCTAAATTAACACATCTCCACACCACATTTCTTCAATACAGTAACTCCTCTTTCAGTTTTCCATGATATTATTTCTACTCACCCACAAGCTGATTTTTTTTTCTTTCTTTGTTGTTTTCAAAGCATGAGAACCCAGATGGGGCAGAAATTTTTTATCACTGGTTACCTTTCATTTTGTACTTACACACTTGACTTATTTCTAATGATCCTCTCATCAAGCCTCTAGACATATCATTCCTTCTACAAGTTGCCAGAACCCTCCAATACATATCTAAGTTTTCAAATATTCTAAGTTTTCTGACTTTTGGGGGCCAGTTGTTAAATGAGTAATATTGATTCAAGACCAGTGTTCCTTCAAGAATCTCACTAATAACCTCCTTCCTATCCAGTAACTTCAAATACAGATCATCATGTTTAATCCTTCTGACAATTCTTAAATCATCTTACAGGTTTTGTACACATTTACTACAAAACGAAGACCTATTTTTAAATATGCTTCCACAACAACTGCTACAAAGTCCATACAGATAAAATTTACTGAGGTTCCTTTCTTATCCAGGAACATGGGCAATTTAGTCTGGCATGCTCAATAGCTGGCAATTCCATGTGGCTTTTCATTACTTCCATGCCCCTATTTACTGTTTTGTTAAAATATCTTCAAAATCCCTGTATTTTACTGAGGTCAATGGTCTACCATTGTCCAAATCATATTTTAACATGAAAACAAGAAAATAATTTTTGTGCATAAAAAAGTGCCTTTTCCAGGCACACTTTATATCATAGATTTTTAAAACATAATTTTCTAAATCTAGGACATCTCTAAATTATTTACAGTTTTTGAAAAACCACAGGCAATGGGAAATGAAAATACGCATGATAAATCAAAAAGAAAACAAAAAATAAACAAGTATGTTACAATTTCTTAAAACTTATGGTGATTATCAATGCTGATTATTGAGATAATATTAAAACAAATATGTTTTTTAATTAGTTTATTTTGCTTATTGAAATGGTTTTTAAAATAAGCAATTAGGAAATACAAAATAGCTTAACTTTAACTTTGCTTTTCTGGGAAATTAACATTTCTTTTATTATTACCCTTCTCTCAAGCAAAAATATTGGGATGATTCTAAGATACAGAATTTCTAGGCTATAGTGTTTCACATCTCAGCTGAACTCATTCATCAGTTTGTCATTTCATGATGTTCACTAAGTAAACTTGGTTATGAAACACGAGGGTAACTGCCATCTTAAATTGGTAATCTGGTAGACTGATACTTCAAACTAGTATCTTAAAACTGGTAAACTGGTATCTTAAAAAACATGTGATTTTCAAACTGAATTCCGAAGAACAAGGACTTAAGTGTACAATGAAATATTCTGAGTTGCTGCACACACAGAGCTCTCCTTGAGATGAACAGATGCTTTGGGTTCTCCCCATTATTCCAAAGAAGGGCTCACACTTGGGTAGCTTCTGTGTCCTCAACTTCAACAACTCAGGAAAGTCATCTTTAAGTAGCACATGATAAGCGTAGAGAGTACAAATAAGCAATTCTTAATACAGACATAATTTCCACAAAGTAAACAGAAACATGCTTCTTGTAAAATGGTCTAGGAAAAAAACCAAACTGCATATACATATAAATAATACAAATAGACATGTTTTGCTATTAGTTTTAATATAACCATGTCCACTCATAAAAGTTTATATAAATCACTGATCCTTTAGTGACAATCAATGCTGTTTTACACTTCTGTAGGAAGGTTTGAAACATGTTAATTAAGAATTATCTGAAAGGGTGTTAACATCCTACTAAAAAGCTCCCATGGCTTTGTTTTCAGTAAATCCTTATGGGAGAAGAAGAAGAAAGTTCCAGTTATCTGTGTAGATAAAGTACCAATTTTTGGTTTATTTAAATGGAAAGCACAATAGATATTCATGTTCTGTTTTCAATGACAAACTGAAAAATAGACTGTTATTGACCCTACCTATCACAGACACTGAAATAACCACACTCCTATCTCTGAAGAGAGGAAATCTCTACCCCAAAGACAGCTGGCATGGAACTTTATTTACATCCAGTGTGAAGGACTCAGATGCAATCTCTTGTGTTTGTAACAGTACAAATAGAACATCTGCAAAAAAAGGGAGCTATAGGACAAGGATGGCATGGGGTGAGGAAAGAGCAAAGTTCTTCAGTTCTTGAAAGCCAAATGCCTTCTTCTGAGGATGCCTTTTATCATAAACTTCCATATCTTTTTATTAAAAAAATGTTTTTTAAATTACTATCAGCACTTTTATGTCCAGCTCAACAACCTTTCTCCCAAAATATAATTTGTATGCAAAAAATAATGTGCCTGATTTATTATGCTTATCGGGTCTTGTACTAATTAATGCATACATATTTTCCATCAACAGTTGAGCTTAGTAACAGTAATTAAAAAAATATACAAACTGTATTTCCAAGTAATCTCTAACTCATCATGAATTCTTTTTTTATGCCAACATTGGTACCCTTGCAAGTGTGCTTAGGATAGAATTCAGTAGTATTTAGCCCAGTAATTTAAACAACAATGCTTCTGACAGGGAAACAGACATCTAATGACTACATATACTGGTCATCTCTGTAATCACCTTTGCCAAAGTACAACAGATACATACTTCTTCAGAATCCTTTGCCATAGTACAATAGAACAGACATTTATAGAGGAAGCCTTCATCAGAGTGATTGACAGGATCTGTAATGTTGAGGATTTAAATTTCTGCCTTTGTCTGTAAGCAGGTTGCTGGACACAAAGAAAATTTCAAGAGTTATAAGGACCCCCAGTCAAATGGACCAATTTTATGCAAACTCTTTGTGTTATTTTATCTGTTTCTCTACAGCAGAACATAATGAGTTGAGTACAGCAGCTCCAGCACTGAACCAAGACACAGCTCCCAACTGCCTGTACAAATAAAGTATTTTGAAGTTAATTGGGGTGTAATAATTTCTTTGAATGCCATTCAGCTATGGAATCCCACCATAAGCAGTATTTATTTTGATCTTTGGTCTTAGCAGCATGCAGGTTAAAAGCTGTACTTTGAAGTAAGGTAAGGTATATTTCCTGTCCCCTAAGCTGTGCTCAAGAATTGGTATTTAAAATGTTGCTTTTCCAAAATGAATTTTCTTTTACTTGGAGGTATTCTATATAAACTTTTATGGACCCCATAAAATACTATGAACTTTTACAATACATTTCAGACCTGTGATAGAGATATCATTAGTAATTAGCACTGTGTGTCGCCTCTTTTTCACGTAGCTTTAATAGTCCTCAGATAGTTTAATATTTTAACCAGACCTCAAGGGCACTGATGACTTAAAGTGTGGTATTTATCTCACCTGATAGTCTGAGCTAACAACAGACTAGGTAGAAAAAGCGGATTGAAAAAAACCACACCTGCAGAGGAAAATTTATAAAATGTTATCTGGTTTTTTAATGTATTTATCTGATGTCTGACTTCTACAGATCTGAAACTAGGTAAGATGAATTCAACCATGGCAAGTTTATGAGAGGCCATGTATTGAAGTAATGAGTGCCAAAAAAGAAGGGGGTGGGTGAGTTTTATGAGAATATTAAGTGAAGAAAGAGTCTGTAAGAAACCTGAAGCTATGTCACAAACATATGAACAGAAAAAGCAAATTTCACTTTGGCTTAAATTATTTTATGTATAGCTTTAGTATCAACCAAGAAGTAGAAAAATGGAAAAATATAAAGCAGTTTAATATTTTTTATATATTGTTGCATTTAGACCATAGTGCATATATATATATATGTGTGTGTGTGCGTGTATACATATATCTATATACACACACACATAGTTTTAAATATTCATTTTATTTGGTTAGAAAGAGAATGAAAAGGAAGGTTTTTCCATGCATTTGGTGTTTGGAAGCATTCACTGTAATTGAATCCATGCGAAAAACTGGGTTGCTATTTACCAGTTTCATTTATATGAAAATGACCACCTGCTACAGTAATGAAAAAGTCAGTATGTTAAAACTTTAGAAATATCTTTTTTATGAGCTATTCCTTCACTATCCTCACAAATACCACAGAATGGTAATAAAAACTATTTTTCATGTTTTCTTCTTGAAGTTTGAAGATAAGAACCCTTAACATAAAACAATACTCTAGTAAGAACAGGAGAGAATGATTTGATCCCAGGATCCCATCACCTCCTCAAAACAAAACAAATAAAATAGAACGAGTTTTTGGCAATTCCCCACTTTGTATTCAAGAGCTGTAATGCTTTCATATAGCCCTAGATATGAGAAACTGAGAAATGGCTAAGAAATCTACCTCATTCCCTGTTGCCACATAATCCTATGGAAGTATAGGAAATCCTTGGCTGAACAGTATTGCCTTAGATATCAATCTTTCATCTTTGAATCTGCTCCTGCTTACCTATTACTTGCTATCATAAGACAGCTATGTTAATACCTATTACAGCTAATACAGTTCTGTTCTGGCAGAAAGTCTTTTACACTGGAGATACTGTGCATATCTGTACTTACAGGATTGCAATTATGTTTCAGTAGAAATAGTATAACAACAGTCTTCATTTGAAGGAATGGAAGCCAAGGGAATATTGGCAAGTATTTCACTTGTTCCTAGCCTTTGGAATTCATTCTTCTCCCCTCTCTAAGTTTACAAAGACCTGACATGACGCTTGCTCAGACACATTCCACAAACTCCAAAGTATATTACAGCATGTGGCATTAGAATTTTTTAAATTTCTTTTTTCTTTTTTTTTAAAATTTTGATAATGCTTTTCCAATTTGGAAACCAAAGACTATGCAGAGGTTGGTGAATTCTATAAATATATATTAAAAAAAATAGGTATTTATTACAGCGTTTCTAAAAAGAGCAAACACAGACGTGCTATATTTTGTTAAGTTATTCATTTGCTACCTGGAGGTAGCTGTAACAGTAATACTTGTTTACAAGGAGATTTCAATAAGGAATCTAAACACATTTTGGAGGTTTAGGGTTGAAGAAGTTTACAGCAGCAGATAAATCACTAGCATGTGTTTTACATATTAGCACTGAATCTCAAGTTGGTTATGAAAAGTAACAGAAGAGATGTCGGGAAATACTTGAAAAACAAAAACAAACAAATAATTCCCCAGAAAGTAAAAAGCCCTACCACAATTTAAAGCTCACAGATACTCAAAATATGTGATGCTCTTCTCATACAATAAATCCGCTCAGACCTCATACTACCCTTATTAGAACCATTTAAGTTTCTAAAGAGTTCATTGGCTTTGGATAAAAATGTGTGTAATTTAAGCAGTTAATCAAAGTTTGGCTTTCATTTTCCCTACTAGGACATGGAAATTTTGAATATCCATTTGGTTCTGTCTTCATATTTTACAACTCTTCTATGTTCTGAAGAGACATAGTGATATTCTCATTCTTTGGAGCATCTGTGTGATCTACTTCAGCCACAACCAAGTAGAGTATTATTCCCCTAAAAGAACCACCTTTGCAACTTGGAACATCTTTCTGAAACAGCAATCATTTGACTCAGTCACTCTTCCAGGCACATCCCACTGAGGCACCAAAGCAATCAGCAGTCACCAACCCAAGAAAGAAGGTTCAAAGCCACAGAGGCACTTGTTATAGCTGAACTTTACGAAATCTGAAGTCTAGACAGGGTGTATCTTATTTTTAACAACCTGCCACTTCTACAACCTGTTCCCTAACAAGAATTTGCTGAAATAAACATAAAAGATTCCTATTGCCTTCAATTAACTTTTTATCACGCTTTAGCTACTTCCTCTTATGCTCACCCTCCCACTCACCTTCCCAATATATGTATCTCATCCTTCTGCTATATTTTGCAGCTTCCAATTAGTTGTGCTTTCTACCTCACTGACTTTCCTCTGTTGACTCTTCTGTAGATTGATTTTTTTCATTCTTTCCTTTTTGTGCAAACTTCACTTCTCTTACCCTTATGAGTCACATGTTAATCACAATCTCCTCAGCACATCCATCACTTCAACACCTTGTTACAACCATCTGAAAAAAACCACTGGTGAGACTACATCTGGAGTGCTGTGTCCAGTTCTGTGCTCCCCAGTTCAGGAGAGACACGGACATACTCCAATGTTCCCAGAGAACAGACACAAAGATCCTGAAAGGACTGGAGTATCTGTGATCTGAGGAGAGCCTGTGAGAGCTGGGACTGTGCTCTGCAAGAGCTACAGCTGCTCCATCCCAGTGAGCAGGAAGCCAGGAAAAAATGTCAGGAGGTTTGCATGGATGAAAAAGGAGCTTCCAGCAAACTCAAACACCAAAAATGAAGCATGCAGAAGTGGAAACAGAGAAACCTAAGAGAACAGGAGAAACCTAGGAGAAGTAGAGATGTACTGGCTGAACATGCAGAGATGCTGTTAGAAAAGGGAAGGCTACCTGGAACTGAATCTGGCAAGGGATGTAAAGAAAAGCTTCTGTAAGTATGCAGGTGACAAAAGGAAGACTACGGAAAATGTGAGCCTACTACTGAATGTGCCAAGGGACCTGGTGACACAGGACATAGGAAAAGCTGAGGTACTAGATACTTTCTGCACCTCAGTCTCTACTAGCAAGACTGGTCTTCAGCAATTCCAGGCCCTGGACACAAATGGGGAATTCTGGAACAAGAAAATGTGGTGGAAGATGATCAGGCCAGGAAATACTACTGATGGTATGCACCCACAAGTGCTGAGGGAGCTCTGCCTGCTGCCATTTCTAGGCTACTCTTGATAATCTTGAAGTACTGTGGCAACTAGGAGAAGCATCCAAAGACTGAAGGAAAGGAAATGTCACTTCAAACTTTAACAATGGCAGGAAGGAGGACCCAAGGAACTACAGACTTGTCAGCTTCACCTCTATCCCTGCAAAGGTGATGGAGCACGCAATCCAGGAAATTATTTTCAGGCATCAAAAGGACAAGAAGGTAACTGGGAGTCGTCAGCATGGGGAAATCTTGCTTAACCAACCTGACAACCTCCTATGATAAAATGCCTGGCTTTGTAGATGAGAGGACAGCAGTGGCTTTTGTCAACTTTGACTTCATTCAATAAGGCTTTTAACATTGTCTCCTGTAAAGCACCCATAGGGAAGCTGATGAAGGATGAGCTAGACAAGCAGGCAGTGAGGTGGACTGAAGACTGCCCAAAGAGCCAGGCACAGAAGGTGGTGCTCAGTGGTACACAGTCTACTAACTTGTGGTGGTACCCCAAGGGTCAAAACTGGGTCCAGTCGTGTTTAACAGTTCCATTGATGGTCTGGATGATGGGGCAGTGTATCCTCAGCACATCTGCAGTCTGCTCAGAGCAAGCATTTCAAACAGAAAGTGATAAGAAGACAGCAAGTAAACAATTACATATTGTTCTGAAACTCCCACTCCTAGAGCTGACTGCTATCATCTGTTACCACTTTTGTCTAATTTTAGACTGCAAACACTTCAGGGCATGGATGACATTTTTTATTTGCCTAAGATGTGAACAATAGCTACACATTAACTCTATAAATGATTAATAATGATAACAGCAGCACCCCAACTGCAAAATCCAGCTCTGTCTCCACCTCCCATTTAATAACCAAATAATCTGAAATTGAAAATCAAATAGGCTATAAAGGAGTAAACATTTTTAATAATTTTATGTTACTGTTCGCTATAATCTTTATCTGGATATAATGGAGGGTATTTTCCACCATAATAATGATACAGAAAGTTAAAGAAAAAATAAAAAGAGATCCTAAATTTAAAAAAGAACTTGACTTCTTCTCCTGAACAAAAAGGTTCTCTAATTCAAAAGTTCAGATAGAAAATGTTAATGAAAACAGAACCCAGTCAAGTCAAATAAAATAAGAAAATAAATAGGGATTTTGCTTCAGGCAGCTTGAATCTGATTTAAGCAGCACTCTTAGAAGAATCCAGCTGTTGTTTACTGAAATGTAAAATAGTGTACTTACTCTTTTATGTGACAGCATTCATGATCCTTCAAATCATGAAGTAACATATTTCTTCTCATCAATAATAATCATTTTATATACAGTTACTAATCTGACCAATTACCTGAAAGCTAATTATTCAGGCTTTACAGAATGAGATAGCTAACCCAATGTATTTTGATTTTAATTACTGGTATTTAATAAGGAGTACTGCCAAATACATCCATAACATTAATGTTTTACAACAGCATTACAGATATTTTGTTAGTGATTGAACCAGTCTATGATCATCTTTGTTTTATAGCCTCAGAGACTAATCTAATTTTAGCTAGTGCAGAGCTGGACTATGGCAATTACAGTGAATTATTCATGTTAACAGTTTACCTCTTTTCTCTGTATGTACACTGAATTTTCACGTCAAGACGCTGTAATTCTCTCAAGACAGCAGGATAACCCAGAAGGTTCAAAATGATGTGTTATTAAGAAAAAAAAGACACAGCCTTCCCCAGGAATATAACTTATGGAAGTTTAGACAGGGACTTAGCCCAGACCAAGTGAGCCTTCAGCATTACAAGCTGCAAACCCCATCTGTGCTTCTGCCTAACAAATCTTTAAAAACCCGTAGTCTATCCCCACTTACACTTCCTCATTTTTATAGGGAACTAATAAAAGCCTAGTGCTACTACAGAAAACAGTTTCCTTTCTATATCACTATGCTAAATGATGTTCTATATAATTGCCTATATAATATATTCTATATTATCACACTAAACATTCAGTACAAATCTGTGCTGCCTATAAAAGATAAAAAAGGTCAACAGAGAGGGATACATTCCCACAATCCATGCTAAAACATTTATTTCAGTCTCATGGTCTCCAAGCTTTCACAAGTGCTTTAAGAGGAGATTGGAAAGAATTTGCTGCCCACTCACGATGATGTCTCATAAAAGGTTCTTCAAAAACGGATCAAAGGCTGTAATTTCCATGCCATTTCTGTCCAATTTCCTTTTCTCTTATGTTTTCATTTTTGAAATGGCTATGATTGCAATCCACTTTTGCCCACACAGCACTGCAGGTCTAAATGAACCATTTATCACAAACTTTTTGTCTTTTGGCTTCTCGTGATTTTATTTCCTTTGCAGTTTTTTTATTTCACTTTTTGGTACTACTTATGCTGCATTGGAATTACCTTCGTAATTATACCTGCACTGATTTATGTTTTCCTGCACCCAGATGCACCATTGAGACTTCTGATCCAACCCAACTGCACTTTAATATTGATGTTAATTTTAGCTCCTCCTCTCCCTCCTCTTCTCACACACACAAAAAAAATTTCATATGGATCTTTCCACAGGAAGAACTTCTCTTTTTCCCCTTCCCACAGCACACAGAGAATACTGATATCTTGTATTGCTTTTGTTGAATGTGACTGCCTCATTTTACATCTGAACTTCACAAGCTTAAAAAAAAAAATCATCTATTAAAAAAACCCCTGAGATTATACAGTTTAGCATATATTCAATTGATTCTCATTATCGCACTAGACACCATGTCATATTTTAAATAACAATTGTGTTGCTCTTCAACATAAAATAGTACCAGTCACAAGCAGACAGGCTCTCCATCATTTATCTAAATGTGTTTGACTTGTCTCTGATTTACAAAACAAAAAATTTAAATGTAAGCTCCTATGACTCAGTTTAACCAACAAATGATCTTGCAAAAGAGATTTTAAAACCCTCTCATCTTTTGTCTTTTCAAAGTTAGGAAAGAAATTTCAGAATTCATAGTCATCTAGCCATTTATAAAAAAGGCCAAAGACACATATATTTTATTTTATTATTTACTGTTTTCCTCCAAATTCCCTCTCTGTTCCAAAAGTTAAACTTTAATAACAATATTATTTATTGCAGCTTATCTATAAAAAAGATGAAATACTATTACGAGGATAAATTTTACTGCTATGCTTTTCTTCAAATTTATCTTATATGTAAAACAATATGGTGTATTACAAAATGCAAAATATATTTGTTTCAGATTTAATGGTCTTTGAAGTGAGAAAAATATTAATAGATATAATCATTACAAAGACAATTACATGATTAAATGAGACAGAAAATGAAGTAATAAATACAGCAATACGAAGAAGTCCCTGCAAACTAGTGAGACATGGCTGGAATACCTGAATTTTTTGTTGCCACAGTGTTCACATCACCAAGCCCAGAACCTCACAATATTTAACCTAAATATGGATGCCTGAGAAGGCTAAATGAAATTGTGGCTGTAATTCTTGTATTTTAAGGCAGAAGAATAACTAAGTCGCTATACATAAAAACCATATAAAAACATACTTTTGTATCTAATGTGCTTCTTTGTATGCTTCTTTGTTTATTTAACACAGAATATATCTAAAAAACTCAGAATACATGTAAAAAAATCTGTGTTTACCACTGAAGTTGTAAATAAGGAGCAAAGGTTCCCCCTGAACTTTCATGGATGGACCTGTTTCACACTTGGCCAAACTGGCACAGCATAAAACTTGATGGCCCATTTGGTGAGGTGGTGGAAATCATGGGATGCCTTGTTAAACTTTTACACAGATACACCCACTTCACACACAGTTTATGACCAACGCTATAAGCAAACAAAGTGTATGACCAAAGTAAACCACAGTTCATATAGAAGTGAACGGGCAAGAAATGATATTAGACAAAAATTATTGTTGTTTTGATATAGACTTTTTTCCATAAGCAAGGATTCTTCTTGTTTCATAACAGAATGAACAAAGTGATGGTTATTATCTGAGCTACTTCGGTTTGGAGGTAGGAGATGCTCACCACACAAGAAACTAGGTGGAAGAGTTCTCTGAGATAGAGAAAAGGAAGCTCATGGGGGAACTCATTGCTTTCCACAAAGACATGAAAGGAGGCTGTAGCCAGGTGAGGATCAGTCTGCTCTCCCAAGTAACAAGTGACAGGCCAAGAGGAAATTTCCTCAAGTTGTGCCAGGGAAAGTTTAGACTGGAGAGGAGGAAAAAGTTTCTTCCCTGAAAGGATGGCCAGGTATTGGAACAGGCTGCTCAGGGAACAGGTAGAATTACCATCCCTGGAATATTCAAAAAAGCAGTGGAAGACATGACTTATCAGTGAGCATGGTGATGCCAGGCTAATGGTGGGAATTAGTCTTTTCCAACCTCAACAAATCCATAATTCAGCAACAATGAACAGGCAAACAAAATTATAAGAGAAACAAAAAATAAACTCTCAAATGAGAGAAACATTCTGTAAGACAAAAAATAAAGACCTTTTGTGGAATTCTGTGCAATACAGAAAGAAGTAAACAAGCACTTTTACTGGGTCTCAGTGCTTGCAAAATCAGCTGAACAGTCATGAAAGTAGACACTTAAAGGAAACAAACCCTTCACTGTTTCTTTATTTAATTTAACCAAGGGAGATTATGAGGAGATATATATATTAGATGCTGTTTCTAGAGTCTCGTTTTACATTTGTTATCAAAAAAGATTCAGGCCACATTCTATCATCAGAAATACCACTAAATCACATAAAGTGAAATATGACATTGATTTCAATAGAGCAAATCCAGATTTATACTTATGTAACTCAGAGAAAAATCTATCACAGTATATTACATACTGTTTGGTGGAGAATGAGAAATTCATCTATACATGAATGACTTTCTGTAACTTTGCATTCTTTTCAAAGAGTAATTAAAATAAGCAATCAATGCAGTAACACTTACTAGAGCAACCTCAGCAGCTGTCCCTATTCACCTTAGGGAAAAAAAACCCTAGTAAACAACAGTTAATTCAAGATGCTAATTTTGGATTCTTCTGGTATGGTGGAGACTGGCATTTGTTCCACAGCAATTGTCAAAATGTATATATACTAGAAATGTGATTTTTTTTCTTTCAGATTATTATGACCCAAATTGATATAGACATTTAGGAATGACTAAGATCTACTGAATCTAGATTTGAAATGCCTGGTGAGCGTGAGACTTAATGTGTGTTCTCTCATCAGATTAATTCCAGTTTTCCCAGCTCCTGTAATTCTTGTTCTTACCTTTTTGTGGACAAAGTTAAGTGATGTTTTGCCCTCTTGACTATCAAGACAAAGGCCAAAATGATGGCTTCAGTTTCAACAATGACAATTGCCTTGATTGCTATCTATTAGTCACAAGGAGTTTATAATGCTAGAGATGTTTTCTTCATTAAGAAAAATTATAATCAGTAAATAGTTACTGTATTACAGTAAGAAGAAAATGTAAAATAAAATATTATTATTTGTTTGCAAGTTTTACCTAATACCAGCTCTTCTTTCCCTGCTAGGTGTGATGCCAACTTTTAATCAGGAAAAAAAAAATGCAGCATACAGAACAGTGTAATATGTAAGAAATGTAACAAAAAATGGCCATTCAGTTTAACACACACAGAAGCATAGGTGCACACACAGCTGTTGTTTCTTACACAGGAAATAAAAAGCTCCTGGCAATATAACTTACTACAAAATTCATGGAGCAAACCTTGTTTAGGATGCCAGGTGTATGGGTAGGTACAATAAAATATATTTCAAGTAACTTACTCAGCAGTGAAAGATCTCCTCAACTGAGAAGCAAGTGTACAAACAAGCTGTATGATTAGCTTTTTGTTTTGTGTCTTGTACTCAAATCTGCTGTCATAGGCTGTGTTTGCCTTAGGTGTACAATGGCATATGTTGATATGGACCAGTGGTCCTTGCAACTTTGCTGCATGTCATCTTTCATTACCAAGGTCAAAGAAAAATTTTGTAGATGCTTCTATGTCTAATGTGACTACTGTAAGTAAATATATTAAAATATGTTACATTGTATGCAGATGCAGACGTTCTCAAATTTATTTGATAGAAAAAAATACTGAAAAAAAAGCCCTCAAGCAACAGCTCACAGACATTTCAATAGAATGCTAATTCTCACAATAGTCTTGATTAGAAGTGTGATGAGAATGAAACAAACTTCACAATGGGATTGCACATGAGCTGAAAGATCAATAATGGGAGATTGTTACACAGTTATGTCCCTGGGTTTCTGTGGGATTTTTCACCTAAGTTTCACTAATGTTGCTGTATTTGATTGATTGCAATTTTCTCCATTTCTGAGCTTTGCTCCAGAAAGTAACATTTTGTTCCATTCATCTTAGCAAGTGGCACAATGTTCCTTTAGCATCTGGTATTAATAAAAAGTCATGCTGCCTGTCTCTCTTGGTTGGCTCTCTCACACCAAGGCTGGTTTTTGGTAGCATTTAATATTCAATTGCATTGGCAGTCACATCTACATTTAATTGAAATAATCTTCTGAAAACAAATACAACTATGGGGGGAAAAGAAGCCATATTTAGATAATTTACATTGAGATAATTTACATTTCACATCTTCCTTCAGCACATCACACTCTGCCCTCAGCTTTTGTACAGAAGTAATAGAAACGTCCTTGGTTCACTTTTCATTCCTTGGTGGTATCTACAGCCACAAAGTGAGCTTAGACTCTGACCTGGCCTCCCATATGGACCCTGTTTGAAGTTCTTCCAAAATGCTTCATGAAGTGACCTAGCACTGACTTCCCAGGTGACAAACCTGCCCATCATTACTACTTGCTACTCACTGAAAAATGATCCTGCCAGTCTGAGGAGTTTTCCTGGGGTTTTAAAATAAGCACAGCAACCCAGGATTACTGCATACTGTTTGAAAGAGACTTTCACCCTTTCTGCAGGCAATGCTGCTCACGTCTTACCCAAGACAGCTACTCAAGCGCATTCAAGGGCATTCCCCAATTCCCCAGGAAACAATATGCTAATTCCCTATCTCCAGCTAAGCTGGGTCTTGGTGCACATCCAAATACAACTTAAAATTAATGACACAGTATAATGAACTATACTGGCAACTATCACACATATTGGACACATATAAGCAAAATTTTGTTCATTGACGAGTAAGTAAAATTGTGTTGGAGTACAAAGCTATGCTAGAGAATTACTACAGTATCAGTCCAGATCTGATTTTAGTCCATCCCTTTCTTATGCACAATTTCGTTTAAGTAATAAAACTTGAAGATGTTACCATTTTAATACCAAAATGACACAAAATCCCCACATTACCAGTTTTATTACAGACATGCAGCAAATTCATAATTCCACATTATTTATACTGGGGTAAAGCATCAGCCTACTTTTGGCTGGTTTTATTCTCTTCTGAAGTTTGCCTCTATGTGTCACATTTAAGCTCACCTATATTTTAGCTTAACACTTATAAAATACCTTTGCAGAGGTACAAATATGCACAAACACAAGAAACAAAAAACACAAGGTACTCTACAATGGAAAAAAAGTCAATTATTTTCTTCAGGAAACTATATGCTCCTATTTGAAGGGATTAAAAAAAGGTAAGTTGTAGGACTAGCAAATCATACAAGCCAAGAGTAGAGAAGTACAGTGCAATGTAAGGACTCAGAAGAGAACTTCTGGAAAGTAAGTGTGTTCCTTCAGTGATGACGCACGGGTCATTTTCATGCAAAGCACTCACCCCGGGGGCAAACCTAAAATATGCACTAATTAGCAATCTCACAGCTGACACCAGAACAAGGAACAATTATTTTTCTCTAGTAAAAATTACAGCTGTGTCTTAAGGATTTATCATTTTCAAGACAGCCAGCTACAAGTGCAAAAGAAATTAATTATTGCTAGAAGGAAATATGTTGACTCTACTGGGGTGCCTGTCTTGACCCCTAGTGTTTAAGGGTGTAGTACCAAAGCTGTGGCTCTGTGGTGTAAGAAAATATAGGAAGCCAACACTGCATTGAGAGAATATGTATTGCATGAGGTAAGCTGAGGTAACAGAGAAAAGGGCATGGTTTCAGATATACAAGATCAAAAGGAGCAGGGCAGAGGGCTGTAAGAAATTGACCTGATTTAAGGACTTATTAGTACTGAGAGTGTTTTCATTCTACTCCTTTCTCTATTTCTCTATGGCTGTGTCATTTCACAAACTTTTTCCAGTCTCCTCAGTGTTCAGGGGCTCCTGCTATGTAATAATTCTACTTATTAGTACAGCACTAAACTATCCACCTTCTTCTGTTACCTTATCTTTTTCCTAGATTAGTAAAATGCAATGGCTCTGGAAGTCCCAGAGTTTTGAGAACAGGTGAGCACACAGATAGGGAAACTAGATTCCCCTGACCTTGGTGTCAGGGAACTGTTAGGCTACAGACAGAAACAATGAAGGACAAAAACAGGCAAAATAACATTATGTATCAACTAACATTAAAAATTTCTATATTTACTGGCAAACATTTGACAGAGGCAAGTGTGGGGAGATACTCCTTTCTTGTTCTGGAAATGTTACGTAATGATGCAAAAAAGGTGGTAGGATTTTGTATACTCTTGA
The DNA here is from genome assembly GCF_008360975.1 of Lichenostomus cassidix. NCBI lineage: Eukaryota > Metazoa > Chordata > Aves > Passeriformes > Meliphagidae > Lichenostomus > Lichenostomus cassidix. The sequence goes on along the minus strand of NC_139480.1, from coordinate 37,639,830 downwards.
TTCATGCCCTGTAAACACCCACACCATTACACCACGGACACCAGTACAGAGTTAACCTGAGCCCTTCTAGGTGTATGTAATTCTTAGCAATTCCACATAAATTTTTTTGAAAACTGATGAATGGCTTGGACCACTCTGTCAGCCTACAAACATGAGATACACACCCAATGAAGTCTCTTTTCTCTCTTTTCATTCAGACAGGAAGGAGAGTGAAATGCTGTGAGAAGCGAGATACTAAGTGGAACTGAGCCACGCATTCCAGGGCTGTGCTGACACTTGGGTTACAGTGAGCCAAGATGTCGTGACACTGCACTGGGACTTGCCATGGGGTGATGAAGTGCAGAAGGCAAACATGGCCACTTCACATGAGAGAGCAGCGCTGGTTGCTGTCTGCCACTCTGTTTGAAAGGAAAGTGGGGCATTTCCTCATCCCTGTGATGTACACGACTTTCACGCCACTACTGAAATTTTGTTTCAATCTACACAGGTGAATTATTTTCCTTATCACTCAAGCAAAACATCTACCGCTGTGAATCAAAGATGTAACTCAGATGATAGTTTCCAGTGTTGAACTTTTTCTGTTCTCTTTTTTGCCTTTGCTGCTCCCTCCATTTGATTATTTTCAGTCAGCCTTTTCTTGCAAATGTTCTCACTTTTAATAATACTTAAAGTAAGGAGCTACTTACTACAGTAATTAGTTTTTAAACTTAATTAATACAATGAAGCCATACGACTAAGAACTTCTTAATTATTTTCACAGAACAGATATCACAAAAACTGGGGACTCTTGTGAAGTATACTGTAGTTCAAATGAACAAAGCAGTCTCAGAGTTTTATACATATACTGTGGGGAGTCAGGAAGTCATTCAGTATCTCCTACAGACGGAAAAAGTAGAGAAGACTGGAGACGAGGTCACTTGACCACATTTGCCCCACAACAATAACACACAATTGAACTCAGCCCTCGCCCTCCACAGCTTTGTGATTCAGAAGACCTCAGAGGAAGGCTTTTCTTACAGGGCTGATACAGGTTATGTCTGCTGTTAACCAAACAGATTTGCTGCACATTCCATTCTCAACCATTCCAGTAGCTTCAAATGGTAAAATTTTAGTATTTTATCAGGAGTCATCGTAAGACATTGAAAACATACTGTTTTCTTCTATAGTGATATATATTTCTAAGATATCAATTTATATCCCCTTAAATGCTTGGTCATAGGGTACATGGACAGAGCTTTTGTGAGCATCAATGAAAAAAGCCAAGAACCTGAAGAGAAAATTAAGGATCCCACAACAGATCCAGGTGTTCTATAACAATTCAACTAAGGCAAGTCATCATGGGTTTTGCAGTTTCTGTGCCAGACCTGCAGCTGTGACTGGTGTAGCTAACAGGAAACCACTACCCTTTTCTCTCTAAACTAACACCACCAGGAAAGGGAATCAGGACAAAAACATCAGAGATACTGGTACTTTACACTTTATCTGTCTCCTTCACAAAAGAAGTACCAACAAGAGTTAAAGAACCTGGAGACAGTCTTGTCTACTGAAGCAATAAATATCCACTTCTGATTGCCACTCATAACATCCTATTTTGGACCACAGGGAATCTGTTAGCTACCCAGAGACGACGTTGGGTGAATGGGTAAATTTTTTTACTATGCTACAGTTATTTTTATATTGTATGTATTTTTTTTTTTTTAACCAGACAGAGATCATTGCTGGAAATGTGAAACTGTATGTATGCCTTCTGCAGAACCTGAAATCAAGGAGGGAATAATCAGCAATGACAGTAAAAAAAACTCAAGAGTTTGCAGAACTGTTTCTTCTTATGCATTATCTTTTTGGGTTTTGTTCTTTTTCAAGTTCTCCTTCTTTCTTTCAGTGCTTGTTCTTTAATAAGTTCTTGTTCAGTAAACAGAGCACACCAAGTAGATAAAGATGCCAGTGCTCTCACACATCTACATAAGCAATTTTTATAATTGATGCAGAAACTGCCCAAGCATAAGGTCCACCTGCTGCAGCAGTACAAAGGAACTGAAAAGCAACCAGATGTGGACAAGTGTGAATTCTCTTCACATTCCTCATTCTCATATATCTCCCACCTGTTGGTGTCAGCAGAACAGCCAGAGCAAGGCTCACACCAGCTTGTACATATGTGATGGCATTATGGCCAGGTGGCATGAATTCATACAGTCCCCCTGACATTCTGGCTCAGCTTCAGCAGAGCCTCCAACTGCCACCAGAGCCAGAATGCTGTCATTACATCGGTGACACGAGTAGAGCAAAACCCTAATTGTTGCAGGTTTTTACACAAAAAAAAATTAACTCAGATAATAAAAAGTAAAATTCCGTTAATGATAATTAAGTGTGCTCACCTGATGGATTTTCTTGCCTCAAGGCCAACACTAGTCTGCACACTGCTCAAATACCTTTTAATTAGTATGACACATTAATACTATCAGTCATTTAACTATGCTTTCTTACTTTAGAGCCAAGAAAGTGAGTGGAAAAATAAAGTCCATAAAAATTTGAAACATTCTTGAATAATTTATTACTTTAGCACATTTACTCACCACCGCCTTTTCGAGATCTTGCTCACTTAACCACTTGAAGAATCCCTACAAAGGTCTAAAATGGGACAGGGCAAAAGGAAATTCCTAAAAATACTAACCTTGTAATACATTCTGGTTCATTTAGAAGCTACTGCAATATAAACACATAGGCACAATCAAATATTACATTGCACATATCTATTTTTCTCACAGGGTAAATTAAACAAAATAAACATTACAGTGAAAGAATATTTTTTAAATGGAGGAGATATATGTGCTCTGTAGTTGAAGTCTCTCGTCTAAAGAAAATGGTTGCAAATCTCTGTACCATGAACAATAAAATGTAATTTGTTCTTAAGGCTGAATTCTTTATTTTTCTGTGATTATGCATGTATTTTCAGAGATCTATGCATATACTTGCAATCGTACGATTTAAAATTCATTTGTAAAGAAAAAGCATATTTATAGGCCAAAAAGGAAAGACATTAAAGTATTTAATTTCAACTTAAATATGCTTATTCTGATAATCCAAAGTAATTCTGTAAGAGAAGTAAAATGTGTTCAGTTTTGCTCTTTGTAACATTTTCAACTTTTTTTTAATATTGTGATCAGTAAGAACTCACAGTAACTTTTAATAGTAACATTACCGGAAGTAATGTAAATTGTAATGACTGAAAATATCATATTCTAAAGCCACAGGCTCATAACTGCACAGAGGAGCTAATATCAAACAGGTCATGCAAAATGACCAAGTATTCCCTACACAGTATGTGAAAGGTTTGATGGGGGGTCATCTGCAAAGCTGTAGAGATATTCACCCATAGTAAACTACACTAAAGTAAATGCAACAAGCGTTATACAAGGTGGCACTAATACTTGCAAAACGTTCTTCAAGAGTGAGCACACGTTCTTATATTTGAATTTCTTATTTGTCTTATTCTTGGCTCTAAAAGTAAATTGCTGACATTAAAATACTGTGTTTACTGTCAGTGCTGAAACAGCATGCTTTTTTAGTATTATTCTTGTGATCAGCCCTCAGTTGGAAGTCACCACCATGTGGCCAGCGAGTGTCCACAGAGGCTATTCTAGCTCATCACCACCTGTCCTGAGACCCTACTGTCAGCTCAACTCAGAGTCATGCCTGCTTTGCTGACACCCCTGGGCAGATTAGAAAGCCAGAAGGGACAACTGTTATCATGCAGCCTGACCTGAGGCATTACAAAGGGCTTAGGAATTCCCAGAAGAAATTCCTGTTTGTAGCAGAGATACTATCTTAGAAAATCACGACTTTGATTTATAAACTACTTTTCCTAAAGAATTCACCATTACTGTGTGCAGGTGCCACCATGGTTCTTTATAGCATGAGTCACCTACTTCCAATTGCTAATCTGTTAACATCTTTGTCTGCTAGGTTTTAAGCCTTCTGTTTTCAGCTTTCTGTTCTCCACATATACAATTATAGACTAATATCAAGTCTTCCTGTAACGATTTTGTTTTCTAAGCAAATTGAATAAAACTCATTGAGATAATGTATCACCATACAGAACATTTTCTAACAAGTCTTGTGGCTCTTAAGGACATCAGGTTTCCAACATCCTTGCTGAATAGTAGGAAATAAGATTAGGGTTTGTATTCTCTAGCTGCACAGAGCTGAGAGATAAAATGATCTCCTTATTTTTATTCTATATTGCCCTGTTTATACCTTCCATGATTACATTAACTCTTGTTGGCTACAGTTCTGGATGAAAAATTTCAGGTATATCCATTATTATTACCCATTAGAACACCTAAATAGTTCTCCTGTGTAGCAACCCTCATTCTGTAACCTGACCTATCTTTCTTCTATCTTAATAGCTGTGCTCATAAAACATATTGTTTGCCTCAGAAGAGTTCAATCCTTTATTATTCAAGTCCCACACCTGCATTTCCATTATTTTGCCTGAGAGTGATCTCAGACTGACAGGCTTATAATTACCTAGGTTATCTCAGTCATTTAAAAAATTGTTAGTATGACCTTTACTCCCACAAGCTTCTGGAACATCCCCAGTGCTCCAAGCTATAATGAAAATCGATATTAAAAATCCAGTGAGTTCTTCTGCCAATCCTTTGAAAATATTTAGCTACCTGTTACCCCAATGTACTGACTTAAGATTTCCAGCATCAGTAGCCTTAGTGACTAAGGAGTAGAAAGAATTTCATAAACACAATACACTATGAGTATGGCAACCTGCTTATCCTCACATACAGAACAGATGATGAACACTCCTGTGAACACTCCTGGCTTCAGCTCCAATTTAAGCACAACAGAGTCATTATTCAATCAATCAATCAATCAATCGATCAGAGCCATCAATTCTATTGAGTACACTGAATCATTATTGCTTAGCATCCTTCACAATGGGGCCAAAGTAGATCAAACTTAGAAAACTCTAAACATGTATGTGAACATGTATCTGTAAGTGATGAAATGCAAGTGGCAGGAACTAGCCACAGAAAACCATAATAAAAGATATTTTTGAGAGAGAGGAAGGACTGTAATGAGAAGACTCATCATGACAAAAATGATTATCCAAGAAGCTTTTCCTCAAAAACTCTTAAGTCCAGGGAGTTCTGTGTTTGCTCTTTATGCTTGCAAAATACTACATTCTTCTTTCCCAAGAGCTAAACCCCTGCCTAATTATCTACAAAAGCAAAAAGTGCAAATACTTTGAGATTCTACTTAGCAGAATGGCAGTAAATTTATTGCAAAGTTACAGCCAAGTAAGTGAATTTCACAGAAGGTTCAAAGTATCTAATGCTGAGCCTTTAACACTGAGAAATGCAAAGTAAAAGGTTTGCAGAGGCACAGAAAGGACTTCTAAACCCAACAAACTTCTGGTAATGCACAGCAGAAAAGAATTTCTTAAAAAAGATAACTCTTTACATAACAATCCATTCATCTTTCCTGTTTGTACATTTAAAATGCATGAACAGTCAGGATAAAGATTTTGTATCAGAGATAGATGTAGTGCTATGGAATTAACTACCTTTGTACAGAGTTGGTGACATTCACAAGCAGTAGGGATATTTAATATGCAGAACTTCAGACTAATACCAGGACCACGATGTACAGCAAGAATGGCAAGGTTATCAACCATGTATTTAATTTCTTTCTTACACAAATGTGAAATAATTTATTAAAAACAGTGGAAAAATAAACAATCACTCCACAGGAAAAGTAGTTGTATTAGGCTGATTTTGTGCTGTTCAAAAACATTTTAAATGGAGCCCGAGATCCCTCAATTTTCACTGAAATGGTCAGCAAAAGGGATTCCCATCCTGGTTGCAACATTAGTTGCATGCAAGTGCAAAGCTGTATCTTTAAGAACAGAGCATTACTCTGCTACAGGTATTATCAAGCACACTACCCCAGTATCAGCTGGAAATCAAATACAGAGTATGTGCAATTTCTATGTATCAGCTCAGTCATATTTTCTAACCTTTTCCTTGATATTATTCCATCTGAATATAAAAATAGTTAAACTGCTTGAATTAACTATTTCTTCACTACTTGCAGTTCTGGCAATATCAAGACATCATACTGCCTGCCTGTCTTGACATACTTTCCCCTCAGTTATTAGGTAGTGACAGACCACTAACAACAGCAAACTTGCAAATATAATCATCAGCAACAGTACAAAAATAAAGATTGGGAGAACTATTCCTATTTCCAGTCTATTCATCTGATGATGTGTTCTTTCTGAACTTTATGCTGCTAACCTTTTAATCTCACAATGAGACTGAGTGTCAGTTGTGAGTGATGAGGCAAACATGGGTAAACACCTTTTTCTAGGTGCACCTGGCTTTGACTGAGACAGTTCCTTTCAAAGGATGTTCCACAGGAAGATGTTCCCAAACACTCTCAGAAGCTGCCACAGCCCACAGCAGTTGAAACCAAACCAGGACAGATGGGGGGAGTGTTTTACTTTGACTAAGAATATTATGTGAAAAAAGAAGTAAAAAAGTAAGTATTAACACCAGAAGATTAACACTCAAAGAAGTGACAGCTTGCTCCTTTCATATTTTAGCTAGATTTAATCTTGTATTAATTAATTGGCTTAAAATATTCAAAACTTGTTTTTCTTTTAGCATAGGAAGAAATGGGAAATTATGAAAAATTAACTGTGTGTTACAAAGTCTTCAAAGCAGTTATGTCCTTACATTCTTTTGCAATATATTATTCGAAAGAAACAATAGGAGAAATCCCAAATATTTTTTTATTGAAAGAATTTACACCTTGAAATAGATTGAGTACATGCTGTGGCAGAAACATGGATGGCAATCTAGCTCTTCAATTAGATTGAGAGTGCTGAATATATACAATGTTGTTTCTACCATCCTGAAAAATTAAAAGTATATATTTTCATTTTCCACTTATCATTTCCATTTTCCTTTCACCAACAGCAACAAAAAGATTTTATCACTACTTAAAGACACATTTCCTTTGAACGATTACCCTAACTATTTATAGGTTACACTGAGACTTAAGTCTGCGACAGGAAATTCACTGATATTCAACGTAGAAAACATGCACTCTAAATCTGTTTCTTAAATGGTGAAATTAGTTTTAATTCTGCGTTAGACCAGCAGGCAAGACATTTTCTAGTCACAATGACTTTTCAATGGGGTTATTTTTATATGGAGATTAAATCTTAAAGCATAGCCTCCGTAGTATTTGATCTGTTTCATTGCTAGGTACTGGAAACATAAGCAAGCACATAAAAATAAAATAGTAAGCCGAGGAAGTCCAGATATGGATAGGCAAATAAAATCTATTGCTGCATATACCACACAGAAGAGATCTATCTATATTCTGTACACCAAATGTCCTGATGAATTCAAGAGCATAATATGCAATATGTATGAATTTACAAAGAATATTTAATAGTATCTGCAGTACCATTCTTTAGAAGAAAATGCTTCCTGTGACAGCCTCATGACAGAGGACTGAACATAGGTCAGACTCCCTGTTTACCATCTCATATTTTAAAAAGTGCTCTCTAATCATGAATACCTTCAATCCAAACACTGCTTAAAAGAGGTGTGTATTTCCTCCAATGATCTGGAAAGAAAAGTAATTGCTTGCTATTAGATGTTAACTAGAGAAAAGGGAAGCAACAGCAGTTAATGAAAGGTTTTTCACATAGGACAATAGGACATAGATGAAAAGATTTAATTTCTGAATATTTTAGCTTGTCCACTATCTTTGTAAGTTCTCTCTCTTTTCACGTGACAAAAATTCTTACAATCAAAAATATTTAAACAACTTTTCACACTAAGAAGACTTGCTTACCCATCACTCTAAAATTTCCACTCGAACACAGAAGATAAAGTTTTCTGCAAAGATTCTGGATGTGCATGCCCTAGTTATTTATATACACACACATCTACCCAGGGAAGAACATAAATGTATTTCATAAGTTCCAACGTGATAAATGGTAGATTTATAGAAACTGGTGCATTGCAAACTGGCTGAGTGCTCTGAACATAAAGTGAGAGACATCATTATTGGTGCTATAAATACTTTGCACGGTAAAATCATACTGTATTTTATGTGGCAATACTGAACAAATAATACAGAAACTGTCTCTGTTTCTGTCTCAGCTTAAAATGTAATAACCTCTGAATGATCCCAACAGAAGCTGAACTGAATAGGCACAGGCATTGCTTCCAGTTTTTATAAGACCCCAAATCCATTGCATCATCATAGCTGCAACAGAGACAAAGCATTATCTGATTTTCTAATTAAATCATCTAGATCTTTTTCGTGAAAAGTGAAATGTTTAATGCTCAGTTATAAGCCTTATTCTTTCTTTCATCCATCAAACTCTACAAGATCCTTTGTATATTATGCCTTTAAAGAAAAGTAGGGATGCAAAGCCCCTGTGTGCCTGAGACCTTTGGGACCTGAGGAAAACTACTTTGGTGCAGACTTTAGAAGGGAAGATTTGGAAATATCATTCTAATGTCATAGTTAAGCATCTGAGGGCAGCAGTACCATGAAAAAGTTGGCTGGTAAGATAAATGTATACATCAGGGAGATGAAGACTTCCTGTGTATTCCTGCTCATTCCATAAATGTGTGACTGTTCCCTACTCATCCCTTTTTCCTGTTTGTTAGGCATACTGAGTTCCCCCAGCTCTCAGCAGGTTAAGGGGGAACTTCTAGGCAGTTACCTTGGTAAAGCTCAACCTAGAATCTGCTTGTCTAAAGGGCTCAGAACCCTACTTAAAAAATGAGCATTTTTCGAAGAGCATGCTTAAATTTATCTGTTCCACTTTTTCTATTATTTATTGAACAATAACAAATAGACTCACATTTAAAAAGGACTTTGGGATCTCCAGCTGAAAGATGCTATTCAATTACTCCCATGAAATCATTGTTAAAAATGAGATTCCCTATTATGCCCATTTTCTAATCAGCTAAAGAACACTAAGTTCAAAAGTTCATCTTGATACATAATCTGTTTAGGAAATTTAAAAGTGAAGGCAGAAAAAGGACAGGAGAAAAATGTCAAGAAAAAAATCCAGTGATAACAAAGGGAGAAGAGCAACTAAAATTAAAGAGATTGTAAAATTACTCTGAGAAGGCTAAGAAAAAAAAATTAAATTACAAGTATGATAGATTTCACAAAGTGCAAGCACTACTGCCTTTGTCTTTATTCCTACTATCATACATCATACACAATTCCTAACAGTTTTTTTTAAATTATTTAATGAACTTTCCTTATCAGAATTCTACAGAGAAGAAAATGTTGAGAAACAAAATTATTTGGGAACCCCGACTGCCCACAAAATTCTTTGAAAGGCTAATTTAAGATATGTCATATTGTAGAAGCTTTTTTCTCTAATTATGATATTGATCTCATATAGATATAAAACCATCCCCTCAGGCTCACAGCTTTGCAGTAACCAGTGCAATCACTTCCCATGAAAAACAAGAATAAGGTCATGTTGCACAGACCATGGAGCCAGACGTCTTATACCGAAATCTGTACAGTAATGTTTTAAAGGTAATTTTAATGGTCTTTATTTAAAATTTCCACTGCAAAACACATTAAATGGATTTAATCTAAAGAAATTCTTGGGCACCCATTTTTACAAAATTGATCACTGTGACCTAAGTGCTAATCTTCATTCAACCTTCCCCCCAAATTTTAAATAATTTTTGCTTCTAAGACTTATTTTCTTTAAGTAACACCTCTATTTGGTTTGGCAAAAGACCCAACAAGGTAATGTTTACACTAGATGGGGGTTTCATATGTCAGAATCAAGCAAAATAACTTTATACTTTTCAGATATTTCCCCATTTTTTAAATAACATACATCCATGCAGCAAAAGCATGTCTGAACCATTCCCTGAACCATCTGCTTAACTGAAGACAACTATCTTCCTTTCCTCCTGATAAAAAGCCCCAATAAACACTGTTTATTGGGGAAAACCAGATAACTATAAAAAATCAAACATGTAACTATAAACATTAAGCAGTTTCAATTTACTACCAATGCACATACAGCTCCACCAAATTATTTCCTGTTTCCACTTCTGTGAACTACTTGTGCATTTCCCTTAAGCACTCTGAGTTTCAGATATGGCTTATATTTTCAAGAGATGCACACAGCAAGCTGCATGGTAGCTTCATCTGCCCTAATTTAATTGACAGACACTATGTTCCTTCACAGTCAGCAGCAAGAAACAGCTCCCTTAGAAGATGAGTCATCCTATCCTATAATAAAGGTTGAATTAAAGTGAGATTAATTGCCTATCCGCTGGCTGTAAAACCAGATCAGATCTGTATGGTAAACTTACACATCCCACTAATAGGTATCTACAACTGGACAAAATGAATCCCAGTCCTTATTTCTCCAATCATGACAATTAAGGGGAGAGAGTTCAATCATTTGAAAGAATATACTGCAAATGATCAGTTTACCCTGCCCTAGTAATTTTTTTTTCCCAGTTTCAGCAACAGCATTAATCCATTTGACTGGCACTGCTGGCTGCAGTTTTCACCTTCACGCTTCACATGTTAAAATATGTCAAGCCAGCCCTGCTGTCTGACCTCCTCCATGCTCCAGAAGTGTGTTGTGGTGCAAAAAAAGCTAATCTATGGAAACAAAATGGCTAAAAACACATCGCAGAGCATTGCAAAGGTGCATAACTGTTCTAGAAAGTGAAGCTGTTGAAGAAGGGACAGAACATTCTTACAACATATTTCAAAGACAAAGTTTCAGATCTCTCAGAAATACTCAGCAGTAATTAATACTGCCTGTAAAAGAACTTATTCATATTGGATTAGAGTTTTTGAGGTGAGATGACATTGCACCCAGGAAGGTAAATTGAGATTTGGCAGAAAAAAACATAGTTATCTGCTCTATTCATTTTGTGCTGTGTGTGCTTTAAATCAGGAAGTGTGAAGTGAAAACTGCAGTAAAAGATGTAAGAATTCTGTCCAAGGAAAGTGAAGCAAAAACTTTAGAATTTGACCTTTACATGTTAGACTGTAGCTTTCAAGCCTTCACAATTATTTTTAATTGCTTACACTGTGCAATATTGTTTCAGTGCCATTCAACAGGAGAGGAATTATGGTTCTTTTTCCAAAAAAATGGGCAAAAATATTTTGAATACAGAAATAGCCAATCTGACACTATAATGCTAGTATCTGGCAGGAAAAAAAAAGCTGCTTGTATCAGTGTAAGTTTAAAAATCCTATATATGACAGGATTAGAACTTCTTGCAGGACACAGAAGTGTCAATCAGGACAGAAGAGTCTTTGACAATATGACTACTGTACTAGTTCACTACATTATGATTGTGTGCCTGACCTAATACAAAGTTAACAACAAGGTAAGAAAAAATCCTTTTCTTCATTGACAATGAAGAAAATTAATGGAAAAGCCATTGCCTAAATTTGTACAGACCTAATTGCACTCTAATGACACATTTGTATCACAAGGTGTTTGTGCTACAGAAGCCTCATTTCAGTTACAATTAGGTAGTTTAAAGAAAGTGAGGATATGCATATTCACCATTGCCCATTTTTGCCAGGAGTCCTCCACTGTGGCAGTCAAACATTATCCCAAAAGATGTAAAGAGATCTACCATGCAATGGCAAAGAGTAGCAGTTCTTAGCACCCAACAATTTCTAATCTAATATTACTGAAACTTAAGGTGGCAGGAAATTCACAGATTTTCAGAATACCCCTGGAACAGAAAGATCCAGTCCACTATGAAAAATGTTTTCCTTGAAATTGTTGTTAGTAATCTCATTCTTTTCAAAATGAAAAATGACTGTAATATGCACATGATATTAGGAACTACAACAAGTTTCTACAGATTTTCCATGAATGTCATATTTGGTTTTTGAATTACTGCACGACAAAGATGCAAAACTACTTTTCTATCCAGCACGGCTGTTTTTCCTTTTGGCATTGAAAGATAGCTAGGTAAAGATGATGAAGATGTTCATTCACATATCCCACTGCAGTTCATTCTTCTTCTTACTTCTGTTGATGCTTTTGAAAAAGTCTAAATAAATTCTTTTTTCTAATTTATATGCCCTTCCTATGCCTGCAGACTGCCAGTTTAGATACGTCACCAGTAATAACAATGAAAAATTGCTGTGTGCCTCATGCTCTGTTTTCTTCATCTGCTTTAGAAGCTCGCTCCAGCTACCACAAGGGAGTTCAGTTGTGAGTAGTAACAAATCTAATTTAACCTTACCAAGTCACAGTTTTTTCATCTTAATAGCTATTCTGCACAGCCCAGAAAACTCATTAATGGAGAGACTCTCAAGTCTAGTTCATGTCTTTTATAGGAATGAACTAGCTTACCAAAGAGAACACATTTTGTAAAAAGATAGATAGCTTAAAGACATTCTCAACTACAATTGTCAGTACTCCACAATTATTGACACAAGCAGTACCTTTGTGCTACTTCTTGTAGTTGATCCTGAAGAATCAAGCATGCTTAGCAATGACACACAGAGAAATTTAAACCAAAGATAAGCAGTAATGTTAAGTTTGAAGGTCACCTCAGGTACTCGAATTGCTCAGGAGGCAGTAGCATATTCTTTCACTTATCATTCTGACAAGTGATACCAGCTAGACTGACATTCAGAAAGCATGAGCAACTAACATGTCATCATTTAAGTTTTAAGTTAACTAAGGAAGCAGCAGCTCCTGTTTCCTTCCATCCCGAGACAAAAATAGTGTTTCACCAATGTGAACCTTAGGATAACTAACAGGAAAAGCTGGATAGCTAGGTCTAGCCTGTGAGGTCAAATTAATTGTGTAGGGCAAAAAAAAAACCAAAACCAAAACAACTGAGTATCTGAAGCCCTTTAGTAGCAGAACTCTTCTGGGAAAGGGAAATGGAAAAATGAGAATAGTAGAGCCAGATGTGGAGGAAGGAGGTGATCACAACTCGAAACATGGTTTCTGGGGATGACTAAGGAAAATCAATGCTTTATGCTTTGGAAAGAAAGAAAGAGAGAAAGAGAGAAAGAGAGAAAGAGAGAAAGAGAGAAAGAGAGAAAGAGAGAAAGAGAGAAAGAGAGAAAGAGAGAAAGAAAGAAAGAAAGAAAGAAAGAAAGAAAGAAAGAAAGAAAGAAAGAAAGAAAAAGAAAGAAAGAAAGAAAGAAAGAAAGAAAGAAAGAAAGAAAGAAAGAAAGAAAGAAAATAAATTTTTTTCATGTTTGCTGAAGATGAAAAGTAGAAATATGATCTGAATATGCTATGTAATTAGACAATTTATTTCACTTCTATCTTGCTGATTCTTGCCCATTTCCAAAGCATATCCACTTCTGGATAAAAGCAAGACTTTAAAAACAAATCAATGCTGGACATAGTATAACAGCTGATGCTACTGAAGCAGCACCAAGACAAGCAGGCTTGGCTAGAAGTGAGTTAGGACTGTGGATATACAACAATATAGATGAACACAAAAACTATACCCCACATTCTGAACTGTCAGGGGCAGCAACAGCCACAGAATTTTGTAATGGATGAAGACAAATAAGCCAAATCCTATTCTGACAAATCCTTAGAGTGAAAATATTTATTATTTTCAAGGAAGTCAAAAGGACTTAAATACACACCAGAAGAGTCAACAATTCACCTTTATTAATTTTAGATGCAAGTCAATGGACTACAGAGTTGGTACTGACTGTTCTGCATGAACCTGTTGAGTTCTAGAGCCTAGCCTTCTGTTCCTAAAGTACTTATCAAAAGCAGACATACTACTGAAGTGCCTACTTCACTAACTATGAAAGAAACTACATTTGAGTAAGTCATACAGGTATATCATGTACTGAAAAATGTCTGCCTTTAATAAAGTCCACACCTGGGAATTCTCATGAAGTCTTACCCTGTTGCTTCTGTACAGTGAGTTTTTGTATGGAGTAAACTCCTGTTTTCTACTTAACCCAAATGGAATAATGATAGGCATGAACTTTTTAAAGAGTTTCAATCCTGTAAATTTTCATTTCCATATCTTTTGCATTCTGACCAAAGGAACAAAAAGGAAAAGTAATAAGAGAATCATAATTCTGACTTTGTTTCAGGATTTTAAATGAAGTATTTTTTTTTTCCTGGTCAGAAATTTACACTCTACCTAAAGAAAAAAAGTTTATAGTTTTAGTTTGTGACAGGAAAATTAAGGAGATCCTCATACCTGTAAAAGGTGTGGTATCATCTGTCAACCACAACTTCCAGTAACGCAGTATGGAAAAGCTTCCTGTAAGCTGTACATCCTATCACCACACAGCAACACAGGTCTGGCTATTTTAATCCCAGCGCTGATATTAATTCATTAGCAATCAAGTAAACAAAACAAAAAACCAAAAAAGATTCAGGTGCTAAATCTTCCTTATAGATATGTATAATCCCCCACAAGTAGAAATGGCTTACTCACTTTGATGAAAGTATCTGATTGCTATTCCATGGACAGAAGCACTACTGTGATGAATACAGATCATGGTCATATCTGCTCTGAGCAGCTGGCTTAACCATTAAAATACACAAGATAGGAAACACTTTTACTGCAGAAACCTCTTTTGAGGATATGCTTTAACACAAGTAGTTTGAGTGGTCTCCTTATTTCTGCTTAAACTGAGAACGATGAAATACTTGTTAAGAAAAACTACTCTGAGCTGTTATCACCGTGTATTCAGAAGCTACAAATCCCAAACCATGAGACTGGCATACTGATTTATTTTTTTTTTAGGATAACTATGTGATCATTTTCTCAATATTAGGAATCTGATCTGTAAAAACACAGACTAACACTTTTCTTTACTTTTTTTCCAGAAAAAACCCTAGAAATTATATTAAAGAGAGAAGTGATTATCATGTAAGCAATTTAATTCCATAAGGTGAGGCCTTAAAAACCTCTCTCATTGAGAGGCTTATAACAGTCCAGAGATGCTTGATTTCTGCAAACAATGATCATTTAAAGTTGCTCTGCATTTGATAAGAAATAGTATCTTCTCTATTTACCTGTGATTAAGAACCAATTTTATCTTGCTTTCCTGTGTTAGCTGAAGTCCTAATTGCAAAAGTAACACTAATTCAATACAATATCTGGAGAAATGGGTTCTGTTGCTTTTGTATGCTTAGCTAAGTGAAGCAAAAAACCTCCAAATGGTACAGAGGAAACTTTTTTCCAGCACCAAACTGTACATTTCAGTAAAGAAATAAACAAAATCCCCACAAATTGCATCCTAAATTTGTAATTTTTGTACTTGGTCTACATGAAAATACTTTTTTATGGTAAGCTTCCCAAACATTAGCCTGTCAACAGAGAAGTACCATATTCTTTCCTTGCCAGAATCAACCTTGAACATACTGCAGGTTTAATTCTGTACATAGCCATGGACAAACCCCTTCCTTGTATGCTCAGCCTTGCCATTTTGACTTGGACATAGTACCAACACTTTTCACCAGGAAGGGCTTTCTGAGAAGGTGCTAAAGTTCAGTATGCACTTCCACTGAATCTGTCTTTCCCACAGTTTCAGGGTATACGTACTTTTTAATGATTTTGTGGTACTAAATACTTTCCACCAGAAGATTTGATTTAAGTCTATCTCTGATGTCTTTATACTACACTGCACCCAACAACATATACTGTGTGTGTAGATCCTGACTGTGGCTTTTCAGGGGTACAGCAAGTCAAACAGTAGAAATAAGGTCCAAATGTATTACATTGCTCGTGGAGAGAGAGGCAAAAAATTGTGGTCCACCGTGTGTATCTTAAATCTATCACTGGATGGCAAGAATATTCATAACAGAAAGAAAAGGTTTCTCATTCTCAGAAAAATCTCGTATTTCATTTTCACTACCAGAAATAATTTAGGAAGTATATTTGTTATGAATGTAAAGCTATTTCCTTATTTGCCAAACAGTTGAGAAACTTAACAAAATCTAGTGAAAAACACAACCTAGAAAAGCTTTAAAAGAACCATAAGAAAAAGAAAGGTGTAAAAAGGAAAACACTTTCAAAAATAATCAGACTAATATATGCTGAAGAATTTTGTATCACAGCTCCATCTCAAGTTATACTGGTGCCTACTTTGCTTTAAAAAATGCACTCAATATGCAAGGCTGCAGGCTTGTGTGTTCAGTTTTAATTAAAGGAAATTTCACTAATTACTTATTAATCCAGTGCAGTGATTTTTCATATGCTTCGTTCATACAGAATAAAATCTGTGCCTTTAAAATTTTAATAGATGGAAGCTAGAACGAGGAGATTGGTGGATATAAACAGATTCTTTCACACTCATATCAGCAGTTCAAATCCATATTATCTTTCTGGGGACCAAGAGAAACCATCTGTTTAGAAGCCTACATGAAATGAGTTGATTATCTTAAATATAACCCCTAACAGGCACATGTTCATCACCTACTTGATTGACACACATGCTGATAGATAGCAGGAAAAAAAAATGAACTATATTCACATCAAGAGCTCAGCCTAAAGTGCAAAAAGGAAATGTATTGCTACGACAACCAGCAGTTTTAATGCTGTTTATAGTGAAATTGTTCCTGAGATAATAGATAACTTCAGTTGTCATCAGCCGTGGTTACGTACTAAATTACATAACAGAAGTGGAATAAGGGACAGTCTGTTATTTCAAGTGTCTGTGTACTGTTTTTCACAAACGTTTTTCAATCCATGTAACCAAAAATGTTTCTCTGGTTCAGAACAGTCAACTTCAAACTTTTATTACAGTGGCTGAAAGCTGGTTGAATTTTGACACAGGGTTTAAGTTAAAATAGGCTGACCTAAATGCAAAGCATTCGCTTTTCTTGTAGTCCCAGTTTTTTGTCTCCCCATTTACATTCTTCCAATTCTATTTCCCTTCTTTATATGGTAATTTACTCTCTGAACAAACCAGATTTTACTGCTACCACAAAAGTAATTTAAAGTTCGTGCTCATATTTAATTTTTATTAAACCAGGCAGAGAAAATGACATTATGCAAATTGTTCTGAAACTAATGCAGAAGCCAGAGAAAAATGGCTAGCCTGGAAAAAAAATTTTGGAATCCATTAGAATCTGCACATATTCTTCCTTTTTTTGCATTCCAACAGACTGTGCAGTGTAGAGTTTAGGCACCCACAAATGGCTTGCTACCACCACCCCCCTTTAATGAGAAGTCACGCTGTCATAGAGAACACTTTATAGATTTTTCCACTTCATCTATCTTCTCACCAAGAAAAGAAACTGTCTTCAGCATCAAAGAGGCATTGGAACAGTGACAAAGTCTAAGACATTCCACCTCACACCTTCACCTTTAGGTTGCCACAATCTGAAAATACGTCCATGAAGTCTCTAGGCAATTTTTCGCCTGGACAGTTCAAACAAGTAATTGCTAAAGGCAATGGCAGCCTGTGGTTTTCTTGTACTTGTTCCTTTTTTAATACCAAAAGGTAGATTCCAGTAATCACACATAACTTTCCTGCACCGCAGGAGTCCGGTAGAAGAAGCTAACTAAGCTTTGATTGATTACCTGGGTTCTAAAGTAACAATAAAATAATGAAGAGAGATTGGAAAAAAAAAGCACCCGAATTCTGCTACATGTTATTTATTTGCATCTAGATCACAACATTACAAATCCACACTAGCAGTATAGTGTGAGTTGCCAAAATCACCATCAAGCCAGGCTTGATCCATAATGATGTCTTATTTTCCTGCCCATGACTTTACAGGGTTGCAGCAATGTGGCAGAACTGAAGTCATCCTCCCTTTCATGATGCTACCTGTGATTTGGGAACCATCATGGTGGGGTTAGTTCACTGTCTGCATACACCCTCCTGGAAGATAATACAGCATTTTTCTGGAACATGTACTTCACACTAAAATTATTTCAGATAGGGAAAGCATTTTTTGTTTCAAGTTTCTGTAGTGTTTGAACAAGTTGACATTTGATCCTTCATGAACGCTTTGCTTCCTATACAATAATAATCAAATTTCATTAATCTGAGTTAAATTCAGCCCAACGACTGAATTTCTAATTAAAGCAGAATGCTGGTTTTACAGCAGGCTCAGAATAAAAAGAAAGTACAGCATCATCATAAGAAACCTAATTCACTTAAATTTCAGTAAAGAACAAAGATCACAGAGAAATACTTTTCATTCAGGAGAAAACTTGAATATTCATTGGTAAGAAAGAAAAGAATTCCATATTCCTGTGACCTTGGAGCAATAAATGTGAGGCCTCCAATTTGAAGCCTTGGTTGGAGCTCCAAAATGCAAATATTCACCATTCAAAGGTGATCTACCTTAGCTTTCAATGCTTATTGAAGAAAACTGCCAGGAGTGACTTCTGTCTACCCATTCACTCTACCCATGACCTTTTTTGCTTTGCTTACAATGCAGGCAAGATGTTTACTTCCTTCTTCTGATCATTCCCTAAAGTATCACTATTATCTTATTGGCAGACATGATTTAAAAATGCATTTTTTGCCCTGCCATCAAATGAGTAAGACCAAGAACAAGATGAAGTCCACCTTTATCCTCTGAGCAAGGCAGTCCCAGAATGATAGATGAATCATAGCAAAAGCACTCTCCTTGCCTGCTAACAAATACAGTACCCTGCATGAATGCTCTTTTCATCTCAGAGGGTCTTTGTGATTACTTGACCATATCTACACTAGGAATACTTTGCTGGAATAAGTGTTTTCTCTGCCAGTGACTCCTGATTGGCCTTGACAGGCAATCAAAGTCTCCCACCAGGTGATCTGTTATTTAGTTATCAACACACCAAAGTGCAAACTTCAAAAACTAGCTGGATGCGTGTGACTCCAACCTTTTAGTAGTGGGGGTTCGGAGTAAATAAAGGAGGATCATGTTTAATGAGAGCTGAGTATCACACTCACCTGTTGTTCACTTCAAAAGGAAAGCACAAGGACAGAGGAAGATCTCAGCTCCAAATGGATTTCAAAATGTGAAAGATACACACAGAGCACTCTCAACATCAGTTACAGGAAGCCTGTCACAGTATTGTGGGTTTCGGCAATTTATTACAGAGCGCCTTTTCCACCATAGGGAGTACCTTGATCCAATCTGACAGCAGAAACTCATGAACAGTCCAACTTCTGCCCTTGAATAACAAGCAACAGAGAAGCAGCTTTATGTGGCTCTGACAAACCCAGTTCTCTTCAGAATTCTAGTTTTGGTATTGCACAATTTCACCTGAGCTTCCTTAAAAAATACAGGGCACACCAACTTCTGGACTCAAACTAACATAATTTTCTTTTAACTACCACAAGTTGCAACCTTAGACCTTCCCCCATCTCTTACTGTGAAACAGAATGTAATTGACAAAAGTAGAAAAGTTGAATGTCATCACATGCTTAAAATGGCCATGGATTCTTTCAGATGTAATTTTTTTACCAACTTTGCTTCTGCTTTATATTAAATGTTAGATTGTTTTCTTCCATCAGAAATGTTTTAAACTCCTTAAGTCACTGCATTACTGTTTAATTACAGTTTATTTTAAGTGGTATTTTATGGTATACAATATCATCAGAAAATCTAAGTATTAAAAAAAGCTTAAATACTAGCAGTTTCCTTTAGTTCAATTCAATTCAAGAGTGCTTCACTCTTTAATATGCAGCCCCCAAATCCTTTATTATCATCTATCTAGTGTATCTATAATAACTTTATGGACAGTTCCATTGGTTTTTGATTTTTAAGTCTGGAAACCAAAAATTATTTTAAATTTGAATGGGATGCCTGAGCAATATGGCTATAAATATATGTACTGAAATATTAAATCAGTTCAAAAAACCAGGCTTAACCTAAGCAAAGTTGCTAAAATAATGATTTGCTTAAGATGCTGCAATTTAGTGTTTATACATGATTTAGGATTTAAATATCTTTGAATGATTCATTGATAGAGGATTTTATGAGTCAACTTGCTCTTAGTCTCTTTACAAATCCACCTACTGTCCACAGAGTAAAATTTCAATATTCTGTGGGGCTATTTTCTCTTCAGGCTGTTCATTTTTTTCCCCAAGAAACTCCTAAGTCTAATCCTCACACAAGAAGTATAAGGTACACTAAGATTTCCAAATTAAAAAGATTTAGCTCTATAAAATCTGACTGCATTTAACTCTTTCTGTTGCCATCTCTTCTTATGGTTCCCCTTTTCAGTCCCTTACTGGATGCAGCGATGATTATTAGGTAACAATTATTAGGTAACAATTATTATTAGGTAACAAACTAGATTTACTTCCAGAACATAACATTCTGGACTCACTTAGTCCAGAACAACTTCCTGTACCAGAGCTATTTCCTTGGTACTTGCAGGCACCCAACACAACTCCAAAATCCATGAAGAGGATTAGGAGCTCAAACATATGAGTGATGGAATCATCTGTTAGAGAAGATGAAGGAAACTATTTGAAAGGACAGCACTGGCCAGTTTGCCTTGTCTAAGAGTACATCTGAGTCGTGGTCAAACAATAAACTTCACACAAGTGAAGACTTTATACACCAGCTAAGCTTATTAATTAGTGATCTTTTTGTTTTTAAGATTTATGAATTTTAGTATGATTTGCAGACTATATACATGCACACTCAAATCTCTAACAATAATCAAGAGTCAGTCCTGTGATGCACCCTTTACAGGGATAAAAATTCTTAAGGTGCCCCAATGAAAATGTGAGATGTTTTTGAAGTCCTCCAAATCCTTTACCTGTTCACATTCACAGACCCTGAAGCAATGCAACTGCAGGTAACTCAGTGGCCTTTCCAGCACCCAGGTCAGTCCCGAATTGAAAGGATTAACAAGACATATTAACTACTCTTTAAATGTTCTTACTGATTTTTACACTCTTACCCCACTCATTTATGTATTTCAATAGCAGCAAATAGTACATATAAGCATAAGTCTATTTCAGACATTAAGCTGTAGTTTTTACCTTTTATTTGAGAGACATGCATAAAAGGGAAATATAAACTTTGTCAATCCATG
The DNA here is from genome assembly GCF_008360975.1 of Lichenostomus cassidix. Lineage (NCBI taxonomy): Eukaryota > Metazoa > Chordata > Aves > Passeriformes > Meliphagidae > Lichenostomus > Lichenostomus cassidix. The sequence goes on along the minus strand of NC_139480.1, from coordinate 37,618,759 downwards.
TACAGATAGAAAACTTTGCAATACTCAAATACAACGGAGATGGATTATGCATTTTAAAATTCAAAAAATACCAAAATAATTCTGTGGTGATATAAAATAATGATCTTTACCAATTTTCCTTTGGTCTGAGTTATTACAGTAGGCATAAAATTTAATCATAAAATTTAATTCCTTTTTAATGTGTTTCTACTTTTATGGTGTATTTCTGTAAGGTATTTCATAAAAGGTATCCTAGAATCATAGCAAATTTGATGAATAAAACTAAATTAGAAAAAACCCAGTCATTCCAAACTTTTGTTCAGACACAAGAAATTATTTGCTATATTAACTATAACATCTCTGTTAAAAAAAAAAAAAAAAGTAGTATTGGGTGAGCGATTACTTAAGATTTCCACGGACTTAAAAGGGCAAGACTGCAAGTATTTTTCAGATTTGGAAATCAAACACTCAGGCTTTTTTCCCTAGAGAAGGAAGAACTTTAACTCCATATATTTTTTTTAAGTCTCAAAATAGCACATTTGCAATGATGTTAGGAGATTTTGGCAAATTTTCAATTTTTAGTCAATGCACAAGGATTTGGATGGGAGGCAGTATTTGAAAGAGGTTGTAGACAATTTTCCATTATATGTCATCTAAGGTGAACTGTTTTAATGAAATTAAAGAAAAAATGTTTATAATGTTAAAACAAGCAATTTTCAATACTCTGGTCAAATCTGACAGCATGAAACAAATGGCTTTTGCTGAAGACTGCTTTGTGCTGGTCCAAATACTTAGCCTGATTTATTTTTATTGCTGTCTGGATATCAAACAAGTGCTAAACATAAGCAGACCACTGCTAAGTACTGCACTTACACTGACAGTGGCTTCTTGTTTGTGCTTCATTGCAGTTACTTCCACATTTATTCAGGGAAGCTTGAAAGGACAAAAAAAATCAATACTAATATAGTGGACCAATTGAAATTTGTTCTCCAGAATATCATGTTTAGTGTGCTGCTCACACACTCTGAAATCGTGTGAGGAAAGTCATCATGAAAAGTCTTGTTTTTCTTAAATCAGATCCATCTAAGCAAAATGCATATTAGCTTAGGAAAGAACAGAAGAACTTAACAGAATTAGAAAATCTTTAAGAAGCCACCACTGACAAGCTGTAGTTCTCTGCCTGGATGATGACAAATGTGCTACATCCACAACTTTCTCATCTGAGGACTGTTACCACCACTTTGCTCATGTAAAATAATTGCTATTTATCATAGAACGATGCTCAGTGTGCACTGACAGTCTAGCTCATGTAAACCCTCAGAAGTAACATATAACACATCAGTACATTTTCTGAACATTTCAGCAAGAATGCCTGACCCTGAAGTCATCAGAAAATGAAGAAAATGAAATCATCTCTTGGGAGAGACACAGCCATAATGGTTTGAAGGCAGGTAGATAAAAGGAGGAATGGACTAGGGGGAAAAATTTAAGACCATAATGCCTTTATAGGCATTAAATACAGTTTCACATGAATTATGGACACAGTGGTAGCTTATAAAAACTTTGCCAATTCTCATGCATAAGCGGACACTTACAAAAGCAGAAAAGTCCAGTGGAAACATATTTACTATTTTCAAAGTCCAAATAAAATAAGCACAATTTTGAAGCTTGAATTTAATGTGAGCCAGTCAATTTTAGAAGTTAGAAAGATTAAATTACAAAAATAAAATATGTATCCCCTGGAAAATTAAGACTAACTTTGCTTAAGAGGATGTATGTAGGAAGTATGATTTTCTGTTAAAATGAGAGCTGGAAATAGCCATCTTCCTTACTACAGTGATCACCTGGAAATCCTGGTATCTTCTGCAAGGGATAATGCACTGCCTCTTCTTAAGACAAACATGGTAATAAAACTTGAGCAGAGGCAGGGTTTGTATGTGCTCCCTTTGAACGATATTGAACCACAGTAAGCTCAAACTAGAGAATACTTATTTCTATTTCAATACTTACCAGGATACAAAATGTTTTCAAGAGAACACTAAGTTCGTGTCTGATGTATTTTTAACTAATGCTAGAACTAATGTTCCAATATTGTTCTAACTGAAAAGATTGAAGGTTTCTACTCTTGCGTCTGTTTATTTGGTACATTTGACAACAGCTCATGAATAGTTTCTCTGCCATGTGCTTTTCCCTCTCTCTCTCCTACTCTTCCCTCCTCTCCCCCTCCTTCACGCTTCCAGGGAAGATACAGAACACTGAAACAATGAATTATTTTGACTAAATTAAGAAGACTCAAGTAGCAGTGGTGTTCTTGAAACGACTTGAAAATAGAAATCATTAAATTGGCAACATATTACATAGTACTGGTGCACTTATGAATACCAAGCTGTAATTCAGTTGAGCTAACAGGTGACAAGGTGATTAAATCTAAATAGTAGACAAGATGTCCTCACAAAACTTAATTTCTAGCTTGTAAGAAAATTGATTATAATATATCCTTCCTTGGAATTTGATTTGGAAAGAATTAACACAAAAGAGGTCTAGGTTATTATCTGATATAAAAGTTAATGCAGAGGTTTTTCTTACCAAGTTAACAACATAATGCAGAAGATTTAATAAAACCATAATTTCATAAGCCATGGCTAAAAACCCCCATGTTTACTGCTAACAGCAAGCAGGAGGTATGGTGAAAAAAATCTTACTGAAAAGACAAGTCTAGGGCAAAATAGAAGTGAGGCTTTGACCATTTTGTCCCTCTCTGTAGGGAGTTATCCCACACAAGACTAGACAGAGAGATCATTTTCACCCCCAAGTTGTTACACAGTCATTACTGGGATAGTCCCTGCAGGCAGCAATCAATGAGACACAAACGTTTCAATATGGATTGGCAGGTGTTTTTCGTCTCCATCTAAAGTGAACAGAAAAATAAAACCAGCATGCAGAAAAGATGCCACTATTATTTAGTCCAGGCTAGTTGAAATTCAGCTGCAATAGAAATAGATGGTGATTCTGTCTTACCTCTACCAGATGTCTGTTCTCAATGCTGACATCTATTCTTTACATCACTCACTGGAAAAGGAGACTTGTGCAAAAAGCAAAATATGAGAAGCAAACATCTATTTCATTTTAAATTTGCACATCTAAGGCATCTGAGTTACTAAGCCTCTGAAATAATGGTTTTTTGAATTCCACAAGAAATATTCAAAAGAAGAATTCTGACAAAGAAGGAAAGTAATAAAAAAATATTTTAAAATGCTGGTAAAGCACCAACTTATTTAAAAATACTGCTGCTTAGCTACACTGTGGCATTTCCCCATGATTTCTGTGTACAACATGTTACATAACTGAGCTGGATTTGCATTGAGGGCAGGAACAGCAAATGCTGTTTATATTTCCTCATAATTATAGCTAACAGAAAGAGTTCAGTTCATCAAAAAGAGTTCATAAAAAAAACCACAAAAACCAAACCAAACAAAGAACTTACAGGTCTGAAAGCTTTCATCCAAGAAATAATGCAGGAAAAAGAAATTCCACACTTGTATCATCTAACAGCTGCTAAATCACTAGTTTTAGGCCTTTTTTACTACTGCAGAAAACATATTTGTGACTGCTGTATATCATAGTTAGATGCATTGAGACATTTAATTCAAGAATATTATTTTGGGAATGATTTTTTCAAAGTGGCTTATTAATATAAAATGAACAAATTAAGTAGGGTAGGTGGAGGAGTATTTTACAAATTCATGCAAATCACCACGATGGATTATAAACACATGCATGTATGTGTGTGTATAAATACAAAATATAAAAATTATTTAACTGAGAGTCTGCTGCATGCAGCAAGATATGGCCTTGGGAAAGAACCACGTCAAATGCCTTTTGATGATGCTCAGCCAGGCACATATAAAGGCACATTGCACCAATAATATTTGACAACACTGGCTGTGCTTTTTCTGCTTCAGTGGCTAGCTTGTTCAAATTGTGGGCAAAGCAACACACAAATAGTTTATAAGCAGCTACACTGTCAGCATCATCCTTTCAAAGCAGTGACTACAGTGGTTTCCTAATAAACATACTTCATATTTCAGGCTTGAAATGATGAAAAAACAAGAAGGGGGAGAAGACAAATTTATTAGCCCCAGGTCACCAAAATGATGTTATTTAAAAACAAAATTACCAGAAGTTAGCTTGACATTCAACTTTAATGTCCAGTAAACACTTATTTTTCTTGGATGATGCTTCCAGTGCATTTTTTTCGTTGCCGCAGCAACTACTGAGCACAGTTCCTGTATCTGGACAGCAGGCTGAATTAAAATGTCTTACACTGGACAATCCAAAGTAGATACATATCAAAGCACTGAGTTTAGTAGCTGTATTTTCCCAACTATTGGTAGGAATGAATATGCATTATGGGAATGATGTATGAGGAAGTCAAGAAGGGCCAGGCTGCTTCTGCAACTTCAGTAGCAACAAATCCATCCAACTTAGCCATGATCAGCAGCAGCCCAAAAGAATACCTTTCAGATTTTTACTGGCTACACTGGCTGATGACCCAGACCAAAAGCTCACAGTACTTCTGAAGACAAACCTTTCCTAAAATTCATCCATCCACAGTGAGGCACAGATTGACTAGATTTTTCCTCCACAATTGCTTCAGTTCACAGCAGGATAAGATTATTTCTTCTGTGCAGCTTCCCCTATTGGAATGGCAAAAAAGGCTGTATGGGAGAAGTCAGTAGCAAGAGTGAGAGAATGAGAGGGATGAGACCACAAAGCGAGCCCAAAAACTGGAACAGTGTACTATTTGTAGGGGAAGAAGGAAAAGACATCTGACCCATGCCCAAGTGATTTTGTTCTCCATCTTGTCTGAAATCATCCTGTCTCTACCTTAAAATTGTATGCTGACTGGCAGCCCAGCCTCATTCTGTCTGCTGGCTGGGGACTGTCCATACTTTGAGACACTCATTACAAGGATGCTCTCACACATTCTCCCTGCCAGCTCCACTGTCACATATGGCACTCAGGATGTAGGGTTTAAAAGAAAATACCAGGTGAAAATGAAAGCACTGCACTGACTAACTGTTTGGATTTTCTTGGAGCTGTTCATTTTCCTTAGTTTCAGAGCGCATAATCAATGATAACCTAAGATCACCACAGCAAATTGCTAAATCAGAGTTGTAGATTTTCATTTGCTCTGATTCTTTTGACAAGTCAAACAGCTCACAACATTTAAGTTTTTTTTCTTCCACAGGAATTAGAGTACAAAACAGAGCAGGAGTGGCCAATAAATGGAGCAAAATGTTGTCAGCTTTGTTCAAAATCTGATATTGAGTCTCTTAACTTCTAACCTCACACTGTTCTGTAATACATGGATCAGAAATTTTTTCACTTCCCACCATCCTACATCCAGCCTTGCATTGCCAGAAGGATTTAAGTTAGTACATTGCAAAAATAATTTTTGCTAAATCATTTCCAAGCTCATTTCTTTTTACATTTACTCACATAACTCCTCTGACATTATACTGCCCAAGTCTTCAATACAATTACCACTGCAGGATAACACCTTGCAATTAACAATCTAACCAATACTGTGGGTTTATCTTTAAAAATGGACAAAGGAAAACATCTTGGTACTGACTGCCACAGATTCATAATTTGCAACTTTTATACAAACAGGCACCAAACCAGAATTTTCTTGAGACACCTAATAATTAACTACACATTTTATTTAACTTGTATCTTCAAATAAGGAAGGGAGAAAGAACTCACCGACATGGACCCAAACACACTTCAATAGAACACATATCCTTAATGAAAACATGGGGTGGAGGGGGTGGGGAAGGAGCAAAAAGAGAGAAAGTCTTCTACAACACAATTCTACAGAACAGTGAATTTTCAACAGCAGATTTGGAGAACAAAGAGTTAAAACTAGCTTTTTTCTTAGAGAAATATATAAGACCTGCTATCTAACCTTAAAAAAACATTTTTTCTAACTTCAGCCTTATTTAAATACCCATTAGCCAGTGTAAGTTACTCTTCACTTGTTTTCTTCATTTCCTTCAATACTCCCATGACGTTCAGTGAATGGTACTGTCTCTTGAGCTGGATGTGAAAGTCCAGCTTGACTGGAAGTGTTAAATATTAGCTTGGTTGGGACTTTCTTTTTCCAGTTCTGGACTGAATCATATTGGAAGAGTTCTGTGAGAAAGCCTGCATATCACCCAAGTAAAGTGTTCCAACTCCAACTTGTAACACGAAGCTATCATTTTCAGCTCATTAAATTCACTCCTCTCTTTTACAATTAAAAAATTATAAGTGTAAAAATAGGAACATTTGAGTCGATCATCTATCAGTATATTAAATGCATTTTTGCATTAATTTGCAATTCTATGTTTGACCTTGATATTTTCCAAGGTTCTGACAATCAAAAAAGCAAAACAGCTTGCTGTAAACACATACTAAGGAGATTTCTTGAGAAAGGAAGTTGGCACAATATTAAATGAGTTTATTAAAAAAGTCTAAAGTTCTTCAATAGAAGTAAAGTGTGACTTATTGACAGTCTAAAAAATATCTCATTATCCTTTCATAGCAGTCATTTAAACCTCAACACAATGCTCTATTAGACCCTATAATTGCATTTTTTCTTGCTTTGTCCTCCAGCTTAATAAGTATGATTTATACACCAATTTTAAGAAATAAACTCAGAAGTTTACTGTAAAAGGTATCTATCTTCAATCAACAGTTTATGAATTTTGTCATATGCAGCAATATAGGAGAAACTACTTTAAACACTACAGACAAAAACCTCAGACTTATTCTTAAGAGCTGTCAATAGTTCTGATTATTTTCTGAGTCTGTTTACCGTGCCAAAACTGTTGGCCATCGAAATTCACACACAGGGTATCTTCTTCAAATTGATTAAAAATATAATACCAGGGAAAAAAGACATCTTGAGAAAAAAAGAAATTTCATTAATTTTTCAAGAAGTTTTACGTCTCCACCTGTTTCCAGTCTGGCAAAAGGTTCAGCCTGGCACCTGAAATGTGCTGATTTCTGTGAAGTGTCTAAATCTGTCTAATCAACAAGCCTTAAGAAAGAAATCCTTGGTTCATCTACTTGCAGTAGCCACATCCCTAACAAACCAATTTCCATCTGCAATCAACTTGTTCCAGCTAAGAACTGGAAAAACTAAGGATTTATACTGTAGAGCAGGAAGAAATGCAGGAATTGTGCTACATACAGAAATTCAGAATAGAAGAAGCACCTTTTCTTATGAACCCTTACAAGCAATGAGATAGTATGAAAAATCATGAAAGACACAGCCTTGACTGGCTTTCAATCACACAGGAAGGAATAGATGAGGATACAAATCATCTAAGGGGGTGGCTGGTCAGGGTTTGTATGCCCTGGGACCAACACTGGGCAAGGAGACTGGATAGGGAGAAGTGATGGAAACTAGAGGCCAGCCCAATAGCCAAGGGAGGAATGTGAGCCAGAAAAGGGAGTGAAGAGACAGAGGGCAGGAAGGGACTTGGGACAGAAGCAGGAAGGAGCAGATGGATACAGTATAGAAAAGAGCACACAAGCATGTGGCAAGCTCCCATCAATTCAGAGAAGACTCTCTGTGTGAAGACAAGAACCATCATAGGTGGAAGAGACCCAGGGAAAAGAAGTTGTGGAAACAGAAGCGAAGAGCAATGCTACAGAGAAGTGCTACCCCACCAGTATCAGGCTTTGAACTGTTTCTCAGCATTTTTCTGCTCTCCACAAATAACTATGAAATCTGCCAAGAGTGTGTCTTTCCTCCTTTCAATTTCAAGTCACTCCAAGGAAGGCTTTTGAAGCATTATATGCTAGAAAAATGTAGCATTCTGAAATAACCAAGATGTTAAAGGTCTTGTGCTAATTGGACACACAAAATGAATGGATGCCTCTTATGCATTATGTGCCTTATTGACCCATTTGTAATATGGAACCAAAATCTTTTCCTCTTTCCACATGGGCGTTGCAAGTTTTTTAGCGTCCAAGTACTTCACCATTACCCTTACTAGATAATATTATTAAGTGTCACAGAAAAGCCCGGAGAAAAACAGTAATAATCCCATCTTCAGAGAAAGATAAGAACAGAACATGTGAATATCTCACTAAACAGTGAGTGTGAAACAAAAGCATCAGCATCTGCTGCTTCCCTGAGCATTCTGCATTTCACTTCTATTCTGGAACCTTCTGCCTCAGTTATTTTGTGATATGATCATGCAACTAAAATTGAGTATGTTGAAGCCAGTGGAAAGGCTTATTTATTACTATCAATTTATATTTTCCAGTGTTTGATTTAAAACCTGTACTTTTTAGTCTGCCAATGTGTGGGGCTAGCTACAGTGCATTTAAAATTACACCACTGTTGTGATTTTGGAATGATATTTTCCAATTTAGTAGTCCAGAAAAAAACATGCTGCCACTCACTCTGCCTTTGCCCTCCAACTGGATGCACAAAAGGCACAGATCATGGGTTGAGGTAAGAACAGTTTACTGGTAATAGCAACGAGATAAGAAGACAACTAGTAACAGCAACAATACTAATAACAAAAGGTATTTACCAAGGAAACTATTTACACAGAAAGCCCTCCAAAATACGACCAGCTTTTCCCCACCACATTTTCTCCCCCTGGAAAGAAGGCCCTTCTCCTGAGGAGCAAGAGTCCCTTATTCCCATCCTGGGCAGTGAGGGGAGGTGGTACAGAAACACCCCCCAGTCACACTCCTGCAGCTACATCCCTCCCAGCTACTGCCAAAAAATTAACTCTGTCCTGGTCACAACCAGGACAACTGCATTATGATGAGATTTAATTAACTGTATGAAAGTTACATGAAAACTCTGTTGAACCCTTTTTCATGTTAAATTATTTCCATTCCAGACTCTGATTTGTGGTGATCAAACATGAAGAACTACTTCTTTCAGTATTGTCACCATTGCCTAACTGTAGCTTATTAATTTGGAGTTTTAACATCAAAACTGGAGAAAGTGCTCGTTCTCACTAACACAAACATATACATATCTATATACACAGATGTAGAGATATATATGCATAATTCAATATACACATACATGTTTTCATAAAAGAGAAATAAATGTGCAGTAACTCCTCTTTCTGTCACTCCTCCCTGCCCCAACACTTCAGCAACAATTTAATATAAACATATCTCAGTGGGAGAAAGACTGTATTTGTTTGACAAACACAAACAACAATCCAAATTTAATCATTTTCCAAGTGTAGGTATCCGAAAACTTTTATTTTTTAGACAGGACTGAAAATATGTTCTGTTTCCTATGTTAAAAGCACAATTGTCTTTGCATTACTTGTTAAGATAAAAAATGAATAACGAAACATTACAATAGGATGAAATTATAAAACTCTGAATCACCTGTAGAACATTACTTAATAATGCAGTCTCTACTATGACATGTTAAACCCAGGCCCAGAGTTTCATGTTTCCAAAGTTATTGCAAAGTTCAGGATGGATGTTTAAAAATCCAGCAACACAAAATGTATTTTGCAAAAAATAATAGTTTCTTGTCTGTACTGGTGACCTTTTCATACTCATTATATATTCACTAACCTTCCATTCTACTTTGCTGCTGCTCATATATGAAGAATAACATTAATTCACAATGAAATAAGTTATGACAGCACAGATTTAACTTGCATTATTTTTAGACTATACTGTACTCGTTTTCAGATTTTTTTTGAGACTGCTCTGGGTGTTTTCTCACCTGAAGGAGTACTTGAACCAGATTATTATTTCATTTATTCAGATACACGGATAATAAGCTGAAGGCTAGGTTTTTCAAGCCATTAAAAATGTATTTATTTGTAACCTATTAGCTCACCTTAAATGTTTAATTTGTCCCTGTATAATTTCAATCCAAATAGCTCCATGACAAATCACAGGTATCTAATCAAAGAATACTGTGTTTCTTCATGGATCTTTTGAAACTGAACTGGTTTTAGTCTGCAAATTTGAAAAAGAGAGTTGCCACCTGGCTTGGGCTTTCCTGATACATGCAAAACAGAAATTATGTTCCATTGAAAAACCTGGGTGAAACCAACCATAGTGAAATACTCTTGTTTCCAAGGTAAAAACAGCAACAAATTGCATACAGAATGAACATGAAGCACTTACAATGGAGCAACTGGTTAGCTGGAGAAAGTCTGTGCTTTAAACATGCAGTAGCTTTTACAAGGGAACTGAGGTGACAAGCTCATTTTCATTTCAGCCTCAGTTTGACAAGAAGTTGTCAATCAACACACAGACTATTCTGGAGTATGGCTCTGTTGTTCACTGCAGTGCAATTTCATGTATCCAAATTGGGTAAGGCAGCTTCAGCCTTTCAAACCCCAATATCTTTCTGTGTGAGCTCTGTGGAATTCTGCAAGCTAGTTTTTTATGCTCAGGAAAAATTAAGCTCATAGGATCTTTAGGGACAAAATGCAAAAGGTGCCATCTCATGTTGTAGCTGGAATGTGACTGGAGAGGGGAAGTGGCAATAAGAAATTGGAACCAAGATAAAATGGAAGAAGGAAACACTAAGCACAGAAGTGAGACAGAAGACCAAAAAAGGAAAAATGGGTAAGCCCATTAAGTGAACACTTCAAAGGGAACAGATTCCTCAGTGAAACTTTGGTGTGAAGAGGAGACTGATGTAGAAAAATAAAGACAGAATACGGAAAGTAATTTTTTTTAGGAAACTACCTTATTCAGCTTTTTGAATTTCAGATTTAGTAAGGACCTAGCTACTTCTAGTAACAAAAATATATGACAAATGATGACTTTTGGTGAACAAAGCATAGCATACTCCCCTCAAACTCATGCTACATAACTGTGTGGTCACTCCTATTATTTCCTATTTGAAGAATGGACAGGATAGCAATGCCTATAATCCCCTTTCAAGTTCATTAATATGACTAAAATCCAGATAAGCTTTACATCTGTTTTTCCAGTGTTTCAAACTGGAAGCTTTCCAGACTGATAAAGGATAAAAGATCTATTGGTGATAAAGAAGTTTCATTTTGCTTGCATAGCAAATCCAAATATATTTTTCTTAATACAGCCCAGATGTTGTGATCTCATAAAGCAGTAGCTCTGAAAAGCTGTAAGAGAAGCAGCATTCTGAGAATCTGTTTGTGCACATTAAGCCAGAGAACTCTTCCACTGGAGACAGAAAAAGCATGTATTTGTGAAATCATATTGACCTTGATAAAATTGGCCTAAAACAGGCAATTTGAAAATTAATTCTGGAAAATGTAATATTAAAATACCATCCTTGAAAGTTTTATAATGAGAAAATTCCTGGATTTTGCCTTAAGGCTGGTTTTAATTTTATACATTGTACACTTCAATTTATACTTTTTATATATATGAACACTTTTTTAATATATGAATTCAGGTTAAAACATGACATGACAAACTGTTTTGTTTTTCCAACTGCATGTAATATTAACTTAAGTAAGTTGTATTTATGGATGGATCAAAATGATTTTTACTTGTACATAAAGTGTTCTGTGGGAGAACAAGAGAAAATGATAAATTGGAACTTGGAAGTTCAAATTGAATGTGAGAAAAACACTTCCACAAGAGGATAATTAAGCAGTTTGCCCAAAAGGGCTCCAGAAGCTCTATCCTTGGAGGCTTTCAGGACTTGCCTGGGGAATGTGCCAAGCAATCTAGTCTAAACACAAAGGCTGATCCTGCTTTGAGCACTATACCAGGCTGGAAGACCTCTCAAGGCTCCTTCCAAAATGAATGACTATGTGATTCTAAGGCTTCAGAGTTAATCAAGATGTTTCTCTTGCTTTCTTTGCCAGACACCTGCCTATACCAGCCTCCCTCTCAGTGTGCAAAATGAGGAACAAGTATTGTAACCGAAGAGTATTTTCTCATCCTCTTTTTTTTTTTTTTATGGTTAATCATCATCCTAAAAACATCATCACAACTCATGGTAATGGGAAAGTATGATACTAAGACTTAGAATCAGAAAATACAATAACCAAAGTGCTATGTAATCAGTTACTGCATTCCAGATCTATGTGTTAAACTGAAAAGAGCAGTTAATCTAATAATAAATTGAGTGGTTTTCATATTTTAGAAATAAAATTACATTAAAAGGTTAAATAGAATATGTTATCACCTATTAATTTTAAAAATTGTGATTTATTTTTCCATTACCAAAACACTTTGTAGAAAAATTTCAAGAAAGACAAACCAGGAAATGAGCGTGGCTGATGTGAGATGACATCTCCTGTTACGCCTGTTTCTGACAAATCATAAAAATAATGCTGCAGCTTGAAAAGACTTCACACTTATCTAAAAAGCAAGAATTATCTGAAAATTCTTCATACACAAGTGTCAAAATCTTTTCACTGCAGAAGTTCAGAATAGTGACCAGTATAAATTCTAAGCTATCTGCTGTGCTTCCCCAATTCTGCAATGGCACAAACTGTGCAGTTCCAAGACAGGCAATGTAGGGAAACTATGCAGGCAAAACTGGCAGCATGTTTGTTAATTTAGAAAAACCTGGACAGTTCAGTCTTACCTGTTTATTTTTCACATCATGCTAATGTGGTATTACAAATATAATAATCATATTACTACTATAATAAATAAGATGAACTTTCATTTGTTATTGATGAAGTGCAAAAGAATAGTGATCTGTTATGACCAATCTTCATGGAAAGATGCATTTTCATCATTGTGGTTTCCCTGATCTGAATGGTTTTAATAAAATCAGGTACACAATAAAAAAAGGCCCTAAGAGAAAAGACCACAACTCTTACACGCAGAATAAACTCTGTTTTAGCAAAGAATAACTTTTCTTTAAAGACTTTCATAGTCTACTGTAAAAGTTGTGGAGGTAATAACAAACTGTGATAGTGACCTGATAAGATTATTCAAGCCAGACAGAATGGCATCACCTGGAAATGTAAACTTAGCTAAGCCAATACTGCAAATGCAGTGTGTGGAGGTGTAACATATGTAAGCTAAGATGAATTTCAAAGATCAAGGCTAACAATTTACTTCTTATATAGCTAATTATAACTAACTGCTGGACACTTATCTGATGCCTGGAAGTAAGACTGCAAAGAGAGTTTTGTGTTTTTAAAACTGCACAATTATTTGCAGGTAACCATAGGAACCAGCATTAACCAAAATGTCTTTTTGAGTGCAGCTTTCCATTATACATATAAACTTCATCTCTTCCCCCCCAAAGCCCTTTATTTGTTCCTCAAGCTTTGACATGAGATATTAATTTAGGTATAAAGTGTGAATTTAATGTTTACTGTGGAACAGAAACTAACAGCATAGACAAAAAGAATTAATCATTTTCACAGCTGCCTGTTACCTCACTGAAACTAGGATATAATTATATCCAGTCCAGAATACAACTGCTCTACATAGTGACTTTTGATATAGGGCTATTACATATTATTTCTACTCCTGTTAAAGAACATCATTCACTTGCTTTTATGTACTGCAATTTCAAGAGACCCTACAAAAATAAACTTCTAAAAACATAACCATAAATTTACAAAATAAACCACAACTCTGTCACTTGCAGAAGACCATTACAGAATTTAACTCCGGTATGGGAAAAAAATTGTAGTTTTTTTGATTCTCACAGTCAGCAGCTAAAACATCACATTGGGAGAAAATTCAGTTTCACATATCCATGTGTTTGTTTAAGCTGCACTATGACCTGGAAAGTCCAAACAGATATCGTTGAAGACATGGAAATTAATTGATCTTTTCTTCCACGACTATAAACATCTAAATCATCCACACAGAAAAATAAGGCTTAAAGAAACCAAACATTTACTAATTGTCAGCAACTTGACAGAATGGTGAACTACAGGGAGTTAATTAGGCAAATGCCTTTTGCTAGGTTACCTCAGATATGCATCTTTAATTAAAAAGCTAGAAGATTTACCTGTGTATCTTACAGCTCTACTAGAATAAATGGGCGGCATTTTAGTAATTATATTTCAAAGGCATCACACAGTGCTTTGAATTTGATAGGCTCAGTCTCTGGGGAAGGGCCAGCTATTGGGCTTTCCTGAAGTAACACACAGCTGCTAGTTTGAAAAGTAGCATTGCTGTAACCTGGGGATGAACTGGCTGCTTGTCCTGATTCCAAGTATTGTTGACTGTATGCAGCAGAGAAAACGCTGAGTTTCCACATCCAGGCATGAAGACAAATCGCCTAAGTGGGGTAAGAGTGCACAGCTAAACACAAATAGACCACACCAGGTCATCTGCCTTCCTGCTCTGTGTGTGGCAGCTTTGGCAACTGCCCATCTTACAGTGGGGACTGACAAACAGAAAGACAACCTGCTGGAAGTATAAACTCCTGCTTCTGTAGCTATTTGCAAGATGTCAGGTTTCAAGGCTCATACGTTTAGACAACACTTACTATTACTTATTTATCTACCAACGAATACTTAGTAGTCACCTGCATAGCCAAATGTAACACACACTAAACGTAAAGACGTAAATAGTAAGATGCATAAAACCAAGAAATAGCAAAAAGAAAAAAAAAGCCGAAACAGCTGCAGAATAAAAAACCCACATATTATAATAGAAAAGTAAGATCCTTTAAACTGACTCCTCTTCATTAGCAAGGTTTACTTAGCTAGAAATCACATCCTACTGGGCACAAAACATTAACTACAGTAGAAATGTGCTTTATTTTCCACCGAAGGAGAGAAACAACTTGTGTTGGAAAATTAAGTGAGAGTTTTGTGAAAAGTGAATAGAATCTTAATGTTTCCCACAAAACTTTTTCCCACCAGACAGAATTCTTTCCAGTGCACTGTAAACTGTGCCAGCAGGTATGTCCTAGATAGGATCACTCCCTTGCCACAGATCTCACTGTTTTAACAGCATGGCATCTGCCAGACACTTCTTCACACATAAGAAGTATAGCTGAGCACCCCTCAAAGCATTTGAAATTTGTGTATGTGATTGTAAATTATTACCCTTTAGAACTGCTAATGTGAAGACCACCTTATTCATATGCTTTAATAAGGCATTAGGGATACATGACCATGAAAGTGAGTGAATCAGAGGACACGTTAAGCTTACTGTAAATATGTAATTTTTTGTGAATTTACACACAAAAATTGGACTGTACAGTATTTTGTTGGTGATCCTATCATAGGATGATAAAACAATTAGCAGTATTGATTTATGAAACATTATCCAAAACTAAACCAACATAATTGACTTCAGATTTCTTCTGAGTAAAGTCTTGTATTGCAACTCATTGTTTTGGAGGGAGAAAAAGTGAGTGTCCATACATTTCACGCAACAGAGAAGCATCACTCCCTCAACAGCATCAGAAAATGACAAGGCACCCAAGCCATGGATAAGCTCTTCTCAAAAAGCCTTAAGAGGGATACAAGATTGTGCTTACCAAGTAAAAGGTATTTCTCTAAAGTTAATACACAGTCAAGTCTTAAACCAAAGAAATGCATACACTCTCTTACATAGTCAAGCTGCTTCAGAATGCTCTCCAGAAAGGTACAGAAATTGAGTGATGTCCATGTACCATTATTAGCTTCCCTAAAGCCCAAATGTATTAGAACTCTTTGTTAGCAGTGTACAAAACCTATACATCCAAAACACACCTGACACCATTCAGTCTGTGAACAAGCATCATTATAAACCACAGACACCTAACTGTGAAAACATCTGGGGCAGCACTCAATATCATTTCAGGCTACAGTAACTGTTGCCTACAGATCAAACAACATTTGTCTCTGACAGAAATTTCCACTTCTTTTTAACCAGGCACAGTCTAGAAGAAAAATGTAAAGCTTTCTGAATGGCTAGTCATATTTTGGATGAAAATGACAGAAGCTCAAGAGAAAATATACTAAGGTCAATGCAATGACAAGAGAACCAACTAGTGGCAATTTTTCATTGGGATATCTAGAGAGCTTACTAGTATTTTGACAAAATCTGTACATTCATTTTTCTAGCTCTGAGTTGTCATTCAGACAGAGTTTCTCTTCTTTACCAATATAGCTAACACACCAGTAACAAATTAGTTTTTCATTACGCTTTTTTATATCTTTCAGATGTAAATACATAAATATTTAGCCTTAATGTAATTCTTGGGCCTCTTCTTTGCTTATATATACTATTATCTCTTAGAAAAGAACATCACCATGCTCACCCTTACTTCTTTAATTTCAAGTCTCTTGCCCTTTCTGATATAAATCAATGGTACAAGTCACATCAAATTCTGGGCAACCAAATAAGCTTCACTCAATCAGGGAAGTAAGAGATAATAATACATGTATTAAGTATCTTAAATGAATGCAGTTCCTATGGAGATTCCTTCTAAATCTAAATAACTGTGAACTTTCATCCTTCCTCTTTTGTATTATCACTGCAAGCATTCATTCTTTCTTATTCAGTACAGCCTACTATATTTTCTATCTATTTCTACATGTGGCCTAAAAATTATTCTGATCCTTTGAAAATAAATGAGCAAATCCTTTTTACTGGCACCACACCAAGTCCAAACATGATAACTGAACTTAAAAAGTCAGCAATGTGACAGCTGATGAATGCTTCTATTTAGAAACATTCTGACATCTCCTGTTCTCTAATTCTGGTGTTTTTTTCTTGGATCAGTTGAGTATTTGATTGTTTGTGACATCAAAAATTGTGACTGAAACCCAGGACTCTTTTGCTTCTCCTGCTTATTCTCATGAGAAGTACTAACTATACATCAATTACTTTAGGAATATTTACATATAAACATTATCTCCTTAAAAGCATTTCTAAGTCCCCAGAATGAGATAACTTTCATAAGGCAGGTTGCATCTTTGTATAAAATCAACTGACGCAGCTCTGGTTGCTCTAAATCAATGAGTTCCAAGTTGTTACAGGAATTGTCCAACCACCCTGCAATAACTTCCTGCCAAAGAAGTTGTGACAGCACATATATTGTACTTCCAAGCTAAAAAACTGATGAAGCAACGTATTGGTAAGCATAATATACATCTAATAACAGGCAAAGATAAACAGGCATGTATGGCCACTTTCAGATTCACCTCCTGAAAGCCACATGCTAAGTGTGGCAATACAGTGGTGTCAACTGTCATGGAAATGCCTGTACTCATATCTCAATCATCAACTTCTTAGAGAATCCTGAGAGAAGACTTCAAAGCATCATCATAGCCATGATGTTTTTAAGTAGCAATGAACAGTTCTAGTGTTAACTGCTTTCCTTCAACCATGCAATTCATTATAATCCATAACTCTAATCTACCTCTTTCTCTTTTACTTAATCTTTTAGATTAGCTCACAAAAAGCAGTTTATTAGTTAGTAAATAGATTGTTCAACAGCTTATTGAACCCTGTACACAATTTGAAACTCTCGATGCTACACAGAAGTGGATGTGCTGCTTTTGAAAAACAATACCTTGCTTAATCATCCATAGTTATTTTCAGGTTGTATCTGTAACATTCGGCTGGCTGATAGTTGCACTTTAGTTATGTTGTTTCTGGGAAGCTAATGCTGAAGAGATGCTGTAAACCCAATATAATATATTGCCACAAGTAAAAGGACAATTAGGATTAATAAAACAGAGTTTAATTTTTTTCTCTAGAAGTAAATTGATAATTCAAATAACCCCTCAAAGTTTCATAATCTTATAATATCCCTTTTTTTATATGCAAAATATTAGAGATTTCTTTTCACAAGCCTAATACTGTACTTTTTTAATAATACACATTTTTTAAGACTCACAAAATTCAGTTTCACTGCAGAAATTAATCATCTGCCAGAGCTTCTGGGTTGATTTCTTTCAATTTTGCTTTGGAATTCTATCTGAGAGAAAGCAATCTGACAACTGAGGACATAATGTTCCAGCAGAGCAGAGGAAAAAAGCGAGAGAGAGACAGAGAGAAAGCAAGAGAACACGCACATGTGCATCGAAGAAGAAAAGTCACACAAACGTGGTTTTCTTTGGTGCTCTGAGTAAAATATCTAATCAGCAGAAATCAGAAGCTCTTCAAACAGATCAGATATTGCGTGCTATGGGCAGATATTTTGGAGAAAGCAAAAGGGTTTAACAACCAAAAAAGGACATAGATAATGTATTCTATACAATTTGAAAGCAAATTTACTGTGTTCTATCTGAAGTAATGTAACATTACAGTCCCATATCCACAGCAGGTAGAAAAGGAAGAAAAAGCAGGAGCAAAGCAAAAAAGGCAGTTTGCTGACTGGGATAAAGAAATGCCCAAAGTGCTCTGAGCTTATGTTAAAGAAACAAATGTTTACAGAGGGAAAAGGTACAAACCTCAGGTTAACTCACTGCTCTATAATACATTAAGATATCTGGGCATGGAGAGGAAGGAACGTACACATAAAAACCATTGCTTTATGTCTAGACACATTTCTGATCACATAAATGAGCGCCATCCCAGCTTGAGCCCCACTTTGCAAACTCAGTCACAACCTAGTTACAGCACTCCAGTAGATATAAGAAGATCTGTTTTATGCTTATTGTTAAGTTTTTGAAATTCCTGTTATGAAGAAGATCAAGAACTATGGGAACTACAAGAAAAAAATTAGGTGACACTGGGTAATGAGGGATCTTTTTCAGAAGAGTACCATCAAAGTAGCCCTAGAAGGGAAACTAAGATTTAATAAGCAAATCCAGGGGAGGGCCACGAAGATGATCAGAGGGCTGGAGCACCTCTCCTATGAAGACAGGCTTAGAGAATTTGGATTGTTCAGTGTGGAGAAGAGAAGGCTCTGGGGAGACCTTATAGAACCTTCCAGTACCTGAGAGGGACTGAAAAGAGAGATGAGAGGAATGTTTTACAAGAGCACATTGTGATAGGACAAGGGAGAACGGCCTTAAGATGAAAGAGGGGAGGTTTAGATTAGATCTGAGAAAGAAATTCTTTATTGTGAGGGTGGTGAGGCACTGGAACAGGCTGCCCAGAGAGGCTGTGGATGCCCCATTCCTGAAAGTGTTCAAGGTCAGGTTGGATGGAGCTTTAGAGCAATCTGATCAAGGGGAAGGTGTCTCAATCCATGACAGGGTGGTTGTAACTACATTTTTTCAAGGTCACTTCCAACCCAAACCACTCTATGATAATATGACTTATGTAGAGTTTCCAATAAGAAAATATAAAGGGAGAAACATAGGAATATGAACAAAAGATAGAAGGAGAAAGGATTATCAGAAATAATATGGGGCTATATGTTATAGCACTATGTAGCAGATTAGTGTAATTATACTAGAGCTTTCCTTTGAATAATAAGCTACCCTATCTCATTATTCAGGCTTGTAAAGGCTGCTGTTTTTTCCCAGGAGAGTGAAAAACGGAGGTAGGGAGAGTTTTTATTGGTAAAAAGGGCAGCAAGAAAAACTGTTTGATGTTTGTAGGACTTATTAATAGACTTATACAGGTATTTTCAATATTAGGAACCACCAAGTAAGACAATTTTTTTTAAAGTCAGTTATATAACAACAGATATAATCTCTATAATAGATATATAATAATGTATTACAGATATGATCTCTTTTCTTTTAACATGCATCAAAAATAGTCAGATACTAATGAACATATTTCTCAAACACACTGTCACCTTCTAAGAAACTTGAGCTGCTGGACAAATCAATGTGCAGAACAATCTCAGAATCTGAAAGAATAAGATAAGTAGCAGCAGTACAAAGTTCTGTAGTTCTTCAAGGTCTTTGCAATACTGAGATGGTATGAGCTTATTCTTTTCACATCAGCAACAATACTCTCAATTTTACCACAGGAGTGAATTCCAGCCCCCTGGAAAGTTACTATGTGCCACCATATCAGTTTTGAAAAGGAAAGCTACTCAAGAGGGTTTAAGCAAGTCACTTATGTCCACTAAAAATCTCCTCACAATTTTAGTGTCAAAGATACTGATTCTGTTCTTAAGAAATATCTAAGGACAAAATTACAAAGTTCAGATGCAATCTGTCTATATATATTGGGCATATTTCCCAATAGACAGTAACTCTCCAAAAGGAATCACTGTTACTCACAGGATAAACAATTAGCTAGTGGATTATTAACCAATTGTTTAATGCAGTTCAAAGTTTTAAAAATTATTATCCCTGAAGTAAAATTAGATCTTTAAATAAACCCTGTCCATGTTAATAATTTCATTTAAACTAAAGATTGAACCACTGAGACATGCTTCTAAGAGCAAAATCCCATCAAAAATAGTGAAGGTTGCACAGTCTAAATGACATCTTATTCCTTTTTTTTCATCCTTCTTCCTAAAACCAATGTTCTTACTTGGCATCACAACTTATAAGGATGAGTGAAATAGGCTTATGGTATAAGAGCAGCCTGGGCACTATTTCTGTTAGAAATGAAAAGGTATTGGGAGACCTATTACGTGAAAGATCAAAGTGTACCTCTGTTCAGTACTAGCAGAGACCTCCAGGCTATCATGCATTTCACACAGTATCACCTGACTTTGCAATAAATGTTTGGGAGTTATCTTTCGAAGCTTCAGCCCCTGGATCCATGTGACTGAATGAAAATCTCACCTTTCAATAAAAAACACACTTCTAAACCTTGAGATTTTGGAGGGACTGAAGCAGTCACAGAAATTGAGCAGTAACAAGAAAAACTCCCAAGTACATGGCTCATGGAAAAATAGAATCTCAGCATTTTTAATAGCTTAACTAAAGCAGAAGACTGACATCAGAAAACAGAATTTTATGTGCTGTCTTTGGTAATGGCTTTGCAAAACATTTTTGTTTATATGGAAATGTAACTGAATTTCCTATTTTCTTCCCATTTTCACAGATCAATATTGTCAATATAGTTGTAACTTGTAGCTGTAAAAGGTCTAAGATGCACCTTTTCAAGTTTCTGAATAAACTCTGGAATGAGTTCCATCTGAATAAGGAAAGCTGTCAAAATGTGATGTTTATGATGGCTATATATCTTGAAAGTAAGATTTATAGTATGGAACTTTAAAAGAAGGAAAAAAAGAAATCATCATTGAAGAGCAACGTCATAATCTGAGAGGATCCCAAACTGCCAAATAATGACATTAAGTGATTGCCAACTCCATACTGGGGAGTGATCTTCAACCTGTAAGTTTCATAATCACTTGTATCATATCAGTTATTTCTTGAGTTAAGCTTCATGTACCATAAATGCAAAACAGCAGAGTTGACAAGAAAGTCTATCCTCTTATTTGCCAAACAAAGCATAAGTCACTACAAGAGAAGTGACAGAACAGCTGATCTCCAAGACTTGAGGGAAATTTGAGCTAGAAGTGACCTACCACGAATTACTAAGGTGCATATCTGAAGCTAACCTGGCAGTCTTTAAAAGCAGATTGTGCCAAGAGATTAAGAATTAGAAACAGAAAGGAAATACTGATTAAAGCTTGCTCTCACAAAAAAAGGAACACATATTTACCCCCAAAAAGCATGCAACACTGCAGATGGCTACTAATTTTGTTTGATTGTATTTAGAGACAGGACTACAATAGCAGTTACCAACGTCAGCAAAGCTGCATTATGATGACACAATATAATTCTTCTTACTGAGAGATTTTAATCAGAAATATTAAAGAGAGTAACTGAAAGTTAAAAAAAAAAATACAAACCCAAAAAATTACCAAATCCCTATTCAAAAATATGCAGAGCCATAATAAAACCTGCAGTAGCAAAGAAAATGTGACATTAAAACTTCTTTGATATGTGGATCACAGAAGCAGTTCATTAAAGTAGCTTCTTAAAAGTTGCCTCAGTAATTGTGTAAAACTGCTGCAATGTTTACACGCTGTATGACTTAATACCACAAACCAACATTTTAAAATGGAAACAACATTACTCTGAAAGAATCTGTTTTGAAATCATAGCCAAGGTTATATTCAATGTGCTGTTTGAAAATAGCAAAGTACAGGAACACAGTATACAATACAAGAGAGTAAGAATATTAACCCTACTGACTGAAGCTGGCATACGAAATTCTACCAAGCAAATGACACTAATTAATATTTTGCTTTTGAAACCTAATGTGCAAAGGTAGTTAAATTCTCCTGACACAGCAGCAGCCTGGGCATTTGGCATCTACACATAAGAAAGGTGCTGATTTCTTTTTATGTTTTTTGGTGGACAAAGAAGCAGCTGGTAAATACACTTGTATTTCAGAATAAATATATATATATATATATATATATATATATATAAAATAACATTGAAAAATGGAAAATACAACACAGGTTTCCAGTTGAAAGTTTCCAAGTAATAGATAAAATATAAGCCAATAATTTATTGAAACCATAAATGGCTCAAATGGTTAAATTCCCAGCTGAGAAAAATATGACTAAATGACTTCTGGGGCACTTGGAAAATACATAATTTGAAAATGTGTCTAGAAAAGTATGTGTTTACCAATTAAAGGAAAAGCTTAGAAGCTGCAGCAGATAAATTAAATAGTAGAAAGTAATCAATCATGGTGCTAAAATGATAGATTACAACTAAACTGAAGCCCCAGGGAACTCCAACTACAGAGCCATTTTGCAAAATTAGGCTATGCAACTAGCATACCTCAAAGCACTACAGAATCTAAATCCATGTCAGACATGTCACATTAAAAAACACAAGGCTGCATCTGTAATATAGCAATGGCAAAAAAAAAAAAAGAAAAATGAAGTTTTGAGGCACAGAATTTTGTTAGCATATGAGCCACAGAGAACAGACTCCTCTGAATGGTCTTGACATGATAACCAAAATAGAGGCTATATAAACAACCTTTACATTATGCAAATGTTACTATATAATTCACCAGAAGTTCATCCTTTCACTGTGTGAGGGAAGAAAAAAAAGAGTGAAACTAATTTAGGGGAAGACCTCATTAAAGAATTAAGGTAGTGGAAACGCACCAATGAACAATTTTATCCAAGGCTGTAGTATATGCACATGAATTTTAATTTGCAATGACAAAACCTGTGATGAAATGGCAAAAACAAGGAATGAGGGCACTTCCATGCTGCTTCTAAATTACTGTAATTCATGAAAGATTGAAATCATAATGTAAGGGAAAGGTCATTGTGATTAGTGCTGAATGTTCAGAAACCACAGGCTCATTTATTTTTGAATGCTCATACATTCAACTCTTACAAAACTGACCCTTCCAAAACAAAAAAAACCCCTTCATTTAGCTACTTCATCTCTGGTACATTACATACCTCCTAGATATAATACAATAAATGGTAAAATTTAGAATGCAGTAGCTTTTGAAACAGATACTAGAGCAAACAATGGTAATCTTGCATGCTCATGAGCAAATCAAAAGTCTAACATGAATTTAGTTCTTCTACACTCATTTTACAACAATTTTCAGCAAGGCAAGCCTCCTCTCAGCTGCTCACAGCAGAGTCTGGTTCTTGGCTATCCTTCTCCTGTACTAGCACTTTGCTTGTGCAATCTCCTTAGTTATGTCACATTACTTGAACTTGCCTTTATCGAACAAGAGTAACAAAAACCCTGTTATTAACCAGCCGCCAATTATTTGTCACTTCTTTGATAAAATGAAGTTTGTGGCATGAAATCTGATGGCTGCTGAGTATGTCAGGACAATGGACACCTTTTTTAGAACACATTTTAAGATTTTTTCCCTGCTACACAAAGGGTCTCTGCAACAAATGACAAAGGCCCTTGCACTTAAAAGAAAGTTGAGAACACATAAACACTACAAAACACAGTATACATTAGGACCTTTATTTTATCTTTTTAAAAATAAGAACAATATTAATTTTCATTTTACTTTCTCCCTATATGGGGAGTGCAATCTTTTTTGCCTCTCAGCACTGGGCATTTTAAATTTTTGATTTTAATTCAGGTTGAAGTCAAGAATGTATTCTAACACAGCTCCACTATTCCAATTTATCAGTCCCAGTGTCAGAAGAATGACTGGTTACCTAGTGTATGAATAACACACAGTTCTCAAGGGTGCTGTCAGAAGGCCCAAAGGTACTGTATATGAACTTCCCTCCACGGGTACAGCCTGATCAAGCTGGTAACATTGCTTCTTACTGATGATGGATGAGAGGTGAAAGTAATTTTATTTTTGTTTTATTATTCTAATTTCCCATGTATATTCCAAAGAGAGTGTTAAATAAATTTCACATTACAAATATTAAATAACCACTGCAGAGTTTCATTTTTGTAATTATATATTCATTATATGTTAGATAATTTGTAGTTTGTAATCATAATACCATGATTGATAAAATTAACTGATGGATACTGTGAAAAGGTTCTGTCAACCTATTCTGCCAGTAGAAGACAGAGAATTTGTATGTGAAGGAGTACCAGTAATAGCTGAATAATTTTTTCTCACTATACACAAATAAATCCATGCTATTCTGAAACAGCTGCCCGTGAGTTCTGGCCACTTGACACAGAAACACAACAGGGGAGAAGACCTTCTAAAGTCTGCAGTAGTGAAATTTATTTTCTAAAAGCAGGTCTGTAATAACTTGTGGATTTTTTATATACATATATCAGTTGATTATACAAATTTCTTGGAATTGCTAATACTTATTCATGTAACTATCAGTCATCTGCTGCCAAAACTTCAGATGCAGAGGGAGTAAAGCATAATTGATTAGGCTGAAGGTATCCCATGCATTAAATAGCAGCTCCCAAAGTTCCACCAAATCTTTCCACATGTCAAATAAAATTGCAAGAGCTGACCCATACTACACTACATTACAACTCTTTGTGAATTCCTTAGATAAAGGCATATGGCATTATTGTGTGCATTATGACCTGACAACTGCAATAACGCTCTTGGTCTGCAGAGTATCTATTTGAGGCTAGAAACAGCAAGCTCAAAATTTGCCCAAGATCAGAAACATTCCGCAATGCAGCTCTGCCAAGAGTAAGGGAGATGGCCCTGTGTGGGAGATGTGAACAGAAATTATGAAGTTCGAGCAGATTGACTATGTGGCAAAAAATAGAAAGATAAAGGGTAAAAAGAGGTGTGATAGCATGTAGGCAATATAAACCACAGGAATCACTGGGGAAAGAAGAGAAAATGAAAGGAAAGTATGACTGACATAAGAAGAAATGAAAAAATCAAAGGAATAGATAAGTAGAAGTTTTGAGAAGCTTTTTAGAACTTTTTTTTTTCTAATGGTTCTCTGGTACATATGTATCCTTCACTATATATATAGAAGATGCCTACTGGTAGCATAGTTTAGTATAGACTACAAAAAACCACACAGAATTACAAACAAGCATTGTGTTGTCCTTGGATCTGGTGAAATGTCACACATTTCCTTTCATTTTAAAACCCATCATCGAACTTGACTGCTCAGAGATATAATGGGCATTTTTTTGCTACTGAGGTTAATAAACGTTCTTTTCTAAGAAAAGAGTGTTATTTTCATTATTTATCAAGAAACATTTAAGATTTATTTCTATTTAAAACTAGACTGTTCCATACACCAGTTTAGCTAAATGAATAGAGATTTCATATATGACAATAAAATTCTTCAACTTGTAGTACAGGGTATACTGCCAAACATATATTCTAAAAGCAGAATGGTGCTAAAGAACACATATTCTCTGCACATTACTTACCGTCCACAATCATCTACCACAAAAAAGGCAGGTTCTGTTGGCACCTAGCACAGAGGCACTGTTTTGTTGGAACTGTTGACAGAAATGTGTTAACACATGTCCACCTGCTTTGGTTCTCAAAGATATCACCAGCCTTTAATACCCAGTAGTGTGGTACACCCATATAATCAGCTACAGTTCCCAGGGCATATTACGTTGGATTGGCAGTGAAAGCACTGTCTGTGCTCTCCTTTGTCATGAGTGGTACTTTACCAGCAGCCTAGGACTTTTTCTAGGGACAATGTCAATAATATCATCCACAACACAAACATGGCTCATTTTCTTGTCTCAGCAACTAGTCTTATTTTCTTGGTATTTTGAACTGTAGTTGTCAAAGGCCAGTGCAGCCATGCACTGTGATTGGTTGGACTGTGCAGTGAACAGCACAGCTATGAGCAGGTTCAGACAATTAGTCAGTGATTATGGGGTTAACACAAATCCATAAAAGTCTTCTGCTCCTACACCGACTCAGCAGAATCTGACTACAGTGATAAATCTGTTTTTCTGCAAAATTTCATGTGTGAGCAAATGATGGTGTAGTACTGGGTTTAGCTTGGTACTATTACAATTTCTGTTGCAATGTATTCTTATTGAGGAGAAAAAGGCAATACTCTCAGTATGGGCGGCAATGAAGACACTTTGTGCGGATTATCTGGGCCTCTTACCTGAGGTGATTATAGGATTTATAAAAGTCTACCCCTGTGAAATGAAACTAAGTTGGATAAAAGGCAGAAATGCTCACTGCACTAATTTCTTACACTTGTTAGAAGAACTGCAAATAAGAAACAATATAAAGGTTTTAAAAAAGAAGTGCAAGTAGTGTTTAGCTTCAGAATATGTAATTTGGTCACTTACTGTTCACAATAGAGAATGTGTGCTTTACTCTCTTCTCTGTTTATTCAGGACTCCACGCTTCTGTAAAAAAACAAATACATGCATTTATCATCCATTTAAAATTAACTACCTAGTTTCATTTTTGCCATAGAAGTTTGCCAAATTCAGATTTAGTTTTGGCTTACCCAATATTTAAATCCCTGGCCTTTAAATATCGCACCCAGCAGAGAAAATTCACATCACTCCTTTTTCTTAAAAAACAGCTTCCAGTCTTAGGTACTACAGTAAAAGCAGAAAGGAGAAATCCACAGGTTCAGGGAGCAAATCTCTCTTGAAACCTCAGACTAAATGCTGGGCATCTTAGTTTCATGTGGGCACCTGCAGCTCTCCCCAGTTCTGGGAAGGTGACAGGCTTTCACATCTCTGAGGCTGACAATCCCCTGGTAAATCAAATCCTCATGGTATATTAGATCTTGGCTGAATTACCCCATTAGGCTGAGGAGTCAAGGAAGAAAGAACATATGCCTGCAATGACAGCCACAGCCTCCCTCACGACTTCTGGAGGAGAGTGGGACACGCTGCAGAGGAGTGTTGGATGCCTCACTCCTGCTGTTTCATACAGAAAATTTGTATGGTAAGAACTGAACACAGCACACAAGCTGCTTTAGCCTTTCTTGGCCAGTTTACAGGCATCATCACTGAGGTGATTTTTAAGGCAAGATTTGAAGGAACACAGAATACTGTCTTTGCGGATTTTACTATTAACTATTTTAATGAATAAATGCTGATTGAGAGAAGGGAGAAAACTGGGACTGCTGGGCAATAAGGGTTACAATAAGGGCAACATTAATGTGAAAGAGCAAGCACAATCAAGCTGTGAAGGCATTAAATGTAAAGATGACCAATTTGGATGCAGTTAAAAAATGCTGCCACATACATAGCTAACAAGATAGACAAATGTATTTTTAATTTTACATCAATTGGAAAATGAAACTGTTATCTGAAACTATCACACTACAGCACACCAACACTTACTCTGGTCTTTAAAAAAAGGCAAATCATGATTCCATCCACCATCTCACTCTAACCAGCATATCAGCTTTCATGACTCAAATAATAAAGGACTCAAGCCGTAACTCATTACCAAATCTAATTTTCCCTTATTTTTTAGTAAGAAGTTAATATTTCTTTCTGTATCGTTCTGTCAATATTTTTGATATACCAGAAATCACTCATTTGCATGTCAGTCTACTGAAGAAATCTGTTAAGCAACAATTAACAACTGTTTGGAGCTGAGGGCTATATAATCCATGAGTCAGAAGCATACAATATTAAGATGTTATTAAGTTTTAAACTTTTTTGAACCCATGGCTCTTCTATCTAACAGCACATTTTGTTATGTCCTAGACATCAGTGAGGAGCTGAACACTTAAATGATGCAAGGTTAGCTGGACAACTATTTGAAATCTTATTCCAAAGGGTTTCGAATAATTAGCTGTTAAACGCAGCTAATTTCACCCCCACAGTTTGTAACTCAGATCAAATGTCAACTCATGTCAATACTCTCAGCAGGCCTTACCCCAGTTGGTGCTCTATATTAGCTGTATAAAATGTTCTGGTACAGACTATGACAGACCTAATCAGAACTACTGTACTTAACTACCTCTTGAACAGGTTCAACCAAAACTTTGGCTCTTGCTGTCAAGTCAAGTCTTCCCAAACTGAGGGATTTAAAATTCAGGCACACTCAGACAGAGGGTTCAATAAAAAAACCTCTAATCTCCACCTTCTCCTGGGGTTCAGAGCCAGGGTTTTGGTTCAGCTCCCCGTGTATATCTTGCATTTGAGCAGAGGTAGCTGCAAGTGCCTTAGCGAAATTAACACCCAGAGTCACACCTGCTCTGTGGTACACTGTCTCAATCTTCCTGTGTTTCTCTAAGCTGTCTGTGTCAAGCTGTGTCCTATCATTACTGAGCCTTTCACGAGATTCACTATTTGCTTCTGCTGCAAAGACAGAAAATGGAAAGGAATGACAATGTTTACTATAGTATTAGTTGTAAATAACTGAATAAAAATATAGGTTAATGGCTAGAGAAGCAAATTTAAGTGAAACTATGAATAAGGGTGGGGCTGCATTAAGTGCAAAAAGAGACAGTCTGCCTCCTCCTTTGAAGCTGATAGTCTGAGTTTCCAAAAGATATAAAAAAATGTAATGCACATCTGGAAAAAATAAGTAAAAACCAATCAATAAAATTTAACAGTTATCAAGGAGACTAAATACCACCACTCCTTTGCAAGGATTTGCACAGCTAAAATATAAGGCGATAAATAAACTAGAAAGATTTGCATTTCTAGAGAAAGATTAAAAAATCACAGAAGAAATTCAACTGTGTTTCTATCACTAACTATTAGACACAGGCTATTTTTTATTAGATGTGCTGGAAGATTAATTCATTCACCCTTGGTTATGGACTCCTGTGGGTCTTCAGTGCAGGAGATCCCCTGCAGTGACAACTATATTTCCAGAGCTACAAATAGCATCTGTCATGCCACTAGTATCTTCCAAGGCTCCGTTTTCATTTCAATAATATTTGCAAGGGAAGATGTTTCCTAATGAAACCATTGGAAATATCAACAGAAACACATTTTGATATGTGTGAATACATCTTGTAATATCCCTTTGAAATGTAATCTATATTTAACAAATGGTATCTACAGAAGATGCTTTAAGGCATTTAATTTTAGGGAAAGTACTCATTTAAATGATCTGCAACTTTTACTTCAGTTAGCATAGAGGTATGCAAAAGTAAGCAAAACCCTTCAATAATTCTGAACTCTCTGATCCCAGTCACCTTTATGGTAACCAGCTATGCAAATAGTCCCATTAAAGTGGGGCAGGACTGGAGCTCTAAAATAAAACCAGTTCAGTCAACAACACTGAATTTAAGGTTGTGCATGCATATATGCTCATGAAATGAAACCCTACTCCACTGCAAGGAAGAGATTCTTTGCAATTTTTCTCAGGAAGCTCTTGTTTAACTCATACAGAAACTGAGTGGATTTATATTTATTACAGGTGACAAAGCACATTCTTAGCATTGCAGAACCATGCCAAAAATAAGCCCCTTTTATTAGATGCTTCACTGTTCATTGTGAACTGTGATACAAAAGATTAAAGGGAAGTTGCATGGTAATTAAAAGATTCCTCAAGATATCTTAGGCCATCTGCAGTTTCTTTATTCCATTCCTATTTTTAAAGCCAGGAACAACTATGTGATCTTTTACAAACTCCATGAAGAAACACTTTTTGTCTGTTTAGGATTATGGGCTAAACATTCATTAGCAGAGCATATGGCTGTTATTTGAGTATTATTCTTCTCTCTCTTCTTTCAAACACTGAGGAATAATTTTGCAAACTGAATCTCTGTACTCTGGAGTAATAAAGAGCTGCTAATACATCATCATTATGGCTCAGTGACAGTTCCAGACTACAACTGGACAACATTTTTGTCATGAAGGAATAAAAGCTCTGGAAATCAGTTTCAGGAGGGTTTTGGTTTTGACAGAGCTGAAACTTAGCCCAGGTTTGCTCGCTTTACTGATCATCTTTCAGACCTGAGGACATCCACATATGTGGCATATACGGGAGGTTTTGAACACATAATTTTGAAATTTTGTGTGGCAAAATGAAAATATATAAACTAAACCTTAAAAAATCCCCAAAACAGCTGGTGTTTAGCCTAATGAATTTAGCAGCACATGCTCAAAACACAAGCCCAGTAGTCTTAGAAGTGAAAATGGAAATTTCAAATTTTATACTCTGCTTTAGAATTATTTATGAGACAAAATCAAATTAATTGAAAGCAGAAGTTACACAGTATCATGAATAGTCTGACGTCCTGTAAAACATAGAACTGACATCTGGGAAAATGAGGCTAGCATTTGATTATGAAGTTTAAATTAGCTAATAACCAGTACAGAGTCTGGATAATTTCTAGTTGCATAATGTGCAACAAATGAAATGTATTTTGAAAAAAATGCAGTTGTGGGCATTTTTTAATCGTTTCACATATTGAAACAGAAATTGTCATACATTATGAACTTTACAGTCCTTGATCATATGTATATTTCACTATTTTATGGGCTTAATTTGCTCAGCATCAACTTTTACTGTGAGTAACATTGATTTTGTCAAAACCTCAAATAAGTCACAGAACAGATCTGAGGATTACTTTAGAAGGGATTTAAAGCACACACTGTGAATCTCTATACAACCACCACTTAAAACACTATCCGTTCAGGCCCAGATGGATTGCTATGGCAACAGAATCCCAAATACCAGGTTTGTAACTAACAAAAATGTAAATTATTGATGAACTCAGAGTTGTCTCTCTTGGACACCCTCCTATTCAAATACCAAGTCGTATGGTTAGACTACAGAGAAATGGTTGATATGCAATTTCCCCAGCCCAGTGAGCACTAATCCCAAAGGATTTCATTAAATCTTTTGGCTTAAATTTTTATTCTTGGAACAGCAGTCAGCAAGCAGGGATTACATTAAAACAGGCACTATTGAGGTCATTACTGACTGAATTCAGGCCTGTAATATAACAAAACAGGAACTAATTTTAAATATACCTCCACACATGAAAATCCCCCCACAAAATAGCACTGCTCTAAGTTACTATACATTTGACGACAGGACTCTTTCCCCTCACATCATCACCCTTCCTCCTTGCCTCCAGGAAATTATGGAGAACAGTACTAAAGAGTGAAAAACAACATATTTTTTGATAGAGAGGTACACTTCTCATGGTAGAGGTGACTGTGCATAAACAACTGCGTTGCAGAACAATGAATGCAAGGAGACTCTGCAGCCTTCAATACTCTGTAAATCAAAACCCAGAATAAAAACTTCTCTAGCAAATGAGCAAACCAGAAGAGAAAAGGTACTTATTGTCATTTTTATTGCAATTTTCATGAACAGTCTGATAAGGGAACAAACAGTGGTAGGAAAACCAAGCACTACTGGAAAGCCTCTCAGACTTTGTACAGAACTTGATTAACACAGTGAGTGTCGCACAAAAATAGACCCATCAGTTCTCGAATTTTGGACTGAAACAGTCCAGGCTTGCTTTAAAAGAAACTATGGCTTTAAAAAAAATGCAATTCCCAGGTGTATGCCTGCCATTAGGTGTCAATGTACAGAGAAGAGAGATGGCAAATTTCTGACCATAAGAGTTTGTTACCAGATCCAATGTCCACTCAAAACTAAAGGAAAAACCAAGACAGGGCATAGGTTTGTGGAGATGGGTAAATGTGAAGGGATGCTTTGCACCCCATACACACAGAAAGGAAAAAGCTATTGAAACAGGAAATGCAAGAGAGAAACCAAGGCACAGAGTCATTTTCTAAGACAAGGGAGAAACTTAGAGCAACAGCATGAAAAGAAGATAGTGGTTATACCACACACTTTCTGGTGGGGCAGGAGAAATTCTTCAACTCTCATTCACACAGATGAGCATTTATTCAACACAGTACATAAAGAGAGAGGACCTATTTAGGAGAGCTGTCATCTGAACAGCCATTTAAGTTCACAGATATTACCTAGATTGCAAGCCTTTTTAAGGTCTTGACATACAATATTTAAGTACTTCAGAATAGAGTTTAGCAGAATGCATGGATAGCATCACTGTAGCCACTAGACACAAAATCAGTATTTAGACTCTGTTTTCTCTGCCCCTTCACTCTTTGGCTTGCCCATTTTCCCCCACTGTGACCCATATATTTTAAAGGTGAAAAAAAAGTTTTCAGTTCCACAGGTTTCTCTACTTAGCAAAAGACTGGTCATTGCAGAATTTGTCTCTGGGAGTCCCTTTTACAACACCGGCAATGAAGCTGCTTTTTCAGCCTCTGCTCCCTTGCATTGAGCTACCTGCTGCCTAATGTTCAAAGATCCTCATATGTAACTTCCTCACAATTTACGTTCTTAGCAGACCCAGGGGTTTAAACTCCTGACTATCTTTTCCTTGTTACTATCACACACCTCCATCAGAGTTACTGTATTACACACAACTGGTTACACACAACTCATACACAGGCAAGAGCAGCTGCTAACCTCAGCAAGTGCCAGCTGCTCCATAAATGCCCCTGCATTGATCTTCCAGTTGCATGATGCTTCTCACATTCTCACATTCTCTTTCTCCTACTAGCACTGCACAGAACATGCCTTGCTACCCTCTTAGGTTCTCAGTCCTGGTGAATTCAGATCTCTTGTCACCCATGAAAAGCTTTTTCCAGCTTCTGCTTTATCCTTACACTTGGCTTGGTGCTAGAAGAGCCATCCACTGTGACATTTCCTTCAAACACACCTCTGTCAGCATCGTAACTTCATGATCAACAATCATATAAATTAGTAGCCACTCAAAGATTCTCTTTTCAAGAAAGAAAACCTATTAATGGTGATGATGTAGTCAGTGACAATACAGTCACAAATGGGTATCTGAATCATCCTGAGATGTCATAAGATTATCATGTGGCCATACACAGGAAAGCCAGTGGAGTACCAGAATTTGGGGCAGCAATAGCATTTCCCCCCTTCAGTAGCTATCCAGGACAATATATGTCTCTTGTTCTACTAACACTCATTTCACAGTGGAACTGCTGCAGTCCTGCTGTATAAATGGGATGGTGGATGTGCCAGAAATATGGATGCATACCAAATGCAGTACAGACTTCCAGGAAATCTTTGCATATGACAGACCATTAAAGTAGATAAGCTGGGTGTGTTCACACTATGTAGGGACACCTCGACCACTTTGCTATCTCTACCATGTAGGAACTGTGGAGCTGCTCTGAGAAGAATCTACCCAGTGCTTGCCATTCCTGCTTTGGGATTGCTGGGTAAGTCTCAGCCATTTTCTTAGAAAAGAGTAGAATTTTCAAACTTTACATGAAACTTACATTTTTCCATTTGCAAATATGAACATGTGAGAAAGCTACTAACATTTACTTGCAATAAAAAGCCCAAAAACTTCATACATCAGAATGAAACTTCATTTTCTTAAGTGAAAATTTTCAAGACTTCAGCTGAAGCAACCAGCACTCCTGACATGGCACTCCATCAAATTTAATTCCAAATATTTTCAAACTTTTCTAGAAAATAAGATACAGAGTTATTATTATTTTCTGAGTAATTTTAGAAAAAAAGAAATACAGTTCTCCATTAGTTGCTTCATAACATTATTTAGACTAGGTATCTTGGATCATATGAAATTTTAAGAAAATAGTTCCTAGCAAGATTGGTTTCAGATGTCATATTTAGATTGCTTGTTACAGCTATAGACCAAGACTTATTAAGAAGCACAACGGAGGTTTTTGATCAGCCTCCTAAATCCTTTCTAGAAAGATAACATATCTTTACATTAGTAGATACACACTCAGCTGCATTCCAATCTAATTGCTTTTATCACAGGATGAAAGAACCTGCTGCAATATCCACTGCAGGAAGTGATTATATGTTACATAACACTGCTGATCTTTTTGTTCTGGAGGGAGGGGAGTTATTTATTTATTTATCAAGTCTTCTTTGCAAAAATGGACTAATATGGGTAAGCAATTTACTCATAAAATCTGATAGTGAGTGTCAACACCTCAGCAAATTAAGCAACATAATTTATGTGTGAGTTGCTCCAATATCCTTTCTATACTACCCTAAAGAGACCTACCGTGGCAACAATTTCAATATTTCTTTAAATATTTCATATTTAAATGCATCGCTTCAAACGTAACTTTTTAGATAAAGAGAAAATTCTAAGCAGACTTGTTCTGTGGTTCATCTGGATATGCACACAAAATGTACAGAGATGATAATTCACCACTGCTATAAAGTCAGCCCACATTTTCTATCCCATACAGTAAGTTTTATTCATGCCACTGTTTTAATTCTCCTAATGGAAATTATTAGAAAAAAATTGGAAGTCTACCAAGTCTAAATACAGATAAAATCAAGTTACTGCCTACCCCCTCCTGTACTAATCCAAGAAGTAATGGCCTACATGCTGCTCAGATTTCTGGTAAGCAGCAAAACAAATCCTATACAGAGAAGCACATCACTTTTAGAAGCTGGTACCCTTGATTGCTCACATTAATTTTAATGTTGCTTCTTCTGGACCCACCATGCAACAAGCCATTTTGCTCCATGGGAACTGCTCTCTGCTTCCTTTAACCTCTTTGTAACTGTCTGAGGGCTTCATATCCCAAGACTACATTCATGTGCAATTTCACTATTCTCATGGTCACAGCTGGCTTTTCCTTTTTGTTGAACTATACTTTGAACCAATAAAAGAATGAAAAGACATCACCTTAAATGAAGATTTCTTGTTTGCTTACAAGAAGAGATGACATTTTGTACCTTTCTGAGGTCAACAGGAGCAAAGAATAAAACACTCAAAATTAATAATGAAACTGGACAGCACTGATCCTTTGCACTGGTACTAGACTTTATTAATACAAGGACTACTAAACAAAGTAAGCATACATGAAGATTTTAAATGTTTCTTTTCAGTTACAACACATATTCCATTACCAAAAAAATATTTCTAATCACTCTACTATGTTTAGCATCAAAATAACTTCATTGTAGCACTGTGAGAGCAAGCAAACAGTTATTGGTGGAAATACTATTCAACCTTATGGACAGATGATCAGGATGACAAACTCATGAGCAACTAGTTAAAAATAAAAAAATGTTTTCAGCCTTCTAATTATTTACATTAAAAAATAACTAGTGTATTTCTGTCTTTGATACATTTGCCACAAGAATGGATTACTACTATGAGACTGTTTATAAACATTATGAAGTCTGTTGGAAAAAACAAATTAATCTTATACCTTGTTCTGTCTTGCTCAGCATACAAGAATATTAGACCTCCTTACAGCGAGTAAAAAAAGCCAAACTTGAGCAATTGCTAAAAATTGTGTTTTTCTTATTTAGTACTGTCCAGAACATTATTTTCTCAGTGGCTGTCATTGTGACAGACAGGGGTGTCTCCTGGAAGGGACTGTCTGTAGCACTAGTAAGAGTGTGATCAGTATCACTGGTCCTCAAACTCAAGTAATAGATTGACCAGTTAGCAGATCTTTTTGGTTCTTCAGCATTTTAACTTTGCCTAGACACAAAGGCCAACAAATAAATCAAACCAAACCAAAGAATAGCAGACAGACGCATTGCAGCAGCAATGCAAATTGGAGTTTGTTGTCAGGCTACAACTTGCTGCAGAAACATATAACCTAAATGACAAGAGTGAACACTGAGTGACACATGACAACAGCCTGTGAAAAGAACTAGGTGGGCATTTGACCAGCCACAGCTGCAAATGAAACTTTGATTCCCAGAAGCTGCAAAGTCAAATCAGCAGCAACTGCACAATTCAGTAGGAACGTCTCATATCCCTGAGACAAATGGTTGTCAGCCCAGCTGGCTGCGTGAGAGAATTGAGTCATCAGAGCTCTTAACCAAGCACAGGTGTCTCAGTGTACTGTGCCTAAGTCCTGCTGCTTTCCATAGTTAATAGCAAATAGTGACATCCTACCTGGCCACCTTGGCTTCCTTCCCTGGTCAACTAATTGGGTTGACATCTACCAGCCAGATATTGGCTGGTATCTACATTAAAGTTCACCTACACACTCATGGCAGCACAGAGAAAGTTTTAACTAGCCTATAGCTGCTGGTATTTGGGTCTAAATTCATAATTATATAACATCACCTAGAGATACAACTTCAGTATCTTAAAGCATTTCTTTACACAGTATGTGCACATGCCTGACAAATGCATCTGATTTTGCAATACTAGAGATGAATTGAAGTACCATGACTCTTTTCATCTTGAAACTACAAGCAGAAACCTAGAGACTGGGGAATTCAGGCAGACCTTTTAATCACAGGTGTCACTCTGGGCTGTGACAGAAGAGCTTAAGTGCCAATCCTTGCAGATTACATACAAAGATACTATTAAAAAAAGCAGGATAAAAGACAAGGGGTGGTTTTGCAAGTCTACATAACAGGAAAAAAGGAACCATCAAGTCTACATTCAGCAAATCTGATAGCCTAATCAAAAAGCAGCACATCAGACATTGCAGTGTTGATGTACAGATGGCTAGGAACGTTAAAAGAAGTAGTTATCATTATTGTTCCTTACGTTTTTGAGTAAAGAAAAGACATAATGATATTGTATTTGCCTATAAAATCAACTTCTTCAGCTAGATATTGCCAGAAGGAATCTAATGGAAATGTCTATTTAGTGAAAATCAAATAATTACCTTGTAATTACCATCTCATGTGTCACACCTAATGTTAGTATCTCTGAATGAAGGAAGATTCAAGAAATGTCTATTTGAAATCCTTAAGGAAAAAAAAAAAGCAGGCAAATAGTTTAATTGGGCTACTTTTGCTAACGAAGCTAAGTATTTCACATAGCAATACTTCTCCCTCTTTGTAGAGCCAAATGTTAACATAAACCACCCTTTAATTTAATCTTCCTATCCATCTTGAGGAAACCTGTTTAATTTTTGATTATTAGATTCTCTGAAATATAGCTTATTCAGACCAAACTTCAGCCACTTCATTAAAAAAAACAAAACTATTTGCACTCAAATGGCACACTGGAGCAGTCTGAAGGGAAAAACCATTTGTTCTGTCTCAACTGATGTATAGTGTAATTTTCTGAGATTCTTTCATTGCAATTTGCAAACACATTAGCTAAGACTATAAAACAAAAGCAATCTGTACTACCCATGGCCCAGAAGAAGCAGAAGCAGAAAGTAAGAAAATGTAACAAATGTCTGAATTGTCTTGAGGCAGGGACATACTCTACCTCAACACAAAACATCATTATCCAAAATGTGCCTCATCTATTTTTCTGACAAAGGAAGCCTGGACACAGAACACCTAATAGTGAATACAGTCTTAAAACAGATCTTAATAGACTTTTAAGGAGGGGCCTAGAGAAGACAAACTTACCCTAGACTAATTCAGGAAAGCAACACTGCAGTTGGGCTATGAGACTTCTAGTCCCTTTGTCCAGTTCCTGCAGGTCTCACTCACCCTCAATTCTCTAGTCCCTCCAGCCACTCTGCAGTCACTCTTCCCAAAAGAGGGAAGCTATTCAACACTGACAAGTGAAGTTCTCTGCTGAATAATCCAATGCAGAACTTAGCAGGTGCCACTGAACATGCTTCAATATTATTACTTTTTAAACAATGTAAGGGAATACACTGTGAGCAGGAAAGGGAATGTAAGTGTAGCTTTGATAAACAGCCAGATGAGAGCATAACTGCATTCACAGATAGGAAGGGATAGCATAATAGACAGTGCTACACAGGATGATTGTTACAGCATCTCTCAGCATGGATTTTAAACAAATCAAGAAAACGCCACATGATGTAACTAAAACTTCATTTCAGCATCTGGCAAAAAGGAAATATCTGTTAAAGATCATCTAGTTCAAGGAAGCCCTTAATATAAGTTTCAATAAAAAGAGAACTTGAAATTGCCTGTCAACAAAACAGCAGATGCCCTGAGCTGAAGCTGACAGGTGCTTTTTGGCATTATTGTAATGACCATAAATACTTCATTGCACAGGGTAGAATCAATTGCTTTAATCGATTTCTATGATCACGTATGAAGTATGCAGACAATTTTCTAATCTATGCTTTGCAGTGGCATTAAATAGGCAAATTCAGCATACTCAGGCAAAGCTGACCATCAGTACACTTTCTTTTTGACAAAAAACAGTATTTTGCCTATAAGGTTACAGCCCTGTCTCAAGAATAACTGAAGCATGAGCACTTACACAAAATTAATTCTACTAAAATACAGTAACACAATCCACAGCAGTGTCAGTCTTCAGCAAAGCTTTATGATACATGGAGATTTTAGGATGCAATGTCAAATGCTGCTTCATGAACAGAACAACCTGGCAGTTTAAAACAGGAACATCATGGATTCATTCAGGTACATCAATAAATCCAACATCTCTGGTAATTATTTTTTTAAAGCTCTTTGTTCATGTATCAGAAAATTCAAGAGATTAGACAACAGTAAGAGTCGGAGAGAGGAGAAAATAACAAAGAAATAAAGTATCTCCTCCTCTGGCCCTGGTTTCATTTGTTCCTTCCTGATATGCTTTCTCTTCTCTTTCTCCACCTTCTCCTTAAACTAAAATGGGCATCTAACAGTGGGGATAGTTGCCATTCTTTGCACCTAAATAGTTCCTTTGAGCACACAGTGAGAAACTGTCTTGAAGTACTTTTATTCTGAATCTTGCTACATTCGGTAAAAAGAGAAGCCAAGAGACTAAATTATCCTAACTGCAAAGTAATTCTTGCTTGACAAAAAACCCACATCTACTGTCTTGTAATTTAACCAGTGCTCTCTCAAAACTGTGAGTTTGCAATGAGATACAACGGGAACAGACCAAAGTGATTTTTGGTCTTTCAGCTGCCATCTTCCAAACCTATTAAAGATAATATCCTTGTCTTAGCCTGTTGAAAAATACATCTGCTTTCATTTTAGCTTTGCAAATATGAACAGTAAATCACTGAAGAGATCACTAAACATGTAAAGAAAAGCAAAATAGATCCTTAAAAAGCAGATTTTGAAGGAATAAGGCAGGCAGGCAGATACTGTTAAAAACAAAACTGCCAAAGAGAGTGGGGAATATTTGAAAGACTGAAGATTGGACAGTATTTGGCACATGATCAGCACAGTAAGCAAGCATAACAGGACAAAACAGGGAAAGAAAGCATTGGCTGGATACCAAAAAACCTTTGTTTTGCTCTAAAATATTTTAAGGGAAGTAGTTAAGTTCAGCTATCTGTGAAACTCAAACCTGGACCAGGAAAAGCATAATAAGTAGGTAGCTGAAATCATCTTACGTTAGTTGAGCTGAGGACTATTTGAATGAAATATTTATTTTCTTGTTTCCACCTTTCCCCTCAGTGAACACCATGCTATTATTGTGGAGGTGAGTGGAATTAGTGGAGCTAATACAGGGTTAGAAGTCAAGAACTCTAGAGCTGTAATCCTGGATTGGTTTCTGACTTGCTCTGGTACCATGTTTAGGCCACTGTTCAGTTTCTCTTCTAATAAGGCAGAGACAATAATATACAACTCATGAAGGACCTTGCAGGATTAAAGTGTACAGTATTTTGCATAAAAGCTAACAATTTTAAGTTTCCTGCAGTACTTACATGGATCACACGATAGGACTGGGATTTATCTCACGTCTATAAAAATGTTAACTGCAGTAGGAAAGAATCAAGACAACGCTGAGTGTTTTAGAAAAAATTATCTTTGCATTACTAAACTGTTTGCCATGGGGACTGAATGTTTGCACTTCTGTGACTTTGCTTGACTTCCAGATTTATACTGCAGGGCAGTTGAAGTTTCCCTTTGGCCCTAACACCTTAAGATTGTTTTTCTAAGGCATTAAAAACAGGAAAAAAAATACCACTCTCTTAATTTCCTTCAGCATTTTGTTTTAAAAAATTCTTTGAAGCTACAAGTGGCTCTTACTATTCATCTGTAGAGGCTCATCACATTTGACTCCCTGGGCAAGGTGGTATTATGAAGAAACACTGTGTCTCATAATACATTGTGTGGTTCAGTTGCCACTGCTAATAACACTACATTTATCCTGCTAAATCCCAAAGTATTATCTTTTCACCAGCATAGGAATCACTCAGCCAAAACTGAAATATGCTCTTAAATGGAGCAGTTTAAACAAAGATGAAGGGCCAAAGGACTGCAAGACTGTTAACAGTATTTTCTGGATTGTTTAAAAGCAATAAAGTAAATTCTGCAACAATTCTAAATTCTTCACTGTTCCATGGTTCCCTCTCACAATTAATTTCTTTTTGCTTTTTTTTTTCCTTGTTGCACTCACTGTGTTACATAATTAAAATACTAAGATAAGGAATTTTTATTGTAGCCCTAAATGAAATCACAGTACCTTATGCATAAGCACCTATGTGTATTTGTAGGCATGTATGCCCTTGTCAAGCTGTATCCACTCACACAGATATTCCCTCTTCATTTACCCAGCTGCCCCAAAAATCAAGCTCCAATTCCGTTGCATATAGCTGTTCTGCATTTATTTGAGAATTTTTTGGTGACAAACTACAGCACACCAAACAATAACTAACTGGATTAAGGTTCATACCCATGCTTATGTCAGACATGAACTATATTCTTTATATGATTCAAAGATTGAGACAGTAATATTGACTTTGGATAACAAGGTGCAGTCATACCAGTATGGGCATAAAACTGAATGTGTGAAAAAAACCCCACACTATAAATGTAATTATATTAGTTACTGAATATATACAAATGTATAGCATTTAAAATATGTCATGTGACATTACATTAAAAAATATATATTATCAAAGGATCACCCATGTCTAAGTTACTGGGCTAGCAAGTCTTGAATTACATAAGGAAAGACATGAGATGATCCCAATTTAGCTGCCTCCCTGGTAGCAGTAAAGAGATTTATAACACTCTGTGCAGAAGCAGGGAGGCCTGTGACACCCAGGCTGTGTAAAAGCCTTAAGTTTGATCAGTGTACCATTCTGAAACAACAACAAACATTACAGAATTTATGGAACAAGAGTAACCAAGGAAGATGGTGTGCTCCAGCCTGGATACAGCTTACAGAGACTGAGTTAGAGATATTCTTTAACAGGGTTCTCTGCTTCTAATTCTGCCCAGACGCCTTCTGAAATCTTAAAAAAGTAACTAAAATAGATACTGAAAGATACTGTAATTGATAGTGATAATTACCTTGGTAGGAGGCAAAAGGCTGTGCTTCAGCATTACAGGAACATCTCTTTTGCAAGTCTGCTAAGTATATTGATTTGGCATATTCTGTACCATAAGCCTGTTTATTAAAAACAGCACTTTACCTACACTAGTCTTCCAAACATCAATAGAAAACTTGGTGTCTGAGTCTTCTGATTTTACATAGTAAATACAAATAATATCTTCCTGTTCTTTTCCACTCAGAATGAGACAGCTAACTCATTTCCTATAACGAAGGAGCCAGAAGCAGATTAAATTATCAGCTGTTACTTATTGACTAGGCATCAAAAGTCTATTTGGAGGCAATACTATGCAGAGATAGATCTACTTGAACTTGGATACCACACAGCACAGTTTTCTGCCTGGAGACAGCAGAAAGCCCTGCACTGGAGATGGCAGTGCTGCTAAACCTATCGAGCACGAGGGATTTCCCCCTGAAGCAGGGTGGCCAAGAACAGGTACCATCTTAAGATTAAAAAGGCAAGACAAAACAGAGGTTCAGCTGGGCCAAGAGCCTTGCAGGAAGGTTTTCAGCCTCTGTGGGCTCCAGGGATAACACCGAGCTGCCCAGATTGCTGGCCTTAGCTGGTCCTCAATACTGACTGAAGACTGACATAGCCTGAAATTTTTGGTAGAGCATGGGAAAAAACTTCTCCCTGAGAACTAAAGTAGTAGGATTACTACAAAAAGTAGATCTCACTTCTTTTTTTTTTTTTTTTTTCTCTAGGACAATATAATTCAACTCCCTGCATAGTTCAGCCTACCATCTTTAAAGGAAAGCCAAAATTATATGTAATTTTACAATATCCTTCATAACCAAGCCTAAGACATCAATACTGCTTTGAAATATCAAAGAATGAAATGAGAAAGTCTCAGGACTTCCAACACTTATCAAGGGACTGTATCACAACAAGGAAATTAATTTCCCCAGAACATGGAATATATCACCCTAGGCACCAACTTCAGTCCTCTGCAATCCCAGACAGCCCTGGAAAAAATCCTTAGGCTGGAATGGCCTTGAATATTCTGTACACTGCCAAGACAACAAGCTGCAGAACACACCCTACTACCATGAAACATCCTGACATTTTCCATGCAGGGAGTCAAAGGTACCTAAATCTCTAAGTCACTGGAAGGATGTAGGAGAACTCAAGAGCACCCAAATGTCATTAGGCTTTGCAACAATGAAAGAATCTGTTAGTTGAAAATACCCAAAGCCTAGCATGGTGGGGCAGCATTTTTCTACGGTTTCTACTATACGTAGGATGAAAGGGAAAACAGAGCTGTTTGCATCACCTCTGCCCTTTCTTTTGAGAGGTTTTATATAATTAACTGGAAATCAGAGGGACCAGGTCACTTCACCAGATTCTACCATGGGTCCGTAAAGCCAGTCTGTGCAGTTTTCACAACACTGCATCCCAAAGCTTCCTTTGTGCTTCACACTGCCTCTCCTTGCTCCTTTCCCTACATAATATTCCTCCTCATTTATAAGGAGCTAG
Source organism: Lichenostomus cassidix (assembly GCF_008360975.1). Lineage (NCBI taxonomy): Eukaryota > Metazoa > Chordata > Aves > Passeriformes > Meliphagidae > Lichenostomus > Lichenostomus cassidix. The sequence goes on along the minus strand of NC_139480.1, from coordinate 37,575,860 downwards.
TACACAAAACGCTTGCTTTGTTAGATTTATGTTTGGCAAGTTAACTTCAATCACTACACAGTTCTAAACACTCATGCTTTCCCCCCGATCAACAAATAGCTATTTACTCTATATTCAGCCTGTTTAACAGGATCAGAAGGCATTTTCCTGTGAGATGCTGCATTTCCTACATAATAGGTACAGCTTCTGGAGAGGTAAAGACACTCAGCAAGATGCTTAAGCACACAGAAAACCAGTTTTAGTAGTCTGGAAACCTTTGAGACTACTTCTGTACTCAAACATATGTTTGTGTAAGTGAATCAATGAGCAGTACTCACAGTCAGGCTAGAAGAGAGACATAATGGTAAAATTTGGTGGAAAAGGCCCAGATGGCTTCTGACAATAAATCAACCATAAAAATATAGCATTTTAATTAAGCTTTTGTGTTCTACTCAGGGATGCTTACAGTTTTGATTTTTGATGCCTGCATGTTAATTTAATTCTGTTCACGGACAAAGCATGCCCTGAGACAGGTAATCTATCTCAAGTATTATCTTCTTACACTATCAGAGAGAGATTCAAAAAAAAGAAATACACATTAATTTTGGCATGTTTTTTTCTCATCATCTTGAAATTAATTCCAGTCTCAGTATGGCAGTAAAAGGTAAACAAACAAATGCTAAAATCCTTACAATTCTACCATGCAAGAGAGGCTGGATCACCTCCTGGATCTTTCATACAGACTCTGAACAACCTGTTGTTCACCGGGTCAGTACTGGTTGCGTACCTCTTACACTTACCATGTACTTCCATTATTAACTTTTGGCTACATTCCTTATATCTAAATTGAACAAAATGCCTCACCCATTTGTTGCTAATGATTATATGGATATAAAGAAGTGCTTTTAGATTATTTTAGAGATTTGTTTTCTCTCTCTTCAAAATGTTAAAATTGTAAAAAAACACTCATCTCTAGTAGCATCTAACTAAAAAACTAAAAATTATTTCATGTTGCCAAAATTTCAATTTTAAAATGTCCTGGAAAAATTAATCTTGCTATTAAAAAAACACAATATTTTTAAACACACACACACACAAAAAAAGATTTTTCTTGAAAAGTCTTTGTCTTTTACTTTCTCAATCAAATTATCATGAAATTCAGATATATTTTTAAAAATAAAATAAGTATTATAGAGAAGATTCCAATATCCTCAATTGCTCTGTGTGGTTCTTCACCTATAAAATATCTCTATCCATGTGATACTACTTGATTTGAGAGCTATTGGTAGTTCTTTGTCATTGAAATTCACACCAGTACAAAAAAAGTATCTGATGTATTAATAGGAAAGTACCTCATTTATAAAATGCAAATAAATAATACTGGTATATACACATATATTTGAGTCTTATCCATGCTAAATCTTCTTATAAAAGATGTATCTTATAGCGTCTTACACATACATTTGAATCTTCAAGAAAATGAGAGCACTTGTCAATCCTTTCTTCACGTACAGGTGAACTCTAGTAGCCAAATTTAAAGAAACATTATAAAACTTCACTGCCATTAAATACTTCTTATGTCCCAAATGCTATCACTTTATGTTTGTCTTGGTAATTTAGGAAAGAGTTGAAAAGAAGTTAAAATGGTTCCTTTACTGTAGAATTAAAGATGGAAGCAGAGATTCCAAATTTAAAAAAAACTCATCATATACCAAGGAAACCAATGAGAGTATCAAAATTCATTAAAACTCGTTTCAACCCTAGCAGGATCAGATTTGGAAAATCAGTTATTTTAGGGAAAAAGGTTCAGCTGGTTTTGCTATCCAGCAAAATTTCTCATTCTCTTCTAAGTAAAACAGACATTCTGTAATGAAAACTGTACGTATACAAACACCTGAAAGCACTTCAAGTAACTGATTTTGATATTCAGTGGGGTCTCTTGGTGAGTTGTGCAAAATTATACTGGAAACAAAGCAATCTTTAATGATTTAAAAATTACTGCACTGATAACATTTATTAATTTAAAAAATATGTATTTAATATAAAATGCCATTTGTTCATGCCATTTGCTCAGTATGCCTTTTCCTATACCACTGAAGTACACTTGCAATACTGATACCATGAGAATGTTTTTAAATGAAATTTTATAAAATTTATTGTGACTTGAAAGTAGGCATCATTTTAGACAATCTAGCAGGCTTTCACTATAGCTACCTACTGTGTTAGAAAAACCATAATTCTTAAAGCCTGAGGACTGTCTTGCATTTAATGTATTACTTGAGAAGTTAGTGAAGGTAAGGACTGTCTTTTTGGTTTGGGTTTGTATGTTCCCTTGTACAAGCAAGGCTGGTTCATTGTGCTGAGTCTTGAGCACTGCCTTAGCAAGAACACATTCAGTGAGATAATAACCATCCTTCTCATGGCCCAAACTTCCATTTACCTTGGAGCCTTAGCCTTGCACATTACACATTATCATGGCAAAAAAATAAAAAAGGAAAGATTTATGCTCACTTTAGCTGTCAATTTCCTTGATTTTTAAGAAATAGAACTTTGTATTCATTGTCATAGAAAAAAATATTTTGTTTTTATTTAGTGAATTTGGCTGATTTTTTTTAAAGTTATTTCTATTTTGATTGTATTATTTGAAAATAAATACTTTTTAAATAGATGTGTTAACAGCACTGACAAAATTGTCAGGGACTAAAACGATATCTTGTAGTCTGCAAAAAGTAAATCACCTGCTAGTCCTCTCTAGGTAAGTTTTTACAGCAGATTTGTCTTTTGAGGTCAGGATGAAGCTGATGAATTTCATGAAATATGAGATTCCTTTTAAAACAATGTAGAGCTATTTTTAGCCCAATGAACATATATTCTGTAATTCCTCCGCCAGTCTTCTTCTGACCTGTAACCTCCAAATTCCATTTGCTAGTTCTGTTCAGTTTGAATGCCCTTGGGTGAAAAGCTGGGACCAAATCAATTTCTTTCACTATGAATCTGTTTTGTCCTCTTTCAGTTCAGTTCCTGTCCTGGCTAAGAAGCAATTATTTTCTGGGCCTAATTAATATCCCACCTTCTACTCATACATGGTGTTCACTTCACCTCCACCTCTTCTCCTGTCATGTCATGTATCAGCTTCTTCAATCAGGCCAACAGGTTTCATCCTTCCCTTTCGGTCTTTTCTATCTCCTTCCTATCTTCACTTTTCTTCTTCTATTTCCCTTCATCCTCCTGCTCCACTTTGTGTCTAACTTTAATCCCTTGAAACTGCTAAAAAACGTAGCTCTTTTTGAGTCTTTTGTCCAGTTTTCAACCCCTCCCCCAATTATTTCCTTCAGCTTAATTCTCCTTGCTCTTTGACCTCCTGTTCTTTTCTGATTCACTGCTTTCAAATAATAACTAAGAATGATGCAATTTCTATATTCCCAGTACCTTTTTCACATGACTCTACTACTGAAAATGCGTCTTGGCTACTGCAGTGTAAAAGTGTGGATGCTTCTCAGTTCATACATGAGAGACTTCTCATCAGTGGCCTCAACCTACAAAGCCAGAAGTGTTTGCAATTCACACTTATTCTTATCCCTGCAAGTGGTTCAGAGTTCTTCATTCAGTAACCACAAGTGATGACAAGTGATTTTGCATTTCTCACAGTTTGGAAGAAGGAGTTTAAAAATCGCTGGTTTCAGAATATTAAGCACCCTTCTGCAACAGAAAATAAAATGCTAGCTTATATTTGGACATGGAAAAGAACATAATTCTGAACCACCAGACTTTCTGAAAATCACCATGGGTATATATTAATACATGGTTGTTTTTTGGAGTGTTTTTGTTTGTTTGGCTGTGTTTTTTTAAATCAAACAATATATTTTAGTATGGATAAAAAGGGTGTTGTTTGTTTTTTTTTAGTATGGATAACAGGTTTTCACACTCTAATGACATATCAACCTGAAAACATGACATTCCTTTAGCAGATATGGCACTTTAAGACTGAAGTAGGTAGCTCCATGTAACTATCTACCTTGAAAACAAGGATTATAAACAGCCTGCAATTTTGCATGGCCAGGGCAGGCCAACAGGCTTAGAGGACACTACAAGGGGATGTGAGATGCAGAACTTACAGGATGGTGCATTTTTCAGTCTGTGAACATAGTTCCCTAGCTAGAGACCATGTTCTCATTATTCTGATCCTGTATAACAGTGACAGTACAAACATTTTTATCTTTTTCATGATCTATAGTATGTGGTAGGAAACCAAGTTAAACCCACCAAGATCTGTACCTGTTTTTTTCTGGACCTTCAAAATGAAAAGTGAACAAACCAAAGCAGGCTGCACATTAACCAGTCTTGCACTGAGGGCCATGGTGGGATCATAATATCATGTCTAAAGATCAAGTACAGTTCATATTCATTAGTCTCAAGCCATCCTGAAGTATCACTCAATTTTCTTTGCCTTAGTTCAAGAGCACTTGCGTTTATATTCGTTCTTTCTTCCCATCAAGCAGACTTACAGTACTCTTTCTCAACAATTTGCTTAATAAAAAGACATGGTGTGATTCTTGGGGTGTCCTGTGCAGGGCCAGGAGTTGGACTCAACGGTCCTGTTGGATCCCTTCCAATTCAGCATATCCTGTGATTCTATGATATGAATCAAAAATGCATTCAAAACATGTAAGTAAAAAAGCTTTTCCTAATAGTTTATCCTTTCAGACATGAACATACTGATTTTCATTTCCAAGGCTGCAAAATATGATGCAGGTTTGGTATTGAAAAATTAATGGACTCAAGAAGAAACTGTTTACTTGAACATACAGGTAAGAACGCAGACATTGTAATACATAACCTCCAATTTCGTTAATGCTGGATTAAAAAAGAGTAAAGCAAATTTTTGCTAGGCATTCTTACACCTTTTGGTGAAGGTATACTCCAGCCCTGCTGTTATCCATATACTTAGTGCACAGAAGGAAAGCTTGACTTATGATGCTACACACAGAAATTTTAATGTTTTTTTTCAGGCCAGGATTCCGGCTCACTGCCACGAAAGATGGAACAGAACAAGGTAAAGACAAGAATAGTTTTCTTAATTGGAAGTATAAAAGCTCTTTGCAAAAAGTGCTGACTGCATTCCACCTCAGAATTACCTAATCCCTTTCAACTTGCTCTCTGTAGAGATAAGCAGTAAGAACAGATATCGTAGTTTGATTCTGTACTGACCATGTAATTGTTTCTTATTTTGCTGGCAATCAAAGAACAGGTCTTTATCTTGCTACCTTTTATTTCTACAACTACCTACATTTCATAATCTTGTTGTTACAAAGTAGTACTACAGCGGAAATGAAGAATCCCTTGGGATTAAAGGAAGAATTATTGGAAGGAATTGCCCTAGCAGTTTCAAGTATGAAAAATGTCTACATCTCTCAAAAAAGAGCTCTTCTTTCACACACTGGATTCCACGCTTGGACATTAGCTGCTGTGGAAATTCTGTCAACTGGAAACACCAAGAAGGTTCTCCGACACACAAATCTGTCAGAATGTCTTCCTTTAGCAGTGCAATGCTATCCATTGGCATAAAGCAAATGAGTCACATCCTAGCCTTGTCCCTGGTTAAATTGATTTAGGTAGATTGAAATTACATGTTTGAAAATAAGCAGAGCTCATAAATAGGTAAATTAAAAAGCTGTTAATTTATTTTGATGCAGAAGGACCTTGGAAATGTGTTTCATTTACATTCCAGGGCACAAACATTAATACTACCAAGGTCAACGAAGAAGAGAGTTGACCTTCAAATGAATTTGTTTTAGTTTTGAACTGTCAGATTCTGTATGAGCTACGAATGCAGTATTCACTCTCTTGCCATGTAAGCTGACATGGGGTTTGTTTCACAAAATGACGTTTTTCAGCGGCTCAGAATGTAAGTGTCACTACAAAGTGAAGTGTGGAATTCTAAAGCAATTTTAAGGCGATTGGTAGAAAATATTATTCTATTAATGCCGATATAGAGGAACTGCTAGTAAAATGAGGTATAGAAAAAGGAAAATATTTATACAAATAAAGGGAGTCAATATTTCTGTATTCTCTACTAGGTTCTGGGTCTGCTGCAATGCAGCAGAGATTCCTTGCAATGTAAGAAAAGGTTGCTTAAGGAAAGTTGTTCAAGGTAGGCTTGGAGACAGCCCTACAGCATTCTCGAAGTATTCATCAAGTTGTTTATGCAGCTATAGGGCTCTGTCAGACACTGGTAACCTGCTTTGATTTCCAATATTTATGTTGATAAACTGTTACTGCAGGCTCCAGTAAGTCTTTTACCTATCCATCTAATGAATAACTGGGTTTAAATTAGCTGCTCGTTCAACTAAAGTAATTTATCAGTTACCTCAAGGAGATTATATTTTGTAGATCAGTAAGAACAATAGTGAGCTCTTAGTCTAATATACAGGTTACTCAATCTACATGCAGAATTGTTTACAGACTCATATGTACAGGTTCAACAAAATTCAGCAATGGCTTTGTCAAAGCTGCAAAGTCAAGCAGCTGAAAGTTTAGAAATATTGTACCCCTGGAAAAGTTTTGCCCTCTAGTTAATCCATCTGTCACACTAAATTATTAATATGGCATCAGAATTTCACACACACAATCAGGAGTATGAATGTTTTGGAGAATAAGTTTGCAAGGTAAAAGCACTTCATAAAAAGTCATTCTCAATTTTTTTAAAGCAGGCAGATAAATATGTATCACAAGCTGAGTTTCAAGTCTGAGCTGTTCAAAAGTTGCAGTGGATTTTTTCCTATACATCTGAACTGCTTCTGTGTGCTGTAGTTACACAGCTGAGAGATAAAGGCTGGTATTGCAGCTGTGATGAATTTGGGGAGAATTCTGTGTTCACCTGGAAGATCCACTAGAAGATAGGAGAGCAAAAGAAAAGCACAGTTTCACAGAAGTCAAGCAGTGGACACTAAGCAGAAAGAAACCATGGAGAATTCACTGGACTAGACTGTTTCAGCAGCTCCTGGGCAGTCTCAGTATATGCCAAAGCAGCTCTTTTGTGGGATGTTTCACACCACTAAAGTCTACCACAAAAACTCTTAGAAAGGAATCTAACACCATGGAAATTGCTGGCAAAACTGACAGAAAAAAAATTGAAATTGAAGGAATGGAAATTCAATTTAGTTTGATCTACAGAAGACCCCACTTTTAATACAGATACTTAAAATTGTCTTATAGAAAGTTTGAATATATACTGTGAAACTCAAAGCAAACAGAAAATTAAAAATTTTGCTTCCAAGATGTCTACAAGTTCTACATCAAGTCTAATTTTTAGGGTAAACTTGAAGGTATTATTCTAACAAATTCCAAAACTGTGATGAGTATCAAAATAACTGAATGAAACAGCATGATGTTCAATGAAAACTACAATGAAAACTACTAGTTTAACATGCTTGGACTTTCACCTCAACCATAGCATTCTGCCTGTGTCAGATCTTTTTTGGGTCTAGAGCCAAATAGCAGTACCTAAAAACCAGAACACTGGCAAAAATTGTGTCTTTGATACTAAATCTGATTCTATATAGAACTGACATTCAGTTGAAAAGAACTGAACTTGTATGTGTTAAGGCACTTGACTGCAGCCACAGTGCAGTCAAAGTTTGGCTGGGAATACTGAGTGGGTTTGGTGAACTCCCACTTCTTCCACCGGAAGGAAGCAGCAAAAGGGTAGTTTTAATAGACTGTACTTCAATCAAACTTAACATTTCAAAGGACAAATGGAAAAGCTCTTCTCTAGGGTCTTAAATTGGCTTATTAAAAAAGTACTAAATGTCAAAATGCAAGAGAACAAGTGCAAGATATTGGGGAGCAGGAAGAAACCAACTTAGCTCACGAATTTAGTAGTTCATGCAAACATGGCACTAAATTATAGAAGAGAGAAAAGAAGATAAGACGGAAGTAAAAAGGTAGAGATGTCACAAAGGGGAGGGAAATTTTCTGGAATCAATAAGGGAAAGAGTGCCTAGGACCTTTTTTATATTTTATATTTCTGAGAAAGTCAAGTCATTCAGTGGTTTTAGTTTTCCCCAGCAGTATTAGTAAAAAAATAAAAGAAAGCTATGAGCCAACAAGTTTGGCATCTTCTCAAATACTCATTCAGTTTAGAAATGTACTGTTTTACTATTAATGTATGAGTAGTCACAGGCCCATGTTTCTGTCACTGCTGTTTTTGGCTGACATTTGAATTGATACTGATTTTGAAAAACGTACTTTACTGTAAAAGTGAATTACAGTAAATGGAATTGCCCTTTTGCATAGCATTGTGATTATAGACAGCACAAGAAATAGCTGAAGATCACATCAGTTTAAATATAGACAGTGCTGTTTAAAGGTCAAGTGGATGTTTTGTGGAAAAACTCAAGACAAACAAATCTAAAACCCAAACCCAAAGCCTAACACCACACTGTCAATCCCAGGTAAAAGTGTAAGCATCAGTAATGCACAGGTTACCAGCACAGGTATTAGCCCAGAGCTTGTACAGAGGTGCTTGACAATAGGCACTAAGTGTTTGACACTGCTGTCAGTCAAACTTGTGCAGTAACACCAATACTTGAAGAGTAGCTAGCATGTTGAAGAAAGAAGTTCACATTTCCTGATTTTATTTATGTATTTTAAATTAATTACCCTAAGTATTAAAGAATGGAAAAATAAGATATTAAAAATGCTGCCATTGCTCCTGTTCAAATTAGTTTCCCAAGAATCACATTATTATTACCTGATAAAACCCCTTCGTTAGCACAGCCTTGGGTTTAGAACACTCTAATGGAACGTTTTTATTTATCATTCATATTAATACATTAAAAAATGGCTAAAATGGATTAAATAAAATTTGTGAATAAAGCCTGTAAATCAAAATAATTTAAAGCAAATACTGCCAGAATGAGGGAGACTAAGCAGAATACAAAAATGCTAAGGTGATGGTAGCATGAAATTTAAGATAGAAGTGTTTACATTTTGTGAAAATAAACCAACACAGACATGTGTATCACATTTCAGGTAACACAGCAAACAGCAGCAGTGGTGATCTGTAAAGATACATGTGCAACAGCTATTAGAAAAGGCTAATATGGTTTAAGGGTGCATAAGCAAGGGGATTATTTAGAAATCAAGAGAAATAATGGTTCCATTAAACAAAATCCTTGTGTCAGAGGCTATATCTAACTTCTCCATGTTTTAATCTTTGCAATACCTGTATATATGATTTTAAAGGCTTAGTCTCCGAGCTTCAGCTTTCCTAATGCAAAGCAGATAAAAATGACTTAGCCATTTATATTTCCAATGGGTAAAAATGTGACAAAGGCCAACTTCTAATAGAAAAGACTCAAGAAAAGATCAAATCTGCTTATTCTGAAAGTTGAAATAATGGCAAAAGAGAAAGGTATATCAGCATTCATTAAACAGAAATCTGACGAACTCGCAACCAAAATTTCTGTAAATCATGGGCCAATTTTTTTTAATTAATATGACTATTGCAAGAAAATGTCTTCTGACATATTGAATTTTTCCACATTTGACACACAGACCAATTTTTTTCATGCTCAAAACATTTCTTGCTCTGAAGACAAACTTTTCCAAAAGGTATATTCATTTAGCAGTTACAATGAATTCGGTGTTAAAATTTTCAGTAACTGATGTTTAATCTCATGTGGTAAACACAACCTAGTTAGGTGGTTGTATTTACTTTTTGCTAGATTTGTCCAGTCGGCATTCAGAATGTTGTACCCATTTGTGGAAATGGATGACTTTGACTAGCAGTGGTACCTGATTGGTACTTTTGGTACTTGATTTAGTCAAAAAACACTGCTGTTGGAGCAAAGAAAATAGAAATCTGGTTACCAAAATTAAAAATAAAATGGTTGACTTTGTGTTCCCAAAAAAAGGACAAAACAACTCCAAAATGCAAGCTACAGACACATCTTAGATACCAGTCTTAAAATGTCACTAGCAGGACACTAGGACACTAAAGTCAGGGATATTTAAATTCTTTAGCAAGGAAGACCTGGAAAGCTTATCTGGAGATTAAAAGGTTATTTTATGATGAAAGGCTTCAAGACTTCTGAATCTGTTCAGTATTTGAAAGGAGAATAAAATGATCATAGGAGGTACCAGTGAACTTGAAATAGTACTGTACAGATTATAAATGCAGCAGAATTAAAATAGGAAGATGGACAAGGAAGTAATATACCAGAGGAAAAAAAGATGGTACTTCTCTGTGTTGCATAAGAAGCAATGGAACACATGAAGGCAGTGAAAAGATTGTTAAGGGGATTCAGAGCTGCTTAAATACTCAGTGTCACTGCTTGACAGCTGCTAAGTGGCTGCATCTGTCCAAAGGCACCTCGATGGAGTTGGTGAATCCACAGTTTCTTGACTCCCACATTACCACACCATCTCTACTTGTATCATGCTCAGTATCTCAGGCTGTTAATTAAAAGAAAATCAATAGGCTTACTTCCTCTCTCCTCTGCCTTTTCTTTCATTTCTTTTTGTGTTTACTTACTAAAGCATCTTCCTCTTGCCCTACTACTTCTTGAAATTCACACTACCCTACTAAACGATCTGACTCCATCCATTCCTCCTATTCCATTCAGTTCATCAACATCCTGTGATTCTGCCATGCTGAGTATACTGGTCTATACACATTCTAAACTAAAGGATCTTCAACTCCATTTGCCATTTTACTGTTCATCTCAGTGCTATCTTCATCCCCTGCCTTTCAGAAGCATTTTTAAACGGTATTTTACAGACTCCTTATAAGACTCATGTCCTGTTCTTTCCTTACCAGTGTTTTCTACTACACTGATCAGTTCTTACCCAAGTCTTAAATCCTGCCATCCTAACACCTCCACAGCCATTCACATTACTTATTTTTTAACATCTATTTCAGACTCTGTGGGCCTGTAGTTTAGTTTCCACTCATCCAGTTTTTGAAATATAGTTTATTTTCCCTATTGTATTAGACTCTCCTAACTTTCAGTATTATCTCTGGTGAATATTAGGTAGATCCAGCTGTAATTTGTGAGTCAATGACTCATCTCCCTTACACAACCAGGCAGCTCCCTTTATGCATGTCTGACTTCCTTTCCAATGCCATTACTCTAAGTGGCCTCATACCAGCTCAAACTTAGTATGGCTAGCCCAGAAAAAACTTGACTTCTCTAAATCCTTATCTGTATCTATTCTTCAGTGCTTAGTTTCATTATCAGAAAAATTTCTGCAGCAGCTCAGGATATGTATTAACTCTTGCCCTTCACTTAAATTCTTCTTTCTTCACGAAAATCAAACAAAGAGAACTTTATCTCTTCAAAGTGGAAAATACCATCCAGTCCTAACTTTCTTCTTTTTTGGTAATCATAATCTTCTTGCCTTCTCCTCAACTCTAGCTCACTGTCGTCTCCCCTGATTTACTCCTCAGATCATTTTTCTTGATTATACATTCAACAGTCTTATCAAAATCATGATTTCTCTTTCTGTGCTTCATTTGTAACTTCTTTCAAGCTGCTCCCAAACACTGTGATCTTCATTAGTCCCTAAAAACCATATTAATACATTTTTTTAAGAGAACCACATTTCATGGAATCACAGATACTAATTCACATTAGCTAAATTAATCTTTCCACCTTAACATCATATAGTAATGAAACAAATCTGGTAATTTTGTAATAAAGGCATTTCCCACAGATTTCTAAGCTATTTGTCTGCAAACCCCTAAAACAGAAACTGGTTTAAATTGAATCCCCTGTGAATCTAAGTACATGGTGTCTGGAAGGCAGATGGAATTGGGGCCCAGTCTACAGGCAATCTGAATATGAAATTCCATTTGTAAGTTAATGATACTCCAACATAAGCAGCCTTCTAACACTAGCCTGAAGTAATTCATGGATGTTTTTGCATCTGCTTGTTCAGGGGTGCATTTGGTACTGCGAAAATACTCAAGAGGTCAGGAAGGTGAGCACTATACAAAGATAAAAATTTTGTCTCTATGGGGAAAAATTATGCAAGGGTTTTGAAATGCCTTCTCTTCAGACACAGGCTGATCTTTAATAACACTCACAACAAAAGCTGCCAGACACTAACAAAGACAGAGGTATTGGTACCTCAAATTAAAAATTAACTACCACCAATTAAAGTGAAAGAAGAATAGACAAGAGAGAGAGAGAAGAAAAACAAACTGGCTTTTAAGTTCAGGTAATCAAGTAAGATTATTAATAGAAATGAGAAGAAAAAACTAAATCAGTAGAGAAATGCATTCCTATGCGAAACAGTGATAGCAATAAATATAATGTGCTATGAAGAAGAAATGCTTCTAAAATTGAGTGATGTTCAACTGTGACACTCAATATCGCTAGAGATCTGATATTTGTGGACTACCTAACACTTTAAAATACTTCTGCATGCACAAAACTTCATATATTTTGTCTGCTATTCTTTTTGCATGCTATGTTGTAGTCTTCTACCAAAAAGGATATAAAAAATTACCTCTACCTGTAAAGGTGTTTTTTTAGTACATATGAGATAATACTGGCTCTTTCTTGCTCCCCACTCATTGAAAATATTACTGAGCTTTCTGTTCATAAACATGTGAACAATTCTCATTCCACCATAAACGAAATTATGTTAAATAGAAAAGTAGATGCAATATTTTTTACTTTATAGAAATTTTAAGTAGCTATGCATTACTGGATTCATATTTCACATTCACTTCTTTATCAAATGCACATTGAGGGGCTGCTATTGCTGGATGCAGGCACCTCTTCAAATTTTTAAAAGGCAATTATAACATTTACACAGTCCAAAATTCAGTGTCCATTGAATATTAGCAATAGTCTGCCACTCTTTATTTAATGCTGTGAAGCCTATCCAAGAGAAAAGTGAGATCCTATAAAATGACATATTTTTATTTCACACTTATTTGAAGAGGATACCTTCACTGCTGAATTTATTTTGAAATCTACCAGAAAAATCAAGAACTACCTGTTTTCTGTATTATTTGCTCTATCACTATCGCATGAGATACATTAGAGCAATGGCTGCAATACAGAAAAGTTCTAATATAATCTCAGAATGATCTCTGCAATCCTGTAAACCACATTTATTCCTATATATTCAACAGACTGCTGAAGATTCTCACATGCCTATGCATACATATGCACACATACATACATACACAAACACAGGAAAGTATCCAATATATATACACACACAAACACAAACATGACTTTAATTAACAATTAATGATATAGAATGAATTTTAAATACTTACTCCATCCCTCAGGTTTTGAAGGATGGGCAAAGAACAAGACATGCTTCTGAGTCTTCTATCAGAATTCAGGAGCAAAGAAAATGTAATCATCCAATAAACGTAGTGTTTAGCAAAGCACTACTACCTGCACTGCTAATATTGACATGAAATATAAATTGAATCAGCTGGAGGCAAGAGTTTGGGGTAACTGAATAAATACTGAATCAGACTGCTTACAGTGTGATCACCTGAACTTTGAAACTGATGCTCGAGACCCACATAGTTTCCTGATCAGAAACAAAGACGTTACTGAGAAAAACATTTACTTTAAAGCATAGTTTAAAAAACAGGCATTGACAGAAATTAGTCCTTGAGGGTTTGATGTAGCATCCTGAATCTTTCATTTTGGAGCTATAAATATATTACTATTCTGTCTCCAAAACCATACCTACAAGGCAAAGTTACTCATAAAAGTAAATTATGAAGAATGAGTAGAAAGCATATGGCATGATGAGTTTTAATTTACTAGTCCAACTAGCCTACTGGCACACTGCTATGACACATTTCCTTATGAAACAGACTTCTGCATACAATTTTTCCCAAATTTGCATCTAGACTGAAACCATTTTGAGGTGGTTTTAATAAATTATTTTTCTAGCATAACAGATACTATATACAGTAGATTTAGAAAATAATGTTTGGAAAATTTCTGTTATGTACTGCATCCTGAAAATGTAAATTATTTTATTATGTAGATCATGCAAGGAGATTTTCTGTAAGAAAAATTACAAAACCTAAAAATTTTCTATTGCAAACCTGTTGATTAACTCTATTGTTCATCTTAATTAATGCAAATTGAACATTCTTTTGTTTTCAAAGGGAATAAAAGTCTCCCCCTCAGAAAAAAGAACCAAACTCCCCTCCCAATCCAAAACCAAACAAAAATCCAAACCAAACAAAAATTCCAAAAAAGAACAAAAAAACCCCAAAAACAAAACCCAAAAATCCAACAAAAAAACAAACATAAACCCCCCCCCACCCCAAACAAACAAAAAACCAAACAAAAAAGAAAACCACAAAACCCCAGGCCAACCACACTTTATTTAAAAACAAAGCAAAACGAAAAAACAAAACATAAGAAAAGAAAAATTTTGATAAGGCAAGTTTCACTTAATAAGAAAAAAAATTGTATTGTCATCCTAAGGTTTTTTTTTTCCTTTTTAATATTAAAAAACACTCTCACAGCTATTCAGAATTATGTATTTTTCATTGGTATCTACAAGTGAAACAGGCTAGAAACTGGTTGTCAGAAAGCAGTGCCAACATGCAGAGGCACTGTCTAGACCCATCTGTATCTGTAATATGTAGAGTTATAAAAAACCCTCAGGTAAAAATAATGATCTATTATTTATCTATTATAATAATCTACTTTTTCTTACCCCTCATTCATATCTCATTATGTCAAACTCCTTTAGCTGTTTTTCTCTAAATTACCATGTTGGGTAGGATAAGATACTATCAAATCAAGACAGGAATGTTCAGAGACATAAATGACCATTTGTGTTTAAAAATTCAGGAAGTCTTATCCAGTTTCACACTCCTGTACTGGCTAGATAGAAAAACTGAAGGGCAGAAAGTATAATCACCTCCAGCCCTCCACCCTGCTCTTCAGATAGTTTTTCCTACCCTCAAGGTAAGGACAACTGATATGCCAATCAACCAGCTCCTGAAATGTCAAACAGTTTTTAACACCAATGTATTGTGGTAAATCAAGAACAGGCTAAGTCAAATGAACAGGTTGGACATAACGTGCTCAGGGAAGATACCATCTATCACTAGGGTCAAGACAGAAACCCATCCCTCCTCAAGTCATCTCACAGCAATCCACTGTTACATTAGAGATTAGCAGAAGTACAACCAAGAACTGCCAAATTATGCTTACGGTACCTAACAAGAAAAAATACAGCATGGAAAATATGAAAAAAATAAACTGAAAATGTTGGGAAAACAACTCTCAACATTGATGTTTCTGCTTTAAATCTGAATACAGGTCATGATATGGCTAAATGAAAGCAAAGATAATGTTGGTTTTTTTTTTCTCAAGTTAGATAAAAAAATTTATACAACAGTCAATCAAAAAGGCCAAGAAATGTCTCCATATCTGCATCCTTAGTCATTACACTTTAATCCCACAAAATCCTATGTAAGCAGACATAAATATACAGAGTAGTCAATCTTCTACAGACTTAATACTATATGTAAGGGTGCTATTTTGCAACAGTAGAGTTTCGCTGCAATACTGAGAAAACTTCATCACACAAATAAGTTAGCGACAAACTTCAGCGTAAAGCTGACACCTATCCATGTGCAGCACCAAGCACAGTGAAGCACTGAGATATTCTAGAACATGTCACAAACACTTGACCAGGAGGTTTCTTACAACTATAAGCCAGTATAAGAAATTTGGTATATAACCCTTCCTGGGAATGTGAGTAATTTCCTACTGAGAAATTACCTATTGTTTAATGGAAAGTCGTTGATCTCTGCCCACCATCTGCTTAGTCCAACTGCTTATTTAACATGTTGGGTGAAAGCAACACTTTATCTCAGAAATTACCCTTGCTGAAGCTAATGAACATCATGTTGTAATTTTAACTAGATTCAGATTTATCTCCAGTCCTAGCCAAGCACTGAGTCCATTAGTTGATGACAGTGACTAGTGTGTTTGGCTAGCGTATTAACTCACAAATTGTTCCACTAAAATCAACATAACCAAACATGCAAAAGTTACCTCAACAATTCTCAGGTGGGATACAATGTTTGTTTCAAGGTGTCATCTTTTCACAACATCTGTACAGAACACCTGAATTTGATTAAGAAAACTTCTTTTGAATGAATTTTTATGGTACAAATTTGTAGACACATATCCTTCTCTGTAAACCTCAGGACAGATCAGAAGGGCTGACTGTGATGTTTATGTGAATCACAATCATCCACTGCTAACTTGTATTTGAAAAGAGAAAGAAACTACTGTATTTCACTGGAAATTGCTCACATACAAATAAAGCATCCTCCCTCCATGTAAAGAGTTTGAAATCCAAAACATATACCATCGGGTAATTTACAAATTCAAAAGAATATCCTCAAACACAAGATATGTATGAGACCCCCACTAGATATCTGCAGTTCTCCAAATACGGTTTGAAAGGCCAGGAGGGCTGCTGAGTTCTGCTACCACAACCCAAATGGGAAGGTGATCCCCAAGTGATCCCCCAAGTGGCAGAATGTGGCCTTAACACTTACACACCTCTAGGCTTGAACATTTTACTTCTTCAAATTTTCCATGGACAAAGTGCTTAAATTTGCTTTCATTGTCATGAACCCAGTTTATTCACAGTACCACTTCTACCATTCCACTACAAACTTTTAATCTCAAAAAAATATTTTTTTACAAAAGCTGGATTAATAGCATACCCTATACCATTGTTGACAAAACAGCATGAAAAGAAGGTTTTCAAATAGTGTCCAATTGCACACTGCTAATACACAATAGTAAGTGAAGTCTTATACAAACATGCAATAGAGCAGGATGGGCAAGTTAATGTAAAAACTACCCAACTCAAAGTGATGTTTTTCATATCCTTCCTATTTACAAAGAATGTATCAGAAGCAGCTGACTCACAGACACCAAACTGACTGAAAAACTGATGGCTTGGCATTATCCCAGTGCTGCTCAATAACAAACAGACCTGAGTAGCCATAAGCATGAGGCTGCATTATAGACCTACTGCCTGAATGTATGTTTCTCACATTTATTATGAAGTTCTGCACATAAAGACATAGGACAGAGACTTGCAAGGCTAGTTGCTTTCATGCCATTTAAGAACAACTATAAAATGGGCATTTTAAAACACTGTTTGCTATAGTATGGTTCAAATCTATCCATCTTTCAGCAGCACATACAGGGCATATATTAATCTTGAAATAACTACATGGTTGCTAGTGAAGTAAGAAGCAGCGGAACACACAGCAGTAGAGAGAGAGATCACAAAGATTTTTTTTAAAAATCTGTACATTACCGTGTTGTAAACCATTTATTCACAAACACAGTTTGAGCTTACATGTCCAGCCTACCCCTGTATATGTATTACATACAGTTTTGCAGCAGTGGAATGAAATTTTGCAGCCGACACCCTTCACATATGACTAGTTTGTGCTGAAACAATTTGTCAATCCTATTTAACTCTTGTTATTTGCTGCAGTATAAGAAAATTCTAACTGGTGCAGATTAGACTTCTGATGTCAAGCCTCATGTGCTTTGCTCAGGAGGTTCCATGTTGACAACCCTGTAATAGCTGACTTGGAAGCCACCAGGCTAGCAGGATCTGATCTGGGAACTGAAATACGACAGCCTTAGCTATTCAATAAGAGCCTCCTCTGCCTAGGAAAATATAAAATCCCTAAAATCCCTCATCAATTGGTATGTATTTTCCTCACCATCGTGCTTTGATCATCAGGGGTATGGTTTTCACACAGCTGTTCCCACCTTGCTTTTTCTTTAATACAAGCTTTTACAGAATTAGACGATGAGCTCAGGAAATTGCGGTTTGTATCTGTGCTTCTCCTGAGAAGCAGGCTACACTGTGCACACTCTTCTGTGTCACAACAGCATAGCTGAAACTTGTTTACTGCTATCAGAGCTTATTGACAGCCTATCAGAAAGATAAAAATACTTTTAATTTTCCCACAGTATAAAGCAGACTGACACTGTACTCCTAGTCAAATCAGATACCCTGCCAATGAAACATACAGGCTTCTGCATTCAGTCTTCAGTCAGCGCTGAATCTGGCTGCTCAGGCCAAGGGTTACAAAGTCAAAGCATTGTTACAGAATCATTGCGTACATATAGCAATGTAAAATCAAGAAACATATGTCAAGTAAAATAGTGTCTTGCAGACAAACATTGTACAAATAGGCCTCTGCATATACTGAAACATACCATCTCATTTTCCTGTTTTTCTACAATATATCCCAAATACTCCCAATATGTATGTCTGTCCATTTCATTATCCACAAGCACATATCAAAGTCATTTATACAAATATGTTTACATACAAATATGCACTATTTTCAGTCATTCAAACTGGAAACTACAAAGCAAAAGTTATGCCTACAGTTGCATGTGTTTATATTCTTAGTTATTTAATGATGGATTTCTTTTACTGATGAGATGACAGTTTATGTTTGCAATTCTATGCTTTTTTCTAAATGACTACTCTTATCTGTATACAACATGTTATTACGACTATTTTCGCAGTTTTCAGTGACTTCCTACCCCACTGACATTCCTCAATTTGGGGAATGGACCTAAGATGCACATATGTTGAAGAGTCCAATTATGGTAGCTATGAAGAGACCAATTATGGTCAATTATTGGCATTACTAATGCTAATTTGTAAGTAACAGTTTGTTCAGAAAACTAACTTGAAAAGGGAACAAAGAAACTCATCAATGAACAAGAACAGTCTGTATTGGCTCATTCCCTGTTTGGGCAATGATTTACTTGGGTTTTTTGTGCACATTTGCCATGCTACAGCTGCTTTTATAGTCTCTGTTTCTTGAGATACCTGAAAAGCTAAGTCTGATACAAAGATTTGATGGATGTCTGCCTAACTAATGTATGTAGCTATTACTTTGTATTTTTCTTCTTTATTACATTTTCAGAATCAAAAAGAGATAAGCATTACCACGAGTCACTGTTATCAATATCAAGAAGACACACACAAAAGATGTTTGAACAAAATGAAATTCTACATGTCAGTAGTAGACAAGCTGTTGTTGAAAGTGCCAGATAATTAAATTTTACAGAGAATCACAAATTTTGGACCTCTCACAGTGATGAGATCTGTCAGACACAGATAAGAATTTGTATTTTAAAAATACACAAGGTTTCATATCACATCTTCTTTGAATGTGAGAACAAAACAAAGCAGTAGTTTGTGCCAACAGTTCCAACCAGTTTGTCATACTGCAAAGGACAAAGTATTGCTGTGGCTGAGCCCCACCATTCTGACACCAACAGACGGAAGTTATAGATAATAAAGTGGGAACCTGTATTCACCCGGTTTACCAAAGAAACAGCGGGAGAACAGCAGAGGGTGTATTTTTTCCTCAGGACAGTATTCTAACCAAGGGTGCAGAGAACAGGAAGCCCCAAAAGCAGAGGCAGGCACTAGAAGGAACACAGCAGGTTTTCCTGACTGCGGAGATTCCCCTGCAGCCCATGGAGCGGACCATGATCAGGCAGGCTCCCCTGCAGCCTCCCCAGGTCCCCAAACTGGACAAGGGGAAAAGGTTGAGGAGTAAGGGTGACAGGGACCAGTTGTTATAAACTGGCCACAAATCTAACTCCCAACCTCCCTGTGCTGCTCAGTGGGGCAAGCAGAAGAGTTGGGAATGAAGGAGTGAAGTTGAGCCTAGGAATAAGGGAAGAAGTTGTTTTAGGTTTTGTCCTTGTTTCTCACCATACAAATCTATTTTAATCAGTAATAAATGAAATTAATTTTCCTCAAGACTAGTCTGTTTTGTCCATTAAGGCAAGTGATGTCCCTGCCTTTATCTTGAGACACAGAGTGAGAAAGGGGCTGGGTGGGAGCCTGGCAGCCAGCTGAGCTCAGCCCACCACACTTGGCAATCAAACTTGGGAACTGAATTTGCCAAATTTAGGTAGTTCAATTAAATAAAAGTGACCAAAGTTCATTCTTCATTACAATGCTAAACACACTCGCTAATAGTGAGGTGAGCAATACCTGCTACACAGAAAGTATATGGTGGTTCCACCACCTGCTGCCCCCAGCCACCTCCTGCGAAGGCTCAAAGCTCTGGAGTGGTTTCAAAAGCTGCTTAAACTGATTTAAGGCTTTGCTACTGCCAAAAGAGAAGAGATCCTGCCCTACTTTTCACAAGCACATCACTGCACTACTTTCTTGTGAGGCAGCAATAAGGCTTATCTGGCTGAAAACTACTGTTCATTTTTAGTGCTGGAACAAAAAGGGAGCATAAGATTATCACTTCCAGCAAAAATGTCACCATGAAACTACACTCTTGGAGTGCTCAGGCTTATGACTTCAATGTACTTCAGAAAATAACAATGCTTATGAGACTTGGACCATAACTGTTCCCCTAGCTTCACATTGGGGTTTCTTAAAATGTCCATCCTGATTTATTCAGATGTAAAGATAGTCAGAAATATCCTGCTGGGTTTTTTGAGCCAATTTGTCACAAAATTTTTTGACATTGCTTGACCAAACCTGTGACAGGACCAGAGCACTTTCTGAACGAATCTAAATTTATGGTCAACTAATCTGGTATCCTCTTTGTGCCAAATGACAAGGTCAATCATTTAACAAATGTGTGTGACCTCCTGCAGTAGTTATCTGTAACATAATTCCCTCCATGAAAGAATGCCCTACCCACTTATCTATTTATTTTGCCCTACACGTGGGGCTTTTTTCTTCCTCTAAAACCTTGTAATAATTTATTCATAGAATCATAGAATATGCTGAGTTGGAAGGGACCCAACTAGACTGTGAAGGTCCAACTCCTGGCCCTAAAAATCACACCATGTGCCTAGAAAGCATTGTTCAAACATTTCTTGCACTCTGTCAAGTTTGGCGCTGTGACCACTTCCCTGCAGAGCCTGTTCCAGTGTCCAACCACCTTCTGGGTGAAAAGCTTTTTCCTCATACACAACCTAAACCTCTCCTGACGCAACTTCAGGTCCTTCCCTTGGGTCCTGTCACTGGTCATGAGAGGGAAAAGATCTGTATCTGTCCCTCCGTCTTCCCTCATAAGGATGCTGAAAACCATAGTGAGGTCTTCCCTCAGTGTCCTCTTTTCCAGGCTGAACAAACCAAGAGACCTCAGCTGATGCTCATAAGGCTTCTCCTCTAGACCCTCACCATCTCTGTGGCCTTCCTTTGTATGCTCTCTAAGAGCTTCAGGTCTTTTTTATGTTGTGACACCCAAAACTGCCCCCAGCACTCGAGATGAGGCCACCCCAGAGCAGAGCAGAGCAGGACAATCCCCTCCCTTGCCCAGCTGGCAATGCTGTGCCTTATGACTCCCAGGACAGGGTTGGCCCTCCTGGCTGTCAGGGCACTGCTGACTCATGTTCAACTTGCCCTTGACCAGGACCCCCAGGGCCCTTTCCATGGCACTGTTTTCCAGCCTCTCATTCCCCAGTCTGTCCGTACTTCCAGGGCTGCTCCATCCCAGGAGCAGAATCCAGCACTTGCCCTTGTTAAAGTTCATGCCATTGGTGACTGGTAAGGATCTCTCTTTAGGGCCTCTCTGCTCTCCAGGGAGTTGACAGCTCCTCCCAGTTTAGTGTTGTCAGCAAACAACTGTTTGTGTCCAAGTTGTTAATGAATATGTGGAAGAAAACTGGGCCCAGGATGGAGCCCTGAAAAACCCCACTGTTACAACTCTCACTGCCCTATGCATTCAAAACTGCTTTGCATTTTTGCTGCTTCCTGGCTTCACCCTTTAGTGATCTAGTGGGGTTTTTATCCAGCCCATTAAAAACCACAATTCTCTTCCCAGACACGGTGTGCACCTGTAGGTGCATACTTTCCCCATAAATCTATTATTTTCCCAAGTAGTTTTAGTTTCTTTTTTGCCTGTCAAAATGGAAAGAAAAGGCATGTTCCCCCCGCCACATAAACATATGCAGGAGAATGAGCATCTGGTTTCTGACCATTACTGATGCTGAGATTGACTGGGATAAAACAGCAAGGGCTCCAAGTACCACCTCTGGCTCAGTGAGCCAACTGTTTGATTGTTCCCATGTTGTTTAACAGCTTATCTATAATTGCTGCTGGTTTAGACTGTAACACAATAAGTGCAGCACTGTGGGAAGAAAAGAGGCCTTTTTGCACCAGCAATTTTATTCTTTTTTTTTCAGGAAGAATAAGATCTGCACTTGACTGTATTACTCTGTGAAATTTTATTTTCTTCAAAAGTTTTCAGTATATCTGATTCATCCTGAATTGTCCAGTCCCATAAATCTCATTGCAACCTATGTTGCCAGAATAAAATAGTTGAATTTACTTTCAGAAAAGGAGGTTATACAGAGTTTAATAAATATTAACATATTGATTAAAGTAATTTTTGCTTTTCTTGTTCTCCCTATTTTTTATGGATGCACACACCATAGGTCTATGTAACATTCCATTTTCACTGTTGCTTAATGGTTTACCTTTCAGATGGCAACGATTAAAAGAGGAAAGTTGTGTCCATCTACAGCCTAGGGATTTTAATTTATCAGTGGAAAGTAGGGTCCCAAAAGAGAAATTCAATGAAGCATTAGTTCAGAAAAAAAGGAGGTAAAAACCACAGGAATAAGAAATTTTAGTTCTATTTTTATAGGTAGGTTCAGAGTCTATCAACTTTTGTTTCCCTATCATTTTGGTGCTCATCACAACAATACCTTAGTCCTTATTTCTTGAACAGTCGAAGGATTCCAGGGCTTCTTGTATTTCCTAAATGGGCTAGAAACCTTAGAACCCTAGAAACTTCTAGGGCAAGAAAATGGGAAAGCACTTGCCAGAGTTTTGCTATCAACTGGCAGGGTATCTTGAATTAAAAAGGGTCAGATCATTGACACTGGTTTCTGGGGCCTTCTGGTTCTGGATCTGTACCACTTACAGCCTTCCTCTGTGCTCTGTGGAGATTCCCTCAGCTGGGCTGAGCACCATTCTGCCTTTTTAGAATATTCAAAGCAACTACACTGGAAGTAATAGCTCCTGTGAGAGGAAAACTCCTTTCATCCCTGTTACTATCAAGCAAAAAATACCCCCAAAGTGAAAAATACCACCAAAATCAACACACCATAAAAATTTCTAAACAGAAAGTAGTATTAAAGAGAAATTGCATCTAAAACACTTAAAGGAATATTTTTGCCAGTATAATGATGATTTTAAGTAGGAAGAATTCTTGTAACACTTTATTTCCAATTTTTTTTTTGTGTTTCAGTAAATACTTCCTAATACTCAAAATGTCTCAGAAGGTATTTCCTACTGACTCTGCTTATTACAGTATCCCCTTTAACCAAATTTGTAGTATATTATATACAGATCAGCACACTAAGGGACCTACCAAACAAATTCTGTGACTCAGATGACAAATTAAGAAGCATTTCTAGTTCAGATTTGTGCATGAGATCCTCAGGTTTTGTTGCATCCTTAGGTTACCACTATAGGCTTTTTAAAAAATTCTCCTGGATTCATTCATATTCCACTTTTGCTTTATTTGCTTTTCCACTTCATATTTGCTTTACAGACAACTTTATTCTATTTCACATTCCTGTAAACCTTATTGTAGCTCAGGGGTCTACTTGGATAATCTCTTTAGTAGCAATGCTCTTCAGGGCACAAGACAGTCATATGTTCATGCAAGTCCTTGAAGCTATTGTTCAAATGGAAATTCAACTTTCAAATCCCAAAACATTTGCTTTCATTTAAATTAATTTGAGTTATAACGTTGGTGACTTACTCCCAGACACATTCATAAGACAATATTTCGTATTCACAGAAGAAACTGCCTGTAACTGAGATATGCCTGATAGTGAACAGAGATCGAAATTAATTTTATCCCTCTGATGAACACACTACTACTTCAATCAAAATTCATTTGTAAGTTTTGGTGGAACAGGAACAGATTCAGGGGAATTAGAAGATAGAATCATAGAATATGCTGAATTGGAAGGGACCCATCAGGATCATCAAGTCTAACTCCCGTCTTTCAAAGATGAAGAGTCTCTTTACCAATATAAGTACCTTGCAGGAAATAAAGATTTCCTTATTAAATCTATTTATACCTGAATGTTATTACTCTGTTAATACAAGTGTGGCATAAATTTCATTTTGGGCTCCTAAAATCACAAAAGGGTATAGAATGCAAGCCTGATACTATAATCACAGCTCCTAATTTCACTGTGCTGTCTACATCCTTGGTATTGCATTTGATGAAATGACTAAAGAAGCAATGAGACTGCCTGGTGGAGATTGAGGTGTACAAGCATTAACTCAAACGGAACTCATTAGCTAAAAAGGCATAGCAGACATTCTACTTGCAACCTGAAAAATCACAGTACCTAACTATATGCAGCTACATTGCATAACATACTCACAGGCAAAAATGTAAGGACACACACTACTGAATGTACTAATCAAAGACAAACCTTTCTCAGAAGTGATCTGTTTAGTGGTGCACAATGGCAGATGCCACAGCATATTTTTTTGTGATGCAAGGCTGCTCAAGATCATCTACGGATAATGAACCATGACAGCTTGGGATTTGATAAAACACAAACTGATGGTGAGAGAAGGCAAAGAATAGAACTACTATCTGAACAACAAATGCAAATCAACAGGATTTTTTAAATTTTTAATGTCAGAATGAAATATCATGTATTACCACAAAATTATATGTTCATTACTCTAACAGACTTTGCATCAGAAAACACTATTTCTTCAATTTTTTACTACCTCCATTTTATTTCTTGTAAAGTGGCATGGATTAAAGCATTTAATAGGTTATAGAAGGTAACAGAATATTGTTTGTTTCAAATACCTTATATGATTGGCATCAATGCAGTTTTCACAGGGAAATCTTGAGTGAAGGCTCTAGTTTCTTCACGGTTCAGAAAAAAATCCCTCTTCTCCCTTTAAAAGAAAGACATTCCATGTAAAGATTTGCCAGTACTGACAATGCAATATTTTCCATCTTTGCCCATGAACAACTGCTTAAAAACTCCTTTAAATATACTTGGTTTGTTCATTGCCTTTCAGCTGATTGCCCACAGCTGATTATCATGAGAATTAATCAGATTGTTAGGAAACACAGTGAAAAAAATACATGGACAAGATTTCTTCATCATGAACTGATTTGGACCCCTTTCTTAGTCCAAATCACTCCTTAGTGCTTCCACCAATTCTATGTATTTCTGTAGATTTCATCAGTGAGCCAAGTAAAGTGAATTGCAGTGATCTCACATCGTATTTTTTTACTGCTGTAACCCACAAGATTCCTCAACTTAGCATGCTCAGTGAATTCATACAATATTGGAAAGACACAGATTTATACTTGAACATCTTTTAACTTCTATACACAAACAGACAGTGTTATAACAGTTTGGATTAAAGGGCAAAAGTGACATAAAACAATTCAATCTTAGACTCACACAACTTCCTAAAACTATTTAGATTATACTAGGGTGGCTTTTTTGGGTTTCTTCCTTCTCTGCTCCTCTATTTTCCTTCTATAGAGTCTTCCGTTTTGGTAAATTAAAGGAATTCACATGCCTTTTCCCCCACAGCTATGACTAGAAGCTCCAGTTAAGACTGAATGCTTACTGTGCTGGAAGTTGTTTGAAGAAGACTGTTAGAGATCTTTAAGATTTTTACAAATCAAATCCCTGAGACAGGAAAGGATAGGAGTAAAGCTATATCAACATATTTGCTCTACAGATGAAAGCTAAGGTACACAAAAGTTAAACAATATGCTGAAAGTCACACAATGAGTCTGGTTTAAGGAATCTTCTCAGTCTTAAATGCCTTGAATCCTTGCCCAGCAACTGAATCAGACCCCATAAAACCTGTCCTCAGTCCCCGTATATTATATGTAGCACTTTTGACTATTTTCCTTAGGGGGCAGAACTATCAATATTTCATTTTGTCAGACTTAATAATATTTAAAACTGTAAAATTACAAATCAAGATTTTTTTTAAACAACAAAAGCATTGCATTAAATTAAAAATTCATTAAAATTATTTTAAATACTTTGGAAGCTTTCATTTTTCACTAGTTAAATACTAAGAAATAAATACTGTAAAAATGATGGAATTTTCAATAAATGTATATACCTATACATTTTTTGCCCTCTAATTTTTAGGGAATAAAGTCCATATCATCAAGGTGCATTGCACTGAATTCACAGTCACTAAATTCAGGGGGCACAAGAATTTATACCACCATATAATGTGTCTTTTCCATCAGGAAAGGAAAGAAAGACTAAATCCTTCAAATTACTCCAGGACCAAGGGTTTTAATGAAATAACTATCAGAAAAAGCTGGTTAAAAATGTTCCAGCTTTCACAGTCAACAATTATTTTGTAGCTTGTGGCTGTCTGGATAGAATATATTTATTTATCAAAACAACAAAGTGAAATTAAACTCATTAGATGCAAACCACAACATTAATAAAAGAACACCACTGCAACATCATGCACTCAAAGTTTAGTTCAGTCTATTTCTGAGGCTTCATGACAGTCTCTGAGTCACAGATTTTTTTGGGGAGCTATGCTTATTCAATGCCTAGGTTGTTTTTCTATGGAATTTGATGTGATTTACCCCTCCTATTTTGTGAATGCTCTAGAATTCATATACCTTACAGGGAAGACTCTTTAAAAAAATTACTATTTTTACAATGAAACTTTTTTCAAGATAATAAAAGTCACTAATTTAATACACCAAACAATGGATCCTCATTTCCTCTCCATCTCCCTCTTTTTTTTTTTTTTTTTCTTCAGAGGATGCAGCATGTATTATAAGTTCCTATATATCCAACACAACTCCAGTTCCACTTTCCTGCCTTCCTGGCTCATTTCTCAACTATTCCCAGTTCTCTCTAGCTAGGATTACTGCCTGATACTACTGGCAGTTATGTTGGCAGCTCCACATCTGCTGTGCAGATATCCAATTCCTTATTAAATCTGTCTTCTCTAGAGCTCGCTGCCAATTCTGACTCTTTTTGTCTAGCCAGTCCCAGTTTCCCATTCCATGTCCCATTTTTATTCCCTTTCCCATTATCCAGGTTGACTATTAATCCACCACCTTTGCCCACCAAGCCTTGGCCATTCCCTCCTCAGCTCAGTGCTGACCAATTTTCTGGTACTCTTTGGTCCACTGGGGTCCTGGCAGAGTTCTAGCTGGGATAACACACAGAGGGAGTACCAAAAGCCATCATGGGAGAGTCTTTTTACATCTTTTTTGCCTTGCAACAAAACATCTGTTGGTTAATAGGGATGCTATGAGTTTATCACAGTCAGCTCCTGGAGTTTTGAGAAGCTAGAGCACTCAGCAATGAATGCAAATAGAGTTTTTCATCTTTGTTTGATGAACAGATCTCTCTTCCCTCTGTGAATTCTTTTCCTTTTCAAAAGGCTTATGATTTTGCTAATTCTAGTGAATATTCACAGGCATGGCCACAAACACATTCTGTCAGAATTGGCAATCTCACTGCTAAGAAGAAAACCCAAATCTGTCAAAAAGGAAACTTCAAATATGATGTGTAGTTTTGTGCTGAGATCTTAACTGTGTAGAAAAATCCCAGTTAGATGCAAATATTTCTAGAGGAGACAGGAATTAACATTTGGGAGTCTGGAAAAGACAGATAAATCAACAAAGTAAGTTTTAGTATGTTTTAATATAGGTTACAGTGAAGCATGAGCCATGTTTTAACAAGAATTTTTAGGTTTTCTTAGAGATTTAAAACTTCTTTCTACAAGTCCCTTAGGGAGCAGAATGAACCTCTCTCACTTATTGGATGAACAGTGCATAATACTTTGCATAATGAAATTAAGCAGCCTGAAGTACATGTGAACATGACTAATGAGACCAAATGCAGCAGGAAAACCAAGCAGATGGCTTGAGCGAGCTGGAACAGAGTAGCAAGGAGAGACCTGACTGTTTTGGGTTTTTGCAGGATACATAGAGAAACACAAATATAATTTTTGCATTTCTGTATAGCACTGCATCTGTCAGCACTTTGATGGTCTATGGACCACAAGTGAGAGCTTGCCAGAATACTAACTCTGTCTGTGGAAAACCTTTATGTGTCATCTGTGGAGACACAAAATGCAAACAAAATGGAGGCTGGAGTGTAGCAATTGTTTGTTTTGCTGTGTCCTGATTTTTTAATTGCATTAAAAGATACTTAAACTAGTGGTATATTTTTAATGAACTCGTTCTTCTCCATCAAAAGCCTAATTTTCAGACACCTCCTCAGTAGTAGGAACATTTGGGGGGAAATGCAGTAAGAGAGAGAGAAAGAAGGCATAAGGTATTAAAAAATGATGGGAAAAGGCTTTTTTATCAAGAAAGGTCAATGACCAACTTATGAAGGATGCTACCAGAAACACTGGAAGATGAAGATAAATTCAGTTAGCTCTCATTGCTTTCTGGGGAAAAAACCAAATCTGTCCATAGAAAAGATTAACTGTTCATTTCTGCAACTTGAGCTAAAATGAGAGTTAGCAGCCAGCCTCACCTTGAGAGGTACTCAGCTGAAGGTACAGCTGTGCTCTGCATGAAACACATACTGACACTGGCTATTTACATCTGCTAACTTAAGGGCTTGCCTACAGTTATGTTATAAAGAACAAGCAGATTCAGAGAGAAAAAGTATAGAACTGAGCAAATTTACAATGTCATCCTGCTGCCATCTCTACCACAAATGACTGGGATAAAATGCTTTCAGATGTGTATTTTCTGACTGAGGTTTTTGGTTTTTTTCCCTAGAAAACTGTATGTGATGTTTTGAAAGAAAGCACAGACATTACCTGGGATTGCAATATAAGGATATCTTGTCAACAAAGTAACTTCAACCAATGTTCAAAAGAACTCTGTTTAATTGATTTTTTGGCACCTGTCAATGAGTAGTCTGTTCAACTACTGATGATAATGCTACAGCTATAGCCCACCTACCATATATTTGATTATTACATGATCCTAACGTTCAGTGCTCATAATGCAATTTAGCAGTGCAAAATATTTTTATTACCAACACAAACTGCTGAGGTACAAGACACACATTCTTTAATCCCTTCAGTTAGTTTTCAAAATTTATCTCTCCACTGCGTGCACTGGTCTCTCTTCTTAAAAGGTTCAGAATATTTAAAAACATAGAGACTGAATAATCCCATGGAGCATCATTATTCAGGTAAGAAAAAAAAAAGACCAAAACTCACAAGACCACAAGCGTCTTTCAGTTCTGGAAGACAGTAGTAGTATTTCCTTATTTTCTTTCAGGGACTTCTGACTGTATTTTTTATCTCCTGTACTAAACAAAAACCATTTCTTTCAGCCAGAAGCATATTGAAGTTGTCTCCACTCTGAAACAACCACAGAAGTCTTTAACAATCCAGATCAACAAGATCTTTCAGTGAGCCTTGACCTAAATATATTACGTGACATATGTAGAGATTTAGATGGTCTCTTTATTTTAATGCAAATGATTTTTAATTACACCAAAGCACAAATTTTAAGCTTCAACCCAAGCAATGTTATGAAGACTTTGTTACATGATAAATGACTTAAATAAGAACTGAATACACAGACATTATTCTAACTGTATTATTTTTATCAGGTCTCCCTCTCATGTTCTAAACATTGGCCATTATTCCAACTATCAGCAAAATCCAGCTTATATCACTATCCTTGTAACTTTCTAACATAACTTGTCTAACATGACTAAAAGCTCAGGCTAATTGATCTCACTACCTTTTACCATACAGGTATGCAATAGTTTTATGAGGAAAAATGTCAACTGACAATTTCTATCTTGTTAGTGCTCGAAAAATTCTATTCCCCTTCCGTAAAGCTGTTTGTAAATAAATTCAATTGCAAAGCGGGGTTTCTGTGATCTTCTGCAATAATTTCTATCAAGCTAGAGGACTAAACCTCTACCTTTGTACCATTTTTAGGTTTGGTATAATGTTGTATATAGGAAAACTAGCAACTTTAAAGGAAGCTGGTAGGAGCAAAGTGCAAAACAAACAGAAGAAAACAGATCTTTGTCCAACAGGTAAAAGATCTATGAAACTCTCAGTAACATATTAGGGGGTACAAGAAAATTTTAAAAAGCTGTATGGGGAAATTCAACACGAATTTAGAAAAGAGATTCATTGAGAGCTGGAGATACCACACCAGGT
This sequence comes from Lichenostomus cassidix, assembly GCF_008360975.1. Classification (NCBI taxonomy): domain Eukaryota; kingdom Metazoa; phylum Chordata; class Aves; order Passeriformes; family Meliphagidae; genus Lichenostomus; species Lichenostomus cassidix. The sequence continues at coordinate 37,545,608 of NC_139480.1, read as the reverse complement.
TCAGGAAATCCCTTGAGCTGAGAACAGTTGGAGGAATTATCTAGAGATGTGTTATGTATTCTCATGCTATTCTTCTTTTCTCTGGAAATCTGCTATGGCTTGTTGGAGATAGGATGTTTAACACTGCAGGTCAAAGGCTATGAGAATCTCTGGTCTGAATTCTTGGAACCGTTCTTCCATTTCAATGAGATGCTCTGAATTTGTCTATACTTCTGCCTAAGCAAAGGCAAGGAAATGGATGCTTTCATCTTCTTGGAATTAGTCAAAACCACTGCTTGACACATCTAGATTGCTCACTGATCCTTAGTTCTATGAGTGAGTCCACTTGTACTGAACACATTTTTATGGCTTAACTGGATATGTCCCTGATCATACACCTAGGTCTAAAACCTAGGAGGAACTACACTTCATTTTACCTGGTGAAGCAAGAGCAGAACACAAAGTGGCTACAGTACAGAGTCATGTGAAAACACAGACTTAGAAGTGCCTGATCTGGTAATTGCAACTTGCAAATCTGCTCTTTCCCTGTGTGTTGTTTTAGGTATCCATATGGTAGCACACAGCTAGACATTTGTAAAAAAATTACCTTGGCAACATGTGGCCAAAATCTTTGAGTTGTCATCTTTCAAAAAAATGTACCTGTCTTACGTATCAGTATTAAAGCTTTTATGTGTTTTCTGGTCTCTCTTGTCTCAGTAGCATATTTTTTTAATTTCTTTTGGGGATATTTCTTCCCAGAAGAACTTGGACTGAAATTCTTGTTGATCTATTAAAACTAAATAAAATTAATGAAGAAAATGCTGGTCCATTTCTCTACTTCCTAATCAAAACCAGAACACAATAGACATAGGCAAATACACACCTTGCTCTGCACTTAAGTGACAAGAAGACGAAAACAGTATTTCTACTACCACCCTACTTTATTGGTTCTCATTTGAAATTTTGTGTAAATATCACACTCCTGCTTCCACTTCACTTATGTATAGATATGACTTAGCAACATTCTTTTTGCTTTTGCTTCATCGATCGTTAACATTTATTTTACTACAGCAAAAGCAGACTGTGACAGACATCTCGCTTTGCTGTAAACACTTTTCTTCCACATGAATGCTGAAGCATGCAATTAAAAGTAAGAATCAATAGTTCACTACAGAGCAAAAACATTACATTTCCTTATATTGTGCCAACTCCTACCCTCAAACTGTCATTCTGACCTCTCATACAACACTAATTTCATGATCTCTCGTTCCATACTGATCAATTCTTTTACTTGCTACTAAAGAAGAATTTCCAACTTCAACTATGAGCATAACCTTTAATTTATGAAAGACATCAAACAAAATATCTCATATAGAACTCTTTGCAGAAGGAACAATTGGTTTTTTTTCATGACACAAGTGAAAATAACCCAAACACATACAACAAACGCGTTGACAAAGAAAGGGCAAGTTTTTGATGTTCTGTCTTCCAGATCAGTGGACTCACTCAACTAACAATTAATAAAGTAAACTAATGTGAGCAGCTGACAACTTGTAATGCCGGATTAAGAGTTAAATGTTCTTTGCCAACATCAAGCTGACGTACAAAATGCCCCTCTGTACCTAGAAAACCCAGTATGTCCTTTTTTTAAGATGACAAAGCAATCTTCACAAAGCCCTGGTAATAGAAGCTCACAGTTTATCAAAATCATCAACATAAACCTAGGTTCGACTCTCTTCTAAACAACAGTTTATTAGCCCATTAGGTTGGAAAGAAGCATTCTCCTCATCAACTCAGCTTTGATGAGCTGAGTTGCCACTTTTCTCACATACACAAAGGGAAAAAAAATTAAAATCCATTTACCAAGCATTGTTTCCCAACTGCAACATTTAAAGGGAAGATTGCTATTTCCTCTGGCAAAGACTTATGAACATAAAAAAAAAAAAGCTTTACTCATAAAATTAGAAAAAAAAGCCCCAATCAAATCAGAAATCTCTAACAACATGAACTTATCACACAAACGCAGGCAGAACTCTCTTGCAACTAGGGATCAGATAAAGATTTTAATTAGCTCCCTTGAAGATTGGTGTTTGCATTTAGAATGAACGACAAGTTCATCACCACTTCTTTATCATCCACTTTCCAAGAAGCTTCTTTGTCAGAATCTACACACAAACCATGAACAGGTGCACAACAAAGCAGTCAAATATGGGTAAATTACAACAAACTGTCACTTAAGAGTGGGAATGCTTTGCATTTAAGCTTGGAGTTCCTGCTGTCCAATTGGGCAACACAGCTTAGACAGCAAGTTTTTAGAGCTGCACTTATTTGGAAACAGAAAAACATGGGAACATCCCAGCCAACTCACTACAGCAAAACCAGGTTTTCATCAGGAATGATATATATTACAATACACATGAGATTTTATAATATAATAAATTATTATTAAATTTATTTTTAATTATAACAAACAAATGCATAGCATAGTTAATTCTGCCTTGGGAGAGGAAAGAGTGTGAGGCCCACATATTTCTTCAATCTGCATCTTCTATTGTTAACTTCCACATTTATTATATGCATGTAGATTTATGAACATAAATGTATTAATAACCGATCCATCATTCCAGACCAACCAGGCTGTGCTGAAGATAGCATTTTAAATAATTTTAATTTGTCCTTGATGCACTACTTTCTTAACTATAAGGAAACACCTTTCACAACAGGAGAGGAAATTAGTCTGCAATGCCTCTACAAAGATGCAGCTGAAATTGCACTTTTGGAGCCTTTTAGTTTGCACATTTACCAGACATTCTGAAAAACACGAACTTATGACAGATACTACTATTTCTCTCAAGACTCAAAATAGAAAGTAGATAACCAGGTACAAATTTAGTATTGGTTGATTACTTGAGCACCAAAAGTAGGTTTATACTCATTGAGATAGTCCCCATGAGATGAGTAAAATATCATGACTAATGGCTTAATCAGTCTTTAAGCCATTACTTCAAAAACACCACTGGAAAAAACACAAAAAACTGTTTTATGCACATGAAAATTCTACTTATTTTCTATGGACTTCCTGGGGTCTGCCAACATTAGGTGATCAGGCTTAAAAGGTGTGAAGTAAAGCATCATAAAAACAAGTGCTTTCTGAGAACCCCCAACAGAATATTAAGTGACACAAACAATTTTACTTATCAGAAAAGTAATAACACAATGCCATAAAAATGCTCAAAACCCCCAAATGGTTGCTGACATAATCAGTTCCTGTAAAATATTTATATTATTTTTTTCTTTAGTTTAAAATTTTTCAACCAAATATTCTTATTTTAACTACAGATAAACTGACAGTACTTCTTCATTTCTACTAGGCAGCTTTCTGACTATCTGTGAACAGTAGGATTCAAGGGGGACACTGACATTTCAGTACTGTGGTGGGTTGACCCTGGCCAAAAACTAAACACCCACCAGCCACCCATTCACATTACCTTCAAATATGGAGGGGAAACTTTGAATCACAGAAGCAAGAAAAAACTCAAGGGCTTAGACAAAGCAAATTTTAAAAGTGAAGGAAAAAATAGGGCAAATACCCAAGCGAAGCAAAGGCAACCCCTCTCTTCCACCAGCATCCCAGTGCTCAAACAGCCTCCAAGCAACAACTATTTCAGAAGGACCAGCCTGCACTCTTTATTGGTGAGCATGACATTCTAAGGCACAGAATACCCCTTTGGTCGATTTGGGTCACTCGTCCTTGCTGTTTCCCTCCCAAGCTCTTGCACACCCCCAGCTTACTTGTTAAGGCCAGAGTTAGAAAAGGCCTTTTGGTTGTGCAGGTGCTGTTCTGCAATAGTAAAACCCTGGTGTGTCACCACCACCATTTCACTCTCCAACCTAAATCAGCAGCACATGAGCTGAGATGAAGGAGGTTAGCTCCCTCTGACCCAGGCTCAATACAGTTATGTATCACAGTTCATGTTTCAAGTTTGTCAGAATGGTATCTAACTGCACACAGTGACCTCTCCTCATTTTCCTTTTCCTACCACTTCCACCCTCGTTTCCCTGTTTTTTTTCACACTGATGAACAAGCAACCAGGACAACCAAAGGCGCTAGTCATGCAGTCTAGATGCAGCTATTGAGGTCGTAGTCCTCAAACCAGATGTCAATTCTGCTGCCACCAGCCTCATTTCCATCCACTTGTTCCACTTTCCAAATGCAGCACAGGAAAAATTACTGAACTGTCTTTGTTCCAGGTAGTTTATTATAAACTTCATAAATACCTCATATCCATAACGTCATTATCCCCCTTCTCCCTCTTTTTTTTTGCTTTTCTACTTTCTCTAATTCCTTTCCCTTAATTCACAGCCTGTCAAAGCTTGTCCACTTCTTGACAATATAATTCCTGATGTATCTGACATCTCTCAGCTTCCTTCTACTCCACACATTTCTTTGATCTCTCTAAAATTTCAACTAGCATGCAGTCCACTAAGGATCTCCTCCATCATATTGTCTGTTGGCGTTTCCAAGCTGGTGTTTTGCGCTTGAATGGGAGTCATGCAGGTGACAACTTAGTAGTGACCCCAACTGATAGAACCCCAACTTACAAAGTTGATGATAACACATATGTAAAAAGAAGAAGAAAGATGATTAAATAAGTAATTCTGTTTCTCACAACATTTCTTAGTTTACTTTAGGAATATCTTAACATGGACAAAACAATACTTGAGGCAAAATTTAGTTTCCAGAATAAAATGGTGTATTTCATTGCATTCAAGAAAACAGCAGGTTGACTCACTGTCATGTTGTCAGTCCATGTTGAACTGAAACAAATTGAAGAAGTAATTCATAATACAATATTATTCTCAGCAGTTCCACATGCTGTCCAGGCTATTTAAATATTCTATAAATAATTGCTCAGAAAGGCATAACTGACAGTGTGCATAGACCGGTTCATGAATCATCAGGTAGTTTAAGTAAAATTTTGCTTGATTAACTGCTTTGTTTTTAAACCACCTGCACCGTATTGTTTGATGTATCAGGACAGATCAAATTGTTCTCAGTCTTTTTCTGAAAACCAGACAAGCTTACAAATGTTAAGTTTTATTGTATTATGGAACTGATGCCAAACAGAAGAGCTGTGTATTGTGTGATTCCAATCTTCTATTTTTTTGCCAAGTATTTAATATCACCCATTGTTATATATAAAACTAACCCAGATATGTCACATACATATAGTTTTGTGTCATTTGGAAGTAATTTTAGTTTTTGCCTCCCCATCTTCAAAACATATTTATTTTGTCTTCCTGAAATATAATTTCTCACTTGAATTTTTTTTTTGGCCAGCTGGCAACCAAACTGATTACAGCTAGAGTATCTTCAGACAGAGGCAGAAATGAACAAAGTCCACTGATTTGTGGCAAAGCATACCTGACTTCCGTAATTGTAAATGTTGCTAGTGCATGCACCTCTTTGTTTAGACCCACAGATGAGGTATTTACATGTCTAAAGATGTACAAAAGCACCTAATGGAGTTTATAAAAGCATCTAAATGAGTAAGAGTCAGGCATCTATTGTAATTAGTTGTTTCAGTAAAACCTACTATGTTTTAACTTTGGTCACCTCCAATAGTTCTTAACAATATCCTTAATAATGTCAATCAGAAACCTCTTTTTCCAAAAGGCAAACATCAAAATTTAACACTCAAAGCAATAAAGCAAAATTTTTCCTAGGGTATGAAAAATGTATTAACTCTATGTTTTGGGGAAAAAAGAAATCTTAGGTAACAGAATCAGCTCCATCTCCTGGTTTTGTAATTGCAAAGTTGCTCCTCCTGACATGCACAGAGTTTTAAATTATTACGTTTATACAACATAATGTTTATGGTGTCCCAAAGTTTTTCCTCACCTTCATGTGATTTCAGTTTTCTACACACTCCTAAGGAAGAGTTACAAATTAATTGCATAGATCACTTTTTGTAGATACAGTATTGTGTCAGTGCTGACATAGAACAACACCACTAAAGTTGCTAACCACTTGATCTCCCATGTGCATTTGAAGAATTAAGAATCTAAATTAATTTTTTAGCTGTTCCTCTAGGTGTTGCTGCGTTGATTTTTGGGTGGAGAAGAGTGAGGAGGGAACTGCTTACTTCATTTTACATCTGCTTATCAGGTTTCAGATCTTCCCCTTCCACATTTTTCCCAGATAATAAATACTGACTCCTTTTTCAGCTCAGTCCTGAGATTTAATTAAGATCAGAGTCCTAGTGTGCTGGGAACTGTGCAAATATGCAGTCAAAAAAAAGGAAAAACATTTAGCAATAAACCAAAGAGTTTCAACAAATACTGACATTGGCATTAGAGAGTCAGGACACAGGACCCAGTTATTTTCAGTAAATTGCCACAGAAATGTCCCATTTCTGTTGGAAAATATACTGTAATTCCTATCAAGCAGAAACATACTAGTAAAAATGTTAGAACAAAGAATGTAAACTATAAACTCTCATCCTAATGAAGGTATAAAGATGAAACATAAACAGAAGAGAAAAAAATGTGCTTATTCTTAACACTAGAAGAAGCTTAAGAATGTGTTTTACACAGGAAGAAAGGCACCAGTCTTTCAATAGGCACATAAAACTTTTTCTTTATTCACTCCTCAAAATGGTATTTCAAGAAATAATATTAATTTACACATTAAAATTCTGCTTCTGTAAGACTAGCAGAAAAGACTAATATTTCATATTTTGCTGTATACTATTTAGAATTCCTTTTGGTATTCTATTGTTTTATGTGCTACAGAGTATGCAGAGCTATATTCAGCTGAAGTGACGCATCCAAACAACTCACCTCAGAGACTATTTATATTTAGGGCAAGCACGCCAGCACATCAAACGGGACAAGCCTACAACAGAGAGATGCAAGGACAAGCTCTGCTACTATTTCAGGCTGTCTCTTGCAGAGAATTTAGGTGTCATTTATGAAGATCATATAAATGTTTTATGTTTTGCACAATCACTATTGATTAATTATGACCTACATTAGCATTCAAAAAGCCTCAGAAGTAAGACCTGTAAGACTACAGACAGTCATTTCAGGTGAATTACTGGTGTGATCCTACAGGAATGTCAGCAAATAAGGAGATCATCTCTCCACAATAATTACCGAGGCAGTAGAAAAACAAACAAACGAACAAAATGCACAGCAGTGACATGTTATCTAATCCCAATGCTGTGTTTGTGAAGAGCTTACTTTGAGATGAATGCATTGGAAAATACTGAACTCTTCTGATATGTCTATTCTAACATGCATTATTAAACTTGTGAAAATAAGGATTTATAACGTAAGATACAACTGCAGTTTTGGGTATACTAATAATCACTATTTTGGCATGGTTTTGTGTATTCTTTGAACACCATGCTCAGAAAAAAATTAGCATTATGAGCATTTAACATCTCAGTGCAGGATGTTGCACCTTCATTTGAATAGCTGAGGACATGGATGGCCAACGAGCTGTGCTGGAGGGAAGGGTAGTGCTCTGCCACAAAGGCTATTTGCAGCAGTTAATACTGGAAGCTTTCACAAATCCACGACTGAAACTAGACTAAGCTTTAGTCTGACTAACAAATTGCTGACAGCAATTAAAAATGACCCAATTATTTATGGAAAAAATAGCTCTTTAAAACTTAAAGGTGAAATAGACAGATGGGAGGAGAAAAAGAGAAAAATGATCATGTATGGAAATTGAATAGCATTTTAGTGGAAAACAGAAAAACTGAATACCATTCCTTATTGTCTTTCAATGAAAGAACATAATAAAACAAGCTAGTGTAATTGTTTTTTAACAACAGGTTTTTCCATAAATAGCATTTGTGTTTTAATTACAGTGTTAAAGCTGAGTGAAGAGAATTTACTTTGTTACATACTGCTTCTTTACAACCATTTTCAATATTACTCATTAAACTGGCATGCCATTGAGATAGAAGTGCATTTTTATTCTGTTCGTTTAAACCACTGAAACATCTGTATGATTCCTTAGCACTGACTTAACTACTGATGTAGCTGCAAATGTAGTCAGCTGAGCAACTTCATTCTGTTCAGCATAATCTAATATCTCTGTGATTTATGAGAGCACAGCCTTGTATAAGACTCCCATATAGAGCCATACAGCTATAAACCTTTCTATTACCTAACAGGGTTGCTTAGTTGCTGTTATGGTTCCTCTGGGAACTTATTTGTTAGTGAATGGCTTTCCGCCCATATAATTTAACTAGCCCTTAAAACAAATCTTTTATAAATACTTAAAATTATGAGAACAACAAATCACTTGCAGAGAATATATTCTCCTGATAAAAATAAGTTTTTCTAATAACAGATGCTGTGACACAGCCTTCATTAGTTATTTTTTGTTACAAATGAAACTTCTAAGGAAGAAATAGAAACCAAAGTTTACATTTTCTAAGTCCTCTCAATGACACAGAGGCCACTAAAATTCAAAAAACCCAGACAGTGGTTCCTGACTCTATTTAGAGCCTCAAAACATAGTGTCTACAAAGAACAGTATGTATTAAAGCAGTCAGTAGCACTATTACCCTGGCTAAACCTACTCAACACAAAGGCTGCAGAAATGACCAGAGTAATTCTGGCTATGATCAAAACTGACCTTATATTTATTCTTCAAAATCTATTTTCTGGGACTTGGTACCCCCTTTCACTGTTATATTCATCTGCTGCCTCTTGTCTTAAACTGGAGCCCCATGCCACTGGCATATTTGGTCATCATCTACACTAAACACTGCACATGACAGATCTACCTTTCTTGACCAGGGCTTAGAGCAGCTCCATAGCAGAACTGCTGGGAGCTCCATGAGATTCTTCCACAAGCACAAGAGTTAAGCTCCCATTTTAAAGTTTTCATCCACTTTGAATGTTTGGCACTGTGTAAAAGATTACACAATCAGTTTCATTTCATTAAAACTTACTGAACTCTTTTCTGCCACTGAAGAAGACACTGAAGTGTCTCACTTTGGTTAACTGCCTAGTAGCTCTATGCCTAGCACAGCTCCAACACTTTTTCTGGGAGGAATGAGCTGGTACTTCCAGGAGGATGAAGAAGCACCACGATGGATTCCTTACAGTATGCAGTCCTAAGCAAGTTAAGGACTCTTCTAAGGTACCCCAGATTTTCAATGCCAACAAGGAGCCAGAGAAGCTTTGTGAAAACTTGGCCACCTCAGTTCTAAAACATATCCTGCTCTCCTGCAGTACGTGCTACTCCACAGAAATTAGGCAAATGCATGCACACACACACACAGAGTCATGCAGAGCTCTCAACAATCCAAATGACCCATGATACTTTCATGATCCCCTTCCTGGCCATGCAGATGTAATTATGCAACACTGTTCCCCAAAGTAATATAAAATAATTATAATTATTTAAAAGAAAAATGAAAGGAAAAAAAAAAGGCAGGAAACCTCTAAAGAAACCCTATGATCTCTCAAGGCAAGCAGTTCTGGATTTTGCTTTGTATTACTAAATTAATATACTGAACACTTTTACACTATGATTACAGGGTCTACTGAGTTGTCAAAATTAAAATAGTTTCTTTTGAAACACCAAGCTGAATCAGATTAGTGGCCCACTACCTAGCAAGCAATGCAACATATTACGGCATACCTGAATTATTCATAAGCTTGAAAGATACTATATTCCTTCCAAAATGCAAAAAACATCCCCACTATTAATTATATCATACAAAAAAAGGAGGCCAACAAAGTTAGCAGCGGTTACTCTAATGTTTGTGTTGGCTAAACAAATCAAAAGTTAAGTAATAATTAAACTTTGATCTCTCAATTTTTTTTCCCTTTCACCTTTTTCACTTAACCCAAACATGGCTAGAATGTCACTTTGTGCTCAGGTAAATTATTACAGTGCATTAGTATACACAGTCTAACTTTATATTAGTCTTCTATTTTGCTGTGTCACTGAAGCTGTGGTTGACTCCAGTGAACATTTCTCCTCAAGGCTCAAAACCTTTTTCCTCTTTCTTTTTTCCCCTTATCTTTCCCATTGCTTTAGGTGGGAAATTTCAGTTACCCTTCTTCTCTCAGCAGGAAACTCAATTCCACCCCAGTAAAATACCTAAACCCCATTACCTGCCTGGCTCTTGCTTACTCTGTACAGTCTGTGCCTGCCTAGTGATGGCATTCCTTATTGCTTTTTTTCTTTTCCTCTTGTCTCCTTTTGCATTAATTTCTGCTCTCTCTGTCCAACTTCAAAGTTTTCACTACAGAGTGTTTCTTTCATCCTTATTAATCTCATACATTCAACTTTTTTTGGGGAACATTCAACTGTTCTTTGGGGAACAGTCTCTCAAATACCACTGGACTGATATTTTTTATTTCCTCCTTTCAGTCTTCCAAAACCATAGTGAATTTGAACACTAGATTGACTTAAAACATAAAAGAGAAGTTAGTGTGTTCTTTTAACACAGGCTGTAATATGAAGTTTGAAAACTGTTCTTTCATTTTATTTGCCCAGGATAGGTTAGACTAAAACCTGAGCAAATAAATTATGTTGCTCTTTTGAGTATCTGCCTAACCCTATGTATAAGGAGTGTATTGTAAGCAAAAAGTTGTTTTGAAGCTTTGTGTATGGAATTAAGGACTAAGATCTAAAGGGTTCTGCTGTTTAATTTGAAGATATTTTACTACACAAAAGTATTTGCTCTTTATAAACAACTATATGCACATACATGGGGTGGGATTAGCAATAAATGCACTAGTCTGTACATAAGAACAAATAGTAAAGTATTTTTCACCTATATGAGTAAAATACAAAGAAGAAAAATGAGAAAGGGATCACAATGTAGTAAAGATGATACAGAATTTAGGATTAGGCTGAAAATACTGGATGCACGGATGAAGATGTGTAACAGGAGTAAAAAATTTAAATTAGTTAATTATAAAACTAGAGGAGAGATTTGAGAACGATCAAGGTTCAAGATCGGAGGGTGACAGAACAGTTTCCAGCCCAAAGACTGAAAGAACAGGAAAAGGGTACTTCTGGTAGCAAGATCATTACCTTGTCCTATAGCTATAAAAGAAAGCAGATAGCGTAGAGCAGCAAAGCAGGAGAGAGAAAGGAATCAGAGCAACAGATGGTTGGAAAGCTTTTTAAAAATGTGTATTTTTTCAGAGAAAGTTTTCAGAGTAAGCGTATTTAAATTAAAGACAGGCAGGTCAAGGGAGGATGAGTAGGCAGATCACAGTGTATCAATTTAGTAGCTATCTTCAAGGTTCTAGGGATTGTTAGACACTGGAAATGTGAGAGACCTCATATATCTGAAGTTCAGATAAGCATTTTTCATATCATGCCACATGGGAAATCATTACTCAGTTGACATAAAATAAGGATTAATATCAGAAATATTAGGTCAGTAAGTAACTAAAGGGAAAATGAAAGTGGTTACTGTTAGAAAGTTTCAGTCTAGAAAGAAGCTATTAAGAGAGTTCATCAATGACCAGTCTTGGGAGAAATCTTGTTATTTTCATAACTACTTGGGCCAAAGTGTCAGTACTATATTAGTGAACTATCCTGGTAATTCATTTTTGGGGAGATAATCAATACTGAGGAGCATGGGGATATCCTTATGCAAAGAACTGGATGACCTTGAGAGCACGAATAAAATAAATGAAATAAAAATCTAGCATATAAATGGCAAGGCCAACCCCCTAAGGACTAATAAAAACATTTCTTCCACAAGCCAGAATTTCATCAGTTGAAAATTACTGAGATGGAAAAGGATAAGTCACAGGATTTAAGTATGAGTTGTTAGTGTTATATGGACAATGCAACTCTAAGCTGCATCAAACAAGATTTTTCAGGAGAGAAGGAAATACCGATATGGGCAAAATCTGATCAGTGCTATCTCTAAATTGCCATAGAACCCTGTTCACTTATGTTAAAGAATGATAAGCTTAAATTGGAAGAGGTGCAGAAAAGAGGTGCCAACACAGTCAGAGAAATGGAAAATCTATCTGACAAAAAGAGACTAAAAATGCTTAAGCATATCTGGTCTGGTGAAATGAAAGTCATGAGAAAATGTGCCAGGGAACTGAATAGTGAAAGGAAGGAAAAATTATTCAGTCTAGGAGCCACAGCTGGCATAAGAATGAATAAATAAATATAAGGTGGCCATGAATAAAGTTAGGCTGTAAATCAAAAAATTTAAAAAAAAAAAAAAAGTCTAAACATTAAGGCAATGAGAATCTATAACAGCCTTGGAATAGAAGAAATGGATGCAACTCCCACCCCCTTCCCAGAATTCCTTCAGTACCTGCACTGTGCTTTACAAGCACCTAAGGTGATCACTATGAAGTGCGACTTGAAACAGCAAAGAGCTGGAGTTGGCAGCCAAGGAGATCCCTACCTATCTTAGGTTTTCAAAATTCCTTAAACAGCAACTAACATTTTTCAGGAGCAGCTATGTATGATAAACAGATGATAACAGAATATAAGTCTTCAGTTTACAGATTCATACACTGTTTTTCCATAGATGAAATGTGCTAATTAAACAATCTATCTAGCTTTTTTTGTGGAACTCACTATTTCATGCCCCTGAGATATTTATGATCTTTCCACTTCAACTACATTTTATTACTGAACTGTAAAGTGACATTTTCATATACTTGAATATCAACTCTTCCTTATATAAGCCAAAATACATTGGAAAAAGACTATCCAGCACCAGCCATAAAGAATACAATTTCTGAGATCACAAATCTATAACTTATCCTCATCTCAATGTATCTACATTCCTAATAGATTAAAGACAGAAACATTCTGCAGGCACAGTAATTTTGGTTCGGTTTTTTTTACATAACTATTCAAGTTTAATATAAGAGATGCTGTTAGTTGATGAAATCTGAATGAAGGGGACAAAAGAACTCTGTAACACCACTGCACATCTGTAGCACTCTTTCATTAACAGCGACTTTCCAGAACAGGCTCACACATGCGATTTCTTCCTGAGGAGGTAAGAACTGACAAAAGTCAAGTACTTATGTTTTGTAAAGGAAGAGGCTTACCTAACTAGATACATGAATTTGGACAGTCCAATTATTGTAGACCCTTGTGAAGGCATATTTAAAGAGCAGTAACCTTTCCATTTTCCTGAACAGAAATGACTGAGGAGCAAGGAAGAGTAAGTGTCAGTGAGATCTTGGCAGTTCTTTTATGACAGGGTCAGGATTTTTTATTGGACTCAAAGAAGAGCCAAGAACTGACTGGGAAAGCCATTGCAGGAGATGCTTGATAAGGAATTTTCAAAACTAAGTTAGTAATCCAGGTGTTACTGAACAGTGTCTTGGCTAATTGTCCCCAGAGCAGCCTCTGGGCTGTGACAGAGGTACATTTTCTCATCCTGTACATTTGGTATTGCCATGTTGAAGGACCATTTACTAGCATGCACTGCTTACAGCTCCAGGCACCTGTCTGAAAAAGCTGCTCCAAAAACTAGTTAGCAAATTCATATACTATCACTAAACATCTTTCTTTTAAGGCAATTGTGCATTTTCCAGGAAAAGCCCATGCCTTATAATCAGTTGCCTATGGCAGTAGCTGCTTATTTTATTTTTAAGTTATTTGAACTTTATTTTAAAGAAATTCATGAAAACCCACCCATATAAAAAACAAATAGATGATGAAAAAATTATACCATTAGCAGTCGTGATAGACAGAGCCTGTTTCAACCCTAGCAAAATGTAAATAAAGAAAGGCAACATTAATAGCAACATCAGAGATCCTCTGTTTGTACACAAATACAAAAGAAAGAGTAAACAACTATGAACAAACAGCTTCATTCAGAAAACAATTATCTGTGACAGTGTACACAAGTATACAGTCTCCAGCAATGCCCTACAACAAACAGGTATTCACACTTGTGCCACTTGTTTTAGTATGACAGTTATTACAGCTATTTCCCAATACTTGCTGACTGCAGTGTTACACAGCATTTATACGTGTTATGGGATGGAAGAATATAGCTCAGTGCCTTCAACTGAACCTGCTCTAAATAAAATGTTGCTCACTCTCCTTTACCACAGAACTTGCAGGCACTATTTGGACTTGGCTTACAGAGACATACATCTTAGAGAGAGCCTCGTGTGAGTCTAGGATAGGTGCACTGAGTTTAATGAAGGATATTCTGCTCTAGCAGGGCTCAAGGATAAGTATCAGCTGAGGTAACGCAGTGCCTCTGACAGGAGAGCTATAAATGCTTCTGTTTACACTCAGCTGGCTTCATTTCTCCTACCCAAGATATGATCTGTCCCACACTCACAGATATAAGTGGTGTCATGGGATTTGCTGCTGTCCTTCTGTAGACCCTATGCGCAACGACTAGCATCATTCCAAATTTCTTTTCAGCCCTTGTGTTTTTCTGCACCAGCCTAGACAGAATTTGATAAATTACAGTTTTCATGAGCTTATTTGAGAGCTGAAAAGCACAGCTCGTATATTTAAAACACAGAGCCCTCCAGAATCCACTTTCTGTTTATTTGGCTTTTTTTATTTTGGCTTTGAACGCTACCTTCCAGGTAATTCACATCTCATCATCAGCCATCTTGCTGGCAAGTGCAATACATGACTCTGACCCTGGATTCCTAGAAATGTAGAATGATTAAAAAAATCACTTTGATAATTGTACCATAATTTACATTTAAATGAGATATTTCTTAAAAAAAAACCCTATCTTGTTATTGTAAATCCATTAAAACATCCAGTTTTAGAGCTTGCTTACTTTTATGTAGCTCCTGAGTATTGACTTAGATCCATGCTCAGCTGTTCCATTTATTAAAATCTGCCACTTCATGTGCAGAATTTGTATTTGTTAGTATTGCAACTTTATCGGGATCTCTTAAGTTTAAAAATAAGATGTGTTGGATAAATATAATCTCAGGCACAATATACTGCTCAATGTTTTCCCTATAAATCCTTAGATCAGTATTGTTGAGCAAAATGATTGGAGAACTGCATTTACTTCTACTGCCACTTAAGTGTTCTATCTTATTTCTGGCACTTTCTAATCAGCTAATTGGTTTCGACCTTGTTGGGCTCTGCAAATGCAGTCCATGCAGCAAATTATACAAAGAGAGCAGCTGGTCCCATAATGTTATTGTACATTGCTTCATCCCCTCAATGAGATTTATCTCCCTGATCCAGTCTGTCATATGATCGAAGGAAAAAAAAATAATTTTGGGGAGTGGGTTATTTTTTTTTTTAACTAAGAAAAATGTGTAAATCACAAACACAGAACAATTTGCACTGAATGTGGAAACGCTGTAAATGTGTTTAGTATTCACATTTTCCTTAGCACAGTAGGAAACTAATTTGTCTCTTTCCTGAGCCTTTTAAATAGATGATGTTGTTATCTCAGGTGACATGTCAGCAGAAAGCTAACATGCAGTTGAGGCAGTACACAATACTAATGAAACACTCCAGAGGCAAATCTGGTACACACTGTCACTAATTCAAAGTTTATGGTAGGTTTTCTTATCAGTAAAGCCACCTTTTCCATTTTCTCTTTCTTTACTGGCTTTATCCATATTAAGCTCAAATGAACAAGAAAGCTCTCATACATGGCTTGCTGAATTTTGGCATGATTAATACCTGCTCCCTGACAGCTGTTTGAATTGAGGTGTTCTCTCATTGTAAACAGGCTGGACTGTGTTCGTACTGAGGTCTGGTTTTTGAGGAAGGTCTTCTCATATGCACAAGAGAGTGGCAGGAGAGAGGGGTGCAAAGCCATTCTTCACACTTGCCCTACTTTCTACAATACCTGCTGTGCCACAATATAAACCTGAGCAGTCATGGTCAGGATTACAGCACCAGGACTTTTAAAATAATGTTAATTCTGAACTAGCACCTGGTGACACCAATTTATTTCGTATTTAAAAAGTGCTGTTAACTCAGCATCAGGAGGCATTAGTAGCTGAAACACAAATGGGCCCCCACTGATTATGTATGACAGTATAAGGGCCAATAATTCAAAGAAAAAAATCACTCCAGCTAATTACAGGCCTATGGCCTGAAGGTCACCAAAGATTTCCAAACAAATCTTAATTGTCTTTTTAATGCAGTCACCACAGCATGTCCATGAAAAAGGCAAGTATTGCCATTTCCAGGAGAAATGGACGGGAAGACATGATGGCATGAGGTGACCCGATAATGTATGATAGCAATCCCTGCTTTTTATAAGTAAGGGTGCTTTTCTTCACCTGTCTTGGTTAAACCAGGATGTATCTTCTGTTCTCTCTCTTGCCTAAAGGCAGATCAGTTACCCTGGTGGATTAATAGGGAGGAGCCCTATGCCAAAAGCAGCTATTCCACTGACCGTGTCCTCTCCTATTCCCTGTATATTCTAATGGGTTGCCATTCCTCAAAATGGAGGCATGTGCCACCATGGTTTCCCTGAAATTTAGCTGGAGCTGATGAGTACCTAGGACAACGCTTGGGAAAAAAACTGTCAGATCACAGTTAGCTCTCTAGCAATTAATTTGATGTGCATTGTTTACACCAGAACTTGCAACAAACATCCAAGCTGAACTACTGGTGTTCACCTCAGAGTATCTTCACCTGACAGAAGGAATTAGACATTTTTAAGGGACACTTGTATCAATTAGATCAATTCACAGGAGACAGCTCCAAAACATTGCCTCAGCCACACAATTACACGTCTTGATTTGATTTCTTTCTTCCCTGCTCCCCCCCTCCAAAAAGCTGCTGATGGGTTGCAACACCTGACTTTCCATGATACAAAACAAGACTGATTTTCCACGCAGCTGAAAAGCCAAATCTCTCTAGGGAGACAACGTTTCCTCCTAATGCATCTCCCTTTCCTCTCACCATGTCACGTGCACCCTTCAGAAGCACAAGACACCTTCCTGTTTTGTGCTGAGCATGGTTTTTTGCTCAATTTCTAATCAGCCATTTGTTAAGGGAGCTGCAAAAGCACACAAAGGCAGCAGCTGTTCCCTCGCTGCTGCGAACGTGCAGCTCTGTGAGCACTGCTGCTCCAGGCGCTGCCCAGAGGTGGCTGCTGATGCTCACTGAGCATCACCCCAACACCCCAAAGTAAATGCTGCTCCTCTGCAATGACTCTCACCCTACAGCATGAACAACTGAATTACTAGCAGCACTTTTTTTTTTAATGTAGAGATTAACCTCATGAAAACACAAAACATTTTCTAAATGTGTTACTTTATGAAGTGTATAATCTAAAGATATAGAAGGTGCATTTAAAAAAATGTAATACATTAATATTTTAAAATAGTCTATCTGTTTTGCAGAAAAGGTTATTTTACTATTTCCTAGTTTTCATACTATTCAAAGCACAAATCAAATATAATTAACAAAATTACACATAATACCTAATTCAGATATATTCACCAAGGAAGCAAAAATACAGAGCATCCTACACTAGAAGTTAAAGGTACAGAAGTATATTAAGGAATGGACAAAAAAACCCGGGATGATACAAAACTAAAATGAAAAATCTAGGCTGATACTCCATCTGATTA
The DNA here is from genome assembly GCF_008360975.1 of Lichenostomus cassidix. Lineage (NCBI taxonomy): Eukaryota > Metazoa > Chordata > Aves > Passeriformes > Meliphagidae > Lichenostomus > Lichenostomus cassidix. The sequence goes on along the minus strand of NC_139480.1, from coordinate 37,528,055 downwards.
CATCTTGCAACACTTCAACAGTTTTTAAATAAGCAATATCTATTAAATCTGATTTTCCCAGTATTTGAAATTCAGTTTCAAAAAAGGAGGGGGAAAATCAAGTTTAAATGAAAGTGCTCAAACATACATGGATATAAATAAAGGTTCTAAATGGAAGTTGTTGGTGTGATGCTTAAGGAAGCATCAGTTGAACATGCTAAATTACAAGATCCCACAAGACTTCACCAGGACTTTCAATATTTTAAGTAGCATTACTAGGAGTTTTCAAATAGAACAATTTATTCCTGTCCAAGAAAGAAACATGCATTTTTGTGCTTAGCTCCTGTGAAGGCCCCTAGTGTCAGCAGAGCCCTCCAACAGACAAAAACATATGACCATACAGATTAATTTGAGAGAACCTGGTCCAAATCTCTACTACTCAGGAAATGAAACATTGATACAGCTATCCAAGGAAGAAATATGATTCTTCATTTTAAAAACACTAATGTGGCAGATGAGATCAGTGTTCATGTGAACAGCATTTTTTTCTGGAGAGATACTATTTACCTGCATACCTTCTTGTTTTTTGGCTTAGTACTTCAACTGGGCTTAATATTAATACTACTGGATTTGTTAATTAAAAACTCTCTTTTTTGTAGAGTATGTTTTACAGTATATTTAGATAAAAGGTAGATAACCATGTTACCACTGTGAAAACTGCCCAAGAAATTACCTAATAATGGGCATTAGTTTGTATTACTGTGAAAAACACTGAGCAAAACAAACAGATTTTAATGAGAATTTAAGCATTTCCAATGTATTTTCTACAGTTTTTGAAGTATTCATCAAGCAAAATTATTTGAACACTGTGTTGACTTTTCCTAATTCAGCTTATTTGATAGCAGTAGATTGAAATTATACGTATTAAATATACATATGTAGAAAGCAAGATATTGAATAGTGAAATGTGTGAAATGCTAAATTAAATCACAATAAAAATTTGCTGTAGGACATGAATTCACATGCATTTTGAATTTAATGGAGTAAGCTTCCATAAAAATGCATGCAATTGCTACATAATCTATGTAACCTTCCAAAAAATGTATGCTACCTACATAATTGCTGCTATTGATAATTGCAGGGAAATATAAATTAGCTCATTTTGCAAGCAGAATATTTTGTATCTAGAAAAAGATCAGTCACCTATACAATTCTGTCTCCTCACACATCACAAATAGGAAGCGGTTGTGTTAATTGTGAGTATTTAGCATTGCATTATGTATAGCAAACCTGTACTTAAGTATCTATTTCTAGAGTAATTACATGTGAGAAGGCTGTCAGTGCACATGTCTAGCAGTGGTGAATGTCTCAGATGACAATCCTCTCTGGCATCTTTAGGTGGTGCCAGGATGGCAGGGAGAGGTGTGCAGCCCAGTGCCTTGAACTGGTAGGGCTCTCCTCACAAGAACCCACAGCAGTGCTCTGAGATGCCCTGAGCAACACAATCAGAGCTGACCTCAGTCAGAAAATGCCTTCTCTGCCTGGAAAGCTGTCCTGCTTCCCCTGGGAGGCTACAGGTGATGCACAGGAAAGGAGCATGGAGCAGCTGGAGCAGCTGGCAGGACACCCTCTTCTCCCACCTCCCTGGTAAAGGGGACTGCCATGAGGTGTTTGTAACTCTACTCTTTCCTCCACACCCTCCTGATCAGCACAAGGGCACATGCCCTTCATATTTAGGCAGGAAATATCATTCTTATCTGTGTACTAGAAAGCCTTGAGTGGCTCTGTATGAGACTAAAATCACAATTTTTGTCATTTACACTAGCTGATATAATGAAGGAGAGAATCAGCCCCCTAATGCAAATGATACTAGGCCACCTTCAGTTTGAGGGATATACATAAAATCTAAAATCCATTCTATTTGAGGGAGAATATAAATAAAATTATGCGAAGAATGTGCCTGTTACACAAAGTAAATGTCTGAGTGGGAACGTTGCCTAGGTAATAGCCTATAGGGTAAGGTCACAGTTAGAACTAAGAAGCCTCACTTTAAAAGGCAAGAAAAGTATGATAAATTACAGAGATACATGGAGTTTACTGAGTTTCTGGAATTGTTCTGGTGGAACTATAATCCGCTCTGGCTGCCATTCTTGTTCTAACACCCATTTTTGTACAGAAAAAGAAAAAAGAACAGCATGTTCTCTCCTGTAACATGTATGGATAAATCTCACCCAGATATCCCTGACATCCAAAGTTCTTTGCAATGCAAAATTAACACCTGCTATCTGGAGTCTGTGAATAAAAAATGCAACAATATCCAAACATCGGCTGAAATAGTCTCCTCAGCCCTATATACAGCTCCCATCCCAAAACCTGGTTTCCTTGAGTCTGCCTCTGGGAGAAGACTCACACCCATTTGCTGTACAACACAGCAGGCAAACAGCCCATCTGCCCCAGGATGAGCCAGAAGAATCCACACACACTGACAAGATAAAATGTTTTAAACAAACATTACTCATTTTTTAGAGAAAATGTACACTGGGTCAAGTGATTCACCTTTTAAAGAAGTTGCAAAAGTGTTACTCTACTTCAACACCTCCTTCTCTAATACCACTGAAATAACCGCTCAAGTTTAATGAAATATTTACACTGTTTAAAACGTTTATGCCATTTCCTTATTTTTGAACATGAAGAACTATGGTTAAGAGAGCATCTTTAAATCTGAGGAATATTATATACTAGGTCAAGCACAATAATTGATGAAATTGTACATACTGTTACCAAATTTTAGTTATGAGTCTTAGCAAACACACAGAGATACAATGAATTAAAATAATAATTTGCACTTGCACTGTATTTCAACAAAGTATATTATACATTAATACTAAATTCCTGACAGTCCAGTGACTCATGTTGAAAAGACTGGCTTTTGCTGCTTCTGCTATTTACATAAATTGAAAAAGCAACATAAAATATTGCTCATTTAATGAAACTCTTAAATGACAAAAAAAAAAAAAAAAGAGAGAAAAGCGAAAATACTCCATGGGAGTTTTTTAAATGGGACTGAAGGGTGTTAAAGAGCAGAAATAAAAAAGTGAACAGTATCAACATCCACATTTCAGGTTCTCTTTACATTGAGAAAGGAATAAATATAAAAGATGGTTCATTTGCCTTAGTTCATGTATCTGATTTAGGTTAACTGCCTTTAGAAGCAAATTATTCTCTTCTCGAAAAACAGATGCTAGATCACAATTTCATGGTTTCAATTTTAGATATCCAAAAGTTAAATTGAATTCTACACACTGTTTACAGACAATAGCAAAAATCCCACCCCAAAACACAACAGTCCCTGTCTCCCCATGAAATTGTAAAAAAATGGGCAAGGAGGATTTGCTTAGTTTAAAGAGCAGGACTTAGGTGCAATAAGATTACACCATTACCTACAAAAAGGAGAGAGATAAAAGATCTCCCTTCACCCAAGGCAGCAGATCCAGCAGTGGGTTTAAACTGCAGCCATGCAGATTCAGACCTCCCATTAGGATTACATCCAATTGCTGTCTTAGCCTAAACAGACTTCCATTAGTTGGCTGTGAAATGTCCACCCCTCTGACTTTTGCTAGAAGAGTTGATACCTCTGGGAAATTATTTTTGTTTAAAAGGCAGGGACCAGACAAGAAAATGTCCTTATAATTCTTCTGTCCTAAGAGTGGTTCTTGGTTGATGGATTCTGTGTCCATCTTAGACACCTGTCTATTGCCTGTCACTTCCCAAAGCCCCTCAGAAAGCACTGCTAGTCCAGCTTGGCAGCCCCATTCCAGCTTTTAAATCCAGTAGAGAACTTGAGGGCCCACAAATGCACAACCTATACTTTTTTTTTTTTTTTTTTAAAAAAACGCTGTTCAGTGTCAGAAATAAAGGCAGCATGCCTAATTTCATTACAGTGTTGCAAATTAGCCTTCTTTAACCCAGCAACAGTCATTTGGCACAGTGGCTTCGTTTTCCATTAACTTTCCCTAATCATATTCCAAGTCTCAGTAATGATTTAATACCTTGTGTTCATTGCCAAATTTGCTGCCAGTGTTTTACCTGCCTTTTTCCCCCTCTCCCAATCCCACCATCAACACAGTCTTGGCGAGGCACAGGTAGGAGAGTACTTACCCACCATTAACACTAGCTTCAGGTCTCCAAGTCTCAAGGAAGCCATCAAGTCTCCTTGAGTCAGTGAGCTTACACTCCATTAATTCCAAGAGCACTGGAAGCCCTTACTTATGGCCACAAAAGGCACTATTTTGTCTTTATTTCCTCCATGCCAATAAATTTTCATAAACCGAACACATTCACTTTTCTTACCTTCTACCAAAATGTCATGTCTAACTGGAAATATCCAAGTGGAAAAGTTACATAAGCTAAAAAACGCTTGTATTTTATCTCAGAAATTTTTAAAAAGCAGTGTTCTCCCACAAAAAAAAAAAATTAAAGAAGAAAGCTTTGATGTCTGTGTAATAGTGCTTTCAGGGAAACTTTGCATTCCATTTCTGTCTAATCCAAAAGAAATAAACTGACTGCTTTCTTTCACTCTTAAATATGTGTTGATTCTCAACACACAGGGATACTCCTTGTGGCTTACTTTTACTCTCTTATTTTTCCAGCACTGATGTTTGACATAATCTCTAGACATCTTACACCACTACCACTGCTAGAACTGACTGAAGCTCTTGGTAAACAATTAAAACATCTGAAGTATTTTGAAACGGATCACACTTTTTGGGGAATTTGATTAAAGCACAACAGTATGATGATACCCTATAGATGATACACAAATCACATGCTTTTTGTGACTCGGACTCAACACCTAAACCATGGGTTTTTTACTGAATTGGTAACCTATATCAATATTGTGCCTTGCAAGGGATATTGGCAAGATAATCCTTGGATTTTGGCACCTTATACTTTCGCAATTCAATCTGCCTCCTCAAACTCTTCACTTGCAACAACAGATTGAGTGCCCTTGCAACATAAGTAGGAAATGAATGTATTAGCTATCTCAGATTTCCTTTTAACACTTCTATTAATGGAATTTTGTAGCTGTTGTGTGTCTTGACTGTATCTTTCTATTCAGCATTTTTATATGGTGTGCATGACTACAGAAATGAATCATTCATTTCCCCCTGCTCCCTCAGAATTAGCTGTGGTTGGTTTTCTGTGTCCCTTATGATGGTGGAAAGAACACTTAATGGTCCTTCTACTACCATTTGCGCTGTTACATCCAAAATGGGATCAGTGTGCAACCACTGACAACAGAAATTTTCCTGCATTAACTCAGAATTAGTCCCAGATGAAACTGAGTGACTTAAAATAAACTCTAACAACTAATCTGGACCCATTTGAAGCAAATTCTGGTAGTTATAACACTTATTTAAAGAAATTAAATATCACTTGTTACTCCATTAGTAGACTAAAACAAGCATGAAAAGAAATTCTAGTAGAAATCTTCTGCATCTGGAGAGAATAGCAGAAACTCCAAATGTGTCATAGTAATTCTGAACACTGCAGATTTTATTAAATCTTGATAGGTCAAATCTCAAAGGGGAGCACAGTGAAGTCTGAAAGACTTTGCACTAATGCCTGAGATCTTATAAATAGGTATTTCCATCTTTCATTAAGTTCTTAATCAAGTCTCTAGAGGAAAACAAAAAAAACACATTTTATTGTGTAAAAAAATACAACAGAGTAAAACATGCTGAAAGTATAATTTTTGTACAGATGCACTGCAGGGAAACCAAAGCAAATGAGAATACGTCTGTGCTGGTACTGTAAGGAAGAGAATATGACTGCATCTTACTGACCGTGCTCAACATAGCATGGATATATTCAACATCCTCAAACCTCTTCTCAGAAAGGTGAACATCAACTGTTCAACCCAGCTCATGCCCAGCTAGTAAAGAGGCATGGGAAAGAGGAAAATATGAACGTATGCATATGTGGAGAGCAGAGTGTACCTGTGTTAAAAAATGAGAGTCTAGACCTAGCAGACTAGCCTGTTATGTGAGAAAATAATACCTGAAAAAAATTAACGTATACTTGTCATGGGTAACCCAGAACATTACCGTATCCATCAGAGTATAAAAATGGTCCCTGTTTCTTCAAGACTCTGCACAGCCAGAACTGGAATTGTGCAGCAATCAGAGGGGCTGGTCACTTGAAAAGGCTTGGAAGTGGGTGAAGCCCCAACAATTTGGGTGTCACTTTGTTCCCATGGGGGTGACATTCAGCATTTTTGTATCTAGTGATTATTTACTGTTATTTTTTTTTTCCCTGTTACTGTTCTGTTTCTTAGTAAGCTGTTATTTTTACACTTATATCTACTTGTGTCCATTCCTTATTGGTGGAAAGAGACTGGCTGAAACTAATGGGAGGTAAATAATTTTAGAGTCCACCTCTTTAAATTGTCCTAAACCAAGACAATACTTTTGGTACATTTCTGCTAAAAAAACAGAGAGGCATTTATATTCCATACTTCCTACTACACATAACAGGCTGAACATTCAAGCTGCACCTAGCTCTGACAAAAAGTGATTCAAATTCCCTTTCTGAGGTATCTAACTTCAAGACTTGAAGCAATCTTGCATCATTACACATGTGTCTCCTTAAAAGACTACTCAGAAAACCAGAGAACCTACTTCTATCTTGCTCAGCTCTCAGGTGGGTGAATTTGTTTTCTCAGTCCCTTCAAAATGGGAGACTTGACATCTTTACAGAGCACTGTGAAAAAACAGTGGAAATCGACCAGTCAGGCTCTTTGGGTGCACATTTCCTTGTGTCACCTTCTGTGCTGAGTCAAGGCTGGAACAATAGAAAGCTAAGGTCACAGTCTCACACCATCAGAGCTTTTCCTTCTTAGGGATGCTGGTAAGGACTACAATGTTTACAAGCAAGTCATTAGCTTCCAAAGTAGAAAGGAGGGTTGCTGCCTAGGGGAGTTTTCCCCTGGAGGACAGAAAGAAAAACAGGAGACAGAACTTTTCCAGCAGCACATGCTAGATGAGGGACCTGCAATAAACAGTTGATACAAAGAGAGTCGCTGATGTCTCACAGGTAGTTTTACAGCACATACTTCTGTAATCCTTGTCAAGGAAAGATAATAGGAGAACCTGGTGCTATTACAAAAATATTGACTTAGACATACATACAAGTCATAGCAGTCACACTTCAGAAATTTATATAAAAGCACAAGGAGACTGGTAAGTGGAGAGATTCATTCAACTGATACTTCTAGAAAAATTAGAAGCAATTAAAACCTCAGACTGAAAGAGTATTATCAAACAAACATAGTCATGGAAGTAATTAAAAGCATTTGATTGCTTCATAATGGGCAGAGCTAATCAAGCTTGTTCCTAATCAAAGTGTTCCGCTCATTTTAAATGTAACTGCAAAAAATAGTGAAATTAAAAGAAAAGAACAGGTTACACTGCAATGTAGTAGCTACAACCTAAGTAAAATCTGCCCAGGTACATCATCTACCATGCAAGGAACCAATCTGGATATTCCCTGCGTCAAAAGGATGAAAAAGCATCTGCTCATCAACCATGCTACTTATGTTCCAGTGAGGTTGCTTTAAGTGGGTCAGGGATGTGGAGGAATGCGTGAATCCAGATTTCTGAACTATTCATATATCCATCTGTGGCAGCTGGCATTCCATTGTTAAATTTAACAGACTTTGGCCACCAAGGTAGAGTGGGGAAACTTCACGTTTCCTTATCTAACTGGTTAGGGATTGTTTCAGTCTTCAACAAAGAAGTATTTTTATTAACATGAATGAAAGCTAACCTGAGTCTTTTTGCTCTCTTTACTAATGCAAAACAAAAATTCATTTAATGATGGTGGGCAAGAAAGGAAACCATCTACATGATACATTACAGAGTGATGCATCACTTTGATCACAATTTAGATGAGTGCAGGCTTAACCTACCAGACTTTGCCTGTCTATCTTAATGCCAGTGCTGTATCACTGACTGTAATGTTTCACCTCAATGAAGTAAAAATAAAAATAGAAGAAAAAAAATCCAAACAGGTACATTTTTGAGGAATACCATTTGCTACACTAAGAGATAGGAACACACGTTGACTCATAACCAGCAGCAATTCACCCTCCAGTGAATCCCAAAGCATTTTATCAGGGAGAGCAGCACCACTTCCTCAACTGCTCAGATGCAGATGGTGAATAATTTTCCCAGTACAAGCCAATGGTAGAGTTTGGACTGTAACTCAATTCAGTATCAGCCTGGTAACTAACTATCTTTAAACTTGACCAAAAAAAAGCATCAAGTGTCTTCTTTCATCATATAACATCTGAAAATACAGAGTTGAATATATATGATGAATCATGTTACAATACCTGAAGATGTAACAGAACATCATTTATTATTGACTTGATACTGTTGTTATAATCTGGATTTTAAATATTTAAATATGTATGTTTACTTAAAGCACAATTTACAGAAGGGTCTCTATGAAGAAGTGTTCTAGTTTATTGTGATTTCTGAGTATAAGTTCTCAGATCAGCTCAGACACCTTGGTTCCTCTTAAACTGAAAGCACTATATTGTCACTACCTTTCACAAAAACCCCTCCAACAGACTTTGGAAAATAAACCAAAGCTGCGTCAATCTGTATTTTCAGCTACAATAGTATAAATTTGAAGAAAATGTTAGTGTTTTAATGCTCAGTTTTTATGCTCACAAGTTGCTTTGCTGACATGAAACATATCAGTACTCTTCTTGTAGAACTTATCAACCATCCTTTTTTCCTTTTTTCACAGTCCCCTTCTTATGACACAATTGCAGTACAGTACAGAAAGTGGGCAGTCTCCTACAACAAATACAAGTCAGATTCAATATTAGACATAAATACTGTATTGCCACCCATATTCTGGGAAATTTGAAGTATACTTAAAATGTTATATGAAGGTGAATGAAAACATAGCCATGTTTACTAAATCAAATAACCATAGTTACTTGAAACAAAATTCTTATCTTTCTCAGAAACACACTACCTGCAATGCTTATTTAAGCCTTCCTCTCATTTACTGGTTGCTGTGTATCTGGGATTGTTGTGGAACTTCAGAGCACATTAGCCATGGGCAAAGAGCCACTTTCCATCGACAGACAAATAGGTATTTGATCCACTCTAGACTTAAAAAAAGTTCTGGACCTGCTTAGGAAAGAACATTACAGCTAAGATAAGGAAGAACACAAGATATCTCACTTACTCCTTTCTTTGCCTTTATGCCAGTGCCATGGTATCCTGTGAATGAAGATCTAGGGTGTCAGTCATTGAAAATGCATTGTTAGCCCAAACCAGTTAATTATTGTCACACTTTCTCTCAAGGAGAAACTATATACATTTATTACTGCACTAAGTAAACTTACTAATCAAGCAGCCTGAACCAGATCTCAATTAGTTCCATTCTCATCTCAATTTAAGCACTGGGAACAGGGAAGAAAGATCAAGCAGAGACAATTAAGAGAAACATTTCCCATTTCTTGCCATGAATTGTCTGCAATCCTGCCCTAAGTCTCCAACAGGAGATATGGGGAGACTATTATCTCTCATCAAGTTGATTAATTGTTAACTGTTTAATCAATACAGAAAGCAACGCTGTGTCTAACAAACAGTCATTTATGTCTGTGAAGGAAGAGAAGGGTCTTTATTGTAGTTAAGAAATACACTGATTAAAGAAAAGGACAAGTTTTAGGAGAAAATATCAATCTGCATTGATCTCCTGAAGGATTTCAAGAAGGAAATTAATCAGGAAGCTGGATGTAATCAAGAGGTACAGAAATGCAGAATTCTTGGGCAGCTAAGAATCTCAGAAATACACAGCAAGTCTCCTGGATGAAGAGAGAATGGGGAGAAGGTGGAGACAGAAGGAGAGGAAGCCTTCCAATGGAATTTTAGTAACAGAGAAACCTAGCATAACCTACCTTTCATTTCTTCGTTTGTATCTTTCATAAGTACTTTATAGACAGACATCTTACAAGTATTTCACACCCAGATATCCAGCTCATGTTCTCCAAGGAGCCAAAGAATAAAGGACCATGTCCATGTGCATGCTGAAAAAGACATGTGAAGAACTGGTATCCAGCTGGTCCAGAAGAGCCATTGTGAAGTAACAGTGATAGACTGCAAGGCTCCCTGGCATGCACAATGCCAAACCTGTGAAGATGCCAAGAGGTATTTCCACACACTGTCTAGCTTTGTTATGTTCTACATGGTTCTACCAAATATCTTCTGTGGCTTTGAAACTGATTGGATAGTACAGAAAAGGGAAGCAGCTCGCATTGTCTCAGAGCCTACACAGGATCAGCAGTAGGAACACAGACCAAGCCTTGGCAAACTGTGACATCTGCTATGACATCAGTTGTAACAGCCTTTTGCATCATTCCTCTGACCGGATGAGAAGTTACTCACCAGCCGCACTGTTAGGAGATGGAACAGCAAAGTGAATAACAGCATAATATGTGCAAAAGAACTAAATGCTAGAGCATGAGAATATAACTGTTGTGTGTACTTGCATCCTATTTGTTAGCTATGCATGACACTGGTTGAATATAACACACAAAAAAAAAAAGGGCAACTGGATGATGTTCATGCAGCACAAACTGTCCTGTGGTCCCTAAATACCGCAAATTATTAATTTAAAAAAGAATATAGGCAGTAAGGCAATCACATCAACTAAACATTGCAGAATCCACCTCACTATTTGTCTTTACACAGGAAAAACTAGAAGCAGCATTATAGCACAAATTAGTGGTTTCTACTGTAATCCAACAAGTTTGAAAAAGACAATTACTAAAAATGCATTTGTCAACAACACCACGTTATTTATTTTACATCAATAACATCCGCAAAAGTTCAGGCATTGGAAATTCTGGTTTCACCTGGACTTTGGAAAATCTAAATAACTGGACTTCTGAAAACCATTAGTCTCTGAAGTGACAAACTGTTTGAGCTATACTGTGTTCAGTCTGAATTCCAGATAGACTCAACAGCCTCCTACATAATGTAACTGTCCTGGAATAAAAGGAGGTTCTTTTCTTTCTTTCAGGCATAAAATGCAGGAACACTAGAAGCAGGCAACATGTCTCTAGTGCAGCATTTGGGCTCTATTAGTCAAAGTGTTGTATTCCTTAAGTATACATCAGAGGATAGATGTGCACATAAAATACCATATGTCAGTTTCAAAGCTATAATTTACATAGTTATTTAAACCTATGCAAATGAGGACATTAAAGCTGAGACACACACCAATAAAAGGAAATTATAAGATAGAGCTGCCACATTGTCCTTAACTTCCTGTGAGTGACTAGGTACAGTAGAACATATGGCAGCCATGCTCTCCCACTGTTCCCACTGCTCCTGGGAGAAGGCCATCTGGGCTGCAGCACCTAGGCACAACAGGGCGCGTTCGGAACACACGGTAGCCTTGCCTTGTCACTTCTCTTACACAGCTCATGCCAGCTACCTGCAAACAACCCTTAAGGTGTGGCACTTTCTCTCCTGGTTGCTTCTGCTGGTTCTTTTCACATAGCAATGTGAACTACAAGGAGGAACTCACATCCACTCCCTGCTCAACCTGGAGAATTTCAGATTTTCAAGCAAGGTTCATAGGATTTTCCACCCTGCAATATACTCATGAAGTAGCTTGCTGTAAGTCACTGAGATCTCTCATCTGTTCCAGCCTGGAAGTCAGGGTCACTGAAGAGTTCATCTCCTTGAGCCTGGACTCAATCTCCTACAGTTTTCCCATGAACAAAATACTGGATATAAAGTCTGAACAAGAGCTGTGTGTGACAACTTTGGCAAAGTTTTAAAATGATAGTACAGATGATGCTGACAACCAAAGACAAGATAATAGCAATAAGGAGGTTTGTTTCACAAAAGTGGCAGAGGCTCAATTTTACCCAGTTTAACAACAAGATATGTTTTAATTGAGAAATAGTTGTAGTTATCTCTCCAGCTCCAAAAAATAGCTGTTTGTTCTGTTTGGGGCTTTTTTCACACAAAGGTCTTACCATTCCAGGTTTTATTCTGCTAACTGAAAAAAAGGATATTTATAAATTTAGCATTTATAAAATGGCCTCCCTCTAGCGTATAATCAATTTAAGAACTTTAAGTGCTTATAAATAAAAAAAATTAAAACTATTCATGTAGGTCTCTAAGTCAAAGCAGACTGACAATAAAATTAGGGAGATTAGTAAAAAAACCCCTAGGGATCTAATAAAGACAGATATCACACTGTTAGGGTCCACCTAACATGTGGTGGACCCTAATAATGTTTATTCCACATTTCCAAACAGTAAAAAACCCAAAAAGTTCATGGCTTTTTCAGATGAGAGAACATGGTGAAAGAGCAGAAATACAGATCTCACCCATGCATCTTCCCACGTTGTTACTCAAAATTTAGCATCATTTTACTAAATAGCTTAGGTGAATCCATCAATAAGAACAGCAGAGCTGCTGTTTTCTGAAAATCCCTCGTTTCCTGAGACTGACTACTTACTCCTCTCACCATTAAACTGTCAAAAACCTTAAAGCTTTACAAGACATCTTAATTCAGACCTATAAATTTTACTTGAACATATTTGAAAATGAATAGGTTGACAACTGCTATTTGTTACTGTGACTGCCTGCTAGGAAGTTAGAGTCATAAGACAATGAAAACACTTGAGGCCGAAGTGGTATATTTAAACGAAAAAAGACAATATAGGTTTTATTGCACTAACTCTACCTAGACACTTTCCCCACAACATTTATATCCTTTCATGAACCTTCCCCTTTCCTACATGACAATGTCAGACTCCACCAGACTCCACCAAAAGGCTCACCTGTGTCAGGGGAGGAAGCAGTCTGAGCGTACATAGGATGTCTGCATGGTGTGACGTGTCTGCTACTGACACATGCCAGAAGCCATGGCTTACAGATGCTCACGCTGCAAAATGTGCTTCTGGGCTTAGAAAAGGCTCTGCCAGTCAGCTGGTAATGCACAGAACTGTAGCTCTGCTGCAGTGAGGGGAGGTAGGTCTGGATTAACTGAATCTCTTCCTGACAGATTGATACTTGAGCCCCAGTATTTTATCTTCCATGGTGCAAGAGTCCACAGGACACATGCACAACAAAATGAATGCAGAATGAAAAAATAATCCAAACATTTATTTACTCTGTGTATTTGAATACACAGTTGTTGACAATTCTCCACAAGTGTAGCCTTAGCGTAAATTATGTCAGGATCAGTGACAAGTCTGTGCAAGTTAATCACACCTCAGACTACTGTTATTTCAGCTAAATGAGGCCTAAGCCAAATCAGTCTTTTATTACCAATCATATGACATTTAACTAGGGCAAGTGCTGGATTCTGCTCCTGGGATGGGCCAATGCTGGTTGTGTGCATAGACTGGGGAATGAGAGGCTGGGGAGAAGCATGGCAGAAAGAGACCTGTGGGTCCTGAACATGAGTCAGCAGTGCCCTGGCAGCCAGGAGGGCCAACCCTGTCCAGGGGACATCAGGCACAGCATCACCAGCTGGGCAAGGGAGGGGATTGTCCTGCTCTGCTCTGGGGTGGCCTCACCTCGAGTGCTGGGGGCAGGGCATCACAATACAAGAAAGACATTAAGCTATAGAGAGCATCTAAAGGAAGACCACAAGGATGGTGAAGGGTCTGGAAGGGAAGCCTTATGAGCATCAGCTGAGTTGACTTGGTTTGCTCAGCCTGAAAAAGAGGAGACTGAGGGAAGACCTCATTGTGGTGCTCAACATCCTTAGAGGGGAAGGAGGAGGGGCAGGTACTGCTATGCTCCCTCTCATGACCAGTGAGAGGACCCAAGGGAATGGCCCAAAGCTGTGTCAGGAGAGGTTTAGGTTGGATATCAGGAAAAGGTTCTTTACCCAGAGGGTGGCTGGGCACTGGAACAGGTTCCCCAGGGCAGTGGTCACAGCACCAAGCTTGACAGCGCAAGTGTTTGAACAATGCTTTTTAGGCACATGGTATGATTCTTGGGGTGTCCTGTGAAGGGCCAGGAGGTGGACTTGATCATCCTGATGAGTTCCAACTGAGCTATTCTATGATTCTATTGGCTTACGTGAAGCTTTTGTAACAAGAAGGAGACAAAAAATTTTGGCCACAAGATGAGAGACTAAAAAGTATTCCTTATCCTTCCTGCTTGCTACAGGCTTGAAAAAATATCCTGATTAAAAATAAATAAAATTATGTCACTTTAGTAGTAATTCTAACAGACACTGCCTTGGAGATGTTCCCACAACACTATGAACTGCTAACTTGGGAAAAAAACAATTCGAGTTCCATGTACATAACAAACCAATGCTACAGGTTAATCTCTAAAGATTTCCTATGACTGCACTGAGGAAATCAAGTGGAGTTTCAGATGTCACTGTGAGTTGTTAACTTTAAAAAGGATTTATAAATGCAGTAACTCACAGTAATAATCAGTCCTTGTAACTCATTCTGAGATGCACATGAAATAACATGAAGTCCTTTTACTACTGTTTTTTTCTTGTGGAGTAGTTCAGAGAGGCACCATCCTTCCAGTGTGTACAGTGTACTGATCATACCTGATGTCCTAAAATGCCACAGCTAGTAAGTGAGGTTATTTAATGACGCATTCATTCTCCGAGTGAACTATACCAAGGCCAGGCTAAAAACCTCTTTATCGAAGGACATAAAGCATTGTACTCAATTGGATAGGCTGAGGAAATCAGATCTTGGCAAACCCTAACTAAGCAATTAAAATTCTGTGCCAAATATTAACCACAACCAAAAGAGACAGGGACCAAAAAAATCTAATGCATTTTCTTAGTGAGTATTTCTGAATTAAGTATTCACATGAAGTCACATGAGTGCAGAAAGGTCATGAGCCACTCTCTGAGCCTTCCAAAACACCTTGCCTGGAGCCTGGAGATGTGCTGAAGTGTTGTGCCAGATGGAAATGGCCAACGGTGCTGTGGCAGGCAGACTTACTGGGGTCTTAGACCCTCCTCTCTCCTCGCCTGGAGTCAACAGCCTCTCTTAGGAATGGCAGCCAGTATTTGGATAAAGTGTTCCAACTGCTGGTGCCAGCCTTTCAAATAACCTTGAGGGTTGGTGGGAAGAGTTATCACTGAGAGGGATCCTGAAGGGGCAACTGGGGCCAATTAGTAAGAAAGCAAGAACAGAGCAGCCACAGAACTCAAGCAGAACATAGCACGCAAGGGGGGAAGCTGCACTGAAATGGTCATCCTTCAGTGACCTTTCTGATGCTGCTGCTCAGTCCAATCCCTTTCCTACTGCTGTAGTTAGTCACTCAGAAAAAAAGAATCATGATGTGCTGAGGAAGAGAAAACTTTCCTCTCCTTCAAGCTGTGAAACATCTTTGCTGAGCAATACTTAAATGTCAACACCAATGTGTTATGGTCTACAGAAAAAGGCATTATTATCAAAAATCACAGCTGCTGTTGCATTTCATAGTCAGGTGGATTATGTTGTCTAGAAATATTTTTTGGGAACAGCTCTTTAAAGCCCCAGCTACATACTAGAACCAATTTCATCTGTTCTATACATAACTGAAATAATGTACTAAGGTCTAAATTTCTTACCTGGAGACCAACTTTTCTAAAGTTCTGAGGTCATGGCCTGAGATCAATTAATTAACTTAACTTTGCCTAGCTGGCCAAAATTATTTAAAGGCTTGCCCAAGCTCCTTGGACTACAGGGGCTTGTCACAACAGTAGGACTGTCTGCATTACTTCCCCCACCAGTATTTTTTCAGTGGCTTCAGTTTATTGGTTTGGGTTGGTTTTTTTTTTCATATAAACCTAACTGTTTTGGACTCATGTTTTGTAGGAAATTTCACAGCTTTACAAATTTAGAAATAATCTAGGCAAAGTGATCTATGTGCTCCCACCACGGTAAGAGAAAGACAAAGATTCAGCTAGTCTCTTTTCAAGAGCTTGGCTCTCAAATCATCACCTGACAGCATTCCTCTGGAGAAAAAAAAAATTATGAACAAAAGCAAACCTGTACGGAAGATTTCTTTCAGAACAGTGTATTTCTGTACTTTTGTAAAACTGTAATCTCCATCCCATTAAGATGCATGAATAAGGCCTGATTTCTTCTTTCTTTTTGGTTTCTTTTTCTCTTTGTGCTTCTTATACCCAGCAGGATTGCTCTGGACCTTGGAGCTTTGTGGTTTATACATTTCTTTGTCAGGTTAAATTTGCAGATTGGTCAGAAACAAGACAAGACTTGTCAGTGTTAATGTTCCTGGCACTGTCTCTTCACAAGTCTTCGATATTTGCTGTTTTGCTTATCTGGTGCAATAAAATTCAACTACATTTTACATCTGATTAAAAACCAGCCATCTAAAACCATTCTCCCCATTGCATCTGAAAAATGAAAAATGTACATACTGGAGTTAAACTAATCTATTTCTTTAAGAAATAACACTGCAAAGGCTACACCCAAATTAAGTATTCCTCAAGTATTACAGATGGTTCCATACGTTTTATTGAAAAGTTTCCACTTTAGTGCACCATGAATCAGACCCTAAACATGGTGTGTTGAAACTAAACTACTACTGTTGGATCAATAAACACATTTACTGTTCTTTAGTCTCACTGATTATTAAATGCCTTGTAAGGTCACATAAACAATTTTCTATGACTTTCAAAATAATCATACCTGGCATTTAATTTCCTTTTTCTCCTTAAGCAATACTATTTTAGGATAGGCTCAAATGGATCTATGGTGCTCTTCTTCTTTTAACATCCACTCTTAGAAATAACAGGTTCTTCCAGGTATCCAGGTTTCCTGGCATCTAGCTGATTAATCATAATAAAATACTGTTAATCTTATTTTATCACAGAGCTCATAACACTCACATTACACTTAACTAATGTTTTTTAAGTATACAGTAATTGTTTAGTTGCTTACAGATCTGGCAGACTGAACAATGGGGCAAAAATAATCTATGTTTCATCTCCTACTCTGTCAGTCGTCAGAGGAGGGAGTGGGAGAGACACAACTAGATTGTAGATTGAAATACTGATTTTCAAAAACTCAGCTGAGGCATAAATATGTCATTTTCTATGTGCTGGTATTCTCTCACTTCCCCCTCCTCCACCTTCTCTTTCCAGTCCACTTGTTTTGTTCAAAATATGAGGGGTTATAGAAAAGGAGTCAAATGCACTGACCCATGAAAATACATGCAAATTTGGTCAGGCTGAAGCTATTAAAAGTTGCTAGCTGTGGCTGATCCTAAATCTGACCTGTTATTCTTGCTAGAGAAAGCTGGCACAAAACTAATAACACCATGAACTCCACATCCACTTCCTCCACCATGCATTATCAATAATGTTTTGCATTTTACTAGTACCATATAGAGCAAGGTACAACCTTAATTTAGCTTTCTTCTGGGTCTTTAATTTTGTATTAAGCTGCCCGTTGTCTATCTCAGCTGGACAACAAAATGGGCAGTAGAACATGACAGAGGACTGCAAGAAGACTGAGAATCCTCTCTGGAGACCAAAGACACTGATCAAAAAGCAAATGTTTCTTCTACTCCTGTAGGATCATAGGGAACCTATTCTAATACATGAAGACAATGGAAATAAAGTTGCCTGGGCAACATAATAGCACTGCCTAGGTTTTAGTGCTTGACTTCACAGCTTTTACATTAATTTTCTCTGTAATTTTATCTTGCATACGTGTGCTAAATTGTGAGAAGAACAACTGAGATCAACATAGGCTTGTACCCCAGTTCCACAAAATCTTCTCTAGCTTACCCACCACAATAAAAGCTGAACTGTACTTTAAGACTGGAAGAATTTATTTTCACTTATATCCAAATATAGTGGTATGCTGCTCCATGTTCTCTCTATTAAAAACCCTCACATTGTATTTATCAAGAAAAAAATAATACTTTCTCATTTTAGTAAGAGACTAAGTTTAGCTCACAGATACAACTAGACTTTCAAAACAGCTTGTCACCATTTAGTTACATGAAGAAAGCTTAATTCAAACTCATGCATTTCATGTTTAAAAAAATTCACTGTCCTCTAAAAGTTGTTATGTTGAAGCAAAAGACTACAGAACAAGCCAAAAGCTCTCTCCCCCTTTCCCTATGCAACTAAAACCTCAATTTAGCATGTTACAAGCTGTAGTATTATCAGGCAGGGTTATATCAAATGATAAACTCGTTAAAGTCATCAGTAGAGTAATTATCATTCAACAGTACCACAGATTATTATTCCTGCAGCAGGTATAACTTCATCTATAATTCACACCAAATGAAGTTTTTATAAAAGAAAATTGAAGAGTATTACTTATAAGATTACTTATTTTCTAGCTCCAACTTGAAACCTCACTTCCCCATTCTATCAGAAAAAAGGGGGAAGGAAGATTCATGCTTATTTATTAGAGCTGTTCAGGTAATTGGACTTTTCCTGGCAACACCAATTTCCTTGTCAAAGCTAGTAATCATAGCACCCACTTTTGTTGCTACATGATTCATTTTTGTAACTTTACTATATATTACATCATATCTGACTATTTTTCAGTTGTTTTGTTTTCCTTTCAGAATGATTCATTTAAAGTTTGATCAATCTCTCATTAAATGCCAGGGAAAGACTCAGACCATCTGTATGAGTATTTGCATTGGTCCCTAAGGTCTAAGAAGTGACAGCCTGGTCCATAATTCCTTTATATGCAAATAAAGACGAGGTTTGGGATATTTTTTTGCTCTGAAGTAAGGTGATAGAAGAAGTGTGTATTTCTGCACCTAATATGAGCTGAACAGTTAAAAATCACACTAAAATGAAGAAACCTTTACAAAAGGGAAGACAATTCTACCAACTGCAGAAACAGCTTAGCTTGCCATTTATTCATGTATTATAATCCAAGTAAACATTACCTGGAAAGATGCAATCATTACCCTGCCAAGAGTTTCTAGACACTATAGACTGAGAAAAATTACTCTTTGTGTAACTTACATTCTACTAAACTTCAAAGCCAGATTGTTGCCATTACTCAATTTAGCATAACAAAGCAGCACCACAGATTTCAGAAAGAGAAAGGATTTCTTGAGAACTGTTTAAACTTCAGCGTTGAACATGACAGGAACATTAATTCTTTGGTGAGAAGTAAATATAGTATTGAAAATGGCAACACAATTGTTCACCACTTTGTCCTGTTACTCTCCCTGTATATTTGTCCTAAGATAGTATTTTATTTAGAGATAACAACATTTGAAAACATTTGTTTCCAAGCATTTGTTCAGAATTTTGCACAGCAGCCCAAAAAGGGGGTTTTGCATGGAAATTGTTGTCTTCTGCACTCCTGCAATAATTTCTTCTGACATCATGACTTTTAGAGACCCTATCACACATGGACAATAATGAATCATAGTCTCTCTGGGGGCAAATCAGCTGTCATAGCTGTGACCTCTGCCAGAAGAGAACCTACCCCAAGGAGTCAGCAGGCAGCCACATGGAAGACCTCTGAGCAGGAGGATGAGTTCACTGCCTTATTCATTCCTTTCATTCCAGTATCTGCTCCTGTTGCAGGTATCTGACTTCTGATCTTAGCTTATCCTTTGCTCCGATTTAACCTATGGATCCATTATCAAGGATTCCTGATCTTGATATAATCAGTATTGGGGATTTTTTTTTCTCTGGCTCCCTGGCTTCTCTTTCTGATCCTTAGGGTGAATTTGGCAGAGAAATGTTTGCTTTCCTCATCAACAGGCCTTCCTACCTGCCTGTAAGAAGCTCAAAGCAGGCAGACAACAGGAATGCATAGCTTCTCTCCTAAATTCTCTTTCCTGTTTAAAAGAGAACATAGTCTATATTTGATTAAAAGTTTCCACAATGTTCCCTTCAACATTTATCTAAACAATCTTTGCCTTTATCACGTCCATATTTTACCCTCTCCTTTGTCTTTTCAGTAACCCTGTCCTTCTGCTGCATACTGTTATAGACACATAGGAGTAACAGAGGTGGCCAGATATAAAGTTTCAAAATTCAAACAAAATCAGATTCATAGATTTTGAGTAGTTGAGATATCATGACTGTAGGAGGCATGAGGTTTACAATGCTGATTCTGCTGCCAGTGATGACATGGAGCCAGAAAAGAGAGAGGATCACAAGTCAGAGAACATAAAATCACACTGACCTCTTCATCACCAACACACAAATCTCTGTGGGTTTTTTTGTGAGGCATATTCATCATCTTAAAAAAGCCAAAGACTTTGCAAAAGAAAGAAAAAAAGGAAGAAATAAAAATCTTGAACATCTTGCAGTGATTTCATATAGCAAGCTATGACAGCCACTACAGCAAAGCCAAAGAGAAGGATACCCTTAGTTCACAATAACAGAGAATAATTATATATTGAAGAAGTTTTACTAACAGGATTTCTAGATGATGTTTCAAAAGCATCCAAACCTTCATGACTTTAGTGTAGGGAAATGGAGACATTTAAATAATGATTATGCATAGTTAATTCCTTTAATTGGTAAAATCCAGTGACAGAGGGAGTACTTACTTTTTGGTTACACAAATACTTAAAGATAATCCAGTATTTATACTGTGAAAAAACAGAAAGGACCAACATTTTCAGCATAGCTAACAGAATAAAACCCTTGCAAATCATATTTAAATAAATGCATATGTTTTAAAACCAAAGAGTAGGACACTCAGAAGATGATTTTGATAACACATATTACAAACAGTTATATGCGATTTGATTCTTCCTGGAGAGATTTTAGTTGAATTTACAGACAAAATAATCCATAACTCAATACAAAAGTGAGTACGTGTGTCTGGAAGGAAGGTGGGCTAGCATGCTAGCAAATGGCAATTTAATTTTTCAAGCTTTACATACTAATTTTCTGTGAAGACTCTGGTTAGTTAATCATTAGCATGAAAAATTACCTACCACTTCCACTGATGACTAATTTTGCCACCCCGTTGGTAGCTGATCAAATCTCTCTTGCTGCACATATGCTGAGCACACAGCTCCCAGAATGTCTGGCAAAATACTCAGTATTTTCTCCTTCACTTGGATTCATAAAGCGTGTTATGTCACTCTCTTGCTTGGGCTCCTTCCACTTTTTCATCTTTTCATTCTGGTATAAATGTCTGTGCAAGGCAATTGAGAAGAGAGGTTTAAAACCTTTCAAGTGTTTTACAGGACTCAGAATATGACAGAGAAGCCCCAACGAGGCATGTGGTGCTATCAAACATACCCCTGAGTACACCAAGCATCTCTCAGAAGTGGGGTGCAGATCTCTCACGGCCCCACGGAGAAATCTCACACCATCTATGAAATACCAAAAAAAGCCAGATGCCTCTGTCTTTGTGGGTAAATCAATCAAGTTCAACACCTCTCCCTATGAAACTAGCAGAAGATGATAGAAAATCCTCACAATAATTCATATTCAAGTTAGCAAAGGAAAGGTCTAACTGAACAAGAGGGCATGAGCTCCTTCCTAAGTTTGAGTTCTCATCTTAATCATTGCAACTTCTGCTTGGACAAACTTCCTTAAAAAAACCTCCCTTTTCCCATTTGTGCTCCATCACTTCTTGTGTGACTGGAAACCTGCAAGCATTTACCCATTTACCCATTTATTGATAACTTTGAGGCTCACAGCTTCCTGCACTGTACCTCTGTGCTAATGTTAGCACAGTCTAACAGCAAGTGGATCTAACAGACATGAGCTGTATTAACATTATATACATAATATATATCTTAGTTACACTTCCATTTTTCATGGTATAGCTGTTCAGAGACAGGCAATATATTTCTAAAGTATCAATACTCCTTTCCATTTTTTTTATTCATTATCCTTTTACAATACAATATTGACTAGTCTTCTAAGCTCCTTGAATTCTTTGCATTCATTGAACCTTTTCTCAAAGTTCAAGACATAACAAATTCAAACAGCAAACTCAATTCCCTAAACATCCTCTAGTCTGAGACGAGACCACGAGACAGATTTTTTTTTTTTTTTGCATTGAATTCAACAGCCTGCAAAACACAACAAAAGTCATGTGGTATTTTGAATTACCTAAATAACAACCCACAGGCCCCTGCTTCTGTATGCTCTTTATGTAAGAAAGAAGAGTTCTCTGCAGAGGCACACACAATCAGTATCTGTGTTTTTCTGAGGTCCAACATACACAGCTTGGAAAAATCTCCACTGGCTGCACCTTCTGCATCTCCAACAAAGCAGAGCTGCAGGCAAAACATGACATGAACTAAGAAAGTCTCTGTGGACTGGGCAGTATCATGTGGCAAAACTGTAGTGGGCATTGCCTACTGCCTTTTCTACTTAATTACAGGCATACCAGGAAGGAAACCTGGCAGCTCTCTCAAAGGAGGCTGTTTTACTCTACTATAAATCTAACTCCAGAAAATCCAATTTCTTCCTTGCTTAAATTATTGCCAACACACAAGGAGTAAAATCACAGAACAAGTTTCTACAACCCAGAAGTAACCATTAACAACTCGAGTTGCCATGTAACAAATGAAGTAAAGGACTGAGGTAACAGCTCTTGAGTTTTCAGGACTAGCTATGACAATATTCCCCCTTGTGGCCTTGGGCAAGTTACTTAACCTCTCCAGATGAGAGTCCCCATCTGTAAAAATGAGGATAATGATATTTACTTACCTCTCTCGGAGGAGATGTGAGAACTAATTACAATAATTTGTGTAAAGGGCTTCAAACCTGAAGAGCACTACGTAAAGTGCTAAGGACATAGTGTTTATATAAAAGACTAAGGGGAAGAGTAGATTCAACCTACACAGTAACACATCAGTTTAAGAAAGAAATATAACTTGGTTTTTATGCCAAATCAAATATATATCTGAGATAGTTTTCCTACTACAAAGTAAGTTTAGTTCTAAAGCACACAGGTATCAAGGCTTTTTCATAGTACTGACCACTCATATTCCCATTCTGTCTAAACTTAGTGAAGAGGATGATCCAAGGTAGTTGCCAAAATTGCCCTACAATATTACAAAATTGACATTTTGTAGATCTATCATTCAGATAGGTTAGTTAGGAATACTGACTTTTTTTACCCCCAGCACTCTGATGCTTGTTTGGGTCAAGACCTAGATGTTGTTTGCCTGCTTGTTCTGACTTTGGTGAATGTCACTGTCTTCGTAACATTCATCTACGTTATTTTACAACTGTATTTTAATGCAACAACATTACCAAGTGAAAAAACAAAGAAGAGTAGTTGTTTTAACCAGAAGTAAGTAAAATTATTCTCTGTATATACTTTTTTGCAAGTCTACCAACGTATCAAAAAAGACTTGTTTCCCCCTGCCCCAAGTCAGATAAGGCAGACTTGTTACAAAGGGGGAGAAACCTGCTGCAAGAGAGACCAAGGTGACCCAAACTGGGTTTGTAAACCAGGGGAGACAAGGTTTGGGGCTTGGTTTGGTTTGTGGGGTTTTTCCAGATGGTTTTAGCTTCTATAAGAAAAAACAATAAATGCACAAAAGCAAGAAAGCTGCTCATACACATTCAGGAGATGATTTTGGTGCTGACCATGCAACATGGAAGACTGGACAATAATGAAGTAGCATGGACAGGTGGCTGACTGAGAGACACTCTCATATGCCTAGTTCATTTAAAACTTGGGCAAACCAATCTGCTCTTACATCTCTGATCAACTAGCCTAGGCCACAGTGACTGCTTCTTTGCACACGTTTGAACAGAAGGCAGAGTATTGAGGTTAACTACTTTTATTTACAATACAATTGTGTTTTCTTCTTATGATTAAAAATTACTAATCAGACATATAAGTACTGTTGATTAATGTTCTTCATAATTACAAACAATTCTGTCGATGGCATAATTGCTTTAAAATCTATTTCTTGATTAGTAAAAATACATGAATAAAAACTTTTTGTGTAATAAGGAAAGAAACCAAACGTGAACAGCCACCTCAGCATCACTGTACCTGCTCTGGCATCCTATTAAAAACCAAAGCATTAGCATTCTCAACCCTACTGAAAAACACTAACCAGAATTATCTCTAGTTCAATGTCTTTCTCATTGGATGATTCCAATATGATTTTCAGAGGGTATACTTCATTTTAGAACACTTATTTCGGGTTATTGATGTTGAAATTGGAACAACCGGAACTAATCTAGAATTCTGCATTGCTTCATCTTTTGTACTGTAAGTTTTAATTATTCTGCTACTTTATTATGCTTTTCGAATGAAAATTAGCCTTGGGCAGAAAGATTAGAAAAGATGTTTAGATCTTATAACACATTTTGGGTAGCATTGTGGGGTGTGCATATCAAGTGTTTTATTGCAGGGTTTCCTTCCCTGCCATAAAGAAGCTCTCTGGTGCATTTGTTACTTCTTCAAGTTGATTGCTAATCATCCACAGATATTAATATCATGCTGATCCCTGTGCTTTTGAAGTGTCTTCTTTGGTTTTTTTTTTTTTTTGTTTGCAGCTTTTTTTCTTGTCGCTGTTTGCTTTTTTGTTTGTTTAGTTTTTGGTTTTGTGGGCTTTTTTCTGTTTAAAAAAGTTGATTGCCATTTTCAAACACCCACTTAGAAGTAAAAGCCAGATAAAGCAATATTGTCAAAATGTTATTTTTATTAGTAACTTTCCTAAAAACGCAACATTTCAAATAGAAAGTTAAAATTATAAAAGAAGATGAATCCTAAAACATGTCAGCCATCTTAGGTAAAGTGAAAAAGCTTTGTCGAAATGCTGACAAATAAAGTAACATGCCATGTGTTACTTTTCATAACGAATTGAAGACCTACTTTTGATCATTTTACACATGGCGTAAAGTAATTCCTATTCTGATTATTTTAATTACTTCAGCAGAGCTGCTGTCCAAAGTAGAGTCATTCTACCACTTTATTTCAGCTAGAGCACTGCTTTCACAGGTTCTGGTACCTGCTCTGGGGCTCAGGCACTCACTCTTTGTACAGAAATGACTATGAAATTCTGTAAGATTTTCTTCATTCAGAGAAGCTGGCTTTTGAGGAAAGCTGTTTCTCTTTCAACCTTGAACAATACAGACCCTGCTTCAATTTGATCCAAAGGTGAGCAATTTTGCATTTATAAAAAGCCCCAAAAGTTTCCAGTGGAGCTACAGACCTCAGCAGCTACAGTGCTGATTCTTTGTAATTCAAATCAAATACACAGACAGATTTAAACAACACTTAGCATCAGATGTTATACCCACCATGAGCAAATGCCACCAGCAGACCTAATGAGCAGAACTACTAGTCTATTAAAATTTTAACCATTACTACTTAAGCTAAAATCCACTGTCTGAGCCCAACTACCAGTGTGCATAAATTAGCTTTCAGTCAAGTTTAACATGTGGTAAGAGCTAATAATTGACATCAGGTATAACACTACCCATTTCTTCAGCGGAACCTCATAACCAGACCTCCTAGAACTTCAAAGGCAGCAAAGAAATCCCTGTGTTTTTACTTAATCTCCATCCTCCTCATGACAAAAGGCAAAAGTATGGATGGTTTCTGGTTAGTATCTCTTCCTGCAATCTGTTTTGGCTCAGTGTCAACAGAACAAAATGTTTAAACCAGCAGCATTAGCAACATCATTATTAATGATGCTTTAACACCATTTTACCAATGAACAAGATAAAAATTACATAATGAGAAGAAAAAAAGGAATTAGAAGATAAAAAAGAATCAGGCTGCTTGCAAATCCCACGTATACGTCCAAATTTATAGTCTCTCAGCCTGATACTGCAGCAAACGTGAATAAAAGGAATAACAGGAAATATACAGGGAGGGAGTTAGTTTTAATAACTTCTGCACACTAAAGTATTCTTAAAAACATATCATAAATTTTAAAACATTAATGAAGTAAGAATTTCAGAAAGTATTTCAAATAAATCACTGAGTACAGGGCATAAGTTCTCGGAATAGCATTCATGAAGTACTCAGCCACCAAGTCTTCTGCTGGCTCTGCGTATTTCCCTCTCAAGGTGAAGATCAATCAGCTCCTGTGGAGGCACTCACTGACAGGTCAGTTGGTCTGATGAGGAGGTGTTTGTCCCAACCCACAACTCCCCATCATTTTATCAATGGGGGAAAAACTATGTTCTTGCACAAGCACAACCCAACTTCAATTTGATTTACAGTGCCTGTTCCCTCCTATGTCTAAAGGTGGAAAACCTCGATAATGTCAAAACTTTTTGTTTACCAAAATATGAAATAAAGAAGGATGCTAAGTCTTAAATCGATCACTGCCAGCAGTTCTCACTGGTTTTCTGAGATTTGCTGTCCAAACAGTGAAGATAAACATTCACTGTCTTCTATTAAGCATCACTGTCAATGTGGGCATTCACTCAAATGTTCTATGAGATAAAAGGTACTATAGCAGCAGCAGCAGCAGAACACCACCAGTTATACAGACAAAGCAAAACCACAATCAGTTTCCATTTCTCTCCCATACCTTGGCCTACGTGACATCACACAGTAGCTTTTTAGCTTTGCAAAGACCAATTACTTCTTTTCTACCCCTCCGGGTTTTTACATTTCCTCCACAATGGGGAAGAAACATTCAGCATCAAAATTCTTGTGAGTGGGAGCTTAACACACAGAAGAAAAACCCCCCAAAATAACCCCACACCATACATGCTCAAGGCACATTCCTGCTTTCCCCTCTTTCAGACTCCAAACATAAAGCAGTACCTAAAGTTTTAGTAAAATAGGAAAACAAGCTATGTAAAAAAATAAGCGAAACTGTGGAAAACAAATGGTTTTTCCTCAAAAGGTGCTCTTACTCCTATTTTCCTGTTACATGATTTAGAAACATTTTATTTAACATAGTTCTTTCACTGCCAAGCATCCAGTAGCTCTGTCACCACTTTTAATACGCAACATTACCAAAGTTTATTTTAAGGAGGACAAGGTGTTTGCCTACATGAAAATAGCAGTTCAGTTTAATAAATTACTGGGAGACAATTTTTTAAGCCAGAGGGATCTTCTTTGGATCTGCCAGGTTTTAAAAGTTTCAAGAAGATCTAAAAATAACAATCATAATCATAAATAAATCACTGTATAAAAACTGTAGTAGTTTTTATTCAGTAATTTGAGGTTTTTTACAATTATTGAATACTGAAGCATCTCACTTGAATTTTAATATGAATGACAGTGAAGGGACAAGTCCAACAGTTAAACTTTGGCTTCAGATGAACAGCTGCTGAAGATGAGCACCCCATCTCCAGTTTCAGCAGACAGGAGTTACTCAGCACCAGCAAAGCTGTCTGTAGTGCTAGCAAAGATGAAACAAGCACATACTCTAAGATTAGCCATCTGTTAAACCACAGATTATAGCACTTGCTTGCTCTGATCAGTATTTGCAAGGTTTATGTCACTTTATTTGTTAAAGCCTACAACACTCAGATAAGTCTAAGTGGAAATTTTTTTGAATTATGAAGTCTGTTCACAGCCCTGCAAGGAATTCAGCAAAAAGCCAGTAAAACAAGGATTAAATAAGTAGCAATGACTTTTAGTGTCATCACATTTAAGAAATTTCTGTATTTCCTTTGTCAGAAGGGAAAAAAGGAAGCAACCTTACTGAGTAATTTAGAATTACTCATTCCCCTGTAACCTTACTCAGGTCCATCTTCTGTGCCCTCTGCTTCTCAGTTACCTTGCTTCTTCTCTGTATGGCAAGTCCCAAAAAGATGGAGTCAATCACTAATACAATTGGGAAATGCAACTTTTCCACCATCCTGAGTACTAAAGAAGAACAAATCACAGAGTGCCAACTGCAAAGCAAGTCCTGATCACACTGGTAAGGGGCACATGCAACATAAATGCAGTGATAGAAAAGTGTTAACTGCTAAACTTCAAGGCTCTGATGCAAAAGTCTTCTAGAAACCCAATTTCCATTGATTTTAAGCCTGTTCACTAACAATTATTCATGAGCAGTATTTCAAGTCCAACTAAAACATGGACACAGCAGAGCTTCTGCTAAGAAGGTCAGTGAATGTTGTCAACATGCCTAGCAGAACAAACATTCAATATTTGCAGAACAAGGTAAAATAAATGAATGTCCTACACAAGGCTTTTTTTCTGAGAACAAAGACTGGACACTGAAAATTTGTTGATAAAAACCTCTTTATTTATCCATCCTGTTTCTTCTGTTGTGCACTGGACCAAAGCCAAGAGTCCCAGTTCTCAGCTGCTAACTACTGAAGCAGATGAATGACCAGCAGACAGAAGTGATTTTGGCCATTTATGCTCTGTGAGCACATTCATGATTGCTCACCTGAAATCAGAAATTTTACGAAGTGATATTTGAGAGTGTATAGACAAGAACTTCCTCTTTTCCTCCCCTTTCCTGATTATACAGTTTGATTAACAAGAACTGTATCAAGGCATAACACCTGGAGCTTCCTTCAACATTAGCATTTTGCACCATCAAGTGCTAAGCTGCCTTGTGCCCTACACCAATGCCTGTATCACTAATGGTCAGGGCACACTCCAAGAAGGAATACTACATTACCTGTACTTCTATACATGAATGCACTGATGTAATAATTTATTAGTCTGTGTATTGCACTGGGAAGAACAATTACGACCCCTACCCCAAAAAAGCCCCCAAAAATTTAAAAAAAAAAAAGAAGGAAAAAAACCCCAAACACAACAACCACCATCAACACAACAGTCAAGATTCCTTACAGATGCAGTAATGCAGAGGAAGATATTTGGGAATACCTAACTGGGGAAGCTTGATATCCCAAATGTAATGCAAAGCACTTCCTTCCAGACAAGTGCCAAATCAACCCCTTTGACAGATAGGATTTAGCAATAAAAGGATAAGCACACTCTGTTCCATGAGAAACAGTTAAATGTAGACTGGCAATAAGAAGAAACAATCATCTCCCTTCCCTCCCCAACCACCCAACACAGAAAATCAATCCTGACTGCTATTAGCCCCTCAACTCATCTAGAAAGTTACTACTTACTATACAGCTCCCTAGCAGCATCAAAATGAAGGCTCCCAGTCTCTTGCTCCTCTCTGTGCCCTCGTCCAAATAGTCATGCTGCTTCTTTTGCACTGGCACTCACGCTTAAATGAGTAGATTATGAGCAAGTCCAGTGATCTGAGCCAGCCAAAATAATTACTATTTTTCTTCGCCTAGATCCACTTTCTGTTGGCTCTGTTCCTTGTACTGACTTGCCATCTGGTCATACAAGAGCAAGAAATGGCATAAGTAGGGGCAGAACCACTAAGTCAGGGGAGAAAGGGAGGAGGGAAGGTCCAACAGCAGCCCAAGCTGAGATATTGTAGGTTGACGCTGCCTCTTCCTTGGTGGAAGGCATGTCCTTCTAGATACATCACAGAAAAACCATAGTATACCATACAAGTCATTACCTTTAGGCAGACAAATTCTGCCACTGGACAAATACATACCAATCCTGGTATAGCTGGGGGAAGTCACTTCTAAAATATACATTTCATATATTGGTGTGATATCTATTAACAATCAAACCATATTACATCTGCCTGCTAGAATTATTTACAGTTAACTAAATTCACACCAGAAAAAGACCATTCATTATTAGTATCTGGATTTCCAGTGGATAGGACAATTCCTATAGATTTGTACCACTGGGTAAGATATTTCTAATGACAACAAGTCAGCATTAAGCTGTGAAAACCTATTTTAAAATATATGTCTAATTTTTTAGGCATAGCTAGTTATTCTAAACATCTAGTCATCCATAAACGAAAGCACATTATTCTGTATTGCAAGTTCTTTTTGATACATTTAGAAAACAGGAATTATCTAGTACTAATATTTTAAACCTCTGTACATTAGACTAAGACTTATCTATGTAACAGCAATCCACGTTGCTCAGTTTTCAGCAGAGTAACAGAATAGATTTCCTTCTTATGTTGTTCTTGCCTTCACTACTGTCTTGTTTGCTCTCACCTTTCTTGAGGAAAGAGTTAACCCAGACTCTAGCTGTGAGCTTTCTTTAGCTAAAGAAAGATAAAGCAGGATTTAAAGACCGTTTTCAACTAGCTTCATTATACACTGAAAGGTCACTTGCTTGTTCAACTAATTCTGACTTTAAGTTCGATGGCTATTTTAAAGACACTGATCTTCAGACTTCTTTTATTAATAGAAGAAATAAGCTCAGATTTTAAAACAAATTCCAGTAAATGCCCTAAAATTTTCTAATTTACTGTGTTCTTTAATTATTAGGGAATTAATATTCCCTAATCATTAATTCTTCATATAATTATTAGGAAACTAATAATAAATAAGTAGTACTGGTTACCTAAAAATATAGATATTTAAATTTTACAATTAGAAAAATTAGACTTTTCTAATCAACATATAGAGGTGGGTCACTCACACGGTAAGAAAACAAGGGAACCAAAAATAAAGATCTACATATGACCTGAACATCATTTCTTTTTCAGTCCAGTACTTCTTTTATTTTCATTATAGAAAGAGAGAAGCCAATTGTATTGTTTTGTAATATTTCCAGAAGAACCGGATAACAGCTTCAAACTGTAAGCTGTGCGTGTTGCCTCTTTACATTAGCAAATTATTTTAACATTTACTCAGTGTAAAAAAAATATATACAGTAAAATTTGAGTTAAGAGTTACATTACACTACTGTTCAGAAAGCTCTGCCTGCTTTGTGTTATTAATCTGGGAGTACTACTGAAGTTTATTTCTGGGGAAATTGATTATAGAAAGAATTAACTTCATTTTTCTTTTGGTTGCACTCTAGGTATTTTTAAGTTGATAAATTTATTTCCTCAAATTATATAAATTATCTACTGATTTTTTATTGTCAGTGTTGTAAAAGAGAAAAAAGAAACAATATGAAGTCTGCATCAATGCAGGAACCTGAGATCCTGGCTTATGTAGCTTCATATTCTAGAAAAGAGTCAGATCTCAGTGTCTCACTTCAATTACATACATTTTTGGGAGTTAATAATAGATAAATACACACAGATATCAAATTCTTATATAATACTATTATGGCTACGCAGAGACTCCACATTCAAAACAGTATGTAAATGTGTCTAGTCAATATTTCTGACCTATTTTGTTGAGTATATTTTTACATATATAATTGGGTCATGTTCCACTAATATCATGCTTTCCTCTTCAACTCATTTTTATTCATTTATTTTATCACATTTGAACAGCTTCTGCTAATCCTATTCTCTGTCAAATTTGGATTAGAGCTGTGCAGAACTTTAACATCATTTTAGCTGACAGATAGGATTTCTGGCAACCCTAAAGATGTGGGTGGAAAAGGCTGCAGAGTGAAATGTTTTTCTTCACGTACATCTATTAGTTACAGTCCCAGGCTGCATTAAGAGACCTGCAAACAAAGCTTCAGATTCAAAAAAGTGTTCTAGGAAAATGCTTCAGTCCTCATGATTAATATTTGTAATCCATCTATTAAATAATTCAGAAAGAGCCCTCACTTGCAGTCTGCTAGGTGGGTCAGCACACATGGAGGCAAGAGCTATTTACATAACACAGATGAGACTACTGAAGAGATGTGCTAGGATTTATACATCATTTTCTGGCAACTCAAACAGCTATTTTGCAGGCATCTCCCTCCTATGATTCCTTCTTTAAGAAACCCCCTTCCTAGATTTCTGTCTGTATGTCTTCTCTTTTCATAGTATTTTGAAAATAAAAGTGATTAAGTAGTAGGCAAATTGTCTCCTCAAATCCACGACACAATGAGGTCAGGAAGAGTTGTACTTCCATGGGAATACATCCAGTTCAATGCTTCCTGTGTGCTCTACAGTTGTGCATATAATTCATCTCTATCTACCACAACCCCCTCTGCTCCCTTGCCCCCAAACTTAGATTAAAATAATGTTAGGGTTGCTAAGATAAGCACTCTGAAGTTAAGAGAAGCCAGATTGTGAGACTGCTGGTACAAAGTTAACTCGACCCCCCAGTGCAACACAGTCTTTAAGGCTCCACTGTTTCTCTCCACAGGATGCTGCTTCATTTAGTGCACAGAATGCTCTGGGGATTAATTTAGGTTATGTAGTGAAGAAGACTGTCAGTAGAATTCCAGCTTCATTTACTGCAGTAATAGGAAACTGTGTGGTAAATGAAGCAAAGGAGTGCCTCAATCCCCTCCTTTCCACTGCCTGCTCCCAGATCACTCTTCCTTCCCATTTCCCTGGCTCACACTCACTCTCTCCAAGTGGTAACACCTTTGACCAGGCATTTCACCTCTTCTCTACAACTTCTCATCTCCAATAATGGCATCTGTCTCCAGGCTGCTACCATAACCTGAAGAAAACCAGGACAGGCTCCCTCTAGACACTGTCTGGGCAGCTGCAGAGAGGAGAAATGGGATGTGCAGTTTCCAAACCCAGAGCTCAATGCTGTGCCAAGCTGCCATCAGATCCTGAGCTAATCAATATATAAAAATTATGGCAGAGTGGCTATTAGCTATTTTGGTGGGACACAGCTCCCACATTCTGGGCATAATCTTGTTGCTTTGCCACTGAGTTCATGGTGAATTCAGTCTTGTTGGACACATTTCTTAGAAATACTTCCAAATTATTACTAATACTATACTAATTAATGAGCTTATTCATGTTAAAATAACTTTCCAACTAAAATAACTACTTCGACTTTTATTCATTAACAATTCACAGCGAAGACTTCGAAACCCAAAATGCTGAGTAGCTAGAGCCCAATCTCAGTTTTATATACAATCCCACCACAACAATGGGATACAGCTTTCACTTAAATAAGCAATTACTATATACATCAATATGAAGTTTCTAGGAGTTGTTACTCAATTAGAACCTATCACATCAAGAAAAACAAATCAGATAGCACCCTCTTTTATGTGCCCAGGTGCAACACTGAACTTACCAGAGGGTAGGTGGCAGTGACAAAACCATGAAGAATCAGAATCACAGATTAATATGCAGTTGTGGAAGCAAACACCATACCCAGTGACACCTATTAATTGAACTTGCTTCAGCTGAAATTCTCATGTATGTCGGTCATATAGCTTGGAGTTGTATGCCACTGCAGTCAGTGGGCAGAAACAGCAGCTGGCTAGTCTGAAAATCAGTTTGGTTTTATTCCTTGCACTTATATTTTGGGTTAGCAAAAGCATTAATTAGAACTCTATTCTTACACTTATAAATGAACCTATTCCACATATGTTTCACATTCAAACAACAGTATAGCAATTGTAATATTTAGTTGGGGTCTTTTTCCCCTGAAAGACTTAAAACTCCATGAATCATGACTCTGTACCTGACTTTTGACTATTTAATTGAGTTTCTAGTTCCCAATTTAAAAAAAAAAAATCCTACATAAACATTAAAAGTAATCAGTAAAACAAAATTTTCCACCAGTTTGTATTTTAGGTCTAATTTGTGTTTCTTGAATACCATGATAAATACTCTTAAAGTAGCTAAGGAATTAATGAAAAATCAGCTGGACTTTCTCCATGATGCTCAACATGTGATCCTACACACATACTTCTAGAAACAATGAGGAATACATCAATAATGACCAAAAAATTAATAATTAAAATATAAAAACAGTGTTATGAATGTAGGCATATTTTTACACTTCTTATACAAAAATACACTTTTAAAAATTGTTTTAACTATCCATCAAAATCCCAGCAAAACTACAAATGCTGTTTCGGTTAGACAGTTGAAGATGTTCTTCCGAAAGATACAACAGGAAAATGTAAAATTTCAAATCACCTTACAAATCTGCCTAGATCACAAACCCCATAATTAAAGGCTGTATCAGGATTTTTTAAATGTATGTAGGTATCCACACTAAAAAAAACCAAAACCCTGTTTCAGTATTAACTTCATCACTTCGCCTACATTTCTGCATAACAAGGCTTCCAGCATTGCAGCTTTCACAGCCCTGCTGAGTGGTACCCTCAGGCAATGATGTGCTCCTGGTTGCCACACCATGTGCAGAGTTCCTCACACATGACACACCCATTGTATCCTGTCCTCCAGAGCTGCTCCTTCCCATAGTTGTGAGTAGCACCAGCTGGTTCAGGTGCCACTCCAGAACATCTACACTCTAAACTTGTGCTCCTCAGGTTTGTGGGTCCTTCATTGTGGCTAGCACAGGTTTTTCCCATGAGAAACTTTCTTGTGTTTTATAAATAAAGATAAAGTTTGGACATTGTTGGAACAGTGTCCCAGAACTTGGGCAGTGCAGGCCTGGCCAATCAGGCCTGGGGGAAGGCTTCTGACTGACCAGTCTGGGTGACTTTTGAGAACTCTATATATGTGATGAAATCAAAACAATAAAGGTCACTCCTTCTTGCCACTGAGAACTGATGCATCATTACTCTGCTAGCTGCTCAACAGCGACACTTCATTTATCTGTTTATGTGTAATTCTGGTTTTTACTCAGCTCAAAAACTACATCATCCTTTTAAACAATGCCTTAAACTAACAATATACTTACTTAACAACTTCATTACTCCCTCTTGCAGTGTTTCATGTTTCTCTCCAATAATAATTTTCAGTTTTCCTTTCTACTACAGGATTTAAATAACATTTTTTGTTACCATGAAGCAATGCACAGAATACAAGGTGAGAAATTACATTTGCCTTGTTAGATGTTTTTATAGAAGGGTCATTATCTTACATGTATTACCAAATCTTCTCAACTACTTCTAAGAGATGTGGATTGACTTGTATGACTCACTTAAGCAGTTCACAAAAGCAAATGAAAATGCTGTTCTTCTTTTGATCAAATGCATACCACTGACAATAATCTCTAAATTTCTGAAATATTCACACTAACTAATATTACCTATATTCACCTGTTTTTGTGACGTTTTCTTGGAAAGAAACTGCACAGAACAAATTCTTAACCGTAAGAAACTGAGGTGGGAAGTTGAAATTAAGTATTTGTTAAATTTTAACTTTTAGAAACTGATAGTCATACTACAGTGATATATCCTGCTTTATGAAAGTTAAATTTGTGAACTTACATCATTGTAAGTGTTCTGAACACTTTTTTACTTCTTTCATATAATGCAAGTCTTGGACACATTAAAAAGGCTTCTTCCTAAAGCATGGTCTAGGGAGATTCATTAAATCTGTAGCATTTGAGTATCTCATAAAAACTAGACAGCAAAGCCAGATATCAAACATCTCAAATTACGAGCAACATGACAAGAAACAACATGTCACCAGAACTACGGACTGCTAAATTATGATAGTCCACAGTTTTACCACTTGTTTTTCATACTATTTGATAGACACATTGGCTAAAGCGTCCAAGCCTTATTAAAATAAATGTAGACCTACACTGCATTTTTTCTGAAGGGAAAACAGGAAATATATCTAACTCAACCGTTTCTCATTCACGTTGCAATTCCAGAAGTTCATCTTAAATCCCACTTCAATTTACTTCAGCATTCTTCAATAATTCTGACAGCTCTCTCCTTTGGTCTACATGCGGAAACTGCCAAGCCTTAGAGATGCTTCTACTGAGATTTATTCTTTACAGGAACAAACATGCAAAACAGATTTTTTGCTTGCTCACTCTTCTAGACTAATTTGTTTGGTTTCTTCATTAAAAGTGCTTCAATTTGCACTTTTTGACATTAAGATTCATTTACCTATCTCCTGAGGGTATGCCAGGGGTAGGTTTTGAGCATCTGCAGTGGTCACCTGTAGGCAATGTGTTTACTCCATAAAGATAGTCAAATGAGGAAGCAAAACAATCTCTTTTCCATTTCAGTTAATAACCAAAGAAATAGTGACCTTTTATGTACTTTATTCAGTGTCTTAAAATCAGAAAAAAATAAAGAAACAATCCAAAGAACAAGACTGAAAAGCCAAGTGTCTTTATTCTGAACTCCTTCTGAGAGATGATGGATTTGAAGGAATCAATCACTGTATGAGGAATATTTACCAATATATCTTCCCTCCTTAAGACAAGAAAAGCAGACAGAGGTATCTTTAGGGAAATGATACATGCATACTTATTTTCAGAAGAGGGCTTGGGGCTGCTGAAACCCAAGTCTTTGACAGCGCTTGCAGGCTGCCTAAACACAGCAGCCAGGTGGTAGCACCAAGCAAAAAACATCCTTACAGCATCTTGCAACACTGAGAGCTACCATTCCAGCTTTTGGAAATCCTGAGATGTCCAACTCCTACATGGAGTTAAGGCTCCTGGGCTAAGTTTCTAAAGTATTATAAATTATCCTTTCTAATGGCAAGATAGTTACGATTTTTCAGCACCACAGGGCTTAGGATTCTTTGAGGATACTGGACTAAGCAACCTGAACACAAGGTTAAACAAACAAAAACCCTTCAGCCATTAACTGTCCAAATATTTTACTATTTGATTGCTGAAAATCAATGTCCTTTAGTAGCCATTTCTATGTACTTAGGAACCACTGTACTGTTAGGAGGAGGTAAAAAAAACCCAAAACATTTGGTTAGGAGGAGGTAAAAAAAAAACAAAAAAAGCTCTCTGTTCAACTTTTTTTTCCTGTTTTCTTCAACTATTAAAGCCTTTAACTATTTCAGGAAGTTGTCACTTAAATCTTTGGAGCTGTTTTATGAAATGTCCTTGCTACCACTAGAAACAAAAGCCTAAGGACCTACCTTTGTTTCAGGAACATGTGGAGAATAAGAGTTTGTTGCACAGTTATTCCCCAGAATTTTCTAATATTCTTGCTGTTGAAATCTGACCCTTCACAGCCAAAGCTGCACCCACAGAATTGTCAAAAAAATATTTCAGGACATGCCAATGTGAAATGCTTAGAACTTTGTGACAAAATAGAAGGTGATGGGATACCTCCTATTAGGCTTGTTTGTTTCATAGTGCTAGACACTGGCATTAAAATCATCAATTTGTAGGCTTTGTGATTGCTTCCTTAAATGTCACTTTATTGTATTTTATTAAAAGAACATCTTGTTTGCACACAAAAAATAAAATAATTTAGCAGCTCTAAAGCATTTTTATTCTTCATTCCAGCCTTTTTATTCTAACTAAACTGATGGACAGCTAATATAGGTTAACTTGAACAAACAACTACACATATTCACACTATCCCTAAGGATTTAAAATATCCCGTATTTGCATGCATATTTGCATTCACATATTTATTTTCATACTCACCCTCAAGACTACATCCACAAAAAGTTTATAACCAAAGGCTCTACTCTGAAGAACTGGAGAGGCTGTTTGCATGCATAATGCTTAAATGCTCAGTGCAGGTGCCCAAGACAATACTTCAAGGTCACTTCCCTAGTATCCTAGCTAAATCACATTCATTTAGCATCCCCAAATTTTTTCCCACAAATACAGGATGACAGAATATGAGGCAAGGTACGAGCTCCTAAGAATAGCAAAGACATGCCAAAGGCCAGGAAAAACACAGCCATGGCCAGGCTAGAAACATCCTGATTGTCAGAGGTGTTCAAGCTGGGCAATACCAATGTATACTGCAGACAGACCTACACAGTCAGGTGTGCACATTCAACTCAGCTGAAGAAGCAACACCATTACTTAAATAGGTGGGACTCACAGTACCATATATGCAGTTAGAATAAGAAATGAAGCATCAGCAACAGATTTCTGCTGAGATTTTATACAATTTTCAGAAATCTGTTTGGATGTACCAGCAGGTATCCTGCTTTCAAGACCTTAAGAAAAAATGCTTAATGACTGGTCTCTCTGGATCCCATTAAGTGATCATGTAACCAGCAGGGCACTGAAAGGTACTCAACAGAAACCTCTTTAGTAACATTTTATGCCACCATGCAGTTTGCATTTTATTTGTTCCAGAGGAGACTTGGAAATTCATTCAGATTTGCAGAATCAAATTATCATATATGTGAGTCTTTATATATTTAGTACTAAATACTAACTGGAGTACAAATCAACTACAAGTATGAAAGAAGACAAAATTACAAGGACAGAAGACAGTCATTCTGATCACAAAGCACGTATTATGAACATGTTATTCACCTTTATTCAATAGTGTTCTGTGATACTAAGTAGAAACCTACTACACAGAAAAAATGCTAAAAGCCACTGCACTGGTCTAGCAAAGTGTGCTTTACCTAGTAATCATGTTACAGTACAGCTATGCTCATATCAAAGATCTTATGTGGAAAGCACCTGAATACCCTGAATGAGGAGAACAGGCCTGCAACACAGGATCAGGCTTTCCATCAGACAGCTTTCTCTACAGTCATCTCAGTCACATGGTCAAAGTGCCTCTATCTCATAGTTTCTCTAACAGATGAATATAATTTGCCTTTGGGCCAAGCATGAATAAAGCCTGATTTTAGCAGCATGCATGCCCAGCACCTGCTGAAAACAAGATACTTCCAAATGTGCTTCAAGCTGGGCACTGCTGGTGGAACTGGTCATTTACAAATCCTGACCTGCTTAAACAGTCATAATTTTGCCCTTCATCTCAAAACTAAGAGATCTGTCAAGTATTGCCTCTCATATATGCTTAAGATGGACAGGATTATGTCCTTGCTTTGGCTGTGAATTTCTTTATAGTAGATGGTATAGTGCTGTGTCTTGAATTTAGGAAAACAATGTTGTAAACACATTGATGTTTCAGCTGTGGCCGAGCAGGGCTTGCACTAAGTCAAGGACCTTTTCAGCTTCTCACACCACCCCAACAGCAAGGAAGCTGGGGGCCACAAGAAATTAGGAGAAAACACAGCCAGGACAGAGGACCCCAGCTGACCACTGGGAAATTCCTTACCATAAGATGGCAAGCTCAGTATATAAACTGGGGGGGGAAAGGTAGCCCGATTGCTTGGATACTTGGAATGGGCATCAGTCAGTAGGTGGTCAATTGCACTGTGCATTTGCTTTGTATATTCACATTCTTTTATCATTATTACTGTTTTTCCTTCCATTTCTGTACTACTAAACTGCCTTCATCGCAACCCATGAATTTCCCTTCCCGTGTCCTTCCCTCCAGTTCTCTCCCCATCCTACTGGGAAAGGGAGTGAGCAGGCATCTCAGTGGTTTTGCTACCCCCCAGTTTAAGCCAGAACAATTGTTAAGTATGTACAATCTTGATCCTGTTACATTCTTACCACATTAATTGTTTCAGCATCTACTGTAGCATGTTTCAAGCTGTTTGTCACAGTAGCATCTGTCTTAGATTTCTTTTTCTGGCAAAGAAAGCTCTTCAACAATGAAATAATTGTGGTAGCACATTGACCACATCTTGAGTTTGGGCATATGTCCCAAGTAGATCTATTTCAGAAGCAATGAAGCACAACCTAAAATTGAGCAGGATAACATCACTATCTTCTACCATGGAATGGAACTCCTGGGCAGTTTTTCTTCTCTTTCTTGGTGGGAAAGTAACCTTTGAACTCCTTATACATTGTGTAACTCTTGCTATTGTCAGCATAATTGACTTTTTTCCTTGCAAAAATATAACCCACTGAGAACTAAAACAGTATTGAAAACTTTACATGTAAAAATATTTTGTGTCAGGTTTCTGTATCTAAATTCTCTTGCAGCTTGAAACCTTGTCCCACCTCAACCCTAACAATTGCCTATTTCTGTGAATGTTATAATGAATTCAGGTCATAAAAAAAGCCAGGAAAAAAAAAAGCAAAACGCCCCTATCTTGACATTTTAAAATATTAACTACTTACACATTTAGAACACCCAGTTTTTGTTAAGATGTCAACAGAAAGTATTAAGACATTCTGTTCCACAATAAGGATAATCTTAAAGCCCTATTACTTTCATAATTGGAATTTGGAAGTTTTAATGAACTCTAGTTTGTACAATGCTGTTCATCACAAGTATGGACAAGAACAATTCACAGGGTTATATTCTTTTTTATAATATGCAGAATTAAAAATGACTATTCATTTTGACAAAGACTGATATGTCTAAAGCGTTCAGTGTCAAAAACCATCTGAGTAATGACTGGTTTTCTGCTGTTGAACAAAAACTAAAGCTACTTATAAAACAGAAATTTATTTCTGAAGGCTTTATTTTATTAGCATTTGGCATTAAGAGGTCTGAAAAAATAATGGCATTCTCTGGAGTGCTTAGATCATACACTCATGTTTTCCATGTGGGATTTTTACTTCCTTTTGCAGGCACTGATGTGATAGCCATCTGAACTTACACACTTATAGCTATTTTTAAACACTGCTGTAATACAGCAGAGGTAAGAGCAACTTTGATTTCCAAGTGATAGTTCAAAAAGAAACTTCAGAAAATTTAAACCACTCAAGAGTCTCAAGACAAAATCTTGCTGCAATAACAACCAGGTGAATAAGGTTTCAGAAGACCTCACATTTGCTTATCCACCATAATAAGAAGTCCTAGGGTTCGATAGCATTGCTCTGACTAAAGTAGTCCCTGCAACTGTAATTGTTTAAATGTTTGGAAGAGTTGGGAGGAGGGCAAGAAACCAACCAAAAAAAAAAAACCCACACACACAAAAACCCAAACAAAAACCCCACACAAACAATCAAAAAACCCAACACAAACAAAACTAATGATACAAACTAACCTAACCAGAAAATTACGCACTTTTCATAGGCTATTTGTTGTATCTCATAAAATTCACCTTATCTCCCCGGTACACCCTCATAACCTTCAATGGTTGGACTCAATGATCTTAGAGGTCTTTTCCAATCTAAATGATTCAATGATTCTATTCTAAGACAACATATCAATGTGTTGTCTCAAAAGACTGTCAGCTCAGACATGATATGTTTATCTTATGTAAATACCCTGGTATGTGAAAGGTTTCTATAAAACCTTCCAGAAAAATTAAACCTATACATAGTAGCCATTTTTCAGTGGTATCTCACGCTTTTATTTCAGAAGTTTGTATTTTAGCTGGGAGTACACTTTCACTTTTACAGATCACTTTAATGTCAGAGGAATTTCCAGATGCTCAGCAATTCACATGCACAGAGTCTTACCATGGGGACTCCAGTGCTTACCCAACCACCACCGTGGTTTCTGGGAAAACAAAACAGAGACACTCAGAAATCCACACTTTAACCACTGAAGAACAGTTGATTAATGCATTGAATCAGTGATAAACATATAGGGTGATACCTAATCACCTTGTCTACTGTACTAGTGACAGTTACTTTTTTTTTTATTATATGCAGGTCACCTCTTTAGCCTTTACAGGACATTAAGTGTTGGTTGCCTCCTAACCAGAGGTCATTGCAGTACCTGTTTTTAATTACATTTCCCATCCTTCTCCCCTTAGAGTTTTAAAAGGTACAAAAGAGAAAGGCATGTGTAAGGAAAGAAAACTCTGTGGAAACTGTTTGGTCAATTCAAATCCTAACACAGCCACAGCCATAGATAAAACAAATCAAAGAATTTTATTTGGGTGTTCCAAAATAAAAAGCAAGTGTTGCTTAAGGTCTCTGCAAGATTGACACTGTACCCACAAATACATGGTGCTAACTTTGTATTTTCACACACCATCTCTGTTCTCTGGTGAATACTTCTGTCAAATGTGAAAAAAACAAACTGTAATTGTTTACATTCTTCACCTGACATACCTGATATTACACTAAGAACTCTGCTCTAGCAGAATGGATAAGAGAAATAGCTTACTGAAACCAACACCTGTAACAAAAAAGTTCAAAGTGCTTTGGTACAGCAGACACGTTTAGAAACACTGATAAATTCAATTTCATTAGAAAGGTGATAGGAGGCTGCAGTTTTACATTTCAGTTTCTGAACCTTGAAATCCCTCCTTCCCACAGAAGGATGCTGCTTCAAACCCTTCCTTAGTGGAAATTAAAGCACCAGAGTATCTGCTGCAGGAGGGGCTGCCCAACTGCTCCAAATGAGTCAGTGTGCCCAGCACCTTGGGCTGTTGGATGCAGGGCGGCAGCTGAACAGATTGGGCTGTGTGTGTCCCTGTCCCTGCATGCACAGGAGCCATCTGGAAACAAACAGCTCAATCATGAAACAGCAGAGCTAACAAGGAAAATTGCAGCTTCCTGACAAAAAAACCCAGTGCCCCCAAAAAACCCAAATTATTATTACCAAAAAAAATAGACACTTGCTTACCTCCTTACTACTCCTAAGACTCGCAAAAGATGTGGGCTTGTTTTTATCTCTTTCTGCAAGTATCTTTTTTAGCTACATTAAAATCATCACCATGGGAAATGAGGAGTCAGATATGAGAGGCAAGGGCTAGCACATCATTCATCTGGTGCTGATGCCTCAGTCCAAGACAGACCCAGCAGCCATGCAGCCCAGCAAGTTTTGCTGAAGGATGCTGTCGTGTCAGTGAGACCTTCTGAGCGGATGCTTCAATACGACCACATTTAAGGCCACAGCAGCCTCTACAATACTCCAGAGAAACAGCAGTTGGAGGAAGGAGACAAGAAGTTAAACAAATTCTGTACATCGTCTGGGATCACACTTTGAGCACCTTCCAGAAGCACAGCCACGCTGACAATGTGCTATTTAGCTTGGCCAACTTCACGGCAACTCCAAGCCAGCCTGTGCCCCAACACATGCCCAGGCTCTGGCTCTACCAGCAGCAGCTACTGAGAATCAACCCCAGCTGCTCTGAAGTTTCTGACTTCACCTTTAATGAGCCTAATTAATTTACTTTCAAGGTAGCCTGACTCCAGATTGCACTGTGTTTTCCAAATGTTTTCTGCAAAGCCAGAGGGAAGAGATGCCCACTCCCTATGAGCCTTGACATGGTCCTGGGGTATCCCTCCAGCTCAGGTGCTGTTTAGCAACAATGCCTGCCAAGGGGAAACACCCACTGCCTGCTTCCAGGAGAGCCTGGGGAAAAAAGCCAAAAGGGAAAATACTGCAGAGTAAAATATTCCAACTGAAAACTGAAACAGGATTTTATTATTAAAAACAGTCTTCAGATTAAGGATTGTAACACCTAAAAGTTGGGGGGTGGGTGCTGTTAAATATATTTTTTAACATGAAGTAATACAGAAACAGAGATCACTACCCTCATTAAAAGGTGCTTTTATTTCCTTATTCAATTCCTTAGTCTTCTAACTTAAATTTTTGTCTGTCAGTGACAACTTCTACATTATTTATACAACGGCCAAACTATAATTGGCCTCTTTCACATGGGTGAATATCAACATATGGGGGGGAAACAGGGCAAGGAGAGAATGCAGATAAGTGACAATTTCCATATTTGCAGAGAAAACAGTTGTACTCTGACAGCGTGACAGGTTTTAGATGTACTGTTCTGCATTTATACATAGTTGATGTCTAGCTTATAAAGGCTCATTTAGCTATGAAATCATCATGTTTAGCTGCTGAAAGGAGGCTGGAACAGAATGAGAAATTCTCATGATCTGTGTCAACAAGACAACCATTTTGCTGTGATATAATTTTTCAGAGTACTAGATTTTTTTTCTAGACCATTCTAATTTAACT
Organism: Lichenostomus cassidix; assembly: GCF_008360975.1. NCBI lineage: Eukaryota > Metazoa > Chordata > Aves > Passeriformes > Meliphagidae > Lichenostomus > Lichenostomus cassidix. Next base: position 37,484,563 of record NC_139480.1, on the reverse strand, counting down.
TTAGCTCTAACATGAAGATACAATTTCTGCTGTACACAGTACTATAGAACCAGAGGCCAATTCCTAATTTTTAGAGGCAGAGATTACATAAGCCTAAAATATACATCCTATTTTACTCCTCACATTGCCAGCTACTCTTATACCTTAATATAGTACATTTTATTTCCTTCTTTTTACCACAGCAATTAATTTAAAAAACCCCAAACATTTATAGCCTGAAGCTTTAACATCACAGTATATTCCCACATAAAGAGATGTGATGCCATGAATTAAACAGGGTTACACACTACTAGGATGTTCTGGTTCACAAGTGCAACAGGATCATATCAGCAGATTTCTGCATATAAACTACACAAAGCTATTTAAACAGATCTTGCACTATAGCTAAGAAAATATGACTTCACCTCTCTCACAAGCTATGCCAAAACTACAGCCTTGAATTAGGTTAAGGAGGAAGGGATGGGATGGGTTGGGTATGTGCAGGGAAGCAAGGAAAAACGAAGCTAACCCCTAAAAGCACTGTGCTTATTCATGTGCAAAAGCTGCTGCAGGTTCAGAGAAGGTAAAGACACACCAGCAATGCTTGAGCTGCTGCTTTCCTTCTCTGCACCAAGAGCTTTGCTGACCAGACGACCAGAGGAGAGGCAATTCTTGCACTTTGCCAAGTGGGCTACCACTTGAGCAGACCTGATAGGTTCCCTGCATGCTTCAGGCAAGATCCAAAGCCTGCTGGAGCCACTATCACTATCCATTTCAGCTTTCATATTCATGTGCTTCAGAAACCATCGAGTATCTTAGCTGTGGGGATGCACAATAATATAAGGCATTTCCTCTCATGTAAGTCCACTTTCATCAGCACAGACGGGACAAGTCTGACTTCGAAGTGCCCTTTGTATTTTGTCTTTTACTACAAGTAAAATATTGTCACTCCCATTACAAAGCACCTTTATTTACAATTTTACTGACAAGATATCCATCTTTCTGTAGAGCCGACGGTAAAGTTTTCATTACTATTAAGATCTCTAAGATATAAAGTTTATTCTTTGTGCTTTTTTGCACTCTAGGATTCTGCAGAAAGATACGTTGTGATTAGCTGCATTGACTTGGAACCAGAAAACCTGGGTTCGATTCTCAGCATTGCCACGGGCTCCCTATAAGACCTTAGACACATCATTTAGGATTCAAGTGTCCCATGTCAGATGTCTAGAAATTGGCTGGTTAAGTCTCAGCTAGTAATCCCAGACTTCTCATAGTCACTGGAAAGGAACAGATACCTTCCAAGAGCAGTCCATCTCACACCAAGACAGATGCCTAAGGTAGGTCAAATGAATCACCTTCTGAAGGTATTTAAACTTAAATGAGATGAATCCTATCCTTAATCTCCCTCTGCCATTGATCCCCATCTGTCATATGGGATTTATGTTTCAACACATCAATAGGACACTACTTTGATTGGCTCCTACGTAACATAAATGACTGTCTGATGTGTACAGACTTGCACACTTCACAAAAAGCTGTTCTTAGGATCTTTACCTGAAATCGTCATGTCTGACTTCAAGACAGGCTATCTGGGCAGCCATGGTTTTAGCTTTTTGTTTATGCTATCACAGAGTAGTAATAGGTGTCCTCCTGAATCAGCCTCTCATTGAGGAAGGAGCAGAAATCTTCAATAATTACATCAACCTCTGGACACAAACTGGCTTCTGTATTGGGAAAGCTGCTGTAGCAGAATTTTGCTAATTGCTTCATCATAGAAACTGCTTTCTGGTATGAAGTAGCAAGTCTCTTAAGTATTACTGGAGCTCAAACTAGTTTATCTCCTTTATGTCAGATAAATTCCCTCCTGGCCACAGAAGGCTAAAATCCAGGCCGTTTGTACCATCCCACTTGTAAATAATTCAAATCCCAATTGTGAGCATGGCATTATACATAAAATAGCTTTCTTCAGTAGCAAGTCAAACAGCTTACCCAGTTTTCAACTGGAAGACAGAAAATCATGATTATTGGGAAACAGTAAACTTTTTCTATTTAAAACTGAAAAATTTATCATTTACGCCAGGGTGAAGGTAAAGAGGTTTTAAAGAGTAACTCAGCACAGTTTTTAATTAGAGGTCCAAACTGAATTTCCAAGTCTCCTAGTATAAGCAGTACAGCCTTAATAACCAGCAAAATATACTTATATCTGGCAGAATGCCTAACAGACAAGTGTTCACATTTGTAAGTATGAAGTTTCCATGATACAATTTAAATCCCTCTGAAGGAGAGGGTTGATATGGTTACAGCAATGAGTTGTTGATTGATCTCTGGGGGCCTTAAATGATGGCACTTTTTCCAACATTTGGGATGCAGTTTTTTGTTAGGGTTTTTTTTTCTTTTTGCACAACAGTTCATGTCCCCAGTCAAAGATCTGGATCCTATTATGCTAGGCACAGTATAAACACATCACAAGGTATGTCAGGCCCTATTCTAAAGAGACTGCAGAGCAAACACAGCTCCTCGCAAACATGAAGCAGCTCTTGATGAAATAGCTGTCGCCAGCTACAACCCACATTTGGAATTCACTGTGTTAACAGAGCATTCATACACAAAAATAAAAAATAATACAAAAGGGGAAAAATGGCCACTACACATTAGGGTGTTTGCTTGTGATTTTTCCCATGTGTCCAGGCAAGCAAGCAGCCTACAAAAACCTAACAGGTAAACAGGTCTAAAAGCCTAACTAGCTATTTGAAGGGATGGTGACAACAATGACTTTTTATGCAGTCTTCCAACTCAACTATAAGTACTCTGAAGGGAAAAAATAGAACTATATTTCTGGGACATAATTCCGGTCTAAGTGAGCCAGAATTGGAAGAACAATATTAGACTAAATCCAATGGAAAATGCAATGTGGCCTGAAGTAGTTGTTTTGTGACAGAAAAAATTTTAGCACATGTTCATTTCAGGCCCACTCTCTGCACCTTATCTAGGGAAAAAATCATATCTACATATATATATATATATACACAATTATTAAAGCTCACAGCAATTGTACTGTCACATGCTGTGACTGTATCTACATTTACAAGGGTGCTCTTCCATGAGGTGAAGATGCTTACTGCATGTCAGTCTTAGACACTAACTTGCTGAAACCAGGCAGCTACAATTCAGTTCTACCTCTGCTAGGTAGAGTTTGTGGAGGTCATCATATTTATCTCTCCACCAACAGGTACAGAATATTTGACTGCCATGGAACAACATGGAGCCCCTCCATCTGCACACCTCACTGCTAAGCCCATTATCTTGAGCCCCTAATCTTGCTACACACAAGTACAGGAAACTCCTATAGCCAATAATAATGGGACAACAGCTTCAAACTACAGCTTGACTAACCACAACCAATAAACTTGCTGATGGTCTCCAGGAGCAGGAAAGTTTCAGTAAGTTCCCTTACTCTCTTTTTTTTGTAAGTACTACAGATTAAGATCAACACTAAGCACAGTTCTACACTGTTTACTATACCCCTCTGTACCTAGAATTTATTCAATACAATTACCTCTAAGTCTGATTGAAACAACTACCTTTAAGTATCTTAACAGCACTACAGCTGTAAGTAGGACAGGCTGAGGTAGTATTTTTCACAGTTTGAGGATAAAATCTTGTATTACCTCATCAGCATAATGCCTAAGGTATTCAGAATGATCAATATATTTATCCCAAAAGGACCCATGAAAAAGCCAATATTTGGCCTATTGGAACACAAAACCTTAAAAAATTTGTTAACTATAACAATCTGAACAGGTCTTCAACTAGCCTCAGTACTCATTACATCCAGCTCTGACCTTTGGTCCACCCTTGAGTTCATCCTTTCAGACTTACACGTTCACCTACTTTAAACACCTAAAGCCAACACTGCAAACTATGCCAAGAGGTTGGATTTTTACCTCCCTAGTAAAGATTACTTCTTTCCATCACAGAAAGAGTCACAGAACTGAGTGAAAGAAAGCAAGTGACACTACAGACTAGGGAATGCTGGGTGTTGATCCCTTCTAGCAAAAGATTTACCTAAAAATTTAATTTAGAAATTGGTTAACATCACTGAATTCATATGTTGTTTTAAAAGTTGCTAAAGTACAGACATTCTAAGAGCCAAATTTCAACACAAAGCAAATTAAATGCCCCAGTTTCATTTTAAGACTAAAAGGAAATAAAAAAACCCCTACAATTAGAGTAATATTGATATGTTTCATTAAAATTATGCCAATTGTTATTGCTTTCACCTACATGTAACACATACATTTTGGAATTCCATTGATGGGTACAGATATCTGGAAAGGCAGAAAAAAGTTTTGGCTTTTGGAATTCATTTGAATCTTTCAGTAATAGTGTAGACAGTCCCCACTACACCTGCAAAAGATTGGTTCATCACCTTTCATGGACATTTAGCTGGTTTTTGCTTTAGAATCTAATTGACACTACATGGATAAGCAGTCCTCAGTTCAAAAATCCAAGCTCTAGCTGCTTGATATAGAGATAAAATATTCATTACTATTACTCTTCTTCTAAAATGCTGATTTCCATAGTGAATTTTATGCCTTGCTCACCTATAACACAACCTCCATCAATATTTATGAAGAAGAATTGATTCTGAGTAAACAGCTCACAATTATTAGCCAGTGTATGACTTATAAAGCCAATATTTGCATATCAAATATTAAAGTAAGCCCAAGTCATTATTAAAAACAGACATATATTTTGAAAACAACAAATGAAAGAAAAAAAACTATAGCACGTGACTTCAGGTGGTTTTGTCCCAGATGATTTTACTTCAATTTTTTACTATCAGCATTTTCTCAGTAAGCTAAAAAAACGCAGTAAATACGTATTAACAAAAAAACTCAAACATATCAAGCCTACTAAGAAAGACTTCCAAAAATACATCAAATATACAACGTAAGAGCAGTAAAGGCCTTATGCAGCTACAGCACATCATGAAGAAGCAAGTGACCTCTGTCAAGGTCACAGGGATATTGCCCAGCGTTTCTCTGCTCTAACTAGCAGCTGGGTAAGCTAACAAAGCATGAAGTAAGAAAGCTGAAGATGATGAGCAAGTGCAAGGTAACTGCTTGTTATTAGCATATGAAATACAACTATGAAGAAATGAAAACTGTTGAAAAGAAAGGCATCCACTCTCAGGCTTTTCATAAGGAAATATTAGTATGTCCCAGATACAGTTATCAAATGCAATAGGGTAACAGACATATCTTTAATTAAATATTTGGGCTGTTAGAAAATACATAAACTTTAATTTCAGGATCTAGAAATTCTGCAATTCCACCACTATTCTACTTGCAGTCAAAAATGTGATCACCTTCCACCCTCAGCTGGACTAGTCAAGGACATCTCTGCCAATTCAGTGGGAGGACACTGTCCAAGGTATCCCTCTCATCAGAGACACCTGTTTTCTTACCAATGCCACCAATTGACCATCCAGAGCCTGACACATGGGAAGAGGACATGGAAGATGCTCACCAAGACAAGTTTATCCTGGTGCAGAGCAGAATCATGACAGGATCCCCTGGCTCAGATGCCAGGCACAAGGTTTGCCATCTGCACAGCCAGTTCCAGAATGGCTTTGACAGAAGACTGTCCTTCTGGCATCATCTCACACATGGGCATCTGGAAACTAAGGCCTATTTACACAAATCTAGGCCATAATAATGAGATACAGGGCATTGGCCCTCCCACATATTAAAGAGTAACAGACATTCTCTTTTTAAGTGAAGTACCTACTAATAAGCACAAGAAATAATGGAAAGAAGAGTTATCAACTTCAAGGGGCTTTAAATCAGGTCTCAAAGATGAACTCTAGATAAATAAACAAAAATTTCTTGTCAGTAACAATGGACAAAATAGGATTATGGCATACAAGGGCAGCTTAAGGGAAGTTCAGACAGAACCTCTTCACACTACGCAACCTGTCACATTTTTTACAACAAATGCTGTTTAATCCAAGAGACACAATAGGAGTTAATAGCAGCAAGTTCAATGGGTTGGTGATTTTTAGGTCAAAAGGAGAGGCAATTACCACCTCCATTCTCATGGATTAGCACAAACTACAAATCCAGCCAATTCAACACCAAATCCAGAACTTGTACCTGATCTAGTTAAAAGGAAAGAAAATACTGCTCTACAGTGTTTGAAGCAGAAAGGTGTCATCTGCTCAGTAAGGTGGTTCATACACTTGCTACTCTGATGGACAAAACACAGATAGCACATTTCTAGCCTGTGCTCTAGTAGCTTGTGTGCCCAGCCAGGTTGCTGTGTGAACTTGTACGTATCAGGGCACAACTTAATACCAGTATTTTCACTCTGTGGGCATCAACAAGCCTTTCAGCATATCCAACTTTCCAGAGAGAATGGTAAGCTTTTAGGAATCCTATTAAGAAACAGACTGGACACACCTCAAATGACACAAGTTCCTCCTCTAAACTAATTCTAGTCATCCCGCTTCCTTTTCGAGTTAGGCACCTTTCCTACTTAAAACACTTCAGTGTTTACAGCTGCATAAAGCTTCTTTGCTCTTTAAAATAAGAGCAGATGATGTTCCCTGTGATCCCCAATTCTTCTCAGAACCACTATTATGTGGGGACTTTTTTTTTTTAAACTGGAATCAGGCAAAAGTCTAACAGCGCACTTTGTTAAAACACATATTCAGATGATGTAGGATATGAAACCAAATGAAATCACTCTATAAAAGCACTTTTTCCAACTTTATTAAAATCAGCACCAAAAACCCAGAAGTATTCTCATGAATATGGATTTTGTATTTTATTCCAGATCATTGTCAAAGGTAATGAAAAGAGTTGGAATAATGGAGATTGCAATTCCCCATACACTAGCTGTTCTGCAATTTATTACATTAAAAAAAAAAAAATCTCTTCACATGGACAATGGTGCTGTTCTATTCTATTATTTTTACAGCTAGAACACCACCCTGAACTAAATCAAATGCCTTACTGAATTCAAAACACAAAGCTTACAATTTCAACAAGAAACACAGAGTCCTTTTTTAACTTAAAAAATAAGTTTCAAAACTATTTTGATTGGGATGTATTACACTATCATTCCTCAACCCCCAACTATCTCCCAACATATTGTCTTCTATCAACACATCATACCACTAAGTTTTCCTTAAGTTATCATATTTAGCCTTTGCAAAAAAAAAAAATTATAACACTCCCCCCACTCTAACTGTATCATCACATATTTTAAGAATTCCTCCCAACTCTAATACTTTATTATATATATAAATGTATGTAAAGAAATGCTGTCCATAGCTTTGGCAAGAAGTAGAAAAAAAACCAAACAAACCAAACAAACCAAACAACCCTACATGCTACTAGTGACCAATAATTTTCCAAATAAGAGTTAGATCTAATGTCCACCTGTACACATGTTCTCTAGGAAAAGCACAATGGTTAGAGACAGCATCCTGAACCAGGTAACCCATTTGTCAAGGAATCTTTATTTCCACATTTCTTTGCACAAAAGCACTCCAACTATTTTTAACTGCACTATCTACATAGTTATTCAAACACATGGACATGGGAGTTCAGGGGTAAACTCGTGTCTCTGAGCCAAGCTGGGGAATCATTACCAGCTTTCCCATTCTGCAACTGCTGCACTGATTTTTCAACCACATGATTATAGAAAAACAATACCCTTAAGACAAAGGTACAAAACAGAACTTGTAAGTGGGCTCTTAATCAAGTCATTAAAACATCACTGAGCAGCTTTGAGGCACTGTACTACGTAGTCACTACAGCCATAGCTACATTATTAAAGCTACTACAATACATTTGGCCATAAATCCTCAATAGTGTCAAGGAAACTCACAGATAGCATCATTAAAAGTACCAAATTGATTTTAGCCACTCCTAAATAAAATTTAATTTTCCTAAGATTTTATACTACTGTATATTTCAGAGTTGATTAATTCTCTGGATAATTCCTTGTGACTTTTTTTAAATTTGTAAAACCTTCTCCATTTGAAAAGTCTTATAAACATTAGAAGCTTATCAGATAACTACCCTGCTCAGAAGACATTCCAGATTTAATTCGTGTTCTGGTACATTTCTCCAAGCATATTTAGGGATGGCTAGAAAAGAGAAGTGGCATCCTGAGTTTGCAATTCTCTGAGCATTTAAAAGATGGCAACACCACTCCCTCTAGTATGGAAAGGGAGAACTGTTCAGTGCCTGCTGTTTCAGGAAAATACCTCCAGACTGGCAGTGATAAGAAAACAGGTCAAGAAAAATGGTGAGCTCTCTCATAACCCATTCATGTGTTCCTCCTTTAGCCACTTGGGGAAAACAATAGAAGAGAAAAGCCAGCCTCTAAAACATACTGATTAGATATTTGTCAAAAGTAGTACTTCAGGAGGCATTCTTATTACAGTTCCTATCCAGCTTTCAGTCATTACAAGACTAAAAAAAAAAAATTAGTATCAATTAATATTTTTATTTCTTTTTTATTTAAACAAAAAAAAAAAGAAAGAGAATTGCCCCTGAAAAAGATTGCCTGTAGTCTGCTCTTAGCCTCTCACCAGAAGAAATCGTGAAAAACCCTTGTCAGTTGTCCTCCTAATGCATTCTGCTTTGGTATTTCTGTAAAAGACGTAACAGTAAAACCAGCATTTCCTAATCCCCTCTTTTACTGGGGTGTATTAGGGAAGAGTAAAGCCTGCTCTAGGAAAGATGACATTTGTACATAATGATCCTGAAAATATTTGTTAAACTAATGCTTTGTTTATTTAGTCTGGCAAATGCTTTTATTTTAACCTCAAATATCTTTCGTAAATGTCAGCAGTAAACACAAATTGATAGTTTGTTGCCTTATCTGTATCTCTAATTAAGGTTTTTCCTAGATACAGAGTTATGTTTAAAACAAACATTCTATAGAGAATCAAAGTAAAATCAAATGATGAACTATTTCCCTTTGTGAAACTGCATATTTATATGGGCATCACCAGCAGAGGGAAGGAGATCATGGTATCCATGCATAATAATTCCTCCATGCTTTTCTTCCAGATATGCAGAAATATTTTCTTCTCCTTTTCATTTGTATCACAAACTTTAATGTCTCTTCCACGGCATATAATATGAGGTTGTGTGCACCCTTTATTCAGAAAGCAGTTCTCAGTAAAGAGTTTACCTGTGTGTTTAAACATGCATACAAACATAAAACTACAGACAAACATTTTAAAAATTGTAGTCGGACTGCTTAATGGACAGGAAAAGACCATGATATGCTAAATAAGAGCTTCATTTTCATGTGAGAGAACATCAATTAACTGAGTTCTGTACAGCTGAGTGGCTTAAAAACTTCTGCCAAGACACTGAGCTGCTCCTTCTTTTTACTTATTACAGCCAACCCTGCCAAAAGACCATAAAAATTGATTTTATGTTTCCGGTGTCTCTATGCTAGCTGGAAAAATATAGATTTTTTTTCCCTAGGTTTCTGACAAACAGAACCTTCTCTTATCTCACACCTTCGCTATGCTAACCAACATTGAGCATCTTCTGGGTCGTCTCGTATATTCGATTTAAGCTATGATTAAGGTAGGACAACATTTCAGATTGTTAAATCAAACACTGGTTTATATCTACGGTTTTAAAGGGTTTCTTGCCCATCAGTGTTACACAAGAGGCAATATCCAACTTGTGCTGCTATGGCATACATGGCAACTGATTGTTTTTCACATTTGTTTTAGGTAACTATTTGAGCTGCTCTGTTAGTCTGTGAGCTACCTCTTTAAATTCCAGTATCAAGCCTTAAAATGGATTTAGCATCTTTCACATCAAACATTAATAAGGCTCACTTAGGCGCTCTTAATGTGAAGGAAAATTTGGCTTGTATGAAATGGCTACACTGGAACATTTCATGCTTTTGCAAGTGCAGGAGTATGATTATTTCCTACAGTATGTCATTATCTTATGCCCTGCGGTTCTTTTTGAAATTATCTCTTCTCACTCAAGCTGCCTACACTATGTTTTTAAGCTATATAGTTTCAATTTATGAATTGTACGCATGCAAATTTTGAGCAACTATACCACAAGCCAAGTAACAGACCACATTAAAGTATATTTCCCTCAGACACTACTAATAGAACTACAAATCCAGAAAGCCTGGAAGAAAAAAATATATATTTGACTCAAGACACAAAATCAGGTCATTTGTTTCCAAGAGAGACAAGAAAATACTATTCTAGACACATGTGCAATCTCCTTACACTTTTCCTGAGCAGGTTTATTTAAGCATGGCAGGAGATGTCATTTCATATCTTCACAAAGCAAATTAGTTTGCTTCCTACTTGTCCTTGTATCCAAAGCTCCCCCCCTCCCTCTTTTTCAGGGACACTCCTAAAAACAACTGCCCATCTGTAACTCTAGATGTCAACTCACCAGGGAAAGGAAACTCCCCTTGGGTCTGCAAGTACCATCGTCCCTTTCTTAGGATGAAGTAACTCTCGCGGACAATAAAGCAATTTAAACAGTGCATAATAGATTAACATGCAACATGGATGGCACACTGCACAGCAGCTCTGAGGATCAATATCACCGCTGCAGATTAGTAGTCTAGTTGTCGTCTACAACATGCGTGCGTATCTAAAATCACTCTACCGACCTTTGTACAGAAAATATTATTTCAGAGACAGTGAAATATTATTGCACTACAACATTTTGCATTGAGTTTACAAGGTAATAAAGACAGAGCTACTTCTTCACACGCAAATGGCTATTAAATAAGGAAAATAAAACTTGACATCCCCCAGACAATCAAAAGAAATGATTTATTTGGATGCCAACATCTGTCTTGAGATTGTAGCCAAGTGCTTTTCTGTGCTCATTTAGGACTCTACTTGGAAAGCTTTTCAGTTACATCTACCTAGAGATTTCTTTCTACTGCTTCCCATCTGACAGAAATCACTCAGCTGGGTCTGATGAATAATAGCAAAAGGCAGCTTGTATCAGAGATGATTGAATTATGGATTGTTGAAAGTGCCATAAAGGCTCATTCCAATGACTACATTTAATTTATTTACTATACTGACTACCAGAAGCTAGTAGTTGCTTGATATCTTTATTTCAGAAGACTGGAAACAAAAGAAATATTAACATTCTTTGCCACTTTCTTCCTACTGTACCTAGCAGAGTTTGATAGGCAAAATTAACTTTTTAAAAGAGTGCTGATCCCCTAGCCATACCGTGTGAGCCTAGGAACCAGAACAGAACGCACCCCAAAGCAAAGCAGGGCAGGCGATATTCGGTATGAAGGAAATAATGTCAGAGAAGATGAAACTGCATGGAAAGAAAACGCATTAGCCTGACAGCCTTTCTAAGTAATGCGGGCAAGGCTTTTGTAAATTGCTACATAAATGATGAGCTGCTGTCCTGCGGTCCGGAGGGGAGCCCGGCGCGGGGCGGGGCACACGCCGCGCCCCACCGCCCTCCGCCGGGGCGACCGCCGGGACAGACCACCCTGCCGAGGGCGGGGGCTCGGCGGCGGCGGCAGCCAGGTGACACCCGCAGAAACAAGTTGGCCCCGCGGCCGCCTCGGCGCCGGGGAGGGACGGAGGGATGCGGAGCGGACAGCTCCCCTCTCCCGCAGCCGGGGCGGGGGGCGACGGCGGAGCTCCGCGGGGGCGGGGAGCGAGGGGAGGGGGGGCGCGGGCGTCCCCTTTGTCTGTGTCGCCCCTCCCGTAAACGCCCCCACCCCCGCCGGGAGCGCCCCGGGGGCGGGCCCCCGCCCCCCGGCAGTGCGGGCAGAGCGGCGGGCAGAGCGGCGGGCGGGCGGCGTTCCAGCCCCCGGAGCGCTGAGCATGTGCTCTCCCCCCGCCCGCGCCGCGGCCGCCCCCCCTCCGCCCGGGGCGACGCCGCCCGGGCGCGGCTGCGGGCGGCCCCGGAGCGCTGCCTTACCTGGCAACCGGGGCGGGCGCAGCCGGCTCCGTCCTTCAGCCTCTCCCCACGGCGGCGGCTCCCGGGGCGAGGCTGCGGTGCGCGGGCGGAGCGCCCCCGGCACGGCAGGCGGGCTGCCCCTGCCCCCTGCGCTCCGCGGGCTGGCGGCGCGCCGGGCGTTAAGTTTCGGCGGCGGTGGCGGCCGCCGGCGGGCAGGGCAAGGCGAGGCAGGAGGGGCGGCGGAGGCGGCACGGGGGCTGCGCGGCGCCGGGAGCGCCGCCACACTGCAGCGTCTCCAGGAATCCCTCCCGCGAGAGGCAGCCCATCACCCCCGGCCCGCCGCCCTCATTGGCTGCGGGGCGGGGAGACGCGCTCCCGCCGCCAATCGCCCGGCGCCCACCATGGGTGGAGCCGCCGCTCCGGCCGCGCCCATCCCGCGGCCGCGGGTCCCTGTCCGCCCCGTCGGGCGGGGCTGGGCGGCAGGTGGTGGAGAGGGATGAGCATGGGGAGCATGGGGAGGATGAGCAGGGTATCCCCGCGCGCGGCCAGCGGGGCTGGCATCCCCGGGGCTGCTGCCGGGCGGCACGATGCGCCGTGCCACAAGCCCGGCGGCCGTCGGGCGAGCCGGGTGCCCCGGGCGGGGCGCGGCGGTGGCCCTCGGCTGTAGGTGGTGGGGCGGCGGCGACCCCCGGCAGGCGTAGTTGGCACTGTTAGCGCGGCTGCGGTGCTTAGCTCTCCTGCCGCCGCCCCCGAGCAGTCGCGACCGAGCCGAGAGTCCTAATTGGCGTCTGTGGCTTAGGCGAGAGCAGACCGTGTCGCGTGCTCAGGTAAGGACATGCAAGGGTTAACCTAATTCCCTTGATCCATCCACTCCGAACTGGAGCTTTGATTAACATTGGTCTGCAAAATGTAACTGTAACAAATTCAATTAAGGGAAGCACATTTCTTCAACTTTTAATTAGATCTACCCTATTTGTCTAATGTTTAATATAACATAAAAAGTTGCTCAGGTTCCAGAGGGAAATGGAAATAGATTTAGATGTAAGCTTAGCTTTTAAAAACACAACGGACTAAAGTTCTTTGTTCCTCAGCATATATTATTGCCACATTTATACCCTCAAAGAGATAACAAGAAATATTTATCCAAGAGGAAAACAATTTTACCTGCAAAATTGTAAACGTAACTGTGGTATTTATGTGTGAATTTCCCTTAACCTTTAGTTGGTCACAGGGTACTGAACATACAGTTCGTAGCCCAGGTTTGGTGCACTTCTGTACGTGATCCTGCTGGATTGCAGTTGTTCTAAGAAAACTTGGGAAAGTAGTAATATATTTTACAACCATTTCGTTGGTTTCATGAGTTAGTACATGAGAGTGGAAGTTATCTAAAGTACATCTTAATATGATAGATAGCAGCTGTTGGCAAAGAGAGGAGCCCGTATGCCATTGTCAGCAGGTAGTGAGAAAGTCACGCAGCCCCCAGGCACATCTCGTAGGTGACTTACTGTGCCTTCCACAGAACAGTATCCTGCCATTCCCCATCCATTCTTTTGTGCTGGGATTTGACTCTAAAAGCCACAGCCCTTTTCCAGTTCGGCTTTTCTGATCGCGTCAGTGCTGGACATTTGCTCTTAGGTCTGTTAGTCAGAATATCAGTTTTTCTTATATTAGATCACATTGGATCATGAGAGGAGAGAAGGAAAGCAAATGCAAAAGAAATTATGTTGTACAGCTTTTGGTGAGCTACAGAAAGGAAGAACAACTATAATTTAAAGTGCATATGCAGAAGTGGTCACCTGTGCTCAGATTACCCTGTATGATTTAAAAGTGTTGCTGTTTTCTCCATCCCAATACAATAGATACCAAGGAATATTTTCTCTAGGATCATTTATCTGGTCAGTTAAAAACCCCACACGTTTCAGTGCTAGTAATTATGAGGACTTGATGCTGAGTTCCTAACAGCCACACAGCCAGAAGTCTGTGGGAGTCTGACATTCACAAGGCATGACACATCATATGCTGTCTTAGTATTTGAGCAAAGACAAGAAACATCACTGAAGCCCAATGGTCCTTCCTTAGTGTACAGACAGTAAGGAACAGACATGCTATCTACTAGTAGCCTCGAAGAGTGTACCATCACTTTTGCACTCTCTGACTGTGGTAGTCCATACATCATTGTTCTACTATATTAAATTTAAAAAACATAAGTAAAACACAGCTGTCGTAGGGGCTGGGAGAGTAGTGGAAGAGTGTTTGCCTATTATTTTCTGAGCTTGGTTGTTTGCGATGAAGGACTTGATGCAAAAGTTACTTCCTTTGGTTCCTTTCAGGTTCAAAGGTTTATGCATACAGAAAGAGGCTTTAAGTCCTGCAAGTTTTATTTCACTACTGCATTCTCAAGGAAATGGGTAGTTACTATCCAGTAAGTATATTAATTATGCCAGAGGAAGCTGTGAGACTTGAGGAATGATGTACCTATACTGAATGGACAAGGATTTTCTAGAATAGCTCAAGAGCCATTTAATGAATGCTTGGAGTGCTAGCCAAATGCTAGCCACTAAAATCATGAAACATAGACCACTGTATTTATTATTGTGAAGTCTTCCACAGTTGTGTTTAAGGAAGAAGAAAGTATCCTATTACATGAAAAAAGAAGAAACATGCAAAATCCAGAAGAAATTATATTCTAAACCCAGGACCTATTTTGTTGTTCTGCTTGGCATTTTACAATTTTTTAAATGTGTTTCAGTGCATCAGAAGACAATTCAGAAGTTCCATCCAGAATCCTACTATGTACAAATGAAGAACTAGACTCCATTATATTCTTCCTATGCCTTGTTTTTATTTCAGACTTTGACTGAGTCAGAGGTACAGGAGCATCTGGAAAAAAATTGAATAAAAAGCAAGATCAGAAATGATGCAATGTTTGTCTTTTCCATTTTTATTTTTTACTTTCTGTGTACTATGACTTCAAGATAAATCCTCAAGATTAGAAAGCAAAATGAGCCATAAAAACTAGATTTTGGAAATAAAAGACTCCTGCTTGATCCATAAAGAAGGAGGAAGCCTGGGCCAAAGCCAATGAAACCAATATTCTCCAGCCTATCCTGGCAAGTTTTATGGCATATAAAGAGCAGATATTAGAATGACAGTCACTGAACTGAGCCTAATTTAGGAGCAACAGCAGTTGTTTCACATAAAAAAAAGCAATCAGGGCTCTGACTTTGTTCCTTTTGTAGGTCAGCCTTTGTGTGACCACGTATCACAACTGCCACAAATAGATGTACAAGATGGGAAGTCAGGTAAAAAATAAGAGCAAATCACTGGCAGGTAAATAAGTACATAAAACTGGTGGCATGTTCATTTACTTAACAGATAGAGTCTAGATCTGTAAACTAACTGAACTGTGACTGTTGTGATTCACTGGCTTTGTGTTGCACAAGATTACAAATACCTGTCTTTAACAGAAAAATGCTTTTATTTTGTTCTCCATCATCACTTAATTTACTCCTATTTGTCCTTTGATTTGGTCTTTTCCATCCTCAAGTTTTTCATTTTGAGAGATGTTCCTTTGTGTGAAGATAAAGGAATTGTGTTTTGCTTAGGGAAATGGAACAGCTCTTCAAATTAAGTTCTGATTGAAGGAGTTCAGGCATGTGTTTCTGAAACTTATCGTATATTAAATGTCTGCTCTGTATTGTTTTGAGGTTTTTTCCAGTTGACTGGGAATCCAAGGGTTGATCTGTAAAGCTGAAATTTAGACACTTGGAATCCCATTTTAGTGTTGTGTTGTCACACTCTTGATTTCAGTAAAGTTTACATAATACCTACTGGGTGGTGATGGTGTACTTAGAAAGAGAATATGAAAAACATGAAAGCAGAGAGAGAAAGCTAAATCTCCAAAGTTAAAATTAACTCTCAGTAAAATTAATAAATACTGGAGTAACTATTAAGCTATACTCAACTAACTGAAGTGTTAAATGAAGTAAATAATCTTTGAAGGTGAAGATGATTTTTATAACAATGTATGTGATTACAATTTGGGTAGAGAGAGTGGAGAACAAATGTTGGGCAGTTTTGGTTTTAATTATAGCTAAAAATCAAAGGGTAAAATCAAAGGACTTGTTAGTCCACTCACTGATGTTCATCTCAGTTCGTCATCTGATTTCATTGTTTTCTTCTGTTTGATCTGTACACATCTGCTGCTGCTTCTAAGTTGTTTAGGCAGAGATGGTCTCTTTTAATCTGCATTTGTAAAGCAACTGACACTGAGAGCTCCTGCTCTGTGCCCAGAGCTCCTGGACACTGACAGCAGAGATGAAAATGAAAACAGAAGTGCTCTATGAGGGGGTGTTCAAGTGTAGCCAAAGCAACTTGCATATGCTTTGCACAGATGTCAGCTATGTAATGCAAGGAGTGATCTGAGTCAGTGTCAGTCTGTTCCCCTGTAGATGGTGCCCCTAGTTCAGGGATTCTCTTTTGGGTTGTCAGATCTGCATCCCTAATCCCCCTCCCCACTTTGTAAAGTAAGTTTTCACCAAAGTGGTGCTCAGGGTGGTACTCCAAAGAAAAACGTTTTTAGTGCAGGTAAGATGAGCTGGACTGAAGTCTCAGTTCTCTTTTCAGGCAGAATCTACTATATAAAATGGCAAACTACTGAACCCTTAGCTTCCAGAACACCCAGATTTTATCAATCTCCTTACCTTATGGCTTCTCATGGCTTCCTCCATGTAAAATTTCTAATCCACAGTTAGCATATGCATCACATGGATGACTGTGTAATAAAAAGAATGCAAAGTGGGATTTCTAATTTAATTTTGAGGAGCTGACCTTTCAAAGCAAGTAGAAGATTTGTGTAATGACAGTCAGTGCTACCTCTGAGGAGAGGGTCAAGACTTAAACAATGTCTTTTCAAATGGGTATGAATGATTATCAGAATGTGCATAAGAGAGGACATCCCATGTCTCCAATACAAATTAAGCCTAACTCCGTGTGGAGAGACTCAAACAAATTGCCTTTTGAGTGCAGAATATGCTTATATTTACACCAACAGGAGAGTGGAGTAAGGATGAATAATAAAAGTATTAGAATATAGCACTGAAATAGAGGTAAAATCTTATGGCTTCAGGCTTCCTACGTTTCATTTCTCTAGTTTAAGATGTCCACAAAACCTTTACCATGTAGCAGACATCCAACAAAAATGCCCCCAGGAAGCCAGCCAAGCCATGAAGCATGCTAAGTTTTACCATCTAACTGCATAGTGGGCCAAGAACTTCAATGTTGTTTAAAAATGGGATAGAGTTACTAAAAAACTAGTTAATGTATTTTAAATTTCAGAAAATACTTCTGAATATGACTAGCCTTATTAATAATTCTCAAGGGACTTTGTTTTCATTTAGCTCACGTTGTCTTTTTTTTCAAAGTCACAGTAAAATTGCCCTAGTATTTGTATTTAAAATGCCAAATCCAGAAAGTGTCAGTATGTTTTTTTACAGTAATCACTATTTCATAATAATTTCTGACTGTTTAAAAAATGTATTTACTTCTCTTACAAAAATGCAGTCACCGTACAATTCTGATGTTTAGGCTTTTATTGAGCTTAAAAGCTTGCAAAGCACATAGATAAATGAACTGGAAATTATGTGTCATTAATAAAATTAGTAGAAAAGGTTTTTGCATTTTGCTTTATTCATAGCAGTGGTTTAGCCAGTATGCAATATGGTAAACTAGCATTTAGTCTGGCAATTCTGTCAGCAACACCATTTTGTTTACAAACTAAATGAAATGTTTTGTTTACCTTACTGCTTTTTCTATAGTGTATGCCATAGCCTTCAAATTGTGTGAGTATAAATTAGAAGGAAATGGAGCTCTCCAACTGTGTTGTTAAGATGATAAGGTCAATAGTAATGTCTCTTCTGCAAACCTTGATAGATATTTATCCAAGTCAAAGCAGAATTTTTTGTCATTACAATATGTTAGTGAAAAGAAAGCCTTTCTTGTTTTTTAAAAAATTGAGGTAAAGAAAAAGAAATCCTACCCAGTGAACCTAATTCTCCTCACGGTTAGACAGGTATAAATCTGTTTTAAGACCTGCTGCCTTAAAAGCACAGTTTTCAGACTGTTATCTTCTATAAATCAAACCATCTCAGAGTCCTAAAGAAGTTAATGTACCAATGCATTATTTTAATTCAAGTGCTGAATTTAAATACAAAGTTTTAAGGTAACAGAGACTCCAGTTGCACTTCAGGGACATAGTTTCTTCTTTACTCAATAGCTCCTACTTAGTTTGGGGCAAGGTCATCTTCCCTAGCTGCTCATAAACCTGTGATTGATAATCCCCTATCACCTTCCTAGCTTTTTTGCTTTTGGCCTCTTCATTTGCTAGTCCTTTCACCTTCCTTCTCAGTCCTTTCCGTTCACCTTGGAATATATTTGGAATAACATTGCCAGTTCTCAGGGAAATGGTCTGAACAGTCACACTCATCCTCTTCAGGCTGACATTAGATGTGTTTCTACAAGAACCAGGATTGGTCCTTTTCTTTTAGGGATGGAGGTAAATTCTGCAGTCAGAATTATGACGGATGATGTAATAAAGTGATTCCTGCTGAGGAGTGGAAAGGTCACTATGTCATTGGTTTGGTTTTTTATTCTTGTTTGTATGTGAACAGATGTAGCTGCTAAGGAATGTTGTTTAATGGATAGAAACAAAAAAAACAAAACAAAAACAGAAAAAGAAAATAATAAAAACAGACTAAAAAGCAATTTTGGATGGAGATAATAAAAGTTCTCATCACTAGAAGATCATCTTTGCCCGCACTGAGATTGGACTAAGAGCTTCCTAGCATAAGCTCAGTAATTTGATCCTAGGGAGAAGTTCAGCCCAAAGGAGTGTTTGGTACTAATTAGTTTAAGGATTTTGGCCAATATCTCCTTGTCCTTAAGTGGGGCTTTTCAAAGACATGGTGGTTTCATATGGTCTTTGATGTTGGAATTCTAAATTAAAATGTTCTTTCTGAAGATGAGAGCCTAGATTAAGTTATTCTGGGATTTAGAGCGGACTCCTTCATGACTTACTTTCTTCCTTGTGCTGGAATCTATGGCCCACACTGTCCCCACTGTAATCACAGAAAAGCATAATCATCATTATTCCCTCCTAAATACAAAGGTATCTGTGGAATAATCTCAGGGATTTATTAGAGTATCAGTCATTCCTCCAAAGTTTAAAAAAGCGTGTTCAATGCTAAGGGGTTTTTTTGTTTGTTTGTTTGGATTTTTATTTAGCTACCTCTTCAGTTTGGCTTTTTCTCTTAAAATTATTAAGCTTTATCTCTGACCAAATTGATTTTTTTTTTCAGGAAACTGGTCATGCCATTTCTTTCATACAGGGGTTCATAACAATGTCTACATTTGACTTCTTCCAAAAGATTTATATTCGTTTTCAATCCCTTGTGCTCTAATTTAAATAGAACTTGTTTGATTTTTTTCCTGCAGTCACTTCTAAAAAAAATCCTTGATGGTTTTCTTTTGAGGAAAAAAGGTTATTTGCCAAAGTTATTTACATTTTAATTGCCAGTTTAATTACAATCTAATGTCTCATTTACTCTGACACACTGTACTCTGCAGGCCGAGCTGTGATAGATTGTAGGAGTCACAGTGGCAATGGATTCACCTGTGTCTGAAGCAGGGCAGCCTTGAACTGTTGTCAGCAGACCTGCCCTGAAAAACTGCACCAGCCCTCTAGTGACGATCAGAACATGAAAAATTCTCTGACCAAACCTACTGAAGTATTTCAGTATTGTGGTGTTTTTACAGTCCCAGTTTTTGCCACTGATGCACAGTCTGCTGACTTTCTGTACTGCCCATATGTTGGTGAACCCATTCAGGGGCTGTCCTAGAAAAGACATCTCATAGCATGAGTACAGAGACTAGCTGGTGCTTTTGGCATGTTTTGTCTCACTTCACTACGGATGCTATCCTATCATATCTGAAGTCAACTTATAGCCCTCCACAAGGATCTCAGAAATCTGTGTACCTTTCTGGAAGGACCTCCAGAGAGGATGTCATACTGCCATACTACAAAAAACTGTATTTGTAGTATACAGACGATCCATTTGAGGTTCTGTTCCTATATCTGGAGCTGGTTAGAGAGCTATGTGAGAAAAAAAGATTTGATGCCATGTGTTAAATTTCATAGTCATGAAGGTTTGCTGCTAATAACATGTAGTCATGTTTCTATGAAGTAACTGAGGTTATGAGAGACATTTAGGGGTCTTCTGTTCTGACCACATGCTCAAAGCAGATCCTGCTAGAACAGCTTCCTCAGGGCTTTGTTCGGTCAAGTTCTGATCATCTTGAAGGTCTCAAGTCATGTAGAAGGCCCTCCAGACCTCCTCATAGCGCACCAGATGTGGTCTTATAAGTACTGAATAGAGGTCAGATTTCTTGCCTTGACTTCCTGGCTCTTCTCTTGCTCATACTGGCAAGAATGTAGTTGGCCACTTTTGCTGCAACAACATACTGCTGATTCATGTTCATGGTTCGAAATCACAGCTATAAATTGAGAAATTTAAAGGCTGTGCATGTGCATGTGCATGTCCATGTCCATCCTTGATCAGAACCAGCCAAGATGGGTCAGCTTCCCACATGTACTTCATGAATTTGGTGTCGGGGAGTCCATGAACCAACCTGTGAGGGGCCACAACCATCCCTCCTGTAATAGAGCTGTGTCTCCTAGGGTGATGGTGCACTGGTCATATGAACACCATTTGTTGCTCTGAAAAGTTGGGGAAGCTCAGTAATACCTGGAGGAGTAAGGGGATTCTTCTGAAACTGTTCCATTATGGATGATATACATGAGGTCTTTCAGCAATTTTATGATCTTGGCAGTGGATTCTCCTAGCTCAAACTAATGATCAGGAGTGACTAAGCTTGAAGGGGTGATGACATCCTTCTAAGATCTGGAGTTTCAGAGGGATAAACCAAACACTTGGCAAATGCAATTATTATTGTCCTGAAATTCACTGTCATCCTGCAAATCTACTTTCAGCTGTTCCAGGCCTGGAGATGTTTTTCCACTATCTGAAAATAATTTAATCTGTTCAGTGTTTCCAGACTGCAAAGAACAGACTGCACTCAGATGCAGCTATGGCTCAGTCTATCCTGGCAGGAGGTTAGGATTTGCTTAAGAGATTTTGTCCTTGTTCTTCTGGTAGAAGAGTGGAAGTGAATGACCACTCACTTGCAGGATGTCTGCAGGGCAGATTTAGATTGTCGTGATGCTCTGTAGGCTTTGTGAAGCAGAGAGGACCCCTGTGTTTAGCACAGTAACAGCATGTGTTTGAAACAGAAATTGAGGGTCAATAAATGCAAAATAACGGTCTATCATTACCTCTAACACTAAGATTTTGTCACGGGGGGAAACCAAATTGGGACACAATGTAGAGACTGCAGCAATGTGGGTACAGCTGGTGCACACACCTCAGATGGACACTTCAGTGTGCACCAAGTGCTGCTTCCAAATACAGACTTAGCCCATGAGTAACCTTTGCAAAATATGTAAGGTATACTTATATACAACGCTTGAAGTAGTTCTAGATTTCTACTTAGGCTTTTCAAGTTCCTTCATGTAATCCAGCCTTGGAGTACCTTTGCCTTTCTTACTTTTTCATCCTTCTCCTTCTGCATTGGAAACTTCTTTCCAAGTGGTCAAGCACAGATGCATACTGAGATGGGAGCATGGTACTTGTATTTTCTACAATAAGGTGTTATGAGCTCTGTGATGTCTTGTATGCTTGCCTCTATTACTGCAGTAGAAAAGCTTGTATAGTAGTAACATGTACAGTAGAAATAAAGCTAGTATAAAGTAGTAAAGCTAGTATAGCAGTATTACAATTTTAATTAATGTAAAGATAAATTCAATCTGTATATTTTTAATATAAAGTAGAAGTAGTGTACAGAGTAAAATAAAGCAATAAATAAATTAGCAAAGCTAGTATAGCAGTAATAGTATAGTATTAAAGACATGTACTATAGCAGTAAAGAATAAAGTAAATTTTATAGTAAGGCTACTATAGTAGTAGTAAAGCTAGAAACGCAATTAAGAGACTTCTCTTGGCATGGAGAGTGAGTTTAAAGTTTGTTTTGGAATTGGGGTTTGTACTGTCTGGAAAAAGATAAAAAAGGCTCTTTCTGATATTATTCTTTTTAACTTCAAGGGGTTGCTGGAATACCCTGAAGCAACGTTAAAATATGCAAAAGTCTTTCACAGTAAGAACTACATTTTCAATACAGTTTCAGTAACAATTCCTCCTATAATACTTTTCCTGCAGAAAATTATGTATGTTTATTCTTCTAATTAAAAAATATATCTAATTCATTTGTTCATGCTGGAAAATATAGCAGAGTAATCTTTGCCTTCAGGTCATAACACTTGAGCCAGAACTGGAGAGTCAACTGAACTAAAATTCTCCTAAATAAGCCACAGAAAAGTGACTAATACAATGATAATCTCTGCAGCTCTTGCTGGAACCATCAGCACTATCTGAGATCGAATATTGTTACTATTCATCATCAATATCCTCTGCCTCAGGATGTCATTTCTGAGGTGATTTTCTCATCAGTATTTTTTTTTTTTCATTTTTGGTTTCTTATCTTGTCTTCTTCATCCTTGCCATATATTTATAGCTTCCACACAGGAACTGTAATTAAACCTTTTCTATTCTCTATTCCTTCAGCCTCTAATGCATTGTATGATGTTATAGTCTTAAAAGTAGAAGAATAAGAATCCACTAATGTAAACTTTTGGGAAGGTTTCCAAAAGTACATTCTGATTTGAATCATGTAATAAATTGCACTGACATACAGTTAAGCTTATAATGGTGTACCAAGATCTCTCCACAGATATAAGAGAAGTATGGGACTTTTGTGACTTAGAATTTCTAAAATGGAGCTCTTGGTGGGAGGACCCAGGTAATCTGAAGTCTGAGGATGCCTATGATCAAAACTGAACACATACTTATTTTCAATCTGTATCTAAATGAAGGTTTAATGACTTAAATGAAGGTTATTCTGATATTTTCTGGCCTGTATTCTCTTCTTAATGAGAGCGAGATGTTTTGCTGTGGGAATACAGGGGTTATGCTTGCTTTTTTTTAATTAGTTTTATTTCCATGTCTTGTTTGTATTTAGCTGTATCATTTTACTCCAAGTTCTCTAAAGTTCTTCCCCTATTTTTTCTTTAAACTTTTGTGTAATATTTAAGTTGCATTTGAACTAGACTTTCTATATCTGACTTGCTGTATACAAATTGCATTGTTTAGCCTAAATTTTCCATTATGAAACTCCTCAAAAATCCAGTGCTTACAAGACAACTGACAGTTTTGGGACATATTATTATTGTTTAACATTTGGACATTTTATTGGTCTCAAGGCAGATTTAATAGAACCCACATTTCTCCAATTAGAAGCAATTTAGGAGTGTAAAGCTAGTTTGTTCTTTGACTATCCTATCTTCACAAATTCAAACCTTTTAGTTAAATGCCCTAATCTGCTTCTGATTCTTTATATGTTCACTTGATGGCATTGACCCCAAGAATAGTGGCCCTTCACTTGAACATCCTCTTCTAGCAGCCTAATTTAATGTCAGCCTGGCTACTGAGAAGCTGCTGAATCTCAGTTTTCTCTCTAGAAATTGCTTCTATATTTCTGGTATCCCTTGACAGATGCTTGTTAATGCATTATTCAGCTTTAACCCCATGTTTATAGTAAAAATATAACAAAAATTTTAAGTCTTTATTATTGTAATCTGCTTTAAATAAAACTTAAATAAATTTAAAAAAAACTTACCTAAAACTGCTTTTTTTAGAAAAATCCAAAGAAACTTAAATGTAGATGGGCATAAAACCACTGCTTGTAGCAGCAAAAAGCTATATGTTTCTAAAAGTGGTTTTGCTTGTTTTCACATCTCAAGGATTCAGGTTGGCTCTTACCTTGGCAGAACCAATCTGCTGTTAAAACTAAGGCAGATTTGGATCCTGTGTCCCAAAAACAGAGATGTGTGCTCAGAGAAAGGTCACCAGGCAGAGGGAAACAGACATAGTTTTACAAGTGTCAAATTTACCTAAGAGTAAAGAGACCCAAGGTGTTTTATTGATGCTCTGTCTCTACTTAATTGAAGAAAGATAGCCAATCTGTAAATGACAGATTCCCAGTGGAGCTGTGCTGGAAATACAAGATGATAGGGATGTGGAGGAAGACACTGAAGAGTCTGTAAATTCAGGTTACCATATTGTAGCTGTCTGTGCCAGGATGCCCTGCCTAACTCAGTTTTTATCGAGGTTCTGTTTGTAGGGTGTAGGTAGGGCTCCAGATCATAAACCAGTTCTGCTGCTTCTGGGCTTGAGAAAGGGAGCCTAACCCCACCCCATTACCCGGGGTCTTGACTAAGAGATCACATTCCCATCAGGGCTGTGTCCTCCCCAGACTGTATCTGCCAGAGCAGATATAACAGGAATACCAATCAGGAAAGATTTAAAAAAGTTCTAAAAATTGATTTGCATAAAAACCAATTTGATGTCCTAGCACCTCACAGTAGCTCCCACTTGGACTAGACCCACATAGCATCCTGCTTATAAACAAACACTCAGATGTTTCCTGTTATTAAAATGCCAGTGATGTTATAGCACTAGAACATGTTTAGCATAACTATTTTGCATTGGCATCTATAATTTATGATGTCTGTTCTGCATATCCTTATTTCTGATTCCACCACGATTTCAGTCTTCACTTCTACCATTTTTGTTTTTTCAATGATTCATTCAAGCTTGTAGTTTGAAAGTCCATCTGCTTATTTTAAGAGCAGATCTTTCCAATCAGAAAAAGAAACAGCAGAATCAACATAGCCAGAATTTAGGTGATTTGGTATATATTTACAGAATGCAGATGCTTTCCTTTTCACAGTCAAAATTTGTAAGCCAGTTTAATAATCTGTCCCCCAAAACATGTATGCTATCATTGCAGGAAACGAGCTGTTTTGTAAACAAATTTCATGGAATGATGCGACATGACATGAGTCATGCAGTTTAAACTTGATTCCAATTTAAAATTAATATACCACATTTCATTAATTTGTTATATTTCAAATGCACAGTTTTACAGAACCGGTAGACATTGGTATTGTAATTTGCCCATAGTAATGCAACAAATGGAAACAAAAATTCTGAAATTGTTCTTCAGATAACTAATTTTCTCTTGGCATTGAACATTCTTCCCAGCTCCACTCTGAGCCGTGGGATTTTGTGAACATTTCAGATTTTATTTTTTACTTCTTTTACATTTGCAGCTAGCTTTAAAACATTATGCAGTAAAGCTTGAAAAAAACAGCACCCAAGTGTCAAATAACACAGGAGAAAGTATAATCCACAAATTCATGTATTTTTCTAAATTTCATTTTCAAGCAGGTTTTCTAGGATTTTAATTTTTTTTTAATTGCTGCAGTTCTAAAGATTCTCAAATTCTCAGCAATCTAGTCACATTACTAATACAAAAGAGTTGACATTAGCTGAACTTAAACCATTATCAGGAAAGTAATTTGGCATGAACAGGTCACATATTTTGGCATATGCTGAAGTGGCAGTATTGATTTACTAAAAATACTAATTTTTCAACTCATTTGAACACCAGAAAGCCAATTTTTATTACTATCAAGAAAAAAAAGCTGTAACATTTTCTTCTATACCTTTCTTGTTACATCTCAGTAAATGTGACTGCTTTCTGGTGGTTTAGAACTCCAGTGCTTTTCCTGGTTTAAAGTTTTCTTCACCAGTTTAGTGATCTGTTCTTATGCCCCTAACTGTTTGGGTTCTCGTCACATTAATTTGATCTGGAATTCATGCACTACTGAGGAGGCTGCACAGAATCTGTGAAATACAGTTGACAAAATATAGGTGTTTTCATATCCTTGTATTTGCACTTATCTGTAATGGTTCTTAACCATTTGCCTAATCTTTTCAATTCCCATTATTTCGCTTTGCCACAAATTACCTGGGAGTTGAGCTGGAAAACAGGCAAGATTAGACATTCAGACTGTTTTGTATCTGAATAATGGGGGAGAGATGAAAAAAAGCTCTTAGTATCTTTCAGTATTGTACTTCTTCCCTGTAACCAAATTATATTATCTCATTAACAAATTTAACCTCTTTCACTTGAGAGTACTGGAATGCAAAATTCTTCTTTCAATGAAGATGATTTGCTCGAAAGATTGAATCTGTTCTTCTGAGGAAAGAAAATGCATCAGCACATCTACTCAAACAATCAAAGCAGGAGGTGTGGCTCCTTTATGAATTATTTTTAAACTTCTGGACAAAACAATCTCAGTGCAATTAAAAGGAATCCTGTTCTGCCTGAAGGCAGTATAGAAAACGAAAGGGTGCTTATAGAAATATACATCAGAAAGTGTAAGAGTAAAAAGATGAAGAAAAAGCTAAAAGAGAAAGCTTTTCTGGCTACAATAGATATCAAGGGTCCTGATTCTAAACTGGGCTCTGATGGGTTTCTGGCTGTAAATGCAATTTTCCAGATTTAAACTGACTTTGATAACTCAGTAAATTAACAAGCAGCTCCTTCTCTGATCTGGTGCTCACTGGTGAGCAGAAAGTCTATTGGCCTTGTAGGCAGGACGGGTATTCAACCAGGAATGCTCTAGAGATATTTTTTAAAGGGAAGTTTTTGTTTCCTCTCCAAACAGGATTTTATTTGGGCTTATCTACCTTTACCTCTGATCCCCTGCCATTCTCCTCTCTTACCCTTCCCATTTTCCTTCTTTGAAATAATTTTTCTTTGGTGTAACTCCCCAAAATATTCTTGATTGATTGATTTTGGCAGAAAATGCTGATCTGTTTTAATCAGATTCTATAGGAATATATTTGTTTCAATGAAACTACAGCTGAAAGCAATTATGGGCTCCAATTCTGCATCCCTGTAACAAAATTAAAATTAAAAAATCCCGGGAGCTTTCCTAGCTACTAGGTTTTAAGTTAGTGGCACTCTCTTGGGAATTGAAGCTGCAAGTTCAAGTCCCTGTTCCATCCAATTTGGTACTGGAATTGGAACAGAAAATTGGATCTGGGTCATCTGCATTTCAAGCAAGTATCCTGCTCAGCAAGCCAAGAAGTCAGCATCCCCTATCCAACAAATGTTTTGTATTTAATGAAGTCTTGAATAGGAGGGATTTAGCTTTTTCCATGCTATGCAGAGGCGACCCTGGTACCCAACCCCCATGCTCTTCTTCCTGTCCTGAGCCATGTGGCAGTGCCAGGAACAAACTCAGTTTTGATAGATCCATTCCTTTCTAGTAAGTGAATATCAAAAGCCTTGCTAAACAGAATTTTTACACTCCAGCTGGCACTCCTGTGAAGTCCTGGGCTGTCACTTTCTCTGGCACTGCAGAGAAGCTCTGTCTTGTCCAGAGATAAAGGCAGGAAACATGGAGAGGGAACTGAGGAGATGCAGGTTCCCCACTCCCCCTTGATGCCTAGCCTAATAATAGTGCAACCTTTCATTCCCTGGTCCAAGGCTGGAAAATAAGAGGAGGGATTTTTGCCCAGATAATAGGAGCAGCAGAACTTGCCTGAAGCAGTTTTTCTTTTCTTAAGGGAAAAGGCTGGTAAATGGAAATTTAGAAGTTCAACATCTATTTGAAGTATTGAATGCTTGTGTTTACTTCATTCTCTCCGTGGATTTACAAGTGAGCTATTTTCATCCAAACTAGAAGAAAAAGCAAGGCAAACTGGCACATGTAGTAACCAGCTTCTTCCTAACTCATGTAGGCCCATTATGAAGGCCTATTTTAAGTTTCCTTTTACTCCCAAAAGACATGTTAAACTCAGTTTTTAAGGGCTTTACAGCATTACCAAACCAGCTCAGCACAGCAGGCATTCACATCTTTTTCCCATATTATTATAAAGTCTACTTTAAAGTGTCTTTTTACCCCATTGCATTTTGGGATTCCTGGAAATTATAAATAAAAGCATCTTCTTTTCTTGAAAGAACCTCCAGGCAAGTTCTTTCAACAGAAGCTTCTCCTCACAACATTAGAGAATGGAGTGTAAAGTTCACTGGTTATAGGAAAAATATTCCTCCCATTTATCAAAAGATTATTTTAGACACATTAGTTGAAGACATACCTTTAAAAGGTTGACTGTTTAGAAAGCACAACAAAATCCTGTGCTTTCTCAATCTGTATGTTTGCTTTACCACTTTCAGGCTATAACTTCATAGTTTTGTTCCTTGTTTACTTATTGCTTGTATTTTCTAAATGCACTCAAATCAACCTGGAAACACCATTTGTGCATGACCTTATCTCAATATACCAGATGGATATAGACAGGTAGCAAGAGAGCTATGTAAAAAGTAAAGATTTTCATTTGCTCTTTCTTACAAGTCTTTCTGGGAGATGGGAAGGGATTTGCTTAGTCCTTCAGTGAAAGTTGGATTCGTATTCTCAAGCAAGTCCAACAGAAAATTTGTATTAGGTCTGCCAGCTTTGTCTGTTGCATGAAATGACAAATTTGTACTCAAATAAGACCATTAGGATTTCAAAGAAAATACTGGTGATTCAAGAATTTAGTTAAAAGTTCTTGCCTAACTCTGAGGTGTTATACAATGATTTTTGGAGAGTTGCTTGTATAGGACTCGGAGAGTTCCAGAAAAAGGTTCACCCAAATTTAAGATTTAATGGCATATTTAAAATGTCAGCTAAATGACAAGCCACTTCTATCTAAAGTTTTTTAATGTATGACAAGTGTCTTCTCTACCACATACCCACAGTGGAATGAAGATCAGCGCAGAAAATGGGAATTGATCACAATTGCTGCTGAAATGAAAAGATACTGACCAATGACCTTC
Source organism: Lichenostomus cassidix (assembly GCF_008360975.1). Lineage (NCBI taxonomy): Eukaryota > Metazoa > Chordata > Aves > Passeriformes > Meliphagidae > Lichenostomus > Lichenostomus cassidix. The sequence goes on along the minus strand of NC_139480.1, from coordinate 37,455,722 downwards.
CTCATAGATGTGAACAATAATGTTTACTGTGGATAAAATACATACTTTCAGGAATGTGGCTCACAAACAGAAAATCAATAAGGAGAAGGTTCAGATTCTGCTGCCTGGGTACTAAATGTTTGCTGACCGAAATGAGAGCTTAACAGGCAGATCTGTGAGCTGTTGAGTTTTACAACTTTGCACTTTGAAATTGGTGTAGAATTTGGAATTGAGACTTACTCTGCATACCCACTGTGTAGTTTCACAAACTAGAGAAAATGAGGTTTTTTGGAAAATATGGGAAATGGTAATTCTTTCTCTGAAGAAATTGACTCCCAGTTATTTTCAGAGATGATTTCAGCAGCAAATTCAATACACCTCAGGCAGTAAAAAAAAGTGCAACTATGCCTCTTTGTATACAAATGTTTATAAAGAACCCTTTTTTAAAGAATTTGACTCACAGGATCAAAATCTAAGGTTTTACATCAGCCACATTTTAATTCAGTGAATATTTGTCTTTGCTTGTGCCATATAAAAGCATGTGTATGTTGTAGCTCTTGCCAAATGCCATTAAATTAAATTAAAAATACATAGACTGCAATTTTTCAGAATCAGTGGCTTCACAGAGTATTACAACAGGAACTCAAAGAACTCATTGAGTTCTGTTTTAATTTTATAATATTCTGGTTAATAATGTCTATTAAAACATCCATTAAAAAACCATCATGCTAATTTAACTGGGAAAATATAATAGATGCTGTTTAATGCTCCCATTAAATTAATGCTAAGACAGTGTCTTCAATAGATGTTGTTATTAATGGTATCTTAAATAGATGTTATTATTAAAAAGAGTAATGCAACATTAATTAAAAGCAAGTCTGGACTTTGCTGACAAAAGAAAAACTCCTTACGTAGTAGATACCAAAATATAAGCAATAACACAACATTTTTTTGTTTGGTTCACTGTCTTCTACATTCTACCATTATTTTCCCTTTAGTGTAATGGCCTCAACTGTGCATTGTAATCCCATGAGATGTCAATGGATATAAAACATATGCTGCCAAAGTGATGGAATACTTCTTAGTTTCTTTCTCTTTATTTTTAAATTAGTAAATGCAAAGTTTACAAAAATCAGAAAAGTATTGATGTCCAGATATTATTTGATGGTAATTTCTGTATTTATAGTCTGTGTTACATTATGTATGCATATTGTTTTATATGTGTGTATATATTTCTGTGTAATTGATGGCATAAACGTATTGTTTTGAAGACCTTTATTTTTAATTTAGTCTAATTCATGAAGCCCATAAAGCTCCTGAAGGGCAAGAAGTAGCCTTGTTTGACTGATAATGTTTGACTGCTGGAAGACAGAAACATACAAGTAGGTCTCATCACACATGCCGTGATGGAGCTGCAGCAAGTACAAAACAGTATGAAAGCCAAAAGTCATGGTTTGTTACAAATATCACATTATGACAGATCTTATAGGTTATATCCATGCTACTATGGCTTTTCTCCACCTTGGAATGCAAGCTGAAGTACACTCATCACCAGGGTCGGAATAATGTAACTTTGTTTTTAAGCTTGAAAGTCATTGCTCTTCTCTGTCATCAAAGACTGGAAAAACACTGAGCAGAAACAAATACATGAGCAAGAAAATATCATGAAGATAATGCTCATAGTCACATCTCTGATAGGGAACAAGATTCACATCACTTTGTAGACTCATATTTCCTGACATTTGTCCTAGCAGATTATGATCAAAGAAATAAAGCAGTGGCTGGGAAACACCACAGGAAGGATTAAATTAAATGATTATGTAAACTTCCAAAGGAAGACTACTTCCACTCACTTCCTGGCTGCTAGAAAGCTTTTATTTAGAGACTGACTCTTCTTCAGCATAGCAGGGTCTTGTTTAGGGATCCCCTGACAATTTTAGCTTGTTTTATCAGGCATACATTGCCCTGCAGTTACCATCTCCTTGAGCAGAACTGGCTGTCAAACCAGCAGCTGCTGCCTGGAGCCTGTTCACCAGTGCCAGCCAGCAAGAGACCATGACCAAACTGCAGAGAAGGATAATATCACATACACAATCCACTGAAGTAATATTAGGTTGGTACATGATTAAAAATCTCAGATATAGTGTTAATGGGAACCTCTGCACCAAACCCTTGTATTTCTAATGAAGAAGTATTTCAAGAAACTAAGAGAGCTTTGCATTTAAAGTGAAAAAATAAAAATGACTACCCTCTTTTAACCCCAGTTGCTTAATATATTTCAGGCAGGGAATTCAATCAGCAAAAGCTAAGTGAATTGAACACTGAAAAGATTTTTAAAACAGATTGGACAGGTTTATAGCCTATGTAAAACAAAAATAATCAAATCATATTCATGTGCTAAACTGATTACCTTCAGCTCCAGTACTGCACAGCAGGCCTGGTCATGAGGGAATGGGAGGAGAACTGCAAACATAGATGGATCACAGTTAGGCTGACACTGACTAGGATCTTTTCCTTATACGAGAACAGGAAGAATGCAGGGTTGATGCTCACAGTAATAGACCTTTCCTTCAAGAAGAGGATTATTTGATGTTTGATAAAGATACTTTTTTTAAAATTTCAATTTCCAGTTTCCTTTTGCCTTTAGAATTAGTTACAATCCAGTTGACAAAAATGCATGTGGAATAATATATAGGGTACTATTTGGCAGCCATCAACCACAAATCTTTCTAAGCACTCTTTGGTTTTTAACTTACGAGCTCTCCCTTCTCTTCACTCTCAGCAGAGAAGAATATAGCTTTTTAACTCCTCCCTGTCTTGTACAACCCAAGTTACCAAACCCTTGTGTCCTATGGGATCAACTGCTCAGAGGGCACAAAGGGAATACTAAACGTTAATTGTGTTGGTTTCAGACTTTACATCTGTTTTGAACAGCTACACCAAGGAAAGTAGTGAAGAATCAGATTCAGTAACCTTTCATATGCACTTTATAGAGACCTTTTTTCAGTAGGGATAAAAATTAACTCATACTTTTCATGATTAATTCATAACTTACCTGTGCAGCCTGCATTATACAGGGAAGAGTAGATGCAGCTGTGCTGGACCCAGCAAGTAAAATTAAATATGATTATTAATAACAGAGTTAAAATATGCTTTAAATTCCTCTCACCAAGATTTACTGAGATGACCATCCGAGGAGCACATTTTATGTTTAATTGAAACTGAGTGTTTCCTTACCCTGTAGTTACCACATGTATTCATGACTTTAGAAACAAAGCAATAGGTGATGAAAGTATATGAACTGAGGTTAATTGAAATTTTGTAAATTTGTGATATTCTCATAATAATTTGCAAACATGAAGTGTAAAGTTTCTGTCAATAATCTAAACCATTATTGTGAACCATGTGGAGCTAACAGCATGCCTTTATCAAATAAAGGATTTAAATACTATTTTAGAAATATTTTATCCAGCCATGTCACAAATAATAACAACAAATAATTAATTAATTTTACCTAATTTTCTGTCTCTTACAAAGAGAGAAAAAATTCCATTGTGGGTGTTGAAAAGCTGAAATAGTTATAAAACTCTAAAATCAGTAATTTTTAGCTTTGAAATCAGTAAAAATAGTAATAAAAAGCAAAACCTTATGCATTCTCTTTCTGACAACAAAATGCCTAATCTGTGGTACATTACTAGAACTAAAAAGCTCCAGCAAATGGTCTAGAGAACAGAGGAGTTCCTAAACCTGATGGCTGAGTCATTCCTCTTATTTCATGGTTCTCCTCAACTTCAAAGCACACTGCTGATCTACCTGCAAGACAGTGACTTGCAATGCCAAATCTTTTAGGATGAAGTTGATTGCTTATTAAGGATTCCTTAATTTTGGTATTCAAGCTGTTCACAAATCAAGAGGTGGTACTTTGAGAGCTGGCCCTGGTGAGCAGCACGGCTGTTACAGAAAAACTGGCCATGGGAAATAACCTTGGATTGTGTGATAAAGACATTATTCATCTTGTACTTTCAGAGGAAAAAAATGCATTGAAAGATAAAGAAAATTTTATTACAATATGTATTCTCTGTCAAGAGGAGAAACTTGGATAAACTTTGATAAGCTGAAGAAACGTCTCTGCATTAAGAGTCACATTGAGGACACCCGGACTTGCATGTGAAGGAAGATTTAAATTTCATCCAGTCAATGGATGTAAAACCGTCCAGGATTTATATTACAAATAACACAGGGGTTAAAAAACCTGCAGGATACAGTTCTGCTGGCTGACTGACTACTTTGTGAAGGACACTTCAGAACAAGGAGAAGACATACTCAGAAAGGAATAAGGTCTGATTAGCACAGAAACACTTAAGAGGTCAAAAAGGGCAGGGACAAGAAAGGATTTGAGAAATATATTTAAATAATAAAAGGCTCTCCAGCAATGCAAGTAAAAAGAGAACAGAAATACCCAGGGTTCCATACAGCAGGAGGAAAATATGAGCTTTGGCATCATGCCTTTGGTAGCACAAAGAGTTTTTTGGTTTTAAAAACTGAACTGTGATATAAACAGGCTGGGCAAAGCTAGAGGATACTGCAAAGAAAATGGGTGTAGATACTTTCCACCAATTTTGATAAAAATGCCATAATGATTTTAAAAAGTTGATCCTGCATATTTTTAACAATCAAGAACTGTTACTATATGGTTGGACAATAGAAAAAGTAGCAAGTATATTTTCAATGGAGAATAAATGTGGTTCAGACAAGTGCAGACTTGCTTTTTTGTCTGTATATAGGATAACAAATGGTGAAATAGGGCTCATTAGAGACATTGAGGTAAGAAAAATATTGGTTAGATATCACAAGAAGTTGCCAAAAGTAGACTGGTAGTGTATTTTCTCAACAAATCAACACAGGAGGTCTTAATTACCTTAAATTGTGAAGCACTAGGTAACTGAGTCAAATGTAAAATTTTGGGTGAGGTTGAGTAGGCCAGCCATCAAAAGCTAAACTGCAAGAAAATAAAAAGACCTATCCAAGGCAGAAAGACATGGGTAGTAATGAAGAACAGCAGTAGCCTGGAAAAGTTCTTTATCAATAGGTCCAAGGGTCTGTATTTCTCTGAACACTTCAATAATAAATGGCACCAGCAATATGCTAAAACTTTCTGCTAGTAAAAAAGCCAAATAAATGTGGAATTGACTGGGAAGGATCTAGAACAGCCTTCTCAGGCTTTGTGTACCCTTTAGGACTACATAAACTGGTTGCTAGAATGACAGTGTTTGGATTGCTTGACAAAGAGGTCTTTTTCAGATATCTTTGCATTTGCCAGGATGCTTCAGAACTTGAAGCCCATCTTCAACCTTTTAATTTGCATTTCAAAAACCATATGTTAAATTGGCATGGGTCTTGCTTCTGTTTGGATGCATAAGTAGTTTACATGTTCTTTGAACAGTCTGCCCACAGTATCCAGATGCTCTGGAGTCAGAAAGATAGTGCTTATGAATCTGACTGGATCCACTTGCCAGCTTTACAGTGCCAATAAAGCCCATAACATATGCAAGGGAAACCAGCATTCAAATCAGATCAATCTGAACAAGAAAAAGCTTGGTTAGATATTTTGGCAAGGCAGTAAGGGCATTCACTGGTGGAGCCTATGCCAACAGTACTTAAATCTTTACCATTTACTATGGAATTCTTAGACTAGATATAAATGTACTCCCTGCTTTTACTTCCACATTACCAAACTTTACCTGCTGTAGTTATTTTACTGATCAAACTCTCCTCTTTTGGTCCCCTAGATTCTAAACTTTTTAGCTGGAGAAGACCACTTTAATTAGCACACCTATGAGGAGTCTTTTTGGTAGCTTCAGATTACCTTCACAGAGTTTCAGCTGTCTGTTTCAGGTGACAGATGAGTTTAGCCACTCATGAAGAAAGTAATGTCTTATTTCACCAGCATCTTCAAGCTGGTGGCTCTGTCTTTGGAGCAGCACAAAGAGCTGGTGGAGTCCGTATGCACATCACAATATATGAGCTAGCACAAACAAGTGAAATCTGATGTTCTGCAAACAAAAAATCAGTGTAGATAGGCCCTTGCTTCTTTGGCACCCCAAGCTGAGAGTTACTTTATAACTGAACTCAGAACTGAGTAGAATTCTATGTAAAAACATTTTTTTGAGCTTGTTTTTAACTTGAGTTGATTGCACAATCATTCTGTCTCTGCTGGAGGCACAGTCTGTGGTATGACCACTCTCTTGTGTCAGTTCTTCGTTGAAAACATAGCCTAAAAATCTGTCTTCACTGCAGAGTTAGTTCCAGTGACAGGAATTCATTCGTTAAGAGCTAAGTGGATTCTTGCCCCACTCGTGGGCAGTGCATTAAACAGACATGCTCCATCCCTGTCCTGTGTTGCATGTTTACACCAAAGCATTCAGAAACCTGGGGGGAAAGGCTGCCTTGCTGCTGCTCGTGGCACAGATTCTTACTGTAGCTTTTAGACCACATCGCTGTTCGTCTTTCTTTCCTTGGTTGTATATTCATGCATAGAAATAAGTGTGGAATAAGTGACTGCTTTATAAATGTGCTCTCTCAGAATGTAGAGCTGCTGTCTGCAGAGAACATTTATTCATGGAGGGGCTGCAAGGCCACTGTGTGAGCAGTAATGTACTCTGACTACGCCTGCATGTAACTGAGGGCAGCCATGCCACCAAGTCGTACAGTTGCTGACCTTCAGAATGCTGTGTTTACAGCAAGTCACAGAAAGGCACCAGAACCAAGAACAGGTGGCCTTGAGTTGTGCGAACAGCCTGCGGGGTTTTAAACAGTTCTGATTTATTCAGTGTGACAGTCCCTCTATAATAAGGTTGGACTTGGAGATTGCAAAATATGAAGATTCCACGTGGTTTTTTTGTGACTGTGATAAGGAAAATGGGCTATAGCTTTTCGTGTAAGTGATTGACATTCACTCCATCATCACCTTTTAGGTTCTGAGCAGCACTGCTTGTGGACACATCTTGTGTTCCCTGCTGTTGCATTATGTCTCAGCCAACAGTGCTCAGGCAGAGCTTCCCATCTCTTGAACACCAGTCAGTCCTTCTTTATAATTTGCTACCTTCTACCATAGTGATCATGTTCCTAATAACCTCAGACTAAGAAGATAAGTGTTGCTGAAATGATTTATTGAGTTCTCTATTTTTGTGTGTTACACATATCTTCTTTTATTTCCCCATGGATTTTGTCAGATTTAGATGCTGATCCTTCAAACAGGCAAATTAATTCAGTGGATCGGTAATAAAACAGGGACACCAGTGCCCCTGCAAAAATCAAAATATTTACCTGATCAGCTCTCTTGAGCAAAAATCTTTCTAACATAGGTTTGTCAGACTACCACAGAGGTATATCACACATCTCTCTACAATATCCTTTCTTCTGGTCTTAAACAAGTTTGTTCTTGTTTCAAAACTGCCCATTGCAGTCAAATATTTAGCAACTACAGCTTGTATTTTGGGTATGTTAATATCTTTACAAACTCAATTTTATTGTCAGTGTAATGTAACAAAAGTCATAGCTGAATATAAATAGCCTAACTTGTTCAATCTCTTACCAGAAAAATGTTAGGAGTTGGGCATTAAAAATAGAAAATGTGTATGTACAGAACTTTGACAACTCTGCAAATCATGTGTTTATGAAACTGTTTTCTGCTAGATGTTTCTTTCAGGGAAAGTCACCTGCACTGACCTGGGGATGAGGATGTGACACAACCAGACTGCACACGCACTTACATCTTCTGCTCTAAAAGGGCTTTGTCAAAGCCTCTGAATGCAGTTTTCAATTTGGTCATGAAGATGCCTGACCTTTGCTTTAAGAAGTACAGAAATTTTTGATAGAAAAAAATTATCTGCAGTTCTTCACATTTGTTGTAGATTAATTCCCATTTACATGTAACATCATAGCAAAGGGTTGAGTCAGAACTTCCTTTGAGGAGATCCTTCACAGTCCCAGGGTCTTCCTAGATGAGCATTCTCATGGTCTCTCTGAATTCTCCTCTATTTCCCAGCCAGTTTCTGGGTCTCTCTGGCCAAGAGTAGAAGTGACCTATAAAACCCACCTTCACTTAGGATAATGTTGCTATGCCCCACAATGATGGCTGCAGGCTGTATCCTGTACTGGCCTTTTGTCAGCCACAGGACATAAGAAAGAGCTTTTTTTTACTTTTTTGATGAGCAGCTGAATTTGTACCTTACGTGAAACAGTCAGCTGAAACTCCCTCACTGTGCAGATACCCTGAAAAATCAAAAAGAGGTCTCACTGGTGTGTAAAGTGACCCCTTTCCAGACAAATTATCAGATACCCTGAGGGTTTTTGTAATCATTACTAGCTAATGCACTTACATATAGCGATGGTCAGTAAGGCAACACAATGATTTTACAAAGTGGGGGAAGATCACATTGCATCACCTCTGTTCTCTATGAAACCACAAGTATACAGTGAGCTTTTGCTGACCTCTGTCATTTGTCGACATGATTTTATCTTGAAGAAGGCAGAAACTGAAATGGGCAGAAACCCAGTGATTTTCCACAAGGTATTTATTTTTCATTTTATATGAAGTCTCTGTTACATGGCCTCCTTTATCCCGTCAATTTTTTATTCACTAGCCACAGTCTGTCACCTCCTTTTAGAATCACATCAGTACTAGCAGCACCATTAATGTCCTTATTCAGCAAAATATGTATGTTCCAAAGTTTCCAATGCCCCTGCAGCAAGAATAGTTATAGAATGATCTGTAAAAAAAAAAATCTCATTTTGCTTGATATTCTGTTTAACAACATTGTACTGTAGCTGTTACCGAGGTTACAACAATAATATGGAAAATGTGTTTTGGCTTTTATAGTATTTTTTATCTTGATAAGGTATTCGTTGAAACTCTCTGTGCCAGATAAAGAGAAGGAATCACATTTATGTTTGATGCAAGAAAGCTAGATGAAAGCAGGCAGTAAAAAAAAGTTATGCCACTTAAGAGTAAAGCAATAAGGTTCTCTAGAAAGACGACTTTTTGTTTTGAAAAGCCATACATATCTCCAGTGAAAAGATGGGGATAGAATGAGAATTTGAGCTGCACCATTTGCTCCAGCAGTACTCTCTCCACCTACTCTCTTCAAACATCTTCCTTTTCAATTTAACTTGGCTGGTGTGAGAATAGGAAATAAAAGACAATGAAGAAAGCTGGATGGAATATTTTTGTTCCCTGGAAAATCAGTATGACTCTTCCACAAATCAGGATGCTGTAGCTGTCTGGGCTCATTCTGCACATCAAACCAAACTGCAGTGCAAATTTTCTTCCTCCTTTTGCTTATTTTAAGCTCCTGCTAATTACAACTCTTACATAGTCTTACTAAAATCACCCTGTGGGAACGTTAGAATAATAGTCTTTTTCTTAGCATTGTAACTACAAGGTATTTTTAAGGTGAACCTGGAATCTCCAGTGCTATGCAAATGCCCATAATGCACCCACGAGCATTTGTTTTTCTGTGTGTGCATACGTGTAGGGCATACCTATCTACACAAACAGACAGACACCTTGCAAGGAAAGAAATAAAGGGCACTTTTCCTGACCTTGGGGTCAGGAACTTAAGTCTGACAAAAATAAACATATTTGGGATGAATATAAAGGTTCCTGCATGAGGCAGCTTTATTCTAGTGCATTTTACTTTGTGGAAGAAAATTTTTGGCTTGTTTACAGTACTCCCAAATGTCAATTAACTCCTTTCAAAACTGCTTTATGCAGTTAATTGCTCTAAACTACTGGTTATCTCTCACTTTGCTATGGATTTTTACAGTGCCTAGCATAATGCATCACTGGTGCCCAACTACTCCTACAAGTGAACACTGAATAAGCTAAGGAACTGAGTGGATGTTAACTGCTTTAAATTAAATTGGGTAGTATTTATCATGGACAGTGTTTATTAAGTCCTGTGGGGAAGGGGTTTCTGTCTTGTCCTTTTTCTTTCCTTCAGATTTTCACAACTCAGAGATTTATGAACTGCTTATTGAATTATAACCTGCAGTTCATGAAAATCAGTCAGATGCTGGCCTGATTAAATAATAAGAAGACCATTTCTACAGAAATGGACTCATTTTTATGTTACTTAAAATCACCTCAAAAATACCTTTATTTTAGGATAGAGGTTTGAAGCTGGGAGGAAACAGTCCTCCTGCACTCTACTAACATTATTTCAGTGTAGGAGATCCCTTGTACTGAGTTGGGAGAGTAATTTGTAATTTTTCTTGTCCAAGATAAAGGTTTGTTTACCTGTCTGCTGATTATAACAATAAACTGCCTCTGTTACCACCTAAAATACTGTATTTTACTGTGTGTAGTTTCTGGATGATTCTTAAACCCAGACCGAATACCTAATAACTTGGAAAAGACTGAAAAATACTTAAAACTAAAATAAAATGCTTGGATATTCCTATATTAAATTGTTTCATTTTCAGTCCTTGTCACAGCAGAAGGAATTAATTTTTAGCTGCTGTAGCTCTGAACAAAGGAGAGGACACCACCTCTAACCATTGGAATTTGGTAGTCTTATTTTGCTTTTTGACTAGTTCTCCTGGCAAGAATGTGTATTAGTCAGAGTTAAGAGGTTCTGTGCTGTACCATCAGCTTCAGTAGAAGAGTGACCACACTCGTATCAAACCTGAGTGACTGTTTTTCAGTAGTCACAGGTAAGTTGCCTGAGAAGAATGAAGAAGTGTTACGTTTAAGAGAAATTTTAGACAGAATATAATTTCAATTAGTATATATGCAGCTTTCTCTCATCTCTGTGTTTTCTATCGTAGTTCAATTGTGAAAAGCTTCAAGATTTTTTTTTGGTTGGTTGGTTTTTTTGGTGTGTTTTTTTGTTGTTGTTGTTGCTGCTGGAAACTAATTATCAGTTCCAATGTAGTTCAATATATCTTTGGTTTTCTACCTCAGTTCATAAATTTTTCTGCTTGTATCACTGAAATTAATTGCTGTTTTTTACCTGGCTAGAAATTATTCAGAGTTTGACAAATTTTCGTGGTATGTTCAAGTCTATTTCCACAAGGAAAGAGGTTTTTTCCCAGCAAATTTGAAAGAGCCATGAATATGTCACAGTCAGCAAGCTTTAGAATTTTAAGTTAAGAGTTATAAGTTTGAACATTATACAGTTACAAACCATGTATACATATGCATACAACATTATTTTGAAAAAAGATATGCATCTCATGTCAAAGTTTCAACCCTTGAGTAATTTATGCATATAAAACTGTTACAAAACTTTTTACCCTAAACTATGTAAAATAGTTCTCATTAGCTCATTACTTTGCCATTAATTTGTTGTCTCACTGATTCATGACATCCGAAATACTAGTGACTGGGGTCATAAGAAGCAAATTCTGAAAGTATATAATTAATACCAGTTCCTAGAAGTGTTCTTCTCTTTCCTGGTTTGTGGCACCCTTGGAGAACACGCAGTTGCAAATGGACACATGCATGCTAGTTCTAAAGGTCTAATTGCAGAAAGACCTCTCCAGATGCCAGGTGGACAGAGAACTCTCTGATGAGAACCCATCTCAAGATCTCCATATATTCAAGGAGGTATCTGCTTCCTGAGATCTATCTGAGCTGATAGAAAAAAATTCAAAGAGGCTTTATAAATTTGAACAATATATAGATATGATTATAATTTTGTTCCTTAAACCATTCTTTGCTGCATATTTGCTATTTGAGCTGGGCATCAGCTGTAAACATTTATTTTTCATTAATTTGTAAACATAACATCTTTTAATATTAGTCCATCAGCAGCTGCACTGTCAAAGTTAAATTTTCTCACAATTTAAATATTTAGTTACAACTTCCTCTTATCTTAAAAATTGTCAGGTAGACAATACTTTCAACTGAGTATGTCTTTTCAGTGGCAGACGAAGCAATTTCTGTTCAGTTTTTAAGAGAAAATAGCTCCTTTGGTATTAAATACCACAGTAATGTAAAAGTAATTATATGTAAAGATGCTGCTGCTTTTTGCAGTATCTTTGGGGAGAGAACATTCATAATTGTCTTAATCATTTTCAATTTTTTGCCTTTTCTGGCTGTATTATTCTGCCTTCAAGTTGTTCATGTTCTCAATTCACAGAAAACACGTTTCTCTTTACAGTTGCACTAAATAATTCTCCTTAAACACTCTCCTCAACAACTCAGTCTATACCAGCAGTATAAAACAGTAAAGCTTCATAAGAGATGAAATACTGCTATTTTTATAGGATGCAAACTGGATTAAAATTCACAGAGTCCTTGTATGATCCCTACTTACAAGCTTCCAGGGTTTGTCAGAAGAAAATGCCTTATTACTGTTTTTTCCAAAGCTCTCACTTACATGTATTACACAGCCTAAAAAAGAAATACTAACTCCCCTGTGAATCATGAATAAGAAGAAATTCTTCCAAATGAAGCTTCAGGAATGCCTTGTGTTCCAGGTCTTATTTTAATTCAGTCTTAGGACAACATGAAAGAATAATCACAGCAACTTTGTGACTGGCTTTTGAGAAATGCCTAGGTTTCCTCAGAATGAATTTTACACCAAGGGGAAAGTTTAATCAACAATTATGTTCCTCAATGTTTCTTTGCAAAGGTTTGTTTGATTATGTGGCAAATTTCATTTTGCTTTTATTCCAGTGAGAAATGAACCAAAGCAAGAGGTTTCTATGTCGACACTGACATTGCATCCAAACACCTGGCTACCAAATCAAGCTAGCTGGTATAATACTGAATTTTGCCTGTTGTGAATGTGGTGAGCTTGAGAGAAGTGGAGTATTTTGGGGAAGGTGTGGAGCTCTCTATTGCTTGCTATAGAAGATACAGACACAGCTGTAATTTCATCTCATGATCTGTCTAGCAAATGTAGCCTCATTGAAAACAACAAAGTATTAGTCTCAAAATGTCTGGCTACTGATCACAAACTTCTCTCTTGGTAATCTCTAACCAGAAATGCTCTGACACATTTCTCAGTGAGGGAACTATTAGCAATCAAAGATACCTCATGATGTGAGGCACATGAGTTACATGAAGAATACTGCATTCAGGCTACTTTACTGTTCCAGTAAAATTGCTGAGGTGGGGACTATAAATGGTCTTGGAGGACTACCACCTCTGTTCTCAATTTCCTATAGTTCATAACATTTTCAAACTGGGATATTAGATGGGAGAAGGTTTTCTGTGTTTTCTAAGGGTTTGATTATAGATGGGACAGAGTTCTTTATTTGCAATCATAATTTCTGTTGTGGTTGAATCCACAGGTGGATTCATGCAGAAAGACTGGATGTTTACACCATAATCTAAATTATATAGTGTTTTTCTATCTAAACACTGCTTTCTTGTGAATCATACTTCTTGGATTCCACCTGTTGTCTAATCGGTATGTTAGCAAATAAACTTAAGCCTCAGTGTGACTGAGGGACAAAAATCAATCTGTCTTCACTGTGTTGTGTCATTATCTTGCTATTGACTGGCTTTGCATTTAACAATTTCCAGTTTCATTTCTGTTTCTTTTCACAGTTCATGTAAGTAAACACTGTAGAAATTTTTTTTCCTATTGCTTTGAAGGCTAGGAGTGTCTCCCCCTCCCTGCCTCCAAATATGACCTTTACGATGGAGTCTGTTTTTTCATTAAAAACAACAGTGTCCATATATATTTCTCCTACAACCAGTATTCTTTAATTAGATGTGGACTTTTAAGAGAAAACCTTTGGTGGTGTGCAGTTTTGAAGATATGCTCTCTATACACTGAAGTCCCAGCCATATTTTTAAAAGAATCTTTAATGCTCTGGGAAATGCCTGCAGGGCTCTAAATTAACGTCGCCCACTGATAATTATGGAGTTGCCAAAGTTAGCTAATGTTCATGTAGCAGCAGCATGAAATTGAATATTTTTGTACCCTTCCATACCAAGGCTAGAACAGAAGTCCAGGGAGAAAATTTATCTGCAATGCACTTGAATCATGTAGTTCCAATAAACAAAGGGGGGGGGGGGAAATTCCTTTTTTCAGGTGCCATTCAAATTTCAAAAAGACAAAAAATGCTTTCATTTTTCAAAGGGCATAATTAGTAACTATCCATATAATTACTTTTAAAATTAATAAACAACTTGGGGAACTTGCTTGACATTTTTCATGAATATTTAAAGTATTTCTATTTTTTTTAAACCTAATGGGCTGCTTTTGTGTTCAGAGAATTATTTGTTGTGCACCCTTCCAAATTGTAGGGATGTTTTGTTATTGAAGGCATTAAGAAAGCAAGACAACTATGACTAAGCAAGAATAAATCAACCCAGTTTCCTTCTACAAATTAATTCTCTTTAGGCTGAAGACCCTATCCTTTTGCTTGAAAGAAGCAATAGTGTTGGCCTGGGTCTTTTGACAACAATGGAATATTATCTCAACAAGAGTCATCTACTGTGTTTCCATTGGCCACTGTTGTGTTCCTCTTTTACATCATGAAGATATGATTCTGTATAGAAGCCTGCTAGGAATGACAAGTGCCATTAAATGATATCAAGTGGTTTGATAAAAACAAGGAAACATAAGATGCTAAGAAAAAAAAATGAAGATGAGAAGAGAGAAAGGGACCAAAGATAAAAAGTATGATGAAAAAACACCATAGCAACAAATCTCCCCTGCCTAATTCCACATAATGTGCAAAAGAGCATTATTCTCCTCCCTTAATCTTACTAAAATTTGAACCTGCTGCCTCCCAATTTGGCTGCTGGGACTGGGAGAAACAATGCCAGAGGGAGACTTCTGAAAACCAGCAGTAATTGGAGCTTGCTGGCCAGCATTACAGACAGCACAGACTGAAGTAGAGTGTGGGCAGGGCTACAGACAAAGGTGGTGAGGAAGTCAAGGTCTCTGGAGACTTAAAGTGAGCAGAAAGCTTGTGTTTATTTTTCAAGGTAAAGCGTGGTTGCATGAAGTAGGGAAGAAAGGACTAAGGATCCAGCTAGGTCCCATTCTAAAGTCACATCCTTTCCTAGCATCACCTGGTGTCCCAAAAAGCTCCCAATGTTAGCTGTAACACATTGTCCCTGCTCCCTGCTCCCTGTGGTGCTCCCTGCGCTGTCCCCATGACTGACTGTCCTTGGCCAGAGCTGGCAATACAGCTGCCTGCATGGAGATGTTCATTCTTCACTTCTTTCAGCTTTGGAACTGAAATAGCCTGACCTGAAACCATTGTTAGCCCTGGGAAGTAGGTCATATTTTGGCAGTAAAATATAAATAGTATAGTTATATGTGGACATATACATAAAACTATATATATTCTTACTAACACTGTTAATTAGAAGATTTGTTTGCCAAAAGGAATCCAAGTGTTTAGCAATGTTTGAATGAAACACTGAATACATTTTCAGCAGAAATATTCTTTTTGATTACTGAAACTGAAGTACTTCAGTCAATTATTCCCATAATGTTTTCTTGGGAAATATTTACTTCATGTAAAAAACCAACCTGTGAACTGTACCTCTCCAAATGACTAGGGTGTTTAGCCATACAACAGTTACGTGCAAGTAGTAAGACAGAGACAAGACTAATGGAGAAGGTTTTATCAGAATTACTGTTGCTTGAAAGGAAGAAAATTATAGTGAGGACTGCAAAGAAGAAAATTATATGTTGTCACCATTTATTTTACACAGGAGGAATGTTGTGTTTTTCCATGCTAAGTGTAGCTGCAAATTCAAAGATCCTCCTATAAACTCTGTGTAATTCCAAATAAATAAAACTACATTCTAAGCCTCAACAAAAAAAATTCAAAATCATGAACCACCATCATGATCCATTATTTCCTTGTTACTACGCAAGCAGTACTGCCTAAGTCAGACAGAGAACATGCCTGCTCTTATACAGGACCTAGGATACAGAATAATAATTCTCAATGGTATAAGATAAGAGTCTGTTCGAGCATCAAAGGCCTACCAAAAAACACTAGGAAGGGTAAAATGAGCTTCAAGAATTAAACAGGATTAAATAGTGCTGCTACAGCTCTATCTCTGGAAAGTTACTGCCAGAAAAGCAGAGGGAATATTCGCACCTTCAGGTTAGATGTTTAAGATGCCCGTCATATGTCTTGAAAAAAAGCTCTGTGTCAATGCACTTGCCACGTCTGCCTTTACATGTTGAGCCAAGTATGCCTTTTCTAAAGTCATAAATTACATGGTTTAATTGAAATCTATTTTAAAATCAATTCTGTTAACTCAGTGCCTCTGAATTCACTGACGCAAATCGAACAGGAAAAAACAGGTTTAAGCTGATTAAAGAGACTGAACATAAAGACTGAACACAACCCCTTTTTTCCTGTAGCGTGAGCAAATGCAGATAGTCTGGATTTATTCATGAGAAACTAAAGGCTAAGACTACAGAATTTTGTTTTTCAGGAAAAGGAGGATAACCAGAACTTACTGGGAGAGTTTGCTTTATCTTACTTCTGTTTGCATCATGCCTCACTTACGTCATTTTGTCTCATGAGCATTAAATTCAGAAAAATTTTAGTTTAAAATTCCATTTCAACGCATCATGAATCACTTTCACTTAACAAATGACAGCTTAGAATCACATGAAATTGCTTCCAAAAAGGAGTGAGATACCTTGGCAGGTATTAACTAATTTAAATCCTTCAGAAGAACCACTGAAATCTCAGATGCTCAGCTCAGCATCATGTCCAGAAATCAGTACGAATGAGAGAAGACCAAAGATGGTTGTTGGTAGCTCTGATCTCATACGGCACGAAGAGAACTTCTTCCTGTCTTTGCTTCCCATGTTCTGTCTCCAGCACTCACTGTGTACCAAAACCACCTACAAACTCCTACAAATAAGAATATTTATCCATAATCTTACACTCCATAAAATTCAGCTACAGCCTTAGGGTTTTTTGTAGAGGTTTCTGATGCAGTTAGCATCAGCAGGCTTCTACTGTGATTATGCAGTTGGATTTTCAATTTTTTTTTTTTAAAGTTCTATCCTTCTGCAAGTGTCCCAAGTGTTTCCAGTCTTATCATCAGCAAAAACCCATGCAGCATTCTTTTGTGGTTATGACTATTTTTTGAGTGTGGTCTCCAGTGTAGTTGATGATTCTTGTAGGACATTTCAGTACTGAAGGCACCAGGTACCTGTAGACCTTCCAAGATCCCAAATTTTCATATCCTCTATTTCCATTAAGAAAAAATGATGTAAAAATACGAAAAATATTTTCTCCTATGGTAGTTTCTTCTGTTAATGTATACAGAAAAGAATCAAAAGGCCTCAGTTCACATTTGGCTCCTTATCTATTGTCATTCAAGTCCAATTGCTAAAAAGCTTTTACTAGAGCACCTCCTGGCTCTTTTTGATAATAGCAATTTGCCTATTGACTTCTGTGGAAGAAAAGCAGGACCTTGATGAAGTAATTCATCCAAGTACAAAATGCATTTTTTAAACTTTGTCAGCAATGAAGTAAAAAGCATACTTCCCTTCCCTGTTGCCAGGTCAGTACACTGGGATATTTTTAAGATCAAGTTCAGCAATGACAATATAATGGACACCAAATTACTAGTAACATACATTTCTTCTGGTTCCTCCTTTCGTATTTAACAGTGTTTCATTACAGGTCTTAGAGCTTCATTAGCATACAGGACAAAAGTTATTGTCACACTCTGTTTTGCTTTTCATTACTAAAATAAATTAATTATGGTTCTTGAAATTCATGAAGCATTGCCACTTCAAGTGGTCTAAGCATATTAAGCTGTCTGCTTTGGAAAAAACAGTAAGGCCACATCAGCAAGACTGACATTTATTTCAAACTCCTACTCTAAAATCTGTAGTTAACAAGGTCAAAAAGCATTGGGTGAATTATAGGACAAGAATTCTTAAGATGATTTGCAGCAGGGATTTATTATGAAGCCAAAATTGTATTGTCAGGAGGAAGCAGATATGTAGTGAATATGAGCAAAAAACCAGTCCATCTACTTTACATGCTGTCAAGTGTTAAAGGCAGGAATGATTCACAACTGCACAAATGTGCAATTCTGAAACCATAGGAATTATTTCGTCTTGTATCAACCTTTGAGAAAAAATACCTTTGCGTATGGCCTAAGTGTGGAAATAACTAGTTTTTTCCCCTCTTTAAGACAGAAAAGTATTACCCTATATCCAATTAAACTTACTTTGCAATGAATAACTGAGATACATAAGAATAAGTTTGCTGGAAGTAGATCAAACCATGCATTTTAAACTTGGCTAACAACGGGTTTCCTCACTGAGATTTCCTTTTTTCTCTTCCAAGCAATGGAAGTTTCACAGGCCTTTTTTTTTTAAATTCTTCTTACACTCTACAGGAGTAGGAGGTCTTGCATGTAGCTTCACATTCCCCTTCCAAAGCTGTTGCAATATGCATCAGAAGTAAGAGAATGTTCCAAGAGGCTAAAGGACAGCGTGGGAAAAGAGGGTTGGATGAAAAGTGCATCCCAAACTCTCCAAGAAGAAACTGAGAAAGCTGCAAGGAGGCTCCTTGTATCTGTAGACTTTTTCAGATCTTTGGCCTCATGCAACATATGTTGTTTGATGCCAACTCTAAGTATGTTCTCTGCTTATTGTTATACTGTTGCTAAGTGATCTAATAATTTATATTAAATACTTTGCAGCATAAAGCAAAGTGAGATCTCTGAAAGTCCTGCTTTGCTTTTTCACCAAAGCCCTGAAGGGAGAATCCAGGGAAAGAGGTACTGCAGGGCAGGTATGGACAGGCTGAGAAGTGGCTGAGTCACCCTGTTTGAAAACCTATCTATATCTAGTTAGTGAATCTTTTTCACAGCCTGGGAAGGTATATAAATATTACTTCTCTGTTTTAAAGTAGTCTGGGATGGAAGTGAACATATGCTGCTGTGTTATAAAAATGCCTTTAACCAGGTGAGTGAAGGCAAATTATGCTGTGAATGTGCCTTATAAAGTACTACTTATGCCCCTGCTGGTTACAGTTGCAGTTTACCTGCTGCAGAACCCTTATATTTACTGTTTCATCAATGCTTTACAATTTTGTTAAATCTGATATCCATGAACTGCTTTTTCTTGGAACACACAATGAGATACATGGTGATACCAACGGGAAGAGGTTTGTGTTCAAGTCTTGAAGTTGGACTTGGATGGGTCTTTGATCAACCTGGTCAAGAGGAAGGTGTCCCTAGCTGTGTGGCAGGAGAGTTGGAGCTAGATGGGCTTTAATCTGGTCCTTTCCAGCTTAGGTGACTTTATGATTCTGTGATGTATCTTCTTATAAGAAAGATTCTGCTTCTTATATAAGAGACTGTCTTTCTGCTAAATAGGTATCCACTCTTTCCTAACTCCTAAGAAACATATGATGTAAGATGAATGACAACACATAGCATCTGAACACAGCACAACAGAAGTGAGGCAAAAATTAAAGTTAATCAAAACATACATTGAATTTTCTCCTCCCAGAGTCCTATTCCTTCACACTACTAATATTTACTGTGTGAGTGGGGAAAAGAAGGAGGCTTGTACAGCTCCAGTTAGAGCAGAAAATTTTTACGAAGTTAGTCTTGTACTCTGAATGAAACTGGACTCATTGGTGACTAAACTGATTGCATGTTTAACTGATAAATATCCTAACCATGTAAAAACATATTCCTGGCAAGCAAAATAATATATACAGGTGTTCTTTTGGGGCTATCTGCTGAAGCTGGGAATCAGATTCAGTGTCTGAGAATACCACGTGTTGTCACTGCTTAAAGCAATCAGTCCAGAACACATTATTTCTTTGTACTCTTGGTTTTTATTATTTAGCCAAAAGAACCTTTGTTTCCCCTCTGAGTGGATGTCACTTGAATATAACCAGAAGAGCCAAAACTGATTTTGAACATCTTGAAAGAACCTATTACACAAATAAAGTGCACTGTGGGGCTTCCACATTGACGAGTTGAAAGAAAGACACTTTCAAATTGATGCATGCTTGGGAATGCTAATGAGCAGTCTTGGACATATGAATAAACAGCAGTGTTACAATGCTGTTGAATAGTCATCTTCTCCAGGACGTGTCTGCCAAGCAATAGCTATCAATTTTATTTTTGTTACAGAATCTTCTGTATATGGTATTCCTTCTTTCCTTTTTTTCCCCTTATTTTTCTCTCTTTTTCGTTTTGTTGTTATTTTAATTTTTTTCTTCCTCCTTTCCTGCTAGCTGAATATTAAAAAAAACCCTATTAGTAAAAAATTCTTGTCTATGGTCAGTCCTTTTATCAAAATATCTCTTCATTGACTTTTTTTTTTTTTTTTTAAAGAAGCAGCAGCAAAAGTTCAGAAACATTCTATAGTTATTCTAGTATGGAACTGGGGCAAGTTAATGGGGAAATAACTTCCCTTTGTGAGGAAGTACTTCATCCGTGGTCAGCTGACTTCTGTGTTTCTTCTTTTAAACTGTGCAAAATGTATGTCAAGGCTGCTTTTAGATGTAACTGTTACATCTGCATTACAGATAATCCTCAAAATTTCAATAGGTCTGGCTGGAGAAGTGCATAATGTTCTGAATATTTGCATGTATACACACATCTGAAACTGCTAAAGTTTCCTCCCTTCTCTAGGGTCCAGTTTGGGTTATTATTGTTTTTAGCCCACTACTTTTAAGACCCGAGGAATGCTCAGCCTTGCTAGTTACTCCTTGAGCCTTACCAGGGTGATGCCTGATGTCCTTTCAGGACTGTATTCCATATATATATATGGTTGTCCCCTCAAAAAGATGTTACTGATCTGTAGGAAAACAAATACCCTAAGAAGCCAACAACCAGAAAAGCCCAACAGCTTACAAATAAAAGAGGTGATGTGCTGTAACAGATATCTTTGTGATGCATTTATATTCTCAATGGGTATGAAAGATTTGGGGTCAAATATGAGGCTATATGGCCAAATATGTAAGTTAGCACTGATAAAGATGTCATCATGGGAAATATTGCAGAGAAATTTAAAGATCTTTAAAACATTAAAGCAAGAAATAACTAAGAGCATGGAAATTGTCCATTTCCTTTATTAAAGGAGCTTATATTGATAAAATATACATTGGGAAATACATAAATGGACCAAGGAGATGGGCACTAAAGACAGAACTGCTGAGTGCAACCGAGCTATAATTTCTTGGTCCAGGGATCATCAAAAGGAAAAATCAGTATCGTCCAAGGTTAAATGTGACTTAAAACTCCTAAGTGGCAATAACTGTCCAAACAGGAAGAAATGACAGAGTTGTTCCATTACACTGAACATAAATTAAACACATTTGTCAATGAGTTCTAATGGCAAGATATAGTGACTTTTATGCAGGTGAAGTCTCCCGATGAAGCAACTTCTCCTATATATTGACTATAAGTTTGAATAATAACCTTTATGTTAAAATTTCTTTCAGAAGACAATGTCACCTTGCATTTTTCTTACAATGGGCAATAAAATCAGACCATCAGTTCTTCTAAAAATAATACCCATATTTTGCTATCAACAAAAGCTATCAACAAAGTGATTCTTTAAATATATTACAAAGATATTTTCCAGTTTTAGCTCTTTGTATACAAATATATAAACAATTTATATGGCTGAATGTGATTTTACAGATCATTACAAATTTGCAGAGCCAGTAATGCATTCCTGAAATCCACATTTTACTTATATAAAAAATTGTCATGTTAAGCAGTCTGTTAGCAATAGTCGTGCTGATGTATCTGACTTTATTGTAGTTGTCTTATGATGTCAGAACTGTGCTAGTTTCTTTACTCTCATCATATCATTACTTTTTAAGAGATGTGATAGGTTTAAACATTCTGCTTATCTACCTCATGATTGACAACTGAACTTCTGCACTGCCAGATAACTACTTATCTTCAAGCAACATAGTATTCAAAAAATTTAACAGCTTGCAGTTATTCATAATTGCATCTGCTGAAGCTGTAGCCTCCAAAATACACTGTATTTTCTTAGAAGACAGTCTTCTGGAAAGGTGCTTTTTCAGGAGGGAACTGCAGTGTCATGGTTGAGCTGCAAGAGAGTACAGGTGCT
The DNA here is from genome assembly GCF_008360975.1 of Lichenostomus cassidix. NCBI lineage: Eukaryota > Metazoa > Chordata > Aves > Passeriformes > Meliphagidae > Lichenostomus > Lichenostomus cassidix. The sequence continues at coordinate 37,433,661 of NC_139480.1, read as the reverse complement.
GCATGCACCCACAGCCATCTCCAGGGCTTCCTATCTAACTGCATGGCTTTTGTAGCGTGAGCCAGATGTTACTTGAGGAAAGAGAGGTTGAGCACAAGAAATGATAAGGTAAGAAATTGTTACTCTTGAATTACTACATACCACAGGAGTTTACTGAAATTACTATTTTAAAATCCAGTTACCATACGTTCTGTGATCCAATAAGGATTAAGTATGTCTGTTTCCTAGCCATCATTGTTTTAAAAATGTCTTACCCTCAGTTTCAAAATATCAGATGGGATGTATGTGCTTTAGCCATTAATGATGACTAATGCTAAAGCAAAGATACTAAAGGTTTTAAATCATAAAACCTGAAGTGATATTTAGGAGCAGCAGAAAGTTCAGGTTTCACCCCATTGAAAGGTCAAATGGGAATAAATAAATAAAAAAAAGACAAATCCCCGAACTTTTATTAAAGCAATAATATCTTGCCTTTGTATGGTGCTCTTTTTCTGAGCACTGTATAAACATTAATAACATTAAAAGTTCTACAACCTGTGGAGTCTCCATTTTACAGATAGGAGAAAATAAGGAGTGAAAACTTATGATCTAACCTCTAAGCTGTGCCACTTAGGTCAATCTTAGGAAGCCTTGCTTAATTTCTGGTATTACAGAATAGCCAGAATTCCCAATAAATTTTCAGAAAAGATAAATAATTCAGTACTTATGAAGCTGAGTCCAGAGCTTCTGAACTTGCACTCTTGAAAATTAACTGTCTTGCTCACAGTCACACATAGGCAGCAGGAATGGCACTAAAAATTCTATTTGAATTTTTACCTTAGGGTTAACACAGGGCATAGATTCAGCAGATAGCAACTAGTGAAATTGGTAATGTGTCCTCTGTATAAAAAAGACAAGATGAAATTGCATTTTGGGTTTAGTTTCTTTAGGGCCAAAATCAGTCTTACCATGGCTCATTTATTATGTGTGGTCAGCCTCTTTGAAGCCAGCTAGGTGAGCCAGAAACTCACCTAGACAGTGGGGAAGTCTAGCAAGCCATAATTTGTCTGACTCCCGGCAAAATGGCAGTACTTTAATTCTGCTCTGTAACTGAGCAGAACTCCCTTGCAAACACCTTTAAATGTAGTTCATAGTTACTTTCTGCTTCTAGAAAATACATACATCTGTACCATGTGACAGAACATCGTGTCAGTAACTTGAGTTACACCAGAGAATGTGTGTCCATCAGTGTGAGCATAACGAACACTCTGTGCATCAAACAGGGCTCTGTCCAGCCCTCTCTTTTATCTGGCTCTGCAAAGAGCAGCCCTGGTGGTTTCTCTTAGTTGTCTCTCAGCTTCCACAATTACTGGATGTGTGTTGCTAGAGGATACATCAATGACCATCTCTCTTTAGTATCCAGTTATGGATTTTTGACCATGACTTTGTCTAATCCCTTCATGAACATGATGATGCCATATTCTCCAACTGATTTTCTGAGTTACATTGGCTGGTATCTAGTTCTTGTCCCACAGACTTTTTTGAATGATAGAGTCTATTCATTTAACTTGCCAGCACCTTCATGTTTTCATCATAGCCCCCTGTGCTGGTTTTGGCTGGGGTAGAATTAATTGTCTTCATTGGGGCTGGTATGGGGCTGTGTTTTGGATTTGTGATGAATACAGAGCTGATAAAATAGTGATGTTTTTGTTATTGCTGGGGAGGGCTTACACAGAGCCAAGGCCACTTCTATTTTTCATACAGCCATGCTGGTGAGGAGAATGGGGGTGCTGGGAGGTTGAAGGGACACACCCTGGACATGTGACATCAACTGACCAAAGGGATCCTTCAGACCATATGGCATTGTGCTCAGAGTATAAAGCTGGGAGAAGGAGGAAAGGGGGGCCATTTGGAGTGATGCTGTTTGTCTGACCAGCTCACTGTCACATGTGAGGGGGCCCTGCTGTCCTGGAGATGGCTAAACACCTGCTTGCCCATGGAAAGCAGTGAATTAATTTTTTCCTTTGCCTGTGTGTGCACCTTTTGCTTTCCCTATTGAACTGTTCTCTCAGCCTGCAATTTTACTTTGATGCTCCTCCCCACATTGTGGGGAAGAAGGGTGTTTAGCAAATGGCTGCATGGTGCTTAATTTCCAGCTGGGCTTAAACCATGACACCCCCTTCAGTTTTTCATTCTCCAAACAGAGAAGTTATAGCTTTTTGTCTCTTTATGTAGGCACCTGCTCTATCTTTAATCATTTTAGTTGCCCTTCTCCAGATCCACAGCTTCTTACCAGCTCAATAAAAATGCATTGCCAGACTAAACAGCTCAGCTCAGCCTTGCTGGACTGGGCATCCCTGCCCTGTTTTAATGTGTGGTGTAGTCCTGCCACAGAAGTGTGATTTTATATCCACTGACTGCAACAGTAAGACTGCCCTACATTCCCATCACTGTGATTAAAATAGGAACAGAAGCTCACATTGCATGTGGAAATGTTTTTTTTTTTTCCTTTTAATTGAAAGAATAGGAATAGAAAAGGAGGCTATTTCATTATGCTTTTAAAAGGGATTTGGAGATGCTGGCAATCTCCAGAAAAGTTTCTTTTTGCTGTATTTTGTGCCAAACTTCACAAAATTACTGTTTGGCTATGCACTGACTGCACAATGCAGATTGTTCTTTGTGATTCCCTGGATTAAATCTAGTTATAAAATATACCTTCCAAACAAAATCCAAATTCTCAAGCTGTCTTTAATTTTTAAAAGTAACAAAGTTCTTTTATTTTTTTGGTTTTCTTTTAAAACTGATGCTTCTAAAAATTTAATGAATTTCTGTGTCTTAAAAATAGGAAGATACTTAGCAGTTTTATTTTTAAAAATTATTAACTTAAATTGTTCAGAAGAAGGAAAGAAATTAGCTGCTTATTGACTTGTTTGACTAAATAGGTGCTGAAACTCCATCCTGGGGCAATTGATTACTGACCTGGTTCTGGTATACAGCTTTACAGCTGTGTTACCCAAGTGGTAGAGATATTGACATTCAAAAGTCACAAATTCCTCCACTCCTCAGCCACCAAATGCTGTGTGAACACAAGCATCCTACTCAAGTCACAGATTTTCCTAGAAAAATTCCATTGGAATAAAGACCTTAAATAATTTTTTTAAAATTTATCCTTGTTTGCCCTAGGTCTTAAATCTGCACCTGTAACAGAGGCATAGTATTACTGTGTGCATCAGCCCAATGCATGGAAGACCCAGGGTAGCTTCCTGTCACTCAAACTCATAGGTAAAAATTTTAGACATCTCAGCAGTGCAAACATCTTTCCAGCCAGTTTACAGCAGATGATTCCCTCAACATCCCCATACTCTCCCTGTGCAGACCTGGGTGCTTTAGGAGATTTAGTGATGCTTTGAAAAGACAGGTAGGCCAAAGTGTCCATGGTGTATGTGTTCCTGCTTTAATGTCCTGCATCTGCTTAACCAAGTCCTTTTCCCCAAAGCTCTTGTTCACTAGAGTGTAATAGTTTTGATCCCTTCATACTGTCACTGCTTCTTGGGGAAGCTTGAAAATATCACAAGGCTAAATGAGATCTTAGGTTACCTTAAAATAGACTCCAGCAGTTCTAAGACAAATGTAGTTTAAATATGGAGCAGAAAAAGGTCTCTCTGGAAAAAACACTTGGATCTCTGCCGAAGCCACTGCAGAGCTGCCATTTCTCCATTAGTTCAATATTCAAATGCTAGATTGAAAATTACTCTTGCTCTTCCTCACGAGGACTACTTAAAAATGGAAATTACTCTAAATTGCCAGGCAATAATTTCTCTCAGGGGGTTTGCTACATTTTAATTCTACTTACTTCTCTCTTTTCTCCTATGTACACCATCTTTCAAATGTTCTATTTCCTCAAGGCTGTTTATCCTCCACCATGAAATTTCTGCTTTCTGGCTGCCAGAAAAAATAATCAAAAGTAGGTGATTGCAGAAACCAGAAGGGATGCCTGTCTTAGCTGGCACACCTGGCTACAGCATTTACAGCAGGTTGGGTAAATTGACCTTGTATAAGTCCTACCATAGAGTAAGTACAATTGAGATTTTTCATGGTCAGGATAAATAGTTGATTATTTCTCAGATCACAGGTAATATTTTACAGCTGTTCTGAGTGAAATAGTGAAGTAGTGAATTTATAACAACAACTGAAATCCTGGAGGAAAAAAGCCTCTCTGTCCAGCAGTGAAAGAGGCTGTAGAGCCAAACACAGGTGGGAGGAGCCTGCAGAAGTGACACATTGAGATCTTTCCTCTTGAAGCCCTCAAGGACTGTGCTCTGTACAGGGAAGGTAAACCTCTTCATCTCTGCGGCTTCTGCAGTCTTGTTTTCATTTTGGTCTGCTACTGAATTATCTACCTACACACATATGTGGAACACAAGTGAGCCAAATCCTGTTGAAATCTGTATGCTTTCAGGACTTGGTACAAAAGTGCCTTCAGAACTTGATACAAAAGTGCAAAACTTCAGTGGTTCCTTAAATCAAATAACTGACATGAAAATATCTCTAACAGCTATATACTGGAGTACTAGAACTGTTGAGAGTAGGAAGGGCAATTTCTTGGTTTTCCAGTTATTAGAGAACTACAAGTGCGACAATGACATTTTCCATGGGGGAAGAAAGATCAGGTCATCCTTTTCACCAGCCCACATGGAAAATGGCCAGTGAGCAATTCATTCTGTACTGAACCACAATTTTTTTTTGCCACACATTCTGCAATGCTTGAAATCCATAACCTGGAAAGAGCCAAGTCCAGCAGAAGCATGTCCTTCAAAAGTACTGCATCTCTTTGCATCCTTAAACCTTTCTGGTTTGTCTTGATCCGCTGAAGTCCAAAGAGTTTCTATGAGTTGATGCTGAGGTGGATAAACCAAAAAGAGGAAAGGAGTATGAAATTCATGTGGAGTTGTAAGACGTAAATCAGTGTCAATCAATATTCCATGCTTTTGGAGACACTAATCAATAAGAGGGACAGTATTGCCAGGAATGCCTTAGTTTTTGTTAATGTATGAAAAAAACAAAGGAGGAGAGGGTTTTTTTCTGGTTTTTTTTTGTTTGTTTGCTTTAGGTGAGTATGATGCATTGTCTCTCAGAAAGAAAATTGTAAGTTGTAAATTATGCAGAGCTAGGCTGAGGTGGTCTGTTGTGCATTCTTTTCAGGGGCAGAATTATAATTATTGCTTTTTCTTTCTGTTTCCTAAATCTCTGATTAGTTAAAACTGTAACATGAAAACATTGATAGGCATTATGTATAGGATGAAAAGGAGTGACAAGAAGTAAAGTTGACTGCATAGAAAGTGCTGAGTTTTAAGAATACCAAGATCTATATTTCTTTTCTGCTATTACAGGTAGATATTTGGCAGTGGTCATCCCTAAGGGTTTACTAGGACTGGCCTTATTCTTTTCTTACACTATGGTTAGATAAACAGTAGGCAAAGACAGTGTGTCAATTTGCAATTAATGACATTAGAACAAGGCTGAGCCAGACATGAAAGTCGTGTTTGGCCTTGAATTTTTATAAAACTTGTTCAGATAATCTGATCCAAGCATTGCTATTAGCACAGCTGAATTCATGGAGCGTGTATTCAAAGCAGGCTTTGATATTGTAACTAAATTAAAATTGATTTTGTAATGGCAATATCTGGTATTTTTTCTTACTTAAAAATCTCACTTCAAACTAAGTAGCTTGTGTTTGACAAGTCAAGGAAATCAAATAATTTGTATGTGATGGCAGGCAAGATCATAATGAAGATATATATGGACACAAAGTTATCGATAACAATAAAAAACCATGTAGTACTCACCACATACTGTTCTTTCCTTTGCAGTTGTGCCATTGCTAGGCAACTGAAAAAGGATGAATAATAGATTTATATACTTACATTAGGCTTCATTTGCAGGCTCATGAAAGGGATTTGTGAAAACTATCATCTTTCTGATCGGGGTCCAATATTTCTTTACTGCCAATAAGGACAAGAAAATAGATTATTTCTAACTGAAACAACTTTTGTTAATAAACAGCACAGTGTACTTTTTTTCTCAAATGCAGTCTTCTGCTTAGTAACTGAACATTTTCTCAAATTTTCATGCTTCATTTTTTTAGCCACTGTATCATGACGTTGTACAAGTCATGCATCTCATAGTTGATTAAAACATCATTAGTGAATAATCAGTAACTACATTTAAAAATATTTGAAAAATTTTCTTCAGTAGGGATTGTATGTAGCTCTAACAGGTGGAAACTCTTTTTACTGAAGTAAATAATCTAATGAGCCTCTGTCATTTAAAATCAAGTTATTAATTCCAACTGCATTTTCTACATGCTTCAGCAAACACTTAAATTCTTATTTCTAGGTGTATTCAACAATAAGAATAGAGAGACTGCTATTGGAGCATTAAAAGTAGGTGACAATCCACAATTTGTCTACAGCCTGCTGCTTCGTCAAAAAAGGGGAAAAAATAGAAAAAAATCTAGTCCCTTGATAATTAGTACCCTTTGTCAAAGCTTCAGTTACAGTTTGATGAAAAAATATTCCTAAATGTCAAGAACCATGCAGTCTGATAAATATGGATGACATTTAAATAGCAGAGGAGGCTGTTTCTGGAAAAGCAGAAGAGGCAAAAAGAAATGTATTTATGTGGAGAAATAATTTTTTTACCATGCATTCTCCTCATATATTGACTATTTTGTACTCCTAGTTTTCTTTTTCATGATGACTGTGATCCCTTTGTACTATTTCAAATGCCTCATCTGCATTTTGCAGTGTATCTTCAGTGGAAAACAGTACATTTGAATGACCCAGGCCTTTCCACTTGTAATCACTCAATATAATTGATTGAAAAGACAGAGTCAGAGAACCCTCCAAATATTTTAATTTTTCAGTGTCGCTTAAATTTAGCAAAAAAATGACACCCTGAGAAAATGAAATGGCATGTACTCATAAATTGCTAACTGTGTGATACAGATCAGTCACAGCCCTCAGTGATTACTCTTTAAACAAGTCTGTCTCACAAGCATATTCAAAGGAATTGACTTGCTGAATGTTAACAAACTGAAGGGGAAGATCTTTTTCTTCTAATAAGTTTGAAAACTTTCTTGTTGGAAAGTCTTTTTTAGCAGGCTGAAGCAGAAAGCTGCTTCTCCTGACTGCCCTTGCTGGGTGCAACAGTACCTCCTACTACAGTCTTTGTCAGAACAGCACTTAATAAGCAATGTGTAACAGAATGGAAGATGATCATGGAATAAAAAGCTACTGAAAAGTAATCTGCAATGAGAAAGGATTAACTGACCAAGCTTCTCTTTGACAGGGTTAGAAACATATGTCAGTGTGTCAACAACAGAAGGAGAGACAGGACCTGTAATGAATCCACAATCTTCATTTCCTGGTTTATCATCCTGTTGGAGCCGAGAGCATTAAGAACATAAATGCAGTCAAACAGCAAGACGCCATCTCATACAGCCTGCATGGACAGGATCCAGGTACTGTATCCCTTCTGACTAATTTTTCAAGAGACAGCAGCAGAAACAGCCAGGTCCACCCATACTCCTAGCAGTAGCATACCTGGACCACACTGCCTAGTAACTACCTGTCACGGCAGCCCTTACTGCCTGGGGTACCCCTGCTCTCTCTGAGCTGCTCAACCAAATCTGCTTTTATCAAACTTCAGTAGTTACAAACAAAAAAAGTGGAAGCCTACCATATTACAAAAATCTACCGAGAAATTTTATTTCTTAACCAATTTTATAATGTCCAAAACTATGTTTGACTTATTTATGAATATCAAATATGTGTCTTTCTTATTTAATTACAATATATGAGAATCTAAAAATAATTATCTCTCAGATTGTCTTAACATGTCTTAGCCCTCATAATGACAAGATGTTGGGATAGCTTTCGGATGAAGGCAATAATATATAGCAAATTCATCTCAGATATCAAATCACATCTTTCATACCTGATGAAACTACCAGAAGTTTACTTAGTAATCTGAGAGATTTTGAACAGCTCATTAAAATTGCTGTTCTTTAACCAGCTTTATGATCTCCATCTATTTAATTCATTATCTCAGATATGTCTCCAACTGACTACTTGGACTCCATATTACTTTGCACTTCTGAAGTACTGTGATACCAATTCTACAGCAACAAGGACTGAGAGACCTGCACAAAAACTATGTGCAAGATCTACTATGTGAGAGTCTGTGTTCCATCCCTAAACCCATGAGCAGCGCAATCCACTTGGTGCCAATATGCTGATCACAGAGATTCCCTTTCCCTCACCTTTTTGTGGCAAATGAATGGCTTCCAGTTTATTGCGAGACTGTATTTGTCCCCAGACTTGCTCACTGATGCATGCTGAAGGAAAAGAAGAGCTGTTGTCATAGTAGTACTTCTCTTTGGGCCAAGAGGGATACAGTCTGGTCTCAGATACAAAGATGATGCCCTACCAACAAATATCCTTTAAAAGAGGGATTAAAATACCGGCGCTGAAAAAGTGCACAGACCTATGAAATGAAAGATTTGCATACGGGTTTGTATTTTTTTAACTGATAAATGAGGAGAAAGGTGCAGGAAGAGAAAAATATTGGCAGTATTGAGTTTGGGGAAAGACACAAATCTTCAAACCCTTTCACCAGGCATGTATCCAATCGTGGCTCTGTTTCTGAGAAAACATAGATGTTCTGCCAGCAATACTGTAGCTTACAGAGGTGTGACATTTTGCTGCAGTGCATGGTGTTTCATCATCTGCACTATGAGAAGGTCCTGAAATAAGGACTTAAGCCACCAGTTTCAGCTGTGCTCCTAATTACTATTCTGTCCCGTTTCTGGTGAAATGAGGGAGAGCATTGCCATTGTTTTCAGGGGTACCAGAATTAGAGCTTTTGTGACTAAAGTCCTGCAGTTAAACAATACATCTATATATTCAGGTCACTTTATTTTCAGTCTTATTCACCGTATGGCTAATTTAAATGTCCCGCAGCGCAGACAAAATACTTTAAAGGTTATCTATTAAAAGCAGTGATGTATCTGCACTTGTACACAACTGCTACAGCAGTTGTTCAGAATATATATTCTGTTTTTTAAGTCACAATCTTGCTTATAAAAATTTCCTTTGCCCTTGTGTAGTCTGTTGTGTTGGTTGTGGGCTTTTGTTTTTCGTTGTTGATTTCTCAAGTGAGCTTTCCTTCTTGCACTGGACTGTTTGATATGCACAGCACAGCAGTACCTTTAACTGGAATGGTAGTTATACAGAGAGAAACGTGGTGTTGTCATCTCCCTTCCTTCTGGGAGTGCTTTGCAAAAATTGCTTTTCATGAAAAAAAATCATTGTATCTTCTTAAGGGTGTTGGAATTCAAGTAGCAAAAGACTAGACAGAAGGTTATTTAAAACGTAATCCCTTTGTTTAAATATTCACATCCCTTAAAAAGAAAAATTCATAAAAGCAATGCATGGTTAAAAATTAATAAATTTTAACTTTTTCAGATGCCATAGGTTCTGTTTCATAAAACTGTGTATTTGAGAATGAAAGCCATCTGTTATTTTTAGCGTTGTCATTTTTTTCTAAGGCAAATGTAAGAATATCTTTGTCTTCAGGAACAGTACTTCAGCATGAACTTTGAATCCCAACCCCCAGCCATCAGCTTCTTCCTAGATTAGCTGAGTGCATTGGGTCTATTTAACCATTAGCTTTTATTGAAGGATAGATGAATATCAGTCCCTGAAGAATAGTGAATTAGCTACTGCCTTGTAGCAAAGCATTTTCTCTTTTCACTCTACAATAGGTCTGCTATAAGCACAGCTTTTTACGATACAACTGGCAAGTAAAGTGGCAGGTCTGGAGAAGAAAATGGAAATCTTTTGGAAAAAAAGACTCTTAATGTGCAAGGGCTTTTGCTTTCATTTTAGTAACCTTAGAAAAATGTGATCTTTTGAGAATAGATTTTTATGGTAAGAGGATTTGAGTAATGCTTAGCTGGTCAAAAATATGTACTAATAAGTTTTAAACAACATATGTTTAATGGCATATAGAAAAGTAATAGCATCTCTCAGGGGAAAAAAAGACTCTAAAATTGTTGAAATATGAAATACAGCAATATAAACCCTAAAATAAAGTACAGCAAAATCTTGATGGAAAATACTTATGGTAAATGAATGTATGGATTTCTGTTGCTGCATCTATGTTTATACTACTTATTTTCCCTTATTTTTTTGCTCCACAGAAGGCCAACTGAAATTACATCAATTTAAGGCAAAAAGATGAGTCAGAATTACTGGCTTTTCTCCTTTATTTAAAAATATCTATGTTTACACTGAAAGAGAGATATTAAGGCCATATTCTCCTCCATGTTAGCTCTCAGCTAAAGCTCACACAGGTCTTGGATTTTCTTTTAAATTTGAAAGGATATTGTTAAAACAACATAAATAACTCTTCATGTTTTCTTTAACAGTGGGAGGAAAAGAGTTACAGATGCTTGTGCCACAGTCCCTGATAACCACAGGACTAAAAACCTTGAGGGCAGGCAGCAGATGATGTATGGGTTAAAAACCCCAGCTCTTTGGGCATTACAATATCTTTTCCCACCTTTCAAGCACTGTGACCCTTCAAATTTAGTCACTTTGTACTTTAGTTAGAGAAAAAAACCCACAGGATTGGTAGATTGCATTAGAAGCAGAGTAAAAATGAGACAGCCTCAGGACACAGTGGAGTGCATTTTCACAGACTCCAGCAATGGTCAAGACAGGTGACTACATCCCAGTGGTGGAAAAAAGGGGTTCAGAGGAAATTTTCAGGAAGGAAAATAGACTGATATCCTGTGTTTGTTTCTCTGGCAACTTGTCTTCTCATATGACAAAGTATAATTTTTTCACAATAAAAGCTACCAATTTTCTGAAAATTTACCGGTTTTCTAAAAATCACCATTCAGGCCTGAAAGACAGAGGAGAGCAAAGGTTCAGTTGACCTTTTTGTTGACCTTCAGGGATGCTGGATGGGCTCTCATATAATATGAGAAGTCCTCTGGTCCTATATGAAATTCCAGTCGCTGTCTCATTTTCTTTGAACATTTCACTCACAACATTAGCCAACACCTTTGCTGGTCACTCCATCCTTTCCTTCTTGATGAAAATACTGAAAGTAGAAATCTCTCAAAGAAATAAAGAAGACAAATTTGCAGATCCATACTGGGAAGGAAATTACATCTCTCTGGATGTAAAGAGAGAATTCCTGTGGCATTCTAGGAGCTTGATCATTTTCTGTAATAAACCTAAGATCAAAGACCTGGGCCTAATCCACTTGGTCATCATGGCCTTAGAATGTAAGGCCCAATCTAAGAGCACAGTTACCTTTTGGAAATATTTTGCTTTTTCTTTCTACATAAAGACTTGAGAAACCAGAGGCTGCTGATCTGGTATCATAGATTGGTCCCAATAGCAGGCTGTCTTCCACAGGGTGAGTTACAAGATATTCTATTCAAATGGGCAGAATCTGTCAATAGACTAGAAATAAAAGCTCAGGCTTACAAATATCCTATTTGATCTAATTGCTGCGTAATCTTAACCTTTTTCTTATGTGCTGTAGATATAAAACCAAAACAAAATGGCCAAACCCACTTCTTGCTTACTGCACAAAAGTGAAGATAACAAAAAGATTGCTTTGGCAATTTAGGGAAATATGGTTAACTTAATGTTTGCAATTTCTTGCTTAGCTTTACTTAAGTCCATGATGAGGAAGTACAGAGTGCATCTTGCCCAGTAAATATTCTACTGTGATTAGGCAAGCCTGCACGTGGCAGAGGAGGAAAAACACATCATAGTAATATTTCACGTGGGAGAACAGAGAAATTTGAGTGTCCACTTTTGAAGCCATTTGTGTCACAGTGTTAAACTATATTTGGAGCAACAGAGCAGTGTGTCAGAGAGATTGAGACAAAAGTGGGTAGCTATGTCCTGAGATGATTTTTTCATCTAGAAGACAATTGAGTCCTGCTCAGAAGCTTTCCCATCACTTCTGGCTTCTCACCTTACAGAGCGTGGCAGCCCTCAGCCCAGTCCTGAGCAGGACCTCAGAAGGAAACCGTGTTGGGAAAAGTGTCTGGATTCAGATGGGCTCAGACCTCTGTTTGCCGACCTCAGTTTAACTGATAGTGTAGAAATTATGGTTGATTCATTCACTGGATCTAGCCCATGTGTTCATGCACTTTGGCTGCAAGCAATTTAACTGCCACTCCAAATTACTTGATAAAAATCCTTATAAAATGTTGGAGGCTCACGAAATTTCTTAGAGCTGTATCATAATCCCTTTGTTCAATACAGCTAACATTTACTAAGCTTGACTACATGTTGGAAAACTCTGAGTACAGTATGTTCCAGATTTGTGATGGAACATGGCAGATTTTTGTAAGTACATTTCAGCTGTGTGTGTATCACTTTCCTCAGTCATGAGTCGCTCTGAAGTCAGAATTTTTGTCTGAGAGCTCTACTGCACAAAATATAGTTGAGACAAAAAAATGGAAAAGCTTAAAGGGACTAGATTGGCAAGCAGCTAGAACAGTCAAGTGTCTGTGAAAAAACTAGTGTCTACATTCATCTTTGAACTCAAAAGGCACTGGGTTAATCAAAAAGGCAGGCACTATGGTAAGTAACATAAGCGACATTTACTGTTATCTCTGTTGTGTTCTTTGGTGAAGACAATTTGTGACTTTTCAATCAATTTATATACCAACACATGTTATTTGCTCATGCAGGAGTCACAGGCCCATTTTATAATCTTTTCCCTGAATTTGCATCCTCCTTTGTAAGCTTTGATGAGTTCATTAATTGCAGGGACTCAGGGGGAAAGACAGTGGCCTTCTTGAAGCATTTGCTGGCAGCTTGGATGTCAGAGATTCCCCTCAAGCAATTGCAAACAACTGGTTCAACTTCCTTGGTGTTCTCTAAGTCAGTTGTTCAGAATTCTTGATCCTAGCCTTAGGACTGCAAAGATTAAACTCTCTAGTTTAGAAGGAGCCAGGTAGGGATATTGGCCTGTTATCAGTGCCTCCCTGGCTGAAGAGCTTAATATTTTATTTATTTATTTTTATTTTTCATTTTTTTCTTATTCTTCTCCCTAAAAAAAATCCTTATTCAACTATCCCTGTGCCATCTGGCAAAATACCACCACACTGATAAACTCAGTCCTTGGCATAATACAATGAAGCCCCTGAAGCCAGTGATTTGGAGCAGGAACATTGATGTGTTCTGTGCTCCTTGCTGTACTCCTTGCTGCACCCTGGGTAGGCAGTGTTCTAATATATATGTTTGGAGATAATGTCTTGTAAATGTGCTTTTGGACAACACTCTCAGGCACATGTTGTGATTATTGGGGCTGTTCTTTATAGTGCCAGGATCTGGACTTTGATGAATCTTTTTGATCCCTTCCAACTCAGAATATTCTGTGATTCTGTGATTATTTTTGTTTTTCTCAATATCAGAAACAGTGATTCTGTTTGTTTTTCCTAGAAACATATATCACTTCCATTTAGTGGATGTGCAAACTGCAAAGCCTGTACGCTCTTAAAATGTGCAAGGAATTTTCAAATCTACTCAGTATAAGTTGTTCAACCCTGCAATCCAACATAAAACAGATGAAAAGTTGAAAGCAGTCAGAACAATTCAACTAAACGTAGCACTGTGTGTACTAAGGTGTGCTGGTTTTGCATGGCCTGGCTTTTGCTATTGGAGGGGCCACAAAGATGGCTCCTGTGTGAAGCTTCTGGAAGCTTTCACTATGTCCAGCAGAGCCAATCTCTGATGGTTCTGAAGATGATGGACATGCTGCTGGCCAAGGCTGGGCCAGTTAGAGATGCTAGTTATGCCTCTGTGATAACATATTTAAGAAGAAATCAAAACAATGGGTGCATGAACTTCTTTTTAGCCAGAGAAGGAGGAGGAGGTGAGAACATGTGAGGGAAAACACCATGGAGAGACAGCAAGGTCAGTGGAGAAGGTGGGGGAGGAGGTGCTCCAGGTGCCAGAGCCGAGAATCCTCTGCCAGCTGTGGTGAGGAACATGGTGAAACAGGTTGTCCCCTGCAGCCCATGGGGTCCACAGGGATGCAGAGATCCACCCACAGCCCGTGGGGAGGAGGTGCCCATGCCAGAGTGGTGGATGCCTGGAGGAGGCTGTGGTGCAGTGGGAGTCCCAGTGGAGGGAGAGCCTTGCTCCCAATATGGATCAGCCTGGCTCAGAGGTCTGCACCCCATGGACGAGGGGCACAGGCCATGGCAGCTTGGGAGGACTGTCTGCCCGTGGGAGGAGCTCACTTTGCAGCAGGTTCAGGTGTGCTGCTGCTCGTGAGATTTGGACCCACACTGGAGGAGTTCTCAGAGAACTCTCTCCCGTGGGAGGCACCCCATGGCACTACAGGGGCAGGAGTCCTCTCCCTGAGCAGTGGAAGAAGATCCTGGTGATGAACTGACCAAAATCCCCCATATCCTGTTTGCTGCACTGTCTACAGGAAGGAGGTAGTGGCTGGGGGGAGAAAACTGTGTTCTAAGGGCTTATTCTACTTCTCATTATCCTCCCCTGACTCTGTTAGTAATAAATTCACTTTATACTTCTAAGTTGAGCCTGTTTTGCCCTTGGAATGCTTTCTCCTGGTCCTTATCTCAACTCATGACCCCTTTGTTTATTTTTTTCCCCTTGCCTCTGCCCAGCTGAGGCAGGGGAGAGCAAGTGAGCAGCTGTTGTGGGTGCCTGATGTTTGGCCAGCGTCACACCTGGACAGATTTTGGTGGAGGATGCAGGCATCAATCCCACTACCTCTTGCACTTCCAGCCCTCACCTCTGTGAATCACATATTTAAGAATTATCATTAACATTCACATTTAACATACATTCTTCCCTTAGACAACAAAAAAATCAACTAAACTAAACAGAAAGAAAAAAAGAAAAAAGAGTGCCCCACACCAGATCCACATTATCACAGCACAGAACAAAAAAATTACAAAAAATCCACCCCTGGAATCTTAACTACAGTCACAACACAAATTTCCCTCTATAATTCTACTAAATAACACGATTTAATACTTGTTTTGCCCATTATTTCTGCCCATTAGCATCCTTATCTCAAAATCCTCATGATTGGCCACAATCTCCACCAAAAGGGAGACATAAGGTAAGGGTACTGACCTGCGGAAAAATCAGTTCTAAGCAGCAACATCCTGAGGCATTACGATATTCCTCACAACAGTACTATGTGTCCCCAGTCCCCTGTCCTGTCAGCAGGATTGCCTGCACTGTTGTTTTTCACACTAGCAGGGATGCTGAGGGCTTGAGCCACTATGACGGCACCCAGCAAAATACAGAAAAACTCTTCCTAGGAAACAGAGTTCCCATTCTGCCCAGAGAATTAAAGTCTGTAGGAAATGCTGCTCACTTCTTAATTCACAGCGCATACTTCCAAAAGCAGCATTTAACAGAGAGCTGTATTTGGGACTGTGCTCCAAAATTAACTGATGCAAAGTAAATCCATGCATATTTATTCATTTTGATTAAACTGACATGGCCACCAACATTTTTCGAAGAAATAGTTCAAACCTGAGACTTTACAATAGTTTAATTACATTATATCCATTTCCTAATCATCCCCCAAATCTATGCAAAGCAGCATCACTAATTAGCCGGCCCACTGCAACTGCTAACAAGGTCACTGATTGATAATGGAGCCTTCGTAGTGTAAGCTGTGAAGTCTGAAACATCATTTCAGGTAAGAGCAGATGGACTATGTCCCTCACTACTTTTGGGTCACTGTCAATCACTATTCTTTGCCAGTGTATTTATTCTTTCCACCACAAATTTTTCAGTAATCTAAGAGATTCAGAAATGTTTCAGTAATGTACAAGACACAAATCACAGAATCACAGAATATGCTGAATTGGAAGGGACCCACAAGGATCATGTGGGGACCATCACCAAGAGAAATGTGGGGACCATCCCCAAGAGTCACACCATGTGCCTCAGAGCATTGTCCAAACACTTCTTGAGCTCAGACAGGCTGGTGCTGTGACCACTGCCCCGCAGAGCCTGTTCAATGCCCAGCCACCCTCTGGGTAAAGAATCTTTTCCTGATATCCGGCCTAAACCTCTCTGACACAACTTCAGGCCATTCCCTCAGGTCCTGTCACTGGTCACCACAGAGAGGAGATCAGTGTCTGCAGCTCCTCTTCCCCTCACGAGGAAGTTTTAACTGCAATGAGGTTTCCTCTCAATCTCCTCTTCTCCAGGCTGAACAGACCAAGTGACCTCAACTGCTCCTCACACAGCTTCACCTCAAGGCCCTTCACCATCTTTGCTGCCTCCTCTGGATGCTTTCTAAGAGCTCAATGTCTTATACTGTGACACCCAAAACTGCCCTCAGCACTGGAGGTGAGGCCACCCCAGCACAGAGCAGAGCAGGACAATCCCCTCCCTTGCCCAGCTGGTGATGCTGTGCCTGATGCCCCCAGGACAGAGTTAGCCCTCCTGAAAACAGTTTCATGAGCTCTCTTTCTAAAATGATACTTTTTCATTTTATACAGTTCACACTGATATGTTCTGACCTTTAGATTTTAAATCAGATTTTTTTGAAAACATACATAAAATTTTCATTCAATAAAACACAATAAATAGATGCTAAAATATATTGGAGATTTAAATTTTCAATTCTACCATATGGTAATATACTTTACTCTTAGAAAACATTGCAGTCACTTGCAAATTTGAAGATTGACCATGTGCTTGAATTAGGGACCTTATCAGAATAAAGAAACAGAAGAAAGAAAATATGACCTGTGCAACAAATGTCCCTCTATCTCTTTATATGAAAATGTAAGATAAGGATTCAGATCAGGACTAACATTAAATTCCTAGCTTGACTTGCAGCCCCTATTTTCCTGATCAAAGGAAAACACCCTCATTAAACAGGCAGTAACACTGGAGATTTGCTTTTTCCAGCCCCTTGCTCCATGTATTTCTGGCTTTGCTGTGACCACAAGACATAAAAGCATGAAGGCTACTCTAACTTACATTCAACTAGTAATAAGTAGTAAGAGAAGCTGTGATTTTAATTAAAATATAACTCTCATCAACAATCAGTATTAGGTACTCATAGGCAACATCAATCAATCAATCAATCAATCACTTGTAATTGGTCTTAGCTAATTGCTGTATCATTCTCAATGTGTGAAATAGGCAGTTTCATGGAAACATGGATGTTGTAGGATGCCAACTAATAAACTCCCAGGGAAATGGGGAAAATATTCAGTGGAGCAGCTCTACAAGTGATAACAGACACAATAATCTGTGGAAACAATTAAATTAAAAGCAGTGGGACAAGAAAAGAACATTACCTGTATGTAGCAACGTGGGTTTTAGGATTCCATGTGCTCCTTTGTTCCTCTGCTTTGTATACCATTGGTTCATTTTGAAATATGCTCTGCTGTACCCCGAAATCTATTGGTGGGTTCCCTATGCCTGTCTTCCCTTCATACTCCCCGGGACTGGCTCTGGGGGAGACAGTCCCTCCCCTTCCTTTCCCTTTATAAGGCGATATCCAGATCACCTCGTGGTCTTTCCATCTCTGGGCTGGCACCCCTTATCCCGTCCCTGCCTTTCCTCCCCCCTTTCTCCTCCCCTGCAACCCCCTTTTCCCCATTACCCCAAATAAACCAATCTGCCAGAACAGAGATGGAGTCCAGTTCTTCCTTCGTATCACGATATTCCTGCTTGAATTGACGCAGTTGGAAGACTGCCGCCATGCCGCAGAACCTCGGGGGCCGCCCGCCCCGGATCTGGTGGGATTACAAGAACCAGAGACCCGGTCCGGGGGGAAGCCGGCCTGTGCCACCCTCCTGGACCGTGATACAACACCTGTATAGAAACATTGGTGGCTATTTAGCATACCATTTACACTGAGGCTCAGTAGTGACGTCTGACAGCAAAGAGGCTCAAAGTATTACATTTCTGGTAGGTCTTGACAATTTTAAAGGTACTTATCTACCTACCCTTCAAAAGTATCCATTTTATATTAGTTCTATTTAAGTCTTTTCTCCATTGATTGCAGTCTCACTGGCTCACACTAAAGTATAGTGCTTTGCAATCAAAACAAAGAGCTATAAAAAGGTCAAAATTACAAATAATTACAATAATTTACAAAATTACATTAAAACTTCAAATCCTGATGACCTATTCTGTGAAAAAAAGAAATTGTAATGCTAAATGTAAAATGCACAACAGGATTCCACTCTCTTGACAAGAGGCCACAAAAGATTTCCCAAAATGATCCCATAATTACAGATCAAGATGTAGTACAGAGTTTTATGTAAGGGAAAAGTAAATTGGGAAAGTTGGTCATATCAAAGTAAAGAAATAGAGTTATGTTCCTGCATGGCCCTGGAGAAATAAACTGTAATTGACCCTTCCCTGAGAAAGGGGGGTGTACCAGGTGACCTCCAGAGGTCTCTTCCAGCTCCATCTATTTTGAGATTTTGTGATTCCTTCCCTGTGCACAAGCATAATGTATTTTGAGTAAATTACAAGGTCTCATGCTATTATTTTCCACAAGAATCCTGACCTGTTCAAGAGACTGATCTAAAACTCACTGAAGGCCACAGTAGTTTTTCCAACGGACTTCAGAATGCTCCAAATAAAATCCACCATTCCTGTGATGGATGGTATCTCTCAAATGAGGGAAAAAGACTGACTTTTGTTTTGAAATAATAATTATCACAGCAGCACAGAGCAAGACAGCAAGGAGTACAATTGCTGTCAATGCAAATATTATTTATCGGTGGATAGAACATTAAACAAATTAGTTAATTGGTAGTTAAACAATATATTACACACTTTTAAAAATTCACTTCTCAGTAAGTGAAGCCTTGCATTTTTATCTGTATTCAATATATGACATTATCTGATCTTCCCATTGTGAATCAGGGCTTGTTCTTTCTTATTCCAGTATCAATTTAAAATAACTTCTCTACCTTCAAATGAACTATTCTAAATTTATGCTGATCTGAACTGGGCCACAATCAGGGAGGAATCAGCTGGGCTGTTGTCTCTGTCTTGATGGTTTAGTGCAGAAAACATGGAAGTTGATCCTGCAAAGGGATTTATTCAAGATTTGCAGTGCTTTGAGCTGCCAACAGAGCATTTACTGCTGAAAAAACTTTGTCTCTGTGAAAGGCAAAAAGGAATTGCCTCCGTGAATATAAGGAACAATAAAGTATTTATTCTCTGATAGCTGCTTATTTTTTTACTATACCTTTTGATTATTTTGCTTACATGACACTTCTTTCTCTCCCTGCTGTTCTAATGCAAGATCTTTTCCATCTTTTGGGATCCACCTCTCTCCAGTGAGTGGCATTTCGTCAAATTATGCTTTTCCATCAGTTTGTGTCTCTATAAAACATCTAGTTTAAATAGTATTCAGTTAAAAAAAACCAACAACAACAAAAAAAACAAACAACAAAACCCGAGGAATTCTTGCACACTAAGACTCCAGGAAACTGGGGAACTGGAGAGCCATTACTGAGTCTTGAAAAAAATCTTCCTTACTGTAGAAACCACAGTATACTTTCTGGATTGGAGTAAAATTCATTTGGTTTCATCTCTTGGCTTTGTAGACATTTTGTGGAAAGTCTGAGTGAAGTGTCAAAGATAGAAGAATGCACCTCAACTTGCTTCAGACTAATCTCCTGTTTCCTATGATTTTTTACACAGATTAATTGACCTTATCTCAGCTCAGGCATTGAGTTCTTTGCAGAGAGCCCATTAATCTGCCCTGTAACTTTACAGTCAAAAGCAACACTCTCAAACCCCAGTCGTGGTCTCTGGCAAGTATGTAGGTAGATCTATAATAATAGGAGCAGCTACTACTGAGTGCCACTTTCACAAAAAAATGGTATTTTCTAAGTTTATCAACGACTTAATTGGCTACTGCAAAAGTATTTGAAAATATGTTGAACGCTAAATAGAAGCACCAAAAGTGCTTTAAAGCCTCAGCTGAGGCAATTTTAAAAATTTCAATACTGTGAGGATGGTGTGCATCTTTTGCTATAAGGTCAAGGGTTTTTTCTTGGAAAATAATACAAGTTTTTATCTTCAGGATATGATGAATCTAGAAGTAATGAAAGTTTTAAGGTTAATGGTCTTTTGTCTAGAGGGAATATGTTTTACTTCTGTCTAGTAAAAACAACACTTATATGCCAGTTATATAATAACTAAAAATTTCTGACCAGGAGTGTCAATGCTCTCTAGTTTATCTCACTTTTGGACAAAGAGGGAAAGATACTGAAATAGAATTCCCTGAGTAGCACTAAACTTAAATTGTATCACATTTTATTTTGATGACACATTGTATTATTTCAGTTGCCTTTTCACCTTATCTTCCTAGTGGAACAGTTGCCTTTGAAAGATGGAATCATATAGTGAAAAGCTAGTAACGTATGAACTCAGACAGAAGATAGTTCAGAGTCAGAAAAAAATAAACAAGAAATTGCATTTCTTATGAATTACCAACAATAAACTATTGCTGGTATTAAATCATGTAAAGTTATCTTAACCATGAACATGTGCAAAATTCTGAGAAACTGAGAGGTTCAAAAACTGGAAAATGTATTGATATTAACTTTTGAATAAGTAGGTTCACAGACACACTGCAGTATTTTAGCCTGCTGTCAAAACTGCAGCCAGAAACAGACTTGTTAGCCCAGGAGCTATAGGAGCCTGCTAGCTTATCATTTGCTTTTGTTCCTAAATGAAATAACTTCTATTACCAGGAAAATTTAAGTCAAATTTCTTAAAATAGGAAGTGTTAAGTCTACAATAGAAAAAAAACCATTAGTGGTTTTCAAAGTAGTCTAGTAATGGGTTATATACTTTTGTGATATGTGTGATACGTGCTCCATGCGTCATTTTGCATCATCAAGTCACAGAAACACCTTTGCAGAGACTTTCCATTTTTAAAAAGAAATAGGAGTGGAAAGGGCTAGATACTGATCTTCAGCATGTGCCAACCTGTCCAACACCTTCCAGATGGATTAAAAAAGTTCAAAGATCATCCTTATATATTTTCAATATGATTGCAGCACACTCATCTGGTTTAAGATTTTAAGTATAGCTATCCAAGAAAAACTGTAATACATATATCCTTATGTTTTTACTAGTTTTTATTAGTTTTTATTAGTTTGGTCTTCCCAACCACTGTGACAGACCTCACTGATAAGGCATAAGTCAGATGAAGAAAAGGAAATCCTGACCTGTGTTTGCACCATGGGAAAGAGCTAATAAGTAGCAGTCTTGGGTTAGTAAAGAAAATAAGCTGGAGACAGTAAGGTCTTCTCCAATCAATCAAGAGCTACGATGGTCGATATAATTTAGTCATTGGTTTAGACAAGCACTGGACAGAATTTTATTGAAATGATCAATAATTTAGAAAATATTTTTCTGTCATGTCTTCTCTTTCTCATTAACAAGTCTGGATGCAGGTATAATTCCTAAGTTATTGGCTTGCTGCCAGGAAAGGCATGGTTTTCTGATGATCCAGGCTGCTTGAAATTATCTTTTTCTTCCATGTTATGGATAAGGTCAGGACAAGTGCTTTTCCTATGCGAGGCCCCTGCATCTCATTCCTGAATGGGAAACATCTCCTAAAGCATAAATGGGAAACAAGGACCATAGACTGCCACTGCACAGGAATAGCATATCCCATCATTTCCACTCCAACACTTTTGCCTGTTACAAGTATGAGAGTCTTAGCAATATGTATTTCTTAGCAATATGTATTTCTTTCTCCTGTGAAGGATTTACATGAAGTAGGTCTAGTTCTCACTGGTATGTCTTCGGTAGTGCTGACTCTTGAGAAAGAGTAAGAGCAGTCATTAGTTACCATGTATACTAGCTCTACTAATCCATGCTCTCTAGGCATTCCTAAAATTGGTCAAAGTAGTAACACTATAAGTGGTGCTGCTGCACAGAGCCTGAAATTCTCTATTCTCAGGAGCTCCATGTCTTCTATTAAAGAATTCGTCTGAGGGTGGGAAGTCTTTATCTTTAGTACCATTAAGTCATGGATGAAGATGTCTCCAACTAATATTTTATTTATAACTTTTGCTTAATGTTTTCCTTAATAAAATATAAATCAGAAAAGAAGGCAGAGTATGACAAAAACGACTATTTGACAATAAAATCAGCCAGACTTTATGCTTTTCTTCATTCTGCCTTTCCTAGAGGAAACTGCTAACCAAGTAAAAGAGAGAGACAAACTAAATACTGAGGGGTATGTTTCTCATTTCACCATCCTATGCCATCCCATCATTACTGATTTCCTTATAAAATGAAGGTAAAATCAAATTGGATGTTTCCAACATGTTAAGCTGGACAACTTCAAAAAATAGCAGAAAAGAAAAAAAAACCCAGCAGAAAAAAAGGTATGCTTCAAATGAGATATTTATCTATGTTTTCTTGTTCAATTGCTGAGGCTTTTTCACTGTTGCCTGCAGCAGGTACCAACCATACATGTATAATATGGTAAGCACACCTGAACTCCTCCGGACCACTTCTGATTCTTTCGCTACATGTCAGAGGAAGTCATGAACAGTTCCATTATCATTGCTTTGATTTCCAAAGTCCCCTTAATTTTCAAAATAATTATCAGTAAATTAATTTAATATGTAATATATATATAAATTATGTATGAAATAAGCTTATCATTACGCTTTCATTAAACTTAAAGAATATTTCACTTATATGTTCCATTTGCTACCGCATTCTAATCCTAACATAACCTGCTAGATGAAGAACAACTTTCCAAGGAACAAATGTTAGAGGTCTGTTTTATAAAGACAGTGGCATGAATATGAATATATGTAATCTTTCTTGCTGTACAATTCAAAGCAGTCTATACACCCAGAAAGATAATTATATCTTGAATTTAAAATCTGAGGACAGACAGTGATCATAGAAAATACTTTGCTGTCACGTGTCATGTGGCAGCCCCTGTACTACAGAATCATTGAAGTTGGAAGGAACTTCCAGAGGTCACCTAATTCATCTCCTGCTGCTTTCTTCAAAAGCAGAAACACCTTATATCAACTTGCTCAGGGGCACATCTTGTTGGGTTTTGAATATCTCCAAGGGTGGAGATCATGCAACATCTCTTGACAAGCTGTTGCAGGGGCTGATCAGCCTAACAGTGAATTTTTTGTTCCTAGCATCTAATCATAATTCCCCATGTTTCAACTAGTGCTTCTCTTTATTTTTTTTCTTGTTTTGGCAACAAAGACATCTGAAATGAAAATCTTTTTCATGTCTGTTCCTTCAAATGTTAGTCTGCTACTAGTCATTCTAGAAAAAATGTTTAACACCGAAGGTATTTGGAATTCCCCAAGCTAGAAAGGAAAAGAAAAGCTTCTAGGAAAAAAAGGAAACAAAAGTGCTATTAAACCCAACTTTGTATATTCAGAAATGAAATATACATTTTTTGTGAAGAAACAGCCTTGAACAACTTTTCAGTGTCTGGACAGAAAGACAAGATATTCAAAATGCTGAAAGATTCCTAGGAAATCCACAGGTATCACAAATAATAATTCAGAACCAGACTGCATCAGGTACATGGCTTTGTTTTTTACCATAGCTGGCTGATTACTCATCTTTGTCTGTCACAAACCAACTGTCAGCTAAGAGAAAGGTCACTGAAGTTGGTTAACATCATTTTGGTTTGTCCAAGTAAATTAAGGGTCAGTGTGTGTTTGGGTTTTTTTGTTTTGTTCTTCTTTTTTGCCAAAGAAGTAAAATCAAGTACAATTATTTTTTTAGTTCCAGTAGAGGAGGCTGACAGCAAATATACTTCATTTTTTCTATGTCTTATTAAAAGGTGGCTTTGATCCAGATGACTCAACTGGTATGTGAGTTTACAACTACACAAGGGCAAATGGACCATCCAAACCTAAAGATGCTGCAAAACAAGTTATTTTTTTTGTCTGAGCAATATTACTTACAGCCTTTTTAGATTAGTAATTTACTCAACTTCATTCAAATGCTTTAATAATGCAAATGTTTTAGTGACATGAATATATTTACTCATGATTTAACAAAAGAGAAATAAATTACTTATCATTTTCCAAACTCAGTGTTTATAGCTGTAAAATTAAAAATTGCAGCACCTGACCTCCAGTTGCCTATGTCTGGCAGAAATCAAGACTTAAGCTTGCTTTTCTAACAAGTCCACACAACCTTAACTTTCCATTGGGTTTTTGTGTTGTAACACCAAGATGTCTGGGCACAATAAAACTGAGAATCTAAGTAAACAGATCCACTGTGTTATTTACTTATTTTAAGAAATGAAATGGCCTTTGACGGAGTGCTTTTCAGGTTGAGAAGGAGCACTGCTTACTAAATCTGCCCACCATAGGATCTAAAGGTGAAAGAATGACCATCTGCACACCATCCACATAACAGGAAGCTACTTGCTGAGAATAAAAGGAGAGTTTCTCAAAAAAAGAAAAACTATGAACAGTTATTTTTGAGAGGAATGTAAGATTAATCTCTTATTGATGCATACTGAGAAATCTTCTTTTGCAGAATTAGAAGCTGAGCTGGAAATACATAAATTGTAAACCAAAGGGTCTCATACTGCATGCTGATTTTTTTAGTATGTTGCCACCAGCTTTGAAGATCATGGTAGATGTAGGTGGATATAAGTGGCATATGCACTATAATAGAAGCCAGAAATGCTAAACTGGTCTATGGGATGTGATAATCCCATTTATGGTCAACCCAAAATGATTTGGTTTGACCACCCAAAGCTTCTCAATCTTTCATGAATGTCTGGAAATGCCTGCTCCAAACAGTACTTCTCTAATGTCCATTAACAGATTGTCTAGTCTAGCTGCAAGTATCCTTAACATAACCTCATATTGTTTTCTGGATATTTCCTAAGGATCTACATGCTATGTGCACACATGCTCTATCTGCATTGTCTGTTTCTCCATCTAAGATATTTGCCTTAGTCTGTAGGGTTCTCCCAGATTAAAATGAGAAAGCTAAAGGGAAACAGTGTCAAAGCACCACTCAGAGATGCAGTCATTGGTGCAGGGTATGGCTGAGCTCCTGTCTAGGCTGTGTCTTTGCCCGCCTGGATAACTCTTGCGACAGAATCGGGGTAGGGACTAGAAATTCTCCACATCCAGCTTCTCTTTATTTCCTCTTTCCTTTCTGTTCTTATGTGGGAGCAACTCATCTAGCATAAGGCTTTCAAGCAAACTTAACTTAAATAGTTGCCTGAACTCCTGAACTCCCAAATGCACTTCCCAGGAAAGGGCAAGGGGCAGAAGGCACTGGTTTTTGTCAGTTTAGTCTATAGTGCAACCTCTACCTCAGAGAAAAAGAGATTTCCACATTGAGTATTTCCCCCCCACAGATTGAAAACCAGTCTTAGGATGCAGCTAGGAATTAGTTTTTGACCTGAGCTGCTAGTCTAAAGGTTGAAGTTTAAAATTCAGAATTCTCAGAAAAGCACTGTGGATTGGCGAATTGGCAAATCTAATTCTTCTTGCCTGCTAAGAAGAAAAAAGCTTGCAGCATCCTTACAATGTACCAAATTTCTCTCTTGAATGTAATGACTATGTCTCATATTGCTTTCAGTCTAATAGTAGGCTAAAATGCCACTGTAATAAACCCAAAGGCCTTAACACAGGGGAAAAATAGAGGGATTCCAGCTGAGAGACTTAGATTTCTCAGATCATTACAGGACTAGCTATTTGCACTTGGCTAGCAAGTGCTAGGTTTTTCTTATATCTGTTTCAAATCCTTTGAGTTCTCTTTAATACTGCAGACTCACATTGTACGCGACAGGCTCCAAACAGTAAATTGATTTAAGCTTTTGTCTATCCAGGTATCTTCACCTGTGTAGAGGTAGAAAGTGATACAGGTCTAAGAGAAGAAGACTGTGAGTCCTGGTGATCACTCATTTGTATGGAAGCACTATTGGCAGCTCTGCAGAGGAGGCAGCCTAGGCAAGGGTACCTGTAACTAATCCATCAGTCAGCTGGAAAAGCAGAACAGGGGGTTGTTTGTCAAGATTTTTTTCAAGGGCTTAAGTCTGGTTGTTCTAGACATGAAAAAAGACAGAAAAGGAGTAAGACGAGGAAGAAAAATTCTGCCTAAGTAAAACTTGGAGGATTTTGATCAATTCCTTAACAAAACACCACAAGAAGCAAATAAAACCACCCTGGGCAGCAGAGAAAGGTAGGAAGCTGAAATGGGGAAATGCATATAGGCATTTTACTTTTCTGTCTCATCTATTGTGAGTTCTTTTCCAAGTTCACAGTTCAGATTCAATAGGATAAGGTCTCTTGTTTGACACAGTGGCCTGGATTGAACTTGCAGACTGGTCAATATATGTGACACCATCGACAGCAATTTCCAGCTGTTGCCAAGGCTTCAGCTATACAGCACATGCATCTCCACAGTCCCTGAGAGCATTTGTCCCACTTGCCTTCTCAACCCCTTACTAGAGCTCAGCACTCATACTTTCTCTATCAGAAAAAAATTATAGGGGGTTTTCAGGACACTTGAAATAGTGGAAAGCACTAGCGAAATGAATAATCCAGAAACACATGCCTTTTTAATATGAATGGTGAGCCCAGCACCCTCTGTGGTCACACACCAAGAACCAAGTGTGCCATATACAGCATGCTGAAGTCCTAAGCAAGCTTCTTTCCATCCCAAACCAGTGGCAACAGCACAAATAGGAGGCTCAATACAGGCTCATCATCTCTTTGTTGGTCCTTCTGTTACTTTAGAATCTATCTATTTTCATTGTCCCTTTTGGAAATATGGAAATACAGGGAAAATAAGCTTATCAGTGAAAAACTCGTCAGCTGCCTGAAAAAAGGTTCAGCTGAGCAAACTTCAATTTCTTTCTGGATTCTTTCTGCACTGTACAGGTGCAGAGTTAATGTAAGCTGTTTCAAAACCTGACACTATTTCTGTAAGTGTGTACCAGGTATAACGTACATATATTGCATTTATACTATGCTCTATTTTCCTTACCAATTAAGTATAAACCACAGCTCAATGCAGTTAATACAGACTGAAATTTGGGTAGTCCACTGAGTTGTTAGTGAACCTATTTCAAAAATAGGTCTGCTTTCATTAAGATACTTCTTAGAGCCCCAAAGGAAGTTCAAAGTGTATATGGACTGGTAATGGGAGAAAATAATTTCCTCCTGGAGTATCAGTTGAAATCCAGCCCAGACTGGTAGTAACTTTAAATTTTTATCTTCTTGAAGTTACCTGATCACATTATTCCCTATAGACAAGTGTGCCCATTAGAAATAGGCAACAGCTGGCACAAAGCAGCTTCTCGCTGGCTTTCACAAGAGCGAGGACAGGCTAAGTGTGTGGTTGGAATCTAAATGATTCCTCCCTCGAGGTGGTCTGGCCAGCATGGATAGAGGCACTTTAATTTGAAAGGGAAACTTGAACTTTTTACTTAATGGATGAATAAATGGAAGGCTCCAGTCTGCAGGACTGTCAGATTGGTAGTTTTCACAAACACATCAAATACCACATCTGAGTGGAAGAAATTAAGATGTAAATATCCAGGAACCAGTGCCAAAACCAGTCAAATCAGAAAACCGATTTGCACCATTTCAGTTTTGTGTCTCAAAATACAACAATACATGAAGATCTTGTTGCCTATAAAGTTTGTCACCTTTTTAAAATGGTAAAAAGGACAAAAAATCTTTATCCTTTGATCTGCCAAAAAAAAAAAAAGAAAAAAGACACTTAAAAATGGCTTCTCTAAAAATTCAGATATTTATGTACAGAGGGGTTAATTAGATGCTACCATTGCCATCAACAGCAATTTCTCTCTGCTGATCATGTGCACCTTCCTGAGAATTATAAGCAGCCCACTCCTGTGTCTACTGTGTATACTTACTGATGAATCATGCCAGTCAGGCAATTTATAGAGCCCTCAGAGTGACCACTGGACGAGCCTGAAAACAAATATTGGACATTCCATATGCTTATCCTGAACTATTTTTAAATGCAATAGCCAAGACATAGTTATACCAGCATAATCTAAACATGCATTGAACCTCCTGAGCTGTTAAGGGAATGAGTCAATTGCTTTCTGGGCTGGCTGTCCAGGGCAGAAGCTCTGACTCCAGCAGGGTCAGCTGCTAGCACAGGCTTCATTGTCATCCAGGGCACTTCATGGTTCAGGAAGGCAAGCTGCATTAGACTACACCATGGACATGTATTCTATACTCCTGATTGAATATGGAAAGCACCAGCTGTAAGGAAACATAAATTGTACAGTTGGTTTGGTTTTGCATATCAAATATGTGCAGCATATTATTCACAGATTCCGCTAATTAATCCTGATGAAATCATAATGAGAAAAACATTAACACTAATCGATTTGGATGAGATGAAATTTCAGACCTTCCTGACATTCTCATTTGTGACACATACCATAATGAAAAAAAACCAATGAGCTTTCCCCTTGCAATGCAAGCATTAACTTCCCCAATGGCAAAACAGAAGGTCAGCTTAAAAGTCTTATTTTCTACAAGGAATAGCAATGCTTTAAATGACATAGGAGAGCATGCAAGTATTAGAGCTATTGTTTTCATAAAGCTATTCTGCTGGTGACTATGCATAGCCACCCTTTGCAACATGATTCCTTTCCTAAACAGCTTTCAAATTTAGGTTTCCATAGGCTACGGTTTGATGGAATAGCTAGAAGAATTCATGCATATATATTATGAAGTTTCATTATCCTTTTTTCTTGCATGAATAGCACTCCTGACAGGGCAAGTTCTATGGGTGCTCTGTGCCCAGGCAGCATTATTTGCACTTCTTGACTAATGAGGGTTCACCACAGAGAAATCACAGGGTTGTGCAAAGTTTTTTCAAAGGCTCAACAGAAGGCAACTTTTGAAAGCAAGCAGTTGGACCTTCATGAAAGTCCCCCTGCAAGCAGTAGGAGCTAGCATGTTTCCTGGGCTGGTCCCAAGCTGGCCACTGATTGCCACAAAAGGCCCTTGGGAGCCCACCCAAGGGCCACCCAGTCACCACAAGCCCACCCAGTCACCACAAGCTTATTTGCAAAACTTATGAGTAGCTGCCCATGCCAAACACCAGCATTATAAAAGCAGAACTCATAATCCAGGGCAAAGTCAAGCCCATAAGACATTACCTCTCAGCCAAGTAGGAAACTATTGTGTAATTTCTCACCCAGGGTCTAATAATATTAATTTAATCAATCCTTGCCTTCAGAGTTTTAGGTACTGATGAATTTACCCTTTTATCTTCTTTCTCTCAAACAAGACCAAGGATTTCTATTTCTATTTAAAATGCAAGTGAAAAAAATCAAAATGTACCTCTAGCTTTTTGTATCTGCAGTTGTGATTCTGTAATGCCTCCAACTGACTCAGTAAAGTGGTGAGTACATCAGAAGTTTTCAGCAGAAAATGTATAAGATGCAGTTTCATTATGCAGAGGTAACACAGGGGTTATTGCAGGAGGTTCTGCAGTCTTCTGGAAAGAAAAACAGCAAAGTAACCTTGGAATAAAGTATCCACATTTGACTACCCTACCCTACCTACAAAGAGAGTCCTCTTTGGTAATTTTAAATGGCTATGAAAAGGTGTCCACTTTACACTTTCCTCAAGTATGCAAAAATGGGAGACTTTTATCGCTTTTACCTTTTGCTTTCTTGTATATTTGTACTCATGGCTTGTGAAGGCCTAAAAATGAGTGTGTATCATGCCCAAGTTTATATCCATCTGTCACCAGCGTTAGAGGCTGCATTTTAAATCACTTCAGCATACTGCTTGCACAGTGACTCAGCCCTGACAGGGGTGTCCACCCTGAGGATGAGAAAATGATTCAGTATTCATTAGTCTAACTTAATGCAGTCTCTCCTCAGCAGGAGAACAGCCAATCATGCTCCTTATCTGTGCCTGCTTCTGTGATTTATCCACTGAGGACTGACCTACAATCAAGAACTTTGCTTAAAACCTTTTGACAGACAGCTAGCTGCTAGTCTGGAGATAAAGTTAAGCTAAATACACCCATGCTAATTTCAGACTTTGCTTTTCTTTCAATCTGAGAGCTCTCCATATAGTTCTTGAACAAATTACGTCAGACATACTGCTTAGACCTGTATATTATTTTCATAAATCAGAGGTGTGCTGTTTCCTAAACTGATCTTGTGGGGTTTTTTTTTTTAAAAAATATTGAAAGAATGGCACTGCTCTTAGTATATCACTCCAGACATGTGTGCTCCAACGTGGTCAGGATTTCAGGATGGTGTTTTAATGTAAAATGAAACCACTAAACACCCTGAGCCTTCTGAACTTTTTTATTTGTGAAGGTGGAGAAACGGAGTCTGTTTGACTGAAGAACAGAGAAAAACAGTGGATCTAATTCCAGCACATTATTCTCGTATAAAGTTGAAATTTAAACATTTGGAAATTACCTGCACCAAGAGGCAATCTCAAATGCTTTCCAAGGGTGTCTGATTTGATAACAAGATGCAAAGAGGGGGAATGGAGTGACAGGCCTGTCAGTCTACCTATATAAAGAAGTCTTCTTTCTATTCCCTGTGCTGATTTTTCCTTGTCAAACTTTCCTCCTTGGTGGGTAGAAGGGTAGAAGAGCAAAAAGCTGGTTTTTGTTTTGCTTTGCTTTGCTTTTGGTACACTCCCAAATATGATTTTTTTTCCAGCCTAGGTTAAGCTGCAGTTGTGGAAATAATATTCCCAGCAAAGATTCTGAACCTCAGTAGATTTTCCCCTGTATCTTTACAGAGCCTTTAATTCAATCACTGTGTGACACTTAGTTTCAGTTGAGAGAAGGCAGGACAGAATGCCTCAGTCCACAGCAAAGCAAAAACGAAAAGGTGAACCCTGAAGAAGACCCATTTTTAAACCATTCTTTGGCCTTATGTAAATTTAAATTCAGAGAGTGGAAAAATTATTACATTTTTTTCCTGCCTAAGGGTGAAGTTATTGGACTCCCAAGGAAGCTAGATAGATTTAGAAGATTCAGGTGCTTTCAAAACCTAGTCAATTTATAGATAGCAGTTTTTCATATAATCCCATGATTGAAGAATGAATGAAGCTGACAGCC
Organism: Lichenostomus cassidix; assembly: GCF_008360975.1. NCBI lineage: Eukaryota > Metazoa > Chordata > Aves > Passeriformes > Meliphagidae > Lichenostomus > Lichenostomus cassidix. Next base: position 37,402,474 of record NC_139480.1, on the reverse strand, counting down.
AGCATCTCAGTGAGGTAAGGAATCAGACTGATTTTTTTTCCAATGTCAAGTCAGTGTCATTTGGGGAGGGGTGGCAGTGAATAACCCTATTTGAGATCAGTTTTCTGAGTTACTACTGCCTTCAAGAGAAAAAGGCAGAGGAAGCAGCCCATAATTAACATAAGAATAAACATATTTTGATTTTTTTAATACCTCTTCCTTCTGTCAACTCCAAGGACTATCAGATGGAGTTAGCATTAGCCATGAGATAATTCTCTTTTTTTTTGTCTACACATCATGTATGTTGTGAGGTATTTTTCAATAATATTTTCTTAGATTTGGCAAAGGTTTCCCTAGCTCAAGAATAATACTGGGGTTTTGTTGTTGTTGTTTTGGGTTTTGAGGTTTCTTTGGCACATTAGAGGATGAAGTAAACTCCACCGAAGATTAATGATGGAATTGTGTGTGCACTCTACAAATTCTGTCTTTTTTTATTTTAATGAATTGCTACTAAGTGTCATACATTTGAAGTAATTTATGGTGTTTCCTTTTAACCAATACAACTTATGTTTTAAGTAGCTCTTTTAATGTGTGTGTGTGTGTGTGTGTATGTGTGTGTGTATGTATGTGTGTAGAAACTAATTTTCTGTGTTGTATCAGATGCAGAACTGGTAATTCCCCATGTCCCAATGACTTCCTGGTTTTGAAAAAGAGCTTTAAAAATCTTGTTTACCAAGACTTTACTTCTCTGTAAAAGCAACAGATTATTTGTATGCACCTGAAGACTACCATTTTTAAGACCGCCAGACAAAGCCAGTAATAATGATTTGTATGTCTGGTATGTATTGGTATTTTTGAACCTTCTGCTTTTTAGATAAGCAGATGGGAAATGGATGAATCTGTGAAGCTCTATGGAAGCATATGAAGCATAAAGAAACATAAATAAAGTGGTGTAAGCCAATGTGTTTAGCTAGCCTCCAATTTTAACTCCTGCAAGCACTGCAGCAAAGAGATTGGTAACGTATACTGATTAAGGCTCAAAGGCAGTAGTCAATCCATAAATGAAGATCAGCTCTGTAGGACTGTTATTTTTATTTTAAATTAAATATATCTAATTGTCAGCAGTTAAAGCCCTTGTAATATTTGAGTCAAAATCCCAAAGCTGAGAAATGCCAAAGTAGCTTTTTGTGTTGCTATGTGGCTTGTCTTTGTTTATGAGTAAGTGCAAACAGTGCCTTTGATTTTTAAGGCTGGTCAAGAACTGACAGTTGAGGTGCTCCTTATGCTTATTTCACCTTAGTATGACAGAAAGCTATGGAAATTTGATTTTGTAACCCATGAAGTAGCAGAAAAGCATATGTAAAATCATTTATGCAGTACCTTTCACAAATGCTTTCTATCACTTATGTCATGTGAAAGTTGCTCACAAAACACTGCAGAAAAATGTTGAAGATGCTGCTACTGCAAGGTCAATCTGGACCAAGAAACAGCAACTATATTTTTCCTGCTTTACTTTCATAGTTCTGGAGATTTTTTCTTCTTTACCTGAGATTTAGTGTTTTGTTTTGTTTTTTTAACCTGACAGAAGAAAATCAGACTGTACTTCTTCTACCAACATGTGAGTACTGGAATGGAAAAAAGAATTTTGAGAAGAGTTTTAAAGTGCCCTCAAACTGACCTTTACTTTTGTATGTGAAAATTAATTAAACATGTGGGCTTTTCCCCACTTAATTTTTTTTTCTTTTTAGTTTTTTTTCTTTTTTCTTTTTTTCCTTTTTTTCTTTTTTTCTTTTTCTTTCTTTCTTTTTCTTTCTTTTCCTTTTCTTTTTTCTTTTTTTCTTTTTTTTTCTGGAGCTGGAAGTTATTTGGGCTTTTATTTGAGTTTTTATGAACACTATCACACTGTCTACTTTCTGAACCAGAGTGCCTATGGGTGCTTGCTCATATCAATTAACTTCGAGCCACATATTTTATCCATCAAGCCAGTGAAACTCTGTGCAATATTTCTCTTTGCAAAACACTGCTAAGCCGTTTAAGAGTTCTGATTTTTTGGTGGGTTTGGTGCTTCTTCAGAAAAGAAGATATCACTCCAAAATCTATCAAGAAATAAAACAGTCTGATGTAACACATGTCCTCTCTGCTTGTGAACACTCATATTTAAATCTAAACAATTTCATTGTCCCATTTTACTGAATCTTTCCACTCATCAAGTGACTTTCTACCCTGTCTGTGTAAAATATTAAGTTAGTGTGACCCACAACAACTTAAAAGATCATGCAATTTTGCAATGCATTAGAAAATCAATTTTTTATGGGTACTGGTTTAGCAACATTCAGCTCTTTGCTCTGAACACTTTCATTCCTGCTGCTTAGGAGAATGAGGTTTAATTCTATCAGAGGCAGAAAATGTAAAGGGATTTTGTCATCTAAAGTTGTGAATGTCGTAAGACATTCTGTAATCAAGTCAACATAAGAAGAATGTAATGTTAAAAATCTAAAAGTAGTATTATCTTAAAAATAAAACTAAAGATGTAGAAATCATGTTACTGTAGCCACTTTTCTTCATAAGAGAAGGATAAAGAGAAATATTACTTGACCCAAACCCTTCTTTTAAAATTGCAAAATATTAAATGAAAAAGAAAACCAGACAGAACGATAAAAAATATGTACATTCAAAACAGATCACAAGATACCCTGTGAGTTCTCTCATCTCACTTCATGAGTGCTGATAATAGCAACTGTTATCTTGACATCCATGGGAAATACCTTCCTGTGTGAAATCACATTGGCCCTACCTAGCTGCTTTCTGCAGCACTTTCCTATCTAATGGGGGAAGGGAGAAAACCACAGATGCACCATAGCTGCAGCTTTACATTATGAGGGATATCCTGTTTTCCCAATGGATGAATTGCTCCTTGGAGCAGCAAGTTCTGGAATGTGTATCAAATTGCAGATTGAAAAGGATCAGTTCAGAGTACAGTCAGCATTATTACATTTCCCATAAATCTGTGTATAAATATCAATAGCTATCAGTGGCTCTCTTAGATGCTTGTAACTTCTTCATGACTATTGATAAAAAAGTCTAGTATTCAGAATTGGACAGATACTTGATAAGCTTTTCCATTTCCTTTTTGCAAGGGTTTAATTTCCTTTACTCATTTTTTGCGTGTATTTCAAAACTTCTAAGGCCATAGATTCTCTTAAAGAGAGACTCCTCTTCAAAATGGATTTGCAAAAGCAAAGAAAATCACTTCAGCAAATTTTGCATTAACCTGATGGAATGCAAATGCTCATTTTTCAAGACAAAACCAAAAAATTCTTTGCCTATAGGTATTCTATTTGATGTCTAAATGTTAAGAATTCATCTACAGCTGTAGCTCAGATTTACAAGAGCTCATCAGCAGCTGTTTGGTCTTCACAGGATGGGGGAAATTCAAAGTCACCTGATGCAACTTGACAAACTACTGTGATATCATACAAATGGGAGGCATCATCTGCTTTCCAGTAATAGCAGCTTTTGAGCACTGTGAAGAATTAAAAGTTTGTATGTACTTGTCTGTGATAAACAGTTCTTTTGCAGCAATGCAGTCTCTTTTCAGAGCAAAGATGTGGTACAAAGAGATAAAAAAAGTTCTTATAGTGGAGAGTATTCTTAATACATATCGGTTTTTTGCATTTTTGGGTTACAAATTCTTTGTGATAGTAAACAGAATCTCCTAAAAAATGCCAAGAAACCACATGGCTGCCATATAATTTAGTGGTTAACAGCACATGATTGTCATTTAAACATCGTGGTTCTCTTAATTTTCATTTGCTACAGTTATTATTGATAAAATAACTGGAACATAACCAAACTGACAATTTCATATTAATAGAGTCAGAACTGATGTTACACTGTGTACTTTCACTCTCCATGGTAACCATGAATAGAATGTATAACTTCTTTATTAAAAAATTAATTAATTGGATTAAGAATCAAAATTAAGAACCAGAAGTAATAGTTTATTGATGTATCAATATCTTCTGTGCCATAAAAATGAATCACTACTTCCGTGATCAGATGAGGGGAACACAGGACGTGTTCACGGACATTGTGTTTTATTCAATCTGGTTTTGATGTGTAACTCATATACTGAAAAGCCTGATTGACTTTTAAGGGGGATTTTCATCTCTGTGAAGTCAGATCTTGTACAACCTAGCCAGCAGAGATCCAGTACAAAAGCAATGATGTAAACACTTGACATGAGTTTGAATGTGGGCCATGTTCTACTGAACTATGTGATCCTTACTGACTCTTTTCTCCAGAATGCTTTTTGTTTCTAATTTAAATTTTGCTGCAGCTTATCAGTATCAAGAACCTTCAGACTTTCCATTTCCTCACCACCCAGCTGCAGAACAAAAGACATGCTATCAGACTCATATCATTTTAATTATTGATATATCTGAAATATGTAGGGATAAATAAGGCAAAAATAATTGCACTATCTCCAATGCTCTCCTTTCTTAAGTACGTTCTTCAACAGTTGTCTTTCCTCCTTTGACACTCTTCTCAAGATTTATGTTCTGCTCTTCTGCTATTATGACTGGCTGTAAATAAAGTAGATCACTGCATTACTGTCAGAAAATAACACCTGTCTTGATGACTTATCACTCTCAATTTTCGGTTCCAATAGACATGTTGTATGTGGATCTTGAACACAAAGGCAAACACTCTTGAGGTGACCAGCTAATGTGTTTGCTGCAAGAGCTCTTGCATGACAAGGTTTTGGTAAGGAGGGAGCTACAGGGGTGGCTTCTGTGAAAAGCTGCTGGAAGATTCCCCCATGGGCAACAAAGCCAATTGCAGCCAGCTCCAGGATGGATCTGCTGCTGGCCGAGGCAGAGCCCACCAGCCATAGTGGTAGTGCCTCTGGGATAACAGAGTTAAGAAAAGGCAGAACTGCTGGACAAGAGTAGCCAGAGACAGGAGTGAGGATACGTGGAAGAAATGGCTCTGCAGACACCCAGGTCCTGTAGAAGGAGTGGCAGAAGTTGCTCCAGGCACTGGAGCAGAGATTCCCCATAAGCCTGTGGTGCAGCCCGTGGTGAGGCAGGATGTGACCCTGCAACCCCTGGAGGTCCATGGAGGAGCAAAGATCCACCTGCAGCCCATGGAGGACCCCACACTGGAGCAGGTAGATGCCTAAAAGAGGCTGTGACCCTGTGGGAAACCTGTGCTGGCAGGACCTGTGCCCCCATGGAGAGGAGGAGCCTGCACTGAACAGGTTTTCTGGCAGGATCTGGAACCCCATGGAGGACCCATGCTGGAGCTGTGTTCCTGAAGGACTGCACCCTGAGGGAGGGACCCACGCTGGAGCAGAAGAGCTACAACTTCTCAGAAGGACCTATATTTGAGAAGTTTGTGGAGGACTGTCTCCTGTGGGAGGGACTCCTACACTGGAGCAGAGAAGAGTGTGAGAAGTCCTTCCACTGAAGAGGAAAGAATGGAAGAGACAATGTGTGATGGATTGACCACAGCCCCAGTTCCTCAATTCCCCTGCTCCACTGGGGAGAAGGAGATGGACAAAATCTGGACTGAAATTTAATCTGGAAAGAATGGAGAGGTTGGTGGTTTAAGATTTAGTGTTTATTTATCATTACCCTACTCTGATTTGATTGGTAATAGATTAAACTAATTTCCCGAAGCTGAGTCTATTTTTCTGATGACAGTAACCGGTGAAAGATCTCTCCCTGTCCTTTTCTCAGTCTGGGAGCCTTTCATTATATTTTCTGTCCCCTGCCCAGCTGAGAAGGAAAGGGATAGATCAGCTGTGGTGTCAGGCACCCAGCTGGAGTCAGCCCACCACACAACCATTGAGACAGAAACCACTTTTAAGGCAGACTCACTCCACTGTTAGCAGTCACCAAACCAAGAAAGACCTTCCATAGCTAGATGCACAACTGGCTTCATAAACCTGTCACAGAGACCCAGCATGCTCACTCCATCTAGCTGAGCTACCTAAACACATCCCAGTGAAAGGGGCTGGTTTCCAGCTTGCTGTTTTCAGAGGGGCATCCTGGTTTTCCGTGTACTGGGGAGCGTATTGCCCTGATGAAAACCCAGAGCAATTCTAACAGGACCTGTGCACGAGCAGGAGGTGGCTGCACAGCCAGATGTATTGTACAATGCATGAGAGTGTGCTTGCTGCAGGGCCTGGCTATGACCCCAAGCAGAAAGGATTTTATGAGAGGACAAAACCAGTAGCTGTTTTCTTGCACAGTGCAAAAATAGCAACCAGCAGTGCTGGTGCTAGCTATCTTGTTCCTCCATATTATTAACACTCTTTGTTTTTCCCTAATAGCAGGAGATTGTACAAATATAAATGTTTTAATAGATTGTCTCAGTAAGATTGAAGTTAAGAAACCAAGTTGCCTACCGCCCTGTTACAGTCCTAATATACAGACAATGATCTAGTCCTCTTTCTAGAAAGGGAATGCACCATGTGGTGCTTAAGCTGTCTTTAAAAAGATAATACCTACTGTTTGTCTGAATTAACACTAAAGAAGAGGATTTATCCAGCTGTGGTCAGTTTTAGGTTTTTTCCCAAGTTCACCTTTACCATTGTCCTAATTCTTCCATTTGCTTTCACTAGGGATCTAAAGTTGTTACATCCAGAGTAAGAAAGTGCCAACAAGACGAGTGAGAAAAGTAATGATTAAGAATGTGTTGTATCCTTGACATCTAGTATTGTTTCTCCAAAAGCACATGACCCCTTTTGCTCTTCAAAACCCTGATTATGTTCTTGATGTTTTAAACTTGGATTCTTTTATTGGCTTCAGTCAACTGTATTTTGCTCAAGGATAGAAGGGCTGCACAATTGTATAGAATGGTTTTGATGGCATCTTTGTGTGAAAACAAAGTCTTTATTCTTGTTTTTTCTGAAGCAAAAAGACGAAAAAGCTTACAGGCTTTCTGTGCTCCAATTGGCATATTATTCATGTGCTTACAAAACGTTCACATCTATGAAAATATTTACGTGGTTCACTTCCTTATAGAAAGTATTTTTTATTGGTATCCAATACATATAATTTACAGTGTTAGCTGTACAGGACATTATTCAAAATTTCAATTTTGGATTAGCTAGAAAAGCAGAGATGAAATAATGGTTCCAGGGAAATACTTAAGAGATTAAAAACTGATTTTGAAGCACCAGATTTTATTCCAAAACTTGATATTCCTATGTAGGTGAAATCAATATGCTAGGCTGAAGCCTCACATCATATTGTTGTCATCATCATCTGTTTGTATTACCGAAGAGCCCTGGAGTCTCCATTCTAGGTTAATCATTGTATAAAAAACAGATGTTCCCTGCCTGAAAGGATGGATGCAGACAGGATGCTACAAAGGAACAAGAGAATAGTGCTCAGCAGGAGACATGATGGTATTGGCACAGCACCACCAGATGGATATCATATCAGTAAAAGAACTTGGACAAGGACAGTAAATTAGAAATGGCTCAATAGAACATTCACCAAAGGGGGAGTACAAGGACTAAGAGAGAAGTTTGAAAGTACTGTGTGCAGAAGTTGTGTCAGATTTACAGGAACAGCAGAGTCCAGAAAAAAAGTCAGAACAAAGGTACTCTTGAAAGTTTATGAAACTTAGTAGAGATCCAGTATAAGTTTAGAATGTTCAACGCTTCTTGTTTCACTCAAACACTATCAATTCTGATCATCGTCAACATTGGGATACTCAGTTAGAAGAGATCACAGAATCACAGAATGATTGAGGTTTGAAAGGATTTTTGGAGGCCATTTGGTCCAGCACTCTTGCTCAAGCAGGAGCACCAACAGCCCTTTGCCCAAGAACATCTCCAGATGGTTTTGAATACCTCCAAGGCTGGAGGCTCCACAACATCTCTGGACGACTTGTGCCACTGCTTGGTCACCCTCACAATAAGAAGTGTTTCCTGATATTCACAAGGAAACTCTTGTGTTTCAGTTTGTGCCTGTTGACTCTGGTCCTGATCCTGGCCACTACTAAAAAGAGCCTGGCTCCTTCTTCTTTAGGTGTTTACAGACATTGAGAAAATCCTTATGAGTTTTCTCTTCTCCAGCCTGAATAGTTCATAGTCTCTCAGCCTTTTCTGATATGAGAGATGCTCCAGTTTGAGACTACTAATATTCCTAGTGGTGATGCACTTGACTCTTTGCACGGTGTCCCAGTCTCACTTGTACTTGGGAGCCGAGCACTAAGCACAGAAATCCAAGTGCTCAAGTGCTGAGTAGAGGGAAAGGATAATCTCTCTTGATCTACTGCTAACACTTTCCTAATACAGCCAGAGACACTACAAGTTGCCTTTACAGTGAGGGCACATTGCTGTCTCATGTTCAGTGTATGACAGTACGGAAAAAAAAATGCTGGAGATTTTTACTTTTAAACTTGATTTTTTTTCAGAAAAAAGTGAATTTTTTAAATGAGTTTGTAAAGGGAAGATATTAAATCTGCATCAGACCAAGAGGAATCCAAGGTCCTTAGATACGGAATTATGAACCAGTTCTTTAAAGGGCCATTTGATAGCAAGCTGCCACTCCATAATAGGTTTTTATCAACAGTTGAAGTATAAAAAAATCACAGAATCATATAATATGCTGACTGGAAGGTACTCACAAATAGGATACCCCAAGAATCACACCATGTGCCTAAAAAGTATTATTCAAATGCTTCTTGAACTCAGACAGGCTTGGTGGTGTGACCACTTTGCACTGTTGCAAGTACTCAACCACCCTCTGGGTGAAAAACCTTTTCCTTATACCCAACATAAACCTCCCCTGAAATAACTTCATGCAATTTCATCAAGTCTTGGTCACAAGAATTAAGAGATCGACGCCTGCCCTTCCACTTCCCTTGTGAGGATGTTGAAAAGTGCTGTGAGATCCCCCCTCAATCTCCTGCCGAACAAATCAAGTGTCCTCAGCCACACCTCATAGGGCTTCCACTCCAGACCTTTCACTATTCTATTGGCTCTCCTTTGGATACTCTCTAAGAGCTCAATGACTTTTTTTATATTGTGACATCCAAAACTGCCCCCAGCATTCGAGGTGAGGCCACCCCAGCACAGAGCAGGGCAGGACAATCCCCTCCCTTGCCCAGCTGGCAATGCTGTGCCTGATGCCCCCAGGACAGGGTTGGCCCTCCTGGCTGCCAGGGCACTGCTGACTCCTGTTCAACTTTCCCCCAGCCAGGATCTCCAGGTGCCTTTCCCCTGGCACTGCTCTCCAGGATCTCATTCCCCAGTCTGTCTATACATCCAGGGTTGTCCCATCTCAGGTGCAGAATCCAGCACTTTCCTTTGCTGAAATTCATGTGGTTGGTGATTGCCAAACCCTCTGATTTGTAGAGGTCTCTCTGCAGGACCTCCCTGCCTACAAGGGAGTCAACAGCTCCTCCCAATTTAGTGTCATTGGCAAACTTATTTAATATTCTTTTGAATACTAAGTTACATAAAGGGAAAAAGAAAAATTCTGCTTTTGTCATCATCCATGCTCTTTTTATTCTCAACTCTACTAGGCATTTATCATTACATTATTCTCCTGTGAAAAGAACATAGACAGTATGTTAAAGGGTGAAGTAGCTTATTCTTGATACTGAAAAATATTTTCAAGACATTTTTGAAATAACAAGTGCCTTTCACACCTCACTGACCACAGCTTTTGCAAGTAAAACTAGTCACTCTTAGGGCACATGAATTAATATACATTGGTAGCTTTTATAAGTTTTTATGCTTTGCCGTATTTCTCTCTCCAAAATATTTCAAAATGTAACATTCAGTTGTAAATGTTGATCTCTGTTTAGTCAGAATGATTAAGTGATGGTCATTGTAGCATGACTCATTGTTTCTGAATAGGAACATTTACACAATATTATCTTTGTTATGAAGTGCAGTTATGATTCACATCATTCCAAGCCTTCTTCAAGAGAGGATAGTTATGATTACATTTGGAATACTTCCTGCTACTTGGTGATTTACTGGTAGTGGGCTCAGTATTTATGCTGATGCTTTCTAAAGGAGGGAAAAAAAAAGAAAGGTTGACTGCATTCCTTAGAGATTGGTGCTGCCAAAACCATATGCTCTCATTAGATGAAAATGAACCTCCTCAGAGGAAAATTCTTCAAAAATCCTGTATTAGAAACTTTCCACAGAGAACAGGAGATTGCTGACTCATTTGGTCTTGTACAAGGTTCTGACAAAGACATAGGTTAAAGTCATAGGCAGAGCTTCACTCTTCAGAGGAGCTTTGATTTTACATACGCTACTAGCTCCACAGGAAGATTGCAATAAAAGACTTACAATAAAACATGTCTCTATTATGCTGAATTATCTGCGCCTGTGTTTGAAATAGAACAGCTGAGCCCAGCCTGTGTGCTAATATTGGTACCTGGGATTGTGTTCTTGCATCTGTGTGTGACCTAACCTAACTTTTTGCTATGTTGACCTTGCACACTACATTCATTGTTTCAAAGGCAGCTTAGTACCTAATCAATCATGACTATTTCTATCCCCACAAAATGTTCTAGTAGTAAAGAGAAATAAAAGCTTTTTAATGACTTGGTTTTTAATCACAGGGCCAACAGCATCAAATAAGTATATGTTTTAGACAAACCTAAATAGATTTCTTTAGATTAGTCTATTAAAGTGAGACACAAATGTAAATATCCTATCAATTTTAGAGCATACTGATATCCTTTTTTTTTTTTTTTTTTTTTTTGGTAAAGTAAGAATGTGAGTCTTGAAACAATCAAAACATTCCAGGTGTGCTTGAAAAGGAAAGGTTTTGACCTTACCAAAAAACAACATTTCATCTTTTTCTTCCTCAAAACAAACAGACACATTGGCAGACATCAAGGGAACTGTTGAATTTTAAAGATGTCATATTTTCTGAGAGAAAAATAACATTCTTGACTGCAATTTTTTGACCACTGTCCTTCACATCTTTTAATGTGCACTTTTTAATACCAGAGAGATGCCTCTGCTTGCCTTATGCAAGGCATGCCTAATATACAAGTTAGCTATGCATTAGTTCTGCCTTCTACATAATGAGTCAATCAAGAAGGAGTTATATTTGTCATTTATATGTATCAGAAGGTGTGAGCATGGACTGAACTGTCTTTCTTTCACAGAATCATGTTCACCTACTCTTCAGTCTACTTTCATGTCACTTAGGCTGTAACAATTAATTTTGCAAATTTCATATTGGACACATCTTACCTAACCTCAGCCAAGTAATAGGGAGCTGCGTAATCAGTTTAGCTGCTTCAGACTTCTATGGGAATGAAATGATTATGTTTCTTCAGTTGTTTTCATTAATTAAAAACAAATAATCAAAATTAACATCTCACTGTTGAACACACAGAAAGAGACCTAGTCGTAATGTTGAAGCAATAAAGAAATGCTTTTGCAATGCAGTTTGACAGCAGAAAGTCCACATGTTTTTTAATAGCATTCAATCTGCAGAAGATATTTCATCTATGTAGGGCAATAAATACGACTACACCTGCAGCAGCTCTGGACATCTCATTACACAGAGACAGTGACAGATTGAAAGAAATCAAGGGTAGCAAAACAAAAGTGATAATTTACTTGCAAAACAGACTTATGGAAATATTAGAAGGGCTAAATACATACCAGTTAAGCGAAAAGAGTAAGTAAATGGAGACAGAATTCCGCTGCTATTTGAATAATACAGAGATAGGACATGTACCTAGGATGTATTTGTTTGCCTGGTCTTAACCTTGACATAACCACATTGAGTTTAGAGCCACAAATGAAATATTTAGGACAATGCCAGCAAAAGTCCTCAGCTCTATCACTCAAAGTACTGGGCTGTACTAATCTGGCTATATCACACCAAGGTGCAGAGCTAAAAAAACAGTGGACTCCAATATAACCAACCAATGCCCTCCAACCTTCAAAAACCCACCACAACTCAGAAGGAAAACAAAGAACTACCAGAGTACACCTACTTAGCTGCACAATGGCTGCAATTTCTTGTTCACACAAATTAATTTCTAGCACCTAAGCTTTTGATGTAGTTGTTTTCTTAGTACATTGCAACCAGCATGATAAGTTATGGTAGAGACCTTTTCTTCTATTGACTGAATAAAGCTCCCTTCTCAGGAGGGACTGACAATAAAATAGCAAATAAATTCTTATTTTCTAGGGAGCCCTTAAACCAGAGCCATGTCCAGGGTAAAAAAACTGCATTGTCCAGACATGTAGAAGTAGCAGAGCAAATATCACTGCATCCCAAAACTTTATCCCTTCATGTCCAAAACTTTCTTTCTTCCAGTCCAAATGCTGGCTGCACTGAAAAAATTGTATAAGTAGAGAGATGCTGAAGAAAGTTTTGTAATAGGAAGATACTAAAGCCACACACTATTCCTTATATACAGTTTATCTAGGAGTCTTTCGGAGCCTGAAAAATGCTGCAGAATCTTCACTGGGTTCATCTCCACAGTTCTGGAAAGATCTAATTTTCAAAACTTCATCATATAGGAAGTGTTTGCTAAAATATAATCAGTACAACATCAATAAGAATATTTTTTTCAAAAAAATGTTTTAAAATATTTTCTAGTAACAGCCATTACTTGAAAAGAATTCGCTTGTCATGAGAACATGATTAATTCTTTCTATGCTCTCTCTCAGGAAAGAATTCATAATTTCATAATTTTTTTCAGGGAGTCAGAAAGAAAATCTCTATCTTCTTCTGATCTTATTGCAGTCATGGGACCAGATGCACCAGGAGGATAACAATAACCTGATCAGAAGTGGTGCTGATTTTCTGCAACTGCTCTCTCTTTTGTGGGATGTACCAAAAGTAATCAGTAAACATTACAGTGATCCTAGATTAATTTTGTATATGGCTCTTACCATGTGAAGCATAAATACCAATAATAATTAAAACAATGCCCTATTCCAATCACCATTTTGTAGTGACAGTGGCATTTACTTGAAGTATACAGGAATGTGACTCAGTTCTCCTTGCTGAGAAGTTCTGCCATCATTATTAATGATTACTATACTGTAACAGGCAATTTAGCTTAAAGCAAACGTGTAAATTAAAGCCCAGATATTTAAGGAAGATGTCATAATAAGAGAATTGCACTTAAAGGCAGGCAGATGGGAGATGCTCAAGGGGGCTGCTCAGCAGGACAGTGTACAAGTGAGTCCTGCTTGCACAGACTGGACATCTGTGTCTGGCAGCTCAGTTCTGTCTTTCCAGAATGGAGGCCTTAAGCTAATGAAAACTGCTGCCAACAGCAGCCTACACAAACTCATTTGGCTGCCAAACTGCAACATCAGGCTGTGAAGTTGTTTTTCTCTCTTGTTGCCAGACTTATGAAGGGACTATCGCTTCAATGCCTTTTTTGAAAAAATTTTTTGTAATGACAACTGAGCAAATATCAATTTTTTTTTTATTATTTACTGTGACAAGACCTAAGGGGCACCACTGCCAATAACACATAGAGCTCTACATCTGCATTTGTGTTTTACAGAGGAATAAAACCCAAACAGTAATAATAATCAGGGAATACATATTTTCCTATGTTACAAGCTAGGTTGGCAGTGGTCTTGTTTTCTATGACAAGCCTTCATAAACAGTCAGGAGAGACAGCTGTGCTCAGAATTGTGCACCTGTAGCATAAATCCTCTCTCTCTTCCAGCTGATTGGGGGCAAGAAGATTTAAACAAGGAAAAAAATATTGGCAATGGTTTTAATTCTGTAAAAAATAGTAGAAACATTAAACATGCTGAGCACTGTCCTGAAGCTTATTAGAAAGAGTTACCAGCTTGAAAGCAATTTAGAAACACACACGTTATGCAGTACACTCACTGACAACAAGCAAGCATACAGCTTTAAGTTGGGAAATCACAGAAGTGAAAAAAATTGGTGGAGAAGTGAAGCCAGCCAGAGCTAGGATGAGAAAGGAGGAGAGTTAAAGTCAATTTATAACCCCCTTAACTGAAAATTCAACACCTGCCTTCAGCTGTAAGATATTTTAATGTAAGTGCCATAGATTGCTAGCCTACATTCTTTTAGGATATGACTGTCAGTACTCCTCCTGTTACTGAGGAGCCTCAATGTTTACAGTATCCAAAGAGGCACAAATATGCCTCTGTAGACCTAACTTTATAATGGTCATTATTACTGAAGTGACTGAGGTGAGACATACATTATTTTTTCCCCAGAAGTTCTATTTTTATGTTATTTTTAAAGGAGTGTGCATTACAAAGTTTTGTTCCCCTTTATAGGGCCCCAGTAGTGGTCTGAGATTTTTTGGGGAATAGGTAGCCTATTGAAAAAAGAAATTTCTCTTGCTTCAGTTAAATGCCCGTATCCTACAGAGTTTTTTTTATGCCTTCTAAGAACTGAGATAATACTTACTGTCTCTGGACTGCACCAGCTTGTCTTTTCTTAAGACTGCCTAAAATCTGGGCTTTCTGCAGGCTGAATATGAGATGAGGCTCTTCCACATTTTCCATGTGATGCTCACATATGCGCCTAAGTCAGCTGTGAGCCAGCCATGAGCAGGCAAAGGCCAGGTGACTGTGCTAGTGAGTTGCTGCCACCAGACTCACCCAGTCCAGCAGCTGCACTGCTCTTGGCCCTTTCTTTGGTGCAGCTGCTTCGTGTGAAAGGTTGGCAGTGTGCAATGGCCACAGATGACAAGCCCTTGCTGTTAGCCTATTACTGACTATGCAGCTTCTCTGACATGTGTGGTTCTAATGACTGTGAAAGACCTCCACAACAAACACCCAAAGCAGATAAACCTATTGAAAACATTACAGCTGTTCCTCATATCGGCTTGGCAAGCCATGCAACACGTTAGCTTTGATGCAGCAGAGATTTGTGATGCTCAGGTAATGCAAATTGTCAGTAATAGGCCCAGTGGTACCCTCCAGCCCTGTGTTCAATGAGGGGTGAATAAATGCTTTTATGTACATAATAAAATTTTTAACTGTCGCTTCCTGTCACTGGAGTTTTTCTGAGCAGCAATGCTGGGAAATCTTTACAGTGGAATCACACCTCCACGAGTTCCTTTCGGCTGTGGCCGCTGCAGAGCTGTGCACCATCTGTCATGAAGGCGGCAGAGAGGAGCATTGGATTAGCAGCCCAGACTCGTATGTGAAACACTGGCACTGGCTACGTGACAGAGCAACTGGGAGCTTCACGAGGCAGGCAACAGCTATCATTGTAGCCTCCTGAGGAATGACAGGAAGAGCCATTGCACAAAACAGATCTGGGCTCTCAAGGAGCTGAAACAGCAGGCAGCACAATGAGAAAGGTTGTGGCAGGCGATTCTCCACACTTGTATGAGACCCCTAATCCGATCTTGCTAGCAAGGGCAGAACCTATAATTTGCAGTGCTTTTCCTCCCCACACTCTTATACCTTGCCAAAGATGACAATATGTTGGTAAAAAACTTTTGGCACAGAGCATGTGTTTGTGAGCAACAGTAGCACTCTCAGATGCTCTTATTATTAATGGAATATGGGAGAAATCAAGTGTCAAAAAGACAAACACGAAGGATTTGTGGTAGCTTTAAGCTCTATCTACTCAGAAATCAAAGAGAATAAAACATGAATTTACAGCTAATGTCTCCATTTAGTATAGTTTAGAAAGGTGAGATTGAATCTCATGTGCTGTGGTGTATGTAAGGCAGGTTTCACTATCTAAGCAATGGGAAATTAGCAGCAGTTACTTGGTGCCCAGCAGGATATTTGGCAGCTGTTTGAATCAGAAGCTAATCATCAAGTTTAGAGAGTTGACTAGAAAAGAGAGAAGACTAGGAAAATCATATAGGGCCACAATTCAAGCAAGCAGGCTCAGTTCAGAGCCTTGTAAAATCAGAGAGAAACTTTCAATTAGCTTCCTATTGGGTTGTGTAGACCTTTAGTAAAGGTTCATATGATCTGAGTACGAACTGACAAGGAGAGTGAAGTGGGTATGAACTCCACAAGACTGGACAAAAGTCTTCTTTCAATAAAGAAAGAAATCAGCTGGAGAGACTCTGGAGATTTCTAGGGATTGGAGGAGCAGCTGAAATCCTCTCAAGATTCACCAGAGGATGGTAACTTCACAAATAGGATTGATTTTATAAAGCTTCTTTTAGTGAAAGATAAAAAATGTACTGGCCAGTCATAGATTGTTGTCTAGGTTTTATCTATAGTCAGTGGAGAGACAGAGCAGCCACAAGGCAATTCAGTCCCCTGTTTTCTACTAACAACAAAAGAGGACAAGATGGCTATCTTACGCTGCAAGTCTTAAAGGACTAAGTTTATGTACAAAGAATGCAACTATCAGTTGTTATTAAGCAGTGCCACTTGAAAGACTGCTTTGAAGAACTCAAAAGATAATCCAATGTCTACTTCTTGGAACCTGTTAAACGGCGTCTTTTTACAGATTGGGCTGCAATTTCGTAATTGTATCTCTTTTAGAAAACCGCTTACTTAAAAGAACAAAATTACATCCAATTGCGCTTTTATTAGATAAAAGAAAAGCCATTTTCTGCAAAAGTGGCTATTTAGAAAACACTGACATTGTAATCGTCTTTGTTTATCCTGGCTGGGCAGGTGGAAGCTTCCTAATGCAAATAGCTATGATGAGAGTTGTTGAACACATCAATCTAGGCAGTCCTCATAACTTGTTCCTACTACTCTGAGAAGACATAGTAGGAAAAAAATCTCATAAATGTAAAGCAAGGCCTTAGGCTGGGCATCTGGAATTCAGGTGGTAGAAATTCCCTATAAGAAGTGGTAAGAAATGCAAGAGATTTCTTATGGGCGATGGATAGTTGTTTAGGGATCAGAATCCTCCATCAGAAAGGAGCAGCTTGAACTCAGGATAGTGACATGGCATAGAGATGTACAGCCTTGATTTATTTTCCAACTGTCAGCCAAATGCATATTAGAGAATTGAGTGTACAGATAAACCGTTATGATGTGTTACACAGAGCACTTATATAAGAATAAATCCATGATAAGTCTTGGATAAACTAATATTTATCTTGACTATGGCGTTTGAGAGCTCTCTACCATGATGGGCAAATGATTACCTTGCTAGCCTCTGCTCAACCAGCTCAGGTCAGCAACTATATCTCAACATATTTTTGATAGTCACAACTGGTTTTTAACGTCACAGGCACAGACATATAAGTGGATTTGATATTCTACTTAGAGACCAAGACAACAGTGGAAAAACCACCCATCTTGGCCAAAAATTACGTAATCAAAAATGGTATTGAGAGATATTTGATACTTCTACACGTAATCAAAAATGGTATTGAGAGATATTTGATACTTCTACTTCTTTCAGATGGTCTGCTAAGCATATTTTTGCATTTATAGTCTTGAATATGCAGGACATATTGCAACATCTTGCTGTTTAAAAGCCCTTTAACAGACATCAGTGCTAGGAAAAAAGTTACTGTGCAGGTTAAAAGAACTTTATTAATTTACATGAATGGGCGAGAAAATGGAAAATATTATTTAAATGTAAAAATCAAACAGTGGTGTAGTGGTTAATAGTTAAATTATGCTTTAAAAAATTGTATGAAGTTGAATGCCTCGTATGGCTAAATGGCTAAATTTAATCTACAAGTGGTTAAAATACTAACAATAAGCAAAATGTCTGCAGTAATGAGAGAGGGCAAGGGTTAGGAATTAAAAAATATCTCATAAAATAGAAGCTGTTTCCACGTGATATGATGATATAAGGCTCTGTGAGATATAAGGTCCTCTGATAATCCTTGAGGAGTGATTCCACTTAATCCTATTTTATGCAACTTAATTTATATATTTTCTTGCTTCACCTCTTTGTAGCAAACATTAATACTGATAAAAAACTATATTTGTGATGCAGTGCATCATGATCAGAAAAAAGAACATTGTTAATAAAGCTCTGTGATTGAAATGGCTTCTAGCAGATAGTGCACTTTCTTCTTTTTCCAATGTGACCTGCAGCATAGACTACACTTCTAAAATTCAAAGGTGCTGCAATATGTCTTCTTTACACCTCTTTTTAAAAATACAGCCACTGGAATGATAAGGCTCACCTAAAGATAACATCTTCCAAGAGATGTAAACATGCTACATAAAAAACATTCAGAGTTCTGAGGACAAAGCTTGACACGAAGAAAGAAAATAAAAAAATCAGCATTCATTTTACCTGTTCATCTATTTTGGAAAGAAAGTCACATTTTTTTTTCACCAACATCATAAATCTTCATGCAAGTACTTTAGTGTTACCATAAGGAAATTGAGAGCAAATGTATCTGCCACACTGAAAAATGCAGAGCTAACTGGACTAAACTATTGGGAAAGTGAACAGCTGCCAATTTTGGAGCATTGTGCCTACATGTCCTATCTCACCCTTCCTGTACCCATGGATAATCAGTCTGTTTATTCCAGACACCTGATGACACAACTCAAACTTGACTCCTAAAAAGTGTTTCAGGAAGCTGAACTTGGCTTGCTGATATCACAAGGTGTCTTGGATTGATGATATGATAATCCTTTATCCCCTATCGTTGGCTTATATGCTCAAGAAAGAAAAAAATGTGTAAAAATGTGTGGTCCTGTCTCTTTAACTGCACCCAGCCGCAGAGAGAAACGCGGGTTGTTTTGAAAACATTTTCTCCAAGCCTTGCTCCGGGGGAGGATTCGTCGCCCGGCAGAGACTGCGTGCTGGACGGGGGTCGGAGTGAGCTCTGTTCCCGTTTTTTCCATTCTTCTTCGTTTTTCCTCGTTCGGACCCCTTCTCTTCGATCTGCTTTGCCACCCGGAGACCCAGGAGGGCCAGAGGACAGCAGAGCTCTCCAGGGAGCTCCACCCGGCCCCGGGTGGGGGGCGAGGAGGAGAGGGACTGCGCCTGAGAAAAGGACTTTTTAATCAGGTTGAATAACTGCCTTTCACCTTGTTTTTTCCCCTTCCCCTGTGCCTTGTAGGGCACTCTGCGTGGTTTTGTTAAATAAATAGTTTTTTTCTTCACTTCCATCTAAGAGGTTCTGTTGTGGGTGGGGGAGGGGGTGTCGGGGCCCTTCGCTCTCGGAGGAGAGAGTCTTATCATTAACCCGGGACACAAGGGAATAGAAAAATGAGGTTTTTCAAGCCTCTCCTGAGAAAAGTAATTTATTTTTATTCTTTAATCTGAAGCTTAATTAACTAAAACCTTATTAATGGGCATATATCTTTACTAGGTCAAAAATTGGACTTAAAGACAGGTGGTTTTCCTTAGAAACATAATATCAAAATAGACACTCCTACTCAAAGATATAAAAAAAGTAGAAATTTTCCGCATGTGATTTTGTTATATAGATCATGCAATATAATTAAATAAAATAAAGAAGTCTAAGACATTATTATATTGTTGGAAAACATTGTTAGAGAATTTTTAAAATTTATATCTCTTGCTAAAGCATAAATTTGACGGAAATTTTACCTGCGTGTAAAATTGCCAGTGATATTTCCAACCATTTATTTTTTATAAAAATACCTGAATCCTATCAGTCCTACACATAATCTTTCCACATAAACTAAATACTGACACAAACGGTTTGAGCTTGCATGTTTTTAGGCCAGGATTTACAACTCCAAGACAGGTGGTGACCTCATCTTGAACCATGCAGAAGCACAAGAGATATAAGAGTCCACAGGTTATCCTCCAGGTAGTATTTTTGGTAAATTAAGCCATGCCATAGCACAGAAACAAGGGTGAAGTGTGCTAAACCCACAGCAATTAAATTGGTCCATTTTTTTCTTTTTAAAAATATTTACATGAAAGGCCTGGTAGATACCACAGGTACTTTAACAGCAATACAGACCTCTCCCTCTGGGAAATTCTGATCTTTGGGTACAGCCAGAAAAATATGTTACTGCAGGAGTCATTAAAGAGTTCACTCGTAACATGGTAAAAATATACATGACCTACATTAAAACCTACTCCATGGTAATTTATCATGAAATTTTCTCCTTCACTACCAGTTAGGAGCTCTTCAGTGTGTAAACTGGCAATTACTGACGTGCTGGTCTCATGACGTGTGTCTAAATCAGCTTAGTCTGCAGACACTCCTGTCTCTGTGCCTCTGCCAGGCACATACCGGATGCTGTTTAAGTGCTAAAGAGAGTTGCACAGATGATATTTGGGACAGTGATCTGCTTGCTATTTATATTTCAAACTGAGTCAAACTAAATGGATTTCTGAAAGCCTCTTAAGGAAGATTTAAAGGAAGAAACAAAATGAATTGAAGAAACAAAAAGAACAGAAAAAACAATGCAGAAAAGTGTGAGGGGTTTCACCTGAATAATAGTTATGTGCCACAGTTTACCTATTTGGTATTACATTGGAGAAAAGAACAAAACTTAAAGATAAAAAAAGGAAGGAAAGGAAAATTATCTTCACTTGAGAGATTCTCACTTTCCTGGATTCCAGCAAGAATAGCATGATTATTTTGCCTTAGGCCTATGCCCCAAGGTTTCCAGCAGTATGGACATGAAAGAAGGATGCTAACTAACAGAAACTGTAAGTGAATTTCTAAAAAAGTGCTAGCAGCTAAACACTGTAGGAATAGCCTTATGGCCCCACATCAGATACAAGGTCTGAATTGTGCTAAACTGATCAAAAATAAGCCAGAAAAGGAGATCTGTGAATTCACATGACCAAGGACAGTGTATACTTCTGTAGCCACTGCAATTCTTTTGACTGTCATATCTCCCTTCTGACAAAGCTGAACTGTGCACGTTTTCTGGCTACCAGGTAAATTGCTTCTGTTAATCTGAAAGTAAAGTAATGGACAGCAGGGCTGAAAGCTTAGTGCAGCATTAGCTCCATTTGTCAGAAGAAAGGATGCACTGAGAGTCTGCAGGAGAGCAAGATGAAACAAACTATCTTCCCCTGAAAAGGGCAAATACTAACTGGTAGTTTGAATTTTTAACCTGGTCAGTTAACTACAAACCATCCAACACCTGTTGAAAAGATGCACTGGCTGTCAATTTGAAGAAAAAGCCAGTGACCTGCCAGTGACATGCCAGTGACATATGATTTCACAACCTAAGGCTTTGTTTTAAAACTGCTTAAATAAGTATCAAAGCAGCTTCTCTTGAAAAATACTTATTGAAAGGAATACTGAAAAGGAAAGTAACTTCATTTACAAGTATGATTGCTTGATATTGTCAAGAATCCTGAATGCTGTACCTGCAGATCTTACACTTCATAGTAAATAACATTCATATGCTGCTAAATGCATTCTTATTAAAACTGTGTAATAATTTATGACTCTTGAACATCATTCTGTTTTTACCTACATTTTTTTTCTTGAGTAAATATATTTAATTATCATTGTGCATCAATTTCTGTGAGACATAAAAGAGAAAATGGTACTCTAGTAATTGATGTTAATGTACCTGAGTCTTCACAGAGAAATTCCCTAAAAATAAATATACTGCAAAGCCACAATACCTTATCAATGAGATATTTGCAACGGTACCTGAGTCTTCACAGAGAAATTCCCTAAAAATAAATATACTGCAAAGCCACAATACCTTATCAATGAGATATTTGCAACGGGGTCCTTTGTTGGTTTAATACTGCATATAACAGTCAACTGCCAAGTCGGAAATGATCTTTTGTTGTTATTTATTCCAGATGAGTGTCTATAAGCTTTTCTACCATTGATTTCTCTGTGCCATTTCTTAGAGATACAAGTTACCTTAGAACACTCAGCTTATTTATATGATGCTTAGATCTCATCCACCCACAAGTCACCTTTTTTCCTAAATCCTTAAGCAAGTGTGATTTTGAGGGTTTTTTCACTGCTCTTTTTACGGAAGTGGGCAATGTGCATTTAGCATCAGTGTCACTTAGTTTAAGGTTTGCTGAAGCATAGGTTTTGCCTGCTGAAGCATACACAACCTTTAAAGTTTGGAGACTGTTAAAGAGTCACCCTGCTTAGCAACAGTTTTGCTTAACATTTTGCATTTTCTTCTTTTCTTTCCCTGACACTCGTAATGTTGGATTTCATGGAAATAGTTCTGTATATCAGAATTAGAAATAGAATTATAATCACAGAACTAGCATTACAGCTTCCGACAATAAAGTGATAGGTAGAAACTTGCTTTATTCTGTTATGACAGAATGGAAGTGTTGTGCATATTGTTCAACCAGTCACTTATGGATACAACGTTGATTTAAAATAAAATAAAACTGACACTCAGCCATTTCACAAGATATACCAAAAATGCAGTATTTCTACTGATAGTTTAGGATTAAATTTTTGAGCAACATCCCCTGTGACCTGAAAAACTACCTCAGCAGCCACCAAACACAATGGTGTATCTTCCTACCGGTCAGTGCCCTGTGGGTGATTGTCTTTCTTGTGTTAGAAGGTACAAGAAACACCATATGGGGGCTGTTTACGAGACCAAGCACTGCTTGGTGAGCTAACATTAGCCTTTCTTTTCTGGGCCTACTACGACAGTGTCACAGCTCATAAGGCTTGACAAAGTTAATTAATTGTGGGAACTTCAGTTTTCTGCCAACTGTAGTTGACACTGGCTACTACTACTACCACCACTGCTACTACTATTACTGCTATGACTAATAATCATAGTAACATGGTTGAGATTTCTTCTTAGTGTGAGAGCAGGCATAAAAGACAAAGCAAAGTATTACATAGAGTTTTCCAAAGAAACTGTGATTTAATTCCACTTTCCTCCATATGCACGCCAATGCCTTCAACTCCATTCTGAAAGATATTATGGTTGATGTCAGTGATTTTAGAGCTGTTAACAGGCATGAAGATTACAGCTACTTTCTACTCATACTGTTTGATTTCCATTAGCACACTTTATCATCACCTAACAGAAAGTGCTGAAATCTCTTTCAGTAATTCCCTATAATTTTGGCCCTTATGGAAATAAGAGAGCATCTCCCAGGTAAAGCAGTGTATCTATTTTCCCATGCATCCTGCTAAACATGGAATTAATTCTCAGCTGGTCTAAATACTGCACCACTTCAACTTAAATGCAATTATTTGCAGGTATTCTTGGCAAGTAAGCACTGCAGACTTTTCTATTTATCTGACTACATGGTATGTACTTTATCTTCACCCACTCATATTAAAATATAATCTAACGGTGTATTTTCAGCTGTCAAACTGAGATTTCATTAATTTTCATAGACATCTGAGCATATATTAAAAGCTAACTTTGTGCACAGTGAATAGGATTTTTCAGCTTCTCAGTAATTTTTTTTTAATTTGTAGATTTCCTCTATTGCAGCGTGTAATGCCATGGCTGGGCTGCAGTGCTGCAATGTCTTTGATTGTGAAGCACTCTTTGTATGTTGTGATGTCTGCTGGTAGTACACGACACACAAAACATGCTAACTCCCTTTCTTGGATCAAAACTTGCACTTCTGCCAAGAAGTACAGGTCATATTTTTAAATAAGTCAGGAATGAAATGACATGGGCATAGATTATGGTCTCAGGACTCAAAAACAGAGGAAGAAAGACTCCTAGAAATGTACTTACCCACACCGCAAGGAAAAGAACTGTAACATTTGTGTGAGGTCCTTTGCAGGCAGCAGGGTGAAAAGCGGTGTGCAGACAGAGGGAGATGCAGTGAGCAGCACCAGGACAGAGGCCAGACAGCCCCGTGGGGCAGCAGGTCTGAAACCCCTGTGCTGGAGCTCCTCACTTGTCCATGGAGAGCTGCTCTGGCCTGGCACATGCAGGATGGTGTCACACCTTGTCCAAAAGAAGGGTCTGCAGAGATTACCAGTTGTGGCTGCTGAGGTGGCCCCAGCTGTGGGCCAGGTGACACCTGAGCAGCTCAGTTCAGCAGTTGTACCTTCCTTTGGCCATGTGAAAAGCTCCAGAAGTGCCTTGTTAAGTGGAAACTGTTTCTGTTAGAAAGAATAAATTTCCTGATTGGAATAGGTATTAAAAAGGATTAGGTGTCTCCTTGTACCACTTCTCACTTTATCACTATACATATTTCCAGACTGGAGGTGAAGGTTTGTGCAGACATTAAGTGTATTTTGTGTGGAGATACAGTAGCCACACCGTGATGGTGTCCTCCTGGCTGGCAGGAACAACTGAAGCCACCCAATAAACATCATGTCCAATTTGTTGGGTGTTAGCAATCTACTGTGGAGCCAGCAAGACTGAAGCCTTTTGCAGAAAATGACATATTTGTGGGAAGGTTTAAAAGTAAGCCAGGTACACTCTATGTGAGGCACTAAATGGAGGGTCAGAGGCAGAAGCTGGGCACAGAGTGGAACAGGGACCTTTTTCCCTCTCTGTCTCATTATTGCTCCACTGGGAATTACATAGTCTAGCCAACAATGTGGCTTTTAGTTTAAAAGCTGGCTCTGCAAGAAAAGTGATATTTGAGAACCTAGGATTCTCAGCTATAATAGATCCTATATAAAAATGTCATCAACAAAACTTCCTCTCATATATTCCCGACATTCTCAATTTAAAACCCTAAATTAGTGTTTCTAAAATTCAATTGCAATATGTTGACAAAGATGCAATGCAAGAATGACAATTTTCCAAAGCTGACCTTATGCCACATGTCCATTAAATTGAGGTGCTGTACTCTATGAAGGATCACTTTAGTATTTACTATGCCCATTAAGTTGAGAGAAGAAAAAAATAAATCTCATTATTCGACCTCAATATTTCATTGTAATATAGCACATTTTTGTGTACATTTATTATTGGTCTTTAAAAATTAATTAAAAGCTTTTTTCTGTAAAAAAACAAGAATGGAAATTCTTTCTGTTATATAGTGCATCAGAAATTCATTGACTTAATCATAAGCTAGTTATGAAACAATCCTTCTGTGAGGGCCACCAGCATGGATCTCCTAGAAGTAGACAGCCTCAGACAATAAAGGAAAAAGAGATATTTCATCCCAAGACTGTCAAACTAAGATAGCATGCAGAGTAAATGGTCAAAATATTCTGACACATTCACAAAATTCTAGAGGAAAATCTACCTAATTTTTAAAAAATGGTCATAAATTGATACACAGTTTATCTTCCTCTATTTTTTCAAAGGAATCTCAAAAGAAAAAAAAAGTTAGAAATTACCTCCAAATTAAATCTCTTTTTTAAAGATAAAATAAATGTTGCTAAGAGTTTCAGCACCTGCATATCTCTCCTGTTTGACCACTGTCTTTTATGGCACACTCTAAAAGAACTTTAGAGCACCCATATTTTCAAGGACAGGAAAAGTACATAAGTGTTGTAAAGATCCATAAATATATAGTCAGCATAGTCTGGCACTAAACACACACATTTCTACTTTGTTCCTCTAAAAAGTAACTTTTCTTCATTCAGACAAATAAATTTGCAGCAGTGTTTCTTCCTCTATTGAGACCATAAGATCTATGAATTAAAACTAGCATATGCATGGCTAGAAGTTCTGTGTGAAATATCTTGAAATGGGCATGTTTTTCTGTTCCTGTAATTTTGATTTTATTATAAAATTGTGATAAACCTATCTAAGCTTAAATGAGCCCTAAATATCATATTAACATTTTCTTCTGTACTCCTTAACCGGATTGACCTAGAGCTCTCCGTAGGTGAGACAATTGGTCAGAAAGATTTCCTTCTCACATTGCAGGACCATAAAATCATTTAGATTGGAAAAAGCCCCCAAGATGATCAAGTCCAGACTTTGATGAAAAACTACCACGTCAACTAAACCATAGCACTGAGTGCCACGTTCAGTCATCTCTTGAACACATCCAGGGATGGTGACTCCACCACCTTCCTGGAAAACATCAAGATATGAGGAGTGCCACCACCTCAAAGACACAACCTTTCACAGCACCCTTTGTGGACAGGCATACTCCCCAAAGTGGAAGATGGAAAACTGTGCTCTGACATCCTTAGGCTGCAGGTTTCTGAGGGTCAGTTTGGTTCTTGGATCAGCAAAATACACATACTTTAAAATCCTTCCATACGTTTAAGGAACTTTGGAACATATGCATGCAATCCTGCTAATGCTTTTCCAGTCTCCAGTAACACAAAGCAAAATGGGTTAGCCCAAACCATACCAGGAAACAGCTGGGACAAGAGGTGTGCATGTGGATCCATCAGATGGACAGAGTCATCCTGGAAAGAAGCACAAACATCTACTAGGCTAGATACCTATCCTAGAAGAAGTTCTCTTCTCATGCTGTCCTACATAAATATAACTTTAAAAAATAAAATTCAGTAGGAGAATAAATACAAGTCACTGCTCTCATTTCTGCTGGCACGAGGAGAAAGGGTTACTTAATACTTTTTTTTTTTTTTCTCTTTAGAAATTCTGATAGCTCACAGACTTGGAGAAGAAGTGAAAACTCGCTCACTCTGAAAGCAAAATATTGTTGCAGTACTGCTCGGCCATCTACACAATGACAAGAACAGGACAAAGCTGCAAATCTATTCCCAAGATACTGTGGATTCTAAGCAAGAACAGGTGGGAATCAACAACAACAAAAAAATCATGACAGAAAGGTGTAGGATACATATGGCTTAAACTAGAGCTCTTGATAAAGACACAAAACCTTTCAATGGCATTGTATCATCTCAAATCCTTGCAATACCTGGCTTTGAATTTAAATCTCAGCAAATACATTAAGGATGATTGTGTACTAGCCAGAAAAATCAAACTGTTCCTTCTTGGCTCTTGATGAATCATGTGAATGATGCAGGAGGACAGATAGTGCACTAATGGTCAATACTTTAAGGAAGGCTGCCTTGAAATGACAGCTGTACTCCATAATGTGTGTATTACTGTTTAGAAGATGGGAAATACACGGGGTCTCCAAAAAACAAACCAGTCCTCAAACTTTACAGTGGGCCCAAGCAGATATTTCTAACCTCATTCCTAAACAGCTGTGATTCTCAATCAGTGTCTCATAAGTGCACAAATCAAAACAGGAAAAATAAAAGGAGGAAATAATTGCATACATGAGGAAAAAAATCAGGTTAAAATATAAGGAGATGAGGGTGTAAATAGACTCACATAATGAAATCACATGGGTGTTTTGCAAGTGAATGTCATGAATGATAATGAAGTTAGGGCAGTTTTGCCTAAATACAACTGACTTATCAAAGTAATATTTAAACTATTAAAGACAATGTAATATTATCAACTATATAGTATAATAGAGGACATAACACCTAATGTTATACACTATATGACTGTTAATTTACTGCTGACATTTGTCTCCATCTACTTTGGGGTTACTTTTGTATATCTGAGCAATGATTTTTTTTTTTAAACACGTAATATGAAATTCTACTTAATCACATTCAAGAATATTTTATGGAGATTTCTGCTCACAAACTCAGATTAGCTGCTGCCTACCAGGGTGAGAATATTTCATTGCTTCTGTAATTATTTTAAGTGACTTCTAATCAGGATTTGAGGACCATGCCTATAGTCTCATTTCTAATTATCAAGTGAGGTTTGAAGGACTTTAAGTTGATTTAAGTAGCCCTGATGTATGCAGCTCATGACTCATTCATGCCAGCCCACCAATTATTCCATTGTGGTGAGGGAAGAGAAACCAACCTCTCTTTTAAAAGAGAAATCACAAAAAACAACACTTTCAAAATGGCCATATCTTGAAATCTGGATTATATAACGTGATTGTGTTGTTTTTGGAACAAGCCAAAACAACAAATAATTTCAACTAGGTGTGCAAGTCAATGCATCTGAAAGAGACAAGTTTTCATGAATGAGAGATGTTTTGCTGATTAAGAAAGATCTCTTTAATCCAATTTCCAAGTTAGGTTGCCTGGCAGAATTGGTCTTAAATTAAAGCTCTCCAGGAGATGCATGTTACCAATATTGAATTTGGAAGCCATGAGACTCTGAAAGTTACATATTTTCCAAGGAAAATCTTAGGCCATGGGCAAATGTAGACAGAAGCTTTTTAAAAACAACATATTTCCCTCTAATCTGGGTGCAGTGAGCCAGAGCCTGTCAGACATGCCAGAAGGTTTGGTGCAGAGAGGGATGGTCTGAGGGAAGGCAGGAGAAGGGCACAGCCTCACCTCCAGAGCACCTCCATGGCCAGTGCCAGCCCAGGGATTCCAGGCCCTTTGCCCAGACACTGCAGAGCCACTCTCCCAGTGCTGGCAGAGCTACCTTGACTGTCTAGGCAGAGCATGAACACAGCACTTTTCCCACCAGTCCTAAAGTCAGAGTATTCAAGATGTTAAAAATTAACCCAAATTTCTTTTAAAGCAACATTTTTTACTTTTTCTATGCTCCAAATATACTTTTAAAGTTATGCATTTTCTCACACAATGATTAATCCAGCTAGAAATTCTTGAGTTTGGGGGTAAACATGATAAAAATATGTGAACTGACTCAAAGTCATTACAAAAATTCAGTGATCTTGACTTTTCTTTCACCTCATTATATAACAAGCTGAATTAGAAAGTCCATATAAACAAGACAGAATTGTTCCAGGACTTCTCTCCTTGTCTGTGAGTGATTAATATGTAAAGTCAGATTAAAAACATTTTTTTTCTGGCAGGTGAAAACAGAGATAGCGGGACCAAATTCATCTCCAGTGACAATTCATTAGGCTCAATACAATTACACTAGGACAGGTTTTAACATTGTTTCAAAAACAAGACACAGCAGAAATCTCTCTGCTTTCCAATGAATACATATTGAACAGGTACTTCTGTCTTCATTTACCTAGATTCCTTCAAAGGAAGTTATTTGAAAGGCTATGAGACATTTTCTGTTCATTCAAACAAAGAAGGCTTTTATCCTCACACACCTGTCTCTTCTAAGCTAGGAAATTAATCAGCTATGTTCTGCTAAAGTAGTATGTTTTTAACTAATTATGCTGAACAATGCAGCAAAGTGTCTCTGAATATGAGAGTAAAGCACTATCCCATTTAATATGGTAATGAACAGAAAAATAATTTACTGTCACTTGCTGCAGGAAGCCACTGGGATACCCCTACTCTGCAGGGCATGAGACTGGGGATCAGGATTCTGGGCTTATTTTTTAAGTTCTTTGAAGAAACTCCTCTCACTTCCTGATCGGATAAAACTATCTGCTTGAGCTGTTACACAGCTTAACTGGTAAGAACCTTATTTTGATAACCCAGTTGTCTTTGAGCAAACATAAAACATTAAATAATGTGGTCTGGGTGTTTGCCACTGCTCTAAAATTTAAAGTTCTTAACTATCAATGTGACTGAGTTATGTATTTTCCCACTGCTTCGGCTCAGTTTTTGTTTGAGATATTGGGAAGAAAGAAGTTCTAATAATAGTCTCAGTGAAATTCCAATCCCAGAATCTCAAATGGAGGCACACCATGTTGAGACAAAAAACCACCATTATACCCAACAGACACAGTTGACACTCCCATCCATTCTTATCTCTTATGATGCATAAAGTATTACCTATAAATTGCTCCTCTTCCTACATAGGGATGCAATTATTAGGAAAAGTCTCAAGAGATTATTAGAGCCTTTTATTTTAAATAAGCTCTTCTTTGATGGTATGAGTAGTCAGGGAAGGCACAGACCTGAGGACTGGCTGAGAAGGGACTTCTGCTGTATCATTGCCTAGTTTCAGAGTCAACATTGGTATCCTTTTAATTTTTTTTCTCATTTCAAGGTGACCATTCACATAGATGGCTACCCACACAAGTTACAAAACAAAACAAAAACCTAATGTGCCAAAGGAGAGCTAGTAAAGATGGAATTTTTACTGTCTTGTCCTTTTAAAGAATATTTTGCATATTTAGAATATGCCAGAAAAATTGAAATGTCAGAATTCCCCAAGTGAAAATACAACTATACAAGTGTTCATGCCAACATAATATTAGCTCTGTGAGTCACAGCAAGAATGGTACAAAGACCCAGCACATTTCTGCACTAATTCTCACAACACGATTAAGTGCAAATATATATATATATATATATGTATCCTATCAGAATGGTTGCCTTAATAAAATTTACCAGGCCTGAAAACTAAAGGATATCTAAAATCAAAAGAATTGCTATGTTCATTTTTGTGGTGTTGTTGACTACAGCAGGTCAATTCAAGGCTCCTAAGAATGAAGAAGGGGATGAAAATTCAAGAGACTACATGGTCGTGTTTGTACCAATCTTTTCAGCACAGTCAGTTTTCTTATGGCCTTCACACGAAATTGTAATAATCTTAAACCTATTTCTTTCTAAGTAATGGATATTTTACCGATTTTTAAAACTGTTTCTTTGCTAAGTAATGGATATTTTGCCCTAATTTCTGACAACTAATCAAAACTGTGTTCTTTTTTATATGCAGATGGTCCATTGCACTGCTGAGAAAGAGAGAAAGGCAGCAAGCAAATTTATTTTCCCACTTAACTTCTAAAAATATTGAACTTTTTGATATTCATGTCATTATAAAGCAACAAAAAGGCGCCTCTTAGAACCAGAAAAGAGAAATGAAATTTCAAACAGCTCCAAATTATATTAGTTGTAGAATACACAATTTTATGAGCAACTACATCAGGCCCAGAGAGTAAATTTTGAACCTTTCAGTTCAGTCTGTAATTAGAAGCAGCAGATTTCGTTGTTGTTGCTGCTGGTGGTGGTTTGTTTGCTTGTTTTCCTGTCTGCTCTCACTCAGCTGAACAACTCCCCTTAGCACTGAGATGAACCTCTCTGAGTTCATACCCTCCACCAACTTACTGAATCTGAGATACAGCAAGCTGAATTTAACTGCATGATATTCTGTTCTGTTTCTATCTTTCAGGGACACATCCCTGCTCAGAAGGACACTTTAATTCAATTAAGATTCTATAGAAGGATTCTTGTTTAGAGCCCTTCCAGCAGTGTTCCCTTATGAAAGAAAGCTGCACTCCAAAGAAAACTGATTGTCATGCAGAAATCAAGTTCTTAAGAAAATTTCATATTTTTTCAAAATCGTGAATGTGTGTGTGTGTAGTTATCTCATTTATTAATGCTGCAGCCAGGAAGTGGAGGAAAAAGACTCAAATTATTCCATTTTTTTTCTGAATATGTATTCCCTTTTCAGTCATTTGAAAGACAAAAAATGCCCCATGATTTTTATAATAATTTTTTTTTCCAAAGTCCTGCAAAGTTTCCAATCTGAATAAGATACTCTTTCCTACACCACACCAGAGTCTAGAAGTTGTTCTTGAACACCACTTTCTTTGAGGTAAGAATTTTACTATCTTTGTATATCACTTACTAATCTTCAGGACGTGTGTACCCTTATTGTCACAGTCCCCCCTTCAAGCACTGCCCAGTACATTTTTGTGCTCTTAAAATATACATCTACAGCATTAGTTGAACCTAAACATCTCTTAGGACTTGCCTAATTGCAGTCCTAAAACTCCTATTGTCATCAAGAACCTTGTCTTCTCAAGTTAAAACAGGGTCTATGAAAAAATTCAGAAAGTTAACTAATCTAGAGAAACTTCCCCAGTCACAAGGATGGTCTTATTATACACAGTTAGAAGGAATTGCCACCATCTGAATAATTGATCTAGAGAAAAGGCAATGCCTATATATATTAACTATCCTGTGGTGTTTTGGGGCTGTACAATTCAAAATACAATCATGAACTTTGTCTTGATCATATAATTAAACATAACAATTTATGTGTGTTCTCTATTATGAGTCAATAATGTAAACAACACAAACACAAAAAATGTAAAAGATGTGTGAAGATTACAGCTGAAAAATATGAGAGAAATGCAGAGCAGATATCTTATGGAAAAATAATACAGCCTAAATTTATCTGTACAAGTCCTAGCACAGTTTTTCTTTCAGTGTCAAATCCTTCCAGGAGATCAGCAGCAGAAATGTAGTGAAACTATTCCCCTCTAAGCATTTTCTATTCTCCACATTGTTTTATTTCCCCCCACTCCAAATCTTACAGGTCTGCATTAATATTCATCTGTATTTATTGATATAGGCTCTGTTAAATGTTTCCATTTATTTAATTGGTTTGGTGTGTTTCAACACTGATTGACTCAAGTCCCAGCTTCCATTAATCTTCCCTGCTGTCCGTGACAAAGCTCCCATAAATTTGTCCCGCAAACACAAGTGGCAGATCATTTTTCAAATTCATTTCATGTTACCTTGTGCAGCAGAAACTTCTTGTTCCCTCGACCAAGGACAGCACTTGTTAAGCAGTAAGGCAGCATTTAAGAAGTGACTGCTTCAGGTTTTGTTAGATCTGGTAGCCTCCAAAATAACTTGATATTGAACAGTCTGAACTAGACTGCCAAACAGAGCACAGTTTTGGAACAATTGCAGAAGTGTGCTTCTCGCTTACATAGATTTCTTTGTTGTCAGCTGCAATATTTAAGTAAGTTTGGAGAAGGTTTATAGACATTTTTCATCTAGATTGAAAACAAGAAATGAGCTGTTAAAATCCACACAATAAATGATTTCAAAAAGAGTTCTCAGCCTGACAGTTGAATTCTCTGATAAACAAGATTTTCCAATAACATCACTAAAAGATGTTTTGAGGCGTTCAGAACTGAGTGCTATCATCCATGGTAACCACATTTTTGGCTGGTCCATTCAGGGGAAACTCTTTCCTGTCCTTCCTTCCAGCTTCAGGAAGCTGAAGAAAAGGCAGAGCAGATATTTGTATTCAGCCACATGACAGAGAGAAATTTGAAGATAAAGGCCGGACAAGTACGTGCCTTGGGATGAAGGAACAATGAAACCCACAAGGCAGCTTTTGCTGAAGACTGTGGAGACTTTCTAAAAGAGAAAATTATATTATTGTTTCATTAGGTTCATCCTTGTAATGCTGCCTTTGTATAAACAAGTTTTATGTTGTTGCAAGAAGACAGAACAACTGAGATGTGGTTAGGAAAATGAGACATTAGCCAAGTATAGATATCTTGTCCTAATATGCAGAGTATTTCTTCTTTAATAAAGGTCAAGAATTTAAAGTGATCAAATTTCCAGCTCCAACTTTTCTTCTCAAGTTGTAGAACACTGTTTTCTCCACAGTACCATATCCCTCTACATGATCAATAGCAGAAGGCATTGTGAAAGTCTTTAGCCGTCATTAGCTAAGCAGGGTTGAAGAACGAAATCTGAATGCTTCCATAAAGCAACAAGCACCTGAAAGCAGCATCAGGATGATAAGTGTTTTCCAAAACTTAACTGCAGTAGGCATTACACACATGCTGCAGTTTGGAAATCCATTGTTTCTAGAACAGTTAATCAAAGAAATCATGTCAAATTTCACAATGCTAGCATAAATTATTTTTGCCAAGATTATCCCTTGCTAGTTATCCTGTTCATACAGCAACACTTTTTTCCTTCAGGCAACTCCAGGCACATCAGGAGGACTGAGAGTAGTTCATGTATCAGCAATCCTGCCAACTGGACCAAAACTTGAATGTGCTGAGTTTACAGAGGAAAAAAGGGTCCAGACACATGCTAAAGAGACACTGCAGCTGAAGGGGTGTTGAAGGACAGCAGGGCAGGGCAGGGCAGGGCAGGGCAGGGCAGGGCAGGGCAGGGCAGGGCAGGGGTAAAAAACCAATCATCCGTCATCATACAAATTGAGATGCTCTCAGTTTCATTGCTTAGCTCCAAAGACAATGAGTAGGCAGGGGCAAATTTTGGGAAACCTAATTCTCTCTGACTAACCTGGTTTAGGACACTATTTCTGGAGTTAGAGAATGCATGTTAGCCAAAGGAGGATTTTTCTGTGGGGGATGTTTGGTGACCTGGGAAGAAAATGCATTTGATTTCAGAAGATAAGCATTTTCCTTTTTCCTTTCTCCACAGCACCTGGAGTTTTGAAGTTAATCCTTAAGCTTTTTACTAAGTGTTACCTTGTCTACACTGATCAAATGTTTCTCCACTCCCACTGATACAACCATTTTATTAAAGACTGGATGCTTTTCCTCTCTTTACTGGCCAGATAGTATCTCCATAATCCCTACTACCATCTGTATTGTACACAGTTGTGCTGATGGTAGCAGAGCTGACTGACTTTCTGCATCACAAGCCTTTTGATCACACAACACAGGAACTTCAAATGTGATGCTGGGAGGAAGGGAGAGAGACACAGACCAAATGAAAATTAATTTATCCTGTCCATGTCCAGTCTTTCCCTGAGGCAGAGCAGCAGGATAACACAGAGAAAAGCTAACTCCCTTTTCCAGAACCACACAAAGCACAAATAGAAAAGGCCCTATGAAGTCACATGGTCTTCTGACTTATCACTGTAGAATTGTCCTTTACATTATATTGTATGCTACAGTTTTAACTTACACAACCACTGAAACAGCCAACATTTCCCTTTGGCGTATATTCCAAAAACTACTAGGTCACATTCTGAGGAAATAAAGGGATAGTAATTGCAAAATCTTGCCATCTGTCAAATTTTTAAGCAATATATATGTAAAAAAAACAGAATTACATTAAAAGATCATGAAGTCTAACACTTGAAAATTTAGAAATGAAGAAATTAATGCAAGAGTACTCAATATCATGCACATCTACAAGATTATATATTATCTACAAGATTATATATTATCCAGTTAAACAATTCTATACTCTTTTATTTTTCCTACCTCACTTAATGAGCTGACTGTGACTGTATTGCCTTCTCCTCATTTTTAGGGTTTGGATTTAGGCACTACACATAAAGCAAACCCTTCTGAAGTTTAATCTCCTTAAAGGTTTTTCTCTGGAACTCTTCAAAATACAATTCGGGTGTTTCATGCACACTGTGCTCAGGGCAGCCTTGGGCATTGTCAGAGTGGTGTTAATTCCCTCTGACTGCCAAAGAGCCCAGGCAGGGAACCCTCACAAAGCTGGGTGTTCAGTCTGAACCCCAGAGCCTAAATGTTCAAAATACTCAGATTTATGCACTGTCATATGCACCCCAAGTCAGCTGCTACTGCATCAATTATAGTGAAGTGCATATGGAACTCATGGAAACCAAAGCACATGTCTCAGGCCAGACTCTGGAAGCCAAAGGGTTAAAGTACTGAGTATTAGTGCAAAGCAAAGCACTGGTTTAAAGCTGGATGGACCAACACCCCAGACTCCATGTACTGGACCCAGCCCATTTGTAGATTTCTATAGCCTCATGTTCCCTGGACAATATCTAAGAGCAGAATTCACAGACTTGCTTATTCACAAAACCTCAGTGGAACCTATTTCCCATTGTGAGAAATAAACATGTATTTGTTGAACTAGGGAAGCAGAAAAAGCTTCAGACTTTAAAGATCGGCACTCATGGGTATGCACTTATGGGTAGCAGGAGCAAAACCAAGGGGACAAGTTTGGATACTACTTCAACTGAATATTTCCACTATTTTAGTCAGAATGGAAAAGATTTAGTAGAAATCACTGAGTTTTTTTCTGCCATTCATTAGAGTCATTACAGTACAGCACATCATTTAATAATTTAAGCTGAGCTTCTTACACCTAAGTGGATAGCCTAAAGACTCAAATTCTGGAAAACTACTGGTGGCAGCACCTTGCCAGTGGCATCCTGTGTTGTGCAAAGCTTAATCTAATAGTTAGTCTCTGAAACAGCTACCTAATAAAGGATAGGCAAAAGAATGACAATTTGTGAATTTTGACAATATTTAGTTGTAATATAGGTAGTTATTCAGCACTGTCAAGGTTTGTAAGACTTAGAATAGGAAAATTACTGTCATGGGCATGGATGGCTGGGGGCTAAGGGTGAGGTTCACTATCACGGTGTGGAAAAGAGGCTAAGTTCAGCATGGTGTTCAGGTTGACACTAGCCTGTCCCACCACATCCAGACCTATTGGACAGCACTCTCTTAATGGCTTATTGCAAGCAATATGTTTTAATGTATGTCATTGAGCTGTTCCCTCTTTTATTGGAATTAAAGTCTCTCAACAATCCCAACTGCATATGTGAGAGCTCTCATCCAGATCAGAATTAGACCAAACTTTTGACTTCTTACACTGATATGATGATTTTTGGCCTGGGAACTGGTACTGTCTATCACAGACAGCAAAAGTGATGTGTATCAGACACCAGTGTGGAACACACCACGGTGAATTTATATACTGTAATATGTTATAACACATGAGCTTTCATTTAACTCAAATGTATAGCTGGTGTCAGAGATCTTGGTATGAATTGAACCCTTCCTGGGTCTCTGATTAGGTTCAATCACACCTAAATGAGATCAAACTGCCATATCCTCATTATTATCTTGTCTAAATAGAGAGAACTGACACAGGTAACATCTGCTCCAAATTCATGGACACCTGGCCTTTATTGGAAAGAACAGTATGGCAAGAGGCCCCGGATCTCAGGTCCAGTGCTGGGTTCTTTAGAAAAGTGTGCTTTACTGGGAACAGGCTTTGATGATTTGTTCCCTGCCTTCTCCAAGCTTGATTCAGTGTGCCCATGCTCTTCAGCTGCCTCTGCTCTACTTCTGGTTGCACCTAAGACACATCCTCTCACTTCATTAGTCCCAGAAATGTACTCTAATTCCTCATCCTACTCCTGGTTCTTTTGCATAACCAACACTCCTATACTTTTCTGCACCACTGCCCACTCACTGCCGCATTGCCTTTCCTCTCACCCAGCAGTCTTGCTAACTAGTCTTATTTTCCCTTTCTGGTAGCTTGATTATATTTTTCTTGTCTCACTAGTCATTCAGTTGTCTTCTAAACTGTTTATTTGTTCCAGTTATCCCCTTCAGCTTTGCTCCCCACTATCACTGCCTGAGAAGTTTCTGCTGTCCTGCTGGCACTGAAGCTTCTTTTCAAACCCATTCCTCCTTTTTTCAAGTTTCACCAGTTTCTTGATCACTCTGCAAGCTGCTTGAGAGATCAAGACCATTGACTACTCACAGAGGTTCCTGGTTTTGCCTGAAAAGATTTAAAAGTCTCTGAGGGAAGCTCTGTGCCAAATTCCCAATTTTGCCCCCCAGTCCAACTCATAGTCTGTTTCCCACTTTGTTTGCCATGCACATTTCCAATGTCTTTTTCTCAGCTCTCCCTAGTCCCCTGGGCATAATATCTGGTTAGCTGAGTCTTGCAAACCGCTGGATCAAGGGGCAAGAAGAGAACTGGAGGTGCATACAGCTCATCCAGTGTGGGGGTGTAGACCATGTACAGTCACAGCAGCACAGAGCTGCAATGGCAGGAAGATATCTCTCTCCACTCCACATTCAGAGAAAATGACACTTTCAGGGCATTTATATTCTGAAATTTTGAGATGTGTGATCTGTCTACATTGACTTATCAAGCGTGTGTGGGTTTTCATGTATAAGGAAGCTGCTCCTCACTAAATGTAAAATGTGACTCCAAGCCAAGAACTACTGGAGTTTCTAGGCAAAAAGATAGTTCTGACAATGTATATACTCTCCAAACTTTCTCTATTCTGATCTCCCTATTTAAGAAAGGAAAGTTAGTGGCTTATAAGTGCTTTAAACATTCTTAGCATTCTTCCAAATTAATCTACAACAGAAAAAAAGTTACAGGGGAAAAAACCCAAAAATCTGCTAATGCTTTCCACAGAGAGTAATCATCTGAGGATTGGAACTTGAAGATCAAACTAGGGAACTGGATATAAGAAAAACCTCCCTTAATATGCTTTAGGAGAAACTTATTATCAGTTCAATGGACCAACTGGTAACTTGGCAGTATGATGAATGCTCAAAACAATGGAAACCAATCCAAAGCACAAAGGCTGGAAAAGTAAAAAATCAAGTAGTTACTGTCTTTGATTTATTTTACCCCATTCATATAAATTTAGCTCTCAATGGCAAATACAAAAGTTCTAGTTCAACAGCATGTCCTGTGTGCTGAAGGCTTATGCACAATATTTTACATGCACAGTCATGTTTATCTAGCATTGTTTCTACCTCTGTAAGGTATATACCAGCCTATTTTAAAACAGTGATTTTGCTTACTTGTAACTGGCTTTTTTTCACAAGTTTTAATTAAATATAACAAGAAAAATAGCAGTTGGATTAAATGACATGCTGTGAGAGTAAAACTACCCAGTAGTCAAAGATAAATAATAATATAAGACCAAAAATGCTAATGACATACTATGAGTGCAGCGATCAGCTGATTAGCCATTTAATTTCTCATTTGAAATCAAATTTGCATATCTAACTTATCAATGCGGATGTGACAGTAACATTAAAATTAAATGTGTGTTTTGGTATTTCAGTAAATGACAGCCATTGGTTAAATAGCAATAATACTAGCCTTTGGGACAAACATGCAGAGCACATTGCCTAATTAATTTCATTTTCAAATGAACAAAGACTGACTCTGAATGCCCTGTTTCCCTACAAATATGCCTGGAAGGGTTTGTTGCTAACCCTGGAGACTGAAAGATGGCGGCTGCAAAAAAAAAGCCCCATTTATAATTTCAAAACCCAACCTCTGAAGCAGAAGGGTACTGTTCAGACATCAGCTCCCCAGACAAGATAAGTGTTTCGGATGTGGTTTGGACAGAGCTGCTCACCAGACATATTAGGTCTCTGTGCAACAGTCTTTCTAGCAACTAAGATCTTGTAGCATAACACTCTCAAGAAGGAAATCTGAGATTTCGATGGCTTTTTAACTGAAAACACACCCCCCCCAACATCCCTGACAATTAATGGCTTATGTAATATTTAATTATTCATGTTCAGAAAAATGACCACCATAGATCACACATCCATGAAATTTTGGCCAATACCTTCTTTACTGATGAAGCTATTAAGTGACTTCAGGGACACCAAGAATAAAATTTTGCAAAAACATAAAGATATCTCTTCTCATGCATTTTTCGGTACTGCTAATTAATGCATTGTTGATTGGGACTATGTGTCTGAGATCACTATACCTTATACTTTTTGATTATAAATTCCTATTTATGAATCTGGGAACAGAGACACATTGCAATTCATTGTGGATGGATTTTCACTGCTTTTAATTATGATTGAAAAACAATAAGGAAAAGTAATTTTTTTTTCTTTTTGACCAAGTGACAAGATCGAATTTCCCCATATACAGGTTGCCTTTACTTACATTTTCTCTTTTTGACAAAGATACTTGCCTGGGATGTTAATTTACAGAGGACAGAGAAAAGGAAAGAAAGAACCTTGCAGTTTGGAACTCTATCTGCTACTTCACATGTAGAATGATGGAAACACAGCCTAAAGAGATATAGAAAGAAACTGTAGTGCAAGCTATGTGGCAAAACCTGCATGCAGAAATCACAGAACTATAAAGACTGTTATACAGGGCTATAGATTATCACATGATAATATTTGCTTATAGCATATATATATATATGTGTAGTACCCAGATATACGCAAGGGTGGAGAAAATACTCTTTGCACAGTGATATTTTAGTCACTTTTGGTGCTACTTACCATGGCTATTTGTTCCATCTGCACAGCAATATTCTATGTGTCAATTTGTGAAAACTATAGGGGATCAAAACCTACAGATAACTGAGTATATAAATGAAAACATTTTTGGATTGAAAAAAAAACCTGAAATGCTGCATTACTTTTGTCTTTATTCCTTGCTGCATTTCACATATCTGTTTTCCCAAACTTTACAGTCTTTCAGCATAGAGCACTTTCCATGCTGTCAGTCTCACAAGCAGCCTGCAGTTTCAGAGACAAGGTTTGTTATAAGCTTATTTCCTTTCATTTCTTAAGTTCTTGGAAAAACCCAACAACTTTTCTATCTGTCAAACATTGCCATGCCATAAAAATTAGTCTGGCGGATGTGGGCATTGAAGTACTTCAATTTTTCTAGCACATATTTATCTCAAAATGTTCCATTTGCAGTAAAAGAGAAAACTGGCTTTGCAAAGGTTTGAAAGATTAAAGAAAACATTTAAGAATAGAAAGTGAGGCTGCCCAAAGCATGCAGAACACCCTGCCTTCTGGGGTCTGCACTAGCCTTCTGTTAATAGTAGACATCTGCTTTTGGCAGAAATTAGGAGGATAATTTCATAAAGAAAAGTGCTGTCAGAAAACGATAAGAAAACTAATGTTTTTTGAACATAGTATTGCTCTTGGAGAATATCTCACAGAACACAGTTCGATCTTCTTGACTACCCCTCTGAACAAAGTGTTGTGGAAAGGATTCATACTCTGACCATCAGCTCCTCACCTAACAGCCCTGAAGGGCATTCATTAGCAAAGCTAAAGATTATAGTGACAGAGAGAGTGTAGGTGGCACATATTTCATCACAAAAGAGAGTTAAATTTGGCAGCTAGTCTGTCATTTCTTTGAAGGGTAAAGAAAAAGCTTTTCTTTTCAGGAATATTCAAATTTGAAAGTTTGTGGACACTGGAACTTCTGTTAAACCAAAATCCAGGGAGTGCGTTCAAACTGTCACAGAAGGATGACAAGCATCAGTTTCCAGTTTTTACGGGCTTGGTAAGCAACCAACTTGTCACCATGTCATGAAAGAGTCACAGTTACTTCTGTGCCATGCCACCACTCCAAAGCTAAGCCACCAGAAATTGCTGAAGAGTCACTCCATTCATCTTCTCTGCAGCAGCCCTAATGGTGCTTCTGGAGCAGGCAGACAGCATGAGTGACAGCAGCCCTGAAGCTACTTTAATGTGTTTCACAGACACAGGCTGGCATTTGTTACCTGAGGTTCAGGGATATGCTTCAGTGTCTTAATGCCTCTTCCTTCGAGTTCAAATTTGCTTTAAGCACTATTCTGCTATCCCAGAACATCAAGGCCAGACTGCAAGCCATTAGTTACTGCCTGGAGTAGGAGCTAGCCACAAGCAATTCAGAACGAAAACCTTAGTCTTGGGATTATTTGCGACAACATGGTATTCAATTGATTTCTGCACCCAAAGGGTTCCCTCCCACTCCACTTGTTAACTAAATTTTTCCTATGTATATCTGCCAATGCTACTTTTTTTGTAAACAAGCAGCCCTGGATGAATTGGAATACAAAATCTGAGATAATTCCAAGGAAACTTGTATTTCTTGCAATGATTAAAAAAATGACATCTAAATATTTCTTAGTAATACCAGGTAGCATCACCATTCCCAATCAATGCTATCAGATGATGTGCAGCGAGATAAACAAAACTGTTGATGAATCCTCACAACAACCAGAAATAGAAAACAGCATCCAGGTGATTGATTTCTTTAAGGTACTGTAATGAATCAATGTCATTGCTTCTGTTAAGTTTCTGGATATCTGATACCCAGGCCTAGAACTGAGAAACAGTGCCACACTGTAATCATTACCTTTTGTTGCACAGCAAGATCAGAAGTGCTGAAGTAAACTTAGGTTGAAGGACAGTTTCTTGGTGTATTAACTGAGAAACAGAGGAGAGCTATATTCTTTTACAATGCCAAGGATCTTCACACATCCTAGGAGAGCCCCATTTGTAGCAGTTAAGCTCCTCATCAATGCCATAGCACTATCCACCCTCCTGTTTATTTATGTATTCATTCTATAGCTTCATTCAACAACTGTGATAGTAATAATTTCTTTCTTGGTCACTGATTTTTTACTTACATATTTTTATGATCACAAGATACATGTGTTGCTATTTCCTCTTCTAACCCTATTGCCTTTTATTTTGATAGCACACCTTTGGCTGCTCATTTTTAAATTTGTCTTGGGGTTTTGGAAATTCTTTTCTGTCTTGGGTCAACACCTCTTGTTGCTGATACCTCACTGATCATGAGTCAAGATGGAGGGAGAGGCTCAGAGGAGGGTCTCAGATGGAGGGTCTCATACTCTGGGCAAGTGGTCAGTGTAGCATTTCTTAAGTAATCTTATGGTAGAGGCTAAAATTACTTGAAAAGTGATTTCCATGTTTATTTTTTTCCAATGTAACTACATCTGCTGCAGGCTCACAGGAGAAAGAAGCAGCTCGGGAGATAATGCTGATGGATTAGTGGAATGAGAAACTTGTTCCAAAGGCAGCTTTGCTGCTGATCCTGTTTGTCTCACTTGAATGAAAAGGAGGTGGGAAAACATTATCCTTCATCACAGCTGCTACAGGTGGGAAAATCATACTCTAGGTTTGGGGTTGTAATAAACTTGTCCCTAATCAAATGTAACTATAATTATTTATCATTACTAGTATGCCTCTCAGGTTCTGTTTCTTCATTTTGCCTAATCCATCTTATTTTTGTATTTTCTCCTAGTTCAGTCCCAGCTCCTCCTGTTTTGCAGCCATTCTCTTCACTATTTAAATGACATGTCAAATGCAACACTGCAGGAAAAGTGAGGAGCCAAACTGGGAGGGA
Organism: Lichenostomus cassidix; assembly: GCF_008360975.1. NCBI lineage: Eukaryota > Metazoa > Chordata > Aves > Passeriformes > Meliphagidae > Lichenostomus > Lichenostomus cassidix. The sequence goes on along the minus strand of NC_139480.1, from coordinate 37,360,180 downwards.
GCTGCTGCTCTCCCCACGCCTGCAGCACTCTGCCATTCCCAGGGTTGGTGGCAGTGCCTACAGCAACTGCTTTCTTCCACTTGCCTGTGACTCATGATTTCTTTTGCATAACCACAATAAGCAACACCCATACAGAGCCATCAGTCAGTCCAGCAATGGCAGCAGAAAAAATTTTGTTATTTCTTAGGAAATATTACATTTTTGGAAAAAAAAGGAAACCAAAACAACACAAAACCACAAACCACTACCTGACAAAGGCTTAATCATTCAGCGTTCTCTTTTCAAGGATTATTTGAATTCATTTTTCAGAGGAATTCTCTTGCATAGCCTTTTACGAGTTTGCAAAACTATTTGATTTGAAGGAATTACTGAGATTTTATAGATTTTAGGGAGTCAAGTTCATTTTAACCTGCTAATGGCAGGTTTAGAAAGAATAAAGAAGTTGAATATCACAACAGCTAAATAACTGACATCTCCTCTATGCCAAACCTTTTACTGTCTTCCCTAGTATACATTAACTACTTCAAATGCAATCCAAATAAATTCATAAAAATATAATTACTTGAGGAACATTGAGAAATATAGATATAAATTACCAAGACACATGTGTTCTAGTCAGGCTTCAAAAAACAGAACAACTACCATTGCTGGTTTGAATGCTCATGTCTAAGTCTTCTGGTTTTTTAATGCTAGGACACATATAAAAATGAAACTACTGTATAAAGACCATGAACTCTCAATGTTCAAAGTATTGTCTTTTGGAATTGGAGGCACATTTTTTTATTACTCTTTTCTGAAGTCTCATACACAGAAACTAAAGGTTTAGATCACAGTTTTGTGAACACATTGTTGTATGATTTTGAAATAAGCACAGTGAGTAAAGCAGAATTTTGTCTTCAGGAGTAGCTTAGAGACATAGGGCAAAGTCAGCCTATTTCCTCCTGCAACCATCACTTCACTTTATAGTGAAAGTGACAAGCTTTTAAGAAATTGTAATTTCTTTTTTTATTTTCTTTGCTATTTTGCTTTAGCTTCAAAGCAACTTCATGTAGAGATGAGAAATTGCATGACAAAGCACCTAAAATACAGCATAGACAGCATGCACCACTCCACTTGACTATTTTTTTGAAAATAAAATAAAATTTCTTTTCTATTTTTTTTAAATAATAATGAAATGCATTTATTACCTGGACTGACTGAGATACCAAAGGTTCCAGTTTAATTTACTTGATAATAAACCTTAGCAGGGCCACAGTATGTATGCTCAAAAAGGAAATTAGCATGTCACTTACTGAACAAGATAATATTCACTAGATGTGTGGGTATCTTTTGTATTCTTCTCATTCTTTGGCTTTTTCACCTCTATTCTCAGCCCTTTATACCAAGAGAGAAACATGAATACTTATCCACAAACACACCTTTGAAGCTCTCATTTTCCATATAAATCAACAACTTGTAACAAGTGACAAGAGCTGGCAATATTTTCATGATCCATGCCCTCAATTAACACCATTCCAGTGGCATCCATGCTGGGATGGGTTTTTTCCCGTGTTTCTCTTAACAGGATCCAGAGTCACAAACCTGGGATGTACAAAGCCACACAGTGCTTCTCCCAGAGCTTTCATCTGGCCTTTCCGTAACACTCTCCAAAAATCTCTATTAGCATTTCATCTCTGTTATCACTTGTAGCAGTATCATTTACGAGGCAGGAGGAAGTTCTTAAGGTTGTGGTTTAGAAACAACTGAATCCAGGGGGAGAGGATTCTGGAGTTTGTTCTGTCAGCATTCACAGTCTTGAAATGCAGCTTTTCCACAACACAGCCTGCTGCTCCTGCTTGTGATCTCTGTGTAGATATTCCCCATCCTGCCACTTAAGCCAAAGGATCAAGGATGAGCAGTTCACTCCCTGCCTGTATTGCAGAAAGCCTCTAGTGGGCCAAAAGTTTTTCACAACGCGCTAGATGTAAAACTAAAGACCACAACTACCTGTAAAACAATCAATCTTCAAATATTTTCCTAGAAAATTCTTTAAAAAGGCTCTTTAAGTATCAAAGCTCCATGGCTCTGTGGCTGTTTTAAAGTAGAGAACCGATTACTTTGGATGAAATTTGAATAATCTTCTTTGAATTAATGCCCGGAAATAATTAGCAAAAGCATCCTTAGCATGTAACCTCACTTATGGAATGGTTTTTCTGGCTTGGGGATTGCTATTCTAAACAGACAAAACATTTTTCTCAGGACAGTCTAAGCTGCAGTGGTCATGTGCTGATCCATGCAGATGAGGGAATGCAATTGTGCTCTTTTTTATTCCTTAAGACCTCTGAAACATTTTCAGGTTAAACTGGCAATTAATTTGTGAACTGAAATTCATTAAATGCTCAAATTGCAAACATGCAGCTGCGTATTAACAGTACATGAATCATATTTTTCTGTTTTATGCAACAAAATAAATTTCCAGTTGAACTCAGTAGGACGAGTCACACTGCCTAAGGGAGCAATTTCTTAACTCAGGGGACTGAGTCAGATTCCTTTATTACCATTATACCCCCAAGAGGGAAAAACACGTAATGAAGTTGAGCTAAAATGTTGATTAAAAGGAGAGGTTTGGATTATTTAGTAGAGGAATTATTGTGTATTTGGTGACTTGTCCTCCTAATTCAGGTGTCTAAGTGAGAAGCCAAAAACTGGTATGACTGCACACAAATTACACAGTCAGCTAGGAGAAATACCTCTGCACATATGGGCATGGCCTGGCATGAGATTTACACTATCTCCTTCAAATTTTCAAGGATCAGCAAAAGCTCACTGTATGCTGCCATGATCATGGTGCTCTCCCAGGCTCAGACCCTTCTGTCAAGGAAAAACAATTCTAGGATAACCTGCCCTTCAAAGAGAAAACACACATTTCCCTGGATGGTTTGCACTGTGGCACTGCTGCCACTTCTAAAAAAGGCAAGAGGAAAGGTCTGGGACTTATAAGTCAGCCAGGCTCACCTCTGACCTTGGAAAAATCACACAGCCTGTCTTTTTGGGATGCATTTGCAAGCATGTGAGGAAAAAAAACTTTACAGTTGTAACCAGCAATCCCTGGATTTACCAGGGACAAATGTTGTTCAGCAAACCCGGGCGCCTCGTACAACAAAGTGAGGTTTGTGGATGTCATGTATCTCAGCTTTAGGAAAGCTTTTGACTCCATACACTGGCAGCTGAGGAATTGTGGACTGGAAGAAAGGATGTTTATATGGACTAAAATAGCAGTACCTCTGGGCTTAAAATTTATCAATGAGTAGCTCAGCAGCTGCTTGGTGGCCAGCAGTGAGCAGAGCAGTCTGACGGCTGCTCTTTCTCACTCTTTAATATCTTAATCAATGGCCTAGGTGATGACCTGTGCTGTACCACCTACAAATTCATCAATGATGCTAAATTAGAGGGAGTTACTTGCACAATTAATGTCATAACTTGAATCCACAGGGATTTTGATAAACTTGAGAAGTTGGACAACAGAAACTTCATGGTGCCCAAAAAGGAGACAAGGAAACTTCTGCTCTTGGGATAGTATAAGCTCATATGTGATTAAAGAATTAGTAGTCATCATGCTGAATATTATTTTTGGACTCTAGTTTGAATACTGTGTCTCCCTGTGAAGAAAGTAAACTGAAGATCAGCCTGTGTTGAAAGAAATTGCCTAAAAAATATGAGGAACTTTCTTTTGCCATCTGCCTGGGTCTTGGGAGGCTTCATGTGCAAAAGTGAATCAAGTTTTGGACCACCTACTGGCCTCAAGGAACTACTGAATGTTCCTTAGACTGCTGAAAAGTCTTAGGCTTGGTCTAATAGCAGGCAACAACTACTTGAAGGGCAGTAAAAAAAAAGGACCTAAGGAAAGACTATCAAGCTGTGCAGGTCAGCTCTGAAATTTCCGTCTATTTTTTGAGGTTCTCAAGATGCAGTTACACACAGCCATGGCTGATCTGACCTAGTATTGGCAACAGTCCTGCCTTTTTGGGTGAGCAGCCTCATAAGTCTTTTTGAAATCCTTCTGTGATGAGCAGTTTTATGTTTGCCCTCCATTATTCTATACTGCCTAGGGATTTCTGCACCTACACCAGGAATCCTGGCTTCTCCACAGGATTTGAAGATTAATAGCTTGGAAAATACCTTTTCCATGGTTGTCTGGAAATTCTTAGCTTGGTCTCCTTTGCATGCAGAATGTATTTTTACCAAGACCTGGCTTCTGTGGTGAAAGCTTTATGAACTGCAGCTGTCCATACAATTTTGTATGCAAATTAAGATTACATAGACAAGCTAATTACTGGAACAACCTATAGTTCAGAAGTTCGGCTTTTCAATTTCAGTATGGTGTACCTTTTCACAGCAATCCCAGCATTTAGCGTGATGAGAGTTTGGACTGCATACCTCCAGAACAGACATCTTACAGCATACATGATCATAAGCAGCTGAGAAGGAGAAGTCTGTTGTTCCACGGGATGGTACAGAAGAGTCAAGCCCAACAAATAATCATTTGGGGCTTCTCCTGCACTTAACACCCATACATAGAGAAGAAGTGAGGAATCTGGAAACTCCCCATGATGACTTTCCTCATCATCTCATCACAGGAGTGAGGCTGGTCCCAGCTGTACTCCCACAGAGCTTTGTGTATTTTTCCCCACCCAGCAGATATATGGGAGTGGGAGGGGTGAGCCATACAAACTGAGACAGTGGCACTGGTGATCTATTTTGAGTCCAGAGATATTTTAGGACACAGTAGGTGATGTGACTGGTGCTAGAGATGCTGATCAAACTAGAGAGCAAGCCTCTGTAGAACATATTTAGACATTAATTTTAACACGTTGCAGAATTTTCCCAATCAAGACACATTACTGAAGGCAATTAATTATTATAAATAATTCTCACATCAGTCAAAACTGGATGCAATTTCACTATTCAAAAATAAAATATATCCTTACTTAAGGATTTTCTACCTTCAAGTTCCAAAAGCCCCATCGAAGGAAAACATCCTCAAAAAAACAAATCCAAAAATTCCTTTTCTGATCCAGGTTGTAAATTGATAAAGGAAAACAACACATGTGATAGAGAAATGCCTTACTGTCGGAAGGCTTTATTTTCAAGACAAGAATTTTCAGATTTTTGAAGTAGATGCAGGTGCTCCCTTTTTGTGTTAATGCCAGAAAAATTGCAGAATTTGGCACAAAGCTAACAGAAATACCGTCAAATTGAAAATACACTTCAATTATTGTTCCACCTTAAAAGCTGTATTTCCAAGCCGCCCCAAGAAGCTCTACTTAGAGATTCGTTTGCTTTCTTTCATTTGCTTTCACCCATTGTGCTTTATCATTCTTGATCCTTAGACCCACATGTAAGAAGTAGGAAATTAACTGCCTCCATGTTGGTGAGTGCTCACGCAGGGTCTATGCAACTTGTCTCACATAGTGCTTCTCAGTGTTGCAGAGACCATCTTAAAAGTACCTATTCAGGCTGAAAACTACACACAAATAAAGTAAAAGGGAAATAACACTGATGATTTAAGTAGAGGATCTGTCAAGCTATGTGTGCAAGCAGTAAAGGCAACAGGGAGAGGTGAGGGGTTTGAAAGGCCACAGGTATTAGTCCAGTGTGCACATCTTTTTCACTCTCTTTTCTCCCAGGTCTTACCTCCCCATGTCTATCTCTAGACTGCTGTTCATATCTTCTGGCTGCCCCAGACCACCTTCTTTGTTAATCTCTTTGCCTGTGTCATGCAGCAGAGAATATTTGTCTAAATTGTCGATACCTGTAGAAGAGACTGGCAACTGGCTGTTACATGCAACTGGCTGTTACCAGCTGTGAGTTTTGGATTATGGCTCATCTAAAGGCACTTTTCTAGTGTCACTGGTTTGGACTTGCCCTGTGGGCACAGGGCTGTGGATGATGGTAGCTGCACTCCTCATCATCAGCCAAGACACAGGCAGAGGAACCTGTCCATCTCTTCCACTGTCTGTTCTACCATATGCCCTTGACACTTCCTCAGATCTCAGTTTGCTCCATTTCCCCCTTCCCCTATTCCCTGACTTATCTGGTGAATAGGTAAAGAGGTGAATTCCCTGTCCTCAGCTGAATCTCAGTAGTTCCCTTTATCTACCCTGCTGATCTTGAAGGCCACAGACTGCCCTTGCAATCTTGTTGAGCTGAGAAAGGTACAGGACTTGTCCCATACTCCCCATGATTGCAATTCCCAACCCAAATCCTCAAAGATACATCCTGGAAAATGACAAGCAGAGGCATCACTGGGCTAACAGATTTATGAAAGTTAATAGCATGGTGTAACTCTTGCCAGTTATTTATACATGTTTAATCTTTACTGTTTGAGAGCTAGTCTGGACTTTAAAGTTTGCCTGCCTCAAAGCATTTGCCTTAAATAGATATTTCATTTCCCCAAGTAATAGGCAAGTTGAGGCTTGATTGTTATGTGCTACTCTCTTCAGTGAATCCTACAGCACGAATTACAAATCTTCACTTTCTTTTCTCCTGAACAAAGCAGTTGCAATGTCATTTATAGAGTGAGGCTCTGAATAGAACTATGGCTTATAGCTAATATGTTCTCAACACCCCACACAATTGTGTCAGACTCCTCAGAGATGAAATTTCCACTTTCTGATGCTTTTTGGAAGAGCTGGGTTTTCTTTTGCTGTAAAAATTACAAGCCTAATTTCACTATTAGTCACTCTAACCATGAAATTTCTATATACAACCATACTGTCTTGGAAATTGCATGAGTATCCTCTCCTTGCTCATCATCCAAATTGTCGCAATACCAGTCAGAATGGCTGAAACCTTAATTTGGTGCTGTCAGAGGAAAATACATACAGGGACATAATGCACATAAAGTCCTTTCCAAGCATGCATTTTTAAAACTTGTTTAGAGCACACTGGCCTGTGTAGAGCCCAAATGTTTCTGCTGGGCAAAGTTCTAGCTCTCCTCTATAATTTCCATTAACAGCTGGACTCTCTGCCCTTTCCTACCTTATAAGTGAAAGAGCTTAGGAAAATCTGGCAGGTTCCTTGACATGCAGTGTGATTTTTTTAATTCTTCATTACAGTTTAAAAATCCCTACTGGGGAATGAATTTTCTGATCATTCAAACTCATGCAAGTCAGGGAGTCTATTATATTAATGGCATATTTCATTGCTTTAAAATTCAAACGGGACAATCTATGACACCAGTCAGGAATAATGGAGAGGGAATAAGCCCAACAGCCAAGGCAGTGAATGACACACCACTCTGCACAGAGCCCATTACAATCCTTGAGCAGTGCAACTTCATATGTCTGAAAGTGCTGCCACAATGGAAAATTCCATGCCTTAGAAGGAAAAGACTTTTTCTTGTCCATAACTGTCAGTATCTGCCCAATAAAAGAAACTGCAGATTCTGGGGGTAGCTACTTATGATTATTTTGTCACTGTTATGCCACTGCAGAATTTGTGTAAATACTCCAGGAAACAGAAAGAAATTATTTGGAGGAATTCCTAAGGAGAAAAAAGATGGATGACATTACTAGTAGACCTCTCCTCTCTCAAAACAAATGCTCTCAACAGCAGTGATAATGTCTTCAGTAAGGTAAGCCACATCTGAAAAAGTTTAAACAATGGTCATAATGACTCTAATAATTCTATGAATACCATCTGAAATGATTAATAGAAACTGCAGTAATTTACATTTTATCTAAATTGTGTAAATATATAGTAGTACCAAAACAACAAAAAAACCCCTCAAACTTAATTTAAAAATATATTTTAAAAAAATTCAGAAAAATCCCTAAACTATCAGTGATTTTTCACTGCACTAGAAACTATGAGGAATCTGACTATACAATCTTAATTAATTTGGTTTGATTCTATGAACTCTATTTATTATTATGACCTCTGCTTTGCTTTAAAACTTTCTTTTTTATGGTAGTAAAAGGCAGTATCTTTGAATCTTAAACAGGAACATCAAAGACTGTCATCAAAGCGACAGGCTCTTCAAGAAGAACAAAAAGAGACGAATCACCAACCACATTAGAGGGCTGAGCTGAGCAAGTGAAGGACTGGAAAGACATGTTCTCCCTAAGGATGCTGAAAGGTGTTCCAGCAATGGTGATGATACAAGAGGGAGGAATTTGCTGTCAGATTTTGCTTTTTGTACGCATCTGAAAATCTCTTCAGTTGTCTACAAGCAAAGCTACTGCAAATTTAAGAAGGGCTTTAGCAAAGCAGGCTAGTTTATGCTTTTTATTTGGTAAAAGAAATAAACCAAGTGTCCTTCTTCAGCAACTTCTGAGTAGTGCATGCAAGGGGTTTGCAGTTATCCTGCACTAGTGTCAGGTCCAGCATTGGTGTCAAGAGTCTGGGAAGTGGTCTGTAGCCTTCCAGTTAGGGGTCACTGGAATGCAACATCATTTTTCCCCTGGGAGGTGTGCACAGCATGCCAAAACTTTGAGTGGTGTCTACACTTCTGAGCCACCATATGGCATTCACAATCTCCCAGTTGTCAACAATGAAACTCATATTCCATATCCCTAGAGTTTGTTTTCAGAGATCTGTTTTCTGTCAAACAAGAAAAATATAGTTTGTTTTCTATCAAAACTTGTAGCATACCACATGCCAGCAGATGACTATCACTTTCAATCTTTATTGGCCTAGGCTCAATTGTGACCAACAATACAGTTCAGAAAAGGCTCCAAAATCTTGCACCCATTCCACCTGATCTCCCCTTCCTTTGATCTATTTCAGCTTTTCCCTTTTTTATTTTAATAGCTATAGATTTACTTCTCTCCCCCTAGATAACTGCCCAGATTTAATATAAGCCATTCATTGTCACATAAGAAAAAATAATGTCCAAACCAGATAAAATCTGACAGAAACAGCCACTGCTGATTCTGTCATTTCCTAGAGTCTGAGTTAATATCTTAGCTGTCTTACCAAGCTTTGAGCAAAGCCTTACTTATGCAAGTTTGAGGGGGAGAAAAAACCCTTAAAATCTAAGGGATGAATTTCTACTGAGCTGTATCAAGAGTTGACATTTCAGGAAGTAATGTTCATGGCCCCAGTTCTTCAATCTTGCCTACCTCTTTTCCGTGCTTTCCCTCCACTGCCTACTTCTGTCATCATGCCTAAGATACTTCCCATTCTCTATTGCCATTGAACAGAAGCTGGCTTATTTTTCATTCCTTAATACCTCCTCTTTTAAACTCCCCACTCTCTTGTTTTCTTTTCTTTACAGATTTTCTGCTTTAAATTAATTGGTCCCAGTTCTAGCTCTCACCATTGTCCTCTGTTCTGTCTTCTCTCCTGCACATCTCCTATCTCCAGTTCCTCACTCGTCTGTGTTTTGGTCCAACATCTTCACTTTGAAGAGAAATAAAGATGTTTTCTAGCAAAACCTTGAGGGGCCAGCAGATGAAAATTGTTCTTTGGACAAGGAGATAGGCTGTCAAATCTGCTGGAACAGGTCAGGAACATTTGAGAATTTTGCGACCAGATTTATAAAGTTACTACTTAGAGTGGCAGTGACTGAGGTAATCCTGCAGTGAGTGTCAGATCCAGCTGTCCAGGGGTTCCTGAGCTCAGGGACACTTGAGCATCGACCCTGAGCCTTGTCAGGACCTGGGACCTGGAAACCCTTGTTAGAAAAACAGGCAAGCAGTGGGCAGTGTCAGGGGCATCTGCAGCAGATTTAAACTGCTCTAGGGAGCACAAGTGTATATGTGTTGTAAAGTCCCTACCAGTGGAAAAAGATACTGAAAAGAATAAAAATATGGACTAATTATTACTAGAAGTGAGAAATCAATAACAAGTATCAGATAGAATACAACAGAGAGTTTTTCAATCAAACACATTTCAATGTGGAAAAAATATCCTTTTCTTAGTAATCTCAATCCTGAAAATACCTTAAACTTTCAAAAACAAATAAATGATGCACCTGAGCAGAAAAAAACCCCACTATTCTGAACCATTCAAGCTGTTTAATGTTATAGGCAGTCAATAAGAGCATCTCACAGTAATGTGTGCAGGGTCTTCCTAGTCCTATAGGTGCACCACTAACCATGGTAATGACTGCCCAGTACAGCAGTGAGTTGAATATAGTCCTTATAAATCTAGCACAATATTTTAAATGTGTTTCCTGAAAGCACAAGTCTTTGGTGGTTGTAGGCTGTACATCTCACCACTTTGTGTTCTCATCATGTCAAATCCTTCAAGTGAAGTGACATTACACTCAGTCTGCACTAAACAGTGCTGGTGATTCACTAGACTGCAGTCTTCCTTTTAAGTCTGTACTGAGTCAATAGGGGTTTATTAAAGAGCACCCTGATGTTGCAGGTCTAATCCTTTGATGGGGCCTACTGTTGGGATGTGCCCCCTTTTTGATCATTTAACACTCATAGCAATTTTTCTCAAAGTCATAGTTTGCCTCTTAACCTGGATATCTTGGATAAATTCCAGCTCAGGAACAACATGCTGAAAACTCAAATCCCTTGACAATTTCACTGATAGAAACTAAGTTACTGTTTAAACTGTTTATTATTGATGAAGACTTTAAGCAGTGGTGGTCCTCTGTGCAAGAGGTAATCACCTCTGGTGGTTCCATCCTTTACTGAGTACATTGTGCAGCTGTTCTCTGCATCTTAGAGGTGTTATGAAAAATAATAATTTCAGTCATTGTGAAGGCAATGCAGACTTTTATGCAAGAGCTGCCATGTAAGGGTTAAGTATTATTGTGTTGCTTGCAATGTAATCATTACATTGATTTTTTTTCCATAGTGCCCAGCTATCTCCATACAAGTTTAAAAATACCATTCACAGTCACCTAGGAAGCAATTCTTTCCGTAGGCATGGAAAACAGGGGATTAAAATATTTTAATTTAAAACCTGGCATATAAATTCATAATCACTTGACTAGCTAGGAAACAGAATTAAAAGAAGCTTCTAATGTTTCCTATTTTGTATGAAATACTTTCTATAGATCATATTTAAAAAATGAAGTTGTAAAATGCTTTTTGGGAAAAAAAATAAAGAAAGAAAACAGAGCTTTTCTAGAATCATTAAAGGAGACCAGTCTTCCAGAATGGGAATGAGTCATCTATAATCACACATCACATCTAAGCAGTTCTTTGTCAGGTGTATAGGTTTAATTTCCTGCTGGATTTTTAATTCTGTCAGATAATGTGGGGGGAAATAGGAAAGTTGTTTGAGCCATGAGAATTTTTTTGCTGTCCTTCCTTCCCTCCCCCTTCACTAAAACTGTCATTTGGACGGCTCAGATTTCAGTCTGTTACAGTGCCAAACACTGAGAAGCAGCAATAGTATTTTTTACAGTATTTTTATTTTCTTCTGATGAAATTCCAATGCAATTTTAAAATTTTTCTAACATTGTGCTAAAAAGCAGTATAAAAAGTAATTTGTCAGGGACCCAGTGCAAGACATATGTCTGCTAGGATATCTAGCCATTTTAAATCTCTGAACCAGAGTTCGGGGAAAAGCAATAAACAAGTGTGTGACTACACAAAGTGTGACACTTCTCCAGCTGTTAGGAAGGCATGGTGGAAACATAAGTATAGAGGGACTCTGGTTAAAGCCTCTCCACAAAAACCAACTAGGGAAAAGTAAGGAAAGGTGAGTTCTCTCCCTTCCTCATCCTGAAGTAAAATTTATTTGTTAACAAGTGTTATGTACCTCTTAGAACTTCTGCATCTTTTAATTAAGAATAAGAACCTCTCTAACAAAAAGGGAATAAAATCAGGTATTGGTGCAGCTAATATAGCTTCCTTTGATCCTTAAAAGATTTAGAATTTTCTAAAGTGTCAGAAATAATTGACTGAATAAGGAGTTGATCTTTCAGTCACTCAGACCTGGATCATGACTGGAGTTTTCCACAGTCCCTGTCTGAACATCAAGCAGTCAGACTCTGGCTGCTAGGGCAGCCCTGAAGAGAGAATGTTTTCTGTGTAACAGCCTTTTCAATAACTTCAATTATGACCTACAAATATAGATATTTCTGAATTGCTCCATGTTCTTTGCCCTTAATTTAAGTTTTATAGCACCAAAAGTGATGGCTAGACTCTGGATCTGTCTCTCACAATGCACAAATGAGAAAATACTCAGCAGCCTGCATGCATTTAAATAATTTCTAAATACTCCCAAGGCATCCATCTTCCCTCTATGTACCTGAAAAGGCGCTTCTCAGAACATTAGGGTGTATAATCCTCTGGTAAGTGCTAAGTAGGCTGCTATTTTTCAAGCAGAGCTATTCTTTTCCCTCCCCCACATTGCCCTCCAAGAAACATGGTTTTCATAAGAGCAAAATAGAGATTCTATTTGAAGTCTCTATGAAAGAGCACACAGAGAATGAAAAAAAAAAATCAATATGAGCCCCTTTAGTAGCTCAAATTATATGCTTTCTAATGCTGTGCCAATCTCCCTAGAGCATATTCTGCTTTACCTTCAATGCCTTTTTAGTTCTTTTTGTCCCTTACCTGGGGGAATAATATACAGTCTTAGTGTGTTTGTTTGGTTTGGGGTGTTTTTTGTGTCAACTTTTCATATGCCTTAGGATTTTTTCATTAATTATTAAAAAAAAGGTCACATCGAGATCAGTGATTGGTGTCCCTTTTTAATGAAATTCTCCCCCATTAGGTGTTCCAAGTTCAATTAGGTTTTCAGGGAGCATGTTTTGGTTATATTCTAAACAAACTAAATCAGTAGCTTTTATGAAAGCTCATTGCTAAGGAAGACACAGAGACCAGTCAGAAATAGTATGAGCTATAGGCTGCTCCAAGACTGGCTGAGAGAAAGTGATTTTGAGATATTCCTGAATATATTAGCATTGTACTGCTGAAATCCCTCCAAGAGGACTCCTGAATTTGCAGTGGCTATGTCAAAGTACTCTTGGATGATCAGCTGGAAAGAACAATATCAAGCCCAACTTAGGACGCATTTATTTGCTGGCAGGGTGGTCACACACTGGAACAGGCATCTGAGTGAGGTGATTGATCCCCCAAACCTATCAATGTTTGAGAGGCATTTGGACAATGTCCTTAAAATCATGCTTTAACTGTTGGTAAGCCTGAGGTGGTCAAGCAGTTGGACGAGCTGTAGGTCCCTACCAACTAAAATAGTAATTCTATTCTATTCTATTCTATTCTATTCTATTCTATTCTATTCTATTCTATTCTTTCTTAGAATATGTTGTTTAAAACATTCTCTCTAGCAGTTCTTCAGAGATGCAAGCAAACTACAACTTTTTTTTTCTAGTGATACCCATGAAAAGGCAAGGCTTTTGAACACTCCTATGAGAGAAGTGTGTTTTAGTGGTTATCCATGCCCTTTATTGACCTTCACAATCCTGATTAAGTCAAGAGGTCGAGTACTCTACCTTGTTTAACATGCTGCCTGACTGAAGCAGCATGAAGCAGCAGGAGAAACACACTGAGGAACACAGCAAGGTTTTTCTGCCAGTTTGGGGAAAGGGGCAGGGAAATCCAGCTCAGCTCTTCAGTAGCAGAGCAGCTTCTTCAGGACAAGGCAGGGGGAAGTGGTTAAAACTGGGCATTCTCTCCACTCCACTATTAATATGAAAAAAAATTCTTTTCTGAGTGAGGAAAAAGTTAACTGTTTTATGTGCAGAAACACCTGGTCATTGCCTTAACTGCCTTTCTATTTTCTCTTTTCTTAAAGATGAGAGTATTACCAGGTTCAGTAAAGAAGAATATAGTGGAGCTGCTTACTAGGGCTAACAAAGAAAAACCAATAAAGAAGTTGATGCTAGTATGTTGGCATTCTTATGTATTAAACTGAGCACATTAAACTGTTAGATAACATCTAAGTTTATTAACTGATGGTATCACCAGCAATACGAGCTAAACTTCAATCTCTATATTTCAATCAATTAATGGGTGATGGTGCTCTGAACTGCAGGCAGGACAACAGGTGTACTCCCTGCATAGCCTGTACCCCTGCCAAGGGTTGCAAAATGTTGAATTCTGCATCTGTGACCTTTATGTAATGAAGAAGGTCATTTTAATGCTAGGACAGCTGCACTAAGCCATATGGTGAGCTAGAAATGGTGTGCTCACCACTCAAAATATGTTGCAAAGATATTATTCTGGTGCCGCGTGCCCTCTGGTATCCTCAGGCAGAGTCTTATTTATCACACAGTAAAAGCATAATCATTAGAAGAAAAATGATCTGGAGTACTTAAAAAAATATTAAGTACTTAAACAGAAATATTCACTGCTGGATCTGAAGATCATCTCATGGACATTGCTCTTACATGCCCTCGCCTTTGGCTTGGAATGCACATTGCATTTGCCGCAATCCATCATAGGACCAGCAAAGCCAGGAGCTTTCACAAGTAATGAATTAATGAGGCTAATTAGAGAACTGTGGGTTATTTCTGCTTCTGTTTATATGGCATCATGATTTAAGCCCACAATGCAGCCCAGATGCCAGTCAACTGGATGAGAAGACCCCAAGTGGTGAGCACCCAGAATAGGAATGTTCCTTCTAATGGTTGCTGTCCAGCACACTGGTCCTTGCTCAAACATGAAGGAACTGGGCCAAACTTTACATTTGTCCACAAATGTCTCTCTTCATACAACTCAGTGATGCAAGAAGAACCCCCACATGGATGGAGCTGTGTTTTAGGTGAAATGAGTATTGGAAAAGGTATTCAAATCCCAAATAAATAATCCTTGTGTAAAAATGCGGTACAAAATAACCAGAAGAGCCAGTCTGCTTGTTCTCAAAAGCTGCCCTACTACTGTTAAGCGTATTAAGATTAGAATCAGGATGTGCTGAACACAAGTGAAACACCTGTGATAAGTGCTCCAAAAATAACTCAGCAGTACAGAGCTCTTACTGGGTCACAAATTACTTGATTAAAGCTGGAAAAGCCAAGGTTGTTTTTGGTTTTCTTTATCAAAGCCACTACAATTTTTCTTCCAGCAAACAATGCTTTAATGCTGAGTTTTAATGGGATTCTTATCATTCAGATGCAGAATATAACATTTTAGTGATTGTCCTGTTTTTTTTTTTTCTAATATTATTCCACTGATATATTTGAGAAGCATGATGAATGGATAAAAGGGAAAAAAAATAGATATTTCACCTAAGAAAAAAAGGCCCATTTCCAAGAGGGGATTCTTTGATTTTAGGAAAAGTTGCCCTTTCTTGTTATAAAAACAAAAAAGAAGAAGAAAGCTTTGGATTGACCTGCATTTTCTTCAGATTAAGAGATTGATATCTTTGTCTCAGTAAGGTAATTTAAAATTGGCTCTGAAATGGGACAGCAAAACTACCACACCTTTTTTTTTTTGAAAGAATCAGATATAATGAAGGAGAGTACAAAGCAAGGATGTGTAGTGATGGCGGATGTCTTTCCTTTTCCCAAAACCCTAATTGCCTGGAAGGTAATTAATATTTAAGAAATATTTGGGGTTGATGCACAAAACCACTATTCTCAACATCATAATGGAAGACCACAAATTGAATGTCTTTAGAGGAATAATTTATAAACAAAAGTAACTGATTACCAAAACTTCTCTTCTACTACTAAAATTCCCACAGAGCTCTCCAAAGATTAGCATCTTAACTAAGGACAGGGTTTTGTCCTAAGAGATTGCACCTCTGAGGATAATAACTCCATCTGCAGTCTTTCTGCATGTGTTGTCTGCCCTTACAGTGGAGGCACATGGAAGTCAACCTGTGCACTCCCCAGGCAGGCAGGATTCAAAAACTGGGTTGTAGCAATTCTGCCTGAGCCTATTAAAAAAAAAAAACCACCAAACTAACCCCCCCTCAAAAAAAACCTCACAAAACAAACAAACAAAAACCAAACAACAAAAAAAACCCCACAACCACTTCCTAACAACAATAACAAAACCCCCAAAACAAACAACAACAAAAAAAGCACCAACCCACTCCCCGTGGTTATCTTTTCAATAGAAAAATCAATCTAGATTGTCCTGCAGCTTCACTGTGAGCCCAGCAGCTGTAGAAGGCAATGAGGAAGGTTGTTATTTCCACCAGCTCCTTCCTTTGCAGAGTGCTTTTTCTCAGTAAACACTAATAATCTCCTGGCAGCACCTGTAGACTTTTGGACAATAGGAGTGTACTATGGGAAATCTGCACTTTGATATTTCTCCTGAACTCTGAGAGAAGTGTCCCCACACACCAGCTTAACTACAGGATTGTATTTTCAGCATCTGTGCAGCTAGTCTCTAGTGAAATACTGTTTTCGAGACACTCGCTAATTTATTTCTGCTCTTGCCAACTGATTTGCCCTGCATATTAATATTAACAATCATGTTTGCACAAATGGGTCCATTAATTCTAACTTCATTTCCTTTTCAATTGGTAATATATGTAAAGAACAATAACCAATGCAGCATAATTTTACCCAAGACTATTACAAGTGAGTACACAATATCACATTTATTTCCTTCTAAAAGCACTGCTTTTAAATGAGCAAAGGATATTGCAACAGTGTTAGCTTTTTTCCTTCCCTCAATGCATTGCAAAGAAGTGGGAGGGTTGGGGAAGGAGAGGCCATTTAAAACCAAAATGGAGTTTGAGAGCCTGATCCCAGGTCAGATTGCTCCAAGGGGAATGTTTCCTTTGTTAGGGTTTGGTATAGGCCCATAATGAGCATTAACAAAGGTGCCCCAGCAGACACAGAAAATGTTCTGGAAACTTTGCCACAATAAACTGTATTTAACTGAGTCATTACGGAAAAAGGAAGAAATGTATTACAAAGCATGGCTGAAAACATACTGTGAATTTCAACATCAGAAAAACCTGAGATGACAATCCAAATCCCGTATACCATGAAAAATTAGTAAATACCCTTTCATACATGAAACTAGGATTATTTTTCAGATTAGGAGAACAGAAATAGGTCAAGTGATAGTTGCAATCATACTTCATTATTATATTGTACAGCAGTGAAGGCAATCAAGAAAGTTAAAACTACCTTTGGAAAACTCAAGCAATAACAAGGAAAAGAAGAGTTGTACTAACTCTAGAGTTTGTAACAGGAAAGACCCTGAATAATCAGGAAAGAGACAATTAGATCCTTCATTACAGCAGAATACTAAGAGGATCAGATGATCTTGTTTCTGTGAGAAAAAGGGGTGGTTTACTGACGAATTCTTGGTGGTATGACTGGAGCGTCAAAGCTCATATAAATTCTCACATAGAATATTCCAAGAAAAAGCTCTTCAGTTCAATATTGTCATCTTGCACAGTCAATACCGGTACATGAAACTCAGCACTTGCATCCCACTGCAGTTGCTTCCATGAATCTGACAGAGAAATATTTTTTTCAACTAAGTTTTCTAAAGACTGTCTATATTTTTAAAACTTTCTCAAGAGGGGCAAAATGCATGACTTTCTAAAAAGAAGCTCTGCCACTTTCTCTGGGAAGTATTTTTAATATCTCCTATCAACTCTGTCCTAAGATCTTCTTACTAGAATGAGCTAAAGCATCACAGAGTGTACATCAAAATAAATTTCCCAGTGGAATAAGCATCTCCAAACAACTGACCTGGACTTAGCGAGTGGAAATATCCAGTGCCACCAAGAGATCCCTTTGACATTTACTCCAGAAAGAAGCATTGCAAAGATAACAGAAATGAGCTGACTGATTGCTTTCCAGAGCAATCTGTGTATTTTACTTTTCCATGTTGTTTAGTGGTGATTTATTAGATAATTTCTGAGAAACACCTGTCATGTAATTGGTAACCCACCACAATATTTGATAGTCAGTATCAAAATATGATCATCTTTTAAGTTATCCTAGATTTTTTCCCCTTTGGACTCTGAGAAATGATGACCAAACATTAACTCTTAATGAAGTGTGCTGGATGGCAGCTGATTTAGCCTTTTTACTTTCATAAACTTTAGGACTGGATACAAAAACCTGACAAGACTGCATGGTACAAAGACCTGGGGGTAGGAGTTCTGCCCTAGGGCATGTCCAGTGCTTCACAGGGACCAGGATAGAAGCTTGCATGGGATTTCATGGCAAATTTTTCTCTGTGTGATGGTATCAGGTGCCATTAGGTGGTTCTTTCCTCCAGCAGGTTTAACTCCCTCACTGACATAGGCAAACACAATAAAAATAATTTCAGAAAGGTCAATGGGACTACATAAACCCAGAATACCCTCAGTGTACAGTTAAACAGTAAAAACACATTACTACAATATGTCACAAGAGCAGATCAGATGAGATCAAGGGTCTCTGCAATAGGAAGAAATTTGTGCAGTTAAATTCCTGGACTGTCTGTGGTAATGCCCCATGAATTTAGTAAAGAAAAAATGGAAATAAAACAGGCTCCAAATATCCACCCCATGGAAATATTCCTTTGTTCCCGCAAAGGCTCTTTAAACCTGAGCAAGCTACACTAATCAAGTCCCTGAGAAATTTTAAAAGCAGTAGGAGTACGCCTGTGCTACTTCCAACAATGTCTCCAGCTTCCAGTGCATAAAAAGAAAAGATATCTTCTCCTCTTCTTGTTTCCACATCTTCTGGTTTTTTGTATCAAATTATGCATCCAGAGAAAAATTTCCTGAGCAGCTTTTTCTTTCTCATTCTCCTTGCTTCATCTTCCTTTTCGGTATCCCTTCATAATAACTCTTTTTGGAAATACCCTCTGTATTTTGATTTAATTTCCCAAATCAAAAACCCACTCTGCGTAAAGTCTTTAGCATAAAGTTGGCAGCCTTGCTCCCTTGCTGATAACAGGCATTTAGGTTTGTTGCCAACAGTTACTTCAATAATAGTCTCACTGTCTTACTGACAATTAATGCAGACTTCCCTGTTAGACTGGTAATTAGGCCTTCAAAATGTCAGAATCTGGTTCAGGTTGAATATTCTGGATAGTGATTGTGAACAAATAAGTAAAAAAATAAAAGTTAATGGAAATTGACAATATCTGGCTGAAAAGCAATTGGGATCACAGCACGATCCTGCTGCCTGGTATGTGGGGCCAGGCTGGTTTAGTCTTGTGAATTCTGGTGGATGGCCCCTCTGCCTCACTCAGCCAAATCAGTGGCTGCTCAGTGGCTGAATCAGGTACTTTTCACATGAGTAAAGAGAACAAAATCTGTCAGTCTGCAAGACAGAGAAAGATCTCTCTGAAACACAAAGTGCCACTGCAGTGGTTCATGTTTATCAGAAATCTTAACAAATACTGCAATTAAAATGTCTGGAATGAACCTCCTGCTCCAGCTGCATAGTAGGTGATGGCAGAAAGACAAAACCAGGAGCAGGAGGGTTCCCAGTTGTGCCAAGTTACCAAAGAGGACCTGCAACAAATTCCTGCTTGCTCAAACCAGGAAAATTGGGTAGGCAGCATCTTCTATTGCCCTTTGTCCTAATAGTATGCATATTTACAAGACATGTCACAGAATCAAAACAAGTATTTCTTATAAGTTTACCTTCCCTGGGAGGATTTGGAGAGTTAAGCTGCTGCCAGTTGAGGTACACAGTGTTCCTGTCCCACGTGTCTCTGAGTCACTTCTGTTTTCAAAAACACTGATTTGTCAGAAGACAGGCATTTAACCACGTTCTGCCGGCTAAGCTCTATAGCACGGCTGCCCTTTTTGACCCAGGCAGTTAGACAGAGGATTTTGGTTCAAAGGAAAATCTAAGATTAGATTAACATCTCTCCCATGCAATGTGTGTATTTCCAACTAGGATTCCATAGGCAAAATAAGAAAACAATTCATGTATGAGGAAATTCACAAACCCTTTTTATTTAGCCCTTTCTCCTAAACCCCATAATTTTCTTCTAATTACTTTTCTTTCTCAGAGTCTTTAATACCTTCTTTTTCATACATATTTCCCTGCAAAAGAAGGAGAAACCCTTTATCATATTCCTTTATCCACATGTGCCCCGCAAGTATGCCAGGGATGGCTGTATCCCAGAAAGTGTTGCATCATCTTTGTCTTAAGGAGAAGATACCAAAGGTTCTTACTTTTTTACATTGTTTATTAATAGTGAAAGAGATGTAATATTAATGTCAGGGTGATTTAATTCAACCATAGCAACGAGTTTTGCTACTGTCTTCCAATTTAATACATTGGAAATAAAAGAGAGATTCTATTTCCAAGTTCTGTCAAACATAATTTTTCAGTACATATATAAAAGAAATTATAAAAAGAAGTTACAAATTTTCTCTTCTTTTTAGAGGGAAGAAGACTGTTCTGGGTTTTTTAATTTCAGATAAAATATCTCTGTTTTCAGTAAACTTCACATATTTAACTTTTAAATGCAAAATATGTTTTAGCCATGGAAAAATCATTGATTTGGCAGCAAACTTGCTCCAGAAAATGGAAGAATCTGTATTCTGAAGCAGCAGTAATATTGTTTATATTTTGTGTTGGTTTTCTTTTGAACTGAGCAATCTGGTTATTTAAAAAATAAACCAATATTATATTTCAGTCTGCCATATTCTGCAAGCAAAAAACATCAGACTTGCAAAATGCTGTAATCACTGGAAATAAGAAACTGGAGTTGATAAGCTTGGCTTCCCATATAATCATTTCAGGTGAATTGGTGACAGCTGAAATCAAATTCTGGGGATGAGCAGATGTGTTTTTAAATGGCTGAGATTACTGAATTCCTTTTGCCTCTTTTCTGTATATGCAGAGTTAAAGGGCAAAAAATATATTTTAGGGGTTTGATAATACAGCTTTTAAAAGAAGCTAATGTGTCTGAGAAGGAGAGGGCTTTTGATTGAGAAAATAGTGCAAAATCCAGCCCCCATTTTGAAGGATAGCTTCTTCCCCTCTGTTTCAAATGCTATCTCTATTGCATTTTATTTACAGATATGTTTACTTGTTGGTCTGTGTGTGTGGTGTAGTGATAAGGAGGTCCTGGTCTTCTCGATAGGCTAGAGGGCTGAGTGCTCCTACTGGAAAAACAAAATGTTTCTTATGGGTTTGATTTTAAACGTTTTTTTAGTTTTAACTTCATATTTTTCTCACAGCTCCTTACAGCTAGCAGGGAAGAATAGACAAATTTCAGCTGTGTCAGAGCTGAGAATGCACAATTTATGTTTGATATCTCCTCATTTTAGGTAGGGTGGGTTAATAATTTCCACGGTCAGGGAAAGAGGTGGGCATGATGGTGATGGGTTGGAAAACATGACTCTGGACATGACAGGAATTTGGGGTGAGGAGGGGGGGAATTAGAGAAACGTGGAAAAGGAAAATAAATATTTCTCTCCTGAAAAAAAAGGGATTTTTTTCCTTTGTAGAAAATCAAAGGGAATAAAAGAGGATAAAGGAGGGCTTGAGGATGGAAGCTGTGACCCAAGCACCATTAGCAACACAGTAGCTGCTCTGAACTAAATCTGCATTTCTCTTATCCTATTAACTGGGAAGGCCAGGTTATATTTACTGCTTGCTCCAATTAAAGAGCAGCACGAAGCAGCACCACCTCCAGATGAAGCCTTTGCAGCAGACTCTTCGTGCAGTTACTGCTGTCCTCCTCTTCTTCCTCCCTGCTCAACTATGACCTGGGGAGCCCCCTTGTCCTCCCCTGCCCTGGGCTTGTCAGGGGAAGGGCAATGCATATCCCAGCTCTACTTGCATTTAATCTTTCCTCACTGGCTCTGTGAGCAGGAAAGGTGGAAAAAAGCCTCTCCTCACTGAATTGTAAACCACAAACAGGGTGGCAGGGGGAGGGGGTCAGAGAATTATCTTGAAGTGGATTTTAGTGCCACCTGTGACTTAGCATGTTGGGGAAGGAGCAGAAATTTTTAGAGAGGGCTCAACATACACAAATGTCTCCAGTGAAGGAAAGGAACAAGTGCTTTTTCAGCTTCCTGCCTGCTACCCACAAAAAAGCTGGAGTGGGAATTAAGATCTTTTTCAAAGATCATACCCTTCCAACCTGGAAGGACCTTTCTCATCATTTCAAAATACAAGAGAACAACATGCTAGAGCATTCAGCTGGATTTTCAATTGCTACAAATCTTCACTTTCCATGAGAACAGGACTGGCTCTCCTGGGTTCTCTAGAGGGGCTAAGAGCTCCTTATCATCTTTTCAATGTAACACTGGAGCTGGCAGCCATCCCTATGCACCACGTTTCTTATTTTTTATTCCTTTTTTTTTTTTTTTTAAAATTCCAAGACACCTTTTATTTTATATTTGGGATAAAGTAATGCACATTACAGATTGCCCAGCAAAGGTGTGTTATTACACCTCAGTGAGGGTAGCCCAGGGTGGATTAACAGCTCGGTTCTTGCTCTAAGTAACTGAAGGGACCATGCAGTTGTGCAGAGAAAGGCACAGTGGCACCAAGCCAGTATCTCAGCCTGCAAGCCAGTGTGAGATTTAACAGCCTGATGTAGTACCTAAAATGCTGCTCAGTGCCCACCTGCTGAGGACTGCAAGGGTTGTGCTGGTGCGGAAAGTGGAAGCAGGATTAGGCCAGATGCCAAAGGCTTGCAGGCTGGGATTAGTATGTGCAGTCTTCTACAGCACCTTTAAGAGCCAAAATGGCCATCATGCTTATTTCTTCTCTAGCCCACCTAGGAGATATCAGAAACTGCACAGTTAAAGTTCAGCAGAATTTCTGACTTGCATTCGCAGCCGTCATTTCTGATGCACAGGCTGAGATCTGGTGGGTGCCTCTGAGAGAAGATGGCTGCTGTGTCAGACTTGGATGAGAAAGCCCATCCTGATTACCCCCGTCTTGTTACGTGAGAATTTGTAGCATATTTCCCTTGAAACAAAGAAACATGGCACATAAGACAGCCAGAGACCGGCAGCATTTCTCTCCCAGAGCTACAGAGTGTTATTATCTTGGAAGGCAGCACTGCCATCTGGGGATGGAAAAACAATATTTCAGTCACAGTTCAGCTACTGTCTTGGGAGGGGGGTGGTGGTGGAAACATGGAAAAATAAATAGGAGCCTGCAGTAGTTCACAATGATTTTCTTACAGTATACATGAATCAACAATCCCCTCTTGCATTATTGCTCTCAAATTGGTTTACATTATTTTTCCCTTCAATACAAAGGTTCTACCCTTCTAGAAGCATAAGTGGGGTCTTGCCTTTTTAATGTTTATATCATTTAACAACTGGCTACATAGTGCAAATCCTCTGCAATGAATTTCCTGTAATTCCTTGAATTACACTATTATTCCCTTTTTGCTCACTTATACCAGTAAACAAGGGAAGAAGGGATTTGCTGAGCCCAGCTAATAAACTGTTCCGGAGGCCAGTCTGCAGTCTTTGAAATTCAAAACAAATAATAATGCAGACATTACCATACCCATATCTTTTGACATCCTACTGAGTCTACTGTCATTTTCTTTACACACAGCATTTATTCTGAAACATGCGTCTTATTCCTGGGAAAACTGCTGTCCTTTCTTCCGTCTCATCTAGGTCTGTCAGGATTTCCTTCTGTTTCACTAAGAGAGAAATTTCTGTGCATACTTACATAGCTAATTATTTCTCTGATCTTGCCTAAAATCCATGTAGATTATAAAGCCGGCAGTCTTAAAGAAAACCCACAACCTCAAAAACACACAACCTCCTCCAGATCCAATATTCAGCAATGTGATTTATCAAGAATTATTATATGCTGGCATGTAGTCAGCTGCTTCTGATATCCCGAATTGCCTGTATGCTTTCTGTCTATGTGTGTTTATGTCGAGTGTGATGACATTAGAGTCATAAGCTGACCTGCGACCACATAGGGGCCAGAAGGGTGATTCCTGCTCCCTCTCTGCCCTTAACCTTGTGCTGTGATCCTTTCCTTGAGTTGTCTCAGCCAAGCAAATTGACCTTGCTGAAAAACTTTGTGTTTGTTTTTTATTTTTCATTTTCTAAGATGAAGGTTAGTCTTCAGCCAGATCTGATCCTTGTGAACACTGGCACAAGGGAAAGCGGAGATCCTGCAGTTGCAACTGCGATTTTGAGAGGTGGTACAAGATATGTATCTGCTTACACTGAGCACAGAACCACAACATCCCACATGCAAATCTAATAACTGACTCATATCTGAGGTAGCATGTTTAAGTCCAGAAGACTATTGTATGAAAATTCTGACAGTTCATGACTTTTCTCAAAATCCATTTTTTACTGTAAAACATACAGAAGGAAGCTTTGTTATAAGTCCAAAACAGCATTGAACTGAACAAGACTCTTAAGGCTGAGTACAGAGATTTTTATGCAGATTCTTATTTTATAAATAGATTATGTAAGCAAACCCAAATGGATTACCCCAAACAATATTATTTGAACTGACTCCCTATTTATTTTTTATTTGCCATTTAACTTCAAATAACTGCCCTCTGCATGAAGCTACTTTCTTTTTATATCATTTACTATTTTAGTGAGCCCATCTATCATACCTTTGCTGAAAGGATTCTCCTGCAGTAGATAGAGAACATTTTAATTGTCCTACAATCCTTTATTTTTACACAATTTTCATTAAGCAATGCTTCATAATAAATGCCCAAGACCCTCTTATGCAGATGTTTATGAAATACATCTGCCATCAGACAGACTTTACTTGCTCACAGGATAGAAATAATTTGGTGCAGAATTTATGCTGTCAATCTATTTAGCATTTTGTTTAAGAATGAAGTGATCAGAGTGATGTTCAATTCAAATTTGACTCCCCAGCACAACTAGGTCCAGATGTTCCAGCCGTAGGAGCCTCTAAGCCCTCAGCTGCCAGAAATGACAAAGAAGGGACAGTTAAGGTCTGCCCTCACAGCTGAAATCCAGTCTGCAAGATGAATAGGAGTAACTGCCTGCTCTCTTTTCTCATCTCTTCTGTAAATATGGAAGGGGTTTTGTTGACTGGGATCATATAAAGATTTTGGAAACTGACATTAAGGCTGGCCAGCCTTTGTGCATAGCATTTTGAAGCAAATTTTTGCATATTTATCATACCACAGAGAGCTGCTGATACTGAAGCTTGCCAGAATTTTATGTACTTTTATGAGTACCAAATTTTGCTCTAATGTAAGACATTAAAAATGTTGCTTTTATATGAACAACAAAAAATATTTTTCTGGCCTTCAAGCCAATATGTCTGGAATAAAATTTAAATGTACTTGATAAGGTCCTCAAGAGGTTTGTTCATTCTTAACCAAGCCAACAACATTGCCTCTCAGGTACAATACAGCAAGCTTTGGCTACTTCACAGAGAGTTTAGTATTGAGCATTAAGTCTGCATAGCATCCTATCATCTCAGGTCAGCTTAATGGCTTTTTCTGTCTGAAAGACTCAAAGCACTTCTGAACCCCAAAAGATGCAGGTGATGTATTCAAAACTGCCTAGGGGTTTTGGACACCCAAATCTCATTAATTATAATGGAAAAAATGGTCTTTCAACTCCCAGAGGCAAGTCTGAAAAACTCAGCCAGATGGTATTGTTATTAAAGCACAGAGCTGGGAGTTAAAAGCTGCTGTGAAGAGCTTCACAAAGAAAACAGTGATGTGCACTAGAACAATTAGCATTACTGGATTTACAAAAAACCCCAAACAAAACAGGTGCATGGGTACATAATTCAATATAGTCTGTTCTACACTTGGCAAAACCTAAAAAGTGTGGGCTTACAAATCCTTAGAGCTTTTAGTTTTCTTGTGTCCTGTAAAATCCCTCTAAGATAACTCCTTCCTGTCTGTTGAACTTATTTTGCTTCTGCAGTAGCACTTATGAAAGTGGTATTGATACATGTCTGAGTTTTATGTTTGTACTTTAAAACAATTCTTGCCATCATTATTTACTGAGGGCAATCCAAACGGAAAGAGATTATATATTTTTTCCCCCACTGGTTCTTTAAAGTTATTGCTTCAACTCAGTGAGTGCAACTTATTATGAAAACTGCATGCTAGAATCGCTTTAGGACTACAAGCCAATGTGTGGACTACAGGCCGTGAAGGCTTTTAACACCTGAGAAGAAATAAGAAAAAAAAAACAGGAAACCCCCAAACCCCTAACTTATTTGGTAACATAAAACAACTTCTCATCATCTGTTTTATGGGAATCAAGGAATCAAAAGGAATAAAAATACTGCATATTAAAAAAGAAAAATCTGGAGATGGAGGAAATTGAAACATACTTTCAAATCAAGATTTTCCTCTAAGTTATGCAGGCCTTCCACAAAATACGGTGTAGTGACCAGCCAGACACAGATCTAATCAGTGCTGGAAGAACCACTTGCTGTAAACACAGACATTAAATGTATTTATCACAGAATCACAGAATCAGCTAGGTTGGAAAAGATCTTTGAGATAATCAAATCCAACCTATGACCTTGCACCATGTTTTCAACTCAAGATGATCTTCCATAACCCTGCTGGGCACCAAGATCAGGCTGACAGGCATGTAGTTTCCTGGATCCTCCTTTCAGCCCTTCTTATGGATGGGCATCACATTAGCCAGCTTCCAGTCATCTGGAACCTCCTCAGTGAGTGAGGAATGATGAGAAGTGATGGAGAGCATCTTGGTGAGCTCTTCCACCAGCTCTCTCATCACCCTAGGATGGATCCCATCTGACCCAATAGACTTGTCAGCATTCTAGTGGCTCAACAGATCACTTCCTGCATCCTTCTGGATTGCAGGGGGCTATTCTACTGCCTGTCCCCATCCACCAGCTCAGGAGGCCAGTTGTCCTGAGATCAACCTATCTTATTGTTGCAAACTGAGTCAAAGAAGGAGTTAAGTACTGCAGCCTGACAGAATGACAACATTAATTTTCATTTGACAACATTTAGACCCTTTAACTGGAATGAAAGCTTGCTAACAGTCAATGGTAGCACAGCTTTTGAGCTGTTGCTGTTTTGCAGAGTGAAAGGGCATTTCCTCCTGGAGACCAGAATCAAGCTCTGGGAGCATCAGGGCTTGTGCTATTCCTAATCCATACAACTGTTGCTCCCCTATAACCCCTATAAAAGAAAAACCCAAGTTATGTCTCAGGGATTGTATCTCAAGGATGTATTTTGTCTTCTTGCTTATTGTTTTATACCAGAGAACGTCTTATCTCCTTTGCTACATATTACAGGATATTGCTGGACTCTCAAAAAATCACAGCAAGAGGAAGTTATCTATTAAAAAAAAAAAAAAGTATCACATTTTAGAAAACTTCTGTTTTGGATTGTGATCAAAGCATTCATAGTCTACGAGTTCTGTTCCTCTTCCACAAACCTTTGCTTTTGCATCTGTGTCCCAGTCTTGGCAAAATAGCATCTTGTAAGTTACAATGACTTCCAGGGTCTTTGAAGTGACACCTGAAAATGAGGAACCAGTGAAGGTGACAAATCAAAGGTGGAGTGTGATGTTTCATCTGAATTACATGAACATTGAACCCTTTATTGGGAAAATAAAAAAGGATTATGTGCAGGGTATTCTTTCAGAGTTAAATGGACATCCGACTCATGGTGTACCTTTTCTGAGGAAGCTAACTGGCTGTGGAATAGGTTCAAATCTCTCAGTGGAACAGTGAAACCAAGCCACAGCTATAAACAGCTGCACCTGTAAAGCATGCCCATAGGACCTAGGTTTAAAGCACTGTCAGTTTTACACAGCTAAAGTAAAGGAGCTGTTAAAGGACTTTGGGATATGGAAGCAGAAAGTATCACAGAGAAGCAAAAGAGTCTCTGGAGAAGCAGCCATCTGAAGGCGAAGTGAGCAAGGATGGAAGCTGGACTTTTGTCCCTGTCCCAGAAGTAGTGAGGAAATGGATGAAGAGTGGAGAGCAGAAGAGCATTAAGACAAGTATCAGCATCTCACAAATGTCAGGGTCAGCATATGAGGTTGGACAGGCCTTTGGCCAGACTATCTACATCTGCTCTTTTGTCATTTGCTGCTGTGTCAAAATCTGTGCACTTGTATTAGTGAGAGCAAAGAGGATGACTCTATGCATGTATCTACTAGAATCTTGGTGGGTCTTTACAGAATTCAGAGAGGCCAGTGCCCTGTGTAATATGGAATTCATTAAAAATATGAAAGGAAGGGTTAGTTCCTGAGAAACAAGGAAACTCACAGGTTTTCTTAGGAAAGATTTATTGAGGATTACATTCAGGCCTGTCCCAGAAAGTATGATAGTGGGGCCATGAAAGGAGCTAACCCTGCAGGCTGTTCAGACCAACCAAGACTCAAGAGCTGATGAGGCCAGAGCAGTGGTGACCCAGTAATTGGATCAACAGGGGATGTGCAACTGATATCACTGGGACACTAAATGAAAGGAAATGTTACAGATCCTCTCTTTGCCTTTATTTATTTATTTATTCGTGTGTGTGTGTGTGTGTGTGTGTGTGTGTGTAGAATACAATATTTTTCAAACCAAAAGTTTCTCCATGCCCCCATTTATAAATTATATGTGATTTTCTTTTAAGAAACCATATAAAATAGATGGGCTGTTTCACAAAAACACGTTTGTAATGGACACATTAATGCTGGCTGAAATTTAACAGGGGATAGCTATACAGAGGAAAAAAAGCCAACTCTCAGAGGAAAAAATGCCCTTCCACCCTTGCCTTATCTTGAAAGGTAGCAAAAGAAAGTTTTTCCCCCCTTCTGCTAAGCTGCCTTGCCTGAGGCCATTGTTCCTGCTACACTGCAGGGGAAGAGCCTGGAGGAGCCATCACATGTCCCAGCCTGCCCTTTCTAATATGTACCTTTTTTGTTAAGGAGGCAGCTTTAATTGAAAATATGTCTGCTTGAGAAGGAACAAGGGTCATGATCTTGCTCCACAGTGGGAGCCTGCAGGAAAGAACTGGCCTAGCTTTGTTAAAACTCCTTTCTCCATGAGTTGGATGCTGTCTCTGCAGTGTTCAGTCCTACTCATCTGCACATCACCCCTCCACCTCTTGCTCCCTGTGGCTGTCCCAGCAGAAATAAGTTCAGCCAAGATACTTAAAGACAGCTTTCTGACAAAAGTGAAGCAAGGCATGAGGAAGGGCACAGACCTGTGTGCAGGAATGCCCATTATCCTCAGTGTCCATTGGGTTCAACCACTCCAAACAGTGAGGGAATTTGCAGACACAAATGTAAATGCTACATTTACTTTTTGTAAAACTGTCTGAGCTTATGCTATCCTAGCAATTTTCAGTTGCATGGTGGCATTTTGCCCAAACAACAGCAACAAAGTGGCAAATCAAGCTAGGGATTAAGCCTTCCTTAGACTGTGAATTTTACAAAAGCTGTGGAAGCAAAGGATAGAATTCATTGTCCCACTACCAAATCTAGCACTAATTATTATCTAAGCTGTGACCCAACTAAACAAGGCATTTAGAGACTTTTATCCTGAAACTGAAAGGACACTCTCTTTTGAAAACCTAACCTTTTAAAGACCTTGACGTGGACCACTGCCTTGTTACACGGGTACAATGCAGAGCCCCACTGCCACTGCAGACAGACTCACCTGCCACAGAGCTGCCTGCAGGAGGCCTTTTAAAAGAGATCTGTGCTCCTCAAACAGCCAGGGAAAGCAGCAAGAGGATTAGTGACACCTCATTTCTCCTGTCCGCTACAATCAGCTAAGGACTTGGAAAGGACAGCTTTATTCTTTTGAATCCTAAGTTGTATGGGATAAATTGACTCTTCCACCCTAAATCTTTCTCTGGTGGTAGGAGCTGAACTGATTTCCTCCAGGTACCCAGGAGTGTCATAACAGGTTGTCTGTCATTCCATTACGCTGCTCCCAACACCTCTTGCTGATGGCAGAGGCACCACCATTTACCTGTTTTTTCCCGACAAATCACAACAAATACAAGTCAATCACTTTCCCTTGGAGGGTAGCAGAAGGAAGACAGGAACCTTGCTTCTGAGTTAAAGTTATTCTGAAGAATTTTATTGTCCCCTTGGGCTAATATTAGAGGGCCAGCTTGTTAATATGTGTAAATCAGCACAGTCACAATTTCACCTAAGCTTTTCAACAAAAGGTTTCGCTGCCACTCTGAGGAGATGCCTGACCTCTATCATGAGAATATTTCCATATATCACTCCAATAAACCACTGACAATTGAGACCACAGTATAAATTCTGATGATGAAAAGTTTCATGTAAACAGAGTGACTGACAACATGGCATCTACTTTGCTCAATCTAAAGCAAGTGTAATGTATCCAGCATAACCCAAAGTTACTGTGAAAAACAAGCACATTTGTAATTCATCTGTTAGAACAGCAGCAGAAGCAAATTAACTGAGTGCTACCATCTGAGAAATAGGATAGAAGCATTTTAGTTGGAAGCAAAGTTCGTGAGATTTACCTTATATTCTACTTATTTAGTTTTATTGTCTCAGTCTGAGAGGTCTGACTTCAGCAATGAATTCAAGTGCATTTTTAGACTTTGCTAAAGCAGATAGAACTCGTGTAAAGCCTTTGGGCTGTCAATCCATAACCCAGTAACACAGCCTTTCCATTAAAATTCAGTGGTTATATCTATCCTGACCTTTGAGGGCCCCCCTGCTTTCCTCTAAAGTTTAGGCACAGTCTAACCTGACTGTGAATTTGCCCCCTGTGAAGCATCTGACACTGAAAGTGCCTGAGAGTGTCTCAGAATTAGGTGTCTGAGGATGCTGTGAATGAATTCGGATGTTGCAAGGGACCACCCCAGAGCCTGTGTGGAGATAACTGCACTCACTGAAAGCTGGGAGAGGTAGAGGGGGCAGGCAAAACTGCCCTTGGTGGTACCCATGGAGAGCTGTGCAGACAAAAACAGCCTCAGAACAGACCCCTCTCAGAAAAGGCTGGACTATAATAATTTAGGCATAGATTAGAAAAGGAGCTATCAAATTAAATAAAGCCATAATTCTAGTTAACCAGATCTTTGGCTGGTTAAAAATTCAAGGCAGCATTTTTGCCCTGTAGTTTTGCAATCTAATTTGAAAGACATTTATTCCCTCCCTGCTCCACTTCACCCAACCGTGACGATCATCAAACAGAAGTTGTTCAGCCTCATTGCATGAGATGAGCTGTCTGGCTCACAAGCAGTCAAACCTTCTCCTCCCCACCAAACTCTTTTGTAACTGAGCTATTGATCACCCTTTTTATTACAATAGTTTAGAGGTGTAGAAGAGTAAAACATCAGTGTCTAACCTGCAACCTTTTGGTGACTTTGTCACAGGAGTGCGGGGAGGAGGAAGGGAAATGACAGGGGATGGGGGGACACAGATTTTGAAATGCAGATTAATCACAATTGTTATTCTTACAGAAAATTTCCATCTGTGCTTGTGCCTCGTTCTCCTTTTATGTCACTGTTATTATCAGTCCCTTCAGCTAGGGAAGGAGGAGCCCTAGGTTTTGATTCAGACTTCTAATGAGAGAAGAACAGAAAAGAGCTGAAAAGAGCAGACGGTACCCATATGGGTGAGATCAGTAGCCAGAGAGATGGTGTAAATTAAACAGCTCTATCTAGTCCTTCAAGCAAACTGGGTCTGGGAGGGGTCCCAGGATACCATCACAAGGAGCAACTCTAGCCACTGATTTAGAACATAAAAAGCGGCATTGCAGAGGTTAATAAAACCTAGTGGAAGAGACGGAGGTGAGCCATAGGACACAATCTCTTTTGCAAATAAAGAAATGTAGGTGAAGATGCATTATATAACCTGCATTAATGATATAATAAGACATGAGGTAGAATAAAGAATTACACAGACAAAGCAGATTTTTGTTTTGAGTCACCACCATTTCATTAAGAAGCCTCTGTCAGAGCACTTTTTTTTGTTCTAAGAGAAAATGTTATAAACTCCTACAGGGAATGGAAGGGAAAGCATCAGATCTGAGGAAGAAGCAAGGCACCTGAGTTAATCATTCTGCAACGATGAGTTGCAAACAAGGCAAAAAAAAGACAAACATGACACTGCATATCAACAAAATGGTGTGCTGGTCCTCAAAGAATCCTCCAGTATCTTTAGAACTATGGAGATGTAAGAAAAATTATGTAAGAAAATAATAACCTGTTATTTACACAGACACAGAAAACAAGATATCCTGGTAAAAAAATCAGCAGGAGAGAGATGTATTATAGACTTCAGTTTTTCTCTATGCTTCACACATATTTTCCTACCAGGACCTCATCTGCAAGACAGATGTTTTCATTTCCATATGTTCAAAATACCTGACTCACAATGGAAATGTTGCAGATAAAGCAGATGCAGTATACTTTTCCTAGACTGGCAGAGGCATCAAAAACTTGAGCTGTTGGAAGAGACTAGCAGAACTTGGCCTGCTAAGCTAAACTCTAAGAATGATGAGGGTGGATAACACTCCTATCTAATAATATGTGGGGTGGGGGAAGAAAGAATAGATGCAGAGACACTGGAACTTTTTAAAGTCAGAGGCAGTACTGGCACAAGAATAAATGATTATAAAGTAGTCATGAATACATTTAGACTTAAAATGAGAAAAGATTTCTAACCACCACAGGAATGAAGCAGCTTTATAATGGGAAAAACTAGTGTTAAAGATAGAGCTTAAAAGCTATTGTTTAATGAATGGAACTGAACATGACAATGATGAGAAGAGAATAAAAATATGAATGACTCCTTTTAGTTCACTTTTTCCTGTAAAAATCCCTTTGATTTTTTCTAGAGTGCTAGATAAAAACTGAATAAACACATTTTCTTTTATTGTCACCTGTAAGTTATTTTCTAAATTGCATTAATAGGAACACTAAAGAACACTAATTATCTACTAATTAAAATGTAAATGTAATGCTAATAGTCACCTTTCATTTGCCACATCTCACAATTGGAATATTTGAAGCCAATTTAATATGAGTCTATGAAAGATCCAACAGTTTTATTTGCTTAATGTTTGCTGGATAGTAACACAGGGTTCTAGGAGGAGAGAAATTACATTTCTTGATAAAGAAAGGATAGAACTTAATTTCAAGATGTGTGCCTCATTGTAGAGATCCTTGTCCCTGGATAAGTGATAAATTAGAGTTAATGTGCTCCTTTCTTCCTCCCACCCTCCCTTTCCCATAATGAATCACAGCATGGGATACCACAATGACCCTTATGGTAGCAAATTGCTTTGGTGGTCTGATGTCCTATATTACTAGGGTAAAACCAGAGAGGGATTTGCCTTAGGTACTTTATGCATAACTCTACTAACACAGCTATCCACCAGCTTCAGCATCTACACACACAAAAACATATTAACCCATTTCTAGATGCCCTTCTGCATCCCTTGCCCTGTTGCTGGATTCCAAGTATGAAACACCTGCACTTATAGGAGGAATCTCCTCTTGATAGGCCCAGGCTGTTTCATGGAATATTCTCTTCACACAAGAGGGACCACAGGGCAATGCAGAGGCGTCCCTTAGAGAGGAAACCTGCACACCTGGGCATAACATGCAAACCTCTGAGAGCCACTGCAAATGAATA
Source organism: Lichenostomus cassidix (assembly GCF_008360975.1). Taxonomy (NCBI): domain Eukaryota; kingdom Metazoa; phylum Chordata; class Aves; order Passeriformes; family Meliphagidae; genus Lichenostomus; species Lichenostomus cassidix. The sequence goes on along the minus strand of NC_139480.1, from coordinate 37,326,775 downwards.
TATTCTCTTCCCTCTAAAATAAATGTTTTTTTAACTCTCCTACAATAGTAGAGTCCACCAAGATATAATGGAACATTGTTGTTTTCAGACAGAAATTATATGCTTAAATAACACCGAAGTCAAGTCTATGTCTCTGTCTTTAGAAACCCAAATGTCTTATCTTGTTCTGCACAGTTAAGTAATTGTGTTATACAGCACATTACACAATTATATGGTTATAATTGCAATAGCCAAACTATTTTAAATTATATTGAGAATGTACTTGTGCTGCTTTATGCAAAAAGCTGGTAACTATATAAAATGAGGTTTTGAACAAGCTCTTTGAAATCCTAGGAGGCATATTGAAGCGTTAAGAGTCAAGCCTAAAAAAATAACATAATGAGAAAAACAATCACTTCATCTATAATGTCTGTATTACTTTCATAGTGCTTAATTTAAGTGGTTCAACAACTTTTGTTATTACCTTCTCAGTGGAATATAATCTCAATGTTCACTGGACCATTTTTGTCACATTTTAGTGGAACTGCTAATACAAGAGTTGTATCTATAATTAATAAATAAAACTGTGAGTCTCAAGCAAATGGAAAATTCTGGAATTAAGAAAATCAAGAAAAAATAATGGAGACTTTTACCCTTTAGAAAGAATGTAACAAAGTCATGATCTCCACAAAACTAAAGGACTCCTATGTAAAATGTTGTATAAGATCGGGGAAATTCAAGACCTGATGTTACTCACCCAATGTAAAAGGTATGCAGAAAAGAGAAAGACTTCAAAAGAGAAGCATTGCAAGATGCAGAACAATTGATTTAAACAAATCAATGGCTAGCCTTCTCCTTTTCCATGTTCCTTCCTGCAGCAGAAAGTGACTGAAGGAAAGCCTGCAAGAAAAAATTCCTGAAAGATCATTAAGCAGATGGTGGAGAAAAGTGTCAGTGGACCTACTAGAGTAGGCAATAGTATATAGCTGATAAATGAAGAAGGGGTTTAAGAAATTGTTGACTCTAATGGGAGCTGGAGAAGTCCCTCAGACTCCAAGTTACCAGCAAATTTTTTATTGAGGGTAGTGGGGAGGAGGAAAGTCAGGGGTCACTTCAGGCAAATGGCTAGAACAAAGACCAGGCATTGCTGCTGCAACCACCCTGGGTAGTGCTTTGGGGCAGAGGTTTCACAAAGATGGTTGCTGTAGCTGAGACAAGAACCTGGAATAGGTTGTACTGGGACTCAGATGTTAACAAGATTGGATCAGGCCACATTAAGCTCCCTCCCCTGGAGAGCAGGAAGTTCAGTGCTACACCTTTATGGAAATGTTAACCTTTATTTTACCTGCCAGGGCCTTCACTGCTGATACTACATAAAAATGGGGCTAATGGGATGAGCTCTGATCTGTGGGGAGCACTCAGTTGGTTTTGTCTGTATGCTACAGCTTTGCTCCCTGTTTTCTCCTCTTTGGTTAATGTCTTCCCAAAAAGTACCATTGACTGGCCTCTCACTGCCCAAAGTGCTCATCTCTTTTCTTCCCTCAGATGTTTTTGCTTGGGCTTTACCTTCCTGTTCTGCTCCAGCTTCTTAAAAACTAAGACAGTGTGTTTGGCTTAGTTTTTGTCTCTTGCATCCACTCTTTCAGAGAAATGTTTTGAATGATCTGCCCAATAGCTATCTGGGTCCCTTACCATACAAGGGGTCAGACAAAGAAGTGGGTTATCTGGCCCAACCTCCCTGCTCAAGCAGTGTCATCCCAGAGCACATGGCACAGGATTGTGTCCAGATAGTTCTTAAATATCTCCAGTGAGGGAGACTCCACAATCTCTCTCTGGGCAACCTGTTTCAGTGCTTGGTCACCTGCATAGTAACGAAGCTCTTTCTCATGTTCAAGAGGAACTTCCTGTGCTTCAGTTTCTGCCAGTACAGGATCTCCACTTGGATTTGTATACAACAGATTTTGTGTATTTCTCTGACAGAGTGGGCAAAAATCAAGCAACTACTTTGAAGTAGATTTGGTAAACAGCCAAAAGAGTTTTCCAGGACATCCACATAAGCACTTTTGTATGATGATATTTGAAATTGCTTTCTTTCTCTTGCTTAACACCTTTTATACTGTGCAAGACCAATAACAGAGGTTCCTTTTGTACTGAAGAGACAACCTAATTCAAGTTAAGCCTGAACCACAACCATGACAGAAACCTATTGTCCTGAAGTAACACTTTCCAGAAATACAACTGAAAACTGCATACTGCAAAGGGATAAAGAAACAAAATTAGATAGCAATTCATTGGGTTTTGGTAAGGCACTTTACTGAAGAAAAAGAAAGAACAATTCACACAAATGAAACCCTGGCAGTTCTCCTTGGGCCAATAAATTTGTTGATGAGACAAAATACAAATGAAGAGATGCATCAGAATTTTCTGAAAGAAATAGACATGATATTTTCATTTGGCTTTCCTTCCAAATGAAATCTATTAATAATATTACACTGATGTTTTAAAAATCAGCCTTGCCTTGAGGGAAGAACCACAGCCTAAAAATTGCTTCACAACTCTTCAAGTATTAAAACCATGCAGGCTTTGTAATGAGCAGTTTCTTAGGAAATGAATCCCATTCTGTGCTAACTCCAAAGTTTTCTTCTGTCTACTGCTGCATTCTTCTATATTTGCCTCTGTGTCTGTACTCCAGTTCTCAAGAGTATTGCCCTCAAATGCCCCATCCTCACAACACATTTATCATCACACAAGAGTACTAGCTTGAAAAACAGAAAATGTTTCACAAGGCAAGAACCATTTTTTAACAAGGGTTAAAACCAGTAGGCTACAATTAAACAAAAACTATCACTAAAAAGTCAAATCAGACCCAAAGTCAATAAACTTCCCAGAAAGATGAATAATAGGCTTTGGAATATATTTTGTTTTAAGTAAATAATAATATAGATGCCTTTATGCTTAATCTATGCACTTTTGTCGGAGTACCTCTTCTTCAAGCTCTTTTGCATCTGCAGGAAAAAATCGTCTACTATGCCTTCCCCTCTGGAAGAAATGTGGACTTGTTGCCTGTTTAGAAAGTATTGTCTTTCTGCCTAGGAAAACAGATTCTCAATTGAAATAATAATAAAGCAGAATAAAGATATGGTCACATTCTTAGTGACCCTTTCAGCAAAGCATCCAGCTGAAATTCCATCTCCTAGACTGATGAGTAGCTAACTGTACATAAAATTTTGGGCATATCACTCTCAGTCTACCCTGGCTTGCTCAGTTACAGAAAACACTTGGCATAATTGATATCTCTTATCAAATGAGGCAGGGACAAGGAACTAGTCAGGATTTGTGTCTTCTATCTAACACATATAGTCATTTAGTCTTAGATAAAGACCAAAGAAGCAGAAGCCTAGCCTGTTCCCAGTATGAATATTCTAATAGTTAGACTGCAGATTAGACTAGCTTTTAATTTTTTCTATCTTGATTCTTAAAATTTTCAAGCTTCGTTGAAGACCAAGGCAATCCCAATACATTTCAACATGCAGGAAGATAATTCTGCTATCCCAGTACTGTGGGCAGAGGCAGCAGAGAACTCACATGGCAGTAGGAGCAAAATCTCTACATTTGTGCTGCTTGCTACTTAGGACAAGCTGCTGGGTATAATCAGGATTTGGACATGGTACAAGTGTTTCAGATTCCTAGGGAAGAAGTGATGCCTTCAAGATCCATGCAGTATAACAGCATCTGTTCTTTACTCCAGCTATGACATTTTAGGACTTATTCTGATGTAGTTGAAATAACCACTTGCAAGAAACTGCAATATTTCTTCTATATTTTGAATGGTGCCTAAATGCTCCTAGAGAAACAGTGTTGGCATATAGGATGGGTCCAATCCAGTTTGCTCTGAAAGTCTAGGCATGATGCATGAGAGATGGAGAAATAAGCAAATGGGCAGGGAAGGGAAGAAGGAGGAAAGGAGAATAGGCTACAATTGGAAAGACCATCTTGAGAGATATTAAGAAAAATATCTCCCACACATGAAAAAGAGTCATATTACTGCAGAGGAAACCAGCACAGAGAAAAGAGAAGCAGAGCATCTCTGCTTTGATGAGAAACTGGACCAGCAGAAAGCCTTGTTAATGAAAGCAAGGAGGAGGGAGTGCTCCTGAAAAAGGTTGACCTGCTCCTCCCCCAAGTCCAAATGCTACTTAATAATTTTAATGCAGAGCAATGCTTTCAAACAAAAAGATATTGTAGATGGAGCTTCATTTAAATGAGAATAATTTTGATGTTGACAACATAATCTTCATGGGGAAGCCAGGGCACAGTACTAATACTCAGAGCTCTTCCACCTTGATGCAGTGACAGGATGTCCTTGTGCATGTCAGTTGTTTTTCCACACCTGATAGCTTAGAATTATAGATCTGCAGGAAGACAGTGACTTTTGTTATCCAGTGAAGGCTTCATATTGAGCTTCTCGCTAAAAATAATGCAATGAAATGGTGACAAGTGAGAGGATTCAAACTCAGCACCTCCTCTCCAGAATTGCAGTTGAATCTCTTTTGTCACAGCAGTGTGATTTATGTCTTTCAGTTTTCCATCTTTACCTTCCTTTCATTCCTATATCTTGCTTTTAATTATGATGATATGTATCTTGGAAGATTAAATAGGAGAAAAAAGTACAGTGGCTGTATTGCTTTTCCCCTCATCCCTGTTTCTTTACATTGTTTGCAGATGCCTGGAGCTTTTGTCTTTCAAAAGTGCTACACAACATAGAGCTCTGTAGGCATTTCCTGATTTATACTATAAGACATTAATTATAGTATTTATTTAAACTACACCATTTGTATGCACAAAGGGTGCTTTAAAACCAATTTTGTTCACAAGATTACTCCTACTATTTATTACTACATGAATATTAATTGTTTTAATTAAATTGCAGTAATTTCAATGTTACAAGCCATAAGAAATAATAAAAAATGCATTCATCAGAAAATTTGGGGGGGAGTTGGAGGGGAGCATCAAGACTTTGTTGTAGCCAGTGGGAAAGATGGTTATTCAATATGTTAAAGTCTGTGTGTACCCATCAGATATGTGAACATCTCATGTCTTCAAGAGGCCACATAAGTCTAGGTTCAACTTGACAAATACACACTCAGGATTGTATACTATTGTATTACTATTTTAATGATTAAAAAGAAATAAACCAGAATTTCTGAACCAGCAGCATTTAAGGAGCATTCAAAACCAGAACAAAGGAAAAATTCTCCTCATTCTAAGCAGGGCATAGCTCTGTGATGACAAAACGCCTGAAGCAGGACAAGCAGGCAGCTCCTGACTGGGCTCAGAGCTCCCTGAAATTCCTTGGGAGCAGTATTTTAAGCCTTGACATTTCAAACAGATGAATGTTTCCCTACTCAGCCCATCCTTTCCTCCTTTTCCCCAGTGCTCTCATATCTTCTTTTTAAATACTCATTACTTGGATGCCGTGGTCACACAGAATCGATTTCAAAGCTTTGCTTCCACGCACAGAACTGAGCAGCCACAGGAGCAGGGCTTTGAAGGAACAGAAGAGACAAGCAACTGAGTTCACACAGCTTGAAACACTGAGCTGCAAAAAAAGGACAAGCGAAGGGGAAACTCGAGTCTGACATCAGAACCAGCATTACTGACACTCGTTTTACGTTATACAACAGTCCTGCTTTTCTTCAGGGAGTAAGATACAGAATCTGGGGTCTTGGTCCAGTCTTGAGATTCTTGGTCAAGTTGCACTTCAAGTTTGCACAAAGCTTCTCTTCAGAGAGGAGGGAATGGCCAGGCATCCCTGTGAGCAGTAAGATACTTAGCCAGACACAGGTTTCCTGAGCTTTCTGCAAGTTACCCCAGTGGGATTATTCTCAATAAGTTTCAGAAGTGAGTGATAGACCACTTGTTTCTTACCTAATGTGACAGCATTGTTCAGCTCACTGAAATCATTCTACAAAGTGAAATTACTCCAGTCTCCTTCATTCCAGCATCAATTTGGCATTCAGGCATTTCAGTGTTTTTAAATACTATTCAATAACAAGTTCTTCAGCAATCACAATCACACAGACACTCTGTGGTTCTTATAATAACTCCTTGTTCAGAAGTAAAGCAATTTGAATCAGTTTTTTAATCTGATTATCAGGGCTACCAGGATGGCTGGGGACTGGAGCACTTGCTCTGTGAGAAGCAGTGGAAGAAAGGGGGTGTGTTCAGCCTGGAGAAAAGATGGCTCCAGGTGGCCCTGATAGCTTCCCCTGATACCTGTGAGGTGGTTACCAGGAGGACAGAAACAAATCCTTTGCTGTGGTGCATGATGAAAGAATGACAACAGTGGTCATAAAATGGGAGTTTCTAACTTGAAATATAGAAAAATTAAAATTTCAATAAGGAACACTAGGCATGGGAATAAGTGGCCCGGAGCTGTGGAAAAAGCCTGCTCTGAATTCAGTGCTGACCCCACTTCACCCAGGAAGTTTGTCTAGGAGACCTCCAGCACAATTTTCAGCCCAAATGAGTTTGTGGCTCTATGTGGATCTTATGACCAGAGCTACGCCAAGGGAGCAAAGCCTCAGGATGTGTGCACTAATACAAACCTCAGTCTAGCTCTGAAAAAGCCCTGGAGTCTCAAGAGTGAATTTATAACTTTTCACAGCACTGTGAAATGAGTAAGATAAACTCAAGCCGTGTCTGTTCTGTATTCTCTATGTGCTATTCTAGATAAGAACTTAAAAAGATAAAGCCCTATCTACCCTCTAGTCAGTAACCATCTTATAGCAATATTTATTATTTCAGTTTTAGTGTGAGTCCTTGCTAAGACTTTTAGTTTTGCAAACATAGGTATAGCTTTCTAACGCTGTCTTACCTCTATGAAATACAAAATCATTATTTCCTAACATATACAGCTCTTTAGGGTGCCACGATTCTGTGCATGTGATGCAGTTTGAACAGAACCACAAATGGATTTTATTCATATTCAGAGTAACCTATGGTCCATAAATATTTAGAGGTTTATCTTCAGACAACCATGTCAGAATAGTCCTCCTGTGAAATTAACATTTATCTTAAGGTCTATACTATGCCATACTGGAGTTTCGAGGCAACTGAACATTTCATATTATTGATATCTCATGTGATACACTCCATAGACTTTATAAGGGTTTTCCCATTAGTATCTATTTACTGCAGGGCCACAACTTCTGTTCATGTTTATTAGGAATTTTGTTAGTGGTAGGATTTATTTGTTTTTATTTCTACACATAATGACACTGTAATGTAAGCAACCATATCCTAAGAGGTGATAAAGATATAACCACATAAGAAGTTAATCCCACTTTGTGATGTATAGAACAAAAACATATTTGGGAACAGAGTGGATCCAGAGGTTTTATGTAAGTTCTGCCATGTGGACCCAGTGTTGCCCTGGTTATCCTGTGAAATGGAGTGGTCTGCCTTCCCTGTTGCTCAGGATAGCTGAATTCAAAATGGAAGAAATGCAGAAAAGAGCCACCAGGGCAAAGAAGGAGCTCAGCTCTCAACATGAAGGTTGAGAGAAGGTATAATTTTTCTCTCTAAATACATTAGAGGGTGACAGCAGGAGGAGAGAAGGCCTATTAAATCTAAGGAACAGCACAAGAACAAATGGGACATGTGGCATGACTCAGTTTAGGCTGGAAGTCCGGAATATTTACAGGAATGGCCTTTCAGTATGAGTAATCAAGAGGCAAACAACTTGCACAGCATTAAGAAAAAGCTTCATTAACTGTATGACACAATTTCTTATGATGGCATGTATCCAGGAATTCCCTTCAGTCTTATGAAATGTGTTAACAAGGTACCTCTACTCAGATAAGGTTCCTCCTCCACGATTGCTATCTAAGGATAAATTTAGGATGGGGAGACATTCTCTTCCATGTGACTAAGCAGAGCAATCTTGCATCTTAGATCAGGAAAGACATTACATAATTTGTTCATGCCTCCTTTCCTCAGAACAGATTATCATTTTACTTTAAAATCCTGGCTCCCCAGAAGATTATAGGAATTTTGTAACTGATCACAATAATGACAACTGTGTTTCTATACCTTGCAGTCCACATATTATGTGGCTCATGCTATGGCTACTCAACATTAAATAAAAGCAAACACCGAGAAAGTCAAGCTGCTGAAATCACAGGGTTACTGTTAGAGAAAAAACCCCAAAAACCTCTTTGCTCCTTGTTACTCCTTGTTATTCCTTGCTTACTTACTAGTCTTTGGAGGATAAAAAAAACCCCAAATGAACACCCATAGCTATGTAGCAATCAACACTGCTTGTAGTAAAGGGTATTTCACTCAAAGGAACATTGCCTAGATACCTATAATTCTAAGATAATACACATTAAATAATAAAAAAATACTCCTGACACAAAATAACATGCCACTTAAAAGAAGAACTGAATTTGCTATTTCAAAATAAATATGTAGCCAAACCCCCAGACTTCTCATAAAAGCAGATTATAAACTAGCATGAAATCAGATTAATAAAAACTTCACAGTGAAATGAAAGACAAACAAATCCTTTAAAAAATGAACATCACACACACAAATGAAGCTTAAAAACCATGAAAAGCAGGACAAATTAAAAAAATAGATATATACAGTTTGTGAAGTAGCCAGCAAGAGTATATTGTGCACGGCTGCAGCTGCATTATAAAACCCCTTTGCTCTCTCAAAATAATCTTTTCAAATTATAGATTTGCAACCCTAAGATTTCCTGTTGCCATGACAGCATGAAACAGTTGTTGCCCATCATTATGGATCATGTGTTTTAGAAATTTGATCATATTGCTGTAGCATTTAGGTTGCTTGGAAAATACCCTGCTGTTTTTCAATGTATTTCATTTTTAGGGAGATGGGGCTTATTAATTCTTTCAAAAGGCACTCTTATAAAGGGTGACATATCAGAAATATAGTGTGTTCTGCTCCAAACATAGAAAGTCTTTCTATAATCACAAATATTTTACTGGATATTTAAGTGTAACATAAACCATAGTGCTATGAAATTCTGTAAATCTACACCAGAGATAAGACTCTCTTAATCTGGAAGGATGGTTCTGTGAATAATGGAAATGTCCATTGTCAGCTCATATAACCCTTTCTAGTCCTGCATGCTATAGGATTAATTACCAAGTGTACCACATTTGTTATACAATAACTTATTTAAGGTGGCAGTTATGCTTAGAAAAGGATGGGTTTATAGTTGTATGAGGATATCTGCTGCTGGGAAAGTTTTTGGTTTCATTTATTTTGGTGGGGATTTTTTTTCTTCTTAACTTTTATATATGGCAAAGGGGAAGGAGATGTGAGTCTGACTGAATTCCTTGCAGGCTGCAAAGATTCAATCCTCTAAGCCCCAGGTACAGTAAACCAGAAGTGACAACAACTCTGGCAAGTGGATAGACAGACAGAACCTCTTCTGCTCACATTATTGGAGCAACTTTACACTTCTGATTGAATTCTTAAAATATATTTATATATAATAAAAACATAGGGGCTTTTTTCTTGGGTAATGCAAGCAAATACATCATTTACCTCAATACAACATTTACTTTGTTGAGGATTACCATCAGCAGCATTTGCACATCAGCTGAAGCACAGGAAAGGTCCCTGCAAGGTTTCCAAGGGCAGGAAGCCACTTGAGCACTGCTGGGAGCAAAGAAGCCACATAGCCCTGGCATGGGCAGGTCTGCTCTCCTGCTGTCTCCTACAAAAAATAATTTTTTTCTTTGTTTTTCCTCCATCCCATACAGCACATCAATGATATCTCCATTTTGAGAGGCACCCCAACAATGTAATCTATATCTCATAAAGCAAATTTTTGAGATTTGCCATTTGCCAGAAAGGAAAATGAATATGAGATTCTCCATTAGCATACCATCGGTGTGATAATTAACTTGGGCAAATACATCATGATCTAGTGACACAGAATCAGCTAACAGGATTAACTGGCTGATTTTATCCCCTTTGGTCTTCAGATTTCTGCATGTGATGATTCTAAACAGCTCAGTGGTGTTTTAAGTAGAGAGAAAAGGATATATCTGTGTATAAATAAGACTTAATCTCCATCATACAAGGGATGCCCAAGCTCTTTTTCAGGCAACAAAGATGTTTTTGGTTCTGAAGAGGAGTAGTGGAGAGGAAAATACAATAAACATTTGTTTTACTTTTTTTTTTTTTCTATCATTAAGTATGGCATATAACTGAAAAGGTACTAAACCTGATAATGGCTTTAGAAAAACTAAGAAATTACCTCTAAATTCAAGGTGAATTGCTGTATTAACATGAAGAAGTGAGAAGTATATTCATATAATATATAGCACCCAACTGCCTCTGCAAAGGATTATAAAATATATTTATGATGTGTGAAAAGCAAAGTTAAGTCTCCCAGTAAAGGCAGCTGAAGGTATACCAGTAAATCAAAGTGTTCAGGAACATGCAGAAAATCAGTTGTTTACATTAATAAAACTGTTATAATGCTTCCTGGTACTGTTTTGGCCTGTAACAATTATCACTATTCCCAGCAATTCCCAAGCCTGTCTTGGATGCTGTGTGCTCCAGGGAACACTCCCACAGGCAGCAGGCTCGCAGACAATTTCCCAGGTCTGGGCACAGGGTGTGCTGTGCCTCCCAGCCTACAAATGTTCCTGGGCACATTTAATTGACCTGTATATGGAGTCTACAGCATCTGAGACATACAGGGTAAGACAGGGATGATAAATAATGATGTTGTTGTGAGAGCAAACTAGAAGCTAGCCTTAAAAACATGTTTTGGATTACATCAAGTGCTAGATCCTAGAAATAATTGACAGAACTTGGATGATTTAGAGATTATTAGATTCCTAAATATATCCACACATACTTTTGCAGTTTATTATATGTACATTTTACAGTTCACTATATCTGCTCCATTTAAAGAGTCCTTTGTTTTACCTGCTGTATGATTGCATCCTGCACTCTGGTGAGCACACTCAGTGATGCAATCACGATCAAGTATCATAAAAGAAACCAAGCAGTGGCAAAAGCCAATTCTTTCAATAGTTTTAAGCAGTATTAGCAACATTAGACTGTTCCACTGGCTCAGTTTCACTTTAAAACTGTTGCCAGTGCTGTATCCACATCGGCATGCAGGCAAAAACACCTCCTCTGCAGAACTGGTATGTTTAGCCATCACAATTCAAATGTCAGCAACTGTCCTGTCAGTCAGGAGAAGCCACATCTTAAAGCCAGATGTAATGCTAACCTCACCTCAGGGTATTCTGACGTTCCTACTCACTTTCTTGAGAATCTGTGTGTATCTGCAAGTTCACAGGCATGCAAATATGCTTAAAAAAAAGGTTTTTCTCAGGGGAATGGGGATTGGTAAGACATTTTTATGCCTTCGTCAGGGTAACTCTATTTCAGTATGTTCCTTCCCTTTTCTTAACACAGAGATGCTTTGTGAATAATCCTGTAAAGCTGACATGAAGCAAAGTTGCAAGAAGTTATGGAATGAGATAGGGAACCTCTGCAGGTATGTGAAGAACACAAGACTTGGTCACAAATAATTAGGACGAACTATAAATGATGTTGACAATAGAATAGGTCAATCTGGTAGTTTAGATTGAGGGAAAATGAGTGAAGGCTACTGATAATGGTTTGACAGGCTTCCCTATGGACTGCCATCAGAAGGCAATGTCCTCTAGAAAACTCATTTATCTCCTGGTGGTCCACCAAAATGCATACCAGAAAACTTCTTACACAGTGCTTAATATCTAGCAAATCACTGTTTCACCTGAGCAGAGCCTGAACTGAACACCTTGGATTGGCCAGAAAGGTACTGACGAAGGTGAGTATGTAACTGCCTGAGAGACGTAGCCACCTTCCTGCCAAGCAGACTCTAAACACTACCTGTGCCTCCTGCCTTCCACTAAACTTGCCAATTTGCTAATGTTCAGAAAGTGGCATTTCCTCCTCCTCAGTCACCTCTTTCACTTCAGGATGATAACACAACTGCAATCTTGTGGTCCAGTTTTGCATACCGTAGTAGCATGAGATTTTCTTTGCCTTAACAAGTCTCACTGCATTACGCCTAAAGCAAATACATTTCTTAGCTTCCCCAGAACTCTTAATAGAGTTTGCAATAAACATGATGGGACTTGCTGACAGAAAAAGCTATTCAGAGGGCATGCTCAGAGCAAATGTATGCAGCACAACATCTAGTACATCCAAAAGGAATTATATCACAGAGGGCACCTCAGCATGCTTATCCTTTCATGGAGTGCTACTAATTCATTTTTTCTTACTTCAGTACTCTGACAGTTTTTTGCAAGTGTGCAAGAAGAAGCCAGATTTCTATTATGTGGTATATATATAATTCATATGAAATGCAAAAAATAAATAAAAGTTAGACTTTTTTTCCTAAAAGCCCTCATTTCAATCATATGCCAGAGCCTATTATGTATGGGTCCACCAGAAAAAGGGATTCAACTTACAGACAAACAAGGTGGCACTTGTACTTTACCTACAGACTAAAATGCAGGTCAGTCATGCTTATTCTACCATAAGTCTGTTTTTGCTTTCATGACTGGATAAAGCTGATCAAGGAACTCTTAAGTACCTTACTAGCAATTGCCCTGGACACTCAGTTTTAAAGCATCAGAACAAGATGTCTCCAAGAATAGAGCAGAATTCAGCCACACCCGGAATGAAGTATGAGGGAGCAAGCCTGTATCTCCCAAGTGATGGAGCTGTCAGGAAAAGATGTCTGTAAGCCACTTTGGGGTCTATGAGCAAGAAGGTCTATGAACAAGAATGCTTCACCCCCATCTCCCGGAAACCAAGCCTTAGGCAGCACCCCAGAGTGCTTGTCAATCAGAACATCTGAACCAAGGCAGAAGGAGACATCACGATTTGGCCTACAATTTGGTGGAGTTAGTCTCATAACTCAAAGATGCCTCTAAAGTTAATAGCCTTTGTAACACAAGACCGAATAAAAAAGCCCTATTCACTCAAGCAGGAGGTTCTGTACGTTTTCCAATGAGATTCAAACTACTGAAGTTTTGTCTCTTCAAATTCATCAATATCTACATACAACGTAGGAATTATGGTTTTTCAATCTTTCAGTGTAGTGATATGATTCTGGTTTTTTTCCTGTCTAGAGTCTTATAACTTTATCTATGTAATGAACCTCCCAAACTCTTTCCCATTTATTACAATATATACACAAATCAGAAAACCACCATTACAACAATTTCTGTTGATAGGTACCAACCATGTCACTAGTGTCTGTCTGCTAACAAGCAAGGATGCAAAGCCCAAAGTCTGTGGTGGAGCCTGGGTGTTTTATGCAGAATTTTAAAGGAATGTCTTCCCATGCCATTCCACCCCAGGACTGATGCCAGTCCTACACTTAAGGAAATAGGTCAGCAAGAGCTGTATTGCCTGCAGTCCTTATTATACTTCCACTACATTGAAACAGAAGCTATCTTTAAAGGACAGCAAAGAAGGAAGAAAATTCCCATCAAATAGATCTATATTTAAAAGCCAACATTTCAGACCCTGGTACAGCACAGACAAGAAGCTGATTCTTAGCCAACCTTCCTCAGTCTCAGGCTTCCCCTTACTCTGGGGATTTTGGTATTGGTAAAAGTACAGACTAACATGGAAAATCACAGGCATGAGCAGAGAAATTTGAAGAAGTTGTCAAAAAGTTCAAACAATTGGCCTGTTTCCTAGGGAATAGCAGCAGTCTGATGCATACTGATACTATTTTTCATTACTGTGCTCTGGGCTTTTCTACGCATCCATCTGTAAGTTTTGAGTCCTGATAGGATTTTTTTTCTTTCTTTCTTTTTGGCTTGAATAGCACTGGTGTAAAATCAGGAGTGAGTTGCCAGGCAGAAAAGTTGCTAGCTTCATAAATATGTGACAGTAAGAAATGAGGTAAAGTGTTCTTACAAAGGTCTCAGGCATGAAAAAGTGGGCAAGGGGTAATTCTGCTGAAGCACTGTCCTAAGCAGAAGAAGATGGAAGAAGAGTTGTTATCACTAGTGAGAGCAGAGAGAGAAAGGCAAAAACAAGGAGTTTGCTACTTCCTGACTGGTCCAGCAAGTCACCTGCAAGGGGTTAAACAAAGAGCATGACATTATGGCATTGAGAGGAACTCACTCCAAGTGCTTGTAAAGTTGATAAAGCTTCTGGAGCACAAACCTCGACAGGTGCTGTCTGCTCAAATTCCACACTACTGCATAAATTGCAGAGGCATAAAGTCAAGGTTGAGAAAGTAAATGTAAAATCCAAATGGTCCTAGTCTCAAGGTCCAGAATAAATGTAATATATTTTATACTTTAGCATATTTTTGCCTGGTTTGGGCATTACAGTAATGAATTCTTGTCACTGCTTGTTGTGTTGAACTAGGTGACAGGCCACTTCTCTCATTTGCATCACTGGCAGGGCCAGAGATGGATGAAGTTTATGAAGCCAGATATCTCTTTGCTCAGCTATAAAATTTACTGGCTCTTACTCCTAACTATACCCCAGAAAAACATGACAGAATGACCTATAAAAGAAACAAACAGATGAACAAGCAAACAAGGTATAGAACAAGTTACAGACATTCTTGTAAAGGCTATGGAGAAAAAAGAACCAAAAAACAAATGACAACAACAACAACAACAAAAGCCCTGAAAAGGTAAAGAGAAATAAAATAGAAATAAGCTTCAGCTCCCTATACAGGAAAACCCTGTGGTGTGGTTCAGCAGTTTCTGTTTTCACCTGAATATAAGAAAGAAGCAAGCTTATTTCTCAGCTCTTCTGTGAGCTAAACTCTCAACTGGGCTTCAAATTACAAATAAAAAGAACTCTATGTTTGAGTAATTCATGTAGTTCTCCACTCAGATTCAGGGGTGTTCTGTGTGCATTTTCCCACTTTTTACTTGGCTATTGAAGAGTCCATCTGGATGCAGAGTGGTGAGTCTCTGAGCAATACTGCCCAGACCCCATTTCCACATGGGGTGTGGAAACAGTGATTTCTTGGAAAGACAGCACTTCTGTCCCTCATATGTCACATCTAGTAGAACAATGCTTCTGCTGATTTATAGCAACCAAGTCACTGCTTTCTCAGAGCATGACATTTACTATTATCTCTTTGCAAAGCATGACAATCTCAGGGCAGTGGAAAGACTTGGCTATCGATTAAAACAAACTTGATTCATTAAAAATACTGCTGACATTTCCACTGATCTGAAGTATTCTTTTCCTTCACATTAAACAATGTAGTTGTTTAAAGCTCTTAAGGTCACTGTTCTATAAATGTGCTGTGTTTAAGGTACGTGCCATTTAACCATTCCTTGGCCTAAAGAAAAGGAAAAAAAAAAACAATGAAAAAGAAAAAAAAGAATAAACGGAAGAGGAAGAAAATAGGGGCTGGGTGCCATTCTTCCCCTGCTCCAGAGCAGAGCTTCCTTCAGAGGAGGAGAAAAAGATTTACTGGTTAAACACATGCAGTTACTTCATATGCACATTCCCTCATTAAGCAAAATAATGGCAAGAATTCATACTGTGGGACTACTTGTTTATTCATCCCTGATGTCACTTTAAAATTGTCATTACAGAAAGGGTCCAGCAAAGCTCAGCCAGCACCCATTCACCATTTCAGACAAAATCTAAAGGCAGAGCTCCAGTGAGTCCAGCTCCTGAACTCCATCAGCAGCTTCTTCTGCCAGCAGTTCAGTTTTCAGCAGTCCATGACTGTACCCTGTTCCCTGCTGAAAGTAAGATTTTTATGATTTAACAGTACAGTTCCTACAATTTCGCTACACAGCATGAAACTGTTTAATTCACTGTTTGTTTTACAATTAAAAGGGGAGAACACATTTCTAGAGAATTTCCTATATGCAGTAGGGTTACTGCCTCAGGAAAAGCTAGTAATAGCCCACATGTGGCAACCTTAACCATTAAAATTACTCACACTCTAAAATGCCAAGCCTGTGTAAATTGTTTGACTTCACTTCTAATGGAGTGATGATATTCTCTCCCCAGAGGAAGACAAATACCTCCATTAGGAAGAGGTCCTGGAGAGGGAGAGAAGCCAGCCTCCCACTAAGGAATTTGCCTTAAAGCTCACCAGCCTTCTCTCACAAAGGGCTGAAAGGGAGGTATATGCTGGTAACTATCTAATAAAATCATATTTTCTTAATATATTTTGCTCCGGAGAAACCAGTAGTTAAGGATTTGGTCGTCTGTAGAAGAATTGTGTCATTTTATCAGCCCAAAACTTTTTCAACTTCTTTCTTTTTTTTTTAAAAGGATTTTCTTTTATATAGGCTTTAGTGTTTGTATCACAGAGACAACAGTGGTTTCATCTCAACACATATCCCTGCTTTTGCGCTGGAATTTGTCCCTGAGCCTTCATTTGACTTCTTGGGGGAAACTGGATATTCTAAATCCTTCTTGAAGGTCAGGGAAAAGTTATTAAAATCCCCTGCTTTTTCGTTTATATTCGTTTCATCTGTATATTGACTAAATCTCTTGAACACTGAGACAAAATGCTCTTAAAATGGCCTTAACTAAGTGAGAATGAAGTAAGTCCTGCCATGATCATTCTCCAGACAAGAGGCCAGATTCTAATTTCCTCTTAAGCCTTTGCTAAATAATAAAGCTTGAAAGACCAGGAGCATTACTTTTATACTGCGATGGTCTGATAAAAGGCTAAAATCAGGAAGAAAAGAGAAAATCTAACCAAGATGGAATTTATTCTGATGACACCAAGTGATTGTCTTTTGATAAGTGTATGTGATCTTCATTTACCTGTTGGTCAAAGCCTCATGTGCCCACGTGTGTATTTTGGAAGCAGAACCAATCACTAGATTTTAACATCCAACCCAGGACATTTCTGAGTATTTGTGTGGCCTATCTCACAAACATGTGATGAATCAGTTCTGTGAAAAATCCTGTGAGCAACTTCAGGATTTAAAAAACCCAAGTGGAAGGGGGACTGCTGCTCATACAGTTTAGCAGACAAATGGATACACATTTCCATACAGAAAGTGCACTTTGAAACACTCGTCCAGGAGTTGATACCTGAGAAAAACATTGGCACTGAAGTAGCACAGAACTTACATCACAGAGGGGATGATTTTGTACTGTCATTAAAACCAGAACTTTTGAGGGGATATTTTTTTTGTTATTATTGTTATCAAAATCATCTGATAACCATTCCATTCCTGGATCTTCTGATAATGAATTCTGCCCTAACGTCACTTTTCAGTGATTTTTTGCTATAATCCCATTGTTGCAGACAAATAATACAGGATGTTGATGACCATGGTTACCATCCAAGCAAGAATTCAAGGCATATATGTCCACACAGAGTTGATAAGACTGATGTTGAACATTTAAATAATATGGAAAATAAATAAAAGGAAGAGTATCTAACTGCATGAATTACTTCTGAGATAGAGAGCTGATTCTCCTAGGGTAATTTCAGACTGTCTGCAAGAATACCAGAAATACAAATGTAGTCCAACTGCATTATTTATTGAAACCGGGAATGGAATTGGAATAACTTTGGAAATCTGAGAGTATCCAGAGTAATTCTTAATCCGGGGAACTGCAAGACTTTTCTTTGCATGCTTCACAAAATCTGTTCCCAACCAGACTTCTCTCCTCTACCTGTTTTGCACATAGATTAGGACCCTCTGCTGTAAGGCACTAGAGCTAGATCAAATGTGAGGTTAAGGTGTGCCACAATTCCCAGAAGTAAGGCAAGATTTTTTTCCTTCCTTTAAGATGAAGAATGTATCCAATCTAAGGAAACTCAAATTTGGTAATTTGATTTTAGGACTGTAGGGGTTTTTATCTTATATTTATATCTTACCTCTGGTATATTATTGCAAAACACATTCATTTTGTAAAAATTTGCTGATATTTCTAGAAATATTGTTAGAGATTGAAGATACCAGAGAATAAAGTTGCTGAATGGAAGTATAAATGGACTATTGGCCTATTGGTAAGAAGAAAAAAAGTCATATTTTTAAATGCTTAAACATATAGCTGTGTTTCTAGAAGTAAAAAAATCTCATACCTTGAAGCAGGACAACTAATTTAAGTTCAAAAGTACACATGACCTTAAATTCCTAAAAACATCTAAGAATGAAAAAAAAACCCTGCAGATATCAGGAAAGAAAACAGTTTAGTTTCTGAAGCTTTTTCAAGCTGGAAATATGTGACTTCTGGATTCTGCAGCATCAGATAAAATAGTTATTGGTCTATAAACAAAGTAAAAAAACCAATGAAAATTTGGTTTTGCAGTAACTCCAGTTATGAAGATATCTGTCTGGGTGATTCTGTTAATTATGTACAAACAGCATCCTTCCTTCACTTTTTTTGCTGCCATACATCTCCAGCTGTGTCCAAACCTAAAATTAAGATGCTTGCTCTACAGCCAAGAAAGCTGCCTTTCCTTTGAAGCACTAACATCAGTAGATGTTATACTCCAGTAAATACAAATTCCAGGAAGACCAGCCTCCTGCTGCCAAATATTCTGTTGAGAGGCACAGGCATTTATACACAATCCCGCTAAAAACCTCTAATAATAGAAAGGACCAAAAGATTCAGAGTCATATTTTACATATAAAATAATTGTTGCCATTATGTTGTCCCCTGAAACACAGTTCAGTTTTGAATGTGTTAGTATAAGAAGGTAATCTATCTGCAAACTGTACTGGGGTAACATTGTAAGGAAGACCAGTTTGAAAATGTCACAGAGTACAGCACAAGTTTGGACAGATTATGTTGATTAGGACTGCTAGCTGAAATACAAAATCATGCAGCTGCAGCTCCGTTAGTTCACTCATGTTTCTTTGCCACCTTAAAACTGTTTTGACCTTAGTATTCTCGTATACAAGGTACCACATTTCCTTTGCGACCTTCTGGTTCACCAAATAGATAATAGGGAATATGTTTTGTAATGCTAATTCTTGTACTTGCTTGTTATTTCTTTCAGAACATTGCTGGACTAGATACTAACCGCTTAAGCCCAGGAACTCAATTTTGCTCTCAGAAACGTGCAGAGTATAAGTCTGTGAGGTTAATGATGAGGAAAATGGGTAGCAGGAAAGTTGACTATGTGAATTATGTTGGCTATTGAAATAAATAATGGAAATAGCAGGTGGCATCAGTGAAAATGAGAAAAGATTATGGACAAATCTTCCTGATTGTTAAACTGAGGCAAATTATGTACAGTTTAATTCTGCCCTGTCTTCAAGTAAGATTTAAGAAATGAAACAATCTAGCAAATGTAGTTTCCTACCCATCTCTTCATTATTATACTGTTTTTAAAGGTGTACTATTTGTTTTCACTAAAACCACGGAGCACTGTGTATCTCATGGCAGAAGGAGCAACTATATTTTAGTGACATAGCAGTCATGGAAGGTGCCTTTGAGGTATGATGGTTTTGGACAGGCTGCTTTCAATCCATTGGTGCCTGTCAGAAGGACAAAGGATCAACTTGTGCATCATCATGGTGGGAGGACTTTCTTCTGCAGGTCTTTATCCAAGCAATTGGCCCTGGCTTCCTTGATGCTGTGAAAGAAGCTGATCTTTTAAGTCACATTTGCACTGGCCAAACAATCCTATCTATTGCAAAGCATTAATTAATACAAGGTCTGTGATAAAGCATTCAAAAACCAGGAGAAAAAGGCAAGTGGGTAATACAAACACAATTAGTATGCAGTGCTCTGAAATTTAAATTCTGTTCAGCCTAGCTGTACTGGAAAAGCAAATAACAGAGGTGCTATCATTGCTACTGATTGGCTTAATACACCCAGGAATTGTGCAGATAGAAATTAGAGTCTGTTTTTCATGCCTATCTAGACCTTTTTATGTCCTCCCTGTTCTTTTGTTTCTCTCAGTTGCTGTTTCTTATCTCTACAGTTTAGGTCCTTTGCTTCAGGGACTCTCTTTTATGGCACCCCCATCTAGTACAGTGGGGCACTGACCTAATTAAGGTTGTAAGAGGTAATGCAGTGGAAATAAACAATAAGAGACTGTTTTTCATCAGTATCAAATAATAAACTGATGTTATGCATAAGACAATTCCCCCTACTTCAACATCTTTTAGCACAACTTTTACTAATTAGCAAAATTAATGCCACTGAACAAAGGGACAAGAAGAAAAAAACCTAAAACCCAAACTAATAGGCTGGAGAATAACAGACAAAGCAAAAGCTGAAAATGATAAAGAGGTTGCTCTCACTAGAACAAATGATTTATAGCTCCTTAATGCCAGTCTTAGGTACAGTGGGATCCATTTACAGGGAACTCTGAATATTCAGGGAGACTTCATAGATCTGATCCTCAGATTTTTTGAATTTGTGAAGCTCAGTGGTCGTCAATAGAATGGCAGCAATTTACATACCAGAAGGCTCTGTCTCTCTCATGACTTTATTACCTGTTAGGAGGCAGCACCAATTAAACCGTAATACAACTATTGTCCATCTAATCTCTCCAAGGACTTATACAGAACACTTCTATAAATGTGTAACAGGGAACATAAGATCTCTTCTCTCTTATTCACCCTTTTTCCCTGCTATTCTATGGAGAAAATGCTGCATTCCAGTTTGTTTTAAGCATGGGGCTCTGGTAACGGTGACAAAAACATTAAATCAAAGAATATCAATTATACTACTATTAGCTGCTGAGGGTATTAGAAGAGATTGCCTTAAGAAAAGAGATGACATCGAGGAAGATAGTCCCAGAATTTGTGCCATGAATGCGCAACCCCCATGATTCATGTGGAATGGGCATTCCAGTAAGTGCTGTGACCTTGCAAGTGAAATTCCAAACGCATTTCACTACCTGAAGATCTTCCAGAGAAGCTATTATAGTAAAAGAAAAATATCTATCCCCAAGTGACTTGCTTAAATGGTCTCTGGTCTGAAAATCCCCTGCCTGCAGCAGTCTCTTTTGCCTCCCTGATGAACAGACTTGGCTTCTCCATGGTTCAGAGCAGCCTCTGCCAATTTCCCAGGCAGCTGCTTCCATCTGCAGAAGCAGGAAGCCAGTATAGTTCCCTTTGACAGAAAAATAGGATACAAAAACCAGAGTCAGAAAAGGAATAAAAAAAGCCAGTGCCTCGTACAGGAGCAGTGCCAGTAATGCAAAGGACATTGCCAAGGACAGTCCTCAACCCCCTAGAATCTCCTCTGTGCAATTACAACTCCTCAAAGCTCTTCAGCATGGGATGAACTATGAGCTCATTCAGTTGTGCATTAGCCATACAGGGTCCTTGTCTGCAAGTAGTTGAGAGAAAGAGGTGGTCAGGAGAAACCTAATGAAGGAAGAGCAAGGGAGAGGGGAAAATCAATAATGGTTAGATAGAAAAGGAAGGGATCATCCAAGGATATAGAGAGAAAAGATACAGGCAACATGAAGTCAGAGACATGAGGATTTAATATTAAGGAGTCACTAGCATGTCAAACAATAGCCTAAAATAAATATTAATGTTACATACGCTGAACACTTATTTTGGTGAGGTCTGTCTCCTGATGAGGTTCAGCACACTTTCCCCCATGAAGCTTCTCTGTCTCCCTGTTCCAAGTGAGATTTGTCTACCCTTGCTTAGATGTTTCACTTTCAGGCACCAGTGTTACTCATCTCAAACTCTTTGTAGTCAAGGAAGAAAAATAGATGCCTCAAAAGAGCAATTCATTTGACCTACATTAGATGTCTTTCTTTGGATGAGATGAATCGCTGTCTAGAAAAACTATTTCTATAAAAGGAGGCAGTGGTAGCTAGATTAATGTTAGATATCAGAACTTTAATGACCTCTCCTTGGAAGAAAGTTACTTTGGTTGGTTTTCTACATTAGGATGAAGAAAATGCCTTCCATTTTCAGAAAAATACACTCAGAGATGAAGGTGAGATCTTTTGCCCTACCAAATCCCTAACTTCTCAGTCTAGAAACCATGCTGAGAAGCCACTGACTGCATTTTATAAAAAATGTTCTCAGATGACCTTATATGACCAGATAAGGGAAGATTACACTGACATGCATTATATGAGGACTTAGGATTGGACCTTGAATCAAGAGGACAAAAATCTCAGGTATACCCTCAACAGCTGAATCCATACTGTGGTCCCACTGCTTTGCTGCAGTGAAGGAAATGCTGTCCTAATGGACTTTCAGGGATGGATCAGAAGCCTAATAAGATCTGGCACCCTCAGTATCTTGTCAGGGTGCCAAGCTGCTCTACCAGACTTTGTCATAACTGCAAAAAATGACAAAGCTGTGGTCTTCTAAATTGTTCTGCTGAGCAAACTAAGCATTGCTTGCATTTAAACAAGCTTGTTGGAAAATTGGTAGAGATTTACTTTGGTATTTTGGCAAACTGATTAAAGTAGTCTTGCAAGAGATACTGGACTGCCTCTCTCCACTGTGCTGTGGAGTTATTAGGAGGCTGTTTTAAAAAGCTGCAACTTGTTTTGTACTTTAATTTTAACTCGACAAGCACACCGTATGGCTTGTCCTCCTCCATGCTCCATGCTTCCTATAAAACCACTCAGAAGGTCTGGGGAAAAAGGCAGACTGTACTCCTCCATCACAATTATAAGTAGCAGCAGACCAGTGAGGAGAGATGCTTTAGTTCCTTCCTTGTTTGCGTAGTCCTCTAGTCTAGAAGAAACCAACTTCACTGCATCTTTCATTCTCCGCATTCTTAATAGAGAAATTCCAGCTTAGTAGCAAAGTTAAATTAATGAGCTCTTCCAGAAGAAAATAAATATATCTCTAGTGCAACTGCTTGTGCTAGATACACATCTCATTCACAAAAGTGATTTCTAAGTCCCAAAAGCATGCACGGCAGAAAAGACAGAATGCTAGAAGTTTCCTATTATTTTGTCTGCAACTCTTATAAAAAGGACAATCTCTCTGCTCTAATAAGCAACAGACAATCTCCAGAAGCTGTTTAGCAGTATCATTTGGCTGGCACACAGCAATTATCTAACAAAGTGGCTGCCAACAAAGGAGAAAAGAAAACCTTGAAAACTTGTTATTTGCAGTGAGAGTAGGGTGCTTCTATCTTAATGTTATCTACCTTCTTCCTTTAAAGACTTCCAGCTATTTTTTTTTTACCTCTATGCACATTAAGGCCTTCTTTATACCTTCTGCACTTGTATTTATATCCACTGGAGATGGATGGTAGCTGCAGCCTTGCAGTGCTGACAGTGGCAATTACAGGGTTAGCCACAGAGCCCAGGATCTCATTTAGCCCACAACGCACACCAGAGTGTGGGATTGAAGCTCTGTAATGACTGCTGAGCTCCAATGTCTAAAGATTACACAAGCCATGTGGGACTTGGATATGAGCAGTAGTTTTACACAGGTCTGGGAAGAGCAGGAGTGGCAAGAAGTGGCCTCAATGTTCTCCTCTGGCTGGCTCACACCAGCCTTTCCTCCTGTCACAGAAGTACTGAGAACACCTTGACTTCACTGTCCAAATACCAATCAGAAACAGCAAAGCAAGCTCTGATTCGCCAAATCCCCACTGGTTTTTTTCCTTTGTTCTAGTATTTGGCTCTCCTTTTGGTCAGCTGCACTTTCTTTAGGTTCAGGCTGAAATGCAGAGATATTTGAGCTTAGGAAATAAAAACTATATTTGACTGCACCATGTATTCCACCAGTCCCTCACATGAAGTTTAAGCTAGTTTAAGGGAGTCTGCATTATTTAACCTCTTTTTGCTTCCCTAACAAGAAAATAACTTTATAAAAATTGAAGTTCTCACATCACCTGAGAAACACTATTATTTCAAATTGCAAAGGATTGTTCTGCTTTAACTAAGCACCAGAAGACTGAAATTTTAGGCAAACTGAAGGTTAGAATTTGTCAGAAATATTGCAGTCTGCCTGCAGAAAACAGGTCTTTTGTTAAAACTTTTAATATGGAACTTTATTGTGCACACACTACAGTTCCCAATACTCAGCTTCAAATCTTGCAACCAGTCTTCTGATCTGCAGCATTGTGAAGCATTGCAGAGTGGGACTTGTAGTCTATAAATGGCACAGAATGAGAACAACTGTTGTTGGATTGATCTTTTAAGATGAATAGTGGCACCATTTGTACCAGAGGCAGTACTCAATCTTCTTCCACTCCAAATTTCATGGTGAACAATATTCTCTCAGCTAGAAACTTGTCTGAATATTTTCCTGCTCAGTTCAGCTGCTCAGCAGTTTCTAGTATTTATTTTTCTAATTGGAGACAAGCTTAGTGGAAAAGACTAAGTCTTTGAAGTGCACATTGTTTGCTGATAAGCCTGTTCTTTAACACAGCAAGATGCTCTCTGTGCAGAAGATTGTCAACTGTTTGATTTGAAACTGTTTAAATATATCCCAAATCCTAGTTACTTAGTTTTTATTGTAATCTGACTCTGTATTCCATAGCTCAAGCTAAAATTCATTTCTGTGCTGTGTACGATTCTTTTTCTTCAGATTAGAGCTTAAGCCATAAGCTTCAAATGGGAAAGTTTGAAGAGAATCCTTCATAAAGATTGATTTCAATGAAACAAGGCATTGCACAGAACATGAAAAACAGCCAGGGTGTTGAGCTGTCTTAGGTTCATAAGAAGTCAAGAAGAGATGAAGCTCAGCACCAGCGCTCTCTGGCAGTCAACAAGTATCTTTGTTTCTTAAACAAAGGTGAACAGCTGTCATTAGTAGCCATTCCCCACGTAAGACTACAACTCTGTAGAAATGCCATATCAGACAGACATTGCTTGAACTTGCCTACCTTTATAATAAGGAAAATACAGCTCTGAAATACATGATTTCTAGAGGCTGTTTTTCAGCTGTGTCTGTTATCATGCATGCAGTTTTTCATGCCCACATGCCTTCATCTGTGTGAAAGCCAAGGTAGCCTCAGCAGCACTGTCCCCTCCTGTCATGGGGAAAATCTTCAGTCTATCTTTTCTTTCCCCTTCCTGAAAAGCTGATGAATAAACTGATTTAATTACCAGAAGAGCAAAACTGAAGGGCTATAAAACATAATGAGCCACTCCTCATGCACAACCAGACCTAATTTCTACTACAGTTTTCTATTTGGTGGTGTTGGAAAAATTATTCCTTGGCCACTTACAAAGCCAGCAGTTAGGCTTCAGGTTAGGAGTCTAGATTATTTAAAGGTGATCCTGATAACTGTATCAAAAAGCAAGCAAATTCCTTCCCTGCACAAGAAGTATTACTGAGTCTTTTCCAGCTCAATATGCCTCTCCAAGCCATGGCACAACAGCAAGCACCCTTACCTCATCATTCCAAGATTCCTAATGGGCCTCCTTATTTGGTTGTTTTAGAAAATCTGTTTCCTCTTTTCTGACCTGAAAGCCTTTCTTCTTGCTCAGTTTACAGGACCATGGTCTCATTAAGAGAGGAACCTTGCCGTCACCTGCTGACTTTTCTAAGGATGCATTTCTAAGACAATGGCAAGGAGTGGTCCCATCTGAAGAGAGGCAGCCTCTGACAGTACAGCAAACCAAACATCAGCCTGGGTCAGCATCAAGCCCTACTACTCCCAACTGAGGATTGCCTCTACAGAGACTTGGGATTCTGGGGAAGGTCCCCCAGGCCAGCAGCTCTCCCTGTCCCTCACTGCCCACTTTGAGCTTCACCTTGATCTTGTTTCACAAATCAGAAGATCAGTCTGCCACCCTCAAGGTAGCTGTGAGCCAAGGCCTGGTCGCAAATTCCAAAGTTTTACCTGTGACTAAAGCCAGGTCAGCAGAGGACAAGGACTACTCAGTGACTGAAGGAACCATCATATGGGCCTTGGCTGTGAAGTGCTAGCCAAGGATGGTGTCTTCCCAGTATTTGTGGGAATATTCTTGACAAGCTGTGAACTCAGGCTTCAGCTTTGTGGCTCACTCTGCAGGCAAAGGCTCCCAGAAATATCAGACAGCAGTTTTTTTCCATTAAACACTTCAATATTAGCCATGAATCCATACATGGGGACTGAGTGGCACCGGACTTGATAGCTGGCTTTTTGCTAACTCCTTGAAAAATTACGCTGCTTTCACAAAATTCTCAAAAAAGACCACATCCTTCAACAAATAAAAAGTTTCCTAATTTCCAGGTTGTATCTCCTTTAATTGGGAAAAGCCTAGTAGTCATTTCATGGAGATCTCACAGTACTCATTCCTCTTATGAGGCATTTTTCACCCATTTAAAAAGCAGGAATATTTTCAGTTTTTGTAAGAGAGATTGAACAGATGGGTGGGCAGACGGTGAGTATAAAATAGTGCTGCAGGAAACAGCCAGGGAAGCAGCTTGCTCCCATCCATCCCTGCTTGTTTGTTAGAGGGAAGATGCTATTTGAGGTGTGGACTATAACGGGACAGTGCCTCAAAAGCATAAGGCCTAAACTCGTTGTGGTAGCTTTGCTCAATAGCACCCACTGACTTCAGTGGGAACAGGGCCACACTCTATGAACAGCACTATTTAAATGCTGCCTGATATAAAAAGGGTATTTTGTGCAACTGTTCTGCCTTCCATGCCACCTGGCACGCTGTAGGAGTCTGAATGGAAAAAAAAAAATGCTTTTTACATAATGGAGAGCAGCATACATATTTTCAGGATGCTGAAAGCTGCAGGACAGAAAGAGAAGGGCAGGCCCTCTTAGACAGGCAGTGAATTGGTACCAAGCACAAGTGATTACATTTGGCTAATCTTTTCTAGCGCTGGTGCAGACCTGATATCTGCCAACAGACCTCTCATTCTGTTGCGAGTCTCCAGCAAAGACTGTCCTCTCAGACAACAGCTTTGCTCCTCCTTTCCCTTACAGTCTCTCTGCTGTCAGGCAAGTTCTAGGTTCTCCCCTGGAATTTGATTACATGTTCAGTGAAGATCTGTCCTTTATCAGCTTCTTTGTCCATCCCAATTTCCTCACCAGTGTCCCTGCTTCTTTCTGATTTCCATTCTTCTGGCTCTCCTCCTCTGTTTTCTCTTTCAACTTTACCTCCTGTATGACCTCTACATGGCCAAGGGGCTTCTCTCTCACTCCAAAATGAGTTTTTCCTGATCCCTGTCCTCACTGCTACAACTGTTTTTCTAATTTCTTATGTCTGAAGCTATGAAGATGCATGTACTGCAAAGAATTGGGCTAAAATATTACCCTGAAGAGCTGTGAATATACATATCTGTATATATATAATGAAGGAAAAGCCTAAGAAATTATCCTAAAGAGTGTCTGTTTTCAAGAGAAGTCCTTCAAGTGCAATTTATACAGAACACATATGAATAATTGAAGTAGAAGCTGGTTTAGAGTGCTAAAATAGGACATTGGCTTTAATAGCAATACCTCTGTACGTCAAAGGGAGACCTGGCAGGAATCAGGTTTTGTGAAGAGTGTTATGAACCAAATCTCAACAACTTTCCCTCCACCAATTAATTTATATTGAAAGCCAAAATTTTTACAGCGTTGCCTGAT
Source organism: Lichenostomus cassidix (assembly GCF_008360975.1). Lineage (NCBI taxonomy): Eukaryota > Metazoa > Chordata > Aves > Passeriformes > Meliphagidae > Lichenostomus > Lichenostomus cassidix. The sequence goes on along the minus strand of NC_139480.1, from coordinate 37,299,295 downwards.
TAATTCTGGAGTAAGCATGTGTATTTTCTTCAAGCTCATCTTAGTCCAGATGCTGTTCTGCATTTTTAGCCTTTACTCCACAAAGACTGTTTGTAATTTTACAGCCAGGCTCTTTATCTCTGAAAAGCTTCATCTTATAAAGGTTATTAAAATTTTATGAGTGGTGGATCTTCAGAGCTAGTAAGCCTGGGCAGTCCTGTTCCACATCAGTGCTATCATGCTTTTGCAAGATGAAGAGGTGCAACAGGGAGTTTAAATCCTGGCTGCTATTTACTTACCTCACCTTGCTCTTCTGGTAGTTCTACTGATTTGAATATTTAACTATATGGCATTCTTGCAGAAGTATTTTTACAATTTTTTTTTCTTGTCTGCAAGGACTTGTCCCATCAACAATATATTTAAGAAGTCTTTTTCATCTGATTATTAATTTTAAGTTGTAATACAATAATAAAATTATCCAAACTGTAAATCATATAAAAGCATTTATGAGAGCATAAAAATAACTAATGATTTCTATCTAGATGTCTATATCAAGAAAATGTTGTCCATATTTATCATTACTTGTTACTGCAGTAGACAGGGAGTAGCAGTTATGTTTGCTCTTCATCTCATTTGGAAACCCCTTCAAAACCTTTTGGGGTATAATGACTTGTCAAGGTTATGGTATTTCACATAGAGCTTGAAAATTTCCTTACATTACAATTCAGTCATATTATCTAATCCAGTATTTTTTTCCTCCACAAATGGTCACTGGCTAATTTTAGGTATTGCATCTGATGAATTACAAAAACAGAACAACCAAAAGAGTAGATTCTTCATAACACCCGGTAGGTCTTTGGTTTATATGCAAACCCATGCTGATATATTATATCTTTTCAAATATTTACTTTGAAAATATGGTTAGCAGCTAGATTCACCAGGGAATTCAGAAATCATAAACCACACTGGTTATTTCTGATAACGGAGGAGCTGTGGGTTTTTTCCTACCACAAGCCAGGAGAAACATCTTGTGTACAAAATGCAAAACGATAACTGTTCCAGAAAAGTGGTAAATTAGACCAACCAGTAGAGAAGAGATATAGGTTAAGACAAAATTTCAAAGGAGAAAGAGCTAACCACTGAGGAATGAGAGAGAGAGTTGCCATAGGCAATGGAAATTAGCCAATGGAAATTAGAAGCTCAGGACAGGGAAGTAGAGAAGAATGGTTGCATTCTTGCTAACACAGAGGAAAACAGAAGAATTTCATGTTGGATCATTAGATCACAGACATGACAACTGCAGCTGATATTGTAGGTTGCATTTGGCTAAGAGGGAAAAAAAGATAGTATGAAGAAATAGGAAAGGAAGACACAGCTAGAAGACACTATTCTCAGCCATAGGAAAACTAAGTAAATTCATAAAAAAGATGGATCTATCCAAACAAGTCACACAACCTTGTCCAAAACAGTCCAGCCTGTTTTGAACTTAGCTGTGCTAGAAGGTTTATGGTTTGAGTTAGGATTTTTTTTGTTGTTATTTTGCTGCTTTAAAAAAAAATAAATTTCAGGTAAAAAAAATCAGTCAAGGTTCACAAAACAATAGTCTGTTTGGTTTGTTTAAAATAGAGAATGTTTGGTTAAAATAGAGAATTCAAATAAAAGTTTAGGTTAATTCCTTGTTCAAGGATATAATGTTTAAAACAAGTTTGCAGATCAGAATGGAGTTTGGTGTGATGCCTTCTCCCCCAAATGGAGTTGAGAGAACATCCTGTAAAGGACGAGACAGCAGATGGTGTGCTATCTCCCCGAGGCAGAGACACAAGGTGTCACTCTCTAAGTACTGCTACTGGCAGGTCTGAAGTGAGGTATTTCAGTATCAGAACTGGTTTTCAGAGCTGATACAAGAAAAAAATAACTGAAGAAGAAAAGGAAAGAAAAGGTCAGGCTTGCTCAAGTCTTGGCAGCAGGGGAGCAAGCAGTAAAGAACTCAAAGTGTCAAAGTGAGATAATTGTCCCTGCTTCTTCAGCAGATTACAATTTTAGGGCTATGGCCGTTGCAAACTTTAATGTCAAGTGAGTTCTTTTAAGGTTGGCTGGGTACTATGTTATCGTAGCCTCTAGTGTACTTGGAGATTCAATTGAATTGTGAAATCAGTAATGAGGATACACTGAAGGTGGTGGCTGAAGGATGCTGCCCAATAGCATCTTCATGGCCTGTAGACTGTTTTAGAGAAACTCAGAAGTGAGCTGAAGGGAGAACATGGCCAGGCAGCTTTCCTGGTTTTTTTCATTTGCATTATCACCTGAAGAGAAAGACTAAGATCTTTTTGTCTGCTTTGTTTTCACAAGTTAATTGTTTTAAGACTGATGTTCTCTCTTCTGCTGGAACATTTGGTTAGCCTTTCACAAGGTAAAGAGGTTATATGATTTGGGTTTACTCTATGTCAGTGTAATGAAAACTTTGAGGGGACATCATGTGACCTAACTTTGTGTTGGGCCTCATCTTGACGGGTAAGTAGGGCTTGGACCACAGAGCCAGAAACCAGGAACAATGTGATACACTGACAGCACAGAAAGAGCCTTGCTATGATCTTTGTGGTTGTGCAGATGTGATCACATAGCGCAGATGAAATAATGACTTTTGACACTGGCTTTTTGCAAACAGAATGAGGAATAAAAATTTTATCGGTGATGAGGTGTTCTTGAAACTGAAAAAAAAAGTAGAGGAAGTGAATCATTTGTAAAAAGTAATTTGACAGAACTATGTGAACATGACTGGAAATTTAAGAACATCAAAAACTGTAATATCTCTACTTAGATGAAAACAACAATGAATGGTAGACAAAGCTGGTTAAGAGACAAGGTGAAAAACCCATGAAAATGAAAAAAAAATATATAAAGTGCCTTATTTATGTGTCTAGGTGAGTGTACACTTACGTCTACATTTATATTTATATTAGGAATATTTTTCTTCTGGTGTTTATAAGACATATTCACAAGATAAGACCTTTCTGATATTTTGAATTATATGAATCAGAAACAAGGAATTGAGAAACACTGAGAAAGAAGGCAAAAGGAGAAATAACCGGTTGCAGGAAAAGGTGAATTGATTATAAGTTCATAAAGAAGAGCCTGAACAAAGAATATTCTAAAAATTAACAGATACAATAGAATTACCAGTAATCATGGATACAAGGCAGAACATAGACGTATATTTATCTGAAGTAAGGAAAGATAGCAAATAGTAAAATTATGTCATACAGTCATAAAATACTTTCTCTCCCAGAGTAATTCAGGATTTTGTTAAACAGCAGGGATTCAATAGAAGCAATCTGGAAAATTCAGATCTATAATACAAGAACTTTTCAAAAGTGAAAACTGATTACAGAAAATTTTAGCAACCATAGATTACTTGAGGAATTCCGTTACGTTGAAAAGGAGTAAATAGGACAGACTGCATAACTCCAGACCCTTCCAGAGGAATGATACTAGACATGGTTAAAAACTTATGAACAACAGTAGTACACACAAGGTAATAACGACCAGGGTAAATTTTAAGGATTTAGAAGGTGATATGAATGACATTGCCTGGAACAGATTGTCCAGTTTCAAAGTTCAGACTTCAAAATGGGGGCTTGTAAACCAGAATTGGGTCAGGGAGGAACCATGAGAGGGTTTAACATTGTAAAAAAGAGAGTTTTTGAACAAGATTCTGGGAATTTATTTAATGAGCAAGGTAAGAGATGGCATAGTCACAGCTTATGAGTACATGCTTGAGAAAGAGATTTCCAAGCAGTGAAAGCGCTTCTGCAGACAGCAAGAGGGAAGAGTGCTCACACAGGTTCAATAACTGAAAATTGTTCTTTAAAATCATGAGTTTGAGTCAAGTGTAAGTAAATGCTCACCACAATTTTGTTGTTATCCCTTATTTGTGAATTTTTAACGAGCCAGAGTTATCATCCTGTCACTTTTGCTTGCAGCACATCATCATGTCCTCGCTAGATAAACTGGTAGACCAACATCTCAAATACTTAGCATAGGCACAAGACTTGGCTGATGTTCCTACCCAGAAGGACAACAGGGATTTCAAAGTTAGTTTCTGTGTCTAATTAAGGTGAACTGCTTTAATACTACAGGCACAAAGTCACAGTAAATCTGATTTTTTATGCTAACAGCAAAATGAAGTTGAAGGCTGTGGCTAAAAGCACCTGTTGTGTCAATGAATGTGCATTTCTATTGCCAAAGCCTACCCAGTCGAACATTACAGAAAAGCACCAGGGGAGAACAGGTGGTATGAGCACTGGCTGCATTTGTGTTTTCAATGTTGGACTCTTTTTTCCCCTCCCTTTAAATAAACCATGCCACAAAAGCAAAAGACTAACATCACAGCAAGAGGAGGCTGGGAGCTTGCAGGACTTGCCTTCCTTGTTGTGCCAGAAGGCAAACCGGGGTTGTATGAGAGATGTGCTTTGCTGTTCTTGCAGAGCTTTCCAGAGGAACAGAACAACCACTAAAAGGACACAGACCAGTACTCAGCTAAATGTGTAGTGTTGGTGGGAACTCTGATCACTGTGTTTCAGCAGTTCATAATAACTGTTTGTGGACCTAATGTAATTGGGAACCTCCTTTTTTCAGGCACATTGTTGTTTCTTTATCCTGACCCTTGGACTCTTGTGGCTGATATCCTTTGCCCAGCTGTGTTTGTATAATGCATCCTGCCTGCTAACAGTGCCAGGTTGTTAATTCATAATTTGGTTCACTGGTTATCCTCCTTCTTCCCCACTTGTAGCACAGAAACAGGAAATTAAAAGCATTAAATTTTTATTCTGTATTATTGTTCATGGCTTATGATACTTTCACTGATCTTTTCTTTCTCAAGAACTCCCTGGCTATTCATCTCACATACTGTTAATAATTTTCTTCTTCTACTATCCTTTTTGAATGGAGATCATCATCACACCAGCTGAATGTAAAATATTTATTCATATAATAACTCCAGTGTTCTTTTAAATTCCCTTTGTCAAAACTCCTAGCAATCCATATGCCTTTTGAATCACCACTGTGAAGTATGCAGAGGTTTTTCACAGATGGCCAAGGCTTGCCATTAATTGAGAACCTAGCAAGTATATGAATAATTCTATGTGCTTATTAAAGACTGAAATACTTCTATTTTCTAAGGCATTTATCACTTGCCATTAATTGCCTCCTTTTCCCCAAATCCTCTGAAAATCTTATCACCTCCATAGTCTGGAGGTGACCACCTCCAGATGTTGCAATCCAAATAGTGCTATTACCTGTGACTCTTGTCATCTCAAGGTTTGACCTGTTTCCAAGTCATGAACAATCACAATAAACAGTGATAGTCCTAGATGCCCCTCCTGGGTGCAGAGCATTACCACAGCACAAGTGTGTAAAGCTGTCACACTCCTGTCTATCACACTCATTAAATTTGACTGTATGTTGAACATTTCCATTAGGATTCACTCTTCCATCTCACACACCTTAAAATAATCAAGCAGTATCTATAGGTCTGACTGTGGGAAGCAATCAGCACATCTTGCAGCAAAGCTGAAAAAGCCAAGACACAGATGATTGATCAAAGTAGAAAGGATGCAAAGCTTTTGTTCAGAAGATGGGAATATTATCTGAGTTCTCCTGCTGGACTGCAGTGAACAGATATTGAAAAGAAATGGACAAAGGAGTTTTTGCTTCTCCTACTTTTTCTCTTTAGAGCAGAACTGCAGTTGGCTGCAGCTAGATGCACAGCTTCATTTTAGTACATAAAGTCACTTTTTATGGACACAGATTTCATTTCTTCTCTGATCCTTCTTTACTAGAATCACAGAATAGCCAAAGTTGGAATTGACTTCTGAAGGTTACATTGCTTGACGCCTTGCTCAAATCATGTTTAACTTAGCAGTTGGAGCAGGCTTGTTCGTGGTCATATCCTTTCAGGTTTTCAACATCTGTGCAAGGTCCTCCAGTGTTTCACCACCCTCATTTTGATCCCCACTCAGCTCTCTCGTCCTACAATTTACTGTTTTAGCTGCGAAGAGGATACATTTTGTCCTCTTGCTCAGTTTTTACTTTCAAAGACTGAAGAGAATGTAAAATGTTCTGACAATTGAGAGCAGTTCTTTAAGAGCAAGTACTTCATGTTTCTGTAAACTATTCTCTCAGATCCCTACCTCTACCACTAATAACCTCTATTTCTCAGCTGCAGTGAAAGACAGGATCCAGATGTGCCACCTGGAAACAACAAAGCAGAGACCACTCACCTCTCCACACCATTAACCATTTGAAATCAGAAGGGTGTCATGTGAAAGGAAGTACAGAAACACTCCTGAGTTTTTAGATGAAGACTGCTGCTCCCACAAAATACTTCTTCTGTAGCCTCTCCTCTTTCTTCTGGCCTACAGATAATTGCTATCTGGCTATGGCTAGCCAGTCATGGCTGTGGCCTTCTTAAATGATAAGTCTTCAGCTGTCACATGAACAGCATGGTGTCAAATCTAGCTCTTGACATGCCTGCTCTGGATGGGGGTAAGATACATAGTTTTAGAAAACACATTATTTCCTGAAAAGTCACCTGCCTTGTCCTTCTTAGGAGCTGTCTCTTTTAGGAGAATTGGGAAGAAAGGAAGTCCTTCTCTGAAGAAACTAACCTTTTCTTCCTTATTCAACTATTTGGCATCCCAAGGACATGAATAAACAACTCAGATGCCTCATTTCTCCATGTTAAAGCAAATGTGGCTTATCTGCAGCTCCCTTCTCCTTCCCCTGCCTTTTTTTTCTTTTTTTTTTTTTTTTTTTTTTCTTTTAAGATAACAAGTATACCTAAAATCTATAGGTTTCCTGTTGGGACCTACACCAAACCTACTCTTTGCACCCTCTGTAAGAATCAGGCAGAAGAAGGCTGTGTTTGTGTCAGAAGGCTTGGAATGTGTCAGACTTATTGGATGGGTTAGTGACAATAATGTCACAACTTCTGTTAAATATCTAACCGCAGATGATGCATTCAAGCAGCTTCAAGAGTCACTCAGTATTTGGGCACTGAGGCACTGCCAAGGCTCAGGGCAACCTACAGCCTATTCAAGACAGCAGAAATGGATGGAAGGACTGACTATGGATCTCAGACAAGTTACCATCTTTGTGTAGGAAAACTTATTTTCCTAGGTGGGATTCCTAAATTAACTAAGTAGCAAAAAGCACCGCATTATGGTATTTTCTGTAATTTTTTTCTTTGTTTTTTTCTTCTTTTTCTTTTTGGAGCAACCATTATATTAATAATTAGACTTTTGGGATTTTTTTCCTAACACAGAACAATAAGTTTGGACGCATGTGCAACCATATGTGAAAAATACATATAACTCACCTTTTGTCACAGATCACTATATCATTGCCATCAATATAATCTCATACTTGGATGTGATCAAAGCACTGATGAAAAGTGGCAGGCTGAAATGGAACACAGACTACAACTGGCAAACAGTGGAGGGCAAAGGCAGGGTGATGGCAATTCTTGCTTTTATCACCTGTCAGCTGGACTGAGGCTCTGTGATATATCTGAGTGTGAAGTCCACAACCCTAGAAAATTCCAGCTAACATGGAGTAAAATAGCTACCTTTGTTGCTGCAAGTCAGGATGCTGTGGATGTAGCAAACCTCTCTCTGAGCTGCATACAAGCTTTTCATAGCATTTAAAACAAAACTAACCACATTGGTATAATAAAAATGCTAGTGAAGTTGTGCCCAAGATACATTAAGAAACCTCACTCTGTATATCTGAGTGGAAGAAAGTCCTCTGCCTCTCTGCCTCTCTGCATCTGGTGCAAAGGATCTCTGTGAGCAAGGCGGATCCTTGGCATGCCTGCCCCACTGGGAGCACTGCACTGAAAGGGAGCTCCTCACCTGCTGCTGCCAGAGCCCCACCTCTGACCACTTCAGTCTCACGGCAGCACATGGATTTAAAGAAAAGCAAATGAAAATGGCTTCAGAAAACAAAATGTTCTGCCCCTACTTCTCCCCCTGGGGGAAGGATTACAGTATAAACAAGACATATGAGTGGTCAGGCGCTCTCAATACAGCATCAGAAAAAAAAGGATTAAAATATAAAATAGCCTTCCCTGCTTCCTGCCTGCTTCTGTCATGTCACTGCCTATCTTCCCTTTTCTCCCCTGCCTCATCTGCATCTCCCATGACAAAGTGAAATCCTGCTCACCACCAAGCAGAAGCGCTGTCAGTCGGCTCTCACCGTCCCTCCTTCTTTAGCCCTCTGCTGTGTTGACAGAGGGGACCTTTGTAGGTGAGTTGGGAGCAGTGACATGCAATGGTGCTACCCTGCTACAGCATTGACAAAAGTGCCTTGTTTGGATGGCTCAAAAAGGGAAAGACTTTCTTGGGGTTACATATGAAACATTCAGGTAAGGCCTGGCTAACTCTCGTTTTTCTTTGACTATACCCCTTCAACCATCACTCCCATTCCACAAAACACCCTTAGGTCTGTATTTATAAGCATAATGCTCCACATGGCTGCAAGGAGGATTTTTCAGGGGAAAGGTGTTGTTTCCCACCTAACTATTGCTTTCCTCATGCCACCCAAAGTAAATGGAAGTGATTGCAGCCAATTTGGGAATGCTACTGCTGCCATCTCCTGAGAAAAGCTAGGTTGAGCATGTTTAATGGAGTTAAGGAGCTGCTGCTGCCAGAATGTCTGCCTAACAGTGTCCTAATGAAATGGAGTCTTTTGGCTGGACTAGACTACTCTGTAAACGAGTTATATCTAAGATTACGGTTATCAAACTAGAAATATGGGATCCAAACCCACATGTCTAGCAGTTGCCTGGAAATCTCATTTGCAGACTAACATTAGATCACAGTATATGATGTGATTAATCTTCTCTGCTTCCCAAAGGCATGCAGGAAATCCCTGCTCTGCTGAGCCATGGAGGCCTCCAAGTCCAGCCCACTGGGAAAGCTGAAATTTTGAATTCAGAGACATAAATGCTACTGGGACTCTAAGCTGAAATGTTTACCCTTCTCACATTTAACCCTGAGCACAGAAATTTTGAGGAAAACTGTTACAAATTACCATAAATTTAAAAACTGCCAAGGGATAATGTTAAATCTACTCAAGTAGTCATGAGTCACCATTGAAAATAGAATTCAGTCTCCTTCATCAATTAAGTGACATCAACAGCCCTGTGAAATTCCCATTTACAAAATCCCCAAATCCAATGATCACATTTTTCTTTCTGCATATGCAGATATGCAATTGCATATGTTCTCAAAGACAACAAAATGTTTCATACTTTCTAAGAGCAATATGTGGGTTTAAAAGGTTTTCCCATAATCTTTTTCAGATATTGAAAGCAATATCTTACACTATACAATCCCAAAAATGTTCTAAAGGTACATATAATATACAATAGCCTCTGAAATAAGAACTGATAGACAGTAGGAATGCCAATCAGTTCCAGAGCTTTCTTCATTAGCAGCATCTTGAGACAGTCCTTGCATGAAGCTGTGCTATGTTGTCATCTGCACCCTGCTGCTGTTAATGAGATTTCTTTCCCATTCACTTCTTAACAATTATGCTCTTCCTGACCTTTGTAAAGTACTTCAACATGATGCTTCAAAACCACTAAGAAAGTGTTAAATAATATTATCTGATCATTATAACTCCTGTGACAGCCACGGAAAAATATTTTCTGTGTTTGCCCAGATCTAATGACTACTTAAATAATATCACTATAGTAACATGACTATTTCTAATTTGCTTTCAAATTACCAGTGAAACTTTGCTTCACTTTCAAGCTAAGATGTTTCTGCTTGTAATTTCTGAAACAAAAAAATTCTACCATTTTTTAGAGTAAAAATTTACCTTACTTGATCACAGAAGTGACAGTGCTGATATCCTTCTTTTCCTTTAGCAATCCATAAAGAAGGTGTATAAAACTCCTTTGAAAACACTCAGTCTGAGAGCTGAAGAAGAGCTTTGGAGCCTCTGCTCCCACTGTCCTGTATCATAGATAACTGTGTGTCTCCCATCTTAAGTCCCACAGTCTTCCTCTAGGCTACAAGATATGAGCTATTTAGTTTTGGAAGAGTACTAAAACCAGTAAAAGGTTGCTTTTTAACTTAATATTCCTCAGTCAGCAGAGATGGCGGTATAGAGAAATGGACAGAAGCACTGAGAGGCCATGACCTTGCAAGTAATTCAGCTTTTTCACTGCAAACATATTACCACGGGTAAGGCCTGGGGTTTCCCAAAGGCTGCTGACCTCTCCTGCTGCTGCAATGGGTCTTACCATGGCACTGGCAGCAGAGTCAGCACTCAGGCAGAGTCCAGGAGAGGATGTTGCTGGCTGGATTGCCACACACTGCTCAGCTGTGACAGCATATGCTCAGCATTCAGAGCCAGAAAAGGACATGATGCTGTCCTTGCACACTCTGAGCAGTAAGCAACCTTCTGGGGAGGGAGGAGATGGACAAGTGAAATGTGTCAGGCACAGAAGGAGAGCCAAACTGAGTGTCAGCTCAGCAGAGAGAAGAACATGTACAACAAAGGCAAAAGAAGAAGAAGGGATGTGCTAAATGGCAACAGGGCAGAGAGGGGAGTGAACAAAATGCTGAGGGAGGGAAAGGACCTGTGACAATGACAGGAGATATTTTCTTATCTATAAAAGGATCCAAACAGAAAAAAAAGGCTAAAACCCCTGTGCTTGGAGTTCTCAGAGCACATGCCATCCTTTCTTTGGAAATGGCAATCCCCAGAGCAAGCTGCAAACTCTGGCTCAACAAAACTACCATTGCCACTGCAGTCTAAATAGACTGTAAAGGACCCTGTAACAAAACTCTGGATTCATATAGAAATTACCTTTACAGAAATATCCTCTATGTGTTTCTGTATGTGTTTGAAATAATTTCAGTAAAAGTTTATCTAAAAAATATCACTAAGAAGAAATTTTCCATGTGTTCATTCTAGAAAGGTGGTTTTGCTCATATTGTCAGGAACAGATCACAGCAATGTCTGCTTTGTCCCCTCCTCCTCCCTCATTTAGCAGCTTTTACATCATCATCAACTTTAGGACATGCTCCTCCACAGGAGTGGAGGGTAGTGTGGGTATATCTTCAGCATCTGAGGGATGCCAGGATACCCTACCCACCTGGGATGCAGGAGCATCCAGGCGAGCAAGAACCTGAATTCCTGCAACAGGCACCGACTCAGCAGCAAGGAGCTTCATGCTCTGGGTCCTGAACAAAACTTCAGCAGAGCTGAAAATCTCTGCAATTCTAGCTCTGAAGCACCTGCCTGGGGAGCTGGCAGGAAACAAGGAGAAAAATACTCTCTGCCTGTGGTACATCCAAATCTTATTTACTCTGACATTCTTTGGTGCACCATTTTGGCTTCAAAGGATGGCCTTGTTAGCTGGAAACTTCCTGACAAGCTGGGGTTTGGTATTTAGCAGGTCTGCTAACAAAACTGAAGGCAGAGAAGCAGCAGAAAGGGGATTTCTTAGTGGACACAAACAGGCAAATGAACCAGACCCCTAGCTTTCTCTTTATCCTGCTCCCTCAGAGAGGGAGGAACAACAACAGGACTCAGCATTATTGAGCAAATATGGAGGTTTCTGAGGATATAGGTATAATTTCTGCACATCATAGTCTGTCCCCAATGATTAGACACAGAATTTCAATGTAACACAGCCTTTAAAGCCTGGATATTTGTTCTAAAGTTCACATTGAATTTCAGTCTTATATTTGACATTTTGATTACTGCTTAGTTCAGAAAACCCCCACATATCTTTGGCACTTTGTAAGAATATATAATGAATAATTTAAAAAGTTACCTGATTTATACTCATCAAGGAATGGTAGCAGCTGAATGATAGTGGTATTTTTTCAGTATGGCCAGTTTTTCCAGCATGCCCTGTAACATATGCTATAGCTTGTCTGTCTTTCTCCAGGTGGAGTAACCTCCCTATTCTCCTGCAGCTAAAAATAAGCAATTAGGTTTTATTGTCAGCAGCTGCTCCACTCCAGAAAAAGAGGAGACCTCCCTCCATTCTGATTAGCAACATGGTCTGAAGGTTTTATTCAACTACAATTGGCAAAATGGCAAACTACTGAATGCTGTGCCTAAGCATGCAATTACATTATAATTCTTGAGTGTAATATTCTGCACATTTGCTACAATGTTCAGCTGAATCTTGCAGCAGTTAGTTGACCATCTTATTCTCAGAAGATGATGGTTTATGAAGGAATAAATTGCATGCACTGAAGTTAAAATTGGGAAAGCACTTTACATGCTTAACCCTGTTTTTGGGACAGAAATTAAAGAACATGACTCACTCAGAATACGTAGGAAGACCAAACATGTTATTTAACCTCAGAGACCCTTAAGCTTGAGATGAAATTTACTGTGTGGAGATGTAGTTTGTTAAACACACTGGTAGATTGATACAAGGTAATAACCAGCTCTCAAACAAGCAGTATAATTTTATACTTGGAAACAAAACTGGATTTTACAAGAGAACTATTTATAAAGTATTTGAGACACACTAACTCTACAAAAGTAGTAATATAAAGACATTAAGTAGTAATGAGATTAATCACAGTAATTACTAATGAGACAACAAGGTTTTCTTATATAGCTTTTAGCTTTCTTATTTCCTCTAGATGAAAAATACATTTGCATTGTAATGTTAGTTTGGTTAAGATGCAAAATTCTGCCTCCGGAGTGACTTTCCGCAGCCACAATCAAGAGTCCATCCCATTAGTCCAAAACAGTGCCACTAGCTTGACCTGGGTAAGTAGAGACAGAGTATGCTAAAGATCATGGCAGTTACATGAAGGGTGTGGTAATGATGAAGCTAAATTATTCATTCTGCCACCAAAGTACATCTGTAGCTCAGGGACTGCTGTACAGAACCCATATCTCTCTACAGTATGCAGCTTACATGAGCGGAACAACTTACCTGCACTGAAGAGTCTATTTTCAGACTGTGTATGTCTTTTCACTGCACTTGCAGAGCGCAGTAGGACATATTTAAGGTGTACTGACTTATCAGTGCTAAAATACAGTGCACTAATTAAATTACTTTTTAGTTTACTAAGTCCTTGGGCTTTGGTCATACAGATAATACGTATTTTGTCTGCTTCCTTGTTCTGTCAGAGCCGTCCATATATGGCATGATAAAATCATTAGAGCTGGTTATGTCACCATGTAAATGCTTTATTTTGATACCAGGTGTCTTTTCTTCCAGCTTTGGCATTTAATTGTCAAGATGCATTTTAGTTTCCTAAATCATATAATCTAATTTAACAAAAACTCCTGGAAAACTAAGTAAATCCACTAACAAAGGCGAAACATTATTTCATTTATGAAATTTGTTACTAAAGGCACAATTATTCAGTGTGCTCTCTCATTGCTATTTATCAGCATTTGTTTCAGGTTGCAATTGAACAAAGAACAGTAAATGCAGTTTAGTGTAGAAAGGCAAGGTCACATGGCCTTGGCCTTAGTTAATTTATCTTTCATGACAGATTCTATTTTCTGCTACTAGCATTATTACCAGCATTACATTTCTCCCATGATAGTGCATCTGGAGCTCTTGCATTGCCAAGCTTAGTGGTAGCATTTAATTTGTGTGACATTATTCAGTTATCAAGAAAAAGTGCATGCTGAGAAAGACTGTGGTTAGTTAATGATAGCATAAAAAATGAGTTCTTGTAAGCAAAAGCAATGTCTCAAGTACTTTGCTAAAAACACTTCTTTCTGAGGCTGCACTATCCCATTCCTGTCATGGTCATGGGAACCTGGGCATTCACCAAGCAGGTCTCCAGATGAAGGTTAACGGGTAGATGTGCTGAGACAGGAGACACAGAATGAGTTTAACAATTAAGTTTCATGGCTTTGCCCTTAAGTAATGGCAGCTGGACAAGGTGCAAAGACTGCAGCACTGAAGTATGGGAAAGGCACAATGAGATCGCCGTAGTCTATTCCTTTTTCTGTGGAAGATCATCTCTGCAGATGTAATTTTCAACAGAAACTAATTAAATCCACCCTTGGAGACCTACAGTGATGGAGAAGCCATGGAACTCATCATGTATTTCCTATAATGTTATTCACATTTGGCTTCGTATGACATTCTGGTGCTTATATCCATGTTAACTGAAATACAAATATACCCATGGCATGAATAGCTGTAAACAACATAGCTGTAAACAGGAAATCTTCATGGAATATCCTACGAGGATTCAACAGGGCTCTGCTCTTGACAAAGCATAACTTACTACCTTCATGTATAAACTGAAAGATGAAGTAAAATGACAGTGCAGGTTTTGGAAATTATGGAAGTTGGTGAAGCTGTAAATTAGACAGATGACAATTGTAGAGAATTAATCATTTAGTAGGGTGGGCTGATTTGAATACCCTGTTTTAATACAGATAAATTTGCACTCATACATCTAAGGAAGAAAGAGCATAGTTTATATAGAGAGGATTGGACTAAGTATTTCAAAATGATAGAACATGAAAAGAAGTCAGGGTCTTGGTAGATAATTAACTGAACATGAGCTTGCAGTGGGATGATGCAATTAGAGAGTGAATGTCAGCCCTGAAGCCTAAGCAGGGAAAATATGAAGTGGGAGTAGGAAGGTGATATTAGCTCTGTTTATAGCAAATGTAAAACCACGACAGGAATGCCGTGTGCAACTCTCAGACCTACGTTTCAGAATGCACTCTGATAAGTCACATAGTCAGAAAGTCCTGCAATAAACATGCTGAGGTCTGAAAGGCACAACTTATTGTGAAAAGCTAGGAATGAGCAAGCTGCTGCTCTTAGCAAAAATACAAGCAAAGAAGACTGTTGTAAAAGATGTAAAGATGTTTTTGATTGTGGCTGGCTTTTCAATATAAGAAGAAAGGGCATAACAAAGGACAGTATGGGATATTATTCTCTCGGAAAAGTGATAGGTAAGATCTAACTGCAAATAAAGCACTACAAAAACCCAAACAACCCAGTGAATAATTATCCACATTGTTAACAAGGTGATGGATCTTCTACTCAGTAGTGGTATGTCTAAAGGTCTTTCCTGGGATATTGCACTTTCAGGAGAAATTACTGACCTTACAGCTGAGGTGCTGCAACTTGCAGGAGCATAATGATCTCTTCCAAACTCAAAGTCTATGATTAGGTGACTAACACAAATCTACTTTCTTCCTTTGACTTCCTGTGAAATAATATTGATGTATACCTGCTGAGGAAGTGACTGTAAGTTGTTTGAGTTTTAAAATAAGGCATTGTACTTCACCGGTTCTGGACAGGTTTTTCATGACTAAAATCTATAGACCTGTATTTTAAAATAATCCTGAGAAGAGGGAGATTGTGAAGCTGTCTCTGAATAGCACAACCTATCCCAACCAAGGAAGTAGCCATTCAAAAATCCTGCTGAATCTCTGGAACTGGAAACAGTACTTAATTTTGTTTCTACAGAGATTAGTTCTGCTGAATACAGAAAAATCACATCCTTTAGTCTGTCATTTTGTTTATATGTTCACATATTTAAAATAGTATCTGCAAAGTGGTCCTGACTGCAAAAACACCAGACTGTGTTTTCAATAAATAATTCCACTTTAATGGCAAAGTAATAATTTAGACAGATACAGTGTGCACACCTGCAAAAAAAAAAAAAATACGCAAGCTGGTTTACAAGCTAGAGGAACAATGAACCAATAGAAAATACATCATCCAGTTAAGTCCGATGACACCAAATACTTATTATTAGGGTTTTACAAAGACTACAAAAATTTTCAGATGATTTATTTCACTGTTTCTGTCTATTTACAAGATATGTTACATCAAAAATGTACAAAATATAAAATGTGTACAGACAAATGTTTCACAAACAATTTCTGAGTTGTAAACTAGGTGGACTCACTGAGATGTATTGCAGGAAGTTTTGTATATGTAATATTGTGTGTTTGTGAGCTAAATATGGCAGGAAAAGATTTGCAGGTTTGCTCAGAGCACAGGTACAAGAAAGAGCAGCTTTGCTTTAGTTCTTTGAGTCAGTCAAGGTGTATGAGATGACATTTTGCATCAGAAATGGATCCAGATTTGGGGGGCACGATGTTGGCCGGACTGAATCCTACATGCATAAATTCAGAGTTTTATTAGGGCAATAGCACCGTGTAGGAACCTCTAGATTCAGCAATGCAGCTCAGTGCCATTTGGAAACTGCATTGATTTCTTTAAGTTACAGCAGGTGGCCCCAGGGCGGCCACGAGGAGTGAATAGCACCAGATACACATCCCGAAGGTAACATCCATGGAGGTGAACAGTATGTGACTACACAATGCCAGAGCCCTTAGGTACCTCCTTGTTCATGTGCACCTATTGAACCTCACTGCTCTTGTGGTAAAGGAGTGTTTCTGATTACTCTGAGCAGTCTGAATGCAGTCTAGTTGTAGCCTGCCGTGACATATGAACTTAAAACATTTTCAGACTTTTCCCCCCAAAATGTATTGGCTTCATATAGATATTGAAACGTGCTGACTGTAGCATTGATAGCTCCTGCATAGTTATAGCAACTGTAAGTACAGGACAAACACACCAGGTAATAATAGCTTTTAGGTTTTGCATTCTGTATTTGTTTGCAACATACAGGAAATCTCAGCAAGTGAAACATCTCTTAACACCAACAGAATAAAATACAATTTTTTTTTGTTTGTTTGTTTTTGATTCGATTTGTGCAAGGCTTTTTTTTTTCTTTTTTTTCTCTTTTTTTTTTCTCTATATTTACAATACCCACCCAGTAGACTGTGCAAAACCAACCCACTTTTACAGTATAAACTCTTCCTCTTCCACAGTGGACATCACTGCTTCACTGTCCTTTTATGCTGAATTCTTCATGTACAACAATAGCAATCAAAACAACATGCTGAAACTAGAAAAAGGAAAAAAAAAACCCATATATTTGTGCTCATGCTGCATCAAGTGCATCCAGCTCTGCTGGATAAGTATTCAAAACATCTATCCTCCAAAAATTCCGTTCCTTGGGACCAAATGGATTTGAGCCGATTTTGTCAGCATTTAGGTGGCAGTGAAAGTGGGTTTGGGTTCCTTGTGTACTTCTGAGGGTAGGCAGAGAAATCTATTCACAAGATAAAAATATTATATAGCAACTGTTCTTTCTCGTATCCATTACTTTAAAAAATCATGATATACAGATATGAGGCTACTATGTTAACTGATGTTTTCTCATTAGTAAATGAAGAAAAAAACAGTGTAAATTACCAATGGTTTAGGAATTAAACCAACTGTAAAACTGTTCTAGAAATCTGTTTTAAGGCAGTGAGACAGCACCATAAGAAATGTTCCCTCTTTCACTGAAAAGGCTCAAACAAATGAAGCCCTAAAAAGCCTTTAATCAGTGTTGGTTAATAATTGGTAGAAAACTGTTGTTAAGGAGTGGGCAGGCGGTTAAAAAAGACCCTTGTGGTAAAAATAACTTTATAAAATCTGTGACTTTTATACTAAAAACTTGATGGAGCGCATCACCGTGACCATGGCAGTTAGAATTAAATTGGCACTTATCCAGCATATCACAGTCATGTTTTCTGGTGATTGCACAATACTGTTTGTGCTTTCTGAGTTACTATCATCTTTTACTCATTTTGGAATGGGCAGTGGTGTATAACAGAAACACCACTGCCGTCCTGTGACCAGCACCATGTGGCACAATAGAGGCTAGAAGATAATTAGAGACTGCATTGTTCATGCAGCACCTCAGGGAAAACTAAAGGAAAAAAACCCAAAGAAGTTTCACTGTAAACTTGTACAGAGAAACAGAGAGAGAGAGATAGAAAGACAGAAAGAGGGTAAGGGGAAAAAAAAAATTCCAGTTTGGCTAACACATGTGCAATCTGCTCAGATGCCCTTGGTCTAGGGCACTTTCCAGTTGACAAATGGAGTCTCACTTGGCTCCATAGGTATTGAAATGCCTTGAAATTAAACTAATTCAAGCTTTCCACTTCAATTTTTCTTCCTGACTTTGCAGAGTTAGGTCTCCTGCCTACCTACAGCACACCATTCTTACTCAGAGACCTCAGTGTGCTGCTTTAATACTGGCAGTGTTCTATTGGAAACAGATTTTACCATCATCCTACAGCAAGATTTGTCCCTTTCAGAGAGTTGATTCAAGGGATGAATCCAAAATGTCATCATGGTGGCTGGTGCTATCACTGTCACAGCTCTGTGCACTCGAATAGTTGGCTGCCTCTTGAAGCCTCATTAGCATATTCATCTGAAAGAAGAAAGCAATGTTTACATAATCTCATCTCATTTAATACTGCAGTGACCGTGTTAAAATTTAATTAAGCTCCTTTGCTGTATGAGGTGTGCTGGTACCTAGCTGAGGGGCTGTACAAAAGAACTTCAGAAAGGGCAGGGTGTTAGCGGCTCCTACTGGCACTCTTTTCATTACCTTCTGGTTTTTAAATAGAAGTTTAAAGGTCCAGAGAGCCAGAGGGACACAATTAAGCTGCTTGATAACTCTCTTTAATTCAGGGGTGAGGCCAGCTGCAGCTGCAACACTGGCAGAGGAAGGAAGCTGTATCTCAGCTGGACATCTGGGCCCATATTTGGAGACAGTCAAGCTTCCAGATAATTTTTGGATGGTAGAGATGCATTACACTCGAAAAGCAACTGAAAACATAATCACAGTAACGTACCCCCTCTACAAGAGAAAGATGGGGAGGGAATGAGAGAGGGGTGGACTGATGCCAGCTGCTTCATAAATGAGTCCCATCTGCTGCTGAGGGGCTGACTTCAGGAGGAGAACCGCAACAGATCCTCCTACTCAGGAGAGTAGAGCCCCCTTAATTTAGGGATTGCTGGTACCTGAAATCCATCTGAAAATCATCAAATCACAGCATTAAGACCCAGAAAATTACTGGGATGCTTGATGCCTAACTCTGTATAATGGTCAGGATTTTATTTATAAAGCATCCACTTCTGCCACTATGCTCAGGACTGCAAGCAATGTTGACATTATTTTAGTTGTTTTCAAGGAATAAATACACCATCGTTACAAAAAGCAGACAACCAAAGAGAAAGATGTATTCTTATCTGTTTGTGTTTTAAGCCCCTATTTTCAGTTTGCTCTGAAATCCTTACATCTCTATGCTTTGAAGCTGCACAGTGAAGTTTTCTCTAGGCATGGAACAATGTTCAACACTTTTGTGTAGCTTTTGCTGAAGCTTTAATAGGTATCCATGCTTGTGAACACAGGACACGTGCAGTGGGTGCTCCATACAGCCTGCACATGACATGTCTTGTTTCCACAAGTGTAGTGTCTGCCTTCACTGGAGGCAGGTGCAAACCCTTCAGTCACAACTTTCAAACTTCTGCTGTCTACTCAGGTACAGATGCTGACCACATCTGTACTGTGCAGGGAGCCAGCATGAATGGACACCGAACTCAGGCTGCCCAAGTGTCTTCACCATAGTGGAGACTCTGCTGAGCTGGAAGCCTGTCCAATATACTCTCTGGGAGAGCAAATCACAGGGTCAGAATCTGAAAGCTTATGGACTAGGAGGGGAATTCAAATTAGATTATTTTCTACACTTCTTCAGGATGCAAGGTCTGTGTTTGAACATGAAATAGAGAGGCTGAGGAGCCATTTTCTTAACACTGTTAAGAGTTAAATGCATTTTTCTCCAAGAAATTCTCTTTTCCAAGGGCTGCCTGTATTACACAAATACAGTTCTCTAAAATGGTATTTTGAATTGTGATAAAGACAGTCCATAGAGAAAGCACAGCACAAGAATAGCAGCTCAACATATGCATTTTAATAGCTCATTATTGGAGGAGGCAATGGTAAACCCAAATGTCTGGGATCGAATTTAAATAAAACAATACATGGCATTGAGGGAAATCAACCTCTTGTAATTTAACGCCACCACACTCGCATTCCTTGTACATTAAGACTGTTTTACAGTCATGAGTTATCTTGAAATATTCTGAAGAATGGAATGATAGCTGTCTAATTTCTATTTTCTCTCAACTCCCTATGATAGACAAGTTAGATAATGTGAATATTGCAGTCCTTCATTTGTATAATGTACATGAAGAACTGCCAAATGCAGAAAGATATTTTTATCATAAAATTGATTAATAAGTTGCTGAAGAGTGGTACCCAAACAATATAATGATGAAGAACAGATACACTTCTGGGCAGATGGGAAATGGTGATACATGCCCTCCTGCTTCTTTTCATTTTCAACATTTTAATTAATTATAGTAGTATTTATTTTAAAAGCTTATTTTGAAACAGGTGCACAGTAGATTTTGCTGCACAGTGTACATTTTAACATGTGACAGTAAAGTGCACACTGAAAAGCCTTTTCCCGAAAGTTTGAATCTTACCAAGGGATCCCCCTCCGTATCAGTCTGCGGAACATGCTTAGAGGTTGTTCCTTCTTTTGCTGATGCATAACCTTCATAACCAACATCTTCGGGTCTTAACTGAAGTAGTGATGGCCACTCATGCTGTAGAGTTGCAGAGCTCCATGGATAGGTATCAGCTACCCACTTGGAGGGATCCTCCCAGGGTGCCCTCTTACCGTACATCTGTATTATGGATATAACACAGGTAAGTACTCCACAGAGTTTTCAATACCAGTTGTAATAGCAGAGGAAAGAGTAATCACAAACATCTAAACCATTTCACAAAGTGGTTTGCTTTCAGATGTTCTCAGCACCCACATATAATAAGACCGTAAGAAGACCAGATCATCTCCACTAATGCTACTTCAATACACAGAGTGGCTGCAAGTTGAAAAACACTCCATAACTAGTGAGACTTGTAGACAACAGTGGGAGCCACAAGTTCTTGATACAACATGAAATCACACCTTCAGGTAATTTGCTTAAGGCATATGAGGGAAATTAACACAGACCTATCAAAAGCTTTCAAGTTAATTGGATTTTGTTTGAAGTGAATTAGAAGGTGTCAGTACAGACTGTTCAGTTCTCCTAGCAAAATGAGATGCAGACACAGACATCTGCCCACATCGCAAGTGTGAGAACTTTTCGAAGGTTAATTTATTAAGAATTTCACAAGGGATGTATTTTTCTCTATTATGAAGCAGTAAAATACTTATGAATCTGGAAGGAGGACAGAGGAAGGAAGAATGAGAATATTGTAATTTTAGGAGATCTGGTAGCTTCCTCACTAAAATGCACCCCTCTATGCATTGCTGTTCACAAGCAACATGTTAACTGAATATTGCAGTCAGTTATTTGCTGTTGCTTGCTGCTTTAAAGATTTCCTTAGCTGTGACAAGGACATATGGGGATGGGGAGACATTCACCAGGGCTTTTTGCAATTTCTCCTGCCTCAGTCTCATGCAATCCAAGGAACACCATGCTATGGGCAGGGCACACACTCATGGAGGATATAGATGGGCTGCACTCCTAATAGGAGTCAAATGGGAAGACTTTAGTGATAAAGGCAGAGTGATGAGTTGTGCTTATCACTGCAACACCTGCTGCCAGGCACTTGCTGAATCCCGAGTTTCAGGTTAGGCAACCAAGTTCCCTATGTTAGGCACATAGGTACTTAGACTCCTCCTGCCCTACACTGAGGCTAGGCTACAACAGGGATCTGCCTAAATAAGCCAAGAGGAAGTGTTTCTCAGGAAGGTAGGTGGCTAACACCAAGCTCTAGCACTTCCTTTCATCTGAGATTAACAGCGACTAAATCTTTTCTGGAATCTACAGCAAGGCTTGTAAATCCTATGTCTGACAAGGGTGTTTGCAAAGTACCTGTCTAGAAAGGCAGTTTTTACCCATCTTTGGTTCCAGGAACACTTAATTACATGATACAAAAGATTTCTGTTTATTATTAATAATTTTATTCTGTGGAAGCTACCCAAAGCAGCTAAAAATTGGTACAGCTCATGAAACAAACATTTTCTTCTATATGCTGCCATCTTCTGCTTCACAACTGAAGTTTTCATTTAAGCAGTGACCCTGTAAGCTTGGGAAAATATGAGCATGAAGAATATCACTGCATTTTTATAGCTGGTCTAAACAAGTGCTGTTAATCTCACTGTGGCTGTTCTATCAAATGTTTTGGCAGTTTTCTGCACAAGGCATAAACACTGTAATTCCCAGAGAGATAAGCAGTTTTAGGAAAGCATGAGATATTCAACAGGAAGATTCTAAACCTCCATTGCATCAGTATGTCACTGTGTCAATACAAGGTGATAAAGAAACTGCAGCTGCTTACACAGCTCTTTGCCTAGTCTGTAACAATCCCCTCTGTGCCATATAGTAATTTCTTTTGGTGTCATGTGTGGAAAAAAATGCCTTTCCACAAAGCATCTTTTTAGAGGGAATAGAATTGCAGCGCATAAACAAACAACAAAACAAACAAACAAACAAAAAAAAACCAACCAAAAAAAAAGGGAGAAAGCCAATTAAAGATTTGGGGGGCAAAAGAATAAAAAGAATGGATTAATGTAAAAATTTAGGTTTGCTCCAAAGATGTGGAATTATCTGAAATCCTAACCTCCTATCGTATTACCTGGAGAGTTATCCTCCTGGGGAAGACCTCATTGAAACCTTCTAGTACTTGAAGTGTCTCATAAAAAAGGGGGAGAACAACTTCTAAATGTGGGCAGTTAGTGACAGGACAAAGGAGAATGGTTTTAAACTAAGAGAGACGAAATTTAGATTAGATGTTCAGAAGAAATTCTTTACTCAGAGGATGGTGAAGCACTGGAACAGATTGTCCAGACAGGCTGTAGGTGACGCATCCTTGGAAGTGTTCAAGGCCAGGTTGGTGGGCCTCTGAGCAACCTGGTTTAGTGCCCATGACAGGAGGGCAGGAGCTAGATGATCTTTAATGTCCCTTCCAACCGAAGCCTTCCCATGATTCCATGAAAACATCCTTGTTCAAAAGCTTTTTTACACAAGCCTGTGTACCTACATGTGTATGTAGCTGGTAGAGGATTACACAGACCAAAGTTATTTTCTTGCACCTTATTAACTGCTCATTAACTGTTCCATTCAGGGGTAGACTGAGACTGCCTTGACTCAGGGCGACAATCCGAGCTGTATTTAGCCATACTGGGAACTCATTAAACAATGGGGAAAAAAACCACCTTCCTCCAGTCACAGAGGAGAAACCCTCCTCATAAATACAAAATATTTTAGTGCTGGAGCAGACAAAGCCAAATATTACATCAGAGTAAGAGCAGGTCAAAAGGAATTTGAGTCTGCCTTCTGTAACCCCTCCAAAGATCTTCCTCTTGCAAATGCAACAGCATTCATAGCCGGATGCATTGGTTAAAAGTAGCTTGGAGAAAGCCTTTGAAAGAAATTAAAAAAATTTCTAGGAAACAAATTACATACCTGGAGTCCTTCTCTCACAGCTTCCAGAAGGTATGGAACCAGGGAATAGTTCCAGAGGTCTGTGAACCACACTCTGGAGCCATCAACATCCATAGGGCAAGGGAGGAAGAGACGGGGACCTGAGAAGTCAAGCTGTGTATTAAAAAAGGTGGAACTGGGAAACACACTTAAAATAATCTTCGCAAAATTAAAAGAGGAGTACTGGAACAGTTCAAGTACAGAGAATACCAAAATAGGACTACACTAAAGGAGCTAACAGTCTCCTGTTATTAAAAATGAACTGGTGTCATTTAGTTCAATTTTAGGGCCTGATGAACACTTACAAGTTTTATGGCAAAGCTATGTAAAAGCTGACATCTTTGCTAACATAATTATTCCATTAAAAGACCTCAGGTCCAAGGGTTTTTATTGCTGTAATTATACTGCAGTGTAAAAGCAGGAGGAAGAAAAAAACTTACTATTGGGGTAATTTTTTTAAAATTGTATTTTACTTGAAAGTCTTTAGCAACAAAGGAAGAACTACCAGGAAACTCCATTTTCATTTCAATCTTGCTGATAACTAGACCTATTCCCCACACCTATGTTGTACTTCCCATTGAGATATGACTATTTAAAAAACAAAATTCATCAAAATCTCCAAAATGTTCAGCTTGCACCCTTATTTCAAACCATTCCACCAAAGGACTCACCAATGGTTACATCTGAAGAGCTGTGCGTTTCTAGGAAGCTGTTGAGATGATGCCATGTTTTAGGGATCCAGTCAATGATTTTGATAAGCTCATTATTGCGTATGTTCTTTTCTATTTCAGTTTCAATCAGTTTCCTTCTCAGATATCTGCCTAAGAAACCTTTAACAGGCTCTGTGTGATTTGCACACAGCACCCACCTGGGTAGAAGAGATAAATGTCAAGCAGCAATGAATAGCAAATACATTATTTCCTCTTAAACATATAGATGAAAGTAATGTCATAAGCTTCTGAGTCTCATTAGTCAGCAAGTATAAAACTGCTCCAGTAAACCTAATTATTGCTCACTTTTTCAACACAGCCATTTCAGGTTCCAGCAGGGATTCAAGATGCTGCTGAAGACAAATGAAATGCAGGAATGCAATCATCTTCAGCAACTTGCTAGAGGTGCCAGACACTATCTTATTTCTTTTACCATTCCCCAACATCATTCAGAGACCCATCAATAAAGGTGAGACACTGAAACTAAAATACTTTACTGTGATGAGACACAAGATCAATATTTGTCAAATAACTGGGCTTAGAAGCAGGGAGCTGTGCAAACATGGCCACAGTAAATATGGAGTGAATGTACCTGAAATTGTGATGCATCTCCAGATTTGGTGAAGAAGAAACTCCCTGGTTCATGGTTCCAATAATATAGGGACTGGAAAGATAAAAGCAGTAGGACTTTCTGAGGGAGAATTCATTCAAATATTCAGAGTATATTCCTTTTTATTATCTGCACTAGGCTAATTTCAAAAGAGTCTCTGGATGTATTGTAGTCATAGATTTAAAGTATTTCTGAGGTGCCCTTTTGAATATGTCTATTCTTGTATGATTTCCCTCTTTGCACGTATGTGGTTTACTAGCACTCATCTGTAATGAAGAATTAAATGAAGCAACCCTGTCTTAATGTAATTCACAATTTGGCAGTAGGCTTAGCATTTTAATTTCAAAGGCCAGTGAATCTCATGAGTAAGATATTGCACACAATGATTTTATGAAGGGAAGTCCCTATGATGTTACTGTTACAGCAGAAATAACAAATATTATAGGCCAGTAAAAGTTCTAGAAAACATTATTTTTACTCTTACTTGAAAAAAAAGGACAGTCAGCCAACTTTGTACTTCTGTCCTGCTGCAGGAAAACTTTAGGAAGGGCAAATCAGCTAAACACACAGCTGCTTCTGCATGGCATGGTTTATCCCAAATTCCACTATTACAAAGTGTAAGATGTTCTCATGGTACTAATGAGCTTGTGTAATCTGACAGGGTACAAAGGATAAGACTATAATTTAGCCAAGTGTTTCAGTACATTCTTAAATTTTGTGGTACATTTACATCTCACTGAGAAGCATGGGAGTCATGTAAATGAAGTGAAGGAGACAACTAAGAGACAGTTGGCTGAAGAGGGTTAAAATTATTGAAACACATAAGAGCCTTGCAGATGGCCTATGCGAGTCTAAGTTTTCCCTGGGACATTTTAGTTTGCAAAATAACAATGAGCTTTTACTGTTTTAATTGCAAAATGTGTGAAAGGAGAGAGAAGAGCTACTACCTACCATTTATTGTATTTACAGTTGAGGAAACCATTGAAGATGTCACTTAGTGAACTGATGTGGTGAAGGTTATCAAGAATTATGACAACAGGGAGGTCAGCACCATTGTTGTCAGCACTGCACTGCTCAGCTAGATTTGCTAGATATTGTCGCAGATCCTTCAGCAGAAATAATAAAAAAACAAAAACAAAATCACAAAAACATGCCCCAAGCCCAGAAAAGATTAATCCAATTAGACCATTCATGTAATTTCACTGGAAAAAAATTCAGAAAGATAAAATGACTGCTAAAGAGTTTTTCTTCTGTGGATTACTCAGCTGGATCTGCACAAGAAGGAAAACATGCCGCTTACACAGGGCAACATTGAAGCCACATGTGAGGAAAAACAAAGGTGCTAAACAGGAGGCAAATGACTGAAGCATTCTGAGTTGGTGGATATATTCCTAGAAATTTGCTGATAAAATATCTCATCTCCAGAGGAAAACAGGTTGCAACAAAATATGCCATTTCCAATGGGCTGAGATACTCACATTAATTTTTGGACTTTCACTCTTAGGAATACCACATTTATGTACTAAAAAGCCCAACCACATTGTCTCACAGTTTTGGTGTATTGCACTGCTCCTTTAGATCTCTCCTTTCAGCACCCTCACTGACAATCTGCCTGCCCTCTTGGAGATGTTTTATCACACCTCATAGTAAAACCTGTTGTGTAAATTCTTCTTTCCTGTCAGCTGTCTGGCTGCTGTTTAGTTCAGAAGTAAAAGAGAGTTTTCTATAATCAAAACATTTCATATCTTTTCCAACACTCTGTTGCTCTTGAGGATCTGGGCTAGTCAAGTTTTACAGCTGTATCCCTACAGGTATCTAATTTTGTCAGGGTTGCAAATGCTCAGTATTATGGACAAAGTTCCTATTGCCATTTTGTTTTCTGGATCAGGGACAGCAGAATCTTTTCTTTTGTGGGAATATGCGCCTTTTTTATTTCAAGAAAGATTTTTCTTTGCCTTTTTAAGATCAGGTGTCTCTAAGGGAACATTATGGGTTTCTTCCATGGAATAGTACCATCTGTGTTATTCAAACACCCTTGGTATTTGACAGTGTTGCATTTTCTTTCTTTTTATTACAAACTCAAAAGTTTTATATAAATTTTGATAGAAGTAAAGGAAAAAGGAAAAAAAAAAAAACCCAAGCAATCCAATCCAAAAACCAACAGCCAAATGCCAAAACACACAGACCAAGCAATTTCCCAGAAATCCAAAAGCCTGCTCTTTTGTGGGACAATTTTCTTTACAGATGTGTATAGTGTAACAATAAAGCATAAACACATTCCCTGCCAAAGTAAATGGCATCACAAATCCTCTGTATAAAGACAGTGAAAAGCTGTTGTTTTCACTGCAATGGTTTTCTTGCCCCTTTGGGATCTGCATGTTCTTTCTTTTTATAGTATGTTAGCATTCATTATGTTCTATGCAAATCAGAAACCTCTGCAAAAACCCTTTTTTTTCCCCCCAGGTACCAAGTTAGGAGTACACCCAATTCAGGACAGCCAAGTGACTAGTATTATCTGTGGCTAGCACAGTAGCCATGCTAGAAGCCTGATAATCTGAGCTATGTAAATCAATGTGAATATGACATGATGTGTGAGGCAATTTCAGTACGGTCAGCTTCCTGACAGATGCACACCAGAAATCATGACAGTTGTATTTTCCCAGTGCTGATTAAAAAACTGAGCCCAGGATAATAATTCCAAATTTCCACTTTGAAATCTTTGCTAACAAAGGCTGATGTTATCACCATAAAGAAGCAAGTGACACTATATATTAAGTATACTATATAGTATTACTGTATATCCAACCTTCTGACAAAGGAATTACAGACACTCCAAAAATTTAGTTTACATAGGACTTTGACTTTGCATCTATACTTAAAGTGGGTTTCCTCAAGAGAGGGAAAATTGAGATTTCCTTCACAGTGCTTCAATGGTTTGTTTAGAACAGAAAGATCTGGTTCCTGTATATCACTGGGATTGGAGACTGAATTCTTGTAGAAGAAATGCTAACTCAACAGCAAAAGAGTACACCAATTAATAGAATCTGTCTTGCATCATCACTACAAACTGGGCAATAGATTACGTTTTTCACTGTAACTTACCTTGCTTGACTTGTGATCTATGTTAAAAGTTGCAATTGCATCCTCAGTTTTTTTTCTGCCAGATTTAGTTATAATATATTCAGCCAGCCTGTTAGCTAAATAGGTCTTTCCTGTGCCACTGGGTCCCGACAGAATAATTCTGCGATGCTCCATCAGTAAATTAAAGTACCGTTGGGTAATTGGCTTAGGAATTAATGTGTCAAACACAAAACTGTCCAAACTGTTTTCTTCCACTCCTGGGGACAAAAGGAAAAAAAAAAAAAAAGGCTTGTCTTATCCTTGCTAAGGTAGGTATTTGGCCCAGCACCCAACTACATCAGTACTATGCCCAAAGCAAGTAAGATACTTCTTAAATCAAATTTTCTAAATCAAATCCCTATTAAGGACTTCTTTACTATGGAAATACTGGTATCTTTCCACAAAAAATTAAACATCAGTAGTGAAAAGAGATGAGCGGGAGAGATACAATCAAAGTAAACATGAAGAGAAGGCTCAGTGAGGCAAAGATGTATGTTTCAGACATTACTGGCAACGATGACAAAAAAAGGTCAAAGTGACAGCCACAAGGGTTACCAGTTGTCACATCAATGTATGTAAAATTCTTCTGAAGGCCCCTCTCCCCTCCAATAGCAAATCCCTAGAGCTTTTGAAATGTATAGAATTTTTCCTGTGGAACTGAATAAAACATAAATATCTCTCATCGTAATCTGTGTTTTGGGGTTGGTTTTTTTGCCACTGTTTAGAAGTCTGTACTTTGTTGTGATTTGGCAGTCAGGCAGGGGAGGACAAATATTCTTAGATTTCCCTCTAAAGGCTGCACTGCACTAAATATTATGCAACATCTTACAGCCCGTTTATGTGATAAAGATGTCCTGGAACTAGAAACAATACAGAAAGGTCAGGTGTAAGAAAAATAAATATGAAAGTATAGGGAACTGTAGTGTAGAACTCTATAGTATCTGCAGAAGTATTCTTTGGGTTTTACCTTTCAGGTTCACAGTGATGATGTTATTATCTCCAACCAGATATCCACAAGGCAGCAGTTCAGGCACTTCTAGGTTATGGGCTCTAATTACATCCCCTATACAATAGCTAGCAATGCAGTCAGAGCTTAAACCTAGGCTAGTAGTTGGATCCACTCGGAAAATATACTCCTGAAATGATATGAAAACATAAGACATAAAAATATTTATTGAATGAAAGCAATTTTGAAAACAGCCTACAGTCATAACAAAAAGAGCAGTGACATTAAGATAAAGTTTAATAGCGGCATTAGCTATAGATCAAAAAAACCCCAAACCAAACCAAAACTTGGCAAGATAACTCAGAGGATACAGAAGTTTTCTAAAATGAAAACCAAGATTGTAATAATACTTAAGCTAATTTTTCAGTGTCTTACCTTAAGGAGACGTCTGATTACACCATCTAAAACATCCCATTTTGTTTTTCCACTGACTCCAATTGATCCTATCAGGTATGCATGTGGCTTTTGATCCTGCAAGCAGAGATTTTGGAAACTGGACTAAAAATGGTGCTACTTAGTTTTCTATGAAGATTCACAGTTTTCCCAATGAAGAATAAGAATATTATTTAGAATGTGATATTACAATTTTGGTAATAATCTCTGTGCCAGAAATAGATACAGATAGTATTACTTTGGTACATATTTATAGAGAAGGAAATATAGAATATCTTATTCTGCTCTTTGATTGCATCTGTGTTTTTAAAGAGATGTCTAAAAATAAAGGTTGCCCTGTATTTATAATTTTCTATAACACAGAACATGAAAACATGACAATGCAATTTCTCAGCAGCAAATTCACAGTTGCACCCTAAGGATTGCAAGGCATAGATCTAATTTATAATGAATTTTAAACAGAGATTGCAAGTCCCAGGACATCCTACTACTAATTAACCTGAGAATTGGTAGTGTCTAAACTACCACAAAGGCAGAAAGAGGCAATATGACATTAATCTATGGAGTGTGCCTAACTGTACTGAGGATGGATGACAGAGAAGAGAGCTGCTATCTACAGGGTATTTCCTTCAATACTGGAAAAAAATTGAGTTACTAAATTCCAGTATTTGCTTGAGCTATAATTCTGCTCTAGTTAATGCACTTACCTTGGCTCGACTATAGCCCTTGTTTATAGTGACTAAAATTTTGACACTATGACCTTCTTTGTGGAGTGCTCCATCACTGACATCATCCAACAAAATATCTACATTAAAAGAAGGGAAGCGATCAGTCTCACAAATCACATCAATAATGTTCACATCATCAGTTCAATATTTGTTCAAAGGATTTTCTGGTTAAAAAGAATGGCTGCCATGACTTGGTTAAAAAGAAAGGCTGCCATGACAAGAACTTGCAATTGTTCTGATCTGTATTTATTCCTAATTTACCATTTCTATTGGAAGTGAAAAAAAAGTTGTAAGTTGTCAATTTTTGAAGCAATATTAGGAATTTTAATAATGTGGAAATGAATAAGAAATCCATAAATAAATAAAATCTTGCATTATAGTTTTGTCTTTGCCATCCCTCTTGGAACTTTCTCAAAATTACCATATGTTCACAAAGTAATGTTGTTTAAAAACTGAATTAAATTTATGTCTTTGGGCACTCATTTGTGCCCATTAGAATGTTGTAAGGAGAGAAAACAACAACCTTTGCATTGATATTTTTGTTGTTAAGTAAAATAGCATTTAATTTCACTTTTCACATGATCCCTTTACTTTCTGTATGTATGCCATGGATAGAGTCCTTTCTTCCCCTCCCTAGAAAACCACTTTGGACTCATCCAGAATATGTGACTCTATTTTCAGCCATTCCTCTAAGGAAAGGCTTCATTTTTCTTGGAGGTAAAGAGTGATTTTGATCTGCTCTGCACCTCTGTTTCTACCACTTCATTAACTCCTAAAATGAGAAAGTAGATGTATTTTCTATTAAAGGCTGGGCCTGAAGCATTATTGCAAGTGATAAAACTGCTGCCTTCCGCTAGAAGTTCTCTCTGAGATTTTACTGTTAGACATTTAAACTAACTATCAAATTAGGTGAGATTATGGATTTGCATTTTCTTCAAAGGCCAGCACAGTAATCCATAAACCTAAGCCCTGTTCATACTTAGTGTGAAAAACATTGACTTCATGACACAGTCTGCACAAGGTCAGATTTCATCCAAATTAAATGAGGTCCCAATAAGAATCAGTCACTTGTTCAAAGAAAAACCAAAGAAGGCTTATGAATATAACTTCAATTAGTGTATTAAAAAAAAACTTTCATGTAAAAATTTTGATAACTTATATACAGATCTAAAATGCAGATTGTTGGTTTTTTTTTTTTTAATTGTTAAACAAAGAAGCATTTTTTTTTCTTTTTTGTGAGTTTCAATAAATTTATGCTTGCTTTGTTCCAGGCAGACAGTTTTTCCATGTCATGACTGAATGTTTCACTTGTCTTGTGTTTTGGCATATTTGACAAACCTTTGAGCAAACCTAAGAGCTTTGATAATGTCATAGTTTGTCTGAGGGCAAATTATAGTAAAACTGATCCCCCTGTGAAATTTTGCAGTCTCTCAATGACCCTTATGTAACCCTTTAAATGCATTCTTCTCTAAGTCTTTAGGAATGAAGAAAAACTCTGTAGCAAAAGAAAAAATTCCGCTTTCTAAGAGCTCTCTCATTGACACAAGGGGCTGAGAAGATGCCCAAGGGGCTCTAATTTCATGGTGGTACTAATTGTTTTAATTACACCCTGCCAGGTCTCCTCTTTAGGCATGCTGTGATTACTTCAGTTCAATTATTGTCTGAGCTCTGGCACTCTGAGCCAGTCTTGTACTGGTCCTTGTTTGCTCCTTTCACTCCAGTGACTTAAACAGGGGTGTCTGTAACCCCCAAACCCCTTACCACCTTACCACTCACACCTATCTGGAGGGCATCATCCTACCCTTAGTGACAGTGGATAGCTTTGGTCATTTCCAGATGACCACGGACAACTGGAGACATTGCTCCCAGAAAGTGCAACGCATTTTTATAATATGAAGAGCCAAAGTCCTGAATTCTCTCAGCTTAGTCCTCATCATGATTAACCCGTCCATATCTCAGAGACTTTTGTTCAGTAGTACTCCAGCTGTCTCAGAAATCCCACAAGACTTGGTGGAAAGCTGTCACCCTTCCAAGTTCTCTGGCATGGCAACAAAATGATAATCGCAATGATCAAAAATTCAAGATTCATAATCAAATTAAATTCTCCACTCCTCATTAGGCACCCTTATATCTTTCATTTCTTTTAACCAAAAGCAATTACTTTGCATGCTAGAAAAACATTTAGAACAATAACACAAAAAATTTTATAAAGCTTATCGAATAATGGAATCATTTTGGTTGGAAAACATCCTTAAGATCATTGAGTCCAACCACTTCTCCCAGTAATCCTGTTCCCCTTCTTTCTGGTCCTTTCCCCCATTTTCCTCTTCCCCTTCCTCTTTTTTCTTCCAGTTTTTTTTTTTTCCTATTCTTTTCCTGAATGCTTCCTCCTGATTTTCTTCATCTTCATTCTTTTACCTTCCCTTTTCTTTCTCCCATTCCTCTTTTTACCCTTTGTATTCTTATCTAGTTCCCCTTCCTTTTGTTCAAACTCTTCTTCCTACATGGTTATTCCTCTATCTAGATAGACTTAGTCCCAAGTAACAAAGAGCTAATGGCTGCTACTCATGAGAAACATTCTGTAATCACCATATTGAAAAAAATTGTTACGTTTTTGTTGTTGTTGTTTGGTTGGTTTTGTTTTGTTGTTTTGGTTTTTTTTAATATGTGTGGATCTTTGTGCAGTTAAAATTTTTCTCCCTGTTTTTGCAATACCTCATTGCATGCTGAGGCCCAGTTCAGCAGGCGCCTTCATGCTAAAAGTTAAACCTTTCAAAGAGCTGGAATGTAAATAAAAAATATACCAATTTTCATACAAAACCTGATATTAACCAGAAAAATGTTCAAAAAGCCACGTAATCAATGACTGGCAAGACAATATGACTAACTGCCAATCCAAATTACAGTCAGTCAGTTTGGCATATTCCCAGCTGTACTCTTGCCTAGACTCTTTTCACAATTATTAGCCACATTTTTATTGCTTCCAGAGACTGCATTATACTTTCTGTGGCATCTATGCTAATGAGCCATGCTTTACTCCTGCTCTACTCCTGCTTCTAATGTTGGAGACAGCACTTCTGTTTCTTGGCTGTATTATCAAAACAAATGCAGAAGGCTTATTATCATAAACTCCATGGCATGGAAAACAATCAATGTAAATGTTCAGGATGTGGACCAAAGTTCTGCTTGCTTTTCTTCATTCACACAAGACAATGAGAGTGCCTACTAAGCCAGGCGGGGTTTGGCTCCTGTGATAAATGGGGATTTGGTCCAACATAGGCTAACTAGCTGCACCAAATTAAAAAAACGTAAGGGATTAAGCTAACTGAGACCACCTTGTGCTTCAGCTGGAAATATGAAGTGAAGTTAAGGGAGCTAACTGAATGATCAAAGACCTGTAAACCAAAGGAAGAAAGTTTCTCCTACAGTACTCATATTTATCCATATGGGCAAGAGAATATATCAATATAGTTGTCAAGTATACTTCAAAAGATATCCCTTTTCAAAGAAACTGAAAACTGAATGAGTAAAGACTATTGTAAACTATGTTGGTAGAGAGTGTTATAGTTAGGAACAAAGCAAACATAATGAACAGTCCATTAGTGTTTCATTCAGGGGCTTCTAAAAGCTACGTTTCTCAGACATGCCCACCAGCACTCCTCCTCATTTCTGTTACTGAATGTATATCTGATGTTAACGTGAGTGATATGAGGTGCTTTAATTTTCAGGCATGCTTCTCCTATGCAGCCTATTCAGAGACTGAAAATAGTAAATTTTCACTAACTACTGAAGCATGCATGTGCCCATGTTCGTTTACCTGATGTAACAGACTCTGTGATGTTTAAATTGTTCAGAGAAAGTCCTAGTGACTGCCGTGATGAAGAAGATGATGTGCTGCTTGATGACTCTGATGATGGCCGGGCAGGCTTTCCCGTATTTCCAGTCTCTGCCTTTAAGCGATCATTTTCAGCTTTCAATATCTCAATTTCATTCTATATACAAAAGAAATCAACACAAAAGCACAGGAGGTTATTCTTTTGGAAAACCAATGTCAGGGGCTAATCTGGTGATGCTGTTCCCCTGAACTAGCTAACTGGTTTACCACTTTCACAGCAGAGATATAACAGAGAAAACTGGATTGCCTTTACTTCTTAAATGAAGGGAAAACCCCCAATAACCTTGTTTTAGCTTTTGACCCAAGATATATCCTAAACAATATATGCTTCAAGATTGTGCGCTTATTGTACAGTTGACTACAATGTGAGTGTAGTGAGAATTTTCCCAGCTATTCCCTTTTTTCTGAACTACTTTCTATTGCCAAATACATTAGGTAACAGTCAGTTAAGGAAGTTACTGGGTATGTCAATGTTTCTAAAGTCACAGAAAATTATTGCTGCCATTGAATATAAAATCTAAGCAGTAACTTCACAGAGAAATTCAATTAAAAACTAAAAATTACAAATGGATAATTTAACAGTTTCATAACCCTTCTTGCTATCAAAGAAGACTTTATGATCATTCAAACATGGGATTGTTCACATAGCAGTGAGCACACTCTCTCTGATGAAAACATACAGTGACAGATGAATCAGAACAACTGGAATTTTTTTAGCTAAATCCTCTGTGGTGCCAAGTGATTATTGAATGTACAATAATAAAATGAAAACAGCCTGAGAACAGCCTGGTACCAGCTAAATCTAGCTTCCAGTTGCTTCACAAAGCGCATTACAAAGCAACTGCTTATTCTTGCAGAAGGTTCTGCACATCAAGTTTAATTCTACATTTGCACTGTCACCCTGCTAAAAATCCTGGTTTTTTATGGAGACTGCACAGCTGTATTACACAAATAAAAACATAAGGGATACATAGCATCACAAAAAATCCTGTTACAGCTACAAAAAGATTAGATCACATACACAGAGGTGAGGAGACAGTGAAAGGGATTGGAAAAACCAGTGTAATAGTGACAGAAGGTAATAGATGTGTGTATCAGTTTAGCCTAGGGTTTCAATCAGGAGCTACTCTGCAATTTATGCTGATTAATTACACAGCCCATAGCAATCTTCCATTCACCTGATCTTTAGGTTTTTAAGGTGCTTTGAATGTGTAAGTATTCATGTATCACTTCCACCAGTCCTTTTTGCCCTTACCAACCCACATCTATCCTCTAAAATACCACAATTTGGCAACTGCAAGGTCGCTGCCTTTCCTTTTGGGAAAACTTTAGAACCAGTGATTACCACTAACAGCATCTCAACTAGTTGCCTCTGTCCAGATTTGAGGAAGTTCAGACTCTGGAAAACTGCCTACAGCAGACTCCTTCCTCTGGGAAGTTCAGCTGGCTTAGGCACTCCTATCCCAGTATAAGACTGTAATCAGACGATAAGCCTTCACATCCTTTTCTCCACCACTGCAATTAGCTATATTCTATTCCTCACAGTTCCTTAAAAACTTTTAGTGGCTCAAGATCAATGTCTTACTCATGTGTGTACAATTGAAACCATATTTATGGATTTATCAGTTCTTGATAAGTCTTCCTTCTAATTGAAGTTCAGCCAAATATCCCATAGTAATGTTAGCACCTAGTGATGTGAGCATCGAGGAGGACGGCAGGTACCATAGATGTTTAAAAATGTGGCTGAGACTGATACAGGCATGGTGTAAACAAAGAGGTCTAGAAAATACATTAATCACACCATTTCTGTAGTTATGAAATCAGGTGCTATGGGCATCCACACAGAAGTGCCTAAAGGTGCACCTGACCTAAGTACCCAACACAGAGCAATTCAGCTGACAAGTCACTGGGCTTGATCCAGCTGTGCAAATGTGGGTTTCCAGGGGCATGACAAACATGGTCTTCCATGGAAGAATGCCAAACCTACAAGTCCTGTGCAGATGCCAATACTTGAGGCTGGTTAAAATGGTAACAAGTGCCTATGGTCGAAGAAGTCCATTTCATCCGCTGTAGCTATCTTGGGGTAGTTTTAGGACAGCTTTTTAGCTCTCACTGCTACAGGACTAAAACTTGATTGACTACTACAGAAGTTTATCATGCAGCTCATCGCTAGATTTTTAAATCTAGCCATCCTTGTCTCAACCTGAATGCCCAACCCATGGCCTTGATTCTGTTCCCCAAATACTGATTTGTAGTGCCTTCAGGGATGACATAGGTATCCTTTGCTGTCATTCCAGAAGGGCCCAGTTCTACTGAAGGATCTATGTCATACTGTATGAATATTATAGATACTTTTGGGCACCCATCATGATACTGGACATTTGCATGTAAGAAATAGAGTTGAGTCCCTTATATAAAGCCCTGTGCCCTACTGCAGAACACTGCCATTGTTTTTGCACCCTTTCAGCCACATAAAAGGCAAAGTCTTCTGATGAAAAATGTATTCATGAATAAATTGGAGCAGTGTCACAAAATAATGTAGCAAAATTTTATGATGCTGGATACAGTAATTAGTGTAATTTTACATTCTTTTCCTTGGCAAGCCATGACTGAGTCAGGAATCTGAAATGATGAAAGAGTATGCACATAATATCCTGGCCCCCTCCATGGATCAAGGATTTAAAACTCTGTAGAAATCACTTTTTGATCTGCTTCTCTGTCATGTTGCTTACCCCAAGTCATAGGCTTGAGATAATAAATATTCTTTGGGCAGGGATTATGTCTTCTTCCATATCTCTTAAACACATTTTAGCTATTAATATATATGCTAAGAATGTCTTTGTTAAAAGGTGAAGACTTATCATACCTATCCTTCAGAAGTACTGTCAATCTGGTGATTCACTTTGTATCGACACTTTTTTGGTGCCTGGAACAAAGCACTGGGAACAGAAATACAGCAGCCATACCTTTGATGTGCATCTCTGTCATCACTTAAGCTACTGCACTGACCTGCATGCGGTTCATGGCTTCCCGGATCTGATCCAGATGGTGTGCAGAGCTGAGGGCTTCCAGACGAATGTCTGTTAATTTCAGCTCCTTCTCCCTCAGCTCGCTTTTTAGCTGAAGAATAATTTCAGCCTCTGCCTCTGTGCACTCACAGATCCTAAAGAGGAGCAGGAAACAGGCAGGAGATTAAAGGAAGGTTCTCTCCCCAAAGCAGTGTCATTATTAAATATCAAAGTACAGAAAAATGTTTGCTGCTTGTGAAACCTATGAGTGAAGAAAGAAACTTATCAAAGAAACATGAAAACGATCAAACTGCAAATTAAAAAAGGAAAAAAAGCCCTCTTCGGAAGAAATGATCAGATTGCTTTATAGCTCTCTAGTTTAGTTCACTGTGGTGAAAAACAAGTTCTTAACTACTTTTCAGGTATCTTTTTTTGAGGGTGTATCATCCATTGGTTTTAATTTGATTTTATACTCCCATAGTTTCTTTGGTGCAAAGTTTATGATTCCTCTATGTAACAATAGTCAGAACTGAAGTGTGCTGATTAAAGTGTACTGCTGACATTTATTATTTGTTAGGCATCAATATTTTTCTCTGTTTTGAATGGCACACAAAGGCACAGTCCTTGAATTTATGGTCTAGAAAATTTTGATCTGTAATGGTTTTCATTTGTGATGGCTGATGTTTTCCCTATAGTCTGTCATTTTGTAATGTATGATATCTGAAATCATGTGGGTTGGTTTTGTTTTTTTTCCTTAAAGACTGAATAACCATGCAGCTATTTTTCATGAGCATTTATTTTAAGGGAAGAAACCATTGTATTGTGAGAAAACATTGAAACGTGACTGGCCCAGGGACCCACAGCTGTTCAGCTCTCACGTCAGACTGTTTTGCCTCTTTGTATCATCATCAGAACCACCAGTAAAAAATAAAACACTGAATTTTGGCTACATTGTTACATTAAGCAGTATTTCCAGTAATTCAATAAATGTTATTTTTTTCTTTAATACTGTCACTATAAATAGTTAATATTTGCAGAAAAAAATCAATATGAAAAGTATTTTATGAAAATAAGTATTATTATTGTGATTATTACAGCTAAAAAAAAAAGTAAACAAAGGTCAGCATTTAATTGCCAGAATGCATGCAAATGCATTTTGGGAAAGAAGATGCAGCACTCTTCAGGTCAGCAGTTGGGTATACAACTCCATGCCCCACACTCAGTTTTACCGAGATCTATGCTTGTAGACCACACGACCGTTTTGCCTTTTCTTTGATGCCCAGCCTAGAGGTGACCTGCACACACATGTATTAGACAGATGCAGTTGGAAGAAAGTAAAGGTAACGGTTCAGAACATGAGACTTGGTCATGAAAATACATGAAGTAATTGTAAGCAAATGGAAGATGAAGAAGTTCATGGTAAATAGAATATATGTCAAATAGACGAAGAAAAATAATGAAAAATATCATTCAAAACACACAGAAATATTTTAAATGTGACTAAAAAATAATAAAGACATACACTAGGACTTTTTATCTGAAATACTATGATTATATATCCCAAATATCCCAAATATTATATCAATATTATATGACACAGGTGATGTGTCCATACCTGCCTATGGTAAGCAAATGAGAAATGAAATTTTATTTGCATCCAAATATTATCTAATAAAACAACCTGGACAACTGGGAAGTCATCTATTTGTTTCTATTTTCTTTTGGCACCTTTTTTTTTTTTTTCAGTACATTTGAGAAAGTATGGACAAAAAGACCTTGGCATGCCAGCTTTAAAGAATACAAAAGTGAAGCAGAGAGCAGGGCTACAGTTCTGGAAAAAAACAGGAAAAACCGGACTCAGCTCCTAAGCAGAAAATATGATCTGAATTTTCTTTTGCAGATCCCAAAACTTTCCTTAGCTCCTATAATTTTAAAATGACATACGAATATGAGACCTCATCTGAAGGAAGAAAAAAATGTTAGCATTCCTGAGCAGTCACAGAAAGAAACTTAAAAGTTTGATCAGACTTTAGACAAAGGCTCAAAGTAGTTAGAAAGACTTTTACTTTTTCCTTCTTCTTACAACCTCAGAATTTTTAAATCAACAGGTTGCTTTAGGTAGAAGGAGTTAGTAATGATCTTTGAACAGAGGCTGCAAACAAATACAAAGTCTCAAAGAAGACAGGAGTTTTAAATTATGCAATGGAAAACTGAGTCTTCCAAATCAAGTGCCATTATCAGTATAACAGACAAAGCAAGTTATCTATATAAATAAATTTTATGTAATCTCTCCATTATTCTGTGTAAAAAGGTCATTAATAATAAAAAATTTAACAGTATGATCAGAAAGACCTCTGTTTAAAATGTTCTGGAGCAAAAACCCAAGGCTGTGAACGGAATGAAACTTAAGAATTTAAGGCTCAGAGATCAAACAGCCATGGGAAGACCTTGGGATGAAAGACTAGATGTGTAGTTTTGCCCTTGATAAATGCTGGAAACACTAGCACACCTAGAGAGCAAGTTAAAGAGACAGAGGAAAAATGAGGGTTGGCAGAAAGAGGAGAGCATAAGGTTATGGAGCAGATCTGTGAATCATGAGTAATTAACTTTGCAGAAGAAAGATGTTTTTTTTTAAATTCAGGCATTTTCTAAGTAAGGCTTTTACTTTTCATTATTAAGATGATTTTAAAATTGGTAATAAGTCAAACAGTAGGATCCTAAACACGTAGCAATCCTCATCCCAAAACACACATATATACCTGAAATGGTAAAAGTATGAGCTTCCTATAAAGTAATCCAACAAAAATACAGAGACCTAGATGGAGTATGTCTTTCTAGTCTGCACACAATTTGAGAAAAGAAAACACTTATTCTGAAGGTGTTTAGTTTTTGGAAATATTAGCTGTCAGTCTCCTAAACCTACAATATAAAAATCATTAGAGTCTATAAAAAACTTAATCATAAAATCGTAACATAACACAGTAATTCTATTATAAAGCTCAGTAATCAGTCAGGAGACTAGAATTACCGGAGTGCCTTAAGAAAGAGTACTTGTGACCTGATTATTCTTAATTAGGATAAGAAAAGTAAGGCTGGCATCAATAGTAGGCATATTTTGGTTCAAAGAGGTTGATTTCCCCAAATCAGAGATTTATCAGTTTAGCAGAATGAGAAAAAAAATAGCAGAAGAATATGAATGAGAGCTGAGAGCTCTGTAAGAAATATCGGATATTCAAAACATGCTGAAGGAACGGGAGAGCTGTTGATTGATGACTTGTTCTCAGACCTGAAACCTTAAGGGTAGTGATTTGAATAAAATATGCAAGTCAAATCCTACCAAAAATCCAAGCTCTTAAAAGAGGGGAAATAGATTAAAAATTATATACATCAGTAGCTACAAAGTAGACAAAGTAATAACAGGAGGGATGAGTATATAGTAAACATCCATAGCCACCTGGAAAAAAGCTACATTTTTAGTATGTCATGAAAAAAAGAGACAAGGAAATGTTAGCATTTGGCCTTTACTAAGGCCTTTACTAGATTTGATAGAGTTGCTAATGGTGCAGTGAGAGTGCAACATAAGCATTCGGAAGTTTGTATAGTTAGGTGACTGGGTAAAGTCTGTGAAAGGAAGAAAGAATGACTGAATAAAGAGCTGGTGCAGAGGTAGTGTGTAAATGGTATGAAGATCATGAGAAATTTGGCAAATGGATGGAGCTCAGGATTAAAAGATCACAGCTGTTGGCACTGGTTTCTGAACTGCCAGTGGCCCCACTGGTGGAGGTGTGTTTCCCAGCCCAGCCCATTTGCCAAGAGAAACACTTACGCAGATGCTGACTGTGATGGTTTCATCGATGTGGACCCACACTCTCCTGAGCTGTGGGGCAATTTAGGTGAGGAAGGAAGGGAGGAGTCTGTCAGCTCTTCTATGTCTGAGTGTGAGGAAGGAGGTTTGGTGGACTTTTTCTTTCCAAAGGCCTGTTTGAAAGAGCTTCTTAGCTGGAAAACAAAACAAATACAGAGCAAGATTATTTTCCTCATCACAGCACTTTGTGAGCAGCTCATGTTTTGAAGAGTTAGTTTGCAGATGCCATCCTAGCCACTGCCTGAGGTCAGTATGCAGAAGCAAGGTATTAACATATGCAACACAGTATCTCTAAAAACATGATACAGTGCTTTGTTTTGACTTTATTAATCCAGCGCAGTGCAAAAGTAATGCTACGGAAGAAGTGCAGGACCTAGTGGTACGGCTGTTGGGGAAGGGTGCTCATTTAAAGCCATGAAGCCCCAGTGGAATCCCATTCCCATGGCATTCCCTTGAGGGGCAGCTTTAAATAACCACTTTGCGTCTAGGTACAGGCAGAACTAAATGCTGAAATCAAAAGACAAGTCCAATTTACAGGGTTTGCCAATTTATTTTCTCCATTACAACTTCGAATAGTCAAACTATGCAGATGCTATGATTTGGATCACAGCTGAGAAGATGTAAGGTTGTAAGAGGAAATGAGGTTTGCTTTGCTGTACTGTTGAGAAGAATGTTAGCTGAAAGATATATACTGTTTGTTGCAGCTTCCTTTAGAGTGGTAAGATCGCTGAACATACAAGCATTGCCTTTTCCCTCTAGAAGCTTGTATCCAGTATTGAAAAGGGACAGAATAGCCAAAGAGCCATTTATTTCAAGAGCCAAGATGACAGCAGTACTGTCTGCTGATTTTTTAGCTTTTAACTAGCCCATTTGTTCATACCTTTTTCTAAATACAGAACTTGTTCATCTTAGGAAAAATGTGGGATTTGTTTGTATTTTCAGAAAAGTTGTTCTGATCAGAACTGTACAGAACACAATGACCAACTGGTTCCTCTATGAAAAAAATGAGGTCTTCAAACACATTATTCTCATGCTATAATTGGAGAGTGGGGAGTGCAACCACTGATCTCAATGAGAAACATTCTTTAAGTCCTTTCCAGCTCATGACATTTAATAAGAAAGAAATGGATTTTGGCTACACTCCCCCTTTCTACAGCCTAAACTTTGAGATTAAAATGAATAAAGACGAACTGAGAAGACATACAGGATAATCTGGGTTTAGAAGGTATAAAAGCCTACTGCCAAAATAAATAGCAATCATGCCAAGATAGGGTTTTTTATAGATGCATGCCAACTTTTCCATGGTTTATATTCACCTCACTTCCTCTAGAGTTCACCTTGCAAGAACATGAAAGAGTGTGGAATTACAAATCAAGGGAATGAAGGCTTATCAGTATTTTAAAACAAATGTTTATGCAGACAATATTTTTAAGACAACAAAAAAATATTTTGTGATTGTTTACTGAAAGTAGTTGATTAAACCTTTAGCAGTATGTGGTATTTGTAGTTCTGGTTGAGAAACATTCTAATTTCTTTAAACATCATACTACTCTCAGATGAGAATTCTTAATAGATTTCAACTCCTTTCATAGCTAGGTAATATATTTGAGTCAAGCTTTTAAACCAAACTCCAACTGAAGAAGAATCAAACGGGGTTTCAATGTGGACCAGCAATGGTTTTGGTCACAACAG
Organism: Lichenostomus cassidix; assembly: GCF_008360975.1. Taxonomy (NCBI): domain Eukaryota; kingdom Metazoa; phylum Chordata; class Aves; order Passeriformes; family Meliphagidae; genus Lichenostomus; species Lichenostomus cassidix. The sequence continues at coordinate 37,256,843 of NC_139480.1, read as the reverse complement.
CTATTTTAAATTGTTGTTGTTGATGCTGTTTTGTTGTTGTAGCTGTTACTTGTACTTTTGTTTGTTTTAGATACTCGGACTTATGCAAATAAACCCCTGCTGATATTCAATAATTTTTAGTTTGCTAGTAGTGTCCCATTATGGATACACATGAATTTCTTGATATCCATCTGGCCCCACAAGAATGTTGTAGATGAAATGGACCGTCATATTACTCAGATACTAGGAAATTACATAATAGCTAAAAGCGATGTTTAAACCTGCTGAGTACTTACCCAGTTTTTCTTTTTCTTTTTCTTGGAATCAGCATCATTACCACTGCCAATACTTGAATGACTTGTAGCGCTGTTGATACTGGAAACACTTTCTGAAGAATGTTGCCGCCTTATACGCAAATCTAAAGAAAAGAAGTTACTGTGAAACCTGTCTCTGTTTCAATATAATAATAATTCTTATATTTCTGTAGCATCTTTCTCCTCAAAGGGAGTCTAAATGAACATAAATGGCATTGATGCTTGCAGTGGCTCAGATTCAAGCTATTGAAGTCTGTGAGAAACCACACAGAGATGAATGGGGATGCATACAGTTGGTGCAACACTTTGGGGCTTCCCCAAACTGGGCCGTTCTTGCCATGAAGGCAATGACCCTGCACAGCAACCTGTGCATGTGTATCCTCAAAGCTGAGCAGTGTCTGTTACACATGGATTATTCAACACGTCACTGTCAAAGATACTACACTTCTGAGGAGTGTAGGCACTACTTGACTTGTAGCAGCCCTAATCAGTGCTCAGATGCTACCTTCTAAAATACCATGATGGCAGTAAACAGGGAGGAGTTCATTAAAAGTGAATGAAACAAAATAACCAAGAAGTGGGGAATATTAAAAATGGTTGGTGAGGCTTTTGAGTTTCAATTTCTTAAAAGTCTCTGATAACTTTATCTTAATCACTGGAAATTATTCTTGCAGAACATGCCCACTAATATCAAGGGAAATTACTTTTCAGATTCTTTTCCAGTTCTTAGAAATTCGCTTTGCTACACTCAAGTCATGCAGTGAAATGACCTTAAGGCAAACACCTAAATAATGACCTCTCTAATGGAAGATCAATAACACTCTCAAAAGCAAATACTGTAATTATTTTTTCAAGCAATTCCTTTGCTGTTGCTCATCAACAGGCAATTTTGAAGTATATATTTATCATGCAATATCTGCCTAACTGCAATGACAAATTAATTGGACATCTGGAATTTAAAACCTGCTGTCCTGCACTGATGTAGCACTTCATGAAGGAGCTGAGCTGCTGTCCATCTCTTAACAATGAGAACACCCATTTACAAAGCTACAACTTTGACTGGATTTCCAAGCGGTAGCCATGTTATACCACAAGTCATGTTAAGTGTCTTGGGTGCACTTCAGTAGACAATTGCAGTGACACGGTGAACTCTTGATCAATTCCTGGCCATCCAGCCCTAAGAAGATAAAGCTCCAGAAACTCTGGCAGGCAGGAAGCTTGTGCGAGGCTTCCAGCTCTGGAAATACCACAAGTATGCCTACCATTCACTGCAGAATGTGCTTGCCCTTGCAACAGAGTTCCCAAACAACAGAAAAGTAGTGACTTAGCTTTTTTTTTCCCCTAGGGAGAAATTCTGCATTTATTTTAAAAGTGACAAACCCATACCTTTGTGGGTATGATCGGGGCCGTTCAAGGCTCCTTGAATAGCAGCTTGTGCAGCAGAATTCTGAGCTTTCAGCATTTCAATGGTTTCCCTTAGCTCTATAAGCTCAGATTCCTGTGGGAAGAGCACAGAGAGATCAAAATAATGGCAAAAGAACAATGTTTGTCCAAGCTAAAAGAAAAAATTACAAGATAAGAGTGTTCAAATTAAAGATCATGGACTGCTTGGGTGAACATAAAGGCAACAATGAAAAGAATGCATACTTTCTCTCCAAAGACATTTAAAGTCAACTAACATCCTTTTTCATTTATCTTATAAAAAGCAACCATACAATTTTTAAGAAGAAAACAGTTTTACTAAGGAGTAATCAAAAAAGGGTCTCAATCAACTGTTCAATATAAAGTTAAGAAAAGCTCAATGACTTTATTGCAAAGGACAATGAAAGCATTTGAATTACATCCTTTAATATGTGAGGATACTGTTTAATGGATGAATTCATAGAATTTAATTTGTTAAATACTAATATAATTCAGAAGTCCCTGTTTAAAATAAATTGTCCAGCAAGTTGAAGTAAAATTACTCCACTTGAGCAGGAAGTTCTGTATTAGAATGCATTGCCAATTTTTATTTTAAAGTATCTTTTATTATTGCTTTTATTACTTCCCTGTCTGCCCAGTCTGTACTTATATAATGAGGGTTAAAGGAATTTAAGCTTAACAATAGAGAAAAGTAAAGAAGGAAAAAAAAATGTTCTAATTCTTCTGGGAAAGAAACTTGGAGATAATCTATCTCAATGTCACTGCTTAACCCCTTCTGGAAATAAAACCTTGTGACAGAATTAAACTTTGTAAAATAGTTATAAGTTTTCATTTTAAGAAAATTTCATTGTGGTCATGTTCTTCTTCCCTCCTGCCTCCCCTCCCCCAATGAAACTAAAGCAAGCAACACAAATAACTTTTATCTAGTTCACAATGAGTCTCACCACATTTCATCTGTTGGTGCTCAACCAGACTCTGAAATGTTATTTTTGTAGAGAGTTACAGACTCCAGTGGTGACTAACAGCTCACTGATAAACAGCTTCTTACACAGCTTGGCTCAAGGAGGCCTTAGTGTCAATAGGATACTGTTCAAGATTTGTAAGGGTAGAAAGTTGTAGAAGTTCAATCCTGGAAGGTGCTAAGCAGCCTCTTAATCCTGAGCTTGGTACAAGGGCTGACATTAAGTTTACTCCCTATCAGGTTTAGATCCCTCCCCCCCCCCCCATTAGACAAACAGCACAGTGAAAACTCTGAACAGTTTACTTTATGGATAAGATACCTAACCTTCATTAACTCTCCCAATGGAGCTGTTTTTCTCTACTTCAACTTCTTCCCTTCCTGTAATTCTATTATTCTGGAGGCACTGGGAGGCTGGAATGAAGCACTCCAGCAGCTTTTGAAAAGTCTTTGTTACAAGATCTTTCAGAATGGAGTAAACCTAGTCGCATATGTTTTAATTGAACTCTGGAAATGAAAGATTTTATCTTCAAACTATTTTATGAGGCAGTCTGTGTAAACCTGATGCTGCATAGTTTTTTCCAGATGCTGCTGGACATTCATGAAGATTTGACTGCAGCAACCATTACAGAAAAATCTTACCGTCACAGATGTCCCTGTTTCCTTTCAGTGTTTTTAAAACAAAACTCTAATATAATTTGCTGACTTTTCTACATTAAAGGATCTTTTTGATAAACTTACCTTTTGTTCAGCTGTCATTGTTAGACTTTGCAATCTTCCTGTCATATTTCCCAAGCTTTTTTCGAAAGCCGCTACTAGATGAGCCTGTGAACGAAAGACAGCATATGTCATGATAATAGGACAATTTTCCCAGTTTGATTTTTAAATGTTTTTCCTGCAAGCACATTTTCTCCAGCTCTTTAATATTAGTTTAAACTCAGACTGAGCTAAGTTGGATAGATGATTCAGCCAAATGAACCCAGTGTTCCTCAGGGCTTCTTTAGCCCCCAACGAGATTAGCTCAGGTATCTTTGCCTGGAAATGAATTATGGATTTAATGCCCTGCTTTGAGTTTACTGATATATTGGCCAAAAGGAGTCTGCTCCTAAAGAGAAGTCCGGGAGCAATTATTTTCAATTACTGGACACTTCAAAACAGGAATTCAAGTACTTTATCTTGAAAAGCAAATTTTAACTTCACAAATAAAACACTTGAGAAAAATCCTGAGTCTGAAACAAAGAATATCACACTTATTCTTATAAAAGATCTTTGCTTAGTCTGTTAAAGCTATATTGATCATATATGTCTGTGTGTGTATAAAAGTAATGAAAAACTTTTGTAAAATATAAACATAACATTTATAATATGCGCAAATATACATAGAAAAGACAATCTTGAAAACTGGGAGTCTTACTTCTCAGTAAGAAAAGCAATAATGTTGAAACAGATCAAAAATTAACAAAAAAAATTTTTTTAAACAACCAGTATCTTACACTATATGCAAACTAAATTTATACAAATGGTACTTCATCAGATCTAACTGCCATCAGGCTCTGTGGGCAAAGAAGGGCAAGTGGTCATAAAAACCCCAATATGTTAAGCCAGCTTCTACAGCCAAGGGAAAGTAACATCTAATTTTTATGAAAGTCCATAAAATTCCATCCATTTCTCTGGGTAAACTGTAAAAGCATAAGGAAATGCTTATTATCTCTTTACCATCTCAAAAGTGGTAATATGTAAAGTTTTCAAACATTGGCACTTGGAAATTTAACTCAAACCCACTGTATTTATATGCACAAATGGATTAACTGAGCTTCCTCACTGAGGAAATTTATTTTGTATTATAGCAGTTCAGGGACACACAGTGCCTATCAAATTTTTCAGTTGCAGATTTGCATGCTTTTACAAGCATAGTTGAAATTGTTTGAATGTATGTGGTTGTACTGAATCCGAGGCATAATCAAGAAAAGACATGGTCCAAAAAGGATTTTGTTCTGCATTTTAGGAGAGGGAAATGAGCTTCTTGCCACCTTGCTCTGTGTATTTTCCCTCAAATAGAAGAAGATTATCATACATATAATAGGGGGCTACTTCTGCATCTCCACTTCAGAGCTGTTACACTGATGAGTAGTTTTCGTGTTTTTTAACTAATTTTGGATTGCTATAAATATGTAGCTATCTTGAAAGCCCCTTATTTTATTCTCATTAAACTTAATAAAAGTTTACTTATTGTAAAGTCTATTATTAGTAAATGATATACCTAATTACTCATGGGTATAGTGGTCAATCTACTTGCTTTCTGCATCTGCAGGGATATCTTAGGGACAACTCTTCTGCTAAAGGACACATATCACAGGGACTAACTTCTGATAAACATGAGACCAGATACATATGCAATTTATTAAAGATTAATTAATAATTATATATATTTCTATTTTACCATTTATAACTTAGGCTACATTCTTGAAGTTATAATCTTAGATAAAATGAACCTGGAAACCTGTTAATCAATACTACAGCCTTTGGTTGTTTTCACTACTCTATTCCTCTGAGAAAATAAAAGTAACTAGTTTTTAAACTTTTCACTTTATTAATTAGCTACATGTTAAAAATATCCAGAGTAATCCATAGTGTGTTATTTCCAAAGCTGATGGCCACAGACCCAGGACACAATCAGAGACAAAGTCGATACACTACCACAGAATTTTAGCCAAATGTCTGTTCATTACTTGTGTTTAACAGGAAACTAATGGAGCTCACTGTTCCCTGCCTCATTAAAAAAAAAAAAAATCCTATGGTTTGGCTGATGGCCCGTGGTTCTGCTTTACTTTGAGAATTACTGTGGGGACTGCAGACTTGAAAAGAGGAATAATTTGTTTAATTATGCATTGCTTTTGTCCATTTCACACAATGAGACTGTAATAACCACAGTACTTTTGTACCAAACTATGCATATTTGTGCAAAGTATTTTCCTATTCCATAACTACCATTTCATTCTGTATTGTACATGAATAAACCACAAGGAACTTATAGGAAAAATTAAGTACTAAAAAGCATCATTAAAATGTCATCAAAGGTCACTGAAACTGTTATTTCCTGACAGCATTTAGAGAAAGACAGCCATGTCACAAGGATTCTTAATAAAATTCAGCCTGTGACAGAGTACATTACCTTTTTGGACAATTATACTAAACTTTTTGCGTCATAAACATAATTGCATTGGAATGATGCATTTTTCCTAACTCATTTCGGATAAAGACTATCAGGTTTTGATTTACTAATAATAAAGAAATGTAATTCAAAGTCCCATTGATGAAAACTATTCAAGGAAAAAACCTCTTAATTGCATTGTTCGTTTCTTTAGATGTTTATTACAACACAATACTCTTCTATTGAAGAATTAATTTTATATTCAGGGCAATAAACTGTGCTGCCTTTCTCCATAATACCTAATAGGAATTTATTCAGCTGCCCAGGGAACTTCTACTCATTGAAAACTTAAGCAGATTTTCCCTAAGGAAATACTATACAGTAAAACAAGAAAATTTAGTATGAAAAAGGCTAAATTACCAGTATAATTTTATGTGTGTTAAAATAAACATAAAACATATGTATGTATACGTATATATTACCATTTGAGATCAGGCTTCACATTTGAACACTTAAATGCAAAATAATTCATAAAACAAAGCAAAGGGAAAAAAGTATCTGTGTCTCTAATAATGTTCATCAGAAATTAAAAATTCTAATTATAAATTTTTTTTGCACTTACAAATTTGGTAATTGATATTGATTGGATTGCTAATCCTCAATTTTTGAGGATTATTTAATTTATGTAAAGTTCCATTCTTTCATTCTTGCAAAAATATTTAAGAAATATTTGTTTTTTGTGGGGGTTTTTTGTTGTTTTTTGTGGGGGTTTTTGTGTTTTTTAAATTACAGCCAGTCCCTCACACCTTAGAAATCTCTCCATTAGATTCAGTAGTTTCATTCATGGCATACACACATCATTGCAATACTTCAAAGAGTAGCCTGAATATTACATGTGCTTTATATAACGCTCATTCTAAAGTAAAAATATGTCTTCACAATTGAATGCAGTATTTATAATTGAAAATAGACATCCTGGAATTAGAGTTAAGTAACTGGGCATTACTTGGAGTATGCCTACAGCAAAATATATCCATCAATTACGTGACATACATATTAGATACACAGATGTACAGATCTTAATCTGTAGATATCCTTCACGTATGAATTAATTTTAACTCCCATTACATGTGAAATTCCCACTGGAAATAGTCAAAGAGATGTATGCTTAGGGAATGGCTTCAATGCTAAGATGACAGATCTGATTTTAAACATTTCCTTCTTAGTAAACTATCCCAGCCAGGCAAACTCCAAGGACCTCAGCTCTCAAGTTTACAACCTATCCCAAACACAACATTCACATACGAAAAATCTATCTTCTAGAACAGTTCTGAATTAGACCTGTGGTGCTCAGATTTATAAAACAAAGGTAAATAAATAAAGTTCCTCCCACCTGACACGGCTGAATGAAAGGAGGTGTGGAAGGCCAGAAGAGATCGGGCTGGTTGCAAGCAGCAACTGAGCATCTGGTGACCTTTTCTGTTCGCTGCCTGCTATTCTCTTGTTGCTTGGCTGGAGGATAGTGGTTCAGAGCTGGCCAAACAAGAGCCTCAGCCAGCAAACCCCCTCTGGTTTCTACTGGCATCCTGGGTCTACTACACTTTGCAAGCATGCACCCTTCAGCTTTATACAGTACAAAGCACTGATCAAAGTCCCTCTGAACAGGCTGGGTCAGGCTGCTCACTGGAATTTGAGCCTGTGTCAGTCACGTAGGAAGTCTGCTGGTTGGACATTTTCTGCACTGAAAACAGGCCCTTTCTGAATTAGTGTTGAGATTTGCCCTTCAGCCACACTGAGAGAGATGCCAGGGGTAAAGCAAGAATCTCAGAGAAAATCTGTAAATTATGCATCCAAACAACAGCTGGACCCTGCTTGAAATTTAATCATATGCAGGGAAAACACTTTGGCACTTTGGGGTTAATCAAATGAAATAAACTGCTGAAATCAAGCATAGTACTTGAGTCCAGCCAGCGAAACCTGAACAATAACTGAAACCAAGCAAGAAAATTTTCAGCAGAGTTTTCAAAAATGTCTGAGAAATGCTGTAACTTCCAATTGACAGATTTTGGTATAAAATAATGTATCAAGCAAAGGCTGGATAAAGTAAGTCAAATTTCAACCTGCCAGTCTTTTACTGACTTATGTACTAATGTCACCAACAGTCTTCTGTGGAGAAGCAAAGAAAGACACAAATAGTGTTGAAACTACATGAGTAGGATGCTCTTTTTTCACTAGTGTACAATACTTTTGCTTAGTTCTACAAAGGGAAATGGTAACAACAAATTCACACCTGAAATGAGCTATGAAGGAACAATTTTTCTGGCTATTAACAGTTTCCTTCTCCAGACCACAGCAAGGCAAAAAATGCTGCCTGTTTTCAGACAATGAATGTATGGAAATTAGGAAGAGCTTGGGACTAATGCTAAGATTAATGCATTTATAGCAAAAGCATCGGAAAGGACAGAGCATTTTTCTGCTTAGCAAAGGCACCACAGAAGGTACTCTGTTCATACAGTTCTCTGTCTGCCAGAGATGGCTGTATCTACAGAGAAGACAGGCAGTGATCAAACTTTTCTGCACTAAACTCAATGCTTGTTCAAGTCTTAGCTTTACTGACATGCAAACATGACTCAAAATGAGGGTCACAGTTGTATTATCCATGTAGAGATTTGATTTCTCCTCTGAGAATAAATTCCAGATTTTGTGATTAGGACTATTTCTCATTTAAAAGGCAGCAACTGGTGAAATTGTCTCTTAGACTAGAAAAGTAATGATAAATAAATACATGCAAGGAAAGCATTGCTAAGGCAGTACAAGTTCATGAAATTTAGAAGCCCATCTAGGTTTTCTGTAAGTTTGTCAAGTTAAATCAATTGATTGTTAATTACTCTCAGAATTTTTATGGAAAGTACTTAATAACTGGCATTTAAATATCAATTCTGTAAGTAGAGTAAATTTCAGTGGCTCTACCACAATTAAATAGTTGAATATATTCTCTGCTTTCAAGCTGGATTTTATTTCTGATGTTTAAGTGATACTTAATATAATTTGTTTATATGAAGTGCTTGAAGGACTGACAGAAGTAGTGCTAACATATTTAAGCAGTCTCTTTTGATTGTCTGGATTTATGTGGAAGTGTTGTTTTAATGCTTTACAAGTTCTGTACCAGAAATATCAGAGGATGAACTCAGGACCAGCTTTATTGTGAAATACTTTTCAATTTTTTGTTTTGTAAAGTATGTATCTCATGAGAACATCCTGCCAAAAATATTTTCTCCCAGTATCCACTTTCCTTTTAAGATATTGTATTAATTGTGAATACTATCTTGTTCATGCCTGGAGATTTCGAAGCCTCTAAGTTTCAGGCTCCTGAAAAATATAGTTTTGAAGGAATTTCTACAAATTCAGGATTTGGCAAAAGGAAAGATTTGTCTTGTACCATTTAAAAAATGCATCTGCTAAATGGATCAACCTCAGGGCTGCTTATAGGTTTAGAGTTTAAAGAATGTCTCTGTGGAGATGGATTAGAAGGTGTGTAACCGTCAAAAGAACATGAATTAATTAACTAAATGTGGTACTTCTGGATAGGCAAAACCAGATGTACATGCACATATTTTAAATTATCCTATTGATAATGTTGCCCTTAGAGCTAGATCAGCAGAAACGCATTCTTGCTAGGTGCACAGAAACCCGGAGGCAGATAGGACCAGATTCACAACAATTCAATCTGATTTATACAGATCAACCCACATTTATTTCTTATCCATGCAGCTGATTTAGTTTGAGTGAAAACCAAGCCAAAATACCCATTTTGAACTTGACGTGGTATCTTTGAATTATGGGCCAAATCTGATTGCAACTTGGAGCTGGCTTTGAAAATTTGTCTAGAATAAGTAATGTTATTAGAAACCAGCCTGTATGGTGTTTACTCCACAGAAAGACATACTGGAGATATAGTGAAGGACTTCTGAATAACACTGATGAGAGATTGGACACAATTTGTCCAGACAAACAGAACAATGGCTTCATTGTCTCAGCTGCAGAGAATGCTCTGACATCCTCACCTTATTGTACTTGTTGCTGTATTATAGTCTACAGCATTTCTGGGTTGACTGAAAAGTGATGGAGACTAAGTAGAGTAATCTTTCAACTCTCCCTTTCAACACAGCAGTTAGGAAGAATATGCTGGTGTTTTCTGTCCTGAGCCAGTGGAAGGAGAGAAGGGCAAACTGTTTTTCTGCCTGAAGAGTAAAGAGAGGAATGGTACCAGGGACCTGACTTATCACCTGGAGCAGGCAGTGAGCACAAGCCCACCAAAGGCAAACAATTTAGTTTTGCTGATGTGACACCTCCATTTAGAATCATGAAAAGGTTTGGGTTGAGAGGGACCTTTAATGATCATCTAGTCCAACTTCTGTCTGTGGGCAGACACATCTGTCACTAGATCAGGGGCTTGCTGGAATCAAGAGAACTCCTCTGAATAACAGCAGGGCACTCAGAGGGGTGTGTCTGTGATTGTGTTGTGTCACAAGCCCAGCCATGGCCCACCTCCCTCTGCTCCCCACTTCCATGCAGAGCTGTGTACCTCTGCATTTGTGGTGGGAAGAAAAGGGCCCTGCAGGGAACAGACTCATTAGCAAACACAGCTACCCAAGCCATGCTAAATTAGCTCTTCTGACCTTTCAGTGTGGGTTTTAGTTTGTTCCTCTCAGCATAGGTGAATGAAGAACTGCCCAAACTGGTAAAGATGAAGTTCAGTGTCTAAAATATGAGAGTGAAGGAACCCCATACCCAATATGGATATGCTGGCTATTCTAGCTACACATTCTCAAATTAGTAACCCAACTCAGAATCTCAATTTTCAATTTACAAACATTGCAATGTCCCACATCATCTGATTCACTAGCTCATTCTCAGTACTCAGAAGAGTCTGGCAACCTACACTGCTACAGATGTACAAATACCCATAGGTGCTCTGCAGCCATCTGAACAGAGAAGAAGGTGCTAAACATACCTCTTCAACATTTTCATGTGTAAAGTTCTAAGAGAATGAGCAGCTTTCACAGAGCTAGAGATTATTTTCTCACAACATGAAGTAAGTTCTTTAAAATAACAGCAGTATTTAAAAATCTAAACACTCAGAACACCTACACTTCAAAGAAAGGTACTTTGTGGGTTACTCAAGTTATCAAGAAACTGCTTCCTTCAGCTGCGAAATGATACATTCTTGTAACTGCATCTCACATTTCCTTCACAGAAGAAATTATAAATATATTCTGAATTGCATTTAAAAATCACAATACTACAGATTGTTCAGTAGCTATCCGGTAACTTCACCTGTTACCACAGTAATCAGACAGGATTGTAGTTCGCATTCTGTATCTGGCATTATTTTCAGATAACAGGTACAATAACTCGTCTATCCAATATATGCCAGCTGGAAGGAACGTCAGAAGCTCTCTGTGAAACAGCTGAGTTTTCATTAGTTGTATATCAGCACTGTTTTTGTAACATATGAATTCCATATATGCTTGTACAGTGTGCTTGCCTTCACACCTGACTGCATTTTGCAGGGTTTATCTTTGTGCAATGAAACTCTAATGAATTTTATCACCATACACAAATCATGGCTTTTTTTTAGTTGTGTCTCCTTACTTTTTGGCTTTTTTTTGGAATTGATTCTGGGAAAAGAGTGAAACTTAACAGGATAGGACTGTCACATCTGAAGTGTGGAAACTCTCCATTTCCACTGTCCCCTTTCCATTTCTGTAAGATTTCTTCTACTTGAGACTGGGGCAATACAGACATTTAATGAAGTAATAAATTTTAAAAAAACCACAACAAATAAATAAATAAATAGTAAAAAAAAATACTTACATTTGCTGAAAGCTGAGAAGTAAGGGTAGCAACTTTCTCTTGTGATGCAACCAACTCTCTCCGCAGTTTCTGAATTTGCTAAAGAGAAAACAGACTGCTGTCAGTATGTCAGCAGTTTTATTTGTTCTGGTTATTTTTGTATGTTTTCTTGAGAGATCACCAATAGGTTTACAATGTCTTAGCTTCACATTTTATTCTCAGAATTTTTCAGAAATACACATTATTAAAAGTTGTCTCTTAGTGTTGCTCCAACTATTTTCTAGCACTTAAACAGTGTGTGAGCTAAGATTCCAGTTAAGGGAGCACATATGGGCAAATGCTTAATTACTTCTTATGTACTATCCTCTGTTTGCAAGGGAAATGTCATGGGTTTTTATCAAATCCCATAAGTCCCAAACATATGCTTAGTGCAATCAAGGAGAGATGCCCTGGATGTGGCCTGAGGTTTTCAAACATGAGTGCATTTGGGTGAGAATCACTGTGCCTGACAGCAGACATGATGCAGCCAACATATGTTAAATGTCTACATTAGACTCAGATGAATTGAAAAATTTACTCCCACACTGCCTGGCATGAAGAAGGCTTTGATGGCTACCTCAGACAGATTTTTTCTTTATGGATGTCTAAAATTAGGTGACACAAAGTAGTATTTTTTTTTCTGCAACATGTGCTTCCTACAGTCCCTGAAATTCAAACATGCAGACTCTTTAAATGTTATACAGTATTCAAAAACTTGCTTGCCAACTTAAGAAAAAAAAAAGATAGCTTTAAATGTGCTTGTTGAAAAGCACATGAAAATAAACTTAATTCAAGACTCCTGTATCCTTTAATGAAAAACAGAATTCTTAAGAAAAGTATCTGTTTCCATTTCAGCTGGGGTAGATATTTAGCATGAAGCTTGCACATAATTTTGATCTCATTTAACCCTATTTGAGATCTTACAGGGACTTCTGGGCATTGTACTGAACTTAGCACAGCATGGAGTTTCAATTTGAACAGCCTTTCATATTCAGACATAAAACAAATTATTCCAGACTAGAGAAGTAAAATGGGTAAAACTAGCCTAGGAAAGGGAAGATGTAACAGTCACTAGTAAAGAATATTGCAGGACTTTAGTTTTATGACTCATGTGAAAACAAGGAATATTGCACAAGCTTTCAGAAGGAACAAGTTCCTGTACTTCTGTAACACAAAAACGGCTCAGTTGTTTATACTAGCTCAGTGCAACAGGGGCAGATTATCAAGCTGTTCTCCATCCTGGGCTGACCTTTCTCTTTTTCCAACTTTCTCTTTGGTTTTCAAGTGCAATTATTTGACATTCCAGTTCAAGCTACACTTTCACCATGTTCTTGCAACTACACAAAGGTAGGTCTCATGAAGTGCTGTTCAACATCTCCTGTAAGAGCATCTCAAGCAGACCCAGATACTGAGAAAACATTGTGTAAAAACACACAGGAAAGAAATGTTGTTTCCCTTCTATATACAGCCCTATATAAAAGGCAATGAAATGAAGAATTGTGATTTACACTATTGAGCTATGGCATGCCTCTTTAGCTCCTTTGCTTTAAGAGAAGTGAGCTTACACAAAATTATATTGAAATATACTGCAGCAAGTGGGGAAGAATATGTTTATTTCTTCAATTTCCTTAAAATATCTTTTTGTCGACTTTTTCTTTGATGAAAATAGTAAAAGTAGGAGCAGCATAAAGGCAGGACTTGGATGGCATGTAGCTCTGTGAAGTGGAAGTGCACCCCTTGGTGCTGTATTTTATTGCTTCTACTCTTTGGTGCCCTTTTAATACAACCAGGACTTCATTTTGAGAAAGGCTGTAATTATATCCAGCTGCTGACCCAGGCTTGTCACCCATTCTTACACACTGTGAGGAGAAAGAAGCTATTTTCCACGTCAAATTTGATTTGTATCTGAAATCAATCTGCATTGCTCTGAAATCCATCAAAGTGGTCAGTTTCAGAAGTTTAATATAATGCAAAATGTGAGGGAGAGAAGTTCAAAGCAATCATTTGAAGTATTTTTCCTCCTGAAAGGCAGCACATTACCTTGAATTGCACAATCCCTTAGATCCTGCACAGAGTGGTATTAAGTCTGAAATCAGACCTATCACAACTCCTCCACTCAACGTCCAGTTCTCACTGACTCTTTTCATCTTTTCAGAATGGCAGCCAGGAGGCTTTCTTCAGCACAATGCTAAGAAAAAACCTAGCACACTAAAAGCTGCACCAGGTTTGCACCAATACTTTTTCAAAGGTGATGCAAAGACACAGGGTGTATTTTCCCCACCACCTAGGCAGTTTAGCCATAGCAGGTAAGCAGTAAATTATAAAATAATATAAGGCAAAACATAATTATAAAAATGAAGAAAAGTTCTTACCTCTGAATGTGCCTTTTCTTCTGCCTGGAAGAAAACAAAGAAGAAATGGCTTAGAATCAGTGTGTAACATAATTGTGGTAATAGAATAGAAAAGCCAGCTACACTGAAGTGAAATGAATAGCTTCATGCATCCATTACATTTAAGGAAGGTATCCAGTAAAAACAATAAATGGAACTCTTTTCAACTCACTTGGCAAGGCTCCAGCTGAAACCCCAAAGAGCTTGCCAGCATACTGACAATATGAAACAGTGGAGAAAGGGAAAACAGCACCAGAACTGCAGAAACTGCAGCTAACTTTCTAAAATGCAAATTAAAATTTACTATGCTCTCACTGCATGGACCTTAGTCTGACATAAAAAGGTTTTATGCTGCAATGATTATTAAGGCTCCTGGACTTATATTTGTTCTACTGCATGCCAAGCAATATTCCTAATACGATAGTAACTAATCCCTGCTAAGAGAAGTTGACAGCATACCTGTAAAACATATATTGGGGAAGATGAGGGAACTTGCAGTTTAATGTAATTTCTTCCTTACAGACTACTGGAAAAAATATTAAGGGCTATCAAAGCATGTTAAAGTTTTCAATTAAACTTGCTAATGTTATTTAATATTATTTAATAATTATTTAATTTATTTAATAATATTGTGTCATATATTGAAGCTATTTACTCAGCAGCCTTTTTCAACAAGCTAAGAAACTAAATCATGCAAGGCAAACCTTTGAAAATAATTCAGTTTCTGAGCACTGGATTAGTCCTATTTAGGGGAAATTTGGTGGACAGAGAAATCTTGCTTCAGTGGGATTCTAATGGAAAGGAATGACATGCTATGAGAAAGGAACCCTTTCATAAAGTAAAATAAGATCCAGTTAATGTACTGGAAATCAATCCACCCCACGGTCTGAGGTGGTCCAAGTTCAGAGAAACAGTCTAACATTGTCTGGAAGAGAAGTAAGCACTGAAAGGAAAATGTAGGTAGAAGAATTGTCTATAAATAACAATAGAAACACTAAGAAAATCCAAGGTAAGGGGTCTTCAGAAGATTCTCTGACACCGGCCAGTCTGCCTTATTCTGTGTTATTACAAATTATCATCGTTCATTTTAAGCCTGTATTAGGCATTAATTTTGTGCTGTTAGGATTTTAACAATTTATAACAGAAATGTTTTTTTTGCTTTACCTGGTGTAAGGGGAGAAGACTTCTGGAAAATGCCTCTTTCCATACATGCTTATCTGTCAGCAGTCACTAAACAGACTGTGATGCTATGATATTTACCTTGGCAACACTTGGAAATGCTTTTGGCTGAAACTACTGTAATACCTGACATGTCACTACGTGAGGATGATTTAGTCTAATGGTACTTTTTTTCCATCACTGATGTGACACACATGCTGTGACACAGACGCACTAACTTTCTCATGTATGTTTGCAAAAGGGAGATCTGCTTTCAGAAAAAAAAAATATTCTATTCCCATTATTGTTACATCAAATATGTAGTGCGAGGGAAGTCACAAATGGAGTGAGGATGATGATGTCCCCTTATGATTTCTTCTGTGACAACAAAAGCAAAATATTAGGGTTGGAGACCTTTCCTAAAGCTGCCACGTGGTGGCAGGACATGGTGCTTGTCCATAGACCACCAAAGCTGCTGAAGGCATTGGTTAGTTGTTACCACACAACTCCCTCGCTGCACAAGGAAGTGTTGCTCCTCTCCCTGAGTTCAGAGAGGTGGCTCCCACTATTGTGTGCGCAGTGAAAGAAGTAAATGAATGAGAAAGAACGGGATTCTGGACATACTGTGAGCTTAAAAAATAAAATCTGACAACCAAATGCATCTGAGTGGTTTTTACTTAAGTTTATGCTGTCACCATTGTAACTCAGGACTCAACCATTTATTCAATGGGCTCTAAAAGGAAAAATTTCTTTTTCTCACTGTACTTCTCCATCATATGCATGCATCCCATCCTTGCAAGGATTATTTTTTCGAGTCTTAGAATATTAAGGTACAAATGACACATCCTTAGACAACTCCTTTGAGCGTGGCTTAGCACAATCAGTGAAGCCTAGGGAGTCAAAGTGTAGCTAATGCTGAGAGCCAGTGTGAGAAATTGGCAATTAACTAAATATGTGAAAATTTAAGTGTTTCACCTACCGAGCAGGATGGTATTAAAACAGGAGACAACCTGTCATAATTTCTTCAATTACTCGGAGAGCTAGATGTATTCACTGCCAAAACTGAATCAGAGTACTATGTCTGCTTACATGGTATATTCTTCTGTGAAACCAAATGGATGTCTCTGTACATGTGCACCTTTACAAGCTAGACCTCCAGTCTATGCAAGTTAAGTCCTGAAAACCCAAATGCAATACAAGAAGAAAGCCAATATATACAGAAGATAGCAGTGAATGCAGAACTTCTGTGTCATTGACTTATTCAATGAAAATAACAAAATGTCTCCTCTGAATCTCATATTCTACTTCTCAAAGAAACAATCTTTAGAGAATAACTTGAAGATTTTCAACTCTCCTCTGGTAATCAGACATAAAGGTCTTGAGCTTTATTTAGTACTTTGAATCTCTCCAGTCGCAGAAAACCACTAGCATGAAGGCTTAAAACAATGCTCGAGAAATGTGATAAATGCATTTGATTGAGATAATCCTGTGAAGTTATCCCACTGCTCTCTTCATTCAGCTGATGTGATACTAAGTGTTAAAAGTTTTTATGTTTCTATACTCCACCATCTTTCGATTAATTGCTGAAAATTTTAAGCTTCTTTCACAGAACGATCAAGCAGAAGAAATTCAGATAAAAATCTTCCCTAGAAGTCAGTCCTGGTAATTTTGTCATACAAATTTCTTTCTGGCCCTTTACATATTTTTCTGTAACTTCCATTATCTTGCCTACATAATCCATTACTTAAGAAGTGGGGTTCAGCTGCAATGTGAATTCACAGACAGACATTTCAGAAGATATTTACAGTATTAACCTGGGTAAACAGTTTAAAGTTTGTTTTGCAGGAAAAATACTATTCCTCACTATCACGGGGTTTAGTTAATATTTCCAAGATACTCTGTTGAAAGATAACAGGTTATATAAATAGCAAGTATTAGTAAACTCTTGCTACATTACACAACATCAGGGCACAGATATTTCAAACTTACTGGGTGCAGAAAGCACCCTGTGTCACTTTGTAACTTGATATTTTTCATCTATCAGTTTCATAACATTCTTCTAAAACATTAAGTGAGAAGCTTGACTGTGAATGTTAGTCATACCTCACATGCAGCCAAGTCTGTGTGTACATTCTACTCCGTCCACCTTCACCTCCCCTACCCTGCTTGCAAATAATTCAGGACTGGTCTGGACTGTAGTTACTTGCAACTTGCAGTTTAAGGCCTGTAAAAACCTAAGGCATGTGTACTTCATGTTTTAGATATGCCCTTGTATGCACCTTTTTATGACTGAACAGAACTCAGAGAGGCACCAATGTGTGTGGATGCAAAATACTTTTCAAGCTAACATGCATTAAGCATTGAGACAGCTACCAAGTGCTACAAATGCATCCAAATGCAAGAGCTTGGTATTCCTAGGCAAGAAGTGGTGAGGGCTCTGGGCAGAGCAGTCCATCTCTGGAACGTCAGCTGACACTATTCAACACCTGGAAACATGGAGCAAACACAGACTATTCCTGAATGCCTGGGATGAAAGCAGGTAAGCAGGTTGCTCTCCTGTGAAAAGGGGCTACTGCAGCATGTAATTGTAATTAGTAAGTAGGTTGCAAAGCAACTGTTGTGTATCAGCAAGAGAATGTCCAAACATATTTAACTGCTCCCCTGCGGATGATTTCTTGTTAATAGAACAACCGAAGCAATAAATTACGCAAAATATATAAAGAACTTCCCATAATATAAAAAAAAATCCACCAATACCCAATAAAATATAGAAAAAAACAATCAAACCCAGACCAACTTTTGGAGACAGAAACAAGTATTACTCAATCTAATTAATCTGCCTAAGATTAATATTTTTTTAAAAGTTATTCTTCTCTTTGTAAATAACGACTAAATGCTGTCACTTGCAAGAAGAATCAGTAGACATTTAAACTGCAAATTATATCTCCCTTACCCTAAAGCAACCTTGTGGTTTTCAGGAAGTTTACCTCAAACAGTGCCAGGATATAAATACTTTTATAAATTGTGCACTAGCTGGAAGGAAGCAAAATCACTCAAAATGGTCAACTACCATAGCATAAGGACCCCCATAAAAGAGACACTCTTAGACCATTACCTCCTTTTGAGCTTTCAAAATGTATACGAGGTGATTTTAAACAGTTATAAGCAATTGACATAAAAAGATGAAATGACTGTTTTCTAAAATAGCATGCAGTAATACAAAGCTGAAAATAAATGTTCCTACTTCATTGCAGTAAAATTTTAATTCTTCTAGATTTCAAAGTATTGAAATTTTTGTGAACAATGAACAAGAACAGAGGCAGACAGAACTTTTATTTACAATGTCAATACTCACCGTGGAGTAGAGAGAGGATGTGCTGGAGACAAGTGATAATGAGGACCCATGTACTTAAAAAAAGAAAATAACATGAAATATTGATGAAAGCAGAAAACTTTCTCCATGTAGCTCAATAAGTAAGCAATTTTTTAAAATGAGAACAATTTTCCACAAAGAGAAATTACAAGCAATCAGTATAGAAAAATTATTGATAGATTTCCCTGCATTTTGATTGTCCTATACAGAAAAAAACACTTTCATGTATATGGGGCAGGTGAATGAGCCAATGACATTTTGTATTATTATCAGCAAACCAAGCACCACTTTTGTTGCTTTGACAAGAAATCACTTGATAAATACACTCTTTAGAGAAACCAGAAATCGAGCTGTTTACACGCCCATCCTAAGCTAAGCAAATGACTTTAATTAGAGACTATGCCTTGGAAAACAGTTCCCATTCTGTGGGATGAGCTCCCAAGCTTTCCTCCACAGAATGCTGGCCTGTGTAGTCATAGTCCATGGGAAGGGGCAGCTGTAAGATGTAGTGCCATATTTCCCCTAATCCTCAATGGAGTCAGCCTCAGGAGCATCAAGTGAATGTTAAAGGTCTCCACTATAAAAAATGGGGTTCCTGGCCTATCTGGAAAAGGCAAATGAAGACTAAAACTTTAAAAATGTTGTCCCTTTCTGATTCTGATGATTCTCCTGAGGAATGCTACACCCACAGATAATTTTAAAGATAATTTATTTCATTACCTCTTTTTATTTTTGTTTCACAAGACATTTTTTTATATTTATAATCTGCCAGGGTTTGGTAAAGAAATTATTTTGCTTTAATAACTATCTTGCATCTGTATGCAAAAACCTGACACTACAAGAATACTTGGACTAGCTAAATGGACTTTAAATCTAGTTTTTTTTATTTACAGAAATGTGGTACACTGACCATTGAAACTCAGTGGCTTCCAAAGCATATCAGGTTTTCAGTCTCAGGTTTAAATCTCTCATCTAAACTCCCATTCTGCATTCATACACAGTGGCTCGATGCATTACCTCACCTGTTTCACTTCAACGTTCCTCAGAGCTCCTATGTTAAAATATGTTTGACCTTCCAACAGCATAATTTCATGTTAATCTCTAATGACTGTAAAATGCTGAAAACTGTATATTACTGCTGCATTAACTTTCATTTACTCAGGTTGATCATGGTTATCCACTCCAGCTGGATATGAAACATAACCAATGAAAAAGCTTTCAGCAAAGCCACTGGTGACCCATTACTGAAATTCTACATTTAACACCTCTTTTTCTATGCATAGATTTGCTTTGCTTTCCTTATTATTCTTCCAGGGTTTCCTTTGATAATTCTGTTCCTCAGCAAAGTGTCTGTAGTCAGCTCTGTCCTTGAATTATATGATATTCTTCTGTGCAGTCAGCCGTCCTCTCTGTGCTGACAACTCACAGCTTGAGTTGTCCTGCACCCTACTGCTAGTATTACATACCCAGATGTCTGCCTGATATATCATCTAAAATACAGTAGAAGGAATCAAAAAGTAGAAGTATTATTTGTCTGTTGTTTCATCTAGGACTTCACGCCCCCCTCTCCCCCAATGCCTTTTATCTCATAACTATGAGCTTTGGGGCTAAGGCAAAACTTTTTTTATTTGCCTGTTATAAAGATGATTTGTATTGTCATAACTTAGCAATAAACAAGATTGATGAGATGGTATTATAGAATCAATCTCCATGGAATTTCAGTTGTCTTTTTTTGTTTAATTAAAGGGTGTGAGAACTTTGCACTCATGGAAATTCTGCAAATAATCAGATTTACCAGAAATGTTAGTCAGAAGAAAATGTTACAGCACATTTAATTAGGAGCTGTCAGGTGCTCTGTGGATGAAAAGGAGCAAAACCCAAAACCAAACAAAAAATATTCACCAAGTTCCAAATGTTTCACATAGCATTAAAGAAAGTAGACAGTAATAATCTGCATAAAGTAGTGAGGTCGGTTTGAATGAAAGAATTTAAATACAGAAATTCACATAGTGTTTGCTATAGGAGGCTGTAGGAAAGTGGGGAGATAAAATGACTACAAAAGAAAGGAGATGCTAAGTAGCACTGGCGTTTGGGGGGAAAAAAGGAAGCACAGATGTAGAACTAAGAAAGCAGGGAAACACAGTACACATGGTGCATCCAGACATTTAGAATTTAGAGGCAAAAAGAGTAATTCTCCAAGAATGGCTTCCCTTCCTCCAGATTTTCTGATAGAGGATTTGTATATATATGAGATACACAACATTGCATATTACTGGGATAAAGAAATACCTTCCATGCTTTAGGAAAAGGAAGGCTTGTGAGTCCAACTCAACAAAATTTAATAAAAACTTCACAAAATGACCCAAGTTCTCATGGTGCAGGGTGAAGAAGGAATACTTTAAAATTTGACTATGCTTTGGATATCTATTTTGTGATATGTTTTCTGATCTAAACAGTTTCTCAGTCTTACCTTCTTCCATGCTGTCCCTGAATGAACCTGAATGACTGATTGCTCGTGGTCTCTCTTCCAAGGACGTAGCACTGCCACACAGTTGGGAGTCATCATAGAGATCAAAAGAAGTGTCTTGCGCAGGGATGCTGTTTGAACGCATCATGCTGGGTCCAGGAAGGTTAAACTGTGATAGGTTGGTTGGACTCACTGGAATACAAAGCTTTATTAATGCAGCACATCTCCATTAAGTGAATTTTGGTTTTGCACAACATTTTAATGTAGGACTAGCATGGTTAGGTGGACTTCATACTGTTGGGAAAATGAAAGGCTTTTATTCCTACATTTAAAGCCACAACAGAAAGGTGAAGCAGATGGACTCAAAGGAGCTGGATGAGATTGATCCTGTAAAACACATGGTAACACTAACACTCGTGTCTGAACACACTTTGGCAGCCCGAGACAGAAAATCAATGGGGGAGATTCAAAAGTTAAAAAGGAGTAAGAGGTCATAAGTGTTTTTAGAATCATCTCTTCTAATGAATAAGTATCTGTATTTTATTGTTATATACCTGCATTACGGACTGCTGTTAAGACCAAAGTTTATTTGCATATGCAAAACATTTATGTTTTAATTTCCAGGAGCACCTACCACTATATTAGGTTAAAAATTCCTGCACAGGTCAGATGAACCTCATCCTAGTAAACAGGTGCAGTCAATCGTAGTTGAAATCAAGAACAGCGCTGATGAACCTACTTTAGGCTTTTGCAAAATTTTTTTGCCAATAGGAAGGAAAGCCTGGCTATGGTTCACACAATCTCAATGCCTAGAAGAAAAAGCTAACTGTCTGGCCAAATTCAGCCTCAATGCTTGGACTTTTATTTTAGATCATGCAAGATATGCCTTAAGTTATAAACTACCAGAGCAGCTGTGCTGTGAGAGCAAATTATTCCACAGGGCTATGAAAATGGAAAAAAGGAAAGGACGATGAAAAATTAAATTTAAAATTCCATTCTCTTATTGCTCTCTATTGTGAGTACAAGAACTGTGAAGAAAAAGAAAAGGAGATAATTTTAAGGAAAAAATAATACAGTGAAAAAAGCAGTGCTAACAAAGAGCTGTGTCTAAAACTACAGGAGGACAATTAAAAACAGTGGATTGTTTAGCCAGGATCCAATTTCATTTTTAAAAGTAGCTTAGTTCAACTTCTTTTCCTGTATGTAACAAAGACCAACATTTGTACGTCTGATCAAATTTCTTTTGAGGGATCGCAACCTATAGAAGCCATCAACTGTGACAGAGTGATGGAAATGTTAATGCCTCAAAGGTTCTACTAATTCCTCAGTAAGGGCCTAAACCACAAAAAGCTCACTGTGAACCTAGGCATGTGTTAAGTGCAGTACAAATAAGTAGTTTCTATTCAGCAGAAAAAAATAAAATTTTCAAGAAAAATAAACCAGCGCTGGATTAATTTAAGACAGGATTCAGAAGAACCAAATCTGAATTTTGCCTTTAATCAAATAAAACTGCAACGGGACTCAGATCCCAAAATACTATATCACATTCAAGGTTAGGATTTGGATTGGGCCCAGTGCAGTTACAGCCAGGTCCAGCTACTGAAACACACTGAAAAAGTCTGTCTCAAAGTGAATCTGTAAGTAGGAAACTAGCAATGCTTAGTGTTTGACATTCACTAAAATCACTGGAAAGAATCCTACTAACTGTGAACCCTAAGAATGAGTAGCTTTGAACTAGAAGCTAATTTTCAGCTCTGCCTCAAATTTTCATCTCCTTGGGCAAGTAATAGAGAATCTGTGGTTTTTTCCCTCTGTGCAAAATAGGTGGTACCCTGGCCCACTCCATTAACACCACCATGAGTTTCCCTTCTTTAGTGAAGTACCACAATATGGTGATGATGTTAAAAATAAACTACCTAGTCTGGCAGACTAAGAAATATGAACAGTTGAATTTTATGGTTCTATTATAGAGGAGGAGAAACAGTGAAGGGAAACAGCATTTACCCAGGTTGGAAAAGTGATATTTTCCAGTTGCAGATGAAGACATAGCTGAAGGAGAAACAAGTGGGGACTGACTGCCAGTGTCTTGCAGGCCTCCAGTTGAATGGGAGCGCAGCCATTCCTTGCCTTCCTCCTGACTTGTCTGCCGGGATGATGGTGTGTATCTGAAAAACCACAGCTGACATGCTCAAGACAATGACAAGGTGATGCCTTGGAAAGAAACAGCTGTCACATAAATACCCTTCACCAGTTAGATAGAACAAAACCCTTGGAAAACATCAAGTCTAGTCAAGTGATTATCACCAGAGATTTTAACAAGGTATAATATACGATGGGGTTACAACAGAAAAAGTACAGGACTTGAACCCCAAATCCTCTTCATCCCCCTCCCCAAAACAGCATTCCCTTCTTTTGAAGAGACAGGATGATAAACCATAGCAGACAGACAACTGAGCTGACAAGAAAGGACTTCAAAGCTATAGGAAGTGTACAGGCTGTTGCACAAGCTTGGAAGCTGTATGGTTAGGATGGCGAATGGACAGAATAGAAGCCAAGGAATGTGAGTAGCCACTTACAAAATGACATCTGTGACAGATCATGTGCGCAATTGTTTAGATGACAGGAGTGAAACAGATCAACAACTCTGAAAATGGAGTTTGCATTGATAATGACAGCTACTCATGGCCATATGCACTTGGTCTGCTGCTCTGAATGCTACCTGGCATTGTGTCCTGCCCCAAACTGAGGGGAGGGAAAGGGACAGGAAAAACGCACAATTAGCAGAAACAAGTTCTCTGGAAGGAAGAAGTTTGGCAATCAAATAATTCATCAACTGCTTCCTATGGTAAACCAATAAAACAAGTCAAATGTGACATGTGGGCTAAGAGGGAGAACTGGTAAATCACTGGCCCAGCTTTTCTTGGCTGAGCTGGAGGAAGGGCAATTCTGGCAGTGGTTAAACATTAAAATGTGTGGGCAGTGTTGGTCTTAATCAAGAGACTGTTTTCAGCAATGTCTGCAATAGCCTGCTTCATTCAGACAATCTCCTGCTGAAAAATGAACACCTTCTTCACTACTGTCATGAGCCATCAGTGTCCCCCAAAACAGCACAGCAGAAAGAGCTTTTGATATTCTGGCTTCAGGCTTGTGAGGCACAAGTGTTCCTCCTTAGAGAGAAGATTAAATGAACATGTAAGTTCTCATGTTGTGCTTGGGGTTTTGTACAATATTTTAAAGCAGTAAACCATCTTGTCTTTATTAAATATTTACTTCCTTTCTCCTTTCAAAAAAGACAGCTATGATCTTTGCCTATAAATGTGGTAGAGCACAGAGTTACTGAGTGGTTATCAGATTGGAAAGATGGCAAAATGAAAATTCAGGATCTGAGTTTTGGACTGGGTTCTGTGCACATTAAATAAATCTGGCTTTTTTTTCTGGGCTAAATGATCATTCTTATATGCCTATAAGCAGTTTTCCCACTCCATTTCACTTTCAGCTTTCATCCACCATTACAGTTGTACAGCCACAAACCTCAATCATCCTCTTGTATCCTTGCAGGTTCCCCATTATGTCTTTAATGTCTTCCACCTTTTCCATTCTCTCCAAATTCAATGTGATTGTTTTGGGATAACAGGAAATTTGACTAAATTCTTACTAAGGAACAACTAGGGCAGAAGGTGCTTTATATTGACAACAGTTTAGCATTATCTTAAAATTTCTTAAGTATTTATTCATAACTCATGAGATTTAACTGTGTCATTTCAGATATTGGAAGGCTGCAGAGTGTCTATGTGAACGCACAATATATCCTTGCTTGTCAGATCTTTTTCCTGGACTGGGGAGATGGGTTTCCATGCCTGGTGAGACCAGGCAAGTTACCTAATGATCTGCTCTTTTAACCATGTAGGAGAGAAGAGGGTGAACAAATTCTGTTTTCTGTGATGAAGACAGTTCAATTTAGTGAAGAGTTATTAGCAAAGTTGTATTCTGGATATTTCTGGATAAGGACCAAGAACATTGTCTGGAGCAGGACTCATTTTATACTTACAAACCTTAGAGAATAAAATTAGTATTTTTTAGCCCTACCCTTTAATAGCTCTTCAGTACAAATTGCATGAGTATTTGTATGACTTCAAGTTCAGATCCACCTCTAAAACCTTGTTTTTCTCAATCATGTTTTCAATAATTAGTCCCATTGAATTGTGTAAGTATCTTGTTCTGTCTCTTTTATCTCTCCAGGATTCAATGCCTTTTAAGATTCATTGCATAAGGAAATGATCCTTAAAAGTATTTACCTTCCATGATTTAGCTTGAAAGAAAATTTATTCCTTAGGCAGATGTGGAAAGAAAAAGTCCATTGTTAAAATTTACATTTTCTGGTTTGAAGCTAGATTCCAATAACTCAGTTGTAAACAGGATCAACAAAAAGAGAAAGAAAAGTAAAGGCAGTGTAGAAAAGGTTACAGGAAAACAGAGAAGCAGCAGTCATGCTCAAAAAAAATATATATACCTTAATCCCTTTTTGGGCAGTGTATTTCTGTCAAGCTGCATGCTGTTAAAACAAAAAAAATCCCTAAGGACATACAGTAAACAGGACTGCTCAGAATTACAAATTTTAAAGCTCTAGGTTTGTGTGCATAACAGAAGGTTATTTAATGCTTTTTAATAAAATTTCCATGATAAATCCCTTACTCATTGGAGGGAACAATAGGACATGGACTGCTGCACATTCATTTTTCATCTAGACATGCTCTGGGCTGGGTCAATAGTAATTTGGAGACTGTCCAAGGCAGAAAGAAGTGCTTCTTTACCATTTCTAACCTTCCTACAGCTTGGCTCTGCAATCTGTGTGAGAATCATATGGTCACAGTATGAATCTTTCTTTTTCACAGTTGCCTATGAGAAGTCAATAGATTTCCAAAAGAAATGAAGGTTGTGCCGCCTGCTAAGAGGCAGCATGGCCTTGCCAGAAGCCAAATGACAGCTCTGCATGTAGAAATATGTGCTGAAGACACAGACTTGGCTTTCTGTTATTGAAGGGCTCACATAGTAAGGTGACAGTGCGGACAATGAAAAGTGGCACCAGTGCAATGTTATTCCATATTCATGTACGCACAGTGTCAGAGTGGCTTATTACCCAAAATCTGTGACTGGAGTTTTCCTAATTTAAACCCTATCCCTAGAAGGGCCTCCACTAGCCTTCGTTCCAAGTGTCATTTGGGCATTTCATCATAAAGTCTTGGTAAATTGGTGTCTGACTGCGTTGAACTAGTTATCATTAAGTAAGCATTGCAAAGTCTTCTCCCTTTAGAACAAAACTTAGTGTTACCATATGGATTAAAGGGTATAATGGCTTTTGAAAGTTTCTATATTACATATCATAATCATACCTCTGAGAGCAGCAATAACTTAGGACCCTTCCTACCCTTGAAAAGGCTCACACCCTTATTAAAGATGTTTCCTGTTGTGTTGTGCTGGGGGTGTTGGGCATCCTACTGTCCTGTAACCTTGATCCAAGTAGATAAGGGCAGTGAAAACAGTGTTTTCATTGAGAATACATGACTATCAGGGTTCGGGCTAATGGAAGCAAACCACTCTTACCACCAGGAAGTTTTACAGACAATTTTACTAGTTTACTAAAGGGCCTTGTTCTCCACGCAGAGAAAACAAATGCAAGGAGAAAATTAGCAGGATTTCAGCACAGGCCCAGCTATCATAGGCCATGTAAGAGCAGTCCCATGTCAAACAGAGGACTGGTTTTTTAGCATTTTGGTCCCAACATAATGACTAGAACCAAGAATGGTTGGTAAAAAGACAACATAAATTTGAATGAATGATTTACTTATTCCTTTTTCCTCAGAGACAAAAATGGGGCCTTGATGTCCCTTTATGTACCTTTGTGCACCTCTAAATTTCAAAATGAATAAACATCATAATAACACCAGTTCCCTATGCAAACACTTAAAAATCTGAATGAACAATATATTTTCCAACATTACTTTGAGATATATGTATTTCAAAGTAATCTATAGCACATTATCTAAAATGAAAGGAGTCAGTGCTCCTTTAAAGCAATCCACAAGCCAAATGTTATGCCTGTTGTATAAGTAGGCTAAGAGTGACCATAGTATTTTCCAAAAATCTTTGGAATTCAGATGATCAAATGAAATAGGGGCATATATTCCTTAACATAAGCATGGAGTTATTGCAACTGCATAAAATTGTGTGCAGCAAACACTCGTTCTGTGTTTTTAAAATACTGAAGCTTACAAAGATGCTCCTAGATTTCAGATAATTGTGTGAAACCATTAAGCATGGTTTCATGTAACTACTGCTTCAGACCAATAACTGCCCTTATCTTTTTAATATCTGAAATAATTCATCTACCAAAAGTTGGTTTCATTGCTTCTGCAAAGTCTGGACTTTTGGTAAATAGAACTGAATTTAACTCAGATATCAAAAGATGATAATGATAAAAAGTCAGTCCTTTCCGGAAAGAAGCAATGCATACATGGACAAATTCCAATATACAGTGAGGATGAGAATATCATAGTATTCCCTATACTTTTCTTTGCCGTGTAAACTGGAAAAAGCAATCTTGCAGAAAGATGAATGAAGAAGTAGGCTGAAGTTATCAAGCCCAGCATATCTCATGATCTTTTGTTTATTTTGCACTGCTGATACTGACTGCAATTTCTATGAGAGAAAGTACAGGAAGCCTTGTATTCCTCATTTTCCTACCTGCCCTAGGAGGTGAGGTTATCGTGGGAAAGGGCCATAATAGCATATCCTTGAGCTACATCTAACTCTTTCAGAGCTGTTAGGGAATAAAACAAATTATTGCAAACTAAGAAACAACTAGAGAGTTCAATGACAGGCTGGGCCAAGCTGATATGGGCCTCACAAATGAGTTTTGACAAATGGCTAGGCGTGTAAGAAAATCTGATACATGATGCACTGTTTCACACCTTAAAACCACAACCGTCACTTATGATGATAATTTAAAATAATTGAAAGTCTTGAAGGGCCTAAGTGGATTTCAATACACTTTCATGGCACTCAAATCAAAACACTCTTTTAAAGCAAACCAGAGCAAGATAGTCATGTAATTAGAAACCACTTCAACTCTGCTAATCTTAAAATGCAGCTATTACTGCTGATTTGACCACTGTTAATTCATATAATTTTGCATTTTTATGCCTCCCTTGCTGTGTCATTCAGACCAAGCAGAATAAAGTCACAAATTGGCAATGCCCAACAGCAGTTAAGGGTTAGGAAGAACTACTGGTGATGTATCCACCTGGAAAATTTTACAGCTAAAGCACGAATATTTCCAATTAACCCCAGAAGATGTTTTTATTTTAGAGTGTAAGTACCTGCATGATTTATTTTAATCCCTCCAAATTGCTGTATGGCAAAATACGAGTGTCCTCCCATATAGGGAGCTACACTGCTATGACAGCAGAATTAGAATTTTCCGCATACTTCTAATCCAAAACCAGCAAAAGGCCTGAGAGAGACGCATTCTTTCTGAAAAAGAAAATATTTTGCTATCTTTTACTGTGCCTATTTTCTGGTTGTTACAATGGAATAGAACCTCATTGAACAATGCAAAATTTGGCTGGAGTAAACTTCGACACTTCACTCCAGGAGCTGTCAGGCTGCTTGGTGTTGATGCCATACCATTCTCAGTGGGTAGCCTGGAGACTGTGGGCAACATCTGATCATCCCTGGAGGGATATGTGGCCAAATATAGCAGAGACCTTGCAGTTTTGCTGCCTCCATCAAAGGTGACTGCTTTTTTTGGAAGCAGACAAGGACTACTTTTCCTCCACAGAAAACATAGATGTACCCTGAGATTTTGTTCTCATTTTCTGTGCTCTTTCCAGCTGCATTAAATCTTTCCTAAAACT
Source organism: Lichenostomus cassidix (assembly GCF_008360975.1). Lineage (NCBI taxonomy): Eukaryota > Metazoa > Chordata > Aves > Passeriformes > Meliphagidae > Lichenostomus > Lichenostomus cassidix. Next base: position 37,227,823 of record NC_139480.1, on the reverse strand, counting down.
TGATGTCCAAAAGTCTCAATTTAAAGCCCTAACATGAAAATGTAGATTGGGATAGCTACTTTCTATGACTTCTATGTGATATTTTAATTTTCAAAATACTTTGTCCCAGTAATGGCACTAGAACCCTGTAGACACTTTCTGCAAAACAGCCTCACCATTTTCCATTTTGTATCTAAGCAAATATATCCCATCCTGTTATATCCCTTTAGACTAATAAGCCTTTGATCACTAATCTTAAGTAACTATTTACCAACTATTCAAGCACTTTCATTTTGCCCATTTGCTTATGCGAGTGTTATTTGGAATAGCACTTTAGCTCAGGATTTTTATTGCATTTACTATTTTTCCTCTATTCAGAGAGCCTGTTTTCCTGCAAATGAATTAAATTAGTCTTATTCAAAAGGCTGTTAATGACTAATCCCATGTTAGCTGTTACTTAACCTATTTTGCTTAACATCTTCTGTATCTTTCCAGGCAAAGTGGCCTTCCTGTAATCCCCTTGCCCTCCATCCCAGCTCTCCTCCACACTCCTCCCTCAGCACAGACCCTTTGAAAACTCTTCTCCAGTTCTAATGACTGCAGGGTTTTCAGGCTGGGTCTGAGGCAGGGAAATGAAAAGTTCATCATGACCAGTAAACCGAAGTAAGCTTTAACCTTTCCATTTCCTCTTACTATGCCATTACTGATTTTTATCCATCAAATTACAGCTAATGCTTCAGTGAAACAAACCCATCTTTTTCTGTATCATCTATCATTAGCTCTCTCAATTTTTCCTGCACTTTCTAGCTGTATCTCACTGTGCACTTTGGTCTTTCTGATTTTGTTTCTATGTTATAGTAGTGTATCTGATAATAAGGACTGCTGATTCAGTCTTTTGTAAGCTCTAGGGTGACTGCAGAAAAAGAAAAAAACCTCCTTGCAGATGATTTTTTATGCTATGCCATGCTATAATTAGTATTGCCAAAGGCATTTCAAATATAATCTGAGTTTACAAAGGAAAAAGGACGTAATCTGCTGCCAAACATATCTGTCTGCAACATTGCAAATCAATGCTTTTGTTGTGAAAAAACACTTTGCTACATGTAAGTTTCAATATATAAAGGAGTTTTGAACTTTAGCACTTGTATCAGACCTCTCAGAAAAATCCAACTGCAAAAACCCTATTGGGGTTATAATTCAAGAAATGACACCATTTACTCTAGGTACATATATTTGTTTTGAGGCCAGATCATCATGAATAATGTCTCTCTCTGGACTCAGTCATAATATCCCCATATGGACAAATCTGAAACTTAAAAAATATTGCCAATGGCAAAGTATTTGGAACCACTGAAATTAGGTTACTGAATAAATAATATAAAGTATAAGTAGTGGGGGGTTCTCAGGAGCTTTTGCCAAGCCATTAATATTTGAAATGTGATGTCTAATATCCTGCGTATAAATATAATTTTTGGCATAAATTCATACCCTTCCATATCATTCTATTGGCCTCACCATGCATATATGTAGCAGTGAAAGATTTTGTAAGCTTAGTATTAATAATTAACCTTTTAAGAAATATTGTTACATTCAATTCATAGTACACAAATGCAAATTCCTATTTAAAAATTAAAGGCACAGTGCAAATTACAAATTGCTCATGTATCAGTGTATTTTAAATACTGTTAGTGTACTGTACATTGGTACATGTTTTATAATTATTAAAGTAAATATAATGTATAAGTATATAATAGTAATATAATTTATAATTTTATTAGTAAAGAGGTGTGATTTTTAGCTGATATGGTAATACTTAAGAATGTAACATAAGAAAATTAAATCTGTGCATAGCTTCCACCTAGATTTCTCAAAGTTTTGATTGTGAGGTTTTTTAAAATTGTCGTTCACTGAAAGTGAATTCCTTCTATGGAAAGGATGGGTATCAAAAAGATCTCTGAGTTTACATAAAGGGCAAAAAATTTTGACTTTGTATGTAAAAGCTCTTTTTTCCTTAGAGTGTTTGTGTTGTTAAAAAACAAATTAAGTTTAAAATATTGCTGACTGATTCAGTATAATTTTCTTTTTTGAACTGAAGGCTAATGAAATATTTAATACTGACTTTGCAGTCCCCACGTGAGATAAGAGTTCCACTGTCAAATCCTGAAAATTTGCACGGGAAGCAGAAGTTACTTAGTGCCTAGCAAAGATTATTTTTTTTCTCCTGCAAAAATAAAATAAATGGTCAAAAAAAAAAAAAAAAAGAGGAAAGAAAAAAAAAGTCTTGGTTCAACTGTGCCAGGCTGGTTGCACCTCTTTATAATGTAACTTAAATGATAAAACATCTACATATAAAAAATTCTTTAGGAGGACAAACAGAAAAACCTTTTCTTCCATTTCTTTGTCTGTTTCAGACACTTGCTGGGACTGAGCATATAGCAAGGATCTCATCCTGTAAATGGTCTCCCTGCCAGTGAAAGTGCCCTTCAGTAAGGACCTATGGAATGACTAGCATGTAATGAGCAACTTGTCAGGACTAAGTATTTTAAGGCAAGACTGGTCAGCTGAAAGCCAGGACCCACCAGCTCTGGCTGTGCTTTCAGCTAATGGAAAGAGAAGTGCTGGAGTCCCACAGCTGGATATATGCTTGCTTTGGAGCTGCCAAACGCTGGGACAGAAGGTGGATCCAGCATGCAGGAATCACTATGTGCCTGTTGGCTGTTTACACCTGCCTTTAGACAATTTTCCCTTTTTCACTCATTGTTTCCAGAACAAGGGAATAAAAAAATTCTCAAGACAGAAAAAGTGCTTGTAAAACCTTAAAAGGCAGTTGATTCCACATTCCAATGCCTTTCAGCTTTCTGTTCTTCCTTCCTTTTTTACAAAAAGGACTAAGCTGCTCATTAAACAGTGTCCCTTTAGCAAAACAGGTGGAGGGTTTATTTTTTTGGCTCCTGTCCTTTTGCCTCTCACTGATTTCGTGGTCACTGTATCTATAGGCAAGCTCACCTTTCCGAAAGAGTAGATCTGACGCTTCCAGTCCTCATGAGCAGGCTCTGAACCTCCTGAGTGCTTGTTGTCAGTCCAGAGAGAGAGCCATGATGGCTAAGAGGAAGGTCAATAGACTCGGAACTGGTGTGAAGGCTAGTCATGGACTGGTAACTTGGTGTGTCCTTACTGCCCGCTGAAGAGCTGCTCAGGTTTGCAGCCCACACAAGAGCACCTGATGTGAAAGAGTGCACTGAGGCAGGACTGGAAGCCAAGGAATGACTTAAGCTTACAACATCTGCATTTAAGTCCGAAGGTTTACTGAAGAGGGGGCTGCTGCTACCACTTTGCCCACCTGCACTGCCCATGCTGCCTGTGCCCGAGGATGGCGATTCCAGGCTGCCTTGCCGTGCCAATGTGGTACTAGGGCTGGGCATTGCCGATGTGGGTTTCACACCTTCAGTACTGGGTGCAGAGGCAGCTTTACCACTTGCCTTGGCACCAAACAACCTAAATGTAAAACAAATAGCTTTAGAGAAACTGAAAGCCGCATTAAACATTCATGGCGCAACATCCTAAGAGCCAAACTACACATTTTTAATTACTGCTACTAAAATCATGCCTAGCTAGTCGACCAGTCACAGCGCAAATTTAAATTCACTTAACCGTATCACAATAATTATGGTTTGTTTCTTTAGAAACAGCTCTTATTCACTCCTATTCAGATGTGCTCTTTGCACAGAGACCCTCCCAGAGAGGTAAAATAATCAATCACACTTTTGTCTTATTAGTTCATAAACAGATTACACTTTCACCCAAATTCGGTAATTAAGCGTTCCCAAGTCATTAGCTTTTAAACTCCTCGTTTCTCAAATCTGCTTAAATGATTGCAACAAACACTTGCAGGATCCTTCATAGTTTAATAAACATCTAAGTATTTGTGCGTTTCCCTCTTCTTGTTTTTTTGCACAGATGGTCATGTGGTCATCAGTCATGTAGTAACCACTCAGACAGAATAAACTGCACCATGGCTAAAGGGGCTCAATTTGTCTCCAAGGGCAAGAATGACAAAAGTGTATTTCACATAATTTCTTCCAGCAATTCTAGATATGAGAATTCTACAGTAATGATGAAAAAATAAACTGTGAGTCCTCTAAAACTTGAACTAGAGGGTCATGTGATGTTTTAATGTATTTCTGGAAATATTTTAAGCTGCAGTTAATGTACAGCTCATAAATTAATGGTAAATAAATGCACAACTTATCATGATGTAAAGTAAGCATGTCTAATAATGTATGAATCCATTTTACATATTACCAAGACCACAAAACTAAGCTGCAGCTCCCCAGCTGCCTGGAGATGCTGCTCTGGTAAACAGGCACAAGAGGGCACTATTGGCTTTTTCTCCAGCAGCGCAAGTGCTCCATCCTAATTTACACTTCATCCAGATTTATACTTCCAGAAACGTTACAATAGAGCATTTACAGTTGAAATTTAGTCTTGCCAATGTTTGTGTCGAAAGATGTAACAAAGCTGCTAAGATAATGAAGTGTTTGTAGGTGGAGCTGCCAACAATATGAAAGTAAATCTTAATCTTTATAATTTAAAGAGCTCTTTAGTTCTCCATTCAGAAAATGGCAATGCCTGTTCCATTGACAGAACGTGCCTGAACACACTGTCCTTCTTCCCTTTGGGGGTTTACCACAGTTTTGAGAGGAAACTTCACATGTGGCTTAACTTAGAATATTTTGGGTAGGAAAGGACCCATAAGGATCTTTGAGTCCAACTTCTAAGCTTCAAACTGTTATGGGGATGTACCTAAAATGCTTAAAGCTCAAGGAGCAGCCATTTCAGGTCTGGGAAGGTCTTTAAATCGCAAAGAAATCATTGTGTTGCATGAGAAAAATACTGCCCTTTTCTTTTTCTGTACTTGATTTGTTTGTGGCAAAATATTCCCTGAAAAGGCTTTTTGCACAGTACTTCAACACATCCAAAACCCCTGCTTTATATATTGCAGCTTCAGGGGAATTACAGAAATGCACTAACCTTCGGAGTGTGGGGGAAGCAATATCTGGGTATTTGGATCCTGGCTGTCTAAGTCCCGGTGTGCCAGAGGCACTTGCCGAAGTTGGGCTGGATTTCGGGGAACTGGACAGCGAGACGCTTTCAGAGTCTGACACTGCCACTTTCTCCTTCTCCTTGTCTGTCTGGTTGATGGTGACAGGGCTGGACCTCCCGGAGCCGATCTTGCTGGGCTCCCGCAGTTTGGTGGCAGCAGCACCCGCAGACTTGCTGCTCACGTTGGAGTCGATGCTGCTGGTGCTGGAGCGGTGGCCTCCCCTGCCAGGGATCCCGCTGCCGCTGGATTTCGATGGGCGCGGCAGACTGCGATACTGCAGCGTTGTCTTGGAGCTCACATGCAGGACGCCGTCATCCTGGTTTTGGGAACCATCTAAGCTCGTCTTCCTTGCTGCGTTGGACTTCCCGCTGATGGCTGAAGATTTTGGCATTTTTCCTAGCGTTGCTGACCCGCTTGTGATGGTCGCTCCACTTGTGGTGATTATGGTAGAAGATCCCAACCCAGACTTCTTGAATCCAAATGACCCTGTAGCAGTTGATCTTGCAATGCCAGAGGGAGGCTTTTTCCCTTCATCACCGCTGCTTTTTCCTGCATCTGATGGAGATCGCTGTATGGAGGCACCTTTCAGGGGAGTTTTCACTTTTTCTGAAGCTTTTGCATCGTCAGTTTTTCCTAAGTAAAAGTATATTTGAAAATGTCACTTGTGTTTAAGCTGCAATATCTTAATGTCTAATTTCAACACTATATGACTACAATTTCAGAATGAAAAAGTACACATATAAAAGAATTTCCCTAAGGAAACAGACCAGTTTGGTCTTTAGTCTCCCATCAGCTATCTGTAGCAGATATGACACATTAAAGGTAAGCATTAAGTATTAAAAGCTTTAAATTCCTCTGAGGACTTCCAGTTTCATATATAGGTAGAAAACATAGCTGTAGAAAATTGTCTTGAATAAACCCTAAGAAATTTTATTTTTTTATGTTAACACTATTTCTGTATGAAAGAAATAACATTTGAAAATAAAATATTACATGTAATAAAAGTCTCTTATGTCCAAGTACAACTTTAATTATGCATGTAGAAATTAGTAGTACTTATAGAGTTCTTTCGTTTTCACTGATTGCATCTTTTTAGCTTATGACTAAGTTTGTTCTGGTTTTAGTTACACAAAATTATCAGGGAGAGATTATGTTATGGAATGAATCATCTTGATCTGTAACAATATCAATTACACAAGCTAATAGTCTGTTTTATCCTTGATGTCTTCTCAAGATTTTTTAAGAGGTTTTCTACAGTCCTGTGTAGTCTTATGTCTATATAACATATATTTCTATGTTCCGTATTTTCTAGAATTTTATTACAACATTCAGAAAGGCTGAAATAAGATGTTCTGTTATAAAAGAATGTGCTCTATTCCTATTTTACAAATAGATAAAAATTGCTATTTCAATTCTAACTTCTCTCTAAGCATCTATTGTATTCTCCTACTAAGTCATAAGACGTAACAGAGTTTTTAATTTACTCTTCAAGTGATTATGGAAGCTTTGGAGGTGGATGACCTAATTTTTCTTAGGAAACTGAAATGCAATAAAGAGCGACACCTGCGAAGCAGAACTGAATCCACTCCTGTTTATATCCAGTACACATTTCATGCTACACAAACAGATGCACATTCCATGATATGGATCAGACTCTGACCCAGCAGAAATACAGATCATTAGTAATTAAGGCCTAAATTACGTGTTGCACAGTGGATGCCTGATCACTTTCAGCGAAACAGATCGGGAAAGCTTAGACTGGCATGCAGCAAACCTTTTAGGATCTCCATTTTTTAATTACTATTTGAGGGGTGTAATTTCTGTATCCATATGATCACCACAGCAATGCTCCTCAGGGATCTCACAGACCAGAGGCTGACCAATGGTTAGCAGTTCCAAATTGCAAAGAAACAAAAGGTGCTCACAAAGGGTAGGAATTCATTCTGAGGTGATCTTTATTAGTTGCCTTTACAACTAGGGGTTGAAGCATGGTCATGCACTATTTTGTCAGGATATAACAAAGCTCCAGAAAATATCCTACTGAGAATTCACATTTCCATAGTAAAATGATGGATTAGGATTAGATGGTCTTAATAATTATCTCTTTCACCAGCTTTCAATTTTTTGCTTCAAAACTAGGTTGCAGAAGTTGTTACTGCTTCTGAGAGGTCTTCGTAAATTTGGTAAGAGGGCATTTAGCACTGACAGTGTATAAATAGGCATTTTTTTACAATTTTTTATCTCTTAATAGTGGTCTATAAAACACCCACAGTGTGTGGAAAGTGATAATTCAGCTTTAGTTCAGAAATAACTCAAAATATAATTTTGAGTCCCCTCCCTTGGATATTCAATCATTTTGACTCAGCTTCTAGTATTTGGCCATTTCTATGCATATGTTCAATTATCAAATGTAAGGTTTTCTAGAGAATAATGATAAGGCACAGATGAGTCCAAAAATGCGTCTTAGAATTCCTTACTAGACATTGACATACACAAATGATAGTACAACAAATCAGTTTTTGTTATGGATGCACCCATGTGTAATTAATAAATTATTAGCATGCATGTAGCAAACTAAGAGTTATAGAAGTGAACAAGTTAGTATGTTATTACAATCTGGGCTTGCAGTCATTTATGGGAGGAGAGAAAAATATGCATATAGTATGTATACATATATAATATCTATCAATAATTTGAAGAGCACTGTAATCTGAACTACAGTTCCTACCTGGGGTCTTGAGGGCACTTGTTCCTGCTTTGTGCCTGGACTGAGTTGCTCCTACTTGTGCAGTCATGCCTCTCCTCCAAGATCCAGTCTGGGACACAGAGAGAGATGTTTTCTGCCCCCCCTTCTCTGACTCTTCAGACAGTCCCGAGGGAAGGCCTTTCCACTTGCCACTGCTGTCTACGCTGCTGTCAAAGTCTTCCTCTGGTTTCTTTAGCTCTTCAGTGCTGCCCCAAGTTTCGCTGTCTGTAACTGAGCGCTTTTCTGAGTCTGTCTTCAGCTGCAAGACATTTGCATGAGAAATGGTCAGTCCCAGCATCTCCATTATTTGCTGATTTCTTAAATTATAGTAGGGGAGGAGAATTTGCTCTATTTGCAGCAAGGGCCACAGAAACTTTCCTTCTAAAACCTTAGTATCCTGATTCCAAAAGTTTTAAAATATACCCATTTGGGGATGAAATTTCTCTTTTTTATTTCAAAAATGTTTAATCCCTTTCTTTTATAGAGAAACTATAATGAAGTTCACTTAACTTAATTTACTCTAATCATTAGCGGTGATACAGTTTTTCCTCAGCTCCACCTGAAGTGAATCACTGTGCTGAGAGATTTTACTAAAAGTTTAGGTGAGTGAATTCCTAGATATACTACTAAAATCACCTCGGCCTGGCTACTCACCTTTTCCTACCCAAGCTTTCCAGTGACTACATTAGGAATATTGTTCCAGCAGAAGAGAGTGTGTTGTGCCACCAGTGAGCAAGGACAGCATTTTCTGCAAAACTATTTATTCTACAGATGATGCCTTTTCTACTGGTCCATTTCTACAGAAATGAATTGTTTCCAACAAGAAACTCTCTTGAGCTTTACTGGCTAATAGAGAAGAAGAGGGGCTTATGCCAGCACTACTCATCTGTGGTGTGAAGGCAACCAGCTGGGCTCATGCTCCCTCTGAAACTCACACCATGCGGAGGATGCACCAGAGAGGACCTAACCCCCCTGTGGCATCTGCCTTCCCTGAGGCATGCTGATAAGGGAGTGCTGCAAGGAGCAGCCCAACAACACAATATAGAAGCTGCGAAAGTGGCTTAAATAGAAACAGAGACTGACCCTACCCTCTGTGCTTGACAAGACTGGTGTTCTTTCTGCTGACACGTTGTTTGGTGTAACTCTTCCTTCTGTGTGTTTCTGCAGCCTCCTGACCCCAGTCTGAAGCCTTATTTGCACATCACCATCTCACCAGTCCTGCTTGCCTCTGCCCCTCTTTAACAGCAAAAAGATGGTGCTGCTCTCAGGTATCACCAGCCTAAGAGGGGCTGCAAAATGGATCGCATTGAGGGACAAGCTATTTATTATTCTGTGCTGTCACAGCTCCTTCACCACAGAGACCCTTCTGTGGCTGTTTCCTAGGCACTGCTGTCATAAGTAGGATTAATACCGATTAGAAAACCAACAGAATAATCAGTTCCTGTTTACATATTTGTTATTTGAAGTGTACAAACTGCAAAAGCTGTCTGCATTTCCATAATTACGTATGTGCTTTGGACATGCTAGCACAGATTATGAGGAAGGATTAATGGGAAAAAAAACCCAAGCAAATATCTACAAAAATATTGCAGGGTCCTTCAGGTGAAAGTTGTCATTAAAGTTACTGTTACAACATGTGTAACATGTAACAACATGCTTACAGACCTTTTCCCATAAATGAATGACTGTAAACATATAGTTATACATTTTTAAAGCAAAGTTCTGAAATAATTTCAAAAAGAGTAGTACTTTTTAAAAACCTCTCTTCAACATTATTATGCTTTTAATTAGAAAATTACAACAAAATATGCAATTTCTGTTTCTGTCTATAGCCAGCTCTTACTACTCCAGTGACTCCAAAAGACTGAGAAAGGGATCTCTGTGTTGCAGTATATCTAACACCTGGAGAATGGCTGGCAAAATGAGTATTCTGTTCATCTCAGCTTCTGACTGAGATTGCCAGCTAGCATGGAATACAGCGAGTTCTGCTTAATCTGCCTGGTAAAGGCATAGCTGATAAAGGTCTGTTCCTAGTCTTCATAATATAAAGAACCTCTGGAATGAAAGTAAAATTTGAACATGCACTGCATCTCTGTCTATTGCTAAATAATTTGCAAATAAAGCAGAGGCCTATAGAGCAGCTAGAACATGAGATAATCCAAATGAAAACAAAACGCAAAGAGTCAGCCTGAGATTTTCCTATCCGCATGATTATGCAGAACAAGTAAGCCAGAACTAGCTGACCATCACTGTTGATGTGAAAGGGAAGAGGCTGATCTCCAGTCAGCAACCATGGAAGTCCCCGACAGAGTGGGAAAGGCAATGATAAGGGCTGAACAATGTTGGCATTTGTGTGAGTATCTTTGCATGAATACAGCACTGGTCTGATATCTGTCCTGTTGGAGATTAAAGTAATTTTCATTACAAAAGTAACTATATTTCCCTATTGTCTGTGGGAAATGACAAATATGTGTTTTCCCCCTGCTCAGAGAGTCTGCTACACTGTACATCTACAAAACAGACTTCTGAATTGCAGACATGGGCTGCCTGCAGGAGTGTAAATGGAATCAGAAGTGTCAGTCTTGTGTCCTGAATAGTTGACATCAAGTCACTGGAGGCAACGACTCTTCCCCTATGCTGAGTGTTCAGTCTTGAAGTTCCCTGCTTGTAAACAGGAGATGACATGGCAGAGAACACTCTCCTATTGAGACAAACTTTTCTGGTTCTATTTCTTTTTTTTTTTTTGGGGGGGAACTAAGTCCTGCAATGATTCTGTATTGACTTTTCTATCACTTGCAATTTTGAGGGGAGCTGGGTAGAAATGCTGGGATACCTGGCACAAGAACTTTACATACACAGAAACACACACACATATATGTATTTTGTATATAGTTTGTGGCTGTATGCTATTCAGAACTCTGCTCTGACACGAGGCATTGTCAGCTTGCATTGACACTTTCATCCCTGGACCTAAGTGGGGAGAAGAGAATCTCTGCCATCTGGACGGACAATATAGCCTGTGTATTTCTTCCCTGGTATGTTTCAACTCATAAAGGACAAAAAAGATGTTATTTTAAATTGTGTTATCTGTTGAAAGAGATACTCCAAATGAGTTGAAGTGAGTAGAAATCCACCAATCACAGATGCAGTCATACCCCATTTGTTTTGTGTTAGGGTGCAGCAGGGGCTGGGCAGTGGGGGCTCCCCCAGGGCGGGCACAGCTGGATCTCACCAGCCAGCACCTTCAGCAGCGATGTGTGCCCTGGGAGCAGAGTATTTGAGAAGTCAGCTCACAGCCCAAGGTTGGGTCACTGGGGTCTATGGGCTTCTTGCATTCTGATATAATAGAGGATTTTGTAAAATATGAATATTTCATTTGTTTAGAGACATTGATACCAAACTTTGTCTTTTGTTATCCTGCATGCTTGGGGACTGTTGCAACAAATGGCAATGGAAAGCTACTCACCTGGGCATGAGTATTCTTCCTTGAAGAGGCTGTTATGTTGGAATAAGAGCTGACAGATGAGGTAGTATTCAAATCATCTGTGCTGATGTTGTCAAGAGTGTCACTGAGGCCACTGCTAACTGAGCTGCTGTCATCCCAGCTGCAGAGAAAGGATCACATCTACTTTACATACTGTGTCTCCATAGACAGAACACATCTCAAAATCAATAGATGCAATTACTTATTTTTCAAGTGATTTGCCAGAAACTTTTCAGTAATATTTCCTAAGGTACAATGAATATTCTTTTCCAGATTTTTAAATTAATTATTCACTCACAGTCAAGTGGTTGCTTGTTCAATTAATGAAAGATGCAGGTGTCCCCAAAAAATTACCATGAGGTCTAAGTGTAAGTCATTAAAACAGTTTGTTTCATGCTTCATTGCAATCACATTCAGTACACCAGCAGAGAAATCCATTAAGCCTACATGATATTGCTAGCCAAAACATGATTAATATCTTGGAGAACACCTGATGAATTTTCAGGCTACATAAAAATAAAATAAGTATCTTTTCTGCAGCCTAATCCACTGTCAGCAGGAAGCCAGTACTTTCAAAAGTTTTATTTTCTTGTCTTCAGTCTCTGTGTAGTTGGTGCAATGTCATCAAAATACGAATCCCTGAGAATACAGTCACTGGAGCTGACAGAGAACACGTTATACATCTCTGAAGAAATGCAGTCTGTCCACTGTTTTGCTTTGGGAGATTGAGGCAAAGGATGCAAATAGAGAAATGTCACTACCAACTCTCACAAAAGCCTTGCTTTTGTATGGGAGGGAGGTTAATCTGTGTTTCTCAAGATGTTTCTCTATAGAATTGCTTCTCTATGGCATTAAATTTTTACTTTTATCTTATTGCCATATACAGCATTATACTCCCAGTTTTGCGACATCTCCACCTGTTAATCTTGTTCTGGATTATTCCCAGGCCAAATGTTTGAAAAAAAAAAATCACCTTATCACTTTCAATGGGGTTCATCTCCTATAGTTGTAGCTATATAAAAATCAGGTATCTGGTTTAAGATACTTAGGCATCCTCTCCAACCAGTATAAAAAACAGCCTCTTCCAGGAGGTAACTCTTCCTGGCTTAAAATGTCACAACCTTGTGGGATAACTGTCCACTGAAGGTGCCTCTTTTTGTCTTTTCCTTTCCTAGAGAGAAGAGGGTTGATAAAGCCTCTTCTAGATGTATAACTTCTACAAAGATAAAGCTAGGTGTTTCCACATGCTGATAAAGTGCAAAACTCAAGACAGTAAATTGTATCCTTGCTTTGCTGTAGCCTCATGAGATGCTTTATAGACAAACAAATTAAATGCAATCCCACAGTCAAAATAAAGCTCGGTACTATTGCTACTAGTCATTCAGAGCAAACACAAAAAATATCTGTGTCTTTATTTTAATTTGGAGTTTTGGGAGACAACAGCAGTGACAGTGAACTGCATGGAATAAAATGTGTGCTGATGCACCAGAAAGTTCAGTGCACTAGTCCTGTATCATAGCAACTGCAGCAAGCACTACCTTCCTTTTGCAAAAGGTAGAAAATCACATTAGTGAGCCAGCTCAGTAACAAGATAAACATATTTCAGAGGGCAAGAGTTTACTACAGAGCTGCACTTTCCACTGCTGAGTACAATGACTACAAATAAATGTGTCTTCTGCTCCATTTCCAGGTAATAAACACACTAGTGACTTAATAATGAAATTATAATGTCATACATTATAGGCTGTCCACATTCATCTAAGAACCATCTCTGGAAAACTAGTCATTTATGTTTGCTATATTTTCCCCTGTCTAATGCGATGCATAATCATTGATGCTACAAAGCCATTATTAAAATGCTGTGCACCACATGGGAATATACCTTCAGAACAGTGTTAAGACTGAAAATCTTAAAGATGGATAAAAACATAAATAATATTAAATGTGATTAGGTTGTAGAAAAGATAATATTACTTCATTAAAAGCTGCTTTTTAGAAAAGAAAAAAAAATCATAAGCCAGATCTAAGATTATATATATATATATATTAGATACTTCCAGAAACAACGTAAGCTTTTAATGTGTGACATTCATGTCAAATAATATTTGATAATCAGTTTTCTGAGTCTAACTAAGACCCTGGGGACCAAATTGCATCTTGTTTCCCCATACCTCTTTGTTATTCTACTCTATTTTAATTTTTGGTACTTCATTTTGTTATCATTTTTCTCTGTAAGAAAATTCACATTTTCTAAATTCTGAAATAGTTCAGCTGATTCACAAAATACAACTATGTTCTCTACAGCCAAAGTTTTCAGGCAAAAATTACTACAATCATGTTTTCTTTCTATTATGGCTTTTCTAGGGTGTTTCACACTCATCACACCTCACTCACTGGTGGATTATTAGTGGGTCTGGGGAACACTCATGGCTGTGTCTAAGTTGAACAGATGATTATTCTGACACGTCCACTACTGACCTTTCAGAGACATCACTGTATTTGTTTACCTGCTTTCTTTCTGGCATATTGTAAGGACTGTTAGAGAAAGGGATTCCACTTGACACTATGTTTTGTACCAGCCTTTTGAAAAGATATGGTAAAACCAGAAAACTCCAACAGAATAGACCGTATCAGCCACCATTTTAGCAATGAAGATTGTTTCTTTTACTTATTTTAATGTATTATCAAGAGTTCTTATAACTTGCTCATGCAGCTATATTTTTTATATTTCTGTACTTACTGTTTCTACTTTTACCTCTTTCCCCAAATCTAGATAGTGTAGTTGCTATCAGACAAGTAAATATATTTTTGATAATGAAAATGCCTTATTTGTAATTTGGAAAAGACATTCTTGATGATTCATATTATTGTATCCTTTAAGCTAGCAAATGCATGACAAAAATATCTGATAAAATTATTGTGCATCACTTTGATACTGAAAACCCATTCTTGGGAGTCTACAACAAACTCTCTCATTTTAGTTCTTGTTCCTCCTACCCTTCATCAAAACAATATTCATTTGTATTTTAATATATTGGCTAAGATTCACCTTTCATTTTCACTTTATCTTTCATTTATTTTTCTCTTTTTCACACATTGTTCAGAGTCTATGACAGGTCAGGTTAGTACTGCTGCTCATTAATACCCGACACCACTTTGCTTTTAAAGGCACATTTTAGCTACTTACAATGCTGACAAAATTTGATTCTTTTATTTTTTCTTGGCATCAGCCTCAGGTTGATTTCTTTAAAAGAAAATGTCAGCAAATGGTGTTCAGCTATCTGGGAGACTAAGTGTAAAGAGAAAAGTGTCTTGTTTTGACAAGTTCTGGCAACTTTTTCTTTGAGAAACCCCTGGATCCCAAGAGGATCTGGAGAAGAATCTTGATATTCAGCAAGCCATAATCTTATTAAGGATATGAATTTTGCTATTTCTAAGAGAAATCTTCTAAAATCTGAATAATTCATAATTCTCTTCAAAATCACTACTTGCATGTATCTGACAGATTTTTATTTTCAGCAGCTCAGCTCTTTTTGCTTTGTCTGGGTTCAAACTGGCAAACAAGGAAAAAGCAAACAGCCCAGTAGTCAGTGCTCTCCTTGCAAAAGCATGTAACACGCCACAGTTTTTGATAACAAAACCACGTATTATTTTTTCTCTAGAAATGCTTGTAAGAGGTCTTACAATGCTTGTAAGAGGTCTGCTTTAGGGATGAATCTGCATTTTGCATTACAGGAAGATGCCTTCTATCTTCTTTCAAAGAAGTTGAAAGTTCTTTAACAAAAGGGAGTATATGAAACATGATTGAAGCCCCTGGTGTACCAAACTCCCTGCAATCTGCAAGGTGAATACTTTAACTAACAGTTTTTAATAAATTGGGCACCAATAATGAGCTTCTAATTTACTTTACTGGTTAGCATTTGACTTGCAAAAATGTAATGCACAAAATGTGTGCTTTGAACCTACATTTTGCTGCAGGGATACCTTAAATTTAGGTTACTATCAACTCAAATTGCATGTTAAAGCCCAGCACCTCTTTTTAGGCCTTACTATTGCTGTCCCTCAGCTTTCCAGCTGTAAAGTGGAGATGACACACGCACAAACAGTCACAATGATGGCCACTGTGTTACAGCTTACATCCAAAAACATACCTCATGCCTTCTGACTTTGCCCAGACTCTTTGCAATAACTTAGCCAATATTCTTTCTGTTTAGCTCTGTGTTTTTCTTTGAAGTACTAGTTATGTCGATGAGATTATTTGCACTAGCTAAAGCTCATCCCCCACTTCTAGCCTGAATCTTTGTGAAAAATTCTTGCCCATTTTGAGGCAAGAAATAACACTTCTGCTGGAGAAGACTTCCACACTATTTGTCACTAATTGGTGAAGGTGGCTATGCATATTGTACACATCCCAGTGCTTCACAAACTGCTCCAAATGCTTCAAGCAAAGTTTCAACTCATTGACCATATCAAATACTCCATAAAGTTGAGAAATTCACAACTTGCTATCTACACAGTTGGTAAGTCTCCATTATCACTCTTTGTCTCAATTTCCTTAGTGTGCGCTAGTACTGAAAATATCTCCTCATAAAAATCCTCTCATTGACCTCCCTACCACATAGTGCTCTGGAAATAGCAACGTGTCTGAAGTCAAAACACCTTAACACTGAGTGCTTAACCTCAGTATGTAGAGCTGAACAAAGATTACGAACACATTCCAACAAGCATTCCCTCAAATGGCAAGATAAATTGCACTCAGCTGTGCTCATGAAATGTTTTTCTTTGCTTTCCACAAGTATCTGGTTTGTTGCGGTTTTTTTTGAGTTCACACACTGAACTATATGAACCAAATGAGGAACATTTTATACAAAATAGGACATTTCACACACCAGGCAGGCAAGCAATAGAGCTTTAGGGCAAAGATGCAATTTCACTGTAGCCTACATAATGAGGACCTGCAGAAAATATGCAACACATTTTTCTAGATTTTTGCATGAGGTCTAAAAGTACTGGATTAGGAGAGCAACAGCTGACAGTATGTGACAAGAGGAAGTAGTATTAGCAATCTGTATTAGGTCCATCGATACCTAAATTATCATCCTTTAAAAGTACTTGTTTCAGAAGATCAAAGCAGTCTAGTTGCAGACAAGACATGACAGAGCACTCAGACATGACCGAGCACTCAGACATGACCATTCTTCCATCCACCCTTCCTGTTTCTATTTTCAGCATTTTCCTACTAGCCCTGAAACTTGCCATCTTACAGAAGTCCACCATACTGATAAGTTGGGTTGATGCCTGGGATTTGTTGCAACATTGGCATACTTCATTAATTTTTGAGAACACTTCCAGCCAAAGTGCTTAAGTGTGCAAATAAAAAAGCTTTACACAAGAAGATATCAGACACAGCAAGAGTCCAATCAATGTGCTGTCAAGAATGCCAGAAAATTATGGTTCCTTCAATGTATCCAGCCCCTGGCATTGTTTGACAAGTTGCTGGCATTGTTTTCTTTGTTTCATTAACCATTTTTGCAACCAGAACCAGGAGCTACGGTTTTCAAAAATACAGCTCTAGAAAACAAAACCAAAAACTTTCCTCTTAAAATATTAATTTACTCAGAATAACTGCTCTCTCTGGGGAGGTTTGTAAATGAATGAAAATAGCACTGTATTTGTCACATGCTTTGTACTGCACATGAAGAGCTTTAGACCACAGCAGTAAACACATGTACTTGATTAAGAATGAGGAATCGTTAGTCACATTTTTGCTAATGCCAGTGGAACTCACATATCCCCAGGGACTTTTGTGTGGATTTGTGATTCAAGGAATCTGAACACATTTAGCAAAACCACCTTCACTGGCTTTTTATAGCGACTTTGAGCTTTCAAACTGTGAAGATGTTTTAAAGACTTCTAAATCATTCATTGCCATGGCAGGTCAATGCAAGGTAGTGCCCAAGTGTTTTTCTCTTGCTGGGGGGGAATGGTCTTAGAGGACAAATAAGACAACTGAGATCATGACACAAGAGTAACACTGTAAGCTGAAAAGAGACTTGACTTCCGAATGAGGATCTACAATTCCATACTAAGACCAGGTCAACGGTGAGCAGTGAGGCATTATCCCTCTCTCTGCCTGCACAGAGCTCATTGTTTTATGCCAATGAATCCCCAGATGACACAGCTTTCCCTGTCCCTTTCTTAGAGCCTCTGGATGTCACGACACAATTTTTCATAGAAACAGTAGAGGTATGAGAAGCACCAGCAATTTTTTTGATTAGTATAGCATACTTCCATGTTTGCCAGATAAGATGCTAGCACACTAGTCTACTGCAGTGGCTAGGACTGGGACATCCTCAGTTACACTGGATAATTATTTAAATTACCTTACAGTTTTCTGAAAATACAAAATCCCTGGATTTAGCCACCTGTGAGGTGCACAGCTACCTGGGGTGTAAGGTAATTTGTGTCAGTGATGTGCAAGGTATCTACATTAAATGTTAGCTGGGAAATAAAAGGTTGTCATTAATCCCCAAGGTAGTCAGCAGATTACCTGCAAAGGCAGATATATCCCAAGGGTAAGCAGGAAAGACTGGAGAGATAACAGCAAAGTAAAGGACTTAAGCTATATGCCCACAGTAGAAAGTCTGAACTAGTACACATTTGCTTTGGTCACACAGGCCCTGCAAGTGGAAGACAGAACTCACTAACCATGAGCTAGTGTTTAAGCTACTTCTACACACATAAAATCCATAAAACAGGAACAAAATGCAAAAAATCAGCCTCCACAACACACTCCATGGAGGTGGTTATTGCTTCTCTACAGCACACCAGTGAAGTGTGTATTAACATGCATTCTGAGCTGCTGCCATGAAATCTCTTCTCTGACCCCCATATTTCAGGTCATGTTTCAGGAGAGTAAGGCAGGACTCAGCCTAATATAAAGACTTTATAGCCACTTCGATAATTGACTTTTGAGAACAGAAATGATCTCTTAGCTCATTAAGAGGAAAAGATAAGAAAATAATTGGACAGTTTTACTTAAAGCAACTCCTCACTAACATGCCAATATTTCAGCTGGCAAAATCTCTCCTTCAAAGTTCAATTCAACATGAATTAATCCCTTTTAAATCTTGTACTGTGATCTCAGCTGCTCATTATTCATGAAACAGCTACACTGACCCTTCACAGACAGACTCAAGAGGGCACAGAATTTGTAAAATCAGTACTTTGCTTCATTCCACAGACTGTTAGAGCCAAAGCCCAGACCCTGAACATAACTAGAAACTTGCACGAGCCATAAATTTTCCTATAGCTATTCCATGCTCATAGCTAAATGCAAACATAGCCAGCTGGACTCATACTTCACCACTTTTTCCTCAGCAAGTGTAATGCATTACCTGTCATACCCAAACAGGGCAACTGCCAAAGCCTTAATCCTGAATTATTTTGAGGTACATCATGCCATGTACATTCCAAAATGGATACACTCAGTATATTCGAAGGAAAATTGTTTAGAGTTAAAAAGAATAGGAATGTATTAATGCACCTGCTTTCATGCAGTATCACTTTGCAAGGGTTTTTAAATTCATGTTAGAAATTTATTTTATACCAAGATCCAATTAGAAAATTATATCCTACTTTAGATATTAGAGCTAGCCAAGAGCACAATTAAAGAAAACTGCATTTTTGCAAGGTCAGTTAATTTCCATATTCTTCCAAGCATTTAATAAGTGCCTTAAGAAATAATTTGGTTTTAGAGCCAGCAGGGGAAAACAAAATGAATTGATGGAAGATGTACATTCCTTGTGATAATTATACATACCTTGCAAAACCTGCATACCCACACCACAGGATCTGAATAAGTCTTTGCCAGAACCCCTTCTGGTTTCCACTTATTTCTGAATACAACACTTAATCTGACATGATAGGGACAGCAGAAAGTTATTATCTAACTCTAAATTCATAACAGAATATATCAACAATCAGAAGAAGGAATTTTGCAAAATGAAACTTAGGCATTGAATAAAACAATAAATATCCAACTAGGAAGATATTTCATTTCTGGAATGCAGGCTGTTGTTTTTCTTCTTTTTTTTTTTTTTTTTTTTTTTACATGAGGCAGATAAACAGCATCCATTTTTAATTATATTTTGAACAGTCTATGGAAAATAGTAATATAGGGGCTGAAGCAAGATGTAAGGAAGTAATTCCATCAAGAGCTGTTGACAATATCATAACAAGCCAAGGGAGAAAATCTTTTGATGGAATTATCTTCCCGCTGCTGTTTGTTAAATTTTCTACATACTGGATGCAAGAGATGTTTAAATTTTTCAAATGCAGATTCAGACAAGTTAATTAACATTAGTTGAAGGAACATAAACAAACTATCTGCCTATGCAGTTCTTCAAAAGATAAAAAGCAATATAAAGCCATACTACTTCTTGTTACCTCACTACTTCATGAGGTAGAAATTTCATTCTTTGTCGCTGTTGAGCAGCTAGCAGAGTAATGAATGCATCAGTTCTCAGTGGCAAGAAGGAATGACCTTTATTGTTTTGATTTCATCACATTTATAGAGTTCTCAAAAGTCACCCAGATTGGTCAGTCAGAAGCCTTCCCCCAGGCCTGATTGGCCAGGCCTGCACTGCCCAAGTTCTGGGACACTGTTCCAAAACATCCAAACTTTATCTTTATTTACAAAACACAAGAAAACCTCTCATGGGAAAAACTGTGCTAGCCACAGCTCTTCACTTTGTATATGGCCAATTCCCATTCCCAAATGGGAAAAGATAAATGAGGTCCCACAAACTTATAGAAGAATCTCATGGTATCTGCATTTGCAGTGGAAGAAAAATTATACTGAAACCAGCCCCTTAAACACCCTGAGATAAGCAGAATTTGCCATTCACCTTTGCAAACTGCCAGTCAGCTACTTCAGATGGGAGGGAGGTATTGAAATATCAAACCTCTTTACTCAACCTTGTCTCTACAGTATGCTAAGAAACCAAACAGATCCTCCTGATAATTGTTCAGAGGAGAACTATTCCCAGTAATTATATGCCCAATGTCAAAGCCCTGATTTACTGGTAAACTGCTTTACTGTGTACAGGCTCTCACATTTAAGCATTTTTGTTGCTAGAACAACCTGTCTTGTTTTTGCTTATAAGCAGAAGCAGGGATTTATTTTTCCCGTCTGCACCTAATTAAACTCAATCTGAAAAAAACAGTGTACATAACTATGTTAGCAGAATGATAAGTAAATCTGTCTTCATTGTGTTCATGATACTCATCCTATAAATTTCCATGATGTAGCAAGACTTAAATCCAGCAGTTTTATACCGCAATACAGCAAGATTTGTAGTGGTTTTGGCTGGTGAGGAATATTTGTTACCCCACACTGTCATTTGCTTAAAATGGAAAGATGTGGCAGACAGAGACTAAACCAAAATTCTTATGTTTAATTTGTAATTTCACTGGGTTTTTTTTAATCATCCTTTACAATTGTAGGCTGACAGTAACAACAGAGAGTTGGACACCTCCTATCCTTGCCTCCTCATTGCAGAACTCCCTAATAACCTTCTTACCATAACATGGCATAACATGGTCCCAGAGCTGGCAGCCTTGCACTGCCATCCAAGGAGCAGGGAGAGCATTCTGGCTGCAGGACACATCCCTGAACACATGAGCAGTGTTGGAAAAACAGTCCCTCTGAAAGTGTAAATGAGTTTACTCTGGGAGGCAATGGGCTTCCTCACGCATACCCTTGTACAAAACATTTTTTCCTTGCAGGTCTCAAGAGGAGGTGCTGGATTGTTGAGGTTAGCAGTACATTGTGACTGCGGGAAAAGGTGCTAGTTCCAGGCCTAAAGAGCTTCTTAATAAAAACGTTCCCCCTTGAAACTCTTTGAGAACTTGATCCACCCAAATATTTTCAGATAACGAGGTAAGCCTATTTCCTGAAGCCTAATAGGATTACTTGCTTGCAATCAGCATTGCAACAACAACCTGTCTAGCAAAGGACAAGTTAAGCTGAACACAAGGATCCTTCTTCTCTTGGCTTTCCTTGCCAGGATTGTCTCTCACACCTCTTGCTTCTTTCCTAAATTTTGCTGAGTAATGACCCAGGTTACTCCTTTAGCAGAAAGTAGGAAAGGACATTCCCCTGCATCTGCATGACCTGACTTTTAGCATCAGTAAGGAATAAAGGCTTCATTGGTCACTCTCCCTGTTCATCTGCCCTTCAGGGTCTTGCTCATCACTGCTGCCTAGGCAAAACCACTGACTAATTTTAATAAAACTTTGTAGAAAACAAAAAGGTCAAAAAAATTACAGTTCTCTCAAGAAAATAGCCATATGAAGACAGAGGTAAAGCAGAAGTATTTCTGAAAGAAATGTGCAATATGAATTAAATATATCAGACATTCATGACTCTGTACATAAATCAGACTGCTTATAAATCAGCAAAACCAAAAGCTTAATGCAGTTCAGGTGCATATTTATTCTCTTTTTAATAAATAGCTTAAAGGAATATTTTTATTCGGGTCTGAGATTTGCAGATTTTCTGATTTTTAATTCCTTCTAGCCTTTTTACCAATGAAGGTCAGGGTGCTGAGTTTAGAAAACACAGTTTTCAGAACCTAACTTATTTACAGAGGTTTAGCCATCCAAGCATTAACTGGATATTTGGATTTTTTTAATATCTCAAATCCTCAATATTTTCTTGCTCTGCATTAAAGGGCTATCTTGGAATTTACATTATTGACACTGCTTAGTTTAAGGTAAAATCTGTTTGAAGGGTTTAATGTTATCTTTAATCCTGACTTGTGCCAGGCTTTTGCAGCAAATCTAAATGCTATTCATTTGCACCTTATGCTACATAACTGCTTTTCGCTAGGTCATTAACAGCAATCATTGATAGTAATAGTAATTTAATTGTGCTCAGAGATCACAACTGTCATTGACTCTATCACCAGGAGTTTTCAAATATATTTCTTATTCCACATGCCAGTGGTACCTCATTCTTTTTGGTCCCATAATCCCTTAAAAAGTCCCTGTTCCATGAGTTTATCATCTTGCCCATGAGGGTAGGAGCTCACGTATGGAACTATTACTTGAGGTTTCAACCTAATCCCTATCCAATTTGTAAGACTCTGGAGAAGGCAGGGTTTTAGGAGTAAGTTATAGGCCAGATAAATTTCTCAGGTTTCTGGACTATGAAAGGGTAAATCATCTGGCAGCTGTGTGGATATAAAGCCAGGTGGAAATTTCCAAAAAATATTGCTGACAACATAGTAATTTTTTAAATAGAAAATAAAACATCTTGCAAAATTAAAAAAAAATATTTACTCAAAATATGGAATAACTTAGGAACTAATTTTTAAATTTCAGTGAATCTATACTTAGTGATATTAAAATCAGAAATAACTTTCTTGCACTGAGAAAACAGGTGTAATAGGACACTATGAATTTTCTTTTTGTATCTTAGCTTTCAGATGGTTCAATTTACTTAATTTGATGTTTCAAATTATTGTGGAAAACTGTACTTAACATTGAACAAAACTATCTTTTTCTAAATTGAAGATCTTCAATAAAATATTATAACATATACTAGTGATATGAAAAAAGTATATATAATAAAATAATAAAGAGTAACATAAAACGGAAACCAAAATTTTGAAAGATCCTTTCTTTTCTCTTAAATCAAACATATTCAAATTTCTCTTGTAACAAACTAAAAAAAAAAAATTGAATACACAAAATTGAATACACAAAATTGAATACAAAACCAGAGCCAAAATATGAAAAATTCCTTTAAAAAGAAATTACATATTTTGATCAAATCTCTAAAGATACACAATCAAAAACAATACCTAATTTTTATGCATACTAAACATTTTGGTATTCTTCCTAGTACAGAGACAGACATTTCCTGTCCTTGCTACCTTCTGTTTTGTAAACAATTTTCTTCAAAAAATTAAGAACCCAAACCCTTTAGAAAGTTGCAGTCCTTCTTCTGGGTAACAGAATAGTTCCCTTGGCTGTTTTTAGCTCAAATTTCAGAGAAACAGTACATTAAAAGAACCCCTATCAGCTGAAAAGGTGGCAGCACTAATGTATCTCACCATGAGTCCTCCCTTTCCAGGGGACAAAAGTACTGAAATTACTACTACTGCCAGATTGACTGAAAGAGAAAAATGGTGCTCATGGATTCAAGAGACTTTTGACACAGCTTGTCAGTGTGGTGTGAATGGGAGGTTTTAGAAAGGGGGCACATTTCTGCCTCTAAGCATCCTCAGCAGGAGGAAAACAATGCCTGATCTCCCTGGATGCACAAAGAATTACCTGAATGAATTTACTCCCCTAACATACCAAAACCTATCAAAAGTTTAAGTAATTTAGTTCTGTTTCTCTTGGATTCTGGAAGATTGGGAAGCGCCCTGAGGTTAACACTAAGGGGCAGAAAGAGAATTCTGTGACAGGACCAAAGAAGTGGTGAATGACAGCGACAAAAGTCCTATGGCTGTTCCTCCCCAGCCCACCACAGACACACACGTGCTTGAGGAATGGTAGCAGCAGACAGAGGCAGGACAGGAGATTTTGGCACCTGATGGGTCTTTTCTCTCTGTTAAGGCTTATGTGCTCTGTCAGTCCCACTGCATCCTGCCAGGCACCAGGGGCAGGATCTCTCCAGGCAGCTCACTCTGCTGCACAGACACCTCATCTCAGAGCCAGTTTAAACGCCTCTCCAAAATTATGATGATTCCATTGGGCTTGCAATCAAGAAGCTTTTTAAGTGCAAGTTATCCTTGCAACTTTGTGAAATTTTAATTAACTATAGTAATATAAATTGCAGGTTTGGTATTTATTGTTACCACCCAAAAAAACCCCAACCCCAAGCAAGCTGTGAAAGTGGGGAAGTGGATCTAAAATCACTGAGAAAAGAAAAAGAAAGAAAGCATGCACACCATTCTTTCAGTTCACTTTTTCTACATGAAAAAAGAAAAAAATACTATAAAGGATAGGCATGAAGCCTGTAGTTCTGCTGGAAAGAGAACAGAAAGGACTAGAATCCTCTTTACCACCTGTTAGGAGAACTGAGACTTAAAATTCTCATCTGCAATGTTGCAGAAATATTTAGGATGCAAGAAAAGCAACAAAAGACCAGACAGCAAAAGATTGTGGAAATATGATGGATTGCAGCAGAGAGGGACACCAAGCTCAAACACTGCATGAAAAAAGGGTGAATGTCACCTACAAAGGTCAGAGCTCCAGACATTAGCAGGGAGTAGAGAGCTTGGAGAATTGAATTATTGCATTGTCTCTACCCTAGATACATACAGCCAGGCAAAGGGCACTGCAGACAGCAGCACAGGGCCTGCAGCAAAAATCCTCCCATGCAATTCCAGCAGAGAAAGTATGTTGCCTTTACATTAGTCAAGTACTTTCTTTACTTACTTTTCACCTGAAATTCCCCTGTTCTCTCCAATTTAACCTAAAATTCAGATAATTTTTGCTCTCTGACAGACTACATAAAATTATCAGAAGCAGCGGAAATTAAAGGGCAGAGGGTATTGCAGTAGTGAGAACAGGTTATGGCAGGCTGGAAACTCCAGTGTAAATTTACCTTTTAAAATCTCCAGCACATACAATATTACTATTACTGATATCATAGCTCTTCTACAAATAATCAATGTTTATAACATCTAGCTTTCTTCCTAATAAAAAGGAACATTTGTAATCTCCCAAAATTGCAATTTCCAGGATGGATACAGAATTACTGGCTTAAATACAAATCACAACATGTCCTAAAATGATTTTGAAGAACTTAAATTTGAGTAAAGGGGTACCTATCTTATACTGGTTAGCAATTGAGATTATTGTGCTAAAATATAACAGATAGGACCAACTATGAGAGAAGCAACATTTATTTCAGAAGTAACATTTATTTATTGCTAGAAAAATGAATGATGACTACCATTTTCCTTTGCAGTAGTGCAAAAGAAAATCCTGCGAAACCACCACTCCCTTTTCTTGACAATATTGCTTCAGTCACCGCAAAGGCAAAGGAGGAGCACAATCACAGAGGAAATTCTTCAATTGCCTTGCTATCTTTTGTGGCTTTTTCCAAAGGAGGAGAACAACAGAGAGAATACTCAGAGAGAGGACCTCTGACCTTGCTTCCCTTTTTGCTAACTCGCTGCCTTAGTAAAGATGTGTGCTTCCTTATCCTTCATTCAACTCTCTAATTTTCATTTGGCACCTCTAACATTGCCATTGCATCTAAGAGAAATTCATGTGAAGTTCATGTTGTATTCAAGTAATACCATTCAAATTTTCTGATTGTGAGATACTTAAATACAGATGATTGTTGTATGTGTTAAATGGGTTAAAGATCCACTTTTAATAACCATATTAAAACTTAATGTTGGAGACAATATATAGACACTGTTCAAAAGCCAGGTGGCCATGGGGTACTCTATGCTCAGCAGTGAAGCTCTGTGTATGGCTTTCCCCTCTCTTGGCATTCTCTTTCTCTGCTGAGGCACCTGATACATGTACATGGGCTTAAGCCCACATTAGCTTTCAGCCTCAGATTCATTCTACAGAAATCTAGGCTTCAAGCCAAAATGTCACTTTAATTAATGCTGGTGAAGAGTGAAAACAAGAGTCCCAAGTAAAAGTTCAAGTAGGAAGCCAGTGGCAGTCTGCAAACAGACTTGCCCATGACTTGACCAGCTCATGACAGGTGCTCCCACACACAGAAAAGAGAATCTGGTTGTTAACAGATAATTAAAGAAAACATCACAGGATTACTTCTTATGACAAACAGGAAGACTCCATAGGATTTTCATTCACTTATTCAAGTTTTTCTCTGAAAAACTGCAAATTTTACCCCTTCCTCCTCTGATTAAAACACAAGCATGAGTCATCCATGGTCTGTCTGCAACGCTGCAAAGTCTAGGAGTCTCCCAATACTGACAAGGCTCTCAACCCCCACTTTTTTGCTTTTACACTGCTATTAAAAGCATTTGGCAGAGTAGAACATGGCAAGCTTGGTTCAAGCCTCTGGTCATTTTCAGATCTGTCAAATGTGATGGCTTACACTTGGGAATGCTGGAGTGTGCAACCTTGGAAAATAAACAAGCTATTAATCTCTCCCATAGACTGTGCAGCATGTGAGTCCATCTCATTATCTCTTTGTTCTCTTCCACTATCAAAATAGTCTGTCAGTAGAAGTCAAGATATTTATTTGTTAAGAAAAAAAATCTGACATCTACTGATACTTGATTCTCTGTTTATTTGCCTTTTGTCTTATCAAATTCTTCAGGTTAGGTTTTTCTAACAATTTTTGGGCTTTTTGTTTGCTTGTTTTTTATGGTATAAAAACTTTTAGCAGAGTTTGCCTGAAGGAAATTTTCACTCTTTTGCTGAAAGCAATTTCTTTTAAAACCCCTTACTAAAGACACCCACAAAAGCAGAAGTCTCTTGGGGAAGAAATGAAACAAATTGAGATATAAACCAATGATAAATTTTTTAAAACAACAATTGAAAACAATGAAATATATTTCATGAAGCAGCTCACAATTAAATGCCTGATCCTAGCTAGCCTTTTTAAAGGAATTAGAAATTCGTAAGGATAATGCAAATACACATTTTTAATATTAGAATAAAAATAAAAGCCCCTTTATGTTCTAAGGTATAAATGATCCCTAAATACCTTTCCCGTAGGATTAGCATTTTCCTAAGACTTTCCTTAGAGAATGGAGATCGCCTTTGTTATTACACTGTAATTTAGAGAATTTTCAGCACTTACTTCTGAGTGATTCAGAACATAAATTTCTTGATGTTATGTAACATCATTTTTCTTTATGACACGTAGGATTTGGGTAGAGATCAAAATTCTCAACCATTGATGTCTAAAACTGTGACAGTTAAGCAGTTAAGGACACCATCAAATAGCCTGATTTTCCCAGCTATTGCACACCTTTATGTCTGTTAAGAGACAACCTGTCTAAAATTACAGCAAATAATGCATCTGAGCTAGGAAAGCAGAAAGGTCTCCTATTACTTCTTTATTTCTATCTATTACTCCCAGATATGAGACAGATTAATTTGCTGCTTTAAATTATCTGAATTAATTTCTTAGCCCCTTTTTATTTTTAAAGTTTGAAGGGGGAGGAGTTGGTTCACTCCTGAATACTTACTCTTCATCTTTTATACACTGATGTTTTTTATTTCTCTGAAATCAATGAACTTTACAAATACCGAAGAAAATCTAATGAGAAACTGCTAAAATGCTCTGTTAACGCTGCTTGAAAAGATCATTCCATTTGAAAGTTAATAATTTCTGAGTCAGGTTCTGAATGCACAGTACATCAAACTTGACAGCTTTTCCCAAAAAAAGGTTGTGTTTGATGATTATTTTAGGGAGTAAGATCTGATGAATATTCACGTTCCAAGCCTAAATTCACTGGCTTAGAGCTCTTCAAACTAGCCATTTGGTTTCCTCTGCCTTTTTAACGTGTCCGAAGTGTTCTTGCAGACAGATTGGGTGACAACCAAGTAGAAACATTAAACTACATTTTCAAGACTATGCCTTCTCTCTGCAATGTCATTAAAATCACTGGAAGTCTGTGACATGTCTTTTAACAGGTTACTCTCCACAGTAAAGTTTACTTTTTGGGACTGGGAAGGAAAATCTATTGTGATTTGCAATTGCTCTCCTAACAATAAGAAAATTAACTTTTACATTGCAGCATAGTGCAATATAACTGGAATATGCAGGGCCAGTAAAAAACCCCAAAATCTGAACACTCTGAATGACTGAAGAGAGAGTATAGCACAGAGCTGGTGTAAGAAAATAAATTCTCTGTCTCTGAGATGGAGAAATTCAGTATTGAAAAAAATTAGTCCTCTTAAGTGAGACCAGACCATCAGTTCACCAAATTCAGATAGAGCCTTCATCCCACTGCAGCTTGCTACCATTAAATGTAAATCAAAAGCTGGCAATCACTTCTTATTTCTTATAATTCAGGCATCATTTTGCAAACTGCCGCTTTCTCATGTGCTGCCATTTATGTATAATATTCTTACTGCGTATGTAGACTTCAATGTACAGCCCAGTAAGTTCACAACATGCAGCACTGTGAAAGATAAGCCTTTGAAATGGTGTGACATTTCAGGGTGAACTGCTGAGCCATCGTTTTCATAGCAAGCCATATTTCATAGCCAATATTACCTTGTGCAACTGAGAAATTGTCTCCCAAGGCCATGACATGCTACACAGTTCTGTGAATCCATCGAGAACCTACACCCCTACAACTAATCATGTAAAGTCCTAAGTAATGAGATCTTCAGTTACTCCCTTACTGTAAGTGGGCCACAGAACTTATTAGGATTGAACATGAATTCTCAGTGAGACAGAGATAAGAGCAGAATACTGTATGTAACTTCAAAAATAAATTATAAGCCAAAAGGAACTTTCCATAGCTTAAAAACCTCTGCAAGTAGAAAAAGGCCTTTTATTTCCCCTTGCTCACCCAGCAGTGCCGTGCTGGTTCAAGATGTTCTATTTGGAAACGTCACAAACAAATATTATTGGGAGCAGGGAGAAGGAGGGAGAACAGCTGACAGTCCCACTGACATGATGGCTGCCTGGCAGCGACGATTAGAAGCAGTGTTGATAGGCAAAGGCAAAGATAAGCAGGAGACAACAACCAAATCCTACTTATCCCTGCCAATGCCTAATTTACCCAAACCCAAAGCTCTCTTTGTAGGCTAGTTGTGACTTCACCTCCCCCAGTGACAACCCTCCTTTGTGTTCTGCAGTGGTGACCTTTTCCTGCAGGGCTCAGCAGCACTAATCCACCCTGTCAGCCACCCCAGGAGCCTCTTCTATCTTTAACCTTCATACAAAAACCTTAGGTATCGTGGTAAGCAGAATTAGTAGCTGCTGCCAGAATCAAATCATTAAAGCCAAATGAGTTCATCGACATTGTTGTCACTACAATGAATAACCTAATCTCAACTGCTGTAAAAAATATTGATTAAAAGAAAAGATTTTAAAGAAGTGGCTGCAGTTATTTTCAAGAGATTACCTGCAGAATAAAAGAATCTGAACCAGTATTCTGGAAAAATTATCTTATTTTGATCCAGGTTGAATTATTTTACCTAACTTGCTTTTCACTGTTTTCTAATCAGTTTACTGTGAATTGCTCTAATTTAATTTGATATTCAGATATTTGATGGATGAGAACTTCCTTCATAATTTTTTTTCTGCTACTATAGAGAACATATTTTCATTATTCTATTAATATATCCATTAAATTAGTGATATATTCACAGTGCATTGAATATTAAAAACATTGCCAGTGACTGACTGAAATAACACAATTCTCCTCTTTCTTCACGCTTTATGTGCCAAAAAGAGTTTTGAAATTGCTAAATCTCATTTTGGCTTACCATTTTGTCTAGCAAAACGTTTATTACAATATATGGGGGTTAGCATTCAATATGCAGGCCACCAACAGTGTGCACACAATTATATAATACCACAAAGTGAATCAGGAGATTTCTGTCCTTGATTAGATAATGAACTCTTTCTGAGTTCTCATGCAGCAGGTCTGGGAGGCCTTTGTTATTTTATAGCAGAAATCAACCATCAGTGAGAGGGGGAATCGAAAGCTTTATAAAATATCTTTTTTTTCAAAAATCTATATCAAATGCAAGGGAGTAGCACTACAGAAATGCAGCAATATGCTTGGAATGTTCTCTTTCATCACACTGTGACTGTTTGTCAAATGTAGCATGGTCTTCTTCACATGTGAGGATTATGCAAATAATATATGCTTGAATTTATTGCATAAAGCATCAGGATTACTAAACAATGACTTCTTGATTCCCTGTGGGTCGTATTCCCATTGTGTGGTTCTGCATTTATTTTCTCAAATTAACTAATACTGACTTCCTGCCTTCAAGAATTTATTGAGCATCATTTTAAAGTATTTCCCTGCTTTTCCTTTAAAAATGCTAGGATTTTTTTTTTCCAGAAACATCAGATTATACCCAGTTATCAGGGAGCATTTCTCTCTGTTGTTGTTATTGAATGCTAATTGTACCTTTATAATTAACCACTGCCTTCCAGAAAATCAGTAAATACTTTATCAAAATGGACACAAACATTACTATCTGATAAAAGCCTCTTTTCTAATTCACTATTAGTAAGGTTATTAATTGTATTGCTTTTCTTATTCCATCATGATCTTTATATTATTGACTCCAGGCTCTAATATTATTTTGCTCTGCTTTTTTGCCTTTTATGCTCTGACTTCTTTCCTGATAGCTCTCTCACAGATATCCTTTAAATTTCTAGCCTTTTACTCTTTATTGCTGATTTTTATTTTTGTATTTCATGTTGCTGCTTTTGAGAAAACCTATATAAAAACCCAGACCAGTGAGAAGAGTCAATTTAATGAGATGCTCTGGGCATATCATAAAATTTTTACTATGGGAAATTGAGTATTCAAGTGAGAACAGCCAAATATCATTATTTAGCAACAGTGCTGAATTAGACTATACAGTGAAACAAAGGGGCTTTCCAGTTCAAATCTCTAATCTCACAGCCCCACTATCTCAGTACAAAACACCCTCAATTAATCTTTTCATGAACAGTTATATTCCATCCATTTTAGGCATGCCATTTCAAGGAAGGATTCTGCTGAAAAAGAACAACGCCCAGTACTCTGAAAGAAGAGCATGACTGAGTCATTAAGGAATAACATTAGGTGATATTTTTGACTGAATTTGAATAACGGCTGTAAAGCTAATTTTGTAGGAGTTGCTTTGGATGATCTTTACTAATGGTTACCATAATAATACATCTTAATAATAAGATGTATTATGGTACCTTCTAGAAATAATACTCAAATATTTTAGTTGAGTATGTTCCCTGCACACTGGAGCAACATGCAGCTAAAATCTTTGTCCCAGAATATTTATAATTTCTATAGCATTTAGGACATGACAGGATGAGAAAACCGCCAGTGTAAGCATAGAAACATCGGTAATGACCACATGCAAAACTGAGCAAAGACGCAGATGAAGAAGCCAGAGAGAAATTGTTTGCCTAATCAATAACATGAGAGGTAAGACAATTTCAAAATAAGGGAAATAGCACTGGGATGTTTGGAGTGTTAATGAACATTTGTACAGGACGACAAAAATATTAAGTATTAAATACTGCATACTTCCTAAGACTGGTGATTGCAGTGTGGTAATAGAATATTTCCTTCCTTTGTAATTGTAATAAAAGGAAAATATCAGCATATGCTGATTGCCGATTTCTTCTTCTGAAATATACAGTAAGAGATAATGTAAATTAGATCTAATAAACAGCACTATGCTGTCAAGCAAAAATTGGTAAAAAATTAGCAGGTCTGAATGACACTGTCAGACCAAATTTTTAATTATCTAGTTCATCGGACTGTAAGATCCAAAATAGCTTCTGGAACCTAATGCATCTTTGCAAAATTCTTTGATGAATAATTTTACTCTATCTGTAATCACTTGGAGAACATATTTATAATCACTAGGAGAACATTTTCACTGCCTTTTTCTTCCCTTGGCTCATAGTGTCATTATTTATTCGTTACCTTCCTAAGACAATTCTTATGCTTTATCCTTCAAGAGCTAAAAACCAACCTGTGTCATTGCTAACCACTTAGCTGTGTCATTGCTAACCACTTAAGGTCACGACCTCTTAGTTTTTAACACCCATCAGTTTTCAGGGTGATATTCAAAGCCAACCAGCTGTAGGCAAAGAGCCAACACAGATGGTGACAGCATGAAAAGTCAGTGCAGCTTGTGAACAGCACTTCTTCCTCCCCTAAGAACATGATCACACACTGCACACACGTGGAGAGAGACTGACTTACGGGTGTGTACCACGAGTGCATGCTCACACCACATGGATAAGCACCTGCAGGCAGGACACATGTGGGCATAGATATGCTGAGATAAATATAATGTGCTGATTGGTGACTTACAGTGATGGGTTTTCTGTGGAACAGAAAAGCAACACTTTGAGCTTGTTCCAATCTTGTGTGGTTTAGGGGTGGACATGGTAAAGAAAAAAAGTCATGATTTCGCCTTTGGAAAAGTTGCCTACTACAAAAAGCATACCAGTTCACCCAGTCAGTCTAGGGAAAAAGAAACAGTCCACGTAGATTTACTGTACTATGACAATTTAAAAACAGTAAGTGACACAGTATTAACCCAGGAACATCAGACCTTTGCCCTGCTTGCCTGTTCAATTAGAGCTTTCTATTTGGTTTGGGATTTTGGTGCTTATTTTTCAAGATAAAGCAATTAAATCCAGGCAGCTTGAAATAGAGCATACTTAATAATGATTTAACTGATTTCATCAGCTCTCTTTTGTGTTTGCTCTAAGTATGGGCTGAAATACAGCTGTAAGTTTACAATTTTGTATTAGGTGAAACAGAAAAGATTGGGTTTTGTAAGGGCAAAGCGAACCCACGGTTTAGTAATTTTCCTGCCTTACCCTCTGATTCTTTTATTAGATCCTCTAATTATTAAAGCCCCAAAGCACCTGCACATAATACAAAGAATCTGGCTGAAACCCAGAACATGTTCTTCCTTTTCCATAAATACTACAAAACATATGCTATTTTGTCTGAGAAAGAAAGCAGACTTTGCATTTAAATTATACAAGTGGCAATAAGCATCCAAAATGGCTGATTGCTTCCACAGCTTAGTTGGAACTTATTATAGTTTCATAATAAAAATTAAATAACTCTTAAGCTTAGAACTTGAATGGCA
Organism: Lichenostomus cassidix; assembly: GCF_008360975.1. NCBI lineage: Eukaryota > Metazoa > Chordata > Aves > Passeriformes > Meliphagidae > Lichenostomus > Lichenostomus cassidix. Next base: position 37,194,673 of record NC_139480.1, on the reverse strand, counting down.
AGGTCTACAACACAATAAACTTTTGCTGAGAAGGTAATGAGCCCTCTGGCTAGGTGTGTTTATAACAGTAAATGCACCAGGATCACAGGCAGCCAGATAAGGCAAGCTGCTTTAATAAATCACTGCCCAACAGCAGCCAATCACCCAGGATCTCACCCCAGCATCCTGAAGCTCTCTCATCTCCCTTAAATGTCATCTTGAGTTAAAACCAGAAAAGACCAAAAAAACCAGGGCTACTGCTTGGCTGTGCACATACACAAAAACAACAACCCCAGGCCCAAACCAAACCACATTTAAAAAATACTTTATCAGCTAGAAATCTTGAGGAAGACATAGCACCAATATGGCACATCTCTTTAAGCCAATTAATTAGTCCAGTTAGACGAAAAGATTCAGAGGTAAGTCACTAATAAAGATTGAAGGCAGCCACAAACAGCTTCATTATACAGGAGGAAAACCCCCACTTTAAAACTTCCTCATTACAATGAAATACTTTCCCCACTTCCTACATTAATGGATGTAACATTTGAGTTGGAGAGCAGGCTAGCAGGCGAGAGATGAAACAAAAATATAGCTGCAGACAGCAAAAACATTTAAAGTCTGTTGCAGTTAATTAAGTCTCTGCCATCTTGGGAAACTTTGTCCTCCTCTCACACTCCAGACTTCTTGGCCGTCATGTTTGTTACCACCCACTTTGCAAAGCTGAAGTAATTCTTTGAATGTTCCACATCAGCAGCAGTATGTCAAAGACTTCTTTCCAAACTGAATACTGACATCAGCCCTTTGCAGATTTTTCTCATTTCTGACTACTGTTCTTCTCTCCCGAAGTCCAGCCAGTGCTTATCACTCAAGTTTACTGAGATACAAGAAGAGATTGAAAGATAAGCTAGAAAAAGACAGAGCTGTTGAAAATTGGTACACTGGAAAAAAATACCACAGAAACAGTCTGGAAAAGGAATGGCAATCATCTTCATAAATATAACTGGACAGCAAAAGTAGGTTATCACATTGACTGAAGAGACGGAAAGGGACAGAAAAAATAGTGACATTTCAAAATGGAACCATCACTGAGCTACAATCTCACCATCAAAAATGCTGTGACAATAAATTTAAAAGAGACGATCAGTATGGAAGAGCCAATAGCTAATTGCTGAGTAACTAACAGAATCAAACACCTATTAAAAAGGAGAATCAGTGTTTATTTTGAATTTTACTCTATCCTAGAAAGGTGCAACTAGAGGAAAGGGCTGGGTATATTTTTCTTTGGTCAAACAAGCAAGCAAACAAAACCATCAGACGTTGAGTATAAGAATGAAACTATCTGGAAATGTGAAAAAAACCCCAAACTCAAAGAACACAACTACTGGAGTACGGAAAAGCTGGTCAAACTTAAAAGACACACCAGGAGGTGTAATGGAATTCAATCCTGCTTCAAAAGAAAAATGCAAGGAGAAGGAAATGACCAAACAGAGTTAAAAGTTCAAAGGTTAAAAAAGTCCTTTCTTGCAAAAAAAAAACTGGGGAGGAAACCAATTAGTAATATGGCTTCAGACAACTCTTGCAAGCAAGAGATAACGCCTGAGAAGAAGCATCGTAAAGCAATGCTATCCAAATGGGAATACAGAAGGCTTTTATAAAAATATCAGAGGAAAAAACTAGCACTGGGGAGAGAAACCCATTAAGGAAGGAGGTCTAACTTTAAATTACTGGTGACTCAGAAATAACTGAGGTAAAGGCTTATTTTAAAAAATACATCTCCAACAAGAAAAAATTAAAACTCTAGCAAAAGTTTGTTCTTAAATCCTTGCTTTACCAGTGACAAATTTTAAAAAAATAGTTCTAGGATTTCTCTCAAAATTTACAGAAAAATAGCAGATGGAAGACCTTTGTAGAGAAAAATCAACATAATACTAGCTTTCAGGAAATGCATGAATGATTGTATATGTCCTTGTCCAAAAAATTATTTTTGTCTCTGTCAAAAAAAAAGTAATTTAAGAACACAAAAATGAAAATATACTAGGAAACCAAAAAATTCTTTCCCTTGCTTAACTAATGGAAAATTAAAGTAAACTAAGCACCAAAGTGAATTGATGTATAAAGTTAGACGGCAACTTTCTACACACCACACATTCATTTATGTGTCTTTCCTTAAAAATTGTTGCTGCCATACATTTTTACAGAACTTCTGATATTACCTTCATGAGATCTTACTCTGATTAGAATATAAGTCTGGCTAATTCTCAGGCTTGCACTAAGTCCTGATGGAACTGACACAGAGACTTCATTACAAACTGGCAGCTAAATACCAAAGAAATTTGAAACTGTGGCACAAAGAAAAAATATCAGTACAATTTTTGCCACTATAGGATATTACTCTGAAGTACTATTGTGATGAATGTCTTTCCATTCCTGACACAATAAGCAGTGATTTATCTAGACTTAATACAGTTTTTCTCATGTACTTTATTTGAGTTTTACACACTGAACTACTGCAGGTTAAATCCCCTGTTCCATCCCAATTGCACACAGCATATATTGATGCCTCCAGGCCATGTCTGGATTTCCACAATCTGGGGATAACTGGAAATTAATGAAATGTTTTTTGTAATTGAGAGTATCACAAAGGGTTCTTAAGAGACTTTCTGGCTACGTGTAGCAACTGGCAAGTGCTGAGGCATGAAACTCAGGGAGCTCAGGGAACTCAGGGAACTACACCACCTCTGCTGAGCTCTTAGGCCCTCTGAGCTGCCAGCAGCATAGCAGGGATGATTAGGGCTCTCTCCCTGCACCTGCCCAACATCCTCTGCAGCAAAGGGACAATCATGTTTCTCTAAAAGAAGTCAAAGAATCTGTGCTGAAGTTAGACACAGAAGAAATACTTGCTTTTTTTTCCTTAGTCAACAGCCTATAAAAAAATTTGAAAATATCCCCGTTGAGTTGAAGGATGATATTCCATGGTCTAATTTTGCTGGCATACTAACCAGAGCAGAAGGGCAGCTACACAGGCAAGCACATTGTACTTCTCATGGCACGAACACTGTTGAGAACAGCAGTCACCTCAGTACCCTTTTGATATATTTCATGCACACTTTCAGCAGTCTCTTTAGAAGACCTTTAGGTGTTAGGAGGTGTTATGATAATTCTGCTTTGATACATAATTAGTAACACAGTTTGCTTCTTCTTCATGATGAAGTCCCTTCCCTGCTGTCTCTCTGGAAGGTTCCTGCTCCAGGTTCAGCAGAGCCAGCAGGTCACTTTCTGACTGCCCTTTTAACATGGAATTATCTTGAACAAATGCTCAGTAAAGTACTAAATAATTTTGGCAAACTGTAAAGAATATTTAGAGTGTGCTAAGAAAATCCTTTATTTGAAGCTCGGAATGGCAAATACAGCATTGCATGTAGGGTATGCACTAGAGAGGAAGAGTAGGATACGTTTCATCCTTTTTACTGGAACTGAGTAGTAAAATGCATATAGCGAAAGTTAGGCTGTTTAAATATATTAGAGACGCACAATACTCTCATCAGACAGTTCCATGTCTTCTAAAATCATAATTGTTAACATACTGGTGTTCATTTTCCTATCAGAAATAGAAAAAGATAGGGAAGAAGAGTAACATTCAGGTCTAACTGAGCTTCCTTAAAGAGATAAAGCTTTCTATGACATGTACATTAATCCACAAATTTCTCTTGAAGAAATTCTCCAGGGTCAAATGAAAAGAGAAAGTAATTTGCTAAATCTACACCTTCAGCATCCAGCTCTTGAATCTAATCATGCACCATTCAGAAAGACATGACAACACATTCAGTGTAATTTCTACATTATGGCATGCTTTTGCAAACAATATTTTGGATAAACATTCACAGGTAAAATAGAAGACAATTAACTGTGGAAGACACAGTTGTTTAAAGCTCACTCAGGTGCATCTCTGTTTGCCTAAAAGATGAATAGTAAACATGTAAAGATTTAACACTGTCCTCTGAAAATAGATATTTATTTATAGCTTTTCAACCTCCATAGTGCAAGCCATCCTGAAATTATTAGGTTACTCATAGTAAGTCTAACCTCCTATTTTTAAAATCAAAAGATTTCTATTTATTTTGCCCAATTTTTCCCATTTTTCCTTTTTAGACAGTACTTATTTCTTGATAACCAGCTCAGGCTTTCAAATAAAAATCCTATTAAACCAGGTGTGAGACACTTAAGTTGGATTAGTCTTCTTAGGATTTATCTCAGGCTTTTACAGCAACTTTTCCTTCCAAAACACAACTGAGATACCAGGAACAAAACCCACAAAACTGCTACTCAAACAAGAGAAGGTGGTTTTTCAGAAACTAGTAGCAGAAACAGGAGAATATCTTAAGAAATTAACTGAGAACCTTGATTAGTCTCCTTCCAAATATATGAATTATTACACATAAAAATTACACATAAAAATGTCAGTTTTCTGCTCTTATACAAATGACATTCAGCATAGCAATGGCAATCGATCCTCTTTTTTAAGATGTTTGGTCTAAAACATCACAGCTGCCAGAGAGGGGAAGAAAAGGTGACTTCATATCCTGTTGTATCTTCCTTGAGCATGGGATTGATGAAGGTCAGCTTTGGTTGTCCATGTCCTATAAGACAGCCTCTAGATTGCTTTATACCATACCTAATATATTTTACAGGAGCTCTTTAGTTAACTGAATATCTGGATATATGTCATCATAATTTTTCCTCTAGGGTTATCCACTACATGGGTGGCAGAAGAGGAACAGGACAGGAGGCTGGAAAGCAGAAGACACCTTTCAAAGATAACCTTATAAGGAGTATTTATTTTCTAGAAGACTCATCCACAAAAAATGCTGAGCTTCCTTTAGTTGGAGTATATTTATAAGTTGTAGCTGGTCATCAATTCTTAATGCTACTTAGGATATATTATCAAAACACAAATTTCTTCCAAAACCTCTGATCTACTGAAAAATAAACTCTTTTTCATCTTTTTCTTTAATTTTAAAATTTGAAGTGTTGATAGCAGTTTGACATCCTAAGAGTCACCCATGGCAAGGCTACAACTGTGAACCCAGAAAAGCAATGTTATCACCTTGAAAGAGAAGCTCAAAAACCTTATTTCTTTAACAATTCAATACTTAGTGAAATAAACTTGGTATTTGGGATTCACTGCTACTTTCATGGAGAAAGAAAAACAGCTGATGTTTTCAGAGTGACATGTGCTAAAGAAGATGCTTGCAGCTTTAAGATAGCAAATACCACATTATTCACTTCTTCCTTGTAGCAGAGTCATGGCTGGTGAAAGGAAAGGAGCTCTTGTCCAGGAAATTGTTATGGTTACTACAATAAGCGTTAGTCAAACCCACTACAGACTGAGGACTAAAATTACATGTAGCATTGCTGACTAGCTACCTTCAGTATTTATTGCCTTTGTGCTGATTTGGACCAAATAGCTGCAGTAAGTCCAAGAATCTGACAAAACACCACCAAGGCAGCAGTCCAAAATTAATAAACGATCTACCATAAATTTTCTGTGATGTAGGTTGTTCTTACTGCCCCACTGGAAATCTGCAGAAATTGATTCAGAATTATTGGGGCTCATTTACTACTACTCAACAATTCAGTGGCTTGCTGGAATGACACACAAATACACAAGCCCAGTTTTCTTACATTTCCAACATTTCAAATCCAACAGATACATTAGAAAAAAAAAAAAATGCAGCTCATAATTTCATTGAAAATAGCTCTTTAGGAAAAGCTGTTAAAAACTGATTGAGTTACAGTATTAAGTTTCAAAATTTCCAAATTATCTCTGTCAACATATATTATTTTTAATACACAGAAAATTATTTTTCCTACATGATTTTCCATTGATTTTATCCACTTGATATTAATCTATTTCTCAGGAGTATAGCTGGTATCATTAATTTAAAAGATTAGAAAGAAAGAAAGATGTACAAAAGAGGGGATCACAAATTTGTACTGAAAAAAGGTAAAATACTTGTAAAATAGAGCAAGTTCAGTTATTTACTATGCATCAGAAGATTTGGGTCATAAATGGCACACTGCATCAACTCTTTTCATAAAGGAGAATGATTTTAACTCAAAGAGGAAAAATAATAATTCTTCAACCTTAAAAAACCATGCTGATTTCTCTTTCAATAACTTTGATGTAGAGAGAAAGAATCCATTTTTGGAAAACCATTCTAAAAACCCTTGAAAGATAACTCCTTCCACTAAGGAACTATCCCTGGTTGACAGGCTGTCACCTCACTGCAATGATTTACTGGAATTTATTTTATTTTAAATTTAAATAAAAATACATCAACTTTCTTTTTTTTTTTTGGTTTTTTTTTTTTTTTTTGTTTTTGTTTTTGTTTTTAGTTCTTCGAAACTGTACACAGATTGATAGTACATAGTTCCTAGTCGATAGATTGAGATAAATGTGTCCAGGTGGTTGTTCATGAGTCATTAAGATTATACACCTTTGTTAGTCTCTGGCTCCTCAAAAACCATTACATGTCCTCCAGTCATCCCAGACAGAGACCACTCATTAAATTTTGTCTACTCTAATACTTGAATCTGTAAATAAATATCTTAGAGAAAGATCTAGGCTTGATTTTAAAAAGTTAAGTACCTTTGCTGCTCGTACCTTGTTCCTAAAATTCACAATGCTACTAAAATTGTGTATACATTTCTAGTTTGAATCAAAAATATTTTAGCCTTCAGATCCTGGCTATCAGTATGAATCTGATAGACAGGAAACACAACTTAGTGTTTCCTGACTCTAGCGTCTTTTCCAGAAACTGGTTGAAATCCTATCAATTTGAAATACCCTAATTTCACTTTTAAATCACTATACCTAGTGTCTGATCAAAAACTGTTGGGTATTTAAACATAAAAGACACTAGCTTATATCAATATCTAGATAAAACACTTGAGGAATGACAAACAGTTGTTCTAATAGTTATTGTACTTCCCAGGGCAATGCAATTCTTTCCAACACTACACATGTATTTAAACTGCAGTAATGCAATTTTTGTTTTCATGAATTTATACACAGAGCAGATGATAGTGTTAGCAGCCATTTTACATTCCATTATGCAGTATGAAACATACTAGAGCATAATGTATTCAAAAGGAATAAATGGGAACATTCAGCACACCAGAAATTAAAGCTAATGCACATAGGAAAGAGATTGAAAGTTTATTTATTAAGAGAAGTTTAACTAGGTAAATCTGATTTAAAAATCTCCTTCAAATAATGCATTTTAGATTATTTTCAATTATTCAGTCCCTAAGCAGGTTTGAATTATATTGTATCCTTTTGCAAAAAAAACTTCTGTAGAATTCATTGAGGGTTCCACTCTAAATTTACACATCTGATCCTGCTTAAATTGTTATGACAATCTTTTGTTTACAAAGGAAATGTTTGGAGGCTTAATATTTTAACAAGTAGATACAGATGAGATTAATGCTGTAACTTCAAAAGAAAACAAACTCCTAGCACATTGCTCCACCAAACATTTCCCTGCGTGGAGCTGAGGTTATCACAGGGGGCTCAGGAGGGGCAGGAAGGGTCCAAAACAGTACTTGGAGAACACATTGATGAGGGAGGCTTGTCTTTTCCTCTCTCCATCAAAAGGAGACTCAGAGGTGACATAGTTAAGATTTATAAGTAAAATGTTGATACAAGCAAATAAGAGGGATTTTTTTTTTTTCCCAAAGGAAAGGTTAACACATGTTGTGCTCCACAGCAGGCAGCCTGCAGCACAGGGTATTCTATGCACTGGCTGGCAGGTTTTCAAACACGTGGTATTATTCCCAGCTTTCCCTTCATGCTCTCTCCCTTTGAACACAGTCTTTAGCCAGCCTACAGCGTTCAAAGTCTATTTCTTTCTCAAGGAAAATAAAAGCCTCCCATGTTTTTTAACCTGCACAGCCTTAGATACATCCTTCGTTTAATTTCATGTAATCATAGATATCCCATGACCAGTTTTCGTCTGGATTCCAGCTATCTTTTTTTAAATGCTAATGATAAAGTTACCTTGCAACACAATTTCAATTCCAAAATGTATCAAGCATTGCTGCTTTCCTGGAGGCCCAGGACAGAGTAGCACTGTTTTTCTCCAACAGCAGCACATTGCAAGGGAAAGAGTTAAAACCTTTCCGTTTTCCTCTTGAGCACTGTAAGCAGCCCTACAGCCTGAGCAGCAAAGTACAGACACACTGTAGATGTTTAGCTTAAATTTATTCTTCCTTTCACTTACCTATTTTTTCCACCTGTCAACTAGGAGGAAGAGCAGGTGTACAAAACAACAGCAAGTAGCTGTTGAAAGAGTTCATTTAACCCATTTCTCATAACCCCTTGGGAGTGTAAAAAGTGCATCATGATGGGGCTCTCCATTTTTTTCCTATTTCTCATTATTCTTAGGGTCTTCTGAAGTTGCCAAATCCATATTTTTTTTAAAGTAAACTTATAACTAATAAATCCAAGGCAAAGGATTTTTATAGTGTTACAAATTAACTGCTTTCTATGAAAAGGTTAATTGGAATGTTCTTATAATTCATATGTTTTGTTTGACAAGCATGGCCCTACTTCATTCTGGAATGTAGCTGTTATTAAAATGGTTTTTAAAAAATGACTTTACTACGAAAGAAGTAAGTATCTCTGAGGCAATTTAGAACAAAAGACTGATTAGCAATCATGAGCTGCTTTCTCTCCAATAACAAATCATCAAAATCAGTATTTTTATATACAGTTTTATGAAGCTTCTGTCTAAAATATCACATACTTGTATTAATGTTAGAACTATAATATCAATTGCACCTATTTTATTACAAGTTTCAATACAACTTTTTTATAATAGCCATGCAGGAGAATAAAATGACAATATTTGTTTCCTCCAGCCATCAAATGAATCATTTTAAAGAAATTAATTTGTTTCTTGACTTCAGGACTTGAATACGTACCACACAGGAAATTCAAATTCTCTGATTTTATATTTTGGCCTGGGGTATTTTGGTTAATGATTTAAATCTTGCTACCCATGTTTTGTTCTAATACAAAGAGGCAATACAGTAGTCTTTGCTGGTAACAATGAAGTACAGTGGTGGACCAAAATGTTGCTGCTGCTAAAACTGCAAGCTGAGTCTCGGAAAGCTTTCATTAAATACATCATTGCTTTCTTCAGAAATATATTGCAATTAAGATAAACCATCTACATTTTGCCCGAAGTGAAGTATTAGAAATCTGTTAAAAAAAGATGAAGTCCTACCTCACTTCAAATAATTTAAAAGTATTAAATCAAATTTTGAATTAAGCAGAAGTAACAAATGCCAACAGACTCCGTGTCATCAATACCTAGCTCCACACCATCCACTTTGAAAAAGTACATTTACGAGAATAGTATATGTGTCATCTGTAAAGAGCCAGCCTTTGTTTCAATGAACCTACAGCAAACTATATGCTCAACTCATTTAGCATTGCATGAAAATGTAATTGTATTCCTTGCAAAAATTTAAAAACGTATTTCTATTAATTCCTTTTTAATCTAAACTGAAACTAGTTGCTGCTCTTTCTGCCACTTAGTAAGAATTTTAAAAAGATAAAACTTGTCATTTGCAGCCTTGTCTTGAGATAAACATCTGCCATTAACATTTGCTTTTTCTGAGTGTAATTTTCTTATGTAAGCTGGGTGCAAAAAAATGTGTCTGCAGATATGATGTGGCAGGATCATGACAGTTTAACATACTAATGACAGCATGCTAACAATGCAGTTTGTTTATGTCATTGATATTAATAAAATAGCTGAACCTAAAACCACACAGCTGGTAAATGTTTCCATATTTTGGCTTGTGGTTCTATGGGCAATTACAGTGCATTTTTAAAGCAAGTACGGAGGAGTGAACCTCACAAAATTAGATCTAAGTCCAGTTGCGTTGCTTATTTTATGTTGTCCACATTTGGACTTTTGAAAGCATGACCAGAAACAAATAATACTAATTCAAATAACATTCTTTCTAAATTAATAATGCTGTACAAAATCATATTACTGAAAAATTTATTCCTCATTATGCTTTTGAAAATAAGGAATTCATCCTCAAAGAATCCTGAATGCTTAACAACATAATGAGCCAAAACTCCAGGAGTGCTCCTTTTGATGCAATTATTCTGCCCTTCATGCATGGATACACACATATTTATGTTTTAGGTACTTAAATTTAGCATCCATACTTTGCAGGAACAATAAAAGCTGAGATACACATTGAAATAGGTACTTCTAAATAGTAACTTTCTTGATAGCCTAGCAGATGCCAAGATGGGGAAAGATTTACACCAGGGACTATGAAAATGCAGGATCATTTGAGAACAATAAAAAAGTAAATGGTGGGAAATGCTAGCAGCAACAGCTGTGAAAAGAAATTACAGAAAATTAAAAGTATAGAAGAGAACAGTAATAGTAAAAACTCTTTAAAATTTAAATTGCTTCACGAGAAAGATTCTCTAATTATGGCTTCTTATAGGTATTTGAATAGTAACTGCAAAAACAGTGAGGTGTATAGATATTTAAAATTATTTCAACATCCTAAGAACTTATTAGTACTCTAAAATCACAACCAAGAAAATGATAGCAGATCACACAACAAGATGAACCATGCTGACTTTAAGGCCCACAACGACTTTTTTGGCTTGTGAACAGAACAGCAGCCACAGGCATACTGAATGGTGAGAGCAGATGCAAAGATATAGGAAGCCTCCCTACACAGTGCAGTTTTACAGCAAAACTCAGGTTTGCCCAAGAAAATTTTAGACAGCAAAAATGTGGTGTATCTTTTTTTTTTTTATTATTATTAATTATTGCGTATCTATGGAATGGATATTTGTATTTAATGTCATAGACACAGGTACCCAGTGTTGGAGAGACCTGAAATGTTGGCAGACAAAGGAAAGGGTAGAGGGCTGAGTGTGTATGTCCACACAGTGAATAGTTCAATACTGTGGCACATATATTTCCTTTACCCATAGTAAATCCTGCTCTGCCACCAGAAGCAGCAAACTGAACAGGTAATAATTGCATCTTGGCAGAACAATGGTCACATCAATACCAAACTGAGGAGACACATAGAAGAAAGCACAATATTAGTACAGTGATGAAACACACATTACACAGAATCATCTGGATAGAAAGGCAAAACATAAAGTATGCCACACCATGTAGCAACATCCAATGGGTTAAATTGCAAATGGCACCAGAAATTACAATGTGCTTCTAAAACAGTACAGTATGAGAACAGGCATTGGATTCTATTTGTCTCAGCCTTTTCTGATATGACCAACCCTGTGAAACAGAGCTCCCAGTTAAATGCCTATGTGAACTCTGGAAAAGTTCCTTTTTCACAAGCACAGTATTCCAACTCAAGGCTCATCTACTCAGATAAACACCAGAAGAAGAATTACAGTCATTCATGCAGGAAGTTAGTTAATAAACTACAGGCAAAATCTGGAATTATTTTATTGTAATTAATAATGTATTATGATGATTATGGTTTGGCTGAGAACAAACAGGCCAGCCTGAGCTAGTCTGAGATAACTGCCAAATCTTCTGCACATGTGGCAGATGGTGGAAGCATTTGAGAGACTCCTTATGCATAAGAACTCTGTATTAGAGGGGCTCAGATCCAATGCAACAGCAAATGGGTCATGATAGAGGCATACTAAGCATAAACTTTAAAGCCTTGGGCTTCATCCAAAAAAAGGTGAAAAAGAAAGAATAATGCTTTCAAGGAATGTGAGGGGAAAGTGGTTGTACAACCTATGTTGACTGTTGATTGATGACAGAGAAGAAAACTGTGGCTCATGACACATGCACTAAATTTTGCAGATACAGGGAATGGAACGACAATGTTTGAACTCAGTGGAGCTATATTCCCCTCTAATAGGGCTTATTTTAAACTTCCCTAACAGCTTTCATGAACATCACAGGGTAGTTTGGAAACCTTACAACTTACTTTGCAATAAACCTTATTCTTCCAAAGAACGTAATTCATTTTGTGTGCTTACATCTAATCTCTAATCTCTTTTGGCTCATCTTACTTTAAAAAAAGGTTTTGAACTCTAAGAATGTTCCTCAAATACTCCCTCTAAAAGTCCCAGGGGGCAAATGCTAGAGTGTAGAAGAAGAAGACAAGACAAGAGATGAAATGTAACCTCATACCACTGAGAACTCTCTTAGCTATATCGCATGTTCAACCCAATGCAGAAAATCCATCTTCCTCTCTAATCAATTTCTTATGGTAACTGAAGCAAGGTAAATTGGAAGGAATAGGCATTTATAAGCTTAAAATAAGGAGTCCAACTTAAAAAAATAAAAAAATAAAAAAAGAATGAAACAACTGTTGACATCTGATGCTGCCAGTGTCCTTCAGCCTTTACAATCCCTTCCCCAAAACAAGCAAGTTTGCTGTACTACTTTCTGCACCAATGTGCTTTACAGAGCAGTATGTAAGCAACACTTTAAGCCCTGGCTTATGTTGACTTCATGAAGAGAGCTAGATGAGCTCTCTCAGGCTAGGTTTCCACATGGAGATCTTTCAATCCTTTACTTTTTGGCAAGATTTGGAGATGCAGGTGCTATCTGAACCAATTCAGTGTCATCAAACTGGGGACCTGCTTGTCTTTTTGCATTATCCATGAAATGAGAAGCAGTCTGAAAGTATAAATTTACCAGAAACGGCATTACCCTTAGAGATATCAGCCCACATCTCTATAGAATATTGCACTGCCAGCTCACGAAGAGAAAAAGTTTTAAAATATAAGCAGAAGCCACAATTTAAGTTGTCAGAGAAAACCCAAGTTGAGTTTTTATGAAGAACATGGGATTTCTGTCAGCAAACATTGCTGCCTCTAGTAATGGACAAAATACCAAAATTTCTCTCCTGCGTGCTAATGTAAATCAGATATTTGCAGCATATAATTTATTTTCTGCCTGAAAAGAGATGCCAGCAGAGTCCTTTACAACAGAAATGCAAGAGCAGATCATGCCAATTATGAAAAAGGTTTATACTAATGATACCACTGAGAAAATTTGTATGCCCTTCACATATCTACAGGGATGACAGTCAGGAGAATAATCATCTTTCACAGAAGTTCATAATATCAGTGGCAAGGCATACCCTGAAGCTGTAACAAAAACCCTATTATTTTTTTTATTCAGAGTAGAAAAAAACAGTTGTAAAAGGCTATGTGAGATTGGATGAAACCTTAGGTACCCACACTGCTGTGAAGGACCAAAACTTACGCTGCCAAACAAAGCCAAAGTCTCACAATCTCTATTGCTTTTTATACCTGATTTCACATTATAAATATGGCACACATTGTTGAAGATCATCATAAACAATTTTTTCTACCTACAATATGTGTTTCTGCAACCAGGTTTGGTAAGCATGTATTTCATTACCATCAGAACTCATAAAAATATTTACATTTTACACTTCCTAAACAACTTTTGCTTTTTCAAGCAATAACATACACTTAATACATAAAATAACCCCCACCCCCCCATGTCCATAAGGAATGATTAATTTTGTAAAAATAAAGAATTAAAAGTTCAGGGAATGCCACAATATGTCTGAATAGCTGTAATTTAAACACCTCATGCCTGTGCTTTATGACAAACCTTTTAATTAAATATTGACATAGTATATTTCATGAAACCTCATTTAGAGGGTCTAGAAGAACACGTTACATCCTTTGTGTAATGGAAAGCAGTCATTACTTGAAGGAAGTTCTACTTCACATTTGTAGATGATAGACTCTCTGCAAAATATGTATGTACCTGCACACTGCACAGAATAAGTTAACATACGTACACATTAACACAAATAAGCACCCAGTGTTTGAGTGGCACCTAGAACTTGAGGAATACTAAGAAAAAGTAAAAAAATCACTTATTTTGGACCTCTTTTTTTTCCCCCTCCGCAGGGAAAATCTGCGTGGTTTGAAACCTGGGTGTGAATATTGCACGGTGGGAAGAGCTCTAATAACTTCACTCCCAGTGGAAAAAAAAGAGAGAGACATACAAAAATGTGGGCACTAGTGACATTCTCTGATTACATGACTGCCAGCCTCTAAATTTTCCACCCTCTCTCCCACTTTGAGCGTAAGGTTCCTGTTCACACATAGAGAGCTCCACAAAAGTCCCTCCTGCCCACATCTCATTTCTCATTTTCTCCTTCTGTTACTGCCTGAGTTCTATTCAAATTATTTTCTTAAACGCCTACTGTAAACTTTCTCTGGTCTTTGCATCACGTCAATGCTTGCATTCCAAAGAACCTAGCCATGTTCATTTGAATTTCTATCTAAAACAAGCTTTTTCTGCAAGGTTAACAAATGCTCTGATGTCAGCTAAAGTAACCTTCTTTTTAAAAATTTTTAAGGTTTGCTAGATGAAAATTATGCCCTTTATCCCGACTGCATGCCCAGTTTGACTAACACAGACTATTCCTGACTTATGTCAAAGGCATGTTTTCATCAGAAAATGTGAAAAGTAAAAATTATATCATACCTAGTTAAATATCCTAGAACTTCTTCAACTAATTTGCTGGGTTTATAAAACCAGAACCACTCCAAGAACCTTCTCTCCTTTTGTGATTAAACACTTTTTTCTAACAGAAAGTTGATTTTAAAAAGAGGGCACTCAAACCGACCCCATAAAATTTTAGATTGCCAAATTTTACAGCTGTTCCTTATCTCTATGATGGTCTGACCAAAACCTCAGAGCTGACAGCTCCAAGTTCTGCAAAAGTTGGATTATGAATCTTTATTTCTCAGATGTGCATACAAGCCACCAATATGAACCTACTTTAAGCTTAAGTAAAAGAAACAGGCATACTAGTGGGAGCATGTTTTTATGCTCATACCCATACGTAAGGGCAGGATGGAGTTGTCTCTTTTTTCATACTGCACAGACAGTGGGATAGAACCCCAATTCTCACTTCTTGCTACTTGCAGGTACTGCCGCCTTCTTATACTTGCAAAGGGCAAAACAGGTGGACAAGACCATAGCTCTAGTTCCAGCCAACTCCAAATGCATGTTTTGAACCATGTCACCAGGCACATACAAGCTGTCTGCTGCCTAGAGACCATGGGAAGTCTCCCTTTGTTCATAAATTGATGAGGCAACCTGCAAAAATCATGTCCTATTTCAGAAGTTCAAGACTGCAAATAAGGTCTGGGCTTCTTAATATTTTCTCTTACATCTTCAACAAAAAGTTCTTCCTTAGTCTCCTACTGATGTGAGAAATTTGCTTTTTTTCCCCACTTATTGTATTTGCTATTTTGGGTGCTCAGAAACCTCGCAGCTTTAGAAGTTTGCTTTCTCTTCTTATTCCTGTTCCGTATGTGCTATTTTAGCAGCTATTCAGAATGAATAGTATTTATAAAGCTTAGATAGGTTTTCACTTAGCAAAGCATTGTTACCTGTCAGCATCCACAGTCACATCATGAACCCCTCTCTGGATGACGTCTCGAGAGGCAGCGAGGTCTGGTATTCGGTTCAGACTTCTTGTATATAGGTTGAGCCCTCCATCTGTCATGTACCTGAAAATAAATTTGTGGTCAATCGGTGGGACATGCAGCCATCTGGCAACCATGTTTCACTCTGAAGTTAATGGTCTGTGAAATTCAAATGTTTAAGGTACAGGTTGTCTTATTAGGTGGTAGACTTATACTAAATATTGCCATTTTATATGCCCAGCACAGGGAGACTGGGTATCTGCCAGTTTTCTGGGATCATTTTGCTGTGATGGCTTACAGGCCAACCTCTTTTACTAAAATATTTTAGACTGAAACCCTCAAGTATCTTCAAAAACACATTTTAAATACCGTGGGTTTGACAAAAAAATAGCACCAGGTTCAAGAAACAACACTCCAGCTAAAAAAAAAAAAAAAGGGTAAAAGAAGGAAAAACAAATAAGTAGCATTTATCCAAATGGTAACAGAAATTAGGAACCCACTCATAGCCCCTGCTGGAATGCAGTTATTCAGATATGAAACAGATATCCACCGACGACCTTATAATGATATTAAAGAATGTTTCTATGTGTGTTCCTTTTGCTTGATTCACACCATTTCATATTATAATGAATGTCTAATGAACGAAACAGTGAGTACAGTGCTGTTTACTCACAAGAGAACCATTAAATGTTTGTGAATTAAAAGTACCAGCAACAATTTCTAGAACATCTACCTAGAGTTTAGTTGCCTCTATGAGCAGGTGCAGCCCTTGAGAGCAAAGCTGCAGCAGTGGAGCCCTGTGTGGTAGCTCATTTTGAGGAGGCATCATGTCCTGGCTTGCAGTATGGATGAAGGCAACCTCAAGTGCATTAAAACACAAAGGGTTCCTTTGATTATTTTTAACAAAACTCTGAAGCATTTAATGCTTGGCTAAGACATGGCCTGCAGTTCAGCAAAGGATTTCTGAAACCTTGGTATCTGGAGTTTAGAGAAGGTAACTTCACATTTGTTTTCAAGTGTAAATTAACAGTCACACATACTATATTCATCTTTTTATTTAAGCCACAATTCTCACTTTTTTTGACAGATTATTTAGCTAGGCTTGAATTATCCAAGAGATTCCACAGCTCTAGAATTGCGTATTAAATTTTGCTGTATCTTGAATGCAATCCAGACTATGGGTTTTTTCCTCTATAAGTAAGGGCTGAATGGAGAGACTTAACAAGTGCAACAGGCCTTCCTCACACTAATTTCTAATTACTGCTGCATTCTTGTCCCCAAGTGTTTAAAGTAATTAAACTGATAATGGAAGAGGCATAAAGGAGATAAGACTTTACATGCCTCAGTGAATCCTGAAATTTCAGAGTTTATCAACTTGTTTTTAACATTTACTGCACTTAAAAATGTTAACTGAGCACAGTGCAACTTACTATCTCGTTATCCTTATTACAGGTGCAAAGAAAAGTCACATAAGATGACTATATTCATCCTTTAATGTGATAAGCTAATTAATACAACTCATCAGGCACTGCAAAGGGTTCCCTTTTTATTATTTAAAATAAAATCATGCATCTGTCAAAGCCAGCATTAGTATTTTCTTTATGATAAGAGGTCCTTAAAGTATCATATTTTCCACATGCATTTTCTCTTTTCTAGCACATATAAATATGGTATCCTACTTGACTGTCATTACTGCTGTGTTGTGGACAATGTTATCAGCAGTGCTCCATACACAGATCACTGAGACAGTAGATCAAGCAGATATAGGAATATGCTTTCTTTATAGTTTTGCTTTTTCTAGAGATCTATCTTGGGATGGTGCTTGAGATGAGACACTACTCTAGAGACAGCTTTGATCACAGACTTAGATTTGCCTTTAGGAATGTCTCACACTCAATTTAATCACCCACTATTCTCTAATCATAGCTATACTTCAAACTAAGAGATTAGATTGACAGCAAGAGTTCTAAAATTATAGAGAGTGAAGCAGTGTGGTGTGACATGACCATGTACTCTATGGAACTTCTATTCAACACAATGTTACATCAGTCAGCAAGCAGCCTTGAGATGCCAACAGCAGCACTGAATGACAATTTAAGTATTGAGTAAAACTGTTAACATGGCTTTTGTTTTTCAATGATGTTCTAGGATTTCTAACATACATAGGACTGAAGTGACTTATGTTCCTAGACTGATATAAGAATTGTTAAACAGTAATTTGAGACAAAGGGAATGCAGTACCGTAAAGTCAATCAATTGATTAAGCAAACAAAAATAAAAATTGTCATTCTTCCTCCTGGATATACCAAGAGAGTAACTGGTCTAGTCTTTTACGAAGAGATATTGCTACTGCTCAAATGCTATGCAAAGTTGAAAAACTGCAACAAAGGCGTATTACACAGACTAGACAATATCTGAAGTGGAAACAGAGAGAAGTCTGTGCTGTCAACAACTGCTTTTCATTAGCTGCATCCAATGCCATACCTACCAGCTCAACCAAAACATAAAAATACCAAAAGAAGGCCTATCCCAGGGAAAGCAATGCAAAATGATGGTTCACCACACAACCAAGAAGTTGCAGTAAGTAATACTGGAACTCAAAATTCACAGCAAAGTCATCTTGATGTTAAAGAAGACCAGAATTTGAAGGCAGCTGAGAGTATCTGGCAGATTAGAGGTTTGGTTTTTTATACGTATATTTGAATAATGCAAATATAATGCAACTTCTACTTGTGTGCAAAATTTTTTAGAAAAATCCTTCTAAACCCACAAATCATGCATTAGTTCAAATGGGAAAAAATTGATGCTTACCCACTGTTGATGTCATCAGCTCTCAGGCTCTTCCCAAGAATGTCTCCATCACTCATGTAGCCACCAACGTCAGCTTCAGAGGATATGTCCAAATCACCACTTCCTTTCTCACTCATGTCGATCTGTGCGATATTGCCAAGGCGAGAAACAGCTGCTCGGCGGAGCGGGGTGGTGTACATGAACCGAGAAGGGTCTGTGTGTATGAAGCGACTTGCACTGCTGCGAGGATAGCCAGCACCCAAGGATGGAGCATCTCCTGCCTGCAGCCGAGGACTGGCCTGCCCCAGCCTCCAAGTCATAGGGGTCGAGCGGCTGGATAAACTTGGGATGCTTCTCCCGTTCACTTCAGTTGTCACAGTGCTGTCAAAAGTTGTCTCCAATGTGCTGCCAAACAGAATGGAGAAGTCAGTGAACTGTGCTTGCACTGTTCCCAAGAAATCAGGAAAAATGAAGGTTGGAAGAAAGTGTATTTGTTTTTAAAAATTCTCTGTGTGTGTACGTGCTTTCACCATATGGACACATGTGCTTGTATATGCCCTCAGTACTGAGGCCAGTCCTGTTTAATACCTTTATCAATTACCTGGATGAGCTGATTGAGTGCCCCCTCAGTCACGTTGCAGATGACAGAAAGCTGGGCAGGAGTGGTGATCTGCTGCAGGGTGGGAAGGCTCTGCAGAGCCATCTGGATAGATATGCTGAGGCCAATTTCATGAGGTGCAACAGGGCCAAGTGCTGCACCTGGGTCACAACAACCCTGTGCAGTGCAACAGACTGGGGGCAGAATAGCGGGAAAGTAGCCTGGTGGAAAAAGACCTAGGGGTGCTGGTGACAGCAGCTGAACATGAGCCAGCTGTGCCCAGGTGGCCAAGAAGGCCAGTGGCATCCTGGCCTGGATCAGCAATAGTGTGGCCAGCAGGGCCAGGGCAGGGATCATTGCCCTGTATTCAGCACTGGTGAGGCCACACCTCAAATCCTGTGTCCAGTTCTGGGCCTCTCACTACAAGAATGGCATTGAGGCACTGAACATCGTCCAGAGAAAGGCAACAAAGCTGGTGAAAGGTCTGGAGCACAAGTCCTGTGAGGAGTGGCTGAGGGAGCTGGGGGTGTGTAGCCTGGAGAAAAGGAGACTCAGGGGAGACCTTACCACTCTTTACAACTCCCTGAAAGGAGGCTGTAGTCAGATGGGGCTTGGCCTCTTCCTCTAGCTCACAAGTGACAGGACAAGAGGAAATGGCCTCTAGCTGAGACAGGGGAGGTTTAGATTAGATATAGGGAAGAATTTCTTAATGGATAGGGTTATCAAGCACTGGGACAGACTGTCCAGGGAAGTGGTGGAATCACCATTACTGGAATTATCTAAAAGACTTGTAGGCATGGCACTTCAGGGCAGGGTTCATTGGTGGACTTGGCAGTGCTGGGCTAGTGGTTGGACTTGATGATCCTATAGGCCTTTTCCAACCTGAACAATTTTATGACTCTGTAATTCTATAGCCTCTACTTGTGGGAATGGTGCCAAGCATCTGGCATCTTAACTAAGACTAGAACAAGAAAATATTGACACTAGAGGCTCTGCTAATCTGTGTGTGTGATTGAAGGTGCTATGGGAAAACTATTTTTGTGGAAAATCCACTGTATGGATGTGTGACTTAGTGTGATTGAAAACAAATATATGCATGGAATACTTGAGAAATGTTTTGTGTGTTACAAAATTAGCAGAGACCCTAGGGACCAATCAGGCAGCGGTGGTTTATCGGTAACAAAATTAAAATAAAAGGGAGCTCTCATGGGAAGAAAAGGGAAGGAGAGCAAAAAAAAACACCTGGAGAGCTCAAAATTGTAATACTACATCAGTGTATCTTTTTCCCATTGCTGACATATTTATTTCTTACATTTAAGTATTTCCTTGCATTTGATCTTATTCCCAGCATCTACTTAAAAAATTACCAAATATAAATTTATAGACTTCTAAGTAAATGTGTATGAAACAATAATTATCTTTATGAATGAATGTATAAGACACTTTGACAGTATGGTATATTAAAGTCACATGCAATTTGTTAAGGCAGTTTAGTGTCATAGCTAATTTTCCCTTGCAAGTCTTTCATTCATTCAGCAACTAGTAATACTCTCCCATGGTTGGTATTTTTAGCAGTCTACACAAAAACAGTATACCTGTGGCTTATCTGGGTCCCTCTAAGGCTGGACATGGTTTCTTCCAAATTCTGTCTTAGGTCTGCTATATTCTTGACAGTTCTCATTCTTCTTGTTTCAGGGTCTTCCCCTGGAAGAAAACAGTAAAACCATCATGCACTTTAGCACGAGTTTATAAGCTCCACAGCTGAGAATGCACACATATTATTGTAAATAGGGCTATCCCTTTAATATTTTAAAAAATAAAACTTCATCCTTTCATTAATAAAACACATATATGATTTTAAATAACATATGGTATGTAAAAAAACCCAAACCACTAAAGTATCCCTGTTAAGGCACAAATCTATTAATGAAACTCTGATTTACAGTGTTGGGATTTTTATCCTCTGTAATCAAGGCATGATGCAGCCCCAGACCACTTGACACATTACAAAGTCCCTTTTTAGTCCTTGACATTTTACATAACTCAGTAGGAAGAAAAGCCACAGTATATCTGTGTCTGGAAAGAACTGGGATGATGCTTAAAACAGCTATTCAGTATTCACTTTACATCCAGGCTATTTCAAAGTACTCCTTAAGTAAGGCACTTAACAAAGCATCTTTGCTGGACTGTAATGCTTTTCTGAAGAGCAACATTTTTCTTCATATGGGCTAAAATAAAATATGCTTCTTGGGATACAAATCTGAACACTCTAAGCACATGCAGCATTTATACAATTATGGCTTTCAACAGCCTTCAGGATTCATAGTGAAAAGCTATTCTCATATCTCAGATAATGAAGCTTTCAGAACTTCACCTGAAACATCCTGAACAATGTTTGACACAATTAAAAATAAATTTCAGAAAGGAAAAAAGTTATATATGATAGGTTACAAAAGAGAAACATTAATAGTAAGTCTCAAAGAAGCCTCCAGTAGTCATACACAAAGAAACAGAAATTAAGGTTTTCCAGCAAATTCATAGATCAAGGAAGTTTATTTAATTTTACTTTTGAACAATAGGAGAATTTCAAAAGAAATTCTGTTGCAAAAATTACTGATTTGTTCAAGGCTGATGTTCTACTTCCGATCATGTCCTGTATCTGTTGCATGTAAGAAGGTTGGCAAAAAGCATCAGTTTTAGAGTCACATGTAAAATGCTGAACTTCAAGTGCAAATAATTTCTTTTTCGTTCTTATCAATTACAAATTTCACATCATACGCCACAGCCCTTCTGCAGTCAGAAGGTCTATTGCCCAAACATTCTGCAGGCTGTTAAGAAAAATCTCAACTCCTCACACTACACAGAAATAAATGGTTTGATATATATTCCATATAAGCTTTAATTCTTCCTCAATAGGCAAATGATGCATTGTACTAGCCAACATACCCTGCAGTTGTGGCTTAACGTCAAGCTAGCTTTCACAGCAATGCCAGTTTGAGGCTTTCCCATCTACTCTGCCCTCGTTGTGTCTTCTGTCCTCTTTGCTGCAGCCAAACAGTCCTTTGGGCCATTACTTTTGTTTATAATGTTTGCCTATTTTATAATGCAAAAAAAATTCTTCAGTACTTTAATGATGCTAATGTCTATAAACATCTGTGTTAGCACCAGGGAACTGACAGTGGGATCAACACCTGGGTAGGACAGAAACAATGGGGATACAGGCCCTGCACTGCTGCCAAACTCTTTCTTCTCAAGCCACACCCCAAGGCCATGACTGTTCATGATATTTAGCTCCATAAAATAAACTATCTGCGTACATTTTTACACGTAGTACCTAGCAGGAGGCAAACTTTCACAGTCACTGCAATTACAACTGCTCCTGTGTTTCCAGCTAGATGAGCTGGATAAAGCACTGACAATCATGCACCCATGAGTCCCACGTGCTGTTTGCTGAAGTTTCTGCACCACCCTGGCGATTCCTGCAAGGCAAAATGGCTCATTCGCAGGCTAAGCTGAAAACAATTATTTCCTGTTAGACTGAGACTGCTTTTTAAAGCCCAGACAATTTCCAGGCACATTGTCCGTGCCTGCCTCCAGGCAGTTTTCTGTGGTGCACTCAGTTCCTCCCTGTCACTGCCCTTTGCCTTCCCTGCTCTGCCAAATGCACTCAAATTGACTTCCAGGAGCACATTATATTCCTGCCATAATACCTATATAGACAAGACCCAGGAACTGTTACCTGCCTTGCCTTGAATCAGAGGTGAAAGAGTAGCTTGTTCGTATAAAAAATTTTTCTATTTACACAGAAAGATGAATTTCAGAGTCTGTGCAGGCAGAATTAAAGGCAAAGCAATACATTACCTTTATATTTATTTGAAGAACTGAATACAATTCGTTTTTACAGTGACCTTGCCCTTTTCCTTCCTTGTTTATCTTTGTCAGTTGTCCTTTGCTGTATGTTAACACTGGAAATTCTTCCAGTAAAAATGACAGCAACTGTCTTTTTAATATGTATTGCCGAGTAAATGGCATAACAAAGCCTTGAGGTATAATTGTAATACATTAAATAAAAAGGTACAAATATGGCAAGCTGCCAAAATATGTTTTCACAGTGAAGATTTCACTTTCAGACAAATTATACCATAAAATTGGTGTTATTCTTTCCTGTAGAGGTGAAAAGTTTGAGATCTAATCTCTTTTGATCTCAGTGACACAGAGGGTAATTTCAAAATGTTTCCACCAGTTTTTACTAAAAAAAAGCTAAAACTGAAGTTTTATTATATTAAAATAGTACAGAGTATCATGTAAAAATTCTCACAACTAACTGTTAGAGTGGTTTAAAAGGAATTGTTCTTTGTTCTTTCGATCATTCTCCAAAGGCCATGTCACTGGAATCCTGCTGTACCATGGATGAACAAGTCAGAAAGTATAAACAGTTGAACATGACAGTGAAGGAATTTTCTGCACTGAGTACAAGATCCTACATTCTCATGACAGCACTAACTCCCCATCCACATGAAGCCTCCTTTTCTACAGAGGACCACAGGGATTATGAATATGTTTGTTTTTCTGAAAACTAGCTACACCGTGCCTACTTTGTGAGATACCGTGGTGCTTATTGCATCAGGATTGGGTTCAAAGGGATCCCAGACTCCTCTGGGATCCATGTTTCCTATAATATGGCCCACTGCCATCATGGAGTCTAGCCATATTTGCATGACCTAGCATATGAGAAGTGCTCCCTGCTTATCTCAAGTGATTCTGGTTTGTACAGTAAAAAAAAGCCATTCTGTTTCATACTTAGGGAGACTGGGATAAGACTAAAACCAGGGTACCCTGAAACTTTCTATCAAAATTCTATTCCTCTTAGAAGAAAGGCCATTTGCACGAATCATTTGTAGATTCATCATTTATGTTAAACATGAATATTCCAAAAGATTGTCCCCAAATTTTTGCTTATAAACAGTGAACCATTATTTCCTCAGTAAATTTCTGAAACCTACATAGATTTCTTCCACTGTGTGAGAGACATTCACAGGAAATCAAAATAGACATTTTACAGAAACCACTAGATACCTAAGTTAGACTTTTACATTCACATTTCTGAGGCTCACCCATAACTTCACATTCAATAATACTGCTCGTAATAATTTCTGTTCTTCTGCACATGTAATCACAGCCCAAAGCAAATGGAAGAGTAACAATTCCATCAATTGTCTGATTTGCATAAAAGGATTTACAAATAATAAATATCTCCCCAGAGAACTGTCCACTATTAGATATTAACTTGATTCAGAAAGGAAGGAGTTTTACTCTGTGACTGGGGAAACTGAGGCTTACAAGAGAAGAGGGATTTGTCAGTGACACACAGCTGAAGAGGAGCAGAGGAAGGTTAGAGCTCAGTCTCCTGTGCTTGCAAGCCTCTGATCTCTAGCAGAAGCCCTTTTAACCTACTGGTACAGTCTGATAATAAAAGGTAGGCATACAAAGGGAATTCATGTTTCTATCTTATTTTGAGATAACAGCCTTTTACACTACACACACAGCAAAAGTTTTGTCCTTAATGTTTAAACACAATCAGGGCTAACATATCTACCAGCAAGAAGCTCCAGGCTGGATATATGCTATATAACTTGGAAAAGCAAGCAGCTACTTCAACCATTTGACTGGCTGAAGAACAAAGCTTTGGAAATGAACACTTTGAGCACTCTTATAAAGGGCTGGGAGATGAAAAGTAAAGCCAGTAACACAGAAGCCTTTGAAGCACCTATGGCTGTGGACTTCAAATACACACTGGCATGCACAGATATAACAAAGCTGGCTATTTAAGCTAAACCAAAACCCTGGCACTCACAATTCCACATGTAGGGGTGAAATTATCTGTAGGGGGCCAAGGGAAGGAGGAAAAAATACTGGAGGGATAATTTATAGGAAGGCCAGGACATTTTTTATCTCACACAAACCCTGGACTCAAGATAACAATTTCAAATTAATGAGAAAAAAATGTCATTAAAATTAAATTATTTAAGAATAAACTAACAGCACTTAAATATTTCACTTTATTTTTCAAAAAGCTGAGCAAACTATGCTCAGTTATTCACAGGCTGTTGCTGCCCCTGTACCCATCAAAAGCAATTTAGACATTTGTCTTCATTTCATACAGTCGTAAGAGGTCATAGTGAGCAAACGAAGAAATGGCTAGACCCTATTTTTGCATACTACTGCAAATAAACCCAGTTCTGTCTCAGGAAATCACTGTCAATATAAAAAATCTGCTCTGTGCAGGTATGTGTTAACACTTGGGTCTCCTCCTGCCCTTTCTGATGCCAAGCCAAAGTTAACTTACCCAAAATATCAGTATAAAGGACCTGTTCCAGGTCACCCAGCATTGTTATTATGACATCTTCATCCAGATGTGCAGTCCCTTCACGCAAGCACCCCTCCTCCTCCTCATTTGCCCAAGTCCTGCTGGGGAAATGGGATGTGCAGGATGCATTTTCATCATCTGATTTTTTGCTTTCCTCATTGCCAGTCTGAAAGCCTTCACCTGCACGCCGGTCTCCTGACCTCCTGGATGTCCCACTTCCAGCAGGCACTATCCCCTGAAATGCTTGGGGTGTGGTGAGGCTGGAGTGGCAGAGAGAGTGCACTGACTGTGAGAATGCCTTGGAAAGGGAGCCTCTGCACCCAGCTTCTGCCTCCCGATGTTGGTAACTCTGGTTGGACTTGGAGGCGTTTCCAAACCAGTTCTCCCTGTATGAGTATCGCCTCTTCTCCCCTTCACTGATGAGCGTGAGATTGGTTAGAGATTTCTGCTTCTGAAGACGAACACACCCTCTTCTAACCTCTGTGCCTTTAAACACTGACAATTCAGCAGATCGCTGCATCTTTCCGGCTGGGGCTTCACCTCAGTTAGATTTGGTATTTCTGAGATGGACAGCAGCTCAATTCCCCTGAAAGGTCCGGCCGGTGATCCCTACATCGCCGCATGCTGCACTCCCCAGGTAGCACAGACTTGCACTCGCAGTGAAAGCACAGCTCAAGCATGCACTCTACGTACTGCAAGGGACTAGACAGGCACAGTCATTTTCTTTAAAATTACGCTGCTGTCTCTGCTAAGCCACTTCTCGTCCGTCACATTAATCTGCAGTACTCACAGTCATTTTCACTTAGATTTCTCTCAAGCAGAAGAGAGTTGATCAAACACTCTGCTCCAGCACAGAAGTAATCCCAAAAGCCAACTGTGTTTTCCCCTCTCCATCCAATCACCAGTCTCATCGGAGTGGTGGGCCTGCATCTCTTTCTACAGCTGCTGCCTTCTGAAATCCTAAGTAGGCACAAGTACTGTCTCGGGCTTTTCCCTCCCTCTCACCAGCTCATGACTGATCCTAGTGCACAGCTCTTCACTTTAGATGGGCTGACACAGAGCTGCAAGTACAGCCTCCACGTCAGAGCTCAATAAAGAGCCAAAATTAACCACTGAAGCACAAGCCTCCTTACATTTTAGTATTCAACCTGCATTCCCAGATATATGACTCTTCTCTGCTACTGCAGTGAATGCTGCTGGCTGCCATGGCAGCAAACATCCTGGTGAATTAAACCGGAGACACAGAAGCCTCTGCCCAGTTTACTGTGCCACAGGTTTCAAGACACAGCTTCACATGAATGGGATGCTACAGTAACAGATCTAGCTCATGGTCAAATCCTATTTTTCTCCCTGAAAGGTAAGGATGAAAAACTATTTCTTCCATATCACTGTTACTCCCTATGCAGAAAGCTAAAAGCAGACCTGCAAAAAGACCTTCAGTCTTGCAATTTCTGCTCTAAATAAAATAAAATATAATTTAAGATCATAAGATAGAACATGGAACACAACAGTAGTTGTCTGGTAAGATGATTCGTAAAAGGAAGTATTTAATTTCTTTCTCCTTAGAAAGCTACACTGTTTACACCTCTGTGAGATTCAGAGGCTAGTATAGAATTAAGAAGCTGTAAGAAAATATTTGTTTCACAATATTCTGAGAAAACCTATTAATGGAATAGTATTTTTTTAATAAAGCAATTTGGTATTGTGTCTGAACTAACTTCAGCAATTTTGAATGCTATTTTTAAATTTATTATCCAGAGAGAAAGAATACTTGTGTTTAAATGTATGCCTTTTCTCACAAAGAAAAATGTATCAGTCCCAGAAATAATAGACAGATTGAACAAAGAAATAGCTGAATTTCATTATAATTTTTTTAGATACAAACTTTTTATCTAGGTGAAATTAATTTCACAAAACATTATGTATAAATCTACAAATCTACAAAGAATAAAACTGCTGTATAAAAATAAACTGCTTTTGTTGGTGTGTAAATATGCTTGTCTCAAGTCTCTACCTAAGAAAGCTTGACAGGCAAATAACCTTTAAAAATGCCACCTTAAGAATTACAAGCTGTTTGCAGATTTCCTGTATGAATAAACAGATGTTAACAGAAGCCTCAGTGTATTTTTTGGTTTTCACTAGTTCAGTTTACAGTTTTTGAAGACACACAAGGGAAAATTCTTGGAAATTTTAAAGGAAAGGTACATTTCTTCCAGGGTAACTCTCAGAAGCACAGAATAACCTAGAAAGAAAAACCAGTAGTCTGAAGTAATGGTGGTTTTCCATATTAAAGCACTGATAAATCACTAGAAATACATGTTCCACAACAAGAGAAGGTACCACTCCCATCCCCACCTAGCCCACACAGTCAAAGAGGAGGCAAGAGGAATGGTCTGTCTGCCCGACTACAAAACTGTCCCAAATATTAAACACCTGTCACTTCTTCAGCATGGAAACAAAAGACAAGACTGCTATGTTTACTCCCAGGGTCTGCCAGCTGCAGTGACATATGGGCACTTCAAAGGGTTTTATGATCGTGCTGGTGCCTGCCTGCAGCAGAGCCTGGTGTGGTGTGGATGCTCTGTTATCTCAGAGCTGCTGTGGTGCTGATGTTATCTCAGAGCTGGTGTGGATGCTGATGTTATCTCAGAGCTGCTGTGGTGCTGCTCTTGTCCCAGAGCTCCAGCGCTGCCCGCACGCGCCGGTGTTGGTGTGCACTGCCAGTGCCATGCCAGCCTGTCCAACACACCTGCTAAGCCACATCCTCTCAGGCATGTATTGAACAATAGAGAATTTGAAAAATGAACAGCAATCTTGCTTGTTTCTCATTAATTTGGTTTATATCCTAAATTTATACTCAAATGGGTACAGTATTCTCAATTGCTATGTTTTGAATTAACAGGAAGGACAATGATTTTTAGCTCAGTTAGTCGGAGCACAGTGATAATAATGCCAAGATCATGGATCTGATTCCTGTACGGGCCATTCACTTAAGAGTAGGACTTGATGATCCTTCTGGGTCCCTTCCAACTCACTATATTCTGTGAGTCTGTGATTTGGCCCTGTGACACCAAAGTTCTCTTGGTGATTGTCTTGAAATCAAGGCAACAGGCTCTTTTCCTACCAAAAATCTCTCCCTGACACTCCAAATCCACGAATGGTAACTTCCCCACCCGCCCTTTCATGCCCCAACAGCTACAGGCATTGGCATGTCTCCAGGGTCAGCTGTAGGCAGGTGTGGACCTGCAGAAATCACCTGTCTCATTTCTAGATACATTAAAAACACAGTGAGTCAAGTGCTTTTATATAGAAGTACTGAGGCTAATCATACAAACTTTGCTCAGCCTTCATGTATACAAACACTATACTACATCTCTTAATTATAAAGTTATATGAATTTTTCTCCCATTAATTCCATTGCCTCAGTTGGTAGACAGGCCATTGGGATCATCCTCGGATATCTGTTTATCTTGGATCAAGTGCTCAGTAGAAAGAACACTGAATTTATCCTTGTACCACATCTCATTGCAGGGTGTCATTTGACAAAACATAGAATTGCTATGTGGAAAATTCTCAGGTGTATTTATTGAAAAATAATTTTCTAAAGCTCAGCTCTCCATTTTAAAATGTTGAGATATCGGACCAAAAAAATACATCTTTCTAAGCTAAGAAGAAAGTATAGGAGACCAGAGGAGAGCAAATGTCATGATGGCATTATTCCCCAGCTACCTTGCAGTTCAGTGTGTTCTCCACCCACCAAGCAGGAGTATGTTTACACCAAGAACATCTTAGGGAACTTCCTCAAGCCATCACAGTGTAATATGCTACTTACTTTTTACTGTCTCTTTCATGAAAGGAATTATAAAAATTATTTTAAGAACTAATGCTCTTTGGGCAAATTTTGCTGTCAGATAAGACTTCCTTTGAAGTCTCAGTGGAGAGTTTAGAACCCTACAAATGAATTATGTAATAGATCTGGAAATGCATAAGATTTTGAATCTCTTCAGCTAAGCTTACTTGAAGAAAATGTAAACTATTCCTGCACATATTAGTTAACTATTTCTTTCAGAGAGCAAAAAATTAAGCGCAATAAACATAAAATATTAAAATTTGAATGTTTTTATGCTAATCCTGCTATTGAGATAGACTTGTAACTCTTAAAAGTACTCTTTCATTTCTGCTTCATCCCTCAGATTTTTAATAATTAGTAAATATTTATAAATTCATGAATAATTACTTAATCAAACACTTTGTATTAAACTCTTTGAACATGCCAACACTTGTTAAAGCCAAAGTCTACCACTGATTTAATAAAATAATACTTTGTAGTTTACTGACATGTACAGTTTACGATGGATTACCAACTAATAAACTTACTGACATCCTTCTCTAATAAATTTGCTGCAGAAGGTGATAAGTGTCACAGCTACTTTAAGAAGAAGTAGCTAGTAAGAAAGTCTGAACAACTTGTTCTCAGCCACACCATGACTAACAACAACCAAACTCAATAATTTTATTAGCCTTTCTTTTCATTCTCATTTTATAATCCTGTTTTTAAAGGTATATTCCAGTTTGGCAGAAACTGAGTAGATAGATACTGAGTAGTCTTGTTGAGGCAAATAGTACATAATGCACATGCATGAAATTATATTCATACTTGAATGCAGAATTGTTCCTTATTTAGGTTTCCTAGATTTCTTTCTGGGATTTCCTAGACAAAGCTCTACAAACCTGTGTGCCACAGGAGCAACAAGCCAACATATATTTCTGCCTACAAATGGGACTCATTCACTGGGAGTACACATATCAGTGGTGCTGTGCACACAGAGGGGATTCAAGGTGTGCAGGAAGCCTAAAAACTGCTCTGCACATGCTCTATTGCTAATCTGCATGTGCACTGTGGAGACACTTGTGACTGCTCCAGCTGAGCTGTGGAACATTCAAAGGGGAAAAAAAAAAGTAGGAAAAAGTCTGACGCACTTCAGATCACACCTAGAACAAATTCTCAGCAGAGACAGAGGAACGAATTTACAGTAACTCCACCAAGATGCAGAAACAGCTTTAGGCATAAGCCATGTGTATATTCACCAAGGGCAGCGAATTATTGGTGACAAGCTAAAAATAAAGAGGATGTCCAGTTTACCAGGGCCACACTTTTGAGTCCATGCCTACACCAGCCTCCTCACCTCCCTTGCCTTCCAGCACGATTCTCTTCTCACGGTTGTGCAGGTAAAACGAAGCAATCACTTGCCAAGTAGTGGGCAGCACACAAGTGGCTTGAACTTTGACTTTACCTTTCACCAGCTCTGAGCTGGAAATCACCTCTACAGATTCTTGCTTTACTTTCTACTTTTCCATCACCACTGTTGAGACAGTAGCAAAGGGATGTGAACTGCCTTGCTGGACATGGAAAGCAGAGCCATGACTTTTCACCACTACATTAAGGAAATTAACTTGGGTTTGGTTCCTGAATTACTCAAGGAGAATGGTGCCTGACCAATCACTCGTAAATAATTTTCAGATTATTGTTTCTGCATCCAACTTTTGCCTGTATTATGGAAAAATCTTGAACCAGACATGCTTAAAGAATTAGTTTAGGTTCAATTGGCTCATATTGCTCCAAAGTGGATTCGAAGTTCTGATATGATCAGCTTGGCTGGTTAGGGGAGCAGTAATCTTCAGCCAAGAGACAATTACAAACAGGAGTGTGTAAATATCTGGAAAGTAGAGAAACAGTTTATACAACAATATTGGCTACGATATTCTAGTCCTGAGCATGTCAGCCTTAGTTCTAAATATTTGGCACCTTAAAAATAATAATGATTAATGAAGCAGAAACACAATACAGGTGGGACAGCACTTCATGAACACACTCCTCCAAGTGATTTCCACAGATGTTCACTATTTCTCATGATCCTTACGGATCCTTATTGTTTACAAACATGTTGTGCTAGTGGGGTGGCTACCACATTAGTAAGTGTGGTAAGCTTCAAAAGAAGATCAAGATAATATAAAGATGATGGCATCCGCAGCAACAGCTGAAGATTTCAGGAAAAAGGTAATATCAAAATGAAATAAACTGGATTCATTGCTTAATACCCTGCAGTAAGTGACCAGACCACAGAAATTAACCTTTCCTATCTTTTTGCTACTTCTAGCATAATCCCTTGATCATACCAGAATAAAAATGCTCTTAAGTAAAAGAATTTAACTGTCCTTTCTCATGGCTAATCCATCATGGAATACTCCTCTGAGCAACTGTCACAGGAACTTTTATCCATCCAGATTCAATGACAGAATCACTAATGACTTGGTGATAGTTCCCCCATACAGACAATTAATTATTCAGCAAATATAGTACTTGGTTCATTTATTCCTTTTGTTGCTGACAGTTGAATACGAATGACACAACTCTGCTTCCATATGTACATAGCAAACCACTGACTACATTTTCCCAGTGGTTCTCTTTTACAGGCTTTTATGCCAATCAACTGCTAATGCCAGAGTCTAAATAATCAGATTAGGAATATCTCTAGTGTCTAGCTTCCTTTATGTAATTTTCTTCTTTTCAATGCTGTTCCATTTCCATTCAGAACAGTAAAAGACCATCAGACATGATATTCTCTTTAATAATTTCAGCAGGTATTGAATTGTTTGGGGTTTTTTTAGCATCTCTCTGGATGATTGCTTCAAGCGTCTTCTGATTTGTGGCAAATGTTTCAATTAAACTCTTTATACATGTTAGACCAAGGAGTCTGATTTGTGGAGTAATTAAAAATAATTTTATACTTTAACAGGTATGCATCACCTCCAGGGAACATTTCACCGTGTTTCAGAGTGACACATTTATCACAGAAGCTGGCTGTGCAAATAAAGGATTTTAGAAAACTTCCAAAGGGACTGAGACAAACCAGGACAAAACCTTTTTCAGTATGAGTCAGCTAAATGTCAAGACTGTCCCCACAAAGCTTGGGCATCTGATTTCCCTTCTGGTGGAGAGATAATTTTAGACTGATGTGTCAAATTAGTGCTTGAAGTGAGTTATATCCTGTGTGAGAAGAACCACATGACTCATTACAAATCCATTTAAATGTTGAAATTTTGGAGTAAAAGGGCAAAACTATAGGTAAAACCAGTGGGTCCAGTAGGATTTCACCTTTTATTTTTGTAAAATTTTAAGAGTAAGAATGCCAATGAAAAATAAAACAAAGCAACAGCAAAAATAAACCCTGAAACCCCCAAGAAACAGGTTTTGTAGAGTCCCTTTGGAACAAATTGTACACAACCCTATAGTGCATTTCAGTCCTGATGAGAAAATGAGCTGTGGCACACTTTGCTTTTTGCATCTGTAGGCAGAGCCATGGCCAGATGCAGTGCTGATGTAAGTCAGCATGGCTCTGTTGACTTCAAAGTAATTATTACAGTATGATTAAAAAAACCCCATCCCTTCACCTTTGTAATCTAGTGAGGACTTTAATCCAGGTTTAGAAGGAATTCCAGAACACAACTTTTAGCAGCTTAGCTCTAGCAGCAGCTTAAAAGCCAGGTACAATAGTAAGGACTTGCTTGTTTTCTGAATACAGATTCATTTATAAAACCAACATGTATCTCATGTAATTTATGTCTCAGTTCTGATGTTATTTTTTAATTTGATGTTATTAAATGAGAGTGTTAAACATTCTGAAGTTGACTTTTCACTACTCCTCTTGGAACATTCAGTATAATTAAATAAAATAAAATAACGATTAGATGAAACTCTAGCTTGTGAAAGCCCAGTTTCTGCAAAATGATGAAGAGGGTACTTGAACAGAAGGAGCCAGTTCAAATAGAGAACTGTGGATTTGAAGCACTAAATATGTATTACCCAAATTTTCTGTGTATTTAATACCACTCATGATTAGAGGTCAGAAGTATTATTTCAACCCATCACAAAGATCCTGGTAAGAAACAGATGTAAATAAAGCAGGTCACAGTTTTCCCCTGACTTATTGTCAGACTTACTCACCAGATATCTCCTCTAGGCACTGTTTGGCAGTCTTACTAAACGACAAATCCATTTTAGTAGGACTGGTACAGGAGTCAGCAGGTGGTAAAGAGGTACTGTCATTTTCTGAGAGAGTTCTGAAAACAAGCAAGAAGATTGATTATTATTATCTATCATTCATGTACTCATGGAAAAAAGTGCTACTTGCAGCTCTATGAAGAATCATATCACTATTGGGTGAAAATATCATTTTTGTCAAATTCTTATTATGATAGTTTAAGTCCAGCTACACAAATTCACAAGCAACTAGGGTCTCTCTCTCTCTCTCTCTCTCTCTCTCTCTCTCTCTCTCTCTTTCTGCAGGAACAACTCACGAGTTAATGCTCTGAAATTTGCAGCCATTTTTTTCCCCACTTATTTTTTTGCAGGATTTGTCAAACAGATTCTAGTCAGAATCCATTTACATTGGTTAAGTCACATCCCTGCTCCTATATAAAGGAAATAAAAACTTGTAATTGATGAAATATTAAGTGAGAAAGGCCATGTGGGAATAAGCTTATGCAAGGCTGGATGGAAATCTGGCCCAGATATTTAAATCTATGTGCAGCTTCTTTTGATAATGCCCCTTATATAACTCTGGGGAATGGGATAATACGACTTTTTCCATTAACTTTCTAACAAATAGCTTATATTTTCTTTGAGGGTATATTTCTGTGAATATCAATTATAATGGGAACCCTTTGTTGAATACAATTACTTTCTGTTATATGAAGGTAAACAGCAAGAAATACATAAGCACATTGACTATAATAAAAAATATCTCACACACTTATTGCCTCTTCCTAAGGAACAGCTGTAGTTTACACTGGAATTGCTGAACTATAATATTATCAAATAGCAACATGTATCACGTATGTATTCAACAAAAGAACACATATAAAGATATAAGTCACTTTTTGAAATAAAATTTTAGAAGATCTTAATTTAAAGCTTAAGCTCTTTCATCTTTCCTGACATGAATAGTAGTCACTGTTCTGACTTACTAAAAGACTAATGAAATATTTATATCCTAATTTTAAAATGTGACCTTTATAGTTCAGTTTTCAAAATGTACCATAAAGTGTTTCCAATGACCAGCTAAACTGAAAACAGAAACATTTAACTATGTGATTTTGTATTTTATAAACAAACCTCATAAAAACACATAAAAAATTACTTATGTCTCAAAATAATTTTATAGCAACCTCTCTTATTAAATAAATTTCCAGTTAATATTTTCTTTAAAGTTACTTACTGAATAGATTTGTTCAGTAATTCATGACAGTAGATGAGGGAAGAGATATCTGCATAAAGAGCAGCAGAAGTACTGACATGGTAGAATCCATTGATTAGAATCATTCAACTCAGAAACAAAAATGTAAATTATGCCTGATCTGATGCATTGTCTTTCTTATCAATTTTTGTACTTTTGAGATGCTGCAAATAGACAACTGCTCTGTAAAAAACTATTATTGTTTCTTGCCTGTCACACAGTACTGGAAACACAAGCTCAGCATATGCTGCAAGGTTAACTATGTCCTGCCAACCTTGAATGTAGTTTTACATTTGATGCTTGAGAGGAGAGTCTCTTAAACAAAAAAAAGAGCTCACTCTATCCCTCTGCAGTGAATGCTCTGTTGTGGGCCTGTCATGGGCTGTGATACGTGCCCCTTCTAATTTTCAAAAAATGCAAAATCGAGATTTTGAGGTTTGTCTGCTCCTATATTGCTGGCTTTGATGTCTTTCTGTGGGACATATTAACCCTGTGAAGGACTCAAGTGATCTCTGCAGGACTGCAACACAGATTAAGCTCAAAGCAAGAAAACAGCAAATTAAGAGATCTTCTCATTAACCTTGCACACCTGCCTTAATGAATGATCCTCTAGCCTCTACTTATTCACAGCCCACTGCCTTAAAAATAATCAAATTCTTACATCTCTCTTGGTACCAAGAAAAGGGAAAAAAATTCAGTTTAGTAAAAGCTAACCCAGTCATATTTCTTCCAGTGCTGTGCATCTCCAGAGCAGGTTAATTTAGGCAACCTTAATGAAAACAAGACAATCTGTTCTCTATTTTAATCATGGCAATCAAAGAATATATTTATCCCCAACCCACTGAGTTACACGCTACCTATTTGTAAGAGTATCAAGCTCACTTAATGGGACAAATCTTTCAATCAACCTGCACAAGCTCATTCATTTTGATTAAAATGAGCCTCTATGGGGTAATTAAGAACAAAATTTGAAACACTAGTTAAAAAGTGGTCTCTGACACAGTCAGTCATTTCCTGTCTCTAACAAAATATCCAACCTTAAATAAACAGAAAAAACATCAAAGATGTGTTTGCATTTTAGTTGACATTCCAAAAGGTATCAGATGAATATGGCGGCGTTTTTCCAACAGCTCTCTGAGATGCAGCTGTCTAGATTGTGTAACACATTGGCAGGGCCATGTCTGCAATACGAGCAGTTCGATAACCCATGTTCAAGAATTGTGAGTTAAACTGGGAACAGATGCAAGGAAGGGCTACTAGGATGCTAAAGGGAAACCCTTCTGAAAAACAAACAAATAAAAAACCAAACAAACAAACCCCTCCCCCCCAAAAAAAATAAGAGTTGATTTTGTTTAGCCTCACGAAAGAGAAGGAAGGGGATGGGATTATTCCCTCACATATTTAAAAAGAGCAATCAAAGAGAGGGAAAACACCTTTTTAAGTCAATGGGCAATATGAACAAAGTAATAAATGGATGTAATCTAATCACGCAGGATGCAAACAATTTTGAAAAATGTTGTGAGTGAATTTCTGCAGGAACCTTCCCATTGTAATAGTGAGGATTTACCAGTTTAAGATAAAATTTAGTTGGTTTATGAAAGGGTTAGTAGGGCTGCCAGTTACAGAAGCCTGAACAGTATGTTTCTTCCCATCTCTTAAACTAACACCTCTTCAACAGAAACTTTTCTTGCACTATTACTTGAAAATCAGTCACAGAAAAATGGGAGGATTTGTCTAAAGACCATGTATTTGTCACAAGTAAAACTGGTGAGTGGCAATGTTCACGATGGCAATATTTTGGTAGTGACTGTTGCTTTATTTTCACACCAGCAATGTAAATAACAGGAATCAATAAAGCACTGCAGCATGACTTTGAGTCCTCACTTAATTTAAGAAAGTATGTTTAGTGGCATAATCTATTATTAACAAACACAATTAACTGACAGAATGTTCTTACTGTAAACTTAGTTTCAACTCCACAACCAGTGACACAGAAATAGCTTCTTGTCATTAAAACTGGACATAAATATGGCTTCAAGAAACCCTGCAGATGCTATGGTTTCAGGATCCTTGAAGAGTAGTATAATTTTTTTCCCTAAGCCTGTATAAAAACATCCTGAACAAGCATCTGGAATTGAATATCACTGTGCTTCCAGAGTTACAACAAGATTATATCCTCCTTCCCATCTGTCTCGCCCTGAACCTCCAGCACACCCTTGAAGCTATGGCCTAGTAAAAGAATTATGTTAATCACCATGTAGTAAAAGACTTGGGAAGAAAGTTTTTGTACCCAATAAAATGTTTACTTATTACACTGATATTTCCTTTTTCTGCCCCTATCTTGTTGAGCATTTTAGTCCTTCCAGAATCATAAAGTAATTCAGATCAGAAAGGTATTCTAGGTGCCATCTGATCCAATGACATTTACTACACGGTGATCCAATGACTTTCTTAAAGCAGCCCTGGTTATGTTCCATTGCTCAGAGCCTTGTTCTGTTGGGTCTGGGACATAGCCAAGGACAGAGGTTCCAACACCTCCACCAGTGTTTCACCACCCTCCAGGTAAAACCGTATTTTTCTAATTTTCAGTCTGCACCTCCCCTGCTGTAACTCACATCTGTTACCTCTTACCCTTTCTCCCTGCATTTAAGAGAAGTGTCTGGCACCATCTTCTCTACACCAACCTATTAGGTAGCTGTAGTTACCAGTTCATTACTCTGCAGGACAAAGGGAGAGCCAAACTGGTATTTGAAGTCCAGCATTAACACTGAAAGAATATCTCTGCAAGATTGCAATTCAGAAACTTCTTCCAGATGTTGCTATCATAAACTACAATTTAGCTGAAAAATTGAAATTTAGGCAAAACACAACATAGAAGTGCAGCTCAGGATGATGAGTGGTCAGCTAATTCTCTGCAGCAGTTTCTATACTTCCAGAATTTCAGGCAAAAAGCAATTTCTGAGCACCACAGGCCCTGGGATTTAGGAGTTTCCGATTTTATATTTCAGCTGTGGAAAAGAGACCTACTAAGCTCCTACAGTGGTTACTGGAGGAGTCAATAAAATACAGCTGAAGTGCAGTACATGCATCCAGTTACAACCCAATGTTCTCCTACTAAAATATTCCTTTACTCTTTCAGTAAATTCACAGCAAACATTAATTTCATCATACCACATTACTTCTGGTAGGGTTATGATGATTTGTATCAATTAAAGACTTTTGACCCGTTACTCCTGGGACTATTAGTTGTTTTCCCCATTTTATGGAAATAATGCAAACGTATACAATTTGAGTCATTAAAAAAAAACCCCAAAAAAAAAACCCAAAAAAACCCCAAAACAACCCAACAATGATTGCATGCAATGGGCTCTTCTCTGGGCAAGAAAATGATTAGTACTGAAGGTTAAATTCCACTTTTGAGCATGGAAAATTAACACTGGGAAATGAACCTATTCTCTTATTTTTAGGAGAGAGATCCAGGTATCTTTCTTTGTTTTCATTGATTTACTTTTTTCCCCCAGTTTGCACTGTAGCCTAGTAAGTACTGAATTTCTCTGTTACTCTTCTCCATTAAAAATTTAAGCACCACTGGGACAACAGCTAAATTGTACCACCAATTTCAATACAAGTCTAAGGGACTCTGAAAAATGGCCCAATTCCCATCTTCCTACAAATCTGTCTAAGTAGAAGAATGTCATTTTAAGGAGTGGCTGGTGTACTTTAAACGATTATACAGTCTCTTACACCTTCCTACTGTATCTCTCTTATCAAGTTTTCTGGCAAATAAATTACATCTACTTCAGTCTTGTATCAGTTGGACAGTCAACTTCAGAGGGGACACATATGAGACTGTAAATAATATATTCATAGCCAAATTTGAAAATAAATAATCACTTGCTGGCAGAATGGAAGAATTTTAATTATACCCATTTAGATTATCTCAAATGCAATTCTATTGCTGCGAATCTTTGAAGAGAAGTAGTAATCCCATATGAATTTTGATGTCAGGTGTTTAAGAGGAATGAAAATACAATGTGATATGAGATAGGACAAAGCACCAAGTCTGCAAAGCTGAATAGTGCAATATGCCATTTGAGAACCTCCCAGTAAAACAGTATTTTCTATCTACTGTCCATTAATAAAAATACAGACTTCTTGAAAATATGACTATTGATAATTATTATAGGTTTGAATTAATTATTTAAGCAAAATTCATAGCCATCTCAAAAAAATCTCCTTGATATACTTCCTTTTCCTCACAAATCTACAGTGATAGCCTCTTGGTTAACAAAAAGATATTTCAAAATATATGGTATCTGCAAGTATCAGCAATGAATCAAAGAAAGTACTAGCATATTTATGCTTGTGCTAACAGTCTAAATAGAGGACACAATTACATGGCAAGATTCTGCAGAATTCTGGATAAAAAGCATTGTATTTTTACTAAATTTTTTTAAAATTTTTTTGCAAGGACTGCAGTATAATCTAGAGCCTAGATATTCTTCCTATCTGGAAAAAAAAAACTTTGTTAGTCTAAATGGTATCCATTGTTTACTAACTCACATAAAGCTATTAAAAAGCTCACCTGAAAATTCTGTGTATAAATTGTGGTGACTGCTTTGAAAACAATTATGTTGAGGAACAAAAAATGTAAATATAGTACCCCAGTTCTTGCTCATTTCCACTTACCATATATCCACAGAAATAAATATGCTGACTTGGAAAATTTGGATATTTTATCCTTGGTTATATTTATATTTTTCTATGAAATCATCGTGTGGTATTACAAAGCCCTCGAGATTTTTAAGAAATGTAGTTACTATATATTTTTGAGTCAGATTCTGCAGTCAGTCAGAGAGATACATATTGAAGTAACCTCATCAAAGTCAGTCTATTACTCTGGGTTTATGGCATTCTGAGATCAGACACTGGCTCTGAGAATTTTATTTTCATGTGAGATTTAACTTCAAATAGTCTCCTTTGCTGTTTGAAGCAAAGAGACAATTACTAGTAACAATTTTTACTGGAAGATCCATGCTTCTATCACCCTTTAAAGTTCAAAATACAATTTGCTTCAAGATGGAGCTTAAAAGAATGCTAAGACATTTCCATCATGCAGTGAAATAGCATCAATATGCAGTAAAATAGCCATTTAACAGCACATACTTCTGAAGGCAAAGCATAGCTTCTTTTTTTATCTCATTATATATGCACCCTAACACACATGTAGGCTATCCTATGTACCACACCACAAATAATTTTTATCACTGCGGTTATTCCAGATAGTCACATGCATATTAAGGGCAACCAATGATCCATCTAAATGAAACTCAAGAGGCTCCACTGCATATTAGAATAAACATAACCTATATTGAGCCTTTTCTCCCTCCCATATGGTTTTCTGAACTTATCAGTCATCCAGATTGGTTTTGAAGCTGTGTTTAGTTGTGTGTAATGATATATATAC
Source organism: Lichenostomus cassidix (assembly GCF_008360975.1). NCBI lineage: Eukaryota > Metazoa > Chordata > Aves > Passeriformes > Meliphagidae > Lichenostomus > Lichenostomus cassidix. Next base: position 37,154,644 of record NC_139480.1, on the reverse strand, counting down.
TTCCTCAGAGCCTACTTCATCACCTCTTTAATCTTTAGCCAAGATTATCTGGAGCACTACTCACTAACAAAAACTGGCAGTATACTTTGCTTAATAATGTATTTGTCATTTTATCAGATGTTAAATTTACCCACAACTGTAGCTAAAGCCCTCCAACAGCTGACATCTGAAAACATTATTCCAATCAGCCTGTCAATCTTTCTACACTTACTCTGTCTTCTGAGTTGTACAACAGAGAAATCTCCCAGCTTCTCTTAAATTTCTATCATATGGCAAAATAAATTCAGACAAAGATTGATACATTTAACTGTTCATTCTTCTGTGCCAGAGCCTTGGCGATCTGAAGATTTACTACTGCCTGAAAAAATTAATTGCCTCCAGGGAGCTAACCTACACGTAGTTCAGGCAAAAAACTAAGCAGGAAAAGAACTGCAAACAGCAACCTTTTCTGTCTACACAAATTGATGAAATATTTTTAAATACTTTAAAAAGTTTCTGTATGGTTTTTCTTCAAATACCCACCAGTTTTGTTACATATGCTGAAAACACCAAGAGTTTATTTTATGATCTTTTAAGAGAACAGTGAATTTTAACCAAATATTGTCAAATATTAGCAAATAGATGTTGAGGTTCTTTGAATGCAAACAAGAATATTCGCAGTACAAACCTGACTCAGCTGTGACCTTTCAAAAGCAGCACAGAGAATGTACCATATGATCTGTATTTCTAATCAAAACACCCTGAATTTTAAATGGCAAATATTTGCAGTGGATTGCTTTTGTACAAGGTAAAGACTCAGAGTTCTTGTAAGAAATTGTTCATACAATAACATTAATTAAAAAATAGTATTAGGAAAACATTGTCATGATGCTGTGACAGAAACTGGGGAATAACAGCGTGATCCACCATTACTTTACCTATTTTAGCACTCTTTCCCAAATGGCAGCACAAACCCAATTTTCCTCTATGATCTTACCTATAAATGAAAGGAGCTACCGTGGCAGTGTTGGGGTGGCTGTATTGCTGTTGCTGAGGGAGCTGGACTACACCATTTCCTGTGCCTTGGCCACTGCCTGCAGCCATGGAGGCTGACAGAGCTATGGAGGATCCTGGGGGGAGAGCAGCACTTGTTTCTTTCCCTTCAGAAGAAGCAAGACCAGAGGAAGGAGAAGCCTTCTCATTAAGCTGAGATTTTGGTGTTGACTGGGACTGGTTTCCTTTAGTAGTCCTCAGTTTTTCAACCTCCTTACTCCCTGTGCAGGTGGAGGAAGTGCTCTGCTTTGCTGTTGCCACCTTTGACCCAGGTTTTGGGATCCCACTAGAAGACGGTATTAAACTTTCTTTCTTGGCTGCTGTCGTCTTGCTTCCCTTTGGGATTAGACTTGCAATTTTTGAGCTCTTCTTTGCAGATGTTTCAATGACCTGATCCTTCTCTTCCTTGACTGCTTTCTCAGTGCAAACTTTGTTTTTGTCCCTGTTCTTTTCCTCTTTGTCCTTTGGCTGTAGCAAAGACTTTTTATTGCTGAGATTTTTGCTGCCAGCTTTTGGAGGGGTTAACTTCGGTGATACTTTGGGACTGCTACTTGTGGAGCCGCCGCTGTTCACCCCACTTAAGACATCCATTTCACCACACTCTGAGAAGTTGTCATCCTCTCTCCCACCATCACTGGGTCCTGAGCTCAGTGACAAAGGAGGTCTCAGAGCAGTCCTGGCATTAACCAGCTTGAATTTTTCCAGCATAGATTTTTGTCCAGATGAAGGGGGCTTCACACCTTCAGAAGGGGGTGGCTTGAGCCTGTCTGAAGTTGGAGTAGGGGAGGTTGCGGGACTAGGCTGCTTCACAGACAGCATGGTAGAGGTCGCACTGTGTTTGACATTCATGGATTTGCTGCGCCAAGGCTTGCTGGCACTTGGAGAGGGTATGGCAGAGACCTGCTGCTGCCCGGTGCTGGTGGGATGCTGCACATTTCCATTCATGCCTGCAGAGGGGTGAGGGCCTTTTGGTGAATCTGCTTAAAAAACAGAAAAAATACATAATGGTATAGTTACTCTCCCATCTCCTGCTTGAAAATTATATCATAGTCCCCTGGCATTTAAAACACACTTACATGTGACCTATAATAAGCACAACTTATATGCACATGGAACATGAAGGATACTAATAGAAAATGCCTTTCTTTCCTCCATTATCGTGGTGTTGTTTAATACTTCCACAAGCCAAAGAAAGCCTCAGAAAAGCCTTAATTACAAAAATTTCATTACGCAAATCAAGCCTTCTAATTTTAGATTCTTCCAATCACTTGTTGATAACTAAATGCTGAGACATAGAAGAAAAAAGAATGCTACAATTCTGGCAGAAAAACAAAACTGGACAAAGATGGGTTTGATGTTTAGTGAAAGAAAAATAGGTGCTAGAAAGCCAAGGTTTTAGGAAAGAGGAGGAGGATTCAGTAATACTGAAATTAAATGGATAAAATCAATATTCATAAAAACAAAAAGGGCAGGTGACCATACATTTTTAGTTTTAAGTACCATTAACAATATTTAGCAGCTCAGGAACTTATCCCAGTACACTTTCATAGGTGGGAAAAAATTTTATCAACAATTTCACCAATGTCAGTACTTAAAAGTTACAGTGATATATCATCTGCATGGGTACAGCAATGATAGCTGTTTTGGGTGTGAACTCAGGTAGGTACAGAGGGCTCTGGCACATTCACTACATTTATATCACCCGGGAACTTCAGTGGATCTTTAGAATGAATGAGAACAAGGCTCCTTCTGCAATAATCAAACAATGCCAATTAACAGAAGTGATTTTCATCATCTAGCCTTATTAAGCAAAACAGACCAATGTACAAAAGGGTTAAGCTCTTTTGTAGGAAGTTTAGATTCCCAAGATATATCTGAGTATATAAACACCATCACTCTGGAGCACCAGAGAAATGAAGTGGTAATAGCAATCAAATCATGCAGTACATAGCTATTTCAGCAGCTGACATATTTTCTTTTAGTGGATCTATCCTGTCTTGCCATTCAGTATTGGAACTGTTAGGGAATTAGATGTGAGCCTGCCTATAGTATATTGGATTGTGTACTGCAAGAAAACCCATGAAACATGCAATGCAAGTATAGTTCATGTAATGGTAAAAGGAGTGCCTGATGCCTTGCATACACACATAGTATTGTCATACCTTGAGGCCCCCCTGTGTGAATAATATTAGAGACGAGAATGCTGAGGACATTTGTCCCTTCAGCACAGAGTATGAAGTTATGCATCATTTTCATTTATGCAATCTCAGTCCTAAACCTCAAGATCCGACTTCCCATCTGGAAGTCTGAAGGCTGCTAATACATACAGGAAAGGCAGAATTTTGAGAATACTGAAAGTGGAGCTGTTTTTTCTTTAACAAGAGAATGCAAACATAGCAAAATTTACTGCTCTGAGTAGCATTAACAAGTTCTAGTTTAAAAATATTAAATAAAATTATCTGAGCAAAAGTAACATGACAACATGTAACATTTTTACTTAACATTATCAACAACTAGTTCCACTAAGTCAATCCCCTCCACCTCAGTAGATGCTATATAATTTCATCTGTGCAGGTTTTTTTTGTGTGCTCCTCAGCCTGATATGCAAATGCCACAACACTACATGGGTGACAAAGATGAAGAGACTGGAGCACCTCTCTCACAAGAACAGGCTGTGAGAGTTGGGCCTTTCAGCCTCCAGAAGAGATGACTGAGAGGAGACCTCATCAATGTGTACAAGTATCTGGAGGGAGGGCATCAAGTCAGTCTCTTCTCAGTGATGCCAGCAATTGGGCAAGAGGCAACAGGCAGACCCTGATGCACGTGAAGTTCCACTTGAAAATGAGGAAGAATTTCTTTACTGTGTGAGTGACAGAGCACTGGAACAGATTGCCCAGAGAGGTTATGAAGTCTCCCTCACGGGAAATACTCAGAAATCATCTGGATGCAACCCTGTTCCATGTGTTCTGAGACGACCCTGCTTGGGCAGAAGGGTTGGACCAGGTGATCCACTGTGAACCTCCAACCTGACACATTCTGTGATTCTGTAAATGAGCTCATTCCACCTTCACAAAAGGTTTCAAGCAGCTCTGCTGAGTCCTGCTCTAAGCAAGGAAACATTAACTTGCCTAATTAACATTTTGGCTTGCTTCAGAGTATTTTTTGTGACACCAAAGTTACAGCGTATTCCCCAGGCTCCAGGTTGCACCACGGAGCACCTTTGGTGGGCAGCTGCATAGCTGATCCCTCCCTTGGGACCAAGGCAGGAATTGTGGCTGGGCCTCTGCTATTGTCTGGTGAGCCTCAGATGCTGGAAGAGAGCCTGAGGCCAACCACAGCTGTTGGAAATTACTGCAGCCCTCAGGCTTTCTTAATTTTTACCAGGAATCAGCCCCAGGGCTGATAGCTCAGAAGTGGGTGTGCACTTGGACACATGCTGTCTTGCACTAAGCTCACCCTAAATACACTGGAGAATTGGGGTCTTAACCAATACCAATAGTTTTGCAGAAGAACAATTCATGATAGGAATATGCAAAGCTAATAAGGAATACAAGTAACAATCGGTGAGCAGTGGGATGCCACTATTTTCTGTTGTATTAGTTATGATACATTTGTATGGCTTCAGGCTTTTAGTTTTACTAAAAAAAATTGTTCTGTTTAAAAAGAAGAAGGCATGCATTATTTCCGGCTGTATAATATTAAACTGGTTGAGGGAAAAAATGTAAAAAGAAGTGTATTTACTGTTTGATCAACAGCTTGTTCTGCTACATATACAGCAAAAAACCCCCAGGTTCCTGGAACCACTGGTATTTATTTGATCCCTATGTCACAAATCATAAACAGCAACAAAAAATTACAGACTTTAACTTGCCATTAATCTTTAGTTTAAAGGGAATCCTTAATATTTCTACAAGACATGTGAACTGCATACTCTCAAGAAATATTGACAACCTGTCTTTATGTTTAAACATTTGGAATTAAAAGATCTCTTCACCCTCCCACACCTCCAGCACAAATGTATTACTTGAAGCTGCACACAACTAACTGCTTTCCGCATGTTCAATTGGGCTTGGCTTTAGCTGTTCATAACGTGAAACCTATCCCCACCTTGTGGTGATTTTGAGACAGAGTGAACCCAACCTATGACAAGGATTTCTTATTTCTGTAAACTAAATTTTACAAGAAGTCAGTCTTTGCTTTCAAGCTTAACCCCTTATTGCTGAGATGCATAGTCAGCTTGTGGTGAAAACAGTTTTCTGCTTGAGAACTCAGTGCTTCAGAGCTCAACCTCTGCTGTAAAGGCACAGGAGCAATGCAACACCCCCAGGTGCCCAGTGCAAAAAAGAGAAATTTCTACCAGAACCCAGCAAGACCATGATAATCAAATAGACATTTTCAAATCCACTTTTCATAGGCTATTGCACAAATAAAGGACATGAGAAGAGTTGAACTTGGGCCCAGTACATAATCAACAGCCTTTGTCTTCTCATCTGTGACCTTTGCTGTGTTCTGTTCTGCTGGAGAAGACAACCTCTGTCACAGGAGCTCCTCCACTGCAGCAAAGTTAGGTAGGATAATCTAAATATTCTGTAGTAGGCAGGTGTCCAGATTATCCATTTTAGTCACTCACAATAAAAAAAGGTTAGTAGAAAATGGAAGAGTTGCAAGGTGTTGCTATAGGGATGTTTGAAGGAATGGGACGTCTATCTAGTAAGATTAAAAGACTTCAGCTTGTTCAACTCTCCCTTTTTAGCTGTCCATGAGAAAGTAGCTACCACTTATCAGCAGAAGGGGAGAACACAACCAGGGACCACTCAAAAAATAGTGGCACCAGAAGAAACATACACAAATTAGCTCTAGATATACATATTGGTTGCAGATGAACAACAATTTGCATCATCACACAACAGAGTTCCAGGGCAGAGTTTCTCAGAGTGAGTAAGCGCAAAATAACCAAATAGTGTTAAAACTGAGTTTGGAGAAGACACAAACGCCATCTCATATAATTAAATTATACTGAAAAGCTGGCAATGGAATTCTATGACACAGTGACACTCATCAGGGTAAAGATACACTGTTTCTAAGATCTAAGGGTTAAGGATCTGTTTTAAAAATGTGCCATGAATTACAACATTATTCCTCTGCTGTAATCAAAATGTGCTAGTTTTCTACCTTATTAACTGTCTGAATAATTACTTCACTTAAATAGTTTAATTTTCCTAGTTTTATTTTATTTCTATCTCTATGTTATTAAGTTGGAGGCAGAAAAATCTGACAAGTCTGAAAAGCAGACATGTTCTTTGAAATTGATCCACAAGCTGAAAAGTCCAGAAGAAAAAAAAAATCGCACTAAAGCTCCAGAAGCAAGTTTCATCTAATGGCTTGTTTAATTGTTTGGTGCATTTTGTGTTTCTGATTTAATCAGAGCTATACACAGATACCTGTGTCACACAATGGATCGGGTCTGTTGGTGAAAACTGGGCTCTGCGCAGTGAAGAGGAAACCCATATTTGCTCAGGGGAGCCAGGTTTTTTACCGTGCTTAAATACTCCCTAAGCAACTTTCAAAGGAGATGGTATCAATGAGAGACTAAATAATGGAATACTGAATAAAAGGCTGATATTACATCTTTTGGTTCACCTTCAGATCTCCTTTAATTCTGTGACTACATATCCATTCCCCACTGTGACTGAGTGACTGTGTTAGGCAGGAATGGATTACAAGTACTACCTATAATTGGATTTAAAAAAAAAATAAAAAGATCTTTTGCTGTATATATTTTCTGAGGTCTCCTTATAGCACATATAGGAAGGTGTACAGCAGAGAAAAATGTAACAGTGGTCTGCCCTCAAAGAGGTTTGGAGGTCCCAACATCTAGCAGCTCTTTACCTAGCACAAGTAATCTCTTTGTCTCAGAAATTAATGCATATGGACTGTGCATCTATTCAAAACAAGCTGTTAAAAGTTATCCTGCTCTGAGCATCTGCATCAGAAGCAAAAATTGAAATATAAGGTCTATTATTTGTGCTGCAATGTAAGTAAAAATCATTTGTTACTGCATAGTGACACTATTTCTTAAAAAGAGCTTCTTTATATTATTACTATGGTACGGGTTAAAGTTTGTTTCTAAACAAATTCTTCAAAAATCTCAGGTTACAGAACATCCTAAAATACTTTTAAAAATATCAAAAACCTACTTGGAGATCTCATTGTAATATTCAAAAATTTGTCACTATAATAGCTAAATTTAAAATATAGCATGGTACAGTTGTTTTTCTGTTCACGCAAAGTAGCAGCACAGCATACTCAAATATAGGTTCTTGGGTTCTTTCAGGATATTATGAAACAATATCATTTTGCTATACTTGCACTTACAGCAGTCATTTTCTCTAATGAAGCTCTACTTTACACCCTAAAACAATCTTGTATTTATCTTTGATTTTCACATAAAATTAATGTTTTTTCATCTATTCTGCTGTTTTGATAGGAAAAAAGAGAAGAGATTAAAACATCTCAAATACAGTAGTCTGCAGATATGCAACGTTATGTTTTCTATTTCCTGTAAAATGAATTGATTGACTTTACAAAAAAGCCACCCCTTATCCTCTTGCAAGTGATGACTTCACTAAAAACCTCATCAAGGTTCTCATTCTCTGCTGTAAAGAAATGGGGAAGTAAAGAAATATATCTTGCAGAAAGTCACATAAATGTACAATGAAATGCAAACCTTAGCAGTCGAAAGACAGTTTCCAAGTAATGAACTAAGAATATTAATATCTACAAGCATGTCTCACCTTGAATAATTTCATTCTCACATATTTCAGCTGCTAACATGACAACATTATGAAGCAATTCTAAAACCTAAACCCCTGTACATACCTTCATTCAAGCAGCCACATCTACTTCGTAACTTCACTATCGTATTTGTGAACTACAGTGTCAGCTCAGTTTTCACTCTGATCTCTTTTTAGTTTTAGCTTGGATGTCTTGACACAAACAAGTCCTCAGTAAAATAAAACCCACTATAGAACTATGTGAAACATTCAATCCTGATAGTAAAAATAAAGAAATAACTATTGAAAGGATGGTTTTATATCTTCAGATACAGCTAGGGGCAAAGCGTGTTCATCAGAATTTTGTAAAAAAAATCTGGATAGCTGCCTGTTGCTTGGATGAAGAACATTCACTGCATACTTGTTCCTCCCACAGACCCCAAGGATGCAAACGGGTACTATGTATATTGTATCACTTTCAATTGAATTCTAACCCAGAGATATGAATAAAATGCTGTTCATTACACAAAGGAAGAAAGAAGGGGAGGAAGGGGATGGATTAGTTACACAACTCAGAAAGCTGCATTTTTGCATTATTCTTTTTGAGATAAAGCCAGAAGAGGCATATTTTCCAGGAAAATAGATTCAGGGTGAGAGAAACGGAAGGACCCACAGTAGTCAGTCCATTGCTGTAATGGCTGCTCCAAATCCCTGCAAAATTTCATTTAATTTGACTTAATTTTCAATACTTTATTCAGTATTATACACACACTAGGTAAGGTTCTGAAAGAACAGATGCATGTAACATTCTGATGCAAACATAATATTCTGATTCTTCTCCATTAGAGGCTAAGATGCAAAGTCCCCTGAAAATGATGGCAGTATTCCTTTGGGTAAGAGTAGACTCGAACATGGAATAAGATTATAGGCATCTAATATGGATTAACTTTTACTTTGTAATCACCCCATGATATTTCCATCAAAGGATGGATAAAATATAGTTTAGAACATCTTGCATGTTTTCACATCTGAACTTTAATCCCAACTGAACCGCAAGTTCTAATTCAGGCTCCAGTTTCCATGGGTCTTCCTTACCACTTCTTTGACCCTTGTGGATGTTTTTTCTTTCCCTTCTTGTGTGTTATGGAGAGTAGACTTAGTAACTTTAATCTCTTACCTTTTTCATTTCCGTTTGCATATTGGGGAGGCTTGTTTTTGTCAATGCTGTTAAAGCTCTGACTTCTCCGATTTAAATTGGAAGCTCCCTGGACTTTGGTACTGCTGCCTGCAGCTGGCACCCTTGAGGGTCCTGGAAGCCTGGAATGGTGAGAAATCAGTGAGGAATCAGTGAGAAATCACTTCATTTGATGTAATGCAACATACAGAGGAGACAGTATGCAACTATCAGACCACAATTTTAAACCAATTAAACCCAGTGAATTCAGGTAAGCAACAACAAACAGGGGGATTCAAATTAGTCAGACTCCACAGAGAAAAAAAAAAAGCTTATCATTATGCACACAAAAGGAAAAAGATGCTTTCTAGAGTCACAAGACGTAAGAAGATGCTTTGCATTTGCCATTAACATTGCTAAAACAGATTCACCCTAACAAATATTAAAGTGCAATATCAACCTTTATTAAAATCTGTCACTTTTGGAGAGGAGATATTAGAGAAATAGATTAGAAAGCACAGCAATACATAGTTGTGAAATACTTTGTCTCTCTTGCTCTAATGCAGGTTTTGCAGTTGTGTTTAGCATAAAATCTGGCTTTTTAGCTATCTTCTTCAGTTATTTTTCAGAAGGCTATTGCTAAAATAATTCTACCTTACTATTTTAAATGAAAAATATTGAAAATACTTCTTTTACCTAGATGATACAGATGCATTTATACCTTTTAGATAGAAGTATATAATGTAGACTACACAGTTCATTTCTTAGTATTTGCTGCCACCATCTGAACCTTACTGCGTGGCTATGCTAAGGAAAAAATGTAAATTCTTGTTGATTCTGGTATGTGTAAGCCTGCATCCTTTTTCCATCTGAATCTGTTTTGTGATGTATGATTCCCTCATATGTGCCTACTCCAAACTTTCTAAAGCACCTTTGTGGGAAGCCACAATCCTCTCCATTTTTTTTTATTTCTTAGACAAAACTAATTGCTCAAATCAGTCACAGGCTTTTGCCATAGGAGAAGAGCATCTCTCGTCTGCTTCTTGCTTATTGGAACGATTTTAATAATGGTAGTGCAAATTATACCATAGTTATCAAATTCTGTTAGTTTCACTTTATTATGAAAGAGCAGCATCAGAAGGAAGGAAAAAAAATCACATTACAAAGAAGCACAAAACATTTCAATTCTTCCAAACTTTTTTTTTTTTGTTTAATACACTGGCATAATAGAAATGTTCAAATAATTTTATTTTCATTTTCAAACATATGTAAACAGCTCCATATTCTCTTTCTTTACCAGTTTAAACCTCAGAGAACTAATCCACTAGTTATTTTATGGCTCATTCTGGCCGTCAGCCTGCCCTGCTAGTCTCTGTGCCGAGCCCAGAGCAGACTCTCTGCTCCGCAGCTGTACGCACGCTAACCTTTACCGTGACCCATGAATCTGAGAGATCTTCTGTTCCCTGAAGAATGCACTAAAACAAACTTAAAAATCCATTTGCTCCTTCTCATTACCCTAATTTGACAGGCAGTAAGAGCCCTGAGATCATTTGTCAAAGGTAATGACAAAAGCAATGAAAAGGCATGTGTAACACTAGAAACTCATCTGTTCGGTTAAAATACAACATAGTTCTGCATATATTCTGCATGCCAGAATTCAAGAACTTGACACAGTAAGCACATTATGCATGAGGTCATTTTCTCTACACGCTTTCCAGTTTACCTCATTTGCTGACTTTCTTAATTGAATTCAGGTTTTAAATTGCTCTTGCAGAATCATGTTAAGCAGCTAAGGAAATGCAAAGAAGAATATAACAAATAAGGGACAAGGCACATACCTCTGAACAGGCTTTGGAAACACTGCCACAGATTTAAAGTATTAGACAATAAGACTGTTAACCTTGACATGTTGAATGTGGACAAGACAGGAGCATCAGCAATAAGGAAAACGAAGACCTATAAATGCAGGTGCAAAGCAACTGGACCGTGGTATAGCTCATTGCAAGCTATCACCAGGAACTCACACTGTGTTAGTTTTCTATACTGCAAAATGCAATCTTTATTGTAGATGATGCAATTTAGAGTTCATTGGTCACACCAATGAACTGTGCAGCAAAGGTATAATTAATGAACACATTAATTATTGCCCCTCCCCCAATAAAAAAAAGTTAGAGTAAGCTTTAGACCTCAGCTTCTTTCTTCTGCAATCTGGCTTGTAGATTTTAGTGCTCATGGAAAGGACAGACTAAAAGTACTGATGAAATCCGAAACAAGTCAGCTCCTACACACAGCTCTGTCATATTCACTGCCAAAACAAAGCCTCTCATTCATGGGGACTGTGTGCAGGCTACTCTTGATGCAGCAGAAGTCTTGGAAGTCATTCTTTTTTTCTGTTCTCTTTTGCTTCTGCGTAAACTTGACTCTCTGAACTCAGACTTTCAGGTGGGTTTGCTATATATCCAAAACATCTAGTGGGAACTGGGGTGGACTCCCAAACTTCTTTTCACTCATGACTAAAGTCAGGAATTGAGCCAGAAAGTACAGAGCACTAAAATCACCAACTAATCCTTCACATCCAATATTTTACATGCAGGATACAAAGATGCAGGATACATAACAACCAGAAATATTGCTAATATACAGTACAAATCAGCCAATTGGCCAAAAGCCAATAAATACAAGGCTTTTCTGTGGCAAAGCTCATCACTGCAAAGCTTGCACACATAACAAAAATTACACATTGTTTAGTGTCTGCTTAAGTCCAAAGGATAAAATATCAATGGGCATATACTTGCTTGAGTATCACTAACAAGCAATAAATTAGAGATATTTAACTGACCTAGAAGCCTTTTTTTGACTGGTTGCAATTCCACTGTGATTAGACTGAGTTGCATATCTGGCTGTGAGACTGTATGAGAAGAAACAGAGAAATTGAATTAAAGAATTTCTTTGAATATGTATAGAAAGAACACACTTACCAGTAAACTATGAGTTAATGAATGCAAATCGAACATGGATAGAAAACACAAATTAACTGGCAACAATATGAAACAATGTAAACATGCAGACTTTTATGAGAGATGCAATGAACAGATTATGAAATAATGGATATTGTTATAACTTGTCTCGCTTGAAATTATCCCATGAATAGACAAAGTGAGCAAATTTCCACAGTGACTGAATTCCTGAAGTATAGCTCAATTCACACAGAATGTACCTTAAAACACTGTGCCTTTTTTTTTTTCCTTCTTTTCCATGAAAAGTACTAAGCACAAACACACACTTAATGGTCTCTCCAGCAACCTGACTGGATTCACAGTATGGCTGTTAGGAACAGATTTTCTATACCAAATTCAACATGGACTCAGTAAAATTCCCACTAAAGCAAGGTGACCCTCCTGATGGTAGAGCTACATGGAAGAAGTATCCTGTCACAAATTTTATTACTGTTACAGCACAGGTCATGTATGAGATGACCCAGGCAATGAATCAGAGGCAGCATTAAGAAAGCCCTGGTATGTGCTTAGACTCACTGTGAAACTCCACAGGAAAATGCACCTTTGTCTATTAAAGCATCCAAGTAGTATTTCTGCAAAAGAAGACTTGCTACGCTACAGGGCTAAATACTTTATGTTCCTTTTGACACCCAACAACATGGCAGCAAATTATTTCCTCTAATGTTTTAGACCTTTGCATAGGGGATATGTCAAATGTATGGCCGAGGTACAGCCTTCTGTCGCTTATGTGAGTTTTCATAAATAGGTGCATCCTCTGGGATCCACACAGTCTAAGGCTGTAGACAGGTGCCTGAGCCAGGTGCAATCACAACATCAAATTCCTTGAATTATTAAGGAATTCGTAGATGACTGAGTAAGCAGAAACTCTGATAGTCACAGATTTCTTTTGTTTCTCAAAATTCTCCAACTTCCAGCAATTCTTTGGACTAGCAGCCAAAAAAAACCACTGTGCTCTGGTCCCGGGTTTTATACTGGCAGCACTTCTAAGAAGCACCTTGTGTTGTTGAGTCTACCAGAACAGTGTTAAGCAATTTCTGCCAGTCCACTGAAGCAGCCAGGCTGAGTGTAGAGCAGGTGGGAGAAGCTGTCAAGAAAGGTCTTACCTTTCTTAGCACTGCAGTGCTGCAAAGGGGCAAGAAGAAGGCACAAACCAAGGGAAAATGTGAGACTGGAATGGGATGTTAGATTATTGCGACTTTACCAAGTAAATCCCAACAAAGCACTGCCTCTGTTCCTGCCAGTTAGAAATGGCACATTTGCACATGATGAATATAAAAAAAAGGAGTACTTCAGTCTTAAGAGGGCAAAAAGGAATCATTCAATATGTGAAAGCAGCACTCAGTTCTCTGATATATACCTTCACAGAAATGCTGACAAACTGCTTTTTTATACGACCATAACTTCTGTGGATATTAAAATTAAAATATATAATAATTACACTTCATGCATTTTTATCTATCTAGTTTTTATTATATTGAATTACATTTCACTTACAGATATATTTCTTAATAATGTCTGGACTTATGACGCAAATGTGCCATAGGTTGTTTTACTGCAATTGCTACATTTGTGCCTGGCATTACAGCCCATCTTTTAGGGAGATCTTTCTCTCATTTTTTTCCCAACATATTTAAAATGAAGGAATATAGAAATGAATAGCTAGTTATCTGCCTTGACTAAAATAAGACATTTGTGAGAAAAATTGTATGTCAAATAAAACCTTAGTACATTTATGCTGTAAAAGGTGGAATGATACACAGTACAACCAACATAGACAGTAAGATGGGAAAACAGAGTGAATAGGATGCAGTGCCACAGTGTATCATAGCATTTCTACCTCAAACAACACATCACCAAGTAAATGGAAAGATCAAAGAGCTTAATCTCAGCGTTGATAAACTAGCCCACAGACTTTTTAATAGCAATAAGTACATAAAATGCCTATCTGATATCTTGCTAGAATGCTTTCCTTCTGGGCCTGTTACTTGGGACTCCATCCACTAGCAAATTCATGAAACATCAGCCTACAGACTGCTTTCAAACTTTCCAGACAGGCTTGAAAGTCAGTGATGAAAGTACTAATGTCCTTGTAGCATGATTTGCAAAGCATGATTTCCACTGTGACTGAGCAAATTTATTTTCCAAAGTAATGTAATAAAAGAAAGGTAAAAAGAGAATTTAACAACTCATAAAGCAGGTGCATGAAGTTCCTAATGACTTTAGGTTTTCCTTCTCAATTAGCACTGGATGTGCTGGGCCCATTAAAGCTTTGCCCACATGCATTTTCCAGTTGCTGGCCTCAGTTTTACAGACATGAACTGCAACACAGTTGGAGACTAAACTTTAGCCTAGCCACTCTTCTGAATGGATAAAAAGTATTTACCTTTTGCCCTGTGTCCTACCAGATAGTTTTCTGTGGGCAGTATCCGTCAGTAAGGAAAATAAACCTGTTTTGCTTAGAACAGTTATTTTTAATGCTTACAAATCCACACCGTGATACAGTAAGCATGTGTCTGCAATGAAGCAGTAAATGGATCTTATCAGATCAGACAGTACCAGTTTAATATTACAACATTCAGGACAATGAAGGATTTCCTTGTCAGAGGGCTGGAAAGGGGGTTTTTGAAGGCCTCTGGTTCTCAGCTGCCTGCTGCCAAGACTCCTTCCACTGCCACAATACTCATATCAGCAATCACCTACACCACGTGCATGGGACCAGGCATCAAGTTTAGCTCTCCTCTTCCAAATAACACACAGGGATAGTAAACTGAATCCTGTCCAAAACAGACAAAACAGCATATAGACATCTGATACCAAATCCTTAGAAATAATCTGGACTCTGCAAAAATAATCTGGGCTCTGTCTTCTAGGTGGAAGTCAACAATGCTTTGTCTTACAAAGCAGGGAAACACTAATCAATACAGCAGATATGAAACTAGAAAATCATTATGAGCTACAATACTAAATGACTTTATGTGGCACTTAGGGACAGGTTTTAGTGGTAGACTTGGCAGTGCTGGGTTTTAGCAGCTGGACTTGATGAACTTAGAGGTCTTTTCCAGCTAAATCATTCTATGATCCTATGAAGATGGAAGGCAACAGATTGTTTGACACTGGACTGAACTACCAGAAAGTCTATCTTGTTGCCATACAGTATGTCAGAAAAAAGCAGGTCCTTGAAAGTGGGTTAACACATTAAGCTGAAGAATGAAGCTTGTATAAACCTGAGCAGAGCATGAATCAAGCTAAAAATATTTTAACCTCCTTCTTCAAAATGTAACCCATGCAGTGGCACCCTGAATATCATCTACTTTTTATTAAGTCTTCCGAAGGATCAAAAGGATCACATTAAATCATACTGTCATTTTCCTATAATACTAAGAGTCACATGGTGGTTCTAAAATGCCAGCTATGCACTATGTTAAAATTAGAAAAAGGCAAAGGGGTTTGTAGTATATAATCAAACTCTTTCTTCCTTACTGGCATACTTGAATTTTAATACACTGCAAGTACATTTAATCTCTTGTGTGAACACACTTCAGAACTGGTCACAAGTTTTGTGTTAGAACGATTCTCTGAAAAAGACTAGTTTAAAAAGAATGCTTTTTCAATGTAAAAATTTCCCCATAAGGTCTCAATTGTGCTGTGCACTGTTTTTAAATTTCTTTTTTCTTTTTAATAAGCTCCTTGGCTGCTCATCATCCTACCAGTTGAAAAGCACAAGAGATAAGATTCTAAGGTATAACTGACTCCAAATTCCAAGTGTGCGTAAAAAGATGCCACCAGAAACTAAAGTTTCTAGGCTCCTCACCATACCAGAGTTCGAGCAGGTAGAAGATCCCTGATTCCCCAAATGTACAGGCAAGGAACACTGAGGAAGAAACCAAAACACTTGATTTTCTGTACAAAACATATTTCTTGGACATTTGTTTTCCCTTTTTAGCCCAGTCTTGGTGAATTATTATGTTGCTGTTGAGCAGCTAGCAGAGTAAAGAAAGCACCAGTTCTCAGTGGCAAGAAGGAATGACCTTTATTGTTTTGATTTCACCATACATATAGAGTTTTCAAAAGTCACCCAGATTGGTTGGTCAGAAGCCTTCCCCTAGGCCTGACTGGCCAGGCTTGCACTGTCCAAGTTCTGGGACACTGTTTTAAGAACATCTAAACTTTATCTTTATTTATAAAACACAAGAAGAATTTTCATGAGAAAAGCTTGTGCTAGCCACATTATTATATGGCTATATCTATGTATATGTGTGTATATACTTACACATATCTGTATCTATACATATTTATTTATAAATAAATAAACATTTAACATTTATATAAATGTTATATATGAATGTGTATTTTGTAGATAGCGGTGAATTGTCGGTATATATCTAACATATAAATACAGATTTTTTCATTCACAAGAGGAAATATCTATGGCTCAGGCAGTTCTTACTCATACCCTGTCATCTGTTCTAAATTAGTTGGACATTTCTTCTTTCCGCTCTTTGAACTTCTGGCATCTTCTTCAAGCAATCTGTCTCCAAATGATTCATGCTTGGAGGTACAAGTAAAATTATGTTTTTAATGTTTTCCTATTGTTCACAACTCATAAACCAAAATGCAGATAACCCAATTTTGCCTCAATATTTATGTTCTTGCAGAACACAAAGATTTATAAGAACGAATCGTCTGCCACAGTGACCATAGTTTTCCTGCTCTGGTCCCAGTATCTGTAGTACAGGTATTTTGTGGGATTTAATGAAAGAGTACATAAACTACAACATAATAAAACAAAATAAGACATCAAGCAGTAACTGTGTGCTGTGGTTTAGGACACTGTGCTACTTAGCTACTGTGCTTAACCTAACCTGCAGCACACCTAAAATGCCACCTTTTCAACCCTACTATTTTTCTCTGAACAAACTGGCCAAGTGGATAACAGCATGCTGCCAGAACTAGGACTAGGCAAGGGACCAAGTGTACCCTTTTATGACCTTACCTCTATAACATTTATGATCTTATACGAGAACAAAATTATATCAGAGAATCTGCATAGAATCAGATGCCACCATTCAGCTTCACAGTTTGATACAGTAAGACGGTAATAAAGTTTTTTCCTAGAGGGAATGAAAATGGAGGTGACAGAAATGCTGATGCTCTTACTTCTTCAAATCTACACTAATTGTCTCCCAAATTTTTGCATACATTTCCAGAAAATCCACATTTATAACACATCCCAATATATGTTTGGGAATGCTATAAACCTGCATCAGTCAAAACTTTATCAAATAATTAACTGCTTCTGTTGATACTAGTAAAACATATTTGTAAGCATTTTTATTTGGTCTCCCCACTGACTTTAAAATGATAAAGAGATTTGCAATATAAAGAAAATACAAAAGATTCTACCAGCATTTCAGCCATTTTCCTTTAAGTATTTTCAAAACACAAATAAATTCCTGTAGGTCTGGTGAATTTTAAATATTAAAAAAACCTCTTTTTCCCCCTTCTATTTTAATCTATTTTCTACAGGCAATATTTGTCAAAAGCACTGCCTATGCCTCTTTATTTATTTTTATATATGGATTTTTATTTTGGAGTTTTTTAAGTAAATGATGAGAAAAAGCAATCTTCTCCACAGAAGCTGCCAACTGTAATGTTATTTCATTAACTGACACCTGAAAAACCACAATATGTAGAGTATCAAATTTGTTGCACTATCTGTGAAAATAGAAGGAGATAAGAGCTGATAAAAAGGACTGACAGAAGCAAAGAAAGTAGCAGTACAAATATAAAACTATGACTTAAACGAACGCAAGAATGCAAGGAAAAGACTTGGCCACACATTGGTATCAAGGAATTCATTAAGGAATAAATAGGAACAAAGAAAGAACATTTTACTTCACAATAGGTAAAAAAGGAATCATATGACCAAAAAAACCAAAAGAATGAAGACTGCAATAATTTATTATGGCTATCCTTGCATTTTGCCCTTGCATTTTATATCTTGGAATTTCATTTGCCATATACAAATAATTATAGACAACATCCAATGTTCATAAGACATCAGAATTAAACAGGTGGCAGGTCTGGGAAAGTAATAAATGTACAGACATTTGTATCAGATTTTATTTTCAGAGAAGAACTAATGAATCTCTGTGGAGAGTGAGGGCAGAGTACAAAGAATGTCTGAAGGGAACATTTCATTGTAAAGGTTCTATTCCTTCAAAAGGAAATATATAAAAGTTTGGATTCAAGTGCTACAAGGATGAACGGAACACTTCCCATTAAATTCTACATGACCTGGATTAGCAAGAGTGGAAATTATGGCCAAAGTGCATCATAACTGACATACAAAAAATAACAAGTGGCAAGGGTGACACAGGCCAGACAATGAGAGTATCTGAAATGTACAAAATTAAAATTGCCGCTTAACTGATTTAAAACATCCTTTTGAAAATGGTAAGAACATATAAGGAGAAAAGATGACAGTTGCATTTTGAACTGCAAACAGAAGACCAGGCAGGGGAAAAAAAACGCTTTTCTTGAGCAGAGGTAATTTATAAACAGAAGAAATCAGTGTAACTACATGTCACAGGTTACTAAAGAAAATGTTCCAGCATCAGGTACTTTGCAAGGAGAAAAACTGTGTGTAACACAAAAGGGGAAATACCAATCAGGTAAAGGACAAGTTTCAAGGATCCAGCCCACAGAAGTAAGAAGATGAATGATACAGTTTATGAAAGATTGGTAGTGAAATGGTCAAATAGTGCATGAACAGAATAAAAAAATCTGATGTGCTATTGAGAGACTAAAAATGCTTTATAATCTACTTTTTTTTTATTTTCTATCTAGGCATGCTATAGTATTCTAGAGTGGTATATTAAACTATAGGAAAGACCACTTAATCTAGAACCTGAATGTCACTTTGATACACCCTTTCCCCCATTATTTTCAGCTTAAGAAATGTTATTAGATATCTTCTTAGAGAAGGTGGGCTGCAGGGAAGAAGTATATGAGAAACACATTCTTGCTACTGCTTTGTTCTGTCTTTTCTGTGTGAAGGTTACTGGACAAGTTAGTCATTTCCCACTGATACTAAAGGCTTTTTTTACTTGGACTTCAGGACAAATATGATGATATTTGATGATTCCTTTCTGAAGTTCCTATCACTGGGAACCTTGAGAACTGTAATGATTGTATCTTTGGGGAGTAGAACAAAATGGGACCAAAGATGATTTGCAATGTAAAATAAAAGGTTAAAATAAAGTTAAATACCTAAGGGCCATTTGAAGGTCAGTTTACTGCAGATCCTGAAATAATCACATTAAGAAATTCTACCTGCATTATCTCCCAGACACATAAAAATCTATCAGATTAGATTAATAGCACTTTGTTTGCTTAGACCCTTACTACCAAACAGAGAACAGAAAAGAGAAATAAATATTTTCCTATTTTTTCTTCTCCTCAGTGATTAGATAATGATTCTGGGAATCACCTGGAATTAGATAATGATAAATGGGATAAGTGGGAAAAGCAGGAACTACCTACCCATTTCCCTTCACCAAAACCAAGTGACTAGCAATGGCAAGAGCTAAGGACAGTGAAGGGACTTGCTTCATCTCTTTCCCAAATATTAACCAAGGAAGACACACAGATATGTACACCTCCCACTCTCTACCCCATGTCAGTGCAATGCCCTTGGTGTAGACTGCTGCAACTGTACTTTAAACCTTGAAAAGATTTAAATGAAGGCCTTTTTCTAAACAGAGTGATGTAATCAGGACTGCTGTGCAGGTTGTCACTATTTTGACATGGATCTATTTCAATTCATAATCATAACCACTAAGTTTTCATTACTGTATTTCACACAGCACAAGCTGTGTGTCCAATATGCTCAATTTCTTCCCTAGTACTTCTGAGAAGCAGGCAACATGAAACCCTTTTCCTTGCAGTAGTTATGTATGTAACTGGCTGCAGAAATCAGCTACCTTTGTTTATATGCCTAGGAAAACCAGGGTGCACTTTTAATATAACAAATTTAACGAAGTCCATCTGGACCTCAAGCTGTGCTCATCATTCCTGTACGTGATAAAACAGTTTGTCCATCTCAGGGAATTTTTCTGACAGCTTACTGAAACCAGTTACTGTCTAATCTGTAAATGACACAGAACTTCTTTCATCCACATGTGTTTTCTCTTAGTATCTGGGTGGTTGAAAGATCATCACCGCAGATGTATTGCTCTGATAATGGAATCCACTAGCAAAGTGAAGCATAAGAATATAATGTAACCATTGTTGTCATCTATCTGTACTGACAGATATAAATAAGGCCACCAGCACTGTATTTTTAAAAATAAATCTCAGAGCTGCAATAAATTAATAAGGAAAGAGTGAAATGCCAACTTCAGATTATGAAGTATTCGATTTCCACAGTTAGTCATGGAAGAATGTAGGAAATTTGAGGGTAAAAAGAAATCAGAAATCACATCTAAAACTATTCTTTGCCTTTGGTTACCATTAAGTATTTACCACAGACCTTTTTCACTAGTAGTCTAATAATTTCAGAGATTTTATCATTAGTGGTACAAAACTATGATCTTCCATAAAGAAAGTATGCTTTTTGCAAAGAAATTTCACACACCATGAGCCAACTTCCTTCATTCTTTTTACATTTAATTTGAAGTGTTGCTGTTTGCCGTAGGATTAGATAGGCCAATAATACCCTTTCACAAGAAGAATCTTGCTTGCCCTCTGTGTGCAGAGTTTTCACAGTTCTGACATTGGTCACAGAGAGATTTCATGGGAATAGGAAAGTTAAGAGTACTGCCACACTGACCAGTTTTGGATAACTTTGAGAGGAGCCTGGGAAAAAAGAGTCATTATCCTCCCAAGCAGACTGTGCGCTAAGGGAAGAGAAGTTCCTCCAGAAATTGTTTTAAGTACATTCCTGATCTGTGTTGTCTCCTAGTCATCCAAGAACAACTAGCCTCCTGAATTCCCCATTTCTGCCCAAACCTCATCCATCCAGTCTCATATAACCTTCCCCTGGGGCCTCCGTTTACCTCAGCAAAACAACCTGTGTATGAAACCTGTGTAGTCCTAACATAATTTGGTGCCTGTTTCAGTTTTTGCTGACAAAGGGCTCAGACACTGTAGTAAGTAACTTGCCTTCAGTGGCACACAGAATGGGTTCAGACATAGTAATGATCACAGACGTTGATCATTGCTGAGGACATCTTAACCTGGAAATGAGGATGAGTACCATCATCATAGTCACCATCATCATCATCACCATCAATCATCATTATTATCACCATCATCATCACCACCAGGACCAGTCTTTTAAATTAGGAGAGTGAGATGCTAGCTCAAAACTTTCCTGGTCTTCAGCAGGGCTTGAATGCTACCATCTCTGTAATCTGACCATCTTCAGCGTGACTGCTCAGAGGTATTCCCTCTCCCATGAATAATCTGTATTTCTCTTGGAGAAAGTGAAGAGCATCACCTTTTCATATTTGTTTAATAAAGAAAATACAACAGCTTTCTACCTCCTAGGAAATATAAACTGAAATTACACAATATGCTTACTATACCTTAGCTGGAAGCAACAAAGATAACTTTTCTCATAGAATATTCTAACCTGAAATAACCTCAATTATTAATTGAAACTAAGACACAGATTCAAATACTTAAAGCGCAACACGAAATGTAATTGATTACTGAAGATTTAAAAAACTTATGAAGTCTATAAAAAGCACCCACCTTTGTCGGTGTATATATTTTGATTTTGCTTACATGTATGCACACATACAAACACAAAGAGATCAAATGCACTTAAATGCAGAGTGCATCAAAAAGACATCTTTATTTCCCAGGTGTCTAACAAAGTAGATATGTGTTAGTCTTCCATTGAAAGAAAATAGCCATGGTATAAGAAGGTGATTTTCACAATACTCTTGAAACTTTACTCAGATTAGGATTGAAGCATTTTGCCATTATTGAAAAAAGATGAATTTGCCATCCACATGTTATGGATGTTATCTGGCTTCGTTATCTGGCTTCTGCCATAATAATCCAACATTTTTTCTTGTTCCTTTCAAAAACCTGAAAAAACTTTTTCTAGGTAATAGAAGACCACAGGTCAATTTAATGGAAAATACTCTCTGTTATGTGCATATGCCAAATATTTTTTTCCAAAATATACACCATAAGGGATTTTCTGCCTTGAGGCTTGTACATACCAAACCTTTCCACAGTTATGTTAGAAATGTTAGAAAACAGAAGCAATCAAGAATTTTTAAAAATATTCAAAGCTGTAACACAGTTATAATAAAAAGGCATACCTGCACAATAAATGTAACAATAAATAGCCTTAAAAATTAACATTCACTATGAAAGAATAAATAGCTTGTTTTATCTACAGCACTTCAGAAGAAAAGTCAAATTACTCCATTATTGATTGATAGCAGATTATCTATTGAGTTGATAATTTCATATGGACAGTGTGAAGAATGTACATTAATATACACTTCAGACTCTATCACTTTTCAAATTTCTCTCTTCAGTGAAATATGTAGGTTTCAGTATCTGCATGAAAACTACTTTTTGCCGAAAATATCTAAAGGCCTCAAGTGTCCCATGGAGCAGTCATGTGAGTTCCTTAGGACCTTCTAAATCATGAGCTCCTGTCAGCTCAGTTATGTTGGTTGCTTCTGTAATTACTGCTGAGAGATATCTGACGTGAAAGCAATCATGGAAATCATTTTGGGCAATCATGTAAGCTACCTGTCCACATTTCACATAGCAAAAGGTGGGCAAGAGGCAAGATTAATTTCAGAAAAGTCATCTTTTGATTTTTAATGTCATATTTTGGCTTCTTTCTAAAAAGAAGCTTTTGTTTACTCATTAGCACTTTTAAAATAAAAATGTCTTTGGGACAGATTTTTTAATAATTTTTCAAATTATTTGTTTTATTGGGAAAAAATTAATTTAATTAAATGACTGCTATGAAAAGAAGTGCTAAGTCTACCACAGAGATCTGTGTATGTTTATATATACCCATCTATTTGTGGAACACTTTTTTTCACATGTAGTCATTTTTCTTAGAAGGAGACATATTATTTTATGCTTACTTCTTTAAATTACTTCAAAACAGTGACAAATGAGAAAAATCAAACGTGTATTAAAAAAAAATTCTGTTCGTTTCTAAGCTCAAGGACTCCTTGTTTCACTAGCAGTTTAGAATACTAGATGTATTTACAGCAGAAGATAGAAACTTTTAATCTAGGAGAAAGTTTTTAGTAGTAGGCACCTTTCTTTATCCTTAAAGACTTAAATGAAAAACAAATGGAGAGAAGAAACCATCCTGTCTCAGGCAATACAGAAGTTTATACTGACAAACATCAAACTTCTCTATATGTGAAAGCAAACAGAATAAATCTTGGTTTCAATTTACAGACAAGAAATGAGAAAGAAGGGATCAATCTTGGTCTAATGATTTTTTGCACAGAAATATTTTACACCTGAAACACCGATGTGAATAGAATTTTAATCAAAGATTTAAATTATTTTAAATTCCTGCATTAAAGTGGAAGGTCTAAAGAACACTAATGCAAGTAGAAATTTTTTTAAACCAGCCTTAGAGTCACTCTGCAAAAGCATACATGTGGTGTTCTGGGACATGGAATGACTGCCTTTCCTCTTAATGAAGCACGTTTTAACACAGCAAAGTAGAAGAGGAGAGAAAGTGCAGAAAGACCATGAAATCACAGGGAATTATAATGTAAAGCTTAATGAAAGATTAATCCCCTCTTTGCCTACCATGTGTAATCACTGTCATCCAAATAGTCAATAAACTGCTTTATCCAGGCTTTTTTTGAAAAACCCTTGCAATAGTCATGATGTATAAATGAACACTAGAATTATTTTTTGTTATTAAAAATTCACCATGGCTAAATTACAAAATCAGGAAACGTTTCAGTTCTTTTACTAAATTATAAACAAAAAACAGTAACCAAAGGTATTTACAGAAAGCTGGCTAAATTCTTAATTCCACTGGTTAAAGCTGTGAACACTTAATTCCTGAATAACAAGATGTTATTGCCTCTCATGCAGTATTAAATATCCCTCATAAAGCAGAAATTCAACTTTGGAAAATGCTGAGAATGGTCAGACTCTTCTAGGACCACATCGTAATTTCCTAGATTACATGTTAATACTATACTTCACAGAGAAAGAATTCAAAGACACTAATTTTCAGTAGCAGAGAAAATATAAGCATTTTGCTTCGTAGTGTCCCAGACAAACATTAGTGTATCTTAATTTTTGCATCAAATGTGGTAATTAAAACACTGTAAGCAACACTTTCCTTTAAAACATATTTTTAAAACACTTCTAGTTCCAAGACATAGAATTCCATCAGACTGAAGTGTTAAACATTTTTTCAATTGAAGAAGAAATAAGTTTATTATAAACATATAAGTGTAATTTATGTGAATGGACTAAAGGACCAGAATCTCAATATATTATTCTGATGCTTTTAATCTAACGTAGATCATTGACTTACCACATTCTAGACACACAGTTGTTCAGTCAGTCCACCAAAACATTTTAAACAAGGATATAAAAAATGCAACAAGTACTAAACCCAGCAAAACAACAGACAAAACTCTTCATTAAGATCCACAGTTCACATGGTACTAGATGTGTATGGCTTTTTTTTTTTAATTCCCCAGTAAAAATATACACTGTTAGTAATCTTTCCACTTAAACAGGTATTTGTGTTTCAAACTCATTCTTCTGTAGTGGCCTTTAAGCAACTCCCTTCTGAAAATGTTTTTGGATGCAGTCTGAAAGTAATGTAATTTAGCAATTAAGGATTCTGCTGAGTGCTTGCTTTCTTAAAACTAGATAAAAACCTGGTCACTTAAAAGAAACAACTAGATTAAGGCTATTTCTTCTTCTTTTTAAAAAACATTCAAATAGAATTAGGCCCTCAAAACCCAGAACATGTGGGAATAAAAAGAGTTTATACCAAATAAATGTATTAATTGTGCCATTTCCCCATGTATTTTGCTAATTATTGGAAACTGTTCACTTACATGTGGAGCTGGGTATGTGAACAAACCATGAAAATAACCACTATACTAACCACA
The DNA here is from genome assembly GCF_008360975.1 of Lichenostomus cassidix. Lineage (NCBI taxonomy): Eukaryota > Metazoa > Chordata > Aves > Passeriformes > Meliphagidae > Lichenostomus > Lichenostomus cassidix. The sequence continues at coordinate 37,129,497 of NC_139480.1, read as the reverse complement.
TGGTGCGCTAGCTGCCTCTTATTGTACAATAGGCATAAAAATCAATAATAAAGTAAAAGAAAGGCTTACAATTAAATAAAATTGGAACTAAATTTAATTGGGAATGTTCTCTGCTCTCACTCAAGCTTTACTCCAAAGAAATGCAGGCTCACTACCAAAAAACACATTGAATCTGCTGCACAAATAGCTAAAAGAGAAAAGAAAATGGCCTATTTTTTGCACAAAGTTTTTTCGAACAGAAAAATAGAAATCTTCTACACCTGAGAAAACTAACATTTAACCTACCTTGACTGCATATCTTGGTGTGTTTTGGACTGGCTGATTTCAGCTGGAGTTGAAGGGACTTGCTGTTGTAGCTCCACCAAAGACTGGTAGTACTGTTGCTGCTGATGTTGTTGCTGTTTGTACCGAGACAAACTGAAAAACAGCCCTAAAATGGCTTTCAAATTTCCATTCCTTATTTCTATTTAAAAAAAAATAAAAAGAAAAGGAAGTGAAAACACTTTGGTTTTAGACTTCAGTTTTGTAACAGTCATACTAAAATATCTCTGTACGTGCCTACAGCTACATGTGTTTTTGTTTTGTATCTCTTCACTTACCTCTGATAACAGAGATATTTTAGGTGTCACTGACAGTTTATTTTTTATTATACTTTTTGTTTATTTATGTGTCAGTGTTGCAATAAACACCTATCTCTACAATGCCCTCATGATGAGTCATTTGCATGGTCATAAACAAGAGTATACCCAGCATTACATAAAATATATCTGAAATGAATAAACCTGTCGTAACGAAGTACAAATAATCTAATTAAGGAGAATTTCATTCAGGAAAATCTGAATTAGATATACATCTCTTCAAACCTCATGACCTTAAATTACTCATTTTGCTTTTGGGGCAAATTCTGTGGACATTGGTAATAAACAGTGGGTTCTAGAAAAATTGACAAGACTATATGGTAATGGTCCTTGTGGGTGAGCACATAGCCATTCATACAGATGTGCAGGCAATATGAGAGAAGAGAATTAATGGAAAGTTGTTTTTAAAAAAGGTGACTGTAATGCTCATGATTACACCTCTGAACTTTCAAATCACATCATTTTATAGCTTTGTATTTTATTTTGCTATTTCTGATAATGAAGACTTCAAAACTACAGCTTTCACAAGACTAAAACAGCTACCTGAATACTATTCTGGTGAACCACAGTAGCATCCCTATGTCTCCCATTCCTTTTTTAGCCTTTGCCCAGCCTGAGATGGGATAATGTTATTCTTTGCTGATAAAGGATCTCAGTGTCAAAAAAGAAACCTCAGAAGACTTTAATGAAATTATCTGCAGCATGTAGGTCTGTTCATAACCTCATTATTAATTTTCTTTGGCACTGATCATCTTGTGAAAGGTTTTTATTAGAACTACAGGTTTGCAACACTGCAATCTTTCTGCCTTCCCTGCAAATCAAAATACTGAGCTGTTTGTGGTACACATCTTTCTTAGGTAAATTTTCAAGCTGAATTTATACAAAATTACTGTCATTTTCATGTCTTTTAAACCATATTAATTTTCTTTCCATAAGATTAGGTGACATATGAATACATATACTACCAGGCCAGTAAACACTGGAACTTTTATGCTCACAAACTGCTCTTCAAAAGCAAACCCAATCCTGGACACTGGAATATACTTTTCAAAATGTAGATTTGTTCTAAGCAGCCATACTTTCTCATCTTCCCTGGGAAGATGCTGCAGGATTTTCAATTACCAATGAGACCCCCAGAGATATGAAGAACTTTCCCAGAAGGAGTAAACTCTTTAGGCAAATATGCCTTTTGCAGTCTCATGGGTTTCAAGGAACATCATTGTCAAGGAATACAGAAAACCTGTATTTAAAATTACCCTAACCCACCCCCCCCCCAAGAAAAAAACCCAACCAAAACCACGTAACTATCTGTGAGAAAGGTCCTCTCACTATTTAAATTTTTAAAGCATTTACTTGCTTATTTACATACTACAAACAACGACAAGAGGCTTAGAATAGCTCTCTGCCTTTACACAAAGTGAAGTGCAGCGCTGGGTGCAGCTCAGACAATCTGCACCCACACAGCCTCGAGGCCTGTGTCACTACACTTTACTCCCCACAAACCCTGCCCTGTCACCTCCCCTAAGGCCTCCCCAAGGTCCGAGGTGACAGGCTGGACACTGTGTCAGTCCCTTCAGTTGGCTTGTTGCTTGCTTCCAGTTGTCTGGGATCTTGCCATAGGCTCGGTCTTTACCCCATGATCTCCTTGCATTTATCCCTTTATGCAAAAATCCCACTCAAATGCCTCCTAAGATACTTCCCCAGTGTTCTAGAACATTCTAACCCTCCCTATCTTTGAAATATATTATGAACCTAAGCTATACCTATCATGAATTTACAACAAAGGTATTAATTTGACACAATATCAACTGCCCAAAAATACAACCATTTGCAACAAACTCATTATCCTTCAACAAATGAACAATATCAACAACACCCATTAGAACCACACTTTAATCATAACCCCTCCCACCAATTAATTATCATCTGCAAAAGCCAACTCCAACAGCCTGTTTTTAACACTATCCATTCTAAAGCAGCTCTGATTTGAGAAGACTGTCGGTACATGACACCAGTTTATTTACTCTCATCATTTTGCATCACTTAATGCTTAGAAAAAGAATCCTTTATTAAATCTCACTCAACACTTTTTAATCTTAAAATTTTGCTGCTTTTGTGTTAAACTATATTTTTTGCTAGTTTTAGAGAAGGATGCTATCAGTAATTTTTTTCCGTACTTTTTCCGTACTTTTAAATGATTTAAAGTTAGAAGATTTCTCACAAGCAAAAAATCCAGAAACTTCTAATGTGTACTAAACACATACTTGGAAAATGAGAAGATTGTTTTACTTTGTAGCAACTGTATAATTATTTATCAATTGGGCTCTCCAGCAGAGATTCAGCAATCAAGATTTAAAAATTACTTTTTTTCTAGACCTCTTTGCTCAAGTGTCATGATGAGGTCAGAAACTGGTTGTGAAATCTTCAAAACTTGTTAAACTTATGATTTATTGTCCCAGAACACTCCTGCTCATTAATAAATGACCCGGTAGTAACGAAACACATTTAGCAAAGATTATTACAAGAAAATAAATTTCTTCTCCCCCTAAAAAATTGTAATATTCAGGATTAAACATACTCAAATTGCTATATTTAAGGGAATCACACTTCTGCTGTTCTTTGATGGATATCATGACAAAGATAGTAGTTGATTTACTCCAGGTTCATGACCAGCTGCATTAACAGGAGGACGAATTTTAATATGACTTTAGCATTAGGTGTTAAAATTTGGTTTGAAGAATAATGGGCATTTTAAATCAAATTCCTTGCATTTAGTCCTATGCAGTATTGTTGCTTTTAGCAGTATATGAACTTAAGGAAACACAATTGAAGCTCATATCCTATTAAAATTATATACCAAAGCAAAACAAAGGCATTACAAAATGCACACAGATTTTGATTTTAAAAAGTACAGAAAATGTGTCATATACCATGTCAAGATATTAAACAATGATGAGTATCCTCAAAAACCAAATTCATGCTATTCACACATTTGATTTGTACTTTATATGCAAGTAAAAACAGGCTGCTCTAGAAATTCTGGTTCTAAATAATTTTGAGGTGAATGACAACAAGCAAACTTTCAGTATTCTCTTGCAAGAAGATAACAAAGGCTCTCTTAAATCACTTAAGGAACTTTCCACAGTTTGACAATCAAAGTGAACAGATAGTACACCTCATGTCTGTGTTTAAAGTCCTGGAAAGGTTCAGATGGTGAAAGATAGTAATTCTGAGTTAATTTAAAAAACAAACAGTGGTTAGCATTTCAAATTTCTTCTTCATTAATCTTCCAGAATTCAACTGAAACTACCATCTCTGGGAAAAAAAAAAATCCTTCCAGTTTTTAGTTGCGCTACACCCAAAACAAAAATACAGGGTTGCATCTCATTAATACCTGTTACCTATAGCTACCATAGAGGTCAAATGGATTTTGAAGGTGTGTAGCACCTTGCAGAACTGCTTAATTTGCTACAGCGAAAAGACTTACATACATTTGATTAATTCACGTGCCTCTTACATGAACAAGGCAAATATTACATAGTAATCAAGACAAATGATATTTTCAATGGTTTTTGTTTATTAAATTTACTAATTTAGTTGCAACCATGTTAGGCAATCACTTGAAGTGACTAATACAAGCAGAATAACTGAAGCAGCAAAACCTTTCACTCACTCAATAGGAGACATCAAAGTAATACTGTAATTTTCAGACTCATCTGGACAGCATTACTACTAATAATAAATTTGCTGAAACAAATAGTCTTCCCAGGGTTTATTTAACTGAGCAAGATTCTTATATTCTTGTTTGTTGTTTTGAATCAAATATATGAACAAGTTAAAAAAAAGTATGCTCGGGAAGTTCTGTGCCTATCTAATGTTGTGGAGGTAACATGAAAAGATTAATAGTATTGAAACAATATTGTCTTAAAAAATTGTCTCAAGTTTCATAAACAAGAAATTTCTTGCTTCAATTTCAAGGGAAAATTAAAAGGAAACTCTCTCACTTGCTATCACTAATCTATATTTGCATGCTGTTCAAAACAGCTGGAGCTTGGTATTTAGGTGCAAGTGATTTGTGTTAAGAAATTTAGCGTTCAGAAGAAAATCTTGTTATTTGTTCTGACGATTTGTTTCTCTTACCTTCTGCAGAAAGACCTTGGACATTTACGCCTCTGGCTGCCAGAAAGCTAAGGCAGACATCAACATTCTCAATCTGCAACATGAATAGAAATAACAAGCAGCATAAGACTATTTGACAAAACTTAGAAATGTTGGGAGAGGGAAAAAAAAAAAAAAGAAACTGCCCAGGAATGAATACTTTACATTCATTTCATACTACAGCTCTTTACCAAAGTTTAGCAAGAATGATTACTGCTAATTGGGGAATTGATATAAAGCTTTCATTGTCCGCTTTAGTGCTTAAAAACAATTCACAAATGCCCAATCCAGAATGGCATGCTAGCAACTCAGCAACCCACCTAGTTAACATAAAACTGGATTTTCTGTGCTACAAACAAGCAGTAATGAAAGCAACCATAGAGAATTAGACACTGAATATATCTGGAGATGTGAGTGGCTGAGCTTACTAAAAAATATAAGCAAAAACCTCCAACTATGTTAGCAAAGGTACTTGCTTGGGATGATGTAGGATTCTGTGGAAATGGTATCACTCTCACTAGCGGTTGTTTCTCTAATTTATTTTCTTCAAATCTTACAATATGGAACTTTAATTTGTTTAATGAAGAGTACTTGCTTAGTAAAGTACATGGTGCTGGCTTCTCTTGGTGGTTTAGAAGAAATCTACAGTTACCACAGTGAGCTTTAGGTACAAAAATGTAGCCTAAATGTAGATCAATAAAAGTTTAAAACTTCTGCTTCTAAAAGGAATAATCACAAAACTGACTGCTTTCATGTGTCTAACAGATAAGGGAGACAGGGTGGTCTAAAAGGTTCTCTTGAGTCACCATCTTCAGCTGATTACCCCAGTCCTTCCAGGACCTGTGAAGTAATAATCATCTACAGATTTGAAAACTACCACCTCTGTCTATAAATATGCTGCCATGAAAACAGAAAAATTATGTATAGAGAGGTGTTCTGAATCAAGTGGCTTCAACAGATTTGATTTTAAAATACTTTTTTAGGTGGATGGATTTATTTCAAGGCAATTGGGGCCACAAAAATAAAACAAAATTTTAACAATATATTTTAAATACCTATTATCAATGGAAAACATTAAAAATAAAGAGTATTCAAAACTAAAAATATAAGCCCGCAGTAGCTCAAGTCTATGCAGTTATTTTATTAGAATATTTACATGTTTTACAATGTCTCATCAACAGTTTTCAACCATCAGAACATAAAGGGTAAATTCATTCCTTGAATGAAAACTGCTTCATCCCTGGCAGTATCTTTTCTCACGTAGGATGGTCTTTTACTACTGTCATCTTTCTATACTGCAGTTCTGCCATTATTCTCTGGCAATGGAAGTGGCTGAAAGGATGTAAATACTCTTTTTACTGCTGACTGTAGAAATATATATTACAAGTTCACAGACTGTCTTGATCCATGGGTATAAATGTATAAATATATACATACCTGCAAAATATTTAGATACGCTTTTCAAGGGCAATAAATGTCAAAACATCAATAAACACATTTTTAAGAAGTCTTTTCAAACCTTGATTTCAAGAGCATGCTAACATTCATAGGGAATGATACATGATCTCTTTACTGAATCAATTACAGCAGAAAACCAAAATCCAAAGTCTGCAGCTAAACTAATCAAATTTACTAAAAAATGGGGTTTCCCACAAAGTTTTCATAAATCAGTTTGGTGGATGTCACCAATTTTCACAGCTTTGACTATGGAATAACCATCCTGAAATCAATGGGATTACTCCAGCTCTGGCCAAGCACAGTCACTGCAAAAACCCAGACATTAAACTATCATTTTCTTAAATGCTTCTTTAGTTTTACACCACGAAAAAAAACCTCAAATTAACTAGGTCATTTTGTTAAGACATAGAGACATGACACAGCTAAATGAGTTGCAAGTTGGCTGCAGCTAAAATGGGAAGATCTGATTCTTCCTCACCTCTTCTTCCTCCCAGGTGTGGGAGCCCTGCTGCTGCCAGGCTTCAGTGCTTCTCTGAGCACACCGGGAGCTGGCTTCGCGGAGAAAACTCACCCAGCCAAAAAGCAAATGGATTTCATCATTCCAGTTTCCCGTGCGGTCAGCTAAGCACTGGAGCCGGCAGAGTGGAGGGTGTGTCCCAGCCTGAGTAAAGCATGGTTTGGGAGAGGAAAGGGGAAGTGGGAAGGAGGGACAGGTGGATGGAGCCACTCCTGGTGGCAGCGGCATGGCACTGGGCTGGCTCAGCCCTGAGCACCAACCAAAGCCCTGCACCAGTTGAGAAAACAGTGCACATGAAATTTATACTAGAATAGTCTAGTAGACTATTTCTACTCGACCTTTAAACAATGTCAACTACATAAGAAAAAAATTTGAACAGAAATTTTTAGTCCCTGAAGAATTTAAAAGAAATGAAGATTTGTTTGGATATTAGCTGTATAAGTCATTGGGCCTTCGAACTTTTAAAGCAACCATAATGCAATATCAATTGCTTCAAAGATGGGAAACTCTGCTCTATAACTTAGTGCTGGAAGCCAAAGGGAGGGGGAAAAAAAAGAAAGAAAATCAATACAGTACATCAGTAGCACCCATCTCCAATAACTGGAACAATATTTCCTAATGCATATTCTAGTTTAATCAAGTGATTTTTCAAAATGGACATGTCCTGTCTGCACGTCCTGTTTTTCAGGAGACTGCAGATACAACAAAATGTAATTCATTGGAGGAAATTTAAGCCCTAACATGAAAACTTCAGTATCTATCTGCAATACCGAATATCTAGCAAATAATAAACCTAAACCTTCACATACATTTAAGGTGAAAAATATCCTATAGAAATAGCACCTGGTTACTTTATGTGTCCACTTTTACAGTATGTGTCTTTGAAGTCATGTGTCCTAAACTCTCAGACAAAACTAATCATTACCACTAACACCAATGACTCAATATGCTGCAGAACTACAAAGCAAATTCTGTTTTGTTTCAGAGCTCACCAAGAGAAGTGTAACAGAAGCCCTGAGTCCTAAGTCACCCTTTTGGCAGGGGTGTATGAAGCAATAGCAGTGGCCAACTTTCAGACAATAGACTGGGGTTGCACTGTTAGCCTTATAATAAAGTCTTGTTTTGACTTGTGAATTGAGCAAGTTTGGTGTGGCAACTCACAGCCACATAATACACTGAAAATGTCAGAAAACAACTCTTGCAGTCAGTTTTCTGATAATAACTGTGCTTACTACACAACTCTCAGGAACTGTTAGGGGATTCAACGAGACATGCATTAATATATTCTTGGGTTATTTTCACTTTCTCTCCTCCCCAGCCTAGAAAATGCTAGCCCTCAAGTTGTCCCATCTTGAAGCTTTCAGTGTGTCTCTAAATACTGCTTTAATTACCTACTTCCCCTGGCAAACCAGTTATTCTTTGCACTCAAACCCAAGCAGTTCCAAACACTTCTTCTTCGAACTCATTCACAGATGAGAGTAGTTTTGCAATTACAAAAGTTCTAACAGATTTCAAGCAGCTTCCACTCCTCAGTACTGTTTCAATCAAGAGTGCTATGAATTCCTGAAGTTCATGTTTATATAAGTAGTTAGCAATGAGGTTATTATTCACTGGGGTAAACTCCTCCTAGAGTAAACACTGTATATGTAAAACTCTATTGCTTCTGTATCAGTGACTGAATATTTTGTGGTGTAATACAACACAGACACCTGACAAATTTTGTATCTTACATATGGCCACAATTGTGTAGCGAACTTTCCTTGCAAAAAGAACTAGTTGATAGTAGAGGTTTTGTCTATCATTATAGCGAATAGTATCATCAGAACTACAAGATGCTGTAGCATAAGATATTGCTCATTACAGTATATACATTATATATAATATATTGAATAGCAAGCCTGCAGTATTAAAAACCTTAACTATTAATACGATAATTAATGATATAATAAACCTTCATTACTATATAGATATTTGCCACTTAGCTATTCAATTAACCGTGTTGAAAGTCAGTCAACACTACATGAGATTGCTTTCCAGCGGTAACAGAAACCTAATTCTGAAACCTAATCACCTCCTTATCAAAACTCAAGAGTAGTATGTCAAACTCTGAAGTGTAGCTCCAATATTGTGGGTAAAGATAAACTCGGCTAAGATGATGATCATTTAGGAATTAATTTGTGGGTGTCATCAGGTAGGTAACACCATTTGATGCTTTTTAAATTAAGCCTAATGGGTTATTCTTACAATATGTTAAGCTTTCTTCATAAATGTGATCCTTTTAATAGTAGTCATATCCACAGTATCATGAAAAAAGCACCTGAAAATCTTAACATAAATATTAGTGATCCCCAAGATATTTTTACCCTGACATTTAAGGGGATACAGTTCATATGATGATCTAAAAATAAGCAGGAATGTTACAACTCTGATAATATTTATAGATTAGGTGGCATGCAAAGAAATATGCTGTCACATTGCGTAGTTGTGGGTAACCTGCTTTTGACTGAAAACTATTTGAAATTTAACTTATAGAAATAAATCACTAAGCCAGACTGGGGAACTTGCATGTAGATAAACAATAGCACTTAATACTCAGCAGTTAGCAGACTTACAGGAAGAACTCATTTGTGGGATGTACTCACCAGTGACTCAACATACAGAATACGTCTATTTATTCATATTATTTTTGCTGTTACCAAGATTAGCTTTCATCTTCTTTGTCTGACACACAAAACTTTCTTCACTTCCAAAAAATAAAAATTAATTGTGGGATGCTCAGAAGACAAGTAATTATGACTAACATGGCATTATGTTTCTGTGTGTGTATAAGAAGCTAAAAAATATCCTGCCTTGACTAACTCTCTTTTATTAAGTTTATGACAATATAGTTTACGAGAACACATAGACATTTACACAAGTTAGTTACTGTTCGCCTACTTTGAGCTGAATTCTTCCAGAAGAATGGGATACCTTTATAAAAACAACACATTATTATTACCACATAGTGTTTCTATATGTATATGCTCTTATATACCCTTGATTATTTTGGCAGCGTAAGTAAGGTAATTATTTCTGTTAACACTTCATTCAGCACTATCTTCCATAGTTCTGTGTGTTTGTTTTGACAATCTGATTTGTGACCCGATTCCCAGTAAAATTTGGCTAAGTATTTTCTCTGTAAAAGTTTTCTAATGTTGCTGATAGCTGATTAAGGACATTCATGGAAATAGTATTTCACAGAAATCCAGAGAATCACATACACACTCACTTTCCAGAACACAGAAACTCCATAAAACTCTTCAGTATTTGGTGCATTTTTTTTCTTTTTAATTGCAAATATTAAATAGTACTCCATTGAGATTGGTATTACAGTATGAGATAGTATTTGTCACAATAACTGTATTTCAAACACACTTTACCTACAAGTTTTCTTCCTAAATGTCTCCAAAGTATTAACCTGCATTGAGAGACATTCATTTGACTCTTCCTCTTGCATGGATATTCATCACTAATACAATTTGTGGAAGATTCAAATGAATGCAGAATTAGAAAATATATTATTGTTGTTACACAGCTCCTTCTCTTTCAAGTTCTGTATCACTAGTACAATCAAAATACAATAAAAAATAAAATTCAGGCCTTACTTGGATTCTAAATATTTACAGTTCACATGTTGCGTAAAATTAATAAAATTTTTGAAAATTTAAAAGCAGATAATATTTGTCTGATTTTAACAGGAATCAGTCATGGAAGGAGACACACCAGCTCTTGAGTTCTGGCTGCTTACTTATTAGTAGGTGAAGTGCCAGTGATCTGGTCTCAATTGCAAGCTCTAAAAGCATCAGAGGTTCAGGCAAGCAAACAAGATGTTTTCATAAGTGAATAAAACCATTTCTGATGCATGTGTTGGAGCTGGTAAGAGAAATTAACTGTCTACATAGATTTAGCTATACAGAATGCTCTGGGAGAAACTGAAAAGTATTTCAAGGTGGAAATGGCCTAAACTCTGACTTTCCCTTGTCTAATAGTACTATGAGAATTGGTCATGGACACTAGGACAGATACATGGTTAATCCTCATGCACGCACTACCTAAACACACAATTCTTTGGCCAAACGTATAATCTTTCATAACCTGCTCTGCCCAAAGGTGTTCTCAGAGATTTGAAAGGACAAGTTTATTTCACTTGCTGTTGTCATTCATTACACACATTCTGACTTGTTGACAATGCACTTGTCGCATGGGAAACACCCAGTTTTTTGGTTTGCCTTGTAATTTTGTTCCTTGTGGGTTTTCAGCCCAGCTGGTTTCACTAGTTTGTATTCATGTTCTGCCATGTTCTGTGCGGTAAAAGGTATTTAATCCATAAAAAGTAAGCAATTATGATTTATTTGTTATAACATATGGTAAGACTTCAATTATTTGTAGAAGTACCAATCAGTAACCTCAACCATTATAAGAAGCACCCTCTATGCCATGCGCACCATTCCATTTGACACTGTCCTTGACTTACCTGCTTTCTGGGAAAAGCTGTCATGAAATTTTATTTGCAAAACTGTCGTACCAGTTGCACTACACTGTATATTATCAATGACTGACTCCTAAGTATTCTAAAAGAGAGGATCAGTTTTTAAATTTAAAAGTAGGGTTTCAAAGGGAACAATGTGAAATAGACTCATATGGGCTCATTTTGCAAGTATTATAATTGAACTACAACAAGCAAGCTGGTTATTTTTTATATATATACTGTGCAGCTTAAACTAGTTTAACACAATTGAAAGAAAGTGATCTGCTTTCTTATCTCTTGCACATTTAAAGTTGTATGTTCTTGTTAACACATAAATGTGTTCATGCTAAATTAATTACAGACTGTCTAAAAAGTGTATCTTTCCATCAATATTCCTTGTGAAGAAAGTGTACAAAGTACTATTATAATAATAAAAACGATAAATTAACAATAAAATATTATAATATATTTAATTTATAATATAAATTTTTTTTTAAATACTACATAATAAGTACACTTTGAAGAGCAGAGAATACACAAAAATTCTTCCAAATTTGAAAGCAGATGCAATGGGAAGAAATGTGGCCCAGAGCAATGCAAAACTTATAATGACTCTTCAAAGGAAGGTCTTTAGTTTCAAATTTGCAGTTTCTGTGGAAGATGCTCGTATGGCAGGCTGCATGGTGCACAGTTCCCTTGGGCACAAACTGCTGAGATGGAGTGAAATTTGCCATAAATTCTCAGCTTCCATTGTAGAAATGGGGAAATTTGAAGAAAGGGAAAGTTGGGAGATAAACAAGCTAACAAAAATCATGCTGTTTATTTTCTGGCGATTTATTTCCCACAAGCTCCTACCACGGCAGCTTATCGAATAACTTTTTGTGACTACACTGGAAGGCAATGCCAAGTTTCCATGGGTGGTGTAAATTAGAAAACCCACCCAGATAAAACAGGTGTTAACAGTCCTGCTGGGAGATGTTTAGTGCATTCTGCAGATTTGCTGCTGCACATGGCTCAGATTAAGGCACATTCCGTATTTCTATCCAGACTATGACCCATTTGCAGAGGGTTAAGCAGAACACACTGACACGCAGACACGTTCAGCTTAACTCTTTTCTAGCAAACTTCTCATAATTTGCAGTAGAATAATTTAAGGAGCATTTAATAAAAGTATTTATCAGTGAACCATGTAGCTTCATTACAAAAACCTGTTCCAAACTAAGCACTGACTTTGCAATAAGAGACCATATATGCAAATTAAAAACTGATTTACTGGAGGCATGTGGGGAGAATTTTACCTTAGAGCATAATAACTACTGGTATGTAGAAGTCCTCCCAGGCAAAATTTTTTAGGAAATGATGTTGGAGTTATTTAATTATTAGTTATTTTTTGAGGAAAAAATGACAGTGTTATTTAAAACTGAAATACCTTCCACTTCCTTTTCCAACAGATATTAAGGAACACGCACATCAAATTCTTCCAACATGCAGTCCAAACACGAAATATGACCAGTAAACCCAGAAATGTGAAAACAAATTAACTTCTCAAGTACTTGGAGAATTCAACAGACATATGTACTGACCTGCTGATAAAAGAATGTATGAGGTCACTGCTGAGGTCAAAGCAAGAGCTGGGGTGTGTATTGGTTTTAAGAAAATAGTACAATGGGAATTGGATCCCTTCTGGCATGAATTACTGTCAGCCCTGTCAGGAACACAGAAGTGACAATTGGTGGTGTACATTTTTTATCTAGCCCTCACTTGGTGCTTGGAAAGCTTAGAGTGAATGTGAGATAATTTCTGTAATGGCAAATACAATTTATTTGGTGATGTTTTCTTTGTTTGTTTGTTTTTTTCTGTCTGTACACATCAGCAAGTTAATGAATAATTTAGTTATTCCAAATAAAAAACAATCCTAATCATATTTTTAAGATGGCCAAACAGATAATTATAAACATCTGCTGGTCATTTTCATATAAAACCAAAAAATGCTCTATTCACAAGGATGCAAAATTTTACTCTGATCATCTATATAATGGCATGACCTTGCTTCTCTTTGTCTTCCTTTCTTACTCACTCTTCTTTCTGTTTCTTGTCTTGTCTGCATTTACTCTCCCTATAATTTCTGAAATGCTTTTGTGTTACTGTAATAGATGGTTTTAGATTTTTGACTGGAATATAGTGCTGGGTTTGAATTGAGGAAAACATGGATGTATTTCAATATGTTGCACAAATTTCTTAGAAAGCTAAAATATGGCTGCACAGCAGTATGGAAAACACAGGGCAAAATTCTCTTCCAGTGTCTGAAAGTAACTTGTTACTTCAGGACTCTCATCTCCACAGGTCTGAGGCTACCACCACCATGAAAGAGCTCTACACACACACTAAGAACACAAAATTGAAGATAAATACTACTCCGAGAGGACCTTTTAATAAGGCAATGATGAAAAGAACTCTGTTTAAACAGTGTTTCTTAAAGCAATGTACCACTTTAGTGAGCCTGTCTACAATCTTCTTTTTTGTTATGCAACACATCTGAGTCAGCAAGGTGCCAGTGTCTAAATATTTATGGAACTTGGCAGCTTCTGAAAATTGGAGGGCAATATGAAAATGCACGCTTCTCTAAAACAGAGGAGTTTCTTTCCATTAGGTCAAAAGAGAGTCTACAACAGAGTCCTCATTTACTAGACTTAATTAAACCTTTGAAAGCATTCCAGTTCTCTCCTTCACCACTATTTAGTGCACAGCAACTTCATTTAACTCACTCAAAAAAGCTGCTTTTAGAAATAAGGGCAATATAACCAGTGACAGAACGAATCCTTAAAAAAATAAGTAAACAGGTAAACTACGAGGCATTTCACTTCATCTCCTGAACTTTGCAATTGGAATCCATCCAGATGCACTTTGTGCTTTCTGAACCTTCCCTCTTGACTACACCAGAAGTCACAATGCAACAGCTTGTGCAGGAGAGACACTAACAGTTTGCTCCTATCCATCTGGCCACTTGATTTTATAGACATTCTAAGTTGTTGTGGGTTTTTTTTATTAGATATATTTTCCATATTATCTGGGAATATTTATAAAATTTATTTTAGTATTTATAGAACATTGAGATCCTCAAAAGAAAAGTGATAAAAAATTCTTATTAGCAAACTCTAAAAGTACAGCCCAGGGTTTTCTGTGGGACTAAGGTTACGTGGCTTGTCCTCCAGCTGGAACTTAAAGTCCTTGGGAAGATACATGCATGAAAAAACATAAGTTACAAGTTTTCTTTATGTTTAGCTTTCACATTACTGACTCAAATTGTTCTAAGCCCTAGAGAAAAAACCAAAAAAACTGATGATGAATTAACATCACAGGTTATTAAAACCATTCAGATTGAGCCAGACATTTTTAAAAACCATAGGGATACTTCAAGAGACTCATATTCAGGCTTCCACTTTTGCTAGCGTAACTGAGCACTGCATTTTAAACCATGTTTAGCATAATATACATAGGAATACCAGGCCATGCTGTATATGTTTTCATGCCATGCTTCTAAACAGCTTTCATGCTTGCCTATCTCTTCCCCTTTCTCATAACTATGGCAAGAATTGTCCACATTTTCACAAGGTCTGGTGTCTAGACTCTCAGTCAAGGAAAATAAAAGCACCTGGAACCACAGAAGGCAGTGAAATATCTGCTTGTAAGCTCACCAGGGTCAAATTTTTTGTCTTGACTTCTCAGCCAAATACTAGAAGAGAAACATCACAAGTGCTCAAGCCCATAAAATGAAGCCTCAACAGGCACTTACTTCTTGTTGTCACATCACTTCTAATTGTAGCCAATGAAGTGTAAAGTGTAGGAGGAAACAATTTTTCAAATAGTAAGCCAAGTGTTTTAAAGTTCCAAAATACTGCCAGTATTATTTGAAAAAGATAAGCATTTACTGGACTTTACAGGGAACACATATCTTCAAATACATTAATTTATAAGATGCAACAATATAAATCTTTTGAAACTGTTTATGCCAAGAAATCCAAATAGAAGCTTTATATATACAAGAACTGTGAAAACACCCTTGCACATATGTTTACTCTGAAGTGTTACTGCTGATCTGCCCATGAATTAATAAGAGCTTTTACAAAGGAAAAACAACAAACACCTAATTTAAAGTTGTTATTGGGAGGAATTACTGAGAAAATCTGTGACAGGCAAAACAGCTCACAAGGCTGGGCTGCTGATTAGTTAGCTATGTGTACAGTTAGAATACAGAAGACTGTAACTATCTACCTTCATGAACTATTATTTATGAAAAACAAAACAAAACTATTACATGCAAATATGTCTCAGTTCTCAAGTGTGGAAATCAAGGGACAAAGAAAATTCTTGTGGTGTTTTTTTTTCCCTAGAGGAAAACGCTATTTGCACAACCCCATTGTAATTCCAAAGAAATGCTGAAGAATCAAGAGGTATGAATAATTCAAACCAGGTTCTAATTAGCTGACAATACAAGCCTAAACAAAGTATAATCTAATTGTTATAGAATTAACTACTGCCGAAAGCTACGATCTAAAATACAAATATATTTATATTTCAGAAAGACTGTTCAGATTCACCTTTCAGAACTTTGCTGGTTTGGTGCTGGTCCAGATGCCACTTGAAAAAGTTGCTGGTAACTGCACAGGTAAACAAATGCATTCAGTTGATACAAACTATCAAAAGGCAAAAAATATTTGTGATCAGTTTGTGAGACTGAACATAACCTAGTCCCAACAACAACAAAAAAAGTATCTTGGACAGATTCTGAAAACGAACCCTGCCCAGACTAATACATATCCAGACACTGGGCCAACTTAAAATAAGTTCAACTTAAAATAAGTATAGGTCTGATTTATGTCATGTGGTCATCTGTTGATCATATGGTCAGCAGACTCCTCAGACTAGGACTGTTTTAAAAAATTCCTGCACGTCAGAAAGCTCCCAAATAGATTTTTATATTTATACTATTAATTTCTGCTGTAACAAAACCAGTTGTATTCTAACTATTTATGTATTAAGTTTCAGGTCATAGTGGATTTAAACAGACAAGTTACATAAAAAAATAAAATAAGAAGATTGTGTTAATAATTTAATTAACCTGATCAAAAGCCTCTACATGAAAAGGGATTAGTTAATGCTGTTGAAATAATCAGTCTTTGTGATAACTTGCTTGTTCTGCTGTTAATTTAAGCCAATTTACCCTTGTGTACCTTAATAGCATTGCCTATAATACGGTCACCAGCTGTAACAGAGTTTATATTTAGGGTTAACATCAGTATTTAAGTCCAGTTCAATGTTATCAAAATCTTTACTAACACGGAATTTCAGGTGCCTCATGCTATTTGTTGCCACTTCAGAGTGGTCATATCCATGGGCTCTTGAAAGCAGGATAAGGCTGCCAGAGCAGTTATTTCAGTGAGTGAAAAGACTATGACTACTCTCCACCTGGTCCCATGTCTGTGCAAATGATTGTGAGGGACACAAGGTTTTTCTGAGAATATTTTGACATTTTGACATTTCATGGAATATATGGTGATCACAACAGTAGTGCATAAATGTGTACAGAAAGAGCAGGCAAAGAAGTATACTCTAACGCTCTGACACAGTAACTTTAGATATTGGGGTAAGAGAAGGAGAATGAAGAAAAAAATGCCAGGGTCAGATGTTCTTTTTAAATCATCCCTCACATTGCCACTCTCATAGAGGGAGTATTGACCTGATGGACCACTGCTACTCATTTGTGCCAGCAACAGCACATTGGGGAGAGGCTGGAAGTGGAAGGGATTTGCAGGAGGGTTCAAAGAGGAGTTTGTTCTTTGAATGTAATTACTGGCAAATAAAAGCACAAGGTTAGGTGGGTTAGTGTGCATAAAGGTCAAGGAACTCCAAAATGGTACGTAAAAGAAACTGTAAAATCAAGCAGATTTGGCATTCTTTCCATGAAACAAACTAACACTAAGCTGCAGCAGATGTAGACAGCTTCTGTTCCAGCTAAGATCAAGGGCAGAGTGAGAAAATACATCTGGACAGATCATAGTAGTTTCAGTATGCACCTACGTTCATTCTTTCTCTTCCTTTTCTAACATTGTATTATATTCAGGAAGTAATGCAATACTATTGAAAAAACTCAAAACTTTCTGAGGCAACAAATTTTTGATATTTTACTTTCTAGGAGGAGAGCAGGGGGAGGTTGTCATGACTTTTTAATGTACATCATAATTTTAAATGTAGTGAGACAGGATAGTTTTAATTGCCACATTAGTCTGTAATTAACACACTAGATTGCTAGGACATTCTGTGCTGCTTTCTTATCCTCATGTCTTGCAGTCTCTTTGCTGTAAGGCCAAGCTTTCAAATACCAGGTATGTACAGTGGCTAAAAGATGATTCACAGACCAGCACTGTCACCTAGGCATAATGTACCACACAATACCTCCAAAAACTTGACTATTTGTTGGACAGTGCTTATTTTAATTTTAAGCATATGTAATGATAAAATTACAAGTGTGTCTTCTTTCTTCCCTCTGCAGCTAAACTCACAATGCAAACCCTGTTCCACCCTAACTTTGCTAGTTCCATTAATTACAGTGGAAGCCACAACTTGTTGCTTTCTGGCACCCTCTGCTGCTTTACACATTACACCACAGACAGCATTTTATGGACAGTTGCACAGCTCCTGTATCTCCATTGAAACATCTTCCCAGTAGTTGCATTTCCCAGCCTAACCAAGTAAAAGCTGATGATACTCATACTTGGTGTGTGCCCTCGTTTATTGTTCGCAGATGTTGAGGCTTAATTGTCAAAATCTGTCTTGCAGCTCTTTTCTAAACTTAATCTGGACTCAGCCTAAGGAACAGAGATAGTAACTGGCAAATCTGTAGAAGAGTGGCCATCTCATGCTCTCACACATGTCCAGATAACACAGAAGTTCCCAGAATTTGTAATCTCCCACAAACTTTCATTCACAAATGAGAAGTAGAGAGAGTGGTTTAAATGCCTTTTGAAGTGAATAAAGTCATTGAGAGTTCAGTCAGAACTACACAAGGTACTTCACACAGATGCATGACCATGTGTGTGAGCCACACGCCAAAGAACATGCTCACATTGTTTCTCAAGAGACTTGCATGCTACTGAAGCTGCAGAATTCTCCATTGTCACCAGAGGCAGTGGCAGATTATTTTAGGAAAAAGGATGAGTGAAAAGCCTGGGGACTTCATCTCAATATTAAGAAATGTTCTTTTCTGAAAAGTCTACCTCTCCGAGAAAACTCAAGTCTTCCCAGACATAGAACAATAGCCTTTTCTAAATAACATACAGTACTCAAAATTACAAAAGTCTAAGCAGAAGAGGGAGTGGTTAGAAAATCTTTAAATAGAAGTCCTCAACTATAACTATAAGAGAACTGGCATTTTGCCACAGTTCCGAAATAATCAGACATTTGAAAAAATCTAGAAAGCTGACAAATCAAAATTACAAGAAAGCCTTGTTTGGTTATACTGTAAAATAAAACCCCTTCAGATACGCTGTTTATTTTCTTGTTCAGCTTAAATATGTATTTTTGCTGTTCAGCTAAATATCATGCACTTTCTTCTCTATTTTTAAATCCAGTAAACATTCTAGACATTCCTAGTATTTATAACATACTCTCCCTATAGAAGATGATAAAAATAAACCATCATGAAGCACACATATTTACTGTAATCAGCTGCTGCTATCTGGGAAAAAATCTGTTAATGTCTATAACCACAGGTGCTTTCTAGAATGCATGTCATAGACAATTTGTGTGTATGTATTTTAACTGCATGTTATGTTAAGACTTTTCAGTGCATTGCTATTAATGGAGATTTCAAGGCCATTTATTCCTCACCTCTTTGTCTAACCATATGTATTGCAAATATATATTTGTTCAATTCCGAAACTTCAGGGAATGTTCACATGGTGTTTTTGAGGGGGGCGGGAAGAACAACCCACAGAAAACTCCAATTAAAAATTGAAGAGCATGGAAAGCTAATTACAGATGGGTGAAATTCAGAGACTTGTCAACCGCATCTCTTCAAACAATAAATAATTCAAAGTGCACATCACCCATTAGTTTTCAAGCGTACTGCAGCATTTAATCTCTGCATGTCCTTCCAATACAGTTTAACTCAAGTTTCTGATCGACTGACATTCCTGACAAACCCAGCTGAGGGATGGGGAGAAGAGATGGATGGGTGAGGTGGTCATACCTCAGTGGCATGAGTGGCATATTCCAGCCAGAGATTGAAGGGAGGTGGGTTTCAAGGAATTGCGGGGGGGAAAGGGAGAAAGAAGGCAGTGTGTGAGGGAAAACAGTTGACTTTAAGGAACAAAAAGATCTTTTAGTGTTTGGTAATCTTCGTCTACAGAAGCAAAATGTGCATAACCCCAATTCCAGTCCCAACCAAGCAAACCCAACCATAACCTAATGACTCAGTGGATTTCATGGCGTCTGTATAAGCACTCATCACAATATACATACTTTTCACGACATGATTATTCCATTAACATCGAGATGAGTTATTTGCATATAATTCTACACAGTAATGACACAAGGGATTTGTAAGCGTAAACAAAAAGGCTCATAACAGCACATGATTTATACTCCATGAATGATGTACTTCTAGCCTAGTAAAATAACACTCAGGATGTGTTCCTGTGGCATTTTCTTTTATGACTCCAGACAGTCAAATGTGAGTGACTCAGGGGAATATGTATCTCAGTGCCTGATACCAGTGAGTAACTCTGAGCTGTTCTGTGAAGAGAGATTGTTATAAATCTTGTGATCCTTTTAATTTTCTCAAATGTAATGCTCTGAATTTAAAGAGAATCGCTTGTTTCAGTGCAGAATAAAGAGGTCTCACAAAAAGTCAAACTAGAATCAAACCATATCAAAAAAAGAGATGATTTTGTTGCCTTCTCCTCCCCTTCCTTTCTAAGACAGTAACATTCTAAGGCAGGATGAATGAAGTGCTCCATTCTTTATTCTCTACTAATCTAACACTTGCAGCAGTTCTTCAATCCTTTCCTCAGCTTTCTTGTTCTCTCAGAGTAAAACTATGCTTGGTCTACCACAAAAAGGCAACTGTTACTCTGTCTGTCTGTCCAGCTGTCATTCCATCTATATTTTCTCTTAAATTTCTCGAGTTCTTGGAAACTTTAGGGTTTGTTCACAAAAGCAGTTGGAATTCCTCCTCTTCAAGTTCTATGCTAAGCTAGTTTGCCTCTCATCTTACTCAAACTGGCTGTGTAAATAACATTAATAATCTCTTTTCAGCAAAACTTGAAATAAGAATTCAAACATCTACATCCTTGAGATTCAAGCATTTTTAACATTAACACCTTTAACCTTGTTATTCTAGAAATGATTCTTTTTCCTTTTTTTGTTCCCTCCATTTATTTAATCACAACTATTCCCAATATGTATTCTTAGATACACCCTCATTATTACAATTTTCTTTTTAATTTTTTTTTAAGTTTTTTTATTGTGTCATGGTGCATTACCATAACCCAGTTTTCCCAGGGCATGGGAAGCATGATGCTTCTGCCATGACTTAAAACGTCCAAGGAAGAAATGCAATTAACGGGAGCTTGCTAACATATGGGGACAGGCTCATCTACACAGAGGGCAAAATGAAATTCTCAGCTGGACAACAACCTGGCTTGAGGCTGCACAAAAGTGTGGACAATATGGTCTGAATTTTAATCGAAAGGAGGTCATACAGATGTCAAAAGGGGTCATGCAGGTGTCACTGCAGGAAGAAACTCGCCTGCACATTAAAGGAGCTGGGATTAGTTTTCAAAACTCAGACTGAAATCTCAGTTTCCCAATGGACCATATTTCCACACCCAGCCAAATTTATATATATATTTCAATCTGTCACACTTCTGTGGAAGGCTCACCTGAAGCTGCTCCAAAGCACCTGGAACTGCTCCAAAGCACAGAAAGTGTACCTTGAATCCATAGAGCAAATCTCACCAGCAACTGCACCCGCAAAGCCAGGAGATTCTTAAGCAGTTCAAGACTGTGCAGGCAGGAAGAGCTCACATGTGGGCCCACTTGACAGTGAATATCGGATGACATGTTTAGGTTTCCCATTCCTTAAAGAGCTACACACAACCACACCACACACTTTTTCACATGGAATTCATGAACTTTAGTAGAACACACAATGCTTACTTTGTACACATCCTGTTTTTTCACAAACAATTTTTAGACACAGAATACCATGCTGATGTTCTCATCCTTGAATATTGACACTGCTGGACACTGATGCTACTCAACAGCATCTGCCCAGCACATGTGTGTCAGAGGAAGTCTGAAGGACACATGTGGCACATTTAGCAGCTGTAGTTTTCACCTGTTTATCTTGTCCACAGGTTGACTCCCTGTTAAGAGGAGATCTGCATACACCCCATCCTCTTGCAACCTTGGGCTCCTCCAGAGAAAAACCCAAGCATATAAGCAGAGATGGAGCCACCAGGGGCTTCTGTGGGACTACAAGAAAACTACAAAGCACACCTAGCACAATAAATTACAAACCAATGTCTGCCAGGACACACATGGTAACTTTGTTCTACTTAATTGTTAGGCTTCACACACTTCTTTAACTTTCTCTCTCACAGAAAAAGCTCCCTGGTTAAGCAGAGACTGATTCACCTACTCCACCTTCCTCTTGCTAACGTACACAACTTTTCTTCAGTCTCATAGAAGAAAGCAACATTTTTGGCATTCTTCTGTCTTTCTAAGGAAACATTTTTAATTTATTAGCATCTTTTTAAAGGCATTATTAATGAAACCAAGTATTATGTTGTAGAAATTATCTTATTAGTTCTGAATATATTTACACCAATTCCCACATTTATCAGATACACTGCTGCTCACCCCAAATCATGCTAGCTCTGATAACTAAAGCTTTTTACTACAGATTCTTATCAATTTGCAACGTTCTACAGCTCCAACACCTCTTCTTCACTCCCTGATTTCCAGGATGAGCAAGACCTGTATTTTTATTGAGCTCAACTTTCTCTGTTGGACTGCAGCATATCTATATTCTAAACCATAAAATTTACTTTTGATGCATAGCTTTGGCTGTATAAACTGGTAGAAAAGTGTGCCAAAGATCACACTGACAAAATAGACAATATTCTTCATGAAGTGTATACAACAACACTAAGAGAGACTCTTTAATAAGAAAGGTCTCTCCAGCCATATAATAACTATGAGAAAACTCCTGCTACCAACAGTTAAGGATGCTTTTGTGTATTGAGATGTGATTTTTGATCACAGTAAGTGATCACTGAGATGTGTATTGGCATAGACAGTTCTTGTGGGAAGTAGCAAGAGCTAATTCTATAAAGAAAAAACACCTATTAAGACAGCATCTTAATCTCTGAATCTCTAAAGGAAAAATCAACCTGAAGAATGAAAAACAAAAAAATTTTGTTGACTGAATTTATTTTATTATTTATGCTGCTGACAGCACTGTAAACTGCATGAGGAAAGAACAGAAACATGAGTTTTGTAAAATTCACTAGGGACAACATTGCAAATGTCACTATTAAAAGATTTTCAGTCCAAAATCTTTTGATTCTGTTGCATTTTCCCTAACTATCCCAGGATGGATTGAATTGGTATGCTCTGTGTGCATTGTGTGTGTTTGATGTGATCTGTTAAAAGCCAAAACACTGGAGATTTTCTATTATATTTATAATTTGTTCAGAAGGAAAAAAAAACAAACTGGGTTCTTTCTCTTTGAACAATTAGACAAAGGTTTTATAATGTATTTTCTACCCAGGATGCTGTCCTGCTTTTTCTAATGGGGGAACTTAGAACAGAAATTAAAGGAACAAATGGGTTACAAAGAAGCTGAAAGGAATTAGCTTTAGATTGTATCAAAAGGTAAACCCTTGAATTCCCATTATTTTCTAAGTAAAGATGATATGAAATGTCCCTAATTCACAGACCTATGGAATAATTCATTCAAGGAAGAGACAGAAGTTTGTGTGGCATTATTTTCCATTTAAGGCATTCAAAGAGATGATAAAAAATAGATGAAGAGCCATATTCCTCATTGAAAGCACAGCTGTAAAGAAAAAATAGGCAAGACTCCATAACACTACAGACAGACAATGTATGTTGTAGTACACAAAGATGTAAATCCGTATTATATTTATAAAAATAATTAATAAGAAATACTAAAATCTTTTCACCACAGTAGATTTACCCAGCAAACAGGCAAACCTCACTAATTCTCTTGCAAATTTCATTTATTTAAAAATTCTGAGATTTGAATATGAAATAATTTATCCCCCAGCACATCTCAGGTTCTCAAGTTCTGTGTGCAACATCATGGGTGAGCGTAATGAAAGCCACGAGAATCTTGGTAAAGCTAACTATCCAGAAACTGTATGCTGCTGGGCTTCACAGGCTCTTAGTTTTTATGAACTTGGACCTATGGAGCCAATTCAGCTTGTCTGCAAGTACTTTATATATATCAGTGCCAAAACGAGCACAGAGTGCAAGATATTGCAATAGAACTAACTAAAAGAAAATTAAACCCCAAGCATTTTATACACATTTACAATAAACGTTAAAATATGTTTACAATTTAAGGCAAGAGCTGAATTGGGATGCCTCAAAAATAACTTGAAAGAAGATACCATTGGCCAGAGGAAGACAAAATTGTGCATGGAACAGAATTTGGGAATATTGGTAGTGATTAATTATGAACTGATATCAGTATCATCCACAGAGAATATCAAGTATTTCCAGCAGCAGACAATCCATGTCAGTTCTCCCTAGCTTTTTTTAAGCTAATAAAATATCTTAGACATCTTAGAAAATGGGTATCAATGGCCTCTTGGAAAGGGTATCAAATGGCAGATGAAAAGAGAAAACATTTCTCCTTAATTGCAAGTTATGAGAGCAAGGATTATGAAAACATGTGTGCAAAAAGAGGGTAGTGGGATTCTTGAGGTTTATTAACTAAAAACATTAAAATGAAAGCAGCGAATGAATGGCTAACAAATGTTATTGGGATATTTTGACTGTTGCTGCCTTGATGGCTGATGTTTGGCAAATTCTGACAGGACATATTGCTGCATACTGGTGCATGTCAAACATATAATATGCAAACTAGCTCTGCCCACTGTTATATTTTTTCCCCTGCATATTACAAACACCTAAGAGTTCACTGCTATAAGGAGAACTGCCCTACCATTAACTGAGTGGGCTAGCAAAATTGAGCACTGCCAAGGAAAATTACCTGAAAATCTGGTATAATTGTGCCTTTGGTTAGGTTAGACCAGTGCACAGCCCAAAGGAAAGAAATGGACAGCAGGCTCAAAACCTGGGGACTCTGAGATGCTCTGAGAAAAAAACTAACAAGTTTGAACTACTTAAATTTCAGTACATTTTAAATTTCCTTACTCATTTCAGAAATCAGCAGTAAAGAACTGGTAGGTGAAAAGGCAGGAAAGGAATTTGATCAGTCTGTAGAGATAAAACAGTTCAGTAAAGAGACTGTATCAAAGGAAGGATAAATAACTATATTACTATGAAATTAAAGTGGCTAAATGCAACACCTTAGTCACTGTGCAAATGCTGATGTATGACTGTGCACAGGAGTTTTTAAAGCACCTGGTTTGAGACCCAGAGCACCTGGGACATATTTGGCTAATTCTTTCCCATAGCTGCATGGAGCCAGAGAAGAAATCCAGAATCCCTATGCCACATAAAAATGCAACAGGGAGCATACACCAATGCTGTTTTGGAGATGCAAACACTGCCAGAGTGAATAGTTCTTCCTGCAGCCAGTCTTTCTCTCATGGAAATGCAGCTCAATAGACAACAGAGTGGTGGGTCCCTAAGCAATCCTAGATGGCCACTAACCACTTACATAACCTTGGGAAATCATACCACTTCCCTGTGCTTTTGTCTCTTCATGTTTGTCTTGCCTGTCTGGACTGGCAAGTTTTAACATGATTAAAGAAGAGAGTGATTATCTCTTGATCTGTGTGTGTAGTATTAGAATTCCATCCTGGAGTTCCCAAAGTTCTCAGCCAAGGCCACTAGGTGCTGCTGTAATATGAGTAATTAAAATAATAACTATTATTAAGGAAATTGCATCTATTCTTTCTGTGGCCTGTTTCAAAAAGCCTGAAAGTCAGAGAGAAAATTTATTCTAAACCTGCATATTTTTTGAACTGTAAGAAGCAGAAGACTCCATCATTCACTTCACTACTACCCAAAATTTTTCCCCTTACCTTTTGACACTTTGCAGAAAAAAGCTGCAAACACCTTCCACCTTTAAAAAACACACTGAATAAATGCACTTCTTTTTTTCTATTTAGTTTCCATTTTTAAACCCAGTTTCAGCAGTTTGCTATAATGCAAGTTCCTCCAAAACACTATACTCCAAAATCCTTGCCAGCTATGCAACAGCGAACTTTATTTATATATTATCTGAATGGGAACAGAAAGGCAAAGACCTCAGCATGGGAGAACACAACTTGAATTGCAAATTATTCAATAAATGCATGGTGATTTTACTGAGGATCAGATTTTGTGTCTGTCACTTTCACAGCCTTCTAAGGAGGCTTCATCTTATTAAACATAGTTGACTAGTCATAAACATAGTAAAAGATTAGTAAGACTCCATATGAATCACAGTCACTAAATGCTTCTTGTCTGAGAGTATTAAAAAGTCTTTAGACAGCTGCCAGCTATAGCTCAGAGAGCTATATGACTAAAGTGCTATTTCTGAAAGTCTTGGAGTCAGTTCATCTAACTGGACTTCACAGTGGACAATCCAAAAGGCTATTTATATTTAAAAACAATTTGGCAAGTGTTGTTCATCAAACCAGTTTTCCAGACACAAAGACTCCACTTAATAATTTATTCTTGGATTTACTGCCCTTAAAATGAAGTTAAATGAAATTATTTGGATCATCAGAAGAACAGGTCTGATAAGGCAGTTCTGAATTAATTAGACATGATGAAGTTTTGCTGCCAGGTTATGTCAAGATCCAAAGTTAGCAGAGAAATGAAGTGACAAACACTTAGCATGTGTGAAAAAAAGTATCAGGAACACTCCATGAGAATTAGGACTTTATGGTAAAAATGGGACAGAATATTCATATTTTAAATAAATCCTTATTAAAAAGCATTTCAGGAAGGTGCAGTGGTGCCAACACAAACTAAAAATATATTTTATTCTTACCATTTGAGACTGGCTCCGTGGACAGCCATTGATATCTTCAACCTTTTCATTTGCTAAACAAAAACAGTGAGGGGAAAAGCAAGAGTAAACAATGAGATAAAGCTTCCCTTTCCAACCCCTGGTCAAAAAAAAAAAAGAAAAATAAAAAGAAAAAGAAAAAGAAAGAAAAAAGAAAAAGAAGAAGAAGAAGAAAAAAAAACAAAATCCAAAAACTAAAACTCCAGACACCTAAAAATCAAAACAGAAAAGAAAAGCCAGAAGAAAAGCAGAAAAGGCACAGCAATAGAATGCAGAGAGTTTTGTTGACAGAGAGCTCCTTTCTAAGTAAAGCTCAGTCGTACAGTAACAACACTCTTGTTAGCAGCAGTTGCTTCCATATGCCAAATCATGCAAAGGGGGAAGTGCGAAGGAGGTTGCTGCTAATTCTTCAGCCCCTGCAAAATAACTGCTGACATGAAATCTTCCACAATTGTCTTTGCAGGGTCAGGATACAGTTTCAAGGCATCCCAGAAAGTATGAGCCACTCCAACTAACAAAATGCACACATGGGAGACATATGGTTTAATGGAGCATTCATTTCTGACAATTCAAAGTGTGTAAGATACAGTTCTGGCCATTTAAAGTATGGTTAAACAGCAACTTCCAAACATGCTCACATAAACATACTTTTTAATTAAGACAAGGATGAACCACACAAATATCAGAGACATATGGACCCAGTCAAATTGTATTATTCTAGGTTCATCTTATTGTTAAATACATTCAGCTTGAATTATATATTCCCCCATGCAAGGAGCCAGCTCGCAGTGCTTCCCTCAGCCCTGGTCTTACCGATGATCTGGATGATTTCTGCTAGCAGAACTCCGTCTGCAATGTCCTGTTGCAAATCCTTGATCAACCGCTTGTGGCCAGATTTTGCCAGGTAGTGGTTAGCCCAGTCAGTGTAAATCTGCAGAGCAGAGTGGGAGGGCAAGGGGGAAGAAGGACAAGAGAGGGAAAAAGACAATAAAAAGTCTTAAAACAAATGTTGGCTTACATAGCACAACTACTCTGGAGCACATTCCCATTTAAGAAGTCAGCAGCAAGGGAAACAATTTTATTGTGTTTTTTAACTTTTTTTTTTTCTTAACGGCCATGCCCCTCCCCCTGCCATCCTCTGTTTTATTTTAGCTTCAAATGATTCAGGCTGCTTCATGAGGGTTCAAACTTGCTGTGACCAAGCAAAATTCCCCTTATGACTGTAAAGGAAACTCCTGTCGTAAATCAATCACATCTACCGCAATTCCACCTCCCACCACATTTCTACCTCCACGCATGCCCTGCCAGCAATGTTCATGCTCTGGGGCTGCTGAAGAGAAAGTGATAGCAGAGACGTGTGCCTGTGTTTGGGTAAGGATTAACTGGGGTGTCTCTGGTGCTCCTGAGCCTGGTGATGCCTCTCTAACAGTTTATGCAGTAATCACTGTGTCCCACTGCCCAGGTCATTTGCCCCCTTGCCTGCAAAGTGCTCTAATGTGCTCAGAGGAGACTGAGAGCACCAGATGCACAGCAGTCTTATCACTGGAATTAGACTGTATATGTATTCTGGAAATATTCTGTGTCCTTTCTCTGCCCAAAGAGGAGTGGAGAACAGTGAGACTGAGCAGCACCAAATTAGCAACAGGCAGCACAAAAGTGGCAGTTATCACCTAAAGGTTGAAAAGAACCAACTGAATTATGTCCTCCAAATTGAGGAAGGAGAGGGGCGTGAAGAGAGAGGCTGAAGGCATTTCATAAGGTGTGTATGAACACAGAGCAGGTGGAAACACCTACAGCATGCACACAAGCAGAACCAGGTTCATTTAGGGTGAGATAAGAGGAACAGACACCTTCACCTCTACACTGAAGGAAGAGTGCACCCCAAGAGCAGCTCACACCATACTGGGGTCTCCCAGCACGCAGAGGGTGCTCATGCCAGTGGAGATTGGCAGGGGGTGTCACACAGCAGGAGGGTATCTGTGGCCCTTGGCAGCCTGCCCTGGCTCCCTTTTGCAGGGTGTCTGTCACCTCTTTCCTCACTCCAGAAAACAGGACTTGTACAGAGCCTCCTGAACCTCCCACTGCTGTGGGATGATACCACTGAGAGAAAGCACAGATGTATGACAGCACCACCGTGTGAGTAAATATGATAATTATGAGTCTTCTTGCTGAGAATATTGTTTGAAAACGTTGAAACTGCCCCTTTTTCATTTTAAAAAAATATGAGCTTACTTTATAAACATCCTTTTATTTAACCTCATAGACCCTTGGGAGGAAGGGGTCAGAAACCCATTTTGTGAAGAGAAAAACAGAGGCCAAAACCATTAACTACTTCCTTATTTCATCAAGGAAATCTGTGGCAGAACCAGGGTGGGGAGAATGGAGGCAATTCCCAGTACAGAGCCTAACTTTGAGAACCATCATTTGCTTTCCACCCGACAAAAGTATCACCACTTAACCCATGTTCACCTGCTAAGGACTCCTTCACTACCTGAGTACCTGTGCCTCAGATTTTCATCCTCTTTATTAAAAGGGAGAAAACTATAACTTATTTGGTCTACTCTATTTCTTCCCATATTTTTGCTGGTGGATCAGTTAGTTTGCGATAGCTTTCTGGACAGCTTTAGAACTTTAAATAAATCCAGAGAATTAAACTGTGCAAGTGGATTCAGCTCTACCATAGTCAAAGGATGCTGCAGTTAAATGGGGCCTTTAATCTCCCTGCTGCACCCAGAAGTCCACTTGAGTCCCTGTGTTTTCACTCACTGAAATTCTTTTTTCACTGTTACAGCTTAGTAACATAAAAGGCTCCAGGAAAATGTCTTTTAAAGGAAGCTGTAGCTAAGAAAGTGTTTCTTCAACTGTATAAACACATGGAGTGAATGTGGGGTCTCTAAAGATTGTATGAACACATATTTCAAAAAATATGAAACCATGATGATAAAAGACACATACCACACCCATAGCATCATATATTCCCTACTACTAGTATTTCAACTTCAGTCACTCTTTTAAACTAATGTTTCAAAAATACTCTCTATTAATATAAGCAGAACTATTTTCTGTATTCCAATGTAACTGATCCACTGGAACATCCAAAATTTAATACCACTAGTATTATTTTAGGTAAGTTTCGTATTGCAAATAAAAATACCAGGCATTTCCTTTTTCATTTGTGACACCCTCACATAATCGGGTGTATCAGTCCTAATTCTGACTACAATTTGAACTATCCTCCCACTGAGCAGACAAGGAAATTTCATTATAGCAGCTGCTTTGCAAGTGTCTACTATTCAAAGAATGGACTTCACCAACCCATCTACTGCCCTCATAATTTTATTTTCTCATTAATTTAAAAGTGATAAGCATAAAGAATGCAAACAGTATTTTGTAAGCTAAAAGCTGATTATCCACATGATACCAAAATTTTTCTTATGGTCAGCATCTGGTAGTCATGCAATGGTACAAAAACAGTACTGGGATGAGGCAGTCTTAAAAGCGTTTTTCATTTCAGAAGTATTCTAAAAAAAATCAAGAAGGCAGAGAGATGTTGATGAAGACAATATAGCAAACCAACACCCAGTTGGCAGTGGAATGTCACGTTTTATTTTCTCTCTTTCTGTAGGAAATACCACTTGCTTCTGCTTCCCCCCCCCTTCCCAATAGGATGCCTTTCTCATTCATCTCATTCTTCTGGGAACCCAACTGGTCAGGAGTCTTGTAAAAAATGAAAAGCATGTAGATTGACACATGAAATTATAATAATGTACAAATGCCACTATAATATTTTTACATTAAATTCTCTGATGCAAATACAATGAGAAATAGAGACTCCCCCATTCACAGTTTTTAATTATCAATGCACCTCACAAGTTTTATATTTAACTCACTGGGAAAATATAAAGCTCCGGTGTGCATCACCATTTAAAATACTCAGTTATCAAAGGAGAAAACTCACAGAGAACAGAAGATGAAAAATCAGTAGCTTCATGCAAGTCTGCTTTTTAAGAGTGCTGCCCTTCCACTGGGTGCAGAGCAGCTCTAAGGAGGAGCTGTGCATGCTCCCTCTCTTCTCAGAACTAGCAATAGATCATCACATCTTGCATTAATTGTGCAGCAATTTTTCCCAAAAATCCTCTTATCTTAGATTTTTCTATAATGAGGCTGTTTCAGAGAGAAACACAGGCTTGAGTGTTAGATCTTGCAACACTTCCTCCCTCTTCACTGCTCAGTAACCCTGCGCTACAGCCACACACTGGGTCGGGCTGCTGACTTACTCATTTCCTCCCCAGGCTTCCTCTCCTACCACCCAGCTTTGCAGGCACGTCTGACCTGGGAGTATTCCGCTCCAAGGCTGGATGTGACTGCTGGCAGGGGACGGCACAGCCACCGTTATGTGCCACACGTTGGACCAGCCTCAGCAGCAGCAGCACGGTAACGGAACAGAGCTGATGCTGTGTCTGTGTGGTCCCAGCCCCATGCCAGAGCCTGCTGATTTAGCTGCTTGCAACACGAACCGGGATTCAGCAGGGCAATCCGAGCCCGGGCACAGTCTGCTCATGTTAGCGACGGTTTTCCCTAGCATTCCTCAACTGCTCGTCATGCTAACCTTTAACAGAGTAGAGGAAATAAACCCTGATACCCAAATATAGTTATGAACTTCACCTCGATACTTCACATGTAGCTACAACGAGCACAGTAGAGCTGCTTGGCAGGATCCGTAATGAAGCAAAACACTTAGCAGTGCGGTAGCTTAATGAAGTGAAAAAGAGAGGATCTCACAGGTTACTGCCTTTTTAGATAATGTTTAATCACAAACCATGTAATATACATCAGGCAGTGATATAAAGCACCCTCTTTAAAACTAATACAGAGATGTTACCGCCCACGATCAATGCCAAGTGGGAAACATCAGATGGGTTTCAGAAGTGCAGTCAGCCCAATGCAGTAATAATTGCATGACACTTTGTCAGTGTCTTTCACTAGATCAGCTCACCATGCTTTCCAGGCATAAATGAGATCACCCCTTCTATTTATTATTTCTGTAGATGTGAGGAAACTGAGGCATAAAGGCTGCTTTTTGATGTGGCTCACTCAAGGACAAAGAGCTGGGAATATAACCCAGATATTCTGAGTTGAAATGATTTCTCCTGTGTGCTTTTATATCAGGTAGTTTTATAAAAAGGCTCGGTGGTAATATGCATATTGCAAGAATTCGGATCCTTCCCAGTATTTTTTTTTTGTTTGCTACAGAATATAGAATCTCAGCTCTGAAAATGGTCTCCTGTTGCTATCGAGAAGACGGCTTCCATTTGCCTCCGTCACTCCCTTGTGTGCCAATGGTGCTGCTCAGGAAGAACAGCAGTTGCTGCCAATTGAGATACACTAAGACCTCGTGACACATTTCCATGCCATTTAGGAGCATAGGTTGATTTTCAAAAATATTTAAATATTTTCCCACTAAATGACAAAGTGTCTTTCCTAGATATGTGGAATTAACAGATAGAATCCAGTTCTCATCCCTTGTTCTTTAAAATGTTAAAGAGACACAACTGCATCCTCACTCTTTAGCATGGCAGATTTGAAATGCTGTCTTCCAGGGCTCACTATGATGAGCACCTTTCAGGGTGGGGAGGCTTTTAAAAAACTCCATCTCCCAAAAGGAATCTGTAGGCAACAGGAAGCTTCCCACAGATTTTTCTTTAGTGTTTATCTTGTGGCAAACATGAAGTGGAGAAATGGAAGGAAAATTTAATTATTACAAAATAACCCAAAAAATGTTTCTAGCAGTATACCTGCATTGCAATACACAATGCTACTTTTTGGCAGAGCAGGAATCTGTCTTTTATTCTATGTTTGGGTTATACCAATACATTTTGTAATTCTTATCTTTTTCTTTAAAAAAACCTGAGTAAAGGAAAATGAAACTATTAAATAGCCCCTAGACTAGAATTTTAACAGCCAGCCAAAGTGGAAATATGGCACTGTTAACTTAATAAAAGGACTATGTGACTTTCTAGTGTAATGAATTCACTCTGCTTAAAATGTTGCCATTGAAGACAACTGATAGTTGATAGCACTTAGAGCTTTCCACCCATGGATGGTTTCAAATTGTACTTGAAAAAGAAGAGGTTGATGAGTTGCTTCTGTTGTTCGTCAGTATATTAAAAATGGGCTGTAAAGGCTGTATACCTATTTCCTGGGAGGTTTTCCAGTGTGTGGCCTACCCTGGATGCTGAATACTAAACAGAGCCTAACAGTCCCAAAGTCCCTGTGAAGAGGATTTGCCAGAGGAGAGGGCATGACCACAACTTTATTTCAACTTAGCTATTCTTGGCTAATGAATTGCACGTAGCAAAGCATATGTTGGAGTGTCCCTGAAGCAGTTTGTATTTATGAAGAGAAGCTGGGCAACACACTGATAAGTGTTAGAATAGGGTAAGGAAATCAGAGATGCCTTTCTCCTTCCCACTGCCTGTACATTAAGGAAAACTCAACTGGAAGGCAGGATCTGACCTTTTAAATATTTTCTTATTGAAGGTTATGCCTCTGGGATGCAAAAGAATAATTTATTAGTTTCAGTCCTCCACTTAGCAAGTAAAAAGGCTAACTTTGAAAACAATGGTTCACATTTAGACTGCCAAAAGAGACAGATCAACCATTTAATTTATGTCTTGATTTAATTGACTATAGAAAATACCCTGCAACTCATTTGCTATGAAGTAAATCTAGGGTCTGGGGGTGGCACTTTCTGTAACATTAGGCAAATTACATGAGAAAGAAAAATATTTACATAATTAAAAATACATAGAAAATGAAACTAGACTGACTTAATTTATAGGCAAGATGGAAGCCAATGAACTTTATTTAACTAAATGAAATGAGTATTAAATGACATTCCACAAACCCTGTTTCTGAATCCCACTGAGCAAATGAGAACAATTATGAGTTAAGGAATAGAAACCACTTAGAGGGATACATGCCAATTAACCAAAATGTCAGAATCCCTGTAGTACAATTCTATTTTGTAAATAGCAGCATGTATCCATCAACACCACTCAGCAATTTACAGATAAAAACACAATTAAACAAAACTCCACTAATCCCAGCTAAGAAAATTATTAGAAACAATACTCTTCAACAATCATTGGCAAGCTTTAGATGACTTACCCAACTTTAAGGGGGCTGTTTTGTATTTCCAAGTTTCACTTACAGTTTGTGATCTAATCACTGAAGTAACATTAGTACTGGCTTACTGTGCTCCCTTTCTACTCATTTCTTCCCAAACCCCAACTTAGAATTAGTTTAACATGTGTGTTTGAGGCCAATACTCACCAATGGCACAGGAGCAATACTTTCGACGCTTCTATGCCAGATGGAAGGTAACAGTATCAGCTTCTTTGAATGTGTATTTGTGTATTTGCACATAAGGTTCCCTTAGTAATTTACATATCGGCCCAGATAAAAATCCAACTCTTTACAGAATAAATTCTCTTGTTCATACTTTGAAAAGAATCGTATTGATTTGCTTTACAGTTTAATCATTTAGTTTTGTTTATTGGCTTCAGTCTTATGCAATGGCAATAAAATGCCACTGGAAGGAGCCAGATACTCGTCCTGAAGCTGAAGGGACCCTGAACAGGCAGCTGCTTCTCTACAGGCTTGTGCTGTGGGGAAGTGGTCCTTGTCAAGGGAGCACCACGGTTATTAACACTGGCCTCAAGCTTCCTGAATTATCAGGAGACAATATTAAGTGCCACCCACACAAAGCAATCCTCCAAAACAGTCAGCCTTGAGATTTTCTGTTATAAATACACCATATATTTGTTCATACAACTTTGGAGCTATTTCTTAGATTTAGATATGGGTATAGATAGATATATATGGATAGATATATATTGATGTGTTTATATATATATATATAAAATCTTTAAAGTAAATTTCAGCTTTCATTTAGTGAAAGTACAACAAAATACAGGCCCTATTATCCAATGCAGCTTTTACATAAAACAGTGATTTAAACTAATGTCTTGGATAATTTTATTACAGCAAGGAAGACCAGGATTACCCAGTGGGCACAAGAGTTACATCTAAATACACCACTCAGAATGTGTCAGCATTTTAGTTCAGATAAGGAATGCCAATCTAAAGACAGTCTCTCATTACCTGGGCTCTCTCAAAGATCCCCTTCAGATGAAAAAAAAAAAAAAAAAAAGTGCTTCAAGAGTGCACTGAATGCACTAAATTTAATCACCAGCATTTAGTCCATGCAACAAAATGATAACTAATCTAAGTAACCCTCTATCCCCAAAATGTGTACCGTAGAGATTGGCTTCTTGGTACCAAACTGGATTGCTACAGAGCAACTCTTCCTGCTAATGTTAGCGTAGGTGTGTCCCAGAAGTGCCGGGGGAGGGAGTCTGTGATAGAAAGAGCTGATGACTGTCCAGTGTGGTGAGATGTCTCCGTAAGGTGGTGTGTTGCTATAGTAGTGATACAGGAAAGAGCAGGCCATGCTTTGGTCTTGATAGTGGTGATGTGCGAAGAAAGCAATTTAATCAAAAGCACAATGATAGAATTCTCTAATACAAATAAATGAACTGAAATATATAAAAATCACTGTCTCTCCTGTGTGTACACCCACACTGGAACATCATCCATACCTGCCCAAAGCTTGAAACATGGCTCTCTGTGGCAGTTCCTGCCTAAAGAGATCTCCCTCAGAAGAAACAGCTCACTTTAGGAAGGAGCCCTGTGCCTATCCAAATGAAGAACAGTAAAAAGAAAGCCATGCTTCTAGTTTTCTGGGCATCCAGGATGGGAGAGGACCTATTTGTGTGAATCTCAGGTCTCATCTATGTCTTCTCACTGCTGGGATAAGTTTCATGAACAGTCCTGCATTCACTTTAATAAAGAAGCTCACAGTAATCAGAGTTAACTTTCCTGTAAAGGGAAAAACTAACGGAATTTGAACAGGTTTCCTTTATGGCTCGCCAGTATAATAACATAGATGAATGGAGAAGGCTTCTACAATCTCATACCTGACTGGAAAGCATGCAATAATTTTGAGAACAAAAACATTATTGCTTTGTTGATTAATTTTTTGTTCACGAGCAAAAAGCCACTCTTGCTATCAAACAGACCATTCCTTGGTGGAGTGAACACCTGCCTCTGCAAATCAGCCATGGGGCTCCTCACATGGAGCTGAGGAGATTCCACTGTGAAACTGCTCCAGATTTTCCATCAAAGCTCATTTTAAGGATTTATAACTTGGACAGGGGGATTCTTTCCACACTGCAATTTGGCATTAAAGAACTTGGCCCAGGGATCAAAATAACCCTCTTTGCCAGCACTTCTTTTTATGTGTGGAAAGGCAAATTTCTGATATATAAAGATGCAAAAATATTAAGACATACATTTGTTTTCTTCTTGTGAGAAAACAGTAGCAAGTAAACTGTAACTAACTTTAGAGTCTTCAGCACTTTTTGAGGCTTAGAACACTAATTCAAATTGTCTGGTTTCCTCTCATGGAAGAATAATTTTACAAATCAAACTAAACAAAATACACTGCTTTCTGAGCTACATATTTTATAAAAAGATATTTTAACTCCTGCTCAATTTTTCTCTGTGCTTTGATGTTTAAAAGTTGTTTTTCACCAGCTCTATGATTTCAATATCCATAAAGCCCTTGTACATACTAAGAACACCACTGAGGTACTATAGGTAACAATAAAATTAAGTAAGCTAATGATTTCAAGTGTTGTGATCTGAGACTCTTACTGTCATTAATCTCTGTTAAAACAGGTCTTGGTGGTGAATGTGAGAGCAGTAATAGTCGTGTGCAACTGCTTTGCCTTTTGCTACCTGTCTGAAGCTTAGGAAAATGGAATTATGCTTACACAGATGACAGCCTATACTTATAGTTCTTCAGATCAAGAAATGCAGTGGTTCAAGGACTTGAAAGACTAAAAATGCAGCTTGGTACAACTGGGATACCACTTCAGGACATTTCTTTTTTCCTTTGATCACCATTGAAAGCATTGCCCATAATAAATACCTGCCAATTCTGATTATAATAATTCTTAAATTTACAATCATCCAGCACAGTAAATTTTATGCGTGAAGTAAATTCTGTCAGTCAATATTCTTAAACAATGAAGAGGAGATTATGATCTTATCATCACTATGACAACAGAAGACTTTTCATCCCAAATAGAAATCAATGTTACGATCTTTCTGATTTCTTAATGAAAGACGTGTCTCATAGACACCTTCTGTAACACAGTCAGATTTGGAAGGATCCTATAATGGAAATAAAAAGGTTTTGGATTCCTACTAAAAATGTTCTGAATAGCCTTTTTATCATAAAAGGTGCCTGAATGCCTCTAGTGAATGCTTTGGCTACACATCAAGCTAC
This sequence comes from Lichenostomus cassidix, assembly GCF_008360975.1. Lineage (NCBI taxonomy): Eukaryota > Metazoa > Chordata > Aves > Passeriformes > Meliphagidae > Lichenostomus > Lichenostomus cassidix. The sequence continues at coordinate 37,092,522 of NC_139480.1, read as the reverse complement.
ACATGAGAAGAGGCAGTGTCTCATGGAGGGAGGACCTTATAACCTGGGGGCTTTTGTTCACTGTTCAATCTGCAGTCTCCCATGCACACCTTCCACAAGATATCCAAACTTTTGGTTCTTCCACACCCTTCCATAGGACTACAGCACCCCCCTAAAATAGCCCCAAAGATTGGTGATTCATGACTCAAAATTTTTTCACACATGATTTACCTCTGAAGACAATGAGAAACCCCTTCTTTTATGACACAAAATGGTGCTTTTGTGTTTGAGGTTTATCCTCTGGGTCCTCATGACTGCTCGTACACAGGGCACCCAGCGTTCTTGTCCTCAGGGGACTACTTTCCACATCTGCGACTCTTCACTCACTGTCCTATATTTTCTTTTAAAATACAGAATCTGGTGATACCCTGTCTCTTGGATGACAGACTAGAAATGAAGGATAAGGACTGACTAACACACTTTAAAGGGCCACTGCCTGTAAATTTAATTAAATCCGTATCTCCCACCTCCCACACAATCACCCCTTGGGACTGAAGGCTTCTGTAAAGGATTAGGAAGGCGATACTCTCATTGCAGCCACATCACTATACAGAAAATAATTCAAGATTTGGGAACTTGCGAGCAGGAAGCAGATGAGGAAGAAAGGGACTCACTGAAAACACAAACAAATAACTCTGCTGGCTAGAGATTATAACATTCATTTTGGACAGAGGCGATTGTGCTCCAGCCTTTCCTTCCAAGAGCCTTTCTGTATTTTGTCCTACTAATGTAAGCAAGAAACAGAAATGATCCAGTAAAAGAAGCATCATGTCTCCTCTCAAATGAGTCCCTAATGCAGCTGCTTACCACCTTATGTCCCATGACATGTTAGGCTCAGTTGTTTTCTTGGACTGTAGTGCTGTACGGCACTAATGGCACCAGTAGCTCGCTCCTCGGGTAGCTCTGGGAAGGCTGGCACTCCAGGAGAGGTCACACAGCTGTTTAATTTTTCAGGGGCATGAGAAGTATTACTTTGGGGACTTCTGTTGACACCCCTCCATTTAGTCTACTTTTTTTAGAAGAAGAAAAAACTTTTTTTTCTGACCGTTCCCATTAACCTCCTAACTCCCTGAAAAAGTAAGAATAAAGATAACTTAAACATGCGAGGGTTTTTTTTTGTTTGTTTGTTTTGTTGTTGTTGTTGTTTTAAACAGGAAATACTTATTGCTGATGAATCATAAATATTTCATTCTGAAACACTGGCTGGGGTTTTTTTTCCCAGCTCTAAATTTTGTTAAAGTAGGCAGGTGCTTATTTCACCTGCCCTTTAAATAAACCTTGCTGGCAAGGTACTTGACTCTGTGAAGCCAACGCAGCTTCTGAGCATTCTCAGAGGTACAATTTCATGTCTGTACAGATCCTTAATGTAAAAACCTGGAATGGCTATGGAATATGAGCACTGCCAAAACAGACAGCTGCTGAGTGGGAGTTCTGAGGATGAGAATGATGGATATAGACACCTAAAATGCAAGTGAGATAGGTCATAGGAACATAAATTCTTTAGGGGAGGAGGGAAGGTCATATTTCAGGAATTACTATACAAAGGATATCCTCTGTTAAAAGTCCAACCATTTCCTACACAGTGCATGAGTATGGAACAGAACAGTCCTTAAAATAAATTTTTCCTTAAATTCTTCTAGTTGTTCTTGAAGGTCCCTGACAACAGAAGACTGCATTTTTTTAAAAAACACTTGCTGAATTTCTCTCATTTTGATGCAAATGTAAGGACAAATGCATTGGAGGAGCTTCCTGAGAACATAAAAAAACCTTAATGCTTTTTTTTTTTTTTTTTTTAAGAATTTATATATACGGGAACTTTAAGTTGGAGTGGAAAGTGAAGTTTGAAATTTTGTGAAACTGGTATACCTCTCAAGTTGTTCAGTCCCACAGAGAGGCTTCTCAAACACTGCACCAGATGTCTTTGTTCTCACCTTTCCTGGACAGTTACTTCACTATCAGGAATAAAATCCCATACTTACACCAATGTATCATTTTATGTTACTGTCATTATCCTGTTATAGGTTATAATGGTATTGGCATTATCTGCCTAGTAATTATTCTTGAGTCACAGCAGTAAAACTCTTTTAAGTCTCAAGCTCTGATCTAGAGTCTGCTGAACTATTTAAGTTTCATCTGTCTCTTTGACTGAAAAAAGATGTTCCATACATTAAAGCAGAATGAAAGTGGGCAAATGGATTCTCTAGTCTGTGGTTTTACAGTAAAACAATCCCATCTCAGCTAGATGGATTAAATGAGCCTCTCCATAATTTTTATATATATATACATATAATACATACATATATATACATAATTTATTGTGTAGGTTAATGTACTGTATTCCTTCAACTTTCAATCCACAGAAGCATTCTCTTATAAGCAATTGCTTATACCACAGTGCAAAACAGGTGACTTTGCGGCATGTCAAACAAGCTTGCAAGATTTGAATCCCCAAGGAACCCTCTAAAATGTCTGAAAATACTGCAGTAAAATACGTATTTTAGCATACAAATGATTAAGTGTCTTGTATTGTAAGTCATTAAAAATATTACATCCTAAAAATGGTATTTAAAATACTCACGGTGATATTCAGTGGTGCAATGCATTTCTGCAAATAATTATCTTAAGAACAATATATTTCAATTAATAACACACTCCAAATTCCAATCACACAACAGTTGAGTGACACAGAGGGCACAAGACAATACTGCATAATCAGCCTTGAGATGATGTTCAACCCAGAAACTGCTCATAGAGTAAGTAACCCATCTGAATGTACCTGATATGAAGTAAAGGGTATTTAAAAATAATAGCATGCACATGTATTTGCATATTGTCCATTCTTTGCAAAAGAAATATTTACAAGTTTATTGGGCATTCCAGTTTACATGAGAGGTTCATGTATGTACTTCAGCAGTTACTAGGTAAAACTTATTTTTAAAAATGTACAAACCCAGAAAGCTTTAGAGTGTGCATTTGGATGGATGACCCTAAAGACACAGGAAGAAAGCCAAGAATTGAGGTATCCAAAGATAGATATTACGGTTATCATCTGAATTGTTTCAGCTATGTATATTCCAGTTGTTGAATATACACTACATAAGCAGAGTTCAGGAAGAATCTACCAACTAAATAAAAGCAAAATCATGTGAAGAGAGGAAAAAAAATTAAAATTAGGGAAGGCTTGGTGTTGAAGTTGGTGTTGAACTCTACAACACGTAGAGTTGTGCAAATCCTCAGCTATGCACACACCCCTCTTGGCGCCCTTCATGGAAACAAGCAGGGCAAACACCTCAAAGTAGCTACAGCTTGCTCAGTTTCTTACATTGTTTTTTCAACTGACCAGATCATCTGACATTGGCACAAGTGAAGCTTTTTTGTGGAAAGCTGTCAGAATCAGCATTTGCAGGGAAACCCAAACACTTTTAAATAAAATTCATGTATTTATTCACTTAAAAGTCAGGGGCAGAACAAAGGCTTAAAGCAACAAACAGGCTTTTTCCCCCCCATTGCCTGTTTTCAATGTTCCTTGAAAGTATTTATGAAGTCACTTTAGCCTGTTCTGTGTTCCTGGCTGGAAGGAGCTGGCCTGTCACTGACTGTGGAGTTTTTTAGAGAGCCATGACAGACACAACATGGCCTAGTCCACTGCAAGCCTGCCCACAGGCTGTTTGAAGAAGAAATGCTCTCTTAAACCCTGCAGCAGTTCTTGTGGATCCAGGAGATACAGGACTTCTGTATTCACCTCTCCTGTGTAAGCTGACTGGAAGTGCAATGTCTCTTAAAATAACAACCTTTCAAAATTAGTGTTTATCCTGGCTTTTTCCTTCTGTACCTATGAGCTGTTATTGATGCTTCTACTTTCTTGCACCATGATCTTTAAGCTTTAAAATGCCCTTTAATCTTACTGTCTACACTCATCTTTGGGAAGAGTAAATTGCCCTCAGCCTGAAGAGGGCAAAGAAAGAAAATATTTCCATATAATTACTTCTCCTCTTTTTGCATGACAGATCATTTTTTTCATCACCTCTTGTCATATTCTTGACAGACCTTGTATATGGTTTTACCTTGAAGCCAGAACATGAATGGCTGTCAAAAACTTTGATGACCTCAAAACATCTTCCTGCAGAACTGGTTTGTCCTCTGTATAGCAATGTAAACTTGCTTAAAGTAAGCATTTGTTCAACTACTTTTCACAGATGCCTTAAAAACAGGCCACTGACTCATGTAGGTCTGCTATATGATGTGTTGTAAATCTTAACATAAGGAGGGAATATTTCAGATGGTGTCAAATATTGAGAACAAAGGATGAAAACAATTAGGAAAGAAGATATCCCTTCATAAAATATTCTTATATCATCGTTTTCATCACTGCTTTTTCCCTTTAGAGAGAAGGTTGATATCTTTTATCTCTGTGAAGATATAAGTAAATTAAGAGATAAGGTACATGTCTAAGAGACAGCTAGGCATAGAGTTTGGCTAGGAGCAAAAGCAAATGCAAGATTTTCAGGGATTCAAATAAATTTGGCAGAATGACTTTGTGAAACTTGGTTTTGTTGAGATGATGGACAAGGAAAAATGGGCTGACTAGAAGAAGCAGAGACGAAACTAAGGGCCAGAAATAAAACAACAAAATCACTGAATAACCTGAATAGTATCAGTGAGCAGAATAACTAAACATTTCATGTCAAGATTGTGACTAAAATAATCTTGGGATATAGGCAAGGAGATTGGCCTGGATTATTTGGATATATTCCATTTTAAAATAGAAAGGTGTCCTAAGTTCATGTAGGGCAGAAACTGGGATTTAATAATTCCTTATTTTTTCCTTTTGCCAGGAATAATCTACCGAAATCTAAATTTTTTACTAGCTATTCAAGCCAAAATGTTAGAAATGTGCTTCAGTAAATCTGTTTACTAGCAGAACAGCAAATGTCATGGCATCAAGTGCAAGCAAGATTCTCTTCACTTCCTTTAAGAACATCCAACTGCAGCATATACTGATGCAAAAAGATAAATAGCATTCCTCTCCTCACAAAAGAGTTAAAACACATTCATCTGTTTTCAACTGGATCTTTCATTACAGTTTCTGGGGTCTGGCCTCCCCCTACCTGTATCACAAGAAAGCAGAAATATCTCCACTGAAGACAACATAGAAACAGAAGAATTGCATTTAGGGTAAGAACTAGGGCCTAGAGCTAAACAAACAAACCAACCAACCACATCCCCCCTTGGCACTGCTGAGCAAATTGAAGTGTTCATCATAGCTTATTGTAAGCTTATGGTACTAATGAGTATCTGATGCTCTGCCTTGTTTGCAGATACTTAGAAAGCTGGCTTGTTTCTGTGTTGGATCAATTGCTTCGCTAATGCCATTCAGAACTTTGTTCTGCCCTAATCCTTTTTCATGTGGAATTAGGTGGAATGAGCTGCTTTCTCCAACACTGTCATCTTTGCCAGGCATCTAAATCAGTTCAAGGCAGGCAGACAAAGCCCAGGACTCCCAGAAGCACAGCAAGAGCTGAGCAGGGAGCTCTGGGGACAAGGGTGGCACTGAGGCCACAGGGTGAGGTGCAGGACGTGCTGTGACTAAGCCTGGTGGAGAAGGAGAGTCACCTCCCGCCCCCGCAGCATGCGAGTCACTCATCCTGCAGCTCAGTGACACACAGGATGCAGGAGGGCACCGACAGCCGGCATTCCTCAGGAAGAGACCTATGGAAAAGCAGGGCTGCATCCAACAGTGACACACTCTCCCAGCTCACTGCTGGGACCTCTGCTGCTGCCACACCTGAGGGGCTCAGTGCAATAAATGCACCAATTAATTGCAACAGAATATATAAAATAACATATAATATAATAACCTTGCATAACTATGCTGCAATATTTCTGATTTTTGCATATGTGATTATATATGCATATTCAGTTTATTTATGTTTATATGCATATTCCATACCAGTTTGTTTGACATGGAAATAAATATGGCTGATCACTTGAAGTTGGCAGTATTTAGGAACCAGGTATTTTCCTCTAAAATGCAGGCATCTAGCCTGAGGTAGGCATCTAGACTCCATCAACAGTCTGCACCAAGAGAAACAGGAAATTGTGAAGCAGTTTAATCCAAGCAGGACAGGAGCCTAAGAAGAATGAATTTCTCTCTGAAGTTAAATACCTATTTTTTTGAGGACAAAATCTGGTGAGACTAATCCCACATGTAGTGCATGACTGTCTTCTAACTCAAATTTTGTGGTTGACTCTGGAGCATCTGGTTGAAAACGTGGAATAGAAGGGTCTGTAGAAGTGCACAGCAAATACTGTTCCTCACACTTTAACTTTTAGTGAAATCTTTGCTAATTTATCTGTTGATTTCTACTGGAGAAAGACTGAATGGAATACATCTGTTCTGTATTGACTTGCTCCTGCAAAGGGAAAGCAGGAATTTGCAAAGTAGGAGCTTGTGGAGACACAAGTTTTCCAGGAGGGCCACACTCCTGGAATGTGGATATGAATAAACATCTGCATCTCACATCTCACTGCCTCCTTTTTGTTTTTCTACCTGCACAATCAAAAAGTATCCCAGGCCTGGCACATATATTACTACAAACAAGCTGACCACACATTCAAATAAGTGTACACATATTTAGAAGGAACTGAAGGCTAGAAAAGAAAATATAGAAAAAGATATTGAGAACAGACTTCCTAATGTGGCAAGACATATTTTGGGGGTTTATCTCACTGAAGGAGGTGATATGGGGAGAGAAGTGAAAATGTATATCTAAGCAGATGCCTAATAACCTGATACAGCATAGAAGTGCAGTCAGCTGCTTCGAGCAAGTTCAGTTTATTCCATCTATGGATATGAAAAAAACTAAGTATGAGAAATAAAGTAACAGCAGTAACTTACTCTAGAGCTATCCATCCTTTCAATATAAAAAATATAAACATGTCAAGCACTATTAATACATTTATATGACATACTCAGAGCACATACATATGAACACAATAAATTGCTTTCATTCTCCTCTGATCCTGAGCCAGCTCTGTATCAGGCCAGTATTTTGGCATTAATTAATGTATCCTTAAAAATGCTTCACCTTGTGCCAGCTGACTAAATTGTCCTACAATCCTCATGAATGAAGAGGCTGCAGCTACCCCCAGTTACAGCTGCTCTACCTCACCAACCAGCAGCCATGGTTCTCCACAGCCCACCAGACTGAGTGTCCCCCACCAGGGCCCTCACCGAATGACAACCACCTTATCTGGTGAAAGTGCTGCTCTGAATCCTCCCAAGGCTGACCTAAACTGGATGTATCATTACTCACCTGGCTTTACAATAATGCAACCTTAAGAGTGTAGCACTGGGGGAAAATGCTGAGGGAAAGGGTCATACTTGGATGTGGTGGTTTGAGTTCCATTTGAACAGTCCACACATACAGAACTAAAGCTGCTGGTGAGCTTTATTTTAATGTAAATCCTTGGTGAGAGAAAGGGTAGGGAATTATCAGTGTGATAAGCTGTGATCAATTCAAATAACAACGCCAACATTTTGAACAAATCAATAATTTAGTGAGAGAAATGTTCCCAGCTTGGTTTCCTAGAACATTTGTTTCTAGGCACATGTTTTATTTACACAAGGAAAAACTTCAATGACCATTTAAAAACTACTGCCCTTATAGACAAACAGGAACTGTAGGATTTTCACTGTGTGTTTGTTCATTACATTGTGTAAAAGAAAACTGCATATGATTTGTGGTTGTTTCTTGAAAGACTCACTCAAATGTCTAAAGTGAAAACAGGAAGGAGTATGATAAAAGCCACTGTTAAGGAGCATCCTATAGTGTTAGGGGAGTGATGTGTTTTCTTGATGTGGATTTTTGGCACAAAGAATTTGTAAAGGTTTGTTTGGTAAAATCTGGACTCCATATATAATTTCAATTTCAGGGTGTTTCACATGGGGTAAGAACTACATCGGATTACTGATAGCCAAGGAGAGGTAAGCAATGTTGACATCCACTTACACTGCCCACTAAAGCATTTCAGATTGCAGCAAAGAATGGCACTACTATCCCAAGACATACCTACAGGTAACTTCCTGCTGGCTTTTGTGGATGTGCAGCTGTAACCCTTTTCCTACCCTCAACTTTCTTTTGAAATCATTGCATCCCCTGTACAGCAGCAATTCCACTTGTTGCCAGACTTACTCTCCTGACTGTCACCACATTCTCACTCACTGCTGCTTCAAGGGCACTTTTAGTCAAATCATTTTGCACTTCAAAGTCACAGGAGGTTACAAAACTATATTATCTCTAAAGGGACTTTTTCAAGTGTAGCTTTATGTGAACAAAATATGTGGCATCCATAAGCAGGCCTGAGCCACAGTGTACTCTAAACAGGTGCCTTAAGCCAACAACATGTGTAACTTAAACAATCCAGATATAATTGATGATATCCTATTAAAAAATCTATTTTATTTTCAATGTCAAACATTTCTTTTTGCATCACATCAAAACAAGTATAAAACGAGATCATCAACTTTCTTCCTCAAGGCTAAAAGAATTAATAGAAGTACATAAATGGCATATGAATAAATCTATTACAAATCTCCCAGGACATACTGCAAGCCGGAATCTTTAAGATGATGTTAAAATTTAGAAGACCACTGGATTCTCTGCTTAGAAAAAGATGAATATAGAGTAGCCAGAAAGAAAAAACTGTCCCAAACCATATCAGAATGTGTAGCAAGAAATCATACTCACATCATGAAAGGATCACTGTAAAATCACCTGACCTCTGATTCTGAAGTATCACATAACAGTGTGTGTAATAGGAAACATATTTCATTTTTGCATATTGGCAATAGGAATTCAACAGTCCTGGATTATTTTTTAAACAGCAAAACAAGTAAAAACACTCTGATAATCAGTACAAGCTTTTTAAGGTTTTCTGTTTCAAAATCTTTCCTGGCTTACATGTGTAGTTGCTATCAACTAAAAGGGAACAAAACTTTGCCATTAGGCAGAGATAGAGCCCAGTTTACTTTGCCTTTTCTGTATTTCTTATTCCATTTGGTATCATGAAAATCAGCAAGTCCCTGCAGAAGTGTAGGACACTGGTGTGCTAGACAGTGGATGTCTATAAATTAATTTTGAGTTAATATATTCCCGTGCAAGAAATAATTGTTAATGATAGAGAGAAATTTAATGTTTACTACATTGGAATGCATAATGCACTACCAATTACACAGAGGACTGAAATTCAGTTCTCAGGACCTACATATTGAGTACTCCATACATGGACTTTTACATTCATTATGCAAATTTTACAATATTAGGAAATGATGAAAATTTCCAAATCCTTAAGGGATGTGCTGCAGGCAGGGAGATGAAAACCAAAACAAATGAAAATTTTAATGTCAACAATGAAACAAAGAAGAAAGAAATACTTGTGGAAAGAGTGAAAGAGAGGCATAAGCATTGTAAAATTGTTTCCAAGGAAAGATTCTTAAAAAAAAAAAAAAAAAGTGAGAAAAACTACAAACTGCCTAGCTGGTCTATCAACTAAGAAGCCCTCCTCAGTCTTTGAACTTGTTCACAGGTCTGCCTGTTTAACTTGCTACCAAAGTACACAGGCCATGGTTCTGGAGAGTCTCAAACACCATGGCATTTTCAAATACAGAAAAAAATGCCAAGAATTTTATTTTCATTGGTTATGAGGAAATATGTGCTATACAGGTAATAACAAGTGAATATGTTATTTTTATTCTCTCAACATATGATGGAAATCCAAAGAACTGCAGCAAAGACTAAGCTGAAAATCCTGCTCTAGAAATACCAGAAATATATTTCTGACCCTCACTTAACTTAGACTCATCAAACTGTAATATCATCAAAATACCTGTCAATTAAGGGGGAAAAAATCAGAATGCATTAACCAGAACAGAAAAAGCAATTAAAATAGCATGTGTGCATGGGTAAGAAAAGCAACATCTTGTCCCACCCACACCACTAGCTTCACAGTTCAGTAAGAAAACAAATCGGAACGGGGGAGGAAACTAAGCCACTACGCCAGGAATGTGTTTTTGATGAAAAAATTAGTCCTGTTTTATACAATGGCCGCATTCAAATACCTCTCAAAGCAGGCCAGATGTTGGCTAGAGCAAACTAAAAACACTCTGTATGTGCCTTTAGTCCACTCTGCCTCTCATCCTATCAGCCATTTGTCCCAAAAGGCTCCACACTGCATCAATCAGCTCCTGACTGGAAGATTCCTCACACAGCTGAAAGACACATCTCCTTAAGCAGCTGCTGCTGCTACAACCTCCTGAGCCCTTCTCATCACTAACAGCGCTTTGCATTGGCAGCAGCAGAGCTTTACTTTAAGGGCAGGGCACATGTCCTCTGCTTGGAAAGCTGTGGAACCATCTCAAGGTGCTCAGCTTGTCCATGCTTTCCCAAGAACAGCCCGCACCTTTCAAGCACTGAGGTGTATCTATCATTCATTGTAGCTGTGCGGAAATTGAAGGCAAAGGAAAGCCTGAGCTCCAATGAGAGGAGCTTGCCAGCTCAGCTTAGGCAACCCCCTCAGATGCACCAAGCTGACAGAAGGAGGAGAGGTGCTGGGGAGGGAGCAAAACAGCAGAGCCTGAGGAAAGCTCACAGCATTTGGGTAATGGTAGCATCCCATTTTCAAAGTAAAACTTCAGGAACATATGCTAAAATCACTGAAAAACTAACTAACATGGGAGAAAACACATTTGGTGCTGATTACATTCTTTCTTTTCTGCCAGCTTGTACAGTCTTACATGAACTTCAAATCCTTTCCTCAGCATATTATAGTGCAAATCAAGATTTTTTAAATGCTGACAAAAATAAAACCTCAGTATTTTGTGTCCCAAAGAAGAACAAGTGACGATCTACAGCATCTCAGCTTAGTCAGGAGAAGGAACATTGTTAATGAAATTAAATCCACTTTTAACATCTGAAATTTACACACGCACACAAAAATTACCTTTGCCTCCCAGCAGCCTGCCCAATCTCTGCAATTTCACCATCAAGTCCTTTCCTTTTGGCACCTGTTACACTCCCCAAATGGCTCTTAGAGCCAGTGCAGCACCACTAATGAAGAGAAACATCTAGACAGCTTCAACTACCACACTGCCCCTTAAGTGCATTTCAGAAATAACAGCAGCTGTAATGATTTAAACTATAACACTCCCCCATCACAGAGATTCAAAAATATTCTGGAGCAGCTAAACAAAATACTGTGTATGTTACTAATTAAAGTATTGCAGCATCAAGAATTCCTCCTACACTCCAGGATCTTCAATGCAGCTACATAAATAAGGAATAAAAAGTATTTCTTGCTTTAGATAGCATAAGATCCATCTACAAGAGAGGACATTGCAGACTGAAAGACATCCTTAGAAGAACAGCAGACATGCCTACTCTGTAAGTGCAGGTACACTCTAATAAACTGTATCACTCTGAAAATAATCCTGAAGGGCAAAGGTCCTGTCCCTCCGGCAGTGAATCCTAGCCTCCACTTGCAGTATTTTCATGCTTCTCTGGTGCACAAGTACTAATCCACATGTCAAAGTGCAACAAGATGTAGAAGTAATGGGTCAGGTTACTGGAATGGGGTGTCTACCTTGCCAAGGACAGCACCATCTGGGCATGCATGGGGCACTAACAGAGGTGACTAGAGTAAACAACATTCACTGCACATCACCAGCACACTGAACATCAGGTTTACTTTAGGCATTACACTCAACATATTTTAAGACTCAAGTCATACAGGCTCAGGTCAAGACTATAGCTTACTTGGCCTGCTTAGGAAGCAGTTTTCAGTATTAATGTGAAAAATATAGGAAAATGCCAAATGGTTTATATCTTATTTTCTGCACAGTCCAGAAAGTCCTCCTTTTGGTCCATGTTGATACTGGATGGAGGCTAGTTCATACCTATTTTGTTGGGACTTAAGTGTATAATATATTTCTAGCTAAAACACTTCTATTTTTTTCTATTTCTCACAGGAGTAATCACTATGTATTCTTTAGCACATTAATCTTCTCAAATGATTTGCCCAATCTAATTCATATTTTGCCTCACTTCTTTTGGATTAATTTGCAATTCTGTTTAAATGGTATTTTGCCCTCTTGAGAAAGAATGCCCAGAGTTTTTCCAACCATGCTCCTCATTTCTTGAAATTTCACTCTTCAAATCCTCATATCATGAGTGGCTTGGCACTGGAAGTAGTTTAATTAGTATTTGAAAATATTGGCAATTGAAGCCAGAACGGGACTTGATTCACATCGGTATATCATCTTGTTAAAAATATATCTTATTTTACAGTCTGTCACCAAAAAGTAACATACTGGAATTCTGCTGAACACTCTGTTGAGCCAATGCCACCAAGTCAAGGGGGAAAAGGCAAAAGAACAACAACTTCACTCCCTCTTAAACAGCAAGCTTCCTCAAAAAGAAATTTCTGAAGATGTTGCACTCTGAAAAAATCCTCCTCTGCCATAGCAGTGGCTGCCTGTCCTAGATCTGAAGGACCAGTTGGTACACCATTCGAGAAATCACCACCGATGAAGCTGTTTATCAACAACTTGAACAAAAAACCCCATCAACTCTTTCTTTCTTAAATGAATTATTAGGATGAATTTTTTTGTGAAGCAGAGAGCTCCAATTGCCTGGAGAATGGCTGCTTGAAATTGACTGCTTCAGAAAGACCTAAATTTTTTCACAAATTCGTCCTTTAAAACACCTCCCTTCCCTCCAACACAGCTGTTCATCCTTGCAGATCTTCCATACTTCTGAATTAAGACACATTCTGTGACTGGTACGTTTGACTTTCTGCCAATAGACAGAAAACTGTGAAAACTGGATCCTCTTCTCCTCCAGCAGGTAGGAGGTGGGAAGTGGAGGTGGGGCCCTGGGCAACAAAGTGAGAGAACTGTGTGTCAAGAGCAGAGGAGTAAGAAAAATGCAAAGTAATGAGGAAAAGGAATCACATGCACTTTTCAGCAACTGTTAGGCACCAGACAGTAAAAAAGGGCATTTAGGAAATAAAGTAAGAATTGGGCAAAAACTATTATTTAAATAGCCATAAGGGAGCTTTTATTTTTCTGCAACTCTTCCCCTTTCCTTACAAGATACAATCCCAGTGGTGTTTCAAGCAGACAGCTCTGCGAGCTACCCTATTTTTACACTCTTCTGAATCACTACTATCTACATGCAGATCCAAACGAATCCCAACAGGGGCCTCAAGATCCTCTTGAAAATGCACAGTTTACAAAAGAAAATGTTTGCAATATTCACGCAGTGAATGAGGTTAACTGAAAGGCAAATTATTCATGACTTATGCACAAAGTTAAATGTAGTAGTAAAAATACTCTGCTGAGTAAAATCAACATCTACCTTTTCTGAGGGAAAAATAAACTGTCTCTGCAATACAGCAAGGTAGTAAACAAAGTGCGTTCATGTTCTGCTTTCAATATTTGGCATTAGAGGTTGGTCTCTATAGCTGGATGTACTGACCACTCACAAGTGAAGGCAATTACTATGAAAAGGGGAAAAGTTTTATGATGTTTTGAGCTCTATGGATATGTGGCAAAACAGTGAAGCACTTGATTATTCAGTGTATTAGAAGAGAAACAGCTGGGTGAGCCAGATTTATATTTATTTAGGAAATAGTGTCAAGACTATGCCTAAGGCCACTGAAAAATTATCTGTCCAATGATTTTTTTTTTTAATTGCACTGTTTTCCCTCACAAATTTTGAAAGCAACATTACTAAGCATCCTACAAAGCCTAACTAGGACTTCAATCTGATGTTTGGAAAAATCTACTCGCCCTTTTTGTTTGTTTGCAGAATGTTCTTATTAGAACCTCGTACCCAAGTTTCAAGACCCCTTTTTTTTCTCACTTACCCATTTCTTTAGCCCCAGCTTTCTCCTAAACTCAGCCTCCCTTCTCAGCAGAGCACTAAACTACAACCCCTTGATTATTTAATTGATGCTGTTTCCCCCAAATGTCACCCAGGCCTGAGGAAGATAAATCCTGTTGCTCAGGCAGAGGCTTAATTTTCTCAGTGCCCATGTCCGGTGTTACAGTGACCTCTGATTGCCAGGAAAAGCAAGCCCAAGGACTGGAGTGCGTTTGGTATAAGTATAATTACGGGTGGTTTATTTTCTAATCTCCAAGTTTAGAAAGCTTGTGCGAACTGAGACTTTCCAACACTCACATCCTGTTCAAATTTCAGAAGATTTTTCACAGGGAACGAGTGAAAAGCATTTTGCTGACTCTCCAGCATTCCCTTGCCAAATTTGAAGACTCTGCCCTGAAATAGAATTGTCATAGCTTGATAGTGAAACAGTTGATAAGACTCTCCTCCTTTTATCCAGCATCATAATGCCTATCTCCATTTCGTCTTTCTTTGAAATAAATGAAATATAATTTGATTGCTATTCTTCTAAAACTTTTGCTTAAAGCAAAAACTTGTCTTAAAAGTATGTAGCCTAAAAATATATATACAGCCTTAAAAGCCTGTATATTTAAGGTTGTCGAAACTATAAACAGCTGAAAACAAGGCCTTGTGATGAACAGGGATGATCCATCATTCTTATATCTTCTAATATATTTGGTAGATTTGCATTGAATTTCATTGACCCCTAGATGCTAGGTCCCAAAATCACTCTGAAAATTTGCTCTCAAGTGTTGCTTCAACTTTATTTCTCTTGGGAGGTTTTATGGCCTGTATGGGGAAGGTCAACTATCTCCTCCCTGGAAATAAAGAGACAGATTACAGGGTTCTTGTCTCCTTTCTGCAGTCTGCTTTAAAGGGTGGATATCACTAAAATGTAAAGTCAGTGGGAGACTCCAGTCTCTCCAAAAGTCTCTAAGAAACCCCTCATCCCACCCTAGGACAGTTGTGTGCAGAACCTCAGTGAGCCTACACGATCAGATGTCTGACCTCTAGGACCTGACTTAACTGCAGCATGTGCATCATCTGTTTGCAGTTACAAATCCTCTCTCTGCCGGAAAAAGACATGGAATCAGAGTTAAAATCCACAATATACGAATGGTCCAGTGTGCTAATTAGCTGACTGGAAGAGGAACAATAATAAATAAGCCCTTGAGTCAGAAGCCAGATGTGGCAGAAGCACCCTGCAGCTGCTGGGCAGGCTCAGCAGAGGTCCCAGCCCAGCCCTCTGAGCTGGAGGTAACTGCAACCCCTGTTGCTATGGGGTCTTTGGCATGGACATTATGGCACTCAGCATGGAGTAACACAGTCCCAAAGTATAATCCATAGTTCAGCAATGTTATTTTATTAATTGGTTTAGGCATTTAAGATGTAGGGTGTGCTGGTTCTTTTCCATCCAAAATACAAGTTATAATTTTCTGTCAGTCCCAGCAGACCACAACCGATGGTCTATTTTTAGAATTAAAAATAGCATTTCTTCAAGTTTCTCAAGTTACTATAAAATAAGCCTATAAATGAAACAATTGCCTAAGTGAAGTAGCCTGCTCAGAAAGGGTCCTTTCTCAAAAATATTTGTTGTTTTCATAAAGGCAACGCCCGTAATAAAAGGTGTTCTCTGGTTATATGAAAGGGACCACCATTTCTGATTTTTCTCTCAATGTAGATTACCTGCACCATCAAACTCTACCTGGAGTAAAAAAAAGTATTATGGGCGAATAAAATGCTGTAAAGGGCAGTGTGGGAACTTCAGATGAACAATCTGAAGGGGTAAAGTCACCCTTAAGGAGAAGGAACGAAGATTGGAAAAGGAAGCAGAACTGGGCAAGCATACACCTTAAAATCTTGAAAGCATAAGAGGACAAAAATAAGTTTGCAAAAGCCCAATAAATATGTTAGAGGAATTTGGTTATTACTGCAGAAGTCACTAAGGCCATTTGTCATCTGATGTGAAGCCTGCTAGGATCCTAATGCACTGTTAGCTACTCTGTGCCATCAACTGAGTGACAAGGGGTGGGGAGATTTTAACAGTGGGGAGCAATTTTTTTCAGAGAAAAATATGCTGTCATTTCACTTTTGGTATAATTTGTTTTACAGTACTCCCAGTAACCTCAGAGTTTAAACAATGCTGAAGTGAAAGCAGCCATGAGACTGTGGCCACAGGAAGGTTTGGGGTTTGTTTTTATTCAAATAGAGCCACCAGCACTCAGGCTCAGAGTATTCGGATCTGTTTTCCTGTTGCACTTTTCCTTTGTAATAATTGCTTTTTTTAAAAAAAAGTATAGCAATAAACCCGGAAATTCCATAAAAGCCGTCTTCTTTTATATGAAAGTAAGGGGGAAGGGGGACCACAAAACCATATGGAAGTCAATGAAATGCTTTATTTGTTCAGCAGAAAAATGGGACTGTGTACTTCCTGAATTAAATTTGTTTTCATTGTCCTTCTGCAGCCAACTAGTTTAGGGAGATCATATACAATATCAGTCCTCATTCGTGATTTTTTAAAAGAAGAGATTGTATTCTGCAGGTACATGGTTTTGCAGCTGAAGCTAGCTTCTTAGAATCTGTGCTTCATGTTTACAATGATGTAACTGGAAGAATAGATCCTGTTACAGTTTTAGCAATGCAGCTCCCATGTAATTCTCCACAGTTGTATAATAAAAATATTAACAGCTGTATCATTTCTGTTAGTAATTAAAAACTAATCCTTAAGGGAAAGAGTAAAACCAGTCTTCACACACATTTTTAAAATATCTACAAATACAATACCTGTAAGGGGATCATTTTGGGCAGCATTAGGTGTAGGGCTCTGTTGAAGAAAATCTATCAAGAAAATATTATGTACAGCCTAATCCATTATTGGAAATTGCAGATAATACTGTGATGAGAATTGAAAAAAATCCTAATGTCCTGCATTCTTTCTTTGAATTATTTTTCACTGGATACCAGACATGCAGTGTTACAGTACTCAGTATTTTTCATTTTAAGGTAATTTAAGAGAAATGAGTCACCAGAATCACTCTTTATTATTGTTTCACCATTCTCCTCTCTAAACCATTACAATTTCTGCTGCTCATTAAGATTTTTAGAATTGCAGGTAAGATAATCTACTGATATTTAGATATTCATTAGAAAGTTCTCTCACAAATGAATGTGTACCTTAGAAAGTGGAATATATAATGTAACTATACCTTAGAAAGTGCAATATATAATGTAACTATATCATACTGTCTACAAAAAGTACCTGGGAGGAAAAGAAGAATGACAAATGTTAGTCCCAAGGAAAACACAAAAGGGGAAGAAGAAGAGGTAGCAAGGAAGTTTTGACATGCAGTTTTAGTTTACCTGTATGGGATTAAATTGGTATTGTGATGACAGCACCTGTAGATACTATATAAAAGCAGGAGAGGGACATAAAACATAGACTATAATTGATGGTAAGTTGGAGGAATTGATAAAAGATGCTGTTTTGGAATAGCAAGGCTCATAGTCTTTTTTATACAGCATCTGAAGAGCCCAAGGACACGGCTTTTTACTGTGCACAAAAAGTAAAAGAAATCTGTGCTTGATTATTCTCTTAGAACAATACTCTGGCATTGTTTTAAAATACAGAAATAACTGCTTATTAGTAATTTCCAAAGTCGGATTACTTAGTCAGTAAATTATCACTACATCCAAGTGAGCTCAGAGATAAGACTTGTGCATTGCTCCAGTTTTAATACACAATGCAGAAAGAAACGTGAAAGTACAGAATCACCATGTTCTGTTAATATCACAAGAACATCCTAAGACAAACAAATTAATTACAAACATTCAAAGCAGATTAAAAAACTGAGAGAGCAGATTAAAAAATGATAAAAAAAAATAATCTAGAGACATTGAATTCACTTTACAGATATACAAATATCTAAACTGATAACCTCTTCCCATACATTATCTATCTTTGGATACAGTCATGTAAAAATATATAATAGGCTCCTAAGGAAAAGTTACAAAAGTAGAAATCAAAGCTGAACAACGGGAACTTCAGACAAGGAACAGGATTTACTTAATAAAATTGAAGAATTTTAAAATGGAAATGTTTTAAACTCTTCTGAAAAATGGGGCAAGTGGGGAGTTTTAAGATAAATAAAAATGCAAACTGAGCCATTTGCCAACTTAAAGGGCTTACATTAAGGCATCACAAGGAGATGAATTCTAACAGCTGCCATACATTTGCAATATCTGGGTGCACAGATCACGTAATGTGAACTCAACTATCAGCAAAAGGACACTTATACTATGAGTCACACACTTGTTTGAAAAATACTCCATTGCATGGGAAGATCAGCTGAGCAAGTAGGAGGAAAAGGAAAAGGAAGCACATTTAAAAGAATTTATGGTCACAGTGAAACTTGTCAATTCAGACCTGATTTAGGAGCACTTCTGGGCTCCTTGCTGACGTTAAGCTTACAGCAATATCTGTAGCTCCAGCTACAAGTTCCCTTTGTATCACCTCCAAGTGGTTAGCAAACCTACACCAGCAGAAAATTACTCACAGATATTCTTACCTCAGTTGCTTCTCAGCTCTGTCCTAGAAACACCATTTTACAATGCATGAATTTTTCAACCATCATCAAACTCTGCCTGGGATAAAATACTGCAGTACACTCAGTACTCTAAGCGACCTATATGAGCTCATGCTGGGTAACTCTTATACCCTGATTTTTTGTAGCAGCTTTGACAAAAGCCAGTGTTTAAGACCTCATTTTCATGATATTCCTGAGCTCACGTTTATGAAAAGAATATTTGTAAGAAGACTTTGAGTAGCAGTTAGGACAAAACTAAAATACCTTTAGGAAGAGAAAAAGTAGCTTGTACAGCAAACAAAGTCTTTTTTGGAGCCAAGGCACCTGTGTGCTGCTGTGGTGTGCATGCTATGGTTGGGACTCCCAGTTCTAGAGATTGTGTTCTGACAGGAGTCAAGTGATGCAGCAAGATCAAGAAGTTTAAAGATGGTTAAAACATATTATTAAAGCTCATAGTACAGTTTCTGATTACCCAATAAGAGAAATTTACTCACACTCCACTAATCTTTTCACTTTTTTAATCAAGCTGAAAGTTTATGTTACTAAAATACTGATTTTTTTCAAATTCTCTTTTTCTCTTAGAAAGATAACTAGATTCTATACTGCTACAAGAAATTAATATTAAATTCCTATATTGATGCATGTAAAAACTGAAAACAAAAATAAGAATTACTAAAGAGATGGGTAGACAGATAACATAAAAAATTGATGTGTGATGTATGAATGGAATTCTCCACGTTTCTTTAGCTTATATAGTAAATGAAGAACATTACACGTAGGAGAATAAACGGTGGCTATTAAACCACATAGGTGCTATTAAACCACGAGGAAACATTGAGACTTAAGTCACAGGATAAGGTGTAGAATTATGTCTGGTTCTATTCATCTGTCACCTGTTCCTGTAACTCTATTTGCCACCATGAGTCTTCTCGAAAACTGGATAGCCATTACCCACCTTGCTGAACAAATGTTATTCAATACAGCAGAAACCATCTTGACAACCAGAGAGAAATGATTACTGAATAGATGGGCAAGCTGAATCAATCCAGCTGTCTGGCAAGCATCAGTGCTGGCCATAGGCGGGAGAAGAGAACATGTGGTCTTGAGCAGGAAGGGAGGCAGCAGATGAGGCGGGAGCAGGAAAATGTCCCATTCATGTACAAGCATTAGTTCTGCTTAGCTTTGTCATTAAACACTACTCTGGTACAACATTATTTATCTACTGTTGGTCTTCCTACTTTCAGACTTATCTCTGAAGCAAGGTCATGGGTCACAACAACTGAGTATAAATTGCTGGTGAGTAAAAGCTTATGTCTTCAAAGAATTTTCAGGAAAGCACCAGCAAAGAATGTATTAGTAAGGAAAATGATAAACAGTAAACAGCATAAAACACTGTAAGCAAAGAATCCTGTGAATAAGACTTAAATTGTTTAGCTTATACATATGCTCTAGCTTCAATGCCACATATTTAAATAAAGGCTTTCACAACAGAGTGACAGATGTGTCAGCTTTAGGCCCACACCTTCTTTCCAGTTAAACTGGGTGAAGATGTACAACATTTGCTTTGCTTGGATGTTATAGATTATTTTTTTAAAGAGAGAAAAATCATATCAAAACCAGCTAACAGTAACAGTTAATGCTACTTCTGTAGACAGATTAGCACCTGGAAGTGACAAAAATTTTACCTTTCTGGTCCTGATCCTTGCATGGCAACATGTAGTCAACACATCTGAGTAAATGTTGTGAAGTGCAGCATAATGAATGCATGCGAGCAAGAGGGAACAGCATCTATGTGTATCCAAAATGCACACACCAATTAAATGGGGAAGCCTCAGGGCCATCTCTAACTGTTTTGTTTATATCTTTTCCACCCAATTGTTCTCTCTCTGGCTCCTCTGTTGGAAAGGATGGGATGTAACCCAACAGATGACTAACTGTGTACAGTCAAACCCATTTTGTTGCTTAACCCCAGCAACTGCCATACGTTATTTCTGAATCTTAAGATCCCTTTAGCTATCTTGCTGTGGGGACCCAGAGCGTTAAAAAAAAATTATTTTTTTTTTTAATTGCCTCTCTTTCTTTAGGCCAAACAACAATTTGCAGTGAAAGGCACAACCACGTCCCATGTATAACTGCGTGCAAAAATCTAGATGTCTCAGAAACACAACAGTAGAATTTTGTTCAATGTTTAGTTAAAAGTCACTATTTCCAACTATGCTGAAGTCAATGAGCATTTTTTCAAGGATTTTAATGAGCTTTGGGTAAGACACAAGTGGTTTAAATTACTGACTTCTGTTGCTCCATGGGCTTGATATGATATTCAGAAAGAAATACCAAAAGTTAGTTAATAAACATATGCCATGTAAACAGTGATGTACCCTAAAACATGATACTCAGCTGGTTTCCATCTCAAGCTCAGATTATAATAACGCAGAAGCCAGGTGTATGGCACTGACCCAGACCTACAGTGTCAGATCTAACGTCAGTAAAACAGCCCAGCACATATTTTATAATGAAGTTATAAAATCTGATATGAGAATTACTAATGGCAGCCTGAAAATACAAAATGTATTTTGCAGGGTTTTGAAAATAATAATTTTTTCCATTAGATGGCTTTACAGATGGACCTACTATAAAACCAGCATTCTTGTACCCTTATGTCCATTAATATCAGTTTTTGGTAAAGCATACCATTGGCATTTGAAAAGAGCTATTTTTGCACTGTTACCTATGATACAATATTCTGACTATATGTTTATTATAGCACTGATTTCACCTAAGATTTATAATTTGACAAGCCTCCAGGGTCACAGATCTACCAAACTTGACTTCATCTTTATACACACATTTTAAAAAAGGAGCTTTAGGCATCTGTGAAAAGTTTAGGCTTCTGACTTCCTGATAGCTTACAACAGAAATAATGACTGAAAGCAACCACTTGCATTGGATAGCTAAATTCATTTTAAAATTTGGTTGAACCTTTAACACACAGAGAAGGTAATGCTTTTGCGCATATTAAATCCTAAAATGCTTTCACTGTCATGATTTACATCAAAGAATTGTTCGAGGATTCCTGTGGTTATGGTTCCCTGCTCTTTCTGAAAACTCAAATGGGTAAAGAAACGGTGCTAGGAAAGCAATGTTTAAAGATAAGATTGTCCATTAATAGCTGTCCCTGTTCCTCCTGTTTGGCAATAAATAGAAAGTATTTCCAGCAGTATTTTAATGTGGTCCTGCACAGCAAATGCATTTCAGGCCTTAACAAAGAAATTCACTACTTGAGAACTTCCTCTTTTCCCACTTACAGAGCATTTAAAAAGTTACATTGTTTTGCTATTTTTTTAAGTACCTTGCCACAGAACCCAAAAGCCACTTCACAAATCATCAGGGCTTTGCACAAGGACCTCGGGGTGGTTCACCAATGCAAGTATTGGACTCAGATCACACTTCAAATCTATTTCATTTCAGCGTTTACATGTATCTTTAATCACTATCGATGTGAAAGGGCAAAGCACGTTCACACACAAGGAAAGCAAACTTTCCACAAACTGTCCAAATTTAAAAAGAAATTAATACACTAAGAAACACTCATCCATGGGCAAAAGGAGAGACTTGTGGACCTACTGTGTCTCCTTACTGTCATGACTGAAGAAACATTTCAAAGTAGAAGGAAATAAGGGTTTCCATGTTTATTGATCAAATCAATGCCAGAGATAGTAACTTTATAGTTTTTTAGCATAATTTACATGCAATGACCAATATTTTCCAAACTGGTTTGAGAATCCCTTCCTCAAAACTGAGATTGTTCAAGACGATTTCAAAAAGTCACTTCATAATCCTAATTATTTTTAAAAATCTTCCATAGTTACTTTATACATGCATATATCTGCTGACTCACTGTGTTTAGAACAGCATACCTTATTTTGACAGCTCTGAGACAGGCAATTATTATCTTTTCTCCAGACAGTCAATGGCCTAAATGGGGAGAAGCCTGTAATTTCTAATCTAACACAGAAACTCAGCTCCTCTTCTATCACACATCTGCTTTCCACTGGCAGACAGCGTCTCACCACACAAACACAAAATTGATGTAGACCTCCTCACCATATTGAAAATGTCACAGATTACCTCAGATTCCAATGAGCAAGCTGAAATTTAATACACTGGCAGAACAATGAACTCCTATCTGTGTGGTATCCTATACATCTATTACTTTTTTAAATAGGTCCAATATTTGGAAGTGACTGTATGGAACTGTACACAAATTACTTAGTCAAGCACCTTAATTTCTCCACATTGAAATCTACCACAAGACTGTAAGCTTTTCGCTAAATGAGCAGGTATTCCAGTCATATAATTTCAGCATTTCATGCCTCTGGATACAAAGGTATCGCTATTAAGATGCTGCAGTTTCCACCTCTCTGTACATATATGGGGTTTGAAAAAGTAATATAAATTTAAATTCAGGTAAAGTATCAATGGGAATTTCATTACCATCATTATAAATAAGGATTTAGAATTGGCTTTGCAAGATCTGGCAACACTTAACTATGCAAATCATTAACATCAATACTGTTGCAAGAAAACAAGACAAGGACACTAGAGCTTAAAGTTTTTACATATCCTATTTCATACAAGTTTAACAACCATCAAAGGCCTCTGGAATCTAAAAATGTGTAGTTTCTCTGTTTACCCGCGGTATGCAAATGGTACAGAGGACAGCAAATTTCTTAATGATGACTATGTCAGCTGCCAGGGGCAAAGTCATCTCTTGGGTCAGAGGACAGTTTAGTCTCTGAGTTTATCAGTCACTGGCCTCCTTGCTGTGATCTCCAGCATGGTATTAATTAGTTGCAGTTGTAGTGTAGATTTCTGAAATATCAACATCTGTTCAAATGCAAAACCACACACTTATCCTACACAGGCCATCGCATAGCTAGTTATGACTGATCTGGACTTAGACTGAATCACAGCCTCCTAGGAATAAAAGTCTCTATGCTGTTTGCATCAGCTTGACTTTTCATTAGTTACTGTTTCCCAATAAAACCATTTAAATTCATAATTTTAGTTTCAAATTTTCCTTTTTTAAGCTTTTTATTTCTCTTTGAGGTGTGTTTTTGGAGGTGTTTTTCTTAACATGTTCTCTAAGAATCTCTTCAAACACAGAAAGATAATTTAAAGCATCAGACAAATAAGAAAGCATTAAACTGAGGTAAGCCAGGAATATTCAAATACCTGATAAATGATGTATGATTTTAAACCTTATTTGGATGTAACATAAAGTTTAAGACAGTTTTGCATAAGACAGTTTTTTTCACTAGGAACTAAGGGGCTGTAGAATTTTAACCATATGCCTTTTTGTGCTGATTAAATGCTTTGATCTGCAGATAAAAATGAATGGTTGTATGTACAGTAAATGTACAAATGAATGCTGTCCTCAGAAATATGATTAGAATAGCAGAGATGTTCCTGAAGGGGTGATGTGGAAGGTTCTGCAGGGGCACAGACCTCTGATGTAGACTCTTCCCACAACTTCCCTTACAAATCTTGTTTCACTGATGGCTTTCAGAAGGCTATGGTCTCATGACTGTGTTTAGGGAGACCTGAATTTCATTCCAGAAAGACAGAATAAGGTTTCACTGGTACAGCAAATATAACTTGAAACAATGGGATAAAATATGTAATAAGTTAGAATCTAAGTAAACTGCATTTTCTTTGTTTAACACTTTTAGAACGATGGACGTATGTTTTTTCAAGAGCTTGTCCACTGTCTTTACATCATGTAAGAATCCCTAATATTTTTTTTAAATATGAGGTTGTGAGAAAACACCACAACAAAACATTCTTGTTAGAAATACTGTGTTCTTCCTCATTCTTCAGCAAAAATGATCAAAATGGACAGGATCCACATGGAATTCCTACATTATGTGAAAACTCCACTTTGTCTACAAAATTATTAGAGCTTTGTTTTAGTTGGCTTTTTCCATATTTAGCAGGGTCTGAGGTCACTATTAGCTTGATTACAGAAGCATGAAGTTATTAATATGCATTAGATGATATAACCTAGAACACTAAGCATCAAATTATCCTTTTTTTTGCCCCTCGGTGATCACAGCAATTAAATTCAACCCTGATAAAATGGAGTGAGGAGAAAAGAGAACATGATAGTAAGGACTCATTAGCAAATAAAATGCTCCATTAGAACAGCCTGAGCTGTTTAGCCCACAAGAGTTTTGACTCATTAGGGAAATTGGGTGGCCTCTAGCTGAAGCTGATGCAGAGTTTCCAGGAATCACCTCAACAGTTTCAAAGGAAAAATCTGCTGCACCTATTTTTCCAGATAATGTTGCACTATAGACACCTGTTGTATCTCTCTTTCCACACCATATAAAACTGTAAATATTTTATGTTTCTCAATGACCTAGTTTTCTGGATTAAGCAGAAGCATCATATCTCCTGGTCTCCTAAGCTCTTTTCATACAGACAGCAACATCTACTGATTCATATGGGGAAGTTTAATTATTTGCTATCTGTGGAGCATATCAAACTCTAACATCCACAAAAAAAATCTGGGCTGGGAATACAAAACCCAAACACTATTAAGTTAGTTGCTGAATTTCCCACTTTAAGTTTTTCTGAACAGTATCTATGATCCTATTCACAGGTGTGAATACAGCATTCTCGTAAGAGAGCATTTTTGAAGTGATCAAGCTGAGACATACAGCATCCCAACAAAGCAGAGCAGTTCTGTTAAATGACAAAGGCAGAAGAAATCAGATATTAAATTGCCTAACCTTAAGCCTTTTGGTACAAAGTAGAATTCATAAATCTTTCTGAGTCACCTAGGCTACTTACATAGTGCGTGCAAAAAAATAGGCATCAACAAAAAAATCCCCCATGGATTTATCCCTGGCACTGATAAAGAAAAAGAGTAGGCATGAAGAGCAGAAAAAATATTCTTTGTAAAAACAATAACAAATACGCACGAGGAATATGTATGTTTTCAGATTGGACATGAATCTCACATCAGTGTTGTCTATTTCAAGCATAATTTAACAACGGGTGTGATCCAAGTAGGGGCATTCCATTAGCATCCAAAGTTCAGTTTTTAAAAACATGGGCATATTAACAGCTATAGAGCTCGGTGAAAGGAATACTGCATTTAGAGACGTGTGGTTGTTACTTCCTATCTCTATTCCAGTATCTTTGAAATGAATATTCAAAGCCTTTTCCATTCCAAGCCTCTGATCCTTTCAAGTGTAGCAAGCACTCTTGAAATACTGAAAGAACAGTATGAATCATGTAGGAATATTCACTGAGCTATCCTTTTCTTTCAATTCTGAATCATCAGTAGAAAACTGCTCCCTCCCACAAGTCACTATCAATTCTGACTTAAAATGTGAAGTGAGATGCATTGACTTAAGTCTCAGAAAATAAATAAAGGTTAACCTGATGAATGGGCCTGTAGTACTATAACCTATGAGAGGAAATACAAGAAAGAAATGCCTGGTTTTGCCAGCTCTATATGCCCGAATTCTAAAATAAAAATTTTCAGGATTTCAGTGAATGCATCCAATATGAGGATTGATATTGAGGTCTATTGGGCACTGAAATGGATGGAAAAATCAGCCTCTGGAGAAGCTCGCTCTCTAGTACAATTTTTTTCCACGAAAATAACCACGAAAATCAATTACTGTACTTTCACTGAAGGACTACAGAATATTTATATTTCAGATTTTATCCATATTTTATGAAATGCACAATCTAACTAGAATAAAACACAGAATGCTGGAAGATATGTATTCTGACCAGTGAATCTTCATAATTTCTTTTAAATATTAATTTCACTTTCTGGTGTTTTCAGAATAAGGAAATTTTAATATTGCCGGACAAGTCTGAAAATCTAAGTTGTATATGCAATTTTCACATATATTTACATTTAAAAGGAATCCAGGATTTATTGTAGAGCAGGCCTAACTCTTGTATCACAGTGGGAAAATCAAAAGATTACAAAACTTCACCTAGACTCATGGGAAACTCCAGCTTTACATTTCTTTGGAAGCTCATATAAACAGATGCACCTCTGTTTTTAAAGTAGAAGAGTTTTGACTCTCACAAGAATTGTACAATATAATTCTTTATAATCTGATCTTTTTTTGTTACCTAGAAGTTAATGACAGCCACACAGTGTACTTAGTTACCAAACATTACTCTGAAGTACCCAGCCTTATTCTAGGAAGATGAACTACAATAACTCCCCCTTAGGACCACAAAAATATATTGCAAGATTTTATTCATGAACAGCCCTCCTGCTCACATGACCCTTTCTGTGAACTTTTTCAAGTTAGCAAAGCTCATGACACATTCCTGTCTTCCCATCTCCTACACTTTGAACTCTCAGGGAGATTTCTGGTGTAGGATCAACTTATCAAGCAAGGAAAAGAACAGCTGCTATTTATTTCATTTCAGCTCTTTTGTGTTCTGCATTTGCAGGTGGTGGAAGGAAGTACAGTTCTGCCAACAGCTCTTACACCAGTTCACTAGAGCTGGGTAATTATCCACACTATGCACACGAGGTTATTTACAGTGTTGTAAGCACAACCACACACAGACAGAGTGTCTTCTTGGTCTGAAATTGCACAGGTGCAATATGAATTACAAAGATAAGGCGTTTAAAGGATTTCACCATTCTTTTGATTACACCATGACATAGTATAATGTCATGGACATGTTCTTCATGCACAAATTCACTCTTTTAAGCAATTCTAAAGTTTTAAACTTTTAATAAAAATTTATTGTAAAACTTGGGAGTTAAATACGTTTATAATGCATAATCTATATTAAAAAACACTAAACAAAAAAACCACACCAATACTTCAAAGGCAAATGGCACATAACTTGGAAGAATTAAATTCAAAATATATGCCTTATTATAATAATGATGATGATGCTGCTGCTTATATAGAGTTTTTATTTCTTAAGTCTCTTCCTTACATCCATAAGCTGAATTCTATTCTTTGGATGTGCGTGTGCTACCCTTTTTTGACTCACTGAAAATCATGTATAATCAAGAGCAGATTTTGGGTCTTTTTGTTTCTTTCAATGCTCTAAATTATGGTGTTAAACATTCAAAGATTATTTTCTGATTATCTCTATAGATATTTTCTTTTCTTCCCCTATTAATGTGGAAAAATATTTCCCAGCAAGAAAGAGATTTGGTTTGTTTTTTCAAAACTCAGTAACAAAGTTTACAGATTTACAGTAACCTTCATAGTAACCAGTTGAAAACTGGTAGTTATTCCCTCCATAATGTGGCTTGCATTAAAAAACCTTGAATAAATGATTTTAACTGAACTTACTCTTCCCCCCACAGACATTCCATTCTTATATTTCTTAACTAAAACAGAGCACACAGGCAGGTGATATAGACATTGTCTGCACAAAATCCTGCACTTACTTAACTAAAATATGTGTATTTCAAGCCAATTTATTTAAACTTATGCAGTCTGCTCTTGCATATATATTTTCATTTACAGATATATTAAGGGAACTTTGCAAGAGCAGTCAGTTGGATTATAAAATCTTATTTAGAGAGCGTGGCTGAGATTGAAATTGAATCCAGAGAGAACATATTTCTAATATTAAAATCCATTTTGCCCGTTTGGAAAATAAAACAGAAATCTAAGGGACTGGTTGTGAAAATTTCTGTTCTCCCAAAGAAAGCTGTTCCTTTCTATATTTTCTTACAAAGTTTAGAGTATTATAAAAACTGTCACGTCATCTAATCCCACAGAAATAATGTTTGCAATGCATCTATAAATGGAGTTGTTCATTGGTGGTCCACCTCTTCACTTTTACTGTGCAAAGCCAACTTTCACAGGAGCAGTATTTAAGGGCCCTTGTCCTGTTATTTCATATATCTTGCACCTATTTCTCCATTTCTCCACAGACACATTATACTGGGGACCCCTTCAATATATTCAGTCCGTAGGAACGTTTCATCCTCTGCAGAAGTTAAGTACATAGGAACCTGAGGATCATATCACTTACACTGAAATTCAAATAAACTGATGGATTCTCCCAGTCAATAGGGCACTCTTCAAGGAAATGGCAGTCTGTGAATTCAGACTGAGAAAAGCCTAAAATTCATGTCTTCAGTTTCTTGCTGTGAGTATAAAATTTAGGTACAATATTCAACTGATAAGCATAAAGTAAACACATCCTCCTTCTGTCATAGCTTGAATGAAAAACAAGAAATGTGTTTGGAGCTTAGTCAAACAACTAAAATCTTCTAGGGACCAGCAAATCCCTGAAAGTCCCATAAATAAAACAGGAACATAGCTTTTCAGTTTGGCCACAAGGATCCTCTCTGAGGCACCCAGAGTTACAGAATTTTTCACTTAAATACATCTTTGAGGAAAAACTAAAGTGTGCCTGCTACTGGCTAGAAGGCAATTTGTTTGGCTTTTTTTCCAAAATCCTTGGGAGTTGATGCAATTTGTGAATTAGAAATTTCACCATTAGTCAACACTTCTAATCAAGGAAATTCTTCAAATGACTTCTACCTGGGGCTCAGAGCACAGACCTTTATCTTAAAACAAGAATCTTGTTCAGTATTCACTTTCACAACTACATGCCTACATTTTAAAAAACTATATACTCTTTTCCACTGTTCACCTAGAATATATTCATTCCTTAATATTTAATTCCACCACAGAATATTATTTTTTTCCTAATTTGGCATCATCTTTCTATATTCAGACCAAAATGAACTGCAATCCTCAGTCTGTTCCATTCCAAAATATCATTTAAAATATGTTCCTCTGAGATGTTAAAAACGTTTTCCTTCAGTCATCCCACTTCATCTCTTGCCAGTCTGTGTTCTGCTTCACCAACAGATGTCTTCTTTTTCCAATGCCTCTCTTTGTCTGGCCACTGAATGGGATTAATTCCCCTTCCATAGTGTATCTTTCACCTCCTGGAAAAAGAGTTCTGCATTTGACAGACCCTCTAATTTATTCTGCTCCTTTTCAAACCTCTTCTTCTCTCCCTTCCATAACTTCTAATCACAGCTGTAACAAGATAAAGATGCATTCTGTGCCCAAACCTCACATACAATTTTTGTGTTACTTTTACCATAGTCTTAACACACATATGAATTCAAAAATTATGTTGCTAACGTAACTTAATGGTATTTCCTCTTCACAGTGCACATTCTTTATATTTTTATGAACATTACAGACCATAATTATTATTTGGTGGTTCAAAACTCTTTTATGCTGCAAAGAGTTACATGTTTAAGTGAAAAATATTTTGTTGCAATAGTGTATTTGTCATGTGGTTACTATCTGTGATGAAGAGAGGAATAGAATGTTTCAATCAGTTGGACAAAAAGGTACTACATGCCAACTGACAAGTCCACCCTCCAAATAAACTCAAAGAAGAAAAATCTGAACAAGCCAAAGTTCACAGGACTCTCTCTTTCTCTCTTGTATTTCTAAAATTACTTCCAAGATGGTATAATTCTCCTCCTATGGCTGACATGCTAGGGAAATAAAAAAGCTCTTACAGAATCAGAAATACCCTTTTCCCCTCAAACACCTGATCAACACCCCTTCATTTTTCTTCCACACTCAGGCACACCATGACGGTGAAGGAGAAAGATGTGAGAAAACAAAAGGAATGTAAATGATGGAGGAGATGTGATAAAGAATGTGGCCAGGCAATATTTAAGAAGAAACAGAGGATCTTGAGGGGGAAAAGTGCTATGGAGTGAAAGACAAACTGAAAGAAGTGAGAATTTCTTGAGCAAATCATCATATGGGCAATAAAAAGAGAAACCTGGTGTAGAGTGGAAGAAAACAAGCTGATCTCTGGTCAGATGTTCTAAAATATAGTGTTAATAATAAAAATAATTATATTGTCTTTGGAAATATCTTGATTTAGAAATAAAATTTCAAAAGGATTATTTGTTTCATAAATCTGCTTAATAACTCTCATAAAAACAGTGATAAAAAAGGGAGATAAATTTGATTAGCCACGGAAAATAGCTGACTTGCTCTTAATGATCAAAAATAATTCCCTTCATGTTTCCCAAGCACATATACATATATACCTGTTTTTCATTGTTAGACACTAATTTTAAAGACATTTTCAGTCAATGAAATTATTCCTTCTTTCCAATTATGTGTGTTTTTCCTTTGAAGCATCATTATGTTTCTTACTTAAAGCGGAATTTAACATTCTTTTTCTCTTTACAGAGCTTCCTACAAAATTTTATGAATGTACAAAACTTTGTGGACGCTAGTTTAAAGATGTCAGGTCTACAGAAAAATTTATTCTTAACTCCTGAGACCTAGCACAGGTTCAACTACAGTTTGTTGTATTAGGAAAGAAAAAAAAAAAAGGAAATTTTATGTAGAAATCTATATGCCATCCCAGGAAAAAAATAATACAAAGTCATGTAGTTCTGCTGAGATGTAAATTAGCAAAGATAAAATTAACTCCAGACACTTTGGAGCTGTAATTTCATCTGGCAGTCATTTTATAAAAAGTTTGCTATATTCAGTATCCTGCATCATCTGTAGAATTCCTTTCTTATTTATTTCTTACACACAACTTCCTGGTTCCATGGCTTTATTTTGTATCAATCTAATGCTTAATTTTCAGACCAAGAATATTCAGATTCAGATTGTCTGATTAGCAGATGATCTTCCAATGATTCTAGATAAATTTAGGAAATAACACTAGAATGATTTAAAGCCTACCCACGGTACTTTCAAATAGTAGTTTCCTGTCCATCAAAGACATAAATACAAACTTTAAAAAGCCCCCTATTTATCTTAGGTGCTTTTATTTTTAATCTGAGGCTATTGAGTCTTAGCCTAAGGAATGTTTTAAATTGATATAAACTGACAACAGCTTCAAAAATCCCATCCATTTCCTACATCCACCGCTTACTCCTCCCTTCATCTCCTGTTCCAAGAGTCTGTGAACAGTACTAGAAAACAGATCCGGATTAAGTCATACTTTTTATTTAACTTCTGGTAAAAGTCTACTAATTCTGATCTATTTATCTACATGACTACTCAAATACTTGTGCTAGCTCGAGACTGAGTGTAAGAGGAGTCAAAGGGAGAACAGCAGCCATATTTGAGTGTTTGCAAAAGCAGGGCTGGAGGCTAATCATTATCCAGAAAATGCAGGTGGAAAAGCACTAATGCCTTTTGCATTGCACATGACTTCAGGAAATATTCAAAGTAGTGTGCGGTAGTCTTTGAGAGATATGAAGTTCGTAGGCTGATTATGAAACTATTTGGCCAATGTGTACATTTGAAATAAATGTTACTGAAAACAGCACCATTTAAATTTTAGGAATGAAATCATTTTGTTCTTTCTTCATAACTTTAACTACACACTACACATCCAGTAGGATCTGGTAGTTAGAAGCAAAATTAGGAACACTATTGCAGTAATTTCCAGGGAATTTCCTAAATTTAGATTTATAAAACCATTTTGCTTAATATTAGGTAACTTTCTCACAGAGGCACTGACCAATGTATGAAAATATGAACACGTTTTCAAGGATAGCTCTTCAGAAAAAGTTTTAAGCTTCAGAACTTGCCTTTCTGATTTGCATGGATGCTGATGAGAGCCGGACACTGACTTCACTTAGATTTGTAAGGTATAAAATACATGTGGAAATAAAAAAGGGTTTGGAAAACTGCTTGATAAAATTTCTTGGGTATCAGCAGAGCCCTGTTAAAATCAAACAGGCCTCTCAGTTTTAAAAATAATATCATGCATGAGTGGGTTTCTACATAGACCCCTATGACTGGAACAGCAGCAATGTTCTCAAAGGAACAGATGAAGTAACTTACAAGCATCCTCTTTCTGTATCTACAGCAGCATGACATATTACCCAGAAAATGCCAGTTGATTAGAATGGTCAAACCCATACATTCCTCATGCTACAGTTGAACAAATTCTGTGATGATAGACATTAATGGAAGATTTAACATACCCAGGTAGTGTCCATTATACCATCTTTTTCACCTGTCCAGTTATGAGGAAAATGAAGACCATTCAAGAGTAGGATTGTTCATAATTCAGCATCATTTGTGGCAAAAAAGAAAACTGAAATACAGGAACTTAAATCTAAGAATCAATATTCATGCTTTTCTTAGTGCATTTAATATCTAATCTGTGTTTTGTTTCTGTCACAGTTTTAATTGATTATAATTTGGCTGAATGACAACACTGAGTGTTTTCAGTGGGTTTTTGCAACTGCCAATGTAGTATCCTTTCCCATGTAAAGGAAAAGAATGTAAAATAAAACTGTATGAAAATGAAAAACTATTTGTCTGGGAGGAAATACTCAACATTAAGAGAGACACCTAGACTCAACTCAAAGCACACCTTTACCTTGCTTTAGAACTCATCACCATGCTATTTACAATACATAATGATGCCTCATGCTGCCTTTCAGAAATTCTGCTTTCCAAAGTCTAAATTAGGATTAGTGACCCAGTAAACTAGCTTCAACTCAAGAATCAATGCCAGCTTCCTCAGAGGGCTTCAGTGCAGGACAGACAAAAACAGAAAAACAGGCTACACCTTTATTGAGGCCTCTTTTATTTCCTGTTAAATGGGGAGCAAGTATAAGAGGTGCCAAAGCAACTCCTTCTAGCTCACAAGACTTCATGAAGGGAAACTCTGAATTGTCTCCGGAGTTCTGATGATCCATGAAATCATACCAAATTTTTAAACAGATGTGAGTGGGTGGTAGAGAGGAGGCAATCATGTCATAAGTGCACAGGAACTCTGAAAGGGCTGATGCCTGCTAAGATCATCCATCTTCCCATCTGCAGTGAGGTGAGGTGCACTGTCTTTTAACTTGGCATGAAGTAATGAAAATCTGAAATACTGCTCCATCCCAAGGCTACTATAGGCATGAAAGACCAGCAGCTCTTCTAATCTGCAGCAATGGCAATCTCTGTGAAATTCTCCTCTTTTTTTTCGTCTTCTGTTGAAGAGGAAGGCATGCAGAAATTGT
Organism: Lichenostomus cassidix; assembly: GCF_008360975.1. Taxonomy (NCBI): domain Eukaryota; kingdom Metazoa; phylum Chordata; class Aves; order Passeriformes; family Meliphagidae; genus Lichenostomus; species Lichenostomus cassidix. The sequence goes on along the minus strand of NC_139480.1, from coordinate 37,058,884 downwards.
TAGGAATAAAGTTTTATTCTTTGGCTAAGGAATGGAAAAAGACTTAGCTCCAAAGTCTTTTAGGAAAAATTATAAGTTATTAAGCTTACAGAAGTTGCAGTGCCTTGATCATATACACCAAGACTTTACAGAGCTGCTCAATTTTTACAAAGACCTGCATTTCCTGGCATCCGGATGTACACACAGAGGTCATACATGCAAAGATATGTCCCACACTCTCTCTATAAGATTGAAATTAGAGAGTCATGGAGATACACAGATATCTGTGGCTCAGCAGTAAATTGAATCATATCTAATCCTCAATGTGGATGCCATACACTGGCAGGAAAGGAAGTGAAAATATCTTTTCGATAGGTTGAAGTCAATCTGAGAGGTAAAATCACAGAAGGAAACTTTTAAGAAGAAATGGTATAATTCAATAGTAGTTGCTGAAGAATAATAGATGTCATAAAGAATACATGTGGCTAATGAAAGTAGTGTGCTGATTAAAGGATGCTGCCTTTGTTGTTGACAAGAAACACCTGGGAAAAAAAATGTCAATATCAGACCCTGCTGAAGTGCAGAAAAATACAGGTTTCACCAAAAGACCCAGTGCCAGAAGTAGAGAGGAACAATATGAAGATTTTATCCTAATAGTTATCAGAAAATAATTATTTGCTGAAAGCAGGGAAGAAAGGCTGCAAGGAAATTACATCTTATGAGTAGATCTATAATATGTATCCTCATGCTCAAGTCTATTATGTTAAGATGTTACAGGTTTTCAAATGCAAATAGTAAACTTTTTTAAAAAAACACAACAATTGGAAACACGGAACTACCTACAACAATCAGTACAGTCAAATCAGGTTTATAAAACTTTCCTTATGCATTTGATACAGATTTCCCTGCCATTTGAAAACAAAAGAACATGGCCAACCAGATGGCGACCATGAGTATAATCTTTTCCTGTGCAGGAATTTCAGGAAAAAAACCCAACAGTTTGATGCTTGAGTGAGGCAAGGATACCTGCCAACCACCATAAGACTGCTGTTGTGCACATGTGCAGTCTTCTGAAGAAAAAAGTCAACTCCTAATATATGTTATAAATAAATTCTCTAAGTGCTAGGATAGTTTCATTAGAATGAATAACAACCATGAGGCCAATGGGACTTTCTAATCCTTAATTTCTGGCAAAGAGTTAAAGGACTATATTGTGTCCTTGGATATGCATGGATCCCAGATGTATTCACAGATAAAATGCTCAGCCCAAAGCGATGTCAGGTTTGGTGTGAATTTTGCCTCATCTCACATCTGCTTTAATCTGGGCCCCCCTGAAGTTGCTGCAAAAATGCCTTTGATACTAGTGACAGTTATACACAGTAACACTGGTTCCTGCCCACCCGTGTGCCCTGGTAAAACCAAATAATATTTGTAATTAAGGTCAGGAACAAGAACCAGTTACTGTGAAGCTAGCTGGTGGTTAATATTCCTTGCATCTAGCTTACGGTGAAAAGTGTGCACATTACGTGATCACAGGATAGCAATGAAATATAAATCCCAATCCTTGGATTAGTGGTAATTAGCATTGTGGTAATTTATTCATGTGGATAAATGTTCAGAAGTTTTCAGGACTAATGAATACTGGCCGTATTTGTAGGGATGCCTTAAGAATTTGCCATAGATTTCACAGAGTAATGAAAAAAATTCCAGTAAACCAGGAAAATGCAGTAAGGTATAGGAAACCTATTTTCAAACCACACTTTCAATCCCAAAGCTAAATTTCTTAATTTTAGGTGCCTTTTTCATATTTATTTTTTGTATATTATTTTAAGTATACTTGTTTCCAGCTCAGTAATTTCTTTTCCTTCTGTGCACATTTCAACTATCCTTCTGCCATATAGGCCTTTAAAAGTGTCTTTAAATGCTGCCTGCAGTCAGCCAGCTAGAAGCATCTTGTATATTTTACATCAAGTGAATTTGTATTTTTTCCCAGTAAGAAAACTCAAAGGGTCCTATTTCATTGAAAGCAGGCCAGAAGTAAAGAATATCTAATGCAGTAAGATTTAGCATATGAAAAGAATTAACAAATCAGATATGCTGATTATTGCACTATCCAGTTTACAATGGTTACAATAATGGATGTGTTAGTAAAGTGAGTAAAGACATGTAAGCAGTCCTGCCTAATTCAGTTATTCGGAAAACAGGAAATCTTTTACTACCATTTGATGGACACAGTTTTAACACAAACTGGATTTTTCTTTTGATGGTAATGGAACAGTGAGATTAAAACAAACTTCCCATGCAAATCAACAATCTCTAATTTTTGCAGGGGGAATACTTAAAACTGGCATTAAAATTGAGTATTAATTATAAATATCTCATGTTATTCTCTACACTCTATAAATTTGTTTAACATGCAGTGTTTTAAAAGGGACAATTCCTTTGGCATTATCACAGTCTCACCAAGATAATATGAATCAATTTGTTTCAAAAGATGGAAAAAGTGTTTAAGTTAAAACTAAAGCACTTTACAGGGATTAGCAATCTACTAACCCATAAATAACACATCTGAGTAATGCATGTGTGTTAGGTAAAAAATAAGGCTGCAGTTAGCAATCAAATCTGAAAAATTATTGTCTTCCCTAGAAAAATAAAAAAGCCATTTCCCCTATCTACTCCTCTAGTGCAATCGATTAAGTTACTATGGGCCAGTATAAAAAGCAAAGGAAGTAGGATATAACCTCTGTGCTCTTGAATTTACTTCCTTTCATTGTAAAATGTTCTTACTTTATGTGGGATTACCCTGCTCTTAAAATGAATTTTGAAGTTGACTCTTCTCTTTTTTCTTCTCCCAAACATAAAAACAAGCCAATCTAAACATGCTGAAATTACTCAGCAGACTCAGCAAAGTCTGGTCATATTGTTGTTTCTAGCTTCTTTCACCAATGGCAGAAAACTCAATTTTGTCAGTGTGTATTTAAAAGCAATTCATCATTACTGCATCAGATTCACACAATGATCAAACGAAGCAAAGAGCATCCTTTGCCACAAAAAAAACTATAAGTCATTGCAATAGTACATAAAAGTCTTCTTTGGCCAAAAACATTGTTGAGAAATGAACTAACAGCTGCACATTTTTACTTGCTGAACTTAAGTCCGTGAAATGAACCCAACACTGAGTCTAATATGAGAGAATCAATGGACTGTTGCCTTACTCAGTGCTTCTCCAAAGACTTTTGAACTAGAACAGAATTCATTTTAATGAGCATCCAACATCTGGAAAAGCCCCTTAAGAATTACAGAAAGCCAAGTTACAGAAAGCCAAGTTTAAAAAACCAGCAAGAATACCAAATCTCTACTGAGAAAACACCAGAAAGACTGGAAAAGAAGAAAAGAACAAAAAATTAACATCTTTCATTCATATAAATATATTTCTTAATTAAAAGTGAATTATATTATGATTTGGAGATTTACTTTAAAATAATTTCTGACACAGTTTCTCCTTCGAGTATTTGATAAAAACTGGTCTACCTGTAATCAGCAATAGATGTTTGGACCAAGTCCAAACAGCAATTTTTCTAATGGCTTCGAGGAATGTCATTTTAGTCCTTTCTGTAAGAGCACAACTATACCTTTTGACAGTACCATAAACAGCCATGAGGAAAACCACTTCATATCTCTAGAGGGTTTTCTTATTGCCTCCTTTCTGTTTCCCACTCAGTTTTCAAAAATTGGCTGCAATGCATTGCTGTCTCAAAAGCAAAAAGAACAGAATACTTCTGCAACTTCTGTTTTATTAGTCCTATAGCTTATGCAACAGGTGGCTAATGTCAGAAGAGTTCAGGTCCAACAGTGTCTGTGCACTTGCAGACATTCCAAGTCCTTTCTAACTCAAAAATACATTTATGTATATGTATATATATGTGACTTTTGCCCTCTGTTCACCAGTAATTTAAATTAGGCCCTAAAATCTAGAAAAGCTGGCTCTACTAGGTAATATTAAGAGTAGCTCCAGATTTTACATATGTAGCAAATGCTTTCTGAGGTATGGATTCTAAAGAAGGACAACTGATAACATTTCACATATTATTCATCTTCTAGAACTTGCCTTCAACACCATGACACAAATGAAAACAGTGTGCTAGAATGAACTTCTGATTTTTGATGGCTGAAGAGCTTTATAAAGATGAAACATTTAAAGATCCTACTTTTTTTTTCTCTTTGGATTGAAAATTTAAAAAAGCAGTAGATGGTGATAGATTAATATATATAGGAGAAAGGCTGGGAGGAGGAAAAATAAGAAAAAAATTCTAAAGAGTTTTCCTTTTCTGTTTGCTATGATTTTAATTAACTTTGACCCTCTTAAAACTCCATACACTTTTGTAATCAGTTCCCTTTTTGTAATTGTGCCAGTGTTGTATCCACTGTATATGAATTAATGCCAGATAAATATGGCTATGCTTCAAGAAGCACTATTTTTCATAGTGTTACCCTGAACTTTCTGGCTAAGTACACAAATTTGAGGGACAAATGTCTCTGAAAAGAACAGTCGATAGTGCTTCCAACCCCTCTCTCCTACATGACTCTTCTGCAGTTGTACACAGGCCAACAAACATCAAATGAGACATGTAGACTGAAGCCAAATAATTCAGACTAAACTGATCAAGTTTACCCATTCAGTGCAAGATGTTTTCAGTTCATAAGATCTTTTTTCTTTTGTAGGCTAATTAGAACAGCTTGACTAAGACTGAAATATTATGTTCCTTGCCATTCAAAAATTGTATGAGCCAATGCCAGTTACACCCTGTTCACTTTTAAAGCCATACGCGTTTGAAAATTTTAAACCTGCTTAAGGTATCCACAGCTGCTTCTAATATTTTGACCGTTAAATTCTGTTCATCCTCTCCAACTGAATTGCTATAAAGTATGCCATTTAATGTTGTTTTGGTTTTTTGTCTTCTTGCATAATGCTGCTGTATTCAAACATGGGAACTGTACAACTAAACAACTGAAGCTTGTATTTCTAGGTTGAAAATGTAATAGTTGCCCCTAAAAGCTAGACTTTGAGTATTTAGCTCAGCATTGTTGTTCTTGGTATTACATACAGTTTTACCATGTATAGGCAAAATAATGAATACTCAAAAAGATATACCTGGCTTTGAAAAGCCAAAAATAAAATGCCTAGTTGGTATTTAAGGTTATCCTGATAAGAGCAAAGAAAAACCATATAGTTTTGCATTTCCTTTTTGTTGTTGTTGCTGTTGTTTTTGTTTTGTGGGTTTTTTTGATCTCACTTGATCTGTCAGGTTTCAGACTGGCAAAGGAATTTCTGTTGATTGGGATGAATTTAACAAAGAGTGAGACTTGTGGGTTAATGATACAAACTTTTGCACATAAAAGTCTTCTGTTGTTACTACTCTGACAAATATGAGCTTCCACAAGACAGAGACCTTTTTAACTGTAATGAATTCTAGCTAAATTTAAAGTGTGAGTGTTATCTCAACAGTCTATGATCTTCAAGATTCACACCAAAAAAAAAATCACTCTGTGACAAGCATATAAATAATAAAATGCACAAAGACTTGGAAACAAATGTCCAGAAATTTAATAGATAGCAAAGCAGCTGAGAGGAAGACAGAAAATATCTGAACTTTAAAAGCTGTAGAGACTATACGGATGTATAATATTATACAGATACATGTCCATACAGTATATGTCCATATATACTGCCCATATATACAGATATATACACATGTCCATATATACTATATACAGATGAGACAGTCTATGATGAAGGAGAGGGAAAATAGAATGGGTTTTTTTTCCTTACATGTACACTACTCTGACCCTAAATTATTTCCTAATGCATATCAGATTATTGTATTTTATTCTATTCATGTTCATATCTAACAACAAAATCTGAAGGGAAGTGAGAATTCTCAAAGATTTTAAAGCTTTTTCATTCTTAATTTTTTTTCCTTTTTCTTTTTTTTCTCCCACCTCTTATATATGGAAGGAGGAAGCCAGGAGAAAAAGACTCTCAATGAAGACTGCAGTGTGAGCTCACCCCTGGTTAGACTTTAGCTCTGTGCAAGTGATTATGAAAAGGGCCAAAATACTAAGAAACCAGACTCCCCCACTGTTTTCATGGGCATTCTATATAAAAATGTATCACTCTTAGGGGAACTATGACAACTTGAAATAATAAGAATGAATGGAGAAAAGGTGCTTACTAGTTTTATAAGCATCATACATACTTCATGAGCTTTATAGAATCTCAAATTAATATCAGCTTAACTATTGTTAGATAAGTCCATAGATGCAAACTGTATTTTAAAAATGCACATGAAACCATACCCTATTTTGGAAGCAGTGTACCACCGATGCTGCTACAGCAGTATCCAGCAGAGCACCAATGAGTGCTTACATAGCAGTCAGGTATGATTCAAACTTCAAACACTGCAGTCAGCCACATTCCCTTATGGTAAGGACCCCACAGATACAGGTTATACTGCTGGAGAAATTTTCACTAGCTTCAGGAAAGGCAATTTGTTATAACTGAAATCATCCATACTCCTCTAGAATCAGAGCTTCCTACAGAGAAACCCATGATGGCAACACTTCCCACAGCTCTACTCAGCAGGAGCAGCCTAACAAGAACTGAAAGTGCTGGGTAAGGGAAATGTTCAGTCCCTGGAGGCAGGGATGGAGGATGACTCATCTGGTACTGTTCCCAAGTTATCCTCTCCAATCAAACCAAAAGCTCACTGAGGTGAACCAGAAACCACCCCATCTAATTTTTTTCCAGAGCATTACAGATGGCACCACAATCTGGGTTCTTTGTGCAAGGGCAAATGAGGAAACAGAAGGGACATCCACCTACAAAGGCTAGTGCAGCTGGGTCAAGCACTAGTTTGTAGACCATTTTATTACTCTGCATTTTACAGCACAAAATTTACCAAGTTTTCATCATTTTATATAAACACAATCCAATGAAAAAGTCAAAGGAAAAAGTTGGTTTTTCTTTCTTTGAGTAGTAAACTTTGAAAGATGATTCATAGTATGTTTCTGAGACAACCTTAGAGAATAGGTTTGTTAAGAAACAGGGCAGGAGCAGAATTAACATATTTACCTTATTGTTTAGTTAGATTGTGACTCTAATTAGGTCAGCTCTAGAAGTGTGTAACATTCCAATAAATGGGTAGATTTACTCTTCACAGAACCACAGAGTGGGTCAGATTGGAAGGTACCCCAGTGGGTCATCTGGTCCAACCTCCTTGCTCAAGCAGGGTCACCCTAGAACACATGGCACAGGATTGTGTCCAGACAGTTCTGCAATATCTCCATTGAGGGAGACTCCACACCCTTTCTGGGCAATCTGTTCCAGTGCTTGGTCACCTGCACAGTACAGAAGTTCTTCCTCATATTCAGGCAGAACTTCCAGTGCATCAGTTTCTGCCCAGTGGCTCTTGTCCTATTGCTTGGCACCACCGAGAAGAGCCTGGAAACATCATCTTACACCCTCCCTTCAGATACTCATGGACATTGATGAGGTCCCCTCTCAGTCATCTCTCCTGGAGGCTGAACAGGCCCAACTCCCCCAGCTGTTCCTCATAAGAGCGATACTCCTGTCCCTTCATAACCTTTTACTGTCATTCGCTGGATCTATTCTAACAGCTGCATGACTGTCCTGTACTGAGGAGCCCAGAACTGGACACAGCACTCCAGATGCACCTCACTGGGGCTGAGGAGAGGGGCAGGATCACCCCCCTTGACCTGCTGGGAATGCTCTTCCTAATGCACCCCAGGATCCCATTCACCTTCTTGGCACAAGGGCACTGCTGGCTCACGGAGAACTTGCTGTGCACCAGGACCCCCAGCTCCTTCTCCACAGAGCTGCTTTCCAGCAGGCCAGCTCTCAACCTGTGCTAGGGCCTGGGGTTATTCTTTCACAGGTGCAGGACACTGCATTTGCCTTTCTTGAATTTCAGTTCTTGTACACAATCAGGTAAGAGTCAAGTTGTAATTTCCTTTTCAAAAATCTACACTGCATTTCCCAGGATTAACATCATAAGGTCTCTAAAATAATACAGCAGGTGAGGTAACCCAAATGCACATGGAGTCAGCGCACACAGAAAACTTGCTGGACTGTGTCTATGAACCCTGTCATGGCAGAGACTGTGAGTCAACCTCTTGTGTTGAGCGCTGAGATGTACAACCTTATCCTCTGTAGCTGTAACCCCATTTTGTCTCTTCAGGGTCCCCATCTCCCTCCCTGCTCACCTCTCCATAAAATGCCTTTTATTAGTCCAAGCCTTGCAAGCAAAATATTTGGGAAGGACATGTTAGTTGTAAGCACAGTGACACTCAGACACAGGACAATTTAGACAGAAGAATCTGTATTAGTTTTCTGCTTTCTCTGCTTCTACCCTCCTGTGGAGTTAGGAATAAAAAGCTTTCTTTCAATGAGAAAGTAAAATTGCTGGCTGCCTGGTCAAGCAAGTGAATGCAGTGACTGTGGCATTTGTGTTGCAGCCACTTTCATACAAACGGTTCCAGATAACTTTTCAGTATCAGCCTCAATGTGTACTTTGTTCAGAAAAGATTCCCCTAATCATCAAAGCACTGCATAAAAAACAATCATAGCAATTAGGGTATGCCAAATAAAAGAGACAGCTGTGAAGATTTTTTTGTCCATTTCTCTGAACATCCTTCCTTTGATTCATTTGAGTTGAGTTCAATTTTCTAGTCTTTAACTTCAGGCTCTTTCAAACAGACACAATCCGTACAGATCTGTCCAACTGCTAACACTGCTCCACTGTCTTCAGAGCAATAGCAGGGCCTTGCTCCTCACTCATCCAGTCCTCACCCAAATATACACACTGTTTTCACCCCATCCCCAGGACACTGAATGTCTCTAAGACTCTAACTGCCCCTTCCAAAGAGTGATTTCTGCTGAGGTATTTGATAAGAAATAAGTTAGCATACTGCAGCAGGGCCAAAAGAAGTTCAACATTTAAACATTTAGGTTCTAACATAAACATAGATAAAAATTTCTATGTATCTGTGAGTTGCTTCCTTCTCTCCTCACTTGAGACTCTTTTTACATCACAAATGATGTAAATGGAATTCAGATCACTATTCCACTCGTATAGAATCTAGTATCGCTGATATTCTCATTTGCGCTTGGATTTAACAGTTGTTAAGTCATAAGATGGTAGAAGATAAAAGGGTTTTTTAAACTGAACTTTTGTCTATAGTATGTCACTTTTTTTTTTTTCTGATACACCATCAAATTTCTTCTCATGAAGCTGAAAACTAGAGGTCTTGGAAGAGCTATTAAGAAATACTCTGGAAGCAGGTACAATACAACACTTCATGCAAGAACTGGAGCCCTTTAAGAAAAAGCCACAGAGTCTTTTAAGAATAGGCTGTGCTGTACCATAGTTGTAACACTGCTGCCACAGTGGACAAAAGTGAAAAACATCACCAGTTTCCCATAAGTAGCCAAAATTTTTTGGAGAAAGTCTAAAAAGGACTAAATTCAGCCTGCTACTATTTAAAATAAGTTTGTTGTTTAAAACTGATTCAAAAGAACATGAAAATATTAACAACATGATGATTTACTTTTCTCTGAGTTAATCTGCTTTATTCTCACTTTTAACATAATGACATGAGAAAATTAACACAGTATTGGGCACTTTCTTTCACATGATCAGCAGTGTTTTATGTGAATAGGAAGCTACAAGAGGAACAATGTTTAGATGTATCTGGTGAACTTTATAGCCTCAAAAATTAGATTGTCCAGTTTAAAAGCTTTGGAAGGAAATTAATTTCAGTGCTTTGCAAAGACCTTAAAACCTCAGATTCAAAGCCCAGTCACCCCTTTAATGTGCCTATTTCCCATACACCTTTAACACTTATAGCTCAAAATGTTTATATTATTTAAATGGGAGGCATTTAGCTACCTTTTGATGTCTGTGTTGCAAGACATCATTCTAATTTGACTGATGCCTTCTCTTTCCTACACTGGTATAAGGCTCTGCATCTGTGTTCTGGGGACTGCCTGGTTTGAAATACAAATGGCAGAGACCAAATTGTCAGGACCAATACACAACTGCAGGGCACACTCAGACCAATCTGCATATTCCCTCTAGCGAAGACAGCAAGCACAATGTCCAAAATTAAAATAAGCAGACTGGTTAGAGAGGTGACACTTACAGTGCTTTCCAAACATTTCTACTTCATGACAGTTTGCCAAGCAAAGTAGCTTACAGCTCATGAGGGATTTACCAGACTGATTACAGCAACTACAGCCAACGAGCAGCACCCTTTGCAGAGCACACATCCAACTTGATTAAGCCTGCATGTAGCCCTGTCACTTGCTATAAGCCTTCCTACTTGCTTCAAATTGTTAAGCAGAAACCACAATTCCTCAATGACATCCTTCCCCATGAGCAACATCTGTAGCAGTTGCAACAATGTAATTCTCTTCCCAACAAGAAGAAAAATAATTCACATGAGGGAGGTGCTAATCCTCAGGAAAAACTTTCCTACAAAGATGTATGCAATATTCTGCAAGGCTGAGAACACATTAATGAACATCCCATTTTTATACTGGCTGAATTACTCTGTCCTCAAACTCTGTCTGTTCACGTATACAAGTAGCTTCTAGATTAATGCCACGCTTCTCTTCAGAAAGATTGTGACAGCAAGTGAAGAAGGAGGGAGTCTAATGCTGGCAGATGAATGCTGTGTACATCTTTATGAGATGCTGCTGAGATACTAAAAGAACTTTCAAAATTTGTGCAAGTACACCCATGTGTACATCCATATGAGCAAGCTGATTGCCCATCAACTCATAAAATATTTCTCCTTGTGTGCACACGTAAGGCTTATGTGTTTATTTGCACATTATAAGTTGTGTTGCCATACATTCAGTAAAGTAATTCATTATAGTATTTCTGGGTAATAATCCATTTTATTATCTCTACAATCTCTGCAGCACTAAGAAGAAAGCTGTCAGAATACATCAAAATGAAACATTTCTTCTTCACAGAGATATCTCCATCTCTCATGCAACTCGCTCATTTTGAGTATTATTCACCACTTCTCAGAGACTTTCCGTATCTTCACATCATTAATCTGTTTTAAGAATCTAAAAGAGGGTGCCCTTCTGATAAAAGCATGCCCAGATCCACCACCCTTATGAGGACTATGTCTCCACTAGCTTGCAAAGTAGCCTCAAAAGATTTGAATAATGTACTTTGAAACACAGTTGTACAATCCGTCGTAATAATGACAACATTAGCAATAAGTATCTGGAAAGAACTTCATAAATACAAGTTCTGTACTACAGGTAAGATTCATCTCAGCTGGTTTCAGACACTGAAAATTAGGTGTTTAACTTAAATTAGATGGTTCATCTCCCCTTAATTAAGGAATAGATGCACATACTGCCAGAGGATGAGTCATTCTACATTTACATAAACAATTCAGAAAAATGAAAGGAATTGCCCTCAAGAAGTATTTATCTCTGCCATCTGGATAGAGTAGGAGCCCATGCAACTAGCTCAGACTAGACATCAACCTTTTAACTGGCTTTAATGAATTAAGATGAATTCCACTCTGACCAGAGCCTCATAGAATCACAGGATCACTAGGGCTGGAAAAGGCCTCCACGATCATTGAGCACCACCAGATCAACTAAACCACAGCACTAAGTGCCATATCAACTCATTTCTTGAATGCTTCCAGAGATGGTAAATCTGCCATCTCTCTAAGCAGCCTGTTCCACTGTTTAACCATCCTTTCAGTGAAGAAAGTCTTCCTGATGGCTATCCTGAACCTCCCCTGCTGCAGCTTGAGGCTGTCCCCTTTTGTCCTGTTGCTAGCTGGGAGAGGAGGCTGACCCCCACCTGGCTCCAGCCTCCTTTCAGCTACTTGTAGAGAGTTCTGAATTTTCAGCAGGGACATCTGTCCTTTCCTAAACTGACAGACATAATTATTAGGGTTCAAATTTCCAATAAATACAAAAATTACAAGACAGAATTAACAATCTTTCCTCAAACAGTTTTTTGTTCTGTGCTCCCCATTCTACGTTAATTCTGAACTACACTAATCTACCATCCAGTAAAAAAGAGCTAGGACTCTCTTGAACTTTCCTGATACTTTCCATTGGTCCCAAGCTATTTGCAGACAGGAAAAAGCAGTCCTAAAGCTCCACATATTCTATTCATACTGACCATTAATCTTGTGCACTTAGTCCTGACTTAACAGCAACATTCAGCTATCCTGACCTAATATTACTGTAGTCAGAAAGACTTCATTAAAGAAATACAGTATTTTAGAACAATAGATTGGACTCTTTTGCTACATAGAATAAGACAGAGAAAGCTGATATGGATTGACAATAAAGATTGTGAGTGGACTTTTACTGACCACATTTCTACTGCCAAAAGTCATTTATGGGTGTGACAGAAGGAGCCTCAGTTTTAATCTTTGGAGCCATGAATGTGAACAATGCTCTCTGCAGAATTTATGAGCTGTTTTACTTATCAGTATTTACTCAGAGTTTTCATGCAGTCAGATTGATTACCCTTTCCTTATACTATTTGTGCATATACAAGTTTGGCTATATAGTGCATAAAATGGACATGAACTGCATACTGTACCATACATGGAAATTAATGGCAGTGACATGCCAATCATAGTTCTTAAATTTTTGTTCAAAAACACAACAGGGTACACTTATAAGAAATATCTAGATGTCCAAATACTTCAGCAACAAGCATAACCTAAATATTTGGGAATTTTTAATTAACTTAATTGCATAGGTCACCTAAACAGATAGAACAAAAGAAAAATAGTAAATGGAAAGAGTTTTATTTTTTTCTGCAACAAGCTCAATTTTCCTAAAACAGTTCATTCTGAATGTTTTCAAGTGCACAAAGAAGCGGAAGTTCTTCTTCACTTTTTTTCTCTTGAAATCCATAATTTCCCTGAATAAAAATCTCAGATTAAATTGTTATCAGAAAATACCAGTCAGCTGACATAAAACATCACAGGATATGAACACAGCCCAGCATTTCCAAAAATGAGACCCAATAGTATGGCTTGAAAATCTTACCTTGTGAAAGTGTGAGAGGTTATAAATTGTCTAACCACAATGAAATGGGATGATGTTCTTACTCCCATGCACAAACACGAAAACCCTCACTGATTCAAAGAACACAGCAAGTTCTAATGTTAGAAGGATTATTTAGTCATGTGTCTACAATGAAATATTTAAAGTGATGGAGCGAACAATGGACATCTTCCTAGAGGACATCAGAGAGATGGGGAGAGACCTGCAGAAGCATACAGATATAGGGTAACAGAATCTAAGAATGTTTGGAAACTGACTCCCAATAACTTAAGTAATTTCTTTACCATCTTTCCATCAGTCTCCTTAGCATTGCAGAGGCAGATTCACACCCCAGAGGAACTGGAGGAGGCAATGCATCTTGAGAGAGGAGCAGTGGAGGGACAGACAAGAGCACCACCTGCCAGACCCCAGCCTTTCACTGGGAATGTGGGCTGCTGTGCTGCTGCTGAGTGCTGTGGGTGCACTGACTGAAATCAAGGGTCTGAGCAGGTCTGATCAGTGCTTCTGCTGGGTTTGCCTGTTTTAGTATTGAACATATCAATTAATTCTACAATTAACAACAAGCAAAAACGTATGTTCTACATCTCACTTCTTTGCACACTATTATAAGCGGTAATTCTATCAGTTCTTTCCAAATTCTATCCTTTACCAAAAGATAACATATATGACATGTGATGTATACATGCACATGTATAATATACATATGTTAACAGGTATCTGTATATGAGCACACATCCCATCTCTGTATTTAATATGCACCATAAACTAAGTATGTATAGTGGTTTCACTCTACATAGGATGCACTACTGGTGCCAAAATGCTGAGGCTACATTTATGACCTCTGTACTAAAAAATTAAATCTCATGGTGGCTTTACAGGAGCTGTACTAATCTATTCAATGAATTGCTGGTTTAACATTTTGAGTCATATCCAAGCTGTATCCTGCTGCTCCAATAATCTTAGGGCACACTAATGCTTGGCACACTGAAACACATTTGAAAGTATCCTAAAAGCAGCTGCAGAAAAAATTAATCATATGAGCACGAAAATTTTTAGTTAAATAGCTGTTCTGAAGAGCTTAACTAGCTGTTAAGGGCAAAACATCCAAACTGCACTCAAAGGAAGACAGTGTATTGATCTGAAAGGAAAAGTACTGTATAGCAATGTTGCCTTACACAGTCCTTAAATACCCTATTGGAATTGTATCAAATATTAGTTGAAATATCATCATTCCTAAAGTCTAAACAAGAAAACCAAAGGCAGTTTGTAGAACAGTGCTGTTGCACTTGGAATTTCTTTTTTTTTTGTATTTAAGGGTCTATTTGCATATTTCTGTTAAAATGTTCCAGCATTTTAAAAACATAGTTGTATAATTACACAGCTAGTGATAAATCCACATTAGTCTTACCATGACAAGGACAGCAGCTCAGGAATTACAAATACATTACAGTTTGCCTCATAGTGGATCAACATGAAGTAATACCCCAACCTTTTCCAAAATGATCCAAAATGTTTGGTTGCTTTGAAATGGTAGCAATATTCACCTCTACTCAAGCCTCCACTCAACCTTCAATTCAGATTAGCTACTGCATCCATGCAGAATTTTATGAGAAATGGACTAAATTACAAGTAGAGGATATGAATACAGCAGGAACCATTATTCACCTTCCAAAAGACCAGTACTTGGATAAAATACTGATTTATGGTTTGATAAAGAGACATAATATTTCTATCTAATCAATTAGAATAAAATAACTTGTTTACATTGAAAGGTGTTGTGAATCTTGTGTTACTCTGTGCAAAGGCTGCTGAGACCTTTAAAGACAAATATACATCTGAGTGAAAATTATTTTTGAAAATATTGACTTTATTGTCATACGAGGTAAAATTCTTAAAGGGAAGTGAAGTTTTGTCCCCTTAGACTGAAATGTGACCACTATCCCTCTGTCTTTCCTGGCATTTATGTAAGTATTTCAAAATCTTTCAAAATCTTACAAATTTGCTCAAATAAAAGAGATTATTAAATGTCCAGGAAAAAAGGGATAAAATTTTCCATAGATGCAAATATTTCCATAATCCCCTTGCTTTTAGGAAGTCTGAGTTATCCATTATCTATTTTGCTGATCTGAATCTCCTCTATTATTTTTCTTTTGCCAAATTCCCTTCAAATACTTTTTTGAATAACACCATTCAGTTCAACACACTGGTACTCAGTATGTTGACTTTTGTGTGCTCCCTTTTCTGAAACTTTGCTTAATCAGCTCCCCTCAGTACTCAGTACTCTGCATCTCTGTATCATGTCCACAAATAAGGCTGAATAACTCAGAAAAAATCCTGCACTGACTTGGTGGGGCCCTGGGAAGAAAGCCTTGTTTTCATTTCCACACATTTTTCTTTTATTCCCCACTCCCTTGTGCTAATAGCTTATCTTATAAACCAAAACTCTTTAAGGCTGTGACTGACATAGCTGTCATGGATGGGGAGGGCTGCTTTGCTCTCGTTCGTCGGTAACACAAACATCAGCCCATTCCCAACAGCCAGCTGGAGAAACCTTGCTCTTGCTGAAGAAAAGTCTGGATGTGGAAGTTCTGCAAATTGGACTGTACTGAACCTCCCCACACACATCTGGAGATGGCATCACCTGAACAGAGTTTTTGACTGTCAATCACTACAATAGTTTCTTTGTGGAGCAACCTATTTCTTAGGTTTCAGCTAACAATACAGAACCACACCAGCCTTCAGAGTGATATTGCAGCAAGGTAAAGAAAACAGCAAAGACGCTGTTATTCTCTCCTTACTTTTGTCAGGATCACAAGTTTACACAGGAAAAAAAATGCATGTTGTATATAAAATGCCTTCTACTTGTGTCTTCTTATTACAAGCAGGAACAAAGAATGGATGCCTTATAAGCCTGACAGACAGGGAGCTGAAAACATCCGTAACTAAATAGGTTAAAAAATAATAATTTTTTCTATGATAATTAGAAGTAACTTCAACAACCCTTTTAAAAGTAGTTAATTAGATTATTTCCTCAGTATTAAAAAAATCTAATAATAGTAAGCCAAGAAACAACTTCACTCTAAAAAATCCATTCATTACTATCATTTCATATATGAGCTGAGTTCAAGGAGGTACTTGATAGTAACCAGAAAGGAAACTAGACTGTGAATTCCCATGTGAGTCGCTCAGCCTTACTCCCTCTCAGAAGCATTTCAAAAGAAAATCTGAACCTGTAGCTCTCAAGCTTTCAGATTTGTGCTGCTCCTTCATGAGAAACAGATTCCTCCAGCTCTTCTTTCCAGCAGTCTGTCTATGGCTGGTGAGCTGGCCAGCAATGACTAAAGCAGGCAGACTGCTCAGCTGAGGAAATTTCTAAACTCCTTTTGAACTTTTATTTGTTATTTCACATTCTTATTTAATGCCTATTTATTTCCACTACAGAGACAGCTTACAAAAAAAGAGCCCAAAAAACAAAAAACAAGCCAAAACAAAAATACTCTGCAAAAAGAAAGAAACCAACTTGTTTACTGCATAGATGTGTTGCCAGGAAATCTCATTGTTGTACTGGTGAGTAAAAATCCTGCACCCTGACTTAGGGCTTACTCACCCTAAATCACGTATGAGCCATGCAGCCTTTCCTCATTAATGAAAGTGGTCAAATGTTTTACAACACTTACTAGGAGTCATATTTTTGTGCATGGCCATGCTTATTACTAAACTGTGATGGTTTTACTCATGCCCTGTAATTCATGTCCTGGTGCACAACAGGAAGTTTTCACTGCCAAATCTTTTGGAGCTTAACACAAAATCAACAAGATACAAAGCCAGGTGTTAAAACTGTAAAAGAGAGATCATTTGAAATGGAAAACACAAGAGAGAGCTCAGCAACTATTTTTATTCCAATTTGTTTTCAAATTTGCTGCAATTGGAGAGTTTCACCTGAACAAAATGTATTGATCAACTGATGGGACATATATTGAAGGATGAAATGCTTTCTGCTGAATTAAGATCAGAAGGGCAGAGCAGCAAAGAAGGGTTTACAGGGAATAAATATAACTAAAAAGATAAGTCATACCAAATGTCATACTGAAAGTGGGTTAGGACAATACTAATATTATACTTGGTGAAATTCTCTCATGTTTTATGCAGAGTTCGTACATTTAGTAGCTGGCACCTTCTCAGTTAATATATACAGAAATATTATGATCCAGCTCTAACCACTTCAAAATTATGCTTCCCTTTGACTTGCTTGTTTTCCAAGTTCTCTCAGCTTGGTTTACACAGAACATACACACGGGCCATCAGAAATCTGCACATCTTACACGGGGGAATTGTCCCTTCACATTTACCAGACAAAACACTCTGCATTCCTTTTCTGAATTTTAAAGAAGTTATGCTATCTTTCAGCCAACATCCTCTTGCCAGTAAAAACAAAAAGGAAGGTTTGTGACCTTAAAAACATCATGGGCAAGTGAAGATTCGCACAAAATAGTCCACTACTAGCTTTGAGAATAGATATATGCTTCCTCCTCTTCCAGCTTAATCCTTAAACACCCTCGCTTGTCAAAAGGCTATTGTTAAGGCATGGGCTTCCTCCAAGACCACATCCTGTGAATCAGGTCAGAGTGAAACACAGAGCTGATTTAAATGAACTACTCTTTGCATGCCCTGTATGCAAGTGCAAGAAAAACTACGTGACTCAAAAAAAGAGTCTAGTATACTAGAGAAAAAGGGATAGTGGACGTAGACCAGAATGAACACATAGTCAAAAAAATTAGCAGTTCTCATTTGTAATTCATGCCCTTAGTATTTCCTAAATACAAATTTCTTCTACAAAGAAGCTAGGCAGTGTACTCAAAGGCAGAAATTAGGACCAAAAAATCCATTTCCCTTCAAAAGAGGCCTGCTTTTACTTCACAAATACTTAGATTTTCCACATCATATTTAATAAGTGAACAGCCTATCAACAGCATTACACACAGGACCACTGATGAGTGTCATACTGCTCCACAAAGGGCACAAAATATTTTGCATCTTTATTAAATTGTGTTAGTCTATGTTGATTGGATACATCAAAACCAAGAGAATATGGTTCCAGGAGTAAAATTCTACCTCCAGCTCAGAGCTGGGCACACACTTATACTAGCTATTCACAGTGAAATGATGACAAAGCCAAAACTGTCGTTATGAGGCAAGCAGGAAAAATAACTCATTATTTGGATGTTTCTTTCTTAACTGATCGCTTAGAAAAGACAAAGGATAGGCTTGTGGTTATCATGTGGAGATTGGGACTTGAGATATATGTGACTTGAAATTCCGAGTCCTGCCACAAAGTCCCAGCCTGAGTGTGGGAAAATCATCCATTTTCCCTTTAATCTCACCCTTCCCTCTGCACTATGGGGATAATGTTTTTCTCGTTCTCCCACAGTCCCTGTAATACAGCCATATGTTCTGTAGAGCTGGACTAATATCTGCACACATGCACACTACCTGTTATGGAAAGACATCTAGTAAAAATTGCTAGGATCAAGGTCTGGTAGAAATGAACAGAAAAATCCACAGGAAGGACATTATCATGGTTTCACTTGAGAGAAGCAGTGTTTTTCAGTATGACCAAACTCCCTAATCTTAGTGGTACCCTTCCCTCTGCTGGGTGCTTTGGGATGCTCCAGTCTTTCAGGAACCCCCTACAGAATGCAGCCAGATGAAATATTCACTGCAGTGCTCCTGCAGAAGGGGATTTTAAAGTAAGGATTTTTAAGTTCATAGGTCTTCTCTGTTCCTTGCTATAGCGGAAAGAACTGAGTCCCCAGGAGTCACTCTGCCATCAGATCTCACAGGATCTTGCGGCATGAGGACACTCCAATACAGGAAATGAGTGTTTCCAAGCAAGCAGCTGGCTTTCTGGCCTCCAAGAATACCCTATCTGTGCTTTCGGAAAACTTAACAGGAACTGCAAATATCTCTGGAAACACCACACTGCACAATGGCACCTTTTCTAAGGAAGTAAATCTGCCTCCAAAGAGAGTCCTTACATATCTATGTAACGTGGGCTGTGGTGCTGTCAGCTCAGGTTCCCAGGACAGCATGGTTTCATTACCATGTACCTGAAGTGAGCTGAACCAAGGAGCGAAAAAACAGAATGAGAAGACCATCAAGATTGTCACCGAGTCCTTTGCAGAATGAAGGATCGATGCTAGTAATACTACAAGTTTCAAGTGTACACATTTGGTTTTCCGGTGATGGAGATGCTGTCTTTTTTGCAGGCAAAGTGTTCCCCTATTTAGCTACTATTATGGCTGGGAAGTTTTACTAAAGCTTAACTAAAATCTCCTGGGGTGTAATATAAACCCATTATTTTCATCAGAAGATGGAGACCACTTATCTCCACTTGTGGTTATAAAGAGCACATTATCCCAGGGGCCTGCAAGAGTGTTGCACCAAGCAAATGCTGCTGGGTTGCTTCAATTCTTCTGGTGCATTCACAGTGGGTCATCATGCAAACACACTCCCATTTCTGAGGAAAGGATTTTCATTGAGTAGTTGTTTGGTCAGGAAATCCCTAAGCAGCTTCCCCAGGCACAAATGTAATACAAAAGAATATGTGTAATTGTTTTCTGATAATGTGCAATACCAGCTCACAATGCACCAATTAAGTTGAGTTCTACATTCTTATTTTGTAGGAGAAATAACATGAAAGCAGTAGAAATTTAGGCAGAGGTCTTAATCTCAGGTTGGTCAGTACCCTCCTATCCATGATGCCAATCACAAATTACAGATGAAAAGCATCATTCAACCTACATTCAATATAATATGTTCACAAATACGAAAGCTTTGAGAGTTGGCATTGTGTTACTTTACATATATCTTAACTACATGAAAATGTGCTTGATACAGATGTTTGGACAATAAACATGTAACAGTGAAATTTACTCCAAGCTTATACAGCATGGAGCTCTGAAATTAGTTATAATATAGCGTAGACAGATGGTACCGGAAGCATAAAGAACATTAAAGATACTGTTATCTGTTTGATAAAGAAATAATTCAGAGCACAAGGCAATAAGCTGAAATTGCTGACAATCTGAACTCCTGCCAACTGTGCTGGCTTCACTGGGGCTGTGTGAAATTTAAACACACATAGTCCCAGGTGTCCACAGTGCTGACTGAAATTTCTGGCAGCTAGTTCAATGCTTTTGAAACACTGCTGGCTTCCCATCACTAGTGGTCACTATGGGGAGAAGATAGGCAGTTTCTGGCTGCTTCTGCTGCCCTTTTTGTTGCCTTGGCTGTAGTGCTGTAAATGAAACACTCGGCACAATGAGCAGCCTCCTTTCTTGCCAACCCACAAGGCAGATGTCTCCAGTGCACTAGAGCTGAGAAAAGGAAGGGTATGACAAAATGGGGAAAGAAACTCATTTATTTATGTTCCCTAGATTCAGTGTGTCAAGAAACTCAGTGGAGCTTGGCCCACAGAGACCAGACAAAAAAGTATCCAAGAAATTAAAAGGTCAAAGAGATGTGGGATTGCAACAGATGCCTTGCTTTGGAGAGATTTGAGGGATGGTGGGAAAGGGTCACACAAAACCTAAGTAAATGGTGTGGAAGGGTTAGCTGAGGAAAGACAGAGATATGGAAGTCATTTATGGCACACATCTGGTTTTCCAATGTGCACAGTACTCCTGTTGACGTGAGCAGGAGCTCCACCCATGTATGGAAAACAAAAATATTTGTCTTGAAATCTGTCTGTATAGAGGAGCCTAGCTGTTCTCCAAGTTTGATGTCTTGTGACAAGCAAGATTTACCACATCACTGACAAACTACTTAAAATTGATGAGGGAAAAATGAAAAGTTTCCATGCTTATCCTAATGTCCTAGTGCAAAAGGGCTGGCTGGATGACACTAGAAGCCTTCAGAATAAAACTGAGATGCAATGGTACAATACCAAATGAAATGGACCTTTAGAGTCACTTTAACAGCACCAGCATGTGCTTTTGCCTAATCAGATCAAAGTATTCAGCCTGGTTTTGTGATACTGATATTCATTTTACATTACTTTAACAACATTCACTTGGTACAACGGTTTTGGACCCCATTCTCTGTTAGACATGCTCCCCAGGTAGCACACATCTATTCGGCTCTCCCCTGCTGATTTACAGACTGCTTCCCCAGCTTAATTGCTCAGATTTCTGTGCTCTACAGAAGAAGTTGGTTGTGTCTCTTTACTCAGGCGGACAAGTAATATTCATCATTTCTTCCAGAAGGCCTTGCAGAAGATCCATTTCCTGAGCTCCCCTGAGATATTCCTGTATAAAAATTGAATTGTTTAATGAACTTAGTGGGGTTGGACCCTTCTAAAAGAGGGCACAAACAACTGTCTATTTATCATCTGGATACCAGTATCGCCGTACTACTAGGATCTTACTACAAGCCCCCAAAACTGAAGTATCTAAAAAAGTTTTAGGCTTACATATGTGTACTGGATCAGCTGGGGAGGCTGAATAGCACTTTCTGAATGATAATGAACAGTGATATGAAAAATGCTGCAGGCAAGACAGGAAGACTTGATTAGGGGATAGAGAGAAAAATAAGTCATATGCAGTAGCCTGTAAAGATGTCTGCCAACAGGAAGGAAGAAGTAGATAAAGCAGACAGCAGCAGACAGATAGCATGAACAAAGAGAAACTGAAAACAAAACAAAAAAAACCCCCAAAGAAATAAGGTAATATGACAGTAAAGGAATTAATTTACTCAGGAAAGAAGGCTAAAATCTTATCATCCAAGTCCTACAACCAAAACACTACAATTAATATATCAGATTAATCTCAGAGAAAATTCACTTTGGAAGAATAAATGATGGTGCAGGGCTCTTCAAAGAAGAAAGTCTGATGATGAGAGGAGAGCTTTGTGAACATAAAGCAGGGCACTGCAAGGAGCTGCCCCAGGAAGCCAGACCAGAAGACCAGTGTGCCCAGCAGGGGTTACTGACTCCCAGCAGCTGCTCAGCTTTGTTCTGGAGCAGATTCATGGCAATGCACTTGTGACTTCACCATCAAATGTGTGAGAGTAGCTGAAATCAATCACCCTTTAAGGTGACCTGGAGTAAAACACTACTGCCACTGGCATTTTGCTACAGGTTTGTAATACAGACGCACAGAAGGGAGATCCTGCAGTCCAACCCCCCTAATAAAGCAGGTTCACCTAGAACAGGTTGCACAGGGTTGCATCCAGACAGGTTTTGAATATCTCCAGACTCCGCAACTTCTCTGGGCAGCCTGTTCCAGTGCTTTGTCATTCTCTAAGTAAAGAATTTTTTCCTGAAATTCAGTAGAAATTCCTGTGCTTCAGTTTGTGCTCTTTGTCCCTTGTCCTGCTGCTGGGAGCAACCAAAGAGTCTGTGTCCAGCCCCTCAACACCCACCCTTAAGATAATATAGTGCAGAGTTATGATTTAGTGGTCAAATAAGTTGGTTTTGCAAATAAATTCTTTCTTCATTCCTATAGTTTTAAGTCGTTTAATTTACCTTTCTACAATATTGATGGATATTTTTTGCACTTTGTTACTGTTTAGCAGCATATTCTACAACTGGAACAGAATCAAAAAGCAACCTACCATGATCTGATGATTAATTTTGCAAGCAGTATACAAGTAGTGGTAAAGAAATACAGATAATACTACACCCACAGTTAGAAAAATATTGGAAAATAGAGTGGTGTTTTCAGACATGGTTTTGCATAAAAACACTCTACAGACCAGCTGAACAGCAAAACTCCATCTGCTTCAAAGACAGCCAGCATTTCACCTCATGAATCCAGCAGCTGGATTCTGTTCCTGTGTACATATATAGGAATAAACTTTTGTCTATATGATACTCAGGGAAAAAGAATGTGGTCTGAATACTTGTGTTCAAGTATTTTGCATGACTATTCACATCATTAAAGTGTTCATGCAGTCAGCCTAAACATGAGTGGGTTTAGCAAGAAAGCAGATGGACCTGTTGTATGAGACTTAGGTACCAAAGCACAAATTATGAAAATTTTGAACAAAAGTGCATTTAAATAACCTACACACAGAATAATTTAAATCATTAGCAACTTATTATTTGCTTTCATAAGCTCAACTAAGTTCTATTCTATTAAGAAAAAAGTTAAACATAATCACCTCAAGCTTTTTCTACCACTGTTTTTTTATTATAGTATCACTTTTATTAAACTTCAAACTTCATCATGTCCACAAACAAGAAAACAACGAAGAATACATGTGCAAGTGCAATAAAATTACGTAAGATGGGAGAAACAGCAGGGGAAAAGAGAACTGATGTATTCCTAACCAGCCTTGGCCTTGAGAGAAAGCCAACACAAGTGTCAAAGGTCTTGAACAATCAGGTTTGGTGAGAGTGAAGTTCATAGAGGAAACAGCTGGATGGCAATGATCTACTGTATTGACATGCAGAACCCAAATTTATTTTAGACTCCTTAGCACTTA
Source organism: Lichenostomus cassidix (assembly GCF_008360975.1). Lineage (NCBI taxonomy): Eukaryota > Metazoa > Chordata > Aves > Passeriformes > Meliphagidae > Lichenostomus > Lichenostomus cassidix. Next base: position 37,035,273 of record NC_139480.1, on the reverse strand, counting down.
TAGATAGCAACAGGATATGCCACAGTGACTACATGTGTCAATCTAAGAGCCTTCCAGACAGGATGAGAAAACATGTGACCCAAAGCACAGCAAATGTAAACCACCAAGCAAGGCAAAAGGCACTGCTTTCAGCAAAGACCAAAAGTTAACCAGATGATGAATTCATATGTTCCATTGTCTTTTGCAGATAGAAATCCATATTTTTCCCTCAAAAATCAGTGCTGCCTTATATCCAATGATATATATAACATATGCATACAAGAAATATGTTAGTCAGATTTTACTCTCCGTTGGAAACTCAGACTAGGTATTCACTACATTTTGAATGAAAAACCTTTTATCTGATCATTTTTATAATTACACAGTACCAAGGTACAGCATTTTATACAACAGCCACAGAGAGATATGACATTGAATAATGTGTTTGCTAACCAAAAGTCTATTGGAATCAGCACTTACAAATGGTCAAGCTTTGGGATTACACAACCTCTAGTGCAGAACTTGCATCTGCTCAGCAAACCTGAGGAGACATTAACAGCTCTGTCAAATCTGTGCTTAGAACTCCTGTTTAAATAGCCTACATATACTTCTGAGGCTACCAAGGTGGCATGGATCTCCATCACTAATGAAGAAAACAACATTCAACACTTTTAGGCTGATCCTTTGAAGCTTACTAGTAAGAAAAGAATTAAAATAATGTCTTCTTCATAAATACCTATCCACCTGACAGTCCAAACCCCTTTGGCAAAGAGATTTCATGAAACTTGCTGAAAAGGTGAATAAAAGAGCATATTTCCAAATATGTGCCTGGAAGAAATTTGAGCAAAGGGCTACCACTAAGCTTTACTGGGAGTGTCAGACTTGTAAGGGGGTAATACAGAAATGCTTCAGAAATTAGTAACTTTTTGAATGTTCCGCACTTCTATAAATCCAGGTGGCCAGGGGAAGCTTTCAGACCATCATGTGTACAGCTTAGTCCTACTCTTTACAGATCATCTCTTAAAACTCCCCAGCATTGAGAACATATATAGAGAAAGATGTCATGGCTGGTAGGTTGTTTTTTGTAAGTTGGTTTGCTTTTCGTTGCTGTCTTTAAAAAAACAGTCTCTGAGATGACAGGTATTGTCAAACCAATGAAATGGTGAATTGCTATCACAGTTGGCATCTATCCAGCCTGTTCCTTTACTCACCAGAAGTTCATCAGGGTTCAGACGCCTTGGGAGGTTATGACTCCCAGTTGGTCTCACACTAATTACTGGTAGTTCCCAAGTGGTCTAAATACTGAAGGCAAGATTCTTTATATCTTTTTCCACACTTTTTGAAGTAAACAAGAAACATTTCTCAGCAGCCAATGTAACCTTTTGCTTTTTTCATGGAAAATAGTATTTGCTAATCTAATTTGCTTTTCATGGAACATCCATTAAGGAACACCATTAAAAAACAAACAAAGAGTATTTTCTATGAAAAATAAGTAAACAAGCAGGAATTGCATTGTGTTGAAAACTTATTATCATCAAATTTATATTATCTTCATACTCATGCTATAGAAACAGGCTGTTCATCACTTGTGGTAATCAAAAGATGAACAGTTTGCTCTTTTTTTTACATTTCTATGTAGCTTGTGTGACACCACCAGTGCATTGTCTCTGGGAGACAGAGAGATGTGACACAGAAAACCCCAAGGGAAAATTCAAGTGGCATGACCAAAATCTCATGTGGAAATATGTGGCAAGGTTTAAAAAGGAAACCAAATATTGAGGATCCCAACCCTATGCTTTAACCACAAAACCAACTTTCTTCACTAGTACTGAATTAACCCAGTAAATAAAAACAAAGAAAAAAACCAAATATATCTATTATGTGCATCTTTACACTGTAACAACTCTAATGACATTTAAGTGTTCTCAAACTAAGATACAATTACAAATATATGTTTAATTCCAGTGTGGTAATCAGTTCCACAAACCAAGAGTACTAGAAAAGCAAGAGGAAGTAGCCTCACAGCTTGCTGAAACTGTGTAAACCACACATGAAGACGTAAAGTAGTGACTGAAAGAACTACAGAAATATATGCTGCTGACAAGAAGGGACTCAATACTCATGTACAAAGCATGAAAAATGTTTTCAACTACAGCAGAAAGACTAGTTGAAAAATCAAGCAGGAGGTTGGTTTTTTTTTTTAGTTAATTAGGACTCAAAAAGAATTCCCTTACAAAAGAGAAAACCCTAAAAAGTCTAAAAAATATTGTGGCATCTACTTCAGATAATCCAGGTTTTTTTTAAATCACAATGAACTGGGGCTAGATAGGAGATAGGAAGAAGCTATTTTGCAGGAGAGAAAAGCACAAGTACTTTTCACTGAGAAGCTGTTATTCTGGTTCAGCAGTTCTGCAGCAAGAATAGCCAGATCATTTGAAAATTGAAAAGAAAATCAATTGCATGTTTTTATTTTAAAAGAGCCTCCCTGTGGGAATAGGTGTGGGCGTGAGATCTCTTTTTAAATTTCATAATATTACATAAAGCTGCCAAGTTTTTTTTTTTAAATACTCTGTTTACTGGGTGCCAGAATGATTTTTCTCTCCTTATGATTCTACTGATCCTTATCAGAATTCATCTGTGAAGTGAGTAACACTAACATTTAAAAACAGAGTATTTATTCAAACAGCAACACTGAGCAAAACAAATTTCCAAGGCTGTTATGAGAGTTCAGTGATGACAGCAAAAGTCTATTTACTCATTTACCCCCAAGTTCTGCATGCAGAAAGTTTGTATCAAAGCTTTTTCAAAGCTAATCAACACTTTTTGAGAATTGAGTACCCCAGGTAAAGTTTACAACTAACCTTGCTATCTTCGATCTCCTGGGTTTTTCCTTGAAGCGTTTTCCTCTCTCCAAAATCACAGGTTGACTTTAATGCAAGCTGACAAGAAAGCATCGAGCTCTCTGCCCCAGTAAGCTCCAAAGATTTTGGTGAGTACTTCTGTGAGCCGGCGGGGCCAAGGTTGGGTATCGGGAGGGCAGTGTGGACAGGCTTTGACCCCACGGCTGGCTGCCTCAGCTTGGAGGCAACCCCAAGCACAGGCATGGCTTCTATAAAAGTATCTTCTTTCTGCCAAAGAAAATGCTCCTGACCTCAGTCTGGTAGGCTCCAGCTTCAGCAATTTCAGAACGAATGCTTTAAACAAAAGTAGCAGTCATCTTTTCAAAAAAGTCTTAAAACAATAATATTACGAGTTTCACAAGGAAGCAAAACTTTTCCTTCATCTCTCCCCTTCTCCCTCGCAGCCACTCACACGCACTGCTCAGTGAGTCAGTGGCTCTGTAAGACTAAACGCTCCTCTGGGGCGTGAACTTTTCTTGAAGGTAACTGCCACAGAGCTGCCTGTCTGGGATTAAAGAACTCATAAATTCGCTTTCTCTTCTTCCTACAGCATTCCAGGTCTGTGCATTAAGTGAATGAAGGATGGGAGAAAAGGAGAGAGAGAGAGAAGAGAGGAAACCTCCCCGTACTCCAACTGTCAAAACAGCTCCGAGACCACAACACTGGAAGCAGAGACCTCTTCCTGACTACATAAATAACCAGCCCACATCTTAAAAAACACCAAACCTCTTTTTTTTTCTGATTAAAAAAAAAAAAAAGAACCCGAGTAGGGGCCAAAGTAAACAGCTGCTGGACGAGTTTTCATCCCGGAAATAATCTCAGCAATGAAGCTGTTTGTCTGATTCCTGGCTATTTTTCACTGCTGACAACCATGAGCTACGGTGTTTCATTCTCTGTTCCTCCCGTGAAATCAGGTTAAAATCGTGCAAGAGCGTGGCTAGAAACAGACACTGAATCACACTGTGGGTAATGTCTGTCTGTGCTATGAAAAATCCATACAAAAACACAGAGCAGGATATAGGAGAATCATGAGCATTGTTAGAAGATTTAGTCAATACAGCTTTTCAGTGCTCTCTTTTTTTTTTCTTTCTTAGTGGTGGTGTTAACGTCATCTATTCAGTGTTAACACTTCCCTTTCTAAAAACACTGAAAGCTCCGTGAAGTCCATGTCCAACACATCACTTCTGCTTGTTGCTCACAGCAATATTCTTGCTGGCAACCTCAAATCCTTGAACATAAAAATACAAGTCAGGCAGGCAGACCAGGCTCCAAAATGAGTCATGATGGACAGTCCAAATTGTTGAGCAGCATAAACACTTACTTAAAAGAACAACTGTAAATTCCTTTGAGATCCTGTAGCAGGAGAATCCCTTTTAAACTGACATGAGGAAAAAACCTGTGCAGAAATATCACACCATTTAACTCCTATGGGATTTTATTACCCAGCATTATAGACATGTGTTTTTCTGTTGTCTTCCAAAATAAAACATAAGATGACTTGGCTTTGTGTGCCCCAATATACTACATGGTATTAACTATGCCTTCCTTGAATAGTATGTATTATTACCACTACAGACATAAGCACAAGAGAAAATAAGAGCCTCCTGGACTTTTACGTTGTCAAAACAAGGATGGCAAAAGTTAGAAAAAGCATTGAAAAGAAAACAAAATAAATGAGAAGCAGACTAAAAAGACCTTAAATCATTCTTTGAAAATATTTTGCAGAATAAACCTGTGGTACCTGCAGTATTGTCCTTTATCACTCATTTACAAAGATCACACTGACACAGTAGATAAATCCAGCTCTCTGTATTGACTTATAAAATATCCCATTCTTGTTGGTGCTTTGTAGGAGTTAATTTGACCTGTTTTATTAACCTCCTGAGTTTTGAAGTGAGAATACAGAGAATCAGCAAACATATTTCAGCATCTTCTGCTTAAATGCCATTTGATTTTGCCAGCATGAACAGTAGCTGCCAAGGGTTGTGTGCAAGAGTGCACAGAGGTAGCTGCTCTGAATTTTAGACAAATTCCTACCCCACAGGATCCATCACTTTGCTCCAATGATTGGAAGATTCTTGTTTGGTGTGATATTTCAGGTCTTCTGCAGAGCAAAGGGGAAGAAAGCTCCTTGTGCGGTCTGCATTTGTTCTCCAGCATTATAAAGTGCTGTGGCTGTGTAAGGAATTTAGATTTCTTAGGCACAACTGTTAACAGTTAACGCTTCAGAAAATGCACATATGCGAAGACTGAAGTGGACCACAGGAAAAGAGGGATTTACCTCTTGCAAGTTTAAGAAGATGAAAAATCCTCATGAGAACTGTTACCCAATGATCAAGACAAAGAATAAACTACAGCCATGAGACAGATACTTTCTTAAAAAGAACTTTGCCAAAAAAAGTGTAATTGAATCTTATTACTTCTCGGGGTTATAATTTTACAAAGTAATGCACTATGGTAATCTTGCTGATCTTCCTTTGAATATGAATGATGAGGTCATGATACCCACAGTCTCTTTTGCAACCCATTTTCCCAGCACAGAAACCCTGAAAATAATAAGTAAGCAAGCTTACTAGGAGAGAGTCATCTGTAATGCATAACCAACAGGATTTGGAAACAATGATGTGAGGCTGGTGTTACTGCTACTCTTTCGAAATAATTCTTCATTATAGTTTATTTTAAGCTAGTACCAGGTCAGGGCCATCAACTTCAGAACCCATCTAGCTAGAATTTGTACAATGATGAATACACAGAAATGCTTCCAACCTACTGAAGATGCAAAGAAGAGTATGCAAGGTTCTTTGCATGAAACATGAAAGATAATGGAGGAAAACAATTATACACTGTAAGAATGTGGTTACAAGCCTAGTTTTCCTTTTCTTGTTTTCTCTAATTCTAAGTAAAAGATAAATAAACAAACATCTGCTATTCTTAAAAATCACTTAGCTACAATTTTTGCCTGAAAGGCTCTTGTGTACCTCATGATGAACGTGGGCTTTATGAAGGCTATCCTGAGGGAAAGAATATTTAACAGCTGAGCTTCAGTACTGTTTTCCACACAAACAGGAAACTACAGGATAGAACATCTGTGGACAACATACACAAACTGTCACCAGATTCAGGTGCTGGTGGAATGACCCTGCAGGCAGAAGGTGTCTGAAGATTCTGTAAGGGAAGGAACTGTGGGGAAAGGGCAAAGCTGGAAGCTGCAAAGAAGGGCACATTGTCAGGCATCAAGCTGACAATGTGAGTTTGGTGGGATTTTCCTCAGTATCTCTGGAGTGGGAAGCTAACTGACTGTCAAGCAGGGCAGCAAGGGAGAACCCAAAATCAAAATGAGGATGACTTAGATATGTGTGAATAATATCCAAACAGAAAAAAAGACATACCTGTGAGAAAACAGGGGTGAATGAACTGTAAGCTATGCCTATAACCTGGAGTTACATGAAAACAAATACAACACCAGACTGCCTGGCATGAGGGGCAAAAGTATTATAGTCAGGATAGAGAAATGGCTGACAGAAATAAGGGACACGCATTTTCACTTGGTTACATGAAACTGATATATCTAGAAAGGGACTGCAGAGAAACAGGTCAGGCTAAGCATTGTTCAGAGAGGAACTGTAGATTTCTAATTTATCCTCTTAGACATTTATTAGTGTAGACATCCTCCAGCCAGGCAGCTAGGGGACATCATCTGGATTCAGGATACAGGAGGATGAACACAGATGATGACTGAAGTCCTGACACAAGGGAAATTATGAAGTTGTGCAGGAAGGCTTAGAGAGTTATAAGGAAGCTAAAAGACAACTGAGATGTGGAGAAAAATAGAGGGTAACATTTCAAGTGAGATGCTAGATAAGAAGATAAAAATGTAGAAAGAAACCAAAAAATGGGAAAACAGAGCAAAGGTCAAAACACAATCTTCAGTAGTTTTGTCAACTAATAGTGGCAGTTCCAGTGGTATGTTGAAGGTAGGGCCATTGCTTTAGCTGACAAAATAGTGACAATCTGGATGTAAAGCGTGACCCTGAAAGTGTCACACGATCAACATTTTTACAGAAATTATGGATTATGTTAATGATCTGCAACTCAAAGTAAGACAGTATGCACGCATTCAGTATAATAATGCCCACATCCCACAAAAGGCTGTAATACTTATTTCAAAGAGCAGGAGCAAACACACCTGAAGTCCAAAGCACCTCATAAAAGAATGTATCAGTCAATTGTAATGTTATGGTGAATTTTTGTTCTCAGGACTGAACAGAAATAACTGTTCACAGCACAAGACTCCAGCATATATTTCCTTTCCATGATTGAGTCTGATACCAGTATGAGTCCCATGAAGGTTGCTCCCCTTCTGCACCCCCAGCCCTCAGACAAACTGCTCGCATGAACTGAACAGACAGCTGGCAGGGTCTCCAGAGCACAGGAAATATCAAGAGAGGGGACACCTGCCTCAAAAGTGGAGCCAAGATATTTGTTTGCTCCTTCTGCTCTATGATCTTCAACAAGGAAGCTGTTGCATGTGTCCAGGGTCAAACAGGAAATGTCAGGGGTCCAGAGACTGCAGAGCTCTGTTCTGAACTGTTTCCCCACTTCATCCCACTGGTGTAGCAGCTGTGTCTAGAGTTTATGTGAGCCAGGCCAACTTCTGAATGAGCCTCAATGTGCCAATACAATCACAGGATTTTGTGCTCACTGATTTCAGGTTGAGCAGAAAGTTTTCCCCAGCTCGGGATGGATAACTCTTGAAAAAGCAACCAGTGTTTCTAAAATACTGAAGGTACCTGAACCTATTTATTTATTTATTTATTTACTCCAGATAAAACAGGTTTAAACTTTAATAATGCAAGTAAGAAGCACACCATATGACTGTTTGGTGAAAAAAAATATGTTCAACCTGTCAGATACCAATGAGACAAATCCTTCAGCTCTGACTCATGTTCACAGAATAATTCTATGAACATTATTTTTTGCTATTACAAAAATCAGGTGAATCCATTAGTCTCAAGGCAAGACATGTAACAAGTATTTAATCCTATCTGCAAGTGTGTAATGCTACTGAGTAAGCTGTTGTTTTTCTTAACAGTTTTGTATTCCAAAAGATATATAATCCAAAGCCTAGTTACAGTCACAGAAAAAGGTGCATCCGGCTTCCTAAAGGAAATCCTTCTGCTTTGGCTGAATGTTTGGGGAAGTTTTTCAAAGAGGACAACTTTTAAATAAGGATATCGTTTTATCGTCTGTACAATTTGGCCTTTCAAAACTCAGACAGCAGTTTAAGGGTTTGAATGCATTAACTGATAATGTGAAGAGTTCTTCTATCACTTTCATTCATGCTGTACATTTGCAGCATCTTCCATCAGATGGTTTCAAACCTTTACGTGTAATTTAGTACCATACCACCTTGTGAAGTATGTAAGGTATATTAAAATATAGTCAAGTGGAACCATGAGGTTAAATGATCTTCCCAGGTCTTTATGGGGCCTCAGTACTTTCTTTCTCAAGTAGTGTTTTTTTTTTAATTCTAAATCTGCGTGGGTTAACAATTACAATTATTTCTCTTTGTTGCACACTGTATTTCATCATGCAGTATTTGGCTTAAAGGAATCGATCTTAAATACTATAGGAATGGAAAACGTAAACTAAAATTTTGTAAGGATAAGAAAGAGCTGATGGCAAGTGAGCACACTGTGTAAGTATTTACATACTGACCTACTGACTAGACCACGCAGCCAGCTGGTAAAGCTTAATGAAAGGATCAGCTTTCCTCTTTGGGAGGTGGAAAAGGAAAGGGGGAAAAAAAAAGGATAATCTATTTGTTCATTTCTAAGTAAATGAACCAAAGAACAAATGCTGAATACTCTCAAAGCTGTGGTTAACTGCAGCTAACAAGGAAATGCCCAGTTATTTCAGTCTGCATAAACTGGTCAGAAAGATAACATCATCCTAAGGACTGAAGTGCTGACATTCTATCATTTTTTCCTTGTCTCCCTGGTTTCTCATTTACAAACTCTCTCCAGGATACAGTCATAGCAGGCACACTGGCTTCTCCAGTATCCTTCTGGATACTGGCAGGTATCTTCACCTTCTTCCACTTCTGCTCTCCTCCCACTTTGTCTTTCTCTGTAAGGACTTCTGGCTTTGCATCACTTTTGGTGCACCGTGGTGAATTATAATTTCTACTGCTTGCCCTACATTCTTCTGTCTTAGAACACATGACAGATACACTGCAATTCAGTGCTGCATTGTCAAAGGAGAATTTCTCCCACTTATTAGGGTAATTAAAAGCTTCAGCTCTTTTGTAGAGCTGCTGGAGAAATGTCTAAAGTAGACACAAAAAACCAGACATTTTTAGAATGCATGATTAAGTTGTCAAGTGATAACACTACTTTCAGTGGAAGTGGTAAGGAACAGAATTTGTGGCCTGTTTTAAATAATGTTATTGATGGAAGGAGCTTTGTTCCATTTGAAATTTTTACCAAAGTTTAAATTATCTTGTGTTCCCCTCCGAAGATAGTCCTCATAAATTCTCTCGAATCACTACTGCTCTCAATACAAATTGCCCTAGAAAAAATATTCTCCCAATGCACATAAACCCTAAATTTTGATGGAATATTTTATGATGCTATGGAGACATTTATAAGTCCTAATTAGATGAGAAGGAAATTGGCAATATTTGTGGTCAATCAAAGCTGTTCTGACTCTTGATACTAAGTGTGAACTGTTCAGAACTTTTATCCAAAATTTCTTCAGAGAAATTTACTTACTTTACTTACTATGAAATTTTCTAACAAACTGTAAAAAATAACCCATAAAAAGAAACTGAGGCTAAGCAGGAAGGAATCTGCTGAATATCTGCCATCAGGTGGCTAGCAGAGTGGCAAACCTGTGCTTTCATCTGCAGGAAACTTTTGTCTTACGAGCACTGTGGATCTGATAGAGGGTTTCAAAATCATAGTTATGTCGGCGTTCACTTCAGCATTGCAGTGAAAAACTTCTACATAAGGCTCCCACTGGTCTATTAAAAAAAAGTTACTGTAAAAAAATAGCTTAGAAACATCTGCTACAGTCATGAGCAGACTCTTGGCCAAGTGCAGCAACAACAGTAAGAGACTTTGAAGTCAATCAGCTTTGCTATCACCAGCAGATACCCCTGCAGTCAGTGGAAATTACTGCACAGAGAGTTTAGGAGATATGAAGAAAACTTGCTCTGCCAAAACTGTATATAGACAGCAGCAAAGAAAATAACTATTTTTTTAACAATCATGAAAATTGTTAGGAGTGAAAGGTTACCAATAGTTGTCAAAAAAAAAAAAAGAAGCAAAGGACTATATTAATACTTAAGGAATACTTCATGGAAACAAAAATAGATAGATTTTAAGGGATCACCTTTTATATTTGACCTTACAACAAGTGCAAGCTGCACTGCAGCTGAAGGAGCACTTCCGACTCACAATAGACTGTCTGCTTCCTTCTTGCTTTGAGACTGTAATCATTCAATACCAACTTGCATCCCCCAGTTTATAATACCTACTGTGCTAGCTGTACCACCTCCACCCATTTGCTACCTCAGACCCTGATCTAAGTTGTAGTTATTGCACAGTATTGCCTGTTATTCCTCATTGCTTATCAGCAGAGGGGAATGAGCCCAGCCATGCTTTTGGTTTCCTGTTGGCCTTTCCAGATAGTCATCATAACTAGTTTTTTTATGCAGTAACCCTTCCTATAATACCCATATTACTTTCACCTTCTTTAACCACATAAATATTTCATATTTATCCTACATTTCCTGTGATTTGCACTAACTCAGCAGATACTGATACACATTTTAAAGGCAAGATTTCCTATGGCAAACTTAACATCTCAACATGAAGCCTGAGCAAACATTGTAGTTCTTGGTGAAGCATTACAAAATCACCTCTATATCACCTTCCCTGACACAATTACCATTGGATAATCTGGCATTTACAGTGCTCTGTTGCTTGGCGGATGTACTGGTGAACCATTACTCCCCATGGCAGTACTAGGTTTGCAGTTGATTGTATGATCTCAAGGGTCTTTTCCAACCTAAAAAATTGTATGATTCTATAGGCCCCATTGTTGCATACTTCTCTTGTACATCATCTCTTGCTAATGATCAGAGGCACCATCCTGAGTGGTGGATTTTTTCTGTGACTGTCATTTTGGATCTCAAGTTCTTACATGAAGAACAGATACTGTACATTGAAGTCACTTTGAGATTTTTGTTTTATTTTGATGAACAGACATGGTCTTTTTAACCACGTTTTTGTGCCATTTGCCTGCACTCATGGAAGAATTATTATAACACTATACAAAATCCACATTTTTCAACAGTGTTTCCTCACTAAGGCATATCCCTACACTCACTGTGGTTTTCCTGCTCTTGTGTTGTGCTTCGCCAGCTTGGAGCTCTGGCAGAGATAGTCACTCACCTCTACCTGTGAAATATTAAGCAGACAGGCCTTGTGTGTCAACGAATGAAAAACCTTAACCACGTATAGTTTAACTGTAAGTGGGTGCTCTTTTCTTTCAAACAAAAATTGACCTAATGCACATACTAAAAATCTCAACCATCTGCCTCTATCTCCTGTTGGCCACATGTGAACATTTCCTACAGTGAGCCTTAAAAGCCTGTGCCTTTCTCCATTCTGCTGTGATCAGAGCGTGCTCCAGGCCAACCACTGAAATGGATTCTGTATGTCACTAGACTAAACCTTCCAGTTTTTTGATCAGTAAGTGTAAAGAATGAACTGCTGTTTTTCATTACCAAACATCTCTCATCTATGCTACACCATATACCTTGTGTCATTCCAACAAAAATCTAAGAGTACATTACAATAGCAGCTTTTCCGGTCAGCAAACTATATTTCCTCACTGCTACTCTGTCTATAGATGCATGATTTTCTTCTGTGTGTATATTTATTTACACATCAGTACACATGTTTAACATGTCAGACAGACATTAATGCCCTTTGAGCAATTCACCTGGGTTGTTTTATCTTTCACAAAAAAAACCAAAAAAAAAAAAAACAACCCACAAACCAAAAAACAAAACAAAAACCCGAAAACCTCAATAGCACACAGCTGTCAAAAATAACTTCAAATCCTGCAGAGGTTAGATGCTTCCTTCCTGCTTTTCTGCATACTGGGGAGAAATATTACCTTACAGATGTGGCATGTTATATATTTTAAAAAAAAAACCTATGGTTATTTATTATATTGGACTTACCTTCAAGTGCAAGATAAGTGCTAGATGGGAAACAAATGATACAAGTCCTCTCCCAGCTTTCATCCATCAGTAGGGCTTTTAGAACTGACATATGTAACAAGCATTTGGCAGCCATAAAAGCAACATCAACATTCACAAATTAAAAAATAGAACAGAAAGCCAAAATAATTTTGTTCCACCTACAATAACCCTAGGATGAGCTACAAAGAAAGCACAGTTTTATCAAAACCAGAAGGAGGACTAAACTGGTTACGTAGCTGGAGCATCCAGCCAAATAGATACTGTTAGCTGTAAATTAGCAAGAGCTGAGTCAGCAGCCACTAGTAAAAATGTCACCGGTAGCATGTGCACCTTCAATGGTGACAAAGGCAGAAACCATAATCTTCAGATAGATATGTCTTCAGACAGAAAATGTCTTTATTAGACGTTCCTGTAGCATCACAGCCAACAGTACAATAATTCCTGATAGATGCAGGAAGATTTTCTTTTGGTATAAAACTGCATAATTCTGGCTACACCTGTAGGCCAAGTACAAGACATATCAGTGCAATCTATCTCTCCGTTTTAAAAAGGCATAATTAGATTGCATACATTATGCCTTTCTATGCTTTTGGTTTTTTCTTATACTCTCTTGGAAAGTTTTATTTTTCATTCTGCTACCTTCCCTGCACCCAGCAAGAGAATATTCTCCAGAATAAGAACAAGATGTGCAGGCAGTATTTTTATTTTCTTTTCAGAAACCATTACAGCACAGCATAACAATTTCTCCAGTACAAACCACCTGAGCAACACTGGGATCTTTAACTAGCAGACTACTCAAAAGTCTCCTCCAACAACCTATCAAAAGATTCTGGTCTTCTCTGAAACCTCCTTCAATTTAGAAAATGTCCCAATATCCCATGATTTTATTTTTAGCTTTACATTTTACTCACCAAAACTCTAATCCATCCACTTTTTCTTATGTTACACTACTTCTTTTCAGCCTTCTATGGAACTTCTTGAATCCGACATACCTGAGCACTTTTATTCTGCCTTACATGATAAAGCTGAAGCAGACCAATGCCTAATGTCATAGGATACTAATGCAAGGAGCAGGAGTCAATATTTGCTTCAATGTATTAGCTAAGGATGGAAGGGGATGAGGGGAAGAATAAAAGAGGGATACACAATGTGCAGTCTACTTTCTGACCTTGAAAAGGTTTCCTTCTGTGATTAGAGTTTGCATTCCAGGCTAGTTACATTCTGGCCAAATTGATTTTCCCAACCTTACATAACTGAACTCTGTTCTTCATTATGTGGGTGTAAATCTGCAGCAAAAACTTTGAACTTTCAATGAGTAATTCTAGATTGATGCCAGAGTAATTGAGAGCAGAATGTAGCCTCTTGGTTGCTCATAAATATTATGCTATTTAAGATTTCTATCCTCCAACACACTTGCGAACATTCAGCTTTACCCTAGACCCCTCTTTTTTCCTTCAAGCTATTCTACAAGTTGACACAACCAATATTTGGAATTTTTAACACAAATCATATTTGGAAATATTCTACTTCCAAATCAAGAGAACGTATGTATGAAGAGGAGCTTTTCTTTCCTCACAGAAAATCTTTAAGAACAATACAGAAGCATTCTTCTATGCTGAGACAGGTTGCATGCATGACTGTCCAGCTCTTTTTCAAGTCTGCAGAACTATTATTGCTTAATTATCTCTAGACTGCTAATATTATTCAATTAGCAGGCAGCTCAGAAAGTTCACTAAATCTGTATCTTTAAAACTGTTACAGAGCTGTTTTGTAATCACTGACCTCATTAAAAATAAAAATTATTTCAATGAAGTGTACTTTCTATGTGTTGGGTAAACTTTATCCCTGGTATAAGTTTAATTAATTCCAGTGAGTTTTCTTCCAGTAGAAAAGAATTTATTGTTTATATTATATGCCAACAATTTGCCAGATTTAACAAAATATGAATCCTTCTTATATTACAAATTCTGTTTAAAAATTTATCCCAGTAGGGTTTTTTTGAAACAGTTTTGCTGATAATGTCACCCTGTGTTTGCCCTCCACAGAAGCCAGCAGGGTCACAGAGTTATTCTTGCACATGCTAGTGGCTTCAACCCACCCTGTTTGTTCACATAACACCAGAGTACCTGGAGCTCAGAAATTCTGATATTGTCCAACTGTGACTAGAGAACTGCTTTTCTTTGATCTTTGATTTCAAGAATACCACACTTTCCCCCTCTTTGAGGAAAGACAGTTGGTTTTAATTAAAAAAAAAAAAAAAAAAAAAAACATTAAACAGGAGAACTTCCCAACAGGAAACAGAGTTAAAATGAGCCAAACCTTAGCACCATACCTTTCAGATCATACCCTCAGCTGGGTGTGAATATCCAGTCATTTTAAACTTCAGCTTAGGCCACCTTAAATTCTCACTAATAATATCTGGATTTACAGAGTACATATGAAATGAAAATCTTACAGAACTATTCCTCAAACATGGCTTCAAGCTAGGCTGTTGAAAGGCTAGAATTTTAAAGGTCTCTACTTTAAAGGTCTCTGAGTAAGCAATTCTCACTGATTTCAATGAAAGGGAGAGGGAAAATCCATCCCTAATTGCAGTAGTCTCAGGGAACCCAAGAACCAAGCCAAATTTCCACAAAAATCTTTCCACAGACAGAAATCTTTCCATAGACTTCAGTGGCCACATGTGCTAAATAGTTCTCACTCAAGGACTCTGAGGCTGGGATTATATTATTCACTTATGTAAATGAGTTCAAAGAAAATGTAGAAATTAGTGGGGATGGTAGAAACTTTAGGACCATTATGAGATTTGCTTAAATTGGCAGGCTAAACTATTCAGCATCACTTCTGTGAACTCTGAAACAAATTTGGCTTAAGCAAAAGCTCTTCTGAACTGATTAAAAGACTTATCAAGGCTGGTTTTAAAGATTTATTTATTCAAATTCTCTTATTCTACTGGCAGCCAAGTTAAAGTCAAAACTCAACTGTGATTGGAAAAAAATCATTTGAATGTCAGTGGGTTATGTAAAAGCTGAGACTTTTTGCCCAGAAGTAAATCTGTGAATCCTATATTGATAGTGCTAGTCTGAGAAGTCAGAAAAGTATTTAGAATCTGAAAGCCTCAGATGCTTTTTAAATTATTTTGAATCCATATAAATTTGCTGGTTTCTCCTTTCTGGAGAGAGGTCACTGAGAGAAGCCAATGCTTTTTTTGCCATGATATAAGAGCAAAATGTCTATTCCCAAATGCCTTCCAAAATCCAAGTCTCATGCCCTGGAGTTATGACCCTAAAGGCAGGGTTCTTTTTGAAGTCTATTAGAAACCTTCTTATAGATTTTAATTTTATACAGATGAGACTGTATAGCAATGGGAAGCAGCATCAAACCTCAGTACTCCCTTTCTATTTGTTTCAAGATAACAATCATAGCCACAGGATCCCAAGATCTGTACAAAGAACAGAAAAGGGTCTTTCCTCCCTGAGGGAATATTTTGGGTGAGAGATACCATCTGCATTTTGATGGTGATACCTCAACATTGCCTAATATGCCAGTCTATTTGAAGAGATCTGAACTGTGAAATCAGTATATCATCACAACTATGCTGCTAAGAAAAATATTGTGAGTGATTATGATCTTAGAGTCTGTAGAATTCAGATGGAAAAGAGTGGATACTCAGAAAAGGTATCTACTTGAAGGAAAAGCAAGATGGCATCCTATCACCATCCATCATCCATTCATCCCTCCATGCATCTATCTACGTCAAAAATGTTATGGGAGCCTGGCCATTCATTATTCTCCTGTTCATTTTATTCATATACCTATCTACTGAAAAAGAAAACAGTACTGCCATATCCTTATGCTTACAGTAAGGGGCATTTATGAGTCATGACCTGGATTCTACAGTATTTTCATCATTAGCCATTCTACTGTCCTTCAGCTGATCAGTGTAGGAAAAAATCCAGATTATTATGCATAGCCCAGGACTGCATTTCAGTCAAAAATCCTATGACTTAACCTGCCTCCAAATCCTTCTAGAGCCCTTAATTATAAAGATTTGAAAATGTACCCTATAACTATTATGAGTTCAGCTTGAAATTAATAGTTGGGTTTTTCCCCTTTTACAAAATTCCTAACTAACCATAATTTTTTTACTTTAAAGATTCTACAGTAAATCCAAGTTTTATTAACAAGGAGCTCTTAAAGAGGACAACTGAGAGTCACCAGACATTTTCTTCTGCTTGCAGCTTAACCTGTTTTGAAACAATCTGGGTCTATAGAGTTTGTTAGATGTACGCATAAATGCATAATATAAACAGTTAAGGAGCGATTTTTAAATTTTCTTTCCCACATTAAGCCAAATATGATGAGGTATAGATTAAAACAGATGAGTTCAATTGTAGTGAAATAAGCTAAGGCATTCAAGTAGCCTTCAGCTGTACACTAGGGTAATGTAGTTCCTAAGGGTTTGATCCTGCAGCTCTAGCACATACTCACTTCTCATTGCCAGCAGGGGTTCAATCATGAGATGCAGACTATAAAGACATATCCATTTCAAGTTATTAAGCAGAACTTGCAAGTTGGAGCTGGTGGGAGTTGTGCAGATATAGGACAGTAGCTGGCTCTGAGGTTTTTGCTAATTTGTTCACCATCCTTTGAAGCACAAAAGCAGGAAAGAAAACCACATGAAATATTAAATCATCCCACATTTCCAGGAAGGTTCTGAAACAATTAAAAGCTACTACCCTAATGTATAGATGTTATTAGTTTCTCTAAGAAACCCAGAAAAATTGTCATAGGAGTAATAAACTTTCTGCTTACAAGTACAATAGCAGAGTTCATGTTTGGTTATCTATTGAGCACTTAATAAATAACTGTAAAAGCACAGGCCATTATATTTCAGGCAAGAGTGATTTTATTAGGAAATTGATTTAGATATTCCTCCAACTCTGAAGACATACAACCATCACAGTTTTATATCTGGACTTGACAAAGAGAATTTGTAAAAAAGTGAGCAGACAGATGGCAACAAAAGAAATGTTTCCAAAAAAACCCTAGATGAAATATATTAAGAAAATCGAAATTCCAGCCTGAAAACTAAGAGCAGATTATTTCTTCTTTATTTTTAGAAGTAGTCCTGCTTCTTGTCTACAAACTATTTTTTTCTTTTTCAAAATTCTTCATTGAAACTGACCTGTTTAAGTTATATTTTAAATCAAGTAGTGATAAATTTCAGTGATTAATTACATCAAAAAGGTACTCAAAAGCGCATCTTTGCTACATTTCTTCCAAATATTATACTCTTAATTTTGAAAGTGTTTCATTTCAAAACATTCCATATGTTTTATTTATGAAAAGCATTTAAAACATATTTGATCAAACAAAATACTTTTCTCTCTCTAAAACAATTAAAAAATTTTAAAATAGATTTGCACAGCTGTAGGGCAAAAGAAGAATAGCTGATGCTGGCAAGCAGCTGTTGTGCAGCACGCCTGTTTTGCAAATGAATCATAATTGTCTCTCTTGAAACTTGTGCTCCCCCATCTGTCTGTTGTATCCCTTACAGAGAGGAACATGTCTCAATCAAATTATGAACTACATTTTGTATTATGTTAGAACACATGTCTAATCTTGCCCAAAGCAAACCTATCAAATTCCTTGCCAGACAGCTGCCTTTTCTACAAGATGCTTGACATCTTAGTGAAAGTATAATGTTGAAAAACCATTGAAGCTGCAATTTGAAGCCTACTTCTTCAGCTGTTAAGTCTACTTCAACTGTTTGACCTAAGTTATCCTATGGAATAGCTATTCAGTGCTAGGCAGGGAGTCAGTAGAACTTGAGAGATAACAAAATGGAAAGTGAGCCTTTGAGAAGACCAGCAGAAGTCATTGTTATGACCTGATCTGTACTGAGAGAAAGTAATCACACCAGAGAGTAACAGAATTAAAGAGGCAGAAGAGGTTTTGCCTTTTCTAGGGCACACACAAGCAGGGATTCATCTCATGCATCTTCATCGATCTATGTCTGAGCAAGCCAGCCTCAGCTGAAGTTATGTTCAACAGAGAGAACCTAGAGGCTGCTGTGAGTATGAGGCTGATCAACCTCCTGAGATGCCTGTTTCCTTCTATTGACTACATTGTGAGTCTCCTGTAGGTATGACTGGATTGGCATAACAAGGTTACAGTTTCAAGTTACAAAACTTGAGGCAAAACCAGTGAATTGCTAAATTAGACTATTCACATCTTTTGTCCTCTTGACCCCAACATCACTCCCAATTCCATGCCACAGGCCTCTGCTCCTTGGCAGTGCCAATCATGTCTATTAATGGAATGGATCAATTTTTAAACAAACCTTTTTTCCTTTTTTTTTCCCCCAAGGACTTATCTTTTTTTCTTTTGTTTTTCCTAAGGATAGAATAAATTGCCTAATCTAACTCCAGAATAACCAACAGGTTGAGCTGCAAGCAGAAAAAAATGTCTGGTGACTCTCAGTTGTCATCTTTAATAGCTGCTTGCTAATAAAACTTTGATTTAGTACAGAATCTTTGAAGTGTATTCTAAGTCAATCAAAAGTCCATCTCATACTCAGTAACATGAGCTTCAAATTACAATCCAGTTATCCAAGACAACTGAAATTCTGGTGCTAAGGACAGAAGCATCCTATACCACCAAAGATGTGTTCTGAGACTGTGACTGTGCACTGGTCCCATATATAAGGATGGTCATTATGTCCCATCCGAAACCAGCTGAGATGGGACTAAATGGTCCCACTTGGCACATACAGTAGATACCTTGCATCCACTTAAACTGCAAGTTCTTTAGGTCAATAGCTCCTATTGTACATCTCTAAATTGATGGTCCCCAAGCTTTCTGGATAATTTTTAGCCTGCACTACTTCTGCAAAGTTTCAAGAACCCTCATTATGAAACCAGGGATCAGAACACAAAACACATATTGAAGGCCAGCACTGAACACAATCCTGGCTTTGCCGCAAGCCCTGATAATCTGAGAGCTACAGTTCTGAACTAGGTAGCACAAGAAGACCTGTTTCGCTTCAGCACAGTACTAAACCCAAACAGCAACAAAACCAGTGCTGTTATTTTATTCTTCATCATACATATGGGACTATTCAGGTGGTGGATAACATCAGATAAAACTGTAGAGGTAGAAGAGAATTGCACCATTGCAAATTTCCTGTGGAGGAAAATAAGTCTCAGAGAGCACACAATCAATCTCAAGTCTCAACAACTTTTGTACATAGCCACAAATCTGAACAGTTTTTGGCAAGTAGATAAATGGTCCTGATGCAGCTCAAACTCATAGCCTTGTAACAACCTCCCATCTTTCACTGACAATTAACAATTGTATGTGCAACACAAGAAACCATACATGAATTTAATCACCTCTGGTCCTTCTCTTAATTTATAAGGAAAATTGTTCCCAAAGTGCTTCCAAACCAGTACTTAATGTCTTTGACTATCTACACATAGTAACAATATATGAAAATCCAAGATTCTTTCTCAGAATTTCAACAAGTAATAAGGTAACAAACGTAATATCTGTACTTGGGCAGACTTAACAACATGATCTCTTTGCACTTAAACAATCTGTCAAACCTTTAAGATTTTTTCAGGATACTTCAGCTCCAGAATATGACAGCAGAATGACATAAACATATTTTATAATTTACATGTCCTTCAGACATCAGGTAATAGGCAAACTTCATTAAAGCACTCCAAAAAGTATTTATATATGAAAACCGGAAACCTTTTGGGAACAGCTTTTATGAATTTAGCAGGAAAAAAGCAAATAAAAATATAGTCAATGAAAAAAGTGTTTTTTCACTTGTGGTTGTGCTTTATCCATTTAATTCTTTCTGTTCACACCTCAGTCCTTAAAGTGGTTGCCTATGCAGGTACATAGAATGATATTATGAAGCGTCTCACTGCATATTTATCCTTCAGTGTTATTGCTTATGGATAGTCTTTACAGTATATTTTGGCTCAAAGGCAGAACTCGCTCTTAATTTCCTCTCTTTGATATGCTTTCTGCTCTCAAGATACAAGAGCTCCAAGGATATCAGCTCAGAAGGAGCACAGAGGTATCTGGGCTATGACTGCAATTCATGTGACCTCATCTGGCTTGACGTGACTGGTGGCAAAACCTCTCAATGGGCTACCTGCATTTTTATCTAGACAAAAAAAGGATTGAAATTACTTTCTCTAACTAGAAGGACAGTTCCACTTCCTGTCACTCCATGTTTTTAAGGACCATAGGGCTGTGTGGTAGCCTTAACTGCAATGTTTCTTGATTTACAAGCCAAACTGGGTCTGTGCTGAGGGCTTTGGGGAAATTTTCCATTTAATCCAAGTACTGGTTCAGTCCTTCTAACACTGATAATACAAGGAATATCAACGCCAATTATATATTACTCTGATTACCATCACAAAAATCCTAGAAATTTGCCTATGAAGGGCTCTCCAGAGGGTATCCAGTCGACCGCCAAGCACAGAGAGGGATTAAATAGAGGGGCCACACACATTAGCTAACTGCCTGAGCACTTCTTCTCCATCTCCCATGAAGGGGATTATACAATCTTGTTAAGCAACCTGTTCCAGTACTTTATCTTCAAAGCAATTAGAAAGGTTTTCCCGGCACATGGTGTTTTGGTAACAGCATGTATTCTGGCTCGGGAGAGGTTTGGATGACAAGGGAGTATGTGTATGGGAGTGGCCTTTGGCAGCAGGAAGTATTAGGGTTGTTGCTTTTGTAACTTGAGAAGTTGCCCTGAAATCTTTCTTGTGGGCAGCACCTCAGTAAGTTTAGTCAAACTTTGTTCTGTCACTGATCATGTTTGTGAATAGTCTAAATTTTTGGGTACTGATTTTATCACACCTCACAGTGCAACTTTTCTACAGTATTTCAGACCAGAATGGGAAAAAAAAGTCCATTACTATTAACCACTTCTTTTTGCATACAATGTTACTATAGTCTTTCCTTCAACAAATAATTTACTAATATACATGGAAAGCAAACAAGAATGTTTCTAAGAAAATAAAGCGGAAGATGGTCCAAATAAAAAGACAAATACTTTTCAAAATGCATACATAAAAAATAAAGTCCTCAATTCCCAAAAAAATTATTTGTATATTTAACTCTCACAATTTAAGTGGCAATTTTAGCAAGATAAATTAATTAGTGGGAATTATGCAACTAAATCTTTTTGAAGGAACCTAAAAATCCCTTTGAATTTTTTCTACCAGATCATGTTGAGGAGAATAAAACAATTTTATGAGACTACTACGTTGAGATTCAATTGCAACAGCGCTATATAGTGATGTAGGGTGTCTTTAATAAAGGCTGCTCCCCATTGTGCTCTGCAGTTCTTGGCAGACCTGAGCACAAGGGAAATTGTTAGTTTATAGCAGTCAGGTCTACTGGTCTTTTGGTTGTGCCTGGGTTCCCCTCAATGTTGAATTAAGTGAATTTGGCTTACAGGCAAGATATCTGGCTGTGTTTCTTTTATTTATATTTCAGCAAGAGATTGTAAATATGTATGTACATACATGCAAACTGGTTTCATTCCTAACTTTACAAAAGTTTCTCAAACATACTCAGTTTTGGTTTCCCTCTTATTTAATTCTTGGGCAATTTAATCTTGATTTCTCCAATGCAAAATGGTGAAAAATGAAGAAAAGAGGAAAAGCCACTGGAGGCCTAGAGACAGCTCTGTGGCAGGAAGGAAGAAAAAACCACTGCTAATACCTCTGCTATTATAGGAGGATATTCCATTTAATCATAACCCTCATCACAAAGTGCTCCTCAGGAGAGTATTACAAATCAAAATTTGCATATATTATACAAAGGCTCAGTTTTACTAAACTACATGTGTCTCTAATGTTTTGGCAGATTATTATAAAATGGGGCTAAGCCCAACACAACTTTAGGAAGTATCCAGGCCCATATGCCACCCAAAATACAAAGATGCCTTGTAATTTTGCAGTGCATTCTCCTTTTATTTCAGTTCAAATGGCTCAGATTTTGCTGCTCCCTACAATCTTTTTTCCCTTCTGACAATCTGAGCTAGTGTCTCCTGGAGCCTATCTGCCAGACATGGCATTACCTTCCATGTGACTCTGCAGATCATCTTGCTCCAAGGGCAGTTCTTCCTACCACGTCCTCCCCTGACATTTCAGAGAGAAAATTTAGCTGAAACTTTTCACAGTTTTCAGACTAATTATCCATTCCCTCATGAAGCAGTAAAAGACAGCATTTGCAGTGCCTAAGGAACTCTTAAATTAGGCAGGATGATTTTGAAAATTAGAAAAACTTAATGAAAAATCAGACATTCACTAAAATTACTCCATACACATTATTGCAAGACATACTTATGATTTTCAGGCATTTTAAAATCTGGTTTTAATAGATTCTCAATTTAACGTTGTTGTAACAGTAAAGGTGACAAGCCAATAAAAATATTTGGTGAGTAATTTTTTTTTTCTAGAGTGGAATATAATGAACCCAGGTTAAGACAGATACAACAATCTAACCAAGTCCGTGTCTATCATTCTTGAAATAAAAACTGATCTGTAATTTACCATGGAAAAAGCTACAAAACTGTGGGTTTGCTATAAAATGGATCTTAACATTTCAACCCATACTGGGTGACAGAGTGCAAAAAGAAAGAAAAAAAAAGAAAATAAAATAAATAAAAGGAAAGAACTTGAAGCAAAGAAACTGTTTGATTTGGACTTACTTTATTTCGTAAGAAAAAGAAAAAAAACTCAGGCTCAGGAGAGCAAAAATTAAGGCATGAAAAAGTAGGGAAAAAATTTTCACCCCTCCCTTAAACTGTACATTCCTACTTAGCCATTGTATCTACATAGAACTCTTTTCAAAATGCTAACTGAAGAAAGGAATAACTTGGTTCCTTAAAGCTTTGTTAACGTGTGTGCACAGAAGCCACTCACAGCAGACCAACTTTTGACTACGCTAGCATTTTTTTCCAGAGGAATGTCTTGTCTCTATAAACATGGCAGCATCAGGGTCAAAACTGCTTTTCATTTCAAGAGTTTCTCGCAGAATACAAAATTGCCTCCTTGATTATCTCATCCAGGATATCTGTATTTTTCCAAAAGCATCTGCATGGCCAAATCCCTCTCCATCTCTTTCACTAGAAGTTGCTACTCTAAAATATGCAGAGGAAGAAATAACAGGAAATTCATGTCAAAACAACAGAATTATTATATGCCTTCATGAAAGACAAAAAGGGGATGTACATTATTTTTGGCAAGATTCAGAGAAGCAAAGCAATGAACTGTCTGAAATGCTCGTTTAAAATTTAAGGAATTAGCCCAAAACAAATGCCATGGATTTGCATATGTCCAGCTAGGTATAAAAAGACCAGAATTTTTCCAAATACCACTCAGTGTCTTCCATCTTCTGGAAAAAACCTTAGTCCACTGACAGTGCACAGAACTGAGTGCCATTTTAGCGAAGAAGAATGAGGACAAAGCAGCTCTTATTCCTTTGAAGGAGATATTTAGAATGGATACTTGGAAAAATTTTATTTAGGAAAAAAAGTAGTTAATGGTTACATAATAGAAAGTGTAGGGAAAAAAAGAGAAACTTCAGGCTATGCACACACAAGGAAACAGCCTGCTATATGATTTCTACTAAGGTCAAAGAGGCAAAGCAGCTTTCATGACACAGAAGCTGTGGAAAATCCCCAGGAAATAAGAGATCAAAGCAAACCAGATCTCAAAAATAGGCCAATTTTCCCAACATTAAACTCTAGATCACCATAAGAGCTATTTCCAACATATAATGAGCTTAAGTAGAGTACCTCTTTTTTCCCTAATGTAATGATTTTTATCACTCCCAAAGTAATAAATACTCTGAGTAGATTGATAGATTTTCTGGTTTTGAACATTAAAAAAAAAAAGAAGAGGCAACCTTAGCCTATTATATGAATGCTGTAATCAGATTAATCCACATACAAAATTCCTTTTCCCAAGGCCAGACTTAACTCAGATAAGTGTGCTGCTGCAAATACCACACAAGCTCATCTGTAGACAGTTGACTGCAAAATAGAAAGAAGGTGTAGGAGGGCTGAAAGCTCGAAACATCAAATTAAAACCAGAAAATATATATGTATTTTTTAATTGTCAGAATAATTAACCAATAAACATGTAACAGTCAATGATTGTGGTGATCTCTTCATTACCGGCAATTTTTTAGGTAATACTAAATTTTTGCTGAAAAAACAGACCTTATTTCAGCCACAATTATGGGAGCTCAGAAATCCAGACTAGATATCTCAAAGCATTCCCATCATCTAATGTGTCAAGTAACCTCAGTTTTAAGAAGAAACCAACCATAAAGCAAATCAGCAAATATAAATGTAAAGGAGAGAGATTGAGAGCTAGATGTGCATGCAGTGTATTTTCCAGGCAGAAACAGCCCTGACAGTGCAGATCTCAAATACAGCCTCTGTCTTCTAACAGTAAGAGAAAAAGGCAACTGATATAACACAGGCAGCGCCAAGCTATTGAATTATTATCCCAAGGTACCAGAGAATGAAAATAAAGGCAGGAGTTTCTCTCTGTGTATTCTGTTCTCTGCCCTCTGAACAGGGTGGGAAATACCTCAAGTTGGTTACTCATTGTCCTGGATGATTGGAGGTAGATCACAAAGGAGTAATATAGAGCTCCAGCTTTGAACACAGAAAAATAGATTGATTCAGAGAAGGGCTACTTCTGCTCTAAAGCTATTTTGAGGTGTTTCTAGCATGGCTAGAGCTGCCACAGGGCTGATCTCCATCCCAGGACTCAGTGGTGGTTTTATTACTGATGGTGAGACCAACCCGCTCATGCATATTTGCTTGAGGAGGCTGGTTTTTCTAAATGTCAAAATTACCACAATAAACACAGATTTTGCACATCTCTATTTACATACATATCTCCAATATAATCTAAACCCAAACATATATCATTAAAACATTTCAATGTCTTTACCTAGACATTTACTGGGAGACCTGTAGAAGAAAGTGGAAGGGAATTGACTTGCTTTCCACGTGAACACAGCATGATTACCACTTCTCCTGTCATCTGTTAAAAGAGGAGAGTTTGGGCTAAAATAACATTTCTGTATTGAACTACTCAAAGCACTGAGCAGCTGTTGTTGCTCAGAGATTTTCCTAGCTTGTGCTCATCCACATTTTATTTAATGTGGATCAAGCAGGGCGTAAAATCTTTCCTCACAAGCTTGTCCTTGACTAGGGCTGTGTGCTCAAAAGCTTGTCTTTTCCTTCAGCTGTATCAGCTGTTATAATAAAAGATAGCACATCTCCCTATAAACCATAATCTCTCCTTCCATCAATGGAAACTGAAATATCTGTAGCTGAAAGCACCATTTTCCCTCTGACAAAGGCAAATGTTGAATTCAGAAAGTTGAAAAGAAGCGAGTGTTGGGCATTCAACAGCTTGATGAGATCTCGTGGAAATAAAAAATCTAAAATGCAGATGTCAGTTACAGTGGAAGCCAAAGAAAAAATGAAAGCTGTAACAAATGAAAAAGTGTTAAAAAGGAACTCAGGCTGACTGCTTGACTGCTTTGATTTTCTGATTGTCTGGTCCCAGTTTCTATATGATTTTAGCTAGTTTCAATCTGGCCCCAGGTGAGTCAAGGATAGGTGCATATTGCTGGAGGAATGAAGGCTTCTCAACAATATCTTCTCTCTCTCCAAATGCAACAGCATTTGAAGAGCTAAGTACTCTTAGTGCAGACTGAGACACAGGGCCACAAAGGCCTGTTAATCCAGCAGCTCATAGAAAAACTGCACATTAACAGCACTGTTTCAAATGCCTTATTTGGACCTAAGGCACACATGTATTGAAAGGTGTGAAAAATGCAATGTGCAATCAGTGTGATTCTGTGGCTGTACATGGAGGGACTGGGCTCCCATCTGATAACGAGTTTGCCTTGCTCCCCCTTGTTAATGGTAGGAGGCAATTTGAGGGAGAGGAGGCAGACACCAGGAGTACCATTATGGCTTCACACCTGTCATCATGGGTTTTCCTTAGAGTGAGAGAAGAAAACATTCCCCTTCATCCTATGAAACTTACTAGAAAAACTGCTTTAGGCTCTTGGCAGACCTTTGGGGAATTCCTGTGAAATACTGGGGCTGACAAGCATTATAGTTATGGCACTAAGTGGGTAAATGTCTGAGCGAATGTCCTCTGTGACTGCTCCTGTTTCCTGCTAATCCCATCAAATCTGGCAGGTTTGACTGTATGTTTTCTGAAAGGAGGAAACAGTCATGCATTTGCAGTCTGATGAGAGATAATTTAGAGTCTTTTCAAGTGACAGGAGATGGGAATGGTGGGAGGAGGGAGGAGAGAAAATTACACTCCATGAATGTTCATGAGTTTGTGTAATTATACAATTGGAGGTAGATAGGAAAGGACTAATATCAAGCTGCAACTGTGACCTAGAATTTCAACAGCAAAATTGTATTCTACTGTAGGGGTAGCACACACACTACTCCCCTTTATTTTAGCTTGTACTTATCTGACAGGTTTATTCCCAATACTAACTTTGATGTCAAATCACTAAAGGAAAATAGTGCCATATGTGAACACAAGGAAGAATAGAATATGAAAGGGTCACTGATAAGTAATTACCTCAATTTGTAAAACATGTCTCTAAGCACTAACCATGACACAGCTGCCTGATGACACAGAGGCCACTACAGTTAAGGATTTACCAGTGCTTTTGTTTAAAATTCCTACATCCAGAGCTTTATAACTTGTCCATAAACTTTGGAAAACAGATTACTGTGGCTGAGGTTAAATATTGACCTGGCTGTGCCATTAAACTGGGTATTATCTAAGCCTGAAAAACATACAGAAAACAGAAAGAACTTTCAAGTAATATGATTTAAGAAGAGATGCCCTATTTAAAGTGTAAGGGGCTGCATCACATCCATCACAGACATTGTCTCAGCTGAAAAGCTACCACAAGAGGCATTGCACACTTTCCTCAACAAGCAAAAAAAATTGCAGAAAGCATCCATTACGAGATTATAGCTGTACCTTCTTATTTATAACCTATGCATGATAACCTAATGCTCAAAGTTCATGGCATTTTGATCTCCATGAAGAAGCCTGAGGACAAGTGTGTTTCATCCTCACAGAATGACATTTCATGAATTGTTGTAAAGCGCAGTAGGAAAGTAAAATATTTACACTCCTTCTTACACTGAGGTGAGTTGAAAGTAGCCCCAAAGCTAAGTTTTTTAGCGCCACAAAATGTCTTCCTGGATACAGTCCCCCTGACAAACAGCTGGATGCACTTTTTCTTCAATGTATGGTTTCCTTGTAGGATGAAAATAACTTGCTTTGAAAAAATGCTTGAGGCAAAGTTTACGATTGCTTAAATAAATGTTTACAGTAAGATTTCTAACATCCATAAAGTCAAGATGCTTTTTGATATATGAAAAAAAAAGCAGATGCATACCTCCACCTCATGTATGAGAGTTCCCTTACAAAATTACACCTTACCTTCACAGTTCAGCAATATGATTGCTTATATATGTACAGAATAAGTTTGTTTTAATATAGCCAAAATTCTTCCCCCTGCAATATGTATAAATTGCATACATTGAAACCAAGTTTGATTCTGGTTTTAAGGATCTATCAAAGAATTAATACGAGTTAATACGAAAAAATGTCTGACAGAAAACAAAAGCAAAACCTACATCACAAAGTTTTGTGGTCTTTTTGCCTACTGGTGTATTGGAGACAATTCCAACCTTAGGCACCTTTATAAAGGGTACAAAATAAAATCGTATGTAACAACTACCTTTACAAAATTTACCAACAAATTTTATTTTAAAAGAAATAGAAATCACAAATGTGACCAATCATGCACATATATAAAAATGCTCACAAAGATAAGTAATTAAAAAAAGTAATTGTTCAGCTGAACACAAGAAACATCCAAATAGAAAAATATGTGAAATATATTGTGATCCAACTGTATTACTGAAGGCCATTATATTTCTCTTCATAATAAAACTGAATACATTATTTCAAACACAAAAGTCCAAACTTGCCTCCTAGGTCCTTAGTATAAATTACTTTGTTTAACATTAGACAGTAAAAAATTGTTGATGAAAGGCAAATTAATTTCAAACAACCCATATGTTTCTCACATGCTCTAAATTGGTAAGGATGCATTAAAAATATCAATATTAAAAGAAAATTTAGCTGTGTTAACACCACTTTTAACAGTTGTATTAAAATGAAATCAGATTATACCCACAAACATTCAGTAATCTAATGGTTAAAACATTTAAATTACTGAATTGACAGTTCAGCACACTGAAATCATAGTTCACAAAAAAGGTTAATAGTGAACCAGTGGCAAAATCTGCAGCCACAAGTTGCACTAAACAGGATACCACACAAAATGCTTTCATAGAACAAATAATGCCAGAAATTATCAGGTGCTGCACCACAAACTACACAACAGATGGGAAAAAATCCAGTTCTATTCTGATTATGAGCAAATTTTTTTTGTTTAGCTCATAAATGCATTTGATCTAAACTATAGCATTTCAAAATTATTGGTGGATTTCTTAATGTTTGAGTAAGCCATAGAGGCAAGATGTTGATTTAGATTGAAGCAATATATTAACTTTCCTATAAACACTGGCCTTGGTATTTGACTTACAGGTGGTGCATTGCTGTCCAAAACACCATGTAAAAAACACAGTGTTAGGAAGTGGGCAGAGAAACTGCAAAAAAATAAACAAAATAAGTAAAATACCCTTATTCATTCCAGATTAAATTCACCGCTGTGCAGAGAGCTGGCACAGAACTTGTGTACTTCTTATGTCTTACTTAAGTCCCATTTTAGAAATGAGTGCATAAATTCATGCTGTCACAAATATTTCTTAGACTCTATAAACTATGTCTCCCCTCTCTCCATGCATGTGAATTTCTGCCTTTCCTGCAGTATGCCAATCCTGATTAAAAACAGTAAATAATGATTTTTTTTTTTTCAATCTGAAGTATCATAGTTATGTCCCTGATTTTCCATGAGCATGTGCACAAGTTTCAGTAACTCTTGGAATAATTTATCATTACTATATTATTCTTTAATTTTGTCCTAATCAGGTACTATTAATGGAATACTGAACAACTTCCAATATTTATATTTTGTTCAATTTAGCTTTCTATTCTTCTAGGACAAAAAGCTGCAACATGATAAAATTCAAATGAAGCAAATATTTTATTTTAGAACTCATGCAGGAGGTTACCCATATCACAAAAATACTTCTTTTTCCACTAATTTCCTATTGAGATGCAGAATTTAGGGACATGCCAAAAATTTTTCCAGTTGGAAGCACTCCATCCAAACGCCTTCCAGAAGGTATGTTCCCCAAAACTTCAACTTGGAAGAGTGCAGCTTTGATAATTTAGAAAAGTATGCCACAATGAAATGAAAATATTGCTGTTTTTCTCTGGTTCAGCTCTAGTGCACTGAAATGAGACCTCAAGGTCTTGCTTCAAATCACTTTAAAACCCCATTAAGCTGCACTTCCCAAGGTTGTTACACAGTGAGTGAATTCGTTTGAATGGCTGCTTTCACACAAGGCATGTCTTGCTCTGGCACCTCCTGCCACATTGGCACACAGAGCCATGTGCACCAGTGCCACACTCATGCAGGGGCAGAGGAGCCATCAGGTGAGATTTAAGGGATTTGGGATGTGGAGGGAAGCAGCAAAAACCTGCAATGCTGTCAATGAGCCGTTTGTATATTTGTCAAAACCCACCTGGATGATTTCCTGGGTAACCTGCTGGCCCTGCCTTGGCAGGGGGCTTGGACTGCGTGATCTCCAGAGGTCCCTTCCAACCCTGACTATTCTGTGATTTAGTGATCCCTAGCAAGAAAAAGTTGTCTTATCCTAGGTGCAGAAAGTTAAAATTTAATCCTTAACAATACTACATATCGGATCACACTGTGGAAACTGTTTTCCTTCTGGGAGTCTTGAAGACAAGAGTGTTTTTTTCTCTGGCAAGCTCCATTACTGCCAAGAGCATTACAGGGAACATTTTGCCATCTTTAGAGTAATAGATGATGTTTGCATGAAAAAAAATCAGAATGCATTTTGATATTTCCATATCAAAATTTGCAATCCTCACACCTACACAGACAAGCCAAAAAATTCAATTTTTTATCTGACAGTAGCATCAAAATTTACTTCTGAATGTTTATAATAAGCCATTATCTCTAGTGAAGTAACTTTCATTATTAAAAGACCAGCACTGAGCAAAGCATCACAGACTGTGCATATAAATACCAAGAAAAGCTAAGACTGTAAAGTTAGCTATTTTAAGAGACAAAAACAGCCTCCCAAAACACCTGCATTTAGACCTGACATGCCATACATTGCTAGAAGCAGACTTAGCAAAGCTTGATAGCCTGCCATGATGCATGATCCTCTAATTGCATTTTTCTAGCCTAATCCCACTGATGGTTGTTACTGACTTCTCAGTACCTAGGAGAAGATACTTTACTCAAAAATGCACAGGCTGATCTACAGACATCTGCAATAGTACTGTTTTCATATCATATGAGCAGTTTCTTTGAAGCAGAAATACATCATGTGATTCCTGGACACAGGCAGTTGCATCTGGAAAGTATACAATTAAAAAAAAAAAAACCCAAACCCAACAAATAAACAAAAAGGCTAAATTTAACCCAAGCTAACCTAAAAAAAGAGGAAGATTTCAGTTAAATTTTCCCAATTAGGAGTATAAGGTTGCTGAGAAAAACATTCCCATCAAAGAGTAAAGAAGATTCTGTATTTGGGGTTTTCCTTAGACACACAGCTGCTAGACATAAGGAGTTCAAGTTAAATTGAGTGCTTTCATTTCATTATATCCTTGTTGAAATACCTGAAATACTGAACAACTAATAGAGAAAAAAGTGCCTATTTTATGATCAGGGAGAAGAGGAAAGACGGCTCAATGGAATGCTTAGCAATAGTTGCAGCAAAGATTTTGGACTTGGGTGAATAAACAGTCTCCATTAAAATGTTTACCCTTCAACCAGAATGCTGCTCAGTATAGGCAGCCTCCAAACATTGAAGAAATTATTTTCATTCTTTGAACTATGTTTCTGTTGATGCATTGCCCAAGTGTACAAAACAATATTTCATTTGACAAGATTTACAGTGAAATAAAAGCATTTCAAAGAGCATTCTCTTTAAATTGCCTTTGTGTTACACAGATGAAATAAATTTTATTACAAAAATACAGTTCTCCCAGGTTTTAGACAGATGACCTACTAAGGGACAATTAAGAGTTTATACTGAGGCATTGCTGTGCATAACACATAGGAGACACAGCTCTAAGGATTTGCCTGAGCTAACCACTGCAAAGAACTGTTTGTGACATCTGTCCTCAGCATCTCAGAAAATGTGCAGGAAGAAAATGACTATCATCTGGACTAAAATGTACAATTTCCAATGAAATGTTATTGCTCCCATACACATAAAATGAAGGAGTTAGAAAAGAGGTTATCAAGAGCAACAAAAGGATAAAAAATGAAAACACAGGCCCCAAAATGAGAAAGCACAGATGGAGTGAAAAAAATAGGTTTAGAAACAAATTAAATATATACACACTTAAAAAATGTAGTATTATATATACACACACTTAAAACACTTAGTATTCTGCACTTTTGTTCTCTGCTATGGTGTTTTCCCTTAGTGCATTTCTATGCTATCTCCATATGAACCTACTGGAGCATCCATCAGGATGCCTTTTGGACAGAAGTCCCTGAATTGGTCACACCAATAAAACTCTTACTGGCTTCAAGAAGTTCAGGTATCCAATCCACATCAGCACTTTGGTGTAGTGACCTGGAAGCACTTTCTGTATTGGCCTACAAAAGCAATATAACAAACAAAAATGCCAGCAGTCCATGCTTCCACTGCAGGGAGAGCCAGCAATGTGAGCTGTGCTCCTGGACGAGCCCACATTTCTGCCATAATTTTGAACAAATTACACCCTCCTCTGCCATACCTTGGTATTTTCCATATGAAACTGTGCTGCTTCAAATGTTGGCCATATATTCCAGGGTTTGTCTTCTCAACAAGGCAAAGAGCTGTGGTGTATGCCAGTGAACTGAGCCTGGGGCATTCCCCCAGCCTAGCAGCACGGCACCAGCCAGGCAGAGCAGTAGGGCAGTGGGCAGCCTTGAATGGTGCCCTTTTTGTCTTGGACATCCCCAGAGCTCACACACATCATCTGCAGTGCCTATCTGCAGCCCCTTTCTGCAGCTTCCGACTTGACTGTTCCCGGCACTTATGGAGAAGATGGCTCCCTACTGGCTCCTGCTGTCAACAACCTTGACATGGGCAATCAGGCCCAGCTACTTTTGAGATGAAATCCTGCCACTACGAGTCAGTGACAAAATCCCCATTAATTTCAAAAGGGCTGAAATCCAGTAATGCTGTGGTCCCCATGCTGTCCTAATACTCTGTTTATTCTAGCTGAGAAACATGTTTCTCAATGTTCACTTTTTTATCACTGGGAGTGTCCCAGTTCCCTTGTGAACACCCACTTTCTCTTTAGCTTGGCACTGATGGAAGGACTTCTCAAGCTTGCAACTCACAGGTTTTCCATTCCTAAGAGTTCTCTGCAGAAACAACACATAAAGACTCACTGGCATGTGGAAGACTCACAGTCTCTTGTACTTCTACCTGCAAGTGAACTTCTTATTACACCTTCACCTACTAGATACTCTTCTGCTGAACAGATGGGAGGGCAAGAAGACATTTCTGCAGGGAAGCACTCCAGTATTTTCTCAAGTATTCAGTCAAGTCCACGTTTCCCATGCATTTTACTCGTGACACAGCAATAAAACATTCTCCCTTTATGAGTTAAATAGGAACTAAAATTACATAATATTGACTGAACACCTGAACACTCAAAGCAACAATTTTGCTTAAACAGAAACACGCTTCTACAGAACAAACCCCAAATTTTCTCAGTCCTCAGAAAGCAGGTAAGCAACGCAAAGATGCAGTCTAAAAATCAGACCAAAGCTTTAAATATTGACTTTTTTTTTTTTTGCTACTGCTACCATTCAGATAAAAATCATACACACACCATCCCCACACCACCATATATCAAGCCTGACTGACAGCAGCACCATGAAGTTACAGCCTTCCTGCTTATTATCATGTTTTGCCAGACTACAGAAAAACATTCTCTTTTATGACACTAATTAAATTATTTCATGTCTTGATACTGCTAAAATGCCCAGAAGGATCAATTTGATGTTTCTTTAACGAGAGGAGATTCTTAGAGCCAACCTGAAAACAATCAATTGACGATACTAACAGCTGGTAGGAAAGAGCACTCCAGTCAAATGAGGAGAATCATGTCTGAGCACTATCATATAACATTGCTTAATCTCAAGGTCACAAAAGACCATTTTAGTGATCAGAAGTAATCCTTTAAACCCAGGAAGAATGCATCTTTGTTTCTGGTTGTTTGAACTGACTCAGGCAATTTAACTTTTACCCAGCTTCTCAAATTACTTTATCCATCTAACTTTAATCTCATAATAGTAGTCAAAAGGGACAGAAAATTAAGATAAAAATATAACATTTGAACATAAAATATAGTTCTGTGTTCAAAACCTTCCGGGCAAGATTTCAACCCAACTTTATCCATGTCCAGTTTTTATTCATAATAAGCAGTGCAGCTCTGTCAGCAGTTAAAAAACGGTGCTAATTATGGAAAAAGGAACTTTCAACCCCTTTTAGAAAAGAGCTGCTTCTGATTTAACATAGTTATCTCTCCCTTCCACATCCCCTTTCTTCTCCCTAATGTAAAAAATCCTCAAAAAATAAATTGCAGTATGAACCCAACTGGGATGAAGTCTTTCTTTAGAACCCAAACCAAACAGAACTGAATGGATTTGGATTCTTTTATCTGGTTTCAGAAGCATCAGAAGCAACTCTGTTTTTAGTTAAGGAAATAAAAGCTGTTTATTCCAAAAGCGGTCTTAAGGGTGAAATTCACTTTAGCTCAGGAGGTCAGTGAAGATGTAGTCTCTACTTTGGTCCTGCTTAAACCCTCAAAACATGAAATAAAAAACACAGAAACCCTTGGGTTAGCCATCCTGTGCTTAGACACAAAAATCCCTAGTGAAGCAAGATGGAGAATCCCTTGTTGGCTTTCAATGGATGGAGTAAACTCATAGCTCTAATGGTCTTGCATAATAGGATCACCTGTGACCACTAACTGCCTGGATCCTAGCCAAGACTCTGCACCTCTCCCCCTATTTTAACTTGGATTTTTTTCCTTCTTTAAATTGAACTCAATGTCTAACCAAATATAACCTGTAATACTGACTTTTAGTTGAGGTCACATTGCAGACCATTTTTTAAGAACGAAAGATCCTAAAGTTGACTATCCCACAGCCACCCAATTCCAATGCACTTTTCCTTTGGATGTGCATGCTTGATTGCATCAACATTACCATTTGAATGGTGCAAAGGGAACTAGATGCAATAGGCTTATATTAATGGGGGTAACACTTCTTGGTTATGACCCTTTTTTTTTTTCCTTATATTCCTAATGTTAACTTTTCATTCTCTGGTTATGGGATTCTACTTTAGCACTCAGAGCAGCATTTACAGACCCACCACTTCTATGCTTGTCCTTTCCTGACTTTCCAAAAGAAGTATGACTACAGTTATCTTGATTGTAATAGCCCTAATATTGAAGAATTTGAACTGCAGGAAAAAAATATTCACATTTGAAAATGTAACATCCCAAATTGATTTTGGAATTTAAAGCATTATAAATAGAGCCATGAGAGATCTAAGAACTGATACTTTGCTGGGAGTGAAGGCCTTTGTGTGGACCACCTGGAAGTACTTCAACCACTATGCAGTACATTGGAAGCCACCTCAAGAAACCACAGACCACAGAGTGAAAATCCCTCACCTGTGACAATTAAACATTGTCACATGAAATGTTCAAAGTATAAAGTTCCGTGAACAACATATATTCTAATTAATTTGCAAGCCCTATATCACTCTATTCAAAAAGAAGTCTTTCTAAACATATTAAGTTTATTGTCACAAGTCCACTGTGAGAGAAACCGAAGGAGTAAAACCTGGCGCTGGTGAAGGACCAGGTTCGCACAGATTTTACTCATAGAATATGATGTGCTGTTCCACAGAGTGGAGAAACAAGCATGGGAGCTTCAAGCCAGTCAAGAAATGTGCACTGAAGTAATTCAGTAATTCATTTTCCCATCTGTTCTGTCACCACTGGACTAGACTAACTCTCTTTCCCAACAGACCATCTATGACAACAAATTATTGTCCACTGCTAACACTGAGCCAGAAAAAAATATGCCATTAGCCAACTGAATAATTATGGGTTTTATTTTGTATACTTAACGTATTAAGCAAAAAAGAAAGGACAATTACATCTTTCCCCACTTTAACTACTGCCCTTAAAACCAAAATAAATACACTCAAAAACCTATCAAAAACAAAGCAAGTATTTAAGTGCCAATAAAAACAAAAATCTTCATGTAAAAACTGAGTTTACACAGAGATACTGGAGAGCCACATAATTTACTTTTCCATGTCCTTATCCTACAAGTCTTTGTACACTCACTCATATGCATAGTCCCAGTGATTCTCGAGAGTATTCTTGATATTGCTTTCATTAGCTGTTTTCCAAGAAAAGAAATTTCTTCTATCGTGTAGTGCAAGCATGTATGCTCTAGCAGCCTAAAACCCATTTACAGATCCAGTAAACAAAAAATGACTCTTCACTTGCATTGAATATACACAGAATCAGGACCTTCTAACAGATTTATATTGTCTTTAAGCAAGGCAGGATTTTATGGTTAGGTCAGCTGTTTTTATATAATTTTTTCCTTAGTAAAAAGTTCAGGATCAAGATCAATTCCTTTTTTTTAGTATTAGTTCTCATTTTAGGTCCTTCCTCTGGTGTTACGAGCCTGATTCCTGAAATAGTAGGATCTTTGTTCAGAACATCTAATATTTTTCCCTTAATGCATAATAATAACATGCACATTTCTAATTTTTCTGGAGGAATCTTGGCCATTTTAGTCAAGACCATCAGTATACCCTCAGTAATGCAGTTAAGATGCTCTATGCCCACCTTTTTTCCTTTCACACAGATTCTCACTCAGCCTATTGTTTAGCTACCTCAGGAGTGACAAATGACTATATTTGTATTTACAATGGTGCCAAGATGAAGTCATTCTATTACATGTCTAACACTTCCAGATTTACATCGCATGCATTACTGTGGTGCTTAAGCAAATAGAAGAAACAACAAAAAAAAAAAACTTTAGAAAGTACTGAAATATTTCTTTTAAAAGAGACTGCAGCCACTGTAAGCGATCCAGGGCAGTATGGTTCTTTCCATGGGTTAACATATTTGGCAAAGCAATGTAAATTGTTTAGGATTTGGTGTTAACAACAGTTTGTCCACTCCTGATACTTTATCTACATGGCTCAGAAACCTGCAGAGCTCATTTATTTCTGGAACATGCCCCCATCCATCTTGAAACTGAAAATGAGATAAAGGTTTGAAATGTATTTTATCATCTAATCCTCATAAAAAGTATTGGAAGCTTGCAATTTATTGCAGTTTAAAATTGAACCCATAGGAACCTGTTGAATACACACAGGATGAAGCACGTATTTCTCATCCTCAGGGATAGATATTTAGATGACTGCATACAGGGGCATGGATCCAGATTCAGAAGTGAAAAGCATTCTCACATCCCAATGACTTAAGCATCTAACTCCCACTGACATAAACAGGAGTCAATAATCTTAAACATCTATGTTTAACCCTAGTTTTGAAGTCACTGGTGTCAAGCTTGTAAAGGCATTTCTTGCCTAATATGCTGGTGAGTTCTTAGAGGTATTTCCAAAACTCCATTAATTCCTTGCATAAGACACCTTGAAAAGCTAGCCTTTCTTTGTAAACTGGGGCTTTAGCAACATCAATTACATCTAAATTCTCAGAAGCATCTCAGAAGATGTGTCACTGCCACAGAAAGAGTGAAACAGAAGACCCTGACAATTTTTAGGATCTTGCCACTAGGGATTGCTGAAAGTTTCACACATTTTATTGATTCTTACCAAACAGTTAAGTACAATCTGTGATTTCAAATTTGCAATTTAACTTTTTTTTTTTTTTAGCTTAGTGTCCTCACTGACCTCCACTGCAGTTGTTGAATATAGTTGTACTAATGCTCCCACTAATGAGAATTGGATTTGGTCTTTACAGAGTGAAAGAACCAAGGAAGAAGAGTTTTACATTACTTAATAACTATTTGAAGGAGCTATCACAGCAGTCAGAATTCACGCATTCAAACATAACCACCAATATGTTTTTACAGAAAATGTTCAAGACATCATTTAATATTCACAGTTCTGGAAACCATTCTCGTCTCTATAAATTGATTGTTCTTGGCAATCAAGCATTTTGTATATGCCAAGGAGATTTAAAAAAAAACCCAACAAATTGAAGTCAACATACAGTAACATTATGTCAAGACTGATTTTAAAAACAGAGATAATGAGCTATCATTGTACTGTATTTTTGATAGGGCTTTTATTTTTTTTTAATTGCAATTAGCAAAGAAACTGTTTTTAAAACTCTACTGATTTACCATCATTGCCTGTCTCTGCAGTGCTATTCCTCCTTTAGAGGTATGGAACCTGGGCACCGAGAAAACTGTTTCTTCAAAATCAAACATGTCACCTTACATCAGACCAGAAATTTTAAATCCCTGCAGCCTATTTCATGAACTTTACTACAAGATCATCATTGTTTTCTGTACTTAATTTGAGATTTTGGAACCACCTCAACAGTTTGGGGCTTTAATTGGCTTTGTACCTCCAATCACCCAGGAACTTTTTTATTCCCATGCATAATTTACATTAAGAATGTGCTACTCGGGCTTCTTAAATAATAAAGAAGTTTCTAATAATAGAGTAATATTTGATGTCCTACTTCTAGGGCTAAAGTTTGCTGAATGCACTATACAATGACTTTTTTAAGAAGGAGAAGCATTGTGAACTCATTGGAGCTTTTAGTAGAAAG
This sequence comes from Lichenostomus cassidix, assembly GCF_008360975.1. NCBI lineage: Eukaryota > Metazoa > Chordata > Aves > Passeriformes > Meliphagidae > Lichenostomus > Lichenostomus cassidix. The sequence continues at coordinate 36,996,925 of NC_139480.1, read as the reverse complement.
TAGGAGTTCAGAAAATCAGCATCCCTTTATCATTCTTACAGTATCCCTAAAAAAAGTTTAATATCAGCCCTGTTCAACAGGGAGAGAAGAATCTATTACCTGCAGCTATATTTGTACTTAAGTATAAGAGTGAATTTTAAAGAATATACTACTTATTGTAACACACATCCTGCCTAAGATGCAAAACACTCAGAAAAATAAAATGGCCAATAGCTCCACTGTTCTTAGATCAGCAGTGTAATTTTTTGAAATGCTTTTATAAACACACACTCTTCTACTTCTTGGAGTTTTGAAATATTTTAATCAACAGATGTTATAAGCATGCAGCCAGTGCAGGCTGCATCAACATTGTGCCACACCTGCTCTATGCTGGGGTTCAGTGCTGTTTCTACTAAGGAAACTGAACCAATGGAAAAAACACTTGGACATTTTGCCAGTTCTGGCTGGCAAGTGTAGAACTCCTATGTAGATTTAATAACCATGAAATGGAAATACTTTTAAGTGTGCTGTAGCTGGTGCTACAACATGAATCCTCCTGAAAAGCAGCAAGTTCACCCATCAGTTTGATGTAAAATGTTTTAGGATTAATACTGCTACCTGTAAGGGGAAAATTGGAATGGAACTGAAGGATCAGAGCCTTATTTCAGAGGAACAGAAATTAAGAAATGTATCTCAAAACCCAGTTCCTGTCCAGCACACCCACTCACTTTATTAGCTCTGTTCTGTTCCCACCAGTCTGCTTTTGGCGAGGAAGTCCTCTCCTCTAAAACTCTCATTCAAACTGTAAAACAAGTGAAAATTGTTTTGTCTCTTTTTTACCATTTTCTAACTATTTATTTCAACCTGAGACACCACCTCAGTGAAGGAGTATTTTATATCAAAGTTATTTCCTTTATGGGTAATCATGGAAATAACATCCATGAGGGTCAAAAGGACCCTAAATTGCTTTTCCATGTCCAAGTGATGGTCCCACTGTTCTCAAAAGCAGCAGGATAAGTAGTTGTATGTATGTAAGTACAGCATTATCAAAAATGCAGATGAGGATTACCCTTGTCCTTATTTAGTAAATTATAACCATTTAAGTTCAATATACTCTTTTTTATTAGACAGCAGCTGATCATGAGATAGGAATGATAGAGAACTTTCTAGCATGGCCCGGAGACTTTCAAATCTATTTTTCATAATTATTAAACTAAAAACTGATACAGATTTAGGGTAGAAGTTCAGCAACTGCCCATTAATGAAAACACTCTACCTTAAAATCTAATGACTGTCAACAAGGAGTAGGCAAAATGAAAAAGAAATGTTATCTAAATAATCACAGCAAATTCAAGCAACAATTTTCCTAACACACATTAATCTACCCTGCAATGCTTGGGCCTAACTGAATGAAAAATATGTTTTGAAATGCTAAGTGCCTCATATCCTAATTTTACACAGGAGAATAGCTTTAGCTTATAGCTTTAGCAGAGTTCAGGAGTTCAGAAAGCTCAGCTACTCAGTTCACTATAAAAATGATTGTGCAATCAATTTCTGACACCTGGTATATTTAGGTGGTTCTTATGCTCTACATTTAGGAAAGGAACCCCCAGAGAAATAAGTGTGTCCAAAGCAAAGAAAACCTGTAATTACTTCAGCCTTCAGCTGTATGAGAATGCATTTCCTGAAGGTTTAAAATTCATGAGAAGAAGAAAGATCAGAAGAATTATCTGCAGCCTGAAGTAATTTCTCAGCCGGGAACTTCCTGGAAAATTGTGCTACTCCATGCACATGAAAATAACAAAAATATGTGTATTTGGGTATATTTGGATGCAGAGGGCTCTGACCACTGTTTATTGTAAAAGGAAATTAGGTAAACTTATTAATATTATTTAAGTTTAAATCAAATAATGCCTGTTACACACTGACTCAACAGGTAAGGTATAATCCCACGGCTAAAGCTTAGGTTTAGGACATAGGAAATTCCTGCTGTTTCCCAACCAGAATCTGAACCTTCCTGGCTTTGCAACTGAGGTTCCACCTTATGAACACATGCTATTGCTGTCAGGAGGTCCTGTAGTTGTACCCCAATAGGATGGCCTAGCTTTATGTCTTCCATCCACTTCTCAAGAAAATATCTAAGTGCAATATTTAAAATAAATCTATATTTAATAAGGTAAGCTCCTCATGGCTGGGTGCTCCCCAACAGAGTATTTTATATGGGCTTGTGTAAGTTGGTGGCCAGGATAAATTTTCAGAGACTCAAGAATCTGTTTTCCAAAATCTAATTCAAACTCTATATGCTTCATTTTCTTTCTCTTTACTTTGCACCTTGCAAACACCCAAGAGGTTGTCAGTTTAGAAGTGCTAGAAGTAACTTTTAATAGATGAGTGCCTCATGTACAGCTGGAATGGGAAGCAGGAGTCAGGCAAACAGGAGAAGCAGAATTGTTCCTAGGAGAACATGAGACTCCATTCAGTTTGTTGATGATACTAACACAGTGACATAGGAGCCACAGTAAAGGACATAGTAAAGGATCAGAAACATTTATGTCTACCAGATCAGGCTTTTCACTATATGATATACTCTTTTGTCTAAATCTCATTCTAAAAATTCTTGTGAACTCTCCATTTAAATGTCTTGAGTGATGATACACAGATTGGGTTTGGATTGATCACATTTATGTCAGTCATGCAGTTGGGTTTGCAGAGATACACCAACACCTCTCCTGCAGTGAGTGGATCATCTAGGCAGAGGACACGAGGCAATTTCCACAAGGAGCTTTTACACAATTACATGTACCTGCCTGCTCTTTGTGCTTTTAAAAACCTTCCCTCTAGCTGCAAAAAACCTTTAGGTGTACACAGTTTGTTTCACACTTAAAAGATTATTGCCTGATACATGTGTTTGTACTTAAAAGTATCTCAATATTTTCTGTAAAAAAACAAAAGGAGATATTTGTGTAGAGGAACAGATTTTTTAAAAACCTCTAGTGAATACATTTTCCATGATGTGTCACTGAATTTTCAACATTAGATGCTCTTCCTTCCTTATGTTAAAAAAAAAATTATATATATATATATATATAAAATATATATATATATATATATAAAGAAATCTCATGTGTTTTGTCACTTATCATTAGCAAGAGACTGGAAGAAATACTTTTCTTTCCTAACTAAAAATAATAAAAGGAGATAGTTCATTAAGTTGTATTTGGCTGTGTTTATATGCTTCTGACAAAACACACAGAATATGTAGATAGGATTATGCACTGCTCAGTTTGTGTTACTTGATGGAAGATGTGGTGGATAACTTGTTTGTGAAAAACCTCCACCATGAAATTCTTTTCCTGATATTTACTGTGGCCAGATCTGCAATATTTTTCATTTAGAGAAAATTTTATGAGCCAAGAGACATGTCAGCTGTGGAAAGAATATTCACAGCTTCTAGAGATGGAGTACTGCATAACAGACAAATTAATCACTGATAAACACTAGATACAAAACTGTAACATAGGGCCTCAGGGAGATCCTCATATATTTTCATAATATCATTGGCTTTCATGGTAAAATGTGACCTAGTACTCTAGGGAGACTTAGATTTTTAACGTAATTTTTATTTGATCAAAAGGAAAGGGAATGGAAGAGAAGGAAGGGGATCAGACAGGGAAAGAAAGGATCAAACTCTTAATACGATCACCTGTACATAACCATTCCCTTGTTAAATTGCAGGGCTGTGCAAATTGTATGTATTTATCTCAATAACTTTTGGCAGTTTTGTTTTCTCCAGTTTTGCATAAAGAAAACATGCAGTTTTCACAGTACTGAAAAACTGAACTGCGATATTCATCCAAAAGTGAACCACACAAGAGAGACTATATGGTTTTTCATGAAAATGAGACTAACCTCATTTTCTGCAGCAAGATGCATTGGCACAAAGTGATTAGAAAGTTTTGTGCAGTTCTTTCATTGTAAGGGTAAAGTGTCTAAGAATGTTTTCAAAGGCAAATGAAAATGGAATTGCCTGTCAATTTGTATTCACTAATTTGTTTGGCCAGTAAAAAGCCTTTGTGTTAGCAGCCATGTACTTCTGCTGAGAGTAAGAAACAAATGGTTCAATTTTAAGAACACCAGACTGAGGGGTTGCAATATCAAAAGCACAGGAGTGGAGAAAGGCACAGAGCAATCACAGAAAAGCCTTGGATGATAGTCTGCCACTTGAAGTTTTAGATCTTTTAGAAATTCTGATTGACAGAACTTGAACATTCTTACAAAATCAAGCTGAAGATAAAATTATGAAAAGTATTAGGAATTTTGGCTGATGAAGACTTTTTTTTCTCGTGACATCCCTGTAACCATTTGTCCGTGTTTTTCCAAACAAAAAAAAATGTTAAATATGTTCAGCACAAAGTGATGTGACACAGTTCTCCCAACTTAGTCTGTGGACAGGGGAATAAAGGAGTCACCATAATGAATGTGACATAGTGTGAGGGCTGAGCATGAAAGGATCCTAAGGAAGGCTAAAGCATAGGAGGACACAATATAAACACAATGTAGTTGGTTTTGGACAAGAGCCCAGTGATGCAGGCAAGGAGAAAGGAATGTGTCTCAGTAAAAGAGTCTATGGCCAAGGCCATCACAGCTGCACTCCTGTTTCTCAACTAAGCCCTGAGAACAGCATAAAAAAAAAAGTTCATTTTATATGGCTGGAGAATATATTGGATGGGATTAAGAGAAAAAAAAGTCAAGGAACTTAAGAGCAACAAAGACTTCTAATATACTGGGGAGTTCACTTGACTTCAGCATCCTCTGACTTGTGCTTAAAGTCTTATCTCTTTTTCTAATTGATCATTGCTAAGCAAAATTCAGTTTTCTTACGTTTGTAAGTGGTGGTAGAAATGCCTAGTGATATAACGTGGCTATCACAGATTCACTACTAAATCATATATAGAAACCTGTCAAAAAAGGAAATTAATTTAATAAGCTATGCTACATAACTGTGGTTTATATGTTATTTTTCCAATGAACTACACATGGAAATCTTGAAGAAATCAAAGTGGCATAGAAACTGTGAGCCTTTCTGTTGGAAAAAGAAAATCTAAATTATTATTTCAAATATGACACAGTCTACCTTAATATTAAAATAATGTTATGTATTAGTACTCTTTTACTGCTAGATATCATTACAAAAATTAGCCATTTCAGTATTTCGTGATGCAGGCAATAAACTACCACTTTTCAACTTGAAAACCCCAAAGCAACAGAAATTACTTACACCAAACGTGAGACTTCAGCCAGAATTATAGCTAACAGAGTGCTGCCTTCCCAGTCTTTTCCCCCAGGCTTTTCAGGCACACTCCTCCCCATTGCAGGGCACTGAAATGGGGATTTTGAACTGTATGCCTATATTCTTGATTGCTCTGGTTTAAACACTGTAAAGTGTTTAAACACTGAAAAGTCACACCCTGCATGCCAGAAGTGCTATTTAGCTGTGCTCTCACCTAAATGGGAGACTTCTTTCCTTTATTTGCAATGCAGACTATAGCTTAAAATTCTGATAAAAATAGGAAGAGATTAGTACACCACAAAATGAAATTTTGCTTTTTCAACAGATCCCACCATGCTGTTATATTTATGTGAAGATATTAAATCTGGTACAGCTAGTACTAGGATTTCTTGTGGTTTTTGCTTTGAAAATTTCAGAAAAGCATCAGTTTGAAGTCTCAGTAGGAATGAAATTGGAATCACTTACACTGTCAAACATCACGACAGCAAGGATACAGATACCTGGAGAATCACGTTTACATGTCTAGGCCAAATAGCAGATCTGCTTCTTAGGAGGAGTTAGGCTAGTTGTTCAAGATATTTTATTGTTTTCTCATCTATATTTATAAAATATAGAACCATCTTCCTCAAGTTCCAAGCTGACACTATTTATATTACAATCTGAACTCAGCTGCTCTAACAAATAGAAAGATATATACCCTTTGCTTTTCCCCACTGTTTGAAGGCATAAAGAGCAATATTTTCCACCTCAGAACTAGGCAAGGAAAGAAAGAGTCTCTGTGACAAAGCAGCATAGATTGTACAATTCAAGCCTTCTCCCTTCTCCACATCCTACTTCTCTCATCCATGCTGACATACAGACGACACTAAAAAACCCAAACACAGCAGCTTATTTCTGTGTGCCTAAGACAATGGAAATCAACAGCCTTGTGTTGGCCTGTAAGTTGATGCTACTTTCCCCAGAATAAAAATTATTAAATAAAAGACAGAAAGAGAAATGTATGCGATTAAGGACTAGCTTGTGATATTCTATTATACAACAAATATAGACTGAACTCAAAGCAACTTCAGTAGAGGTGAAGGGCTGAGAAAAGCCCAAGGTTGCACTTTCACAGCCTGTTGTCAGAAAAACTTTATCAGGTGCTGTCTAAGACTGCAGTGACACCTCTTTAGAGTGGGCAAATAGATGGCACAAACATGACAAGATAAGAGATTGCGGGAGGGAAGTAAACTCCCCATCTTATCCACAGAAATTTTGTATATGCTCTTCACAGACTGCTTTGGATATCCCTTGTTAAGACTGCATAACATAAAATATTATATTGTAATTTTCTTTCTTTTCAGGGTGAATAAACAAATTGCATTTATAATACAAGGTATTATAAATAGAGGGAATAAAAAGTTTTCCTCTACAAATAGAGGAAACTTTTGTGCTTTCATGCCTATTACTTACCTGTGGTCAACTCTTCCATATTTGGCATGCTTCACACCAACTTGGCATTTCAAGTTTGGTCTTACAGGGAAGAAAATAAAGAAAGGAAGTAAAGAAAATAAGTAAAGAAGCAAGTAAAGGAAATGGAGGAAGGGGATGAAGCGGAGAGGAGGGGAAGGGAAGGGAGGGAGGAAGAGAGGAAGGATAAAAAGCAGGGAAAGGAAGAGAAACCTTCTCAACTGCTGTCATCTTAGTCTAACAAATATTTTACCTCAGAACTTCTTACTACTATTGCGACTGGAAAGACCCACATGTGTTTATATTTTAGCAACTGGAACCAATTTTTTCCACTTTCATATATTTCCAGTTTGCTCAAAGACACCAAAGTCATTCAGACTAGGAAAAACAGTATGAAGGGTTTGGTACAGCTCTCTGATGGAACACCCTTGTCAAAATAAACTACCTCTCCCCAGTTTTTAACTTTTGTATTTGTTATTACAGCCTTCCCTGTGTACTCCATAAGAGAGATTGACCCCAGTAAATATCCAACCATCAGGTAAATATTCTTGCCTCATCTTTTATCTTCCACTTCCCAATGCAAGGGAAGTAGAAAAGCTCACTCTATACAACAGAACCCACACTCAATCTCAAATGAAGGAGTTACCTCCTAGATTTTATGTCAGAAAAGATTCTGTTTCATGTTTTACACCAGAGGAAGATGCTATGCCAAGTTTAAATTAAGAACAAAAGTCCAAGTAATGGTGCATCACTTGTGGTTTTGGCAATAGTAAGAAAAAAAAAGATAGCCTCAAAGAAAACATACCTTTTATGGAAACCAAATATAGACCACAACTGGCATAGAGAAAACTGCATGGACAAACAAAACTGCTGGATAAACAAATCAAAATTACACAGGAAGCTGACACCCATTCTTTAGAGTAGAAAACCAAAGATAAAAATGAGTCATATATCTTATATTTTTGGACAAGGCAAACTCCCGTCTGTCTGGCGGTATATGATTTATATTCTCAAAGTAGTCTAATATTTCCAATATAACCCCTAAATAACCAACCAAATAATCAAGTAGAAGGATCATTTAAAATAGTTGATGTCATGGAATAGCTTACTGCTTTGTGAATAGTAGGAAAATGACTGGCCTTGAACTGCAATATGCATTTTAGATCAAATTATTAGAGCACAGATTTAAAGAGTGAACAAGGGAGGGATGTAGGGAAAGAGGGAAGAGAGGAATGGAGGACAAGAGAAGGAATGAGATAAAGAAAGAAATAGGGAAAATTCCAAATATGCCCTATGTATGTTAGATACTAAGTTTGTTCTTAGGAAGGTAAAAACAATTCTAAAGGAAATGACTGTTCTTTCATAGAATTTTTAAAAATCTTATTTCATTTCTGGTTTCATTTTCTTACTTTTTCTTCTTGAAGATTTTCATCCTGATTTGTTTTGCATATAAGGTGCCATTTATAAACACTTTTACTCGTTTGTCTGGCAGGACTGTAACCACATCAATTCAACAGTAAGAAGAAGGTCATTAACAGGAGAAATGACACAGTCAAGCACCAACACATCCTGCCTCATGTCTCTGACAGTCTTTACAATTCTGAAAGTCCTAGCAGATCTTTTAGTAATTTATTTTTACATGTTCTCAAATATGCAACCTCCATCCTCTCAATGTTGTCTTACTCTTTGCCAGAGGTTACCATACCTCTAGAAGAACTGACCCAAGCAGATGTGCACCTACAGCTCAGCTACCCTAATGCACAAGTGGGTGAGAAGTTGAATCGTAAGCAAAAGGGGGCAGTGAATTGCAAGGCCTTGTGGGCAGAAACACAACAGTTTTTTCACAGTTCTGCTATGAGCACAGTAATGCCTTTAGTGACTCAAGATACTATGTCAATTTGAATTGCAGGAGGGTAACAAACATTAGTTCTTCAAGTGATTCCTCTCGAGTCAAGGTATGTCCCTTTTATAAACTACTTGTCACTTTTCCTTTCAGATAATAACTACAAATCATTCCTTATCTGCATAGAAATAAAAGAAAAACATAAAAATGTCACTTTTTAACTTTGTCATTGTAAAATGTGGAATAATACTTTAAAGTGCATGCTGGATGTATTGTTCTGATGGAAGAATAAACACTTGAAGACTTAGCTGATGTTCTTGTTTCAAAGAATGCAGGAATTAGGCAGTGTCTGACCCTTATTTAGATGCCTACATTGACTTCTACCCCACTAAACTTAAGATTACCTATAAAAGTCTATTAATTTGGAAGCTTCTTCTCCCAAGAATAAATATACAGTTGAAGCACAAATTGCTGTGAAATGTATTCCTGCCTAAGTTCAGACTCTCTTAAATTAACTCCTACTCTTCTAGTGATATGCTACTGCTATGTTTCACCAAAATGCTAGGAAGCCATGGTGATTCTGTCAAAGTATAAAGAAGAGCAGGTAGGATTTATTTGTAAATAACACATATATTGCCAAAGTCAATTCAACACCATGTTCTTTGAGATATCTTCCCATCAAACACCCCACAGAGAAATAACATTTACAAAAGGTACTTTACTGTTGAGCAAAGTACAATTACACATCTACAAAATGATATAGAGTTACTTTATAAATGCATTTAAAACCTGCTTGCGACAGAAACTCTGTCACCTTTTAGTATGGGAACTATGATTCCTATTAGTGAGATTGTAGGCTTCAGCCAAACATGTAATATTTTGTCATGAAATATGCTGAGTAAGATATTTGTACTCTAGGAAGCAGAAATAAATGCCATGATTCATAACGTTTTTGTACAGTGCAGTGAACATTCATACATCAAAGTTTTCTCTCATTGCTACAGCAACAAGGCAGGAGAGAAAAAATAACAACTCCTAAATAGTTTAGAACAGCTTAAAACAAAAATAGGGCCAAAAAAAAAAAAAAATTAAAAAACAAAAAAACAAAACAAAACAAAAAACCCCAAAAAAAAAAAAAATCCCAACCAAAAACCAAACAGCTTGACATGAATGCTTGCACTTCCAGTACCTGAAGGATGGCTGGGGGGAGGGAGGGAGGAAGGAAGGGAGACACCAAAATGCGTAATTTTGTTATAATTCTCTAAATCTACTGTTAAGTGCTATGTTGACATCATGGCCCCAGCCTGGGTTGTGAACTGCCCTGCTGGTCTGGGATACATGTGATCTGCTGAGCAGGCACAGGTGCCACATGAGAAACTGGCTGGAAAGACATGCTACCCACTGGGGTGCTGATCCCCAGAGCTCCACTCTGCTGCATCCTTCCACTTTGTCACCTCCCTTCTTTTTATCACGTGGAACAGCAGCAACATTCACTGTTGGATTGCAGAGACAACACAAATTCACACATTGGAGAAGAAGAAACACAAGTATAAATCTCCCAGTGAAATCAACATACAACCATCTTCCCAAATAGATGTCAGTAAACAAAATTAGCTGAAAAATACAAACTAATAAATACATTTTGAAGGTAATATTCCATTAGGTCCATTTTTACTAAAAGGCATAAATTATTTTTGGAGTTATAAAATTACCCTAATCATCAGTATTAACTCACTCTCAGTTTAAGGTGTCCTCCTACTGATATGATTGTAGAGGTTTCGGTGGGTTTTTTAAGGTTATATTCAAGGATCATATCAAGCATTTAGATGGCATTATATTTATGAGCATTATCATATAAAGTATTTTGTCAAATTTCTTTTAGTAAACATACAAAGAAAGAAATACTACATCTTCAAAGGTCAGGATAGTCAAAGGCAAATTTCTTGAGCAGAGCCTAAAGTAGGACAGATGCAGAACTCAGAGCACAAGCACACTGCACTCTAAGTTCCACAGTTAAATATCAACCTGATCATGTGCAGTGACAATTTGGCTTTAAATAGTCAGCTTTGAAAAAGAGAAGTCAGAAGTCTGTTCAAGACCCAATGGCTGAGGTTATGGTAACTAATTTTGCAAACTTGTGCCCAAAATTACCCATTTGCTGCTGAGCAAAATATCATCACAAGCCTGGATCAAAGCTGCAGCACACAGTAGAGACCAGGCAGTTACTGTCTGTCAGAGCTCTGAAATTATTATTATTTGTAAAAATGGCTCAAGGTTTTACAAGATAATTAAGCATCCAAGTCCAGTACCTTCTGAGATAATTAACTTGGTATTTACCCAGGAACATGTAGAAAATGACCTAATCACCAGAAAAAAACATATGAAGAGAGTTATTAGACAAGCCAATCCATATCCAAGGGACAAACTCTCTTTTACCACTGTGAGATGTGCTATTGAAACATTATTCTGGGGTACTACGTAGAATGGAAAAAGGTGCCTATAGAGACATCTGTTCCAGCAACTGCAGAAGTGGGCTGTCATCAAAATCCCTGTTACCATTTAACATCTCTAGTGCCTGTGGACCTTCTTCCAGTAAGCTTATTTGGAATACACATCTGGGTACATATTCGATAAAGTTACAAAGGTCTATAGTAAAAACAGGTGGGGAAGAAGTCATTCTTTCTAACCACTCCTATGCAGAACACCAAACCAAGGAGGGACTCTTTCCAGCAATATTTTTCTATCTTTGCATAGATATTCTTGTGTTTCAAGACGAGCATAGAGAAGGCACTTTGGTCTTCTGAAAGCCTCTTTCCCAGATTCAAAAATTCATTCTCAGATCTTCACTGACCATTAAAACAGAGGTGGGAGAAGGGAAGAGGTACAACAGTATAATGGTCAGTGTACAACAGTACAACAGACATGCCCAAGTCATCTCATCTTCTGTAGTATGCACATATATCCTCCATCACATTTGGCTTGTAAACTCCTTGCCAATTTTCTCTATGTTTTTCATCAACTCCTCTTCCTGGGATCCAGACAGTATGCAGAGAGTTAAAGATGCAGTTGATTTTACAATATTTCTAACCTTCCAATGACAGGAATGTCAGGGTTTTCTTTTTTAAAAAAAAAAGAAAAAGCCAACAACATGTTTTTATGAAGGTGGATAAGGTGAAAACAACATTCTAGTTATGTTAACCTTGAGGGAAATGCTCAAAAATTACAAGGACACATAGACATGCAATTAGAATTGCAGGAAAAGGGAGCATGGCTGCTTCTTTCACTCTCCTTTGAATTGTCACTACTCCATGACAGCCTTGACGTTTCCCAGATGGAGACAGATTTGTCTCATGCACACGCATAATCAGAGGCAGGCTTCAGCTAAGCCAATATTTTTCCTTTCAAAATATTGGCATTAACACCTTAGTTTTAAGTAAATATAAGCATGAACTAAAAAGAGAAATTTAAATCTCTGTAGCCACACAACAGCTTTTCTATGTGCAATATATGAAGTTATTTGTAATATTTAAAAAAATAATTACGAAGTCTGTAATAGACATCAAGAAGCTGTTGCAACAGAGATGAAAGAAGTGATGGTTTTAGCAGGTGAATGACTAACTTGGTAATACTCTTCAAATTATTATCATAATTAGCCCTTACTTCTGCTCAAACCTTGAAGCTAAATTCAGTGGTGCAAAGAAAAAAGGAAAAAAGAGAACACATGAAGACTTGTATTACTTACACATTTTTTTGGCACACCTTTTCCTAGTATCTATCCAAAATTAATAGGTACTCAAATATATTAAGCATTTAGCAATCATTCTGGAGGTAAAATAAATTTTGCTTTATGACTTATGTGAGTTTCACTTGCATGTAAATAAAATGTATGCTGCTTGGTGCCATGATATTTCTTCCAATGATATTTTAGGTGAGACTATTGCAATTTCATGCCAAATTTGATTTGCTCTCCACAGTTAACATTTGAGTAAAGGAAAGCACTAAACTTTGTATTCAGATCAGTACCTAAACATGTGTTCATATTGGAACATTTCCCAGTAAAGATGCTTGTTACATGGTGAAGGAATGAAATCAGATAATGTATCTGTTAAAAGCTACAGAATTAAATATCTTACTAAACTGGAATTTACCTGAAAAATATAATAATAAATCTGTCTACTTTGGTTATTGGTCTGATTTTAAGAATAATATTTTCAATACATCCTGTTCATAACTGGGCATCATCAACCATCTGAAATCCAAATTTATTTACTTTTTTCATAAGAAAAAAGGAAATTGAATACAGCTTTTCTGGAAAAATTCATTCTATGTTTCTATTAATGTCAACAGTTATAAAACGTACTGGCTTTGTCTTCAATTACATTGAATTTCATATGGTAGGAATTCAACTGAATTCCCTCTCTTCTCCCATCTTTGTATCAGGATCAAAAAAAAAAAGGGCGGGGGGGAGGAGGGGAATAACAGATCTTCTGAGACATTAAAATGTCTTGGTGACCTTTTAAAGCAAGCTTTTAAAATTCCTTGACTTTAGAGAATGATGGCTGCCCTATAATTTTTTTTAGAACAACTATTGTCTGTGGAGTAGAAAGGGAAGTAATACAAATAATTACAAGTAATCCTACATATTATTACTGCAGAACCATGAATAAACCTGTTGTTAAAGCTCCTTTTCTCAATCAAATCATACTCTGACTCATTACTAGTACTGCAACTTACTAGAAACCAAAAGGGTGATTTACATAAAGGTTATACCAAGGCAATCCCTTTGATGCCATTACGCATTTTATTTCAAATTTACTCCTCTGAAATAAAGAGAAAACCAAGAAAAAGAACAAGACAAGTATTTACTTGTGTTGCTTAAAAGCAGAAGGAAAAATAACAAAAAATCTTTTATTTTGAATGGTAGGTCTACCAAATCAATCATTCAGTGAGGGAGCTCAATTTGTTATTGTTGGGATTTGCCTGAGAAAGCTTCAGGGCACCTCAAATTTATTTTAATAGAACCATTTAAAAGGGCAGTGGTTGCCTCTGAAAAGTAATGACATTTCAAAGACGCATTGGAAAAGTAAGAATACATAAAAATCTCAGCAAAGATACAAATCTCATCTTGCAGAAATGTTGCTAGAGCTTTCCTGAGAGACAAAAATATATAGATACCTGAGAAAGCTCTAAATGGTATAAGGGACTTAGTATAATTTTCTTTTTGGCTTCATTTTTAATGATTTCCCCCCATATAAAAAAAGAATATATTTTGAACCTAGAATTGTAGTCTGTTAAGCAGACATGAGAACAAAAGAGTGCTGTAATTCTGAAAAGAATATAAATGTACATGTGCAATGCAAAGGAAGAAAAAGGCATCCTCAATTTACTACAATTACAAGTACCTACAATTTACTTTGGACATGTATGTATGCAATGTCTAGGGAATAAGAAATTCTGTAAAGAAATATGTTTGTCCAGCCAGACACTCCTTCCCCTTCCTCTAGGCTTGTGTGATCTCTATGTCTCTCACCAGTGGCTGGCTCACAGCTCCCTCTCCTTCCACCCACAAACAGTCCAAATTCTACTAGTCTCTTCTGCTGTTTCTAAACCTCTCCCTCATAATTCCCCCTCTGAGTTTTGTTTCTTTCCATTGTCCAATCTTCTGGTCCCAGTCTTTTCATCCCCTGTCCAAGCCTTCCAACTAAAGCAAGCTCCTTCTTTAGCCGAGGGAAGAACAGGACAAGAACAAGAATTGTTGAGTATTCAGGAATGATTGGTTGCCTGACCCTGGAGAGTGCTTTATCCTTCATGGCCTCCACAAAACACTAACATTTCAGAAAAATCCTGCTTTACCTACCTCGGCTGAAAACCACACTGTCACTCTGGAAAATAGTTCCTTGCACAGTTCACGGACACATGCAAGTGCTTCAGAGAACAATTCATGCCAGCACAGAATAGGCCACAGAAGACTTTACTGGACATGCCTGATGGATGACAATCTTCAAAGACTTATTAACCTCTCAGATCTAGACAGGTTTTCACAACTACTAAAATATCATATGTTTGACACAGAGGTCATATGACCACCATATTTTAAATTACTTCAAATTAAACATCAAAACTATTTCAATTCTAAACAACCCATGTTTTTTCCAGTTTTTTTTTTCTAAACATGAGTGGCTGACTGGAACTTTCAAACCCAGTTTCTGACAGAAGATCAGAAGGCAAAATTTAATTAAAATCAAGCACGCAATTTGGCTAAATTCTATTTCAGTATCCCTAAACTTTAGTGTTCCCCAAGTACACAGATGTCTAGTAACTTGAAAACATGTACTGCTGCTTCCCACATTGCTCTAATGAACAATATTCTGCCTGTGATATCTGCCAGTTTTCCCCTATTCCAATTATTAAAATTTCAAAATAGAATATATTCCATCATTAGCATGAAACATGTAGAACCAACTACTTGTATTCTACACAGAAAGATAAAGATGTTATGCTAGTTTCACACATTCATTTATTGACGTCTGCCTAGCAGCAGTAGTTTTAAGGGAAGAACACTAATATCACCTGTTTTAAACCAGAGATCTTTCTATTTACAAAAACAAAACAAAACCAACAAAAAACCCAAACAAACAAACAAATCCCCCCCAAAAAAACCCCTCAACAAACAAACAACAACAACCAAAAAAAAACCCCCAAAACAACCCAAGTAACCCCAAATGCAATACAAACAAACCTGAAATTTCTTGATTCCCAAGGATTTAATATTTGATCATAGTGGTGTATTGAAAGGCTAATAATTCGGTATCAATAAACAGCATTTTAAAACACTTCAATTTTCCCAGACTTTTATGTGAAGAATCACTTTGGGATGATTATCTAGCAAGGCAAGTATAAACAAGGGAACAGAAAGATGCTATGTTTTAGCACAGGATAATAAACCAAGCTATTCAAAATTAAATTGAACTGACTAAATGTGCTGAGACAGCCATGGGGAGGAGACAGTGCATGAAATTACTGAGCTTAGAAATGCCTGTCTTTTATTCTGCTGGTTATCAAACTTTATAGAGCTTTCATAATGAAGAATTGTATTGGTAAATGAACTTAAATGAAAGAGGCAGGGGCCTACAGTTCTAAAATTTCACACAATCACCAAATTATTGAGATAGGAAAGGAACTCTGGAGATTATTTAGTCCAACGCCCTGCCCAAAGCAGGGTCACCCAGAGCAGGTTGTTCTGGTTACATGCACAGTCAAATTTTGAATATCTCCAAGGATGGTGACTCCATGACCTCTCTGGACAGCCTGTGTCAGTACTTGACCCTCCTTACAATTTAATATGCTATTTTATATTTAAATGGAATTAAAACATTTCTAAATAATGCAACCTGTTTTGAGTATTAAACTCACTTTGGGTAATGTGTGCTTCACCCTATCTACCATAACAGAAGATTCTTTAGACAACCAAATTACAGATAATTATTGAAAAATTTTTAAAAACCACAGTAGTCTTATTTTAAGGCAGGATTGATGCACACAGACAGTGCTATAGAGCAAATTATCTTTTAGACTTGGAAAAGATCCACAAGAATAAATATTTTTGGATAAATTTCATTGTCTTTAATGGACTAGGATTTGCTTTTAGCACTAAAAATCCAATAGTTCCACATTGGCAATAGTTCCCTATCTAGTATAAGTAAATCTGCTGTAACAGGCCAGTGTACTTCATGACAGCATCAAAATCTATGACAGTGAATTTTGAGAAAAGAGTATCTTGCAATTCTAGTGAAAGAACTGAATTTTAAGTGAATGCTGTGTATAAATAAAGCAAGAGGCTGGTGTTTTGTTAACATCCAAAGAATATACTGTGGCTGAAATCCATCCTTCTGTATCTGAAGACACAGTAATTGGTCTATAATTAACTAAAAGGCCAAAACTTCAGTTCAGTCTCTTGCTGGCTGTGGACCGAAATAGTGGTTGTTGCCCCTAAGCAGGCAACTTGGATCAACAGATTCCTGTTAACAACTTGGCACATCTGTCATGTTGCCTGGAGTGCTGGCTACATCAGCACCCAAAAGGACTCGCAGGTTGCCATACCCCACATGGGTGCAGATGTTCCTTTCAGTGTAAACCACAGTCTGTTCTTCCAAAATTCCTGTGTGCAGGCAAAGCTGATGAAAACATTTTCTCTACAAAAGCTTTCAAGGCTAAAAATATACTTTAATTTAAGGCAGAATTCTAAGGAGAACATGATTGTTGCTGAAAACATTTGATTTTACAATGTGAAATGTAGTCTTAGTTATGCTTTTCAGTTAAAATTCAATATAACTGTATCAAAGGTGTAATAAAACTACTTTTACTGAAAATGTAACTGTGTTTTGAATGAAACCAAATAGAAATTAATTTGAATGGAAAATATATTTTCAAGCAATTTCTCTTAGAGAAACATATATCTCAATTAAATATGAAGGGTGCACACGTTATAAACAAACAGCACTGTGTAAGGCATGAGGTGAGAAGAGAATTTAAATGATCCTCCCAGTCTTATCTATACATTAAAGCCATCTCAAAGTTACTGCCTGGAAGTGTTCAAAAAGCCAGTTTTTTGGTGATGAGCCACCACACTTTCTCAAACTCTACGTCTATGAGCCCCCATGTCTCCAGGCCCAAGTTCTAAGTTCTTCCGGTCATTTCACCATCAAACTTGGCTGTGCACCTGTCAGGCAATCTAGAGCAAACAACCCCTCTCATCTGACACAAGAGACAGGGGCCTGAGATTGCTATCATGTGCTGATAACCCGGTCAGGAGCCAGGGTGAATATAATTGTGGGAAATAAAGAGACAAGGTGACCGAAAAAGAAATTGGGGTACCAGAACCACGATCAGCTCGCTCAGATATTGACCCCTGCCAATGCCTGTGGGACCTCTCTGCAAACATATGCCAGTGTGCTGGATCCAATCTGCAAGTCAGGAGCGTAGAGCCTCTTGCTGATTTTGCGGTTAGGCTGCCATGGGACTCCAGCACTAATGTCTGCCTACTGTTTGTCTGCTGGGTTTTGAGGGGGATTTTTTGTGCTTTTTCTTTCTTTTTGATTCTGATTCTAAAGACAAGTTTGGGCTATATCCTTCTCCCCATTTGACTGTATTTCATCTTGCAAAATGAATACTGATCAGCTCAAACTTCATGTGTCAGTGTAATACCAAATAATCAAAACAGTAAAAAGTGAGGATCAATGCAGAAAACACATAAATTTTTTAGCAAAACACTTATATCATGCTTTTGAATCCTAAAGCAGGCACTGGAAATACTCATAATAAAAATGAGGCAAAAAACCTTAGGGCAGACCACTAAACACAGCATGTTAATTAGAATTCACAAAGAAGAGTGGCTGAAACCTGTGACATCTCACAAACATTTCTAATTTTAAAGGAATGGAATGATATTCTGCCAGTAATGACAATGTATGTGGCTGAATACAAGAACAGTTCTGATAGTTCTTTTATTTAAACCATATCCCTATAAAAATAAGTGTGGAAACAGCTTGGATGTTCTTCAAAGAGCTCAATGGGCTGCATAATAACATAAATTAAGGCCATTTCAACCAAATTGAAGGAGAGTATTTTCATTTTATTCAATTTCTGTAATTTTTGATGTAACTTGAACACTGTTGCAGACATGAAGTAAATCTCATTAAGGCTAATCAAAACCTAATGTAATGCACCATTAATATGAAGAATATATAAGATATTTATCTATTTAGTATAATCAGCAAAAAGTTTGCTACAGACCTTCATATCAGATTCCTGCATCTCCTCACATGAATTTCCTTAACTAAAGGTTTCTAGTTCTTTACCATCTTGTCACATATCTATAGTAATAACAAAAGTAATTAACCAAAACAAAATAGTAATCATATAGGTGAGGTCAAGAATTAGTTGTAAAATAATTTCCTTATTGAGAGTCCATCTTTTTTTCATCCAAGAGCAATGCAAACTATATGGCAGGAAAACATATCTTATTTCTGAGGAATTTACCCTCCAACTCTTTCCAAACTGTAGTGGCAGCACTGAAACTCTCAAGAACTACACAGTGTATGTTACCAGTGAATTGCTTCTGAGCACAAGATTTGTATGCAAAGGTCCTACCACAAAGGCTACATTCCATCTGACTGGAGGTTGTCCACTACCATGCTTTGAAATCCTTGCTGAAACAAGCAACTTACCAGTTTTCAAACAATGAGAACAAAATATGCTTTGTGATTGATATTTGTTTGTTTTCAACCAGGTTTTCCCATGCTTGCTAGTTTGTTTGTCTGTAGTTAACCCATAACTTCGCCTTGCAGTCAGCTGTAGAATCGCAACAGGCATACACCTTATGCCACATCCGTCACTCTGTAGAAGGCAACAGCTTTTTTTTAACAGTCTCACTTCTGAAAGCACTAAATTATTCTGTATTTGAGAGATGATGTAGTCATAATAGTGCAGATCACTCTACAGTGACTTTCATAAGATTCAATATTTTGATGTGACCGTGTGATTTAGGACTAAAACCTTCTCTTCCTCTTGAAATTACATAAATACTAATATTAACACTGTTTATAGTATATAAAATATCTTCGGTCTTTGGTTAGATGCCTTTTTCTTTCTAAAATGTTTGTCTTAGTTTTCTAAGCAGTGGCTTTCAACAGCAAGTCCAAGAAACTCAAGGGAACTCTGCATTACTTCTGTGGGGCCTTGAAGGGGCAACAAAGAAATGTAAGATAAATATATTATGCAGAGACTTGTACCACCTCTGACAAGCATGTAAATGTGAAGAGTTTAACACCAGCACTCTAAAGCTGTACTGTGAGAGACTACAAATACTAGTTGCACTTAGGTCTTGTAAATATACATTAACTTTGCCCTCCCTTCCTTAGTTTTGCACTATTCTCCTACTGATGCTCTGCTTTACAGAGGTTGAAATAGGTCCTGTAAACAAAAGTTGTTTGGCATAACTGTACATTATCAGGCTGTAAACAAGCTGAGGCCTCCAGGAAAAATGACTGAACTTTATCATAATTAACTTCATTCTCAGCAGAGTTGGCATATGGCTGTTAACAAAAATGCTTGAAATTAATAGAACCATGTCAGCAAATATTCAGACCATATGTTCTGAGCTCAGTTAATGATAAACCCTGAGGTATATTAACAAAAAGTAACAGAAAAAAATGAATGCCATCTCAAAGCTCATCAATAATTTGTACTTTTTTAATCAAACCTTTTCCTAGCAAAAGCAAGTTTTATTTCACTTATTTAAATATTCATGTTTTTTCTACACTGTAATAATTCTATTTCTTTTACTTTTACTAAGGAAAAGATTTCTGCTCATAATGGTTAGTTATTCAATCCTTGATCAAGGGTTGTGAGGCTTCCAGACAGCAGGCATATTTGTTAATGTGCTCATGTGTTTTAACTAAGCTAAACAGAGAATGGGTTTATTCAAGATCTATAATGTGTTCATCCATTCATACACACTTCAGCATAATATGTGTTGGTTGGGGGACAGGATGTTGGGTGTTTGGGGCTTTTTAGTTTATGCCATTTGCCTTCATGTTTGTGTTGATGCTAATTTTAACATAAATTTAACATTTTCCTAATTTTCCTAATATTTGCCCTTTTTTTATTCATTATGTTATATGTGATTTCTTACATCAATAGAAATGCTATAGAATGACTGTAACTCTGCCCAAGTATCTCTTTGCTTTTTTCCTGATTCACATGTTTTTTACTGATTCACCTGTGAACAACATGGTAAAAATTTGTTCAAGTTGATAATTATTCTTTCGTGATGCCTGATTGTTTCTACTACCTTTTTTACCCCTAAAACGATAGCTACTGCTTGATTTTACATCCTCTCCTGTTCCACTCATACACAGAAAATATCAAGAGCTGGAAGCAAGTGACAAGTCACGAGATGTGTGGCCACCCTGTGTCAGCCCCAGAGCACGCAAACCCACAGGACAGCAACCAAAGCAGCAGTCAACAGGTTACAGAAAAATCACACGAGCTCTCTCCCAACACAAAAGAGTACATCTGATTCTATGCCATATTTCCAGCCAAAAGATTATGTAATTTGAGACATCTAAACTAATACCACACTCTGTGAAGCTTTCAGGGCACATTTCCTTTCATTTTCTGCCAGACTTTTTTTGCCATTCCCACAGAGAAATATAAGCAATGTGAAGGAAAAAAATATCTGATGAAAGCATAAATGTCAAGGAACTCAGAACCACCTGCAGCACTGGGCATTAAAAAGAACTATATTTTTATGAAACGAGCACTTTTTAAAAGACAACAGAGAGGTGAAATGCAAACATACAAAATAATTGTGTCATAATTGCCACATTTTAACTTTTCTTGTTATCCTCCACTGGCACTAGTTCCATAGTGCTTTTTAAGACAGTTATATAGTACTGTAAAATGGCTTTGTGCAGTAAAGTACACCATTTCTAAGAAAAATGGCTTTTTAAAAGACATACAAAATGGTATAATAGTTCATTGGGTTCCGTTTTTTTTGGGTTTTTTTTAATAAGGGCAATTTCATTTTGAGTCAAATCCAAACATAAACCATTAGGAATACAGACCTCAGTTTTTTAGATGTTGGCCAGCCAGGATACATTTTGCACAGTATTTACTTAGTGATAAAGTTACTAATAGTTTCCCCATCTTCAGAGTATGTCTATGCTTGAAGTAAAAAATGCTGTGCTGCATTAGTCAATAAATTGTGGACAAAAGGAGGGAAAAATATATATGCATTTTTAAAATTTCAATTAAACAAGAAGGAAGTCTCTGACTTTTATCAATAGGACAATTGGGAGTGTGTCCTGAGAGGACAAGTGCTTTCCCCCATCCAAAATTCTCCTCCAGCCTAGGTTCACCCAGACAAGCATGAGTTGCACTCCAGTTGTTTAGAAAGATCCCTGCAAAAGCTAAAAGATCAAGACTCTGGCTGAAGACCTCATTCCTGAATTAGGGAGGTCAAGGCTTTGGATGCATTCAGTTTGCATAGCAATGACATTAGGTCTCCTGTAATACAGAGAACTATTCTGCACTTCCAGGCCCCAGCAGGTGTACAGCACTCTCTTCACCAGCCCACCTGTGCTTCTGTGCAGACAACTACTGTGATCAGCTGAAGAGCAGATCAAGTAAAACCTGACCCCGTGATCAGGACACTCAACTGTGAGAAGACAGACCCAGCTCCCTGGAAACTGCATGTATTTTACATGAGACTTCCATCAGTTGATAACTCCAAAAAAGCCCTGAGAGCAAAGGCCAGGGCTCTGAATATTTCCTGCTCCTCTCCTCCAAGTACCCTGTCTGCATGGCTTCGTTCAGGCTCTTTCTTGTCTGCTCTGAAGTTTCTCCTGCTGGGATTTTGATGAGCTCTAAGATGGAAGTGAACTGCTAGTGCTGGCTGTTCTCAGTTTGGTGCTTAAACTGGTAAGAAAAAAAGGCAATACCCAGACATTAATAACACATTTTGGTGAGAAGACCTCTGACTATTTCTAGAATCTTCAGAAACAGTGTGTAACGGAATATCAGTGAAATCAGGATGCTCCAAATCAGAATAACACTAGGAAGCTGAGGTTGCTGCCGTGTAAGTTTCTTTTTGGTAACTAATGCTTAGCTAAAAATGCCCAGCATTTCAATGATTTTACTTTGCTTTATAAAAACTACAAAGAAAAAACCCAACCCACAATTATTCCCAAAACAAAGGAGTATCCAGAAATGGCAATTATGCTCATTCCAAATGTCATTGTGCAGTACAAAGTATTTCAGCATTATAAGAGTACTTTACTACAATTATTTCATAAGCTATTTGATTTGGAAATCAACTAACAAGTATAATAGTGTAATATTCATGCCAAGAAAGAAAATCCAAGTAAGAATGAAGCCAAGACATTTCAAATAAGATGAAAATAGCTGCCAGAAGAATCCACATCAATACAAAACAAAAACCCACTGAGCTTAGTTTCATCCATTCATTTTGAATAAATCCAGGAAAAGAAATAAAGCAGATTGGAAGGACAGGACAGTGTGCAGACAGGAACAAAGTACAATGACATGCAGTAGCACTGAAATGCAGTAGTAATGGTTCAGAAAAACAAGTATTTAAGGTTTAGGGGCAAAACAACAAACTGATGACTTCTTATAGGACTGACTTACTCTAAGATTTTGAGGGAAAATAGCTGTTTCATTTATACCTTGACCTAATGATTAAAATATATGTCAGCAGCAACAGGGTGGTCGAACTAGTAAGGCTGCTTGTAGCTTAACTGATGATCTGACAATGTAATTCCTCTCTTCCTGTCACATTTTGTTATGAGTCAGTTGTGTTTAGTCATCTTAGTGCTTAGAGAGTTATGAGCAGTCACTGTGTGGAAATGTACACTATAATAACATAACAATGCACTACTAAAAAGAAAGGAAGAGAACAGTAAGGAAAAGAAGTCAAGATTAGACTGAAAAATCAGGTGGTGTAATTTCTCATTTCCACAGGACTATATCTTTCTTCTCTGCATTTTATATTAGGGATTTTCCAGTGGAGTTTTAAATGTCTTTGTGATAGGGATTTCTCAGCTTTCTGGTATTCACCTCTCTTGCTTTGTTTAGTTTTATCTTATTATTATCAACTTTCTCCTAGGTCAATATAAAATAACTTGACTCTCTTCTTGGTATTTACATCCCCATTCAGTGCCAGAGTTTACGATCATCCTGTTCTTGAGTTATAACAACTGAATTTATAAGAACTTAAATAACAGAAATGGAACTTCCAGAAGCAAACAGAATTATGGACATATACTTAGGACTGCAAAAATAGAGAGTAAGTTGGAGTTCTTTGTAAAAACTGCCAACATTTTAGTATTTCAAGCAGTAACTCATTTCTAGAAGCATCAGGAAAAAAGACTGCTTGTGTTGGTATAAAGAAGAGTCTTACTGAAAGAAATGTAAATAACATTTTTGAAGTAATATAACAGTAATTTAAGAGAATCAACATTTTATTTCCTTTTTCTGTTTGTTTGTTTTTCTGTTAGGAGGATGGAGACCTAAGTCATATTGAGCCTTCTGCTATCACAGTGAAACACTTCACATCATCCCTTTCACAGATTACTATCCTACTCTATTTTGAAATAACAAATTCCCCCCTCCCCCTAAGTATTTAGATTTGAAAGCTATTCAATAGCTTCATTTCTCTGATGGTTCTAATTTCTAACCCTGATTTATTTTTAGGATCATTTTATGTGGAATTTTCTTTCTTGGAACATTAAGCTTTTCTTCTTGTCTAATGCTCATTCCTCCCCATCGTGTATTCATAAAAAGAAATTATATCCCCTCTCAACTTTTGATTCACTTGGCTAGACAAGCTCTCATGAAATACACAAGATAAACTGAGCATTCTTCTGACCATCCCAGCAACCCTCTAGTTGTATTCCAGTATGTTTATATTAATCCTTCTGTACTTTGGAGGCTAGAACTGAGAACATTCCAAATGACACCTTACTAACACCACAGACAGGGAAGTTTTCATGCCACTGTTTTCACTGAACATAGGCTAGAGGATCATGTTTGGCTTTTCATACCTCTTAGAGATCATATTCATTTTATGATCAACAGGTATCATTTTCTCTTATTTTTCGCTGAAGCAGATCATGTATTATAAATACAGACTCACTTTGCCTCAGTTCATGTTACTTCATGGACGTCAGAGACTCTATTTCATGATGTTTTGATCCTCCTTTGATGATGCATCTCAACTTTGTGATCTCCAAATGCCACTGGCAAAACCTTGTTGTGCCATAGTCATTAATAAGATTCACCTCCAAACCTGTCTTAGAGCAAGTCTTCAAGCAATTTGCTTCAAACCCTAATTTGAGATTTCCTCATTAATGTTCCTTCTACATCTTTTGAATCATGTACTAATTCTAACTTTCTCTGTCTTAATAAATACTTTCTCAGATGACTATTGACTTTTTGTAATCTATTATATATCCTTCAGTAAGAGGGGAAATGTCTAGTCAAGACAAGAAGGTATAACCTACCTTGGTAAATCCATGTCACTTGCTTTCTCATCATTCATTTACTTCCACGTTCATTCTTCTGAAGTATTTCATAAAACATTTTACAAAGTTTTATAGCTCCTTGGGTTAATTTTTTTCTTAAAATACCTGCAAAACACTCATCATTCTTTGTTCATCCAGTGCCATTCCTAGTTTGATAGTCAGTAAAACTCAAGGCCTGTGGTTTCATATATACCAGACTTGGCCCCTGTCTTCCTCTCCCCCCATTCTGTACTTTATGAAAATTCCAGTCCGTTTACTGAGAATACAGTCCTTCTTGCCTCTTGGGTATGGTAGTTTCCATTTGATGCACTCACTCCAGTTATTTAGTCACTTGGCCTTTGGCCTCATGTTCAACATCGATAGCCTTACTGAAAAGTGACTCAAAAGTATTCATTGAATCGTGAGGTCACAGTGACTTTACCTTTAATCTGGATGTTACAGCCACAGCGTAATGATCTCCCATCTTTCTCCTCTCTCTTTTCAAGTGACTAAAGAGCCTAACACAATTTCTCATAAGTTCCTGAAAAACACTTTATCAGCTTCACTTTATGAAGCTTGCTTATTCACAGTACTTCCTGATAGTAAAATAGACTTTCAGTACTGCCTGCTCCAGCTCTTTGCATATCTAGATATCTCTTTTGAACATTCATATAATTCTGTTAAGACACAAACCTTTTTTCCTTCTTTTCTGGGGGTGGGGGTGGAAAGGGGGAGGGAAGGTAAAAGTTCTGAGTCCTTTTTCAGTTTTGACTAAAAATGCCCCCAAGTTCTCCAGCCCTCAAACCTAGCCAATGTCGTTGGGAAGGTTTTCAATTCCTAAGAATTTGCTATATTACAAATGAAAGCTGCTAGATGCCTACATTTCATTTAAATGGTATCAATGTGGGACCACATTAGCTGAGGATCTTTTCTGCTAACAGTTCTATAATGTCATTACAATTTAACAGAATCAAATACAAAAACATTCTCTTTGCAGGTTCACTGGCATTGTGGTGAAAAATGCTGCTCTCATTTCTGAGACAGTTGGGATTTACCTTTGTTAGAAATGCTTGTTCTCATATTTGTAACTAGGGACTGATTTGCTGTGTTGACCCACATTTCACAAGTATTCTCCTCTCAAACAACTGTAAAGATACCACATTCTACATTAAACTCTGTATGTCTTCATCATCCCATTTTCATGTAAGTGATATTGATCCAAATATAATTATTTTATCTACCCTCTTTGCCATCCTTATTAGTATATATGGAACCCCTCAGTATTTGTACCAGTTGTATTAGTTACTCATCCATGTTTTTGTTAAACAAACAATACCTAGTTTCAAAGTCTAAAGTAATTCCAGACTTTTCACATTCAGGCATAAGCCCTTGAGCTGTGATAGGTGGAGCACAGTCAGTTCCAGGCCATTCTAACTATGGTCCTTTTGTTATCTACACATTTACCTGGAAAGTCACATAAATATTTGTTTTCCTTACCTTTTCTACTTTCTGTCCAAATTACTGCCCTTTTTCATCTAATTGTCACCTTTCTATTTAATAAAAATGGGTTACAACACTATATGATTCCTTTCCTTGCTTTGTTTAAAATTATTATTCATACCAAAGCCAGAACTCTATCCACAGTGAAAGAACCTATTTCTGTGAATGCAGTTTGGGCTTGTATAATTGTTAATTCTGCATGTACCACACTCATTGCATAAACAAATTTCAATTGGCATTACCTAGACATTTGCATTTGAGCTACATCAGATAAAATCTATTCCTATGATGCCGAATCTTATTCAGATGAAGAAAACAAAGTAGAAAATTTTAGCAACTAATGCTCATGCTCTACCAGGAGTACAGTTCTATATTTCATGAATAATTTCTCTCCCAGTGCCTACTTCCACAAACAAAGGCACAACAGTCCTTTCCATCAAGTCATTAACTTATATCATCCTTAGTGTATCAACTTTTTTTAAAGGGTAATTGGAAATGCTTCATTGTATGATGGTGTGACTCAAACCTCTTTTAATCATTGTATTTGTTGTTTGCAACATGGAAAAAGAGTTACAGTGGAGACAAGTATGGACTCCTTTGACAGGGTAAGAGGGAAAACATCCCTTTTAAAGGAAATACCATTTAAATATAACATGAAAGTAAACCTAATTCCATATGCTTGCTTTAATGTGGTACATCAAAAGTGTTGATGGAGAGCAAGTTGACTGTATATAAAATATATATTTACTGGCTACTCCTCTGAGAACAGGTTTTGAACTGTGTTTTTTGTTTTTTCTGAAGTTGCTTTTATATTCCAGACGATTTCAAAATACAACTCTGAGTGACTGTTTGACCCCCCTGGGATAGGAAGACCTATTTTATGTGGGTTGGGAATGGACATATTTCTGGTTTCTCCCTCTAACCTCTGTGTTTTAAATTGTTTACATTTCATGGCTGTGCATCTCTTGGCTAACAATGTTTTGGGATGAACTCTGTTTTGTATTTGAGTGAAGAAGAATGCAACCAAACCTTCTTGAAAAAGCATACTCAACTCTCTCATTTTAGAAGCTGCCACAGAAATTAATCACATGTTAGAAAGCAGGGATGTGCTGCACATTTTTCTAAGGACCTTTTGCCTGCTATTTAGCTTGAAGTGTTAGAACTCTACCCAAAGAACAAGAGGAAAGATCTCCCCTAAGAAGCAAATGCTTGAAGTTGTACTGCAGGATCTTAAAGGAATATTTGGTCTAGGATGTGCTTTGTAACCTGACCTGAATATTGATTTGCCTTATGATATTTACTTCACTTCCATGTTCATGGAACAGTGCTTAATTTTCTTGTTGACTCAGGTTAGAATCTCTTCAAGTGCAGTAACTCTGTGTGGCCTGAAATGAACTGCTGAGTACTAAGTGCAGCTTTTTCATAGTTTACTTGTTCTGCTCCAATTACACACCAATCACTTTAAAGTTATTATTCTCTGTATTACATTTTTTCTTAAATCTCCTTCCATCTCATGCTTCATCCAGAATGTACATCTAGAGCTTTAAAAACTTAAATTAACAAAGACATGCAGAGCTTGGCTTTAAGGCACTTAGTCTTTCACTGGCTTCCTATTTTGCATTTTAAAAAAATATTAAACTGAGTTCACTTAGGCACATCTCAAGGGCAGAGGTTTTTTCCTCCCTTCTTTTGGAGTTAGTAGGGTGTAAAATTCCTTCAGCTCATCAGCCAACACACTGACACTAGGAAACTGAGGAGAAAAACCCAACATTTTGCCATTCTGAACTGGAAGCTGAAATTCCCCAGGGAAGACATATTTTGGAAAGATTTAAAAGAATTAATTCCTGGCTGCCATGAGGACTTTGACAGCTTTCACAGAGCATCTCTTGAAGAGAAACAGCAGTTGGAGAAAAAAATATCTGAAGAGACAGCCTTGAGAGTTGATATAATTTTCATGCATTTCTGCTTGAAATTTCTGCTGTATCATGTCAAGTTTGCAGCTTGCTACAAACTCCAGGCTTCCTTCTCACTACCCATCAGACTCAAAAAAGCTAATCTTTCAATTATCTTCAAGCTTGTATGCAATTCATGTATGAAATCTAAAATCCTATTTAGAAGCCAAATCTTATTAAAGAGAACAGCTCATACTGGAAACTAGACAAAAGACAAAATTAAGCCTGTTAATAGCAACAAATGAAAATAAGCAAAAAACTTAGAAGAAGCAACTAAAGATCTTGTTTACATTGAGTGAAATACTGATGGAGTCCAGTAGACTAAGAAAGCTGGAACTTTAATTTTTCCAAAATGAAAGAGCTAATTATGTAGCAGCTTAATTTCAAAACTAGGTTCAACTATTCTGGCACACAAGAAATTATTCCTCTTTGTAATTTTAAATCAACAAGGCAGCATGTAGTCGTTTTGTATGCATGAGACTGGGATGTAGAACAAGAGTAGCAAGACTTTTCCAGTACCAACAGAGGACTGTGAAATGAAGGGTAGCATACCAGACTCAGCATATTTCCATGTGGGAAAAGGTTATTGCAAATTAATGCATGACGAAGTGAGAATGAATTGTGGCAGGGACTAAAGGGCACTGAAATTACAGGGACTTGGCAAGGCACTTTAACTCATTTTTAGACTCAATAAATCAAACCCCACTCTTTATCAGCAGCTACACATAAAGTCTTAGAATGCTTTTCAGAATATTTATACCTAGCTTTGAAAAGCTTTCACACCGCATCTCCCAATTTTTCTGTAACATGAGCACATTTCACCCACCTGAACAACTTCGTGTATACTTCCCAACTGGGTTGGTTTGGATATTTTTTTTGATAGCTTACTGCTTTTATTTCCAGTGTTGTTTTTCACTGCCTGGTCAAAAAGCATAACTATTTTAGAGCAACAATCAGTCTATTAGAATGATGCAGGACATGGAAACCCTGCTTAAAACTTGACCAGACTTCAATTTAAACCATTTTACACCACTAAAGTGGCTGGCTGAGAATTGTGGGCTACTTCCTTTGATGCATTAACCAGTCTAAGGATACCAGTTGGACTCATTTCTGTAACAGATACGTAAGAGATGAAAGCACTTTGCAGCTATTTTAGAGCATTTAAACCACTGGCAATTCTGACAATATCCAGAAGGTGGCAGATACCACATGCAATTCAGTAAAATCACACAAATGCAAAAAAACTCTTTGAAAAACACTGATAGTAGTTAAGAATAGTTAGCCTGTCCTCATACATAGTTCTTAATTATATAAAGTATCGAAGTAAGAATGTCAATGTGCTTGAATGCAAAGCTGAAACACAAACCTAGAAACTGTTTCAAATAATGGAAACAATTTTTTCTTGTATTTTCTTAAAACAAAAGTGCTTTCAATACAAGTCACAGTTCACCATGTGTTTTCCCAGGATAAAAAACCACATTAATTAAAAAAAAATTATATGATTTTATAAAACCTGATATTAATTTTCAGAATTTTTAACGTGTATAAAAGCATAATTAAACACAGAAATTGTTAAGAAAACTCCCTGAATTTTCACTAAAATTATAAATTCACTTACTTTGAAGAGTCTAAAAGTATTAAGGGTGTCTTTAATGTTTTTAAAGCTGGCTCTGTAGAAAGTGGCACACAATCTTATGAAATGTGCCAAAATGGATGTCTGTCACAATTTTTTTTCCATTTAAAATAAAAACATAACTATTTTTTAATAGCTTGAGATGTAGATTGTGCTAACATGGGCAGAAGTAACTGATTAAATTAAAAAGAGAAGGTCACAGACTGTAACTGAACTGTCCAACTCATGACATTGAGTTTTTCAATGTCCTTGTGTGATCAGGCTTCATAATTCTCCAATCTCACTTGACTCTCTGTACCACCTGGCCATATTCCCAATTGGAAAGACAGGATTAAGCCCCTTTTTTACATTTTTAGAACCTTCAAAAACCACTTTTGAATCCTGAATTTACAGCTGCATATCTGAGTACAAGACTCTGTAATAAATGAAGTGTTTTGCCAGTGTTTCTTAGCATATATTAATTTAAGCAAAATTATTCCTGAGGAAAACATATCTAACTAATCAGTATTAGGAAAACAGGGTTTTTACCATTTCTCAGCTGATGTAGTTTATGGCTTGTATTTACACTAAGCAAGTTATTCCAGCTTAAAGTACCCTAATGTCCTTCAGCAGAGCAAAACTGCTCTTTAATCTATGAATTTGCATAGATCAGATTATGCGTTGGGCTTCTAATACTGTCTTCATCAAGACTCTTCAAAGATTTGCTTTTATGTATCGGAATACAAAATTCATAACTCTTAACATGGCTTGAAATCAGAAATTATGTGTTACTCTGAAGGCTCACCTCTGAATCTATTTATGAAATAGAAACATTGTTGCAGGTACAGGTGATGAAAAAGTAAAATACATTAGAATTCCTTGAGCCTAAGGGTTTTAAAGGGGGAGGCCTAAAAATAATTGTCTGAATTTTTTTTTGCCTTCTTTCTGCTTTTAAATATTCTTTAAGACCTACATAAAACTATTTTTAAAGAAACTACTTTTTCAGTTTCAAGAACAGAGCTTTTGATGTTTCTTAGCTGCTAGAGGCTAATAAAAGTCAAATTTGAATAAAGTATGTGTTTTCCTTGGTGAGAAATACAATGATATGATCTTTTGCTCAGCAAACAGAAGTCAATGATAAATCTCATTTATTTTTCATAAGCAAGACTCCTTGTTTGCAACATGACTGTAAATAATTAGCCCAACAAAAAAGTAACATAACATCTTCTGGGGTACTGACATTTTATAAACACCTAGTATTGCAAGCAAAAAGTATTTTTTATAAAAAGGATTACTGAAGAAATATAATGAAAATTGTTTAAGCAATTATGAAAACTAAGAAGCTCTTCACTTTTGATCAGTTCAAAGAGATCAAAAGAGAACAACACTTAGTATTCCTCAACAGCATCCTGTAGCTTCTGTGATGAACAGAGATGACAAACCCATCATTTTATGCCCAAGTCCATTCTTTCCCTATGTTTTCTGCTCTCTGAAAGTACAAACTATATTGACAATTCGTACCAACTGGCATCATTGTCGTGAAGATACCCTGGCACTGAAAACTGAAGCACAATTGCTAAGTTATTTTATACTCAATAAACAGTTGGCAAGATCATAATTAATTTTCAGTTGCTAGCAGCTTGGAGTTCCTCCCAACAAGAAGGGAAGAGGTGACAATCACAATTAAATTACAGTTCTCTGAGCCTTACATCTCCTCTCTCTGAACTCTTGTGAGCGGGGAAAGAAATGACATGTAACATTTTTTAAGTAAATGTCTACAATGAGAGTTATTCCTTTGAAAATGTAGCACACAGCTCATTACCTCTAAGTAACATCAATCTCAGACACCATATGTGAGAATATACTCTCCCAAGGTCAGACTCTTTGTAACATTTCCGCCAAACTGCATCTCAGGCTGATAGCTGCATATGCTCCTTCTAAAAGAAAAAAATAATTTAAATACCACATGCTTCTGCTCTTGCTACAGTAATCCCGAGGCTAACTGAAAAGGGGAAGCACAGGCTACTCAAAACACAGGGTAGGTGATAGAAATGCAAAATAAAAATGTTAAAGGCATATTCTGGTGGCCAGCATTACATGACACAGTCACCCACCATTGAGGCCAAGAACTGAGAGCCTTGGCACCATAGACCCCATGAGGAGGAGCTACTCCTGCAGCACTGCTCCTCAGGAAAATGTGGACTTTCCTCATGCCACCAGGAGCTCCAAGATGAAGGGAGTATGACTCAAGGCATCACTGTACAGACTCTCATGCTCAATTTAAAAAAAACAAGTACAGGCAGAAATGCTCTGGTGATGTGATGTGATGTCTGTACAGTTAGATGTCTTTTTTTGACAGCTGATACTGTAGTCATTGAAATGGCATAGGAGTAGGAATGTGCAATGCTTGTTTCTCGTTATCCTGGCTTCTTAACCAGATACTTCATCCCAGCCAGTGTGGCTCCTGCACTGCACAGAGGCAAGTGGAACTCATTCCACATTGTGTAGACCAAGTATAGCACCTGCACTCTAGGTTTTTGTCCACAATGTGAAGGCTGTAACACCACTATCCTCTTCTCACAGGACACCACATAATAGTCTGAACTGAAAATTTATGAGTATTTTAAGGTACTGGTTACTTCTGATATTATGGACAACGAATTATAAAAATGTGCAAATTATGAGTGCACATGCAAGGGAGTGTGAGACAGGAAAATTAGCAGGTGCATTCAATTCCACATTGCTTGTAATCATTCCAAATAAATGAAACAGAATTTATATGCTGATAATGTAAGGCATATAATTTATTACTGCAAAATACATGCAGGGGGGGAAAAAGTAGTCTTAGGACTCTGAAAACAGTAAATGCTGAATTATTTAAAAATATTTCCAAAATATCAACAAGAAGTAGACAAATATCACGGGCTAATTACCTGCAAAAATGTCATTTGAAAAAGCAGCTCTTTCATTGTAGATGAAACACCTTCAGCAAAAACAAACAGAAAGCCCCTGCATCTGTTCTGAAAATTAATGTGGTTTTAAAATACCCCAAATTCTCCTTTATCTTTTGTGCTTTTCACGCCTGCTTCAGCATATTTGAAACATTGAAAAGGTTTGTGTATGTATAAGCTCTCACTTGGCACTACTTCTGATTAGTTTTATATACAGTAATCAAAACTAATTGCAACTGTTCCTTAAACAACGTTATTAAGGTATGTTTGAAGGCTGTGGTGCCCCACATGTTTTAAGTGGCCTAGAAGAATACAGAAAGACATTTTTCTTGGCTTTAAAAGCCTCCATTCTGCTAGCAGTACCGACACAACAACAGAGCTGGTAACAGTTTATTGGCTGAGAGTAAGCCTAACTAAAAATGATTTTTTTGGACAGGGCCAAATTACTTACAATTTCAAACAGATTTGGCAAAGAATTCTGGCTAGTTGAAAATCATGGGATAGCTTTTTGACTTTTTGAAGTAATTTTCTAAACAAATTTTTCAACCTTTTGTTCTGGAAAAGGATTTTAATTTCAGGATTGACCTACTTTAAAAAGAGCTGCAGGAAATATTGTTGACCTGAGATTCATTTTTCACACTAAAACAAAGTTCTTTTTTGTCATTAGAGCCTCCATACCTAAAGACCCATATTTTGTACTCTGCTATAAAGAATCTCCATTGCAATGGCTGACAAATTAGGAAGAGAAGACAAAAGACCTGATCACACATTATTTTGTGCCTATATAATGTCATAAACCTTGTTGATATTATGATCTTACTTTCTTCCTCCAAAAGTAAAATCATTTGCACTCCAAAATTTTGCACTTCAATACAGTTCTCTGTTCCAATCCAATCCTTACTAAAGTCTTTGATTTACTACTGTGTCAACAATATGGATGTATATTGTGTTATTTAAAAAAAGTGATGACTCCTTTTGGTCAGAGATAAATGTTGTTGCTGCTTACATTAACCTTTATTATGCCTATATAAATCAAAGGTTTCCAACATAAGCTTTCCAGGGAAGAAGTTAAATGTAATCCTGTTTATATAGCTACATGATGAATTTTACTTGAGAAGCACGCTATTTTTATTAAGACTGGAATTATGATAGAAACTAACAAAAAGTAAGACATTCCTGAAGAAAAGATGAAATACAGCACCTGTTCTGAAGTTGAGTACAATATATCTCTTTCAGAAAATGGCAGACTTTCTTGAATGTCAGCTGCCACATGGTTCATTTAACTCAAACTACTATTAAAATCTCAAAACCAAGGTCAATTTTGACTCCTGTAGTTTGAAATCCTGTTCATGAGGAAAGTTCATACCTGACATGCACAAATGCCTTCCAACAGCTTCCAAACAATGTTCAAAGATGATTTTTTCTCATTTAACCAAAGGCTAAACTAATAAAAAATACTGTAGTTGCAAAGTCAAACACTAAAAATTTTAGGAAATGTCAAAATTATGCCTATTTGTCTCACCTTAATTGACCCTGCTTATGTGTACTTCTAGGAATTAATGCATTGTCATGCATTATAGCAAGATTTTCCAAACCATAAGTCAGGCACAGTACTTATTACCAAGGATGAAATCTCAGTAACAAACCCAAAAACACAGACATTATCATGACGACAAAACCAGCACTTTTATAGAGGTGTTAGCCAATTGAGTGTCATGTTTAACAGGATAACCACAAAACTGCAAAGTCTCTACCCACAAAACAATTTCCAAAGAGAGAAGGAAGGAATCCCACTTCACAGCATATATGCATGTCCTGACTGCTCTTTCATAGGAAGTTTAGGCAAACTGCTTGCCCTCTTTGTATTTGTAGAGGCTGTTGTATACCAGAGGTGTGTATGTGTCAGAATCATTTACGCACCTTTTCCTGCATACTTTGTTTGCATTGCATTCTGGGATGCTGTGGAACTGAAAGTACTATAAAAATGCAAAACAGGACTGTTAATGAATGACGGATATTTATGAGACTGCAAAAACAACTACATATATTGATGCTCCGTAGTGCAGTAGAGAGATTCAATGTGGCCTGTCTCAGTCTTCTGATCCTGCTCGTTGGTGACCACAGGTAATCCTGTAGGCACAGCAGCTCCACTGCCGAGCTCTGTCCTCAGGTTTGGGATCTTTGCCCTCCCATCTCACACTTCAAAGACAAATGTGCTTGGGTTTTTATTTAATTTGTATTGCAATTATTCTAAGCAAAATAATGATCAACAGATATGTAAGTAGTTTTACTGACACTCTAAAGCTTCAAATTTATAATTATCCACTCTGTGTTCTTGTAGCTTTATGGATCACATATTTAGTTAAAGTAATAATAATGGTAAAATCACACTTGAAACTGTTCACTGAAAACATCCAAACATTAGATAATATTAAAATACAGATTATTTCATAGTGGCATATATCTCTCTTAAATAAAAACAACTCTTAAAAGTTTCTTGTATTAGGTTTTTCATAAATTCAAAATAAAAGTGAAGATATTAAGCATAACTAATAGATTATAAATGTGAGTGTGCCATTTAAGGAAGCTTTTAAATGTGAAGATATTTATTCTTTTTTTTTAATTAATGGAGCTGAATTCAAATAAGTATTAACAACTTTTAAGAAACAATGGCATTCTTCATTCATAATTTAAATATTCAAGGGAACCATAATTAAGAAGAATCACTCCACTTTCTCACTGCCGAATTAAGAGCTACTTCAAAGTCATTGGGACATAAAGTTTATGAAACATCCACCTTCCTTAATACTTCCACATGTTATTTTTATATATACCTCCAGTTGCTAATAACACTATTCATCTTCCCAGAAATCCAAAGCAGCATATGTGATAAGTGAGTATAATATAAGAAGGGCTTCACGTGGAAGCCAGAGGTGTATTTATGTCACTTTTACAGCTGGTCCATGGGGGGCAGCACTCTGGGTGAGGTGCCAAGCACAGTGCCATGGTGGTTGTGCTGGTGCACTGTTTGTATCAGTTGCAGAGAGTTTAAAAAAAAATTTAAAAAATCAAGTACTCTTTTTTACAAGAATGACAAATCTAAGGTATAACATACAATACCATATATGAAACGTACAAAACAGATACTGTAATCAACAGTAGTCGAGAAATGCAATTTTATGAAAAATGTGCTTAGCACTTAGCAGTGATGTTTACTAATGTGATCTCTTTCAATGATTCAGAAGAAATTACTAAGGTAGCTATTAAGATCTACTGAATCATTCATGGAACATGCTAAGCACAATTCCCTGGTAATGAAAGCTGATTTGAACAGATTAAATTTTAAATTCAAAGTGCATGTGAGCTGTAAAAGAAATTACTCAATGTCAGCAAA
Source organism: Lichenostomus cassidix (assembly GCF_008360975.1). Lineage (NCBI taxonomy): Eukaryota > Metazoa > Chordata > Aves > Passeriformes > Meliphagidae > Lichenostomus > Lichenostomus cassidix. Next base: position 36,960,873 of record NC_139480.1, on the reverse strand, counting down.
GCCTAAGTTTCTATAGAAAACACCAGAAGCTCATCCTTTATTTATTTTTACAATCTGGGAGAGGAGGGATGAGGAGGAGGAAAACAAACCAAGACGACGAGAGAAAATTGAGACACCAGTAAGCTGGTGAACGTGTTTTCATAATTAAGGGCTGCTTACAGAATAAAATCCAGCTGAAAACAGAAAAATATATAAAAATATCTTGTCTTTCATTTAAATACAAAGATATCCTTAGGTAGAAACTAAGATTCTCAAACTTGTGTGAGGGGAAACATAACTGTTATGTTATAGAGACCATTATACAGTGCATGTATATTTAATATACTACCAACTGTTCAGAAATTTATTTAAATCCTACTCTGTAAAAAAGTATTGCATATTAGAGGCATATTTAATACACAAGGAAGACATTGTTATTTAATGGAGATGTCTCTGAAAGACAGAAAAAATATCAGCATAGTTTCTGAGCCATTCATATCTGCCTGGTTAAGGCATCTTAAAGGAGAATCAGAAAGGAAATTATATGCTACTAAATTTCTTATCCTGAGCATTCTATTCCTCTTTCTAAATCTGAGATTTCTCTTGAGATGTTGAATTAATTTGTGGCCTTGCAGTGTTGTACTTCAAAGATGGAAGACACTGAATCCATCTTACAATACCTTCAACATGAAGAATTCAATAACAATACATTAACATTCAATACAATAACATTATTTTGTAATTCCAGATAATACTCAGCTGTAAACACAAAGGTTTATACATTGACGAGTTAATACCTCCACAGTCATGAATTAATTTGCAAGAACATATTATCAAAGTCTATCATCAAAGTCTTCCTGTGGGGCATTCTGTCTCATTAGTAATACATCTTACATTTGTAATCATGAGGTCAAACTATGGCATTTGCACCTATAAATTAAGCAATAAGTTTCCTCAAATCAATCAATCAATTAATCAATACTACTAGATATCAACTGGTACACAGTAAATTATATGTTTCTAGCACTGCCAGGTATTTTAGAGTGAAAATTTGTATCACTTTGTATCTTACAGTATTCAAAAGAGCAGGAATAAAATACGAAATATAATAACAGGCCAGAGAAGGACAGTCCATGGCCACCTACTTGTGTTCTAGAGTGAGTACCTGCACAGGACCTTTGGAGTACGTGGAAAGGTCATACAAGCAACTGCACTTCGGGCATCTGCAATGTCTGAAAAGACATCTGTGACTTTTTTCTCCTCATACTTTGGATTCATATTGGTTGACACTGACAAGGTAAGATGTCAAAACTATTTTATGCCACGTAAACATTAATTATGTGTTAGGATATGCAGTGTGGGGAGCCAGGCTGAGCTCTTACTGTAGGACACAAAAATGCAGACAATAGCAAAACAAAGCAGAGCAACTCTCTGCCCAGAGCTTTGTACTTGAATGCTACATCATGTTGTAAATGAGCTAAATTCAATAAACATGTCTCAAGCTCTTAAAGTACAAATTGTCACTCGATGGGAAAAGAATTATAGTTGGGAAGACATATACAGCTGACATCCCAAAAATTAAGTTATACATTTATGGATTAATCAATGCGCTCTTCATAAAAGGAAAGACATTACAGCAGCACTGCCTCAGTGAGATTTTTTTATGTTAGAATAATGGGCTTGGAAGTGGAGAAACTCTTAGCCAATTTTCCATGTTTTGGAGGAACAGTTCCTCCATGGCCACATCAATAATCAAAAAGCCATAGCTGAAGAGACCTCTCCCCTATTTCATTGGAACAACAACAAAAAAGAAGGCTTACTACCCTGATTTGTCCATGTTTTTTTCCAGTACAACATTCAGGATTTTTGGCTCATGGCCTGAAATAAGGCTTCACCACAGTATTGATAAATACAGCACACAGGTTCTCACATGTGGCACTAGGCAATAGTGAGAGATTGGCCATATTTTGCAGTGGGAGAAAGGGAACATGGTGACCACTGACTGTCAGTTACTGCCTCAGAAGGAAAAAGACCCATCTTGATGGTAAACTATGGCATTAGGAGAGGATGTAAGAATAAGAAAGGAAACAGAAAAGACTACCAAATTGAGATTTCTAATATAAATTAATTAATGGAGAAGTGAGCTAACAGTAAGCCAGTTCCCGAAGTTATGTCACATCTTAAGCATTCAAATATGGTGCCTGCAGTTCTGCTCTCACTTGCTGGAATTATTTTATTCTTTAAATATAAGGGGACAGAAAGGCCAAGAAAATATAAATATGGAGTCCCCAATATACAACAGAGGTAAAAAAAGGGAGCAGCTTTGAAAGTAAAATACAGCATGTACACTTTTAAAAAAGCAAATTCTTTCAAGAGAGCAAACACTTAAAATTAACTATAGACTTAACAGATCTAGCAGATGTAAGCATTATTTCCATGTCTGTTATTCCATCATTGAAGTTCTTTAATGACCAAAGCATATGACATTATAATGTCACACTGTATTGTAAGGAAATACAATAAATTCTGAATTAGATAAGGTAAAGCATGGGCTAAGAAATGCAAAAGTATTAGGACATCTCACATGTCACTACTCATTCCAACCTGAACAAATGAAACCCATTTTTATTAGTGTCCTTTTGTCTAGGGACCTTGAAAAATAGATTTGAGCCAAGAAGAGAAAGACTGACCCAAGGATGGTACACTTAATGGCCTGAGGACTGAAAGTGGCCCAGGGGCACAACACCTCCACACACCTTTCTTTAAATAATCTGCTGCCAGTCCTGAAAGGAGGGTGAGAAGGCATCACCCTGGAAGAGGAAGGTAGCATAAACACAGTGCAGAGGAAAAGTCAGGAGACTTCCTGTGTCCTTTCTCCATACAAGAGAGATTTTTTGTCATAGAGGGGGTCAGAGGAAAGTTTATGCAAATCTTCAAGTTTTTAAAATCTATCCCATGTGAAGATGAAGGACTTTATCCTAAATTCCCCATAGTGCCTTTCCAGAGGACAAAACAGACACTGCACAAAATTGCCACTTGGCAATCCTGTTTGGCAAATTTAGTGGTTTAAGTCTCTGAAAAACAGCCTTTTCACTAGCCGGCAATGCCAACTAAACCTTCAAATGCTGTAATTACGATCTCCATTATCTGATATTAGACTTGTAAATTCCCTTGCTGCTGTTGTGACCTTAGCTTTCCAGTATTCCCTTCTCTTTTAAGTAAAGTCAGTTACTATAAGAATACTGAGAGCTTACTTACAGCAAGGACTACAGTACTTTTCCCATCACTTATATTTAATTTTTAAATTTGAAGGCCATTAAAACAATACTCATCTTCTATGGCTCTGGAACACATTCTAGCTAGGTCAAATGATCTCTTTTATCATACAAAGCAGACACTGTAGATAAATCAAGTCCTTTCTGTCTGTTTAAGATGCAGCTCACATTGACAGCTAAGCACTGATATGGAGATCTAAAGATTTAGAAACCAGGCTTATTTTTCAGCTTCTTCCTCTCTCACAAAGTGAATTAGATATTAAGGTTTTAATCAGGTGTTTATTCAGTGCAACTGGATTGTTTGGCTTGGCAGAATGGGGGGTGCTTCTTTGTATTTGAAAAATTGTAAGAAGGCCAAAGGAAGCAAGCTTTTAGGTGGGATTTATGATTTTTGATTCATATTTCTTAAACAATGCTACTTTAAATCACTGGATACTGGTTTTGTACAACTATGAATTGCCAAAATAGGTTTCAGAGCTAAAATAACGTGTCTTTTTGAAGCACTATATAATTTGTGCAAAAAAATTAATGGACTCCAAGCACTACTGGTGGCATGAGTGACTATCAAGACAGAAAGTCCAAAATTCAAAGACTGAATCTTTTTATTTAAATGGTCTTTGACATTAACTGCAATTTGGTGATCATTTGTTGAGTGGATTATCTTGGTCAGATTAAATAATTACAGCAAACCATGTTAAACAGGCCAATTTTTAAAGGTTGTTTCTTTTGCTGCTGGAGCTATTCATTTAGCCTACTCATCGCTGTGAGCATTCTGAAATAGTCTGTGCTATTTCATGCATGTCTTTCACCTCATTATAGTTTCAGCTTCCTCTTTCATGGTTTAAATCACTTAACTAGTAAAAACTGGATTGTTCCATGCTCTCTTTGTAGCTCTTCATCGCCTTTTGTTTTTTGGCCATGCCTGTTTTCATGGGCATCTACGCAGTGCTCAAGAGGAAATCTGGTGTGTGTACACAGGAGTTAGACTAATCCGAATATGCTTCTGAGAATGTCTGTAAAACAGCTAGAAAGCTTATTACTGTGTTCTTTCTTCATTGCACTTATTCCTTTTTGTTTTGTTTTTTTTTTGTTCTATCATGAGGTTCAGTATTTAGATTTTTCACTTCTCCATGCTGTTTGATTATCAGCTTCTTACAGAATGTTCTTCGTATTTCACACATTTAAAAAGAAGAAATGAAGGCATGCATTCCTAATATGACAATTGGAGGAGGATAGCTGAATACAATACAACCAGAGAGGAAACTTGTAAATCTTTCGGACTTCACACAAGGGTTTGCTGTCTTCATTTTCAATGGTAGTTGTTGTCAAATGGGTTGTGGAAAGCTCACTACCTTTCCAAAGTTGAGATTTTTATTTTTGCCAAATCTCACATAAGTAAAGACACCTGGGCTAATTATCCAATTTAATCTCCCATCATTCATTTGCAACATTCCTTCAGTCCATCTTCTTAAAAAAAGACAAACAAAGAAACAAACAAGTAAAGCAGGTCCTTGATCTTAACTAGGGATTGTGATCAAGTATTAAAAAGGGGTATCCCTTGGGAAGAGTAAACGTACATGAAAATGAGCTTTTGAAAGGTGGAAATGTGCAAGTGTTTTCCACACTTCAGAGATATTACAGTGCAACCCATTCACACTGAAAAGAAAATGAAAAAACTTCTTAGAAATTAAGACAAAGTTAAATGCTTCATTTTTGATCAAGCAGAGGGAAAAAAGGACTTATATGATGATTTGGACTGCAAGGATATACCTTGAAATGCTGATGGAGAAGGCCTCAATTGCAGAGTTCATTTGCAGGTTGGAAGAGCCCTAGACAGAGAGCACAAGATATCACTGGGGAGTTTGGTTTGTAAAAGTAAAATCTATAGGATCTTCCATCTATACCTTATCGGCTCTGTTCAAACCAAACAGTGTTCTGTTAGTTACTGAGCTTGTGGTTACACTATGACTTTCAAGATCCTATGTACTTGTGCTAATCCATAAAGCAACCCAGCACAAACACTCAATACTTCTGAGGGCTAAGGCATCTAATCAGAGTCAAGCCTGGTTATCCTGGAGGTTTTTAATAGCTGCGCAAAGCTTTTTTTTTTCTGATCAAGAGTTGCAAGGTTTGAGGGACTCCAGCTTCCACTTTCAAACTGATTGCTTAAAACTGCACTACATTGACTATCTAGTCATTTGATGTTTGTGGATTATGCAGCAGGCAATCACAGTGCGCAGAGTGGCTAATCTACCATGAACTTCACTCTCAGAATCCGTGAGAGGAAGGAAGTGTGAAATAGCAACTGGCATGAGAATACAACTATAAATTAAGTAACATTAGGTTGATTATACAAAGTAATGTAGACAAGAACACTGCCTACTGCAAATCATACTGCCTTCTAGCAAGCAATTTCTGTAGACTAGAAAAGCAATAGTATACTCCACAGGGTTTGGCATTGTTTTGGGGGGAGGTTTCAAGGACTGGAAATTGATCTTCTTCATTAGTGATCCTTACCTTTCTCCTGTGAGGATAATTCTGCACTGGCATATTGCTATTTCATTATTTGGATGAATTCTATATAATTAGTTTTTAGTATGTCTTCATGAAATCTAAAATCTTTAATCATCATTGATGGCTTTCTCTGAATTCCTTCCAACTTTCTGGTGCCAGTTTGTCCAGGATTCAAATCTACTCCTTGCAGTACTGCAAAATGAAAGGACAGCTTGCTCCTGAGAACTGTGTGTATTAATACAGGATGATCCAGCATGAAAGCTGTTAGACTGGGCATAGTTTCTGAATAATTGGCCAACAAAATGTGGACTATAACTTACATTTGAATTCTGATGCATAAACTCTCTAATTAGAGAATATGAGGTTTTCCCAGGCTTCAATCAAATTAATACCAATAAAAGACATTTATAGGTCAGAGAGGCTAACATTACTGCCTAATAAGAATACACCTCATGCATTCAAATGTCCCACTTCCACCAATGGTAAATAAAAAGAAGAAGATAAGTTAACAGCAATGAATTACAGTATGTAATGTTGTATCACATACAGATTTCCATCAATTGAATGTTAATTCTCTTTCACAGATATTTTCACAGGAACAGCACAAATCCTTAAAGAAATCTGCTAGAAGCCTCTGTCTATCATCAAAAAATGACCATATGCCTCCATCCCAAGTTTTAACTGTGCTGCATCCCTTACACTTCACCTTCTTCTGAAGCCTTTAATGAAATACCTTGTCAGAAATCTGTATGGCTACGGTCTCCCATGCTCTGCAGGGAGTTGACTGTAGTACTTCAGGTGAATCCCAAGTGAAAATGTGGCAGCTGAGCTGGAGCTGCGTTAGACTGTAAGTCAATGCACGTTGGCTCTTGTTAATTTTAATTTTATGTTAATAATTGAAGCATTAAGCTCTATCCTACAAATGTCAAGTACAGAAATGGACAGGCACTGAGTGAGCATCTGTGAAGTTGTGATGCTGGGAAGAAGAGTCTATACAGTGTTGAGAATGTACAGAGTTGAAACCTGACATTTTCTGAGAAAATAACAGAAATGCTGTAATTTGTACAGCAGGTCCTTTGTACAACTTCCTTCCGCACTTGTCTTTTGCAGCATCAAGGGCATGAGGCAATATGGGAAAGACAGTATCTCAATGCCAGCCACTCTATGGAGGGAAACAAGCAGAGGAAGAAGGGCAATTCCACAGCACCCTCACTTGTCCTGATGAACATGCAGGATGTGGAATGACAAGAGGTGTTTGTAGAGAGAGGCAAGAGCTGTTTTCTTTCCTCTGCTATGCACATCATTGGAAAGGAAGCATTGCGGTTTTGATCTGAGTGCTTCTGTGCTGAAAAACGATCTCTTTGATGTCGGTACAGATGCAAGCATCCATGGATATCTACCTTACCAGGACAACCTGTCTTTCCTTCCTGTAATCTCAGTTGAGCAAACCACTCTTTCCGATAATGGTAAGTGTTGAAGTTAAATAAGTATATAGGCCTTGCTGAATTCAATGATAAGCACACAATTAAATGTCTTGCTGACACTAGATGTAAGCATTCCTGAAGCCACAGCAAGGAGTGCAGAAGCTCCTGGAGCATAATAGCAACTACAGAGCAGATTTCCTTGCTGCAAACAGCTTTGGGGAGTACTCTTTTCCCTTTATCCTCAAAGCAAATCCATGCTGTTTATGCAGCTTTTCAAAGAGAGAGGATTAGTTCTTGTATTTGCAATATAGCTAATCATTTTTTTAAGCAGCGGACATGGGATTATATCAGAGGTAACATACAGAAGATAGTTTATACTGAGATGTTTGGGCAGGAAAGTAATTCTTCCATTTGGTAAACAAAATGAATAGTTATAATCATAGATCAATCTCCTCTTAGACATGGAAAAAAATTAGAATTCTGCAAAGATCTCCCATAAATACAGTTAAGTGACGCAAACTTGCTATTCTACACATAAACATAACTCATCTTAAGCTATAGGCTTGATGTCTTGTAGTATTTGCCTAATCATATAAATGTGATTAAACATCGCCATCATTTTAAAAAACATTTTAAATATCACCCCTCCACCACTCTTGTTACCTATAGGAATACCATAATGCCTTTATTCTTCAGGAGAATGAGTAACAGATGCTGTTTATTGAAGTGACATAGGGACAGACTGTCTCAGGCACTCAAGTGAAAAGATGACCAGCATAAGAAAACATCAATGGTTTATTAACTCCCTTGAGAGTGCTTGGCGAGCCACTGGTCAGAACTCCTCATTACTAATTCAGAATTTTTCTTGCAGTTGCCTAAAAATATACAAGTCCCAAAATATTGAATAAATGCTTACCTTTTCATATTCCATGTTAGTACTTTTACTTTAAAACAAACCTGGTATCTCTTGTTTCAGATACATATTCTTATTGTATCCAACCACACTAGCTACAAGGGTATAGCTCATTTTTTTTTACAAGCTTGCAGTTAGGCATAATCAAGCCATGGAATAGACTGCATAAGATTTGTGCAGAATGTTTTTATACTACTCATATTGTATTATTTATTTCTGTATAACACAAATATATATATGAGTATGATTTAGCTATATACAGAAGCCATGCCTATACTCCTTCAAATAAGACGAGGCAATTCCTAAGGATCATTTATATACAGTGTATGGAGAACGTACTTATTTTCTGAAAGGAAATAATTTATGTTCTTTTACCCAGAGTAGTTGAAGAGAATGTTTTCTATGCAGAAGAAATGTGTATTTCCCCCACTTTTTAGAGGTAATTAGTATCTTTAATTAGATATCTGACCTTTAAATTTTTCCTTTTTTTCTCAGCTGCATCAGGTGCACACCCCTCTCATAATTACTTTGCCCTGCAGAGAGCTCATCTTTTTCCTTGATCAGTCACAGCTACAAATCACAACTACAACAGTGCAAGTAACAAGTAATGAAAAAATACATATGCACAATGTAGAGGAATTGTGCTGTTGAAGTTTATTTGATTTTTAAACATCTTCAACATGGAGTTGAAGTGGTGCACCCCTTTACATTCTAATCATACATGTGGGGGTTTTTTGGCAGGGTAAGGTGCTAATCCTTACTTTCCCCCACATCTTCTTAATAATTAGGGAAGTATTAGATGCATACTTAAGTACTGGAGTAGTTTGATGAGACATAATTCAGAGTCTAATTAAAAAATATATATTATCCTGGAATCTTGATGTGCTAGTTTGTTTTTTCTTTCTTTATACTCCAGGAGATGGGCATAGATATATAACACCCAAAGTATAAATGAGACAATTCACTACAAAAAGAAACGTTTTTTTTCTTGTGGTGAAACCTTTTAGAAAGCAGAACTGTACAAATCTCTGCCTATTCACATAGCATTTGATGACATGTCAATTAATGCAAATTGAAGGCAAATAAGCTAAGAATGTGTTTAAGAAGTAAAAAACCAAAATACGTTTTTTTAATCAGTAAAACATAAAATTATAGAAGGTACAGGAAAATAAAACTACTTAAATTACAGAGCTACTGGAAATGAAACAGCTATTAGAACTCCTTTGTAGGCATGCACTGAGGAGCAAATTCTTAAAGGCACCACAAAGCATCCAGAAGAAACCAGTTACAGTTAGAGCAAGAAAATCTCATTGCAATGAGTCATTGCTTAACTGTCTGGAAGAAGGGATACCGTGCTTTAGAACGAACATCAGGGTTTCTGTTTCCCTACCCTAAGGTAACAAGCAGGTCTACAGCATTAGAAAACTTATTTTCTCGGCAGAACTTCCTCCTTGTGCTTTTACAGAGCTGGAGCCGAAGGTGGCAGTGTTACCCTCTGGGATTGCTCTCTGCATCCCAGAAGGGAGGCAGAAGTGCCACCAGACAGCACTCAGCACTCCCACCAACTGCTTGAAATAAGGTGCCTTTTCAGGGAGTTGACCTGTCCCTCTGATAAAGCAAGAGGCATATCTTTTCAGAAAGAATTTTGGTCTCCATAATAATTTTTCAGGAGACATGCACATAGGAACACTTCTCAAGCTAATTATTAGGCTGGGTACCATTTTGAACCAAGAATGGCAGGGGGAGGATGGAGTCGGGAGAAAGACAAAGCCCATTTTCTTAAAGGTAAGTTTGGTCCTGTATTTAAACAAAGTCATCACTTATTTTCTTTAAAATATGTGGTTATGTTGTTAACAATGGGTAAAACGGTATAAAAACACCTTTACAGTCCACTGTGAGATACAACTGTGAAGCAGCAAGTTTACTTTTTATAAACAGGCACTTTCAAGTAAACCTGGCATTGCTTTTCCATCCAAACTTTAGTAAAGAATTCAGATTCCTTAGGCAATATGTTCTTGCTCTATTTCAGTCAAGAGAGTTGTTTAAAATTATTTTAATAACCTGCAGAATCTATTTTGTTTGTTTGCTTGTTTATGGTGCTCACAGTGTGGAAAGAAAGGAAAAGTCTGGTCTGTAAACCATCACAGCATATATCATCAGCTCCATTAAACAAGCCAAGACAGACCAGGCAAAATTCAAAAGATAGCTCAGCACCACAAAAGCTTGAAAACTGAACTGAGGAGCTACTCTGTTTGACTGCCCTGAAATCATCATGGCAAACAGTCTGTTCTGGAAAGATAAAGCAAAACATGCTACTTCTACTCCGTGTTAATTCAAGATAGGTGGGAAATGTAGAAAAGACCAATATGAAGAGCCCAGCACTAATGACAGCATCACTTTAACAAATTTCCAGCACACAAAAATTTAGCATTTATACTTGAGCGTTTTTTACAAATATTGGAAAGCAGGAGGGGGAGTGACTCACCTTCTGAGGGTTCCCATTTTCTGTGTTTGCTATTCAGAGATGCTATACAACAAATACAGACTAGAAATCTAATTTTTATGCAGCTATGTTTAAGTTACCTATGTTTCCAACTCAGAAAACAAACAAACAAACAAAAAAAAACCCCACCAAACAAAAAAACCCAAATAAACCTGAAGGAACCAGAGGTTTAAGAGGACAGTTCTCCAAAATACAATAAAAACTTAGTTGATGAACCTGATTCACTTATAAAAATTAATTTTATAAAAGAATCAGATATAATGAAGGAGATCAGAACTACTATTAGTAGTAGTTCTTTCATCACTGGCAGCCAATAGCAATACTGTCAAATTAAAAAGATTTTAAATTAAAATCTACGTTTTTATTGGGGATGTAAAGGGTATTTGTCTCAAAAGCATTTGTTCAAAAAAAATTAACATATCTGAGGGAAGCCTTAACAGGTAAACGTGTAATTCTGGAATCTCCCTTTTTTAATTGTACTTTTTAGTTCCTGTTTTCAAGCTACTAATGAGTGTCTACCATGAGAAAAACCAGAGCAAGTTTAGCACACCTGCAGTCTAGTATCCTACAAAGAAGGAATCTCTGGAAACACTTTGTTATCAAAACTAGTCATCCATTAGCTCAGAGAAATGAGCTATTGGAAGCTATGAAAACAGACTTCAGAAGGAGAAACTGATTTTTCTGCTTGTAGCAAAAATACATAAGGCTCTTATAATTACATAAATAATGATTATAAAATTGCCTTTGGTTTATGCACTACTTATAACACTAACAATATTTTATCTCTTCCCTCTGTAATCCTCAATTTTTGTATTTTTTTTAATCCACAAACAGGTCATCTTATTTAATTTAATTAGCTCTGTAAATACCACTTTCTGTAAAGAACCCACTAAATCAAAAAATAGAAACAAAATCATATCACTATGATTTTCACAACAGAGGAATACAATAGCTACTAGTAGAAGAGGAATTTGTATCTTCTGGGCTTTTTTCATTTTGTAAGCATATATTCTTGCTGTGTCAACAACATCATGTAATTTTTAAAAATAACTCTGTTAGTACTGGAGAAATATTAAAAGGTATATAAAACCAATTATTTTCTTCTACTGTTTTTTTTTTAGTTGTTTTTGTTTATTTTATAGGTTATTTTGTTGTTGTTGTGTGGACTTTTTTTAAGAAATCAGATGCATTTAGCAAATGCTATCGGTTATTTTTTAAGTCAAAATTGAAAACAAATGTCAAAATATTTAATAATGACAATTGCAGCATAATTCTAAGACTACTTCTACTTCAAGTATCTAAAAACAAACTGTAGGAGTAGTTCATAATGTTTGAATTTGATCCTCAATGCTGAAAAACCTTTGCACACACCTCCAGCTATCAATACAGGAGCATTTGTATTGCCAGCACAGACAGACTAGATGGTGAAAATGAAGCTGCATCAGCTACGTATGAGCCAAAGGCTGCCACACTACATTTCTTTTAGATCTTTTCAACAGTGACAGACTAAAGAAGAGCTAATATTCCAAAGCCCTAGACACCCAGAAAATTGATGGAGAAAAGGATAATTGCTAAGAATATGTTATCAGCAAAATACTCATTCCAGCTTGAAAAGGCACAAACATTGTCTTCATTCAGCAGGTCACACACTAATGAGATTGCCTCTCACAGTTGCAGTTGATAGGGGAGCAGAATAGTTCTCTAATTAGGTTCACTGGCTATGGGCCTACACTGTCTTCTCAGCATTAGCAAGCTGGGAATGCCACAACAACCTTCTGCATTGAAAGGAAGTGAGATATCTTCCTTACTCCCCACATAACCCAAACAATTATCAGTCAGGAGTATCTTGATCACTTCATCCATTCATTCATGAAGGATAATTACTTCAGTCTGTCATTTTTACAAGCCTTGAAGTCACTGAAGGCAAGCCAGATGTATATCACTGACAACAGTAATCTACTTGATAATATTTTACTAAACTTTTCTCTTGCCTTTTTCCCACATCTTCCTTGCTAGGGGGATATAATGCCTCTACACTTAAGCAAAACAGCTTGCAACATATGTACTGATAAAATATTTCTAGAGAGCCCATAGTGTCCATTCAGCCTCTTCTCTACAGGAACATAAAAAATTAAATGGACAGTGACTAGACTACTTTATCTGCAAATCATTCTGACAGTGTCCAACCATATCAGCCCTATATCCTGTGACCACATGGACAATACTAATACTTGAACTCAGGTGGAAATTCTGATATTCAGATGCTTCTCTGCAGGCAGCAGCATCCACCAGTCAGGACCTGTTTGGGAAATCAATCCTTCAGCCTTTGATTCAAAGGGAACAGCATGACACTTATGCCAATGTAATGACGGTTAAAGCTACCCAAACTGGCTTCATTAAGTCTATTATAATATAATCGCGCTGACAGGAGCTTGTGGTTGAGACTGAGCTTCATACAAACCACAGGAATGGCTGCATAGCATATTAATGTTACCTAAATTTTGTTGCAAAACCTGTATTTTATTAGCACATACTTTTGCCAAAATTTAGCTGTTTGGTTTGAAAATTTCCTCAGTGGTTTCTACATTAAGTGCAAAAAGCTCTCAGAGAACACAGCCTGGTACATGGAAGTCTAAGAAACTAATTTCTGAGGAATCAGCACCTTCAACTCTTGTCTTCGCTAACATGATTATTTGATACTGCTCTTTTAATGTGACTAAATATGTGTAAACACATGATTTTATATTAAAAAATATGGCAACTAGAATGCTACTGGTTTATATATAATACGTAGTACTGAAAGAGCAAATTTTGTCAGTCTCTCACCCGCAAGACACCAAAAAGCAGTCATGGAACACCACACTAGATACTAAATCCATGCGTAATATACAGCAATTAACATGGTTAAAAATATGTCAAGAGAAGAAAGCACTGCTGCTCAAGTTTACTAAATAATTACATGTCATTGAACTGCTTCAGGACACCAGTTCTTACAGATTTTAGAGGGATCCTCCTAAGTACCCCACTCTGTCTTATGCTAGAATTGTTAAAATGCCCCTCTAAATTAAATTCCAAATACTTATTAGTGGAAAAATGTAATTCACATTGAGATTAAAATAGATTGAGAACTATGTCAATCAGTTTTAAGAACAGTCTTTCTGGGATGGAAAATAAGCAAGAGCAGCTACAGTCTTTGCAAAGCTTGTGATGCAAGTAAGGGCATAAAAATGAGATCCTGCTCTTATTTTATAGAAGCAATACTAGTATTCCTTTTTAAATCATCAAGAACATAATGTCATATGAGCTAATGAAAAAAAAGCATCCAAACCTGACATTCAAAAAGAAATGGAAACAATTACTGATTCATTTTTTAATTAAATTGGTGATACATGACTTCATCGAAACCAAGAGATTAATTTCACTCATAGGGATTATCTGAAATGAGATTTTCAATTAACAGTCACTAGCTGAATAAACCCTGAGGAGACCTTAGTCTGTGTTACACTATACTACACAAATAAACTTGGCAAAAGCTGAAAAAGCAGAAAGACAGAGGTCCTCCTTGATTTATCAAAGGAAACCTATTGTCTCTGAAAACCTTTTATTTACTAAATGTAATTTAAAAACTGCTGTACAATCTCTTGAATAAAGGTAATTATCTGTAATGTGGCTACTTCCTAGGACATTGATTTTTTTTTAAAAGTACAGGCCCCTCTCAAGTTTCAGTTCAAACCTGAAAATAAAGGACTTCTGTTGCCACACAAATCTCTTATAAGAGCATCATGTCAGCATCAAAGGCTTACAGAAGAGGCATTGGAAGATGTGAACACAACTGAACAGCTGTGGTGGCTCTGCACAACCCTGTAGCATACACTGAATATGGAGATGGCCCATATATGTGCACCCTTTCAAGAACATCTTGTCTAGGTGTAACTTCTACTCAGCTTCCTTGGAGAGAAACTCTGCTCCATAGTCCCTGTTTCTGCAAGCACTGAAATCCATTAAAGTGTGACCTCCCAAGCAATGCTCCCACACCTTCTACATATTTTTAGCTTCAGCTGGGTTCATCAATGAGTTTCTTTTTAAATCAGGCATTCCCCTTAGGTAGGTAGCTCTAAACCCAGATACAACTGGGAAAGGTATCCAGGAAAAAACTGTGAGAGCACACTGCTGGAGGAAGAGTTCATATATTTTCTCAGCTTCTGTGCTAATCCTTACTTGCCAGGTTCCTCCGTTGCAGCCTCAGTTTCACCAAATCTTAGACTTCAGATTTAGTATTTCTCAGAAGATGTATTGTTTGGGGTGTCATTATGGCTACCTCATTTAAAAACTTTCAGGATTAGTCCTTAAATATAATTTTGAGTATGTAATTTACTGGATTGCATGAACAGTGCTTTAACAGTGCTTTTTGAATCTTTCTCAAAGGGCAAAAATCCAGCTCCTTGCTGTTTCATTCCACCTCCCCATCTCATTCCCTGAATTTTCTTGTCTTGTTTCCAGTCACCTGATCTCTTCAGTCCACTGTAAACCAGCAAGTGGACCATTTACAACAGATAGTTCTGAAATGCTTAGAATTAATTGCAGGGTGTCTACAGTCATCTTCACAGATTACAGAAAGTGCCTCGTCTAAGAGCAGGAGAAAAATAATGTGCTATTGAAAAAATTACAGAGAAACACTCCATTTAAAATTGCTGAATGTTACAAATGTTCTTGACAGACATTAAGACAATTCGTAATAATTTTCATAAAAAATAAGTCCCCTTTTGAAAGGCAGTGTTACTATTTCCTGAAGATGACCTAAATCCACTGAATACATTGACTGTTAAGAACAGTCCTCAAAAGTGGTCATGGTTTTTACTGTGCTTGTTTGTGGAAGAATCTTGTTTAGCTCCTCCTGAAAAAAAAGTCTATGTTGTGAAGAATAAGTAAAACAATAATCCTCATAAATATTCTGTAAGTGTAAAGGATATGCTAGATTTTGTTATGAGAAATAAATAGGAAGATACTGATGTGTCATTCTGCCATTTAGAGTATTAGAAACAAAATATGTCCACATTCAGTTTTCCTTATATGTATTTTTAATAATATACATAGCTAAATATTGATGTATTGATTTTAAATCACAACATTAAGCAGAAGCACTTATAAATACTCATCTTTTTAAAGTGCATGTGCAGCAGGGGAAACATTTTTCTGCAAAAGATATGATGAAAAGGACACAAATCATGTACAAACCCCAGTTCAGGCTATGAATTTGTAACTGGCAACACCCTTATTAGATAATATGCTATTGTAAGCAGTTGTAAGCACAGATGTGATTTTCCACATTAAAAAAAAAAAAAGGTTTTTTTTCCATTAATGTCTCTAAGATAAAATTGGTAATGATTAGTGAAAATTATTACAGTCTTGATAAGCAGAATACTTAGGTACTCAGATAGTATTTACTATGTCTTTGAGTTCTAAAATATTTTTAAGTTGCACTAAGTATACTTTAATTATATTACTCATTTTGGGCCCTAAACATCACGCATCAAATTCTTAATCATGTAAGTGATATAGAAAACCTCCTGTCAAGTTTTCAACATGCTATAAATTATTTTCCAAATATTCATTAGTTAACTGAAATATCCTTCATGAGCTTTCACACTGCATATACACATACAGCATTTAGCAGAAAATGAACTCTTTAAAACTTATCAAATCATTTGCCAGCCTTTAAATGTCAAAACTTTTCCCTGATGTCAATTCCAATAATTAAAAAAATAAAATAATAAATAACAATAAATAAAAGCCATGTAATATCCTTAGCAGACATTCTTATTACAACTCTACAAAATTTCCATTAACTGAAAAGCAGGATATTCTCTGGTATTTCTTAGAAAGCACCCTACTTCCTTCCCCTCCCAGCTTTTCAACTCTGATATACTTTCAACAGCTCCTTGTGATGCTGATTGTGAACTGTCTGCAGTCAAGATACTAGTTATGAGATCAACACATGGCAAAGGGCCATCCAGTTAGCAGGAAAGGGTGACGTTTTCTTTGCAGAAATAGTGAGCTTCCCTTTAATGTCATTGTTAACCATTGAAGTATCTTGAATATTCATCTGTGATCTGGGACTAAACTTCAACACTTCACACTCCTAAGAAGCCAATGAGTTGACATAAATTCATTGTTTTTTCTTTGTTAAAAATGATGAGCATATATCATCTATATAAGTAGTCATGTACATGTATGGCTACACATGTAAATGTACATTTATGGCTTAAAGGAACCATATGTGCTTGTGTTCCCGTAATATCAAGGGGCTTCTGCAGCAAGTTACCAAAGACAGGAGTATCTCTTCTTAATTTTCTTCAGGATGACCCTGCTTGAGCAGGGAGTTTGGACCAGATGACATAGTAGTTTATTAGCTCAGAGTGTTAGAGGAGGGTGCTGAAAACACCAAGGTTGTGGGTTCAATCCCCATATGGGCCATTCACTTAAGAGCTGGACTTGGGGATCCTAATAGGCCCCTTCCAACTCAGAATGTTCTGTGATTCTGTGACCCACGGGGATCCCTTCCAACCTGACCCATTCTCTGACTGTGCGATCTGAAAGCCTGAACAGATACCTAAGACTGTGCAAAGACTTTTTAATCCTTTTAACAGTGACACACTTTCATGGCATATCCTGACAGCAAGAGGTTTCAAAGCACTTGCTGCAAGTCTTAGTTCACGAGTTAAAGAAAACAAGACCTTTCGTACATAATTGAAAGTCTGTATTTAAGGATTTGTAAGCAAAATTGGCCTTTCTGTCTGGAAGACTAGTAACTGAGGGGATTGTCTTTGCTAGGTGGTGTTAGCAGGAGTGGTTGGAAGAGATGAGAAGGTGCACACAGAAGCAGAGGTACCATGGAAAACAGCAAGAGGAATGGAGTAAGTCATGTTTGGCCATACATTTTAAAGACACGACAGCAGCAATAATGTGTCCTTTGCTTCCATACAGAACAACCCTGAAAGGCAAATTTATCAACTACAATAAAGCAGAAATCTTACTCTGGAACTGAATGGTTCGTGTAATGTAATAATACACAGAAAAGCAAAGCATGAAAATGAAGTCTGGAGTCTGACTCCACTGCTATGCTACTCAAAAAAGATTGAGTGCACAGTCCCCTAGTTTGAATCTAATTCCAAGAGATAGCTATTGTAAAAGGAAGAATATTTCTTTTATCCCAAATAAACTTCAACACTTATTATCATCCCAGTGAACAGACTAACATGCTTCTTAGAGAAAGACTTTACAGCACTTCTGTAACTCTGAACAACCTGCTAAAACAGCTCATAATAATGTAATAAAGGACTGTACCACCACGCAGATGCACAAATGCAAAATAAATCTGCATAAGCTACCTTAATTCCACCTCTACATTATTAGCTTCACATTCATTATACCATTTCCTTAATGCAGTTTTACTGCATTTGGTACTGTCCATTTCATACCAAGCCTAGGGACTGGACAAAGCTACTGAACTCAGCCTCAGCACATTGAGACTGAGTAGGCAGACTGTAAGTAGAGACACATTTTCTATTACAGATAGAAGACTCTTCCTATAAATGCTTATGCATTTACTAAAATTTGTCACAAGTGTGAAAACTAAAAATAGGCACAGGATTGCAGCCTAAATAGCTATGAAATGGTTTAGGGACACAGTTTAGCGGTGGACTTGGCAATGCTGGGTTAACAGTTGGATTCAATGAACTTCGAGGTCCTTTTCAACCTTAATTCTTCTATGACACAGAGAAGAAAAAGTAAAGAGGGGACTTTTTTTCCTATTTCATGGGAGAAAAGCATGCACAGACCTAAACATGTATCACAAAATCAAGGAAGTCCATGGGAGAGCCAAGATTTTAACACAGATATCTTTCCAGTTCCTTAGTCGTAAGTTTGTTTTCTTAAGGTGTAAACTACTAATTAAAGCTTGGGATAAACCCATTAAAACACAGTATCCAAGAGCATATTCAGCATTACCAAGCTAACTTGAAAGGGGTACACCTTTGAAATATCTCAAATCTCAAACAAATCACTGTGAGCCATTATCTTTTCCAGTATCATTAAAAAAAACAGATTTTTTTTTTTTTAGAGTTGTGATGGCGCATAGAACATTTGGAAATAAAAACAGCTATTCAACCATAATTTCAAATGTCACTATATATCAAATTTCTTAATCTTTAATTGGATACCTGCACCACAGCATAGCCTTTTAACACTGAAAACCAAATCAGACAGCCCTGACTTAGCCTGCAACTCAGCTGTCTGTGTGGTACATGATGAATCACTCCCTATTTTGAGCAGCTTTCCACACACTGAAACTTGCATTCATAAATTCACATTAGGCAGTTAACGGGACAGAATCGGGGTTGCTATGGCAACAATGTGATGTGCCCTATCACTTAAGTGAGAAAATTAACACTAGTAATTATCACCAAGCAAATGGTATTTTTGTCTTTTGTATACTGTATCTTTTCAATATTGTACTTTAGCTAATGGATGGATTTGTGATTTTCTACAAAGGTAGAATAAAAACCAACAAATGTATTATCTGATCTCATACTAAAAGTGAATCAGAATACGCCACCAAGCAAAGCTCATAGGACTTATGTATTTGCAAACATTGACAAGATTGTAATGACATTAGGAAACAGTTCTGAGTTCAACAGTAGGGTGCATCAGATGAAATTCACAGGGTGAGCAAACACTGTCTCAATGATGCTTTCAATCTGAAATCAAGATTGCCTTCATGTCATGAAGCCTAAATAGTCATAAAAAACATACTACATTGACTTTTCTCATTAGGGTTATAACAGGTATTCCACATTGCAGCAAAATACAGTCAAAAACCTTTGTGCACTTGCTTTCCCTTCTGAGAAGGTCAGACTGCCCTTATAACACCTCTTGTACTTAAAAGGACAGATGCAAGCACAATACAACTGGACTGATATTCAAAAATTAAGTATTGCTGCAGTCATGATTTCATTATCTGTTTCATGTTTCTTTTAGCTTATCCCATTCATAATTTAGAATCTGCAATACTTAAGTTAATATGGTAAGAAAGAAGCCACATAGATACATATTCACATTTCAAGTCTTTGTCTCCCACCATTGATCTGACTCCCCTTGAACCTCCAGGAGTTTGAAGACATGCTCCTTTACCCACTTTCAATGTATCAGTAGATAATCTGAAACTATCCCTATTTTCATGGCTGTTGAGTATGGCAGCTCCCATTTTTATCTTAAATAGCCTGAAAGAACAGACTGCCATTCTCTGAAACTGCCAGTGACCAACACATCTTACAGTTTAAATAAGCATAGTGGTGTAACCTGCCTTCTGTCTCAGCAGAAAATTCAGGTATGATTATTCAAAGAATTTTTGAAGGGCCTATCATCAAAGTACTCAAAACCAAAACATCTATCTTTAAAGTTCTGAATGTGCATGATTATATGATAAACTCCCTTATTCACAGGAGTTTAGGGATAGTAATAGAGCCACAAATCCAAAGACATATATTTAAAGTTGAGATTTAGTGCAGTCCTGACCTAACTTCACAGTCACTGCTACACCAAGAGGTAGATCTGCTTCTGACAGGTGTGAAAGATGATAAAGTGTACATGGAATTGTTTTTCTACCTTTACAGACTCACAGACTCTTAAAACAGACCCAAAAGAGTGACTTAAGAACTCCTGTCCCCCAGTAACATTAGCATTCCATAAAATATAGGTGAAGCTCAGGAGAGCGTGAGGAAACAAGGAAAATGCTTGAGTGATACACAATACAAAAAGGAATAAAAGAGCATGATGCTACCACAGAATGAGTAAGTCTACTACATCCAACACTGTAAAGTAACTGTTAGAAAGTTGTGCATCAGTGATTTTAGTGCGCTACTACATTATTTATATATTTTTATAAAATAATAAATTTCTAGATAGCATGAGGTGTGTATGTTGATATGTGGGGGATAAGGCAAAATGAGTAATTCATTTTCTTGTCTATATCTTGAGAGTCTGGAGAAAAGCAAAAAAGCCAAAACAAAAAAAACCCCAAAAAACACAGAAACATGAACAGGTAGCCAGAGATTGATGCATTTCCCAGCTTTTCACAATATCCATTTTACTGAATGTTCCTATCAAGCTGAATTCTGTACATATCCCTCTGTTTACCCAAAGACGATTTTCCATTTAAGCAGGACTTGTTTGGTTTATTAAGTAGAGCTTAGATGCAGCTATTCTTTTCTTTCTTACCCAAAATTTTTATCTTCAGGCTTGCAGGAAATACTTTTCTTCAGATTTTTAAGCAAAATAATGTAATTTGCAGTTCTAAAGCTGGCTGGAAAGTTAAGGAGATTTAAGGACTACATTTCAGATCAGTAATCTCTATTATGTGACCTTGTGATCAATGGCATTTTCTAGCCTAGACTGCAACTCCCATAATGTCAGTAGAGGCACAGGCTTTGGCTCTGAACACACTTCATTGCAGACTTCTTCCTCAGGCAAATTATAGAAGTTGGTTGCTATTCTTCTGTGCATTTAATGATAAAGCCACAACCACTAAGAAAGGCAGACGATGAGTTGAATTCTAATGTAGAACATAAGCAACATTTTGTAGATGAGACACAAATAAATTAAAGTTGTAGGGTCCCCTCTTTCTACCTCAATGTAATCATTTCTCAATGTAGAGATATATATACTGTACTTCATTCCAGTCATAAAACTGAAGATAGCTTTACCTCATTTTACGAAAAATGGTAAAACTATTATATCCTGATCTTTCAGAAAGCTAACATTCCCATTTAATGCTCTGGAATCAATGGTCTTAAATCAGCTACGAATTCATATAGTCATCTTGCTTTCCTCACTTCAGCACGCGGCCAGTGGTAGATCACAGAGCTGATGGGGTTTTTTTTTCTCTAATTGTACAAATACATGTTTTTCTCACATAAATAGTTTTACTAAATCACAACAAGTCCAAATATTTATCAGAGTTTCACCAAAA
Organism: Lichenostomus cassidix; assembly: GCF_008360975.1. Taxonomy (NCBI): domain Eukaryota; kingdom Metazoa; phylum Chordata; class Aves; order Passeriformes; family Meliphagidae; genus Lichenostomus; species Lichenostomus cassidix. Next base: position 36,939,239 of record NC_139480.1, on the reverse strand, counting down.
GCACAGTTACTCACATATGATTTATAATATCCCGCTTCATAGTGACCTCCCAAAACTTATTCCCAAACCAAGCAGCCTAGCTGGGAGATAGCTTCTATTACACTTTCGAGAAATTATTATACAGCTGTTATCTATCAAATCATGACAACCTGCATAAAATAAGTTATCTAAACACTTACTTTAAGAGAAAAAACACTGATAGCAATCTTACTGTTAAACACAGAGATGTAAGTTTATTTACACAGGGAAAGGTTTTTATACTGCATTTTCTGCTGCTCCTAAATTGTTAGCAGACAATTTAAGAACTTACTTTCTTCATAAATCTTCATTAAAGTTTATATTTAAAAAAAAAGCTCATTTAAAGAGCACAGTGGGCTAGGAAATGCTGGTATAGCTATAAATAAAAATTATTAATCGACTTTCACTTCAGAGTATTCTGTCCAAATTTACTGTCAGTGTCACATAATTTTTTGTGCAATTTACTTCTCTGAACAAGAATTGTACTGTGAAAGAAAAAAGAATCATGCACAATGGTCAGGACTTCATTTTCAGGGAGAGAAAGAGGGTCCCTAAAAACAGAGTTGTGTCTGTAATCTCAAAATTCCCTTTTTCATATAGTCACTGATACTTGTAAAAATTCAGTGTGAACTTACAGCTTTGTACCAGCAGGGTTTACGTCAAACCAGATATGGTCTGCCCTTCCATAACTAGCATAAATTAAATGGACTCTGCATCATCTTCTCATGCTCATTTTAAACAAAAACACTGCATGCCCATGTCTACTCTGAAGTGCCATTTTTAGATTATCTCAGACTATACAGGTGAATATAGATTCATTAATTATATTTTCTTTAATTTATTCATAGGCTGACTTAAGGCATCTATCTGAAAATGAGGCATTTTCAATCAAAACCAAAGAACATTAAGTACTCGCCTTCTCAGCAGTTCCTAAAACTAGGACTCACTGACAAGTGTCCAGATCCTCCCCCATAATAATAATTTCTTCTAGGCTAACAAAATCCCTCACCTCTAAAGATGATGTGTCTATTTATAAGCCAAAAGCAGAGAAGGTAGTAGAGGAAGTACCACCATTCAGGGACAACAAGGTTTTGACCTTTAGGGTAGTGTAGTGGGAAACGTATTTGTGCTAACAAGTTTTTGTTCTACTTAAATGGGCTTAAAAGTTTGCAGAAACACACCCTACCTTCTATAGAATTCTTTCCTTTGGCAGCAACTGGATAGTATTGGTACAGGGAACAAGCATCCATTTTTTTTCTAATGCAAATTTTGTTGATTTTACCCCTCTGGATCTCTTTTTTTCCTGAAGTTTAAACCTCTAAGCAATATTGAGAAATATGGACAATTTTTAAATCCACAGCTAGGATTTTGACAGGAACAAAGTCTACACCAATGCAAACACTTCTGAAAATCCCTTGTTCATATGATATCTTAAATCTTGAGACAAGCCAACGAAATCACTAAGTGAGCAACACTAAAAGCACTTACTCTCATGTTTTACGTAAACATAAGATAGAGTTCTGTGCCAAATACATTACCTTGCCACAACATTAGATGTGTGCAACAGACACAGTTGAGATCTTTACATACCCGTGGGTACTTTTACTTACATAACAAACAAAATCTCAATGAGTTCAAGTAAGAGTACTTATCATAGCTACAAGTAGAGAAATGTGCATAGATCAAGCATATGCCCACAGCAGACCTATGTTCCAGCAAGTGCAAATTATGAAAATTAAATCTCTTTAAATACTAAGAAAAAGTTAACTACTATCAGTAGAGAGACTGAAGGGCAAAACGTGTAAAAAGAAATTGCTACTGCTGTGTGAGTCAATGAAACTACAGAAAAGAAGGAAAGAACTTACTATTTTCTGTCCTTGCTATTGTTATCACAACATGCAAATCAAGATGCAACAAGAGTTGCAGTTCACACATGCACACAACTTTAAAAAAATCTACTAAATACCATATTTCATAGAGCACAAACAATAAGATGAACATAAAGAAAAGCAAAATGATAGCTTTGCTAGTGTAGAAGCAAATACCTGCACTAATGCTCTGCATCCCAAGAGGCTTCCTAAAAATTTTGAGACTAATTCTATACCTGCATTTCACTTTCATAATCAATGATAAGAAATTGGGGGGGGGGGGGGGAAGAAAAAGCCAAAAAGCCTCATGAGATCAAGGAGACAGCTGTAAAGCTGTTTAAGCTCTTACAGATTCTCATTTGTACACCATACACAGAAGAAGATAAATGCATTAACAAGCTGAAGAGAGTTAAATTTTCAGCCTTTCCTTGTATTCAGTGAAGGAGGTTATTTGTTTGAGGGATATGGTCCTGCTCTGTAAGAATACATAAATCCCACATGTGCTATGCATTTGGTTCTTGTCAAGGAGACTGTTGTATGAAAACATGGCGTCATTTCACTATGAGACTAACTGCATTTAAGCAGAAAAGTAAACATTAGCTACAAATAGCACAGTACCTCACTCTTCAAAAAGAGTAAGATGTTGCTTGCCTTAAAATGCTGCCTTTGAAAGAGTAAGCCCACTAATATTGCCAAAATATCTAAACAAAGAAGAATGGAAACAGCAAATGTTACCAAAAAAAGAGAAAAGCTCCTACAAATATAAAAGCCATAGCCTTGAAGAATAAGTGGCTTTTGAGAGGGACAGTTGATTCATCAAGGATGCAAGTGCTCAGATAAAACCAACATGTGGGAGAGCTTTTGTTGGGTAAAAAAAGTCACCTATTATTCACCCCACACACTGGGATTAAACAATTCCTTGCTCTGAGGAAGCTGTCCCTGAATGTATACAGAACAGAGGACCTTTCAGCCCATAATTAATTCATTCAAAACACAGAAATATCATGAACCGCTAGGAGAAATTCCAAAATAACATTCCAGTAAAATCACAATTAAACCCTTTCTAACTAAAGGTAATTGCGTTGCAACAACTGAAATGAAATCCTTTTAAGTGATTTGCATTTAAAAAAAAATCAGAAGAAGCCTTGGGAAATACAGTACAAAAAGTAGTACAGGAGATAAAATGATCCTTTCATGTTCTGATTAAAACTCTGTGGATAATGATGTATTTATAAGGTAAATAAAATAGCAATCCAAAGGAACAAACAAAAAAAAATCCATAATTTCTTTTAAAATGTGAAAACAGAAAAAAAATATTTTATTTGTTTTTGGCTGCTGATGTTTGTAGTTTTGTTTTCTAATAAACCAGAGATTTTCCAGGTTTACATACAGACAGAATGGCATATTTGTCTGTGAATACCTGAACATTCTATCCTCAAGCTACAAACTCCAGACATAAATTGTAAAGGACACACTGGTCTCCCTGAGCCTTGGGGACAGCAATCAGTCTGTCAATGCCAAATAGGAATGACTTCATGAATATAAAATATCTTTCAGTTGAAAGATTTTTTTCACTGTTCGGAAAATACTTGTCAATAGTAATAAATTTCAGTCTCTCCTGCTAAAGAATACAAAGCTAATTTCATTAACCAACAAAATAGTTACTTGGTCATCAATTCTTAATAAATATTTTCTTACAGAAGTGGGTCATATCTGTGGGCTTTACTACTCAGAGAGGTAAATTTAGATACAATGGATCTGTTCTCTAGACCAGGCCATGGTCTAGAGAATTGTTAAAATAAGACTTGAATAGCTATGAATTTCTCATCCAGAAGAAAAAATTAGAGTCTAAATACCCAAAATGTCAGTAATAAGGAACAGAATGGGTGTGTGCCACAGCCAGCGTATGTGGGTCAGCATCAGGGGACATAGATGATGTTTTAATGAATTTATGTGAGTGGCTAAAAACCAGAGCCCTGAACTTTTCACTTTGATATTGACTCTACTTCTAGAAAGTGGGCTCATACCTAACCAAAAAAATGCACTGAATTTATCTTGGGAAGTGATTTTCATCTATGGCAGGATCTACTTTATCAAACTGATGACATAACATTGGAGCTAACCTGGGAAAAATTCCCAGTTGGATAATATCATCTGGTTCAAAACACTGCTGTCACAGAGCAGTTAAAACAGATTAATACTATCACCACATGTGTCTCTGGAAAAAGGCAGAGAGAAAAATAACACAGGTTCAAAGGTTGCTCTCTGTGAAACTGGAAAGCTGGAACTGAGGTAGATACTACAGAAATATCTGGCAGGTAACACTGTATTTCTTCTTTGATTATTTTAATATTGTACTGTAAAAAACACAACCATTTTGGCTTTCACACCAAAAGCTTTCCTGGGGAAAGTCAGACGTTGCTGCAAGGCAAGTAAAAAAAGTAATCTCAGTGGTTAATTTCTTTTAAGATTTTGTGAAACAGTAGTCATTTTGTTTCTAATGTGCTCAGCAACAGCAGCTCTACCCAGGAATGCGAAAAGCATGATTTTTACACTCTGTCTTCTGTATACTATGGATCAGTGGAAAACGTACATAAGCAGAAAAATACAGGAGGCAACTGAAAGCAAGACCATGAGAAATAATCAATTTGTATTCTCAGTGCTGATAGCTGGAGAAGGCCACAAGGTACTCTTTTGTTGTATGTCCAGAATTTATAAAAATTACTTGTGATGAAATGAGGAAAATTCTGGGTGCAGATTCCATAGCAATACATTGAGTAGGTACTTGTGTTCATCAAACAGCTGATGACCAAGGCATTGTGGTAAGGAATTTAGCTCTATCCAGATAAGAAGTGTTTGGGTATTTTTTCTTTCGGTTGTAATTTAGACAGTCTGATCATACCCCTTCCATATTACTGGTATTTATGTCTCTTAATTGTCATCACCAGGACAAACAAGTAACTCTTAAAACTGACTGCATCCACACATTGCTTTCTCTTTAACTGGTGCTCTGTCTCTGACACAGAAGCTCTCTATCCCCTTTTTTACCCCAGTTCCACTATGCGCAGTTTGCTTCTCACAGACAAATTACTTTTCCGTATCATTAATAAATGGTGCTCCTGGGTTTGCATTACCAGTCCACAAGTGCATTTGACTGGGACCCTGACCTTGCCAAGAGAGGCAATGCTTTAGGATGGACAGGGAGGAGCAGGGAGATCAGAGAGGGCTGCATGGGAACATTGGTTCATTAAGCCATGACTGCATATGAGATCAGCATTCCCAAGATGCTTCACAAAGTGCTGGATCTTGTTTTCTGTGGCATCACTTGTCTTCTCTTATGGTCATCTTCGTTTAACATTCTTTTGTGATAAGACTGAACATGCATCCTTAGTGCCTATGACTGACTTCCTTAGCTCTCTGTGTTCATCTTCTCTGCAATCACTACATCCTGTTCTTTGTCCCCCCTCTTGCAGAGCTCAAATCAAGAAATACATCCATATATACACATACACACACATTAATTTCCTTGTTCCTTAGCAATGACATTAATACATTGTCATGATTCTGGAAAAGGCCCCAGGGGAAGCTCTTGTCAGATCAAATGGTAGTGATCAAAGTTATTAAAAAAAGTAAAATAAAACCGGAGTCCAAACCAAAGAGGGAAAACCCCTTCTTTGCAGAGGAAGCCCATGGAGTAGTTAGCGAAGGAGAAGCCTCTGTTCAGAACCTCATCTTTAGATGTTGCATATGGAACTCTTCTGTGTTTGTTTTTCAGTCATTTTGCATGACTGGCAACAGGCTGGAGAACCACCCTTACGGGAAAATGGGCACTTCATTCTGTTCTGAGGATATATATGTCTATTGATGCCCCCAACTTTCCTTAGGAAATATTTGAGGAGGGGATGTGTTGTGGGTTTTTTGATGGGGGTAGTTTTGATGTGTTTTTTGTGGGGTTTGTTCGGGTTTTTTTCTCTTCAATTGTGAGACCAGGACACAGATGTTCCATTTGCTTCATAAAGTGCCCCTACTGGATAATCACAAAATAATACTGGCTGGAAGAGACCTCAAGAGACTTCTATTCCAATCTCTTCCAAGCAGAGTCTGCTCAGGTCAGCTTGCTCAGGGCTGTTCCCAGACGGAAAATCTCCAAGGACTGTGTGCACAGCCCGTGCAGTTGTCATCTCCTCCAGTACTTGTACCGTCCTCATGGTGAAAAACCTTCTCCTTTCTGTACAGCTCCTCTTTTTTCAAATTACCCCTATTGAACATCGTGGGAGAACAAGAGACAAAAAGCCTGGGACCATGTCCTTGGTGACCTCCTGGTAGGTGCTGACAGACTGCTGTCAAGTCACCCCTTCTTCAGACTTAAGCCAAGGAGCCCCAGCTCTCACAGGTAGCACTCTGCTGAACTCCCTACAGCATATTGATACCCTTCTTGTTCAGAAGGGGCCCAAACTGTAAGGAGTAGTTTAGAGGTGTTATAAGCAATGCCAAGTAAAAGGGATCAACCCTTCACTTGATCTCAGGTTATATGTCAGTTCACACAGCTGAGGAGGTGTTGCTGCCTTTCCTGTCATGCAGATAGTGCTGTCCCACGCTTGCTTTTCTATCTACCACAGCCCCAGTACTTTTTCCATGGAGCTGGTCCACAGACTGGCAGACCTCAGCCTGTAACTTTGTGAGGAATTGTTCCTTTCCAGGAGCAAGACTCCCCAGTGCAGCACTTTGTTCCCTCCTCCAAGTCACAGATTAAGATATTTAACATAACCAGAACAGAATCCCGTAGTACTTCTCTCGCTACCAGACTCCAAGCAAAGTATGACCCATTAAACTCACTCTCTGGGCCCAATGATCCAAACAACGTTGTTGTTCATCACAGCACAACCCAGACTTCAAACACCTTCACAAAAGAATGTTGTGTGAGAGAGCATGTGTGAGAGATTGCCAAAAATCTACTCTCACTCTATAATTTTTCTTAAGACACAAAATCATCCAGCTATAGCATTCCTACCAATAGTAATTTACTCCCAAACTAAGAGACTGGCAAAAATCACAATTCTCACTGTGAACCAGTGATGAAACCATTGTTCTGGAACAACTGAAGACAGCTGTTGACTTTGCATCCTGGATTTCTTCCAATGGTCACTTGCAAAATGGCATTTTCTCTTGTGCTATTTCAGCTGGCATTGTGGTGCAGTTTCCATGCTAGAACTCCTCCTTGCAAGTTCCAGGACTGTGGATAACCTTGGCTTTCTAAAAAACTGTTTCCTGCAGTGTTAAGAGAATTAAAACTGATTTTCCTGGGCATCTAATCTCAGTAGGCAAGGATCCCCAAAGAAAATAAATAACTAAATAGTTCCATTCTCAGCAGCCAAAGCAATTTTAGCTAGAAATAAATCACATTTGCAGTGCTAGTGTCAGTACTGCATACAGAGCTGGATGAATCAAAACATATTTGCATTGATATTTGCACTGTTTTAATGTCCAAGTTTCCAAATGGTGTGAACTGGAGCAGCCAGCTTCAGCTTTATATCTGCCCATCAAAATTTACTGCTGAATGGAAGAAAGTCCCCTGGGGAGGGAGGTGGAAAAAGAACATTTTCTGCATATGTAGGGTATATGGCTGGATGCATACCCATCAATACAAAAGGACTTCTGCTTCTTTCCAGCACAAAGGCCTCCAACATAATCTTTACAAAAGCTTCATTTGGAAATAGCTACCAGCTACATGAGCACGTTTGTTATATAAACAAAAGGGTTATTTTAAAATAAAAGTGAAAAACTGTTTTCAAATTCTGAAGATTAATACTTCTTCACCTCTGGACTTGTAAGTGAACTTTTCAGAAAAGAGATCTGCATGTGGGGAAGACAGTTCCTCCAATAACATAGAAAAAATCCTGACAAATGTAGAGATTGCCCAACCAAAAATATTCTTTTTCATAGAATCATACCATCTTTCCTATCTAAAACTAGCCAATTATTAAAGTAGCACTTGCTAAATTCAGACATATTAAGATGTCTAGATTAAATTCTAGAGTTTGAAAACAGCCTCTCCACTGTGTTTGCCCAAGATCATACAGATTAAGCAATATGCAGAACAATAATTTCTGTGGATTTCAAGCTTATATTAAAAAATACCTTATGTCTGTAAGTGCAAAGATCAAATGCCAGAGTTGTGGTTTTCTGGTAGCCAGTGAAGAAAATTAATTGATTTCTATAGTATTGTTTATTTGGAAAAGAATTAAAACATCCTGCAAAAATTGCTGTTACAAAAAGCAGGGCAGTCTTCTTAGCTGGCTTCACCTAAGCTCTAGATGTAACATAATAGAGGCACACTTACAATTCCAGTGAAGTCAGACTGAAATCAAAGCCATAATCTGGCATCAAGAGCAAAAATGAAGAACTGAAGTTTTGAGAGACTTTTATATTATTGTTTTGATCCCTGAAGATCTTTAATGTTAAAGCAATTTTCACACCTGGTGGATGATTGATGATTTCTGGGTTCTGGATGATTTCTGGGTTCTGTAAAAACTCGAACTCTGGCACAGCTTAAATTTATGTCTGAGAAACACTAATTTTTTTTACACACACACACACACACACACACACACACACAGAGATGCCAAAACCTCCCTCTATCTTCATCTTTTCTTCACTGTGTACTTTAGAACAAAAGTCTGGATTATAGGGGAAGCATAGACAGACTACTTCAGAGACCATGCTGGTGATGAGGGATGGCAGAGTTATATCAGGGAGGGGATGGGGCTGAACTGGGACCTTATAGGAGGAGAGGCAAATGTTTTTGCACTAAAAATGAGAGGGGAACAGATGCGTTTCTGTGAGCACAGGACTGTATATTTCATTCATCTACAGAATCTTGTCACGTTGCAAAGGTATTGAAGAACAAGGTCTTTAGCTCTCCTCTGTCTTGCCCCACCACAGATTTCAGCCTGTGATGCAGCCATACTGTTCAGGTGCCATTCTTTGAAAAGATTCCTCCTCTCCTGTCACTGTTGAGCTGCTAGCAGAGAAAAGACCCGATTTCTCAGTGTGGCAAGAAAGAGGAAATTTATTGTTTTGATTTCAATATATATAGACTTTTCAGAGGTCGCCCAGATTGGTCAGTCAGAAACCTCCCCCTAGGCCTGATTGGCCAGGCCTGAACTGTCCAAATCTCGAGACACTGTTTAAAAAAACATCCAAACTTTATCTTTGTTTATAAAACACAACGGAATGTTCTCACGAGAAAGACCTATGCTAGCCACACTCTCCCTCAGGCTTCAGTGCTCCTGAGCCCTGCCCAGGATGGTGAAGACTTGGAGACAAAGGTACATGCTCTGGGCATGGTGGGTCTGACTCGGATTTGAGAGCAAACAAGACACCATCCACCTTCTCTTAATTTTTGCTTCTAAACTAAGATTCTATTTTTTCCTAACCCTAAAACAGTAGCAGTTCTCTATTCTTTGAACTGGATTTAGAGTACAGATGCTGATTTTGCACCCTATTTAAAGACATAGCAAAGGCAATTAGTGTCAAAATGTCCTGCCACGTCCTTCCTCCAGATTTTTTCAGAAAGATTTCATCTGTCTGATACAACAGTTGCTACAAGATGACTCATTCAAACAGCTCCCTCACATTTCCCTGCAGACTTATCTTGAAATCACAGATATGCATATTTGCACAGCCATGTCCCCAGTCTAAGCAAAGATTGGACTGTTTCTAGGAAATGGTGTGTCAGTAAGCAAAGAAGCTTCTGCAACTTGAGAGAAAACCAGATAACTATATCAAAGTTCAGAAAAGTCGTAAATACAGTTAGATATTGAATTTGATTAGTACACATAAAAAGAGAACCACCTCAGCAAGAAATAGTTGAGCAGGTCCATGACAGTTGTAATCAAACTCAGCAGTAAGAAACCCATGATGTCATCCCTTAAGCAGTCAAGGATTCCTTCACCTCCTCCACAATCCTTTCTGGGGACAGCACTCACTGAAAAACGTGGCACCACACCTCTCCCTGTAGCACAGGGAGCAGAACTGAACGTGGGGATTGCTTCATTTCTGCACATTCTGATGCTTCACATAAAGCGTAAGCCTCTTTCTAAAACAGAACTGAATTTCACTCTAAAATATTCCCTGAAACAATTTTTTTAAAAAAATCTAATGATTACTCCATGTATTCTGAAGAGTATCTAAAGAGCAGCTTGAATTTTCTATTACAGAGGGAGTAAATCTTGGCTGAACAGCAAATAACACAATTTATTCTGACTATGATTGAAGCATCTGAAAGCACAAATCAAATTAGATCACACCAAGAATATAACAAAAAACATCCTAGCATATATCTGAGATAGTTTGCCTTTCAGTCTTCCATTATTTGAAATATCTAAAGAACAGGAGACAAGGAGTGATTGTAAAAGACAGGAGTAAATTAACAAAACAAACTTGCATGGTCTGCCTGGTAATACAATCTAAGGATGATCAGATTTCCTTAGCACTGTTCTTAACACTCTCTTTGTACTCTAAAGATGGCTTTAATAGGAAAGACAGAATTCCTTTAGTACCTTATAACAGATATTAGAACTAAATAGAATTAAAAAAAAAAAAAGAAAAGAAAAAAAGAAAAAAAAACGTTTATAGAGAGAAGTCAAAACAATAATTTTGGTTATGCTGTAGGCCCTGACTCCATTCTTCAAAATGTAACAAATATGGCACAGGTAAAGGACACCTTTGAACAAGATTCAAAGAACTTGTGCTCTAAGTAGAAGTAGTAGTTGGCATATTTTAGTTAAGCCAAAGCAGATGTGAAGTATAGTCAATTTTCAATTACTCATGGAAAAACTATCCAGATTTCAGACTAACCATAATACATGCAGAAAAGACCCTGAACTTTTTCCTTTTCATTTTTAACCTTACTTCATATCTTCATTTCACGTTTAAGTATAAATTATGTACAGAATGCTCTTGCAGTTATTTTACATATGTTTTAAATTTGTGGGTTTGCTTTATCTTCCCTATCCCACCTCATTTATTACCTAGAATATCAGACTGAATTAAGTACATACCAAGTGTACTTCTCATTTTATTTTTTTCCTGTGTTTTCAGCTGCTGTTACAATGAAACTCAAATCCCTGATTTCTCTCTCTTTTACTAAGAGCTTGTAAAGGCTGTAAATGAATTATCAGCTATTTTATCTACAGAGTACAGATCTATAAGAGACATGATTAAGTAAGAAAGGTGACTTACTATGAACAGAATTTCTAAGTGGCTTTTAGATGTTGCTAAACTCAGGCTAGAACATCATGATCCAATCTGTCTATGAAAAATATAAACATTTTAAAGGCTGTTCTAGAAGAAAAGGTCACCCCAACAGATAAGGTACAATTAAGAACATATTTAAAACATCAATTTTAGAAAAGTATATGGGGAATATTCATCAAGATTAATAAATAGCTTACTGGAAGTGGTTAGTAAACATCTTTCAGGAGATTAAATATAACTCTACTGTCATTTACAAATACTCAGTTCACATATCAAAAATTCTTTGACATGGTTTAGACTAATGGTGAAATAATTTTCACCTCTGCCTTAATTTCACGTAGATAATAGAAAATCCATATTTAGTGAAGTCTGCTTTTGGCAAAAGGAACTTTGGACTCAAACAGACTCTCAGTTGTAACCCAGATACTTCCAAGAATTGTTTTACAGATACAATTACAGAGTAGAAACATGCCTGACCTAGTACTGCCATTAGAAGAGGTAAAAAATTAAATCCTGAATTGACATAAGAGTGCTTGTAGAACAGAAAAGTCATCAAGTTTTAACTCCTTCAAAATGAAAGAATTGAGAGATTTAAACACCACTCTGCTATCCCTTGTTAAAACCCAATACCAGAATTAATCATTTTTAAAAAATGAAAAAAAATTCCCAAAACAAATCCCAGACCATTTATGTTTCCTTCATCCTTGTGAGAAAACCTGTCCTATAGTTTTCTACAGGGAGCGAGGGCATATGCCTAAATGCCAACTTGTAGTTAGTACTTTGATACCATCAGTGAGCTACATTATCAAGCCATTAATAAAAAAAAACCCAAAACCAAACCAACTAACCAACCAAAAATCAAAAAAAAAGTGATCAAGTCAATTTGGAATACAAGAATGGAAACAGGAAATCTCATCCAAATCACCATCTGAAAATGCTGAAATTTTGGACCCACGTTTGCTTAGGAGCATAAAACCTTGATATTATAAATTAAAGTGCAATCCATCACACTTAGTAGGACACAAAATTCTGTTCAGCAAATTCTGGATATGAAGGTGGAAACATGCATTGCATAACTCACATAGTCTGACAAACCCTTCTGTGCTGGACTCACTGCAATAGAAAATCACTTCATCTACTTGTAATGTCTATTTGTCCAAGTTTTTGAGATCTTTGGCAGGCCAGCAAAGAGCTATCCAGGAACAGTATTAGCATAAGTGAGCAAAAGAGACATGTTTAAGACCTAGACATATAACATTTCTGTTATTAAGCATATTGTTTATAAGGGGTTTTCATATAGTTTATAAAAGCTCATCATTTTATCTTAAAGAATGAAAATGAGGACTCCCCCTTCTCCCTTGATTTGCCTCTCATTATAGAGATGGTTCAGGAACCCACAACAGAAAAGTCATACAAATGAAATCTTGACATCTACCACATAAAAAGCAAAGCAATGCCACACCCAAAAGGATGTGGTTTATAATATAAAATATAAGCATCTACCCATGTAAAATGTGTATATCCACTGATTTATGCATTTCCAATGACACTGATTTTCTTTGTGAGCAGTTACACAGGGATTACACATGATTACCTGCTGCAGTTATTGTAAGAAGAGAGGCAGCAGCCCTCCAGCACAGGCTGTCTGTGAGCAGAATAGGAAAGTGCTTCCCTCTGAAGTAGACAGAGCTCAAACTAAAGCTATATTCAGTTCAAAGACTTCAAAAAGCACATGCCAGAGCTCAGGTTTTAGATGAATCTCAGCATACGAGCTTCAGTAGAGAGATGAAGCTTTAGGTCTTCAGGCAGGCACTACTTTAAAAAAATAATTAGGAATTAAATGCATAAATCCATGTAACTGCAACATTAAATCATGAATATCATTGCGGAATTGAGAAAACCTAAAGGTTACATTTGCTGGCTAAGCAGCTCACCATGCTCTTATTTGTCCAACATGAATAACCATTACAATCTATTTCATGTCTGCATATAAGGCACACAAAAGCAGGTGAAGCAAGGTTACTATGAAACCTTTTCCATGTCATTGTCTGGACGCTCTAATATCATTTGGCCCCTTAGCACTGCCAGATGGCATTTAGAAGCCTAGTCATACCTGCAGGATACAATCACACAGGCACTGTGCCATGTTAATCCAGAGCTGCATTTTGCCAGATTAAAGCATAAACAAAAACCCACCAAAAAATGTAGCTGTGCCTTCTGAAAGCTGGCTGCAAAAAACAACACAGGGAAGCAGTGCTACTGACACAACAGCATTCATGGCTCTAGACATCAGTGAGCTGCCACCATTGATAGGTGGCTCTGTCCTTAACAGCTGACATTCTTGAAATTTGAATGTGAGAAGTTTTTGGTTTTGCTCAGGTGCACAGCAGTGACAGCAAACTGTAATGCCTTGCTACAACAACACTAATAACAAAAGTTTTGGCCCAGTGTTATTTGCTCAGGTCAAAGTGATGATATAACCATTAAAATACAATGGCATAGATGCAGAAAGAAAGGGAAAAGAAGTAAAAGTGAGAACTTCCATCTAAAGAGGAACAAATATGAGACAAATCAAGTCAATGAAAAACACAATCAAAGATAACCTTCAAGGAAAAATAGAGAGATCAAAAGTAAGTCAAATCTCAGAATCCTGATGTAGAAATCCCATTCTTTTAAGCAGATATTGTGCAGAAAGTAATGTATATTAAATCATACATTTTCCTGATGAGGGACACATTTTAAAACACTTTATAGGCTTGTATGTGTATTTGGCACTTGATACTGAAAAGTTAGTTATTTTTAGTATTTTAACAGCAAACCTAGGATTTAGCTTTACTGTCCAATGTGACCTCTTATTCAGAAAAATTCTCTCTGGTCAAACATCCATTCCAAGAGAAGTATCTGATTTTCATTTAGAATAAATTTATATGACGATTCATTCACTGATGAAAATTATTTGGGACAAAAAAAACAAAACAAAAAACCAGTATTAAATAGAGCGACTCATAACAGAGAAATTTTTTTGCCAGCCTAAGAAAAGGTTCAATACCCAATAGCGCTATATCAGATCTTCTAGAAAGCACAACACTTCTGCATTGCTTTGATTAGATCTTCCTTGGACACTGAGTGCTCAGTTAAAGAGAGTTCTGATTTTTACCTCTTGCTCCTTGATTGCAACATTTCTTTTGAGAGAAAAGCCACCATGGTCCAGAAAGCATGTTACATTGATACATTCCATTTCCTACTGTGCTTACAATTATCTGAAAAGCAAGGCTTCATATCTGGAGTTTAACGACATAAGGATTAGCTACAAGGTTTCCTTTGTGTTAAAGCTCCTCAGCCCTTTTCGAATTCTCCCCACCCATCTATTGCATCCAATGCCCTTTATTGCATCCAATATCTCAGATTTGACTTCTTGTCTTTCAAGGACATGTTGCAAGATGGATTTCATAATAGTAAAGACCTTGTGAAGAGATGGTTCACTGGGACAAGTCACTGAATTTGTGTCTGAATGGTGTGCCTGGACATAAGCACCCACAGCTTAGAAGCTCAGTATCGAAACATATCAGCTAAACAATTGAAATAACTACAAAATTGTTACAACTTCTCAGAAACATCTTAGTAAATACTGTTCGTTTTGTTCACTGACAAAGTCATAAATACTGTAGGGTGTCCTCCTCCTGGCCTGTTAGGCCTACTCATAGAAAAGCATGGCTGTATATATTTCAGAGAGACACCTCTGTTGGGTGGAACAAATTGTCCAGTTTCTTGTTGCACACAGTAAGATAAATCACAGGTGTTTTAGTTTATGGGACAGATCCCTCGGTCTTGACTCCAACACAGACACTCAGAGGAGCACCACAGACCCAGTTGATTCCAGTGCAGCCTTTCTCCACCTGACCTGAGGCAGCAGTAGATGGTCTGACAACATCATAATGGCCAGGGACACGCCTGCTATTTACAGCGGCTCCCAGGTGTTAAACATTAATGATCCTGAACATCTTTAATCCTATTTGCATCTCTATTAAAATACAGTATACTATCTGAATAGCATTCTGGAGTCTTATCATGTTTATGAATTTTACGAGTACATTGTGGCTAGGGCTGATGTGACATGACTGTTAATCTCCCACTGTATCTGCTACTTGCTTGAAAGTTATTAGAAAAAACCAAGATCAGAATAGTAGTAATGAGCAGCAAATTGAGTCATTCTCCTTCAGTGCCTTCCAAAGGAGTCTTTATCTCTCAGTTCTTGTTCTTTATATGCATTTATTTATTTTTCAGGTTTGATGATAAAAATGTTTCCAAAGTGTACATTTGAATAAAAACTTGTGCTGCACTAAAGCACCTACCACTACAAACTGAAGCACAGTTATGCTGAAAGACTACAACTGACTTCTGTATCTTACTGCCATATTAAAGAAATATTACACAGATTTACATGGACACACACAAATCTAAGTGCATATATTCATGAATTTATATGTACACTGATAATAAGATGATAAATAGTTATCACAAGACTATTAAGGTTCAGTTGATAGCCTCATTATAACTTTAATTAATTATTTGGCCAGTACTGTAGTAATTACTGTATTTACAAAGCATTTTAGAAGCTATGAAATAATTTTCCAGAAAGATTAAATTAATATTTATGTGGTTGAAATTTTAATCTCTATTTCCATGTGTATCAGATTTTTAAGCTAATAGTAGGGACTAAAACATTAGATCAAAAAGGCTATCAGCAAAAACTAAAAACAGAAAAAGACACTTGCTTTTTCATTGAGCTCCAACCATACATAAATAGATTAGACTATAGTAAGGAGATTGTTATATAACTTTGTTAGAAAGAAATATTCCAGACTAATGCTCATTGAAAATATAGCTGAGTTTCAAATATAGTGTAAATCACGGCAAAATGAAAATTGATAGTTAAGTTCATATAATAAAGGACAATTTGAACTTATCTATCAAGCCCCAGAGAGGAAAAAAACCCACAAGATCATAAAAGTCTTCTAAATCAAAAGAATGAATTTTGTAAATAAAGATGAAAAAAGCATCTCTAGCTTAAAAATACCTAGTAAACTTTTATTTTTAGTGTATGAAGCCCACTCTTACTGCTATTTCAAAAATTTAGTCAAATCAGAAGCAAATCCTGTTAAATTGCTGAGCATGCACAGATTCAATATCACATTTCTTTTTCTCAGAGGTCATAAAAATACTATTCTAAGTACTAGGAGGCTAGGAGAGTGTTTAAAGCTTATTTCCTTTGTATTCTCTCATTTATTAGGAAGAGAGTCAGGTAAATTATAAAGAGTACATATATTTTGATTCAGTAGCCATTTAGATAAATTCTAATAAACAATCTTTATACATACATGTGTATCTGCCTGACTAGGGAGAAGAAGGGGAAGACAACATGAAAAATACAGGACTACCCAAAAGGTTCTTCAAAAATGTTCTCCTTTTGAACTTTTATATGATACACAGGCAGGCTGTGTAATCAACAACATCAATGAGTTCACTTACAGGAGCAGTGTAAAGTGGCTGATCACATATGCTGCAAGGGCTAGAAACACTAAATACTGCATGTTTCCATTGCTGCATTCAAGGACGGTGCTTACTGACATTCTTGAAAGCAAAGTGTAAAACATTTTGGACTCCTCCCATGATATACAGATCAAACGTACTTGGAGCAGAGAAAAGCTTTTCACCTCACCTTGAAACTGATAATCAAGCATTTTTTGTTTTCAGCTGGTGTAATACCAACTGCAGAAAATAACTCCTGCTGATCAAATCTTACTTTCAGTAGCAGATGTGTGACTTAAAGGTCTTTACACTTTGATTTCAGCTGTTCTCAGACAACAGGCTCTTATCTTCCAGTGCAACTGCACAGATTTAGCTAAAGGCAAAGTTTTCTCAAAACAGTACCAAAAATTCTCCAGAGTCCATTGATTTTTATTTACACTGTATAATAATGCCTAAGCCAAAATATTAAAGATGGTTCCATTTGTAATTGTATGACCATAAATAATTGCAACATTTGTACAGTGACAAAGATTCAGTTGCAAACATGGGTAATAATTGTGCCTCTCAATAATTTTGTCTTCTCTTATCAGGACAAATTCTCTTACAAACAGTAGACCATCACAACTGTACCATGGGCTAACCTACAGAGGCTTTCCTCCTCATTATCATCAATGTTGATCTCTTTCAAATTCAACTTTACATTATTTGCCATTTGACATCATGACTTTGTCTCCCAGGCTTCAGAACACTGGGGAGAAAATGTGGTAAGAATGATGTAAGAATCACTTATTGACAGAATTTGCTATGTGGGCCCCAAGCCACAGAAATCCTTCCTTTTAAGGAAAGGAAATTGAATTAAGGCTTTTGAGACTTCATGCTCAATAAGTGAACCACAAGAGGAATAAGAAACCTTCATTAGAAAAACCTAGAAGACATATAATCCATCTCAAGATGATTCTCTCTTGCTATCTAGAGACTCATGCTAAATGAGAACACATAACAACATACTGCATTTTCCTATTAATTATAAAAACCTGTGCTTCACTTGACTTTCTTGAGAAACTTCTATATGTGCTTCTAATTTGGGGTCATCTCCCTTCATACACAAGAGCTGCATATTCATGCAGGAAAAAGCTCATCAAACCTGTTGATATTCTCGCAGATGTCACTTTAATTGTTGCAAAATATCAGGAGAATACAGTATAGCCATCAAACCATATCCTGTGCTCTAGTGGATAAATCACAACGTTCTTTTCAGTAGATTCAAGTATGCTGTCTATTGACAATATCTGAAAGATTTCCTTCCCTCCTCCTCTCCCCTCTAGCTCAAGCATCCCATGGTTGCAGGTTTCAGAGTTAGTAAGGCCTAAAGTCCTCTGTGTTTGCATTTCTCAGAAGACCACAGCTACAATCACCCCTTTGCATCATGACTGAAAATCCATTACTTGAAAAAAAATACCTAAGACACCATAGAATAATAGACATTAATTATAAATTCCCAACCTGCTCACATAGATTCTGGCCTGGTACATGGACTTCAATGCAGCAATAATCAGCCCATATAATTTTGTGTGGTCACAAGCATGATGTGGTCTGATTTAAGGTCGTGGTTGGTAGATGCTACTGTAACACAAACACTGCAGGAGTAATGCAAAACCACAAAAAGGTAGTTCGGACTTTCTGCATATTACCATTTGCTTCTTTCAAAAGTCTATTCCTCTCTAACTGTCGTTGCCACCTACTCTCACTTAAATCAGGATAAAAACAAGATAAAAATATTTCTATGGCACCTTAGCATTAATTAACAGCACTGCTTTAATGTGAAAGACATTGTTGTCATTTAAATACTGTCTAATTAAATGTATTTATTTGGAAAAAAACAACAATAGAAAAAGTCTGCCATTGAAAGGATTGAAAAGATTCATGTTGAACCCTGAGAAGAAATGCTATCAAATTTGTGAACAGAAAGCAGAGAGAAGGGAAGGAGGGATACATTTACTGACAATTTGATTAAGCTACTTGTCTTATTTTATAAAATAAAGTAGACGAAATGCTAAAAACATTGAGCCAAGATTTTGGAATAGCCATATGAGTGAAAATCAGTGTGGTAAGTGTAAGTCTTGAACACAGCACCTTAGCTGGTCCCAAGTTCTACTACATTATTTTGATCACGTCTCTAAATGAAAGTACAGCTATTCATTCATTAACAAACACCACCTAATTATGTTATTCTGTAGCACTCCATATTTCTGATATAATTCTAATTATCTAACTGTTCTACACTAAAAATATTGTATAACATATCCTGTTTATGGACAGATTTATAGCCTTCATATATAACATTTTATTCAGGACATTTCCAGTGGGAGTATGCATAAATTCAAGTTAAAAAAAGTTATCTGATTTTGGAAACCTCTTAAAGTAGACTAGCTACACAAAATATGCTGCTTACCTTACTTATGCTGCTTTAGACTGACAATTTTTCAATTCAACGTATCATTTGTATGTATACAAGGAATATCTACCACCATGGGACTTTCTGGCCCTGACTCTAGCTCCAAAGTCTTCTTGACTATAAATTACTGTGAACTAACAATAATGTTTGTTAGTGATTATTTGCTCTTCCTGGGGCAATTGCTGTCAAGGCTAAGCTATAGACAGGGATTCATTCACAGGAGGCACACAAACATCCAGCAGATGCCTACCTGAAAAATGACAGCACTAAAATAGATCGATCTCCACCCTGTTCTAGGAGTCAGAGCATCTTTACTTTCAGCATGGAAATAAATAAATCATATTTTCTAAACTTCAAAGTAACTAATATAAAAGGGAAAAATAAGTTAAAAACTTAATATATTTTATTATATAGAATATAAGCACTGCATAGACGTACTGTAAAAAGTCACTATCCCAAAGAACCTGCACCTTCAGTTTAGTATAAAATACCACAGGAGCAGGGGTTAAGAGAAAAAAGATGAATGAAAAAACAGGTAAACAAAACTGAATGTAGGAACAAAATGAGACTAGTACTCTTAAGCTGAGCAATAGTCAGCTAATAATCATGCAAAGTCTCAATTGTTACCATAATTTCAGAAATTTCAATGAGTTTGTGCTATGGTGGAAGCATGCAGGCATTGCTGTGTGTCCTCATTTTGTCAGTGTCCTCCAGGTATTGCGCTGCACAAACTCAGAGGTGCTACTTTTACCCCTACTATTCTAATTTTTCATTCACCCCTTACTTGATTCTGTAAGTAGACAGTCTCTCCCTCCCTATTATCTCTTTTCCCACCATCTATTAAGATAAAAACTTTTATTTGTCAAATTATCAGTCAAAATACTGTACAATGGAGACACTGGATACCACATAAATAACGTAAGACAGCATCAACATTAATGCATAAAACTAATATATTTATAGGCATCTGTGATTCTGAAAAATAATAAACTGCAAGGAAAGGCAAGTATCCATTGCTTCTTAATGTAACAAATTCCTTTTTCACAATCCATTCCTAAAGTTTACTAAACCAGATAATCAGATGCTCCTTTATTTCTGTTAAGAATATAAAAAAAATAAATAAATAAAAAAGCTTATTTATAAATTCCAGGCTGTAGATAAAGACATGAGATGCATGTTAAATGACAGTTTCTTTAGATTTTCATTTAAGGAATATAATATGTTCTTTTTCCCTGATAATTTACTGCTTGATTTTCTTTTCAATGGTCTTTAGAGCCACACTATCTGAAGAGTCAGCTTCATGAAACTGTAGAACAGATATTTTCATCTTCTGCATTTATTTCCATATGAATGGAAACCCGGACACTTACAACTTATCAAAAAACCCCAATTCCAAACTCTGTGAAAGTAGAAAAAATTAACCTGACATTTGCATGCATCTGAAATTGCCAGAAACATTAATATGCCAGTGTATTTTCATGAGGAGAATAATTTACAGCATCAAAGCTCTGGGCTTTGCTGCAGTTGGGTTTTCAAAATGAGCATGCAATGCATGTGTATTTGAAAAATAAGGCAGCAAAGGATTCTATATTGATGGTATGAATTGTTTCAAGGTAATGTCAATACTACTCAGAAAATGAATTTCTACAGTGCTAACAGCTCACACTTTTAATAAAAGTTAATAAACACAATAAAAAAAAGGAAATAATTTAAGTATCAGAGCAAAAGCCAAATAAAAATACTATACAAAAAGTTTGATTTGATATTGAGAATATAAGGAATGATAACAATCGTCTCTAAGGTCACAAGTCTCATTATTCTACCCTGAACTTTGTATAAGCTCATTTACAACAGTCTTTCTGCATAAATTCTAAAAACAAATAAAAAACCTCATCTGCATAAATTTCTCTTCCACCTCCTTCATCCTCCACCCAAGAGTTAGACTACCTTTGACAAAAAAAACCACAACAAAACAACAGGTGGAGTTTATAAGAGGAGGAACGAAAGGAAAAGCTACTCCTCCTGCTGTCATCTACACTATCTTCTTAAAAAGATTTCACTCGTTACTCACCAAGACATGAAACCAGATAGATGTGTTGTGGAACAGCCACTGATGGGACACCCCAGAAAATACAGAGCACAGGCACCTTGTAAGCAGTCTTCTCCCCCAGCTCACTGCATTGGAAGAACACTGCTAACACCCAGACCTATGTCAACCCCTTCAGTTTAACTTACAGGTTGTTCTTTTCTACCGAGGCAAGTTGAGTGTACTGCACGTGGAAGCAGCGAACTTTAAATCATAAGATGAAATACTCTGGAAAGGTAACAGCCAGTAGATCTGGAGAAATCTGATAAATTTTCTACAACAAAGTGACCATATGAGAAATAATGTTTAAGTAAAATCAGAGTGTCATCTTGTTTTTAGGTCCCGGCTCATGTTCTGATTTTTGGACTTTCTGTTAAACAACTCTAAAAGCAAACTACAGTCAATGAAGAATTTTACGAAACATTAAAATGTTTCCTTTAAAAGAGACAGTATGTGTTTATTCCAAACAACATTAGAGGCAATTTAACCAATTCAATCCTTGTCTAAAGAGTCAGTCTCATTTAAGGGCCTCATTCAGACAAAACATGGTTTGGAAGAGTTTCAGTCTTTAAAAGCAATCTGCATTGTTGCCTTAAAAACAAAGCCATTAAGGAACCTTCTTTTCTAAGTCTTGGATGATTTAATGTGGGTTTTTTTGTTATTAGGACTTCTACTAAAATCCAGTTAACTAAAACTCACCAAGGGGTAACAAAAGAGAGTGTGGACTTCAATGGCACTGCAATAGCTTTGGCAGATTGGTAAGCCTTTGACAAACTGAATTTAGGTTGTTCTCAAGAAGGTTAACAGCTACAGGTATCTTACTTCTTTAATGTAACCCCCACGCCCAAGTTTTGTCACAGTCTGCATGCACACACAAACAAACAACTGATGGGGATTGTAACTTTCACCTGCTGTGACTAGACACATTTGGGCCTGTTGCTTTTTTGGTTTTGGGTTGTTTGGTGGGTTAAAAAAAAAAACAACAAAAAAACAGGAAAAAAAGCAAAACAATATGCTTTCTCTTGAGAAAAAAATGTTCCATCAAAAACTGAAATGAAAATTTTCTACAGAAAGCTTGCCAAAAATCATTGGAAAAATTCCCACTGTTATCTAGAGGTCTAAGTAATTACACCTTTGGAGTACAACTGTGAAGTATTTTAATGTAAATCCAAGCACAGCCTTAACCATGAGATTGCCAGCAATACTACACCTCTTTTAAAAATTCATGTGCAGCTACTGATTTGATTTTGAGAAGCATAATGTTAGAAACACTCACGGCACATGCCTTGAGCATTTATCAGAATGCATTTGTAGATACAGTACCAAGATGTTCACAGAGCATCTTGCAAATATAACAAATGGTACCTTCCCCTTCAATCATCACCAACATTATTAAATGGTAAAAATCTTAAACAGCATTAAAAACACACAGATATATTAATTTTCATATCTAAAAATTTGGGGGTTTTGCCACGAAGAACTCGATTTATTCTTTTTCTTTACTAGAACCCTCGTGATTCAAGCGCTGTACTCCTAGGAATACTGTGCCACAGCATTCCCAGACGTATGCTGCAGTAAAGAAGGAAGAAGAAAAACGGAGTTCAGCCTACTGAAAATATATTGACAACCAATATTTCACAGAATGTGCTGAGTTGGAAGGGATCCACAAGGATCATCGAGTCCAACTTCTGCAGGGGCACCATCCCCAAGAGTCACACCACGTGCCTGAGAGCATTGTCCAAATGCTTCTTGAACACTGTCAGGTTTGGTGCTGTGACCACTGCCCTGCAGAGCCTGTTCAGTGGCCAGCCACCCTCTGGGCAAAGAACCTTTTCTTGATTTCCAATCTAAACCTCCCATGACGCAACTTCAGGCCATTCCCTCAAGTCTTATCATTGATCACCACAGAAAGAGATCAGTGGTGATCTCTTTCCCCTCCTTTTCCCCTCACAAGGATCTCATTACAAGAAGAAACAAGTACTTTTTGAAAATATTAAATAGCACCAATGGATTTCTTTTCCCCCTTAATGAGGCTTCAATTGTTGCTTTATTATGAAAAATCCTCCTCATAGAAAAAAAAGATACAAAGTTTAAAAAAATCATATACCATACATGTGCTGACTTCCACACAGAAGAGTCTTTGGTTTCCCTGTGCAGCTGTCAGAGCAATCAACTTCAGTTACAGAAAACTCCTTTACAGGGGAAGAAAATAAAAATTTAAGACCAGCACCCCTCAAATGTATGTTGCATGGTTTCCCTTTTATCTCCCCTGAAATTCTGTCGTTACCCAGGTAAGCAGCACAGCCTGAACTGAAAACTTAACAGTTTAAAACCTGCAACTCAACTTACCTTGGTAATAAATTAATTCCTGGAACACACAACTTGGAGTCTGTTATGCCAGCTGTTCTGCATTAGCAGAATGACAACTCCTCCTTTCTTTCTAGCTGTGCCTTGAACTGACATATCAATATAACACAACAAGATTTTTGACGGATCAAATTTGGATTGACCACAATTATTAGACACACATTATAGAGGAATGACTTTCTTTGCTTTAATCATTTGATGGACATATACAGATAAATAAAGGGCGAGAAAAAGACTAACTACTGTTAAAACTATTTTGCATCTCTTTTACTGCTTAATAGTTTGTTTACAGCAAGGCTAAAGAAAAGTGAACAAAAATACTAGGGGAGAGGAGGCGGGGGCAAAGCAGAAGTGCACTATTTCTGCTTATGATGGACTAAAATGAATGCTGAGATCTCCATAATTACTCTTTGGCACTTTTGAATTATAGATCCACTTAGGAATCTGGCTCTTGGGATCATTTTTGTTTATAATGTTCAAATACCATTTTAGCTCATTACGGTTGAGCATGGGATAGCATGGAATATTGAACTCTTTCTGCAAGAGATACAAATTAAATCTCGGTGTAATGTTAACTCCTAACAGACAGCTATGAGTGTGGCTCATGAGTGTTGCTTTCATGCATAATTTTATTATTCTCTTTGTATGCGTGTCAATTCTGAAAATCAGCTTGCATTACTGGTGCATTTTTTAAGAACAGAGCTCCTCTGGATTTTGAGCCAGAAGTCTCATTTTACAGCAGGACTGGTGCTACTCCAGAGCAAATGGTAACCAGCTCCATCTGCTTTTAAAAAAAGAACACAATCCCAGTTGTCTACACTCACAAAGGAAAATATTAGGAAAATCTTTTCATTTTCTTCTATTATTTCTATCTTTCTTTTCTCTGACTGATCCATTTGGTCCTCTTGAAATTATTTCTTTACGCAATAATTGGGAAATACATAGAAAAGTGGCATTGTAAGAAGCAATCATGTTGCAGTAGACAATGACAAGACAGTGCCATCTACTTTAGCTATCACCTAAATGGAATTAATTAAGAATGTATTCCCCTAAGGCACAGCTAAACAGGTTGCTATATCCCTGAGAGCATATTTAGATTACTAACAGGAAATTAGGGTAAAAAAAAAGAGATACAATGCAGTAACAGCTAAGGCATGATAAGTATTGTGGTAAGAATGACCAAAAAGAAGTCTGTGTATTCCTTCTTTTCTGTACACAAACTTCTCCTTCCTCTCTCACACACATTTCTAAACAACATGTGTTTTTGTACAGGAGATTACATTGTACCAAGAAAAAGACACACTCATCTCTTAGGGATTAAATACAAGAGTGGAATCATGGGATTTTACAAGCAAACTGTAAGGTTGTTAAATCAGATAGTCTTTTTTGCTGTATTGCTAACACAGCAGCAGCACTGTATCCTGATTCACGGCTGAGACTTCACAATGCAAATAAATAGCCATGAGTGCAGCGTATTTATTTTAAACACTAGGTAAATATATTTGCCCTTCAGTCGGAGGATCTTAATGCTCTGAGAGAATGCTATGATAAATGATTTAGAAAACATTTTAATTTTACAGATGAATAGAACTGAGTTTAAGAAACTTCCCTAAGGGTACAAAGAAAATTGACAAAGCTAGAAGAGAAACAGACTTTTAGCCTTTTGCCTAAACCTTAACATTCATCATCATTCATAAACAGCATCCTTCCCAAAAGTGATACCGCAGCTACTATCACGCAACAACAGGAATATTTATATTATTAATAAGCTATTGCGTAACACCTACAGATAGAAATTATGTTTCACAAAGCTGTAACTTCTCCACTTTAAATATAGAGTATGTTCAGGCAAACTACATAACCACCTTCCATAATTGTGACTTAATATTGTTCTGCTACCTTGTGTGGCCAGGTTTTGTGTGGCCAGGGTTTCGTGTGGCCAGGTTTTGGTAGAGGTGGGCAGCAGGTCTGAAGGGGGGCCTTCTGTGAGAAGCTGCCAGAAGCTTCCCCCATGTCCAACAGAGCTGCTGGCCAAGGCCAAGCACATCTGCAATTGTGGTAGCACCTCTGGGATAACATATTTAAGAAAGGGAAAAAAAGTTATTTCACAGATGTAATTGTGCTCAGCCAAGAGAGGAGTGAGAATATGCAAGAGGAACAGCTCTGCAGACACCAAGGTCAGTGAAGCAGGAGGGGCAGGAGGTGCTCCAGGAGCCAGAGCTGGCATTCCCCTGCAGCCCGTGGTGCAGAGCATGGTGGAGCAGCTGTGCCCCAGCAGCCCATACAGGTTAGCAGGGGTGCAGAGATCCACCTGCAGCCTGTGGAGAAGAGGCATGTTGGAGTGGGTGGATGCCTGCAAGACGGCTGTGATCCCGCTGGAAGTCCACGGATGAGCAGTGTCCTAGCAGAGATCTGTGGGCTCTTGAAGAGAGGAGCCCACGCTGGAGAGGATTTCCGGCAGGATTTGTGACCTGGTGGTGGACCTAGCTGGAGCAGCCTGTGTCTGAAGGACTGCACCCTATAGAAAACAACCCATGTTGTAACAGTTAATGAAAAACTGTTCCCCATGGGATGGACTAACGTCAGAGAAGTTCACAGAGGACTGTCTCCCGTAGGTGGCACCCCAAGCTGGACCAGGCAAAGGCCTCCTCTTCCTGAGCAGTGCATGAAACAAAACGTGATAAACTGACCATAACCCCCATTCACTTCTCCCTGTGCCACTTGGGGAGGTGGTAGAGCTGGGAAGGTTGGAGGGGTGGCAGGAAGGTGTTTTTAAGATTTATTGTGCTTCTCATTATCCTGCTCTGATTTTGATTGATAAAAAATTCAACCAATTTTCCCAAGTTGAGTTTGTTTTGCCTGTGACAGTAATCAATGAGTGACCTCTGCCTGCCTTTAACTCATGAGCCTTTTGTTACATTTTCTCCCCTGTCCATTTGCAGAAGGCAGTGATAGACCAACTTTGTGGGTACCTGGCAGCCAGCCAAAGTCAACCTACCACATACCTTCACAACATTAAAAATGATACACGTCTAAAGTAATTTCTGTTTAAGAAGTCAACATATTTAAAAATAAAAATAATTTTAGGAGAGTGTCACCATCAAGAAGTCAATATATACCTCGACCATTGCACATCAAGTAAGAAATTTCTTCAAGACCACAGACTATTTTTTGCAATAACTGTAGGTAAAAACTGGTTTTAAATCAGGCCCACCAAAGGGGGCCACATTAATTACTGCTTTATGGATACTTGCTAGTTCTCTAGAGGTTATGATAAAAACCACTTGGTGTTTCTTCATTGTAGTTCCCTTTGTTTCTCATTTACAATGCCAACAATAAATCCATAGTCACCTGACCTCTGCAATCAAGCCAAAAATGGCACCTGCTGAAAATTATCCCTTCCAAATTACACATTATTGACACAGTGTTTACATCAGGCAATTTAAAACAACTACAAAAAAAGATTTTTGGCAGCTTCCCCCAGTCCTCTTTTATTGGTGCAATGCCTCCACCACACTTACTAATAACTACTCCCTATCATAGACTTACCATGCAACTTAGTAGTGACATAAATTTAAGGATCCAGACAAAGGAGGAACTTTACTCCATGTCAGACAGATGACACAGAAACTAATAGTATTTTAAGGCTGCACCTCTTATAGCAAGGGCTAAGAGCAATGACCACGTTTCTGACTGAGGTGGAGAATACTGACAGGCTCTATCAGAGGAAGTAAGTGAACACAAATTTCTCACCACCACCACCAAAAAATCCAATTAAAAAAAATTTCAAACTTTTAAATCATATAAGTACTACTACTACTGCTTTAACAGCCTGAGGAGCCCCAGCTACAAAAATGTGATTCCTGTCCTAAACACTGCACATATGTGCGCACAGGTGAATAGTGTGACAAAGACCTCGCAGTAAGCACACTATTTTTCCAGAAAAAACAAGAAACAGATGGATTACAGAGAAAGAAAAAAATTTTCTTCAATTACACTAGAGATCTTCCTATGCATTGTTGTCCATATTATGTGCTTATATATAAGCACTCACTCAAAATACTTGTACATACAAATACACAAGCAGATATGCATATTCATGCATGAATTTTCACATGCACACTTATCTGCATGTTTTTATATGCACATTCACTGAAAAAAGTGATAAGCTGAGGTAGTTTGAGCACAGTAGAAGGAAAATGAAAACAAAACAGATAGAGGGCAACAAACATACAGCAAGGATAGAGGAAACATGACAAGTAATGAGAATACTCCTGACAGAGAAAGGAGGAAACAGTAACAAAAAAAGGAAAGGAGAAGCAGGCAAAAGAAATAATACTGAAAGTCCAACTAATAAAGACAGCCTGCTGACTTGCATTTCAACTACGGTTTATTTTTCTATCAAAAATAATAAATGTTGAACTGGCACAGTGCTGCTTTCCTACAAATTTTTAATATATCCCTGCATTCAAGGATCCATCCCTTGCCCTGGTAAAACCTACATTCGGTCACTTAGGTAGAAGTGTCATTAAGAGACATATCTGTGCCCAATACTGACAATTCTAGAAGACATCAAGGACTTTTAATATTAAAAAAGTCTAGGGATTTTGCATACAGCACTGTCTACTGAGATACAATGTTACTGCACCTTAACATGTTAAAAAAGAATATTCTAAGGCTCACTTGACTAACTGTAGAGTATCCTGAAGTAAAAACAAAAAACAAACAACAAACAAACAAACAAAACAACCCCAAAACAACCAAAAAATCCCAACAACATAAACCACAAAACCTAGGTGTGAAATAGAGGAAACATATTGGTACTAAACTCATTGCTCTATCAGCTTCTTATTCTCTTCTAGCAAAGAAGCTTTTCTCATTTACCTGCAGGAAACATAAAGCTTAACTATGTTACTTTGTATGTATACATGCACTTATTTTTAAATCAAAATGGATATGTATGTGCTTGCCAGTAACCAGCTGTGAAAGGAAGCAAGAAAATGATAAACATTTCCAGAGTACTTCCCTGCTTTTGTATTCTTTCGTACTTGAGCACTGGACAAAAGTCAACACCAGTACCTAGCCATTAAAAAAATAAAATGGAAGCATCTTCCCAGCAGTATTTTCATTGGACCACAGCATGAATGCACCCTGGCACTTCAGGTTAAGATGTAACAAAGCATAGTCTTCCATTGTGGTACAATACCCAGACTCCAGAGATTCGTATTTGACAGCTGTGTGCACTATGAAATTAATGTGACAAACTGATGCAACACTCACAATAAACCTTGTCCCTAATTCTACAGGTTTTGAGGTTTGAAGATTTTTTTTTCACATGAATTCCCTTTAGTAAGGATGCAAAAATCCTAGGAAAAAACTCATTTGTAGAAGCTAGACTTTAAATTTTCTGTGCATCATTTCTGCATTCATACAAACCTTTCTCATTTTCTCTATTCAGAGTGTGTATTTACATATCGTATCTAAGAAAACAAGAACTGGTTTAATTTGGGACTACTAATTGTTGTTGGCAACCACTCAATGTTCCACCAGATGATTCTATTCAGAAGCTAAAAGCCACAGTACCAGGCAAGGTTGTCCTGTCATATACTGCTTTAGGCTAGGCCTATCTGGAATGAGTTTAAAAGGTTAACTCCACTCTGTAAGCAAATACACAACACAGTTTCACAAGAAACTTCTCGCTTTAATGTTTATGAAATGAAGTCTTAAAAAGGTCTTTATATTCCTCCCACAAAGGCACACTGCAGTATAGCCCCTCACTTGTTTACTTCTGATATAGCAGCAGCAGCAGATGCTTCTCCTTCCAATTTCAAAAGTTAGTCTTCCAGGGAAATTAGAGAAGAAATTGTAGGACTTCCATGTG
Organism: Lichenostomus cassidix; assembly: GCF_008360975.1. Lineage (NCBI taxonomy): Eukaryota > Metazoa > Chordata > Aves > Passeriformes > Meliphagidae > Lichenostomus > Lichenostomus cassidix. Next base: position 36,909,777 of record NC_139480.1, on the reverse strand, counting down.
TGACATACAGATTCAACAACACTTATAATGCTTTACTTGTACTGCAAGACTGCAGAGATAATTCAGAAGCTACAGAGTCCTTGACCTGAATTTAGGATCCAGTTAAATCTCAAGGCAACTTTACAGAGTGACTTAGAGAAACTAGCTCAATGAAAAATGTGGTAAAAATAACAGATTTTCCCAACTACTTCGTAACCAGAACAGTACTTTTCACTTAAAGCAGAAAAATTATCAAAGTGAAAAAAAGCTTTAGTTTCATCCATGTCAACATTGCTCTAGTGATTTTTGTGTCTTTCAGAGATTCAAATCAAGTCTGGAACTGGAAAAATCAGGAAGTTCAGTTTATTTTTACTTACTACTTCCAACATTTTGGGAGGAATTCTGGCTATTCTTTTATTAGTCTTCATTTTATGAAACCTGTGAAGAATCCCATAGGCAGTGCAAGTTCAAGAGAAGGGGGACAAGAAAATAGCTATTACCTCTAACTGCATGGTTTGATACAGGATCATCAAAGAGAGTTAGGAAAATACTTTCAAAATGAGCGAGCAGGATAGCTGACTGCTAATGGACTCAGATTATGGAACCTATCACAAAGACGAGATTTCAAACAGCAGAAACCTCAAAGGACCTTTTGAAGGTATGATCTTCATCAAGCTGGGTGATAAAAGTCCCAAAACAATGTCACAGGGCAAGAGTAGGGATCAGCTAGAAGGCAAAGTTCAGATTCTCCACTATACAGTGTTGTATCCAACTGCTTCTCAAGCTTGTACTCCTTTTTAGAAGATAAAAGATAGGACAAGGTTGCAGATTAGTTCAGCATTTCATCCTCGAAGTTTATAAGATTTTCCCAGATGATGATTTCAGGAAAAAAGCAGCTAAACAAATATTATTCAGAAACACTTTGAAAAGTAACAATGGTAAGAGCAGGAAAATACTAAATAACAATTACAGTGATTTCATTATTTTGCAATGCCACTGTAGATAAACAACAACAAAAAGAAAGCTTCATTTACTTGCTTAGCTATTTATTATCACTTAAAATATTCTTTGTACTGAGATTAATAAGAGTTTTGTTTGAGAAAAGTAGGAGCAACAGCAATAAAAAAACCCAGGATTTATAGTAGAAAGTCCTTTACTATTTTATTTTATACTTGACATATTTAAACCTTGAAGATAGGTTGTAACCATCAAGGTGTCCTAGAGAATCTTATATAATCTTGAGATACTATTTCCATTAATTTCACTGTTTTCTGCTTCTTAGATCTTGTACCTTTTTCCAAATCAGAGAAGACCATTTGAGCCAAGATGCTTAAATCTACCTGTGCAATGTAACTGGAAGAAACTGGAAACTGTGCCTTTAGCAGTATGTGAAGACCAGGGCCAGTCAGTTCAGTGGGGAGAGGGAGGGAAGTAATCAACCCAAATGAGAAGCTGCTGCCTTCTCTCACTCGACTCTGTAGTGCATATTCCAAACTATGCCGTATACAAACATATAGAATAGTATTCATTTCAGCTATCTGATTACACAAAAATCTGCCAGCAGAAACAACTGCAAAGCAGCTGATCTCCTTCCAACCAGGCAGTAATGACACCCTGTCCAACTTTTACTCGGTATTCCTGAATAACACCAAGTTTTATTCAATTATCAGGCATACATTAACAACAACAACTCTAAGATAAAACTGATAGCGACTGGGAAGGAAAGCCAGCATCTACAAAACCAAGGCATACTAACAAAATATAAAAAAACCAGCCAGGCAATATCATTTTAAAAAAAGAATTAATTTAATCAGTATTTAATTTCTTAGCTGTTTTGGTGCAGTACTGGGACAAAATACTTCTCTGTAATCAGGTCTTTCTTTCAAAGAGTGACTTGGGGAAGGCAATGAAAAAGAAAAAGTATAAAAGAGAAATATGTACCATCTTATTTATATAATGATTCTCCAAAAGTAATAAAAAGCCCTGTTAATATGCAGCAGAGGGCATGAATTTACTTTTTAAATTTTTTAATATGGGATTCACATTTCATAAAATGATATTTAACTCCATTTATTAAGACTGTAAAGGTTGTGTGGTGTGCTTTTTTAAAAATTTGAACTTCCCTAGCAGTGTGCAGAACAATTTCAGAAAGTGAGAAGAGTCAGGTGGTGGGGCCCCAGGAAGGTTTGACAGACAGAGAGTTAATTCAAGTCTTTCTAGCAAAACTTTTGAAACCGAAAACACATGGAATATGGAGGGAGAAAGCTTAAGAGAAGGAATGACAGAGGTAATATATTACAAGTTGATATAGAAAAGCAACTGTAGTTTTATCCCTACAGCCCACTTCTCAGCTGTGTTGGCTCTTCTTATCTGTGCCTAATTCTAGGGTATCAAAGAAAAAAAGTAAAAAAAATAAATATTGTCTCTCAGCCGTGATGACCCCTCACCATTCCCTTACTGCTCTATTTTTGGCTAAAACTTAATATATGTCCTGAGAAAAACCCGCACAAAATTCCTGCCAGCTGTTGTGCAGTGTGGGGTAAGAGTGAATATTGAGTTTAATGAATCTCTGACTCTTCAGCAGATCTGCAGACCTCCAGTTGTTTGCAAAGCATCCCCTGACAGACACAGATGAGCAGATGGACAAAAGCTGCTCAGAACATACATATATGTATAAATGTGTAGGAGGGACTGGGGTGCATGAGGAAAAGGGAGAGAAAGCTCAGTTAGAGCAGCCTAAGAGAGAGAAATAAAAACCGAATGAGAGAAATCAATGTTTTGTTAACATAACAAGCAACATCATTCAGATCCTAGGTCTTCAAATGAAAATCCAATATTAAATAAGAATAGCAAAAGCTCTGGCCTGCCGAAGATTTCATGCCATTATTTTTCAAAACTGTTGTTGGGTGACTACAGAATTAGTCTTAAAGATGAAAACTGAGGTGTGAAAATGGGGAGCATAAACACAGCAGAATGAGAGTGTTCATCAGAACAAATTATGCTTCTGGCCCGACTGCCTCATGAGGACAACATCTGATTTTCCTGACATGTTGTCCCATGCTCTGAATATTGACTAGGACAAAGGAGACAGGGGATGGAGGAACTGTGTGATGTACATGCTGATTATTCCTGTTATATCTGTCCCTTCTAAACCTTCTCTCTTGATTTGCTTTTTTAAATGACTGACCGCCTGATGCTTTTTACAGTAAACTACTATTTTACATTATCAAGCATAACCTGACTGATTATTGGACTTTTAATTGAACTCTGAATGGCTATCAGGGAGATCAGCAAGGCATCTAACACTAGACAAGGCTTATTTGGTATTCCTGCTAATTATTTATATTTAATTATTGCCCAGTAATAGAGTCTTGGTGTCTATTCAAAAGTCCCTCTGAGTACAGTGACTCATCTGCCTACCAAAAGAAAGACAAGAAAACAACATCATTTATTGTGAAAACAATGGAGATTCTTGTATTTTCTCACATTTCGTTTCAAAGCATATATTTGGGGAGGTGGTGTTGCAGTGCTAAAAGTTTCCTCCATTTTTGTTTGGTTTGGATTCACCTCTAAACAGAAGGATCAAGGCCTTTAGTCAAGAGAATTTAAAAGAAATGTGAAGAAAAACTATTCCTGTGACCACAGCAAGTATTATGGGTGTGCAGAACATCAAGACATGGACAAGTGGTATCAGCAGAGGTGCACAGTCTCCTATTTTGGAAACAAGAAATTCTCCAAGAATGTCATTCCTACTGTATTCTGCATAATGGATTTCATATCCAGGCACACATCTTTTGGTGTGCATCACAGTAGGGATTCAGAGGGCTTGTCTGAAACACCCTAGACATTGCGGAACAAAAAGCAATAAATTAGTTGGCAGACAAAGCAGATGTGCCAAACCTTTAAGGCACAGAGTGTTGTTGTTACTGGGAAGCATTTTGTACGTTCCTATAATTCTGAAACAGTTTTACAGATTCACACAGGATCAAGTACATAAATGATACTTGAGGGTACAGCACCCTGTGTTATTCACTTGTGTGCTGCCTCAGACATCTGCACGCCCACAGTGAACCACAGGCAGACTCCCACCCCGAGTCTCCAGACTTTAACAGGGCCACAGCTGCAGCATCATTCTAAGGCTTGGCTTTGCCTGGCTGCAGCAAGCAGGTGTTTCTTGAAGATACAATGTAACCTGGCTAGTCTGTCAAAGAAATGGCAACGAGACTTTCTTGTAGGAAAAACATTAAAATTAAATTACTGGAACAGTCAGGAAATTTTGAATATGCATTTTGCAGATTGCCTAGCATAAACCATGTATGTGGCAGCAGATTACAAATTGCAATGCTGATTTTGAAAACAGAAGAACCCTTCTGAATAATGAAATACAGATAAGGCAGCCTCTTTCAGGATTTAAAATGGTTATTTGCAACAAGTTGCCTAGAGAAATCATTCAAACGGCTAGTTCATGGTTCTCTCTGTCACGTGCTAAAATCATGAAATTGCACACCATACTGTATACAGCAATATATGGATCTGCTACATATTGATATTTCTGTCCTAAAGCCTTGAGTTTTATCATACTCATTTAATAAGAAATTACAGTACACTGTGGAAAGGGCAAACAGATGCAGCAGCACAGCATTTAACCTAAAATCTCTACATGGATGAAGCTGTATGGCTGGCACATCAAACTTGGGGGAAGTAAGGGCATCTTTTGGACAGAGTTACCACAGACACAAGGTCCTTGGGCAGACAGAAATGATGCACATCCCAGAATTACCTGTTCCAGCTCATTTTCAGTTTCCTGAGGCTCTGCATCCAGATAGAAAAATTTGTAGAGGGAAGTTCCTATGTCTGTTTTCTGTAAGAGCTCTAAGTAATTAATTACAGAGATCTTTCTAAACCTTTTTCCTCTCTGCACTGTTTTCTATTAGCCTGCCTCCCTCCTTTCCCCTATGCTTCAGCCACAAAAAACAGACTACTGCTTCCACATGGCTACCAAAAGCTCTAGCTTCATGACTGAGCTTTATCTTTCACTGTGAGCATCAGCCCAGACAAACCTGCCAGTCCCACAAACATAAGCATGCTATTTCCAGAAATTAATAAAAATGTCACTGCATCTTGCCACTACAAGAAGGACAAGGAACTCGACAGTCCAAGAGCAGCTACAAGATAAATATGCACCTATTGGAAATGCAAGTGGTACCATTTGATCAGTTTTGAGATGAGTATATATGAGTGTTATATATACTAGAAATATGAAAAATTATTTAAATATAGTTGTTCAGGCCCAAATCCAGACCACAGAAAAAAAATCCTATGCTGTTATGTATATAGCATAGCTATGAAATTTTTAGAAAAATAACATCTCAAAGCACAGTCTGTGTTTTTAAATCTACCTGGGAAGTCTTACATGGAGCTTTTTTCTCAATTTGACTTTTTTCCTAAACTGCTCATGCAGAAAAGAGTAACAATACATTCTGCAGCAATACAATAGTTGAGTCTTGCCTGAATACAATATTTTTTATTTATTGAAAGGACATAAGGTATCTGAGAAATTCAGCTTGACTCTTGCCTAATCTGATCCAGGTAGTGTGCAACTAAGGCATCCATGTCAGCCGGTAAGTCAGACAACGTTTCTAAAGTGGTCTGTTTATTTTAAAATTTGCTTTAGAGCCACCGCAGCAAAAAGCATTAGTCAAATTACTACTACTTTTTATGTTTCCCCACCATCTTTAAACCCTTCTTTTTTAAAAAATATTAGCCTTCTATAATGATATTAGCATATCAACGATGTTCCATTACTAGTAAAGACCCCTGAATGAAATTAAAACTAACAAACCTCTGTTTATTATCATCACTTTTACTTCTTCAGCATCAACCACAGCACAAAAGCAGAGTCTGCTAGCAGCTGCAGAGCCTTTGGTGGTCATTGCATAGTTCTACAGATAGATAAAGTATCTACAGACTGGTTCAAAGAAAAGATTTGACCTTGAGGTACAACCGATCCTCTTTGAAACAATCGCTCTCCTCCTAAGCAATCCAGGGAGTTAGTCTCTAGGAGTGAATCTGAAGGTATTAGACATGAAGGGAAAAAAAATTCTTTTGAAATAAGAGGAGGGTTGGAGGAAAAGGGGACTTGAGCATACTTGGTTCCAGATCGCATAATAATGGTACAGAAAACAGCTCACTGGATGGGGAGATGAATGCTAACATTTCTCAACTTTTCTTTTGTGCCACAGAAGGATGGGAATTATGAATTGGAGGAAGTCCCATGTTGTAAACTAATTATCTTTTATAATACACTTCTCTCCTCCATTGCAGAAAATGTGCTCAAAGGCTGAATATTTTTTCTGCAATGTTTTTATCATGTGTGTTCTCATAGTATATTTCCCACAATATAGAGGGTTCAGGCTACAACTGAATGACTTAGATTAACACATACAAATCTCAGAAACACTAAAACAAAGTATTTGATTTTATAGGACTTAAAATTGTTTCATTTAGGTTGTCCATAAACTACACCCATTTCTGCTTTTTCCCAAATAAGATCAGAATTATTTAAAACATTGGATGGCAACATTCATACCAAAACTTAAAAAAAAAAGAAAAAAACAAAATTAAGAAAAAAAATTTAAAAAAACAAGCCAGAAACCTTTATTATAAGTCTGTGTAATAATGAAGCACATAACCTGCTCTTCAATACATTATTCAGACAGTCCCAGTAAACCTATGCAATAACTCAAAGAGGCCAGTAAATATCACTTCAAGGCACTGTATGAAGCACATGACAGCCTCAGATGCTACACCAGAACATACTCTCTCCACTGGCTGCCAATCAGTGCAGGCTTTTCCTTAGAACCCAGGCAAAAAGAAAATTAGAACATTTTTAACTTTTAATTATCTAGAGATTAAGAAACCCACAAAACTAAGCAAACAAAAAACCTTTTTCAGGAACAATCCATTAATGTAATACCAAAAGACCAATAAAGCATGTGCCCTTCTGTTTTCCCCAAAACACTTAAAGCTTCAAATTGAGGTTTATGAAATAAGCATTAGAAATACTTCTATTTCTAGTATGAGTAAGTAAAGGACATGAACTGGGAAAGAGAGATTTTTAGGATAGTCTGTTGCAGAAGTGGGATTTCTGAAAGAACTTCCCACTCTGTGGAAGCAGGAATTTACATGCTTAAACTGCCTTAGATACTGAACAATAAAAGTTAAACAATACATTATTCAGAACTACTCATAGGTCAGAATTAGAAAGGTCTACCCACACAACCACAATCAAAAACAAGGATCTCACACAGTCTTGGGCTGATGTCAGATTTTTGCTTCAAAGCAGCAGGTCAACAAGAACAGGTTTTGAAAGACAGTTTGCTAGACAAAATCAGGGAGCTCTGTACTGCAATATCATGTGAACACAGCAGGCTCCTTTATCCTCAAAAGCACATTCATTTCCAGTTTACTGAAAATCAAAGAGTTTGCAAGTCATTCAAATATAATTAAACACAATTAAAAATAATCTTACCTTCTTTTGATCTTCTAGTTTATGACTTACTGGATTCCTTCCATGTTTGTTCATCTCTGAAGATAAATCCATCACATTCACTCCTTGCCCCTCAAAATGAAATCGGTTCAGCAATGCAGCAAACTAATCCAAAAAACACGGGCTACAAACACAGAAACATGGTGCTTTTTTCCATCACACACCATCTCTGAACATCAGTGACTTGGTGAAATGACTAAGAAACGCATCGATTGAGCTGAGGAAAACTTTGCAGCTCACTCTTGACACTTTCCAAATCACCATAGCGTTTTAAAAAGCTGATGCTTAAGCAGAGAAATCTTCATCTATCGCTTTTAACTCCAACTGCTATCTGTATCTTTCTTCACAGGTTTCCATTTTACAGGAGTTTACATCCTGACTGTGGACCTGTTGAGACAAAAAAAATATCATCAATATTGATTAGCAATTTTCTGTCACTCTTTGCAACTGATTATCTGTCTTCATTAGGTGTGTGTGTGGATTTTGTGTGGTTTTGTCCTTGGTTTTGTTTTGGGGTGTGTTTTTTTGTTTGCTTGCTTTTGGTTTGGTTTTTTGGTTTTGTTTGGTTTTGGATTTTTATTTGTTTCTTTGTTTTTGTTAAGTAAGTGATACTGGAGTTAAATTTAGTACTTAGCAGGATGAAGTAATATATATGATCACATTCACTCCCCTCTACATCGCTGTGGGCACCACACAAAGTATTCACTGAGAACAGCTAGTGAATTTCAGCTACCAATATAAAGGAAAAATTATAGGAAAGAGAAAAGCAAAGACTATTTGGCTAAAATACTGCAAACACTGAATTAAAAATGGACCAAAAAAAATTCCTCCTTAAAATGCTCAGTCCCACCACTAAGCTTTCTTATTGTGATCCAGTTACAAATAGGAGAAAAACACAAGGGCAAGATAAACCCAACAATGAAACAAAAATCAAGAAATCAATATTGACACAAAGAAGCACTCATAGCATTGATACAAAGAAGCACCCTGTGAGAGACAATTTCTTCCCCAGAATAAAGAGAGTTCCAACGAGAAATAAAATTGTAGTTATTCTCAACACTACAATGTGAGGCAGCTATTCTTACCCATTTTTATCTTCACACACAATTGAAGATGATAGCAATGAAGGACTAATCAAGCAATAAGGACAAGTCCTTTCCAAAAATAACCAGAAACAAACAGAAGATGTGTTTGCCTTGGGAAATCACAGGAATACAAACTGTACACTAAGCTACCGAAAGAAAGAACACATACCCAGGTAGCTTGTTACCCAAACATAGCTTTAGCCTAATACATTTTACCTAAGCATATAATGAATCTTGCTTGCCATTGAACTTTTGAGAATCACCTCCTTCTGCAGATAAGCAGTGTATTACAAATACACTTACCAAAGTAAACTCAGATGCTTAGAGAGCATTTTTCTATTCATTATTTAGAGCATCCTGGAAAAGTCTGTGGAATAAAAACCAAGAATGTAAAGCGTTAACTGCCCATAAAATGGGAAGCAGTCATTAAAACTATGTTGTTAAAATCTTCCATAAATTTAGGATTTTATTGGATTAAGAAGTGGATCAGATTCAATAGTACGCTATAACCTTCCCAAGCACACACAGCTTTTCTCACCCTATTTCCACAGAATCTGAAGCACAGCAGGACAGAGCCAGATATCACTCTCAGGTGCAGCCTGTTCCCAACCCCACCTGTGATTTCCCCCACTTGACAGTTTCACAGATGCACAGAATGCACAAATCCATAATGCCAGGATGCAGGAAAATGAAACATGAGATACCATGGCAGGCATCAACATCTGGATTTATGCTTATAACATTTATAAAGCCAAGATAAGTCAAAACCAAGCTGTTAAAACCCAGCAGTTTCTCTGGTTCATTTCGTGGTCAGACATGTGAATTATATTATTTCCCATGCCTGGCAATTATTCTACGCTAGGCAATTAAGCTATTTTGTGGAACTGCATGGTGTTTTCAAGCCAAAGTTGGACAGAATGCAAATAATTTTGTTTAGACTGCCCTCATTACTTTTAACATGCAAAGCACAGGGTGGCAATTCTTGCTTGTTCCATTCAGCACATTGTTCTGTGGTCTTCAGCCTTTTCAACATAAACAGCTGTAATTAAATGCTCTTGGCTGGCTTTTTTTTTTTTTTTACAGTAGATCCCAATTTATTATTCACTATTGTACACTGATATTTAACATACACATAATCACAGAATAAAATATCCAGAGTCCTAGATAGCGTGATGATCACGCACTAAATAACAGACTTTTACTAGGTCACCTATAAATATAAAAGTCAAGGTGAGTTAGAGCTCTTTCACAATTTTATTCTCTTAACAGACACAAAATAATTATGCAATAATAATTTCTAGTAATTTACAGATACTTATAGTGAAATAGTCTTCCAGACACATTTATCACTGCAAACACAGGCCTAGAAGAAGTGGAGCAAGGTATCCAAACCGGAAGCATCCTTAGACTTTCTTGCTAAACAACACAATGAGGAAATTGCTGTGTAGAAATATTGGTGACAGCAAGTGACTTCCTCCTCTAGAGAAACTAAGGAAAGCATTCAGGGTGATGAAGTTTCTGGTTTAAATACCTCTAACACTTGTCTAAATTCAGTTGGACTTAAGTCAGGTGAAATGTGTCTGAAAGAATGCTTACTTCACTACGAGCTACAGGTTATTAATAGACTAATGGGGAATAACCCCATAGTACATTCTGAGAATTAACCAGAATTATCCTTTCTATATTACCCTTATTATCAACACAGATAGTTCTCAAAAAGTTTACACTGACAGGATTTTCAAAAAGCAACCAGAATCCTCACGCTCTCTGCTGGCCTCTTCCTTGGAGTAGTAGTAGTACTAGTAGTAATAATAATACTTTCCTGTAAGTGGTACATTCACTAATTATTTGGTGGAAGTTAACACCATTATCTTTACAGAGTCGGGATGTTGCAAATCAACCTAGCTGAGGAGAAGGTTCAGAGAGGGCAAGTTGTAATCAACTATTGTTTTGGTCAGTTTTAATGGTTCTACAAAATCTACAAAGAAAAAGTTGCTGTACAGCCATAGGAAAAATTTAGATAATAACCTTTTTTCCTGGGTTTCTTCCCACTGTCATTGGCCTTCAGATGTATTAAAACTCCAGGACTACATAAGGTGCATTCCAAAGGCTATCAGGGAGGCTGCACACCAAAACACTGCTCTGTGGTTGTTATCACTGTCAAGGGTGGGAATGAGGGCTGCGTTAGAGACCCAAGAGATTACTTTCTTTTCCAAAATCTGATTGTGCCCACATGGACATTCTCAGCTTTTGCCATACCAATAAAGCAACTTTGAGGCAGGTCCAGGTATAAAACTGTTATTGCAATTTGCACTTTTTGTGTACAGGGTAAGTCTACTGAATTGCATCCTGGGTATTATCAGCTGCACTGACAATGTTTTATGCTTAAGAGAGTTGTATTTTTATTAAAACATTTCTGGAAATCTAGATAGAGAAATTATTTTCCAGGTATGCTGATAGGAAATGCCATGCAAATTTTACAGGGAGACAACAGCAGTTTTCAGTATTAATACCTCATTATTAAAATGGAGCTTCTAGTTTAGGTGCAGTTATAATAAATATGGAATTTGGGGGCTGGGAGGCAGGACACATTGGACACAATACGCATTTCCCTCTTTCACACACAATATCGTCTATGCCAGGACCAAAAGTAAGTGCCATCTGTAAATCTCAGTGTACAGCTAAAACCAATCCAAGATACAAACCACCCTTTGTTCTTGCCCATCAGTGTTCCTAGGGATGGCAGCATGGCTGAGAGAAATGGTGGGAGAGTATCAAGACACCATGATGGGGCACATTTTGTGCAAGGCATGCTTTGTCCCACTGTCCTTGAGGTTGATACTTCAGACAATAAAAATAAGGCTCACCACAAACATTCTGCGATATTATTCAGCTTCACATTGAAGATAGGCAGGTCAGGGATATAAAGGATATAACTTCCACACTTGATATGCTCCCATGAAACTTCTAGGTAATGTGGCACCCCAGTACGACTTCAACAATTTACCCATAGGAATAGCTTCTCAATGGTCTTATAAAACCTCTAATCATGAAAGCTTCTTATCTTTCTTTTTAGTCTTTTTTCACAGGGAGAAAGCATTTAGAGTCTCTGTATGGGTCTAACTGCAAACATTATGATCAGGCACACAAGGAGTTATCAGAAAAAGAAGATGACGTTGACTCTTGGAGGATTTGAGAGCAATGCCAGAGAACACTGCTTTTAGCCAGCAATCAGAATAAGAAGCCAGTATCTATTCTCTGCAAACACGTATGATAGAAGTGCCATAGAAAGGCTTGTCTGCACCAGATAAAAGCAGTCTGGAAGGCAGCTGGTGAGCCAAAAAATATCTCTAAGCACTGAGGCTTGCCCACAGAATTATTTATTCTGATACAAAATTAATTCTGCTCCAAACACACACCTGATTTACAGCAATACAAAAAGCTTCAGTGTTTACAGTTTTTTCTAATCAATGCAATGGTTGTTTACTTAGATAAAAAGTGACCCTATAAGAACAAGTCTAGAGATATTTCCTTTATTAAGTGCATGTGTGGCTAATATTTTGTATTATTTCTGTAAGTGGTGTCACCCTATTCTCTGCATTTCTTCATAGGGCAAAACTCCTCTTCAGTACAGAATGCTATGTGGAGCCACCACATGATCACCAAAGATAGAATTACAATTGTTTGCGTCGTCCCTGGCTCCAGTCAATGCACATTTAAACATTTATTTTCAGATTTTTTAGGCATTAAAGGAAAAGATAAAGGGCAAGCTAATACTTACATCCTTGCAATGCTTTTCTGCAAAGAAGGATGGCAACTGCTTCAAAATCATCAGACTGAATGCACATATTAACACTGGTGCACATAATGAATTAGAAAAAAAAAAATTAAAAATTACATGTATACACACACACACATATATATATGAGACTGTTCTATTCTCAGAAACTACTGTTATAAATGGTAGTGCAACTCAAATCTTTTTTGTTTTCTCAATCCTTTTTATCTTACATAGCAACCTCCATCAGACAGGCTCAATTCTCTACACAGAATTTAGAGCTGCTATTACATGACAATTTTATTTCACACCTGGAACCAGTACCAGACAGGAATGGCTTCTCTCTTCCATCATCCCATTTTTTTGGCCACTGAGTATCAGAGATAAAGAAGCATAAGAAAGGGAATACAAAGTATATTTTTAAGAGATAGTCCAGTCTTAGCCTTTTACTATGATGTCTCCTAAAGATTTGACGTGAGGGATGACAGTTTTGTTGCATGCAGAGTACTCTGTGCCAAGATACATAACTGAGCATTAGACCTAAATGACATTTGGTTATCTTACCCAGCACTGCCCTGCTACATATGTAATCTCTTAAGATATTCATAAAACATCTACATTTCACTGTGCCTTACAGCACTGCTGAAGACAGAAGAGCCACCTTACAAAAGAAGACGGGCAAATATTCTCCAAAATCTGCCAAAAACCTGGATGGGATATAAGAAAAAAAGACAACATCAAGGTGAAAATAAAGGGGAAAATAGAAAGCATAATCTCAGATTCTAGGTATACAATGGAAAGAGTAAGCAAGAAAATACAATTCAATCAAACAATGCAAGTACACCTACGTGGATCTTAAATTGCTCTGACCTATTAAGTGAAGCAGTCTCTTTATGCAAGAAAACTGTTTATGAGGCTCATGAGAAAGAGAAAGGCTAATCAAAAATAGCAGAGAGCACACATACCTTTGAAATTTTGTTTCCTAGGGAGCTATTAAGCCTTCATTTCTCTTGCTTTTAAGTTTTGATTGGCATGCTGAGAAAAGATGCAGCTGACCTGTGTCTGAGCAGTGGCTGATCTTCTGGGAGTTTTAATCATTTACAGCTATTGCTCTAACCAGATTGCCAAGACATCAGAAATCCCAGAAAAATGACTAAATACTTTCTTTTGTGCACTCTACAAAATTTCCAGGAAGAAGAGGGCCCTGGGCTTTGGGAAATATGTAGATATATGGTAGCTCTATGGCGACTAATATATCTGGTATTTTGCAATACCCTATATCTATGTTAAAACTGCTACCATCCATGAATGGCAATGCAGCCCAAGGCGAGGTGTTTTCTCTCTGGATCATAGGCTGTCAATATGACAAACAGACTAAAGTTTCACATATGTTGCTCTTTTGAGTAATTTATATCTGCAAACACAAAAACAACATACTGACGGTTCACCAGTTATTCTTCCATGAAACAGTTAAATCCACCCCACCCCTACCTTACTGGAAGTAAGAACTCATACTCCTCAGTTTGATAAATCTAAGTCCTTAAAACTTAAGCATATCATTAAATTACACAGCCTCTCTTTATCTATCAAGACTTGCTAAATAACTCTATGGGATAAAAGATCCAGCTGCATTTTCAGAGCATTTTCAACTCAATGCCTGTTAGAAGTGATAAAGCAAAAGATCTTACATATGCTCAAAGACAATTTCACAGGTGCTTCAAAAGTTGCTAATTCTTTCAGTATTTGTTTAGTGGCAGCCTTTTTGGTTGAACCCCCTGCTTATCACAAGAAATTACATATAGGTGCTGATCAAACATTGCAAACAGTGCTCTGTTACACCTGCTGCCGCAGCATTCAATACATGTCCAGACCAGTCTCTTGCAATTGACTCAAACAAATATTTGGCTTAAACAACCACTCCTAGAGACTGCAGAGCAGAGCAGAGAGGTAAGTGACTAAATGAGACCACTAACTGGGGGTTGGGGAAGGAGTAAAGGGGGGGAGGCGATAAATATATAAATATTTTTATAGAAAGAGCCAAGTGACAAAAAATATTTTAAAGATTAAAAGCATCAGCAGGTGGTGCTATCTTAACCATGAACTAAAAAGATAATCTAAAGGTAGAAGTTTGCTTGTCCTCAACTGCATCACAAACTAGTTTGAATTTTGGCCTGGGAAAGACCTGCTGGGTATACTGCTTCCTGGTCTGCCAGTGCAGAATACATTACTACATTGTATTTTCTAATGCTTTGTTCTGGTATTATACTAAATTCCCAAGTGACACAGCTAACAGTGCTTCCCACATGAGAATATTAAACAGCCCAATGGAGATGAATCCTCTAAGAAGTTTCTGAAAGGATGGTATATAGAGTTAAATTTTAAGCTGAATTTTACATTCTTCAAGCAATTTATATCAATATTTGCCAACACAGATAATTGCTCACTCCATATATTTTTACATACTGATTGTAACCTCACAATTCTGAGCACATTAAAAATCTTCTTTTATTAATATGAGTATCTAAGCAAACTTTGATTTCTTACTTATCTCAGGTGTCAATCCATTCAAGTGAAACTCAAATAGACCTTGAGAGTAGTACATATACAACTGCATTCCAAGATGTCAAAGCACAGTCAATTGCCCCCAAGAATCTCTAAGATGGAAGTCCATTCACAGCTTACATTAAAAGAGCTTTAACTATCAATATCTGGAAATACAGGAATATTTAGACAGTCCTAAGCTTCACTGAAAATGTAGAACTAAAGTGGGTTTGAGGTAAAACACGAAACAATTGTTATGGGAAGTACAGATTTTCGTGTCTACCTAGAGCACGTGTCCACTCAATAATGCCTAAATTATGTCTCAAGACAGTAGTGTACTTAGAGAACAATGTCACACTTCACTTGTAAAGAGATTTCCATCACTAGGTACACCAAATTACCCAGTGTTTGTGCGACAATCTTGGGTGGGGTTCACTTGAACAAACACAGTTGCATAAATCTAAACTCATGGTTCTGTGGTCTCTTTGTAGTATGAGAAAATATATAAGCATTTTTAGAATTAAATTCTCATCCAAACTAGCTGAGATGAATCATGACCTAAGTGGCTTTGGAATGCACAGACTTTTGCTGTATGTATGAAATCAGGTGAGAAAAATCTTTTCCTTCAAACCACACGTCTTCAGGAATGTGAGGCTCATACATTCAAACAACTGTTAGGAAGCCATTAAAAAAAAAACAAAAACAAACAAAAAACCAAACAAAACCAAAAAAACAACCAAACAAAAACCAAACCACCCAAAACCCAACAAAATCTAAACCACACCAACACTCTGGTCAAGTCCTACTGGAATAATCCCATACAAGTCACCTACCAGCAATTACCAGCCATCTCTTCATTCAAAGTGGACATGCAGGAACAACTGATCTTTTCTGGTTTGTCACAGATGATAATGTTGACTGTCACAATAATTGAGCTACTCTAGGGGAAATGAATCTGCTCCTTTCACAAAACATTGTCTACAACAATTGCTTTACTGAGAGCTATACCTCTTTTTTCTTAAAAGTTCAATGCTGACTTGGCAGATAGTTTTTCAATAGCCTCACAAAAACTTATCTGATTTACTTTTGAGTATGAAAAGCAAAAATACACCTCAAATACTTCAAACTCTGTCCTGTTTGTTATTTGTTGATGGTAAAGAAAATGTATTATATAGCTACTCAAGTCAACAATAAACCTCATTGTTGTGGTTAAGAATTATATTCTCCAATTTAATCCTGCCAAAACCACTCCACACTTGCTTCCCTCTCCCCCTCCAACTGGAAGCCTAAAAGGCACACATAGAACATGGGTTGAGATAAGAACAATTTACTGGAAAGAGCAATGAGATAAGAAAATTATCAGTAATGGCAACAAAATTAATAGGAAAAGGTATAAGACAAAGCAAGGATTTACACAGAAAGCCCACAACAGTAAACAAATACCAACTGGCTCTTCCCCACCACATTTTCTCCCAATGGGAGGAACACACTTCTCAGAAGCGCAAGAGAATCCATTTGCCTGACCCCAGGCAATGACTGTGAGATGATAGAGAAAAACCTCCTAGTCATGTCCCCTCAGCTACTGCAAAAATTAACTCTGTCCTGGCCAGAACTAGGACTCTCTTGAAGGCAAAAAGTAGGCCTTTCGCTCTTTTTTTTAAACCTTTGAAACAGCTTTGAGAGGGTTTTGTCTCTTAATATGCAGAACATTATTTTGACACTCATTTCTTAGTAGACAGAGCTTGGCCTATTTGTGTAATGTAACACTGAAGATCTCCTTATCACGTCATACAAGTTACTTGCCCTGAAAAAATAACAATAACTGGGACAATCTCATGACTTCTACCTGTGTAAATACTACCCTTTAGATCTGAGTAACATGGATCCCTGACCTAGCTACGAGTTCCCTCCTTACCCATATTCTGTGTCTGTATTTAGGGGTTCTGGGATTCTTTGTCACACAGAGAGATTGAAGAAATTTAAATGGAAGGCTCTCTTTGCAACGATTTATAATACCATTTGTAATGCCTTCTACTACTTACTGCATGAATTAAATTGTCTGGAGGACTTCTGATTTTGTTTCTCATATCTAAGCAACTTTTAATGTCATATAGTACTGCAGACTTTCTTTAGATCCCAAAAGCTATACTATAACACTCAATGCTTTTTGTTAATCCACCCTCATCCAACATAACAGTATCTATGCTGTGATTTTAAGACCAGGCGAAAATCAAGCACAATTATAGCCATTTGCTCAACCTTTCCTCTGTCCCTCCCACCCGGATGGAATGGGGTGGACAATCAAAGTAAAACTTTTATGTTGAGATAAGAACAATTTAATTAAAGCTGATGATAACACTGATCTACAACTCAGCTGAGGTGAGCTACCAGAGGTTCTATTCCTCTTTTCAAACTAACACATTCCAGCCCTTCAAAAAGTGCCAAAAAACGAACTCTGTTCGAAACGTGCAATAATTAACGAAGAAAAAAAGAAATGCTAATTATCAATAGAAATAATTCTTATTGTCTCTGTTGAGACAGCTGTCTTGTAATTTGCCCTCCCAATTACTAAAACGTGATTCATGTCACTAACGTGCTGCTGAATTAGACCACAAATGTGCACTGCTTGCACTGTTGTATTTACATCTAAATATTGTCAGTCTCCCAGACACTATTAGTAATCAACACACAGAATATGTATCACTCAACATAAAGAAATGCAAAGGCCAGAGATCATCCACATTGACAAAATAAGCCAAATTGCTTCATGTGATGAAACATACATGGACTGTGAACAGTGTTTAGCTGGATAACATCTGCAGCTCATCTGTATAATAATCCAATTTACCATTAGCCTTACATAATCAGAAATCAGGTATGAAAGAACTCCAAAAGAGAGATTTAACAGCTGGGCTGAGTATGTATTTTAAGAAAATCTGCTTTCTGAAATTAAAAACTCAAATTTAATTATTTTGTTCACCAGATGCTCAGGCTGGCAAAAAGAAGAATGAAATGGTTCTGCAAAATGTATTATGTACTCTATCACAGAAATAATATCTACCTGAAGTATTTTCTGTACTTAATTGCATTATATAGTGTACAAATATTAAAAATTTTCACCCTAAAAAGATGTCGCAGTCCCATTAATTTTTCACAGCCAATTTCAGAGTAAAAGGGTATTCTTGAACATATTACTGCATCTAAAAGTTTAGCAAATATTCACAGAATATTATTTTTATGCAGAAAAATACTCCATACTTTTTTTACACACTCAAGGTAAATTTACACAAAAATTCAATGACTGCTATTAAATAGCATGTACACAGATCTTAGAGAGATACAAAATCTCAATGTTTATATTGTATCTCAATTACTTTCCCATATCTAAACCCAACTTTTTCTTTTAGTAATTTAGATGAAGCAGTCTAAACAGCCTCAACCAAAATAAAGATTGCTACAGCTATTACTGGATAATACTAACAACCACATTGAAATACTGGTACAGTTTTGATTTGTTTTTAAAAATAAAGCACTACTTCCCAAATCCAGCAAATTTATAAAAAGCGTGATATGAATGATGTCTCATTTTACAAAGGCCTATACATACCAGGTGATGTACGAATGCATGATTTTTCATCATGTCACTGTGAGATTCTGCATGAAAACACTGAATTATTATTACTTACATATTTCTACATTCTCACTGTTTATAGATTTAAAAATAAAATAAATAGCACCATACGAGTAAAGGTTAGGAGAGAAGAAAAAGCTCAGGAAACAATACCTTTACCCAAGGAGTGGATCATATTTCAGTCATAGAAATTTAATGGTTCTTCAGGAAGCATAATGAACAGCCTTATCTCAGGAGACCTGTGTTCTCTACACACAGAGTGGTGACAGCTCATCCTTACCAGAAACCGATACAAGGAGGAAAGCACTTGCCTGAGAGTGTTAAACCCACAGCATGTTAGATGCCTGCTGTCATCAGAGACAAGATTACCATGCAGCCTACCAAGTTAGCTCAGATACTGCAGTTCAGACAAAGAGACCTTTCTGTATTTCTCACCACCAAAAATCGAGGACATCTCTGTTTAATTTGAGCTTGTTTGCCTTTACTAGTCTGGCAGCTCACTGCCTAATTCCCCATACCACTGCATCAACAAGCCAAGTCTGGTCTTGGCAGGCAGTGGGGAGTTACACAGGCAGTAAAGGCAGTCCCCTGGAGTGGAAGGGAACACACGACTTTATCCTGCCAGATTAGGAGCAGTAATGATTGGCTGCAAGACTATTTTGCACAGGCGTTCTCTGATACAAAGTGGATCTCTAGTATTGAACCCTTGAGTACAGAGATAAAAGGGAGAGCTGTGAAACATTTGGGGTCACAGAAGTATTTGAATAAGCCTTCTCCAAAACAACAGCAGAAAGAAAACCAGACTAACTCAGCAACTACGCACTTATGCACAGAACATTCCTAGATAATAGGAAACAGAACACAGTCTTTTGCACAATTATCATGGTGAAAATTCATGAGCTGGTCATTCAATGTAACTGAAGCAAGCAAACAGCTGTGTGCTCCATAAGAATTTGAGACAGGGATGGGTAAGTAAGATTTGTGAGCAATAAAACATATACTCAACTATACCGTAAACAAATATTAAAAAGAAAAAAGCCATCCCTAGCTCTCTCACCTAGATATTTCTGTGCATAACTTCTCAGTAACTTCAAACTGTAGTCTAGTATTTATGGTCTAGAGGAACTTAATTGCTCTAAGATCAGCAAGGTTTATTAGCACTCTACTGCAGTGCTGGACACCCACACTAAACATCAATACCTCCACACGGAACAATTACATTCTGCTTTCAATATATGTCAACTAATATACAAAGAAAGCATCACTAAGAGCAATATCAGGCTCTCTACTGACGAGCCATAAAAGCAACTGTTATTCACCAATACTAAAAAAGGGGGGAAAAGTCATGTTTAAAGCCATTTTTAAAATCTGGTTAAACATTTAGGGTCTCTGTATTATGGATATATTTGTTTACCTTGAACATGCTACTAATTTGTAAGAGCAAAGGAACAAGGTCATGCCAACCCCTCCCTTATCCCTTTTTATTCTTACCTCTTAATAAAATGAATTTAAACAAATAAACACAGGCCATTATCATGACTACCTCACAAAAACTGGACTAATAACAAAGATAGCTTATCTGTGTGGTTTACAACAGATGTTAGTAGCATAACACAGTCAAAATGCAGAGACCCATATTATAATTTATGATCTGAAATTGTTTTCATTAAGTACTTATAGTGACATTTCTCTGCATAATATTTTCAAGAATAAAACATAATCAAAACAATACTGATGTTTTATAAGCAAACCACTTTCTGCTCCAGCTCCTATAATCAGGCTAAGAAGCATCTTAGCAGCCATTCACGCTCACAAGAACACAATTTTCTATCTCCACGTGAAATGGTGAAAGAATTAATGACAATGACCGTGAGATTCACATTTCATCACCTTGTTTTGTGAGCTCTCTTTCCTTTATATAAAAATCATTGTTGTGCTAGATAAACCATTTAACACCATGTCCTTCATTAGCACAGAATGAAAAATGAAACGGAGAGAAGATAGTCTCCATCCTGTTCACAGCAGGCAACCGCCCATAGTAAAAAAGAAGCTATGATCACAAAAGCAAGTATTAAATGCCAGTTTTAGCAGAGCCAGGAGGCAAGCTGAAAGCTGGAGGAAGGCCATCTAGGACAGGGCAGAAGCGCAGGCGGGACAACTTGCCATACTGCTGCCCACGGTGCATATGTTCTGTAGGTACAGGATGAGGCAGCATTGCCAATCTGGCACCTCAGCGGAGCCCTTACTTCTCTTGCACAAGTATTCAAAAACAGTTTGCTGTCTTCATTATAAAAAACTTTTTCTCATATATTCCATTTATATCGTGCCCTTTGCCAGACAATTTTCAAGTGCTTAATATTAATTAGCTCTCAAAAGGCATATTTAAAGAGTAGACAATCATTTCATCCACACTTCTATCCTCTCTGGCACAATGTGGTGACAACAACATGACAGCTACTTAAAAAGCAAAATATAATAATGGAGAACCTAAAGCTGCTGAGGGTAAATTTTCTTAAGGTCTGATTTTCAAAGCCTATTCAAGGCCCCAGCTGAGCTCCTGTGGGCTTCTTTGAAGCTTCTAACTTTCCTAATCAACCCAAGGATCTTTTTTCAAAGAGAAATTAAAATCTCAATATTATTAAACCCCATTAAGCACATATCTTTGCCCCTTGCTTTATTTTCTTATTTGAGTTTTTTTTACGTTTCTGTGCAGTATTTATGGGTGTTTTTTGTTCCCTATGAATATTTTGCCTCTCCTACTTTATAGAAGGATATGTTATTACTATTTCTCAAACTTAAGAGTATGTTTTCTATTTTCCTTCATGTAAAATTCAAAATATTAAATTAGGATCATACACAAAACCAGGATGGAATAAGAATAGTGAAGGAAAAAATTATGAGATTATATTTCAAATGTCTGAAAAATGCAGAGCTAGACAACACCTGGCAGGTAGGGTACAATATTGCACAGTTGGTTTGCATTTAAAAGACTTAATGTACTAACAGTGATAATTAATTTATAGTCATTTGCTATTGAGATATTTTTTCTTGTTCATCTGCTATTTATGATATACTAAGTCCACTTTTTTCAATGGCAAACACTGCAGACTCTAGCACAAGCACTAGAAAGCGCACTGGAGGAGCAAGAGAAAAGGATTTTGGTCTTGTCAGAACAGCAAAATACTATTTTAAAATATCTAGTATGGGTATTGAGATGGTATAGATAAATTATCTGTAATGAACTGGGTAGCTGATGCTAATAACCAAGCTAAATTGGTAAAATAACCAATTAAAATGTCATCTTTAATTAAAATGCCAATTAGAGCAAAGGGTTATTAAGATACATGTCACTAAAACTGATGAATCCTAATTCTTTTACAGGATGTCTTTTCTTTAGCCTCCTGGAACAGTAACAGCTCTTACCCAAAATAAAACTAAGCTCTCACTGCTTTTTTTTTAACACACATTACATTCAAACTATTCCAAAAGGCAAAAAATAATAGTTCTACAACACAAAAATAAATTAACCAGCTTTTAAGACAGAGAGATATCCAACCAAAAGAAGCCAAAAAGAAAAAAAAAAAGGCATCAAAAGAAAAAAAGAAGGGCAAATATGCTAGCCTGAGGGTAGCTTGGTATGGCAGCTGATATGAAATGCAGATCATTCTTCCCAGCCCCCCACCTCTGGAAGGAAGTCTTCCTCAGATTTCAAAGCTTGTATAATGAGGAGCCAATAAAACATTATCATCTGCTAATGCCTATTACCGCTGATTCACAGGCTTCCTTTCCCTTCAATTAACCCACATCACATAGATCACCATGGTTTACTAGACAGTGCATGAGGATGGGGATTACACTACAATTGACATAAGATAATGACACACACAGTAGAAACAGGGCAGTAATACCTTCAACTACCACCCCTGTAATTGGTGCCAAGATATTGTAATGACAGATCTATTAGCATTAGGTCAGTGGGAAAACATCTGGGTTTCAAGCTTACATTGGGCAGTTTTCTGGCCTGACCAAAAACTCATCATTCTGTGTTTTCTTCCCTATTTGCTCAGTGGGCTTTGGATCAAGACAGCATCATTATTTTGGTATCTCAGTATTGCTGCATTCAATCACATCAAGAAACAATAAATCCATGCATATAAAATAGTCCACCAACTGGATCTCATGCTGCCTTCCTTCTATTTCCTCAAACCAAAAACTTATCAAAAAGGAACACAACCCAGTGAAACTTCATTCACTATCTGAAAACAGGCTTCCAAATCTAGAAAGCAGCAGCCAAATGAACAAATATCCCCACATACATAATTATTTTGTTTCAATATGCCCACTTCTTTGGTTTCATCTCAGCCTAGCCTTCCCTCTGCTTTGCCACCAACACTCCCTTACACTGCTTCATTTAATGATCTCACTGGAAAATGCAATTAATTTCATGAATATGTGAGCCAGCTAATCTGTTCCTGGCCTAATCAACCTTAGCTTCTGTGGTTTTACCTTCCAGAGTAAACCTTACCTGATTCTACTCTACTATACTACAAAACTAAAATGAAGGATTAGATGACTCAAACCATCTCTACAGTTTTCTCATTAATCATGAAAGCAAAACAAATGACACAACACACTCAGTGCCTATTTATCACCGTTATTTACAGCTTCTTTCTATTCTATAAATTCCTTCCATTACCACACGACATGTCTAATAACAATATCAGAAAATTCATAAATCTCACACTCCTAAGGTTTTGGGATTTTTGTTGTTGATGTTTCTATAGGTTTTTATAACCAAACAAATTTTAGAATGACTGTATTTTTAATATTTCTTCCTAAGGAGAACACAACTTTATTCCAGACTGTGATGAACTATTGAGAGAGACATTACCACCCTCTTCATCAAGATCTCCAGAGCCATCACTGACAGTGCTGTAACACATTTATTATGCCTTCTTCCATATTGCCTGTTGACATTCACTCTTCCCTTTGATGATGAAATATGCAAACTGTACAGGCAGAACTATGAGGTTTACATTCCGCTTAGTTCTACCTCCTGAAATTCAGCCATGGGGACAAGACCTGAGTGACACATTCCTGCAGGCCAACCAGGACATTAAATGTCAGACCAGTTTTGTAACGTAACATTTCCAGGAAAATAAGGGAGTTCAAAAAGCTGTCTGAAACTTATTATTAAAACCTCAGAAAATTGCTTTTTTGTAAGGTTCATAAATTGGCAACTGATCACCGAATCAACTAGGATGAAAAAGACCTTTGAGATCCAGTCCAACCTATGACCTTACAAGACCTTCTCAACTAGACCACGGCAGTGAGCGCCCCACCCAGTCTTTCCTTAAACACTTCCAGGGATGGTGACTCCACCACCTCCCTGGGTGAGCATTTCAATGCTCAATCACCCTTTCTGTGCAGTTCTTCCTAACGTCCAGCATGAACCTCCTCTGGCATACCTTAAGGCTGTGTCCTCTTGCTAGTTATACCTTGCTGTGTCCTCCTATTGCTAGTTGCCTGAGAGATCAACTCTCACCTGGTTACAACCTCCTTTCAGGCAGTTGTAGAGAGTGATAGGGTCTCCACCAAGCCTCTTCTTCTCAGTTGTTTTATCATTACTATTAACTTGCATTAGCAGATGCTTTCTAAACACCATAACAGCTGGCTTAACTTGGTTCTACATTCACTTAGCAGCACCATTGTACTTAGCAATCTATGATCCATGGGGTTCCACTGAAAGTTCAAAAATTGGCTGAAAATATCCAAATCATGTTAACCAGTTCACAATACTGAAAATGGCTCTTTCAATACTATGGTCATTTCAAAACAGATGCTCACAATTTTGGCATCCCTAAATTGGAGTCTAAATCTTCCATCCTAGCCCAGCATAAGCAGAGGAAAAGGGGTGAAAGTCACATTTACATGCAGGGTACTGGCCACAACAGATCAATAACGAAAATTAAAGTAGTCCAGAGACAGTTTTCACTTACACTCAATTCTATGCAATTCAAAGAAGCCTACTTATCATCGGAGGAATGGGAAAGTAGAGGCATGGTCCAGCCAGAAGTTCTGTTCTGTGAAAATTTCTCTCCAAATCAAGACATGACTGGAGATGAGCTAGAACTACAAAAAATCCTCAGGGAACTCCTACCTCTGGGAAGCAGAGCAGAATTGCAGCTAACTATGCTATGCTACACTATACTATACTGTGCTACATAGTGCTCTGCATCCATAATATTTAATGCCAGGTAGAAGTCTCCTGGGATTATGATTCTTTAAGTGATAAATTATAATGACTTAGTGATGAGTAAACTGAGTATTGGTGACTGAGAATATTTGAGTCATTTTTAATTACTAAAATAGGAAGAATGAAACCTAAAAACCATTAATCTCTGACTTCATAAATAAGGTAGCATAAGTGTAAATATACTTCCACTGGATTATTCTGGCATACTCTGTAGTGAAAATAGACAAGACAAGCTGTTTAAGATCAGAAAGGTTTCAGTATCTAATAGAATGTTCAAGGAAGTGCATCAAAGCAGACTGCAATGGCTAAATAAAACTTCAGCATATCAGAAGTTTCACAAGAAAAGAAAGCAAACAAGCCATACCAGCAGAAAAAGATCAAGAACAGAGACATATCTAGAAACAGAGTACAAAAAAAACCAACAAAAAACCAACCAACCAACCAACCAAAAAAAAACCAACCCCCCCCCCAAAAAAATGTATCTGCCCTCGGTTTCTAATAAATCAATATATCCATCATTTGTTCAGTTATTATGCAACTCTTCCTAGAAGAAAACTACTAGTCTGAGTTATAATTGGAGCAAGAATTACCAGAATTAGGTTTAAAAAACTTAATTAGTACATCTATGACCAGCAGGCTTGCTTTAAGAATAGATTCTATAGGTCATCTTGAAAAATACTATGTTAATTAATAACATCTTCTCTCTGGATTATTAAATTTTCAGATCTAGGGAAAGCAAATGGAACTGGCAGAAGAGTTGGCATCTTAAGTTGGCCAATAAAAACCCAAAACACTGAGAGGAGGATGAGATAATACACCTTCTGACAGTGAAGTAATGACTGCACTAAAACGTATGAAATCAAAAGAATTAAAGATACTCTAAAACTGCAATTTTTTGATTAGTGTCTTCTACAACAAATTCAGGGACCCATGATACATATAAAGTCATTTAATGTATGTATTAAATATAATTTGCTTCATTCTGAAATTTTGCTTCTTCAGAAAATGTGAGAAATACACTATTAGGATGATTTGACAGTCTTGTGTATTGCTGCATGGAAAACTATTCAACACTGACTTCATGAGTTGCAGTCCATCCCTGGGAAACAAGTTTTTCCCATTCTGTCCTCTGCTTCATATATCTGCATCATTTCATCACCAGGGTCTGTTTACCTGTACAGAACCGATTACTTTTCCAGCAAAAAGACTAGAGACTTGATACTCTAAGTCTCTAATGCCATCCAACTCTCTTGCTGAATATCCATAAATATGTATTTTTAAAGGCCTAACATACGTAAAGACTCATCACTCTATTTGTCTGAGTCAATGCACACAGCTGAAGACAGGATACCTTTCAGGAAAAGCTCAGAAGAAGAAAGCCAAAATCTTCACCCATCAGTTCTCAGTTTGAGTTACTACTTGAAAGACTTTATACCAGTCTATTAACAGGTCATACTGTGTATTATATTAGCAAAGGATTGATCAGTTTTTGAAACACACAATACTGTTTTCACATCACTACACTGCTATTGCCACTACTTAATGTACACCACCCAAGCACAAAGCCACAGTACATCTGGACTTAGTGATGCCCTGTCGGACTATCAGTCTCTTTGCGCTTCAAAGCAAAGAAAAACACCACACATCTGGTTGAGCTGTTTATGATTCTTATTTGTGTCTGAAAAATATCTCAGCAGAAAGATTATCCCAGAAACAGGTTCCCATAGAAAACTGTGAAAATTTCTTCCAGCATCTCATGTATTCTCCTATCGCAATCATTTTTTTTCCCTTGATACAGCCAAAAACCTTCTTTAGGAAAACACGTAAAATCACTTTGTTTTCAGTTGGTGATAAACCTTATCAGAAAGTTCTTCAAAGCTCAGCCTAAGCTCTGCTGCACAAGAGCATATACATCTATGCTGTACCTCCAAGACTCTGTGTGAAGCGAGCTGTTCACACTGATGCATCTTTCCATACCCTCCCCACAGCTTCTGCCCTTCAGAAGCCCATGTGCCAACCTGGACTATGGCACATTTATACTTTTCCTCCTTGGAGACTCCTACTGTTATTAATTACTCTTCTAAGCATTTAGTATTTGACATTACAACAAGTGGTGTTTTCTCAAAGAGCCTGCTGAAGATAAACATGCTGGAGACTCCAACATCTAAATCAATTTAACAAAACCATCCTGGAAAACTTAATTTGATTATGAATGCTAAGGTCACAGGAAGAAGGAAAAACAGCCATTTAGCACGAAGTGACTGAAATATTTACGTAGCTGAAAAATTAAGCAGCACAATGCACAACACAGAGCCTGAAGGACTGGTATTGTTTAGTTCTAACACATGACTCATAGCCTTAAGTGCAGTTATGTGCAAAGCTGAATCAAGTTGTTCAAACATTTCTATTCCTGCAACAGTAAAAACCCCAAAACAAACAGAAAAACAGAAAATCAAACCCAGCCACATGACCACAGGCAGCAAAGGCAGCGGTTCAACAGTTTACCTGACACAACTCTGCATGTCCAAATTTTCTCCACCTCATTATCCCCACGAGGGCATCCAAGGACTGCTTGCTGCTGCCAGCACCAGTCCCATGACTACATGGATGAATCACAGAGTCTCTTTTCATGATGTGCAAAATCCTATTGCTTGGACACTAGCTGCTCTGAGCATGTAGTAAATCTGCTCTTCTGAGAGAGTAGCCAGTCCCAGGCTGGAAAGAGGAGGGTTTGTCCATTTCGGGTCTTGATTATAGTAAACACAAAATTCAGCTCCCAAAAAGTAACTCATCCCTCACAATAGGCCACTTTTTTTTTGCAGGTTATAAGTTCATCACTGAATTGCCCTGTGTCACAACAAGGGCCATTAGCAGCTCTTCTCTTCCATCCTTTCTGCAATATCATTCTCTTGGGAAATTAATTAAAAGCCTACACTGAGACTTGCATTTCAATCTGGAGTTTCCCTCCCTCCTCCTCCTCCTCCATCTCCACTGTGGAAGTATGATAAAAGTGAAACGCAATTATTTTCAAGAGACGTCAGATGTGATGCACTATCCCAAATGCTTAAACATTTCAAAATATTATCATAGAACAATTTATTTTTCACTAGTTCCAGTGATATAAAGTAGAAGGAACACACCACTAGTATCAGAAGCTTATCAAATAAAGAAAATTAATAAAAAGACAGTTCTGTATTGAAACAAACACTCAGCAAATTACCGGTAACAATGAAGTCATGTAGCCAGGATAAAGTTGTGTCTTCTCATAGCATATATTAATTAAACAGACACAGAGCAGCCTGTGACAGCTTACTTAGGAATCAAGAAACATGTAATGCATCAAAAAATTGTAAACAATGGCATTCTCCTGCACGCTAGTAAAAAAGTTATTAATTTACTGCTCATAACACACTGGCTGGCTGGTGTGTGATAGCTCCAGAGGCGAGGAATATCTGTTTATATTCTTACAAGATATCAATACTTAAAGATTCATGCTAATTGTGCAAGGAACCATCTGAGCATAATGCATAGTTTTTCTTTTCATTTCAGATAAACACAAAATAGTGTTTGTGTACTCAGAGCTGTCTTCATAGGAGGGTAAACCAGCACATTTTCACGTGATCTCTACTAGAGAAGAATCCAAGAACTAAAATGAAAACAAAATTCCCAACAGAAAATTCTTCCAAAAGAACTAGAAGTAAAAAAATTATAGCACATCAATTTGCAAACATTCCAAAATATGTGCAACTGACCACTAAATCTAGAAAGACAAAACAACACAAAAAACCCCCAAATAAAAATTATCAGATTGACTGTTGCTTATATACGGAACTAAGTTACACAAAAAGTTCATTAATACCCAATAGCAGTTAAAAATTGAAAACTGCAAGAGGACCAGACTAGAAGACTGAATCTTTTATATGAATAACCACAACTTTATGTTAAATAATCAAAGAACTCTTACAGGCTTAGGTAAAGCATATCCAAGTACTTAAAGACACCACTGAGGATAAAAAATAAGAAAAAACTGTAACATCCAAAATTATACTCTTAGAAGCAAAACTAAATGCTGCAATTGCATTGGCCTCGTCCAGATAATAGAACTAGGATGTAAATACAAGCTTAAGTAAAAAAGAAAGCATCCACTCGAGAGAACATTATTAAGCAACATGCATGGTAACACTGATTTTTTTTATAGCGCTTTTAATATTTATAGATTTCTTTAAGAATTCATTTTACATTGAAAAATTATTGAAACTCAGTTTCAATCTGACATTGGTATGAAATACTAGAAGACTGCAAACACGAGCAGAGATTAGTTGGCTGCTAAGATGGAACCAACTGAATTTCTCGCCATGAAACAAACTAGCAGAAGCCCGAGCACTGTTCTCAGCAGTGGAGCTCTGAGGCTCTCATGAAACCAAGTCACTGCTGCCTACTTCAGGGAAGGAAAAATCCCCACAAAAATAATTTTGATAGATCTACAAGTGTCTTGGACAAATAAACCCAAATCTTACTATACAAGAAGGTTCATTTGTAGAAAGGAAGATTAGCAGAATGTGCTGCAGAAAGTGATACCGCTTCTTCATAACAGACTGTCTGAGGCAAAGGACACAAGTCTGAGGTAGCTTTCAACAGCACATACTCAAAAATACACACACAAAGAGGAGAAGCATGGTGGTGAAGAGGACAGTAATTAAGTCACACTGCCAGGATGACATCTCTCCACAGCTACTGTTTCTCATCACCAAGGTGTTACTGAAACCTCCACGGACAGCAAGAGGACACTGACCAAGTGACAAAGCCAAATGAGTACAGAAAGTGAACATAAGAGATTTTTGTTTGACTGCAAACCAGTTATCTGAAAACATGTTTGATAGACAACGCTGCTGAGTTACCTTTGCTCTTCACACTTGCCAGGCAGAACAATTCACTATTCTCAAATAAGCATCAGAAAGAAGTGCTCACAACCACATTGCTGAAGCTTCAAGGAAAAGATGCACCTCCCAAGTTCTTCTGTAAAACCTAGTACAGCAGTGCAAACTCTCCCACATCACCTAACAAGTTTACTATTCGTGCACCACCAGATTTGCCAGCTTTTAATCTGCACCTGCAGAACAAAATAGTGCACTGCATTCACTGAGAACAGTGTGACAACAGACTACAAGGCTGAAGCTGACGAGGAAGACAGTGCTTATGTGTTGTTCCTGGTGACACCAGCACAACCTGTGCTAAGACCAGGGTCTTTTGTGGTCTACAGTTTGCAAGTTTGAAGAGACCCTCCAGGAATTAGGCTAAAGCAAGAAACACAAATCCTCTCCAGATGATTACACATCCTACTTGATTCCTCTAGCTTCATGCTGGAATAGGGATATATCGGGCAATAATGATTTTTCTGAGGCTTTGTTTTATTTCCCCCTAGTTTTTTTTAATTTATATATTTACACCATTAAAAAAAAAAAAGCTACCAAGGAATCAGACAGAAAAAGGTTTTGCACAGAAAAGATGTTTCTGCAAAGAAATGTTTAGTCTGCATGAAACGGAAGAATACTTCTTAGGAACGCTTACGGCAAAAATCAGGAAAGTGGGCTAAAGAGAAGGCATACATGCATATCTCAGCATGTATTTCTGCTGATTAAAGAACATTCTTCTTATTAGGAAATAAGTTAAAAGTTTCTGAATCTTATAATAGTATTTAGCTCCATACTTACACTAATGCAGTTTTCCCCAAGCTAAACTAGTGTTCTCATTTGTGAGCACGCTAAAAAAGAAAAAATCATTTTGGTATCATGAGAATCAGTTACTCTTAACATGGCTCAGCAGTTCTTGACATGATACTTCACCAGCACAATATTTGAAACCAGATAATTCTAATAAGTGCTGTATTCATGGCGAACTATGTAAATTAACAAGACTTTTGAAAAAAAGCAATTAAAGTAAGTTGAATTTTACAAAAGAGAGACAATCTTACATTAAGAAATTTGAATCTAAGAAATTTAATGACTCTTCCAGTACATATCTGATAATTGTTTTGGTATGTTTTTGTTTCAAGTTTTGAGAAGTTGTTTCTTTTTTGACTCAATGCTTTCTTGGCCACCTAGATATTTGATTATACTTTATCATAAGTAATTTTTTATGACAGCATTTATTTGTAACCAATTGTATATTTGCTAGAAGAAGCAAGGATTTGTATGGAACCAAAAAGAGCCAGCTGCAAGGAAACTTCACATAAACAGGCTTTTGTCACGAAAATAAAAGTAGACCAATCCCAACTGGCAAACGAAAGTGAAAATTAAGAAGCTGAAACACACAGATCTTCTTTTCCCATAGATATAAAATACACTGGTTTTTTTTTCTTCGAACTAAAAGCTATAAAAGACTAAATTTCACTGCAAACTATGTATTTGCTCTCATGATTACTGTTGTACTACCTACAGCTTCCAAATCACATGTGAAAGAAGTATTAACGTGTCAAAGTGGACCTATAAATTCATGAAAGCCTCTAGAAAAATCAGGTACAATGGAAGACCAAGAACATAACTTAAATTGATATTTAAATCAAGATAGTAATTTTCCCTTAGAATAGAATTTCATTATGTGACTTTGAAAACAATTAACTATATCAAGAAAATGTGAATAATTTGGGAGAAAAGACCTCACAAGAAGAAATGAGTGAATTCTACACAGCATAAAATTAGGAAATCCATAGCAGTAATCAGTGGCGAAATGCTGTACTATTGTGATTCATAAAGTCAGCTTCATTATGTTTGCTGCATCTAAACATTTGCTAGACTAACGAAAAACTAAAATTACAAAGCCCAATTCTCAATGAATGTGACAGGAGAATAACCAACTTCTAAGTACATGGCAGCTACACAACTAACTTTAGAGATGAGCTCAAAATTCAGAACATAATTACATACTTTTTGACTTTGAGTGGAAATATTCACCATTTATATACTTTTAGGTAAATTAATAGGCTTCTTGGTTTTGAGAGACTTTCCCTTTATCATTTACAATAATGTTATTATGGTTGAATTTCTTCTTGCCCCCTTAAGGGGTAGAAGTTGTTGGCAGGAGACCCAAATTTCTCCTGAAATCTGATGAGCATGCTCAGTTTCTGCAAAATTCCTAGAAGAGAAAGAAAAAAAAAATCACAAACAAACAAACCAAAAAAACCCCAACAAACAAAAAAACCTACGGATATCATGTCGCTAACTAAAGTGCTCCTTAGCAATAACTCCTTTCAAAAATGTATGCACCTACTGCAGCAAACACAGCATTCATAAGCAATTCCACACTTAGTCCAGCTACATGTCAGCTCCCACCATCTGAGGAGCAGAACAGACAGCAGTTTCCTGACACAAGCAGAGAGTTCAAAGTCTGTTTCTCTTCTATTATATCAACAAATTTATTTTCTGAAGGGCACAGTAGCCCATTATCCAACCTTTCCAAGAAGATGAATCATGACTGAAATTTAAAAAGTTTATTTAAAGAGAAAGTGTCCACACTAAAAGACATAATGCACATAGGGCAACCTTGGAGCTTGGACTGGTATATGACTGGACATCAAACAAAGCTACCTAATTCTGAAAAGCATAGATATATGCAAAATCAGAATTTCTCTCTGTATTTCTACAGTCAGAGACTATACAGGATCACAAAGTTGACAGTACTGATTCAATCAGAGTAGGAACTCCCAGGATAAACATATAGCAGATGGCTGGAACAGTAACATGCATGCTGCATTCATTCACCCCTCTATTATTCATCCTGAAGTCCCTCTTGACTAAACTGTAATTTTCAGAAAATTACAATGATAATTGTAGGTAAATGAACAAAAATTAAACCTAATGCAAATGAACTTCATCCATAAATATTATTCATTTTGGAGCCATGTATTTTTTTAAAAAGAGAAAATGCAACTGATCTGTTTCTGCATGCAGATATAAGCAGATAGACAAATATACAAGCACTACAATTGCACAAATAAAATTTTGCATATGATGGTGGCTGTACACACAATAGGGTCCATCACTTGCATCCTATTCTTCTCAAAAATAACCCTTTGGTTGATAGAACTATAATTAGGAGCTGAAGGTTTGTTACTGTGTCAGTTGAATGAACTGATCTGCAATGAAGCTTAAAAAAAAAGAATGTGACTTGTAGAGTGAAAAAGGCCTTAAGCAACCAATCTTCAGTGGACTTTGTAGCCACCAAAATATCTTTCATAGGACTGAAGCATTATGACATCTGCAAACAGAAATTTCTTTAAAACTAAGCATGTGTTAAAGTAAACTGAAAGCACTGTTATATACAAAAAGCCAGTTTCAATCTAGTTGAAAAGTTTCCCTTTACGGATCAGGGAAGGAAAACATCTTTTGTACGAAGATATTAAATCACTCAACTTTAACTGCACATGGATTACAACTATAGAATGTATTTTGATAGTAAAGCTATGTATATATAGGGCAAGCCACAGTCTAATAAAAACAGCAAAGCAAAGAGGCTAATAAATCAAGTCGATCACTCTGCCTGTGTGCAGAGTGACTATTCTCTCTGACACATTTTCAAGTGCCCTATTTATTCAATGAAAAGATTATGCAAAAGCCTGACATGTATCAAAGAGGGTGACAGACAGACAGACAGGCAGACACACACATTACTAAGCCCTGTTGCAAAGCTGCAATTTGTGGCAGAACCTGATGCTAATCCAACCTCTGCCATTCTAGCAGGCACAGAAATTGCAGATATCTTCAGGTTTGCTTATTCAACCTTTCTACCAAAAAGTCCAATATCTTTGGTGCTATGGAACTGCATCTTTAAAGAGTTGCTTGAATTAACACAGGGAGAGTGACAAAAATACAGCTCTTCCTTCAATTCAGATTTTAAATTGAAATAGGACCATGAAGCAGCATAGTCAGAAAACAAACTGCACTTAACTTGCTACAGAGCTATCTTCCAAATGAAATAATCAATCAAAAAGAAAAATTTGAGAAAGAAAGATCTCAATCGTATTTCTGATTCTCTTTGAGCATATTTTATAGATTTCCCATAAACAGAATATCATATGGAGCACCAAGCTAACATTACTTTTTAAAAAAATTACAGAATTACCTTCTAGCTTCTAGCAAGCATTTGTCTTGTTCTTATTTAGACTACCTGTATGAAAGAGAAGCAAACAAAAGTTTATAACCAGTCTAACAGGATCTAAATTATGCACCACTTTACTTCTTAAGGACAAGTTGAGAAAACCAAGCCCACTTGCAGATTAAGCTGGTATTCAAAATTATGAATGGTTTGAGATATGAAGGATGTTTCACAGCAATGAATCTTAGTTCCCTAATTGTTTGGGCCTTTCAAAACTTATTCCTATAGCTCACAGGTTCAAGGCTGATGAATACTCTGGAAGCTTAAGTGGCTATTCATTTTATTTGCCACAACAAGAATAAAAAAATAATTTACTCTTCAACAGTTTTACAGGTGCTTGGGCGCAAGCAATTCCCGTAAATGCAAATTAAAACTGTATCTATGCAGCTTGATTCAAAGAAACAGTAAGTCTGCAATTCTCAAAGGCATTGGCAAGAAATGGCTTCTACTGAAATCACCAGAATTTCTCTACTTCATTCTCAGATATCATTTTCTTCAGTGGTCTGGAAAGCACCTAGTACAATGCTTTTCTGGTTAAGAGTTATTATTCTATACATTTTGTGTGGTACTGCCATGAGATTCTAGTCAAGACTATGATTTCCTAGGCTAAGTGCTACATAATAAAGTGCTAAGTCTCCTTTCTGAGAATTTTAGCAGCATTCAGTAAATCATGAACAAATCCACTCTATGCATGGAAATCTTATCCATGCTCCTATTCATCACCACAGGCTACTTAAGATACTCATTTACAGGGAGAACCAGATTTGCAGAGACTTACAAGTATCTAATCACACTAAACACTTCGTCCACATTTCAGTGCCCTATTACTTCTCGAGTCTCCAGGGCATTTCAATTTTCCCAAAGTTTGCACGTCCTTCTACATATCAATAATTTCTAGCCCTCTCAGGATCCAATAAACCTAAACCACCTCTTTAAGGTAGCCTTAGTTCTGAGGGAAAGGCACAGAAAACAACTAAGCCTCTGAGGCAGGTTGTATTTATCCAGCACTGATACACAAAGGTGGCTGGCAGAAATAAGCATATGTCTGTGTCCTGCTGAGCCCA
This sequence comes from Lichenostomus cassidix, assembly GCF_008360975.1. NCBI lineage: Eukaryota > Metazoa > Chordata > Aves > Passeriformes > Meliphagidae > Lichenostomus > Lichenostomus cassidix. The sequence goes on along the minus strand of NC_139480.1, from coordinate 36,874,744 downwards.
AATTTCAGCTTGGATGTAGCATGCAAAGGTATAATTCCCTGTTCTGCCTGACTTGGAACATATGCCCTGGAATGCTACAGAATTTATGATTCTGCACAGAAATGAGGGTTCTGCTTGTTGCATCTCCCACAGAGCAGGAAGAAATCTAAAAATATAGCAACTGAGTAAATCATACAGATTGATTTTGGCAAAGACAGACTTAACCCCACCAAGGCTTTTTAGGAGAATTACAAGACAGGAAAAAACTGCTTTCATATTAACCAAAGCAGACAAGAGACCCAAGAAGAAAGGATCAGGCAAGGGGAAAACATCAAACTGCCAGGAAAATTTAAATCTAAAAAAGAGCTTGTACATAAACAAGCAAAGAATATCATAAAACAATTCTCTCAAATTCTTACTTTTTTTTATTCCCCTTCAATTGACTAGTCCAATATTGAAGTGCTTAACTAATATTCTGTGTCTGAGATAACAGGGTAACAGCCATCCATCTACACTGCAACCTGACAGTCCTCAGTACAAGCCAGCACACCCCTCAGAACACACATACAGGTTGCTTAGATGTCCTGATGCCCTTTCATGAGTCATTTCTTGCATGACTGACTCTAGTACTAGACCACTATGTGACTTTCACAACCATCATTTGCTGTTGTCAGACTGGATTCAACAAATAACTACTAATACTGCTAACAGAGACAGAGAATAAAGAACATGGGAGAACAATTTAACCACTTCTGATAAGATTCCTCTTTATGGAAAACAAGAACTAAGGCCATACACTCTTTAAGCTCTCAACACCAAAAATCCATGAATCTTAGAAGTGTCAATACCTGATTACTGGCAGCTGATATCTCCTTACCAAGCAGTGCTCCAAGACAGCGGAATGGAGGAGGCGCTGATCTTCACAGTTGGTGTGGGTGCTGCTTCTGTGCCAAAATCCACTCCCAACACTGCCTACAAGAATGCTGCTTCATCCTATGCTTTTTCCATCAATGGCCTATTTCATAAAAGTCTTATGACCTCATAGCTTCTTTTTAAAAATATGGCTATAGTCCCCAGACTAAACTTGACACAAACAGACTAATTACTCTGAAATACTGCATTTTACCCAAATCTAAGAAAAGTCCAGATTTAGAACACAAGATCGTTTTAAAAATTACTTCCTAAAGCTAGAGGCTAACAATACCGTTCTCATGTTTGGTAATATGGGAGAGATCTAAAGAGGAGCTTCTCCAAAAAGTGTCAAATTTTCAAACACCTTTTTATGTAGTCATGTAATTTTAATAAAGCAAGATTCTAAATATGTTTTCTTTTAACCACAGTGCATTACTAGGAAGAGCTACTTTTCCTCTCGTCATATTTTTGAACAGCAACCAATTTCCTTTCCAATTATGGTATTGCTGTTCAGAGGTATGAACAGCATATGAAGAGATGCAAGATGAACAAATACCAAACTTCACTAGATTTTCCCTGTTTTAGATACAGATCCATTTTGAATTGAGTAGAAACAGTTTCCCTAATTAGAACACATTCTGAGCCAGTTGCAACAGTTCAGAAATGGCACAGTGAACATCTCAAATAATAAAAATACTTTTCATTGGGCAGAATAACTCAAATTTTCCTTCATTCACAGCCAGGCAAGAGCAGGTATGAGAGCACTTGGCTGTGACCGACAGTGCCTAAAATAACAACAATAATGATTTATGTGTCAACATCAAAAATGAGAAACTCAGAAACAAACAACACCCACTCAAAAAAAACCCAAAAAACCCCACAAAAAATCCCAAACAAAAAAGCCCACCCCAAAATAAACAAAACCAAACCAGCAAAACAAAAACAAACAAAAAACAAAATCCCCCCACCTGGTTTGGATAAATAAGGTACAAAAGTTATCTGATTAACAGATCACAATATGGATTCGGGATCTATATTTTAAAAGGTTGTAGCTTCTTGCCTGGTTAAACAGCCCCACCTCCCTTAGCTGCTCCTCATAACACTTGTACTCCAGACCATTCAATAGCTTTGCTGTCCTCTGGACACACTCCAGGTTTTTAACTTCAAATTGCAGTGTCGAGTTACAAGGTAAGACAAAGAGAAAAGAGGAAGAAGGAAGTAGTTCCTGCTGCCATTCCATGCAGCAGGGCCACCAGCGCTGACAGCAGTCCAAGTGGCACCTGCTCCCAAGGAAGCCACAGCTGAGCGGTGGGAGTGCTGCAGCAATCCCGAAACACTCCGTACTCACTGAGGGCAGGAGCTGCACAGACATCCACACCAGACTCTGTCCTTAGGGATGGTGGTACGAGTGTCTAAGTGTCACATTCATTCCAACACCGGGCAAGACGCAGGCGGAGGGCGCTCTGCGATGGTGACGCCTAGCCCTGTAGGGGCCCAAGCCTCACCAGCCAGAGCCCAACAGACCTGAGCAGAGCTGCAGCCCCACTGAACCTGAGAGATGGCTGGGGGTGAGGAGAGAAGCAGGCAGGGACAGAGCCTGCTGGGAAGTGACTGTCCAGGCCTTGGGTCCCATCCTGCCCCGAGCTCCCAAGCCTGCTCACCAGCCTGCTTCACCTCGTGCTCCACGTCAGCTTGCCAAGTCCTAGTCTTGGGTACTGCTTTGGGAGACCCAGCTTTTGAGGAACAACTGGGTGTTGAAGGGGCATGGGGAGCAGGAGATGTCTAACACCAGCTGCTACACAGTATGGGGAGGATGAGCAGTGGGATGCTGCACATCACCATCAAAATTGTTTCTGCCACTCTGCACCACGAGCTGACACCTGGGGGACTTAGCAGCAAAATATAAAGGGTCATCAATGCTTTGCCTGACAAGAGGAGAAGAGAATGAGAGGTGATGTCTGCCCTGAAAGCCCTTCTGCAAGGCATGCAGAAGGCATGCACCCTTCTGCAAGGGTGCAATGGCAGTAAGGGATCATCTCTTTAGGTCTCTTTTTGTCTTTCCTTCAGTAGCCCACAGAGAGCTCCTGGCCACCATGAACACTCCCATTTCATCCCTCCTTTCTGCCCAACACTCCTTGTTCGTTTGTCTGACAGAAGGACAAACCCCAGATTTCATTTTCCAACTTTGACTGCTATTTTCCTCCCATTGTGCAGCATCTTAGTGGGCTCTCCTGCTGGAACTGGATTTTCCTCCTCTTTTGAGCCATAAGAGGGCAGGTAATCACCCTGCCTCTCTATAGCCCCAAGGAACAGCAACAGGAATTAATCACATTCACTCTGTCAATTCCTGATTTCTGTTCTATTAATGAGATCACATTATAGTCACATCTTACTGTGGTGGTTTGGCAATCGTAACAGTAATGAAAATCCCTGCTTTTGAAATTATGCAGAACACTTAATTAATACCTGAAATGACAAAGGTCCAAAATTATTTTTCTTAAAGAACCCTATCCTTGTGATAGCTGCATCACTTAAATTAGGGGGAGAAAAAATGTGAAATAAGGAGAAAATAGCATTCCTTCCTAATAAAATATCTCCCCAGATGGAAGTGTTTCAGATACTTAGTTAGCATATGAATGCAAATTAAGTCCAAACTAGAACAAGTCTTACTTTTACGTGACTTTTGTTCATTTTTTTCTGTTCTTTTGGCTTTTTGTTGTTTTATTTCTGTGGGGTTTTAAATCACAAACAATCCTTGCTTTTAATTTTGTTTACTTACTTTTCTAGTGGTTAGGCATTCAACCCAACTACAGGCTACAAAGCTAACGGAGGCATACCCAGTGCCAGTTGAGCTTCATCATTTCCTTATTGGGAGGAACTAGAGAACAATATAATCTTTACGGTAATAGATATTCAGGGATATTTGTTTGGCCTGGCAAATACCACAAAAAAGTAACTAAGAACTATTGTTCACTTTGACCACACCGTGTTCAAAAGCAAAAATGCAGACAAAGATTTTAGTCACTTGGGTTTAGCTTAAAACATGTGGACCAAATGTTTGCTACATAAATATTTGTAATTCCATGTAAATCAAGTTAATCACATGCTGACAGGAATATCTGGTAATTTCCCATTTCTGTTTGGTTAGATTTTTTCCCCTATGTTTTTAAAATTGCTGTCTTAAGAAGCCTGACACATAATTACAGATAACAAAAGCAATGTAATTGGAAAAATTAATCATACATAAAAACCTCACTAGATTTCCATCTCCAAAAGGCTGAAAACAGGTAAATTCTAAGATGAAATACAGGGCACATGCATTAAAAAAATTGATTTCTGCCAACATATTTCATCTTGGTAACTTCAACTGTTATGAAAAGAAAACGTGCAATAACAGATGTTCTTGTAGATATGTATTTCACCTGGAGACATTTGTGTGCTTCAGTGCTTAAAACAGATGCATTGGATGGGCAAATTTGTGCTTTGTGTCCTGTGCCAAATCACCTGCTCTTACTTCTGCAAGAACATTGCAAAGTCTGCACAAATCATCTGACAATGAAACCCACACCCTCAGTAGATTTATCTACAATAAGGAGGAAAGTAACTTATGAAAGGAAATTGTGTTACCCAATATGGAAAAAAAGGTATGTTATAATTTTTCTTCAGCAAGTTATGCAGTTTGTAATGGAGACTCTCAAACAATGAGCATATTCACTATATATTACTGCATCCAGGTGATACTTGTTCTGTCCATTCACATTTATTTTCAATTATCTTCAATTCTTAAAACAGACATTTAATCAAGGGTTTAGAAACTTGCCTTTAACCCACATCAAACGTCAAAATTCTTCCTGAGAGTGGTAAAGAATATTATAAGTCTATTCATGTTTGAACTGAAAACACAAACAATAAAAATTATATGGGTGAAATGGTTGGATAATTATGTCATTTTTCACTGATTGCAGTTGATTAGTGAATACCTTGGGAATTCTTCTGACTTTTTTACTGTTCCCTCTATCTGGTTAGATAGTTAGATAAGAATGTTGCCACAGCCAAAAAACAACTATGCCAAGGGGAGAAACAAGCTTGAATATAATGTATGAGAAATGAAGTCGTGGTAGTTTCTAAAGACACTGCACAAGGTATCTTGTATGGTGAAGAGAGGAAACATCCAGCCGAATCTCTTGCTGAGCTCTGTAGCGCTCTCCTGTTCTGGAGCACAGATGGGCAAAGGCAGCAGCACATTAAAGGATCTCATCTCCAGCCCAAGGAAGTGCAGGACCTTCCATAAGAAGATATAACATTAAGGACTATTCAAGGAAAACTAACTTATTTGGGGATAATTCTCCTAATAACAATTTCACTCACTACAGAGCTTTGGAAAAGAAAACAATTAGTCCAAAGTGCATGTGACTAAGGAAATTTTACAGTTCTACTGATGAAAACCAACGTTAGCTGTGCTCTTTCACACATGCTTGAAGTTTCACTTCTAGTTTTCATAAAGACAAAACTTGTCTGCCTTCTCATTTCAATTAAGTCTTAATACATCTTTATGTATTAAGCACTGTACTTTTTTCTGAGTAACCATACTCAATAAGACTATTAAAGACATGTTATGTCCTATTCAGGAAGCAAAAATCAATCCAAAGTGAGTGATCCCTCAGGAAAAAAAAAAAGGAAAAAGAAAAGGAAAAAAAACCCCACTTTTTTAAAAACACAGATTTACGTTGCAAAGCGAGGATGTTGGTTACAAATGCGACATGTCAATGATCCTGAAGAGTTATTTAAAACAATTTTTTAGTCTAGCACTCAGACTTAATATGTCAAAGCTGAACATGATTTTCCTTAGCAGGCAGCTTTTCTTCCACTAGCTCATTATTTGATGCATTGGTGTATGATGTGGCTAGGCACTGAAAGGTGACATGGAGGCATTTATTAAATCACCATGGTTTTACAAAAGTCCTAAATAAGGCAATGATCTCGTAAGAAGTAATCTCCTGGGACATAAAAAAAACACATTAAGCATCCTTTTCTTTGGGTATCTTAAACAATTGGTCAGATTTGATCAGATGGCGATGGGAAAAGTCTAAATTGCAGCAGGAAGCTGCATGAAAAACACAAAGAGCATTACATATATTGTTTCATCTACCTTCATGTGAAATAGGGTTATGATCTGCAGTGGCAGTGTCCCAAGCTCTATGTAGTACTTTTACTGCTATAATAGTAATAGCCAAAAATTTAAAATGTTAGCAATTACTGTTAGATCCCTCTAATTAATATAGTCTAATTGTTGAAAGATGAAAGCCACCTTCTTTCACTGAGTAATATACATAATTTGAAACTAGAGTCTACCCTCTATGCTTCTGTTTCACACTGAAGAGGTATATACTGTCCAAGATCAATACAAGTCAAGGCTGAGAAAGGCCAGATTGGGTCCTCTATTCTAGTTTAATGTATAATGGCCCATATAATGTGAACCATCATAGTTGATCTGGGACTGAAACCAAGAACTTGTGACAGACTAGCAGAGACCTTTGAAAAATGCATCCAACCTTGAACCAACCAAGGTACATGTACACAGATGTTCATTTCACTTCCATGGCTTGCTTTAATTGACAAGGACAAAATTCAAACAAAATGCAGAAGTCATAAGAATTGAGTCCTCAGGCAGTGAAAACAAATTTAAGAAATTGTTCAGGTAACCATGCTCCCAAAAGAAACGCATTTCTCGTGAAGCAAAATGGAAGAGAATATTTGCTACTGGAAACTTTGGACTACCTTATCCTCAGAACACACAAAGAAGCAGATTAATGCAGCCAACAGTATCAACTTTGGACACTGAAGTGAAAATGCTATAGAACATTTTTGAAGGGGCTCAGCGCTTTCTTTTGCTTGGAAGAGCTCAGATGTGCAGCATAAACAATCATTTTCATTTCAGATCACTATATCTGACTTACTCCTTTTCATATCTTAGTTATCGCAGAAAGTAAAAATCATCATGAACAATGCGTACCCTTGCTGAAATTAATTACAATCCTATTTTAATTTTCCAATATTGCATCAAATAAAATGTGAATACATTTTGCTTTAATCTATGTGTGAAAAATAGCTAATGAATAATTCATTCAATGATAACTCCTCTAATCAGTCAGAGAATTATTTAAATACTTTTGCTAGTGTTACACTAACTCTATTCATTATTGCCTCACTAAATTCCATGAAGAAAAATGCCAAAATTTCTCCAAACTCTGTTATTAGCAAGTAAAATTATCCCTTCACCATAATTTCCTACTCAAGGGAAGAAAACAAAATTCACGCTGGTTACATATGAATTTACTACCACTATCCAAATACAGACATAAAAATACATAAATACATAACTCTGGGGAAGAATGGGAGGGCTCTTGACAAATTTAAGGACTGAAACTCAGTGGAAAAGAGATGCATCCCAAATCCATTTTTGTCCAAACAAACCCCAAGCTTTTGTACACGCATCTTCCAATTGTGGTTTTGAAAGTTTACCCCTTGAAGCATACCCGGCAGCAACTGAAAATGGTAAGTGCTCCAAATCAATTTCCTGTCATCACAACTGTGACCTCCCTGCCTCTGTCCTCCAGGAAAGATTGAGAGGCACACACCATATGAGAAAAACTGAAACTAAATTGATTATTCATTTGTATTATCATCATCATCCCCTCCTGGATTAAATGAGAGGCTTTGATTATGTGGTAGACTTCTGTTTCACAAAATCCTGGGTTTTTTACTTTGCTTTTTCAGATTCATTTTTATCCTTTTCCTCTCTTGTGCAAGCCTTATTGTCTTCCTTTTCAACTGCAATTATCACTTTCCAATACTAATCCTTTCCCAAGCAGCCTAGATTTTCACCCCTTTGTACTGATCCAGATTTCTCAACATTTGATCCAGTAACTGGCTTATTTTACTCTCTAATCCCTCATTTGCCACCTCTGCATACAACCTGGATCTTTCCCTACCTAAACAACTCATTTTCTACACTCATTACCTCTTCTTTTATACTTTTTACCTTGGCCTCTTTAGTTCATAGGATTAGCAATTCCTTTTCTGTTCAATAAACCTTGTTCTTTTCTTGTTTTATCTAATCTTATTTTCTCAAAATACATTTTAAGCTTTTTTCTTCTCCTATTTAATTAATGTTTAATACTCAGACTTTAGCACAATACTTTAAGTTGTTGCTTTGTATGGTCTAATAAAGAAAATCCACAATAATCAAAAAGCATACCAAAATACACAAGCAAGAAGTATAAAAGATTTGTTCTAGTGGGTTGTATGCACATATATAATGTAGTTAAACTATACTATCTCCCTACTGAGTTCTGATGAACCTCTGTCTGTAGTGGTGAACAAAATGGAAGAAATTTTGGGCTGTATAAGCATAGAGAGGAGGAGTGGAGTTTCAAATGCCTTGCATCAAGTTAAAATTACCAACAATGTACAAGAGTTGCGAAATAAAAATATTTCAATCAACCATATTTGGATTAAACAGCCAGCATCACCAGACACACACAGTCTGAGTACTGCCACAGCCAAGATTTTTAAGTTCCAAAGACAACTTGATGCATTCCTTTAGACTTCACTGATATTTCTCCCTAAATATAGCTTCTGTTTGAAAGAAAAAAAAAGGCAGAAAAAAAGATACAAAGAGAGATGCAGTTCAATTGGACAAAGAAGCATTTCTTTCTTTAATTGTAATGAATATTTTATACATAGATATCTTCTATAGACACAGAAGAGCTTTGTCCACTTTCCTGGCACCAATGGCTGTAATAAGACAGTAAAGACTCTCCACCTTTAAGCAGAGAGGCCCAGACTGGTGACGCTGGGACATTCACACGCCAGATGCCACATCTGGCCAACAGCTCCCAGGGTATGATTCTTGCCTACAGGAGCTGGAGGGCCCAGGGACCCGCAGGAAGCTGCGCACTCCCGACATGACCCTGGCCAAGACAGAGGTGGCGCACAGAGCCAGGCTCCCACATCCCAGGAGCTGGTGTAAGAGCTGGCTGCTCCACTCTGGCTCCTTCACAGACAGTCCCTTTGTGACTGATAGAGCTAACACAGCCCCAGTTCCCTCAAGAATACTGTCAGTGTTTCCCTGTATGTTTATATCCCAAATATTTCCAGTTTACACAAGACATAAATAGGCATTGCTGTAGAAGGACCCTGGTTCAGTTTTATGCCTGTAGCATCTGGCTCAACTAGAAGTTTATACCACTGAACAGATATTTCTTCAAAGGGGAGTCTTTAAAATTGAACACTCCAATATACACTGTACTTGGATTACATTCTTTCATAACAACTGCAGTGATACAAACATTCAGAAAGCAGAACAGATTGCAAGGATTTAAACTTACTTTGCTGTTAGTTTTATGGCTTTTACAGTTTCATGCAAAAAGCTCTGAATAGCCAAACCAGTGGGGTAAAAGAGGTTAATGGGATTGATTTGTCAAACTACATGAATTTATATAATGTTGAAATGATAGATTTTTTTCCTCAGAAATGTAAGGATTGCTATCAGATGTCTAGAGGGCAAGTACCAAGGCACAGAAATATGTGAGCCCTTATCAGACTATCTTTAATGTGCTGTATTGCTAGAAATAATGTAATTAAGGATAGTAATAGGGATTTTTTTCAAATAAATTATGCTAATTATATTATCATTCTAAAATTGTAATTAAATATTCAATTATAAGAAACAAAGGAGATTCAACAATTACATGGCATGTCTCTGTCATGGTGAATATGTTTTAAATTAACAGAGCAGCTCATTATAACCAGCTGATTTTATCCAACTACATGTGACAGTTTTACTAGGTACTTCCACTGACATTAAAACCAAACTCAGTGTTCAGTACTATGAAGGGAGATGCTTACTTCCCACTTGCTTGTGATGATGAGCTTTGTTCAAGGACTCATATAACTCTGTTTAAATATATGAAAATGGGGAAATCCTCTTTCTTCTGCACCACTTTTTATTCAGCTTTTTTTTCCATGGAACTCGTGCACAGGGCAGCTCCCTAATGTCTACAGGACTCCTACCATGCCAGTGAACAAATTACTAACTCCTTCTCAGGAGTGGCACAAGGCAGGCAAGGACTTCTTAGAATGGCTTCATCACCCACACTGGAGATTGTCTTGTACTACCTAGCTTGCCTACCTCACTGTTTAGGGAAATTCCTAAAATCTGCTCTGAGAGATCCAAATACTCTTTGATGGTTAAGAGTTAATTGGGACCTAAGTTAACTGGTTCCAGAATAAACAGGCACTATGCAAAGAGTTCAGTTTAGAACTTTGCCTTCCCATTCTTAAATTAAAGGAGTTCAAGCAAGCTGCAAGTGGGTTGAAAGTTTATCCTATTAATTCCCTTCCTCCCCCATCCCTAAATACATTATAACTATGTTACAACACGTTTTTGGAAACAAATAGAACAAGAGGGAAAATAAAGCTTATTTTCAATTTAAAAGAAAAAATTAAAATAATTAAAATAATAATAAAAACCCATCCACTTGCATTATCACTTACTAAAACTCTCTGTTAAATGGTAGGAGCAATTTGATATACAAAATAGGAGTTGATATCAGCTTTTATTTTCTGGCCAGTTTCTCAGAAGTTAAACCAACTTTTTGAAACTCATTTAAAGTACTGTATGCAGGAAATCCCTAAAGCCTCAGTTCAAACACTTCTTGAGTCATATGTCAACTCAGAAAATATAGAGAAATTGAAATTGGTAATGAAATGTCTGTTTACTTTTGGTAAGGTAATCTAGAAACTACAGATTTCCCTCAAACATCTTCTTTTCTTCATGCAAATTCTAAATGTTTCTATTTAATGTTTTAAAACAGAGGTTACATTGCACTTAAATACAGGTGAATTCTATGTACAATACGGAGGAGAACATGGAGATAATTTAATTTATATTACCTAGTTTAATGATACAGCCTCTAAAACTGACCAATTTAGATGCTTAGTGATAGGTAAGACATCAGTCATTTTAAGTAGACTCTTGTATTGCCACTATCTTAAATAAAGATCAAGTCCTCCTCATACCTATTGTTATCATTGTCAAGAGAACCACAGTTAGTAACATTTGAATCAAATTATTATTACAAGCAAAGATAATATCAAAAACTTATTGGGAAAGAAATTAAGCCATGCACTTGTACCTATGAAAACAGCATGAGGTCTTTGTGACTCTCAGCTTACAGAAACTGCAGTTACCTCCGGCTAAGTTGTCCAACCCTCTCACAGCACTCTTTTGAAACAGAAGTTCCCAATTTAAGAGAGTACTACCTATAATTTCTGTACAGTTCAAGCTGTTGCTCTCTCATGGTACCTTATTTAACTGGCTGCCAAATATACTTTCACCTCAAGTGACTTGGAAGCAAATGGTCAAAGTTCTCCCCAATTTGAAAAATTTGAATGCTGCCCAAAGAGCCAGCAAGCATATTCACACTGTAGGCAATACTGGCCTGTGCCTTTCAGCAACTAGGCTGCCATGCCTTCAGACATCATATCCTGTAGCTAGGCTGCCCTCGTATCTTCACATTTTGAATCTTGCTTTCTTTACCAGAACAGGTATCCTGTAGTGTTCAGATTTCACATCATATTTCCAACCCCATCACTGCAGTCATATCAGCTATTAACAGAACTTGTCAGATACTTTGAGGTTAACAAGAAGTTAAGCATACTGGAGAACAAGTGATTTTACCTGTCTTAATGAAGTAGGTGCTTTTGTCCTTTAATCTACAATGCAATCTAACATCTAAGCAACAGCTCCAGGGGGCAGCTCGCTAAGCCTTGAAGAACTTCCAAATCTGCTGAGAAGTTGCTCAGAGAATCTAGGGAAAACATTAACAAAACCCTGCTAAGGAGCAGGCCACCAACCAGAAAAAGGGAAATACAGTTGGTGGAGTTGCCCAGGAGGGTTAAGACAAAAGGACTCTCCCTTTTGAGATTCGCAGGAATGAGTATTATTGATTCCTCCAAAACTGTCTTTTCCATACAGATTTTGCTGTCATTCCTTATATTCTCATGTGAGTGACACACTTTAAGAGAAAGTTAGAGAAATTTCCCTTTTCCCAAGTTCACCACTGTGTTTTATCTTCACGTATGGAAATTACATCAGATAAACAGAAGCAAAATCTTTACAGGGAAGGTGTTTAACAATCTGTTGTCAGGCCCTATCAGGTCATTTTGTTCTGTCACTTCATATTTATCATTTGTTACCAATGCACCCCTGTCTCCAGGTAAAAGGAATATTTGCTAGTCAACAAATGAAGGTACGTTAATTATGATGATGATGCCAAGACTGACCTTTTTTAGAGTTGCTCTCACACTCCCCAACTTCCCTGATGTATTTGGAAGTCAAATATGAAAATGTGTTACTAGTAACTCAGTGAGCTAACAATTGATAATATGTGTTCTGGATTGTAATTTTTCCTTAATGAGAAACACCAAGCCCTTACAAATAAAATTAAATAAGGGAAAGGCTCACTAAACGTTCTTGGGTAGGAAACAAGAACTTCCATGTACTGCCTTCTTTACAGAGTTGCCCAGCAATATTCATTAAGGCATTTAGTGAAATTTGGTGTCAAACCCATCACATTAAATTAGAGCACTGGGGCAAGGGGAGTGAGGAATTCAGAGAGAAGGTTAGGAAGGACAGTATCTTCACCTGGTAGAGGTATTCTCCCCACTTCCAGCTCTTTCAAGTTATGATACATGCAAATAACACCCTCTTGAAAATGAATGAAATCACACATATGATCTGTGAAACCATCTAGTTTTACATCTGACGGGAATAGTCTGCTGTGTTCCAGGTTATAATGAACACCAACAAAGATGTTGCTGAGAGCACTGATGATAAGTGCTCTCAGTCTTGGGCCTTGGGTTGGGAATCTCATGAACTAGAAGGTCTCACAGAAATATGCCTATTCTCTGCCTAACAAATACACATACTAACAATGCAATACAGTTCTTATTCTAAGGCTGAGACTTTTAGCAGACACGTACCTGGTACTAGCCTACTAGTAGTAAGGAGAAAGCACACCTTGTACTCTTCTTTCATCCTCTCTGCAGGAACATACTAGTCACAGCAAGAGAATGCAAGTCCAAGAAGGTCAGCTACCCTCAGTACTCCCTTCCTGCCTCTTCAGGTAATGAGAGGTAGCAACAGCTCAAGAGCTTCTTGACAAACTAGATCAAGAGGGGTCAGTCCATGTCTAGCCCAGTACATGCAAGCATTCAACCTGCATAACCCTCAAGCCTCATCTCTGCCTTTTCACAGAATCAACTACGGTGGAAAAGACCTTTGAGATCATAAAGCAACACAAGCAACTATGCATTTGAAACAAATAGCCAGCCTGCAGTCCACACTGTTTTCAGGCCCGCCTTGCTCAACTAGGAAGATAATACAGAGTTTTGTATCCACTGTGTGAAGTACCATATTCTAGGCAATGGATGCTTTGGTTTGGTCCTGCTTTGTTACACACAAACACAATTTGCATTTTCAGACAGTAAGCACTATCTACACCCATCTCTTAGCTATCCTTATGTTATCCCAGGAAATAATGGTTAGATGTATTTTCAGCAAAGTTATAACTTTGCTGAACTTAAGACAGTTCCCAACCTAGTCTTAAGCTACTGGAATAAGGTATCTAGAGAAAAATCAAGTTTATGTTAAAAACTTAAATGAGGCCTTTTCATCTGAACAAAGCACACAGTCATGCTGCAAATAAGGCAGGTATATACTGTATCATCACACTCACTTAAAAAAAAAAAACAAAACTGAAAAAAACACCAGCAAAAACAGATTTTCTGTAGGCAGAAGAGGGGAGGAGGGTGACAAAAGTTATTGCTCTCTGAAGAAAACTGGAACACAGAAATGCTTAATATGTCTCAGTTAAATTTGAAAAGGAAAAAGCAATAGCTTTGCTTCCCATGGACTGCGTTTTTCATCCACTTTGTATTTCCCAGGAAAGTCAGTTGGACTCTTTCCACAGACTTCACAGAGAGCTGGATCAAAGCTGTTCTTCCAAAACAATAGCTTTCCCATTTGTCCCAGTTCACTACAACATTTAGGCATGCCAATGCCACAAGGGAAAGAAAAGTGACTATTTGACTGAGAGGTGACTGCTTTCCCCCACACAAATACAATTTCTGAAGACTAAGGCAACCATGCCTCAGCCATTATTGGTACACTTACTGCATCTTTCCTTAACAGCAAAATCTTATTGTTTTACTCCTAAAAAGTTGTTAAAAGGCTATGAAGTACCGTAATAAATTTTCCAGAATTTTGCATTGCTGTTGGCAAGCAAAGGAAATAAGCCAGTGACACAGAAGATCAAGTATTACATTGCTTTGCATATTATTTTGCCATAGCTATTCCTATGAAGATTGCAAGAACATTGGGGAATTACAGCTTCACATCCCCCTTATCTCTTAACCCCTCTCATAAAGAGATGGTCATTTCCTGGATTATAAAATGGCAACCTAAAAAACTTCCACATGTTTCAGGGCAGCTTACTGAAATACAAATCTATATAACACAAAAGAGTAAGAAAACAACACAGAGAAAGGATAAAGTAATGGATTTTATTCTGTCTCTTTTCCATACTGCAGAAATATATATGTGGGACAGAAAGTCATCTCAGTCCACAGCCGACAAAAGCCCTGATGGGGCTGTCACTGTCAGCATCAACTAGAACTGCCTTCAGCCACCACATGCTGTGTGAGAGCTAACCAAATCCCTCTCAGCCCTGTGTACAGGGGTGAGATACCTTCCCAAACCCCTTGCATTTAGTACATTTCACATGTGCCTGAAAACTTGACCTAGATACTTGCGTTTCCATTCTATCTCTTAGCAAAATTAAAAAGGAAAAACTATGAATATTTAAACCTTACCTTGCCTTTATACAGCTGAATAAATTCTGACTGTGGGGTTTTTTTAATCATGTGACTATTACCATACCATACATTTAAGCAATAGAATTACATACAGATAGCATGGTTCTTCTTCACAGCTGAATTTGATCCCTGTTGTGATATTTTAATAACAAGGTAAAACCAGCATGCACATAATAGCAGGCTGATCAGAGTTTAAAAATAAGTCTTCTCTTCAAAAGTAATAGAAGCAGCACATTCTCTGCAGTTGCTTTTGGAAATTACTTTGTTTGGGTACCAACTGTCAGATTCATGGAAACGTTTTGAAGAGTGAGAATGCTGAAATACTTTCTATAACAGTGATCACAGCTGCCATGCAGATGACAGCAAATGACTTTTCAAGAGAAGTAAGACAGAAAAAGACACTTTATAAATGTTTGTCACATATTACCTGCACATCTCAATCCTCCTAGGTAAGGTAAAATATAATTGATAGGTTTTATACATACATTTCCTCTTTTTATCTAAAGTACGATTACAATGTTAAAGTACTCTGAACTCTGACACTGAACTATAGCTATAACAATCAAAGTATCATCTATGTACAATGGTAACTCTGTTAATCATCTATTTTACAACACTAGGAAACAGTAAGAACATGGCTGGTTCTATCTAAGGAACTCAGAAAGAGATTTTTACCACTTCTTCACAGATATTTACACACCCCTCCTCCTTCTTTCCCCAGATCACAGGGATCACTGAAAGGCTTCTCATTAGAGCTTCCCAGGAAGTCACAGGAAGTTTTTTGTGTCTCCTTCAAATTGTAGTTGTTCATTCTTTTAATATAATTCCCCGATAATCTTATTGTGGCTTCTTATATGTATGAGGTGGCAATGGACTTTGCCCCTAAATGGACTAAAGCCTATCTAAACTCACACACGATAAGGACACTTTAATACATATTACATATTAAACACACTTACTAACAACTAGTTTGATGCCTTCCATTTATAAAGACTATCAGATCTGTTTATATTCTGATTGATAGATTTCACTTGTACAGAGAGGCTCACACTCAAGTAGCACAAAAGAAACACAATCTGAACTCAGTCGGTGTCATGAAGGATGACTGATGCTTACAACATGATGTAGCATCCCCATGATACATGGCAATATCCAGTCTCTGCTTGCATGCCTAGTGTATGGGATCACCTCAATGAGAAAGGAAATGGACTAAAGAATCCCCTCCACAAAACCTTGAAAAAAGAATCATTTTCACATTTCAAATTTTGAAAATATAAGCACAAGGGAAAGCTTGCATCTTGGTAAAAGCACTTTTCCCTCTAACAACCCTCACATGAAAAAAATCATTATGAACTACCCAGTTAATTTGCTAGGAAGGCCAGCTAGAACTGACTCCTCAGACACAAAACCAAAACAGATATGTAAAAATCCTAAAAGCATGAAAATTATGCTTCAGCAATATGAAAGTGTAGAGGCTCTGACAGTAACCAGAGAACCCAGAGAGTTCTCTTTCCAGAGTGACTATTACAACCCCTATGCTTAAGTTTGGCTACAGCAGCCTTTCCCTTACAACAAACACGTGAGATGTCAAATGACAATGACCAGCAAGAAAAACCCAAGGATTGGCAAGGTCTTATTAGAACTTCCCTTAAAAAACAAGGGAAAGCAGCTGTGTCTCATTTTAAAATACCCTTCACAGGCTCTCACCAGGTTGTTTGGACTCCAGTTCTAGCCTCATCTGCAGTTACTTTAGAGCACTTGTTAAGAGTCCAGACATCACCTTTGCTACTGTGACCCTGTTCATCTTTGATCAAATTCTCTCAAGACTTTTCCTATCCCAGCTATGTGTAAATAAATTCGTATTTGAATAATTCAGAGGAAAACCAAAATAATGCTCAACAACTATGAAGATCTCCATCCTAATTTGTTGGTGATTCACAACCAAACAATTTCATCTTGAAACTTTACAATGAGGTTTCACTTACAATTTCTTCAAATATTTCAGTTCTTTTTCCCTGGATTTGTTAAATTTTTTATGTTAAATACATAAAATTAATTACAATTTCCCCTTCCCCCACTGCAAAAGAAGTTTTTTTGGTTTGGGAGTTTCAGTTGGGTTTTTGCTAGGGGTTTTTTTGGCTACTACTTGCTAAATTTTTCTCTTCATTTTAAATGTCACCATTAAAAAGGAACCAGATTTTTATAAATACAAAAAAGGCAAAGCTTTTAATTTTCTATCAGATGCTTCTAGTTTGAATAAGCACACTCCTTTACAGAACGTCAACCAGAATGAATAATTATTTCCCTCTCATTTGACAAAACTAAAAAGGTTAGTTGGCTTTTATATATATATATATATATGAATTTTTTTAGAGATTTATGTGGGGACATAAATCTCCCACATTTCCTTTACATCCAAGTGACAAATCTTTCCTTTCCTTTTTTACTTCACTGTGTCTGGGAGCTCTGAATTCTATTTATACACAGGAATAAAACTGTTCATTTCCTACCCTAAGGCCTCCTCTTGTCAGATTTCCATTACCGTTTTCTTCTGAAAAACTGGATGTCTTTTATCATTTCTTATCCTTGTCCATGTTCCTAAGTATCAGTCTTTATATAACATCATGTATTTTCACTCAGCTGTATTCCATTAGCCACTACAAACATCTCTGTATATGTGTCCACAATGCTGAGACAGCATTCACAGTAAAGCTAATTGAGACAATGGAGAGTTACATTTTTAGTTCCAGTCTGGTGGTTCTGATGTGGATACTTTTCTCAGCCAAGGAAATAGAACAAGAAATACATAGGAGGGCAGAAGAGAGGACAGGAAGAAGTGGGGGAAAGCATGCTCTGGGCCAAGTCATAGATTATGAAAGTTCTCAGACTGGAAAGGACTCTGGCGGCCATCTGATCTGACCCTCTGCACAAAGCAAAGCTAACTTCAAAGTCAGGCCACACTGCTCAGGTCCTGCCAAGTGGTGTTCCAGAGGTCTCCAAGGGCACCCCAGCCTCCCCTGGCCATCCCCTTCTCCAAGCTCAGACACACTGGTGCTATGCAGCACCCTCCAGTTCCAAGGAACCGAACAGTATCTGAAGAAGGCACCTGAAGAATCTTGAAACATCATTGCACCCTACACATTACTTTTATGTGATTAATGGCTAAGGAAATTACAGGTAGCAAATACACTGTCTACAGGATTGCTGAACATTCAAGTGAAGCAAAAGCAGAGGGGGATTTCTAGACACTCTAGACACCCAAAGAGGCAATTCCTCATGACCTGTGACTAAAATACTGAAATGTAATAATATTCTGCATTATTCCAATGCTGTAGATATTACTTGGAGACTGCCAAAAATTTGAAAGTGCCAACCAACCCAACCCATCTTTTCTAGCAGGAAAATAACTTAATTTCTAAATCAAGGATGAGCAAAATTAGTCAGAGAGCTGACAGGACACTACTGATGCAGTCTTAGACAGGAGCTAGAGGAGTTTCCACACATCTGTAGCATTCACTAGTCTATTCCTTCCTATACTATTAAGAGAAGGATGAAATTCACCAAAATGCTCAGCATTGACATATCTGTGTTTATGATAAGGCCTATGGATCCTGCAGTGGCTTCACTGGAGCAACCACCCTCAAAAAGAGCATTTTTAAAGGCTCACTTAAAATTTCTGACTATTAGCATCATTGCTAATAAAACTGCACAGATTTGCCATCACTGTGACCTGCAGATATCTAGACTGATGGAACTGACTGTCATCTCATATGATAATAGCTGAGTCCTCAACAATTTTCCCAGTGTTTATTCATACAAAGAAAATTTATTCCTGTGACCTTTGCTTCCTAAAATTAAGCAGAGTGAATTGAAGAATTATTCTATAATTGAAACCCACAGCATAACTATTGGCAGTTCAACTCCAGAGATTTTTACCTTTAATCCACACCTCATAAAATCTGTAACGCACATTACAATTAAATACACCAGGCAATAATAATAATAATAATAGGGTGCTGCTTAAAGAGGCCAGTAATGTTATTCTGTTCTGTCAGTGCCATAAACAGAATGCACAAGAGAAAAATCTGATAATAATGAATTCATGACTAGCATTCATGCTTTTCAACTTCCTTTGAATGAAAATTTTGTGTTAAAAAAAATAAGACTGAGTTACTAATTCTTATTTGAACACCTGTAGGCAAAAAGGACAAGTGAAACATGTAAAGCATATATAATGCAACTGCCACTGCTGTATTAGAAATTAATATGAAACACTTCTGAGGGGAAAAAGAAAAAGATGCTTGTGGAATATTTTTCAGGTTTTTTTCCCTTGTCCATTGTAGACAAGAAAACAGGAGTCTGCAGGTAAACATATCAACTCTCTGTAGTCTCCCACCACCACCTCCTGAAGTGTAATTAACTGTTGCATTTTTTCAAACATCAGCTTATCTCCCACTACACACACAGCTTTCTAGTATGTACTATCAAGCACCTTTTATTTTTTTCCTGTTTAGCCAAGCCTCAATTATGAAAGAGGAAAATCAGAAAATTCATTCTAGGAAAAGATTAAGAAAATGTTGCTTCCTGATCTGAATTTTAAGTGTGTTTGTAGACAAATAACTGATGCAGCAATAAATATAATTTGACTCAACTGCTCATTAATAATGTATGATACCTATAGATAATTATGTCACTCCCATTTGCAATGGTTTGGAGTAATTTTAACTTTGAGACTTGGGTCTCAAAATTAAGGAATCTTTGCCCAGTAGGTCCCTGACTGAATCATGACCTTTCAGACAACTTAGACTATACCTTTTCTTACACTCAGCATCCTAAAGAAGACAAAAAGGGCTTCAAGTCTCCCATGCTGGGTTTTATTAGAATAAAACATAAGGCCTTTTAAAACAGAGGGAACTCCTCTCTGGTGTGTAAAACAGAGTAACAGTAAGAGAGAATTTCATGTCCCTCTCCTCCTCTGCTCAGCCTGACTTTTCCAAAAGGACCCTTTTGTTCATGCTTACACTTTCCCTGAGTCTTCTTGCCCACCTCAGTCTTCCCCAAGCTCTCTCGAGACTCAAAGGCACCACATAGAAAGTCACCCCAGCTGCTTCCCATGTGTTTCCTCCTTGCTGCTCCCAGGAATTACCATCCTCCTGCACATTTATTTCCCCCCCTTGGGAACAAGCCGTCCTCCTCCTTCCTGAGCCTTCATCAAAGCTGGCACACAGCAGGCAGGACAAGACAAATGGGCAGCTGCTTTCTCCCCGGCAGCCCCACCACAAGCAACAGAGCAAACAAAGGAATTAAACAGCAATATAGCCCACAACATTTTAATAGAAACTTATTCCTGTAGAAGTGCATGATCTAAGACTACAGGACTTTGGAGTTAATGTATTGTTCTGACACTCAATGGCACTTTTTAAAAGCCCATCCTCTTTCCTACCACTCTGTAATTCCCCCCACTTCCATGCGTCCAGCCTCTCAGGCAGCTCACAAAGCCTGAATGAAGCAGGCATCCAGGCCAATCATTTAAGTAATTAATGAACCATCATATTTCAATGTATGTTTAACATGCCCACTCCGATACTTACTTTCACTGGATTCTCTTCTCTATTTTCACTTTTTTCCCCCTCTCTTTTTCTTCAAAGAGTTTCTTGCTTTATCTCTGCATAGCAAGGCACATCTGGGTCAGGTACCTGGAAAATTCACAGGGTGGACTTTCATACTAATTTATCCCTTGTAAAAGGAAGAGTGGTGTATTATAAGGCTCCCTACAAAAAGCCACAAGAATCTCAACAGTCTATACTGTGGACCCCACGGGCTGTGGGTGGATCTCTGCATCCCTGTGGACCCCATGGGCTACAGGGGACAACCTGTTTCACCATGTTCCTCTCCACAGCTGGCAGAGGATTCTCGGCTCTGGCACCGGGAGCACCTCCTCCCCCACCTTCTCCACTGACCTTGCTGTCTCTCCATGGTGTTTTCCCTCACATGTTCTCACCTCCTCCTCCTTCTCTGGCTAAAAAGAAGTTCGTGCACCCACTGCTTTGATTTCTTCTTAAATATATTGTCACAGAGGCATAACTAACATCTCTAACGGGCTCAGCCTTGACCAGCAGCATGTCCATCATCTTCAGAACCATCAGAGATTGGCTCTGCTGGACCTGGTAAAAGCTTCCAGAAGCTTCTCATAGGACCCATCTTTGTTCCCCCCACCCAGCAAAAACTGGGCCAACCAAAACCAACACATCCCGTGTTTGAATCATAGGATCTGAAGGGGTCAGCAAATAGTTGACAACATCCTAATTTCCAGACCTCAAGTTTCTATTCTTCATACACAATACTGAACATGATACAATCTGGACAGGAGCAAACTCTTAGAGAAATCTACTATGCACTAGTAAATTTCAATTATTCATTTGAATATTCATAACTAATTGATTTTAAAAGATTCCTTCCAAGACCAGATTTTAATAGCAGCACATACACAAGTTAGGAAGTTCTAAGTCACTTTCAAGTGTAAAGTTACCTTAAAGTGCAACTATAAATCAAATTTAGAGACACAGATAAAAGCATGACCCCTGATCTCTAAAAAGTACAATACATTGCTATTCGTAAATAAAATGCTAAATATTTGCATGCCAATGACAGCCAAGCTTAGGAAATGCTCTCTTTTCTTTAAGATGAAAGATATTACCATTTCCCCCGTTTTTAGAGAACAACCAGAAGCAACAAGACTAACAATACGCAATGGCAGAGTCCTGCATTTAACTGGTGCTAAATATTCACTGTTTTTCTGATGCTTTGAAATCTAAATTAATTCTTTAGAAAATTACTTTCACCATCTGCATAGCATAAAACTAATCTTAGTCTATGATTATTTTTAAATCTTAAAATATGAAACTAAATTCGAAGAGAAATTAAATAGAAAAGTGTGAAATGACTAAATTGAGGTTTAAGCTCATAACAGCAATAAAAAGTACCACTGTAAAAATCCACTGCATATACTTCACATTTTTCTTCAAGATTAATTCTAAGTAAGTCCATTATATTTAACTATTTTTTCTTTCAACACCAGAACTATTAATCTTGCCAATGATTTTGGCACTGTTATCACTATCAGTTCATTTGAAGGCAGACTTGCACCTGGCTTCTGATTGCTGGCACCCATTTACAAGTTTAAATCAATTAGACCTATTAGCATGTTCTCTGTGATGCACTTGAATTTTTATAGTTATGCATTATTAATGTAATCATCTCAGCAAGTCCGATATCATATAAAGAGAAAAAATTGGAAGGATTCAAGCTACAGGAATTTAAGTAGCTCAGAAGTTATTGTGCCATATATTACTTTAATATTAAAACAGAAACAATTTGGTGAATATTCACTGTAACTTTTATATAACTGACCCACTCTAGTAGAAACATGAAAAAAGCTGACAGAAAATTAGCAGACAAAGCAACTGCAAGGGAGGCAATCTATGTAAATAAGTTTATCTACATGAATAGATCATCAGATTTTTACTGTTACCAGATTTCTGTACTGAAACAAAAGTAGTCCTTCCCCAAAACCAAGCATGAACAGTGCATATAACAGAGGCTCAAGTTATAATAGATATCTGTATTTGACAACTGATAAGCACATCAGTTAAAAGTGGGGTTGATTGCTGCTGAATTCTCCTTAATGGACTAATTCCAAGGGTGTAGCTTTTAACTGAAAATAAAATTTTCAAAATAAAACAAGTACTGGGTGTCATTCAAACTACAGCAATGGAATCCCAAAAAACTGTGTTTGAAAGTTTGCTCAGTGATAAGGATTTTATCCAAGAGTTTGTTTTTTGAAAAGAAATCTCATTGCAATAATTTGCTGGCCAGGACAAAACCTCCTGTTTCTCTAAAATATGCTTCTGTTAAAATCAGCCAACTGAAACAAGGTATCTTTCCTTTTTTTCCTTGTTTACTTATGGGTGTATCTTTTAACTATTACAGACCTTGAGTTCTTCCCATAATATTGAAGAGGTATTTTTTTAGCTATATCTCTTATATAACCTGTCTTCAACTAATGATCCCCTGTAAGTAATCCCATTTTAAATAAAGGTCAAAATTTGATATGCACTAGGGTAAGCACGGCTACAAGAAATGAAACTAAAGCATGTGATATATTAATGCTTCAGACATCAAATCATTCTTAAGATGGGTTTTCACCATGAGAATTAATTAGCTTTAGAGTTTTATATGACATAGCTGGTTAAACTTTGTGTTAATGGGCTTCAGTTCACCAAGCGAGACCTCTTTGGAAATGCCAGTTCATGAAATACAGTTGTTTATCATACAATAAGAAGGGCACATCATCTGATAGCTGTAGCACAGAAAGCAAATGCCATTTCATGCTTCACAGCATCAACTAATCACAGCAGAGGCTGTGACAGATCTGCTTCTGGGCTGCATCACCTCCCTGGGCTGGAATATTCTGGAGTTGCCTCAGCTGAAGCCTGTGCATAAGAGCTTTGAACAGGAACCAGATGGGATTGCTGACAATGCAGGACAGCAATCCTGACAGCTCCCATCCTACAGACCAGCTCACAGTCCTTGTTCTGCAGCAAGGCTGAAGAGTTAGTGTAGCACATTTGGGCTAATGGGAAGAAATCCACCACTCCAGAGAGGATGGGGACTCTCACCTTTCTTTAAGAGGCCCTGGGAAACAAGCATGATCAACATCAGGCAATACTTACAGAGCACACACAGTTTTCTGTCAGCTGGAAAGGCAGGCTGAGGCATGTAAGCCACTGGCCTGTATGACCTCTAGCTCCTGTAATACATCAGGAACAGGGAAACTGTGC
Organism: Lichenostomus cassidix; assembly: GCF_008360975.1. Taxonomy (NCBI): domain Eukaryota; kingdom Metazoa; phylum Chordata; class Aves; order Passeriformes; family Meliphagidae; genus Lichenostomus; species Lichenostomus cassidix. The sequence continues at coordinate 36,851,072 of NC_139480.1, read as the reverse complement.
CTTTAGTAAATATATTTATGTTCAAAATTCTTGAAAATCAGACTCACTACACCTTACCCAGTGCTGCCAACCCTACATTTTTATCTTAATCCCAGGACCCCTAAAACCTGATGGGTTTTAGCAAATCTCATAGGCAGACAAACTACAGGTATGAAAGTGAAAGATCCTACATCATCTTGTAGCCTATAAGGACAGGTTTGTCAATATGTGCTGATTACCAGATGTCACAAGCAACTATTGAAGAAGAATTCATCGAAATTCACAGTAGGAATTGTTTTAGGGGCAAAATCCAATAGCAGATGTGTTGCTGTTGAGCAGCTAGCAGAGTAATGAAATCACCAGTTCTCAGTGGTAAGGAATGACCTTTATTGTTTTGATTTCATCACATATATAGAGTTCTCAAAAGTCACCCAGATTGGTCAGTCAGAAGCCTTCCCCCAGGCCTGATTGGCCAGGCCTGCACTGTCCAAGCTCTGGGACACTGTTCCAACAACATCCAAACTTTATCTTTATTTATAAAACACAAGAAAATTTCTCATGGGAAAAACCTGTGCTAGCCACACAGATGTTCACAGAATAAAAATCACTGCAACTATTAAGGCAAACCAATGTACCCTGTAGCTTCAAGCATCCTTCAACTTTTTGAGACCTCTGACTCTAGAGTTACATTTAAATCAGTGTATCAGTATCTACTGTAAGCTTCTGTTAGTATGGTTAAAGCCCCTGAATATATTTTTATTTCTGATTTGCTTACCATTTGGGGGCAACTATTAGCATTATTAGCACTGTTAGAACTAATAGTTCCTAAAAGTTCAGAATAAAAATCAGAGATTTTTGGTTCAACAGTGTAGCTTTGACTCTCATATAATTCTCTGGTCCTTTCAATAGATAATGCTATAGAATTACAGATAGCACGATAGATAACACTAAATGAACAGAGGTTTAGACCACACAAAAATACAATCATAAAAAAGGAAAAAAAAATTAATTATGTCTCCTTCAACATTCACTGAATTTCAAGGTCAGTAATTCAATTAATGAGAAAACATGTACATAGCCAAGTGCAACTCAAAGTCACAATTGTATAAAATGGATTAAATGCATGTGGAATATCTGAAAGCCTGACTCACTCACAGTAGCTCACATGGCTAGAAAAAAACACCCCTGAAACTAATAATGGATCCAGTATTGCCTCAGTAGAAAAGAACAAGAACTTTTTCCCATTCTTTTGTTTAATATCTATCCAATCTCACTCCCACTTCTAAATGTTTTTCCTTTGTTTTGATTTATTCAAGAACATATTACCAAGGAAGGCCATTTACCATCAGAAAGTTTAGATGCTATTTCAAAACAGGATGTAGAAAAAAGAGCCTGTTATCTTCCCTCAACCCTCCAATCCTCAATACATACCTGATTTACTGTTTGAATCAGAATGTGCAGAGGAATATTATGAGCCAATCTTTTTGCTCAGTGCAACTTTATGTGCACACATAAAGCACCTTCTACTAGAAGGATAGAAAGGACCAGTGCCTGAAGGTTCATAATTAGCATCAAGAGAATTGATTTTTTTTTCATCTCTTAGATGCACATGGAAGCATATTTGAACATCGTAACCGTAGGGAATAAATGAAGCATTTAAATGTTCATGGAGAGAGGATAGGGGATATTGGATCTAGAGAGAAGAGGTGGATATCTTGTCAAGGAGAGAGAAGGCAGGAAGGAGGAGGATGAACATTTTATGAGGTATGAGAAAAAGAAAGAAGTAATTAAGAAGGGGTTGAAGGGAAAAGAAGGATTAAAAATCACTGGAGACTGTGAAAGGACAATGCAATGCAGAAACAATGAAGAAGAAATGGAGAGAAAAAAAAAAAAGATAAATAATGTGAGAACACCAAGCACTGAAAGACAGAAGAAAGGACAAGGTGAGAAATAAAAAAAATTGTGAGATAAGAAGAAACTGTCAAAAAATTCACAACTGGCCCATGCTGACCTTGGAGACAGATTAGGATTCAAAGAGCATAACTGAAAGAGTAAATATTCATTCAGCTGTATGAGATGTCCCAGCCAAATTGGGGCACCTCAAGTGTGATTCTACAGAGGGTTATTATACTCTTCAACTTTCAGGTACAACACAATTTGACAAATTACTAGCACTCACACTACTGATTACTAATCAGAATAAAACTTTGCAAAGAAACTATATTCCTGCAGCATTCTTGCTAAGTCCATTGATCCAGATGTCAGTCTTGATATAGCTACTTATCTATGTCAGACCACGCTAGGAGTGTTTCAAGGACATTTTAGCAGGGATAGAATTCTGGTGATATTTTGGCTGTCCAGGGATATTCTTTATCCTTCACAGGCAGCTCTAAGTTTCCACTAAGCAAAGTCTTTATTTCCAGGGCTAGGCTGTATATTGTTTTATTTAAGCATGGATAATACCAGAGTCTCTAGTAAAATTCCACTGCCTCATTGTATTACAGTGTACAGTGTAAACATATATAAACACACATCAAAGTTAATACACTTTACTATAAAGACCTACTTATACAATAGGAAAGAGAATTTTCATAAGAAAACAAAATAAACATCTTTTACCTATAACAATTTTTTTACAAAACAATCACTTCTGGTTTATGATAAACTGGCCCTAAAGGACAAATATTTAAAAGTTCAAAGAAGGAAACTCCTCCTTTTCTACACCACTGGTCCCTGACTATTCTCTAATCCCATCAGCAATTTACCAAACAGTGAATCTGTCAGAAGGTATTTCCCAGGTGAACTGTTACTGTCTGTGTATTCTGGGCACAACACACATTTTCTATTTTTATTATTTCTTTAGATTTATAGAAGATGTCAGGCATTCTGGAGGGGCTTTTTCTGCGGTGTAGAATCCTGTGCAACAGACAGATTCACAATCTTATCAATATCATTGCAGCAAACAGAGAATTGCCCAGTGCTCACTTAGGAGTCCCATAATGGTCTACAGACCAAATACAACACCAGAGGGACACAAACACTCCCATATCCTTTCCAATGTTTTCACAAAAATACCTCAATAACTGCCTGCTCTTGTTCACCATTACAAAAACTACTATGATCTTTGTCAAAGCTATCAGAAATAGGCTAGATACTGTCCCTCTTAATGAAATCAAGAAAATTTAAAGCTCTCAAATTGCAAAAAACCAGGGATCTTACTGAAACATGCAGGTTGCCAGAACAGCTCCCAGGCTACCGCTTTTGATAGACTTTGCTGAAGGCCAGGGGGAAATTGCTGCTCTTACCTAACAGGTCAGAGCAGTGTGACTGTAAGGTGGCAGATACACATGAAGGACCAGAATAAGGTCAACCTGCTAAACAGACAGCATCTCTGAATATCCTGGTTTAGGCAGATGCACAGTCTTATTTATGGTGGTTATCCAAAAACACTGCCAACACAAATGCTATAATGAAAATGAGAATTTTAGCAGCACTTTAGTTGTAGGTTTCCCTATAATACAGGCATTCTGCATTCAAGGTTGTCTAAATTTCATACCCATTCAGGAGAGTGACCTATCCTCTTTGGAAATTGATAATATCACCTCCACATTTGCACAGCTCTATCAGATTTGTGTCTGTGCTGTCATAAGTATGTGCTATCCACTGATGTGTGGATAGCTGAACTCTTTCCTCACTTCACTGATATTTAGGGATGTGAATTCATATTTTATTATGGCTTTAAGCCATCTAAGTACCTCCTTTTTTATCTACACACATTGAGAAAGTGCTGTACAGGGCTTTTTTGGTTTTAAGCCACTTGCATATTCATTTATAGCAGCTTTGATATTCAGCTATTTTGTCTTTTGTGTGCTATACCTCATTAACATAGAATGCAGACCCCCCAGTGAATAATTAGCTAGGGTAGGATACTTGACTCCCATAGATGCATTCTTAATTTGACATTTAAATTAATATCAGATTATGGTAGCTTCATTCAAAAGTCACCCAAAAAAACTCCAGTCTACACAAGAATATATTCACTGAAAAAAAAAACCTGTCTGCTAGATATACTGTACAAAAGCGCCAAGTTATTTATGGAATTAATTCTATTGCACTGTTCAAGGAGAAACAGAATGAGGCTGTGCCCAAAAATAAATCAAGAGGAGGGAAACCTGCTACAAGGCAGCAAACAACTTATTTAAATATTTTAAACGTGGATGGCAATAGGTGATCCACTTTGCATGAAGAGCAGCTCTGAAGAAGGTATCTTAGGCTGATTTAAGAAGCATTAATGTGATTATGTCACTTGAATGAAGCATCATTTAGCAAATTCAGTTAAGTACTGACAGTGAATCACTTCCTTCCTTACCAGCTACAAGGTTTGTAACCTTTCTCAAACTATTGCAATCTACTTATCATGGCCAAAAAGGCCAACATTTTTTATCAGATATCTGTTTCCAGTAATAAGTTAAAAGACATTTTAGATCTTATGTAGCATTTACGACTTGTATATAGCTTTTTCCAATATCTCTTCAGGAGCCACAAATCCAGAAAAAAGGCAAGGTCGAAACTGCCTGCACCTGGGTGTTTAACTGGTATTTATCTACAGAATTGTATTTCTACAGGTGAAGTCCACAAAGTAGAGTATACAAATACCAGTTTATTAGCATGAAACAATTTCAACATTTGATAAAACCTATCATCTTCAGGAAGGATATGCTGCACACTAGAAGAAGATTATCTGACTTCTTAGCCTACCAAAAAATTGAGTTATAAAGGTGTGAAGAATGGTGGCTCAGCCTGCAATTTTAAGTTGTCTATTTTCTTGTGATTGCTCCCAAACTTTGAATTGACAGGATGGAAAATCCAACTTTAATGTCTGGACTCAAACCATAAAAACTACATGACACAAATAACTGATCTTATCTAAGCTCAAACAATTCTGACAGTTCAACTTGCACAGCTGCTTTACAATAGATAAGGTATCACCTTATCAGTAATGCTGTCGTTTTATCAGGTATTATATCTGGCACAAAACCCACGAAGCTAGAATAAAACTCAACCATACTTTCTGAGTAATACAATGCAACTGCTTGAATGCAGCTGCCACTGAAGTGTTTGAGATAGAAGGAGGTAGGCATATTAACTTGTCTCGCAAACTTCCTGATTTTCTTCCCATCATCACGGCATCTCCTTCCCTTCAGCTATTTATTTGGGTTTGTTGGCAGGGCTCAGCAAGAAGAGTCATTTACTGTACAGGGTTGATTGTTGACTGGGGAAAGCTCAAAAAATTGGAGAAGTCTGAAAAAGCAGAGTCTCTCTGGTTATAAAACATGAAGAACTTCCCTCTTGGACACAGGGACTGTATTTTGGACAAAAGCTAACTGTTAGCTTTTTTTATCGAATGTCACTGCCAGTGTTATATTTACTCAGCTCAAGCACCTGCTTTGGTGATCCAAGCACCCAAAGGCACGGTGTGCCATAAGGTCACTCTCTGTCTTAGCTAAAATGCCTCTCTCAGCTATGCAGAAGTGCTGGCCACAGGCTTCATAGCTCCACACAGATTTCTGAAATACTCTTGAAATGCTAATGAAGGCTGGTACTATCTGGAAGCTCAGGCAAGGCAGAAAACAGGAGGGGGAGCTCTCACTGCACCACATAGGAGGAGAAACTGGTCAGGAATGGTTCTTCTGCCTACCAGGAGAGCTCAGGCAACATCTTTTCTGCCTGCCAATGCCACGCTTTGGGAGTGTGGTGCTGGTGGGAAGGGTGTGTTACTCTTCCAGCTAGATCCTTTTCTTTAAAGCATTTCCCATTTTCTAAAATAACATTTTTTAATTTTATGGGTTTTAATCTAATCTTTTAATTTCTTTTCTTTACCAGGAGCAAGAAAATAAGTATATTCTGCCATGTGTAAGTCTGCTCTTCTCCTACCCTGTGCTTTTGTCTGACTGCTGAGCTAGGAGACCTGCACACATTTTTAATCTAAAATCCCCCACAACTTTGGTTCCCTCAGTAACTCAGCTATGCTGTGTGCATCTATTAACACGTCAGAGCTTAGGAGCACAGAAAAGCATACAGCACTACTAGAGTACAAGTGGGGAAGAATCATAGTTGCTTTGGTAACCGTCACTTGGCATTTTCTTGACTTTTTTTTTTCTTCTTGCCTTTAAATTCTCAGCCATAATTCCACATTAACTTAGGTGTCTGCATTGATAGTCATTACATTTAAGTAAAATATAGTTTGGCCAATTATTAAAACCTGACAGCTACAATGTTGTTGTTTTAATCATAATCCCATATATATTTAAAATTATTCTCATTCAGGGCTTATGCCAAGAGGAAAAAAAGCTGAATGTAGAGATAGCTTCTGATCTGATAGTTAGACTAGGCAGGGGTACACACAAATATAGAAATACAAATATAAAACCAGCCATGGCCCCAGAGGTTTGGTACTCAACGTTTCCCCTCACAGGACGTTAGATGTGGCACAGGGAGCACTCACAGTGCTGCCTCCAAGGGGCTCTCCATGTCAGTCCAAACACCAGCTCTTACCATACATGCAGCAACCAGATTTACTCCTGATCCTAGCAAGGACTAAAAGTCTTGTTGATACATTCACGGTTAAATAAAAGCAGTATCTACAGCCTTTAAAGGAATGTGGCCCTTTATTTTATAATGATTCATACGATCAATTTAATAATCACCTATTTAAAAAATTATTTTTGACATTAAATTAATCAAGGATCTATTTTTACCAGTATTTCCTTTTTCTGTATGACATCTGCATTACACTGCTGAAAAATTTATTTCAATATTCGGGGCAATTTAAAAAAAAAAGCTACTACAAAGAATGAAGACAGCAAAACCAATGCAAAGGCTTTTATAGACTCAATGTGGAAGTACTATTTACAGCAAATCTGGACTACGGATAATATTGGAAAATTAAATGTTTCCATAAATTTATGCCTCCAACAGAGATTTCCTAGCAAGGGATAAAATCACACAGTGGTTTTAGAATACAATACTTCGATTGTATTAAACATGAAACCTGATCTTCTCTTAAAGAAATATTAACAGCCAAAAACTAGTCCTGTTTAGGGGCAGAGTGAGGGGAAGGCAGGGGGACAAGGCAGGACTGAGTGAGGAACCATCCAGTATGGTGCTGGTACTGCAACTGGAAATACAGGGAGATGTCAGACTACTCCAGATGTGCCTCCCTGCTTAGACAGCAGTTCCTGGGCACAAATAAGCCATGAGGAAACAAAGCTCCACATCATCTACTGTTGCTCTAAAGGTTGCACTAACCTTTAAAAACCCAGTGCTAATGGGTTTTTGGCTAATGGGGATTTGCAGAAGATACACCTTGAGTTTGTGAACAGGATGGAGAAAAACTGATACCTTGGGATCTTTGTGATACGCAAATATTAATCCTCCCCCCCCCCCGCCAAGTGTATGCACCAAATATCACATAGGGCAGATTTGAATAGAAGGTACACCTTTTCCTCTGTCAATTCAAGTCACCTAAAAATGACAGAAACAAAAAGAAATCACCTTAAACCTTAACCAGGTGACACTCATTTGCATCCTTGTGAACAAACTGAGCGGAAATCAATGTCCCACACCAGGGCCAGTTGCAGGCGGAGCAGCAAGCAGCCTGAAGAGGGAAAACTTGAATCTTCCCAGCTCATCCACAGGATCAGAACTGTGGATGAAAATATAGGACCTGGAAGGAGATCCAAATCACCAACAGGCATTCAACAAAGTGTATCAAACATTCTTACAAAACTCTAAGGATTACACTATCTCTGAAATACTGCAGCTACTCAACAAACTCAGAATCCAGATCCTACCCCTACAGAAGGAATTTATTTTTAAACCCTCCCCATTTTACATATCTCTTCTTCTAAAGTAAAATAAAATTTTAAAAAGATAAAATGCTTGACAAGTGGAACCAAATGCTCATGGTTCAAGTCCTGCTTTTACTGCCTTGCTATTACGGTAAGACATATCAAAACAGATTAAGAAGGCTAATGCTGAATTATGTAGAAATCAGTAATACAGAATTAGAGTGGGAAAACCAAGCAGTCTGTCAAACTGCCTGTAGAGAACTTGGAAGTATCTGGGGCATTTGCCAGATAATTTATTTCCACAGAACCATCTATCATCCTAATTTTTTCAGGATCTCCAAAATCAGTTATATAGAGAGAATGCTTCCACATAAATTTTCATTCACTGAAAAAGACCGTTCAGATAGCCAAAACTGAATACAAATTCAGATTAAATGTAGTGAATAATTTTGCATTAACAAAGAACTGAACACTGAAAGTGATGCCATGATTAATCTGTTACATTTTACTTTTTTGGGTTGATTTCTCAGTGGCCACTCACAGAACTAGAATAGGAGATGCAGATCTGCCTTATAATTAAAAGTCTGTAGTAACAGGACACAGTTTCAAATATAGTGTTTCAACAGCTCTACCTGAAGCATTTAGGGACTCCTGCACCTCCTCTTCTCCATGCTAAAAATCAAAATGCAAAAAGAGGAGGGGCAAGTTACAGGAAACATGTGGAGGCAAAACTAATAGGTAGAGCACAAGTAGAAACAAATCAGCACTATTTCTGTTAATCTGAATTAAAGACTGTAGCCACAACTCCTGAGACAGCTCTGTACAAGGAATGCCATGGGAAGCAATATCCAAGTCCTGGTGCCCCTGACCAGACCCTTCCTGTCTCCATCCTGCACCTCCCACTGCAGGAAACACTGTTCCTGTCACCTTCTGGTTCCAGCCAAACCACACTTGCTTTCCTCTAACTCAGCCCCTTTTCCTTACTTCAAATCAGCTACCAGAGGTTTCCCTTTCAATCACATTTCTCATGAAGATACATGTTGCATGACACCCTAGGCCACAGCATTGGCTGTAGCCAGTCAGGTAATGCTTTACAGACTGTATCAGGTTTCTGTAACAAAACAATGCATTGGTATTCTCAGGGAGTTTTATCAGAATTACTCCCCAAATGTCTAGATATATCAAGCTCCATGATTCCTACAGCTGCATGATACAGAGTAGCTCTATATGTAGCTCAAGAGCAGGAATTAACCTGGTCCACCATATTTTCCTTATATAGTCCAAACAAATTCAGGTTCCTTCTGAGTTCCTTCGCTGATTGCTATAGGAACACAGCCACTTCATAAATTAGCAAATCAGCTGAAGCCAATCTGAATATTTAATCTTAGCATAGATTTCCACTATGTGCATTTATATACATAAGGTAGCTATCTTCAGGACTTCATGAAACTGTCATTTTAATAACTAAGCCACCTAATTTTTTATATTAAAATAGCAATTATATTGCTATATTACCAAACTTTCTTCACACTTGTAAAAATGCTTTAGGTAACAGCTACTGTTTTGCTAAAATCTGAGCATGCTATCACTTAATTGCAGAGGGGAAAAAAGTATCCACTTTCATTTGTTAAAATAAAACAGAGCTGCCAAACCAAGTTTATCAATTACCTGTCAAATTACAGTACACTTCAGAAACCTGAACCCTGAATCCTCAATTACTTCTTCCTACCCACTTCTCTTCAAGCTATTGGAAGAATTTAATTAATGAATTTAATTAACCTAGTACTTTTTCTGGCTCCTGTACTAACTCAGGGATTATGTACCTGCCTGCAGACACAGGAACCACCCTGCTGCAGCTGTACCAGAGCCACCTCAGTCTCTGAGCATCAGTAGCTGTCATCTTCCAAGAGCAGAAAAGCCACTGGAGGATTAATGCAGTTTCCAAAAAATTCACGTTGGCAGCTACTGTAGAGCCCCAAAAGGCAAACAGAGAGTACAGACCTGAAATAAAGCTCTACTAGTTAAAGAGGACACAAAAGAATATTCCTGGCTATAGATCACATCCCTTCAATTCAATAAAACATGTTTCCATTATTTTGTAGTTAATGGAAATAACTGAGAGCAAGTTTTGTCTCTAATTACTCCCCAATGCTTAACCCTGCCATTGAAGCTTTTTTTTCTAAAATTCAGTCGTTAGGCAATGACGTAGCAAAGAATCTCAGCACATCAAAGTAGTAATTCCTTGCTTGGATACTTACATCTAGACATTAGCTTTATATCTGAATCAGGCTTTATCATGGCAAAAATGTATTAATTGACCAACTATTCTATTTAGTATAGTTGTATGAATTACATTACCACATGTATATATTACTTGAAACAAAATAATCTGCTTAGTCTGGTTAAGTACACACATGCTCAGAAATTACCTTACTGAACTCTCCCTTCTTCAGGCCAAACAAATGTAACACCAATCAACAACTTCATTTCTCCATGTTAGAGGCTCCCCATCCAGCAAAAGAATACCACAGAAGGAATCAATAAGATCTTTCTGTAAATTTGTACACAGGTGACCTTTAACAAACAAATGTAGAAACAACAAATTCAAGGTCTGCCCTTTTTCCATAACCCAAATACCGATAAGGAATGGATAAGACATTTCCCAGCTCTCCATCTGAGAATGGCCTTTGAATTTTTCAAGTCAAGCAACAGAAGTACCACCTGTGATCAAAGAGCACATGGGCTTCCCTCCACACCCCTTCACTCTCACTTCTCAGAGCCTCTCACACGGGAAGAAAAACCAGTCTGGATTCGGTGAACAGGCGGCAGGAAGCTAAGACACTTACTAACTTTCAGGTGTTGGCCAACATGAATCTCAGGACACTACTCAGAAACTCCAAGAGGCAAGAACATCCTTAGGTACAATTTGTGCTCCCACAGCAATAGATCTGTGTTAAGACACCAAATGCAGGGGTGTTTTTCCGTTCTACCCACATCCTCTTCATACAGCCTAAGGAAAATGACTGTAGCTATAGCCCTGTAGTCCACATGCAATTCATTCCATCCACCTGCATGTATAAACTTCTCCATGAAAGACATTGCTTGAGCCCTGTCTGAAAAGCCCTTTGTGGGCATTGTGAACAAACAGAATGGCTTTTTTCCACAAGACTTTAAATGAACATAAAATAAAAGTAAATTTAGTTGGCAGTCATTTTAATGAACAAACAGGATGGTAAGCATATTAGCAAAATAGGTCACCAGAAGCAGGAAATTAGAAAAAAAAAAAAAGCAAAGCTTCGAAAGCCTAAATTAAAAATAAATGAGAAACACAAGTATACATTTTAATTTATAGTAGTTTCTAATTTGTGGTCAAAACAGCAGTAGACAGTAGAAACTATTTATCTAATCTTAAAAATTAATTAAGAATATATCAACCCTACCCATATTCCCTGCCCCCAGAAAACCCCATGAAAGCACTAACTACAAGGCAAATTTATTTATGATATCAACAACTAGTTAAGAATGTATTCATTGAATGGTCCAAAGCCAACTGAAGTCCCAAGAATTAGTCCCACCTCTTCTTAGCATTCATTCTAGAAGATGCTTGTGATGCTTAATTGTTTTTACTGAATTGCCTTAATTTAAAGATGATTTCTTTGTACAAGTACAGATCTAGCAGTTGGAAAACACAGCCTAGTGGGTTTTGAAGGACGAGCTAATTTCTTTTCTGTCCAGCTAGGGCTATCAAACTCACATAAAGAAAAAAGTATTTGCAGCTATTCCAATGCAGATTTTTGGCATTTAAAGTAATTTATATTATGGAATTTGACTGAACAAACTTGGAATAAATTGGCCCTGCAGTTGAGGATTAACTATCAACTTCAATGGTTAAATATAAAGGAAAATAAAACCTATTTTTTGCTACATGACAGTTTAGTAACCTACTGGGATAAAATCCAGTGAAATATCACCATTGAGTCATTAAAATTAATGAATGAAACAGACAAAAATATAGAGATCAGACCTCCTGATATATTATTATATCCTGCAGTTGCTTGCAGTAACTCCACAAGAGCACACTGCAGCTCTGCTGCCCTAAGCACAGCCTGTGACAGGGGCAGGGATAGAGCCCTCATGCCCAAACCATGCTCAGACAGCTACAAATAAATTAAACTCTTCCCACAATTCAAGATTTACACATATGAATCCTCTGCTAGCGTAAATTGAAGCAAGTCTTTAGACTTTAACAGGGTTGTAACAACCTGTATCAATCGAGAATATACCCTGTAAAGATATATTTTTAAATAGGATTTTTCAATGGTTTTGGGGGAAAAAGATGGGGGGTTTTAAGTGTTAAAAGTCAATAGCAGGCTAGGTAGAAATGTCTAAATTTTTATGCACAACATTCTGACTTTACGTGGTCCTGCCTCCCTTCTCTAATGGAGTAACATAGTTTAAGTAATAACATCTGAAAAGCTGCTGCATGTTTCAAAAGAAGAGCCAGGTTTTCATAAAAGAAAAGTGTCAGGAGACAAAATGTTATCATTGTAAGGAAACACACTTAGGATAAGTGACCATCATGTCATAAAGGAATTCAACTTAAATATTTTATGTAATTTGAAATGTGGAGAATAATATGCTACTCTTAATTTCATGAGTATTAATCCCATCATGTTTTCACTCCATTCATTTTGAAGCATTGCTTGATATTCCTGAAGCATTGGACAACACATGTACACATCCCCTTAGATAAGACTTAATTTCTTTTTTTGCAATTACATGAAAGCTCTGAACCTCCAAGGCACCTTCTAGTTTTATCTAAACCTTTAAACAAACTGAAGTCTAACTTTCTTCCTTAAAGCTCCGGTAGAGCAACAAAACAACCATCAACATGGAGCTTTAAAAAAACAGCAAAGAAAGCACAAAAAATAGGTAATAAAGCCTTCATTTCTGTTAGCATTCACGAACAAAAAGCTTCATATACCAAGACATTCCCAAGTGAACAGATGAAGTTGTGCATCTACTAACTGGGCATTCACTTCTAACTTTGAACTAAAACCCCAACAAAACCACAGAGCCATAGACACTAGAGCAGGGGAGAAGGGCTGCATTCTGCTAGAATAGAAACAGAAGAGAGGGAATGAACGAACACATAAAAATCAGAGAGAACTTCAAAAGGTACTGGTGAAAGCAAACATGAATACAGGCCCAGCAGGAGCTCACACATTTTCTGGCTCACTCTACTATACAGGATGCTTGAAGCTGCCCTGTAATATGCAAGTCCCAGGCAAGCGAAGCTGGGTCAGTGATGCCAGTGAAGCTCACACTGCACCACTGGGTGCAGAGGGGACACCTCTCTGCATGTCTAGATGATCTGTTCAGGAGAGCTAAGGTAGGGCCAATTCTTGTGCTCATGTTCCATAACAAAAGGAAGGATCAAAGACAAGGATCTAGAAGGAGGGGGGGAAAAAAAAAAAAAAACAAACCAGACAAGTAAACTAACCCCAAACCAAACAAAAAACCTCAACAGAGGTACCAAAAATCCCCAAAGTAATCACCTTGTTTGCGTGTTCAATAAGACAACAGAAGTCAGCTACTGGTCACAGATGTCACATGCAAATAAAACACACCGGAATTCTGGCAACTTAAATGTAAAATAAGAAGACTAATTAGTAAATAATTCACAGAAAATTTACTAATGACAGAACAGTAACAGTTGTTTTCACTCAGATACAGTTAAGTGAATGAGAAACCTACAAGAGAGCTTGCAAAGCTTGCAAAATGGTTACAAGACTTGTTTGCCCTAGAAGATGTTTGAATGATTGCACAGCAATTCTTTCTTTTTTGTAGAATGGCATCTTAAACTAAAGTGTCAGCAGAATAGCTGTAGGACAGATTGATAAAAAATGGTAACAAATTTTCAAGGCCAGATGGCTTTCACCCGAGAGGTTTGAAGGATTTCTTATGTGAAATTGCCAAAGTATTGTCATAACCGTTGTGCAATATCCCATTTGTACAATCTATCATTTAAATCATCTTCAGTACTGGAAATTACAGTAACGTCATTAGATAAATGAATATCCATGATATACAGGAGAAGAGCCAACATAGATGTAGCAAGAGAACTGATAACAGACAAAAAAAGTTAAAACTCTCTGAAGGAATTATCTAGCATGTGAATAAAAGACAATCTCATGGGTTTACAAAATGTCTTAGATCAGGAAGCAGAACAGCAGTCACTGCTCTCAGGGTGTGTTGTATGGATGTGTGTGGAAGGATCAGCATATATGCATGTGTGTATGGATGTGAGTGTGGAGGCTGTGTGGTATGGATGTGCGTGAACGGATGAGTGTGTATGTCTGTGTACTATAGATACATGTATGGATGTGTGTGTGGTGTGCTGTATGGATGTGTGTCTATAGCTATGAGTGTGTATGGCATGTTGTATGGATGTGCGTGAATGGATGTGTGTGTGCACGGTGCATTCTATGGGTGAGTGTGTATCTACGTGTGTGGATGGGTGTGGGTGTACATGTGTGTGGATGGAAGTGCATATGGATGTGATGGTGTATGGATGTGTATTGTATGGATGTGTGTACATATGCGTGCGTATGGACATGTGTCGTATGGATCAGTGTATATGGATGTGTATGCATGTGCATATGGATGTGTGTGTAAGGATGAGAGCATGTGTATTTGTATGTGCATGGATGTGTGTTAGGATGGTGCGTTGTATGGATGAGTGTGTCTGTGTAGATAAGTACGTGTGATTAGATACGTGCATGGATGTGTGAATGGTGTTGTGTATAGATGTTTGCACACAGATGAGTGTGCATGGATAGGTGTGTATGGATGAATGTGTGTGCAAGGATGAGTGTATCTGTAGTTGTGTGTGTATGCATATGCATATGGATGCGTGCATACGGATGAGTGTGTATGTATGTGTGTCTATGGATTGTGTGTGGATGGGGCAGTGCATGCAGGAGTGTGTCTATGGATAAGTGCGTGGGCATGGAAGAGTGTGCCTGTATTTGAGTGTGCATGGATGAGTGTGTCAGTATTTGAGTGTGCATGCATGCTTGTATTCGTATTTTTGTTTGTATGGATGTGTGCGCATGGAAGAGTGCATCTGTATTTGTGCATGTATGGATGCATGCATGTATGGTGTGCTGTATGGATCCATGTGTGTATAGGGTGCTGTATGGATGTGTGTGCATGGATGCACGCAGTGTGCTCTATGGGTGTGTGTGCATGGGTGAGTGCACCTGTATTTGTGTATGTGTTGCTTCTGTGCGTGTATGGTGTGCTGTATGGATGTGTGTATCTCTATTGGTGCAGATTTGGATTTGTACATATATGGTGTGCTGTATGGATGTGAGTGGATGGTGTGGTGTGCTGTATGAATGTGTGTGCATGGATGACCAAACCTGTATTTACGTGTGTTTTGATGTGCACATGTGGGGTGTGCAGTACAGATGTGTGTGTCTGTATTGGTGTGTGCAGATGGTGCAGTATGTGGACGGGGTGGGGCATGGATCAGTGTGTATTGTGTTTTGTATGGATGACCGTGTGCATGGTGTGCTGTGTCGATGTGTGTGTATGGATGTGTGTGCTTGGTGTGCTGTACAGATGTGTGTGTATGGTGTGCTTATGTATGCCGATGTATGGGCAAGTGCATATGGTGTGGTGTATGGATCAGTGTGTATGGATGCACCTACACGTGTGCGTGTATGGTGTGTGTGTGTGTATGGGTAAGTCTGTGTCTGGATGGGTGTATATATGGATGTGTTTGTGTACAGATGTGTGTGTATAAGCATGGGTGTGCATGTATGGGTGAGCATGTGGATGCGTGTGCATGTATGGGGGAGCATGTGGATGCATGTGTGTGGATGCTACATACTTACAGTTTGAATACTGGATGGAGTTCTTGTGTCCTTAACTTTCATCACAGAAGTCTGAGACTAGAAATAAAGAGGGAGATGACAAATTGATGGAAAAGACTTTTGTATTCGAGTGTCACAAAGCAGATCTATTCAGTTTGAGCATGGGAGAGAATACAAAAGTGTTACAAATTTCTGTAAAATCACAGATCATCTAGAAAGGTAAACCAAAGATAATATTCCCTAATTCTAATGAGATATGGAATGTCAAATAACATTAAATAAGCAAACAGAAGTTTGATTAAAAAAAAGAACTATTAATGTTTTTCCAGACCAAAAAAATGCAGTGACACTTATTGCAGCATATGTTAAAAGCCTAAATAGGTCCAAAAACTTTTTAGGCAGGCTCATTGATTACAATTCAGCTTCCAGTAGTGTTCAGGCATGACCTCAGTTCAAGAAGCTGTAAACTGAGGAAAAGCTAGATGAATATACAATAAAAGCATACTTTGGACTGCAGCGGCCCTACATGTCTTCTTTGCACTGGCTTGACAGAATACCATTGCCTACAGAGTGAATATTTTGAGAATGTATCCTAGGTATTACACTGCTCAATCTCTTCTATAATATTGGAAGAAACTGTTTACTTATCAAAACATGAACCCTTTTCACACTGAGAGAGAAGCTAGCCAGCACTTTGAAACACAAAAGACATGCAAGATATTAAAAAAAAAAAAAAAAAAAAAAAAAAAAAAAAAAACCTTCATTGCTCAGGCTTATATATCTCTGCATGCCCATGAAGATGGGAACCCTCTGCAACAAACTCCATTAATGACCATCAGGATATCCACAGGTCTAGTAAACAGGATACATACAAACAGAAAAGTGAACAGATGTGGTCCATGAACACACGCAAACTTCAGCAAGTTTTTCTGGAGTAAGAATAAAACTGGGATAAATGTCCTAACTGAATGGCAGAAATGCTGTCATTCCTGGTCTGTTAAAAAAAAAAAAACAACCAAAAAAAACCCCTTTAAACATTGGTGAGGCATGACTTAAGCAGATCACATGTGGGAACACAGTGGACATATGGATTTAAATCAGTGATGTGATGTAAATGTAGATGGATGTAGATGGATGTAAATCAGTGATTTCTCCGGATTTAAATCAGTGATGGCTAAGATAATACACTTTAGAGAAATATAGTTCTCAACATTTGGCCTCCAATACCAAAAGAGCTGAAAGAAGATAATATAGCCTCAGACATAAATATACACTCAAATTATTAAGGGAGAGGGACAGAATTAATATTTTCAATATATATCAACTTCTTCCCTCAGTCTACATTTACCGTGCCATCAAGTTATCTTTAATATTACTCTTTAGAAGCAGTAAATGTAGAAGTTAATTAAAGGAAGATTACTGGGCTTTGCATTATCTTTTAATATCAGGCAATAAATCAAATAAAAACTTCAGAATCAATCCATAGATAGGAATTATGCTTTTTATTTCTGAGATTTAGATTATTCATAGGTAAACCAAAACACTTTCAGGGAGAAAAAAAAACAAACCGCAAAACTTTTTATTTGCAACATATGTAATTCAGAGAAATGTTTTGTACAATTTCTCTAAAATTTGAATAAAATTCTAGCCAAGGACTGCAGACAAATCAATCCATGACAGTAATGTGAATAATTAAACAAACAATTAGCTTTAATAATGAATGATATTTTGATATAGATCTTTAGATTGGACTTGTTCGTTGAAGGTCTGTGGTAATTAATGATAGGTGAACTTTGGCCATTTTAGTATAATGGAATTTTAATACTACTTCCTATTAAAGATACTCAACTTAAGTCTATTTTTTGAAAGACTTTAAGAGGCTTGTCATTCTTTTTAGTTATGAAACACTATTTCAGAAAGAGGGTGCAATATTTCTTGTAAAACTCAGTCCATTTCTGAGCTCTTCTCCCTTAGAAACTCTGCAAGGCACAGTAAGAATATAATTCAGCTACATACATTTAAAGGAGGAAGTGGGGAAGAAGAAATTTCTGCAGCATGAGTCATAACAACCCTGTGCAGTGCTACCAGCTGGCAGAAGGGTGGCTGAAAAGCAGCCCCGTGGAAAAGAACCAGGGGATGCTGGTTGGCAGCTGGGTGAACACGATCCAGCAGTGTGCCCAGATGGCCAGAAAGGCCAATGGCATCCTGGCCTGTATCAGGAATAGCGTGGCTAGCAGGACCAGGGCAGTAAATCTCCCCATGTGCTCTGCTCTGCTGAGGCCCACCTTGAGTACTGTGTTCAGTTTGGGGTCCATCACTACAAGAAGGACACTGAAGTGCTGGAGCATGTCCAGAGAAAGGCAACAACTGGTGAAGAGTCTGGAGCACAGGTCTTTGGAGGGACAGAGGGGTTTGTTCAGCCTGGAGGAAAGGAAGCTTGCAGGAGACCTTACGCCTCTCTACAGCTACCTGAAAGGAGTTTATATCCAGGTGGGGGTTGGTCTCTTCTCCCTCGTAACAAGCCTAAGACCAGAGGAAATAGCCTTAAGGGGAGGTTTACACTGGATAATAGGAAAAATTTCTTCATGGAAAGGGCTGTCAAGCATTGACACAGGCTTGAAACATATAGTAATACACCAAGAAAACAGGATCTATGGAGACTAATTGCCTAACAATCTTGTTACATATGTTCTTCACGAACCAGGATGTTCACATCCTGTTACCCCTTCAAGGATATTGCTCGTGTTAGAGTGATTAAACAATAAAATACAGCCAGAGCAACGGATACTCATAAAGATCCACTTGCCATAGCACCATAAATACTATTCTATAATATGACAGGGAAAACAGGAATCAGAGTATAATAGTATTTAAATTCTGCATCTCCATACCACAGGAGAATTAAAGATAGAGCTGCTGCAGACAATACAAAGCTGTCTGCAAATAGGTGAGTAACTTAGAAGAGGTACCTGTTCAAAGACTATCCCTTTGCACTGAATTCACTGGACAAAGTGGTTTCTTAGAGCGGAGCAAAACCACAAACTTGAGGCATCATCGGTGTCTGCCAGTAAAGGAGGAGTTTTGGCTCTAGTTTCAAAAGGTATTTCAATACTGGTCAGAGGCCACACCATATTTTAAAATTATGTCCTTAACAGAATCAGCCAGTTTGGGAATAATCCAACAGCACTGCAGACAGCATTTATCTTTCATGCACCAATCAAAGAATCAAATTCTTGCAGAAGAGCAAGAGGGAGACGGAAAGAGGCAAATATCATCCCATCTTAAAACCCACAGCTGAAACATGCTTGATAGTTTCTTTACTTAACAGAATGCTGAGAAAAATCACTTCTCTATAAAAACATCAGTATCAAACTATACATCAGAATAGTATTTCCCTTCACCAATTCATAAGGTTGGATATAAACATTTATACTAACCATTGTCACTGGTTTTGGATACATTTTCAGTTTTTTTTCTCCTACATGAAAACATTAGCACAGCAGCCATCAAGTATTTTACTTCATTTCAGCTACAGGTGTTAAGATAAATTTTCTATTTGATAAGCAGTTCAAGACTCCCAGTAATGCTACATCTATTGCCATCTCAGGAGGAAATTACCATTTAATATTTTCATTATGGTAATAGACAGAGGTTCCAATGCAATCGAGATTTTGTGGCATTAACAAGAGACTGGGCTTGCAGTGCTTAAAGGACAAGCTGTGACAAGGTGCAATAAACACCTTGTATTGTGACAATGGGTGACAGAATAAGGGGCTTGACACTGCTGGCAACGAACAGTATGATTTGCAAAAAATCCATTACCAGACAGGAAAGCAAAAATAATGCACAGTTATGTAAAGAATTATCCTTCTATAGTAGAAACAGAGGTAGGGCTTTGAATTGAACAATGTTGTTTTTACATTAGTAGTAGGAACAGTAACATCAGAGCACCTAGAAAATCCAGTAAGGATCGAGGGTTTGCCACTGGATGCAGTAAAGATTAGAGCACTAACGAGACAAGAAGAGGAGCATGCAGCACGAACAAGCTCCTCTTCCCCTGCTCTGCCTGTCCTGGCAAGCTACACGCACTCATTCATATGGGATTCACACAGGTGAGAGTACAACCCAACAGCAGCTCCCAGGATTAACAGTCAGCATTCACAGGCATGGCTGGAGGCATGAGCAATGCACATGTGTGCCAAAAAGTCTTCAGAAGTCATCTGAGCATTTTCACACTTCTGGTCTGATTTCTATGTGAGCAGAGGCACTGGGGAATGAAAGACAGGCAGGGGTCTGTGGGAGTAGGGCTGTGAAGCTACAGTGCTGTGACTGGATCCAAAGCTGATAACCTCACCAATACAGGCATGACCACCTCGGAGCCAGGACATCCACGGACCCCACATTTTAGAAGAAAAGAACTTAAAAAAAAATAAAAGTAAAAATTAGGAAATACAGTGTTTCATCACAGTAGTTCTTAATAATGATGGCAAGAGGAAAATCCACCTCTGACTTTTTTTTTTTATGAGTTCAAGGGACATGACAGTAGAATAAAGGACCTACAACTGCAAATTTGCAGGTTCATTGGGATCACAATTTCCTGTAACTGCATAAAAGTTGCCCTACGAAGGGCTCTGTTATCATGACCATTTTCACTTGTGAAGTAACATTCATTAAAGTACATAGAGAGAAAGAGTAAGATCACCAGACGTATATAATGCACACAGTCTTGCATCAAGCACTGGTAAATCAGGCTTATACATAGAAAGATGAACTCAGCCGTCATATGCATTTATGAAATGGTCAAAAAAACAGCTGTGCAAGCTTGAAACCCAATTATTATCTACCTGAGCATACAATAAAGCTGTGCCAGGTTCTCAAGCTGTGGGCTCAAAGCAGCCAACTATTTAACACTGAGCGTTTTCTCTGAAACACTGAGACAAGAGGACAGAGGTGCTGCAAGCCACAGGTCTTAAAAGCCCTTCTCTTTTATGATTAACATTGTTAATTTAATTTCATTACTATATAGGCACATATTTGCATTAAGTAGTTTTGAGGCAAAAAGATATTCTAAGTTGCCAAAGCATAATGCTGTAAGATGCTGACTTCAGCCAATGGCTTTTGCAAACTAGGGTTTGTGTACTGAAAGCAAATTTTGTAGATCCACTCTGATCATCACTTCTGCTGATCAGGAAGCAAGCCCTCTACCTCTAGAAGGATACTGATTTGTTATTAGTTTAGACCCCAAAGTGGAACCAAATTGTATCTCCAGGATGCCACATTCCCCCCACCATGGTGCCCTGAGTCAGAGCACCCATCCTTCTTCCTGTCAGCAGAGCTTTAGGGCTGTATCAGGAAGCAGCAAATTCCAGTACAGGATTTGTAGTGTGAAGCAGCTGGTGGTGAGTATATGATATCCACAGTATGCATACAGTGCGTGGGAAGGTGACTATTTCTAAATAACTCCATGGACTGAACACACACCGGTGGTTGGAACACTTCGTTTCATCTTGGAGGTAAGTGTTCCAATACTCTCAAAGAACCAAGATGGAAATATTGATTTCAAAAGTGTATCCACAATTCAAGCTCAAACACTAATACAAACAAAAGCTAAACATGAAGTTCACCATACTTAGGCAACAAACACAGGTCCCATGATCAGAAGGCGTATCCCCTGCTCTCTACAGCTACCTTGCTTTTTGATGTGTAAAGCATTAAGTAATTGAATGAGAGAACAGAAGAATCTGTCCACTGTTCAAACCAGTAGATGCTCAGAGCATGCCTACATTCCAAATCCAGGAAAGCACCATGAAACAAATATTCTTTTAATATGAGTTCATCTTGTTCAAATAGACCAGATCTGATGGCTTAAATTGCTTCCCTAGTCTAAGGACAAGGGCATATCTGTTTGAGAGAGAGCAACAGCATGCAGATCAGAACGCCACAAGAAGCAATACCATTTCCCAAGTGTGTGGTACATGTCACCTCCATCTTGAGTCACCCTGTATTTAAGTTCATGCTAATTTGCATGTGTGGATCTCTATATGGTACAATCTATATGCCACCTGCTCTGTCACTACATATGCAGCAAAAGACATGGGGACACATTCCCATGCACGAATCATCTTTTCTCACCGACATAGCAAAAAGAAGCTCTTATCCTGCCAAATTTTACCAGCCAAAACTCTATTCCGGGAGTTTTCCTGCTAGCATACATCTGCCAGTGCCAAGCCTTGGTCTCAACTTTTTTCTGCCCTGCACTGGGAGCAACATGCTTGGAATGAACAAAGAACATATTGGTTCTCTCCTCTATGGCAGAAATTCGTTACTGAAAGATCCTACTCCAGTGACCTAGAGCTATTTGAAGAGTTAAAGTTGCAACAAACTCCCACTGTGTAAAACCTGGCCCTTGCCAGAGAAAATCTGTACTTGTAGCAGTATCCCCATTAAAAAGTGACAATTTTAGCCACTGCAGATATTGGTTGAAGCTCTGCCTGACTCTGAGGGGCAACACTTATAACCTCAAATGCTTTCTACTATCCAGAGGGTTTCAAAGAGAGGCAGGAAAATGTAGATTGGACACAGCTCTGCCAATTAAAATAGAGCAGATAAAGTTTTGAGGGCAAAATGAAATGCTTTGTCCTCTCCCATCCTTGGGCTGCATTCCACCTCCTTCAGTACACAGAGTGAAAAGGGATTTGGCTTTCTTATTATATGTAAAATTCCACCAAGCATCTTCAAAAACTGAAAAAATACACAATTAGATACTGTTACTTTAATGCCATCAACAAGATGCTATTTTTGAGAGCACGTGTGACATGATGTAATACTATGCTGTGCTGAATTTTAATACTGTTTTATATGTTCTGCACAGATTGAAATTTCTTGGAGTCTTAGAAAGTAAAGACCATACTTTCAGTGAAATGCCTCAGAGAATTTTCTTTGTGACTCATGTGGGACATCTGGGCTCCCATTTTTATGTATAACTAGGTAGCTTTAGCTTTATCCTGCTGCAAAGACTGGCTGGGAGAGAGGAGGATTGAAAAAGCCTAACTTTCCCCATGTCCAGCTGTATTGCAGGATACCCCAAATACAGCCACATGGCTAGCTCTAGTGCAACCAAGAACAGTGGAAAGTTATGATTTACATTCTCCTAAGGGCAGTGGTGCAACAGTGGTCTATTTGATGGGATTAACAGGCCTCAGCTGGAGCAGCATACAGACAAGTACCTGTGACTTTATATGTTCATGCAGTGTGCATGCAGTCCAGCACTCAATAGAGGTGGTCCACAAAAAAAACCCAAAAAAAACCCCAAACTTCATTCAGAACACTTCTAGAACTGAGCTGTATGAAAAGCTGGATATCTTTACAGACCATGCCTGTCTTTTATCATCAGTGACTATAAAGAAGGAAATGTACACTCCATCATGATGTCCAAATCCACAGCTTGCAAACAATACTGCTCATAGAAGTCTCAGACATTATTTGCCCTGAAAACTTAAAATATTTTAAGGATCAGAATAATGTGTATCAGCTTGACAAGAAGATCTGACTATGAAGCTGTGCTCCACAGTAAAGTATTGTAGAGGACAGTATCCTCCTCAGTACTGGAGCTTAGCAGGCAGAACAGGTATCCCACGTGGTCACTATCACTGACCCTCCACTGGAGAGTGTGACAAGCAGCCTGTTGGCACAAAGTCACCACATCTGTAATTTCTGAGCAATTACAGCCTTTGCAGCATCTTGCCTCTCTAAGCCCACCATCACAGAGGTACAGCATCAGTAAGTGATGTTAACCCTGGAATCCAAGTCTAAGAGATGATTCACACAGAAAACATAGAAACCTGGTTATAACTGCTGAGCATGAAAACAAAGACAACCTGATTTATAAGCAAAGTATGGCTGACAGCTTTGTCATCCTTGTTGTCTGCATTGCCTTCGGAAAACTCTCTTTTTTTTTTTCTTTTACCATCTGTTTGGTGTTGGATTTTGGGTTTTCAAAGGGTTTGGGGGTATTTTGTAATCAAAACACCATTTACTAAGACATCAAAGGTAAAACAAAACAGAGCTTGGGCAGAACCGTGTGAGGGAGAGGTTTTATATTCATAGATTGGCCAGGCATAAACCAGACTCTAAAAATAAGCTAGGCAACTATTTTCTCTGAGGCCATAAAGCTTGAGGAGATTAAAAGACTGCAAGTGAAATCTGTTTAAAAGCAATGAAAATATTGTTCCATCACTGACATCAGTCATTCATTGTCATTCATAATTGACCATCATTGGCATCAATCAGGCCATCACATGAAACACTAAATATGTGATAGGATATGGACACTGTATTCCTATTATACAGTATCATACTGCAGAGTCGTTTACTTACTCTAATACTTGTAGTGCAGCTAGACTATGCCTCTAGTTGCAACCTTAGCTATGAAACATGCATGAAAGGTGTGATTCCCAGAGCATCCCCTCCCTTCAGTGTTTAAGGCTCCAGAATAGATGGTAATGGCACAGACAATGTGAAATTTTAAATTATAAGTTTAGGTAGAAGGAAATTACATGCTTTCTTTCTGGATTCAGCCCAAAAATATATTGAATGTTCAAAGTTAAGCATATGTTTAAGTATCTCACTCAACTTCATTACTGAACAATTAGTTTTTCTACCCATTCCCCTAATTATTTTGTGCTTCTTTCAAAATCAAGTTTTTAAAATAGCAAAAGGAAGCCTAGTGCTCTACTCAAGTTTAATTCTTCCCTCTACCTTTGCTAGTCCTTAGCAAAAATGTATCAGCCTGCGTAATTTAATATATAGGGAAAATTTAAGATCCTTAGTTAGGGCTGGAGGTCTAATTGTATCTATATTACATTTTTCTCCTACCCCTCTTCACAAACCTGATTTCAGATATTTCATAGTGAATATACATACAACACCCTGAATTATCAGATTTCTAGATTCTGTTGTTTCTGTTTTAAATATTATTTTTTTTTGTCTAATTCCATGACTTACAATTTACCCATAGCCTTTCTGTAAAATACAGTCAGCAAGGCAATGTTATTGGTTGCAGCAAGGCAGGAGTCAGCCTCTTCTCCCAGGCAACCAGCAACAGGACAAGAAGACATATATTCAAACTGCACCAGGGAACGTTCAGGTTGGACATTAGGAAGTATTTCTTTCCAGAAAGGATTGTCAAACATTGGAACAGACTGCCCAGGGAGGTGTCAATCCCTGGAAGCATTCAAGAAACAACTGGACATAGCATTTAGTGCTATGGTTCAGTTGACAAGGCAGTGATCAGTCAAAGGTTGGACTCAGTGATCTGGGGGTCTTTGTGAACCTAAATGGTTCTGTGATTAGAACAATACAAACAGGAAATAAAGTGGTTTACATATTCATGCTGCTATTGGGGTTTTTGTTGTTGTTTCTTTGATTTTTTAAATAACGTTACTGTTAAAATGAAATAGGAACTACATTGATAACAATTCAGGCAATATGTGATACCCAGCCTAGGAAAGTGTTATGCATTGTTGCTCAGAAGTCAGACTGATTAAGAGGCAGGTTACTCCTGGATGGATTTCTATTGCTACATGTACTATTTTAACCAAGAACAAATAAAATGTCATTAACAAATAGATTTTAATATAACTTACTCTGTGGAAACAATGTAAAATAATGTGAAGTGCCGTTAGGATAATTTGAAATTAAATCAGATGGTACAAGAAACCTGCTCTTGGTGTGTATGTGCACAGGGAGACTATATGCATGCCCATGTAAAAATTATTCCCAGAAAGCCACTTCCAGCTCAAACAATTACTGAAATAAGTATTCTCCAGCTAGGTATTCACACCTATATATAGGTTTTCTAGCAACAACATGATGTAGTTAATAATAAAGAAGGCCAGCACTAAAATGGAAAATCTTATTAAAGGTTTGTTATTAGTGAAAACTGCTGTACTACAAAAATTAAGTTCTCATAATGTAAATTAACAACTAAGGCCGCCAAAATCCCAAGCTGTTATCAGAGGCAAGGTAATTGCTCTGGCTGGGACCTATCCAAGATTAAAACATCCATACTTAAGAGCCTCTGAAAAGCATTCAAGCTCCCAGTATAGTCACTAGTCAAGGCAATGGATTTAAAGTGTCTACTTAAGGGAAAGTGGAATCACTCTCTAGGAGCCTGGAGCCTGTCCTGACTTGTAGCTCAATGCAGTTCAGCTCACCATCAGGGTTTCACATCATTTAAAGTGCCCAGGGGATAACAGATCCCAGATGGGGCTGATGGAAGACTCACATGTCCATGGACTAACAGCTGAAGGCCACAAGGGTGCCCAATGTTAGGCACAAAGAGGTGCCTGTTCAGGAACTTCCTAGATCTTCACCAATACAACAGGAGTTAGACACCATATTCACATATAAGAGCTAATGATAAATGTTTAAAATTCAGCTACCAGTCTCAAACTGCAATTAACCCTGAGATACATTAGCACATCAGGAAAAGGGGAAGGAGAGGTGTTTGTTGCTCAAAACCAAACAATATTCTCTCTTTAGAAGCTTACACCCCTGCTCCCACCTTTCCTTCTGGCCAGCATCCAGAGATGTGCACCAGCTGCCAAGTAGGAGAATAATGACAAACTGAATTCAAAGCCCGTGGAAATGCAATCTATTTCCCATGCAAACAATAGGAAAATACAGCCCCAACCACTATATATTTAAATAACAAAGGATTAGATAGTACATGTAGAAAACTATTTTTCAGCTCTAGGAGTTGGAGGGTTTGAAGAAGAGAGCAGAAAACACTCTGGCAGCATATTTACTATGCATTGTTCATAAGCATGCCTAGCAGCTTTACACTTTGCAATCCAGTTGAAAAATGCTGATAAATCTTAGTTAAAAAATAGCCTAGGGTATAATGATTATAGAGCTCAGTGTAGTTCAAGGTTTACTTCATAGAGATTATTCCAGCAACCTTCAAAAAACGTTTGTGGAGCTCCACTGTAGAAAAACACCTTAAAACTCTAGCTGTAAACCTGAATTCAAGTCAGAAAATATATCTACAACTTACCATGGATATTGTAATCTTGTATTTTGTTCTTATCTTATTGCCATGTTAAATTTTATTATAAGCTTCACTTGTAGTTTCATTTAGATAGCTGACTTGTGGCTATATCTTGTCTTTCAATGCTAATGAGGAATAGGATTTTGAATTACATTCCAACAAGTTTTATTTCTTCATCTTGCACTTGATTTTTAACTCTGCTTCCTCTAATTTTTAGCAGCTTTGTGTGAAGGTAAACTAGTAATTTGCTTTGTTTTTATAGTTCATGGAATACAGGCAGTGACTGACAGTGCTTATATTCATCCAGGAGTGGCCACTGAAACTCTCCTGTGGCTTTTATCTAGGGATCTGAAAAAGAACTGAATATGTATTTAAAATCTGATACCTGAAGAGGAAAAGGTCTGGCTGCATCTCAGCAAGGCAGTTGCTTCTGTGGATGTCACTTTTCTCCTATTCAAAGCCTTCAGGTACCCAGGGAATCTCTTGTCCTAGTGCCCTTCAGACAAGCAAGGCCGTGGGACTGCATTGCCCCACGTTCACAAATCTCTCATCACATACACTGCAGGAAATTTAAATCAATCACAGGGATGCTACTGTCTCCATAGAACTCCCCTGTGGGTTTCTTCTGAGGTAAGGATGAATTTGGCAAAACAAAGCCATATTTATGTAACAGGAAATGCATCCCTTTTTCCTTTAAAATTTGGATATCAAATGCTTTAAGAAAGGGAAGGTAAATGCAAACATTTTGAGAAAAGCAAAACAGTAGTTTTGCATTCAGCGCTGCCCATGTTCCAATATTTCTGATGAAAATTCTGAGATAGAAGTTAAATACTAGCTTTAAGGGATTTCTGGAAAACATTCTGTAAAAGCATTCTGGAAAACATAATGAGAATCATGATCAAAATTACTGGCAAAATAAAAATGAACTTAACAGTGAACCCAAGGAATAAATTATTAAAAAAAACAAAACAACTGCAATCCAGTCACAACTACTACAAATTTCAAGTGTGCAAAGCACAAGGACACTGACCTTTAAAGAATTATCAAAACAAAAGTTCTGTCTGACCACAAATTCCACACCATATTACATAGAATAGATTTGCTTTTCATTTGCTTGAGATTTTACTGCTGTGTAGATTCTATGCATGTCCCCTTGCAAACAGTGAAATACCTGCTCCTTATTTACCTCCCCCAAGGCAGAAGCTGAGCAGAGATAATAGCTCAACTTAGCAAATGGAGATCCACAATTCCACTCTACACATTAGGCTGGCCAAAACAGCCCTCTCTTGGGAGCTACAAAAGAGAAGTTATGCGTGCTTCCTCAGTGGCATTTGTAATTCTTGCGGATGACAGGATGGTGGTCAAACCCAGGGTGACCACTGACATCACAGCCCCTCATTCCTAACTCATCCAATTGTCTCATCTTTAACCTACAGCAGTCTACTCTGTACTTATCCTCAGATATTCCTTTTCCATTTCCAGCTCCCTAAATGCAAGGAAGCACTTTATATCCTCTTAACAATAACTAGATTTTCGCCTGCTGCCCATGAACAAATAACAGGATACAGGTGAGGAAGGATCAAAAGACAGGTAGTGTTCTCGAGCTCCGTCTCCTGGCCATAGACAGAAGCAGTTTCAGAGAGGTCTCATTCAGTCAATGCTTCCTGGCTTGGAAAATGTTGCATAAAGATGAAATTTTAATCATTTTCTGAACATTAACATGATTGAGTTGTGTTCAAAACCAATGGTGGAAATGGCCATTCTGATGAAACTGAAATTTCAAGGACTCATTTTAAGGATTTCAATTAATGGATAGAATAACAAAAAATATTTTGAGCTCTATCATTTTTCCTTTCTGAAAAGGCATGCTTCATTCAAAGACATATCATTTAGAATGTTATTTCTTATTACATGGAACAATTAGAGGAGTCAAAAGCCGAATACAATGTTTTGATTTCCTTAAAATACTGCTTCAATGAAGCTGAAATAATGTGTTTTGAAAAATCAGTTTTATGGACAAATTAATGTTTGTTTTCATACTCATTCAAAAGAAAATTCAGCGTTGGCATTTCACTGAAAACAGGCATGCCAAGTTTCAACCAGCTGTAATATTGTGACTGTGAAAACAGATTCCAGAGGTTCATAATCAGATCTGAGCTACTGTTAAAAATTACACCCACACCCCAAACACACCCCACCCCCGAAAAAGGCAAAAAGATCCATGACGTCACAGAAATTAAAAAAATAAAAAAAAATCAGGACGAGAACAGCTTCTCAGCAATATTCCTATGGGAGTCTAACATGTGCTAAACAACTCACTTTTCATACACTTCTCTGAGAAATGGGAGAGTTGCTTTTGGTATAATTTCCATATAAACCTCTTTCCCTCAGAGATCTTTTGAGACATACAGGAGCCAGAGATTATTTCTACCCAAAACTTTAATATTCAGGAAAGTTTCAAGCAATTTAAGACATGATAATGCAATGTAACTCTATTCTGATAGAGTGGGTTGAAAAATAGTTATTCCCGTTCATGATGCCTAAAATTATTTACATTTATACCACATACCAAGCTAATTCATACAAGTAGGATGTAAATCTTTCCAGGAAAGATGCATGCATACCTTACTGCACTGTAAGCACTGTATTCAAGCATTCTTTCTGAGATTTTGATTTTACAAGGCCCAAGTCCATTATATCACAGTGCAAGTGGCAATTCTAACACTGCACCCTCATCCAGCAAAAATCAGTTTGTTTTTTCTTCAGTTCAGCAGTCACTACCGCCTTTCTTCAGTGCTGAAATTGTTTGAGTGATTTGTGTTGTTTGAAGAAGATTAAATCTTCTGTTGGATAGAGCCATGAAATTGTCTGTGAAGTACCTGTTTCATCAGCTACCGGTATGCTCAAAGATTATCTGATGAGCTGCGGTGGTTGAATGACCAGAAATCACACATACTGTGGTTTAGGACTGGATAGAAAAGGAAGAAGAGAAATGTGTACAATTTTCATCTAGAAGACACTAAAAAATCATACAAAAATCAATTGTAAATCAAAATTATGCAATAATTAAGATTGGAAAAGACTTCCAAGATCACTGAGTCCAACTTTTGACCAAACATCACCATGCCAACTAAACCACAGCACTCAGTGCCACGTCCAGTTTTTTCTCCAACACTTCCAGGGATAGCAACTCCAGCACCTGAATTCTCCACCCCTGAATTCTCTCTACTAGTAGTTTCTTTTATTTTATTCTTGTGTAGTATGTAGTTTTGTCCCAAGTCTTGTGTCTGTTATTTTTTGTGTCTAACAAATGGTAATTTATGTCATTTTAAAGGTCATTATTAAAGAACTTGTGAACGAGACTGGGTCTTGGGGTGCTGGCCACCCCAATAAGATCTACTGCCTGCTGCCAAAGGCTTAGGCAAAAGGCTGACATTTATCTAAGCTCCTATCTCCATAAGGTAACAGGGACCTTAGATCTGCAATGCTCCAAAGACACATTTATTTCAGATTTTTCCTGCACACCCATGGGCAACAGAGGAGAAGAAAAATTACACTAAGAAATATTTAAACTAACAATATCAGTTAGGACGAAGAAATAAGACCATCTTTAAATTTTTTGTCTCGAGAGTAAGATTTCTGACAAGAATTTTTCCATTTTTTATCTGCCTTTCTGCACATACATCCCCTACACTTAGAGAAAACAAGCAGATATATCCTTAACCACCCAGCAAACACTGTTACCGATTTCAAGGAATCTGAAGTTTCTTCCTTCAAATTCAGTAGGAGTGAGAAAAGGGGAAAAACCCAGAGTACTGTCATGACTTACCTCATGCATATCATGTGTTCAGAATAACAAACTTATGTATAACAGACCAAGGTTTCAACAGTGATAAAAAGCACGAAAATAAGCACTTTTCACAGTGTCATGTGCACAGGTATTAAGTGATAATGAAAAGCTATTCAGAGTGCAGAACTGGCACTCCACCAGAATAGGAGGAAGCTCCCTCTTCAGACAGGGAGTTTTACAAATGCACAGTCTACCTGCTGTTTTTTTCAGAGGTCCTTTATCTTCAGGAAGAATAAAGCTTACTAGAAAGCTTAATAAATACACCAATTATCTCATGGGAGATACTCTGGAGTGAAATCCAAGCAGATGGCCTTCTGTAATTTCTGATCATGTCTACATCTTGCCTGGAAATAAGCACGTAGGCTTCCACTGGAAACTAGACTGAAAGCACCACCTAAAATACGAAGCAGAGCTCTTTATGACTAGCTTGACGAGTTTTAAAGTTAACTTGCATCCAGCTATAGTTTCACTTTTGTGGCCAGCCTCCTACCTGTCCTGCAACCCCAAGACCCTCAATAAAAAGCAGAGCATGAGCCTACTCTTCCAGATGCTCCTGGCTGGCAGAGTGACACCTCATGCAAGTCAGAGCAGCCTTTTGAGAGCTTAGGCTGGCCCAGGGATTTACACACAACACGTCTTAAGAGTACATGACAAGAGCATTTGGCAAAGCCACATTTGCTGCTTTCATAAACTTATTTCTGCATCTGGATCTGCAGGATCACATTACCAACTGACTCTCCATGCTCTCAGCTCACTTGCTGCAGAACAAAAGTTGTCTCGAGGGTTTCAGGACCAAAGCAAAACAAATGCTAGGAAGACTTGTCCAATAAATGGAGCTGAGAGCAAGCTAAACAACGTAATTTGAGTGACACCAAATACTATTTTTTTCCTCATACTATCTACTACCTGTAATTATAAAAGCAGAAATAGCTTAAAAACACCTCTATACTTTCACTTAAAAAGGAGATTTCTGGACCTCATAGTTCAAGGGGAAAAAAATACACAAAGGTATAAATTGAATATATCCTAAAGGACCAGAAATCTAAACCCAACAAAGCCCAGCACAAAAAAACCCAAATCCAAAACCGAACAAAGAACCGCAAAACCCCAAACAAACAAAGAAAACCAAAACAAAATCCAACAACCAAATGAACCAAAACCTCCTCCCACCTTGCTACTGTTTCAACAACTTGGACGTTTTACTTAGCCATGTGATTTCTGCTTTTCTTTTGCCACTGATCACACTCCCCAGACAAGGGCAGTCCTCACTGCCTCTGCAAAGGTTTTCTGTGCAAAAATACAGCTTACCTAGCACCTTGTTTTTCCACATACCGACAAAATGAGACCTTGAGTTGACTGCACCCCTTGAAAGGCAGCAGTCTAGGTAACAGATAATTCTTGTGCTGAAAGCACTTGCATTACCACCCCAACAGGCAGCCTATTAACTTAAGAGATCACTTTGAACTATCCTTAAGTCCAGGGTGGTTAAGAATGACCTGTTGTTTAAAAAAAATCACATCTATTAAGCAACCAATTTCTGCTAGTTCATTTCTTCCTCACTTACAGCATTTTAGTCCTATTTCCTTTCTCTCAGGCATATACATTACACCAACATACACAATTATTATTAACTGGGTACTGTTTTCTGAGTTTCTACCTTAAAGGGAGGTATAAAGGGCCAAGGTTGTCACTGTAATTCAATTCCAAACTTCAACCTGTCAAATTTCAGAGTGACACCACTGCACCTTGAAGGTGCACTGGTACAGTGACTGCAGTTGCCTTTGACAATGTAAAGAAGAAAAACATGACCTTAAAGGGGCAGCATTTTCATTTTCAACTTTAAATGACATTATTTCATCTCAATTGGTATACAAAAATTTGTAGACTGGAGTTTCCAGGTTATCTAGTGTCAAATTTCGTTTTTTTCCTCCATAGTAATCTGCACTGTGATGAAGATTCTCTTATTCATGAAGCTGTAGCTTATCCTGCAACCAGAAGAACGTGACTGTGGACATTGATTCAAAGTGAGTATGATCTTCTGTACAGCCACATAGCCACTGTTTATTAACATCTTCCCATGAGTTTTACCACTCTAACTTACATTTTAATACTTTTTCTGTAGAATTGAGGCAAAAATATATTCAAACACCATAAAAAATACACTCTATTATGAAATCTCTCTGAAAATATGTTGTGTTTTTCAACTGTTTTGCAACGCACAGTATTCCTGATTTATGAGTCCCTTACTGCAGATCAGAACATTGCTGTCACATAAAGTTGGATAAATATATCAGTAATTACATAAAGAAAAACGCATCATAGCACAAACAAAGAGCAGCAGACTTACATAGCTCAGGCACACCACATGGGCTCCAGACAGTGACCTGGCTGCCAAGCTCTCCCTTCTTGCTGCTGAGGGACCAAACGAGCACCAAGGCCTCACCCATCATTGAGAGCAAGGAACTCCACCCTAAGAGCCCCTCAGCTTCCTAATGCTGATCGAGGAGCTGCCAGGTGGGCTCATTCCAACTAACAAAAGCAGCAGCAATTAGCCGCTAATTCCTGCATGTGGCATAGAAAACAGGGCGTTCCTTAGCTGCACTAATGCTGGGGTAAGGTGGGGAATGGGGAGAAGAAATTACAACAGTAGTTTGGATTAATGAGGCAACACACATCCTACAGACTTAATGGGAAGAGTAACAGGGTTCAATTAGAGAGAAGTCTGCAGCCTCATTACTGCCACCAGCTGTCACTTACCAAGCTGCTACAGACAACCTATGCAGCAGTAGGCAAAAGAAAAGGAAATAATGGATAAATGGGAACAGGAAACTTTCTGAAAACACTTTTCACACTGGAGGTCATCGTTCTGGCAGGTTTTATGTTTCAGGAGGAAACATAAATACAGACATCACTGTTTTGAAAGGGTTGAGATGAGAACAAACCCAAAGTCAGACATGTTTTCTTTCTGCCTTCTGCCACCCAGGAGCTCCCTATTTGCATACTGATCTACAGGTGACAGCATTAAACCAGTCTTCTGAAGACTGACAGCTTCTGCACACAAATGTTGACAAATCAAATGGGTGCCCTCCTACTGAAGGTCAGATGATCTTACTTTCCTTGGCAAAACAAAAGGACCTTCTACCGCTCCTTGATCAAAGTCATGAAAGCTTTCTGATTTAAAACTTTGAGACCAGACACCATACTCTTCTCCCAACCAAATGACAATTTATCCCAGAGTTGTGATTCCAGTAGTGACCCTCATTCTCATCTCATTTGTCTAGAGAGTCATCTGGAGTGTTTTCATTTTATTTTATGTCCCTCTAGATTAATCTTTTTCTTTCTGTTTTCTTCACATAATTAGGGACAGTTTTAAGAGTGTAGGGTTTTAGGGGGTTTTTTGTAAACCCCCAAAAAAGGCAAATTGATTTTCCATTAACAGCTCCTGGCAATAGCATAATGACCTTTTGAGCTTGAGGTTGCATCCAGGCCATGTTGTTTAATAATAACCAATGCACCTTTCTCTAAGCATAAGGGATTTAATCAGTTTCTCTGGCACTAACCAAGCAGTCCTGCCCTGTCTTAATAAGACAATTTAATTTTTTATAAGTATATAGTAAAGAAAGATGACCAGGATGATTGTTTGAGATGCAGGGCTGAGATTCAGAAAACCTGATTTCCTCTCTTTGTTCTCTGAGCAATTCCATGAGAAGGGGAAAGTTTTTGATAAAAATCAGGCATTTGACTCACTTTTGCAGAAGAAAGATTTCCTGTTTAATTTCACTGAGATTCAATTCCCCTTTAATAAGGAGATTAAAGCTTCTTTTTCAGACCATATTTAGATTGTAAGACTCTAAGAATATTGTGCATTCAGTAACTTATGCTAGTTTATGGAGGCCAGTCTTGGTGGCTACAATTTATAACAGTACTATTGATATTTAAAGTCATGGAAGAGTCAAAATAAGCAGCCTACAGCTCTTCAGAAAATCTTTCATAGCTCCAAGATATAAATTTTTTTATATAACACAGGAAGTCAGAGAAACAAATGCCAGTAAAAATCCTATGGAGCCTCACTCCCTTAGACAAGTGAACTTCCCAGCTTCAACAGATAATGTAAAGCAAGGAATGAGGACTGATATTTCCTGTTTGTCTAGTTCAGTCCATGCATGCAGATTGTCACCATGAGGCCATCACTTTTCCTCTCCACATTCTATGTGTTGTTAGTAAAACCACTCCTCCCACCTGCATTTGGTGTAGCAAGGAGGAGTTACAAGTCTGCTTAAAGATCAGATCTACTAGATAACTTCAGTTTAGGTTGGCTTGTTTTCCACAGACTTGGCCTAAATCACCAGGGATGGAGAAGAAGCCAGTCCTGAGGCACCACCTTCATCGTCACAGCTGCCAAATAGAGCAGTCCTTCCCTATCTTCATTCCCCTTGGCCATTAATTTCACTCCCTACATGGTCTTCCCATTTTTAGCCACTTATTCATCACAGGCTTGTGATGAATCACATCAAAGAATGGGGCTTTTTTTTCCCCCAGCTGGTTCATGAAGCTGACACACAACCACTGGTGCTAGCAAAGGAAGGCAGCTGGTAGAGACAGAAATAAACAAGGAAATGTTACAAATTTTAATTTTTTAGTGGATGGTGTGAGGCAAAGCTGTTATCAAGTGTGTTCAGACATCTCAAGTTTATGCAATTTTGAGTTTGTATAAAAAGAAAAAAGAAGAAATTGATAATACCAGGTTATAATTTTTAGATCTTCAAGAAGTGCCCAAGTGCTATAAGGAATAGATAATTTAACCTCTCTTCATTTGTGTGTGTTGTTTCAACAACTCATCAGCATCAGGAAACACCTATTTATTTTATAGTGCAATATGATACAAAGGGTATAAAAGCCCACCTGAATAGTTCACAAGGGAGCTCATTCGTAACATGTTTTAGAGATATTGAAACACCTACTTGAGTTCACATATTACTATTTGATCATATCTTGTACATTTGTGTGACAGCTGCTAATCACAATCCTTTCCAAAATCAATTATAAATTTCTGCTGTTCATACAATATTTCTGTGTTCTATTTTTTCTTTTCCTTTTGCTTTCAAGAACCAGGTGTTGCCCTACAAAGAAAAAAATCAACCTGGATAAGATGAAAACCTGTCTACTTATCAGAAAAATACAGTCTCTGTCAGATCCCACCTTTGTGTGCTATTCAGCAGTTTCAGCAGTGAGAGCAGCTAAGTAGGTTTTAGTTTTTTAGTCTGCAATGTCCAGCCAGTCAGAACTCACTATATTTGAGATGTGCTCATTTGAGATACTTCATCAAATATGGTGCACAAGGGGCACATTAAAATAGGTTCATATGACCTCACTTACACTACCTCTTCAACCTGTGCATGCCTCAAAGATGAACATTAAAAAATGGAGAAACCCAAAGAACAGATACAAAGCTTTGAAAAGCTTCATTCCCTGCCCCCCCCCCCCATATTTTAAACAGTTCATTATCCAGACCCTCAGTTCAATAAATCCAACATGTCTGAGTCAGAGAATCTACCATCAGGGATCTCCGTGTTAGTTCCAGGGTGCCAGAAGAAGCTCTGAGAAAGCTTGCTGGAGAAAGTTGTTGCTAAACTAACCATCAAATTTTAATTTTTTAATGAGTAAAGGTATTAATCTTTTCTTTTTGAAATTTTGATCTTATTGTAACAGTATTATTTTGTGTGATTAACCATGAAAGCAAATTTCATTTGGCAGGGAAGATGATTTCTTGCCTGCATAATCATAGTTTACTTGTCCATAGAAATTTGGAGTGCCATAAATCCACAATATTTCTGAATTTTAAAAAATTAGAATTTGACTGTCAGACATAGGCAGTAAGAATATTTACTTAAAGCTTCAATAATAACAGAAATATGGATAAAAGAAATCTTCAATTATTCCTGCTAAAATTAAAATTAAATTGAAACATCTTCCTATACTTCTGTCTCTTTCCAGTGGTGTAAGTTTGATTTAAATAGTTTTCATTGTTGTTCTATTATGTCATTCTTGCTATCAAATAATTAGAGACCTCATAAAACCCAGATTGGATGGAATGAATTGATAACAAGATCTTTTGATCTTGAGACTGATATCACCTCCTTTATGTACAAAAATAACACCTTATTTCAACATGAATGTGACAAATCACACAGCTCTAACACTTTGTGGTTTAATTCTAGAGGCTTTCTTATAGTCTGAGAGGAAAAGCTTTTTTTTTTACAAATTGAAGCATTAATTGAAAAATACTACTGGGGAAAGAAAAAAACCAAAAAACACCAAAACACCAAAGCAAGAGAGGGTGGTGAAGAAAGAATATGTTTAACCTCTGTATTCCCATCTCCTGTAATGTAAATTAGGACCACAGCCATACAAAAATCTAAGTGGTGAATCCCTTTGTCTATGAAAATCCTCTGCTATTACCACTTCTCTAGCATTTCAGTACATGACAAGTAACTGTCCAAGTACCATTCTCTGCTATAACCTCTTGCCCTTTGCACCTCTGCTCTCTCAACTTGTTGCAAACCATCCTGTCACACTCAGCTCCATTTGTTCACAAAAATGCAGTTTTCCCTCTGTGTCCATCCCCTTACACAGCCAAAGCCCTGGGCGTTGTGCTTACCTTCTGGAAAGCCCAGCTGAGATTCTACCAGACTGGGAGCAAACTGCCTCCCTTTATGAAGAGCTGCACAGTGGCCTAGGAGTTTTGTAAAGAGGAGAAAAACCTTCCCACCTGAAGGTAGCTGCAGTGAGCAGGCAATTTTCACTAATCAGGTGGAATGTATAAAAGGACAAGAAGCTGTCTAAAGTTTTGATGTACTACTTCCAGATTTCTCTATGTGAAAGTAAGGAGTGACGAGTAAGACTCATTTTTAATTAGTCCCAGAGAGTCATTAAATTGTTGCTTATTTTGCAGGCTGCAAGATGGATAATAGAGTTCCTGCATTACAGTCTGGTATAAAACCAGGAAAGTAAACTTATTCAAACACACACAAATCGAGACATATTGCTAGTAAAATGTTTATTGATGTTATGCAATATATTCCAAGCACATCTCAAATATTCATTAAGAAAAAAAAGATGAACACAGCAAATAAACATTTTTCCAATTAAGTGAAAGCTCTTTAAAAGTTTAGGCTGTATTCATTAAAATTGGATTCCATTCTGACGTTAACGAAAAGCAACTTTGTGGGGTTCCGCATTTATCTTTCTTCAGTAATTTGCATATAGAATGCAGCCATTTGCAAATCAAAGTACACTTTTTGTGCTGCCTGTGCTGCAAATTCAACATGGTCTCTCAACACAAATTCTTCTCAGGACTGTCTCTTGCTGAGTACTCCTCCATGTCCTCCAAATGCATCAGAACAGTGAGTGCTGTCTGCTCAGTGAGAGCAAGCACTGTGTGCGAGCATCAAAACGCCACAAAACCATGCAGGAAACCTTGGGAATCCTTCTGCCATTTGCATGGATTAAAAAGGCTCATAGTGTCAAAAAGCAGCACAGCCCCTGCAAGAAAGGGGTAAGTGGTGAAGTCGTGGGAATTGGGACAGGAAGAACAGGAGCAAGGCTCTTACTCCAGGCAGCAGCAACACACCAGAGAGGCTCGGCAGCTTGTACATTCCGACTGCCGTGATTAACTGGAAGCTTATTATAGCGGCAGTGAAAGGTGGAAGGTAACTACATGGAAAAATCAGAAAGATCACATTGCTGCAGTGAGGCTCTGAAACATGGACTTTTCACATTAAATTTGTGTGAAAAGAGGTGCTGAGATGCCAGTGTATGTAAAAAGAGTTCAGTATAACACGTGAGGAGGGATGCACAGAGCCAGCCTTTGAAGTGTGCTACTTCTCTGCTGTACTGGCACTGTGGGGCAATCTTCCTTTCCTCCATGGATGTGAGCAAATACAGTTCAGCACTCTGGGGGGTCGACAGGCAAGGTAAGGTGATACCCTTCCCTCAGAGCTGTTTTCCTGTCTATGGTCACACTGATCTAGTTCATCTTCGTCAAATATGGTTGGGGGAAAATGAAAGTGCATTTTGTCTCCCCTGCCCCTGCAAAATGGACATTGCTGGAATTCATATGTGTTGCATTTGCACTACCTTCTACTTGCATCAATTTAAATCCATTTTTAAAAGCTTTTTCTTGCACAAACTGCACGAATGACAAGATAGAAGTGACTGGCTGCACGCTACCTTGCAAGGGCAGATGATTTCATCAGCTTGGTCCATTGGTGTGATTAAAATTCAACCAAAGTTCACCAATTTCATCTCAGTATTTTGCCTGAAGATACTGTCAATGAGGTACTATATCTACCTTGAACTTGCTGTAATTTTAAACTGCTCCACATTATCACAGCTCTTCATCTGAGTGACTGGTGGCAGGAACTTGCCACTGTAGAATTAATAACATATTGACACTTCCAGCCCCTCAGTCTATCTTTGAAGTTTGAAAGTAATATCAAGGAATAAGTTATTTTACTTGGAAGTGATGACAGTTTGTGTAAGACCACAATTCTCCAAGTGTAAACAAAACAGAAAGTACACATTTTGGCAGTAACAAATAGATCAAATTTGCTTGGGAAAGTGTTGAAGGCTAGATATTTCTGGCCTCTACACAAGGACTCCAGGGCACAGAGGAAGAATGTTTAATGGTCTCTTTCCTTCATGATTAAAATCAGTGGGGATAGACTGCTCCCTCCCAAGGCTGGATAGATGGGGTTGTGGGTCCAACTCCCTCTTGGAAAACACTAGCTTGATCCAAGCTGTAGCATGACGCTTCTCTCTTCTACCAGGATGGCTCCCTTCTCCCTCCGTGTGCCCCTGCATCCCATGAGGGGTCAGCACTACTCGTAGGAAGCAGAGTCCCAGGGTGAGACCACAGGGAAACACAGGCAAGATTTGGAGGTAGCAGCTGTGAACTTCCCAGGGTGCCTGCTGCCACTCAATCGCAGCAAAGTACAGACAACATGTGCAATTCCTTCCTTGCCACTGCCCTCAGTGGGGCTGCTTCCCCTTGCCAAATTCTTATTCTGACAGCTCTCATTGTAGAAGTGAATGTGGGTTTTCACCTGGGTTTAAGCCAGGACATTCTACGGCCCACACACAGTCTTCTGAGCTGGAGAGCATGGTGCTGTGTCTAGGTTTCCTGCACAGCTGTGGAAATCCCAAACAGCTGGTCAGGCTTCCCTGTCTTGAGTGAAGCTGCAGGGTGAAGCCATCTAAAAGCATTCAACACACAAATGTTACAGAATAGAATCATTAAGGTTGGAAAAGACCTCCAAGACCATCCAGTCCAACTTCCACCTGAGTATCACCATTCCTGTTAAACCATATCACAAAATGCCATGCCCCTTAATTTTCTGAACACTTCCAAGGATGGTAACTCCACTGCTTCCTTGGGGAGCCTGATCCAATGATTAACCACTCTTTCAGTGAAGAAATCTTTCCCAATATCCACCCCGAAATTCCCTTGGTGCAACATGAGGCCATTTCCCTTTGTCCTTTTGCTAGTTGCTTGAGAGAAGAGGCCAACCCTCAATGGAACTTCTTAGTTCAGCTGCTCCCAGGGACAGTGACACGAACAAACCTTTACTGTCAACATCCTTACACACAGGTCAAACTTATACACATGCTAAGTTTGGGATGCCAGGAGCTCAGGTACACACCTAGGCAGAAATATTTCACTATTAAAAGGAATTTTCAGTCTATGTCCACTTTCCATGTGGAGCTTCTTTCCTAAATCTCTCTATCTCTTCCCCAAATTATTTATCTGTATACAATCATTTTAGCAAATTTTTCACATGCAGCTGTAACTTTTCCAATGGCTTTACACAAAGAACATGGCAGTAACAGTGGAGAGCATGAAAATGAGAGGGACTGTACTCTTGTCTTACAATAACATACCACAGAAGTCAGTATACTAATACTGCTTGAGCATCCTCCTGAATGCAGTATCCAATAAGTCTAATTATTCTTGGACAGCAGTATACTTTGTCCCTCATAATTTATTCATTGCAAGGTCTAATACTGATGCTGATAAGGCAATATACAATAAGCAGAAGAACATAATCATGTTTGAGGACAAGACTAAGAAAGCATGCCCAAGCCATTTCCTGCTTTGTCACAAATGATTTCAACACTGTTTTGTTTTATTTCTTCCTGGAAGCTGAAAAACAGTGTCTAATGTTTCAACCAGAGAACTGTATTAAACATGGTCTTTATCAGTATTATTAGTCAAGGATGAATTTTATAGCCTAAAAACATGGATAAGCTGGATTAAAAGGGAAAGAAATAGTGGGAAGGGCTCTGCTCTGCAGGGAATATGATAGAAAAAAACGATGTATGATATTATTACAGTTGTCTTGTTCATGTCTGAAGTCTCTGTTAACCTAAACCACAATTAGAGCTATATTGATTGATGATGGAAAATGCCACTGGACTGGTTCTGCTCCTGGAGTACTGTCCTAAAATAATTTTCTGCACTTCAATGCACATGCTTTTTGCAGGGCTCAAGCCACTCATGTTCATACAATTTTTGAAATTCTGCTGAAATCCACCTGTAACCATCTTTTTCAGCCCAGAATCTGTTGTTATGATGTCTGGGGCAGGAAGGAGAGACGTGGCCTCAGTTAAGGAGACAATGCCTTGGTTAGGAAGTCAGTGGCTCCAGGAAATAGATCTCCCCCTGGCATAGAAATCAGTGGGATTTCTATGAAAGAAATATGAATTTTCATATGAAAATATGAAAGCAAATTTCATATTTTGCATACAGCACTCTCCCTATGATACACTATGAAGGAGTGATCTTTCCATCCTTGCTCAAGTATTTGGGTGATTTGTGTCAACATCTGGAATTCTTTACAAGTAGATGCCTGGCCGTAATGAAAAAATACCGTGAGGCAACTATCTCGGTGTTTTGATCCATGAAGTTTCAGGAGTATTTCATACACTGCAATTGAATGAACTTTCAGATTAAAGACCCATTTTCAGCTCTTTGATCTGGTGTGCATTAGTTAATTACTGAACTCAAGCAGCTGCTATTTCCTAGAAGAAAAGAGAGTCTTTATAACAACCAGAAAGGTAAGAAACAAATACAACATGGAGATCAGCAAAGAGAGTGAAGTAATACAGGGCAGTGAAACAGATACTATAAAATATAGAGTACACAATACCAGGGAGTAGTGTGCAACATGTCAGAAAGGTCTTTGGAGGTCAAGCAGAGGATGTTTCACTTTCACTGTATTAAGCAAGAAAGATGTCTTGAACAAAAGAATGGAATCAGCATTGCATGCATCCAGTTTATTTTATGCTCCTGATTCAAGTGAGATGTGACAAGAGGAGAGGAAAAACCAAAACAAAGGACAACCCAAAGGATTATAAGCTATCCTAAGCTTATAAGGGCTTGAAAGGATAAAAAAGAGCAAATACATATGCATATAAAAATCTTAAGCAAATACCATCTTCATAAAACAAGCAACACTGCCCTGGGAAATCACCTAGCATATGTCTTGGCTAGTTCTGTAATTATCCACTGTCTTTTTTACTTGATCAGCATTTTTCCATCATCTGATATTGTCCAAGATTTGGTTCCAAATGCAGCAGTCAGTGTATTTCACATAGATGTAAAATTACGTTTTCATACTGAGATACCTGGCAGTTAAGCTTTATTACTGAGATTTTCTTACATAAGTGCTTCAGGTTAAATATGGGATTTTCCAGGGTTCAGAGCCTGAAGCAGCACTTGCTGAATACAAATTTTGATTTCATACATGTATAAGGCAAGTACAATGATCACAGTGAAACATGGCCCCTTAAGTAAAAAAATTAAAAAATTTTAAAAAAAGGAAAAGTGTGGTTTATTACTACATTTTTTGAAATAACATGTTCCTCATTGAAGAATTGATTTCTACTCTCCATTACATACATTTTGATTTTGAATTGCTTCTTATTTTAGTGAAGAATTTTTGAGTTGCTCTTGTTCTTTGAGTTTTACAAAGTTGTTCTCCAGGAACTATGTTTTAGTCATAAATATTTTTCACATTTTTAGCCAATTATATTAAGAGCCCACATTCTTTAAGAAAACTTTTCATTAAGCTATTTGCCACAAGTTTCACCAAATAGCAACGAACATTTAAAAAGTGCAATTGTGCCCTTAGAAATATATATATAATACAGAACTGTGACAATTAATGTTAAGAGAAGAGGAGGAATATTGTGATCTTGTTACTGAGCAGAAGAAGATAATAAAATTGAGAGAAAAGAAATCTGGAAGGGTGAGATAAACTTGCCATCCCAAGAATGAGGGAAATCATTTATTCAGCCAGGTTATTCAAGCCTGTCAGCTTCAAAATCCTAGTTCTACAGCATGTTTTCCATACATGTAGTAAACATCATGTTCCATATGAGAGAGCTTCAAATCAGAATGACTGTAATTAAGGTACTATTTTTAAGTTTATAACAAACCAAGAACACACAAGATGCTTGATCCGTAATTTTTCTTTCCACTTTGGGTCAAATAATTGAACTTTTTTGACTTGTGACTGTTTTCCAAAATTTATACAAACGAGAACAGTGGTAATTGTTAGACTGGGGTAAAAAAACT
The DNA here is from genome assembly GCF_008360975.1 of Lichenostomus cassidix. Taxonomy (NCBI): domain Eukaryota; kingdom Metazoa; phylum Chordata; class Aves; order Passeriformes; family Meliphagidae; genus Lichenostomus; species Lichenostomus cassidix. Next base: position 36,807,823 of record NC_139480.1, on the reverse strand, counting down.
GCTGGAAGGAAAATGAAGTAGTAAGACTGAGGAACAGGTACTGCAGAAAAAGTTTCCATGGACTAAGGATATCCCAGCTAAGCAGTACATGCCTAGGCAACTAAGAGGTCGTTCTCATGAACCCTATTGGGCTTGACTGTCTTTCAAAGAAATCAATTTTCCTGTCTTAGAGAGCTTACATATGGGAAGAGATGACAAAGGAGGGGAAAGAGAGATTGAAATAACAGAGAAAGGATATGTGTGACAACTAGTCAAGAAAACACACCAGCATGCCACTGGTTTTATAGCATTACCACAGAGGAGGAATCGGAGAGAAAACACACATACACACCCCTAAAACACATTTGCAGATACTTCTGGGACTGTCACCAAATAAGGGCTGGAGGAAACACTCAAGGGCTAACATGAAAGTTTTGCAAAAGTGTTTTTTAACTGGAATAGTAAAGGCAGTAGTACATACAGTACTAAGGACTTTGGAAGTAAAGTGAAGCATCTTTAAACATCAAAATAAAGGAATGAGTACCAACACAAGTAAGAAAAGTGGATGGCAAGAATTGTTACAATAAGTGATAAAAGCATTAATGGAAGAGAAAAACAAAATTGCTAAGAGAGAAAGAAAGTATTAAATTTCCAGAGGAAATAAATGTCGTAAGACAAAGCAAGTTAATTCCCTGTCCTTGGAGGAGAAAAGATCTCTCTCCACCAAAAACCAAATAAGGAGGTACTAAAATGGGACCAAGTATTGGAGTAATGCACCCCAAAACTTTGGAGCATCATCCATCTTCCAAAGAAAGACCTGGAGTTTACAGAGTCTACCAACCACCCCAAACAGGGATCTCAGGACTTCCCAGGGATCAGAAGGAAAGTTCTATCTGGGCTCAGGAGCTGCCTTGAATGAACAGCTGCTTTATCTCTTTTGTGTTCTGTAAAGTACTTCTCTGTGATGGTTGCCTATAATTTCTGCTCTGGAAAGAGCTGCACAAGAGCTTACACAGGTTGGTACTGAAAGAGCACTTCCCTCCTCTCTTGCAACACAAAAGGCCACCTGCTTACATTAATTCTCCAGTATGGGGAGGGGTATGACAAAAACCAAAACAAAATGAACAGAGGAGATGGCCATGGGCTAAAGAAAACACCTGAGGATGGACTTTAGAAAAATGCACAGAAAATCCAGGACACTACAGACTAGTTAACTTTGCATTAGTACCTTGACTTATGCAGGTTGCAATGAACAGAGAAAAAAAAATGACACTTTAACAGTATTCATTTTAGCTTGTAATCACACATAATATGTAAAGACACAAACCCTAAAGACTAATGAAATTTCAGATATTTTTGGCAGTTACTGTTCGGTGTTTCTGGAGACTGAAAACCAGTCCAGCATGAATGCATAACAAATGATTGCATTAAATGCATTCACCAGACCTTAAAATCCAGGCACCAATCCTGAAATGCAGTACAAAGTTACACCCCCAGGCTGGTCAAACCACGGGCTGCCGTGGAAAGAAGCTCTCTCCCACCAGACTCCTCCCTAGCATCAGAAGTAGCAACCATGCCACTGTGGCACCAGCTGGCACAATGACCTGCCTGGCAGAAGATTAACCTGCCAAAAGAAGGTTTTTGATCCAGTCGGTTGGCTGAACTGACTCCCCCTGCAGTCACAGATTGCTCAGCCCAGTACAGTGTGAGCCAGGGAGACAGATGAGATGGAGGAGGTGTGGGACTGCCCCTACTGAACACAGCCTCTACTCAAACCACGTCATGTGCAAAGCCAAGCCTCACACTGAGATGTTCATAGGGGCTAGAGAGGGCAATACCTCAGTCTTTGCAACTACTTAATAACCAAGCTTTATCTCAAAGAACTTGCCATTCTCCTACCGTGACCATGACTGAGAGGTCTGCAGTCTAACAGCTGTTAGAAAGCACAGACTTCAGACCAATATGGAGCTTCTGGATTGGAACCTAAATGCAGAGCAAATACACATTTCCACACAGAAAATTTGGCAGACTGTGTCTAAGAAATTGATTTCACTTGAGGAGAATATTCCAGAGCAATACTGCACACAAATTAATAAGCTTAGCAAATTTAGCTCATTTTAACTGAGGAACCTGCCATGTCTTCAAAGACAAGGTATTTTTACCAACTGCACATCCCTGAATGGAGAGGAAACACCTGCAGCATCCACAAGATACTCTGTACTATGTGGAATGTCAGACATACCTGCCAGCCAATATTAAGCTATAATTAACCTATTTTGGATTTTCCTTATCAGCAGAATCCATCTTTGATCCAGGCTCAAATCAAACATTTTATTATTCCTACTACTAAAAGACATCCATATGGAAAAATGTATAGATGACTGTAAGAGTGTTAAAATATCACAGAAAAGGCAATTCAGATATAAATTTATACTTTGCAGTGCTGTGTACTTCTGATGACTAGCAATGTATTAAATTAGTGAAAATTTATGTACATGAGTGATAAATATCCCCAAAAGTAAAACACTTAGGGAAAAAATATTAGAACCAAACAAAAATATATAACCTAATGTGTTCCATTTCTCTGTGCCTTCTTCTGGGGTGTAAAGGGTGTGTTTCTGACACTTGCAAAGCATGCTTCCCAAATGGAAAATGGTTGCCAACAAATGAAATGTTGCAGCTGACACCATGCAAGTTTGGCTTCTTTCTTTACTCACTTAGGGGAGTTATCACACAAGCATTTGCCTCTGGCAACTCCTTCTAATACACATTGTGATAATGTCTTATTTTGATACAGACTGGCAAAAATTATGCATAGTTTACACAGACACCCTCTCATATTTTCAAGGCCTGATCTTGGACATGGTTAATTGAAAACATGGGTCCCTCTATTCTTCATGCTTTGTTTGTCAGTCACCACCATACATTTCTCTACTGCAAGCCCCCTCCCCTCCTTCTCTAAATCTCATTACTGTATGTTCTCCAAAGGAAAGAGCCATAGAACAATGACCTGCTTGTACTTGATTTATGCTGCTGTCCACCTTTTCTTAAAACAACATATTTCACGCCGGGGCTTTGGTTTGCATGACATGGAAATTGAATTAAATTATTTACAAATGAAGTAAATTATAAAGAGAACTTCAAATTAGTATAGCCAATGGGATACTTTCAGCCTGTAACAGAGGAGGATTAATTTTGTGTTCTTAGAAGTAGGTATTGGATTTTTTTGAAATCTACAGGTAACAGTGGATCATGCTGGAGTTTTTCCCTTCCCAGGTACCCCTTGCATTTCTCCCTATGCACCTCTCCATTATGTGGACAACCCCTGTGCTTCAGGCACAGGTTATCCACCATGGAGTTCTTCTAATCATGCCCCCAGTGTAAGGCTCCTCCAGCCTTGCCAGTCCTTCCCAGGGAACCAAGGCCAGCATGGATGCTCACATACCACCTGCCCACTCAGTGAAGTGCCTGTGAAGTGTCTCTGACAAAGTGTCTAGCAGACACATTGTCTGCTAGAAAGCATCCTTTACCTCACAGCACTGAGTCCCATTGCCAACCTGAACAGAGCCAGCTCATGCTTGCATGCACTGTAAAGCACCTGTTCAATTTCTAATCCCCCTAGACCTCCTTCTCTAACACTCCAGCCTGTCTGCACATATCCCACATGATTTTAGACTGAAATGTCTACCTACCTCCATTTTCTACCCCTTCCAAAGCTCTACACTTTGGAAGAACTGTCATAGATCTTCTATGCAAACAATTACTTCCCTCAGCTCCATCACTGGGTGACAGCAGTCTTTGATACCAAAAGGAAGTATGTTTAAATGAAAGAAACACTTTCACATTTCAGTACATTTGAATTTTATTAGAGGATCCAAAGCCATGTTTTATTTTAAAACTTAGATATTAATGACTGCTTAGTGGCATATATAAATAGCACTAGTGAATGCATCAGAGCTCTGTAACTATAAAAACATGGAAAATAATAATGTCCTCTCTCCTTCACTCATGCTTTCCTATATAGTCACTGGCTTCCTATTACTGAAGTATTGCTGGAATCTGATGGAGTAAAGCCAATAACACTGTCAAAACAAACAAACAAAAAATTCCTGGCAGCAACATGTAGAGATGGAGGGGAAGAACAAAATTCAAAAGCTACCCAAATGACAGTGTGCAAAATAGGTCAGAAATACCAAGAAAACAAAGACAACTCATGTGATAAAGAGGAAGCAAGGGTCCCTTGCATTTTAGAGATTCTGTCTTCCAATTTCCAATTTAGTGCACTGAGATTTCTGGATTATGTAACCTCTTCAGTGTTTGCACTTTGTAATGAATTAAATATAAAAATGAATGACTGAATCAATATAGCTATTAATGATGACAGTACAGGCCAGCAAAGAAGCAGCATCCACTAAAAAAGACAGCACTGTCCTTTGTGAAGTAGTTGAGCAAGCCTTAAAATTATCAAAGCACTAAGTTTCAGAGTTAATAACTTCTCAAATGAGGTTCTCATATTTCACCTTGTCAAGATCATGAAGGAAGGCACACTTCCCTTCACATTTTTTAAGACTGGCTTTGCAGAAATAAAAGTCAAGAGACCTTTTTCTCTTTAAACAAAAGTTCAGATGTCAGAACTGAATGTTACGACAAAGGATAAATTTTGAAGATGTACAATTCTAGAAAACAGAACATTTTTGCTAAATTATCTACCATGCTCACGCTAGAAAATCAGCACTATTTTCAAAGTCTTAGCACTTTTCTAATAAAGATTATTTGAACATAGATCTAATTATAAAATAGAACCAGGTTTTATTTGGGACATTCCTAATTTGAGATATACATAAAATATGCAAAGAAAATTATGAACAGCTTTCCAAAAAGAACTGAATCCATCTCCAGAGAGATACGTATATCTACTAAACCTCAGATAGAGCTTCAGGACTGTAAAAATACAGATGCTTACTAAGTTTCTACTTAACAGCATAGCCAATAAACAATGTTTCAAACAAAGCTCCAGCTCTAGCTATAGCCTGCCAGAAAATTCAATTTTACTGCCTTCAAGCAACCATGGTCTGGAAAGCAACACTAGCCGAGATCTATCACCATCAGATGTTTAAACAAAACCACATTATTCCTTTCTCAGATTTTCCTTCTTGCTATCCCTGATGAGGTGCAGTGTTCCTATTCTTCCAGCCTTTCCTCATGGTCCTAAATGACAATGTGCTACTGATCCTCAAGCATGAGATTAAGTCATCACATGGGATGATCTGTCTAATTAATGTGAGGAAGACATGATATTTTTGAAGGCCATCCTTCTTGAAGAAATATATTTCTTCATAATTTCACCAGATATAACCCATATATGCTGCCAGCAAAAAGTCAGAAGCTGACACCTTCTCTTGCCCAGCATTTCTCTTACATCTTAGTCATTGCCCTGTAGGCAATGTGCAAATGTGCTGGTCTGCATTTCTGTGCTGAGCACTATCAGCTTTGACTGGTATTACCAAAGCTGGAGCAGTTTGTGAACAACTGCAGCCCTGGGATGGACCCACTCTGGAGCAGCTCATGAAGAACTGTATCCCGTGGAAGGAACCCCAAGCTGGAGCAGGGCAAGAGGGAGAGGAGGAAGGAGTGGCAGAGATGAAATATTGTGAACTGACCACAACCTCTTTACCCCATCTCCCTGCACCAGCTGGGGTGTGGAAAGGGTAGAACAGTTAAGAGTGACCTGAGCCTGAGAAAAAGGACATGGGGAAAGTGGTTTTTAGTCCTGTCTTTGTTTCTCACTGTCCTGCTCTGTTTTTAACTAGGAGAAAATTAAATTAATCTTCTCCAAGTTAAGCCTGTTTTGCCCATGATGGTAATCTGTGAGTTATCTCCCTCTCCTTATCTCAGTGCATGAGTTTATTTTCATCCCCCATCCTGTTGATGAGGAAGAGTGAGAGAGTGGCTGGGTGGGCATCTGGCAGCCAGCCAAGGTCAAAATTCTCCTTCCCAGTAATAGCAACTAATCCCCACCAGTGAAAATAAAAACCAAAAACCAAAAATGTACCTGTGTAGGTGTTTAGAGATCACTTACTCCAGCTCTCACTGACCAGAAACTTGAGCATGTGGGCTGAACCACTGCCTGTGTAATGACGGACCCACTACTGCTTCTGCCCTAATCATTCAGAAGACAATCCAAATTCAGCTGTGAGAAGGAGTACAGGACAGCACATTTCCAATTTGGTGGTTTTCCATGTTATTTCATGTGGTGTTCACACTAATCAAACTGATTATTACCAGCAGATAAATAGCAGTTATGTCCCAAGGACAGCAAATGTATACTTTTCCAGCAGGTAGAATATTTCACAGTAGCAGAGGGGTAACATTTTATGCAGATATGTTGCTGCAAATCAGCAGTACTATTAGCAGTGCTTTAGTTGGTTTATTACTTTAATATGAATCTAATGTTTTGAGGGGAATCTTAGGGAATATTTTAGGGAAAGGAAAAAATTAATATCTGAAGGTCCTTCAAACTGAAAATATTTAAATCCTCCTTACAATCAAAGATGGGGTGAATGACAATATTAGGCATTGAAAGGTTTGGCTTGAGAAAGTTACTTCAAACTGAACCACACCTTTTTTAGTCAAGAAGCTCCACATCAAAGAACACTGGACTAACAGCATACCAATTGCTGTATGCAGTTTTCCCCCCTTGTTTCTTCTAAAGATGATTATAGAGAGGCAAATATGAGGGGGTACAGACTCCCTCCTGTTTTTGCTACCTTTAGCAACAACCAGTCAGCTTCCACCAAATTTGACAGAGAGAGGAAGTCAAAAATCTACTAAGTTCCTACAGTGGTTTTGAACACAGGAATAACAGCAGAGCCGTTAAATTTGATCAGTACCCCCACTGAGAGAAAAGCTAAATGCTGAGTCTGGCTTTCAATACACAAAGAAGAATACACTTATATCAAAGATATGATAACAGAGACTAAATTGCCTTTATCCCCACTCAGAAAACCAGATTTCACATCCAGCTAGATGCGAGAGGATCAAAATACACTCCATATGACACATCCACATCCACACCTACAAATACTCTTAGTAAACCAGGCTTCACGGGCTTCAGTGCTCTTGAATGCATTTCAGTGTTAAAAACTAATATGGGTGTCTCTCCTTTCTTCAGCAACAAAGGCACTTTAAGCTCACATACACAACATTCTTACTTGGATTGACCCCAGAAAGCTGGGGGACAGCTTCAAAAATAAAAATATCAAGATGTCAGTCAGCAGTCCCTGGGTTATTTGGCTCACCTGACACAGCCTCAGTCTGCCCTAGGGAGAAAGTAAGTGGGTGTGTAAAGGCAAAACATAACATTTCAAGTAATCTGTTTTGAGGCGTAACAGCATTTGCCATACTTATTCAAAACCACAGATCATTTCCATGGAGAATACTACAAGACAGAAAAAAAGACAAATCACCTCACTGCATGCCAAAACCCTCTCCATCTCTGTAGTAAGGAACTGAAGAAGTGTGCAAGCACAGGGATGCACACCCCAGGATGACCTGCACATATCCCCTCCTATAAATGTTTCAGTAAGTAAGCAATTTTAATTTCAATTCTAAACTCATACTGCACACTGCCGTGTGAAGACAGTTCCTTCTTCCATACAAAGTTGAAGCAGCTTAAAACAGGATTCGAAATCTGGTTATTTATGCCACTTTATGCATTTGCTGACAGGAATACAATTCTACAACTTTAAATGATTTCCTGGGGTCGCTCCTGCACGTTGCCATATAAAACAGTGTCAGCATTAGTCCCTTGTGCTGCAAGAGGGCATTAACACTACCACATCAAATGTGCAGTGTCAACAAGTAAATCACGGAGAGGAGTTGACGAGCTGAAAATTGAACCTACCTTTCAGTACGGCTGGAAGACCGACAGCCTTGATGGTTACCATAGTAATCCTGTGGCAGCTTCAGATTTATTGCCTTGCACTGCACAGCTACAAAGGTTCTCCAGCTACCTTCTGCACTGTTTCCAGAGTCAAGAGGAATTCTATGATAAATGTCCACTACCCAAAAGATATATTCAAGAGGGTGTAATGCAGGAAAGCTGTACTTTAAATGCAAATTACATGCTTTTTGCCCCTTTTAGAATATTAAAGAGCGATTTCAAAGGAATGAAAACAAAGAACTCTGACCTCTGACACCATGATTCTTTGCTCTACAGATCACAATTTTCTGTGGGACTGCCTACTGCATATTTAAGTAGCGTGAAAGTGAAAATGAGGTAATAAATTCCACTAAAGATAGTCTGAGTAATGCATTGATTATGAAAATAAGCACACAACTGAGCAATTACTAGAGCAGGCAGTCACAGGGTCTTGTTCAGTATATTTCGATCATTCTGCAACCATTAGAAATTAAATTATTTCATTATATCTAATTTATATCCCTTTACATTTTCAATAGCACAAAAGAATATTGCTACATGAAATAAATATGATGAACGATTAGTATTACAGTATTCACACACTACGCCATAAAGAGCATGCATTAATGTTACCAGATTGCATTAGATTTTAGTTTACCTCTGTGATAGGCTTTAAAGGAAAGCACTGATAATTTGCCTTTTATTACCCTAAATATTGCTTGCTTCTCTGTTCAGCCTCGACTTGAAAAGAGCAACTTCTCTTGTTAGTAAACATTGCAATTCATGAAATATTCCATTATATTTTACTGGATTTTTTATGTCCATAATTCTCTTTGATTGCAAGGCAATAAAAGGCTGAGGGAACACAGGCTATCTTTTCCACCAAGTGCAGAAGCACCATGCACTAATTTGTGTATTAGCAATTCCCATGTGAATACTACATTATTGATTCTGCCATCTAAATTCCACTGTTTGACAGGAAGGATATTGTGTGTAGGATTAATAAAATTATTTCCTCAAGCAATACTTTTTAAAGCATCGATTGTGTACTTTTACTTCAGAAAAGCATCTCATGGATGTACATTACAACGTGAAAACAAAATAATTCTGTGGTGCAACATAGTAAATACAAATGAAGACATGCTGTATGACACCAATTCTGCAATACGCCTGTGTATTAAAACATCAGGCTAAATCTGTTTTTAAAACACAGAGGGAGATGCATACTTTATAGATGGTTCATGCAAAAGGACAACACTCATCTGATCAATGGAACACATTCTCTATTGACATTGTAAGGTATGCTATCCCAAAGACAAACAGCATAAGGTTTACAGTCTGCCGTTTGCACCCATGAAGCCCAAATTTTGTGATCTCTGTACTGCAGATACACAGCCCCCTTCAAGTGTTTGCTCTGTCTCTACAAATTGAGAAAACATTATCAGAAGTGTCATCTCTTGCTTGTAAGATAAATAAAGGGGAGACTTTGGCTTATTGTATCACAGAAACACCAAGACACACTTAGGGTTCTCTATAAGAGATTGTCACACATGAGCAGATGCCATTTATTTTCATTAAATCTGGGCTGCCCATCCTGCCTTAATGGTGACCTCCCCAGAAACCACCCCACTGGAAGAATTTGTTAGCTTTAAATCAAGTATATTTTGAAACACATACAAATGAAAAGAATTTTTAAAAAATAGAAAAAGAGGGGGAAAAAAAAAGCAGAACAAAGCAGGTATAAAAAACTCTAAAAAATATATGCACTCCCTCTTTGCCAAGCCTAGCTGCAGCTAAAGCAGCCTAAATGAAGTGAAAAGTTCATCAGGTCAGGCCATGGTTCCTGCCTCCATATGTCCTTTCCCTCACAGCATGTTATTTAATGACTCTGTATGCAGATATCAGGACAGACCACATGGAGTTCCACACCCGGCGAGAGGGTCTGTGGCAGTGGCAGTGGCTCTGGGTGTGGCTGTGGGAATAGCAGCCCATGCTCTGATTGCTGAGTGCTCTGCTGTGCAGGCAGCAGAACCTATCCCACACCCACTGGAGCCAGGGTCCCTGATGGAGCCAGTGCCAAAGCTCCTCTGCTTCCTCTCAGCATCCTCAGGCTTTCCTCCAGCAGCAAAGGAAGTGCAGGAGGTGAGCAAGGCTTCATCCTGGTCTTTACTTTTTATGCTGACCAGAGATCTGGTCTTCACGGTTTACACACAGACCCATAGGCACTGAATCTACAAAGCTATAATACATTATCACATCTGGTGATTAGCTGTATTTCTGACCCTTGTTTGCCACACAGTGGGTGAGGGATCCTTGCACCCTCCCTGCCTGGCCCCCCACATACCCATGCAGAATCACAGAGTCCCAGCTGTGGTCCTGTTTCTCTTACCAGATTTCAATGTAGCAAAATGTAAAGCTACAAAGCTCACAGACTATGTTTCTTACTGTATGTTATTAGCCTTATGAAAAGTGTGTTGTGTGGAGGGATCTAAAAGAGTTCTCCCAAGACCAAAGCCTGGTTAATGCTCCTCAGGAATGACAGGTTCAATCCCACATCATTTCTTCCTTAGGAACAAGTCACAGAAAATTAATTTCTCAGTAGCTGACTGAGAAGCACAGAATCAGGCATTATTAGAACTGAAGGATGGCATTAATAAAACATAAGGAGTAGAAACAGATCAAATATGTAAGACTCAACAGCTGGTTGTCAATGAATTCATGTTGCTCGTCAGACACTATTACATGCTGTTCTAATCACTCTCACCAGGAAACATTTCAATGCATTATATTTTAGGTCACAAAAATATTTATTTCTGTGACTATATGTTACTTTTCCTCTCCTTATTTCTCCTGGTCAAAAGAACTTCTATTCTGCAAAGCAGGAAAGGATCAGGGATCAATTCTCCTTATTGACTGTATACACCATTCAATGCTGGGTCCTTTTCTCTCTGTGCAATGACAGCGATGTGACATTTCCAAGCAGCAATGTTTGCAGACATCATGAGCCACTTTAATGCCATTTTCTATACCTCAGTTATCAGCAGCCATTTAAATAACAAGACTGTGAAAGAAAACAGAACTCTGCAGACCCCAGGCTTTGCCCAGAACTTTCACAGACTTGGGACAACCCAGTGCTAGGCTTGGTGCACAGTTTGCCACAGATCAGCAGTCTCATTGTTTGCCATGCTGCAGATAATAAAAATAATAATTTTTGCACTGCACATGCAATCAAAAGATGAAATGTGAATTGAAATGAACTGACAGCAGGACACAGACTTTACCCTGCATCAGAAGCTATACAGAGACCATCAGCTTTTTGCTCTGCAGGAAAAAAACACTAGGATAAGTGAAAAATGCCAGCTTGTGGGCACTGTGCTGCTGACTAGTCAAAGCATTTTGGTCGGCTTGGCACATGCCAGTACTGATATCAGATGTGGACAGTGAGAAACTCTCGGTAATAAGAGAGCTGGCAGCAAGATTTCACTGGTGTCCAGTTAGAGAAATCCTTCATAACCTTCTCTGGTGCTATGCACCCTGGTAGGAGAAGAGGTTGCTACTGAGGAAGATGGCCTATGAAACAAAGAGAAAGGCTCAGGGATCTAGTTATACACACATCCACCGAGGACCTTATGGTGTCCTTACAAGGGCTGCTCCTGTTAAAAGCTTTGCGGCATGGAAAACAGGCATGGGACCCATCTCTTCTTCCTCACAAGAACTGAGGAGTAGTTCAAAAGAAGAACAGATCTAAAAACATTATCCTGCCCAGCAATTTAGGAATAAGTGGAGGGAGTGGAAAAACAGCAATAAACATATAAACACCAACAAGTCAATAAAAGTTAGGCTAACCATAGTGAGCTGAAGGTGTTGCTTGAGTCACTGGCACATGACCCAGTATTTGATTTTAAAAAATCAAGGTTACTTCCCTGATTTAAAATTGAATCTCCAGGTACTTCCAGGAGTCAACATAAATAGAAGAACATTTACTAGCAAAAATATAGACACTGCCCAGCTGATTCCAAACTCAACAGAAAAATGTATCTTGATGACAATTTTAGGTTTGTTTACTCCAAACTGTAATAGTTTATCCAGGGCTGCTTTACCAGTGTACCTTAAGCTACTAATATCCCTCCAGGGACTATAGAAATATTTGTGTTTCTTTCAAAATATGACTCAGCACAGGCAGATTCCTTCCGTGCCAGTCCTTCCTTCCTGGCAGGTGAACTATATGGGCTTCGAGTAAAAACGGGACTACATGGACCTCACACAAAAAGGAGGCTTTAGATCATACTTAGAAGAACAACATTTAATGACAAGGTGCTTTTCCCTTCCCTCATTTTTCCAATGACATGGGAAGACTAAAACTGTCAAAATGCATGAGTGGCTCATAAGATGTGGCTCTTAGACATGAGCCAGGTAATTTTTTCTTCCCACATGGGTGGTGATGCAGATGTACTCAGCAATATTTCTTGTAAGGCATTTTAGATAGAGGCATCAGTTAAGATTGGGGAGCAGAGGCAGTAGGATTTGAGAATCATTCAGCATATGAACAGAAAGAACAAAACCATTTAGCACTAGCCAGCCTCTTGGATTAATCATAATTGAACAACTAAAATACCATCCAAGTTCCAGAGGAATTTGCACTTTTGCTTCTGGTTCAGATGACAATGATGAAGCAGTAAAGTTTGCAACTAGGATGAGCACAAAAGACAAGGTGCCTTCCTTCTTTTCCACCTCTCTGCAGCCAGTGTGGGATCTTTGATCAGACTTCAAAAGCCTTAACCTGCTCTGTTACAAGCTGAATCAGCACATGGAGGATAAGGAGTGAGGGAATGAATGGGATACAACCAACTGAAAACCTGTTCAGTTCTGTCTGATACTGAAAAGATTTCCTAGTTACAGGAGAGCTCAACTCATTCACATTCAAGCCCTGAAAGAGTCTATTTTTTCACAGCTTCTTAGCTGCAGTGGGAGAGCAGCCCAGAGGAGTGTTAACACTTCCTTTGTTCCATGACCTGAACTTAGCTAAATTTTCTCATGCAAACAGGTTGAGAATTCACTTTTTTTTCTTACTGGACATCTTTTCATCTTTTTTTTTTATTTAGCACGGCTCTCATTTCCAACAGTAGCATGGAATAGCTGCCCAAAACCAAGAAACAATTACATAAACATTGAAGAAATCAAGCACTATATTTTCGAGTGCATGGCCTTCATCCCATTCTTATCAGAAAACAAAGATTTGTTCCATATATTTCGTTCAATGCTCAAAATACTAGATACTAAAATACCTCACAATAACATAGTTTTAATTTTTAAAAGCCTATTCTGTTACAATTAATTATTATGTGATTGAAAAAAGATGAAGTTAGCATTTTGGAACTTGGATAAATGAGCACCTAACTTTTGGACTGCTTAGGCACCAGAATTACTCCAGAAGTCTTCAAAACTTATCTAGTTTATTGTCTGTTGATTTTAGCAGACTGTAGTTTGGTCACACAGGAGAAAGAGGTTTCCTATTATGGAAAATATGTACTTTTATGTTGTTGTTGTTGGGCTAAAATTACTATATTGTGCACTGACTCCTGCTAATAATAGAGGCAAAATTTGACAAGTGCAAAATGATGCAGCAAACATCCCATTGCTATTCCACCAAGGCTGTACATATGAAAACTATTGTCTCAAAGACAGAAAATACTAAATACCTGAAATATATTGCATGAGTGAAATGCATCCAGCTAAGGCAGGTAATTAAAAAAATTTTCTCAAAATATTTAAAAGGAATTATTATTATTTGTGAGGATTTGAGCCAGGGTTAGCTTAATGGCACACAGGGGAGCATGCTGAATGAAGAAACCAACTGGAGGGAGCACTGATTCAGCTGAATAGTGAACTAATATGCTGACCACATGCCCTCAAGGCATTGTGGTTAAATTCCTGACATTGATGCTTGAGTTAGGAATCATAAGTAGGTGATATATGTATTTACAGAGAGAGAAGATTTCTTGACTGGTGTATCTAAACAGGGAGTCAGTACTTTTGAGCTGCTGATCTGTGAGTTTGAAAGAGTAGGTGGCAATTATAATGATTTAGTGTTATGAGGCAGACTTATTCTTCTGGATTATGGCTTTCATTAGGATTTACAAAGATTGTTGTGCTATTCCAGCTTCTCATTGCATATAAACTCACTCTTGAACAAGAATTTTCTTGCCTCCTTCAGAAATGTCAACAGGAAAATATTTTACTCAGCCAGTTGAGAAAAGGGTAATAAAATAATAATATGCATTTCTCATTACTTTAAAAAGAACCATTTTTTATTCTTGCTTTGCAATAACCCTCAGAGTAGTTTAGGACAAGGTGTTAAAAGATGATTGGAGTCACCTCAAAAGGGTTTTGGTCTTTTTGAGAGTTAAGGTGGAAGTCAGGTCCTGTAGAAATTACTTTAAGTACTACCAAATAGCGAGGTAGGAAATAAAATAAAGGAAAGAGAATTTGACTTAATGGTAAAGAACTGGGCCAGTATGAAACACTAGGCACACAAGAGTCCTCCTGAAAGTTAGGGGTGTCACACAATATAAAAGATATCTTCTTTCACATTTTCCTGTGCCATGACTCTTCAATGTCTGCAGAATAAGAGAGCACAGACCAAGCACAGAGAATAAAAGGCATTGTCTATATGTTATTCCTGACCCTGACTCTTCAACAAACAATTGGGGGGTTTAAACTTTACAGTGAAGAGTAGTCTGCACTAACAATTTATGTCACATTACTGATAGAGCAAGCCAACTTCCAGTCACTTCATACTTTGGGGTCACCACACTATTAAAACCCCAACAGTATTTTCTGTTACTAACAATGAGTAAAATCCAAAAAACAAATAACTGTGATATTCAACTCCCAAATATGCTAAATTGTTTCTTGTATGTTCTTCTGTCCATGCATATACACATGCCATGCACTTATTTTCCAAATCTTCAAAACAGGAATACAAAACAGTGCCATCTGGACATTTCATTCCCTAGTACCCGGGAGTTTTAGGACAAGCTGGCAAAACACATCAGAAAACCCAACGGCTGTGTTCCTTCTCTATCCCAAACAATAGATAATACAAGAACAAAATTAAAGTGAATCTTGTTAGAGCAACTGCTGAGCATTGCACACCAGGCATGGAGTGCCTGGACTGCAGAGGATGTGCCACGTTGTTATGGTAACAAGATAACAACTTTGGTGCACGCAGCCGGCACTGTCACCTCTGAGACTGAAATCCAGATTGGCTAGGGATCTGTCCCCTCCCTTGCCCCATCACATCACTGCAAATGAGACCTAGTGTTGCTGTCCCAAAGTGCAGTCCAGGCCTTCCATGACACAGGCAGGGACTTGATGCCCTTCCCTGCGTCTCTCATGTCCTCCCCACGATCCTCAGGGTTTGCAGAAGAACATACTGCAAATGCCAGGACATTACTGGGTATGGTACAAAAGGACACAGACACACCATCTCCAAGTCACCATCTATCTCTAAAGATATCCATGAAACCTACTGCATTTTGGCTGAACTGGATAGCTAGATTGAATCCTTCATTTTAAACAAAGATGCACACCCTTATGCACACATATAAGCACACCCCTGCTTATGTAAAAGATGCAGAAGCCATTTTCTTTCTACTAAAAATAGACACCATTCATCCTCTCATGTCTTTTGTCTCACTGCCTTATACAATGCATAGCTGGTCCAGTCTATCCTCTGCCAGCAGAATACCATTTCCCTTTCTTCCTGTGTCCCAGCTTAACCTCTCTCCCTTCACCCCATCACTTTCTCCAGCTATCCATTTGATCATTGTTACTTTGGTGGCTCTCTGAAAGTTTGGATGGTGGGTTTCCAGGGACACACCACTGCTGGGGGCACCTGACGCAACCTCTTTGCTCCAGGTATTCTCACAGACAACAGCTTCCAGCATTTAGCTCCGCATGCATTAAGTAAAGAGTGTTTTCCTCATAGTGCCTCACTGCTTTGTCCCCTGCTTTTGCCACTGCCACATGGAGAGCTGCAATGAGAGGGGAAACTGGACCTTGTTTGACCTTGGCCAAGAACACTTGCACATCTTTCCAGGCAGGTGTCTAGAAAGTTTGCCTTCAGAAACAGTTCTGTTACCCATAATCAGCACAGCTGCCTGGAACTGGAAAATCAGCTTCCCATTAAATCCATGGAAGTGAGGTGCAGCACACAGGGGTGTCCCAGGGAGCAGATATCTGGAGAAGAGAGGGTCAGAGTGAAGCTGCACTGGCACAGCAGGGAGCACTGCAGACACAGTCTGTATGGCAAACCTGTGCTCACACCACAGCTCCACATGACACAGCCCTGACCTGGCACCCACTGCAGCCCCAGCCACCCTGCAGGAGCCTTGCTGCAGGATGGTGACAGCTCTTCTCTGAAGGACTCAGGTACTCAGTCCTGCAGCTGTTCAAACCAACATGATATTCCAGTGGTATTAATGCCTAACAAGTACCAATTTGGCACCACAGTGCTGAAGCTAACAGATCACTACCTGAGCATCAGGGGCTAAATGCACAGCACATATCCTCACAGCATGAGATGATCTCAGTAGAGAAAAGATTGTGAGTGATGGTCACATTGGAGAAGGATGAGGATGAAAGGCATTTTGCAAATTTCTGCTTTGAGGTCTATTTTTAAATATGATATATTGGCCTTGACCTATTTGTATGCCTAGAGAAATTCCTTTAAGAAAGTGGTTAAGAGACGAGATCATTATAAAGACGAACACCATGTGAGCTTTTTCTCTTAATATTATCTTGGAAAACCTCAAAGACCTTGTATCAACCACAGTTGATATAACTAAAGACATTTTCGATTTCCTGAACCCCTCTGTTACAGGAAAAGCACACACTGCACAAATGTACAGCAGTCAAAATACCTGCTTCTCACAGCATTAATTCCCTCATAGATTAGCTATAGTAAAAATGTGCTGAATTTTAGAGAAAAAAATCCTGCTTTGCTCTCTAAGCCTGCTTCTTTGAGTGTGAAAATACGTAATATTTAAGAAGCTCAAAGTGACTTCAATGTACACATCCCAGTGACGTGGCACTGGGAGTGAGGCAGTTGGGGCAGTTGTGTCTTTCACTGAGTTCCTTCTACAGCAACAAATCTACGGAGAGCTAAGATTGATTTACATGGACATTTACCAATTACATGGGCTTACCGAACTTGATCCTTTTTTTGACTATGTGTAAATATAAAGTAGAAGCATAGAACGAAATGTTACAAAATCAAGCTCTGGTTGTGGCACAGTAAGCTAAAAGTTTTGTATAGTAAAAGTTCAGCTGACCTGCTTAGGGCAGCAACACTTTCTGCCAACAGGATGCTCCGACCTCTGGGTTCAGCTGTTCTTTCCTCTTAAATCTTTCTTGGCTAACACGGAAGCCACACTGCTCTTAGCAGACCTGAAGTGATGACCCTTCAACTACCCAGGAGCTTATATGCACTTTTGTGAGAGCACAGAAACCTGAAATTTGAACCTGAGACAACATGCAAGTCTCATCCTAAAATAAAAAAAAACAAAATGGATAAAAATCAGAGATGGTTTCTTTCTTTTTTTTTAAAGAAAAATAGGAAAGATGTCTATTTTAAGATTGTTCAGATGCATATTATTTTAATTAATAGCAGAAGGTTCTTTTTTTTTTTTTTTTAATCAGCCTGCTTTCCAGAACAGAACATGCTTATTACATTCCCCTGGCTTTTTTTATTGACATGTTTTTGTCTATCCTACTGTTTCACCCTTTTCCTCTTTTCACTTCTTTCCTGTTATGAGAATTAAACTAATTTGGATCTCTCTGCTGAAGGAAGTTTTATAGGGAGAATTCTGGTCTTCACAACATACCATAATCAGGTGCAGGCTCACTCTCACCTTTGCTGGTCACTCAAGCCATGCTTGAAGTATTCTCAGCCTCTGGCTCCCAGCTTCACACCAGGCTGTAATCACAGCAGCATCTTCGTTAAACCTGTGCATCCTGGCTGAAAATGGAAAGGTGGTCTCCAAGACAGGACCTAGTCCATTAAGAACAGCAGGATCAGGACCTCAGAGTGCATGCTGAATTGAATAGGGAACCACTGGAGTGTGCAGAGCATTAGTGTGATATGCTCTGGGTACTCCTTCCTCCCCAAAAGATATACCATTTGTACAAACTTTTAGCAGTGGCTTTCACCTTCTGTGCAGTTTACATCTTTGGCATGATGCCCTAAATCTTAAGTTATATGAAACTAGAAGGGATTAGCAGCTTCTGTTTCATCAATTATATTACTTTTAATTGCCTTGAAGGACTCATCTGTCTTCACTCCAGTAACCTTTGGCAGCAATCAGCAGTTCAAACACCACTACTCCCACACACAGCAGCTCTTTTCAGTCATATTACGTTTACTGAAAGGTCCTTAAGAAAAAAACCACTCTCATTCAGATAGCTTTCCAGATGTATTCATTTAAATTCTTCTTCTAATAAAATTAAAAGATTAAGTATACTTCTGAGAAGCAAGAAAATGCTTCATCATCACCAGGAATGGGCTTTAAATTCTTGTCTGTGTTTTACAAACAGCATAATCAAAGTTCAATAGAGAATATGCAAAGATTGCAAATCTATAGCAGACAGAGAAATTTACATAAATAACAGATATGAATATCTGATGTTTACAGAAATAAAACTGCATGCTATGCAAACACACTAAAGTCTACAACATAAAACATTTCATTATGCTGATTTTTCAAAGCAAAGCTCATTGTAGGTGAATATGTAGGAGACATTTCACTCATATAATGCAAGGAGAAACATCTATAGAAAAAACAATATCTATATATTGTTTTGCTGTATTGCTAAAAGAAATTTGGGTATAGGGTTGGATGAAAATGGGGATTGTTTCCCCTTCAAGACCTTTAGGGTTAGAATTTCCCAGCTACAGCAGGGATCTATACAATTCAATGGGAACTTGTCATCCAAAGACCTTAAACAATCTCAAAAAATCTGTTCTTTAGTATCTCACCCTGAAAATGGGAATTTGATTTTTTTTGAGGGTCTCATGTAAAATACCAATATCAAGTAAACTGCAATGATCACACTAATTCTGCTCTGGAAATATGACAAAGTAACATACAAAGATGATAATTTACTTACTACTGTGAGTTAAACTGTGAAATATTATAACACTGTCAGCAGAGCAGTACTTAGCCCAATACATCCATCCTAGAGCTAGCCTTTCTCAATGTAGGACTGGAGGTTTATAAGCCAAACTGGATTCTTGCAAGTGGTTTCCATTGGGAAGCAGGAGGACCCTACAGGTATGGCAGAGGCAGAATTTTGTCTAACGCTCATTGTTTGTTTTTTAAGGATAAAACACTGGTTTCACTGTTATCTGGAAGACACGGACATATTGTCACATTAAGAATACTGTCAGTACTCAATCAAAAACATAAATGAGAACGGGAACATGGATAAATTAGCCTACAAACTTCAGGGATTAAAAAAAAAAAAAAAAAAAAAAAGCCCAAACCCCAAAATTCCAAAAAAAACCAAGGAGAACCAATACTTCAGATCTCCAAACACATTGTACTCGACAAGGTCACCCTCCTAATTCAGAGAATTCAGTTAATCCTCTGGATGAATGCAGCATGTGTTGCACTCCCAATGAAACTACACAGGCTCCAAGTAAGAGGCCATCAACTACTGCTATAAATGCAGACAAATGGCTGGGAGCCTGAAAAGCATCGTTTGATTTTCCTCTTTCCAATAAAAAAACAAAAAACCAAAGAGAAGTGTTTTACTGAAGGTGTCTATTGTTTGAAAGGCCAAAAGGTGCCTTTCCTTCTAAATTTTAGAAACATTAATCAAGAATGAAATAAACAACATGTGCAAGTCAAAGGTTAATATCCCAGGGTCTTTAATGTGCTTTTACCACCCACTTCTTTTCCATTAACACCATCACCTCCTCCCTGTCTTTCAACACCCCTCCAACTATTCTTGTCGTGTGTCTCACTGATTCACATGACTGAAAAGTAGTAATTATTTTGCAGTTAATCTTCAGAAAACTGCTATATAGGGAACAGGCTTTGCCTTCTGTTCCAAAGTCTGAATGGAATGACCACTAGAGAGAAGCAACTGTTTCTTTTCTCCTCTAAAGAGTTTGCCTGGCTTTTGTTTGCTTGTTTAAAGATGAGAAGACTAGTTTCACTATTACCTTGAAGACACTGCATCATACTACCACAAAAATATCATAAGCAAGAGGATAACCAAGGTCTATGGAGCAGATTTTGATTTTAGAGATAATGGCATTAGTCCAAGATAGATTTAAATTATTTAAATAATATGACTGTAGAAATTCACCAGCACTTTGAAGGATAGAGTATGGCTCTAATTATATCTGAACAATTAACCTTTACAATTGCGCTG
Organism: Lichenostomus cassidix; assembly: GCF_008360975.1. Lineage (NCBI taxonomy): Eukaryota > Metazoa > Chordata > Aves > Passeriformes > Meliphagidae > Lichenostomus > Lichenostomus cassidix. The sequence goes on along the minus strand of NC_139480.1, from coordinate 36,787,482 downwards.
TTTAGAACGCTTCTCTGAGTGGGTATATTCTTAATAATTGGGACATTAATTAAAATTGCTATCTAAATGGTTGTCAGAAATCTTCAGTAAAAAAAAAATAATTATTAGGCTGGAGTAGAAACAGGACAAAATAATCCCTCTCTGAATGTGTGTTCTGTCATATTCACTGGAAAAAAAAAAACAAAGGAAAGCAAAGAGAGGAAAGAAGACGTTGTTCCTGTATGTTCTCTACTTATCTAGAAAATACAGAGCATTATTTTAAAAATTTCAAAAGCATTTCCATATCAATGAGAAAAGGTACCAGAAGGGTAACAAGATAACTTATATTTTTTTCCTCTGTTGTTTCCTACAAGGTAAAATGAACCTGCTGGTATAATACACCTTTTTCATTTCTCACACTGGTGTTTTTTCAATTCTCCCTAAACTGTCTTCATGATTCTAAACAAATCTCTAGCATCATTACTTGTATTTACAGAATGAAGATTCTTTCCAAGACATCTTTTCAGCAGTGAAAACAAAGGCTACTGTGTTTACTCAGAAAATATTTCTCAAACTCCATTAAGTGGTTATGTTATAAAAGAGAAAAAAAAACCCTGTCAGTGAGATCTGAACACCTGTATAGCTCAGTTAGGGGAACCTCTGCCCTCTGGCACATCAAGGCAGCTTGGACAGACTGAGCTTGCAGGTTCCTCATTAGGTTTAATTCCACTCTATTGAACACACACTTTGCTGAATAAGGAAACCAGATGAACTTATAACTACTCTTCAAGAGTAGTTATGCTAAATGCTAAACATTTTGTATTTCAGCAGGTAGATATCAAAAGATTTGACCTCTGACTGTTTCTAGACCAGCTTCCTGGTGAATACTCTCAGATGATAACTCATATTAAAACCCACAGATAAGTCTATGATATATAAGTCCAAAACATGTTTCTTTCTAACTTCTGGCCTTATTTCACTATTGTACTTAGACTGTTAACTTTATTGCTAAATACTCTTCTGTTGTGGAGTTACTCTGCATTACCCTGGATGGGAAGGCACTTTCACATGTGCAGCAGGATGTACATTTTATTATCACTTTGGCCAACTCCAGAAATCTGTCAGGGGAGGCCATTTTCATGCCATGAGGCAAGGCAGTTGCATATTCTGGTGCTTTGCAGACAGATTTCTTCTGCCTTAAACACCAGTGCCTCTGTATCTGTTATTTGCTCTCCTGAATACTTCAGGCAAAAGGTTGTAGGACACTGTCAGGATTTTCACATCAGACACGTGGAAAACCTATTTCAGGCTCTCAAAGTGGAAAGTGGTAGTATAGGTCACTCAACAATATTGGTCATTTTATCTCACGGAAGCTATGAATGAGAGGGCTGGGTAGAAGGAGGATTATGCCTCAAGCAGCTCAAGGCTGGCTATGTTCTGTCTGCTCCCTGAAACAGCATGGGCACACACTGGAGCTAATAGACACATGTACAGCTAGGGATGGGCACTCATATTTTTTCAAATATACACTGTTATTCAGCAATTTGTAATAGTAGGCTTAAAAAAGAAATAGAAACAAACATCTTGGGTCCTCTTTAACTTTCCGTTACTTGCTGCTTCTAAAAATGCTTTTTTTGTTTGTTTTTTCCCTTTTTCTTCTCAAAATGTGCTACACATTTTCAGAAAATTAACTTTAGGATCTATAGTGCTAACTTTATCAGCAGTGCATATGCATTTTAAATAACTGGATTAAACTTAGGCTAGCCTTGACCGGCATATACTGGAAATCCTGTGTGCCAGTGCAACAATGAAGCAGCAGGAAGTAACCTAACACCAAGCTTCATTTAGCATTACTTCATGTGTAACTCTCCCACTGGGGCTACAGAGAAACTGCCAGGTAGTCCAGGTCCTGCAAGAGAAAGAAGCTGAGCTAAGAGATGATGCTGAAGCCATTGTTATGTCAGTCTGGGACCACTCTCTCTGTAAGGGACAGTGTGTTGGACCTCTGGAGGCCACCTCCATCTCCCTCCTGAGGAAAACCTTACTTACCCATCTCATTCTTCAAGGAAGGACATACCAGTTCTGTGGCTCTGATTATGTGAAGATCACAAAATATGTGTGTTGGAACATCAGAAGTGTCTGCTTCTGGCAAAATGTACTGCTTGCAGTCCAGGTACCCAAGAATCTCTGCCACCAAATGGCTGGAATAAATCACTTGACTTGCACGCATTGAGTGATCATCATAAAATGAAAATTATTGGAATTCACAGCCTAAAAATCTCTGCATGAAAAACTAACATGATATTACCAGAGAGAACAGCAGTTTGAAAACAGAAGGAGCATGTGATGGGACTGGAAGCAATCTGCAGGTAAATCTCAGCTATATTCAGGTCACGAACTCAACTCCCTTGTTACTTCCGAGCTTGAAATTTATTTAATAGAAAGAAATAAAATGTGAGAGGGAAGAGAATAAATTATCCTATTTTAACATCATTGAATTATGTGCCATGAAGTTATTGCACTGAAGTTTTCATCAGCATGAGCAGAGGATGAGTAAGCTAGGGAGGAGCACATTGCCAACAACAGCCTTCAGTTGTATCATTATAAATGTTTTTAAAAGTGCCTGTAAATTTGTACACTTGGGAATTTCATGGACCCACACCTGGTCTAGATCTGGTCTTTAATCATGTCATTGATGCTAGCAAAGGCTTGCAATGATCCTTAATAACTAGGGAAACTGATTTTGCTTTGCACAGATTGAAAGCTGTTAACTACTTTGCTGCTCAACATGTAAGCCATCAGTTATTCAGTGTTGTAACCAGTATGGCTGCCTACCTTTCTAAGGCAGATTACAAACAATAAAGAAAAAATGAAAAAACAAACCAAGGAAATGCCCCAAATGGCCACAGAATATGATAGTGCTTTCCAGGCAGTCAGCCAATTGTCCCCAAATTGGTTACTTGACAACCACGAGATAACTAAAGGAGTTTCGGGTTTTACCCATAATGCAAAGTATTTGCAATATGATATGTAAGGGAAAGATACAGTAATTGGTATAGATCCACTAAGTCCTCTTACAAAGTAGATATTTGTAAATTCCCCCCAAATGAAAATATAAATCAAAGATATTTTATTTTAATTTTCTATCAAAGCATACAAAATGAATAGCAAGGGAACAGGTTAGTAAGTAGCAAGAATTCTTAATTGATTTCTCTATGGATGAGATCACAGAAAATTATCTTACAGCCAACCTATTGTAAATAAGAGAAATACATGTTTTGTTTCTCATGTAATAGACCTTTAAAAAACAAATTACAGAGCTTTAGTCAAAACTGACTCAGTGTAGAAGTCAGTGTTTAAAAATTGACTCCATGAAAATGAGCAGCTACACATAACAAAATAATCGCAAGGACACAAGCATCATTTAAAAGGCACTATAGAAAATCTAGACTTAGATGTTATTAGCACACTGTCATCCAAGCTAATAATGTGTCTATGTTAAGCTCAACCTCTCACTTGCATCTTTTTTAGTGCCACCATCCCATTCAAGACTCCCACAACACTTTGCCATTTCCCAGCAAAAGCTAAGTGATGTGGACTGACATTTTGCCTTTATCTGTTTATTGATAAAATGTGGTGAGAAACTACTTAATTGTATAGGCATGTACATTTCTTGTACTTCACTTATTGTAACTTGTTACAGAAGTCCTTTCTTTCAACACCTTTTAGCTAGTTATTTAAAACTAACTAAAATGTCTTTTCAGTTCAGCACGTGCTGGGCACTTTCTAGGGATGGGAAATCTACCACCTTTCTGAGCAACCTGTTCCAGTGTTTACCACCATCATCATAAAAAACCCAAGTGTATCCTCTTTTAGTTTAAACCCCTTGTCTTATCACACAGGCCCTGCTAAAAAGTATGTTTCCTTCTTTCTTGTAGGCCACTTTAAGTACTGAAAAGCCACAATAAGGTCTCTGTGAAGCCTTTTCTTCTCCAGGCTGACAGCCCCACCTCTCTCAGTCTGTTTTCATACGTTTTCATCTCTCTGATCACCTCATGGCCCTCCTGAAGACCCCCTCCAGCAGGTCTATGTCCTTCTTATGTTGGGAATTCCAATGGTGGATGCAGCAATCCATGTGGGGCCTGACCACAGAGTAGAGGGGCAGAATCACCTCCCTCAGCCTGCTGGCCATGCTGCTTTTGTTGCAGCCAAGAATGTGGTTGTCTTCCTAGTTATCTCCAGCTTTTCATCTGCTGGTATCCCTGATTCCTTCTCAGCAGGGCTGCTCTCAATTCCTCCATCCCCCAGTCTCTATTAATACTGTCCCAACCCAGGTGCAGCACCTTGCACTTGGCCTTGTTGAGCCTCATGATGTGCCCATGGGCTCATTTCTCCAGCTTGTCCAGTCCCTCTGGACAGAATCCCATCCCTTGGTTGTGTCACCTGCACCACTCAGCTTGGTGTTCTCTGCAAACTTGCTGAGGGTGCACTTGATCCCACTGTCTCTGTCACTGAAGATATTAATCATTGCTGGTCCCAGTACAGACCCCTGAGGGACACCACTTGTCACTGATCTCCACTTGGATACTGACCTGCTGACCACTATGCTCTGGATGTGACCATCCAACTGATTCCTCATCCACCTTACAGACAATTCATTGAATCCATCTCTCTTCAATTTAGAGAGAAGGATGTTGTGAGCAACTGTACCAAAGTCTTTACAGAAGTCCATGTAAGTGACACCTGTAGCCCTTCCTTTGTCCACAGATGCAGTCACTCAATCATACAAGGTCACTCAGCTGGTCAAACAGGACTTGCCCTTGGTGAAGCTGTGTTCGCTGTCTCAAATCATCTCCCTCTCATGTGCCTTTGCACAGATTCTAGGAGGATTAATGTTGGACAGAGGGAGGCAGAAAAAAAAACACTAAACAAATATTGCTTTTATTTAGAAGTAATTCATGATCTGGGCACTGTATTCTGCTAACAACAAAAATCTCAGCAGGGTGGTTTTAAACTGGGATCTGCCCGCTTGGGACTGTTTATTTCTACTCAGCTGTCCAGACTGAAACCTGCTTATCAATGCAGAGCTTCTTTGCCTCTTTGCTGAAATTACCTCCAATGCTCTGCCAAAATAATGACAATGTTGTGACAGTCTCTGAAGGTTTGCTTTGATTACCTCTGCATCATGGTGACACAGAACCACTGGACTGCTTTGATACTCAAGAGAAAGGACAACAGGTTACATAAACAGTGTTTTCTAGCCACAGAAGACAAACAAATTCCTCCCAGACCCTCCAAAGTAACAGCCTCATTCAGTTATTACTGCTCCAGACTAAATCACTCCTAGGTTTTTTCGTTAAAACTGGTGTGTCTGCCTCTCTCTTAATAACCAGCCTGCATCCCAAAACAAGCCCTTCAAAAATGCTCTGTGCATCAATGCAGATGTACCACACTTCACTTTCTTTCACTTTTACTTAATCCTACTGAGGCAATTCCTACACGCAAAGTTACCCCCTTCTTATATTCTTCAGAATGATATTTTTCAGTTTCCTCAGATATATCTTAAAGAAGTCATGCCCCAAAACATATGAGTTCTACAGGAGTTTGTGTCTGTGACATGCAGCTAGAGCTTCACAATTAAATAATAGCAATTTTATTGGAGTCTCATATTGCCTGATAGTTCATAGTGTAACTCAGAGTCTTATGAAGGCTGAAATGCTTTCAAATAACTGCATCAATTCTCCAGTGTATATTCCAAGATATATTGACTTTTTCTTTAACTATTTTGGTGGCTTGGATGACTAATCAGCTTTGTTGTGAGTCAAAGACTTTTTGTAAGAATATGTGGATTTGCTACTTCCAGAAGAGCAATGCTGCATGAATTTGCAATGGTTTTAAATAGATCACAGCAACTCTTATCATCTTAGGTTCTTCTGCAAATTCATCAGCTGTTCCATCAACAATTTTTAACTGCCGGTTTCTGAAAGTTATTTGAACTTTTGCCAATTTAATGTACTTCCCCCTGCTTTATTGATTTTTAAGGCTTAATAACAACACATTAGGACATAGTCTAAAGATGAAAGTTTTATAGTACAGCTGGAGTTTTACCATAAAACCCATTCATCTGCAGTAAATAGAACTGTTAATAACAAACCATTAAACAATTTTGGTTTTGACATGCTCTTCCAAGTTGCCATGTTACCTAGGATTGGTTTTCCAATTAACTTGACATTTTACAAAACAAACGCAGACAAGGAAATCTATTTAAAAACAAGGTGGAAGTAAACAAACTGGCCAAAAAAAGTTGAATGTTACATACACATTGGAGGAAAAGTAACATTTAACTGTAAGAGGTAATTGACATCACTGTGAAAAAAGACAAATATAAACAAAACAGAATCCTTAATACAATAATGACTCCTGAAAAAGGTAATTGCACCATAATTTCATATTTGTAACTGTAAACTTAATTAATGCCTCATTTAGAGATTGTAGCATCTTTCTTATGGAAGATTTTTCTTGCCAAACCTAAACCAGTGAAATTTGGTTTCAAGAAATATCTATCATCTTGCTAATGAAAATGTCAGTAACAGAGAGAGAAGCAGCACATTTTCCACAAAGAAGAAGGTACATGTGTAATAAAACTAACATGAAAAATATCTCCTGTTGTTTTTATGACAAAAAATATTGATATATTTTCCTTCCAAATTAAATTATCTAGAACACTGGAGGATATCCCACTTAAAAGGGCCCCAGGATTATGTTTTATTTGTCCATGAACATGGTTCTGAATAATCAAAAAAATTCATGTTTTCTATTTGTCACTGACAGAAGATTGATTAAAATCTGGGGGAACAACAACTGCTACTATTTCTGTCAGCTCTCAGTCAAGCATTCTCTCTTACAATTTCTAATAGTGCTTAGGCTTTTTTTAACTTTATGCAAATGTTTTTCTAGTTCAGTATAAATATTAACTTTCTTTACTAACACTATTACTTCACCAGCTTTCAGTTACTTCTCAATTATTTGCAGTGTTTCCATCTAAAAGGTATCATATCAGTGGGCACCCTTCAAGCACCAACTGGGACCACCTCTGTTTCAAATTAGAGCTTAGCACCCACTGCTGCAGTACAAGTAAACCAAAGAGTCATGACTATATTGTAATGTAACAGAATACAATTATTATCATTTAAATTAAGTTTGGAGATGGGAAGTCATCGGAGATCAGAAGTCATCAGTAGATATAATGGTGTGACCTCATTGTTCTTGCTCACATTTCCTTTCTGTCTCTTGGAATTAGTCTAGAAGGACATCGCTGTCTCATTTGAAATAAATCTCCTGACACAGGTGTCTGGATGGGGAATACATTTGCTCTATGGAGACGTGAGCCTGACTTTAGCTCCCTAGACTCCACTTATACACAAACACTGCAAACCAATCACTGCAGTAAGTGAGATTTACCAGTCCATTCCTGAGAGAGCTGACCATCTTCATCCACAAAAATTAACAGTCAAAGCTCAGCAGATCTCAAAATCCACTGGCTCCATTTCACACAAATCCCTGGGAAAAGCCTTTTTTGCATGCATTTTCCTGATACAGTTACATAGAAGGGAGCAGTAGCACTTGCACCACCCAGCACTGTCCCCAGAGGATACCTGATTTGCATGCAGACAACCATGTGCACCAGAGCTCCAAGAAGCTAGTGAGGACCAAGGTCTGTCAGGACTGACTTTTTAAATGCTTCTGTCCTGCACAGGATTTCTGTGATGCCTCAAGGTAGTCTAAATCCAGAAAGCACATGGAACAAGGACTGGTGAGCCTTGGGAATACTAAGAGATGGGATTCAAAGCCGAATCCTGGTCTGTTGATGTCCAGTTGAGAAGAGAGGACAACTCATGTTCCTATTATCCCATTTGTCTTTTTTGGGTTAACAGAAGAAAACTTGCCACTCAATTAAATAGACACAATTCTAAATATAGATAGGGAAGTGGAAAAAAACCCCAAGAAGAGCTATTTGTATGCAGTCATTTTCCAAAGGAGAAAAGAAACATAAAAGTAGAGTACTGAGTACAAGCAAAACACACAGCAATTACCAACACATATTACATTTTTAAAAAAATGTTTCTGCAAGGAAATTTTACCATAGCATTTCTTATAATGATTGTCAGGCAAACACTGAGAATGTGGGTAAGAGTCTGATTCAACACTGACAAAATCCGAAGTCTTTTCATGGCAAGCATAGTATCAGGTCCTTGCAATGTATATTATACTGATTGGCATAAGCAGAATGTAATAAAAAACGCAGTAGTGTTTTGCCCCCATCTTGCTTATTTCTCCGACGTGATACATGAAATTTATCTTAAAGAGACCCAGTTCTCAGAAGCCAGCATCCATCTGCAGTAACCATTTTCCATGCATACATTTATCTTCGCAGTAATAACTGATCTACATATAAACAAACCAGCTCCTTACATACAAATTCTAACGCTCTCAGGCAGATTATTTCATCAGCACGTGCAGGCAATACCACAGGAGGCTTAGCACCAAAAAATGCATACACATCAGTGCAAGTCAGATTCCCTGCTAAAAAACCCAGCTACTCATCTCCCAGCCATACACCTCTGATCCATCTCGATGTGGAGCATAACTGCAAAATTTAGCTCAAATTAGATAACACTTCTCTAAGAAAATGAGAAACTCTCTATTATTATATCCCTGTGTTACCAGTAAAACATAATGAATTTTTGATCCTCTGCAGTAGGAAGCACAGTACTGCCAGCCATCTAAAGCAAACATTCCCAGACTCTGAAACACAGCTGTAAACATTCTTGCCCAAGGTGCTGATCTTGGTGGCAATTTCTGGCATTGACTCATGTCTACTTTTTCTAAGTCCATACCAGTAAAGCCTGGGTAAAACAATAGCTTTATGAAAGATTCTGTTATTTCCTATGAATTACTACAGCTAGCTGTCCAATGATGTAAAACTGACATTATTTTTACAATTCTCTTAACTAAAATTCAAACTAATTTCAGCTATTCTCTCACAGTATTTTTAGTTGAATCAATATCTTTCAGCCATTTTGAAAGCTGTTATGACACATAAACTAATACATACATGAATACATTCTTTAATACAGGGAAATAAAGGTTATGCTGCAACTCTTTTTTAGATACAGATAATGTTTAAGTGTTTATTAGTGGAGCCCAAGAGGGCTGTAGGTTCCCTCAACATACTGTAAGTGCTTTTCTCCCTGCAAGGTACAGCCTCACATCTCCTGCACTTTAATCCATACTGTGACTGATGGTGACCCCTCCTCACAATGCACGGCAATATTCACCAGTAAAAAGCCCTACAACTGCTCTGAATTTGGCCCCCTGAAGTCATATTACCATAGGAGTTTTTGATTTTAACTGTGGTAGTCTAGGCTAGATAGAACGTGAACTCAGGGAAGTAAGTATATTAAAAGGTTCCTCAATTCTCAGATCTGATTTTTGTTCATATTTAAAGCCCACAGTAGGGGAAAAAGGAGAGAATTATTTTTTTCTCCTTGCAGCACTTCAGAGTCAATACATTTACCAAGATACGATCTGAATTCCATTCTGATTTGCAGAATGGTTAGCTAATTGGCAAGCACATACAATTTAAGAACCAGATTTCATAGATTAAACTCATTACTTCAAGCTTTTTATGTTAGTCTCCGAGTCCCCGCATAACCTCTTCCCCTGCCGATTAGCTGCCGTGCTCCCTTTTCATATTTCATTCCCCTGCTTCGGTGCTGTAATCCAAAGCCTTCTCGGGAAAGGTTGCCTCACCTGCCCCCAGCGCTTCCTCCTGTCCAGGCTCCCTGTCTCGCAGCCCGGGCTCCTCATACCCCAGGCTTGACCCAAGGTTAGGGCAGTCTCTCTGAGCCACCAGCACCACGGCACAAATGACTCGTCTCACTGAACTGTTACATTTCCCGGAATGAAGCCAGTTACCAGGCGGCGGCGGCGGAGCTGGTTGTTGATCTGTGATACCCTCCAGCTGACTGCCTTTTTAGCATGCACGATCTTCAGGCCACAGACTACGCCTTTCTTTTGTGTCTGGAAAGCCTGTAGCAGTTGTTGGGCACTGGGAACAAACCAACCTTTGTATTGGGAGCTATGAAAACTCTTCTCACCTAGGAGGACTGCAATTCCTGTCCACCTTCACTAAAGAGAAAGATTAAACGAGGTCCGGGGATGTTTAAGGCTGAGTAGCCTACTCTGAAGCAGGGCTTGTTTTCTGTGTTGACTGTATGCTTATTATTTACACTGAAAATAAAGCTCATCAAAAGCTTGAAGTTGCCTTTACTTTGAAAGAAATACGTCATCTTCAAATATGCAAAGCAGGTTTACTGTTGATAACCCAAGAGTTATTGACCTTGTATTTCAGCTGTTCTCAGCGTGCACTTTGGCTTTTTCTGTAATAAGATCATTTTACCACCAGATGATTATTGATCACTTATGACAGAAACAAAAAGCCTTGAGCAGACTAATCTATTCATTGTGCTCAGTGCAAAGTGACATAAAAAATGACAAACACCCCCCTCTTCCTGCCCCCCTCCAAAAAAAAACAAACCCCAAAAAGCATAGTCACAGTCAAAATCACCATTTCAGGACAAAACCCAGAGAGCTAGGGAAGATGGCAAGCAACAGTTAAGTTTTACTGGAGACCTTCTTGGTGAACAACTACCACCTGGCAATAGCAATGGCACTGCCAACCCAGTATGATAGAAATTGAAGTCCTCGACACCTAACCCAAACCTGCCCGGGCCTCCCTTATGCTGCCCACCGAGGAAGGGGAGACAGTGTATGGCTGCATGAGAAGGCTGTGGAACAGGGCTGGCTGGCTCAGGACCCACGGGGCCATCAGCACCCTTGACGACCCAATGCCAAGGCAGTGGCAAGATGTGTGCCCCCTCCCCAACTTCTCCAGGTGGGCCCAGGCAGGTGGGCAACGAGCAGGTCATGGAGGGAGAAGCTTCTAGACTAACCTGCTCACAGGTTTCCACGATGTGCTTTCTCCCCCCTCGGGGGATCCAGACCGTGACACCCTGCTGGGGATGCTTTGGGCTGCTCTGCCCCTCTCCCCTCGGACGCCCGCCCCGGTGGAGGCTGCAGCGGGCTGCGGGGCGCTCCGGGCGGGGGGCACGGCCAGGGCTAGGGGACGAGCGGAGATGCGGCAGGTACCGACCGCGCCGGGGCCGGGCAGCGGGCTGCCTGTGTCCTCGCCCGCCGCAGATTCTAAGGTTAAGTGCGTGCTATTTCTCACCCTCACAAAAGGGAAGGGGAAGGAAAGATGATCAAGGAAACAACCCAGGCAGGGGAGCAATGGGGGGGGGGGGAGAAGAAAAGGAGGGAGAAACAAAGGGAAGAATAAAACCCTCTGTGGGAACAAGCAAACAAAGAGGGTAAAAAGAGCTCGGCGGTCTCGTCGGGGGGTAACCCCCCGCCGGGCTCCCCGGCCCCGCGGCACCCCGCCCCGACGTGCGGCCCCCCCGCAGCCCCGGCCCCGGGCTGCTCCCCCGGCTCGCACAGCCGAGCCCCGCGGGCAGGACCCGCGCCTGGCCGCTGGCGCCCTGGCAAGTTCGGCGGCGCGGAAACACCCCCGCGGGCTCGGGGCACCTTACCTGTCGGCTGGCACTCCTCGGGGAGCGGGTGGATGAAGCGGGGGAAAAAAACGGGGGGAAAAAAATAATAATAAAGCCACCCCAGTTTCCGAAATTGCACCGCTCGATCGGGTTACTATGGAAATCGTCGCGAGGAGGCAAAAAAAAAGCCAGAAGCCATCCTCATCCTCTCCGCCTCCGCGAGGCACCGCGGCGCCGGAGCCGCTGCCTCCCCGGGCGCAGCGCTGCGCGCTCCCCGCCGCCGGCCGCCGGCTGCTCTCCGCCGCCGCGCACGGCAGCGGCCCCGGCCCCAGCCCCGCGCCGCGCCGCCAGCGGTGCTGCCCCCCGCCGCACAGCTGGAATTTAAAGGGGCCGTGCTCTCCGGGCGCCGCTGCCCCCGCCGCCCAGGACCGGCTGGGTGTGCCTTTGTAAGCAAAAGTTTCCCGCGGGTGCGCTGAGATGCGCGCATCCGCGGGGACGCGGGGGATGAGCGAGCGACGCGCTCGCTGTGCGTAGCCCTGGGCGCTATGAATTATTATAGGCGTAACAGCAGGATCCAAAGGCCTCCACAGAGCTCGGCTGCAATGAGCGCCGTACACAGACACGGATAAGAGGCAACCCCGGCCCTGAGAGCTTGTAATGTGAGCAGCGAGGGCAGACAAAAGGGGAAAAAGTGTATAAAATGCATGAGGAAGGGTTGAAAACTTCCTAACCACCCCAACCCTCCCCAGCCCAGAAACCACGATTGCTAAATTGCAACTAAAATACTCAAAAAATACAACAAACCTTTCTGACACAGATCATCCTGCCTGTGTCCCTTATTCATAAACAGAAGAGCTTGTGGAGCCTGCCAGTCCTGAGAAGTGAGCTTGGCCTGCAGGACCTGCTGGCAAGCCTGGAGATTGGATTCATCTGAAGCCCAGCTATGGAGAGAGCTGTGCCAACAGCTGCCACTCACAGGCACATGCAGAGTGTGGCCTGAGTGGGTGACAGAGCTTAGCAGCACTTGCCACCACTTCCCTCAGCCCTATCTGTCCCCACCTTGACTCCTCACATGCTGCTCTTCTCTGTCCCACTGCTGTGTGAGCCATTCCTCACCACAAGCCTTCTCTCTGCTCCAGGTCCTGCAGCTGATTCAGGATGTACCACCCAAACAATGGGTTTTCACCCCTATAGAATATATTCTGCAGGTTTCTGCTGATGGGGAACGAGGCTTCTAAGTATTCCAGCTCTGAAAAATGTCTGCCTGCAGAGCACAGGGAAAGCCCATCTTTGCCCTGTTGTTGCAGTCTATATGTGATTCAGCTCCCAAGAAAGGGGAAAAGTGGAAAAAAAAAGTCTTCAAATGATTGCCTTAAACACCTATGAAGAAAAGGAGCCCCTTCTGGAGTAAAAATGTGGATTTATTCTCTCCAGAGGAAGACCACTTTGCAAGTCATAGGTTTAGGGAAGATAGCTTGCAGTTAGTGATTCCCATGATACCTGTGGGTCTTCAAAAACCCTTCCCCTTCCAATCTATCAGCCAGTCAAGCCTCGCAGCTCTTTATTTTGCACAAATGTTCATCAGTGATGGTCAGCAGAGTTGCACCTGAAACTACCTCATGAGTTGAGGGAATTAGCTACTGGAGCATGTTTGGATGCAGGAGTAAAAAAAGAAACAAAAGAAACAAAAAACCTCTCCTACTGAGCTGTGTGGTATTTCTCCATTCTGAATAATGCCTGACATTTCAGCTAGCCATTTCTGTTTAAGAAAGCAAGAGGCATAAAATATACAGCAGCTTGCAGCCTAGTGAGAGCTTAATGTTAAGAAACAAGAAAGGTTGTTTAAAAGGGCTGACCAAAAGGCAGGAATGGACAGCCACATTGTCCAGGAATCCAGTTTTGCAAATATCATCATAACTTGAAATATTCCTACCAAAAGACCACTGTAACTTGAAATATTCCTAAAAATAAATAAGGATAGATTTTGACCATAGTTTACACAATAAAACATAATGGGACATCTGAGGCTGCCTTTTCTTAAAGCTGTGAGACAAGAGAGTGCCTGAGTACCTTAAAATTAGAATTACAAATACATGAGTGAAGATCCCAGGTGACCGACATCTTTCAGAAATGACAGTCCCCGGAGTGGATAACCTGGAGGTTATTTCTTTCAGCGCATGAAAGGCACAGAGCAGTGAGTTATCTCAGCAGTCTGTGTGCTGTAAGACTTCTCCCTGAAAGGTTAATTGGGTTAGAGGTGTAATTTTTACCCAGCAGAGATGTGCCAGCAGAGGCCTCTAATGTAGATGCAGTTCATATTGACAGAACTATGGTTTTGTTAGCATAAAATTGTCACCATAGTGTGGAGTAATTTTGTTTTACCAGTTCAAAGATCAGACCTGGTGGTCCAGCCACATCTGCTCAGCCACGCTGTCAGAGCAATATGCAGACCACAGTACCAAAACAGACAGCAGCATGCACAAGGCTCCTGCCTCCTTTTTGCCAATGACTACTCTGTGATTGCTGGGTTTTTTGGTAAAAGGTTTTGCAAATGGATAGAATATTTTACTGTTTCTTAGGCTCAACCATTTAATCTCATGCCTCAAGCAGTTTCAGGAGCCTGTGTCTGACAGCAAAACAGTAACCAGTCCTCTAGTTCTGTAGGAAGTGATATTATGGAGCAGAGAAATATCTTGAAAGCTTACTTATTAGCAAGAATTTTCTGCAATGGCTTTTGTAGTTTTGTAGAGAAAATATCTCAATAATTGCCTATTTTTCCCTTTTTTGCAAAATATTTGACTAACAAAGTGTGCTGAAGAATAAAAAGGTGATTCTCAGAAAGCTTTAAAATAAACTGCATAGTTGTACCTTTAATATATGAAACTTGAACACATTAGTTACATTGTTTGTTTCTTCTGCGTGAGATACAAACAAGTATGTTGATATCATTGACATGAGATTAAATGTGAATTTATTTCAGGATACACAGTAATTTGAAATTGCAGAATTTTGGCTTGTGTATTTAAGTACAATCAATCTTAGCTAACATGTGTTTATGTAAGTGGGATGACCAAACAATGACAAACTTACAAAGGCACACTAATGTATTATCTCTGTGGACTTTCAGTCCTTTTAAAATTACATCACCATATGACATGTGACCTCATTACAAAGACTAAAGGAGTCTCCTATCAACCATAAAGATTTAAACTTTGCTAGTCAAATACATTAGCACCTTTTGTCTGTTAAATCCCCATCTCAGACAAAAACCTGTTTATATGACTCTGGAGTCAAGTGACAGAAGAAGAGTGTGCTTCTTCACCCCCCGATGATGCTGTATTAAAGCAAAAGTTTCTTGCTACATCAGTATTAAAAACTTTGAAAACCTCAAGCACTGATGTTTGTCTCAAAATCTTAATTTAGACATTCTGCATATTCTCAGTATTTTCTGCTATAAAATAAAATGCAAAACCTTTTTAACTTGGCATAGAAAGCATGGTAATCTTGTGTCACATATCATATATTTGCATGTCCAAATGCAAAATTACAATACAACCTTTAATATCTGAAAAAGTTTTCAGATGAGAATAAGCAGGTAAAGCTCAGGGATTTCACATCTTGCAGGTCAACCTTTAGGGGAGCTCTTGGCTTCTTTCTGCAAAGATACTCAGGCACCTGGACAGGACAAGTGACTGACATTAGCACAACTCCATCCCGATCTACAAATGCCAGAACTCCATTCGCACCTCTGTACTTTAATTTTACATTCTCCCAGGTACCTGCTGTGGCTATTTGTGCCTGCTGTGGCTGTTTGTAAGTTTGTAAGACCCTTCCCTACCTGCCTGCCTGCCTTCTCTCAGGCACTGTGACAGCATTTCCTCCTTTCACAGTCAGCAGAAAGGTTTCCTTGCATTTTCCAGTTTGTCATCCTGCTGAGCATAGTGTGAGTCCATGTTCCTGACACTCTTGTCCCTCCCTACCTCAGCAGAAGGACAGCACTGCTGGAAGATGCAGAGTTAGTGGGACAGCAGGTGCTGGTCGTGCAGAGGGACACTGAACCCCAAAACCACCAGCCTAAGCTCCAGGCCACATCCCCACTGGATAGTGTGCACAGCAGGAGGAGAAAGCCTAGATGGAACTCCATATGTATTCCAAAACCATGGGCACAACATGTTTAGGAGAGGTAACATCCTGAATGCACTTCAGGGAAAATTCCAAACTAAAAAAAAAGAAAAAAAAACGAAGAAAAGGAAAAGGAAAAGGAAAAGGAAAAGGAAAAGGAAAAGGAAAAGGAAAAGGAAAAGGAAAAGGAAAAGGAAAAGGAAAAGTGTCTATCAAGAATAGAAAATTCCAGTCTCCATCAGGGGAATGACTGGATAAGACATTTCAGATCATCTGTTTGTTGTTAGGATTGCCTTACCCCTTCTTCGTTTAAGTGCAGCCACCTGGCAAGCACCATCCTCCTTACAGGTTTTGACAGTCTCCTTTTTTCTGCCTCATTGGCCCTTTTAGGTGATTTTTTTGCATTTTTTTCCCCATAAATGACTAATTGGATCTTACTATAAATTTTTCTGAAACACTGTTGATATTACAGTTGTCACTGACTAGGGGCTGTATTTTCCAACTGCAAGTATGTTCCATTTTCAAGTGTGATGCTGGAGTCACCATTCACTGGCATGTCCATGTTATCTAGAAGGACACACATGAACCCAAGACTAAAGCATTCCTGTTTTCAGGTGGCAGGGGTATCTCATAGGAGGCAGTGTAACCTGAAAAATGACTTCTACTCCTTTCTTGTAACTCCAGGCAGGGGCAAATTCACAAGAATGGGTATTGTGAAAGGGAAATAAGAGAGAGAAATTGTATTTTCCCTTGGCAAAAAAAGTTGCTGTAGTAGTTTCCATATTTCTGTTAGCATATTGATACATTCTGTATTCTGGAGATCTCCTGGCTATATTGAGATGTCTTATCACATTCTCCTCCCCAAGATGTCTGCAACACCCATAGCTTTTTCCTTAAGATTCAAGGAATGATCCCCAGAAGGCTGTAATCCTCACTGAAAGCAAATCATGTATATTGATCTCCTGTTTATGTGTACACAAACCCATGTGAATGCACACCTATAGGAAAAGAAAAATGTAAAGTCAAGCATTCCAGAATTAGGAAATAACACAATTTAAATTGTCTTCCAAACTTAATTTGGCCACTTATGCCTAGTCATATTCTTAAATGAGCTCATATAAGATTTGGTGTACCTGTTGGATGATATTCACTTGATGAGCATCTTCTCAGTTATATGTTTTATCTTAATTACTCACGATATAGTCTTGTAATGTCTTTATCATGCCCTGTAGGCAAAAATTTTGCATATCTATGTCCCTTAGTAGTGTAGGCAGTAAAACTTCATCATTAATTAGCACATGGGGAGTTACTGAGAACAAAGGAGAGGAAGGTTCCCTCCTCAGTTTCCAGCACTGACACCACCTTGGAGCAGAGGGAAAATGAAAGCCTGTCCTTCCACTTGGATCTTGGGATCATCATGCCCTCTCCCCTGTTGGGGAAGGCAAGACCCAGCTGCCTGCAAAGCTGTGAGGTGTACAGGAGTGCACAGTGATGTGCAGGAAACAATGCAAGACATCCCTGCAGCATCTGGCAAATGTGATTTTCCAAGATCTAATAGCTTGAGCAAGTTTTGAAATGGGTTTTCTCAGCGAAGATGGAGTCTCCATCACCCTTACTTTTGGCTGCTGATGGAGAAGGCACTGCATAGAGCAGCTGGGGCTTCCAAAGTGGCCCAAAGTGGAGATGTTTCTATGGAATGGTGAAGGACATATCTATGATTAATTCACTGTTAATTTTCAAATACCTGCACTAAAGCTGGAGTAACTCAAAGGATAGAGCACAACTTTAATATTGGTAAAGGAGCACCATTTTTTCCAAGTCTTGTTTTTACATGCAGCTGAATTTTTCAACAATTTTGGTTTTTATCACACTGTGGCTGCAAAACAATCTAATACTGAGAAATGGACAATGTATTACAAGTAGCTAAAATGGCCTGTTCACAGGAAAAAGAGGGTTAAACATTTATTTCCTCTTATATTATCAATTGCAATATGATTCTGAAGAAGGGGTAAGCTCTGCAGTCCCCTGAACCAAATTCACAACTTCTTCAACAGCATGTTCTACTTTTTATATACTTTTAGCATTTCTGGAAAATTCACTTTCCTAATTTCTGCTGTTGCTATTAGCCCCAGACCCTGTATGTTTTATACCAGCTGCATTCAACAGAAGGGATACCTAACTGGGGATACAAATTGCCTGCTGAATGGTCCTCTTTGACCCCATGCTGTTACTTTTGACCTCAGATGGCATAGAAAATGCTCTCCCATTGACTTGCTTCCAAATGCCAAAAAAACCCAACCTCCAAACTTCTAAACATAACACAGAAGGAAAGCTAAATTATTTGAATTAAAATAACACTGCAAAACTGTTATATCATAAATACAGCCATAAGAAAGTTTGATAAAGATGTGCCTCCTGATACACAGAGTAAAAATACCCTGAATAATGATTTGGTATTGTTTACAGAAGAGTTTATATACATTAGAAATTAGTTTCCATAGCTTTCTTTCTGAAAACAGAATTTTCAAAGGCAAACAGATTTTTTTCCCTATAACTGGATATCTGCCTGGCAGACATAAATATGTTTCTGTCAAATTCACCATTCTGCCATGGATTTCACAAAACATCTTAGGGAGACACGGACATGGTTTTGCTTCCTTTATTAATCTTTCAGCTCTTTAGTTCTCACATGACCTGGATCTCTTCTGATCTTCTGTATTTTAACTCAGAAGCTCTTGCCAGAATACTCTTTCAACTTTGTTTGTAGTTGCGATACAAGAGGCCTGCAAGTCTTGTTTTAATTTGGGACAGAACTTACTTCTTCCTGTAGCTGAAGACAAATGGCAGACATCAACTTCCTCATGTCTCTTGAAGTAAAGCCTTGATTCTCTGTCTAGGTTAGCTGGCTAATTTATATCCTTTCTTAATAACCAAGTTCTGCTGTTTATAAAGGATTGTGGTCTTCAGTGCTTAGTATAAGCAAGCACAGAGAGGAAGGATGTGCTGAGAAGAGTATTTTCTGCAAGATACATATAATAGCCTTTCTGCTCCGTGTGTTCCTGCTGCAGTCTCAGCTGTAGCTGTAGGTCCTGATTTAGGTAAGGATTTAAAAAATGTTGTGCATCACTTAGGGTCAATTAGACTAGCAATGACCAGAGGTTTAGACATCACATCCTGTAGAAAAGGGCTTTTTTCTCAGAAGCCTGTAAGAGGTACAGGATCAAAGAGACCAGAAACCTGGTCTTTCCTTTATATCAAAATGGTTCCTAGCTAAATTTCTGGGGCTCTGTATGCTAAAATAAGAGAGGCTTGTCAAAAATAAAGCTAATAGTCAGTGGTGAAATTCCTTACCCCAGCAAAACAATTGAAATGTGAAGTGCAAATTAAGGATCAGAAAGGACAGAAAGAAAATAGATGTAAAAAGATCCTTGCAGAGGCTCCAGACTTTGTCACATCAACTGTTGAAGTTAAAAGGTTAGCAGAGTTGATCTGACTGTTAATATTTCCTCATAATTTCATTCATGAGAAAGATGAAGGAAAGATTTCCACCAGTTTAAGTTATTCTGCTTGAGTGGAACAACTAAACCTTAATACTCCAAATATACAAACTCCAAAAAGGATCACACAAGAATGTATGTCTCAGATTGTAATTGGAGTAGATCCATTTGTTTGTGTAATTGCCACCAGGGTGGAAATCTGTGCTTCTGTATTTGTGCAACTGCAATTATTTCCTAGGAATGGACCATCTGAATTTTAATATCCCATATATTCAGTGCAACACAGCATGTTAAAATATCTTGACCTTTTCAGTGTTCCATAAATTGATTGGTTGTTCCAGTCCTCCCTTGTTTACAGTCCTGAAAACTTAGAAGAAAAGGTAACATGGCTATCTCTGAGTCATATCTTGTATATTTATCAGCATTTTCAGAATCACTCTGCTGGTCTCTTGAAGGCTTGACAGAAATTACATACTGTGTGCCTGAGGTGCAGTAGCATATAAAATCATGCCAGAAAAGGCAGGGATAAGTGCTACAGGTGGGCTCACAAGGTCCACTGCAGGTGGTCCTGTTGAAGGTCACATTGGTGGACCAGTATTGTTATCAAATTGTGATCTCTCCAGTGAGTTTTTCTGACAGCCAGATAAACCTCCCGCTAAATAAATATCATGTGCAACCTTCAACCAACCAAATGTAACTGTTTAATTAATGTGCTTTTCCTAAGTAAATTAAAAGCAGAGGCGAAAGGCTTCTGGTCTTTTAAGGATGAATAAAGCAGAAAATGTAATACCAGATCTGAACATGAAAGGGAGAGAATCCTCTTAAAGCTGAGGATGTAGTGGTAATGCAAAGCAAGAAAATGATTATTCATTTCCAGGCATCACCTCAAACCGATGGACCACTGAAAAGAAGATACAAATTGTAATAAACTGCAAATGTTGGAGGAAGGTATTAGCATCGATCCAGAGAAAGAGCACTTGCCACTTTTTTATTGCTTGTCCTCCATCAAAGAGGGAAGAGGAAAAATTCCCATTTAGTAGTTCGTTACAATTATTACTCCCTCAAAAAATACCCACCCTTAGAATGAAACAGAAATGCTCTGAGGTGGCTCAAATTCTTCCTCTGAGACTAAATGTAGAAATTTTTTCTGAAGATACTTTTCCACCTCCAGATGTGCCTTCAGGTCCCATGTGTGCGTTGACGTAAATTTCTCTGCCTAGTGAGTGTTACTGCTTTAGTAGCTTCCTACAAGCATAGCTTAAATCATCAGCCCCTTCAAGCAGCTGCAGGAGGAGCTGTTTTGTATCAAGCACTGAACAGGACAGGCTGAGCATGCAGTTACCTGTGCTGCTGAAGTGTGGTGGAACAGGTGAGCATGTCCTGCAGCTCATCTCTGGTGTACTGATCACTACCACCACACTGCTTCTACAGCAGCTGTTGCCAAACTTCTGCTTTCAGGTGTGTATCACCATTTGAAGTCTCACATCCAACCTGGGGTGTGGGGAGTGCTGTGAGACTATGAGACAAACCATGTAAGAAAGCCTGAAACACAAAGAAGACTTCAGTTCCTCTCTTCTCTGCATCCCGTGGAGAGCAGTGCTGACTATCCAGCCTCCTGCTGAAAGCAATATCAAAATGAACAATAATCATATTAAGGCGAATCCAGACAAAACAGAGCAGTTGCTTATGGGAAGAGGAAAGCATGTTTAAGAATTTTCTCCTTATTTCAAAAGCATAAATCTGAAGACTGTTAAAATAAGTCTCACTGTCAAGTTTTGGACTTACTGGTTTTGGATTTCCATTTATCTATCATAATAAAACTCACACATTTCTGTCTTCAATTAATAAGAACATTTTGGACAAGCCACAAAGAGCTAAATCTGGTCACTGCCATGTTGATGTTACTTCCTGCAGATCTGCTGCTGAAACTGGAGCTCCCGGAATGCTGACCAATACAAAATGTACCAGCCTTTGATCTAGCAATAAAGACCATCGTATGCTGATCACTAACACAGCAATCTGCCCCTTTTCCTTCTTCTTTATTCAACGTAGACCCTAAATCAAGGCCTCTCTTCTGGTAATCAAAGGTTTCACTGCCACTGGATTATACTATTTAAGATATTACCTATGTATATGTTACCACTTGTAATGCATGCCCTAACAGAGACTGGGTATCATCCCATTATCTTTCCAACAAAACAGAGGAAGTGTCATGGTCAGGAGGCAAAAGAGCATTTATTGCCTACATCATCTGTGGAAGAAAAAAACCTGGGATATCTGTGGTGGTGTAATTTGACTGACAAGCAAGAAACCTGCAGTAACATCAAGCTGTGGCTGTTTGTGAGAAAGGCAGGAGAGCAAAGGCAGGCATCTTCCAGCAAACATAATCACAGTAGGCTAGAAAGAATGGAAACCTATACCAAGAGAGTAACCCTCTATAATGGTGGAGGTAAATGCTTATATAGGTATTTATCTCCAAATTATCTGTTTTATCATCAGTGAAAAATTAATATCTGGAGGCTAAGCTATAAGATTGTTTGGAGTGGGATGAAATAACAGTGAAGTGTATTATTGTGATATATTCATGTTATGTTCATTAACCTCCAGCTAATTTGGGGCATATGGAATGGACACACTATAAGTAGGAAACTCTTGCAAATTTGCTATCTGACTGAGTTGTACAGGAGTCAAAGAAAGGCACAAAGTGTAGGGACATGCCCATGCCCACATGACAGATGGGTGCCAGTGCCAGAAAATGGACAACAAATTCACAGAGCTTGCATCTTACACTTGGCAGACAAGCTGTGCAGTTTATGGTTCTCAAAAGGGACAAAATGAAATATTCCTCTTGATGGCCAAACACTCTAACACATGAAAACAGGACAGTATGACTTAAAAAACAAAAAAACCACAACAAACCCTGTGTACCTGAAAACTTGTTCAGAGACCCATTTATAAATACAAAAATTTGATTGTCAGTTTGAGGTGTGAGCCACTGTACATGTCTAACTATAGCCTCTCCAAAGTCACATACAGCACAAATGCCTCACTTACTGATTTTAAGCTGGGTCAAAAAGACGGAAAAGGCCAAAGGAGAAGGATATTTCTTTCTTTGGCATCCACTATATCTTATTTTACTTCCCTTGTCAAGGCTTTTCATTGATTTCTGGGAGAGTTTGGCCAGAAATAGTTTGAGAGGATGGTGCTTATGAATTTGTGCATATTTTATTGCTAGGACATACTGCCAATACATGACACATTTCAAGATCTTTCAAATAGTATGTGCTTAACACACAGTGAGAAGGGTTTTCTCATAAACCTTAGTTAAAAGGAAGTGTACAGTTTTCTTTCTGGAAAATAAGAATGAGTCATCCATGCACGCATTTGATTTCCAGATCCAAGAGTCTGCAGTCTAGACTCATGGTTTTCATTTTTCTGAACACCTAATCAGTCTCTACGTAGGCTGTTACATCCTGATGTCAGTGGGATGCTTCATGAGGATATAAAAAACAGAGCTGGAGGTACCAGAGTTTTCTTCCAGGTGAGAAAGTACAGTAGTTTTCCAAAGTGGCTATTAAAAAAACCAAACTGTGTCCTATAAGTTGAGGGACCCCTTAGTCCTCTCTGTGTCTCATCCACAGAGAAATTACTGCCTATCTCTGTTAAAGTATTTATAAATTCATTTCTGCTTTCTCAGAGCAAGCAGGCTTTTAAAACCCTAGTTGTACTCAAGTAACAATTCAATTTGGCCCTGAGCTCTGCAAGACCACCAAAGGACTAGGGGATGATTTGCCTAAGAGAGAGGCTGCACATGCTGACAGGTGGAATAAGGGACTTAGGAAATGAGAAAGTGGTGATGACAAATGGCATAATGTTACCCAAAGGAGCCTCAGAGAAGAGGTTTCTGTTCCTTGACTCCAGTTCCTCAGAGTGGAGTCCATGTTTTCCCTTACTGCAAGGGTGGAGGATCAAAAAGCCATCAGAAGATGCACACATACACACACAGAGCAAAGAGCAATCATTCCTCCCCTGAATATGTCCTGTGTTATGTTTATATTTCCCAGTAACTTCCCAACATGTCAATGATTCAATGATTTTAGGAGAGAGTTCAAATCAAGGTGTGTGTTGGACTCTACTGTCCCAGATAGGAAGGGGGCAGAGGAGATCCCTCTGCTTCTTGTGTAGATCTCAGATGAAACAGCTTCTCCCTGTTTCTCCCTGAAGCAGAAGAGGAAATAAGGCATTTGCCAGAAGACAAACAGAAGAGGAACATGGATTAAACAGCAGCTTCCCCAGTAGTCAGTGCAGCAGACAGTGCAGCACTTTTCCAAAGACTTGCTGGTGTGAGTCACTGTCAGAGACAGCAGTGCAGGGAGCAGGCTGTGGAGAGCATCCTATGCTGGTCACCCATCCTGCCACCCTCAGCACTCCCAGTGATCTCCTCCTGACAATGTCACACAGGGATCAGAAATTAGGCTTTGAATAGAGAATGCTCTGTAGCCCTAAAGCTGCAGCTGTGCCTCTTCAAAATGAATGGAGAAGTCCCTAACTAGCAGGAATGATGCTTGGATGCCCATGTTCCTACAGCAAGAAATTGTTGTAGCAGAAAACAAAACCGGTCCTGATGGATGAAAGAGCAAATTTGAGTAAAGTAGCAGTGTCTTCCAAAAAGCAATCTACTTTCCATCCATATCCAAACGAAAGCTGTCAATGCACCTGCCGTCAAGGCAGTTAGTCACTTACGTGGGGCTGCAGGTGCAAAACATTGCTTGATCTGCTCAAGTCCCCCACTTCTGTGGTGTTTAAATCCTGAGAAGATATAAATAACCTATCTTTATCAATTCAGTTGATATTTAGCTTCTAGCAGCATATTGATTCACAGAAAGGAGCAAAAGAGCAACAAAAGAAACTGCAAGTAGTAGAAATGGAAATAATATGCAGGAAAAGAAAGGCAGCTCATGAAGCAGGTGAGAGCAGCCATCCTGCTGCTTCCCAAAGCCCATGAAGGTCTGCTCTGCGTGGGCAGTCAAGCTCTTCAGTCTTTGGCACATCTCCATTCTTCCCTGCTTCAGGTGGTCTGTGCTTCTCAACTCCTCCTGCCAAGGCAGAAATAGACTGTAATATGTGATAAAACCCCAGTCCTCTCAGTCCCCAGATATTAGTGAATTACTATCCAAAATAAAAGGCTGCATTTAGCGCCCAGCTTGCTCACTGATAGTGCCTTCAGTGTGCTGAGTCTAAGGGAGCAAGGTGTCCCTGGTATCACTGGGAACTCAGCAGTGACCCAAGGTTCAAATGTCACATGGGCAGTCGATCTTCCTTTTGTGCTCTGTAAAGCTCAGCCAGCGGGCAGCGATTCCATCGCTTGAGTCACCCCTGGTAAAAAGCGCACTTGTTTGCTCTTCCTTTTTTGTCTTTCAAGGTCTCCTGAGCCAGGAGCAAGGCAGCAGCTCCCAGAGAGCTTGAGGCAAGCAGCAGTGTGCTTCCAGGGATTCTGACTGTGCTATGGCACATGTAGGAATCAAATCAGCACTGCAAAATAGGACTTCTCTGCATTTTCTGTGCTGATCAGAATGTTCGAAAATAACTGGAAAGCTTGCTCTTTTAGAGTTATGCAGGGCTCATGCATTTTTTCCCATGAATTTATATTGACACTACTTACCATTTCATTATCTGTTTTCCTCATACAATAAATTTTGTAGCTCTGAATTTGATTTCTACTGTTGGTGCTTATTATGTCAGCATGGATATATCACAATGTATCCAAGAGAGGAGAGAATTGTAGAGAAATGTTTATGAGAACAATAGAAACTCTTAGGAAAGATGGACAAGCTTTCAGTCTCTGTTTCTTCAGGTCTGGCAACTTTTATTATGATTACAGCATTAAATACAGAGAATTGTATGAGAGTATTGTATGAGAGGGGAAAATACTCATAAGTATTTTTGTTGCCATCTTTAAAAAGCCATTTAGAGTCATTACTATTCAACTCAAACTCTTTAAAATGCTGGTTTACATCTTTTAATAGTTGCTGTCAAGGAAAGTTAGTGCTCATGATCTTTCTGTAAGGCCACATCCTGGCCACTGCTCATATAATCAATTTTCAGGCTCCTCATAATATTTTCCTGACATATCCAAAGAAAAGAAATGCACCTCATACAGAAATAAAGTGAAGAAAAATCTGACATCAAAATTACCTGAGGCATAGTTGTTCCCTAGAAATAAAACAAAATTAGAACCAACATAAAATTCTAAAAGTATAGAAATGTTTCTGCATCTGTCAGAAATAGCACCACAGTTCCAGGAGGTTTGTTTGCATTTTCATTATCACTACTGTAAAGTCCACGTTTCGAAAGCAACAACTCTGTAAATTTTGTTTTGTAGCTTTTAGCTTTAAACAATTCCAGAAAAATTGGGGAGGGCTTAATTTTTTTGTTAATTTAAATTATTATCCTTCTGTGGCTACATCATAATCTTATGCTCACTTTCCTAATTTGACTATATATATTTAAAAGCAACAGCAGAGGATTTTTTTAGTAAAAGCATTAAAAACAATCACTTGAACTATCAGCCATTTTACCAAGCTCTGGTACTGAATTTCTTTCCTTTGTCAGGTCAATAAATACGTCAGTAAATGAGTATTTTGCTTTTTTGCACAAACTCTTTTCAGTAATTGCATCTTCTACGGAACATCAAATCTTTTGGCAAAAGGACCATAGTACTGAAGCAATACTTGGTTGTATAACTGTGAAGATATAATCCAGAATAAGTGCTTGGCCCAAGCAATAATGATTGAGATCTCAACAGAAGTGTTACAGGTCCGAGTAAATTATTCAATTTAATGGTTACATTTTTTCAACATGGAAAAAAATTCCCACAGATTGTGATTGCTGTTGGTTTGATCTGTGTCTTGGCAAACCCCCAAATATTTAGGGAAACAACAACAAGAAAAAAAACTTAGTTACCCTTGCAGATATTTAAGCATATTCAGTGCTCACAGAATGCTGGAAAGTGACAAAAAAAAAAAAAAAAAAAAGAGACAGAGAGAAAAAGAAAGAATAAAAAAAGCAAGAGAAACCTGCATCTCTTAGTGTCTCCTGCTTGTGAGCTTATTCCTCACACCACTGGGGCCAGGAGAGAACCCCAGGCTGAGGGACTTGTATGGCACAGTCCCCAGCAAAGCACAGTAGGGAGCTGGGGCTAAAAAAAGCCCCATTCTATCTTTTTGAGGAAGAAAGGAAGGCAGATGCAATATTTTTAGGAGTGGGTGACAGCCGAAATTGTGTCTTGTGAAGTTGCTCTTTGATGAATGTATAGCATACCTGGAGGAAAAATAGGAGTTTGCCAAGTGCAGACATCTTCTATTCTCATATAACTAAAGCTGCTTTGATCTCAACTTGACAAGCGATGTGTATATTATACTACTGAAACCACTTTAGTCTTTTTAACTCAAAAAACAAATAGCCCAGAGACCTAAATCTGCTCTCAGACACCTCCTCCTGGAACCCCCACTGCTTTCAAGATGGAGAGCTATGAAAGGCAGGTGCAGCAGAGGAGGACTCAGAAAATGCATGAATGGTTCAGATCCTGGGACACTTGCAGCTTGACTTGGTGTGTCTGGGTTCATGTGTTTCCCTAACCTGCACTGACACTGACTCATATTTTACATCTTTTTTCTTGCATTTCAGAGGGATCA
The DNA here is from genome assembly GCF_008360975.1 of Lichenostomus cassidix. Classification (NCBI taxonomy): domain Eukaryota; kingdom Metazoa; phylum Chordata; class Aves; order Passeriformes; family Meliphagidae; genus Lichenostomus; species Lichenostomus cassidix. The sequence continues at coordinate 36,760,578 of NC_139480.1, read as the reverse complement.
GCACTTTATCTATCTGTGGAAATTAATGATACTTTTTTTTTTTTAAAGATAGCCTATGATATCTAAAAAAAAAAAAGATTTATAAACTCTTTGGTCTGCTTAATTGTATCTGTCTCAGTGAAGTATTGAAATATTGGTAACTTCGATTCATTTATTGCCAAAATGACAGCAGCACTCCCTCTGTCTGGCATATGCATTGCAATACCTGGCTGAAATTCAATAATGTAAGAAAGTGTAAGAAAGTTTGTGAAGGAAAAGTGCCATGTATTGTGACACTGAAGTTTGTCCTCTGCACAAAACATTATCTTCTTCAAATATACCCTAACCAAATACCTCCTGTACTTACATGAAATATAGCAATTATAGATTCAATAAGCTATAGTTAAAAATCCTTAAGGACGTATTTGCTACATTGTATCAGAGAGTGCAATATCTTCTGACAGAAGCTACTTCCATTTGTATTTTACTGTTTCCACTGGCTTCCATCTAACTTCCAGCTTTGATTTACTTCTCAGAACACTGTTTTAAAATTATTAACTTAATTTGTAGAGTAAATCCAATCCTAACATTCAACAAAGGTTAAAAATGATTTGGTTACAAAACTACTTTACTGAAATTTTATTAAAATAAATTTTCATATGTTAAGTTCTTTAATAAAAATATTATATTTTAATGGGAAACATTACATAAAAATGTGTTGTAAAGGATTCATTACAATTATTTACAGAATGAAGAAACCTGTGAAAAAAACCCTTTTCTCCTGATTCCACTGAGAATTTTCTAAAGGAAACTCAGTTATGTTGCACATTACATGCTGAACTGAGCTAAATGGAAAACCCCAGTGTTGATGGCAAAGGTAGCTTGTCCTTGGGACTGGGAGGAGGAGACAGGCTCATGCTGTCCGTGGTAAAGGGCAAAGTACCCCCTGACTGCCATTTCCACTTCCCTGAGACAGCCTTACGAGAAGATGTTACCAAGTAAATGTATGATTGTACTTAGCAAATCCATCTTTACAGGTGAAGTCATGTCTGACACTAGGACATTGTTACCATGGAATAAATTTATTAGTTACTAATGAGGTATCATCTTAGATAGGTAACTGGCAGCTCACATTGTCTACAGGCCAATAAATTGGTGGAAAATGGTGTCAAAATACTAACACACCTATTAAAAATGGGCAAGGGGCTGTGCCAGTGATGCCAGAATTGGCTTCTGCTCACTTTTTGTTCTCGTGGAAGCCATGCTCAAGGTGTCTGGTGCTGCCAGGAACAAGCATCAGATCAACAAGAGGTTGCATGACAGCAACACTGCACAACAGCTCCTTCAGCTAGGGCATCTGAATAGGCATTGACCTGTCTGTTATCATTGCTTGAACTGATCCTTCTTTCTCCAGAGCTTTTTACACATCTCTGGTAAATACGGGAAATAGAAACAGATGCCTTTACTTTCCTGCTGAGAATTAAGTGAGTGCTAAACAGCAAAGAATCATAGAATTTTTTGAGTTGGAAAAGACCCTAAAGATAACTTGGTTCCAATCCCCCCTCCATAGGCAGGGATGCCTTCCACTAGACCACATTGCTCAAAGTTCCAGCCAAACTGGCCTTGAACACTTCCAGGGATGAACATCCACAGCTTCTCTGGGTAACCTCTTCAGTGCCTCATCACCCTCTCAGTAAAGAATTTCTTCCTTGTATCTAGTCTAAATTTGCCCTCTTTCAATTTGAAACCACTCCTTGTTGTCCTATCATGACAGCCTTTGTAAATAGTCCTTCAGCTTTTTTGTGTGTTCCTTTAAGGTACAGAAAGGTGATATAAGGTCTCTTCTCTTCTCTTCTCTTCTCTTCTCTTCTCTTCTCTTCTCTTCTCTTCTCTTCTCTTCTCTTCTCTTCACAACCCCACCTCCTACAGCTTGTCTTCACAGGAGAAGTGCTCCAGCTCTCTGATCACCTTCATGGCCCTCCTCTGGACCTGCTCCAACAGGTCCATGTCCTTTTTATGTTGGGACCTCCAGAATAATGAAGTTCCTTTCAAAATACTTACTCATGATGGCTTTTACCACATCTAGGGTTAAACTGTCAATGTTGCATTTTGCTTTCTTTCAGTAAAGGCAAATAATTTCCTTATTTTCTCTCCCTTTTTTTTATTGCAAGGATGATTTCCCAGGAAGAGATTTTCAAAATCCTGTGAATATGAGAAGCTGCACTTCTTGCAAATTTAATTTGTGTTCAGTAAGCAAGAAAGAAAGAAAGAAAAAAATGTTTAGTTTAATATTTCAGGAAATTATACAGTAAATGCCCCAAGAAATGTAGTGTACTGTGGCCAGGGCATGCTCCAGCACAACTTCCCACACGTAGAGCCATTTGCCAAGCCTGGCTAATACAGAGTTCTTGTACAATACAAGTACTTCATTGTGGGGCATGATTTTTAACAAGTAACTTTACTTTTCTGAAGAATAGCATGGATGTTTTTACACTAAAATAATTGTTCTTTTGTCTTCTAATTATGATCATATTTAGTATAACAATAAAACAGTAGAAACTGGAAATTGTTTAGGTCATCTATTCCATTTGTCTGTCTGTGATGAATTATTTCTAAAATTGGGTTCATTAAAGTTTTTTTTTAACATATGAACAACACTGATGAGTCATGTCATGCAACCAGGGAAAATAGTATAGAACCAGTAAACAGGATTACAGAAACATCTGCTGAAAACTTTTTCTTATGAAGTATGACATTTATACCTTGGCAATGAGCAATATTCACATTAACTGCAGATTATTTGTACAACTGAATTCTTATTCCTTTTGACAACATACCCAGCCTGTTCCCGTGGCAGTCCAAGAGACTTCACACCATTCTTTTGGAAGAAAACCATTTGGATTTACTGAAACGTGCTGGGATTTCAGAGTTTAAGTAGGATGCATGATACCTCGATGTTAACTGGCTTCCTTTGATATATATGCCCACATATACTGTTTCTACCTTTAAAATAGACATTTTTCTGTAATAAAGTGAAGAAAATAATAGAACAGATATTAAAAAGGTCAAAAGAAATGAAGGCAAGGAGACTATGGCACTGCCCTGATCTTACATACAGTAGTACGAGGAAAGCTCTCTGCTTTCAAGACAAAACTCAGCTGAAAAGTTTATATTTTTTTTATATACACAAATTCCTTCTCCTTGCATTTTCATAAACCAAAAAGTAGTTGTGACGAATTGCAAAAGGACAAGAAGAGGTAAATAAAAATTACTTTAGGGGATTAACAGGCTTAATGAGAGTGACCCTGAATACATACTGTTTAAAACTGTTTTAAACAAAAGCCATGCTTCCCTGGAACAGAGATAGCCTGAGAGAATGAGAATGCTGCCTCTGAATTTCAAATTGTCATTCCATTCCCTCACTGTATGTGCATCTGCAATGGGGTCCTGTGGGGCCACTGTGGGGCAAGTTCACAGCCCATCTGGGGTGAATCAGTTAATCAGTGACTGTGTAAATCATCATGTTGCCTCAGTCCTGATTTTTGTTTTAACTGAGGATGAGGAGAAGGTGGTGAGTGCTGATGGAAACTTGAAAGGCTTTCTGGGGCAGTGGGCATGAGTGGGAGTGGGGCCAGGGCACCCTGCCAGAGTCAACGTTGAAGCTGATAAGGAAATTGCTTCAACTGGCAGAGAGTAAAATCTATAACAAAAGGGAGCCTTTATTCATTATTGATTGTGTAGTTCCAGACTCTGTATATTACCACAGCAGAACAGGGGACTCAGGGAGAGCACCCTGCCTAGCATTCAAGTGGTAGCAGAAATCTTGTCCTCCAATCAACAACTTTGGCTTTATTTCCAGAGTGTCTTCAGCTCCAGTTAGAGTAAATGGAAGTTTTAGCCTATCCTGAGCAGACAGACTGACAGACTAGGGCTCCTCTGGGCATTGTTTTATCTCTTCTCCCTTGTGCATAGGTCGATGAGGGTGAACACAGGGCTGTGACTCTCCCTGTGCAGGCAGCTCAGGTAGTCATTGCCCCTGTTTAATGGAAAGCCTGGCACCAGCCTCTTGGGCATATAGAATTACACCAGTCAAAATGTTTCTCTAGACATCCAATTAATAATGAAAAGAGTTTAATAGGTACTTCAAACAATCGCCCTCCCATCCTTTGGGGTATGGAGTGATCTTTTTGAAGGACTAAATCCATGCAAGTTTAAAGTTTCCTTAAAATGTACACCCTTTTGTGACAAAGGGACATGAATACAAAGGTAGGGAGACAGGTGCTGTTGCATTGGTTCTATTCTAGTCTGTATTTTGGATATTTGACCCAGCTTCATTCCATCATTTAACTCACAAGGGCCCCCTTTGAATACAAATCCCTAGGAAGGTGGCAGCACCTGTTTCCTTATCTTTGACATGGCATTTCTGATACAGAACATCTACAGCTGAGGAGGGCACAATGACTTGGCAGATCCTTTTAGTTCATTCCATGCATAGACTTTATTTAAAGGCTTATTATAAATGATAAATGTTAGCTAACTTCACAAAACCTCAAAGGAAGCTAACAGCAGGCACACACCAGGGTATGTTGCTGGGCAGTTTAGATTTCAGGCTGGCAGTGTTTCTTTTCTTTCAATCCATGATCCCTGTCGAGGGAGTATCTTGTCATGTCAGCAATAAATATCTAATGTAGTCTTCATACTGTGCCAGTAACCCATTAATGAAGCCTTGCAGTTGTACTTCTGCTCTCTTGCTGACTTTGCACCTTACTCGTACAGACATGGCACAGGCAGTGTCAAGACTTGCACTGTCTTTCCCTTTGCAATGCCCTGAAACAGCAGCTATATAAAAATTTATTCCTAAAATGAAGCTAAGATAGAAATGGAAGTGGGTGGGAATAGGGAGAACAAGGTTGTCTGAACAGTCTGTTTAGACCACAACTTTGTTCTGTCTGTCTGTGCTGTAGTGATGATCTGCATGTTCAGTAACAGCTCAACACTTACATAAACCCAATTAAAAAAACAATTAAAAGGAAATAAGGAAAGATGATGCTTTTGCATAAGCTACCAAAGCTCAAAAAACAGTATATATGCTCAGTGGTAGTGAAGAGACGAACCTGCTTAGTAAATTAGGATGTGAGCTTACTTTAATAAAAACCTTCAGAATAATATACAGATTATAATCATAGTAGCTCATGTTGTCATCTATACCACACATTTCTTTTTCATGCATTTGGAAAGAAACTAGAAGAGTTTGAGTGATGTGATCAAATACTGGGTGCAAACACAGGGCTCGTGAATCTGCTTGGCTCACTACATCCCTCTACCTGAAATTTTTTTCCATTTTTCTTTCTTTCTTTGTTTATCATTGACATCTCATCATCTTTCCTCCTCTCACCCTCCACAAGTAAATGACAGGCATAAAAATCCTAATTTATGCTACTATTATTTAATTATTTCTGGTACTGAAGCCACTGCTGTTCTTAGGGATAGAAAGCCAGGACAGGACAAGCAACACAAGAGACACCTGCAGCTAAAGCATAATGGATTTAAATAAAAGCCCTTTTCACATGCAGCTTAATTAGTATAAAAAGTTTAAGGAGGAGAAAAAAAAATTCATGAGAGAGTGATTAATTGTGGCTACTAAACATGAACATCTAATTATGACCTGTAGTCCAGGGATTCTCCTATTCCTTTGGAGGTATAGAGAGATGTTCCCCTTCTGTACTTTTGTACCTTCCCCCCTCCATGGACCCAGGAGCAAACGCACACTTCTTTGTTCTTATATTCCTTTCCCTTAATAATGTGCAGGGAGAGAGGAAGCAGGAGCAGATGAGCCTTCGCACTGACATCATGTGGATGTTCTGTGTTATGTTACACGCTGTGTCACAGCCAGGCAGGACACTCCCCTGCTCCTCGCTCTCCCTTCAGCCAGCCCTGCAAGCCAGCTCTCTGCTGCAGAGCTCGGTGAATTCAGTGAAATCTTTTTTCAAATCTCCAGAGCAGACTCCTAAAGGCAAAAGCCTGGTTAATACTCCAGCAGAGAACATCTGATTATTACGTGGGGCTGGTCAGGAAGAGTAATCAAGTTGCCTAAAGGAAAATATTTAGGATACATTATTTAAACTGCATTAGATATCTGCATGGTCATTCCTAGGCAGAATGAATATTTCCTGAATTTAATTTAATTTTATTCCAATTAATTTACACCTTTCATTACTTCAGATGAATATTGCTCTACAACATGTTTTAGGCAAACAAGCTCTGCAGGAAATGGTGTGAGCTATTGACATAATTTCTACTATCATTTCTAGTACTATAAAATATTGCAAAAGCAGAGATTTTTCTGTTGAATAAAATATAAATCCGAGGTTCTCCTCTGGATGCAATTATGTGGTAAATATAATTGCAACCTAAACAAGGAAGTATGGAAGTCAGCAGTAGACAGAAACAGCTTCCTTAACATTCAAATTTGCAATTTTTCCCTTACTACATGGAAACAAAGTTAGGCAGTACAGTCCCTCCCTCCATGATGTCTGTCCTGCACCATCCTCACAGGCTTTTGGATCTGATGCCCACTGGCTAAAGTCCAGCAAAACCAGAGTGTAGGTGTGTTTTGAGTCATCTGAGTCTTAGAGAAGGATCTTGCAGTCAACAAGGACTTTGCATCTCACAGCACCTAAAATCAAGATGTGCCTCTGCTCTTGAGCAATGTTTGAAGGGACTTTGAAGTTTACTAGCAAGAAAAACAGGATTTTAAGAGGCAAAGGGAGTCTGATACTCTGACCACCTCTTCTCTGCCTCTCCAAATGTTCCAATCACTGAGCTATTGTGCAAAACCCAGAGCATTGAGCACTGTCTTTCTGATGCTCACCTCATCAGGTTCCCCATCACCTGCAAACTAGTCACAGCACCTTAAAAATATCCCTCACTCCATCAATTCAACAATAGTTTTCAGGGGTAAGAAATCACAGTTCTTTCTTACTGCTACTACATGCTGGGTCTAAAGACACTGAGAGGATAAGGGTGAATAGTCTCTGGATTTTAAATTCCAAAGAAATCTTGCTCATTGTCCTCTAAAATTAGTGGGAGTACAGAGAGTACTGTGATTACTCTGTATTGGTAGTTTCAAAAAATATGCTCACCATAAATATTGAATTGTGTAATTATCACTTATATATGCTGGGCTTCCATAAATATTAGCATTTAGTAAACAACTGGCTTCAAACTTGAGTAGACAGTCATTAAAATGGTCATTAAGAGTAGGAAAAAGAGTAGGAAAAAGCTCTTTTTCCTCAGAGTAGGAAAAAGGCTGCTTCTTATTCATTCAGGACACTGGATCTCTCAAAAAAGGAAAATTTTCATTTGAATAGGTCACACATTCTGTATCTGATGTAATCTGTATTGTAGTTCTGATTTCCTCGTATCCCTTCAGCCAAACAGCATATTTTGCATCTTCATTTCCAGATTCATAAGTACAAAATTGGGGTTTTGTTTCTGCATGTCCATTCCAGAGTCCTCTAGAAAAGACACATGCAAAATTACTTGCCAAGGTCTTTGCATGGATTTTAAAACATGTGCTTGAAAATATCAGATAATACTGGAAGACCAGTGTGAAGTGACTGATCTATATGATGTTTTCATAGGTTAAATACCACTGCTTTTAGCTGAACGCTGTACCTTTCCAGGAAAAATACCCACTCATGACTGAGAAACAGACACAGGACACTTTTCTAACTTGGGCTTTCTGTTAAAAAAATGGAAGCATGGTGTTAATCGGAAATATTTCCTCTTTCATTTCATTTAAAAATGCTGAAGAATTTTAGTCAGCTTGATAATAAACTATTCATTTAAATACTTATTTTTACATTTAAGGTAAATATATAAGGCAAGGCCAGACTTCATCTTTTGGATAGTCAAAATGACTCTTGTTATTTGCATAGTCACAGCTGTTCCAGGGAAGACAAGGACTTTTCGCAACTGGGACAGAGCAGAATGAGCAATAGTGCTTCCCAGTGAGCAGTTAGGTGCCACTGCTGTTCTGCCAACCATTTGGAGGTGAAACCACTGCAAAATCCTTCAGACACCAAAATACACGAATTCCAACACATACGAGTGAGCAAACAAGCATAATAAGTAGCAGTGAAAATGATAAAAGGTCAGTCGGATTGTGTGTCAGTTGTGGCAATGGAGGTTGCTGTGATGCAGAAGACAAGTCCACAGACCCTTCTCTTTCCAGGAATTCCAGGTGGTGCTGACATTTCTCCTCTTTAAAAGTCATAGTTGTCATTAATTGCTGCTGGCTCATAGATACCTCCATCATGACTATGAAACACAAGCAGCTTTGAATTTCATGGATTTGAATTCCACAGCAGGGAGGTAAGAAGCACGCTGAGGTGCTGCCACCCAGCTAGCAGGCTCTCTCTGTTGCCATGAACTGCAACTCTCTGCCTGCCACCTTGATGAGAGCCAATGCCAGTAAGCTTTACAAGCAGGTTACTGGTTTGCACTCTGCATGAAAGGTGTATCTAATATGAGGAAACAAGATTAATCTAAAATCAGTTTAAGAGAAAGATTGCAAATTGAAATTATTTGTAATAGTAAGTCTGAAAATTTATGGCGTGGATATATACAGCCATGGAGGTGTTGGAATTTGGGGAGTTGCTGGTATGTATCTCTTGAGTCTGCTCAATTTTAGACTTAGTAATTACACTTCCACATTTTGTTTGTAGTGTACTGCACTACAGCTGCATGTTTACACAGACTCGTGCATATGTATGTGTGTACCTACAGGGAGAAGAAAAACTGATGGATTTTTCTAATTCAAGATAGAGTTATATATATTCATAGATGATCCTGTTTGGAAAGAAATATAATCTGTTGACATTTGGGTTTATGATTGAGCATGTGTATCTGTACAACAGCAGAATGGCATAGCAGAAAGCCAGCCAATTTGTTCTTAGCACAATGTCCGACAATTCACCTCTTGATCCTGCCCTTTCCACAGCCGTTTATCAAGGAATTATTACAGCTAGGAAGCCTGAAAGCTGAGAAACAGCCCATCTCCATGCACAAATGATGATTTTTCTCCCATCTGAGAAGGCATTAGAGCTGCACAGGTGTAGCTACTGCAGGACTCGACGGGGTTTGGCTTGTACCACCCCCTGTGATGGAGACAATGCAGTTGGGTTCAGGGGAGGGGTCTGCCTCATACCCCACCATGGGTCTGAGTGAGCTCATGGGCTTGCATAAATTATCACTGCAGAGATCTCAGTTCTGAGCTTCAGGTCCCCAGCTGTAAAAACAAGCTAATATAATCTCCTTAGCGCCTTTTTTCTGTCTCTTCCTTCCAAAGTTCTCCAGGCAGACAGAGACTTTCACCTTGTTATATTTGGAAGCTGACTCTTTGCCTCAAGCTGCTTTTCATCTTATGTCCAAATCAGCAGCCTGTGATGGGGAGACAGGAGCCACACTGGGGTTTCAGTGGCAGACAAGTGAAAGAAAAAGCCCTCAAACTGACCCCAGTGCAGGCCTTGTCCTTGCTACTCAGGCTAGTGGAAGGGAAGGAATATCTGCAGGGACCTTGAAATCTGCAGGATTTCCTCAAGGCACATATATGGGTGAGGTCTTGACCCTTCTTTGCTGCAGGGAAACCAGTGTGGAGTGTCCTGCAGGTTGCAGAGACATCCCCAGTCAGCTAACAGTGGGCAAGGATTTAGCACTGGATCCATCCCTCAGCATGCTCTGAGGGATTCACTGTGGTTCTGCTGAGGGAAAAGAGAATGGCAGGAGGGCTGAGGTTGGAGAAGATGAGATACAGCCTTGCTCCAGCTGTAGCGATTACCTGCACTGTCAGAAAAACAGCAGGTCTTAAATTTTGAACAGAAGGGACTAAATGCATCCTTGGAGTAACTCCAGAAATTTCCACATTTTAGAAGAGAAAGATTTTGGCCCTCTGTCAGGTTTGTGCACAAAACTAAATATTTTCTCTAACACTGAGTCAAAGGTCTGAAATTATTTCTAAGATTGAGAAGTTTGGTGTTAAAGCCAGAGAAAAGAACATGCCTTACTACCAATGAAATTGGCCTCTCCATATTTCTAGCACACATCAAGACAGTAAAACATAATTTTTCAGGTAGATGATTTTTGCTGATGTTCATTTCAAAATTTCAATTTCAAGTGCACTAGAGGGTTTCTCTGTGAGAGAGGCTTGATTCTTACTGTCATTTTTCAAAGGGCTGCTGTGAGAGAAAAGAACTGGCTTCCTTTGAAAATCCTACAACATCCTGGGCTCATTCGGTGGTGAAATGTGCCCTCTACCAGTTACTGCCTTCCCTGTCTGGGTGACGCCCAGAGTGGAGTTATCTGAAGAGCTTATCTTAGACTTTAACCCTAAATGTTCATATCTGGTTACATTCAGGTGGACTAAAAATATCCTAACAGCTAAGGCAGGGTGTGCTGATGTGTTTGGAGCATGACACATTAGTTCAGTGGGATTCCCAGCATTTCTTGCAGGAGAATTCTGGCTACTTTTGTTTCCAATGGACATCTCATGGGCATCAATTCCCAGAGGTGGGAGGCTTGACACAGCAAGCATGGGGGCAATGGTGACAGATCCCATGTCTGATGCTCCAGTCCCGCTGCAATTCCCCAGGATAATGTTCACACAAGTGACTGTCACAGATGTGTTGTGGCTGCAAAGGGGAGGATGGAGAAAGAGGCTGAGGGCACTTATCTGTGCAGGAGGTTGCTGAGCTGTATTTCCATGGAGGCCACTTCTGTTCAGCCTTTTTAAGTCTCATTTTACCCATCTGCTATGTAATGCTCATTTGCCCACTGGGGTGTCAGGAGACTTCACTGGTGTATATGAAGTTTTTTGATGCATGACATCTCTACATGAAAAATAAAATGATCAGGGCTTGTTTCTATCTGCATCACTTTTATTTGGACATATGCAGCTGTACTGAATACATTCAGAAAAAAAATTATTTATTTATTCAATGGACCCATGAATGCTATTTACCCAGTTCAGAGCTGGTTTCCTAGTCTTTTTTTGCCAATAGTAACTAAAGGTCTGCAGTTATTTTTCTATGATACTGCTTATGACCTCCCTTTCCCTCTTAAAACAATGCACAAATCCCCTACTCCTCTCCCATAATTACCTTTCCCTGCAGTACAGCAATCTGTATTGTTTGCAAATTGTATTTGACAAAAAAAAAAAAAAGAAAAAAACCAGAAAAAAACCACTCTTTAAAAGTTTCCTTTACCAGGGATAATGTTACAAGCAGTTTAAGAAAAAAAAGGCAGACAGCTGATGATAAACCGCGAGGGATAGTAAAGTGGGTTTAGAGGATGGACACACACGGAGCAGTGAGTGCTCAGCGAGAGGTTGTTCCTTTGAAGCCCTGGCACAGGAATGGATCCTATCAATTCTGCATCACACCACAGGTCTATGGAGGCTGCGACTAAATGACTGCAAAAGCCAAAGCCCTCTCCTCATCCGTCAGATTGACTCGGCAGCTAGTCTGAGAGACACAGCCGCCGAATGCAAAGCTGCTAGCTGACAGGCACTGCCATTAATGTGCTTTATCTAAATAGAAACAAGGAGATGGGAAGGCTCTGAACCAGGACAATGAGAGGAAACTGAGCACCAGAGAGCCTGGATTTTTTCACTGTCTTATCTGTTTGCTTCATCAGCATCACTGTTGCTGACCAGGCTAGTGTGTATTACCAGGCTGTTTTATTTCTAGGTTGAATTTAAACTTTTGACTAAACCTGTCTGTTACTGAACAGACACTTTTCAGCTTTGTATTCCTCATATAAACTTGGTTTAAACCTCTCACGTTTGATAGATTCATCTATTTTTAACTTCCAGTTATCCCAGATTCCCCACTGGTCCTGAACCCTTGTGATTCTCCATCCGCAGAATTAAATTGCAACCAACACAGGCTTACATATTGTTATGGAGATGCTGCGTGGTGGTTTTGGCTTTCTGATGTCCCTGCTGGCCTGATTATGTATGGATTCTCCACAAATGGATACGTGCTGCAGATACAGCATCAATCTCAGCACATCCCCATTAAAGCCCCCCAGGGAACTGCTGGTAGGCTGCAGCTCCCACACCATGGCTGTGGGGAGCATTTCTGGGTGTGGGGGTGTCTGTCTCTCTGCATATGCCTTCTTTGTTTTCAACAGAAACATCAGAAGTACAGTATAACAATGTACCTTAAGTGGAAAATTAGACAGAATAGAAATATACAATGTAAATTTTTCTTCCCCATTTACAACTAGTCTTAAAAAAATCTATAGTTCCACAGGTCTCAGGCACTGTATATATATATATATATTTTTTCCCCCACAGCTCACCTGGTTTGAATTTGCTCCTTTGGGTTCCTTTAAAAATAAGGTCTTTTAGAATTTCTGATGTGTCTCTGAAAACACTGCTGTTACCTCCGCTCCTGGTGAATGCAATCTCATAAAAGTGAAATAGAACTGTGCTACATCTCTGCAGCTTTATCACAGATAATGCTGGAAAGATCCATGCTAACTCCTGCTCCCTTTCCTTGGTTGTGGAGCTTGTTCTCATCTTCCATTTAGCTCTTTTTTCCCTAATGAGTTCCAAACTCTCTGTAAATCACAGTGTTTGGGTTAGAATTCACATGCTATAATCTCCAATGTAATTTATAAACTACTGTGAGATTTTCTGAAGATATAGTAAGCAATGAATAAAATCTCAATAGGAATATGTTCAAATAGGAGGCTTTGGGTATGAAATATTGCTCTTGTTCCATAAGCATGTACTTGTATTTAGTCTAATGACACAGACATGACTCACTCACTTGAGTTTTGACAGTGAGGAGAGATTCCTGCAGGGAACCTCATAAAAGCTACTTAAGTTACAGGGGGAAGTTAAAGGATGCAGGGATTCAACTTGTAGAGGACTCATGACAGCAAGAAAGCACCAGAGTAGTAAGATATGATTAATTTCTTCCAAACTTAACTGTCTAAAAATGGCAAATCTCTTCTCAGGTTGTTTGCTACCCAATCAATGAAAAAGGAAGACAACCTGCAGGATGACTGACTCACCAGGAAGGCTGTGAATTAGGAAGGACCCTAGGTGGCTGAACCTTGGGCATCAAATTCAAATTAGACAAGGACAGTTAATCAAAATCAATCCAGCCCCAAATGACCTTGGTCGTTATAGGATTTACAAAAACCTGAAGTGCAGACCTTACTTCAGAAGTGGCAGTGGCTACATTTGATGTCATAATCCCTGCAGCTGCTTTCCCATGGGATTTCATCTTTCACAAAGCCTCATTATTTTTGCTAGGAGAAAAGGAGAAGGAAAGAGAAGATGGATATGAAGAGAAACAGCTTTAAAGGCCACTGTTGTTTTAACACTTTGATATGCTGCTCCTTGGGAGGTTTAAAAGCTTCTGGGTTTTTTTAGAAAGGATGAGGGAGAATTGCAAATAGGAAAAGAGGAAATGGCCTTAGGGGGAGGTTTAGATTGAACATTAGGAAAAATTTCTTCACCACAAGAGCTATCAAGCACTGGAATAGGCTTCCCAGGGAAGTGGTTGAATTACCATCCCTAGAGGTGTTTAAAATCTGGGGGCATGATTCAGTGGTGGACTTGGCAGTGCTGAGTTAATGGTTGGAGTCTCTGAGCCTGGAGGCATCTTCCAAACTAAATGATTCTATGATTCTATGATTCTATGACGCTATGAAATAGAAACTGCAGAACTTGATTTCCTGGTATTCCAGAAGGAATTTCCAGTGACTTGGTTAAGAACAGGCATACCATTTAATGCCATATTATCCCCTTCCTAAAAAGAGAGAATCAAACTCAGGTAATGTAATAAAATTGAAGGATGGCTATAGAAAAGCCCTTTAAACTCATTCTTCAGGCTGCTCTCTCATCTATTCACCATCACAGATGTGCAAAAGTGGGTTGAAATGATCAAAACAGTGGCACTGGTTATTGGGGTGACTGAGATCTCCAGGAGCACAGATTGAAGGATTTCACAGTCAAGAGCTGACAGGCAGGGAGAGATTAAATTGTCAGCTCGGCAAATACACAAAGGAAAAACAGAGCATCTAGCTATAAGGCCAATGCCTCAAATGCTCAGTCCAAAACTTAATCTTGCAGCAGGATTTATTTCTATTGGATGTTCTCAGGGTGGTATCTTGCCTAGAGGAAAGAACAGTGGGAAAATGTAGAACATGTCTAAAAAACCCCCTCCTAACAGTGATTACCAAACAGTATCAATCTGACTGCAGCTGTAAGTATGTGCTCTGGTTTTAGTCAGAGCAGCAAGGAGCAAGAGTCTTGTATTGAACAGCTGGTACAGACAGAGTGTCCTACCAGTGACAAAGGAACCACCAGCAGAGGATCCACCAGGTGTCATTCCCTCTGGAGCTCTGAGCTAAGAAGGGAGAAAAGCTTCATGTCAAAGAGAGTAAAAAATTGATGAGAAGTACTTCTTTCCAGAGATGAGACTGATTGCTGAGTAGAAGGGAAAACGTGCAACTGGAAAAAGTATTCCAAACTTAAGCACCCTATTTCTAATAAGCATTTTGTTGCAGCAGCTGAAAGGTAACATCAGTTTAGTACCTCTGACAAGGCTGGGCTTTAATCAATGTGCAAAACACAGGATTTTTGTCTCTAGTAGTCTCTGATGAGGAGACAGGAGCACAGACAGGAGCACAGACAGGAGTACAGACAGCTCATAGGCCAAGCAATGCTCTGAACTTCCATTAGATCTAGGCCCATATTATTTTTCTTCTTGTTGTAACTGAGCAACATTAAGGTATGTTTTTCTGTCTGGCCTGGCAAGGCTTTCAGAACACGTTTTTGTCTCCTAGCTAAGAAAAAAGCACTATTTCCTGCTTCCTACCTCCTCTCATAATAATTATCCTTACCTTAGAACTGCTTGGAAACAGAAAGGCTGGTAATTAAATAGAAGGATAGGAATCAGGTTGCATTTTGTTGTTCTTTCATGAAAGTGAAAATACTCCTTAAAAAAAAAAAGAACAAGAAAGTACAGTGCAACATCATTCTACTTTATTAAGACATTATGTTGCAGAGCTCCAAGGGATGATAAAGCCAGAATGAGTAGTGTCTGTGGTCTGGAAGTCAGGTGTTTATTCTGTTTTTAACTACCACAATGAAGCCAGAAGGCCCTAGTTGACCTTTTCCCTGAAAATCCCTGAAGGCATCAATATGGTGTAGCATAACTTTGCCTAATTTTGCTGGACTCTAGACCTGCATGACAAGCAGGGCATGAGAAAAAGGCCTATAGGCAATGTGCTTCTGTACCCCAGCCACCCAGCTCCTGCCAGAGACTTTTCTAGCCATCATGCCATATGTAGGTGGAATTCAATTAAAGCTTTCTTTCTCCCCCTTTTTTTTTTCCTTAAGAAAAGCTAGATAAGTGGAGATAATCATCTGATAAATGTCTTAGGTTAACCTTTCTGAAGGCAAAAGCTGGCCTGCAAAACATGTTTATTTCTCCACAAGATATTTTAAAGTAGTCAGTTGGTTCTCTCCTGCAGCAGGACTCTGCAGCACACATTTTTCCAGGGGAACCAGGCTCACAGCTGGGCACACCTGCCAGCCATGAGGTACCTCACACCAAATGGCCTCACCTCCAGCCTGAGTGCTCAACGCTTCAGCAGCATTTTCCTTGCTAGAATTCACAGGGATCTCAGAACACAGCCATCTGTGATGATGCCTACTAATAATACAAGACCAAAATAAAGCCTAGGAGGAACTAAAGTCGGCTGAAAAAGTGTTGCCTCTAGAAGAACTCCATTTTTCTGCATGCTGCTTCCTCACACGATGCACACAAGCATCTCCTAACAGCTCTTCCAGCCCTGTAAGCCGTAATTTTGGACCACTCCAAACCCAGTAATATGTATGTAAGCCTCTCACAACCATACCATTTTTAATAAACCATTTATTAGCTAAACATAGGCTGATAACAAAGACATCTATACTGAGAAGGATCCCTCCTTTGAACTGGAATTTGCACAGTTCAAAATCCCATTTCTTCAATCGTCGGATTAATGTCTGTGTTATCTGTGTGTGAATACAGTTCCACTTTGTCCCCATTGTAACAAGGGCCTGTACACCCAGGATGTACATGTTTGTATTTGTAGGAGGATTGTGTTCACGGCAAGCACGGCTTGACTTGGGGAGGGAAATGCTGCATAATATTTGTATTACCATTAAAAAGCCCCCATGCTGGGTATTAGGCATTACTTCTCCCATACTTGGCATGTTGTAATAGGTTCTGAATGCTGTAATACCCCTTTGAAATATCACTGGAAGTAAAACCATGCAGAGAAATAGAGAAAAAAAATAAGTCTTGCACATTAACCTATTCTTGAGCTCGAACCACTTCTCACACTTCTCTTTAATTTAGGCATGGTGCTTATATAAATTTGGAAAAATGCATATGCCTTATCTAGTTTGTAACTTAGCAACCTTTAATCTGGGTTTCTTGCTGCTCCTTATAAAGCAGTTGATAAATCTAGTCAAGTACTTACAGTATGCTTGGTAGAGAGAATATAAGGACTTCCTCAAATACATAAGCAATACCCAAAGCCCCATACATTTTGCTGACATTTACCTTTATGCATAAAGACAAGCACAAAACCGCCCACTGCTCAGAGTCACATATAATCAGACTGAGTGGCTGTACATTGCACAAAACACTAGCTAGAGGGAAGGCTGTGATTTGCAGACTGAAGAAGTTTCATAGAGCTCTATTTGTCTGCAATAGGATGATCTTTCATTTAATCACTTAGTTAATTTGCTGTCTCTGTATTTGAAGACTGAGTTAGCTAGAGGAAAAATTGAAAGGAAGCAACAAAATGGAGAAGATTATCTTGATGCAGTGTTATTTTTACGATTATTTGACCCCACTGAAAACCATGAAGCACTGTTGGGTTCAATCCTATTCACAAAGTGAACATATTATAGAAAATAAAACCTGGGAGCTCTGAGTGACATAGCTATCACAAGTGCTTGGTGTATTTATTAGAGCAATGCACCTTATCAAAACTTGTTTTGACACACTGCTTTGGGATTCCTGGAGGATGCCCTACAAGCTTCTCTCTGTTTTCCTCTCACATTAATGCAGCTACATTGTCCCAGAATTGCATCTTGATGCTATGCATTTCATGAATGGCAGAGAGACATGTCCAAAGGGCAGAGCTACAGGCTCAGAGTAGGAGACTGCCTCACAAGCCAGGATTTTTTAGACACTTAATTACACTGCTGCATTTAAGCCTTTTGTTCTGAACAGTGTGGGTATTTCTCAAGATGTCTTGGTATTCTTCTTCATCTCCAAAGTAAGCCCTGAGGTAGGGTGGGCTCCAGGAGACCAAGGTCACTTCCAGCTTAAAGAACAACAGCATAGGGATTGCTGCTTTACAGGCTTCAGCTTTAGGGGTTTGTTTCATGGGAAGTGAGAGGAGAATTTTATCAAAGCCAT
Source organism: Lichenostomus cassidix (assembly GCF_008360975.1). Classification (NCBI taxonomy): domain Eukaryota; kingdom Metazoa; phylum Chordata; class Aves; order Passeriformes; family Meliphagidae; genus Lichenostomus; species Lichenostomus cassidix. The sequence continues at coordinate 36,743,098 of NC_139480.1, read as the reverse complement.
GAAACTAGTCCTTTGATATGAAGACAGTGAAAGCTACAGACAAAATGCATCTGTCCAATAGCCCAAAACACATAACAAAGGTCAATCCACGAGAAGGGTATTTTATGAAGGTGTCTAAAAGACATGAGTCACATTCATTCAGGATTTTTACAGTCTTTTCAGTGGATTTTATTTCAGAAAAGGAGCCAGGCACATGATGGTTTAGCTATAAGATGGTACAAAAAGAGGTACTTGTATCCACCACATAAGAAGAGGGGAAGGGGAGAGAGAAACCATGTAATCCATATCATTAGCAGACTGCAAGAGCTTCTTTGGCCCTGATAATTAATTATATCCCACTTCAGCTTTCTACTGAGAGTCTGTGTGAGCCCAAATCCAGGTTGGGTTCGCCAATCTGCTTTTTTTATCACACTGGTTTCTGTGACTACTGCAGAAAGATAGCATTTCAGTACTGTTCCTCCTAAAACTTGTGAGTATGCATTGTGAACCTCATCACCCTGCAGTAAAAGGAAGTACCTTCCTCCTACTTGACTTTTTTCAAGGCTGGAAGAAGATTCCTTCACACAGTTCCTGTGTTCCCAGTACAAAATATAGAGCTCCATATAGATGGAACTTACATTTTTATTTTAAGCATCAAGATCCATCAAATTAACTTCTTCACAAGGCAAAAAATGGTCTGCAGTGCACTGACATGATTTCCTGTGACAACACTGCCAGTTCATGTAGGAGTAACACCAAGGAGACATGCTGGAATTAGAAAATACAGGCAAGCAACAGCCAAGAACCACATGAGAGCACAGCTTGGTGATAGCTGCCAGTTGCATGTTCGAGTTAGCAGATGTCTGCGAGGCTTCTGAGTTTTAACATCTCCATTAGTTTGCTCAGACATATCATGCCTTTCCTGTCGGGTTTGTGTGTTCTTTCCTCCCTCCCACAGGATTTTATGCAGTGGTGCCCTTTCAAAATTTGACTACGGTAAGTTAGATAAATAGACATTTCTTCTTCATATTTGCAATAGCTGTGTGCTTCTTTAATTTATGACATAAAATAGAAAGTTTTGGATTTTATGCCCTGCAGTAATAATTTCCAATCTCATAATTTCAGGCCTAGCCTTTATATCAAAAAGCAGCTTGTATCAACAATAGTGTGGCCAGCAGGACGAGATCACTGATTGTAACCCTGTACTCAGCACTGGGGAGGCTACAGTTTGAATTCTGTGTCCAGTTCTAAGCCATTCACTCCAAGAAGGACGGTGAGGTGCTGAACATTGTCCAGAGAAGGGCAACAGGGCTGGTGAGGGGTCTGGAGCACAAGTCCTGTAAGACTTGGCTGAGGGAGCTCGGATGTTTAGCCTGGAGAAAAGGAGGCTCTGGGGGATCTTGCTACAATTAGCTAAAAGGAGGTTGCAGCCAGATGTGGGCTGGTTTCTGCTCCCAGTTAGTAAGAAAAAGAACTCGAGGAATGGCCTCAGGTTGTGCTGGGGGAGGTTTAGATTGGATATTAGGAAAAACTTCTTCATGGAAAGAGTAGTCAAGCATTAGAACAGGCTGCCCAGGGCAGTGATGGAATCAGCATCCCTGGAGGTGTTTAAAAGATGTGCAGATGTGGCACTTGGGGACTTGGTTTAGTGGTGGACTTGGCAGTGCTGGGTTAATGGTTGGACTCAATGGTCTTTGAAGTTTTTTCCAACCTAAACGATTGCATGATTCATATCTGGCTAGTAAAGAGGGAGGTGGAATTCCACAGAGAACAGTCCAGTGCCCAAATTATCTAATGTCTGAAAGGACATACTCTGAATGCTCTGCTCCCTCTGGAAGAACAAGTAGAAGGGCTGAAGTCAGACAGCAGAAGAGAGGCTGGGCTGAGCTGAGCTGAGCTGAGCTGAGCTGGGCTGGGCTGGGATGAGCTGAGCTGAGCTGAGCTGAGCTGGGCTGAGCTGAGCTGAGCTGGGCTGGGCTGAGCTGAGCTGAGCTGAGCTGGGCTGAGCTGAGCTGGGCTGGGCTGGGCTGGGCTGAGCTGGGCTGGGCTGAGCTGGGCTGAGCTGAGCTGGGCTGGGCTGGGCTGGGCTGGGCTGGGCTGAGCTGAGCTGGGCTGGGCTGGGCTGAGCTGAGCTGAGCTGAGCTGAGCTGAGCTGAGCTGAGCTGGGCTGGGCTGAGCTGGGCTGAGCTGAGGTTCCAGCCTGGTCTCCAACCACCAAGCCCCACTGCTGCTCTGCCTGTGCAGCAGGACTAGGCAGTGCAGAGGGACTGTGAAAGGACCAAGGACCACATTGCTACAGGCATCCATAGCCTTTTGTAAAGCAATAGGCAAGTTCTTAACAACGACTGAGAAATTTCACAGCTTGCATGCTTCCTAAATAATTTTATTTGGTTTGTTCCTTCTTTATTAAAGGCATCTATTATATACCATTCATAAATGTATATAAACAAATATATATAGCTAAGATTTATCTCAGCTAGATGTGCTTACAGTCACATATGTATCTACCTATCTGTTTCCTTTTTCAAACTTCATAATGAATGGGTATTGAAAAAAACCCTAAACTCTTGAAAACCCAGAAATGTTTGTAAGATTTGTTATTTTCTCCTCTTTATTTCCACATCTAGCTGTGAACATGACGAAGAAAACCTGATAAACTGATTATTTTTCCTGCACAAAATTGCAATAAAATTATGATGATATCTTCAAACAAGATTTTTTTTTCTTTAAATCAGGCCATTCTAGAAGTTTGAAGAGCAGCAAAACAATTATTTTTGCTTATTTCTGCTTTTCCAGTTGTTACCATGAAGCATCCCTGTCTGTCAGGGGGTGTGATAGCAGTGCCAACAGACATTAATGTTCTTCTGCTTCAGCAACACAGCCTCCTAATATTGCCTCCAAACCAAAAAAAAAGAGGTGACGTCGTCCATCAGCACCATTGCTTTGCATGCCCTTGGGCCATTCAGATGTATTGGTCTAGCTCACTGAAACGTTTGAATTATTATCCACGTTCATAATTCGTCTGGGAAAACAGTTGGAATTAACCTGGATAGTTTCCTTCTAAAAATTCAACTCCTGCAGCAGCTTACCTTACCGTAGTATTTGCCAGGAGTTCAATTAGGGCTAGCATTTGTAAGTTATTTGTTAAGCAGCTGCTTTTCACTCAGACACCAGGAGACAGTGGGAGAGATGCTCAGCGGGCACACAGTCTGTTCAAGCTCCTGAAAAACCCTCTTCTCACCAGGGCCCCTTTTGGCCACTGAGTCCCAGAGCCCACAGGTATTTGAGATCAGTGGGACTGCTGGGAAAGCCTGTGTCGGCAAGCTTGGGCTTCAGTCAGCTCCAGTTTGTCAGTGCTGCAGGTCCCTGGCTGTGTTTCTCCAGGCACAGCCGTGGCCATGGCTCATGCCAGAGCCAGGCTGATAGTGCTGCAGCCTGAGCCAAGCTCTGTTGGAACGTGGGCAGGAACACCACCTGCACTCAGCAGCTCCAGCACCGACCCTCGCCTGGGCCCATCTGCTCTGCAGCAACGCAGCACTCACAGCTCTTCCCTCCTGTATCGAGCAGGTAACTGGGCTCTTTCCCTTCCAGCTCGCTGTAATCCCCAGCTCGCTGTAATCCCTGCTGCAGGGATGGCCTCCTGACACCACTGGGGAACACACCCCAAAACACAGATGTTCTCTTTTCTCTCCTTTTGTTTCCACATCCAACCAAATGCAGTGGCTCAGAGTTAGCAAGGTAGGGATGGGGGTGAGGGGACAGGCTGAGTAAGGCTCCTGTGAGGTCCTCAGATTTTCTGATTAAAGGACTAGGGAAAGAGTGGGGAAAAATTCTGCTGACATATACACATATATTGTGGGAAGCTGGATGTTTCCCATGCTGCCTAAAATTACATGTAATGCTTGTAGAGTCAGTTTTGCTCTGTCTTCACATTACATTCTGCCTCTGGACCAATACGCCAAAGTTGCTACTCTGGTGTAGCTCAGTTGCAACTCAGGTGAGCCTGAGCAACTTTTATATCTTGAAGAATCCTTTTGGCTCAGAGCACTTAGAGCTCAGGTGTCCAAGGTCTTAGGGCTGTGATGGAGCAGCAGAGCAAAGATTCTGTCTACATGGACCAGGGGCAGACAGAAGCATCAAAGCCCATGGCCTTGGTGCATGGAGACAGATTGACCCCAGAAAGAGAAAAGAGCAAAAGCTAGGCAAGAACTGTAGGACAGATGGACTTAGGATGCCTTAGCCCAGTTGCCTGACTCAGTGTTTGGTTGTGGTTCTGATGTTTTGGTTGCCTTCACTGTACCAGGACTGGCGTTGGCTCAGACTGGAAAACCTGAGCTGTCTGGAGACAGCAATCTTCATCAGCTGCTCCTTAGTGTTTTTTGCTGACTTAGCACAGCTTGTAGAGTCTTTCTGAGCTCCAGTGGGGGCAAATGAAAAGCTTTGTTCCATTTAGGAGATTTTTCTATATAGCTCGCTTGGTCATCTTCTTGTTAGTGTGTGGCTACCTTGGCGGGGAAGGAATGTATTTTACCAATAGGTCTGAGCAAATTGCTGATATTCTGCATGCTTAGGAACTGTCAGTATTCAAAATCTGTGCTGCTCCAGCCCTTGCAAGAGATGTCTAGAGACAGATGGAAGGAAAGAGAGAGTGAGAGCAGAGAGGGAGGAAGATATATAAGGAAAATATGATGACATAATACAAGGGGGGTTTCTGTCCACATGTTAGCACAGTGATCATGTGCATCACCACCCCAAAAGACAGGCAGTAAAACCTCTACCGTGCTGTACAAGATTCCTGCATGCTCCTCTACAAAATCCAAGGCAGGTGAGCTGGAGGAGCAGTGCCAATTCCTGACAGGGCTAGGCTTTTATTCCCCCTATAAATACTACATCTCTCCGCCCAGCTCCTCCAGCAAGCTGTTGAGACAAGATGCTCTGAATAGCTTCCTGGAAATGCCTACTGATGGGATCTGGGGGCTATGCCTATTCTAACAAACAAAGCAGGGTGACAGACAGAGCATTGGCCTGTGATCATCCTCCTATTTAACCGAGTAGATGGAGTAACACGTTACCCAGCACAGATCTGACCCATGCCAAGCAGTACTTTCCTGGACAACCCCCAAGCACAGTTTGTGTGATACACAGGCCAGGATCTGGTTCCAGAAGACAGAATAGATGCAGTCACTCTGCCCAGGAGGAATGGGGAAAGCAACTTCTGCTACAGAAGTACAGCCCGGAGCTTGCCACTTGCCTTCAGGGAATGAAGAACAGACACTCTACCCAATTTATTAACATTTATGTACCCAGGGACACCTCAAGGCAGACTTTTTTCAATTTGTTAATGTAAGTTGAATGGCACAATTCTGACCAAAACAAAAAAAACTAACTTCAGCATAAAGACATGAAAAAACTCTTAAAATATTCTAAAATATTTTCTGTATACCTAACAGGGCCCCTCTTTTAAATCCCAGAGTTCAAAGTCAAAGGAGATTCTTCTGAGAAGCTGGACACTCCCAGCGTGAGGCCATCAGAAGACAAATTTCTGAGTCACCACATTTCTAGGAAGATAGGACTGAGCTTGGCCAGCACTGAGACAAGGACAGGCAGGGAGGGTTACAAGGTCAGGAGAAAAACAGTCATAAGAGGAAGATTTCTTTCACAGGAAGAAGACAAAAGCAATCAAAAGCAAAGATTTGCAGATCCTTAAGAGTTGTCTCAGGAAGTACATTAGTATGTTGATTAAGATGTCAATTATCTAATAAACTGCACAGGAATATGCAGTTTTATGCATGGATTTTATTTCCACATATGGTTCAGATGTCCTATGGGGAAATTTAAACAAAATCTAAAGCTGCTAACAAATCCCTTTTGGTCTGGATTTAGTTTACTCTGCTTTGTTGTAAATGCAACTGACTGATTTTTGCATAAATGTGCATGTTAGTCTCTCATATGATACTCACTGGCAATAAAACCGCCGTCTTTAAGTTATGGCATTTTAAAGCAAATTTCCTTGAATTACCTTAATATGCATAATTTTGGTATCTCCTTAGTGGCCCCTGATGCATCTGAGGAGAAAGCAGAACTGAAACATTATATATTGGTTTAAGGTCTTGTAATTGTGCAGGCTCCTGGCATCCCTAGCCTGTGTATGCTACCTTGAGCTCACAGCTTCAGTAAACTCAGAAGTAAATTCAGTTAGCTGATATTTCCTGGGTAATATTTCCAGTTACAAACATCAATCCTAAGCTGATCCCAATGGTAACTACAAATGCACTTAAGGAAAAACTTCTCTCAGTGTTCTATCTTGCATACAATCTCTACTGCCCCATGCCTAATATGAAGGGTTTACTATTCCTTTGGATTAGATTCCTTTTCCATAATACCTGCAATGGTGGGAGAATAGCCTGTAGCACAGCCTCTTTCCTGTGTGATATTTATCATTCACTGCACCAATCTGTGCACATGATGGGGCTCTGTGGTGCCCAGGGTAAGTTTGCCACCAGCCCTCATGGTCTGGCGAAGTAACTGGAAAAATTGGGCTGTGCCAAGATCTGTGTCATTAAGACTAAACTGCAATGTCTTTTCAGAGCTTTTTTTTCTTTTCTTCTTTTTTTTTTTTTGAAAGTACTAATATTTCTAAACATTTATAATATCCAAGGGATGTATTAAAAGGTCAACTAGACTCTGGCATGTAAAGTCAAATGTATTAAATTGCACACTACTTAATAGAGTATTTTTGTTTGAGATATCCTCTGCCAGTCTATCAGCCACCAATTATTATGCAAGTATTCCTTCAAATGTAATTTTCTTTCTTTTCCTGTAAAAACATCATACACTACAATATATTATGAAGTAGCAGCAACTAGCGCTTGCACAATACCAAAATCTGTTCCACTTTACCTATGAGGCAAACACTCTCTTTCTAGACAGTGAAATCAGTAATGTTACTGATTTGTCTATCAAAAAGTACAAGACTTGGGGATAAAACCATCTCACATATGAACGAAAACACATCAGTCAGTGTACATGCAAGTGGTTATGATCATTTATTTGCTATAGGCTAACAGCTACAGTGTTCACCAGCAGTATATATGCTTGCTTCTTCAAGAACATCACTTTCCTAAAGCTGAAAAAAAGTCAAGCAAAAGCAAGAAGGAAAGATTCTGCTGACATCAGCTTCAGGGTAGTGATAAGCAATGAATGTATGTGTAGTAGCACTAAAGTAAGTTTGGGTTTGTCTGTTGGCATTTGCCCTTCTTGGATGAGTTTTCACACCAAACAGAGATCCAAACCAACAAGACTGTGCTGCCACAGCCCATGGTAGCTAGCCATCCCAGCAGAGTGCAGGGTGATACCTGCTGTAGCCCTGGCAGGTCAGGACAGTGGGCTGCCAAGGGTAGAATGGCTGCCTGTGCCACAGTGGTGTTATTTCCAAGGGGAAGGAGCTCCAAACACACAGGCATTGTCTGCTTTTGGGGTAAGAGGACGAGAAGTCTGTCAGAAGGGCAACTGCTAAGTTGGTACCACCTGGAAGTCTCCTCCCCTTTCATATGGGGCTGGAGGAAGGAGCCATGTTCTTCAGGGAATCACTCCAGATCTTATCCCACCTCCACCTCTGCTCAGCAGTAGCAGCAGCGGCAGCAGCAGCAGCAGTTCCACACCACATTCAGTCTGCCTGTTCTGCTGCAAAGCCTAGAGGAAACTCAACACTGGGACCACAGGGACAGAGCTGACCACAGCCAATGAACCCAAAAGACACCATCTTAGAGAGGCCAGTTGTGTACTCTGGTGAGTATTCTCTCTATTTCAGGTTGAGAGAAAGCAAATTCTGCAGAAAGTTGAGCAGCAACTCCTAATCATCCATATCTGTCTGTGCAAAGACTCCTCAGTTCCTCAGAGGAGAAATGTCTCCCTTTACTAAATGATGAAAGGGAGGTAGAAATACTACTAAAGCCAAAATGATTCTGATAGCAATGGGCAGAAATAAGGAAATGTGGAAATACAAGTTATTACTAAGGATAGAAAAGACACCACTGGTCATCCAGGGGAAGGCTAACCAGGGGTAGTTATTAACATACATCCGGAACAAATGAAATTAAACCCCATTAACAGCTCAGACCTGCTATTAGGCAAGGTTGGCAGGATTATTGATTACAAAGTACAAAAGGCAGAAGCACTCAAGCAGTGGTTTCCCCAGGTGCTGAGAAGCTGAGGTGCCAACAGCCAGAGTCAGCCACTGGGGACCAGCACAGCAGAGAGAACACCTTCCCACATGTTCTGCTCAGACAGTTCTGACTTTGCAAGACCAGATAGTTTGCATCTATAAGAAATAACAATTGTGGTCAAGGAGCTCTCTGAATTATTGATGCTAATATATCCTAGAATGATAAAAAAAATCCAAGTTGCAGGGTTACAAACAAGCTCAGATTGACATTGGTCTCTAACAAAATCCAGAAAAGGCTGGCAGGGAAAATAATCAGCAAGGAGTCAAAAGAACAATTGATGAAATCAATATTGTTGGGGTTTTTTTAATTTTTATAATCTACTTCAAAAGTTTTGTGACACTACAAATTTGATTCAGTTACCCAACTTTTATGTCATTAGAGCAACCCCTTCATAACATTCTCAGAAAAATTAGCTGTACAAGAAAATCAATACAGACTCACTTAAAAAAGATTAAGGATTGCTCAGTTGGTAGATCTCAGTAAGGCATTTGCAATGGCTAGGTTTTTTTGAGCAGAAGCCTCCAGGGAGCTGCTCTCATCCCATTCACCAGTCTTAAAGAAAAGATTAAGTCATTGCTGATAGAATTTGTAGCAAATAAAAAGAAAATAATGAAGAGAGAAGAGATGATGGGCATAGGTCAGGGTCACTTGGAAAGTGGGGTTCATCTGAATGCATGTTTCAACAAAACCAAATGTAAGGTCATTTTTCAGGAGAAAACAAATCCCATTTATAGAGGGGTGCAAAGAATACCAGAGGAAGCAGTGGCCTATAGAAGGATTTAGTAGCTGTAAAAGATAAGAAAAATAACATAATGGCTGAAAGAGCAAATTATTTCCATCACAGACAAATGCCAAGTAAGAGTAAGGAAATACCATTATTTTGTCGTACAAAATGCTTATTACTTTAAAATACAAATTTGGCCATGAGCACCAATGGAGCTGCCATTTCTGTTTCTCAGGTGGCCAGTCTGTTTCCAGCTTCTGTTCTTCTCCCCTGCTACTGTGTCCCAGTGTCCTCATCCCAACCCTCTGTCAATCATGTTAGCACAATTGGCCCTTAGTGAAGCCATGTAGGCTGTCACCAATCATGTCTGTATTTTCCATGTGCCTTAGCACAGTTTTCAGGAGGATCTGCACTATGATCTAGCTGGGCGTAGAGGTGAGACTGACTGTTTTGTAGCTCCCCAGGTCTTCCTTTTTTCCCTTGTAAAAATGGGGATTGTGTTTCTGCTTTTCCTGACAGTGGGAACTTCACCAGACTGCTAAAAATTCTCTAATATGATGGCCAGTGGCTTAGCCAATTCACCTGCCAATTCTCTCAGGACAATAACTAACATACCTATAGAAGCTTTTCTTGTAGCCCTTGATGTCTCCAGCCATATTTGATTGTACAAGAGTTTTAGCTTTCCTAACCCAATCCTTATCCACACAGACAATGTCTCTGTATTATGCCCAGGTTCCCTGTCCTTTCTCCCACCTCTGTAGGCTTCTCTTTTGTGCTCAAGTAGGTTCAGGATCTCCTGGTCCACCCATGCAGACCTCCTGATATTTTTGCCTGATTTCCTCTTTGCTAGGATCCATTGCTCCTGAGCTTGGAAGAGGTGGTCCTTGAATACTCAAAACCTAAATTTGGATTTTCCTGTTTGAGGAGCTGGGCCCAATCTTAATGCTTTCATCTTTCCAGTTTGTCCACAGGAATCTCTACACTAACATCATGAAAGGGCACTCTAGTAAATTCCTAAATCCAGTCCAAAACTGACACTGAAAGCACTAACTAAAAAGCTGTTTGATAACAGCAGCTATCTTTTATCTAGATTATTCAGCAGTAAGCAGTATTTATAGTAAAGCTCCTGATTTATTTGTAATGTTTATAGAAAATGTCAGAGCAAATTACTTATATCCAATACACACTCTACTTTACAATTCCATCCATTTTGTTAGGGTTTTTAATACTGGTCCCAATTTGCATCTTTATGTTAAAACATGAAAATAGAGCTGCTTTCCTTGAACACCCTCATTTTTCATTAACTCCAATAGAAAATTCTCATGTAAAAGGAATGCTAGGTCAGAAAGTGGTAGCTACAGTAAGAGCAAGCTAAAAAATGGCATGCCAAAGGGGACAGTGTCCTCAAGTGCTTTGTAAGGAATATCCCCTTTAAATCAGGAAATATGATGCATAAGCCTTAGCAAACATATGAGCTTCATTTTAGACCCCCCAGCTACAGTTTTCTGTGGGTCCCATACTAATTTCAAGAAACATTTTACATTACCAGAGTGGGTTGAAAAGGATGCCTTCCTTACCTGCAAACCTTCTAAAGAAAAGGGCATCCACTTACAGCAATTAGCTATTAAGAGGAAAACTCTGGGTATCTCTGTTTTGGTTAACATGACAAATTAAGGGAAACTTAGTTCATGTGTATAAATTATTGTAACAGTGGTATCTTAAAGACTGAACACAGCATACCTCAACACATCTCTCTAGAATAAACGCTTCTAAATATGAGCTTTAAAACATTTATGGGTATACACAGAACTAGTTTTCTGCTTCTACAGATGACATTCATCATCATTTCCTTTTGATCCATCCTCAGTATTTGCCCCCTCAACCATTTGTACAAATGGCATTGGTTTTCCTCAGAACAGTTAGAAAGATTGCAATGACATTCAATATGACCTGGTTTCAGTAATATTGAATGGATGAAAGTAACAAAACAAAAGCCTGAAACAACAGAAAAACAGAACACACTGTAATTAGTGTTGTAAACCATAGGTGTTTCTGTCAGTCCCCAGCACATCGTATTAGTCATTTCTGTCTCCTCTTGTTAAAAAAGTTACATTCCTTAGCTAAAAATTTGCATTTTATTCCTGATTACATTATGTATTCTCACTCAGAAAGTGCAGAGGACACGAGTATTTAAGTATGCAAATCAGACAAGACTGCAACGTTGCCAATTTTTCAGTCTATTTTTTCACCAGTTCACTGGAGGTTCACATATTCTTCCTAACCATTAATAGGAGTTATTTGCCACGTGCATCTCATGAACTCATTGTGGAAAACTGCAAGGCACTTTGTTGGTTGTTTGTATTAGCAATGTAAGAACATGTTTTTGTGCCAGTGATTCCTGTGGATGCATTGCTACTGATTGGAGCAGGAGCTCCTGTGACAGAGGATGTGTCTGCTTCTTCTTTAGACAGGGTGGCAAATCCATTTCAGACATTGCCAGATGGGAAATGGTATGCTGATTAACCAAGCATCTGATATTGGTTTTAATAAATATTTTAGTACTCTTCCTATATATTGTCGTGATGTTTTAAATGTGGTTTTATGGTAATAAAAATGTAGAAGTCAGTAATACTATGTGTAGAACAATACAGACCCATGATTGAGACCTACAACAGGCAGTAGCAAACAGGAGATTTTTCTTGCAGTTAATCAGTTAAAAATGCAGAACCCATAGATGGATAAAAAGCCGAGCATGTAGGAATAGCAAGTGACATTTTAGGTAACACAAAGCCTGAAAATTGTCTGATGCAAAGGCAAATAAAGGCAAAACCTCCGTGTAAAAATATTCCTTATGTCAAGTCTGCACAGTAACATCAAGATCTGGCTCAGAAACAGCCAAGCTCTCACTGTTGCCTTTAGTGCCTTTGAGATAAATTGCTCTAGAAATGCCCCAGTATCCAGAGTCCCAGCTCATTTTCAAACAGCAGCAAACAAGTGGGCTGACACAGTGGGGTGAGCTCATGGAGATCTCTATTCTCACATTTACAAGAGATTATTCGAAATATGGAAGAGGAAAATTTTGGATATCAAGTGTCCTTGTCTGTCTATCCTGAATTGTCTGTATTTGCACAATTTACTGTGTTAATACTTATCTCCTTGTGTGAAAATCTGAAGGATAGCATATTAATGTGTTTTTCAGAAGCTGTACTTTTTACCAGAGAAACTGGAATATTTTAATCTCAGTGTGTAATAAACTTACATTTTTTTACAGCCTATATTCCCCTTAAATAACCATAAAACCTTTTACAGAGGCCATGCTCCAATAAAATTGCAGATTTATGCTTAGATTTAAAAACAAGCTAACAAGAATTTATGTTTTTCATTGAATGAAGAAAATGTTATATTACTGTTTTAGCTCTTCTTTTGCTGTACTATCTAAAGCAACAGTAATGATGTATGGAGTAATTTGGGAGGAAAAAATCTCTTCAAAACAGATCTCAAGAAAGCAAAATGAAATAACACACCATGGGAGGAAGATGAATCCTCAGCCACCCATCTCCAAGTTCTCTTAAGAGCACATCAGAGACTGAACCCACAAGCATGAGTGCTGCAAGGAAGACGCTGTATGGCAGGGCATAGCCCTCTTACTAGAAAATAATGTGGCTTTTTCATGGGATTAAGCTATTTTGTGAATGTGCATGGGCGTTAATGTGGTGTCTGTGCACTCTTATGCATAGAGTCTTGGCCCAGAGAAGCCAGGTTGGTGCCTGGGGAAGTGTTTCTCCAAGGCTCTTCCAGGTACTACGTGTTTTGCAATGCCATGCTGTCCTGGGGTGTTTAAGCAAGCAGCCTCAGCATAGCCAGGAAGGAGGGGTTAGGGAACAGCTTTGGAGGGGATGTCATTTCCATTGGCATGTTCCTTTGGCTTTTGTTTAAACCAATGAACTTAACGAATATGTCATCATAATGCTTAAATGACTAATTAAATTAAACCTAACGTAATTTGTAATAGTAAGTAATCAGAAGCACATGTTTGGAGGTCAAATGGTTCTACTACCATCTTATCTATTGTCAGCATTTAACACAAACACGTTCCAAGATAAGGCACAGGTGATGGTTAATTTAGCCCCGAGGGAAACATATTTAAAAACTTACATGTAGTATGTCTTCGCGAATGAAGGGGGAAAAAATTGAAAAAAGAAAAATAAGATAAAAAATATTGTCAAATCAGAAGGGGCAAGTAAATAATTGAGGGTTGAAGAAATCTAGAGCTGTATAAGGCTGCTGTGCAGGGCAAGAAACAAGCCTGGGTAGAGAGTACCAGTTTGGTGCAAGACACCTTGTTCAGGCATTCCCCGTCTGACTTGTGGCAAACAACTGGCTGCACACCCATGGCAGCACAGGACTCCAACAGACAGGAGGTGTTCAAACATGAGCCATGAAAATCCTGCTAAGGAATACTGTCCTACAGAAACCCTGGAAAGTGGAGTTCAGAAGGGTTTCCAGTGGATCTGAGACAGGGCGGTGACATTTCACCTCTAGCAAGGGTTGAGTTGCTGTGCCTGGGATCCCCTCTGTGGGTACCACTCCCCTCCTCCTCTGAGGCTTCTGGCAAGTACTACAGGGTGGGGTTTAATCACATAATTTGGGTCATTTTAAAAAAATGACGATATAATCCTCTGTTTCTCTAGCTAGTGATTGGAATTGGTAGCTTTGGGAGAAAATCCTCCTCCTGACAATGCTGTTATACAACGTGACAACGTACCTGGTGGGGTTTCCTTCTTGATCTCTTCTCTCACTTCTCAGATCATTGAGGGAGTCTAGGTGAACAGCTTGTACAAGAGGCCTTATTTTTAGATTAAAAAGTTGTATGAAACGAATCCTGCTTTCAGCTTTCCCTTTCATTTTGGGAAACTACCACTATATCAGAAGAAGACTGGCGGCTTCCCTTCCTGGAAAAGCACAGTGAAGGATTGCCTTTACTGAATCACACTTGATTTGATGTTTCTTGTGTTTCTGTGTTTGAAATAATTCCCTACATGTAATTATACACTTAAGCAGTATTTATGTGCATAAAACAGCTACACAGTTTTCCTGTTTTCCAAAAGAGATTGGCTTGCTGTAGGAACATTTTCCCTTACTACTGTGTTTTTGGACTAGATATTGCTACTTGGGATACAAGTAAGTGTAAGAGACTATTAATTGTGCTTTTAAATGAATTGTATAAAATGATCCCATGTGAGACCACACATTTATGCAGACAAAAAATGTGTACACACTCTACAGAAATGTAATTATATTGAACTCACACGTGTAATAAAAAAAAATTGGAATTGACATTGCTTTAATATTGTGCCAAATATTAAATGTTGCCTTTTTTATTCAGATTCACAGTAAATCTTCTGAATTTTAAACAATCTGTCTACTACCATGACACCAGCATCTCATTCATCTGCTTCCTGACAAAAATCTGCCTCTGTCAGATTTTGAGTGAGTGTAACATTTAAAAAGAAGTCCAATGATAGCCAAATCCTGCAGCACTCATACAACGAAAACCCGACTGCAAATTGCAAGCAGTTAGAGACTGCAAGAGAATGGTCTCCTGACTTTGTTAAACCCTCCATTTCAGGGCTTAACAGCACAGCTCTGGAGACTGCAAGGAGCAGTCCTGCTTTAGTATGACTCATTCGATTTTTTTGTAGCATATGTGTGTTTCCCACTTAATAACTCAATGTGATAGAGTATACAACCCCATGACCTCCAACGAAATTGCGAGGAGGTAAAGGAGAATGGAGCTTAGGTTGTTATATTGGTTGTGTAAAAGCCTTTGTGAATTAGGCTGCAAACAGCCACAGAGTGATACACACTTAACAGCTTTTAGGATTTTATTCACTGCAGATCTTCAGCAGCCTTGTTTCCCATACAGCCAATGGTGGCTCACAGCACTTCCAGGCTGGACTGCCACAGTGCCTCAAAGAGAAGTGGCAGGTCTTAAAATGATGCCACATTGTTGAAGAGGTAAAATGTCCTGGATCCTTAATTTTTTGGCACATGGTCATCTGAATTATGGCACTTGAAGGAGTGTTCAGCAGGAGGTAGACCCTTGCAGACCCCAGAAACAGCCTTTTCCTTCTGGGGTGGGATAGTGATTGGGCATTAACTCCAGGACTTGCTCAGCTGGCACAAGTCTCATACAGGTGCAGTGTCCCGTTTAAAAGGAGCAGTGTCCCAAACCCAACAGGCTCCAGGATACACATGGCAGGGAGTGCAACCTCTTTAAGGACCCCGAAATAGGACTGGTCCTAGTGCTCTGGAGGAAAATTAACTGCAGGTGCTGGGACTCAGCCCACGGACCTTCGTCAGAGCTGGCAGGTCTAAATGTGCTTCCAGCCCCAAAGTCAGGAAAGATGGTTTCATCCCAGCCCTGTGGGAATGGGTGTGTGCCTATTTCTCCACAGCTAATAAACATCAGTCGGTTGCTTGCAGGAAAAGGCTGTTTCTTTAGAGAGATTTGAGGCCAACCCTGTGCAGCTGGGAGAGGGCAACAGCTGCCTTTTTCTGTGGATTGAAAAGAAATGTCTCCTTTTTATGCCAGGCCAGGGACAAAAAGTGTTCTGTACTAGAATGGCACTGCTGAGGCATTATCCTGGTGGACTGGAAAGCAATACCTGCTAGCACACAGTCCTCTAAGGTGAGACCCATACTCTTTGCATCCTTGCAGGTGCCCAGAATTTGGTCCTAGTGCATGTATGATGAGAAGGGTCTCCTCTGTGCTGATGTGTGGTGGCCTACAAAGAAGTCCTTTGTAAAAAATATTAGAGGTTTGTAGTCAAGGTAAGTGAAATTGGAGGGGCTACTGTAATCATTCTGCTGCACTTCTGGCCAACAGAACTCACAGTCATGAGCTGTACTTCTACAGCACAACTTAATGTGGTTGACAAGGTGTTAGGTCTGTCAAATAAGAAAATTATCCATTTTTATTTAACCACCTTCATAGCAGGCTATGCAAATATTTATAGGAAATAAACACCTGTCTGTGAGCCTGCAAGGAGCTTCATCACAGAGCCAACTCAATGGCCTTTGTGCAAAGGAATTGAGGAGTGATGTCATCAGGTAAAATCAGCCTCAACTCTCTGGTCTTTGGTTTGGGGGTGCTTTCCCAGAACTGGTTCTAAGTCCTGTTCTGCTAGGTTTGGTGCCTTCCTCTTCCCAACAATTTTATCCAACAATTAATGGAAAAGTGCAATGAAACTACTCCTGGGTACAACCCAGAGCCCAGAGTCCCCACTTTGATGGGGTAAGACAGGCTCTTGCTTAAAATACTGCTCTTAGACAATTAATTTATCCTTTTACAATTGCAAAATTTCAACTGGCAGAGGTAAAGGAACCTATAAACCTGGCTTCCCCTTTCTCCAGCCTTTTTTCCCCATTCATCTTGTCTATGCCATGATGAGTAGCACTGTCTCTAAAAAATAAGGAGAAATGTGTTTAAACCTTCTTTACACTGAAGTAGGCATCAAATCCCCACTTTCCAGTCCTTGACCAAGATCATCAGGCAACCATATAAAAGATGATTTAAAGAGGATGCTACTATTTTGGAGGAAGAAAAGGCACAGTTACTGTTATGCTTTGTGATGTCAGTTCTTACGCTACCAATCAGCGCTGGTGTTATAAATTGCTCCATTTATTGAGAATGAAGAATATGTTACATGGTCTAATACAAAGGGAGATGGATCTCATTCAGGCTGAACTACAGATTTTTCTACATTGGATCAAGCTGCCAACTTTGAAGTAACAGACACTTCAAAAGATACATATAATTCTACAAAACAGAGTTATAGGACAGCTTTTTCCAGACCCCTAGTGCCTTAACCTGGAATAAGATGTTTCAGGCTTCCCTTCACCCACATCAATCTTTTAAGGAGCTTACTGTTCTAAATCTATTTATTCTGCTTCTTGGCATAAATACCTGCTCTCTGTAACCTGAATGTTCACATCCTCCATGACTTCATATGGCATTTCTTTGGCACTGAATTTCACCGATCATTATGCAAAATGACATTTCCTTTGAGCTCAGACTCTTACCCTTAGTTTAAAAAGTCTACAACAAATCATAGAATGTCCCAAGTTGAAAGGGACCCACAGGTCCAATAAAGTCCAACTCCTGGCCCTGCACAGGGCAACCCCAAGAATCATACCATGTGCCTGGGAGCATTTCATCTCACATAGTATTTGGATATGTTGCCTGGTGTGCAAGAAATTTCTCAGTGCGGGTGGAAAGCATGGAAAGTCCAATAAAAAATACACTTTCAAAATCAAGATTGTTTGGAACGGATAGATTTCTTTCCACAAATACTATTATGTCAACAGCCATACCTTTTGCCGGCTCTGATTTGTCTCAGTCTATTGATTGTCCCTTGTGGAATGTTCCTGCATCGCTCCTCTGCAGTTACAGAAAGAGGAAGGATCACTTTCACCTATGGCTGCAATGACACAGCCCTGCTGAAATCAATGGCACGACCTGCCATCTGAAGTCATTAATGTAACATTACAGCTATAAAGCCTGGGCCAGCTCTGGCTTGCAGGCAGGTGTACATGCCAAAGAATTTAATTAGCACCAGTAACACTGGACTGATCGAAAAGGCCTGGGCAGAACCTCTCCTTGATCACAGCTGAGGCACAAGCTTGCCTTGTGCAGACACTTGTGTTTGCTTAGGCAGCTTTGGTCGTCAGATGCACTCCAGGCAGAGTAGTCAGAGCTGAAGCTACATAGCTCTCTTAACAGTTTTCTCCCTCTTTTACTAGGCTAGTGATGTGGGCTGATTTCCCCCTCCTAGGGGGAAGGTCTTTGCTTCTGGCTGATGGTCCATGTGCTATCCATACCTCTTCCTACCAGGATGTTTCACAAAACCACTCAAAACCCTCCATCCCTACTTTGGCTTTCTTCTGGGAAGACGATCTCTGTTGAGTCATTGGAAGCTATGAGTTACAGTCTGGAGCCTGTCCAGGGATGGGTGTTAAGAGCTTGCTGCATTTCAGAGCTTTTATGAAGCAGGCTTCACACACTCCCCTTGTAAAGCAAGTGTCCATTTTTTATTTCTCAGCCTGGATTGCTGAAGTGAGACTAAATAACTTCAGGCAATGTTGGGGGTCAAATTCAGGCAAATATTGCAGTAGATACAAGACTTGCATGAGCTTCAGCTGTGCCTCTGAAATAGGATAATCCCTTTTGGGTATTATCACAGGGGAGCTCTAAAGATAACTTGGCTGATATTTGTGAAACTGTCCAAATTCCCAGCAATTCGTGCTTCAGAGGAACACATGAGGAAGAACTGATTACCTCCATTTCATGCAGCTTGGTGCTTAGTCAGAGTGACACAGGGCTGGAAAAAGAGGACTGCTGAACAGCTGCCCATCACAGAGCATCCTATGCAACAACTGAAGCAGGAGTTGAATGTGGAAAACACCGTATGTGTGATCATGTAATTAACAAATGTATCATAATGCCTCAGCATAAGGGAGCTAAATTAAGCTATGGATGCACAATCTAGCTTACATGTAAGATCTTCATAAAGACTGTATCCCTTGTATTGCTATCCGTGCATGCTCCAGGCAATAAACAACCCTGCAGTTAGATTTCCTTGCTTGGGCACACAGCTGCTAAATTCAGCATTTATTAGTGGTGTCTGAGAGGGAGACTGGTGTTATTGATGAGAGAGTGTACAAGGAAGAGTTGCAGTATTGCAACTGCCTCTCTGTAAAAATGGCTAGGAAAAATTTAGCACTTAGAAATTGCTATGGTTGGGGAGGAATCTGTAGCACTCTACATGGCACCTGAATAATTAGAATATAGGAGAGTTTTGAACAGAATAACTCTATAGGCTGAATGAAGGCTGCTTCCACATATTTACCTACTATTAACCTCAGTTTAGATGGTTGTAATTGCTTGTTTGGTAATTATGAAGCTGAATTAATGGTGTGTACGATATATCTTAATGCTCAATAAAGGTGCTTCAGTATTTCAGGCTCAGGGAGATTACTGAGTGTGAAAGATATATGTGAAAAGGGAAAGACTAATGGTCCCATTTTTCATTTTTGTTATGGATGGACCTGATAACAGTCACCCTGCTTCACAGTCTGCCGTGGAAAAACTGATTTACATTTCTGCTTTGCAGCATGTGGCTTCCCTGGGTGAATGCCATAAAGGGTATCGTCCGGCTCACTGCTCCTTGAAGACTGAATTTCTCACTCTTAGCCGTGACAGGTCCATGGTCCACCAAGATAAAGCTTATTAATGTGGAAATTTCATGTGACAATAAGGCATATTGGAAGGAGGGCACCCCCCATGCACTGAAGGATGCTGCAGTGCCATCCCACAACCTGAGCTGATTCGTATTTGTAATTCTCACAGAAGCATTAAAATGTATGTAGCCTACTGTTACCAAATAAATGCAATACCTGCATCTGTGTCTTTGCAGAGAACACACCCTTATCAGTTGTGGAGTGACAGTCCTAAGCAGAAGGGCGGCCTGAGAGCCTGAGAGGGACATATTCCCCCAGGCAGGTGCTGGGTTCATCACCCTTCCCACCAAGCCTTCTCTTGTTAACCACAGACAAAGAGCACTGGCTCAGAGCAGCGACATTTTTCACTACATTCTCAGAGATGAGGCTACAAGGAGCACAGGTGGGTCCCATTTTGCCATCTGTAAGTGGAGAAGGTAATTTGTTGCCTCCCGCTGGTGCTGGGAGGTTCTGTTTGTTGCCATTTTGTGCTTTGTATGCAGAAGGTAATACACAAGTGCATGTTTGATACAGATATTTGCCAGAGGCTTACAAAGCTTCCCATATGGCATCTCCACGCAGTGCTCATGAGCTCAGATTTTCTCTGCACAGATCTGAGGCAATAAAATAGTGTCTCTGTCAAACTGAAAGCCTCCAGAAACTAAAGTTAATGCTTCAGAAATATTTTAGAGGGTTTTCTTTATTTTATGTTTTTTAAAGCATCTGAAAGTTTTCTGGACTTCCAAATTTCTGTTCTAATTCTCATCCTAAATGAACCTCTGCTCCAACCCTTTAGCTTCTTTTTCTCCTCAGAAAACAAGAAACAGCTTTAGATGGTTGAAGTGGAACAGTCATGCTTTAAAACGTATACTTTTGAAATAACATTCCTATTTAGAGATGGAATTGTTACTGTATGATGAAAGTAATGCTTGCTTTCACTTTGTGTCTTAACCTTGAACACAGTAATGTAGACTTTTCACCTAAATGTAGACAAGGAATGTTTCTGTCCACTTTCTAGCTGTAGCAATTCCATCTCTAAAAAGAACAGTGTGCAGGGCAGGTGGACAGTGCCTAGGGACAAAATTTATCTCCTGCCACCCTGCCCCATCCCCTCCATTGTCCTAATAACAAAAATCACTTGCTGATTTTAAGAGCCGTAGTAAATTTGAGCTAAGTCATGTTTAATTATGACTGAAAGTGATAATTTTCAGTCAAGCTCAATGTCATATTAGATAGTAGTACATAAGGTGCTTTTTTCACCAAGGGAGATATAAGCACTCATGCTTTTATAGCTCATTAATTAATTAATTTGCTCTGAATAGCAATATATATAATAAATATATGCATGGTGCTTCCCAAGGATGTAACATATGGAGATGGAACATAATCGGTCACATTGAGCTGGGTGACTTACCTAAACTCAAATCTGGTACCCATGTCTGACCTGAAGGGTAACTGACACTTTGATGCACCTTCAGCACTCACCAAAAAAACAACTTTAAATGTAGTAGAAGAGAAAGCAAACATAACTCAAGAGAACTGTGCTCAATGCTGTTTCTTGTTTTCCCTGAAGTACTGAAAATGGGACAAAAACATTTGGAGTAAAACATTTTACCCCCATAAAATGAAAAGTGGAAAACCAAAGTAACTATTTTAATAAAGATATTTAATCCAAACCTAAATTGTACTTAGGAAAAAACCACCAAAACAAACATAACATTATCATTAATGGTCACTCAGTGAATCCACAAAATATCTTACCCATCTCCCCACTGCTGGTCAGTCTATGCCAGATCTCAGTAACCCTGTGGGCTCATCACTTGTGAAATGCCAGCCAGGGTTAAATTGTGTACCCAAGGCCACAAGGTAGCTTTGCATCTGACCTACATCTTGCAATGCCCAGCAAGGCATCACCCAGTTTCACAAGGCTCCAGTTTGAGAAAGGAGCTCCATATGGTTAAATGGATGTATAAAATGATAGAGATTTATGGGTTCAGGATCTTATCCAGGCTGTTATGGTTATTTCGAGTTGGGTCAGAATCAAAACCTTTGATCACACACACAGATTTGGGTGGCATTTGAAATCTGGATCCACTTCTAAAATCTGCATCTGACTCATCTCTAGCTACAGACATGGTGTTTTATGATTTTATTTCTATTCCAGGGGGACATTTTCATGCATGCCTTGTAGCAGACAGAAGAGGTGGGGATCTCTATATGATTTATATTCAAGGTAATGCATGCATAACTACATCTCTATTTCTCTAGCACACAGCAAGATATAAATTTAACTTTATTCATTTGCTGCACTAGGAAACAATGCAGCTCCCTTGGCAACACACCAGCCACAGACAGGAGTTAGGTAGAAGAGAGATTCAAAGCCAGTCTCCTAATTGACTTTTTGAAGTCATAAGCCATTTGTAGCTATAGCAGTAATGACAGTAAATAGATCAGTTTGGGGACAGTAGAGAAAAATGTCTCCAGCACCAATCTTTATCTAAGTGAATGCTGGAACCCTTCAAATGTTTTCTGAAGATGCTCAAGAAGAAGCATTTATTTTGCTTTAGTAAGCCACTCTGCTAGTTACACTGTTGAACAAAAAATTGCAAACTTTCGATATTTTAAAAGGTTAAGACTTCTGTTTTTTGAAACCTAGTAATTTAATATCTGTGAAACAGAAGATTGTATTACCCTGGAAGAAAATTCATTTGTTTAGTTGGGAAGAAGTGACCTCATTGAATATGATTCACTTATCTGTGGGTTAGGTGAACAGCTTTTCTTAAACTGATCAGGAGAACAAGGTGTTCAGCTGGCTCTGGCAAAAAAAAATAAAATATTTTCTGAAAAAAAGGTAATGGCTGTTTCTTTTTGTGGAAAATGTGAAGTCTAACAGGTGTAAAGCAGAACGAAATGAACATGAAAGCAAGAACACATTTCCATATGCTATTTTGAGATCTCTGAGAGAAACTGAATCCATTTCCACATGGAAAAATAGCGAGCACACACACACACACACACAGTGGGATACTTTTGTTATCCAGCCAAGACATGTATCTACCCGAAGGGATACAGAAATACCAAACTACACTTTGAATTCCTGGGGCAAAACACCGATATCAGGAGCTTGTATCAGGAGCTTGACATGCTCTGCAGGCAGCAGCACCAGTGTGCACCATGACAGAGCTCCCTCTTGGCTGCTCCCTCATCTCCATGACCCCAGGGAGGTCTCTCACCAGATTTCTTCCACCTCTAGCTGCCAGATTTCAGGTCCTTTTGGGCTGCATTCATGTATTTCTCAGCTGTGCCACAGGATCCTCTCTACTGGCTTCCAACTCTGATACCTGACTAAGTGATGGACGCAAATTTATGAAAGATCCTGTGTTGTGGATGCTGGGACAACTAAGGCAGAAGAAGCTTGTGGGTGAGTCAAACTCTAAGGAGCCTAGCTCCCCCAGTGAAAATCACTGCTGCAGTGGAGGTACATGGTTCTTTACCCCATGCACAGGGAGAGCCAGACATCCAGCAGGGCATCCTGCTCTTCTGTGTTGAGTGGAGAGCTGCTGGCCTATGTTGAGGATGGATTTAATCCCTCTGGAGATAGGGACATGCATTTTGAGCTGACATTACAATACATGCACCTTACTTCAGTTAGGTTTAAGCTAATTATTCAGTGGCCAGCTCTGACTCAAGGCAAGATCAGAACAAACTACAGTAATTTCCACTCTGTTCTTCTTGCTTCCTGCTTGCACACAGTGTGTAAAGCAGCACTGCTAGCTGGACTGGTGGGAACCTCTTGTCAAAACCAGCATTACTGCACATACAAGCTCCAGCTACTCTGTCCACAAAGAGGATCAAATTCTGTGATGGAAATGTCACCAATGTAAGCCTGGAATCATGGAGCAAAATCTATCCCCGCTGTGTTCAGCAATGCCCAGAAACTCTTGCCATGCAAACTGCTGGATTTACAAGGGTCAGAATGTTCTTCCAGGTCCCACAAATGTTGTTAATAGTACAGCTAAGCAAAGATGAGAGCTAGTTGTTGCTAAGAGGCTTGATCCCACTTTCCCCTTCATCCTTACACTGTCCACTTGGCAGTGGCTCTTGATTCAGCAATTGGTCCCCAGGCAGACAGGGGAGTGCCAGCACCAGGAAAGTGGTGTGAGTGCAGGAAGAGCCACAGGAGCACCACTTTCCAGAACAATTAGCTATTAAGTCATCTGCAGCATCAAATTGCACCACTGGAAACAGCCTCAGACCTTTTCCTTTAACCAAAAACCCTGGTGAAGTGTCTCCTTCCTATCCCAGTAGCTGGATGGAGGGTTCAGACTGCTGGAAAAACAGCCGGTTTCAAGTGTGATGTAGCTGGAGAGCACTTGTTTGTGCAAGAGTATTTTGGTAATTTATCACAGGCACTTCTCAGTCCCTGTTTATATATCTTTTTAGCTTCCTCAGCTTACTTGTGAAGGCATTCCAGAACAATCAGCAGAGGGTACAAAGCTGATAGCTTATCACCCAGGCACCATGAAGACACAGGCATCCTGATATATATCAGGATAGAGGAAGGAAGTGATTTAGTCCTCTGGAGTGTGAATGCTGGTGCTCTACAGCTCACAGAAGCCAGCACATATGAAAGATTTCCAAAGGCTGGTGAGTAATTCAGTGCTGACTTTTTCAGCTGTGTGGAAAACTACAAACACAGCAGCTCTGCCATATTTGTGAAACATAAAATGAAAAGATATTGATGGCTGGTATCTGCAGCTGGGTTTGTTCTGCTATTTAGGTCCTGTTTCAAATGGAAAAAATTTAGAATAATATGTTAATGCTTACATTGACAGCATTCACATACCAAGACTTGGACTATAGGCATACAGAGCAATTCTGCCTCAATTACTGTGCTTCTGAAAATGTCCTACAGGAAGGAGATGGCAAGGCAACATGTTCATGTTCAATAGCTTTAGAGACACTGAATTTCAGCCTGATTTTATCAATCTAGAAAATAATAAAAGAGTGATATCAACTCAAAAACATGGCTCTTCAGATTATAGTTTTTAAGAAGATATTAGAAAAGTTGCAGTCTTTCCTTAAGGCCTTCCTGGCGTTCTTAAATAAACACCCAGATTTCCACATCTTTGTAAATCCATCTAATACCTTTTGTCTCTGCTCACTCTTTTTTCCACTCTCTAGATTGTACAGTTACATGCACAAATATTCAAATCAGACCAAGTCTGAAAATCATCTAGCCCCACAGCAGCCCTGAAACATTAACAAGGAACTGTAGTCCTTTCCCTGGACCTTGTAATATAGCTTACATGTCAAAATAAAAATGCATTATGCTGCACAGGCAGAGATATAAGAGAGGGCCAAGAACCTTCATAGCCCCAAAAAGAATAGAGTCCTCCATGCAGGGGGCTCCCACAGGTTTCAAATGTATTCCTTCAGCTAGTGCTTCCTGACTCAGAAACCTATGTGCTCATATTAAAAACATCATCTTAAGGTCTTTTTTGAAGGTTGAGATCAGAAATTTGTTATACAGCTCACCTTGACTTTAATTGAATTTTATGTTTACATCATTTCACATGAAAACTTGACATTAAATTCCTTTTTTATTTTTCTCTCTGGAGATTGCACAAGTCTGGGAAGCAGAGCATTTTATTACACTGCAGACTGAAATTTGCTGTTTTCACAGTAAATGACTATGATGAATTGGTGGCTGTGACTGTGGAGCCAGTTCACAGAGACATCACGTCCTCTTGATAAAGGGTCTGCTAATACTGTTTGCAAGGCAAAAGCTTGGTCATTAACCAAAAGCTTGATAGCTTACATAGCCTTTTGGTCTCACATCGGGATGAAAACACAAGAGGGGGTCAATTTATCCACTGTATGGAACATTAAAACTGTCTTCCATTAGTCTGGTCACTACAGGTAATTTTCAACACAACCATTCTCAAGTGCAATGCAACTATTCATAAAGAAGAGCTAAACAAAGCTTTACCTTCAGACTATGGGCATAATGCCTTGCAGCACAAGAGCTCTCACAAGAAAAAGAGCTTTTTGCCAGCTCTGGCTTGGACCCACAGTAAAATTCCATCTACTGCATTTCCCAGTCAGTGAGCAGCATCAGCTCCGTGCTATGTCATTATGAGTGTCAGACATACCAAAAGTTCCCCCATATTTATTTTTTTTAAGTGAGCAGGGGATTGATTTGGCCAAACACTTGATCTAGGTTTATATTCTTCCATGTGGAACTTGAGCTTCATTTTTAACACAACCTGCAGCTATTACTCATTGCCTGAGACAGACTGACACAGTTCAACAAACAACCTCTGTGTAAAACTCACAATTGAAATGTTCAGAATGAAAGGGAGCATGTAAGCCCATGAAGCACACTAGTCTTCTTTAAGGTATGTTCTTTCCTCTATCTTCTTAAATACATGGAATCTACCTGTGATTTTCTCTTCTCAGAATAGTATATCCCCTTGCCAGACTTTCGCAACGTTATCCGACTCAAGATGGAATGAAAGAAGTAGGATTTGTGAACACTCAAGACTGCCAAGAAACCAGCTGAATGTAGCACAAAATCTCTAGGGTTCCAAATATTTAATCTTCTTACAATACGATAGAGTTAGAGGCCAGTACTTGTTTACTGCTTTTGTACTACAGTAACAACATAAACCCTACCTAAGAACCAACACATTTTGCTTTTCAGGGGGACGGCATCCTAAAAAGTGTTTGCAGGCAGATTTAAATCTCAATCCATTGCAAGGGAAGATCATCACCGGCTGCTGCTGCGGCTGCTTTGGAGACTGCTCCAGGAGGAACAGCCTGCTGCCATCTATTGATGCACTGTAGGAAGGCATTGCACCAGCAAGCCCCCACTCAGGTGCTTCAGTGAACATTTTCCGTGCTTGGGTTAGAAAGCCTGTAGGTCTGAGATCTGGGACTCTGAGAGAAATCCTTACTGGGTGACTCAAGAGCCGCAGAATTATTCAACAGAGCTCAAGCCAAGAGTCCACAAACCTTAGCTATGTGAGCTTAGGATGGCCTGAACTCCAGAACTTTAAACACCATGAATATCCTCATTGCATCCTCTTTCCCTTCTGCTGGAAGGGAAGCATTAAGATCTTAACTGCTAGGGGACCCACCTTATAGAGAGATCACAGGATCTGTTCACTGCATCTGCAACCAAGAATTGGATGAATTTGAGATTGCCATGTTCAGCCAGCACCCACAGCATTGAGGTCCCTTAGCCTGGATAAAGCCAGGAGCCTCCTAGCCAATGCTGGTAAGACACCAAGATGAGAGCAGCATCCCATGGGAGCAGCAAGCCCCCATGCTATCAGCTTTGTGTGACACTGCTGCAGCTGCAGTTACTGCAGGGATAAACTTTGCGTCCAAAGAAACAGGGTGGCAATAAGGCAGCCCTCCCTGAAAGGCAGCTGCGCTTGTCCTGCAGTTCAGAAACAATTTTCTTCCCAGTAAAGAGGGGAATAAGGCTCTGTTGAGCCTGGTGCTGAATGTCTTGGTCCCAAGCAGCTAAGCACCCTAGAGGTGACCTACCCAGAGGCAGTGCCCAGAGTGCCAGTCAGCTGTGAGACAAGCCAGTCGTCCTGTACACTCGTGGTGTACATTGAGAGAACACCAAAGAGTCACACTCACCAGCTCCATGCTGCAAAATTCATAGGGGTAGAAAAAGAAAGAAGCAAAAGCAGCCTTAGGGATGGGGTTTAAGTATGGCTGGCTCTTGGATGGCCAGTAACCTCTGGGGTGAGTGTAAATGGTGGGGACTGGCTGGCAGTGAGTGACTGCATCTTTGCAAGCACTGTGCACACCAAGGAGATTTATTTGAGTTCCTGCAATGATAGGAAGGTTTCAGGCTGTGAATAGAGGCTAGAAAAAATATTACAGAGCATTGTAATGAAAGAGGCAAGTTTTAAAAGGGAATCTTTACTCATGATCTGATCCTAGTTAACCCTGGTAAAAAGAATGACAGGAACATCTTTGAGTTAGTCCCTGTAGATAGCAATAGGTTACAGAGGAAGAAGAGAGGTGAGCAAGGAGCTGTGATCTCATTGGAATGGATATTTTAGTTACTATTGGCAGCCTACTGATTTAGTGCTTCCATCATTTGCTTAAAACAAAAAAGCTTTCCTCCTTCTCTCCCTCCTTATTCAGTTTGATTCTGCTTTTATGCACAAATTTGGACCCTGAAAGCAGAGAAGTACTGATCCCTGAGGTCCCCAGTGGAGAAAAGACTTGGGTGGGAGTATAGAGTGTGGGCTCACACCTCTTTTGTAGCATTTTAATAATTAATTTTTTTCTAAGTAGCACTTCCTCTGGCTAATGCCAGAGGACGGTTTTCATGAATGCCTTTGTATGGCCTGCACAGCATCAGCAAAAGACTCCCCTCTTCCCACAGTTTTCATGCTATTTTATGAAATAATCACAAGGAAATTTTCAATCTTTGAAACCTGGGCTCTGTCTATTGCCATACATGTCATATATGAAGGCCAGATGAAGCAGGTGCAGAGATAACAAAACACTCAAAACTCTTGATTTTTGAGCCGAGGTACAGGCTGTGAGACAGGGGCAATGGAAACTCTTTATCAACTGATAATTAAAAACCTGCCCCCTCCAATTTGCCCGGGAGGCCTAGACTTCACATACCCACTGTTTTAATTCATGCTCCATGTATTTCTATTAGATTGCCTTTGGAGTGTGAACACAAAGAAAATAGGTTGTCAATGTCTGGAGAGACAAATAAACTTGACAGGTTATCTCAGAAGACTCCTGTACATTCCAAGTATGTGCAAGTTTAGGCTCAGGAAAATATCTGGTTTATAGATCAATTTCTTGAAGGATGAATTTTGAATTATAGAACCAACCAAGGCTTTTGTCAATTAAGATTAACCATTCTAATATCTCATTCCATAATATAGCTCTCCCAGCTGCTATCTGGTGCACTGAGTAACCACTTGCATTTCAGTTTGGATTCTGTTAATGCATGCCTGGAAAGGTTTAGGTTGGATATTAGGATTTTCTTCATGGAAAATATTCTCAAGCATTGGAACAGGCTTCCCCGGAAAGTGGTTGAGTCACCATTTCTGGAGGTATTTAAAAAATGTGAAGATGTGTCACTTTGGGACGTGGTCTAGTGAGACTTGGCAGCACTGGGTTACCAACTGGACTTGAGGATCTGAAGGGTCTTTTGCAACCTAAATGATTCTGTGATTCTATACTCAGTATGCAACCTGCCTGCATGCAGAGCACTATAGAACTGGTGCTCCTTTGACCAGCACTACGTACAACTTGAAAAACTGCAAAGAAAATATTGACATAGATTCAATCTACAACATGTATTACTAACCAACACTTCCAAAACATGAGAGTGAGAAATCCAGCTTTTACCTCTCCTTTTTTTTTTTTTTTTGGTAGACTTGGGTGATTTCAATTTGTTGCTTAAACTGTATATGGAAAAGAGTACAATGAATAATTTGGTAACCATTTTATTTCAGAGTCAAAAGAATGATAATGTCATTCCTAAATTGCATGGGTGCATTTTAAGACAGTACAAGTACGAAAAAAATGAGAATTTAAGCTTCTATTCAATGTTTCTTTTTAATTTGCTTTTAGAATTTTATGAATTTCAGTTTCATGAGACAGTATCTTTCTAGACACTCAGTGAGAAATCTGAATGTCTTATTCACTGCTAAGGCTTGTAAATCAAATTTTAGGTCTCACAGCAGAAACAACTGTGTGTTCTTCAGTTTATATTTTATCTTAATGGTGATATTTTCTCTCTTTTCTTGTCAAGTGTTTTCTTTCACAACTTTTGGCTACCAAAATATAAGCAAGATATTAGAAAGCATCCAAAGGAAGATGGTGAAGGGTCTAGAATGGAAGCTGTATGAGGAACACCTGAGGTCACTTGGTTTGTTCAGTCTGGAGACCTCTTGGCAGTCTCCAACTTCCTCATCAGGGGAAGCAGAGTGGCAGGCACTGATCTCTTCTCTGTGATGACAGTGACAGGACCCCAGGGAATGGCCTGAAGCGGTGTGCCGGGGGAGTTTAGATTGGATATTAGGAAAAGGTTCCTCACTAAGAGGGTGGTTGGGCACTGGAACATGCTCTGCAGGGAAGTGGTCACAGCACCAAACCTGTCAGAGTTCAAGAAGCATTTGGACAATTCTCTCAGGCAAAGGGTATGATTCTCAGGAATGGTCCTGTGCAGGGCCTTTCCAACACAGAATAGGATTATGATTTGATGATTCCAGGACTCTAGAATTCTAGGACTCTGTGATTCAGAGGCAGCAACATTTCTTTTTTTTGCAGATCTGCAACAGAGAGAGAGCTGTGGAATAGTCAATAGCACATGATAAGGCCATTTCATACTCCTGGTAGTCTGATCATGTTCTATATTCCGTTCCTTTGTGAGGCTAGGGCATACAGCAAGGACATTTACACATAGATCAGGAGTAGATCTCTGAATTGCTCTCTACAGTTTCCTGCAAGGAAACTCTATGTGCATCTGTATTACAGAATATGAATCTGATGCACAAGGTCAAAAGAGAAAAAGAGCTTATGCCAGCAGATTTTATAAATATATCTCATAAATGAAATTTTAGTGTAAACACAATAAGAGAGTTATTTAATTCCCAAAGATCCAGAACAGAGACCTCACTAATGTGCTAAAGAGATTTGAGCATGGTTATGTCATGCTCAAAACCAGAAAAATTAAACAAGCTGTGGGTAAAGTATTGACTGGGACAAGGAAATCTAGATAGAAACTCTAAACATTTATCCAATCTTAATGACCTAGTACCTTCCACTAACAACTTGGGCAAAACAGACTCAACTTGGGCAAATTAATTTAATTTATTCCCAAACAAAAGTCAGGGCAGGGTAATGAGAAATAAAACCAAATCATAAAACACCTCCCCCCACCTCACCCCCTTGCCTTTTCCATGGGGCTTGTCAGTTGCCATCAGCCAGTAGTGGGTGAACTACTCTGCTCACAGTTGTCTCTGCTGCTAATCACACTGCATTATTAACAATGTTGACTTGGGAAAATAATTAATGTTTAAAATAAAGCAGTTGCAAGCATCCCGCAGGACTCCTTACTAAATCAACTTCAAATTTCTTCTCAGACATCTATTTTGTCCTTTTTGTTCACATCTATGTATACACAAGCCCAGTTATTTATCTGCTGAGATCATTGTCAAGTGTTGCTCATCTTCCTGTCTATTTTTGAGACCAAACAAACACAAACTTAACTTCCCTCTCCCTCAAAAAAATAGAATGAAAAACAATTGAATGAATAAACCACTATGTTCTTACAAAGGTTAGAGGTGTTGCATTTTTATTTTCAGAAGATAAAATGCTGTGACTTACTGGAAATTTGCTATTCTGAAGTAATTCCTAAGCTGGTAATTTTTTTCAGTACTTCAGACAGGATAAAAAATAGCTCATTTAAAATATGGCAAATAGACCTTACAGTACAATGAAAGAGATGAAAGATGAGACTTTGAATAGAATCATCCTTAGTTTTAAAGTAGGATTAATAATATGCCATTCACTGCTGAAACTACCTGAATAACTAATGGCAATTAGGAAGCAATCTTTCAGTACTATTTATCAATAACACAGTTTTCTGTGCTCATTTTGTCTGATACAGAAAAACCTCAGTGTCCAAAAAAGCTTATAAAATTAAAAGTTTGATCAAATTCCAATAAAAAGCTATAACAATGATTTCAGTAGGAAGTGGGTTGGATAACCTTTGTGCAGGAAGCAGGAAGCACATGAGCAGGTGTAGAGCTACTGTGTTACTTGTTACAGCTATTGACTGGGAAAGTAATTGATGCTGAGCACAATTAATAGCTAACAGAGATCACCTATATGTAAAGAACTATTGAAAAGTGCAATAGAAACATAGCTATATACAAGGCTTGGTGAAGGAAAAAAGCAGTAGATGGAAGAAAGGCATTTCATGAGATACTATTAATTGTTTAATATTCTTCCCATCAGTTTTGGAATAGCCTGTTTTAGAGAATTCTTTAAATATCTCCTTTTCCCAAGAGGGGATATCCCTCAGCATCATTTGAAAATATATTCTAAAATAAAATTTCTTCTTCATATTTCTCCTCTGCTGTTCACAGACTATCTCCAGAAAGAAAAAATCACTCCCAACTCTTGTTTCTTCCTTCTCCTTAAGCAGAAATTGAAGCCCAGTATGTTCTGCCTGAATATGAGGAAGAACTTCTGTACTATGCAGTGACTGTGCAGTGGAACTGATTTCTCAGCAAGGTTGTATAGTCTCCCTCAATGGAGATATTCAAGAAGTATCTTGACACAATCCTGTGCCATGTGCTTTGCGATGACCCTGCTTGAGTAGGGAGGTTGGGCCAGATAACCCACTATGGTCCCTTCCAACCTGACCCATTCTGTGATTCCTGATGGAGGAATGAGTTGGCAATAAATATTGTCAGAATGAGATCATCTGTCCTTTTAAACCCAAAGTTTACAGCTCACTATCTGCTCAAGTGTAAGTATAACTAGAGATAAAATAGGTGCAAATGCAGCAGCATATATGTCTGGAAGAAGAATGTGCTAAGGGCAAAGTGAAATTGCTTGCAGATATTTACTCTAGAGTCTTGTAGTTCATCACAAGTACATTTAGTTATGGTGAGAATGTGACATCGCTCGTCAGAGCAGACATCTTCAGCAGCATCATGACAGTGACATCCTCTACCCCTCCACAGTGACTCATCTAACACAGGCTGGACTGCCAGCAATTGCAGAGGCTTTACTAAAAAATACTGGGTTTGATGGAAGGTTGAGTTCTGTATTGCATGGCCTCTTGCTCAAGTCAAGGCAAATGCTGAAGAAAATCATGCAAACACACATATTGGTCTGTATTTGTTAAAGTTTTCCCACCAGCTTGGATCCCTAAAGTCCTCTGAAACTCCATTTCCTGCTCTCTGGAAGAAACTTGTCATCTCTGATCCAAATCCTTTGTCTCTGACCCTTTCCCTCACCAGCTGCTTTTCTCTCTGGACAAACCTGGGCTGGATATTTCCTGCTCATTCCCAGAACTAAGGAGATCTCCTCCCTGGAAAGTGGAGTGTCTGATGGTGCACACCACCAAATACCACGGCTTAAGAAAGTGTTACAGCTTCTGACATAAGTCATATCTCCTACAGAGCTATCACTAACAGAGTCATAATGCCATCACCTTCTTCTGAAGACAACAGAAGTACCTTCAGTTCAATTCACTTCTCTGAATACAGTCATCTAACATCCTAGCCTGTCCCAACCCAATTGCAGACACCTCTCTGTTAAGGTGCAAGCTTTCCAGAGATCTTACATCACAGCTTGTGTGTTTCATCTTGAGCAGGAGTGGGTTCACCCTCTGGAACCTGCTCTCCATCATTCTCTGAGCATCTCTTGCCCCTCACCACACCGTGTGTGAGGTGGAGCATGGAGAAACAGTTCAACACCAGTATCAGCAATAATCTGGTTTTTAAAAATTGCAGCTCAGTATATATTCTCTTCCTAACAGAGACAGTCTGATTTATTAAGTTAGGAATCCCTTAATGAAGATTGTACCCAGCGGAAGCACGAGTTACATGCAGGAAGCAGATTTAACCCAAAGAGCCTGAATCCTGTAACAGATGGGCTGGCCCTGCTTGCGTTCATGGAACTGGCTCTCCTCTCCGAGTCTGCATGACATTCACCAGCACAAGGCATCTGCTGGTGAACGCCACGCAGACTCAGAGAGAGGAGCCAGTTCCACAAATGCAAGCACATTCAATGCTCAGTGGGTCACTGATCCTTAATCGTGTTCACAGCTTTTCAGGTTGACGCAAAGTCGATATAAAAATACACAGACTTGCCAGACTGAAACCCTCCCACCTCACTCAAGATTCAAGAAAGAACCTGGGAATGGAAATGATGGTATAACATGTAGGCTCTGAAGAACATTCTTGGGCTGTATTACACCCAGGTGTTGTGTGTGGTGCCAGATGCAACATTATTGCTCAGGGAATGGAAAATTAACACTGTTGGGGTTTTATTGTTTAGCATGGGTACAGTCAGACCACAACAGGCATTAAAGTTAACACCAAACGACTGAGTTACTGTGGTCTGAGAAGCTGACTCACCATCAGAAAGATTTTAACTAACCATCTGCATGCTTCTGACTCATTGCAGCTAAGGAATAAACCCTATATATTTAGCTTAGCTTAATATGTTTTGTTTTACCATGGCACCAAGTCAGGAGCGAATAAACAGGCCAGGTTAAGGCAATTCAGCTTTCCATCTGTAAATTGATCATCTGTTCGGCCATTAATACTTTCAGACATTCAGCACAGCCTACAAAAAGTTTGTAAAACATTTTGGTCCCTAAGCATTTTGTTTCCATTCTGTACTCTGAAAATCCCTATTTAAATCAAAGATATCCCCTAAGCCTCATACTCCTAGCCAGAGATCCAAGGAAAGCTGTTCAATTTGCAGGGAGAGGTTTGAGCTTCTACACTATATCCCATTGAATATTTTGCTGGCAAGATTTTTACTGATGTTTGTAAATCCTCACAAGCTTAATTAGTTTGAGTCAAACCTAGATTTTTTTGGTTCAGTGAGTGTTCTTGAATAAGAAACAGAATCCTAGTGAACTGTGGAATTATATAGCACAGGTCCCTCTAGAAATAGATTAAATTCCATAACTAGAGTAAGGTTGCATGATATGTTTTTCAAGTGGCCAGAGTCAGGGGTTGTTTTTGTTAATGCTTTTTGGTAGAAAACACCTCAGCTACCACAGAGGTACACTACAGATTTAGATTTTTGCATTTCACATTAATAAGCTTCCAAAGGTTAGAATTTAGTTTTGTTTCCAAAACAGTTCTTTAACTGCATTCTTCCTAAAAAATTATGTTCAGCACTAAAACCAAAGCCAAATAACTGAGAAATATTTTGTTTCCAGGTAAAAGAATATTTTCCTCCCAAGATAAATTTTCACTCAGACACAAAGAAAAGAAAGTATTGGCTCCTCAGAAAAAATACACAGCCTTAGGCTATTGTGCCATTTTGTTCCATTATGTCTGCAACAAAGCTTAAACTGACCAGTGATAAAAACACACATATTATTTTGTTTATGACCAAGATGAAGTATTTGTCTACATAAATGGATAAAAATACTTGCCTAATGCTGTTCAAGATGTATTTGGTAGTTCTGGATTGCTTGAATATGATTGATTTTCCTGTTTTATCCTTATCTTTCTCAATAAAAGAGTAATGTGGACATACATCAGCATAATTCATGCCTAGCCATTCTCAAGACTCTAAAGAGTTTATCATGTTTCCCCTTAAGTTAGCGTATACTTCACCAGACCAGCCATCTGATGTTATTATGTATAGCTTAAGGATTCCTTTGCCTAGTAAATCCCTTGATATTAATATCTATTTGATAGACTTGTGTCACTTTGGCAGGTGTCTAGTTCTATTTACAGAGAACAAAACTAAAGAATGATTCCCAGACTCTACAGTGCAGGAAAAATACGAAATGGAAAAATCAGATTAAGAAGCACTTAAGTAATAAATAATAAAATGACATATCATAAAATGAACTATCTATCTTTGGCAGGTTTTTTAATGTATAGGTGTTGGTTGGTGATTTTTTCCCCCTTGTATTAAGGAAAAGCTTAGTGTTTCGAGACACTCAGGAAAAACATGATATGGGGCACAAGAAATGCCTATTTTGTGGGAAGAAGGAGCAGAGTAGACCATGCACAGTAGAACAGAAGATCATCATTACCTACAAGCCAGCAGAGGACAGTCACAGTCCTGGGGCTCCCATTCTGCAAGGGATCTGGACAGGAGTTACAAATTATTGCCTGCTCTGAAAATCCAGGACATTTCATTACCTGGCTAGAATTCAATCCCCACTTGAACCACTGGCTTCCTTCTTGGGTTTACCAGAAAGAGAGCTCCATGGGAGCATCTAAGCACACTGGAGTCCACTGTTACAGATCTTAGAGCAGAAGCATCCCATCTCATCCATGGATGGGTGGAGAAGGTGCTGCCCAAGGCTCCTTTATGTCTCCTGATATTTTATGTAAAATCCAAGTAGAACACATTCATCAAGTGACACCATGAACAAGCACAAATATTTCATGGTAATTCATTATGAGCAATACTTAATTCAAACGTGCTCAGTTTGCAGTTCATAACTACAGAGAGGATTTGCAAAGGTCTTTTATCATCAGTGGCAACAGGGGAGAGGGCAATTTTGAAACTTCTGTGCTGAATGCAAAGCTCACATAAGGAGTAGGTTGATAACCACAACACTGACATTTAAAAAATTGCCACAAGGTACATCAGGAGGTCTGTTTTTATTTTGCATTTTTGCATCGTTAGTTGCAGTCTGAAAGATGGAGGCTATCTTTAGAGATGACAAAGATAAAAAATTTCCTTAAGGACAGGCTGTCACATGAAGTTTTATGATAAAGACCAGATATTATATGATTTCATATAAAATCTGGAGGAGATGTCAGAAGTGCATCACTTTCTGGAGGGTCCCTCTTGCCTGAGGGAGCCTGATGGACAAGTTGTCTGTGATTTTCCTCCCTGCCACTTCTTTTGCCAACACCTTCCTCTCAAGGACAGCGTCTTTCCGGACTTAACACGTGTCTGTATGGCTTCAGCTGTGTACAGTCTATCCTGAGCTGCAGATGACTGCCCCGGCATGTCAAGCAGGACCTTGAACCACCCTCAGCTCCTCCTGCTGACTTCGCCTCCACAGACTGTTTAAAGCTGGAACAGTCCTTGGGAATCCTTGTCTGTGTTGCACTTGCCTGATAGAGTGCCTGCTTAAAGTTAGGGAGGAGACATTAATATTCTGTCCTTTATTTTTCAGTGTGGCACCTGCAGGGGCTACTTCTCAGCATAAAACAGCAGGAGGCTACACAGTACCCTTGAAATTTCCTCGTAGTGGCAGAAGGAACCCTGCTGGGACCCAGACAGCTGCCAGGACCAGCAGGCTGCCAGCTACACAGCCCTTCAAGATCCTCCAAGAGAAAAGCTTCCTATCAGTGCACGTCCAGTATCTCATTATAATCTCTTTTGCCAGACATTAACTTATCAGCCCAGCCAGGTCGATAACAAAGTATTTGGAGCTCGCTCTCACCCTCCTGAGGCCCTTTCCAGCTACTGCAGCAGTGTCCCTGCAGCAGCAGCCAGGAACTCACAGTGTCCTCTTCCCACAGCCATCGGATGGTGCCCTCCCCGTGCTGCCTGTGGCTCTGAGCCCATCTCTCTTCAGGATAAATGGTTCCTGCTAAGCAGCATCCACTTCCTCGTGGTGGAACATCAGCTGGTGTCTAGGAAGGTGAATACAGTAGTATGGCATGTTATGAATTAGAGGAAAAAGATGGTCTGGTATATGCACATGCTAGCACTGCCCCTCCAGAGGATGAGACACATACATAAGGAAAAAAAAATCTGAACTTCATCATTGATGCAGTCAAATGATTATTATAACCTCCCCTGCTTTACTGTCCCACTTCAATATGCTGCCTTTGTCTCACATTCACTAGTTCCCCTTACATGCCCAATGGTGGCTGCTGGGCCATGTGTGCTCACAGGCACATTGAGTGGCTTAGAGATGTTATGATTCCTGGCAGACAAAACCAAATATATATGTTTGCTTCCTGGCTGGACAATCAGGATCCTTCCTCACTTCCAGTCACCCACCTTCCTCTACTACAACACCTTACATGCAATTACTAACTTTTATAATACCATAGTACAGCAAAGATCTGTATGTGGAAGAGCATATGAAACCCACAATATTCTGTTGTAACACAACTTTCTGTGGTTTTTTTAAGGAATGGTAAGCAACGGTAAATATGTTTAGGTTGCCTTTTGCAAAATGTCTTGATACAGTCCACTGGGAAAATTATGATTATTCAGTTTACAAAGATGAAGGCACTTTCAGGACTGTGGGTTATATTTCTTAGAATGGCTATGACTAAATGGACATGAAGCATTTTTAAAAGCTCAGGAGAAAAATTACATTCAGCTGCCTGCTCTTTCCTAAAACAGTAATCTGATAGACTTTACCCTACTTCTAGCCAGAGTTTTGACAGCCAGCAACTCACACAACATTTACACATGGTAAAAATCAGAAACCAGCAAAATCATGTTGTTGGGAGCTGAGCTAAAACATAAGTGTATCAATGAGCTTGAAGAATGATCTGTACTTGTTCAGAGAACTCTGCTTTTCTATCTCCTTGAAGAGTTCTCAGTTGCCTTGGCAGACCAATCCCTATCCCTGCTCCAGACTAGGCTGGACCACATTTCTCCCCCATTTACACCACTGTGTAGCATATCAGAGGTGGTGAGACCTCCTGAGCACAGTGAGCTGCTGCTGCTGCCCTGGCAGCTGCAATGGCACTGCTGTTTCATTAGCTGTGTGATGTTTGCAGTGATTCAGCTAGAAGCAGGTCAGCATTTTTGGGGTATCTTCCTTGGGGATGGACCTCATTACCTAGCTCCAACTGCCACTATTCCACAAGAACAGAAAGCACAAGGCCTTGTGAACAGGCATGCTTTGCTTTTTTAAGTGCATGACAGGAATCACTATCCTCCCTCCACTAATCTTACTCTTTTCTTCACCTGTTTCTTTTTTATGGAACCCCTTGTTCTCTGCTCCTTTCCTGCTTAATTTTTCTCCACCATTAGCCTTTTGCCTTGTTAATTGATTATTCCTTCTTTGTCTCTTTTTCCTTCCCACCCTGCCTCCTCTTTGACAGAAGGTGACTCACTGCTCATGCTGGGAGCATCTACCAGCTGACTGCGGAAACAAGCTCTGGCTTGTAGACTGCTGGAGGAAATGACAGATGCCCCTTCCAAAGTGACTGCCACACGAGTGCCAAAAAAATTGAGAGATGAAAATCAAGTCATTTTGAGGCAGAAATGTATCATCCTACCAGGACCTGAGCAGCTAACAGGAGCCTGTATGCAGTGTATGCATGAGGCTTTCTGCTCAGGCTGTTCTGGTCTGGCAGCTCTTCTGCAGCAGCTTTTGCAGGTACATTTCCCCTTGACAGACTGAAGATTTTGTCCAAGATGTCCAAATCTGACCTGCACCTGATTGCATAAATAGAACATTGCATAAATAAGTATTAATATCTTCCTATTTTTATAAATAGCTTTACCAAGATCAGCATCCTCCTCCCTGCTTTGGAGAGAGAGAGAGAGACTGACACAGCACAGTGCAGTGACCAGCTCTGTGTCACACAGCAAAGCAATGACAGAGCCCATAGCTCATGTGCCCCCAGACACAGCTCCTCAATAATTATTATGATGATATTTGGGGTTTAAATTCTCTTCTACCGAGACACCCTTCAAATACTATGTAATCTAACTAGACATCATTTAAAAATTTAAATAGTCACCCTTTCATAGACTCATGGGACAGCTACATGACACTTTCTTTCTGAAAGGGCCAAAAAAAAAATCACTGCAAACTGTTATTCTTGAGTGGTTTGAAAACTTCAGGACTTTAGAAATATGAAGGGTCAAAGTCAAGACCTGAAATCCATCTACTGGATAGGAATTTCCATGTACCCTCTATTGGTAAGGGCTGTTTTGACACACCTGACTAAAGCTATGACCAGAGCAGTTTGGTTTCAAATGACTGCCTTTGGAGTCTGAAGAACTTAAGACTGTCTGGAATTTAAGCAGAAACTTTCAAAGCCACTGAAACTTCCAACACTTGAGAGATGCTTTTAGCTTCAAAGCTTACATGTATTTTTGATCTGGTATGTGGTATAACATTATCTACTTTGTTCAAAATGTATTTATGTTAATATAGGATTAATTTAATTTACAACTGAAAGTTGTGGAACAACAGACAGTTAACAGGAAAGCAAGACCAGTTCTGAGAGCCCTTCCCCTTATAATAGGGTTAGCTATAATAGCTAGTTTTTACCTTATAACTATAAAGGAGAATATGAATAAGAGTGAATGAATCTTTCATATACTTCAACCCCAGGAAGCATCATTCTCCTCATTTAGTTTGACCTCCTTTGTTTGAAAACAAAATAAAAATAGCAACAAAACCCCCAGGCCATAAAATTTCAAGATGTTGCTGAATCAAACCCATAAATTTGACATACTAGACCCAACATAAAAAATTCTGCCAAGCCTGCATTTTACAACAGCTAAGATGTGAAGAAGCTTTTTTTTCTTGATAGAAATTTTCTTTAACTGGCTTGTAATACCAACACTGCAGCTTCTTCCTACACATCCAGCCTTCTCTTTGGCCCATAATGCAGGGAAGGGTGCTGTGTTACAGCTCTTGCTACTTCAGGACTCTTCTCTAACAAAACAATATCTGCAGATCCTTTCAGACAGCTCTGTGCTTGTCCGAGCAATACAAGAAACTGAATGAAAAGACCAAAGCTAATTCAAATTTATAAAAGTTTTGCATATACCAATATCAGCTGTATCAGATTAGTGAAGACACATAATAGATTTACTCTGCTATGGAGAAAAGTTGGGTTTGTTGTGGTGGCTGTGTCTTTGAAGTGGTTAGGCAAGTCATGTCTTCCAGACCCAGCTGGTCCCTCATCCCCATGCCTCATGGAAGTCTGCAGCTCACTCAGCTGTGCCAGATGAAGAGAGAAGCCCCTCTAAGGTGGTTCTTTTTGAAACAAAACCATACTGCTTTTTCTGTAGGAGATAGTTGGAACACTATAGTTTTTTTCCTTCTGCTGAAGAAGAGCTTTCCTCTCCTTGCTCCTCCTTTCAGGACTCCAGGAATTATTTGCTTCACTCTTTCCAATGTTATTCTGAGGCAACTCCTTAGCATGTCATGCTCTTAACCATACCATTAGAATGACCCAGATTAAAAATGGATCCAAATTAAAAACATGCCGCAAATAGACATTTTAATGCCTTATTATGGCATGAAATATTATGTATATCTTATGGTCTGGCATGCACAGCATCCACAGAAAAAGCTGTATCAGCACATTAAAAGGGTGCTGACGAACTGTGGAATGGAGATTGGAAGGAGAGGGAGGACTGTGGAAAGATCATCAGCCCTTTTGCAGGTGGAAACCACACCCATGGGGTGCCAGGCTTGGCCTTGTCCTTCTGTAAGAGGCAATCCTGTCCCAGGAAGATCCTGCTTATCTCTTCTGATCTTCAGACACTTAGTCCATCACCACAGTGCCAAGCACTTCTGGGGCTGTGCTGGAAACTAGGCCAGGCAACTTCTCTGGATCAGAAGTAACCCTTTTGTAACTAGGGACAGAGACTCCTAAACCAGTGTCTGCTAAAAAAAGTGTGAGGTAACTATAACCTGGATTTGACAGCGTGTGTGTGTTTTGTTAAGCCGAATCATTCCAGATATTTAAAGAGCAGACAGTCAAACACCTCAGCTGGCAGTGACCTCCAGAAAGGCAAGGGGCAGACAGACCAGGATGAACAGCAAGAAGAATTACTGTACTCAAGCACAGTCACATTAAATATTTAATAAATAATCTAACTTCCATTTCAGCTCCGTTTTCTTGTCCTGCCATGTCCTTGTCAAGCTGTCAAGAAATAGCAAGAATATTTCAGGACTAAAGTTCAGGCTGAATCAAGTTGGTCATATCCCTTTACATAATTATACTGCATTCATCCAGTTGATCAAAATCAGGTCATAGAATCTGGACCCAAGGCTAGATATATTGAATGACATATTGAACAGAGAAGTCCAGTTGCTCATAAAAGGTGGTTGCCTGAAAAACACAATAACACACTCCTTTCTGAGAGCATCTCTTTAAATACTCTGTAAAAACACATGTAGTTCTTTCATAGGAAAAAGAAATGTCTTTACTTAAAAGTGGTGTGTCACTATTATAGTTCTCAATAATAATGCATAGGGTGAAAATACAGGAATGACATAAAAAGTTCTCAAACACTTGTGCTGGACAGTGCATCAAATCCCTTGTGTTTTTCAGAATCTCACAGAACAAAAGCCAAGAGGGTCTGCTCTGAAATTACAGAATATCTCACCTGCTCAATGAAAAGTAAATGTTTCAATTATCAAATATTTCAAAAGTATGTCATGGGCATGCTGCAAGTACAGAACATTGGAATCCACAAGAGGGAGAGAAATTATTGAGAAGCAAATGTCTGGAAAAATCATTGGGAAAACAAGACACCCATGCTGCAGTAAGGGACAAAAAACCCAACAACCTCTCTAAACTCAAGTCTGATGACAGTACAAACCAAGTGCATGAGAAAGATGTACTGGGCAGATATAAGTGCATACTGAAGTCCTTCCTTACAGTTTTTGTCCACAGCATTCTGAATTTATCCTCTGCCTACATGAAAAGTAGTACAAGTCATGGAGTTTTCTGTAAGAATAGAACAGTCACAATCTGGTTTAAGTACAGTAGCTGAAGCATGTCTTTCTGTCCTTCCCCCCAATTTAATAGGGTTTTTCACACTCCAGTTTGAGTTACCTTGTTCAGTAAACAGATGGTATGTCAATGTAGTTTCACTGAAACTACTTAGAAAACAGAAGGATGCCCCATGCATTTTTTTTACCATATCCTCTATATCAACTGTTGTTTTCACCTCTGAACTACTAACATGCTTTTTCTCATTTCAAATGCCAGTATCACACCTATAAAAATGGTCAGGAAGGACAAATGAGTAGTGACAGGTATACACTTAGAACTTTTATTCTGTCAAATTCATTCCAGCAACAGTAGATTTCCAGAATCAATACTGACTGACAGCCAGTCCTTCTAAGTATCAGCATCCCCATAAATCAAATTACTTCATATCACATTGCATCTACACAGACAATATAAGTAAAGCAAAACCCTGAGACCTTCAATCAGGCACATCTATGATTGATGTACCTCAGTTCACTGTACACACAAACGTACTCGCTGAATAATTTGTACTTAACATACTTCCCAATTTCCAGGGGAATGCAGCAACTTTAACCAATCCATCTACATATTTGCAAGACTGATAATACAAGCCTCTTCACAAGAAAAGAGGTATTTCTCCATTCTCAACTAGAGAAGTTATCAAGTCTCAGTCAGAGCAAGGACATTTCATGCCTGTAAAGACTTTGTGCTTATCTCTAGCAATGATAACAAGATTCTGACCTTGACTCAATGTCACCAGTCACCAGCCAGTGGCAGCAGACCCATTTGTGCTGTGATTTTGTACAAAAAGCCACATTATTGTATAACCGGATGCTTGAGAATGTCTGCTGTTCTTGGACTAAATGCAACCAAGAATCCTCACTGGAGATGGCAGTGGGATGAAGCTTCATCTTCCAAATCCCTCAGCATTTCCCTCCAGTGTCCAGTATTTCTCTCCATTGCCCTAGGAACATCAATTTGCCACACACCTTTCTGTGTGACTCCTCTAAAACATGTAGGAGTGTCCAGGTCCAACATCATTTGGAACACTCAGCGTCTGTGCATGAACAACACGTGGATCTCAATTTCACATTCAATTAGGGTATTGCCAAGCTTTATGTGGAATTCCTAAAGCCAAGGTCTTGCTGCAGAAAGTGCAAAATTGGGTATTCAGCACAAGATGTGCAGAGACTGGGTCAAGCTTAATCCATCTGACTGCAGGATGATTTGAAATCCTGTATTTCCTGTGGGCCTGAAACCAGTGCTTCAACCATCCTTCCATGGCTGAAACCTGGGTAGAAATGCAAGACTGAAAACACCTCCTGGACTTTGGATACTAAGCTGTCCTAGTGGCTGCTAATCATACTTTCACAGAAGCCAAGGAGTTCAGGTTTCAGGGGCAGATTTGTCTTGTCTCTATTCCAAGAAAACCTACTCTCCCAGGAGGGAGTGTGAGCCTCTAGCTGCGGACTCCAGAGTCCATTCAGGTGTGTGTACCAAGTAAAGTACCAAGTGGCTCTTTACTTGCTCTAGTGATTTTTTGTTGCTGTTGCTGATGCAGCAACAAAAGAATGATCAAGCCTAATCTGGAACAAAGCTTATTGTAAACTGCAAACCTTGTAAAGCTCAAGGCCAGAATATATATGCTAATTTTTTTTCATTACTTTCTTACATATTTGTTGAGTAAGAACAGGTTGTTCTTTAACAGCCCTCCTCCCTCCTGAGCATCTTGAAGCTTCCCATTTGTACTGATAATTTTAAACAGAAAAGGAAAAAAAAAAAAAGGACTAAGTGAAAATAAGAGGAAAATCAGTTCCTGACTTATCTGGAAATTATTTTGGTTCCTCTGTGAGTAAGAACAGTTATGCACTAGATCATTAAAAATTTTCACCAAGCAATGAAAGTAAACCCTGAGCTTTTATTTACCCATCCTTGGTATTCAGCCCAAAAAAAAAAAGTGTGAGTAGCTTCCATTTAAAGTTTGGTGCCAATTGTCTAGGTTAGATATAGCATTCTTTTTTTTTAGTGTAGGCAGTACAAGTAAAATCAGTTCTTGGTATTTCAACTAAAGAGACAAGTCACTGCACTGAGCCTAATTACTGGCATTCCCAGCTATATGTCAGGAGGACACTGGATATGTTGAATAAGCAATTCACCCAACGCTTGCACTGGAAATGAGTAGCTTTTTAAAGGAATGTGATAGAGCACCTGGTTTTTGCAGCTTTCCAGCCATTTAAGAGGAAAGCAGTGCTGTTTCTTTATTTTAAACACTGTCTCATTTCAGACAATTGCAAACTATGTTAGCAAGCTGCAATGCAGGCATATTCAGAGGTTTCACACAATTACTAGGGGCCACAGAGCCTTGATAATTATTTTCACTTTTCACCTGCTCAGGCAGGGTAGCTGGGAGAGATTAATTTCATGCTATAACTGAATTCCTAAAGGAACCAGAAGCCTTTGGTTGCACATGCTGCAGCTCAAAGACAGCATCTCATTCATATACTTTAGAAGGCTTTTGAGAATAAGAATATCACTGTCACTTGAATATGTGATTTATACCTGCAAGTCAACTAGCAGCATTAACACACTTGGAGATCAATCCTATAGTGGTATATCATAGCAGATATTTCATTTGTTCATTTTTACTGTTTTAACATACAGCTTAATGTAAAGAAAGCCTTTGTACTCAGTCAGACAGCATATTTCAATGTGAAGTACTTTCCACACTGTGTAATTACGCTGTGTAATTACAGAGTGGAACTTGTCACTTCAGAGCACTGAGGTGGCCAAGAGTGCAGCTGAGTTCAAAAGCGACTTTGTGCAGGTGAAGTTCAGAGGCAGCTGCTCAATGTGACTGTCTAGATACCAGTGCTTTCCCAGGAAGTTCCTTGAAGGACTGGACCTGGGAAGAATGATCAGGGAAAAGATCCCTTTCTGTATATTCTGATTTGATGCACTTCCCTTAAATGTTTGCTCCTGCTAGTTGTGAGACACAGTGCTGCTCAGGGCAGACTTCTGGCTTTGGTCTGACATGGTTGCTCCTGCATTTCCCTATATTCACCAGCGTTAACCACAATTACTGAGCAATATGGATGTTGTACAGTTTTGCTCAAGGTAACCTCCCTGAACCTGGTATCCTTCCTGTGACTGACAGATTGTATGTACACGGGAGTCTTTAATAAAATGGATACTAAGTGTGTTTACACAAGCTAATTGCAGTCAATTGGCCTGACCAGACTCAATCTAAGTGATTTCCTTCTCTGTCCTTCCTCTGATATTTCTTGCTATCATCTCCCCCACAGGGCATACGGCAGAGCTGTATTTCAGAGAAGATAATGTTATCTCTGCTTCAA
The DNA here is from genome assembly GCF_008360975.1 of Lichenostomus cassidix. Lineage (NCBI taxonomy): Eukaryota > Metazoa > Chordata > Aves > Passeriformes > Meliphagidae > Lichenostomus > Lichenostomus cassidix. Next base: position 36,698,106 of record NC_139480.1, on the reverse strand, counting down.
GAACAGGTATTGTTTGTATTTTCCTAAAAGGATATAAATAACTGATTTTGACATTCTTTCTAGTAAACCACTGCTCAAAACACACTCCAAAGGCTCCGGCAGAATATCTTATTTCCCATTTGTTTTGTATAAACTATATCAAGCTTAAGCACATGATTGTTAAGTTAAAAAAAATAGAGAACAGTTCACTTGGAAATTTTGCCAGTTGATGAAAGAGGGTATTTTCCTGTGACTTTCTCTACAGTGTACTGAAGCAAGAAATGTAAAAAGGTAAACAAATAGAGCAACTGTCTAGAGAATAGATGGGCTTTCTGGGCTTCCAAACTAGTTTCGTATCCAATCCCTTGCACTGCAACTGACAAGCCGTTGCAGTAAGTCAGGTCCTAAAATGCACCAAATTCCTAGCAGTTCCCCAGCTGATTTGTGGGGCTTATAGGGCAAGTCTTGAGCATCAGACAAATGGTACTTGGTTTTTAGTGGAGACACATAGCTCCATTTTGCACTGACATTTTAAACCCTATTAGACTGGGGTTTTATTTTTTATTTCATGGTATTGGTTGACCCCTGCTAAAACAGCCATATTCGTACATCAAAGAAAGGGGAAAATATTACTCTTGGCTTACAAGCACTGGAGAAATGAAAATGTATTTAGAGAAATCTCTAGGACACCTTTTGTAATATACTCCACAAAGCATATAAGATGGCAATGTTACCCTGTTCTCTAGCCCTGACAAGATCATTACAAATAGATATTTTGATTTATTTCACTTCCAAGATCTTCCTTTCACATCAGGGAAGAAATTTTGATAAATCACAGCTTTCATGTGCCAACCATAGGACTTCTATTTTCCTTGAAATGCATTGTAAGTATAATACTAAATCCTTACAAATACCAAGAGATTTAGGGTCTGCTTCTGGAAGGTGCTAAATGTCTTCATTCCTTTGCAGGTCAAACAAGCCCCTACTATCTATCAAATGTAATGCTGGACCATTGCTTTCTTTAAGTGTCGGTATTTTTAAAAACACAGTTGTACAGGACTTCAGATATATAGTCAGCTCTGCTCTGTTTCTTATTGGCAATTTATCTGGCTTCCAGACTGACCTCACCACAGCTGGAGACACATCATATGGCTCTGTGCAGAAGCAGCTTAGTGCTGTTTTATTACCCCAGAGACAGCCCTGCATGAGTGCATCTGTATTGCTCCACTCTATAGCCTGGAAACAACGCTTTTGTGTGGAAGCAGTCCAGCTAGTAAACACGGCTGCTCTGCCAGATTGCAATTAGTCCCTTGAAGAACCATGGAGCTCTCTTTGCTCAGAACTCTAAGAAATAAAATATTGAAAAACAGTAGAGATATCACTGCATATAAAACAACAGATCTAGGGTAGCTCCAAGCAAACTGGCTAATGGCCTTGGGTTAAAAGGGAAGAGTAGGGGCATGGAAAAATCAAAGTGACATAAGCAATAGCAGTTCTAAATACTACTTCTCCCATGATGGAAGTGAGGAGGTTTTATTAGCCTGAGGGCTTATTAGCATGAGTGCAAGGTCAGGTGGCAGCAGCTCAGGTTCAACATCCAGACAATACGCTTCTGAAACCAAAATCTCCAGATATTAGCCACCATCTGGATGCATCCTCATTCACCACCATTCCCTGAGCTTGGCCATCCAGCCAGCTTTTTACCCAGCAAACTGTGCACCTGTCCAAGCCTTGGGAAGCCATATTCTCCAGGAGAACACTGTGGGAAATGGTGTCAGAGGCTTTAGTAAAGTCCAGGTAGACAACATCAACAACCTATCCGTCATCCACTATGTGGGTTAATTTGTCATAGAATGAGATCAGATTGGTCAAACAGGACTTGCCTTTCACACACCCATGCTGGCTGGGCCTGACCCCCTGGTTGTCCTGTACATGCTATATGATGGCACTCAAGATGAACTACTCCATAAAGATAAAAAATACCTTTTAGTGAGATGTAAAGTCTGTTAAAATGAGCAAGAGGTGACCTGCTTATTATTGCCACGGGAAAAAGCAATACTTGAAAGGCCTTGCAGTTTAAGGTAGGAAAGCATAACAGGAACTAATGGCTTGAAACTTAAATCAGACAAAATCCAATTAGAAATAAGGAAAAAAAATTAATTGGGACAATGGGATAAAATTTAAACTAATAATCGTGGAAATGATGGATTCTTAATCTTCTGTTGTCTTCAGATCAATACCATGTGCTTCTCTGGAACACAAGCTTTAGCCAAGCAGAAGTCCTTAGGATCAATACAAGGGTAATGAATACAATTTTAATGGCTTGTGACACACGTGAGGTCAAACCAGATGATCTAAAGGTCCCTCTGGCTTTATAATCTAGAAACAATCATATCAGATCAAAGAGCACAGGGCAGAGAAATTAAAAGAGTCAGGACTGTGTATGGTAGTCTTTGCCAGGACTACAGTGCTAAGAAATTAACAAATGTGGGACTTCCTTTTTTCTGTCATGCCTGTCCATCTGTTGATTTTGTTTCTCCATTGGAGGATATTTCAGTAATAGGTTGTGTCACTGACTGTAAACAGTCTTACAGAATTCCCTGGGTAGCACATCACTAGGGTCATATTGAGACTTCTGTTAGAACAGTTATGATAGTAATTTCCAGGTAAGAGCATGTTTTTCAGATTTTTGGTTTCCATGTTTGGTGTCAAGAGAAATTTTTAAATTATTAAGGGAAGCAGCTGTCCTGTTTTTAGACAGGAAATCAGGAAGGAAAACCATTACTCTGTAAGAAGATACCTGGCATTCTGTTTCACTGTCAGTTCAATAGTTAAACTTTCAGGTGGCAGGTCTGTGGAGGAAACTAACACTGCTGAACCATTCTGCACAATGAAATAAGACCAAATAATCACTAGAGAGCAGTTCGGAATATTTACAGCACAGAATGCTTCTCTCTTTGAGTTAAACTACTGACAGTTTTATGGTACAACAAATCTTTTCCTGTGAATTTTAGGCAGGAATGGTTCTGCATTGGTGTTTTCATGATATTCTGCAAAAGAAACAAAGAACTCTAGACTTTAATTTGAATCAATGGAGATTGCGGCTGCATAGATGTGTGGTCTCATGTCTGAATAGCATACTATGCTGTGAGGTCTTGGTTCACCTTAGGATGAATCAAAACAAGCTGCGCAGAGGTACTTAAGCACTTTTCACCAAAGGTAGCCTGACAAGACAGAGTTTGCATACAGCTTCTCTCAGCTACAGCAAGCAGATGAGAGACACCCATAGACCCTTATTTTTTAGATCAAGGGCTATCCAGGATAAAGGTATTATATACAGTGTACAGGAAGACAAGGCTTCAACCATCATGGTGGACTCCTAGAGTCACCATGTCATATTTCAGTAATTGTTTTAAAAATTTTCAAACTGTTTTGCCGTAAACTCCTTGATTCTTTGCACTTCTCTGTAATGCAAAGGTATCTACCGTAGTCCTAGCAGAGAAGGTTCGTGGTATGGGATATTAAGTAAACTGTATCCCACTTGGAGAAGAGTGATGAAATTAGAACTTTACATCGAGCAGACCACTAATTTTATTACACAAACAGCAATTTCATTCTGAACAAAATAATGGGGGTGCAGTGCTACCAGTGCATTTGTGAAGGATTCAGCTTTTTTAACAGCAGCAGCTGGAAGTGATTTTCAGGTGCAAAGCTGATTCAAGAGCCATGTGATTTAGCAAGTTACCTGCTTCCTTATGTGACCTTTGCCAGGTTACTTGAGATCAGAGACATAGAAGGACTGAGGCACAGCCATACCAGTTCCTCAGCTCCTAGAAGATATTTTTCAAACCAGCTGTAGCACTTGCCTACATGACCCACTAGGTAAACGGTCAGATGCCTTCTGTGAATCTGCAACCCTGACCAGGGCTGCACCTGAATTAAGCAATGGGAAATACCAAAGATCTGATGCCCTTCTACCAACCGGTAGCCTCAGGTTAAACATCATCAGTGCCTTCCTTGATTTGAGTTCAGGGAAATCACCCACTATTTTTATAGATAAGGCAGAGCCAAGGGACAAAGCAATGACATCGATAGAGCAATTAAGCAACTACAGCACACAGAAAATGGGAGATTCATCCAATGCTTTCCTCAAGTGGAATGGTTTCCAATGTGCATATCGTACTTGTTTTTATGTGAGCCATGCACCTGTGGTCTATTTGTGACCCTTCTCTGTCCCTCCTGTCCGAGCTGGGGTTCTGTATTACAGTAAATGCAAATTTCAAAAGCAAGTGACCCCGCAGCACAGAGGGAGAAGGGCTCTGCTGGGTCCAGGTCCCACTCCAAGCCCTGTTTCTGTATTCTGGCCTCATTTACTGATGCCACATGTCCACAGAATCACTCTTAATGCAACCTCTTCCAGCTGTTCTTGAATGTCAAATGGTCATGGCTATTGCCCACTGCCCCTGCTGGTGCAGAACATGCAGAAAGCAAGGAAGCCTGAGGTCCTGGAAGGGTGGGAACGTCCAAGCTGCCCCAGGGAGGAGATGATGCCTAAGCCAGCAGCATTTTGGGAAATGATCAGCAACAGACACTGGGCACACCACTACCTTTGCTGGTGAGAACTCTGGTATACCCAGTTCCCTGATGGCTCAGCAATTGGATAACTCAGTTTGACTTCTAATGGAAATAAAAGATCGTCATTTGATCTGTCTCTTCCTCATTCCTAGCTTTTTACCTGAAATTTCAAATGTCAGCCAAAACAGACAGAGAAATAAAATTTTCCATCATAACTGGGCTCATAGGAGAAGGCAGCTGAGGAGAGAGAATAGAGGACCTACTGGGTCTTTGATCTATAATATTTTTTCCATTATAAGAAGTCATACAGTTTAAAGGTCTTAAAAACTATTTCCCACTCTGAGATGAAAAGTGCTGTTGAACACATTGATATGATTTGTTTTTATCCAACTCCTCTGTCAAAGGTATTGGCTTTCTATCACAAAGAATTGGCACTTTCACTACTACCTTGCATGAAATACTGTATTTACAAGTCTGGAAACAAATGGAAGTAAATTAATGGAAATGCTTGATTCTTAATTAATTTAACATTAATATTAATTAATGTTAAATAGAATATATGTATATATGTATTTGACCATGTACCATTCATTCAAAAACATAAATTATCAGATAGTGGGTTTTGTTCCTGTAAAAATTATATAACAAAATCATTCAAGAACAGGCATTTGTGCTTAAATTTATTAGCCAATTTCTTAACTTACTCTTGCCAGTTGTAGTAGATTATCTGTGTGTATTGAAATATAGATAAAAATAATCTTGGAACATGTAATGATATATGATGGCTGCAACAATTAATCTTATCTGATAGTCAGCCACCTTCTTTCAGCAGCTACAGCCAGGCAAGGAAATGCAGTGTAATAGCTTTGTTCTCATTAACTCATAACTTGTTTACAAGTTAAGGTTTGCATTTCACTACCAGATATTTGGGATTTTTGTTTATTTCACTGAACAAAGAAATGGCTTATTAAATACATTACAATACTGTGCATTCATCTTATTGAAAATATTAGCAATGCCTAACAAATATGTTTCCATATAAAAATATATAACAAATAGTAAAGTATATTTTTATGTTGTATATCTCCATCACATTGTGCAACATTTAATATTAATATGTTAACCCTGAACATTCTTGTTTCCGTATTACAGGAGAATGATTGCACAGAGGAATCCAAATCACTGTGAATTCCTCCTAAGCAAAGCACTTCTCCAGTCTAAATAAAAATAATTTCCTCAGACTAAAGCAGCACCCAGTGTCCCTTCACACCCACCGTGGCTCCCACAGCCACCCATCTGGCACTATGTCTCACTTCTCCCACCTTAGTCTATATATGTGACTCACACCCCTTGCTGTACTCGGTGCCAAAGTGGCTCTAGCACCTCCCTCAAGCACAGCAGTGACACCTCTCTCCCTCCAGAACTGCTTTTCTGCTTCTCGTCCACATGCTGAGCTCCACACCTTCTGGGGCTGAATTTAACCTGGCAGATTTCAGCCAGGGCTCTTCAAGAAGTAACCAGCTCTGCTGCCAGGAATACCCTGTGTGTAAAATGACAGCAACATCAAATGAAGGTGTCAACCTTGATTCAAATTTGCTCTCACTTGAGGACTTGGAGAGACCTTTCCGAGTAACTCAATTTATATTCAGAGACACCCTTAACCTGTAAGAAGTCACAAGTCCTGAAGGTCAAATAAAGCCCCAGGTCCATCCCAGTAGCAAAATAATGGTGTTATAAGCCAGTAACATTCCAAGTAGAAAGTGCCCCATTGCCTACATAGCTTGTAATGATGTTGACAGGTATTTGGATTTAGGCCTCACGAGTCTTGTGCCAGCCTACAGATATTCCAATAATTGGCTTACAAATGCCTGGATTTCTAAGGCCAGAAGCAGTCACTGTAAAAATGAAATGAACTTCCACATGCACGTGCCATAGCATTTCAGCAAGTGACTCAAATATTGAGGTCCTAAGCACCATTAAGGTCTTAACCAGAAAGTCTCTGTGCTACAGCTGCAAATGCAGTTAGAGCTATTTAACTTTCACAACATATAACACCTTATGAGGGATGTTGTTAATTGGCAGTGGATACACAAATGCCTGTGACAGATCTAAGATAAAGGTCTGAGGATGTATATTTCTGTGTCGCTTCAGTTTAAGTAAATGACTAAAGGGGCCATATGGCAATTTCCTGTCACTGGGGCTGCAGCTCACCAGCAGGTTCTCAGCTGCTATACTCTCTTCTCAACCTCTTCCCTTCGGTCTAGAAATCATGCCTGGGCATGTCAGTCCGTGACACAATATTCTGTCTAAATTTTCCCTGACTGTGCATCTCTTATGATTCTCATGAGTCTGTTTTCAGAGCTCCTGTGGGTGAGAGCAGCAGTAATTGTTCACTCCTTAGCAATGCTTCTTTCTACATATCTGCAAACATGTACTGAGAGACACACTTTGCATTTACAGAATCAATGTTTCTCTTAAAAATGGGAAGACTAAGGTTTAAAAAGCATGAAGAGTTTTTTGTACAGGACTTTTTAAAAAATAAAAATAGGTTCTTTGAAAGTTTATATTTCGTTCTCTTCAGCAAACTGTGGTGTACTGGAACTTGCTGAAAAGAAAAAAAAATCAGAGTATTTTAAAAACGAATAAATTCCAATTACTGCAAGAGACAATATCTACCTGTTTTCTGCATTTCTATTGAAAAGAAAAATTTTCTATTCCTCAAAAATTACAAAGTGAATATTTTTATAAATTATCAGAACTGTGCCTTGGATTTTTTCTTGTGTTACAACTCATTACTAGCTCATGAGCTATTTCAGTTTTGTCTTCCCAAAACAAAACAAGACAGGAATAATGCAGCAGCATGTCTGCCATTAACACCACCACCACAACAACAAAATCTTAAATATCTTAAATAGGAGAAAAAAAATCTTAAATACATTTCAAAAAGCAAAATTAATTACACCGTACAGAGCAATTTCTCCAGAAAAGGTCTCAAGTTTAGAGCAATCATTTTCAAGAGTGAAGTAGTTCTACATTGCAGAAAGCTATGATTTTGACAATTTTTCCTTTTTTTTTGGGCAACATTGTGTCTTCGTAGTCAGAACAGGTACAACTACAATCTCATCTCTGCACAGCTCCACAGGCTGCCGGGATTAACTCTGTGTGTTAACTTTGGGCTAGGCTCCCTTCCAGCTCTTCCTTTATCTTGGTATGTTGTGAGGTGCCGAAGGAGGGAAAGCACAGAGCAGAGTCTCGGGGAAAAGCGAAAAGTCCCTTGTGTCTAGACTGCTCTCCATGGCGTCTGCTCGCTCTACCCTCCCGGCAGCAGACTCGTTTCATCACAAGGGGATGAGGCGCAGGATCAGAGCGCTGTCCGAGCTGCCCGGGGCTGCCGAGCCGCTCGACCCCCGGCCCGGGCGGTGCTGCCCCAGCGCGGACACCGCGGCGGCGACCCGCGCGGCACTCGCTTCCCGCTGACTCAGCCGTTCGTCGCCCCGCACAGGTTTCGGGGCGGCGGCAGAGGCTCCGGGAAAGAGGCGGGCGGCTCTCCCGGCACAGGCTCTCCCGGCACAGGCTCTCCCTGCACAGGCTCTCCCTGCACAGGCTCTCCCGGCACAGGCTCCCCCGGCACAGGCTCCCCCGGCACAGGCTCTCCCGGCACAGGCACCGCCGGCCCTTTCCCGCCTGGCGCGGGCGGGAAGGGCTCGGGGGGGAGGGCGGGCAGCGCCAAGAAAAGGAGCGAAACGGCTCCGCGCGGGCGGGAGCCCCGTCCCGCGCGCCCGATGCCGCGCGCCGCCTGCCCGCGCGCTGATTGGCCGGCGGCGCGGCCGGGGCTCCCCGGCGGCCGCCGCTGATTGGGCGGATTGTAAAGCGATGTCTGAGGGCGCCTGGCGGGAGCGGCAGAGCCGCGCGCCCCCCGCGCGCCGCGGCCCCGGCCGAGGTGAGGGCGCGGAGCCCGCCGAGCCTCCCGCCCCCTGCCTCCCTTCCTTCCCTCCATCCCTCCCTCCCTCCCTCCCCGGGAGCGCAGCCCCGAGCAGCCGCGCTCCCCTCGCGTCCCTCCGGGGACGGGAGCGGCTCCTCTTAAGAGCCGGGCTAAAGGAGCCTTCTCGCTTTGCAGATGGAGGTGAGCGTCCTGGCGCTGCGGGACCTGACGAGCGCCCGGCCGGGGCGGCGGGGTCGCGCCGAGGCGGCCCAGAAGGTGAGCGGGAGGGCGCGGCGGGGTCGGGCCGGTTCGGCGCCGCGCGTTCCCTGCACGCGTTGTTCGGAGCCCCGCGCCGGTGCGGGGAGGAGAGGCAGGGAGGGAGGGCGGCGGGAGCTGCGGGCGCCGCGGAACCCCAGCCCCGCGAGTGCAGGGCCGCCAGCCGCGGGGCTTGGAGCGTGGATTGTGCGTCTGTGGCTCCCGTGGGCAGGGGTGCAATGGCTTGAGGTGCTGCCCATCGGAGCTGCTCTGCCCTGTCGGTCTGTACAGCAGCATCTTACCTGTGTGCACTTGGAGCACTGGGGTGTCCAGCGCTACCCCTAAGATAAAGGGATAATCCAGTGAAAGAAGCCCGGGTCATGCCACCCTTGTCAGTAAGTGAAGTGATTGCACTCTGGCACTACACACAGGGAAACATTTTTAGCTCTCACCTGAGTAAAACTCAGTGATCTCAAGTATCCCAATGGCTACCGTGTGGTAAGGTGGAGTGGGCTCTTGTCACGAATTCACGAATCTAAAGGTAAGAACCACCAAGCCTAACTTGGCACCAGAATAGTATAATCCTGATATTTAGCAGCAGTTTGAGCACGCTGATGGATGATATCCACTATGCTTGCCTTCTGGTGTGTGTTCATAAAGTGGTGTTCTCGAGCCAAGAGGCTAAGTAGGGCCACTCAGTAAGGAACAACCTCATTGTTTCCTTACTGCTTCACCAGCCAGGAGAGAGCATATGTAGCCTTGGGTATAACCTTGCTCAGTAATGTGTCCTGAACTAGATGCAATTCATGACCTGTTGCTTATGCTCAATCTGAGTCCTCTAAAAATCACATTGTTCTTATAAGATTCCACTCCTGTTATCTCAGAGATTAGTTTCCATTCCTGCTTACATACTAAGTTCATCAAGCTGGCCTTTCCTGTCCTCTGTCTTCTGCCCTTGCAGTTTTGTGCACTTCAGGTAGGGCTTCACAGAGTATTGTAGGTACTGGAAAAGGGAAGAGAAGGTAAAAGTGTTTCTTACCTTAGTAGGTAATTATGATAGTAGGAAATAAAGATCGGAAAGGCCAGCATCATGCGCTTCTCATGTAGAGCCACTACTTTTTTCATTATGGTATTTGCAAAAATATGAAAATTTGAGGTACTAAACCAGCATGTTGCTTCAGCTGCCCTCACTGCAGTTGCATTACCACCAGCCATAATTAACAGGAGCTTGAGAGGAAGATAGACTTTCTCCATTACTTATGGGTTGATTCACTGCCAAACGTGAAATTGCAAGAAAATATTGAGTGCCAGCCATATGTGAATATATATTCCAAGGAGCGCCATGGCCTCCAAATTGACCCGCTTATCACAGTGTAGTAAGTTACAACTGGCTGACTGTTAGTTGCAAAAAAAGAGATGTATTTATTACATCCTTTTGGGTAATTCATAGGTGAATATATACAGAAGTGTTCTTCATCAGTCTCAGAGCACAATGCCTTTGATGTGCCAAATTTGTTTCCAGTCTGAATGCTACAAAACTGCTCCTAGTAAAAGCCAGTTTCTGTTGTTACTAGAACTTTTTTCTGCATTCTAGCTAGACTGTGCCTGTTAGGATGACCTTTGGAATCACCTATTTAAATATCTATTTCAGCTACAGAACAGTGAAGTTACTCCAAGTAAGAGGCAAAACTTGAGGAAGTTCTTGTGGTAAACCAATATAAATTAACATTTTGTTTCAAGCTTTATTCCATTTCTGAATTGGATTTCTTGCAGCACAAAATAAAATACATAATATTGAGGATACCACTAATGCGTCCTTCAGTCAGTCTCATGAAGTGAGTTCATCTGTAGTGATAATTCTTGCAGTAAGAGAAAGGGGTACAATTGTACGCAAAGATGAAATATGAAAAAAGTTTGATGGCAACTAGGGACTGGAGGGAGTTGAGCTTCATTCAGGATATGATAAAAATCAGCTGATGAATTAGACTTTTCCTTCTAGTAGCTCTTAGCTGTAGTCAAGGAACAATTATGGAGATCTTCTTGGTTGCTTTGAGCAGCAGACAGTGCAGATGCAAAACTTGCCTTGCTTGCACATGAGGTTACGTCCACTTTAGTTTGACATTTTGTGATTTTGAAGAGCATCTCCAGCATGGCTTTTAACCTGGGACCTTTCAAACTGAACTGTGCTTTCTTGCTAAGTGTAATGTGACCAATGCATGATTTCAGTTTCATTGGGATTTGGTAATTTATGTTTGTGGGCAAAGCTGTCTTGTAATAACAGTCAGAGTTTAAAAGCCTAATAGGCCACAAGTTGAACTGGTTGACCTCAGGTTCTGTATTTCAAGGCAGTATCTCATATATACTTCCTCCAGTGCAGCAGCATGTAGAATATTTTTAACTCTCCCAACAAAGGCAGAACTGTGCTAAATATAGCTATGAGTGCCAAGGCACAAGTCAGTAAAATTACCTTCATAAGAAGCATGAAATTGATTGATGGAATGTTTTTTTTCTATCTTGTATCTAAAGAGCTTTGTTTTTAATAGGAAAACATATTTGATCGATCCAGGATGGCCCCAAAGACTCCCATTAAGAATGAACCAATTGATTTATCGAAGCAAAAAGGCTGCACACCGGAAAGAAATCCAATTACACCTGTTAAGATCATTGACAGACCTCAGCCTGATCCCTGGACTCCTACTGCTAACCTGAAGATGCTTGTTAGTGCTGCTAGTCCTGACATGAGGGACAGGGAGAAGAAGAAAGAACTCTTCAGACCCATAGAAAACAGTGAGCAGAGTGACACACCTGATTCATTACAGGTGAGACTCAGAACACGATTACCTCATGTTCAGTTACAACTCAGACCTTCCTTAAGTTGTTCCTCAGTTTTCTTCCTTTGCTCCCTATGGAAAGCTGCAGAATTATAATACATTCCCAAGGACAATTGCCTGCACCACACTGGCCGAGCAGTAGGACTTTAAAAGACTAAAAGTAACTGTTTTACTAGGAACTGACCTGAGATCCCCTCAAGATTCTGAACATTACTTAAAAGGACAGTGAAGGAAGTAGAGCTTAAATGTTTGATTTTCCCCAACTGAAGTTTTCCTGAACCGCATTAGAAAGAAAATTGCCAAATCTGTTTTAAACAAGCATCATTTTCAAAAATTAATTTGACAATGAAAGAACATACTTTTCAAATCTGATACCTCATCTGCATCAGTCCTGCAAAGTGATCAGCTTAGACCTTTTCTCCCACTTTCCACCCCAGCCCCCAAATTAGTGGTCAGAAAGCAAGGTCAAGCATTAAGATTTTTACTTCACAAGACCTAGGCAATGCAGGGGTTGATTCCCTGTCCTCGCTTTAGGAAGTCTGTCCCTGGAGAGAATGACATCAGATTGTAGTAAGCATCATTACTGTTTTCTTCCTTAATTTTTTTTTTTTGTTCCAACCACTGCCTTTCCTCTCCTGGATTATTTCTTGTAGGATATCCTTCCATGGTGATTTCAGCAACAGAAATATACTTCTGGGTCCTTCTAAGAACCATCATTTGATAGGTACAGGTCACTCTAGACATGTAGTTTTTACAGCAAGTGCAGTAACAGCAGTAGTGTAGAAAATTCTGCAGTTTTCATAGTCATAATGAAGCAAACAGTTCTTTAAAGATCATTCCTAACATAATGTTCAGTAAGTGAAAAATAGTTGATGTTAAAGATTAGTTCATTACCACTTCAAACCTGCTAAGATCACAGAGCATTTTTGGGGTGGCCTCTATACAGGGTTCAAATATTTTCTAGTTAATGAAACTTACATTTACTAATTTTCTCCACTTAGAAAAGTAACTTACAAAAGAAGTGTTAGAGTAAGAATACTGCTATTCCCATACTAGATAAATCTCAAAGAATTCTATTGGAGCACCAGCCTGCCAATTGGTTACTTAGTTGCAACCAGCAAAGGACAGTTTAAGATCCCATTAGCAAGGAAACGTGGGTTTCAACAGCTGCCACCACCTTCAGCTTTTCTTTGCCAGAGGGCAAGACTTAGTTTCCTTTTTCTAACACAGAAGAAAACCCAGAGTTAACAGTGCAAAGAAATCTTCCATCATTCTCATTTTGTGATAAATAAACATACCTCTTCAGATACATTCTTGCTATCACAGTTTTGCCGGTTACTCTTTTTTCCCCAACTGCGGGACAGAAAGACCACATTCAGGCGACCCTACAGAATTTCTTAAGCTAACATCTTGACTGAGTTTAAGGTTCAAAGACTGAGTAGCACCTTTATAGTCTCTGAGCAACATGCCCTCACCCCTTCCTCAACCACCAGTTTCTTAAAGTGAGAGAGTTGCTGAAAATGGCATCAAAGTCTTTTGAAAGAGGTATTGCAGGAATTTTTTGATGGCTTCTGCATCTCCTGGTTTATTCGATCAACAAATGTTTGAGGGCATGTTCTTCCTTCTTTGCAAAATAATTACTTTCTCCAAGTATGATCTTATCATCTGGTAGTCTTGGGTGTTTAGTGTTACTGGCTTTTTTCCGTGTGCATGACCGTTATTTCTTGATTGCACAGATAAGAGCTTCTCTGTAGGTATCTTGTGTGATGAAATAAGAAGAGCTTGCAATTGTGTTATCCAAATGCTCTGTGCTTGCAAGAAGTCCATGGTTTATTCCTTTTTTAGAAAATCTGATCTTAAATATTGGTAACATCTGAAATATGCCTCACTTGACTATGTCTTGGTTTTAAAAGCTCTGTACTAAAGGGTTAACATTTATTTTTTAACAGTATGATATAGTAGATGACAACACGGTTGATGAATTTGAAAAGCAGAGACCCAGCAGAAAACAGAAAAGCTTAGGACTCTTGTGTCAAAAGTTTCTAGCTCGCTATCCAAATTATCCATTATCAACGGAGAAAACTACTATTTCTTTGGATGAAGTTGCTTCAATTCTTGGTATGTATATCTGCAAAACTGGGGTAACTGATCACCAGCGGTAAACTAACAGGAGGGCATTTCAAAGATCATATGCTAACAGACTATATTCAAGATCTGCGTTTCCCAGGCTTTGGCTGCTCTTCTAATCATACTAATCAAGAATTGGAAATGCCTAATATTCCTCAGTGTCTTTGTTGTTTGGTAACAGTACCATTTTGAAATCTGCTTTCTGACTTTTTACTAGACAGATATTGCCTCCAGCTGTTTACCAACTTGGTTGCTTTCTTAAATACTCAATTCTTTGAACACGGAAAGAGTTAGGATTTACAAACCCTCTGCAGGAGGACTTAAACCAACAAATTTTGTTAAAATGAAACATTTGGGGAAACGACTGTAAACTAGTATGTATAGGAGATCTGTTATGTTTTCTGTCTAACTTTTGAACATGTTTGACATCATATCTTCCAAGATTTCATGGTTCCTCAAGGTTACCTTTACTTTAAATGTTGTCTTGTGACGGGAAGGTAGTGGGAAAACTGCAAGAGTACCATGAGAAAATGTCTTTTTTTGAGGTGGCGAACAGGTATTGTGTAGCCCATTTGCTGGTTCTGCTGTTAAGTTTGGTTTTAGTTAAAAGTTTAATGAAATATTTGTGACAAGTAATAAAACTTGGGAGAGAGGACTGAGTCAGGCCACGCTAATAACCAAAATATCCAGGTTCTTGGAGAGGTTGTTTCTTAGTTAGGAAGGACTTTACAAAACTGGACTTAAACTAAATAAATCTTTTATCTACATTTAGAACTCAGGTATTAACAGAAAAAATGCAGAAAAAAAGTGAAATTTGTATGTTTTGGGAAGAAAAGGAACAGAAGAATTATGTCTTCTGTGACTCTGTTAAGAAAGGCCTTGAAGTACCCATTTGTTTGCCTTGGTGATGTTAATTGGAAATAGGATAGAATACAGATTACCTAAATAGATAAATAATTTTTTCAATTAGTTGTTCTTTTAGATTTTGCAGTTACTCCTTTATGTTTTTGCATGAGATGATCATGCTCCAGCCTTATACAGCTGACCATGAAGACTGCTTTATTCTGTGTTGGGAGTGGCATTACCTTACTTTCCTAAATAATAGAAAATTTCTTTTAAAACTCACTGTTGGAAATTTTACCTCGCCAGTGGGGGGTAGGTTGTGGTTTGTCCTTCTGCCTTTGGTTTTCCCTTCCTTGCTTCTATCCATTTGCTTTAGTGACCAGAAACTCACTCACTGCTGGTGTTTGCTGCTCTCGATGTAACAATGATATCTGTGATACAGCTTTTGCTACAGCTTTTGCTTGGTTCTGTGAACAAAGTAATATACATTGTTCATGAAAGACCTGTAGAAGGTCACAAAGGGGGCTATACTGCTGGTGCCTGACAGACAACAGGATATGTGTAGCACTCTTCTTTTTCTGGAGTACGTTTCACTCCACATTCTTCATACACTTGGGAATGCTCATAAAGTGTTTCACCTAGTACGTGTTTGAGGCTGGTAAGTACCCCTATTCCTTAGGTGGGTAAAAAGCTTCATTAAGGCCTTGCCTGACATAAAGAAGTCTTTCAAAAATTTTCCCCTTAACTAGCATTTGTTCTGCTCAGCTGATTTTAGCTGTTAGAGGATTTTTTGGTGCAGATGATGCCACCAGCATATAGTAGACAGTGTTATATATAACAGCTGTACTTCAAACAGCACTGGACACAAGTACTCAGGACAGTGAGTATAGCCACCAACCTGTTCATATTCAGTCTCCAACCTTGCTCACATCAGTCAGGCTGAACTCAAGTTGGGCATATTTCATAAATTTCCTGTAGGTGTAACCCAGCCAGCACTAACAATTTGTTTCTGTTGCATTTGGGAACGGTAGGTCTCATTCTACTCTGCTTTGCACCTCGTGAAACTTTTGGTGACCCTTTACTTGGTACTTGCTTAGCAAGTAAAAGTAATTGTGCCACTGGAAATGCAGGTGGAGGACTGCACTCCCACTGGTTCCTGTATGAGGTGCTTTTATCTCTACACTGTGGCAGACCCTTTCCTGCCCTGTTACACACAGGCTTGTGTGCAGGTATATATGTCTGAGTTTTGAAGCTCTCTGTTAGGAAGGGTCAAAGTGCTCTGAAGACCTTGGGGCAGTCTGGGTAGACCTGAATGAATGGGGCTGGCAGACTGCACTCAGTTCTAAACACAGTGTAGGTGCTTTAAGCTAAAGCCATGGCTGGGCTGGAAGTTAAGAAAATGGACAAAGAACAGCATACCATGAAACTGGCCACATATAAGTCAGATCTTCAGTGTGCAAATATGGATGTATCTAATGGAATGTATCCATGTGAACAATGAAAAATGTCTATTAGAGAACGACCTGTTCTCTGTTTGCTTCTGCTGAACTAAGATGAGCATCTATGTCTTTTTTATGTTCCCCCCAACTTCCCAAACAGGAGTTGAGCGGAGACGAATTTACGATATTGTGAACGTCCTGGAGTCATTGCACTTGGTCAGCCGTGTGGCCAAGAACCAGTACTGCTGGCATGGCCGACACAACCTCAGCCAAACTCTGAAAATGCTTCAGGAAGCAGGAGAGCTGCAGTATGGAGAGCTTATGACCTTCCAGCACAAGGAGCAGGACTTGGAGTACAAACTGGGGGAACGGAAAAAGGAAACTATTCCAGATTCTCAAGACAGACCATTGCTGGACTTCTCAGAACCTGATTGCGTCTCTGGTAAGACAAGTACTAAATGTGTGATACACAAACACAAGTCTCTCTCCAGTTTACTATGTCACTTTTCCCCTTCTTTGTTTCTAAATTAAATAATGAAAACTTACCCTTTGCAAAAAGGTGCTGAATTCACCATGGAGGGGACAGAATTCTTCCTTCTATTCTGTCCCTAACATAAGTCTAAAGACAGATTTTTCCCTCTGTCCTACAGACTGGCAGGCACTTCTGCTGGACAATCCAGTTCTTTCCCCACCTGTATCTGACAGTAAATGCTTTATCCTGACAGAAAGCACCATCTTCATTTGTCCACTGTTTGCATGCTGCCCATATAACACAAAATGGTTTTAAGCTACAAAGTCCATTAGAGTCACAGCATTATAATGGCACAAAACTGTGTAATATAAGATAGAATCAGCTTTGGAATGTCTCTTTCTAAAAGCTATTTCTCGAAGTTTGAATTTTTATTGCCCTTTGAAGAGACACTCCTGTCTGCATTATTCAGTTATTTGCTGTCTTTCAGTAAATTTCTGCTTCCTAAGAAGGAAATACATTACTCCTTTTGTGTGTGAGAAACCTACTTACTAGTTTTTTGGCTGTGATGGATGACATATGCTAAGAGGCTTGGGTATTATTTGTAACACAGCAGCTGCAAACAGCAGAAAGGACAAGTCACTGCGGATTATGAGCCAAAAGTTTGTCATGCTGTTCCTTGTCTCCAAGACCAAGATAGTCACTCTGGACATTGCAGCAAAGATACTGATAGAAGAAACCCAGGATACAGTGGACCACAGCAAATTTAAAAGTAAGATGGCTAATGAGAGGCAAATCAGTCAGTCAGTGAGTAAAGAAAATGGGGGGACATGTTTGGACTGACACCAAACAACCACCAGTAGGTAACAGCAAAAGCAGCTCATGAATCTTTTCCTGAACTGTGGTCTGGGGTTTTTTTAATTGCAAATGCCTATTTGGGAAAACAGAGCTTGGTGTGGGGAAGAGTCACTTTGACAATTATCTCCCAAGTTTACCTTCAGAATAAAGAAGAAAATCTTTGTTGTTGTTGAATTTTTTTTTCATACTTAAACCCTGTTCCCTGTTTCTTCTGAATGATGTTTCAGAACTGAAATGTGTTGTTTAATTAAATGGAAGTAATTTTCTCTGCAGAAATATGTTACTTCTCCTTTTTACCCCAGAAATCTTATACAGCTGGATGGCAGAGTTTGCTTTCAGTAAGTGGGGATTAGTACTTTAATCCCTTGGACAACATGGGAAAACTCAGCATTAGCAAATAGGTCTTCTAAGAGAAAGACTTTTAAAGTCTTTAAAGTACTTCCAAAATAAAGAACTTGCATTTCAGTCTTAAAATTCTACCTGAAATACCAGGAAGAATGAGGAGTTTAGCTGGGCAATATGTGGGTATCATAGTCAGCTCAAAGATGTTATTTACTGCAGTCACAGGGATTTTTCTGAGTGTGTTACATTTTTTTAAATGATAAATATATGCCCTCTTGTGATCTGCTGTGCACTCTTGTGCCTCTTGCCCCAGCTTGTCTTTACCCATGGGGAGGTACTTGCCTTTTCTGGGCAAGTTGATGATGTAATCATTCCCTAACCTACTTCCATCAAAATGAGGTAGGTGAGTTTAAACCTGAGCAGCTAAGATATAACGTAGCAGTGACAATCATGTGGGAGCTGACATGGCAGGCTTCATAGGAGGTGGCCTAGGTCCATCCCACTTTGATTTTGCCCACCTCATCTATGAAAGCTGTGGTGATATTCTGGAATGAAATTAGCACATAAATATGTCCTGTATGCATTGTAAACCTGACTCTCTTTTCTTCCTCTGCCTTTTCTTGTTAGCAAAGGTACGAAGACTGTACGATATTGCCAACGTTCTCACCAGCCTAGACTTGATCAAGAAAGTTCATGTCACAGAGGAACGAGGACGCAAACCAGCTTTCAAGTGGATTGGGCCTGTGGAATTCCCTGGAAAGACTGGTAACTTGTGTAGCTTGTATTTATTCTCTTTTTGTTTTGACAGTCCTTTCCCAAGTGGTAAAATGTTGCTTTCTGTGTGTAAAGAATGGCTCAGCATTCATTGTGTGCTCTGTGATTACTTACTGCTGCCAGCTCAACATTTGCCCTTGCTAGACTTTGGATGTGTGGAGGGATGTTGAAGGATACTGTGTCTTGCAGATATTTTTACGCTGACTTAGATAACTGTATGCATAACTGTATGAATTGTAGAGCAATGGCAGATAGGACTGACATCTTCAAATCTGGGTCCACAGCTTTAATGGGTTCCAAAATCTCAATAATTCCATAATTATACAGTGAATTATTTTCCTTGTACGGGGACTTACCAAGGTAGAGCAGGGCTGTCTCTTGCACATGGCCCCTTCTACAAAAGCTTTATCTGCAAAGAATGAGGTGGTGTGACAGAGCATCTCTGTATGCTGATGCTCCTTGGCTAGAAGCCAGAGCAAAGAGAAGCCCTTTGGCTTTGATATTTGCATCAGGACAGTGCCAGGAACACGTAAAAGTGAAGCATAATGTTAATACCATTTTAGTACCCTTTCTCCTGGCTAGCACACTAGAATGTAGCTGCTGCTGTAGCTGCTGTGGAATGGGTAGGAGGGAAGCCCTTGTCTTGTCTACTGGTGCTTACTGAGCTCTAGGTTTGTTTCAGTGTTGTGGGATTTGAGACAGCACAGAGGTTGCCTCTTCCCTTAACGCCATTTTGGTCATATAGCAGAGCCCTAAATGATGAGCTGTGTTACCTGAAGGACTGTTGTACAAAATTATGTCCCTACAGATGAGCTGAGAGGGCATAGCCCAACATCAGATCCTCTGCCAGGGACACAGACAGGAACCTGTGCCCAGCACCAGACTTGTGCTACTGGAAAGCAAAGGTTTACACGTCATGCTTCATTTAACAGTGCACAGCCCTGTGAAGCAAACAGAAGGAAGGTCAGTTCTGAGCCTAACAGCCCACATCAAGAGAGGCAAGGTAACTACTAATGAAGCATGTTCTTTTGTGTCCCACTGGGTCTGCCCAAATGAGGGCATGCACCAATTTAGGGCACTTGATTGGGTGAATGAGCATACTTGAATATGTGAATTACTATTGGGAGGTACCTATATATCTACTGTCCATGTGATGATGAAACTTCCAGTTTAGAACCTCCAGTCAAATGCTTAAAGTTGCATGAGGTGAATCTGCGCCATACTGCAATTGAATCTGCAGTTTGTTTTCTGGTAAATGTTTCTTTTCTGTACTAACTGCAACTATTTCTTCTGTGAAAACTTGACATAGGTAAAGAAAGATTCTCTAGCCACAAAATGCTTGCTTTATTTTATGGTTCCTAATATAGTGAAATTTAGTGTAACAATCTAATGGATAGTTGTTAAAAAAGATAAAATAATTACGGGGCTTTTCACTATTCCCTCTTATAAGCAATGATGATTTTGAGCACCTCTCCAGTGGGACTGACTGTTCTGAGTGTCTTGCAGGTTCTGGCTCTAGGTGATTAGTGGATGTTATAAAAATGTGTCAGGCCTGAAAAATTATAGCAATTATTTTATATGGCTAGTATCAAAATATGCTTGGAAAACCTATCTGTGATTAATTGAATGCCTCTTTGTTCTTTCAGCCTGTAATGTGAATTCAGATGAAAACTGTTCCAAAATGATAAATCTAGCAGCTGTCTGCAGGCAGAAAATTGAGGAAGATACTGGGTAGGTTGATCTTAACTCTTGTCCAGTTTCAGCTTTGTGCTTGTCATGTTTAGTTTAAGGGTAGATTCCATTGATGAGATTGAGATTAAAAAATTGCCATGAAGTCTTGTTATTAAAATTTTAATACTGATAGATTCTAGCATGGCATTTTTTACATGGTGATTTTATACCCACCTGTACTTGTACCAGTGTTGTTGCTGTGCTTCAGTAGTCCTTTCTGTCATTTATGTTTACAGAGGTCATTCCTACATCCTTTGACCTATTCTATGGGTAGGCTGAGCAAATAAAGAATCTGTGGAAGGGCCTCTCTGTCTCTCATCTGTCTTCTCTACACCTACCGCAATTTGAATTCATTTGTGAATGATTGACTAGTCAAGTGCAGCCAAAAGCATTACTGTTATGCCAAAAACCTGATAACTCCGCTTCTGTGTAATTAGAAATAATAAAAAGTGACCCTTCTTGTAAACTGTGTAAAAATAGTGGTTTGGGGGTAGAAATTTTCCACGTTTATGTCCAAAAATGTATCTCTTTGCTTCTAAGGTTAAACAGGGGTTTAATTTTAGAATAAATGTTTTTCCTCTTTTCATTACTATTTGGTTTTGTTTTGATGCTTTTTTTTTTGTAGGAATAAAGCTTGTGACACCGAAACGATACTAAATTCAGCAAAGAATTCCAACGTAACCTTACCTTTCTCTCTTCTTCCGGTTCCTGGGGACTCTGATTTTTGTGTTAACCCTTTGCCTCAGGCAGTTTTCCCTGTGGTTCAGGCAGATGTGCCAAGCTTCTCTTTACCAATTGGCATCAGCAGCCAGGCTTCACACCCTTCCGCACCAGCAGCCTCCAAAACAGAAAATGGAAAACCTACCCTGGTCCCCAGCCAACCCTTCCTGTGCTTCCCATCTTCATCCCTTTTCATGTTGTGCGGTGGTCTTCAGGAAAAAAACTTGAGCGAGACCCTGCCCACTGCAGGAGACATGGGAAACAGGAGTGCAGAAGCTCAGGCTGCCACACCTCCCTCTGTCTGCCAGAAACGCAGCTCCCACAAGTGCTCATCGCCCTCTGCACCTGTAGATGATGAAGAGCCAGCTGCTAAAAAGCAGACATTGGAGCTGAGTGATCTGCCCCTCTCGCTTGTACTACCCAAGGTAAAGTGAATTTCATTGTCACTTAGGCTTTCTCGTAATGAGGAAAGACTTTTGCCCAAGACAGTGTTTTCAGAAGTGGAAATTCAGTACACTGCTCTTGAGAGATACAAATGCTGCCTCCCACATGTTAATAAAATTGTAAGTGGGCTGTGTTAGGAAGCAGAAGCATTAACTGGGAGATGTTTTCACACTGCCAGGGGAAAATGGACTTGCATTGCTTTGCATAGTGATGTGATGCTGAGCTGTTCTTTGGAATTAGTGTCCTGATCATTGTCTTTAGCAAAACTGGGTCAGAGGGGAAGAAGTCAATGTAACTACTATTCCACATCCTCCTCTGTTAGCTTGGACTTTCCCAGACAGCAGCAGTATTGCTTACTCCACTGAGCTATAGCAAATATGTTTTGTACCTTCCTCCTGCTCTCCAGCCTGTGTCCCTCTCTCAAGCCCAGTGTTGCCCCTAGCAGGCTGGTGAGAGAAAGATAATGATGATGAAGGTGATGTGTAACTATCTCAGAATTCTCTTAAATTCTGAAAAAAGGGGTCAGGCTCAAGGCTGTATTACATAAGCCATTTGAATATTGAATATAAACAATTTTAAACAAGTGTTTTTCCTTATCAATAGAAAAATAATTCCAGAGGTCAGGTATTTCTTATATAGTGTCTTCAAGTACTGAAAATGAACTATAGCAAAGGGCACAGCGTTTAGGCATCACTAATACAGCTCTTCAAACTTCAAAATTTATAACTTGGTAATTTGCTAATCAGGTTTGTGCTGCTCCTTTGCACAGATGCATGAGGAGGGTGCATGAGAGGTATTGCACTGTTTTATTTCAGTTTGGACTTCTCATTTCCACTTTCGTTTTTGCTTAGAAGCCTTCTGAGTCACCCAAGGCAGAATCTTCCCCAGGACGTGGCTGTTCATCTGCTGTACATCTAGAAACTTACCGGCTTGACCTCACAAGTCCTGTTGCTCCAGAGGCTGCAAACAAGGAGTCTACTGAGCGTTTAGATGGTCAGGAGCAAGAAAAACAATCTCGGAACAAAGACCCCGATGAACTCCCTCCAGGAAATGAGCACATCTCTAAAGAAAATGCCAATCAACCTTTCCAACCACAGTATCTTTATGTTCAGCCTACTGCTGGTAAGGACAGCCATGAGATCTAGAGGCACCCAAAACTCTGTATCTCTTCAACTTCTGAGCCAATACTGAGTCCTACAAATAGGTGAATAATTATAGTTGGCACAAAAAATCCTGACAGTAGTTCTCTGTAGTAGATTAATAAGTCTGAAATCTCTTGACTTAATGTGACCTGTTGCTCCTCTGAAAAGACAGGCATTTTTCTGAGGTTCCCAAACATTAATCGGATTGAACAATGTGGGGTTTGCATGCCTGAATTATGCATAGCAAAAAAATACACTTACCCAGCATTCAAAACTCAAAGGAGCTAGAAGTCTAGATTTGGCAGTAAGGTGGCCAATAAAGAAAAGCAGAATCCCCTTGAGTGTATGAATTTAATCACCTTCAAACTTTATACTGTCTTGTAGCATGCATTATCAAGATAACACTCAAAACCCAAGGCACTGGGAATGTAGCCAGTCCTGCTTGTAGGACACCATAGGGATAGAGAGGAAGCAGCTGAAAATACTGCAATAGGGTTTCATGTTCACCATGTTTTGTGCCTGTATTTGGGTGCAGTGGACAACTGTTTTGTGGGATCAGGACATGTGGCAGATTTCCATGACTACTGGTTTAGTATTTTATTCACTTATGACACAGAGTGGGGTCTATGGAATTTCACTTTGGATGGAGAAGCTCAATTTGAAAATGCTGATCCTGGTGTTTTGAAAGGTCAGACAAACTGAGAGCCAGAGCACCTTCTGTTTCAACACAGTAGTTCAGCTGTTCTCAGCAAAATTAATGCCTTTGTGATATATCTTTGTGGGTGTCTCCCATTTATAGGGTTTGGTTTGTCTGGGTTTTTTTTTTCCCTCATTAGAAGCAATGTATATGTTTTCATATAGTGGAGGATGATTCCAGTTAGTGAAAAAAAAAAAGAGTTAGAAGCAGAAAACAGCTGGTGGTGTGGTTCATACTTCATATGACCAAAGTAAATGGTTGCGGGTACAGTGAATAGACAAGTAGGGGGGAAAGTGGAGGAAGGTAAGGAAAGGGAGCTGGACAGAAGAGTCAGGGTTTGTGAAAGTTTTCTTCCTTATTTTGTATTATTTTTGTCATAGTTTACTTCCTAGGCAGATTTTCTGTATTGTCACACCTTTTTCCTATGAAGTTGTTCAATTCTCTTTTTCAAGTTTATTAATGCTTTGTTTTTTCTCTCTTTGGTTTAGGATTAAGCAGTTTTAATTTCCTGTTCTCTGCAAACCAAGCCCCTGGTGCCATCAGCCTGGCTGCAAACCAGTTGCCTTCTCTAAGTGTACCCTGTGTCATGGTGCCATCAGCAGCCTTGGCTTCCTTCCCTCTCGTCTGTTCTCCTTCATTCACCAATCCTCTCTCCCCACTTCCCGATGGCTCCTTCTCAGCTGCTGCCTCCACAAATTTCAGTATGTCCAGCCTTGCATCAACCACCCCTGTTTTCATAAGCACCACGGCTGTTGTCACCCCCAAGGTGTCGCCTGCTCCTTCGGTGGATCCACAGCAGCCAGCTCACCCTGCTCTGCACCTGAGTCCTGTGCTTACAAGATCTTGCAGTGCTGTTAAAGTGGACTCCCCCATGTGTATGGGACACCCTGTGACCCTTGTGAAGCTGCAGCAGGTAAGGGGGAAAGGTGAAAAGGAGTGCTGATGAAAGAGCTGTGCCAGGTGCCTGGCAGCAGCGTGTGCAGCAGGCTGGTGCCACTTTGTCACTGCAGATCTAGCACGCTGAGAGCTGGTGGCTTCCACTTAGCCTCTGTGTGTCCATCTTAGCAGTGGCACAGGGCATGGGACACTGCTAAAGACATAGTCCAGCATAGCACATTTAGCCCTGAACAGTGAAGTGGTTAGTTGTATAATTCTTACAGGAATTGTAAAATCCCTCAGCAATCTAAATCAGTATTTTTTTCCCTATTGGACAGCATCATTATGTGTCATGCAGTGGCTACAGAAAAGCATTAGGAGGACAGGAGGATTGTGTGTTAGAATTCAGGAGTCAGCTGGCTGCAGCACCTTTTCAGGTAGTAGTGTCCTGGGTTACTCCCTCAGCCCTGTTCTGATCTCTCTTTATTACATAATGGAAATGTAATAGCAGCATCAGAGCTGAGCAAAAGTTATTCTTGTGGGATTATTGATTTTTTTTTTATAAAGATATTTTTAAAAATCTGCTGCAAAAACAGCCTTTTGGGTAAAAAAAAATCAGAAATTCAAAAGTGAGGGAGGACTCATTTATCTGAAATACGAGTGACATAAAACAGTCATGTCACACTGTGTTACCTGAGTCTTTACAACTATTAGCAGTGACATTTTGGCACTAATTCAGTTTGCATTTCTAAATCTGTGATTTGTTTCCCTATTGTCCAATGCAGTGACAAAGAGATCAAACTTTTGGGAGCGTTATAAACATTACTTCATGTTTATCTTCTTCAAGCTTAGAAGAAGGCTGTAATAAGAGACTGGTTGGCAGCCAACCTGATTACAGATACTAACATTGGAGGTTGCAGTAGAGTGGCACTTAGAAGTGGTCAGGGTTTAGAAGACTAATTTTTGATTTCTCTTGATGGTAACAATAACAAAAATGAGTAAAACATCAAGGAAGAGAAAGAGCCATTTAAGCTAAAGGACAAGATTGGCATATGAACAAATGAACTATGTTGTTAGTATGAACTAATCATGGAAAGATTTAAGTTGGAAATGAGATAAAGGCTTTCATCTTCCAGCAATGATGTACTGGCATACAGTTCTAGGACAAAAAACAGGGGCAAAGCCCATAGCTTTTCACATGGAGCTTCTGAAAGGATATGTGACCTCTAGTAGCAGGGTGCAGGGATTAATATCTCCCAGCTGTCCTGTTTGCATGCTTGTGTGTGGGCTTTGAGAAAACCCTGCTGAATCACTTTGGTTTTGTTTCACAAATAGCCTTCGTCAGCTCCCCTCACTCCCAAGAGTATTCGTCCTGCACATCATGAGGCATTTTTCAAAACTCCTGGAAGTCTTGGAGACCCTGTGGCATGGAAGAAAAATGAAGGCAACCAGACCAGAAATGCCAGCTCTGTGCAGAGGAGACTGGAAATCTCTAGTACCAGCCCTGACTAATTCTGCTCTTTGCAAGGGGTGAGCAGATTGTCCTCAGGCCCCGTATCGATTACAAGAGAACAAGCTCTTCCCTGGCAAGAGGAGCACATTAAAATGTCACCCCTTTTGGCATGCTTCCCCACTATCCATTCACCCACCGGTTCTGTTAGCCATCTTCTTCAAAAGCAACATTGGTACTGAAATCCTTTTACTGAATTGTTCCTTCAGTATTGGTTTGAATTCAGATTGTGCTTCACACAGCCTTGTGGGCATCAAATTGTAATTGTGATTTTAATTTGGAAAACTCTCTTTATTTCTGTGAGGAAATGCAAACAGATCCTTTTGGAGTCCCCAGGGGTTCTTTATTCATGATTTTAAGTGAGATGTCTAGCACTTATCTGGGGTAAGCATTTTCTTTGCATGTACTCTACTTACCCTGAGTAAATCTGTGGTGAAAATTATAAACTTTTGCAGTTGAGAGAGCAACTGCTTCCTTGGTTCCAATCTGTCAAATCCTGCATCTGCATTGCAGCCTCTTGCTTTTTATTTTGTATATTGGAGTGGGATTAGTGCAAAAAAGGATTTTTGCAGTTTCAGAATAACAGATTTTCTCAGGGTAGGATTACTTGAATGTCAGTTGGTTGTTGTACAATTTGCCCAGCACTTGTGGTTAGAAAAACCTAATAATAACACAGTATGATTGAATGTATGCATGTGAAAAATATTAAGACCAAAATAACTGTGAATGTTAACATTTTTATAGTTGTGTTAATGAACTGTATTAGTCCTTGAGTTGGTTGGTTTTTTGTTTTTTTTTTACTTGGAGCAAAATATGCAAGTTAGATGTCAAGAATACAAAACCTGAATCCATAAATGGGTTTGAGAAAGTGATTTGAGAGTGACAAGCCACTGAGAGGACTGTGCTAAGATTTCATCTCCCTTTTAAATATCCAGTCTAGACTTTATGACCAAGGAATACTGTAAGTCGTTAACCTCACTCATTATCAGATTCAGTCTAACCTGAGTCTACTAAGTGCCTACGTAGCTGTTTACTGAAGTGTACTTGAGGGGTGTGTACTTAAGTGCCTAACTCTTCACTTGCAATAATTTTGTAACTACTTCATAGTGCATTTGAGCATGTTGGGAAGACAAGGGAGATCTAAACCAGAAAAAGAAGTTGAAAAGAGCAGGAGCCTTGAATTTTGAAATAATATTTAAAAATTAATTTAAAAATATCAGTATACTCTAAGAGAAGATAAGGAAGAAGAAAAGTCTTAATAGTTGACATTCAAAATCCTCAAGTAATGGATGGTGCTATTGTCAATATAGGACGTAATTTTAAGAGCTAATGCTCTTATGTTTGGGTATGGTTTCACTCATGTAGCACATTACAATTAAATTCATGCAGTCTCTTGTTCAAAAGAAAGTGTTGCTGTTAACATCATGTTACTCTGGACTTTTAGCAAATGTAAGGCCAGCATAATCAGCTCTCTCTTTGGTACTGGTACTGATTTTCCAAGGTTAGGTGCACTCATGGATGTGCTATTTTGTTGGTCAAGGGAGGCTAGGACTTTGAGGGCTGGGGATTTGATGTGGGGCTTTCATTTTTATAATGAAGTGTATTATGAAAATGGAATTTAAGAAGGAATTTTAGTGAAGCTGAGAGTTTGAGTAATGTGGCCTTCTCTTAGAATAGACTAGTAACATTTTTTGAGAAGGGCTTGGTTAGTCCTCTTTGAAAGGAAATCTATAGCAGAATTATAGGAAATTTCACGGGTGGTAAGGAGATATCTTCAGACTGCTATTTTTTTATATTTTAATGACACTACAGTTATGAAAGTTTACAATTTTTCCTTCTGAATTATTTCTTCTTACACACCCACTTGGATGAATTTTGCTTTGAAAAGCAGTGTGTAGCTAGCACAGTGCTGCCCCTGCACATCTGCTGGTGTGCATGTGTTGCTGCTGGGGCAGGAACAGGCTGCTAGGGTTCCAGGGAACACGGTGGGTGCTGATTCTCCAAACTTTGTCTTTTCTCTCTCCCTGTAGTATGGTGCAGCCTTTTAGTGAAATGGCAGCTGGGAGCAGAGAGGAGGATTAGAGCTGATACTGGCTCTTTGCTCCAGTTGAAGCATCATCACCAAAATTGCCTTTCTTTGTCAGTAATGTTATTGTGTGCCATAACTAACTTAAATATACTTGAAAATGCAGGGAGTGAAAATGGATTTTCAGTTTCCAATTTCTGCTTCTGGTTTTGAGTTTCTGTAAATACAGCAAGTCTGGAAATGAGGATTAACCCCCTCTTCCATGGGTCATGGTTGGGAAAGCAGATTTTGAGTCTGGGAGAAGAAGGATGTTGATATGCTGTCTTGTTTTTGTCAATGCAAAATTCTCACTAAAATAGAGTGGGACCACTGAAGCAGTCGGGCAGCTACTTTCTGTACCTGAGCTGCTGAACTAGACTGGTGAGGGGGAGCAGTTAGTTGTCAAAAGGGAATGGGTTTACCTTTCCTATCTTTACTTTCACTGAAAGCTAAGAATTTAAATAAACTAGGAACAACTCATCAGCAAAGTAGCTTTGGAAAAGCAGGATTTGTATTTGCACTGAGGCAAAGTGCATACCCGGGAAGTTCTGCAGGGTTTGTGAAACCTTTCTGTCCCAAGACAGTTATTGAGGAGGCTGAGCATATAACTTATACTTGAATCTGTCTGCCACGTTTACATTTCTGATTGTCTTCTGTAAATTGGTGCTATTTCTGTATTTAAAAAGCTGTATTTTTAATGTAAAGCTGCTTCCAGTTTGTTTTTTTGCACTGCTAGTTTAATATAGATATTAATTTTATTGCTGTTTATAACTGTTCTTCAGTGATTAGGTGTCCTGCTTTTCCTGCTCTCTAGCTGTTTTACCTGTCTGCATATAGCTTTACTCCAATCACACTGTTGGGTTGAATATTTTTTATACTATCTTTTAGCAAAAATGTTAAACTTTTACAGAATAAAAAATTAAATTAAAACTGAGGCTGTGATTTCAGTATGGAGGTCTTTCAAGGATGTCCATGAAAAGAAATATTCCTGCTCCACATGTCCAGGTGAGCAGTCCTTGTTGGATGAGCACTGAAGGACTAGCAGAGGAAAACAGCTCGCCCCAGTGGCTCCAGCACCCAGCTCTTTCATGCAGCATGGCCATGATTCCCACCCAGCTGTTGCAGGCACAAGGACCAGTGCAATGTAAACTGGCTCTTAAAGTCCTGGAGCAGGCCAGGGCAAGACTGGGTGGCCCTGGCCCAAGGCCATGTGAGGTGATCCCTGGCTGGCCACCATGGGTGCCCCACCCAGCACTGCCGCAGGGCGTGCCCGGACACTCCCTGGCCTCTGTGTCCCTGCAGCTGTCCCTCGGTCCTGCTCTCCACAGGATGGCAGCAATGCCTGCCCAACCGCCAGCCACAGACACCCGAGGAGCTGGAGTTTGCTTTGTCCTTCCAGCCACCAGCTGCTTGGAAAGAACAAGTGGAGAACACAGCCATAAAAGCTTCCCTTTCTCCTCCCCTTCCCTAACCATGCATAGGACATAGCTCAACCCAAACCTGAGTTTGCTCCCACTTAAATCAACAGCAGGTTCACTATTGATTTCAGCAAGTCCAGTATTGCCACCTTACCTCTCCCAGGATTAAAGAGATGTTCCATATCACCAACAATGGCTGCAAAATGACTGAGTTGCAAATGGTTGAGATCCTCAAAACTCGTTTCTGAAAGGAAAAGTCAGCAGCTCACTCAGTATAGTCTTTAGGCTTTTTCTGACCTAACAGTAGTACCTTGCCCTTTCAATTGATATAGGAAAAATTAGAAGCTTAATAAGATTAAATATACTGTGAGAAGCACTAATAAGCCCTAACCCTGTTCCAGATCTACTGATGGTACCATGGCCATTGTTTCCTTGAGGAGCAGCAGGGCTGTAGCTTCCAACAGTTCCTGTCCTCACTGGTGCACTTTAAAACTCCCTCTTTTTTCTCTTTTTGAAGTAAAATGTAGTTTGGGGGGAACACCACACTCCATCTGATTCAGTTCTCCCTATAAAAAAGGGAAATTCACAAGCACGACCACTGTAGATGGACATCTTAATGCTTCCCAGCCTGGGCTGGGCAGCCCAGAGCCAGCTGGGAGACAAACATCACCCCCTGGTGCTGGCAGATGTTGAGCATCGCCTGCAAACCCAGCCCGAGGCAAGGAAAAGGGAAGCCTCCAATGGGCAGTGAAGCAAAGCCTGCTTCCGCCATGTCCAGGGCAGCAAATCTTCACCAGCTGTCTTGTCAACAGGGAGGGTTTCCTGAGAAGTGCTTGGGTAATGGCAATGCTTTCTCCTTCCAGCCCAGAGCTCCTGAGCAAGGCTCCATGGCCGACTTAATAACATAAAATGTAATAGCCTGGGATGTAAAGGAGTGAAAAGTAAGGCTTCACACACAACTGAGGCAAATTTAAGTCATGCTGACTGTGAAGGTCTGAGAAGATCCATGTGTGCAGTAAGCATTAGTGTCCAGATTCTTTCCAGACTAGTTTGTTGCACCAGAAATGCAATGGGAATTTAGGATATGTTTTCAAGCACTTTGTCCAAGGGCTCCTAGAGCAATGAAATTAATTCCAATGATGTCAGGCAGCACCAGCTTAATATCTGAGAGCATGAAGCCATCCCCCCCTCCCCTTGCAGGCCACAGTAACTTTGTTTGTGGGTGGCAAAAGGCTGCATTTCTTGTTTGCAAAATGCTGTGACCTCCAAGTCTGATAGCGTGGGACCTCCTAGGAGACAAAATCTTCTGCTTCAGCTGGAGCTCCTCCATTTTACTGCATTTTCCAAATAATTAAGTTCTCATTTTGGCTCTGAATGTGAGATGCCAGACTTTACGCCTTTCCCCTGCCTCTGGTTGGGTGTTTCTCACCTTGGATTTGACAACATTGTAATTTCATAGATGATATACCAAATCTGGGTGGGAGGGGAGCATGAAACTTGTTTTTTCCCAACAGCTGCTTTCTTGTTTCAAAACAGACAGCTGTGAGCCAGCAGTTTACACTCCTACCCCCAAAGTGTGGTGTGATAGCAGAGGCACTGTAGTGAGACCAAACAAACCATCAATATATGTAAAATATTGCATCTTGCTAAGTGCCTCTAACAGCAGCTGAAATGGGCCAATTTGGACTAGGTTTAATCTTTTGGGAAGAAAAGGGAAACAATTTGAAGAAAATAAAAAGTAGATATAAAGAATTCACAATAAATTGTCCAGAAGGAAACACCTCTCTTATTTGGGCAGCCAATTCTTCAAAGCTAAGAAAAATGCTTTGCCTCTTCACTGTCTCTGCATCTCACTGATAACCAATCAACATGTGATTTAATCACCCTAAACCCCTTCAAAATCTTGATGAACTGGTAACAATTAGTTCTGTGCTGAAATGCACCAGGAAATAAATTAGGTAGAAAATGTAAGAGAGGAGCTGACTGGAGCTCTGCTCTAAGTAATGAGATCACCCACTGGCACCTCAGCTACGTTAGGGTTTTCATCCTTCTTGCACTGCAACTAGGATGTTTGGAAGATGTTGGTTAAAAATGTCTCTACAGATACTCTAAGTGGCAGACACTCAAAGACTTGTGTTTTTCTCTGCCTTTATAGTAACACAATGCCAGTGGCTCCAGTGAACTCACTCTTGATAACATTGGCTTGAAGGGGAGGAGGGTCAGTCTCCTGGTTCTGGAGTTCTTAATTCTACCCATCATCTACTGCACGACACTAAGTGAAGCAGTCTTTGACTTCTTTAAATCCAGAGAAATGCCAAACAACCAGGAATGTCACCTGGCCTCACAAGAGCTGAGGATCTAGCTTGTGGGTGTGGAGGGAGATGGAAAGAGGGCCAGGGCCAGCCCTGTTGAGCAGGTGTTAAGTAACTCAGACAATATATTCACTGACTCGAAAATAATTTTGGGATTTTCTGCTCAGCCTTGCTTGGGTGTTCCCATTACTTGGACATGTCAGAGCCTACTAGCTTGGGACAGCATCAAAACCTTGTGCTCCTGCAATACAGGCCTGATGGTCTTGGAGCGACCTTCCCTTGCTATCTGATCACTGATTTTTAATGTAAGATTCCTCTCCATCAGTGTGAAGCAGAAATCACAAAGTTTGAAGCCCATTATGCATATAAGACATTCACAGAAACATTTCAAATTAATTAGATAAAATAATATTTTAAGAGGCTGGGAAAGCAAAAGCTCTTTCAGTCTTCCCAGCATACACAATTAAAGAGGAAAAAATGTTTCAGGGAATATATTTTGGTATAATCAGATAACTATGCAGTGCCCTGCCAGAGTAGCTGGGGCTAAGCTCCAGGAGCCTCTGCAGGGGATAAAAGGATTCACTTAGGCGCCAGCCTTCCCTTCTGCCCTGTTAAGAGTCTCTCTGGACATCTCTTCAAGTTAAGGCAAGCTGCAAAGTCCTGCACAACCCTAATGAATCGTTATCTCTGGAAAAAAACAGCAGACAGGAAGAAAGTACCAGACCACCAGCTTTTTCCTAGCAAAGTCCTTGCCATTTATTATTTGTTAAACATGTCTGTAAACCTCCCCTTGGCTTTCTCAAGACACGATCTTAATTAAAGAGAGCAAAATTAATCTCAAAGGTTCATAAACCTTTTAAGTCTGTTGGAGCTCAGAAAATCTAGGTCTGGATTATGATTTTGCACATAAAAATGTTATTTTTGTAATTCTGTGCAAAATTGGGTCATGCTTATTTGCTCTGTTTCATTTTCAAGGAGGGATTCTGCTTGGCCAATATTAAAAGAAAAATGAGATGCAAAGGCATGTAGCAGAAATCCCTCCCTGAAATTTCTCCCCATGCAGGGCTGTGAGGCACCAATGAGCTCTGAGGCATGACACAGACCTGGATCCTTCTCCTCTAGGTGAATCCCAAAATCTTGTGTAAGGGCAGAGCAATGGCTGGCTGCTCCCCAGGAAAGGATCTCTGGGAGCCAAGGGTGGCAGCAAGGCTGGTGGAGGCAGCAGCTTCAGCAGGCAGGAGCCAGATTGCCCATGAGGGTCTGGTTTGGGCTCAGAGACAGCGACCACGGCCAGATGGAGGCCAGCAATCGCCCAGCTCAGCCACCAGGCTGCTCTGAGGCTGAGCCAAGAGGCTGAGCCAGCAAGTCTGAGTCTGGACCAAGGTCAGGGATGGAGGAATGAGCCCAGGCACAGCTGCTACCCAGCTGCCACCTAGCCTGGGTGGGACCAGCCATATAGCCTCAGCTGTGAAAAGCAGCTCCCTAGGGAGAGGAGGGGCAGTGTCTCACCTTTAGCTCTCCTCACTGAAGCCTTAACCAGCAAAGGAGCCCACCTTGGACTCGACCAGCCAAATCTCTCAGCATAGCCAATGACATGTCCAGACCAGGGGTGTCTCCAAGACAATGACTTTAATATGTCATTCAAGTTCAGGGGAATAAAAAAAAGCTAAAATTACCTTAACTCTATAGAGCCACATCCACACAGATACAAAAGCTTGATCATATTTTCCAAAGGAAATTAGCTTCTGTTGTGTGAGAGTAGATTTCAAGATAAGGAAGAAGGTTAAAATGACTCTGTTTAATCCAGTAGTGTGCTAATGAGACAAAGTGATTAATTACACCTCTGTAATGAGAAAGATATTGTGTACAGGCTTGAATCAGCTTTAACATATCACCTTGTAAACTGACACCATGTTCACATATACCTACTGGCATCTCTGTGCTCTAATTACTAGTGTTTCTCTGTTAAACCAGTGTAATTAAGAGGGAGAGGGACTGTTCTTGTCTTGGGCTCCTCCTTGGCCAGAGGGAGCCTGGCGGAGAAGATTAATCATAACCACATGGGAGTAAAGAGAACTTCCCCCTTCAGCACTGCTTCAAACAGAGGACATTTGGATCAATGACTAGCAGCATGAAGAGCCAGATTAAATATCTTTCCTAGCAGAGGCTCTGTGGTCACTCTCTATATGGTACTCACCAGGACCAGTTGAACACAGCCATTTGTGGGATGGTGGTAGCAACCCCTGCTCACTGAGCAGTAACCCATCCTGGGGGCACAAGGGGAATGGTGCCCTATTACACCTGGCTAAAGCTGTCTTTGAGCAAACAGAGTCAGACTGTATCTAACATTTGCTAGAACTGATGGATTTTTGTTCTTAGCAGCTTATCAGAGACCTATATTATAAGAAGTTTGCATATCCCTCCAATAGCCCAGCACTGAAGGGTCTCATTGCCACATTGGAAGTGCAAATACCTGCCTAACCACAGCTGATGATACTCAAGATCTTTTCTCATGGGAATTCATTTTTCTATGTCTTTCTTATCCTTTCAAGTTGTTTCTTCTCTGCTCACCAGCAATACAGCTTGTTTACAGCAGCTTGAAGTTGTATGTGAGAGAGGAAAAAAAAACATTGAAAACCATCCAGAGGACAAGATGCTAAACTGAAACTGATGCTATGGAGGAGGAGAATAAGAAGAGAAATCCAGAAACCTTTGTGGTATCAACAGCCAGCCAGTCAGCTGCAGCTGAGCCAGAGCAGAAGCTAGGTAATTTCCATTTCAACCTAGGAAAATGTGAAACTGAGGTGATCACAGTTTCAGACACAGTTCTGCAAAGGTTGAATGTCAGCAAATCCAAGCAATCAATCACTGAGTATTGCACGGGGATGTTTCTTCATGCCAGTCCCCTGAAACTGTTCACCTAGTATTCTATGGGATTGCATAAGGGAGGTCAGCTCTGGTGTTCATCCAGCCCCATACAGCAGCTGGAGATAGTGCTGCCTCTGCTTGTCTATATTAACTGAGGGTGAAACCCTTTGTGTCAAACACCCTGCATTTACAAAAGATAGCCCCTCCTGTGAACTTCTTGTCCCATGTGTTCCTGCTCTATCACTGCATTTTGACATATTCTGATGGGTCCCATCACTCTCCACATTGCAAACCAGATGCGCATCCTAATTAAGTTCTGTAAAACAGAAAAGATATTACAACCTGAGGTAAATCTGTAAACATTCTGCCTGGAAAGTGATGCAATTGTTCAGGCACAGCCCTCTGGGGTACAGCCACCCTCACCCATCCATCTTGCTGCAGGGGGCTATTTTCTTTAGGACTGCCCACCCTGTACTACTTTTTTTGGAGTGAGAAGTTGGACTCCCATGTTAGAGATGCATGTTCACATCTTCTGAGATGGGACTAAAAAGGGCACATAATTATATCACTTCTCTATGGACAGTCCTTGCTTCCTTGTCCCAAGTTGTCATTTAGAAATCAGCAATTCTAATATACACGGAATATGGAGAGGCTCCTGGAAGTGGGGAGAGGTAATTTACCTCATTGCAGCAGTTTTTGAAAAAAGCAATAGAGAATTCATCTCGTCCTCCTGATAACAGAGGACTGTTCCACACCATACTGTCTCCACAACACTCATATGCCACCTCATTACTTTTTAAGGAATCAAGCGAATCTGTGTCAGTCTGCCCTCAGGAACTTTTCTGCTAAATTTTAATTGAGTCCTTGTTGTATTATGGTTGAACTTCCAAAAATAAAGGATAAAAGTCCTTTTTCCTTTTTTTGTTTTTTTTTTTGTTTCCTATATTATTGAGTCATTGATTCTACTGGAATTGCAGAATAAAAGTTTTGCTAGTTAAGATGAATAATGAATTCTGTCAGCAGAAACTCATAGATCAGTTTGAATCCATAAATCACATTTGTGGTTTCTGTCAGAGGAGTCAAACCTTTTTGTGCTTCCTCTCAAGATAGTAAAAGTTATACCATGAGTAAAATATCCATATATATCTATATATAAAACATTGGAGGTATTTTTTAAACTCTCAATTTAATGGATTCAGCCTTCAGCCTTACCACAATCACCTTCTATTTTTACCAGTGTGTAATTCAACTGAGCAGTTTTGGTTTGTTCTTTGGGAGTGGATTTTTTCAATGAATATCCTGTTGCATTCCCTGTGACCTAGATCCAGGGGATTTTAGGGAGGAAGGAGTCACTTCCATGGGACATTGGTCATGTTGTAACAGAGACAAAAAACAATCCTGCTTTGGACCTGGATTAATTATCAAATATGTCAGAATTCATATTATGACATACTTCAAGGAGACTGTCTGTTGACAAACAGCAAAACTATCAAAGGAGCTGTCTTTGATCTCTGCTTCCTAAGGCTTTCAGTTTTGTGGGGCTTGTGGGACTGATTTCTCTGAGTACAGGACAATAGGTATATCTGGAGATGCTGAGAAAATTAATGCCTAAGGAAAATACCTTGGCAGCATATGGGTTAGGCTGAAGTGTCTCATTGCAAGACATTTTTTAATGCCTGCAGTGAGGTCATATCACGTAAGATTGTTATCTCACTGCATTTATCTCAATTCAATTCTGTCCTATCAACACTTTTTCCCTGAAGCAAAGTGTGACAAGATGTTCATAGCTTCTGAGTTTAAGCCATTGAAATGCACATCTGGAAAGGGAGCTGTACACACTGAAAATATTTCAGTTGATATGAAACTAAGCAATATTTCTACTTAGCAACAAATTGCTGTGAGCACTTCACTGCCATGCCCAAACCACAATCTGCTGTGGCCAGGAAAATCACATTTATAGCCATACCAAATATGTTGTATTAAAAACCTGAGAAAAGTGCTAAATGGGTTTTCTAGCTAATACGGATAAATGAAATCCATTACCCTATAAAACTATGATTTGGCTATGTAGGGCTTGATATTTTTTCAGAAATGTGAGAATGGGGAGATAGAAGTGGCACAGTCTCCAAGAGCTCCTAACAGCCCAGCTAGCAGTGCTCCTCACCATCTATTCAACACGACTCTGTCACAGTTCTTGGTGCACTTACAGCTGATTCCTCTTCCAAACACCTTTTCCAGACAGAGCACTACAAATGTTTATTTTGGCCCTAAGAAGCTCACAATTTCCAGAAAGTCCTAGACATAGATGCATCTCAATGAATGGGATCTCAGAGGACAAGCAAGTGGGAACATCCTTCACTACAGAAGTGCTGGCATGTTCAAGTTCTGCCAGACCTTGTCCACATGAATAGCTTGCTGATTTCTAAGCAAATGCCAGCTGTGATGTTGAGCATGAAGGTTTCTTAGCTCCACTTTAACCACCCGAAGCCCCCAGCAGCAGCAAAAGTGCAGCCACTCCGTTTTGTGCCATGGAAGTTCTCACCAAGTGACCTCAAACTGATAATGGCCTTTGATAATGAAATCTGTAATGCTGCACTCTAGACCCAAATGACTCAAATATACTTTAACCAAAATGGGTTTTTGTTTTGTTTGTTTGTTTGGTTGGTTTGTTTGTTTTTTGGTTTTGGGGGTTTTCTTTGCATGTGTAAGTGACATACAGTCCTGTGTAGGGGGGGTATAGAAGGACCCTGAGCAAGTCAGTGCATTAGTCTGGGGTTCTGGCAAGCACTAGCATTGTCCCCAGCTGGAATCAATGCACAAGCTGCTCCTAGAAACGCAGCATTGCTGACAAGAGCTCAACAGCAAGAATAAAACAGGTCTCTGGGTCCAGCCAGCTTGCCAGTGCTTGCCTTCCTGTCCCCTCTTTGTAGCCAGGTATATATATTTCCTCAGGATATGTGCAAAGTATTACCTGGGCACCAGGCATTTATTCTGCTGGATGGGAATTTCAAACAACAGTTAAGGTTCATAACTGCTGCCTCTTTATGTAAAGCTACTAGCTACTAATCTGACAGTCTTTGGTCTCAGATGATGTCAGACACTGGCTCTGCCAAGGATCAAGTGATGCTACTGCCTCCAGGGACAGTCTCTATCATGTAGGGCTCCCTACTCTTTTCCCCAGCATTACAAAGTCATCATGTTGCACTCATATTCCAAAAGGCAGTGAGTGATTTCAGCTTTCCTTGGTAAGCAAGAAACTAACCCTGTGCAGGGTATAAACAGAGTGGGGTTTTTCCAGTTTCTAAGCAGTTTAAATAACATAGATGATCCTGTCTTGGCATCTCTTTTAGTTTTTCTTATGTTTATTGCTCTTCTACCCAGCTAGGAGTTTTCCCAAGCAGCCATAAATTCTCTGGGACTGGAAGTATCTCAACAGCAGGGGAGCACATACAATCATTTCTATTTCTGCTCATGGTTTCCATCTTGGAGAGAAAGATGCCATTCCTCACATTTACTGTACTATTTTTATCTGCAAAACATTTTTTAAAAGCTTTCAGCTTTTGCAAATTTTCAGAAAATCTTTTCCTTGATAGCAATTGACATTTTTTTCCACAAAGTTATCAGCCTTCACTTGACAGAAAAAACAGTTTCAGTGTGGGTAACATCATGCTTCAAAGGGTGGTTTCTGGAGCATCATTCCATGATTTTTCAGTGACTAACTGGCATTTCCTGAACATATAAGTCACCTCTGGAAGCTAAAATGTCCATTCAGTTATCTGCACATAAAGAATTGTTGGTTTGAGTGAAGAGGTGAAAACATTATTGAGAGGACATTAGGAAAAAATCCACCTTCTCCTCCTCTGGGAAAACCAGACAAAATGTTAAAACAAATGAATAAAACACACTGAAGAGTGAATGAATATCATCAATGAATGTTAGAAGGCATAAATGGACACTTATAAAAGAGATGATGGTGGTTTGGACAGCTTTGCTCTTTCCTGCTTTTAGTCACTGATCAATAGCCCATAAATCCATCATCTAATACTGGATTTCTGTAAATTTATTTTAGCTAACTCCATGTTGGTTGGAAAAACTGTCATTTTCTGGGCAATACCTTACACCCTCTACAAAAAGAAAGACACAGCTCTCTGCCTCCTCTAGCAAGCTGAATTTATTTCTTGCATTAAAAAGCATGCTGGAATCCTCTACTGAACCCATAACATGATATACACATCTGAAAACATAATTCCTGCCCTGAACATTTAATTCCAATTAAAGTATGCTCAGAGCATCACCAACAGCATCCTGCAGTTAAGGACACTGCACTAAAATAGATGAGCTCTGTTCCTATCACCAGACCAACTGCAGGTAAATTATCACAGAAAGTGTTTACAGGACCATGAGTGATTTAATAAAGCCATCAGTCAGAATAATATAAGGAGCATGCATGTAACTCCTCTTTCTTTGAATCTGATTGGCACTTTACTTTACACCTTTTGCTTTTAGAGGTGGGATTGGATAGCATATACAACCCTCTTTCCAAACAACCCGAATTCCACCAGTCTAGACCTGGTGAACATAAAAAAGGAATGTTCTCTAGAGTTTTTAGGAGTTCCCAGTTAATAAAGGAATCATGCCCTGCGGTGGACTTCAGAAAGACTGAAATGATTGTAAAGTCACCACTGTGTTGATGCAAAAATCAATTTATTTAAGTCTGGCTTTAAATCTTGATTGTACTGCCACAATGGTGTTGTTTAGATGGCTTAAATGCACATTTCTGCAGCATGAGACACTCTCATTTTGACAAAATACTCTATTTGAGTTGACCGGATTTAAAACAATTATTTGGGTGACACTGACACTATGCTTTGAAAATTATTTCATTTTAAAGCCAAAGTTATTCTCTCATTTTCTCTCTGTTAAGGTAATTTATTTTACCTAAGCATACACAAATGTTTTCCTTCTTAATCAGGAGCAGAGGCTAACCATGGGACTCTGCCCTGCTGAGCCCCACAAAGAGCACAGTTTTCAGGCCATGCCCTGCAGACACCACACGAGTGGGGTGAGCTCTTCAGGGCTGGGTGCTGGGGCATATCTGAGCAGGCACCACTCCCTTCTGATCTACTGAACCTGGGGAAAAGGAATAATTGAAGAAGGCTTGTGCAATAAAACCTCTTAAAATATCCCTTCTGCAAAGTTAAGAGGAGGAGAGCCCAGCACCTGTGATGTATAGGATAGGACAGAGTCCCACAGCACCCAGGCTTTTCCTCTGGGCAACCCATGCATCCTGATGGGTCATGATGGTTCTCTGGACATCCTCACTCCCCAGCTCCCTGCCTCCAGCCCATCACCCCAGCAGTCTGATGCAGATGGGATAATGTCTATCCCACAGTAGCCACACACCCTGTCAAGTGACATCCTGATGCACAGCACTTGGAGAAGAGTTGTGGCTCTGGAGGTGCTGAGTGTGTGAAACAGCTCTTTGCCCTTGAGAGTTTCCCCATGCTCTGCTGAAGGGATTGTCCAGCTGACAGCTCCCCTGAGGAGGGTGAGGTATGCCATGTGCCCTTCCAGCATTGAAGGGTGTTCAACATTCACTCCCCAAGGCTCTTGTCAAACTACTTAACATATATTTGCATTCATATGACATCTAATATAATTTAGAGACATAGAATGTAACTTAGTATTGAATTCATAATTCAATATATTCAATTCACACTCAGCTGAGAGAGGGCCTCGTTGTTTCTGATATGCTCCTCACAGGCAAATGGCCTTTGCCATATTGTGGTGTCCAATGCAAGAATAATGGGAATAAAACTTCTCACTTTATCTTTTAAAAATTCAGTCTAATTAGATCTGGCAGGAAAATTATTTACTTTCAATCATATAAAGAGCACAGCTGCAGGGCAAACTTACCTGGATGATTCGTGTGTACAGTCCTCCATCATAACTCGTCTCAGTTTCTTTTCAAGCTTAACCTTCAGGCTGAGTGACCTGGTTAATCCTGAGTTTGAGCCTAAGCACAACATTATCATAATGTTTCTCAGCCTCACAAGAACACCTCAACTCAGGTTTGGCTGATTTTTTCCTTCCCAGGAAAACATGTGAGTTCAGTTGTTCCAAAACATGAAACATTTATTTCTGCAGATTTTTAGCCTGTATTACATTAGGAATTGAACTTCCCTCAGCAACAGAACCATAATAAATATTCAGTTTCCATTGCACAAAGGGAAAATCAGAGTACAGTCTGCTTTGCTTCCTTTGCCTGTGAACTAATGAACACAGACCAT
The DNA here is from genome assembly GCF_008360975.1 of Lichenostomus cassidix. Lineage (NCBI taxonomy): Eukaryota > Metazoa > Chordata > Aves > Passeriformes > Meliphagidae > Lichenostomus > Lichenostomus cassidix. The sequence continues at coordinate 36,657,619 of NC_139480.1, read as the reverse complement.
AAATGACTGTCTGCAAGACATAGTTATCTATCCCTGCAAAAGGAACATACACTGCAGAAGAAAATGAGATTGCAAGAAAGAGGGAAGCTGGAGGATTAATAATTACAGGAAAGGAAACTCATTTAGGAGCGTAACATGGTCATTACGTAACTAAGCTTTGTTCAAGACCATTCAGATGATAAAGCAGTGTACACTCAGAATCAGCTAATGACTTGCTTGAAATACATTAGAAGCTAAAGGCTTTTTTAGCATGAGCCTTGACCAAACCTTGATCAAGGTGACTGATATTATTAACTGACTATTTTTAAATGTGGTCTGTACACACAAAGAGTGTTTTCCTTTCCACAGAAAGGAAAATGGTTCTTATCTTGCTGAGGAGGTTTGTCTTTAGAGGGCATATCTGAATTTTCCTAAGTTGTTCTTTTTGCTGCACATCTCCTTCAATCCAACACTGCTGACAGGGGAGCACAGTCTGTTTCACTCCTCCAGCAACACGAGTGAGTCTCAGCTAGTTCTGCTTCTAAATCTGGTCTTCCAAAAACAAGCCACATTTTAAAAGTCTCCTAGCCAGAATGGCCAGCACAAACTTCAACCATAATCCACATTATCCCCCATCTACCTCAGAAATACAATATTCTTCTCTGTCCCAGAGGATGGATGGATGTCAGGCTGTCCATCTTCTGCTAGATGGCAGCAAAGCCAAAAAACCTGTGGCTTCACGTTGTTTTTTTCACAAGTGACATGATGCTCATGGTTTTTGTGGTCTTCCTTCCTAGTAATCTTTCCTGTAAAGGAAAGTAGCCTCATCCACCCTTTCATGGTCCATTTCATGCCATTCCAGACAGCTGTTTTTCCCCATATCTCCATATATATCTCCCTTCTTTATGGTGGAAGTGAACCCATTTAGGCCCAGTGCAAAAGAACAGAAGAATATAGGGAAAGGGAGGCATGGATAACAACTGTATGCTCATCAATACAGAAACAATGTTGAACTACTCTAATAGTTGATAGCTGCTCTTTATTTCCATGGCACTGCTGTTCCTTTTGCCAAAAAATATGTTAACAACCAATTTGGGGCAAAGTCTGATTTAGCTTTCATTGGTGGAAATCTAATGTTCAGCAACATATACTATTTTTAGTCGGATTTTATGAGTATGCATATTTTTTCAATAGTTCTGATCCATATTTCTATTGCTTCACTGTGCTAGAAATATCTCCTGTTGCATATTAAACTACAGCACAGAAATGGAGGGACATCAGTTGGGTACATTCACCTGAAAGTTCAGAAAAGACACTTACAGCAATGCCAGTGTCCTTCAGAGATTCAGCATGAAAAAAACTTATGAATTTCAAACTTGTTACCTGTTACTGGCACCCCCAGGTCCAGATAGGATTCTGCTGCTTGCCTGGGAAATGAAGTGCTATGGATTAGATGAATGAAGGAATGATTGAAACCAAATCCCCAGTATTTGCTTGGAGTGACAAATCACGAGATTGCATGCAAAAGACTTTCATCTCTAGTGTACAACTTTTGCAAAAATTAGTATAATTTATCCCTTAATTGCTATAAAAGATTGGGCACTCATAGTGGATAGCCAGTGACCAAGTAGATTTATAATGATATGTAGTAGAAGATAACAGCTATGTGCAAAGACCAACATGAAAGATGCATTTACTTATGAACAGTTACTGTAGCCTCCAACTGGGAAGTGAGATGCAGAGACTAAATGCCCTCTTAATCTCAAACTTCAGCATTGTTAAAGTAATAGCTGTATTTATGTCTTCAAAGCACTTTGTAAGCATTAACTAATGAATCTTCACTACATATCTGGGAGGAAGACATTTTATAGATGAGCATATGCACAAAGAGATGCAATGATTTATCCAAGGTCACTGCACAGTCACTGTTAATGGAGATTAGTACACAGTGTTCATTAGACCACATTCACATTGGGAACAGGGTTTTAAATATTTCATTAAAAATTACATTGCACACCCTTCTCATCCAAAGCAGGACAATATTGCAGCTGTGACAAATGTGCCATACAGAAACAAAATGACCTTGTGTAGGGTCATCTCTCTACCTCTTGTCAAGTATACCACTCTGTCTGCTTGGTTTATTCCCATAGTATCGAATAGAAAGAGAAATTATAGTACAGTGCAATTACCTACACACTCTTCCATAACTTGAATTACTTTAATTAGTACTTTATATATAAAAGAAGAGGATTGCTTGAGAAAAAATTATTTTACACATCTGTCTAGTTTCTCAGTTGCCATAGTTAACCGTCCTAATGCAGTTCTAGCAGAAGGAGTTGGTAAAAACATTATAATTATATGTCTGTTCTTTGAATTCACAGTTTGAACCAGCTCCTTGTTTGCTGGGTGATGAATTACTGGGCCAAATACACAGGTCCTGGTACCAAGGACAAATGCAATGCTGACAGCCAAAGAGACCAGTGCTCTTAGCTTGCTGCAAACCACTCCTCACCACTCTGCCCCTCAGGAGAGCATCTCCTCAATCACTTCTTAGTCCAAATTACACCATTCAGAGGTGTTGCTTACCTCAGCTCACAGGGACTGAATGGAGGAAGGGAGTTTCATGAGTAGCTCTACTGGCACACCAGAGCAAACAGGAGCTTTTGGCAGCCTGGTAGAAACAAAAAGGAGCAGGTAACATGCTCTTCCACTGCTGCATCTGTTTGCAACATGTGTTTCCTTGCACACTGGGACAACACATCAATGTCACTTACACCTTCAGTCACCAGGCACTAGGGATGCTTCAGTCCCACTCCTACTTCCACTCTATCATAGCATCACTTCCATTGCACCTATAATCCCTCTACAAAAAGACCAGATAATGAGGAGAAAGCCAGAAACCTTACACAATGTGGTGTGTCAGAGCATCTCTGTCATGACACACAGTCATTCACAGCATCAAAATATTTAATCTTACAGGTAGATACAGCCCAGTGGTACATTTTACTACAGCTTCAGCTGTTTGATGATCAGAGCTTGGGAAGCAGATGAGGGATGATATATGTGAGTTTAATCTGTACCTCTTTTGTGACCTGCATACTTACAGCACTTCTCATCTTTTAATGTCCCTTATTCAGCATCTCCATCTCAGTATTGCCTTTGAAATCTATCACTGGTGTAGGTATCTCATTGCATCTTTGTATTATTAATTCATTTAGCCCTGAAGAAAAAGGAGGATGTCTTTTCTATTTTCTTCATCATTTCACTTTTGGAAAATTTTCCTTTCCTGTCTATAGTGGAAACTGGTTTTGTTTCACTGTTTGTTTTTATCTTGCTTTTTCTGTATGCTAGACTGTATCCTGCTTTCCTCCAATTGTAGTTAAGGTAGACAAAACCTTAAAGGGAAAAATGAGTTTTAACACTGGCAAAATCATACAGGGATTGCTCTGAAACAAAGGAGATGTCTATATGCCTCCCTGAAACATCTGTAAACCATAAGGTAGATATAGCAAGCCTTCCTTCTTTTTCCTTCTCAAACTGTTCCAACCTGTTCACTTTTTGGTGTTTGTTCAACTACAGCAGAAATAAAACTGGATATTTATGCTAAAAACACATAATTTTTTGTTTCAGGCAAGAACAATTTTATGTCTTTTCATAGTAAGGTAATATTAGCTCACTTCTTACCAAAGCAGACATCCTTTCTTTCCATTAATTTCTGCATGTTCTGCCTCAGGTGAATGGTTAGTAAAGGGTCAAAGTTGGATCAGTTTATTTATCCAAATAATCCTATTAAGAACAGCGGGGAGTCCAAGACTGGTAAGAAAAATAACCCACTTGTTGAAATGTTTGGACCAAGTAAGAGAAAATGAGTCCCATCTGGTTTTTATATATTTCTAAGGCAGAATGAATAGCCAATGCAGGAAAATATATTTCTGGTATGTTTGAAATTATCATTTAAAAATAAGAGGCCATTTTCAGACAGTAGGGGGAAAAAAGGTTTTCTGGAAATGAATACTACACCAGATTCCTGAGTTTTAACAGTAGGGCATGGAGATTCATTTTGACAGAAAGCATTACTGAGCAGTAGGTTTGCTACACTTGGAAAAGTGGACTTCTCTTTTTCCATGTAGCTTTTAAACATCTGTTCTTATAGATACCAGCAAGGTGTTAGATTGTGTTTCCTAAATGTATTTAATTATATTTAATATCACTTCATCTCAGACATTACAAGCTGAGAATGAAGGGAATGCCTGGGAATGAAGAGAGCTGTCAGCCCTGGAGGAGAGAAAGCAATGGGGAGAAGTTATTTCAAGATGGGATCAGCCCCTGATCTAATTGATTTTTTTCCCTAGTTTCTGACCAATTCCATAAAGTAGAATATTATTTCTTATATATGCATTTCAGGAAAAAATAATGGAAAAATGCCAGGAGAAGAAAACAATTACCAAGGCATCCATCCGAACAACTAAAGCATTACAGATCCTGTTACAGTTTACAGCAACTGGGATTAGAAATGCCACAGAGTACCCTCCTGACATTCTTTTACACACAAATCATCTGGGCTCTTCCAAAGCAGTGTCTGCCAGATGAGGCCTGTAGCACTGATTTCCAAGCAGACATATGTTCAGACCCAGTGTTGACAGGCAGTGTTCAAAGCCCCTATCACTTTGAATAGGCTTTTGGCACAGTGAACATTTTGGATCAACATCATCATCTAGTGGATAAGAAGGGCAGGAGAATGTATTTGTTTTTAAATGTTGAATTACTGCAGCTCAAAGCCCCATGAGTCTCCAAAACATTCTCCAGAACCAGCCTGGGCAGCCAGCATTTCAACAACAGCTTTGTGTTACATCTCTGTGGCCTCTTTCTCTCAGCTATTCATCTGCCCAGGCTGTGCCAAGTCACCTCGGGGACTGGAGCAGCTGGGAATGCACTGAGGTCCTGGCCTCCTGGACCCTTCCATTTGTGTCCCACAATGTGTGGCACTGCCACACAGTGTGTGGGCATCGTACAGAGTGTGGGTGCCAAGATATTGCCTTCCAGGTCCTGCCAGATCCCCTGGAAACAGCTGCACCTGTTCAGTTTGGGAATGCTCTTCAGGCTGACCAGACACAGGTCTGGTCTCCATGCAGGCTGTTGGGAAAGTTTCAGGAGTGTAACACTGGAAAATGAGGTAAATACAACCTACTGAAAGGCAACAAATGTGTTAATTCAATTAAATGTTTGGGATGTTCCTTCCACTTTTTCAAAATTTCCCTTTTTATTTACACAAATGGATCACATGTCCAATAGATGCACAATGAAAGGAAGAAGGATTTCCTACACTTAGAGATACTTTTATACAGACATGCACTGTATGCTTTGAAACAAGGAAAGAAGGAAACTAACACTCAGCATGTGCTTGCAACTTCAAACAAGTGGGTAGCTGTGTGAAACAAAAGTTAAATGTCTATTTGGACATCTGAACAGGAAAGCCAGCATCTTTTATGGGTGCCAACACCTTTATTTCACAGAAACAACTCTTGAGGCTTGGGGTGTGTTTTCTAGGGTGACATCAGGAAAGAGGATTTCCAGGATGCAGATAACCTCCTTTAGTACTTCATGAGTCATGGCACAGCCCAGCCCTGGTCTAGGGAAGGTGAACAGTAGACAAAGATGGACATTTTCTTATGGTATCTGAAGCAAGCTAAAAAAAGCCAACTGTCACCTGGAATTAGCTTGATTTCCTGGGGTTTTAGCACAGTTTTTAAAAAATCTTTCCTGATGTCATGGCAAGATCTTGTCTCTGTGGTGCCCCTTTCTGTTTCTGTCCATACACCAGCAGTAAATACTTTTCTTAAAGTCTGACACAACTAGCATGTCCAAAAAATTCCTGGTGAGTGTAGTAAATGGAAGGGGAGACACTCCTGCATTCCTTGGAATGGGAGAAGAAAGACAGTGCCATCCTTCAGAGGTATTTGGAGATGGTGCTGTGAATTAACATGATTGAATCAGCTCAGGTCCAAGAAGAGCCCACATGAGCTGCTGGTAAAGAAACCTCTAGCAGGAGGCAATCCAGCCCTGAGGAAAGTAAATGCTATTATCTCAGCACACTTAGTGTGCAAAATGCTGCACTGAGGGATGTTACCCTAACCATCTCACACCCTTCTGAAAGAGCCCAGCTGATAGGGGACACAGGGTCAGGGGGCCAAGCAGGGCATTTGTGGGCTCACTGGAGTTGCCCCCTGTGAAGGGGCTTTGGTCCCAGCAGTGAAAATCTGTGGTGTTGGGAGTGTGATGGCATACTGTTCCTACAGCCTGTCTGACACCTCTAAGAAGAAAAGAGAGGGAAGAAAATGAAGGGGGGACAGCTGCAGCATGTTGATAGTGTTAGGCTGCTGTGCAGGCTCAGTTGTGGAACTATTTTTCAAGTTCAGATCTTATCCTTAGCTGATCTCTTGCCCATCTGCCCACAGCAGAGTCTCTGAGGTTACTGACTCCTTAATTTCCTCTGTAGCATCCTCTAGACTGGATACAGTAAATCAGCCCTGGGCTGGCTCATAGCATCAAATCATGCAACCAACAGAATTAACTTGTCATCTTTTCATAGAAAAATATCTAGATCCTGACTTTCGTACCACAATGCAAGTTTTAGTGTACCTCCCTGAGTCACCCAAGGCTTCCTGCATATCCAGTGAGAGACAAACTGCCTGAAAGAGTAATTGGGATTGTAAGAGGACTCAATTGCATTCCAGAGTCCTTTGACTACAGGAATAAGAGAACTTAAAGTATTTAGACTCTGAATTTAGATGCCTCACTAAGTGCTTATGATGTGATGGGATGAATTTGGGCAAAGGTGTTCATGCCACTGCAACAACAGAACCCTGGGAGGGTTTCTGTTGTGTTTTTGCTTGGAGAAAGTCTAGCTCATCATTTTCCCATGAGCTTTGATTTCATCTCAGTGGCTCTGCTCAAGTCACTAATCCCCAAAAGCACAAAGCATTCCATTTTCAATTTAGAAAGAGTGGGCGTATAAATGAGTGTACCAAAATGGATTTTGAGTAATCAGAGCAAGATGGAGAAAATAATTTCAAAACCCTGTTTTCAGCAAGGGATGTGCCCTTTTATCCTCTCACATGATTCAGAGGAGAACATCAGACTTTCTGCTGCTGCTGTGAAGGCTGAGTGTTTAACAAGACATACTGTTCTCTTGCATAAGAGTACCTGCAATACACAAAGTGCATTTTAAGAAGTCATTGCTTTTATTAACTGCAATTATACAGGCCAGTAATGTAAACTAGAAAGGACTATTACCCAGTCCCTCCCAGCTATCAGGATTCATAACAACCAACATCAATTAACCAAGCTATTAAGCACATAGTTTTAAGACAACCAGAAATACCAAAGGTAGGAGGGTAGCTGACCAAACTCCCAACTTTCACACACCACATTCATAACCTTCTGCCTACCTTCTGATTCCATGGTAAATGTTCTTGCCTGGGGAGGGAGATGACTGTGTGGAAAATTGAAGTGCTGTCTAAATTCCACACTGATGTATACCTAGAGAGTGGAGTCTTTCATACCTATTTGCTGGGGAAAAAATTAAGTTATTTAGAGACTAAGCTGCTGTTGAGATTGAAGCTAAAGGATCATGGAGGATCATACCTTTAAATGTCATCTACCCCAATCTCCTGCTCAAAGCAGGACTGTTGCCATTCCAAGACTCTTCCTAATGGAATGCTTCATTAGGTCTTTTCTTATTTACAAGTGAGATAGGGGTTGACATTTGCAATGAGAGTGCTCTGTCAGCATCCATCCCCCATAAACACACAGGACTTTTTGAGCAGGACTACCACTAGTCAGTCACTTCCCAGCCTATGCTGATACTTGGGGTTATTCTGCAACAGGTGCAAAACTCTGCATTTCTCCTTGTTAAACTATTTGAGCTTGGCTTTGTGTTTAGCAAAGGTGTTTTAGATTGAAGCTCTGCCACTTGTCTTCTCAAATGTTTAGTTTAATTAAATGTCTTGTATAAATTCACTGATGGCTCATTCTGTGTAATCATTCAGACTGCTGACGAAAATGTTAAGCAACACATGCAGCACTCCCTTCATAAGTGACCACCAACCAGATGTGAGCCCCCCTTTGAGCACAGAAGTTCAGCTACTCTTCAGTTCACCAAGCATTTTGTTTCTCTAGACCATATTTCTTCAGCTGCCAAATGAGAACGCTGTGGGTGATGTCACCGAAATCATTAATAAAGTCAGAGTGTGCTGTGTACATTGCTCTCACCTTCTCCACACAGTCACAGTTGTAGAAGGCAATCCATGTTGAGTATTTCTGAATGTCTTCTTGCCCATCTTGTGTATGTAAATGGATTCCAAGAAGACATACTCCATAATCTTTTCAGGAACAAAAGTGGTATAGGCTGGCTTTCACACAGTGAGGTTTCCTAGCTAATTTCTTCCCTTTTTTACTTCTCAGTGATTTACTACAAGTTTTTTTGTTGTTGTCAGAGACCTCTCCCTGTTACCAGATTTGTCATAGAGAACAGGCAACACACTGTGAAATCACATAAGCCAATTTGTTCAGCACTCAGGAAAATTTCATCCAGCCCCTCAGGTCTGAATACATTCAGGTTCTCCAGGCAGCACCAACTGTGTTGTTTCCCACTGCTGCCTGTTCTTCCAGTCTCCAAGTTGTGCTGATGTACACAATGGTCTTGGAACAGGTTTTGCTTGTGAAAACCAAAGCAAAAAGTTGTTTGAGCTCCTCAGCCTTTTCCATATTGTCCAAAACTAACTTGTCTCCTCCAACAGACCTGCATCCACTCTTGCAACTAGTGTACTTGTAGGATAGCTGATATCCTTAAGATCCCTCACTAATATCAGCTCCAAGACTTTGATCTTCCTTATTTTGTGTGTACATATTCAAGCAAAGATTTCATACAACTTTGCTGCCTGCCCCCTCTATTAGCACCTGGTATACTCCTTTTTTTGTGTATTTCATCAACTTTCATCCTGAATGCTGACATGGAACCACTTTTAAAGCATATCCTTTTTTAATAACCTAATCTGTTATCTAAACAAGCCCATTATACCTTCATGGGTAGGATGAATACAGCTCTATAGTTGTCTGCTTCTGTCTTCTGCTGCTGTCTCAAGAAAATATGGCTTATGAAGGTGTAACATTGACACCTTATTGCACTGCAGCTTTTGGCACCTTGCACATTCTGTAGTCACTTCTGCTTGTGCAAAGCTGACAGAATAAACAAATAAATAAAAAGTTAGTATACCCAAGGAGTCATTGCAGTTGTTTATTTTTGTCTGCCTCTGATTTCAAGCACTGAGTAGTGCAGAATCAGACCTCCTGTATTAAATCACATTCCTAAAGGATACTTATAAGAATGTATGCATTTATTTGTAAAGCATATGAGAAAAAGTTCTCTAGTGTAGAAAGGAGCAAGAACTTACCCTCTCTTGGCAGGGGAAGGCCATAATCATCCAGGCCTTGTATGCAAAGTCTTGGTGTGATCATAGAACAGATACAACCCCAGGGAACTCACAGAGTTTTACCAGCATCTGAAAGTATCAGTATCCTGGCAGTGTCCATATCTGTCTTCTGTCTAGGTAGTTCAGGCTTTCATTTTCACATAAACTGGAAAGATACTAAATATTTGCTGGGTTTTTTTGCTTTTTTTTTCCCCCTTGCATGTGTGAGAGATTCTCAAAGAAAGGTCTGGTAGGACTTACTCTCTGCCCTATCATCCTGCTCCTTCCCAAAAGCATATGCTTTAGCCAGAAAAAGGACAGAATACAATAGAAGTAAGGGCATAAGGGCTCTGCCTCTGCTTCTTTCTACTCAAATGGTTACTTTTCAATTGAGAATAAAATCTTTTTTTCCTACTTGTATTCTGCATCTCAGATTGTGAAAATCAGAATCCCATTACCCTTGGAAATAGGGCCTCTTGCAGCTTTAACAACTTTTTGGATCATCTTCTTGTCTCTCAAATCACTCCCAGCACCTTCAACAGTGCTGTGTTTGTTGGCCTCTTTCCTTATCTTATACACACACAACGTTTCTTTAACTCCTTTCAAATGGGCTTTTGAGGTTTTCTTTAGCACTTTGGATATCAAGTTATCCATTAATACTCTTTGCTGAGACTAAGCACTCAATGGTTAGACTTAGCATTGTTTCTCCAGCCTCCCTCCCTTACCAGGATGTTTATTTTCCGTAAGACTCTTACAAGTTTAATCTCCTCACTGGAATTTGCATTTGTCTAGTGAACACAAATTCCCTCCCACTGGCACCTGCTAGCCTCTAACAAGGTAAGCTGTTCTTACAGGATGTCAAGTTCCCAAGCAATAGTAAAAATCTCTTCTACCCAAGCTCCCTTTGGCCTTTGCAATATGCTGGCTCTGGAAACAAATCGATGGGGGTGCTTTTTGAAGGGCCTTGAAGATATTCAGTTTGAAGAAACAGTCAGCACCAGCCAGCTTAGCCTGCTTCAGCCAGCTGGCTGTGACTCTTGCCAAGTGGAACGGCTGTTTACCAAGATTTACCCTTAGCAGAATTTTTGTGGGGACCTACCAATAATGGGGATTAGTCCTGATTTGAGCTCTCAGGAGACCAGATGCCAGTGCAGGCACACCCATGCTATCCCCAGGGCACAGGAAGAACCAGCTCCTTTTGCACCCAAAGCTTGTCCCCAACTGAAGGTGCAACCTGCTCCCCCAGTGGGAACCACTGGTTGCTGGGGCTGTGCTCAGGGCAGCAGCAGCCACCATCCCCTGGCAGGTGTGTTATGCCCAGTTCAGAGACACTAACTCCACCTCCAAGGCCTCGGGAGCTTGCACAGGAGGTTCTAATTCAATTTCCCAAGTGGACGCCAAGCGCTGGAAAGGGAGTTTGTTGCTGTTACACTTTGTATACACTGTGCTGGCGAGAGCACTTGTGCTAGCATGGCTGCATCCACACTAAGGCTGCTCTTGGCACTGATCCTCTGTGTTAAAACACATGCCTCTACCCCAGCCAACATTCCTGCTGCAGCCAACATTTCCAGGGTAAGCCTTGCTGGATCTCCCAGCCGGCTGGGATTGTACGCAACCAGCAGCGTCTGTCTGCCCTTTGGTGAAAGGTTTGTCCTGGAGCACGACATCCTAGCAATGGCTCAGCAGCAATGCTTCACTAGGCAGGGGAATGATGCTGAGTTTTTCCATCTTTCAGACTGTAGAAATTATCTCAGAGTCATGGTAGATTTACATTCATTACATCACTACAAGGATTCCTGCCTCACTGGAAACCTTTCCTGGACCTCAGAGAGAATGGAAAGTTTGGAGGAGAGTTGTTTTCAAAGCAAAACTATTCCAAAATACCCACCTCCAGCCAAACAATAGAGGTTTGGCACCATCTGTCCCAGTCTAACCAGCTTCCAGCTGCATCTGAGCATGCTTGCGAGAAAGAGCAATGCTGAGAGACAGCTACTGTCACATACAGCTAAGGAAAATGAAATACAGTGAAAAGCTCTGCTTCTCACCTCCCACTGATTCCCCCATGATAAATTCTTCCAGAAAATTAATTAAGGTTCTTTGTGTTTTGAATTCTATATTTGGCTGCAATTCTTTGCACTTGACATAATCTCTAAGTGCCACAGGGAGGAAAAATGTTATAAATTGTTGCGTGTTGAGTTGCAGGAACCCTTTCTTCCCAAGGCAGTGAAATCACATTCACTTGAGCTTAATCAGGCTATCTCTGAGGGCTTGCACTAACAGAAAACCTTCCTGAGGTTAAGCAAATGTTTTAAGGAGGTTAAATATGTGCTGCAGTGATGATTATAGACAGTCAGTGTGAACAAGTCTGGCTACCTGAAGTTCAAGGACACCCCTCTGAGAGGTGCCCACTTCAGAGAACAAGGACAAACAGATCAATCAAAAAACAGCAACCCAAAAAGAGTCAGTCAGGGGTAAGAAAGCTTGGCAACTACATATCTTAGGTCTCCTGCTGCTCCACTCATGCTGGCCTCAAGGCAGGTGTTTTCCAAGTGAAGATGGTAATTTTTGGTGGCCAGGCTTTGCACCCAGTGCAGGAGGGCTTAGCCTAAGCTGTGATTTATGGCTTCTTCATGGCATTGCCAAAAGGCTGCCACCAAGCTAATGGGTGCCAGGACAAACTGTTGTACAAGCCCACAGGAAGGAAGACTTTGTGTTGAAGAGAAAGCACAGGTGCCAGATGGCAATGATGTACAGGGAAAACGGAAGGGAACCATCGGTTTATCACTCAGGATATAAGACAATAAACTCCTGAAGGGAATTTTGCTTTACATCCCCAGGATTTTCTCAGCTTTTTCTTTTTGATGGTCTCTTAGTCCCTGCTCAGTGATAATGTGTGTAATACCATTCACCTAATTCTGGCTGAGATTTAGCTTTTTTCCAGAACAACTGGACTTGTGGACCACTGTACGTAGAGCAGAGTTGCCAGTAGTGTCTTCTGAACAGGAAAACAGACCTAAAACCATGACAAGCTGCTGCAGCAGTGACCAGCTTTCAGCTGGCTGCCTTCCAGAGAGGGATTTGCACTCCTTGATTATGCCAGCATTGGAGGTTAAGAGGCAGAAACCTGAGCTAGCCAGAAGGAAATGCTTAAAGGAAGGGCGTAATCTAACCTAACCCTGTCACACACATCCTGGGCTTGGACATTTCCCTGCAAACTCCTGGAACTGGACTTCCAGCCCAAGCCCCTCCTGGCTCACAGTCTGAGCAGGATTGCATACCCTCCCTCAGACACACTGCCTGCTGTGCACCAGGGATGTTACCTCTTTCCAAACCATGGCCAAGTAACCCATGCATTCAGCTCTGATGTCTTTTCCATTTCTTCTGCACCTGCTGCTCACCCTTGGTGCTTTGTTTTCCCCTCCTTGACAGCACTCTGGTGATGCACTTTTGGGAGAAGCTACTCTGTGCTCAGGGTGGTACCTCAGAGGAATCATGACCACATCAGAGCAGGGACACTCCTGACGGTGGTGAGCAGATGAAAAAAAAGTAAGAAGGGACTAGAAAAAGGTGAGAAACCCTTATGCACAGATCCAACATCCAGCAGTGCCTATCACCTCACCAGAGGAGCTGGAAGGGGCTGGGTGTGAGGGCTGGCAGAAACAAAGGAATCCGAGGCTTGGGAGGTGTCTGGCTTAAGTTGAGTTGGGAGAATGGGGGGGAAAGGTGTCTTCCTGTTTATTTAATCATCTTCATTTCCTCAAAATCCAAATCAGTTTAAAAAATTATGATAATTTGCCAAAGATTAAACTAATTTCCAAAGTCAAGGCTATTTTGGCAGTGTTGCACTTCTACATGTTCCTTCCGCCCATACCCTCACCTGTAGCAGAGTGCTGGATGTACAGCCCACTTCACCAGCCAGGGAGGTTTTCCAGTGCGTACAAAGAACAGTATCACCATGTACAGCAATGCTTCATTTTATGCAGAAAATGGGGAAATAGTTGTGCAAACCAGTTATACATATGGAAACTATCATACCCAAACCTTGGCTAGCTTCACTGGAATTCTGAAAGTTTTGTCACCTCTCCAAGGACTATTTTCCTATACTATTTCAGTCTTTACTTGCTCCCACCCATTTTGACACCAAAGCTGTTCAAAACAATCTATCACTTTCTTCTTTTTTCCTTTAGATGACGGGAGATTTTCCTTGCCTACAAGAATAGCTGCTCTTTGTTAACTACACATCTAAATGAAATTAATCCGGGGTAGAAATCTGGTCTGGAAAGCTTAAGCTCAGAGGCCCAAATTTTCAGCAGGCAATTATCATCTGAAAATAGAACTGTTAAACAGGAACAAACGTACATCCCAATTAAGAAGGAGGCGAAGAAGCACTCTGTTCCAGGCTGAGCACAGTTACCTATCCCAGGGGAGAACTGGGGGGAAGGGGAGTGAACAGTGCCACTTCACTGTGAGTCCAAGCCTGGAGAAGGATTGTGCCTGCAACAGCTCTGGCAGTACTTAGCTGGTGGGTTTTAAATACTTTTATTCCCATTCATATCTATTACTGAACCACTCCTCCCTCTTCAGCATACTTAGCATATCTGAAGCAGGAAAGACTTTTCCCTCCATTTACAGAGTACTCTATGATAAGGATACTGACATGTGAGCCCTCAAAGGTATTTTGGTTCCTAATTCCAGGGAGGTTCAACAACTCAAACACCTGTAAAGGTTTGGGATTAACCAACCTTCAAAGGGTGTGTTCCCACTCCACAGCCCCAAATCACAACGGGTTTCCTGAGCCCCAGGCTTGTGTTCCAGCACCTAGAGATGCTTTGTTCTGTTACAGCTGCTCCTGAGTTCAGAACACTCTCTTGCTAAATAAGGGAGTGAGACCAGAGCACACATGACATGGACAGAGAGGCACGAGAACCTCCTTCACTGCAGGATTCTGTCTTTGATGCTTTGACCACAACCCTGCATCAACTCCTCATCCCTGTTTCTTTCCTGGGAAACAGGGGAAAGCACATGGACACACACCCTGCCTTCTCCCTGCTGGTGGGGTGTCACTGTTCTGGCCTGACCACAGCCTCATGTCACAAGTAAAATTTGGCATTCACTCCTCAAACCTTCTCCTTTCTCCCTGTGGGGCCCAAGAGCAGAGGAAAGAGCTGTACTTCACAGAGAGCAATTTTATGAAAGTCTTCAGCAATCACAGTTAGGCCCACCGGCAGCAAATTTCCAGAGAATTAGTTCAGGTGTTTTAGAGCTGAGCCCTTTTGGTAGATTTTGAAATGCCACAGATTTATTCCTAAAGTTAGTTCCTGAGAATCACACCTTCAACCTCCAAAGCATAAAAATGTCTCTTTTGTTAGAGGATTTAACTACTGCTTAAATTCATTAGTGAAGGTAATTTTGGACTAATTAGTCTTCTAATTTCTATGTTATCCCTTGTAGGAATATGCCCTCAGAAATTAGTAAAATGACTTATAATATATGCTAATCACTATAATCTGATTTGTCTTTAATTATACATGTAATGGGGAAACTAATTGGAAGATAAAGGGTATTCAAAAGGGCCAAAACATGTAAATCAGGAAAATAATAGAATATTATCATTAAGCAACCAAAAAAATATGCTTTTGAGTATGTGGAAGACAATTTCTTTCCTATAGCAGAAATACCAGATTGCTTTACTTCTTTTAGAGTTCCTCATTGTAGCAAAACTGATTCATAAATCTAATGACAACAGAGGTTTTGGCCTTAAAACTTCCATCTGGCCTCAAATGGAACACCTAATACAGGGGCAAAAACATGGAAAACTTATTTGCAGAATAGAAGGCAAAGTATAAATAAATTTACCATTTATAATAGTGGTTTCTAAATAAAATTATCTTAGTTCTAAAATTTCCTGCTTGCAGAAAACATCACTGAATTTTCCTGAAGTTTCCTCTGTCTTTAAAAACCAGATTGAGCTGGTGGGTCTATTTCCAACTTTGCAGTGTATTTGTCTCCCTTTCCATGGATTTAATGGGCAATAACAGTTAAAACAGCAATTTCCTGGGCATTTATTATTTCTGTTCCTGAAAAGTATATTTGGTATGAAGTACTGTCAAATTCTGTCCATGCTTTAAATGTTGCAGTGTAATGTGACTTTACAAAGCCCAGCAAAGAAGGGAGAAAAGAAATTACAGCTCTTCTATAAAATTGTCAGAAGGGTATCATTTAAAAATATCTTATTACACAAAAGGACATAAATCAGCAAAAATGAAGATACTATAGCTCTCCATGGCCTTTTGCATAAATATTTGAAAGTATAAGCATTTTGTCAACTTAGTGCTTTCTGACTATAGGAGAATTGAGATGCAGATTTGTAATTTGTCTTGATGAAAACCAGCTTTTTGTTTAATAGTGGGTGTTATTATGACATATTCTTTGAATGGTTTTTCACCTATTGTTAGACTAAAGTTGACAAATTGCACTTTGACTATTCCAGTACAATAAATACGTCAGAGACCACTGTCTTTTGTAGCAGAGCCTAATCAGAGGCTGAGATGTGAATGGGGGAAGCTGATGCACATGCTCTGACCCTCTCAGCCCTTTGCCAGGGCTTGTCTCACAGTCCTACCTGTGCATCTTTACTTGTGCCTGCCCCAGAACTGCATCTATAATGGATTTTCTATTGCAGAAGACCAGCTGCAAGCATTTGCAATGGTTTTCAAGAACTCAATCCTTATCTCGGCTGGTCCCATGGGTAAGATACACACCTTTGATCAAGTATGTGGAAAGCATCCACACCAGCTTTTCAGGTATTGTAGGGAGCTTGAGTCATCATTAAATTGAATGTTCAAGAGTGCAGTTAAATCCAGCACATCCTTTTGGGCAGAAGATCCCAGAAGCCAGAGAGACACCCTGGCTCTTCAGCTCTACCCCACAAGCCAGCTTCTGTAACTTCATGAAGAGGGAAAACTGCTGTCCCCAGGAAAAGCACACTGTCCTCTCTTGGTACAGCCTGCTGCTCTATCTGCTCACTTTCTCATCCACAAAAGTTTAGACCAACCTGTCCCAGCAAAGTGTCAGTGTTTTGCTTGGGTACAAACCATTTTCTGCCATACAAAAGTTCTTGAGGAGGCTTCATTGAATAACAAGCAGCATGTTATTTTTCAGGAAAAGAATACATCAAGATCTAACATCGTTCCACGTTTTAAATCAGAAATTGTAGGAGTCATACAAAATTTCTCTTTGGTACCTTCAGATTGAAAAATAGCTGGAAAGAGTGATTGCCACACCAAAGCCATGGGTTGGAGAGGACATCTTAAAGCAGAACACAGACAGTAAACCTTATCCACATGGTTACAAGTACAATGCATCATGCAAAGAATCTCATCTGCACTGACCCTTAGTATTTAAAGACAAAATTATAATAGCTGATATTTTTATTTTGAAATACAAGCTCTTGTGCTAAAGGTCTTTCACGGTCTTTAGAGTCAGTTGCATTTCCTTCTGTGGCTTTAAGTCAGCAAAGGATTTGAACTAATGACTATCATGCACATCTCCCACTTTAGGCAATATCAGGACCTCTACTAATTTAAGCAACTTAAAATATCAACAACTATATTTTTTAATGACTTGTGCATCCCAAACTTTCAGCCACTGGCAGCTGGGACCACAGCACAGCTAGGCTTGCCTGCTAATCTTCTTAAGAGAACTAACCACACAGCAGGATGTGCCTTAAAGCTTGTTTTTAATTTTTTAATATGTTTTATTAAATAGGGAATTGGGGAATCAGAACACATTCATGAATTTTTTACTTCCTCTATCAATAGGACAAAACCAGGTCAGCTACACAGAAGAAATAAAACATGAGCCAGTTGAAATATTAATTTAAAATAATATTCTGCACAGACATAGATCTTTCATGATGACAAAGTATTCAAATGTTCTAACTGTCTGAGAACTTGCAACATTTGCTGCATAATTTGAACAATTAACTTTCCTATGAGGTATTACAAATTGTTTCAATCATCCACCAGTCTTCTTATTTGGCTGGTAACTTAAGTCATCTGGTGTTGATTACTGCTATTGGAACTTTAAATGGCAACAAATCTAAGCAGAACTAAACTGCACCTTGTATAAATGCTCACAACAATGAAACAGCATTACTAGAATTGGGAAGCCTTCAGCACAGCCTCCCATAGAGCTGGCAATTTTCTGAATATTAACAGCCATCAAACAATATCAGCAGCACTAGCCAAGCATTTAGAAGTCCTGTTATTTCACATGCCCTGGCACAGCACTGCAGACAGTGCCACAGGCCATCCCTGCGTGGTTCACTGTGCCATCAAATGCCACCACTGCTCGTGACCTTGCTGGTTTCAAGGAAGTATTGACTGTGCCTTTACATGTGAAGAGCTCTGTGCAGATGCAATCTGTCTACAGCGGAAGACACAGGCTAGGAGGTAACTTTGGTACTTTTTAAAGAGTCAAATGGGAAAGATAATCAGCATCCCTGTGGGCTTCATTTGACCTTCATCTAATGTTTTTTCATGGATGTATAAGTGAGAGAGCCCAAATGTGGCCACACACCATAAATTATGAAAATATGCTTAGAAAAGAGGCAGTGCAGAGGAGAATGATATGAACAGATCTGGATGACATTTAACATACAAGTTAATGGTCATATTGTTCTTGGGTTTTACTGAAAATTACCAGGCGGCTTCTGGAAAATATGTGCTGTTGGGAATCTGTTCAGAGTTGTTATCAAAGCTTCTTTGCAATTAGTGGCAAGTTATTGTTCATTCCTCTGGAATTCCTTGAAATAAGATCACCCCGATTTCAGCCTTATATTTTTCATACCCTTGCAATCTGCAGCTCTATAGGAAATGTGTGCTCATAATAAATGTAAGAGCAAGTATTTGTGCAGCAAGCAGCAGTGATAAAGTGTTAGCGCAATCCAATAGCATATTCACCGTGGAGGGACCTGACTTGCCAACCTCAGTGTCTGCAGCTCGCAGTGAGGTGAGTGTGTGGTCAGTTTATCTCGGTAGCTGCTGTGATAGGAGTGGCTAATCTCTCCATCCCAAGGCTGGTGGGTCACACCCTGTCCAGCAGCTCACCCTGGCATCGCGGAGGTGGGCTTGGCTGGATTTAGGTGCTGCTCAAATATACTGCTATTTTCTTGTTCAAGTACTTCACAGCCCTGTGAGTTAATTATTAACATTTCTGGCCAGAGCAAAGGCCCCAAAACGGGAGCTGCTTGCCTAAAGCTGGGGTGCTGGGGCTGATCCAGCCACCAGTTTAGGAAGCCCTTTGTCCTTGCTCTCCCAGTGCTTCCACTGTTAACCTGACAGCTTCTGGGCTGCTTTTCCATTGCCTCAGAAACGGGAAATATTTGACTCTCCAAGTCAAATTTCTCCCACGTGGTCACCCTAAGTTCTGTGTGGGACTGGAAGCACAGGAATGGTCTGGTGCAGCCTGGCCAAGCTACACAGGGTGAAAGTCCTGGCTGGAGATGTGGTGCAGCTCAGCTGCAGCTCTGCTCCACCCTTACTCCATCCTGCCCACCACCATTGCTATCCAGGGTGTGTAGGAAAAGGTGTGGAAGAAGGAAAGCAGAGACACCTGGCCAGCCTTTCTCCCTAAGGGAAGGTTTCCATCCCCATGTCATCCATGGGTTGTGCCACTCTATTCTTTCTAGGGGGACACTGCAAAGTCACTTCAGTGCAAGAGAAAATTGGAATTAAATGTTCCTCTATGGCAGAGCTGCACAAAGTCTTTACATAGCAAAATCTACCTTATCTACAAGCATGGTGGTGATTGACCACAAGGGTACCTTAGTAGAAAAATAGATTATTATTAGTCACACCTTTGAGAGAAAGCTGGCATTAAAAGCATTATAAATATCTGGGATTTTTTAATTTTTTTCCAAGCCATGAGGTATGAGGCAAAGTAAATTAACCATGAGGGAAATAGTTGGAGTGGTGTCAGTACTTTCATGGTTATTCCTAGCAGCATAATTGCCAACAGCATGAACAATGGGAGAGCATTGTTAATTTAAACTGCAAAATATTTTCAAGCAATTTATGCAGCAAAAAAGCAGCCAGAGTGAAGGCATGCAAGGATTTTAAAGGCAAAGATACAACTAACAGTTCTGTTAAAAACACACTGTTTATTTTTCTCGAATAACAAAAAATGTTATTAATTTGATTAATTATGAACCTTCAGAAATAAAAAATGCAGCATGAAAATCTTGATTAGCAATCATTGCTACCCAAAGTTAATGACTGCTAATGATTAATTAGCAATTGCTCAAATGAGTTCCTGCAGCAGTTGGATGAAATTATATAGGAAATTACTGTGCCATGGCACACCAGACAAATGATTCCCCTAGTGTGTATTTATAGAAGTAAATTGCACAAAGTAACCAGCAGAACAATTATCAAAACAAATCATTCCTTGAACTTAGGATGTTCTTTATCTTTTATCTGGGGCTGTGAAACAGTCAGATAATAACCATGAAAACCATATCACCTGTGGCAAGATTTAGCATCTGGTGATGGATGATCACCTGGAGCACCAGCATTACAACAACACATGCTTTTCATGCCCCCTTGCAACCTCCTAGTTTTGAAAAAAAAGTATAAAAATTTTGTGGAGACTGCTTTCTTCAGTGATCAGGGTCAGGAACTGTAATGATGGCTGTGTTTCTCTTTATGGGCTTTGTCCAGCAGAGAAATGCAGTCAGGCAACTTCATATATAGCTGTGTGACCACTGGTTTCAAGGAACACCACGGCTCTATTTGCACTCATCTCACTGCAGGATCAGTTCTTACTCACTGATTTTACTGAGGTGTGCTTGCAACAAAATGAGGCTGGAAACTGCTTTCTATTACATGGAAAAGAAAAGGAGTGGGTAAAGAGGAAAAATAATGCAATCATCAGAAAATTATTTGAAGCAGCAATAAAACATTAATGATCTAATGAAAAGGAGAGACAAACCTACAAAACTTGTTACATGGTTGTATTTTGTTTAATAGGAGAATTTATTTTTAAGTGAATAGATGATTCACATGGAAAAATATGTCCTAAGTATTCATCATCTGTGGGAGAGTACTGTTACAACATGCATAATGTGGTTTCAGAGAGAACAGTTTGGCTTTGTAATAAAGATGTGGGCTTCAGTGGTAAGAAATGTCTACATTACTTTAAAAAATCTGTCAAAGTTCCAGAAATTAAACCTTCATTAATGGAAAAACGTACTGGTATTATTCCCAAGCTGTTATTACAACTTAGTCCTGTCATGCAGAGAAATCTGCAGTTAGTTATCCATGCTACTGGATCATTTGATAGTCTCCTTGAAAGATACCATTCCATCCATTTTATAACATTATAGCAACACAGCTATGGTTAATCACATTCCCTTTCACAACATAAGAGAGTTGTAACACTGCAGTGGGGAAAAACCTCCTCATCGTAATACCTTCATTGTTCCTTCTGGGCTATTAACTCCTTACCTACATCTGTTGTTGCACTTACTTCTCCTTACTTCCTGCATTCATTTGTTCAGCACGGAAATCTACTGGCAAATAAGCTTCTTAGTCAGTTTTCTAAAAGCAAAAGCTTGTTTCGTGGATGCAAAGGGAGGCCCAAATTCATTGCCTCATCCAAAACCAGTTCTGTCAATGATTGCATTTGATAGGAACCCTTGGACCAGGGTTTATTCACCACAGGGAATTCATACACAGCACATGGGGAATATACGTGTGGTGCTGGGCACAAATCAGCATGTTCATGTGGTACAACACCCCGTGCCTTCAGCTGAGGTGACTTGCTGAAATGGGTGTCAGAGACACAAATAGGATGCAGTTTCTCCTTATCACAGAACAGAACCCAGGTGAGTACTGAACTGAAAACATCTCTATGAATTCTTTTTTAATAGCCCTTTCTGATGGAAAAAAACCCATAAAAGTATGACATTTATCACTTTTGTTGCTCATTCATTCAAAACATTGCAAATGAAGTAATTTTCTGTAGCAGAAGTACACTCATTTCTTGTACAGCATAACCTGGGCCAATCTGAATTTCCATTCCTAACTACACTTCTATCTGGAAACAGATAACTTTTCAATTTTGCAGTTAAATCTAGTTATAAGGGCTTAGAGAAATTGATAGATGATATACTTGAAACAAATAGGTGAGCTGGGAAAAGGAAAAAAGAGAGAAGGAATCTGTTACTGCACAACAGCCATTGCCAGATTACCATGCATTTCAGGCTGCCAGAACCCAGGACAGGAGAAAATAGCTTGTTTAATTCATTAAGAAAATAAGCAAAGATGAGGCATCATTTCTGCTCTTTGATCCTAACTTCCTGAGCAGTGTGCTGGTTTTGGCTGTGGTAGAGCTAATTGCCTTCACAGTGGCTGGTATGGGGCTGTGTTTTGTATTTGTGCTGAACACAGGGTTGATAATACATGGATATTTCTGTTATTGCTGAGCAGGGCTTACAGAGAGCCAAGGCCTTTTCTCCTTTCATATTGCCATACTGGTGAGGGGACTGGGGGTGCCTGGGAGCTTGGGAGGAGACACAGCCAGGACAGGTGACCCCAACTGACTAGAAGCCATGCTAAAAGAGAAAAATTAACCTTTTAGTAATGTTTATATTAGTGGCTACTATCAATGATCCTGATGCAGACTGAAGTAAAATCTCAGCGACCAACTCTAATACATGCTGCATAGAATTTGGAAAGATCAATATTTTGACACCTTTCTTTTGTCTAAACTCAAATTAAGACCCAAATCCTATGCATTACAAAACGTTCCCATACGTTATGGAGTGCTCCCATTTTCCCCTGCTCCCAGTAATTCAAAGCCCCCTTTATGGCAGTTGTTTGTGCAGATCTATTTAAAATAAAAAAAAACCCACGGGTTCCAGCTTCCTCTGGAGTATCATTCTAGGCCGGGGGAAATTCAAGTCAGGTAGAAAACTTTTCTTCTGGTGACAGGAGAAATCCCAATCCAATAAAATGAAGTTGCACACAAGTCCCCAAACATGGGACAGCTGCACCAGATCTGGCAAGTAACCAGAATGCACAAACTGAGCTCTGTCTCTAATGAGGAAGTTCAAGGAAATGGCCTTAATTGGTCCCTTTGAAAATGCCAAAGAATTGAGCAAAGCTGATGAGCCAGCGATGACCATGGAAACAAGCCCCTACAGCCACTCAGCCAAAAACAAGCAAAGCGATGAGTTGGCCAAAACACTGACTCCAACAGCAGCTGAGGCTTCTTTCCCTGCAATGCTCTTCTGTGTTAAAATCCATTCTAGCTAAAATCCATGAGCCAAGAGACCTGCCTTCCTTTCCAACCCCTCACCCCCCTTTTGCCCTTCAAATTGTTTTATAAAGCATATTCTTTACTTGTAGAGTTTTACAGTTCCCTCCCTCACTGTAAGACATCAAACACCGATGCTCTTACTCTGCGTGTAGCTCACCTCATGCAGACAAACTCTCTGATGTTAACAGTCTGTTTCAGCAAAGAGTAGCATGAGGGCTTCAGGGTCTGGCCAGCAATGGCCCACTTATACCTTTCAAGCCTCATCAGTGCTGCTCACCAGCCTGCTCCTGTCAGCTAAGTGCTGCTCTCTTCGGATCACCTCCCTTCTTGGCATCCAACACTCCCTGTCCTGTCATGAATTACATGAATTCATGTAATTCTCATGAATTACAAACAAACCAAATGACATCTCTGAGATTTCAAAGCCTTCATTCCAGAATTAGGAGGTTATATACAAGGACGTTGGGGCATATCCTTCCTCTCAGGCCCCCAAAAGGTGAGGGTACAGCCAGAAGCCCATGCCTCAGGAAAACAGGGACGTGTGGGGTACTGTACATACCTGTGGCACAGCTCTGCCCACATCAGATCCTTCAGCTGAGTTTCAGAAGATCCAGCTGCCTAAGCCTCAAGTAACCACTGAAAGACTACAAGCCCTACATTTTAAGCAACACTGCAAGCTGACATTTAGCCATCTAAATTGTACAGACTGAGCACATATTGAATAAAAATTTACCAAGTGTTGAAACATATTTTCATCCCTCTAAAAATCATTAAATTTTTTGTTATCAGAGCACCTGCAGCACAGGGCATCAGTGACACCCACCTGCTGCTTTCCTGAGGGTTGCAGTGAGATCCATATGCTGCTGGAGTGACATTTCCAAATAAGTTCTGTCAAACCATCATAAGTATTTCCAATATTGGGTCTCTGTGTTCAGGCTTTTCAAACACATGCTAATGCAAGCAAGAATTGTACCCAGCAAGACTCCCTTGGGACTTAAAGCAAATTTGTGGGTTTACGTTTGCTGAGTTGGGACTTTTGCAGTGTAACTTGGAACTCATGATAAATGAGGAACTGTCTCCTGGAGAACTGGATTCCTGGAGACATTTTCATTGATTGGCATTTTAATGAGTGCCTTGAGAAAATGTGGAAGTACTTCAGTTCAAAAGGCTGAGGAGTGAAAAATATTTTATGAGCCTCAAATGAAAAAATGTTTTAAGTCTACCACCTCTGTTGAACTCTCTAGAAAACATGTTGTGGCAAGAGAGTACAGAAACACAGCACAGTGCCATTTCTGTGCTCTACATCCAAACGAGTGGCCATGTCTTTGACTAAGAATCAAAGCCTGAAGCCCTCACTCAGCTCCAAGACCTGAGCCATGGTGTGGCAGTACCAGCCCCTTCATCCCACCGAGTACAATGCCTGAGGGTCACAGCTCTGTTCTGCAAAGCCTACTTTGGGGTAGCCTACTTCAGATTCATTCAAGCTGATGGGACTGATGTCCTGAAGCAGGCATTTTATCAAGGAGCTTACTTACTTCATCCCTGACCAAACAAAAAGCATTGTTGGGAACTTCTGCAGTAAAAATAGCTTAAATACAGAGGCTGACCCCAGAAAACTGCTCCCACTGACCTTCTGAGCTTCTCAAGGCTCTGTCTCAGCTGTGTAACAGGATGAAAGCCTCAGCTGGGATCAAGCCCAGGGACCTGGGAGCAGTACAGATGCTCAGACCCCTGTGGATGCTCTTACAGGAAGCAGTCCCTGAACGATGAACTAAAGCAGCCCTGGGCATAAGGAAGAGCAGGGTGAATAAGCCCTTATTCCAACAGTGCAGGCTCCTTCTGCACCCACAAGTGACAGTCCCACTCCCACAGGGCAGCTTGGAGCCTGGCAAGGGCGCTGCTGGCATCCTTCCTGCCTGGAAAGAGAACTAAATCCAGGTTTCCCAGACCCTTGTTAACTGCTCTAATTGCAAGGCTGTTGCTCACAATAGCACCACAAGCTGCCTTCAGGGAAGCTGGCAATGGTATTTCTTCGAGAACAATCCTGCCTGTGTGCTAAGCATGGCAATGGCTGCGGGGCAGGAACATTTTGGTTAGGATCCCAGCTGGTCTCAGGTATCCTCCACACCCGAGGTAACATCTGTGCCAGAGCTGGGGCAGCTCTGGTTCAGTGTAAACGTGCAGGTCCAGCCATCTTAAAATCAGGAGCTGAGGAAGTTTTGCCATCAGGTAAAAATCCCCACACTTTAACAGTCCAAGTCCTCTACTGGATTTGACTCAAAGATGTACACAATGAGGTAACACTTATACATGGAAAAAAATATGATTCAACTTCTCCAGGTGCTATTGTATAACATGAAAATCATATCTGACATCTAGTGAACGTCAGCAGCAGTGACAGCCTCTGGTTTGAGACAAATGCCGGAGTGCTGACACTGCATCATACAAGCACAGGATTGTACATTATCTGCACGTGTCCCCCTCCCAGCCACCTGAAACTGAGCCTTCTGGGAAGACATCCAAGAAAGAGTACACCTAATACTCAGGCCTCTTGTGTCCTTTGACAAAACCCCACAGACTGGAGCAGATTTAAGAGGAACAGAAAACCTTAGCAAAACAAAGAAAACCATTTTTAAGAGCTACGCTGAGTGCCAGAAGGCTAAACAAAGACTTTATCTACTCCCAAAATAACAAATTGGTCTAGTGCCATGAGTAGTCTAGCAGTTCTAGAAAGCATATCGCTTATGCCAACAATAACAGACACCTTGGGTCAAATGTGACCCCTTCAGAGAAATTTACCATATATGACTAATTCAGACAGACAGTAGTAAATCAAAAGTCTGTTCCTCATCTATTCATGAAATTATTTACAGCACACTGAAATTCTAACATTAGAGTGTATTGCATGATATATTCATATATTAGTGGTATATTGCACAATAATTTATATTTTTTTTAAGATTCTTCCCTGAAGAACAGTTGAACTAGGGAAAAAAGACTCAAACTATAAAATACTATATAAATTCAACTGTAAACTTGCTACTAAGACAAACTAAAATAACACTGAAACTTCATGAGTTATTTGAAAAGGTCAGGGCAAGAGATGTGAGATGATGTAAACCATGTTATCCTCTCAGTCCACATGAAAAAATTTTGTATATAGATATGTATACATGTGCATATGTGTCTGTGCACATGTGTGCCTTCTATACTAGCCTGAGGGCTGCTCTCAAGCAAGGGGGAGTAAAACAGTCAAGATGAAGGCTTTGGGGTGAAGGTTGCAAAAAAGACTGCCAGGCTAAAGGGAAAACAAAGGATTAGGCAACATGGTAGTTCCTTCATTTTCCATATGGCAAGAGCAGGAGGAGCAAAAAGGCAATGAAAGCAAAACAAGTATCAGGAAATGCCTACGTAAGTTAGCAAATAGACATATGCATACTAAGGTGATTAGCATAGGAGACACAGGAATTACATTCACACAGATTTGGATATCATATGAAGTTACAGTAGCTAAAAGAAACAACTCCAAGAACTACTGATTTTCCTCATTTAAGATGGACTTTGTCTGGTTGTACAAGTCCGAAGCAACAAGAGCAGTGTCCTGATGGCAGCCAAGCTGCCAGTGGTTTCCACTTGCAGGACCAGGCAACCCATTGTTTCCTCATTTATTCATTTCAAATTCATTTCAAACAACAAGGCCCCAGTGATGTGCTGACCCCACAAACATCCACAGGCAAGTGCAGGGCTCCATCCTCTGTGGTGAAAGCCTCACTGAGCTGGCACGGGCTTGAGCACACACAGTCCCACTCCCTGGGATGCCAGCACAATGAACAAAACATGGGCAAACAGGCTAAAAAACGTCTGGCTGAGTGCCATGCCAGCCTTGTACTTATTGCTGGGCTGTGAAACAATGGGCTGGAAGCAAAAAAAGAAGCTGATAGAAATCTCCAACACCTCCAAGCCTCCAAGGTGTCCAGGTGCCTTACAGTAAATAGGATTTGGTGTCTAATCTGCATGACCAAAACTGATTTAGTACATAACCAGCCTGCCTGCCATCTCTCCAAACAGGAGCTGTACTCCTGAAGCACAGCATTTAGGGAGCATTTTCCTGAAATACCAAATGGGTAAGAGCAAGCCAGGCAAGGTGAGAGAGGAGGCAATATGCACATGAGAGGTTCTTCTGCTGTGAGCCCTAATTTTGGGAAGTCTTCTGCTCAAGCAAAACAGCTGATGGAAACCACCAGCACTGGTTATGCCAAATTGTGAGCAAGAGTCTCACCCAATGGTTAAATGCTCATTTCTCAGCTGATTTCCATATTGATTTTGCCACCAGACTCCAAATTCACCACAGGCAATGAAATTGCCCCATTCCCTTCTCTGATTTTTAAAAACCATCAAAAGCATTACCAAACAGTAAAAATTGTGCTAACCTGCAAAACATTTTTATTTTACCTTACATCTTTTGCAAAAATAAGAATCCTCTTCTGATTGGCATAAAATGGCTGCTTTTTAGGAGAACTAATTACTTTTGATTTCTTTTAACCCTTCTGCTGGGAACATAATGCCTAACTGGAAACAGTATCTGGTTGCCTGACAACAATTACATGCAAATAAATCAAAACAAATTTTAGCTGGTAATTTCAGGCCCATGTAGTTACTCTTAGAAAATTAAAAGCCAGGTTTGGAAGAACATGTACAATGCCAAGGAGCCTTTAAAAGACCTAATTCATACCAAATAATCATGGGTTGGAACCAAAAGTCTTTTATTTCTCTTACAAAGCAAACACAAAGGTTAGATTTTGGATTGAAAAATTCGAAAGCTTTTAATGCCGCAATGCCTGCTGAAAATTTTCGGTGTCTTGCTGCACTTTTGCTCCACTGCTGTTTCTGCAGGGTTTGGTCTGAGTTGTGCCAAAAAATTGCTGTTGGACAAACAGAAGTTGTGGCTCACTGCAGAAACAAGACTGAAACCACGTATGGAGGAGAGACAGACAGCAGGCTGCTTGCTAAATGACCAACACCATAAAAGTATTGCCTAACATTTAATCTTCAGACTAGTATGTTGACCTTTAATTAGTGACCTTTAATTACAGTTGCAACCAGCTGTGATTGTGATATGGCTCTCTAAAGCTTACTGCCCCTGCTCAGTGATCACAATGTTGGCTGCCCTGCTACTTGACAGGGGGTAAGATGGCCAAGAAAAAGGAGTGACAAACCACCTAAAACTTACTGAAATCCATGGGCCTCTTTTAGCTACCATGGCAGGGGGCTTGGAACTAGGTGAACTTTTAAGTTCCTTTCCAATCCAAATCATTCTATAATTCTGTGATTAGTGGGTTCTTGATTTGGCCTCAGCCTTGGCTAGACAAGGGGATCACCTGCTCTTAGGAGGGTTTTGGAGCCCAGCAACAGCCAGCTAGAGCAGAGCTGCTCTAGCATGGCCTACACCAGCCTCTGGGAGAGAGAAATGCCAAAAACCTTTTGCTGTTTCTCCCACCCTGGACCACGTCACCGAAGCTGTTATGTGCTCACAAAGCATAGTATTAAACTGCAGGGTACCATATGAAAATTCATGGGTTTGCAATTGAAAACAGGAATTTTTAGGTGATTTACATTGGGCTGGTGGATGTGTACTTGTGCTGAGCAAATGACAAAGAATAAATAATAATGTGTATAGCCTAAGATCAAAAAACCCACAGACATCACAACCAACTCAAACTATTCTATGATTCTATGGTTGGATTCTTTACTGTGAGGGTGGTGAGGCACTGGAACAGGTTGCAAGAGAAGTTGTGGGTGCCTTACTCCTTTAAAGGCCATCTAGTCCAACACCCCCTGCAATGAGTAGTGACATCTTTTACTAGACTGGGTTGCTCAAAGCCCCAGCCAGCATGGCCTTGAACACTTCGGGAGTGGAGCATCTAATTGTACAAGCAGTAAGATAACCTGCAAGGAGTACAGAAAATACACATATTCTTGCATCTCCTTGCCAGTTTGGAGTTAATAAACTTCTGAATTTTTAAATATTTTTTCAGTCTAATACTAAAACCTCTCTCATGCTGATGACTGCCTCCCTAGGTCAGTCTTCAGTCTCAAACAGCATTAAATGCTGCTTCTTTGTGTTCCTCCAGAATCTTTTCCACTAGGACCTTGTATATTATCTTCCTGCTTATCTCTGTTCCAGTTTCCCTTAATACTACTCATCTTGTTTCCCTTATTTGCACATTTATCCTTTTTACTCTATTTGCTTCCTGTGCTCACTCCAAGCTTGACACTTTGCCTTCTGCCTGCCACAGTGACCCCACTTACACCTATGAAACAACCTCCAGAACATTCCTTTTTAAAATCCTTTTTTAATCCCTATCCTTTAGACAATAAATCTCAATCACCTCCCCTTCAATCTCTGTTAGTACATCTTGTCACTGGGGTTGGGTTAAGCAGGCTGTCTTCCCAACCTCCATACAATTTTTCTTATGGTGTAATGTGTCTTTTAATTAACTGTATGGAAGAATATAGACCTCAAGCAAGACCAGAAATGACCCTGTGGTAGACAATGGCAATTCACTAATTTTTAAAGTTTGTGCAGATAGCTATCTCATCTGTGCTAGAAAAGAAAACAGTTTACTGTGCCTAACATCTTGAAAGATAAACTGACTTCGAACACAAAGCAGAATCAATAAGAAGCACAACAGCCTCATTTCATTGCCTTGCTTAATGAAGTGTAAAAAACAAACTGACAGCACAACAAAGAGAAAAGAATAATTGATTTCCAAATGTATTCTAAAGGTGACATTTGTAATCCAATTAAGGAAAATATTGGAAATTGTTTGGGCTTTTTCCTGACCATGGAATTTCACTGTTGTTGATGCTGGATCTTCTTTCCAAGTGATAAAATTTCCGTAGGAATCCTTTCAGTCTTTCATTGCTTTTTTACGCCCACGTTTCTCAGCAAAAAAGATCTGTACTTAGCATGCAGTGGTCTATCTTAGCAGGACGGTGTGTGGCTGTCACAGACTATGCATTACATGACAGTGGTTGTCATAATTTGAATGCAGCATTAACGATAATGACTAAGCCAAGCACTGAAAACTGACCATCGGCGCCGTGCAGACGAGGTTCTGACACCCTCAGCCTCCTAGAGCTTCTGCATCTGTGCCAAGAAAAAAGGGATCACTGCCAAGACTGTGTGATGTGCAAGAGCTGGCTACAGTGCTCTTCCTAAGCACAGTTGTTTTCACTCGCTGTGTGTGGAAGGGGTCATAAATTGCTATCCAAAGAAACCACAGAGCAGCAGAGTTCCTTACAATGATTTGTTCCCGATGATGCAGCATTGCCGCTAGGCAGGATTTTTGCACAGTGGGTTATAACTGGGAACTGTTGAGAACCCTGATTAATGCTGTGGCCAATAAGAGGGATAAAGCATGGGCAGGAATGGGAGCAGGAAAGAGCAGTGGGGCCAAGGGACCAGGGGAGTGCCAGTGTCAGTGCTGGTTGATGGATCCATCTGCTGATGGGGGAAAGCAGCATCCCAGGTGAGCAGGTTCTGCTGGGCAGCTCACATCGGGTGCTCGCTGTGCACTGCAATGGCTTCTGTGTTAATACAATCACAGACACTTCTCCAAGCACTCAGTCTTGACATCCTTTCCTTGCTCAAACCCTTGCATATAATCAGCATTTCTATGGTATGATTATTACCTGGTTTGACCAGTTCAAATAATTATTTAGCGGTAGAAGTAATTAAAATAGTCCAACCTGTGATGACAACTGAATTAATTAATAATCAGATTAGCTGATTTAACTGATGAGGCATTCTTTCCTCAGATGGCACTGAGGTGAGCAGTTCAGCTTCAAAATGCCGATGAGAGGTATTACTGTTGTGTCACACAGTCACAATAATTTGGAGGGAGGGGTCTTCTTTCCATTCCAGGAAAGTTTCCACCTTCCTGGGCAGATATTTGTCTTTTAAACCAAGGCAGCCACACAGCTGCTGCCGTGGATTCTGCACACCAGAGATACGTCAGAGACAGAAATGGGTCCATCCTGAGCTTAATGGAAGCTCACTTTGATGGCAGGAGCTAATGCTGCCTCACCTGTAGCTGGTATCCACTGGAGAAAGGCACTACACAAATGCAGTGCTGCTGCTGGTTCACCACAGGGGCTCAGACTGGCAGCTGCTATGCACCAAACCAGGAGCTCTGCAGGCTGGGAATGGCTCCCAGGCACAGGTCTCCCTTGGCAATCTGCCTGCAGTCAGAATACCTTTGCTTTTTTCAGACAAAGACTGCTTCAGGTGCATCGTTTTCAGGCAAAGGAATCAGAGCGGGACTAGGGCTTATGGCTGGCTTTTGTTGCTGCTGCCACACTTAGAAGCACCACTAAGGTGGTGACCAGTGCCACCTATTCCCCTTCAATGGGCTGTTAATGAAGCACAATCATATTTATGGAGAATCTTGTCTTTCTCCCACCAGGAGACTCCATGTGAGATGAGGTGTACTGACCCTTTCCTTTTCTACTGCTGGAGAAAAAGAGACTTCATAGCATGCTCACACACTCCAAATGACACATGCTTGTCACTGGCCTACAGTCAGTAAAAAGAAGGAGACTGATGCTCATGTTTTGTTCAGATGAGAACAAAATCCCACCAAAACCCACCAAGCTGCAAGGAGACATGGTAGAAACTATCAGCCCCACCACACTCAATAGCTTATTCCCCTTCAGGGGGATAGGTTTTCTGCCAATTTTTCCACTCCCTTTCCCTAGACCTGATGTTCCTAGCCTGGGAAAGGTAAAGCATCATTCCATCTTAGCATGTTGTGCTGCCAGGAGCAGGGACACCTTTCGTAGCAATGGTTTCCAGCAAGCATTAGCATGTTGCTGGGCTTACTGCTGACCACCCCCTAGCTGTTTCTGTGAAGTCTGAAATGCTTTTCCTTTGATGTAAGGATGCTGGAAACTTCACGTAATGGCAACACAATGCAACTTGGAAACCATCCGCCCTCTTCTTTCTCACAGCACTTAGCAGGGAGCTCTGGCACAAGACTGCCTGTGGCTCTGGGGAAGGCTGCTCACAGGTGATGTAACACCCTGGCATGCCTTGCCTTTGAGCTTCCTCTTCTTATCAGGACAAGAAGCTACATGCAGAGGTGCTGCCATGGTGCAGAAGGGTTTCGAGTCCTAAGAATTACTGGGAAAGGGAACAAGTGGGGAAAATAGATCACACGTGCTCTTTTTTTAGCCCAACCACTCCTTTTTGACATTATAGATTTGGAGAAACTGTCATCTGCTACCTGGGTAACTCCCTCAGCAGCCTGATGGAGCTGGGAAGCTTTCTGAAAACAGCAGAGTCAGATTGTTTCACCTGGCTATCCCCTCTGTGCCTT
Source organism: Lichenostomus cassidix (assembly GCF_008360975.1). Lineage (NCBI taxonomy): Eukaryota > Metazoa > Chordata > Aves > Passeriformes > Meliphagidae > Lichenostomus > Lichenostomus cassidix. The sequence goes on along the minus strand of NC_139480.1, from coordinate 36,625,467 downwards.
ATATCTAATATTAAACACATTTCCCTGCCCTCCTCAAAACCAATAACAGCATTATTGGAACAAGCTGTGTGGGTCCTCCAACTTTGTCCTGTACTAATGATATCCTGTCAGTCAGCAACAGAACTTGTACATGTTGACATTACTGAAGCTCTTGCCTGCAGGTTTTTCCATGCCACAACCCAAGGGATAATCTGGCCTTGTGAGCACACAGTGTATAAATTGAGCTTTGTTAAAGAAATCAATACTTTCAGCCTAAATTATGCCTCCTGCCAGGGAGGTGACATCATTGTTAGTCCAGGTATTCATATTCTGCTGAGCTGGCATCTGAAATAGAGCTCATGTTTCACCACCCTTTTCAGAAACCTCCATTCAAACCCTTAGAACTTCAATATAGTAACTAATGTTTTTCTGGGTTTTCACAGTGCTGTGATCTGATAACTCCATCACTGTCAGCCTACACTGTGCTTTACCTCACTAAATATATTTAGGATTAGATGCAAACCGTGTGTTTCACTTAGATAAGCCTCACACTGTGGCTAGCACAGGTTTTTCCCATGAGAATTTTTCTTGTGTTTTATAAATAAAGATAAAGTTTGGATGTTATTGGAACAGTGTCCCAGAACTTGGACAGTGCAGGCCTGGCCAATCAGGCCTGGGGGAAGGCTTCTGACTGACCAATCTGGGTGACTTTTGAAAACTCTATATATATGATGAAATCAAAACAATAAAGGTCATTCCTTCTTGCCACTGAGAACTGGTGCCTCCATTACTCTGCTAGCTGCTCAACAGTGACATCACATCAGGCTGAAGTGTTGCATGCAAGACCCTTGGAACGAATGGATCCGTCTCCCTAGGGCACCAGGGACACATTGAGTCCCAAAAACTTCACTGACCTGGAGAAGAATCTGAGAGCCTCTGAGTCAAAAAGCAGTGCTCAGTCTCCTTAAAGTCCCACCAGCACCCATAACAGTGGGCAGCTCTACAGCTGCCTCCACTTCTGCTGGAGCCCCTAAAGCAAAGGAAAATAAAAACATGACCAATAATAAAGAAATCAATAAGCTTAGAAAGCACAATCTTCTCATACTGAGAATGTCTTCCCTATCTGTACATTGGACTTGAAGAGATGATTAAAAAACCAAAAATCACAGCTCTGGTAAGCTCTAGAATTGTCTGCTGTATTTTAATTAATTTGTGCAAACTTCATTAATTTATCATTATTATATTTATAGTAGAATAAATGTATAGCAGTCTTGAGATGCATGAATGTTTAGATAAGGAAATTAGCTAAACATAGAGCCCCTTCTAGCACAGGGCAAGTGTGGGTAATACTGGGCACATATTAATTTTTCACTAGCTGGTATTGCATATAGGTCACTTGAAAATCCCTTTTACTAGGGGCAAGTTTGAGGGATGGCCAGTGAGAAATTAACCAATGAACCACGGGAACCACTGCAAAGTGTCTGACCTCCCAGGCTGGTAAACCATAAACTCTAATACTAGCTTCAAAACACCTTTCCTAATAGGAAAAATAGCTAAAATGATGCTCTTAAGAGAAAATACTCAAGGTAGCTCTATCAGTAGTAACAGTATTTGGACGAAACTAGGACTGACAAAAAAGCAGTGTCAGAATATGACTACACTGCCTGCAAAGTAAAGTCTAGGCTAACTAGAAGAAACTTGCAGAAAATGATAGCAAGGATTACCAGCAGAGCAGATTGACTCTGCCATAAGCAGACGTGGGGCCATGTTTACAAGATCAAATGAGGATAAGATAATCCCAGGTGAGTGGATGTAAAAGGCCTGACTGAGTACACTGATGTGTGACAAGTCTTTTCAGAAGTAACTAGGTCAAACAAGCTGGTGATTTACTCAGCTTTTCAAAACATGCAAAGCAACTCTTGCATAAAATTGCACAGCTAAAAGCTTGAGAATTTTGTTCTGAGGTGATAAACGTGCTCCAGGTGAATTTTACAAGTGAAGGGAGAACTAGTTTTGTGTAGAGCCTGTGGGCTTTCCCATGGCCAAGGAAGCAGAAGAGCAGAGAGGAAACACACACACCCCCCACCCGCCCCAGAGCTGCCAAATCAGCAGGGCAAAGGAACAGGAGCTGGTAATACACTTGAATGCTGTTTTTCGGAAAGAAACCATCCTAATTATAATCTGCTGAGCTCAAAATGGCTAATGCCAGACAAAAAGCTGGCAGACTGCAGGAGCCAGGCTGCCTACAGGGGCCTGGCACCACGGTTAGGTGGGAGCTCCTACCCAGGCCAGTGAGAAGAGGCATCATCTGAGATTTTGGGCAAGTCAGAAAGAGTAATTTACAGCAGGTGTCAGGCAGGAATACAGGGAAGGATAGGGTCAGGTCAGGAGGATGCTGAGGAGGGTGAAGTGGGCGGTGGGGCTGCTTGGGCAATGGCAGGGATGCTCAAGGTGACAGGTTGAAGGAGTGCAGGACAGCAAGGAGGAATGCAGCAGGGTTGGATTCAGGCTTTATCTTGAATAAATTCTGAACTATGACCTCAGGAAAGAAACGGATAAAAGGGACCTGCAGAGGAGGTAGAATAAGTATGCTTATAAATAAAATAATTATGTATTTTTATATAATAAATATACATATGCCTACTTATATTTATTAAGTGTATTGACAAAAAATAGTCTGTATCAATAAAGTACATGGTAAAAGTTTTTGCTCTTTCTTTTGTTTTTCTTCATTACAAGGTATTATTTCCCAGTGTTGCAGTAATGTATTCCTTAATATTGTTCCTATAGTAATGGACCTAATGATACATTTATGTCTGACCCTCATAGTTACTCTGACAAACTACTAAACATGAGAAAATTAAATATTGGATGTCAGACTGTCTTCTAGCTCACTCAGCAGTGCCTCACCACTGAAGAGTGTTTTATTTCATACCAGCATGGCCCCTTAGTCACAGTGAGAATTTCCTTTCTTTGAATATGGTCAGACCTTGCTAGATCTGCAATGCTTCTCTCTTCCCATAGGGATCTCTGCTGTTTATTTTTTATAGTCTGTAGGAAATGTTATCAAAAGAGAAAATCTATTCTCTCTGGAGGCTGCCTGAGGAGACATGGTAAATAACTCAGCATCATCACACGCAGTTCCAGCAGGGCTGCGAGCAGGACAGGTTGGACAAGAGAGCACAGGCATTTCTTGCGATAAACGGAGTCAGCCTGCTCTGACTCATACTATTACTTATCCGACTTTGGGAGATCCTCTCCCTTCATGCAACCTGCAGTTTGAGAAACAACAGTTGCTAACTAACACTTCTGCTTCTCCTAGTGCTTGCTTCCCTCAAAGCTGAAGCTAAAGTTTTTGCTATGATGCTTGAGGTCAGACTCTTGGTCTTGCTCACAGGGAACACTAACTTGTTCCACAGGAACTGATACTGACTTTGCTTATGGAGCGAGACTCTGAGATGCACATAAATCATGCACAGTCTGGTAATTCAAAATTAAGTAGAAATAAAAAAAGAAAGTTAAAAACTGGAAGGAAAAAATCTCAGTAAGTTGCATCTGCTGTAACAGACCAACCTGGCGCTCCTACAGCCAGCGAGTAGGTGATTTTGTACTGGGTTAATAAAGAGGGGATAACCCCATATCTCCCACTAGACACAGGGAGCCCTGTGCACAACCCTGAACCGACAGAACCAGCGTGCAACAGCCCTGGGAAACTGGGAGATGGGGACACTAATAAAGAGCAGCCGAAGCCTCGGGCAGTTTTCTCCAGCATGGTGCAGACAGCCCTAATTGCTGGCCTTTTGTGAAAACTCGAGGCTCCTCCTAACGAGCCCCACTGGAGCAGTGGTTCAGCTGAGCTGCGGTGATGAGTCCCCCGAGGCTCCACGAGCCGGGCACGGCTCCTGCCTCAGCCCGCTCCTCTTTCCTGGGAAACTCCTTTCCCGAGCCCTGCATCCCTTCCCCGTGCTCCGGGTAAGCACGGTCACGGAGCCTGCAAGAAGTTTAGAACGCAAAGCAAAATCCTAAAATCGGGCAAAACCACAGGCTGAGGTCCTGCGGTCCGGGGCTGCAGCTGGGACATGTCCTGCCGCCCCCCGGGATGGCCACGGCAGGAGGATGCGGTCCGTCCCTCGCCCGGGACAGCCCAGCGCGGGCAGCGCCGCGCCAGGAGCGGGGCTGGGCCCCTCATGGCTCCGCCCCGGCGCTTTAAGCTGCCGCGGGGCCGCCCGGCCGGGACACGCCGAGCCGAGCCGAGCCGAGCTGAGGTGAGTACCAGGGGCTGGGGCGGGCAGGACCCTGCGCCGGGCAAGGGTCGGGGTGGGCGAGCGGTGCCGGCGAGGGGATGCGGGGGGAGATGCTCAGCCCGGGGGGCGATGCTCAGCCGGGGGGCGATGCTCAGCCGGGGGGCGATGCTCAGCCGGGGGGCGATGCTCAGCCCGGGGGCGATGCTCAGCCGGGGGGCGATGCTCAGCCCGGGGGCGATGCTCACCCCGCTCCTGCTGCTCGGCCTCTCCAATGCTGGAGCTGCCGCGCACCGGGCTCCCCCGACGGGCCGCCGGAAAAGCCGTCCAGGATAACTGGCTACCCTGGAATTGCTCTGTGTCTGCCTTGCGGCTGGCTTAGGTCTTTTGAGTTAGAGCTGCTGTTAACAAATGGGCTGGAAAGGACTTGGCGGCTGCCGCGGCTTGTCCGGATGACGTGCTGGCTACAAGCAGCTGCCAGCAAACCGCAGCCGACAGCCAGAATTCTTGGTGCTGGCAGTGAGATCACCTGGATGTTTAATTGCTGTTCCCGAGCTCCCCAGAGGCCTGCAGGAACGAGCCAGAGAGTCTCGGGGGAGCAGGGCAGGCCTGAGCGGGGCTGGAGCTCCCCAAGTGCCACCTGTGGAGCTCCGCAAGGAGCCCTGGGCAGCAGCAGCTCCGGGGCGCTGCTGAGGAGCTCCTTGCTGTCCCACGGCACAGCTGCGGCAGGGCTCCAGCCCCTCGCCCCGGGGCACCGCTGCCAGCAGAGAGCTCCTGCTGTTGGGGATGGAGGAAACACTGCCCTTCTTCCCACGCAAGCCGTCAGGGGAGCATCATGGGGAGGATAAATGGGAATACCTTCTGTGGGAGAGAATATGGTCACCTTGAAGTACCGACTTCCGTTCCTTTTTGTTGCTTTTTTGTTGTTGTTTGGTTTTTTGTTTGTTTGTTTTTAATTTAATGAATTCCCAAAGTCCTTATCAGAAGATTTGAGTTAACTAATGGTTATCGGGTCGTCTAGTGTTTTGTCTCTCTCGGGAAGAAAGGGTGGAGCTGCACCTTGTGTTACCCAATATTGCATGTGAAATCTGGGGCAAAGCTGGGGAAACCTGATTCAGGTCCTCAGCTTTAGAGTGCATGGAAACTAAATTATTGTTTGCTAAAAAACCGATTAAAATAGTATAGGCTCATGTAAATGCACAAAAGAACATGAGCATGGGGGTGATGAGAGGAAAAGACAGAAGTAGCTCTTGTGCTAGACACCATTTACATTTTGGAAAGCGTATAGAGTGGAAAGGAATCTCTTTTCTTTTTTCTTTCCAGTCCACGCATTCTTTTTCCAAAACGTTGTGCAGCCTATATTCCCTTTAACTAAGGACGCTCTTTGCCCTGATTGATGTCAGCTGCTGTGCAGTAGCACAGCCAAGCACTTGAATAAAAGAAATGGAATCTTGATTTTTAGACTGTACGGTTGTGCCAAGAATGACAAAAGCAAAGTGGGAAATGTCATAAAACTAATTTTATGAGCTAGGTCAGGGTATTAGTGCTAAACCATGGAGCAGTAATGATGCTAATCCCATGGAAGTATTAAACAAAGGGCTATCTCAGTAATTGGTGTGGGTGTGCAAATGGCACTGCTCAGCCGCTCTGAGGAAGTTTCCTAAGCTGTTGCTCAGGAATGTACCTAAGGTGCCCCAATTTAGGTTAATAAACTAATCTTATTTCACCACATGCCATGAATGGCTGTCTGCTTGTCTTGGACAAAGGTCTTGTAGCAGCTACCTGGCAGCATGTCTTACTTGGGAACCACACATCCTACCCTGAGTCCCTAAAACTGCCGAATTGCTGCTCATGCTGATGGGGCAGGAGGCTTGTTTTACCGAGCAGGATGGGTCACCTAATGGAGGCTTAGCCAAAACTGCTGCTCTCAGCTGTGATTTGGGAGTGTGCCCTTCCTTGCCTGGGGTGCAAGGCAGCTCGCTCTGCGCTGAGCCCTGTCCCACACGCTGCGAGAAGAGCTGTGCTGGTGAGAGGGTCCCTTGGCAGGGAGCTGCGGGAGAGCAAACCCGCGTTAAACAGCAGGCATGAGCCAAGGGCAGCTCAGCGCTGACGGGGAGATGAGCCTTCAGCAAACACTGCTGTGTTGGCTCATGGGGGTGGCGGCGGGAGGAAAGCCCCAGAAATCCTGAAGGTGATGGGCAGTGCTCCGCTTTGGAAGTTTGGCCCCGGACGGTTAGTGGGAGGAACCGAGGAGCTCCTAGAGAGCTGGGTGGGAACTGCTGGTGGTGCTGACAGGGAGTGCAGGGGAGTTCAGGAGGGGCAGATCAGCTTGAGATGGGACAGTCACTGCTTCTGGCTTAATGTCAGAGACTGTTCCCAAGGGTACAGGTTGGCACAATGGGTGAGGTGCCTGTCCCCACAGTGTTTTGAGTGCCTGCTGCAAGTAATGCATGAGAGGGGGTTTCACTTGCTTTTAAATCCGCTGTGGCTACTTGAGCAGTTGGGTTTGGTTGATATACCTGCCTGGCAAAGGTGCAGTTCATGTAATAGGGGTGGAGTCCCTGCAAAACAATACCCCTTAAACTTCTTTGAAGTGCAGATGTGATCTCAAAGGAGTTCAGAATGTTCCTAAAGCCCTAATAAGTAGTTTTCTGGTGAAGTGAACTTTGGCTTGTACCACATCCCAAATGACAGGCCCTGCAGTAAAACAAAATGCCATTGTTGGCACAATTGGTTTGCTTCTATCAGACGAGAGGCCCAGCATTAATGAAGCATAGAAACTGAAATTACATCCATCTGGGTGGAGGGGGCGGCGTTTGGGCCAGGTACAGTAAAGCTCTTGTGCATGAAACTGTAATTTGTGCACATCCAATTTATGTAACTTTCAAAATCCCCAGGCAGGGACAGAGAACATGGCTGGTGCAGGCCGTGTCTCTGTTTTTGTTGCTGTTCAGCAGCAATGGTCTCTGTTCCGCTTGCCAGTTTGTCTGCTTTTACAAATAGCCGTAGAGAGCCCGCCTAAGCCTTTAAGTCTGGTCTGGCATCTGAAGAGCTGGGAAGTTGAGCTGATTCCAAAAATCTTCTCACGCAGTGGAAGGTCATGTTTTTAAACAGTTGGTGAAATTGCCGGGTTGTGCTCTGATGCCACACAAACTTCACAGATCTGGTTTAAAGGAGCCTGTAAGCCCAGCTGTCCTGGGGCCAGGGTGGTGGACAACAGTGTGTTTAACAAAGCTCTCCCCTTCTCCCCTCTGCCTGGCTGGGCACACAGAACCACCATGCCGAACTGGGGAGGTGGCAACAAATGCGGTGCCTGTGGCCGCACCGTCTACCATGCCGAGGAGGTGCAGTGCGATGGGAGGAGCTTCCACCGGTGCTGCTTCCTCTGCAGTAAGTACTCCCCTCCAAAATCTCTCCTGGCATAGCTGCAGGGATCACAGCAGCAAGGGGCTGGTCCGCAGGAGGTGTCCCAGACTCAGCTGGTACCTGTGACGTGCTGGGGATGGTGGCGGCCAGAGGTGACTTTGTCCATCATGTGTTGGGGTTGATTGCTGCTTCCCACCCTGCTTCCTGGGCCTGGCAGTCCCCAGGGGAGAGCTTATCCCCTGGAGAGGTTGTATCATACCAAGGGCTGGGATGCACATCTCAGAGGAGAGCACATCCATTTGCACTCATGCCAGCCTTTTCGTCAGGAGTCTAAGGGATCTTTAGGTTGGAAACCTGGCTTAAGTGTTGTTGATGCAGAGGACAAAGCCTGGTGGCAGAGCCCTGTTTGCACTGATCTGAGCTCAGCTGGGCTTCTCCCAGTGGTCCTGGGGCTGGCAGCAGCGGAAGGAACAGTTATCAAACTGCTGTTCTGGAGTCCTGCGCAGAGCAGCACACCAGTGTGCCTGAGCACAGCCGAGTTGTTGATGCTTTAGCACAGCCAAAACCCTAAACTTTCTTGGCACAGGGGTCTGTGGTTTATTTCAGATGAAAGGAGTCCAAAGCATTATTTTCCAGTCCAACCAACAAGCCCAGTGAGGCATTGAAAATCGCTTTCTCTGCTGAAAATACCTCTGCTTAGATGAAGGGAACAAAGGGTCCTTGTGAATCGGAGACTCCTATTTTATAAGCAGACAGCCTCTGTCTGAATCAGAGAATTTTACCTTATTGCAAGCACGAGGTACTGTTTTGCCCCTCTTGTTGGTGATTAATACTTGTGGGCAGAGCTAGGGTTTAGCCCTCTTATATGGGCTGCAGTTACAGTGGGGCCCCTCAAACAAGTTTGCTGCCTAACCTTGGTGTGCTGTGCTGGCACTATGAGCCTCGGCACACCTATGCTCTACAGTGGTAACAAAAACCAAAGATTAGATGTCTCAGCTGCCTCATTTTCAGCCTTTTATGGGAGTTGCTATTAAAAGAAACCTGGAACTTACAGTCAAACAATGGCTCTAGTGTGTCTGAATACATGCTTTTCCTTAGTGCATACTTCTGTTGGGGTTAAAGTCTGTAGACTTAACAAACATGCATTAGTTAATTTACTTATTGGATATTAGTGTCTTATAAAAAGAACCTTGGAGCTAATGAATGCCATAAGCAAAGTTCACCCAGTGTTTTGAAGACATTAAAATTTTTAAACAAAAAATTCATAAGGACGTTTCTTTCCCCCCCCCCCAAATTCTTTTTCCTGGGCATAATGCTGTTGCAGATGGAAGGAGCATGCCAGATGGCATACAGGAGGAGGTTTAAGAAGGAAATAGCTCTCCCTTCTACTGTAACCTTGAGTAGAGGGCTTGCATTGTGCTGAAGGACAATGTAGGAATGCCAGAAAAGCACAGCCTCTCTGGTGACAGCTGTGAACCAGCCCCAGCTCTGCCCTTAAGCAGTACTGATGTGGAGGGGGGGAAACCTTGAAGATTTGTTTCCTTTCCCAGCCCCACCCTGGCCAAAAGGGCATGAGAGGGGCTCTTCTGTACTGATAGGCTTTTGCTTCATGCTGTATGGCTTCTGTCAAGGGAAACTGCTGACTGCCCTCTCCGGGTTTCTGAGCAGCCTCATTCATCAAACCACAGCAAGTTTCCAGGCTTTAAATGTCATGGTCATGAAGAGGTGGGAGGGAATAGAGCCCTTTATGGTGCTAAGCATAATTCATAAATTCAAATGGCAATTTGCTCCCTCTAATCTCTGGTGGTCCCAGAGCCTACTGGGAAGAATTTTGGACAGGGAAACCCATAACATCACTTCTCACTTGATTTTTGGCTTACAATGTGTGCTGATGGAAATAGTCCCTTAAGGCAGTTAAACTTTTTTTTTACCTCCAGTGGTCTGCCGGAAAAACTTGGACAGCACAACTGTAGCAATTCATGATGCTGAAGTTTACTGCAAATCTTGCTATGGGAAGAAGTATGGCCCAAAAGGTTATGGATATGGCCAAGGGGCAGGCACGCTGAATATGGACAGGGGAGAGAGACTAGGCATCAAGCCTGAGAGGTGAGTGACCTGAGCTGGGGAGTGCATGACCCTTGTCCTTCAGTACTGTTTTCAGAGGAGACTTTCAGGCTGGATTTTGTTTATGTTCATGTTTAGAATAGAAATGCTGCAAAATACTCCAGTCTAGTTGAATGCAGGGCATTGAACCTGCATTGCTCAAAGCTCCCATTGGTGACTATGGGAGTTGGAACAGCCCAAGCAGATGCTAGTGCAGGCAAAGATACACTCATCCTATGCATGAGCCATAAAGAGACTGGATTATGGAGCTGCTGATGGTGCTGCTGGATCTCACATCACTCTCCCAAATAAGCTGGAAATAGAAATGCTCAACAGGTTCTTGCAGGGATGGATTTGGACAGCTGAGAATTTGGGGCTACAAGAAGAATGAATTTTTAATTAGCAAATGAAGAACCATTTGTGCTTAATTATAGCCAAAACCCAAAAGTCACAGTAAATAGTAAACATTCCTAGTCTGATTAAGTTCTTGTTACTGTAAAGCAAAGCATGTGGATTTCATGCAAGTTGCCAAATTATTGCTTAACAGTTATATGATGTATGCTCTCCAGCCAGGTTCAGTGATCCATTCAGGTTCCTGATCATGATCAGTGGATAGGAATTTAACAGAATTATTTGTAGCTTACTATGTGAAAAATCCATGTCCTGTTAGAGAGTTGAGCTCTTCTAGTTAAGTGAAAAGGGGAAGGCTCCTCAGGAAATTAGCCTTTACAGTAGCTTCTTTTTATCCTTTAAAGCATGGCCTTTCTCTCTTTGTTGTTGTGGCTTTGGTTTTTTCCCTACCAGGTGTAATTGGATAGCCTCGCTGGCAACTTACTTCTCCAGTTTTGCAGCAGTACTGTACTCTGTACCTTGTGCTGGATGCTCATCTGTTCATGTTGCTGAGAAGAACAAGAGATCATTTATTAAAAGAGAAAACCAATGTCCTGTTTCTTTCAGTACGCCTTCTCCTCACCGGCCCACCACAAATCCAAACCCTTCCAAGTTTGCTCAGAAGTTTGGAGGGACAGAGAAATGCTCGAGGTGTGGTGATTCTGTTTACGCAGCAGAGAAAGTAATAGGAGCCGGAAAGGTAAGGAACTGCATGTGCTGTTTTGTACCTGCTTTAAATTGAGCAAGGACTCATTTAAACTGGACTTGAAATTGAGCAAAGTGTGTTTTGTCAGTCCCACTAGGGAACCAACTGCAGGGCAATTACCTTAAAATTGCATTTCTCTGCACTGGAAATAGTCGAATCAATCATCTTAACTGAAAAAAAAGCATTTGAAATGCAGGGTGATGAGTGATCACCTTAGATTTCAGAGGTGAAGATTCAATATCATCTCGTCCTAGAGACTTGAAGCAGACTGCAGAAGCCCTCTCCCCCCTGAAGAGGGAACAATCTTGTGATGTGCAGCTTGTGAGGGAGGCTGAATGTTTCAGCAAAAAGGGGATGGTCTCTGAAAATACCATGTAAAACTGCATGTCAGTCTGCATGTCAGTCTGCCAGCTGTCTGACTCACTTGCTACAGAGAGTCAAGATGTGCTTTCAATTGATCAGAGCAAGACCAAACCTTTCAAAATGTTGCTTTGAGCAGGATGCTGGGTGGAATTTCGGGCTTTGTGTTGCTCACAGAAATGCAAAAGCTCTTGTCTACCACTGGGTGCACTTCAGGTGGTTTTCATTGCAACAGTGTATGATCAACACTGATGCAGGTATCTCCACTTAATGTGAGTTTTCACCAGCTTGGGCATCCTGTGCGTTTATACTACCATTTTCTTTTTTATTTTTTCTCTAGCCATGGCACAAGAACTGCTTTCGATGTGCCAAGTGTGGAAAAAGCCTAGAATCTACAACCCTAACTGAAAAAGAGGGAGAAATCTATTGTAAAGGTGAGAAAAGAAGCAAAGACCATTTGTTTATGGTTCAAGGTAATGTCTTACCAGGACAGATGGTCAATATACACATGATATAAGAAACTGTCAGGCTCCTGTTAACATGGAAGTGCTCTGTAAGTCATAGGAATAGAGTAAAAAATGAAATAGATAGTACTGAAGCTGCTGATGCAGTTGACATCTGCATCAAGCAAAACATCACATACTGAGAAATGCAGCAGCAGCCTGTGCCCTGTGCCTGCTCAGAGTAAGGAAATAAGCCAGCAAGCATCCTGTGATGCCTTCTTGCATGGTTGTGGATATACACTTGATCCACACACTGGTTTAATGACAACAAATGCCTTAACAGATACCAAGCCACAGAACCAGTGTGTGAGTTGCCCTCACAGAGTGGGCTGGGAGCTACACAGACTGAACAGTCCTGCCTTCTGAGTTCAGTCCTGGCAGTTAGGCAGCTTAACAAAATATTTCTAAATTGCTTCCCAGGGGGATGTTCTAGTAGGGACTAAGAAGAAGTGTCTGAGAGGCTTAGCCTAGACAGTGCTGTTCTTAATTAACGTGCCAGAGGACTCAGCTACTGCATGTTCATCTTTCTCACAGGTTGTTATGCGAAGAACTTTGGCCCCAAGGGATTTGGGTACGGCCAGGGAGCGGGTGCCCTTGTTCATGCCCAGTGAGGGTGCTCAAAACGCCTTACAGCTCTGCTGAGATCCTGCTAGAAGGAACAAGAGAGTTTCCTAAATGTTACTAACTACTGTGAAACAGATACTAGTTATTGTAGTATACCTTCAGCCAATGATTTTAAAAACAAACACACACACTGCTTTTTTCCTTGCTTTGTGTATCACACTGTAACACTTTTAATACTGAGTATCAATTCAATAAAGCTTTGCTTGTTGATATACACTAAATCCAAGTGTTGCCTGCTTTGTCAGCAATAAAAGTGAGGGGAGTGTTGCTGGGGTACTTCAGGAGTGGAAAAATGATGCTTATAGACTCGATGCAGACCTTTGCTGAAAGCTGGGCACACACAGTTGTGGCCTGCAGACCTGAATGACTCTCCTCCAGTACTGTATCATCACCTATGTGAGTGCAAGGCAACGAGCTGCTCGCCACACAGAAGTAGTGAATCTTAATCTATTGCTCTCTATGGTGACAGAGCTCTGAAATTGATAGATAAGGGGTAACTGCGTGCCTAAATGGCTGCCTGTCTCTGCTACAGGGTCTCTAGTAAATGAAAACCAACCCATTTTCACCATAATATCCTATGGGGCTGTACACGCTTTGGTATTGAGGTGCTGTTATGCACAGGTCTATCAGTAGGAGACAATTAGCCAGATCTCCAGTGGAAAAGAAACCAAGAAAGTTGGTTTCTTTTAGGGGCAGCAGCAACTCCCAACACAAGCCTGCAAGGAGCAGGCTCCTACAAGGAGCTTTTGTGGAGCAAATGAGAGCCACCTTATCAACAGGAGATCTGGGACAAGCCCAGCCCAAAGCCTATACAGAAGTATCACTTGCATTTAAGGCAATTGGTCTTGTTTTTCTGCAAGTAAACAGCATTCAGTCTGAGCAGCTTCACAATTTTTATTATGTGTTAGGGTTTTTTTAAAATCTAGTCTGAAGTTTCTCGAGCCCCTGGAGCAAACCTTCATCGGCATGCTCAGGCTCCTCTGCTAAGCTCCTTTTGCAAAGCTAATGGCTCCCTGTGGCCTGCAGGAAGAACATGAAACCTGAGCATTGATGTTGCTTAAAAGCACTAAAAGCACAAGCCACGCCTCAGAGGTGCACACCCGAGCTCCAGCAGTAACAAGGGTGGTTGTAGGACAGCCTTTCCATCCCCTCTACTGAAGGATGTGCTATTGCATGGCAAGGGCTTCACAAGAGGCCAACCACAGCTGTGGGGAGGCACTGGCTCTGTCCCCGTGGCTACACCCCACATGGTGTTCTGGGGTGGAGGGGCGTTTCAGTTTCAACCCTCATTGTGCCCCTACAGAAGTTAGTTTAAAAAACAAAAATAAGTCTGAAACTCTTGTCTAGTTTGGAAAGCAGGCTGATACTTCTTTGGGATAAAAGAACCCTTCACAACACAGAATTTATGGAAACACATTCAAGACTGGGAATGCTGCAACAAAAAACATTAAGCAAGTGTGTCAGCGCGGTCTAAAGCAGTTTCAAGCAACAGCTATGACCGTGGTCTGAGGCAGTGAAGAAGTTCAAGCCAAAAGCCTAATTAGAAAAATACATACTAAAAATAATACACAAAGAGCATTTTGTCCAGGTTTTAAAGGAACCATGTGGATAGGAGGAAAAACAAACCAGCTCAAAATGTGACCCAAGAGCTTGTCCAGTTCACAAAGCAGGAAAGATTAGAGCTGAAAAAGACAACAGGAAGTCTGTAGCAGCACATTTCAGGTGGGAGTGCAAGCAACAGTACAGCCTAAGAAACCTGGGGAAAAGCCCTTGCTCTGGCTGCTCACACTGCAGATGCTGCTTTCATAGCAAAAAAAAATCTGATTTTACTTAAAAGCAGCTAATGGGAGGTGCAAGGCACTGAACTCTGATCAAGGTATAATGAGAGTGCAAAAGGCTGGCTTCTTTAAAAAAAAAAAAACCCAAAAAACAAACCCAGGAACCAGCTTTCAAACCATCAGGGCTCCCAAGCACAGCAACTGCTCTGATGGAGCACTGCATCCATCTTGGATGGATACAAATCTTGGATGCAGATCTTCAGCACAGAAGGCTGAATTTTTTTTTTTTTTTAGAAAGAAAGTACCTTCCCTCATCTTTACCTGACAAGCCAAAGGGTGGTCAGCCTGGACACAGCCTCACCAGGAACACTGCTTGGGGAAGGGGAGAACACCACCACCAATTCTCAATATCAGTACCAAACCAACACTCAGTAGAAAACACTTTTTTCTTCCCTTTAGATGTGCTCCTAAGTCCTAGCCTTATCCTTTAACACATATTACTGGTTATAAATATCCTGATTAAATTCCAACTTGGATTGTTACCTTGTTTCTGCTCAAACTCTAACCTTTAGCATGTACCAGAAGAGTCAAGGTAGTCTGTCTCCTGCAAGTGTCACCTAGAAGCACACATCTTGGTGACACATCCTAGCCCTGGGTGGATGACTGGCTGACCCTTGGAATACCTCAAATGTCCTTACATAAGTACATTAGGCCACATGAAACATTGCCTATATGGAATTCTCCCCCAAGAAACATTACCTTGCCAGCATGCTTTACTCAAAAGACAGAAATATTTAATTAGTGAATGCTACTTTAACTGGTAGTGCAAGGTGTAATTAACCAAAGCAATGTAGTAACTCACAGGATTTCACATCTGTACAGAATTGGGTGCATGCTGCCTGTAAGGCACCCAGACATCTTTCCATAAAGGCTTCTGAAACTGGACAGAAGCTACACTGTATGAAATCACACCCCAAGTCAATACAAACACTGCATCTAAGAGTCAATATTTATTTGATTAATAACTTACAAAATTTAACAGATTTAATTTATGTAAGGAGAGCTAGTTTATTAAACATTTTACAGATTTTTTTTTGTTCACAATGTAATACACATCAAGATCTCGACAGTATTAAAATAATACTTGGCACAGTTATAAATAAAGAATATACAAAAAATCCACAGCTTAAAATGTAGTGATGCTGTTTTACACATTAATCGAAAGAAAATCTGGTGGACATCAAATACAAAAACCTGCAAAGAAACAGCACATGTTTAGGGCCAAGACAAAATTCCTATTTATTCTACCTATGTCAGATTAAGTTGGTCTGATCTGCTGTTGGTCTGGATCAGCTTAAGTTTCAGAAGCAATGCAATTTTGGTTCAACAAGTGAATTTTACGTTTGATAACTTGACAGAAAAATGCTGCATAGTTGGCTCCCCCCTGCTTGCTTTATGATTTCACCTCAAACAACTCGGTGTTACTCAAGACAAGTTACATTTTGCACCGGAAACTTCATACATCCCAAATCCATATATGCATGTTAACTTTCACAACTATCTACTATTGCTCAGATTCTTCAGGTCTCAACAAAACTGTCACCAGAGAGCTACTGACATGTAAATAGTGCAGAACTTCCTACGTGCTACCAAGGATCACCTCTTCTTTTGCAAACATTTTTGACACAGAGTGCATGATGCAATTCATGGCAGTTAATGCTGCTGGGCAACTATGACCAAAACTTGTATCACGCACTGAACAGCTCTTCTGGTGGCTGGGTGATATTTAATAAAGTGTATTTAAGCTCCTCAAGTCAACTGACCCACAAAAGAAATGTGGGAAAAAAAAAAACCAGAACAAATATGCAGAACATAACTGGTGATTAAAACAAACCATAACGTAAAGCTTTCATGCTTTTTTTTCTCACTAGAAAAAATATTAATAACTGAAGTCAATTGTTTTCACAGAACTAGAGCATGTTTTTGTTAGGATTAGAAATTTTGTCTGACAACAGTAGCAAAAGCTTCTTGCCACCCCTATACCCAAACCTCTCCTGTTAAAAGTGTCCAAGACAACATTGATTTTTCCAGTTTTAAACATTCAAGGACTCTAATGCTGCACTTCTGTAAATCCTGATATCTGGTACTTGCAAATTAAGTGTGTGTCTTGAGATCAGTGAACAACTACAGAAAAAATGTTTACTTGCAAATACTGAACATCAACTATTTACAGTTTCACTGCTCCTCTTACTAAGGCAAGGGCCGGGAATACCACTAGATTGCTTTATTACCTGTAATCTGCGTATTACAGAAAACGCTAATTTTGCCAAGCATCAAACATGCAGTGAATTTGCAGGGCATAATGCCTATTAACAGCAATATTTAACATCACTAAAAGCTCATTAGATATCTTCCTACACTTTTTTGGTTGAATAAAATGAAAATGAGCAGCTTTAAATACACTAAACACACACTCACAGAGAGAAAACTATTTGATAAATTATTTATATACAGATACACATTCTTTACACTGGTCTCAGACATCTGCTTTCAGGTCCCTCCCCAAACTCCCCTCACAGGTTCCTCGAACCACTGGGTTGCTACAGCACTTAGAAGAGAACTAACCTGATTCTCAGTCTCTCTGTAAACAATAGTTAAGGAAGCAGTGAACAATTCATTATGAGTATATGAAAACACCATAACAAAAATCAGTGCATCACATTCAAGAAAAGCCGCTTTGGAATGCAATTTCAGATCATTCCTTACCTTCCAAACACATCTATAGCATGAGAACTTAAAAATAGAAATGAAGGGCAATTTCCACGTGCCAATACACCACCTTCTTCAGAACACTGCTTTGCATTTTTTTTGAGCGCACGTGTTGTTATGGGGATTCTTAATTTTTTTTTAAGTTTGGGTTTCATTATTTCACATCCAAATGAAAGAAGAATTTCAGGCAACTTTGGGTTCTTCTTCTGCAATTGCATTTAAAACTATCTTGTTTTTTTATAACTGAGACTTTTGCTTTCACATCTGTGGTACCCCCATGTAATTTCTCTTCCAACATGTCTCCAAATACACTACACTGTACTGTATGAGGACCAAACCTAATACTAAAACATTGCTAGTTTGTAAGTTGCTTATACAATTACTTCAAAGATAATTATTTTTTCCCCACTTTTTTTTTCCCTGAACATTATATACTGTAAACTAATTTTACAGGTGTATCATGCATTTAGGCAGGGCTTTAACTCTGACAGAAAAGCTTTCTTTAATGGCGCAGTTATTTATTTCAGACTACATTATTTCAGAACAGGGTTATTACAAGTATTTAGTTGTATCACTAACTGGTGGCAAAAAACAATTACCAAAAAATGTGGGCAACATATTTTTACTCAACATTACCTGACGTGCCCTACTGCTATAACTTAACATGTTACAGGGGATCCCCACCATAGGATGTTTATAACAGTACTGAAAAGCACATTTTTCAATGTACATCTTACTACAGAAAATCTGTATTAAAAAAATCACATTACAGGAACTACAACATAACGATCAGTGAATTCTGTATCATAAAATTTAGTTTTATATTCTAGATTCTTGTTTCAGTGGAATTATTGATATTGGGATACAAATTTTTCTGCTCAGCACAATGTAACTACTTATGTCAATACTTCAATAATCTCATGCTCCATTGTGAAAGACCTTAAAAAAAAACCCGATAGAAATACTGTGAATATGTTGTCATGAATAATTCTCATGTCAAGAACTGTTAAAATCCCTTTTTGATCTTCCTCCTCTTCCTTATCAGGTTTGGCAGTTTATTCTGTCCATTTTTACTTTTGTTAATAAAATTCTGATGAAGAGAAGGTACCTTTATGATTCATCATCAGCCCTACATATAGCATGCTACTCTTCAAGAGATGCGGAGTCGAGAGAGAGAGAGAAAATTTTTCAGGCACCACTCAGTATGATATGCTCACAGGATGAAGGTGGTGCTACACTAGCTGGTAGCCTGATCCTGAAGTTTGGTCATATTCTATTGTATACTGCCTTGTCCAGTCCACAATAACGGGCCGAAAAAGACCACAGCATCTGAATTCAAAGAAGTCTATAATGTTCCTTATACATCCATGGCTAAAAACAAAAGAAAAGCACATGTTAGTCAGCAATACCATAGCTCATCTAACAAAGTACAACATCTTTTGCCTACCTATGAATTTGATTCTTCCCCCTTTAAGCTTCTAACTTGAGAAAACCAACTCAGTTCAGAATTATTCTAATATTTGATAAGCAAGTTGATGAGCAAATACTGAAATAAGAAGTAGTCACCACACTGGTGAATGTTTGGTCCTTGGACATAACCAAGACACCAACTTTCCTCCACTGTCTACCAAAACTGTATGGAGAAATATAACATGTTACTAGCAGTCCATCACCATGTAGCACAGCATGGTAATTCAGATCCTGTTCTCAGAGGACAGATGCCTTGTACACATGGATGCAGGACAAAACAGCGTGAGGTGAATGTCTTCCTAGAATTACTTCTATCTTTACTGATATCTTTTTCTGCATACATACTGGTTCACCAGCTGCAGGTCTAGGATCAACCAGGTGCCTTGATAACACAAAATTAAGAAAGCACTACCTGAATTAAATGAACTATTCAAGCACTTTCTCTGGCTGAATTAATTAACTGTCAAATATTTAAGAAACCTACATAAAAACTCCAGCATGCTGGGGGGTTTTAACTTAATTACACATGGGCTGAATAGATCACGTTTTCTGGAAGAGAAGCTCATGTTATGATATATGTGAGAACAGGTCTAAACAAAAATGAGATGACAACTATTTGATGTCAATGCTTCATGTGACAGGTGATGCTAAGTCAGTTACTTTAGACATCTGGTGTTATTTTCAGGAGTCATTTTTATAATAGCAGCTATTTCAGCGAAAATGGTTTGTGAATGTGACAGTAATTTGAGATCAAACCATCAGTTTTTTCCTACCCTCTCCACCACCCTGTGTTTTTCAGGCAAAGTAATTATCTGATTTTGTTGTAACTCTAATCTGTAGGAACATTGCAGCTATACAGAGATGCTTGTCTGCTTCTCACTGCAAGTTCCCTATAGAGACATACTAAAAAAAAGAAAAATTACACGAATTTCTAGCACAGAAATCTATGTGTTACATAACAGAATCACAGAATGGGTAAGGTTGAAAGGAACCACAGTGGGTCACTTGGTTCAAACAGGGTCATCCTAGAGCACACTGCACAGGATTGTGTGAATCCATGCTGACTGCTCCCGATCACAATTCCCATCTCCTATCTCATTTTCCCTGGATGACACCCGAAAGAGCAGCATCTCCCAAGGAAACACAGCATATCCAGAGGCATGCTTTTGTCTTTTCCCAGCTCCTTTTGCAACATGCTCTCAATCCACCAAAATACCAGCCTCATGCCTTCATTTATGTCCTGTTTTGGCTCCACAAGCTGCTCCATGCCCCTATATTCCCACCCTAGTGCTATTTCATCCCTGTGCCCCCCTCTTTCATCTGGCACCCTCATCTTAACAGAAACCAGAATCCACACCTACCATTTACATACTGATGCCCAAAAGCCTGTGTCTCACCCATGCAACATCCACTTCAGTCCTGGGATATCTGCTCCCTTCCCCACAAATAGCTTTGCTCATGCTCTTCCTCGTGAACAGGAAGAAAGTGAAGCCTCTTTTCTCAAAGCAGAGAGACAGAGGAGCTACTACACAGAGCAAATTCAACAGCACATAAAGTATTACTCAGGAGACAGCGCCTGGTGTGGAAATGAATGTCTAGGTCAACATCAACATGCTGCAGTAACCAACTACCTCTGTCTTGACCATCTGCTTTATAAAGAGGATATTTATTTCCCCATAAACTCTACAGTGAAATACAATCACTGCTGGAAAGCATTCTTTTCTGTGTTTATGCACGCTACACAACAAAACATTTTTCACTTCCTTTAACTGGACAGAATGTGTCGCTGTGAAAATAGCTGACAAGATTCAGCACTCCAAGTAGGGAAAATACTCTAAAAGTATTTAGGTGTGTTCTGTTTCAACGAGCAGCATGATTCAAATGTATGCAAAGCTACACAAGTAAGAAATGTGTATATGCTTTAAAACTTACTTGAATGGGCTTTCAATAGATGTGGTTGTAACTTTAAAGTGCTTGTATCTTCTTGCATTCATTCTTTCATTTGTCGTGATACCCAAGCAAGATATCTTAAGACAGAAAGAATAAGTAATTTAGCTCACATAAAAATATGCAACCAAGTCCTGCATGAGACAGACTGAAAAAGGACCAAATTTACTGGTTTAAATTCCTTCTTTTGACAAAGGAGTTTTTGACTGGGGAAATTATCAGGGGCAAACATTAACCACAAGGTTTTGAAATTGATATATCTCATCAGTAACAAGTATTGTAAAAAAGGAGGACAAAAACTTACTGAAAACTTTTACCTATGCCTTAGAGGAAAATTTCTATTTCCAGGTAATCTTTCTGGAAAGATAGGTCTCATGGTTCATTAGTGACAAGTCATACTTCAAGGCTTTCAGTATGACTTTTCTTTCCTTAGAAAGGATAAAAAAAACTTGGCTTTGGTCAGATTAGAGTACAATAATGTGGCTTCAAATCACACTGAAGCAGAGTAAGAAACTGCATCCTCTTTGAAGCAACCACTCTCTGTTAAAGACATACAGCATTATTATAAGTGGGCCCCATAGCTCTTATCCTCTATTAGTCCTTATTGCTTTTCTCTGGTCTGTTTTACCTTTTTGTCATTCTGAGAATGGAAAGCAGGAGGCAGGTATTTCAACCTCTTACACAATAAAAAAAGCCATGTGAATGAGAACTGGATGATGCCTAAAACTGAGAGACAGCAGATGCTTGCCTCCTCCAGCAAGGCTGAGAGCCTGAACACTTGCTCTAGCACAATGAACATGAACATTTAAGTGACACAACTATTTGATATTCTTATGTCACTCCCAAGACACAGCATTATGAGTGAAGTGCTCTTCCATACCTGATACATCTGACACATGAGTAACACAGCCACCCACATGAAGTGAAACACACTGTTTAGAAACATCCAAAACATCCACGGAGAACAGGTAGCAATCTGTGTAACGTAGGTCCAAAATCCATCCTTTGTGTAACTTGTCTCACAGTGGAAACCCCAGTCTAGAGGAAAAAAAAGTGTCAAAAATATACAGAAGATTTAAGGTTTATTGTACAGCAACATATAATGCCCACATTAACATATTAGAATGTGTTAAATTAAATAAGAAAATGACAATGTGTCAGAAGAGCTTTACTTGCTCTTTTTTCCTTTCCAAACTCCTTGAATACATATGCACATACTTGGCTGTGATGAACAAAAACAGATCTAGGACAAGAAAAACATTATCTTCTAAATTACAATACCCAATATAGTCAAATATTAAGGTGCAGCTCAATTCCAGGATAAAAATATCCAAAACTCTGATAAGGCAAAAATCTATAAAAATCCATAAAAGGAGATAAAGTATTTTAAAGCAATTTATAAAAAAAGAAAAAAAAAATCACATTTACTCACAAGAGATACATCCATAGATCATCCAGCAGATCATAAAAAGCAGGAAGAACAGGTATCCCATAAAATAGCGATGGTTCCCTGCTCCTAAATTTGCACAACAGGGACCAAATTACTACACTTTCAGCAGAAAGACAACATGACACCAGAAAGTTTGTTTGCTTAGAAGTACTGCTTATTATTGTACACAGAAATATCTTCTATTATGTTACAACTGCAATTCAACAATTCATTTGTAACCTCTTTCCTGAACTAACAGAATTATTGATAGACAATATTTAGAGCAACATTGGTGACAGCTGTTGCAGAGCCTTCAACAGCCAGGAATTACACATCAATAAATATTTTTTAAAAGCCATTGAAAAATCATCAAACTGCAGAGTTCACTTTTTTAAAAGTAACAGAAATATGAACAAATACACAACCTTTCTTGACAATAAGCTAACTCACATCTCAGGTTTAGCTGCTTGATGAAGCTAGCAAAAATAAAATATCTAGTTAAACTTGTAAAACAAATACATGCAAAAGAACAGACAAGGCTTAAGAACTTGGCTATAATAATGAATGGGATAAAACTACTCTGTTTTACACAGAATTCTAATGCAAGAAAATTCAGTTACTAAAAGACTGATCTATTTTTAACATTAGTGGAGCTAAAAATATGCCTCTTATGTGAGTACATCATAATTCTGAAGTATTCAGACTTCCTTCTGTTTGTAAAATATGTCCAGTGTTGCAACCTTCCAACAGCTCCAGGCTGTAAACTAAATCCACTGAGATGATAATGGGCTACAAAAAGATTTGGCTGTCATCATTTACCAGCACAGCATTTACTTCTTTATTATGTCAAATGTTTTCCCTGCTAAAACAAGAGCATCCTCTGGAGGCAGAAAATAATCAAGTGCTTTTAGCAAGTAAGCTGAAAGACTGCATAAATAAGAGATGAGGAAAAACACACATATAATACAAGCTAGACTAAACATAAGACATTTCCTTGAAAATCTAACTAGTTCCTGATAATACAAAATTATGTTGTAACATTGCCTTCAATCACCTAAGGGCATATGAGAAAGTGTTGGGAATGCCCCCAAGGTATCACCTTCATTTGCATTCTAAATTTCAGAACTGTTAAGTTGCACGAAAGACATTTTTAAAATAACACAGAAGTTAAACCGTGACCTAGAAGTCCATGTGAGAGGCATCTGATGGGATGCTTCTTTCAGCAACATCTTTACTGATACTAAACCAAATTCTACCTAACAGGAAATCAAAAACGTGGCTGTAGCATTTAAAACTATAAATGAAATAGGTCCAATCTTGATCACAGTTTTAAAAAAAAGGGCTGTGGAAAACGAAACCAGAGAAACTGTATTTTGAGTAATACTGGGCAAAACACACCACTATGCTCTACAGTTGCCTCCTGGACTGGCAGGAACAGAGTCATCCTCTGCAGTTAAAATAAACTAAAAAAACATAATGCTATTTTGATACTCCATTTAAAAGATAATCATTTCTAGGCACTTGCCTGCTGTATTTTAACTAAAATTTTGGGGAAAATAATTTGCCCCAGTTGCCAATCCATTTATTTTTTTCAAATAGTCTCCACTTTTTGTCAACCTCTTCAAAATGGTAAAAATATCCCAAGTCTCTTTATGTGCCAAGTTTTATCCCCAAAGGATTTAGAGTGTCTGCAAACACTCTTACAAGATTTCTCAGTCCTATCTTTAGCAACATTCTTATCCTTCTAACACATTCCACAAAGATCCAAATTCCACCTTTCCACAAAGGCATGATTCATGTTTCCCTTTTTGGCAAACATACCACAAATGCTGTTTTAAGAATGGACTCAGTTTTGCAATCCCATGCTTAGAGTGACCACGTACCAATCTGAGAGAAAGAGAAGCCATATAAGGCTGTTCAGCCCATCACTCTCTCCAGTTCAGCTCCAGCTCCCATATTCTGATTACTAATGCTTTTTTTCCAGCATGCTTTCAAGTGCCCTAATGTTTACTTTTACCTCCAGTTACACCCCTCTGTACAGCGCCACTAAAAGATGGATTCTACTTTTCCATCATCACTGTTACTTAAAAACCATTTCCTCCACCTAACCTAATCCCATCACTCACATACTCTCTCATTACACACAAACTAAGGTCCTTCCCCCCAATTTGATTTTTATTTTTTTCCAGTTACTGATTAAAATACTGGATCTTTCTGTCCCACTGACATGTACTTCTCAGTACTCTTGCAAAACCTGAGCCCATGCTCCCCTGCCTGTTTGAATTAAAACTTACTTAGTTCTTCATTGTAAAACATCTAAAATATAAACCAAAAATATCTTAGATAATAACATCGGTAGGAAACATCAAATAGAAGGGAGTGATATAAGTTGATCTCAATCAGACTTTAGAGATGTTCTGTTACAATTTAAATGCCCGGATTGACTATTTTACTCTTGATTTTCAGATTAAACTACTCCGATTATTCATTATTAAACCTATTGGAAAGGACTACAGGGACCATTTACGGGCTGTCAGCTGTCAGTGAACCCAGATCCTAATTCCTCCCTGAGATTAAAGCTACCCCTGCTTATGTCCTAAAAAATTTAACAAGTGAAGCAAGCTGCACTCATTTCCTAGCTGAGAGGTTTTCAGTGCTCCCTGCTAATAATGGTTTTCAAATAAGTTTCTCAAAAAGTATGACTGGGAATAGCAACATTTAGAGACTTTATTTCTGTTCTATATCCATTCCTTTCATAATCACTGGGGAGAATAAAAGGCAACCTGGATGGTCAAAAAGAGGTGAATATCTCAATAGGAAATAATTCTGTATCTAAGTGCTATAATTGTAACATTTTTAAATACGTATACTTTACTATCAAATTACTGAATATTATTGGTCAAAATGAAAATTTTCACCTTATGTAATGGATAATAATCAGTTGTGGAATTGGCACATGCTTTTTCAGTAGTTAAGCTTTGCATCTTTTCATTACTAGGGTTTATGTTAACAAAAATACATATGTAGCAAACTGAATTAGAACCATTTTGAGGATGGGTGTATAATAGACTATACAAATGAGAATAATGCAGAGAACCACATGTAGAAGAAGAATTAAGCTTGAAAAAGGAAAATTAATATTTAAAAGCTTTTCTCGAGAAGCCAAGTCAATTCCACCATGAGATGAGAACAGACAAACCCTTGCAGAGCATTTCAGCGAATTACTCACCTACACAATTTCCCACCCACGGGCAGTGGTGATCGAACTTCGCTATACATCGATTGCAAACACCACAGTGTTTGGACCTCACTGGCTTCCGTATCTGTAACGGATCATAAACATTGGTGCAGAAAAGCAAGTTACCCTGACATATTTTAAATTAAAAAAAAACCAAAACCAAAACCCTCAATTGAAATGTAAATTGACTGTGCAACTGTTAATTTCTTAGACAACGTTAAACTTGATGCTAATTCTTAAAGCAATCTTAGCTATTAAGCTTAATCCATACACTGTTTAACAAAAACACCCTTACAACAGCCTTGAAATTATTTTCATGCTACCTTTGTTATACAAAGAATTATTTTTCATACAAAGTTCTTCTATCACATCAAGCTATTCAGCTTTGTACAGCAATCAGCTTAATTTCAGCTTTTAAGCCATGAAAATATGGAATGAGCTTGAGTTCCATGAATCTGTATCATTCATAACTAAGCTCTAACATAAACTTTTCACATTATTTTCTAAAGACAGAAACACAACTCAACAAGCAGAACTTTAGCAGAATGCTTAATTACTCTCAACAATTTTTCTTGAAAGATTGTCTTGAAAGAACTGGTCTGAGATACATGTGTATATATACACACTTAATTCATAGGTGCCACATCTGTATATAATTTGCCAGCTTCAAATTTGGTGATACTAACATCATTTATATTCCACATATTTCAGAGTTTTGCAGTGTAACACTGATAATCTTGAGAATTTTGTATTTGCTAGTTAACTTCCAAAGAAAAAGCACGTTATATTTGCTTTACAAAAATGAAGATTTTTTTTTCCCCTCCTGACTATTGCTAAATAGAGAAATAAACTAGATTTTTGAAAAAAAAAATTTACTAGAAGCACAACGTAATTTTACTGTGGGTTACAGAGGTAGTGGAATGCCACCTGTGATTTTCATAACTTGTTAGGTGTATAACCAACCAGCTTGGCAGACATACTGCGTATTTGGATTTTGACACTGGCAAGTTATTTCCAGAGTGATAATTTCTTTCCTCTCACTGTTCCAGTTTTTTGTGTACAGACATATTATTTATTGAAAACACTGCTTAAATATTACAAATAAATTCTGCCTTCGAAACTGCATTATTAAGGTCAAGTATGTGTTCATTACAGGAACAGTAATTTTGGCTTAGCATTAAAGAAAAAAAATAGTAACTGGTAAAATTTATTTAAAAATACATTACCAAACAGGTACTGCAGAATATACTGAGGTCCAGACTTCCTGTCTCTGCAAGTTCTACTATTGTCTGCAGGAAAAATAAAAATTAGAATTTAGTATCTAAACAAATGGTGACAAGCACTTTCACACCCATGGCTGCAAGCTCCTTATTTCAGGTACTTTCTACACACAGGAACAAATTAAATTCAGATGAAACTGATTTCGAATCTACTTTATTGAACCAACAGGCACACTTACTTCTAAATTCATTCTAGGTTATACTTACTTCTAGTCACCTACTGTGATTTCAGTGCTGCTGGTGTGACTTTTGATACCTTGGACAATTTCATACTATATACTGGACAATTTCATAAATAGTCCCTCTGATTACAGTGGGATTATAACACTACACTACAGACTAACAAAAGGATGCACAAAGGAATGTACATGGTGTGACACTCAACACTGTCCGTTCAGTATTGTCCATAAGCAAAATGCCAAATCTCAGGAGAACAGAACTGAACAAGAGCAGATGAATAGCTTTTAAATATAAGTCTCTTGCAGACCCAGGATCACTTAAGTCAGATCCACATCATTGGGTTTTGTAAACCTTTGTCTATTTTCTATGCTTTTGAACTACAGGAAAATTTTATTTGTTTATTCATTCACTTGTTTTAAGAGTGACTTGGGTTATTTTGTAACACAGAAGAAAGGAAATGATACTTTAGGAAAAAAAATCTGAAATTGTTGCTTACTACACATTTCCAAACATATTTAACTTGTTCATCTGAAATTAAAAGTATTTTCTTCCTTAGTTATTTCAAAGGTAAAGGCTAACTCAGCATTAAATACTTGAAGACAAATTATGAAAATGTTAGAAGTGCTACACTGCATGAAGGTAAGACACGTGTCCTACAGTGGTTCACATCCCTGGTAACAGAACGTTTTACCATGTGGTTAGCTGCAGTGTAAAAAAATCCAAAACACAGCCATAAGTATCTGCCTCAAGAAGTTGCATTTTGCAATTCATAGCCATTTCAACAAGGCTTTTGTAACCACACTTGCCTACTTAAGCAAGTAGATCAAATGAACTGTGTATGCGTGCAGTGTGCTCAATCCAAACCAAAGTGCCATTGTTGACTATTCTACTTAATTTAGTCCAGTTGAAGGAGGAGAATTTAGTTTGGAATTTACTTTGGCCAACTAGCAATAACAGAAATGGAATTTTCAGAGTAATTCCAAATCTGCACATTGACTAAGAACTCAGCTATAACCTAGTGCAGAATACAGGAAACTTTTAATCTACACCATCCTTTTAATAGCTATAATATTTTTATTCCTACAAAAGGACATAACACCAAGTGGTCTAATGTTGATCCATGCAAATCTTTTCACAAATAACCATGAAGTAGAAGCACAGAGCTCATTTTAGGTGGGATGCTGGCTTCTAGGAAAATTAAATAAAACAAAACAAGAAAAATGCTTCTGCTGCTTGTATAATTTTGGCATATTCAATGCTCAGTTTGGCTGCTGAGAACAATGCACCCAATTTTAAAAATAAAAATCTGAAATGCCAATAATGATATAATGTCTTGGGTATCATTAGATCACCTGTACTTTCTCTAACATTTATGACAAAATAAAAGCCCACCCCAAACTGCCAGGGGTTTTGGCTGTTTTAGCCTCAAAATGTGTGTCAGTCTAATACTTTTAGATACAAAGGTACAGAAAATTAGAGGTGATTAGAAGTCCGGAAAGCTTTTTAAAAATTAACTAACACTTTTCCCATAATGGGCTATTTGTTTCAGTAAGGCAAAAGTCTGAAAGTACTTCTATTTTCATTTAACTGCTTTTCAAACCTTTTTAATTGAAAATTTAAGTTACAATTCTGTTTTGCTACTCAAAATGACCAATATGCAACTTTGCACCAGTAAGACCTGAAATGCATTCCACATGTTAAAAAAAAAAAAGAAATCTGGAAGACTTTTCAACATTTTAAACCTTTTTAATCCAACTTATTGAAATTTAATGTACTGAAGAGCAAATGAACTACTCTGATCAGCTGGTGGAAGGCTGCTGAAGAACAAGTTCAATGTATCTCTTGGCTTTACCTTTTTCTTTTGTTCTTCTGTGGCTTTGATGATTCCTGGATCAGATTTCCAGGATTTTCCAAAGTTGTAGAAAAGTGCAACACTATTAGCAAGGAACGGAAGATGTATAAAGAAAAAATTGAGATGTGTTTACAGTCAAGGAATCTCAAGTATAAAACTGAATCTCCTCTTGAACATTCTCACTGATAATTCTGAAATAAAACTAATTAAATTTAAATTTTACTAATGCCATTGAGGCAGTGTCTTTTAAATTAACAAAATTCTGCACTGCTGTAAGAACTAGCTTGGTACTCAGCATTTTTATTGCTCAACCTTCAAAACTTACTTTTAAGAATGGTGTGTTCCATAAAGTATTTCTAAAACATTTACCCTTCCAAAGAATGAATAATGATAGCCCAGTTTTTGCAACTGTTTTCCCTTTTAATTAAATTAAATCCCATGAAATTTATCTTCTTAATAACTATTTCCTGTTTTCTGAATAAACACTTTGGAGCTCTATTTATAAGACAGACATTTGACTGCCTATGTCTTCAGTGGCCTGACATTCCTGTGATATCACAGGACAGGCTGTTTCTAGCCATAGAAGGAATTGTGCTGCAATGGCCACTGTTGCATGGCAATCATGTCCCAACACCACTTATCTCCAAGAAAGGCATGTCTGAAACCTGGTCCTGTAATAGGGTATTACCCATATTTTGCTTCAATGAAAGCTATTTTAAACATACTAATATGTCCAATACTTAAAAAACCACTGGATTTATTATTCTCTGGAAGTGTTTATAAAATCACTTACCATAAAGACAGAAAATAACCATTTGTGTTAAAATACATTTCCGGCATTCAATGTCTTCCCACGTAACATGCCTAGTCTTACAGCACTTGACATTTCTTCAGAGAACTAAAACATTTTTAGCAGTGACATAGAAAAACCAAATACTTCAGATATTTCTCTTCCACAAAAGGAAAACTGTTTATTCTCATAAAGCTACAAAAGACCTCATAAACCTGAAGAAAGACACCTGCTGTCAGCTGCCAGTCATGACTGCAAGGAGATGCCCTACTTGACAAATCAATCAGTGGTGGCAGACGCCTCTACAGCATTATCCAAACAAAAAGGACAACTATCACTCAGGCACAAATCACTACACACCCAAATTACACCATGTTTTGAGAAACTTGGGTACATACAGATCTAACTTGTGGTGCAAAAAAAGCAAACAAGTAGAAGTAGGCCTCTTTTTGATTTCTGAAATGCTAACAAAGTCTCATTGTTTATGTGAAGTGTACCCCAAATAATTTTTGTTTTCTTCCTGTAGGGGCAAAGAATTGGCTGTGAATTTTTAATAAAAAAATACTGGCAAGTCAAATTAAAATTTTAATAATGTACATTGTATACTAGAATGTTAGTATTAGCTCCCTAAAGGCAATTAATCTTTCCAGTAATAAGATGTTTCCTGCAAGGTGGAAAAAACATCAGCTATACTACAATCTAAACACTCATTCTATTTTATACATCAGAGATGAAAAGCTCTGACTTCAAAATTACACAATCTAACATCTTCCTATTTTTTTTCCTAAAGCTACCTGCTGCTAAGAATAAGTTGGTGCAACTGAACTGCTTAGCTAGAGAAGATTACACTTTCTTTAGAATACTAAACAATCACTGGGGTTTTTACAACGGTGAAAACTGTTTTTTCATTAAAAGTACCTTAATCAGACAACTGTTACAAACGATAAAGGTACCACTGAAACCAATTTTACAACCCATTTCTAATTACTATATGTCATGTTTAGACTTTTAAAGAAGATATGGGAAAAGACAAAGAGGGTTTTCATAACCTTAATGCTTTGGAATTGTTTTTTTACAAACTAAAATTTGGATAACCTGTAAAAAAGAAGCTGCCCATTTTCTCAACTTATTCTTCCCCCATCTGACTTCCTAAAATACAGAGACAACACAAGTGATGTCCCACAGAGCCTGTTTTGCCTGTCCTTTTATCATGGTGGCATCAGATGAGTGCAATGCTGACAATGTAAATGGTGGCAGATAAGGTACTTCTGTTCTGCAGTTGGGAGACTACATGAGAATTTAAGTTTTCTTCTCCAGGGTATTTCCAGCATGTGATGTATATACACAATTTCAGCTGTCGGATTTATCTTACCCACTTTAAATCACTCAGTATGCCTTCACAGACATCAGAAAGGAAAAATGGCCATGTCCAATCTATCTTCAGTATAAAGATATTTAAATAAGGTAAGGAAAGCACAGCCTTACAAGTGGCTATTTTTTGTCACTGGCTATGAAGAGTGTTTAAACTTCAATACAGATGTCCACACTAGGGGTATCTAAAATCACGCTGAACTCCCCTCTCAAGTTTACTTCCAAAGAGATGTTACCAACTTGCATCACAAACATCTCTCAAAACTCTTCACATGTAAGAAACCCTTGTAAGTTTGCAACAGCTTCAAAGTAGGGAACTGGTTCTCTAAAACAAGTGCCTTGTTTTATGTTGACATCCTCATTTACAGCTACACAAAGAAAAAGTACATTACCATATTATTCAGGGCTACAAAATGCATAATATACCAGCTATTCACATCTCCTGCCTTGCCACCAATTTGCTCGCTTTTATGCAGCTTCCCCAGTTATCATTGAGAGACAAAGCAGAAACACCCATGAAACACTTCCTACTTTTAGTCCTGATCAATATCCTTTAATTATTAGAACAAATACACAAGGG
Organism: Lichenostomus cassidix; assembly: GCF_008360975.1. Lineage (NCBI taxonomy): Eukaryota > Metazoa > Chordata > Aves > Passeriformes > Meliphagidae > Lichenostomus > Lichenostomus cassidix. The sequence goes on along the minus strand of NC_139480.1, from coordinate 36,594,511 downwards.
TGAAAATTATTCCAGGAATTGGAACCAAAAAGGGCATCCCATTAAAAAGAAAATTAAAACCAAACAAGCACCACACAACCTCTAAGTGAGGTAAACATGGGATGAGTTAATTTTTCATCATGAACTGCAGTCTGTTTAAAAGGCCCTAAACACGTGCAGCTTCCTGCTATCAGACATCATACAAGTCTGAAATCAAGCCAAAATGCACGTTATAGACCCAGATGTACCATTTCACAAACTAAGAATCCTTTTCTCCTACACAGAAAATCTGCAGCCAGTGTAAGCTGTTAGAGATCAATACATGCTGATGAACCTGCCAATTCACAGAATCACAGCATCACAGAATGGGTCAGGTTGGAAGGTACCACAGTGGGTCATCTGGTCCAACCTCCCTGCTCAAGCAGGGTCATCCCAGAGCACATGGCACAGCATTGTGTCCAGACAGTTCTGGAATATTTCCAGGGAGGGAGACTCCACAGCCTCTCTGGGCAATCTGTTCCAGTGCATGCTTACCCCCTCAGTAAAGAAATTCCTTCTCATGTTCAGGTGGAACTTCCTGTGCATCAGTTTCTGCCCATCATCTCTTGTCCTATTGCTTGGCACCACCAAGAAGAGCCTGGAAACATCCTCTGACACCCTCCCTTCACATACTCATAGACATTGATGAGGTCCCCTCTGTCATCTCTTCTCAAGCCTGGATAGGCCCAACTCCCTCAGCCTTTCCTTTTAAAGATGTCCCAAATCCCCAGCTCATAGCAGCTGTACATCTGGATCTGAGTCCAGGTAGGTAACAGCAGATAGCTACACGAGAAGCCTCATTTAACTAAGCATTTATTAGACAAAATCCATTTGTAATTAACTGAAGCTCTGTAAAAGCCCTGTACACCCATTTCTATCAGTCATAAAAGAATGCCTTAGCTTGCAAAAAAATTAATTTAGCTTATTTCCTCCACCCCAGGATTTTTTTTTTTTAAACTTTAGAAATTTAGACACAAGAACAGAAGTTCTGGATAGCTGGTCCCAGAGTCTGGATTTTTGGGGTCTTTGGTTCAGTAGAAACATGACTGCTGACTTCTTTTTTTCTGCATGCAAGGCTTTTTGCTCTTTTCCTGAAATTAATTTTGGTAAGAAGAATTTTTTTTAACCACTTAGGTGTACCAATTAGCTTGTTACAGTTTTCAAAATCCTATGCCATTGTATCAGCTTTGCAAAAGAATGAAAATCATAATGAATTCTGTTACACTTAGTTTTAAAATGATCCCTAACTGAAAAAGTGTGCAATGCTTGTTTTCTTTAACCTAGACCCCATCAATTGGTATATTTAAAATAAGATAATCAATAAAGTATTAGTCAATGATTAATTATTTAAAAAATACATAAATTTCCTTACATAATCTCATTATTTCAGCATTGCAAATAGGATGCAATAGCCATAAAAGATTGTTTAATTAAAACTGCACACTTCCATTTGCACCAAATGGAAGCAGACGAAACAAAAAAAATACTCTGAATATTTTGGGTTACAGCAAACTCTGATGTCTTAGAAGCACAGAGAAGTGTAAGAACCTTTTGACATAACAGGCAGTATTTGTTCAGCTGGAACTCAAAAGACTGCAGGAACAACTGAGATATGATCTTGGTAGGTGTGCCCTGGACATTTACAGGACACAAGAGAATGCTCTACCTATAAATGGTAATGAAAAAGAGCGAAACGTGAAATTCTAGTCTCACATTATTAAAAGTGTAATTTAAATGAATTTTTTTTTAAAAATAAAACTAAATTAAAACACAGTGATTCAGCAGTGTGTAGAACTTTTGAGGGCATTTTCACTCCTACTCTGCAAACAGTAGAAGACAAGAATACATTAATAGAGCAAGACATAACTATCCTTTGTTACAGTCAAAATATAGTTACAGGAAAGCAGCAAAACAGTGGCAGGGAGGCATAAGATCATAAACTCATATACATACTCATATATACACAGATCATATTCTTCATTCTCAGCAAGAATAGCATTTCTACTTTAATGACAACACCAGACTCAGAAGCTGCTGAGAAAAATCTGATAGAATAGAAACATATACAAAAAAAAAAAATCTTGCATTTTCAATATTGGCTTTTTAAAAGACACATCATTAAATCTTAGAATTTAGAGCCTTATTTTCCATGTGACCACACTGAAATTCAAGAAAATGCACTGTAAATATTTGGCTTTTTTTTTATGATACATTGTATTGATTGCCCTTTTCTGTCCCATTAGGATTAAACACACAAGAGCTAATGATCTTCCAGGCACCTTCAAGGTATCTACAAGAAAAGAAAATTCCTATCAAACACCCAAATATTAAAATGGCACTTGCAGCAATTAAGATCTTTGTTATTTATTATTTTAAGTTCCAGTACGACAATTCCTGATAGTTGTTAAAGGTTAAGAACTTTCTTCCCTGACCCAAAGACAGTCAGAATTTGTGAAAACTACCAGGAAAGGTTTTATCACTTGAAAACTACAAAGTTTAAAGCAGTACTCTACTCTACTGTAAGCAATCACATAAAGCTGTGAAAATACAGGAACTCTTTATCCGACCACGATGCTGTGCCTCATGCTATAAAAATAGATCAGGCATGCAATTTTTTAAAAAATTTTTTTTTTTTTTTTTGCAATAAAGCTACAGGGCAGTTTTCCAGAAGAATGAATTTGGAATCTCATTACAAAGACTTCCAATTAAAAATCACCAATTAAAGGAAGATGGCCTCAAGCACTTGGTCTCCAAATATGCTTGTCAGAGAATTGTGTCAGCTCTAATGAAAGTAATTAGTAACTGAAGGTCTTAGACCACTACTTCTGTGTACAAAGACTGTTGCAAAGGTTGTGAGACACCAACTTGGGACAGAAGCAGGACAGTATCTTACTGACATTCTGAAGTCAGGTTTTATTAGAGTAATTAATTGTCTATACATCTAGTGAACAATTAACATCATTCTATGACCAAAAAATATGCCAAACTTCAAGCTACTTAATCAGAATGACTAACAGAAATAAAAATCTAAGAAAGTTGGTACCAATATGAAGGAAATATGAGCTTCAGGATAAAAACCTCACAATTTGCCAGCCTTAAGGGACAGCTTTCTATACCAAGATACAGGCTATCGTGAAGTCGTGTAGCCATTTTAACATGGTCAAGGACTTAAAATCAAAATTGGACGCATTCTTAGATTTGGTCGAAGCTGATACTATGTTAGCACAAGAAAGCATTTCACAGTAGCTCAACATCTGCAAACCAAAACATGTACCAGCATTGGAAAACATGAGCTTTTATTTCTAACTACTGCTTTTTAAAATCTTACATATTCATTTTGTACTCACTTTTCTCACTTTTCTCATTCTGCAGTCACTAGTAAATTTGAGTAAAAACATAAAAAACCAGGCCAGGCAGAGTGACTGGTAGTAGGACTGACATTTCTAATTAATGGTATCAAGACATACTAATATTGGTGTCATTCTTTTTTTTTTTTTTTTTTTTTTACAGCAACTAGATTTTAATTTTTAAGCTTGTGGGGTTTTTTTTAAACATGCCATAACAGTAATGGGACTACTGTTCACAGCAGCATCTTTGCAAACACTGCCAGAATGGAAGCTAAAGGCAGCATGGAAGTAGGATGTCCTCTCTGTTCTCAACCCAAAAATACAAGGCTGATTTAGTTAGGGTTGCGGAACATATCAACAAGACACCAAAACAAATGGACTCCTACTGTCCTATTTCATGGCAATCCCCTTCAGGATTAAAAAAAACCCAGTTGCTAAAAAAGCCAAACCAACATCCTCATAAAATTCACTTGAATTATTTACAACTGTAAGAACTGTATTAAACATCAAATCTCTATTTTGTTTTCTTGGCTACTGAAATTACAATACCCAAGGAAGTTGTTTAAAAATTTAAATCTATTTCCTTGCCATGGAAAACTGACATTCCCTACTGAGCTCTGAATCAATTTCTACTTCCAAGAGTAAGGGAAAATCATATCTAGACAGACAACGAAAACCACAAGAAGATGAGCATATGTTCAATCTCTATAATCTAGCGTTGTTGATACACATATTTTCAAAGTAACTGAAAATATAGTTAACAAATGTATCTAAAGTTTGTATGAAATGGAATTTCCAAAATCTTTAGGAAGATCTAACTGAAACCAATTCTACTGGAATTGACACAGACCATGAAGTGGCCGACTGCTTTTCAGAAAAGTAGTGTCTAAAAAATGCAGTGTCTAAATGTGTCACCTCACAGCCAGAGAATATTTTACCAAGTTGCTAACATTTCCTCCACATAAGAAACTGGTAAAGCAAAGGAAATTTTGCAGACTATTGTAAGGAAATTTAGAGGAAAATCTTTTACTTAGTGAAGCACAGCACTAGCGTGCACATTTTTAAAGCAATAAAATAATTACCATTAAGACAGAAAGCAATGTTTAATGGAGATCCCCTTTTCAAAATTTGTATTAGTTTACTTACTGTTATATGCAGGATATAGCTGTATAATTCCTCATACTATGAACACAAAAAAATACTACTGTACACAAAAAAGGATATCATTCCAAAACCAGAAGAACCACGTCACATACATCCAGAATTTTGTTGCCAAATATATTCCAAGGGGCAGTGCACTGTGCATGGAGTGATCAAAGAATGACCTGTAATGTAGGAAAAATGTCACACAGTAAGTTTCGATACATAAAATGTAAATCCTGAACTACTGCTTCAGGAAAACACTTCATACTAAAATATGTGTTATATGTGATATTGCAAAATATGCTATAAATACATTTTTCCTCACTTTTCTGTTCAAAGTTCATGAGAAATTCCCTTTTTCAACCTGCCAAGACAGGCAAAATTAGTAAATACTCATGGTAAAACTACACTCTGAAAGCAGTTAGGAACCTGTGGGAATCTCAGCCACATGGACAGTGGTTGCAAACTATATTCACTTTTCAGATTCCAGTGCTAAAGACATTTTGGACAACCCATACAATGAAAACTGCATGTTAAAATTACTTCAGTAAGAAAAAAGCTTAAGAGACCTTGGTGTTATCGGCTTATATCCTTGAAATATTTCAGATTGCTGAATATTTTGCTTCTGCTACAACTGCCAATAAAAAGTTGGAAAAAAATCCAGACAAATTCATTTCCCAGATCACTACATTTGCCAAGTTCTAAGATAAAATGCTGCCATATTAATTAAAAAAAAAAAGCCATCAGAATTATTTTACATTTTCTTACACTCTTGCATTTGAAAGACTCTTCTGAATTAAGTTCAATATAGTTGAGACTAATTAGGTTACTCCATATTCAAGAAGAAATTGCTATGAAACTTATGGAAAGCAACACTCTAAACAGCTAACATCCCTGAAATAAAATTTCTGCATCATCTGCCTAAACATCCTTATATTGATCCATTTTGCTTTTTGTGCTGGTGGTTCCCTCAGGGCTGCAACAGACAAATGTGTGCAGGGAGTACTTTCCATTTCCCTTCTGTACTCCCTTACGGTATCTCTCTCTTCTCTAGTGGAAGTTCCTTATGTCTTTGGAGAAAACCCAGTAAGGAACATGAACTCATCTGATGAATAATAAGTGAATATACATTTGGACACAGTAACTGTAACAGTAGGTACTCTGCACTAATCTTTCTTTCAGTGACTTCTGTGCATTTTTGTGTGTGTGAAAGTAGGGAGGAAAACACAGCTAAGCAGTTTAGTTAAAATTCAACAGGGAAAGAAAACACTATTATAATAACAGGACAAGCTGAATTCAAACCTGGGCTTTGTGAAAAACACTTCAAAAAGGATTTATACTAGACATTAAGCAATGAATAAGAGACAATAAGAATGTTAATCCTGAACACAGGTCAGGTAGGCCAAAAAAATAAAACTTGACAAAACACAGATCTTGAGACATTGGAAGAAATCTTGTCCTTCCTTTCTATAGGAGGCACAGTTGAGGATTTGCAGTGTCAAATAACTTTTTTGTGGGAGGGGGTCAGCAAATTGCATAGCCTCAGAGGTGACAAAAAGACTAAACAGATCATCTCCAAGATGCTGCAAAAGCTTCACAACCTTTCACTTCCCTCCTGGTCTACTAAATTCACTAAAATCTTATGAACTTGGTTTAAGGAACAGATATATTTTCTTCCTTATATAGAGAGAAAAGGGAAGCAAGTGGTTCTAAATAAACATGACATCCAACCCCAGAAAAGCAGAAAGCTCCTAAGCATGGGGATACAACAAGTTCTCCTATCCATGCCACCCATGATAACAAAAGCAAAGGAGGTATGACGTAGTCTACAGATCTTGAAAATCCACTGGAACAGGACTACACAAATGTGTGTGTCTCTCTGTGCATGCATATTTGTAGGTGCATTTACAGACATCTAAAGTAATCATAAATACAACTAAAAGTCTATGTGATCAGGTAACAAAAAACACTGTTAGAAAGCAGCCTTTTGCTTTAGTCACTTCTTTCCAGAACAACAGAAGCTACAAAATCCGATTCTGACTTAATTTCTCTCTATAAATCTCTTTAGATGTCTTTGTGTATTTAAATTATTAAAAGAAAACAGTTTTAATAGCACACTTGCACATTGTCTTTATTACTTTATAGTAACTTTTCCAATGCCTGCTTTCTGAAATATTCATGCTGATAACTCTGCAGACAGACATTCAGCACCCTCCTCTGGATAATGACTGAACTTCTGTTCTGCTGTTGGCTTCTATTAGCTCAGTGGTATTCACCCAAGATAATTCCATTTGTTATGCAAGACAACAGAGCATTACAGGAGCTATAGTTGCACAAGATCTTTCCCAGAGATAAAGAGCAATTCCAACAAATGCAATTTTAAGGTTATCTATCCAGTAAAGATGCCAGCAAAATACTTCTTGCATGCACACTAAACAGTGTGTCTGTAAAACACTTACTTTGAAAGAAACTGTACCATAGCCCAAACGCCGCCATACATCAGCCCTTTAATGAGCCAAGAATCAATGTCTAGGTCTGCTATAAACCCAACAAGCCAAATAACTAGGAAAGGAGTTCCCAGCATCACCTTCTGACGGAATTCCTATATAGAAACAAACACCAGTAAGCAACTCTATTTTCAGGAACAGATTGTATAGTAATATTCTCTAATAAACAGAACAGTCATGAAAACTTAAATTTTCAGGAAGCTTGACACTGGGGGATAAATCTTCATAAATTTTTCTAATTTCCCATATTTACATACCTCCAATGAATTTGTAAGGAAAATAAACTTTCCTAAAATTATATTACAAATCAGTAACTTTGTTTTAAAACTGTCTTCTAGAGACTTTGCTGTTAATCCAGAATCAAGGGAACATTAGCTCTTTTTTAAGAATCTGTACATGTATAAACTGCCACACAGCACGACAATCTCAGTAAACTTTCATTACTCATGTAACTGCAGTCTTTAAGTCATACCAAAGCATCTATGAATAAAGATAGGACCTTGTTCTGTCTTAGACTATGTGGTTGCTACTCCCGATGAGAGCACCAAACTCCATCCATATAATGAAAGCACAGTGACTATGAAAAGTACAAATCACTTCAGGTCAATAATCACTGCATCCTTAGAGTGCCACAGGGTTAAAGCACAGACTGCAGCAGTACTTTGAGCACCTTGATGCAATGTATCTTTAGATCAAAAAGTTGTAACAAATCAGTGGTAGCAACACTTAATATCCAGCACAACCCTCTGCCTGAGTGATGATGGATACTAAGGAGAAACATTAACTCTATATAAAGTTAGCAACCAATAGGCAGGAGGACAATTCTGCATCCTAGAGCAGTATGTTAACCCTTACACCCTCATTTCCCGCCTCTTCTATCTGCAGTATTAACCTGACAAGCAAAAGGCCACCACATTAGAGATTTATATATTACATTTTACTGCCAAGACTGACTGCTACTTTCATTCAACAGAGTAACTTTAAACAATACATAATTAGAGAAGAGATCAGAGCTCAGGATACCCAAAACACTTCTTTCCTCAGCTACCTGACGGTCAGCTTTGGAAAGTCTTGGTTAACCCCAACAATACGAAACCACTCAATACTTTTCTAACATTTAGTCAGCACAAAAACTAAAAGCTAAGTGTGTGGAGGCTTAGCGTTTTATTTCTTGCTGCCCTAAATAAAGCACTTTTTTTTTTCTTTTGCAATTACTTTTGTCATAATAAAAAGATATTTCTTAAAGCTGAAATGCAGGTAAACCACAGTCCTGAACTGTTTCACTTAAACAACATACAGGTCCCCAAGGCAAGAGCAGCAGTAAAATTGATTTACGTGTTATACTACTACTTACCTTATCTGCTTTTAATTTTCTCAGAAAGGATGGACTATCATACCCCTTTGCCTGTCTTGCTTCCTGCAGGTGATTGATCATCCAAACGTTCTTCCTTTGTTTTGCAAGATCAAGTGGTGATTCTCCCTGTCAAGAGTATAAAGTGGAAAACATCCAATTTAAAAATAAAATGCATATAGAGCACTTTTGAAACAGAAGACTGGCTATTAAAAACAATACATTTTAAATGAGTTTAACGACATTCTGGCATATTTTTACTCTGCAGCTTACTTGACACAAAACATCATTCATTCCTTTTGGTTTTTCATTCATAACTATACAAGTGTGGACAGGTTGAACATTAAATGCATGATCCTGACAAGATGTATGTCCTGACATAGTAATAATTGTTGCCTTTTCCATAGAACATCTATGTTCCACTATTCTACACACAGTCTACTAGTCTGTAAATGAAAGACTGTGCTTCCCCCTCAGCTATTGACAGGCAGCAGAAATCAAGCAAAGAATAAAAACTCGTGACCCACTGGATCATGGAAACTCTCCCAAGTCTAAAGCCAGACTTCTTAGTTAATTCTCTGCCTTTTTGGCAAAGTTGCTAATATTACTGAAGGCTTCTATAAGGATTTTCTTTTTCCACAAGCTTAATGTGCTTATGTTCATTTCAGTAACTGAAGTCCTAGGAAGAAAACAGGGAAGAAAAAACTGATTGCTCATGTCCAGCTTCTTTCAAATCTCTGAGCTTTTACGCTGAGCTTATGTTTAATGTATTTTGGGTGCTAAGCCAGCAATGGCCCAGGCTTTTATTTTTGTAATTTCAGAAAGGACTAACAGATGAAGCAAAAGAGAAACACAGAGCAAGAGATACAGGGACTAAAGGTGCCTCCCAAACTGATTTGATTTTACTGCTTTTTAAACATTTAGGAAGAGAGCTAAATGAAAGTCATTGACTTGGTCTAAAATTATAGAGGAGGCAAGAGACAACCAATTGCAGGTACCTCCAGCTTCAGTTTTGCATTTGACTCTTCCTCTCTTCTACTGGAGTTAACTCCCCTCCTAAACAAACCATTCATGGAGGCTTGAAAAATGGCTGAATGCTTCATCGCTCGGCCCCCTCCTAAAAAAAAAGTGAGACAGGTACTAGAAACTGAAACTACCCAGAAAGGGCAATAATTACTACAGACAGAAGCGATTTCCAAGATTAAAAACTAGTTAGCTACCTATATCCCATAGAAAGACAATGGGAATCAAGTACTTAACTGTCATTTTTGCCTTTGAAATCTTGCTGCAAATCTTTAGGAGAGTAAATAACATAGACTACAAATTACAAAGTGAAGCTTTTTGCTACTTAACAGGACCTTTCACACCTTCTGTGCAGGAAGTTTACCTAGCAAAATCAGTTAAAAAAATAACCTTCTGACTTAACTTGGCTTCAAAATTATCTAGCCAGATGTTAAAAAAAAAAAAAACAGAGTAAGTTAATTCCATTCTCAAAAGAAATGCCTGAAATCAAACTATTGGTGCCTGTTTCATCACAAGTTTATTTGCACCTTCAAGTGATAATATATGGGCAACTCCAGAGATGCTGTTGTTTTAATATCACCTTATATATCCAGACTGTAAAGTTTACCTGTGGACAAGCAATCCCCTCTGGGAGTTGATCTCCCAAGTAAATCCTGAAGTTGTCTTGGGATCCAGCTGAGCATCCCTTCCACTAGAGGGCCATGAGACACCTAGGAACTGCCTAGATAAAAAAATTGAGGGAGCTTTAAAGAAGTCTTTGACTATGCTTCCCATCATCTGGCCATTTTAATATTTTCCTTGTCTTTACAGGAATAGTGAATGGCTGACTTGCTTAAAAATTAAAAAAAAAAAGTATATTGGGGAACTTAATCTAGTAACACACCTAAAACTGTCAGCAAACAATAAGGCTTCAATAATATATATTTTAAGTATTTAGATAGAATAATCTGAAGAGTCATTAGAATAGGGAACTGTACATGTAGACTTCCACAGACAAACCTAAAGTACACTACATAATCAAGAAACTACATTTAAAGCTCAATAAACAATTCATTTACAGATTTAAAAAAAATCTTCTTTAGTAAGAGCTCTTTTAGGTCTCTATATCTCTCTAGTAAAAAAAGGAGTTTCCGTTCATACTTAAAATTTACAAGTTTTCCCCAAGTCCCCAGAGATAGCCCAGCTCCCTGGGAAATCCTGTCCTCATCTGCCCAATCTGTCTACTGGTGTGGCAAGATAATTTCCTTAAGAAAAAAAATCAACCGAACAAAAAAAACCCCTCTACTTTGATTACTGTATAGCAGCTTCCAACATTAATCTAGTTCTCAAAAAGGAAAAAAGAAAGTATCTTACTACCAAAAGGAAAATACTAATTTCTTGTAGAGCATAATAAAAAGGGGAAAATTACAAAAAAGGACTAACTCACTGCTTGTATCAAGCTTTGCTCTAGAACAGGAGTGGTATTGTTCAAATTGTTCAAATACTTCACAAACTGTCATGCGAAGAACACCTTACTGAGATGACTGGTCCCAGTTTGTTCCAAGCCTAGGCAGCCAGCAGCCCATGCCTTTCTAACACTGAGTAGAGCTGATAACAATAAAGTCACACCTCGCCTCTAATATTTCAGTCTTCATCATTTGAAGATGAAGACAATGACTTCAAAAGACTTCATCATTTGAAGAAGATGAGCAGCTTTCAGTCAATGTATTTCTTTAATCTCAGCTGTGTAACCATCATTCTTGGTCAATTCTGTGGGCTGAGAAAACGACTTCACTAGGTAGCACTGCAGAAATCTGGAAGTGACTGCATCAGAAAGAAGCCTTTCACAATTCCTTTTATTTCTGAGGAAACATGAGCCAGACACTTAACAATGAGTTTTTGGCTCAAAGAAATTTTCTTTTGCTGAACAGTTAAAAGAGGGACACAAAACTGAGTTTCTATTTGCCTTTAAGAATCAACCAAATTTTTGTATTTCCTATATTTTTACTACCACTTAAATCAGTATCTGTTATAAAATCACTGGATGGCAAAACTGCCATTGCTCAAATGATTCTGATTCTCTGAAGATCCTAAAAACCTGGGAAGGCATGCAAGAAACCTAGCCTCCACTGCAGAAGATAGGCAGTGGTCAGTGAAACCAGGCACATGTCTTCTGGCATGACTGGAAAGATATCATGATCCAGCAGGTTCAAAAACCTATTTTTCTACTGACTGCTGCTGTCTGTCAATAAAGAAGGCAAGATCACGGACTACTTCAGGCTAGCAGATACCTTTTCATATAGCTGAACACAGAAATTTTTCTTACAGATTTCATAGGAGTCCAGACATGCAGGTAAGGTGATGACTTTAGAACTCTCACCACACTAATCAGTCTGTCAATACAAGCAAGGTATGACACACTGATTTTTTTTTCCCACAAAAATACCTTAATTTTTTACCATAGGTGGCATAGGAAAATAGCTTTTCAACATAAGAAGTGAGACTGGAAGCATAATTCATCCACACAACTGACCTTACAGACCAGGAATAATTAATATATATTCCCCTCAGTGCATGCAAGAGGCTAGCTGATTTGTTTTAAACATGTAAAAAGCTATGTTATTTCTTCTAATGAGTTTTCATTCATGATTATGAACATTTCTGATATTCTGAAGTGGATGCAGGACCTAAAAAGTTGCCAGCAAAATTTGGCTACACTCTTAAAAAGGCTGTTCCATGCTCTTCAAGAAAGGTGCATGGATATTTTTTTGCATATTTCTACCACTTGTGGCCAAGCAAAATAGGCCCTGGCCACCTTAATTAGTAGGAAAAATGGTGAAAGGACAAATAAATTAAGTTACAGCTGTGTTTTCAAGTGCAACCACTCTGTAACACTCTTTAAGTGGAAAATACAAGTATTTGAAGAGAAATGGAGAATTCTTTTTCTGCTAAAGTGAATTCTTTTTCTAAAGTAAATTCTTCTCCGACACCACAGAAAAAACAGCTTGAGTAGCAAAATACATCTAATTTGATATACATGGTATCTAGAGGTAATGGACAAATCCACATTCCAAAGGCACACCTCCCAAGGCTGAAGAAGCTCCCAGTCTATGGCAGAAATTCCAAGAGTGGTTTTGCTGGTCTAACATGCTGGAGTTGGGCTCTGTTAGTACAGAATCTAGACTCGTTAAGAAATTCTGGTAATCAGGTAAATTAAGTTCATATGCAACAAAAGAGCCCCTTTGCTTATTTTACTCCTACTAGCATTTTCAGGCCTCCAGTTTGGTTCCTGGCACTGGGAGATGGACTAGACCATTTGTCAGCTCTCTGGAACAGGAAATGTGTCTCATCTCACTCCAACAATCACCCCAGAACTTCACTGGAAGATATTCAATTTTGCAGATTTCCAATTTTGCATCCAAATACACCAGTCTTCATACATGCAGTCTAACTGCACACCCCACTCCCACATATTTACATATAATCACTGTTACATTATTTACTTGAGTATCTTTTATGGTGCAGATCTAGTGGTTATGCATTGTTAGGGAAAAAACTGATTCCCAAATGACACATTAGTGGCATGGCTTTTCATGATCCCACCATACCCACAATAGTAACCTATTCTTGAGATTTATCATAGGCTCTGTTATTTCTGCCTCAAACCACTTACAATTAAAACAGACCAAACGTTTACCTTAATATTTTGAGCATCAACATTAGCTCCAGCTTCTAACAGAAGACTAATAACTGTAGTATTTCCTGCTAGCACAGCCCAGTGCAATGCTGTGTTTTTGTGGTATTTGTCTCCCAGATTAACCGAAACATTAAATGTAAGTAGTAATCGCGTTGGATCCACACTAGAAAAGAAAATTCTTGTTAGATCTACAGATGAACTCACATACCAACTTATAATGTTGATGCATTCAATTTCTACGAAGATCATTGATCAGGTACACCATGTAATAGCAAAGTGACATTTTTTGCTGTCTATTATGAATTACTAAAAATCTCTTCCCACCAAAACAAACCACAATTCTGTTGACTTTTAAAGATCTGTCTAAGACAGCTCATTCTGGGATGTCATGAAACATTTGTTCTACAATTCTAGTTTTGTGTTTGCCAAAATCTTACACTACTAACAGATTTGTAAAAATATGCACATGATTATATATACTTGAACAACAAAAGTTCAAAACATGTTATGTTTCCACTTCACAATCCGTAAGATGAAAACAAAATAGGATGAGAAAGATGGTAATGGCAGATATTGGTAAGAGCTAGTTTGTATTCCTCCCAACAATTGATGGAGATAGGCCCTACCAAACAGGAATCTAACTCAAACATTTGTTCTTTGGAGAAGTGTTATTTTTAATCTGTTTTTTCTAATTATCTCCAAAGGAAGGATTAGTGAGTACTTCTTCATAGCACCTCCTTTCTTGAAAAAGTAATTGTACTGGGTTTGGCTGAAATCAAGTTAATCTTCTCCATAGTAGCTCCTATAGTGGTATGTTTAGCATTTGTGAGCAAAGCAGTACAGATAACACAGGGATGTTATAGCTATATATAGCTATATGGCCATTGCTGACACAGGGTCAAGGGCTTTGCTGTTCCTCATGCTGCCCTGCCAGTGAGCAAGATGGGGGTGCACAAGAAGTTGGCAGGGGACACAGCTGTGACAGCCAACCCCAAGTGACCACAGAGCTAACCAATATTGCACGGCAGTGTGCTCAGCAATAAAAAATGGGGGTGAGAAGTAGAAAGCAGAGGACATTCAGAGTTACAGCATCTGCCTTGCCAAGTAACTGTTACAGGTGATGGAGCCCTGCTGACCTGGAAATGGCTGAACTTCTGCCTACTGAATGAATTAGTTATTTTGCTTTATCTATTAAACTGTCATTATTGCAACAAACGAGTTTTCTCTCTTTTACCCTCCTGATTCTCCTCCTCATTCCACTTGGTCTGAGTGAGGAAGTGGCTGTGTGGGGCTGAGCTGCCAAGTGGAATGAATTCATAATAACCATAAATGACGAAAGATAAAATGGCAACTGTGAAAAGAACATGGACTAGTTAACAACAGAAAAAAAACTTGCAAAAAACCCCAAAACCAGTCACTACTACATGTCACTCGGTTAGCATTAAGAGAAAGTCAAAACTGCACATATTACCTATGTGTTCTGTAAGCTGCCCACATTAAAGGTGTCATTCCATTTTGATCCATCATATCTACATCCTAAAAAAAAAAAAAGAAAGAAAAGTGGGTGAGATAAGTAAGCAGACTCAAAATCCAGCAGATGCAAGGTTTGCAATGAGAAGCAGTGTTCTAAGACTAATCATCTGAATTGGAAGAAAAACTGGCAAGCTTTTAGCACTCAAATAGTATTTAAAAAGTGAAAATAAACATTAATGCCACCATTGCCAAAATATAACTATTTCAATCTATTTCAGAAACTATGAAACTGTCATGCTGTATAGGATCAGTAATTTTTAACTTACTGTTAATCTTCAACATTAAAGATATATATAGATCTTATATATTTATTACCACATTCAAAAGCAGAATATTAAAATTATGCACCACTATTTTAAAAATACTTGATAAATTAATATAAATACCACTGTCTGAATCCTATATTCTATTAAATGCTAATTTCATCTATTTGCTATGAGTGCTAGTTAAACCATGAAAGTGACAGTTGAACTATGAGTATGAAACAGCTAAACTGTAAATTTAGAACTAGAATATTTCTTACATGATTTTACCCTACACACAACTTCATAGTCACTCATTATCTGAGACTAAGTTACCTCCCATGTGCACAGTATGAGAACACATTATTCAACCCTTTGTATAGCACATCCGTATCTTAACTTATTCCAGGTGAATATTTGCGTGTGCACGATCCCGATATGCCTCTGGCATTTTAAGAAGCCTAAGCACAATCTCAAGCAGTCAATTGTACAGTGAACGTTTTTAAGTGCCTTCACTTTCTTCTGCAGTTTTTCTTTCTTGCATTGTTTTTAAATAAAGATCTTACCTAAACTTGAACTGTACTACAGATTCTGTTATTTGATTTCTGATTATATTTATAACATGTACTTGTATCCCAGGCTTGATTTTGACCCAGGCAACCTACTGACACAAACAACATGTTCAAATTCTGATACAGTCAGGTATCAGTCTCTCAGAATTCAGTAAGAGACATGATTAAAAAAAAAAAGCAACAGCTATCAGCCATTGCTGCCTCTTGGCTGAGTAATATTTGCTGGCATGAAAGCAGGTTCACTTCCAATTGAAGCTAGAGGGCATCTGACCAAGAGTTCTTCCCCTACACCACACTCCAAAAGCTAGAGGGCTGGACTCAAGCCTCAGATTGTAAATTTTACCATTGGCTGCTGCAGCCCAGAGAGTGAAACAGCAACGCTGAAGCTGAGTTTTAGCTCTGTCACACAAAGGGACAAGTAGCAATTAGGACCAATTTCTTAATCCACCTATCAGTCCTCTATTCAGTTATGAAAGTTGGCTCATCTCTGACCACACTCATTCACAAAGGCATCAAAATCAGAACTAACACAACACAACAGCCTACACTGACCCTTATTTTGACATTTATTTAGTTATTGTTTACTACACAGGTCTACAATTAGGTTCAGAACAAGGGGGAACCTACTCTTTGGATATAAGAGAACCTGATCTCTGTCAAGACAACAGGCAAATAAGAAGTGGTATGTAGGGTAAACCCACACAAGCAAAAGTAGTTCAAATTTCCAAATCCAAACCTCAGCACCGCAAAAAAGATGAGAAAACAAATAAATTAATGACCTCATATGTACTAATTAAAGGAAAATTAAAAAATAGAATCATGTATTTCCCCATAGTTTCTAGACAAATCATGTAGTTTCTGTAGCTGTATGTAATATCGCTAGAGAATTATGTGCTTAGGGATTGTTATTATAATGCTATTGATATTACTAGATTTTAAGCATATGAATCAATATACAGCTTTTAAAGTTGGACTTTTTGAAGTGCTGAGAAGAATTAATATTAAAATTAAGTCAAACTCACATCACAGAAAGGACACCAAATTCATACTTGATAATATTTGAGGGATTTAATAAAAACCAGTGTTTTAAAAATATTGGTAAGAAGAGCTGTTTCCAAAGTAACAGGTTTTAAATTTTAAGACAATTTTTGTGTCTTTGTGTATGTATTCATGTAAAGACATACAGCTTCTTTTGCATTGAAGCATTATATGTTGAAATAAACAGGAAAAATCTGTATATAAGCATGAAGACAATCACAGGGAGACTTCACAATCACTGTAGAATACTTTAAAGGCCATTAGTATTTATTTAAGCTATGCTTTAAACAAGTTCACACTTGTATAATATCAGCAAGATTTTTCTGGTAATATAAAACCCACATACAATTATACATAATTTGTGAAGAAAATACAAAACTTGCTCCTCATGAAAATGCGTTCCTCTCCAATCATTATTTCTTGCAAAATAGCAATTATACAAAATAGGATCAGACTCTTCTTTTGTCTTGCTTACTCTTTATCATACCCTAAGTACTGTTTTACCAACAAAATACAAACTGAATACTGCCTGGAGCAACAGCTTGGGGTTTTTTTATGTGTTCAGGTATAAGAAATTTTCTGCAGCAAATTTAACATTTGTTTTACACAGACCAAACTCACTGATTCCATATTCTACATGACTCAATGGATCATATCTCACTTGGTATTTGAAAGAATAAGCAGAATACAGAAGAGCGAACAGCATTAGTAGGACGATCATACAAGAGGAGGGCTTTAACTTTTTTGTATGGTTTACACAGTAAATCAAATTTGTGCTTCAGGCACATACCCATGGGTGAATAAACCCACAGATTACAGTGCAGGGTTTGTAGCAAAAACATGATCAAGTTTTTGAGCAGACAGAACAGCAGATGGGACACAACAGGAACAGTAATGAATACATGTTATATACACACTTTACAGATCTAGCAGTAATATAAGGGACTAGCAAGAAGGTTTGGGGTTGTTTGGTTTTCTTTCTATTTATACATGCTAGTAATTAGGAGAAGCAATACATTAAAAGTTGTGGACTGATGTGTCACTAGATTCTTTATCCACGCATAACTGATGATTCTGTGAAGAATTCTAGAACACTTGCTACCACTGCTGCAGTTACATTTAAAGATTAAATTCATTAGAAATAAAGAATTAGAATTTCCATATACTATACTAGATAGGTGTGAATTAAAGCCAAAGTATTCAGACCACTGTTGCAGGAAATTAATTTAGTAGATGGCACATCAACACTGTAGTCTACAATACAGGACATGGAATTATTTTTATATTTATTCAAGCAAATATTTTGCATTTCCCTAGTAACAGGTGTAAGTTTCAATTGCGTTCCTACTCCAAATTTTAGTAGAATCTATTTAAATATGATATCACTTAAAATTTACCTGTCCCTTTGCTATCAGGTAAGCAACAATCGAAGTATGTCCAAACTGGGCAGCCAAATGAATACAGCTACATCCTTCTCCATCAATTAGCGACGGATCTGCCCCATATTTCATCAGCTGAACAACCATGGATAAGTGACCCTGTCTAAATGCAACGAAACACAAAAAACAAACAACTGAATAACTATATGCAGGAAAACTATTAAAATTTGAACACTGAAGTACAACAAGTATGTTTAGCAGTAATTACACTATCAGAGCTCCCACATTTTAACTCATACTTGAAAAACAGCAACTGTTATGATCTGATTCTCCAACTGAGTATATGAGAAATTCTATGTATATAATGCATTCATCACATAAAATTTTCTTAACTGTACTGCATAGCAAAAAAAGAAAGTCAACAAAAAAACCCAAGTTACAGTTTAGAAATCTAGTCTACTGTGAATTCTTCCAAACCATGTATGAAACCTGCTATTTTCAGAGATGTCAAACTGGCTAGATACTCTCACTTTTTGTGGGCTTAGAAACTGTAACGAAACAAAAATACCAAAAAAAGAGGAAAAACTGAAGGTCTACATTTTGTCCACACTATGCTAAAAGCTTAAGCATCTTTTTGGCATAATGAGCATAGGCATATCCTTTTAGACATAGTGCCTAAGTGTCAGTACACAGTTTCTGACATGAGCAAAGGACCATTTCAATTTTTTAGAAGCAGCTTTGGACAATGCTTCACAGAACAGATTACAGGTATGAACAAACACCAGGAAATTAAATCAGAATTTTGTTCTATTAACACAGAATCACAAGCTGTGATCTGTAACAATAAGAAATAAGCTAAAATCTTTAATGGAGGCTAACAAGCAAGACCTCACCTTTAGCAAACAGATTATTTTGATACATTAAATCCTAAAAGCTATTTTTCCAAGTCTCCTTTTGCCACCTATAGTTAATAATATTCATATGGATGCTGCTTCTTTCCCACCTGTTTCCAGGTAGTTGTCTGAAGGAGCATGCACTGCTCAAAGTCTGTCCTCAATTTTTTCAGCCATTATATTCTCTAATCATCTTCTACATAAGAAACCTGATTTTAAGTACATCTTAAAAAAAAATCCATGCATGCAATAGAACACTGCAAGGACAAAGTCACACAAAATCATCCCAAGACCCATCTTCAGAAGCGCCACTGAACTTCAGAAGACTTGACAAAAAGTAGATCTCAGCAGTAAGAGTAAGGCAAGTTACCTGTACTTTACTTGTTTTTCTATTGAAGCAATATCTTCCTCTACATCAGAAAGAACCATATGCTGAAAGCTCCTTTAGCTCAAACATACCACATTTACAGTGAGCTCAGTTTTCAAAGACTTAATTTAAGAAGAATTATAATTAATTCAATAATAAAATAAAATAAAATAATAAAAGAATTAATTATAGTATTAAGTATTCCTGAAAATACAACAATTTCATAATATTAGCAGTACTCCATGTTAGGCAAAGAAACAGAGAAGAAAATTTCACAAGACTTTTTCCTACCTTGTTGCCCAGTGAAGTGGGGTAGAATTTAAATCTCCTCCAAGCTGATCAACAATAGCACCTTTTGATATATAGTATCTGGAATAACAGAAATACTAAACATTATTGCTTGTTTTCATTAATTAAAAAGGACACAAGTGAACATGTTTGATGTTACGCAAAACAGGCAGTTAGAGGTCAGAAGAGCAGAAACTTTTCTTGGCTTCATATAACCTTCCTTTTTAGAGGTCATGCATCTACTTTCAATTTTTTTGCCTGACATGGTTTGGGAGACTAGGGATGCCTCCTACTGTGTTTTAAACATACTATTTCGGAATTTTATTCCAAGATAAAACAGAATAATTGCTATGTGCAGTAGCACAATCCGTGCTACCACAGAAGCATTTCATAAACTATTCTTAAATATTATGGGGCTGTTGCACTAAATATAATTCTGAATTACTGGTAAAATATTATGGTGCTAGAAGACTATTATTTGTAGAGAATTTTGGAAAAACAGCAAAATTATATACCATTAGATTTGCAGCTTGTATCATCATTGGAATAACCATGCTTAAGTCATTGATCCCAGAGATCACACTTAAGTTACACACTTAGTGAAGGACTAAGACTTTTACATACTTCTCAATTGTTATTAATCAAAGGACAAAAACCATCTGAGTATTTCAAAAATATTTCCAAATAATGGGCTAGAAATTATGTTTCCCTCAAGAACATTTATAAAAAGATGAGCTACCTGTAGGAACACAATGAGCTGCCTATTTTTAACTGCAACTCATATTCATAGTAATTTTAAATGTTTCTGTGAACAGTTTTAATGGCTGTTTTATCTGGGACACTAAATTGGCAGTATTACTTTTGCTTTGTGAAAGAAAATGCATCCTTTAGAAAGAAAATAACGTTTCTAAATAGAAGCTTTCCCAGAAGGCTTCTAGTTTTTCATTCACTACTGTCTAGCCTTTAAAAAGCACTACCTAGCTATAGATTTGTAAGTGTTTGCACATTTCAAGTACCTGTGCCTACAGACTTTTCACTTTGAAAATACCTGTCAGGTGTATATGAACACTGCTTTCCCACCCACACAAGCTGTCCTTCAAATCCTCAGCATTGAATTTCTGGCACCTCAAACTCTGCTAAGTGTTTCAAGACATGGCAAGAAGAACAGCAACAAACAGAACAACTTGAAAAACATTACTCTTAAGTAACTGCCTTCATCTTCTAGAGTGCTTATTGATTCAGAGAATGAAATTTCAAAAACAGCCCTTTTAGGAACCTTTAGAACAGAAACTGAAAAATGCATGTCACATTAGACACATCTAAAGCAAAATTTCTTTTATACAGTTGCTTTAGAGCCATCAGACACATTGGAGTACTTCAACAGATTTGCCAAAGTAAAAAAAAAACAGTGTGTAAGACAAGCAAGATCTGTTTCGATTGATGCAGGACAGTCCACTCCGCTGGCCTCCAACACTAAAAGAACAAAACTTCAACATCTCTCTGCAGGAGTTAAGCATTTTTATTTCTCCAAGAGAAAAAACAAAGATTTTGTGAAAGTCTTGGTCCCATCTAGGCAAAAACACAAAGAACATATATGGTAAAGAAACAGAGTGATTTTGTCACAGTGAAGTATCAGCTACCAACTGAGGAGCTCTTTAGTCTCCCTTGGGAAGGAGCTCCAAAAGAAATCTTGTCTAGATAAAATGACAGCACAGAAAAATTCACAGTCAAAACTTGGATTCATCTCTCTGATGTGACAGCCACCCATGGGGAGGTGAACACTAAACAGATTGTCTTCATTCAAACACTGGTCCTTGCAGAAATGCAGAATATGTTCAGATTCTACTGACAGCAGAACTGCTTACTGGTTAGTAGGTTTTATTTAGAAGGAAGAACTTGCAGTTTGACAACTGGGAAAAGACAAGGCGACAATCTCTTGCCAGATGGTGCATTGAAATAACATTTTATGTTTCTTCAAGAGTGTTTTTAGACTTAGTTGAGATTTATCACTGCATTTTGGTTTCAGTACACAAAAATGGTAAGATTTTGCTGCAAAACCAGACTGAGAACTTAATCTCCTCGTCTAAGCAGATCTTGCAGAAGGAAATTTGTGCTAGGTGAGAAGGTCCCTGAAGAAAGAACGAACTGGGCAATCCTACACTCAGTGAGTCATCTAAGCTTCCACTAGAAGATGCCAAGCATGCAAGTCCTATTTAAGCAAGCTACTTACACTTAAAGCAAGCAGATCTCATAAGAGGTCCCCTTAAGAAGAAAATACTTCCACTGATCTCCACATTAGGATCACTAAGTCTTTGGCAGGCATTTGAAAACTACCTCAGCTTGCATTCAGTGCTTGAGGAACCAAAGTGTACGCAGCCACTGTTACTAGAAGAAGGAAAAGTAGAAGAGAAATCCTCGTCTGGAGAAAGCTCAACACAGGAGATGGGGAAATGTAGTAAGTAACTGTAGAGACATAAGGCCATTTTTCTGCATTTTTACAAAACTGAGTTGAAGAGCTACCAATAGATCAGTGTCATGATGAAAACAGAACTGTGTTGTAGACACTTATCCCTGATTCTACAGAAATCTGAAAAGGTTCTGCAGTTTTCCTTATCAATGGGTTTTACTGTTATCTACACTGAATCTCAAGTCTCACAATAGGTGGGATGAAGAAATACTAAAAATAAGAGAAATCTAATTCCAAGCCTGCACTCCCCACGGACAAGCTGCTAAGCTACTCCATTGTAAAGAACTTATATAGTCAACACCCACTAAGCAAGACACTAAGATCTGACATCACAAGAGTAGACAACTTTATCTCTGTAGTACCAAGCTTATATCCAACATATTTATTGAAATTATCCACTGCACATAATGGGAAAATACAGAACACTTGGGGAAAGATGTGATTGGCTTGAACAAAAAGAAAAAACACTGAATAATTCCATTCTAAGGAAAGAAAATTAACTAGTATCTTGCAAAAAAGAGAGTGAGAGAGCACACAAGAAGGTGGGTGATATAAACTAAAATAAATCAAGATCCCGTAAAGACAGAGGAATCTGAAAAGTGAGAACTGCATCAAGAAAAGGGAATTTTAGATACAGTTGGACACATCAGTATTCACATGCACTCTAGTAAACAGCAGGAAGAAAATGCAATGCTGTACATCACAGTGGTAGAGATGCATTAATGGACAAGAGCCTTGACATACTGTCAAGGAAAAAAGGACAAATTAGACACATCAGATTTAAAGACATTCAGTTGTCTTAAAAAAAGAAACAAACATTTTCAAGGACATAATTAAATTTTGTTTAACTTGAAGTGTAATACATACTTCACCAGATCTATCCTGTTGTTGATTGCAGCCCAGTGGAGAAGCGTTACATTTTCTTTGTCTGGTTGTCGTACATCATAACCAGCTTCCACCAACTCTCTACATCTTTCATATATTCCATACCTGGAAGAATAAAATAAGATTTTTCAAAATGCTTACCTTAGATAAACATGCATTTAGCAAATATCATACTTTTTGTCACGATACAAAATCTTCAACAGAAGAGAAATGAAGAAGAAACTTTCCTTTTCTACATGATTACAAATATGTTGCAACAAGATGCTTCCACTGGCAAAAGTTACATTTATCAAATCAAGATATTACAGAAAACTTGTGTCCACAGAAGACTGTACTGCAGAGCACGGTAAAATATCTCCCAGTAGTATACTAAATATAAGGTACTGTTCCTTTCCCAGAGACTCCACTACATTTGTTTCTTCCACTTCTGTTCTCCTTCCTTTCCTGGTCCTGAAGACCAAAACACCCTTAGCCAGCTGATTTGACAGTACCTTCCTAAAATTCAGCAGATCATTGAGCCAACTACAAACACTAGCAGCTCAAATATTTCCCATTTTTCTTCTCAAGACCAAAAACAGAAATCCTCCTGATACAAGTTAGTATAATTTTCTTCTTTAGACCACCTCAAATTCTGTACATGAATAGAAAATTTTTCTTTCATTGAAAAAAAATATTAAATGTGATATGCTACCATTTGAAAGAAAATTCTGCATGTGTTTGAAAGTTGAAACAAATCAGGAAGCATAAACATCACTTAGGCATTTAATGTAGGAGTAACTCCAACATTAAATAATGTTTGCCTTGATGCTTACACTGTTTTACCACCTATTTTTAGTGTCAAAATAAGCAATGCAGACAAGCAAGTAAAGATTACATTTGAAAAATCTGTAAATCCCATAGGGATTTCTCAAGTCTCAAGGAAGAGAATGTGAGAACGCCTTTAAATCAAGGCCAATGCCTTGTGACATCTGACTTCTGCTAAAACAGAATTTTAACAGCCTCTCAAAGTTGGGATTTAACTAAGTTTTTCATACACTGCTTCTATGTTCTACCTTCTGCAGAAGAGACAGCCTTAGAAAAGGCTCTTCTGCCCTAACTTTATCAGCTTGCATAACTGATGCAGAGACCATCTTCTTAGGGTAGTTACCATTCTTACTTTTTCTTTCATGCATTTGAATGGAACCTCAATCTGGATGATGCTGCCACAATGAATGCTCAAATGACTCAAGCCAACAAAACTCAGGAATGCTTTCTAAAGCCTGTCATAGATTTGAAGCACAAAAATTAGCCAGACACTATTAAAAAACTACTAGACATAACAGCCTACTTAGATCATGTTATTTTCAATTTTTTAGGCAAGTTGCACTAGAAATTATGAAAAATGCTGGAAATTGTTGTCATACTTATCTTTTCAAACATTACAAAAGATCAGAACAAAGACTATTACATGCAGTACATACCAACTGGCAACACACTAGCAAAAAGTGGTCCCTCAAACTGAGCAAAAAAGCAGCAGTCATAAATATTCTGACAACAAAGCTTTCTTTTTAATCCATTGGAGAACGTGGAAAGAAGATGTTTGAGTTATGATGACTTTAAAATATACAACCAGCTAGACAAGATACATATGCTCAAACAAATATAACAGCTAAGGAAACTTGTAACAGGAAACCTAGTAAGGTTCTAAGTCAATCCAGTCTTGAGGCACACCATCTATCAAGCCCTAGTTTAGATGAGTAGTGTGGCCTGATGAGTGCTTAGATACCATTCCTGACTTCCAGTCTCAGCTGGAAGGGCCCCTGAAACAACTTAGGGCTAAGAAAGGCAGGTCAGCCAAGAACAAGGAGGCAAGAGACGGTAGGAGAGATGGGGGAATGAAGGACTTCCAAAAGCAGGGCAGCAAGTTCTGATTCTCCTACAGTACAGCATCACACTGCCATATTACATTGTCTGAAGGCAGCCTGGAAAATGATTCACATAGAATGGCAAAGCAACCATTTGTTGACAAGCTGTTCTACTCCACTCAGCTGTTATGAGACTCCTTTCCATTGGAGATAGTCTGCTGCCTTCAGTGAAACTACAAATTGAAACTATAGTGTAAGAAATTACTGATCTAAGCCCTGCTATTTGGTCTAACAGCCACCACCTAAAAAACACTTGTATTGCCTAAGGCTGAAATTAGCTGACCCTCATCCTGTTTAAGTAAGCAGTACTAAACAATAAATAGCAATGATTTTAATAAAATATTCTAGGTTATTAAAAGATACAAAGAACACAAGGATACAATAATGCTAACATCCTCTAAAGTGTAAGAGGCAATCATGTAAAGCTTTTATTCAATGGGTTAGGATTTTCTTTACACATGTATTAGTTGTGGGTGGGTGGGATCAAGTCACTCTACTTCAGAGTGGTTCATATGAGGCTATGTTTAGCATTTGTGAGCAAAACAGTGTTGATTAACACACCAATATTTTACTATTGCTGACTGGTGCTTGACACGGGGTCAAGGGCTTTGCTGTTCCTCATGCTGCCCTGCCAGTGAGCAGGCTGGGGGTGCACAAAAAGTTGGGAGGGGACACTGCAAAAGCCAGCCCCAAGTGACCAAAGAGCTATCCAATACTGCATGGCAGTGTGCTCAGCAATAAAAGCTGAGGGACAAAAGAGGAACATCTAGAGTGAAGGCACTTGTCTAACCAAACAACCATTACATGGACACTGCTGAAAACCCACCTGCCCACAGGAAGAGATAAATGAATTCCTTATTTTGCTTTACTTGTGTGTGCAGCTTTTGCTTTATCAATTAAACTTAGTTTATTTTATCCTTTTGGTCGATTTCTCCATCACACCAGAGGGGAGCAAGTGAGCTGCTGTGCAGGGCTCAGCTGCCCAGCAGTTAAACCACTGCGTTACTATTGGCCAGCTGTGGCAAACTGCACATACGCTTTAAGATAAGTGTCCTATCACGTTGACTATGCAATGAACCTTCTTGAAAGTAACCTTTGATTCCTACCAAGTTTTTGTTCGACCACGCTGCCAAGATAGGTATAACCAAGAAGCACTGTGACAGTCTTGGGAGAAGGGGGCGGAGGGGTGATTATTCTTTGGGGATTTTCAGGGGGAGAGTGTTGAAGGGGTTGTTTGTTGAGTTCTTTATTTTATTACCAGCAAAACTCTATTCTTACAGAAAATGTGATGCTACTTTCTGCAGAACTTGGCTTAAGAGGTATGAAAAAAAAGGAAAGCTGTCACAAATGACCCTGCAGCCTGTTGAGGCAGGATGCTGTTGCTAGTGCCACTCCAGAAGTTCCCACAGAATGCTCCAAGTACGCTCCACTGATGTTTACAAGTACTTCCTTCTGTAATTCACCTGTACACTGTGGTGAGGCCCTGAGCAAAGACTGCTGCATGGCTTCAGATACAAGAAGGAATAGTAGGAATGGATTCCTTCTTTGGGCTTAGCATCATAGACTTCCCATTCTCCCCACTAGAAGGCAAACTGCAAATCACAGTACATTGTACTACTCTGCTACAGAACATGAAATTCTGCAATACATCAGAACAGCCTTTACAGGAAAACAAAGCTCTTTCCAAAAGTGATACTGAGAATGAGGTATACAGCAATTTTTAAATGTAAGTCACTCTCAGTTTGTCTGTTCCTAGCAATTTACTTTTGATACCTTGAACTCAATCATAACAGATTACTAAAGATGTAGCACACAAGGTATAATTTAATGAATCTTCAATTTATTAAATTGTCACAAGAGGACTTAAGGATCTTAACAGACAAAATCTGCCTGGCAAAAACTGTTAGAAATTTCCAACAAGTTGCTCCTCTTCCTGGAAACAGCAGGCTCTCTACAGTTAAATAAAAGACTAAATCTGCTGCAGTTATGGTTTCTTGAGGTCTGTCCCAGAAGTGCAGCATTCTTATCTCACACACAACCTACAGTCTTCTTCCATCAATTTGCTGCAGCTGACTTCACCTTGCCTCCTCCGAAGGTTCATGATGCACTGTTAGGTTAGAAAATGACTAAGTCACCTATTTCAGACACTCAGCACAATTATGCTTGTAATGTTATAAAGGGCTCTATGCCCTTCAAGAGTAATGGAGAGAAAGATTCAAATCCTCACAGGAGAGTGGTACATTAATCTAACAAATATTCAGTATCTGAGTGAATTCTGGAGGGTGACGCTGTAAACACCAATATTGAGCATAATTAAAGCATATTATTGACCTTGTGTTGCTCTGAAAGAAATGGGATTAGTCCAGGGGAAAAAATAACGCTGTGCAATTTCATTTTGCTATCACAGACTCTAAGCCATTTCAGTAACCTGCAACATTTTAGTTGTCATTGCAGGTTAAAGATATTCTGACCATAATACTTTGAAAATCAGCACCCTACTGCCTTCTGAATATGTAATCCATTTTCTATTCTTTTGTCTACAAACACATAGACTCTTGAAAATAGACACTGCCAGCTCTGCAGCACAATTAACATTAAACTGGGCCACAATAATAGGAAGGAATCTCTCTACAGTGAGCACATCACCATGCCAACAAAGAGTAGGTAAACCAGGAGCTCACTCCCTCATCTTGCTATCATTATAACTCAAATCAAAGCTGCTTTAGCTGGAAATGCAATTAACAGAAAAACAATCTTTTTTTCTCTTTTGAAATCTCATTCCCATGAATGATGGCGGTTAAATACCAACAAAGCCTTTAACACATTCTCAAGGTTGTCGTGTTAGCAATAAGACAGTTTTGTTTTCAACAGAAAAGGTTTAACTCAAGAGCTGCTTAATGGACCATTAATAGCAGTGTTGAAAGACAAAAGAAATTCAGCTTAAATACTGTTCCAAAGCCCTAAATTGTCTAGACAGTTGTAGCCAAATTACTAATGTGGTTTAACAAGTCCCACCTTTCCACACGAAGGTCAGATACATTCCACTTTCAGCAATACAAATAACCAGGAATAATGGATGTGTACCTGTGTCACAGTCTGTCTGCTCTCTCCTCCAAGTAGCTGAAAAGAGTCAGGAGTAACTGTTCCTTTGGCCAACCCTTACCAATTTTAATTATTCCATATATACCATTTTTATCAGTTACCCTATGACCAATGAGATATAGTCATGAAAAAAGCATGTATCCAATAATGTTTTTCCTTGGCAAGATTCAATATATTTCATATTTTATGCTGCACTATTTCACAACACAAAGAACTTCATTTTGAATGATCTCATTGAATAAAACCAACAGAAAAGTTAATCTTGTGATAATGAAATCGTAGCACTTGAGCACAAGCAATCAATCTTCCAAATGTCACAAAAGCACTTGTTAATATCATTAATGTTTAATACCCATGTTAATAATGGTCATTTAACTTACTTTCAACAAAGCTGGAATTTTATCAAAGTCCTGACAAGCCAAAAGTGTCTATTCACTCTCAACAGAACTGAAGAACACAATGCCAGGATTAATGTGTCTCAGATTTTGTTCTCCTAGTGACAGCCCATCACAATTCTCTACCTGTGAACTTTAGCTACTTCTCAGTTTAAAAGATTTAAAACAAAACAAAAGCAGCAACTTTGTCACATTGACACAGGATGCTTCACAAGACATCATATTAAAAGTTGTAACTCCTGTCTTGGATGACAGAGGGCTACTGCGGCTAGACAACAGAAATAAATGTACCAAACATATCACCATTAAACTTCAATTTTAAATCACTTATGACTTTTTTGTTTTTCTTAAACAAGACTCCATTCTCTCCCTGAAGCTCCAGTGAGGACTCTAATTATCGCAGAGGAACAAAACCAAAGACAAGCACAGATGATTTTTTTTACTACTCCTTTGAAAATAGTTTTTCAAATACAGATGAGTGGCCTACTTCTGCTTTCAGAAACACAATTGAGACTTTCTATGAACCAAACAGTTTTGGTATAATGAAATATAAGATGGCAAAAAATTCCACACATATTCAAACATCTGCAACGTGAAGGGGCGAGACAGAGCTACTTTTACAGCTACCTAGATGCTCTTGGACATGTTTACAGCGAAGTCAGTGAAAAGTGTTCTTTGTATGAATAGGTACAAAAACCAAACATGATCTTTACTCCAGTGAAAGTTTCTGCAAAATAAAAACAGAGACTATTTCTGATACAAAGCATGCCTAGGGCCCCAGGTCTTTGGGAAAACTTATGCGGAGCGTAATGGGGAAAAATACAAATACCAATAAACTCTCTTCAATGAGCCGAACCACTGTTTTCTATACAAAGTCTTAATGTGATTATAAGAAGTTACTGTATTTGTAGCTCAGAGCGTATGAGCATGTTAATTTAATAAGTGTACAATCTACAGATTAAGAAGATAAAACAACAAAAGAGTTCAATCAGATATGAAACAACATGCAAATACTTATGGAAAAATGTGAGGAGTTTGCAAGCTTTTATTTTTCCTTGCTGAAAAACAAAATCTAGCACTGTATTTTACTAACATAGTTTTATTTCTGTGTAACCTAATGTCAGTAAAAAAAAAATCTCAAAATAGAATTCTACAGTCAAACAGCATATAGGAAATACAGATGAGTTTTAAATGTTTTCAACCCATTTTTCTCATCAACATCTTTAAGGTTTAAGAAAACTATGCTCTTGATTTTCATGTATATTGAAACAGTAACATAACTAAATATTTTCACAGGAGAAACAGGACTTGGGAAAAAACCCCACCCAAACCAAGAGACTGAAAATAATTCTTATTGTATTTGGCTACAACTTGCTTCAACTTATTGAACTGCTTGGGTGAAGAGTTCTAGGAGACTGATGAGTGGCCCTGTTTTACAAAAACTTTTTGTAGCATCTTACTTTGATTAGCACTGAACTAAAAAGTAAGGAAAGGCAGCAGATATTTTAATCTCTGTAAATATTAATTTTTGAGGACAAAGGGTAGAGGATAAGATCACCTATTTTTTTTATACATAAATGTGAGAGGTTATGCTTCTATGAATGCAAATAACTACATCATTTTAGTGGAAAAAGTGTATTGTTTTAAGAACGCTGAATTAATGTATCAGCGGCATTATTTATTTTACTGCAACTCATGATATTCGGTGGGTTTATTTTCTACCTTAAATTTCAGAGGTATTTTCCTTTTACAATAGACATTTTTTATAACATGGCTTTCAAATCCTAGTAAATGCTTAAATAAAGGTGAATTCTTTTTTAGTCAAGGAAGGGCTGCCTGGATACCACAACTTGATCATGTTGACAGTCATCCTTCCCTGCAATATTAACCCTTAGGGCCGTGATATGAAACTGCAGTCCTTGTGGAGAGATGTCAACTCAAACCTGTTGGTTTTTGTATGAGAAGACCAGGAAATAATTGTAACAACTCAGCTGAAAGCACAGATCAACCTAAATCTGAGGGTTAACAGGGACAAAGGTATTTTAGGTTTTCAAACACGCAATGAGCATACATACAAGAGCAGAAGTAGGTAACTTGTAGAACCACTTCTGCTGTCACACTTCCATACTTGCATAGTAAGCAGCTAGTTGGATATCATGCCAATATTTTAATTTTCAAAAATACCCTAATATGAGTATTATAGATTGCAGTGTTACTATTAAAGAATTTAAAACAACAATAGCAGAGACAGACATCTGTTTCAGGAAGCAAAACTCCTTACAATTCAAAACAAAAAGCAAAGTACGTATTTCCTATGCCTAAACTGAGCCTGTGTCACATGCAGAGCTGCAAAGCTGCTTTCAGTGCAGGGAGGTTTCTTTGAGGAAAAAAAGGAAAGAAAAATTTTCTCTTAAGAAGAAAAAGGCAAATAGCTCTGTGAGGTACGTAATGGTTTAAGTATTCAAATTAACAACACAATAACAACTAAAATCTTACAAAACTATCTCAGCTCATCGAAGAAGAGTGACAGTGGTGATGGTTTCTGAATGACCAACAGTAGCAAATTAAAAAATACTGTCTTGACAACTCTCCAGAAAGTCTTGTGAATTAATATCTACTAAAGGACTGTAGAACAAACAAATTTGTATCATTCATCTGCATTAAGAGTGCAACTAAATCTGCACTCAGTTTACTCCTACAATCCTTCTTCAGTACTAAACTCAGTTTCATAGCAGCACTGAGACTGTAGAATCAGATAATGACAGTTAGAGACACATTCTTTCTAACTTATAAATCAATCAAATCCTTATGCTTGCATATAAATGTTGCCTGCTTACCTCTTAATCACGACCTGCAGAAAATAATCAGTACCAGCAGAAAGAAAAACCTCATTCTCTCTTCCAACAATCTGTCCAGCAACCACCTATATTTACAACTTAACACAATTTCTCCCATATTTTTTCATACAATAATGAAAAATTTGTCATAACAATAATTTTGTAGAGTTCAAATGTTCCACTATTGTATTGACAAATACAGTTAACCTTCCACTTCACTCAAATAAAACAACGCATTTTACTGTTTTTAACTGATAAACACAGACAAATCTAATACTCAAAAATAAACTTACTGTGTGGCTTTGACAATGTCCCAAGTGCTGTAATCATCAATGTGGCTTTTCCGTCCAAGAGATTCACTGTATCCATGGTTGTAATGGCTTTGAGGTTTTATTTCCTAAAAAAAACAAACTTGCTTTTAGAACCCCCAAATCAGCAGGTTTCTGAGGAAAAAAAAAATTTATAAGCAAAACTAAAACCAGTACCCAATCCAATGGACTGTAAAGTTACCTAAACGTAAGGGTGGCACATTTCTACATTTTGGAAAGCAGGCCACCATATTTCCCAGTATAGTTTTCAAACACTTTACAGAAGACACATCTTGTAATGGCAGGGTTCTGCCAAATCCTACACTAGGTATTTTTATAGAATGCTGAGACCAAATTTCTTTGGTTAGCATTGGGTTTGGGTTTTTATTTTTGATTTTCTTTGCTTTGCTTTTATAAGTGCAACACAACATAGCTAGAAACGTTATTTGCCATAAACTGACAAAGTCTCACTCTGTTACTACAAATAAACATCACATTTCAAATAACATAGTTAAATACCTTCTAGAAAACAACTGGGAAAGATTAATACTTTATTGATTCTTCAACTCCAGTCTGAGCTTCAGAGGTTATCTGTGTATGTTTAACCTGTGCGTTTCGAAAATAAATGGCATGACCGTGACATGTTCTTCACCAAATACAGCTCCCTGACTTGATTCTTTCTATTGATGAAGGGCAGCACTTCCAGGTTCAGTGCTTCCCTTGGTGAAATCTGTATTCAAACACTGTTTCACTAGGACAACAACACACTATTTTTCTTTACAAACACGTGAAAGCTCAGCAAGCTGAATGATTAATTCCATACATCTTCTGGACAATTTTTTATGTGTTGCAGATACTACAGCTGATTGCCTCTCTGCATCAGCATGCCTATACACAAAAGTATGAAAACTGCAACATGGGTAAAATGGCAAAAAACCCAGTGGCAAGTTCTCATGAAGTTCTAAAAACGCATTTCAGTTGATTTCACTAAAATATATTATTTACTTTCATTCAGTTTTCCTCAACGTATACTCCCATAAAAAGAACTTTAATCTTTAATCTAAACCTGGAAAGGCTTTTAAACACCTTATGAAAGGTGTTTAATTAAACAATTCCAGCTTCCACTTAGTGAAATGAGCAATCAACTTGTTCAGTATTATACTAGACAGATTTTTTTTTTAATAAAGATAAATGAGTTAAAACAATGATCATGTAGTGCTAGTTAACAAGGATTCACAGCCATAAATCTCCACTACTACCTCTCCCTAGAGGTGCATATTGCCCTATTAGCTTAAGTGACTAAGAGGTACACTAGGCCTAGGGAGAGTTCCTACTGCCAGTGCAAACAGGCCTTCCTATTTCTCACAACCTCATCTGTGCAGTAAT
This sequence comes from Lichenostomus cassidix, assembly GCF_008360975.1. Classification (NCBI taxonomy): domain Eukaryota; kingdom Metazoa; phylum Chordata; class Aves; order Passeriformes; family Meliphagidae; genus Lichenostomus; species Lichenostomus cassidix. The sequence continues at coordinate 36,561,850 of NC_139480.1, read as the reverse complement.
TTCTGCAAAAAGGAGCTGTTGGTCACAATGAGAAATAACTTCTTATTGTGCCCAATTGTGGCTAGTGAGCTAGAGTGTTTTCTTACTTCCTGGGACAACATTAACTAGCTCTCTATTGACTGGATGGGAGTTTAGGTGAACTGCCCTCTGATCCTCATAATCCAGATGTTGTTATTTTAAAATAACCATTTCTACTCTAAAATTATTACATACATTATCTATGTCTTTTAAAGAAGCTCAAAAATACTTAAGTCTAAAAACCATATTTTAAGTGTTTCCAGATTTCAACATGCAGAAGTACCACTTAGGCTGAAGTCTAAAAACTTTGAATATCAGTTGTAACTTCAGAGTAAACTATGAAGAAATTAGTCTAGTTGCAAATCTGAAAACTCTCAGCATTAATTTAAAAATTAACTTCAGTTGAGTATATTCTACCTATTTCAGACAGAAGAAAAAAAATCCAAGTAAGGGAAATTCTAATGCATTAAGTACATTTTGTAGCACTGAATAGAGTTACAAAATTATGAAAATTTACACACTAAAAAAATCTTTCAAGAAATGGAAGCATTTAGAGTTTTAAAACCAGAACACAGTTAACACTGATGACTAGTGCACCAAGTCTTCATTTTCAAAATAGACTTACGCATTACTTTCCTTCAGAGAAACAATTTTTCCCATTTCACGCACTACCTAAGTGATCAGCTTGACTACAATGTTATTCTGCAGCATTTAATTTTTCTTTCCAAGCCTGAAAAATTACCTAGATGAACCAATTAAGCATTGCCAGCCCAGCAGGAAGGTCGCTCTGTTGCCATCTCTACAGGAGAGACAACCTAAAAATGTAACAGGGCATCTGCGGTCACGCACGTCATATGTTACTACCTATCCTCTTACAATTCAGAAACATAGTTTTGCTTTGTATTTGAAGAAGGCAACAGTTTAACCAAATCTTTTTCTTCCCCAGCCACTAGATGAGCCAGAGTGTTGGCTGGAGTAAAAGAATCTGGAAAAGATACCAGACACCATTACAATTTAAAAGAGAAAGTAAAATATGAGAGAATGCTACATTCGCTATTTTGTCCCGCATGATTTTTTTTCTTTTTCATCATATTAGGAAAAAAGCAGGATTTCTACTATCTCTGTTAACCCATTATTACACCACACAACTGCAACAGGATTTTACATACCAACTTGTAACACTGAGTCCCTGAAAAGCCAAAGGATAACTAGGCAGAGACCTGGACAAAAAAAATGTTCACTGTTCTGGAGCATCTTGATGAGGAGACAGGAGTTTGGTGTATTTTTTAGTCTTCCACAGCTACCTCAAGGGGAAAAAGTCTCTCTTCTTATCTAACAATTATTAAACTGAGAAACTCTGGCTGTTTTACAGTCACGTATCAGTGTACCAGAGAACACTATTTTTACTAATCTGCATTTTCCTGACCACTTCAAGCATGCAAACCAGGTTTCTGTTCCCTTTAGCCTACACCAGCCAGTCAAGAGAGCATTCCCAAGCAGTGTACATTTATGTCAGCCTAGAGTGACCATAAAAATCACAGCCTTATGACACTAATGTTTTGACAAAAAGGTTAATGGGAATACAATAAAAATTTAGGTATTAATTAATAACCATGTAAATTTAAAGAAGTGGGAGGTGATATTAGCTCCTGCTATACTAGTTTTCTAATGACTTAAAGCCAGTGACAGTAACCTCAACTCCAAAAAATACATACTCCTTTCATACTGATAGCACCTCTGAACCATTCTTTTCAACAGGATTTGAAAGTTTCAGTATACACTAATGCAAAATAGCTGAAGTGATAAACATTTGAGGTGATCGCAGGTGATGTGTGACACATGAGTAAGCAAAAAACAGTTCTCCCGTTTTTCCCCAGTACATCCATGAGCAGCTACAACCCGTTTATTTAATACAAAGACTCAAAACACATATAAACTGAAAGTGAACCCCATGTTTCATGATTTATTAAGAGAGTTGAGATCATATTTTACATTTAGGAATAGCTGAAACAATTCCTAAAATCCTCAAAGTTACATGAACATCACAGACTCCGAAGTCATACCACAGTCTTCCATACCACAGTGTAAAGTGTGGGAAAAAAGATGACTTTAGGTGTGCCTGAAAACAATATGCAAACACTACTAATTTTGGAAGTTAACCTTTAACAGTAAATCACAGGAAAGCATATAAAATCTGAATTCTCAGCCAATACCACCAATTCTCTGCAGCCTGGGCACAGATTTCCAATCTTAGACTCAAAATTTATCACTCATTACTATCTATGCAACTTGACAGTTGCATGCTGGCTACTACAAGTGCCTTTCTACTCGCCATAACCCCTACCCAGCATTACAAGTGCCTAGTTTATGATTGTAATCTGCAGAGTAACCTCTGGGCTCCTAAGTCAAAAAGGAATCAGGAGAAAAGAAAACCTGGATTTTGTGAATCACAATAGTACTTGATTTACCTGGTGATAGGTGATTTGCACCAAGTCAGTGCAAATAATGCTGTTGCACACTACACTTTTAAAGGTAGTAGCTAGGAACTGAAAACAATTTTTTCAGGGCTCTGAAAGTCCTCTGCAGGACTAGGGCACAGTATTTTAAATGCAGAAGAGTAGTTTCTCCTAGTTATTCTAGAAAGAATAATTTAGAAAAAAATAATGGAAGACTAATATTAAGAGAACGCAACACAGGCTTATGCCACTAACTGGGCAGGTTACCAATAACAGGAAATCAACTGACAGCCTGAAGTAGGAGGCCATTAGAAGACTTGCAATGAGTGAATGCAAACCAGGTATCTGCTCAAGGTGACACATTTCCCATTTCTAAGTGTTTAGTGTAACATTTTAAAAGACTGCCATTTAAAAACCTGGAGATAATAAACACAACTTCCTTTTATATGTGCTGCTACCAAAGACAATGGCTTCAGCCAGGCACAACCATCAGATGCTGCCATAACACAGCCAGGCCCATCTTGAAGTGGACAGCAGGCTGCCTGAACAAAGCTGCCTGCGCCCAGGCATCACACGTCCTGCTCAGCCCTAGCAGGACCAACTGCAGTGGTGCTACATCGGGGGGAGTTAGCCCACTGTTGGTCACTCTGCATCAGCAGCTAAGGTACAAAGAAATCACACGGACGACATTTAGATGGCATCTCTTTTTCAGAATTAACAAAAAATAGTAACACACAAAGTAGAGATTAATTCCTCCAACTTGCTCGACAGAAGTGAAAGTTTTAAAACCTACATTGATCTAGATTACCAGCCCTCCACTATTAAAAGAACAGAAATAAACATTAAAAAGTGAAAAATAATGAGTTTAGGCTTTTAAGTTCCTGCCTAAAAGAATAAACCTCCCCTAAATCCATACAAATCCTCCCACAAATTTTAGGAATATACTTTAAATTCTTGAAACTACTATGACTTTTTTAAACATATGATATGACAGATTGATAATAAAGTAGCAACATAACATTTTGAGCCTAGAGTATAACTGCATTCACAAATGGCTTCAACAACATTTTCCAAGTGTTAAAATATTTTTCCTGTTTTGATGAAAATATTTATTCCATAATTTTTCAATGATGATCCACTGTTAAAAAACCCTAACAGACAATTAAATGATGAAAAGCTAATTGAAACCCAAGTGCATTTGTTTTTCACTACTTCGATCTTTAATGACAATGGCTCTTCCCGAGCTGAGAGTGAGGAAAACTAAGAAGGTATTAGAGCAGAGGCCTGATGTCACTGATTCAAAATAAGCAAGCTGCAAACACTACATCTCCAGTTATTTCATCCTGTTTCAAGAAGCCATTTCCAAGCAGGACTTGAGCCGAAGTTGTGGCTTACCTATCCTAAAAGAGAAAGGTCATTCCTCTGCCCACTCTTCCCTACTGCTCTTGCTGCCTAACTCAAACAAGCTTTGGTCCCTGGGGCTGTGGTCACACCACACCCACTCCACTCGTTACAGGAAAGGGGCAGGGGGGATCAACAAGAAACAGAAAAAACCTCCATCTTTTACTAGAACAACGAGCTGAACCTGTTTCTCCTGTGCAAACACAGGCTCCAGAGCCACTGTCAGAGGGACAGCAAGTCAACAGAAGGTAGCAAGAACATTTTGGCAGCTGCTAATTGTTAATTTGACTAAGTAATCATGGAACAACACACTACAGTTTTAAAATACCCATCAAGTTGGGCTGATAGGTTGAAGCAAATTATTTCGCCTAGAAATTGTAGAGTTGGCTGGCTTAGAAGGTTGCAATAAAGACAAATTTAGCTTATCTGTAAGAAACAAATTTGGTTCCCACCTCACTACCAAGGATCACTCCTTCTACATGAGCTTCCCACTGCAGTGGCTATTCTTTGAAAAGCCCTAATCACTCATATGCATCTGTGACTATTTTGTCATTACTCATTAGTCACAAAATGTGCAGACTGCTTGCACAGATGCACAAGTAATGCAGTGTAGGAAAAAAAAAAGAGAATAATGCTTTAAAAACAACAACAAAAAAGACATGTTTGGGGAAAAAAAAATAAACAACATGGAGGAAAAAAACTCCTCTGGGAAAACAGGACCAGTAAGATGGGGAAAGAGAAGATAATGCAAAATATGAAATATAACTCCAAAGGAAAAAGCATGAAGTGCAGGGGACAGGAGGGGGAAAAAGTGTTTATTCTTGGAAGCTGTGCTAATATCAGCATTCCCAATCAGTCCTCCTCATAACGAAACACACAAGTAAAGTTATGCTCATTTCCCCTCAATACTCAAAGCTTTTAATCTTTTCCAATAAAAAAGCCTAAATGAAATAAGCCTAAGAAGGATTCTGAGAATAGTATTTACAGAGAAAAAAAAAAAGAAGTTGTGCATGAAAGAATAAGATGACCAAGACTGAATTACTCTGAGATAGCAATTTCATAATTCACAATTATACATAGTAGGAGGATATGAATAGGTCAATATGCCTGCTTGGACATAAGGAAGGGAGGAAAGAACTGCTGCTTACAGCTGCCACACATGGCTCTGGTAGGCATTAACAGATGGCTAGGACTGCTTTTCCTTTAACATTATGCAATGTTGCTGCAAGGAAGCGATACCATGATCAAAATCAGACACTCAAATTCTGAATGGTGACCAAGATAATTGAGACTTAAAGAGAAAATACTAACAAGTTTTAAAATAGACTTAGAAATAACAGCATTGCCTTCCATAAAATACTGCATGGTATTGCCTCTGCTTCTTAAGAGAAACAAAATTTCTTCTTTAATTGATGACTACATTATTTTCCTATCTGGCTGTAGTCAGAGAATCATAATAAAATTGGAAGTGACTGACTCTATTTCAGGGAAGATAAATTATAATCCTCATGTATGTGTGTTACATTTAGCAGGGACTACTGGACCTTAGTATTAAAGAATTCCTTCCCCCATATTTGGGTGTACAATTTCCCTGTTCTTCATTTCCTACAATATAGTGCTTTTTAGTTTGCTCTCCCAGTTTTCCTCCTACTTTTAAAAAGGTGCAAGAATCTGCACCAACAAATGTATATACAGTTATTTGCATATTATAAACACCCACATTCATTTATATACACAAAGAGTAGTCACTCATAAACTAGCATTAATAGAAAAATGCTCACAAAATAAATACAAGTAAATCAATCAAACACAACCACCTCAAGAAAGACACATTGCTGGTATTTTAATACTTTTAATGGAAGATCCTCTTAAGTTTATGGCAACTTTCCTTCTCCTACCCCTTCACCTAATTCTGCAACACAGAAAGTCATAGAAATAGAGGCTAAAATGTAATAATGTTAGCGAGAATCCCATTTAATTCCTTACAGGCCTAGGAAGAGTAACTTTTTCTTCTCTAGAAATCAGTTTCTCCCGACACTGACTGCTGCAACAGCTAATCAGACTAACTGTTGACTGTCATCAAGTGGGAGCAGTCTGATCCTTCTTGTATTCACACAAAGCCCAGAAAATTAACAATTCTGCAGGGCTATGTGGGTTCACCACTTTGAGGAGCCAGAGTGTTCAGCAGCTATGAGCTGCTAGATTTTTTGTCTGGACTGAGATGATTCATATACACCTTCAATTTAGCTAATCCATGCCAGAAAATTTCCACCTAAACTAGACAACATTCTCCATGGGATAAAAAAAAAAGGGGGGGGCATGAAATACCACTTTTTTTTTTTTTAATTAACTGATCAAACTATGCATTTTAAAAAAAGTTCAGTGTTTGGCTTGCAAATATATACCAGCAGACTTGCCTCACTTTGATCCATAACCATTAACACTAGGATCCTCCCTGCCCCCATTATAGCATTAAATTACACAAAATGAGTATGACGTGACAAAATAAACTTCCATTCAATGGTATTTCTGTAACTGTTTTCCATTACTTTTTACATTTTACTGCATTTTGTGAAGTCTGTTTGGTTTACCTCCTAAATTTTTGGTCTATTTGCATAGTTTCTTGACAACTGAAAGAAAAGATTGATTTATGAAAATTCCTACAGAAGCTAATTATAGAATACATAAACAATGGAAATAAATCTGTACCTAATAATCTTTTTTTAAGCCATCTGTAGTTTAAGTTAACAACACTTTCTTTAAAAAGTGGTTAAATAGACTGAGGAAAGCCTCATCTCAAACACCATGAAGTAGTTAGTCCTTTTCCTGCTACAGATTTCTACCCACAAACAAGTCAGCCATCACACAGAGAGCATAATCCTGCATACTCTCCAACACAGATCTAATTTTTTACATAACGAGTTAGAGATGCTCAACTAGAGCCTTTAATCCAACCACTCTATGCAGAGGTCAGAGCTCATGTGATTTAAAGCACAGCTGATTATGAGGAAGTTTTCTTTCTTCAAAACAAGCAGCCACAACCAGTCAACTGCTTTCTAGTCATTTCCTTGAAGTTGCTCCTGAATTGAACAGTGTTATACTTTAGGAAGCCTTAGCTTCACAAATAGACTTTCCAAACGGCTTTGTATTTGCAGGCGCAGCATCAAAAGCAAGTAATATTTAAAAGAGTTACATTTACTAGAGTTTGTAAAGGTTAAAAAAATTAAAAGCTTAAAATGCTATGGGTGTAAAGCTCACTGTAAAGCTTGTGTTTAGTCAGCAACTTACATTAACATGTACATTTATCTTTTTGGCTTCCTTCTCAATGAGTGTTGTATTGTGTTCTCAGCCAAGAATAGCAGGATTATTTCAGCAAAAATGAAACTATTTTTCTAAGTGATTTACACAGGTCTAGGTCTCACAATACACCAGCTTACAGACCCATCAATGTAAAAAAAAAAAATCCCTGAAAGACCAAGCATTAGGAGTCAGTTATGAGATTAATGTAAAATCATTTACGTATTTCACTCTTTAAAGTGCTAAACTTCAAAAATGCATCCAAGTATGTATATAGCTCAACCCTGATACTCAGCTACTTGGAGAAAAAATAGTCCTCTTTTAAAAATTCACAGAAAAGGATATTCTGAAAATTCTTTTTCAAATATAAAGATTTTTTCCATTCATCAAGAATCAGAGCACCAGCAAGTGCATGACAGAAAGAGCAGTCAGCCTAGCTACAGATGCTCTTTTCTCCTTGGCAGATACAGAAAAAAAGTTAGTACAAGTTGTGCTCAATCCTTACAAAAAATTTCAATTCACCATTCCCATACCAACCTTGAAGCAGCCAATGGAGCTTCACACCAACAGCCAGCTGAGCAAACTCCCATTCTCACTTATGATAAACACAGGCTGGTTGTGATAAACCCACCACGACTAGGAAGTGCATGAAAGGTGTTTCTAATCATGCTAATAGTCAATCTTCTGCAGCAAATGAGACAGCTCAGTTAATGCATGGTCTAACACTCAAGAATGGTCCCTTCTACCCAACTCCTCACTTTCCAAACCAGGACTGCCATCTACCTTCTGTTAGTACTTTACTGCACTTGATCCTTCCATGAGTAGGCTTTGTGAAAGTTATTCATGGCTGGTTTTTTACTGGATGCACTTTCTACCAATTTACTTCCCTGAACTGGCTCATCCTGGGACAGACAAGCACCAGTGGCATCTGAGTGCAGCTGAAAGCATTTAAAGGTAGGTTTCACAATCATCTTAAGACAAGCTAAAAGTGACCTGCCATGAGGCAGGTGATCACACTCCTGGTCCTGGCTGCACCTTCTCCATTACCTCTTACCCATTCTCAACAACATAACAGAGTCAGATCAGGTCACAGACTCACCAAGCAAGTGCCACCCCAAGTCACCTACTGCTGCAAGAGCTCACCCCAAGAAGGGTAAGGGTTCCACCAGGGCTTGAGACCAGCTTAAAATCAATAGTAAAAATCACATCCTTCAGAGCCAGCAATGCAAGTGTTCCCAAAGCACACTCTGATGTCCTCCCTCCTTCTTGAGTCATCTTCTGATCTTGAGCAGCTTTCCAAACTCTGACCACAGCATTCCCACTACCCTCCATTTTTGGTACCTCTTCCCTTATAAACAGAATTAAGGAAACACTTCTACATAGCTCAGGGCATCCTACAAGTGTAGGAAGAAATTACTAGATTTCAAAATTGCACAAGACAAATTGTAGTCTAATGTTACACCATGTACTGAGCATGACAGGCCCAGGGCTTCAAAATTCAGCCAGCCTCCCTCTAACTTCAGAAGAAGCTTTCTACTTGGCTCCACAGTCTCATTTGTAACAGATCCCAATCTTTCTCTCAACTACAAGGATACCATGAAAGTCAAATTTTTATCGCACACTGTCTTTGAAAAGCCACGGAGGACAGTGTGCATGCTGAAATATCAATTACTAAAGCTGCTCCTACATAAACATGTCAGAACATATAGCAATATTGTTCAGTTTTCAAGCAAACAGCAAACAAACATTTTCCTTCTTAATTCTGTAAACCTTTTTCCACATTCATAAAGTCTCACTACTTTGCTAAGCAAACAGGCAAGCACAGTGAAACAAATGCTGTTAAAAGACTAATCTTCTGTGAAATCTGTGAGAAATAAGGCCTGTGTACTGAATCAACACAACTTTGGGTCAAATCAGACATTTATAATTCATGCTTTAAGAGGGCCTGTCTCGAAACAAATTTTTAACTTTAAAATCAATTACTGCCCAAATCAGGAGAAAATATATAGAACAAAAGCTGTAAATAGTTGAAAACTAGTTTAAGTATTCACCAGATGACAAAGAAGCCCCAATTTTACCATGAAGAAAAAGACCAGAGTGGTGAAAAACTGCAGTTTACAAAGGAAGTGAGAACAACTGTAAAGAAAAAATCTTCTAAGAATGGCAAGAGAAGCACTGACAATGACCATGATAAATTAGAAAAATACTACAAACCATGTTAGCAAAAGGATACAATACATCCCTACCCCTAGAAGGGCAAGCACCATTCTTGCAATAAAAGAAATTAACAAAAGTTGTCAAGATTACAAAGTAAGAATAATAGAACTGTCAATAAAAACACAAACCTACAAAATCTGAAAATGTTCAGTAAGTGCAGAACAAAAACAGTCTGGCCAGAAAGTTTAAATTGCCACAATAAAATGCTTTCTAATAGAAGAACAAGTATTAAACTTCTTTAAAATACAGGTTGTTTAGGTCAACCAAACAGTCCAAGAGATGTGAATATAACTTTTCATTAAGACAGAAGAAATTCCTGCAGTCTGCATGCAAAATGATAAGGGTTATAAATGGTTACCATTTTAAGTTATTGTTAGCTTTTCTAGGCTTTGATATAGAACTGACAAAAAAAGCAAATGCTAATAACGTAGCAGACTAGCAACAACTAGTCCCATGGCTTCACAGGAAATTAAACCTGTCACTTGATGAAGTAGCAATGGTCAAACACAGTTAATGTCCAAAGCATTTGGGTGAGTATTGTCTGATATTTTGATTAAGAAATTAGGATATAATGGAAGTTAATATGGTCTACCTTGCATGTATTAAAAACTACAGGTGAGCAAGCTTTATTCTTATGATTTGCTTTGTGACTTGTGACACATATTCTCCTAGTTAAGGACTATGCTTCAAAAAAAACCCTCTTGGTCTTTTTTCAGTAGCTCCCATTTTTAAAACCCCAGAGAAGTGTCAATATGAAAACACTAAGCATCCTCCAGAGCCTGTACCTTGACCCCACGCTATTTCAGCATTGCCTGCAACCTAGAAGGTAACAACAGTTAGAGGTAATTCTTACTGGCGGGGGGAGGGCAGGGAGTGTGTGAAGAGAGAGAACAGGGAATAAGTAATACTCTGCTTCTGATACAATTTGGGGAATGCTGGAACAGGACACAAAAACGTTTTTTTAACATATCATCACAAGCAAAGTCCTATCTAAAATGAAGACCATCCTAGAAACTACCTCGAATGGATGGTCATTACCTGGGTACAAGTATCCAGTTCCCAACAAGACCAGAGCAAATGCATATACAGAGAACGATGAGTAGGAATCATAGAATGGCCTTGGTTGGAATGGACCTTGAAGCTCATCTACTTCCAACCCTTCTGCCATGAGCAAGGACACCTTCCAAAAGAGCTCAGAGCCCCATCCAGCCTGGCCTTGAACACTTCCAGGGATGGGGCATCCAAAAGGTGTTTACTACCATAACTGTGTGACTGCCAAAATAGTGCTCTATTCCCAAGGTCCTGCAAGAGCTACCCACTGAGAGCAAAGCCATGAAAACATGGCAAGAATGGATGAATGAATGAATGAATGAGAGATTCAAAAGGGCCAGGAGGACTGCAAACCATAACAGTAGAGTAGGGATCTGATAATCATCAGCATATCCAATAAATACAGACAGATCTATATTTGGATAGATATCTCTCAAGATGTAATGAACAGAAACAAATTAAATTCAGACTAGAAACAAGTTTAAGTCTTAAACAGACTAATTAAATATGAGGGCAACTTTTCCAGCTATGCAATACAACCTATTACTGTAGGATTTTGTTTATTTTCTTTTTTATTTTATAATTAGTATTCAGGCAATAAAAAGAATTAGTTAAAATAATGTCAGCCTGCGATATAAGGTTGGATTAGATCTGCAGTCCTCTCCACTCTAAACCTCTGAAGCTACCCAAGATAACAAAGCAAGTGTCAACCTTCAATATCAGGTATGCTAATTTGTCTGAGACTTCACAGTTCTGTTCTCCTTTTTAAGCAGTATAATAAGTGATACCTGATCTTTGAATGAGCTCACAAATGCAAAACTAGTCCCTGGAGTGATCCCAACTAAACAACACAGTAAGTCCTGTATCTGTACAGGACAATTAAGAACCATTTGCACTCCAGTACAACTCCAACAATACCTACAGAACTCCACAGAGAACAGAGTTTGGTGAAGTCGGGCCTTTCGCTGACATTTTGAACAGAAAAAATTGGAGCAAAGTTACCTACAGTAGGTTTATCTGTTTTCTTCAAACCACCAACAAGGAATACAAGGAGATACGCTTCTAACTTCCTAGGTAGTTACAAAATGAACCACAAGGAGAGAAACAAAGGTAAAAATGATGCCCTCCATCTGGAAAAATTCCTGCCAAATGGAGCCTGTAACTGTTAAAACTGCTTTTCAACTTTGCAGGACAAGACTGTTTTAATGACAAAAGAAGTCTGTAATAAACAATAACCTCCATCTTTCTCAAATATATCCCACACCACCTGACACAGGCAAATGCACTACAGTGAAGTAACAAAGCAGATCTTCCTCCCCAGTAATAGTTCTTACCATTTAGGAAGAAATGCAGCCCTCAAGAACTGCAATACCTTTGTCAGTTAGGGCCATATTAGGCACACATCTAGAATATTTTTCAAATAGAAAGGAGCATTACAAGCAAAATGCATTTTCTAGAATTCTCCTGCCTCCCTGCCTCTTGAATTTCAGAATAAAACAACCAAGCCTATCATCACCTACCACAGAACAGTCAGGAATTCACTCTTATTTAGAAGATCCAAGGAATTTAAAGTCAGGTCTGCTGGCCTATTAAAATAATTTAATCAAAGGATAACAAATGTAATCAGCATGAGCAGCATTCCCATACCAGGGTTACGCTGTATAAAAGGAAACAGAGGTTGCCATTCTGTCACCAGAAACCTAAACACTGGGAGAAAGAAACAAACCAGCAGGGACTACTTAGTCCAGTGTTACTCTGCCATCCTAGGGTGCTCTGCATCTCTCATAATGAAGCTACCACATCACTCTGCAGGTCAGCCAATGCCATGTCCACTCTGAGACCAACACCCACAGGGCTCCCCCTTTGGTCATCCATGCACCTCCCAATCCACCCAATGGTGAAGAATTTATGTATATGAATCAGAGCCCTTCCAACACAGTCTACACTCCGCTATATTCACATATTCAAAACATCACTCAGTTATCCATTTGCAGAATTAAAAAACTTGCATTTGGTCTCTTGAAAGATACCTAAACTCCAGCTGAAAACATCAAGAGCTGGATAATTCACCATTGCCCTCCTTCCTTTGTTACAATGACTACTCATCTTCACCATTTACCAGTTATGCTTTTCAATTTGATCCCGTTCAACTTCACCTCCCAGTCACTGGATCTCGTTAAGTATAAACTGAATAAAGCACTGGATTTCAGTGAGAAAATGTTCACACGGGGGAAAAAAAAAAGATACTTTTCACTTTTTCAGATAATGTGAACGGGGTTTTTGCAGGCCTTTTACAATAAGGCATTATTAAAATAATTTTTAATTCTTTCCCATCCTCTTCATGATTTAAGAATAATTTTTAAAGACAAAACCTCTTCATTAGCATTACTACATATTCAGCCAAAAATCATCTCCGTATTCTTACATATTTTCAAACAAAGCATTATACCAGGAACTTCTGCTGAACTGCTTGTTCTTATTTGTATCCTATCAGTCAATAACTTTCGGGATACAATCCTATGCCCATGTTCCTTCCCTTCAATGCACTACTTTGAATACAGCTGCACAAAGGTGTGCCTTGCTTTACCAGCATAACTTCACATGAATTCTAGACAGTTTTGTGCAGTTCCATCCTCCCTGCTTAGCACCTACCCATCTTGTTTGTCTGCAAGTTTTATTAATGACAATTTTGATATTACTTCCAAACCATTAATGAAAAAATCTGAGTCTAGTAGACTAACTCCTCCAAGACTTTTAGGAACAATGACATTCAAGAATAATCCTCTCTAACAACTATTATTTCCAAGATGTATTACTTAGCCAGCAGTTCTCCATGCATTTCTCATATAGTATAAGATCATTCTTCAAGATCATAAGATCTTGATGAGCAAATAACGTTATTTGTTGTACTTCAGCCCTGAAATGATCTTCATAAGCTTTGTTGTTTCACTAGTAATCTTACAACTAGAAAAAGAGAGTAGGATCTATGCTGTCATACTAAATTGAACTTGCGATAAGAAAGAATAAATAGCCTTGGAAAGAAGAGTCTGCTACTTAAGTTCAGCTTGCATTCATGAAGGAAGGAGCAAGGGTGGCCCAAGAACCCAGTCAGCAAGATACCACACAAACCCCACCAAAAGCAGTCCCACCATAAGTTTCCTAAAGCATTCATATTTTCATCAGTGTTTCTACCTCTTGTTATTGAAATTACTGAATCACTTTAAACTGAGTCTTTCACAAATAAATAAATGAACATATCTCCCAGCATGCCAGTATTTCAGTAATTTTTCACTATTCCTAAGAACCTCTTTTCTATGTTAATATTGTGTTCACAATATTTCATGGCAAAATGCAAAGCCTTAGAGCCCGTATAAAAACAAACACATCCCTTAAAAAAAATAAAAAAAAATCAAACAACAAAAACTTTAAACTATTTGAAAGTAATCCAACTTAGTCAATACAAAAAGACACTAAGAAGCAAAAGCCTTATTAAAAAGGCACAGCAAAAATACCTGAAAAATACACTCAAAATAAACAACAGCACCATGAAACAAAAAAAGGGCAAAGATTTTGACAGTCCTATAAAAAGCATCGGTTTTAAATGTATACAAATGTTGAAACTGATTATGTGCTCCAACGTCACTACTTATATAAGGGCATGGTGCTATTTTCTTAAAAAGTGGAAATCACCAAGTATTAAGGCCCCTGACCTTCAAAACTGACTGAACACAGATGCACTGCATTGTTCACTGGGCAGATCTGCTACAGCACAGAATCCTGAAGTTTTTAAAAGAGCATTTCTGGGGTGTCTGTTAACAGCCAGTCTGTCTCACCACCAACATGAAAAACATCCTTTCCTTTTAAAACTTATCTGTACAAAGATTTTAAGGAATAAGGGAACATTCACTGAAATCCATGTAGACACTATCTGGTGAGTAAGATCTAGTCACCATTTCTGGAAAAATCAAACAAAGTTCCCTCCAAACTAGTGATATTTACTGCATATTAAAAGATCCCAGTTGATGTTACAGCACACAGTATATATTAACTTCCTTTCCCAACTTGTGTACACACACTCAACTCTATGCATCAAAGCAACAGTATAAAATTCTACCAGATTAACTAGCTAGACTACCAGCTTAAATTGAGATATTTTAGTTTGCTACACAGTAATTAATCAAAGTTAATTTAACAAACATTAATCTTCACTCTTCAAAACACACTGGTTTTCTGACAAGCTGTTAATGCTTTTAATTCCATTTTGTAATCCTAGACTGCCTATCTATTCCACAAGCCAAGAACACTTTCTTTCAAAGAATATCAGCATCCTACAGTCTGGATCACTACCGAAAACTTGTATCACTTCTTAAAAACATCAGACACTGCTACCGAGGGTACTTCATTTAGTCTGACTACAGTTAGTCTGACGGAATGTGTAGCAGCAGTCTACACGCATCACCTAAAATAAATCCCAAAAATAACAAAAAACAAACCAAAAAAAAATCAAGACACTTACTTGGGGTTTACTGCTTTGCTAATTACTCTTCAGAAAGGACTAGTCTATTCTAAAGTCATGAGCACCGTTTACAGAGATACAGTAGATAGGTTTACATATCTTTCTACACGACCACATATAGAGGCCTAGAGAGCCTCTTCAGGCATCAAATAAACTAATTGTCTTTTAAGATACTGTTTAAGGAACAAGATACCATCTGTTTAGCAAAAATTGGAGCCTAACATATGCACTTATCCATTTTGTAGGCTGAAAAATCAATTCTTACAGTCCTTAACATATCAGGTGACAGGTCCACATGTAAAAGCTTTTCTAAACTGTTAAAAATATATTTCAAAACAATCATACGAGTCCTAAAGAATACACACATGCTGCTGACAAAGGTGGGCGGCACAATAGAAGGGTAAAAAGAATGGCATGAAACGACCTCTACATGTTACCTGTAAACATTCCTCCCACCGCCAACACACTGGAAAAACAGACCGCTTGCTCTCAAAACAAGCCCACGCCACACGGGCAGCGCTGGGCTGATGGGGCCAGACCGGACCTGCGGGCGTGCTGCAGACCAGCGCTATCCAAACCCAAGGAGAAACATCAATTCCTTCGCCTCCGAGGCGCTCCTCGCAGGCTGCCGGGCCGGGGCGGGCAGGGAGCACGGAGCGCTGCCGCTCAGGGACCGACCGGTGCAGCGGCACCTCCCGGTGCGCTCTGCCCCCGCCGCTGCTTCGCCCCCCGGCTCGGGGGCGGGCGGCACCGCCGGCCACGGCGCACGGGAGGGTCGGCGGCAGACCCCGCACCGCTCCCGCCGCCCGCACCCGCCTCCCCGCCCGTCCCTACCCTGCCCTGCCCACCCCGGCCGCGGCCGCGCCGCGCACACCCAGGCCGGCGGCGGCGGGCGGCGGCGCACCTCCCGCCCTCCGGGCACCCCGCCCGCCCGCCCGCCGAGCCCCGCTCCCCCCCTCCCCGCCCCACGGCGGGACGCGGTCCCGGCCGCGCTCCGAGCCCCGCTCCCGCGCCCCGCTGCCGGCCCGGCGGGCCGCTCGCACCTCCGGGTGCAGGATGGGGACGCAGCCCGCCTCCTTCTCGTACTCCTCCAGCGGCGCCGCCATCTTCCTGCGAGCCCCGCGCCCGCTGCATGCCGGGTAGTGCGCGCGCCCGCGGCGCCCCCGCGCGCCGCCGCTTCCCCTCACGGCCCGTGCGCGGGAGGGACATGCCGGGGTGCGGAGAGCTAGGGGTGTAGGTTGTTTCAAATATGTATACACACCCCGTATTTTATATGTGGAATATGCATATAGGTATATACCGACCCCATATTTTTGGAGATACCAGTGTCAGTTCTCCTGGAAGCAATATTTAGTATGGCTTAGGTTTGCGGAGATGCTCAGCCGAATTAAGTTCATTACAAGCTGGAATGTGAGCGAAAAGAGAGCCCTTTTTATTTGTAACCTTCTCCATTTAATGTAGATTTGGTTCCAGACTAAGCAATTTGTGTCCATTTTTCTCTGGGAGTTCTCTTCTCACCTGCCAGGGAGCAAAGAGAGCATGGGAAGAAAGTAAGAAGGTTTTAAAAAGGTTTTTTGCTCTCAGCTGCAGGAATGTTTGAAACCCCTCAGCAGACCTGATGACCTCCTGAGGAAGCAATTCCTTCCAGCCATTTGTGCCCCACTGGCTGGTGGTTCCTCACATCCCAACACATCCCAGCGCTGCCCAGATGGACAAGTATTGCTGTGCATTGCGGGGCAAGCTGCAAAATAGGCTTGGTTCTGTCGAGCTGGTCATTTCTGTGCTCACAGGCTGCGTAATGCGTCTACTGGCAAGATTAGGAATCCTAAAGCTCTTTATTTCAATTTTTTAAAAAATAAATTACATTTTAATCAAAAATGGTTTTGCAATTACAGAATGTTATTGCTGTTTTGACTGATGCTTTGTATTGCTATATCTATGGTGCTCTCATTTGCCTTTGTGAGAAAGGGACCTTTAGATAATACATTTTGTTGTATCATAATACATTAAGCTCATAAGCCTAAAACCCTACAATGATATTCTCTTCATTACTCTTTCCTATCTCATGCAAAATGTAACAGAGAAGCACTAATAAAATTTGACTCCACCATTATTAAAATGTTAAACCATAAATGTCTTTTTTTTCTGAATTTAAATTCAAAATTGCCAAGAAGAATGACATAAGATTTAGAAACCGGGGGTGTGAAACAGGTCTCAAAGCACATATTTGAAACCATAAGGACTGAAGAGCTAAAAGAGCAGAACAAGACACAGAGTATACAGGAGAGGATCTTTTTTTAACTGTATATATTATTAAATGCACTAGGGCTTAGATATAATTTGCTGTTTGATTTGCATGAGGAAGAGGGTTTTCAACCCCCTACAAACTCCAGAAATAGAAATCCTATCAATCATGACGGTTCATCACTCCTATTTATAATACAAGCAAGGGTGATAAAATAACCAAAAATCTTTATAGTATTTTCACTATGCAGATTATTTTTCCTTGCAACTCTGAAGAAGTTATGCTTTGTCCCATGGCTCTGAACTGGATTGTAAACACAAACGCTGATACTGTCTAGGTATTTATAGCCTGTTCTTCACAGGTCTACACATTTTGAAACCAATTCTGTTTCCAGATACATCTGTACAGAGAATTTTTGCTGTTTAAACTGGGGCCTCATCTGTGAATATAGTTCATGTGCAGCCTAGTATATCTTTCTTCAGAATGAGTGTCCCTTTTACCACCAAGTAACAGCAGAACCAGAATACAAGATTGTGCTACTGTGCCTTTGTGTTAGAGCTCCTCATTCAAAAGCTAGCAGTGGTTTAGAAGTTTAAAAAGTTTTCCTTTTGAGGACACTTCAAACATTGCCTGTCCTTTCCTAATCTACATGCAATCTCACACAATCGCATGGAAACATGATTCTTTGTTTTGTATTGTCATTACAGAGAGGTTATCATCCCTGCAGAGTAAGTGAATGGCAGATACAAAGCCAATAATCTGCTACAGTAACAAAGTTTACTCCCATTTCCCACAAATCTAAAAGGCTGTAAGGTTAGATGTTTTTATGGATTCTGCCACAAAATTCACTACCTGACCTTCAACAAGTATTTAACTTCTCTATGATTTACTTTGCTCACTTTTAAATCAAAAACTTTGTAATCTCATTAAGGGGGGTACTCTGGGAATTTATTATCGTTGCAGAGCAATTTTATCTCTCTGATCAAAGGTGCCTTGTAAATGCCAGGAATTATTGTTGATCAATGGCAGGAAATGTTCTTCCGTGTGATTGCATTGAATAGTCCATAGCTGATGTGTGAAATGCTCTCCATATTGACCAAAGGGGTTTTATCCAGTTCAACTTAACTAGGCATGCAAAAGGGACAGGTCTATAATATTGGTTAAACACCACACACACTAGAAAATTATTTTAGGTTCTATTCTCACAAAAGGAAAACAATCCACCAGTAACACAGACACATAGATTTTCTTCCCTTTGTTTTGCTTTATGGTAATTGCTGTGAAAAGGGGCATAAGGTCTGAATACCTTTTAATTTTCAGATAAGCCAAAAAACAGCCCAACGGGGAAGCAAGTAGCACAAAGTCTTACAAGTCTCTATTTTGCAACAAAAATTTTATCTTCTTTAACAAGTTATTATGAAAAAAAATCTTTGGCAGACACAAAACGTATTTATGGAATACACATCTGTACACATGGTTCAGTACTAGGCATGACTGTGTAGCTTTTTTAGCTGCTATCTTCTACTAAACTGTGAAATGTGACAGTGAAATAAAGACATTTAACATGCATGTCTTAGTACTATTTTTGTATTATGCTATTAACACTTAACTAAAAGTGTGGGTAACAATATTTACCTTTGCAACAAAATACTGCAATTAAAGCTAAATGTTTATTCTCATGGCAGGCCAAAACTTAAAGGGAAAATATTGGAACATCTGAACACAAAAATAGGTAGTAAGTCAAAAGTACCCTACCTAGCCCTACAAGAATATATATTTTTAGGAGAGCTGTGCATGTTCATACATAGTTTTGATTGATCATATTCTAATTAATAAATCATGAGATGGACTTGCCACCATACTGAGGTGCTTCTAAAATTTTCCCTTGCATAGTGACCCAAAAGACTTTCTTCACTGTCAAGGGCTAAAATATCTGGAGAAGCCATGTCATGTTCCTGTTCTCTGAGTGTGTTTGCAGAGGGGCTATGAGTAATTTTCTTTATTATTCTCTATCTATGCTTCATTTTCTAATCATATTACTGTTTGAGCCTTGTGCTTTATGTATGGGAAATGACACCCACCTGTCTAAAAGTGTATACCAAAATGAATGTATAAAACGTGTCATTCTGCATGGGTTTACAAAAGTCTGTGATTTCTCTCCTCACTCACTCCTACACAGAGAGCATCCACTCCTCACAGTTTGGACCAGTTTGGGTGACTGAAAGCCTATGAGTTTGCATGACAGCTCCACAGAATTTATCTTATAACCCAGCTGAAAATGCTCTCAAAGCAAGTGCATTAAGAGAATATGAAATATACATGATTGATAACAGAAATCAGTTAGCGAAATTTTCAATACAGTGCCTCCTGTAGCTGCACGCACTGCTTCTGTTACAGTATTTCAGAGCTCTGACAATTGTATGGATATGAATGAAACCTGAGTGACTAAACCTGTTTGTGGTCCCAATGACTGCCATGCCCTCTTGAGAGGGGAGGCTATTCTGGAAGGCAGAGCCATCAGATCTCGCCGTGGGTCCAATCCTCAGCCACTGCAGGCTTCAGCCCTTTCTTCTAAGGTAATGTGAAACTTCAGTGTCCTGGGCTGGAAGCCATGGCAGTTCAAGAGAGGATTCGTGAGGGGATCAAGTGTCCTTACTCAGAGGTGGCAGCATCTGTCAGCCGGGATGACTGCAGACAGCAGCCACTCGACCGTGTGACCATGTAATGTGCTGCTGCGTGTCAGTCAGGGCTTCTGGTACAAGAGAGCAGTGGGTGATGTGATTTGCCTCACTACTGAGTGTGGTCAGGCTTTCCTCTGCACAGCCAGAGTAGAGTAATAGTCACAGTGGCTACGTTAGGCAGTTTGTTTCTGAGGATCACCAAAGAGAGCCTGGCAATGCTCTTACACCAGTTTTATAACAGTGCATTTCTGAATTCCAGGGGTGGTCATCCTGATTTACATTGTTGTGAAGTCAGATGCTGTGTTTATACTATCCTTTATTATTTGCCAAATAGCACTGTATGTCATGCCAGGCAGTTTTAGATACCAAGAAACAATCCTTCTAAAACAGGGGGGAAAATGTTGGAAAAATCCCAGCTGAACTATAATATGATGTCTGGGTCCTCCTTCAACCACAGCAGCCTGTAGCATACACAGTATGGACAGAGGTCCTAAAAGGGAAAGTCACCTTCTCTACTGCTCCTGAGTATGTCTGTTGGGGAAAAGCTTCTTTTGATGGGATAGGAAGCCATAATGTTGCTTACTGGGCTGCAAATGATAGGTGCTTTCATGGAACAGGATGACTCTTCATAAGGAAGTCTGCTCTTTTGCTACATAGCCTCTTGCTCCCCTGGAAAGAGTCCAGGAGGTTGCTAGTCTTAAAAGAGGCCTAATGACAATGTTTGATGGGAAATACCAGAAAAATAATATTTTTGTACTATTTCCCCTCACTTTCCTAAGGGAACAGACTTTCCATTTGACTACTGTAATATAGAAATGTCCTTCCAGTGGTGAAATTCTCACCCATTTAATTTAAAGAGAACCTTTTCTACATGTAGTTTCCCACAGAATAATTTGACCCCAAATCCTTGTATTAAATTATATTCAGAGAGATTTCCCCATTATTGAAATGTGTTGATGACATAAGCACATAGGGACAAACTGCAAGATGCTAGACATCTAATAAAAAAAACCCTGAAATAAATTGTATTTGTTGAATCCTAAATGTCTTAATGAATGCTGTGCTTTCAAAACAGCAAGCACATCAGCCTGTGAATCCAATATCTCTTTCTGGAGAGATCCTTTCTGTCACTTTCTGTTCCTTTCAAATAGGTTTTTAGTAGAATCACTAGTATTTGAACATAGAGGGCTGAGCACTAAATGTAAGCTGCTACTAAGCATAGCACTCTTGCTCTTCATTTTTGGTGGTTTTGTCATTTTATAGTGTATTTCTTTTCTGCTAAAATAATCTTATTAGCATGAAATATGTATAGTCCTTGAGTGACATAAAGCAATCATATTATTTCCCTAGGTGATTATCTTTGCTGATGCAATTCCACGTGCTGACAAATTCTGCATTGATTTAAAAGTACGGAAAATGAATAGGGTTATCTAACTTGACTTTTTATTCCCAGTTTTTTCCCCTTTAAGATGATGTGCTTCTATTTATCACTCATTGTGTTTTAAATATATGATCTTGATACCATATCGTACTCATGGATGACTTTGCTGCTGTCTTTAATGTCATCTAAAGGATCATCTCTCCTTTCTTTGTTCATTATAGTCAAAGTGGTTATTACGTAGTGTTCTCATTACTTACACTCAGTAGAGGTAATAGGTGCACTAATATAATTTTTAACTTACCTGAGTCTGTCAGTCTCCTGTGAGTTTTTCCCTGGGAGGTTGTTCTTGGCACATTCAGGAACAAGCCACACATACCAGTTTGTTCTGCTAACACATCTGCTTGTGCTCATTCTTTGGGGAAACCTGGGACTACTGTGATGCAGCCCTGTACAACAGCTGACACTGGATTATGCTCCATATTTGTAAAGGGAAATTAACAGACTTGAAACTGAGGACTGGATTACACTTTATGAACTTATTTCCTTTTTTATTTTAATTTTCATTATCCTTTGTTTTCCCAGACCTCTCTTTGCATCTTTTGCATTGGGCTGATTGTTCTAGTTGCCTTTGGAGAAGGTGCAGAATATATCCAAATAATGAATTTTTGAAACACAGGCAGTTGCTGAGGCAAAAACTCAGTGCCAAAATGAAAATCAGTGACAAACCAATAAAATAAAATTAATAGTAATTCCACTACATTAAAAAGATACCATTGAGAATGAAGCAATAAATATTCAACAATTGTTTTATGGAAATATTGCATCCTCAGGAATTTAGGTTGAAGTGGGCTGAATGATAAAATAAGAAAAAAAATCACAGTTAAGAGTTTAATTTACAATCTTTGGTTGAAAGCCAATAAATGAATTATTTTTGGTACTTTATACCAAATGAAGTAAATATTTTCCCTGCTCAGATCTCTGAGGAACATGGTAGACTAACACCCTTCCCCTTTACAACTGAGAATTTGCTAGCTGAATTAAAATATTTTTCAGTAACCAAGGTGATGTCCAAACATATAAGAACTTGTATAAATAGCATGGTCATAGAATACTATTGTGTTATTATCCTGTTCAGGAGCTGTTGTCATCATGGTCATGACAGTGCACATGTAGACCTCATTGTCAAGGGAAGTGAATTGCCAGGAATGAACCTGCTCATTCATTAAGCATGAAAGATAATTTGCATTCATATAAGAGGAGAAAAAAGGAATAGTACAGGAAAATATATAAATTAGGGAAACTTTATCAAAAGTAGTAAAAAAGCAAATGAAACATAAACCCCAGAAAGTTTCTAATATTAGAGAAGAGCAAGTGAAGAGAAGCACTTAGTTGGAAGGGATCTACAACAATCATCTAGTCCAACTGCCTGATCACCTCAGGGGTGACCATTTGCTTTTCTTGGGAGATATTCTAGTTTTCTATGGTTGGTTTTGTTTGGGGTTTTTTTGTACAGAACAATTAATTGGCTGATTGAAGTACCTAAAGCGTGCCATGTAGGTATTTTACATTTATTATATTATTTGAATTAAGGACACACAAAATAAGCCAACAGCACTTAGGATAAGGTTTCAAAATTGTGACGGAAATTTTTGCATGAATTACCATCATATTTAGGTTTTTGCTGAATGCACGATGAATTAACAACGTTTGCACACAGGCAAGTACTCTAAGCATAGGGGCCAATATAAATTCAGCCGTGCTATAAAGGGAAAAAGTGGTAGCTGCTTTCTGCCCTTCACCAAGCAAGGATACATAGCAGCAACCTCTTCTACTGACTCATTGATACAGGGGGGGTAAAATGGTTTTAGCATTGGGTTTCCTTTATTAGATTCATATAACGACTGCCAGAATACTGAAGCTACCAAATGAAGAAATAATCCCCACAACCAGACTTAAAAATAATAAAATAAGTAAAATACATCGAACATTCATAAGGTTTGGATGAAAATGGCTAATCTGATATGCAAACTCAAACATCCCTAATATTCAATACACCATGTTAAACATCATGCTGCATGATTATAAAAAAAGAAGCCAGGAGTTCAGCAAGTTGTATGTTTAGATGGTGTACTTGGGAATCATAAAAGGCATGAAAATATATAGAAGGTGCATAGTATAATCACGTCTAGAAGCTGTAGGGAATGAACCAGTGGCACTGGTTTTGGAATAAATTCAGGAGAACTGAGCTGTCACATTAAAGCTGACAGCCCTGTTACGCAGCTCTAATCTGCTGTGCAAAGATCTGGGTTAGGAGAGGATGGAAATCTACAGATGTACTATTCCAAGCCTGCCTTTCTGAGCTTGCAGATCAAAGTCAAAAACCATGCCTGATCAGAAACATCAGAAAACGTGGGCAATGTAGATAATTCCAGAGAGAGGTGGATGATTTAACCCTCTTTTATGATTCTTTTCTAAAAAAAAGATTTCTAGATGCCAAGCCATTTTCAATGCAATGACTGTGTTATCTCCCTTCAGATGCTGAGGTAACACAGTCAAAATAGCATCTATGATTCTTGCAGCTTGATGAGACAGACTTCCCTTGAATTACTGCAAAGTTTAAGACTCTTTCATCCCCTGTTCTCAAAAGAATCACCACTTAAGAGATTTCTCAGCACTCTAACTGCACATCTTGATCGTAATAGGAAGTGGCAACACTTCAGAACTTGCAGGACCTTGGTCACCTTGGGTTTCATTTACTGCTGGTGCTTTCAGTGATCCTAAAAAAAAAAAAAAAAAAAAAAAGAAAAGGAAAAAGGCTCAATCATGCTTTAATACAGTGGAAGTAAAAGGTTTGGCACACAGGATGCACAGGATGATATTTAATAGATGTGTATATATCTGGGCTTTGAAACTGCTATAAATGGTCACATCATATTGTAGCAAAAGCAGTAAGCAGTTTATTATACTGTAGCATGCTGCTGCTGATTTGTAAGCTCTTTCTTTCGCGTTTCTGCATTTGCTAGAAGCACATATATGTTTCTATCATGTCTTGGAAACAAATGACAAAAACATGTCCATAGGGAAAGTTACACCATAAAATTGAATTTTAATAGAGCAGGAGGGGGCTTACAGCAAAAATAATCATTTCATCTGCGAAGTTGCAGGTTGGCATATTGCAGCTGAGAATACTCTGGCAGCTGCATAGATGTGAGCTCCCCTGTGTAACACTAACCCAGTCCCCGCCTGTCTCACAGGGAGAAGGGGTAATTCCATGAAGGTGAAATGAAATGTAATACAGACCTAGTAGCCATATGCTTAGTTTCTTATGAATATCTTCATTATTCTTGACAGCCTGTGTCTGGCACTCTCAGTTTTTTTAACTCAGTAATTTTTCCTAGCACCACGTCCCACAGCTTCAGGCAAAGGAGCAGAGTTGCTGCTGCCTGGGTACCCACTGGGCTGGGGAGAGGGGGAGCTGGGGGGCAGCAGTATTGGTCACTGCCCTGGGGATGGGGACAGGATGGGCAGAGTTGTAGGAAGCTGCAGGCTGGCTCTGCTGTGGCACCTCTGGAGCAGGGGCTGATGGCCCTGGGGGGCTGACATGGGGTGGGCAGTGTGGGGGGAGCCCCAGGAGTGTGGGCAGGGACAGGCAGGGCTGGTGGTACCATTGGGGTGCTCATGTACTGTGTAGGTCTATAAAATCCCCTCTTCTGACTCCATTTTCCCTCACAATTGTACGGCAAATATTTTCCTGCCATTTGTGCCCAAGGTAGTCCACTGAAGCAGATAAAAACATAGATACACACAATCTAAACCTGCACTTTCTGCAGACAATTGTCCATCATCCCTAGGTTGGTTCTGCCATTCACAGAATATTAAAACAAAATATAGAGAATCAAGCCCAGCTAAACTGCCTAAAAACCTCTCTGTGCATTACTGTGTCAAGGAAGGACAGACAGAGCTCTGAAGGATGGAGCAGAGCACAGAGAACCCTGGTGTGGGCTGACCTGAGCTTGAGCACCCCTCTGCTGCTTGGAACCACAGTGCTGACTGAGTAGCACAAGGAGTAACTGAGCAGTGCTTCTGCAGATGCCAGCTGGATAACACCCTAGGGCTCCCAGCTCCAGAATTAGCAGAGCCACTTCATGCAAACCCAGCTCGAGGTCGGGAGCATGCAGAGCCAGCAGTGCACATGGTCAAAGATGCACATCAGAACCAAGTCACAAGGATTTTTACAATATTAGTTTTACAAGCGAGAGACAGCAAATCAAAAGAGTTTCAGTTTAAGGAGAAAATTAAGAGACTTCAGACACTGTAATGCAGTCACCCTACAGAAGCACAAATCATAGCAAGATATGTTGTGTAGGCACTGTGCTGTTTGATTGAAAACTCAGTCAGCCCTCATAGTTTGCCTTTCACAAATGTGCTGTTCCTATCCTAAGCCCTAGGTAGATCCAAATAGAAGGCAGATCAGAAATGCGATATACAGCAAAAGGAGCCACCTGTAACTGTGTTATTCTTTTAAAGAAGCCATACAGGAAGACCCAAAACACTGGGGTTGTGGTCATTGTAAACCTGAAAGCTATCTCTTGTCAGGCTTGAGCATTTCAAATCTATAGTTATGAGCTCCTTTTTTACCAAGACATGGATTTTCCTACACATAGCCAGCTGCCAGAATAGGGAAGTAAGCAGTAAGTAACCTTTGCAAGAAATTTGGTGGAAAAAAACAGAGTGAATTGGAAACAATAAATATTTTAATATTGATCATGAGTATTTATCTCCTTCTCAAATTTCCTACTTATCAAGAATGAAGCATCTCAGAATTTAACTGGTGAGGTAGGTGGTTAATGAGGGGGGTGGTCCAATTTCTCGCATGCACCTTAAGTAGATAAAAGCCAGTTTCTATGATGGTGAGAGAAACCCTACATACTGCATGTGAAAGCTATAGCACTGTTCAGACATCAACCTAACAGACACTGTGTTTGGATGGGAGAATATGTGATTGACCCCCAACAAAGGCTACTGCCTCTGCATGCCACTGGAGAGTGATATAATTTCACCCTATAACTCCTCTGAGAGATATTTTTAAAAATTGCTTTGGCTCCAAAGTAATGTAGGTGTTTCTGAAGATAATAGATTTATGCAAAAGTATGCTGGCTTGAATATGTGTGCATTTGTTTTGTAGTGCTATTTCAAGCGCTTGTCAAATGCATGGGGAAGAAAGTGTTCAGAATGACAGGAAAAGTAAATAAAAAAAAGCTTGGCATCAATAGCCTCAAATTGTGAGACCTTTGCAAACATAAACCCTATATTTTTCAGCAAAATCAGTAAAATCATTGTAGTGATAAGCCTTTCAGTAAAAAAACCTAATGCTACTCTCTTACATGCTTCAGTAAGAACCCACTGGAATTATGTTAAGATGGTCTATGATTGTCTTGCTGTTTCATCTCTCAAACTGCTGTTGTCTTCCGGGTTCCTCATCTTCTCCTTTGATCCTAAAGTATGTCAGCAGTCTGTAGTCTTGGCAACTTCATAGCAGCCAGCTGGTAGGAAATCTCCCAAATACTGAGACTGAGAAGTCTAGCCTGATTCCTTCACATGCTGTCCTTTCAATTCATTAAGATAAGTGTTCCTTAAAATATCTATTTGGAAGTGCCCATTATAGGAATGAAATAGGACATGTGCAACGCTTCTAAGTCTTATTTATCTATAATGTTGCTACTGTAATGACTGGAGGAAAGACAATGGAGGTTTACACTTAATATTAATTAGAAAGCTGATTAATGAATTTGGCACTTTATCTGAAAGATGGGAATATATTCCTGGGTAGTTTTCCTGTGGAAAATGCAAGCACAACAGACATCTGAAATATGTTCTGGGGACGAACATATTAGCATATTAGCATTAGCATGCTTTTTCAGTGGTGATCTTTTGTGAACTTGAGACTACCTCTGGTGGGTGAAATTTTTCAGGCTATGAAGAGGATGAAGTGAAAGGCACAGGCAGAAAGAACAGCAAAAATATGAAAGTCTGCAAAATTATCTGCCACCCTGTAAACTGTTATTCTGTGGTAAAGAGACTGGCTAAGAGAGGAACCTGGCCTCTTTGATTCATTATGACAGAGGAAAAAACAGGTATGTGTTCTGCTTATCTGCCATGAATCAACAAGAAGGAGGTCAGCAGGAACATGAAATGGATTTTTATGAGAATATTGGACATCAAAATTTGCTCTCCCTCTTGCCTGGATTATCACTCGAGCTCTGCTTTCTGTATTTATGCTTTTGACTTCTAGTGGGAGCAATTAAGAAGAAACAACGAGCCTCTGCTGTCCTGACATAAAATGTGCAATAAAATCTAGCCTCTGGAAGAAAAGCTTAGAACCCATCAGGGAAAAAATACATCCCCCTGATAATTGTTTAGCAATGGCAGAGCACTGAGGACCCTCTGAGGATATGAGGCATGAGATTATAGATCTAATAAAAATGTCTGTAAAATAGAAAGTAATTGAGGTGTTTTAGAATACATTCAGCAATTATGAATGGACACAATAGGACAAAAAGCTATCAGTCTGCTTGAAATAACAAAAGCAGCAGCCTTGCAGTATTTCCTTCAAGGACAATAGCATGGGTTTGGGTTTTTTTCTGTACTATACCTTGGAGGAGTTTTCAGTTTTTAAAAGCACAATAGTGCCAGAGCAGGTTCTGTCAAACATGAATAATTGAATTTGAACAGAAATGCAGAGACTCTGAAAAGACAACTGAAGACTTTGGAAAACACTCAGAGAAAATGTACAGGCTAGGTTTGCTGCTCCTGGTCTCATATCACTAAACGTGGCCTATCTCCACTGAGAGCAGTGGACTTCTGCTGGTGCAACATTTCAGCAAAGATAGCTGTGAATCAGGCCCAGTATTTGCAGGGCGTTTTTCTTAAGTGAAAGGGTCAGTGGGTATCTTTGCTAACACTGGTGCAGACAATATGATATCATTAATATCAATGAAATTACTTAAGACTTCCATTAATCAATGCTCTGAGATCACCATCTGCGCTTCCATTTCGCTCCAGTGACAAGTTGCCATTCCGTGATTGTACTTATTGCATTAGGCACTAATGAACCTCAATGCTTTCTCCAAGGGCACAGTGCAGATTACTGGAGCCTAATGACTTCCCAAGTTGTTTGTTCCTTGAAGAGCTCATCTATAGGGTCTACCCTTCGCCAGTAGCCTTGTCTTAACCTGGCAGCAGTCTCAATAAATAGGTTGAGAAATTAAAAGAGGAACAGACAAGGTGCAAATTAAGGGGTCAGGGGTACATGAGAAACCAGGAAAAGACCCTTGAGTAGAAAGGAAAGAAGATGAGTCACTAAAGCTTTGGATGAAAGAGAGAGAATTACAGACAAACCATTACAACAGGCAGCAAATGGTAGAGAAAGAAGGATACTAAGGAGAGAAAAGAAGTGTGGCTAGGGAAAGAACAGGGGATTTCTCACTCCTCTTGAAACAAAGTGTTCTTTTGCATGAAGTGTTTGTTAATCATAAATGCACTGGTTTGTAATTTTTCAGTTGTATTAAATCTTCCGCTACAGAATGTATACAGCCTGCAGGCTGGAGCAAGGGAACAAGGCCATGGGGTCTCATGCATTTGAAGTGGAATACTAGCCATTATTTTTTTTTCTCTGTGATTTAGCAGTGTTTGACTTTTAGCTTAGCTGACTTCGAAATGTCAAGAATAGCATCAAAGCTTTAGCCTGTTTCTAGTGTTCTCAAATCCCACAAACTCAAAAATGGAAAAGAATATAATATCTTCCCTAGGGCTTTGCAGATAAAGGATATTTCCAAAAACAATGCATACAGAATTAGAAAATCAAGCAACAGAAGCTCCTTCTTAACCAAGCAGCTGCTATTAAAATTGAAGATTGTGTGCACGGTGTGCTGTTAGTGCCATTGCCTGAGAAGTGCATGTTTAAGAGCAGCTTTACACTACCCCCTTGAAAAGAAAGCCCCATGCAGACAATTCCTCATGTATGTCTAAGTCTGCATTTCTTACTCTCCCACATTATGAGAACAAAACCTATTTATTTATAGTTCAATTTAGTCCTGCTGGGTAGTCCTTATTTCGCCAGGGCTGGATGATATGCAGTAAGTGGTTCAAGACACTTGAGATGCAGAAAACATCCTGTTGTGTCCAGAAAAAGGCCTGTGTGTTTGCCTGATTTGAAAATCTATTGACTATTGATGAGTCAGGATGTCTTTAAGAACAGGAATCTAGTATGCCACTAGAAGGCTAATTCATCCAGTCCAGCCTTCCAAAGATGTACAGCAGTTTGTTTTCTAGGCTCAGTGGTTCATGAGAGTTTAAAGATAAAAATCACATTACTTTCACTAACATCCTCTCTGCTTGAATTGATTCACTGGTTCTGACCCAATTTAAGTGGCTGCTGCCTCCAAGTGATTTATGTTTGAAACAATGCCATGTTTCATCTGAAAAAATATAGTCACAGCTTCCAAGCTATATGAAGCATTCACCTCCAGCTCCAGCACTTTGTGGAAATACTGGCTCCAAAGCTAATTCAGGAATTTAAAGATATGGGTGAGAATTATTAGAATAGTACAATTTCCAAGGTTGCTATCATTACATATTCAATTATTTCAGAAATGTTCTGTTTAGATTGTTAGGTAGGGTCCTAAGCAGATAGAGCAGCAGATAAGTAAAGAAAAGAAAATTGAAGAAAAGCAGATAAACAGGAAAATTAAACAGAAAGGGGCACACAATATCTGTGAACTCTCAGTGGGTGAGGCAGCAGGTGGAACTGGAAAAGAACCCCTGTATGACTGAATTCAGCTCCCTGCAATCACAGTGTCATGGCATCGACATTAGGATGACAGAGATCCTCAAAGTATCTTCTCCCTCACCTAAATCTCATACACAAAGCAATCTCTGAGGCCATGTAACAATTGCAAGACCATTGGTACTAAAGGCAAAAAGCCTCAAAAATTACACTATGGCATCACTTTTAAGAGAATATAAGAGAGGCACAGCACTATCATTAACTGAAACATCCCTGGAGAATTTCTAGCAGATGGACCCAGCACTGTGCCCTATAGGAAACCAAAAACTGCTCAGCCTCTGCCAATCTGACATGAAGGAAAAATTTAACCCTCAAATAAACAACAAAATTGACAATTAGTTTAGCCCTGGGAATGTGAGCAAGATATTGCAGCCAGCAGCCTCAGAGATTTGTCAGACTGTGGTCCTGACCTAGCTCTTGTTGTGGCTAATCTTATTACATGTCAGAGAAAGCAGATCACAAAGCTTTCTCTGTGCCAATCCCTGGTGCTGCAATTGCCAAATATCCCCTACAATAGAGGATATCAGGAATAAGAAGCTCAAATTTTGTGGCATATATGAGATAGCACTTACCCTCCTTTGTCTTCTGCTTACCTGCTCAAGGTCAAACCCAAGAATTGCTTCTCCTAGAAGCCCAGCAAGTGACTGGGCTATTTGTGCATCAGCCCCCAAACCCTGACTCATTCACATGATCAATGAAGTGACTACTGTGCAGTCCCTACACCTGACACAGCCCAGAAGGAGCTTACCCTCTCCTCTGTGGATCCCCAGCCCTGAGGCCTTCAATGTGTAAAACTGAAGTAATCAACTTAATCTCTGTGTTCACTTGCACCATTGTACCCTGACAGCTGAGGACTCAAATACATCCAAATAGCCCAAAAGCCAGTCAGAAAACATCCATCTCAAAGGCTTCTCTCTTCTACTGGCAGTACTGCTCCTCCAACAGATCTAGCTCCAACTCCAGTCAAATTCTACCCAGATAACCTTCAACAGTAGCTAAAAGGGTCAGAGTCCCTTTCCCTTTCCCTAAATTTGAAAATACAAAACTATAAAACTCAAACACTCCAGCCCAATCTAAGCTACTTTCTGCTTCTCTAACTGGTGGTATTCAAATAAGGCCAAGAATTATGAAGTCATTGGTCATAATTATAGATAAAGAGAAATAGGATCAGTGTACAAACAATCCATTTTTCCAACTGCACCTTCAGTGAAATGCCAGCCCTCTTCAATAGAGCCAATATTTTCACTTGTATGGAATAGTTTAAGCAAGTCTATCTTAGAATTAAGTTGCTGACAGAACCAAAGTTGAAGTATTAGTCAAGCAGCTGAACCACAGGAAAGAAAAATGCTGTAGAGGAGGATGGTTTAATTATAAGGAATCTACAGGTTTGTATTTTATCTCAAAAATATCAATAATGCAAAGGCATGACTTCATTTAACTTTGTTCAGTTTTGAATAATTTCACCATCCTCTCTCCAAGTAACTTGCTTGTCATGAAATAAACAATGAGACTTAAACTCATTAGATTGCTTGCTTTACCAAATTAACCAAGTAAATTTATTGAGTAGTCTTAATGTAGCTGTAGGGGAGTCAGTACCATGTTATCCCACTGGGGAGCAGCATATAGCACCAGCAGGAACTTAATATCATTTGCAAGTCTAATACATCCCATAGCCCCCAGTTGGAGGTAGTCCAGTTCCACCAGTCCTGAGTTTTAAAGAGATGTGTGTGTTTGATTTGGGGAAGGGGGAGCAAGGGGTAATCGATCTTGGATGGACAAAAAGAGCTGATGCAACACTTCCTCCAGGACTTTTGTGACTGACTCTCCCCAGACAATGATTTGTACTCAGTAGGGCCACAGAAAGGAATCTACATTGAAAAGTCTGCTAGATGTCCTGCCTTGTCACTGAACAGAGATGAGAACCTTAGCAATACAACAGGAAAATAGGACTGAATAAGAAAGGAGTAAGTTGTAGACTGAAAGTGAAACTTTCCATCGTAATACACTCTGGAGGACTCAAATAAGTGCTTTCTAATTAGTTTGCATTTCACTTGACGTATTTATGGCTGTCGCTGTACAAATAGACCAATATACAGGGCTTTTTATTAAAGGGTCTCCAGTGAAAAGCATCCAAACCTGACAGAAACCATGTTTCAGAGGTTTGACTTCTCTAAACTTTATGGTTCACTTAAAGATCTTCCTTCACATGTGCCAAATAGATCATTCTGCCAAGTGAACTGGAAGCTGGACTTAGGCAATTATCTTCTCTGTTTAATATGCAATTGCATTCATTCTTATTTGTGGTAAGTTTTATATGATTTACTCATAAAACTTGCCAAATTATATAAAGACATGGTCACAGAAATGCTAAACCTAGCTATTGAGTTACAGAAAGCAGATGCAGCAAGCAGATACAGCGTTCATGACCAGAAGATCACTGGTACATCAAGGTACAAGTGGCCCACACAGCATTCAATCCAAGCGGGTGTGTCCTACTACAGCTTGGTTTTCTGACCCATGCTGTGCTGCACAGCTCCCTTTGCTGCAGGGTGAACTTGGGTGCTTGCTTGTAATGGAGGAGCCTGCAAGCAGCTCCCACTTGGTATTGGCCACCACCTACAAGTCCTCGCCTTTATCTGAAAGTGCAGCAACAAGCCCTTTTGTGAACATCCTTTCTATCTGGCAGCACAAACATTGAAGAGAGTTCTGCTTTAAGAAAATCCTGAAAGAACAGGAATTAACAAAAAATAAAAGATGGTGTAACTTTTACATGGGTGGGATCTGGAGGCCTGTCTGAAGCTGTGCTACACACCATTACCAGCATCTGGAAGGACATAAGATCATCTGTGCTACCTGTCTTTGTCTGTAACATTAGGCTAATAAATAGCAGTGCTTGTCAGAGTCTGAATGCCTTTCTTACTGGGATCTTAAAAATCCAGCACCTCCTGGTACAAAGCAGCAGCTAAGAAAGCTGTCAAAGTCTGTACTCTTCTTTAGGTACAGGACTGGTGTCATTGCTCACATAACTTTTCTCTGATTAAGAAGGTGCTTGATTAGACTGGAAAAGCTGTATCTTGCTTGAAATTTTTCTCCTCATCAACTGGTAGAACCATTCAATTTGACTTCCATACTCTTAACTCTGGTGGGTTTTGTTCCAATTTTGCTCAATGCAGGTGGTTGAGACTTCCCATACTACCCTAATAGCTCTCTGCTTTTCTTGCCTTTTCTTAAGATTTAGTGTCACTTGATTCTGAAAAAGAATTTTCAGGTCATCAACCTACATTTTGCCAACCTCCTGGCCACCCAGCTCAGCACTTTTCTGACAGACCCTTGCCTGACCATCCATATTCATCTTGGTTGCTCAAAAACTTCTTTAGCATAGACTAGCTACTAAGCAAATGAGTCAGCTGCATGTTTTACCCTCAGAGCAAACATTTTTCAGCCTGTTTCTTTTCCTATTCTTCACTGAGTTGGGATATACTGATTTTAATGTATATGTATCTGGCACTAATTAACAAGTACCACCCATCAGAGCTGTTAAACATAATCTTGGGTTTATTCTGCAGAGGAATTCCGTGATTTTATTTCATCTAGGCACTGTGCCTTCCTTCACGATTGTTCCTTCATTTTCCCCTTTGAAAGAGCATCATCTTT
The DNA here is from genome assembly GCF_008360975.1 of Lichenostomus cassidix. Classification (NCBI taxonomy): domain Eukaryota; kingdom Metazoa; phylum Chordata; class Aves; order Passeriformes; family Meliphagidae; genus Lichenostomus; species Lichenostomus cassidix. The sequence continues at coordinate 36,528,089 of NC_139480.1, read as the reverse complement.
TTTATCATTTGCCTTCAGCCAGAGATTCCCTAAGGGAATCCCTCAGCTATTTCCTCAGATGTCTCCCTTGTGTCTATAAAGTACAATGGAGCGTGATGTAGCAGTGCTGACTTGGAATCAGCTGAAAAGAGCTCAGCTCCCTTCCTGAAGGTGCTCACTCACTTGACTCTCCTGAGAAAACACAAACATTAAATCCTAGGCACAAAGCACAGTGACACCACTACCTTGTTTCCAACACCTCAAATGCACATTGTGCATTTTTTTTCCTCAGGACTCCTAGCCTTTCTTTGCTTGCACATCCATTTTGAGCAACTGTGTATGAATGCATGCTTTGAGTATTGTCACTATGCTAACTATCCTCAAATCTGTTTTTATATATTGGACACCTTTCTCCAAACTGAAATATTACTTTTTCTTTATTGGTTTGTGTGAGGTGTTTTTTTTCTCTGTATCTTTCTAGGTACTGTCCACAATAAATCTTACCGGAAGTGGAATATGCCCTTCTCTTGCATGTCCTCATGATGAACATCCTGAGTTATCTAACAAGGAAATTAAGAAAGTTCATTAACTTTGCTTCCACTGCTTATGTTCAAGCAAAGGGGAAATGAAAATGCTTGCAAAGTATAACTGTAGTGGTTTGACCTGGCTGAAAGGACTGGTATACATCAAAGCCACTCTATCACTCCCCTCCTCAGTTGCACAAGGGAGAGAAAATACAAGAAAAGGCTCATGAGTTGAGATACGGATAGGGAGAGATCATTCACTGATTACTGTCATAGGCAAAACATACTCCATTTAGGGAAATCAGCTGAATTTATTGCCAATCAAAATCAGAGGAGGATAATGAGAAGTAAAACAAATCTTAAAAAGTTTTCCTCCACCTGTCCCTCCTTTCCAGGCTAAACTTTATTGCTGATTCTCTACCTCCTCCTGCTCAGTGGCACAAGGAGACAGGGAATGGAGGTTACAGTCAGTGCATCGCATGTTATTTCTGCCACTGCCTCCTCCAAAGAGAGAGGAATCCTCCTGCTCCAGCAACCTCCAGGAACTTCTTGAATGTGAGTCCTTCCCACGGGCTACAGCTCTTGATGAACTGCTGCAGCAAGTGTCCTTTCCATGGGTGTAGTCCTTCAGGAACAGGCTACTCCACTGTGGGTCTCCCACAGGGTCACAAGTCCTACCAGCAAACCTGTTCCAGGGTGGTCTCCTCTCCCTATGGGTCTGCAGGTCCCTGCCATGAGCCTGTTCCAGCACGGGTTTCCCACAGGGTCACAGCACTCTTTTGGGCATCCACCTGCCCCAGCATGGGTCTCCTCCATGGGCTGCAGGTAGATCTCTGCTCCCCCATGGACCTCCATGGGCCACAGGAGGACAGCCTGTCTCATGGTCTGCACCACAGGCTGCAGGGGAATTCCCAGCTCTGGTGCTTGGAGCACCTCCTCCCTCTCCTTCCTCACTGACCTTGGTATCTGCAGAGATTTTTCTCACACAGTCTTACTCCTCTCTTCTCTGGTTGCAATTACTTCTGCACAATAATTTCTTTTTATCTCTTAAATGTGTTATTACAGAGGCATTACTTCACTACATCACTGATTGGTTTGGCCTTGGAGAACAGTGGGTTCATCTAGCAGCCAGCTGGCATTGGCTCTGTTGGATATGGGGGAAGAAGCTTCTTGCAGCTTCTCTCTGATGTCACCTGTGTAGCTCCTCAGGTCATAGTGCAACCTGCAGGGAGGGAAGATGTCACTAAAGTCAGCTTCTCTGAGCCTCTATGCTCCCCTGCTACCAGTGCACTTGCCGTGCAAATGCAATACAGTAACCAAACAAAACACACATACAAACAAAAAAATCAAAAGATAGCTTTGTTCAGTGGTGACTCAATAAAAAAGAAATTATAGTAGATATATGACATCTAGATAAGATAGAAAATAATCCTTAGGCTGTGGAAGAAAATCAATGTAATCAAAACGAGCATGCTCAGAATCCATGTGTAATTAAAATACCATTATTTGTACAGGGTAAATATTTATCACTTAAACAAGAAGCTTCAGCCTTGCATTGCAAGAACTGGGCAAACTCCAAATTGCTTATTGACAAGTTGCTGTAACTATGTACAAACAAGAGATGAAAGATTTTTAGCTTGTCATTCATGATATATCCTGAAAACATAAATGAATCATTCTCAAGTAAGCCCTATGCTGACTAAAGCCTCAGTTTCCATAAAATAATTTTTAAGAGGTGCCTAGAACTTTTATCTTTGGCAGTGGTTTAGTGCTTAACACTGGTGCAGGAGGGCTCAGAGAGTAAGAGTTGCTGCCTTGCAACAAGGAATAATTAGGAAAGGATGAGTATTAACTTTTTTAGGAGGGGGAATGTGGCTAGCACAGGTCTTTCCCATGACAATTTTTTCCTGTGTTTTATAAACAAAGATAAAATTTGGATGTTATTAAAAACAGTGTCTTGAGATTTGGACAGTTCAGGCCTGGCCAATCAGGCCTAGGGGGAGGTTTCTGACTGACCAATCTGAGTGAGCTCTGAAAAATCTATATAAGTTGGAATTAAATAATAAAAGCTCTCCTTTTTATGCCACACTGAGAATCCAGGTCTTCTTTCTCTACTAGCAGCTCAACAGCGACAGGGGAAAGAAGGAGAAATGGATTTCGTGAAAAATCATTTGTTTTGCAAACTGAAACAAGGATTGAAAAATTTTGATAATCTTAGGATGTTGGCTAAAATTAAACATGTCTGTTGGTATACACTTTGGGAAATAACCGAGCAATTGAGGTTAAAACCCACTAATAGTTCTGGAAAAATTGGATGGATGAAACTGACATGAGACAAACAAGCAGAGAGAGAAGCTATGTGAGCACAGGGCAGCTGCAGAGTCCAGCTGCTGGTGGTGACATCTCCATATGTGAGGGAATTATGGTGCAGTTGCTGTCCTTTGGCTGTACAACAACATGACCAAGGAAAGGAAGTGCTTTGTATTGATGAGGCTTCACCATTTTACGGTGCCTAAATCTTGTATGACTGTGTAACTGCATGCAGTAGCCAGTAATTTCCCTTTAGTTTTGCTGTCAAAAACCAGGCTGCAACTATCAAATGTCCCCTGGGTTGATACTGAAGGACTTCTAATAATAACTTGACCAAACAGTTTACTTTTTTCTTCTTTAAAATATAGAACTGAGGGATTTGGTCATGCTGCTGCATATATAAGTCTGGGTGTTTGTGTACATACACACACACATACAGACACAGACTTCTCGATATTTTTTTAATGCTTTGACTGCTGTAGTTAGGATGAAACAGAGACATGTGAGTGCATTAAAGATAGCATCTTAATAAATTCTAGCTTTCCAGTACTCCACTTTGCTGATTATGGTCTTCCAAATTGCACATTTGAGGTGAATTGCCTTAAAAGTACTGGAGTTTGGGAAAAAGAGGGGAGGAAGAAGGAAAAAAAAAAGAGTAATGTTCCATTAAAGCTATTATCTCAAGTCTTGGAGTAATTTTATTTTTTTTGTAAAATGCTTCATTATAACTCAGAAGCAATTGTCTACCCGGGTTATAGTAATTATCTTGATTGTCATCAACCATGCAATACAGGATTGTGTTTATTAATGAAGTGCAATCCTGTAAATAACACAGGCATAGCTCATGAATACTGTATACTTAATTGGGGTCTTGGTTTGAAATATTCCCCAGCTGACAGTGAAAGATAGACAACATTATCCTAGATGTAACCCCGCTGAAGTGATACTGCAAAATCTTACTCTTCCATGCATTTAAGAGAATTGGAAATAGTTTCCTGAAATTGATCTAAAGAATATGCAGGTCTTTCATGCTTTCAAACCTGTGTCATTGATTCTCATAATGGTCTTGGATTCCAAATAACTTTCACTGTATGCTCTAAAGCATTTCCAGCCTGAGTACTGTTATTAAAATGCCAAGAATTTCTTAAAGAAACTCGTTTGCTATTTTCCTTATTGTGTTAGATAGCTTCGGACATAAATACTTGCATGCCCTGGTAAAGGAGAAAATTGGAAAAGCTAGCACCATCCTCCAGCACAGAGTTTAAATTAAACAATATGTATGGATAGTGTGCCTCAGAGACCTCTATCACCTCCCCAGTGGGGTCAAACAAGTACAGACACTGTTGAGAGTTACAGTAACAAGAAACCAAATGTATTTCCAAAAAGTAAGGCAATAAAAGCATCTTTTATTAGCTATCTACAAGTAAATTTCTATATATGACCCATTAGAGAGGGATTTTCTGTCAAGATCATAGAGTCATAGAATAGTTCAAGCTAGAAGGGCCCTCTGGAGGTCACCTAGTTCAGTTGCCTCCTGAAAGAAGTCATGGATAGAACAGATTGTTTAGAATCCCAACAAGAGTTAAACATTTCCAAGGAAGGAGAGTCTGTAATCTCTGAGGACCCCCTTACCAGTGCCTGACCACCTTGACCCCCAGCCTGAGAATCAAGTTTTTCAAAGCCTCTGAGTGACTGTGGCCCCAGCTCTTTATATAGTCATGTCAATAAATTATATTAGCTTCCTTCAAACAGCACAATGCTGTCACGAAACCAGTATCATAGTGGTTGGTTTCATTAAAATGATTAATTTCAAGTAAATTTTCAGTATCAGCTGGTGAATACTACTAAGTTTTGCTCTCTGTTGACCACAAACTTGATTTTACCTCTTGAATTGCAGATTTGCCCAGTTGAGCCCCAGCTTGTGATGACCAACAAACTGGCTATGAAGCTTCCTTCCCTCAAAGCCGTTGGCTGCCATAGGAGATCCTGCCAAGCTCACATTATCTCCCTGTGTAATTACAGCTTTTTAGTTCAGTGGGGTGTGATTAGCTCAAGCTGTAACTCATTTAGAGCACTATAATTACAGTGCACTCAGCTTCGCAGTTGGTTTTGACCTAGAAAGGGTGTGTTCCTGGGGTTATTTTAACAATCTGTTGGCAGTGCTCAGAGGCAATACCAAGCCTCGCAACGAAAACATCTGAAATTCGACAGGCACTCGACAGTACTGTTAGTGGCTGCCAGAGTCAAATGTGTCTGGATATTTCTAAGTGTTCTGCATGTTACTCTCATTCATGTGTCTTTATCTAACATGTCAAGATTATCTCTTCTTTTAGCAACAGATGCCCAGTGGGGAAACAGACTTATTTATTTACTATGTAGTTAATTTCTGAATAGAATAATCAAAAATATAAATATGCAGTGAGTGCTGGTATTATAAAAGGCAGTAAAAATTACAAGCTGTGCACAGGACAAGTCTCATTTTATGATGAGGAATTATATCTTAGTGCAATTAGGGCAGCAGATGCTTAATGCCTGGCCTAAAAAAAAAATTAAATACAGTTTCCACTAAAAATCTTTTATGACAATTTACCATTACAGATGTGCATAAAATAGGAATGGCATAGCCACCTTCAAAATATTGTCCTCCTTTTTCTTTGCATTTTTAAAAACATTTTATTTGAATTAATATTGCCAGGCATCATTGCTTCAATTTTACCATCCCCATGTAGAAAATATGCCAATTCATTTCCATTATGATGGTGGTCAGGTGACACAAAACCTTATCTGCCAGTCCCATCAAATATTCTTTTTTTCTTCATTAAAAAGAGTCTTCCTGAAAATGTCTCTCCTCCGTGTTGCTTTCAACAGGTGTTGCTTTCACCAATTATTTCTGGACATATGAATGCTGATAAACTACTTCTGCAAGACCAGAATTGCTTTTCACCTATTAAGAAGCAAGAATTGATCACATGAACTATAGAGTAAAGGTAAAATTAAATTGGCTATTTCTTTGATCAGTAGGGAAGGATTATTTTCCATTCAAAAAAAGTGTGGAGGATAGGCCAGTGTTTTTAAATCACACATAGTTAAGCAAAATGGCTTGCAATATTATGACAATTGTGTATGACCTTCTCTTGGTATTTTTTACTTTCAGGTGGCAGAAAGGGATGCAGAAAAGCAGCACTTGTATAAATGTGACTGAGAACAGCCGGCAGCATAATAAACAGGCTATACTATTGTTGCAGAAAACAAACTTTTCAGCTTTGATTCTATGAAAAATACCCCTGCCCTGCACTAAATTATGTTCCCATCAGGGAAGCATAGTGGAAGAGCTCAGAAGCATGTCTGCTTGCAAGGAAAGGTGGCTGCCGAAGATATAACAGGAGGATTTTTCTCAACAGCAGGTTAACTTCATGCTTCTGTGTGCAAGACTGAGCTCTTTGAATTGTTCTGAAGTACCACTGCCACTTATGCCTCACTGATCTGGTCTTTTAACCCAAAAGCCTCCAAGGCATCCCCAGCCAAAGCATGAAGAAACATCCCTCCCCTCTGGAGGATGAAGGTGTCCCAGCAGATTAGCAGAGCACTGCTGGTGGCAGGCAGTATCTATGTGAACAATGGATTACAGAGCCAAGTCACTGTGCTTTCTTACACAGCGAAATTGAAAGCAAACTATCCGTCAGGCCTGCTGAGGGAATCTGAAAGAGATGAAACCCGAGGACCTTCAAGAACTCCTTTTCTTTAGGCTCCACATGCCAGAGCCTCTTGTACAGCCTCCATCGCTAAGCAATGCTGGTTAAAAGCAACAGGAAGATCATGTAATCCTTCTAAAGTGACATTATTACAGATGGCGACTGTGGGAAAGGGATTCATTTCCCATCCATTATAAACGCAATGGCTACTTTTTACACATCACAAGGCTCTACTTACATGTCCCAAAGGGCTGCATAATTCTAGCAAAAGCTTCTGCTGCTCTAGCCCAGGATAGCTGGGATTTGAGGAAGTTTCCCAAAGGTTTCTTCCGGTTAAATGTGCATTGTATTAAAAGCCCAAGTCTGCTACTGTTTGCCATGCTGAGAGATGTTGTGGGCTGTCAAGACAAAAGAAAATTAGGCAATGGAAATTTTATTGGCTTACAGACTTGACTCAAAATAAAAATATGTTAGGTCCTTCCTTTTGTCCTCTCTGCATTTTTCCCCTGTCACTTTTCTAAGACATTATTTCACAAATTCAGTTTCTACAACCAGGACAGAAAACTGGTTGAAAAAGCAATTACTTTTTCATGAAACATTGCCCAGCTAATTTTATTACTAGAGGTCCTGGTAAGATAAATAAATAATTGTGCAGAGGAGTGTTTCCTTCCAAGCAGAGGGTAGAACATATGTTATGAGCTAGTTATCAAATAACAATGTGCACTAATACAGATGGGATTCACCAGTTAGGTGGTATTTCCATGACTTTATTAACACTTTTTTGTTATTCTTTTCTGTGGCATTTTAACTGTTTCAGATATTAAGTTTAAAAAATATCAGTCTGATGTATTAGAATTCCATAGATGTACTCTTTAAAGAAAACTAATTTATATATCAGTTTTATCTTTGTACAAGTGCATGCACTGGAGTCAGCAGAAGTTTTGCAAGAGTGAAATCAGCTTCTCAAACATTTAGGACATTTCTTGTGAAGTGGTTTTTGTGATTCAGTTGCTGGGGTGCCAGAGTTGGATGTACGTAAGTTGATTCAAGTCTCTGTTTTGGTGTTCCCATAGGGAATCACAGAATCATCAAGGTTGGAAAATACCTTTAGTATCATCAAGTCCAACTATCAACCCAGCACTGCCACTGTAACCAATAAATCACTCAACCACATCCCCCAGCACCAGATCCAGACGCCTCTTGAACACCTCCAGGGATGGTGACTCCAGCACCTCCCTGGGCAATCTATTCCAATGCCTGACCACCCTAACAGTAAATTATATTTTCTATTATCTATGATAATACTGACAGCAAAGAAAATAAGAAAAAAAAAAAAGATAATACAGTCTGCCTGTTAAAGCTGGACCAGCACACAGCAAAGAAGATTTCCAAGGCAGGGAAATCAGAGAGCAAGAGGCAACATGAACCTGCAGCCCAGTGAAAAGAGACCATGATTTGATTTGGAAAAAGGGTGGGAATCCATTTCCCACCCTGCCTTTCTCTCCTCACTAAGCTATGTGGAAGCTCTTCCTTGTCCTGAAAAAGTCCAATTTCCTTCTCTGCTGTGCCCCTCTAAAAGGCAGAGTGGGGACAGAGGGCACACAAAAGTGAGACTAGGTGCCTAAGAGAAAAAGGGAGTCCATCTCAGCATTAGGAGAGAGCTGAATTTGGAAACATCCCCTGCATTATGCTTTCTTCATGGCTGTGTTTTCCTCAGCCCATCTTATCAGCAGGCCAGCTTGTTTTCATCCCATTTCTCAGTCACCATGCAGAGAGAAGTTGCTAACTGCCATGTACGGATTTGAGGATCTGGCTCCAGCAATAAAGTTTTATGGATCCAAACCAGTAGGAAGTAGTACATCAAAGAGGACATACTCTTTAGTAACTAGGGTATCAGGGGCCATTTTCATGCCCTTTGGTCATCTGCCATATGTAACATTGCACCAAGGCCCTCTTGACATACAGCAGCTACTGACAGCCACTCTTGCCCACCTGAGAGCAGAGTCTCCTCAGATATTCCCAGTCTGTCCTATTGCCCACATTTCTTTTCCATTATGTGAATATATACATATTGCACTTACCAGGCAGGCAACAGCTTAGCACATCTGCTCTCACGCTTATTCCTTTTCCTTTGACACTCTTCTGGAATACATTCCAGTTCCTTACCCTACTTGAACTGACTGGAATAATGAGGGGTCTTATTCAACATCTTGGCTGTTCTCTGCCTTGTGTTTTGCTTCATAGTGAGTGGAAAGGGTCAAATTACTAGCATAAATTCACTCCAGTAGTTGGTCTGACTATCCATACTTTCAACCAGTGCTACTTTACTTGGGCCAATTACATTCCTCTAATTGGCTTTTCTTTGCCAGTGTCAGTGTCTCAGTGCCTGACAGCTTCTCACAGTTTCCACTAATATATCCCTATCCAGCAGTTCTGACCCAAAAAGTGCCCTCCTCTTTAGGAGAATTCAAACACCTTCATTACATTACAGGAATCATTCTCTGGCTTCCTTCACTGTGTAATGTAGTCAGTCTCTTTTCCCATCACCCAGAGGACAGAGCGTGCTCCAAGGGACATGCTTCCCTTGGTCTGCTTGGGAAAGTGCAGGTTCCTATGGCACGCTGCAGACACACATTTGCTGACTGCAGGGCTCAAAAAATTAACTTGGCAGTACAATGAGAGCATTGGAGGTGATAATTCAAATTGAGAATCACAAATGTAAGGCAAAGAAAACAACGAAAAGTATGGGTCCTTTTGTTAGACTACAATTTGAAGTGCCTTCTAATTTGACTTTCGCTCTCTAAATCCTGGATCTTTCTATGAAAACACTAAAAAATCAGAGAGAGTTAAAAGTTACTGAGAGAGACACTTTTGTAAATAATAATTCATTTTTCATTGATTTTCTGTACTTATATTACACTTTCTTGTGCATTTCAGTTTTAGTCATGTGTCTGTAAGTTGAAATGAACATACATTGCTCCTTATCTCTGTCAGGAGGGTAGCAGCTATCCATCAGTGTCCCATTTTTTTATTGGTTTGGTTATTACCCACCCAAACTTGTGCCCCATGGAGGTATCCTTTTGAAAGATGTGACCTTTCTTTACTGACTACTTCTTGTGGACAATTACTAGTTCAGAAATATTTGTTAATTTCAGGGATGCGTGCTTCTTGCTTACTTTTCTAAGATATCTTTTTTCTACTCCTTGGAAACTTATGGAGGTACATAAGGAAATTTGCATATGCAGATTTGAAAAAAGACCAAGGGGACCTCTCTGTTTAGAGAGCAGCATAACAACTTCATCCAGTGGATTAGGTTGATTTAAACTGGTTTCTGTGGTGTTTGGTCCAGTGTAGATGCTATAATTGATGCAAGATATTCAGCGCCAAATGAAAATATACAGTCATAATAAAAACCAAATTAATAAACATTTTTAAAAATAAAAATAGAAACAACAACAACAAAGAAAAGCACTTTCACACAGTTCTATAATCTGAAATGAGATTTTGATTGCAAGGGGATGGGCTAGACAGAGATGACTAGGGTTATTAAACACATACTACTTCCTTTACTTGAGTAATTTGGTATTGGTTTCCAGTCAAGGAGAAAATATTAGTAGAAGATGACGCTGCAAAAGCATAATAAACCTGGATATGTCATTTTTTAAAGTCTAGAAAGGTCATTCAGGGATCTGCTGAGAATACTACATTGCTCTTTATTGAACTGGATAGCAGACACAAATTTTAGTCCCATCCGTATTGGACATCCAGGGATTAATATAGGATTGCAACATTACAGTTGTCATTGTAAAGCCTTTGCTCCAAAGATAAAAGAGCTTCAGAGTCATTACTAAATGAGACCATACGGTAATCCACTGAAACAAGCTTTGTAGAGATGAAACACTGGAGCTGCAGGGAAAAGGCCTCACAGAGCTTCCGTGGCGGAGCTGTGTGCCCATTTGTGGTTTCTCACAGAGGATTTTATCAACAGCAAGCACAACTTAATGGCTGCAGAAGAAGGTGCTGTGCACAGCAGAACAGGAAAGCTCACTCCATTCTGGGCAGTATGGAGAGCTCTGTCCATCCCTGTTTTTCTCAGTCCCAGGCAACGTTGTGCTCCTTAAGTCCTGGAGGACACATTTTTGGCCTAAGAGTTGGGACTGGAATAAGGAACAAAGTCTCACTCCTGATGCCCAGAAGCCAGTGCAGAAAGGCAATCCTACACAGAAGTTAACCATATAAACAGTGTCTTTCAAGTCAAATCTATCAGTCAAGTCAGCAGCAGAACTAGAAACATAATTTCATTTTTCTTCCACTTTTCTTCTACATTGGCACAATTAATGTACATGTTCATGACAAAACCCACAAATATTTGGGAATGCCAAGATTTTCTTCAGTACTGTTCTGTCTCCAGTGTAGTCAATGGATGGGCAGCAAGGATGCAATTTCTCTTGATCTAACTGATGGTGCAAGATGATGCCTAATTACACAGCTGTTTGCTAAGGAGTCCATTTTCATTTCTCTCTTTGTTCTTCTACTTTTATTGACCTCTTCCATTTCTGCAGCTAATCCTGTTCAGTCTTTCTGCAGGAGCCCTACAGGGGAAAAATAATGAAGCTCCCAGTATCCTGTTAATTAAACTCCCCGCCTTTATTAATTGTGCCAGAAATACTCATAAGTGAAGGGAGAATTGTTATGATTTTGTTGATGAATGAACATTACCAGCTCCTCTAAATTGTCAACACTATAAAAGAAATCACAGGCATAACACTGCTTTAACAATTAGTGTAGGAAGCTGGAGCACAAACTCTTCTAGAAAGAGTTTTTTATAAGATACATATGTGGTAAAGTCTTGTAGATGTGTAGGAAGTTGCTGTTTCTGGTTTTAAAGCTGGTCTGTAAAGCTTCATGACAGCTATTGTCATCTTCATGTTTATTTTGTTTATTCATCATAAAATATGATGAATAAACATATTTTCAATTACTTTCCTTTTCTCTTCCCTCTGCCCCCTCAGTATTCAAATATTTCAAACACTATCTTTGCAGGTCTATTTTATTGCTACTCCCTCTTCTCTTTCTTGTCTCCTCTACTTTCTAATTTCCATTACTAGTTAATTATTGTGAATCTTGTTTCCATTGTATTTGGAAATAGATGGTTGGTCTTTCATGCTGGCACAATGTGGTTTCTTTTCCTGAGGAGAAACTAATTTTTCTTGCATCCCAGACTCTTTTCTCAAAGCCCATGAAACAGTCAAATCCCTTATGAAGTTTTATACAGGTTCTAGTATTTATCCTCTTCCAACAATTCCCTTCTCCATTCTTCTCTCTAGGCACCTTGCAGCTTTTCACCACTCTACTCCACGTCCCCATCACTCCTGTCTGTACTCCAGTTCTTGTCCTGTTGCTGCCAGGATCGATGCAGTAGAAGAAGCACTGAAAATCCAAAATAGGCGAACTCTTTGCTCTCAGCTGTTTTATCCAGGACCACAAAGTCTTCATCAGCCAGAAGCAGCAGCTGCAGGGCTCTTACTTGCTATGCCTCAGCTTGCACAAGAACTGCTTACTTACTTACTGCAGATCAAATTTCTTGGAAAAATGGATATCAAACTCTGACAAGTCTTTCTGGAGTTCACATTATCTGAGTTACCAGAGTGCTTTATAACCTTTTCAAAAATGGTCTATTGTCAGGAGACAAGAAAATAGCAAATATCTGACATGAGGCCAATCCCCTGCCAAATATCAACTTCCATCTCTAAAGCAGGAAGGCAGCAGAAAATTTGTTTTAACATGGAGAAGCACTCACTCATGCCAGGGAGTCAAGTGAGGCTGCTGGGATGGTGAAACTTCTGTGTGGCCAGCAAGGTGGCAGCAGAAGAGTCTCCACGACTTGCTGGTGCTGGTAGCTGCTCTTCTTAAGCTCAGGTGAATGAAAGGGTTCCTTCCAGTGAAGTGCTGCCTATGAGAGACTGAAATGTTGGTGGTTAATGACTCAAAGCAATCAGCCATTTCTGGAGGGTGCAGGGTGCTTTGCTGGGGCCAGGTTTGCACCCCTTAGCCAAGGAGAAGCAGGGTTTATCAACAAGGACCTGAGTTTCCCTTGCCTTCAGGGGCTGGTAATAACACCTCCTAACCTGGATGTTCACATTACCCGAAAAACGCTCTGAAGATCACCATGAAGGGTCAGATTATTACCCAACAAGATAGTGAATCAAATTATGTCAGCAACATTCATTGCTGCATCACTGCAGCACAAGATTCACAATACATCCCCAACAAACCACTCTCAATTCTGCTCTCTCAAGACTTTTGCTCTGCTCTACTTTATGCTTGCTTTTTCACCTTTTTGGCTTCTGTAACTGGGGATGGGTGTCTCCCTGTCCATTTATCTATCTTTCCTTCCTCTCATTCCATTTAATCAGCCTCTCAGACTCACTCATAAAGAATTTTTCTTCTTTGGAGATATGGTTCCTGATGCCATCCCATCATGTCAGCACAATCACATAATATTCCAATTCCTGCAGTCATTTACAGATAAAAGTAGCATTAGGACATAACTGTTTAGCTGTTTATTGATGCACCATAGCACCTGGGGAAAAATAAGAATGAGCACTCCAATACTGCTTTCTGTGAGTTACCAGTAATTTCTCTATGAAACATCAAATTCACCTTCACCCTTCCTCTTTCTCCTTATTCCCAGGTCACAGAGCAGTAAATTGCTTTTTATTTGCTGGCTCAGCTGGTCTGACCAGCAAGGACACCAAAATGGAATCAAGGCTCTGCCCTCTGCCCAGCTACCCAGGGTGAGGGGAATCACATTAACAGCTCTGAACATTCAGGTATCAGGTCCCAGTAGCACCCTTAAGGTTGTAGGTGAGCTTCTCAATTCCCAGGACTAGTACATGGCTTTGACCACAGTCTAATTCTGAGTCCAACCCTAATCTGCAGGGCTCTGAAGTTGCTCATTCCTGCTGCTTGCCTGCCAGCTCCCAGCAGCACCAGCACACAACAGAAGGCTCCAAATGTTGCTCTTGCTGTCAGTGAGAGCAGCAAAATCTTCTGGGGCATATTAGTACTGCTGATAGGTGGGAAGGCAACAGATGGAAAATAGGTTTCAAAGCCCTGGGGACATCCACGATGCCCCAGGGACTGCAGATGGCTGGGAATGAACACAGTAAAAGCCACAGCAAAATTATTCAAGGTCTCTTGCCATTCTAGAGCTGAAGGAGTGATTTGGCCACCTTGTAAACAATGCCCATGACAGATGGTTGAATATCTATCTATTCAGAGATTGCTAATAGAAGTATTATGGCAAACCTTGAATTCTGCTAATCCACGAATTCTAAACCTGCACAAAAGATACATGGTAAGGTTAACTCAGAAACCATAAAGCATAAATAAAACCTACACATCTGGAGGCATGAATTAGTACTTCCTTACTAATACGTAAAGTGGCTCATTAGAAGAACAAGAAATATATGGCAGCTGATTTTTTAAGTGACTTTCTCTCTGCTCCACTGACTTTGATTTTGAATAGAATGTATAAATTAATGCACAACAACACTGCATTCAATCTTCTCCTACTACCTTCCTGAAGAGAGGGGGAAAAGTTCTTGAATTTTCATCTATTTAAAATTCTGCTTGTATTAAGAGAGCACAGGCAGAAACATTAAGTTTCATTGCAGGGTTTCACAACTGGGCTACAATTGAGAAAGACAGAAGCTGGCAGCAGAGTAGGGAACAGCACTCTTGCCCATCAGTTCTAATGGGTTGACTTGAAGAATAGGACATCAGATAAGAAATATGCCAGAACTGGACCCCGAAAAATATTTTTTTACCACATATTTCTGTAGCTCAAAAATATTCTATTTATTTTTCATTAAAATCAGACAACAAAATAATAAACAATTTTGGCACAATCTACATGAGTTGCTGTTCTCAGTGGAAGGAAACTCTTCCTACTTGGGCTATTATAAGAAGTTTCTAAACCCTCAAACCACTATTTCAACAACAAAACAAGAATGAACTGTTGTTATTAGTGCAGTGTTTTCTAGAAGATGAGCTCTCAGGAGTTATTTCAAAGTTTCGCTAAAAGGATGTATTCAGATCAAGAGCTCTTGCTTACAGTCCATCTTCCTAGTCATCATTCTAACTCTTCTATATTGCATCAGAGCACCTAATAAAGACAAAGTCATCCAAAGAATATGACCTTATCTCTTGAGGGCATTGCACTCAATTTGCAGGTAGAGAGTTGAAAAACTCACTGGTGAGTGACTTGCCAAAAGATGTACAGAGAATAATGTATTGATGCCTGGAATTTAAACCTCGCTGCCTTACCTAGCAGCTCCTTTGTCACATAGTGGTGAATAAGGACTACGAAAACACCTGTAGCAAAATATTATTTCCTCACATTATTTAAACAATTTACTAGAGTAAGTACCATAGCAAAGTATCATAAGAGTAGCTGTATGGTCTAGCCCAGTATCTTCCCTTCATCAGTGGTTGAAAATAGTTGTTGAGAGCTGTCACAAAAGTTGGAATATCTTTCCACTACCCTTCTACTCGGCACATTTGCTTGCCTGACCTTCCTAAACTGCATGTCAGAGCTATGTGGAAAAACTTTCATAAGCTTTATGGACAAGCCATTACAATTCAGCTGTAGAGTAAATCTGAGCTACATGGACTATTGCTGGCTGTCCTGACAGGTGACTTTCACATCTCTTCCACCAGAAGAGATTTACTATTTTTTTATCTATTGAACTCCTAGCTCCACCAGATTTTCAGAGATCATCAAGTAAAAAAAAGGCTGGATGGTGCTTCTTTAGAGATTAAGTTTCAGGTGATTCCATTTGCTGTTGCCAGTTAGTAGTTGAGAAAGTTCTGCCATCTGCTGGAGAGAAGAAAATCGGCTCTGGTTCCTGCAGCTGCAACTACTCCTGTTCTTCTCCACTAGCATCTCATGTGCTCTTGTCTCATTGTTGTTTCAGCACTTTTTTTTTTTTTTTAATTTTAACGTTTAAGACAGTTTAATTATCCTGTGTGAACAAAAATTTATCATTTGTGTGCATACACGTTAATATCTCGGGTGTTAACTTCTGTTTTTTAATTCCCACTTCTGCTTCACAGTGAAACAAACATGGTCTAAGGTCATTTGTACTAATTAGAAGCTGCATGTGGGGAAAAAAGCTCACTTCAGCATAGTTTATGACTTCTTGAGGTATAATGTGACTTGATCTAGCACATTTCTGAAAAGCAGGGTTTTTGTGCTCACCAGAACAGAATATAAGCAAATTAACTCAATGGTAGCACTCCAATCCAGCACAGCTCATTACTTATCACTTTGCAATTTCCCACTAGCTTACTCCTAGGAAGCGAGACCAACAATTCTACCTGTGTCTTTATCTGGGAACAGAAATGGCTTTAGCCATTTCTCTTCAAATCCCGGTCAGTATTGCTGGTGAACTGAGCCACTTGCACAAAGCACTCATCACAGCAGATACTTTTTCATACTTTGGATGCCATCTAAGACTGAAAACAAGGAGAAGCCCCTGAGCAGCACTGCCTGCTGTGAGGTTTGTCACCATTTTTTCTTAAAGCACACAGCAAATGCAGTGGTGACCCATGCACTACCTGTCCCTTGAGGCAAAAGACTAACTGCAGAAGACTAACACAGGCTGGCTGCTTTTGGGGAACAAGATATCTCAGTGAGAATCCATTTCTCTGGGACCCTTTTCACAGCTGACTTTCTTCAAGACCCCAAACCAGTACAGAACACGTGCCCATTACATGTCTAAGGCATCGTAACAGTTTCTCTTTGTCCATCTTGACAGCCTGGTATGTTTCAACACAATTCAAGGATGAACACATTATGGTGACACTCCTGTCTGTGTGAGTGCATTTAATTGCAGACCTCAACTAAAGAAGACAGAAGACTGGCACATTTGCCATCCCTACTACAGAGTGTTTATGTCCTGTATTGAACACAGGACACCAGCTCTTAGATGCAAGCACACCTACATGCCTCCAAGCTTGATCTTGCATCCTGGCTCCACCTGCCAGGGCTTTGATGGATGCATTGGTTGGAGTCAGAGCAACAGTTACGGCCCTCTTCTGTCCTTCTCCAGTAGCACCATCCTGGCTCCTGCAGCAAGCCCAAGAGCAAAGACACCAGGAATGTAGTCTTAGATGGGTTTGCTGGGGTCACATGGAGCTCAGCTGTATCCTAGACGTTTATTGCAACTCTACCTACCCTTTTACCCATGTAAATACTAGTGGTATTTCTCTTGCAGGTAACCCTAGTTTTTGTGCTATGATAGAGCATAACAAAAGCCAGCAGGAAGCTTGGCATGCAGAGATTTTTCTCTATTCTTCCTTTCACTACTTAAGCCCAAAATGTTACCCTAATGTCCAACATATACCCATCTAGATACCAGTTTTTAAACACTATCTGTAATGATATACAATCTAAGAGTCAAATTCTTCCATAACTCTGCAAGTCATAGGTTTAAAAAATACTATTTTATTCTTTCTGTGTAAAGCAAGAAAACCAAAAGCAATGTGACCCTTCTTTTGAACACAGTTATTCTGCTTTAGTCATCTGCAGTAACATCATCAAAAGAAGCAGAATGATTTATAGCTTAATATGTAGCTGTCTGCATTATGAAACAGTAAAACAAAAAAGAGCACATGAAAATCCAGGAAGGTAGCTAAAGTATCTTTGATCTCACATATTATTTCTCTCTTCAAGTACATAAATAAAAACAGTAGGTTTCACTTTGCATTTTGTGCACCTTATACCTAGAGTAATATACAGAATCATGTAAAAGGACCTTTGTCTAACAATCCAAAATCCTTTCTTTGGAAAGGTGAAAATCCATCCAGCCTACCGCTTGTTCCTTCCTGGACAGTTGCAGAAAAAATGAAAGAAAAATATGTATTCTGCAGTGTATCCAAAGATAGAATAATCTAACTCTCGCAGATCATTGAGTTCTAGGGAATTTTCTGCAAAGTGTAAGTCAAGCACGTGCTGACAGGGAATGAGGGCTCTGGGAGATTTTATTACAGAGTTACAGCCTGGAGTGGTAGTTGCAAGATGTGCCTCCACTGATTTTTATTCTGTGCATTTGCAGCAATCCAGCAGTTACCATAAAACCTCTGCCTGACTAAAATGTGTTGGGTGTTAGGCAGGATATTTTCCTTTTTATAAGATACTGCTGCAGATTAGAATTTCTTTTCATTATACAACTAGATAAGAATATAAGGCTGGAGTCTCTTGATGCTTTACATTCTAATGGGGGGAGGTTTTTCTGATCTAAAGGTACATACAGAATTGAAAAAAAAAGCCAGAAAAATAGCTTGCACCAAAATAAGTCCCTTGGTGGGCATAAGGTATTCTAAGAAAGAACATAGATTTTCTCAGGGAGTATCAGAAAGGAATATTGTAAATAATTTAAAATGCATACATGCAAGAAGACGCAGGAAAGATGTAGAAATAAAAAAGTGGAAGAAGCAGAACAGTTATTTCTTATGACACTTAAGTGAGGATAGAAAATCCACATTAGAATCTTTCTTGCAGACCTCTATTATTCCAGCCAAATTGTGACTTAAATTGGTTTATCTGATGTAACACCCCTATACAGACACCCACACAGATTTTATCAGCTATTTGTTTGAATAATCAACTTCATAAAAATCAACGTAAAACAGCTTAGGGCTATCTACATATTGACCTGCACTGGTATAATTAAACTATTTCTAAAAATGTCATTGAGTTCTGTATATGGATAAGGCTTGAAATATCTTACTGGGTAGTGCTCAGAATAGCCAAAAAACTCTTTTGAGGAATCTATTGCTAATGCTTCCATCATTCCGGAAACCAAGGTTAGAGAAAAATGCATTCTCCCTCATAGGCCTGTGAGTGAAATGGCTGAGCACATCCTCGTTTTACAGCTGTTTGAGCACTCTTGCTCCTAGGAATCTCAACACCACACAGGTTTATGCATGCAGGGCCAAACATCCCCAAAACCTGGCATTAGAAGAACACTAGCCTTTGAGAAATGCAGTCAGAGCCAGTAAATGAGCAAGAGAAGGGTGCCTTTGGTGCCTTGTTTCAGTGCCTGGCCACATGCAGTCCTCACCCAGTACAATTACTCATTTGAATCAGGGCTGCTGCCTGAACACAGCACGGGGAATGTACCTGTGCTGGGGATAAGCAGGCAGCTACAGTAAGTAAACAGAGATCAAAACAGGGATTATTTTAAAGGTGAGAGATTCTACCAAGAACATTCAGAAACTGAAAATATTCATTCCATTTCCAAATCATGTTAAGAAGGTCACCATCACAAAAAAATTGTAAATTTTTTTTTAATTAGAAAAAAATACCCCTGCATCCATCAGTAGAAATGAGAATTCTCACCTGAGCCACCCTTTACCAAATCAGCAGTTTAGAGTCCCTGTCTCCCACAGCCACTCAGCTTAGTCTCATTCCAGCTACAGATGTCTTCCTCTCACCTACAAATTCTTTTCCTCACATACCCTATGGGCTTTTGTTCACCCTATTTTTTTCCTATAGCCTTTTCTCTCTCAGACTGCATCTTCCCATATTGCTTGCTCTCTGTAGCTGAGACAATTTTGAATACTCCCCTCATCTGGTGTCTTTCCCCCCTGTTCATACTCTCAAGTAAAAACTTCCTCGAACAAAACTCAATATTTAGCACAACTAATCTGCTTTTAATGTGATTTATTATAGACATGATTGTAGAAATCCATGGCAAAGCCCAAAAAACTTAACAAGCGTCATGACAATAGTTTCCTATTGCCAGCAACAGAGTAAGAAGGTGTGAATTCTTTTTTTCTGACTGTATGTTATTTATAGTAAGCAGGCAAGCACAGGGGTGATTGCAAGTGACTCCAGGCCAAACAGAATGATGGTGAGATTTGCCAGGATATGAACCCATCATCACTCTCTCACTGTAAAGCACAGTGAGAATGAGAAAGGGAATGAGGATTTCCTGCCTGATACCCCAGGCTTTTGAATAGTCTGTTCTCTACCTCAATAAAAGTGCAAAATAAAGAAGGCATTTCTTCCTGCAACAGAGTGCTAGCAAAATGATGAGGCATTGGTTGGTCTTCCTGGGCTGAAAGTCCTGTGCTTTTTGGCAAACCCCTTGTTGTGTGAGATGAGTTTCCCTGCCACCTCCTAATGAGTTAAAATGCCCAAGATGCTGAAAGAAATAGCAGGCAGATGGTGCTAGTGATTTATGCACTGTCGGGCACAGAGGATAAGTGAGAGTGCTTAGAGGAGCCATCTGCAGCTTTATGCACTGATCCTAGAGTCCATTCGTTATATTTGGGCTTGACACCAGCAAGAGAAGCCTTCAGTACAGCAGCTGTGAACTGTAGTGGAAGTGCACTCAGATCAGTTGTAATGAAGACTTTGAGCTCCCTGGGAAGAGTAGCTTACCCCAGTCTTGCTGAGGAAGGAAGCTCCTGCTGAAGGTACCCCAAGGCATCACTCACAGACATAATAGCCTTTTCAGGGTAAAGTTTTCCTCTGTTTGACAAACACTCATAAATTCTGACATGCTTATTCTTTGGAACTTGGGTCAAGTCCTTTGAATTTCTACTTCAATGTTTTAATCTATGAAGAAAAGAGGATGTGTTACTTAGCTCTTAGAGATATTGTGAGGATATTTCTATATTATTATATTGGTATTAACATGCAAATGCACTCTACAGTGAAATATGATGCATACTGCTTTTGAATGGCCACCAGCCCATGTTTTGGGACATACAGAGCAAGTATTTCAAAACTGTTTTTCCTATGCACAGTAGAGATGGATCCAAATTGTAGTAATTCAGACAAGGCTTACACTGTACCAAAACATTTGATTTAGTTGTTTAGACTTGGAGTTCAGGGTCAGGTCTATCTACTTATAGCCAGACACTGACCGTGAAGGAGAAATCCCATGGCTTTCAGATAAGGGTAAAATCCTGGCCCCACGCAATTTAATCAGAAGTTTGACAGGGATCCTGTTTTAGCACTTCTGGATGGAAAGTGTTGGCAATGTCTTTTTGTTATCCCTTGGCCCCTAGTTCATGGATCCAGGTAAGCAATATCATGTTTGGGACTTAAACCAGAAGAGAATTATTGCAGTGTATCCCTACATCTCTCGAAAAATACAGGCTGGAAAACACAGTGAAACAAATGGGAAATTTATCAGTGAAATAATTTGTCCCATGATTTAAAACACAAAGGGAGGGCTCAGAGGTAAAGCACATCTTCATTAATGCAGATAAATATTCTCAAAAAATTCTGAGTAAGCTGGGACAGTCCTGACATTGAGGAAATCAGAAAATATAAACACTGTGGCATTAAAGCATGGTGGTATTAAGATACCAACTTAGCAAAGGGGGAAAAAATCTGCACCAAACCCTGAATAACACTCCAAGAATATGCTTTTGGGAAACATATTTCTGAGACTGTCCTTCACCTAAGGTCTCTGCAAATACAGCAATAGAAGGAAAAAGCTTTATGCCTCTGAGTCTTTAGATTATTATTGTTTAAGAAGGCAAGGCATTTTCACAACCCATCACCATCCTCACAGACTGGTATCACAACTAATGTTTGTAGCAGTACATGATTTGCAAAGACAGAGAAAAAAATCATATGTGAGAACTTTCTCTCTTTTTCAAGAAAAAATGTAGACTTCTGGAGACAAAAATAACTAAGCTACCATTTGATTACATTATTCTTCACTAGTGTTTGCACTAGCAGGAATGAGGTACCTGGAAGTATTTTGCCTCATTTTTGTTTTTCACCACATGGAGTGATATGTTGCAGAAAGGTTTAGTAAGAGGCAGTCTCTACCCCATCATCAATAGGCTGATGGCTGCTTTTAGTAGACACAAAAGTTGTGTCTGGTGGAAGAGAGGGGAGGATATTTAGAGGCAAAAGCATGCAATTGCACCTAGATTTGGTTTGGATTTAATCAGTAACATTTTATAATTTTTCTGTTTAAAGTTGTTTAAAAACAACTTTTAAATTTTTTTTGCATGTATATGACTAGTGGTATTAACAATTCTATGGCCTGCCTAGCCATTTTTGCAGTACCAGAGAAAACCATGAATTTACCAGAAAGAAAAGGTGTTCAAGACCTCTGTTACAGTTGGGGATGTCATGTAAAATGTTGGGGACATGCAGCCCCAGAGAGGCCTGAAGGGAAAGAGTGAGAAGGGAAGGAGCTGTAGAGGAGAGAGTGGCAGAGAGTAGTCATCACACAATCCCTCCTCCTGGGGTAACTGTGCATGGCCTGCAGTGAAACTGGAGACTAGGTTGGAAGCAGGAGAGCTGTTTGGCCAAAGCAGAGCCTGAGGAAAGAAAGGTGTTTATTAAAGCATTTAATTATATTCTCTCTTCTTTCCACCCAATACCTGAATCTGTGATCAGTAGTTGGTGCTAACTGGGAGTAAATAAAGTAAAAATTCCCTGAGTTGAGAGTGTTTCACCTGTAACAGGACAAGGACAAAAAAAAAAAACAAAACAAAAAACCAAACCCAATTATCCCCCCTCCTTGCAATTCCAGGAAATTCAGAATTGCCTCCCCTCCTTTTTTATTAATCCTAGCAAGGGGCTGGTTTCTCAGAGGCTCCCAGGCTGGGTACCTATCAGCAGTAACCCTCCCCATCTCCCACTTGAGCAGCCATGCCCTTCACTGTCTGCTGCACCACATGCTCTCTCTTTTCATCTCACTTGCTTTCAGGTCTCACGTCCACATTTTTTCTCCTGTTCCTATTCGTATGCCTCCCTCTGCTGCTTGTTTTATTATTCCGGACTTCACAGTTGTATCATTTGTATGAAGAACAGCAGCTCAGAACACATTCTGCTAACAAGCAGTGCTTTTCTGAGGGGTGCTGGGGAAGGAGCAGGTGGTTTTAGTCATACAGTTATACGACCATGATTGCTCCATTGACTTAACAGAATCTTACTCATGAAGGCAGGATTGAATTCAGAATCACTACAATTTATTGAAAGTAATCATCTAGGTTCAGACTCAGCTATTTTTAGTTACGAGAAGCATTATTTAATGGAGCTATTTGCCAAGTTAAAACTTTCATGAAAAAAATCAGACCTTGAAATTATGTTTTTCAGTTTTCAGGATGAAATAAGTTTGAATCTACACCCATTTCCACTGGTGAAAGTCACTTGGAAGAGGGAGATTCATTTCTGTAATATAAAAGTACCACAGCGCAGAATCAGGCCAGAAATACACACTAGAAAATAATGTAATAAAGCGTCCAACTGCAGTGGTTTTTTCACTCATATGTATTCATGGCTATTGAATAAACCTTAAACTGTGTGAATGCTTTCCTTCAGCAAATAAATGCTGTTCACTGGCTGGACTGAATGAAGTCAACTTTACACAGGCAAGAATAGAGGAAAAAGAAGCATAAGTATCAGTAGCAGAGAACTTTCACATTTATTTCAACAAAGTACATGGAATTAAGGATGCTATTGTATTAACTTTAACCATTTTCTAAAACCCACAGGGGCCACTGTCAACTCTTCTGTTTCTCAAACCAGAAAATTAAAGTTAAGTGTAGCTTATATTCCCACTTTACAGTTGTTGAATGTAGACTGTATCTTTATACTTACTAAAGTATTGCCAAATTTAAAATATATCAGATTGACTTCCTCCCATTCAGAAAATTTCTCAGGTAGAGAAAAAGAGGGTAATTCTATATGATTTGTTCTGATTTACTAATGCCAGCTGTTGCTCATTACCTTGTTGTCTTCTAGTGGTTACACATAGATAACTTATCCTGAGCTATTTTTAGAAAGGGAAAAGGGGCTAAGTGTATTTTCCTTGGTTGTTTTCATCTCCCCTTCCATCCTTTCAAAGGTGGCCACTGTGATTTCCATCTCACAGGCCTCTAGAATTTCCCTCATCCTTGATAA
The DNA here is from genome assembly GCF_008360975.1 of Lichenostomus cassidix. Classification (NCBI taxonomy): domain Eukaryota; kingdom Metazoa; phylum Chordata; class Aves; order Passeriformes; family Meliphagidae; genus Lichenostomus; species Lichenostomus cassidix. The sequence goes on along the minus strand of NC_139480.1, from coordinate 36,504,633 downwards.
TGTATATTCTCTTCTGCAAATAAATAAAGCGCTCAGGACTCAGGCTGTTGACCATAGACTAGTTTCATGGCAACTGTACACACACAAATAAAACCTAAAAGGAAAAGACAGCTCAGATATTTCATGAGACAGAAATGCAGAGCCATCTAGGCAACTTCCAACTAAATTTGCAGACAGCAAGGTTACAAGTAGAGAGGAATGACAAGAAGTTTCCCTAGCTGAGGCAATGGTGAGCATACACATCATGTTTCATTTGTGATGTTTACAGCTAAAAACATAGCTCTCAGCGTATCAAGATCAGCCTGTCAAGGACCAGATGTGAGACACTGGCCTTTAACATATTAAGAAGACACGAAAAACATGATGAAGAATGCAAAATAGGATTGCATGACATGGAAACGACCTAAAACCACATAGGGTGTGCTACTTTTACACAGTTTTCTCTGCATCAGGCTTTCTTATGATAGAAACAGAGTGTCAGATAACAGGAGCTGCGTGGTACAAGAGCTGAAATAGAGAAAATTGCCCGAGTTGCCTTTCCCTGATTAGAAAATGTTTCATAAGCTTCTGACAGGCTGGAGATCATGTAATCACAACACACATTTGCAGAGGTGGATGGAGCCTTGATTGAATTGCCCTACTGCTAAATAAAAATCCAAACAAGACTCTGAGAGATGTCTGCGCTTTACACTGAATTAATGAATGTTTGTCTGTGAGAGGAAATCAAATGTGACAGCACACTTTCTTTGACAAGATCCCTCAAGCTCTGACTATATAACCACCCTGAACAGTGAATATATAAGTTCTGTTTTCAATAATGATGTGCTAGAGACTAAGCATTTACAAGCGAAGTGAACTTAGCTATCTGCCAAGAAAATGAAGGAACTGAGACAGGATCAACCCTGCTTAAGATGAGGTCTGGAAATAGAATGTGTTGTGTGGATTATGCATTAAGGACATACAATAGAAAGACATAAAACCTAGACACACTAAGGGTATGAATCAAGCTGGCAGTGAAGGGTCAGGAGGGAGGCTTACAGGAAGACAGCATCTGCTAAGGACCAATTGAAGTTGTTGCTTCGACATTAGAGGCATTATCTCAACAGCTAGGCACAGGGGAACCATACTCATACCTGTCATGGTCCATCTGAATGGGCTTGCTTAGCCAGCAACCCAAAATAGGTCTGAGAAAAGGGAGGGCCTGGACTCACTCTGAATTAAATGAACTTTCTTTTCCCGAATTTAAGCTATAGAATGGTATTGCATCCAATCTAGAAAACAGTTACTGAAAAGAAAAAGAAGGGTGAAAGAATCATCCCCAGGAACAAAAAGACTCACAAAAGGGACTGAGAGGAGAGCCTTGATAAAAGCCTGTTATGGAGGGACCAGCAGATACTGCCCGCTGACTTGACAAGGGACCACAAAGAAGCCTCACAGCTATGGAGGTCTCTTCCTCCCCCCACAAGTAGGCTCTGTCCTTTTGAAAGACAGGTTTATGACTTCAAGTATATCTTCTTCCATTCTGTAACTGAGGAAAACACAACATATCAGCAAGAAATTCTGGAAAAGACGGTTCAGGAGCATCCTCATCCTAATGCATGCATGTTTTCCTTCCTTCCTGAAAAACTGGCATGTGGTAAAGGAATTGTGCCAATGGGTTGGCCCCAGCCAGCATCTTGGCCCCATACAACTGCTCACTCACACACCCCACACCCCACTCCGTGGGATGGGGAGAGAATCCAAAAGGTGAAAATGAGAAAACTTGTGGGTTGAGATAAAGAGATTTTAATAGGGAAAACAAAAGCCATACATGTAAAAAAAGCAAAATAGGGAATTAATTCACTACTTCCCTGCAGCAGGCAGAAATAACTGACATTCTGTACAATGTGAATATTTTACATCCTTCACCTTTACCATTTAGTGCAAGAGTTGATGGATTGTTGTTTTCTATTTCTTCACAATACCAAAACAAATACAAAGAGTTCTGAGAAAACTGACTGCAAATGTGTGTAAGCTAAGTGGGCAGGTGAAACAGGTGCATTAGGTCTCCTTGCTGGAAGAACTCCCTCTCAACAAGATTATTGGATTAAAATCCTACTGATACAGCTAAATATAATCCTATCAAGCTCAGTTGACGGTACATGAGAAATGTGAAGTTCTCTACATGAAAGTTGGAGGCTAAAAACAGACATATGGGGGGAAGAAGCTTCTCCAAGACAGAAAAGGAGCTGATACAGCAGATATTTAAAGAGGACTTGTCAGACAAGAGCATACTGAAAGCCGCAGAAATGACAAACCAGATCAGGGCTAAGAATACTTGAACTGGTGATGCAAAAGAATAAAAATATGCCGGTACTTGAAAAATGCCTGAGTTGAATTAAAAATCCTGTAACATCATGTCCTAAATAACTAAATATAATACAGAGGATCAAGACTGATATATCTCATAGAGACAAGCTTAGATCTAAAGGAAGGAGGACATTCTGCAGTGCCAAGGTCTGTGACAGAATGAGTAGTTCTGCATCTTATAAAATAAAAATGTGATGTAACAGTGGAAAACTAAGTTTGATTTCTTTTATGTTAGTCCCATGAATGACTGGGATGAATGATGGATTACTGCATCAAAAGTAATTTCCTAAGGATGGCATTCTTAACTGTGAAGAAACTGAAGATAATGAGAATTCCTCTACTGTAAATAAGAAATACTTCAGATACCTGCCATACAGCTTTTAGAATCAAAGTGGAAATATTTTCATCTCCTTTTTAACTCAGATCAATGTCAGTAGCTTTAAAGCTTCAAAACATTTCTTCTAAAACAGCTGTGCATTACCAAACTCAATGATAGAAAGGCTACTATTAAACATTGTCTCCTACCATGTACAATGTACTTCCCACTCAATAGTAATACTTTCTAATTTTAATTAAAATTCTAATTTCACTAATGTCAGAACACAGATAATTGCTCCAAAACACAAAGCTATGCAGTGAGGCCATGAGAGCCCAGAGGGCACACAGCTGATGGCTCTATCAGCAGCACTAAGGCTCTCCCACAGAGGAGGGACCCAAAACTGAGCTTCTTTCCATCAGAACGTGCTAAAACCACTCTAGGTGAGCATTTACCTAAGAATTTTTTTGCATCTCTGCCAAACCCTAGCCGCTTTTTAATTAAAAACACATTTTGTTAATTAGAACGGTCTCAATTTTAACTTTTACTAATCTTTTTTTTCAAGCTGAGAACAAAAGCCTCTGTACTCTTCGATGGATTTTGGAAGCTGAAACTTCCAGGAAGAGAAAGGAAAGGACAGCTTCCCTGAAAACACAAAACTACTGTATTTTTCATCTTAATGTTTTTAATACAATATTTCTACTTTTTTTTCTGGTTTTGTTACTTTCCCCCTTATTGTCAGAGCTCTCTGCATCTGTAGATGCAGCAGGAAGTTACCATATACTTCAGAGAAACCAAAAAATAAAGGGAGTGTGTGCAGAAGTCCTCCTTACCAGGACTGTAGGATTCTCACTTTACTGCAGGGTCTGCTGTTGCTTTTAGTCTTTCTCTGTTTTCCTTTACCAGCAAAGCCCCATGTGGCATGTGTTAACACTAGATAATAAGACAACACCCAGCAGGATTACAACGAATATCCTCTAGTGACTCTGCAAGTATGTTATCTGAGAAGAATGCAAATTCTCTTATCTTCTTTCCGAACAGAGCTTATTTGTGTTCCTATAGCATCTACCAGCCCTAATCATGTGCATATCACAATCAAAGATATGCACAACCACGAAACAAAACACTCTGCCTTTTCTGTTGCTCACCTTCAACTCTGAAGTATTTTATCTTGTTTTCTGAGATCAGACGCACTTGGAAACTAACCCTGAGATGGTGGCACTGTCAGAAACTCCCACACTCCAGGTGGAAGTTGTTCTTCCCGTGGCTCAGCTGCATGTCTAGCACACAGCTCTTCTGTCACTGTTTCACCCCTCCTTTCACAAGAGTTGAGTCAGGAAGGAGCAGCTGTAGGTAGCTGAAGTGAAAAAGCTTGCTTCAATATATTATTGCAAATTTTATCCTGTAAGGAAAAAAGGGACTAGAAGAACTCTTTGTGGTCCTGAGTGCACTAATAAGCCTTCATGGCTGTAAGCAGCCTCATCTGCAGCTTTTACTGACACCCATAGGCCCAAGAGCTCTATTTAAGCACAGCCCTGGGCCTTCAGTCCTCACCTGAGCTGTGTTAGAACAGTACTAAGTCTGTGCTTTAGTAATTCTTGATCCAAGCTGCAACCTGTGGACTGACTTCCAGGCTTGACATCAGCCCAGTCCATTGCTTTGGTGGCTGCTGGACCTCATCCTAACCGCAGCTGAGGGATTTTGCTCCTGGCTTCACCTTGGATCTCTCTGTTCATTGTGATAGTGCTTTATGACCTGTACTTCTGGCTGATTGTGGCTATCTCTAGGTCCGTCTGGCTCAACTGAATGTGAGAGTGGGACCTGGATGGTGAGGTACCTGCCCTGACAGGTATGTTACTGATTTTGGCTCCCCAGTCACCTTTCCCTTAGGGAACAGTCCTGTCCTTGCCATTCCCTGACAACCTCAAACATCAGGTCCCCCTTTAAGTTACTTGAATCCTTGCTATTTTCAATGGGTTGGAAATAATGCCCTAATTAAAAGCCTATGTCAAAGATGGAACAGAGCTTCTCCACTATCATGGAACAGTTTTCACATCCATTTTCTGACCCTCATATGAACAGGATTGGTGGTTGTGGTGTTTCTACAGGGAAAAAATAGATAATTATTTTATTCTGCTAGCTGTGGGCCTCTTGTTGGTTTATTCCTGGTCACAGATGTAAACGGGCAAACAAATGCTTTCCCTAGTCCAGAGTATCCAGCTCTGGGATCCCCAACATAAGAAGGATCTGGACCAGCTGAAAAAATCCAGAGGAAGGCCATGAAGAGGATGAGAGGCATGGAGCACCTCTCTTACAAGGCTGTGAGAGTTGGGGCTGTTTAGCATGTCAAAAAGAAGGCTCCAGGGAGACCTTATGTCACCTTCCAATACCCAAAGGAGACCTACAGGAAAGCTGGAAAAGATTTTTTACAAGAGCATTCAGTGATCGGATAAGGAGGAATGGATTTAAAATGAATGAGGGCAGAATCAGACTAGCTATAAGGAAGAAATGCCTTAGAATGAAGGGTGGTAAGATACTGGAACAGGCTGTCCAGAGAGGTGGCTGATGTCTCATCCCTGTAAATGTTCAAGGCCAGGTTGGATGGGGCTCTGACCAACCCGGTCTAGGTGGAAGTATCCCTGCACTTGGCAGGGGGTTTGGACTAGATGACCTTTAAAGGTCTCTTCCAACCCAAACCTTTCTAGGATTCTACATACTTCTGGTGACAGGCTTTTTTCCACCTGACAGTCCTAAGAAGTGAAGTGCAAACTCCTATCACTCATCAGTTCTCTGTGTCCTCAAATCTGAAACCATGATACTTTAAGGGCATTTCACCCCCACTTTCCCTACAAGAGATCCTTTAATGTAAAATACCTGAGACATAATTCAGCATTGTGCAACCCATGAAAGTATCAGCATGCGTATGATTCATTGTAAGCCCTGTAAGCAGAGGCCTGAGTTCTCCATAAACTCTTGCAGCTTTGGTGTGCTGCCAGCCTCCCCTTCTATCACAGACAAGAATACAAAAACTCTATAAAGCTAGGAAAGCAATCTAAGGAATAAGTAACAAGAGTTTACCAATGCCCTCCAGGAGAAGCAAAAACTGTAGTGTGGATTCACCTGACATAGTCACTCAGTGAACTAATTACCAGCTGCACACAACAGCCTGGTCATCACATACTTTGTATATCTGAAACTGTGACCCCTCCATAGGTGTTTAGCACAACTTGAAGAACTTCATGTTTTTTATGGAGCTCTCAAAGTGTGAAAGTGTGAAATATGGTGTCCTTGAAAACAGCTTTTAAAGCATTGCTCTGTCACAAGGCAAGGCATAAATGAGTCATGAATTGCACATATGCTCAGGACTGCTTCCCAAAGCTAGACTCAGTCTATTCCATAGACCACAACCACCCCTGTGAATTAAAGCTCCACAGCAAGAAAGCCTGTGTGAGTAGCTCTTGTCAGAATGAATTATCACATTCCAGAGCCCTCTTTTGGGAAGAAGTATTGTTTAATTATAAAGAGCTTTATACAAAGAAACTTAAGTTTTGTTTTTATCATTAGAGATGTTCTCTGTATTATTCAGCATTTGCTGAGAAGACAAAGCAATCTTCCACAGTCAGGAGTATATCCATATCTTTCTACAGAAATATTAAAAAGTACTGCGGAAAGAATATTCAGCCTTTTAATTAACTCTGATTTCAAGGAACAGAATGAAAAGATTGTGAGTGGAACATTAGCCCAAGATAATGGACTCCTAGTGCTACATAATTGAGATAAAGCAGATGATTTTATGAAAATTGGACAGAGCAAAAAGACTTATTTTTGGAGTTGGAAACATCAATCCTTTGTCAGCTTTTCTGCGTCATTAGTTGGGGGTCAGTGCTGAAGGTGCCAGATATCTTCTGAATGTACTGACAGTACTTTCCCTTGAAGTATGTGAAGATGCTCAGCATTTTGCAACTGTTTTCAGTACTGTCAACTGGCAGGCATTAACAACCTGAGGCACACGCTGTTACTTGAAATACAGCAATATATGTAAATTGTTCATGGTGGTTCTTATTAGCAAGGAGAGGAGGCTCAGGACTAAAACACTATCATTCTCTACAATTTCCTGAAAGGAGGATGTAGCCTGGTGAGGGTCAGTCTCTTCTCCCAGGCAGCCAGCAACAAGACGAGAGTCTTAAGCTGCGCCAGGGAAGGTTTAAGTTGGAGGAAGTTAAGAAAGGGTGATTAGCCATAGGACTGGGCTGCCCAGGAGGTGGTGGGGTCACTGTCCGTCCCTGGAGGTGTTTAACAGAAGACTGGATGTGGCACTCAGTGCCATGGTCCAGTTGACACGGCGATGGTTGGGTCAGAGGTTGGACTCGATGATCTCAGAGCTCTTTTCCAACCTAATTGATTCTGTGACTCTGAGAAATCATATTTTGAGGCGGGGGAAAAAAAAAAAAAAGAAAAAAAAGCTATGCGGGGTTTCTGTTGTGATGTTCATCTGCGACCACGTCTCTGAGTTTTTCGGGCATGCTTCAGATGGCACTTTATTTCCATTGTCACTACTTTTCCGCTGCCTAAGTTATCCCGTCAGCCCACGCCGGCTGACCGATACCGCCCTGCCGTGCCACCTCTGACCGCACTTCTCCGCGCAGCTCACGGCTCGCCCTTGGAGAAAGGGGATTTCTTTGGCGGCAGCAGAGCACCATCCCCGGGCGCTGCGCGCCTCCCACGCCACCCGCGCCTCCCGTGCCCGTCCGCCCTCGCGCAGCGCCCGCGGGTTGGATCGGGGCGGGTTGGATCGGATCGGGGCGGGTTGGATCGGGGCGGAGCGGAGCCGCCCGCGCCTGCGCGCCTGCCGCCGCGGCGGATGAGCGGATCAGGCGGCGACCGGGCGGGGCTAGCGGGGCTGGCGGCAGCGGCGGCAGCGAGCGGTCGGCGCCGCGCGGGGCAGGCGGAGCCCGCGCCCGCAGGGAGGGGTCCCGGCCGCCCGCACCGGCCGGGCGCCCCTCCGCGCCTCCCGCCGGACTGCTGCGGGCAGAGGTGAGCGCGGCGCCGGTCCGGGGCAGCGCCGCAGCCGCCGCGGCTGCGGACGGGAGGCGGGGGGCGTGTGTCGCGGTGCCGCCCGGGCCCCCGCCCGTGCCGCGCTGCCGTGAGCGCCTTCTCCCCGCCGGCTGCCGGGCCGGAGGGGCTGTCTGGGAGCGCAGCAGGTCTCCGGTAGCGCCGGGCCCGGCGGTTCCCGGGGAGTGGGTGCTGCCGGGCGCCGGGAGGGTTGGGTGCCGGCCGGGCTGGGTGCCGCGGGCGAGGCTGAGCTGCTGCGGCGGCTCGGAGCGGTGTGGGGCGCCAGCACGGCCCCCTGAGCCGGGCAGCGCGGCCCCGTGGAGCGGGCAGCGCGGCGGGGCTCCGGAGGCACGGGCCGGCTGTTGCCAATGCCGTGCGCGCACCCCGGGCCCGCCCGCTCGCCCGCCCGCTCGCCCGCCCGCTCGCCGCCGTTGGAAACCGGTCCGTGGAGTGCCGAATGCAGTGACAATGTAGCTCCTGTGGCTGCCGGTAACCTCCTTCCCCTCGCTCTGGGAAAATCGCCTTCTGCTGTAGCAGTGCCCTGGGGAGCGAAAGCTAGTTACTGTCCCCAGTCCCGTGGCGCTGCCAGCCGCGCTTCTGCATCTCTATTAGCAGGCCTTGCAAATGACTTCCTGAAGAGCCTGGGCTCCAAGGGGGTTTTGCTCAACGAACTGGGTGATCGTTCAGAGCAGGTTCAGGCGGTTGCTTGAAATAACAGTCTTCACAAGTCGTGTGTTATAGCAGTGCGTTGTAGAGTTCTTTTCCTGAAAGGAGGCAAGCCATCAATTCAGTGCGTTACTGAAGATGTTTCTAACGTGTTTTGTGCTGCTGCTGTCCAAACAAAACAGTTCTTGGGACTGAGATCAAGATACCTTTTATAAACAGTTGATTTTCGTCTGGCAGCTTTCGTAACTTCAATCATTGCAACTTAATGACAGCAAATGTAATCTATTTGATCTGCTGAGTGTTAATGCAATCGGAGCCCTGCTAATGCTTGTTAATTACCAACCTCAGATTTGAAGTTTTGAAAAGACAGGAGTTAGTACTGAGTTGTTAGTCTGCAGTGAACATGATGGGCAGTAACAGAACTGGGGAAGCAGCGGTGCTTCCCACTCTGGCAGGTCTGTTATTTGGCGAGTGAGAGTTAAGAGTTGATAACAGTTCTGGTTTTAAATGATGTGGAAAATATGAGAAGATCATAATTGCGTTGTTGGCTATCAAGTAGCTTTAGAATGGACTGTTGAAATTTTCTGTGTGCTGTTTTGTTTCAGAGTTCTCTGCAAACTTGTGGGGTCATTTGTTGTTTTAGCCATGCAGTAGTTTTTAATAAAAACTCCTGAGCTTTGAGGTAATTTGTTTTGTGATTGTCTAACTTTTCAAAACTTGGTCATAGAGCCCTCCTTTCCAGATGGTGATTTGATATGTTTGCTTCAGAATTGAAACTAGTTGGGGAAAAAAGAGATGTGCAATTGTGGTTGCTTATGCACCGTTTGGCTTGGGTTTCTTGGGTGGAGTTTTTTTTTAGTGGCTTTTTTTGTTTGTTTCTTTGTTTGTTTTTAAATTGTTGGGGTTGTGAAGATCATAGAATCATTTAGCTTGGAAAAGTGGGAAAGACTTTAAAAATCATGTTGTAAGTAAACCGAATTTGTCAAGGCTGATGTAGCTTAGATCTAGCAATAAATAATCTTTTTTTCTACTTCAATCATGGGTCAGGGAAATACATTTTAAATACACTGCTTTGTCAGATTAGTTAAAAAATGACTTTTCAGTTAAGGGCCGTGCAGGTCATATTTCTGCTGCATGTGCAAACCCCCAGAGTACCTGAAACTCTGTTCTATAAATATTTGTTGATGTTTGTTAACTTTTACAACACAAAAAGGAATTTTCTGATGTTGCAGGAAGAAGTGTTGGACTTACACACTTTTTACAGGGAACTGAATTTGGACAGGAAGTCATATTTCTGTGCTCCTGTTCTTTTAATAGTGCTTGCTGTATTATTTCAGATTTGCTCCAAAGAGAAATAAAATTCAGAAATTAATGGAAAATAATTTTGGGAGAAGGGAAACTTATTGAAGATTGCTCATTTTTAGATTGCCTTTTCTTAAATTCTGTTGAAGTGCTCAAGAAGCATCTGAAGGGCTGCAGCACTTGTTAATTTTCTTTTGTCTGGTCTGCTGTTACACTTGCAAATAAATGGTTGTGCAGCTACCCAGTAAAGAAACCATGTATACTTTGTATTCGGTGAAGTTGTGTTCCAGCCTCCTCTCTGTCCAGTAAATCTTGGCATAGAACACTCAGCCAAGTTTTAATGAACTGTGTCCAGTCAGTTATTAGGCTTTCATCATTTCACTGATTACTGTTTTACCACCTGCTCCCCCACTGCATTTCTCACAAATTCTGTTTCCTGAAGCATGCAGGAGAGTTTTCTAAGAGTCTTTTTCTCCCTTCTCCCTTCCTGTGCTGTGTAATTCCTCTTGCTTTAGGGCTGTCTGTCAGATAACTTATCTCTTAGTCTTCTGTTTCAGAACAGAAAATGAATTTGTTGAAAAAAATTACATAATGTCATATACTTAAAACTTCTCAATGGGCCAAGAAATGTGGTTTGTTTTAGTTCTGTTATTTTGTTTCTTTTTAATGAACATGCATCAAGACCTACATTACTCAAATTTATGATTAAACACAACGCTCTTTATTGTTCAACAAAATGGAGAATTGTGAAGGAAAAAGACCTTCAGTGAAGAAATAGTGATAGCTGTAGAAAACAGCATAGTCTTACTCCCAACAAGTGTGGGTTTTTCTCCAGTCTGTGCAATGTAATTAAAGTAGTACAAACACAGAAGTTGTTGATCCTATTATCCAAACTGTAGTGTGAACATCTTGGTCAGGTAAATTGTGGTTCACAATAGAATAATGAAGATCTTGCTTCTATGGCAGATGTGCAGTTGGGAGGCAGAGGAGCACTAGCAGAAAGCTTTCTGAGGGAGGTATTTGTATCATCACTGTTTTTACTGGAGGAGTGAAGCAGCATAGTTCTTTGCCTAGGCTGTTTTGGTGAATTGGGGAAGAAGCTAAAAATACTTCTAAGTGTCAAACAATTCCTTAGATGATTTCCTGAACTGCCTTTACAATTTGGCTTTCCCCCTGCAGTATTCTGGTGTGGCCATAGTGATGTTGAATTAATTAATATTTTCTGTTTTGTTAGACAGCAGTTACAATTATCTTTTATGAGAACAGATAGTTGATGCTAATATAGTTCAGAAATATATGTCATTTAAGGCAGAAGAAATGATGGGCAGAGTCTTGGTCATTTGTTTTGTTGGAAAAACGCCAACCAACAGAAAAACCCCACTGAACAAAAAATGTTTTTCCCAAAGCTTTTGATTCATTTTAGAGAGCTGTCTCTGAATTTTGCTTGAGTGAATTCTTTTGCTGTTCACGTGTTTTTTGGGTAAAGTCGACCTCTGTGTTTAGCTTCAGCTGGTCAATAGTTCCCTTCCTTCCCTCTGCTGCCTATAGCTCTCCCACTCATACCAAGTGGAGAGTCATGCTCTGAGTTTAAAGCTGAGTTTAAAGTGAAGGGCTTTGTAAGGCTCTTGCTTCTCTTGAGAATGTGTGAACAAATACTGAGACAAGTGTGACTTTCACAAGTTTTCAAACTGTTAGAAGGTCTAGTAACTAGAAGTTAGAAAAAATAAGTTACTGGTTTTGAAAAATTAATACTTCATGGTATTGATAATTAGTAGAGGATATATGTTGTTGCTGCTTCATGGACTAGTTCAGGAGTAAAGGATGGTTAAATGAAAAAAAAGAGGAACGTTGTTCCCATATTGTGTCAAAGTCACTGTAACCTTGAGAATTTCTAGAGTTCTTGGATTTTAATGCCCCTGGGCTTGAAGAATCTGCATTGTTTGGGGGATGTTTTTCTAAATTAACTTCTGATCAAGGATGTATTTTCTCTGCCTAAGAAACTCTTATCAGTTTAGACACAGTAGAAGCAGCTCTGTGTAGCTTTATCTTAAAATGGACACTTGTCCAGCTTGTGGGAACAGCAAATTGCATGCTTTTCTGGTGATTTGTCTCGTTTTTGTCATTTCACACTATGGTAGAGAGACTTGATGGAGCTTGATGTTCTGAGGACTGACACTGACTGTTAAAAGGAAGGCCTGTGTACAGTGTTGAATCCTATAAATTTAGCAAGTGAAGTCTGGGTAGCAGTGCTCATAATAGGCCACTGATTAGCAGCAGATATGTTAGAAGTGTTTTATTCAGATTAACTGGTTCTGGATGGTACACAGTTGAAATCTGGAGCGGTATTTTGCTATATTTGTTATAAAACAGTGTTTAATTCCATCTGTACCCTTCAAGAAGGAAATCTGTTGCAGATGTAATGTGTATAGTAGCATAAGAAGCCTCTTGAGAACAGCTTAAACTGTTTGACAGATGGTAAGAGGCATTTGGGAAGTAAAATTTTCATTTTGAGGAAATAGCTTGGACTTCTGGTGCTAGAAGAGGAATAAATAAACCTCGTTTTCTTCACACTCTTAATTGTGGATGTGAGGTTTTATCTGAGCTTGTTCCCTCAGCACAGGGTACAGCACTGATCATTCATCCACGAAAAATGCTACATCTGTCTTTCCAGAAGTTCTTAAGGTTACAGTGACTTTGACACAATATGGGAATGTGTGTATCTGATCTTCTTTTTTTCATTTAACCATTCATCCATCCATCTATTTAAAAGTGTTCTCATTGCATCTAAGCTTGAGCTAGTTCATATGCTATCTGTGTGTTCAGACATTTTCCAGTGCGTTAATCCTGTCACCCAGTGTTTGTGTTGCAGTACTGCAGAAGCTGTTAATATGACTATTCATCTGAGATAAGGAAAACCAGCATGTTTCCTTCCAGAGTTATCTTCTTCTTGCCTGCAAACAGAAGCCATGGTATTTTGAAGGTATTTCAAAAGATCAGTGAGATACTTTTGAAAAGGCTTGGACTTCAAAGTGCAGCTATAATGCTGGTAATTTAAACATGTGAAAAAGCATTTTTATTTAATTGAGTGTCCTTGCACAACTTAGGGAAGCATGTGTGTTGGAGAAGACTTTTTTTGATTGACAGTTGTTACTATTTAAGGAATTACACATCAGGAAGTAAGTGGGTTTGTTTAGAGTTCACATGTTTAAAGCCAATAGTAACCAGGTGGTCTAGTAAACCAAGTTGGGCACTGGACAGTGGCTTGGGCATTTTTTCTCTGTTCCTAAGTGTTCCCAAGGTTTAATAAATTAAGACACTTTTCACCTCTCCTTCCACCCCAAAGTGGTGAATTACACCCGTGAATGGTTTACATGATTCTTCAATTAGCAGAAGCATCATTCCAAACCTGGCTTTGTCTCATGTACAGTAGGTCTTTTTCTAAGTACCTAAGAGGGCCATGTCTCAGTGATTGGCATATTTTTCCTCAAAAATCTTCTTTAGCTGTTGTATCTCTTACAGGTGATTTGGAGAGTTAGGGCAACCAATTTCTACTTATAACTGGATGGCAATACTTAAAAAGAGAGTCATATTTAGACAAGATTTGTGAAAGTAAATTGTATATTTAGTTGGTGTCAAGTTCATGAATTATGAAAGATTTCTGACTTTATTCTAAAGGTGAAATGTGACATATTAAGATTCATGAAACACTTGGCCAGGCACACAGCAAGTTCTTTTGCTTGAAATTTCTTGTGGATTTTTTGTTCTAATTACTTCTAAGACATGTAGTAAAAAGCATCCTTTATGGGCAAAGTAATTTTATTTTTTTTTAGGTAAAATATGGGTGACATTTGCTTAAATATTGCATTGACCTAATTTTTTAGTTAATATATTCATATTTCATGGTCTTGCAGTCTTTGCAGGTTCTAAAAAGAAGTGTGGTAATGCTGTAAATATAGGATTAGATACTCCTTCAATGGCACTGAATTGAGAAACTTGAAACATTAGTTTCACTGGTCTTGTTGAAGCGTAGTAAAAAAGATCACTTGGCAGGAAGATACATGGTGATGGATATAAGCTCTTTCCAGTACTAAATAGCATATTTTTCCTTTATTCTTGCATCTTAGTTCTGATGTTAATAGCTGCTTATGGGTCAATGTTTTTGTTTGGAAGAAGGCCATAGCATGGCTTGTTTCTGTAGGGGATGGAAGTACTGTAGAGTGTATGTATGACTGGAGTAAGGGAAAAATACTGTTCACAGCCACATGAAACTTCCAGAATCAATCCTCACACATTTGCCTCCCTCTGTGCAAGCTGTTCCTTCCAGTCTTGTCTCAGAGGTGGCTGCCCAAGAGACCTGTGATGTGTGTGGAGATGGGTGGTGGAGAGCAGCAGGGTAGGATTTTGTTCTTTGTGCAGTGGGATGCTGGTGCTGCCAGGAGAAGAGGAGGTGATTCATTTGCAGCAGAGGTTTTGGTGCAACTTGTGAACCTTTATCCTGCGTTAGTCAAATACTGTTCTTTTGCCCAGAAGCGATAGCTAGGATATTGTTCAGGCATTAAAGCAGTGAGTCTGTGTAAACTGCAGTTTGTTGTATGTCAGCTGTGGGACTCGCATACAGCAGCACCATACTGTACCAGGAGAGAGGGTATCCTATTGTTCCTCGCTGGAGAACTAGTCTAAGAGGACTGAAACTCTAGTATGTTTCAGTGTGAATTTCTAAATACATAACAGATATGAAAAGCGATATTTACCATGGCTGTAGAAGGTCACCAGTCTCCTTCCTTGCATGGCTTTACCTTTTGTCTAATAAGAGCTCTCATATAAGGCTTTTGATGTAATCAGAGCACTTGTGATATTTCTTTCAGTACTTTTTCCAGTGGAAAGCAATCACAAGTGCGAGTTTATTTGTGTCTCTGAACGGAACTGAGCCAGTTTAGACATCCATTTAAAGTAGTGCAATTGGTTACATAATGCAAGGAAAATGTTTTGGTTTAAACAGATGTATTATGGCAATGCATATAATGCAGTCTGTGTTACTTGGGCCTAACTCTTAAGAGTGAACAATTTAGCTTTTTCTTCTCCTTTATCACCACCCTCACATGTGCAGTATGAAAGGAGGCAGCTCATCTGCTTGGTGGAGTTACTTATTTGTTCTTAGGCAGTTTACCATTGGTGCATCTCCTGCTTTGTAGATGGGCACAGATAATCTTTGTGCTTCCTGTGTAAGAACATGTCAGTTGTGCTGGCTGCTTGCCACCTACACCATGGCTGAATGTAAAACTGCATTTATGTTCTTTATTGAGCACTGGCTCCATAGAGTTACAACTGGGAGCTAAACTAAATGTAAATTGTAGGAGCGGTGCTGGGTGGAGGTGGTGTGAACAGCCAGAAACAGCTTTGTTTCAGGCCTTGGTCATTTCCAGGTGAAGAGTACCTGTGAAGTCAACCAAGTGCTTTAGAAAGTGGACCTCTTTTTCCCCAAGTATGTGGATGTGTAATTTTTTTTTGGTAGAAGTTGAATACTCTAATATGACTAATGCTAATATTGTAATTTTTTCCCCAAGTCTTGGAAGCTGTTGTACTGCACTGTTTGAGGGACTGTTGGACACTCAAGATTAATGTATTTTTTTACAAAGAAGACTGAGTAACTTTAAAAAAAGAACATGTATTTAAGTACTTGAAACATGATGATTCTATTAATGCATAGTCCGTGCATAAATATGGAATAAAGAATCCAAAGACATCACGTTGGTACCTAAGGGCAGTGTTAACTTTTTCTAGAAAGAGAGGAGTGGTTCAGAGTTGAAATATTAACAAGATGAAAATGACAAGACTTGTTTAGCAAGGAGTGTATGAGTACTTATGAATATGTTTCATCCAAGTCTAGAGGAAACAAAGTTTGTCTAGATGCAGAGTTAAACAAAAAAACCCGAAAAATTATTTATTGAAGATGCCAAATAACAGCTAGTGTGATTGGGAGGGAAGACAGCAAAGGAAAGGTTCTGTAGACTTGGTCTACAAATAGGCATCCACTCCGTGTGAATTCATTGTTTCTAATAGCTTGTTCTCCTTTTGAACGAGATTGGCACATGGAGATATTGAACACCAGCTAAACTTGGTTAATAGTCTGCACTGTAAACCTGGGCCAAATGGAGGGAAAATTTGGCTTTGACTCCTCTCAGTGGGTTTGTTATGTGTACTACATAGCCGCCATACGTTTATTCTGGGTATAGTATGCCAGACAATATAATTTTGGAAAACATGCTAAATATTGCTAGTATAACTGTACAGTTGAGTAACTGATTATGCTGCAGCAGAAGATAATGCAGACATTCTGTCTTCTCTTAATGCTCATTATCCTTAATGCTCTCTTTCCCCTTAGGGAGGCAAAGAGAGAGGTCTCTGCAACAGAAGTCATTGAGGTCTTGTATTGGGGAGCCAAAGGACAAGGTCTGCACAAAGAAATTTCCATATCAATATTAGTTTTTAGACTTGCATATTTCCCAGCTCTCCAGATGCCTGATCATGAGTGATTCTCTGAATAAGAAATCTTGCTCTTCTGCTCTTTCCATTTCTTATGGGGGTACCTTACAATGCTTTGTGCTTCTCTGTCATATTGCCATCTGGTTTTTGTCCCTGATAATATGCTCTTCCAATTCAGGCAATGTCACAAAAGTTATGGTAATGTGGAGGAGAGGCAAAGGAGGAGGATTGAGGAATACGGTTAAATTGTTACCTGGAGTAGCAGATAGGGTTAATTTAGTGTGACTGAACATCTGGCCATGCTTTTTGTAGCTGATGTCTAACATACTTAAAGTGAATGTAATGTGCACATTACTAATGGAGGAGTATCTTTTGTGAGTGAAGACCAGTCTTGCATCACTTCCCCAACCTCGTGGCATCTGCTCTGCCAGTTTGGAGGTGGCCTTTTTGCTTCTCTTTCATCCTTTTTTTTACTGTGTAAGTAGCATGGTGAGGGCCTCCTTCTTATTAGCTTTACTGAGGAAAAGACATCTGGGATTACTGCTTTTTCTTGTGAGATATGACCAGTCGACTTTGTCTGCAATTCCAGCTACATTACCTGTTCCAATTTCACTGAATACTTACCATCTGTCTTCTGCCTTGGTGTCTTAGAAAAATCACCGTTGAAGTGCTGAAGGGAATTTTCTGTCATAGTTCTTGTAGTTCTAGGCACCATCTGACTAACTGTGGCTTTAGCTGTTTTTCAAGAGATTATAGTTTTAGAAGAGGGCATGATGATATCCTTGTATTCTCTCCAGATAGATTGGACACTGTGGAGGACAACTAGCTGGGGGTGGGTTTATTTTTTCTTCTCCTGAAATGGCATGCTTGCCCGTGCCATTTAGGCAGTGGTGTGAGCTGTCTGGATGTGATACAGATGTGATACACATGCTTAACTGCAAGGACTTGCTGAAGCTGTAGAACATCATTTCCATGTGTACATGTATATATTTGCATAAGAAAGAGTGTCCTAGTAATACATTAGAAGGAGATGACCTCCTGTAAACTGCTAGCTGGCAATCCTCAGTGGAGAGCTCCCATCTCTTCAGCCTGACACAACAGTCGGGGTACCTGTGACCTGCAGTCCTTCATCTTATTTACAGTTTACTTTAGAAAAAAACGGTTTTGGTATGGGTAATAAAGCAACTTTTCTTACCTGTGTGATGGAAATTACAGACTTTGAAGGTATCTCTTTGGTTCAATTAGTGCCTTAAAAAATATAAATCCTAAATTGAATCTGTGTAATACATGAAAAGTTACAATTTTAACACTAAGGGTCTTGCTGAGCTGTCTGTTATGGTCTGTTGGAGGCTGGAAGATTTATGTTACATATTTCTGCTACTGAAATCACAATTTTGTAATTTGTCATCAATAATTAAAATGTACTCTTTCATTATGCAGAGAAGCCAATAAGCTAACATTTGGATCTTGTTTCATACACAGAATTGAGGACCCCACACTTACCTACCTATAAAGGTTTACTGCTTGCTGTTTTTAAAAACAGTACCTTAATTCTGGCTTGCAAACAGGATTCTAGTTAACTGTTACAAACCCCTGCTGCCTTGAAAAGGGTCAGGATAATCCTTAATGCAAACAGCTGCATTAAAAGAAGTGGGATAGAAAGTCATCAGGGGAAGGCATGGACTTGGAGGCCTCTGATACTTGCAGGCAGAAAGCATTTCCTCTACAGAAGTGACAATTATGTCTATTTAAATAGTGCACAAAATTACTGAGTGTTACCAGAATTTTTAAGACTGAATTCTGAAATCATCAACAAGAATGAATGTTCTTCCGTGATGAAAAAAGTTCTCCTTTGATAAAAAAAAGTCTGCTAAGGCAAAGAAGCACTGAGCAGAAAGCTTATTCATGCTAATCAAGGTAGAATTCATGCTAAACAGAGAACAGTGAGCTGCCCTATAAAGTGAAGGAACTGGCAAAAATAAACCTGAGAGCGTGTACAGATGGATCTGTACCATGACAGCTATTTTAATTAAATATTAACTATACCCTCTTATTGTCAGTGCTTCAAAGAATACTGCTCAGTATTCCTCTCCATGTGCTAACAAGAATATTTTTCTTTGGAGCTTGGTAATCAGGTTTTTTTTTCAGTGTCATCAGCTCTGGTTGTCAACTTGGAGGAGGGAAATATATTTTCTTCTTAGATAAACTAAGAACTGGTGTAAGGAAATGAGGCGTGTGGTGTGAGAGGGCTTGGGTTTTGGTGGTTTTGCTTTGCTTGTTTTTTAAATTTGTAGAAGACCTCTGCTCTGGTCACTGTCAGATCACATGCTACAAGTTGTGCTACTTTGGTGTTCAGACACATTCTTATTGGATGTAAACAAGCCTTTGTACTTTTCCTGCTGTTTTTGGCTTATAAACAATATCAGTCTTCAGTACACTTAAAAAGTTTCCTTGTATGTCTAATTGTTGATTTCTACCTTCTTCCTAAACAGACCTTGATTTATGTCAAAAAGAAGATTAAAGATCTGTTAGGTGGTGGTTATTTTTCAAGCATGACAAATCGATGGCTGCATGTTGTACTATTTATTGAGTATAAATATTTACTTTTTGTTACTAATTGACCAGAAAAGAACTTTCGTACACCTATTTTTACTATTTATTTTATCAATTATCAAATTATATTTCATTCTTCCTTATGAAATGCAGGAAACTGGTTGTTTTTTGCTTATCTTAAGTTACTTTCCTCTATGATTGTTTTTGTAAATATAACCTAGTTATGAACAGAACTTGTGTTATCTCTTTATGTAAATATACTGAAATAATCTCCATCTTATTAATTGCCATATTAGCAGCATAGATGGAATTGAGGCATGAACAGAATAAGGCAAAAGTCAACATTGAGCTGTACCGTTTCAGTACTGTAGTCTTTCATTCAAAAAGAGAAGTAATTATTTATCTTTACATCCTATATAGATTAAATATTTGCCAATAGGAATCTCAGACAAATATATTGCAGGTGTAGCTCTGCCTATCTTCCTGCATTTTCATTATTTCTTCCTTTACATGGATTTATTTCTGAACTCTGTTCCTTAATTATTCTAGATAATAGTTTTTGGACTCCTTCTTCCTCTTATTACAGGTACAAGAATTCATTATGCCTCTGAAATACTTATCAGCATGACAGTTCTCATGCTGTGAACAGTTAGAAATCATATCTTCCTATCTTCATCAGAACTTGCAACAGCACCTTATGCATCAGGCTGATGAAGATCAGCAGAAAAATTAGGTGGCTTAGTCTGCTTTTGGAAGAAGAGACCAGTAGTTTTTCTGTAACACTGTGGTCACTTGGTATTGCTGTGTTGCAACAGGAGGCTCAGGCTTCTCTCATTGCTGGCTCTTTTGGGTTTAATTTTAAACTTCAGGAAGCAGAGGTTTGCTGAATTTTAAGAAAACAGTGTTAAAGGTAACTTCACTGTGTATTGTTCTTAAGAACTAAAGACAATGAGTTTTAATTTGTTTTTCCTTTTAATTCTGTATGTGGAATATTGTCTAGCAGTTGGCCTTTTGGGAATTTAGTATGTGCAAAAGCATTTGTGCTGGCAGCCCAAGTAGAGGAAAGGAAAATTTGAGTGACAGAAACCTTGTGTTGCCCTCAATGTATAGTGTTCAAAAGTAATAGCTGAAACATGTCTGAGGTATTGCATGTAAATTTGAACTGTGATTCATTGTAGATTTTCTGTAGACATTTTTGTGGGTTTTGAAGAAATGCTTAAGCTTCCAATGATAGCAAACAATTTAATTTAAACAGTTTGGTGGGTTGTTTGTGGTGTGATTTGGTTGGGGTTTTTTTACTCTTAGTTTCTTGTAAGTGATTAGAACATAAACTGCTTGTTTAGCAGATATTTCTATTTTAAAAATGCAGACTGAGGAAGCTTGGTTTGTCTTTCTTGCCAAATGAGTAGCATCTGTTGTGATTCATTTGGCTTTAAGGTGTTGGAGGAAGTGTTGTGGAAGCAAGCTCTTGGCTCATACAATAATTTTCTGAATATAGTTAAGTGTCGTGATAAAGATGGTGTTTGAATTTGCAGCTCTTTCTGTAAACTTGTGTATGGAAGAAAGAGATGTGGGGGTGGTTTTTGGTGTTTGTTGTTGTTGTTTTTGTCAGGGAGCAGATGGTGTTTTAATGACTTGTAACTTGCTGTAGCTGACCTTCTGCAATCTGCACAGTGTGTTGTACAGCAGGGCAGCCCAGGCAGGGGAAATTGTGGAGGAGCAAAAAGTAATTGCTGAACAAGTTGCATGTGAAGTCTTAGAAAAGGACCTGAGTGAAGGAAGGTGTGCATATGTTATCAGGGTTTTAGCTTTCAATCTGAAAGCTCTCACTGAATCCTCACTCCCTTCTCCAGTATCAAGGGTCCCAAGAGTTCAGAGGTGGGGGAGGAGAAATGATGAGGCTTTTTTATTGCCCCTTACAGGTGTAATAGGTACAATTTTCCAACTTCATTTAGCATCTGTCCTCTTATGGTACAATGCTGCTGTTGCTATCAGTACTGAACGAAAGCCCACTTGAACTCTGGTGGTCTTAGTCATCATCCTGTCACAGGGTCATGTTTGCTTGAAATTTGTTCTGTGATTTAAAAAAAATACATTTATCTCTGTGTTTGTCCTGCTGTCGTCATCTTTTGGGTGATAGCTCTGTGTCATTAACCATTTTGGTTATAATTGTCTGACACTTCTCAGCATCATTTCTCCATCCCAGCTTTATTCCATGTCCATAGTAGTTTCATCTTTAGCCCCACGCAGCTCTCTCTCCTATCACTTCAGCATATAGTAGCATATTTGTTTTTTCTTCTTTACTGCTGTCTTGCCTGTCTCAGCAATTCAGAAACCTAGCAGCATTCTTCTATGTTCTTGTGCTTTGCTTCACTTTCTCTGGAGAAGAGTACAGGTGTTCACTGATGGAGGTTTCCATGATGCAGGAATATTTTGCAATTGTGAAATTTTAAATATCTCTGCTTGAATCCCATGCATAGCAGACTTGGCTGCTTACCTTGCAAAGATCATGCTATTTTAACAGTGTGGGAGAAGCTGCAGTTCTGGTGTTTATGTCAGCAAGTGTCTCCTCCCTCTTCAAACAAATTACTGCAAGCATAAGCTATAAAGCAAAATTAGTGCACTCCACTCCTCCCAGTACTGAGTCCAGGGAGGTTGTTATCAGCATAAATTATTTGCTCTGACTGACACTTGTAGGAGGCCTACTGCTGATACTCTGGTGGAATGCAGTGGTATCAGTCTGCTCTCCATTGTGGCCTTGGACTTTGTTTCCTCTGCTAATGAGGATGGCATATTATTGTGTCTTGGCTTCTGCTCCTCCTTCATCACTGTTTCTGGTGTCACATGGATCTTCTAGTTCCCAGCAAATATTTTGCTGAGTAGCAAAGACAGTAAGTTTGATCTTCAGCATGCTGTCCTTCCTCATAAGGAATGGAAATGCTAGATTCCTATGAATTCGGATTTGTGATCCTTACAAAGACAAGCTTGCATGCTCAGTGTTCTGGGTGCTAGTGTTATGTACTTTGCTGGAGATGCATAATGAGGCTGACAGCTAGGAGATGGATTTTATCTGGGGCAGCATTGAATTTGCTGTTGAGGTGGTTCCTTAAGCTACTGACTTGCTAGTGATTGAGTTGTTTTTCTATGCATTATGAAATAGTGTGAACCCACTGGGATGGTGGCATGGGATTTGCACAGTTTGCTCCTCAGTGTGCTTCTGGCCTGTGCAGCAGAACATGTAAGAGCTGTAGCAATGGGATATAGCATACTGTGCTTTTGTCAGCTCTCGTTAAAATTTTAGGAAGAAAAGGAATTGGAACTCAAGGCAATGTATATACCTGGATTCACGTTATGTTTTCCAGGAGTGAGTGGTAGTTCATTCCTGTGAAGCTTGTGCTGTGCATGTCATGATGTGAACAGTCAACTTCCAGACAAAAGTGACAGCTTTAGGAGGTTCTGCGTGGAAAGCGTGTTGCTGACAGACTGGAGCTAAATTTTAGTGTGAAACCAAGGTGTTTCCTGTGCAGGCCATTATTTTCTGAAAGTGCCCCACTTTCAAGTAAAGTTAAAGCCAAGATGATCCGGATGCACACATCTGCAGTAGGACAGCACTTTCTACTTTGGAAAACTTGATTTTTATTTTGGTAATCTGAAATGAAATATCTGTGTGTGCTCAAATCCCATACACAGGAACAGTTTATTGTGCATCTCTGTTTTAAGGATGATCTCACCTGCAGTAACTTGACATTTTTGTTTGCCTGGCATTATGGTACATTTCTTTAGTCATCTGAGAAGAATGCTTTTCAAATTAACACATTTTGCGTGTTGAACTGAAGATTCCTGAAGATTGTTGAAGCACCGCTTGAGTGTATTCCCTGTACTGCAGTCCTTAGTGCCAGGTTAGGGCAGGGAGGTGAGCTCTGTGAAATACTGCCACCTACAGCACTGTCAAGGGTAACTCGACAGCATCAAGAGAACTCCTTGGAAGCTACAAGGCTTGAAATATGCCTTAACATGACATGAAGATGATTCTGAATCTCAGCCACCTCATAAAGACTTGTTTTCAAAATAAAGGGCTAATCTAAGCTTGTTTAAATACCTGAACAGATGCCTGTTAAGCAGATATATTGTGTATATTTAAAAATAAATTTTAAAAAATGGCAAGAGAAAGTAATTAATGCCACTCTGAACTCCATTAGTGAATGAAGTTATACTAAAATATAACACTGGAATATATAACTGAAAGCAAAATTCTGGTGTTAAAACTAAGTAGTAACTTAAAATGGTGCTAATCTCAGATTCACTAGAGAATCAGAAATCACTTTACTACTTTTCCTTTTATTAAAAAATGAAAAGAAATGTGATCATCAGAGTCACATGCATGTAAATTTTACTCCAAGGAGGCATGATTTTTTTTTTGTAAGAGAAAATATCTATAATGGAGGAAAGAAGTTGTTAGAAAAATGAGAATTCCAGCTTCTTCTATCTGTCCAGTTGTTCTGCTAATTTAAAAATGGCAAATGTAAAAAAAAAAAGCGGGTTAGGTGACATAAATTTTAAATAGATTTCCTTGTCAGTAGTCAACCTAAAAGGCAGAATGAATGAAGGTACCTTACTGGGGAGAGCAAAGTTAAGCTCTTGGAATGAGAACTCTACTGTATAATTAATATCTGTTGTTAAAGATAGCATGAAAAGGCTTCATAGCCCACCTAGATCATCTTTATCCTTTGTTTCTATGCCTATTTTTTTCTGTTAAATCTTCAATTTGGCCTTCATAAACCTTAAATGTTTCAGGATCTTCATGAAGCATTGAAATTTTTTTCAGTTCTTATTAAAATGATTTATTTATTAATTACAGTTTTTATTAAAACAACTAACAGATCCTTGAAGGTGTCTAGGGAGACAATTGTGCTATGCTTTTTTTTCTTTTTTGATTGAATGCAGTAGGCTATTCTCCAGTCCCAAAGTAGATAGACTGCTTAGCATTTTAATTGGTTTTCAAGATGAACTCAGGTTTAATGTTCAAGGCCAAAGACAGGGTTATGAAGGTTAATTATACTTATCAACATTTGGGAACAGTCAACTCTCACAGTATGTGAAGTGTTGGCATAGTGCTTTTCTCTTGGAGGGAAATTGCTTATTACTTCATGCTGTAACTGGAATGCTTGTGTGCTTATCTTGGTTAGGTGGTTTTGATGGGTGTCTCAGTTACTTTACAGTTTGGTGCTTATAAATGGCTTTGAAATATTCAGCTGGCTATTCACTTTTAATCTGGATTTTATTGAGTTAATAGCACTCCTGGAGTTCCAAGCCCTAATTTCAGATTCCATGTCTGTTGCAGACAATTCATATATGAAACAGCTAAAGTCATGAATGTCACAGACTTTCTAGAAGCTGTCATGAGAGTGTAAAATATGCCACTGTATTAAGAACTACTGGCTTATGGTATTTTTTCTCAGCCTGTGATCATCAGGAAGAGGACAGCTCATCCTTCTCTGAATTCTGTTAAGGGCTAAAATAAAGGAACAAAATCCTTTCTAATGGGAAAGATTTTGTATGCCAAGCTGTTTTTGAGATTAGAAGCTCTGCATGCTTGTTGCTGTCATTAAAATCAGTATTACATGTACTTTTGCTTTACAGTTTTGGGGGGAAAAAACCCCAAATCAATAGTTTTTTACTCTCCTACATGTTCATTACAAGATTTCTTGGACAAATCATAGTTTTTAAATGGTAAAGACTCCAGTTGTAACTACCCTGTACCTGCTGAAGTTGACAGGTTTGTATCTGTGACACCTGTTTTTGGGTACTAAGTTAATAATGGATTGAAGGTGCTGGACACAAGGTTTCTCCAGTCACCTCTTTCAGCACTGCACATGGTTGGCAGCATGTACTGCCAGTTACTCTTACAGCTGCTCCTGCAGGAAGTCTAAATGGGTTCCTGCAGTTTTCTTCCTTCTGGCATCTCAGTGCAGCGTGAAAGTGAGCATCAGAGATGGAATGTGCCCTGGGAACACACTTTGACTCGAGGGGTAGGTTGGGACATGCATTTTTGTTCAGTTACAGCTTCTGAGCTGCCTGGCTCCATTTATTTTGTGAAGCGTAGAAATTAGAGTTTCATTCTTTTCCTACACGTTAGACTTGGAAATACATGTGTAAGCTGCCTTCGAGGGAATAAAATGTGTAACAGTATACACACAGGTGTAGTTAACTGCTTTGGCAGAGATACAGGGTATTGAATTGCTTTATGCTAATATTATCTTGGTAGTTAAGCTTGTGTTATATTGGTATTGTGTGTGATTTTAAATATGAAAGTAAATTATAAAATGCTATTAACTGATAATTCTTGTCAGTTGGGTGACAATATTGGAATATTGTAGTGCTGTGAAAAGGAAGGATGTAGCTTTTTTCCTTTAAAAAAATAAATACATTCCCTCTTGGAATTATTCTTTCCCTTATTTATTGTAAAAATAGCAATTGAATTTGTTTGAGCTCACAAGTATTGCATCCTTCCTTCCCAGAATTTGTGTCTGTCTTCTGTCTGACCCTCTGTTCCCAAACTATGTGATGGCTCTTGTCCCTTAACTCGCTCCATTAACTAGCTGAGTATTGAGGGGCCGGATAGAGGATGGTGGGGAGGCAGGAGTCAAAACTTCTGTCACACAGTCCTACGGGATTGCACAGCTCAAAGGATTGTATTCACTTTAAATCAAGGGCTCAAGCTATCTGATGGCCCCACCAAGCTGTTTTATGGGAAAGAGAATTCCCAGTACTTGAGTAGAATGTGTGGAAGGGCAGGAGGATGTGTCTTGTCCATTAAATATTTGTTTAGCCTCTTGAACGGAATAATTCTTTTCCCAGGATGTCATTTTTTTCTCTCTTTGTTTTCTCTGAAGCATTTCAAAGAACTTCCAAGGAAGTGTCAAGACTTTGTTTTCCTGTCCATGCTTACAACCACTCCCTGGTTGACAGGGAACAGAACCCTTTATCCCAGACTGTCACGTACTCAGCTGACTCAAGCAGAAAAGAAATTATCTTCTATATTGGTCCTTGAAGCAGAGCATTAAATGTACCCTCATAATATGTGGTTCTTCCTATCTTGCTAGTCTTGACGTCTCCTTGCAGTACTGGGAGCAAAAAGCATTCTGCTCTTCAGAAATGGGATAGCTTTGGGAACAAATATGTTTGTCTTCTTGAGGGCTGGCTTTGATTTGTGAAATGATTGGTTTCTGTTTTCATCTCTGTCAGAAATAATTTTTGTGTAAGTTGTTTGTTACAAATAGTGTGAGCAGTGGTGTGACTTACATTAGGCAGTGATATTGACCTGATTTCTGAGGGCTATGAATTGCAGGTAAGTTGTCACTTGATGCTTGTAATTCTTCCATGGCTGTTTGTTGTGGCTGGCCAGATGCTTTTCATTGCCCAAAGAAATGTCATAGAAGAGCTTGTAATTTGTTAAGTAGAAATGAGTAGGTAAACAAGAAGCTTATTGTTAGGTCACTTGCCAAGTCTGCAATG
This sequence comes from Lichenostomus cassidix, assembly GCF_008360975.1. Classification (NCBI taxonomy): domain Eukaryota; kingdom Metazoa; phylum Chordata; class Aves; order Passeriformes; family Meliphagidae; genus Lichenostomus; species Lichenostomus cassidix. The sequence goes on along the minus strand of NC_139480.1, from coordinate 36,478,397 downwards.
CAATAATATTGTACAGCTTCTGTGGATCAGCCTATATTGTTTAAATATTATTGGTTCATCCTCTTAAACTAAAAGCTGTGCAAGATTCTTGCAGCAGTTCCAAATCCAAGTTGATCAGCAGTTTCTCAGTAGCTTCAGGAGACAAGCTTGGATGTTTGGTGCTAAAAGCACTAGTTCTCATTAAGCCTGTATGAAGTTTATTTGTAATATTTTTTCCTGTATTAAAAAAACCCCACAGAACAACAATGAAAAAGCTCCCGTAAAAACCCCCCACTCTTCTCCCTACTATCTCCCAGAAAACCTCACAAGCCATAAACAAACAAACAAACAAAAAAACAAATTAAAAAACAATCCTGCCAAAAAACCTATGAAAGATCCTGAATTGTGATTATGTAGAACAGCATTGACATCTGAAAAGCAAAGTTAGCTTCATCAGCTCCTTTTGCTTTTGTGTTAGAGTGAAAAAACCCAAACTTGGCATAACCAATGGAAATATAAATTAGACTTTCTAAATCTTTTTAATAAACCATGATGTGTAAACCAGATACTCTTGCTACCTGTTTGAACCTGCTGCTACTTTAAGTTTGGATTTCTAGGGTTTTTCCTATTGCAGTAAGCTACTCTGACCTTTTGTTCTTAAATTCTTGTACAGATATCCTGTATCTTAAACTTCTGTAAACTGCCTTCTAGCACTAGCCATAAGAAATCCTAATGAAGGCCATTTCTTATGTCATCAACTCTATTTTAATATCAAGAAGAGACAATGCTGCTAAAATAAGAAAATTAAATTGTATGTGAGAATAAACATAAGGTTCCTGTTTGAAATATCCACATTTAAGCCTGAAGAAAGCCCATTTGTTAGAAACCTCTCACACACCCTAACTGTATTACTAAGCACAGCTCAACTGAGACTTGTTTGTGTTAAGTCTTCTTTCATACTTTTAAACTTGGAACTTGCATTGATTTTTCTATTTTCTCTATTTCAGCATAGAGCAGAAATTAGGATTGTAGTTATTCTCTCACCAGAGTTCCTGTGAAATGTGTTCATTAGCAGGACCCAGAGAAGTAATCTCAGTTCTTAGTTTGCTGAAACAGCCGTTGGGGTATAGAAAAGTGATTCTATATGAGTTGGTCTTTGGGAGCTCAGGTATGAAAATTTAAAAGAAGCCTTAAGGTTTCTTTCACCTCTTGAAAATGAATTTGCCATCCTTTTCAGTTTTGAGAGATGGCAAAATACTTAGTGAGAAGAAAGGATTAAAAACCTAGTATAATTGCCATTAGAAAATTGGTCTTTGCACTGGCTTAATTTTGGAGGTATATTATTAATTTAATGGAAAATTTTATGGATTCACTTAGGAAATCAGCTGCAGTAGCATCTGATGTAGCAATGAACTGTCTGTTTGATGGTGCCTGTCTGTCCAAGCAAAATCACTGCAGCTTCTGAGATACAGAAACTTTATGGTAGTTTAGGCTAACTTTTATTTGCAGTAGGTAAAAAGCACTCACCTAGTCACACGTAGTTTATCTAGGAGTTAGTAATTCATTGATCTGTAATAATATGATTACTTGCAATTGTTTGTATGTACTCTCAGAATAGCTTTCTGAAACTTTATTCCTTATTAAGTAGATTTTATCTTGACCTGCACATGAGACTTAAAATAGTTCTATATCTATGCTCTCATTATAGCTGTTTAGAGACATCACTTGATGTTTTTAAGTAGACTTTTAACATCCTCTTATTGAGGCTTTTTCAGTACAATTAATTAATTCTTATATTCTTAAAATGTTTTTCATTGTCTTGGGTTTTGTTTTGGCAAGTTCCATGCAGAAGAAATCCAGATCCATCTGCTGTCTCAGGATGGCAACTGATTCCACTTTGGCATCAGAAGGATTTGTTCTGCCTCCTTGTCTGTAGAAACATCTCTGCTGATTTGTCTTACTTTTTAATTTCAGAAAAACCTTTAACAACACTGCTTTTCCTTTTGTGTTGGCTTGATTCCCTTCATTTTCTGAAGTAGTTTGCAGTTGGTGTTGGGGGAGTCTGTAGCTGTGAGCACAGTCCATGATTACCTAGGCTGTTATGGTTGGCAAGGAGGAGTTAAAAGGTGTCCCTCAGCTGTTTATTACCACTGCAGTGCCAGACCTGCAGAAGTTCCACAACCTAGCTCAGTTTCAATGATACACATTTTATGAGTGTCTTTAAAATAATTTGCAATCGTGGGGGTTCCTCTTGACAGAAGAGGGCTAGGGAGCGCAGACAGGTCTTCACAGACAGGTCTGCAAGCAGTTCAGAAAGACAGCAGCCACAGTGGGCAAAGAGGTGGTAAGGACTGAGTGTGGAGGGCTGGTAATCTCCTCATCCCTCTCATATATCTCTAGAAGAGTGTGTCACACTGCCTCTTCATGCCACTGCCAAAATGGGAGATAAGAGAGAGAGTACCCTGGGAGAGACTATTAGCAGTACCTTTACAGATATGAAAGAAAATTTCTAATACTGCTAGAAGAAAGACAAGATTGCTTGACTTTAAATTTAGAAATTTATCATGTTTCTTTCTTAAACCTTTTTTTAGCTTGTCATCTTTGTGCAGGAAAAATGCAAGTCTCAAATAGAGAGTGCACTCCTAAATCACAGGGTGGAATTCTGAAAGGAATATAGTTTGCAGTGTCTCTAACCACTTAGTTTTAGTGCATCTTTTTTTCTTCAAAAGCAAGACTGTTGTTGGCTAATTTAACCTTGTATTAAGGTTGTGTATGACATCCACTTAGTTATTTTGCAGGTTAGTACTGCAGCAAAATAACAAAAAATAAAAATGTATGTAAAAATAAAATGCTAGATTTGGTGTTGTAAGGTTTGAATAATTCTTCTTTCCCTACTTCACAGTGAAACAAAAAAAAAAATCTTGTGTGTTTTATGCAGCTTCATAGGTTCTTTCTGTTTCCAGCTTAAATGAACAAAAGCAATGGTCAATGGTCTCTCTTATTCTTATGCTCAAAAGTTAGACTCAGCCCTGTGTAAAAATGGCTTGTGGAGGCAAAGTGTATAGTGCTGCAGGTAACTAGACACCTTAAGTGCAGAAATAGACATCTTTGCCAGTAAGACCAACAGCTCATTTGAATCAGGGGAGCAGTCTTGCAGAATACATGCCATGAACACTGGAATAAGTTTGGGAAGGTTTGAAGTGTATTTTGATGGCCAAAGGGCTCCAGAACCCTAGAAACTCAAGCTTTTAGGGAGAATGTTAGGATTTAATACCTGTATGTGACTCTTACCATCTTTTCTGTACTCCTTCATTTTCTTTCAGAACAAGTTTGTCTCTGGAGCACCACTTTAAGGTAGTAATTATTAAAGTTGCAGTAAGTATTCAGAAGTTTGTTATGCTTTCCTTGGCCTTTGTTGCCATCTAACTCTCTCAAAAGATAGCTGAGGTATCTGGACTATGCCAAGTTTTTTCTAGATGAAAGATGTTTTCAAGTCCTGTTTTTAAGCACTTCAACTTTCCTGGGTTTTTTTTGGTGGTTTGGTATTTGATAGTTTTTTCCTTTCTGAAAACAGCAAAACAGAAACAGAGGAAACAGCTTGCTCTGCATGTGGACTGTTTATTCGGGAAATGAGAAGGCAGGTGATGAAACTCAGGGTGGAAGGAAGTGTTTCATAAGGGTAGATTTGGAGGCTGATAGCATTAAGTGATCACAGTGTACTTGGGGCACGAAGCAGTTGTTGATTCTGGTGTGGTTATACTTGTGGCAGACTTTTGAGCATTCAAACATTGCAATTCAGAATTAATGTGACTGCAGTTTGTCATCTATGACTTCTCCTATATAATTACTGCTTTTGTCAAGCTTTTCTGTTTGGACTGACTTCACAATAGAAGGAATTGAACCTAGAGATTTACTCAACTTTCAGACTTCTATTCTAGAATTGCAGAATACAACCAGTTCCTATTTCTTCCAAGTCCTTGTTTGTGTAAGATGCTTAGTTTGAGAGTTGAGAAAAGAAGTGGTGATTTCTTCATTTACGAGATCTTTTGCTGAATTGTTTAACCCTGTTGCTCCTCCTCCATTTTTACCAGTGACTCTGCTTCAGTTCCTGCTTTCTCAGAGCTGATCTCAACAAACACGGGGTACTTGGCATGCAGTGGCACTGTGTCGTGTGCAAGAAGCTGGCCTGATCTGTGCCTTGGTGATGAAGTGTGCTGGGTGTGCAGACTTGTTAGCTGAGAAAGATGGTCTGTGGCCTTGCTCTACAACCAGGAGGCTGCTCTTCCTCTGGTGCACTGTGTTCAAAGATCCTTGAGAGTAAGACGTACTTCTTTTACCTTCTGTGCCATTGCTGCTCCCCTGCTGCATGGAGCAAAGTGAAAGTGCCTTCAGCAGTCATACAACAGCTTGAAAGACACTTAGATTCTTTGACAGTCCTGGTTTGATCACCCTAGTTAGATTTAGATTTCCTTTAATCTCTTAAAACTGATGCTATGCCTTTTAGCTCTTAATGTCTAGGACACCTGTTCTTTTTGGCTTGTTTTAGCACTTAGAAACCTTTCTCCAGAGTATTAGCGTGAACTTCCTCGTGGATCTTAGGGAACTGCTAACCTGGAGTTCAGCTGACAGATAGTTGAACATGAGTCAGCAACATGTCCTTGCCATAAAGAAGATGAATGGTGTTCCTGAATGCATTAGACAAGAGTATTGCTAGCGGGTTGAGAATAGTGTTCCTTCCTCTCTGCTCAGCACTGTTGAGTTCACATCTGGGGTGCTGGTTACAGTTCAGGGCTCCCCAGTACAAGGGGATGTGGATTTACTGGAGAGAGTCCAGTGAAGGGCTATGAAGATGATCAAAGGCCTGGATCATCTCTCATGTGAAGAAAGGCTGAAAGAGCTGGGTCTGTGTAGCCTGGAGAAGAGAAGGTGTGGGGGGAGCTCATCAATGTGTAGAAATACGTGAAGGGAGGTTATAAAAGTGACAGAGACAGGTTCTTTCCGGTGGGGCCCAGTGATGGTACAAGAGGCAATGGGCATGAACAGAAACATAGGAAGTTCCATCCCAACATCAGAAAACACTTTTTGACTTGGAAGGCAATCACTGGCACAGGTTGGTCAAGGAGGTTGAGAAGTTTTCCTCCTTGTAGATATTCAAAAGCTGTCTAGACATCCTTCTGCAAAGGGGGACTGGTGCAACATGACCTTCAGAGGTCTTTTCCTACCTCAGCCATTCTGTGGTTTCCTGTGAAATAGCATTTCTTTGGTACTGTTGTGACTCTGCTTTCCAGTAAGGACCTAAGTGAATTTTTATCCGTCTTGACATCAATGTAAACAACTAGTTTTCTTTTCTGCTAGAGTGCCTTGCCTTTGCTTGCTGCCACAATGATCTTTAAAGTCAATATATTATTATGCTTGTGCCATCTTAAAAAATATTACAGTATATTCTTACCTGATACCCAATTTAAATGCTTCTACTTATTTTAAGCTTTAGGGAAAGAAGGCAGGCAACCAGCAGAGCTTGGGTCAGTTTGGAGGTCAGAGCCCAGGAAAGCACTTCCCCTCTGGAAAGGCTGGGTCAGAACACAGTAGCCATTTCAGCCCGGAGCCCAGGGCAGGTCACAGGTGAGGCTGAGCCTTGGCTGTGAGCTTTGATGCTGGAGTGCAAGAGGCTACTGTGATACTGTAACAGATCACAGAACGGGATAGCAGTGCAAGTGCCGGATCTAATGACCGTAGGTGATAGTGCTTTGGAGGAAAGCTAAAACCTGCCTGTATAATACACTCTGCAGGTGTTCAAGTAACTTGGTCCACTGACTAAAAAGAAAATGTATTCACTTCAGGGGTCATTGCTACTACTTGCACTTTGTGGCTGCACGTTGGCTGAAATTCCAGAACTTGTGTGGGGACAGTGGAGACTCTTGATGAAACTCTCCAGATTTAGTGAAGTGTTTGAACTGAAGCTAATCTTCTGTGGGAAAAGGGGTAGAAGAGTAATTTTGTGAATTGAAAGATGATTTAATGTTAAAAATGTGCTTCTAATAGGGCATTACTTCCACAGTTTCAGGACTAGAGTCTCTTGTGCCTGGAACAAATACCATGTTTGGTGATGAGCTCTTGTTACGCTGGCAGAAAAAGGGGCTTGCATTGTCTAATAACCCCTTTGTTTAGTTAAACAAACTTACCCTGCAACAAAATCTTATGTAATCTGGTTAACACAGGGAATATGGAAGTCAATGCAGAATGCTGCCAGATTCACTTCACTGATCTTTGGGACTGACCAAAAGCTTGCTGCCACAGTTTCTGTCATGGCCAAGACACCTAACTTGTGCTGCTTTTGATCTGTGGTCTGTGTAACTATATCTGAGAGAATATTGTGTCAACATTATAGTACTGAGACATCCGTTTTGTGGCTTTTGAGATTTTTTTTTTTTTTAATGGGTGGGAGTTGTCTTCTTGCCTCTTCCCATAGGACTGAGCCTGCCTGTGTTTAGATAGAAAATATCCTGTTCTTGCAGAGATTAAGATTGTGAAGGAACATTTGTTAATTAAAACATCAAGCTGACCAAACTGCAAACATTTGTGAATGTTACAGAGAGCAGCAAAGGCATGTCACGAATGTTCCATAAAAGCTAAAAAAAACCAAAAAAACCCAAATGAACACAATAATACATTTGGGGTTGTATCTTCAAATCTAATGGTTGGATTAGCTAAAGTAGGATAGAGCTTGCTTGCTTGTGGAAGCACTCTTCATAATGACTTGGCTGCATTTACAAATAAATAAATTCCACTTCCCTACATTAGTTGGAAAGTTGTTTCAAAGCCTTAGGGCTCAGATGGTTAGGAATTCTGTAATTTTCAAAATAAATCTGTTCTCCAATTTCATACTGATTTGACTCTTTGGCAATATCCTTTTGCTGAGAGAGCCCTTTTCCTTCCTTTGTATTTATTTTGGCATATAACAGAAGCAATATTGTTCACTTTCAGCCTTCATTTTGCCAAAAAAAATAAGCCAAGCTGGCTGTCTGCTCATAAACTAAACAGCTTGGGGGAAGGTAGTCCTTAACTGTTTCTGCACCTGCTGAACTGTTTAAACATGAGCAGGTAGAATCTTTCCCAGAAAACTTCTCTGCAGCCTTTGGGACCATGCTGGATTATGAGTGTCTTGGGGACCAAGTGATCGTGAATTTTGAGAATTAGGCATTAGGGTACCTGTCTGATGGTACTTGAGACTAAGATTAGGAAGGACAGAGTGGCTGTGGTCATATCAACAAATGGAGGAACAGAATACACCAGGAGCATTGACAATAAAAATTAAGAGTTAAAAAATGTCTGTTAAATATAAAGGTGGGTTTAAAGTGTTGTAGGCTGAATGTTCCTGTGTCAGCAAAGATCTGTTTGTTCGGATAACTTCAGTATGGTTACAAGTCTGTGTAACTAAAAAATGCTGAAGAACTGCTTTAAATAGCGGTGCATACATCTGTTTGTAATGTCACTCATTTTTCATCTTATTTAAAAGAGTTTGGTGTTCCTGTAAATTGAATATGCATGCAGTCTGGTGTTGCTGAATTTCCTGATAAGATAATCTAAAATGGGTGTGTGGGGGGAGACATGACAAGAAATAGACATCTAAAATCATTACCCAATTCTGCATCTTGTGTTTGGATGTGGAAGGTAAGGGTTGCAGTGCCTGCCGCTCTGGAAACAGCATTTGGGTGAATACCTCTTTTTGTGGTAATGACATATATATAGGAACCAATCCTTTTATTAGTGCAAATTAATCACTTGTAGTCATCTCCTTTCAGATGTGTTCTCTTTCTAATTTACATGAGAACATCTAGCCATGTGCTTCCCAGTTATGTGCCACCTCAGTGAATTACTCAGGTGCTTGAACAAGGTCCTCCTCAGTTTTGTGGACTAAGTCATGGGAACTTTTACCTTTGCGGTTTTATTAGCACACAGTCATTTTGTTAAACTATTTTTCAAATGGTTCCTTTTGTGGTTTACTGGCGTATGTTATGGTAACTTGCCCGAGTGTGTTGATATTGTATGTTTTTTCCCGAGGGAAAAATCTAACTTGCTGTACATAATACAAAAACAAACCCCAGTTATAATAAAACAGTGAAAGTAGTTAAATACATGGTTGTTCTTTATAGGGAGATCTGTTTTCATGAGTGTCTATTTCCTGAGACAGACCTTGAACCACGAGACCTTGTGTATTCTGGTTATCTGTTTGCCTTTCTCCCATCCTCCTGCGCCCAGGATACTCCTCAGGCTCCCTGGAGGGACTGTGATGATTCTTCCCATCTCGCCCTTCTGTCTTCACTTATCCTGTTTTTGCTAAATCTTGCCATAGCTTGATGCATAGATTAAGCACAGTATGCTAACATCGTAGTGTAAAAAAAAAAAAAAAAAAAATCACCATCTCCATTCTACCCCTGCTCTTGCACAAATGTTGGTTTAGCAATCGAGTTTGTCATTTAGCTGCTTCCTGCCCCCTCACCCCACCCAAGACAAAAGGAAAAAACTGTCCTTGGGCTAATTCTCTGATCTAACACTTGCTGTGGCTGGCTGGAAAGGCAGAGTGGGAGGTGGGACCACAGGGTTTTCTCCCTGCACTATGCTGGCTGTACTGTTTTGAACAGGTAAGCACACAGCCTCCTCATCCGCCACTGTCTTGCCTGATGGAGGCCTTGGAGAAAGAGGCAGAGCAATGGGCTGTAGCTGGACATCTCAGTAGGCATCCCAGTTTGATCTGTATCTCTCCTGAAACCCGCTGAACACATCAATTAAAGCACTTTTTTTTCCACCAAGTTTGGCTTGATTCCAGAGTGCGTGCTTGTCTCACTGATGACTTCAGATATGCTGAGAATACTAAGATTGTGGGTTTCATGCTCTTGCAAAAAAAAGTAAATAAGAAATGCTTAGAGAATGAGGCATTGCTTTCTGGCTGTGTGTGGTGACCCCCAGATAAGTGCCCGCTGTGCCGAAGAGGGTGCTGGCTTGCACATGCTGTTTAATTTCTGTGTTTGGGTTCCACAGAGCAATATGTGGCTGTTTCTGGAGTTATGCTGGGAAGCCCTCAACTCTGACTGCTCCAGAATTGCTTTGTTTTGTACCCAAACAGCTTGCTTTCACGCGCCTGTGGGGTGGGAGTGCTGTGCTGCTGGGAACTCTGGAACAACGGGAAATACAGGGCAAAACCTGTGGGTTTCTTTTTTTTTTTTTTTTTTTGCATAATTCTTCCGTATTTGTAAAAGTAAATGCTTGCCTCTGTGAGTAGTTTTTTGTTTTGGCCATTTTATTTAAAACTATTCTCTCCATTCCCAAGTTGATTTCTGTGGGTAAATGTCCATATTTTGCAAGAAACTGTAAAATGCAAAGGTTGCAGTATAAGACTATTTACTCTCTTAAAACTTAGGGGAGAGAAAGTGTAGCTTTCTAATGGATTTCAGCCCTTAGAATTAAATTATTTTGTTTTTCTTTTCCTCTCTAGGATCTCGAGTAGCAGGATGGAAGAACTCTAACAGGTAGAGACAGAGAACAGCCCTTTCAACATGGCGAATGTTCCAGTTGATGGGGAACTGGATAGATTATCAGTGAGTAACTTAAGTGTGCCTTTGTGTAATGAGATGAGTGTGAAGATGCTTTTGCAGGGAGAGGGTTAAATGGCTTGAATCTGTTCACTTTCATTTTAAATTAGTACTTTCCTGGGGAATGCATTGGGAATATTATGGAGTATCATGTATAATTTACTAGAGTCTCATGTCAAGAAGGCTGAATGTCAAAAAACATTTGGATTTTGGATTTGATTTGATTTTTGGATTTTGTCTCAGAGTCCCAAAGGAAAAAGGTATTCCTCTCAGTCTAGTTGGTACTTGCCTAGTTAGTGACTATGGACAGTAGAAAAAGTAATGTATTTCATGGTGGAATGAGGAGCAGAAAAGGCAAAAGGATTGATAACTATATGCTATCAGTAATCTGAGGTATAAGATTTGATAATCTGTACTGATTATAAAATTTCTGAAGCAGTGAAGCTCTTTTCTAAGCACAGTTTAGAAACAGAAGCAGCTAATGGGTACTATCATGCTTCATTATCATCATAAATATTGAAATTATTCAAGAATTTATTTTTTCCACAAGCTGCAGTATGTAGAAGCACTCTAATAGCTGAAGCAGGAAATGTTTTTTAGTTTCTAAAGCACTGCCTCCCAAAGGCAAAATAGGATATGTTTTCTGTAACTGAGGTTAAGGTCAAGTTCAACACCTTGTTGGTGACAAACTTTATTTGTGATGGTCAACTACTTTATGGAGCCATTAATTTGATCAAGTGTTTTATTACTGTTTTTATCTTAAGTGATGAACTTGGAGACAAACTTTTGCAGTTAATTAAGAAAATCCTTGGCTTTTTCCTGTAGTAAACAAATCCATTGGTGTTCTGCATGGCCAGTACATCTGTATCTCAGATGCAAATATACTATGAGTATCAACTGTGCAGTAGGATATTTTCATTTTTCAAAATTTTCATTATTCAATATTCATTTTTATTATTTTCATTATTCAAAAAATACTGTCAGTTCAGTTGCTATGCTCCTTGTTCTCTCAAAATATATAAAAAAGTGCCAGCTTACAAAACACTTCAAAGTAAACTCAAATGTGCTACTTTTCTTTTTGTGATATGTCTTCAGAATAGCATGATCTTAAGCAGGTGTCTCAAAATGAGTCTCTGTGTGTTTTACCAAGACTCCTTTAGAAGAATGCTAAGTGTAAAGATAGATTACCTTTCATCCTATGTTCTTCTTAAGTGCCATCTCAGAATAATTTTTTTTTAACTGATGGTATATTGTAATAGGCTCTTTAAGCATTTCTTTCCAAAATGTCAGCTAGGGGGATAATTGTCTTAAATGCAGTTACAATGTCAAGTTTGGTGTGTTGCACTACAGGTATTAAGAGCACCATAGTAAAAAAAGGTGAAAATTCAATATTAAAACTGCCATATGTATTTAAGACAGATTGACCCATAAATTTGAAGACCTTTTGTCGATGCAAATTCTGACACTTTCCAGACATTTTAGTTTTTTGAAATCATGTTTAAAAATTTTCAGTATTCCTGACTTTTAATTGCAATCTGTTTGTTTGGCTTTTTAAAAGTTCCAGTGTCATGATAAAATTAATGAAATACATGAGTTGCAATGTGCCTGAGGAATACTGATCAATGGTTTTCTCCACTGTTTTAAGTTCTTTGGGATGTTTCTAGGAGGTATCTGAAAAAGCTTTTTTGAGAGGTGTCAGCTTTCTAAGGGGCTTTTTTGGCTTCATGTAAAAGAAAAACAGAGGAGGAGATCACAGACCATAATGCTGTGGTCTTTCCAGAATCAGAATAGTAAGAAAAGTCTTGCTGCTTTCCAGAATCAGTATAGGGAGAAAATGCTCTTCTTGTCTGTGAATTAGGTTGATATGTACTGAATATAAATTTGAAGACAGAGGCTGTGACAGCTCAGCAAACTATTTTTGTATTCTGACACCATTAAAACAGTGCAAAATAATAGATGCTTTGGTTTGAGTTCTTGTTTGAGAACAGTTTTTGTCTGTTTTCCTATAAAACAATTTAAACAACTTCCATTGCCCCAGAACTTAGAACATTACATGGAAATGTACAGTATAAACCATTCTTTTTTGAAATTATTTTTTCAGTAATTTTTAGTAATTTCTAATTTTTGCTAAAACATGGATTTAATAAATAATTTGCCTGTGATATAACTTGTCAGTGTCAGTCCTTGCTTCTTAATATATCAACCGACATAAAAATACCTTTTTTCCTTGAATCACAGAATAAAGGTCCTTTTTACTGATCAGATTTGTAGGTTGGGTCAGTGGTCCTGAATTTAAATGTAACTGGATTAATCTTAATGATTTACACATTAATGATTTACGCAGAGACTGCCTGCAGGGAAAGTCTGTCTTCAGCAAGAGAAAAACCTCAAACTTAGTTAAACTCTATTAAAAAATTTACCTGTATGCTTTGATTGTAAGACTAGTAAGTCTTTTTAAAAACCTTTTGTAGTATGCGATTCAGACATGTTAGTGTGACATATGCTTTTGCTTTTACCTTAATGCTCAACAGGAAAAGGATTTTGATTCTTAGGAGAACTTGGCAGATATAAATTAAAGTTTAGTAGCAGTTGTTATAGGCTTTATTTCTCAGAAATGAACATCTAATAATGCTTTTTGAAGCACGTGAGCTGCCTTTGTATAAAAACAATTATAGCTGCTATCTCATAATGCTTTATATTGCAGGGTTTATAGTGCTGGTTTTAATTCCAAGTCAGTCAAGAACTTTAGTGGGAAGAGAACCAGTCTTTGTGTATTTTGGTAGCAACATTTTAAAGTAATTGTGCATCTGTAGAAGCTAAATCAATCACATAGTGTTGAGAAACTGTCAATGGAGTTGTTCTGTAATCTTTAATTAAAGTCATCAGTTATATAATGTGAAAATAAGGGTAGGCTCTGCCTCTGGAAATGTGTATGTTTCTCTTAATTTTATATATTTAGAATAAGACTTGTGGGCAGTGATGGACAGGCTTGTCCTGAGAGCCTTCTTTTCAGAGCAAACACTGAAGCAGCAAAACTGATATGTTTTGGTCCCTTAGTGGTTCAGAATCCCAGTCTGCAGCAACATGAATTTCAGATGATGGAGGTGCCATTGGAAAATAGAGAGGTCATTTTGGCCAAAACAGTCTCATTTTGCTACATTAACATCTCGCACCAGTGTTCAGAAATTTGCATTCTACAGGTTTTAGGTAAACAGACAGACCCAAATACCTGAGGTTGACCAGCAACAGAGGCAGTGTGGTGTGTAAACAAAATGTCTATTGGAGAAGATCAAGGACAGAGTTAGACAGGCTTGTGTTTCAGCCTCTGGCATAGGAGCTGTTTGTACCAGTTCATAGGATTAACCATGCAGTGCTAAAATATTTACATGAGAAGCCCCTGCATCATCATCTCGGGTGACGGGTTGCCCTGCTCTCTGGTGTCATGTTGTATCTTGGCCAGGGCTGCTTGCGAGGCAGGCAGTGAGACAGGAGCTGCTGTGCTGCCTTTTCACTCTTATTTCTTCCACACGTAAGTAAAACACTGCAAGTGAACATCTTGAGTCTCAGATACTTCTGATCCTATGTGTGTGTGTACAAATGTGTTTTCCAGTTCTGTTCTCTTGCTTTCCAACTCCCAGTGAGAAATAAAGCAGCCCAGTGCTGAGTAGCAGTGCTCCCAGTCCTTCATTCAGTTCCTGGATCTCTGTACAGTTTCTGCAGGCTTCTTGTTCTCTTGTTGGCCACTATTCTCTTGAATCTAAAATCAGCACAGTGTAGGACAGTTCCAGTCTGAACAGAAATTGTTTCCTCGTCTGCAGTACGTTATCTATACATTAAGAATAAACACTTTGCCTTGAAAGCCACTGAATTCTTGAATACTTTTCATGTACTATTACCCAAACCTGTCTGGTAAGTTCACGGGTTTCACTCTTTGACCTGAATTTAGTCTCTGGCAGGAACAGAAGGTTATTTGCTGTGCTTACATTTTATTTCAGCTTTTCCTGTTTAATCAAGTCCTGTTCCAGAAAGTCCAGAATTATGAAAGAAGGGTTCCTTCACCTTTCCAATGATGTGTACTGCAATTGCTGCATATTCATTGCATTACTTCACATTTGCACGTTGCACTGTCAGTTTACAATTTGACAACCTTAGGCAGATGTGAGGGATGAAAAATAAATCTGTGTTTTGATATCAGGAGTGCAGGACAAGACTCCTTCTTGCAAAGATTTTGATTATGATTTTTCTTTTCTACATTTCCTGCTGTTAAGTCCTGATAAGAGAGGCAAGATTGAATCCTCTTTAAAGCACACTAAGGATTTCTCTACTTGATGGAGCACAAAGTTTTTATTTTGGATAAAGAAGATCTGTCATGCTTGGATTTATTTTATTTTTAAGGAGAAAATGTTCATGCTGATCAGTATTCTTGTTTTCTCCTTTTCTATTATTCACAGATTTCAAGTGTAGTAAATCCTTTAAGACATACATGGAATTTGCCTTACATCTGTACGTGGCTGAGCACAGTGGGATCTTAGCTTTGATTGTGGTCTTGGTTAGCAAGGATTTAAAAAAGATTCCAGATCAAATATCAGAAAGGAGTACAGGCTATTACTGTGTAGTTACCATCCTTTAGTGCCTGTATTTGATGCATTCAGTGGGAAAGGAATGATTTTTTTATTCAACTTGGTTCTATGGAAGTATATAGATATAAAATATCCTCTTAAATTTAAAACTGCACTGTTTGTCTTGCATCCTAAGCAATTTCAAATGTTACACGTGTTTGTAGATGAACTGAATCTGTGGCTTCTAAGTTTGTGTTTGTACTCAAAAGCAGTTAGCCTTGAGTCTAGCCTTGGTAGGTGCTTGCACATTACTGATGGCTTTAAAGGTTTTTTTGCCTTTCAAAACACTTTTCTGAAAGTGGAGTGGTTTTGGAAACAAACTCTGTGTTATTTCAGCTTTCTTTACAGCTTCAGTCTTTTGAAACCATTCCAGCTTAAAGTTTCTTTAAAAATGCTGTGTATCAAGTCATACGAGCAATAAATTGCTGCTGGAGAGTTTCCACTCAGAGGTGGTTGAGGCAGTTACCGTTTACTAATGATGGCTTCTAATAATGGCTTTTCTATAAGCATATTTGTCAGATTTGTTGCTTCAACTTTTCTGAACTGCTGAGTCTCTTGAGGTCTTGCCTTTGGCACTGAGGTGCATGTTGTATTTTAGTTATGAACTAACACTGTTTTCATTGTCCTTCTTTCCCGCTGCTTTTTGTGCACTTGTTTCTTCCTGGCCTGGATTTTTATGTTTGGTGTTCTTCATTCCTCAATTGTATATGTACACAGCATCATGGTGATAGCAGAGACTCTCCTGGATCATCAAGTAAGTGACTCCTCTCTCCAACATTGTTTGCACATGTGTTCATAGTAATTAGCATGTATCTTTGCATATAGGTGCTGGGATAAATATGAGGTTTTCTTCTGTGCTATAATTGAGAAGTTGAAGTGCAATGAAAACTTGCTGTTGGAAAAGTATTTTGCCTGGTATACCACTTATCCAAATGTTTCCCTACTTCAGCTTTTACTTTTTTTAGTGGGAAATGTTTATTCTTTGCCTCTCCCAGTCATGGCCAGGAAAAAAATAAAAATATTTTCTATTATTTATCTGGAAGAGAAGAGGATTTTTATCAGTTTGAAATTAAATTTTCAAATGCTGTTGTAGTATTGACAGTACAAGATATGGAAATAATAGTTCAGAAACAGTTTTCTATTTTTGAGCTTGTCTGTTTATAGTGCTGTGTGTGGTTCACCTAATTTCAGTAATTTTACATATTCAGAACTGAACAGGTATATATGCTGTAATACTTCAGGACTGGATCTGGTGAGGTGCTAGGGGAAAACTTCAGATGTATAATGTGCTTACATGCAGCCAAAGACTTGCTGGTGCCATTGGTTTGTGGGCATTAGTATGATAGCATGATGGGCAGAATAATTTTGCCTGGGGTTAAGAGTTTGTGTTACATTGGAAAAAGAAAGGTGCAGGCACAAATTGTTTCTTTTCTTTTTTTATGAGAAATCTGTGCTGTAGCTGTGGTTTTAGCCGATATGGCTTATTTTAGACATGAAAAACAATGCTGAATTGAATCATAATAAACCTCTTGCTGTATATGATGTCCTTGTGCTATTTTCAAGGGTGTAGGCACTTTCACAGGCTCATTATAGAAACAGAGCTTTGAATCTGACACTGCAGGTTTTCTTTTTCATAGCTTTATTTGAAATAAATTGTCTGTAAAGACCCCAATTTATGTTTCTTCTAATGCATGAATTGTACTGGCAAACTTTTATATTAGTAATTTGATGACCAGTATGATGAACATGAACAAAGTATGTATTCTCAACTCTAAGCAGTTGGTATTGAAATGTGCCCTCTGAAGAGTCACAAGGAGGCTTTGATATTTACTATTTGATGTTTCTTCTCTAAAATAATTTCTTGCCTTCTCCCTCACCTCAGAGCAAACATTAGGATGAGGCATTTTGCAGGAGAGGGGGACAACTTCCTCCTTGTGGCTGCTATGGTGTGGATAAATAGTGATGTTCTTAGCTGATTTATTTGCATTTGTTTAGCACTTTTATGATTCTTTGTATAAAAAGGAGATTTAAAAACTCTCCTGCCAATCATTCTTCAGCTTTATAGATGGAATTTCTCCAAAACCCACTTGGTTTAAGAAGTTCATGTTGAATGCTCAGGCATGCGAAGTTCTTGCCGCAAGGTATTCTATATTAGGTGTTACATAAACTCTGTTTTGTAGGAAAAGAGCCTTTCTGACAAAGCTATGAGTTGTTGCAGGACCTAATTGACTCCTAATGAAGGAATATGGGTTTAACAATGAGCTTGAAGCTTGTTGTCCTGTTAGTATGACTGAGTCACCATTGCTGAATGTAGCTCATGCTTTAGTAGCATGCAGAGCTTGCTTATGCTCCAGGTTACTGGCAAGTACTGCCTGAGAAATCATTGCATTGTGACAGCTTAAAGAAACCTTTGGAATTCCCAAAGCTTAATGCTTAAAAGAAAGTTAGCAGTGCTGCATGCTGCCCACTCAGAAACAAGCCTTCTGCATAGGTCACTCGGGAGAGGGTTGCCAGTGCAGTTCCTGCTTTGGAGCCCACGGTGTCACCTGCTGCAGTGGCATGGGGGCTGGCAGGGGGGCCTGCAGAGCACAGTGTGCTGAGAAATCCCATTCCTGTGGAAGCTAAGTGGTCAGTGTCTCATCAAAAGGAGTTTGTAGCTAGTTGGCTGCAAGTTGGTCCAACTTCAGTGCACTGTACCCCTTAAACCTTTAAAACAAGTATAGCTCTCTCCTTGCAGCAACCCATTTTGTGCAAACCTGTGAAGCAGCTGTTTTCTTTCATCCCTTTTATTTTCACATGCCAGACCTTTTGTGGTACAGTCCCTTCTCAAGACTTCAGCAACTGCTCTGCTCCCCCCTTTCCCTTACCTGTAGTTGCAGAACAATTGCAAGCAAACAGCTAGTTTGGTACCTAGTTTTGTAGTTGCAAACAAACGGCTAGGTTGGTGCCACAAGAAGAGCAAAATCAGACACTACTTTGATATACCAGCTTTATGGCACTGATAGACTTGAATTCTGGACTGGCAAAATGAGCTCATTGCCTCTGTTGTCCATTTCCTCACGTATTTTTCCTCAGCAGCAGTTCACATAGAGTATAGTTTGTCTGGAGAAGAGCTTTAGATGGTTTATCTGATGTAGAAAAATAATACTGGTGGGTGTACTGCAATCCTTGCATTCTTCATAGAGTCATTTGGGATGGAAAGCGCCTTAAAGGATCGTCAAGTCCAACTGTTAACTAGACATTGCCAAGTCCACCACTAAACCATGTCCCCAAGTGCCACATCTACACATCTTTTAAATACCTCCAGGATTGGTGACACTTCTCTGGGCAGCCTGTTCCAATGCTTGAGAACCCTTTTAGAAGAAATTTTTCTAATATCCAATATAAAGCTCTCATGCCACAGCTTGAGGCTGTTTCCTCTTGTCCTGTCGCTTGTTATGTTGGAGAAGCTACCGTTCAGATATTTGTAGAGGGCAATAAGGTCTGCTCTGAATCCCCTGTTCTCCAGGCTAAACAACCCCAGCTCCCTCAGCCACCCTCATCAGACTTGTGTTCCAGACCCTACACTGTCTTCCTTGTCCTTCTCTGGACACTCAAGCACCTTTTTATTTTTTCCTACTGCTTTGTGTTCATTCCAGGTTTTGCTGCAAAATGTTTCCACCTCTGTAGTAATAGTAGTGATAAAGCTAAGAAGGCCTTTGTACTTTGCAGAGTCCATCCAGAGAATAGAACTTGTTTGGTTTGACTCAAATCTTCTGCTGAACTTTTAAGGAAAGCTTGGGAACTCTTAAAATCATCAGTGTTGTAAGTTCCAGTCTTTTCTTTAGTAAATATTGCTTGTTTCCCTCTTTGAACACTTTGTCAGTATATCTGCTTTTACGTGACAGGTGTTACAGAGTCAGTCATTCTTTCACTACGAAAAAAGATACAGTTTTGTTTTGTGCAGCTTAAGGAATGTACAGAAACTACAAAACAGGATGGCTGGCCAGGTGATCTTAGAAATAGGTAAGAAGACACCACACAAGTCTTTCAGACTGATGAGGTTCAAGGAAAATAACTCTTCTGCTTTAAGCCTTTGCCTTGACAGAATTTGTACATGATCTTTATTGCTAAGAACTGTTTCTTGAGATGTATGCACAGACATTCATCTTAGCTTTCTGGGATGTTGGCACAGCTTGATCTGGCAAGCTGTTTCATAGGTTGGCTGAGTTGTGGCTAGTTAAACCAAAAGCTATGACCAAAGTGGCAAAGAAAGGATTTCAGCAGATAAGCAACAGCTCAATGCTGTATCTGTATTCAGTATCAGCCTTTCCAAATGCATGCTAGTTTTTGTTTTCATCTTCTGCCTTGTGTCTTAGACCAATGTTATTGGCTTCTTTCTGCCATCCTCTCAAAAGCAAATCTCTGGTTTGAAAACTTCATTTTCTAGAATGAAATGTTTCTGACGAGAGCAGTTGAATACCAGTTTCATAAATAGCAGTGAAGTTCCTAATGGAAATCTATGCACAAGCACATAACATCATTCAATGAGCATCTATTTTGTATTTCAGCAGTGGTAACAAACAGTGATGAACAGCCTGTAACTCCAGGAAAAATGAACCAGCACCAGGGGAAAGAAGCCTATTTTACTCCAACCAAAGAGGTACTCCAACCATCTCTCAGCCCAGGAACTGTCCATAGTCACGGTAAGACAAAGTTATTTTTAACAGATGTTTTAAAGAACTTAAATTCTGACATTAATTCTCTGTTCTAAATGTTGGTTCAAAATCACTGCATTTTATAATAAAGAAGTAAGGAAGAAAGCATATTGAAATTTTGTATTTAATTATTTGTATCTTTATGTGTTAATCAGAAACAGGAAAAAAATGCCTTACATGATGCAGTAGTTTATTAAAGCATGCTATGATTTCTTTGATGGGAGAACAGTCCACATGATGGTAAATGATTATTTGTGTGTAGTCCTGTAACGTTCTTTTCTCAGTATTTGTGTCTTTATGCAGGAGTGTTATGATATACTGTAAATGTAACTTTTGTGGAAAGGTATTTGAACAATCACTTCTACTGAAAGATCCTTCTCTTTAGAAAAAGGAAAAAAAAGGAAGTCTCAACACTACTTTCTGACAGGTTTCAAATGGTTCCTCTGCCTTGCTAAACCTATTGAAAACAAACTCTCTGTGGCGCCATGTGAATTGACTGGATGAAAAGTGAAACTCATTGGTAGACCTGACATGTTGATAGTCTATTCAAGAAATAAAAAAACAAGCAATAGTTGCTGTCCTTGTGCTTACTTGCATCTGAGACTGCTTGCATTGTCTTATTGCCTAGGAAATCATTAGACATCTTTCTTGGGGTGTGTGAAGTTCGTAGTGAAAACTTCAGGCTTTTAAAAGTAATATTCTCTCCCCTTTTATTGTTGGCAGCCATGCTAATCATCTGTGCTTCCTTTAGATTTTTTCATGAGTAGTGTTCCTTACATGGATTTGTATTTTTTACTGGTTTTGGTATGAGTGTCCTTAACTTGTGTAGCTTGCTTTGTCAAAGCAATGGTGTTAGTGTCTCAGGTAACTCTGAATCATTTTCCTGTTTTCCCATTCAGTACTATTTAGATAAGAAAAAACTTTGAAACCAAAGACAGTTGTTACTGTTCTGAATCTGGTAGTATTTTAGTGTATTTAAAAGTTATGGTGGTATTTTTGGTACTGCACACAGCTAGCTCAGATATATTTTCTAATTGCTGGTGTTATCTCACTGGAACAGCACTTGACATTCTCTGGCTTGTGTTATGCTTAGTCTGGAAATATTTTCTGTATAATGTAAATATAACTTGTTTGTAATTTTTATTATGTTGAAAGAACTTTTGGTTATTTGCTGTATGTACTGTGTTGTATCCCTTACTAGACAAATGCTGGAGTTATGTAAGTGCATTTGAATATTCTAATAAATTCTTCTTTTTAATGTTGCTGTTCCCACTAATTTATAAAGTCAAACTGTTGTATTTTTCATAGGAAAATCATTTAAATGGGCTTGAAAAGCACTAAGACTTGATTGTCCTACATCAAGCTCCTAGCAAATGTTTTATGTTTTCTGTTTTCTGTCTGGATTTCTTCTTCTTCTGAATATTTCAGAGCTTATATAAGTGAATTTAAGCTGGTTAAATGTGTTTGTGTGTTTTTTAGCATCAATCATCACTGGCTTAGTTTTCCAGGAGCACTACTAGAAACAAGGCTATACTTTAATGAAACAAGAAGTTTGGCTTGCATTCAATTTCAGTAGAGAAACAGTACAATGTGGGCTAGGCTTCAGCAGCCCACAGTTACTGGCTTGCAGCCTATCTCTAGCTTGGGAGGTGATTTTTATGGAGTGGGTAAAAATTTGAGTGAATATTCAATGGTAGTTACTCATGTGGCAAAGTTACAGTGCTGAAGAAAATAGTGAGCTTATGACATTGGTGAAAAAGAGATGCTGTGAAAGCCTGAAAAATATGAAGTAGAAGAGAACTTAACGTGATGGAGTACTTGAGGCTGACTGTTGTAACTGAAATCCATTTAACAAAGGTCTTTACAATGGGCCTGTAGTATGGTATAATGAAATATGTTTAGATGCAGAATTCAAAGTTGCTTACTAGGAACTAAATGGAAATACTTGTAGTCCCTGACACCTGAAGTTATCCTTAGGAGATGGGTAATGTCAGTAAACTATTCAAAATCATGCTAGGCATGGGATAACAGAGAATCTAAGCAGAAAAATGTATGATACATATCTACAAAGAACTGATTTAATGTATATAAGGGAGAATTGTGACATGGATACTTAGCTTTTGCTGCTGGGCAGGTGGATGTCTTGGAATGCTACTCTTAACCTAGGTTGTGTTTCCTGCTCCCTCAATAAAAGCACCTGTGTTGTAAGGCCAATTTGGTATGGAACTTGTGGTTCAAAACCAGATGAGTTGGAATGAAACAAAGCCTGTGATGGGGCAGTCCCTGCAACAACCAGCACTAACTTTGGTGTTAGCAACAAAACCACCATGCGTGCTGTGTTCTTTGGCTGTCCAGCAGCTGTCTAGGGACAGGCATGCTCAGTGACCATTTCTTGGAAAATCTGCTGGAACAAGCTTCTGCTTGTGTTTTATGTAAGGTCTTAATGACAAGTGTTACAAATATGGTTAAAACTGCGCAAGTCTTAACATGAAGGAGCGGAGGTAAACATTTAGCATCAGTTTGAGCCACTGATTTCCTATTTGGAACAAAGGGAATCAGGTAATATGTCAATGTAAAGTTGTAAGTGGTATGTATTTTATCATTTTAGGTGTTCCGGGCTATAAATATTGTGTTTTCATTTGTGAGCATAGCTCTGGATTTCAGAAAGCTTGTATTTTCCTATATTTGGTTTTTTACTTTAAGACATGTCTTCCTTCTTCCTCAGTCCTGTCACTCTTGTTGAGATGGAACTTAGTATGTTGTCTGAGCCAGGGATGGGAGTCTTCTTGGAGTCCAATACAGATTTATTGTACAAATGTAGAGCACACTTTGATCTGGCAGCCTTGTCTAGTGTTTGTTCAGGAAAGGTCTATTTAAAATGTCACTCTTCTATATAATCTTTGTATTGGTTTACAAAGTATTTTTAGGATCCTTGAAGTTACTGTCTCCTTTATGCTGAGGCTGAAGTAGCTAACATGTGAGGCTACAGACACATGCATAGGTGTGGAGGTCAGACACTTCCATAGAAAGCTTCAGCAAGGTTGTTTGATGGAAAATGTACAAAAAAAAGGGATGATGGAGATTTTTTCTGAATGATTTTAACCTGCTTATGTAGAAAGTTCAGAATTTTAGTGGTGAAACACTAACTCGGCCATATGTGGCATTGATCCTGAGATGAGCTTTTAATTTTAGGTTTTGTGGATTTATTTATTCCTGCCTTGCCCATCAAGTAGTTAACTAGAGCATCAGAATAAGCTAGTCCTGGTCATAATGCTACAACTAATGTGTGTTGAACATGCTAAATGATTATGCTATGTTTTTTGCTCAATATTTTATTTAGACTTGTCAGACTTGGAATTGGACCTAAATAATTCAGTAGCCTTTTGACGGAAACTTTAATAAACTTGAGGAGTAAGCTTTATCTGTAAAACTTTGTGGGATGGTGTGTCTTTAGGCTCTAGTGGGCAGCATGACCTTGCCAACTCACCAAGACCATATTTTTTTAAGTGCATATAGGTGTTATTACTGCTAAATCATCTTTCAGCTCTAGCAGTTGACACACAGATAATATGCTAATTTAGCTCATTTTCTGTGTTTGCATTCAGTGGTTAAAAATTTTATTAACTATTAATGAACAAACAACTAAACTTCTATTAAGCTTAGTTTTGGATTTTTTCCTTTTCTAACCTAGTGTAAGGGTGACTAAAAGGAATAATTTACAAAATTATTTTATTGCAGTTAAAAAATTAACATTTGGGGAAGAGTGGGGGCATTTTTGGCTGTGCTGAGCTTGTACTTAAACAACTCCAGAAGAAACATTTAAGGGATATGATAGTGCTTGGATTTTAATCCACAGGATGCCGCATTTTTGGAGAAAATACAAATTTGACTATTCTTGTATGTGATAGAAGACAGAAAGTGAAGACTAGGCGTTTTCAAGCAGTAGGTCCTAAGGAACAGTTACTAGCTGTTGAAGGGATGCCCTTTGCAGCCTTAATGACCCAGAAAATGTCAGACTCAGATGTTACTGACTGTGTACCCAAAGGTGGTTTGTTGTTGACCTGTTCAACTTGCAGCTTTTAAAAAAAACCACTTGTTTCATTTGTTTGGCTCAGTTTACAGCAGGAGCACAATTTATTTCACTGGGCAGTAAGGTCTGGACCTCCTGACTGGTCATCCCCATTCTGGATTCCTGGTGCTCAGTGTGCAAGAAGCCCTGGAGGTACAGCAACACATCTCTTAACCAGCTGTCAGTGGTAGACATTGCTGTGGGCCAGTAAAGATACAGCCCTGTGAAAATGAACTCGAAGCCTTTTCAAAGTATTAGCAACTCTACCTGAGGCACTTGGCTGTGGTGTTCTGGGCATATTTCTGCCAAGAGGTCACAAGAGCCTGTTCTTTCACATGGATACATGGAGACTGAAGCCACAGCAGACAGGAACTGCCTTGGAGCTGGGGAGAGAAATCCTGCTGCCCATAATTACAGTGGATGTATAAATTGAGCAAAGGGCGGGTTGTAACTCCACTGGAAGTTGATCACTGCTTAAATGCCAGTTTGTGCTGGTGGGTTTCTTTCCAACTAGCGCTTTTAGTGTGTTAATAATTCTTTTTGATTTTGGCTTGCAGATCACAAAATCTTGCTATTCTGTCTGGCTCCAGATCAAGCTGTTCCTTGGGTAGCTGAGTTACATCTGAGCTTTAATAATGATTTCTGTTTTTCATGTTTGCTATGAGTTTACTCTCTACATCTAGACAGACTTAGTCACGGGAGTAACTTCATGCAGTCTCCTCTTGCCCTTCACTATATCCATTCTTTCAATAGAGAAGCTGAAGAATGGCCAAATCATTTATAATCTTGACACAATACGAACAATTTATTACTAAGCATGTCATGCTTTGTTACTTCATCTTCCCTTAAGTCTGTCTCATTGTCTCAGTGCTAAAGAAGAAACTCTTAAAGGTGTTCCCGCGGCTCTCCAAGAAGCTTTTGTTTTTAATACTTCCATATTAACCATAAGTGTTACTTCTGAAGTAAGGTGCCTACTCTGCAGAGTAAATGTGTTGAATGGCTTAGAAAAATGTTAACACTTTTGCTTTCTCCTGCCACATAGGAATTCTTTCTAAAACCTTGCAAGCCCTCATGCTTGGAAACTCGTGGTCTTTATTGCTGTTTCATTAGGAAGTGTTTTAATTTGTCTTGCCTTGCTTTTGATGATGAGGAACTATTTTGTAATCAGCAGTATGAGGGAGCCATGGGCACTGGTTGTTCTTTAAGTGGTTTTGGATTAAAATCTGTTGTCTTGCTGCAGGGACCTGAGCCCAGAGACACAGGTGGTCACTCAGTTTTTGGATGAAGCATGGAGGTGAAGCCCCAGTTCCACAAAACTGCAACTTATTTGGAATAGCTTTAGTGATGCTTGTCTTGAATGGGATGTGAGTGAGGCTCTGCTTACAGTAGGAGGAAGGAGCTTGAGCCCTAAATAATCTGATCTTAGTCTGTGCTGCCAGACTGAACTTCTTGGAAAATGTTTTAAGTTCTGCTGTGTGTGGTTAGTCTCCTGAATACATTACCCTGACCTCCTGCTTTCTTACTGTAATGCATACTCTGGCACATTCCTCTCTGCAAGTCATTGTGCTTTTATTAAAACTTGCCATTTCTGAAATGCTACTCCACCCAGTATTTGTGGCTTGGGTAAATTGCATGGACTCCTTTCTGTGTGGGTTATAGCTTTATGAAAGTGTGGTACTGGGTTTAGAAGGCGCAGCAGGGCCGATTGCTGTGAAACATCTCAAGCAAGTTCTCTTTCTCCATGACAGTCTCTGCAGGACTGGCCTACTTGAACCTGAGTTGCAACATTGAGAATTTCATAAGGGCTGAGATGACAATGTTGAAACCTGAGCAGGGAGCGAGGCTATTTACTCCATGTGGGAGGAGCTGAGCAGGCTGTTGTTAAGAATGGGGAGGTGCAGCCAAGTGCAGTTGCCAACAGTGCATAGGTAGCCTTGGTGGTCATTCATATCCACTCTGAGGCTTGCTTCTGGAATTACTCCTCAGCTAAACTGCACTGGACTTGGAAATACCAGAGAACAGAAGAATATTTGGTGGAAGAAATTTGTCTTTCTAAACTACTCTCCATATTATAGCCTCATGGTTTAGGTATAATTCTTTTCAGAATCAAATGTTTGTGCTGAAGGCAAGTATATCTTTAATACCCTTTTTATTAAATAGGAGAAAACCACTTTTACTTCAAATCCACGTATGAAAATCAGGTGTTGGATAAAACCTTCATAGGTATGATACTCTAGCTGTCTTTTTTTTCTGTTTTTTGCATGCTGAAAAGAGATTGCTTATAGTGCATGTAGAGAATTATTTATGACCTTTTCATGGACTGGGGGAGAATTCTACTGGAAAAGGTAGCAATGTCGAAATGTCAAGGCAAATTACTGTCAAAATTACAGGGCAAGTCTAAAAAGCTTCTGTCTTCCTCCAGCACACCAAGTTTTCCTTCTGCCTTCTTTTCTCTTTAGCTTTCATAGAGTTTGGTTTTAAGAAGATTTTGGCTTTTTGTTGGGTGCCTGTAAGGGGAAAAGGATTATTTTTTTATTTTGCATCACTAGATATACTCTTAGTTGTATTACTGTACCAGTATCAGTTTGTAAAATGTGCTCATTATTCTAAACTTCTAAAATCTATATAAAAAGGATTATTATAGTTAAAATTCCTCATTTGGGTAGTCCAGATAGATTTGATTTGAGTTCAGTTTCCTTGCTTGGAGTTCATCCCTGTACAATTTAGAGAGGTCTATTTTGATAAGACTATGTTTTTCTCAGCTGTAAATACTTTTCCACTGGAGAAATGTTTTAAAGCTAAAATCAGATTTGGTCAAAAGTGTTCACGAGTTGTTGGAACTCCATGTGTCTTCTATGTGACTTTTACAGTGAGATTTACATTTTGCTTCAGGCAATATCCTGGAAGAATGTCTTACACACGGGATTATGGTTTGTTCTTCAGCCAGCATTTACTATGGAAGAAGCCCTGATTCAATATCTGATGTGAGAAATGTGTTCTGTCCTTTAGAAAAATGGTTACAATAAATAAGTGTTCCTTCTCTAAGGAGATGTTCAACAGATTGACTGAGAATGGGTTCTTCCCCTTGTGCTCCCTGCCACCCTCCCACCCCAAGATACATGAACTGAATATTTAAGTCATGTAGGGGTTTTTGTCTTCCTGCTGATGTAGGTGTTTTATAAAACAGAGCCTGGAAACTTTTTTTCTCTTTGAGTGGCATACTTAGTCTAGTGCTTCCTATCATGACTTAAACTTTTGTTATTAAAAAACTCATATATTCATGTATAGATACTCTGCAGCACACACCTAATGCCTTTAGGCTAAAGTGCAGATACTTCACGGTTTATGCACAATAAAGTATCTTTTAAGTAAAGTATCTTCCATGTCTGACTTCTGCAGTTGGACTTGGCTGTAGTTCTATTTGTGAATATCTGAAACTGTGTAAACTTCTGAGCTGTGTATGAGAGTGCATTTTCTAAGTATATCAATTATTAAGGCACTGGAAATTAATATCAAAAGGATAGAAGGCTGCCTGGGATGTTAGTCTAAGGTCACAAAGTCTGATTTCATCAGTAGATGGACCTATTCTGTGTGACATTTTTTTCAGGAAGAAGTAGAAAAAGGATTTAGGGGTTTTTTTTTTTTTTGTCTTTGTGGGTGAGGCGGTGAGGAGATGGAGGAAGCTTAAATTAGATTTTTTCTTTTCCTCCTCTGTTGGGGTGGTGAGGCAGAGTCATATTTTGGTGAAAGGCTCAGAGCCTGTCTCTCCTGTGTTGCTGCTGAGTTAAAGCAGAAGGTGCTTAGAATACCTGGATAACAGCTTCCTTGACGGGACCGAGCCTCAGAGAGGGGAAATGTAACATTATCCATACTGAAATGCTTACTTTCATCTACCCAAAGAGTTCAGTTTCAGTTCTAAATGGAGAAAAGGGCATAGGAAGGAGAAAGAGGTATTTTAATCTGTTCCTGTTTATGGTTTGGCTACATGAGCAGTGTCAGGGGACCCGAGAGGGCATGGAGAGAAGTAAGGGAAAGGCCTTCAGGGTTATGTTGTTTCCTCAAAGCCCTGGAAAGTTGTGAAAGGTGGGCTGGCAGCCATGGTCAGCAGGGCCCAGCAGCTGGAGGCAGACACAGCCCAAGCGGTGTGCAGGTGTCTGCTGGTGGAGCATCCCTCCTGCTGGTCTGTGTGACCCAGCCATTCCAGTGCCAGACATGGAAACCTCCGGAGAGCAGTGTCAGCCCAGCCTTCCGGGCAGGGTCAGAGCCCTGACTCTGAAAGAGGAGATAACAGCCCCATTAACTGGGCAAGATAGGTCTGTAATGAGAGGATACAGTTCCTTCTGCATGTAAGGGGAGTTCTACTGCAGCTTCCTCTTGATTTTAATGAGAAAAAAACCCCGCGCATATTCTGAATAGATTTGGACCGAGGGATTTGCTCTGTTTTGTAGTTAAATAGATTTGTAGAGGTGATACGGAGATGTGTTTATTAAAACAAAACCCAAACCAAACAAAAAAAAAAGGTGGTGTTCTCCCTCCTTGCATTTCTTCCTCATTACTCCACCCTTTCATTCCTTTAGTTTTTAGCTGCTTTTGATGTTCCTTCTGGGACGTTTGGACAAGGACTGCTTCAGCTGAAAGAAGTGTGAGACGCAGGATTGGATAAATGGAGGCAGCCCTGAATACTTGATGCTCATCTACATTTTCCTACTCCCTGTGCTTAAGTGAATCATGTTTTTCATATAGCATATGATGGTTTCTATTGATGCTATCCATGCCTCACATTTAGTTTTTTCCTAGTACATCTTTTTACCTTGTCATATAATAGAAAGTCAACTACACTTCTTTGCCTAAGGAGATGGAGTAAAAAGTATTATTTGAGGATTAATCACATTCATGCCATTATTGATTTAATTTATGGCATGTTTCACTTTGTAAGAAAGGGAGACCTCTAGTATGGAGTAAGGTAGAATTCAGGTTCTTATTTTCAAGCCAATTATTGGTGTCTTGTTGTCCTGCTTTTTAGCAGAGAAGGTTTCAAAATCTGTTTTGTCAGAAATGAGGTGTGATTGGGGATAATGGGACCAACAGAGAAACACCAAATGGGACAAAAGTTCCACATATGGAAGAGAGTGGCTGTGCATGCCAGTCATCGTGGTGAGGAGGCTGCTGATGTAATGAGCAGTGGATGAAGGAGGTTAGGGAGAGATTATTTGACTTTATTCTGGTAGCTGCCAGCAGGAGGAGTTTGGATCAGCAGATTTCTAGTCTTGAAGCAGAAATTACTGGAATCTTTATTATGTTTAAAATTTAAGTTGGTCCATTAAAGTGTTTTATTCATTGCATAAAATATTTTGGGCATTAATAATAAAAAGCCTTTTTTGTGGAGATTATTTAGGGCAGCTCTACCAGGAGTCAGGACAGTCTGTATATATAACTATGGGAGAGTTTTGAGAAGAAAAGGCAATTGCCTCACCTTTTAAATAAACACAAGAAATGAAGATGTAGAGGCCATGGCAGTCAGTTGATAAAAACTAGTTAGGTGAGTGCCTGAACAGGAAAGTTGAACATGGCTGCATAATGCAAACCATTGACTCCCTTTTCAGATTCCCATGGCGTACCACCATATCAAACAGGAAAGCCACATAGCTCATGAGTTGTCCATTCTGCAATATAAATTTGGGACTTGAATGACATACAGGAGTTAGATTTAAGGAATCCTTGAAACATAAATCCCATTTTTATGTGTTTAGAAATGAATAGGGCCAAAACTGAGAGGTAAAAAATGAGATGTGTTGTGTTTCTAGAAAAAAAAAAAAGGGAGCTGAAGCAAAGCCATTCCACTTTAAGCATCCTAAGGGCTTTGATGAGAGGAGTATAGTGTTGCTTGGCTTGCTGCTGATTTGGCAGCCTCTGTCTCTTCACTGCATTTTTCATGTGCGCCCTTCGTTTGTTTCTTTTTTTTTCCCCTCTTTTGTATCTTGCTCATCAGAATGTGAGGTAAAAGGCTGCTACTGCAACACTCGTGTTCCAAGCAGCTTATGCTAACCAGCTTTCACAGAGAGCATAATCCTTACACAAACACCTTAACTCATGAAGGAAGAAGGTCCAGTGCGACGTAGGTTTTCTTCATGTGCTGGGATTTCATCTGTGTTTTCTCCAAGAGCTGATGGCCGAAAGCTTGTCCGGAATGCTTCCTTTGGAGGATATAACGAGCTCTCTCCTGCTTTACCAGGTTTGTTTTGGTCTTGCATTTCTAAAAATGTGCAGAAGCAAATACAATTTCCACCTCAAATTTTTAAGGTCAAGTGAAATTAATGTACTGAAATGTTGGTAGAAATCAGAGTATTGCTTGTATGCATTTAGATAACTCTTTGTAGTGGCAAGGGTTGCTGACAAGCAAACGATTAAGTTAGCTTTTACACTGCCACAAATCTCACTTTAAAATGCATTGGTGTATTTGAGACTGACTGGAATGTTTGTTTTGGTTGTTTGGGCTCTTAGGACTGAGGCTCTGTGATGTGGTTTATAAATGCCTTCCTCTCTTGTACTTTCCACTGCCCCCCCTGCCCCCCCCCACCCTCCACGACACACACACATAATGGATTTGCTTTAAAATTGTAAGGTACAGAAGAAGGTTTTCATTTAGCTGTCACAACTGAAAAATCTGCAGGCTGGTCATCAATGGTTTGACATAAAATGACAAGACAGAAAATGAGGGCTAAAGACAGCCTTGCTAAACTCTGTATTACAAGGTTTTTAAGGCTTACAACCCCTGAAAGGGTTTGAATCTCCTTTTGCTCAGGTTTATTGTTTCCTGAAAATCAGTACTGGAATGCTGAAAGGAATTGGTAGAGTTTCACTGTTCATAATGTGCACTTCTGATGTAGGTACCTGAATTTCAGCAGTTTATTTCAGAAAGCCTGAATGTTTAAAAATGTGTTACAAGGTCAGCCATTCCTGAAGGGGGACATAGTAGAAATGGTACATTCTTTCCAGAATTGCTCTGGATGCATGCACACACATACACTTTATTGTGTAGTCCCATGGGGCCAGGATGCTGGGGGGGAAGGAAAGCGGGGGAATAAAATAGTTTTCACTTTCTATCGCGTGCCTCCTGCAGCATGGCTCACTGAATTTGTAAGCCCTGGTTCGGAAGCCCGGGAGCAGAGTTGGGTGCAGAGCATGGGGGAGGTTGCAGACTGGGGGTCTCTGCATCACTGGCCAGTGCCAGCTTGCACAATCATTGGAGCACCACGTTCAGCTTCAGGGTGGGAGTTGTTACAGACACTGTGTTTTATTAAACTTGTTTTACCCTGGAATGTTTCCTTTCACTCTACTTCAGGAAATGATTAGTGTTCTACCAAGAATCTAACACTGAGTTTTATTCAAGCTGCTTACGAAATAAAAGATCTAAAAGCTTGAAAGCATGGGGTTGGCAACTAGACAGGTCCTTCCTACCTTTAAAATAAATACATGTAATTTGGTAATTAGTGAAACAAAAAGGGTTTCGTTTCGTATTTGCTTCCATTCTGTATAGAATTCTGCAATTAAAGCTGATCACTGCTCATAAGCAGATAGTGAGTGACTACTTAAAATGCAGAGTAAATGGAAAGCAGTTTTTAATGAAAAAAATTCAAGTGGGTACATAGAATTAAAAATACTATTTCTTTTGGAATCTTCCATATATCTGAAGAATTTAAACATTCCTAACATGCTTAATAAACCTGCTTTATACTTTTTCAGATTGGTTTAAGCAAAGGGTAATTGTCTGTCTGAAAGATACTCATGGATAGTTACAGTGAAGACAGTCCTTTGTTTTTTGGGGTTTTTTGATTTTATATGGTTCTTACAGAGCTTTGCCTACTTTTCTGATTACTTCACTTTCAATGTCCATGGAGGAATCTGAATAAGATAGTATGGGATTGTGTTCTTAAATCTGGTTGTCTAAAAGCTTTTGAAAGTCAGTCAGTCAAAAATACTATTATTTTATGTGTTCAATTCTTTAGAAAGGCTTTTTCTTTTCTGATGTGTGTATTATATAGCACCAGTATTGATAATTCCCACTAGGTACAGCTCGCAGTTCTTCCAGAAGCATTTTC
This sequence comes from Lichenostomus cassidix, assembly GCF_008360975.1. Lineage (NCBI taxonomy): Eukaryota > Metazoa > Chordata > Aves > Passeriformes > Meliphagidae > Lichenostomus > Lichenostomus cassidix. Next base: position 36,447,344 of record NC_139480.1, on the reverse strand, counting down.
CAGCTCAGTTATTTGTTCCTCACAGTGGCACATGCACTCCAGTAACCAAATCAGACTGTTCCTTTCTTTTCATTTGGAAATCAGTAATATTGTTGCTTGGATTGCTCTTTGTGATCTTTTCATGCGTTGCATTGCTTTTTTATTAACTTTTCTGTATGCTGGGAAAAGAGCCTCCTGTGGATAGTAATTATTTCTTTTATGGATAAAATAGATATGACATTAAAAAGTAACATGTTTATTTTCTGACGTATTTTTCTGATGTATCGTGATTGCAGATGGCATTTATTGAGAGGTATAAAAGCAGTATTTCAGATGTAGGAGTTATTACGTGGTTGGTTTTGGTTTTTCCCTTCCTTCAAAATGGATTGAAGGGACAGATTGTGGGTGCAACTTTAAGAAATATCCCCATGTTATGCCTGAAAAAGGAAATCTATTAACTAGACCGTTTTGTTTGAAACTATACACTGCTACAATCTTTATCCAAATAGTCTTTAATCTTATAGTGTATATAGCCTCATATTTTGTCAACAAAAGTGTTTTGAAGGGTTTTTTTTCTTTTGGTATTGTCTACATAATCTGGCTCAGTCTCTAAAGAAGCAGGTTGATTTTTTTTGGTCGGGGTGTTTTTTGGGTTTTTTTTGTTTGTTTGTTTGTTAGTTGTTGTCTTTGTTTCATTGACCACTTGTGTGCAAGGCTTCTAGTTTTTCTGTCAGGCTCTTGCATCTGTCTGAAAGCTCCTAATGAGTTTCAATGTAGATTTTCACCTGCAAGTTCTGGAAGAACTTGCTGAGTGCTCACAGTAGGAATGCACTAATGGACAGTTTCCCTTGGCTGCTAAGGTCATACCATGAACTGCAGCTGACTGCACTGGCATTGGGATCAGCTTTCAGAGCCCATGGGACCTGTGCTGTTAAGATAAGGAAGGTCATGATGGGAGAAAGTCTGTTAAGATGTGTTGCTTTAAAGACAGTCCCTGATGTTCAAAACGGCTTTAGAGAGTACAGTAGTGGCACTCCTAACACTAAAGATTGCTTTCAGGATTGCAGATGGAAAATGATACACAGATTCAAAGGATCTAATAGAGAGGAAATTAAAGAAAGGGACTGCGTCTTCAACACCTGAATTTCTACATTGTGAAATGTGAAGCTCACATTTCATTAACAAGTTGCTGATTGAGTTACAAGATGGGAAAGAGCAAGTAAGCTAAAATATTCACCTTTTTTTAATTACACCCTGCTTCTAGCCTCCTGTGCCCTGGCAGTCTCTTCTCCAGACAGCTGTCTGTATCGTGAGCTTCTCCCTTTACAGAGAGGGAGGTTACAAGTAGGATGGTAGAGGATGCAAAGCTGGCTGACTGGGTTTCCTCACAGACAGAGGTGGAGCAGTGCAAGATGTTCCAGCAGGTGCAGCATCCTGACTTAGCTGTGCTGATGAACCCCTGAGACAGCCCTTGTCTGTGCATGTGGGTGAGGAAGGGAGCAGTCGGGGTGGTGGCATGAATCAGCTGGCATGCACACCTCTCCAGCCTGAGACACTGAAAGCTTTGAATTACAGCTTCTCTTCCATAAGAACAATCCTGACTTAGCACTTCCTCCCTGATTCTCCTGCCTAAGTCTTCTGTATGTGCCATTAAATAAATAACAGAAACGGCAAAGTCATTAAAAAATGCCTGCATTGCATTTTCAGTGGGACTTAATTCCAATTGAGGAATTTCTTTTGGGTGCTGGGTGAGGAGAAAGCCTCTGCTATGCTTCTGGTGTGTGACTGCCTAAGGCTGGTGTTGAATCCAGTAACTTCTGAGTGAACTGAGCCAAGTGTAGCCTCTGAGGCTTTAAACCACCTTTGCTTTGTTTCATGCCTGGTAACTAGTGCTGTAGAAAATGTGCTTTTGCATTTGGTATTATATAAGAAATGTGGCTTCTGGTCTCTGGATTTTTTTGTGGATTTCCTAGTACTACAACTCTTCTGCCTGTCAAGGTGCTTCTTCCCTGTTGTGAAATGGTTTTCTATGTTACAGGTTTTCATTAGCTGAACAAACCTATTGCAGGTGTGTTGGAGGAATTTCAGAATTAAGGATTTAATGAACTGTGCCTAGGTGGGGCTTCTATGAAGATGTATAAAAGTTGTTTGTAAAGGCATGTAGGGCTTCCTTTCGGAGAACATAAAATGAGATACTGTACTGGATTATATAAATTTTTTAAATCTAGTCTTGAAATAGAACATCTGCAAAAGCTAATAAATACAAAGGGAGGAAAAAACCCCCAGAAGACTGATTACCAGACCAAAATCAAGAGGAATCTCAAGATTTCTCATGTAACCTGGAAATCAACCTAATGTCTCTGTAACTCCTTGAATCTTCCCAACGTGTGAAATTGTGACAAATGAATCAGTTCTGTCTTAGAGTTTCTAGGTGTTGTAAGTTGTGGAAGGGTGAAGTTAATAATAAAAGAAAAATCCTACAATGGACAAACTACCCAACACTGTTACAGACAGTTAATAAAAATTCTTTCAAAGCTCATAGTTTCCCCACACATACACACATTCCCCTGAAGAATGTGTAATCAAGGGATTTCTCTGGTAAGGCTTCTCATTTTGGGGATCAGAATACCAGTTTCTGTTTCAACACTGGGACCATGCCCAGAAGGATGCTCTAAAGCGCTGGTGTGTCCATGGGTGCAGGCTGTCCCCACTGGGGCAGTGCCCTCTCATGGGCAGAACTCTCAGACACCCCTGTGCCAGGCTTCTCAGCTGCCTAAGCTGCTCTGAAATCCTTGTATGACTTCATGTTTTATCTGCCTTCTCTGCAGAGAGCGAGTAAATGATGGCATGCTGACTTACTCAGATAAATGCATTGTGCAATTTGCTTTTTTGCTGTTTATAAAAGCTTTATGCTGCCACCACTCTCTTCCTATAAAGTGGATCAGTGAGTGAGATGTTGTGTCTCTTAACCAGACCAGATGGTTTTTCTGTGAGAGGGTGCCAGGTTCTCAGGATATGTTCTGTGGCACATAGCAGCTGTGTGGCAGCACCCATACCAGTTGTGACCCTGTTTTCCATTGCTGCACATACACCAATTTACTTTGCTTTTTGGATACTGGGGAAATGTGGGGTTTGCACCATGAGTCACGGAAGAAAAAGGTGGGATTTCAACAACTGTTTTAGTATAAAGCCTTGTAGTTATGCTTCTTCAGTGTCAAGTTGAAATTATAAATTCAAGGCTACTGTAAGGAACTTTTTCCATTTTCTGGCAAAATAGTCCTAATTGGTGATTTTAATCACATTTTCTTTCATGTAGGTGGTGCTTAACAATTATCTAGCTACAGAAATGAACAAACAAAAAAAAAGGCTTTAGGTCTCCTCTGTGCCTGCATGCATGCAGGTGGAGGAGAATGAGAAAAGGACAAAAGTTGGCACATTATATTTACAATGCATCAGATTATTGGATCAGCTGCAGCATTATCTAAATACAGTGGACTGTTCTTGCCTCTTAGTGCGTATTAAATTAGTGTTTATTGTAGTAGCTGATACGTTTTCAACTGATGAGACAGATTGGTATGTATATGTTATTTGAAAAAACTGTTTATTTGTACTTTTTAATGCTAAACACATTGACAAATTTATTTCAAAGGCTAGATCAGATAAATTGTTAATGAATTTAAATGATTTGCAACAATGCTGTTTTTTCTTTAAGGTTTTGACAAAGGGAAAGATGATGTGTCACAAAACAAAGATGATTCGGCATATTCTATGTCAAAAAGCAAGGTAAGGAAAACAACCTCCTAATCTGGCTTTAATATATTGGTGTGTAAAGGAGTTACGAATTTTTAATTAAAGGCAAATGTATTTAACTTTGGTTGTAGATAGTCTTGAAGATTATTCTTCAGATTTGGCAATAGATGAAGATTAAAGGGAATTTCCTAATATAGTTCCCAGCATAACATCACATGAAAATCTGTGGTTCAAAGTAGTGAAAATGAAACATGGAGTCTTCTTGCTGTCACCTCAGAGTGGGATGTTGCCTTGCCATAGATTTTAAATTGCCTTGCCGCAGAATTTAAAGGCTCTAACTTACCCAGCTGTGTGGTTTTCTGTTTTCTGCTAGGATGTCCACTGTCTTTTTACAGAGGGAAATGTGGTAACAGACATGTAAACAGATTGCCAGGGTGCAGCAGGTGTGGGTTACTCTGGAACGTGAGGACCTGGGCTTGAGCTCTTCACTGCTCTGTAATATATATATTACAAAGATACTGAAGGAAAATGAAGAGACTTTTAGTAGCATTTCTTGGCTTAAATGGTGCCATTGAAATTCCAAAGGGAAAAGCATTTTACTTTCTGCAGCTGATGCTGCAGTTTTGTGGTTTGTAGCTAAGCATTTCAAACTGTTGGTGTCTTACGCGTGACTTAGAATCACAAAACTTTGTATGTTTTTGCTTTACTGCATCCTAGAGCCTCACTTGTCAGGAATATCAAGGAAGTTTACCATCCAGCTTTCTTCTGATCAAAGTATTTATGTTGGTCCAGAGACCTCTAAATCAGTTTGGCTTGGAAATCAAGTTAATATGGTCGCTTTTGACTTGGATTTATTCCAGACTCTCAAGAATCATTTATCTTTGACTATCCAATTCCTATTTCCTCTGCCTTATATTTATTTTTCTTGGTTCTTGTCTTTCCAGCATCTTAAGTCTTTGTGTTATTTGCTATTACTTTTTTTGTGTCTTTCTACTATCAAAGATGAGACCAATATTCCTACTTCTGCTAATACATGTTTTTCTTCACCCTTTTTTTTTTATTACTGCATGTGGGGCTTGATTATACTAGTGGAAGTGAAATAGCAGCCCTTCTTTTCAAGGGAGAATGGAAAAGGAGTGATGGGACTTGCCTGGAATCTGCTCCTGAGTGTACCTTGCTGGGAGTTACAGCAGATTCTCTTAAAGCATTTTCTTCTAAATTTTTTATCCCGTCCACTTTGTGTGGATGTAGCAGTGAGAAAGCTCCTGGCTTAATAATATGCACTGACCTGTCTCATAACATTGAATAGGTAAATGTGTAGACCTTTACTCAGGTAAAAGTAAAAGCTTTAAAACTGAGACAGTGAGAAAATGAGTTTTTGTAGCCTGTTAAACTCACTGGTTTGGGGCTTTATATGTATGACCTTTAGATTGCCTTAGCTTTCTGTTAGTGAACAACTAGAATATTTATGAATGTTTTGCTTAAGTTGCTCCGTTATAGCTTGCATAATGAGTTGATTAACTCTTCTTATGTGACAGTGATAAGCATTTTTTCCCTCTTCTGTTATTACATTTAAAGTACTGTATTTCCTTTAAATTCTAGGGAGAGGAATTTAATTTCAAGTTGTACACTCACCTTAAAGCTAAATTTTGAGTGTCAAGAACATACCTTTATTACAAAATGAGGAGGTTTCTTTCATTTTCTCGAGACAGATACAGAAGTTAAACAACATTTACTTATCATTAAAATAATTTTGAGGTAAAACTGATTTTTGCCAGTTATTGCACATATCTTTTTTTACAGTAGCTAAGTACACTCGGATAAAGTCCTAGTTCTGAATTAAAGATGTCAAAGCAGAATCCAGGTTAAATATTTTTTTGTACAGCTTGTGAACCTTTAGGTTTTGTTTCTTTTGTTTGAGCCCTTGTGAGTCAAGAGAGTGCTCAAGTGAACTGCTTTTATTATTACAGTAAGTTTCCCTCAAACCTTGTGTATTTTTGGCTGTCATTTTATAATATTCCAAAATACAAATTCAGTGAATAGACTTTGCCCTGTAGTTTGATATTTGGAATATGGAACATCTTGAGGGTCAGTTTTGATTAACTGTCCTTGAATTTTAATTGAGTACACAGTTTAGAATGTTATGTTGTTTTGTGGGATTGGTTTGTTTGTTTGTTTCTGTTTGCTATGTTTTGTTTTGGTTTTTGTTTGGTTGTGTAAATTTTTTGTTTGTTTTGGGTTTTTTGTTTGGTTGTTGTTGTTGTTGAGGTTTTTTTGTTGGGGTTTTTTTTTTGACATACAGAAAGTTTGGGTCCACCAGGCTTATGTTTCAGTGCACAAAGAAATACAACTCTTTGTAATTTATGTGAAGTTTGTCTGTAGTGGATACCCACTCCATGTTCTCTAATCTCCAATAGGAGTGATGTGAAAACTCTGTGATAGATTCCTCTTTTTCCCTTTTTTCTCCCCTAAAGAGCACAGTTCCCAAAGTGAATATTTGGTGGCTTGAGTTCCCTTTCAACTAGTAGGCAACAAATGCCTAGGAGCAAACTTTGAACCTTACCAGGCATGGGAGGAGAGATGGGGGGAGAAATCATGTGGTGCTGAGGCAGCTGATTGTCCTGCATGAACAAGACTTGGGTGTCACAAACACAAACCTGGGTCTCAGTCCTGCCTGACACCACTGTGAGCTTCTTGAGGATGACTTGCAGAGTAATCAGAGCGTGGAATTAGGGAGCAAGGAGCAGAACGAGTGCCATTCGTGGGCAGTTCTACTCTGATGATTTATAGAGCACTGAATCCTAGGCTGAAGAGGCTGTATTTTCCTTCATGAGTCACAGGGTAAGTGCCTCTATAGTAGTCCATTTGGAGAAGCTGTCAAGTTGGGGATGAAGATAGTTGATTCTATACTCTGATTCATATGTCATGGGAGTGGCTCCTGTGTTAAAACACCAGGATTCTCGTAAAACATTCTCTGCTAAAATAATGCCTAACTAGTCCAGCACACTCTATCTAGTAACAGTCTACACAAACTAAGTACTTATTATGTATAGGTCAGCTGCTTCCAGAGGAATCTCAGACTTCTTTCCCATAAAACCCTTATAAAAAGAGACTCCATGAATAAGTGGTGAACAGCTCATGTCATTGGGGTTTGTTGGTTTGTTTTTTTTAAGGGGGAAAGCAGTAGAGAAGTGAGTGGGAATGGGAACGTTACAAACATAACTGCACTTCAAACACTTTCTGAAGTGCCAGCATCAGTAATATATTCTTGTATCTGTCATTGTCATTTATTTATCATGTGTGTTGTGAATTTCAGTCTGAATCCAAGCTTTTCAATGGCTCCGAGAAGGACATCTCTCAACCTTCAAGCAAACTTACAAAAAAAGAATCCCTCAAGGTGAATTAATTTCCTAGTAACTCCTCATGGGCTATAAGCACATTCACATAGTTTTACCTTATTCTCTAATGAGAAGACAAAAATGCTAAATAATGATGAGACCTATGGAATATTTAAGTATTCTGAGAAGTTGGGCTGTTGAGTCTCTTCAAATTTTACTGTATTTTTACTTGAAGAATGGGCTTCTATAATGCAGTCTTTAAGATGGCACAATATTGTAGAATAACTCAAAATATTATAGGTTAATTCAGAGTGGCAGAGGTGTAAGGACATCTACATGCAATGAAATGACAAATGGAATTATCAAAATCACAACTGGAATGCATTTCTACTACCTTCTTCCTCCTGTGCTGTAGCAAGACCAAACTCCACTGTTTGGGTGATACCATTTCAGGAGAAATGTAAAATTACTTGGCTTTAAATGAGGGGGATACATTGCTGCAAATTTCTCCTGGGAAGGTAACATAACTAGTCAGTGAAGACCACAGATCAGATAATGTACCTGTAAATTAGAACCTAGTTCAGTTTTGGTTTTGTAGTTCACACCAGGAAAGAAACAGAGGAGGGGATGGGTTTGGTTGGGTTTTTTTTCTCCCCTTTGATTCTTACAGGAGTTTTAAATTCCTCAGTTTTAAAAGAAAATTGCAGAAGAATCTGAAATTGGCTATGTCTTAGCTGCTTTTGAATTGTTCACACCTTGAAGTCAAATACTCTTTTTTAAAGCTATTTTTCTGAATCTGTATTGCAAATTGAATTTAGCAGGTTTTTCCTCAGCTTGTTTTGGTCAATGCCTTTCTGTGCTGATAACTGCCTTATGGCCGTGACACTGTAAATATTTTTATTATTTACAGGTTCAAAAGAAAAACTACAGAGAAGAAAAGAAGAGAGCCACAAAAGAGTTACTTAGCACGATCACGGACCCCTCAGTTATTGTTATGGCTGACTGGTTGAAGGTCAGAATCCAAGTGTGAAACCTGAGTTGAAGATGGAGCAGTTGCTTGCTGCTTCCAGGCCAGAATAGAATAGGCTCAATCTTTTACTTGCTGTTAATGTTTTCCTACAGGCACAGCAGCCACTAATTGCATCCCAAGGTCTCTGTGCTCAAATCCTAGGGGACTAATAGAGGAGCCTAGCTCTCACTTTGTGCAGTCACCCTAGTCACATGCATCTTGTGTGCATAGCCATCACCTTAGCATGAGTTGGCTTTGCAATTATTTTGTGCTTCTCATTTTACACTTTGGAGCGAAGCTCTGTTACATACATAAAAATAGCAAAAATGATTCAGTCAGATATTTGAATGCAGGTTTCCTTGTGTATTTCTGGTAATTTTCCTTTCCTCTCCTAAGAACTAGCTGGTACTGCTCTCTCAAAGATAGCAGTCTGTTATCAACAGTAGTGCAGTTTATATATTTGTACGTATTCCTTACATTTGTAAATGCATTCTTTGGATAGGAATAGCACAGTAGTACTGTACTAATAATGCAAGAAAAAATATCTTTAACCTGTTTTTATTGTTTGCTCCAAACAAATAACTTGCCAGGAAAAAGTTTCTCCAGTTTTTGAAAAAAATCAATGTAAGCAGGCTAAAACACTGCTCAGAGGTCAAGCTGTCATACAGTTCTACAGACACAGAAGCCATTAAAATTCAGAGTTGACAAAATTGATGCTAGCAGGCTAATGAGATGTAGAAATTCAGGGAATTGAAAGATTCTTTTAATTCACATACAGGTTGAAGCTAACAGCTGTTATAAAAGATTTTATCTAAGAAAGTCAAATATATATGAGTTATTTTGTTAATAACTCATGTATTTTGTTTTTATTATCAGATGTCTTACCTGTGTTCAGAGGAGCTTTGTTCCCAAAGAGTATCCTGTCTTCATGCTAGTGATAAAATATGTTTCAGTTAGGAAAATTCATTAAGTTTTCAGATGAATTGTCATACTTCCCATATCTGCATGTGTGTATACCCATTTGTAGAATTCAGTATTCATCAAGACAGAAGAGCAAGCATACCTTTGTATTCTTTAATTAACCTGGGTAAACTTTTGAAGGACCTGATAAACTTTGCTTTGAAATAAAAGCTAATAAATAATTTCAATTTTAATTCTGTTAAGGAATATGGCTTTGGTATTGACTTCATTGAGACATAACTGTAAGTATTTATCTTCTAGATTCGTGGTACCTTGAAAAGCTGGACCAAACTGTGGTGTGTACTGAAACCAGGAGTGTTGCTTCTTTACAAAACTCCCAAAAATGACCAGTGGGTAGGAACAGTGCTCCTGAACGTTTGTGAACTCATCGAGAGGCCTTCTAAAAAAGACGGCTTTTGTTTCAAACTTTTTCATCCTTTGGAGCAGACCATATGGGCTACAAAGGTTAGTGGTAGCATGCGTGGTACTTAAGGGATGACTGGCATTAATCAGCTATGAATAAAGACAACTGTAATGGAAAGCTGAACTGTATTTTCTGTTTCACCTCCAACTGTTTGCTTATTCTGAATATAAGCCCTCAACGTCTAGTCCCATTCATCAGAAAAAGTATTTGATTTATGCTGCTCTGTGGACTTTAAAAGCTTCAGAAGTGTGGTGTGCAAAGGGATGCCATTAGAAAGGTTAATGCCTTCACTGGCAATCACATAAATGAAAGGTATGAGTGTTTAACGTTGTATTTTACATCAGTCAAGTCTGAGAAATTAAGGTGAGATTTGCCCAAATGAAAGAGCTTTGTTATAAACATTTCTTGGTGTCCAACTCTATATTCATGTAATAAAATGTCACCTTAGTTCAATTTGCTTGTAAGAGTTAAAATGCAGGTTACATCCTTGTGCAATAATTATATTCATTTATAATTATATTATATTCAGTTTGTGCAATAAGCTTATATTGCAACTTGTTAGCCAATTCTGTTCCTTTTTGCTATGATGTTAGGAAGATAAATGTTTTCATTCAGTTCTTTTGTCTGTTTGTCTTTCCATACATGGCATAATATTGTGAGCAGCTCTTACCTGTGTTGAAAAGCACAGGGTGTTCTGCAGAGCAAAGGTTTATTTCAATATCCTGTAAGGATTTTTAATGCTTGCTCTTAGTCATTGTTTACAATCTGATAAACTATTGTAGTCCTTGTTTTGTGTTTACATGTGGAGAGGGGGTGTGGAAGCGCAGCACAAGTGAACATATTTTCCTTCTGAAATAAAATCTTGCTTTAGACGAAATTGCTGTACAATATTAGGACCCTTGTTACAATTGATTATTTATACCCTCTGCAATCTACTTCTTACAATCTCACAATTAGTGCCTATCTTACCTTCTGAATCTTAAATTGATATAGATGTACTCTCACATTTGTAGAATATGCTGTGTCCATTTTGTCATCCTTTTCTTAGGGAAGTCAGTCAGTATAATTCCTGATGCTTGTAGTCATTCTGGATTGTGATCATTTATCAGTGTTGTCTAAATTTACCAAATTTAGGTCTAATCACTTGTCGTTTCTTCTGAATAATTTTATTATTGCTTAGGCAGACTTTTCAGTAATTAGTGGTAATCTCACATTTGCAGAACACAAACTCCATATCCTTTTTCAAAGCTATAGTGTTTGGTGTTAATGTGCTTTATTTATGATATGTATACATACATTGCAAAGTGGTGGCCTGTCTGCAGAAGATCACAAATCAGTCTTAAATTTCTTTATTGCTTGGCAATGAGAAATGGATTTGTTTGTTTTTTTAACTAGATATTTAGAATTTAGAGGACATGCCCCAGCAGATTTTTACTTTTTTAAGGTAGGTCAAATTTTGAACCTGAACAAGTTGATATTGTCCATTCTAAATGTGCTGAGAGCTGGAGTGGCGTTTGTTCATTTTGGTATGGCTATTTGCAGTTGAGAATTACTGGATTCTATTAGATGAAAGGCCTTTAAATTTGAAAACTTTTTCTGCCTTGTTTACCTAGTCAATCATAATGTCCTAGTTACAGATTTGTTATCATGAGGCCAACTTGCATAAGTGTAATAGCTACTGACTGATCTAGAGTAGATTTACCAGAAAGAGCCTCAAGTCCAAGGCAAAATGAGCCTTCTTGCAGTCAGTGCAGAAAGATGGCATTGCTAAAAACAGGTATAGAGGTATAAGTACTGCAGGAGATTTTCTCACTTGAACACACTTCCCATGGTGTGTCCTTCTGGCAGACTGCAAATTCTCTTCTGCAGTAGTTTGTGGCCAGTCACTTCACATGCTTCCTTAAGCCTGCTGCTGTGGTCTTTGATGTTCCTCCTGCACTCTGAGGTAGCTGGTGCACTGTACCTTATTTTGTCTTCATTGTGTGCCTGGTCCTGATGCCATTTCAGTTTTCTGGAATTAATAACAAGAAAAGTTAATGCAAATAATTTTTTTCTGAGTAAATTTAGTCAGGAGTGACAGCTTATCAGTTTTCATTGTTGTCTTTTTCATGGCATTTGAGTTTTATTGGCATGACTGTTCTGTAAGAAGTAAACTTTAAAAACTTTTTTTAATCTAATGGAATTTTTAACTTGACCATTGACTTGGGGTAGTTGCAAGCATCATTCCATCAGGAACAGAGACAATCCAAATAAAGTCACCCAGCAAACAGAAATTAATGTGCCTCTTATACAGATCACTAACTACTGGAAATTGGTATTGAAACCATGATGGGTGATATCAAAGAAAAGTATCCAGTACCATTGAAACAGTAACAAAGTAGAGGAAATCAAGATCCATTAGCAATTATATTGAATAAGTCAACTTACTTAAAGCTTCTCTAAAATTACTCACTTGGTTTTAATCAATATATTGTTAAAACACTTAGGCGAGTGCAACTTTCTTGCATTAAAAAAAAGCAAAACCAGACACCAAAACCAAACATAATCTCTAAATTGTAGTTGTTTGGCCCAGAGTAAGTAGCATACCCTAAAGTGCCCACAGTATAAACCTAAAGGGCAGATCTCATGAGCAGAATTCTGTGTGCCCTTAGTCTGTGTCCTGTGACCTAAGAGTTTCAAGGACTTCTGCTGGCTGAGGCCTTTGCACAGTGCTGGCATGCCCATGGTGCCATGGTCCCCTCTAGGCAGCACCCCAGCACCTCTCCCACCCCTGCCAGGTGTGGTGCCATGGTGCTCTCCTCTCCTCTGGTGAGGCTGGGCTTCTTCCCTGCCTTCCCACCCTTGGGACAAGTAGTGGTCATGCACTGGTGATCTCCCTCTTGGTACCCACTAATGCCTAATCCTGGTGTTGCTGCTTCACCAAAGACTTTTTGTAGGTACACTTTTCCACTCTGTCAGAGGGAGCCAGGTTTGGAATTCTAACACACAATTACTGTTACTCTGTACTGACTCTTTGGGAGTTTCTGAACATCATTTACACCAGCACTAGCTTGTGCTGATTTTTAAGCACAAGCTTATTTTTAATGCTGATTTTTAAATGATTCTGAACATCATTTACACCAGCACTAGCTTGTGCTGACTTAGATTGATATTTAAGTGCCACCAAGACTACTTAACCCGCTTCTTGCCCTCAGAAACGTTCTGGCTGTTTCATTTGCTTGCTTCTAAAATTATCTGCCTTTATCTGCTTTTGCTCAAAACTTCTGCTGGCTTTCCAATTCCCTCTTCTAAGCCTTATACTGGCTTTCCATTAGGCTTCTCTGGGGGAAATCAGTAAAGATCAAAATATTTTAACTCATCAGTTAGGCAGGCTTAACCCAGCTTTCAGCGATAGCTTCAAGTATGTTTAATACAGCCCTCTTTGCCTATCAATTGTCTTAAAGTTACCATAGGCAAACTTTTTCTGGAAGGGACTTTAAAAAGGTTATTTAAGATTTTATTCCAAAATGAAGATTGACAGAAATGGAAAGGTCTTTTGGATTTTTTTTTTAATGTGAAGTATGAAGAACTTCACAGTGAAAATAAAACTTTGGCTGAGTCTGATTTACACACCACAAAACCAAACCAACAAAACCAAAAAAAACCTCCAAACCAAAAACAAAATAAACTCCAACCAAACTAAATTTTTTTTGAATCCCAAAGACCATTCTTTTTAAAAGTGGACTTGAATTTGATCCTGTACTTAGAATGAAGTTTTTGCAGAAGAAATCCAATGAAAGAGGGCTGTCCATATTTCCATTCTTGTCTTCATTAGTTGTTGCTGAGTGACAGTAAATAGCCCTGCAGTGTGTCTGCTTCTTACTACATTGAATGATAAACTGTAAAACTGAATTAAAATATCTGATGCTGTTTCTTGTTTTGTGTATTTCAAGGGTCCTAAAGGTGAAGCAGTTGGTGCTATAACTCTGCCATTGCCCAGCAGTTACTTGATCATCCGAGCCGCTTCAGAATCAGATGGTAAATAGATAGTTCCTTGATTTTTCAGCTGTGACAACAGTTATGAGAAAGAGATAGTTTCAATTATCTTATGTCTGTTACAGCACTTTGATTGCAGTTTAATTGTTGTTAAGGTTCTCCTTTAATTCAGAGCATTCAGTTGTGTTGGTATGGGTACTTTTTCATGGTTATTAAAGGAGAATATTGTCCTGAAGAAAATGTTACTGGACTCCTTGAAGTTGCCTTTTGTTGACTGGGTAGAGGAAGAGGAAAGGGTTATCTATGATTTAGCTATATTAATGTATGTCTAAATATCAATCTAATGCCTTTGTAAAGTGCTAATATGGATTATTCTTATTAAAGCATTTCTGTGTTAAGTGCAGCAGTTGCATACAGTTCTAGTAGTAAAAATTCCTTCAAAATGTAGTTTTGTAACACCCTGTACTGGGAAGGTGGTGATCAGTGCTACTAGCTTCCAAAGTTAAAATGTGGGAAAAAAATTGACTACTGTGTAGCCTTTCTAGCAGGTGCTTTTCATCTACTGGTTAATTAAGCATATTGCTGCAGACTTTAAAAACAGGACTCTGCCTTCTGTATTGAGAAATGGATTAGATACATGGAAAAGAAGTGGAAAGAATACACAAATTTGTTCAGTTATTTTTTGCCAAAGAGAAAGAAAATATCTGCTTTTTATCTTTGGAAATGTTATTTATATGCTATCATTATAGCTTTTTTCCACACTATTATCATATTACTTGGGCAAATTTTGCCAAATGATGCAGTTACTTAATCTTCAGACCTAGAGCAGGGCTGTAGGCAACTTTGGAGGCGTTCCACTGTCAGGGCTTGAGTGGAATCAGACTTGCATTAAGGATGAAATGCTTGAATATGCTTGAACAAAGCCATGATTTACCTTGCTTGTCCTGCTCTAAAGCATAGCTTGTACCAAAGCTGGGTAGCTGTCAGTGCTTTTTGTGTCCCCCCCAGATCATAAAATCCAATGCATGTAACATGAAACAACTATGAAGTGTATCTTCAAAGGCTATGCAAGCAGTCCCAAAGGACTAATTTTCCCAGTTAGGAAAAGGAAGTGGTATAGTTTTGTTAAATCCTTAATTTTTAGACTAATACTGAATTTGTCTTTAGGCAGGTGTTGGATGGATGCTTTGGAGCTGGCACTGAAATGTTCAGGTCTGCTTAAACGTACAATGATTAGGGATGGTAAAGAACATGATTTGAACGCCTCAACAGACAGTACTCATGTCTCTCTCTATGGTCTGCTTCGTGCTAACAACATGCATGGTGGAGAACACTTACAGTAAGTGAATTAATTACTGAACCTGATTGCTTTTTGGCAGAACCTTATAGTGATAATTTCTCCACAGGGAGGTTAAGGCTGCAGTTTATTTTGCTCCTGAGTTCTCTTTATATGCCTTGTTTGCACTGTGTTTTTAACCCTGTGCATAAAATGAAAAAAATCCTTCTTTGAAGCAAAGTGGATCCAGAGGAAAGTTTGGCCCAAGGAACTTTGAGTATTGTTGCTATTGAGGCAGGCATGACATTCACATACAGACACACACAAACAGCTCCAGGCAAAACAAAGAACTACCTTTATTACTACGAAGTCTCTTTTATACTATTTTTCAGCATTCACATTACATGTTCATTGGTTCCTAACTCACTACATTGCAATATTATTGGTTACCTATAATAAGCACACATTCTTACAAAATAACAGACTCCCTAATGCAGCTGCAGCTTCTACTCCCATTGTTTTTTGCTTCTTGCTTCTGTTGGTAGAATTCTCATGGGTACGAACTGGCTGTGTCAAGGTCAAAATCTGTGAACTCGCCAGACTAATTGTCAGTTCCCACAGAGTATCACATCAGTAAGTTTTAAGTACTCAGTCAAGCAAAAAAATTCAAAATTTAAAGTTAGTATCTCTTGTTTGCTTCAGTGGAAAATCAGTAGCTTAGTACATGTGACAGAAGTTGGTAGATGTGAATTTAACTTGCTGTTCTTTAGTTAAAGAAATGAATAATTCTTTATTTAAATGGTTTCAGCATGAATCATCAGATGGGTGAATAATAATTCAGTCACCTTATGATTAAATGCATAAAAGTTAAAATTGTCTATTACAACCGGGTGTATAATGTCGAATGCCCTTGAGTTACTCCCTGCTTATTTCAGTAAATACTTTCAGCCAGGTTTTTGTGAGCATCAGCCTTTGTGGAAATAAATTTTCAAGTGTAGTGGATGAATGGTTGTAGTGAGTTGACTGTGGCTGGATGCCAGGCACCCACCAAAGCCTCTCTCTCACTATCCTCTGCAGCTGGATAGGGAGAGAAAATTTAATGCAGGGCTCATGAGTTGAGATAAGGACCAGGAGAGGTCACTCACTAAAAACCCATCGTGGGCAAAACAGGCTTGAATTACAGATATTAACTGAATTTATTACTAATGAAATCAGAGCAGAATAATGAGAAGTAAATTAAGACCTTAAAAACACCTCTGCTCTACTCCTCCCTCCTTTCCAGCTCTACCTCCTTCCCCAGTGGTGCAGAGAGACAGGGAATGGGGGTTTCCAGGCTGCTCAGGGAGAGTAATCCACTGAGGGGTCCCTCCCACAGGAGAGTTCTCTGAATTTCTCCAACTTGAGTCTGTCCCACAGGCAACAGTTGTCGCCAAACTGCTGCCACGTGGGTCACTCTTCCACAGGGGGCAGTCCTTCAGGCACAGCCTGCTGCAGTGTGGGTCTCCCCCTGGGTCACAGGTCCTACCAGGACACTGCTCCAGCCTGGGCTCCTCTCCCAACAGGTCTGCAGCCTGCTCCAGCATGGGCATCCCATGGGTTCACAGCCTCTTCTCAGGCTTCCATCTCAGTAATCTTCCACCAATTCAATATACTTTCAGGTGAAGATTTAGTTGTCCATTTGTCTTTTCTGGGTGGGCAGCAATTTTGTACTGCTATTAAGAGTATGCTCTCCCAGAGAGAGACTAGGACTGGAGAAATGCATTTCTTTTTATGCAATGCATAGATGGTCTGAGAAAAACACAAAAAAGGCAAATTGTTGCCCCTTGCAACAATTCAAGGCCCTGTCCAGATAACCAAGCTTGGCTCAGCTGCAGTTGCTCCTTCTTTTATCTCATAGGAACGATATGACTGCTGTGTACAATTTACATAAAAATCTGTGCTCTTGAATAGTAGTTTAATTAATATCAGCTGCTGGCCCAGATTACAATCACAGCAATTAGCTACAGCGGTTAAGTCCAATTAAGACTAATGCTTTAATTAAGTAGATCAATCTTTTGATATAGCATGTTCTAAGGGTATTCAGTGTGCTTAACTAAGGAACAAAACTGGAAGGTCTAGCTTTAATTGGGCTGGCAGCAGAGGGAGAAGAAAGGTGAAAGGAATTTTAATTTCCAATGAGAGAGAGCTTTTTTAAGTATGTTAATAGCAAGAGAAGGTCCAAGGAAAACCTTGACCAGTACTTGTTGAAAGTGGTCACCTGCAAAACAGGGATGAAGAAAAAGCAGGCGTGTTCAATGTTTTGGGGTTTTTTGCCTCAGTCATTAAAACTACTAGTAGACCTTGGGCTGCTTGATCCTCTTGAGTTGGAGAGCCACGAGTGCAGGACCAGTGACTTTCCATTTGTGTTCACTGAAATTGTAAGAGACCAGTTGTATCAGCTCAATGTTTGTAAGTCCATGTGATCTGAAGGGACTCAGCACAGAGAAGTGGAGGAGCAGTGGCTGTAATGGCAGGATACCTCTCAGTTGTCTACCAGGGATCTGGGGAGTTTGAGGAGGTCCCCAGTAGCCAACAGTATTCACATTTACAAGAAAGGCCTGAGGGAAGACCCAGGAGCCTATTGATCTGTGACTCTAACCTCAGTGCCTGGAAAAATTATGGAGAACATGGATCAGTAGTGAGCTCTGGGAACCAAGAGGGCAAATGCCATCCTGGTGTGCATCAAACAGACATTAACCAGCTGGTCAAGAGAGGTGATTATGCCACTGTATTCAACATTTGTGTGTCCTCACCTTGAGGGATGTGTGCATTTCTGGACCCCAAAATTAAAAAAGTTTATGAAGGTTCTTTACTATGTTCTGAGGAGGAGCAACGAATCTTGTTAAAAGGCTGGAAGGCACATCCTGTGAGGAGGGACTGAGAACTTTCAGTTTCTCTAGTTTTGATAAAACAAGGCTGAGAGGCAAACTGATAGCTCTCTTACAACTTTCTGAGGAGGGGAGCTTGAAGGGGAGGTGCTGAACTCTTCTACCTGGTATGGAAGCATGGGAATGGTTTAAAGTTGCATCAGAAGAGGTTTAGACGGGACATTAGGGAGCATTTCCTTACCGAGAGGATGGTCAGACACTGGAACAGGCTTCCTAGAGAGGTGGTTGACATCCCAGGCCCATCAGTGTCATTTGACAGTTCAATGAGAAGAGTATAAACCCTATATGTTTCCAGCTAAGCTAGTTTGATGCTGCTGCCACCTCAGGCTTGATACTGGCAATTTTGGTGTGCATTTTATTAAGATCCTGATTTGGGAGCAATGAAATTTTTGTGTGAAGTTGAATATTCATTTAGCCTTTGTTTTTAATAGGTTAAATGACGGTGAAATTGAAAGACATCACTTTAAAGATCAAGATACATACTCTGACAAGTCTGATAAGGACAATGACCATGACCACGAGGAATCTGATAATGATGGATTGGGGAAAAGTGAAGAAAGCGATAGTGACACATCGGAGCGACAGGATGATTCTTACGTCGATCCAGAACCAATTGATATCAAGGAAACTACTTACTTAGAACAGAGTCATGAAGAAATTGGGGAGGTAAAAGTGTTGTTGATGTACTGAGCAAGCAGCTTCACCAAATAGAATGCTGATATTTTAAGGGTCAGACTACACTTGAAAGCTGACTTGCAGGATTAGCTTTCATATTTTCAGTCATAATGGGTAGAGAAGTTTCTCTTCACCCATATTCTGCTCTGCTTTGCCACTCTTGTGCTAATTGTGTGAGATTTTAACAGAGATAATGAAATTACCTGAAACATTGCTCAGACAGAATGCACAGAAGAGGCCACCTGCAGCAGAAGTTCATCATGACTCCTTATTCTTTTGTTGTTACTTCTATTTGGGTTTTATTAAATTAGTCCTGTTTTTTTCTTCAAGTAAAAGTATTTGAGGTGAAGTTTTCAATGCAACCTGATGCTTCCTTTTTCTATTGCAAGAGAGAAGTTAAGAGGTTGTAAAGTCTGCAGAATTTAGTGAAAGGCTTGCTGTGTTTGTAATGTCACCTTGCATTCCAGTGATGCCCCAGAGCTGCCATTCCACTGCTGCAGGTTGTTTTATGTATTTGTCTACACAGGCAAATATGGCAGGGATTTGTACACCAAAAAACTTAGTAACAGAAATAAGCTTCTTCACAAATCTCTTCAATCAATCTCTTAACAAATTTCACAATAGAAATGACCATGAGATTTTTGTTTTTATACCCATGGAACTTGCATACATTATGCTTTAATACTCTGTAGTACTGGGTCTAGACAAAGCAGCATTTTAGGAAAAGCTGAGGAGTTTTAAATGACAGATTTTTGAGTATGCATTTTAGAACCGTTCTGGAAAGAGGGATGCCTTTCCTTGTTTTTCCTACAACCATTGCTCTTGATTTCAGAAACTCTAAGTGATAATATCTCCCCTCTTCTTGGACAGAAAGGAGCATATTGGAGTGTGGCTGCTGGCTTTGCTCAATTCCCCCTAAGTCATGTATTTTCTTTAAGGAAAACCAGTGATGCCACTGATTGGTCAAGGCAGTGAAATGCATAAATATGTCAGCTTGCATGGTTGGGAAAAGCTGGTAGAATGAACAGCCCTTTGGTGTACAAGTCCTGCATGTGAGAAAAGAGTAATGTATTTGATGCCTAGGAAAGGACTAAGGGAGGATTTCTGAGCAACATTCTACCTCAAATTTTTCCGGGCTAGGGATGATGAATACAAATGCAGTTTTTAATGCTGAATAGTATATCTGTCATACTTCATTGAAGATAAGTGTATTTATAGAAGCTTGATCTTACTTCCATAGTTGCTTCAGCATATCTGAGTTGTTTATTTTAAGTATCCATTTCTCATTCTCACTACAACCTTAGAATGTGTTGACCTGTTTTCTGGACGATTGTTTCCTTTCTCCTTTCTGTAAGTAGTTTTTTCGTTCATCTTAGGCAGGAGAGGCTGCTCAGACAGAAGAAGTGTCAGAAGAAAACAAAAGTTTGATCTGGACACTGTTGAAGCAAGTTCGGCCGGGAATGGACTTGTCCAAGGTTGTACTGCCTACATTTATTTTGGAGCCTCGCTCTTTCCTGGACAAGCTGTCTGATTACTACTACCATGCAGATTTTCTGTCTGAGTAAGTAGATCCTATATTTTGTTTTCATTCTCACCATTTTTTAAATTATAATAGGGTAACAGTGTCAGATATTGTCATTTTCTGAAAGCTAACTGCCAAGAGAGCTCATGGTACGTCTTAAGTCTGGTGCCTCTTAGTAATTTAATAGTAATTGTGTTGCAGGCATTTCTGGTTTAGCTTCTGAAGACTCGTTGGAAGACTTCTGAAAATGAATTTAATTTTTTTTTTCTTGAGTAAACATATTTAAAAAGAGAAACTACTAGTTTCTCAGTACTAGTTATTTTTTTACATACAGTGTTAAGTTCTTTCCAGATTTATAGTTGCCTGCTCAAATGTAGCTAATAAATTAAAGACTGTAAATTGAAATATTATTTAGCTCAGACCCCTGCATGTAAGTAGGCTGGTAGAGATACTAAACTGGTAACCTATAAATGGAAGAACTTGAGTGGGGGTGGGACAGAATTTAATGTTACAAAGAACAGACTCAAATACAGAAATACCATTTCTGACATTGTTTGATTTCAATCTTCAGACAATTATTTGAAAACTTTAAATTTGGTGAGATTGGGCTGACAGTTTTACAGTACTGCAAATCACAAACCTGTTTTAGTCAGCTCATAGATTCACCATATGTCACAGCAATTGACAGCTTGTTATAAATGATGCTATACTGATACTTGATCTGTGTGCTCTGTCTGTTTCACAGAGCTGCTCTTGAAGAGAATGCTTACTACCGTATGAAAAAAGTAGTGAAGTGGTATTTGTCAGGATTCTACAAAAAGCCAAAGGTATGCTTTCATAAATTATTTTGTCTTTAGTTGTGTTTAGTTTGAGGGCTTAGGGATATGCTGGAGTGAGTTTTTCTTTTTAAATTATATTATACATTTTTTTTTAAAAGCAAGGTTAAGTTTTCATTACTTACACAAGCACATCATGGAAATGTTTGGTCCCTAACCATGCTTAAAATAGATTATATTCAATTGCATTTGTCCCTTGGAGTAGAAGTTGAATTAAATATTTTTTTATAAAATCAAGCCAGTTCTATATTTACCATTCTTCAGTGATAACAGTGTGCAGTTGGAGGACTAATGTTTCCACCACTTCATTTAGCTTTGCACTAAATAATCTTCATAGTCATGCTGTTGGGAAGTAGTATTGACAGAAAGTACTTACTACCTAACTTCAGACAAAAGCTCTGTAACAATTCTGCAGAAAACTCCCCCTTATATTCTTACATGTGTGTCCTTACATGTAGAATAGTTTAGTGGATATACTGAATGTATGATAATTTCCTTAAAACAAAGAGCAGAGTAATTGAGCATAATATTCAAACAATGAAATCAAGTACCAGGTACTTTAGCATATACATGATGATAATTTCTTTTCCTGTGTGTCTTATCTTCAGTGATAGACTGATAATATGTTTTGTGACTTGTGTACGTGTGTAGTATGGTTACTTTCTATTCTATTTCTTTTTAGGGACTAAAAAAGCCGTACAATCCTATACTTGGAGAGACTTTCCGCTGCATGTGGGTTCATCCAAGGACAAACAGCAAGACTTTTTACATTGCAGAACAGGTAGCTGCAATAACAGGAACAAATATTTTTAAGTAAAATAAATGTATATTGTGTGTTTGTGCTAGTTAAATCCTGTGGTAGTTTCAGAAAATGTATTGAAATGTACACATAGTATCCTAAAACCTCTCCTGGTGAGCATAGTTTTCTTACAGATGTCTCTTTTAAGTGTACATTCCTAAAGGAGAGAGAGAGGGAAGGGAAGGTGTTTCCAATATTTCTGTTCCCTCTTCCTCTGGGAAAAGTCAAGTGCTAATTTTCTTAATTCTTGAAATTCAGTAGGTGTTTCCTTGATCTTTATCTCTAAAGATTTTAGTCAAACTTCACATATATTAACTGCATTTTAATATGTGCAACCTGAATTTTGCATTGTCATTATTAGCTCATATTATATCATCATAATATATTTATTATATTGCTTGTTCTTGTTTTTCTTTTTTTTTTTTCCCTCTCAAACACTTGTTTTTTTCCAACAGGTGTCACATCATCCTCCAATATCTGCCTTCTATGTTAGCAACCGCAAGGATGGTTTTTGCCTTAGTGGTAGCATTCTGGCCAAATCAAAATTTTATGGTAAATAAGGGGGGTTTTTTGGTTGTATGTTTATTCTGGAATGTAAAATTGGTGCAAGGGAGCTGTGTTATCTGGATGAAAGAAGGCTGTTGGAAGAGTCAATGTTTTGGTTGTTGTATTGTCCTTTCCTTACAAAGTTTTCACTACTGGTCTTTAGAATTTTTATTTCTATTTTTGGAGTGTTTTAATTTTTAATTGGAGACAATGTATTAATAGAGGTTTCACTGAACAGGATACATTGCAGTGTCAAATATACTCATGTTCTTAATTGTGTTGCTTGGTTATTAGGCAGTGTTGACTGTTGTCTTGCAGGGTGAGAAATGTGACAGCCTGTCTTTGAATTTCAGGAAATTCATTATCTGCCATACTAGAAGGAGAAGGACGGCTAACATTTCTAAATAGGGGAGAAGATTATGTAATGACAATGCCATATGCTCATTGTAAAGGTAATGGGTTTTTTCATTCTCTAGGTGGTAAAATTACAACAAAAGAAATTTGTTATTATAAATAGTTCATTATTCTAAATAGTGTACTGTGTTAGATTCAAGCCTGTCATCTGAGAAGAGTGTTCTGAACATTGGTAACATTGGTGGCTCTAGGCTTCCACATATTTTATCAGCACAAAAATATTAAATCTGTTGTTTAAGCCATGTTTTAGTTTTTGGCACAGAAAAAGATTCTTTTTTCATAAATAGTAAGAAATAGTAAGAGTGTGTATATATATATGTATGTATATATATATATATGTATATATAGTTATCTGTCACTAAATGACGTCAATTTACTGTTTCTTTTTTTTAGAGCAGTTTTGAGCTTTTCCAATATTTTCCTCTTGTAAACATCAAATGCAATGCAGTATCTATACCACAGTGTGATTTGTTTGCAAATCATGAACATTTGTCTTTAGTTTCCCTGTGGAAAACCAGTTAGGGCTTTGTAAAGCTTTCTGGAAGGTCAGTAATGGCACAAAATAGATTGCAGAATTGCTCATTTTTAAGCTTTAACTTACTCAGTATTGTCTGCCCACATACTCCAAAATTCCCTTTCAGAATAGTTAGAATTCTCTTTCAGAAGCCTGACTGTCAAGTCACCAAATATAGTACTTTCTTCCTTTGAGATGTATAAAGATCAATTAGCAGAAATAAGTAATTTTACATGCATTTAGACATTTCTCTTTCCATTGTTTTTTGATGTTTTTAATACTATGTTGTATTTGTTTATAGCTTTGATTACAAAAATAATACTGAACAATTAAAGCACTTAACATATATGCATACATTCGAGTCAGACAAGAAGAAGGAGAATTCATTTTACTAATAAAGCTGATAGGGAGAAAGGTAGAAGAATATGCAGGGAAGGCATATTTGCACATTCATCCAAAGTATGTAAAATATATTCAGTGTTTCAAACACTGAATTGCAGGGGGAAAGAAAGAGCTCTCAGCACTGTCACCCTTGTACTTTCAAAAGGGAGGTGATCAGAGTTGTTGTGTATTTGTTGTTCATGAGTGCCTTCACCTGTGGCCTGACTGTACATACTGCTTCTGTTTCAGTGAAGCTTTTCTTTGCTCTTTGTCGTAGATTATTGTTTTGTCTTAATCTCAGAAGCTTCCCTCCTCCAGTCATCTTCAGTAAGACTAAACATCGCCCTTGCTAGAAGCCAGCAGCATATGTTGCCAAAGATATGTCTTCATAAACTGTTTTTTTCCTGCTTATCTATAATTCACTTAGATCTTTTTTGTTTCTGTTTGGGTTATCTTATTTGGCAGAAAAATCATGATTATCATTAGGAAAGGTCATCTGAAAATACAATTTTTCCTCTGGCACAAACATGTTTACGCTAGGAATTGTACCCAAGTAACTTAGGGGTTATGTTTTGTTCAGTTAAAAACATTCGTTTTAGCTGGGGGTTTTTGTTTTGGTTTTTTTTTTCTCTTGCAGGAATTCTTTATGGCACAATGACCTTAGAGCTTGGAGGAGCAGTCAACATCACGTGTGAGAAAACTGGCTATAGTGCAACAATTGAATTCAAACTCAAGGTTAGTAAATGCTGTGCATGAGCACCAGAAGGAGAATGAGCATAATGTCCACTTGCATAAGCTAAACAAAGGTTTCTAAACTATTTCTAGATGGCTTGCACTTCTGAAAAATGCATGTGCCATCTTTGAGGTGGAAACTGATTTAAAGATGAAAAAACAGTTTTCACTAAGTGTGCAGATGGAGAGGGAAACTGTATTCAGTTGAAATTAACATTCAGGGACACATAAAAGTTGGGAGGCTGTGTTAACTGACAATTTGCCTTGTCAGTCGATGGGAAACATGTGCAGCCTGTCAAAAGGCCAAAGAAAACAATCCTTGTTGTTTCTACAAAAGATAATCTCTGGTAACAAACGGTCTTTGGCAAAGCCTAGAAATTAGTGTAGCAAATAACTGTGTCCTTCGGGATATCATTGTGTCACTGTTTTCTGCATTATTTTCTGCTTTCTTTCCACATTTCTTAGATAATACTATTATTCAGCAAATCTTTTAAGAAGGGAAAAAGAAACTACTTACTCTGGTTTTAGACTTCTTTTGGGGATTAAATAGGCAGAAGGTACAACGTTAAAAGCTATCAAGGCTGTTTACAGCACATTTCATAAATTCCCATTTTTCCTTAAGACTAAACATATAAAAAAAAGAACATGTTACTAAAATAAACATGAAACCATTTCTTTTTGTGTTGCAGCCTTTTTTGGGTAACAATGACAGTGTTAACCAAATAGCAGGGAAAATTAAGCTTGGCAAAGAAGTTCTGGCTATTTTAGAGGGCCACTGGGTAAGTAGTGAGTGACACTCTTATAAATTCTGGCTGATGGTTGAGACAGATGAAGACAGCACTTAAATGCAAAAAATACTCATGTTTAAAAAAAGTACTGCTTTCGTAGAAAGTATTCAAGAAAGTGTAGAATCAATATTGTTGTATTTGCAGCTGGCAAAAGGTAGAAAAGTGCATGTTTAAGTAGTTTATGAAGAAAATGAAATGTTGCTTCACAATGAAGGTTGTGAAATACTTTAGTATATGCATTAGTACTATGAAGAATTTTTATGGCACCAGCATGAAATATTTAAGGTTGTTTCAGTTCTGGTGAGGTGACATGGCATCACTCATTTTTGGATGTGGTAATGATTGCATCTCTGTTGCAAGCTAGACGCTAGCACAGAGGGCAGAAGTTGAATTTTAAATTTAGCCTATCTTACTATTCATGACTACATGCATTCAAAATCAAATAAATTCTTATTACAAAAAAATTGCTTATTCCTTGCTTTTTTGTTATTTTAGCATTCTTTGAGATAATTACAATTAAGGTAATCATATCTGTTACAGGACAGTGAAGTCACTATTAGTGACAAGAAGACAGGTGTTTCAGAGACATTCTGGAACCCAACAGCTGATGTGAAGATGCGTAGATTACGTAGATACACTGTGAAGTTTGAAGAGCAAGATGACTTTGAGTCAGAGAAGTAAGTTCACTTTAGAACCATGTATTTATTTTGCCAAAATAAAACTCATTGTCTCCTCAAAATTATTAGTAAATTATCATTACTTTCCCATGTTTGATGACACAAGAAAGTAACACTGTTAAATATAAGATCATTATTCATAAAGACTGCAATCATAGAAATCTTGATAGAAATGTAGAGAAAACACATCTGTTAAAAATGGTAATATTTTCTGTGGAGGGTGGTCCATTTACTTAGCCTATAATTGAGGAAATTGTTTGCAATTATTTGTCAGCCGGATTGTGACTGTATGTTGTTCATTTGTCAGGCTTTGGCAACAAGTGACAAAAGCAATAAATAATAAAGACCAAACAGAAGCTACTGAGGAGAAACATGTTCTGGAAGAAGCTCAGAGAAAGAGTGCCAAAGAGAGGAAACTTAAGGGTGAACAGTGGACATGCAAGCTGTTTGATCAGGATTCAGTCACAGGAGAATGGCACTACAAATATGCTGAGTGAGTCCTGGAGTGCTTGGTAATGTTGCTGAGCCTGTTCCTGTGGTTTCAGGGGCAAAAGAAGTGAGACATAGAGCTGATTTATGTGTAACAACAAATCAGTGCTACGTTCCAGATTTTCTTGAGCATGGCACTTTGTGCATTGTCCTCCCTTTTTTCCCCCTAGACTGACCAGAACAGCTAGACAGATTTTCCCAAACTGGAAAATATGGTACATATGGGCATACCAGCTGGAAATCAGAAAGTATGAAAATCAGAGAAGCCTATGCTTAGTTGGATTGAGATCTTTAATTTGTTGCATATTAGAATAACTCTGAGAATAGCAGGTTTATAGCAATAGTTAATGCTCTGACCAGGTGGCTCTGCCTGGCTGTCAGATATGCCCTGCACATGAGTGTGTGTGTGAATAGTTTTGTGTGATGCTCTGGATCAGGAACTGAAGATGTAGCTTTCTCCCTGACTGCTGGAGGGATGCATTCTGTGTCCTCACCAATGCTGCAAAGGTCAGTTTGAAGCTGAGCCCTTTACTAGTCATGGTTTTCACAGAACGCCCACATTCTGCTGGTATTTTTTCAGTGCCCAGCATGCTTCTGTATTGTAAGGATTGCAAAAGTAAAATAGCCAAAGATTATACACACAGACTTAAGTAACTCTGAAGCCATGGATGCTGGAAGTATATTCCCACAGCTAAACCTTGGAGGCCTTTACCTTCCTGTACATGGATGGCAATACTGAGGCCATGGCCTAAGTGCATGTACAGGGAAGAGTACAAGAATCCTGAGTACTCTTCATTTCTCCAGCAAATTTGTAACTTGGAGGTTTCCTGGAACCAAACAAGGAATTTGTGTATTTAGCAACTCTTGGTAAATTTATTTTCCATGAATTTCATTGCTTTCCTATTAAGTTTGGGCAGACTTTCACCACTGAAAACATCCTGCAGCAGGGAAATTCCCCAACTGGAGTAAATGGTCTGTGAAGCAATCTCTCTTGGTTTGAGCCCTCTAGTGCTGTGGATGCCTGTTCCTGTTAGAAGAGTTGTGAACAGTCCAGCTGAATTGACTGTCAATACTCTTGACCCCTGTGTAAAACCATTAGGAAAAGAACTGTACTTGAAGTCTGTTAGACTATCCCCTGCAGCTTTAAGACCTATCTTGTTGATCTGCATTATTTCTGGTGTCCTTGAGGCCTTGTGGTTCAAGGATGTGCCACAGAAGTTTTACTATGTGCTGGGAAGCAGTCTGCACTGTCAGCATTCCCTGGAAGAAACCTCTCTCTCTTTTTAAGCATATAATGCTGGCTCACCACCTGGTCCACGTAGAGAGCAATCTGCTACGCTTACTGTGAAAGATGTGTTCAGTGAAGTGTAGCCTTTGTTAAGGTATCTGGATTATGGATTTAGGCATCTGGATTATAAAGACAGAACAGAGCAATGCTTAGTTCTTAACCCAGTTACCTCAGCTGACATTTAATTCAAGTCAGGTTAACCTAAGATGTAAGTGTAGGTCTACGTTCACAACATCTGAAACTGCTACTATTTAAAAGGCATACCAGGAGGACACAAAAGGAAATCCATGCTTAATCTACTCTCACTAAAGCTGTGCGTCAGAACCTCCTTCCTGCAGCTCACTTGCAGTTTCTGTTCTGATAAGTCTGTAATCAGTAGGGACATGGGTCTTTGCTTTTGGCTACTTCTTGTTCTCCAGTGAGCTATGTATCTTATGCTGTTGTGGTTTTGTTTTTTTTGGTTTTTTTTTTTTAATTCTGTATCAGGCTGTAATTGGAAAAGCACTCTTAAAAAATCAGAACAAGAAAACTGTGCATAGCTCATTAGTGTCTCATTAAACCAATCTTGATTACCATTAACCATTTTTGGATGAAAGCAGGTTTGAGGTAACTGATTCCTAAACTCTCCTTTCTAGGCATCTTTTAAAAGGAAAAAAAAAGAAAACTCAACAAAAAGCAGTCTAAATATTTTTAAATTCCTCTAATTTACCTGTCGTTCTAAAATAATAACTACCTGAAGCAGGAAATCTCTCCATCTTTACAAATACATATGATTGGCAAAAAAAAATTCATAATGATATTGTTGGTTAATACAATAGTTTGTACTCTTACCAGCTGGCTGTGGGTTTGATCTGGATGTGAAGTTCATTTTTTGGTTCTATTGGCCCTTTAGGTTAAGACTGGACCACAGATAGAATATAATATCATGACACCATGTCTGCTTCTATATAGGGAGAGTTTTAGCTTCTTCAGACTGAGTAGTTTTTGAGCAAGGAAATATTTCTTATTTAAATTGCTGTAGTATTAATAATATTCACTTTCTCTAGTACCAGACCATGGGACCCTTTGAATGATATGATCCAGTTTGAAAAAGATGGCACTATCCAAACAAAAGTTCGACATCGGACGCCAATGGTATGTTCCAGTTCTGACAGCACAGGCAGGATCCAGGAACTTGTATGTATTATGTGTTGTGTGTAAAGATCATCAGAGCATTGGGATTGATGGGAAATGCTATTATCCTACAAAAATGTTGTTTACACAGTCCATAAAATGTCTCTCACTTCTGTGTCACATCCTCAGTGGTAAGATTACTTGACTGAATAGGAATATAAAATAGGCAAACTTGAGCTCAGCAGTTTAATGTGTATTTTCCCTTAAAAGGAAAGATGCACAAAATTCAGAGTGCTAATACATGAAAAATTTTAACTTAGACTTCTATTACATATTGTGCTTTTAACTGTTACTGTTGGAATGTGCTGCTCTGCTGCAGTTCTGGTTGTCTGGAAATAACACATAAATTTATCAATTTTAGGTTACTGTTCCAAAAATCAAACGAAAGCCATCCAGTCAGAAGAAAGGAGAGTGTGGTTTCTCATCCCCAGAGCCTGATAATCAGGATTCTTCTGGGAGTGAAGGTATGAAAAGACACATTTACCTACAGAAATAATAAATTTATTTGACAACTGAACAGTTCAGTGTCACACATACTCTTCTTATCTAAATGTTTTTATTATGTTTTAGCTTTATCCAACATGAAGCACATTCTGGAAAACAAAAGGAGCAGAATGGTTCATGTTCTTAATTGCAAATTTTCCTATCTTTTCAAATGCAGTGTAGATAGGCTTAAGGGCTGCACATACTTAACAATTACAGAAAATAATGGTGTTCATAAACTCTTTTAGTCCTTAAAAGATGCATGTTTTAATTTGTAGATTAGTATGTGGCTAGAGGGTAGATTTTTGTTATTGATAATGCTTGCAGAAATGAAACAGTGTAGTGAGTGTTTAAAAGATGTTTCAAGCACTTCAGTTGGAGTCCTGTGCTGAAGGTGACTCTGAAATAAAGTTTTCATTCGAAGCTAGTTAGAGAACTTTCTCCTCATTTTTACAACAAGCTTAGTTTGTCATTCATACTTTGTTCCTTTTATGGCAGCAGTCACTTCAGTTAATTACATCTGGCTTTTTTATCCTCCTAGCACAACTTCTGAAGCATAATACAAGAATAAGGAAAAAAGGGGCAGACCTTGGTGAACTGCAGAGTGCCATTGAGTCTATAAGGGACACACAGGAAGACATTAAGAGGTACTACTAATTAAAATGCTTTAAAATGGTTTAGAGAATAGTAATTTCATAGCTCTTTTTTTTTCTTAGAGGCTGATATGTATCTTTACTCTTCTCAAATATTGCTCATTGAAGATTCATAGTTTTCCTCTTAAGCTGCCTTCTGTAGGGAGCCATAACATAGTAGAAAATGCCAAATTGTCTCGTTTATAATTTACAGGATATTGTTTTCTATTTCACAGGGAGATCGTGGCCCTACGAAACAGAGTCACTTCTAATTCATCACCCTGGGACTACCATTCCTTGCAGTTTAAGCACTATGTCTTCATTTTACTCATGGTTGTGCTACAGCTTATCATTAATTTCTTGTTCAAATAAGAAATGTGAACAAGGGCCTTCTTGAACTGGAATGATCAAACTGTTACTGGGGACCATATTTGAAGCTGGACTTTAAATGATGCAATATTATGTAAAAGAACCGTGTAGCAACAACTTAAAGAACTTTGCCTTGGCGTTCATGGTTCAGAATCATACTTCTGCCTACCCAGTTGCAGTAAGAATTTTGTAAGTGCCAGTACACTCTTGCTCCTGGTGTGTGCCTCTGTCTCGCAGTCACATGACATCAGCCTTGTGTTTATATTGCATCATACACTGTACTGATGAATCTTCGCCACAGAATAGATCAAGTTAAACATTCAGAGGTCAGACCCTGTAGGTCGGATGTGATTCCTGTTACGGTAGAATGATAAACAGGCATACTTCACTACATATGAACTTACCATTTTTGTAATAAAGGAACTTTTGAAGTAGCCAACAGCTTTTGTAAATGGCATTGGGTGTTTGGAAGTAAACTTTTGCTTAAGGTCAAACAAATACATTATTATACAAAAAATCATGAGTGTTAGGAAATGGCAAGTAAGAAGCCAAAGTCTTTGGGAAATCTGCAACATAATGTCCTTGATTTGTTTTGGAAGTATGAGATTTT
Source organism: Lichenostomus cassidix (assembly GCF_008360975.1). Classification (NCBI taxonomy): domain Eukaryota; kingdom Metazoa; phylum Chordata; class Aves; order Passeriformes; family Meliphagidae; genus Lichenostomus; species Lichenostomus cassidix. Next base: position 36,416,778 of record NC_139480.1, on the reverse strand, counting down.
TATCCTGAATTACTATAGGCTTGTAAGCCAGCTGTTTTATAGTTTTAAAACTTCAGATTCATCATACAAACATTCCTGCATCTACTGTACAGAGCACATTTTTAGCAGTACAGCACCCAGGGAGGTACCATTTTGGTGTACTCTCTCTCTTGAATTGCAAATGTCAAGGATTTCTGGTATGTTTGTAAGTCTTGATAAATCTACAGCTTTGAATTTACCTTTGTGTATGGCCATGTCACAGTAAGCAGACAGAATGCTGATGCTAGGACTCGGTTATTTTTGAAACAAAATGTGAAGAGGAGGAGGTGAGTTCAGTGTGTAGCTTGAGCTGAATCTCCAAAAGGCAGTGTAGAATAGGATTCGGGTGCTGTCATGAGTACATTTGCAAATGAAAATGTGTGTGTTTACACAGGGTAAGCTCAGAAATTGTGTAATGGCTAACACCACATATCTCAAAACAAATGAGAAGAAAGTCCAAGTGTTCGTGAAATCCCTCCTTACTGCAAGTATATACTACCTACCAGAATACATGGATGCACCTTCTTAGTATGCTGTAGCCATACAGATTCACGTGAAGCTTAAATTTCAATTCAGAACCAGGGTTCCTAAATTTTTTATTTGAAGAAATATATGCATGTATAGTATTTGTAAAATTCCAGCAGAAGATTTAGTGCCGGTGTTTATCTGGTGAGTTCCGTGTGCCAGTCAAGCATACCAAGGCAAAAACAGGCTTTAGAATTGTAAAGGTATTTTCAGTACCCCAGGTGAGACAACAGGAGGATGAGTGGCATGATGTGAAGGACAGCCAAGTTTGTTTTCAGAGGATCCTCTCAGAAATCAAATACATCCTGGGCAGTGGAACAGTTCAAAAGTCATGTTTGGCTTTTTGTCATGGCCAGGTCATCCCTCTGCCTTGGGCAGCCTACCTGACTCTCCAGGTGATCTGCCTTTCTGTTCTGCATCAGTCTCACTAGTATTTAGTAAAAATACTGTTTACTCATTTGTCTGTCCAGCTTATATATTTCTGTGGCTGACACTTTCATGCACCTCCCCTTCTCTTTTAATCTTTCCTCTTCCTTGGGCCTCAGCTATGTAAAAAGTTTATCGTGTAAGCAGTGAACATCAGCATATTTCTTAGAGCTCCACATTAGCATGGTTTGGTCTTGAATAATTTTTCTGGCATGTGGTATGTTAACCAGATCTTGTAGCCATGGACAAGACCAAACCTAGTTGAACTTTTATTAAATCTACAGCTGATCAGGAAAAAAATGTGAATGTAGGAAGTCCCTTTGTAAACAAACAAAAAATTATAAATGCCTAAGTCTCTAAATGGAAACTGAAGTTGTTATCCATGTATGAAATGGTGTTTAGAAAGCAGAATATTATGGCATTCACTTAATCGTTCTCAGCCTGGAATTCGGCCATTCATTATTGCATTCAGATGTCAAAGCTTCACCTGTCTTAAGATCCATTCCAAGTCTTTAAACATACTCTGAACGTGAGAATAATCCAGTGAGTGAGATTTGGGCAATAACTTCAATCCCCTAAAGTAATATTCTGCTAAATTTGTGGTGCTGAGACTCTTGTCTGATAGTCACAAGCTTTTATCTCCCTTGTAAATAGCAATGTCCTTCTGCCTTTTCATGTTGATTTTTAAATCACGTCTGCATGCATTTTTGCATGGACCACATGGTAGTGACTGGATTTGACCAGCCAGTTGGCTGGCAGCTTGCTGTTGGACAGTGTCAGACGAAACAGATAGTCCATACCTGAAGTTCATGCTCAGCTCAATATAAGTATAAGACTTGAACAGAGCAAAACAAAATCCCTATGCTAATTTTCCTTTTCAGCTTATTCTTTAGAGTTGAATTCTGTTGAAGAAGTGGTTTTAGTGATGATCTGGAAAGAAAGGATATGTGATGGAAATTTCTGAAAAGTAAAATTGCAGACTTCTGTGAAACTATATGATTAGATACCTTAAATTCTGAAAAGTACAGTGAAAACCTAGTAATTCTTAGTTTGGGTTTTGTATGATGTTCCCTCATTTGAATAGATCAAAGAAACTTCTTCCCTGGTTTTTCCAGTACAGTTGGTCACAGACATGTATGGAGCCTTTTCTTTAATGCATCACCGCTGTCCTGTTTAGCCATGATGTACAGCAGATCTTGACTACTACCTGCTTAAGACTGAGCTCTGCACATATATAAAAATTGATTGTACAGTTTGCAGATATTTGAGGGCTGTGGCCTTCTACTGGTTTTTAAAGTTTATAGCAGCACTGGTTTTCACGTTTGATTTACAAATCTTGTTTTGTTTGGGGTTTTTTTTCTTGTATAGGAAATATCTGCAGAATTTATTGCCATGTGGTTTTGTTGGGTTGGTTTGTTGTCATATGCACTCTATGCCTTTAATTTGCCATTTAGGTACAGGTTGCCTAATTTGGTACAGATGATGTAAACTAAGTACATATGCTATGTGAAATGCAACAAGTGTCATTTTCAACAGTAGATGATATTTCTTGAATTTCACATGATTCCTTTTAAATAGTCGATAGTACTTGATAAGGGTATATAGCCTGGTTATTGTTTCCTTCCACTCCCTCGTGAAATTTCACAAATTATTTGAAAGGTTGTCCTGTAAAATGTAATGGTTGTAGTTTCTTCTTTTGTTTGCTGCCCTTCTGTGCCTTTGGCTTTGTTTTTTTCCAGACTGGTGTTTATGAAACGGACTTGTAATTCAGTGTTTCATATAGTTTCTTAAATACTTTTAATTTTGGCTATTACCATTGTTTATGTAAATAATGCGTAACAACAATTCTGTACATCTCTTAAGTTTTAATTATTTTTATTTCAAGAGTACCCACAAATCACAGAAAATTTAGCAGATATTCAAGTATTGTAATCAGTGCCTTCTTGATGGGTTTCTATGCCGTTCTGAGACATGTAAAGATTTGTCAAATTTGTGCCATATGTAATATCAAACCTTTTGTGAGGGCTGTTGTGTTTGAGAACTGATGTTCCTGCTTAGTCGGACGCTGTGGGGGAAAATCAGCTCTTGAAACATTACATCATTCCCTCTTTCTGGCTGGTGAGCCGAGAGCGGAGGATTTTGGATGTTTACAGTGAAACTGCACTACTTTGTGGTAATACAGAAATAGCTCAACGAAGTAACTTCAGGGGGAGATTATTTGGGCTTTTTCTCCCTAACTTGTTCTCCTTTCTGCCCTGCCCCGGCCTTTCGTTCTGCCAAGCGGGAAGATCAGCCCATCGGACACAGCGCCCGCTCTCCGTGCCGTGTGTCCCGCCGTGTCCCGGGCCGGGGCTCCCCGCTCTGGGGAGGGAGGGAGAGAGCTGTTTCGGGCCGCCTCAATAAACATGTGTCGCACTCGGCGTCTCTGGCCTCTGTGCGCGCCGGCCGGAAGGGGCGGGCAGGGCATGGCGGCCATGGCGGCCTCGGCGGCGGCCGGGCCGGAGCGGCTGTGGCGGGAGGCGGCGGCGCTGGCGGGCGCGGTGCGCGGCGCGCTGGGGCCGCGGGGCGGGCGGGCGCTGCTGCTGCGGCCCACGGGCGAGGCGATGCCGACGCGGGACGGGCGGCGGCTGCTGGAGGCGCTGAGCCTGGAGCCGCCCGCGGCCAGGTACCGCGGCGGGGGGGCCGGGCGGGCCCGGCGGGGGCGGCTCCCTAACGCTGCCCGTGTGCCCGCAGGGTGATGGCGGCCCGCGCCTGCAGCCTCCGCGCCGCGACGGGGGACGGCGCCAAGAGCTTCGTGGTGCTGCTGGCGGCCGTGCTGGGCGGGCTGCGGGCCGCGGGAGGCGGCGCCGGGCTGCGGCGGGCGCTGCGCGCCTTCGAGGCGCGGGTGCTGGAGCGGGCGGCGCGGGGGCTACGGCGGCACCTGCGAGCGGCGCCGGCCGGGCTGCTGGAGGCGCTGCTGGAGCCCTACCTGGCCGGCCGGCTGGGCCCCGGCGAGCGGCGGCTCCTGGCGCGGCTCTGCGCCGAGATGTGCCGCCGCTGCGCCCCGGCTGCCGCCGCCCGCCCGCAGGTGCTGCGGCTCCTCGGCCGGCACTTCGCGGAGCTGCACGCCGCCGTGCCCGGCCTGCCTCTGGCGAGCTCCAGGCTCCTGCCCGGCATCGTCCTCCGCAGGGACTTCGCTGCCTACTGCCCTGCGGACGGGGAGCTGCGGGCTCTGCTCGTCACCGAGCCCCTGCAGCCCTCCTTGACGGCCCCCGGCGTGGAGTTCGTTGTCCACTCCGAGGGTCAGTATCAGGCTTCCCTGCGCTGGATCGCTCAGAGGACAGAAGCCTTAATGAAACACTTGCAGAGCAACAATGTTAAGCTGTTACTGTCGAGTTCGAAGCAAGAAGAAGTGGTTGTCTACTATGCCAAATTATACGGTGTCTCTGTGGTAGAGTGCTTATCGTCGGAAGAAATGGCCCTTATCACTGAAATCACCGGCGTCTCACCTTACGCACCTTTCGGTGATAACATGGACAGAGCGATAACCGAAACTGCAGTGGTAACGTTTTGCCAGCCCTTGCTGCTCGTCTCCAAGAGATGTGTCCACATTGGCTTCAGCAGCGAGGGTGCCTTCCAGCCCCATTGCCTGGTCCTTTGTGGGCCGGTCGATGGCGTTAATGAGCAGCATGCTGCTGCTCTGCAAGAGGCGTTCACAATGCTGCAGCAGCTGTTTAAAACAGTGGGTCAGAGGGAGGGATGGAAAGCGGAAGGTGAGAGTCAGAGGGAAGCCTCAGATTCTTCTACTACTCAGAAACAATTGGTAACAGAAAGTACTTCTTGTAACAGTAACCAGGGGTCTGAATGTCAGCTGAAAGCAGTTAGTGATGAAACAAAAATCTTAGACCCTGGTAAAAGTGATTTGCTGGTGCACAGTCGAAAGAACCATAGCACGACTGTGTTAGTGGAACATAACACTGATGCAGTCACTACATGTGAGTGCCTGGATGTTGGCAAAGGTCTACAGAAAACGTGTTGCCATATAGTTCCATTTAAACAGGAGGAGAGTTGTGTAGGTGTTGCACGGGATAATTCCAGCTGCCTCATAGAAGCAGGGTCAGTTTTGCCAGTAGGAGGTTACTTTGAAATCCTGTTGCATTATTATATTCAGGACTATGCAAAACAGTGTCAGCAGGCAGAGGTAACTGTTGTGTCTAATGTGGTTGCTGATGCTTTGCTAAGTATTCCCAAGGCCTTGTACAGGACAACAGAACGAGACAGCTTCACCAAATTCTATCATGAAGCCATTAATTCACTCCAAAAAAATCAGCCATTGCCTGTAAATGATGAAGGCTTAGAGTCAGTGTATTGCAAATACCAGTTAGTCATCTCAGTTCTTCATTGTGTTACCGAGCTGCTCTCCATAGATTTAATAATTGGTATTAGGCGGCCACTCCAAGAAGTTGAGGATCGTGACTCAGAAGATGACTTTTGAAATCATTAATAAAGAATGGATTTGATTATATGTTGTTTTCTTGCGTCTTCTTGTCAAATGGGCATGTCTCAAAATTCAGTGTTAGAGACTGAAAGATATCTTTAAGACCTAATGTGCTTCTTCTCTTAGAATAAAAAGGCTAACCAGGTGAGATTGTGGAAAATGGGATTGTGAGGAGCATGAACTTAACATTCCGCGTGTGAGGAAGTGTAGCCAGTATCCACTGCAGAAGATGTGCAGTGCAGTCTCCATCCACATGCTGAGGATCCTGTGTACATTCAAGCCAAGGGTGAACTTTGCCTCTTTTGGCGGATTGGCTGTTTCTACAAGCTGGATGGCATTAGTTTTCTTGGCATGTTAAAAGTTGCGAGTGTGACATGAGCCACTGAACTTGCACATTACAAATCAAGGAGTGGGTTTTTTAGCCCTCATAATTAGGTGCATTAAATGTTTCTTTAAATAAAAATATTTCTGTATACATTGTGGTTTTGAATATAGAGGGAAAAACAGAACTGTTTTTATCCTATTCAGCACTGTGGCAGGCAGCAGTAAGCCACTGTGGTGTATCCTGATGAAGAATTTTCTGATAGGAGATGCAGCATGTTTATCTTCCATTGAGTTCATTTCAGTTGAACTAGAAGAGTTAAGAATAATTTGGCTTTATGGCAGTTGCTCTGGCAAATTAGTTTATGTGATGTTGCTTAGTACAACTCTTAATTTTAATTACCATGGGTTGAGTTGTGGTCCTGCTGTAAAGGCTGTGTCCTCATGGGAAAAGTTTAGCTAGGCACTAATGTTGTTCTGTGTGAAAAACCTGAGACAGTTCAGACCTTGCTCGTGTGGGATTTTATTCTGGGTTGTTTTTTTGGTTGGTTCTGTCTTTTCCCAATTCTTTTTTCCCCAAGATTTTCACCCTAATAATATTTGCTATAAGCCCAGAACCACCTGCATACATACCTCCCTTTCTGTTGGGTCCTAAAAACTACAGGTTTGATGGAGGAGGTTTTTGAGTAACTTGAACAGCTGCAGCTGATAATGGTATCAAATTGGTTCTCTGTGCATTTGCCAGTGTTGCATAATACTTAGAGTAATAGCATTTTTTTAAAATCTGCTGTTAAATAAAATTTAGTGGGGCTGTTTAAAACCATAGGTATAAATCATATTTATGTGCTGTACCTGAGATGGTTACAACTAGAAAAGAGATATCCCCCCCCATTAGTTGATACTGTTGCTTTTCCTTTTTCAGTTTCTTCAGAAGACTCAAACTACCAAAGTTCTTTCACGTGTTTTGACGGCAATGCTTTGTTTGACTACAACTTTCTGTTGAAATTTTACATATATTCCTGGTAATAAATATAAGACATTGTAATAATTTTTTTCCCTAATGCACTCTTACAGACATCTACATATGAATAACAGTAAAACTCAGGGCTCACTAGAGCGATTTCTTTAATAAAGAACTAAGAACAGTAATTTTTTTTGTTAGAATCTTTTGGCAAGTGCAGAGGTGGGGGAGAATTAAACAGGGAGGAAACAGAATGCCATTCTTGTTGCTACTATGTGCTCTTGCAAGCTGCTTAATGTGACAGGTCCAGTATGAGCCAAGAGAAATCTCTGTTGTGGAAGGTTTCAGAGCTGTGTGCCCTGCTCTGCCCCGACTGTGTCAGGAGCTCCCACCAGCCCTGGCACTTCAGCAGGAACTTGGGTCTGTATTTTAATGTTGTAATGAACTGATGAGACAGTTTTGCTCTTGCACAAGTTTCTGCATACTCTCTTCAAACCACTGACCAACTTGCTGGCCAAAGATGAATTACTTGCTCTGTGGTAGTCTGACAACTGTGGCATGGAACACGTGAAGCCTGGCAGCAGCGGGAGTTGTCTGCAGAAGCAGCTTTTTTATTCCTGATCAAGGTGCTGTCTAAATAAAGAGAATACTGGATCATTTCACATTACTTTATACCATTTGCACATTTGGTCACTTTCAGATTTACTGCAGTTTTCTTTGAAATGTTAAAAATATTTTTTTTATATGAATGGTGTTCTGGTTGTTTGATTTAAATTGTGTCATTCTTACTGAGAAGAAGAAAGTCCAGAAATTTTATCGTATATAGAACTCTTGCGTGCCAGAGATAAAGGAGGATTAAAAAATGACAGTTATATAAAACTTCTTTTTTCTGACCTGCTTCTGGTGAAACCTCTTGAGTCTGAAGATTCATTGAGGCAGGAGCTGTATTTCTTTGACTTCTCCGTCCTTTTATATTTTATGAATGGTCAGTTTTCCATTTTGAACTACTGTTTTCCTGTTCTGTCTACAGAACTGGGAACATGGCAGGCTTTTCCTTTGGAGAGGAATCTCCCTTCTTTGTCCTGGTCTGCAGAAATGGATGCTTGTTCAGGATTTGGCTGTTTGGTTCCAGTCCTGGAGTCTAAGCTCATTACAAGATGTGCACCAGCTCAAGGAAAAAAAAATAAAAGCATTAACTTAGTCTCTGAAGAGAGGAACAGATTTACTGCTGGACTCAGCTCTTTCTTATCCTTAGGAGTCTTCTCCAGTAATTAGCCTGGAAGTGTAAACATGACCTAATGTTAGAAAACATCTAGGGTTCACTGCTGTCCCATCTACCCTTTAAGAACAAGGCTGTTTGTACCCTGAGAAGCAGCTCAGTCTGTTCTGGGCTCTGGCTCAGGTGCTGTCACTGCCATTTCTGCTCTGCTGATGTTTCTGACCTGCTTCAGCAGCTGCCTGCCATTGCAGAGGCTGTTGGGCTGTTACTGTTCCTTGGAACCTAAGCCTTGGGTATGCAATTATTCATGACATCTTGCAACTATCTTGAATTTTAAAGCTATCTCTATCTGTAGCTTGCCCTTGGGCAGGGGTACAAGTGATCTCTTTGACACAATGACAGGGACCAAAGAGGTTACCTGGGACAGCTTGAGAGAATGTGTTTACTCACTCAAAACCACAGGGAGCAGTGTGCTGGGGCGTGCACTGGGGTTGTAACAGCCTACAGGTTTTTCTTCATGCACTGTTTTGCAGAGATTATTTCTGTTTTGCGCTATTATTCTATTATATTTCTAAACAGGGGTTGGCCTCTGTGCAAGCTGAAGGTCAGGTACACATGGACTTGTGTTTCAGCTCAGATCCAGACTTTAAATATGATGTAAATTCAGGGATACTGATGTTAATAGTCTAAGATTAAAAGAATGGTTTTAAAAAAACTTCATGTTAAACTCTCCTTTTTGCAGCCCTTAGCAAATTTGTATTCTGCCCCACATGAAGTTCATCAGAATATTTTGAAGGCATTCACCCCACACACAAGAAGTGTAAGTATATTTTAAGCAAGGTAATGGTATTTGTCAGGTAGCAGATTCACATATACAGGCAGGTAGGTTTTGTTTAAATTTCAACACCCCCAGTTTTTAATATGTGTGTCTAGTAAGGTACAGTGAGACTAGGCTGAAACCACCTCCTGCATGCAGTTCTTTAGAATAGGAATAATCTATTTACATGACAGGAACACACTTTTTATTTGTTGATTTGTATGGGGGTCAAGTCTGAACAGAGTTTTGCAGGTGCTGGGACCACACCAAGACAGCCTCTGTTCCCCAGCTCTCTTGGAGCCACTGTCCCTATTGCTGACCCTGCCAGCTCCTCATTGCTCAGCACCTTCCCTGGCCCTTCTCACTGCTCTCCATGACACCAGCTCCCTGGTTACCAAACAGGTATTGCTTAACTTCTTTAGTGCAAGTTATGCAACCTGAGTGTGGCCTTACATTTTCATCCATGCTTAGCTGACCTTCAGCATTTTTGGCAGCTATACAGAGAGCATCGTGAAATAGGAACCAGGCACAACAAAGAATATTATTCTGTTGTGCCACAAATCTCATGCTGCTGAATCACATTTGTAAGAGGGGATGGGAGAATTCAACAATTTATTTAGGAACATAACTGTATAGTGACATGTTCTATATTTTTCTGCGTATTTTATATGCAGAAAAATACATATTGTTTCTGTTGTTATCTCTAGAAGTCATCTTCCAGAGCCCAAAGGTAGGGGATTAATCACACTATGTGAGAAGATTAGGGAAGATTAAATTATTCAGTTGCATCTCTCTCCTATGTCGCTGTTGAGCCGCTAGCAGAGTAAAGAAGCCAGTTCTCAGTGGCAAGAAGGAAAGACCTTTATTGTTTTGATTTCATCATATATATAGAGTTTTCAAAAGTCACCCAGATTGGTCAGTCAGAAACCTCCCCCTAGGCCTGATTGGCCAGGCCTGCACCGTCCAGATCTTGGGACACTGTTTTTAATAACATCCAAACTTTATTTATAAAACACAAAAGGAATTCTCATGGGAAAGACCTGTGCTAGCCACACTCCTGGACTTCACTAGAATTGCATTCATCTGTTCTAAATTTCCTTTTTGTTACATGGCAGATCTTCTATTAGTGGTAAAGACTTCTGTTTTCATTGACAATTTTTTTTCTATGCTTGTTTAGGTTAATCTGTCCTCTTGCATATTTTTTTTAGTCAGGTTCTTTTAAATCTCATGTTAAGAGAGAAACTTCCAATGTTCAGTTGCAAAATTCTCTTTAGTTTAATTTTGATCTTGACATCTAAGAAACTAGTTTTGTCACTAGTAAACCCAAATATTAAATTCTTGTTCTATTTACTGTAGTGTCTATCACATTATTGCTGTTCAAACCGAACAAAACAATAGAGTAAATGTCTGATTTTAATACCAGTCACTTTGGAAATGCATTGGCTGTAATTAACACGATTATAATTTTGCAGCATCATTTTGTGCAAGGTGTCATTTGTATTCTGTTAATGAGACTAGAAATAGACGTTTGGATCTAGGATTATGCAACTTACTTCTCCCTTAATAGAATATTAAGCTAATAATTACTTCTAGGAATAAGAATTTTATTTTTTGCATTCCAAAACTAAAAACAATAGCAAAAATTTAAGAGATGTAATACATTGTAGCTCCTTATTTATTATATGATTCAATAAAGGACTAGACTTTGTAAGCGATGCCTATTCCTGTGACAGTTAAAGCAATGCACTCTTTTTAAAAACAGTCCTAGCAAAAAGAATACAAAATAGTTTTCCATAGGGACACTATTTGTGCTGGTTCAGCAGACAGTTTATTTCTCACAAAGTCACCAGCAGATAAAAGAACTGTTACACTGAGGCTTTGCACCAGTGTGGGATTAAGGGCACATCAGTAATACTCTGTCCTGCATGGCTGTGTCCTAAGCCATCTACAGCAGAAATCGCTATAAAAGATAAAATTTCCATTAAATGTGTTTTTAAAAAGGTTGCTTGACTGAACAGATTTTCTAATCTGTTCTTATTTTGAGATTCCCAGTAAAAACAATCCAGCATGGTGATCTTGCTTTTGATAAGAATCATGACCTACTTTCAGTGGGTGTCTTCATTTTGCAGGCTAAGCATCTGATTAAATATTACCTTAAAATGGGAATGCAGAGAGTGAACATCATAGCAGGGCTTTCTCTGTGTACGTGGGGAACAGACAGCTCCAGATGAGAGTAACATCCACTGAAATATTAACTTTAGATCTGATATGTCTGGTATCATGTATAAGGATTATATTTATATGCCATTGCTTTTGGAGCACTGAAAGTGATTGTAGAAACTGCTGGATTATATTATATACCTATATCTTATTATAGAGCAAATAAACTGCTTGGGAGCTGTTTCCTAAAATCAGAAATGCTCTGTAGCTTTTAATTACTGATGCAGTACTGAAAAAAGTACAAAATCGTCACAATGTACTGAAAAAATTTTAATCTGTTATCAGTGTTGACTGTACTGGAGATGTTTATTGGCACGAGGGTTTTTTAATGTCCTAGTGTTAGGAGTATAATCCTGAGGAGCAGTTGCCCACAGCACAGCTGCTGCCATTCCTGTTGGTACTGGGGGTAGCTCTGCCCTTGCACTCCAGCAGTTACACAAAGACAGGTCCTGCTATGCCAAGCTTAGATGTGGTACAGTTCACCTTACCAGAGTGTTTAGGATTGAATTTCAGTAGCTCAGTAAATCTTGCAAGCTGTAGGTAGGTGGAGGTTTTTTTGGGGTGTTTTTTCCATTTCCAAACAACGAGTGCTTATAATGCAGCAAGTATCGGAAATGACATCCCTTGTAATCTGAGACATTTTTGTCACCTTGCAGAATTTTTCAGTGAGATGCATTTTAAGCCTTGTTGGTTATTAGCAAGTAGTATCAGCATCATTTTCTTCTAGGAGTCCCCTCTGTTTAAAGGTTTGCCACCTGGGCCATAATCCTAAGTGTTGCAGAAGTTGCAAGAGGAGTCAATGTGTATGACGCAGTAAGCAAGAATTTTTCTCCTCCTGTGTCACTGCTGCTTCTTTCTTTTTGACTGTAGAGCTCATGAGACAGTGAAATATGGTAATAACTCCATGGGTGTGTGGGTGGAGAGAAGGAGGGACAAGAATAAGAGAAAACAGGAGATGAGAAGACCCAGTTCAAAAGGAAGAGAGAGGAAAGATTAAGGTTGATTGATGAATAGAGCACAGAAAAGGACTGTCATGTAGAAGGAAGATTATAGTCTCAGATACATGAATGGGGAGAAGCAGCCCCAGCTTCCACACCTTCCTCCCTGGAGAGGCAGCAGCAAAGGGGAGACATTAAATTTTGCTCTTCTCTTGGAAGAGTAGTAGATTGTAGTTGCCAAATGGAAAAAGATAAAATCCATAAAACTGGTTTTCTCCTGTCCTGGTTTAGGGGAGTAGCTACCTTGGAAAGCATTAGGAGCTGTGGAGACAAGCTGTCTGCATATCTCAAGGTGTCCTGGGCTGTAAACTTGCAACAGCCTGAGATAAAGATTCACATTTCTGTTCCTGAAGCTCAGAGTCTAGGAGTGGGTAAGAAATTACTGGGTGTGGATTACATTTATTTGGATAGCACATCTTGTCCTCGCTGTCCTGAGCCTCTGCACTGTGCTTTGATCCTTAGGTCTCTGGAAGGTAGAGGCTGCTATCAGTAATGCAGATTTTGGCTCCCCAGCCTCAGTGATGAGGGGTTTGGGGCTCGAGCTTTTGTGGAGCCTTGTGCCTGGGGAACACCCCCAAGTTCGTGTTACAGGGCACCTGGTGAACAGCACAGGGCTGTAATGGGAAGTTGCTGGGCTTACTGCTTTGAAAATAATTGTGTGAACTCTTATTTAAGTCATAAATCATCAGCTGATGAATTTGCCATCTGCTAGGCCTTAGATAATGAATCTAAATTTACTTGTGTAAAAGCATAGAAAGCCTGTCTAGGACCTCCAAGCTTATTTTTCATGGTGAAATATAGCAGGAGTTCAGTGCTTTTGACCTCCATATTGAATTGTAGGGGAAAAGAAATCATTTTCTTTTGTGGTTCTGACTTCTCATAAGACTGAACCATTTTAAGAGAAACAATTCTTCTAAAAATCATAGATTTCCAGCATCTCCAATGCCTATCCAGTATTGATAGCATCTTGTTTGTTTAATAGCTAGCACTTAGGACCATGAAAAAGGTCTGTCTCCCTGAAAGCAGCAGGTTTCTGCCTCTTCATATTCAGACCCCAAACCTCTAATTCAAATGTATTCAAATGATTATAAACAGAAGATGTTGAATTGACAGAGTACCAAACCAGTACAATTAATTGCCTAGCACTTTAGAACAGAAGATGATTGATACCAGATTTTTTTAAATAATAGTTCTTATTGCTTTTCTTTAAAAAAAAAATATATATATATGGTTGAATTAAAATGCATGAACCAGATAATTGATAATTTTCTTGATATTGTATTTAACATATTTGAGTTTTAACCATTTGTTCTGTGGTTCCTCTAGGGCTTTGTAAATATGATTAATATCTGATTTCAAAAGCTTTTTATTGATTCAGTAACTGCCTGACTTTGGCTGTAACATTTCAAATGCAAAGATCAAATTATAATAAAAATGTGGGAAACATCTCTGAATATCTTGTAAACCTGATTCCATGAACCACTGGGGAAAACTAGTGGATTTTGCCTTCTGGAGTTTTAAAACAGTGTGTGCCTGAGGTCAGGATTGGGTCCCAACCAGCTGCATCTGCAAACTCTGTTTAGTATCTCATAAACTGTGCAGCTTTTTAACATTTGTTCCTTTACATTTTGACACTGCTCAGGTTTATAACGAAGTCTGGATTTATATCAAAATGCAGGGAAATAAATTTCTCATCATTATTCCCTCTGGATTCCTGTTGTCAGAATGAGTGGGTGTTCATGTCAGAAGGTAGAATAAATGCTAGTGCCTTGAAATGCTGCCTCTACAGCTCCTAATGGTGTTGTACTTGTCATTGTGAGCTTTCCAAATGCTCCGGTTTTGAACTTGGAATAAATTTGCTCCACTCGTAAAAACACCCACGTCTGTAGGAAGAAATGTGTGCATGTACCTTTCTTCAGTTTCCATAATGGGACATGTGTTTTCCCTCCCTAATTTTCCTCCCTGGCACTGTTTTGATGTGCCACGTGACACTGGCCACTGCTTATCCATATTCTTTCCTCAAGGTTGAGAGTTGTCATCTTTTGTTAAAATCTTAGATGCCAGAATTTCTCTTGACTTACTACTTATATGTTCACATTTTTTTAATCACCCTATTCAAAAGAGTCATTGAATGATTCAATAGAGAATAGCAGATATGAATATTCAATTTAAAGAAAGCAAATACTGAGGACTTTTCACAATAACAGGCATTTATTGTAAAAATAGCTAACCAACAGTTGATCTTCTGCAGGAATAGCTATTAAATACCATGGAGTGAAGATATCACCCGGAGGAGGAGGCAGAGTTTAAGACCCCAGGATTTTATCATTGCTGCCACTGATTTACTGCAAAGCCTGGAGTAAGTCAGTTAATGCCCCACATGATTAATTTTTCATCATGAGATATTAGTGGGCTTCGTATTTATAGAGGTTTCAGACCATGCTTTAAATCGTTGGGAATTCAAGGATAGATGTAAGTGCAGTCACTGTGTGTTTAAAAAAATTAAGGAAAAAAACTCAAAAGTATTAGATGTCCTCTCAGTCTCTCAAACTCTCAATTATCTTTTTATAGAGTGAGGAAAACTGTTTCTATGAGAATTGCAGATAGTGCATATTTTATTTCTTTACCCATGGCTACTGTAGGAAAACGGAGTTGCTAATGAGGAAGCAGGCACCATTTCCTTTCCCTACTAATAAAAGACCAGATCCCTCACATGCTAAGCATTTCTGCATGCAGTACATTGAAATGTTTAAAATGCAATGGCTTTAATGAGCCCTTCCCTTTCCCCTGCTGCAGCTCCATATTTTTTTCCTGTATTTCACTGACCCGGTGCTTGTGATTTGAACTCCAGGCAGCTTGGAACAAGTGAAAATCAGGATATAGGCTGTGTAGCCTAGCCAGGACAGGTAGCAGTGACTTCCAAAAGGTGCAAAGGAAGCCCTGGTATCCCTGGCTGAGCCATCCTTCAAGGGCAAGCTGCCTCCCTTCTGGAGCTGGCATGGCCTGTGTGTGGTATAATGATGTCCAGGCCAATTATATGACCTTCTCCTTACTCAGCCAACCAGGAGTATTGCCATACTGCCTGGCAACAGCTCTGTCTGTCTCCTAAAAGCAATGGTGGAAAGGTGTATGGAAAACACTGCCTGAGAAACTCTTTCTTCTTCCAGTGCAGCCAGATTTTTAATTTATTAGTTCCTGAATCCAAGTCCAGATCTAATTTTTAAGGAACAACAAATTGTTACCTAGTGTGTCACTTGGTTTGCTAGGAGACTGGGTTAAGTGTGCAGCAGACTACCCATGAAACACTGGGTGATTACATTAACGTGAAACATGTAGAGATGGAGACTGTTTAGTGGGTTACACTTGTCACATAATTCCAATATTTGCTTCTATTGATCACCAGCACAAGTGAAAATGTCTTGCAATTCTCCTTTGACTGCTAAAGTTTTAACAGTCTGCATGAAATAGTCCACACTTTGGAAGACTTACTACTGCCATTAAAATGGTGAGTCCAATGCCTACATATTTATAATTTATCTCTGTAATTTTGCTTCTTTCTCCATAGATACTGGAGATCACATTTTAAAAAATATTAGGAATTTCATATTTACACTAATAACAGGTCCAACACAAACCTCTAGGTCAAAATAAGATACTTATCTGGGGTTCTAATCCACATTTCAAGCCTTCAACCCTAATCCACACAAGAGAATGAAGGAATTTTGCTCAGATTTGTCCCAATGGACCAAAAGCAACATTTTCTGGGGGTTGTGAGAGATTATTTGGATTGCTTGGGAGTCAGCTGTATAATACTTAATTGACATAATGCTATTTCTATAGCAATTCTTGTACTCTGAGTGTATAGTGTATTAGATATTTATTTACTGAATTACATATGTTAGTTGTAGTCAGACTGTTACGATGCTCTGACTTTGAACTTGAACTTCCACAGGTACCTTGACAGAACATCCTAGCAGTAAAGACAAAGAGGCATGATTGTATTAAAAAGCTGATAAATTATTCTGAAGGTTACATGGGAAAGTCAGAGAGAACTGAATCATATGCCATTAGCAACTGAAACACCAATTTTATGTTTAAAAAAACCAAAAGGTTGATGCCTGTTGCTCATAAAACAAGCAACAGATTTGGATTAAAATCTGACTGCAGCTGCAAAGGAGATTGACTGGAGAAGCCCAACCCCACCAGTGCACGGGTGACATTAAATGTCAGAGTACTGATGAAACTGGGCTACTGATGAAACTGGGGGGGAAGTTTTTTTTGTCTTTACTGTACCACAGAGGGACAGACTGGTTTCATGCCCTGGGCCATGCATAGCTGGAAAGCTGCCTCGCCTTACTGCCTGCTGAAAGAAGTCACTTGCAGTGATTTGCCCTAATAAATAAAAATCAAATTCCCAAATACAAATGGAAAAGATACCGACTGTACAGTCATGGAGCTTGAACTCCCCTTTGCATTTTGTGAAATGGAGATGTCTTTTGTTTCCTAAATTCAAGACACTCTACAGAACCTGAGTTCTCACTGGATGGCAACTTGTAGGTTTTAAGTTTATGAGGCAAGGGACATTTGGGAAGGGCTGATGCTGAACTCCAGAGGGCTGATGAAATATTTCCATGGACTCCATAAATTTGAATTTAGACTGCAAGTGCTGTGAAATGAGAATGGGAGTCAGGGATTGGACTGAGGTGGCCTATTTGCATTTCTCTCCAGTTTCATTGAGAGCATCCTGCATGTTTATCGAGCCAAGGATATCTGCTGTCTGCAAAGCAATGACTCCCAGTTCCTGCTGAGATGCCAGAGCTGCAGGAGACAGAACTGGCTGTCTTCCAAAGGCGAGCTAACATTCCCTGAGATGCAGCAGCATCCCATGCTGGGGTAGGCAATCTCTCTCTGACTGCTGTGCGTGGCACTAGAAAACCTTCCATAGGGAGGAGAATTTTTAAAAAAGAAAAAATTCTTTGTATCAGTAATGAAAACAGATGTTGGCCTCAGATGGCACAGCTGCTTCAAGTATCCTGGATACTCTTCAGAGCCTTATGCAAAAGCAGTTTAGGTACTTTTATACTAAATGAAGCTGGTTTCCCTCTATCTCTTTTTTTAACCTGAATGAAAGGAAGCCTCTTTCTTATCTCTTTCCCTGGAGGCCTTCCTCCTATGCCAGACACTGCCTGAGAAAACAGGTAAAGGTTGTGCACGCTCCCTCTGTTGATGGTCTGCTTGAAATGTCACCAAATGATGATGGAAGAACCAGGAATCCTGAGAAACTTCACAAGCATTTGCTTGGTAGGTGTTAAGCAACAGATTAAAGACTGGAGAGCCCCTTGGGCTGAGCCAAGAAAGGCTTGCCTTCCTGACAACTGCATGGCAGGTGACTGCAGATGAAGGCACACTGCTAAAATTCATATCTGTGTATGATTAAATGGTGTTCTTCACTTGCTTTATCCACTTTTCTACTTAGTTCATGTACTGCATTTACTTAGTGTTTTTTGCTAAGTGGTGGGCTTGGTGCAGTTGGCTGTCACAAGAAACAGCAGAGGAGAAAGTTCCTTCCACAGGAAAGACACACATTAAAAATAACATCACCCCTTGAGGAGGCAGTAGTTGACACTGGAACTTTTCAACTCTCTTCATTTGCTAATGTTATAAAAGTTGGCAGCTCTTTGAATTGGTGACAGCCCTCTAAATACATCACGGGGTTTGGTTTGTTGTTTTTTTTTTAAATAAGTAATCCAGCAGAATGGCAAAGTACCTTTGGAAAGAAGAGCACTGTGATTTTAAGTTCATCTAGAAGTTACAGAGAAAAACACAGCCTGACTGTTAATTGTTTTACTTCAATGCCTTTTGCTGATATTGAGAGCTTAGAAGAGCTCAATAGTGATTTCAATTACTTGGATGTAAATCCAGAAAATGACAGTGGAGTTGGTCCAGATTTACATACGGACAAATGAGATTTTAAGAAATGCCTGTATAGTTTCCTTTCAGGCCTCAGATATAATTATCTTAATTAGCCTCTCAATTCAAGGGTCTAATTTCCACCATGGTTAATGAATAACACTTGGTGACTGAATTATCTGATTTGAATTATCATTTTTAGGGAATATTCTAAAGATTTATAATGAGAAAAAAAGCCTCAGAGTTCTCCAGCTTTATTTTTCCAAATATAAAGACTAAATATAGCATGTGTTCCCCAGAAAATGTGAGTGACAGGGATTAGTAATTCATGAACAACATGGCCCATTTACAGTCCTACCAGCACAGAATTCACCGTGGCATGGAGAATATCAAACAAAACAACTCAGCTGACTTCCGTGGATTTAAAACAATGAGGAATAAAGGCTTAATTCAGACTAAGGCTCCAAATGCTCTCTGGATTTAGTTAACAGTAATGAAAACATTGAATAATAGCTAAGAAATAAGATGAAACCTGAATTTTAAAAGGCTGGCAAATAATTAATTAAATCCCAAAAGTATTGAAAGTTGTAGTTGAAGATGAAGCTGTGCTCTGTCATGAGGCTTTGCTCAAAAAAGACTTTTCAAAAGTCCCACCAAACCCAATGGATTGCATTTAATTGTCAGTGTTTTAGATCACTACCAGCTCATTCCTAGAGGTGGTACGCTGTGACTATGAGCAGCCCTTCAAGTCTACAGTATTTCTTAGCAGTTGATAATTTTCACATGGTTTTCCTTTAAAATAGATCTCTGGACTGGGTTGCAGGGGCCCCAGTTCCTCAAGGCTCATTTGGGAAGGGAGCATTTTACGCTTGGTGCCCTGGGCAGGCGTGGAAAGCTGAGCAGAGCGGAGCGGAGCAGAGCAGAGCTCCCAGGCAAGTTGTGTCCCATGTTAGTGGTGGAGGAAGGGGGATTGTGTGGTAGCTGCCACAGGGGCTCCAAGCCATCAAGGGGATTGATGGTAGTGGCTCTGAGCAAGGATGGTAGAGCACACTCCAAACCCCTGTGAAGGGACACCAGGCATATGCCACTATGGCATGTGGCACTCAAGTATTACAACTGCCTTCACATCCTGCTGTCTGTACAGTACACCTGCAGTGCCAGCAAAGGAGCAGCAAGCCTCAAATGTCCAGATATTGTTGGGTAAGCTATGGGATCAAAAACCTTTAAATGACTGGCATATCTCCAGCTTTTGAGACTCATACTGCTGGCATGTTTTTTGCTGTGTTGCCATGAAATAATGTGGCAGTTTGAGCAGGAATTGCTGTCCTTCTCAACAGAGGTAACATGAATTACCCAACAAAAGCACTCCTACTCACCATCTTAAAATATTGCATATGGTATCCTCAGAACTGACCCTTTCACTGATACCACTTTGGTTTGTTCTCCCCAGCCAACATCTTAGAGCACAGCCTGCTATTTACGCCTGCCCAGTCTTTTTCCACTGTCATGCTTCTGGAAAAGAAGAAGTTGGTCCAGCTGTACCTCAAGTGGCTGTGGATAGGAGAAGTTTATGTGTTTGCTGCCTTTTCTTTCCTTACAGAAGTAGGCCAAGTTCTTGCAACTTTGAGTTTCGTTGTGTACCACTGCTTTGCTTCAGGTATAAATCACCCACAGCAGGCATTTGCTGCCTGCTGCACTACAAAGCACCAGACATTATCTGTAAGCATTGCACACAGTTTTGCTGCAGTTCAGTAAACAATGTACATGGCTGCTGTGCTCCAAGTGAGTCAGAGACCTAGAAATGAGCTGTTACTGAACAGCAGGGTACAAACCAGGCCTTTCTTTACCCAATCCAAGCACATAAAGCAGGTTATTGCTGTAAATCTTTCTCTCTGGCCTTTTCTTCACTGCAAAAAGGGGTATGTTCCTAATGTCTGTTAGAGATCCAAACCACAAATATATTAAAATGTATTTGCTTGTTTATTGCAGCTTTTTAATCGGCCAGCTCCTGTGATGCTAATAAGAATGAAGAAGGCACCTTTGCCCATGCGTGGTTTTGTTCTTGGTGTACCCAGGGCAGTAGCTTTATCTTTGGAAAGCCAAAGCCATCTTCTCTCATTTTTGTTTTAACTTACTAGGAAAAAATCTTCACAGTACTTGTGCTGGAATCTGCTAACAGCCCTGTGTCCGTAAGTCCAGTGAGTGAAGTGGCGCAGGATAAAAGCCTCATGAGGGCTCAGCTTCCATCAGGAGCTGGGCCTGAAGGAGGAGTTGGGCTGGCAAGCTGGCCACCAGCCCCTGCTGGCACAGCTGCCTCTGACCCTGCTTTCCTCTGTGCTTCACCCTCTGGGCTGGGGAGAAAGCAGCTGGTGTGACGGGTGTTTGGCTTGTGGCTGTGCCACAGCAGCCCTTGGCGTTAGAAAAGCACAAGGATAGGTTTGCTGCTGAAATCTGCAGCCTTTCCTCTGGTAAAGCCATGGATTAATCAGCAGGAGTCTCCTCAGTTATGTGTGAATGATGTAATCGATGGAAAGTGGATTCCAATTTATTTTTGATGGCTGACAACAGATACCTTGCTGTGCCTTACCTTCCCACCCTTCTGACTCTGCCTTCTGACATTTCTCTTCCCCTGCCCAGCCTACCCCTGTTTTTCTTAATTTTGGTTTTTTCCCTTCTGGTTTTAATTTAATCCTTTTCTCAACAAATAAACAAAACTTTCCGGTGAAATTTGCTCTGCATGAATGAAACATTGTCATGCTTTTTCTCCCTTACCTTTAATAAATGTTACAGGATGAACAGTTTCCCATGTTAAATAAATAGAAAATAATTAAGAAAACAAAGTGAAAAAAGTGAATCTCACTATCCTTTTTCTGCTGACTGTAAGATAGAAGCAGGAATCATGAGCTATCAGCCATGTGTGGCCTGCAACCAAAAATCTTCCTGAAAAATGGGAGAAAGCTTCACATGCCTCACCTGTGGAAAGGAAGGAGGCTCACCTGATACAAAGGCTGCAGACAGTAGCTGCTGGCACAGGTGCTGCCAGGGAATCATGCACAGCTGAGTAGTGAGGCAAACTCCAGCAAAACTCAACCTATAATTAGCTAATTCCTTCGTGAGCAATTGGCATCAAGCAAGTGAGAAGTCAGCTGTGAAAGAGAGGAATGGCAGATGGACTGGCTTAATACTGGGGGGGTTGATTGGGTATTTTTGGTGCTTTTTTTCCTTTTTTTCTTTCTTTCTTTTTTTTTTTATCCCCTCTTGGCTACTTTTGGTTTTTTTCTCTTTCCCTTTATTCTGCCTTGTGCACCTACAACTCTTCCTCTCTCCTTCTCTCCTTCCCTCACCCATGCCTGGGATGACAAGCAGATATAATGCACTGTCAGCTCATCTGTTGCAACAATTTTTCCCTCCTGTGAAACTGAATCTGAAATAAAACTTTGGGGAACTGACCCCAGAGGAGTGCATGAGCAGACTCCATGCAGGGGTGGCCCTGGGAGAGAGTAACTCCAGGAGGACCCAATTTTCTCAAATCTTCTAATAAGTAGCTTCTGCCTGTACCTCAGATGGGATAAATCCATTCAGTTACAGCTTGCCTGCTGGCACATTTTGGTTTTAACAAATCCAGGGCAACTGTATGTTTACACTCAGACAGACATTTACCCAGACAGTGCTTGCCTCCACATTTGCAAGGGGCTGACGTGCCCTGAGTACCACAGGCTGGTCAGGGCCAGCTGCCCAGCGCTTGGAACAGGCTGCCTGCTCACTGGGGGCTCCTCCTGAGGCGTTTACACACTTTGCATGGCCCAAAGCAGCAGCCTTGGTCTCCAAGGAGGGGTGCAGGTGGATGGCCTCCCCCAACCCACCTGCACCTCTTGCGCCAGGTCTACAGAGGAAGGCTGCTGCAGCTCCTGGGAATCCTGCTTCAGCTGGATTTGAGTAAATCTTGCCAATTGCAAAGGAGGTCTCCCATGGCAGTTTTTTGCAGCAAATTTTCTTGTTCTTTGTGCATGGCTACAGACCTGTCCTACCCTGTACTTGTGTCAGTTTTAACATCTGTGCCCATCTGCACATAATAAAAGCATCTGCTCCTGAGACAATTGACCCTGAGACAATTTCTGATGAATACATGTGAATTCATTGAAATGTGAACTTGGGGGGTTGCTTCAATGCAGAGTTACTTTCCCCTGCTAATTCAGGCCACATTGGTGGCACAGGCATTTGTGCTCAGGCAAAAATTGCTGCACAGCTCGTGGGTACCTGATCCATATGAGCTCCTGGTTTGTTTACCTCCCCTAGAACTGACTTGAGGGCTGGAGTGCTTCAGGCAAGCTCCAGGAAACCTCTGCCTGCTGGGCCTGCCTGCACAGTGTCTGGCACACCTCTGGGGTGTCTGGTCACACAGCTGAACATCCAGATTGGTCCTTCCTTCTGCCTTCCAGAAGGGGAAGAAGATTCATCCCTGGAAGTGCTCAAGATCAGCCTGGAAGGTTTGAGCTACCTGGTCTTGTGGAAGGTGTCCCTGCTCATGGCAGGGACATTGGAGCTAGATGGTCTTTAAGGTCCCTTCCAGCTCGAACCATGCAATGATTCTGTGAGAGAACACGGCTTTTCTGCTGTGTCACCTCAGCTTTGGTAAGAATTGGCTGCCGGAGGGAGCTGCGGCCTGGCAGAGGGGCAGCACACACTGTGCTCCGGCAGGCAGCCAGCGCTGCCGCTGCCAGCTCGGCCTTACTCATGGCAGCACGGTCATCCTGGGACACCTCGGCAGCCCTGAGGCAGCCTACATGGGGTGAGCAGTCGTGATTTGAGTGGGCACTGCTGAATTAGCCAGAGAACTCATCTGCTTTGGCCACGGGGCACAAAAGGCAGGTAACCTGTTCTCCCCAGGAATGCTGCACCCAGACTCAGATGAGTTTGCCCAAAGCAATGGTGCTGCAGCACAGAAAGGCCTTGCAAAATTACGGCCTTGTTGCCCTTGTAAAATCCTTGCTGACTTCTATTACTTTGGCTAACTAGAAAAGCATTCTGGAAGTGACTCAGCTAAACTGGAGGTGAAAAACAAGTTACATAATTGTACAACAATTATTAGAACCAGTAAGTGCTCCCACCATGGGGCTCATGGGTGGTTACATGTGATGCCTGTTCCTATCATGGTCTACGGGAAGTTAGTTAAGCACATTTGTTGTGCCTCACAAGTATGTAAACTCATAACAAACTAACAGTTTAAGAACCTTGGATTTTGGCAATAAAGGGTCTTCGCCATACCATCCTGGAGATCCTGTGTTTAAGGCTGCACAATGGAGAGGGACCTTGTGGGGTACAGTTGCCTCATGCTTGGTGGTACAGCTCTCCCTGTTTCTGCACCGCTGGAGCACCACCTTTGCACAGGAAAACTTGGCAGCCATCAGGGTCTGACGGGTCCCATGCTAGCAGAGTGTGCACAAAGGCTCCTGCCTCTGGGCACGAGGTTCTCTGCTCACTCTGCACCACACACAGGAAGGGGTGTGTGCACCTGTGTGTACGTATGCAAACATGCACAGATATAGGTGTGTGTATGTACGCCTATGTGTAATAGCAGCTAAACTGGCCATGCAGGGCAATGCCCTGTCTCAATGAACAGCTCTCCTGCTGCACACGGTCAGGTTTGGGGAGAAGCCTGGTAGCTGGTGGGCAGAGGTAGAGATGCAAAGATGGTAGGTCAGCACAGGAAAATGTTCAGCATGGGCCATGCAGGCATCTGGAGACCTGTGCTAGGCTAGTGACTCGTTTTTGACTGTAAATAAACAGCAGGAGTGCCATGGTGTTTTGAGGAGTGCTTCACAACCTTTTGAATACTGTTAATCTCTCATTTCCCATTGCAGGTCAGCTAGGGACTAGAAACTGGTAGTGGGAAAGTGGTTTGTGAGGTCAGATCTGCTGTGTGGGAAGTTTTCATCTTGCATCTTCTGTAGATGAGGACGCACATGTGACCAAGGGAGGTTTGGCTCACACAGACTCTTTAATTCACTTTCTGCTTAGGCAGTAAGTGATATCACTGCACCATGGCTGTTGTGAAGCTCCAGCAAAGCCTCAGCATTGCTGACTCCAGCTTGGTAAGAGGGAGTTTACCAGCAGCTTTGACTCTAACCGAGACAACTATCAACCAGGCCCCAGAGAAACTGCCCGAGGGATACAGATGGAATGTCTAAATAGAGGTGCTTGGCAACTCATACCTTGCTTGGGAGGTCGATCTAGAAGAAATAACACCAAACACCAAACCTCTGCCTCGTGTTGTGGAAGTGTGTCTGTGCTGGCCTGAGAGAAGCTTCTTCCAAACCTTTTGCCTTCTTTTCTATGGCCGGCTCAAACTAAGAGCTGGGGTCGTGGTCCTTGACAGCTGAGACCGGTGACCTGGGCTGGCTTCAGAGGCTGCATAAACAACAAAATCACAGCTGAGCAAAAGCAGCCCATCTGTCCTGAACCCCAGCTGACTCTTGCTTTGTTTTGACAAGATGCTCTCCCAATGGTGTTGCCACTGCCAATTTTCCTTTGTTTCTTTCTCTCCCTCATCTCTAAAGCATTACTCTTTGTGCTATTGCTGTTACCCAACTGCTTTTACAATCACCTTGAGAACCCTCGTTATTTTCTTGAAAGAAGAACCCACAGAACATCAGCTTGCCTTCAGCCCCAACCATATTAGCTGAAAGCAGCTGCCCAGGCTGTTACTGCTACGCAAGGCTTTCACTGTCAAGATGTGTGTGTCCTCCAGAACTTGAAAAGGGGAATGTCACACCTGTCTCGTTACGGCTTTTGGGCTTTCAGGAGGAATATGGATCTTCTGCTTCAGCTGGCTTTGTTTTTGGCATTACAGCCTGTGGTTTTCTCTGATGGTGTTGATGCAGCACCAGACCCTACAAGGGTGTCTGCCCCAGCCTCAGCTCTGCTGCTGCTCCCTGTCTGCATGCCTTTGGCTGGGCTGAGTCCTCACTATCAGGGAGAGCAATCACCTCCTGTATCTGCAGGGGATGCTCCAGGGTCTCGTGGTGTTGCACTGGTGTGGCTCACAGCCACGTGTCCAGGGCCAGAGGGCCTTCAGCTCCACCCCAGACATCAAGTAGCACCACCCACAGCAAAGGGCAGTGGCTACAGGTACTGCCTGTCATGCTCTTCGAGACAGTGAGTCACCCACAGTCATTCTCATTTTACACTTCTGAAGCTCTGTACAGACTAAAATTAAATGTATCTGGAGGTCAGGTTCCTTTAGGACATCTCCTGGCTGCGACTGGAGGTTACTGAGGCAGTCGCATCTCCTGACTGACTGCCCAAGCGCTGATGGTTGTAGTGCTGCTCTCAGGACCACTGGAGCAGAGTCATCCTGCAGTATGGATTACCTGGCACATGCCAGCCCCGAGGATATGGCCTTCATTGTGCAGAGAGGCAATTTGCCCAAGGAGAGGAAAGCAGGCTAAGCCATGTCTAACAGCACAATCCCTGCCAGACCCTCTGCTTCTGGGAAGATGAGCTGCTGGTGTCTGATCCAGTGTGAGACAAGCAAAAGCCAACTGAACAAGTCCACCTAATCCACCTCCAAAAATATCCCTTGGCCGTAAGAGGAAAGGCTCTGGAGTTCCTGGCTGCCTGCTTCACTTTAGCACATGGAAAGGAAAAAAACACAAACAATGAGGAGGTGAGGCTGGGGGCATATGGGGTGGTTCTGGGCTCCCCATCAGGCAAGGTTTGAGGGTGAGCAGTCCTGAGGTGAAGGCAGAGCTGTGGTTTCACTTGGGTTTCACTGCAGGATGGGTTGCCAAGGCCGCCCACTGTCCCTGCCAGCTCTTGTCCTTGTCCTTGGAGCTTGTCTCCTCCAGGATTGCTTATAGTGGCCTTTCCCTGTCAGATTGGAAAAAAGATAAATTCAACTCTTTCTGCCTAGCAGATCTCTGCAGTTTCCTCATCTTTACTGGGATTCAGAACTGAAGCAGACATTATGCATTAAAAGAAATAACCAAACGATTTTCCAGAGTTTAGATTGCCTGGGGGAGGAGGGGCATCCATTTGTATCATTTTGATAAAATACCAGATCAGTCCTAAGACTGAATGATGCTACAGGTGACCACAGGTGAAAGGAAACTGCTCATGTGTGGGTGTGAAAATCAAGCACACAAAAGGAGCTGCCTTGCTGCCCATTTTCAACCCCTGTCCAGCCAGGACACAGAGAGAGAAGGAAGGGAGTTCCGAGATGAGTTCAGTGCAGCCACTGCCTCCAAAGAACATTCACAATATAAGAGCAAATTAGGTCTTTCCCTGGTTTTACCCTCTTTTGATGTTTTTGCAAAACTGAAATCAGTTAGAAAACACAGCAATCTTATTCTGCTGAGCTATTAAACCTTGCCCAAGGAAACCAGCATTTTCAGCTATGGCTGCCCCACAGTGCCAGCAGTGCCAGCACAGACCTGAAACCATTCTGCCCTCTCTTTAGGGCAGAGGGAGAAATTACTCTTGCCTCAGTACTCAGAAACCAACTGCAGCGCCCAGGCTCCCAGGGACCCCAAACGTGCAAAGCAAGATGCTGTCCCATCCTTCAAGTCCCCCAGACCCAGCTGCTCCTGCTGGCAGCCCCTCTCCTTGGGGCAGCAAGCAGCCACCTGCCCCCCAGGGGCCTCTGGTGAGGGGCAGCTGGCCAAGGAAACCCCAGCCTGTGCTCACCAGGGTCCAGTTTGACCTGCACAGACCAAAGCAGGATAGCTCTGGGATGGAAAAAGCACAGCTCCCACAGACCTTGTCCTCTGCACTTAAACCAGTCTGTGTACAGAGGTGTCTGCTAGTCCAGCAGTGCAATTCTCATGCCTGGGACTTGACTGTCATGGTTTGACGCTGGCAGGACACCAGGAACTCACAAAAGCCTCTTGCTCACTCCCCCCTGCAGCTGAACACAGGAGAGAAAATTTAATGAAGGGTTCGTGAGTTGAGATAAGGACAGGGAGAGAGACCACTCATTAAATACCATCAAGGGCAAAACAGTCTCAACTTAGAGATATTAGTTGGTGTGGCTGGCTGGTGGGGACAAAGGCAGCTGGCTGGTTGTGTGTTTTTCACAACACAAGGCTAAATACACACAGTGCTTCCTTGCTCTGGAGTTTGTCTATGCATTCTGGAAGGCACTTGGAGACAATTAGCTGACCAGGTGATTCAGTGCATTCAGTGTGTCTGACTAGGCACAGGACTGCTTTGCACAAGAGGGAGGTCTCTACTGCTTGGGAATTCTGGGTCTGCACCCACCAAAGAAGATGGGGAGGCTCTCATGGGACTGCGGACTGCAGGGACAAAGCACCCTGCAGTCTCTGTGCTCACCAATAGTGTCAGAGCAAAGTGAGCTCCCCTTGGCATCAGGAGACAGGCTCTGTCGGGAGACCTCATTGCTTCTATTAGACCATCAGACACAGGAGGGAGAAAAGAACTGGCAAGTTTTGGGGCACTCGGATGTCTCAGGTTTTTTCTGAGTGCATTGTTTGGGCTAAAAGACATGGCTCCTGTGATAAATATATATCATTATGTTGGCTTTGCGCAAATATTACAATGGATACTATGTGTATGATTTTGATTCTTTTTTACAAAGGTAGCCTTGCTGTGAAAAATTGCTGTGTAATGATGACTAATGTCTTTCTTTCTGGTGCTAGCTGAGCTTAGACGTAGTAGTGAAATAGCTGTTATAGTTTTGTTAGAATACTTGAACTGCCTGCTTGAACTGGATAACATCCCACGAATGGACCCTGCCACTGACATTCCAACTATCAGCACCTGTCATCTGCAGAAACCACAATCTGGGAGCAATAACAGAATCAATTAAAGAGGATTGCACATGCTCCGAGGAGGCGGATCCAAGGTGGGTCTAGGCTAAGCAGTTCCCAGAACATGCAAACTAATTTGGAGGAAAGTATGAATATGCATAATTGTTTATGAATATGCATTAGGCTGAAGAGTATGTAAAGGATGTCTCTGTCCATACCAGGTGTGCTTTTTGGCTGAATGCCAAAGCACCCAGCACTGACCTTTTGCTTTTATCCGTCTCCTATTGTTTTTTATTAAACATTTTTAATCCTAACAGGAGAGTGGACCTTGTTTTTCACAGCTTCTCCTCTGACCTTAGACCATGGCAGTGTATCCTTCTTTACAGAAGTATAGTAGTAAACAAGAAAATGGTGGGCACCCACAACTCCTCTAGAGAGGACAAGTGAGATAGAGGGGAAACACCATTGTGACTAATTTAAAATAAATAAAATTACACCTTTTTGTGCCTTACCAATTTTTTCTCAGGGAAGAGAGAGCTAAGGAAAAGGGTACTGGCTGTACTCTGAGCTTGCTTTTGTTCTGAAAGCTTTCAACAACAACGTGGGGTTTATTTTTGTCCATAACGATGATTCCAGTCCTGCCCTGAACTAAGCAGTGTTAAGCCTGAACAACTGGGATGTCCTCACTCAAGACTGTGGTACTATTTTTCCTTGGCTTCTATCACTGACAAGCAGATATTCACAGAATCATAGAATATGCTGAATTGGAAGGGACCCTCAAGGACCATTGAGTCCAACTCCTGGTCTTGGACAGGACCATTCCTAAAAGTCACACCATGTTCTTGGGAGCATTGTCCAAACATTTATTGTACTCTGTCAGGCTTGGCGCTGTGACCACCTCCCTGGGGAGCCTGTTCCAGTGTCCAAACACCCTGTGGGTGAAGAACTTTCTCCTCATATCCAACCTTAACCCTCCTGACACAACTTCAGGCCCTTCCCTTGGGTCCTGTCACCACAGAGAAGAAACCAATGTCTGCATCTCCTCTTCCCCTCACGATGAAGCTGTAATGGCAATGAGGTCTCTCCTCAGTCTCCTCCAGGCTGAATGAACCAAGTGATCCCAGCCACTCGTCATATGGCTTCCCCTCAAGGCCTTTCACCATCTTTGTTGCCCTATTTTGGACACTCTTTAATAGCTTTATATCTTTCTTACATTGTGACACCCAAAACTGCCCCCAGCACTGGAGGTGAGGCCACCCCAGCACAGAGCAGAGCAGGACAATCCCCTCCCTTGCCCACCTGGCAATGTTGTGCCTGATGCCCCCAGGACAGGGTTGGCCCTCCTGGCTGCCAGGGCACTGCTGACTCCTGTTCAACTTTCCCCCAGCCAGGATCTCCAGGTGCCTTTCCCCTGGCACTGCTCTCCAGGATCTCATTCCCCAGTCTGTCTATACATCCAGGGTTGTCCCATCCCAGGTGCAGAATCCAGCACTTTCCCTTGCTGAAATTCATGTGGTTGGTGATTGCCAAGCCCTCTGATTTGTCAGGATTTCTCTGCAGGGCCTCCCTGCCTTCAAGGGAGATGGCAGCTCCTCCCAGTGCTGTATCATCTGCAAACTGTTTGAAGCTGCTCTGCAGCCTGCTTCTATCCCAGCCAGCCCCTCCTGAAGCCTGGCCCCAACTAATGGTCCACACATGCAAACAAACTCCTCCATAGGTTATATACATGAGGGCACACATTAACATATGCACATTGTCATACACACCATCTGAGTACCTGCTTTGATCCACAGCAAACAAATCCCATGCAAATATCTGGTCAAAATCATCAACGTCCATTTCTGACCCTGTGCTTCCCCTACCAAAAGCAGTACCCTCAGAAATTTCTCCAAGGATATTTTCCTGATCACTGCCACAGAAAATAGGATGAAAATGCCCACATTTTAGTTTATGTAGAGCCAGTGTGTGGTGGCTTGGCTTCAGAGACATCTAGTATAGAAAGACCCTTGGTCTGGACACATCATCCCTTTGTCGCTTGAACTGTGCTGTAGAAATCAATTCAGATGATTGAGATTTCAAGTTATCCTAGCATTTGTCAGAGGAATCAATATTTCACTTGGATGAACAGACACTTGCCCCCTTCAGCAAGATAGCTTTGGATCAGGACCATATTTGCTAGAGACCAATCTCCCAGTATCTAATGAAATTGAAATGAGTCAAATGTTGTCTTGTAAAAGAAACACATTCGTCACTTGAATTGTATTTTCAATGTGTAATGTTAATCTTTCTCATGATTCACATGAGAAATCTTTAGTAAATTATTGCTAATTAAAATAATTTTCTAGACAAAGAAGATTTTTACATTTCTCTTGCTCAGGTGAGGCTCAGAAATGACACAAAACGAAACCTGAAGCACAGAAGGAGGGAAAACAGCCTGTTGGGAGAAGCAGCCCTGAGAAAGGTGATGATGAGCTGAGGCTGAAGCAATGAAACCCTCAAATTAACATTCACAGAGGAGCTTTGCAGCATCCCCACAGAGCTACAGAGGAAAATCCCACTTGTCTTTGGATGGAAATTTCCCACACGTGACCACAAACCTATGGCCCATGGAGATGTTACACATGATGCCCCAGCCCTTGATTCATGGATTTCCCTGGAGGAAGACTGGGGAAAGCCTCCAGCCCTTTTTCCGACTTTCTGACCAACTGTTAAAGGGGTGACTGTGTTTTTTACAAGATTGAAAACTGTATTTATTTTTTTTTTTCACGAAGGTGCGTTTTCCCGTTTGCTAGCTGGCTACAGCCCTTCTGGAGATTGCTAGTTCCTCTGAGCACACCTGGATTGCTGATAAGGAGCTGTATGCAAATATTAAAATAAAAATAGAGGCTTTTGCTGCACTCCTGTATGTTTGCTGAAAAGCTCTCAGAAAGCACACTGAATACTGAATTTTTTTCTAGCAGTGCTTTCAGAGCTTTCTTGACATAAAAGTGATGTGATAAAAAGTATTTTCAAGGACACTTGAGTGAAGTGCATCACTCTGTGTCATCTTTCCGGTAGAAAATCCCCAAATGGAATAATTTAAGATTTTTTTGCATAGCTTGATGACTGTCAGAAGTCTCTCCACATCAGCTTTGCAGTAGGTTGTGGATATTTTCACAAAATATATAAAGTGGGCCAGATGATATTCAGATCACATGAACCTCTAGAACAATAAATGCTTGTTTTGCAGGGTGTTTTGCCACAAAATAACAAAGGAGAGCTAAAAAGAAATGTAATACAGAGGATCACCAACCTGTCAAAAAAAAGCAGGAAGGAACACTACAGGGACATTCAGAAGACATATTCTGACTAAAGACTACAGAACATCTGCTGCAGCATCTGAATTTGCATACCACAAATTAAAACAAATAAAATATACCTGAGCTGTCATCTGCTCTGTGTTATCAGAACACAGCCTTGCCACTTCCTCTGTTCTTGGGGTAGGATGTCGCAACTGCCTGACATGCCTTTTGCCAGGAGGACAAAGTTTTAGCTAGGACAAGCTACCCCAACCTCCTCAGCATCAGACACCTCTGATGAGTTGCTGACAGTTGATGGGCACAAGCTGCACATTCCCCCCCAGCAGTGTTTTTGAACAGCATCAGGGATGTACAAGGGTGGAAACATGGATTTAAGGAGTGGCAAATTCCCAACAGGATCTTCTTGTCACATCACAGCTGTCTAGGCCCGGCATCAATCCATTTTCTCTCCAGCTACACCAAAGCATAGTTTTATTTGTAATATATTTATTGGCTTGTCTGTTGTACTGAGTTCTTGCCTGTGGTGCCTGGCTGCTGTATCCTGTTTGGTGGAGGTGCTGCTGCATCCCAAGCCCCACAGAGGCTTTTTGTGCAGCCTCTCACCTTACCAAAGGCCAGAAGGAGTAAAGCCTATTCCTTGATTTGTAACATGTGGAGAGCAAGTTCTCAGCCAAATTCAGGGCCAGATGTGCAAACACCTCTGCAGAAGCAGCTAACAGCCCAAAGGGCTGTTAAGCAGATTAGCCAGACAATGCGTTAGGGGCAGCAAAGTTTTAGGAGGGTTTGTCTCCATTCTGTAGCTTAGGAGTTTATGTAACTTCCTGCAGAGAACATAGGAAACATTTGGCATGGCTCAGATTTGAATTTATGTTGCTTGAACCCTGCTCTGACTTCAGCACATGAAGGTCACCTGTAAATCTGAAATGATAAAGAGCACAGAAATGAAACCAGCCCAGCCTGTTTTTGCCTGGTGCTGTTGCATGCCACAGCACACCTCAGGGTGCCAGCATTGGGTACTGGGTGGCACCGCAGCAGGAGAGTGACAGAAAAGCAATAAATCTCTTCAGACATTAATTACCATTCATGGTCATAAAATCAGAAGAGTCAAGCATAAAATAAAGAGCTCTCATTTATGATTGATGTGTCTCAAGCACAGCTTTCTGCTGCCTGCAAATCAAAGCACATGGATACTTTAAACAAAATACCCCAACTGGATGTGGGAAGATCCCATTTAACATAACCATAGGATTGTATTTCTGGAGAATTTGCCTAGTGATTTGGCCCCTGTTGCTCACCAGGCATGATGCAACAGCTACCTGGTCAGTTGTGGCTAGCACAGGTTTTTCCCATGAGACATTTTCTTGTGTTTTATAAATAAAGATAAAGTTTGGATGTTGTTGGAACAGTGTCCCAGAACTTGGACAGTGCAGGCCTGGCCAATCAGGCCTGGGGGAAGGCTTCTGACTGACCAATCTGGGTGACTTTTGAGAACTCTATATATGTGATGAAATCAAAACAATAAAGGTCATTCCTTCTTGCCACTGAGAACTGGTGCTTTCATTACTCTGCTAGCTGCTCAACAGCGACAGTCAGTGATACTGGTGACATAAACCACTGTCTTGTCAAAGTGGCCTCTGCTGTGGAAGGTCCACATCACTGACACAGAATAGCCTGCAAAGGCTGCACCCAACCTGGCTTTGACATGTTGCCAGCATGTGTGCTGAGTTACCCCCACCACCCAAGGAGCACTCAGATTAGGGGTTTGAAGACCTCGCGTGACTGAGCTGCTCAGCCATTGCTCCACAGTCCTGAAGGCACCAGACTGACAGGGACATTTGCTCTGAGCCATCCCTGTGGTGCTGAGATCTCAGCTGCTCCATCAGCCACAGCCAGTGAGAGTGGCCAGCAGGGCTTTACCTGTCTTGCTCCTACATGCAGAATGCCCAGAGGCCCACAGCCTCTCTACACTAAAATTTTGTAGCTGCTTCTCCTCCAGTGTTTCCAGGGCTGGCAGCGCAGAGCCATTTACACCAGGCCTCTGTTGCTCCTGCAAGATGAAGGCTCTCCCAGGAGCATGGGCAGTCACCAGGTGACTTTACCGGATTTGTGAGCTACAACCTTGCCAATAGCCTTTCCTGCATGCCAGGCTGTAAACAGGCTCTTTGTAGTAAGATGGGGTTTTACTTCAGGCTGTTCCTAACTGATGTGATAAGCAATATTATTGAAACACCTCTGTTGTGTGATTTTTCTGCCCAGAATTAATAAGAATTTGTAGTTAAGTAGCTTGAGCAACATTTTTCAATATGTATCTTGAACAGAAATCACAGTTTGCGCAGCAGCTGGTACAGAGTGTGCTGCTAGCCCAACCTCCAGCCAAGCAAAGTCTCTCTCCCACCACAGTTTATGTTTGGCATCTAAATAGGAACGATTTTGTGCTCTACTTTTCAAGTGTGGCTAGATTTAATGTGTTGGGTTTTCCTGTCTCTCTGTCATACTCTGGAATCCATGGAGGACTCCTGACTGGCTTTTGGCAGAGTGCTAATTTCACCCTTGTGATCCCAGCATTGTCTTTTTTTCTCCCTCTCACTGGTGGAGAAGGGAAAGATATTTGGTTTCTCCTTCTCCACTCCTACTGCTCCTGCCCAACTAGAGAAGCTCAGCAGTGACTTCAAGGCAAATCAGAAAGGCCTTGGGTGGCTTTTCTTCATTAGTTCTGCCTCCAACTGTGGCAAAATGGGCACAGAGCCAAGCTGCCATCTGGAGCTCTTGATGCCCAACCAGGAGCTGTCTCTCCCAGGGTCCATCTGCAGGACCTGTGGCACTGATGCAGCAGTGAGGTTGAGACAGAGCTGAGCTAGATTTGCCTATTTATTCATGCAATGATGTGTTTAGGCAGAATGAGGACCCATTGCTCTGCTGTGGTGGAGCCCAACTCTCATTTATTCTTCCTTGTAATGGGGATGAGGTATGCCAATGGCTGGACCGAGGGCTTGGGCTGGGAACAGTAATGGACTGCATGAGTGAAGGGCACTGGGGTAGATCACAAGTTGTCACTTTGTGAGGCACCAGGGCTTTAAAAATTCATTGTTTTTCTCTTGTAGCATATTTGGTACCTCTGCATCTGATAGCTGCATTCAGTCCAGCCTAAAATGTCTCATGAACAGGGGTAGTATCCGTCAGTTTAATCAATAAAAGAGCTAAAAATGGAATTTTTGAGGCAGCTGCAGGAGATCATACAGCACATCATCAGCTTTGCACCAGCACTGCCTGTGTTAGTACTGTTCTTTCCTTGGTAGTGACAGCAAGCCCACACTGACTGGTAGCTGGCTCTCCAGTTCTCAGAGGCCATGGATCATCAGTGACATCAGAGACTTTTCTAAAATTGGTTCAGACTATTAAAAGAAGGGCTGTGGCAGAAAGAGGAATGAAAAAGTGACAAGCTGGTGCCACTTTCATTCAGTTCCTCTTTCTCTACAAGTGAAGAAGCATGTAACTGAGCTTAAAAGAGACTGCTGAAAAAGTCACATGGCGACCATCAATAATGAATCATCCACAGAGATGAGCATCCAACAACAAACTTTCTGAAGAACTAATATCTCCTGTTATTACTGGATTATCTCCGATCCCAAATGCATCTGGGTTGTGTTCGAGTGATGACCCCTGTCCCAGAGAGTTTGCAATCCAAGCACGAAAATCAGATGGAGAGTTGGGAAATGTCCAAATCTCTTTTTACTTGCTCTGTCTGTGCATTGACTCTTGCTGGCAGGGTGAGCAGAGCCCCTGAAACCTGGCTCTGGGGAGGGACTAACAAGCTGGGTGTCCTGGCACTGCCCTGTGCTACCACACTGCTCCAGGTGCCACATGGCTCATGCCTGGCTGCTAGGACCATTCCACACTGCCTGAAAACAGGTGCTGGTATTCCTGGGGAAGCAGATCCACAATGTCAAATTCCCATTGACTTGGCTCAATGAGTCCAGTGGCTGCTCCCCAGGCAGGTAGGCACTTGGAGAAACACGAGAGATGTTTTATTCCTGCTCAATGACTTGCAAACACTTGAGCTCTCCCAAAAACACCACTTGTGCTGCAGAGAAGCAAAACATTACAAGCAGAGTTTTGCAAAAATTAGGTTTCCCTATTAAATGAAAACAGCAACTGTCTCCTTGCCTGTTACTTGCCTCTGACATGCAGCACGTATTGCTTGAGCTGCTCAGGGTTTGGAGTTAGGAGCTCCTGCTGTGAGCCCCATCCATCCCCTCCTTCCCACTGCCAGCCTCTCACTCTTTCTTCCCCAGCACTCCTGCCTGCTGCCTCCTTCTCGGCTGTTACTTAACGACCTGCCAGCTGAAGTTGCCCAAGGAGAATGAATAAATGTTAACACTTGAATATTTTCTAGCCGTTAGGGCTCTGATCCTGCAGTTTTCATTTACACAGAGGCAGCAGTAGTCATGAGTTTGGGGGCTGTGGAAAGGAGCCGACCTGTGGGAGCTAGCCCACTGGGTGCCGTGCCCTGCTTTCATTGCAGTGCAGAGTACAGGGTGCATATTTGTATGAGTACAAAATTGAAAGGGTAAAGAGGTTGTGAGGAAGCAGCAGGGAAGAGCTCAGCCCATGCATGTGAGGGGGGGAAGTGCTTGCATACTCACTCTTGTTCCTTTTTGTCACATCATTTATTCATCACAAAGTGCTCTTTAGCATCTGTCTTTTTGGGTTGGGGGAATTATGACACAGCACCTTCAAAGCATTTCTGTAATGCTCATTTCCATCTGAAAGGCAACAAGGAATTTTAGGTGGGTGCAACACTGCACACCAAGTGCAGTTCCCCATTTGGGTGGGGAAAAGCCCTTCTTCATGCTTTGCCCTTGTGCTTCCCTGCACTGATTCCATCATTTCACCTGTGTTCCAGAGGTGTGTCCCCCACTGACCCCTGCCTGCATCACTCACCTGCAGAACAGCTGCTGCCCCCATGGCCAGGACTGTGTCTCGGCTTGGGCAACCAGGCTTTGCTCCAGCATGGGTTTGCAACTCCATGTCTGTGCCCTGAGATGGTGACCCTGTGCAAAGGACATCCAGCATGACTGGCAGAGCCTCTATTGCATCCTGACTCACAGTTGTCATTCTTCTCTTTGCACAAACTCACACACACGGGTCTGCAAGCAATTGCTGGCAATGTATCCCCCTGCCTGATGCCTGATTTATTTACTCATAACCCCAACAAGAAGCTGGTTCTTTTCCAATCCCTGTCTTGGTACCATCTGACACAGGGTGCTGGTCTCTGTAGCACTCTGTGCCCTCTTCTTCACACAACTTTAAGGAGATACACACCTTCTTGCCCGTCTCCAGAAAAGCCCTGGCCTTACTGACATAGCTGGGCGAACACCTCCTGTGTGAATGGCTTCCTTCAATTTCCCTGTTTCTGAGACAGCATTGTGCTTCATCACCAGCAGTCAAATCCTGCACCAGCACTGGCTTTTTTTGACTCTGAGAAGCAACTTCATGGCACAAATATACACTCCTGCAAAAACTTCCAGCATGTTATCCTAATCCACAGCAAAATAGACCAGGTTTGGGAATAAAGACCAATGTCACTGACCCAGAGACCAGGATAGAGCCATAGAGGAGTTTGAGCTGGAAGGGACCTCTAAAGGAAACCTAGTCTAACCCCCTGCAATGAGAATGCCCCCGGATCCCCATATTGCACATGAGTGCATCAACTGTCACACCAGAATTTGCCAATGGTCTTGTGTTTCTTCAGCAGTGACCTGTTTATGAAAGCACAGAACTCACAAAAAAAACCCCTCTGAAACAACAAACCCACACTGGAGTGCACTGGGGATAGTACTACATATCTGTATGACATACAGTCACATTCCTTCCTGATCCCAGCTGGCAATTATGTCATGGAGATAAAAATTCATCAAGCTTTGATAATTATAAGACTATGAAGGAACTTGGGAAAATAACTCTATAAAATACTATATAGACTTAGAAAATTTACTTCTTGTCTGAAATGTTCATTAATAAAACTTATAAATTGGTATTAATTACAAGAAATTGCCTAATCTTTGTGTAAGTTTTTATTTAAGTATTAAGCTTTATGTTTCACAATTTAAGTACTTGTGTGGCTTTTCTGCCCTCAGTGGATCTGAATCTCTGTCAACAGCAGGGAAGGAAAGCAAGAAGATGAAAGAACATCTGGTGTGGAGTTCTGTTACAAAATAAAAAAAGACATAAAACACACTGCAAAATTTTGCAAAACAGCTTTCACAGAATGTACTGGTCTCCATCAGAGAAGAACTTTCAGCTTAATAAGGTGCCTCAAGCTAGTGGCATGGTATGGACCCAAAATGGGGTCAAAAGCCATCCAATTCAGTGAGATATTTTCCCCCTGGACTGAAAAAAGCTTTACACTCAATTTCAAGTCCCATCATGAACTTGCATATATGTCCTTCTAGCATGTGTACTGACCTCTGTAATGTGAAATGGGGTGGAGCTGACAGGAGTGGATGAATCCCTGTCCTCCTGCCCAGTCCCTGTGCTTCCCCCAGAGAGGCTGGCTGTGGGACAGGGGCTCCTGACACATTCTGCAAGCCAATCTCATTACCTTGTCATCCTGGAGAACAGCCACCAGCCATCAGCTAACCAGAGATGCCCCCCTCTCTGAGATCACACATGCCAACTCTGCTCCCAGAGTCAGGAGACAAATTGAAAATGCAGCAACAGCAAATAACTTCTACAATCTACAGAGGTGGCAAATATGTCAAAAGCATTTTGATATTGAACTCTCACTTAAAATCAATGATCCAAATGGGACTCAGCCTGTTCTTTATTAAGGGCAAACATAATATTTTGGAATTCATTCACACATGAGTTGGATGGACTTTATGAGTAATTGCTTTATGCAGCACTTTCCTGCATCATGTATTATTAAAATCCTGCAACTGGAGAAACAAAGATGAATGGGGCTTGTTCACCCATGCTTGTCCAGCTCCACGCTGGGATGGGTGACCTCCTGACCTCCACACTTCTACCCACATTAAGTTCCCAGTCCCCTGTGCTGGCCTCTCTTGGATGAAATCCCAAAGTTTTTCTCCTTATCCTTTTGCACTTAATTGCTGATATGAAAGGAGAGAGGTAATCCTCTCCTTCATCCAGATTTCACTCCTGGAGGGGGGCTGAGGAAAGGTCAGAGGGAGGCCAGGAGCATTCAAGCTACAGGTGGTGTTTTTCCCTGACGCCTGCTTTGAAGAAAGCCTTCAGCCCCAAAGATAAGCATGTAGACCTGCCTGTCAAATAGAGAAACTTGTCAGAAGGTATTTCTCCTTGCAAACACAGCCCAGTCCTGGGGTCACCTGCCCTGGCTCCTGCTTTTCCTGCTGCTTGCACAGGCCACTGCTGTGTCAGCATCCTGCAAAGAGGTAGTGTGACACCCAGCCTTCATCTACAGGGGGTTTTTTGTGCAATCAGCAAGGCTCCAGGGCTGGGAAATTGGTCATGGCAGCTGTGTATTTCATGTACTTAGGCTGCTATACTACAGCCCAGCAAAGCCATGTTGCTGCTCCCAGCTGCTGGGTAATATCTTTGGCAGGGGACAACATGCGGTGAATGAAATATTTTGGAAGTCCTTTAGAAAACACTGTGGTGGTGTCACTTCTGCATTGCAGACCCCAGGTCAATATGAAAAACTAGTCTAGGAAATGGTCAGGAAAAGCCTTGAGATTTAAAAGCACCACCCACACTATGCAGAATATAAAATAAATGCCAGCCCAAGAAGAGTGTCCCGCTGGTCAAAATTCATGCTCAACATTGAACAGATCAACCACAGCACTACAGGAATAAGCCCTGTTCCAGTTAATTAAGCTATACAGGTCCTTCATTTTTCTGGTGTGAGTAGGTAGCTCTATGGAAAACCTGGCATCATGCCATCATGCTCCAGGATTGCAAGCTTCTTCCAAGATGGAATGTTCAAGCATGGATCATGGCAGACATGGCCACTGAAAGGCTGATAAAAGATGCTGCAGCTCTGGCCAAAAAATCACGTGTTAAACAATTGTAAGGGAAACCATGCAGCTGGGGAGCTCTTTCCACACATGTGTTTTCAAGGAGATAAAAATACTGTTCTGTATATTGACTTTGTGGAGCTTTTAGAATTTCTGATGGACAAGCAATCTCCTTAGCCCATTGCATCCCTCACGAGGCTGTGGATGTTTTGCAAGGCATCAGTGTAGTCCTCGAGGTGGTGGAGCAGTGAGAGCAGATGGGGGAACAAGGAGCTCTGTTCCCTTGCAACACCAGGGAAAGGCGTAGTGATGAAGGTGCCTCTCCCCCTTTTGTGATGAAGCCACTGATGAGTCAGACCTGCCAGTCCAGGTACCCTGCACATGCCTGCCACTTCTGAAATGACCCTCAAAAAGAATCAAAATGAGCTAAAAATCCCAAGGCCAAACTGCAGCCTGTGAGCAGCAGTTGCTCAGAGGAGAGGCAAAAGCTCCCGCAGTTGGACCCCATCTCCTTTTGCCCCCAGACGAGGCCAAACATGAATTTGCAGCTCTGGTGGTGTCCCCTTGGCTTTCTGTGGTGGATGGTGCCCCTCCTGCCCTGTGTCATCTGCTCATTAAAGCAGGTTTTGTGGCTTGCAGCCAGCAGGCATCCCAGTTCTACCTCAGTGTGGCTGACCAGGACTGAGCACAACCCCAGCTGCAGCCTCCAACATCTCTTTGGAGAGCATCTCCCAGTTCATCACATCGATCTCACTCACACACCCCACAGCTGGCAGTGGACAGCAGCAGCCCATGTTGTCCTCACAGAAACCTCCACCTGCAAAAAAACAATGTACCCACCTATGAACAAACCAGCCCTGAGACTTCTGCATCATCCCAAGTCTTCTCTGGACCTCAATGTCCGTTTTCCTTGGTGTTGGTGGGGTTATCCTTCATCCAGGGTGTGACACCCTGTTGGTCCTCACCATCCTCCTCCAATACCTCCACCACAAACATCATCCTTCCTCTCACCTCCTCCAGCCCCTTGTCCCCATGCCTGTTTGCCAGACTGGTGGTGCCCAGACCAGGAACTTCAACACAAGAGGGCCTTGGCAAGGACTCGCTTTGGGAAAATAAAAAGCCAGAACCTATGTGTGGTTTGTCCAGATGCTGCCCAGAAAGGCCTGTTCTACCTCCCTGGGCTCTTGTGCATGCACAGTAAGTCTTAGGGTGTCAGTAATGTTGTTCATCTAAGACCCACATAAAATATATCTGGTTCTTTCCTTAGATTTCTCAATTCCTTAAGGAAATTAAAGTAATTATATTAAACTAAATCAAAAAGTTCAGATTTGACCTTTCAAACATTTTTTTCTGTAGCTCCTTTGAATGAACACTGCTACCTTTGAAAGAATTCCTATGTAGCAAAGAGAGTTTTCCCCTTTACCCATAACTGGGTCTGGGAGGGAGCCACCCTGGCCTTACAGTGCTAAGCACTGTGACCATTATATTGCAAGGTTGTGTCCCATCATACAGAATTCTATTTCTGTTATTATTCTAGCCCAACAGATCAGTCTCTATCCGTGGGCAGTGGTTAATGACATACCTTCTGTGGGGGGTTTATATTTTTTTCCCAACAGTCACTGGTGACTGAACCATTCTGGTAGTGCTCCCTTAAGATACCAAAGGGAGGCACCTTTGCAGACTTGTGACAGAGAAATGGTGCAGTTCCTCTGGCTGAGTACTGATATCTCCTCTGGGGTGGGATTAATCATGCCCTAGAAATATCCGCAGTCCCTCTGATGATTTGCACCCTGACACCCTACACCCTCTTGTGTAGTCACCTCAACACAAAGTGAGTTTTACCCCCTTCCACTGCTTGTGGGTTTTCTTTCTGCCCCAATGATGACAATTCTGGCACTCAGCACCCTTCTGTAGTACCTGAAGATATTGAAGATACCTTTTGATTTCCAGTTGGTCCCTCCCTGTTTTGGGAAGTGTCATGGTTTGCAGAGTGTGTGTGCATATCATTTAGGGCTGTCATCTCTG
The DNA here is from genome assembly GCF_008360975.1 of Lichenostomus cassidix. NCBI lineage: Eukaryota > Metazoa > Chordata > Aves > Passeriformes > Meliphagidae > Lichenostomus > Lichenostomus cassidix. The sequence goes on along the minus strand of NC_139480.1, from coordinate 36,375,798 downwards.
AGCTCTGTTTAGAGGTCTCACTCCAGTGCTGAGGGCTCTGCACCACCTGCAGTGCTGGCACATGGCTGTTTCAGACACAAGCCTGAGCCAGGAACTTGTTTGGCAAATTCTACTCAGAAGCCCATGGGCTTATTCTGGGCTATCCCTATGTCTGTGTGAGCATTTTGTCCCAACTGTCTATCACCACCAGGTAGATCTTCAGTACAGTTTCATGTTTTCTGGGGTGCTTCAGCGTTGATGTGGCTTTCATGGAGTCCTTCCAGCTGAGGTGGAGGGGGTAGTCTGCAATTTGTACTGGGGAATGGTGTCCTTTTGGAGTGTTCATCCATTCTCTGCAGTTTTCTGTGCACCTGCAGCAGACATAAAGCTGGTGTCCCACAGTTTGCTGGAAGCATTTCTGCCCTTCCAGGCAGTCTCTGCCTGCAGGTGCCTGTCACAAAGATGCACATGTTGCATCTTGTGCAGCAGGTCACCATGTATTTGCTGTCACTTCGGTGAAAAAAATGAAATAGTATCTGGAAGGGCACTGGAGGCAGAAATTGTTCATGATGGCTAGGGATGCTTATTTTGCCATCCACCAGGTTCTTCTACACTAAAGGAATGTGGAGCTAAAAAAAACCACATGGCCCATTAACGTTGGAGTGCCTTGAAGCAATTGCCTGGGGAAAAAAGACAGGAGAAATGGGTAGAGTCTGAAAAAATAATTAACAGTGAACAGAGGCTGAAAGAAAAACATGGATGAGGTGGGAATTACAGTAGAAGCCTTTTCCCAGGAGAACTATGCTCTTTGTATTCAGAAAGTCACTTGCATTTCCCTGGCAGGGGCTTGCAGGAGGACTGTTCTCTTCACAGCCAAAGGTGTTCCAGAGAAATTCTTTGCCCTTTGGATTTGAGAGTGGATACTTGCCTGCATTTGTGCCAGACTGGTTTCTGTGCCCGTATCCTGACCACACAGCTGTGAAGTAAGGAAATTGGTGACTTTCTTTGCATGGAGAGGGAGCAGCAGGAGTGAGACCCTGACTCACTCTCAAGGGCACAGAGGAAACCTGTGGGTGTCTGGGAACCTGAAGCACAGGTTTTTGCTGAGCTTATTGACAAAACCTGCAGAAACCAAACATATTTTGAAAAACAGCCCTTTTTGTAAAAGCTTAACAAATTACTTTTTTTTTTAATTAAAATGAAATTTTAATTACATCTGAGTAACTCAGGCCACTTTTCAAGTAACTGGGGAGTTTTTGCTCACTGTTTTTGAAGTGCTCAAGATCCAGTATCTTTCTCTTTTAAACACATCTGATTTCTAGTGAAAAAATAATTTATGGCTACAGCCATTTGATTACATGGTGCTCTGGAGGGCTTACCTGCAACCTCTCCTGAAAGAGGTGTCTTGTAAGGTCAAATTGCCCACAAATCCCACAGTGATTACCATTCAGCTAACAACTGAAGCGCCTACAATACAATAAAGCAAATAGAAAAGCCTAAACTTCCTACAATTAGAAGACTTTAAAAAGTGTAACTAATTATTCTAATTTGTTTCTCTCTCCAGAGAACAGGGAAAGAAACACCTCTAGGACCACTGCTATTTCTCCAGAATTGCACAGTCTTTGCTTTTGTACCAGCGATAGCGTCTGGGGAATGTTTTTAAACCTTGTCAAAGAGATAGTGACCTTTTCTTTCTTGCAGCTTGATGGGTATTCCCCAAAAAATAAACTCAATTTGATTTCTTGACATTTCTTCTGCTGTGTGCCCAGGTTACCCAAAGGCCATATCTACATGGTAGAGAGAGAGGGAAGAAATCAAACCACCTTCCCAGGGCTCTGAGGCCTTGCGTTAGCCCAGCTTTGAGTAACAATGGCCTCTCTCCTGTGCTCTGCACCTAACAGTGCCTCCCAACTTTGGTCTCTGAAATGAAATTCTTAAAGATTTTTGGCTTTTCTTTTGGCCTAGTTTTGCTTGCTGTTTCCTGCCCTTATTTCACTATGAGTCTTTATTTTCACTGACTTAAAACTGGAAGAGAATCAAACCATATAGCCAGACTGGAATGCAGGAATCCTTTCCTCTGTTTATATCTTTCTATTTCTATTAATGTTGGTGGAAGGGATAGATTGCTTGCTAAGGTTACAAACACTTGAATTTTGACATGAGAGTAAATACTCATTTCCTCAGACCATAACACCCCTTTAATTTAATATAGGTACAAAAGATATTTTACCCAGAGGAAACTACCCAATAACAGCAGTGTCCAGGTTTCTTGTTCTTTCTTGGAAGCAGCTCTTCTAGGCTGCATTTAGACAGAGGATACTGCTCAGGAGGGAATGGCAGCTCGGTATCACCAGTCTGCTCCTTCTTGCTAACAACTGGTGCTTTATACTCTGTCTTCTGTATTTTTCCTTTTTGTTTCAAAGCAGGTGTATGTAGGTAGGCATGGCATCCCAACAGGACTTCCACTCTTTTCCATCCATTCTCCACCCCAAATCTCAAGCCATCAAAAAGTTGCCTTAAGCAACATTTACTCTGTGCCATGGCAAGCAGCAGCTGGATGGAAATAACACCGAGGAGGATGCCAGGGAAACCCAGCCAAAATCCAGCTTTCCTAACCACATGGCTGGGCTCTTGGGACAGGGAGGAAGCAGATGTACTGCCTGCCAGTGGAAATGGCGCTGCAGGTGCGCTCATGAGCCAGAGCATGGCACTGAGAACACCACCATCATCACCACCACCACCACTCTGCAGGAATATCTCTGCCAGTGACATGTGCAGCTGCACCAGAGCAGCACCATCAGCTGTACCATCACTCAGCAGTACCACCAGGCAGGCAGCATGGCAAACTGCATGAGGGCTCTCTTGTTTTCCACACCACACAACATGAATTATTCACATTTTTCTGGGTCTTCTGCAGGTAATCTTAAAAATATTTTTGCAGTGAATACTTGTTAAATTATGCATGGTGTTTACTTTCACTCCTCTGCAGTTCTGCCATCTTTCATGAATATGAAAAGGAGAACTGTAGAGAGCTGTCTTTGTTTTGCTGGCAAAATTTTCCAGGGTGATCAGTCTGGTTATGCAGTTCTGTACTCGTGCTGCTGCTGACGTTTACTTGAGCAGGACTTCTTTGGTGAGTGGGGATCACCTGCATGAATACAGGGCAGGTCTGCCTGGAGATTTCAGTGTATGCCTGAACCCCCTCAAAACACCTCAAACAACATAAAACAGTCAAAAAAACTTAGTGCTGAAGCCTCAAAATAATGACAAGGCTTAGATATAATAAGTAGTGGCTGTCTGCTAGGGGACAGAGCTGGTGTTTCAGTGATGGTGAATGAAGGGGTACAATCACAGTCAGAAATGCGAAACCTGTAATATATATTCTTTTTTCCTGTTTTCCAAGAAAATTGCCTGTGGCTTTCTTTTGGAAGCACTGGTACATCTTCAGGCCCAGGGCCTCGATATATATGCTCCATGTTCCCAAATGTACTTGTTCTGGGAAATTTGGGAACATGAATTTCCCATCTCTGGAAGTGTTTAAGGTCAGATTGGATGGGGCTTTGAGTAGCCTGATCTAGTGAAAGGTGTCCCTGCCTATTGCAGGGGGATTGGAACTAGATGGTCTTTAAGGTTCTTTCCAACCCAAACCATTAGATGACTCTAAGATTCTATGATTCTGTGCACAAACAGGTAACATCACCCCAGGAACGTACACAGGCATCACACTGCTTTGCAAAGCAGGCATTCAAAGACTTATGAGGAATGAATGAAATAGCAACTGAATTGCCTGTCGCTGGTGTAAAACCAACATAGCCTGGGTTAAAATCTTGCTTTTTCTCAGTTGTTGCCATACTGAAATTAAGAATGTGTCAGTCAAAATGAGGTCCAAAATCTGCAGCTGGGATTCTCACAAACATTTAGAGCCAGCTTACTTAAATTTGAGCAGGGCTAGAAATCCCTATCATATATTTTCTGAAAAAAAATCCAGTTTTCTAAAAGCAAGTGCACAAACTTAACAGTAATTAAAATCCCTGTTATTTTTTTTTTCAAGAAACTCTTTGAAATAAGCTTCCAGCAAAAATACTTGTTCTTAACCAAGTAAGTATTTAAATTCATACTTGCTGTTCAAAATTCAAACATGGAGTTCACCTTTCAAATGATTTAGAGATTCTGAACAAAAATAAAACTAAGTAAATAACACCTTCCTGAAAAGTAAATAAAATAGTAATATATGGAGAGGAATCTGGCTGGCTGGCAAAAGTTTCCCACAGTCAGCTGTGCTGCCTTGACCTGGCTGAGCCTGCTGAAGGCAGGCAGGGTGGGAGCCATCGGAGCAGATGTAGATGTCTAGCAACGCAGTGAAATAGGCACTTCCAGGACATGATAAGCCTTATCCCAGTGTAGTTGTCTAAAATAGATCAGACACACTGCAGCTCCTAAAATACCTGCTCCTTTTCCACTCCAGAGCAAGCCTCGGTGGCAGGCTCTGACAAAGGAGTCTGGCTGATGTAGGGGCTGTCTTTAAAGATAGGTGCGGCAGATCCCAGCCAGGAAGGAGATGGCTCTTCATATCCAATCCACTGCAGTGGCATGTGGCATGTGGCATGTGGCATGTGGCATGACCAGAAACAGGACAAGCTCCACACCAAAGGCAGGGGAGGCTTTGCTCTGCTACTCCATTTTATGTTTGGTCTCAGTGTATTGATAATCTCTAACATTTATGATGTTAATAATTCATAGCATCAAGCTATTATAGCACCTTAAGATAGCCACAGTCTCATATTTCCCTGCCTCTGGAAATACCTCCCCAGGGACCATTTGAGGCATCACACTGCCAGTACAGTGTCTCCCTGAGTTTGGCTGCTGTATCCAAGTGTTCCTCCTTCTCTGCAGTTTCCAGCCAAGGAGCTCTGAGTTCACCATTTTATTAGTCCCCTGATACCTGGTCCTCCACCTTACTCTGCTAGATACAATTTGATTCCTGATACTTCAGCCCTCTGGCTCATCTGATTACCACTCCACCATCTGCCCTTGGACCAACAAAACCTCATAGGTTTGTGTCAACACCAAATTTAATTGGCGCCCTCGCATACTGAGGGGATTATTGAAGGGCTAACCCAGAACATGCTTTCTTTAAAACAGACATAATAAAAAGAATACTCAAGCTGTTGGATTATTTTTCCAAACTGTGGCTTAAAAGCATTCTAGTTCTTAGACAGTCCCTGGCAAATTATGCCTTTCATACTAAAAGAATAATTTTATTAATTGTTCTTTTTAAAAACCAAGTCCTTATAAATGACCTCAGTATTACCTAGGATTTTACCAGTACAATTCTGTATTTATTGTGTGTATTAATACATCAAACAGGTACTTTCCTATTGAAATCTTCCAGTATAGCATTATGATACAAAAGTATTGTAGTACTGATTACTAATACCTTGCCAACCATCTCAGTATATTGAGATCATCATTATTTATCATTCAGCCTCCATAGCAACACTGAATGTAAACATATTTCCTAATATTCTTATAAATGGAGATTAAGGCTTTGCACATTTCAGCTGTGAACATGCCGGAAGAAGAACCAGGGACTCCATCTGCTATTGTGTTTGTTCAGTTGGCTGAAAAAAATCAAACACTAATTTAAAGACATATTTCATTAAAGAACAGGGATTTTATTCCTTGAAAAAATTCAAGGTTTTTGTCAGCTTCTGGTACTCTCCTAGTATGTTTGGAGCTGCTGCTGGGCAGGATAACAGCATTGATTTCTCTGGTTTTGCTGCAATTGCTTCTTTGTCCAAGTATATTAATTGTCAGGATCAGTGTGGTACTGTCAGATTTCTGTCCGGGGTGTCCCCTGCAATGCCACACCTACCCTGCAGAGCCAGGCACAGCCAGTGCTCACCATCAGCTGCTCACAGCAGCAAAGGCAGCCCCACAGAAATGCTGAATTAGCATGGGAGGTGAGAAGTGCTGAGTGCACTGAGAACAAACACTCATCCATCATCCCATAGATCCAGCAAGGAGCACCAGGCTCTCTTGTTTCCTAGTGTATGTATCCTGCCCTCGGTGTTTAACAAACAGCAGCATCATATTAAGATATTTTATAAACCTTCCCAACCCACCAGCACTATGTGTGCTTTGGCTCCTTTGTGGAGATGACAGGAGGCTGTACTTTTAATGAGTTTCCCTGCAACTTCTGTCAGGAGAAGGGAAATTCCTGCACTGGGGAAAAAGAATCCAGAAGAGAAATTAGCTGCTAGCAAGAAAAAAAATTGCATAAGAAAATGTATGCTACTGGTCTCTCTTCTCCTTCCTAGCAGCTCTATGCCAGGTTAACCCTTGCAGGCTCAGATGAGATACTCCTCATGCAAAGGGGTATAAAGGAGCTCGCAAGTAGGTTCTTGTTTCTCTCTCCTCTGATCTGAGTCTTTGCATAACAAAGCAAGTGCTTGGTTCAGCAATGTGAGCAGTACCTGTATACTTCCTAAAAGCAATTAAGAACCCAAATTTAAGAACCATCAAACAGGCTCTTCCAATCCCCAGGAGGCAATGATATTCAAGCATGTAAAGGCAAGATAGTTGCTTCCTCATCACATTCCAGGGATGGAATTCAAAGTTCTAGATATTTGACTTGACTGACAAAATCAAGAAATAAGCCTAGCATGTCTGGTCCCAACATCAGAAAAACTGATTTGTTTTGCAGGCACCAGAAGGAGGCGAATGCATGCAGGAGAAGCATGACATTGTCACACATTAGGCCACTCTCTCTTCTTATTCTCTTCTCTGACCATTATGAGCCAGATTAGGAAGAATGAATACTACTGTTTACAGATTTGCCCTGTCCTTTGGCAAGCTGCACCTGGATGCTTCCTGCTTCCCCCATAGCACTGCTAGTAATGGTGTATCTGATTGGGAAGCTGCAAGTAAGGAACAATCTGCAGCCAGTGTGCTTCCACTTCTGCAAAGAGGACATCTGGAGAGACTGATCCAAATTCAAGTATCAGTGGCTCCCATAATGCTTTCTAGGCAGGAAGGATGGTCAAAAAACCTAACAGGTCTTTTCCATCTGGAATAGCTACAACCCTGAAAATGGTGCTGAATTGATATCCCAAAATAGTTCTTTGGGACATTACTGGACAGATCCGAGCAGTGGAGAAAGGCACAGATGTGGCACCTTGTCACTACATGCAGTGTCATGCCTGGGAGCCTCCCAGAGAGGTGGCTGTGCCAGCCAGCTGCCTGCAGCCTGCTCAGCACCATGCCAGGCACAGCTGAGACAGTCCCAGTTCTGGAACAGGGTCAATGGGAGCTCAGCATTTGCTGGACCACACTCTGCTCCATGTTGCAGATGTGCCTCTTGTCCTGCCTTGCTCCACGAGCAACGTGATGCTTCTGATCTCCCAGAAATAATGCCTTGACAGGTCTTTGTGAAAACCAGGTATTACAGCAGTGGGAGCATTAGAATGAATAGCAAGACTAGGCAATTTCCAGCCCTTGTTATGAGAAAGAAAAAGCTGTCTGGAAAAGGGGCAGGAACATGCTGCTGCTGCTGGGACCAATAGGACAGCACGACACCATGATATTCTTAACACAACACCTTTCCAAAGTAGAGCTAAGGCTGGGATGGGGAAGACCAAGCTCTCCAGTCTTGGTCACCCATAATTGTTTCTTGACTCACAGCCCCTTGCAAGCAGAAGTATGTGTTGTCCTTGAGTTTCACCTCCCGGCCCAGAGCCTCGTGTGTCAATCGGTGATCAGCTGCAGATAGCCAAGCTCCTAGCTCAAAGTCACTCAGCAACAGGGATCCTTCCCTGTGCTATGGCCTCTCATGAACTCAATGTGCTACTCATCAGGTGTGATGTGTTGAGATAAGCCCATGTGTTCACTGCATGACCCAGCACAGTGATATCTTCCCGGTGGAAAAGAGGACACTGGCATGGCAGGCAACCAGGAGATTGGGTTGGAGCTAGGGAGTAAGCATATCTGGGGTAACCACAGAAAGAGAAGCAGAGCAGCTGCGTCACCATAGCAAGGTTTGGTCAATTTCACTTGCTTAAACATTTCTCAGCATTGATCAGGAAATCACACACAGCTAATATATGGGGGGAAAAAGCATTTTATCAACCTATGATTTTATGCAAACTAATCAATAAACAGTGTTTGAATGGTGGCATTTCTGAATCCCTAAACTGGTAGCATCCCTGCAGTCTGATGTTAGCAGAGCCTTGTACTCAGCCCAAATCCCATCTGTCATCCTGTCTGTAATTTAGTCTTGCTCAAAAGATGAAACATCTTTTCAAAATTCATAATGGTTAGGGAAATGGAAATAGCTACATTTTTATTCATCCTCTTTTAATATTTTTCTTTGGCTTTCTGCCCCCCACCTCATTCTAATAGCATAATAACCACTAGGAAAATCTATTTCAACAAACATCTCTTGATTCTCTGGTGCTTGGTTAGGACAGACCTGTGCTATTCCTTTCCCTTCACCCTCTCGTGACCAGATGAAGAATATGATTTTGCTGTGGTTTTCTGAAAACTGAGGATTTCACTTGAGCACTTCCAGCCTTGCCCTGTAGAGACTTACATGGGAATTATTTCTACTGAACAGTTCTTTGTAATTGAGAAAAAAAGGGAAAAGTCACTCTTCTTATTTAAGAAGTAAAATGACCTTTTATATACAGCGGAGGAGGGAGCCTTCCTTTGATCTGACTCCTGGGAATGTTGTAAAATAATAATATGATAATCCTATCCATATGTTCACATTTTTGTTAGCAGCCTGGGTGGGGCTCTGCATATTCAGCAGGGTTTTGCAGCCATTAATGAGCAATGACTTTGCTATGTTGGGGGAGAAAAATATGCCTCCCCTCCTTCCACCTATCAGTACCTCTCATTTTCTAGCTAAGCTCTTCAAACAGCCATGTCCTTGATTCTTTTTCCCCAAAAGCCATCTCTCCCCCGTCCATTGCCTGGTCTCACACTAATGCCATGGCCCTGTCTCCCTCCTTGAACAGCTGTCTCCTGCAAGCTCCTTCTTTGCGTTTGGTTTTCTCTGGTGCAGCCTTGGAATGTCTTGATGCCAAGTTTTTTTCAAGGTTGTCCAACCAGCCTGGAGTGCAACTAGACACAGACCTTGACTCTGTTCTCCTCAAGGTCCTGCTTTTATTATTAGACTTTGCTCACTGTTTGGCTACCATGTTTGAAATCCAATGTTTCAGATTGAAATGTTAGCTCCACCTCAGCTTTCCTATTGCACAAACCAGGTGGAAATCTGCTGATCAGAACTCCCATGTCCTTATACCAGGCTAGGATTTCAGCTGGCTGTCTCTTTGAAACACATCTTTCAGTACTGGATCCTTGCCACACACTTCTGGGGAGCTCAGTCCTTGGGAAAGGTCACTGGCAGCTTCCAACCTATCTATTTTATTGTTTCTTGTGTTTCTGAAATCTCGTACTGACAATGCACTGGAAGACAAAGATAACCTTTGGTCTTCAACCAGTATACTGCAACAAAACCTTGAGCCAAAATGTATCACTGGATTTTCATGAGGGCACCATACACAGAGCAATCCCACCTCAGAGAAATGCAAGATTAAATATTAAAGAATGCAGCATTTCTTTGAAGAATTCTGTCACAGCCTACCACTGTAAATACACAGGAGCACACTGCCAGCCGTGGGACAAGACAGATGCCCACCATGCCTGCCAGTGCTTGTGCAGACTGTGTGCAGCACAGAGCCCACCTCCGCTCCCTGTGAGCTGTCCCTCCAGTCGTGCAGCAGGAGGTGTGCTGTGTGCCACGGCCAGCAGTGGGATTTTGCCACATTCCACTTAGCTCTGTAGCCGAGACGGTTTAGAAAGATCTGGGTCAGGTTCAAAGGAAAAGCACTTTAGCAGTCAAAGCACTCATTTTTTTCAGGATGTGTTTATGAAAACAAGGCATAATATACAGCCAGGAGAATCTCTCACCCTGTCCTCAGCAGAGATCCCAGACCCTGGAAAGGACACAGCTCCTTGTCCTGCAGTCTATCCTGCTCGGATGCTATGGCTCTGACATGCAGAGTGCTACAAAAGAACCCAGAGAGAGCAAAAGAAAGGAATGCAGAGACCAAGTACTTTCTCCTGTACTACAATACCTTACTGGGTCGCTCTGTGCCTGTTACTGTAGCTTTCTGAGATTCTTTTCCTATTGGTAAAAATGAAGCTGGTGTTACAAATTTCCTCACCTGATCCTTCCACTGGTCAGTCATGCATCTGTATTAGCCCAGTTTTTTCATCTTTAATGTTATATTTGCATACCTGGATCCTATGGCCCCTATTTACTTCTGGCCTGACCTCCTTGGTCCTATTCCCTTTGTATCCAGGATAATCACAAGCATCTGCTAGCCACAGTCAGCAGCTTTTACAGATTATGCAGCTTCTGAGAGAGTGTTGGCCTATTTTATTTTGTCAATATGAAGACAGAGGCTGTGTTTACCACCAGAGCTGCTGCAATGCCCTCTGAGATATATTCAGGCAAATCTTTGTGTCTCATGTTTTTGTACTCTGCCAGGCACAGAAACAGAGAGGAAAGAAAACTTGGTACTTCAAAATAGCCCAGAAAAAAGGGGGCCAAGAAAGTGCTGCAAGATGCTGGTGGTCTGGAGGGTAACAAACAAGTGAGGACATGTGGATTGTGATCCCAATTTGACACGTGAAGTCTAGTTCTTAGGAAAAAAAGACAAGGGACCTGAGAGAGTGAGGTGACACCTAGCTGAGTCAAAGACAAAATACCTATTCATTCAGAAAGACAAACTATCCTTTATTTTTTTCTTTTTTTCTTTTTTCCGCTGTGGGAAATACAGGGTAATTCTCCTGGTAACACTGGAGTTATCTGCAGATTCACTAGGGTGTATGGGCTCAGCATCTTCCCTGGTGTAAGCTGAGGGCTGTAGTAATGAAGAGAGCAGTCAGCAGTGTGAGAGAGGTAAGCATTCACCTGCCAGAAGGTGATAATGGCAGGGAAAAGGAGATTTTCAGAATTCAGTTCCATGAATTCTCAGAATTCAGAATTCAGGTCCTGGTTCCACATATATTTAACAAAAAGGCTTTTAGATCCTAAGTTGAACTGATTTCTGAGTAGCCCATATTATCATGCTTTGCCTTTCATATTTGCTTGCTTGCTAGGTTATGTCAGTTGTTAAAAAGACCTTGCATCTAAGGCTTTCTGTGCCCACTATGCTGCTGCCCAAAATGGCAATATTCTCCTCTGTTCCTGAAATGTCAAGATGCATTTTTTCTCCTATGGGATAGAAATAATTTCTGAAAACCAGACATTTAAGTACTCAGCTAAAATGAACACTAGATCTTCTATTCCCATTTTTATTTTCATTTTCTAAACTGTATTTTTGTATGTAGCATCCATTGGCACAGCCCCAAAATATTAAAAGGAGATAGTAGAAGTTAAAGACAGTATTGTGACCATTACTTCATGGCAGTTTACATTTAATTTTCATGGAAAGTCATTAATAGTAGAGGAATCTTTTAGATTGTCTTCTGAAGGGCTGTCCAGACAATTTATGTCCTGACTGGATAGCTTTTGAAGTCCATCCGGCTTTTAAAAGTTGGATTAAACAGATGGGTTAGACAAACAAGCAGGTAATTTGTATCACCTCATTTTAGCCATCTGAAAAGCTATCGCACCAAAAAAATACTAAACCTGCCCAAACCCTGCAACCTAATTCTTCAGGAAAACAGTTTAAAAGATTGGACAAAATTTCACTTAAAAAACCTTCATAGAATACCTGAAAATAATTTGATGAGCTGCTGAAGCACAGCATTTGTCATCTTGTCTGTCTTGAATGTTTGCACTCACAGGCATAGATTTATATCAGAAATTTGCCAATGGAACAAGAGTCTCAGACACATTACATGGGTTACACTGGTGGCATACTGTCAGCTGGGTCACTGTGTTTCACATCATGAACTGCAGATGTGCAAATGAGCAAGACACAGCTTTTAATGCAGCAAGGATTACAGCGAATGACAACATAGATTCCGTATACAGTATGCTACCTTAAAAAGAGACAATAAAAAATGGACTATTTCTAAGAATTGAAGTGACTCTTTCTTCAGAGAAATGTAACAATGTGGTAGATTCACCTTGGCTGGATGCCATGTGCCCTCCAAAGCTGTTCTACCACTCCTTTCCCCAGCTGGACAGGATACAATCAAAGGCCCCTGGCAGGAGATAAGGACAGAGAGAGAGCACTCACCTGTTACTGTCACAGGCAAAACAGACTTGACCTGGAGAAATTAATTGAATTTATTGCCAATCAGATCAGAGTAGGGTAATGAGAAATAAAACCAAATAATAAATCACCTTCCCCCGCTTCTTCCCAGACTTAACATAACTCCTGATTCCTCCTCCCCAGTATGCTCCTTTGGGACTGCCAGTCAGAGATTTTGCAGGAGGACCTTTAATTTGAGATACACAACAGAAATGTCAGATTACATAGCAACTCCCTGATGGAAGATATTCCTTTTCCTCGCCACCTGCAGGAATAGTTTCAAGCTCAGTAATTTGCTGTTGTTGTCAGCTGTTATGGTTTAAGCCCCACTAGTGGGACTGGGGAGAGAATCTGAAGGGTAAAGCTTGGAAAATTTGCTGGTTAAGATGAAGAAAGTTTAATAGAGAAAGCAAAAGCCACACACATAAGCAAAGCACAACAAGGAAAGAGTTCATCACTTCCTGTGGGCAGGCAGGTGTTCAGCCAACACTAGAAGAGCCCCATCACTTATAACAATGACTTGGGAAGACAAATACCAGCACTCCAAATGTCCCCCCCTTTCTCCTTCTTCACCCCCATTTTATGTAAGTGAGCATGATGTCACATGGTCTGGAACATCCCTTTGGTTAGCTGGGGTCACCTGTCCTAGCTGTGTCTCCTCTCAGCCTCCCATGCACTCCCAGCCTCCGCACCAGAGAGGCAATATGAAAGGAGAAAGAAATGGCCTTGGCACTTTCTAAGCCCTGCTCGTCAATAACAACAACAAAAAAATCTCTATTTTATCAACTCTGTGTTCAGCATAAATCCAAAACACAGCCCCATACCAGCCACTGTGTAAAAAATTACCTCAGCCCAGCCAAAACCAGCATATCAGTGCTGACAAAACAAGAAAACAATGTTTGAAAGCAGTGAAGTGTCCTCTAACCTGTGCACTTTCTTATCGAATTGACAAACAGTACTGGTGCAAAACTGCGATGTTAAACATGGATGGTATGATGAAGACACTTCATTGCAAAAATCCGGAGTTCTTAAACTGTCAGTTTGTTATGAGTTTACATACCTGTAAGGCACAACAAATGTGCTTAACTAACTACCCACAGGCCACTGTAGGAACAGGCATCACATGTAACCACCCATGAGCCCCATGGTGGGAGCACTTACTGGTTCTAATAATTGTTGTACAATTATGTAACTTGTTTTTCATCTCCAGCTTAGCTGAGTCACTCCCAGAATGCTTTCCTAGTTAGCCAAAGTAACAGAAGTGAGCAAGGATTTTACAAGGGCAACAAGGCCCTCACTTTGCAAGGCCTTTCTGTGCTGCAACACAAAACCACCAAACGTGTGCTGGGCTGCATCCAAAGCAGTATGAGGAAGGGAGGAGATTCTGCCCCTCTGCTCTGCTCTGCTCTGGTGAGATCCCACCTCACCAGATGTGCATCCAGCACAGGAAGGACATAGACCTGTTGAAGCAGGTCCAGAGGAGGGTCACAAAAATGACCAGAGAGCTGGAGCACCTCTCTTGTGAGAACAGGCTGACAGAGTTGAGACCGTTCAGCCTGGAGAAGAGAAGGCTCCAGGGAGGCACCTTCCAGTGCATAAAGGGGGCCTACAGAAAGAGAGCTGTAGAGGGACTTTTTACAAGGACATGCAGTGATAGGACAAGGGACAATGGCTTCAAACAGAAAAAAGGCAGGTTTGGACTGGATATTAGGAAGAAATTCTTTACTGTGAAGGCAATGAGATACTGGAACAGGTTGTCCAGAGAAGCTGTGGATACCCCATCCCTCGAAGTGTTCAAGGCCAGGTTGGATGGGGCTGGCCTAGTGAACAGCACACCTGCCTATGGCAGGGGTGCTGGAACAGGGTCTTCAGGGTCCCTTCCAACCCAAACCATTCTATGACTCTATGAAAATCCAGCAGCCTGCAGATAAATAGAGACTCTTGGCTTCCAGCACCATCAGTCTGGCACCTTTTCTGAGCTCCAAATTCTCCTGAAAATGTAAATGGAGATGGTGAGGATGAGAGCTAAATGCAAAACTGGTGTTGTTTTTTCACATCAAAATGATAAAATTAAATAATTTTTAGTAAGAACTTCTATTCAAGATTAATTGTAACTATGAGAGATGAGTATGTTACTATTAATGGAATTCCTTTTTTTAATCAGGAAGGGAAATAATCCAGCAAAGAAATTCTAGGATAGCATAAACCCATTTAATTAAATTACAGCATTCCATATAAGTTTGTGGGTTTGGTTTTTTTCTTGTTCTTGGGATTCTTCCAGCCTAAGATCTGGCAATTTATAAATAAACAGATCAAGGTATTGCGAACATCATTTTCCTTGCCAATAGTGGATATAGAAACAGCAACCTAAAAGGGAACAAGCACAGAATGATCTCTACTGCTGCTGCATGGACTGCCTACTCAAAGTTGGAATTACGGGATTTTAACGTATCATCTGACCTTCCAAAAAGTGTGAGCTCGTACTTATGATTTCCTTCAGAGAAGAAGCCAGCGTTGTCTGCATTTGTTTCCTAGTGTTTGACATCCTGGAAGTGAAGATCTGAAATAATTCACATGAAAATTGCATCTAGGCATGTCATTGCATATTTTCACAGAGCCCATTTCTTATCTCTTTAACAGGTCTCATCCAAAAATAATGGTGCTAAATGGCACTAGGGAGGAAAAACTTTACCAGACAAATTGTTTGACTGCTAAAAATTCAGTCTACCTGCACACCACATCTGCTCATTTAGCATGAATTGAAACTCATATGAATCAGGGAAAACACACTTTCCCTTCCTTCCTTCCTTCCTTCCTTCCTTCCTTCCTTCCTTCCTTCCTTCCTTCCTTCCTTCCTTCCTTCCTTTCCTTAGGAACCATGAGGGTGAAAAGAATTAAAGGCAAAAATCTTTATTGCTTAAGGGTATTTGGTGCTTCCCCAGAGAATTATTACTAAATGGACTCACCTTGTTAAGTTTTCTCTTACAAGGAAGGAGAATTCCAGCACTGGAAGTGCTTACCCATGTGGATGTAAAGCTGTAGCAAAAGGAATGTGACAAATTCCCTGGAAGTCAGGGAATTTCCTTGTACTTAATGTTCAGAAAACATAGTCGTAGCCTATCAGGCAATGTAGCTTTATTAAATTTCATTGATTGAGAATGAAAAAACATGAATGAATAGAAAAAGTAGTGTGGCCTTTGAGAGATAAAAGGAAGGACATGCTCAATCTGATGATATTCTGACTTAAAGGACTAAGTACCCATTTTATTTCAGCTGCTCCATATTTTTTCTTACACAGTTCTACTAAAAATCTTTTTTTTTTTTTTTTAAGATCTCCTAAGCTGCTATGAGCTCAACAGCATTCTTAGAGGGATTCTGACTCCTTGATCCTTCACATGAAAAAGGATGGTCCTCTGAGCATAAGTAGCTAGCACGTTTCCTTCCCACCACCCTTGTTCCTGTCATTGTCTATTCAAATCTAATTTGATTTATTTAAGGCAGTTAGGAGCTGCTTAAATAAAATTAAATTAAAATGACATTCTGAAAAATACCAAAATTCAAAATGAGGACAACTCATCTTCTCCTCTAAAAAGAAAGAAAACCAAAATTCAAGTTTTCCCTTGAGTTCCGTCCTTTTACTGTCTTCTTGATATGCCTTGGAGGCAATCCACTCCAGACTGACCTTCAAATATCTCCGTGGCTTTGGGTTGGGAGATTTTTCAGGCCAAGAACACCCTTTCCCTAAGAACCATGCTACTCTGGGGAGAAAAGGGAGAGTTTTGGCAGGTAAGCATCCTCTCCTGAGCATCTCTGCTGCTGACTAGGGAATGCAAATAAAACATTTCCTGAATCCAGAAAAATTAGCACCTTGAGTGGCTTCCCTCTCTGAGCAGGTAATTATTTTCTGAAAAATTCTCACATTTATTCAATCAGCCTTAGATCTATTTAATGCAAGACAACACCTGCCTCCAAGTCACTGCACAAATACTAACTTTCCACTACTTTTTGAATAGAAAGTGGGAGAAATTTTTCCCCACAACCAAACCAGGTAATTCTTACGCAGACTTCTGTCCTTCTTTAAGAGCCTTTTGCAAGTTTTTATGGGATTTTTGTCCTAACTCCTCATATTTCTGTTGGTACTATTATTGCTAGAGAAAAGGAAACAATAGCAATATTAGTAATTGTAATAATAATAAAAGTATAATAATTAATAAAAATTATGATATCTTAAATCTTTCAGTCTATAAAATCAGATTTTGACTTCCTCTTTTTATCTTCAGTCATTTTCTATTCTGGTTTTCCTTCTATCTTTTTTCCTCTTTCATGAATCTTCTGTCCCATTCATTCCCTTTCCTAGCAATTTCTTGCCTCATTCCACTTTGTCCTTATAACTCACACACTGGCCATTTACTTTCTCTTCCTGACCTTTGTTTCTCACACTTAAAAGAACAAATCTCTGGTTCCTCTGGAACCGTCTAAAGACCACTGCTCATCTCACATGCAAAGATGAATAACAACTTTGATGATAACAAAGCCGGAGTTAATATCTTCTTGGATCTGTTGGTTTCCAGCAGACTTTCCCAACTGGATATATGTGTTCATTTCAATATAACCCTTAATCACATACCTATAATTCTTTGTTGCACAGAACCACTACCCAGCTGAATACACAGAAATAGCACTGAATCATGCAGGAGTATGGAAAAAGAAAAGAAAAGGCAATAATCCTATAATTATACTGAAATACTGTAAAGTATTCCAATTAATGCAGAACAATGTATTGTTCCTAGCTTTACTGGAGCTTGGTGGGACTTCAGGAAGAAGATATTGAAGCAAATGACAAAGCTGTATTTTAAAGTATATTAAAAATAATTTAAATAATTTTAAAACATATTAAAAAAGAAGAATCTCTTTCTTTGATAATACAATATATTTAATTCAGTATTTGGTTGAACTGAAAGTGTCTGGAGGTTAATCTCTGAAGTTTCCTTCTCAGACAGCTGTGACTCTTACAAAATATCTGAAACACTCATGAGAAAAATAACAAAGGCTGATATCACTTCCCTATTGTTTTGTTCAGGTTTAGGGTTATTGTTTTTATCTGCTACATTGCGTGAGGCCTGTGTAGGCAAAATTGTTCTGGAAGGTTGGTCAGCCTAGAATGCAGTCTGTGTCAGGTGTTCCTCAGTCTCCTTTTGTTCACTGTGTATGAATTACCAAGAAAGAGGCCTATTTATCCAGCATCCTCAGGGAAAACCCTCTTCATAAATATCAGCTGTAGAAAGGACATGTTAGATCGAAGAAGACTTTCCCAACAGAAATCAAGTAGATGTGTTTATTTCCAGCAAAAACAAATACTTTTTGAAAATTTGCACCTTCTAGTGAACAGCTGTTTCATTGGAAAATTCCTGACCAGGAGCAGCATATGGAAAGACAAGGTCATCATGACTCGGTGTTGTCATCTCATGTTCCTTGGAGGATTAATATGGATCAGTAATAACAGCAGCAGACAGAGCAATTAATAATTGAAAAGGTGCTAATGAGCGCATTGATGATGTCAGCAGAGTCAGAAATTTCTTACTCATAGTATTTTTGCCTCTTTTTGATCCTTTTTACACCACACACTGAGCAAAGAATGGAGTTTGTCTCCTTGTAAGGCCTGACCATCCTTTATAAATGGAATTCTCTTTGGTGATACCATGACTGCAAATATATTCCTGGCCATTAAAATCCTGCCTGAGTTTCCTCAGTTTTCCTGCGACCTGTGCTTCTCCTTTGAAATTCCATGTAGTTCATTGATTTAGGTACCGGAGACTATGTTTATTCTGTATATTACTTTATCTGTCAAATGTAGGCTGTCAAAGAGGGGTGGATGACTACACATTCTGTGTACATGTCTCTCTTCATCCTCCAGGATTAGCAATCCTAGGCCCTTTACAGTGCTTGCATGTATCATAGTAAGATCCACCAGAAACAGAGGAAGATCTTAATCTCTAGGTTCATCTGCCATCTTTGATGTAAAATCAGCTTGAGCTGTAATCCAGGAAATCCTTGCTAGATGCTCAGGCTGATGCTCTTAATGGTTTTGCTCTGCTGAAAGCTCTGGGCTGGATGGTGTCTTAATGAAATGACTGTGTTGCATAGGGGAGCTCCTGCCTCTCAGATCGACTCTGTAGGGAACAGAAAAAACTGCCCTCAGTCACCTGTTGTTGGTTAAGTGCGAGATAAGGAATGATAGGGCAAAGAAGGAGCAAGAGCAAGTAGGTAGCCTCATTCTCCCAGCTGTCTCATCTTTTCCCCTTGCAAAATCCATTCAAAATTATATTCTTCCTATCTAAAATGTCTTTGGGACTTTATCAGTGATACTTTAAATTAGAATTTGCATTGATTTTTGTTTGTCACAACTCTACATTTTGTTTATGGCACCTGCAAAATGCCACCTGTGCTTGACAGGGATTACTCTGAATGCAACACAGAGATCAGATGGAACATCTAGAGCCCTGAAAAGTGTTCTACATGTATGCTTTAATCATGAAGTTAAGAAAGGGATACACAGCCTGCAAATCTAAGATTTTCCCCTAAAATTACATAGTGGCCATTAGTAGCCACCTACCTACTGGAGAAACTTCTGAAGTGCACCAGGCGCCTGTGGAGAGGAGGAGGGAGCAGAAAGAGAAGAGGTATGAAGCTGCAGTTTGCAGGGCTGCAAGCAGAAATTTCTGTTTCCAGAAGGAAGAAACCAATTTGTCAAGATAAGAAATGGTACAGAATAATGTCTTTCTGTTCTCAGGAACACTGGAACAGAGTAGTAAGTGCCCTGTCCTACCCATCAGGGCAAATGCATCAAAGCAGCAAATGTGGGAGAGAACTGGGAACAGCTGTGTGTGGTTGACGGTATGCCATCCAGCTCCAAGTGACCCACTTCATGGCTGCATATTCCCAGCAAACATGGCTAATGCAGGTGAGGCAGATGGAATACACATGCTCATACTAAGGAGGAACTTCAGTTCTACTGTTCCAGTGCAATTATCCCATTAAACAAAAACTGCACACCAACAGGATGAAAAGTCAAAGCAAGGAGCAATTCTAGGTATGACTGAAAGACGACGAGCTGTTCAGTTTGGGATCTATGCAGTAGTGCTTCCAAGGACTGGAGCAAAGATGCGTAGCTCTCTCCTCTGCTGATGCATCATCTGCCTGCTGCTTAATTCTGGGGGATTTTTCATCCTTTTCCAATGGCAATGCAGCACTTTCAATACTTGCTTTTTTCCACTGGTTTCCTGGACTGTACAGGCTCTTATCCCAACATTTTAACCAGTTTTGAAAACATCCATCTGAGTCCAAAGCTACAAGTGAGTATTTTACAGACTGTGAACCAGTTTCATTATTTTTGTTCAGAGGAATGAATGAAGTAGACCTACAACTGCCTATCACTGCATCTGCTTCAGTTTTTTCCAGAACACTCTGACAGCACAAAACAACAAAAAACCCCAAATAAAAACAACAAACAAAAACCCCAAAACCCACAATGGTAAGTAAACTAGTGAGAATAAAGAGTGTATTTATACAAATAGACAGTGCAAGTAGTTAATTAGCCGAAGCAAATGAATTCAGAAGGTCACACACATTCTTATTTCCTTTGAAGCTGTTCTTCCATTTTAGCTATGTTGAAAGTGCCTTTTATCAAGGTGCCAAAGTTCAAACAGAAAATAGTTATTGTTTTCATGATTTTAAAAACTGTGTGTCTTTCCTTATAGATCCCTCAGGTCCATGCAGCTGCACTTCACTGCACCTGCTTTCCCAGCAGATGTTTTCAGTTCCTTGGCAGGAGTATGAAGATAACCAGGTGTAATATTAGTGAGACTAATAGATAACAATTATCAGTCACAGTTATTGATTACAGGAACTGAAGGCTGAAGCTCTATCTGGAGCCAGGGGTAGAGACTCCACTGAGCTGCAGTAGGACACCAAGGGGAACCACACAGGAGGGAGGCTTGAGCTGTCTTCAGGCCACACACACCAGAATGAAGAGTCACACAAGACCATGGCAAGAGGTCGAGTTCAGAGGACAGCACACCAATACTGCCCATTTTGGCCCTGAACAAGGAGTGAGCAGGACTGGGATTAGACTGATTGTTTAGGAGCAGGAAGGTGGGCAGCAGGAACAGAAGCATGGCTGGACTACTCAGCATCTAATGAGATCCTGTGAGACTGAAAGCATTCAGGTGGCTGGCTGCCGCTGGCTGCCTCATGGGATTTGGGAGGAATAGCTGTAGATGTAGATATTTTTGGAGTCAGCAATCAATTTAATGAAGCAGGATTCCTCCAGTTCATTGACTGTCAAGAGCATATATTTGCAAAGCAGTATTTCATCAACTCATATTTTATCATTTTATAAAACTAGAGTGTTGAGCATGCTAGACATTCATAAATATTTGGAACACTGCTTGCCTATGAATTTATATTCCATTTACAAATTACTTAATTATTGTATTCCTATTCCTCTAATAGAAGTAATTCAACTTTAATGTTATAAAATACTATGTAATGTGAGAGGTATTTTAAATACCATGATATTCTAATGAATATATTAATGTCTGAATGTCTAATAGGAAACAATATTTTTTAAAATGCTTTACTAATAGACTGCATAATAAAATTCAGTAGTTTATAGCAGTGAATGTTTATATTAGTATTTTTAGGACATAATACATTGATATGTGAAATGCCACTGCTTGAGTAGCTACAGATAATTTGAAACCAGTGTGTTACCTTAAAAGTAAACCTGGTTTAGTAGAGAAATCACAAGAGCTCCAAGGTAAAATTTACTTTGTGAACAGACAAATCTTCCCTAGAAATTTATGAATTCTGGAATTTACTGAAGACTTTTCATAAAATATAATTGTATAATATTGAATTTACATAGGACACCTGATTTTTACAGAACAAATGTAATTATACTTGTCCATTCCGAAATAAAAGGTGGGAATCTTTTTGAACTATGTCTGTATTGCCAGTGATAGTTAGTGCTTAAAAATTATTTATGTTGTAATCATATTATTTTTACTTGTGCATTAGCAGTGAATTCATGACTGGATGGTCAGCTATTAAGAAGAAATTGAAGAATCTGGCCTTTTACATGTGGGGAAAGTTTTTTTCAGAATCCCTTAAGGGATTTTGCAGAAAGGTTCTTGTCACCATTTTTTCTGGGTTCCTTGTTATTTTATCCACCATTTTTTATTCCTTTTGAGCTGAAAAAAACCCCAAAAGCTATTCCACAGTGATGTTTTTTCAAGAAGTTGTTTATGTAACAGATGCACATTTGGATTAACAAGTCTGCTTTCCTTCTTTTCTTTCTGCATAGCTTCCCCGTTGCATCAGATTGCCTCTTTACCTGTACAGTGTCTTGCTTGGATGAATTCCCCAGGCTTAAATGCTGCTTCATAACCAGGTATTTCTAGCTCAATGCAGATTTGTCCACCCAAGGGACACATACTCATGATCATCTAGATCTTTCAGGAATCTTGACCATCTTTCTTGTCCTTCTGGCATTAATAACAATACTAAGAATTGCTGCTTCCTGGAACAGCAAATTAATGAGAAAAGGTATCTTGAGGACAAAAGCACATCTGCCCCAAAACAGCAGAGCTGTGTTAAGGGAAAGGAGAAACACATCATGTAAGATTTGCACATCTGCCCACATCCGTAATTTTGCAACCATCGTCAAGTCCCAGAGAATAATTCTGGAACACCTGAGGAAAAGGGACTCAGGGAGCCAGGTGACATTGGGCAGAGATGTTACCCTTGCAAATCCAAACCCTAGCCAAACAACCTACTGACTGTATGTATTCTTTCTGCATTTCAGACCCAGACACCACTGAGGAAAACAGAAAGAAAAAACAATACTAAACTTGCAAAATAAATATACTGGGCACCTTGTGTTCCAGATATTCTAGGGCACTCAGCTTTGATAGTACAAGCTGCCCAGACTGCTTCTAATGTTCAGCTTTCTTTTCTTCACATTAGGTTTTACAAATAGTGCTAGAGAATTTATGTTGACTCATTAAATGCACACACATATTTCAGATCATCCTCTAGGCCTTGTATTGTCAATAGGCAGACAAAGGCATTCCTAGAGCACAAGTCCTTCCACCTTCAAACAATTAAAACAGCCTCAATGAATTACACTATACAAAGGCTTATCTTTCTCCACTATTAATGCAACACAGGAAAGTGGAGAAATTGCAGTTGAGAACACCTGAAGTCAGGTGGAATCAGTTCCACCCCTTATTTTTATAAGCTTTGGTTACTTCACTCACCAAACTTCCTCTCTTTGCTCTTCTCCCATACTTTGCAACTTCCCTTTATTTTTCTGCCCTGCATCCTTTTTCAGCTGATGTAGCAATACCACAGAGTTCTTAAGAATGCCAGGTCTGCTTATTGCAGTGGGAGACAGGGAAAGATGAAAAGTAAAAGCATCAAAATAAAGCAATAAAACAGAATGACAAGCAAAAAAGTCAAAGCAGTTTTAGCAGTACCATCAACTTTTAAATACTGTTATATTTTGTAAGAAAACAGCCTAAATTAGGCTGCAGATACGATTTGAAATGCGTAGAGATTATAAGGCCAAGTGATGCAGAAGCAGTCTGCCCTCCTGCAGAACACTAAAATGCTATATTTATAACTGGGACTCAGCATGGCTTTCTAGAAAGAGACCTACTAAATAGCAGAGAATACAGCCAACTTCCACTTCCCCAAGTGTGAATGCTTTCTTTCCCTATGCAAATCTGTCATGCAAACCATAGAGAACAATTTGGATTTGCCTTCTTCATGGACATTTTGGAATTACTCAGATGACATGTGAGCATTGCGTATGTTAGGCATGCTGTGCTACTGTTTTGGTGGTTTTAAACTAATGGTATTACATTGCATTTTTCATAATGAAAAATTTATCTGAGAGTTTTTTTGCAGCTTTTCCATCTCACATCCTTGAACATCAAATGTCAACAAGGCTTTTATGTAAATATCATAGAATCACAGAATAGTCATCTAGTCTAAACTCCTGCTCAAAGCAGGAACAGCTAGAGTAGGTTGCTGAGGGCTGTACTCAATTGGGGTTTGAGTATCTCCAAGGATTCAAACTGGCATCCTGTGCCAGGGTTTGATCACTCTCAGAGTGAATAAGTTTTTTCATATGCTTAAACAAAATATAACATATTTAAATAAAATATACCATATTTAAATTTGTGTCTGTTGCCCTTTGTCTTTTCACTGGGCACCACTGAGAAGATTCTGGCTCTGTCTTCGTTATCTCCAGGCACATGTTCATAAATATTGATTAAATCACCCTAAGCACTTTCTTATTTGAGTGTAAATGCTTGAGGTCCCCTTCAGTCCCACACTGCTGATTTCAAGGTCTCTCTTGCTCACCGTATATCTTTTCCTCGTCAGCACAGCCCATTCCTTCCTCACTTGACTCTGGGTTGTCATTTCCCTTCCCCAAATGTTTTTGGTCTGCCTATTATGATGGGATCCCATCTCTTCCCCAATGATCTTTGATCATCACAGAGGACCCGGGATCATAAAAAAAAAAAAATCCCTGTCATTGACACAAGCTGCACAACCACTTGTTGATCCAAAGGTTTCATTCAGTCCTTGTCAAGGCCTTCCCCCTCACCAGCAGGATCAAGGACAAACCCTTTTGGGCCCCCAGGCTCTCACCTAGTCATGCAGACATGCTCCAGAGACTCCATGTCTTCCCTGCTAGCAGCTTTGCTGTGCACCGGGAAGAGCAGCAGCGGTCAATATTCTGAGGACTGGACAAGCCACATCAGTGTCTCCACAATGTCCCAAATCTAAGTCCTAGCAAGTAGCAAAGCTCCCTTGACACCAGTTCAGGTGGGTAGATGTGGCCCTTGAGCAATATCAATATCCTGCACAGTCTTCTCATCAAAAGTTTGCTTTGGCTATTGCAGTAAACAGAATTTGAGCATCTGAGAGTCCCAGTGGTACAAACTCTTCCAGACACCCTCTGGAACAAGAACTGGTGTCAGTCCTTGACAGACTGTCCTAAGATTCTGTACCTGGGAACATGCAGAGATAATGCATGATACTGCAGCCATTGACCTGAACTCAAAGATCTTCAGCTGAATACCCTCATGTTTCCTTTTGACTCCTCTCAGCTCTAGCTACCCACACTATCTAAGTCAAAGCTACAGAGGAAGTTGTACAGGAGCAAAGAGAGAAAATGAGTGTTACAAAAAAGTTTTAAATATGCACAGTTTCTTACAAATTTATTTAATAAAGCTTGTTCATATCCCTGTGTTGACATTCTTCAGACAGCTCATCAGCCTTTGAATGCCATCTACTTGAATTGCTGTGTTTTGAACTGCAATTTTGAGGCACCCTTAATTTTCTGCTGGCTGAAGTAGCTGCAATTCTTTCCATCTGTACTCTGCACTGCTATGTGATGCCAAGGCACCTGCCTTCAGGAAAAAGGAAAAATTATTGCTCCTTTTGCTGAAGAAAACTAAGATTTAGAAAAGTGTACTCAGAAAAGCAAGTAGAGTCTGTGTCTGTGCTCATTGAAGGCTCATCACCTTCTGAGAAATCAGGCTACAAGGCAGGAAGGAAGTAGTCTCTCCTGTGCCACATCATACTCTGACTAGAGCTGCTGAGAATTTTATTTTCAAGATGAAGGTCATGGATTAAATTGGTAATTGTCAATTCATTGAAAATCAATTGCTTGTCCGAAAGGTTTAGTCTTAGCAAATGTTTCAACTAAAGATGTGTATTGGACAAAAGTGCTAAAATCATCAAAGTTTCATTTTTACATTTTTAAACTATAAAATGCAAGATTTGACCTTATGATTTTTAATTGCAAGCATTGGAATTAATGTTAATAGAGAGATAGTGAAATAGTAAAAATAAAAATAAACAATTGAAGATGATCTAAAAGGAACATTTGTAATTGCTCCATCTGTGATTTCTTTTGGAGAGGAAAAAGGAGGGAGGGATTGCTACCCACAATAATGGGTTATTGCTTTTCCCCCTTATTTGGGATGCTATTTTTTTTCATATGGCTTCAAACCATTTCCTGCCCCACTGTGGGGCTGAATATATACCCAGGGGTGCTGCTGTGGGCACTTTTATCAGCAACAGAGAGTTCTGGCATTGGATAGTACACTTTCTTACCATGAAGAAACCAAACCAAATCAAACCAAACTCCAGACCATTAAACCTGTGAGGGTCAAAGAACCAGAGCAGTTTAAGGGAGCCAGCTTCCTCCTCTCATGGAAAAGGTATTGGACACCCTTTAAGCAATATATTACTTACATCCTTGTAAGACCAACGCAAAGCCCTTGACTATTCATTTTCATGGCATTTATTTTATCAAGTAAAGTGATCAATAATACTAGAAGAAAAAGCCCCTCTGGACATAGTTTTGCTGTTTTGTTAGAGCTAGATAGATTAGGCCGAATCACAGGCACTACAAAAGATACAGCTCCTTTTTTTTTTCTTATTACTTAAGTAATTTATACATGTTATAAAAATATTTGTTCTAATGCAATGATTTAGTAATTCATCTGTTTCCACATACAGGTTATTTTAAAAGTCTATTCTGTAGTGACATTTCAGTTAGCACCATTGCTTTCTTCCCCAATAAATTTATTTCACAGTAAGTACAATATTTATAAAAACCAAACCTGCAGTGAGTTCTAGCTTTCAGAAATGACCCTAAAACCACCACATGTGCTGTACTTTATAGTTTAACTTCTCTACTATCTTTAAAGTACTTACACATACATTTCTTCATTGTTTTCAATACACCCAAATAATTTACTTTTTTTACCCCAGTTTCTCACTCAAATTAGTATCTCTATTATTTTGTCTCTCCTCTAGGTTTGGGTGTTTACTTGCTTTTTTTCTTCCTGTTACTTTTTGTTTATACCTTCTCTATCTATGAGCATTCCCTCTTATGTAAGGGAAGAGTCATGATTTAGTCCCTGCACAGTTAAAAATACTGAAAAAGGAAATATGTTAGAGGTTTATTGTATCAAAAAGTGTGTAATCTCATTTCAGTATTTCACTTTTTTTCAAAACATGTAATATTTCTTCATCTTTTATTACAGTATGTCAAAGGTTACACACGCTGTATTTCTTTAGTTTGCTGCTACCCCTGTGTTCCCTGAGGGAAAATTTGCACTCATTTCACAAAAGCAGAAGCAAGTGCAAACCAGAACCATGTGAGAGGTGTTCACTCAGCTCTACAGGGGGATTTGCATGATTTGCCACGTGATAGTTCAGCAGAACTTTCTGTGCTGCCTGTGGCACTGTTTCTAAACTGTGACTTGCTTTCTGGGATGATATGTTTTCCTTTATAAAACAAGTAGCACCTCAAAAAGTAAACAATACATGGAAAAACTCACCAGCTCTGTGTGTGTCATTCATTGCCTAGCCATGTAATTTGGAAAAATCATCCACTAAGAGCAGAAATAATTGCTTTTAGCCACAAGAAAGCAATCTAGTCTTTTAGAAGGAATATTCTGGATTCTCTGTTTTCACTGTGTACTGATAAACCTAGTAGTTCCACACAGGGTTTCATTGCTGTTTGAAATGGTACCAAGGAAAAGGTATCTCTTTGTGCAACTTGGAGTTTTTGCTCTGTAAATAGTTCAGTGAGTGTTCTCATTTTCAGTGACTGATGATAACTTCCATGGTGATTGTACCTCAGCCAGCTACCAGAGACACAAGTAGACAAGAACTGCTCATATTCTTGCTGTAACTCAGTGTTCACATCTGCCAACAGATTTCAGGAGAGAGTAACCTTGAGCAATTGGTCCTTCGGAAAACAGAAGTCAGCTATGATCAGAAGAGGATGTGTAGTCATAGTTTTTATTACATTACATGTTTGCAGTGCTGATCAGCATGTGAGTACTGTAAAACTGAGCCTTTGGTAGGTGCCAAGCCTGTGCCTAGTAGTCTGAAGAGGTGTCTAGGTGTTCAGTTAATTACATCCAGGTTCATACTAAGGTCTATCCGCATTTTTCTAGCAGTACAAAAGAGACTGAAAGCAGCTTTAATGTTCAATGAATTACCTGCCATAGTGGGGGTCTTGATCCAAAGAAAGCATACTAAGCTCCTTGAGCAACGTATTTTTCCAAGCCAAGGCACTGCTGCTTTTGCTTGGCTGTAGCCTGAACACAGCTCAGGCACACTGGATGCTGTGCATAGCAAGACTGAGCCTGGATCACAGGGCCAAACTCATTTGTTGCAACAGGCTCTTACAGAAATACTGGTTTGGCCTCCTGCAACAGCATCAGTGCTTGACCTTCTTCAGGGCCCTCCACGGACAAACCCAGGGCTGTGCTTCGTCCCTGAGTGCTCCCCAGGCTTCTGCCTGGAGACAGCCCCTGCCTGAGCTGCCCTGCACAGCCAGCGACTGAGTCAGTGATGCAACCTCTGGGAGGAAGGACTCAGAAGAGAGCATCACTGATAAGTGCTATGCACTGAGGGGGAGGTCAGATTCCCTGGTATTGTATATCTCCATGAGTAAGAAACTCAACTAGCATGTGAGTGACCCAGTTCAAACTCTTCTGCTGACTTGGAGCAGCAATTTGACCTCAAGTCACTGTCCCCAGAAGACATATCCCAGCTTCCATGCCATAGGGCAGTTCTCCCAGTGTCTCTTATCAAAATTCTTTGTCCCATCTAGGAGAAAATGGTGTGTCTCTTTGCATTTAGTGACCACACTTGAACATTTCTTCACACACATGTTCTGAGTCTTTTAAAAAAGCTTCAAGATATAAGATTAAAAAACCCCCCCATGTTTACAAGGAAAATATATCTGTCAATATATGAGGCATTCTCAGGTGATTTTATTGCCATTATTCAAAAAACTGTGATAGTTTGATGTTCTGTGCAATTCCAAGGCAGTACTTCAACTATCCAGAGAGACCGAAACTACAAGTTACAGAGCATGCTCATGGGAAATACACAAAAAGCAAAGAAAAATATATTAGCCATTAGAACCCAAGTCTAACTAAAGTTTCTTTATATAATTTTAATGACTGTACAAATGCCAGGATAAATTGAATGATTTGACAGCAAAACAACTCAAACTATAAAGCTTGCGTGTGCATACAATTCAGGTATTGTGAGAAAAAGCTTGTCTTTTCCTCTTTCTGTACATCTGTGATGGCAGGTGCCAAGTGGAAGCAGGAGCTGTGTCCTTATATCCTGTCACTTTGCCCTTTCTAGCTGTTCACAGAAACTGCTTCTCATTGAAAAATGTTTCCATAAGTGTTGCTCTTCAAAAACTGCTAAAAGAGAAGTTGCAGATTAGGACTTTGGTTTTATTTTGTCTTATGAGAAATGGATGACTGACTTGACTAATTCAACCTCCCTCAAAAGACATTTCTGAATTCTGGATGAAAAGGCATTTTCCTCCAGCCTAGAGGCACGTTTCCAGCTTAGACATGCTTAGATCTGTTCCCAGTCCTTACCTGTGGCTGCTGACTACCTCACATTCCCTACTCCACACTGCTGGCTTCTGCACATCTCATTTCTTCTGTATCCCTTCCTAGGGATCACAGGGTGTCACCTCAGGGTTCTGCATGTCACGAGGTGGTAGATTTCAGAAAGATAACCAAGGCGGGCCACTGCCTTGTGAATCACTTGTTTACAGTCGATTGCCACTTTAGCTGATTGAATAAAGGGAACGCCTGCAATAGCATATAATAATATGCTGCAATAATAGCAATCGACTGCTCATTTTTACCAAATGCCTTCTGTACATCTCTGCCCTCTCCATGTTCCCAAGCACCAGACACCTCAGATAAACAAGACCTTAGTATCCAGTACAATTTTAAAAGGGTTGCAAGCGGGCTACAGGTACTTTAATTTTAGAATCATGTGGCATCTCCATCCCGGTTTCTCCCTATCGCTTGCACTGTGCTGGGCAACCCTTGTCCTGGACTCTTCTTTTTCCTCCTTACAGCTTTGTGGTTTCTAGCTATTTAAAACTGCACGATATAAAGAAGCCCACCTTTCAAAATTCGGTGTGCTGGGGAATAGGGCATCCTTAAGTTCACTCCATAAACTTCTGTCTGGCAGATGGGATTTCTTTACCACAAAGACATCTGCTTTTGGGAGCCGAGATTTTACTGCCAAACACTGGAACAAAGCTGGTGTGCCACCATACAGAATAGAAACCTTTATATGTTCCTTGTTCTTAATATAGAATGTGTTGCAGATACTTGGCAAATCCACCACTTTTTCTTCTTTTGCTTTCTGTTGTCATTTCCTTTATTTAAATAGATACATTTAGACTGCAGATTGCTTTGGACAAGTAGACGAAAGAATTTGGTAAATTCCAAAGAATACACATTAAGTATTTGGCAATATATCCTCAGCAAACAGCTCTTATGCCATCACACCATGTGTCTGGCCATCCCAGCTAATTGCATTTCAAATCATTGGCTCATTCCAGCCAAGGGGAGCTAAAAGTCTCAAAGACATTTATATTTCTGTAAGTTTAGTGTAGATCACAGATGTCCTCTCCAAGTGTGCTCCATGCTATTACTCAAGACCATGAGCATGGGAGAGAAACCCCAAGAAGGAAAAAGTTTAAGGAACAGCTTTATTTGGAGCTTGCAATCAGGCATGAGAGGCATTTGTAGGAAACCAAGTCTCTGGCAGGCAAGCACAGCAAGTCAAACTGGGAGGGTTGAAGCTGTTGCTGCCTCTGGCTGTGCACCCCAGCCAAGGCAGAAATGGTCGAAACTCTGATAAAAGAGCTTTTGAACCACCACGGTGCTCAGCTTGGTCTTTCAAGGTAAGCTAGTACTGACTGTGGTTTTGTGGTACCTGTGGCCTGTGTGAATAGAGTTTACGTGCCCGAGTAACTTCTATTTACGCTCAGGCGCCCTCAGAACCCCCGCGCTGGGGCTGAAGGCAGCACCGAAGCGGCCGGGGCAGCATCGCACCCCGACGGGCGGGCGGCTCCGCCCTCGCCGCGCTGGTGCCGGGCAGCACCTGGCGGGCTGGCTGGCGGGGTGCCCCGCGCCGAGGCGCACCTGCCCCGGGGCCGCGGGCGGGCGGAACGCGAGGGGCACACGGCCCGGGGCGACACGGGGTGACACCGGGCGGCTCCGCGCGCGCCGCCGCTCGGGCCCAACCGCCTCGGCCAACGGCCGGCGCGCGCTCCCGGGGCGGGCGGGCGGCGCGAGGGCGCGCGCACGCGTTGCCATGAGACGCGGGCGGCGGGGGAGGGGGGTTACGTGGTGACGTTAATTCTATATGAGCGCGAGCGGCGGGAGCGCGGGTCCTTTCACCGCCGGCCGCGCGGCGCCTCCGCCTCGCTGCTCCTGAGTCACCGCCGCCCGCGGGCCGCGCAGGTACCGACGGAGCGCGGCCGCCGCAGCCGCCCGGGGCTGGGGGTACGGGGGGCGGGCGGGGGGCGCTGGGTCCCCGTTCCCGCTCGGGGAGGCCGCGGGTGCCGGCCCGGCCTAGCGGGGCCCCGCGGCTGGCGGGGCGCGGGGGGCCGGCGGTGCCCGTGCCACACCGAGTTCCACCCCCCACCCCTCCGCGCGGCTCGCGGGGCGGCGGCGTAGCCGCTCGTCCCTGGGCCCGCGGCGGGCAGCGCTGCTCGCCGCCTCCCGCGCGTCCCTCCGCCGCGCCCCGCGGAGCGCCCGGGCCGGGCTAGGCCGGGGCCCGTGGCGCGGCCGGCGCCGGGGGGAGGCGGGTCGGTCCCGCAACACGTGGGCGCCGAGCGGGACCGCGCCCGGCGCGGCCGGGGAGCGGGAGGGCGGCGGGGCCGGAAAGCGGCGCGGGGAGGAGCGGGTGAGCGTGTCCGGCCGGCCGCGGGGACGGCGCGGGAGGGGCTCGGTGCCGGCCCGGCGCGGGGCCCGCGCGGTGTGTGCGCACATGGCGGAGCGGGAGCGGCGGATGGCAGCGCGCCGTGGCCTTGTGCCGCCTCCCGCGCCTTGTTCCCGCTCCCGTGTGGAGCCGCGGCGCGGCTGTGCTGTGCTGTGCTGCTGGCAGGGGGACCCAGAGATTCAGCCAGGGGACGGGCAACTCCCGCGTCCTGCCTCAGGATAGAGCGGTGCTCGGGAGTTCAACATGTCGCTCCTCCGGGTGCCTGCTAGCTGGTATCGCGCTAAATTAGCCTTATCAAGGAAGGCTGAGAAACGACCTGGAACGTTTGGTAACTACAAGTGGCACTATTATCTTGTGTTCAGCGTTCATCTAGATCTATCTGCGTATAAAACACACTCTATTCAACTCCATATTGGATGTTTAGGGGGCCTCGTGAGGCTTTCAATATTTATTAAAGAAACTTACCTCACTTGCTTGCCGAAAAAATCCAAACCTTTTTTCAAGTGACTGATATAGTACTAATACGGCAGCACCTTCCACAGTTTATCTCCAAGCTCACTCTAGTTTCATCTGTGTTTGAAGCCCTGTTGAGATACACTTAACATTTGATGTTCTTACTCATTTGTGGAGGGTAAGAGAAGTGGGCACAGTTTCAGCAAGGTATGACAGATACTCTCCTCTGCTCAGCCTCTCTTGGGATTTTAACATCTGCTGGTAGATGCTACATTAATCAGGCAGGAGACAGTGCCTGATAATTTTAATTACAGTCATGAAATGAAACTTGAGAGAAGAGCTAAAGCCTAAGGCTGTGAACGGCTGTAGGTAGCTTTTTGACAAAAATGTTAGTAGCTTTTTTGGAGCCCTCCTGCTTGTGCCCATTTTACAATGGTATTCTTTAAAGAATGAGGAAAGCACTGTACTTTAAATGAAGCAGGCTGAGCGGCTTCCAGTCTCTTGTAAATCCAGAAATTATATTAATCCTGAGGGGAAGATACAATTCAAAATCTACATTTATGGAAATTTAAGTGACTTGCATGCTTCTGTACCAGGCAAAAGTTGAGGCCTCTGAGGCTTTGGTCACCTGAAACATTGATGTAAGTGCTTCGAACAGGCTATTGATACCTGAGCTTATGTGTGTGTGTCCCACTTAGTCCTGTGAGAGAGATACATACTAGCTGTCTTACTGCCTTTCACTTTTTCTGTGTTTTGTGGCAAGTCTTGGGTATCAGGTACTCTCGTTTATGAGGACAGAGTGTTGTAGAGTGTTGGTCCTGTGTGCAGGTGGTAGATTGGTGTTTTTTAGAGCTCCTGTTCTTTCTCTGACTTGGACGAGACTAGGAAGTGAGTGTTGGAAGCACCCAGAAGTACTGTGCTGCATCTGTGCCACCAGGCCAGTGTTGCAAGAAGTGCCAAAAGTGCCAGATCTGCTGCAGCACTGTGTGTTTACATACAGCACAGTAATGCTCCTGCCATCCTTGTTTATCATCTAGCTCCTGCCTCACTAAGAAGCTCGTCCTGGAAGCAGGTGGGGAACTTGTTAAGGTGACCTGCTTACGGAGCACCCTGGAAATGGGTGGTTTGTTTTCTTCTTAGCTTTAAGCATGTGTGCACAAGTGAAACCGAAACCAAGGCACTGTGGGCATGGTGTTGCAAACCTTTATTGACAGAGTTTTCACAACGCTGAGTGAGACCTGGATCTTCCAGGCTGAGGCCATGTCCTGTAATACAGAACTCCAGGTCTATGAGGAAACTTTGGCTTATGCTGTACATTTGATAAACTGTTTATTCACTAGGCTCCTCAAAGTTGAAACAATTGTAATATGAAGAGCTTGACTCATCATGGCAAAAATTCTATTCCTTCAGGGAGTAAAATAGCTTGAGGAAATGAATTTCAATAGTGAAAAATCTTAGGGGGGGAATAAGACAAGAATTTTCTATTTTGTGTCTTGGTTCAGTCCTTTGGTGAAAGCCAGTTTATTCCAGTAGAACAACGGGTATAGTGAACATGTCTCTGGTATCTTCACCTTTTTGGTAATGTAGCTGTAACCCAGTTCATCTTCAGGTTCTTGTGAAACAGCTGCGATATGACTTATCTCAAACTAAGGATCTGATTCTTATTAAGAAAACTTCAGGAATTGGACAGGTTACAGAAAATGGAGATGCAGGTGTTCTTTCAATGCGTGTTTGTTTTTCTGCACTTGTATACACATTCAGTGGAACTTCAGCTTTGTGATTTCCCATGAACTGAGAGTGCTTTGGTATTTGTGAGGTACTAACAGCCATTTACACTGAAGATAGTACTTTGCAGACAGAAACAAGACTTTTTAATGCTGGTTTTTAGTACAGCTGAGGAGTGTTCTCAACTGGTCTGGACAACTGCGTTCCACTGAGCTTTTCCTTAGGGAAGCAGCTAGTAACTAATAGAGTGGAACTTCACAGTACAAATCATGTCTAATCAAAGGAATGGTTGTGATGATGGCTTTAATGCTTATAGGGCAGTTTTCATTTGTAAATTACTTAGCATTCAAAAGTGATTATAATTAAAGCTAATTCAGTCTAGCTGATTCTCACTCAGCTCAGAGGTTAGTGCATTTCCTCATCACCTAACATTGTTAATCTGGAGAGTAGGTCTGGTGTCATAATATATTTGTCTAGAAAACCAGACATGCCTGGAAGGCATCACAGAAGTTGCTTGGGGATTCATTTGATGACCTTCTGAAAAATTAAGCTATTTAGCAGCCATGTATAAAGGCTTTGAGGGTTTCCTACACTAAATGGTTCTATGATTTTGTGAATCAGCAAAGTTAATGCAGAAGAAAAAAATAAATCTTAATGTGCCACTGATGTAGCCTTGTGTATTTAGTCATAACTTTTGACCTCAAGTTTTCAGGAGGGATTCACATATTGCAGATTAAAACTTCAGTTTCATTTAAAAAAACCCCAACTTTGCAAATTTACCTTTGATACTCTAGGGTTACTTAAAAATAGAAATAATTTAAAATATGAAGTAACTTACATTCTCCCAAAAGATTAATCTTTTAAAAGAATTTGCATCATCTGCTTAAATGAACACATCATCTGCATCTTTAACTGCTTGTCAAAGGTTAAACTGCAGGTCTTTCCTAGAGGGAAAGCTGTTTAGATTTTAGTACTGAGAAACAGAGATGCATTTGGGGGCTAAGTATGTGCTTAAATGTACATCTACACAGACATGACTTGCAATGGTGATGTCTCAGTTTAAAGCTTAACTTGCCATAATGAATAGACAGTTTGCATATCTACTGTTTCACTTGGTCTTTGAGGACTTTAGAACAAAGTGCTATCAGTTTATCCTTAGTAGGTTTGTATGTTCAAAAGGTGAAAGCAAATTTTAGAAATAAAAATTTTGGGTTTTGGATGTACTTTGAAGCTTTGAAGCATTCAATTGATGATTTTAGATTTATTCCTTAAAAAACTGTCACTACTACCACCCAGACACAACAAACAAAATAAAAAACATAAGAGATCCTAGAATTAGCCAAGTGTTGGAGATTCTTGTTAAGAGATTTGACTAAGTGGGTGCCTGAAATCTGGAATGGACAAACCGCTAGACTTCTAAGACCCAGGTTAGAATCATAAATGCTTGTTATCTTGTCTGACCATCTGAACTGTAATTAGTTTAGTCCACTACTTTATTTAGATATTATTTAATATGCAGTGTTTCAAAGAAAGGAGGGGCAGTTCTTTCAGATTTCTTGTGGGATGACTTGCTTATGATAGAAAGTGTTGGTTTAGTTCTGGCCCTACTTAAAAACCTGACAGGCATTGAAAGGTCAAGTTGGGGAACACAGGGAGGGTACATGAAAAAAAACACCAATTGTTTACGTTGAAACCAAGTTTGAATCTGGTCTTTTTGAACTTTGTGTTAATGTAGGTATTTTTGTCATTTCTTGTTGCTCTCCTCTCAAATAATATAAAATGTGAACTGCTTCTTTTGCTCAGGTATTCATGTTGCTAGTCCCGTAACTGAGCTAGTCCCGTAACCCTCTCTTCAGTGTTGAGCAGTGAATACAGTATTTTCATTAAGGATACATTACAGAAGTGCACAACGATGATATTTTGTATTGTGCGCTTTAGTCACCAAGCGTTCATTTCAGACCTTGCCACTTCTGCATGTTGAGTAGAAGTGTTTATTGGACTGCTTGTCATGATATATGTGTCTTTACACAGCAGTTTTTTGACCTTTTGAATTCTGAATTAGTTTGAATTGCACCTTTTGTTACTTTAGATTTCAATACTATTTATTTTGCCTCACTTGGGTCCCCCTTTTAAGCAGTTCTTAATTCTGTGATACCACAGTTTTGGAAATTACTCATCTTGACTTTGACTGTTTAAGTATGAGCTGGTATAGGTCTTTATGGTGTTTCTTGTGTGTGCAAGGTAGCCTCATCAGAAACATGCTTGTTATGTTTGAACTGGTGAGGTCTTCGTGATGCAGCCTCTTAATTCTTTTACCACCATCTTCAGTGTTTTGGGGATATCACATACTTCTGTATTGGTGCCAAAAGGGCGATTGAGTGAAATTCACAAGAGAATGTTTGAAGATAACTTGGTAAACAATGATCAAGTTCCATGGTTCAAGTTCTCTATAGCACTAGTACATGTTTACAATTGCTTTTTAAACTGCACCTGTATTCATTTGAAAGTGACCGGCTGAAACCCTCACCATGCACCTTCTTCTGTTGGGTCTTAACTGCCAGTTGTAACATCTCACCCCAGCAGCCTCCAAAATGTGCTAAAATTGTGGTTGTGTTCCTATTTTAGTGCACGCTAGCTTGTTACTTGAAAACTGGGTGTTTTAAAGTTGGTAGTTTAGTACTGGTTTGGCTTCCATGGAAAAAATACTGAATGGAAGCTAACAAAGAAGTTGTTAAATATATTTTGAGAATTTCAGTGGCTTCTTGGTTAGTGAATGAATTGAAAATTGCTTTCATCAGATGCTCTAGCAAAAAACGTACTTCTGAATCCTGTACACATTTTTCAGTGTTTTTTAACTTTCTTTTCACATAAGGGTGCTTAGATGTTTTTGGAGTCAAATTGGATAAAAACTTTAATGTTGCAGTGCGAGTTTTGCAGATAGCAACATAATTGCCAATATGGTTGTGTATCATTATGTGGTGATCTAGGTAGCCAGCTAATGCTCTCCTTCCCATTGTTTGATGTTGTGGCATGCACAAGTTGTTTTGTTGTTCTTTTTTTAAACTGTTAGAGTGCACCCTGCTACCTGAAGAGGTTTGTTAAAACAAAAGTTTTTATTACTTTGCCACTTTTTAACAAACTGAATACCTGTAACAACATGATCTGTATCAAGAAATATGCTCATAGGAAATTTTAAATATTCTTTATACTTTTTATATAAAGACTTTGATGTCAATCCTCTAGGATGCCTGCTGTTTTTCCCATTATCACTGATGGAAAGTAAAACCTCTAAAAAGCTATACTGAGTAGTTTGTTTTAAGAAAATTAAAGTCCTTGTTAATTTTTTCCAGATTTGAATTTAAACTTGTTACTTTTCAGTAACAAAAGATTGTTCTAAATAGAAATTGTTAAGTTTTCTGCTACAGAATCTTGGCATCCAGAACAAAGGCAACATTGTGTGTTAATTACTCTATTTTTAGAACATGATCAGGGAGCTCAGGTCAGTAGCATAGACAAGCATGCAGATATAATTTAGTCCTGATTTTAAATTGTAATTTCATAGGTTATTCTTGGTATGGAAGCTCTTTTCTGCAGAAAGAGTAAACAGGCACTATCTAAAATGCAGTAAAATGCTACAAAGATAGGAGTTCAGTATTTGTTGATTGAATCCTCATTTCCTGATTGAAAAATTATTTAAGGGGAAAGCTTGGAATAGGTTTCCACATGAATGAGAACAAATCCTGCAGTTACTAAAAACTGAGTTACTTATATATATTATTCCTCTCTTTTGTTTTGCAGAATTTGACTTTTTCCCATTAAGTAACTGGCATTCTCATGCAAGTGTAGAGCATGTTAAAATTGAACTGTGGAAAATGTGTTTTCATGCTGTAACATGTATATATGTATTGTGCTGAGGCCTGTAAGTACTGCAGTGAAATAGTTGCATTGGCAAATGGCTGAAGTTGATACCTTTACCTCAGGAGTTATTAGGAAGTGTAGAAAAAATACCACTTGAAGGGGAGAGAGCAGACAGTTTCAATGATTTGTGTTGTGTTACTTGGTTCAGCATTATCATGTTTTAGTGGTTTTTTGTTCTCTATAGCCAGATTCTAAATTTTGCTGTATTACCATAAGCTGAGATACAGCAGTAGAGTTTTACAGTAACTTCAAACTCTCTGAACCCTTTTCATGAGTTATGACAAAAGGTACTTGCCTGTGACAGCCTCTGTCTCTTGACCCTGCTGTTACTCATGTGACTGGAGGTCTAACACTGTACAAAGAAATGCTTAGAACTTATTTTAACTTTACAGTCATTCAGACATTACTGATGAAAGGGAGGGGATATGGGGGTATGCATGACTAAGGAGAACTACAGTAAGCTTTTCCAGCAGGTTTGGTTTTATCTGACTGGAAGATGGTTATAAGAGAAACTGGGTGTTCCTTTATGAAGGGAATGTATCTCACATGGTGATATGAGTGCTTCCCATCTTGGATATTTAGG
The DNA here is from genome assembly GCF_008360975.1 of Lichenostomus cassidix. Classification (NCBI taxonomy): domain Eukaryota; kingdom Metazoa; phylum Chordata; class Aves; order Passeriformes; family Meliphagidae; genus Lichenostomus; species Lichenostomus cassidix. The sequence goes on along the minus strand of NC_139480.1, from coordinate 36,337,989 downwards.
CACATGCACATAGCTAGAAGTTCTGAGTGTGTTTTGTGAAAGGCTGCTTCTCCTCTGAATTTCTTACTCTTTTCTGCTTGGTCAGGAGACTTTACTTCAGCTTCTGCTGAAGATTCCCATATATTGCCATGCCAGTTAGCATTTCTGCTGTTAACTGCATGTTCTTTGCACATAGTGGAAGAGTTGGTGCTTGCACAATGAATTTTGTCCAAATGAAGGGATTTCAGTTACTGCAGGGGTCCAGTGTCACCTTCTTGTTACTGCATTGAGGAACCTGGGTTCCTTGCTTCCATTGACCATGAGCTCCTTAGTCTTTTTACCCAGAACTTCATAGCTTTTTATTAGTACTGTCTTCTTTGTTATATCGTACTCTTGTTTTCTGTGCTTGTATTTTGGCAAACAGTTATAATTATCTACTCTAGATTTCAAAATTTAAATAAATTTTGTCAGCTTTTGTTTTGCATTAACAGTTAGAAATCTTTTGTTAACAGAATAACTTTGAGACATTAATAAAGGAATTGTCCCTGGAGAGTTCAGTGGCTGATAATGTCTTTCATCAAATGGATGTGGTATCTTGATGTTCTAGCACTGCACAACTCTACTCATTTAATTGAGATTGATTTTTTTTTTTTGTTTACCTCCAGCTCTCCTAAGAAGGCATATTTTTTTCCCTAAGATGAATGATATAATCTGTTTGTAACACGTTGTTTATCTGCCATGTTAATCACAAAAGTGTAGAATTGTTTAGGTTGAAAAAGGCCTCTCCTCTAAGACTCAGTCCAGCTGTTTACCCACCACTGCTGTGTTCACTGCTAAACCATATCCCCAGGTGCCACATCTACACATTTTTTGAACACTTCCAGGGATGGTGATTGCAGCGCTTCCCTAGGCTGTTTGTTTCAATGCCTGACAACCCTTTCAGTGAGGAAAGTTTTCCTAATATCCAATCTAAACATGCCATGGCATAACTTGAGGCCATTTCCCCTCATCCTGTCTCTTGTTAACCTGGGAGAAGAGACCACTCCCCACCAAGCTACAGCCTCCTCTTGGGTAGTAGTAGAAAGCAATGAGGTCTCCCCTCAGGATAGGAATAAATAAAATATCCCCTTGTTTCATGACCAGTTTTCACGCTTGTCGTAATGGATGCATGAATTTGATCTCACAGGTATAAAGGAAACACTTGGTCCTCTGCTTTATTTATTCCCTTTTGAAATGGCATTTTTAACCTGATGCATTATTCAAGTGCTTCTCTTTGAAGAGGAGCTAAATGTTCTCCTAGTTACTACTGAACTGTACGATCTGTTCTCTCATAACAATTTTCCTACCTGGTGATTGCTAGTTAGCTTCTACTAACAGTTTGGAATGACTGTGTTTTTTTTTTGGTTGTAGTACCAAGACATTTGAAGTGTGAAACTCTATACCATGTACTGTGCACTTTTGAAGCAGTTCACGTAGTTCTCATGGTTCTTTAGGTTGGAAAAGACCTTTAAGATCACTATGCAGAGCATCTGAGCACTTAAAAGTTACTAACCTCTCTTAGCAGTTCTGAGCAAACTACCCCAGACAATTATTTTGAATATCTTCAGTCAAAGAGTGTTTTCTAATGGATCTCTGCACTATTTTAATTTTTGTGTTCTGTATTTAATGATGATTATGTAAGGAGAAATCTTACAAGTTGTCCTGAAATTCTAGGCAAGAACATCAGTTTGAAGTAACTTCTAGTGAATCTATTGCTCTTGAGTTTCCCAGGCTTTAGCGAGAGTTGAACTTGGCTGATATGATGTCATTCGTCTGGCACCTTTGGTTTCTGCACACGTTGCATGTAGTTTACCAGACTTAATCCTGATTTTTTTTTTTTAATACAACTAGCTGTCCACCACTTTGTTACCTTACATTGCAGCTTCTGAGTTCCACATAGGGCTCATTTGTTTTAGGTATTTTCTGTTAATGTATTGCTTTCAGATGTCCAAGGCTTGCCAGAGACAGGAAGAGGCTGATACGCTGTTCTGTGGACAATCTGACTTGTATTTGTAGTGCTCTGAATTACTGACTACTGAGAAAATCAGTTTGAGCAAAAGGATAGGTTTCCTTTAAAAATGTAACTTAGCAAGGCTTGGCTGTAGTTTGGGTCTGATAGCCTCCAAAAGCCCATTTGTAACTCTTGAACAACTTGAAAAATTTATTTTAATTGCTATTCCAAGATAATTGTGTGAGCAATTTGTCTAGAGAAGGAGAAGAGGTGTTTCTTGAAAGGGAGGGTACGGCTACTGTTTGTGGCATGGTATGCTCAGAGATGCTGAACAGCTGAGATGTGTTGTCAGCCTGCCAGACTTAGGGCTTGTGCAAAAAAGCTGTTGTTTTGCTGGAGGAACTGTGTCTCAGGAATGTCTTGCTGCCTCAGCTGACTTCTAGTTCACCTCGCTGTGACCTGTCTTCCTGAGGGCGAGCGGATGTCCGGGTAATCTAATAGTGGTGTGCTTACTTGGGACACTTAAAGCTGATCTGGAAAAGAAAAGGCTTCTCACCAAAGCCTGTGTCCTAGCTGTAACGTGGCTGGTGCCTCTGTGCAAACTGAGATTAGTTTCTGTGTTGGATATAGGAGGAACTGGAAGTGCTGAACGCTTAGAGTTTGCATTACTGTCTTCTCTTGTGCAAAGTCACTTAGTGAAGAAACAGAAACCCTTGAAAACTAAAAGCTCACTAATGGCTAACTTGAGGATGAACACATGAACATTCTGCATGTATTGAACTCCATTTCTTGAAAGTTGAAAGACACAACAGATTAACAAAATCAAGTGTCCTTTAAGCCTAATGACAATAGCAAATTGTTACACTGTTTCAGTAAGATTTAAATTTTAGGGGGGTTTTTGCTAACTTTTAGTGATTCTGCAGGATGCTCAAAATTGGGTAAAACAGGCTGTTTTAAGACTTCTGACCTTTCCATTTTGATAAAGAACATGCTTTCTTGTGATGGCAGGCAGGCTTAAGGTACCTATATGAAAGAGGTTTTAAATTTGACCCATTAGGAAGCATGCATTGTAGCTTGCTTTTCTGTACTTTTGCTTTCTTATTGTAGCACAAACTTCCTACACATTCTCTTTCAAACCCTGGAAAGATAAGATAACTTTCTTTTCCTCTGCATATTTTTACAATGAGCAGCACAACATTGTAAGTGAAGCCTGTGGGCACTTCCGTATTTGACCATAATGCAGTCTACTGCATTCAAACAGCTAGTGGCTGTAGCTGTTCAAGTAACAGGGAAATAAAATATTTTACTAATAAGGTTTTTTGCATGCTGGATTTGTGCAGGGATGTAGACTACCCTTTATCTGTGCTCATAAACTTCTTCTTGCAGTCAGGAGGCCTAGATTCCAAGCAGTATCTTAGTCCAAAACAATCACCTAGACACTGAGGCTTGAAGTAATACACCAGGTGTAGCCAGGTTTGTTATAATTCTGCATTGACAACTGGTGAGCTGGTATCTCCCTGGGACTACTTCAGGGACTGGTGCCAGTAAGTGGTTCTTGTTGCTCACATGCCAGGGTGCAGCTGATGTTTACAAATCTAAGTGCACCTATGAAAGAACTAGGAAGGATAGTTGTGTCTTATGGAAAGTGGAGTGATACGAGTACTATATTTAAATACTTAATGTTGGGGAGATACTGCAAAATAAATACTGCAGTGGTGTATTCTAATGTTATTGGTTGTGGCATATATTGTATTTGAGACTCTGAAGACTAGACCAGGACATTGAACTGGGCATTGCACAAAGATAGTGGAGGTTGCTTGCTCTTAAGGAATGCTCTTAGGGAATTTTCTCAGTGCTTTTCTGCTTCTACAGTTTGTGTTTTTGTTTCTGCTTGGTTTTTTTTTAACCAGTAGAACTGTGTTTGCAGAGAATCTTATGGTTGTTTAAGTAAATGACAGTAAACAAACTGTGATGCAGCTACATCCCTTCCATGCTAGTGGGTTGCACAGATTAGCCTAAATGTCTGCCAGCGTAGTTTTCTTGGCAGTGCCTTGTAGTCTACTTACTCAAGAACAGTTGTCTAGAGCTGGCAGATAATTGTCATGACAGACACTAGTATCTCCTCAGTTTGCAGAAGAACTCTTCCAACTGTATACATTCTGATATTGAGTTGTATAAAAAGTGGAGGGAAGATTAAAGGATGGGACATGAAAAAGACTGATGCAAGGAGAATAGGAAAAATGGGATGAGAGAAACGCACTAGAGGGAGGCTCTGAAGTTGACAGGTGGTTGATACAGTCTATTTTAATTTCAAAAAAAACCTTTGAAGAATGTTATTCAAAGTCTTTGAGTAAACTGGGTCATAATTTGAAAACATACAGTGCTTGCACGGATTGTTTAAGAGCCAGAAAGCAAAGGGTGATAACTGCCCATTGCAATGAGGAGAGAGAGGCAGATACTGGAGTCCCACAGGGTTTTATAATGAGATGAATGCCTTCAGCATGGTCAGAAGCGATCTTGGAAAGAGGATGAACAGTGAAAGGATGGATGAAAGTTGCTGATGACAAGTAGTGGTTCAGAGGGTGAAAACAAGGGCCCACTGAGGAATTCAGGAACACAAGACTGCTGGTGAAACTTCTGCCACTGTTGTCTAGTGTAGAAAAATCTTAGTTCTGATCTCTGAGCTGAGTATTGCAACCCAAACTTGAGTGATATCATCAGCTTACCTGCATGGTTTTGAGGAAAACGAGGACTAGCTTCTGAAATAGAAGTTTGTTATAACATTGTCAAATACCTGCACTTCTGAGCTAGTGTGTTTTTTCTGAAAGGGATTGAAAGCTAGAAGGGTTTCTGGGGGAAACACTTATGACCTTATGATGTCATTGCTTTTTTCCAAGGCATTGGCTAATGGCCTTTGTTGAAATGGGATGGATGCTTCTTAAAGTTTTAGGCATCATTAGTTCATAGCCAATCTTGTCTTCATTTAGGAAAAAAAATGTTTAAATGAACTGTAGAAGTCATTCTCTTTCAGAAAACCTATCTAAGGTGTTCCAGCTGCTGTTTCATTTGCCCACTGTCTTGGAGAGACCACAGGGTTTGTGCTGCCGTTGATCACACCTTTGCTGAAAGAACTGCCTTCCAATTTATGGAAATTGAAGCTTTATTTGATAGGGAGAACAGAGAGAGGAGATACTGGTCTCTGCAAGGAGTATCACTGTGTTGCATTTGCAGAAAAATATATGAAAGGCAGGTGAGCTGTGCATCTTGGGTTCTTTTGCACTGTGATACCATCAGTCACCTTGAAATGGTCCCGGCATTAAAAACAAGTTAAGAGGAAGTGTGTAAGGAAAAAATTGTATGTTTTGCATGGATACAATATTCTGTAAGTCAAAAATAATGCTTATCGTTATGTCGTTCAAGAAAAGCAGGGACCTGTATATGAGAGTTGTAATTGTAGTATGCTTTCAGCTTCTGTAGGTCTTCAGTCCATGCTATTTTTGAGAATGGTATTCAGAGGAGAGTCTTTGTTATATGGACAGCCTGCATCCATGTGTAAAACTGAAATCACAAGACAGGGAAATGCAATCTAAATAAAATGAGGCAAGAATATTGCTGTAATTCCTCTTGCCAAATTGTTTGATGTACTTTGGTTTATAGCAGTGCTGCCATTCTATTTAGTAGCTAATACTGTGTTATTTTTCTGAAATAGATGGACAAGTACTTGGTTCTCTAGTTTTTCTGCATATTAGGGACTTGAATCTTTTTGATTACATTCTAGATCTTTAATTGGCACTGCAAAGTTGAGGACATCAGATACTTTCTTTCCATGTAATTGTTGGGAAGTAGTTGTGACACAAAAAAAAGGTTTAGATTACATTTACATAAAGTGTAGGTGGTTCATTCTAAAGTTTAGATTCAAACATGATTCTTCATATTGGCTGTTATTATCCTGATCTTACTGGGATTGTGTTTTTGTGTTACACTTTTGGCAGATCAAATGTGGTTTTCACTTTTTCTGGAACACATCCCTCTAACACTTTGCTAAAATTCCCATTGGAATGCATTATAAGGAGCTGAAATTCCTAAAGGAAACTTGAATTTGTTTAGCTTACAGGACAGCAGGTCAAATGGAGGTTCTCAAGCATTGGAGTCCATGCTTTCTGGGCCAGTGAATTATTCCTGGTGGTTGGAGCCTCCTGAGTTACTGGCAGATGGCAGGAATGGGACAGTGTTTTCTTGTGTATGGTATTGTCTTTGACTTCAAGTTACCTGAAACATCTTTTTGGTCACTACACTCCCAAGTACTGTTTTGCTGGTAGAAAATGTCATTATTTTATAATATGTTTGAGAACATAGTTGCTTCATGGTATGCAAGACTGACAATAGTCTCAATATGAAATGTCTCTAGTTACTGTGTATGTAATATATTTATGATAATATGGAGGTATTTAAGAAATTTGTGATCATTCAGGACATGGGAGTTAGTAATGTTAAATAGCCTGGCACTTGGCATCAGGTTTTTTTTGTAAAGTGTTGCAATACTGTGGATATTCTGAGGAACTACTTGGATTGGTTTTGTAAAGCTGGGATTAAAAGTCAAGCCACAAAAAGGGATCTTCAGTGGTAAACTGATTTAACTGTAAGTATCTTCTTTCAGCAGTTACATGCTGGAAATGGGTAAAGAGTTACTAGCAGCCTTTTTTCTTCAGTTTTTCTCAGGTTATATTCCAGTTTTATATTAGACAGGACTAGTTTTCAGTCAGTGATATTAGCACAGCCCTAAGGTCCAAAACTCAGCATGGTGTTTTGCTGGTACTTCAGTTTGTGTGAGTAGATCTATAGGTTCTAAACCAGAACAAAGTTTTTCAGTATTTCTGTATGTTTTGATTGAGAGCTTGAGATGTGTCACTCTTCAGACTGTAATATATATTTATCTTGTTCCATAAAACTGTCATGGTTTGTGTTTCTTTGATTATTATGGCATGTGACCATAGAGTTTGTAACTGAAATCTAGTGCTGCTGTTCTCATGTGATTTTTTTTTTGTTTTGTTTTTTTTCCCCCCTAGTGTTTGAAATCTAGCAGAATGGCAGACATAGACAAGTAAGTATAATCTGTAGGTTACTGCGGTTCCGCGTGTGTCCTGTGCTGTATTTCGCATGGCTGGGCTCTCCAGATGCTGGATAGACACGGTCTAGATACTCACCTTACGCACTGTGGCAAGACCTGAGTTTTATAGCATGTGGTAGAAAAGCTTACATTGCTTATGACAAATGGGTTTGTGATCTTAATTGTAAGTAAATCTAAAAGTGGAAGAAGGCACAAGTCAATTTATTATGTTAGTTGGAATTCTGGAGGGGAAAACCAGATAGTAATGCTCGTTCCTATTGTTTCACTCTATGTAGGGTTTTTTTCCTATACTTTGAATGCTCTTACTTTGTGGCATTTGAAGTATAGTTTAGGTGAACCTACCCAGAGTTCTCAAGGCCTGCACATCTTAATGAAGATGATATGTGGAGCTGAAGGAGGCTTTGACTGGTTGATAAGAACAGGAAATGAATTCTATTATAAAATGATACTTTTCTGGAAATACATTCTGGAAAGTTGCTAGTTCTTTAAACCATTCCTAGATTGTCAAATATGAAGCTTCTATGAAGACAAATTCCGCTTTGTTTTGCTATTAAGACTTGTTTGTCATAGATCAAAAGATCCAACAGTTTGCTTCTACCCACATAGTCTCTAGTTTATGTGGCTCTAAGATCATTATAGTATTTTGTAAAATTAACTTCTTGATGCTTTTATTGAATATTTCTAATAGCAAAGAACAGTCTGAACTTGATCAACAGGATATGGAAGATGTTGAAGAAGTAGAAGAAGAGGAAACTGGTGAAGATGCCAACAGCAAAGGTAATGTTGAAACCAAGAGTTTCTAAACATCTGTGTTGGTTTTGCTTGGCCCTGTTTTTGGTAATGGGAGGGGCCACAAAGATGGCTCCTGTGAGAAGCTTCTGCAAGCTTTCACTATGTCCAGCAGAGCCAATCTCTGATGGTTCTGAAGATGATGGACATGCTGCTGGCCAAGGCTGCTCCAGTTAGAGATGTTAGTTATGCCTCTGTGATAACATATTTAAGAAGAAATCAAAGCAGTGGGTGCACGAACGTCTTTTTAGCCAGAGAAGGAGGAGGAGGTGAGAACATGTGAGGGAAAACACCATGGAGAGACAGCAAGGTCAGTGGAGAAGGTGGGGGAGGAGGTGCTCCAGGTGCCAGAGCCGAGAATCCTCTGCCAGCTGTGGTGAGGAACATGGTGAAGCAGGTTGTCCCCTGCAGCCCATGGGGTCCACAGGGATGCAGAGATCCACCCACAGCCCATGGGGAGGAGGTGCCCACGCCAGAGTGGTGGATGCCTGGAGGAGGCTGTGGTGCAGTGAGAGTCCCAGTGGAGGGAGAGGCCTTGCTCCCAGTATGGATCAGCCTGGCTCAGAGGTCTGCACCCCGTGGTTGAGGGGCACATGCCGTGGCAGCTTGGGAGGACTGTCTGCCCGTGGGAGGAGCTCACTTTGCAGCAGGTTCAGGTGTGCTGCTGCTCGTGAGATTTGGACCCACACTGGAGGAGTTCTCAGAGAACTCTCTCCCGTGGGAGGCACCCCATGGCACCACAGGGGAAGGAGTCCTCTCCCTGAGCAGTGGAAGAAGATTGTAGTGATGAGCTGACCAAACCCCCACACCCTGTCGCCCTGGGCTGTTGGTGGGAAGGAAGGAGGGTTTGGGGGCAGGAATGGTATCTTAAGGGCTTATTTTACTTCTCATTTTCCTCCTTTAACTCTGCTAGTGAAAAATCACTTTGTAACTTTAGGGTGAGCCTGTTTTGTCCTTGGAGTGATTTTCTCCCAGTTCCTTATCTCAACTCATGAACCCTTTGTGTGTTAACTTTTTTTCCCCTCGCCTCTGCCCAGCTGTGGCAGGGGAGAGCAGAGAGAGCCGATGTCGAGGGTGCCTGGCATTTGGCCAATGTTCAAACCACGACAACATCTAAGCATCTGTGCTTTCTAGTTAGTGTGATTGAAAGGATTCTACTGCGAAAAACGATAGGAAATGGTAAATCAACTTCAGATGTACAATAGTATTTAAGTTCTGAAGTAAGGACTTCTTTTTTCAAGTTGTGTGATTTTTATTAGTTGTCTGCAGTTACTCATTTTAGTCATGGTTAGTAACAGTTTCAGGCAGCACTGGCCACCTGTATAATTGGAAAAGACAGGATTATTGTGGATATGTGACTAGATTATTTCAAAATTAAAAACAGTTGAAAACTTCACAGATGTGAAGCTTTGGGTATAAAAAATTAATGTGCATATATGTGTGTATCTCTTACTTTTTGATTAGTTGCTTAGTAGTTTGCTGTTGAGTTGTTTGACTGTGAACAGAACAAATCATGCTGTTACCACTCTTAAAATTAATAAATCCTGGTTTTTTCCCCCCTCAACAAAAAACACAAGCATGTATCAAAATACTTGTATTGTCAGTGCTGAACAGTCTTACTCATGTTTTATATTTAAAGTCTGGGGTCACAAATGGAATCTAAAGAGCAGTCAGCCAAAAGAGAAATAACTAATCATCTCTGCAATAAAATTACTTGGACTGCTAATAGTGCCATGTTATGTGATTCCTTGAACAGAATAATAACAGTAAAGTAGAACGTTTTGTTCAAGATGTTATGCTTTGCTAATCTATTGAAATAAGTATTTTCAAAACTGGATTGCAAAATTTTGGGGAACAGATTCGTTAGCTGAAGTAATTAAATGGCTTACAGTAATTAAATGGTAAGTATTCAGCTGTCCCACAGGAACCTAGAGATTAATAATGTGGATTTTCCGTGATTTTCCAGCTATTATAGGTGAGAATCAGAAGAGAAATTACACTCGAGGAATTCTGGAGGGAAATTGGATTTTATAAATCAGAAACAGGTTTCCATAGTAGGGAAACTTGACACAGTTTTAAGCAATTATTTTGCATCTGTAATTCTTGCTTGTCTAATTTTTGATTTTTTTATGTGCAGTTCTTTCTCTCTAGATTAGTCCAAAAGATGAATGTTGCACTTACATAATTTTCTTTTTTAATTTAGCTCGGCAGTTGACTGTGCAGATGATGCAGAATCCTCAGATTCTTGCAGCCCTTCAGGAAAGACTTGATGGTCTGGTAGGAACATCTGCAGGATACGTAGAAAGGTACAGCATTTGTGTAGTGTTACCAGAATGTTATAAATGGTTATTTGGCTTTCTGAACAGTATTGTCTGGCAGTAGTGGTCATAAAACACTGTACTGCTCGGGTAGCAGAAAAGTGAATATAGTCTGTCTGTAGCTCATCTCAGAACTGAAGAGTTTTTGTTTGAGGTTTTATGAAGAAAATGCTAACATTTACAGTGGCTGATCTTTTCCTCTGCAGATACAGTATGGCACACTTCTTAAGATACTTTTCTGCTCCTTGGAATCTCTTTTTTAGCTTTGCCTTAGTCATGAAACATCAGTTATTTTAACTTTAGAGAGATACTTGGAGGCCTAATGTCTCTCATATAGTAATTTTATCCTTAGAGTTTAACCACTAGCTGATACAGGAATATTATTAGCAGTACTTCATGTGGGTTTTCTCATGTATCAAAACTTGCTCTAAATTCTTGGCAAAATTTTCCTTAGTTGATATGAAGTTATGAGAAATGCAGTAATTGCTTTCCTTTCACACTTTTGCAATTCAGTGGCTCATTTAGCAAACTACTCTGGCTCGCTTTGGGACAGTGTGTTTGAAGACAGTACTACCAGCTGCTTTGCTCAGTGAAACAAAGCAGCAAATTTTGACAAATTTCTTAGCAAAGAATAACTCAACTGTCTTGAACTTTTTCATAAAACCAAGCAAATTAATGGTGAGACCTTTCTTAGTTGTGCTCAATACTATGAATTTACTTTGTTACTCATTGGTAACGTAGAACTTGTTTATAGAATTAAGATTTATTGCACAAGTTTCTCTCATCATTTACCAAGGTGTTTGAAGTACTCTGGTTCTAACTGTGGTTGAGCCTCAATTTAAGAGCCTGTGCTAATAACTCCAGTATTGATGGTGAAGTTGGTTGTAGTTTTGATATAAGCTTTCTAAAGCTTAAAATAGAGTGTAAAATGTGTTGTGGTACAAGTTGGCTAACTAGCAAGGGGTCTGGTTAAGGAGGGATCAATATGTGCCGAAAATGCAGTGTTAGTAACAGTTCTGTCACTGAATTTTTCAGCTTGCCTAAAGTTGTTAAAAGACGTGTGAATGCTCTCAAGAACCTCCAAGTTCAGTGTGCACAGATAGAAGCAAAGTTCTATGAGGAAGTTCACGAGCTGGAAAGGAAGTATGCTGCTCTCTATCAGCCCTTATTTGACAAGGTATTTTAATGCTACTCTGATTTGTACTTTAAAGCTTCATCTGAAACACAAAGGAATATAAAAACCAGAAAACTTATCCATGTGCTGAATTACTTTGGTCTCATATGTGCCCCTTCATTCAGTTGATACAATATTACCATGTAAGTGAATATCAACTGAGATTAAGGGAGCGAGAGGCTAAATCTTTTCCATGGTTACCAAAATGACTTCAATGTATCAGGCCTTATTTTAATTGAGCAGATGTCAGATGATACTGTAACTTTCCTAGGACATCGGTGTTTATTTTAGTGTGTTGAACACCTCATAACTGCTGAACCTATCTTCTATAGCCAGAAGAAAAGGTTTTGATAAGTAGTTAATGTATTACTAATTGTGTAATTTAGGATTAGGAATTTATTGGTTAGGGCAGTGCTGATGACAGTGACTAGAAAATTTGAAAATATTCTTGGTTTAATCTTCCAGCGTAGTGAAATCATCAATGCCATTTATGAACCTACAGAGGAAGAATGTGAATGGAAAGCAGAAGCTGATGAAGAAATTTCAGTGAGTATCTTAATTGGTTCTCATAAATATCTCAAGATTTAGCATGAAGCAAGATTCAATAAACAAGTTTAAAAAAAATCAAGTTTGTAAAGATTACTTGCTATTAAATATTGTTAATTCTTAGTGGTTGCTTAAAGCATCCACATGAGACTCAATCTGTACTGGTGTCAACATAGATCTGATGAACCTTATGGGCACTCTTAAAATTAAGGAAACCTAATACTGTTATTTTCTCAAGGAGGAAATGAAAGACAAAGCTAAGCTTGAAGAAGAAAAAAAAGACGAAGAAAAAGAAGACCCTAAAGGAATCCCTGAATTTTGGCTGACAGTATTCAAAAATGTGGACTTGCTCAGTGATATGGTTCAGGTAGGTGGTGGTCCAGGCTTGTTAAAAGTTGCATTGGTAATTAATCCAAGTGTCTTTAAGAAAGTGGTGGAAACACTATGATGCTTGATATGTCTGTTGGAGAGCAATAATGGAAACGTTACTTGGATGTCATCTCTGGTAATTTTTCAAGTGAAGAGTATAGAGCACTGCTTTATTTTTTTAATCTATTTTACGATACTAATACATTTTTGGTGCTTATAGAATTGTGTGTGAATTGCGTATTAGACATTACTAAAAACTGTACTTGGTGTTTGCATGGGTTTTGGTTGTGTACTGTATTAGAGAGTCTGTACGCAGCCACTGTTGCCATCTGCTGGTCGTGTTCATGGAAGTATTTCAGTGTTGTAACAAGGTTTTTGTTCCAAGAAAAACTTGTTCTAAACATGGCTTTTTATCTCTGCAAGGCCTTAAATCTGTGTATAATTTAATGTTATGAAAATTAAATACACTGTGTTTTCTCTACAGGAACATGATGAACCTATCCTGAAATACTTAAAAGATATAAAAGTGAAATTTTCAGAAGTTGGACAGCCTATGGTTAGTTTAACTTATTAAACGAGATTACTTTTGTGTTGTCTTAAGAATTGTATTTTAGCAATGTGGTCTGTGTCAGCCAATTGTCTTGTGGAAATCATGAGAAGATATATAGCTGCTGCTTCTGAGAAAGCAGTACAAGGACTAGTGCTGGTCTTGCACTACCCTGTGAATGAATTTATACTGAATTTAACCTTCAGCTTCTGATGAGACTGGCCTTAATATCTGATGACTTAAGTTTTACCATTGCATGTTGATAGCTTTGGGTACTCTGCTATAATTCCATATATTTCGTTGGCAGAAATTAAAGAGTTTCCTAAGTTGTAATATTTTTAAATTTAGAAGTTCTCCCTATACATTAGCACCAGGAAGTCTGTATACTGGGAGATCTGTCATTACTGCAAGCAGTATAATAACTAGCAAGTGCAAGATCAAGTAAATGAAAATATTTGAAGATTTATTGTACAACTTGGGTAGCAAATTCTAGACTAAGTTGTGGATGTATTGGAGAAAGATGTATTTTGTTGCATATGATTTTTTGGATTTGGATTTTAGGTGTTAAGCAGTTAAAGGTGTTTGCTATAAATAACTAAAGTTGTTGTTTTGCAATTCTTTTTTCAAGAGTTTCACATTAGAATTTCATTTCGAACCAAATGACTACTTCACAAACGAAGTGTTGACAAAGACATATAGAATGAGGTCAGAGCCAGATGATTCTGATCCCTTTTCCTTTGATGGACCAGAAATCATGGGTTGTACAGGGTAAGTGCTAATAGATAGCTTTAAGGCAATATAACAGTTTTCTTCCTTAGCATTATCCAGCTGTAGAGTTCTACAACATCTTGGGGAGGGGCTGGAAAAGATGCCCCTAGTAACTTGTGAATAACTAGATTTAATTTGAGTTTAGTTGTTATCAATAAGTTCAATACAATATAGAAAAACACATTATTTATATTGCATAGTTTATAAGCATATATATTATGTTGGCATGTAAATTAAAAATGTAGTCAGTATTTAGAAATACTGTTCTGCAATAGCTTAAGGTGAATTGAAAGGTGGGTGGTGGTATCCTTTAGTAGGCCTGGATAGCTTTTGCCAGAATTTGTTTGCTAACTTCATCTTTTTGTATTTCTGATGTGCAGCATTTGGGGGAGTTTATTCCAGATTCACTTCATATATTGCAGTTGTCCATTTTGTTTTATAAGCATTGAACGTTTGCCTTTGAATGTCTATTTGAGAAATGGAGAATAGTCATCTGTTAATTCCAGGCTACTCATTTTAAAAAGCTGGCACACTCCTTTCTTAGTGAAATCTTCGGTTTTAAATTAGCTCTAAGTAATTTTTTCTCTACATGTCCCTTTTTTGTGAACAGAGGGAGGAGAGAAAACTGTGTTGTATGTAATTACCTTAGGAGTACACTTGGGCCTGTTCAGTAGCTTTTGTGTTCATGTCTCTAATGTTCTGACTGCTCTTCTGAGTGGTAACTAAGTTACAGCCTATCACTGCATGGTGAGGGTTGGTTTTACTCTTACATTAATCTCCAGTTGCTCTTACTGACTTACCACTTTACTTTGCAAAGTCCTATAAGATTTAGATTTAAGTGTGTGGTTAGCTTTGATTAAACTGTTTTGTTTTCCCCAGTTTGGACTTTTTTGAAAACCATGAATCCTGGCAGAATTTGGTGTGAAATTACACTGGTTCTGTAAAAATGATGAATTCCTAGTCCTTGTTTTGTCTTTTAGTAAGACAGCCCCTTCTTGTCCCAAAGCAACTAACTCCATTCCTTTTAGTCTTTAAAATAATCCAATCAGAAACTTCTCCAAATGCAGTTAGTTTCACTGATGTGACTTTTTCATTTATGAGTCAGCAGAATGCTTTGATTGTTAAAGAAGCCTGTAGGCATGATTTTACTCTGTAAGCAGGATGGAGTTAAAAACCCACAAAACTCAAACAAATAAAATGTAGGAAGACAAAACCCATCACAACTCAAAATCAGCCAAAAACTGCATGCCTGCTTGATGCATTATTTTAAGGACTTACTGGTTGTAATGATAGATGTAGTGAACTTTGGCACATTACTAACGTCCAAATATGACATTGCTATAGATGAGTAGCTCTAAAAATGGTGCAATACTAGTTGTTGATAGGAAGCTAGGCAGTGCTTGGTAGCTAATGAGAATTAGCATTTTAGAGATTGAGTGGAGAAGGAAAAGCTTCTGGATTGAAATAATCCTACAATAAACTTGTTACTCTTGTTCTCAACATAAAAACTGATGAAAAGATAGCACAGAATAAATAGTACCTGAGTATTTTCTCTTCACTGTGTCTCTTGCAGTTGTGATAGCCTTAGTAGATACTTGTAACAAGTCGAATGGTATTAAGCTACAGTTCCTTATGGGGCTTTTTGTGTCGTTTGTTTTTTATTTACTCTTTAGTTGCCAAATAGACTGGAAAAAAGGAAAGAATGTTACTTTGAAAACCATTAAGAAGAAGCAGAAACATAAGGGCCGTGGAACAGTTAGGACGGTGACAAAAACTGTTTCCAATGACTCTTTCTTCAACTTCTTTAGTCCTCCTGAAGGTAAGCTGAACACTAGTTTATGTGCATTAACTTTAAATGTAGAATGTACCTCACTCACTTGTGTTTTTTGTTCTTTTTTCTACAGTTCCTGAAAGTGGAGACCTGGTAAGTTGGCTTATTTAAAAAATGATGGTGGAGTGTTTGTGGAATTTGGGAATTTGTTAAACAGCCTCAGCTTTAACTGCTTCTTGTCTTTAACTGAGAATACATATGAAGAACTACTATGTATTTGAGTTCTCTTTTTTAGAAGGAGTGTTTGTTGAGTTGGATGGTGGAGTTTAATTTAGACAACTTTAACAATTTATGCTTCCTGAAAACTACCTTGTGAATTGTTCACAGTTGTACAAATGTAGTGATCTTCATTATTAGTATTCGATTTAATGGGTGGTGTAAGTCTCTTCTTTCAGGCATTGTTTGGATGATTTTATCTAAAGGCTGAATGTATCCAGTTTGTATTTTGTTCTGTTAATAATTTCTCAAGCTGTTAACTCTTGAAGAAAGTAATAAAACAAGAATAGAAAACTGCAAGAGCCCACTTTTCTGTGTGCTCATTGTGGCAATAAGCCATGATTTTGTAAGGAGAAAAGCTACCAAAAATATCTAACAGTAGGGAATATATTATGCACCCTGAGTGAGAAATATGATTAAAGCTTCCAGAAGCATGCTGTTAGAGGTCTAGTTGGCATGGACACCAAAAGCTGTATGTTCATAATGTTTAGGAGGGGAAAAAAAACCAAACCAACAGTCCGAAAAGAAGTCTTTTGAACTGAAGATAATTGCTCACATGGGAGACAGCAGAGCAGTTAATACGAAAACTAGAGTAGTGAAAGTCTGGAATTGGATCAGAGAGCATTTTTAGGTGTTCAGGTGCTTCAATAGTGGCTTGTCTAATGGGAATCAAGGAGATGCCCTGTAGGAATCAGAAGTAGCTTCTAAAAATCTTTACCATGACAGGCTCACCTGGCTATTGTTCAGTTCTTTAAGAATATTGTGCAAATGAACTGAAAGTCTGTGAGAGATATTAAATAATCTTTCTACTTGGAACAAAAGGAACTCCAAAATTGTATATAATAAGGGTTACTGAAGCAGCAGCTCCTCACAGTGTAATGCAGGTGTACTGTTAAAAATGTCTCCTAAGTTTCAGCTCTGTGAAGCAGGTCCTGAAACAATAAAATCAATAATGGGATTTGAATAAGTATGGCCACATCAAAATCCATGTAACTTGTGTGTATGTGTCATAAGTAGTTACCATCCTACAGTTTAGGAAATAATATCGTTTTTTGCAGGATGATGATTCCGAGGCAATCCTTGCTGCAGACTTTGAAATAGGTCATTTCTTGCGTGAACGCATAGTCCCCCGGTCAGTGTTGTACTTCACTGGAGAAGCTATTGAAGATGATGATGATGACGTAAGTATAATTTTAACTCAGAACACTAAAAACCTTGAGATAGTACTGCTTAAAGACCTTTGGTAATTTCTTACATTGATACCTTTAAAATGGGATGTACCACATTAGTTGCAGTAGAGCTTCCTTGATTGCTCAGGAAAGAGCAGCATGAAAATAATTCATCTTTGAAGTAGTGACTTCAGAGTATTGTGGCAAAAGCAGTGGTAGAAGCTGAACATCTAGAGGATGTCATAGTATATTGTGCATAAGGTGTTCCTAGAGAGGTGTACCCAATACTTTGTAGAACTTTAATAAGCTGCCAGACAACAAATGAGACTATCTAGCTGCTCAGCCTGATCTTTGTGCTTACAGTGATACTGGGCTATGAAGTTTCATGAGATTTAAGCCTCATCCTTTCAAAAGTAGTCTCTTATTAAAAAAGCTAGATAAGCCCATTCAAAGCATGCCAAAATAATCAAAGCAAGTTCTGCAGAAACTTAAGTGTTTTAAAAGAGCTAAACTAAGCTTGAAATTGACAAACTACAAAGCCTCACAACTTTATACAGGTGTAAAGCATTTTTCTGTCCCCTGTCTTGACTCAGAGGACAGTTTGACAGTTAAGATGGCTTAGACAAGTCCTGTCTTCATTTTAAGTTTTAGAATGTAGACTGTTGGCCCCAGCAAAGGCTTGGCTGGGGCTGTGGAGGAGGGAGCTACTGACAGGAAGGTTGCCTTGGGCTCCACTGTCCCCTGCTGACCCCAAGTGGTACCGCAGTGTAATCAGCTCCTCCAGGGCTGCATGGAAGGGGGACAGAGCTCTCTGACAGAGCTTGGCAGGGGAAGTTGAACATTGCTTGTGCTGATGCAAAAAGCATTTTTAAATCTGACAGACACGGGAGCTTTTGGGTTCAAATTGAAAGGCAGTAGGTTTAGATTAAATATTAGGAAAAATTCTTTACTGTAAGGGGCCTTTGGCAGGGTGATTGGAGCTAGAGGACCCTCAAGGACTCTTCCAACCCAAACCATTTTAGGATTCTCTTAAGAGCACAGTACAGAGTGGTCTCTGACATCTACTTGAGCTATAAATGGCTGCATTTATGATGCTATCAAAACTATTTATTTTCTCTTCTAGTATGATGAAGAAGGTGAAGAGGCAGATGATGAGGTAAGATGACAGATGCCCTTGATTCAAATAGTTTCCCTGTTGTAGTTTGTTATCTGGAATAACAGTTCCTTTAGTTTTTGAGTGCTCTGGACACTTAAGTTTTAAGAATTACTTCTGAAGTAAGATAGAGCACATTGTTTTGTGGATTTCAGGTAAATAGTTAAAAAATCCAAAACCAGCTAGACAATAAAAAAAAACCTAAACCAGCTAAGGCAACCCTTGAAAATTACGCTGCAACTGATGTCATAAGATACGCTTTACGGAGGATAAACTTATATAATATGTATAACATAAAGTGGTAATTAAAGTACTTCTGAATATAATTTAATCTTAATTTTTATGAAAATGTCTCAGGAAGCTGAATGGGGATAAACTAGAGAAATATTAACAAGTGTTTACTTTCAGGAGGGAGAAGAAGAAGCAGATGAAGAAAATGATCCTGAGTATGACCCAAAAGTAAGGAATTTAAATGAATTTTTGAAGTTTGCATATGCATACAGACATTTAAAATTTTATGTATGTTGAATCTTGATTTTAGTGTAAGTATTAAATCAGTAGTTCTTATGGTGTGTTTTGTTTTGAGGCTGTTTCAGGCTTAGTTCTTACAGATTAGCATTAGTAGAGAAACCTTTACAAAGTTGTTTTTCCAGGAATCATTTTGTAAAAGCAACTTCTGGCTTTGAGCACTGAGGTTAGTCAGACTTCGTTTTCTATAAACCTGTCTTGCAGCAAGTTGCTGCTAGTGATGAAAATTGTAAAATTGTTGTAAGGACATGGAGAGAACTGTGTAATACAGGTTCAGTTTTTGGGAACTTGCTACAACCTTGCTCTGGCACAGGTTTTCCCAGCAGAATACAAAATAGGTTTTTTTCAGGGTAGATAAATGGCAAGTCTTTTATTGTTCGGGGTAGCAGAAGTCAATGTTCAGGAACGCATCTACAGCCACGTGCTAAAGTGTGAACAGTCAAGAGCCACTGGGAGCTTTGTTATTCCATGGGAAGGGCAAATCACTAGTCAGGCTGGAAAAATGATTGTGAACCACTCAATTAATAGTTTTTTAATAGCTGAGGGAAAGGTACAACTGGCCACCTGAAAGTATCTGATGGTGGTAGGTGAAAGTTGCAGTCATGAAGTCTGTGAAGTACTCCAAAACACCTGCTGTTAAAAGGGCTTGTAATTTCAAATGTGTTTTTCAGTAGGATTGAAAAAATTACATAATCTTAGCATTGTAAATAAGCAGGGTATAGAACTTGTAATCAAAATGTACAGCCCTCTTGGTGATGTTTCATCTGTTATATTCAAATTGCTTCCTAGTCAAGAAAGTTTTGGAATCAAAATGAAACAGCTGCAAGTTGAAATTCTCATTTCCACCGTTTAAGGTTGCTTTTCTCAGTAAAATAGAACTGAGAAAGGGCAAAACTATACCCAGTTTCAGAGAGCTGCTCAAGGGCTAAAGATGTAGTGGTACTATAGTGTTGTAAGATGATCTCAGGTGTAAGCCAGCTGAATTTATTAAAGCACTGTGGTCCTAGAATGGTTATGCAGACAAGGAAGGTGGCGCAGTAAAACCTGCAACTAAATTCTGCCCCCCAAAAAACTTTCTTAAATTCCTGTGTTACTGTGACATGTTACTGGCTGTCTGTTTCAAGAACAGAAGAAATTTTTCATGTTAGATTTTTTAACAACTGGAATTTATTGCAAAAGATGTTTCTGGAGTGTTAAGAACTGTGATGTGGCGTTTCATTGCATTGCTGTACAGTGTGTTCTGGCATAAGACCATACTCTTGTTATTGCTCATAGGAAGTTTCTTTTGCCTCAAGCTGTGAAGAGGGTCTGCGTGCTTCTTCTGAGCTGGGATGTTTGTTACTGCACATCACTCTTCTCCTTTTTCCAGTTATAGTTTCTTTTAGAGTACTTCACCACACTTGGTGCTGAACAGGTTTTTGTTCTGGATTATAACCCGATGTGCTAACAAAGCAAAATAAATGCAATGTGGATGTTGCTGCGTCCAAAGACAGCAGTATTGCTAATAATAGACAATAGTGCGAGGGAAAAGATGGAAGAGCTTGAATATTCCAGCTTGAGAAAGCATGCTTAGCAATATTGATAGTTCTTTTAAAATACGGATTTCTGTGAACTGGTATTTCCTTTTTTCTCAACAGAAGGATCAAAACCCAGCAGAATGCAAGCAGCAGTGAAGCAGTGTGTCTGTGGCCTTGAGGATTACCTGCACTGTAATAGCCTAAACACAACTATTAGTTACTTACAGCCTTATGTTTTGTATCTTGGTAGAATTAAGTAACCAATTTGTTAAAAAAAGAAATCAAACACCTAAGAACCAGTTTAAAATGTAGGTTCAATCTACCTAGCATTTTAACAGTATAATTTTCTGCCAATATGTAGAATGCAGTAAATACCCTAAAGCATGAATGTTAATTCATTGCTACATAGTTTGGTTCTTGTGAAGTCTTTGTCATGTAGCTATTAGACTGCAGCTGTGAAGATGATCAGAACTGTTAACTGAGACCAATATTTGTTTAGAGAAAACTCTCTCCTGAAGAACCAACCAAAGTATTTTTTCAGCCCAGTAGTCTGAACGGGTTTAAGTCTGCTTGCACTAGCTGTGCCTTCATTACTTTGTTATAGAAATGGCAGTGACTTGTACTAACTAGGAGATGATGATGCATTTTGAATTTGACTACTTCAGAAGACTAGTATAACTTGTTTAATATCCCAATGAGACCACATTAAACATTCATAACTGTCAGCTTGTTTATGCTATGGATTTTGTATTTTATGTGACATAGTGATCTACAAAAGAAACCTAGTCATCATATTAAGGTTATTGTTTACCACAAGGGTGTGAATAAAACCTAGTATTTTCAGAAGTTAGTCTTGTTTTCTTACGTGTGTATCTGCATGTGTAAACTGGTAAGGCATATCTTACATGCTGCAGTTCATGTTTTACTAGAAACAAAAGCTGATAATTACTAAAATGTAAATTACATAGCATTTGAAAAACAAACACAACAGTTTGGAAAGTTTGATCTGTACTTTCCACTTGCAGTGTGATACTTGTGAATCTGAGCTTGATGTTTCAGTGATTGGTCCACACTGCCATTTTAAAGAAGAAAAGTTCTTAGAAGTGGGGCTAGATCTGATAAAGGACTTCGGTACTGCTGTGCCTGACTCTAAGGCATTGCCTATTAGTATGAAATCTGGAGCAAAGTGCCTTGGATTTTCAGTCTGTGTAGACGGAGCTAGGTGGTCCTGAACAAAATGTGCCCTGCAGCCAAAGAGAGTGCGGGAGCACTTGGCTGTATTCTAGTTTTATCTCACAGATGCTTGATACAGTGAGGACACAAACCCAAAGGAATTAAACTTTTTTCACGTAATGTTCTGTTCACTGTGCTTGTGTTTGCACATTCTAGTTCATACTTTGTCCATATTGGATATTTTTGTCAGTTGAAACGCACGGGCTAGAAGATCCTTCTCGTTCTGACCTTGCCTGTAGCCTAGCAGTGGAGGTGCTCGATGAGATGTGGATTTAAACATACTCAGCTGAAAGAGACTATAAACTGATGTGTCCTGAGTTTTTCCAGTCAGTAGCATGCTGCTGTACTCTTTGCTGTTTTGTTCTTCACAGAACTATAAGTTCTGATCTTCTAAGCAAGTAGGTAGAGAGCTTTGTCAGGGATGGAAGGGTCATTGTATGTTGAAAAGAAATGTCCAGCTAGCCATGGATCTATTTCTGCAGTAGCTACCTTTTTTTGGTGCCACATATACACTTAGCCATACAGGTTTGAAAAGAGCAGGGCAGGCAGGAGGTAATGACCATATGAGGATGGGGCTCGTGGAAGAGTTTCTCTAGCATGTCCTTTGCTTGGAGTGTAAGTAATACAGAATAAAGCTTATCCCAAGTGGCCTTCTGAATCCTCAGCCCCCCTCCCGCAAGAAGATGTTGGTCCAGTGTCCTCTGACTAAACTGTTTCAGTTTTGTTACTGATTTTTCTTTTTAATTCTTTGAAGGCTTAAATGTCACACTGCTTTATTTCCAAATCATTTCAGGCTTCATCTATCTCCTCTCCAGGTATCCATGGATTTGGGAGAAGGAGCTCGTTATCTATAGCTGTATATAAAGCTGGACTATTGAAGCTGTTATCTTGGGTATTTTTTAGGTAACACATCTCATAGCATAGAAAAAGGAGTTGTGAAAGGTTAACAACCACTCTCTAGTAGCTATGTGTTGAAGTAGATATGGTTGTGTTTTTGTGGTATCAGAATATGTTTATCCTTCAAGGCACTGACCCTGCCAGGTGTTTGGATTTCACATGGTCTCTTCTCTAAACATCTCCCAGGGTTCAGTTTAAACTTCAGGGCATGTAGAGACCAAACAGTGATGGTGTGTTATGGGTTTGAGAAGTCATTGAGATGGGGCTTTGGCATTCATACTTCTGGACATGGGAAGTCTCTGAAGTCCTTACTTAGATCTAGCCCATTTTTGCTAACAGCATCTGGTAATTGAATTTCAAAAATAAAATGAACTGTTAAGAGTTGCAAGTTTCAAAATTCACTCTACTTAACAAATTCGGCTTGCTCTTTGATTACTTTCTCATTTAACACCTTCATAACATACAATGGGATACAATATTTGAAAAGGGGAGTTGTTAGATATCAAAGCACACCTGCAGCCTGCAAGATCCAGGGCCGTGAATACATCCTATTGACAGATTTTGGTATGCTACTCTCCAGATTGACATGCTAGTTCTAAATCAGCAGTTCTTGTGCTCTCCAGACTGCAGCAAAAGGAAGGATTTAATATAAAAGAGGTGCCAGTTCTTATGGCATTGGTTACATTAAAACTGTTCTGGTGCTTACTGTAGTTTTGTTATCAATGACACTCTTGTTTAGCAGTTCTGAAAGGCAGTATGTAGCAGGAACATTAAACTTTCAACATTGATTGGAGTGTTGTGACTCATTCTTTTCACTTTTCATTTATACCAGGTGTAGAGAATCTCTTCATTTAGTATTTGAGGAGGGTGAGGTTCAGGCTAGGAAAATGTGTTGCTGGAATAGAATGCTTCACCAGGAATTGCAGAAATGGACCATAATTTAACATCTGTGTAAAAGGTGTCTTATGTCCAGTTTTGGTTGCTGTATTAAGGGGGAAATTATGTTGGGGGGAAAAGCGGGAAGTTGTTGAGGAAAGAGGAGAATTAAGTGAGACTGGATGACAAGGAAGGGTGCTTGGGGTTTATGCTTGATGGAGAAGGGAGCCTTATTCACAATTCTTTCATCGTAATTGCTTTTAGCATTTTAGATTAGATTAACACTGAAGAGTTTGCCTGTCTGATATAACTTAGTTCGTGTTAAAAAACCAAAAAATTTAACAGCATCCTAACAGAGGAAAGGAGCCCAGATTTTAGCTTATCATTCTGAAGTTCTATTTTTTGTTGATGTCAGGTGCAGTTAGAAGTGTTACCTTGGTTTATTTGAACAGTAGACATAGCAACACTTCTTACCAATGTCTCCTAGCTTCTGTTCTGGGTTCTTGAAATGGATGTTTCTGAAACTAATAGCAGATACTGTAATTTTGACTTTTTTTCCTTTTTAAGTGGAAAAAAAAAGCCAGAATATAGAAAAATGCAGAAAATGAATGTTCCATCTTTGCCTTAAAGCTGATATTCAAACTTTCCCTGTGTTTTAAGGCCCATTGTTGTAGACCTGATTAGGAAATTGATAGGAAACTTACCTGCAGATTAATGATTAAATTTCTGCTAAAGGTTTCCTATTTCCAAAGGTGTCTGTGCAGCTGTTGTTTATCAAATGCCTTCTTTTGGGCAGAGGATTTTGCTGTGACACTCTCAGCAGCTTAAGGAAGCAAAATGCTAAACCCCTCAATACAAAGGGGACAGCCATGAATAGCCTTGATGGTCTGCTAGGTTGGGACTAGAGCTGCCTGGATGTTGGAGTAGGTTGACTCAGCCCTATAGTGCTTTCTCCTTTGTTTTGTGCAGATGTGGTCTTCCCCAATCTAAGACTTTCTTTACAGGTCAGAGAAGTTGTTGCAACCACATCTTCAGTTTCATTTCTTAATAGTTGCTCATAACATGTTTGAGGTTCCCCACAAGTTTTCAAGAGGTTGTTGAAATAATGACTTTTAATTGCTAATGCTTGCCTAAAGTGAACATAAATTACCTACTGAAAAATACTAAGTCTTCTGTACACTAGTAAGAGGAGGTAGAAGTTTGTCCAAAGTCATTTGCCTTATTGCTCTTTGAATCCTCTTGTCAGACCTGGTAGTCTTCCACATGTGGCCTATGTCTCAGCTTTTGTAGGAAAATTAGTGCAAGTAAAGGAAACAACATGGCACACCAAGCACAGATAAACTATTCCATATTTGCCTCTGCCTCCTGTATACCAGAGGTGGGCAACCAAGGCATGAGGGACTGTGGCAGAGGGCTCTTGTGTTCACAGGTGTCTAACTAAAGCATGTGGATTGACAGCACAAGTTGGCTCTGCACGTGCAGGAGGGGCTTAGGTCCTGAACTTGCTGTTATGAGCTTTGCTTCTCTGTGCGCAAGTGTTGGCAAGTAATTGCTCAGATTTACATTTGCTCTGCAGTGGAGAAACTGTGTTCTGAGCTCATAGCATGTTTTACTGCAGTGGTCAAATCTGAGAAGCTTAAAAGCCCCTTTACAGCCTAGTTTTTCTCTACAGCGTGTGCTTAAGTTGGAATATTTTTGGAAAACAACTGTCTTGCAAGTACAAAGGACTTTGAAAAAAGCAGGCTGGAGAAGCTGCTGTGCCAATAGTTGGTGAATTGCCAAGTTTCTTTATTTGGTACTGCTGTGGGTTTTAGGGAATGCTAAGGCAGGGTGGCTGTTAGTTATGGTAAATCTTTCATCTATTTGTGGTTGACTGAGGAGTATCTGTGAAATGGAGTTCCTGAAAGGAAAAGTCTGCTCCCAAGATTACATGTTCAGTGATTCAGTGTTCTTTCAGCAGTAAGTTCCAGTGAAATTACTGGGAGATAGACAGTAATGGTTAAGAAAATTCTTTAAGGATTAGCCACTTACTGGCTACTTACTTTAATCACATATTGCAACACATCTATTTGTCATGTATTTCTCATGAAATTTCCCCTGACTTTTTTTTCCCCCACATTTTCCTTCTATCTAGCAATGACCAGCTCATAATTAATTTAGGTTTCTCTCTTAACCCTGTCTCTGTTTTAGCCACTTGTCAGTAATAGAGGAAATGATGATGCTTAAGGGTTGTCAGTTGGTATGGGTTTAGCATCCCTCTGACACTAAAAGTTGATTGTTGAGCTGCTGGCTGCAAATTCATTAACTGGGAGAACACTAGTAAAATCATGGGCTTTTTAGTTTTTCACAATGGCTTCCCAAAACAATGTTTAACTTGCCTCAGGGTTTTAAAAGAACACTTTTGAATACTCTTACTACAATTGCCCTTTAATTAAGGTTGCACATAAAAAATTTCTACTACTTGAGTCTAAGGGAGTTTATCATACAGGAGACCAGAGTATTTAACAAGCAGACATTTGTGCAAGTATCAACTTTGAACATGGAGAAGGAAAAATTCAATAAGAAATACAAGTATCTGAGAAGTAGAGGATCAGAGTTGGTGTTTTCTTCAGACTGTAGTATTTCAGGTTTGACAGTAGGAGGCATCTTTACATCAGCTATTTCTAGAAGAATGGCTGCAGAACCTGCCTAGTATTTAGTAAAACTGCAATAAAGGTGGCAGATGTGAAACATTTAATATAAATGCAGTGGTTTAAATGTATATTTCAAGAAAAGTGAAGTAAAATCTCAGTGGGGTATTGTAGTGTGTCTGTGTTGAGTGTGTTTTTTCAAAATAATAATGTAAGAAACATTTACAGAAGTTAAATTTTGACTTGCATCTAGGAAAACAAAGTTTATTATCCTTTACTGACAAAATCTGCACAGTTGGGTTATTGTTCTTTCATCATGGAACTGTCAGTATTTCATCTTACACTAGTCTAGCTTTTGACTGATCTGGTGTTCTTTGTCAAACATAGTGTATTTTAAATGGCTTTTAATATTTGTTGGCTTATAGAGTACAAGTTTAAATGGATGTTTTGCATGTTTGCTTCTGACCACATGCTTAGGTGAATTTCACCAGGAATAAACAGTGCTGTGAGTTTATGTATTAGCAGAGTATGTCCATCAGTGTTTGGAGTTGGGTTAAAAATCTGACGTTCAATGCTTTGTCATGGAAGGAAAAAGTGGAATGAATTTAGTCCCTTTCTCCTGTATGTTTGACGAAAATATTTGGCCTTCCACATTAGTCTCACTTTTTCATTTGAATAATTGCAGTTTACTGTCAGTACCGAGAACAAGTGAAAAAGCTCGCATTAAATGATACCAATAGAGGCTGTGTGTTAATGTCCTTAAGTGTTACAGTGCAGTGTTGTGGGGCAGGGCAGGGGAGAGTTTTTTGAGAGCTTGTTAGTAACATGGTATAAAGTGGCACTCTCAAATCTAATGCAAGTGTCCACACTACTAGTTAGTGCATTTACCTGGAATCAAATGGCTGTTCACTTACTGCAGTGGAACAGCAACCAAAACTGAACAGGTGAATTGTTAGAAATTGGTCTTCTGTAGGTTTAGTTTAGTGTCTTTACACAAACTCAGTATTTTAATTAAGCTGCTCTGTATAGGTGAATGTGTTTTAACCAGTTTGCTTTAATACGAGAGTTTCAAAATTGTATGTCACATAAGCAGAGACTTAATCAGGAGCAAAGAAATAGGTGCAAAACACATCAGGTGAAAAGGCAGGAGTTTTCTTATGTTGCTCAAGCAGTTTTTGAGACACCTTGTATATGCAGCAGCAGCTGCAGATGAAGATATTTCTGCTGGAAAATATAGATTCAGATGGCAGTGAACTGTTGATGGAGGCGATTGTGAATGGTGTTCAGATCTTTTGAAAATTAGTGTGTGCCTCTGTTAAAATACGTGTAAGATGGTTGTGAGAATGAACTGTATCTTACAGTGTATCTATTCAGCTCTAAGTAGAAGGGACTATTTTTTATATAAATAGGTGTCTTAAGATATTAATTTCCTTTTTTCTTTAGTTTATGGCTAGTCAAGTTGCCTTTATTACTGATTTGGGTGTCTTCCAGTTACCTCAGGAAGGGTAAACCAGCTCAATTTTAATTGCTTTTATTGCCTTAATTGTTTACCCCTCAGCAATTTATCAAAATTAACTTTGAACTTCAAGGGGAAAAGATTATAAGAGGAAATCCTTTTAAAAATGTTATCAGAGATAAACTCCATTGAAGCTATCATTAATGTTGATTTTTTTTTTCTAATCTGCTATTAGAACACAGCACATGCTGCAGCATGATCTGCTTCCTAGCTGCCAAGATTATTGTGAGGTGGGTTTTTTACAGTCATGATAAATGCATGTTTAAAAGCAGTGCTCTCAGACATAGTATGAAACTTCTAGCATTCAGTTTACATTGGCTTTGTCAGCCAAATTCAGCTGTGTGGGATTTTGATTTACATCTAATACATAAAAGGATTAAAAATTAAATAGTTTCATATTAACCTTAGGTCACTTTACTTTTCTACTCAAATTTATTCAAAAGCTAACCTCGGGGGAGAATCCAAACAATAAGGAAATGTGTGGCAACAAAGCAGAATAATAAGAAAAATGCTCCTAACTCTGTCAGTTTGGTTTTGTTTGGGGTGGTTTGGTTTTTTTCTCCCTACTCTGCTTTTGCAATTTCCATGTACTGAGGTTCTAGTGTTTCCTTAGGGAAGTGGTACAGATCCTTGCTTTCTTTAGACATTACTCAAACTGCTGCATAAAATAAAGATTTATTTTATATATACAGTTGGAAGCTGCTTCTCCCCAGCCCTGCGTAGGGGTCAAGCTCTTGTGCCAGGCTGTTAAAGGCTCTTTCCTTTGTTTAAAGGAGCGATGATCGCTTAGATATCAGGGTGCTGCTGAAAAGTGCTACCGGTTTTAGTGGGCTTGAATCAAAAACACGCAGAAGAGGGCCGTTTGTTGCTCTTGCCCAGGGAGGAAGGCTGAGGATATATATTTTAATAAATACTGCGGGAGCACCCCGAAAAGGCAAACGAGCGCAATAGGGCATTTGCCGTGTCCTGTTAATGTCTCTGTATTAGCCTAGCGCTGGTTCAGTACGGCGGGGAAGCCCTTCCTTCCGCTGCTCGGCCGTGGGCGAGGGGCGGGGAGCCGGCCGGGCCCGCTGCCGCCGGGGAGCGCAGCCCCCCGCCCCGCCTGGCGGGCCGCCCCGCCGCGCCTCCCGGCTCCGCCGCCTCTCGCCGCGCTGGGCTTCCCCGCGGCCGGCGGGCGGGAGGAGCCGCCGTTTCCGCTGGGTGTCACTCTGGGGTGGGAGAGGCGCGTTCAAAAGCGGAGGGGAGGGAAAAGCCCGCCGACAACCCCGGCCGCCCGCACCGACAGCGCCCGCCGCTCGCCACGCCGCGGCACGGGCGGCAGCCGCTCC
Source organism: Lichenostomus cassidix (assembly GCF_008360975.1). Lineage (NCBI taxonomy): Eukaryota > Metazoa > Chordata > Aves > Passeriformes > Meliphagidae > Lichenostomus > Lichenostomus cassidix. The sequence continues at coordinate 36,309,487 of NC_139480.1, read as the reverse complement.
GCTTCCTGCGGGCAGGGGCGCTCCCGGCCCTCCGCCTCGGAGCCGGCGCCCGGCGGAGAGTGCTCGGCTGGTGCCGGCTGCCCCCCGAGCCCAGCCCCTGCGGGCGGAGGCCGTCTAACCCCGCCAGAAGGATGCTGGAGAGCGGCTGTAAGGCGGTGAAGGAGGGCATGCTGGAGAAGAGGAGCGACGGGCTGCTGCAGCTCTGGAAGAAGAAGCGCTGTATCCTCACCGAGGAGGGGCTGCTCCTCATCCCCCCCAAGCACCCGCCGCCGCCCCCGCCGCAGCAGCAGCAACAGCAGCAGCAGCAGCCAGCGCCGCCGGCCGAACCGGCAGCCAAGATCAAGGAGCTTCACTTCTCCAACATGAAGACGGTGGACTGCGTGGAGCGGAAGGGCAAGTACGTGTACTTCACGGTGGTGATGGCCGAGGGGAAGGAGATCGACTTTCGGTGCGCGCAGGAGCAGGGCTGGAACGCGGCGATCACGCTGCAGATGGTGCAGTACAAGAACCGCCAGGCCATCCTGGCCGTGCGCTCCACCCGGCAGAAGCAGCAGCACCTGGCGGCGCCCCACGGCCCGCGCCTCCGCGGCGCCTCCAACTCCGCCTAGCGCAGGTACGGACCCGGCCCCGCACCGCCGCTCGGCCCCGCGGGGCTGCCGGCCCCGGCTGCCGCCTCTCCGCCTGACGGGCTGCCCTCTGTGCTCTCTGTCTCACTGCAGGTTACGTTCACCGGGCGCTTCGGGGGAGAGGGACAGAGCGCTTTTGTGGCGGACCTGCTTCAGGGGCTCAGAAACCGGGCAGTCGCCGGAGGTGCAGGTAGACCAGAGAGAAGCGGCTCAATAGCCTGAACCTCAGCCAGCTGCTGCTGCTTTGCCGCCCTCGGTGCCGAGAAGCATTTCAAATCCATTATTTATGAACCTTGGAAAGGATCCTTTGGTGCGATGGGACTTCTAGGAGATATGATGTACTGTAACTTTATTTTAATGTATTTTATTTATTAGGATTGTTTTAATTTTGTTGGTTTTTCTTTTTTTCTTTCTTTTTTTTTTTAAGGCTTATTTGCAAGACATTTCTGAATGTAGGCCCGATCAAAAAAGTAAAGGAAAAAACAGTATGCATGTAAGCTCCCTAAAAGAGCTAAAAAGTTCTGGGTACTTTGTCTGTGTGCAATTTGACAAAAAAAGTTATTCGTTTTTTACGCAAAATACACTATATTCCCCTAACATGGAAAATGTGATGTATGTTTCAAAATTTGGCTGAAACCCATACTGCATTTGAAACCTATTTTCTCTAATGAGAACAACAATTATCATCTAGGGTTTAAATGATTTAAAAAAAATATTAGACGTGGTGGAAGATGATAAAATGTTATTCATGCTTGGCTATTCAAAAAAACAATGTTGCTTGTCGTTCTGAGATTAAAACCAATCTGTTTGGTGTATGAGCAGAAGGAATCTGACCAATTTCTTTTGTGATACAGGAATCTGAGTAGGATTCCACCTATCCGTGTGATGTGCTTGCTCCTAGGCTGGTGGGTCAGAGCTGGAAAGTGTTCATGACTGTTTCTTAGTGTTCAAGTTCAGGGCTCCCTCTGCACGCTCAGTTTTTAAGTGATCTGGGCTCTCAACCTGTGTTGCATTTTCATGACGGTTTTTAAATGTCTTGCATTAAAGCAGCCCATAGTTTAAAATCCATTTTATGTATGTCTTAGTGTGCAAATGGATTATTTTGGTCACAGTTTTCATAAGCTGAAAGTTGCTCTCTAGCTGAGATGAACTAGATTAATTTTGGTGTTTAGCACTGTCAGATGTGGAGAGAGGCGTGCCATCTTGCCTCTAAAAACGTTGATGAAGCCATGAAGTTTGAAAACAAAGGGCTAATTGCACAGCTGGTGTGTGTTTCTCTGCCTCTTAGAAGTCAGTTGGGAGTTTGGTTGCCGATGCCGGCGGGAGCAGGTCGGAGCTCTTTGCCCAGTGCAGAGGAGGGAGCCGGGTGTGGGCCGGTGAGCTTTCTAGGACAGTGCCCTTCTGACCATGGGTGGCTTCACACTGGGTGCTGCTACCACCCTGGTTTCTGGTGTAAATGAAGTGAGGAGCCTGCAAGTGGGACAGAGCAATGTGGCCCATAATCTCTGGTTCCAGGTAAAAAGTCAAAGCCATGGAGCTATTTACTTTAACTAGTGTGGTGAGCAAAATGGCTTTTGGCCCCTTTACAATTTACATTAATGTGAACAATATCTTTAAAAGCTGCACATCCTTTTCTTTTTGTGTAAATGAGGTGTAACTTGACAGCAAGAGCCTCGAATTCTCAAGCTTATGTCTGTATTTAAAGTAAAAGGCTGAAGTGACACTCAAAGGAAGGTTTTAGAATTGGCTACTGTGTACGTCAGTCCCTTCCTCTGCACCCTAAAATTCAGCTCAGTCCTATAAGGAGTAAGTTGAGGTCTGTGTTAGCCCTCCTTTTTTGTTCCTTCCCCCAGGTGTCAGGGTCACATACCTAGACAAGTAAAACATGTCATGGTGCAGAATCAAAGCCCTGACTATCCTCTCTAGTTACTCCTGAGTGCTTCTTTCTGATCTGGCCCATGACAAGGCTGTGTGATAAGCTTGGGGTGGTACATTGCAGCTGTCCTAACAAAGTCATTATTTTGTGATTAATTGAAATTGAAGGTACCCTGCATCTTCTAGGATTAGGTTTGCTGGCTTGGCAATCATAATACTCAATTTCCATGTCTCTGTACATCTGCCATTATCATTCTGCTAACGCTTGGATGTTAGAGCTGCAAGGGGCTTCTCTAATGAGCTAGTCAAAGACTCACAAAATACACTGTAATTTATAATTTGGCTCCTCTCTTTAGAGTGATTAATTACAGTTTACTGAGTAACTAATCCGCCTTTTCAGGTATACAGATGTATTGCTGATCTCATCTACTAAAATACATTTTAGCCTACTGAAGGATAAATGTAACTGATGAAAATTAATTTCCATTTGATCAGAGACACATGTATTTCTCTAAGAGAGGTAGTTATTCTTGTCCTCAGTGGATGCAAGCCTCTGAATGCCACAAAAGTTTATGGATGTAGTCTAAAGATGAAATTTTACTGTTCTTCTGGAAGTACTTGTACTTTGACAGCTAAAGATGACAATTTTAGTGATAAAATTGACATGAAAGGTATGAGGAAACCACGTTCATTTTGAATTTGCTGCTCCTTTTCACTGGTTCAGGGTCAATATCCCACTTTTATGTTTCCTGTTTTAAGTTGGTCTGAAGGATATTCTGAAAACCTTTTGGACTGATGTAGTTCAAGAAACTTGCTAGTTGTCATTGCCTGTCATGTTACCTGTTTAAAAACCTTGGTGTCAGCCAGACTCCTAGGGTGAGAGTCACATCACAAAAGCCACCTTCAGACCTCCAGCCTGAGCTGGTGGGATGGGTGTAAGGATCAAACATATCCCTTGTGTCTCTGAACTGTCTCCTGGAAACTGAATGGGAACAAATTGGCTGGGGTTCCCCAGGGACAGTTGGACAGTGTGGCTCATGCCCTGTCAGTATAAATAAGGCTAAATTGTCTGATGGGGACAGTCTGACAACTTTCTCACGCTCTGAATTCCATGGGCTCTTTTTTTGGTTTTTTTTTTTTTTTTTTTTAAACATAGTAATTTTAGACCAAGAAATTGTTTGATGTTATAAAAGGTACTTCTGGGTTTTTTTCATCTTGCCTTTCTATTACTGCACAATCTTCATTTGGACTTCTGGATTTAATACTGTTACTGCCTTGTAAGCAATGGCTATAAAAATAGTTTTAGCACATCATGCTCCATCTTACTGGAGCTTTGAAAGTAAATAAATCAGGTTGTCCTTCCTCTTCCAAAAAAAAATGGAAAAAAGAAATCTGACAGCATATGGCTGAAGTAAATTCATTAGATAATAAACCAAAATGGTGGTAAAACACACAGGCAAGTGCTTGGTATAGATAGCAAAAGTGGGGACAGTCCATTCATAAAGAGGTCAAAATTACTTGTCTTAATTTAAAATAAAAAAGAGTGATTAAGGGGCAGATTCAGCTAGAAAATCCAAGCTATGGTTACCAAGAGACCAAGACAGTTTAGAAAATGGGGGGAAAAGGAAGATCAAGTGGATGTCATTTCTGTGACATCCTGAAGTAATTGCTCTTTTTTAAGGTTCATGATATGCAAATGCCAGCTTCTGAATTATAGCTGCAGTGATGTACCAAATGTTTTCTAGCATATCCTCTTGTGAGCAGAAATACCAGTGTCGTCAAAAAAAATGTGTGTAAATATGACTCATAAATGATTTCTGAGAGATGTGATTTATTTTTCATATTTTTCAAGATACATTCCATTTCAAATAAAGAGGTGTCTATTGAAAGAGCTCTCAATATGTTGGAATAATGGTTATTTGGTGGGCTGTAATGATTAAAGCCTGGTCTAAGCTTTTCCACTGTCTTAAACTCAAGCTAAGTGCCTAAGAGGAACACATTGAACCTGTGTAGATACCCTCTGAAGAAAAAATCCACTTAGACACTCCAATTAATCTATATATATAGCACAATTATGAGATTCGGAGTCCTCAGCTTTGCTTCTTGCAGTGTGTGATGTGTGAGCATCTACACCAAGTGTAGCTGATTCTCAGTGTCACAGTTCATGTACAGCAGGTCTTTGGGACACAGAATTCAGGGTCATCATCTTTACCTATGAATGCCTTGCTCTGTGTGATATTAGGAGTCTAAAATGAAGCATTAAAGGTGCCTTGTTGCTCTTTTTTGTATATCTTAAACACTATGATTGAATTTCAAGTAACCTGAAAGTAATCCAGAAAGAAAACTTCCACCATTTGGCATAAATTCCAACTTGTTCTTTTCTAGCTTCACGGGAAAAAAAAATGAGGTATGACAGGAAAAATATGCTTCTTTGGGGTCTCCATGGAGCTGCAGCTGCTCAGATGTCTTGAGCTCCCCTGATATGTATTTGTATTGCAGCAGGTCCTCATTTTCAATCATCTTCTGAAAGTGTATTGCTTTCAGTGACACAGTGTGCATTGACCTAGAATTGTTGGTGCTGTTTGCCTTCACTGGGGAGATGTCAGTAACCTCTTCCATAAGAAGGCTTTTGCTGTAACAAGTACAAGTTCACTTTTCAATAGTAAACATCCAAATTATAGACATTTGAACTTGATATGCAAATGATGGCCTAAAGATACGACCTCTCACAAGTGCTGGTGCTCAGAAGCTTTGAAGAGTCAATTAAGCATCTCTAAATTTATTGTCTATTCAAGGATGCATTGTTGCTTACAGCTCTTAGAGGTATCTCTTATGAGCTTTTAATAACAGCAGTGTCTCTGAAAGGACATAAATATAGTAGAACAAGAGTTTTATAATTTGAGGTTGTTCCTGCTCCAGCATCAATGGTGAGATCTTTACAAAAGTGCATCAAATATATATGTTTCTCTGCTTTAACTTTTGATTACAAGGATGTAAAATAAGACTGCTTACATATTTATGGGACATATGAAATGGTCCTAGAAATAGGGCCATTATTTTCCTAGTGGGGCATATTTTCTTACTAGAGTTTTCTCTTAAGTTTTCTCTCATCTGAAGCACAATGCAGGGTACAGAGAGAAAATCTGGATGTGATTCAAAGTTCATTGAAATCAACCAGAATTTTTCCAGACTGGGACAGATGACCTTTTTCACAAACGGTGGCTGCTTCTCTTTTGAGTTAGAAAACCCAGGAACGAAACCCCAGAAGCAAGACCTTTACCCATGATCTGTGCCAGTATTGATGGTGTGTGATTACGGTAACACTGACATTCTGGTCTTTCATATTTTCCAATTAAATTAGGGGGAGAGGAAGATGAAATAATGCCTATGATTTTTAAGTAAAACAAAATACAAAGAAGATCAATCTAAATGTGTGTGTTCCCCTTCCCCCAAATGCAATCTAGAGCAGAATTCAATTCCGCTGAATCCACAACACAGCTGAAACTGAACAATTTGCTTTGTAAGTGAATCCAAACCAGAACTAAATGAAAGCCTTTACTCCTTTGACTGCTTTTTACTAGCAGGAACATCTCAATCCTTTTTATAAAATTACTTTCCACACCTATCTTCTTTTTTTTTTTTTTTTTTTTTTTGTAAAATCAACTGTTGCAAAGATTTTCAACTTAAATATTTTATAAATTTGAAATAAGCTTTCTTTAAAAAAAAAAAAGTTATGAACAGTACCATAGGTGTTTGTGATAAGTTTTTTCTGTCTTTCCACTGTGGGATTTTTGATGTGTAAGGTAAGGACCCTGGTACACATTTCTCACAGCGTTGCTTTGTGCCTTCTGTGCTGAAGATGACTGGAGCAAAGGTGCCTTTGGGCTTCCTACGAGCCAAACATCCTCAAGGTGTCCTGACACCCAAAGGACCTGGGAGCTGCTTGGGACCTCAGCCTGGGGCTCGATTACTTGTAGAGTCTTGGCCTAATGGTATACACTGAATTTACAAGGAAAGGGACATCAGCTCTCTGAGTGAAACACTGGGAAATGAGTCTGTAATGCCAGCTGGCATCTGCATGAAGCTCGTGCTCTGCCTCAACAGCCTGGCTGGATTGCAGCACCTACAAGTTTTCCTCAGGAGACTTGTAGAAAAAGCCACAGGTGAGGTTTCTGTGCTTAAGTGCTTGGGATTTTGTTTGTTTTGCTTAAGCTTTTAGGAAAATATCAAAGCAGAGATGTGTCCCAGTACAGACTCATCGCAGAAACATTAAATTAGCCACTTTTGCAGCCTTTCCTGGTCTAGATATCTGGCTATGCCAGCCACCAGTGCAAAGGAAATGATTGTTTGGATGGGGCTTTGATTTACCTTTTGTGTTGTATTCTGCTGTGACCACAGTGGATTTTGCATAAACAAGATTTTTAATGGCTCTGCTTCCTAATCTTTGCCTTGCAATAGTTTGTGAGTAGCCATAGTAGATTAACTAAACCAGTAAATATGTATAGAATGACTAACCATTACAATGAAGCATACAGCCCTCTGTGGTCAGCAGAATATTTCAATTGAGACGATTTACCCCATGTTTTGTAAGGCTTCCAGTGAGATGAAGAAATCACTGCTTTTGTTTTTAAGATCTTGTCTTGTTTTGTAAATATTTCTGATATTTATGACTGTACATATGGCTTCGATTGTAACTCACAGGAGGCCCAAAAACTGGAACATATACCACGTAGGAAGAGATTATTTCATTATTGGTAATTTTTGTTGGGTTTTGAGACTCAGCCTTTAGGATCTTTTGCACCTAACTGCCGTGTGAACCTGCAGCTCAGAGAGCACACACAGCTTGTTCTTGGCTTTGGTGCCAGAGCCAGGGTCCTTTGAGGGAATGGCTCTCCGTGTTGCTGTGTGCTTTGGACCTGGGCCTGGGGATGATAACTCCCTGTACCAGCGATAGCACCTCTCTGCAAGGCTCTCAGTCCACTTGTATATCATATCTCTGTTTTGGAGAAGAGGAAACTCGGGACAGGAGAGCTCCTGCCGCCTGCCCAAGGTCATGCCTTGGGAGCCAGAGAGCAGCGTTCCATCCATAGGCAGGGTCTCTGTCCCTGTCCTGCGTGACAAGTGCTGCCTCACAGCAGAGGTAGAGACTTTCCTTACAATCACCTGCACATGCAGTGTCCAATCCCCCTGACACTGGTCCTTGGAAGGAGACCTAAATTAATGCCTGCTTTGCCATTTAACTTCCAACCTTAAAAATTCATCATGTTGCAGTTACTTGCTCCTTAGAGACGAGCAAGGCAGAAACATTTAGGTTTCACTTGGGATTTAGCAGTCTTGGATTACTTCAGATTATTAAATCAGCTTCTGGTTATTCCCAGCACTAGGCATTGTGCAAACGGTGTACTAGGAACGGAGGGATCTGTGAGTTGTTCCCTATTTCCAGAGTGATTAAGCTCCTCTATTTACTGTGGATTACAAGGACAAAGAGAGGTTATCAGCCCCATAATAACTTGAAAGGACTCTGTAGATACGAATTCAGTGTTAATGCAGCTTTTCCAGCCTGATACCTGCCTTGACTAACACACACACAAGAAAAGGGGTGGGGGGAGTAATTTTCTTCTTTCTACTATTTGGCTATTATTTAACCGTTTCACTCAGAAACAAGGAGCTTTGAGAGAAATCCTTTTAGCCGGAGACAGCTATCTCAATCATGTTTTTCTAGCAGAAAAAAACAAAACTGACTGGTGCACAAAGCTGTAGTAGCCAACGTGCTTATTCTAACTTGCTGCTGGTGAGTGATGGGGCTGTGTGAGTCTATCTTTGTGGGCTTTCTCAACAGCTCCTTCAGCCATCTGTGGAGCTGAAAACTTCATGTCCTTTCCTGTGCCAGCAGCCACTGCAATATACAGATGACTTTGCTTAGGGGCTTTTCTTGTACACAGATGAACACATGAAAAATTACTCTGTTCTTTTAAAAGACAGCCTTGAACTGGAAAAGCTATTTCTTTATTGTTTTTTCAGGGGCTGTTGCTACTCACAGCCAGTCATAGAGCTGTGCCTCCAGCTGAGTTAGATGTGTACTGGCTGCTTTTTTCATTTTTATCACAGATTGTTAATATTTCCTGTTCCACTAAGCCACTATTCCCTGGTACTCTTTCCTAGTGCTTGGCTCCTAAACAAAGTCACAGCTCTTGTCACAAGGCAGCGGGCTGCATACTTATCCTTTGTGTGAGTGATGACTGAGGGCTCAGCAGTAAGGAAGTAACGCTGACAGCTCTGCTCCAGGACGGCAGATTGTCAGCATTCCTCACCAGGGCACCCAGCTGGCCTGGGAAAAGGCTGCTGTTTTGTGGGGTGGGGGTTGGGCCTCTAAAATAGGCTGACTGTCCTTCCAGAGCTGAGGAAGATGGAGAGGGATGGTCGGATGACCTCTTTCTGATCAGAGGTAGAGTCAGACCTGTGCATCTGTAGAACCCAAAGCAAATGCTATGATTCTGCAGGCAAAAGCTGAGTTGGGTGCGAAGAGAGAGAGGTATCTTACGGCTGAGATGGCAGTAAGACATCATAACGTGATGATCATTATAAACAATTAGCCATTTCCCCCTTCTCCCCCTCCACCTCATTAAGAGAAAAGAGTAGCTCGCATAAAAGGAGAGGGTGATGGGTGGGTCCGTTCCTGTGCTGAAGATTTAGTCCAGGCAGTTGAGAGCAGCAGCTGCAAAGAAGCACTGAGCTTCTACTGCCCCAGGGAAACTGCTACAATCACTCCCAAACAATTTGGAAAGTGCTCCTATGTGTTTTCCTGAGGGCTTAAGAAGCTTGCAGTCCTGGCCCACAGATGTCTAGAGTTGTGAAACTGCAGCCATGGGGCAGTCAGCTGCCTGCCACCCTCACCGTCATCCTTAGTCATCTGGGAGGGAGGCTGAGCAGGGCTCCCCAGGCAGGAGCTGCGCCCCGGAGTGACTCGGGGCAGCCACATGGGTGGGCTCTGGACTCACCTCCGTCCTTCTGCCACATACATCTGATCAGACAAGTCTTCCTGGGCCACTCTCGCTCCAAAGGCTTCTGTTCCCACGGAGAGTGGACCAAGCTTTGTCACGAATGGATTGAAGGCACTTGCTAGCCCCCCGGGGCTGTGTCATGCCACTGCCTTGCTGCCAGCTTCACCAGCGCTGCCATTCCTCACCAGGGTTCTGTGAGCTCCAGCACTGCAACGAGCAGCTGGATGAGGTCTGAATGCTTTACAGGGCTCTGCAGAACACCTTTAACCCTGCAGTTCTGCTGCTAATGAGCTCAGAAACAGTTCCAGTGACCTGTCTTGAATTCGGTTGAGGGAAATTGGTGCTCTGAGCTGAAGGTGTGAGGAAAACCTGCCTTGAGGACAGAGGTCCCCTTCCCCTGTGGTCATCATTCCAGGGGTGGGACTGTAGCACCCATGCTTGCTGGCACCTTCACTTGCAGGGTTGGGGTCTTTCTTCCTAGTTTTTCCCCTAATTCTGCTGGTTTCAGTCACAGAGCCACCTACCAAAGGGTATTTTCTTCTCAAAGGTAATAATTCTAAACAATTTGATCAGTTTTCCTGGAAGCTGAAAATCCTCAGCAATCTCTTTTGTTGCTGAAACACAATGTGAAAGGTGAGTGTTTATGCAGGTAACCTTAATGTGGTGTTTCTTTTTTGTTCTGGGCAATGGCAGAGATCTAACACAAGGCAAAACTTGCATAAAAGTAAAGATTATAGGTATTTGTGAATCTGTCATGGCTACAAAGATAATTTTGCTGCCTTTGATTTCCTAATGTTTTAATTTAACTGAATCTGAGCTGACTTAATGGTTAATTTTCAGAGTATTCACTTATGGATTTTTCTCACTCAAAGCTGAAACAAATCAAGCTGAGTTTGGCAGAAGTAATTTACTTTTGCTGAGCTCTGGATATGCTTAGTGTTTCTTCAGCCCTCTTTTCTCCTTTCCTCATATCTGAGTTGAGCCCACAGCATTTAGTGAGACCCACGATGACAGCAGCTGCTCCACCACCCCCTCTGTCTGCCTTGCTGATGAGGCTAGTGTCTCCTAAAGGTATGGCAGCCCTGGAGCAGCCGCAGCTACGTTCTCTGCTCAGTCTGTACGCAGCCATCCTCTGTTAGATTTGCCCTTGTAAAATGAAATTCCAGCATAGCTGGAGCTTGCTCTTAATTCAGCTGTCACAGTCTGCACTGAACTGGCCCAGGGGTACTTGGTAGGCAAAGCCCTACAATAGCAATGTTGCACCAATGTCCTTCAGGCGTGTCTTTTTTATTACCACACCTTTGCTGCAGCCACTGCAAGCATTCACAGACATTAGGGAGATGGGATTTTACAGCTGCTAACTTTGCTTTCCACATATGATTGATTGATTGATTGATTAAGGTGAAATCTGGTTTGCCTTTGCCACTGTCATTGTTGCCTTTCTGCTGCTGGCAAGAGTTAAGGTGCACTGAAAGCAAGAAATGGTCTAAAAGCACAGGTTATTTATGCAATAATCTTTACATGTCTTCCAATGCTGCGTGTGTGGCCTTTCTTTAGCCTGGACCTCACAGAACTGCTGTAAAATCCAGTAGCTCCTGCAGCCTGGGAGAGGTCAGGGTGACATGGCTTGTGTGTACCTCTTGGAGAAGAAAAATGCTTTTATAATACAGAATTTCTAGTTTGTGACGAAATGCTATTCAGAGGGCCAGGCCCTGTCCAGTGTGATTCTTATGCAGGTGCCTAACTCCTAACAGCACAGCATTCTCTGGAGCTGGCAGGGCTAGTCCAGATTTAGAGCCACTCATGAGGGTCACCCCTGTTCCTGTGCACAAAGGCATACCAGGATACAGCTGTTACCAGCTCCAAGATGATGACTACATGGCACTGGAAAGCTGTATCTGAAATTTACTATTGCTGGTCTATTTAGCAGTCTTGCTATAGATGCTACAATGTCAGTGGGCTAAATAGCTTAGAACTGCAGTGAGCTGTATTAATTGCTGCCCACTCTCAACACATAAAAATCCTCAGCTGTTATGAGCTCTTGTCTCCTTTTCTCCAGCCTTTCACTTTCTTTACTGCCTTTTTGAAAAGGAAAGCTCAATTTTTTAATACTTTGTCTTCTTTCTCCAAGAAACCTTACTCTTAAGTTTGTCAGCAGCTTCAAAGAGACCTCCAGCCCCTAGGTTTGCACACCACCTATTCAGGGTGTTCAGTTCCTTCATGTTCACAGAACATGTGCAAGTGAGATGCTAGGAATGAGGAAAAATTAGTCTGGTCTGCAGCCAGAAATGTTCAGTAACTGCCCACCCTTGACAAGCTGTCATATTCATACATTTTTCAGCTCAGGACATAGGAAGGGTTTGAATTTTTCATATTTGATGATTTCAAAGCTCTTGGGTCTATTCTGCTGGTGAAACTAAAGCCTGTACTTCAGTGTGCATGAAGGTGTGCACAGGAGTGGAAATGTGCACACCCCCAGGGTCTCACATAGGAGTGATGGAACACAGAGGGCTCCATGGCAGCTGCCAGAGCCCAGGTGCCCACAAAGGACATGAGTCCCTGACAGAGACATCAAGATTCCTCCTCTCTGGTCTCCTGGCACCCTGCAAGGCTATTCTGCAGAGGGTGGATTTGTTGCTGGCATGTTGATGGAAAGTGGATGGTGGAGGGGGCTGCATAACTCACCCCCCTTCCTCTGACTTACAGCTTGGCCTCCTTGGCAATTTGATCTCAGGCTGGCCCAGAGGGATGGACACACCATGCTGTGACATTTGCCCGTCAGTCAAGTGTTACCTAGGGGCACAGGGAGAGTCTCAGTCCTTTGGTGGGAGTGATGCATTCGTGAAATGGCTTAAGAAACACAGTGACCTCAAAAACAGCAGCTCCATGAAAGGTCCTGTGGGTATGGGACACCAAGGCCTCTCCCTGCCCCTCCCTGGCCTCGTAATCAGATAGTGCCCATATCTGAGGGCATCTTTCTAAGAGACTTCAAAACACGCTGGTGGAAGATTTAGCAAAGACCAGACCTGGCTTTCCTCAGATAGGCACCACCCAACCTCATGGAGACCTTTTTGGCTCCAGGTGAACACAGGTGCAGCCACCTGTGCCATGCTAACAGCACTGATTAAAACTTTCCAAAAATTTGGAACAGCTAAAGTGAATGGGGCGTTTGGGAAAATAATATTTAAAGCTGTAGAGGTGTAATTATGGCACTGCTGAAATCTGTGACAATTTCACTGAATTCAGTGAAAGACTTGCCCCTTTAGGAAATCTGTGATCAAAATGGGAAGCTTGGGATCCTATTCAATTGCCAATACGAAAAAGACATTTAAAAAAATTCAGTTGCATTTGTCATAATTTCCTTTAGCTATTCAGTTATTGGGAGGAGACGTAGGCACCAAAAGCGAAAAGTACCAGATATTCAGGTATTAACCCTCTGATAGGATGATTTCTGAGAAATGAGTCCTGTCGGTCCCAGATGAAGCTCCAGTGCTTGTTTAGATGATGAAGAAAGAGCTTCTTTGGCACAGGTTGTGCAGCCTGAAGGGACAACTGGCCTGGGCCCAAGTCTGTAGCAGCCATTTCAACACAGTTCCACTTTCCCAATTGTCTCTGGGAATTCAAAATTTGTCAGTGGTAACAAAATAGATATTGTTCATTAGTGATGAAATTTTGCTCTCCTTTACTTACATTTCTCTACAGGATGCTGCAGTTGGGAACACGCTTTGAGGACAGCAGAGGAAGGTAAACCTCTGTCATATTGGCAGAGATGGGTCTGTGTGGCACCAAGTGGCTGAAAGGCTGCTCTTGGTTCCCCAGAGCTCTTAAACCATGAAGCTTGGCTTATCTCAGTGCCTCTGCCTGCTTGCCAACAGCTGCCTAATAACTCTTTTCTCTGTGCAGCATAAATAATTACTGAGCTGTCTTCTCCTCTGTTGCTCACCGTGCCTCTGTGTCACCCCTTGCAAGCAGAGCTGTATTTTTGCTATGGCTGAGTCTGCCTGCAAGCCCTGGTGCACTGTCCCACGCAGCCTGCAAAGAGAGCAGTGCAAGGCAGCTGCTCCCCACGGAGCAGGGCTGAGGAGGAGGTGGCACAGTCCCACCCACATGGCTGTCCCAGGGATGCTCTGCCAGGCAGCTGCGTGCTCCTGGGCAGCGAGCACCCTGTGCACCCCACACAGCTGCTGCCTCCTTTGCAAAAACATTGTCAGTGCTGTGGGAAAATGGTGGAGGTCCAAATTCATCACAGGGTGCTGAGAGCAGGAGCAGGTGCTTCATCTGCCTTTGCATGGGCCTACATGTCCTACCCTGGCTGCAAGTCCGTATCCTCATGCTGTCAGCTGTGGTACTGGGTGGTCAGGGAGCTGGCTGCCTGGGGGCAAGCCAGGGCAATGCTGGGGGCTGCTGCCCCAAACTCCAGCACAGCAGTGCCCATGGCAGCCTGCCACTCTGGAACTGGCTGCCCACCCCACTACAGGCTGACCACAGCTAGGTGCTGTGGCTGGGGCCAACCTAAGGTTTCAGCTTGAAGATTCCCACCTCTAAAGACTGATGCTTTCCCTGTGAATGTGCATTGGCTGCTGTCTATCCACATTCACCATGTCCAAAGGTGGAGGTTCTGTTTATCTGGTGCATGATACACAACTTGTATCTGGACACCATATCATCAGAGGCAACTCTCACTAGAGGAGAGTGAACAGTTTGCCATTACTGTCTTCCTCTGTGGCAACTCCTCACAGAAGTATGGACTTAAAACTGTAGAGCAAGTCTTGTTTGCCAGGTCTTGGTGAGGTTTCTGCTAGTTTAATTAGTTGTTTCTGGTGATAGCTGTATGAGGCATGCTGCAAGACCTCAGAATACTGCTGTGCTGAACAGAGTTGAAGCTTAAAACAGTGTGATGAAGACATGAAACGGCTTGGTCCTTTTGGCTGTCTTTGTATTTGGACTGAAATAAGTTCTGGGATGCTTAAACTGGGAAGTTTCAATGAGAGGTCTGCCTAGAAGTAGGGAGGACCTCCTTGGTCATGAGGATGGTTTACAAGGGAGACAAAGAGGAATTCGTGCTTCCCTCTTGCATTTGCCTTCCATCTGCTGCACCCACTCCTGAGACAGGAGCTTGAGCTTAGAGTGCTTTGGGTCCCAACCCCTCATGACCTCATGTCTGTGCAGCATGTTGAGGACAGCCTGCAAACCCAAGGCTGGGCATCCTATGTCCTGAGGAAATTGCAAATGATAACAAAGCAATATTATTCTTTAATGACTGCTGACCTGACACTGAATCCCACAGACTGTGTGTGGCATGAAGGATACTGGTTTTATTAACTCCAAATATGTCCATTTTTTGAGGAGACATGGATTTCACATCATCTACAAAGAGGAGACCAAGGGATTTCATCCCTTCCCTTTCAACCTCCCCTGTTCTGAGTCACCTTCTCCTTGCCTAATTCTTCTGTTTTGTCCCAGTTATGTTCTCCTATGAGAGAGCCTGGCTCACAGCAAACATCTCCACCATTAGCACAGGCAAGGAAGTGGTTGCGTGACGTTGCCGTCAGTGGATGGTTTATCTAGTTGTAATTCCCATGGCTCCAGCTCTGAGTGCTTATACACAGACCTCATTTTGCAGGGGTGGCAAGGGGAAAGGTCAGTGTTTATGAATCATTTCCTCCTGGCTGTGGCAATGAGGTTGGTTTGCAGAGTGAGTCATGGAAGAGCAGCCTGGAGAGGCAAAGATCTCCAAGCAAAAGACCTTCAGGTCCTTAGTGACCCTTGAACATTGCAGCCAAGTTGCCATCATCATTTCACATCCCCAGTCACAAATACCTTTCGTTACTTAAAACCGTAGGCTCTGTAGGTGTCATATATGACTGTGAGAAATCTTGTTTCTTCTAGAAGTATTGCAAGGACTCAAATATACGACTGCCTGATGGCAGATCAATTATCTCACGGCAAAAAGACAGAGGGAAGCCTACCATGCCTTCCTCGGTTAGGAAGATGGACTTGTGTTTGAAATGCTTGTTTGTTATGGAGGAGAAAAGGTTTCCCAAAGAGAAGTAACCTGATAAAATAGAGTAGTTGCGACTGGATTGATTACCCCTTGGAATGAAGTTTCCATGTTAGTACAGAAGTGATTCTGCTGCAGAGTTTTGTCTTAATTGTATTAACTTTGAGAATCCAATATAGTACTGTTGTTTTATGAGCTGCAAAAACTTGGAACAAGCCCATCCCCACAATGCAGAGCATAAAACCTAAAATGACTGAGATGCTGAGAGAACTTGTACATGATCTACCTCAACACTTTTGAAATAGCATCAGCAAATTACCACCCAAAGGATGCATCCTCTCACTCAAGAGATCCAGTTTTAGTGCAGACTTCCAGGGAAAACATTTAGTTCCTTGTATTAAAATGTTTTCCAGAAGAGCTGCCCAGCTGCAAGCTCTAAAATGCTCAAGACTTCCTCCAGAATAGAGCTATTTATTTTCGCTGCCCTGTTTCCCCCATGCTCTCTCTTGCTGCCATTAGAATTCTTAGGAGCTGCAGTAGTGAGTCAGACTTCTTCTTCACCAAATCCTTTAGAGGTTCCCAGAATGCTCTTTTGTCCTGGAACATGTGGGGCTGGCAGTGCCAGGACAGGTGGAGAGAGCAGGGCTGAGTTTTCTCCAGTGTTCGTCAGGTTCCAGACACATTTGATGGAACAGAGCCTGACCAGTCCTAGAACTGCCCCTGCTGCAGCTGCCTGGTCCCTCTTGGCTGTCGGACATCTGAGAGGGAAGCATGCCCATCCCATCCCCACCCCAGAGTGGGAGTGCTCCTGCAGAGGCTGGAGTCAATATCTCTCTGCTTGTCCAGTCAGAGGGCAGAGGTTTGAGGGGCTAAAAGTAGAAGGGGAGCATGTCAGCTGGTGGTGCTTCCTGGGTGAGCCACTTCCAAATAATATTCCCAACTGTGTCTCTGACAGGGCATCCATCCAAACATCATCCTGGAGCTGCACAGGACTTTCTGCCTGGCCTTTCACACTGCCACCACAAGGCCATGGCCCTACAGCACTGATTGTCAGCTGAAGACAGTAAATCCCATTAAAAGGGAGATGAGCTACACGGGGATAGCATATGGTGTGCTCCCTCTCTGTAGGCAGAAAAGGCAGGCAAGGGGAGGCTTTGCTTTGAGGTGTGGAAGGGCTGGGAGGCTCAGACCTCCTGCCAAGCTGCTTCCAAGCACAGTGCTTGGTGCACTGAGCATGCGGGAAACCTCTAGCACCTCTGGCTGCCCTTGCACTGTGTAGGAATACATTCCTTGCAGTAACTTATCTTTGGCCAAAGAGCTTCCATTTGCAGTGACCCTGAGGGCTCTCGGGCAGGGGGAGGACCCTGGCAGCTGAGGGGCTGCACTGCTGCTGATGAGATGCCACGAGTTGAACCTGTCTGAGCATCCCACCTGCCTTGGCAGCTGGCAGTGCTGGAGGCTGCCAGGAAAGACTTGTGCTTGTGGGTTATGGCCTTCCCCCTGCAGCAGGGCTTGGCTGGGAACCTTCTCCATCACATCCCTGTGCAGGGGCAGTGCCCACCGACCCAGCATGGCCCTGGGGAGTGTGTTTGCTGGCAGTCTGCAGCTGGGTGATGGGCTATTGGCACTGCAACACTGCCTGTGGCAGCCTCCAGAGTGGGAAAGGAAGCTTTATTTAAGAGCAGAAAGTACAAAATGAAGTACCCACCTGTGGCCTCCTGCAAACGATGCCACTGTGGCTGGGGCAGCTGAGCTGGTCTCGCTGCCACCTTGCTGGTTGTGACTGACACTAGCAGCATGAAGTCTCAGCATTTCACACATCTGAAGGCCAGATCGTTTCCTCTGAAACCAATCCATAGGTGCCTCTGATCACCACAGAAACACAAAGGTTGTCTTAATAATGCAATGTGCAGTGCTGAATGCTTTTAACACTGATGGCTGCACCATGATTAGCAAAGAGGCACCCCAAATCACAAGAGCAATTGTCACATATGTGGGGAGGTATTGTTCTTCCTCAGGGATTTAGAGCACTGGGGAACAGTATTAACAAATATAATCCCTCCATTCAGTTTAGGACTTGAAGTCTTTCTCATATATCTTCAGTACCCTCAGAACAGCTAGCTAATTCACAGGAAAAAGCCTGAATGTGAAACACATGTTTCAGCAGAGTTTTAAATCCTCACAGTCAACATTTGGCTGGCTCTTTTTATTTCCCTCAGGAGTTTATTGATACTGTTGTTCAGGTGCACAGTAACCCTTGGAGGTTTTTGCTTCCTTTGTGCCTACTGAAAGGGAGTGGGTTTGTCTTTCTGAGTGATCAGCAGTAATCGAGGAAGGGATATGAGATAATTTTGAAGTTGCACAGTGCCTTTCCAGGTTGGACTGTGCTCAGTTTCATGGCACTATAGTCTTCCACTGGGTATCCACAAGACAGTAACATGAGGTGACTACATGAAAAATCCTTTCACCTTTTAATTTTTTTTTCCTAGTCACAGCTATTTGGCACATTTTTCTTTACATGCCTTGGTAGTGAATCCTGTGATTTAAACAATATTCAAAACTTTGTACTTCATATATGTTACTAGCATTGAGGAGACATGTGTGGTCATGATCATCACTGTCTTGTCTTTTCTGTGTCATCACTGTTTGGATCAACCCTGTGTGTGTAAGCCAATGACAAAGGGTTTTTTCAGCTTTCCTTTTTGGCTTGTCTTCTTACTTTGCTTGGAGTGTCTTGTCATAAACCTATTTAGAGAAGGCAGGGTGAAATGCTCCAACTGTCTTTAAAGCCATGCAGGTCTCAGGGGTCTGTGGTCTTACTTCTGAGTGTGAATTAGAGCCATTCAAGCACTGGGCATTGGTCTCAGGGAGAGGCAGGAGAGGGTAGATGTGCCTAGACTGAAAATCCTCTTTAAAAAAGGTTTTGAGCTATTAAATCTATCTTTCTTTTAGGTGTGAAGAGCAGAATCCCACTCCCAGAACTCGGGTACCATTTTCTGTACTGTGCATTTCCCCTGTGAAATGGTTGCTTTTCTTGCTGTCCCCACTTTCTGCCTCCCAACACATTGTCAGAAGAAAGCATGCAGATAAGTGCTCAAGCATTTCCTGAGCTCATAGCTCTGTCTCCTGAGGGACAGTTAATCTGATCCATTCGAAAGCTTGAGCACCAAGTGTCAGTCTGTCTATCTATTACATACAGAGTGAAATTCTGAATGCTTTTTTACAGCACTGAACAAAACACATAAAG
Organism: Lichenostomus cassidix; assembly: GCF_008360975.1. Lineage (NCBI taxonomy): Eukaryota > Metazoa > Chordata > Aves > Passeriformes > Meliphagidae > Lichenostomus > Lichenostomus cassidix. Next base: position 36,290,737 of record NC_139480.1, on the reverse strand, counting down.
TGTTCCTCCCTGTGCAAGCAGCAGGGGTGTTTTTGCTATACTATTATGTATCACATGTCTAAATACAATAACATTCTACATTATATATAGACTCTGTATATATATATATATATATATATACACACTGTATACACACCGCATATATTTTAAAACTATTAGTAGCTGTTTTCAGCTTTTTCAAGATGTGAGGAGCTTCTATCAGCCATGAGGCTTTTTTGACTCCAGCAATGGTTTTAAACTTGTGGTCTGTGGGTAATTGAAGGATCTTCAAAATGGGACTACAAGAAAAAAGCAAAAGCCAGTAGACTTAAAAATCTCTAACCAGGGCTCTACATATCATGGACTGGAAAAATCTTCTGGGACTGAAAGTTGCTAGAAATGTATTGGTCTGTGGCCTTGTTTCTGTTGCTTGGTAAGTGTCCCTGGACTATTCAATGAAGTGGCATTAGGGAAACTGACACGCATATATTTTAAAGAATTTTGTTCCCAATTATTCTCCTGCTACTAAGCCTTGTCCTGTGGTTGTCAATCCTTTACTTATATTCTACCTGCCTAATTTCACCCATCCACTTATATGGAAGCCATTTAGGTTCCTGTAAGAGAAAAATAAAAACTCAGCTCTTAAGCTGAAGTCGTGCCAAGTCTAATTTCCAGCCAGCAAATATTTTCATCTTTTATTTTGATTTATTTTTTTATCCCAGCCCAGTATATTGTTTCATTGCATGGATAAAATGTTATCACAGTGGGTTGGTAGAACACCTGTTGCATAAATCTTGGTGATTTTTAGAATGTGAACTCCTGCTGGCAGAGGCAGCTGTGTCTCACATTAAACACAGAGTATAAGGTGTCCAAGGAGGAAGGAGGGGAAAAAAAAGGCTTAGGATAAGAAAACAGTACATCAGTGGCCAGAATCTGTTGTCAAGATTTATAAGCTAAATGAGTTACAGTTGAAGGGGATATTAAAAGAAAACCATTCTATTCCTAGAAGACATACTGTGTTTTCTCTTAGGGATTCCCAGAGGACTTTTCATTTCTGACAGCAGACAGAGTAGACAGCTGGTCCACATAAAAATGTATGTGCTAATTAACCTATCCCTTGCATTACACCCAGAGAATGTTTAACGAGCAGAGACATTGCTGAGGAATACTGGCAAAATTTGAGGGGCTTCCTTGCACAGTGCCAAATTCTTCTAACTTGCTATGCAAGTCCTAAGTCTTGTTGGTTCGGCAACCAATTCCTGGCACAAGGAAGGAATTCAAGGACATCATGTTGCCTTCATCAGCAGAACTTTGCAAATCCTGGGGTATGTTTTTTTCATTCACTCTCCTCCTCGTCCTCCTCTCCACCACAAATTCCACTGCCTGGTGGCAGGAGTAGGGCCACCAAGTCAGGTGGCTGCTATCCCTCCAGACAACCCCTTTCTGCATGAGTTATTTCCCTGAGGAGGATGCTCAGTCTCTGCAGTGGTGGCCTGGAGATGCCAGCGTTGGTGTTCTCTGGCAGAAGGGAGATGTAAAGGGTCTCTTCACCCACACGATGGTTCATGTGGGTGCCCTGGGGCTGCCTCTTCATCTGGACTCTGGGTTGGAGATAAGGACAAGACTCCCCAGCCCTGCCAAGGAGTTGATCTTTTCAGCACCACATATTTTCAGCCCACAGCAGTATGGTGTGAACCCCACTGGGCATCTGAAACCGAGGAACCAAATTTAAGTTGAAAGAGTTAACTCAGCACAAGGAGCTCCTGTCAGAAACAAACACATTGTAGTAAAAACTAACTCTCTGAGGCAGCAGTGGAAATTTTGTCTGCGCACAAAGGGGAATTAGGTCTTCAGGGAACAACAGCCTTAGAAGCAAATTAGAATAACACTGTAGGAAGGGTGATGGTATGAGAGAGGTCAATGTTTGCAACCAGATCATAGTGGACTTTTTCCTTCAGTGGTTGATTATTTGTGCTATTACTTAGATCATGTCAAGTTTACTCAAGCATAGTCGTATAGTGTTCTCCAAAAGCTTATCCCAAATATTTTAATTCACTTATTTCTCTCATCCGCTTCCCTTTCCTCTTCCACTTCACTATTACAGATGTCAGATCAACAAATAAAGTATGTGGGCAGAACAATGAAACTATTCTCTTGTAAAAAAGGAAGAGATTATTTCATTCTCCTGCTATTAACTTTAAAAGAAAAGGCCTTTTGTACCTTTTATGCAAGCGTGTGCAATGATACAATTGTGTACCTCATCTCCTAAACTGCAGAGGAAATGATTCATGAAGGACAGTATATGGTTGTAAAGACTGTGGGTATACCCTGAAATTCCTTTTACCTAGTAACTGTTTTCAAGTAAGAAATAATAATTCCTGAGCATAATGTGACACAAGGAACCTGGACTGAGTTACTTCCACCCCCCTCCACCCTACTCCAAAATCCCGACTGGGCTGTCAAAGGGTCTGAAAAGTTCTCCATCTATTTAGATACATTATCTGATTTTCATACTTTCCAGATTAATTTTTTTTTTTTATTATGAGAGTAGGTGAATGAGAGGGAAATGGGAGAAGAAAAGGCTAGGATCAAGTGAGGAAAAACTTGGGGTTTTTAGAACAAAGATATTCATGTTTTGCCTGATGTGTGTTATCTATCCTGAGAAATTAATGAGAAAGTAAATAACTATTTTGATGTACGCTTAAATATTTTTGTGCCAAAAATTTTGCTATTGCTACTGTAAACTTTGACAATAAGATGTATACTGTGGCACTGAAAACGCGAAAAATTTCTTTTTAATCAGAAGATGCCATGGTTTTTCTCATGCCTTGAATTATTTTCTTTCCACTCATGGCATGGAATGTAGGCTACCATGAGTATTTCAGCATCACTCTGCCTTCCATGAAGACACATTTCATACGATGCCAGCTGGGTTTGGTGCCAGACCTTTCAGACAATTTGTCAGTGTAAGGACAACAAAATCCTGTGGAACAAGGCTTCCACCCTTCCAGTTGTGCTCCCCTTCTCCATAGGCCTCAGCTCTGTGACTTCTCTCTCTCCAGCAGTTCATACTACGTGCTTGGCCAGGCTGGCAATGTGGAAGAGCTGATGTGTCTCCAGAGGAAATGGATTTCCCATTAGCACAAGAATGCCCTCCTGGATTCTGTGCTGCACCAGCAGCAGCTGTGCTGTGAGGAGAGCCCTGTGGAGAGGGACACAGGTCTGGTGCTGGGGGAGCCATGAAGGGCCACCAATGCTCCATGTAACAGGGCAGGCACAGCTCCCTGGCTGGCATTTGCAGCCTGCGTGGCTGCTGGGCATGAATCACACGGCGCCTCGATAAGGACGGACATTACTCATCAGAATACCATGGACCCCATGCAGCAAAAGTGTCACGGTCTATTTTGAAAATGTTATCTCATGCTCATTTCCTTGTACATCAGGCATTAGCCTCAACAATGGTCCACTAAAATAGTACGTTGTTTGTTTCTAGGAAAGATCTGCTACTTGCTGTGTTTCAGCTGGGTCTGATTTGTGCACGAACACCTGTAATAGGGATTGAATTTAATTCAGGGATTCAACAGGCATTGAACAAAGCCCATGGCTAGCCAGCTCCTGAATGCAGAGCTGCTCACCCATGTACAGTGGCAAGAACTTAGCCTGTCCCATGACATGTCTGGGTGCTCTCCCCTACACATGGCTCTCACTGGGGGTTACCAAATCTGCCCAGGTTTTATTCAGAGAAGGATCTTATTCACCACAGTTAATTTCTTCTCTTATTTCAGATTTCGATGCCATTCAGGTCATGACCAGTATTCATATTAGCTCAGCATAGGGGTTTTAATTAAATACTGGCCTGTGTGATTGATTATAGTTTTGCAAATAATCTCAGGAGTAAGGAGAAGGAATGAAATTGACTTTATTAGAGACCAGATTTTGATACCCTTCTGGTGAAAAATAATGAAGCCTTTGAATAGTCCTGTTACTTACCTTTAATTTATTTCCGTGGATCTTCTTCCAGGGCAAGACTTAGTGCAGCATAATCTGGACCTGTATGATTTAATATCTTTTGCTGACAAGGAAGCTTTACTGTTCAAATCCTCCAAGTATTTTGAATATTTCATATCTTGTCTCTGCTCTGATACCTCCATCTTCCCTTAAAATGTGACTGGAATTTTGCTGCCAAATCACAAAGCTAGTTCTATCATATTTTAAGCTTTTCCAGAGTTTTTGAAAAGGTCACTGATTGTGTATCACATCTTCCAGAGAAAATCAGTTTTCTGACAACTATTTTACACCAATATTTATGCATATAAATATACAACTATATTGCAGACCTAGTATTTAGCTTAGAGTTATGATCATATTTTAATTTATTCTGGCCTTTTTGCACTCAGGAAAATACTATCGGCCCACTAAATACCTCTGTCCATTGGGAAATACTGCATGGTTTTCATTGTGTTGAGTATTTGTGAGTGTCATTTAAAAGTGAATCTGGTGTGCCTGAGAATACCTTCCTGTCCCCTCTATCCTACATGTGTTTGTGGTGGTACCATGTGACAAAACCTTTCCTGAAATGCACAGGAGAGGTGCAAGTGCCTGAAATCAGACTGGCAGCCAAAGAGGGGAAAGCAGAGGCACATCTGAGTGGGCTGGTGGGATGTGGACGAGACAAACAGGAGATATACAGGAGGAAGAATATGCAAGGAGTTGGAACTGAAGACACTGTGAGCTTAGATGCCTGCATACAAACACAGACATTGATAGAGAGGGCATCCTCATACTTATATGAGCATGCTGTGCTGGAAGTTTTGCCCATGGTTTATCTCACATCTTCTGAAGAAGAATTTCCTCAGCTATTCAAATTCAATTTCTTTGAAATTGATAGAAAATTCTGAAGTCTTGAAACAAAATGCATTGCCATAAAAGAAAGGTTTGAGCCAAGTGATACAGGAAACAATTCTATATTAACATACAAAAGATGTGAGAAGCTATAGTGTTAAGAGCTGACCTAAAAAATTATGTGTAGATGTTTGAAGACAATCAGTTTGAGGACTGAGTCAGTCTTGGCTGTGCTCTGGATTGCTCTGTGTGTTTGGGAACCTGACTCATCTGTTGCCTATAAGTAAAGGTAAATTCCTCCTTCCCTTGCTTTTTTATAGGAAGGGGACAAAGCCAAGGAACAGCCTGTTGGAAGCCCTGGCTAAGGGCTGGGGAGGTGGTGGTGTTGGTGGTGTTGTTTCTATTAATCTGTGGAAATAGCAAAAAATTCAGGTTAAAATAAAATCCTTTAAATCAATGGTATTTATCTTTATTCTTCAGATTCAATTCTCAGTCTTTTCTTTGAACTTATTTCCCCATTAACTTCCATGGCACAGTAGAGGTGGGAGGAAGTTTTCTGTCTAAAAGAGTTGAGGGAAGTATTTTTCCATCCACGTTTATCAAAAATAAGTTTGCTGTTTTAAATTCTCTTTACCTTAAACAAGGCCGTTCTGACCATATTCTTTCAAGGCAGTGTGGTCAGCCTTTCAAGGCTGGATTTGGTTTAAAATAGATATATGAAGGAAACCTTTGGGGTTTGTTTCTTTTTTGTAATCCAGCTGAAGAGAATTGGTCTTTTCTAGTGTTCCTTGACATCTTTTCATCCCTGTTCTCTCTGATACACCCTGCTTCTTTTCCTCTCCTGCTCTGGTTTCACATTCATGCTCATAGCAGAGGCACTCAGCAGGCTGCAGAGCATTCAGAAGACGTGAGCAGACTTGATGCTTTCTTAGCCCAAAGAGACATATTCACCCTTGACTGAATCCCATTAGCTTAATGTATTATACACATTAACTTTTGCTATGCTGTCTTGGGTACTTGACACAGTCCGTGACACCAAATCCTTTTTCTAGAGCTGTAAATGTAAATCAGTGTTCCTGATGGTCACATTCCAGTGACATTTGTATAGATGAACACTACAGTCTGATTTGTATATCTGCTGTTGTTAGTCTTTCAATTTTTCAACACAGTAGCTTGCAGAGCTTGAAAAGGGGATTAACTGGGAATTCAAGACAACAAGAAAATTTTAGAATTGGCATATGAAGGAATTAATGTAGTTAATTTTATTCTACAACTCTAATGATTGTCTACATATATTTCTGCTATCATATGCAACACAAAAACTTTCTATTAATTACATTTGCTGTGATCTCAGCAGCAACCATTTTGATCATCACAGGAAGATGGTATCTAACTGTCAGCTCACAGCCTGATTTTGCTTACAGATAGAAACCAATATTTCAAATTTTTTACCAGTGTAAAAATTAAGTCAGGCAATGTGAATTGCCTGATAAACCATGCCATCACTCGGTCTTGGCGACAGGGCAAAGCTGAGGTGCAAAGCAGCAGCTGTCATGAGCTCTCAGGGGAAAGTCCAGCCTTGTTTCTTCATGGCTGTGGGAGTCCTTCCTTGCCCCATCCCACCAATGACCATTGCCATGCCTTTTCTCTCCAGCCTCTCTCTTCTACTGCATTCCCCTATCACTGCACTTCTCTCTCTTTTCAAAGTGTGATAATATTTTTCAAAAATTTTAAGCTGTCACCAATGCTAGAGGTGCATTTACCAAGCAGGTCTTTAATCAAGGATGAGAAAGCAGAGTGAGATGCAGGGGATGAAAGCAGGAGATAGACCCCTTCAGAGCAGAAATATGGCACACTTGTAACTTTTTCAGCCCAGGGAAGAGCAAGGCCTGGGAGAGCAGGGCACCCTGAGGTGTTGCAGGTTGCTCTGCCTGTAGGTCCCCACTGATGGCCCTGAGGCACATGGCATGGCCAGGGATGTGCTGTAGAGTGACTTCTCAGGTCAGCAGGGAGCACAGGAGCTCCCTCTCTCCTGCCACCTGTCTTCATGTTGCTATTGAATGTGCTGCTGGTCATCTCCCAGGTCAGCCCATGGGCTTCTCGTGTAAAGCTGAAGTGTGCTCACTGCCCTTTTTGGGGAGCAGCAGTGAATTACTGAGCTCTGCCCTGATTCTGCAGGAGGAACAGGCAGTATTTCACAGGTTTTGGCACTTTCCTCGGTGGAAGAAATAGGGCCTGCCGTGGAATGCTCATGTTCCAAAAAACTGTGCTATGTGCCAGGAGGCTCAGGTCTTCAGCTCTGTCCAGGGAAATAATCCAAAAAGCATAAAAGAGATTGCAGCTCCTATCATAAATTCCTGGCAGTTAAAAAAAAAAAAAAAGTTCCAAATTTGGAGACTTGGTATTATTATTATTTAGCTCAGCTCAAAAGTAATTTTTATGGGGAACTATTGAAGTCAGATCCTTTCTCTTTGTTAGTAAACAAGCAGCATCAAAGAAGAGGAAGCACGTAGCAGGTTGCACAAGCAGTTTGTGCAGCAGTAGATACCCCTGTATGACAACGCTGCATTGCTCTCTCACACACACACAGACATTCATCGACAGAGTCATTCCTAACAGATGACAGAATGTGTTTCTGTGTCAGCTCTTGTATTTTTAGCATTAATGTTTGCGATACTGATTTTCTATCCCGCTGAGCAGAGGAGATATTATAAAAGCAGCAGCCTTTTGGGAATGCAGAAGTATTTCCCCGTATTTCTTCTCATACAACACCCTGCTTTCAAAATAATAACAGAGATTTCTTACCTCTCAAACCTACTTTTTGGGTTTTACTGCAAATAGGTAACTTGCAGGGAACAAAGCTAAGACTCTATCCTCCTCCGGATGGCAATTATTTCTTTATAATCAAAAAAATTATCTCCCTTGCTGTTTTTCTCCTTCAGGATAATTATTTAATGTAAATGAGCTGTTCTTGCACAGACACTGCCTCTCTTTCTCGGGCTTTTCATCTCTGCCAGGGCTGATTAAAAAGCCCGTCTATGACCGAGAGCTCAGCTCATGTTTGGGAATAAAACTGAAATCTAATGTTGCAATTGCAGCAGCATAAAGGGCTTCTTTGTGCTCCTCCGCACATGTGTGAATGCTGAAACCTGGCTGCCCTGGAGGCTCACCCCCTCATGGGTCAGGAGGCCAGGATGTGTCCCTGTCCTGTGGCAGAGTCACTTCTGGGCACAAGCCCTGCCCCACAGCACTGAGGGAAACCCAGTCCAGTCTGGAGTGTCCTCCAGGGCTCACCAAAGTCTCTGATCGAGTTTTCCCACTTGAACAAGAGGCTGGGGGAGCTGTTACCTGCCTAATAGTAAGATTTGGTTTATTTGTTTTCCTTGTCTTGATAGCAGATTAGCCTTACAAGGCACGCTAGAGAGCTGCCCTCAGGCTACATTTGGTAGACAGTTTCCCGTTTAAGGACATTTTAAACACAGAGTGTTTAGCAGTGGTTGGTAAATAGCAGAGTGCAGTTTCACAAAACCTATCTGTATTCTCTCACCATGTTCCCTCCTGTCTATTATCCTCACTCTCACAGCACCTCTGGGTTGCCTGTCTTGAAGGCAAGGAGCTTTTTGATTCCCACTCTCCTTCCACAGGTCTACTGAGTTTCCTGTGGATTGCAGCAGTATTGCCAGGAGCTTGTGAGAGCTGCTTTCCTTGCCTGCCTCCATCTCCACTGGAACCTCTCCACAGAGGACAGTGCCCATGGGGAGACAGATCCACATGGCTGTGGGTGAGGAAGAGATGGAAGGGGCAGCTAAGGAATGAGGATTCCTCTGAATCAAGTTCCCACAGATTTGGAGAATAACCCTCTGAGCCACTTACTTCAGATAACCTATCACTGGATAGTTAGATGTCAAAAGAGGATATTAACAAAGGGTTTTGTCCTGCTCCCATGAGGAGAGTCCTGATGATTCCACTAGGAGAAGGGTGGACCTTAATGATGTTCATTGAATCATCATAGAATGGTTGGTGTTGTAAGGGACCTTAAAGACCTTAGGTTCCCACCCCTCTGCCATAAGCAGGGACACTTCCTACTAGACCAGGTTGGTCAAAGCTCCATCCAACCTGGCCTTGAACACCTGCAGGCATGAGGCATCCACAACTGCTCTGGGCAACCTGTTCCAGTACCTCACCACCACCACAGCAAAGAATTTCTCCCTAATATCTAATCTAAACCTGCCCTCTTTCAGTTTAAGGCCATCCCCCTTGTCCTCTCTCATTACAGGCCCTTGCAAAAAGTCCCTCTTCAACTCTCTTGTAGTCCCCTTCAGGTTCTGGAAGGTGCAATAAAATCTCCTTGAAGCCTTATTTTCTCCAGGCTGAACAGCCCCAAGTCTCCCAGCCTGTCCTCATAAGGGAGGTGTTCCAGCCCTTTGATCAACAAATCAAATCATCAAATCTGGTCATCATGTTGTGACACCCAGACTGGCAGGAATGCAGAGGCAGAGAGAAGTAAAGGGATTTTAACCTTGACACAACCACAGTCAAGCCTGGGCTCATATTTTGGGATGTTTTGCTTAAACTACAACTGTAGTGTTCACAGGTGACTTGTCCCATTCACCCTGATGTCCTCAATCATGTACCAGGTCTCCTGTGGGCACTGTGAACGGTTGTCTGCATACATCAATCTCATGTGGGAAAGCAGCCTTCTAAAAAAAGACTGAAAAAAGAACAGTATTTCCATTTCCCAGTGCTCATATGGTGGTTACTATGTAGTAACTATTAGGTTTTGCAGGCAAAAAAAATACTATAAGAGCTTTTCCTTCTTTTTCCAGATTTACCTGCCACAAAATCTTCTCACTAGGAAATGAAGAGATTTTAATTCTCCTGTGCTGGAGGCTTCTAAGGGAGGCTGTAACTGGAGATCTCTTTGTGAACAAATGGATGCATTTGGGGAACATGAACAGTCCTTATGTCAGGACGCTTTTACCACGGAGATGAAATTTCTGACATTATTGAATTTATTACGTGGCATACATGTGTAATTCAGTAAGCATTTGAACAAAAATTAATTGTCCAGGGATCATTTGTAACCCAGTTCATCTTTGCAAGCCTCTCATGTTTTACGTAGCCTGTACTCAGGATGAACTCTAATTTGAATAAATGAAGGTGAAACTACATTAATTACTTCAAATTGGGCCACAGATATTAAGTAATTAGTTGGTATGATGGTTTAAATTCCAAGGCCTTTAAGGACTATGGAGTTTGGAAGGGGCTTTAGTCAGATTTAGCCATGTATTAAGTGCTCAAAGAATAAAGTTCTCTCTTTGTAATGCTGCTAGGAACATTTTTTAAAATAATTAATCTATAGGCAGATAAATTAACAGGAACTATCCCAATACCACCGTAGGAACATCAGCTGAAAAATGTAATTTTTCAACCCCCTTGCTAAAATGCTAAGTGATCTTAAACGTGCCTAAAGTCAAGGTCTTCAGTGGAGTGCCTGCATGGATGTGTGCCAGTAGTGCCATGTCCCTGGCAGCTGGACCCAAGCCAGCCCTGATCCTTGCCTGCCCTGCTCTACCAGTATGATCCTGCACTGGAGCCACTTAGGCTTCTTGTGTCCTTGTGTAACAGCAGCTGGGGAGAAGGGCTATCTATGCATTGTTGAGCCATGGTCTTGCTGGAGAGCCTGGCCCATGCTGGCTTTTCTCATGTTCATCCTAGGTATTTCTCCAAGTAAGTATACTTTAAAGATCCTGCTTGCTGATTAGGCTTATGATGTCGCCTGGCCAAGTGGACATCTTCAAATTATGGAATATATTGGTCTTCCTGTAAAACTTTTGCACCCATTTAAATTGGTGATGTTTCTCTTTATCCCTGGACTTCTCAGCTGTGTTATACTTCATCAGTGGGTGTGTGTGACATGCAGTCACTCCTGGCTAGGCTGCATATGCCAGCATTGGTGATGGCAGAATTGAGACCAGCTTTTTATAGATATTCTGCAGGAGTTTTGTAGAACATGCATGTCAGAAAGCAAATTCACCAAATGTTTGGGGAAGAGAGGACAAAAGGAGACATAACAGCAAAAATTATTTCAACTGCTTGCCTGAGTGAAAAACATTGCATTTTAAAACATCTTGTGTTTTAATCATCTGCCTGGCTTTTGGTCTCTTTTCAGGAGATGACTAGAATTGTAGGCACACTAGCAGATGGGGATTAACTAATTCTGTACACAGAAGAGAGTGTCACCTTCTTGCAACCTAGGCTGTCATGCTGTGAACAGTCAGGGTCCAATTTTTCAAGCTGGTAGACAAGTCAATATGCACATATGCTATTGAGTGAGTTTCCAAAGCACCTCGGTTGGCTCACTGTCTGAATCCTTCTGGATTCAGTAGGAGAAAAATCGTATGTTCATAAAAGGAATTGCATGTCTACGACTGTGTTTTCAAGGACTGTCTTCTTTATGTTCCATATGCAGTGGTTTTCACTTTACACAGTAAAATTATTTTCTAGCTTGGTTTCTGCCTTGCCTCATCACCTTCCCAGACCCATCTGCCCAGAGCTCTTACTTCACAGGAAGGGATGGGAAGGAATGTTTTCCCCAGAGTCTCTCTGTGAGTATTCTAGATCCAAGGCCAAAAGCTAGGGGTTATCACATCTTTTGACGTTGCTTTCTGAGGCAGAGGGTTTTTTTATTAGGTATTTGATCATACATTTAATTCCCTTATATATTCTTTTATTAGCAGACAAAATATGCTGTAGAAACTGTGCTAGGAACCTTGTTGAAAAACCACTGATTTTATTACATTATCACCCCCTTTGTGTTTCTAACATTCTTTAAATCAGCCTGGGTTCAACGAGACTGCTTCTTGTGCTCTGTTTACAGAGAAAATGAAGACATGGCCCTCCATGCCCCAGGGGACATGTTCATCTTCAGACAGGGGGTGTTGCTGTGGCTCAGTGGCTCATGAGGTGCTACACCTGAGAAAGCTGCAGGAGCCATCCCTTGCCTTTTAGCATCTTTCAGGTAGCAATGTGGTGTCTGCTCAGGATGCCATTTTGAGATGTTAAACTCTTCTTCTAGGTTATGTGTGAGCTTTTGCTCTTAACTTTAGTCTGTGAAATTCCCCATTGAACTGGTCATTTCCTTGCTAGGCACAGGAATAAGGTCTTTGAGAGTCTGGCAGGAGCCTTACTAAATGAAACTTCAAGGAAAATCCCACAACATTTTCCCATAGCTTTAAGTCCTCAGTTACCCAGCAATGGCTATTCTTCAGGTATCTTCTCCAAACTCAGGGACACAAGTGCTTCATACAACGCAGCTTCCGAAGTCTTAAGATTTAGAGTATTCCATGCTTTCTTTTTATCTAGGGAGGATGGCACTTGGCAAACAGGATAGCTGCTGTATATATTCATGTAGAGGGTGTGCTTTGGCAGTCCTCCTCATTCATCATCTTTCCTTGATACTGGGAAGTAAGATATTTACACTTCCTTTTTTCAAATTTCTGAATCGTATTAGTTAAAGCAATGAAAAAAATTGCACTCTTTATTGTGATTTCTTAAGGAACTTTCTTATATCACTTTCCTTTACAGTAGCTTTTTCTCTTTGGTTGACTGTTTTTATAAAAGTAGATCTGAGGTACAATTGATCAAATGAAAGTGGTTGGAAATGAGCCAGTTGGATTAATTAGTTAGCCATTTCCTAGCAATGTTTTTAATCTTACCTAGTCAGTCAATGGCAGAATAAATTGTGGCATAACTTAATATATGTAATTATAGTCTGCATAGATTTTGTTTCTTCAAACAGGCTCCTATTTAAAAATGAAGGCATGTCAAAATTGATCAGGCTTTAATCCTTCTACACTGTGGCCTCATAAATAGACTGTTAGTATACATTTATTAAAACAGCTGAGAATGCTTCACAAAATCAATTTTAATATTATTTACACAGCTCACTAGAAAGAACCATCCATGCAGAACCACGCAGCCATCGGTTTTGATTGATTCTTTCTCAGTTGACAAAAACAAGCTTTAATTGCTAGTAGCCCCATGTGAAGTGGGGACACTGCAAGTGTTCCCAAGACAGTTAATTTGAACTGAATACTTGGTGATGGATGTTTAGCAGAGGTACTGATGTGGTCTTGTTTTGCCTTTCAAGAAAAGAAACCTTCCCTCATTCTCATGTTGTCTTTACTGCAAAGTCCATTATGTGTCTCCCAGCCGTGATGAGGATTTAGCAGGGGAAGAAAGTAAGTGAACTAAAAGTTACAGCTGTTATTCCCCACTCCTGTTAGCAACACCCAGTGCTGATTGGCATCCCTGCTTTTGCCAGTAATAGTCACCTGGATGTGCACCCCAAAAACAACCCTGGAACTGCTTCTGTTCCAAGCAACAGGCTCTGCTGCACAGAACATGGAAATAATTTATGTGCATATAAATGGAATTATGCACTTGAAAATCTACCAAAATAAGTGGATGTTTTTTCTTCCGAAAATACATTGTAGAAAAAAGCTTAATTAATTTGGGAAATCTGTGGCTTGCATATGTAGGCATATTTAGATTATCATATTCCCTTCTGGCCATATAATCTACAAGTGAGGTTTTCTGCAACACACTACCCTTTCTTGATTTGCAGCTTTTTCAGAAAAGTCTTTTTTTTTTTTCTCCATGTAAATGGAACCGGAGGAAGAAGGTTTTTGATTTATACACAAATCAATACTCCCTTCTGATTGAACTCAGCACTGCGCTGCAGTAATTACATTCATGAATTTTGTGTAGGTGTAAGACAGGAAGCAATTATCAGCCGCAGCCATGAACGAATATAAAAGAAATCTCACTTTCCTTTGGAACCATAACATTAACGACATTCTCTGTCTAATGTCAGCCTCTTTCACATGACTTCTTAACTGCACTGTTGTTTAGCTGGGGAAAAAGTAATAGCAGATAGCTGTGACTAAAGAACATCTGCTTGAATTTAGGGTGCTGCAGTGCTTGGAGCTTTGACTTACTGAAGAAAACCAATGCTTTTAGTTTGTATCAAAACAGGTGATGGGTTTTAGTTCAAACATTTTCTTTTCTGAAAGGTGAAACTTAATCATGGCTATAATTCATTCCTTAGTGATTCTCTGCAGTGGCAGGTGTTGCAGAAGCATTTAAGGGAAGTGTCATCAAGGCAGTTTCACTGGGAAAAGGAGTAAATAAGGATGATCTGAATCATTTTAATTACCAGCACTCAGTCACCAGTGGGCTCTGGAGGGTTATCATTGTCATACAGGCATCGTAAATGTTAAAAAAAGCTGTCACCTAAACACTAATATGTGATTTCTGACATTGAAATGCATCAGTCAGCAGGAGGCAATTGCTGATGTGGGCTCAGCTGAAGTGTTCACTTTGTCCCCAAGGTGTATCCACCCACAAACCCCCTCCTTACCTCTCTCTGCTCAGCCACAGCTGCTCGCCTAACAAGGACTAGCAAAGACCCTCTTGAGGGCAGGAAAAATGGTGTTGGCTGCTGAAAGGATGAGGAGCCATCAGGGGAGGTTTGGGGGAGCATGGCTTCCTTTGAGCTCCTGTCTGGAAAAGAGGAGGAGAGAAAAACAGGTTATGCAGAGAGATAGTATGAGCCCTCAAGAAACTCAGAAAGCTTTTTGTGCAGAAACTAAGGAAGCTTTCTGTAGCGGTGAAGTCAGGGTCCCAGTGCTGCAGGAATCAGGGCTCACCTGTTAGTTCTGAAGTGCTGGTGTAGCTCAGGTCACAGTACTGGTCACAGTCCCAGAGCTGTGCTAGGCCAGGGGATAAAATACCTTAGGAAACAGTGAGAAACAGCCCTTCTGGTTTAGGGGCTCTCAGAGTTCATTGAACTGATTTGCCCCTTCTGTCATTTGGCAAGGCTCTTTACAATGAAATGTTATCACAGACTTTGTATCACATCACACTTATTATATCACAGATTGAAGAGCTTCTATTTATGACTGTTTGCTGCTTCCACCTCTTGGAGGGCCACTTCCAACTAGCTTTAAAGTTGATGTGCCTGAAGTGGGATATTTTTCTTAATGATAGTAATTAACCTCTGAATTGCTGACTTCACCCTTGGTTATTCCTTTCTGCCAATGCATTTTTGCGTGTGTGCAAATGATTATCTGTAGAAAAAGGAGACCTGTTAATCCATGTACTTGCACATAATGCATAGCTCATTTAGGTGGCAAGGCTAAATACATGCATGCCCTAAGAATGCATTAGCTTTTATCTCACTTGAACAGACATTTTTGCATTATAATCCAAATTCCACATTTAGGTGTCAAAGCAGATTGTCAAAACCTTTATTATTATCTTTATTGTAACAATAACTATATTGTTCACAGATTTTACTTAAAGAACACTGTTGAAAACCTGATAATTTCCTTAGGGCTTTAAAGAATGCTCAGAAGGTGAACTTCTCACTCTTTTATAAAGTACTAGCTGGGAAGGGAGGGCTGATGCCTGTAGCAGGTACTTTAATGTGTTCTGCAGAGATGTTATAGATACCTTTGTGCCTAAGGGAAAGATATAACTTACCCTAGTCAGTGAGTGGCAGCCTGAACCTCAGAGGTCACCAGCACTGCAGCTTTCACTGGAGAGCCCCATCACATGTTCAGCTCAGGTGTGTGCATGTGCATGTGCTGGGATTGCTATTAAATCTAACAAAACATATGATGTGGAGGATGTGTCCTGATGCTGGCAGAAGGGTCTGCAGCTGTCACTTGTACTAACATCAAGCTCCTTCAAACAAAGTTAACAAGCTGAATTGCTTTGAGGCTAGAAAGATGAAAAAGGTGAGTTTGTGTTGTCTTGGTGCTTGGCATCCTGCAGTTAGACTGAGAATGCTGTCAGTGTGCCATGAAGCCAAGACCAGAATGACTGTGATCTTCAGATTTCCTAAGTCCCACAGGATTTGAGCTGGCCTTGGGGTAGTACGAGTGGTAATGGTTTTAAACCAAAAGGGGGTTGATTTAGGTCAGATATAAGGAAGAAGTTTTTACAATGAGGAATAGGAACCTGGAACAGGTTGCCCAGAGAGGTGGTAGATGCTTCATCCCTGATAACATCCAAGGTCAAGTTGGATGGGGCTCTGAGTAACCTGGTCTAGTTGAAGGTATCCTTGGTCACTGCAAGGGGAGTTGGACTAGATGGCTTTTAAAGGTCCCTTTAAAAGTCCAGCACAATTGGTGTGGTTCCATGATTCTGTGGGTGCACTGAGCCACGGAGTGTGATGAGGGGGCATTCTGTGGTCTACCAGCAGATTCACAGTGGCTGGGCTGATTGGCACTGCTGAGATAAATCAAAGGCTGCTGAATCCAGATCAGTCAGTCTGTCAGCGGAGTAAAACACCTGGGGACTGTGCTGCTTTCACTGGGTTTGAGCATAGCCGAGGCCATGGCTGGGAATCACTTCGAGTAGATGCTGACAGATGCTTCATCTTGCAGTGGTTTCCAAAACAACCAGCATCTATTTCTCTGCTCCCCCTACCCCCCACCCACTACAGAGTAAGCAGCAGCATTAAAAAAATAAATACACAAGGAGAAAGGATGCTGTTCTGTGAGAGCTATTCCCCTCTCTGCCCCTCTTTCGGATAGCTGGGCTATTTGCCTTTTTATGTTTTGGCTTTACACTGCTGGTGGGAATGTACATTCCTTGTGATTTCAAGCAGCTGGATTCTGTATTTGAGAGCTCAGTCTCCCAAAGTTCAATCTAGATTTATGCAAAATTTACATAAACATGAACACAAATAAATAAATAAATACAAAAGCTTTTAAGCACATCCCCTCACTTCCCATCCCTTCTCATTGGAGAGGGTTTCTGGGTATCCCAGATTAACTACTGAAAGGCCAGAAAAGCTTCAATGCTGCAGTGTTTGGTTTCTGGGAAAGATCCCAACAGCTGGACTCTTCTCTGTGGGATACTGTGCCTGGCTTTGGAAAGAGCCCCTGGCATTAGGATCCAAAGGGGGACGGGCAGTAGTGTGTGGGTGTGAGATGTGCACATTCACAAACACGGAGGGATATATCAGCTTATGATTGCACAGCCTAACAACCAGGGGTTTGCTGATGGGGATTTTACGTCTATCTTTTGGGAAAGGGGAGGGGAAAGTACGTATTTCTCCCCCTCACCCTTAGTTCTTGCCTTTCATCATTCATTGCAATCTCAAGTTTCCTGTATTTGAGTAAATAATGTTATCATCTGTTTCCAGAAATGGTTTGGGACAAATTCTTCTTAGAAATCCTTCCCACGCAGATATATTTTGGTGTCCTTTATTTCCCAGGCAGGCAGTGAGACCTCATGGTTAAGCTATACCAGTTTCCCCTCCCCACGAATCAGCTCTCTCCTGCCCTGAGATAGGACCACCTAACATGATGTGTTGTAAGTGCTGGGGGAATAACTGTCAGCAGAGTTTGCCATGCCACGGTTAGGAGGATGCAGGTTTTCACTGACAAAGCGGGCTTTGAAAATTGAAAACAGCAGCTAAAATATATTTAGCATTTATTAGCATAAAAGCCCTCAGAATCTGTTTGTAAGTCGGCTCTCTGAGATACACGGACAGCCATTCACATGCCAAGAGCCTGACGATCTTGCATGACACTGCATGAGAAACCATAACTCACTCAAGCTGTTTTGCTGTGATGAGAGACTGCTGTCCCTGGAGGGCAAGCCTCCTCCCATCCTTGTAAACACAGGTGCCCTGCAAAAGGCTGGCTTGGTGTCTGCAAAGCCTGGCTGACCAGGGGAAGAGCCTAAACTCCATCCTGAAGGGTGTAATTGCAGTAAAAATTCCCCGTGAGTCAAGCGAATGATTCAGCCGGCCTCACCTGCAGTTGCTGCCCTGGGGAGCAGGGCTGATTGCCTCCTTGGGCAGACTATGGCACGAGGGTTGCAGCCACCTCACCCACTCTTGCAATATGAAGATAGGCATCGGCTCTGGCCAGGACAAGTGCGAAACAGGCTCATGTCAGACGCTGAAGAGTAGATTCGCGTTATGGTTGTCAGAATGGGCCACCAGTCTACAAGCCTCTTCACCAGTCTACACCTCTCCCACCTCTAGCAGTCAGGCTGCAGCTCACCCTTCCAGGCAGCATTTTCATCTCAGAAACACAGAATTGTTTAGGTTGGAAAAGACCTCTAAGATCATTGAGTCCAGCAGGTAATCCAGCACTGCCAAGTTCCCACTCAAACTATGTCCCCAAGTACCCCATTTACATGTCTTTTAAATATTTCCAAGGATAATGACTCAACTACTTCTCTGGGCAGCCTGTTCCAATGTTTAACAGCCCTTTCCGTGAAGCAATTTTTCCTAATGTCCAGTCTAAACCTTCCCTGGTGCAGCTTGAGGCTGTTTCTTCTAGTCATCTCTTGTTACTTGGGAGAAGAGACTGACACCCAACTTGCTGCAATCTCCTTTCTTCCTAGGTGTTTCCTCCTTATTATAGCCACAAGGAGACATGCTAATGGCCTTGGCTTCATAATGATGAGTAACAGGCATGGGTCATGGATGAGCAAAGCTCCATGGTTGAGAGGGCAGGGCGGATGGCCATGAGATCCCACACCTCACACTCATCCTCTTTTGGAATTCATGAAGAGTTTTGTATGGAGATCTGGCCTTGGCTGCTTTGGCTGAAAGTGTTTAAGGAAGTTCCTATTAACAATGAACTCTGTATTATGTCCTTAATGACCATTATTATAATAATTAACAAGATTACAGGTGATCCTAGGCTCGTGTCTGCACAAATTGCAAGTGCATTGGGGATAGCTAAAATACTAAGACTGCATGAGCACAGCACACCTTGGATGGTCAGTGTGTGGGTCAGCACAGCAGTGAGAGGGAGAAGAGCCTCCAAGAGAGGAACAACATTGTGAAATTCTTTTTTCACTAGTTTTTGCTAAAAAGTAATCTAAAAGAGCAGCGCAGAAATTGGTGAGCTGATGCTGTGAGTGTGGCTTAGGAAGTAGCCTTGGGCTTGTTTTGTGGCAGGATGTTTTACCACATAAAGGAACAGCTTCTCTGCTGTTCAGGGCCATGTTTCCTAGCCAGCAAGTCAGAATAGAAGGAGGAAGTCTTGGATAAGGGAGATCTCTGCTGACTTGAATCTCTGCTTTTGATGAGGATTTTGCCTCAGTTGGCCATGTTTCAGGTCTCCAATGAAAGAGTCCCTCTGGTCTCATCCAGATGGCAGGCTTAGGTTCTGCAGCTATGCTCTCCCAAGGTGTTTCAGCTGCAAGCTGTGCAAGTTGTGTGGGAATAACTACAAACAAAAGCAACTTGCTCTTATATTCTCTCTCTCTCTCCTGCCCGTTTGCAATTCTGATTGGATGGCAGTTCCTAGAGAAATCAACTCAGCCTCTGTGAGGGATGGTAAGCCTCAGAATAGGGCATAAAACCAGCTGATATTTTAAGACAGATGATTAAAATAGACATCTGCAGGGCTCAAAGAGTACAGCTGCTAAATGCAGCTTTGAGAGTTGAATCAGCAGATTCAGGTACAGCCGCTGTCCCAATGCATTTCAGCTCTCCATGTTATTTTGATGCACACATGGTGATGTACATTGAGATGGTGTACCAGACCTCATGTAAATTACATTATTGATTATGGCATACCTGGTGCTCCTTTCAAATATAGAGTCTGTCAAGTGACAGGGGTCTGTCATGCTTTATTTTCACATTTCAGAGGAGCCAAAGACATGTAGTGCATCCCAGAGTATCCCTTCTCTGTCTGTTCAACCCCCTGAAAAGGAGACCCCTATCCTGCCACGGTGGAAGAGTTTAAACCTTACTAAACTATACTTGTCAAGAGAGGAAGAATGCAAAGATTTGAAACCTGATGGGAAATGTTAAGGGGAAGAAGCATATGAAGGGGTGTTGTTAGGCAAGAGGAATCCTTTCACAGTTCGAGATTTTTTCAGCGTGAAAGAAAAGGAGAACCCTCTATAATGTTCAGGATCAGCTTCAGCACCCACAGGTGCATCTAGAGACACAAATCCAATAGATTGTCCCATGGTTCTTGGCAGAAGAGAGGATAATTACTTCTAATTCCTTCGGAGAGCTGCAGTGGGTTTGTGCTGGGGGTTCCTTGGGAGCACTCACGTTGGGGATGCAGTGTAACATTTGCTTCCATCCCTTTGCTCTTTGTTCTGCCCGGACTGGTTGTGGTGGCATGTAAAAGGGGAACTAAAACACAGTAACACGAATTGCCTCCCTAGCCTGTTATCCAGGAGGAAGTCTGTCCTCTGAGAGCCTCATGCTTTGAGCTGCATTGTGAGAAGGTAAATTACGCTCCTGTAAAGAACGATCTTGATAAGCTGGCTCAAAGAAGCCGTGTGTGTGCTGTGTAAACCATGCCATTAGCCTTCCTTTTAAAGTGGAGCTGACTCCCTGTGGTTGGTCCTGTCTAAAACAGGTAGTTATTCAATACATTAGAAAGTGATTGTCCCATAATTAAAGTACTTTCAGGTTGTGCAGTTGCTGACCTCTGCATGGACATTTGAGGGGCAACTGCCTGTCTGTGGGCTGGCTGAAGAATTGGAGGTGCCTCTCTATACTGGAGATGCAAACCTGTCTGCTCAGGCAGCACAGATTTGCGCAGTCCCACTGCATTATGTCTGCTCAGGGCAAGCCTTCCTAACTGAATCCTGCCAAGCAGGGCTCTTCCTGCAGAGTCCCCAATGAATTTTGCTTCAGCTTGCTCCAGATCTTGGCTAAATAGCAACTCACTTCTTTAATAGAGAAAGGTGAGGAGAGCTGCTGCTGGTGAGAGTTCAGCAGCTCCAGGCTCATTCACCAAGCAGCTACAGATGGCTGCAACTCCTATGGACACAGCTGAACCCATTTTTAACCATCCACCATGGGTGTTGCTCACAGCATTGCCATAGCAGCTGTGCTATGCAGGGACTGGGAAGCCTTCCTGGGGTTTTTTCATTCCCGGAAGAAAAAGCCATGCAGCAGTGACCGCTGGCAAGTTCCTGGGGTGGGTAGTCAGAAGTTAAACCCAGAATGCCTGTTGTCAACAGGTGCCTTTTGTTTCCTCCATGGCATCACATTTCCTTGTTAACACTTTAGGCTGTTTTCTGACCTCTCTTTAATATTCAGGCCTGCTGAGGTTTGGTGGGAATTGGGAATTTCCTCCTAAAATAGTCTGGATTTGGAACTGGACTGTCTGGTGTCAGCTGTGTTTGCTTTGGTTTGGAGACCTGTGCCCACTGGGTGGCTGCTGCCATGGTTTGCTGACTCCCTTGGATATAAATGCTTGGGGCAGGGACACCCCTTTGTACCTTAACATTTGATATTCTGCCTTGAACCTTCATTTTCCTTGCCTTATTTTTAATTCTTTCTGGCTTTTTTTGTTTAGAAACAGGTTTTCTGTTACAGCTTCAGCTACATAGGCTTCAAGGCACTGTTAAACTGCTGTAACAAATTCCCATTTTTCCTCCCACCCCTTTTTTACACCTTTTAGGATCTCTTGCCTTTAGCCCAGTGAGTATTAACTAGGAATATTGATATAATTGTGCCTACTTCTGTAAACAATTTTGAACGAAAGGGAATGATATCCAAAATTGCAGTTTAATCAGAACATGGATTTCTAAATATTTACTAAATTAGCAAACTAGCCAAAACCAAAAAAACTCCCCAAGAGAGGCTGGCAAGAATATTAGCTAGTGCTAAGTGTTTTGCTGGAGCAAAGGCACTCCATATCCTTGGGCATAATTAATGTCTGCAACAGGATCTGACAAATGGTGACATCAGAGGAAACCCTGTTTTATAACACTTTGTGCCAAAAACACCAACTCAAGGATGGGGCTGGGATCATGCTTCTGCAGAAGTGCCTGGTAAGGTTTTGTTGCAGAGAGCATTCTCCAAGTGCTAAATGAAGTTGCTTCACGCCTCCCAAAGTCACCCTTCTCTGCAGAGGGTAGGTACCTGCTTGGCACTATTGAGCTGGGAAGGAAAAGGAAGCCACAGAGCAGTGTGAGAGGTCTCCTGGTATGGCTGATAGAGCCTTGTGGTAACCATCATGGTGTCCTTTCTCTGAAATCCTTATGCTTTCCTAAGTTATTACCTTCAATGCCTGAAGTTCTGTGTAAAATTGAAAAGGGACTGAGCTCACAATAACTGAAATCACAGTAGCAAAAGGAATTCCCAGGAGTGGAAGTGAAAAATGAAATCATGATAAACCAAGCCTGGAACAAAAGTCAATTTTATAGCAACGCAAAGAGAGACACAGTGACACAATTTGACCAAAGTGAAATAATTAATCAGCAGCATGGATGGAAACTACCAGGAAAAGCTAATGCTATACACACACAGCCTACCCAGTCCCTTCCTTCTTCATGATTCCCTAAAAGGAATGTCCAGCCTGGTCACATCCCAGGGCTGCCCAGTGGATGACAAGGCTCAGGGTCATGGCTCATGGTGAGAATTAGCTGTTCCTTGATGTTTCTGTTGTGCTGTGGCAGGGGAGAAAGGAGCTCACTCCTTCCTTCCAGCTGATTCAGAAGACACCTGATCTTAGGGCTTATTGCTTGAGGAAGAAAAAATTCATCAGGGATTTTTGGACCCTGAAGTGAGCTCTGTGTCTACTCACTCCCATCAGTGGGTGATTATATCCATTTCATAATGCTAGTATTATGTGGCATTGCAACATATTTGGAAAAATCTGACTATGATTTGCCACTTGCAGAGCATCCAATGTTAAAGGTTATTCTGCCCCTGTTGTCTGTATTTAGTTGCAGTTATCACCATTAAAAAAAAAACCCAAACAATAAACAACACAACAACAACAACAAAAAAACCCAAGAGCAAAATCCTGCTTTACAAAGGTCCTGAGAGCTATAGGAGAAACAGTCATGTTTCCTGAAAATCTGTGACCATCTCAGGGGAAATTGGTTCATGTCAGGATCTTAGGAGAAAATGAACTATGAGATTTTGCAGAGTGACTCTGCCTTTGGCCCTTGGATCTGTCTTGTGCCCTGGCTCCTGCCCCACTCCAGTACTAGGCTGCCTGGGGGTTATAGGACTTGGTTCCTTGAGTTCCTGGGCAAGGGCTGATGGCTATGGAGATTGCTTAGGACAGTGACCTTGGAGAAGTGTTGTTGTAGTAGCAAAGCTGGAAGGATGTGTACACAACACAGTCATTAACAACAAAACCTAATCAAGGTCTACAATGACCATCTATACAGGGAGAGGATATTTGGTTTCCTCGCTCACCATCTTTTTTCTACTTCATCAGGTCTCTGTAGTTTAGACCACAGTTATGCTTGGAAAACAGGAAAATATGGCTAGGTGGTTCATCTGGGTTACTATAGTCCCTTGAGAAATAACCACTGAAAAGGCAGTCACGGTGATGGTGTCTGCATTCCCAATCCAGGCTAGATTAGTCAGTCCTTACTTGACCCCAGCACGTCCCAAAGCTGCAGAGACAGCCTGTGTATCTGTTTCTGAGACTCATTTTGCTTCTAAACAGACATTCCTATGTCATTAATTCAACCACGAAATTACGCTCCTCAACACTTCTATTCCCCTCTTGGCTTTATTACTTCTTTTTTTATCCAGAAGCTGAGTTTACCAGTGACCTAAAATGAACTTTACCTACAGCATTATCTCACTTCCTAATCAACAGCAACCAGCACCACGACACGGTGACAGATCCAGCAGACAGACTCTCCTGCTGGGGACAGCCCCCGCTCTCACACCGGCTGTGTTGCAGCTCTTCTCTGCACAGAGGAAACGCAAAGCTGCCAGCAGAACCCAGATTTAAAGCGGAGGTGCCAGGAGATAGAGTGCTATGGGGAGGAAAATGAAATATTGCTTGCCTCTGCCTTTGCGCAGCTGCTGTTTTCTAGGATGTGTTGACTTAGGGAAGTCTTTCTTTGTGTAGTCCTCTTTCAGATGTTGCTTAAGTGCAAATATGGGCTGTTAGTTCAAATTTAGTAACAATCAGGATTGATGGAAAATCTCATAGTAGGATGTGACAAAGAAATTCAATTACATACATACACTTGATTTCTATGCTAATAAGACTTACAGTAGTGCTAAAGAAACTGCATTCTTGACTACAGTGGCAGCTGGGTTTTGTCACTGAATACTGTGTTGCCAGCATACTAATGACTCATTTCTGACTGCCGACAGCTTCTCAAGTGACTTTGTACAGTGATTTAAAGCCTGGTGCCAAGCCTGAGGGAGTCATTGCGCCAGTCCTGGGACCTCTTTGAAGTCGGTGGAAATTATGCTGGCGAGTGCAACAGGGTCAGGCTTTGGGTTAGCAAGCACTGCAATCAACTTCAGCAAGGCTGGGATCAGGCAGATAACCTGAATTTGTTTTCTTATTTGAGAAACAGGTGGTACAAGTAGGTTGCATTTGTGTTTGCAGCTGGGTTGAAAATGGTGCAGGTTTTGGGTTTGTTTTTTTTCTTTTTTTGAGGCAGGAAAGGGAAAATTAAGTTACAAATAGTGAATTCTGCTGCAAATTTCAGAGGACATCTCTTTCTTCCAAGATGATGTGAAGATGGTGACATGGCAACCACAGAGTCCTCCCTATCTTGGACTTGCCATTTATTCAGTGTACGAGCAGTGTGCAAGTGTGGCAAGGTGGAGGTGAGATGGTAGTTGTCACTTAAATATTACTTGTGCTCAGGGAGTTGGTATTTGCATAGAGGCTGAAGCAAAGCTAAGTAGCAACTGCAACTTGGTTGGATTTTCCCTGCTGGCCCCTTCCCAGGCAGAATTATGGCAATGCCTCCATCCTTTCACTACTCTCAGTTCAAAACTGCACGTTCTCATTCTCTACAGGACGAAATGGAGTCCTGGTATGAGTAAGTGCTCCCTGGAAGCCAGTTTGCACCTCAAAGGGACAGCAACATGAGACTGCAGCAAGGTGTTCCAGTCATATGTGTGGCTTTTATTTGAAGGCTAATTAATACTATCCTGTGTCCAGCTGCCTTGGTGATACAAAGCAGCAATAACAAAATGTGGACCACTTGCAATTCTGAGAGTAGTGTGTGGTTTGAAGGATACACCTCTGTATATGCCTTTTATTGGAATGCTCCTCATGCATCTCTTTTAAGGGGAAGAAAAAGTCCAGTGTAAATGTCTGTGACATTTGGCAAATGCCAGTGGGCAGCTCGTGTTCTCTTACACTTTCAAAAGGAACTGGATTTTGGGTCCCAAAAGCTGAGACTTTGGTAATAATGGGAATTTTGATGGTGGTTTTTTTTGTACCATAGCATGGATATTCATTCTCTTGCTTGAGGACTCTAGAAAAAACTCCAAAACATATTTATTTCTCACAGGTACATATAATTAAAAACAATTTATTCAAATCTTAGATAATTTTTTTCATGGTACATTGGAGGCTTACTGCTAATTGCTGCATTTGATTCTCACCTGGCATAAACACAGCAAGCTAGTGACTCCTAAAGCTGAGCTGCTGCAAACTAGTGAGTGCCCTGGCCTGGTGGGCGTTCCTGAGATACTTGTTGTCTCTCTAGCATGGTTTGTCTTGCATTATTTACTGAGGTGTACCCAGGCTGGATCTCACCTGTACCTTGCATGGCTAAGGTAAATCACATGTTTGTGTAGAAGACAAATGTGTGGTGGCATGCAGTTTGCAAGGTGTCTATGAAATGATGTGTGTCTCTGGAAGTCTCTCACCCTGACAGCACAGCTCCCAGCTGCTCCTGTTTGCCATGGCATCCCTCTGCATGCCAGCAAAGAGAGACCCCTGCTCTCGGAGGGTGCAGCTGGGGCTGTGAAAACACTCTGGGCTCTGGTGGGATCCCAGAATATCCTCACTCCATGCAGAAGCTAAGTGCAAAGCAGTTTTGGAGGCACCATTGGGCACAGGTCAAAGCTGTGCCTGGGAGCAGCGTCTGCCATCTGCTTCCTCTGGGGCTGCAGCATCAGCTGCCCAGGAGAAAGCATCGGCACTCGTGCTCCAGCCAAACAGAGGCTTTTGTTTCCAAAAGCAAATAGGCTTATCTTGGGGAAACTCTTTCATACAGTTATTTGAATCAAAGAGGAAGTCTGTGGTATTTTACTTTGCTATTAAAAGGAGCATTTGGCTGTTTTTGCAGATGCTCAAAGCATCAGTGAAAACTGGAAACTTAATGTTTTTAAGAAGAAATTTTCCACTAGGTTCGAGCTGTTCGATTATATTTATGTACTTCTAATTTTGTGTACTTACATTGTGCTCCCTCTCTATATACACATATAATTATATTGGTGTGTGTATATCTATATATACACACTTATTCTTCCTAGCAGACAGACCTGCAGTGTTCACTCCCTTACATTAAAGCTAGTCACATAGGAAATCCGTAGGCGCAGAACATCTCTACAGGTACATCACTCATGCTGAGAAAGGAAACAAAGGAAAAGGGAGAAGGGAGAAGGCAAAAGGAAGGGAAAAAAAACCAACCTAGAAATTTCTGCATTAAGTCCGTTGCCTTTGACAAAAGGTGCCAGTGCTGCAAGGTGACTCAGAGAAGAGCCTCAGAAGCCAAGGCTTTGGCTCAGGGCAGAAAACCAAGTTGAGGAGACAAGATGAGTGCAGTGCTACAGCAAGAATTGGCTCCCTAGAGCCACAGGAGTGCCTTCTGGGGAGACCTGGGGGAAAGGGAAATAAATTTCACATGTTGGAGAGCAGCGATTTCCTAAGAATGGTTTTCCTTCTCCTCACCCCTGCAGAAAGGTGGCTTTGGACTTTCCCCAGCTCATGCCATAGGCTAAAAGCTACCATTGAAGCCACAGAAGATGGGATTAGCTGTGGCAGAGGTGTTGATTTGTATAGCTTGAAAAGTGTGATGCGTAGCTTTAAGGAGTAAAACTAAACCCAGAAAATAACAACACGTGCTTCATGGATTTTTTAATTCATGGGAGTTTCCCAGTGGATTCTTTTGCATTTTCCCTTCATTAGCTTACAAGACTCATTTTCCATTAACCTGAGTCAAAATTGTAGCAGGATAACTGCAGGCTCAGAAAGCCAGTCCCACTGGTCCATGTTTGTGGTGGTTTTATATCTCATTAGAATACAAAAATGCCTTCTCTTCTGGTGCTGCTCTGTAGAAAGCTTTGGGAGTGATTACAATCCAACAGTAATTGCTCTTCCTTCTCCAACACATCTGGAGATCAGTCATGCCTTCTAAGCACCTGTATTCCACAAAAACAACAATAAAATCACAGCATCTGAATCTGAACACTAGTCTTTTAGGGCAGGGCTGATTTGCTCAATGCTTCTCTGTTATGCACCTCTGTTGTAAACTGCTGATGGCTGTGCCAGATAAATGCACCAGACATTAAATTTTTCATTTTGAGTGTCTCTGTGAAGCTGATTTTTCATTTCAAACTTGCTGCCAAAGTGTTTCCACTGTTTTCCAAAATGGAGCCAGAGAGGAATGTATTATTTCACCTGTGTTAAAACATCCTGGCAGAATTGTATACTTGAGCAGGTAAGCCACACAGAGGCTCAATACTGGCCTCACCAAAACACCCAGGGAGTCACACTGGCATCTGGCACTTCAGGGTCCTTTTTACTGCTGGCAAGTGCCAGAGGGGCCCAGATATGTGCCAGCACAAAGCATCTCACCCCAACTCTGTGTCCAAGTGAGAGGATGTCAAATGCTGCTGCCAGCTCTCCTGTTGGCTCAAGTGGCAGAGGTCCCTTCATCTGAGCTTTTAACTCCCCCTTGGAATGTGTCCCTGGACCCAGGCACAGCACTTTTTGTGTCCTGGGGGGCCTGGATTCCTGTTTTTTGACCTCAGAAAATGACAAGTTGTTGCATTTTAAGAGTGCCAGGCTTGCAAAGTCAGGGTAGCCTTGCTGGTGCCCCTTGTGACACTCTGCGAGAGCTTTTAATTGCATGCTCACACAGTGTTTTTCCCCCACAGAACTCCTGTGTCTTTCAGGGCTTGGGATGGCTGGTGCCTTTCTAATGAGCATCTGTTCAATATTTGGTTTTCTCCTTCTTTCGCAGCGTGTGGTTCTAGGGACCATTATTCAAACCCTGCTATGAATACAGAATTATTCATTTGTTTGTAAGCTTTTCTTTTCTCAGTGCTCCTTGCTTAACACCTCTGTGCCTCACAAATGTAATTTTGCAAGCCTCAGGTGCGGGGGGAGAAAGGAGAAACAAAGAGTAAGGCAGAAGGAGCCATTCTACTAAAGTGAGGGGATTTTATTTCAGATGTGTGTTTTGCAAAGTAAATGTACAAATAAATTTAAACATTTAGCTGTTCATGCAGTGCAAAGCTGAGGGGCAGCATGCAGCAGAGTCCACGTGCTGGCAGCAGGAGGGCTGCATGCAGCTGCAGTGCTGGCAGGTGAGCAGGGCTGCACAGCCCCTGCCCTTCGTGCTGCGAGGCAATCATGGGTGGTTTCCAACTCCCTTTACCTGCTCTCCTCCACTCATAAACCTGGTGTGTTTTAGCCATTTCCAAATCTTCACACGGATGAGAAGGGAATTGACAACCGTAATACATTCAAGTAATTTATTGCTGCCCTTTCAGGGCATACCAATAAAGTCAATGGTATTTGGGGTTGTGTGCTGGGAAAACTTGGATTAGGCTGTTCAAAACAGGCTGTTTAACCTAATCCACTCATTGTCACCAAGCTTTAAAATTAACAAATTCTCACAGCTCACAAAACTGAATTGGAAGTAGTTTGATTTTGTTTTGGCTGAGGTCCAGGGGCTGTTTGAAGGGTGGAGCTGCAGAGAGTGGTACTGACTGACTCCGTGTGACTGCTGTGCCAATTAACCTCCTGCAGGTAGATCAGGTCACCAGCAGTAGCTGGCAGTCACTTAATATGATTATGAGTTAGCTCTGGTTTTCAGGGTATTTTCAGACAAAGAGAAAACATGTTGATTCAAGAAAGTTTGCAGCAGGAGGCTGCAAACAGCTCTTCATATATTCACTCTCTTTTTTTTCATGGATAAGATTTGCCTTCAGGAAGTCCAGCCCTAATGTCTCTTCATGGGCTGTGCATTACTCCAGGTGAGTTCAGGAGAGTTGTTTGCCTGGCTCAGGGGAGGCTGAGGGGCTTCCTGCCCCCAGCAGAGGGTAAAAGGCACCAGTACATCCCCCCATGACATGGGGTACAGCAGCTGGGAAGCCATTTGCTCAAGACATCTTCCCCTGGGACTGAATTTCACTCACAATCCATAAAGTGACAACGTACAAGGTGAGAGTAGAAAATTGCTGCAGAGAAATGGAAGCCCCAGCTGGAGCTGGGAGGAGAAGGTCTGACCGGATATCGGCACCCCAGCAGTGAGCCCTTGGCTTTATTCCCCAGCAGTGATAGAGAGAGATGCGAGCAGGAGCTTCACAGGACGATGGTTACTATGGCTACCCCCACACCGTCCATCCAGGCATCCATCTGCTTGGCTCCCAGCGCTGGAAAGATAGACTGCTGCTTTTGAAAGCTGAGGATAATTTATCCTTGCCGGCTGGACAGCGATGATATCCTCCTCTGGGATCCATTTTGCCCAGCATTTTTTAGGCTATGAAAACCATTCTAACAGCAAAGTCATGTTGACA
Source organism: Lichenostomus cassidix (assembly GCF_008360975.1). Lineage (NCBI taxonomy): Eukaryota > Metazoa > Chordata > Aves > Passeriformes > Meliphagidae > Lichenostomus > Lichenostomus cassidix. Next base: position 36,261,369 of record NC_139480.1, on the reverse strand, counting down.
AAGAGGGTGTTGTTTCCTTTCAATAGTTGTGTTATTGTTACCAAATAAGGGGTACAGTGATAATGGAGAGGTACCAGTGTGTCCCCAGCACACTGAAACACCCACCATCTTCACTGGGGATTTAACCCTTCAGATTTACTTTGCAGATTGTATGCTCCAGCCAGCATACTGCGGTGGTTTGACACATTCAGAGAGCAGGGAATGAAAGTTGGAAATGCAGAAACTACTGTATCTTACGGGTTGGTTCATGAACCTTTTGGATGGCCACATACAGAAAGTGTGGCAAAAAAATTTAGGTATTGTGTCACAGACTGGGTAAAAGTGAAGTACTTGCTGCTCTGCATATGGTTGTTTGGGGGTTTTGCTGACAGTAGGAATGCATGGGAAAAAGTGCCACATATTGTGAATGACAATATCAAGCACTGATTTTGCAATAGGTTTTTTAGAAGGACTGTGATAGGAAAAATTTTTGAAAAATATTTGTTTAGATTTAACAAATCAAAGAAGAGTTTCTTCATTGGAGAGAGGATCAGATAGAATTTTCATGTCTTTCCACTTCAATGATCCTCTGCATGAAGATGGTCTTTTATTTAGAAACTGGTCTAGGATGACAAGAATTCTACCAAATGTCAATTCACTTGCTGTTGCAGTTTCTTAGTCCTCATCATTCAGTACTACTGTGATTGTCCCATTAAATGTTCTATATGGGTATTCCTCTTTGGGAAAGTCCTGCAAAAGCAGAATTCCTGATGGACTCGCAGTACACATCTGTGAAATACAAGGGTGAACTATGTTGTGCTGTGCAGGCAAGTATGAAAAGTACAAACACACATACAGTGCAGGTTTACTGCATGCATCATGTACATCCTTTTGAGTTGGGTGCCTTGAATGGAGAGTGTGGGTTTGTTTCTCTCTTGGACTGCCACTGGTGTTAAACACAGCAGTGGCTTCCTCCTCCTGAGTCCTGTGTGTTGGCATGACTGGGGGCTCCAGGAAGCTGAAATTATGTTCTCTCTTTCCTCAGGTAGCTGTGTCACACGGAAGAAGAAATCATTCCACTAGTCAGTAATTTCTCTTATAATTCTCCTTCCTGCCAGCTTTGTCTGAACCTGTCTTCCAGAAACCTGGAGTCTGTTATATCACCAAGACAGGCTCTCCAGCCCTGACTGATAAAGGTGTTGACTATGGACCTTACAAATTACTTTAGCTAGAAAGGCTTTACTGCCAAGGTAAGTAGGATGTAATGTGACAGCAAACAATGATCCACATCCCAGTCATAGATGTGTGCATACATGTGTATATTTAAAGATACATGTCTATTTCTGTTTGGCAGCATAAATCCATTAAAAAAAACCAGTTTCCATGCCTGATCTTTGGTGTAGCAGATGCTGGGCTGCAGGAGGTATTGGAGGTATTGGAGAGGGTCTTCTTAATCTTGCAGCCTCAGTCTGATTGTTTAGGGATGCTGAAGGGCAAGATGAATGGTGTGCCCTTCTGATATCCCATACTCCGTATTCTAACTTGCCTGACGACTTGTTCAGTATATGTAAAGTGGTTAGAATATATTACCATTATTTACAGATGTCTAATTTTTGGAAAATTTTTGGAAAATTGTTGATTTCCTCAACCAGATGGCTGAGGAAAGAGCAGTCTGTGCTTTGTGCTAAATGTTTGTGTGAGAATCTGAGGAAACAGAGACGAATTAACATGAAAAGCCATCGTGGTCTTCCGAAATCTGGCAATGAAGAGTCAGTGAAACAGAAGGAGCAATCACCTGCCTAAAATAAAATTAATTGCAGCTGTAAATCAGGCCAGCTCAGTGACTGGTACCTATCTGAGTCCACAACCCTCAGAAGTGATTAGCCATCAAGGATGACAGAAATGAAGCACCGTTCTGGCTCTGGTGTAAGGCATCTCAACTCCATCATTTATATGGCAAAGATTATATCATGCCTTCAGGAAACCCATCTACCACAGGTAGCCAACTTCTGCCCTGAAAAGTAAGAAAAAATCAACAGGAAATGTCATCCTGACTGCAGATCCACATCCACTTCAATCCTAATTTAAACCTACTCAGGATATAAATGCATGCTTTTTATCTGAAAATGTGGTGCCCTCAACCAAAACTTGTTCCACTCCTTTTGACCTCCCACAAAAAATGATTTGTGATAACCAGGAGTGGATTTACTGGAGGCAGGATGGAGGGCTGCACCCCATACTCCCTGTACACTGTGTTCAGTCTGGGCTAGTGTGGTGACGGATGGGCTGTGTAAAAGGCTGCTTGAGGAGGGAGGACCATGAACTTCAGCCTTTCTGCTCCCCAAGACTGCCAGAGAAGGATCTTCATCTCTACTCTGCCTTCTGGAAGTGTATCTGCAGGGACTGAGTTTTTGGAGGGATCCAGCCTGAAGAGAGGCACTGGACAGGGCTTCCTTCCAAGGGGAATGTGAGATTGCCCTCTTACTGGTTTAGCTCAGAGGATATAAAATCTATTTCAGACTCACTCTCAACAGTACCAGTGCCCCTTTGTCCCTTTCCTCCTCCTAAAACATGATGGCTCTTGCCAGCCTTCCTCTGAACCCTCACACTCATGTACACACCAGTGCCCAAAGCTTCACCACAAAGATTTCAATAGAGACACTGTTCTAGGGATACCCAGTGGGGAATAGATTTCTGTTGACCTTTATCATATCTCACAAGCTTTCCCAGATTTTCCAAAACTATGAAGGAAGAGTGCTATACACAGAGCAATTTGAAACAATACAGTTGTCTCCCTTTTAAAGGCAGGAAGTGAAAATGCAATATCAACTCCCCTGCAATTGCCAGTGAAGGTAGGCATTGTGTTATGGCATTAGCTGGAATTTAACCACAGTTAATGAAAACATGTCTGTGCACTAGAAAAAAATGCCATTAGATTTCCAATGACATGTGGAAATAATGTTGGGAATGTTGGACGAGCTGAAATGCAAATGCTTTGGAGCAGTCACTGCATAGATACAGAAGGAAATAAAGGAGAGTTAACCAGGAGAGGGGCATGGGCACTCCTCTGCGTGGGAGTATGTTACCCAGTACATTAGAGAAGAACCACACAGGCATTCAGCTCCTCATTTGGATCATGGCTGGAACAAGCTCTAGTGAGAAAAAGTCACTGGCCTCAGGGACATTTAGAAAAGACCGAGAAGCACAGTTGCTGAAAATGATTACCACTGCCTTGCTTTTAATTTGGGCCCTCAGGACACTGGTTAAATAACTTGCTCAAGGTAATAAATAAGCCTGGAGGAAAGCGCGGCAGCTGAGCTCCCCATCCCAGCACAGTGCAGGATCTATTCCCGTCTGCTGGGATGTGTGAGCTCTGCAGCTCTCTGTGCCTGAGCTCAGCTGCTCCCTGTGCTCTGACCCAGCAGTCTGCCCCAGGCATTCGGTGCTGGAGAGAGTGGGTTAAGGAGTGGTTTATTGTATGTATTTAGCACTCATTTAACACCGAAGTTACTATTAAGATTAGCAGAGTCTGGCAAATGTGAGTCATTGAGGCAATGGGCAGGAAATGTAGCTGTAATGTTCAACACAAAAAGAGTAAGTAGCTCACCGTGGCATTGCTGTACAGTGTGGTATGGTCAGAGACTGTACAAGTCCTGTGAGGAGCAGCTGAGGGACAAAAGGAGGCTCAGGAGGGACCTTATCACTCTCTCAACTGTTTGAAAGGGGTTTGTAGCCAGGTGAGGATCTTCTCCAAGGTAACCAGCAATATGAGGAGGAAATGGCCTCATGTTGAGCCAGGAGGGGTTTAGATTGGATATTAAGAAAATTTTCGTCACCAAAATGTTTGTCAAGCATTGGAACAGGCTGCCCAGGGAAGGTGGAGTTACCTTCTCTGGAGGTATTCAAAAGACAGGAAGATGTGGCACTTGGGGACATGGTTTAGTGGTGCACTTCACAGTGCTGGGTTAACAGCTGGATGTGATGATCTTAGAGGTATTTTCCAACCTAAATGATTCTGCAGTTCTATGACTCCATCTTCTATTTCTACAGCCATCAGCCAGACAAATTGCTCCATTGTTTCTCTTTCCTTGGATCAGGCTCTTATCTGGGATAAGTTGGTATAGTGTATACAAGCCTGAAACACTTCTTCAGAGCCATCGGTGGCAGGAAAAGTGAAAATGAGTAAGTGCTGCAGTTCTTTCAGAGAAGGAGCAATTCAATTTTATCTTCAGAGACATTATTTATTGAAGTTTTTGTTCTTTCTTTGGGAGCCCAAATTCATTGCCCTTCAGGTCTGGCTATGTCAGCTGCAGGTTTGGGTCACTCCTTGTCTCTGGTTACCTTTGAGAATCAGTATTGGAAACTTCTGACACTCAGATCAGGTGTGTTAGTGCTTATATAAATATCAGACCTAACTTTGCATCTCAAAAATAAATCCATAAATGTCTGTAATCTTCCTTCTACTTAACTGTGTCATTTTCTGGCAAGACAAGAAAGAAAATTAATATCCCTGCTAAGTATCTCTTTGCTTTTTTTCATTTATCCTCCGAAATACAAAATCAATAAGGAAAACACAAAGCAAAGCCTTGGGGGAACATAAATAATTTGTATAATTTCTTAGTATGCTGGAAAGACCTGTGTGCCCAAAAGCTGCTGTCTGTAGAAGTAGAATATAGCACACAGACTTCTTGGTTTGAATTCATCACCTAATTCTCTAGTATTCCCCTTCTGACCTGTGATTTATGGCCTCATACATTACTCTGAAATTTGACATAGTGCTGCTTTTCATCTTGCAGAAGTTTTAGTCTCTTTTTTTAAAATAAAAATAATCTTCCAATTTATAAAAATCAGCTCTAAAATAGACTTTGGGCCCTGTTCTAAGTATTTCAAGGTCAGATGTTTAATCCCCTTGGAAGCAGAGGGGATTACACATAAACGGAGACATCTGTTTGTGTGTGAGCAGCCACACCTGGTGTCTTCAGGCTGCCTTGTGCCTGGGCCTCTAAAGGGTTCTCAGATTGTCTCCTCCACGGTCTCGCTCATGTTTCAGACCTTGTTTATTTCTATTTATTTTTTTAAAGGCATTCTCAGAGCATGTCTGCCATGTCAGGCCTCATACAGAAGACAGCTTAGAATGAGACTGAGTGTATCTTTCCAATTTGCCCATTATATCTGTTAAAGCAGGGTGTTGGAGCATGTGAAACCAAGGTATTCTGCCCTGTTTGAAGCACAGATCATCATCAGGTTGGAATTCTGTCCTGCAGAAGGCTTTGGTGTAATTTTGAGTTGTGCTGTCCTGAACATCATGGAGCAGATCTCTTTTACTTCGAATGATTCACTGCATTGTGGGCTTCACAGTGCCTTTCTCCTTCAAGGCAAAGCTGAATCCCCCTGCATCACTGTGGCTTTTCTGACTCAGAAACTTAATCACAGGTTTCCAGATGTGCCATCTCTCTCTGTAGACTCTGGCAGTCTGCTGGCTTGGCTGTGTTCTGCAGATCTCACATATAAGTACTTCAGTCAACACCTCACATCTTAGGGTTTTGAGGATTCCTGTCTGTGGGGTGGTGGAAATTAAGAAGTGCAGTACTGCAAGTGGCAACATTTAAAAATCCCCCATGAGACCTGTCTCTGGAATTTTCTCACCTTTGGAAAACGTCCTCATTAATGTATACAGTATTGGCTCCTTTTTTTAGTGTCCCACTGGAAGTGACATCTTGCCTCCAACACCCTATGCTGTACCTGATTGTCTGTACAACTTGTAATTTGAGGAAACTCTGAATCAGCCTCCTCAAGTGATGATCTTACGCCCTGGAATACAATGAAAATGGAGTGCTGTTTGCTTGAATAGCTGCTAAAGTTATTAATAGTCTTAAAAAACATCCTGGAAATTCTTTTCAGTCCATTCTTAGTACTCGTTGACCTCAAACTGGCAACCACATGAAAAAATGTAGGGAGGGGAAGCATGGATTAATAAAAGAAAATAGAAACCACATGGTGGAGGGAGGGAAGATCAACAAGACAGTATTACTGAAACAGAGAATTCCTTCTCAATTCTCTTCCCACCTCTTCTCCTCCTCAGCATTTTTTATCAGGGATTATGCTTATCTAACTGTTATTCTTTCTTATTCCTGTAAAAGGGTGAGTCTGTCCTGTTGGCTTGTCTTTCTCCAAGAAACAACCCAGCAGAAATGGAATTTCTGATTGTTATTAATTCTTGCTGCTGTTAATTGGAAGGAAGGCTTGTCTGATCCTTTGTGCTGTCCTTAGATGTGTCATCCCTTCAAGTATGCACTGTCAGTAGGTTTCAGGGGGATTTGGGGCTTGCTGGGATCTTGAAGAACTGGCCTGAATAGAGAAAGTGACATTGCATCTAATCCTGTCGAAACAGTTTGAAGTGGCATTTTGCATTATGAAAGCTGCACATTTGTACTATAATTGAATAGTAATAATGATAGCTCAACTAATAAAGATGGGATTTCAAAACACATTTTCTTTCAAAGCTCAGCCTATAATTCTTAAATGGCTCTCTGCCAAAGCTTTGAAAGCCGAATGTTATTATTTGTCAGCTATTAGAAATTGTATGTTAAAAGTCTAATCTCCTATGTTTTGTGTTGTGTGTACTACAGAGATAACAGGGCTACACAAATATTGCTTTGGAGGCATGGATTTATCGTCTAATGTCTAGGAATATGTTGGCCGTGTCCATAAAGAGGATGAAAATTATTGTTTTAACATGCATTTAGAATTTGGTTTCTCTCTGGTTGGTAGAGAGGCAAGTATGGCCCTTACCTGGTGCAAAGAAGGACACTTGGGCTCCTACCACCACTTTATATGACATTAAGGATTAATTAACCCATACTGGGTAAAGATAGAACTCCCCTATCCCCCGTGCAATCCTCACTTCTTTTCAATACTTGTGTCTCTTAGCACTGAATGGATCAAGCAAGTGTTGGTAATTTCCTGATGTTACTTTGTAGGTTCTTCTTTAAACAAATGATGAGGCTCTGATATTAGCTCAGTTTCTCACAACAGTTTTCTTGCTCGTGTTTAGATTTATGAGGCTGAGAGAGCAGGCTGGTAATGGGCATTTTGATATTGTGCTTTGTTCTTCTCATTTTTCAATAACTAGACATTTGATAGTGTTGCTTAACAGAGGTATGACTCTTACAGTCCTCTTTTGACCTTTACCATCTTCATTTTATCCCTCCAGAGAAGCACAACAAACACACCCTGACACCTTTTCTGCCTTGTCTTCAGCATTGGCAGTAACACATGTGTCACCTCTACGCCTGCTTTTGTTGCATTGTATTGCAATATGCAGTTGGTGCACTTCTATTATACATCCTTGACTTACAGAGAAGATTTATCATAATGATGTCATTTGTTTTGTCATGTGACCAAAAGAGGAACCTTCTGGGGTGTTACCTGATCAGTATTAGCAGACTGGTCTTTCTGGAAGATTATTGCTCTGAGCTCACTGACTTAAAAACAAGGCAATTAAATTGAAGAGGTGAGGGGAAAGGTGCCCTTTCAGATTAGTTTCATTTTTTTTTTCTGTAACCTAGTTTACTGTTTGCACTACCTTAAAATAAAACATCTTTTTATATTCCTGTGATTGCACATTTTATCAGAAAGTATGATCTCTGTAAGAGAGTCTTCATGTTGTCCATGACTTTCTAATATTTCTATATAATTCTATATAATTCAGACCTCAGGTGATCCCAAGAGCACGAAGTTGGAACCACTGGTTGAATATCAAGATGTTAGTGAGGTCTCAATTATCTAGCTTGTTTCTCTGGATTTAGAGCAAAGGAATTTGTATCCCATTAGCTCTGCAGGCTGTTTAGTTCCTAGCTGAAAGCCAAACATAAAGGAAACAAACACTACAAACAGATATTGGGACATGCCTAGCTAGCACTGGCTCCACTTCTGACCTGTGCACATTTCTGGAGCAAGCACCAGCAGCAAGGGCACAGGATGTGAATACAACCAAGGTACAGGCAGAAGAACATACAGACCCTTTTCTGAGGATTAGCTTTATTTTCAGAGAAGCTCCCATTACTGGCCTGGACCACCTGAGCTTGTGCTAACAACTCCAGCCAGATGATTAGAGGATGCATTTTTCTCTTTTTTTCCCCAACCATGCTGGATAAACCAAACAGCTTTACTCAGGATCAGTTTTTTTTGCTAAAGAGAATTAATTGCTGTTTCCTGCTGGCTGCTCAGTGCCAGCAACATAATCCAACTTTTGCTAACATTGTGGGCAGAGGTCTTAAGAAATCACCTCCAAAGATTTCATAGGAGAGCAGTGGAGCTCAAAGGGCAACGTCTGACTTTACATGGGCTTTGAATTGCTGTGGAAGGTGTGACTTCATTGGATCTGACCTTCCCCTGAATGATGATGACAGGTGTTGCATTTGGGATCATCAGACACTTTAACATAGGAGCTGTCGAAGGCAGTGAGTCTCCAGCCCTGAGCTTTGGCTCACTTTGGATGTAGACATTGCTATTTCTGAGCAGGCACTTACATGCTTCCTTGAGGTTAGGCTCTCCTGAAGAACACTGAAGGACCAATAAATGGTTGCAGTTGTACATGGCAGAAGTTTTACAAGCCCATACATTGTCTAGGCATAGCTTTGAGATGGTCTGTGTTCCCTGGATTTCAAAACTGAAGTTCACAAAGGTCATGGACCTGTAGTTAACTGAGACCCAGAAGTCTCAGTGTATTCACTAGCTTGGAAACAAAATGCTGAAGAGAGTTTTGCTAAAGGGCCTAAACACATAAATTTCTGTGTCGCAAAAATTTGGAAGATGCATTTGATTCCATCAATTTAAGGAAACGTTTACAAAACCTCTGAATGTCTAAACAATTATCAGTTGCTTCATTTATTTAGACTACTTGCTTCTACTTCTACAAATAAACTGTTGCTCTCATTCCATTACTCTTCTTGCTACACATGTAAAACTTTCATGCATCTGGCAACTCATTTTTGTTGAATCTTGGCTCCTGAGAAACAGATCTGGAACAAATTTGCAAGGAGAAATTTTCTGCTTTCACTGGAACTACAGAGACTAGAAACTTCTTGAAGGAGACCCCTTTGCATGTAAATGCAGTTCGAACAAGGCCTCATAAGGGTAAATGAGTAGAGGAAGTGTTGTCTTAGGAGGAACACATGTTTTACTTGCTAGGAATTTGAAAACAGAAAATATTTTAAACAGATGGACCACCTCTTTAATCTGCTTTTGTTACAAAAGTGAGACCCTCGTATTTTGAGTAAACCTGAAGAATGTGAACCTAAGGATGGACTCCTAAGGATGGCACTGATCACAAGTGTCACTGGTGCCAGTAGATTTCAGGGATTTATTTCACACCTTTAAGGCCACTGTTCTTCAGTCAGGGAGCTTCTGCCTCAGGCAGGAGTTCTCTGTGTGGCAGGTAAGACTTGGCTCTGTGCTGTGGTGTGCTCTGCACAGGCAGTCAGTATGCACTTACCCAGCTGCACAGCTTTAGAAAATGTTTTAATTAATTGTGCTGATCACAAGGGACAGCATGGGGGCAATGTGCATGGATTTGGTTATTTATAATGTTCTGTTAATGACAGTTGAAGAACAAAGTGGTTTTTTAAGTCCACTCTGGAAACTCAGCCTCTGCTGCTGATTTTTTTCTCCTTTTCACACTAATTCTTACCAATAAGGATTTTGGAGGCCAAATTTTGCTCACATGTCCAACCCTCAGACTGTGTTGCCATTGAGCACACTGAACATGAGATGGGCTGTTGGATAAGGGAATTCCCTAAAAGTATGTGCCCATCTGAGCAATGTGGGTGGTGTCTAAAATTAGAATAAATATTTGGGATATCAGACCAAATTCAATCATGATAGCAATCTGTCAGATGACCTTGACTTTTGGATGTAAGCCTGATTTAACTGTGTGGCTTCTTGTGGCCTTGTATAGAACCTGGAGTGCCAAAATTTTTGGTCAGGTTTATGGCTGTAAAATACATTTGAAATTATACTTCTCTTGCTAATATAAAATATTCTTCAAGTGCACAGTTTAAATTGCTGATTTTTTGGCTTGTTTTGATTGAATTGGGTTAGGAGCCCTTGCACTGGCAATGCCAAAGTAACAGTGACCTTCAGGCAGAGGTCAGCAGTGACCATATGGGCTGGACTGGGAAAGGCACAGCTGGACCTGGGCATGTACATCTGCCCAGAAACCCAACTATCACTTCTGCTGCACACTAACGAACAAGAGTTAATTAGGGTGCTGTCATTAAAGACCTCTTAATCTGAGAGGGGAACCAGCTTGTTTGTGAACAGATGAGGTCAGCATGGCTTTGACCTGAAGTATCTAGCTGGTCACAGGTGTGGTGCAGCAAGACCTGCAGGTTGTGCCCTGGATGTGCTGAAATCCCCCATGGCTGCTTTTACTGTGCCTTGGCTACTCTGCTTGCATATTTGCAGAGCATTTAAGGCTGGTTTCATGCAATGATTGTTCACAGTTTATGCATAACACTAACTTGTTCTTTCTTCTGGAATTTTTTAATTGTGCAATCAAAATGCTGTTCTCCCTGTAATATCCGTATGAAGGCTTGTGGCAAAGAATTGGTATTCACTCTGCAAATTCTGGTGTTCAATTTAAACAGGTGTCAAGCAAACTCATCTAAAGAAATTATGAAGCTTAATGGTGTCTTAACTTGTCATTTGTCATTTATGGCATCCCATACAATGAAAAGGCACTGCTGACTACTAACTGTCCTCAGGGACATTCTCCATTTGAAATTGCTGCAGAGGTGATGAATATTATTTAGCTAGAAATTTGAGAGCAATAAATAGTGCATTTTAGAGACTGCCAAAGAAGATTGATGGGAAAAGATCTTTTTCTCTTTCAGACTATAAACAAGAAGCAATAAATTAGCTGGATTAATCTCAGCAGTCGGAGATAGACTATGCTCTATTCACCAGAATAAGTCTTCCTCTTACATGTGATTGCTCTTTGAAAGAACAGACATGTTTAAAAAAAACAAAACCAAAACATGATATCCATGGAAGAGGCTATCTTCTTGCACTTAAAATATGCATAGAAAATCAGTAAAGGCAGGAAACATGCAAAAGATCTGATGTGAAGTAAACAGCAACAGAGGGGCTCTTGGATTAATTAACACCTTTAAAAATTTCTCATTTCTGACCATACCAGTTAGGAAGCTTGAATTAAAAAATATACAAAGCTGGACAAGGGGTTACCAGTAAAAGTAATGGCCCAAAGAAATTAGTTAAACCAGTCTACCCAAAGAGGCAGCATTTATTGTTGGTAATGAAGAATGCAGAAGAAATTACCAAGTAATTGGTAGATAGTAAATAAGGTTCTGTAAACAGAGGATTGCCAATAAAATAACACTTCTAGTTTTGCTCATCTGAAAACATTGAAATATGATGAATTTTGTATGTCAAGTCCATGAGCTCTTATAAAGGTAATAAGAACTTAAACTGCTTTCTGATGTCTGAGGTCTTTTGTAGTCACAAGGTGAGGAGAAGAGGAGAGGAGAGGAGAGGAGAGGAGAGGAGAGGAGAGGAGAGGAGAGGAGAGGAGAGGAGAGGAGAGGAGAGGAGAGGAGAGGAGAGGAGAGGGAAAGGGAATTGGAATCATAAAAAAATTTGAAGCTTCTAATTAAAAACTACAACCTGTAGCACTGTGTCTGGTGCCTGATTCAGCTGAAGGGAGCAGTTATGATGGCAACCCAGCTTATGCAAAGGACATAAAAGATGTCCAAACAGGGATCAGGCAGCAGAAGGGATCACCATGAACATTGTCAGCTCTGTAGGAGGCAAAAATCTGTGTCCTTGACTCCTCTATCTATAGATATGTATGCATATAGCTGTGTGCTAAATATAGATATATAAATAGCATATATAGATGTGTACACATATCGGTGTGCATGCATGGGATAAAATAGCCTGAAGAACAGCATAGACAAACTGTGAGGCAGTGAGGGCAACAGCTCTAGGGGAAGAAGCAACTGAGAAGACTCACAAGAGAGAAAAAGAACCACCACTTTTATTAAGCAAGGTGCTGAAAGATCTATTTTACATTTGTAGTGACAACTATGTTAATAGCCCCCATCTTCACAAGTTTTGAATGTTCTCTAATGTTTTAAAAAAAACTTTGCTGGCCCTAAAATTATGGCTAAAGCAAAAACCAACTTAAGTGAAATCCACTGGCTTGGTGTATGCTAAGCACAGTTGTGTGTGTACTTCTTTGGCTGCCCTCTGGAAGAGCCCAGGTCTTCCCCACAATAACTATATCACCATCAGATACCACATTTGCCCCCATGGCCTGGCAGCAACCTGGAGAAGCCGTAGACATCCACGCCTCTGCAACCTACTCAAGTACATGGAACCACCTAGTGTGACCCCCAGCACTTTGGCACTTCCCAGACTTGAGGAGGGCAGAAGAGAGACTTGGGGAAATCTCTTCTTTTTTCTTCCAGGAAGAGCAAGCTCCTACATTAGTCACAGCAGGTATGTCACCAGACCCTCGGAGGATAGCCATTCCTGAGCTGTGACTGCTGTGTCTGGTTTCTGTTCAAAGACATAAACATGAAACCCAAGTCTTTGACTGTCCAAAGCAGCAATGCAGATCCGTGACTCACTGTGGTCACAAAACTGTGGCACTGCAGCTCTCTGTGGCAGCAGCACCGGGACTCCTGTGCCCCAAAGGCAGCACTGAGTGGTGGTGGGAAGAAGCAAAGGTGCAGTCAGTGCTGTTGACTTGCATGGGAAGTGACACCTGCAGGGTCCAGGAGGTGACACCAGCTGTCTTTAAGACTCCCAGCACATTTAGGCTAGGGAATGGACATGAGGAAGGTGCTGGATGCACCTCTTTGTCTGGGTGCACATCTTCTCAGGACACAAATTCTTTCATTGCACTGCCAGTCATGGCAGGTAACTGCAGATGTTTCCCTATTCCTCCACTCACACACACTTAAATCACCTGCAGGCTTCATAACGTGGCCAAACCTGAGTGCATTTTCACAGCTTTAGCCCTAGAAAACTCAAGCTATCTCCTCCCCCCTCTATTGCCAGTCACATTTCAAGTCCCTGCAGCAGAGCATGGAGACACTGCAGCTGTTCAAACAAACCATTTCTGGAAGTGCTAATACAAGCAGGCAAGAGGAGAGCAGGATTTGGAAAAGGCCGAACCATTTGGCTGCAATTTTCCACTGAATTTCAGCTGGAGGTAATACCACCCCCTTGTCTTCCAGAATAAAGGATTTCCAAAATGACTGTTACAGACTGATAAGGATTTGGGCTTTTTATGTATAAAAGAATACAGAAGCCTGCCATCAGCCCTACCAAAACTGAATGAATTACAAGATCTTGCCTCAAGTCATTTATTTATCGTACAGCAGGAACGATTCCTGCCCTGCAGCGTTTACAGTTGCAGCTGTCTTTTGTGCTTGTCACAGTGAAGTGCATGGGACTTCTTAGCTTCTAAGTCATATTCAAAAATGGAGTTCATCAGCAATTTTAAAATATAATAAATAATAAATGAGACATGAATGCTGATATAAAAAAACCTCTGCAATGAACTCCTGTGAATTTTAAGAGTGGATCCTGAAAGTCCTAACTTATTTTGACTGTAATAATTTTTAGAAGTTTATTGTTACCAAAACAACAGGCTTATGTTATGTAAATTTTACAGGGTTGTTGATGCTGCTGGGTTGCCATATGTTTGTTGTACTTGTGCAACTTGTATAAAGTGGCTGCAAAATGTTATTTTTCCAATATGATAAAAATTAGCATCCTTTTAAGCCAAGGTGAAATGATCGCTCTGAGGCACACTGCTAGACAGTTTGGCCTGTAATTTATGTGGCCAGTTCAGACAGTATTAAGAGATATTGGTAGCTCTGTATTGCTCCAGGCTTACTCAGAGACCTTGTGTAGTGAATTTAAAATTATTTTTGCTCTCATTTGAAAAGTGGGTTTGGACTTTTGTCTGAAAAATGCCAAGACCCACTGCTCACTGGTTCAAATATAAGACTGATATCTCTTTAGAAGGTTTCTGTTCATGCAGTAAGTTTTAAATGTTGTACAGAGAAAGAAACAGGCAGACTTGGTATTGTTAGCAGGCTGCTCCATTCTTCTCTAGGTTATTTGCTGCTTTGCATCCAGTCTTCCCCAGCCACGTGAGAGCAACTGTGACTCTGAGGACAGGCTGTGACATGCAGGGAGATCAGCAGAGTCCTCAGGGTTAGCAGGCAACTTTAATCACTAGAGTAGATGAAAATCAGAATGAAAACATGTTGCTGGGAGTAAAAGAAGATTCAGTTCATGATGAATACTGGAGGGGAAAGGCAGGATGCCTTAGTAACTCTGGCTGTGATGGCTGCTGTGTTCTGTGGCTCTCTCTTTCCAGGTGAGTTGAGCTATGAAGGTCAGATTTCTGTGCTCTGAGTAGAAGTACTTACAGCAAGGCAATTCTGAGTTTTCTAAGTCATTCAGTACCTCTTGACACTTTACTTAATAATTGCCTCAGATGACCCAAGGGTGAAGTCTCTACCAGCACTGCTACAACAGCTGTAATGGCAAACTACTGTCACCTTAATGACTTCATGTACTGCTAGGTTTAATGAAAAATGTGCCACTTCAGTGAGGCCAAAGATACCAGAAAATAGGTTTTGGGAAATAATGGTATTACCTCAGAAATGTCATCTCCTCGGTGGTTGAAGAAATTAATTTCATAAAGGTGTAAAAATCCACATAAATGTTTGACAGCTTTATGTAAATGCAATAAACCAAAGGTGTAGGGAGAAGAAATGAAACTCATTTTGCATTTATGATGTACAACAAAATTATAGTGCAGGTGAGGACAAAGTGACTTATAAATGCTAAGCACATGGTTTAACGTCTAATATGGGAACAGTGGACCTGCTGAGTGAGTATGTGCATTACTGTGACATTATGGGCACTGTGGCATCATCAGTGCTCGGGTGGGTGGTGAATGAGCAGTGCACAACTCTCCTTCCTCAAAATTGTGTGTTGGACTTTGTGGGTTCAGTCAGAAAAAAAATCAGAAACTGAGAAATATTTGTGAGTCACATTTGTGATTATAAGAGTTGTGAGTCTAACTTTTGGAAGCTTAACACCAGTAAGAGTCTGTTTACCTCTGTTCAAAGCTTTTGTTCTCAAAAGTGTTGGAGTTACTATGCAGAAAGCTTTGGAGCATAGATGTCTTCTAAGCACTGCAGATGTCTTGTATTTGGCCTAACTTGACTTACAATTGCTGTTCAGCTGAAATCTCACATTCAAGCTCTTCTCATCCCATTAAGGGTGGAAGGACAGGAAGCTGTGAGATGTCCCACTGAGGACCCCTCAGCACATCTGGACAGAGGGCTGAGTGCTGCCCCCATCCTTGGCTGGCTGTCCTTCCCTGTCCCCTCGCCCCTTCTGCCAAACCATCTTCAGTTAAATATGCAGATTGCTGCAATATCTGGTATTCTTGTTCATTGCACATGCTCACTGGGGGAACAAAAAAGTCTTCTCTTTAAAACCTCATGATGTAGGTAACTGATGCTGTTCTTGAACATACTTTAATGTTAGCCATGTGGCAAATAGTATTTTATAGTATATGATAGTATAATTATACCTGCCAGCATCTTCTCTCTTGATAATGAGTTTTATCATCCTGCTGACCCTTGAGCATAGGTTTATTCTGACATGTATATGATATGTGCCTGGGTGTCCTCCTTCAGCACAGAGCTGTTCAAGACAATGTTGCTGAACATCAGTTTAGGGCAGGTTTTACTTCTGACTGTAGCAGATATCTGTGTGCAGAGAAGCTCCTGGTGCAGATCCTGCCCTCCCTGTTCTACTGATTTCCGTGGCAGACTGACCTTTGGCTTGCTTGCCTGCTGTGCTGGCAGGAGGAGCAGGGTAACCCACCCGGGGGGTCTGGAGCACGATGCAGGAGCTCAGGGGATTGTCCCAGCTGTCCACCCTGCCTGCGGCGCACGGACAGCTGGACAGGAGCTGCCAGCGCACTGCCGGGGATCCCTGCCTGGGAAATGCTGCTCTCTAAGCCGCGGCAGCTGGGCAGGGGCTGGAGAGCAGCTCGGGGGGCCATGCCGGGACTGGCACGGACAGCTGGGGCTGCCTGCGGGTCGTGGCCCTTGTCAGCCTTCTCCCAGTATCGCAGCTGACCCAGCAGCATCGGGCAGCTTTCGGCTTTTCCTTTTTTTTTTCTTCCTTGGTCCTCTGCTATAATCCTTTTCATCATTTCCACCACTGCAAACCATTTTGAGAAATAATTTCTGAGTGCAAATCACAGAAAAATGGACTAAAGGAAACCAGAGAAGGAGATCAAAAATTGATTTGATGCTGTAACATCAGTAGGCATGCCAGATTTTCAGGGAAAGAGCCGGAGACTGCATTAGACTGACTCATCACTATGTTTGCAACTCTGGGGAGGTTTGCAGCTGGTTGGGTAAGTACGCTGAGCAGAGTAAAATTTGTTGAGTAAAGAAGAAAATAAATCCATGCCAAAGGCATAGGGGCTTTGATAACTTGTTCTGTGCTGAAATTTAGACAAAGGGCTGTTATGAAGTTGTTTTCTTAATGTCTAGAGCCTGTTTCAGACCATGTTCAAATAGATCTGCAGATTGCTGCAAACTCCAATATGCTTGATAGCGAGTTTCCTCATCCTGTTGACCTTTGAGTGCAAGTTTATTTTGATACATGTGTGAGACCTCTCCAAAATCCACCCATGGCCTAACAACTAGGGTACCTTTTAGTAAAAGAAGAAGCTGGAAGTGTGAGGCTGCCCACCCATCAGCCACAATGACCCTAGCTCCCAAGCCTCTCTGACTGTGACACTGCTGTAAACACAGCTGCCATCATATTTGGAAACACAAATCCTACAAATCAGGTCCTGCACAAGGGTTGGGGAAATCCAAACCACAAATACAGACTGGGAGTAGAATGGTAGGGTTATGGATCTGGGCACATGTCTGGTCTAAGTCCTCTGCCATGAGCCTCACAGTGCTCTGTACACTGCTAAGGGCCACATGGCTGCTGTGTTTTGTTCAGCAGGAGACTGAAATAGGTGGGGTGGCTCACGTGTGTGTGGGTGTGCAGAGCACAACACACCTCCCTAACGCAGCCTGCTGGGTGGGTGAGTGGAGCTCGGGTAACAAACTCTGTCTCTCCCACCCCACAGGCACACTGACCTCTATCTCCTTGGGTCACTCTCCTCTGCACACACACTCAGTCTTTTGCATTGCAAAGCTGATGCTGGAGGACACTGCATGTGTTCTTGGCATCTCACCTCTTCTTTTTGATATGTCTTATTTAAACCTGAAAAAATGAAGTCGGCCACAGCTAGTAGTTTCCTCAGTCTTTAGAACACTGTGTTGCAAGAAGCAGAGATACATTAATTGCTTTCCTTTCAGGACATTCTAGTGATAAAGACTTTTTTTCCCCCATTGTTTTTTTGTTGTTGTTTTTTTTTGGTTTTTGTTGGGGTTTTTTTTGTTCTTGGGTTTTATCCAAATGTCAACTGACTAGGAAACTGAATGTAAGCATACCAGACTTTCAGATCTTTAAATAATTGTGTTTATTTATTGTGTTTCCTATCAGTTTGCTCCAGCTTCAACTCTGACCTAAAGCAGAAAGCACAAGAGGAATTGCTTGAAGTGAATATGGGTTTCTAGGTCAAAGAGACCTTAGGGGCTGAAATTACAAGTATGCATCTTATTTGTCCCAGCTGTTGAGGTCTATGTTTTGCAGTGACTACTTGTGTTCTGGTAGTTCCAATTAGGCAAGAAGATACTGAAGCATAAGAAGTCCTGAAGAATTTATAGTCCACTTGTGGCTGAAGTGCAACAAGCTAATGACACAAGCAATAGGAAGGAAGGTGGGAGGAACAGCAGGGATAATAAAAACAGGATTGCGTGGTTATACAGAGAGATATATGTGGGTAGACTGTGGTTCTGAATCACATGCAGAATGGATCCTGCTGAAATCCAAAGAGCTGACACAGCACTGCTCACCCTTGTACACCAAGGCTCTCGTGGACAGCAGGGTCAGACACTAAGGGCATGGAGCTGGTAACACAGCAGGAAGTTAGCAGTGATGTTATAAGTTGCTTATAAAGATGCTGTGAGAGACTTGGGAAGAAAGGAACTCTTCCAGGCCAAATTATAGCATAAAACATTTCCAGAAGGCCATTGATAACATGAAAGGGAAAGAAGAAGGCAGACTACCAAATGGCCTTTTTCTTTTTGACTCACAAGACTTTTTTTCCTGTTGCTGTGTTTACCAGCTAATGGTATAAAGTCAACATTACTTTTGACGTGTGCCAAGATATTATCAATGGTGGGCACAGTAATTCATTCAGGTGGGTGTAGGTAATAGTCTAGGAACAATTTTATCTATCTAGGCTATAGTCTATAAAATGGCTGCTGCTGATTCATGCTGCTATTGTTTGCCTTACAGTGTTTTGCCAATGTTTGCCTACATAGCACTTGCCTAAAGATGAAACCCTAATCAAGAAATTTTATATCCTTATGTAATTTCTGGTGTCTGTGGCAATCTTTATTATTGAAACACTTGCACCCATAGCCCATCTTTGTCCATCAGGAGGAGCATAAAATGACACAGCATCCATTCAGAAGAGTTTGTCTGATGACATTTGACATGAAATGATGCAGAGAGATGGGCTGTCAAACACAAAGAAGTAGAGATAGGTCTTTGTACAAACCACTATGTTTTTTACTTGCTTGCTTTTAGAAAGTGCACATCACATTTGCTTGTGAGGTTCCTGGAGAAACATTTGCAAGGTTTGTGAGAACTGCTCTAGCTGGAGAGACAGTGGGAAGGGGCTGGCACTGGTGGTCCTGAGTTCTCTCTCTTTGGCTGTGTACCCTTTTGTTCCTTTCTCTTCATTCATCTGAGGGAAACAGTGTTTGTGTAACAGCAATCTCTTGCTAAATTCTAAAGCCCATGTACTGACTTTTCCTCCATCTGGGCAGAGAGAAAAGTGTGAGGATAGGAGCACATTATGGGCTGTTCAGATTTAGCCTGCTCCAGAGTATTTCCCTTCTGGGCTTGAGAGTGGGGAGAAGCTGCCTGTATTTTTCTGGCAGGTGTATGGAGGATGTTCAAAAGGTGCTTGCATGCTTGACAGATGCTTTCTTTTTCTCGTTTGCTTTCATTATTAAAAATAAATAGCAAAGTACCAAGGACCAGAGTGCCTGTGTACATTTCAAAGTTCAAATATACAAATATAATTTCTTCCTACTTTGATAAAAGTAAAAAGAAATGAGAAATTAATTCCATTTTCACCTTTTCGAAATATTTTAGATGTGAATTCAGTTGTTAATTTCTCCCTCTTTAATTTTGTGAAGCCTTGAAGTCAACCCATCAGAATACCCAGTGGAACAATTAAAAAAAAATCAGGATAGGGAGTACCATGCTTTTCCATCAATGCTGTGCTACCCAGCTGGTTGAACTGCAGCTCCAGCTGCAGGCTGAGCCCTGTCCCATTGCCATCAAGCACTGCTTCCTGGGCCCAGATTTCATTTCCATGCCTGAGTAAATCCACCCACATGCCAGACTAAGTCCTGCTGTGCCTGACATTTCTGCTCTGAACAGGCTTTGGGATTCAGGAGCTGCCTGGAAAACATACAAGTATGATTCAGCCATGCAGGTCTGCTTCCTTACTGTTTGTGTTAGCAGAAGGGAAAGCCAGAGGAGAGTTCAAAGGCAGCCCCACTGTGCTGAAAATACACTTAGAGAGATCAAGCATCACAGCCTTGTAGTTGGACACAGCAGTCCAAAGCATTTTATTTTTAGGGAATCACACCAGAAACTAAAATGGCTCATTAACAAAAATACACTAGAAGAGAAATACAAATCACTGCTCAGATTTCCATGCTGCAAAGAACACAACAGAGCTACTCAGGGTCTACTCAGGGTCTACTCCCTGTGTGGCTTTGGCCCCCATCTGAAGTGACATAATTTTTTTGCAGACTTCTGCAGAATTGTCAGGAATAGCTGTTAATTGACCATGGCTTCTTCTGGCCACATCCAGCACTTGCAAGATAAATCCAGAGCTAAGGACCCAAGTGTCTGGAAAGTTGCACAAAAGTCACACTGGTGCTGCCTACCCCTGCAAGACAGGTATTTTAGGATCACCTGAAGTTAAAGCACCAGCTGAACAGAGATGGCGAAAAAGCAGGTTCCTTTCTTGTTTAAAACTCCAGACTGTTGCACATACTGTGAGGCTAGTTGCAAATGCTGTTTCAATTTCTTCTTTATTTTTCATAGGAGGAAAAAGTCTGATGCAGTTACTATCTCTTTCCTATTGCATCATTAATGTACCAGATGGGCAGATGAGCAAATAATTCCTATCCCTTCTTCCACAACCTCAGTCCATATCTCTGAGCAAGTCAGATCCCCCATCGAGCCCTTTGTGTGTTTAGCCTGAGATTTTCACACCATTTGGTGTCAGGCAAGTTCCCTTCTAGTCTTTGAAATCCTTCCCTAGAGAAAAGCACTGCAAATGCTCTGGGCAGGGACTCTGTGCCATCATGTTTGCACGGATGTGACATAAATCCTGGTTTTCACCAGGCCTTCAGGTGTTTGTACAAGGCTACAGAGTCATTGTGATAATCCTCCTTTTCCATGCTCAGTGGAAAAGAAAAACAGGGATTGACAATAAAAAATGGAAGAATGGGAGGGAGAGGTATGCTAAAAGGAAGAAGAAGTGTAAAAATAAAATTACCCAGGACAAAAGCAGAAAATATAAAAAAGGGGTTTGCATGCAGGAAGAAGAGAAAATGAAGCAACAGTGCAGTGAGAAAAAATAAACACCAAAAATATAAAGAGGACTATTAACAGGTGGAATAGAACAGATTAATCAAAAGGACAAAAGAATGGTTCATGAGAGAACAGGGAAAAGAGAGAGCAAAGGGAACAGTGTGTACTGATAGCTGAGCACTCAGGAAAATTCAAATGATGGTGTTTAAGAAATCTTCTTGTGTTGCTTGGAATTAGGATGCTTTTGGCTCTGTTGCAGCACTGAGAGCGAAAGCCAATCTTCTTTGATCTGCTCCAGTGGTGCAGAATGACTCTAAGGGAATGTATCAATTAAGAAAATATTGAAATTGCTAGTACAGCACTTTACATATCTTAGGTTCCACTGAAAGTAGGTTGCATTGGAAAATAAATGAACCATGATACTGGCATGACGACAATCCACTGAGCTCTTTGTGGAAAAGGGTAGGAAAAGGTACAGTTATGCATGTTCTGTGGATCTTAATGATGACCACTGTGTTATAAAATTGCTGTCCTTTTTGTTGCTAGGGCTCACCTCCCATAGTAGCAGTGTAAAAGTGCTTCATGAATTTAGTAACCTTTTTCCCCATGAAAATGTATGCTGAACTCCTACCAGTTAATTTCCTTAAGGCATGAGCATAAAAACAGATCCCTAGTGCAAAATGTCAAATATCAGACAAGATTGGTCATGGGAGGAAAACTACAATGTTTAGAGGCTGGTGAGGACAGATTTAAAAACGATGGAGATGTAGAAAATTAGTTTACTCTATCAGAGAATGACCAAACTTTCAGGTGTTTAAACTCTCACAGCTCCTTGTGCAGAACTAGATCTTCTTCATTCCTGCACAAGGGATCTTGACACTGTGAGTCAAAGTTTTCTATTCCTGATGTACAAATGGGAAAAATAAGAGTTGAAAAATGCCTAATGATAAGCTCCTTCCAGTGTGTTTGTGCACCTACAGAAGTGCTTCTCACTCCCTGCTGTTATTTATTTAAATTGAGACATTTCAAAAGGACTTTCAAACACAGAAACTTCATTTTTCTTACCTAGGGCCACATAAAACATGACTGGAGATCATTAACCAGACTCATCAGGTCCATGGCTCTACTATTATCTGGCTTCACCAAACAAGAAATCATTTAATCTGCCTTCATCTTTGTCCTCTCATGAGTCTGCTGATCCCAGCTTCTGCCATTCATCTGGGATATAATGAGTGCCACATATAATGCAGAATATTAGGTCAGTCAGGAGCAGAGGGAGTTTTAATGTTGTGAGTCTTGTACTAAAACTGCAGCCTGTCATAGCTGTGCTGCTGCCTCCAGCCACGTATGCAGTCAATTCCCTTTTCCTGGCACTGTATAGAGTGTGAAGATCATGTCAAATAGCTTGATTTATATTTCCTTCGTCTTTGACAAAGATAAGAAAAGGAGATGTGTATCTGGGTGTTCTTTCTTTTTTTAACCATAGCCAAGTAACAATTGTAGGTGCATCTTTTATGATATGATTTTTTTCTGAATCAAAAGTGAGTAGAAAAACATCAGGTGCAGCAATATGCAGGAGCATATCCAGATTGATTTTGCTGTGGAAATAAAACAGGGAAATAACACTCTCAGTGCAGTGTGTTATCAGCCTTCAAAATTCCCATGAGGAAATTATGTAAATCTCTATTCAGTCAAAGTCAACAGACTTGTAGGAGAGTCAAACAAGGGTAATTCCAGATGAATCAAACAAGGGTAAAGTATGAGTACTGTGGAGGAGCACTCTGTCTGCTTTCCTGGTTGCAGGTGTTGTACACTGGACTTCCAGAGGCTGTTTAGGACAAGGGAAGGAAGAGCTGCAGTACAGATAGCCAGTACAGCTGGGAAACAGCTCAAGAAAGCTGGAAAAGAACTGCAGGTAATTTGGGGGTTGAGCTATCATTTCTGTATTTTTAACTATATGCTTGTCAATGAAATGTCATTTTAATACAGAAGTGAACATAAATTCTTTCTTTCTTTTTTTTTCTTTTTCCTACAAAAAAAGTAAAAATAAAAGAAGCTGAGGAGTATTTAGAGGGACAACTGTGTTAGAATTCTAAACCAATAGGATTTGATAAAATCATTAAGTGTATGTGTGTACCCAAACTGGTGGGTTTTGTACAGAGCAGTGGTTCCGGTCAAAACTGCTCTCCAGCCCAGCAGATGACTTAATAGGAGGGTTGTTTTGCATGCCTGGCTGGAAGTTATGAAAGGGACTGATAGGGCACAGGACGGAAACTGTGGAGGGAGGTTTCTCAACAGCCCATTGAGAGCAGTGACCCAGCATGGGCTGGAGAAAGATGCAAACAAGTGACAACAATACAGCCAAGGATTAGGATCTTTCAGCCTATAAATTTCCTGTAGGTGAATGCAAGAACTGAGCGGCTCTGCTTGGAGTTAGCCACCTGCATACACCTGTGTCCATATAATAATGGATATGGCACACATTAGCTCCCCATGCATGGAAGTCCTGCAAAGCTATTCTGGAGCTGTACAGCACCCCTTTCTTCCATAGCAAAGCTAAATGCGTTAATACATGTAATTATTCTGAGTAATACAATCCTAACTGAGAAGAAATAGAGCTAGAAATGACCCTCTGTTGTTCTGTAGACTTTCACGCAAATCCCCGTCTTAAACATTGGAAGAGATGTGATCTTCATCATAGCCAAATCCTGCTGATATTCTGTGAAAAATCAGCATTTCAGAGGGCAGCCAGCTTTTCATCATTGATCAGATAACCAAAAATGTGGCAAACACCTAACTGTGTGTTAATGCCACGCTGCCAGGGTGCAGCACAGGACTCCTTGCACAAGGGGGTCACTGCCAGCAGCTCCTGTGTCAAGTGTTCCTCCATCTCTCCCTGCAGTCTCTCAGCTCCAGGCCACAGGTCACTCTGTGTGTTCTCAGTGTGTGGTGGACACTCCCTTCTGCTTTTCAGATCATTGTCTCAGGCCATCCTCTCTCCATAGCATGGTTTCTAAGGACTTCCCCTTTCTCAAGGGTGAGCTGTTCATCCCCATATTGTTTCCACTGGTGAGAAGGTATGAGCAAGGTCACCTTCTCCTTTGGAGATATGGTCCCCAAAACCACTGCCTCCTTGTGCTTTCTCCTCAGGAGGGATGAAATCTCCCTCCTGGACCCAAAGCCAAAGCTGCAGGGGCAAGGGTTGCTCTGGTCCTGCCCATGCCAACTGTGCTGCCTACAGCAAAGAAACAAGAGGCACCATTATGTACTGAAAAAGCTTTCTGGCTTGTACTTGCACATTCATCCATGGGGGCTTTCATTCCTTTACTGTATTTATAGGTCCTTAGGCCTGGGAATATTGGTTTAAATGAGGCAAATGGTAACAGTTGAAGCTAAACCCAACACCTGCTTTCATAAGCTGTAGCTGTCATCTCTGTTCAGCTGTTCTCCATTCTCCTTCACAACAGGCCTGCCCATTGTAATCAACATGCAAATTCTCATTGGCTTCACTGGCCAGGTCCAATCTCCCTAGGAAAGCTCAGGGTTAGGAAACCTGCACCACTGACCACAGAGGCATGGACAAAACATTAAACTCTGTGCATGGTTGTTGGGCATCACTGCACAGCATTTGCATTCTTCTTTTGTTTGACTGCAGGTGGAGGTGTAGCCAACATCTCTTGAAAGAAGGCCATGTGCTCTTTTAATATTTTACTTGAGCCGCTTACATCCATAGAAGGGAATGACCTTTTAACTATGTCTCTCGTCTAGTTTCATTCTCATGGTCAATGAATCACACCACAAGCTTTGATTGACCGAGTGTGAAAATTACACCATAAGGTCATCTGTCTCTTTGAAAAAGCAGCTGTTCCATTTTTTCTGTCTAATTGAGTTTGTCCTGCTGAGAAGGACATGAAGTTTCTTTCATATTTCAACATGATGAGTTCTTTGCATAATTTCAGTGAATTTGGAGTAGGAGAGGGACTGCTTCTGCTTATTGCTACTTCATTCTCAGAGGAAATGTAGGAGGCTGATTTCATTATCGATGAAATGTAACTCACACAGGCTGCTTAATGGCATTCCTGCACCAACGTGATGTGTGGTGATGAGAGCCCTCTATATTTCACCTACTGCTGTCAGGTTGGCAATAGCTTGGACTGCTGCAGAGGCACTGCTTGAATTCCCCTGGAGTAAAGAGCACCTGTACAAGAGACAATTCTCCCATTCCTCTTTGGCTGACTAAATGGCAAAATGGTGCCTTGTTATCCTGTTTCTCTGCAGCATTGTTCAAGGGAGAATGGAGGAGAAAGAAATATAAACAGCACAAAAATAAAAACACAACCAGAAAAAAAAGAAAAAAATAACCCAACTCCCTTAAAAATTAAAGAGCTGCTTGAGGACTCTCTCCTTCCCTACATGTTAAGTACAGCCTTGAGCATCCAGCTTATAGCAGGGAATAACCAAAGCTGAATCACAGAAACTTCTTATTGCTCTGCCTGTATTTGGGCAAGCTCACAGGTGCAAGTGGTGGCAAGACAAGGCTAAGACTATTACTCAAGCCATTTTGAGATAAGGAAGCAAAACTGCTTCTCTTAGAATCATAAAAGCAAGACAAGGTCAAATCTATGAAACCTTTATTTAGGTCATTAAATGAAAGCAATACAGACTGTGTAAAACACTGTCTTCAGCTTCTTTACAGAAGTGTTTTTCTGCTGAAGCTAATCATCTTCAGTTCCAGTGATTTTTATGCGAGGGTTCAGCCAGGTTCCAGACTATAAAGTGAACAGCCTCCTGGGAGGAAAAGCAGAGGTTTGTGTCTGTGTGCAACACTATTGTGCCTGTCCAGAAAAAGCCCTGTTGCTATTCAGAGCAACACTTTCCACAGTCAGTATAGTCACTATTCTGATTAGCACTGTGGTTTATCAGCGAGGACATGCAGGAGACCACTGTGGAGCCAGCCTTGCTGTAGGAAGGGACAAAAGGTACTTACCAAGGGTCCCTCTAGCCTCATCCTGCCTCCAGCAGTGCCCAGGTCCAGAAGTCTAGGAAGAAGCTTAAGCAACTGGATAAATTATCTTTTCCCTCTAATATAACTCGTTTCTTTTACCTTTTTTTTCTTTTTTTTTTCTTTCTTTGAAAAAGAGACATTGCAAACCATTTGGACCATAATTTCTTAACAGCCACATTTTCTTTATTAGCAACTTCATTGTGAAAATAATTTAGCTCCTTATCCCCTCCCTTATTGCTTATTCCAGCAAATGTCCCAGCTTCAGTGAGAAGGCAACTCAGGGCCCAGGTCACACAGAGACCATCAGAGATGAAGAGCAGCAGATCCTATTATGGTTTTATGCTGTCATGATAAACCTATACTGTTTTATTATTGTCCTTAGCTTAGATACTTCATCTGCACTCAGTTATAATGCAAGTGGAAAGTTGTATCAGGGAAGTGTAATAGGCTACTAATTTCTCCCTCAAGCCTTTAGCCACAACATCTCTATTGAAATATCTAGAAATTTAATAGAAGGACTGAATGTTGCTGGAATCTTTTCTGCTATAATAATATGAACTTTCTTCCAAGGTCACTGCGTTCTTGGGTAGCCAATAAGCTTTGATGCTCATTAACAGCTAAAACAAGCCTAAGCTTTAATCAAAGGTGCATTAACTCACATCCTGTTGTTTGGCTCTATGATTGCAAAACTAAAATGACTGAACACAATGTGGCAACATGCATGCTTTAGTAAGCACTGCTGCCAACTGTTCTTGGCATAAAATGAGTTGACTCATCTTGAAAATAGGCCTCTGTTCCTTAAAACTGGGGCAGAATGCAAATGCCTGCCTTGCTGACCATCACTCACATCATTACCAGAGTTACTTGTGGAGCACCAATGCACACTCTCAGAAGAGATCTGCAAAAGATGTGTCCTGTTAAGCTGATGTATTGCAGTAAGATGAAATCACTGGTATGATCAGATAAACCTGTAGACTACAAGTAAACCTAATGCAGACTACAAGTGTTTTGGGAGGTCTGTCTGTGTAAACAGTCTGTCTGAGCTGAGCTCATTCTTTCTGGAAAGTAAAATACTGTGTACTCATTTTGTTGGTTCCTTGGGGATGTGCACTCCATTATCCTAACCTTGAAACTAACAGGTGTCAGGAGACAGAAAGCATGTAAGGGAAAAGAACAGTTTGTGTGTGGGGAGCGATTACTAATGAATGGTGCTCTCCTGAAAAGGCTTGCTCTGGACACTGGATACATTGCTTTTCATTTCTTTGTAATCTTAGCTAAGTTATACTATGTGAGAGAATAGATTTACATTTTCCCACTCGGTTTTATGCAAAGGGGATGGTAGCTATTCAGATTTTGACTGATTTTCCTTCATTATTTCATGTCACAAGAGGCTACAAATGTAAGATGATAATACAGAAGGTCTGTAACAGGACCTGTGCAAAGTGCTGGGTTGAGCTGGATATGGCACACATTAGCTCCCCATGCATGGAAGTCCTGCAAAGCTATTCTGGAGCTGTACAGCACCCCTTTCTTCCATAGCAAAGCTATATGCCCTAATGCATGTAACTAATTAATTATCTAACGGAGAAGAAATAGAGCTAGAAATGACCCTCTGTTGCTCTGTAGGCTTTCATCCAAATCCCTGTCTTAAACACTGGAAGAGATGGGATCTTCATCATAGTCAAATCCTGCTTGTACTCTGTGAAAAAACTATTATTATGAATAATAGTTATGACCATACTAATAATATATAAATTCCTAGTACATTGGAGACATTAAGGAAAGAAGAAGAAAAAAAAGAAAAAGAAAAAGAAAAAGAAAAAGAAAAAGAAAAAGAAAAAGAAAAAGAAAAAGAAAAAGAAAAAGAAAAAGAAAAAGAGAAAAAGAGGAAAAGAGGGGGGAAAAGGAAGTAAGAAAAAAAAAAAAGGAAAAAAAGGAAAAAAGAAAGAAAGGACAAGGTAAGAATCCAAATGTAATTGGGTTAAAAGGAGAATTGCCTTTCTCACCCTAGACCCTTCTTAGAATCAGGGCAGCCTTTTTCCACAACCTGGACTGGGATGATGAAGTAAACCTTTGCTAATTTTCCCTCCCTTTTCCCCTCTGCTCCATCATCCCAGTGTGAGGAAGGCTTAGTATCACTGGCTTGGTACAACCAGTTTTTCACATAAAAGGTCTGAGTCTGGGAAGTGGCAAATATCTGGGCACCCATCCCACTGGCTGGAGCAGTGGTGTGCTGCAGAGCTCAGATAACAAGTGACTGCCTCCAAAGGCACCAGTTTCCTAGATAGTTTTTGGTTAGTGCTCCTCATTCAGCTGGCAGCACAGGGAGAGAATATAGGATGAGTCTCACAGGAGCTGGAGTGTTACTCACCCCTGCTCTTTCTGGGAAATCTGGTGTTTGCGCCTTTGAGCTTTTTTGGTTTTTTTGGTTTTTTTTTTTTTTGCACTGCCATGTGTTTTTGAACCCATAGGTGTATTGTATTGTGGACCTTGTGATCAGTGACTGGGGCAGGCTGAACTCAGGAGCTCAGCATGATCTTTCCAGACTTCCCCTTCCACCAAGTAAAAGTAACTGCAGCAGCAAACAAGCAAATGGATGGAGAACAGAAAAAAGGACTGCAGGCACTGGGATGCCTTTATGGCAATTTATTGAAATTTTGTGGCAATTTATAGAAAGCATTTTTGGCTTCCAGCTCGCAGGTAGTGAGGTTAAGAATGATACTTTTCTAAAATTGAATGCCGGCTTGTGCTTTTCCACTCATGGCATACCACTGCCTGGAGATTTGGCAAGAGGCTCTGCAGCAGTGACCCAGGACAGGCAAGCATTGCTTGTTTAGTAAAGAGCAAAGTCTTGAACATGGGTATTTATACTGCATGCCATCACGCACATGCTGGGCAGCGTGAGCAGTTACATAAACTCCTGGAGAATTTTCCCTAATTCAGGACAGAGTCCAGGCAGCTTTACACCAGGACCACAGAATGGCCAACCTCAGCCTCCTTGTCCAGGCCAGTGCCATTCTGGCCCCTCCAGCCCTCCCAGCAGAAATGCACAGCACAGCTTGCTATGGCTCCCCTGGCAGAGGTCTCCTCACTGTGGTTGGGTGATTCCTGAAGGGTGCAGAGTGCTCTGTCCCTGGCAAAAGTGCAGAGTCAAGCTGCTGGTGCAGGAGTGTTTGGAGAGGGCAAGTGCAGCTTTCTGGATGATTCAGAGGTGTTGACACACCATGGCGGCATAGCTGTTGATTTTTGTAGCTGTTTGCCCTGTTTTCCTTCAGGAAGTCATGTCCCCAAAGCTGGGGTGACAGGAAAACTCGTGAGTCAGCTCCCAAACCAGCAGAGCCCTCAGTCCAGTGTGTTCTGGGAAGTGCCATTGACCTGGGGTCACGCTGTGAAGCTCTGCTGTAAACTGCAGCTGCGTAGGAGCTGATTCACATCCCTTTCATCTCTTTCTGATGAAACTTTCAGCAACAATTTTTGTGTCTTTCCTTCATCTTTCATTGCTTGTGGGTCAACCCGAAATCAGGAATGAAATGCTCCTGCAAAAGCATAAGAGGAAGCTCCAGTACACCTGCTTGAGCAAAGGTGTTTCTTTTCCTCAGTCTAATTGTCCATGTGTCTGTCAGTCTGACAGCTGGGTTATGATCTAAAATCTGGGCCTGATTGAAGAGCTTCAGAGAAGTTCTCTGTGCTTTAGAGAGAGTCTTTCTATTAAATAGAAACAGATGTCCAATCCATTATTTGAAATTTCAGTCCGAGACTTGCTTTTGTTGGGCATTTTTCTGGGCCTTGAGGGATGGACCTAGCAAAGAGAAATGGCCTGATTCTAAATTTCCAGACACTGTGGTGTAGTGGTGAGAACAAAACCCAACATTTTTTCTTTATTCTTGATTTTAGAATGGTATTCAAAGACCTCAGCTGACAAGAACCACTGCACAAATGCATAGTGGAAACCCATCTCTCTTGCAAAGAATTTCAAGATGATGGTCAGTGAGAGCATTAATACTTCATATAAATTCTGCAGGGGGAAGAAACCAAACCACACACATGAAGGAACCAAACCACACACAGGAAGGAATTAGCTTAGATCATATGAGCTATCTACTTTGACTAGCCAAAGAAATCAGGTTTTTTTGATGGTGATTGACCTTAATTTTAGATCAATGTTGAAGACCAGTGTTTGTGCCTCTCCACTGACGGGGGGAAGAGCCTGCTTGACTGGCATAGAGAAGGTGACTAATTTTTAGGTGGATAAATTCAAGTGAGATCAGTCCCAGCCTTGTCTCCATTTTCACTACAGCAGGGCTAAGAACTCTAATTGGAGCACTCTCAAAGGGCAACATGTACTCTGGCTTTGTCATCTGTTAGCACTTGGTTCATTTAGTAGCCTTTGCATAGTGTTCAGATCCTTACAAAAAACCTTTCTTTGTCCTCTCCATCAAAAGCAAAGTCAGAAAATTTTAATCATGGTGTCAGAAAGGCTTTGACACAGTCTTACATCACAGGCCACTAAAATACTGTTGAGATGAATCTACAGTAAGATGGGCACCAGAATACCTTAGAAAAGTGAAGTCAGATGGTAGTCACTGAGGGTTTACTGCCTAATTGAAGGCTACATTGTGTGAGATTTGACAAGTGTCCATCCATCCATCTATCCATCCATCCTCAGGATGATGAAATAGACTGTATATTCATTTAGTCAGGGGTTGAGAGTCTAGAAGGGACTGGCATGATGAGTGAGATTTCAAGGGATTATGAAAAATCAGAGCACTAGTTTTAAATAGCCAGTGTGGGGCTAAGTGAGGACACAGGCTTAGGAAGAATGAGTTGCAGGTATGGAAATGAACATGTAGGAAAAAACTTGAGGGAGTGGATAATAATCAAAAACTGAAGTGCTACACTGATGAGAAAAATATCCAATCACCAAGTGAGGACACTTAAATGGGAAGGCCTTAATGTAAACCAGCTAATACAGCTGTTCCACTTCACTTAAAGAGGGGTGGAAGGAATCTTATGGAAACTTACTAAGATACTCCAGAAAACATAACCCATTAAAAAAAAATTGAAAGAACTGGCACTGCACAGTCCAGAGGAGAAAAATCTGAAGGAAATGTAGGCTGCAGTCTTCAAATATGTAAAAGATCATTGTGGTGGTTGATTTCATGCATCACCCATATTCTGCCTTAGGTGAACAAGGAGCAAGAAGATGAGATTACAGTAGAGGAAATAGAGCACAGATGTTTAAGCTGCAGAGTACTTCAAGAGACTGAGGAGCTTTAATCACTGGCAGTTTTTAATGATGAGATCTCTTCAACCCTATATTCTAGAAATCAGTGATCTCACCCACTTTATGGTGAACAAACACACATGACCAAGCGCCTGGAATAATTTTCAGAAAAGAACAATTTTTCAGCAATGGCACCTCTTCCTGCTGGTGCTCTAATCCTTGCTAGAACTTACATCTCTATCCTCCCCCAGTCCCACATTTCCCTAGTTGCCAGAAAGAGTGATTTGGCCTAGCTTGAAGCCTGCATTTTAGCTTACAGAAGTAAAACACTGCTCATACTGTCCATGTGCACATGGTGGCCTTTGAGACTTTTTGGCAGAGCACTTGGCAGGCAGTGCAGATCCTCTCCATCTTGGGGCTCAACTTCCCCAGAATCATTTCGTCATCTCTTCAAGCAAAATAAAAGCAGTTCTGGGGGTGGAGCTGAGGAGTGGTTGTTAAAATCTCTCTTTCCTCAGTGTAAGCAGCATCTTTATGAAGACAGCGAAGTACTACCAGCTGGAGAATTAATTTAGAAATTTCCTTTTATGGAAGAAGTCTTTTTCTAACACTACTAAAGAGAAGCTTTTAAAGAACAGTACTAATTTGAAAAGCTTACTGTTTCCTTTTAGGCTGCAGATTCAGTCTAAATAAAGAGTATCTTCCCATTGCAGTGCAGACATTTTCAAGTGCACTGACAGCAACAGGGAGATTTTGGTTATCAGTGAATCTGTC
Source organism: Lichenostomus cassidix (assembly GCF_008360975.1). Classification (NCBI taxonomy): domain Eukaryota; kingdom Metazoa; phylum Chordata; class Aves; order Passeriformes; family Meliphagidae; genus Lichenostomus; species Lichenostomus cassidix. Next base: position 36,229,567 of record NC_139480.1, on the reverse strand, counting down.
TGTGTTTTATTCGCCTAACAAAATAATTTTGTTGTTCAACATTAGACATCCGTATCAGATGGGTGGAATCTAATTCTCCTCATTGGAGACAGATCCAGCTGTGCCAGTGGATGGAAGAAAGGGGGGAGGGAGAAACAGGGTGAGCTGTGTAATTGAATGGCCACAGCTACTCCGTGCAGCTGAGGGGGCTGTGCAGGATGCAGCAGCGATGCTGATGAGAGGAGGGGAGACTTCAGTCACCTTCATCCCTCCCTCCTCAGTCCATCTGTACCTGGCTGTGAGCCTCCAGGCAACCTGCCTGCTACTCACGTGCAGTAATGCTGCTTGTTCTGTGCAATCCTGTGCTGATGTAGGAATCCTGTTCCTAAAGAGAAGACACTGGATGTTATTCTGGATTCTCGTTCTGCCAAGAATGGGTGCTTTGCTTTTGATTTTTCTACAGGTCTCTTGTGCCTAACTGTGTCAGCCTGCATTTTGCCTTAACTCTATATTCTTGCTTGTATTTGCCATTAGGCTAGCATGCTAACAAACTTTGCTGGTTTGGGACTTAGTGACAATTTTGGGAGGTGTCTATCACCCAGAACTCCAGGGTGACATCATCTGTAACTGAGTGGAACAGAAACTGGGGTTAATCTGTACAAGAAGCTTACAGACTGTGTCAGCTCCAAACCCTGCTGGATCCTTAATGTCCTTTTTCTCTCCAGCCTTAGTTGATGTTGTCACCTCCTTCCTAGTTTGTAGAAGACCTGGATTCAGAAAGACAAAACATTTCCTTTGGATTGATCTGGAATGACTTCTTATGGGCTGGCACTGACACAGCTTTCTGCTATGCCTTAGCCTGATGTTGTAGACATTTTCAACTAAAGCAACAACCTGTTTCAGAGGAGTTTGACTCATTTAATCGGTGCGTAGGATCAGTGCCCAATTTGCATTCTCCTAAAGGAGGTTTTTTTCTCTTTTCACATTATGTCAACAAACCATGAACTTGTCAAATTCTGCTGCTTCACTGTAATTGCAACGTGGGCATGAGAAATTATTCACAGAGTCAAAGGCAGAGATGTGGCTCCATAAATATATTTGTCAAACTGACCTCAAGCTGGCAGGCAGGCAGTACCAGTGCCAAAAAATATTTAGCAGGTGCAAGCATGCCAGCCACTTCTGGTATGCAGTATGTTTCTTTAGCAAGTAGATGGGCTCTATGTGCTGTTTCAATATCTGTGGACAATTCTCGCATGTGCTTCTATTTATTTGCCATGGTATTTTGACTGATGCTATGCAGAGCTGCACTTGACAGCCAAGCACCTCACAAACCCATTCTCTCTTCTCTTTTTTGACTTCTTCCCCAGCTGCACAGTCTGTACTTTTTATCGTTTTCCAAGTGATTGGAATCCATTCTACCTTCAGAGAGTTGAACAGGGTACAAGCAAGAGAGCAAACAGGCCCACCAGACAGACCCAGGGGAGACAGGATGGGGAGAAAAAAAAGCAGTGAAGAGTCAGGACAAGAAACAGATGAAGCATAAGTGATTTCAGCAATACATCATCTACAATTAAAAAAAAAAAAAATCACTCTTTATAGTGAGGGGGAAGCTTCATTAAATGGCCACAGTGAAAAAAAAAAGGAAAAAAGGAAAAAAGACACTAAGACAAGTGAACAAGAAGCATAAAGCCATGCATATGAGACTTGCTTACCAGTATTCTTTATATATCAGCATCTTTCTTTAAGCAGGTTGGTTATATTTCACTCTTTTTCAGCCTGGACAGAGGGCTATTAAAGCACAAGACAGCTAGGGTAACAAATGGGTGTGGAGCTTGCAGAATACAGGCTTTGAGCGTATTTAAGGCTTCACACACATATAATGAGATAATGAGATGCATGTGAAAGGTTTTGTTTTGATTTGTTTTGTTTTGTTCTGTTTTTATGTTAACACCAGTGATTTGCTTTGTCTTCCTGTGAGCCCAAGGGATTTTTGACACACATATGCCAGGTTTGCTGCTATTGTGAAGAAGAAAAGGGGCAGGAAACCCAGGAAATAATGGCAGAGAGCCAGTCATGGAGCCAAAACAAAGGAAGTGGCATTAGAAGCCATAAAAGTGAGATGTGACTGTAGGCAGAACCAAATCCAGCTTGTCTGAATCCAGACCAAACTCATCTGAAATGTTCACAAGGTGCTTCCTAGTAGTTTAATGCCTGGAGTGACTAAGGCTGAAATTCACTGAGCACTTTAACCTGGTGTAAGATGACTTTCTTGCTGAAAGAAACTGATTTTGTGCTTGTTGGCAGGTGAGGTTTCTCACATGGAGCCAGAAGGAACAGAAAAAATGGGAACAGAAGAGGAATATGTGGAAAACATGGAAGGTACTTTGTTCAAATCCAGATCCAGTTCTGACCAGCTTGGGAATGAGACAATTGCTTCTTCTATATGGTTCTCATGCAATAAAATTGGAGCATAAGACCTGGCTTGACATTTTTTTTTTACTTTTTTATTATAATATTGGTTGAAAGAAGCTTTCCTTGCAGTTCCCCTGTGTGAAAAAAGCACAGGACTGATATGCAGCCTTGTGCCACTGGATCTAAAACCAGAGTCAATTGTCCTCACAGAAATAAGCTGAAGGCATGAGTGAATAAACAGGATTGGAACAAACTGGGGGATAATGGAAGAGTGGAGCTCCTATTGTCACTTAGACCAGACTGCAGAGGCCTGGCTAACGTCAGCTCTCCACTCCTGACTGCACCTCGCTCACCTCCTCCCCCTCCTGCAGCAACAAAACCACCTTGGAAGCTTAGAGTACAGCACATTATGGGGACATCTGCCAGAAACTACACCCAAGCTGTTGTGGATGAATGTCAGATGGGTAAGGTTGGTCACAGTCAATAAAAATGCATGGAAGGTAATTTAATCATTCCGTGAAGAGAAACACAGGACAAAGCTTTTCTTCCTACACATGGGGCTGTAAAAAGGCTTTAGAGCCAGGCATCCCCATTCCTCTCTGCAGCATGTAGAGTCAGGGGCAAGATTCCCCTTCTCCCCATCCCACCTTCAGGCTCACTCCTGTCAGTCTGTCATCTCTTCTCTTGGGCAGCCCAGCACTTACAGAGTTTGGAGGCAGCAAGCAGAGAGGTGCACATCAGTGCTCACGGGAGAACCTGAATTTGGGCTTCCCATTCCCTGTCCAATTCCCTTCTCCAGCAGGATGCTGCACAGAACTTGACCCTCAGTCCTTCTGCCCATAGGTTGCTTGGAGGAAAACCAGAAACTCTCCTGGTGTCTTAGACATAATGGCTTCTTGGGAGGTTTTTTTGCAGGCCGCTGTTATACTCAGATACCTGTAACTCACCTGACATGCAAGTGCTCTTTGAATCCTATCTTTTTATCTGTGTGGCTTTGATAACATCAATGGGTTTGTGCCCACCTAGCTTTTTCTTTTATGAACACATAAGATACAGAAGACATTTTTACAGAGTATAATTAATGTAATTCATGCCAGAAACTGCAGTGGCATCATTATTGTAATAAAAATCCCATACTTGTTCCTAACTTTAATATTGCCTAATCTCTGGCTGTAAAATTGTATATTGTGATGTTTGGAGCACATATCATGGGTTTTTAAATCATGCTGGTGTTCACCATTGGCATTTATAATGTTTTTTGTCACGATCATTATTTTCTCATCCTGCTCTGAAAGCTGCCTAGGAGTTACACATTCCTTTGTCAACATTTCTGGAACAAATGTGCTCCTCTATTTCTAAAGCCCATGGTAATGCCTGCTTCAGAAAGTTTGTATGTGGAATCTGGTGAATATCTCACAGATGTAGAGTAGGACCTCCCTATCAGGCATTGGATCTGACCAGATGAAATTTATAACATCTGCTGTTCCTAGTCAGGCACAGCTTTCTGTTATTCCAGCTGTTGCTGAGCATGCATTAAGCACTTCAATTAGTTCAACCTCCTCCTAATGTTACAGCAGCTTGTTTTTTTGCTGCCAGAGAAGAAATATTTTTCAAACCTAAAAGATTTATTTGTAGCTGTGATGTTGATACACCCTGTAATGGGCTTTCAGATTTTAGGCCAAAATACCAGAAGCCCCAACTGTCAATAGAATAACAGATTGCATGGCATCACCCTTCTCTGGAATTCAAAGAGTGCTATAAATGGGTAATGAATTCCCTATTCTGCACTTAGGAAGAATGAAAAATAGAAAGGATTAAGACTGGAAACAACCTGCTGTGAATTAAGATGGAGAAACCCAAAACTTTTGCCCTGGGATCTACTAGACAGTGCTGCTTACTGTTGGCTGCTTTTAGCTGATGTGTGTTTTGCTTCAGGTACATTAAGTTCCTACCACCATTTGTTGCTGTGGTGCATATGCAGGACTCATTTTAGCCATGCTGTGGTACTTCAGTTCAGAGGACTGAGGACTGGAGTGTGTTTAAAGGAAAGACAAGTGTTGGTACAGACCTTTCAGCAATGTTCCCCATCTCTAATTCAGTGTGACACTCCCTCCCAGTGCTTCACAGCATCACATCTCCCAGAGGTTTTGCTGCTTAGAACCTGTGGCCAGTGGCACTGTAAAAACTGTGCCTTTGATTTAGAGGGACATGAAGACTTTTAATAAGGTCATTTTTTCTTGTTAGTGTCTCTGTCAAGAGAATGAGGCATCATATTTTAATGGCCAATATATTTTGTTAATTATGGCATTTCATTATTTTTCTTTGACCTTGTCAACAGCCAGCATTTTGATCGTGTATATACATTAAATGCATTAATGCCCCTCTTTCTAATAATCCAAGCTGTCAAGCAGGGGTTCAATAGTCAGGCAGCAGCTCTGTGGAATAATGAAAAGATCAAAGCAGTGCCATGAACTTCCCCAGTTTGTGCAGCATACAAGGCAATCACTTTGCAATATTTCATTTCTGTGACAACAGCTGGAGGAGGGCACCAGGCTCCTCTCTGCATAGAGACCTGCACAGAGAGCAGCAGAGTAAGCCCAAGCAGTTGTCACTGGCACTGTGGCAAACAAAAGCAGCCTGCAATAAATGGCAAAGAGACACAAGGTCGGAGGATATGGCCTTCTGTGCATTGTCAGGGAAATGGGAGCTCTGTCCCTGATGCAGGAGAATGGAGTGCTGTGCAGGGGGCCTCTTACAACACAGCTGCACATCTAAAATTGTTTTGCTTCAATTAATTACTTCATGTCCTTCTCCCTTTCTGTGTCCACATCCTCTCCTCCTTTGTCAAAACCTGAAGCAAAGAAAATCCCTGAAAAGTCTCAAAAACTATTGTCCTTGTTTTTCAGTAGTACTTCTCTGAAAGCACACTGATTTGTGCACCTTTTGCCTGAGAATATTTTCTCCTGATGATTCTTCTTCATTTTTCTTGGGGTTTTTTTTGCCTCCTATGCTGGGGGAATCAGTGCCACTTTGATAAAATGTGAAGTTGCAGTGGCTTTTCAATAATTCATCATTTGATCCTTTGGTCATTGTGGCTCATTATCTATGTGGGAGCAGTGATATCTCCTGCCTTGTGTGAGTTACTTGTGGGAGAAAAGCCAAACATATCTAGCATCTGTTATGGCTTTCCTTCCCAGTGTTTGGGATTCTAAATATCTATTAGCACACATTTTTTCTGCATTTTTTTACGAAGGGCAAACAGGCAAACACAGAGACCTGACTGTAAAGCTCACTTACTGCAGTCTGACTGGACTAATTGAAAACAAAACAATGGAATGATACTGTTAAGGGTATAATTAAAGCAGAATCTATAAATCAATGGGTTCAAATTATGCAGCCAGTAAATTCATCAAGCGTGTAATGAAATCATATTGTGAAGTTAACACTAGAAGCAATGGGGTTGTATTAGTTTGTCTTCAAACGGTTTATGGTGGAGCCAGCTTCCTTCCAGTGTCAGCCCATGGGCAGTGGTGGCTCATACGGTGGGTGCCCTGAGCCTATTGGCAGAGAAGAACCATTGACATGAAAATCCCAAAGCACCAATTTCGATTCAATTTGCACCAGTTTCCTTAGAGCCTGGTCAAGGGATGGTGCCTGGTTGGTGAAAATCCCTCATGGCTTTGCACAGTCAACAATTCCATTTCAACAGTCTCTGTTAACATATTTTTGTTCTGGTTTCTCCGTTTCCATAGAACAATACAAGTTTTCCCCAGCAGTGAATCAATCATTGTTTGTAGCAGATTTGTATAATGTTACTTTTCAATTCAGAAGCTAATGACTAGCACAATGGCACCTTGGCGTTTATTTCTGGGAACCAATCCTCTTGTAAAGCACACCCATATGCACACTTATTGAAGGTGTCTCTTCATTCAACAAAGACAAAAGGATGAGTCTGCACTCCTGCTGCTCAGAGACTCAGGAGCTGTGAGCTCTCTCATGGCAGTCTCTGATTGCCTTTAATTTTATAGGGATTTACTCTTGTTAGATTGAGCTCATTTTTAGAGATGCTTCCAATTTTCATGGCTCTGCTCTGTGAGCAAGTCGTGCCTGGTTACAGGTTCTTCTTCGATGTCACTCATCCCAGTAGTCCTCTCTCCTCATCTCACCTGAAGTCAAAAGCACAGATTCCTTGGCTGATGGAGCACTGCAGTGACTGGACCAGGCTGAGTGTAAATACCCAGTGTTGGTGTGGCCTCTCCACCTAAGCTGGCTCTGCTGCTGCCCCGGGGCTGGGAGTGGCACAGCAGCAGCTCCACGGAAATGGAAGAGCCAGCCGCAGGCAGGTGAGGGGCTGAGGCCACAGCGGGAGACGGTGAGGAGCAGGAGGCTGTGTTGGCATCAGTGCGTAGCAGATCAAAAATAGAGTCTGGAGGAGGTTTACACTGCCCATGTTTTGGCTGCCCTGTTGTGATCTGGAGTGAGCAGCTTCCAGGGGCAGAGAAATGCGAGTGGAGCTGGAGACAGTCCCTCCTAGCCCGCTCCTCATTCTGAGGTTGCAGGTGGAAATCCTATCCAGGAATGCAGGGGGAAAAGCTCTTCTGGGGCCACCAGAGCCCTCACAGCACCTCTCCACACAAGGTAAACAGCCTTTTATCCAACATCCTGCACCACCTGTCATGTCCCTCAGCATGGTCTGAGTCACATTTTATATCCAGTGACTTCCAGTGACTATCCCTTTAGTTCCCTCTATTATTAGTTTGGTTTATTTTGGTTTGAACCATGATGCAGAAGTCATATTTGCCTTGGGAGTGTCCTCTTTCCACCCCATCATCACCACTCCCCCAACAGCTGTTTCTAATCTCTCTGTTTTGTTTTTAATCTCCTTTTGGGGGTAGAGTGATACTATTTACCACCCTCTCAACAAGGCAGCTACTGCCAATGCAGGAGTATGTGTTACTTGCATTCATCATGAGGAGGAGCATTGCAGAGCCAAATACAGGCTTGGGAGAGGCAAAAATTATTCCAGCCCAACATATGAGTCAGGTTGTTGTGAGGAAAAGCAGTACTTTGCTCATGACAACAGCACATGAAAAGGACTCTAGAAATACAACTAAAGTATTCCCTTGTGCATTCTGTTAAACATCTGGGGGACTGTAAGCAACAGTTACCTCTTCAATAAGGAAAAATACCAAGTCCTGCAGGCTGGGAGAAATAACATCCCCACGCACCAATATGTGCTGATCAGGGGGACTTAGATGACTTCCAGAGCCCTTCCATCCTCAACCATTCTCTGATGCTGGGCTTCTACCTGCTTACTAGAAGGGGCTTTTGGTACATGTCATAGAAGGAGGTTTCACTATTTTAGTCAAATCACTTCTTTCCTTATATGATTAAGGAATCCTTAATGATTCCTTGTAATCACTCCCTTCATCTGTGCTTTTTTCTAATTTTGCCACCAGCTTGGCTGGTAGCAAGGAACTTTAAAAAAGGTCTACACCAATAAAGGCAAAAAGGTACACACCTCTGAATGTCTGTTCCTCTGACAAGATAAGCGAAATGCCAGGCTCTGAGGGCATGAGCTGGTGAGGCCAGAAAGCACTGTTGCAAAAGTCTCACAGATGGAATATACCTGCCTGACAGCTAGAACACCCACTTTGCAGAGCTTATTCAGGCAAGGACCATGCCCAAAGCAGTGGCATTTTGCCAGGAAAAGCGGTAGGTCCTTGAAATTATTTTTCAGCATAGTCTGACGTAAAACCTTCTTCAGCTAATCTGGGCTGCTGTGACACTATATATTTTGATAACCAAATAAGTGACTTTCATGCAATAAAATCCCATTGACTTCAATGACTTGGGGAAAAAACCCCAAACTTGTTTCAGGGGCTTTGAATTCTTTTTCACCTTAGAAGAATGCAAGCATTGACGTTTGCATTACTTAGAGAATGTGCAGTAAATCTACACTGAAAATGTCATTTCTCCTGATCCAGCTGAAACACAGCAAGCAGCAGAAGCAATTGCAGTTGTGTGTGCTGGGCTGCCCTCCACACTCTACACAACTTGGTTACTTGATTTGCAGAAGAAATTGCCCTTAAGTAAATGTGAAAGCAAAGATTTTGACAACAGGTGCAGCTCAGTTTTAGAAAGAAAAGAGGGAGGACAGAGAATGGGAAGAAGGAAGGAAGGAAGGAAGGAAGGAAGGAAGGAAGGAAGGAAGGAAGGAAGGAAGGAAGGAAGGAAGGAAGGAAGGAAGGAAGGAAGGAAGGAAGGAAGGAAGGAAGGAAGGAAGGAAGGAAGGAAGGAAGGAAGGAAGGAAGGGAAGGAAGGAGGAAGGAAGGAAGGGAGGGAGGGAGGGGGAGGGAGGGAGGGGAGGGGAGGGGAGGGGAGGGGAGGGGAGGGAGAATGGGGAGTAAAACTTAGGTATTTTTTAAAGAAAAAAATAAGGGCTTTAACACTAACCTAAGAATCCATTTTATGCAGATAATTTCCACTAAAGGGAACATGATTTTGAAGATGTGGTAACATTGCAGTAATTACATTCAAAGTAATGTAAACTGTATATTCACACCATCTAAAGTGCTGAACATCTCTTCCTCCAGGTGTTGGGGCAGAGCACAAAATCTGCTATGATGACCAGTTCTGTGGGTATTTGGCTAAACTAAAAGCAGGGACAAATTAAAGCCAGAATCTCTTGAACTCAGAAAAATAGGAAAATACAAAAAGTCTTAAATGAACAGTAGCCTTAGCTTATTCACAGTCAAAATTAATCTGGTACTATGATGAAAAAAACTGTAACTAGAAAAGACAGTCTACGGCTCCTACTGGATCTTGTCCAGAGTTTATATCCAAATGTGTCAAATTGATCAGCTTATGCATTTAATAAAGCCTTTGAGTTAAAAAACAATCAATATTTCAGTTTCTTCTCAAAGCTAAACAGTGTTTTCTGCTGATCCATGAGGGCAGAAGAAAAAAAGAAAAGTAAGTGTATATGTTAGAGGATATGTCTGGTCTATCTGAGGTTGGGCAAAATGTAAAATTTTCGATGCTAGAACCATGAAGGAGGAATATTTTAAAATTATATGTTAATATAGTTTATCCTTTTAGAGGATTATTCCTTTTAGGGGAGTAATCTCCTCTGGCATCCTCATTATGTATCTTAGAATGAAAGAAAAATTAAAAATGGGCAAATGTACAAGCTAACAGCTTTTGTTAGTCAATATAAGCATCCAGAAATCTGAATATTTACCAGACTGTCCTAGATCTGGGAAGAGGGACAAGAATCTCCAGAAGAAATATTTTCCAGACTCTGTAATTGAATCACCCTTTTTGACAAGAGCTGTGGCTGTTACTTGCTGCTGTATATAAAGAAGCTCATAGCTTCACTGACACCAAGGCTTGCTGTCAGAGATGTGAATGCACCATTTATAAAAGGTAAAGCCAGAGAAGAGAGGCTGAGCTAAAACAGCAGCCCTTCTCCTGGAGTCTGATTTATGTTAGTGACTGGAAGCTCCTGCTGGTTGTGTCAAACTCCTTGCCATGCTGGCTCTGCCATATGCAGGATTTGCTCCCATATGGACAGGACAGTGCAGGCAGGAGGGTCAGAGGTCAGCTGTGCTTCAAGCCATGAGGGATAGGAAATCCCTCTTTTTCAGTGTGTGTAAAGCACTGGCTCCTGTTTTCTAAAAGTTATAAAGTATGAATCGCAGTACCTATATTAAAAGAAGTCGAAAGGCAGCACACTCTGATCCATACAGGCTTCTGAATACTGTGTGCAGCTGTATTAAATCAGCAGGCATCCCCCCTGTGTGCCCTGCTGCTGGTGACAGGCAGCCTCCACTGCTGCGGTTGCTAATGGTGACTGCTGTACTCAAGGCACCTCTCAGAGCTCTTTCCCTGCTGCTCTCGCTCATCCAGGGCTCACAGTTCACCAGATACTGCCTTTGAGGTTATTGAAATAAATATTTGCTTTTCTTTCTTTGTTCTATCAAGATTATTTTCTGGCTCTTCCAAATGATCATTGTGTCTTATGGGGGAAAGAGCAAAATAAGCCTGTGACTTCAAGCAACCATGGAGAGATCTGTATTTTTCCAGGGTGATTAAATAAGGGGTAGGAGCTAAGAATAATATGCAAAGCCCTCATGTTTGAGGCATTGGGAAAGGCTGATGGTGGTGTTCCAGGGCAGTCCTACTTCCAGGGGAAAAAGGAGTTTTTACTCAGTCCTGTCACTAGTTCCCTGCTTGATCATTGCCCTATATCCAGAGCTGCTATGAGACTAATTCTTGTAAAATTGCTTTGGGTCCTAAGACTTATTCCAGAAGTATAAGGTAATATTGTTTCCGTGTCATATTAATGAAAGAAGGACACAGATGATGCATCCAGCAGCACAAATGCCTTACTGTGTTTGACTTAGTACACTCTCAGTTCAGTATTATTAATTTTTAGTGAGTTTCTAAGTGCTAGTGATTTAAAAAAAAAAATCTCTTGTCACTTTCTTTGCACTTACAGGGCAAAATTCAAGATATGCTTTCAGTCAGCCTTCCTCTCTGTCACATACACAGAGACAGGCATGGCCAGGGCGTGAGGAATGTTTGCTGTTAATTAGAGGTGTTATGTTGCACAGGATTGGCACAGTCTAAGAGCCAGTACAGATGTGCTCTGTTGACAAGAGAGATTTTTCTTACTTTGCAGCAAAGACATTTACACTAGGGTTTACAAAAGGATTTAAGAGGGTTAGGTGCCCAAATCCCATCACAGCTTAGGTGGAATTGGGGGCCTTGCTGCCTCAGGTTCTGCTGCATAAAATGGCACATGCATGAATGCACTTCACTGATGTCACCAGCCATAGTGTGTTCCTGGATCAGTGGCAACGCTACAAATAGTGGGTTGACCTCTCCCTGATCCAGAGCCTTTTTGCTCCGGTGAGTTTTTCTGAGGCACCAGCCTGACATAAATCATCTGTAGTGCCTTTGTGCTGCTTCTTCCAACTTTTTTTTTTCAGTGTGGACGTGTGATTGAGGAGGAGAGACGGGGAGACTGAAGGATTCAGGAAGAGCAGGAAATGCTTGGGCAAAGGATACACCAAACACAAAGGGGCTCTGCAGGGCAGATCTGGGAAGGCCAGGGGAAAGCTTGATTTCAGAGCCAGGTAAATGCATATTTTATGAAGGCAGTGGTCCTTCCACTGCAGGGCTATGGATTTCATAAAATGTACAGTTTGCTATCCATGCAGTGGCAGGTTCCTGGCTGAGAGAGCAACACCCTTAACTGGGTTTAATAGGATATAGGAAGCATTAGGGAGTGAATGAAGAATGTTTTCAAACTGATACAGACTGAAAGATGTGTCCAGTTGATGCTAATTTATGCATCTTCTGCCCCAAATTCCTTAACACATGTAAAGGCAAGGCAGAGGCAGGAGGCTGAAGCGTGGAGAGAATGTGATTAAGGGAGGTGAAGGGCTGTGTCTGTGGGGTTGTAGGATACCTCTCTCTCTGCCAGGACCTTCATCCCAAATTAATATCTTCAGGCTCATGTTCAGCTGTAACAGAGCTGAACAATGCCTGTCCATCAGCCTCCTGTGATTACAACTACTGTAACTTCAGTGTGGATTTCTGTCTTCTTTGGCCTTCACATGCTCTCTTCTGCATGCGCAGCTCTTGGTTTGCTATTGCTTTGCAGATTGAACATCATCTGGGGAACTGCCTGAAGGGCTCAGACCTCTAAACATGGCCCAAAGCTACATTTGCCCTTGTACAAACTTATTCACAAGCTTACTCTTGGCAGAGCTCATAATTATGTCTTCCATGGACTTGTATACATATGTAAAACTGAAATTTAAAAAATCACAGTTTTCAGATGAATTGACATCAGCCTGGAATGCCTTGCAGTCAATGTCTGAGGTTAAACACTCCTTTCTAATTTTAGGGGCTAATTCCAGCAGGTGAGCAACCTTCCCTCCCTAAAGGACTCCAACTCCTGCTTCTTATTCTCTCTCCCCAGATTAGGTACTTCACCTAGATCACATCACAAACTGTCAGGCACACCCAGAGCATGGTAGGGAGATGGGGAGGGACATTCCCACCTGCTGTCCACAGAGGTCCTGGAGAAGCCCAAAATGTTAGGTCTGACCTTAACCATACCTTCAATTAGACCTGGTGTCTAAGTGATCCTCAAACCAGTGGGGACCTGCAGTGAGGGTTCCCACAGCTCATCATCTGGACAGCTGTGGCCTCACTGACTCTTGGGTGGTTTGTTAAGAGTTGGGCAGTGGGAGCAGGAAGGAGACCGCAGGGTAAAGACTCCAGTGGTCTCCAGTTACAACTTGCTTTATGTCATCTGTGTTTTATGGTATAGTTTTGATCTCAAATACAGCCTGATTGAGAAGCTACACAAAAACTCTACAAGCACAGTTCAATACCTATGCTACACCTTCATACTTTTCTGTTTGTGTATAATGATGACATGACTTATCCTGAGTGCTAAGCCTGACAAAGTTTAGACCAGCTCTGCTAAACCTCTCCCATTTTTTATTGCATTTCCACTGGTCTTCTGGCCTGATAAGCAAAATTTCTCTATCAGAACAATTGCAGACACTAGAACAGATTTTGTTAACCTGTGCCAACCCAAACCCTGACTGCTTATTCATTCTCTGTGCCACAACTGGTGTTTTTGCATTACAAAGTAGACCTTTCATTTGAAAATGTGTCATCCTCCCCATCTGCAGATGTAGAAGGTATATTTTCATGAATAATTCAAAACCACAATGAGGCTGAAGGGAATACACTGTAATAATGTGTATAAGCATAGAGCCCTGAAGCACCCTGAACTTCATATTTGGTATTAGAAAAAAAGCATCAACTTATTTGACTTTGATTTGATATTAAGGGAACATTTTATTTGTTCAAATACTTTGGCAATTCAAAATTTCCAGGAGAAAAGAGCTTCCCTGTGTGCAGGACTTTGAGCTTAAGCCTCCCCAGGTGCACAGAGCTAATGCTGCATTCTCGGGCTGCTGAGAGGGATTTCTGAGACTCAGCATCAGGAGGATCGACTGGATGCAAAGGCTCTTAGCTGTCTGGATGCTTCTCTCATTTACACAGGTTGTTGGTTGTTCAGAAAGCTTCCTTTTGAAGAATACTTTGACCATGTAAATATGTGCTGTGTTCAACAAGGTTGAACTTTTCCTGATGAATATTTCCAAAGCCACATTCTAATTCTTGTTTGCTTTCAGAGAATCACAGAAGGGGTAAGGTTGAAAGGGACTACTGGAAGTTGTTTGGTTCAGTCAGGGTCCCCTAGAGCAGGTTACTCAGGGCTGTGTTCAGATGGCTTTTGAGAATCTCCAGGGAAGGAGACTCCACAACTTCTCTGTGCTTTGTCACCCTCACAATAAAGAAACTGTTCCTCATGTTCAGGTGGAATTTCCTGGAACTTCAGGTAGGACTTTCAAAGAGAGACATCATTCTAACTCCTTATTCTGACCTGTCAGACTGAAATGTGTGCCCCTGCTGTTCTTGCTTGCAGGAAGACACACCAGATACACTGAGGACTGTCATGACTGCCATGACCAGAGGAAAAACAAGAACATAACCCATTTTAGAGGTCTTCTCTAGCCTTTCTGATTCTGTGATTTTGCGCAGAGGAAGCTTTAAATTGATTACAAATACTTCAGTTCACTTCCTAATGCACCTGCCATTTGTGACAGTTTTGCCCTTTGCATTCCATATTTTGTACTATTTTTGAAACCTTTTTACTCTCCACACCATAAGAAATGCTTTGAAATCCAATTATTTTTGCAGAAATGTAGGTCTCTCAGCTCTTTCCTCCCAGCCTTCTGATTTCGCAGTACCACCAGTTTGGGTATGTTAAGCATTTTCTCATCTCTTTCACACATCTAAGATTTGCAAATTATGTGCCATAGTTTGGTAAAATTAGGGTACAATTTCTATGCAGGTGTCTGCTTAGGTGATCTGAAAAGCCTCTGAATGCAGACTTCCCAGTTTTCCCTGGCTTTCTTTGTCCTGATCACCAAGACCTTCTCATCAGGAAGCAAAAGACTGGTACAGAGACCACATATTGTCTCATTTTGAGCAATTAGTAAATACTGCAGGACAAAATTCAAGAGATGAAAATTGTATTTTTCTTTATTTGCAGAAGTCTAACACATCTATTTTTTATTTGCTTCCTACTGCCTCAAATACAAATTATAAAATGTTTTAGCAATGCAGTAATATCCATTTTCTCCGTAGCCAGAACAATGAAAGCAACCAGCAGAACAATAGAAACCTTGCCTTCATGAGCATAATACAGCACCATGTAAACAGCTTTAAGAATGTTTTACAGTATGGACATTAAATTTAACCATGACTTATCAAAAGAGTAATATCTAGAAAATCCGATTTACATAACATGAAAATCAGTCATTATTCGAAATTGTGCATGACTGCTTGCATCAGAAATCACTTGCTTCTCTAGACACAATATCTGACTGCATATTTACACAGTTAAATTGGATTTCTCCCCCTTCTTGTTGAACTGAGTATTTGTTGAGGTACTTACAAATGTACCTAAAACTGTGTACACAGCCAGTCCATGGAAATCATGCAAGCCTCCCTCTGCTTCTTCATGTCAGTCATGTTTTCCCAACTCTTATTTCTCAGTGTCATCTAAAATTGTATTATTGTAGGCAGGTAGCTACCTTTAACAACTACTGCCTCTAGCACAGTGGTCCTGGCATAATTTGGGTTGTTAGGAAGACAGTAGTACAAATATGTAAAGAACAAGACCTGGTGAGAGATTAAGAGAGCTAGGAAATTATTTCCCTTGTCAAAGATAACTACAGCAAGAAGTAGAAGAGTTTGGTTTTCCCTAGCTGGTCTAACCTTAGAGAAAAGAGCCTTTCAAGGCTGGAGTGTATTTAGTCTGCTTTGCCTGGCACTTTTCTGCTGAGGACAATGTTTCCAGTGGCCTAGGAGAAGCAGCTGGTCCCAGGGAGGAACAAGCTCAGGATAACCAGTCTTGACATGCTGAGCACAATTGCAATTTGTTAAGATGAGGCTCAGTGGGGCTCTTTCATGTCACTCAGGAAGACTGACATCTTTAAAGAACTACCTTAAGAACCTAAATAAGTGTGTGATCTTCAAGGATGCAGGTTGCCTGCCACTCAGATTAAATTTAGACAGTATTAAGCAAGACTCACCATGTCTGAAAATCAAATTTGAGCTCACAGAAGTGCTTTAGGGTACTGAAAGGAGGTTCCCTGACTTAGAAATGACATCTTCTCTTCCTTAATGGAGATTTATGGTGTTGTTTCCATGAACCCACCAAAATGAAAGACTCTTATAACCAGAAGAATCATATGTTTTGTTTGTAAGTCCTTTTGGCCTTTTTCTTCTAAACCTTTTTTCCTTACATCCATCCACAGTACCAAATTGAAGTCCACCATTATTGGACAGCAACCCCCAAATCTGCAAGATGGCATGAGCCATGTAAGAGGTCTAAACCTAGCTGATGTCCCTCTGCATAGAGCACACAGGGTCTGAGCCTGGGCAGAGCCCCTTCCCCTGCTGCTTCCTCACATGGTGTTGGCTGACAGGAATGGAGAGCACTGGGAAGCAAGGGGAGGTCAGACTGCTCCACAGCTGTGCCTCTGTTTTTCTTGGCTGTAGCCAGTGTGGAGCAAAGGGATGCACTCAATCCAGCCAGCAAACAGAACACCTCCAGAAACTTTCTCCACTCATCCACTATCTTTTCCCAGTGCAATATGTGCCAGTTGAGGCTTTTGAGAACATGCATGTTTAAGAACTCATTTAAGAAAGTATACATGTTATTTCTCTGGCTCCCTGGACTGCAGTAGCAATTAGGTCATGCTAAGTTTCATTGCTTATTTCTGAGTTGAGGAAAGGAGCAGCAGAAGCCACTTACATGCAAGGATTAAGGACATGACCCCAAATGAACCCCATTTACTTTCTCAGCAACTCAAATGTCATCAGTCTTAAAAATCAATGAACACTGAATTATGAATAGTTTTCATATGGAAAGTTTGAGAAATATTGATGTGACTCCTGAGCAGTTGGTTCCACAATATTAATGTGAGCTATGAATCTAATTAGAGCTACACACTCAGCAGAATATGGACAAAGACAAGGTTAAAGTATTGCCTTCTGCCTTTCAGAAACAATTGGGTGGCTTGCTTTCAATTTCATATTTGATACTCCCTAAGTAGGTTAAAAATGCAATTACAAAGTAAACTAATAAATCCAAAGCTAAAAATCCGTGTGCAAAGTAGGTGCCCTTTTCTTGTCCACAAGGACAAAAGCATTTATATGACTAAATTTGATCTTTCTTTTCTTCTGATCATCTCCACATGCTTCCATCAACTGAAGTAACTTGTTTTCCCCTCTCTATTCAGACTTCATCTCTTCCCCAATTGTATTTTCTTTTTCTTTCAGTCCTGAGTGCATTTATACTTTCCCAGGCTTTCAGTATCTCCATCACGACTACATGTATACAGCCCCTCTGTTAAAGAATATATAGCATGCCTCTCCACCCCCTTCTAATACAGTAGAGGAGCTTCTTGTTTGATACATTTTACAGCAAAATAGTAAATGACAAGTAATTGTTGTGCTTGGTCCTTTCTGTTGCTGGTGGACAGTGGGAGAGGCTTTTCCTGGGAGGCACAATTACTGGCACAACATAGCACAAGTCTTACCAGCTGTGGAGTGGCACTGCTGCCTTGGGAGAGCAAAGATGTAAGCATTCACTGTACATGTCCCAGCCTGTGAATACCTAAGGTTGTTACACCAAATGGGACAGGAGGAAATTTGATTATAAATGGTGACTTGTTTTCTTACCGTTGCCCACAATAAACATATTTACAATTCAGTGGTGTAAGAAATTATGGATGTCCAAGAAAAGCCTGTTTGTATCTCAAGCATGGTGAACAATGGGTGAAATTCAGCCCCACGTTGAACTCCACTAGAATCAATGGAGTTTCTTCTTTGGGCTATAATTAAAGGCCAGTTGTCTTGTCTTTACCTTCAGATTGCTTCTGGAGCAGCAGCAGCGGGTGTGCCATTGGCTTGGTGGCTGTGCTGCTGCTGCTTTGCCTGGTGTGGCACATCAGGCAGCACCCACTGAATCAGGGAGGGACATTCCTGTGACCCCCCAATAGCATTTTTCTGCATGGTGCCTCCTCTCTCCAAGGGCTCACCTGCAGTTTAACACAAGAGATGTCAAATATTACCTGAAGGTTCATGCACATGGAAGCCAAGACGTTTTCTGCAGGGCTGATTTGTTTGGAGACAGGTTGTGTTTGCGACCTTCAGGAACCAAAGGGATAAAAAGTTCCCTATCTGGATCAAATTGTCATCTGTGCTGCTTTCAGTGCTGAAGCTCCCTCTGCTCTGGCTGCTTTGGCCCAGGGGCTAAGCTCTGTCAGAGCTACAAATCACTGTGCAGCCATCGCAACCATCCTGCTGGTCTTCACAGGAGCACCCAGATGGGCACACATCCAAACACTGTCTAAAGTTCCTGCAGTTCTCCTGTTAGACCCCCATCCTGATGCTCCATCACACTGCAGGTACTGCATCCCTCTGAATGGATGTGGTACCAGCTGGTACCCAGTTGGCAATGCATGGATATTGTCCCTGTAACAGTCCTCCCTGTCACCCTGTGCAACATAACCTGAGTCTGTTTTGCATCACACAGGCACTCTGCCTCCTTTGTTGCCTGCCTGCTTACTTAAATGCTGGACTCCAGGGGTCCAGGAGCCATCAGAGCAGACAACCCAACATGTTCAATTAGATTTTTTTGTTAGCTGTTCAAAACACTAGTTTCAGCATTGGCGCCAGTAAGGTTTCTATTTTTTTTCTTCCTGTATTTCACTGGAGCAGAACACAATAGATGTCAGCACATGCAATGCCCACTTTCATGGCCATGGAATTGCAAAAGGCCCTAACTCTGGGCTTTCAGTTTCACAGACAGTGCACCTGGGAAATCATAGCTGGCAGCAGCTTGGGAGACTGCAGACAGTTATGTTGCAAGTCACTACTGAGACAGAATTATTTTAAGAAGGTAACAACACAGCTTTGAAGTCCAACAGCAAATATGAATAGCTCCAGAGAGAATAGAGGGGGAAAATTAAACAATGACATTATGCATACAATTGTGCATCTGTTTTGTTCCCCAGTTTGTGTTTACCCAAAGTGTGATGAAATGTTTGAAAAAATCTTGCCTTTGAAAATCAGAGTCCTGCATGATTTTCCCCAAGCCAAGCAATATGAAATGATCTTCACTGCTCAGGCATGCAGCTTTGGTGAGGTTATTACTGAGTTCACAACACAGATGGACAGCCTCGTTATATAGAATAAATGGGAATTGTCTTTATTACAGTATTTAATTGGCCTTCTCCAGACAACACAAGATAGGGCAAGGCATGTTCCTCCATAATGATGCTGGAGAATGACTGCCAAGCTTTCCAAGAGCTTCCTTTTTGTCGGATGACTGACCTTTTTGGTAGAACAGGCTCCACTCTCAGCCTCTGCCTCCTCAAGGGGAGCAGCTTCCCCTCCTCTCCCTCTTACCCTCACACACTTTCATCTGTGTTTGCTATCACTGACCCCTAATTGTGCCCAATGCTGAGTGCAGAAGCTGTCAGAACAGCACATATGCAATGTGTCAGTACATCAAAGAAGGAAGAGCTTTCACCCAGCTCCCCACAGCACTGTGGTTTTATGATCCTTCTCTTCTTTACTTGGCTGAACCCACATGGGGGAGCCCCACATTCCCACCCTGCCCGTTGCTGATCTCCCAGCACAGCCTGTGCTCAGCCCCAGATCACTCCTTCCTCCAGAGGTGACCTGCTTGCACCGAGAGGATGAGTGCCCCATGCCTCCTCTCAGGGTATACAGTGGTCCAGGCAGTCAGGTGGGAAGCAGGAGGAGGTTTTGATGCTCCTAAGGGAGAGGAGGGAGTTCAGCACACACTCCAGGATGGAGACTGCCCTGCACCATCCAGTCCTGATGGTTCCCAGCACAGCAGCAGTTCCTTTTTAAGGAAAAGAAGCCAAGTGTTCAGAGATGCTGGCACTGCCAGCACTAGGCAGCAGCTGCAATCTGGCATCACATTTTTAGACTTCTGTGCCTGAAACTCCCTTTTAGCCCTCAGCTGAGTGCCATAACTGGGGTTTTGTTTGCTTTCACACAGTTGCACCCACCAAGCAACTCAGGATTATCCTTTCAGGTTATCTTGTGCTTTGTTGTGTGTGTCCTTGGCTGAAGGAATGTGCATGGGGGCAAGAGGGAGCCACTGGCTCGGGGAGATACTGCTGTTCATAGCCTGCTACTGCTGAGTACTGGAGTGCAGCCCGGCAGAATTAACCTAAAAGATCACAAATTATGCACATTGCAGCTAGGAGTATAATTGCTCTGCTATTATGTACCCGATTTCTGTAAAATACCATTATTTTACTGTTTAGAAATGGGTCTTTAGCAGCAGCTATAAATATACTTGCATTCCACAGCGGGTTAATTAAACATCAATTAAAATATTTATTGAATAACTTATTAATTGACTATAACTACCATGTTACATTAAAAATTGTTTAGAGATGTGAAATTATGTCTTAGACTTGTGCAGTTACAGCTGATGAAACTGTAATTTTATACAGTACATTGAGAATAAGCATTTGTACACTTTTTTTGAACCCTCTGTTTTATAAGCCCTCCTACTTTATGAAAGATGATTTGTTTAGACGATATTTTAAAATATAGATGACAAATTAGAATGCTACATAATAGTTTTCCAGGCTAGCTTTTGAAGCAGCAGAGGTGAAGCAGGAGGTGCTGTATCTTGGTCTCTGCATCACTCAAGCACTCTATCCACTTTTGTGGGGGAAGTGTTTGGTATGCACAATGCACTAAGGAGAAAATTACAAGGAGGAATCTCTAGCAGCAGGACTCATAAATTATGTTGCCAAACCCCTCCTCTCAGTGACATCCTCGCAATCAAGCTGGCACTGCTTTCACTGTGGAGGTGGGAAGCATCCTCAAGGTTACATGGCTTTTGGCTCCCAGCCTCTCCTTCCCCTCCTCTCACCTCAGCATCACTCCAACATGCCCTTCCCTGCACTCATCTCTCCTGACTTGCACCCTCTCCCTTTTTTTTACCTGCCATACCACTCTCATAACTAGACTTAACTCATCAGGAGTGATGATAAAAATTAAAGTAGCAGAAAAATATACCTTTGCCCTTGCCAAAACTATTGGCAGGTAGTTGAGCCAGATTCCTCTATTGAGGAGGATAGGAGCTCAATAGGAGGAGTTGAGCTATTTTTCCCTGCTTCATTTGGCAGGACTGTATTTTCAGATATATTATCCAAAGGCTATTTGTGAAAAGAAATACACAGGCTACGATATCAGAGATTGTTGCAACACAACAGCCATGTGAGTAATTACTTCTGGAGGATTAGACCTTTTCTTTTCCACCTTAAAGCACAGGATCACTCTGCTTTTGATGCTGGTCCAGGTTTCTAGCATTTATTTTGAAAGCATTACTGGGAGTTATCTTGTGTAAGCATTGCTTCTTATCAGCTGCCACACTTTTAATGGTGAGGGATGTCCACAGGAATTAACACCATTTGCACAGAAGCAATGTGGGCACAGTGCTTGCAGCTTGCCAAGCTGCACCAGATTGCATGTGAGCAGTGACATTCTCCAGACACACAGACACATGCTCTTCCTCCTGTAAAAGATGTCAGTATGTCTCTGCAATCCTCAAACCAGAGCATTTTGCTTGCCTCTGGCTCAGAATTCCCCTCCTGCCCCTCCCAATAGCACTAAGCCAAACTATAAAATGACCTCTATAATCAGAAAAAAATGGCAGGCAATTACTATGGTAGAAGGGAAAATATGATGCTATATGGGTTCTATCTTGCTACGCTTAATAGATTAACTATGCCTGTAATTTACTAAAAGGCTGTTTGTGGAGAGCACGTGACAGAGAACAGATGCAGTGAATACTGTTTTTAAATTCTCTTCTTTATTCAGTTATTGAGACTGAGACTCTAAAAGAGATTTCCCCCCAGACCTGATTACTGCATTCAGTTTTCAAATACTTTAGGCTGTAGTTTTGCCACTGTGCAGATTTTGTTGAAGATCCCCCTTTTTATTAAACTTTTTCCATTACTTATTATAAAGGTCCCTTTCCTGTAACACATTGTCACAAACTGGGGGCAGAGATAGATTTCCTCATGTTTGACTTGTACTTCTGTGAATGCCTCCAGAATATGTAGAAACTGAATATAGATAAGTGAACATCAAAAAAATGACCTTTTATTGAAAACTTGGCACCTTTGAGATCAGTGGAAATCCCCTCTTCCAGCAGGGCCAAGTTTTTGTCCTTAGAACTTTCTGGCTATTGAAAAGTATGAGATTGGCTGTCGGCAGCTCTGGTTTTTTTAATATTAATTTTTTGTGTGTATTATTCTATGAAGGTTTGTGCCACTCTGATCCTGTGGCACCCATTGCCATCACAGTAGAATGACTATCACCCAAGCAACCCTTCAAAAGGCTTTACTCCCTGCCTGGTTCCATCCAAATTTAAAGGGAGGAAGGCATCAGCACGTTTCTGGCTAGATGTGAGAGCCATTCGGTGGGAAAGAAGTGGAAAGTACAGAAAGGCCCTGATGAGTAACTTGATCTTCTTTGCACCAGAGCAGGAGAGGAGGAAGGGAATCATTAGGATTGTGAGTAAGAGTCATTGGCTGAGGCAGTTATTACATGCTACTTGAGCCCTGTGAGAAGGAAAGTGTCTGCTTTCCATGCACACATGCAGAATTGCTTGTGAGGGTCACCACACAGCTGTGACTTTGCTTGCACACTGCCATGGTTAGTGAGCAGGAACGAGGTATCCCATTCCTGGGATGAGCAGCACCCTTGGCAGTGCCTGGGAAAGAGAAAACTCATCCGGGCTACTACCAGTGTTATGATCCATGAGTGTGACAGTTTTCTGGAGCCTGGCTGCAGCGTTACAGCTGCTGTGGCAAGCAATTTAGACAAATAAACATTAACCCCATTTCACATGCTTTTTCAGAGCAGTCCTGCTCTGAAGCAGTCCCCCTGCAATGGTCTCAGAGCAGGGGTAACTTTGGGGTCCTGGGGGGACGTGGAGGTCACAGCCCACCCACCCACCACGAGCATGGCTCCCATCCAGAGCCAGGATACAGCATTTGTGCCTATGGTTGGCCTGACCTCCCCAGCTAACAAGGATACAAACATCAGGGCTCTGTTGAGTGCCCCTGTGTTTTGCAGCAAACAGCGTTGTCTTTTTCTCCTCTTCCCAGCCACAGAGAGAAAATCAAGAGGCATGAGTAGCCTGAGAAACAAGCCCTTCAACTGCACTGTAGGGACTGAAATTTTTTGTATCATCCTTATCCAAAGGAGTAGTGAAACTGGAGACACTCAGGTGTGGAAGCAACAATGGCATGGCACAGCTGCTTGACTCCTGAGGAGTCTGTCACTGTTGGGGAACTGGAAAGTAAGACAGGCTGTCTGTTTTCTAGCTCCAGCTTATGTTCCTCCTGGGTGTTGTCAGCTGGGGCTCTGATTGAGGGTGAAGAAAGTTAGAATGACAGAACAAAGCGCCTGCCTGCAAAAAGGTGAGCCTCAGGTTTCTTCTGTTCTTCCTTATCTCCTGCCTTCTGGCACCATGTTTTCAGCCCCTTTTCGGTAAGATTCACCAGCATGGGCACACCTAGGGTAGACATAGCTCAGCCCAATAGTGGTTATGTCTGGATCTTCTCAGGAGTGAAGGCAGTACATCAGCCCTTGAAAAAATCTGCTAACTATTCTTTTTTCAGTACAGCTTTCCTGAGATGGACATCATGACCACCTCTGGTTTGTGGGGTCTGTGGCACTGACTCATGCAGCATCTCTTTTCCCTACCACAGGTTCTGCATTCGATGCTTCCTCCCACATTTTCCTGAGGGAGGCAGTAAAAAATGTAGCTTTGTGTTTTAGTCCTCTGTTGTTTCCCTTGAAGGACCAGCATCTGCAAGTCCTGAGGGTGCAGTTATCAGCAGAGTGCACCCCGCTCACATAAGCACTTCATCGTCTCGGGCTCTGTACCAGCTCCTCCAGAGAAATTCCAGGTGTGAGAGGAGAAGGCAGAAGGTGAAGTCAGGTTTGGGCAGGAGTGGGAAAAGTATGAGGGGACAGCAGCAGGAGTTTGGCAGTGCCAGGGAAAGGTGGAGTAAGGAGCCCAGAAGAACAAGGCTTTCCCTGTGCTTCAGCTTGCTGAACTAAGCACGACACAGTTTATGCTGGTGGGGTAATGCCAGTTCATTTACAAAATCTGCTGACTGGAGGATTCTGCATGTGTATCTATCTATCTATATTGATATATGTATATATAGCTTTTGGCTTCTGAGGTGTTTTTCCCAAAGAGCTGAACAGACAGAAAAACCCTAACAGCATCAGGGTATTTACAAATTCAGATGTGCCCACTGATGGTTTCCTCATCATAATCTGACACTCGGCACATTTGTGGGATATTTATGGACAGGAATCAGTTATATTTTGGGAAAGGAAGCTACTAGAGTAGGAAAAATAACCACAAAAGGGAGAACATGACAGAGGGTGTAGGAAATAGAAGGCAAATTCTCACTGTATCACCACAGGAGCTAAGAGCTTTAATCACACATGATGGTAATAAGAGTTTACTATGCAAAGCAGCCCTAGTGCCAGGGTGATCCACACCCCTGGTTTGGCTGGGATGGGACTGGAACACAAGACTGAAAATAGAAAGTGGCTTTTTTGTCCCAGATCTCTGTCGTATGCTCCTGTCAGGGCATGCCACACCACCCAGCAGAAGCCTGTTCCTGCCACATCCTTCCTCTCTGGTTGCCCCTTCATATACTTTCATCTCCATTACCTTTTTCAGTGAGTAGGCAATACTTGCTCTTCTTATCCCAGGAACTAATTTCATCCCAGCTCAAGAAAAGGAGCATACATCCTTAAGTAAAGAGATACTGTGCTTAAATAATATTAGTATGCTTTAAAAGAAAATTCCACATGCCAGTCTTGCTCCTCCTGACCATGTCTTATCTACATCCTGCATGAATCACACAGAGCACAAAAGACTCCCTGTCTGATTTTCCTTGGCTGTGCCATAATAGAAGGTTAATGACAGCGAAAAACATAAACTTAAAACTCCTGCTAGCTAATGCCATTTAAGTATTTAGCTCAGAAAAACAGCAATGTACCTTTCCAAGCAAATGCAAATCAGCTTGATTAAAAAATCCTGCAGAAGTCTGGCACGTTTGCTCAGGCCAATGAAATTCCAAGTATTGCCATAATACCTGCCTTATAAAAATGCATGTATTTCTTCAGCTGTGTGTATTTAAACATTTTAGCAGTTCTAATGAGCTTTCAGAATGAAGCTACTACAGCAATCAGCTTCTGTGTAACAAGCAACATTTAAATATTAAAAACGTAAATTAGCGAAGCTGGTTAATTACAATTTTCCAAATACTGCAAAAGTGCAAGTAAGACTATTAACTGCTTTGAAATTCAGATATCAGTTCCTCCCACTCAGGGAACATCTAGTTCAGTAGCGAAGATGAAGTTACAGAACAGTCTCCTGAGCTAGCCAAAACAGTATCTGCTTACCAGAACTAAAACCCCTGCATTTCAGATGCCATTTGGAGGCATTAAAATTGCACAAAAGGGAAACTTTTTTTTTCTTTTTTCAGATCAGACTGTATCAGTTTTTACAAATAAAAATTTCACCCAGGAGACATAATTTCTGATGAAACACAGGTTTTTCCTCTGATGCTGGGCACTGTGGTCAATCATGCTGGGAGCTGGGCAGGCTTGGGTGTCACCTCCACAGCCCTCCAGGCTTGTGAGGACCTTTCCCTCACCGAGCACATGGAGAAGTATTTGTGTCCAGTTCATCCACTGCCTAAAATGTGCAGGCAGTATCTGAGCTACAGTTCTTCTGCTGCAACTTCTTCATAAAAATGACCTCAGCAGCAAATGTAGTATCAGTAGAATATTTACAAAAGGCAAATGATGAAGACATTCTCTCAACTTCGAGAGCACATGTGTGCGTAGGCTGGCATTCAAACCCATCCCACAAACCCATTTTCTTGACAGGGAAAAAAGTGGATGGAATCCACTTTGAAGTCATCCACTAGGAACTTCCCTAAAGTGCCAGATCCCTTCTGGTCTCCTGACAGTATTCAGCCATCACACAGCTCCATTTACTGACATGGGTGCAGGCACAGAGTAAATGGCCAAGCAGGAAGATGACAAATGGCTCCAAAATTGTAAATGTGCTCATCTCTTGAGTGTGTCATCTGCCTGTACTGCTTCATGCTGCAGAACAAAGAAGGGGTGCAGAAAATTCCTCCTTCTCGGTCTTCACTGGAACTGGTTGAAATCACAAGGGAATCAACCCTATTAAATGAGCTCTGGAATTTTTTAATTTCAATACTGAAAAAAACCCATATTATTTTCTCATGTTTTACTTTATAAATTGCTGCAATTCAGAACCTTATGAGATAATGTCTTGCAAAAGTGGGGAAAATGTTTGATTACACTTCTTCATGGGAGTAAATGGGTAGTTTTTGTTGTTGCTCAAGGAAACTATTTCATTGCTAGCTCTGCAGTGGCTGTGTGAGCATTTATGTTTCCAAAGCATCTCAAAATTTTGCATGTTGATGTTGTTTCCTTTTGAGTTATCTTTAATTTTCCATCTGTCTCTGATCCACCCTTGTTTTGCCTAAAATCCCAGCTGTCCTTCCAACTAAGGTGGAAATGAAGTTCCAAATTATTTCTGGAAGACATTGTGTATTAGAAGGATCAACACTTGGTGGCATCTTTTCACTTGCAACCCCCTTTTTGGCTTAGTTGGGGGTTATCTCCTGGCAAATATTTCCCAAAAGTAAGTGAGAAAATGGTTACACCAGCCTGAGTAACCTTTCAGCTCAATTAATAGCAAGTTTGTTATTGCAATTTTAATTTCTTGTTCATACTGGCTTAGAGTCTGTGAGTCCCAAGTCTTTGAAGATCCCTAAGTCTTGGCATTGCACATAGTGTAAGAGACTGTCTTCCAAATAAAGGTTATTAACTCTTTGGGACTGGGACAAGCAAAGGAATCAGCATTGTCTCGTATTCAGAGATGGGAAAAAGATGCTTAATGGCATGTGACCATTTTAGCCAGAAATTCTCAATTATGCTTAGAGACATACCAATGCTCTTGAAATTTACTGTCCTAGTCATCCCTCATCGCCACATGGCTGCTAGACTTTACCTTGATAATAAAGGACATATATATGAAATTCTGAAAAAAATTATTTTGCCTTCACAATGTTTTTGTCATGACATGGGGTTTTTTGTTGTTCTTGGGAGATTGAGAAAAGAACATGATGATTTGTAAAATAACACTGTTGAGACACTGGATCAGCTCTTATTTTACTGCATATAGAATAAGGCTTTTCAAGCCAGTGGAAGGGAATTTAGTGTCTCTCAGCTGCACAGAAGTGATTTTTAAAGATTGTTTTTGTGGTTGCTTCAGACTGTGAGGCAAGAAGGCTTGTTATTGAAGAAAAGTTCAAAAGGACTAGACTCAGAAGGGAAAAAAATTGGATCTATGAAAGCAAAAGCTGCAACAATTGTATAGATTTCTCTGCAGAGCAGATTTTATCTACTCTTCCCAGTTAGTTCCCTTTAAAAGGATAACTTCGAAGATGTTGCCTGTGATGACAGTGCTTTGGTGAGGAACCACAGCAGCAAGGAGATGTCACCAAGTTCTATAAGAGAAGTCCTTTAAAAAAAGCCCTCCACCTTATTCTACTCATGCTCAAATGCTAGCATCTTAATGGTGCTCTTTGTGCTGTAAGACTTAGCAGCAGGCACAAAATCAACAAAACCTTACACAAGCCCAACAGGGAGAGAGAGAAATACAGAGGTGGACACTCACTGCATTGTTTGAGGCATTTCAAAAGCAAACACAGCTGCTGACTGGTGCTAGTTAAAATCATTGTGGCTCTCCTTTTCTCTCAACCAATTTCTATTACTGACTTCCCTGTGATTGTTTTTTCTAGGACAGAAATCTGAGTGAATCCACAGATACTTGCTGTATAATTCATGCTCATGATTCTTGGCCAATTGTGGCTTCATCCAAAATATCTCTGGGTTTCTTTACACACATATTAGTCAGATTCTCTTTTTCTTTCTGTTTCCAGCTGAGGAAAACATTTCACATGTGAAAATTACAAATCAACACAAAGTTCTTTGGGACAATACCTGCATGATTATGAGTAGTGAGCACTTAAATTTCTTTTGGGGGTGGAGAGGGCAGATAAGGTATTTCTGGTCCAGACACAGACACTTGCTGTGCATGCATGTTTACAGCAAAATGTGTGGTTTCCCTGTCCAGGCCATGCTTCTGCCTAGAGAAGTTACCCTTTGATACCTGGATTTCACTGTGTCAGCAGAGCAGCCACTTTTGAGGGATTTTGTGGTTTTGGGAAGGTGACTGCGTATAGTTAATAAAAGCTTCTTAAACAACAGGCCTGATGACCAGAGCACAAACACCTCGAAACCTATTTGTTTCCATCTGCAGCAATTCGAAGTCATCTGTCTTCAAGGATCAACCTTAATTTTCCTGAGCCTGACTAATGCCCACCATCAGTGGGCTGAGGGTGTTTACATTCTGTTCGATGCTTAGGTCTTTTGAGTCACAAAACAAAGTATGGGCCTTCTCAAAAGCCCACTGTCTGATGCTTTGCTAAGCCTATGCTTGAGATACTTGTGCTATCATTCCCTCTGCTGAAAGTTGAGGCCTTAATCAGATATTTTAATTACTTTGAATGGGATCAAGGACAGTGTGTGTGATTCATTGCCCACCCCCAAAAGGAAGAAACCACCCAGCTACATGGATGTCCCCAGCATAAGGCTGGCAGAGGACATGGCTTAGGGACTCTCAGAGAAGATTATTTCCTCTCTCAGTTGAAATCTTGGAAAGCATGGAAGGCCCCTGCAAGACAGCTGATATCTTCTCTCTGGGAGGGAGCCTGGAGGTTCCTAGCTTGAAAGAAGAATGGAGGGGGAGCACTGGGGACCTCCATGCTCACTGGCACCCTGGGGACCTCAGTGTCACTGGCCGTGTGCCCCTTGCAGTCCCGAGCCAGGGCTGCAGCCACAGGCTGCAGGAGGTGTCCAGCATCGTGCTGTGGCACAAGCCCTTGTCTCCCTCCATTGGGACTCTGTTATTGCACAAATTCACAGAGAAAAAAAACCCATGGATTTGTTTAAGTAAGTGCTGGAAATGAAACCTTGAGTTTGCTGATGATTTTTCCCTTCTCCCCATGCATCTTGGTACCAAAGGAATAATGAAAAAAAAAGATACTCCAGCTCTAATTCCTAACTACATAAACCAGCAAATTAATGCCACAATCCTTTTTTCTATTTTTAGTTTTTTCTGCAGAAGACATGAGTTTATTATGTTACAGTGTGAGGAATGTTTATGTTGGTAGCAGTTCTCCGATGAAGGAAAAATATTAGCTCAGTTAGAGCCCAGGTAATAAGGGAAATCTGAATCTGACCTATGCTTGGATAAACATCAATCCCGTCAAAATAAAATATCTTCAAATTTTAATTCAACAAACTTTTAAAATAAAAACAAAGGAAATGTCTTGACAGTGTCCTTTTAAACAACCTTCAGAACTGGAAGCACCATTCCTAAAAGTCTATTTAAATTCCTGTAAGCATCTAAATGACTCGGGGGAGAGCAGGCAGAGGAACAGATAACAAAAATCAATACATGCTTTTAGTAAAGGACAGTGGCAAAGGAGAAAGAATGTAAACAATTATAAGAACAGAAGATTGCTGTAGCTCTAGTAATATTTCAGTCCCTTTCATCTTGTTCAACCTGCTGTTCAGTTTCCCTTTTTTTAGACAGGGGACTTGTTAAAGCTCTTTCCAGCCAAGGAATGGAAGAAAGCAGCCTGCTTTCTTCTGTGTGCTTTTTTAAAAGCAGAGAATAACTACATTAAAACACTTCCTGGCCTTTTCAGGTTTTGAACAGAGGCTTATTGGGAGTGTCCATGACTCTTTTGCACGTGCAGGCCAGCTGTGCTAAAAGCTACTGTGTATGTAGAGCAATGCATTCACCTTTGAGGGCAAAAAAATCACTAGTGGCTCCCTGGCACCCTTCACACTGTCACTGACTGGGGCAGCTCTTCTTGTCCAGAGCTCCCTGGGCATTTATCTTAGAGCTTATGACAAAGCAGCCCTGCAGTATTGCACCAGTATCACTTGAATAAGAACGAATCTGCTTTATAATGCAGTTTCACAGCTACTAAATTGTTTTAAATATTAATAATTCAGGATTCACAGGGATGGCAGCAAGGATTGTGAGAAGTAGAACTATATGTGTATTAACTGGAACTGTGTATTGCCAGAAAGATCAGGAGAAACTTGTGCATTTCTTAGCTCATCTCTGATGTGAGTGTGAAGCATAAAAGGTGGTGCTGGAAAGTTCCAGATGGGCTCGGCTGACACACTGCTCTCCTCGACCCTCACCAGGGCTATTCCCAGTAGTGTGTGCCCAAATGCTTTGTTCAGCCCCATTTTTATGTTACCAACTTTAGCCCTACCACACTCCAATCAGTTAATTTTCTTCTCTTTTCCCTTTTTTCTTGAGATCTGGCAAATGTGGCCTTGAACCCTGGCTTAAGTGTTACTGCCATTCCGTGTCACTGTATGGGCACAGACCAAGCAGGGCGAGAAACAAGGAAGGTGCATACATACATCTTGACTTCTGAAAGCCCCCACAAGTGAACCTCTGCACCAGAGGCTTCTGGACCTGAGCTGCTGCAGCCCAGCCAAGCCCTGGAGGTGCCCAAGGAAAAGACTGTAAGTTGCATTTATGTCGCTTCAGCTTCCTCCTTAGCTTGGCATCAGCTGGAGGTGGTCTGAATCTTGGTGCTGCCATGAAAACAGACCCCAGACTGCCCGAATGTGACCCCTACAGAGGTGTGGTGCCATGGAGCTCCCCACAGAGCAGCCCTGTGCACCGGGGCAGGACAGACCATGGGCAGGCTGAGCCCCACAGCCTGCCTAAGTCTGCCTCCTGGCTTGAGTTAAATTTCTGTTCCTTCTTCTCTTGGTATGCGGGATCAATAGCCCATCAGCTGCCTCCTGCTCTGCTTACCTAGGTTGTGCAGGGGCACAGCTGCTTCACTTCTGTGGCTGCAGAGATTGGAGCTCTGGAATCTGCTCCCATTTTATGCTCAGCACCAGAGCCCCGGTGGATCTTTAAGCATCACCTCCAGGTGCTGGGCTGGGTTGGTTTCCACTGAAGCTTGCAATGACACGTGTTTTTTCCCCCAGGAATCAGTTGTTCAAAAAACAGTATGAAATGGCCAGGGAAGGGTGGAGAAGGGCGAGGAGGGGGCAGAGCAGGAGGGGTGGGGTCCAGGGATTTTGTCTACATTAGCAAAGAAGAAAAGCCTTTTACTCCATTAGTCACCTTGTAATGAAACGTCTGACCTCCAGAGGCGTCAGGGGTGTCGTGATCTCATCGCAGTTGCAAGGTGGGTTCCTCCAAAGACAGTTAATAGGATCAGTTAATGCTTTTAAACCAGGACCAGCTGGAAAAATCCTGCTGTACAGCAGCTTGCTGGAGTGATGTCAGGTGCCCAGGGGGCAGGAAAGGGAGAGCAAAGGCACAGGGGGATACAATGCACCACTGCTGCCTAAATATATCATACAAATTGCCCCTAACACTGAACAGCCCTTCTGCTTGCTGTCAGTCAGACAAACAGGAAAAGAAACAATTGAATCTGGGTGCAGCTGCTCAGCGTGCTGATGGAGCTGCCCTCTGCACTGCTCCTGGCCATGGCTGCATGGAGTGAGACTCCCTCTGCATTTCTGATGTGTCCTGGGAGCAAGGTGCTGCTGGCTTGTCTCTCCTGCCCACACTGCTGTGGGTCCTGTGTCCTACCTGGAAGCACCAGGCAATTTGCAGCAGGGACTGCCTTCCAGCATGTGTCACAGTGAGCCATGCTTTTCTTACCACTGCTGTTGAGTTATTTTCACTAGCTCTACTGAGAGCTAACTCCACTGGGTTCATCCCACTCCAGAAGACTTTTCTTGCCTCCAGCCGGAGGGGCAGCAGGCTGCCAACCTTCAGGCATCCTATCTTTGGGGAACCCAGCAGAGGGCTTGGGTGGCAGTGGCACAACTGTGTGGTGGCACAGAGTGAGCCAGCTCTGGGTCCTGGCTGGAAGAGGTGTCAGTTCCCCCCTGGGTTTCTGCCATGCCTGCTGCAAGGGCAGGGCTGGGCAGTGCTGTGGTGGGCAGTGTGTCGGGTGCAGGCTGACACCAGGGTGACTGGGGGATCTCTAGTGGGATTTGGAAGGGTATTGCAGTTTGGTGCCAGCATGGACATGTTTTGTAGGTTTGCAGTGAGTGGGCATGCTTGAGTGGAATTACAGCATCTACAGGCAAATGACAAGCTTTAAACTGCCCTTTGCAGCTTAGAAAGTCACACTTATAAAGATCACAGAACAGTGCCAGAAGGATAAGAGGGAACCAGAAGAAAGTAATTATTAATAAGCATATACAGTCTCATGTGCTGCATTCACACTGAGGGGCTGCAATAGTACTATCCCATGAAATGTTAAGAAGCGGTAAACATCCTTGGAGAAGCAAAGCAGTATGATGTTTTTATGCTTTATTTCCCAGCCAGTGATTGCTAGACACTTCTTTGTGATTAAGTATTTTCATTAACTAGAATTGGTCCTTTGCAGAACTAAACTTAATCTGTACATAACCTGGTGCATTTGTTTATTGTCATTTGGTGACAGTACATAATTTGGTGCCAATGGACCTGCAGTCAGACAGAAATAAAACTGGGAGAGAAGACATCCCCAAACTAAGAGCCCATGCTTGTGCCCTCGACAGAAATATGTTCCCTTGCTTTGAAGGAACATGAAATAGATCTTAAAGCTTTGTCATCTTCCTGAAGGTTGACAGTGATGTACAGGTAGGAGAAACAGCAAATGAGGTACAGACAGGGCAGTGGCACAAAACAGACTCATGACCTGATAGTCTGGTAGTCTGGTTGCTGTTAAAAAGCATGCACTTAAAATTGCAGCCAAGCTCACATCCAGACAGCCAGGGACATAGGGTGCAGAGCATCCTTCTGGGGAAAGGGCAGTGCTTCCTCCAAGGAAACGATGACAGACTGGAAAAGAGCTGGAGATCACGACGAACACGAGCTGCTAACCTAGCCCCTCTGCCAAATGATTAAAGACATGGGAATACTGAGTGGGAGTAAGTAGGATATATTACCTCCATGTTTGGCAGTAGCACACTGGCCAAATGAGTCTGTTTCTGGTGTCAGCAATTCCAAGAGGATATTGAAAAACTGGAGGTGATTCAAGTAAGAACTACCAGAATGTAAAAAAAAAAAAAAAAGAAAAGCAAAGGAAAACATGCGGAAGTCTCAAGGAGAGAACTCTGTTTATCTTATCAAAAACAAGGCTAGTGCAGCCTGTGAATATCTAGAGGAAACAAAAATTTATTAGCAGATAAATCTTCAGCCCAACAAATATTGAGCATTGTCCATCAAGAGAAGCCAAAGACAGAAACACTTCAGATTAAAATTAAAGTATCTAACAAAAAGAGTAATTAACAACTAACCTAATTAATAACTACCATAGACTGAATTCTTTTCCTGCTGAAAAGATGCTCTGGATCCAACTGGGGTTAACAGGGAAATCTGAGTTTGATATTCTGCAAAATCTCAAACCAAATTATCTCAGCCATCTCTTCTAGCTCTGCCTTTGAATTCTGTAATATATTCTGTTCCTAATTCAATCTGGGAAAAAGGTTTCATTTCACTGTCTATGATTCCTACCAAATGGTTTTTGCATTTGTATTCCAGTGTTTTTTATTTCCTGTAATGAAATTTTGGCTGATCTTTAGCTCTGTGTGCATAAACATTGCTGGCAGATAACAATTGTGCTGCAATATCCAAAGTTTCATGGGAGCATTCCATAACATAGCAGCCAATTATGAAAATAAATTATTAGATTATGATTCCAATTCCCTGTCCTTAGGGAATTTCAGCCAAAACCTCTTTTTTTTTTTTTTTTTTTTTAAAGGTCAGGGCTTTTACCAAGGGCTTGTAAACTGGAGCCTGATAAAAACCCTGGTTGATGCCTATGTATTTCCTTTAACCAAATTTTATTGTACTTATGTATTGTAGATAAGTATTCATGAGTAGCTAATCTAAAAAGTAAACCTTGCATTGCTAGTTTGTGTGAGGCCTGGTGACATTTTGAGACATGATGTGACACCTTGTTTAAATGCAGTGCTTGCTGAAATGCATCCCTCTAACATGGTTTTGCCCAGCCTTGTATGCTCTAAAGTCCACAGAAGGTGGGTATTAGAAGATACTGAGCTACAGGATGAATATTTTACATTTGTTTTCTGGGGGCAATGAGAGCAGGACAAGTATCTGAGCTCAGTTACTGTACTGCTTGCAACACCTTCCCCGTGCCTTGTGTTTAGTAGAACAAAAGTTTCCTTTTTTGAGGGATTTCTGGGTTAGATCATTCACTGGTTTAGCATATCATTGTCACAATTTTATTACAATGATACTTTCATAATTTCTATTGTTGGTATTACCCAAAGAGTTTACAAAGTTGTGGCATATTCACGCAACACACATGACATTTTTATAGTAATTAATTTATGAATTAGCCATATGCACATGCTAAAAAAATAAAAAAGGAGAAAAGCGGCTGTGTTTAAGGAGATAATGTTGCCAAATGCTGCATACAAAATTCGAGGAAAGAATATTTTTATTACCGTTAGTGTTCTCTTGGTTTAAGATGTCTATTGGAATGACTTGTGAAACTCACTTTTCTGCTTCTGACACAGAGTAGTCCAAAGCTCTTCCAGTTTCATTTTTAGCTAGTCTGGTATGTGCAGACACAGAGTGATGACCCAGATCAGGTGGATTGATTGGGACACTGAACTCAAAGGAACACATTTTCTCCATGAACATGAATGGGGCAAGCTTATGTGTTTGACCAGCTAGCTTTGTATTTTTATTTTTACCAAAATGGAGGAAGCAAGTGGGAAAATCCAATGTAAACAGCATGGATTACTGCCTGGACTTACAGAGCACCCACAAAAGGATTTGCTATTTACAGGGTTTTAGATTCAGTGTTTCAGTGCTATCAACTCCATTATTAAAGTCAAACTCTGCTTTCAGATTTACCAGGTACAAACATGCAGGTAATTCAAATTCTGTGCATATAAATAACAATAATTTGAAGCACCAGAAAGCACAGACAAATTCAGCTGAGGAACCTTCAGATCCTGTTTCCACGCTTGCTTTAGAAATCATTCCAAAGCCTTGGCTCATACTTGCATTTCTGCTCCTCTTGTGAAGCCTAGTGCCTCACATGTTCAAAACAGGCACATCCCAGAGAGAGAATTTGAGGTGAATTTGAGGCAAATTTGGTCTACAGAAACATGGGGGTTGTAGATTGAGTCTTCTGCCAGAAAAAGGCACAGGATCAACTTTGTTTTGTTAGGTCAGTAGCCAATCCAGCTTGGGTTCCTCAGTCCTGTTATAGCAAAACAGATGTGGTTTTGGTGATGCTGCCGTTTCCTTGCTTTTGTTTCTTTTTTCTTGTTCCTTTTCTGTAAAAGATGCCTTGTCCTTGTCAGTATTTCGAAGCAACACTCCCCACTACAGGTCATCAGTGGGAAAGAGGAGAAAGCCACGGCTGCTCTGCGTGGAAGGCAGCTAGAGATCTGGAATTTTTCATCAGATTCGCTTTCCTCTGATAGAAAGGACCCACTGGGAACTTAAAAAAAAAAAGAACAAAACAAATTTTATTTAAATAAATTAAATATAGATAAAAGATAAAAAGAGAATTCTGTGCTCTTATCAATTCCCAAGCAAACCAATTTTCTAGCAAACTTGTTCTAGCCTAAACACTCAAAAGCTTTTGAATTTTTACACAAAATTATTACTAAGCTGTGGATGAGCAAGGCTGCACTGCAGAATTAACAAGGATAAGGGATAAAGTAAATAGATGCCTGTGTTCCTTCTGTAGTTTATCAGCTTTTAAATTCTGAGCTCTGTATGAGAAGCTGTTCAAATTTCTGAATATGAAACTTATGGAGGTGTGATTTCATTCTCAGCCTGCCTTCCAGCTGGCCTCCTTGCTCTGGCCCTGGGCAGTCAGCAGCCCTTTCAGAGTCCCTGTTACAGCAGGCAGCTTTAAATCAACCACTATCATAATCTTCAGAATGCACTGATAGTACCTGCTTTGAGCTTGAATGTGTATGAATCATTCATCCAAAGCAAACACACATTAGGCTCCCTGCATTTGGGGAAAGAAGAAAATGCCAGGATGGTTTTTTTGTATGTTCCAGCCACTGAAATGGGAAAGCAAGAAGAACAGCAGAGGCAAACAAAAATACCCTCCCAAGAAAGCCTATTCTGAGAAGCCCTCAGAGATAAAAAGAGGAGCATTAATGAATGTATTTTCAAGGTACAGTTTTGCACAGGACTGAGTTCTGCATGTGTGCAAATCACTAAAGATTGTTCTCATCAAACTCTCTGTTGGAGACACTTTCATGTACTGTGAGTGTAGTTGTCCCCCTTTTATTCATCGCTATCCTTCTAAGACTTGTTTATATTTCATTTGGGGTTAGACATATACACAATGAAGGTGGAATTATTTCATCAGGACTACCACTCAATTAAATGTCCTCTAGGAACGATGGCAAAAGCATTTAATGCTCCTTCATGCTTCACAAAACAGTATAGGAGAATAAGAACAAAAGTAAAGATGTAATTGAGCATCGGTGTCTGTAAAGACATGAATAAGCTCTAAGAGGTTTATATCTGTTAAAAACAGACAGAATTCAAAAACACAGCTTTGCTCTGTGCTCCTGTTTGCATTGAAGGAGGCTGAGGTAACTCACAAGGAGGCTTTATTTATGCAGTAATGACTCAAGACAAAAAAGAGAGATCTTTTAATTACACCCCAGTGACAGAAAAGTATGAAAGCACTATTCATGGTACCCTGGAGATCACACGATATCTTGGTGACAGTTGTTCTGTCCAAACAAAATTACATGAAGGAAACTATTTATATTTTGTCTAATACATTCCCCTGAGGATTAATATTTATAGGGGATTTGGGAAAAATTGGTTTCAAATAAACACAGATTATTTAAATGAGAAACTGGACATTAAATAAGGGAGAAGGATTCAAGAAAAATTTAAGATCAGTGGTTCTGTTTTGTAGGACAGAGAAATACAGGTGATGGGAGGCAGACTGTAAACCTGGCTTTCAGGATTTGGGTTTTTAACTGATGTTGGCCCCGTTGAGGATGCAGATGTGACTCAAGCAAAGGTGGCTGTATCCCTGGAGAGATGAGGAACCATACCTATCCATTCTGAAGGAGGACAATGTGGGGGTTTGTGGAGTTTTGGCTCATTCTTTTGTTCCAGAGAAAACAAAGACATTTTCAATGTGTGTACCTGAAATCCACTGCTCAGCACTGCCAGTCTGGCTGGCAGAGATATGCAGAAGCCCACAGACATGGGCATTTGCTTTGTCATGGGCAGTTTTGATGCCCAAAGAATGATGATTTTCATATGAAAAAAAGGAAAAAAAAGTTGTGTTATCTTTTATATTCCTTACTAGGTATGCATCCTTCCCTCTGGAGGGTTTGCATGTTTTTTGGGGTTAAGCTGGGACTGGTGAGCTATTTTGGTCATTCTCTATATATAAAATGTATAGCTTTTTGATGCGATTTTTTTCTAAAGCTGGGGGGAAGGGGAGAAAGACAATCACAGCCTTTCAAGGAAGGAGGGAAGGCCAGTGGGGATTTTTGGTGTGTTCCCAAGTCATTAATTAGTATCAGCTGATGAGTCAGAAAAATGTGTCTGTCTGCTGACTTGTAACGTGTCCTAGTAACAAAACAGGTTCCTGTAGTGGCAGTTCACCGTTACTAATCCAGAGACAAGCCCTCTGTCAGCCCCACATCCAAATAAAGGGCTGCCTTTTGCTTCCCGTTTGCTTGTCCGATCTCTTGGTCCCCCCTACCGACCTCTGCAGGCAGCCTGATAGAAATAGGGTTTCTACAACATTGTGCAGCACAGTGTAAATATATATATTCAAATTGAATCAATAAGGATACTAGAATGTGCAATATTTAATAAAGCAGTAATCTCCATTTTCAAGACTGTTGAAAACTGCAAAGCAGTTTCAGGTCATGCTCATGGCGAAGGGCTTGAGGCAGTGGCTGAAGGTGGTCCTTTCCCCCCCATGACATGTCCCTCAGCAGCCCAGCACTGCTCCTCGCCGCCCAGCAAAGGAAGCAGCAGCACCAGCTGGGATACAGCACTGCAGGAACCTGGCTGCATCTGCTGCAAGCCAATCCCCAGGGTCAGCTGAGATGGAGCAGAGCTGGGGAAAGGCAAAGGCAGATGGCAAATGGGCTGCTCCTGCTCTGAGTGGGAGGCTGGGCTCCAGCCACAACCTGCTGAGGTCCCTCCCTACCTGAGTCACCCTCTAACCCACACCAGAGCTGCTCAGGACCAGAAGCCCTTGCACCCACTTGCCTGAGTCAAATATTTTGCCCTCTGGCCTGTTTCCGGCCTTGACTCTTGGCCACACATTTGCATCTACATCATTATTTTGTGAGTTAAATATCTGGCCCCTGCTCTACATCTTCAGGACGTGCACAAAAAGAAAAGGACATAGCATTTTACATTACGGGAATTGTTCAAACCTGTGTTTTCTGGTAGAATTTTAGGGTGTGAGATGCAGACTTTCTATCTGCTACCAAAGCTGAGAGACCGGATTGTCCTAAGAAACCTTAAGAACCAGGACAAGAGGCATTCAGGAAGGCTGAGTTGGCACTGCTGGGGTATTTGTCCTTTATGATGTTGTATGACACACTTTGCCCAAGACACAGACTGTTATCCTGTCCTGACCAGAAAAACGCTGTGGCAATGTCACTGTGAGAGGTCAGACACATTGGGATCACAGCAGAGTTCCTAGCCAGACTAGGGTGTCACAGCATCACACCCTGCCCTCTGCAGTGGCTGGGAAGCTGTGCTGCCTGTTTGGCAGGACACACCATCTGTCTGATCCAAGCTCCTTCTGCCTGTCCTGCACAGTTGTGTCACATGTCTTCATTCCTCTGTAGATGCTAAAAGTAACCTGTGAAATCCAGCAGGCAAAACTAAGAGACCACACACACAAGTTGTAGAAGGATAACAGCACCCACAAAAAGAAAGAACAGGGGAATTTTGGCACCTTCCCTTGAAGGGGCTGGGATCAGGGGAGCACCCAGCAGGGCACCCACTTCAGGTACAACTCAAATCCATCACTCATTCTCCCATTTTTAGTAAAAAAGCCAGTGGTCTCTGCTTTGGGACTGCTCTCAGTGGTCAGATTTCAAAATCACACTAGTGTTTGGTTTTACTAGCAAAGAAGGACTGAAAGGGTCTTGTCACATGGATTCCTTGCACCTGCTGGTTCACCTTCTCTCTGCCTCCCCCACACCACAAGTACCAGGACAGACCTTTGCAAGGGTAGCTTGGTTCCAGACAGCTGCCAGTCATTGCTCATAGTGTTCTGTGACCTAATTGGCAAATGAAATAGGGTTTTTAAAGTGAACTTTTTTTCTTGTCTGACTAGTCTTACTTTCTTCCTGGTGAAGTTCTTGCTAGATGAAAACCAGTTAAGCTAAAAATCAGCTTATGAGGCTGCTCTGTATAGCTTCACAGGTTTCTATCTTGTTTTTTGCCAGCTAACTGACAAGCTCAGAGGTAAGGAGTTAACTGCCATTTATTCATGTTCAGCGGAAACTCTCAGGCATGTCTCAGTTTAACCATGATCACTGTAACTGGTTTTGAGGAAAAATGCTGCTCAGAATATGTACAGTGTCATGATGTGTGCAATGTTTCCTGTAAATACACAGTGAACTAGGGAACAGGGTAGGAGGGACACAAATATTTTGACACAAATAGACAGAATAAGCATTTTTTCTAGTAGTTAATTTTCAAAATAGAAATCCTGTAGGATTTCAAAATAGAAATCACTTCTACATAATTAAATCTTTTGAGAGGTTCATCTTCATGATTGTCCCTGCTGTGGGACTGCTGTTTTGCTGTCCATAATGAGGCACAGATGGTCCCTCCTGTAGCTCCCCAGTGAATCTGTGGTAGGGTCAGCAGGTCCCAATGTGTTTGTGGGGCACGTGGCCTCAGCTCCAAGCAACCATGTGCCTGAGAGGGGAAGGGCTTTAGAGAGGCCCAGCTAAAATTACGAGAGAAATTAACAAAAAGCCCCAAGGAGCCAGATTTTTGAAGATAAGCATACAAGCATTGTTTCCAGTTGTGTTCTGTGGGTATTGTCCACCCAGTTTTTACATTTGGAAATATGTTATCTGAATGTAAAGAAAAATTGAAATGATGAGCTGTTATGGACATTCATTCCCCCTTCTGCATGAATTCAGGGTGTAGAAAAAAAAAGTGTCCGTAAACATTAGTAGTACTCTGTGCCAAAAATAACTGGGTAGATTTTGAGGAGACTGCACTGGCATGTGGGTGTCTCCTCTTCCTTTCTGTTTCTGTCATTAGGCTTCACAGATTTCTCTGCACAGTAGAGAACAACAACCTGTTATCTTTCGGGATGCCTCTGTGTTTAAGACCTCAGCTGCAGGTATCTTGGTTATAAAGAATCCCAGCCACACCATGCCTAAGTGCACAGAAACGACACACAGCCATTCATCCAAGCAGTCAGCATCAGGGTGATGTGGGAAGGCATTTGCTCCCATGGCAATTGCTGGCAGGCAGCTCTCATTCCCCACAGTGGGGAGATGCTTGTGGAGAGATGACAGAACCTAACATGGTCTGTGCACCTGGAGATAGATCAGTGCTTGCAGGGGGCTGGGGAGGAGGGAAGCAGCCTCCTTGCCCAGCATGCTCTCCTGAATCACCCTCAGAATGAGGTGCTGTAGTGGGAATGGTTGCTTTATGCACACAAAAATCTGCAAAGCTCTTCGTGGGGTGCTGCACATGGGACCTTCCTGGGCAGAGAAGGAGGGTCCAGATGCCACCGAGGTACTGATCTCTGCCAGTGTCATGGGGGAGGCAAGCATCAGGCAACCATGGCTTTGGAAAGATCACGGACGCTTTCCACCATGGGGATGTCCCCAACAGTCCCGGCACCCCCAGCTGCCTTTCCCTGCGGTGACACCAGGGAGGCAAAGCGTCAGCAGTGCCACCACATGCCAGCTTTGCCTGCTGCCCTCACGGGTGGGAAGGAGCTGCCCGAGTACCTCGTGTTGGGGCAGGGCGGATTTTCACTGGTTTCTTTTACATGCTCCAGGAACTCAGAGGTAACAGATGGCAGCATTTATTGCGTTGCAGTGGTGTCCCCTGCCAGCTTTGCATTGATCCAAGTCTGGCAGTGCAGGACAATCCCTCCCATTCATAAAATCCTGAGATTTTTATTGTTTCCTTTGCCATTGGTTTCTGAATGATACTGATTTATGCTCATGAACGGTTTAGCAATCTTGTGACAAATAACACGGTGGCATGGGGTCAGGGGCAGGAAGGCAAAACCATTTTTCTTTTTGCTCCAGTTCTCTCCCAAGCTGGGTGTGAATTATGGTCTGCAGTTAATGATGAAGTGCTGAGGCTGCCGGGACATTCTGCTTACCCAACAAAAGGAACAAAGCACATCTTTTAGCAAAAAGCAATATTTTTTTGTATTTGAAAGCCCAGTGGTGCTCACAAAGCACTGAGGCTTTGAAGCTGGTGTTTGGGGGGAGGATGAGTGAATGCAGCAGTAAAGGTGACAGTTTTAGACACAGGGATACCTAAAAAAGCTCCTCTAATAGAACAGCGATGCATATAAAATGACTTAGATGGGACTTTCATCTCTATATCTGCTATTATTTTACTCTCGTATTTGGATTTGAAGCTTACAAAGAATAAAACTAACTATTTCCAATGCTTTTCAGCAGCATTAAAGACTACATTACCCATGTGTGCAAAGTGTGGGGGCTCGTTTCATGAATGTTCTCAGGGACTGCTTTAAAAAAACCCCATCTTCTCCTATAATGTATGGGTCTAATTCCTGCTCAGAGCTGTGGTTACAGCTGAGGGTAAATGACTGTCAGAATAAAATGCTGTTATGGCACAGTGCTTACACAATCCAATATGCAACTACAGCACAGTTATAACCGAAAGTCCTGGTGAAAGGGGACTGTAAATGTTAGGACCAAGAGGGTAATACAACAACATAATAAAATTTCTCAATACTAAAGCTGTGAGTCTGCCCTGGATTTCATAAATATATGAATTGGTATCTTCTGGCATGGTGATTCAGAGAAACCCTGGGCCATAAGGCCTCTCAGTGGGCAGCAGTAGCCTTGGATGCAGCGAGTATTCCCTGAAGTGCCCCAGCATTTTGCAGGAAGGGGGAGTCACTGCCCTGAAGCACCTCACTCTCTCTCCAGAAATGGGACAACTGGGAAAGCTGCTGCCGCCCACAATGTGATAAATGCCCACACCCTACTCATTCAGCACCCTTCACATGGTCCCTGCCATTACAGTACCTGTGGATCCAGCTCTCTGCTAGCCAAGCCCAGCCCTCCTCCATTCCCTGTGCATGCAGGGTCATGAATTTCATTACATGGCTTCAGTCAGATGCTGTGGAGGTAACACAGCACTGTTTTTAGCCCCTTAAAATCATTATATACTCGATATTTAATTCACAATCATGATAGTCCATTTTAAGGTTATCATAGGATATTAAAATAGCTTGAACTGAATAACACTGATAGATAATATTCAAACAGTACTCGTTCTCAAAGTCTTTGAGACAGTTGGAGGTCTAGGAAAGAAGTTCATAGTCTTGAACCGTGGTTTCACCAAGGAGATGCATCAGTTCTCAGCAGCTTCTTCTCCAGGTACAGAAGGAATATCCACTTCATTTTGCTTTAGTTGTTTAAAATCCATGACTATGGATAAGGCTTTCAGTAACCAAGCTATTAATTTCCAGTGCAAAATGTTGTTTGAGAAGAGTAACTGAAACATATGAAACCAATTTACCATAGTTTTAAATTTCTGTACTTTTATTAAATCCCACTTTCCATCCAGAAACAGCAGGATGCAAAAAAAGTTAGCTTTTTCAGTTTTTATTTGCTATTCTCTTTTACACTGAATGAAGAACCTAAGCAAGGTATGTTAAGTTATGTAATAGCTTAAAGATGTTCACCATGTGATCTCTGGGATAGAAAAAAAAAGCCAGATTCTGTGGAAAGACTATATGCAACTCCAAATCAACACGTCTTCATGGCTAGTAATCAGCAAGGTCTACCTCTCCCTTGCAAAAGAATCAAGGAGAAGAAATGCAGAACAAGATTAATTATTTAGAAGAAAGTGTCTTGCTGCTAATTTATATTGTAATTAAAGATACTAATTATAACCGCTTTGATTGAGATGAGTGTATTCACATGCACTGTTCTCTGAAGATGCCTTCACTGTTTCCCGCAAGTAGAAGTCATTGATCTTGGTGGAGATGAACTTTGAGGAAAAAACAGTTACCACTGAGCCCTCTGATACAAGTGGAATAACATGAAGACCAATTCTGAAGCAGGACACAGTGGCTAGGCAAGGCAGCCAAAATGAGTCTCATGAGAGGAAATGTTCTTGCTGTAGAAGTAGGCAAGCATAGTCATGCTCTATTCTCCCAGCTTAGGGACCTGGTATGAAAATGTTTCTGAGCTAAAATCTTGTCCCATTGCAATGTATATCCTGGCTTTATTCTCCCAGGCAGGGGTAAGTGACATGGTCCCTCTGGAAGGGCTGATTGAAGGGATAGGTCAAATGTTCTTGCTGGTCTTACTCGTGTGCTGCCGGAATTATTCATGAGGTGGTATCTGCTCTGAGGTTCCTCATTCCCCATAGAGATGTCACAGACTGGCTGTTACCACAGTCTTATGAGTTATAAGGAGAGAAGTTTCCTTATGTAAGAAAATGAATAAATCATGCATTGTGGTATTCAAAACATCACAGGAGTCATTCTAACCATGCAGAGCTTTGTCAAATGGGCAGGTGTTGTCTTGCTGAGATTCCATAAAATCCCCTTAACAACTTTGGGTCCCATCTCTGACTGGCACTGCTGAATGCAGAAACCATCCCCATCCTGCTTCTTTGTTCACCAAAGGCCAAGAGATACTAAAGTACTCTGGAGACTTTAAGGTGATTGCAGAATACTGCTGACTCTCAAGAGCACAATTTCATCTGAGCTGCCACTATTTCCCATGGTGTTTATACCTCTTGATTTTGCTGTCTCAATGACTCCTGAGTCTCTGTGCATCACCCAGTGTCTGATCTGAAACATGATGCATAAACATGAACATAAACAGCTCAAACTCTTTCATATCTTTGTCTCATTCCCATTTATTCTTTGGTATAAGACATTTAATATGTTTTAAGTAGTTTTTATCAGTGATGTAGAGTTACTGTTTAGACTATTATCTTTCGACCATCATTCAATTATAGTGATTATTAGATTCCTGCAGTGTAGATTTAACTAAGTACCTTTGACTATTCTGATTTGAAAAACAATCTTCTGTGCAATATTACCTCTCTTCCCCCGTCTTTTTTTTTTTTTTTTTTGATGAAGCAGTCTGTGGTGTCAGTACCAATGCTGTGACATTTATAGCAGTTCAGCTGGGAACATACTGCCTGCATGTTCCTTTTTTTCCTAATTTGCTGATGATTTCCAGCAGTGTAAGAGCACAAGCAAGCACTCTCTTTGATAGCAGTGTCTGCTGGTGCCCTTTTCTCTTTTTTTGTAACCCTTATCTAATTTTGGCAGGACCACAGTTCCTGCTCTTAGACCTGATAACAGGATCAGCACACAGCCCAAACCTGCAGTAAAAAGGTTTTGAGAACACTTACATGGGATTGTCAGTCCAGCACATGCTGAATTGGGCCACCTGACCCTCGAGACAGGGTGT
This sequence comes from Lichenostomus cassidix, assembly GCF_008360975.1. Classification (NCBI taxonomy): domain Eukaryota; kingdom Metazoa; phylum Chordata; class Aves; order Passeriformes; family Meliphagidae; genus Lichenostomus; species Lichenostomus cassidix. The sequence continues at coordinate 36,185,080 of NC_139480.1, read as the reverse complement.
CCTTTGGTCCCAGTGAGCTTGTTTGGTGCCCACGACCCTAATAATCCTAGCACTTACTACTGCTATTGGCATGTCTTGTCTATCTTGCTGACTCCCTTTGTTTCCACTCTCCTGATTTGTAAAAGGTCTCAAATCCTAAATAAGAACGGCTGCTTAACCACAGTGTTTTACAAGCTTTTACATTTTCTAATTTATTTGTAGTTTCCGTGGTGCAATCCTCAATGTGCAGAACAACGTGGGGAGAGAACTGGGAGGGTCACCAATCTTAAAGCAAGACAGAATTATTAAATTTAGCACAATCACCTGCAAGGAACAGATAATTTAATTTTGAGTGTTCATATATTGAGCTCAATAACTTGTGTGAGACTGAAGCATATCACTCCGAAAGGCATCAAATCTTCAGCTGATGCCATCAAGAAATGGCTACACAATTTATATCTCAGCCCTTTGTTAAGGGATTCTTTCACACTTCTTTCTGAAAAAATGTATTTGTGTAAAAAATGCATTTCTTACTTCTGCTACCTGATAATTATTGTCTGTTGATAATTTAAATATTACCACTGAATCATTTATCTGAAGCATTAATATGTTCTTAACACTAGGTATTTTAAGATACTATAGAAGCATTGTCTACAGATTTTGACAAACACTTTTTATTTTTTCCACAGAGCTTTTGGCAATTTTCCTGTGCTCCAATTCTTTGGTAGGTCTCTTTTGCCAGCAAATTAAATTTTGTAAGAAATGCAGTCACTAACTTCCCACAGGTATTCAGGATCACCTCACCAATGCCGTATTTAAGCATTTGCAACACTATGTTGCTCACTATTTTCTTGTCCATGCATCTTTTTTATTTATTTTTGTCACATCATTGTTCTGAGCACTTCAGTTGCATTGCTTGACCTCTTTTAATTCCCAGGCTCTACAGAGTAATTTCTTTCCAGCATCATATTTCCTGCCACACGGATCCAGCCCTCCTCATCCCTGGTTTTGCACTGTTTGTGTTAAAATTGTTCTTGTTTGGGTGACTTGAGCTGAACACGTGTTCCAGCTCACTCTGCATGACTGCCATTTCACAACAGATTTCCCTTGCTACCCGGGCATCTCCCACACACTGGCTTTGCAGGGTTCTTGAATCGCTCTCAGGTGCTGAACAAAGCCAGTGCCTTGGTCCCAGGCTGCCTGAGTCAGAACCATAGCAGTCCATTTCATGACTGTTCCTCACCGTCAGTCACCGAGGGCTTAATCCACTGGCTCTGTCCTGTATTATGTAGTGGGGAGTTTTTGTTGATGCTGGTGGGGTTTTTCTAAGATAGCACCCAGCTAGCTTGTTACAACAAGTATGGATTAGCAGTCTGTCGTGTCCCCAATTGCCTTTTCTCGGACAAACTTGTAAAATGGAAAAGTAAGAGATATATTAAAGTCAGCTTGGTCTTATGAAACAATGGTGTCAGTGATTAAATGTACATCTTCTTGATCACTAAATTGTACATCAAGCTTCTGCATAGTTTCACTCAGGATGAAAATCTTTCAACCAGTGACCTCCTACTTGTCCTATTTAATTAGCACATCACAATCTTATTTCAAATTTTCTATAATTCCTCTTGTACTTAAGAAAGTAAGGACTTTTCACTTGAAAAGTCATTCCCTTCTCTTTTGGGACATTTGGGATGGACAATACATGCTCTACTCTTGTTAACAGCCAGCCTCACACATCTTCCAAAAGTAGAGAAAAAACACTTTATTGAATGGGGTTTTTTGTCTCATTTGAAATGTATTTTAATCTTTAGCTATTGGAGGCCTTCAGTCATTTTCAGTTCTTGTTTTGAGTATACCTACACTGAATAATTTTCCTTGAACAAATGGTAGATTGCCACAGTAAGAAGATGCATCTATCCAGCATTGGTCATGGCACATACCAGGGGCTACCAGGATGGGCTGTCTTTCTCTGAGTTTGGGAATATCCTAGCATGTAACTCATGCAGCTGTGGAATGATGGGATGAATGTTGGGATGGGTGCAGCTGTGATGCTCTGCATGGGAAGCTGTCTAAGGTTCTCTCTTCCCTACAACCTTGTAGTTGTGCTACAGGAAGGTTGGAGCCCAGAATCCACTGCCTGCCCCACGACTGCCTGCCCACTCTACTTCTCACTTTTCTTTGGAGGCTGCAGCAGCAACTTTGTGCTTTACAAGTGTGAGTTCATTTGAGAGAATTCCAAAGCACCCTGCAGCTTTCCCAACCTGCCCAGACTTGGAGTCTCCTTGTATGACAGCCTTTTGAATTGGCCACAAATATGTTTTCTCGTTACCCATTCATGTATTAAATACTCATCTCAATGATGAAATGCTTGCCTGGGTCTCTCTTAATGAACAAGTGTCAGATGTTTAGCACCAGTAGACTTTATTGCTCAAAGGCACAGGCTTCTTGGAGCTCTTCTCAGTCACTGTCAGCTCTGTCTGACTCAAAATAATGGGGAGAGGGAAAGGGAAAGGAAGAGGCTGTTCCTGTCAATGGGGTTCCAGCTGGTTTGTATATAAAATCTTTCCAGGACACCCAAAATGCTTTATTCACCAGTTGGATGTCATATTCTAAATAAAACCAATTATTTGGTTGACATCAACAGGCCTGCTGAGGTATGTGATAATGGTGCCCCTTGTCTGCTAAGACAAACACATGCATTCTCCCTGCAGCGAGCAGCCAAGCGGCCCTCGCCAGCCTCGGCAGCGGAAGAATGCACCCCTATTCCCTGCCTCTTTCTCTCTCTGCCTGCCTGTCCCGGCGAGCCAAGCCCATGAGAATACCCTGGCATAACTTCCTGGCAAGAACCATAATTTTTATGTTGCTTTTGGGTAAACTTCAATGACTCATCTTGTATTCATGCTCATCTATGGATGGCTTTTTAAAAATTTTTTCTTCTAATGTTTCGATCTGCCAAGCTGCGAGTAGTTTGCTTAACAATGTGCAATGCCTGGAAAACAGATGGGCTCTTTTCTTCCACCCGGTGGCATGCAAAAATGAAATTTTATCAATCAAACTTCAGTCTGTGACATTTTATTTGGAATGGTTGTTTTAACAGCTATTTTGCCACCCACCAGCTCCACTGTATTTCCTTCCACATTGGATATAACTTAATGATGAACAGCATTGAGCAGCTAGCAGTCTGCATTGCAGTGGGACCTCACACAGGATTATCTCAAATTGCCCTCCGGTACACATACTTAGAAAAAGTTTGCACCCTTGAAAATTTTGAATGTAGGCAAGGAAAGTGGTTTTCCAAGCATAGTAGCAGCTCTGGAAATGGATATCCAGGTCTTCAGGCACACTGCAGGGCTGACTACACTGTTTGACTCCCCTTTTCCAGGACTGGTGCAAACTCATTGTTATTCAACTGACATATTCTACTTTAACCCAGAAAAAACATTTTTGAGAAATAACATTATGTTTTTCCATGCTCCATTTCATGAAAAAACTAAGAAAAAAGATGAGAAGGAATACTTCATGCTCTGCTGCTCCACTTGTTCAGAGACTGCCTCTCCAGAGGGTTGATTAGTATAATTTTTTTCACTAAAACCTTGTTTGCTACCTTTAGAAGGCAAATGGCACTTTGCTCAAATACACACTGCTCACTTCCATGAAATACAAGGGAAACGACTGGAATCAGAGCTAGCCTAGGACATCACGACTACTGAGAAAGTCACATCTAGGACTGCTGCATTCCATACACTCAGTCCAAAGTGCTCTGCAAGCCCTTATGGCCATCTGTGCAAGACAAGTTTGTTACTTGGTTAACTGACATACATATTTCCCTGTAGGTAAAAGAAAATGGATGTAATAGTTTGGACATTCCCATATGTTGCTGGTGGATCTCAGCTTCTTGAAGCTGTTGATAACTGGTGCAATCTTGCCTGGAGCAAGATCAGCACATGGACATGACAGGCTTTTGTGAGCTTTAAAGATGGATTAAAGCAGAATATTCACAAAGGCTAATTAAGCAACAACAGCTGCTCTTCACAGGTCAGTCTGCAGGCAGTGGGCAGAGGGAAGCTCCCCTGGAATCGACTCAGAGCTCATCCCTACATTAAACTCTTGTTCTGAATCACCTCCTGGGAGAGCCTCTGCTCATCTCCACCATTTCCCATCATTCATCTTTCCAGCTGTGTCCCTTGGGCTCCTCTGCGGATACAGACATGGGGAAATTGCCGTGAAATCTACTGCAGGTGGAAGGATAAGCATGCTATAAATGGCTTCACAGACTCAAATGGGGCTTGATCTTTCCAGTATGAAACACGGCTTGCTAAACTCTGTGTTTTGAAACTCACTGCTAATATTTTAAACTGAAAAACAATAACCATATGGGATTTAGCAATTCACATGCTAGGTTATGATGAGCTGCTTGGTTTGTCAGTTCCCAGCTGCTACTCTGACAAATCACCAGGGGATTTCCTCACTGACTGGGCTGCCAGCTATCCTGGGGTGAATACAGAAGTTTTGTATTAGATGTTGTATTAGATTTTATGGGCTGGAGCCTTCAGCATGCCACAATCCCTCTGAACCACATGAATATGAACCAAGGACAAACTGATGAATCCGTGCATTTATGAGGAAAGAGCTCCCCAGGGGCACAAAACTGGTGGAGGCAATATTCCAGCTCTGTTTTTCAGACACATGTCCTGTGGCACAGAGTGGTAGGAGAATGGGAAATGTGTGGGAATAGGGCTCCTCCGCAGCTCATCCTCTGCCTGCTGGTTTCCTTTGAGCCTGAGTTACAGCTGCAGCACATACGTGCTTTTACAGCTTCTAGATAATTGTCCATTACCTACAGTAACACATATGCACATTTGCTAATAAATACATATAACAAGGACAAGAACTGAGGTTTTACGTGCTCCGTGGCACAGAAAGTGTGAGAGCCTTCAGGGTGAGCCAGTGGGTTGTTGTCATGCCCTTCACCCAAGAGAGCCTTATCAGACTGTGCCCTCTGGAGCATCTGGCACCGACAGCAACAGTGAACTCGCCCACACAGCCCGGCTAGACTCAGTGCAAGGAGGAGCTGTGTGGTTGGCTGTAGAAAGCTCTGTATCTCAAAATTAATTTGCCTGTGGTTCTGCTGACACCTTCTGATTATGCTGCTCTCCCAGTAAAAGAAAGGGTGTGCTGAAATCAATTTCCCACCCCCTACTCCACTGCAGATAGAAGACAAAAGATATATTGCTAATTAAAATGTTCTAATCTGCTGGAAAGCAGTTTTGCAGGATTGATTTGAATAAAACTGATGATGCAGCCCACTCAGATCACTGGGAAACGACCTCTCTATTATGAAGTCCCAGAATAACATAGCCAAGCAATCTTGATTTCCTAAAATCTGTCAAAGGAAGAACTTCTTAGTTAGTTACAGCATATAATATGGATATTCCTGAAATGTCCTCTGCTTAATGAACAGCTGATATTGGCTAACCTCACAAAAATAAGAGAGAATTAGTACCAGCTGCAAAATGCATTCACTGGATAGTGAAACTGGCAGTTGGTATTATGCCTGCTATAAATATTTTTAATTAAAAATTGTTTTCTGTCTCTTCAATTGGTATAATAGCGATAATGCTTACTGAGAGTTACTGAAGATGTAATAGGATTCCCCTTCGTGTATAGCAGAGCTATTTATTCTGCCGTAATATTGCTACAGTGCAAATCTGCATAATAATGTCCAGATTCTAGTACAAGAGAAAAATAGACTGCGGGAGTGTTTCAGAATAAGGCACATGAGCATGCAAATTCCTAAATAAAAACCCTGCTCAAACTGTTTTCTCAGGTATGACTTTAAAATTCTATTAAAAACCTTTGGGGGGAGGGGGACAGAGTTTTCAGCTTCAATCCACAGTCCCAGGGCATTTATGCCTCTAAGAAAGGGTTTGCTCTTTGCAAGCTTACAGGGAGCAGCACAGCAGATCCTCTTGTGCTGCTCTGGCTGGGCCCTGGCACAGGTCTCTGTCAGGGAGACTGGGGGCTTGGGGGTGCTTCTCCTGCCCTGATTCAGAAAGGAGCAGCCCCTCTCCCCATGTGGAGGGGCTGGGAAAGGCACTGGCAGAGGGGACTCTGCCATGCTGTAGCAGACCTGAGCCTCTGGGCATTTGGTCTCCACTTGGGGCTCTACTGCCATGACCATCCACAGGTGATGAGGGACACCTCCTCCTCTGGGGAGTCAAGAGGCATTAGACCAGCTATGCCCTGGCAGACACAGCCCATGTTAGGCATTACCTAAATCGGATGGATACTGCGAAAGCTGGAGAAATCTGTTAGCTGTCCCTGCTGGGCCTTTGGGAGCTTATGAGTGCTCTCCACACTAGGGGGGAAGACTTTTTAAAGCTGATGGGAACAATTGCTTTCTCATCCCCGCTTGACTCTCTTCCCCTCTGAGGCTTTGGATCAATATCATGATTTAGGCATTTCCTCCCACCACCTTCCTCAGGCCCCCGCCTTTGTCCTCCCCAGCTGCTGATACTCCTGACCAGCACTCACCTTCACTCTCTCATTTTTACTCTCCTGTGTATATCTCAGAGGTCCTGCTGCAGCTTGCCTTGGTCTGGTGTTTGCTTTCTGACAACTCCCAGAGGCTCAAGTCAGGACAAAAGCCTCATTCTGTCAGTCACTGTGTGAATACAGGATTAGGCACATCCCCTGCTCCAAAGACCTTTTGATCTAAACCTGCTGCTTCAATTTCATGATACTAAATTCGTCTCTCAGTTTGGCTCTGATCCTTTTCTTGTCCCTAAACTGACAGCAATTTTATTGCAAGCAAGTAATTTCCCAGACAAAGCTATAGTCTCTTTTACCCGTGGGTTCTTCCTTCTTACTCTGGGTTCTTCCTTCTGGCACAAATTTGCTTTGCTTTGCTATTCCAGCTAGCTCTTTAAGATGCGTTTATGGTTTACAGTCCTCTCATTCTCCTGCTCCTTGTTACTCTTAGGACTCAGCAGGTACTGTTCTCTCTGCTCTCTTTCAAAGGGAAAGATGAACTGTGCTGGGGCATTTCCCAAGCTCTCCATGGAGAAAGAAGCAGCCCCATTGCAGTGTGTTCTTCCCCAGCCAGGTTTGCAACGGGCACATCATCTGTGAGCGCCTCTGCAGATCAATGGATTCAACAGCAAAGACAAGGACAAAACAAAACCAGAGAAGTGACTCACACCAGTGGCCAGAGGGATAAAGAAAGAGAGGGAGACAGGAAAGAGAAATGAGCACCACAGCCTCATCCGCCTGAGGGCACAGAGGTCATGTTAGGGAATGAAATAAAATGGACTTTTCTGACAGTGGCTGGGCAGGGGGAGTTTCTGTTTGATTATTTTAATTCTACCAGGCTACATCCCAGGGTCAGGTCACTCAATGACCTAATTTTATGACAATAATGAAAGTACTCTGTTATAACAGAAAAAGGACAACATATGATTTTTTTTTCTCCATCCAATCCAATGAATTGGTTTTGGTGGCCAATTTGAATGATATTTTGATCACTTGACAGGTTTAATATGAAATACCTGATAATTTAAAAGCCTGTTACACCAGGAGAAGCTCTCACTCATCTATGTGCCTGTTTCCTGCTCTGTTGTAAATGAAAAGAATTAACACCCTAAGCCAAGATAAATTTGAAATACAATTCTCCAGTTATTTGAATCAAAAGGCAGTATTGATTATTTAATTACATAGAAATGATCCAGATGTTTAGCATTTACTACAGATTAATGACTGTCCCAGAGCAGTTAATGGCCCTTCTCGCTGCCATCAACAAAAGCTGCTTATTAATCCCTGGAAAATGGCTTGCATAACAATCATAACCTGCTGTTAAAAGTTTATAAATAGATAAAAGTGTCACATGGATTTATGAGTGCTAAGGCTGAATGGGATCTGTGTGGCGTTTCTAGCAAATGAATGCCATGTGCATGAGCTCATATGATTGCTTGAATTATCACAAAATCCCAAGTTGCTCTTTTGGATTGGAAAATGGCACATAAGGAAGTGCCAAGTGGCTGGAGTCCTATCTACTGACTGGGAAATAATTACTTTGCTGCATAATAAAGAGGCACCTTCATTCTAACAGCAGTGTTCTGCCCTTTTTATCGCATCACCTAAAATGCATGTAAGGGAGGCTGCGCTGTTTCATTCCTTCACTTTGTTTTTAAGAGGAGAAGATGCTTGCACGTATACACACACACACAGCTGATCCAGGTCCTCCCAAGCCCAGCAGTGGGTCCAGCAGGAGTAGGGTCTTGCCAGATTGGGATCTGTACTATTCAGACAAAGATCTTCAAAGGAGCCTTTTGCACCTGGTTCTCTGCATCCCACACTGGGCTGATAGAACGCTGAACGTGGTATGTGCTGCCACCGAAAGGTGCTTTTGAAAAACATGTTGCTCCTGGAAGAGCTGGGAGGGCACGCAGACCCTGGGGGAAGGGGTGGTGGAGGGCAGGGATTCGCAGCGACACTGCATCCCCACTGTGGTAACTGTGCCCCACCACTGCGCTGGTACTTATACTGTCACACTCAGCTTCAAGGCAGTGTGCAGAGGACCCTGCTGCTGTGGGGTTGCAGAATCCCCATCCCAGTCACCTGGACATCAGCATCAGTCTGTGTCCCCTCAGTAGTCACTGTTCCTGTAACTAGCTGTCCTCAGCTTCCTAACCCCACCTGATGAGCATTGGCTGGTTATTGCATTTGAGCTGTGAATAGTTAAAATTATATAAACATGCCGTTGTCTGGAGAACGAGCAGGCTGCCCCGAGAAACAGAGCAGGTCTGGGGGAGCATCCTGCTCCTACTAGGAATTTAGGGAAGTGGCTTCCTTGTATTCAGCCAGACTGCAGATATTGATGTAAGAGGAAAGACGACAAATTACTGTCTCCTTCAAGGAATCAGACAGGAAGGGACCTGAGGGTCTTTCCTGAATCACAGCTTCCAAGCCTGCTAGCATTACTGCCTCTGTTTTCTTTTATTTTCAATGTATCTGTCTTGGCCAGGCAGACACGCTTCAGTGCAGCACCAGACCAAAGAGGGTTGCCTATCGTTTTAAAAAAGTCTCAAGGCCCCAGTCCCTGGCCCCCTTAACACCCTGCACTGCTCAGCTCTCCTCCAGCACAGAGGCCTGAGGGCTCAGTCACGCCCCTGCAGCAGCAGCTGGCACAGGGGCTGGGATGCAGGAGAGGAGTGGGCACATGAGTAGGCTGTCACTGACACTGCAGAGGTGTGAGATGGACACACGGAGCAAGCGCACTGCCCAGGAGGCTGGCAGGTTGGAGGCTGCAGCCTGTAATTTTTCTTCACACTCTCAACACTTGATGGACTGCAGCCTCTCTCTCTCCCCTCTCATCCCATTAGGAGGCTTATTCCCACTGCCAAGCGCTAAGGGCATGCCCCTTCCACAGCCTGCTCCCGTGATTTTTTCGGTGGGCTGCAGCACAGGAGGAGTCAGACACTAAACGAGTGCTGAACTAATTATCCTCCCTCCAACTATTTCCAAATCTGCTTTGCTGCGCTTTCACAACACGTGGTCAGGTTTCAGGTGAGAGAGGTGAGCACTGTGCGCTTCATGCCCCAAGGAGAAGCACTTCCCCAGGCCACCAGCCCTTCCTTCACATTGACCGGGCACCTGTACCCGGGCAGGGCCACCCCTCCTGCGCTCAAAGGCTTTGCAGCGCTGAGGAATGCCAGCCCAGCAAGCAGCCCCCGGAAACTTCTGTGTCCAAGAGCTGAGGGAGGCAAATGTGCCTCCCTGTGCTTGTCCAGGGGCACGGAACCTTTCCGTCAATGGCATTCGGCACCCAAAGCCCGGAGCCGGGCGAGGCAGGGCTGCGTGGGCGGAGCGGGAGCACATTCCGCACCGTCTCCATCCCTCTCCATCCCTCCCGGTCGCGTCCCTCCCGCTGAAGCCGCAGGCGGACGGCAGCTCCGTTCGGAATGCTCTCCTTAGCGCGGCGGCCAGTGCCATCTAGCGGGATCGGGAATGGATAAACCACCTGGGATCGGGAATGGATAACCCACCTCCCCGAAGGGACCGCCGGCATCCCTCTGCCGAGGGACTCGCGGCTTCCCCTTCCCGCTTCTTTCCCTTCTGTGGGAAACGCTCCCAAAGGGGCCTCCGTTTCTAGGATGCTGACAGTCAGAAATTAAAATAAATGGCTGGAAGCTTGCATCAACTCGATGTCAAGCTTGCAGGTAGAAGGGATCTTGGGAGTCCTGTTCGTTGTGGGAGATGGAGTGGGCAAAGGGCTGGCAGAGGGAGCAGACTAGGGAAAACAGCAGCCAGGTCCGAAGGAAAGGCGGGGGGCGGGCGTCAAAACTGATTTTTAAATTAGTATTTTACTTAGGTATAGATCAGGCCATAGAAACCTTTTCCTATCATTCAGGTAATTAAACACCGTAGAGTGCAGGGTTTTATGAACAGATGTGGTGAACACCTGCCAAAGACAACACTGTCCTTCCTCAGAGTGTTCTTGCTCTGAAAGGTCTCCTCCAGTTTATCACTCCATGGGCTTTTCATGTTTTCCATAAGAGAGAGCAGAGCAGGCACACTCTTGCTCTTTCCTTGAAGGTAATGCTCAGGTACAGGAAGGAGCAGGGGGGAGCATGCAGAGCATCCCCCAGAAAACCTTAAATTACGTCATTCGGGGGAAAAATTAGGTCTCTCCAGGAATCCCTTTAGCTCTGAGCACCGAAGTGCTCCAAGCACTGATGTCGGTGGTTTTGGGTGCACATGCTCTGCTCCGCGCTCCGTTCCGCACTACGGAGCCGCCCGGACACAAAGCGCGGGCGGAACTTCCCCGCCGCCCCTGCCCGCCCCTTCCGGCGTGCGCCGCCATGGCTGCCGTGCCCGAGCAGGAGGCCGGGCCCGGGACGGGGCCCGAGCAGAAAGAAAAGCAGAAGAACAAGAACAGGAAGAAAGCGGCGCCAGGTGGGCCGCGGGGCCGTGCGGGGCTCGCCGGGAGGGCCGCGGGCTGAGGGTCGCTCCGTGGGATCTGCGGAGGGCAGAGGCGGCTGGCGGGTGCGCGGGGCTGGCAGCGGCCGTGCCGTGCCGTGTTGCGGTGCGAGCCTCGAGCTACTCGGGTTCCTCGCCTCAGTCTGTGCCCTGCTCTTACAGAATGGACTTGCATCATCATCTTGTCTATACCAGATCAACAGCGCGTATCTGAGCTGCGGATTTCTTCTTCTTTTTTTTTTTTTTTTTTTTAAATGGTTTAAAGCAGTAACTTTTCTAAGGTCAGAAGAGATGCAGAGCGCTTTCAACAGCGTATTAAACCAACCTTGGTGTAACAACAGCCTTTTTTTTCTTTTTCTTTTTTGTTTTAATGGCAGTTGATGAATCTGAACTTCTCACTGTGCCAGATGGATGGAAAGAGCCAGCCTTTACAAGAGAGGATAATCCCAAAGGGCTGCTGGAAGAAAGCAGTTTTGCAACATTGTTCCCGAAGTATAGAGAAGCGTACTTGAAAGAGTGCTGGCCGCTTGTCCAGAAAGCCTTGGGTGAACATGTATGAATTCTTATTAATTGTGATACTGCTCTTAATCTTTTGGGACATACAGGTCCTACTTAGGCTAATAAAAATAGTGCAAGTTGCTTTAGTTGCTTTTCTCATACTGTATTTGTAAATTGCTACCATGTCTTGCATTTTGAATTAGCAGTGCCATTTTTTGTTGGCGTCAAAATCAGTGAAGAGCTGTGTATCAGTCTTGCAGTGGTTTACAAATGCTGTCAGTGAAATATTCTGCAGCAGCAAATATCTCATCATCCAGGCACTGACAGCTTTGTTGTGCTTGAATTCAGGGAGATGAGAGAGGTGGTGCTTTGGGTCTTGTGACATGTATTCAGCATGTTTTTTGTCTATGTGTGTGTGTGTGTGTATGTGAATTTTCTTAAACTAAAAGTCACTTAAGAAATTTTGGAAAATAGATCTGCATTCAGTATTTGTCATTCTGTTTGTTAACTTCTTACCACCAAAGCTGAATTATGAGATTGATAACTGTTTCTTTTCAAATTTTGCAGTATGTGAATGCAGCACTGGATCTAATTGAAGGAAGTATGACTGTCACTACCACTAAGAAGACTTTCGACCCATATGCAATCATTAGGGCCAGAGACTTAATAAAACTTCTGGCTAGAAGTGTTCCATTTGAGCAGGTCTGTATTAAATCCTGGAATTTTTTATCTTCCATAAAGATTATGGGATTAGGGATTATATTTTGTCTTAAATTCCATCATAATACTTACAAAATGCTATGTTTTAAAAATACGGGAATTTCAAGTGAGTCAAATAAAAATATATTTAACGTAAATATATCTGAAAGCAAAGTGAGAAGAATAAACTGAAGTATTTTCTTGACTCTTATGAGTAATACATTTGCATTCAGATGACATTGCCTGCATCTTGTCTTTTAGGCAGTTCGTATCCTTCAGGACGATGTTGCATGTGACATCATTAAGATTGGCTCTCTGGTGAGGAAAAGAGAGACTTTTATAAAAAGAAGAGCACGGCTTCTTGGGCCAAAAGGATCTACTCTGAAGGTATTTCCTATAGGTGTAGTAACCAGACAATTCTTAGACGCAAATTTGTGCCAGGTTTTCATATTATAATAATTTAATTTCTTTTTTTGATGTAGGCCCTGGAACTGTTAACAAACTGTTATATTATGGTGCAAGGCAACACTGTTTCAGCTCTTGGACCCTTTAGTGGGCTAAAAGAGGTAAGAGGAGGTAGATGAGTTGTTTGTGTAGCAAACCCTGTGCCCAGCTCGAGGGTGGGTACTACACAAAATCTGGCAACCTCAGCAGTATTTCACTCACTTTTCATCTATGTGTGAGGAAGCTACATTTACATGAATATCTGTAGTCTTATCATCTTATCTGCTGAATTTTGCTTGGACTCTGACATCTTTCTGTCTTGGAAGAAAAAGTATCTATATATATTTTAATAACTTTGTAGGAGAAGAATGCTTGTGAAAAGCAAGTTCTTCATGGCACTGTAAGAACCATGGTAACACGAAAATAATGTTTGTAGGGCCTGCTGGAGTGTATTAGAAGCATCACAATATTACTGGCATCTTTGAAGTGCTGTGCCTTCCAGTTAACCCAGTGCTTTAGCTTTTTAAAAGCTGGAATCACAATATTTCTATGATTTTAAATCTTACCACTTTGGGGGAGGCAGAGGCATGGAGAGGAAGCAAGATAGTATAGGTGGTATCTTAATTGATTAGCATATGAAATACTTGCTGAGTTTTTTGTTCTTTTGTATTCAATACAGGTTCGAAAAGTTGTTCTGGACACAATGAAGAATATACATCCAATATATAACATTAAGGTTAGCATGGTTCACTGTGCATCTTTGTTTACAAGAAAATATTATTTCTTCCCAGAGAGTTGTATGTTAGTAACTTATATATTTTTGTGTGGCAATCTAGTTTTGAGAATTTCTGTAGTGTGCTGCTTTATAAAAACCACTGATTTTGATATCCTCCATTTTACTAGGATATGTGGCCATAACACCAGTAACAGTATCTGAGAAAACATGAAAGGAAAAATGTGTATAAACTTTCTCCCTTTGATTGTTTGCTTGATACTTGCTCTTTGAAACTGAGGCAGCTTCTCCAGTGCCTTCTGTCCCTGTTTTGAGACACAGGTGTCTGTCTGGTTCTGCTGGTTATAATTAAGCCACTCTGCTCTTACTGAAGTGAGATGTGGAAGATTTGAATGTAGCATATTCATTGTAAAAAAGCCTTGGGAAACTTCTATTTTGGATCTCTTGGCTTCTACTGTAATACTCTTTTTTTTTTTGATAACTTCTTTGTGACATTCTGAAACTACTGAAGACTTTGATGATCAAAAGGGAATTAGCAAAAGATCCTGAACTGAGGACACAAAGTTGGGAAAGATTTTTGCCTAAATTCAAGCGGAAGAACTTGAAAAAACGCAAGGAGCCCAAGAAGAAAAACACTAAGAAGGAGTACACACCGTTCCCACCTCCACAGCCAGAAAGCCAGGTCAGTTGAAACTTTATTTGGTTATGCAGGGATATAGCACAACTTGAAATAGTGTTCTTTGTAAGAAGAGGTTGGGAGGCTTTTTCTGTCATGTTTTGATTCCCTGATACTATACATTTGGTTTATAATGCAGAATTAACTAAGGCTTCTTGCTACTTGTTGTACACAGATTGATAAAGAATTGGCAAGTGGCGAATACTTCTTGAAAGAAAGACAGAAGAAACACAAGCAAATGGAAGAGATAAAGGTAAAGTTGTACTAATCCAATGTCCAGTTAAAAAGCATTTGACTGCTGACTTGGAATCTGATTTTTTTTTTGTCCTTTTCTATTGCTACTTGACCTTTTTATTGTTAACTTTAGGCGAAGCAAGCAGATGCAATCAAGAGGAGGCAAGAAGAAAGAAATAAAGCTTTTATCCCGCCAAAGGAAAAGCCAGTTATGAAAACAAAGAAAGGTAACAATTTTTTTTCCTGTTGTAAAACCTTCTGTTGTCAATTTCTAGGCTGAGTGATTTTGCAAATACAGCCTAGGGAAAAGAAAGGTCATGCAAAAAAATCCTGGTAGTTAGATCCATGCCTAGAGTTGCCAGGGACAGTAGAAAGATCATCTGGCCAATACTTCTATACCTATAAAATGGCAATTCTCTGTTGAAGAGTCAATCTCAATTGGTTGTTCTGGATTCATTAAATTTTGCCTTTCAGTTTTACTGTGAAGTTGCCATAACTTCTACGTTCAAGTGGCTTTTGTAACAGAAACCAATGCTTACTTGAAAAACTTACATAACAACTTTGATACAAGATAAATAGCTTTTCTAAAAGTTAAACTACACTATGTGCAGAGTAAGAGCTTACATTCTCAGATGATCTATTGTTTTAATGCACTAGAGAAACAAATCTTCAGTTTTCACTAATTATCGTTCATATTCATTGTATTAGATAGAGTATTAGCTATACTACTATATTATTGCACTATATATTACACAATTTCTCATGAATGGAAGGTTTCTGTTTCTTAAAAAGCATGTGTTTTGCAGCATTGATTCAGTACTTTTTTTTTGTTGTGATAGCAGTAAATTGCCAATGATCCTGTTGTCTGCACTGTCTCTCAAATATGATGCTTTTCTAGCTGCTGTGTGTTTTGAGCTGAAATACTTCAATCTTGCAAGAATAGATGACAGGAGTAGTTTGTATGTAGAGAAGACCTGAAATCCAAAGAAGACAGCTGGTACCCACCATTAGATTTAGGAATTAACTATGTGAGATAGGAAAGTTAAATCCAAACTCATGATTTGAGCTCAAAAGAGAAAATGCCATCACCTCTGTGTACTTAAGAGTAGGTTATTCATGTTGCTTAGCACTAAGTATTTAGCTTCAGTATTCTGGCACTGCCTGTAGAAGTTTTTAATAAAGGTTTTCATGCAGGGGTAGAAGATCTGCATCATATTCCCCCAACCCACCCTTTTTCTGACAGCGGCCCATTAGGATGGCCACAGAGAAAGTATAAGGATGGGACAGGCATGTTTGGGATCTTACCACTTTAGTTACTTGCAGAAAGAGAAAATGCCATAAAAGTTTATCTGGATATAAGCATGCAACAGTTACTTTCTTTTCTTACGAGAGATTATTCAAGCCAATAGGCTTTTGTCATCTGTGTTCTGAGGAATGGGTGGTAATAGTTTGTATGTCTGTAAGGTATGGCATCTGTGTTCAAATGTTGTTTTATGGGACTTTTTTATGTAACTGTTCTTCAAATTCTGCTGGATAAGGTTTGTAGATAATACTAGTTTCAACAAAAATGATTATTACAATCTATAAAATCATTAGTGAACATGAGTCCTAACCAGTGCCACAGGATTCAGTATACTTCGTTTATATATAAAATCTTCTTGTATTAAGAAGTAAAACTCATGTCTATTACCTTTGTATTTCTTACTATCTAGCCTCCACTGAGAAAAAGATTGATATTGAAGCCATCAAAGAGAAGGTAAAGAATGCAAAGAAGAAGAAATTAGGAGCACTTCCTGAGGAAGAAGTAAAATTAAAAATGGCAGCAGATGAAAAGAAGAAAAAGAAGAAGAAGTAATTCACCACCCAAGATGTTTACTTGTCTCCTCCGATAATGAACATTTTTACACTCAAAAGATGGAAGATTTTTTTGCTGTCAGTATAATCTGGACAAGAAAAGACTAAGTAGAAAGATCATTCTCTTTTCCTAAGTGCAGTTTAATTAGTGGACTTACAATAGCTGTACAGACTTGGCAAGGTTGGTGAAGAAAATCTGTGCTGCTGTGTTGTTGGAGAAAGTAAGATAATGTATTCGTATAATACCCATCTGCCTAAAGGAATAATAGAATGTTTCATAATAGAAACATTTAGGAGTTTGATGTGGAGTGTTAAACATTAGGGTCAGAGAGCTCTGGGAGGTGAAAGTTCCAGGTAATCCAGTGAAAGACTACCAGACAATATGCAGCCTCTGTTGTGATGATAACTTTTGCTAAATGGGCAAGATTTATTACTATATTATGCTTTTATTTCTTTAAAAGCTGATTATTTTTATGTGTCTTGTCTTGATGTCAATAAACTATTTTAATACAATGTTCTTAAATCCTCAGTTAATTTACTCTACAACCTCCATTTTTTTGGCCAGGAAACAAACTCACAGCTTCATTTGAAAATCATACAAACCATAATCTTCATTGCATACCATTAATAAACTGTCATTTATTAGCATTATCCTGATGGGATATGGTGCAAAGTAAGTGTCTTTGCATATGGATTGTGCTGCAAGGAAAGCATAAAGTTGTGTTACTTACCTTTAAATATATTCTTAGTTTATTTCGTTCTTGCAAGAGTGTCTTAAAAAAGTGTTCCTCTTTTTTTTCTTTTGAGGCCCTTCCCCTACTTTAAAGGAAGTTTAGAGGTTTTTCAGTTTCCTGAAACTGTAAAATGTGATGAAATAAAGTGCACCACAAAGCAGCTGTTTCTTATTTCATACATCTGAGATCAAAGAAACAAATGTGTTGATTAGGAGGTAGAGCCACACTTAACTTCATGACTGTTGGAGTGCTTTTGCTAGGTTTTGGAATTCTGATGACCTTCACATGCAGTGGAAATGATTCTGCTAGAAGCATGCAGCTCAATGCCTTTTAGGTTAGTGATCTTTTATTTGAAACTAGTAGGTGAAAACACTGCCTTTTTTTTTTAATGTATATAAATAGAAATATAGAATATATATGGTTAGAGAGCCAGTACATGAACATGTGACATAGCTACAGTGCTTGCTCTCTAGGGTAGGGCAAAACATGAGCATAAGTGGGCCTTTCAATTATGTGAGCAGTTCTTGGCACTTAATTGTTAAGGAAAAAATAATCTTCTTAGAGACTGCATTGTTTGTAAGTGGCAGTTTCTTTTGGAATCAAAATCATTGTTGGTAGGACATTATTTACTCAGACTGGAAAATCAAGAAAGGTTACTCATATTCCTGTAGGCAAGTTAAGCCAAAGGATTTGTCTGCCCAAGAGTCTATATCTGAACAGAAAAGGCTGCATGGTCTCACTGCTGGTGCTTTGAGCGCCTGTTTTCTGAGAGTATTGCAGTACAGTTATAACACCTGTATAAAAAGTAAATAATAGAAAATAAAGTGGGCTTGGAAAAGTGAAGGGTTTTTTGGTATTTTCAGAACAGCTTTAACTGTTGCAAATTATGTTCTTAAAGGGATTTTAGAGTTTACAGACTTGAAAAAACGTACCTGAGGTCTGTATTTACATATCAGTGTTCTGCATTTATCATATGGAATTCATGGGCAGAGGCTGTGTGGACAATTCAAAGTGGTTTGATCATCCAGAGCTAAATACCTGGATTTTTTAATATCCTTAAAATTACAAAGCTACTTTTTTCCTCTTGACTTCCTGATTTTCAAGCTTTTTTTTTTTTTTGATTGAAAAATGCCACATGGTAAAGTTTGGGGTTTAGTTCCCCTAAGCCCCCAGTTTTTTAAAGGAAGGTTTTTGTATGGTACTTCCAAAGAGCTTCTTTAGTTAAATGAAAGTGTTAACATTTTGATATGGTCTCGGAGTTCCTTCTGTTTCTTTTCCTGGAGACAAAGAATCAATTAAACTAAGCAGGGGAGAATTCCTGCTGAGCTCATTTTAAGCTCCCTGGACACAGCAGTGTATGTGGTTCCTTTCCCTGCTTTCCTCTGCCCAGTAGCAGGATCTTATCCCACATGGCTTCTGTGGGGCAGACATGGTGCTGGGCTGAGCCCTGTGCAGGGAAAGTGCACACATGACATGTCTGCTGAGGAGCCCTGTGCAGGGAAAGTGCACACAGTAAGTCCTGCTACCCATGTGCCACTTGCCAGCCCATTTTTAGATGGGACATTGCAGTACATGGAGTTGCATTTTGAAAAAATTATTCATTCGGGGAATGCTGTGATGCTGAAATGATTCTAGCACAACCAGTACTAGCAGATAACTATCTGGAAGTGTAATGTGAGAAATGTTGGGTCCCAGTTCCAGTGTTTTCAGTTAAAATCCATGCCAGTAGGAAGAGCAGGAGTCAGGGTCAGGAGTGGGTTGCAGAAACACAGGTACTGTGGTGACAGCACTGCAGAAATAAAGGGGTGAGGGGAACTTCCCAGCTTCCTTTACAGCAGTGTGTGCAGAGGGACACGGTGCAGACACCGTGCAGAAGCTTCTAAAGGTGTAGACAGGGATTGCTGTGTTCCAGCTGTGAGTTTGTGCAGCTCTGCTGCTTCCAGACTCTGCTTGAGCTGAGTGACTGTGGTTGTTATAGGACATGCCCAGCTGAACACAGCAGCTGTCACTGCAGCTTTCTGCCTGGTCCAGATGTGCAGGTTCCAGGAGACTTGTTCTTTGGCAGCTGTTGAACCAAAGTCGAAACCATGGGCACAGTGTGATTTCATTTGGAGCTCTTTCTTTCCCAGCATTGTTTCTCATGTTGTGCAAGCTGGAGCTGAATGTGAGGTTATTTTGTGCACCAGTAGTTAAGCTTTAGCTCATGTTGCAAATTATGATTGACATACACAGGAAGCAGGAAATAACAATTTATTGTTTGAAACAGAAAGGGCTCAGGAAAAAAAAAAACCACAACAGGAAAGATTGCAGTGATACATAACCATGTCAACACAGGTGAAACTGTTTAGCCACAGATGCCACAAGTTTAAAAACAAATTCTAAACAAAGAAGTACCAATGACACAAATGCTCTGTGAGACTGGGAAATGCACTGCCTGCCATAAGATGCAAGTGCCAGAGCTCACAGGGATCCAAAAATTCCTTAAAAAATTTAAATGATACAGGCCACTCCACATCTTGCTGTAGTAGCACCCAAGGTAAGAGTGCAATAGGAGTGAGAGATGTGCATGCTCTGCCTGTGCCTTGGCTGTGGGCTGGGGCCTGGCTCCTGGCTGGACATTCTCCAACCCTTCCTAAATAAAGTGTGTTGGGCAGCTGCCTGCACCTTAGTGTGCTGCCTGGACAATGCGCTCCCCTACCCACCAGATCACATGCACACTGCTCCACTTTAAAAATACTTTAACTATTTAACCTTTAAAGCAATTTTAACATCTAAAGCCATTTTAACTTTTAACTTCTTAACTGCTTTTGAGCAATGAGAAAGATGCTTATCAGCACTCGTAACTATGACCTGCAATGAAGATCTTATTTCTGTACTTCTAAACCACCTACGGATGAAAACAATGTCTCTACCAATGTTTGTGCTGCCAGTAACTTATGTGAATGGAAGAGACGAGTTGAACCAAGTGCTCTGGTGGTCACCCACTGTGTCACCCACTGGTGGGTATTACAGACCAGTATTTTGGTAGGAGCCAGGTGGCCAGAATTGTCAGTACAAGGAGTAATGACCTTAAGGTAATAATGGAGACGCAGAACCCATCACATGGAGGTCTGTCCCACTCTGGATACCACCTGTAATCCTCTGTAAATAAAACAATTCACTTGTTTTCAAGTATAACTGCAACCAAGGGCAAAAAAAGGAAGCAGTAATTCTGGTGGTACTCACCAATGACTTTATCACGCTCTTTATTTCCTAGAGAGAGAAAAGAAGTAAACATAAGCACACTGATAAGCTAGAAACAATTTGACTCAAACCAAAATAGAATGAAATGTGAGCATCATAATGGGTTTATAAATACAGCTAAGGTGTTTCTTCTCAGGAAGAAGCAAAGACTCAATGACTCTGGGAATGCTCCGCAGTGACTCTCAGGACTCTGCTGAGGAGTGCTTGATTACACTTTTTTGACTTCTCACCCCATTGGTGGCTGGTGTAGAGAAGACTCACCCCCCCAGGTGTTCTTCCCAAATTCACCTTGGCTTTTGCCCTGTGCCTTGTGTTTTGAGATCCTCAGCCTGTAACTAACATTAAACAGCCCAGTGAATCCAGGACTCCCTCACATACCTGCAGTACTGGTGCTTTAATGCTATTTTCCCATTCCTTTTGTTCACTAATGGTTGAGTGCTGGGGAAAGGTGTGACCATACCCTCAGCTGCCCTCAGGCCAATGTCCACAGCACAGTGCCTTGTCTTTATGGAAATTTCACATCTCCTTCCCTCCTGACTCCAAGCAGCCATTACAAAGCCAAGTGCAGGCATATCAGGAAGGCTGCCAGACTTGGGTTGAAAACTGTATTCCCATGAAGGCTCTTGCATGTCAGCCTTGTTCTCTCCCAGTGCTTACGGGAAAGCAGATGGCCTGGCTGATGCTCACTAGAGCGAACAGCTTTGGCAGTGCCATGGTTGCTCTCCCCACCTGCAGTGGCATGGCAGGGGCAAAGCTTGCTTGGACCTGCACCAGCTCAAGCCACAGCTCACTCATCAGGTAATAACCTCGAGCCCCCATGATGGGACAGGTATCCCATTCTCTGCTTTCAATTTCTGCAAGCAGCAACTTCTGGCAGGGGTAGTAACACCTTAAACTGCAGCCACCATATCTGCTGTATCACACCCTCCAGAACCTGAAGAGCAGATCCCATCCCATCACTCCCCAGGGTAGAAAACAGGCTCTTTCCGCCCTCCTCCCCTCTCTTTGTGCATCACTACCCACTTGGCTTCTGACTGCAGTTTTTCGGCCTATATTTAGGAACAGGACAGTGCTGTGCCTGTCTCCTGTCAGTATCTTTTGTGTGCTCTTTCCCTTTCTGTATGTGCTTGGGGAGGATGTCTGGTTGTCTTCTACTTACGACACAGCTTGTTGTCACACTGCTCACCGCCGCACTCGCTGCACTCTGCTCCCGTCTTGTATGGGCGAATTGGCAAATTCCCACTGCGAAGGAAAATAACACTGCTCTCAAACAGCCCTTGGCAGAACATTTATACCTACTGCTAATTAGGTTTTAACCTGAGTTTTGCTTTACTTGTGTTGTTAAGAGTGATGTTTTTTTCAACAGTCCTGTCTCAGTGCCCTGTGCCCAGGACATGCAGTGAAGCAGAAGAGGTTAAGTGCAGTAAGAAACCCTATTGTTTAGGAACCTGAACACAGCAGTACTGCAAACCTGGAAATTAAAGCAGCCTCCAAGTTGGGTAATTTGTGTGTGTGGTGACTCTGGACTCTCATAGCTGGCTCTAGCCATGGAAACAAGAGCAGGTCCAGTTACTGTGTAGGTATGTGTATTCAGCCTTGAAGAGGAATGCTCTGGTATTGGAGAATCTCTCATAGGTGGTGATTTCATCCATTTGTTGGTTAATATTGTAAGAGTGATGTGGGTCTCTCTCCTGCTCCCTCCCTTTGCCAGTGGTGTGAGTGGGACCAACCACATCTGCCCAGGCTGATAGTGCACCAAACACAGCTCAGAGCTTCACTTTGCTCAAAGCATGGCCAAAGCAAGACTTACAGCATGCCTCAAGCTGCCCATGAACACTGAGAGGTATTTTGTAAGCATGCAATCTCAGAAAATGAGATGAAACTTCATGGTAAAACCTTATTACTTTCAGCAAGGTGAGGCTTTCATTGCTTGGTCTAAGCTGAAGAGTACATTCAATTTAGGAAATTGTGTATGCATCTTGCCTGGGCCCTTGGCAGAGTTGAAATAAAGGAATGAAGCTGCTGCTTCTCAAAATCAACAGCTAGATGTGACATTACTCCACTTGTTAGCATGCAACAGCCCATCTGCAGTGTCCTCACCCAGCAGGGAAGGACTCAGCTTTAAAGCCCTCTCTAGAGCCCCTTGCCTGTCCGAGAGAGCACCCTTCCTGCTTCGCTGGGTGCAGATAAGGGCACTACTCCTCTTCTCCATGCCAACACAGGGCAAGAAATCCAGTGTGATTTGGCCCTCTGCACAACACATTTGGGAGTGGGGCTTCTGGAGACAGCAGCAGCTGTGTAGTTTCAAGGTATCTAGTCAGGGGTACATATTCTTCCAAGGATAAGGCATGGGCAAAAGGAATGCCAAATTTGCTTGAGTTCAAGGGCTGGCCTGGTCTGGGCCCAACATGGTATGCATGTAATGCTTTTAAGGCTGAATTTATGCCATGGTGGCAATAATTAGCTGGAGAACAGAAAAATACATCCATCCTAGATGGATATCCTACTGACTATGCATATGAAGGACCAGGGGATCAAATTTTGCCTTGAGCAGCCCAGCCTCATATGCAGCCCTCAGCTGCTCAGTTTGCAGCCTGTCAGCATTGCACACTTCAATCAATGTTTATCCAAGCCACTGATTTAGGGACTTAATTCTGCAGGCACGTGTGGGAATATCTTCAGACTTTGGGTTTGCACCTTGGCAACCATCTGTGGCCGTCTTGGCACTCAGGAGCAAGGGATTAACTTTCAGATGATCACTTCAGTATTTTCATGTCAACACTTTATATTTAATCCTTTCTTCCAGTCCCACTGCTTTTTGGCTCCAATACATAGCCCTCATTAGCAAATAAAAAGAAAACTGGTTGGACAAAGGTGTACCTCTTTCTCTCTTTTGGGGATCATTTTCTCCCACAAAAAACATGACCAAATGGACTGATCTAATTAAATTTGCATGTTGTGGGAGGGAAAGGGTAGGACCCAAACCCTGTGAAATATTCATAATAAAAAACCTTACGGTGGCCCATAGTTGCAGAGGAAGTGTGCTGCGTTGCGTATGGAGGTGTACTGCACCTTGGGACAGTAGTGGACAGCACAGCCAACCTTGTAGCTTGTAGCCCAAACTACCTGCAAAGACAGACAGATGGATACACTGGTGACATAGGCTTTGTTTCAGCACTTGAAGAGTTAGAAGACCTGCCCTCCTCTGTTTTGTGACATACATGTGGGATGAGGAGGACTCCTTGAGCAGGCTTCACAGGGAAAATCAGCAGTGATCTGAAAATCACAGTTTGTTCTGAAAAAAGACTGATTGTTTTACCCAATTCACCATGTATTTGTTAGAACTATGCTGAAAGAAGAAATATCTGGCTGTAATAGATTCTTTTCCTTTCATGTAAAGGAGAAAGGCGAAGTTCATCTCCATAGTTTCAAGCTAATCCATTGGCTTTCTGACTTTCCTGCTGTGGAAGCTGAGTTCAAATCTGTGCAGAAAAGGCTGCATGATCTGCTACAGCTCCTATGAGGGCTGACTGCCCCTTTACTAAAACCTGTGGGAACATAAAGGCAAATTGCCAGAAGGCACTGGTGTTATGGGAGGAGCAGGGAGGAAGATTGTGTCTGGGCTGCAGTCCTGCACTTTTAACATCATGGCCGGGACTAAGATGAACTAGAGGCAAGGCCATTACTTCACTTACTGATCCTCTCTCTACCAGAGGCTTTTCTGTGGGACCCAGCATCCTATCAAAGAATAGAGTGCAGCCAAATGCTGCAGCCCTGGAAAAATAAGTCCCATGGCAGTGGCACAGGGAAGACAAAGGCACAGCAGTACTTGAGGGTGATACAACAGCAGCAATGACTGACTACATGAGCAATATGAAAGGATCCTGGCAGCCTAGGACATAAACACATTTGTGCCTCCACTGACTTAAAGGGGAGGTCTGGCCCTTTCTGTTTGTGCCTGTTTGGTGCCAGCTCTGGGAAGAGGGGATAATCCCCAGGCTCCTGAGGATGTTCTCAGTGTAGTGGCAGAGCAGAGTGGCAGAGCTCCTGGCACCAGCTATAAACAACTTCATTCCTCAGGACTGTGAGGGACTGAATCAAAGGACCTTCTCCATCCCAGGAGGCCACTGACTGAGGCATATGCTGGGAATGTGATTGGTGTTAACTGCAGCAATTGTGCCCAGGGAAAATTCTCTTTTCCACAGTTGGGAAGAAGAAGAGGAATTCCCCAACAGTAAAGACCCATGGATACCTCCAAGGCTGGCAGACACATCTCCTAGCTACAGTCACTATCACTGCTAACTCCAAGTAAGAAAATCTTATTTTTTCATTCTACCCCCATGAAACTGCATGGGCTGCTCCTCTACAAACAACATGGTCAACAGCACTGTGCCTTTGTGCCAAGTAAGGTGTGCTTCAGTGCAGTTTCCAGATGCTGACTCTTGTAATGCCTTTGTGAGCAAGCTCAAAAAGCAACACAGTCACCCCTCACAACCCCTGCATCCAAATATCTTCTCTTCACTCAAGTTCAGAAAGCCCTCCAGCTTCACTTCATCTACTTCAGTCCTAAATGCACATGTGTATCTCTGCAAAAAATATTACACAGCCTCAGGTCAAAATTTAACCCTAGAGCTGCTACTGCAAGCTGTCCTGTACTGCAAGCTTTTGTATAGCTGTGGGTAGTGATTACAGGGTTGCATGGCAGTGGCACTCCTTTTCCTCACTTTGCCCACTTTCTTCGGGAACAGCAGTTGGACAAAGTGTGCATATGATGTTTGCAGAACTGCAGATATCTCTTTTCATGATGGTATGTCTCGAGCCCTTGGCATTCGAAGTCTGCCTGACAGAGCTGGGACCTCATTCCACTCATGCACTGCAGCCTACAGCCATTGCCATTGCCTGTTGTTTGGCCACTGCTTGACTAACCCGAGTGCTTGACAGCTGCACTGTTTTCTTCCTAGAAAAAAACCCCAAACTGCCATATTTAAAGTAATCACACAGTGACTCTTTTCCTCCCATAAATGGGAACATAAGAACATCTTGTGCACACAGACATATAGGAAGACTACAGAACCTGGAAAAGTTCATTAAATCTTCAATAGAAATGCTGAGGTTTTGTACCAAAATGGCAAAGCTGTTTAATGGTCTAGACAGAGAAATGCAATGCCTACCTGTGTATAGTGGCCACATACTTTAGTGCACCTACGGGTGTCATAAGTGTAGAATTGGACCTCGTTGTACCAAGAGGTGATGGCTCCTGTCGCGGTAAAGGCAGAAATTGAGCCAGTCCAGAGGTTTTCTCCAGCAGAACGAAATCTGGGGTGAGTCTTCCCTGGCTCTTTGAGGTATATATTATGTTTAAACAGACATCTCTTTGCCCAAGCTTTTGCAGTCTTTGCCAAATCTGGATCCCAGCTCTGCAAAATGAAGACAATTAAAAATCACTCTGTTCTATAAGCAATGCAGTAATTCAGAGCAGCTTTCAAGAAAAGCTGGAGTTTAAGAGTGTAGATGCTTTTGATTAATTTGTTTATTGCTTCTGTTGAGGCTTACAGAGCTACTGGTAGATTGGCTTGCAGGTTCATTTCTGATTTGAACTTAAATTGCTGATTAAGCTTGATGAAATTTTTGGGGTGGTGTATGATCTTGGATGACTGGTTTTTTGGAACCAAGAGCTGTACATCAGTCATACAGTGTTTGTGGCACAATGTGCATTTGAAGGCTGTACTGGCCATGACAGACCATTAATGTAAATTAAACTGAATTTACATGAGATCTGTTATGAATGAGGGTTATGCTCATCATACCAATGATGCAAGAGTCTTCTGTAGCCTCATGTGTGCTTAAGGCCACAGTTTGCAGGTCAGTTCACAAGCGCACTGGGATTCGGGGACAGTTTAAACTCAACCCTTTGGTGAGCAAGCATCATTGTGTTTGGTGGCTTGAAACAGTAGTGCTGAATTCATATTTGTAGAATGACTCACTCACTTGCTATTCTATTTTACAGAAGTGGTTATTTAAGCAACTGACTTATATAAATGCCTTTTGTTTGCACTGGAGGTGGTGTCTGCTCTTGCTGGGTTTTCTCGTGCACACACCTTGATTAAGCGATTACAGCACTGTATCACCTATAGATACAGTACCACAAGTGTATGCTTGTAGTTCTAGTTACACTTTGTGTTAGGTAAATAAAGCTGTCCAGCACTGAACTATTTTGTATTGAAATTCTTTTTTAAAATAAACTTTTTATTTTTCCTCTTCTGAATTAATTAAAATATCTCACTTGCTTCTGCAAATGATGGAATCCCTAGAGAAACTGTTTCGTGTGCATCAGAAATGATGAAGGAAATGGTGCATTTTACAATCTACCTTTCTGTAGATTTTTTTGATAGAATCTAAAAAAGGTAGGTTGTTAGATTTTATGTCTATGTTTTACCTAAGTAACCTTTTCTTGTACCATAGCTAAGTCTGAGACAATGTGTATTGTTTACACTACCAATTAGTAATTAAAAATCACAAGATCACACCGAAATGCATCTACAGAGATTTGAAAATATTTTGTAACCTATATCTTCCATTTCTTCCTTCAGCTAATATTTGTGGAGGGTGTGTTTTCCCACTGTGGCTGGGTGGACGCTGGCCAGGCACCCACCCAAGCCACTCTATCACTGTTATCTCTGCCCTCCTCAGCTGGGCAGGAGAGAGCAAATGCAATCAAAGGCTCCTGGATTGAGATAAGGACAGGGAAAGATCATTCACCAGTTACTGTCATAGGCAAAACAGATTTAGCTTGGGGAAATTAACTGTATTTGTTACAATTTGAAATACCTTCCCCCTACCTCTCCCTTATTCCAGGACTTCCCTTCCTTGATTTTCCACTACCTCCTCCCCCCCAGCAGCACAAGAGGACACAAATTGGGGGTTATGCTCTGTTCATCAGACACTGTGTCGCCTACTCCCTCCTCCTCAGGGGGAGGTTTCCACACACTCTTCTCCTGCTCCACTATGGGGTCCCTTCCATAGGAGACAGTCCTTCAAAAACTTCTCAAATTTGAGTCCCTCTCATGGGGTATAGCTCATCACAAACTGCTCCAGCATGCTCTCTTCCACAGGATCCAGTCCTTCAGGAACACAGTGCTCCTGCATAAGTCCTCCATGGGGTCACAGGTCCTGCCAGCAAACCTGCTCAATGCAGGCTCCTCTCTCCACAGGGCCACAGGTCCTGCCAGGACCCTGCTCCAGCCTGGGCTTCCCACAGGGTCACAGCCTCCTTTAGGCCTCCACCTGCTCCAGAACGATGTACGACAGTGGGGGATACACCTTAGTGCTTCCTGGGCCTTTTGTTTTTCATATTCTGTTTTTTATGAGTCCATACATATTTTTTCCTTCATCCTACAGTAGCATTAAGTTTAAAGTTCCATAAAGGTATGCATAATACTAAGTTTAAGATTGCATCAGTAAGTTTAAATATACTTTCCATTTTGTGTGAATGCTTAAACTGGCTGACAGATGAAAAACCATGCACGGAAATGTTCACAATGATCTTTAGTTTAACTGCAGTTACAACTCCTTATTTGCTTACAATAGTGCACTTAGAAAGATTGGACTAAATAGAATGGGAAGAAAATCTACAGGACAGGGAGATTTGCATACAGATATCGCTGCTGTTTAAAGAAAAAAAATTACAGTTTTTTTCCCCTCATGAACTACTTCTCAGTTTTCATTTTATAACAAGTTGCTTGCTGATTTAAGGAGGAAAAATTGAATGTATAATATGTGAAAAGTGATGGAAGGCAGCACAAATTCAAAGGAGACTGTTGTGAAGCCCTGATGAAACTGGTGAGACTGTGCTATTTTTGAGGACTTTTAGAACAGAACTAAGCAGTGCTTTGAGTGGATGAGAAAGGGCTCACATTTGTCAGGTAAAAATATTTTAGATCAACATTCTCATTTTATAATACATGTATTACAAATATCTATGGTAGACTTATGTTACTTGCAATTAAAGGAGTTTCCATTTTGCATTTCCTTTTAAAAACAACTTTTCCGAAAGATGGGAATGCCCTGAATTCAGTCTCAATTTTTACATATCTAGGTGAACAGTTATTGCCAGCAAAAAAAAAATAAAAAAAATTCCCTATGAAATAAAGGTGCCATATTCTTTTCTGCCTTTTTGAAGTGCCAAAGGCCACTCAAAATACTGTTTTCAATTCCAATGCTTTTACTTTTGTAATAGATTTTATAATGTATTGTACTGCTTTCTCCACATTAAATAGTTCCTGGGCGAGGTCATATGTAAGACTGGGGGGGTTTGCAGTGCTTTGAAAGAAAGTTACTACTATTTAGTTTCTGTTTCAGATGTATCTTATGTGTCTCTTTCTTATGCTGCCTTTTTTTTTTTCAGATTTCAGTTCTTTACTTTTTCAAAAGGAGAAATTTGGCACAACTCAAAAATATGAACACTGCACTTTTAACACATACAAACAAGATTTTGTTCGTTTAGGGCCAGTAAAGAAATGTAGAAAATAAAGAGTCCAAAGCAACACGTACTGAAGGTCAGAATGTGCAGCTGAGGAGTGCTGAAGCAAAAGATTCATCTAGAAGAGAAACTAAATTGTTTCCTGTCATGTTTGCAACTCAAGTTTGATTAGTGCTCAGTTACCCCTCCTAAATGGGACATTTATCTTTTAGTGTTTGACAACCGGAAATGGAATATTAACTTTTTTTCCCTCTAACTTCAGCTGCGGTGTTGCTAATTACAGCTGTGGCTATGTCCTCTTCTGGTGGTGACCATGCAAGATAGTAAGAAAGCAAGGCAAAAAGAAAGAGCTCCAAATTAAGACAATGGTTGTGGTCTACTCGAAAGACAGACTGTGTTTTGCATGGTAGGTGCAGATATTGCTCCTGCTGTGTGTGGGAGGCAGAGCAGCGGCGGCCACGATGTCCCCAGCACTCGATCCCCCTGCACTTGTTGCTTTTTGGCCTTCCCTGCAGGCCCAGCCCCTCGGACTGCTGCTCTGCAAGCTCAGTCCGTGAGAGCCTTGCAGGGAATGCTCAGAGAGAGCTCAGAGAAAGCTGCATGGCGTTGTTTCGCAACAGGCTGTGCCCTCGCCAGCTCGAGCATGAAAGCTGTGCTGGGATGTGCACACAAAAGCACACCTCCGGCAGCCCGGTGCCTCGCAACAGCAGCCTTCTGAGCAACACAACTACAGCGCTCGGCTGAGGGCTCAAATCATGGGCTTCCGATGAGGAATTCAAGTCGGGGCAAAATTATAACCATACCCAATTGTATCAAGCCACTTTATAATTGCAGCCTGCTTTAAAAAGCAGTCAGGCTTATGACCCTGGGAAGTTGGCTTGCTTTCTTTTTTCCTGATTTTTTGGATTTGATCAGAAAAGCAGTCTTTGAGGATCTTAAACACCACCACAATGCTACACATTTGCATATATGCCATGGAGATTCCCTTACCATATAGAGCATGTTGCTGGCTGGTGGATCCACTTGGGAGCGGAATCTGTTATGTGCCTGCACACATTCCTCGATGAACTTTGGATCCCGAGGATCAGGCAATGTCGATGGTTCATAGGAGTCAGAGCAATGACAGAAGAGCAGTAAAGCCAGCACACAAGCACAAAATCTTCTTGTCATTGGGAAAGGGAGTAGAAGAAAGACGGTGCAAGCAGAAAGTCACCCCCGCGGATCCGGTGGCATCCCGCTGGGCACTCACTGTCCCGAGGCGGTGGTGCTGAAATCGCTGAGGCTGGCTCGCTGGGCTCCCTTTATAGCCGCTCCTCAGCACAGGGCGGGCTGGGCGCGGCCTGCCCTCACCAGGCGGCGCTGCTCTGGGGCAGGGCGCGGTGCCGGCACTGCGCACGCCCGGCGCTGAGGGGCGGCCGGGGCTCTGTGGGGGTGTGCAGGGCGAGCACCCCCAAACGGAGTGCCCTGTTAGAGACCCCGCTGGGGCCGCATGGGGCGAGCACCCCCAAACGGAGTGCCCTGTTAGAGACGCCCCTGGGGCCGCACGGGGCGAGCACCCCCAAATGGAGTGCCCTGTTAGAGATGCCCCTGGGGCCGCGCGGGGCGAGCACCCCCAAAACGGAGTGCCCTGTTAGAGACGCCGCTGGGGCCGCATGGGGCGAGCACCCCCAAAACGGAGTGCCCTGTTAGAGACGCCCCTGGGGCCGCACGGGGCGAGCACCCCAAACGGAGTGCCCTGTTAGAGACCCCGCTGCCTGTGCTGGTGCTCTTACTCCCTCGCTGTGTAACAAACCGCAGTGGAACGTCGCAGGGAAAAGTATCAGTGTAGCTCGTGCCCCCGCAGGGCCAGCGCTGACAGTGATCATTTCTGCGGTTTGTGCACAGGCACCAGGGAAGTTTTCTGCGACGAGTTCCGTCACCGAGCACTTGCTTAACGCATGCACTGCAAATGTCATTAGCCTTTTCCTTACAGCCATGTTTCTTAACATCTGGTCTTCCAGCTTTAAAATCTAAGTGCTTCAGCTGTACGAAGTGGTTTTAGCTCCACTAGCAGCGTTTTGCTTGGAAGACTCGTGGTGTGGACTCAACCTTAGCCATGGTAATTTAATACAACGTTAGTCACAGGAAACGAGTCATATTCCAAGAACACTGCTGTGAGAATAAGGAAGTTAAACTACAAGTTCACATTAGAGCTGTGGCAGCCTTGTCTCTGTTTTTTTCTTAGTTTTTTGGTTGTGGTGGGCAAGCTTCTCTCCTGTCCTTTAGGCATCTTCATTTTGGCCCCTGTAATCCTTTTCATAGCAATCACTACATGTTGCAGAAAAGTTTTGGGTAAATTTTCTTCTTTTGATGAAAATAGATGCTGTTAAGGCTATTGCTTTTTCTTTCTTTTCCTTATATGTTTCCTTCCTTTCTCAGACTGTGTCTGAGAAAAGGACTTTTTAATCAGGTTGAATAACTGCCTTTCACCTTGTTTTTTCCCCTTCCCCTGTGCCTTTGTTGAATTACAACCAAATTGTTCTAAAATAAAGCTGCCTTATTTATTTAATTATATACCAGTCATTCAGTATCCTTTCACTCTAAATCCACCCCAAGGGATCTATTAACATGAACCTCAGTTGAGGTTCATTTTTAGTGTGTTGGATGACATGTTGCAATGTGGCTCAGAATTTCAATCACCGTGTTCTTAAAATATTAGAACAAAGATAAAGGAGGAAAAATACCTTTAAATATTGATAGCACAGTTATGCATTGCTAACATCAGCCAGAATCTCCTGGCTTGAAAGATGGGTTTATTCCCCTTACTAATAAACATATATTGGAACAATGGGGGTCAGGTTGAGGGATAAATGTCTCCTAAAACAAACTGAATCCATCAGAGGTTTGGGCTTTTTAAATGAGGCTGAGATCTTTCATTTCTAAACCAGAATCTGTTCTGGGCTCATTTAATCTTCCGTTTCCTGCCACCTGAAAGCTCAGGATGGCTGTCATCTACTCTGCATTTTAGATATTTTCACTATCTCACATCCTAAAATGAAGATTTCCCCACTGACACCCCACCTTAATCCTTACTCTATCAACTTTCCCTGGTAGTCTTCTATTTACGGAGAACATGGATTAATTCTGAGAGAAGAACTGAATAGTATAACTGACAGTAGAATAACAGACACTGACACACATAGGCTAAATATAACAAAGGACAAGCTTTACTCCTGTTCATAAAAATATATACAGTTAAATCTTCATTATCTCAGGAAAATTGTGTCTGCAATAACTGAAGGTTAATGAAGATGAATTACTGCTTTTCTTGGATACAGTGTGCCACTTCAAGACATGTCTTTGTGATGCCCCACGTTTCCAGGAGGATTGTTAAGCACATGGAGTAATATCTAGTCTCTGTGGTCCCTCTAGCAATCTACCCCTAGAGCTAAGAGGCTCGTACAGACATGGGAGCATGTTGCACCTACTGCCAATAAATTATACTAACTATAAGCACAGCCTGTATCTTGCCTTGAATGAAGAAGCAGCCTTTCCTATGCTGGATAAACATCACAGGGATAGAAATTACCAAGTGGGTTTTTTTTTTTTTTTTTTAATGAGTGCAAATGTGTGAGAGTAATACAGCAGGAGGATCACTACCAGTATATTAACTGACCATTACCCATAAAAAAAAGTGTGTGGAAATTGCTGTTGTATTATAAGTACAGCACCAGCACTCAGTATGAGAAAAAGTGGCCTTAAAATTAAAACACTAAGGCAGTATTGGTCACAAGAGGGACGTGGATGCTCAGCAGGTGGGACATGTGGTGGCACAGGAGGCCTGGGGGGACCGGGCTGCGGTGGCTGGGGCTGGGGCTGGGTATCCCAATCTGGATACCAGTTGGCATAACCTGAAAGTCAGGGAAGAAACAGGTGTTAAGACTCATCAGACTTAGCCATACTTATAGGAATGCCACAAGGAACAATTTCATACGTACTTATCAGCTTCTCACGTTCTGGATTTTCTGCAAAGAGATCAGAAGAGGAAAGAAATGTGATTATGATTCAGTGGTGGTTCTTAATGTAAAGAGATAAGCCTTTGCTGGTGTCTGGCTCATTGCACTCTTGATGCCAGTTAATGCCTAAAAAATCCTGACAGGGGGAAGCAGGCCAGCAAGAGCAGGCTCCCAACTTGTGTGGAGCTCATATTTTTTACTGAATTGAAACAAGCAGAAAAAACCAGCAGGATCAGGAAAAATTTGTATCATGGGGATGAGGAAATAAAAAATACCAACAAACATGAAATTTATTTAAAATTGTTACACATACCAAATTTAAGTAGTCACAGACAGACAAATATAACTACTATTTTATCACAGAAGTACATCTTTACTAAAAGTTTTGATGCATTTGCAGGATTGCGTATGTGCATCCTGTTGAAATTCCTCATTTGCCCTACAGGAGAAAATGGTAAATGCGGGTGATAGGATTTAGCACTTAACTTTTAAATACTCTGTTTCTCCTGTCCCTCCCCCTAGTCTTTGAGATATTTCTAGTTTTCCTGTGATGCATCAGTCTGAGACTTTAAGATGAGTCAGCCAGGATATTACAGAAGGAAATGCTGTATCAAATGCTCAATAACTTCTGTAGCTGAAGCAGTCTAAAGACCATCCCCACTAAACCTCTGTATAAAATTTGTACTTGATTTCAGACATTGCTGCATGTCCTTTAATCTCTGTTTATTTAAAACATTGCCCCATTTGGGACTAGGTGTACTGACATAAAGGTCCACCCCTGCAAAATGCTGTTTGGAACAGACTCAGAGTTGCAGGGGATAGGCTGTGTGTTTCCCTGCTGTGCCCACACTGACACCAAACAGACAGACACAGCAAAGACTCACTCTGGCTCATTATAGGGGGGAGGGAGGAGCAGAGACCAGGCTGAGCCCCTCGCTATTGCCTGCTTCTCTCCCAGACCTGGCAGCACATTTGCAGGGAACACCACCCCAGAGAAGCTTTTACTCCTTTCACTGTTGGATCTTTGCAGGGCTTGGGAGTGATCTGTGCCAGCTCAGTCCCACACTGGGTCCCAGTACCAGGCAGGCATCCCAAGGCTGCCGCAAGCCTGCTCCAAAGGACTTACCAGTCCTTTATTAATTGCTTTTCAGGATTTGATTAAAATGTCCTCATCCCCCGAGTCTTTTGAGCTCTGTTACAACTGTTCATTTAATTATTTTACAGCAGCACTCTATAACACCGAGCATATAGGGAAGAGAGTTACAAGCAAGCTCTCACTGCTCTTTTTCAGAAAATTGTGGAAGTTAGAAATAACTGTGGTTTTCAGTGGAGTCTTATTATTGGTTTGGAAATATAGTTGTCTGGAAAATGTGTTAGGACATGCTAAACAAGCAAGAAAGCAGAAGATAAATCTCCTTTTCTAGTGGGAGAGAAGAACCAGACAGTGAGTATTTGCTGGGGCTAAAATTTTGGATTTGACTTCCTGACCAGATAAAAGGGAGAAAGTAGTCTGATACTTCCCTGCATCAGAAACTCTGGCTTCTACTTCTGAAAGCCTTCAACAGCAAAGTATTTCAATTATTTCCTTCTTATACTATGCCTCCCAGGGTTTGGTGCAGTTGCTGTGTGGTATGGTACAGACCCATGATGCACTTACTGCAAAATGACTTGTTGTATTTCCACTGCTGATTATGACACTTAAATTTCTATGCAATTTTCTTAGTTTATCACTTTGGTCTTACCACAGAGCTTGTCTACACACTTCTCATTATTGCATCTACTGCATGGCTGTCCTTCTTTATATGGTTTTCTTGGGTAATTCCCCCTGCAAAACAAGAACAGTATTTTGCTAGCTGTAACTGAAAAGCTATCGAGGGGAGGGAATCCCCTTACCAAAAAACTGGTCATTGCAATTGTTGGAAATTCCTTTTAGACCAGATTAAAGCTCTCACTGGCGCGGGGAGCAGTTGACTCTCACCAGTGGAAATTAATGAGACTTCTCAGGCAATACTGTATTATTGTAAGCATACAAGAATTGGCCTTTAGTCCCTCATTACCCACCTGGATTATAAAAAGCAAACCTGTAAAAAGTCAGTCAAAATATTGCAAGATACCAGATAAACTAGAGTACTCTTTTCCTTTTATTTGTTAAATTACAATGTCTTGTTTGAAATTTGAGTAGGGCCATAGAAAGGTGTAATCTTTGTGAAGGGGGAAGACTGCACCTTTTCCACTTTTCCTGCAGAGACTGAAGTCAAAACAGATTTTCTTCTACCATCTGTATTACAGTGAGTGCTCTCAGCTATGATCTGCTCTCCTGCATTTTTTAGACTGAGATTTTCTGCAGTTCCAGCTGTGTCCAGTGGGTTCTGCACCCAGTGGCCAGGGGAAGTTTCCCTTGGACAAGTGACACGAGGATGTAGTTTATTCTGAAATTTGTTACAACTCCACCCATCATTGTTGTCATCTGATACCAGATCAGTTAGGATATTTAGAAAAGAAAAAAACCCCAAATGCCATAATTAACTTACGCTGGCCCATAGTCACAAACAAAGTGTGCTGCATTGAACAGTCCAGGAAAATTTTCAACTCTATTGCAGAAGTGAACTGCACAGCCAACTTTGTAACTCTCTGCCCAAACGACCTGCAGGACATGAAAATATATAACGCACTGTTCAAATACTGCCAAAGCAACAGCATTAAGGGAGGAAGGAGAAGGGAAGTGTCTCAGGGAAGTTTAAATCAGCTGACACAGGAGCAACTTAAAGAACCCAAAGGGCATCTGGGACAAATGACTGATAGATAGCCATTTTTGCATTTATTATCTGGCTCCCCCGTAAATGTGAAATTGCCAGGGGATAATACCTTTCCACCATTACTGGAAGTAGAACTTCCACCATTACTTGGAGTAGAACTCAGTAGAATATTCCTGAGGCTTGTAATATTTATTTCCAATCTCATGTAACAATAAATTGGAGGGTGCAAAGCCCTGCTGTAATTCCTATTCCAAAGTAATCTGTTCCAAGCCTGTACTCATATTTTAATTGAAATTAGAATATATATATATATATATATTAGACTATAAAGAACTGGGCATGTAAGACTCACCTGAGTGTAGTGACCACACATGTCAGTACATGTATTGCTGCTGAAATCATAACTGCTGACTTCATTAAACCAGGCACTGAGAGCTGCATCCACAGAGAAGATGTGGGCTGTGCCAGTCCAGATGTTTTCTCCAACACGTGGGAAGGTGGGGTGCATTTTCCCTGGCACTTTAAGGTAGATATTGTGGTCAAACTTGCACTTTTTTGCCCATGCTTTGGCAGTCTTAGCTAAAGCAGCATCCCAGGACTGTAGGAAAGGAAGAAAACCTACTATAACCTGCACTGCAGTGACTTAGCTGAATTCAAATATTTTTAAACAGGAACTTGTAAGAGTTCTTTTCCCCTTTTCTGCTTCTCAGCCCTGCATTCAGTTTCTTCCTCTCACTTGACATTTCTACTCCCATAGCAAATTTTTGTCTGTCTCCCTTAGCTATTGCAGGACACGCAGTATCTACCCACTGTCCTGTTGTATCTGACTTGTAAATATGTTTAGAGCTGGAGTGCAATCTTTAAGCTGCTACACCTGAGAGAGGGTAACTGTGTGAGACTCCCAGCTGTACAGGGGCTTGGGGGACTTTGTGCCTAGGAGATACTGGCTGTCCAGGGATTTGCACTTTGCAGTTATTAGCAGACCACATAGGAATTGTGTTCTGCTGGCCAGGACAGAGGGGAGAGTCACAGCTGCTCCCTTCCTCAGCTCCTTCTGCCTCTTTCCTCCCTCCTCAGCAGATGGACCAAGCAAATAAAAGACTCACTCATCTCTGCTGGGCTGAGAAGGAAACACTCCCATCCAATGAGGCACAAGAGATAATTTGACAAACCAGTCTAGGAAACTTGCAGAAAATTTTTATGCTGACAGGTAAAGTTCAGTACAGGGAAATGCACGTTAAGGGATATGAGAACAAATTGAGTTTGTGTTCATAACAGGTTTGGAGATGGCTATTACCACTTGAAAGCAGTAGACTAAAAAGCAAATGAAGTATTAGAAATACTTTACAAATGAATGGAGAATAAAACAAAGTATATAATCATGCTTCTGCAGAAGTCTTGCTAAATGCAGCACAGCACCCCACCTCAAGAAAGGTACACTAGAACTAGAAAGGCCAGAGAGAATATGGAGTAGGATGATCATCCACAACTTCAGAGGGCTTTCATATAGCAACAGTGTGCTCTGCACCTTTGATCAAAGAGATCTGGAGATCTTGTGTGAAGTAGGTAAATAAGCAGCAATAACTTGCTTCTTCCATTACAAAGACCAGACACCATTAAATGAAGCATTAACAGGCCCAAATAAAACACAAGGAAATAGCTTCACACAACTGTGGTTGGACTATGCAGCTCTTTGCCACAAGATGCTAGGAATGATAAAAACTTGTATAACTTCAAGGCTGAAAAAACTATAAAAAATTCATTAAGAGTTTGTAAGTACCATGTAACACCTTTGATTCCAGAAGTTTAAATATATTTGTCCTGCTGTTATTCTATAATTGCTGGGTCTTTGGTCTGAGCAGGTAAGTTTGCTATTGTGCACTAGCTTTTTTAATTAAATATTGTTTTTAAGATGGCAAGAAATTAAAGTCACTGGTACTCTGAATCTCACCCCTTTACTGTGAGCTTCCACTTGAAATGATTCATACTCTGCATGTGGTTATGCATTAAACTTCCTTTCCAGCTATGCAGCACTGCTGGAGGACTTAGAGAAGTGACATGCACTGACTGGGGTTACCTCTCTCAGTTAGCTATACAGATTTTTCCTTATGTATTCCACTGAAAAATGTGTGACCCACTCATAGCCTGTTCTCATGTCCATTGTATTTGTAGGAAACTCTGCTTTTCAGCCTAGATATCACTATCTTTACATTTCAAACCCTGCTACAGCAAACGAAGATCAGGTATCTAAATGGATGTCCAGGTAAATCCCTTTATTCAACACATGTTTAAGATTATAAGAAACAACAGGAGATGATAGTTTTTCAACACACCCTGTTGTGCACATTGCCTACTCAGGAACTTTTAAAACCAAACAGCTTCCTTGTATGAAACCTGGCCTGATATAAAACAGATTACT
The DNA here is from genome assembly GCF_008360975.1 of Lichenostomus cassidix. NCBI lineage: Eukaryota > Metazoa > Chordata > Aves > Passeriformes > Meliphagidae > Lichenostomus > Lichenostomus cassidix. Next base: position 36,147,363 of record NC_139480.1, on the reverse strand, counting down.
ATCTCTCTTAGAAAGAGGTAGATGGCATACTGAGAACTGAACACTATTCTTTGCAATACAGCTCTTTGCCCTGGCTGAAGTTGAGAGTAGCTAAATCTTATGCTAAAAAAGAAATTACCTTCAAATTATTAAAACTGAGCAATACTGTGAAAATAAATGTCTTTTTTATTTCTTACAAAGAACCAAGATAGATGTTACAGAAATCATTAACTGAAATGGAAAGAACAGCCCAATGCAAATGAAGAATAAGATGGGTTAAATCAGCACCCCAATCTATAATAATTTCAAACAGATCACAAACACCACCTTACCATGCGAAACATATTGCTGGCTGGTGGATTCACTTGGGATCGAAATGTGTTGTGAGCTCTCACACAATCTTCAATGAACTTTGCATCTTCTATGTTAGGCAAGGGATGTTGCAGATGAGCATGACAGCAAGTGAAAAAATCCAGTAAGAACAATGCTGCAAAGAAAAATGTGATTTTCATAATTCTTCAGAGTTTTTTTAGAGGTTTTAAAATGAAAAATCTCTTAGGTGGAGATGATACCAGCAAACGGTTTTTCAGAGATTGTCCTCTGGGTGTGGAAGCCCTTTGAAGTGTCAAACAGGAAGTGAAGTGCAATTCCTTAATGAGGTAACATTTATTTACATATTTGACATCATAGCTGGCAGTCAAAGGGTAAAGCATGAAACTGACATGCATATCAGCAAGGAGCAGCACTGGAAATATACCTGTCTTTTCTTTGAGTGTGCTCCACCTTGATTGACTGCCAAACCATTCTGTAATTGTAGGTCTTATCTGAAGAGATGTTGCAGAACAGCTTACTTAAAACCTGCATCAATCGTAAAAACTGTGGCTTTGACAAAATAGAAATGTGCTGTTCAGCTGATTTTCCAATAGTATTGCTTAGTCATACCAGCTTAGTTACAATTATGTTGTAGGACAGTGCTTCCATTTCAGAATTACTCAAGAAATAAGCAGAATTAGGAAATCTGCGCTTCAGCAGGAGGAAAAAAAAGGGGTTCCTGAGCAGCACCTTGCTGCAGAACAGACATTCTGGCCTGGCCTGGTTTGGTGTGTAACAAAAATAAAATCTGGAAATCCCAAGCTTGAGTACGTGTTGATTCTCTCCTTCCTTAGCTATTTGTTATTACCTGCTAGCCTGAAATCACTGGAGGAGTTTCCTGTGCTTCTGGAAAGCAGCTGCAGCATTAGCACTCCTGGTGCAACAGTCCAAGTCTGATCACTTCTTGGGACAGTAGGATGGCATGTGTTGGCATTTGTATTGTCTCCCCAACTGTTCTACAAGCTGGTTGCATTTGCTTTTTTTCAAATCAAAACCAAATCGTACAAATACGCAAGAGCCATCTCTTGCATAAGAAGAACCATATGTTTTAAGAGCTAAGGGCTTATAACCCAGTTTTAGGTAGGTTTACAGGGAAAATTTGTTGCAAATAGATTGTGAAATATGTTAATGGGTCTCATTCCCTGCTCAGTTTTGCAGGTCGGACTTAATGTAAAACCATGATTATCTCACAACTCCATGCAGTTTGCACAAAAAATACCATCACACTAAAATGGCACCATTAATTTAACAGTACAGTGATCTTGCACTTATATATGCATGGAGCTGAAATTCTGTGTTTGGAAAATGACTAAGATTTTATGCAGTACAAATTTTGATGGGACCAGGATAGTCCAGGTTATAAAATGTTTTTCTGCATTTCTGGCTCCATCTAGTGACTCTATCTCTACTTAAAGCAGAAGTCCATCTGCCCTCGAGCAGAGTGTTTTCCCAAGAGAAAGTTTTGGACTTTTACCAGCATTAAGCAGTGGATCTTGACAATTAAGTCTTGGGATTTGGATATCGCATTATATTTGTCTGGACAATACAAGCATTGCCTATCCTTGCACAGATCTCAAGCGAAATTTAGCACCATGAGCTGGGAGCTGGGTATGTGCCGGAAGCTTTACAGCCCCATGATTTTGAAAAATTCCCCATGTTTACAGCCCACTTTCTCACTTCTCACCTGCTTTCAGTTTAAAATGCCTGTAAAAACAAAACCTCAGACTCTTAGTTTCCCACTTATGTTCTGTTCAGTCAGAGCACTGAAAACTGGTGGATTACAGCCTATTAACAGATATCCACAATGCCAGGGAGGTCTGTAAAATTACATTAAATTTTGTCCTCAAATCATCAACTTCCCCACAGAGCATTGTTCCTTGTGTTGAGGACAGAAAGTCTGACCTTGACTTACCAGGTTCAGATGAACAAATGGGTGGATTTGCTGGGTTTTCTTATTCTGTCCACAGGATTAGGCAGCTGCAAGATCACTTGGCCTTCCAGACGTGTGAATAAACTAATATTCTGACATGCACTGCTGCTGCTATTACCAGTGTCACCTCAGGGCAGAAAACAGATTACATGAAACGACAGCAGTGGTATTAAATTTCCACAAGAATTATTCTGTAAGAAACTATTTTGTATGTATTAAGAGCTAAAGAGTCTGAAAATTATTTTGTAATACTTAGGCTGTAAACAGTTTCACAGCTAACAGAGGAGACCATTAGTATGTGACTGGACTGCAGAAAGTTTTACTGTAATTTTGAAGTGGTCTGGCTGATTCCCTCTGTGAACTTAAGTGTAAAAAGCTTTGGCACTCCATATATTTAGACTGATGATTACACAGTAAAAATACATAGGAAAGCACTGGGTCAGTGTTCATTGGTCTAAAGTTGAGCAAACTTCCAGTATTCAGTTTCTCATTGGATCTGAATCTCCTCGCCTCTGATGCTAATTAGATTCTTCATTCTTCAGTTTTTCTTATCAGTCCTTTTTCCGGGCCAGGATGTCTTCAGCCCTGCTGGAGGTGGTCTGGGGTAGCCGTTTGTGATAGCCATCATGTCTTGTTGATAACCACAATGTCCCGGAGGATGTTCTGTTAATAGTCTTTATCTTTCTGGTTATCTTCGGGGTCACTCCCAATCTGTTGATATGCTGAGTCCACCAGACTTCATCTGGAAGAACAATGCTGTGAAAGAAACCTAAAATTCCTTTTCCCAAGGTAAAGACAAACAAAGCTTTTGACTAAAGTTATATAAAATTTTTAACCTGATATATTTTCCAACAGTGTTACCTGAATACTGGGTTAAGGACCAAGCATTTCAGTGGCCTTTATGTAACAGCTTAACACAGGCTTTTAAGATTTCCACCATGTTGACATTCCAGTGTTGTGGCTCTCTTAGCAACTCTACATAGCCTATCCATTTATAGTCCATACATTTTACCCATTTTCAATTCCGTGTCCAAGCCTTCAAGAACGTGATTGCTCCTGGATCATGCATGATCTTCAAGTATCAATTCTGATGACATGGGTATTTTTACATGTTCATGGTGTTTAACCCACGTACCCTGCTTGTTTTTTCCAGTCATTAGATTCCTTTCAGACACCCTGAAAAGGGTGTCTGAAATGCATGAACATCTTGATATGACTTAACTATGATGTATGACAGGAAAGGAGCAAATAACCAAGGGAAAGAAAGTTTAGACATGAACATCACTCCAAGAGAAATGTGCAAAACCCTCCAGAATTCTACACAGACAAGGCTGAATTGCAATTATTAAAATATAAAAACTACCTTGCTAGGTAACTTTTCATAATTTATTGTGCCACAGAAAAAAAGAAAAATAATTTGCTAAGATGCTGTCTAGCTCTAGCCTTCTGAATATCTACTGCCAAATAAACAGCAAAACTTAAATCCTCCAGCCTCACTTTTAGTTTTGTCACAGGCAGAACCAGGGGCAGGAAAAAAGAATTAGCACTTGTGGAGAAACAGGTGAGAAAGGACATAAAAAAGCTGCAAGGAAAATGCTCCGTAAATTATTCTGATAACTTTTAGTATTTTTATTTCACAATCCAAAGTCTACTGGAAAAGAATCTCACAGCTACCGTTGTGTCTGGAAACAGTTTCTCCGTAAGTAAACTGCACAGTATTTTCATCTGTAATGTACACAGAGAGCAAACTAAGCATCTTTGAACACTGAGATAAGAAATTTAAGAGCTGCTTTTACTAGATAAGATCTACTTGACATTAAAATTATCATCTGTTTTACATCAGTGAAATATTATGTGTTTGCTCATAGATGAAATCAGTTCAACGGCAAAGCTTATTTCTTAAATGTGGGAATGAATAAATCAACTTAAAATATTAAATGTTCAAAAGAAACCTTTACTTTCTCAACAGCATTAAGTTTCTCAGAATTACCACTGAGAAATCAGAAATACATAATAAATTTTGTTGGTTTTTTTTCTTTTCTTTTTTATGAGATTTGTAAAGCATACCATTTACTTTGGCTGGATTTTCTCCTTTTGTCAACATTTTTACTAAGGAATACCCACAGACATTCTGCAATTACTGTGATTACTTCCAATAGCATCTCCAGACTTCTAAACTGCATGGCTTGGCAACTAGAGAACCGGAAATTATTATGTTATAAAGTTCATGTAGTACTGATGCAGAGAAATGAGAAGTGAGGCTTTCAGTGAGGTCAATATTGTGGACAACAAGAGCAAATTATTGTACAAGATACTGAGGTAAGCCAGTGCAGGCACAGTCATTGCTTGATATTACAAAAGACAGTGAGCTGCCAGTTGCTACCATCTGTGCAACCTCTGTATTATTTACAGCTGCTACTGATTTATCTGTAGGCACTAACCAGGACATTTCACCAAACATAACTCTTACTTGAATGTAATAACCACAAACCTTAATACAATTCTGCACTATGAAAATTAAGAATCTGATCTCACCATACCAGTTTAATGGCATAAGCAACATAAAATACTTCATTACTTCCATTCCAAATATTCTCTCCAATAGATGTGAAATTAGGATGGCACAAATGTTTCTTACTTAAGTATTTATTATGTTCAAAAATGCATTAATTTTTCTATGCCCTTGCAGTTTGTGCCAAAGCTGCTGCCAAAGCCTGAAGAACATGAAAGGTGAAATAGTTGTGCAATGTTAAGTTACATCAAAATCTTAAACAATCAGATAAAACCAGTCAGCAATAAAGCAGATAGATATCAAACACCAGAGTTTCATAAAGAAATACTTTTCCTTATTAAGGGAAGTACCTGTGTTTTATTTTAACTGACTTTTCCTATTGGAGCACAGAAATACAAACTAATTTTATTGGACAAGTTTTTCCTCCCTTCACTGTTGAAAATTAACTTTGTAAGAGCACTTGCTAGCAACTGAAAAGATGTTTGAAATGCAGTTTTGTCTTCAGGCATATTAAATTAAACATGAAACTTCTTGGGATTTTGTTGTTGAACAGGTCATTAAGGATTTCAATTTGATACATAAAAATTAATTCAAAGTAAAAATGCACAGATACCGTAGATTCAATGGTACAGATTTTTAAGTGTTTTTTAAGAGAGCGTCTGGAAACAAATATTCACTCCTTCTATGGTAAAGCTTTAAATGCACATCAGGGCATTTTACAAAGACAGCTTCATGAGGTCAACGTGCTAGTTCTTGGCCAGCAACTCATTCTACTACTTCTTACTCCTTTCCACCTGATTCCTGAACATGAACAATCTTCTGTAATTTGTCCTCCAGTCGTGACTGTTTTTCAGCAAGTTTACCATTGAAATACCTAATTTTATATTTCAATAGAAGATGGTTTATTGCCTAGGTTTACTGGTGTTCACAAGTTTCAGTTCACTCTTAGTTTCTGTGTGGACTTTAACGTCACTGGCTGCTGATACTCTTTCCTCCCTAATGCCTTTAGGTTTTTTCTAGCCATACTTTCAGTCATAACTTTTCCTGGTTTTCCTATTAGTATTTAAAACTGAGTGTGGTGTCTTTTGCAAACTTCAAAATCACACCCAGCCCCTTATCTGCCAATCCAGTTTAAAACCCACTCAAGCAAAGGACATTCTTTGCCGAAAACATGCACATTCCCAAGCGTGTTCAGATGCTCATCCTTTAGCTGCCCATTGCTAACATGTTCCCCTTGCGGCACAAAGCGGACTGAACACCAAACATCTGCTTTTTCTGCCTCTCCTTCATTTCTGTTTAGCCCTTTCCAGCAAAGCCTTTCATCGCCACAGCAAGGCGCTTCAGGCCTACAGGCGCAGCGCACCCGCTCGCTGTCCATGGCGGCCATGCTGCCGCTGCCGTGGGCGGGCCGGGCCGGGCCGTGCAGTGCCGCGGGGCGCCGCCGGGGGTCGCTGTGGCGGCTGCGCGGCGCGGCCGCGGGAAGGCAGCGGCCATGGCGCTGTCGGCCGCGCAGCAGGTGCTGGTCTCGGCCGTGCTGGTGCTCTGCGTCTTCGTCGTCATGCCCAGGATGTTCGGGGCTGGAGGCGGCGGGCGGGCCGGCCGGTCTCCGCGGGGCGGCAAGGCCGGGCCCGGCCATTACGATCCCCGTCCGCACGGCAGAGGTAGGAGTCGTGGGGATGCAGCGCCCGGCGTTCCGTGCGGGAGGCGCCCCGGGCTCGGGCGGGCTCGATGGGAACCGAGAGCCGGGAGCGATGTGCCCTCGTCCGGCGGAGGCGCCGGGTGCTGTACGGGGGCTGTGCAGGGGGAGGCCTGCTCACACCGCTCCGAGCTGGCCTGTGTGCCCTGAGCAGCCCCGACACCCCCCACCCCGGCGGGGTTCCGCTGCTCTGGCTCGCTAATGCTTTGGGTTTTGTTGTGTTGTCTTACCGAAGCGACTCTGTAAGTGCAGGAAACACGCGGTAATTGGCAGTGTGTGGCGTGGGGGCAGTGTGCCGAGCCGTGCCCGGAGGGGCACAGTCCAACAGATGAGGAGCTGGGAGGTGCCACAGGTTAAAACTCAAGTGCTTTACGGAAGGCAGGTGTTACTGTTAGTAAATATACACACAGCCTTACCAAATCTGTCCGCAAGTGTACTAAAAAGGAGTCCAAGATGTTTTTTAGAAAGGGTGTCAATGAATGGGCTACAGAGTTTACCACCTGGAGGAGCTCAAGTGGAATGTTAAGCCATGTCAGTGCCTGTCACGGTTTATCTCAAGGTCCAAAGGCCCACCTTTGTTTTGACAATCACAAAAAGCCTGCTTTTGTGAGGAAGTTCTGTGATTCATTAATGATGCCCTTCCAAGGCGTTTCAAACCAAAAGATAGCTAGTTGCTGTAGTCCTCCAGATGTGTCTGTGCTTTTTCCTGGCAGGCAGAAAAACTGAGGCTTGAGCTGCTACCATGTTCTTCCCAGGTGATGTCAAATTTACTGTGCTTCATAAATTCTTGCCTAGCCTGTTTTGCTTGATTATTTTTAATTTATACTGTAGGTATGTATTCCCTATAGATCAAATTGTTTTAAAACTAAATCCTAAACAAAAGGCATCACAAGGCTGTGATTCTACTGAAGTATTAGCCCAGCACTGAGTAAAATAAATTTCAGATCGATCTCCTATTCTCACCTCTCTGGGAGGTTCTTTTTGCCTGGTTGGCTAGTAGCTACCTTTGCTGTTTCTTGTGTAGGATAAACTTGGTGCCAGACACTGGACTCCACCAGGATTCAGTATTCCTCCTTTCTACCTAGAAGGTATTTCCCTTGCCACATTCTCATTTTTATGATTTGTATTTTAGTAAAACTTCTCATTTACATTAAAAACAAACGGACCTTAAAATAGGGGGAAAAGTGAGTGTAAATGTAAAACTAGGAATCAGTATGAAACATTCTGAAAGGAGGAAAAATACGTGTCAAATAAAATGTGATTTCCAGATTAGTTAGTAGTTTTAGTAAATCTAAACCCACTTGTTCTGAAAGGAGAATGCCTGCCTGAATTTGCACAGAATGGTGAAGGTAGCTTGAGTTCTGTTTGTATCAGCTGGGACATTAAGTTTTTGTGTAACTGTCCAGTTCTGTTTTGGGTTCCAGTGAGCAAACACAGAGGTTAAACATGCATGTTGCAAACTGATCAATTACATGTGGAAGAACTTTCAGTCATGCTGGCATGACTTCTCTTTAGATGTGATCGTAAAGGCTGCTACACTTAAGGTCATCCCTTGATGACCTTTTCGTCAGAAAAACTTTTCTGGCTAACTCCTCTTAGGCAATACTAAAACACTGTTTGAGATCTCTTATCACAAATTACCAGTTCAGATTGTCAGAATTAGAGTAATTTTTTTCTCTTGTAGTTGGCAGAAGCTGTAGCCAAATAGTTGTTTCCCAGGGAGGTGTAACTTACATCGGTTTTTTCTCTATCTGATTGTGGTTGTACTTTGCACACTTGAGTTATGGTACTGTGTGTTCCTGCAATGCCAGTGTTACAGTATTAATGGACAAGAAGTGATTTGCATAATGGTCTTTTGTTTGGGAGTTTTTATGGAATGTGAACCTTGTCAGACCCATACTCAGTTCTGATATTTTAAGTTTGAAATTGTAAATCTACACTGATGGTTGAGACATCAGTGTAAAACTTCACAATCCCCCAGGCACCTGCTGTCTGTCCCTGCAAGCATCCGCATTCTTTAGTTGATAGAACTGTTTCATATGTGCATGTCCCACAAACCCTTGATTTAACTACCAAATAACCTGTTTCCTAAGTTGAATAACAATGACAGTGGCTATTTTTTCATCTGCTTCCTTTTCTGGCAGACAAATTACATGCAAAACTATTTCTGACTTCCAGGGTTGCATCTTTTGGCTGTTGTGTAATTTTTTCTTGCTAAATATTTGATTTGCAGAGGTACAGTACTTCTAAGACTGTGAATGTCCACGTAAAATTGCATTTACTGTCAAAATCATGAAAGCAGCAACACAGCATGTGTATTTGAACAGAACCTTTTTTTCTGGGACCAGACAATTCAATCTGTAATTAACTCAGTTCTTTTGGTACAAAGGAAAAAATAGTAATTACTGTTTTCCACATTATCCATAGTTTCTCTGAGTCTGCTTTAATTTCAAGGTTTAAATTATTTCTTGTTATATCTATCTTTCTGTGGTTTGCTGAGGGTTTGCTAATGTTGCTGTGAAGGAAGAAGCTTAAAACTTTTACATTAAACAAACCAAGGTTGGTTTGAGAGATTTTGCTGCCTAGATTTAATAGTGCATCCTGTTAATATAAGAATAATTTTAAATGCTTTTATTGGATGCAGAGTTGCCCACACTGTCTTAGAAGAGTGATGAACAAAGATGATTATGCAAGAGAAAACAATTCCATTTGTGGACTCCTAATTTCATTTCTTAATCTGTTGTCTTTCCCTCAATTTAATTTTTAAGGTAGTCCTCAGACAATTCATCAATCCAGGAATCCAGGAAATTCTGACAGTAATACTTACCAGAGTATTCAACAGATGAGAAATGCAATGGAGAAAGAGATGAAAAGTGAGAGAACAAGAGGAAATGGTAGGGAGTTAGCATTCACCCTCATGCCATTGTATGCTCTTGGAGTGGGAATGTTTGCAGCATACAAACTTCTTAAGGTAAGCCATAGGAAAAGCATTAAATTATTGTAGTTAGGAGGAAATGTAACTGCTTGGTTTCTTTGTTTGATTTTCCAATTCTGAGCCCATGTATGTGGTTGTCCAAAGCCATTTATTGTTCTGTTTGCATGTGAAAATTTTAGCGTATCTAATTCTTCCTTATGATGGCATTCCTTCTGGATTATGTATTTTTAGACACTTGAAGAAGTGAGATTCTTACCCACCCTGCAGCCTCAAATGAGAATCTGAGAACCTAAACAGTGCTGCTACCTGAGTCTGTAACCTAAGTCTCATCAGCATTTCACTCCCTTTTCATTCTTCAGAATGAGATTGAGTATGGGAAGGAGGTGGACAATTCCTGCAGAGCAGTGGTCTTAGATTAGCAGTTAGAATAGTGAGTAGACTTGACATTTTATTTGGACTTCTCATTTTATCATGAAGCTGCAACATACAGGTGTGTTCATGTAATGGATACCTCTTCCACCATTTGTAAATTAAAAAAGGAGAACACATGATCAGTTGTTTTTTAAAAGGAATCAGTCTTGATATGAATTATTTATAGTAAGAGATACTGCAGGACTTGCAGTGCTGAGAGTGCACCTGGAATATTGTTGCTTGCTTTCAGGAGAAATAAAACTGAAAAGGAATAGAGGACTGGAGACAACATCCTCATTTTTCTGGTCAGTTCATGTTAATCTCATGTATGAGAAAAATACCACAGCTTAGCAAAATGAGCATAAAGGCTGCCTGGTTTAGTATAAGATTTAAAAATAATGAAAACCATATTTTGGGTGTTACAACTCTTTACACTTGGGCTTGTGGGATTGAAATGTAAATATTTTTATAACAATATCTTTATTACTTTAAGAAATAAATTCTGTCTCCTAATAAATGATAGGAGACTGGATCCAGTAACCTGGAAGGTTTCTTCTGTTCCTTTCTGAAATAGTAACTGCTTTCTTTTACAGCTTTTGCCAGTCATGTTGTCATTGCTTAAAATCAGAAGTGTTAGTTTAAGACAGGAAGGAGACATCAGAGAAGAAAAGTTTCATTAATGTAGCACATTTTCATGGTTGCTGTTTACTTCCACTAAAGTTCTAAATGCAGTTTTGATTTTAGTACACAAATAGTGATGAAGTTTAACTCAATTGTGTCTTTTAAAGATGAAGTCACATGAAGAAAGTCACTCCAAAAAGGATAAAAGTACAGAAGACAAGGCAAAGGAAACAGGTAAGATACCCATCCAGAATGCATATGTTCAACAAAAGCATATATCCTACTGGAACAAAGCTACATATTTTCATTAATACAATCTAGCTAAGTGAAAACAATCTTTTAAGTTATTAAGGGCAGTTAGGAATCTACAAAAACCCACTTTGTTATTCTGTATATTTGAAACACTTGTTTGAGGTTTGTTAAAAATTCTCCAGAGGTAATGCTCTTTAAAACAGCTGTAGTAAATGTAGTATGATTCTCTGACTTTTAAATGTCTGACGTTTTTCTGACTTAAAATCTGTTCAGCTTTCTTCAGTTTAAAATGGGGCATAATATCTTTACATAAAGTAGGGTATTTAAAGAGAATATAATGATCTGGTTTAGAATTGAACTGTATTGATTGTGGAACAGTATGGCTAAACAATTATAGAGACTGCTTATGGTTTCTAGGCCAAATGAGAAACCTGTCAAAAACATTAAATGTTTCTAAGAAGCGACAATAAATTTTACCATCTTTTTTTCATCATACAGAGTACTCTTGACTGACTGATTCAGTCTATTCTGCACGTGCAGAGAAAAAAACGTTATTTGGAGAAAAAGTTATCAGCATCTATATGAGCTATATGAGCTATATGAGCTATTTTCATACATTTTCCTCCCTTGTATAGACACATTTTTAGTGAATTAAACAACTAGCAGCATCTTTTGGTGTCTTTATACACCAGGTCTGTAATCAGGTTCAGCAGTGATTTACTACACAGCCTGCTCATCATCCTTGTGTGTTATATTCTTCTTTCTTCAAAGATTAATCATATTTTAGGAGTTACTACTCTTGATTCTAGTATATTCAGAATTAAATATGTTTGTATGCTGTGAGTAGACAAACACATAAAAGCATTTTAAGTATAAATATAGGACTTACATCTCAGGAAGTCCTGGAACTGCACAGTTTTTGAGACTGGGAAGGAGAGCTTCCCATTCTTGCTCAGTTTCTACAAAGATGTCCTCTGTTTTGGGCACTATTGGAGATAGGTTATTGGGTGGTAAGGACTGCTGTTCACACATAATAAGGCTTCTGTTCTTAGCCCCAGCACTCCCTTTTCATATTCATATAGAAGTTTATGGATGAAAGAAAGTTCCTGGTTTTGAATCTGCCCAACCAAAAATATAAATTAATATCCTAATTCCATTTGTAAAGACATTTCTTACAATGTTCTTTCTCTCCTGCTCCCCCTCTCCGCCCTACCTCCCTCTTGTTTTTTGTTTTGTTTTGGTTTTGTTTGTGTTTGATTTTGTTAGAACATCAACTTTTAGAACTGGAGCAACATCTAGCACATACAGAGAAAATGCTAAATTCTTTATTGACTCAGTTGGATCCACTTTCAAACTGGTGAGTGTTTTTAAAAATCTGAGTGTTGTTTCCTGTAAATTGAAATTCGCCAAAATGTTAACCAAGAGTTCTTAGAATGATCCTTATATACAGGTAAGTAACAGTTTCAGGAACTTTCTTTAATTACTATTGTTTCTGTAGCCTTTTGCAGGTAGTACCAGTTCTGCCCTTTGTGAACTTTTCCACAGACACCTCCCATCTCCTGTTCATCACACATAAATGGAAAAGGCTTATGGTCATGTTACTGTGGCTTAACGAGATGAACTTGAATATAGACCATGGAAACTAATACTGAAAATATGTTTAATATCAGTAGCATTTGAGAGCTCTTGTGGGAATTAGATTTTAGTAGCAGAGTGGGTTTCTTCCTTTACATGTAATTGGAAGAAAAAAATAGTTGTCAAGGTATAGCTGCTTTTGTGTTTTGAAATGAATCTGTGAAGTGTGTGTATTTCAGTGAAATAGAACTTTGGTATTTTAGTGTGACAAGGGAATCAGTAATGTAAAAAATCCTTGTACTTTTAGAGAAGTTCTGTTCTTAATAAGCTAGAACCTTAGTCATCTACTAGAAATAAAAATATCCATGCAGTTAATTTTGTAGACTGACATCCTTCATGAAACACAAGTTAAAACATGCAGAATTTCCTGATTGTTTATGTAGTGTACTTCTGAACTTGATATCTGCTGAAACTATTAAGCCGCAAATTCACTGGCCAGTTTGTCTAACAAATTTCTAGTAGTGATGGGGAGGAAGGTAAAAAAACCCTGAATTATATGAGAAAAGCCTTTAAACTCTAAAGTTCTGTATTAGGCATTGTTGTACTATTAATAACAGTACTTTGGATAATTGTAACTTTCAGTAGTTATTACTCTACCTTGGCAATTGGGACCCCAGTGTTATAGTTCAGTGACATGAATGTCACTATTTGTGTCACTATTGAAATAGTTGTGTGATGTGATGGGCTCCCCATTTCTCAAGAAACAGTTCTCAAAGGAAAGCTTGACCTAAACATTTCACAAACTTAACTATGGTATGCACAGTAAGAAATATTGCAGTAAGTGTATTACTATCAAGCACTCCCAATAATCTTTCAGCTGTTAACGTTTGTCTTTTTTTTTCTAGTGTCAATGCTTTAGCTTGTGAACAGAAAGATGAAATAATGACACAACTCCAATCAATTAGGCGACTGATGAAAGAAAGTGGATTGGATAAATCAGAAAACAAGACGAAAGGTATTTTGATTTTCGGACAGATAGATAACTAAGTAGTTTACATTTTAAAAGAATAAATTCATCTCACTATAATAATGTTCAGCTTCTGCACCTTAGGTACTTTGTGTGGAATTAGTTTTATTCTGGAGGAATACCATTCTTCCTGTTTGAGATGTATCCAATATAAAATTTTTGATACATCATCATTTACTTAAGAATAGGAGCTAAAGACATTGAACTGGGATGGACCACAGTCACATTCTGCTTTGACAAAACAGGCTTTTGGAATGTCAGTTCCTAAGCAGTGTCTTAGTAGTGGACTAACTCTAGGCTAAGGATTTCCACATGGGGATCTCTGAGGCTGTGACTAGTGCTTTCATAAAACACTAAAGAGCAAATTGTGTATTTATTTCAAATGGAGACTTCCAAGAGCTGCATAGTAGCCCAAGAGGAATCTTGAATGTTTAGAATGGTTCATTAGAGATTTTGGGAATTTTTGCATTATTTGAGTCTAAATAAAAGAGAAAAAAAACCAAAAAAAGTTCTACTTCTAAACTGACCAGTAAACTTTCATTTTTATTATTTTTTGTGAATTTTAAGATCTTGGACACATATGTAATGAGAAACTTGAAGATCTCATTCAATCATTTGCTGAACATTCTCAAGAGAAAGAAATGGACAACAGAGAAGATGACTGTAGCGAAGATTTACTTGAGGATATTGATAATGATTACAAAATAGAAGAGCATGAATTACATGATGAATGTGAAATACATCAGTTGGAGCCAGATGAAATACATTGGTTGGAGCCAGAAGATGAAGAAATGATAAGCAAAGATGCCATTGAATCAGTAGAGATGGGACTGCGGAGACGCAATAGATATGAACGGAATCTTCATATGTAAAATGCCCAAAAGCTTATGAATTCTTTCCTATAATGTTGTATGCACTTTAAACTGTTTGAAATGAAGTTATGTGCACTGCTATATGCTTTAAAAAGAGGGGTGGAATACTGCCTTTGCTCGTATCTATGACAATTCTGTAACTGACTTCAGTGGCAGCAGAATTTTACTCAGGATGTTTACAAAATTTTTCTATTTATTTTTCCCTATAAAAATATTTCTGTACTCTGTATATAATGCACTGTAATTATATCTGATGCTTCACAGAAATATTAGAATATCTTCTAATTGAAACTATGAAGTATAAGTGTTTCAAAAATGTTTTGTAACTAGTAAGCATTATGCCACTTGAACTGTGACTTTCTTGAGTTCATTAAAGAGCATGCACTGATGAATTCAGGTCTTTGTGGAAAAATTTTCTCTTTGGGAGTGTGAAAAGCAGTATGGGTTAAGTCTTTGAGATTCATTCATAGTTAAGTTTCTTTATTTGAAGAGAGAAGTTTAGCCATGGACACTATATGAAAATAATTATGTCTGACTGTGCAGTCTCCTGAGTAATGATGTATAATTTTGTAGGTCAGCTTAATCCCTAATGTATTTCTTCCCCACTTGTCACTAATTAAACTCAGCAGCTGTCTAATAACTGATTGATACCTATTAGTACTGTATCTCTGTTTCACTTTTCTTTTAATACAGTAGAATCTGGCCTTTTGATTCATTGTAATACACTTTTTTGCTATCAGAATTAACAGATGTATTGCCACGTACCATTCAAGGACTGTGGCACATGGGATCTTTTTTCAATACATTATGCCAACTTGATAGTGGCCTCTTTAGGTCAGTATTAGGAAAAGCATTTATTTTCCTTTTCCAGAATAATTTTTGTCCATACTTTAATTTTTTTACTCATTTTTTTGTTCATTTAACGCAAACACCTATTATATTGCCGGCCTTTAATGAGAGGAATTGCCTTAGAGGTAACTCCAACAGTACTGCACTGTTAAATTTTCTGTTTTGTAATTGCACAGCTTTTAAGTAGGCCAGTTATGATGCCTGAACTCTTCTGCCATCCTTCTTCTTACAGGAAAATAGCATGTGAATTTGTTTTTATGGAGGAAATGTACTGTACTTAAAGGGACTAAATTTATTATCGTGTCACTCACTGAAATGGAATGAATTGTTCATTCTGGTGTGGAAACATGGTATGTGTTTGGTTCTAAAACTGGATCACAGAGGCTTGGAAGTAGCAGCATCCAGAAATACATCCGTAGCGTCAGTGTGTTAGTAGTTTTGCACTAAGTGAGATTGTGCCTAACTTTGAAAAACTGATTGACTACAGAGCCAGGGTTTCTCAAGAGGTGACAGATTTTTTCCCCCAAGACAGAACGGATGAATCAGAACTGGTACTTGGATACAATTTGATTTTTAAAAATACCTTATGTTGTTCTGGTCATTCAGGACAACTGGAACTGTTTGAAAAAAAATCATAATTGCACCGAGGTTTTTCTCTGAAATACCTAATAAGTGAACTGAAACTAATTCAAAGCCATTGATCAGGGGGAACGATGGAGTGAGAGCCGGGCGTGCTGTGCTGCCGAGGTGTTTGCAGGGTGCAGGTCAGTCCTGCTGCCCTCCGGATGGCACACTGATGGCAGTGTCCTTTGTCGCAGCGTTATCCCCGCCTGGAGCAGTGTTTGAATCATCACTGCTGTGCCTTTCACCTCCACGAGTCTGCGGATGCTGCCGACGCTTGAAGCCTTCGTCCGGAAGGCTCTGAGCTGTCCTGGGCTGATGGCTGTATTTCTCACCCAGGACTACAAACGCGCACCTGAGCGCTCTCGCCGCAGAGTGGAAGTCTCGGATTCCGGCTGCCGGGGTTTGCCGAGGGCAGACTCCGTGCCGTGTGTGAGCGCCCGGCTGTCCCGGCGGGGCTGCGAGGGCCGCAGGGCGGGACGGCCGGGCCCCGGCAGGGTATTTCCGCAGGAGCAATGGGGAATTCCGCTCCCCAGCTCCGCCGAGCGCACCTTGCGAGGCTGCGGTGCGAGGCCTGGCTGGGCTTGGCCCCTCCGCGCTGCTGTAGGCGGCAAGCCCGGCCCGGGCAGCGCGGAGAGGTGCGGGGCCGGGCCGGGAGCCGTGCGACAGCGCTGCGAGCGCTCCGGTGAGACACAGCCCTGCCGCCCGGCCGCCCGCGCCTCTCCGGGGAGAATGCATCGTTTCCCTGGAGCTGCTGAGCTCACCATGTTTATTTAGCCTCTTACAGCGTGGCTGTTTGATAAAAGTAATCGCAGCGTGTGGACCATTACGTAGCACAACGCTTCGTCCCCTGTGTGTCCTCAGGTGGGAGGGAGGGAGGATGCTCCGCTCCGGCAGAGCCCTGCGGCCGTGCGCGGACATTCTCCGTGCCCCGGGCAGGGCTGGGGCGGGAGGGCAGTGCGGGTGGCGAGGGCTGTGTGCCCATCTCCGAGCCGGCCCTGCAGCCCTGCTCCTGCTCGGGAGAGGAAAGCGTGCTTGGCAGTGGAAACTGCTCAGGGCGATCGGCCTGTGGTTTGAAAACGGAGTGTCTTCATTGCTGGGAACTGTATGACGGGCTTTTGGTTCAAAACTGAGCGGGTGGAAGGAGAAGCCCGCGGAGCAGGACATAGCATAGTTGGAATGTCACCCTGGAGCTCCCGGCGCCTGGCAGTGTGCCCGCAGGGCCAGTGCTTCCTGAAAGTACCTGTTCCCAGGGACTGAGCGATGCAGAGCCAAGCAGCAGCTCTGAGTACAAAAGGTCTGATGTTGCAAAGGGGTAGCAAATGAGTCATACTGGAATGAGAAGGTATCGATAAGTGTAAGGGAAAGGAGGAGTTTAGCTTGAGGCAAAAACATACATTTGAATAGGAATCTGGTTAAGCATTAGTAATGAAAGACTGAAATTAAGAGGCAGTGAAAAAGAGAAACCAGCAGCATTTCATAGCTTGCTGAAAACTACCAAAATTGTTTATAATGCAGTAACTTTTTTTTTTTTCCAGAAGTACTTAGATACAAATACATGCTTTTCTCAATAGTGTTTTCTGTTTTTCAGTTTGTTCTGAAAGCTGTCATTGCATTTGCATGGATTTGGAAGTTAAAGGAGTTGCTGCATCCCCTCAAAAGAAGGCTGAGTTGTCATTGAGGGGGAAGAAATGTCAGGTAGACAATAGAAGGCTTGTGATTGTTTTCCTTACTTTGACATTTTACATATATTTTAATCATATTTCAGAAGGTTCTTAGTTTGAGATTAGAATCCATTCTATAGAGAAGACAACTTTTAAAGAAATTATTTTTGGCAGAAAGGGATAGTTTAGTATGACAGCTTCTCAAATGATTGCAGGAAATTCCAATATAAACAGCTATCCTAAAATAACTGCTTCTCTGAATACTTAATTGGAATGGGGGGAATTTAAGAATGAACTCGTACTTGCAATTAAGAGCAATAGAGGCTTGAACCTGTACTATGTGCTGTCTCAGGCTGTTGGTGAAACTGCTAACAGGTGTGTCTGTTTTTGTTTTTCAAGACAGCAGTAACGTAAAGCAGTGTCCAAAATATAATTTGAAAAGGCATGATTTTAGATTGACATGGCAAATGAATCTCAGCACTCTGTGTTCAGTATGAAGGGGAGTTTTGTTTTCCAGGTATTCCTAATAGTCTATGCTTTGAGGTGAGGTAGGTGTGCAATCCTCACAGGATCACTACAGCAGAAAATTTAGGGCTAACTTTTGAAAGTCCCTACAAATACGATCTTGGATTCTGAGATCCATTATTTTTTGTACTGCTATAGTAAATATCAATATTGTTAGTAGCAGTTGATTTTTCTCACAGATACTGTATACTTTATGCCCATGAACTAAAGTTAATTGCTAATCCTCCCTCAGGCCCCAACCACCCATTTAACTTCCTTATTTGTTGCATGACTCCATTAGGAATTCTTGGAGTTTGGCTGCCAAGTTACTGTTCTTCTTTTCAGTTTGATTTGGAATGAAAAAATGACCTTTTGTAAATGATAACACATCAGTGTTATAATGTTACTGTTAATGTTTTAACCAGGTTTTTGAAAACTAAATACTTGTGCACCACAAGAACATTTAGGGCATTTAGCGTAGGTTTTAAAAGAAAAGAAATGTCACTTTTTCTCTAATCTCTTATTCCCCTTTTATTTTCTTTCTTGTGCAACTGACTTTCCAAATTCAGACTCCCTAGTCCACATGATTCTTGGTAGTTTGCAGAAATAAATCTTAAATTAAAATTTGGTTGAAATCATGTACTTCACCCCAGTATTCACTATGTTTTTTGTTTGCTTTCTTCCTGATTTGTTGACTTCTAGAAAAGGAATTCTGTTAAGGCTAACGTGTAGAATTAGGTCTGTTCTTTACCTCACCACAATTGAAATGGTACAGAAAAACGGTAAATGTGAGATTTAATGCATTGTTTCTGATGCCTTGACTGTTTCACGTCCGTGACCACATGGTGGCAGTGCCTATTACACGAGGAGAACTCCTAACCTGGATACCCGGGCTGTGTGCTGAAGGCACTAGAGGGTAGTGTTGCCGAACTTCTGTGTCGGGAGCAGCTACCGGGTGCATGGCAAGAAAGGAGTTACAGTTTTGTGGTTGCTCTCAGATCGTGAGAGATGTTCGGGCACTGCTGGAAATAGGATTCTGCTCAGTTCAGGCTGTGATGCTGAGATTTGGGAGCTGAAAAGTGTGAAAACAAAAATGTTCCTGACCGATCCCAAACCACTTTTTTTTTTTTCAGATTGGGAAGCCAGTTTGGTGAATTGCTACTTTGTGCTTGCCCCAAGCAGCCTTCCCTACGGATTTGCTGCTGGCTGTTTCCAGAAAGCTATAGCAGGGTAGATGAAGCTTTGGCTCGAGTCTTTTTTTTTCTTGCCATGTTCTTGCCCACTTGAATTTGGAGATCTGTGTGGTATTGTAGCCTTGCAAAATAAATAAAGTGAACTGGCTAGTCATCATCACAACTGCTATACTACAGCTGAGATGAAGCAGTTACACCAAATAACAGAGGTTCCTTAGAGTCTGAGCTAGCTCCTTGTGAGCCAGCTGGCTGTCAGTCTTGTGGTTTTGGTTTAAGGGTTGGTTCCCAACCAGCAAGGACAATGTGACCTAAAGCCTTGTGAGCAGTGACGGTACAAAGCCTCAGGAACATAGATTATTTTTGATGTATTATTAATAGCTGATGTGGATGCTTTCTAGATTCTTAATGGCTGGAAAAAATTCTGTCATGACGAATATTCAGTCTTTTAGTCTCATGATGTGTAATAACTAACTTTCAATGAGAAGTTTTTGGTTTTTTTCCCATTGTTAGTAGCATCTTAGTCACGTATGTTGGACAGATACTTTGAACCACTAATTTTAAATATTTCAGGGGAAATTGAAAGAGACAACTATGTATTTTGATCCAGATCTTCTAGGTATGTAATAATGTGTCATTCTTTTGGGGCTGGAGACCAAATAGACAGGCAACTCACAGTGCTTGCCCACCAGAGTAAGTCTGCTTCTATTTCTGATCAGCTTGTTTAATGGTGTGCATTATTAACACAATGCATTTGCATTTGTAGTGACGTTCAACCTAGTGTTCCATGAAATTTACCATCATAGGTTTGTTTTCTGTCGTTTATATTTGGAGTGGAATATTTGATGCATTATTTGCATTGGAATTAAGTTGATTTACATTTGGCTGAGTGGAGGTGTAATAGCAGAATGGGTAAAGATGGAAGAGACCCCACAGTGGGTCCAACCCACTGGTCCATGTGGTCCAACCTCCCTACTCAAGCAGTGTCATCCCAGAGCACATTGCACAGGATTGTGTTCAGATGGTTCTTGAATATTTGCAGTGAGGGAGACTCCACAACTTCTCTGGGCAATCTGTTCTAGTGCTCAGTCACCTGTACAGTAAAGAAGTTCTTTTTCATATTCAGGTGAAACTTACTGTGCATCAGTTTCTGCCTGTTGCCTCTTGTCCTATTGCTTGGCACCACTGAAAAGAACCTGGCTTCATCCTCTTGACATCCTCTTCAGAGGGTGTCACTCAGAGCTTTCATACTTATACATTGTTTTTGACTATTTTTAATGTGTCTGCAAAAGAAGAAAAACCGTATTTTAACTACTGACCACTTTTACAGGTATTACAGTAAAAAATACAGAGAAACTGTTGTGAAGGATTTTTATGACAATGGGAAATTTTGTTTGTGCTTTTAAAATTTAAAACCTTATAGTGGCTTTGGCAGATAAAGAACGTCTACTCTGCCAAGGTCCATGATTGATAGTTTAGGCAGTTTTGTTTACTGAGAAGCCTTAAAGCCAGTGTAACTTTCTGCATTATTTTATACATGTGTGACCATGACCTTTGATTGTTCATACCAAAGTAAAAAAAATTCAATTTCTCTGTACTATCTCTGTGTACTGTCGGTTATATATATTTTAAAAAGACTGTAAAGTAAGGAGCTCTCTTATTCCAAGAAGCTAGAATAGAGTTGCTTATTGGTGGTAAAATATAAAAAATACTTATTCATGGTGCTCTGCAATATATGTGGAGTAAAGGCAGAAGGGACAGAGATGCTTTGATGATTTAGAGATGTCTTCATTTCTTTAAGCAGAACAAAAAACTGAGGTATGGCTGTCTTGCACTGTATTAATCTCTTACAAAAAGTTCAGGAGATTTGCATCCCAAGTAGAAATTGCTTGGCTGTTTCTTCTCTGTTGATTATAGAAAAATGTTGACATGGACCTGCTGTGGAAGACAAGAGTAAGGTATCCTTGATTTATGATCTTGTTGCAGTAACTCCTTTTGGGGAGTGAAGAGAAGCCAACGCAGGAATAAAGGAGGGTCGTTTTCAGCTGCCAAGGTACTCTGCTACTGAGGAGGAGATGCTCAGTGGCCATTTGCTGAGCTGAAGCAAGAGGGGCTAATAGAGGTTTGCTGATTAGGCCATATCAAGTTGCAGGAAAATTTTTGTGAAGGACCTAATAGTAACTAATAGGCAGTGCTTTTGTTGTAGCTAAAAAATAAGGGAATGTATTGCTGTTAAAATTGTTTTAACTCCCTGCAGGGTGCCATGCCTAGATCTAGGGATGCTGAGAGATTCTGATGAAGAGGTAAATGTAAATTAATTCTTTCTCAAATAATTTTTAGAATTCACATGTTTCAGGAGTTTATAAAAGTATCACTCTGAATATGAAACCAAGTATGATTGGTTGTAGTTTTTTTCCTGTGATTTTAGGATGGAGACTCTTATGTACTGTACACTGGAAGTTGTTCTCATAGGTGCCAACTAGATTCATCTTCAGATTGGAGAACGTCATTACAAGCTCCATATGCACAGCATCAACATGTCAGTCTGTCACTACAAATATCTTTATAATATACCCCTTTAGCAGTAATTTAGAAAAGCATACATAGCTTTTCTTATGTAAGTTCTTTTTTTTTTCCTGGTAAAGCTCATATCTCCAAGTGCTGTTGGTCCAAAATATTTTTAGCAAAGTACTTTTACTGAGATTTGTTAGAATATATAGAAAAACCTTTTTTTTTTAGCTCTTTGTTGATTGATACACTAACCCTTTTGTTGCACTTATTTTTTAAGAAATATATTAATAGTAGTACTAATAAAGGTTAGTAGTACTAAGTGTATGATTGAAGACAAAACCCATGTTTACAAACATTAAGTATTATTTCTATAGAAGAATAGTTCCTTCTGGTGAAAAGAAAACTTTTCGAATTACTTGCAGCCATTTCATAGTTTTTTTTCTTAGGGCTGTTGACTTTGAAACAGAGCTGTGACATAAACTTTGGAATTATGTCTAATTTGTCGGAGCTCTATTATTGTTACAATTTCCTCATTATGTTAGCAATTTTTCCCCTGGATGACTAAGAAACTTAATCACCACTGATCTTGGGTGCTTTGTAAGCAAAATCAGTAGCCCAGATGCCAACATTCTGGTTTACAGTACAGTTCAGCATTGTTTGGGATCAATATCCTCTATAACAGTTTTAAGAGTTAATTTATTTATTCAGTTATTACAGTTCCCTGAATGCAGGAAGAGAACTCTTTTGAGCTCTTAAATCTGAATGAAAAGTGAACAAAATGAACGTGACAATTTTTCATTTCATCATGATCCATCTTAATTCCTGTTTTCCTTTAAACAGGTGTCTAGAAAATTTTGTCAGGACAAAATGCAGGTAAAGTAGCTGCAAAAATATAGATTGAGAAAGTGTTATCAGTTCAGTACTATGGTATATGGTCTGAAAATGTACTATGTTTTTACTTCTTTTATGTGACAGGAACTAGCTTATTGAAGAAACTAGTAAGAAATAACCTGTATAAAAATCCATTTTTTCAAAAATATTTAACTTATGTAATCTAAGAAATGTTCAAATGAAAGTTTAAAAAAACCCCCTGAGTTTTAACTAGAGGGAAAACCATTTTAAAATTAATTTGTACATAACCTGTGCCCCTTGAAATAAATAATATAGTAACTTGAAGGGCAGAAGTCCAGATTGGCTGGAGTTCAAGGTGACTCTGCCAAGATCACTATTTTGTATATTTCCCTATATAACCAAATGGTTTCTCTACTTGAAAAAACAATTTCATGTCAGTAAAAACTGAAATGGTGTTTTGTTTTTTTTTTTTTTCCATTTTAAAATAATGTACTAAGGATGCACTGGTTTTTAGAATATGTACCCAACGTAGGTATTTATACACATCTTAGGATGTAACTGTAAACATGTAACTACAGATAGGTTGTTTTGCTTTCTACTGCCTTGTAAATGTGAAGTGCAAACATACTTGAGTTACTGTGGCCTTTTTGGATCAGGATGCTTGTGATTTCACTGCTTGCTTTACCTTTTTTTTTAAACAAAGTTTGTATGTATAATTCCGTCAAGCTGCAGGAGTGCTAATAGAAGGTTGGTGTGGCCTTGTTTGTTTCTCAGGGTCTTTCTCCCTTTCTTCACTGCTTTCCTTTATCTCCTGTTGCTTCATTTCTGCCTTCATTATGTCTTAAATACTGAATGTTCAATGTTCTGGAATGTATCTTCTGTTTACTTACCCTTTTTTGCTTTCTCTCCCTCTCTCTCTCTCTCTCTCTCTCTCCCCCCCTCTCCTTGTTCCTTTTTTTGCCTGACTTACTCCCCATCTTTTTTTTTTGTTGAGAAGATTTTCAAGCTGTTTTAAATTATTTTAATGTATTCCTCTGAGCGGCTTTTATTTCTGCATTTCTTGCTTCTGGGGCCCTGACCAAGCTTTCCTTTAGCAAGATAGATTCCAGCTTCTTCAGTAACTGTGTGAGTAAATCTTACTAAAATAGGTCACTTTTGGAAGAAAAATTTAAATATACTCTCATAATTCAGGAATTAACCAGTGAAGGCATGTGAATCCTCTTTTGAAAGAGAAAGTTGGCTGTTCAGAAATATAAATCTTTTTGGGTTTTGAGAAATGGTTTTCTAGAGCAGGACTGTAACACTGTTGTTTCAAGATGAGTTGCAGCTGTTGAGTAGAGATGCTAAACAAGGCTACCTTACTTTTGTTAGCACTGAAGGAATATAACTTAAATATTGACGGTGTTAGTTATTCAGGGAGACAGAAAAGAATGCAATCTTGGACTTCTGTGATTGCTGCTCTTCCTACTGATCCCAGCCTCTGTTGTGTGGAGCCCTGAAATGGGTGTAAGGTTAGAAAGGTACTCAGCTGTGCAGCTGGTGTTCGAGGGAGCAGTGTCCCAGTACTCATCTGCTGTACAAGAATATTAGAACTGACTGAAAAACATCCATCCACCCATTTTCAGCCATTCAAAATCAAATGTCAGAATTTCCATTTTAGTGATGTTATAAGGCAGAACCACTGAATCTGACTTTTTCTTTAAAAGTGATGTAAAACCATTTGTCTGTATACTTTTAGATTTAAAAATGTTAGAATTTGAAGAACTCAATGAAAATTAAGCTTGAATATGCAGTCCTGTTTGCATTTTTTCTTGATTTGAAGCATCATGTCAAAAAGTTTCAGACACTATACTGGATAGGAATTAAAGTAATGCTATTCTCATTCAATAGACCAGCCAGAGGCTTTTATATTGATTACTCATTGCTTTAACATTCTGTTTTTGAGCAGACAAGACCAGAAAACCTGCCATCCCCCACAGACAGACACGAACTGAAGAATGGTCAGTATGATGCAGATACAAAGGAAGAATATGAGCAGCATCCTCGGAGAATTGCAGAAGAGAAAAAAGACCACCTCCAGTGTCCAGACACTTCAATAAAGGTAGCTGGCAAAGTAGAAAATGCATTTTTGAATAGCAAATGTGTATCACTATTTAATTACACTGTTCAGAAACGTTTGCATGTGTGTAGTTAATTTCATGTTCTTATGGTGAAGAAATAAAACCATGTAATTTCAGCATCTAATGTTGAGGAGGAATTAAATATAGGAATCTTGTTTCAGTTGTTGTAGAGCAAGAAACTGAGGTGCTTTGAGAATTTATATATGGCTGTGTTCTCTGGTAAGGAAAGTAACATTGGCCTTCACAGTGCACCTCTAGCCTGAGCATGAAGATTAGCATGATTGATAAGGAAGAACTTACAGCCTATAAGAAGAGGTGAGACAGCAGGAAAATCTTGGTAAAATGTTATTTCCAAAACCAGAAATTAATTCAAGCTTTTTTATTTTTTAAATGTAGAAATATTTTAAATATTATTCTTTTAAATTGTGACTTCATACAGGACTTAAAAAAGGAAAAATGAAAGATTTAATCTCCTTAGAGAACTATTAACATTGAAAATGCATTATCTGTTATTATTTTATTATCTGTTATTATTATATTACCTGTTATTATCTGCTATATATATTATTTTGTTTTGATGTTGTATGAGATTCAGTATAGTTGGACTGCAAGCTTATTCTGTATTAATTCTGCCAGGTTTCTTTTGTGTTTTTAAATTAAAACTAAGATGCAAAAAAGAGAAGATCATTGGAGAGAAACTGGAAAACAAAGGGGTGAAAAAACCCAACTTTAATCATGTTCTGGAAGAGGTAGCAGAGGAGGGTGGTTGAACAGGGAAAGATGCATCATCGTAGGTGTTGGGAAGCAGGAAACCTAAGTAAGCAACAGCTGTGAGGACTGGTTGAATGCTAGATTCTGCTGAGGGTAGATGACCATTTAAGAATCTTAATGGAAAGTTAAGTATGCAGATGTTGATGGAAAATATTGTGCTCATTGCTTTTCAGAGAAAAGGTTTGTGATGAATAACAATGAGTTTACCAATTTTACTTTCTTAACATTCAGTAGAATGGAAAGTACACGTAAGACATAAGATTGTTTCACATATTGTTGATAGTTACATAAGACAAATATTGTTTCACATATTCATGGCTTTAAAAGAGCTTTCTCCTCTTAGCGTTGTGCTTCTAATGATCAGATAAGGGACAACCTGAAAAAACCTATTAGTACACATTCTGTGAATAAGAGGTGAATGAAAAAAGTTATTTTGTGGTTCAGTTTTATGTTTGGCAACAGATAAGATTGTCTGGTTTTGGAGATTTGTTGTAGTTTGTTTTGTTTTTTTCTTTTAATGATTCCACTCTAATGTAGCAGTCTGACAGTATCATATCATCTCTTTTTCAAGGAGTGACTCCTTTATATGCTCTACTGCAAGCCCATCAAAATGGCATTTACAGGAGCAGCCAAGTTAATCTGAAAATGATGAAATAGATGGCAAGTGTATACTGGGAGAGCAAAGTCAGGACTGGCTTTTTTCTGGTGATTTTGGGTTCCAGAAAGATATGTGCTAAGCACTAGGAAGCATGTGTGTCAGTTCTTCTCACAAATTTGAATAAATGTCTATCAGGAAAATATTTTGGTGCTAGATATTATTACTACCTTATTAGATGAATAAATCAAAATATTTCAATACACTTGTTTTACTTTATTAGTGGAACTTGTAACAGCTTTTGTTTTCTGGAAAGAAGCTCCTTATGGAGGAGATTGCCAACAAAACCTACTGTTTTGATTTCTTTCCTATGTTACCGCCCTCCTGAGTTCTGTAAAAACCTCCTGTATCCTTTTTTATGTCTTCCATGTAGGAAATATTTCCATACACTGGGACTGGTTTACAAGTCTGTTAGAACCAGTTTAGCAGCATGCCTGTCTAGACTGTATTTAACTTTTTCACTGGTCACAAAGCAGTATCTCTGCAGTGAACTTTGAGCTTTATACCTAACAGCAAATCCTCTGCCTCCTCTTGGCTGTTCTAGAGGAGAGTAGGAAAAGGATGAGTTCTTGTCTTCTCCTCAGAGATACTACAGTCTGCCTTCTCTGACTTGCTGCTGTTTTTTCACACAGTTTGTAGGAATACAGTATTTTTGAGATTTTTTAATTTATTATGTATTTCAGTATGAATGAAAACTGGTATGTATTCAAAGGACATAAATCTTGCTCTCTAGTCTTTCCTTATAAGTTCAGTTTCTGTAGAAAGCTAGACTTAAAAAATTCTCCTTTAATTAGCATGAAGTGAAAGAAGTAGACACTTTAAAAAAGAAAGAAAGATAATTACTTTTAAATAAATCGTTGAAAAGGTGTGTGGGTTTTTTAGTTGGTTTTTATTACAATTCATTAAATTTGATTTATGAAAAGAATGTATTTTGTGTAGGGTACACAGCTTGAAGATGGACGTTATGATGCCCTTGTAACTCTTGACAAGAAAGCCCTCCTGCAACAATGCCACACAAAAAAAGCCTTATAATGTGCAGCACAATATAAGGAAATCAAAAGCTGTAAGTATTTTGACTGGTATTATGCTGCTAAGCACCTAGATGTGGAGAATGGCTTCCCAGATGTTCAACAGGAGTTATGCCTTTGGGGATTTGGGTCTAGTATGTAATTGCACACATTGAAATTATGTGAGTTGAAACATTTCTTTCAATGGGAGCTGAACTGAGCATTCCAGTGAGCATTCTTTAAATCTTATCAGCAATGCTTGTATTTTATGCAGTGATGTAAATAAATGAGAATGCAAATTATGGGTAATATATACAGATATATTTGTACAACTAAGAATAACTGAGGGAGTTGAGTGAACCTTAACATACTGTCACATTCAGAGCCAGGAGCTGGACTTTGATGATCCCCGTGAGTCTCTTCTGATTCAGGATAGTCTATGATTTCCTCTGATGTGTAGCTTTTAGCTGAGCCTGTATTCCATGGTCCATGGATTCTATGATTCTATCAGCTGTTAGTATCAGACTGAGTCAGCAACAACTTTGGCCAAGTTTTCATACTCCAGGGATGGAGCTTCTACAGCCTCTCTAGGCAACATCTTCATGTGATGTGCTGCTCTCTGTGTGAAGAAGTGCTTCCTATTGGCCACACCAGTCCTCCCAAGGCTGACTGTGTAACCCTCACCTCTTCACTGTTGGCTGCTGTCAGAAAAGTTTGATTGTCTTTTCTTTGTAACTTCTGTTCAGAATGCCTCATAACTGCTGGTTCTGAAAACTGGATAAAACCAAGCTCTCTTAGCCTCTCCTTTCAGTTGCTTTGGCTCTGATCCTCTGTCAGATCCTTTCTGAGGGAAGAAGGGAGCCCTGAAGACTGGAAAATAGTATGGACTCACTAGCATGCAGAGAGGGAAATTAAAATTTTCCTTACTGGGTACTGGATGTACCCAGTATGCTTCTTTAATTTCTTACACAGACTTGAATTTTACTCTTTTGGGGGCTGAACAATAGGAGTCTTGCCCATCTGAGGCCAGGCCTTGAATTTAGGATCATTTACAATGATCCAGGACCTTGACTTGATACTGCATGATTCAGTGTTTGCATGTGCATAGTGGTGGCTTTTGTAACTGGTTTTTGAAGGTATTGTTGAAAAGGGTTATGCATTCTAATGTTCTCATGGAATATTAAGCCATGAGAAATATAATGATTTTTTAAAGTAAATAATAATTTTAACTCATTTTATTTGCTCATCACTATGCACTGAATCTTGCATCATTGTAAGCATTTATTTGATTTCTAATCTTGTTGAAGTGATTGCAGATGTTGCGCTACTGAGGTCACTATTAATTTTCATTATAAAATCTTTTGAAAAAGTACTTAAGCTTCTATTTTTAGAATAAAGTAAAAAATCTATACTATAGCCTGACGATAATGGAAAAAAGCCTTGAAATATCCATAGAGTAACTACTTAATGCTAAAGCAAATACAGTGAAAGCACTGAGAAAGGGAGCAGTGCAGAACCACAAAACAGAAGGTATTCTGTAGCTGGCATGCTTTAAAGTAAAGCCAGCAGCTGCCTGAGCAAGTTGTTACTGGGACCTTCAGAAGCCTTTTTGTTATTGATTATCATTCATGGTTACACAGGCTGACTCCGTCTTTTGAGGACCATTTCAGGCTCTTCTAGGTTCAAGCTTCTGATAGTGGTAGGAATACTGGAAAAAATTGGCAGTAGTATGTGCATGTATCCATTGTGTTATGTTGCCTTGATTGTTGGCATTTGATTTTAAGGTGCTTTAAAATTTTGCTTAAGAATATACAATGTAAACATGTCCTTTTACTGGAGTCATTACCAAAAAGGCAAATGTTAGAGTAGAATTTCTCATGATTTTTCTACAGTTTGGGATGAAAGTTCATTAGTGGGGTTCTGCAGGGCTCCATCTTAGGCCCTGTGCTCTTCAATATCTTCATAAATGATGTGGGAACAGGACTGAAAGGGATACTGAGCAAGTTCCCAGATGATGCAAAACTGGGAGGAGCTCTTGACTCCCTTGAATGCAGGGAGACCCTGCAGAGAGAACCTCTCTACAGATCAGAGGGCTTGGCAATCACCAACCTCATGAAATTCAGCAAGGGGAAGTGCTGGATTCTGCACCTGGGATGGGACAACCCTGGATGTGTGCACAGACTGGGGAATGGGATCCTGGAGAGCAGTGCCAAGGGAAAGGCACCTGGGGATCCTGGCTGGGGGAAAGTTGCACATGAGTCAGCAGTGCCCTGGCAGCCAGGAGGGCCAACCCTGTCCTGGGGGCATCAGGCACAGCATTGCCAGCTGGGCAAGGGAGGGGATTGTCCTGCCCTGCTCTGTGCTGGGGTGGCCTCACCTCGAGTGCTGGGGGCTATTTAATAAAGATATAAAGCTATTAGGAGTGTGTATAAAGAAAGGCAACAAGGATGGTGAAGGTTCTTGAGGGGAAGCCTTGTGAGGAGCAGATGAAATTACCTGGTCTGTTTAGCCTGGAATAGGCTGAGGGGAGACCTCATGGTGGTCTTCAACATCCCCATGAAGCGAAGAAGAGTGGCAGGTACCAATCTTTTCACTCTTGTGACCAGTGACAGGACCCAAGGGAATGACCTGAAGTTGTGTCAGGAGAGGTTTAGGTTGGATATCAGGAAAAGGTTTTTCACCCAGAGGGTGGTTGGGCACTGGAATAGGGAAGTGGTCACAACACCAAACCTGTCTGAGTTGAAGTGTTTGGGCAATACTCTCAGGCACATGGTGTGACTCAAGGATGGTCCTGTGTGGTGCCAGGAGTTGGATTAGATGTTCTTTGTAGGTCCCTTCCAGTTCAGCTTGTGCCATGATTTTGTGACTCATGGTCCATGTGTAATTGCCAATAGATGTCATGTAACATCTGAACAAGGGTAGTTTTCTCTGAATGGTCATATTTAGAGAACAACAGTGAGAGCTGCTGCAAGTTCGGTGTTTGCCTTTGCCCTCCACATTTTTGTAAACTCGTAAGTAGAGCTTTTGTCCAAGAGCATAATGGAAGATGATCCATGGAAGATTACATTTGTTGACCTGATATTCAACAGCAATTTAAGGTGTAAGGTTTCTTTTGCTTGATTTTTTTTTTTTAATCAGATTCTTTTCAGCATGCTAACTGGTTTGGGTCTATAAACCAGGGTCCATGGAATATGTTGTTTTAACAAACACTGCTCTGTATTGTCACTGTGTCCTCCTTTACATCACACTTTTTAATATATCTGTTGCAACAGTTAACGGGCAAAGAATCAATAACTCAGAGTAAAGCATACTGTAGTTATGATAGGTGCAAAAATGAAACATGAAAGCAAACTAAAAAGCCCCCTATCTCTTAGAAATCAGAAATCTTCTAAGGCTTAAAATCAGTTTGGAATAACGAACAGCTGGTCTAGTGTTGCATTAGTTATTTGTGTTTTCTTGATTTGGCTTTTTTTTTTTGGCTAGTGCCAATCAGCATTTATTTGCAGATTGTGAATTCTACCCATAACATCTCTCTGGAATTAGGAATAATCTCTTACAGGTACATGGGAACCTTTCAGTTCTTCTTCACCCATGCTTCAGCTCTCTAGAATTTAGCTTGCACACGAGACCAATTAGAAAAATATCTAAATTCTGTAGTTTCAGAATATCTAAAAAAATAAAAGTTTGCATAAACCCCCTCAGTAACAATAATCTATTTTCTCATATATGATTTTTTTTTTAAATGCGAATTTAAATGCAGTGAAAAAGTTCAGAAATCTGGAAGATAGAGGTGCTGAGGCCTGGTTATTGCTGGTGGCCTCTTGGGGCATCCTCTTGTGCTTTAGTTTCTCTCTGTGTAACAGGTCGTGATCAACGCCTGCACACTTTACAGTGAATGGCACAAGGTTATGGTTCAGTGTTACGCTAATAAAAATAATAAGCAGATTGTGTTAAATCCCCTTTCCTCTTTAGGGTGATATTTCCTGAAAGGTTTTTCAGGTTGGCCTATCTCAGCAGAAAATTATTGTGGCATGCAGGAAAGAAAAATCTTACAACTGAGACTATGTCTTAAAAGAATTTTTTGACTAAATATTTCTGGAGGTAAAGTTTCCTTCTCTTAGTTGGAATCTGTGTCAACCGTATAATCTGGAATAATATGAGTTTCCTCAGGCTCTATTGTACTTACAGAATGAATTGGAAACAATACAGAAATAAGGATTTTGTCTGTCAACTTAAATACTAGAATTCTCATATTTATTACAACTAATATGCATAGAAAAATCGAGTGTGTAGCAGAGAATATTATATGTCTGTTTTTTATGCAAATAGAACTCTATTAAAAATATAAAAAATATAAATTGTGAAATTGGTAAGTTGGTGACCTCTGAATGCTGTCTTAAAGGGTAATTTATGATTTGAAGTGCCTGCTTTTAAATATTTCATTTGTTCTCAGTCAGTTTTTCATTGCAGGAGGATGTTGCTGCAGAGAGGAGAAAACAGGCTGTTGTAGAACAAGTTATGGTGGATCAGTTATGTAAGTAAATGGATTTATAATGTAAAATTTCAGTTTTCCCTACAGAAGAATTTAGATCTGTGAGTGTGTGGCTTTTCTTGCTTAAGAGGTGTTCTGGTCATCTTTTTCTAAGTCTTATGAAATTTTACGTAGTACTATTATTTGCAAAAACTCTTTAAATGAAAAGTCTTTTTAATGGAACTTAAAATATCAGTTTAAAGTGCCATGTGTATGTTAATTCTCTTCTGAAAATAATTTTTAATTTTGTACTTGAACCTATTTTAAGGGCTTTACAATAGCACTAGCTCTCAAAAATAACCCTCTTGCACCTCAAGAAAATATATGGATGCCTGGTGTTATAAATTACACTTCTTCAATATTTATTGCCTTTTCTGAAAATCTTAGCTTTATTAATATTTATTAATAATTTATTAATGCTTTTTTAATACTGACACAGCACCTTTCAGGCATAAAGGACTATTATACCAATGCTAGGCATGTAGGGAACAAAGGCCCTATTATAAATCGAGTTGATCCAGGTTGTACAGATCTCCTGCCTTCATAGCTATCACTTTAGCTTCCAGAAAGCATCGCTTCTGTGCAGAAAGATCCCTCTATTTTAAGCATGCTTTAATAATTCAGGGCTTTATGCAAGCTGTCTGGTTATGACAATATAGGAAGACGCAAGCTAGTTTAATATAGTTTCATGTTACTTTACACTTACTAAAAATTATCTGTGGGTATGTCTAGATTAGTTTGCATTTTGTTCATAGTTTACAGTCTCTGGAGTCATCTGCATCGGTGTTCCAGCCCAGCAGATCCAAGCTTTTGAGGTTGAAATGTTATTGCACTTCACCGTTTTAGTTTTTTGTTGTTTCTGTTACAATGGCAGTTTAAATAGACTTTATTTAAAAGTCTGTTAATGCTTTTACCCTATTTTAAAAGCTGAGGCAACAAGAAGGTTGCCTGAGGGAAACAGGATTGTCATGAAACACAATGTTTAATTCCAAGCATCATTTATCAGGATTAAAATTTTGTGGAACTATAAAAGTATTAGAAATCCCCAGTTTTCAAATAAGTTCTTGGCCTGTGTCATATCTCTTTAAAGATTCTTAGAGTTGATCTTAAAAATACCCTGTTTGTGTTGAAGTGTTTCAGTCCTACTGGTGTTGCATTAAATGTGCAGCTTTGTGCACCTTGAATCATGGATGCCCATTCTGTGTTTAACCTCCTTCTACTGCTTTGCCTTGTTTTCTCTATATATTCCTTCTCCTACTCTGAACCCTTCTGTTGGTAATGTCAAAATACTATTCAGTAGTGCTGCAGCTGCACCAGGATGAAGTTCTAATTTAAAAAATCTGTTTATGTTCCAAATATAACTCTGCCAGTACTTCCAAACAAATTGTTATCAGATATCAGGATGTTAATTGGAAAAGATTACTTCAAAACTGTTGCATGAAAAAAACTATTAAAGGAAACAGAAAGGTGTTTTGGATATATTTCTTTAGTAGAGCAAGTCTTGCAGTTAAGTCAGTGTAACTGATGTGTACAAAGATGGATTTGTATAGATCAGAGAGCAAGTTTTGAAAACATTAATAGCCATGCAAAATTATTTTTTCCTTCTGATAAGAAACCATTTCAATAGCATAACATGCATCTCATTTATTTTTAAAGGGTCTCTTCTTTGTTTACTTGTTGAACTGATACAGAGAATATCAAAATGTTCAAAAACCAGTTAATCTATTTATTTTCTGCTTGTTGGGACTTTGAGATCCTCTCAGCTGTGTAGTCAGTTCTGTGAGGGAGGAAGTGCCAATGTTTTTGTTGGATGACAGATTGGATGGGGCTCTGAGCAACCTGATCTAGGGAAAGGTGTTCCTGCCCACAGCATGGAGGTTGGAACTAGATGATCTTTAAGGTCTCTTCCAACCCAGGCTATTCTGTAATTCTGTGATGGTGTCACTGGCTAATACTAGTAACTGAAATCACTGATGTTGGAGGGAGCCAGGGTTAAAGAATATAATTTATGGAATAGGTACAGAAATAGTGGAAATGATGAAAAACCCCACAAACCTTCATAATACCAAGATTTATTTTATATAAAGATATATAAAATATACTTTAAATAATACATATCTACATGTAATATTACTGCATAGTAGTGCACTGCCAGAATATTATTACATATGTTTGATTTTGGGAAATAGACTTAAGAATTTGTAAAAACAAATGAAAAATTAGGCCCACAAATTTATGCAAGCTTAATGGATAACTCCAGAGTTGTATTACTGTATTATTCTTGGGTGTTTTCTTTCCTGAGTAAGGTTATGTAAGACCTGAAATTCGGCCACACTAATAGTCAGAGGTCTTCTCCCTGTTCTTTGTGGTCAGAGCTGCTGTAAGTGATCCAGAACAGTCCACACGTTCTGATGCTTGCTAAGGGAGCTCAAGGACTTCTGGGAACTGGGACAGCACCAATGCACTTTAGAAAAAGGACACTCCATGAAACAAAGTAAGTTTATAGAAATACATTTTCTGCTGTATTTTCCTTTTTTTTTTAGCTCTGTGAAGTCTGTTTGCCTTCCCAGATGTTTTATTTTTGGCTTGGATCCACCAGCTTCATGTGAGGCCTTTTTTGTAGCCTTCCTGTGCTTATTATTGCCTAGTGAGATAACAGGGACCTTTTTATGTGGTTTCTCTGTGTGTTATGATTGATTCATAGAGTTTATAAAATCTGGGAGAACATTGTTAAGCTTATATTGCTATTATTCATCACAAGGTTTTGTCAGCCTTTTCCAAGCTGTTGGATGCTTGCAATCCTGTCATACCCTTTTAGAGATTCCTATCCTGAGGTGCATAAATTGCATAAATATGCATCTGTAAATGCTAATGTACATCTTCACAATATAATCATACTTTCATGTTTTGATTTCTGCTGCAATAATTAACCCTATTGGCATTTAAATGACTTTCCTGGACTGTCAGCATTGAAATGGTAGCTCCAAGGACTTAAAAAACCCTGAGCAAACATTGTGATCCAGAAAATGAAATTAATCTGCAGGTCTGAGTTTAGTTCTGCTAATTTTTCCCAACATTCAGGCAAGCATCTCTGCTTTGTGCATTTTAACATCCTGCTCTAAAGTCTTTCTCATCAAATGTTATCTCTGTATTCTTAAAGAAAGAAAAAGACAACAAAACTAGTCTCAATTTCTTATATCCATCACATAGACAAATGTCCATTTCTGTAACTAGTAGTAGCACCAATTTAAAATATTTAGGTGGGTAAAAAAGCCCCAGCCTGGATGTTTTTGCCAGAGAACATAATGATTCTTGCAATTATGGTGAGTGGTAGAGGTTTAATTCTTTATATAAGCGTATGTAAACAAAATTTCCCATTCATATCTATGCTGATGGTGAATGTACTCTCATATTATATAATACCAGAACACTTTGCAACTGAGTTGCTTTCCTATTCAACTACAAGGGATCATCTCTTCAGCCAGTTGCCAAGGATACCGTATTTCATGTGTTTTGCTGTTTGGAAACGGTTTTTATGTAACATTTATCTGTGAGCATATAGGTTTTATTAACATGCTGCATTATTTTCACAAAATAAGGACCAAATCAGGGCTAACTGAGAACATGTTCTCCAACAAGCTACGCTTTGATAGTAGGATTATATCGAGGTAACCACAAATTTTGTGAACCTTTTCAATTCAGTGAATTTGTGAATGATGATATTTACTCTCTTGAACTAATTAATTCCACTGGATGTTTCTGCACCCTGTGTTGATGAAAACAAGTAGTTGTGGGTGTACATGTATAGTACAAATTTTGACATGGCTGACGGATAGTTGCTTCGCAGTCCCACTGTACAGTGTTAAGGTCTGTAAGTAATGTTATGTGACCATCATACCCATAGCTCTGTTCAGGACAGTTAACACAGGGGCTGTGTAAAATACTGCTTTTAGCTGTTGCATCTCAGTTGATTAAAATTATTTTTGCCTTATTTTAGATGTGGCAACTACTATAAATGGAAAGAATGCCTTTGCAACTTGTTCATAGCTCTTTATGTATTAAATTTTAGAACAGCTTTGAAACTGTTGTGATTTGAGTAGTGGTAGCAACAAACATATTTTTCAGTTCTGAAAGTGATGCTTTTCTGCAGCTGTGAGCTGGATACTTGTTAGACATAGCTGAGTATTCAGCAACATACTTTCATGTACCTCAATGAATGCAGTAGTCTTGGTGTATGTAATCCTTTACTTAATGAGTGAAAATTGTATTGGTATACTAAAACATAATGCTAAAAACACCTCTTGAGGCTTCATGGAGAATGGAATATTGAATTAAAATATGTGACCAAATCCACAAATTGAATTTCATGGTGGCTTAGAGAAAGCATTCAAATAGCTCTTTAAAGAAATAAATTGTACAGCATGCAACATTGGAAATAAAATGGATACTGAGAGCAGCCTTGAAGAGAAGAACTTGAAGGTGCTGGTGGGTGAGAAGCTCAGCATAATCCAGCAGTGTGTGCTTACAGAAAACCAACCATGTCCTGGGCTGCACCAAAAGAAACATGGCCAGCAGGGCAAGGGAGGGGATTCTGCCCCTCTGCTTCTCTCCGCTGAGACCCCACCTGGAGTGCTGCATCCAGATCTGGGGTCACCAACAGGGAAAGGACCTGTTGGAGTGAGTACAGAAGGTCACAAAGATGATCAGAGAGATGGAGCACCTCACTTATGAAGACAGGCTGAGAGAGTTGGAATTGTCCAGTCAGGAGAAGGGAAGGCTCCAGAGAGACCCTCTTGCAGCCCTCCAGTGCCTACAGGAGGGCTGCCGGAAAGCTGGAGAGGGACTTTTTATAAGGGCATGTAATGATAGGACAAGGGGGAATGGCTTTAAACTAAAAGAGGGCAGATTTAAATTAGATATTAGGAATAAATTCTTTACTGTTAGGGTGGTGAGGCACTGGAACAGGTTGCAAAGAGGATGCCTCATCCTTGGAATTTTTCAAGGCCAGGCTGGATGGGGCTCTGAGCAGCCTGGTCTAGTGGAAGGTGTTCCTGCCCATGCCAGGGGTTTTGGAACTAGATCATATTTAAAGTCCCTTCCAACTCAAACCACTCTTGATTCCAAAATAAATGTTACTTATGTTTGGGTTGAATTGGATTTATATAGATGAAAAACATAAAGGTGCTTTTTAATTTTCCTTCTAGAAATGGTCACGATGCTTGTAGAGAGTTGATTGGATTTGTTTTTGCATGTGACAAATCCCTTACCGTGTATGAATTTCGACAGTTTGGAAAAAACAGGTAGGATAAGTTACTTTTAAAAAATGTTTTAGAAAACATCTTTCACTGTACATAAGAAGCTTAAATAAATGTAATTGTTTTAATACCAGTTTTGAATTATTTCACAGAACAATTGCCCTGCCTTTCATTCAGAAGGGAATTTATCAACATCAGCGTGGACAAAGAAAGGGAAAATTTTATGATCTTAGTGACTTCTACATTGTAAGCATTCTTCTGCTGAATGTAAAACAAAATT
Organism: Lichenostomus cassidix; assembly: GCF_008360975.1. Taxonomy (NCBI): domain Eukaryota; kingdom Metazoa; phylum Chordata; class Aves; order Passeriformes; family Meliphagidae; genus Lichenostomus; species Lichenostomus cassidix. The sequence continues at coordinate 36,110,371 of NC_139480.1, read as the reverse complement.
TTTTGAAGTAATATTTGGATATTTGAATTGAAAATTGTGATCTAGATTTCTGGAAAGACCAAAAGTCTTCCCCTTAAGTAAAATTTTTGAATTAAAGTTTTTCAGAAGTCTGGATTATTTTGCTGTCCCACGTTTTAGAGATTCCAATTTAGGCTTCAGATTAAGATGTATTTTGCAATTTTCCCCCTAGAGGGCACAAGACTGTAGACAGTGTATAACTTTTGTTGGCAAAATGATCCACTCGGGAAGGAGAATCCTGAGGAGGAAGTAGACCAAAGTACTTGCTAAAAGTAAATAATCTTTGCAATGTCTGCTGGCATTTTTAACTCGAAGCAATGATTAAATATTTTTTAAACATGAAGAAATTTCAGGTTAATTTTTTTTTAACCTGCAATTTGAAACATGCACCAACGGCTGTTTAGAGCAAATGTATGAAACATTGTTAAGCTTTGTCTACCAGCTAATCTGATGACTGATTACAAATCATATTGCACCTTCCGTACTGCTGTACTTCTGTACTGGGTTAAGTGTTCATGGTTTATAAATACTTGACAAGTTTTCAAGTACAGACTGTTTTCACCAAATTCTTCACATACTCCTGGAAATCTGAAGTTTAGAGCAAAACCCGTGTTTGCATGAAGTGTTGAAAGTAAAAGAAGCCGACATTAGTTTTTAGTGTGTTTTGTCTAATCACATGCCTATCCTAACTGCTTACATGACCGTCTAAGAATTTCCAAGATGAAACAGATGACTTTATGATATGGAGGATGAAGCTACTTGCTAGGGATTTTCATAATTTATTGTCACATGTATTTGTGCAGCCTGCAGATGAAAATGTGTTCTGAATAAAGATGCATGATAAAGACATCCAGAAAATGTACTGCACTGAGTTCAGTAGCTCTTTGGAATGGTGTTGTATCTGTGAATCTCCATATTTGCAATCATACTTTCTGGACTAACGTTAAAATACGCAGATCTCTCACAAAGTCCAAGTGGTTGAGACACTTGCACAATAGCCGTGTCTCTGTCTTCTCCTTCCAAATTCATGAGTTTTGGAGACTTTATAAACCAAGCCTACACAGATATTGCAGTTAGAGCTACTAATTTTTTTATTCTTCTCAGCATTCTTTGCTTTTATTTTGCTGCTTTGCTTTCTTTCCCCTTCCCTACTCTTTATGAAATACATGACCTATTTTTAAATCATTGTGTGCTTTACCAACAGGGAGCTAATCTAACTTTCCGAGGTGTTGATCATAACCTTCCGGAAAGTGTTAAGCAGAATCCCATCTTCACCCTTCGTGTGATAAGTATTGATGAGGCAGCTATGGATTATCTAAAGTAAGTGCTGCTAACTGCTTTTCTAATTACCTTTCCTTCCTTAAGCAAAAAAAAAGAAATTTTTTTTAGCTCCTAATACCTTATTACTTATCCTGCTAAAAACAGAATCCATATTTAGGCTGTTGTTAGGAGAAATTAGTAATAGATGTTAGTGGATTTTGTGTAGTTCGGTAACTTCTTAGAATGTTAAGGAGTAATTTTAAAGTAAGAATTTAATTATGAAGCTGTTCTATTTGCTTTGTTGGAAGCCAGATGCTTTTATATACAAATCATATACTGAAAATTTTATTATGTAATGAATGAAAATACTACATTTGGGGAATTTTTTTTATGCTCAACATTATTATTGTTGAATCTTTTGTGATGCATATGTTTGAAGCTTGTATCAGTCATTATAATGCAAGTGTTTTGAATAAATGCAGAAGAATCAGAGGTTTATCTCTCTGTTTTTTCTTTTCTATTTTCTTTTTCCTTCCTCTCTCCTCATTCTTCCAGATATTGCTACTTGTTGAAGGCTTCAGGCATTGGGACAGGATTTCTGCATTTACTCTTTCAATATAGTTTTTACTAAATTATATTGTCACAGAGCCTGAAAGATGAGAATATTTTAGAACCTTTTCAAATTATTAGGTAAATGGTTAATTTTGAGTATGTGTCTCATACCAATATCTGTTGTAATCTGTTTTGGGAATTAAGCATCTTGCTCTGTGGTTTCTGGCTTTTATTGTGATTATACTGCTTCTTAGCATAAATAAAATCCTGGTATTAAATTTATCACAGTGCTGTGCCTGCCTGAACACAGAAGTTATTTAACAGAGATGGAAATACCTTCAGGGTAATATTGCTCAAATTTTGTGTTAGCTGATAGCAGATGTTACAAAGTAGAGATTTTCATAAAACCATGGAGTCATAGAAAGGTGCCTCAGGAGGATCTCTAGTCCATCCCCCCTGCTCAGAACAGGGTTCACTACAGCAGATTGCTCAACGCTGCATCCAGTTGGGTTTTTACATACCTCCAATGAGGAGGACTCTGCAACCTCTCTGGGCAACCTGTCCCAGTGTTCAGTCACCCTCACAGGAAAAAAGTGTTCCCTAATTGTTCAGAGGGAACCTCCTGTGTCTCAGTTTGTGCCCATTGCCTCTTGTCTTGTCATCAGGCACCACTGAGCAGAGCCTGTCTCAGTTTTCTTTACTCCTTTCTGTCAGATATTCATACAGACTTGAGGGTAAGATCCCTCAAGCCTTTTCTGGGCTAAACAGTTCCAGCTCTCCCAGCCTCTCCTCATATATCACATGCTTTGAAGCCTTCCTGATTAGGAAGAGCAATAATTTTAATCTCAATTAAATGTTCTCAGTATCTAAAGTCTACTTTGTTAGTAGAACTTTGTTATTTTTCTTTCTGTAAGTGTTTAGCCACGTGAAGCTTGTTCTCAGTTACGGTAATATTCACTTAAAGTCCCTGTACACTGAAAGCTTTGCAAAGGAGCCATAGTGAACTAACAGCGCATAGAACAGTAAATCCAAATTTAATTGGTTCTAGAAATATATAGTTGTATGATTCTTAGTGCTAATTGTTCCCTCTCTGCAAGGTTTCAGTGAAATAAAACACAATATAGTTTAATTTCAGATAGTTTACGTAAGATATTTTATGTCTTATGTAAACTATCACTCAAGTAAACAGCTTTTTCTTTCATTTGTTGCTAATCTTATACCTATGAAATTTTTCATTGTACCAATGTTATCTCTGAATAGAAGAACCAGAATGAAGACCTACTCAATAGGTTGTAATTTTGGATTTTCTGCTACTTGTGGATGGAATAGATTTACTTTTTCTATACTCTCTCTGTTCTTTCCATTAGTGACTAAATTTCAGTCTGTCTTTTACTTCTGTTTGAGGATGTTGCTGAGCTCACTATTCTCTGGTGCAAAACTCTTGAATTGAGTCCTCTTACCTCTATTACTCTACTGACAGGAAATCCTGTTCAGCTACAGTCCAAAAGGTCTATTGCAGGTTCCTAGGAGCAGCTGTGCCCTGCTGTCACAAACAATGAATCTTTTGGTTTACATGTGTTCTGGAGGGAGTACATTGTCATCTGTAGGTGGTTGTTGACTTTCCAGTTTATGTGATTTGATGTAGGCAGGCTTTTAGGGACTTCATAATGGGAGGTACCCAAGTGGAGATTGAAAGTCGTACTAGATAGAAAAGAGATAAATCTTTGGCCTCAGAAAGCAGGAGGAGGAGTATGCCATGGGAGAGCACTGGTGAGCAAGCAGCTCAGAGCTGACAGTAGTGCTTTTTCATTTGTTTTGATATTCTGATTAAAATAATTATAGGACTTTGTTGGTTTGTGTTGGTTTTTTTTTCTTCCGTTAGGTTCTTCCACAATATTTTTTATCAACATTTATAATAATTTCTGATGAAGGTTTATGGGAAGCCCTTCTCAGAAGGGAACTTACCAGAAAAAAACCCCCACAAAATTTAACCATAATTCCTACATATACTTTTGGTCTACACTCTTGCTATTTGTCTTCTGAAGAGAGATTTGAAAAGTATTTCATGTCATTTTCTTGCTGGTGATTAAATGTAGTTGCTTTAACAAGAGATTAGGATTGTCTTGAAATAAACTTCTGGAGATTTTATGCAAGGGAGGAATTATCCATGATTAATGAATTAGTAGAGGAGGTGCCAGTGTCATATTGTTGGACAGCAATTTCTGCATATCTGCAGCTGCTCAGCAAGGACTTTCATGAGGTCCTCTCAAACTCAAGCAATTGGATATTGTGCTTATAAGGGTGGTGTAGGAATTAAAGTTCAATATGTTGAGGGTTTTACTACAGCTCGTTTTGAATATAGTCATTATACATGTAATTTCACCAATCAACAGTAATGTTGATTTCTTTAGAGCTTCTTCTGTGGAATTCAAGCAGGAGTGTTCCAGGCAAGGTTGATGACAGTGAAATTTTCAAGAAGATTCAAGGTTTGTGTCTACCAGAACCCATTTAATTTTAATTTCCCTATCTCTGTCTTTAAAGCTCAGTGCAATGAACAATAGTGATGTTATGAAGACTTTATTTGTGTAAATGAAATTAAACAAATGTTAGATATTTATGAGAATATTATTAGAATCTTAATACCAGCACAAATCAGTCATAAGAATGCTTTCTTCTATCTCTTCGAATGAATAGTCTGGGTAAAGATCATGCAGAATGTACAGAGTAATTGTCAGTGTAATCAATAAAATGTTAATCTCTGTGTTGGCATAATCTCTGAAGAAATTCTGAATCATAATGCTGATGCGATGTCAAACTGGCATTAAATCTGTTATTGGCCAAGTGTACAAGCACCATCTCATTTCTTCCATTGATTTTTTGCTAGATACTTATTTTGGCCATTATTTCTATACATCAGTAAGTTGCATTTTGATATTCTCTATTACTACGCTCTTAAAAAATCATGAGTATAATAGAGTAGTATACTTTGGAATATGTAAATAAATTCTGCCATGTTCCTATCTCCAGTCTTTGGACAAAGGCATAGCTTTTTGTTGAAAATTATGGAAAGATGTTTATACAATGCTGTGTATTAGTTTTGTAACCTTGTTGTCAACAAAAACGGTTGATTTGAGCAGCTCAAAGCTTGCATAATCCCCCCTGTTTACTGTCATTAACTAAGGCTGTTCTAAGTAGGTATTCTTCAGTCACTAGAATCTGCTTGGACATTTACAAAAAAAATGTTGGAATAGTAATTAGGGTTATTTTTTAATCTTCTAGTTATTCCATTTTCTCCCCCTGCATAATAGATGCAAGCTGACTTTTCAATTATTTGACTACATCTAAGGTTTGCTGGTGTGGCCTGGAAGAATATTATGTGTGTATACTTTAAGGCACCTTTTAACATATGTCTGAGTTTCAGCTTCATTGGAAGAAACTTCCTTCCTTCACCTTGCCCCTATTTGTCTTTCAAATTGTAGATACAAGTAATTTGAAGGTAATAGCAGGTGAGTTGTGTTAACAGAGTATGCTGAGAAACTCAGACATGCCTAAGTAAATATGCTAGCTGAAGGCTTCTATAAGTCTTACCATAGAAATTGGTTCTTGTTTCTTGTTTCCACATGTACTTAACAAGTTTGTACAATAAAGAAGCAAGTCTGTCTTATAATGGATTATTTGCATTGTTTTGAAATCGTTGTTCCAAAGTTACTTTGTATGTTGAATCATGGCATGTAATCAGTTCTCGCAGAAGTAGACAGTTTTATGATCTGAGCAGATAAAGGTCAATAACCATTTTTTCTTTCCTTTAGAGAGCAGTTTGCTAAATATTGCTTATTAGATGTGCTTTATATGATTTCCACTCAAATGTTAAATAACTGATGGTTTCCCCTTGGACTGGCATTCTCTCATCAAAGATGAGGGACCTCGAATGCATGGGTCTTTTTAACCAGCACCATCATATGTAGACATGGTGTTCTTTACTTCTGTATTGTCTCCATAGCAAGTGGACAACTTCAGGTAAATGCTGTGTCCTTTATTCTTCTAAATCCTCAGGTACATTCAGAGAAACACTAAGTAAAAGAGGAGTTCGGGTTATAACAGGCTTAGGAAAGTATTTCCGACAAATAGACAAGAATAGAAATGGTTTTCTCTCTCGGGCAGCCTTTAAAGAAGCTCTAAAAGTATTCCATTTGGAAATGCCTGAAGGGGTAAGTCTAGCTGAAACTGTAAGTGTGGGTATTATCTTTCTTAATTTATGGAATTGCTTCTTTGCTTAAATCTATAGTTGAATATTCGGGTTTTGCATGTTTTTCTTTGGTGGTGGTTTTTTTCCCCTTGTTGTATATTGGCATTTCTGCATTTAGTGCTTTGTGATGTTCTTGAAGATAAAAAATAATATGTTTAAAAACATGCAATCTTTTTAAAACATGACAGGAAGAAGCAAGTGTGATTACAATCCATTTTTTTCTCTTTTACCTTTAAAAAATAATTTAGTTCATGCTCTTAGTTTTTTTCTTTGTTTTATAAATTAACTTTGTAAAAACAGCTCACAGCTATCAGAACTGTGAATAATGTGAATTGTGGTCATCAGTGAGCGCTGATGACATGCATTGTTTTTAAATATCTTTGAGTGAGCTTGGATTTAGAAGTTTGAGGGATTTTGTGAGAATACCACCACAATTTTTCAATATAGCAATTGTTTTATTCTAGGATATAGTGTAGAACTTTGGCAAAATATTTTTAAATTGCAGGACTTTGAATGTTATGGCTTATTCTTGATGATAGCAAGAGTGATAAAGTCAACTATGGAGAATTTACTCATGCCATATTTGGAGAAATGAACGAAAATAGGAAAGCATTTGTAAGAAAAGTAAGTTTTATTGCAGATATTCTAAGTGTAAATATTTTGCAGTCTAACTTCAGAGTTAGTTACTCATCATACTCTATTTGCTGGGCTTTGTTGTTGTTTTTCTGAAGTTCTGTACCTGAAAATTTACTTCTTAAAGTTTCAGATCAGTTTGTCAAAATAAAAGTAAATTTGAGGACTGCATGCTGTTCCATTGTTAAATTAGTTCATTTTAAATTCTAGGATTAATTCCTTTATTATTTTGAGTCTTCATGCATATGTGCTATTCTTGTAGTTTAGTCCAGTGTATAAAGCATCTGGCATCCTGAAAAAATCTCTTCCAGAAGTCTGTTTCCTTATTTTGGCAAATAACTCAATATGTGTAGACTTCTTTCCTGCAGTGTCTGAAATAGGAGGCAGTAATACTTGTCTCCTTTGAGACCTACAGTAAGAGTCATTATATTTGTGAGACATATTCTATTTGACACTTATTATTTGTCTGTAATATAATGTGGAGCTGTTTGCAGTGTCAAACACTGATCACAAACCAGCCAAGTGAGTAGCAACTGGATATCAAGATCAAGCAAAATGACATAGACTTTCCTGCTTCCAATCATGGAGGATCTGACTCTCCTAGCCTTACATATCAAGCATGTGTATTTGAGTAAACTGAAATGAAAATGAAGCTGCTGTTAGCAGTGCTGAAGAGGCTGTGTGGAGGCTTCTGTCAGAATGACATGGAATATTAATAATTGGAGGAGTCAGAAGTGAAGCAGCTTAACTTCTCAGGGCGAGCTAGACATTATAGAGGGAAGACATTTTGAGTTGACATGAGGACACATATTTGATGTGAAAACTGTTGAGGTAAAATAATCATGAAACTGCATAATCTAGAATAATTTTCGGATATCCGACACCTGACATAAAATAGGTAAACTGATGTAATCCATTGCACAAGATCTAAAAGTATGTGCTAGGTAATTAAGCATATTTGCTTTTTCCATCTTTCCACTCTTTTTTCCCCCCTTTGATGCTTATATGAAACTCTTTTTCTTCCCCTTTAGGCTTATATGAAACTAGATTTCAACAGAACTGGGAGTGTGCCTGTGGTAGATGTCAGAAAATGTTACTACGCAAAGAAACATCCTCTAGTATTGGCAGGTAATTCACTTAAACAAAGAAAGAAACAAACAAAAATCTGTAACTACTGAAGTCATCTTGTTAGCAGAGATGCCAAATCCAGAAACTGGTTGCAATTTGTTTTCATATTGGCTTAAATGTGAGCCATTAAAGGGGAACTTTTTTAGTCTGAGGACTTAAAATGAGTCTCTCAAGAACATGACTATAAATAATAATGGAGTTCATATACACGATTTGAATACTTGCTCTTTATCAAGCTGCAGACACTGCCTGTATGCAGAGTAGTTATTTTCCCTACCTCTGTAAGCTGTTATTTCTCAGCTTTCATCTGGAAGTTATCAGTGGCAAATATTATATTAATAATTTTCACTTAGTAGGATACTCTTCATTTTCATATTACTGTTTTCCATCAAAATATGCAAGGATTCCAACTGACATGGAATGTACTCAGCACTTAAATAATTTATTTGGAAGGAACTTAATTTATTTCTGGGACAGGTTTGTCATCCTTTACAGAGAAAATGCTGGTTTCCTCATTATTTTTTCAGGATTCTCAAAAATGTTTAAAGTCTGCCACTGAAAAAATAAGAGTTTAAATATTTGTATGTCAGTTTCTAAAACAGTATCTCCATGAACCAAACTAGTCACTGGGAAAGTCTCCATGGTGTCATGACCCTTTCTTCTTCATCTGTAGAACAGAGGATTTTTTTTTTATATTGCCAGTGATTTTAATGGTAACACTTGAAGTCACATGGTGGAAAATGTATACAATATGTGATTTTTTTTCCCCCCAGTGCTGTAGTACTGTATTTTTGAACTTTTTTTCTCAATGCTGTGAAATCACCTTGAGTATTATCGTTATAAAATTGCTAGGACACAGATGTAAATTTCGGAACACTTTTCAAATGCCAATTTCCATCTTAAAGTTTTCCTAGAACTTTGAAGTTTTATTACAGTAAACACATACTTAGAACTTCAAAATTTTAGTTTACAAATCCATTATGAAGCTTTTGCAGTCATTTGAAGGAAAAAAATCTTCCTGATCTTGTAATTCATTGCAATTGGCTGACCCCATGTTTTCTGTTGATACTTAATTCTATCACGCTATTAAAGTAAGGTAATTTCTACTGATGGTATTAAGTGAGCCAGTGACTTAATTCTGAAATCAGATATTGAATTTGTTCATGAAAAAAAATCTACAAGCTAAAATTTGAAAGTTTCTTGCCTGAAGTATATTAAATGCAATATATCCACTCTTCTTCAAAATGTGTTTAATGGAAAAATATAATTTCGTAGGCAAAGCTTCAGAAGAAGAAATTAAATCATCATTTCTAGAAGCATTAAGAGAGTCGTGCAGCAACCCCAATGAAGTGTCCTATTCTGAGTTTGAAGATTACTATGAAGGATTAAGTTTTGGAATTGTGGGTGATGATGATTTTGTTAATATCTTAAGGAATTCATGGGGAATTTAGAGTGGAAGATGACAAAAAAGAAGGGACATTTTCCAAACAAGGAGTGACTAAATAAGAGATGATTTAGTCTTGATGTGCATTACTTTATAATTAGTGTCTTAAACTGATTTTAGGGATTGAAAACTTCATATGCTTTCAGAATAATACATTGTACATTTCATGGCGTATCAGTTGAGTTATGCTAGCCAGTCTTGTAATGAAAATGCTGTTCATGTCTTTTTGTTGGAAATAATAAAGTCTGTTTCCCATACCAAAAGCTATAACTTGTTTATATTAGAATAAAGTGGCTTATTTTAAAATAAGAGGGAATTGGAATACTAAAATGCTTGAAGGGGTACATGCAAGAGAAAATTTTGTTTTATGATGCATTGTGAAAAGCTTCAGGTTTGACTGCAAAAATATCAGTGGTAGCTTTTCTTCAGAAATTTTCTTATAACATTCTTTGTCTTGCTTATTTTTTCTTCTGCTGGTACTTAGCTTGAAAGAGTAGGTCATCCTTTTCCAGTTTTGAGTACTGAAAGTGCAGAGATGCCTGCAGTACTAAAAGTGCAGAAATGTTCACAGCATTTAGGCCCTTGGCCTGTGCACTATCTTGACTGATCTTTGTCATTTTGGTCAGGCATCTGAAGCTGAGCGTTGAATCTCAAAGGTTTTAGTAATCACACGTGTATTTTGTAATGCATATCTTCCTCTCCTGTATTTTGCTAAGTGGTTTTCAAGACAAATAATTTGTATTTAAATATCTGTTTTCTTTATATTGCTGGGATTTTTTAAACGAAAACTTAGGAATTATATATTTTTTCAAGCTGATATATAGCATTTCCTATCTACTTTGAAAGTATAAAACAGAAAAGTGTTTAAAAAAAAGCCCAAAACGACCACCTCTGCCACCACAAAAATTGAATCATAAATTAAAATATTCCCTGCTTCAGATGTTCTGACTGATACTCTTTTCAATGTAATACCTCTTGTTAATTCTGTAAATTCTTTGTGTTAAGGAATAAAAACGTACAGTTAATGAGAAAGAGGGAGAGAGAGTTTGGTTTTGATAGACCTGTCACTGAAATTAACTGTATGGTGAACTGCATTTCTTAAGCAATTAAAATATATAAGTTTCCTCTGAGCTCATCTGCCTGGTTTTGAATTTATGGTCTGTGGCTAAAAGAACCTTCCTCTGAGACAGAATTTATGTTTCATAGGAATTAAAGGGCAGTGCCGGAATGGGTGCTGAAATGAGGGACTTTGGTTCCTCTGTGGCTGACTAGTATAGTCTAGAAATAGTACTTCTTTGTTCTAAAGGCTTGTGCATTTTTATGTCTGGATTGTTTGACCTTAGCCTCAGTTGTAACAAGTATTGGAGGTTCTACTTTAAATCCTCAAATGAGGGATTTTGGGGGGTTTTCTTGGGGCTGCAAAAGTCTGTAGATATTGGTTTACAGAAAAAGGCAGATTTTGTCAATGCTTATTCTGAGCAAGGATTCTGACTCATTATGATTTTCTTGTTCCCCATTCCTGCTGGAATTTCTCTCACTGGAAGGGTTTTGTTGATTAGTATTCTTGGCACTGGTGATTCAGAGAAGGGCAGGTGGTTCTGGGAAGAGCAACTTTAGCTGGTTGTAGGGGTATCTGCTTGTTGATGTGTCCATTCAAATAACTGAAAAAATATCAAGTGGAATTTTTGTTAGTTTTTTAAAGAATTATGTGCTCTATTTAGACTTGTTCACTTAGGAGAATTGTACCAACAGATAAAACTGTAGGTCAAGTTCATGAATGAAAGTGATTGTGAAATGAGGCATTGGCATATTTCTTTTTGCGATGTTTAATTCTATTGCGAAGATTTTAGGAAAATTGTTCCACATTTTCCTATGGAATGGAAAAATTCAAGACAAGTAGATGTATACTAAGTGGGCCTGTATCAGAAGAAGCTGTATAGGTCACATCTGCCACAAATTAAGTGTTCTTTGTTTTTTTGTTATCACATAAATGAGGTGCTGTTATAAGAACATGGCTTTGGTAGTCCTGCATTATTTTTTTTTAATCTGAAGACAGATCATTAACAGAATAATCTAAGATAAATTCTGAAGGCCAAAATTCGGCTGAAAATTAAAGCAGTACTCTGCTAATTTTGTGATACCTGGAATTCGTCCTTGGAGGTGTTCACGAATGATTTAGCACGTGGTGGCTTTTGGTCAAAGGTTGGATTCTGTGATCTTGAATGCTTTTTCCAACCTTTGTGATTCTGTGATCAGTTGCTGCCTCAAAACATCAGATACAAAGCCTATGGTGAATTTTTAATGGCATTCACAAAAGTCACTTTTATCTGCCTGCAGTTTCTCATTGTCTAAACTTCAGATGGTAGCAAAGAATTCAAACCAACTTCTACCCAAGGTTTGTCCACCATGCTTACTGTTGGTAGAAAACCACAGAAACTATTCAAACCAACTATTCAATCTGTGGTGTCTGACTTTTCATTAAGAGTAGTCTCAGTGCCCTGATTAATTGTGTTCTGACTTACTCTTATTTACTTGTGAACATTTAATGAACCTGAATACTTTCTTTAATCAATGCTTTGTAGCTTTTAAACTTTCTGGAAATGTCTGCTGGGGTTTACTGCCTTTAAATGTATTTCAAACAAAACTTTCTACATGTGTTACCTTTTAAAGAATCACCCATGTTTTCCAGATTAGAATGTGTTCTTAGTTAAAGTGGGATTTGCAAAGGAGCTTTTTGTCACTGAAACTCACTGCTTAATGAACTAGTTGTCTTCATGCCACTAGGATTTACACTTCTGCTAAAAAGTTTTAGCAACTTGCTGTAATTGAGAACATCAGAAGTGCATTATGGTGTGAACGTATTTTGTCCTATTAGATGTGCAGGCTTCCAGAAGACAAGTAGAAATTCGTTAAGTGGTTTAACTCCTTATTCTTCAGGTCTGTAACTACTACATGAAATGAATATGCACTGACATTGTAAGTTGGAATGTTGGAGAGCACTTTGAAAAATCAAAGCACAGGCACACAGAGCAAAACCTTCAGTAGCTTCACTTTGTCTGCTAATGGAAATACAAAGCTAGGGATGGCTTTGTTGCTGAGAGAAGGCATTTTTACTGATTCACACTCCGAAGCTCATTTCTCTTCCATAAGACTTACTGCCAGCTGATCAAATTATCTTTGTGGCCAGAACAACAAAAAGATTGAAAATATATCTACCACTGTGTGTTTGTAGGGAGGTGCTGATTTTTGTTTCTAGGGGCTTTGGTTATTTGATTTGTTGGTTGGGGTTTTTTTGTTTGTGTGTTTTGTTTTTTTATTGTGTAAGGGTTTTTTGTGGTTTCTTTTTCTGGTTTTATATTTGGTTCGGTTTGGTTTTGAGCATGCTATCTCTACTATGCTATCGTTCATAGTATAAAAGCCTAGAACTGACTTCTGATGTGTCAAAGAAAACAGGTAAGTTTCTGTGGCAGAAAAAAGGAAGGTAGAAAATCACATGCATTTTTTTCTGCATATTACTCTAGTAGTTTATCCTTCTTCTTCAGACTTAGCAATTTAGAGACTGAGATAGTTCAGTACTTGCTTTTCATATTGTTAACCATCTTGTCTTTGAGAAGTTGAGTCAGAACTACTCTGTTGTAACCATCAGACATCTCCAGTGATGTAAGAAGTCTATTTAGGCTATTTGTTCCACAGGAGACATTTCAAAATATTGACCAAACTGGAAGGTACTTAGAAAAGAAATGTGGTAAGAAAATTCTTGCATGATGACCCTTTGAAATATTTTATTTTGTGACTCCTGTACTTTTGTGGTACATCTTTTTGACTGTGAGGAGCTTGAAGCCTAAAATTGATAAAAAGTACCTCTAAGTAAAAAAACCCAAAAATTAGATCTGTTTATCACAGGTTTCTTTAGAGCATCTGTTGTTTTTGCCTGGAATTTATAGTATCTGGTTACCTTTTTTCTGGCTATTTTTTCCTCATCTCTCATGCATTATGTTTTGGATGGAATTAATGGGATATGTGCACAGAAACTTCAGGATCAGCATTTGTTGGCACTGTCAGAGTTTGGCGTGTCCGGTCCTCCTCAGAGAAGCAGTTTCAAGATAAGAAAAGTAATAGCCATTTCTTTGTGGTTTTATTTTTTGCAGGTTGCATTCTCATGAAAGATGTTCATATTTTAAATTTTTTTTTTTTTGCTGGCTTGTGCATGTTTTTTTTTTTTTTGCTCCTGTCTTCTGACCTTCTACTGTCATTTTCACTCCCAGTTTTAGGAGAAAAGAAGAACCTGGGAGACTCTGGAAAAGGTAGGAAAAATGGTTTTTAAGAAGGTGTGGTCTCTAGGTATCTAACTAATGAGAATTCTCCCTCTAGAAACTCAACACTGCTTTCAAGCTGCCCTTTTAAGTCATCTCAAAGAACCTCTTTGGTGGACTCCTTCCCAGTAGACAAAGACCTGAGAAGTTCTCCTCTGGGACAGCTGGGGTCAGCAGGCACAAGCAGTGGTGAGAAGGGCTGCCCTGGTGGGTAGCAGAGGAGAAGGTTCCTGCCTTGGTCTCAGTGCTGATGTCTGCCTGCCTCACCGCTGGGCTCTTTGGTAAATGCTGGGATGGTGGACTCCTTTTGTAACCCTTGTGGGGCAAGGCTTGTGGCAAGAAGACATTTAGCTGCATACCAGTGTGCCAGGGTAGAAAACAAGGACTGTCCCTCTCACTGAAAAGTTGCTCTTTATAACAACTATTCAAAACATCAGCCAATAATACTGTCTAGCTGCAGGCAAGTGTAATGGAGAGGGCAGGGCTGGGCAGAGACAAACTAGAGGGAAGACATGAAGAAATGGCAAGCAGACTTAAAATGGAGATGAAACAGCAGGGCATGGCAAAGAGTTCCTTTGCAGCAGGGATTTGTAGTGCTTCTTTGAACTGTAGAATGGTTAGGGTTGGATGATGGTTAGGGTTAAAGATCATCCAGTTACAAACCCCCTGTTATGATCCCGTTATTGAATTTGTTAGAGATGCTTCTGCCTGAATTAAGGTGCAAACAAAACCATATGCCCAAGTCAATAGTACGGATTTTATTCAACAGTAAATGTGAGGTGTAGAGAGACAGAGAGAAATAGAAAGGGGGTTTAAGCCATTAACCATAACATTTCAGTCTGTCACATCCTCTGCTTTGGGCAGAACACCTTCCACTAAACCAGGTTGCTCAAAGCCCAGTCTAGCCTGGCCTTGAGCACTTCAACCCTTCCTTTTCCCCATCTTTTATGCCACATCTCACATTTGATTACATATCAGGAGGGAAACTTGACAAGATCTGATTAATTCAGGCTCAAAGGGCTGTATTCCAAGGATAACTCCTGGTATTCTGGTGTCCTGTTTTTATCTAACTCATTTCTAGGGTGGTTGTTGACAGCTACAGAATCACAGAATGGGTGAGGCTGGAAGGGACTGCAGTGGGTCTTGTGGTCCAACCTCTCTGCTCAAGCAGGATTATCCTGGATCACATTGCATAGGATTGCATCGAGACAGTTCTTCAGTATCTCCAGTGAGGGAGACTCCACAGCCTCTCTGGCAGTCTGTTCCAGTGTGGTCACCTGTAATCAACCCTAATCCTAGCAGCAGCTTGGGGTGAGCCTGAGGACCCCAGGAACATGGGAGTCCCAAATTGGAAAGGTGTGAAAGGAACAATGCTCGTGCTGAGCTGGGCTCCCTTTGGCATGCCTTTTCTAGTGCTGGTGTCCCTGGAGCTGAAGGCTTTGTGGCTTTCTAAACCCTAATAATAATCCTCATGGTGGCTGGGGGCTGAGGTCCTCAGCAATCTGGATGGCCCAGATGAGGGGTCACAAAATTTGCTTTGGGAGGAGCATGCCTTGGATGAAAACTGCTTTACACTGCTTTGTACTTCACGTGGGGAAACACCATTCTGCTGTAGTAAAGCACAAGTTATTATCAGTGGAAGCTAAAATAACAGCTTTGGAGATGTATCTTAAAGCAATATTCCTTTTTTCTTACAATCTGTGTTGAGTAAGTGAACACTTAATCAGTCCTGTGTCTAATTCTGGGATCCTGTGATTTGTCTTGGCATGAATTAAATCCTGCACTCACAGTGATAAAATTGTTCCCCTGAAGTAATTTCTTTTGACAATAACATTTGCCTTGCAGATGCAGTGATAAACTACAGGTTTCAGTTGAGGATACTGCAGTTGTTTTCATCCTCTAGCCATTCTTGAATTCTTCTCCATTCTCAGTGTTTCATGACCAAAGGAAACAGCAACAGAAGTCAAACCAGCACTTTAATTTTTTCCTTAGAACAAACATTTTGGAAGTGCCTGATGTAGCAACACAGTTTAAACCAAGTTATAATCTTCTTTTTATCAGTTTAATATGCTTTTGAGAGATATATGTTCTAGATATTGTTGCATAGATCCAAGTAACCTTCGTTATTTATTTATTTAATAAAAACAGCACAGTGGGAAGGGAATCAGTTGTCAGTGCCAGATAACTAAATTTCCTTATTTCTTGTGTTTCTTTTTTGATACTTTGCCCCTTATTTAAGACTATGTGATTTCTAAGTTCTCTTTCCAATTTTATCTTGGTATACCTCCAAACTTTTCTTTTGGGAGCATCCTTCTTGGAAATTAGCTTCTTCAGTAACAGCCATATTGCTAAAATATGTTCCAAAATAAATCAAAATATGAAGAAACATCCAGTATGAAAAATCTCTGGAGAAAAGGATAGGAGACAGGGAAGATAAAAGCAAATAGTAGCTGCAATGGCATTCCTAGTCTTTAATATTTTTTTGTTCATTCATATCTTTTGACTTCCCTCTTCTTTCTGGAACACCAGTCATGAAGCAAAGCCTACCATGTTGTATTGGTAAGTGTAAATACTCTTCCTTCATGTAAAGTCAGAAGAAATCTGTCTGGAAGAGATTTTACAAGTTTGTCTACTCCATTATCCTGTATTGTCTGGAAAAAAAACGTTGTGCTTCTTTCTCATCTGTGATGGAGGCTCCACCACATTCCCAGGTAATCTGTTCTATTGCTTCACTGTTAAAAGTTGCCTGCTGATTGACCTGAATATTTCTTGCTATGGTTTAAGCTGATTACTGTTTCCTCTATCCCATCCTTTCCTTATGTAACAGCTTTGAAAACTATTATTACATCCCTTTTGATCTGAAGTCTGCTAAATATGGATGTTTAGGAAAATTGCATTAACTGGACAGATTGAAGACCATTCTCATTCTTCACCCATAAGTGCCAGCTGGTGCTTTCCTTGTGTTGAATGCAATGTTCTACATGAGGCATAGTGCTCTGGTTAAGGTCTTGCCAGTGAGGCACTTGCATTACAAATCTTACTTTTATATCCAATATCTTTCCTCT
The DNA here is from genome assembly GCF_008360975.1 of Lichenostomus cassidix. NCBI lineage: Eukaryota > Metazoa > Chordata > Aves > Passeriformes > Meliphagidae > Lichenostomus > Lichenostomus cassidix. The sequence goes on along the minus strand of NC_139480.1, from coordinate 36,093,712 downwards.
TTCTTTCCTTTCACAACAACATGATTTTATTAACTGTTGCTGATATTGTGATTTTAACCCACAAATTTTCTTCTCAAGAGCTGACTTTTCTTGTATCATTTCAGTTGAAGTGAAATGGTGAAGTTCTGCAATGCTTTGAGATATGGAGAGATGTTCCTGCTGGAAAACCTGGCCTTGAGGGTCTCAGTTATGTGGTAACTTTGTTCTTGTGCTTCTTTTCAGGCTCCTAACAGGTTGACATCAGCTTTACCTGACTAGAAGTGTTATTTCGCCTTCCTAGTTTTGCTTCATCAGATACATGTCAGTGAAATCCACAGCATAAGCATGGAATCTTTTAATGGAAAATAAAGAAAAAAGAAACTATTATTTTTTTAAGAGCAGGGGTGGGGGAAAAGTGAAGTTGAACCAAAATGTGAGGTGTTTAACAGCAGCTTTTTTCAGACACTGTATGTGAGTGGTCTCTTATGGATTTCATAAATGTAATATGATTATGTCTGCAGGTATTTATTAGAATAAGTTTTACCATTGCTTATTTTTTATACCATATGGAAATGGAATATATGGAAAATACTTTGTCTCAGCTGAAAATATTTTTATTAGACTTTGAGATGTGTAGTAATCCCTGTTACTGTCTGATGCATAGAAATGCAGGTAGACAACCTTCAGTCTACAACTACTTTACTGTAATTCGCAAGCCAAAGCTTGCTTCTCTACAACAGTGTTCAAGATGTCGGAGGTCTATTATTTCCTCCTCTTTTTTCTTCTTTTACTTAAGTTAGGCTGCCTCTAATCTGGTGAAGTGAAAGGTTTTGTTCAGTAAACATAGTGGAGGACTGCTGTTTCCAGGTGAGATTTTTCTTCAGCCCCCTTGTCAACCTGCTACTGTATAAATGTCTGCAGTGCCTTCTTCCTCCTCCCTGGTGAATTAACTACCATAAATAATACATAAAACTGTGAACTGCCTTTCACCCTGAAGGAGCAGTGCATAAGGTTGCTTTAGACACTAGTCAGGATTATGTCAAGATTACTAACTTTTTAGTATTCTTTTTGGCTTAATTGCATTTTTCTCTCACTAAAATGAAACGAGTACTAAAAACTGTAGGTGTATTTGTTCCAAATAAACATGGACTACAAACTGTTCCTTTGCATTTCGACTTCAAAGACAATCTTTTTGATAACTTGTTACATTGAATTATACTCTTGGGCTGTAGGGACTATTTGATAGCAGCATGAATGATATATAGAATGTTGTATCTGTGAGCAATTTAAAAGTGAAAAAAATGGTTTTGACACCTAAAATGTCAACGCAGAATTGTGACAACATAACAATACTCAGCTTAGACTGAATTTTAATTGCTGGTTTGTAATACCTGTCTTGATAAAAAGTGTTCAGAAGCATCAAACAAGAATTGGCATGGTAGGTGTCAGTTTAGTGATCTAATAAAATATATATGTGGAGGATGGTGTCACATCTGAACTTCTGGAAATGTCTTATGTCCACTCCATACCATGAAGCTGATTGTCCTGTTGCCAAAATAGGATGTGGAGATGTTTTTCCCTTAGGAGAGATGATGAACCATAGGTCTTCTTGCCCATCTGTATTCTTCAATGCATTGTGCCTAAGGGAAAAGCTGGCTGGCTGTAAGGTGTGGGCTGGCACATGGAAACCTCCTAAGAAAATTTTCAAAATTAGTATTAAAAGCCCAAGCCAAGGAGTTATTAAAAAATGTAAATGAACCTGATAAGAAGTTGTTCCCCCCCCGCCCAAGATTAGCATAATATTCACCTTAATTATGATACTGCTAGATTTTAAATTAGAGCTTCCTTTTATGGAGGAGGAGTAGCAATCTTTTAGTCACAGTAGTGGGAGAAACTTGAAGGTATACTTAAGTTGGCAGCTCTGCTCTCAGAGCATCTCTTTTTGCATTTTGTCTTCTACTGTGCCTCCCCTTTTGATGCTGAATCTTTTTGAATTGGGACATGTCAGTGACTGTTTCATTAATGTGCTTTCTAGCTTTGAAGAGCCTAAAAGATGTGTCATGGCCTGAGCTGGGTACAATGCATACTACTATGCTGGGATATAATCCTTGCCTCAGAAAGTGTAAAGTGTGAGTTAGAAAAAGGTATGAGAGTGGAAAGAGATGAGGATGGGAGACAGGGAAGACTATGTTAATGATACAAACAGCTCACATTTAATGTAATGGCAAACGTCTCAGATTGCATCTTGCTTAACAAGTGACAGCAATTTGTAGAATGAAAAGATAATTGAAAAGTCAGAGCAAATCTTCAACTCTGCATAGGCTAGCAGGAACATTATGGTAGAGGTTTAAAATATTATGAAGATTTTCTTTGTTTAGAAGGTTCACAAGCCGGTCTTTAGAATCCATTCTTTTTTTAGAGACATCCTTTGAATCTCCCATGTGATACTTCCTGGCTGCATAAAGTTTTATAAAAATCTATTGTTACATGATATGAGAATGCTTTTTCCATTTTGACAGTCAACATTTGCAAAAAAGAACCTAATAGAAAAATTTTTATTGGTTTGGTGTGTGTGTTGTTAACCTTGATCTTGAGAAAAAGCAGATTGTTGCTGTTGAACCGCTAGCAGAGAGAAGAAGTCCAGGTTCTCAGTGTGGCATCAAGAAGATCATTTTATTAATTAATTCCAACTTATATACACTTTCAAAGGAATTAATTAACCTTCCAGAACTTTAAGCCACGTATAATTCTCTTTCTGCATATGTAAAAGTTTAGAGAAATCAGCATAGCTACAGTGACTAGCAAAAGTGAAGAGGGCATTCCCTCTCCCTTTTGGACACAGATGTTAGAGGTTGATCTCCATTTCCTCGTTCTGCAGTTGGACAGATCAGATCAGTCCAGGAGCTAACACCTGTCTGTTCTGGGTTCCTGCTGCAAGTGGTGTGTAAGGCTTCAGCCAAGACTGCTGATGCCCTGACAGCCCCATTCCTTCAGTCCAGGCACGTCTCTCCACAGCTCCACTCAAACCCACAGGACAGGACAGGTAGATGGCTGGGGTTGGTGTTTTGTTGGTTGTATTGTGCCTCCTGTCCCCAGCCCAGGTGGTGTGCTCTACAGAATCTGCTGCAACAGCAGCTCCTAAGCATACACCTACCCACCCTTGCTCCAAACCAGCTCTTTTTTCTCCTTTAAGGAAGGCATACTGCTCCTAGAGCATTGCAGTTCAAATTGGGAAAAGATCTCAAGGGTATCTAATGTTGCTGAAATGTTTACAAGATCACCGTGGACACGGCATGTTCTCTGACAGCTAAGTGTAACAGTCGATGTGACCGATGTGGTTTTACTCTGTGACTAAGTGCATAATCTAACTTGTTCAAAGACCTGCAGCTCTAAAGCCTTGTATTATTTTCCTAGTACTAAGAAGGGCTACTATCTCACAGTTAGGCTGTTTCTGCCAAGACTTCTTACCTCAGCATGACCTTGCACAGCTGTTTAAGGCCTACTGGCACCTTGTCTCTGAGGAGGAAATGTTGATGATGCTACCTGCAATGGATCTGGTATTTCCTGTCTGGTTCTCCCCTCTGTGGTAGGGTGATGGTTCCATTTTATGGGTCATGGCAGAAATCTGCACCTCTAACTTCAGCAAGCAAGACCGAAGCACAAGCAGAGGAGATGCAGTGTTTTTCTCTTGAGAATACTGTTCTGTTTCCATGGCAGTAGACAGCTCAGCCCAGATTTGGGCAATCTTGTCTGCAAAATAGCATGAAAAAGATTAGGAGAGGAAAAACTTGACTGCAGCTGAATGGAGGCAGTCAAAATTAATCAAGCTTGCATACACTGAGATTGGGTCTGCTATATGAGACTGCAGACACTAAGAAGAAACGTCTTTGCTTCCTGCATTGCTCAGGCATCTGATTTCAAATCTGCCTGCCTCAGTCAGCAAAGGTTTGTGGGAGACTTCTGCGCCTTGAACTCTAGGAGTTGCCTTTCTAACTCTATAGGTAAACTATAGCTACTCACAGTGGGAAGACAAAAGTGGTGCAAAACAAAATTGTTAAACTTGGAATCAATAGTAGAAAATTAGTGTTGCAAAATATCTTCTGTACACTGAGAATCAATTAAATCGCTGTTGCTTCAGGGTTGCCTTGTAGATCATCAGTGCAATCATCTTCAGAAGATGATCTATTATAGCATATGCCTGCATTCTTGGGGTATGTGTGTTATGGGCTCACCTAAAAATTAATGAAAAGACTTGGGTTTGCTAGTCATGGGAAGGAGGAAGACGATAGATGAGGTTTCCAGTTGAGCTTTGGTGAAACACAGAAGCTAGGTGTAACAACACCAGTCATCTGAAAACCTCTGTAGTCCTTACAGTGTGTTTCCATTGATTTTGGTGGCATGTGAGGGAAGGTGTGCTGACTTCCTCAAATAAATTACTGTCCTATGTGGATTATGTACCAGATTTGAACTGATTTTAGAAGATTAGTAAAAATTAGCATTAACTGAACCATAAGACTACTTCCAGAATATTTTATTGAATGGACCTAATCTTTTAAAAACACAGACTAGCTCTTCCATAATAGTTTGAATTTCAGTTAGGTAGTAGATGGAGCGTATGCTGGATGATAGATAATATGATTTGCCAAAATAAAAGTGTAAAGGTTTCTTTTCCATTTTTTTCCCCCTAGGAGTCAAATTATGTCCAGATCAGTTTGATCACTTCAAAGACTTAGAAATTAAATATCACTTTAAATTTCTTTGTGACATTTAGTGGTACAGATACAGTCCCCCTGTAAATTGGCTGTTTCTTAATACAGTTTTTGCCAATGAAATGAAAATGACAGATGTTTCAGAGCAAACTATGTTATAGATTATTTTGTTTTGTTTTTTTGTTTGTTTTGTTTTGTTTGATTTTTGTTGTTGTTGTTTTGTTGTCTCTTTTCTGAAGAGACTTCTAAAATTAGGTAATAAGGCGCTTCTGTTCAGGCAGGTTTAGTTCTTTCAGGGCACACTGTTCTGTTGCTGAAGAAATCTAATTGTCCTGCAATTTTCTAGGTGATTGTTTATTATTTATATTATGTGAATGCTTAAGACTTGCAACCAGATGGGGCCCTCATTATACTGACACAAAGTTTTATTATTGATGTGTTGCCCAAAAACTTCAGTTAAAATTAATGAGAGGGATAAAGAATAGAAAATCACAGAAATTTTAGGAATAGAATTTCCCAAAATTCATGAGACTGCCAAGAAACAGAAGCCAATTTGACTGCTGGTCATGCTGCAAGACAAGATACGTGGCTTTGGCATTTCGCTGTTTTCTGTCTCTCTGCACTTTCTGAATAGAAATGGAAAGATTTATTCCTTTTGAATGAGGGAAGCTTGCACCTGAGAGCTGTTTGCAGATAGTGCATTTATTTCCCTGTCTCTTGGGACTCTGTATGCTTGACTGGGACATTCTAAGACTTTTTTCTTTCAGTCTCTGTAAGTACTAAGAGCACCTGGAAGAAGCTCAGTCCATGTATTTACATTCTACTTGAACTAAAGAGTAAATGCCTGTTGAGGGGCTCAGTAGTGTTCTCACTGCTTAATGAGTCTTTACAAAGACACTGTCATGCTAGGAGGTGGCAGACCCTCAGAAGTGGCATCATGTGCTGGAAAGCTGTGAATGAGAAAAACACTTCATGTGAAGTTGAAGGAAATTTTCAGGATAGATCAAAAATTAATTTCAACTATTTTAGCACTGGGCACTAAAAATGTAAGTGTGGACAGAGCCTGAGGCAATACTTCCTTTTATAAGCACAATGTAATATCCTAAAGCTCTTGAGAAAATCTGCATCCCACAAACGTGAATCAGCACTGACAAAACTACTTGAATCACAGCAGAATCAGGTGAGTAATGCTGCCTTCCACCATCTTGCATTGCTAATACCTCTGGCGTTAGTAACTCGGGGGGTGCCAAAGGGCACCCCAGGGTCATGAAGGAAAACGGCAGGGACTAGAGGATTCTGGAGAGGTTGACATTTGGGCAAAGGCCATGTGTAATGTACCCCTGAGCTACCGGAACAGTGGAATCAAAAGTGAAGGGTGACAGTTTCTAAGGGAGAAGCAGGTGAGAGCAGGTACCTGTGAGAGAAGGTATTTTGGATCTGGAAGCCTATGAGCCTGGAGGAGGTGATCTATTGGAAAGATCACTTGCATTGTATGTGTGTTCTTGTAGCATCACAGGCAAAACGGTCCTGGGATGGGTGATTTTCACCCTTGAGCACACCAACCTCTCCCTTTCTTTTTAAGAGAGAAACCCAAAGCCTGTTTTAATATACACGCACTTCACAATTCCATCCCCACCACTAGGGAAGGCAAAGATTTAACCATTAGTGCAATTAGTGCTCACCTGTTTTTACTACTGTGTCATGTCTGTTCTCGGGAGACCCCAGTCTTGGGTTCACTATTTTTAATTTCATTGAACAATGTAATATACAAGGATCTTTTCCAATTTTTTCATTTTTTAATGAGACACACCACATTCCCCCGAATTTTGCAAAGAGCTGAAATTTGGGGGAAGGCATATGAAGCACACCTGTCTGTGTAAAGCCACTCATATAGGGAACTGATGCATGCTCATGTGGGACTAAGAGTTGGCTGATTTCACCATGGCTTTCACATTTTGTACATCTGTCTTGTCCAATCTTACTTTTATTCATAATCCTCTACAATAAGACCTTTTTCAACAATTCTGTGTTATTGATCAAACCAAGATTATATCTCAACTGCATTAACTACAAATGCAATCCTGCACTGGAATTAAAAAATAATGACAACTTTTTGCTGGCTTTGTTTTGAGCTTCATCAAATTTAACTACACCATGGCTCGTTACAGTTCTGTTTCAGAGATGTTTATCTAATCTATTAATTCAGGGATTGTTGTGGTTTCAGAGTAGGATTCTGACTGATCATCAGTGTACTTCAGTATAATGTGGCTGCCATGTTCTGCAAGATGTGTAATGAATTAGTGCATGTAAATGGTAGAAATTATTATACATAATAAGGGAAAATAGAAAAATACATGAAAGAAGCAAGTAGAAGCTTAATAAAATGTGAATGATGGAATACTTAAAATAATTAGGTAATTTACTTAATAATCAACTAAATTTATATAAATAGATCATGTTTTATCTGTTGAACTATCTTCAGTTATAGTTTTGGATTATAAAATGGATTATTTTTTGTTTCCGAATTACAACATCATATGAAAAATATGAAATAGTGATCTGCACTAGAGAAAACTTGGTGCCTTCAGCCTCTCATGGCCTCCTCAGGAGGGCAGATGTTATCTTGCCAGGTTAACCCTCCCAGGGACCCACTAGTTAACAGGGACAGACCTCCTCCAGAAGGTGATTCAGAGCATGACTTTAGCTGGAGTACACTGCATTTGTCCTCAAATTTGCTTTTCTTTAGCACCCGTCCATTCTTCCATTTACTCTTATTGTTAGATAGGAACCCAATGACTTTGCATTACAGTACTCAAGCTTGCACCAAGAATGATTGCTCCTAGTAAGTAAAATGCTTGTTTGCCTTATGTTTCCCATAGTGATCTTCATATCTAATTTTATTGCTTTGCTGGTTAAAACAATAACACAGGACCTTTCCCTTTGTAAAGGAATTATTAACCAGCAGGAAAAATTGGTTGTGTGCTGCTCAGTAAAACTCAGTTCCTCAAATAAAGTCCCAAATTCTGAGCTACAGAAATGTTTACACTTATCTTTTAAATGAATATGTTCACGTGTGTGTGTAAATAGTTTTTGGGTTTGTTGGGTTTTTTTTCCCCCTTTGCAGACATATTTCATAGTAAGGCTCATTCAGCAGACACATTTCTCTCTCTTACATATGTCTCATGCTTTCACTCTTACTGGAAGCATTGAGGAGTGCAAAAATTCAGGTCAAACTCTTGTAGGGAGGAAATTAATTCATAAATGTCACTGTGTCTATGTAGAATATTGTGATTCAAGAAAATTTCAGCTCTGGAAAGTCAACATCTAACATAATTTCATCCTTCATTGAGAAGTCTGCCACATGATGAAACTACAAGGAAGAATGACACATAGAGAAATTAACAGCATTATATTTAGTAACAGACAAGTTATAGAACGTGAAAATTTTATATGACTGAAGGACTATTATATTTTGGAAGAGACCATTCCTTTTCTTACCATTGGAAAAATTCTTTCTGTTGCTTATTTTTACCATGCAATAAAACCCCCTGTGTGCTTCACAAGTCTGAAGTGTCACCAGGTTGCTCATAATATATGCCTTTTTCATGGCAATGACATTACAGGGTATGACTGTAAAGATTTTGTTTATGAGATACTATTCTTGTTAGGCTTAGGTTTCTTAGGATATTAGGTGGATTGTGAGGGTGTTTTGAGGGGGGCAGGGTAGAGAGGCTGAATTTAGGGGGGTTTGTTGATTTTGGTTTTTTTTCTTTTTTTTCTTTGTTTTGTTTTGGGGTGGTTTGTGTGGGTTTTTTTGGTTTTTTTTTTTTCTGGAGGGGTTGGCTTGTCTTGTGACTCGAACAGAGATGTGGGACTTGAACAGACAGTGACAGTTCAGAAGGATGTCCTGGTACTCTGTGACGATAGTTTGTGTAGTGTTTTGGCAACTACTGCCACCCCATGGTTTTCCATAATGGATGAATGCTGCAGAGCTCTAATGTGTTGCATTTCTCCAGAAACCTCTTGTAGATCAGAGAGAAGACAATGAATATTCCTTTTGTCTTACTCCCTCCTTCTCTATGTTGCCTTTTCAGAAAAATCCCATCTGCAAAGAAAATCAAGTATGGCATGAGAGGTCATAGGTGGCATTAGGATGGTAGAGTCTTTTCCACTGTATTTACAACTATGTCATTGAATATTAATTTTGCTTCCAAGGGTTTTCACTGACTGATTATATCTGCTTTGGCAGGATAGATTTTGCTCTTTTATTTTTTAGGAACTTCAAAATGTACATCTGGAGAAAGCTTCCAAAACCCATTTCTTAAAGTTGCTGCTGCTTTGGGAGTCTGTGTTTACATCATGGATGCCACATATAGACAGATCTGGGTTAAAGCAATCTGGTCTAAGCAGAGTGTCCTCTGAGCATTGCTTCCAGCAGAGCTTTGCCCTCCAGACGCCAGCAAGTGCCCAGCCGAAGGCTCTGATGCGGAAGGAGGACGTTTCAGATACCATTATTCCACTCATTGCCCTCCTTCAGGCCAGGGAATACCCTCTGTGTGGAGGAAGACTTTTTTTTCTTTTGAGGAAGCAGCAAGAAGAGGGATTCACCTCATGTTGTATATCTTCTATTTGTGGCTGGAAGCTTCTTTCCCTTTGACCAACCCAGCTGAAACCAGGCATCAGTGTAGGCTGTAGAAAATTACTCAGCTGGCTTGGAGGCAGAGATACTGGAATCTCTTATAGAGCACAGGCATTGGTTTCCCTCATATATTACTGAGGACTCTCAAATTCCATCCCCTACGCCACACCCAACCTCAAATGTGTGCAGTGTACCAAGTGTGAAGTGCACCCACTACTCTCTATCTATTTTTCTTGGCTGACATGGAAATTGGATTCCCTCTCTTTGAGCCGGATCCCCAGCCCCGCACTGCCGGCCGGAGCAGGAGCTGCTCTGGATGCTCCCCCGAAGTCGGGGCGCTCCCCGCCGCCGCGGTCCCCCGGCACCCTGCGCATTCCCTGCCCGTCCGCCGGGGCTGTGCGGGCGCTCTGTGCCCCTCTCCCGGGGCCTGAGCAGCTCCTCTCCGCAGTCACCTGTAGCTAGCGCTGATTTTTCTGCATTCCTCCGAAAAATAGCTATTCTCGGCCCCGATCCCTTCCCGCGTGTTTTACTTAAGTGAACCAAATGTCCATGTATCAGGAGCGGAGGTGGTGTTGCCTTTTTCGGAAAGATGCGGTGTTTGTTTTCGCTGTCGCCTCCCCGCGCCCCCCAAGCTGGTAGCGCGGGACCGGAGGGGTGTGGAGGGCCGGCCCGGCTGCCCCTGCCCCCGCCCCGGGGAGGAGCTCCGGCCCCAAATGAGGTACGATTTCACCTTTGGGTTCGTCTTCCCGGAGCGCCACTGGAATTGCGGCCGTCCCGGTCCCTGGTGCGCCCCGGTCCCCCGCTCATGGCTGTGCTCTTCGCCGGTGGTCCCCGCTCCCAGCCCCGACGTGGAACGGCCGCATCCCCCCTGTAAAATGAGGGGAGCGGGATCTCCGCGCGGGCGGCGGGAGCCGCTGTTACGCCTGTCGGAGTTGAGCATGGAGGGAGGTGAAACAGCCACCTGAACGCGGAGAAACACCGAACCGACAACAAGTAGTCTCGCCTGGCAGGGCGGCACAGAGAGCGGCTGGGGCCGGAGCCCGCCCGGGAACGGAAGCTCCTCCGGCAAAGGTAGCGGCGGGGCGGCGGGAGGGACCCGCGGGGCTGGCGGGGAGCGGGAGGGACCCGCGGCGGCGCTGATCCCACCTGCCCTTCCCCGAGATGCGGCTCGCCTTCGTGATTTATCTCAGAAAGTAGCGAGCCGAGCTCCACACAGACAGCTTTTCCCAGGGTGTGCCTGCTGCCTGCGCTTATGGGGTGCTTGATGTTTCTTCCCAAAAAGCAGCCCTTTCCTCCTTCCCACGGTGGGGGTGGAGGGAAGAGAAAAATATCGAAGCCTTCTTTTTTCCCCCTCATTAAGCTGTTAGGATAATAAAAGATAGATGCCCATTAAATAATTAACCGTACACTTTCTGTTCCATCAGCTCGGTTCACACAGCCCCGCGAGGGAGAAGGGGGTGGGGACGGTGGCGGATCCGTACGCGGGAGAAGCAGCAGCAGTGCCATTTCGGTAGCCTGCTTCCAGGGGAAGCGGGAGACAGCCCGGAGCTGTGCCCGGAGCGGGCAGGCGGCACAGCCCTCCGCGGAGGAGCGTGCGGAGCTGGCCGGCGGTGGGTGGCGAGGCGGGCCGGGAGGGCTCTCCCCGGAGCGCGGGTCCGCGGGAGATCTTGGGGATGGAGGGGTCTGGGACAGGCCGTGACCGCGGGGAATAGCCCTCCTACGGTGGTGCCTGGGGGGCTTCTCCTCGATTTCTTCTGTTTGCGTTTAAGGCAGAAGCTCGTCCCCCGCGGACCTGCCGGCGACCGGCTGCCCCCCGCCCAGCGACCGGCGCGCCCCCCTCCCCATCCCCGCCGCCGCCTCCCGCGCTCTCCCCAGTCATGTCCCACCCGGAGCGATGGGGAAGCTCGAGGACAACGAGAGGGTGATCCTCAACGTGGGGGGCACGCGGCACGAGACCTACCGCAGCACCCTGAAGACCCTGCCGGGGACCCGCCTGGCTCTGCTCGCCAGCGAGTCCCAGAGCGAGTCCCCGGGCGGCGAGGAGCCGCCGCCGCTCCCCAACCCGCCGCCGCCGGCGGCGGGAGGCTGCCCGGAGCCCGGCAGCGGCTGCAGCCCCCGGGGCAGCGGCGGCGCCAGCGAGTTCTTCTTCGACCGGCACCCGGGGGTCTTCGCCTATGTGCTCAACTACTACCGCACCGGCAAGCTGCACTGCCCCGCCGACGTGTGCGGGCCGCTCTTCGAGGAGGAGCTGGCCTTCTGGGGCATCGACGAGACCGACGTGGAGCCCTGCTGCTGGATGACCTACCGCCAGCACCGCGACGCCGAGGAGGCCCTCGACATCTTCGAGGCACCCGACCTGCTGACGGGCGAGCCGCCCCCCGACGGCGACGACGACGACCTGGCCGCCAAGAGACTGGGCATCGAGGACGTGGGGGCGGCCGCCGAGGGCAAGGGCGGGCGCTGGCGGCGGCTGCAGCCCCGCGTCTGGGCGCTCTTCGAGGACCCTTACTCCTCCCGCGCCGCCAGGGTAAGCGCCGCCGGCGGCGCTCCCAGCGCGGGCTGGGGAGGCCGAGGGGCTGCCGGGGGCCCTGAGGGGTGTCGGCATCACGGCGTGGGGTGTGCGTGCAGAGGTGATGCTTTGGTGGGCCGCTGCAAGGGGGGGGACACCGGTCCGCCTGGGGTGGTGATGCTTGTCTCCTCCACGTCTGCGGGCGATGCCAGGCAGCACGGGGGTTCCCCTGTGCCAGCATCCTCCCCGTGGGAGCGTACGTGGGGTGAGGCGGGAGCTGTGGCCCGAGAGCCCCGCAAGGGAGCCAGGGTCACCCCCTGGGCTGTGCGGGGGTGTGGAGGGGGTGACTCACTGACGGACCCTGTGTGTGTGGGTGTGAGCAGGAGCAGCCCCGAGGCACTCTCATCCTCCCTGAGCTCCTGCATGAAGGTGCGTTTGGGCTCGGGGCAGCTGGCTTGAGGGCTCGGGTTTGGGGTCAGCTGGTGACAGCGACACAGGAGAGAGACCTCAGCCCTTTCTCAGCTTTACTCTGTCTGCACTGGTAGGTGATCCTGCTTCAACAAAGTAAATGTGATGGGGGGGTCACCCTTGCTCTTCCTCCATTGATTTCTCAGGGTGACCCTGACTGGCTCAGTGACTGAGGGTCTGGGCACAAGGACAGTAAGTGATCGTACTGACTTTCTTTTATTTAGGTAGGGATTTTAGATTTTGATGCTCACTACTTTATACTTTGATGACTTGGAATTTAGTTCTATCCTTTCAATGCAGTTGTCAGTGGTGATGCAGGTTTGTTTTCTAACCCAGGGCTTCGGAGCAAACAAATGGTTGTAATTCCTTTGAATTTGCAATGGTGTCTGTAATTTAACCAGAAAAGCAACCACCAGCAAATCCTCCCTGCAGTACAAGACATAGAACTTGTCGTGGGAAATGTTTGGTTATAAAATGGCAATAAGTAATTGGTAGCATATTTATCAGGATTTCCACTAAGTATTCAGAGCTAAAGCGCATTCTGCAGAAAGTGCAGTTATGGTGGGTGTAATCTCCTGATCAGTTCCACTTATTCCACTGGTAGTCTCATAGATGTGTGTGTAAGTTGTGTGGTTTAGTGACTTCTGGAATTGTACCCCATGGCATGATGCAGTTTCTGCCCTCTCACCCCATGAGCTTAGTGAGGTAAGTTAAACAGAAAGTAAAAGTCTTCACAGTTACTACTGTCACTTGCTGAGTGCCAACATTGTTTATGTTTTTGAAGGTTTCCTATAAGTATGTTTTTCCTCGACAGCTGGCTCCAGTTGATTCTTAAAATATGTTTTTAATAAAGAATGGGTTCTGAAGAAAAGCTACCAGAAGTGTCTATCTTTGCTCATCAGTGACATACCCACATCTCACATCTTATCTGTCTGAATCCTAAAGAAAATTTGGCTGTCAGTTTCCTGACAAACTGTAGTGTATGCGGTGATTGCCCTGCAGGTTTTCTTTCACCTACTGTCTTGTGGAAAGTTGCTGACAGTGTCAAAACTGTGGCTTTTACAATAGAGGAACTTCCTCCTCAACTTTGCCGGAGAACTGAGAAGTATGGAGTAAATGTTAAATGGAAGATACCAGGAGAAATAGGAAGGTAGGCATGCTGTTGCATCCTGGAGTTGCAGTTGGGTTTTCTTCCCTGTCTTTGAGAGCCTGTAGGCACTTACTTTCCAAATTTTCCATCTATGCTAGATCATCCTGAACTGTTAAATGGCTTGGGTGAAGATATTTCAAGTTTGCAAAATTAATTAACACTATAGTAGGAAATTGCAACATGGCAATATTAATCTCTTAGAGTATTTACCTTTTTATAGCTTGGAAACTGGTTTTAAACATTTTATTCTGATTTCAAACCCAGGCAACCAGAGTAAGGCAGTGTCAGAACCATAACAGCAGCATTTAAATCTGTATTTTCATTTTCTCAAGATATGTGCTTGATCTTTCAGGTAGGGAGATAATTTTGAGAATTTCTGGCGAGTTTTAAAACATTAAAGTGAATTTGTATTTAAGGACTCGCATGCACTTAGTAGGCACTCTTGAACACAGTAATTTAAGGTGATGGTAACCTTAGTTTGAAACTGAGACATTACGTGTTTCCACACCTGAAACAAGAGCCTTTATTTTCTGAGTATTCTGGCAAATACACTCTTGTTTTATGTCAGCTGAGATGATGACTAACTCTAAAAACACTTGAGTGAAATCCTGGGCTTACTGAAATCAAGACAAAACTCTGTGAGCATCAGTCTTTGCCTCACAGTGTTAGTTACTGACTCATACACTGCTTAGATTATGATGGGGCTGCTTAGTGGTAAACTTCCCTAAGAACTGTGATAATTTCTTTTAGCATTACTGATTTAGGTTCACCAGTGTCTCTTTTGGGAATTATGATGATGATAAAGATGGGATATTTTCTATTAATGAAATGGTACTTAATATTTGTGATTTTCTTTATTCTAAACTGTGATCTCTAAAAATAGAAATTTATAGAAATTCAAATATAAGTTGCCATGGTAACCTCTTCGGGGATAGTGCACGCACAAGATTATTCTAGCAAGACCATCCAGTGATGTTATATAAATAGTGGAACTAGTTTGTTGACAAGAAGGTTTACTTTTTTGAGATTCTAAAAAGATTCAACTTTTAGTGCATGCATTTTGATAGTTAGATAGCAACATCTACTAAACATTGGGCTTGTAAATATAAAATGTAATCCACATACATATGGTTGCTTTGAAACCTGAAACACTTTGTTTTCCCAAGTTCAGGAGTTAGGTCTGAATGTTATTTCTGTTTTCATATTATCGTTTCGGATTTCATAGACCGTGAAATGCAATTAAAGAGTACAGCCATACTCCTTTCACTCCACGCTAATGGAACGATCATTCACAAAAGGCTCCTTGACAGAAGGCTGTTATGTAGATATGGAAAGCTACTAGCATGAGGTACTGTCTTAGGAGGAGAAGTGCTGGGCAACTGAATCTTTCTGTGTGCTGGTTTAAACATCTCTGAAACAGACACCTGATTCTTATCTGACTAAAGCATGTGCTCTGTTTTGCTAGTTAATATCTGTAAGTGATTTTGGTGTCCAGGTACTTGTTTGCTTTAGTGAAGTGCAAGGGTATATCTAAGTAGTTTGTAAGGGATTACAAGAGGCAGTATTAAGTGCTGAGTTCAAAAAGTGTCCGCAGATATTCAGCAGGAACTGGAATGCCAGTATTCATCTCAGATATCATATTTCAAACTAATTACCTTTAAAGCCTTTTTACTTTTGATTAATAGTTGAAAAATGATGCTGTTTAAAGAAGTAATTAGTATTTGTCATTGATTTTTCCTCAGGATTGTGAATTTCTCCTGTACTGAGTGCAGGAATGCAAAAATGGCCCTGGGATTCACCAAGTCCATAGCTATATATCCTTAATGTTTTGAGAAGACTGTAATCTGGTCAGGGGTAAGGGGACAGTAACTTGGAGAGTTAAGCATGTGGGAGTCAGCGTGGCCCAGGGCACTCGAGCCAGCACTGCCATTTCCAGCAGCTGAAGGCAACTTACACAACTCCTTTCCTATGGATCTTCTCTCTAGAAAAGATCATAATTACTTGGTTTACAAGGAAATATAAATCCTAATTGGCACGTATTTTTCAAGTTTGCTGTAAGTAAATATTCCCTGCAATGCAAATAAACCCACAAAACCCTTGCAGTCTAGGTATCAAGATACTTACATCTTGGAAGTGTTCGTAAAAATACTGAAGCTGCTTCACAGTGGCATAGGGACCTGTATTTGAGCAGTGGGTGGTATTATTGGAGGGAAATACAAAGTTCCTGTCTACTGCTTTACATGATGTTAAATTGTCAGAGATTCCTGTCAGTGTCCCATTGCGTCTGCTCCAGCTTTGAACATTCGGTGAGGTGAAGAATCAGCTGAAGTGAGTAAGATTGGAGAGGGGAAAAATACGATTTTATAGATTCCCTCAAGAGGCTGAAGATACAGAAATAACGTTGGAGAACATTAATATCAAAGATAACTTACATCTTTATTTGGTTGCTTGCTTACATTTTCTCCAGATGCCTGTTTTGATACCTGTAAAGAAAGCCTTGATTTATGAAGCCTGTCATGTACTGTTGCAAATGACTGAAGTGAGTTACATTTTCAGGGCCTTTCCTCTTCTGATGCAAGACAGCTTTTCTTTTTGGTGGAAACAACACTGCTGCAGTAGTGTGAAATACTGTGAATGGAATGGTGAAGGTACATTAATCTCAGAATATATGTTTGTAGATTAATAGTGAATAGCAAAGGTATGCTTTCTTAATGGATAGGAAGCCCTTTAATGCATAAGTGGAAATCTTTACTCTGTCTTTTATTCAATGAGAAAAGCAGGTATCCTTTAGATTTTCCCAATCAGTTATTAGTTAGGCAGACATCTTCTGTCTGAAACTGGTACAAAGAAAATAGTAATGTTGATACAGAAACTTCAAAGAGGGTATTCCTTTTTGTTGGTAATCAAAACACTGAATTTACTTGTAAGTGGGAAAATAATCATTTACATTAAATTGGTGAAAAATGGTCATTCTTCTTGAAGCATTTATACTGTGGGAGCTGTCTTTTCAAAAGACATATCAAGATGTGTTCTTAATGACAAAAGTCATAATGCATGACCATTACAGATATTCATACACTCCATAGCTTCATGTATGCTTGGGCTGACTAAATCACATTATTAGTAATTTTTATTAATTTACTTCTGGCATGCTGTCTTTTAAAAGTCTTTATTGGAAATTCTAGCTTTAACACATGATGTATCAACATAAACTAGCTTGATCTACCTTAAGTGTAGATGGTCTCTGATGGTACTGACATATCAGTGAGGTAAAATCAGCAAGATTTCTGCCTTCTAACTTCTGCCTCTTCCTCTACAGCTGTTCTGCCTGATGCTGCTAGTGTTTCCATGGAAACAAGCCAGCTCTTGGCTTCCTCTTCCCATTGAAAACAGCCTTCTCACTGTCACTTATTCATCTGAAAAGGATTGTGTCATGGCTCTGACATAAATGACACAGAGATGATCTGTCGTATCATTTCAGAAATAGATGCTATTAGGTATGTGCACGTGCATACAGCCAGATTTGTCTTTCAGTGACTCTAAAATAATTTGGTTAATGGACTTAGGTTGAATTTGCATTGGTGTAACTGGAAGTGAAAGCTTATTAGACACAGCCCAAGATAATAACAGCGTGAGAAGAATTTTTGATTGAGAAATCTGGCAGACCATGTTTTCTCCTCTTACATAGTTAATATAGAATGTAGTATTTGTCATGTTTGTTTATAGTGGTAAAATTCTTACATGTTTTACTTTGAGGATGAGAATTTATCCTCAAACTGATTAAGACAGTGGTGGGAGGAATAGCTCACAACTTGGGATGAATATTGTATAGGTTTCAGTGCTACTGTCAGATGAGGTATCACGTTATGATGCACATCATGTGATGCTGTCAGAATGCGAAATAAGTGATGCAAGAAAACTGGTGTCATCATGGTCCTTTTATTCTTAGGGTGTTTGGTACTTAGTCCAAAGTAAATATATCAATCAATACCCTGTGAAGAAATCAGCATTTTTGCTTGATTTGGTGAATTTGTGTTAAGTCATAATCAAAAAAGTTCAGCACTCAGACAAATTCCATATCCTTGATATCACTGTAGGGACTTTAATATACTGTAGGAGAAGTTTGTGTAAAATTTGCCTATACTTTTCTCCCTCAGCGATCATTGGCCAAATGTGATTGTTCTGTTCCTATGAAGTTGCCTTGCAATTGGGGTAGAAGAATAAGAAAAAGGAAAGGCTCCTTCTATAAATTTTTAATATTTTAATAATCTCTTACAAAAGTGCTGTCCACTAGTTTTAAGATGGAAGAAACAAGTTTTTCTCATTATCAAGTGCTGTTTCAGCACTGTTCATTTCTCCAGAGACTACTCCTGCTTGTCCTGTACACTTAGCTTGTCTTAGGGAAATACAGTTTCCTTCAGCTACAATTGGAAAGAAAGGGTTTATACTCTCTATATTTAGCACCAGGTAGTATGGTCTCTCTTAATTCTCTTGACTAAACTTTTCTTTAGACCTCACTTCTATCAGCATGGTTTACGTAAACTTACTGATTCAGTGTAAATACTCGGGATTTCTGCAGGGTTTTGGTTGGTTTGTTGTTTTTTTTTTTTTTTGTGGGTAAATTAGTTACTCAAACAAAGTACAGGTATAGTAATAGTCAGAATATCAAGCTATCAGCTATTATTCTACTTAGTGTATTTTTTACACAGTTCCTTTACACACTGGCATTCCTTCACAAGCAGACACTTTTCCCGTACAAATTAGTAATTGCATAGGAACAAAAATTTCATTTTAAAGAAATGCTAAGCAAGGATATTCAATCATTTTATATTGAATTATATAAAAATAAAAAGAGGAAATAGAGGAACTATGTCCAGTCTTATTTGCATATGCCCTTACTTCCAAAGAGCCTTTTTCCTGACGCAAGGGCTGAAACATGAGAATATTTCACACAACAGAAATAATTTATACTGGTGAAAAAATATTCAGTTGGGGTAATGTGCAAGGACGTAGTAATATAAATTTAGCTTGGCAGTATTTATCAACATGATAAAAGGGATTCAAGTTGAAGCGATGACCTGGTGCATTTTTTTCCCTGTAGTGATATACACGTGTATATGTTGATGCTGTAGAGAATGAACATGAAATCACAGGTTTTTGGGTTTTTTTGTTTTGTTCTACTAATGTGTTTAATTAACATCTTTGTTGGTACTTTATGATTACTAAAGCAGTTTTGAAGGAAAAACTCCACTTCCATCTGTTAATCAGTAGTGATAAAAATAGAATGCTGTCTAATCACATGAAATACAATTTCTTGTGATTTGTGATTTGCTTTACAGATTTCTTGACTGAAGTGGTGGCTTGAAGCTTAAAAATCAAATTATCCAATTACGTATTATAGCAGTGTGTTGTTATTCCCCCTGCTGCTTTTAAGTTGAAAATTCCGAGATGTTGCTGTGGTTTTGCTCTTTTTACCAGTAGGTTAATTATTACAGTAGTGTGATAATTCAGTTCTTTCATGTTACAAACAGCCTTTTGTAGTTTCTTAGTGTTTCTAGGTGAACCTTAGATATCAGGTCTTTGATATATTCCGGCAAAATGCTGTAAACAGAGAACAGCATCTTAGCCCAATGCAGAATAATGTGGTAAAGTTCATTAATATGCATGAAATATGACATGCAATATGATCTAGGCTTACTTATGCAATAAATATAGTTTCTTAAATGTTTACATTTTCATTAGTGTATAGCATACAGAATTATATTTTTTCACTTTGCCTAGTCTTTATAAAAGAGTGAGTATCCCTTAAAAATGGTGCATTTGGCTTGGATAATTTTGAGAGTACTATAGATGTAGTAGATATGTAGCAGTAAACTTCTTTTTAACTGTTTAATCCTTATCCTAAGAGAAAGAATTCTTCTTTGGCAATGACTTCCACCACACTAAAATGCTATCTTTGATAAAAGCACAAGGCTATTCCAATACTAGGGATCTGATAGTACCTGGGATTTTAGAACAACAGAAATCAAATGCTGAAACTCAGTTAATGGCAGAGAAAATTGCATTGGAGAAGATTAAATTTAGTAGAGTGGAGGAGAGGGCTGCAGAACAGAGCTGTGAAGAACATGTTGTTGTTATAATGAGGAACACAGGCTGAGTTCCCAACAATTTTGCAAGGGGACTGTGTTGGTCCCTGCTGCAGGGACAGCTGCCTGCTGCAGCTCTGAGCGAGAGTTTAACCATCCCCAACAGCACCCTGCTGGTGACCACTCTTAATGGGGAAGAATAATGTCTTCTAATCATATTTCTGTTGGCCTAAGTGATTTCTCAGATTGTAAACATTCACAAAATATATTAGGCTTTTATATGCTGTCCATGATAAGACTGAGGGTAATGAAATATGTAGTAATTAATATTTTGTATAAAGTCTGTGCAATAACAGAATTTTATTTTTTTTAAATGTAGAGATAAAAATTATTCCAGGAAAATGTAAAAATGTTTTTAAAGTAAACAAATGTCTGGGTATAAATTTTCTGTAGTTTTTAGACAGTATCAAAGGAGATGTCCTCATTAGTCCTTATTTTTACATAGGTATTTAAAAATTCTCTGGACTTTTCGAGTGAGCAATATTCTTTATTGGCAGTTGGTAGTCCTCTACTAATATGAATGACAATTATGTTTAATAATTGGTTTCAGGAATATCTTAATTCTCACAGGAGAATTGTTAAAAGCTGAAGGAGTTAATTTTGATATTTTTTATTAATATCATCAAAATGTTACACAGGTCTTTTTTGTGACAGAAGTTTTTCAGTATTCTAAACTTAATGCAGATACGATTTGGAGAAGAACCTAATTTGTCTTCCTGGTTTCTGATTTTAATTGGGAAATAAATTTTCTTGCATTTGCAATTCTAGATCTGGTACCTACAGTCAGATTTTGATTTGAATTTTAAGGTATAATTGATGCACAAGCACATCTGAATTTCACCTTGAACATCCTTCCCTTTGTCTGCAAAATTATTTAAAAAAATTATAAATAACTCAGTGGGGATGGAGCTTTGTCTTTCTGTGGCTTCCTGAGAAGGGGAAGGGGAGAGGGAGGTGCTGATCTCCTGGTATCCAGTAACAGGATGTGTGAGAATGGTTCAAAGCTGCGTCAGAAGTTTAGGCTGGACACTGGGAGCCATTTCTTTACTGAGAGGGTGGTCACACACTGGAACAAGCTTCCTAGAGAAGTGGTCAATATCCCAAGCCTGTCAATATTCTAGAGGAATTTGGGCAATGCCTGTAAAACCATGCTTTAACTTGACTCAACCATGAAGTGGTCAAGCAGTAGGACCAGATGATTGTTGTAGGTCACTTCCAACTGAAAGAATCTATCCTATTCTAAAGAAATAAGTTGTGATCTTCCAGCCTTCTTTCCCTTACAATGGAAAATTAAGTTCTTTGATTCAATAATGATTGCGTTTCATATTTTCATGGTGAAAAAACAAAAGTGTGTATAGCAATAGTCATAATAAACAGCATCAAAAATTTTTTTAGGGTAGAAAGCAAGCACGGTACGATTTCAGTGTAGGTATTGAACATCAGCTTTGCCATATAACTCATTATCTTTTCATTATCTGGTATGTTAAATTGATTTAAACACCTTAGGCATCTTCATCCTTTGGCCGGTAAAATTTATTGCTGGCTGTATTAGAGACTATTTGAATATAGTTTCAAATTTGAGAATCAAGACTTTTGACAGCAGGACAGAGTTATTTTCCTGATTGCCTAGGTGATATACCTGTGCAGCTTGGAAAAGAAATGTTTGTCATTTGTCTCCAAAACAGGCGTGTGAAATTAATGTTGCAGTGACCCGTGAATGGTCAACAAAACTGGTTTGATGCATTGCAGCTACAGGGTCTCCTTGGTTAGTCATTGCATTTTTTAAGTTGATGCTTTGATAGCAGAAAAAATGAACTGGGGGAATTAAAAATGAAAATAAATATTTAATAATAGGGAAAATGACATCTTTGGGAAAAAGGAGCCATTATGGACTGAAGCAAGGAACATATTTTCAGTATTTTGGTTTATCACAATAGATCCAGCCAAGTCTTAAAACAGACAAAGATATTTCGTGTTGCACTTGTACTTTTTTGACTGATGTTCTCTGTTAGGATTGGAAGATGCTGGGTTTTTATGAACTGCAGGTTTATCTACTTAAACTTCTGTCTCCATTTGCCACTTCCTTAATCTTTTAGTGAGATGGGAACTTTGATCTTTTGATCTTTTCAATATTACTCCCCTAATGGCTAGGTTAGGACATTTTTGAAACAGCTACGTTAAGTAGGTACAATCTCCACCTGCATCTAGCTGTGACAGCAATAACTGTCTCAAAACCATCACTGAAGGCTCTCAGAATTGGTTCTTATTTGTTTCTTCACTCTTCAGCTGCACCACATTGCATTCAGTATCTTGCACAGTCACTGAGCCAATGACTAGTGATTCCAGTACTTCTGAATCAATGCCCTTTCCAATGCTTTTATCACAAAGTTTACCATTTCGCTTTAGCTTGAAGTGTAATGATACCTATCTACTGTTAACATTACTTTAGTATCTGTGTTAGCAGTTTTCCTTTGAAAGTATGATAGCTTGCCTCACTTACTGAAATGACAACCCTGCAAAATTTCAATGACTTTGTATTCTCAACAATTTAAAGACATTTGAATTTAGTATTTGGTAGCAGAAATGTACCCATTAGTCTCTAGAGAAGTGCAGATGTAGTTTATGTCAGGTTTGTATTTCATTACAGTAACCTTTCTTGCACTGCAGTCCTGACAGATTCGTGAGATGAAGGCATTCCTCTTTGAAATGGTACCTGCTTTCTTCAAATATCCAGAGCTAATTTGCTAAAATAATGTGAAGAAATATTAAACTCCTATTTTGTGCTGCTGCTGTTTGTGTGCTCCTTGTAAACAGAGATCAGGAGGTGCGTGTTAGTAATTACAATGAACAAACTTCGCAAATGTTATTTTGTTTGTTTACTGACAAAGCAATTTTAAAATAGCAAGGTAATTGTTACAGTTTCCTAATCACACTGTGAGTAATATGTTGCCTCCAGAAACCCAAGCCTTGTTCTGTGTTTGGAAAAGTCTTAGAAAAAGTGGAGTCTTAAAGGAAAATGTAGGACCTAAATTTTTCGTTGCAATTCTACTGTTCAGACAAGTAGTGTGACAAATGTGTGCCCTGCAGAAACAGGGGTGAAATGTGAGTGTGAGACAGGAGAGAGAATGTTTGGGATCCTAGTGCTTTCAGACTTCAGATGTTCTTATCTGTGTATACATTAATGTGGCTGCAAATACTTGTGTATGTGTGTATAGACGTATGCACGAGCACATACATACATTTATAAACAGATTAATATATAGGTCTCCCTAGCGTGTAGTTATGATAGTCAATAAGGTTTTATTTTCTCTTTTTTTTCATATTTGTCCTTGAAGATTTTAATGAAAAAGGCTGCATCCTAGATTTCATTACTTAATTCAGTGTTGTTGCTTTTACATGTTTAATTCAGCTCCTGGCTGTAAGTTTGAGTAGAATGTTGTGGACTGTATGAATATCTTGCTTTTTTAAGGTATGATGGATCAACCTTACTAGATATGCATATATATTACCGTATTGGCTTACAGTAATTAATTGTGTTTGATAACAGAAGTAGTGTTCCATTCTTCATAAATTTTATCTCACTAAACATGGGAGAAACCTGAAGGAGTTACATAACTTAAGACATCTTATTTTCTGTGAATTACCATCTCATAGGTGACTCTCAGGGCCTATTAAAGTTATTCCTGTTTGTCAACACATACATGTTCTTTATAATATTTTATAAGACATTTTAAGAAAGTCATGTCTCCCAGGGATGCAGTTTTCCCTTCTTCAGCTTTAGTGAGGGGTTATATTAAATAAAATCAGATTTGGCAATCATTTACCTCAGGTAGTGCTGATAACACACACAATGATTTTTCATCTTTGAAGTATTGCAGCCTCTTTTATTATTCATCTGTATTTTTTTCATTTAGTTCTGTTTTTGAAAGGAATGGAGGATCAGTTCAAGTTAAGTTCATACATTTCTGTATCTTGTGAGGAATATTGGCTAAAGAGAAGCATAAAACCATGAAACCAACATTTAAGCAGAAGATGCAGAATGTCATAATACAGTGAAACCTGGGAATGGTGTAGGGATTATGCCATGATGAACTCATTTGGTCAGGCTAGGAGGGATATTGAGAGTGAAGAGAGATCAGGAACTAAAGTGCTAGCAGGGAGTTCTAGAGATCCAAGTTTATGTCTCCCATGGTTCACCCTTGAAACTGAGAAGATACAAATGCTCTCTTACCTTAGAAAATAAAAATAAATGCATTTAAAAAAACCTAGTGCTCAGATAACAGAGTTTTAAAAAAGGAGGGAATTGTATTTTTGTTAATGACTGTCAAATATAGTTCAAAGGAGAACTTGAGTAATTTTTAAAGAAGGTTGGGGATTGTTTGCTTGATTCTGTGCCTGAAAATTTAATCATACGTAATCATTTCATGGTCCCTTTTTTCTTTTTTTTCTGTTTGGTGGTGGTTTTTTTTTTCATTCAGTGGATCTATGGTAGAAGTGTGACTGTGTAGTAATTTGAATATATGCAGTAATGAGAGGATAGTCTCAATATATTTATAATAGTGTTTGCAGAGGAGAGTTGGAAGAGTGTATTCAGAGAAAGCATGGATCTTACTCCTGAAGAATACAGAAAAAAGAAAACTTTGACTTCTGTAAGAAAACAGTGACCATTTTGTGAACTGAGGCAAGGCCTACATGGAAAAAATTCTTCCGTCCTGTAAGTGAAAGTTGGTTTTTTGCATATAAACACAAGGAGATTGAATTAAAATGATAGAACAGTAGAAAAGACCTTTAGTATCACAGATTAAAGTGGAGTTTGGCACATATTGATCTGCCATAGTTTTTCCTCCAAAAATTTATTCAGTAAAAAACTTCCAGAATTTAATACTGTTCACTGAACGTCTGCAAAGACCTTTGGTATTTGGCCTGTGCAGTTGAATTCTAGCACAACAGAATGTAAAGTCTCAAAGTGAGAAATATTTTTTAATCTTTACAGTTTGCTCTGCTGTCAAGTTGATCAGCAGTATATTAGAATGATAAATGTGTTGAATGATCTCATGTTGGTTCTTCATTGTGTTCTGTAGATGCTTTCTAGGGGATTCATTTTATCAAGCTTTAAAAGAAAAAGAGGGCAAGATTCCAAAGGTATGGCCAGTGTCATCAATACTTATGGTAGCACTTAATTTTGTATTTCAGGAGCATTTGCATTAGTTAGTGAAAGCTACTTGCTATTCTCTGCTGCTTTTTAATAGGTTAATAATTTGTGCTTAATTATATAGGTCATTATTGGCTAAGCATACAGCAGTGTTGTAATTGAATTACTGTAAATTTTTGTATGACATTTTTTTCAATGGAAATGAATCCTTAATTCTGAAATAGCACCAGTCTTTGTGTCCTTCTTTTCCTGTACATGAACTGTAGCTGTAAGTTCTCCCTATAGAGATGGGTGAATTTGTCCTATATAGGTGAATGCATTTTCATGAGCAATATGTCTAACATGTGGTTTAACAGTTTCTTGTGAAAGAAAGCCAAACACTTTGCTTATTGATCAGAAATGTGAATTGTTATCTAATGTGAAAGCCATGGAGAGGAACAGCATTGCTGTCAAAATTGAAGTGTGGAAGTGTTTTGAAGATTCCTGGGAGCACTAATGATGTTATTTTGATTTTTTTTTTTTGCTTTTCTCTCACAGGGGGAAGCTATACTGAATTACTATATCAGGAAATTTATAGTAGGGATGCTATACTAAATCATTACAGGAAATTCATTAACAGTTTAACTGTGGTGTTTCTCTGCTGGGAAAAAACAAGGCAAAACAAAGCTAACATTTAGTTGTATCTGGCCAAGATTTGAGGATGTGTTTAAAGCACGTAACAATATTGGCTGAATTAATTCCAGAAGACAGCAGTTGGCAAGCCTTAAGTCTGCTGTGATCATGGACAGGCAAGCAATTTCTTCATTCAGTTAATTGCTTTGGAACAAAAAAGTTGCAGGATAAACAAGTGAGCTCAGTTTCTTTTTCTACCTGAAATGATGACTGCCTATACTCTTGACAGAGAACGGCTGTGTTTGGGGGATTTGTTCTGAGGTTTTTGAGGTTTGAAAAATTCTCTACTGTGTTGCTAATAGCTTTGTAGTGCAGGGCTAGATTTCAGCGTTGAAATTATACAAAGTAATGTCAAAACTTAAAACAACATACATTTTATTTAGAATTCAGTGCACATTCCCAAGCAGTAAACCAACTGTAAAGTATTTGGCAAGAGAAAATTTAAAGAACTATAACTTCTTGCCTGTCACACATGCTTCCTCTTTTGCACGTATACTGTGCTGATGTTGTGCATTGTTCTGAATTTGGCAAAACTGGTTCTGAACCAGTAGGACAGATCTGGTTTCATGTTCACCACATAACTTAAAAAACCCCAAACCTTCCATCATAGGAGTTTAACATAAATTGTTTTGTTTATTCCTAGTTGTCATTGCAAATTGCTGGCATTGAGTGACTAGTTTGATCCTGAAAAAGCTACAAGCTGGTAGGCATGATAATGATTTGCAGTGCATTTTAAACTGAGTTTGGCATTAGTTGTTAAGAAGGTCCTCCTTCACTCCTGTGATATTCATTAGAGTGAAAACCCTAATGAATGGAAGTATTTTCAAGACTTACCAAGATACTCATTTCGCTTGTCGTAAAGATTTGAGTTCATAGTACTGTTCTGTGGGGTCAAGGCTGTTTGTGCTTAAAAGAAGTACACTGCTTCCTGCATTAGTCTGGCAATCTCTGCATCAGGAAAGGATTTCCCAGAATATGCAGGGAGTACTGGACAAATGGAGCATTGTCAGATAGAAAACGTAAGCGTGCTAGAGATTTGAAGTGCACCTATAAATAGGAAACCATTCTGCAAAAAATACATTAAGATCTTGATCAGAGAGGATCTTAGAGGAGAAATCTAACTGGGGAGTGGTGAAGAAAAATGGTGCATTTGAAATGGCCAGTTAAATAAAAAGAAAAGTCAAGAGTGAGAGAAGAAAAGGCCTGTTGGGGAGGGCTGTTTTGTTTGAAGACTATAAATTAAGTAAGGCTCCAGAAATTAGGAACTGGTGATGCCCTGAAATGTAGGTTTAGTTGGTTATAGTTGCTTCTGCATTTGTTTTATTCTGCTGCCTAAGGAAGAAATAATACATGGTAACAGTTTTGTAGGGTGAAATATTTGCATTTATCGCAGTCCTTGGGAATTCTTCAGCTGATCAGAATAACGTATTGACGGGGGAAGAGAAAGGAGGAGGGTAGGGAGAAGCCTTAATGCCCATTTGTACAAAGCTAGCCTTCTTAGGTTTAGTTATACAGTTGGTTCTGTACTTTTGGAAAGCAATATATAAAATCTTGGAGTTTACATGATTCTCTCTGAAGATTTGTCTGAATAGCAAGAATTATGTGTACCTCAGTAAGTTTTAGAATGTAATCCTGTACATGCATTTGCTTTTTATTTTATGGAGAGTTCGTAGCTCACAATCTTGACATGATGCTTGTGTATAACTCGCTATCAAACCTGGTGCTTGTTCTGCAGTATCTGTAGCTTTTTAGATAGGAGATTTTGAAGTTAAATGTCTGAAAATATATAACATATGAGGCATTGAGGTGTTAGGCAAAAGTTTCTGAGTTAAGTATGTACCTGTATGGAGCAATATTAAGAATATTATTTATATGGTGAATTCAAAGAAGACTGAACACTGAGTTGTTTTCTATTTCAGTTCACAGGTCATGTAAGGAGAAGAGAGGCTAATAAGATAAATGTTTAATATTTGAAATTCAGGAAAACCACTAAGTGGCATAGAGTTTTATTTTAAACTTCAAACTTTTTTTTACAAAATGGCCTTGAATAAAATTATCCTAAAGGGACTGACTTATACATTCTTAGCTGATATACTCAAATGAAGGCTTTTTCTCCATCTCAAAACCTATTTTATACCTGTTGTTGAAAGAACATTGATACTAGGGATGATAATTCCACTTTTTGTGTGGCACTAATCCGTAGCATAAACAGTTCACTCTGAAATTCCCCTTCAAAATAATGTAAGACTCCTGCAGCCAAGAAAAGGATTTCCAGCTCTAGATTACTTAGAAGCGTGACTTCTTTATGCAGATTTAGGAAGGCATGTCATGTGAACGATGAAGCAAACCACCTCTTCTTTTTTGCTGTGGGTATAAGAAGACATTATAAATCATAAACACTACATATAACAAAAACATTTCTTATTGCCATATTATAAATTTACCACACAAAAAAAAAAAGATTCCTAGGATACATTTCTATCATTGGGTTTAGGAGACTTTCGTATCCATTCAATTAAGGTGAAGATTCAGGGAAAGGAAGAACAGTAAAAATTAAAAATGAAGCTTGGAGATTTGTAATACCCTTTTTCCTGAATGATAAGTGATGGCAATTAAAGTGTCAGACAATCTTGATAAACTGCTTTGTCTGTGTCCATAATCAGACTACTTAATGAAATTTTGAATTATTTTGGAACAAACAGGAAGAAATGGAACAACCAAACATCTGAAAACTGGTATGTGTGAATGATGATTTTATGACACCTTTCATCACAGGTTCACTTTAGAATGCCTTATTGATAATTGTGTGGAAAGGAAAACTCTGCCTAGATATGCACAGTGAGAAACAGTTCTATTTCTGCACTAAATTAAGATTTTTCTTAACTGTATTTAATTCGAGTATATGAATCATCATCATCATCATCCTTATTTCATGAATTTGTTAATTTTGGGAACAAACTAATTTTCTTTGGGCTATTTTCTACTTTTTCTATTTCACTTGTTTTTCTGCTTCATTTTTCCCCTCTTTTTTTTCCCCTTATCATTTGAGGACTCTCTAAATTTAGATAACCCATTACTCCTCTGTAGAAAGATTAATCAGCAAGGCTTCTTCCCATAAATATGGGTCTTTGTAGAGCTAGGTGCATCTCATGAGCTGAGATATCTGGTCCTGTAATACAGAATGAATGGGTAGAGTCAATACCTCCTTCTTTTTCCATTTTATTGAGTAATGTTTTAAAACCCCATAAATCTGTATAGACTTACAGCTCATAACTGTTAAATGTAATGAACAATATTACTCTCTTTTCAAACACAGTGAGACTTAACAATCTCAAAATTGCAGAGAGAACTGCCTCTAGTTTTTAATCCTGTCTACAGATCCATTACATCCCTGTTACAGAATCCTCTATACAATTGCTGCCTGGAAAGTTCTCAAATGTTGTTGTATATAAGTTCTCAGCTGTGTGGCCTGGAGGTGCAATTCAGTGCGCCTGATATTAGGAATCTAAGTTCCCCATATTTTTAATAATTTGAGATATAGGCTGTGATGATTAAAAATAGCTGAGAGAGATACAGCCATTTGGTCACAGTAATCTCTCTTTTGAGTGTTTTAAATATAATCCTGCTATATGTGTGACTGAAATGGGCATTTGTGCTATCTGCTTCATTGAAGAGCATTTGTTTTCCCTTAAGCTCTACTACTGTGAACTAAACAATGTGCAAAGTGAAAATTGTATTTGTGACCTAAATATAGAATTGGCATGGATCTAACTAAATTGTTTACTAAAGCTGATTTGCCTAAATCCATGTAGCAAGCTTCTGTGACTATGCTTCAATCAGTTTAATAGTGCCTAGTACTCATTTAGCTTAGTTTGGCTTCCAGACCCATTTTTCCATGCTTAACAGAATGCACTAGAGGCTGTCTCTAATGTAAAGAAGTTAAATTCGCAAATCAGTTTAGCTAAATTGGAGATATTTCTCTGTGATTTCTCTTAAGGTCACGTGTGATATTACGGTGTTCTGACCCTTGTAAGATATTCTAGGAAACCACTGTTGCATGTCAGGAGCTATCAGTTCTGGTCCTGACTGCCTGAGATGTCTGAAGTACACTTGATTTCAGTATGCAATGGTTGAAATTAAAGCATTTGAGTGAAATCAGGTTGAACTGACTCTTACCTACTCAGTTACGTCTGAGACACTCACTGCTTGTGTTTAGTACTTTTCTTTTTCTGGTCCTTGCCTTACTCTCTTCAGGCTGTAAATTCCACATATGTACAGACTGCTGTCGCCACATATCTGCACATATTTGGCTTGTGTGTATGTTTTGGATTGCACAGCATGAGCCCTGGGATCAGTTCTGGGCTTCCCTAGTTGTTACTGCAGTAGGGAGAGTAATGAGCTCCCAATGCAATTCACTGTCAAGTTTGTGACCTCATCAAAGTCTAGCATATTTTAGAGAGTTTGGATGTTCTTTTTCATCACGTCAGTAAAGTCTTAATTCCATTCTAGCCTATCTTCTTAATGTTAATGTGGAGGAACTGTGACAGCTGCCAGCATACTTTGTTGCAATTTATAACACCACAAAATCACCAAGTGATGTTTTTTCACATTTGTGCTTAATTCCCTCCTTGTTTGCCATGCGCCTCAAATGCACGACAGAGCAATTGAATGCTCTTGGTATGTGCTGTGGCTGCAGGAACCCTGTTGATGCAGACCTCTGTTACTCCAACATTAGTGATTTCCATTCCCCTCGGCACAACCCACCTTCTGCATTTCCAAGCCGGGAGGCAGAGGCTGAGATGGCTGCATTGCATGAGAGGATTTACATGAGGCTGGGATTTGTTCAGGACCAGCAGAGAAATTCTTGCAGTAAACAGGCTTGTGTTTTTGTGGTAGATTGCACCCAGAAGGATC
Source organism: Lichenostomus cassidix (assembly GCF_008360975.1). NCBI lineage: Eukaryota > Metazoa > Chordata > Aves > Passeriformes > Meliphagidae > Lichenostomus > Lichenostomus cassidix. The sequence continues at coordinate 36,063,374 of NC_139480.1, read as the reverse complement.
ACAGAGTGAGGTCTGTTTGTCCTGTGCCACGTGGGGCAATGAGAGCAGTGTTGACAGAGCTGCCATGGGCAGCTGCTGGGATAGACCTGTGGAGGTCCATGCAGGTGCAGCCTTGTTTTTGTCTTTCAGGCCTTTTTTTGGTGACAGATTAAGAGACAGACCAGAACACCAGCAACCATAAAAGCTGTTTTTCTACACGAAAGACTGGCAATCACAATGCAAATGGACGACAGCACGTTTTAATTTTAAGAGGTATGTAAATAGTCTCTGTTCAAAGGGAAAGTAAAGCACGGGCGCAGCAGGAAGCTTGAGAGGAGGCTGCAGCAGGCACACACCTGCTCAGCAGTGCTGAAGTGATGTTCAAGTGGAAGGCACAATGTGCCTATGCAGCATCATGGTAGCTCAGTTTAGTTTCTTTTTATTTTATGAAGCTGGAAAAATTCTGTAACTGTAAATTCTAGTTCTGCTGTTTTAATTTTTGGTGAAAGAAACCACTGGGGCTGAATTTTGCCTATTGCCCTCTCCTTCATTAAGTGTTACATTTGAACTGCTGTGCATCCCTGTTCATTTTGAGGAAATGAATGTGGCCCTCTGTATTGTGTGGGCTAGTAGGTTATACAATTGCCGCTTATATATAATTTCCTCTGTCTGTGTCTGCCTGAACAGAAACACCAAGATCTTTGAAAGATCTTTTTGTTGTTGCAGGTAACAGACCCATACTTTGTTGTGGGTCTGTTATATATTGTGTATACCTACAATATATAGCCTTTAAATGCAGAAATTACTGTAAAAGGCAGCTATTAAAGTTGTACAGTTAGCTCCCTGAATTAGAGAATACTAAAATTCGGCATTTAACAGCAACACCATCCAATATGTATGTTTAAGATTGTAGTCCTGAGTGATACTATTTACTTAGACAGTGAAGGCTTTTTCTTCCTCTACAGTTTGTTCACCAAACTCCATTGCATGGTATAGTCATTTTGGTAGGTAGTTACTGGTTTGTAATGGTCTTATATTTCCTTGAAAACTTTGTAATTAATTCAGTATCTGCAGAACAGGCTATGTGGTGTAATCAAAAGCAAGGATCCCAGTGTGGACTGGGCATTTCTTTTATTCAGGATTACTGTGCATTATTTTGTGCTAAAAGGATTTCCATTTCTTTGGATTATATTTATTTTACCTCTGGGGGAAATGTAAATATTCTTGTAACTTCCAAAGTCATTAAGAAGATGAAAGGATCAGGTTCCGTGATTGAATGAAGAATAACAAGATGATGCTGTAAAGATGACCTTGGTTGTCTCAGTACATATTTAGCTGCCTTCTCAACACTGCTGGGGGCATCAGAATGATTTGTATCTATCCAAGCTGACTTTTTATTGAGGTGTACTAATGTATACACTGGTCTGTATGGACAGTTTACTGCATAATGTTCAGCAGTGTCAGAGTAGAGTACCAATACAGACGTTCTGTCAAAGACCAAGAACTGCCCTCCAAATATTGCCAAAATAAAGTATTATGGAAAAACTGCTTCTGAAGGACAGCTCCCTATTGCAGCTTTTTTTTTTTTCCCAGAAGCTGGAAGCCAACTCTTATTAACTTCAGTTAATGAGTTCACCCATTTCAGAGAAAACTGTCTCGTAGTTCACTAGAAAGAGATCACTTGTCTGCATGTCACTGGAAGTGTCGTAAATATGAAAAAACACCTTTGATTTAAATTTCAAAGCAACAGTTCTTGCCAGTGGGATCCTAACCTGTTTGTGCAGTGTGTGGCTGCTTGGCATCACTTCAACATCTTTTGTTTCATACTTTATGGTATTATAGCTACTAGCAAATGAGAAGAGTTGTGAGAACTAGGTCTGCTGCTTTGCTGGCCGGTAGACGCTTATGTGGTACATTAACCTGATACTGATGTATTTCTTTAATTAAGTTTGTTCCTAAGTAAATTGGAATTTATTAAATTTTTAAGTATTTATACTCACAGTAAGATATGATTTAGAGAAATTTCTGTTTCATGATTTGGACCTGAGGACATGCAAACTTCCAGGGTTTGGCTGTTGCAGAGTTACTGGTTATGTTTAATTCTGGGTCTGAAATGATGTGTTGTTTAGTCAGGAGTCAGGCAAGGTAAACAGTAATGTCAAGAGGCATGAACTGTCTCATTTGCTTCAGTGGATGCTGAAGCCAGGATTTGACCAAATAAGCATCAACATGATTAACCCTTTGACTGATTAACACATAAAATAAAAATCTTATTTATCTGGTTATGTAATCGTATTGAAAATGTGAAGTCCATTAACTTCAAAAGATTGTAGTTTAAGGACTAAGATTAAAACTAAATATTCAGATAGACTGATGTCATAAAAGATAATACTTTAATAAAATTGTGAAACTCTAATATTATGAAGACAACATTATAGAACCCATGTGACTTTTGTGCTGTGGTTTGCAAGGTTTTGTTGTTTTTCTGTAAAACACAGTTGTCTTAGTAGGCACAAAAACTGTATCTTCAATTGAACAGCGGTATAAATATTTCCCAGTGACTCCCTTTCAACAATAGCTGACAGACCAAAAAAAAAGAGAAGACTGAAAAATACCTGTTTATATTACCCTGGGCTGTAAACACACCACAGTATTCCTCCCTTCTGAGAATACACAAAGCTCTGTCCCTTGAGCTTTGCCAGTGCATTATTACCCTCCTCCTGATGAGTCCATTCTGGAGGGCTCTCCAGGGCCAACAACAAAGTTCCACCTCATGACAACTCAATCTTGCCATCCAGGCACAGGAATAATTTGGTGATGCTGCTTTTCTTCCCAGGGCGTTTGTGTCAGTGGGCGGGCTAGGCTCATTGCCTGCATAATTTCCTGGCTCATTGCCAGGCTCATTTCTGCATAAATCATTTGATCCATTGTCTAAATGCTGAGTATTATCTTCTCATTGATTATCTTGGTCAAGTTCTCAAGTGCCCCTAAACTGCTCTGAATTGATAACCAATAACATGTTTGGGGAAAGATGGAAGACTAGGCAAGAATGTAATGACTTACTGTGATCAAATCTTCCAGGAATAGAAGTATACCTTTTCTTCATAATATCTGTTCTTTTAAGCATGTCTGTTTTTATTATGGAGCAAAGATGGAAAGATGGACTAGGGGATATTGTCTAGATCACCAAAGTAGTGAGAAATTTAGAAATGGTGGCCTATTAGAAAGGGTACAACTTAAGGTTGTTCATCTTAGGGAACAGCATAATGTAGAAAGACACAGGAGACCTCAAATAGGCTGCTACAAAGGAAAGGGTAAGCTTTTCCAGTGCCCACACATAAGAGAGCAAAACATACCAGGATTAAATTGGAGGGTCAAGGATTTAGTATAGATTTAGTTTAATTTTAGTCCAGAGCCTTAGTTGAGCCAGAACAGATTCTGATGATACTGCGCTGAAGCTATAAGCATGAAACCTCAAGATTTATTTTGCTCCTGTCTCCTTGCACCTTTCCAAATTCTATGGAGTTTCCAACAGGCTTTAGGATTTAAAGTTCAAATTGTACTTCTGTAGCTGGACAGTTATAGAACAACAAATAATTGTCTTGGATGAAAGAATTGTTCCCATCCATGCTTGTTTTATGTTTTGTTCTTAATTGCAGTAGTACTTTGTAGGAGTTTTCAAAAATGGTAGAAATTGTTAATAATTAGGAGATTATATATTTCTAGTCATATAAATTTCAGAAATGTGCATTTGCCAGTGAATTACAGAAGAAGAGAGTGGTTTCAAATTATAGATTATGGTTTTGTGTTGTCCTGATTAATTTTTTTTTTAATACATTCTTACTCCATGTTGTCGTGTGTAGCTGCTAAAAGCACAAAGTGACAAAAGTAGTTCCCTATGACTCCTATGAGAGAAGTTATTTGTGTTCATATTTAAATAACTGTGTAAAAATAGTGATGTTGAAGAGAGCAGCAGTTCACCAGGAAGAATTGGCTGGGAGGTTGGAACATTTTTGCTCTACAGTCTCTGTGTGCAGTCATGATTTCCTGCTCCAGAGATTCTAGTCACGAAGCAAGCTTTAGGCTTTTTTACAAGTAGTCTGAAAGGTGACTAAGGAGGTGCAGGATCCTATTGTTTTGGCCACATCAAATTCAGAGTCATCATTTATGGTTTCTGTCACACAAATCAAGATTTACAAGCCTGTTCTACATAAGAGAAGATGCCAACGAATTTGTACCCCTGTATCTAGACTCCATATGAAAGACTTGCACTAGTTTATTAATAATCGAGTAAGGGATCTAAATAAGTGCAGGGAAGATAGAAACATTTACAGTCTGTGCCTGTGCCAAAAATACTTCATCTTTATTGAGAGGTCTGTCTTCTCATGGAAAATGGTAGCAAGGTTTTTACCTGAAATGAGACCTGAAAATAGGTTTTGAAGCACTTGAAAATAATAACAGAAGCCTTCTGAAACACCCTACAAAACCTTGAACTCAGCCAGACTTTTTCTTCCATGTATTTTATATTTGTTCAACTGTTTCTTCTAAATTTGTCATGCCTTGTGATGTTGTGCCTTTTGTTGTTACTGTTTATGTGGGAAAATGCCTTTTTAATGCTCTTAAGTGCTTTCCTGAATCAGGGCTGCAATGTTTTCCAGTAGTGAGTGCCTTTTATATGTGGAAGCACATTCAAATGCATGAAAGGCAGCTGAAATGCTGGGTAGTATTTATTACTTGGCTAGTAATAAATTTGTCCAAACTGCAGCTTGGAGGAGAGAGAATGTATTCATAAATTGTTTCTTGTAATTGTTGGATAATTTAGATAGGGGGAAGGAGAAATAATGGGAAGGGGCAACTTTTTAATTTTTTTTAGATCAGTGGCTAATTCTGAAATGTCATATTCAGTAGAAATTTCATTAAAAATAACAAAAAAAGAATAAGATAGGTTTAATATTTTGATGTTGAGAGAAAAAAAACCAACCAAAAAATGAAACCCTAAATAAACCAAGAAAAATGTGCACTGTGGACTAATCTCTACAAACATTGAGGTTTTCTGTGTGTTCCTCAAACTGAAAAGTCCATTATTTTTATTGTTGAAGTGACTTTCCCTGGTTAGGCATTTAAGGCTTTCTGGGGAACTGAGAAGAAAACAGGCAGAATATAGAGCTCTCTAGAGGACTTTTACAGTAGCAGCATTAACGGAAAAACCATGCTGGGTGTCAAACACCCAAAGCAAAACTGACAGATTGCTCGGGTCAGAGAAGAAGGTGTCGTGGGTTCAGGCTGCCTGAAACGTGTACCAGCACGTCTGAGCCATGTGCACTTCAGACAACTTCTGTGTGGCTGTCAGAAGGCTCAGTAATTTCAGAATAATAGTTGTCCTGGGAAAGGAAAAGTGGAAACATTGGCTAAAAATTTCAGTAGAAGTGAGAGATGTGCAAGGCATTAAAAAAAGAACCCCCAACCTGGTATGGTTGATAGCCTTGATGAGTTCATTAAATCTCAGGCTCAAGTAGAGACAAATTTTAGAAAAATATAGTAGATGAGATTTCTTATATAAACATGAATATATTCCATTAAAAGCCTGTGTAGATAGATGTAGTGAGACATTATGAGCATCTGTTGGCTTTTTCTTAGAGTTTATTATGCAAAAATATGTCTCTTCTGCTCATTTTGAAGTTCGGACATTAAACTTAATTGATTCATAAGAAGGCGACATGGATAATAGACTGCTATTAATGTGCATAACTTACCAAGGTGAGCTTTGTTCTGCTGAATTAGTAAGTGAATTTTAACGAAAATGGCCCAATTAGCGACAGAAATGGAACAGAATTTCTTTGTTTAAATAAGGTGTAAATAAATGTTATCACTTTAGATTCTTCTAAGTGGAGAAGAATGACGAAGTTTCAATGTGAGAAATCACAACAGTTAACGTCGCTGTAACAGCAGCTATTCTGAATTAATGGAGGGCGACTGCATGCAGGCAAGGGAAGGGCTTTTCCTCTAAACAAAGTAAGTATTATCCTTACAGACACCACTGGGAAAAAAACCCCACAGCAAACAACAAACAAAAAAAGCCACTTTAGAAGGCATCTCTGCTATTTGGAATGCCTACTGAGAATTTATTCTTATATGCTCCTGTAATTTGTGCCACGATGTATCTTCTTTACTGTAAAAAGTTTGTGTTAGTGCTCTTGTCCAGGTGCCACTGTGCTGTTGTACAAGTGTGTAGGCTTGTCCTTGTCCTGTGAATGTCAGCTATCCTGCAGGGGCTGAGGTACCCAGTGCCACTGCTGCGAGATTCTCCTGTTGAGCACCACCTGGCTGCTGTGTTGTCAGCCTGCAGACCTGAGTGAGTCTTTCTCCTCTTCTAGAGAACCTTGTGTACCTACAGTGAGGGACTTTCCCATACATGGGCGAACTGGGAACTCCAGCCCATGTACTCTCTCTCTGCATGTGATTTGAAGTCTTTTACACAGCACTCAGTTTTGACTTTGCTTCGTAGGTGAAGCTTATCAGTCTCAATCCCATTTCCAAAGTTTGAATGACTGTTTTGCTTTAGAAACTCAAAGCAAGAGTAATAATACTTCAAATAAATGGCAGTTTTTCACCAAAATGAAAAAGTTCTGAATGAGTCAGAAATTTAGACCAGAACTGTTTTTTGCAACAGCAGTTACTGTAGTTACTGGTTGCAGGTAAATAAACTTCTGAGGAGAGTTTGTTCAACTTGCTGGCAGCTTCATAAAAGAGGAATGCACTGCTACGTGTTCCTTGTGCAAGGAACCTTTTGCAAAAGTATGACATAAAAGGTGTGTTGTGTGAAGGAAGAGCTACTTAATCCCTAAGTATTTTAATTTTTTTTCCATTGTTGAGAGAAATTTTTGCAGTCCTTATGAGCACTATACTCAATGCTGTTTCTCAGTCACTGTAGCATGAGTTGAAATATGAGTTAACTCAGTTCAATCATCTGTCTGATGGAGTAATGAAGAGGGACAGAGTCTGAGGTGAAGGCCTCTTGTACCGGAACATCAGCAGACACATATGCCCACCATGTAGGCTCATTTTGTTATTAATATTTTTGCTCACAGGACTGTCAAGATTAACTGACTCCAACAGATGTTTTACCAGGAGTGCTACATTCCTGATGTTGCTGAAAGGTTTTCATCTGATGTCTATATAACTGCATTTTTTCCTGGTACTCACATTGTAGAAAAATTCCTGTCAGAGCAATTCTGCTAAAGAAATGCTAAACTAATGAAAGCATGTCTTGAATATTTAAGGTTCACAAGGTCTTTGAATGATCAAAGTTGCAAATAATTCAGTCAAAAGGGGAAGGGGGGAAAGAAGCCCTGAAAATAGCAAGCCCTCCCTGATAACTATATGACCAGATATGTTTGTTTCTCAAATGAGCCCAGAATTTTTGCAGTGCCAAGATTATTTTGACAGTGATGCAAAAATGGGCAGTGTCATCACTCAGCTAGTGGTCTTCTGCCTAGGGATTTGAAACATGATCTTTAAGTCATATTTTATTTGCTGATTTAACTGCCTTGGAAATTAATAATTGGCCATTTAAATCTGGATATTGAATCCAATTGAACCTTGAGTAGTGAGGGAGGTGGGCAATGACCCACACAAGGATCTTTTGAACTGTCTCGCCAGAATATCCATCATGGGGGGCTTCTTGGAGCAAAATGAACCTCATGGTTGTGTTCTGTGTTAAGGAGACTTACTCCTTAGAAGAAGAAGATGTGGTACCTGTGGTGAGGAAGGAGCATAAAAGGTAGTTGGAAAATATGTATGTGTGGTTGAAAGGGCAAAATGGGACACCACAGAAGGAGACAGATGGACTCCTTCTGTCCATCCCATGAGTAAAAAGCAGTTCCAGGCAGATTTTCTGGGAGTGATAGACAGAATTGGCTTCATAGCATTTCTAGTATGATTATAAACTAGAACTCTTTTTGTAAGAATCTTATATTGCACCAGTGAATGCAAGATTTCATTGGCTGCAATCAATAGCTTTTTTTTTTACAATAGATTTATATTAATTTTCTTAGTAGAAATGAATGTTTTTCTCTCTATATAGTTTCAGGATATATCCAAGGTAGTCATTCTTCTGATCATGACTTTCTGGCATTTAAAGTGTATCAAGCAGTCTAATGGACAAGTGGGAAAAGCACTACAGAGATCTTTGAAGCCTGATGAAACCAGGGTGCTAATCATGGTAAATGGTTATTTGAAGAAGTCTGCCAAGGTAAAGGCACTTCTAGCTCATCTATTACTGCTAGTAAACAGAACTTGAAACACTGGGGTTTTATGTCCATCTCTTCTACATGGAAACTTTACTTGTCATAAAACAATGGAAGCTAGAATAAACTTTTAGTTTTTCTTAACATCTGTGATATTTGGAACAGATAGAATAAGGTAAGAAGAACAAAAAGAGATAAAAAAGGGCATTTTTCTTAAATTCTCTCTATCTATCTGGGTTTTTAGCCATAAAGTATGTTAGTATGAATAACAATTTACTTAGCCATATTTTTAGCGACTTCAGGACAAGTTGGCTACTGATAATGGGAATAGAATTTGGCAGGTGACTACCCCAACTCCACAATAACATTTGTTAAATCTGTCTTCCTTTTTGCTGTGTTAAATACAGCTAGTAATCTGAATATATTTTCTCTTCAATGAAGAGTGATAACTACTATAATTATTAATGCAATGCCAGTCACTTAAACATGTGGTATTTAGTATGAGTAATAGTCTTTCTTTTAAAACAATTTTTTACTCCTACAGTCATAATTTCACTACTTACTTCGTGTCATGTTATTATTCAATGGAGTGTACCTAAATGCTCTTCAGAAAGATATTGCTGACACTTTCAAATTAGTTTTAGGTCTAATTAAACTTCTACCATAACAGAGCAAGTATTTGAGGTTTTCAAAATGATCTTTTTTTTTTAAATAGCAGATGAAGTGCCAATGGAACGGAAAAAAAGGGAGAAAGGCAAGTTGCTGTGAAATGATATATTTGATCAATCATGCCAGACTCTTTTTTCCATGTGGAAATGTTAAATGTGAAGTGCCAAGTGTGTCAAGACACAACTGAAAATGAAACTGTGACATTTGAACGTGTTACTGGTCAGTTTGGATGCCTTGGAGCTTTATGAGGCAAAGTAAGAACATCTGACGTGTTGAAGCTGATGGGAGAATTGGAATGAGAAAAAGTCTAGGAGAAGCCCAGTTTGTAAATAAGTGTTGTTAATCACTGTCTTCAAGCTTAGAGCCTGTTAGGTTTCCATTAGCAGACAAGTAGTGAGGTTAGGGCATTCAGTACACAGGAGTACTGAATGCCCTCTGTTGATGTAGAGACAAATGGTCTGGTCTTCCCAGTATCACAGAGTGATAGAATGGTCTGTGTTGGAAGGGATCTTAAAGATAATCTAGAACCAATGCTCCTGCCATGGAGAGGGACAACTTTTACTAGACTAGGTTGCTAGTAAAGCAACCCATCCAGCTTAAGCCCCATCCAGTTTAAAACCTTTCAGGGATGAGGCATTCACAACTTTCTGGGCAACTTGTTCTAGGGCCTTACCACCTGCACAGTGAAGAATTTTCCCCTGATTTCCAATCCAAACCTCTCTTTTCAGTATTTGGAGTTTTTTTGCCCCTTGTTCTGTCACTCCTTGCTCTTGTAAATAATCTCACTCCATCTTTCTTGTGGGCTCCCTTCAGAGACTAGTAGGCTGTGTTTAGGTCACCTGGAAGTCTTTGCTTTTCAGACTGAACAAACCCAATTGTGTTAGCATTTCCTAACAGGAGAGGTGCTCCATCCCAGGTGCATCATCTAGCACTTGGTCTTGTTGAACCACATGAGATTCCCCTGGGACCATTTTTAAAATTATTTTTAGGCCTGTGAAACATGTGAAAAGAATACTATCTTCAGTGAAATTGCAAGAGGGGTCACATTATAATTCACGTTTTATTTGCTTGTATTCTGAGTGCAGCATGAGTTCTGGTTTGTGGTAGTTGTATTTTTTTGGTCTGGATCATATGTATGTGTTGGGAACAGGTTTGGTTTTTTTGGCACTGAGGTGTTTGAGAATGAAGTATTTGAGAAAGGAAGTTTTGGATCTTTTGAATCCACACTATCCACACTTCTGGACTTAAGTATCAACTGATTGCCTTTATCCTACATTCAATGAACAAAAATGCTGTCATATGCAACTTCTTTCATTCCAAAAGAATAATTAAATGATATTCTGTCTTCTTGTTTCTGAAGTTCTCCATGGCTCAGAGTTGTGGTTTTCAAAGGAGAAAATCCAAAATTTGTGCCAAATTGTATTGCATGAGAATAATGTTTCAGCTTATTAAACTGCTATGTGATTTCTGCTTGACATATGTCAATAGTCATTTATCACCCTTCTTGTAAATTGCTGTAAACTGGGATTAATGAATGCTGAACTGGTTAGTTCAGTGGAGAAACTCTTTGTTTACACTACAACAGAAACTGACCTTTTCCTTTATTGAATGCATCAGAAAGCTCTTATTACTATTTATTAATTTTTTCCAGGATTTTTTTCCCCTCAGTATCATTATCCTTTGTTAAGCAGGAAAAAAGTCTCAAAACTTTTTTGCATACAAAACTAAAAAGTTTTGTATGCAAGAATTCCATGGCTAAACTTTTAATAAAAATTCATGTTCTTAGGTTTTTGCTTGTGGATCAGATGTTGAAAAGTACTTATTTTCTTGATTATTCAGTGGAAAATTAACTTTTTAGAGAATATCTTAATTTTGTGAGGGGTCATGAAATGATTATTTTATATTAGTCCAAAACAAAGTGCATGAGAGGCAATTGCCTAAGAGTTTGGCATGGAGTTCTGCTGGGCATATCTGCAAGCCTTCAGAAATTAATTTAGTGTGGGATGGAAGCCAAAATATAGTGCTGTTTATGAGACTGAACAATTCTAGGTGTAGTATCAACTTCTTGTTAAATGTCACTGTCACAACTGATGAAAGTATTTCCTAGACCTGATTAGGATTTTGATTTTATGCTCTTTCTTCTTACCTTGATAGTTACTCGTGTGTTTTAAAGATACAATAAGTCATTTTGCCATACTGATTACATATTTATTTTCTTCTGACAGAGGTAGGATTTTAAGCCATGCTTCTTTTCATCTTGCTCATGTAATACAGCCCTATTTACAGTTCTGGCCCAGTTAAGATCATGAAGATGCTTCTAAATCAGGATTAAGCCAGTAGGCTTGCATATTGCCTCCATTGTTTAGGCTAGCAGGAGAGCTGAGATCATGGCACACATACAAATGGAGTCAGAGATCCCAGTAAATTCCAGTTGAATCACAGAATGGCTGAGGTAGGAAGGGGCTTCTGGAGATCATCTAGTCTAATCCCTGGCTGCTCAGTACTGTATCCAGTTTGACTATATCAAAGGATGGGGACTCTACAGCTTCTCTGGGCAACCTGTGCCAGTGCTTGACCATCCTTGCAGTAAAATGCAATTTTCTTGCATTAAATGTTGTTTCCTATATTCCAGTTTTGGCCAGCTTCTTTTGTCCTGTCTCTGGGCACATCTGAGAAGTCAGGCTTTTGTCATCGTTCATTTTCACTGATGCATGGCTGGGCTGGGACAGCCCTAAACTTGGTTTGAATCATCGTGATTACCTGTGTCAAATTTTTTGTATGGAGAGTCTTAAAGCACTAATATAAAGATCCAGGTTTTTTCTAAGACCATATGGGAAATCAGTATTCTTAATATTCTATTTGGTGTGATTTACTAGTGTTGCATTTTGATGATTTTTCAGTGTTTAAAATAAATTATCACTCATTTGATGGAAAATAAACAAACACTGGCTATATTGGAAGAAAGTTAAATTTCTGTTTCAGAGGAAGTAGCACCTTCTTATTGCACAAGCAGCTGGTTATAGTTTTCTGCTGGTGGGATAGTGGGATATTTTACTTTCAGCAAGGAAGAAATACAGCATGGAAATGAAGAATTCCAGATGTTTACTTCACAACATGGGGAAGAATCTTATTAATCTTGCCTGCCACACCAAAGAGTGAGAGCATTTTTCCCTGTTTAAGCTTGTGTAGCCTTCGTGAGTTCATAATTGCCTGCTCTGAGCAACACATGTGAAATCTCCAGTTTTGTAGTGGCAAACATTTCAATAAATCTCATTGAACTATGAGCACAGCACACCAGCAATAGAAATCCATCCTGGATTAGTAAGAAGAGGTTTTGTTTATAGTTTCTTCAGTGCTGAGCCATTTTCCTGTTATGCAGAAAATTTTAACAATTTGAGGCAGACTGGACTCAGAGACTGCGTCTGTTTCCAAAGCTCAGGACTTTTGATCTCTTGTATTTGGGGTCCTTTGTGGTCTTCAGAAAAATTATATTGTCTGGACAACTTTTTTTTTGTGTGGAATTATTAACTCTACCATTACTTTCTACCCTTGTTCCTAAGCTACTAAAACAGTTCTTCAAAGCTTATTTAGCTACCACAATGTTCCTTGTGTCATCAAACAATTTAGGTTATGAAATTGTTTCTATATTAAGTTCATGGTTCTCAGGATGTCACTACATTATTTCTGCTCAGAAATATTGTGGACAAGGTATATCAGTAACAAGATTCGGTTTTAATTAATTTGTTCTAACAGAAAGCTCTTGATGACTTTGGCTTGGGTTCAAAGCTTGTGTGAATCCCATGGATTGCTGTGTTGCCTTACCCCAGTGAGCAACCCCAGCCTTCCATGCATTGTTTTTCCTCTGGAAGTCTTTGCATTACGGTGAAAGGATAAAAGGCTGCTGTGAGGGCTTTTCTCCTCTAAGTGCTTCGGTTAAGAAAAACAGCTTTAATTTCATTCCAACTAAATGTCAAATTTGAGGCCAGTTTAGTGGAAAATACACAGTTCTGTTATTAAGACATTTAAACACATGGTTTGCTGATTTAGCCAGTTCATGTTCTCTGCTAAAAGAAAAATATTTATTTATTAAATCATTCCCCTGTATCTCCAACAGCATTATGAATAAAGTTTACATACTTTCTTTTCAGATAAGTAGAAATCAGGGCATGATAATTACTTAAAGAGGAAAAAAGAGAATTAGGTAGAAGTATCATGGTCTGCTTGTTTTAAGCCTGCAGGTTTGTGCAGGGGCGTGAGCCTTAATATAAATAATTTTTGGTGCCCTAATGGGACATATCTGCTTTGAGACAATTCTTTCTTGAAAAGAATATACATACTCAGATTGTCCAAGAGTTAAGGCAACAGGACATTGCAGCTGTTGTACTGTAAGAAGTCTGCAGGCTTTGTGAAGGATAATTACAGTTCTTTTGGGAAGTAAAAATCCCCTCTCTTCGGCAGCTGCAGAATATATGATTAGGTATCATGAAGCATTGCCTTGGATTATAACCAGTCTGATTGCTGAGCCTGAAAATCTGGTCCTTTAAATTGCCTGCTGTTTGATTATACCTCTCTGTCAGGATTTGGGATTACAGCAAATGACTCCTAAGAGCAGAGGTACCAGGAGATTGAAAACAGCCCTTATGCTTCAGCATATTCCCTTGTGGCTGATCAGGACTGTGCAGGCATGTGTGTAAGTGCTGAGGGGAGAGTGAAAACTTTCTGTTTACAAGGAAGTAAAAAAAAATGGCATTCTTTGAATAGCTGTTCATCTGGGATGAGTTGGGGACCTTTTATGAAGAAGACAGCCATGGGTGGTAGTGCTGAAAAGAGAGAAATGCTCAGATACAAGGAGATCCTTGTCTTCCTTTTTTTGATCACTGTTTTTATGCATTACACACAGCTTTTTTTGTGGACTCCAGTGGCAAAAGAAATAAAGAAACTGCTTCAAAATCTTCTGAGTGGAGCACTGGCCCAGGCTGTGTTTGGAAATAAAGCTGCTTCCTTCCGAAAGTTTGCAATATACCTACCATACCATGTAAGTCCCAGCTATAAAGCTCTTGGAAACTGCCATCTCTCACAATGTCTGAAGAATGGGAGGCAGCATCACAGTAGCTCTTGGGCTGAAGAAGAAGTGTGCTGTGAGCTGATGTGAATTGGCAGGGGGTGTACATGCAGATGTCTTGGGAAGGGTCTCGAGGCTGGTCCTTCATTGGGGTCAGGACAGGGACCAGGCTGTCTTGGGGCCTTACTTGGGGCCAGAGATCAGTCTGGACATTGATAAGATGATCAGTTTATTTAAAGTACTTACCGTGTAAGACTTTTAAACATGGATAGATAGTAGATAGCAGTGTGAGAAGTGCAGATTTCCTCCTGTATTCCTCGTACAATTGAAATTCGCATCAGAATTAGGATGAAGATATTTAATTCTGGTTTTCAAACTAAAGGGTTGCTAAATTTTCTTCTCAGCTTACATTTCCTCACGTGGTTTTTATTTTTTACTTTACAGTATTTATTCTCTTCTAAAGAAATCCTTTCCTTAATTGCATTTTGCCCTGCTGTCTGACATGAATTCTGATGTTTTTAGCAGTGTTTCTGCCTGAATTGGAAAGAGAGAGGAAATTCACCAGTCTTTGTCTGTTTTCCATGTGATAGAATGCCTTTTGTGACAGGCATTGACAAAGAACTGAGGTGCAGAAAACTGTGAAATACATGAAAATCCTAAAGCCGTCATATAAAAAATTGAATATCTAAGTGTATGAAGCTCACCCAGCATATCATCCTACTACATATTTAACAGTTTTTCCTGAGTAGTAGGCAGCTAGCTTTGGAAAGTTCATGAATATTTAATTCTATGAGATGAAAAGTAACCATGCAGCAAACATATAAGACCTATTTTTATTTTGTTTATTGCTTTTATTCGTGTATGTTTTGTTTTCATATGGATGAATCAGCATTTTCTCTCCAAAAAACCTTCCAAAATTATCCCCATCAACTTAGTAGTACTTATTACTGAGGCAGACCTTATCAGCTGGAGTTTCCCTTTGTGGAGGTGTGAACTAAGCTGCAGAGCATGACTGTTTCTTTAGTCTTGAGGCAGTTTGTGATGAATTAAAAAATAGGGAGTTCTGAAATTATAATGCTGAATTTCAACATTGAAATACAGTGTGAACCCTTTTTGCTGCTGGGGACTGTAGTGTTCTGCAACCTTCTGAATTGGGGGCAGAAGTAGAAACCTGGGATGTTGGCAAATGGATTTTTTGATAGCAACTAGCTGGAGAGAAGTGAGCTGTCCTATATGAGCTGTTTGTCCTAGTTCTGGTGTTCAGGCTGTTGTAGTTCTGCTAGAATAAAGATTGAAGAGAAACATAATTTACAGGTAGAAATAATATCTTTTGTTAGATCAGAAGGCATAGAGGGAAGAAATAGGAAAGACTTTGGCTGTGTAAGCCCTTGTCAGATGAGAAACAGTAAAAGCAGAGATAGTAGGTCGATAACAATGGCTGTGAATTTAATTATGTAGATCATCTAGACAAGTCAGAGAATTCTTCCTACCTGTGGTGCAGAGTGCTGTTGTGATGGATCATATTGTTTGATCTGGAGGAGGAAAGCCTTAGGCTGGTAAAATTTGCTGACATAAAGATTTTCCTTCAAGTACGTTAGGGGGAATGCATAATCATTTTTTGTCTGGGAAATTACTTTGTCACTATGCTAGAATTTCTTTTACTGCTTGTTGACAGGCATCTGTTCAAATTATTATAATGCAGTTTTAAAATACTGTTTTGTGTCTTCTTTTTCCTCCCCCAGGACTATTGATTCTGTTGCACTCTGCCCTCATTTTTTTTAAAAGAAGTTTTTCTTTCTTCCCTCTGTCCCTCTCTCCCTTCATCAATCTGCTTAGCTTACATCTCACTCTCTTTTTTCTTTGTTAATCGGAGTTCTTTTCTGTGAAAAGATATCAGGGAAGTTGAACATGCCAGTGCAAGTTCCCCAGATATCAAGTCACATGCATGGTATCTAGAACAGAATGACTGCTCAGAAATCATAAAGAAATCATCTGTATGCATTGTTGTTGGAGGCAGAGAAATGGAAAAACTTCAGCAGCTGCCGGCTTTTATTTAGTACAGATGCTGGAACCAGGCAATCATTCTGCAGCTGTAGTTCTGAGGTGGCCAGGAGATCTTCTGTAAGGGGCCAGCAACCTAATAACTCTTCTAAAAAGAATGGAAGATCTGGTATCAATTCCAAAATGGTCCCTTGGAGCAGAACATAGCA
This sequence comes from Lichenostomus cassidix, assembly GCF_008360975.1. NCBI lineage: Eukaryota > Metazoa > Chordata > Aves > Passeriformes > Meliphagidae > Lichenostomus > Lichenostomus cassidix. The sequence goes on along the minus strand of NC_139480.1, from coordinate 36,047,208 downwards.
GTAGGACAGCCAAGAGCACCTGAGCAATTCATGGCTGTCCAAGGGGGTAGAAATCAATGGAAGAGACAGTTTATATCAGATGAAGATTTGTCATCAGTCAGGGTTTTATTTCTGTAAATCCTAAAAGGTACAATAGTATTCTAAGTGTGTTATCTCTTAAAAAGGGTAAGCCAAACCACACAGAAAATAAGTACAGTATCCATAGCTCTTCATTTGCAACTGAGGATTTGAAACACCATTTAATGTATACATAAGAGAAGTTCAGGATAGCTTGTGCCTGTGCCTTGTGTGTAATAAATTGTGTGTGTTTATACAGAGGGCAGTCAGAGGAGAGAAGAGAAGGTTTGGAAGAGATAGTGTTGAAGAGACAGTGTATAGTAGAACTGTATTTGGAACAGAAAACTCAAGGAACCTGCTGCCCTTCTTCCTGTTTGCATAGTCTAAAAAAGAAAGCTGCACAAATGGGCCTGTCCTTGCCTCCCTTGAAGGGACCTTTGCTTCTCAGATCTATCAAGCAAGATGAGCATTGCAATTAGTTACTACATATTCCCATTTGCACTCTTGCTTCCCCCCACCCTGTGTATGTGCCTACCTTTCGTGCAAGGGTGGTCATGAGGATTAAGTGCTGTGTCATAGTATTGCAAGATAGGCAGGAACTCCCCAAGTCCTTCTGCAGTTTTTCAAGTCCTGATCACTTTTGTTTTTGCACATAAGCTTGAAACTATTGCAAATCTTCAAAGCCTTTAGGCTTTTTCCTCAGCGTATGTTTATACCAGTAGAGTACCATTGAGTATTACTTCATTACATTCATGCCCCCTAATCAACACTGTCTCTGAAGGTAAGACAGATGGAATTTGTTTGCTTATGAATTATGCAAAATTATAGTTTATGAAGTTCTTGCATTTTAATGGACAAATGAGCCCATGTCTATGTGGGTGGGCTGGGTAACTGCACAGTGTGTAACTGTATAGATGGACTACAATTGCTTCAATTCACTAACTATACTTTCAAGTACACCTGTTCTTCATTGTGGTTTTTGGCTGGAAAAATCTGCCATCTAGAATTAGACTAGGTTTTGAACACAAAAAAAAAAAAAACAAAAAAGAAAAAGAAAAAAAAGAAAAAAAAAGAATGGCTCTAAATTTAGGTCAAAACACTTTTTTCTCAGCTGAAAGAAAGTGCTTTTTCATGGAACTTGATAACAAAAACAACTATTTGTTGAGGAATATAAGGATAATTAGAAAGTAGAGTTTCATATTGCATGCTGGATGATGAGAGAAGAAAATGAGAGATATGTGAAGTGTATTGGCACCAGTTTAAATTTTGCAGATTGTATTTATTCAGAACCCATTTTGGCTTGAAATGGCAGTTTGTTGAAATTCCATTTTTTTATGTTGTGAGAGACTAAATATGAAACTCCAATGACTTTTTTGATTTAAAGGGAATTAACTGGAAAAGATAGGAGGCAGCAGATGACAGGTGTGTTATTTGGCTCTTGCCTAACTTTATTTACTTTACATACAGACAGATGTGCATCTTTTTATAGCTGGACAAAGTTTGAATCAAGATACTTTTAAAAATCATCTTCGAGTTTGATTTTGAAAGGCACTGCACCAAGCCAGTCTCAAAATATTAACCCCAAAGTGCAAGAAACTATATTACAGAGTCTCTGGTAGTACAGAAAAGGGCAATAATTAAGATGGCAGAATGAATCTGTTAAATTACTTTGAGTTTTCTCATAAACACAAAGAGTTTACAGCCATATAAATGGCTTAATGAAAAGAAACAGTATGTAAAGAGAAACAGGAATAGTAGGTATTAGCAAATTAATGTTTAGTGGTTAGTTTTATAGCTCCTCTTCTACATCGTGTAGGAGAGTCAGAAACTAAAAAGATGGGCTAAAGTAAGCTTTTATATACAGTAGTGCCAGTTCACTGGCCTCAGTGTGATTGCAGAGCTGTAGCAAATGCTGAAATGTGGCTGTTAGGAGGGAGCCCGAATGATAAACCTCCACTGCTAAGGGCAAAGGCAGATGCCTTTTCCTGCAGACATCAAAGACAACATTGACAGTTACCTGTGTTTTATCACCACAATAGAGGTTACTATGACTCAAGAATAATAGTTTCAAGGAAGAATAATTTATCTGTTTGTCATCCAGGTCTTACAAAATGCTTTAGGAAGGTATTTAGAGCTAAAATGAAAAGCTTTCCTTTGTAATGGAATGAAGGTGCTAACAGAGTTTTTTTTGGGTTTTTTTGTATGGGACAGATAAGCCACAGGAGAGGACAAGTAACAGGCAGCTTGTTGAAGACTTGTAAAACTGAGCCACTCGGGTAGCTTCCAAAATATTAAAGGATATATTTTTCCTAACTCTCCAGTCACTACTTTTTGGTGATTACTATTTCCTGTTGCTATTTTTGTGCCAGGGAGAGTGATTTTAGGTGTTGATTTTGGTGATTTGAAAAATTTTTCCCCCTTTCATAAGGGGAGTATTTTACTGCTGATACTGCATGATGCATAAATGATGAGCACTGATGACAGCTGCTCACTCACATTTGTCATCATTATGTAAACCACCATCTGCCAGAAATAGCGCTGTCCGAATGAAAAGCAGAAGAGCTCTGCTGAATATCAACCACTGGGCTGAGCCGAGCTTCAGCAGGGCTGGAAAGATCAAATGGTCATAGACTCAGCTTCTTCCTTTTGTGATTGGCTTTCAGACAAAATTGGTGCACCTTGGCTGGGCAATTTGCATGACTTGCTTCTGGTGCTGTGCTCCCAAATGAACATTCAGCAGTGAAGAACAAACCTGATGATCTAAATTGTTTCAAACATTGCCACTGACCATGGTGGCCTTTATACCATATTCACTCTGTACGTCAGTGCTATATTTGGGAGAAACGTTGGATGACCTGGATATTGCTTTTCCAACAATACAAGCTCTAGAATTCTACAAATAGGTAATGAAAGCATCGTTTGGCCAGAATAGAAGGAAGAGAGTAATGACTAATCTGAAGCAGGACAGCAGAACTGTTTTGTGCTTTGCAATACAGTGTAGTTTGGAAACAAGATAGAGTGATTTTTGTCCAGTTAGTAAGAGATTTTCCATGAGAATATTCCAGCTTAATATATTTTAAAAAATCCTAATGACAGTTACAGCTGGTGAAGGGTCTGGAGCACAAGTCTGATGAGGAGTGGCTGAGGGAGCTGGGATGGTTTAGCCTGGAGTGAAGGATGTTCAGGAGAGATCTTATTGCTCTCTGCAACTACCTGAAAGGAGGTTGTAGCCAGGAGGGAGTTGGTCTCTTCTCCAGGCAGCCAGTGATAGAAGGAGAGGAAATGGCCTCAAGTTGTGCCAGGGGAAGTTAAGATTGGATGTTAGGAAAAATTCCTTCACCAGAAGGGTTGTTAAGCATTGGAAACAGTTGCCTGAGGAATGGTTGAGTCACCATCCCTGAAGGCATTTAAAAGAGGTGTAGATGGGGCATTTGGGGACCTGGTTTAGTGGTGAATTCGGCAGTGTTGGGTTAATGGTTGGACTCTGATCTTGGAGGTCTTTTCCAGCCTAAACTGTTCTGTGATTCTAACCTCTTTGCTGTTTAAGTGCTTTTTTTGCAAGCTTATCTCCTTATTTTTAAGTCTCAGCTAGGTTAGCAGTGGTCTAAACCCAGCAGGGTAATATTGCATATTGGCCAGTATACAATAATACTGTAGTGATCAACAGCTGAGGCAGTTCCTACAGCAAAAGGATTTTGTTTTGTTCACAGGCATTAGGTTGCTGTAATGTTCAAAATTTTTAGTCAAAATTACTGATTGACTATGAGTCTTGATTAAAAAATAATACTGAAACTTCAATTTTCCTCATGCCCTGTGAGTGAGAGTCATCACAGAGCAATGATGCTTGCTTCAACAGTGCTGCAGCACAGTGCCTAAACAGGGCAGCAGACAAGGGCTGAGAGATTTACTGCTCTGTGTTGACAGTGACACAATATGAGACATCTTTCTCTTTATCACAGGCCATTTAAAATGTGATTAGTGCATTTAGTCAATACCTAAATATAAATAGAAAATAACCATGCATATAAAAATGTTTGTTGTGTGTGGATTTTCCCCAGGAGCAATAAATTAGCCAGTAAGAGGTTTTGTGCAGTTTTGTGATGTTTATTAGCTTCTGTGCCACATTGTACTTAAGGAAAAAAACCACCTCTATTCAGTTTTATGAAGCAGTAGAAGAACCTTTATTTGAACAGTTTGTGACTACATGTCCCAGATGATGGGTGCAGGGAACAGTAATTTTAATTTTTGGTTTAACCTTCTTTCATCAAATGCTCAACACATCAGAAATAAAAATATTCTTGTTGCAGTTTACATTTGATCTCCCTTATCTGAGAGAGCAGATTTTGTGTTAAGGTGTTTGGAAGTACAAGGACACCAGTTCAGGGTCCGTAGAGCTGTCCCCCTGGAGCAGAGCTCAATGAATGACTCACTGTGGTGCACACAGTCAGGTAGCACCTGGTATCAACATACAGCATGTCCAGTCTGTACCCTATGAGCAATTCTGTACCACGCACCAGCAAACAGCTACAGATTTTCTCCCAAGCCTGGAGTCCTCCTTAGCCTCCTCTATGTTTCTAACAGTGACACAAAGTCTTCCTTGTACATGCCTGCATTATTTATGTTTTGCTGCCAAGCCTTTCTTCTGGTTCTTCTTAATCCACCTTGAAGAATCTACTTTTTTTCCTCCTCTTGTGCCTTTGCTAGGAGGCAAAAAGCTACAAGTCAGCTATGTTTTCTTTTGCTATATTTAATGCAAACCTCTTTTACTGCTTCCCAAACTCAAGAAGTTAACTTCAGGCATGAAGACCACCTGTATTCTTCTGTTGGTGACTTGACTTTAATACTAAATATATCCACACCATCTTATTTGGTGTGATACATTTTTCAGTAGTCTATGGCTGTTGCATCTGTACTGTAATGCCTAAGCTTTGAAGTCTCTTTAGTTGTGTTAGCTTGGGGCTTAAGTTCATGCTCAGCCTCTAATTCTGTATTGTCTTTGTTTACTCAGTTTGTTTCAAGGGATGCAGCCTTCTAATCTTGACATGAGAAAAGTGCCAAACTACTAGTCATTTTCCCTGGCTGGTACTAGATTCATGGAGGATCTTCAACCAAAATATAGACTTGATGATTCAGACTTTGTAGAACTTCCTAATGTGTGCAGAGCATTTCTAGCCTCTTCAAAGCCTTTTTCACTTGCTATTTGCAAGGGATTTAGGATAAAAAGGTGGATGAAACATCTGAAATAGATATGTGAACCAGTCTGCTAATGTAGTTAGCTGCCCTTGTGTGCCAGATACAGAAGTACCTTCATTCCAAGTGATTTTGCCACGTTTATAGTTAGGAAAATTTCTATTTCCAGTACTTTTATAGTATTTAAAATGAACCTGTTCTGTTCCAACAATTATAGTGGAACAGCTTCTTCTTTTGTATAGATTTTTTTTTTCTTCTTATTCTTTTCCCTCTTCATTTTCACCTGAGAAATGATTCATAGGATTTGTTAAATCTTTCTGTAACAGGACACATTTTTTCTGATTCTAAGAAATTTTTAATTGTGCATTTGCTGTTGAGATAAAATAAGCAAGGGGAAAAATGGAAAACTGCTTTGCAGAAATGAACCTTATTTCAGCTTTGAGGAAATGAGACAGTAATTAAAGCAGATATTTTATTCAAATTCCTTCTCTTCAGCTGTGCATAGCATGTTGGAAATAATGTTGTGGTAATTTATCGTGTTGATGGTCTTTAATGGATAGTTTGTGGAGAGAATTTGTACTTAATTCTGAGAGAAAAAATAGAATACTTTTCTGTATATTTAGACTTCTGTGAACTTTTGTAGAAAGTAGCTTGGAAGCTGGCTTTAACTTTCTACTTTGTCTCAAACTCCATGTATACTCTTTCCATGGATGTTCCTATACAGTCGAATTATCTTCTCTCAAATGACAGAAAACTGGAGTTTGGGTTTTGACATCAGTATATGATATTTTCTAATGATGAATGATTTATTTTTGGCAGAGTAGAAGAGGAAAGGGAGCAAACAAAGGAAAAAAAAAGCCAGGAAGCCAAAGCAGATACAATTTACTAGTTCTTGCATTGCACCTGTTACTGTACCATGCTCTTCAGATTTGGGATTTTGGGGGAAAAAATAATAATTAAAAAAAAAAGGATGTAAGTACTAGTATACTTGTTCTCATTTGCTCCTATCTCAGCCATGATATGTACTATTGTGCTGAAAAAGTCATGAGATCAGACCCTTTGTTTTACTTGGAAAGAGGAGTTGCTCTGTTCTTTCTTTTACAATTCAGTTCCAGTAAGTCAATTAGATGTCTCCTCTCATTTTCACAGCTTTTCCATCTCTTTTAAAACCAGCAACATATATTTTTCCAATTAGAAAAAAAAAAATACAGAATAGACAGACAAAATATTGAAGACTGCCACAAAATACTACACAGCTTAAGATCTCAACTGTGAGAAACAGCTAAAAAAAAAAAAAAAAAACCTCCCTGCTTCAGCTTTAGTTATCTTTTGTGAGAATATTTTTGCAGGTGCTTTTCAAGGAGAGCCTCCCCAGAACAGGTGCTGAGAGGAAGACCTGACCAGCAACTCTTAACAAGCCCAGATTAGTGAAAGGGTAAGCTCCTGTCATCTTGATCGGTAAGATGAAATTTGTTAAGCTGTTCTAATAAAGCCTGTGCATAGCAGCAGATAACTTATTTTCAATTTTCAGTTTTGGAGATGCACTGAGATTTGTAAGATTGTTCAGAGATAACTATTAATAGTGCCATGCACAAAAAAGTTCTGTGATGCTTCAAAGGGATGCACAAACCCTAGAGGGATGCTCAGAGTTACTGCTGTGTGTGATTGCAGAAGAAAGTCATGAGGCTTGCACACTTCAAAAATCAGGGCATGCAAAAGTTCAAGCAGCCCAAGTAAATTCTCCTCCCCCCTTCTGCTTGCTCATTATAGTGCATATAATTGCTCAATCAATTTCATTTCTTTGGAGCATCTCCTTTAGCAGTTAAGAGATTTGATGATCTAAGTATGAATGGGGTTCTTAAATTGTTTTTTGATATTGAGCTTTTTGGCCAAGTAGAACTTCAGACTTTTTGTTTCATTACTGCTGCTTTGCCTTTACAATAATTTTGTTTTTTGGACTGTGATCTGGTCTATTAAAGATCTCCCATGTGTATCAAAGTAAGATGCTGTTCTCAAATGTCTATATGGTGCATAATTTACTTTTTGGTTTTTTTGGTCTATGGGTAGCATTTTTATATGCTCTTATAGCTGAAAGAAAAATTACACATGAACAGTACCCTCTACCAATATTTAATCTCATCTATGAAAAATATTTTATTTCTATGGAGAAGAGCAACATATTTCTTTAAAACACATAAGGTTTATTTCTAGGGCTAGAGTCTGAACTTTGTGTGTCCAGAAAAATTACTCTAGCATGATGCAGAGACATTGCTTAAACTATGCTTAAACCTGGTGTAGTTGAAGGCCTCTCTGGGGAGTATAAAGGCAGGTGAAAATGCATGTATCAGTATTGATACAGATTTATACTGTAAATAACAGACAAACCAACAAAAACAATGACAATAATAATACTACTTACTATTACTACTACTACTACTATTACTTTTGTGTTTTCAGTGAGAACATGCAGCCTCATTTAATACACAGACCAATCTTTGCCTTTGGTTTCAGTGGTGTCAGGCCACATGTGGAAGTGTTCTGCATTTGAGGACTGAGGTCTTGTCTCTAGCAAAATAAAATTAATCCAATTTTTAAATGTGACCTCGAAAAAAAGCCAAGACTGCACTGCACTGTCTTTATCCCTATAGAGTCAGGTAGTTTCAATGTAATGGCTTCAAATAAGTGCTTTTTGACATTTACATTTCTTACAGAGAACTTTACATAAAGATAAAGGCAATAAACTGGTAAGAAATATTACTGTAAAGGATTTTTATGATAAGGCAAAATAGTCTAAATAAATTTTTATTGAGTTTTTAAACTTTGGACAGAAGTGGTAGGTGAAATTTGATAGATTTGACACATACTAATTACCTTAGATCTAGCTGTTGCTGACTTACTAGTTAGTACAGACATACAGTAATGTCAAATCTGCAAATACAAGCTATATTAAAATATTTGAATTTATGTTCATGAGCTATTCTATTCCCCTGCACACTTTTCTTTGAAGAAAATTTACTTCCAATCACTGAATTGTGAGGTTTTGATGTGGCTGCTGCCCTTCAGGCTAATTTTTTAAAATGAAATAGTTATGTTGGTTTTCACTCCTGTGTCCCTAAACAGAGAAATGCTAAAGCTAGTGGTGAGCTGGGATGTTAACAGTGAAAGAGAGATAAGACAGAACATTTTGAAAAGTCTGGTATTTATATTCATGAAAAAATATTTTACAAGGAAAAGGAAATGGCTTATGAGTAAAATAAAGAAATAAGGCATGGTCTTTATTTCCAGCTCTAGCAGAAGATTTAAGAAGTCATTTAATATTTTTGTATGTTTTTGCTTCCTTGTCTGAAAATGGCATGATAAAGGTGTAGAGGAATACTCAGCTAATTCTGCTAAGGCTGCAGAGTTTTTGAGACCTGTGGATGTGTCAGGTGGAAACAAATGCAATTTATTTCAACATGAGAATTTCCCTTATTTAAATTGACTCAATCACCATGCTACTTACTTTTTTATCTAAAGCATAAAGCTATTGAGTAGCTCATTTTTTTAGGTCATAACTTTTATCAGTCATACAAAATGGTGGAAAAACTAGAAATTAATCTCATTTTCATGTCGTACAAGAGAGACCACTTTGAAAATCTATATTTAGTTCATTTCGACTCTGAGAGAATGTGGAATTTCTACCAGAAATGTGCTACAGCAATAATTTCCAGACATTATCCAAAACAAGTATAATTATTATAGATTTGCAATCAAAGTAACATTTGGAAGCACTGATTGCTTGAACTCAAAAAGCTTATTTGGAAATCCCTGAATCAACTAAATTTCACAGGTTTTTAATTGATGGTCTCTGTCCTTCCTGGCTATCCCACCTATTTGACTTTGGAAATGCTTTTAGAGCTCTCCAGAGATCCTACTCTTTGGGGTAATATACAGGTGAAGTTCTTTGGAGGTACTTTGGTTGAGATGATTGAAAGAGAGCATTTGGGTTTGACATTTGAATCTGGTTTAATTTCATGTTACAGCAGAAGGTGAAAAGTAAATATTATTCAGTACAACTGTCTTCAATTAATCCTATTTTTTCTACTGGAAAGCAACTTTATTTTTAAAATATGTATCCCATTAGGATCGAGCATACCATTAGTTTTTATTTATTTTGGATTAGAACATTTATTGTCCCATGGTGAAATATTTAAGAACCAGTCTGTGCAAATGAAACAAACAGCTAAAAATAAGTGAATAATGAATTAATAAGATGCATGTTACTTACTAAAGTGTCTCTAAGGATTTATTGCCTTAGTGAAAAGAAAATTAAATACCATGTGTATTTTTCTGGTGGAAAATCAGTCATCAGGAAGATACTGTCTTTGCCATGGGTAACCTCTCTGGAAACAAATACAGAGAAGAAAAATCTGAAACCACATGAATTTTTCATCTAGGAAAAAATACTGAGAGTAGCAGGATTAACCTTCTTTTAATTAATTGATAAGCTTTTATCAAGTTAGACAAGCACCATGGATTTGGAAATTGTATCCCTAACATATTATTTTAGTAACTAATTTTGCTGTGCTAAGAAATATGGATACATAAAGCAGGTGAAAGGAGGAAGTTATTTGAGATCCAGAAAGGAAACTTCTAATGTTTCTTTTCAAGTTTGCAAGAACTCAAGGGACTTGTTTGCAAGGTATTATATAAGAGAGAGGAATGAGCAACCTTTCAAAGTGCAGGCCTTCTGAATACAAAATCAGTGCAGATTTCAAAAACAAGTAGTAACCAAATTCATTCCACCTTTTCCTCCTCAGCACTGAGGCTGCATCTCAAGTGCTGTGCTCAGTTTTGGGCTCCTCACTACAAGAAAGACATTGAGGTGCTGGAGCAAGTCCAGACAAGGGCAACAGAGCTGGGAAGGGTCTGGAGCACATGTCTGATGAGGAGTGGCTGAAGGAGCTGGGGGTGTTTAGCTTGGAGAGAAGGATGTTCAGGAGAGATCTTATTGCTCTCTGCAACTACCTGAAAGGAGGTTGTAGCCAGGAGGGAGTTGGTCTCTTCTTCAGGCAGCCAGTGATAGATTGAGAGGAAATGGCCTCAAGTTGTGCCGGGGGAGGTTTAGATTGGATATTAAGAAAAGTTTTTTAAGTGAATGAGTTGTTAAGCACTGGAACAGGTGGCCCAGTGAGGTGATTGAGTCACCATCCCTGGAGGCATTTAAAAGAGGTGTAGATGGGGCACTTGAGGATGTGGTTTGTTGGTGGACTTGGCAGTACTGAGCTAATAGTAGGTCTTGATGATCTTGGAGGTCTTTTCCAACCTAAATGATTCTGTGATTCCATATTGTACCTTTATAGAAAAAAGGATGCCTCCTTCATACCTGATTCTAACTTTGAGTTTTAGGCTATGCAGTCCACACACATTACAACGTATAGGATAAGAATAATAGGAATCAATTAGTCCAGTGAATTCGCCCAGCCTCATGGTGATAATAAGAGTGAATGTGCCAATGCTTTTTTTTTTTTTTGGAGGAGAAAAGATGTGATTTTGAATATTAGATCTCTGTTGAGCTACTAATCTCAGTCCTTCACAAGGCATCCCTACACATCTGTAGTTTTGTAAATCTCCACATTGTCAACTCTTAAAGAAAAATTTGATCAAGTGTATCTGAGGCTTTCCCCTAGATACTTCTTTTATTAACGTCTTGCCTGTTTTACTTGTTGGTTCTTACAGTTTTTGCATGACAACTTCAAAAGCTATTTTACAGTCCTGCCCAGATAAAAGTGATTGCTTCATAGATGCAAAAAGCTGCCTTTGAGCTAAGTTGCTTACTGCAACTAAATCAGAATCAAGTAAAGAATCACAGTGTAAATAATAGGCTAAAGATGGTGGTTTATGTGGCTCTGTGACTTAAAGAATTAAAATACTTAATTGTCTGTGTTACTTCTACTTTAGAACTGTGGAGATTTGTTTCATTTATGTAAAAATTAGTTGGAATAAATGATCTGCTTTCTTCTTACTTAAATCTAACTGTGCAAAAGACAGAAATGTCTTAAAAATTGAGACAAGAAAAAATTTAATTCCTCAAACTTTGGCTTTAAAAATGTTTATTTCTGTCCTGTTTAGTAGTGAATTTGGAAAAGAGCCATAACAAGTGAACTTCAAATTGGCTTTTCAAAATGGGAATTTGAAAAGATATAGTTCTTCAGAAAAAAATAATATTTGCACATAAAAATCCATGTTTTCACATAAAGGTCTTTGTTTGAGTAGAACAGTTTTTATTAGCCAGTAATATGTGGTTTCTTTTATGGATTTTCTTTTGAAAGCAATTATTTAAATGGAAAATCACACAAGTTAAAATGCTTTCTAGAGACCTTGCCCTTAAATAGGGTAGTTATGAAGTGTAGGTTAAACCACATTGATTTTATATTGTGTTACATAAAACTTCAGAAGACTATCCAGGCAGAAAGATTTGAAGCACCATATGCATCATCTAGTTATGTATAGGCATGGAAAATTAACTGACTGATAATCTAAACTCATAGGCAGTTGCCTGTAGTTACGGTTTTTGATATATCTCTAGAGAAATTTGGAAGAAATCCATCAGGGGAAGATTTTCAGCTTTCTTACAAAGTCTTTTTCCCCCCACTATTTAAACACAAAAATTAAGAGGCAGATATCTGGGTGACAGCTATTGGAAATAGAATGCAAGAATTTTTTATGAATGGGAGTAGGATTATTCTTAGCAATTTATGTCAGGCTTGTAAAACATCTTTCGCCTACTCTTTCAGAACTACAGTAAGAGATTCACATTGGGCTTGAAAGACAAATTTAGCTTTCAATTATCTTTCTTCCTTTTTGTTCCTAACGGATTGAACAGCATATGATGCTACCTCAGTAAATAAGGTAGTTACCTATGCTGGAGAATTGGTGATTTCACCATGTTTCTCTTAGCTTCATGGGGAAACAGGATGAGTCTGGCTTTTTAAAGTTCCAGCAGCTTGGCTTCTGAGTGGAATTACCAACTCTCCTGGATTCTCCAGGGCAAAGATTCATCTTAGGAAACAAGATTAATTGCTTATGGTACCTCTGAAACCCATGAAACCTTTCAGAAAGAGCTTCCATGAGAAAGTCCTCTGCTCATTTTGAATAGGGTCCTAGTGGAGTCCTATACAGGATGTGGTATGGTTGTAGACTTCTTCAAAACATTGTTAAGCCTATAAACCAAACTAGATGATTCTTTTCTTTTGAAAAAAAGTTTTAGTTAGGATTTACTTCTATGAAACTTTCCTGAGGGCTGATATTTAGCTGGACTGCAGTCTACTGCAAAAGGGGACAACTGAGTGCTCTCTTGAAGTCCTTAAGCAAATGTTAATTGCCTACACTAGATAAGGACAGTAAGTGCTGGAGGAAAGATGCTGCCTGCAACCTTGTGGTAAATAATCAAGGATTGACTAGAACACAAAGAAGGTAACGCTTGGCTAAAGTTAGACTCAAAATGAGATGTTGCCTGTGAAAATCTGAGCTTAGAGCAAAAACACATGATGGTTGGGGATTTCTGCTAGCTAGAAAATCTTTCTAATAAGAAAACAAGGACTGGCAGGGTAGTGCTACTTTTAGCAGGGATTCTGCTCCAAGGCTCGGGCTTGGGCTATGCATGGAAGCTGTGACTTTTACTCTCTTCTGTAGATTTTATTTAATGAGCTGTAAATGTTATGTGTGAATAACCATTTTAATATTTCTAAGGCTGTCTGCCATGCCAAATACTGAGTTCACCCTCAGATAAGCCTATAGACTATGTAAATTGCTTGACAGACTTCACATCTAAATACTGAAATATTGATACTGAATTGAAAAGACCTGTTAAAAATGTGTGAATGCAGACTTTGTAATTTTCATTTCAGCTGCTTTTGTTCCTAAGAAAACAATTTAAAGGCAAATTTTGTAGGAATTATTGAGGATTGGTTAGCATATATGTCCACCTATCTGCAGTCTCATACAGTCTCAAGCCTTTTGAAAAATTATTGGTGTTTTGTAGCGAAGTGCTAGTGCAAAACCAAGTCTCAGTCAGACAACCTAAAGAGATGTAGGAGTTGATGCAGCAAAAATATATACAATTAATTTGGAAAAATGCTTCAATGATAGTTTTACAGCTCATGAAAATGTCTGTTTTGAAATTTCCCATAAGAATCGTTAGGAACATGAGGCTTGGAGTAATCTTAGTGGAGCTTAGTGACAATGTTTTTACTCTGTAGGCAAAATACTGCAGGAATTAAGAAATAATTTGCTCTCCTTTCCGGAGTGCTGTGGAAAAAAAATGGGGCTGTGAGCTCTTCTATGTTTTAACAATGAGTATCTTCTGTTTCTTTTTGAAATAGCCAAGTGGTGTATCTAACCAGAAACTAAACTGGGTCACTGAACTTCCATGTGTACTTCCCCTCTTCATGATGGCATTAGAAAAGTATAACTGACCTTCAGTCATTTGTTTGCAGACTAAAATAAATCAATGGGGAAACCATTCCGTGTTTACCTGCTGATTTTGAGCATTTCATCCTGAATCGTAATGCATGATGTCTGCCTATGTTCCTACCTGCACTGGTTATGCTAAATGAACAAAGTTAAAAGTTTCAGTAAATGAATTAAGATTAGTGCTTTATTAAAATGCCTATTGAATTTTTTTCTTTAAACTCATATCAAGCAGAGAGGCTTCTAGATGAAAGCTGGTTAGCCCAATGGCTTGGGAGAGGTTCAAGGCCAAGCACTGAAGTTTGTGGCATGGGTCCAATGGCAAGTGAGAACTCAGAATTCACAAAAAAAAGGGAAAGAATAAAAGTTGTAACCTTGTTGTAAAAATTGCACAAGATCATCCCTTTGCAACACAGTTCATAAAAATAAGGAAGCTAATGTTTATATCAGCACTCAAAGTGCCTGTCACTCAGCTGTTGTGGCTGCATAGAGTAATTCTGAGGGAGGATGAAAAGGCAAAATTGTTCCTGTCTTTATTACTTGGTGGGAGGAATGTTATGGAATCACCCTCCTTGTTGGGCTTGTCTGGTGCTGTCTGGAGCACAGTAAGGCCCAAAAGGTCCATCTACCAAAAAATGAAAGGAAATGCTAATGCATCCAGTTTCTTTATCATCCTTAATCCTCAGGTCCTTTTAGAAGGTACATTGCCTGGTGGTTGCTGGTATTTGTATTGCATTCTCCTTTGACAAGACAGAGAAGAACCTCTGCAGCTGCTGAAATGAAACCGCTGTGGCCCTAGATTGTGCTTTGCTCTTTGTGGTGTTTCTAAGGGCATGAATTTTTTCCTGAAACTGCTTTAGTTTGTTCCTTCATGTCTTCTTCTTGCACTTGTCTTTATGTACCTTTCACATGCAGAGGAAGGACATCTCCAGCAAAGCTTCCCACTTCTCCCAGCTTTTCTCTGTAGAACTAAGTCAAAGAGTTTACATGTTCCGGGACCATTCCACAATGACAGAAGAAAATCTTTGGGCTGAGATGCTGCACCCTTTAAGAATGCTTATTTCTCTCCACTATCTATAAAGGGAACCTGGATTAAGGTATCTATGGTCCAGGCATCTACATTTAATCATTAATGTCAGCCTAATGCTAATTGTCTTTTCTTTGGATTCCACATAAAATTAGTTATAAGGATAAAAGAGAGAGTAGTTCTTCCAGATTTACTCTTCTAATGTTACTTCATTGATGAGGTCTAAGGATGAAAAGGAAGAAACTGGTTGGCAGGACCTGTTGGTTAAACGCTATGTTAGAGCACTGTCAAAGCCTTGCTTTACCTGACTGCAGAGAGGTAAAGTAGCTCAGAGGAAGGCAAGTTTCCATAGTGCCAACCTTCATGTAAGCAAGTTCTAGGAATATTTTCAGAATGAGCATGGAGAACCCATATTCTTGTTTTTGAGTATGTTAGCTCATTGAAATGGCAAGGAATGTTGTCTTTATCAATGAGTGAGTGGTTGTGTGTGTATAATTTCTATGTAATGCATATATTCATTTATAACACATAAATTATAATGTGTATATGCTTATGTGTAATTTTGATGTATTTTAGAGAGAGAAGGAATCAACTACTATGTAACTGTTTTAATTTCACATAATCCATGCCATCTACTTCCATTCTGCCTGAGTACTAGACACTGTGTATCTTTTAAGCATAAAGCTACAGGGCTTAACAGATTAATTGCTGTAATGTAAAATGACTCCAGTGTCCCTGCAGATCATGCTCTGTGAAAATTGCAACTAATTAAGGCTTGTTGGCTATCCAAGTTGATGCAAGTAGAAATAACTATATGCAAAGCTCTATTTTTATAATGAATTACCAAAATAGCATTTTCTCTAAGCTTTTTCAGAAATTTCTCACATGTTTACATCAAATAGATATATTCATCTAAAATTTTGAAGCAATTAAGCCATTACTAATTTCTTGGACTTGAATTATGCTAAAACTTCTGGGGCCGGGACTTGTCACTTCAGAGTTTGTGAAATTCTGCCCTCATTGCAATTGAAGCCTCGGTACTACCACAGCTGAGTTAATAGAATATAGGAATCTTTTGATTTCATATATTTAGGAAGTGCATTAAGTAATATATTGATGCTTTTACTTTGCTTATTCTGAATAGGGCAAATTTTACAAGGACTTTCTTAAAAATTAGCTGTTTCCTCTTTTTACTTTCACACATGCTTTACTAATATGACATGTTAATTTGCATCTTCCCATGCAGTAGATGTTGTAAAACTGTAAAATTTGTACATTTGTTTGTCTCTGAAAAATGTTACTTTTATACAGGCTTATTTTCTTATGAGAAATATTTCATATTTATCAGGGAAATAAAAAGCCCTTTTAAATGCAAGGACAATACACATTAAAAAAAAAAAAAAGAAACTGAATGTAAAGCCTAAAAATCATTTAGGCAGTGATCTGGGTCTGCACATCTTTGTTTTTGAATGAATCCTGGTAGTTATAGAGAGAAAGAGCTTAGTAGTTGTTGAATTGTAGGTTCTGAAGCTTTCTGTACTGAACTGGTGGCAGTTCAAAAATGTATTTAAAGAAACTGTTAACTGCAGTATTTATGAGTATTTACAAATCCTTAATGTCTACTTAGCAGCAGTCAAATAACAAGATGAACAGATGTCTCTCCCAAGCTTCTTAAAAAGAGCTTAAGAAGAGGGGGAAATGACTTATTAAGCATAACTAATGCTGCACAGACTACTTCTCTCTTCATCATAAATTCACATTTGCATGGTGTGGTGACATTCCAGTTATGAATAAAGCAAACCTGTGCTTGATTACATCCTGACTGTGGTACATTTATAGTGCTAGCCCTTGGCATAATCTCTGTGATGTTTGCATGTTTAGGAGAGTTGCATGCATCTGTTTTATTTTCAGGTTTTCAGGTAACCTTTTCAGGTTATTTGGGCATATGGAAAGGAGGCAAAACATAGCCCAGACTGTTGTGAGGCTGAAGAGCATCAGGAACCTGGCAGAAAGAAATTGCTGCTAGTCTCAGCATCTCACACATTTTTAAGGGGCTCTGGGAAGGTTTTCTCACTTTCTTCAACACAGCCTCTGCAGTCCAGGAGGCAAGGTGACTTTTGGGGACTGTCTCCTGACACCTATCCCAGTCATTATCTCCAGCTGGGTGATTTTTCCTAGTTGCTGATGTAGGCCTGTGATTAAAAAGCATTAGCTCAGAACATATAGTTTGTTCTAAAGGTTTATCTAATGCAATTTGTACAATGCATAGTCATCCCTGTCTCGTTTATCTAATATGGATGGAAAATAACTCAGGTTATGAAATTTGCAAGAGAAGCTTGTGGCCACAACATTTTGAAAATAAAATGCATGATTATTGTTTATGCTTTTTTTGTTCTTTATGCAAATTGGCTGATGAAAAATGAATGCAGTATTTTTTCTGTAGGGAAACTGAAATCCTTTACCCTGCACAGCTCTAGGTCATCAGTAAACCTGAATGGCAGCTTCTGTCTGGTTTCTTTTCTGTGGTTTAGCATGGAGAATGGCAATAATTGTTTCTGCTTTAATAGATATGTTATTACCTAATCACACCGTGTCATATATACCATTAAAGTAATGTTGGAAGTACTTGGATGTGGATGCTTATGTAGAGATTCCCACTTCTGCCTTTCAGTACATTTCACATCCAGGGAGCAATGTCTCTGCACTGCCTCTCTGAAAAATACCATGAGGGTGTCCTCTATTTGCTGTGCTCCTTCTGCCTTTAGATTTTCTGGTAAATCACACCTCCTCCCTTGCTGAACAAGCCTTTAAATTTTGTTCTGGGAATCAGAAAACTCTTCAGCTCCCACATGGATAAGCTATGCTCTGTGCTGTAGCACATACCTTGTGCACTCACTGTGTGCCCTTGGACTGTAACTCCTCGTGTGTTTACCTGTCTCACTTCATAGAGGAGCACTATTGCTCCTTCCCTTTGACATGTGCAACTTGCCTCATAAAATTTTCTGTTGACTATTGACCACAAATTTCTTTGATGACAATTTTGGTGCTGTCAAGGAAACAATAGCAATCGTTTGCTTGTATCTCTGGGACAATGTAGGCAGACCATCAACAAGAATACCAAATGCATCCTGTTTAAAAATGCTCTGTGGTATTAAGAATTGAACATTTCCATTCATCTATGTTGACTAGGTCAACATGTGATCAATGTTATGTCATTTTCTGAGTCTGTTTATAGTTTCTGTTCTCATTTTTCCTGACAGTAACAAGAAAATCATTGAAAACAAAGCTGTTCAATGCATTTGTCATCTATCCCATTCAATGCTACCAACAGATGTGTTTCATACAGAAACACATTTTTGAATGTGTTAAGACTGACTTTGTCTTCTTGCAGGCTGTTCTATTTCACCATAATGACGTACCATCCCATCACTTTTATGTAATAGGTGGTCTTGCTTCATAATGCGTTTGTTAATTTTTCCCAGACTTTGCCTGGCCAAAGTTAAAGCTCACTGACATTCAAAAGTCACCTGGAAATCTGATAAGGACTTGTACGTTTTTCAAAATTTCACTAAGTCTAGAAATTAGAAGCAGGATTTTGTTATTAAGGGCTTTGGTGGCTGGTAGATGTAATGGGAACACTTAGGACCCTTTTCTGGAGCAATGCCTTTGCCTTTGGAAGAATTCTGACAATATCAGGGGTTAATACTACTGGACATTTGAAAACACAGTATTCACTCATCTGTCAGATGACTGAATGAGGTACCATTGTTTCATAAGCAGCTTGCTCCTGTGGATTGGATAAAGTTCATACTGCAGATAGTGTTGCTAAGTCTTTGTTAAAGTTCTGACTAACCACCATCTTCCAGAAGCAATTCTTACAGGGAAAGGCACATGTTACCACTCCTCATGTTGTCTGTTTTTCAGTTCCTTGTCCAGTAGATTCTGGTTTCTTTAAACTTTCCAGGGAAGTTGCATTGGAGGATGTGGGAAACAAAGGCGTAAAAGAAGGTAAGGAGAGAGTAGTCTTGTGAGAAGATAAAAGCTTTTTGACTATTATGTGTGGATACATTACCTATACCTCTGACTGGTTTGAAATAATATAATGGATATACAGAAGCAAAACAATTACATTGCAGAAACTGAAAAATATTGAGACAGAAAGTCACATGAGATAACATCTACAGGAGGACAAAAGTCCCCCCATCAATTTCTGAATTTGCATGTGTTTTTCAAATAAAAATACTGATATTTTCAGTAGAATCTAAACATTTTATCATTTTACATGTGTGAATGTAAGTTAGAAGCAAAGTAGTTTTAAACAGCTTCCTCCAATTTTTCAACTACTGGGGAAGATCCTATATTTCTCTAATAGGACTATGTAAGTTATTTTCAAATGACAAGCTATAAGGTAAGGGAAAGAAACTATAGCTGTTTTTCCACCAAGGTTTTGGTGATTCCATTGAAGAAGTCAGGCAGTGACACATGGAAAGAGAGCCCTGTATACAAATAAATCATTCTTGACATATCCCTTAGGCAGTTGGCTTTCTTATGCTATGCAGTGCACTGGGACGTACTATTATTATTTCCCATGTGATTATATGTGTGCATATGCTGTCACTTTCCATTGCTGGAATAAGCTGTTTGAGCTGGATTTTTTAAATATTCCCTATTTATTCATCAATGAAAAGTCAGTTTGATGCAAATGAAGGCTTTACTGAATTTCATTAGCAAGGAAAAATAATCTTTCTCTCCGCTGTCCCATCTCCAGTTGTACAGCTAAGGTGAGTCAACAACCTCTGAGGTGTTGCCTTATTTGCTGGAAGCAGTGTGAAGTAAAATAAAAAAGGTGCAGATTTAGCTGTCCATTTCCATTCTGATTGGCTCCAATTTGAATGTGTTGAGTGTTAACAGCTAGCACTGAAACCCAAAGGAGCTGTGTGATTATTCATTATCTCCCCACACACAGACCTAAGGAAAGATACCTTTGCATGAAGCGAAGATAATTGTCTTTTGTAAATCACCATTTGATGCCCTGTGCAGTTTTCAGGGTGATTTTGTTTGTGGTTTTCTGTCCTTCCATCTCTTCTGATTAGAGCCTGGCAAGATAATGATGTTTTCACTGTATTAAATCAGGACTAAGACCTCTGTGACTCCTAGTCACAATCATATCTGGTTTATCCTGGACAAAAGAAGATTCTGGTTATGTTTGTTTGTTCATGAACTCTGCTCTGTCATATTCCTTTGGACAATTACAATTTCTCACTGGCTTTAAGTGCTTGTTGTAGGGGGAAACACAGTGTTTAGCCTCCTTGCCAATTTAGGGAATATATCACACTCAGTATTTTGCACAAGTAGTTTCTGTGGCAGATTGATTATTCTAGTAAATATTGCTGAAAGTTTTATTGCTGAAAATGGACCCTTTTTTAGTTGATTACTAGGTGTTTCAGGATGTGTGTTGCTGTGGAAAGGCATAGAGGTTGTACAGGTTGGCTACGGTGAGGGAGGAGTGACTTCCTAATACAGCAACTCTTGTTTGCCCTGAGGTTGCTGTTGTTTTCCACCTGTAATCACTAAGTTGTGAAAGAAGAGAGGAGATTTCATCACCCAAATTCAGGCATTTCAATAACCAGCCACAGCCAAGGGTTTATCAGACAAAGCCATATGTGATATTGGCCTATGGCAGTCCTGTGTTGTCGTGGACCCATCATTTTCCCTTCCACTTTGCTCCCTTTGCAGTTTTGCCACAAAGCTTTGTGCAGCTGTGCTGTGAATTGGTTTTGGAAATGAATGACTGAAGAAGTGCGTGAGCTGGGAAAATCTGAGTCAGAAAAACAGTGTTTCTCATGAAAACACAGGCAAATTCAAAGGATCGTCTTCTGAGGAACCTTATAAAGTCTGTGAAGAGAGTGATTCCTTGATAATTCTCTTTCCTCTACAGAGGGAAGTGGTTGGAAGTTAAATGGTGTCTTCATACCTTATAAAACAGCAGAGGAGCCCGAAGTCTGGATTGCCCTTCTTTGTGGCTGTAAATATGGATTTCATTTTAACAAGCCTTCCTATGCTCACAAAATATGAAGTGTCATGTATCTTGTGCAAACCAAGTTGCTACCAATGATATGAGCAAAACGGGATCTTTCTCTTGCATTTATTCATTTTACATTTAGTGGTTCAGCAGTACCTGCTCTCTCTGTGCTTTATGAGAGAAAATAATGTAACTTAAAGATATTTTGTGTTTCTCCTTTAGCAGCTCCGCATGCCTGAGACTTCTGAGATTTTCCTTGTCCCCTAGGTCTTGTAATGGCTTTTCCTGCTCGCGATTAATAGTCACTGTGCTTTGGCTGCAGCTGCTTCAGAGCCTGCTCACTGAGCCAGTGCTTTGGGCAGAGGAGAAGTGAGAAGCCACAGCCTGAGGGGTTGCCTTCAAAATGCACCTAGCACTTGGCTGGTGACTTCAATCAAATTTATTTCAAAGTATCTCTGACTAGCTGTGCAGGCAGTGTGAGTTATCTTGCTGTCAGATGTGCATGCTGGATCTGACCCATTCAGACCTCAGAAGGTTATTTCAGCCTTCTATTATTAAAGTGTTTAAAAATAAACTGTGGCTTTCAGCCGCTGTCCAAGGTGAGTGGATGGTAAATGCGACCTTCCCTGCTGGAAGCACAGCTGAGAGCCTGAGGATTCAGCTCTTTCCACATTGTCAGAAGGAGGGTTATTATTCACCATAATCAATTATCAGACCTTTTTGAGTGTTATTAGATCAGTTGTGAGGAAGGAAGGAAGACTTCACTTGACTCTGTGGGTTGCATAGGGTACATAGGAACTCCCTAATAGGTGAAATTATGGGTCCATCCTGGTCAATGTTCTTTGATAACTTCAGATAAGACAGCAGCATTTATTTTCTTTTCTTTCTCCTCTTTTAACTGTGGGATCTGTCTTAATACAGTAGAGGCATAGCTCTGTGTTTCAGATAGAAATGTTTTAGGATTGCAAATATTATGTTAGAACTTAGAGAAGAAGTTTATTTGGAAGTGAGAAATATGCCTGTATTCATGTCTGTATGGAGGTGGTAATTTGAAATGATTTTGTTTGATATGGTATACATACTGTCACTTCAAATGCATGTTATAGATTTTTCTGCAGAGAGGGTATGGGGAAAGAATGGAGACATAACTTTTTAGTCCTTGTGGTTATGTGTACGTCAATGCCTTAACAAATAATTTAGATGAAAGTATTCAACCTTAAGTATAATTCTGGCAAAGCCAGAATTATGATTTTATAGCTAGGCCCAAGCATGTGTTTTAAGAGACTATTGAAGAAATATATGTTTTGTATAACTCATTATTCCATAGTTTGAATAATTCATAATGAGTGTCATAGTGGGTCCACTTGAGTATGAAATTGAGTAAAGCAACCATTTCAACACCAAAAAGAAAATGCAGTCAAATTAAGTATTTGAATGTCTTCCTTTATTCCTTGTGTACATTGCAAATGGAGCAATAGTTAAATGATAGATCCACAAAAGAGTCCCGTAGAATTGAAATTGTGCAAGCACCATCTGTTGTCTTTCGAAACTCTCTCTTAATGGTATCTTATATGTTACCTTCATAGTCAATGGCAAAAACGCTTCTCTGCCTCATTTTAATTTTTTCTTTCACTTATCTTCCCCATCTAACATCTTCCGTTTCAGCCCCTTAGTCAAATGTATGTTCTCAGAGTGGCAACGTCTCAACTTCCATGGTCTCCTGTGTAAGGAATTCCAATTGGTGTCATGCCCATGTTGTTCCCATGCTGCAAAGCAATGGCTGTAAATTGGAAACCTTACTGCTGAATTATCTAACTCAGCCACAGTCATGTACTCTGAGGGCCAGATGCTGACACATCATGGGCATTCGTGGAGGCGTTCTGTGGGCTGAAGTGTGCCTCACCTCCTGTGTGCTTGTCTCATGAGACGTGCTTTTCACAGTGACTGCTCATTGCATGAACTTTCAAAATGACAGTCGTGGACTTGTACTGATAGTTACACCCTCCTGCTCCGTGACAGTGCCCCTTTTGCTGCAATTTTTCTTGCTACTGGCTTCTCTGACCTTCCTTTAACTCTTCACTGCTCCCTGACTCTCAACTATCCCAATGTTTCATTGAGAAGACCTGCAAGAAAAATACAGTTCTGGAGAAGATTGTGTAAAATCCAGGGTTTTGTTGAAGGTTAGGACAACAATTATTATTTCCCTGCCCTCTACTTTCCCCCCATTGTATTTTAAGAGGGAGGTGCCTGAAGGTGAAGAGACATAGTCTGTGTGGAAACAAACAAATTCGCCCTTTTGACTTGCAGAGGTGGAAAATAAGGAGAGGTTTCAGGGAGGGCTCTGTCTTGATCATCTTCTGATCTTTGAACAGTGAAATATAGAGACTCCTCAGTCCCGTTACTGAGTGGTGGCAGATGAAACAAAGGAAGGAATGCTGTTTTAGCATTATATGATAACAGGTTTGATGGAATTCTTCCTTTCCATTGGCTTCCTGCTGGTTTTGGTGGTCAGTCAGACATAGCAGCCTCAACCCCACAAAAGCTGAGAAAGGTAATAATAAGCAGGCTAACAAAGCATGGTGCAAATATCATAGCTCTTCATGTGAAATTTGGGCAGAACATTCTGATCATAGTTTGTTTAGCATGCTCAAAGAGCCTTTCTGATATATAGTGTTGATGTATCAGGGTCGGGGAGGGCTGCACAGGGTGGCTCTCGCCCGGATCGAGTCTCTGGTCCGTGTAATCCCACCGGATCTGGTGCGCCCAGCCCCCGAGGTTCCGTGGCATGGCGTCAGTCTCCAAACCACATCAATTCAGCAGGAATATCGTGAGATGAAGGAAAGAACTGGACTCCATCTCTGTTCTGGCAGGGAGGTTTATTTGGGGTACAGGGGAGAGGGTCACAGGGAAAGGAGAAGGGGAGGGAAGCAGGAGTGGAATAGGGGCTGCCAGCCCAGAGAGAAGACCTCTCCCAGATCCAGGCTCTGTCTTTTAAGGGGAAGGAGAGGGGACAGGGGCGGGGTCTCTCTGAGCCAGTCCCAGGAGGATGAAGGGAAGACTGCCAAGAGGGTATACACCAGTAGGTTTTCAGATACAGCAGAGCATATTTTAAAATGAACTAATAGTACACCGAGCGGGGAACCAAAGGGAGCACATAGAGATCTGAAAATTGCATTACTACATAGTGTCTCAAAGGGTGACCACAACTTGCTTATTTTTTCATCTGCAAAAGGAAGGCACCTGGTTTTCTTATGTCTAATTAATTACAGTTAAATATTTGTAAACAGATGGAGACAATCTATACAAGGGAGGTAAAGATAAGCCTTCTTGGAAAGAGAAAAATATTTCCCTTCAAAAAATGGAATCATAAATGTATGGGAATTTAACTTTACAGTTGAAATGAAAATTAATGCCACTGAAGAACTTTACATTATCTGAAAACAAATTTAAAAGTCAAACCAAACAATGTTGTACCACTGCTCTAGGAAAATATTTTCTTAAATTGAAGTTGTTTCTATGTCTCTGCAGCATAGTGGTAATTAATCCCTATTTGATATGTGAAAGGCAAAAAATGAAAGCCATAGGAGTTCAAATCACATGTAAACCTGCCTGTTAAGACTCAGGCAGTTTTTTAACATTATTATGTGATGTTTAGGGATGAAGGACAAGGAGAGTAAAGCAACTAAGTACTTCAAGGATTCTGAGAGCTCCCAAGGCATTAGTTCATAAGTCAGACATCCTTTCCCCTTGGGAGGCTTACTGATGGAATCAAATGAGAAGACAGAGTGCTTCCTTTCTTTTGTACTCTTACTTTTGAAGCAATAGGGAAAGGACTTAATCAGGTACTAAATTTTTGCTTTGATTTTCCTCTTGTAACGAGTATGTGTTAGATTATTTTAAGCAGTAGTTATTAGATTTTTGTTTTACTTTGCTTTGTCTTGCATTTATAATTCCATAGGAAGATGCAGTCTGTATATGGGTAAACTAAACATGTAAAAATAAAAGGGAAAGTATCACAGATACTTTTTAATTATATGCAAAGCATATTTATTTGTTAGAGTATGAAGTTAACTAATGCCTTCAAAGGCTGTCAAAGTTTTTTGATTTATTTTACTTGAATTTTACTAATTTAAATGCTTCTAATTCCTAATTGCTAATAATTTCTTAGCTTTGAAGATTTAAAGAGTTATCTACAATGCAATATTTGCTTCTTTTGAACTTTTTTTTTTCGTTTGTTTCAGAACAAAAAAGAATATAGAGGCTAAAGGTGCATCTGCCAGGCAACAAATCAAAGTTTTCTCTTTATATGCTGAAAACCTAGAGGTATAAATAGATGCAGTTATCAGTGATTCTGAAGATCGGCAATTTGAAAAATTAAGTTTTCACTTTATAGGGACATTATCTCAGTTAATGCTTACACACAGTGGTTATAAATCTGCTTATGTTAGTTTATACCTGTTGCTGATTCTTACACAGGAAGAGTTCACCAAGCAAAAAAATAACCATCCACCTGTTGTGGGTATATTAAAACAGTTACTCTTTTCTATTCATCTGTTCATTTTTGCAATTATTACATGCATATAAAGTCCTGAAACAAGAAATGCAAAATATGTTACAGTAAAATATATCTAACTTAGGAATATGTATTAATGATAAAATATCTAGGAAACAGGAAATTGGTTGTGAATATTATTGACTCATTTATCAGATATCTTGAAGGGAAATATTAGCGTTGGTCTCTGTGTATCATGGCTATGTGTATGTATTTTGTGAAACAAGTTCATAAAAACATTCAAGAGTGCATTTTTAATAGAGCTAGAGTATTGTGGTTTATGTTTTTTTTCTAAATTAGTTTTTCTATGGTACCTTAATAGGTTATTTTTAGATATAGTAACTGCAGTAACAGCTATGCAGCACTGTATATTTTCAAAGCATTGATACAATGGAAAAAATTTGAAAAATCTTTTTGAAAAAGAAAGTGATCTTTTTTTATTTTTCCTCATAAAAGAAATGGTGTGGTCTATAATTACTTTTCTTATCTTTTAATTCAGTGGCATCTTACCTTGGGAACATGAGGGAGGTTTAGGCTTTGTTAGTTCTGTATTCAGAGTGGGAAGTAGCCAGGTTAGACTGGATTTGGGTAAACCAAAAAACGTGATGGCAGTTTTAGTGAATTAGAGACATTCTTCTGAAAATTTATATAAGTGACTAGTGAGGATGCTACACCTAGCTGCAGCATGGGATGGGAGGGTAAGGATGGCTCTGACGTCCTGTAAGTAAACTCATTTCTCCTCATTAAGCGTCAGTTTCTTAATTTTTAAAACAAAGATGAAGAAGAGATGTGCTGTGATGGTTTGCTAATGTTTGTAAAAAAAGGTTTGTTATGCTACAGTCTCTCTTGCTCTCAGCAGCTCTCAGTGCCTCTGAAGAGCCCACTCTCAGCCCTGAAGTCTTCTGAAAGGTTTCACGTGAGTGTGTGTGTTAAGACACCTTCGAATTTCTGATAAAGCAATCTCTGAAAATCCAGCCTTGTTGGAAGGTCTCTGGGGAGACCTTCAGAACTCATGTTCTCTGAATCATGATGTTTAGCTTGAACAATAGCAAGGAAATCCAGGTTTGCCCCTGTAAAATAGAATTTTGCTAATGTAACAGGAAATATCACTGGTCCCTGTGGTTATAGGCACTCTCCAAATCATACTGTATCAAAGATGCTTGTCTCTTAAACTTTCCTGTGCATTGTTTTTCTAGAGCAAAATATTTCTCAATTTCTATCTAAAATAGGAAGGTTTGTTCATTACACTGCATTGTCACTCTAGGATAGAGGTTCATTTGTAGACTTAATATTAACTATTGTTTCCCTACCCTTGGTTGTGTACCTTCTTTTAAATAGAAAGAATTGGCCAGTCATTCAACCAACTAGAGTGTTTCTCATGATCAAATTAAGATGGCACACTTTTTCCTGATGAAACTGAAATGTTATTCTTTTGCTAAAATTTTCTTCTGATCTGGCTTTAACAATACATTGGGAAAATTATTTTAAAACCTGTCCTTATATTACAGTTTTCTTTAAAGTCTGACTTAGCAGAAATTTCTTTGGACATAATTTTAAATCTACTATATAGCTATAGTCTGAGATGCAACAAGCAGAAATTATTCTGTTGTGTTTCAGGGTCTGAGACAAACATGCAGATTTGAAAATAAAAAAAATTAATTTACTTTCAAAGATATGTGAAGAATGTGATGCAGTCTAGTCATAATGAAATTATTTCACAGGTAAAATAATCTCACCTATTTGTTTTTTTAATGAATTTTTACAAGTCTGAACATTTTGAATTTTCTCTCTAGTGTAAAATCTCATGTTCAATGTTTCAGACTTTCCTCACATTATGTGAATTTTACATCTGTACTCTCCATCTCCCTCTGCTCAAAACTAGGGTAACTGAAGCATAACAGTTCTAAGTAGAATAGCTGTCACTATCAAATCTACTGTCTTAAGAAATGTGCTCTCTGTGTAGGACATATTCTCAAGTTGTTTCAATGGTATTAGCATCCCAAGTGCATTAGAAGTGAAGATGGAAAGCATTTTCTCAAATGTTAGTGTGCACAGATTTGCTCAGACTGATCTTTCATAATCCACAAAGTCAAATGCCCACTTTCATGCCATGTGGTTCAGTTCTAAAGGAGACCTCTTCATGGGCCAGATGAATGGTAGCTTAAAATTGCCTCACTCTCTCTATTGGCTATACAAAGAGGTAGGAATTCTATGCAGATTCATTTTAAATGTCAGAGAACATCTATTTTCTGGAGCCCCAGTGAGCTTAAGGAGAACATAGACCTTAAAATTGCCCAAGTGGGGCAGCTCTGAATAAAGAGAACATGTATATTTCCTAGAAGATAATAAAGACGCAGTAAGGAGCCAGCTGGTAATTTTGGGCACCTCCAAGCTCAGAGGACATATGAGGTTACTCTTTTAGATCATAACTTTGATGGGTTTTGAGGACTATAAGTCTCATGTGGTATCTGATACCTCTGTATTTGGCCTTATTAACCTGGGAACCTGAGAAAGGCAGAAATTTTTAGCTAGGAAGGAATTGGCACATAGATGCCAATTTAGAAAAATAGGCAAGTGCTAAATTTTCAACGCAAGCTTATTTTCCACTAACTTTGATGAGAATTATTATTTCTACAATAGCAGGAACTTACAAGATGTAAGAAAACATCCTTTAAAAACACCTCTTTGAGATAACTTCCAGCCTGGTTATGGATTTCATAACATTCGCCATTCAAAGATGATGTATGCATGCACGTTTTAGGTACAGTAATTGTAATAGCGGCTATGTAGCACTTTATACTTTCAAAGCATTTCAAAGCACATTTTCATAGTATTATATATGGTTTCAACTGCCCTATCTCAGCACTTAAGAAACATACATCAAAGAGTTTTAAATCCCACCAATCCTACAAGCTCTGTTTCCCCCTTTCTACATAATTAAGTTAATCTTTCAAGGCAAGTTGACACATGTAGTCAATTGGTTACAGGGATTTTAAAGATCATATTTTATATTCTTCTAACAGGCTAGTAACTATGGTGAAATCTAACTTGGGAAATTTTCAGTCTGCACTGACAGTTCCTCATTATTAAATTCAAAGGGCATATATGCTGATTGATTTTTGATTAAATCCTTGTCTTCAGGAATTCTCTGTGTAGTTTATCTAGACAGTTTCTTTTACAGTCAGATATTAAGAGGGAATAATTCACTGTGTTGTGTACAATTATTTGAAATAATAGTGTTTTGATCATTAATATTTCCAGAACTCCAGACACTGGCAATGTAAGCTGCAATAAAAAGTTCATTATAGTTCATATTGTTATAATTTTCCTCATATTTAGCTGCTCTCATGCATTATTAGTTGCTGAGAAATTTGCAGGCAGCTAGAGAAACAAACAGCTACCTGGTGTGGAGCATGAAACCTGCATTTAGTGACAGCTGGCATCTTGACTGATGCACTATTTTGCTGAAAACATGGTATATAAACAGTTTATTGATGAAGGAAAAATTTTTAATTGGGAGTTTGACCAAGGTGAACTAGATATTAAGGAGAAGGTCATATGCCGAAAATTGTTTTACCAAGAAATGGCCTGATTATCTGCAAAATGAAATGAGGGACTTTGCATGACTGGTGGCTGAAAGGAAGAATCCAGTAGGGGCTACAAGATAAAAGATTTAAAGTCTTCACAGTGAGCTGATGGTGGGTCAGATGCAGCTCCGCCACTTTGAATCTGGACTTCTGAAATGGCTGAACCAAAATGGGTTTCTGTTCCCCCTGATTTTTACTATTGCAGAGCTACTTCTGCTCAGTGGTTTCCGGAACGCATGTACCTGTCTGTGTTTATCTCCACATGTTCTGGCATCCCTGTGGGGGAAGCATCCAAGGGAGGTGAGTCCGGGAAGGTGAGAGGGACTGGGACCTCCCACTGGGGACTAGGACCTTATGCCTAGGACTGTTTGCTGGCCCTTGGCTTGCTGAACCATCATGAGCAAGCCTTTCCATCTGGCAGCAGGGGAGCAGCTACAATGAAGGACAGATGTAGGACTGTTACATTCAGTGCAATTAGTCCAGGCTTGCAGTAACTTAAGTGTCTTATTGTTGACAATGGCACGGCTGTTGTTGCTATGAGAAACCAACTACATATTGGTAAGGGAGAAAGATTGCAGATAAATGTTTATGGCATGTTTATTTGCCTTTTTGTTAGGAAAGGAAACAAATTCATTGCCTAATGCAAGGTCAGGTTAAAGATAAGATGATTTTTTAATTGTTCATGGTCTCTCTTTTGATGTACTCTAAAACCATCCTTAATAGAGGATCTAGCATCCTGTGGAACTTACAGAGCAACCCGTAGCAATGGCATATTTTCAGTTATGTACATTTGCCAGGTAGAGATTCTGTCTTTTAAAAAGCAGCTATTTCTCCCTGTCCTTTGTTACCAAGTGTACAAGAGCAATTCCCAAAACTGTTATACTGGCAGAAGGAAACACTTCTTTCATCCAATGTTTTCCAGTTGTGGTGATTGTGATTGGCTCCTTCCTCACAGATTTTTCAATGTTAATTCACCACCTGCATACATGCATGTACAGCAGTACAAGGGTCTGATCTCATACACACACAGCTAGTGGTCTGAGTCTGAACTACATGTCTAAACCCAGTCTTTCTGTGGGAGGCAGTAGATGTTTGTAGAAAAATTGGTTTTGATTGTGGCACAAGTGACTGCCATAACATGTGTGAATGGCTAATTGTGTTAAATAGGTACTAATGATCACAGCATACATTCGTCGTGCCCCATTGTTCCCGAACCAGGATGTCTACTTGAGGAATCAGGACACTTCTACTTTTGACAGTAGTCAAAACATGGAATAGGTTATTACCTTTTCTTGGATCTTACATTTTCTTAATTTCTTAGAGTTTACTCCTTAGTCAAAATGTAGGCTGAAAATTCAAAATACGTCAGAACTGCACAGAATGTTCAAACACACATGAGAACACTTATATACCCAGAACAGGGAGAACTTCAGAAAATTTAAACCTTTGCCTCACTGTGTTTTTATCTGTGATTTAGACCAACTGTCCAAATTACATGTATCTGAGAAACAGGAAATTCTGAAGAAGTGCTACTTCAATACTTCATGGTGGCAGCAAGCCTCTGAAATAAATCATATTTCCCTATTTGCAGGTACCTTATTAAAAAATAATTAATCAGACACCGAATTGAAAAATTGTTTAATGTTTCTGTATCAAGTATGTGAGCCTTCCTTTGACTCCTAACCTGGGAATTCCTCCTGTCTCCTCTGTGAGCTAGTTAGCCCACATACAATAGCAGCTCTCAAGTCTAGCCTGAGGTTTAGAGTAAATTCATGCTGAAGATCAAAATGAAGCATCTAATCAGACAAATGCCTTTAATTCAAAACATTTCTGCTGGCATTTCATCGACTTCTGTTGCATCTAAGATAAGAATATCACCAGAGGTTGAATAAGGCTGTGTTTATTTTTTCATTTGTACTGAGCTACATTATGTGGCATAATTATTAGCACTATTCTTAGAAATTAGGACTCACTTTATGAAACTGATGTTTGGAAATAGCATCAACTGTTTTTCTCCTATAAGTCATTCCAGCTAGTAATCTTTAAAAAGACAGTGTCATAGTCTTAAAAGTGCCTCGAGGATAGATGGGTAAGTTTTATTTTAGTGATCTTTTCTGTTACACCAACCTATCCACTCACGCCTGGTTTACATTGACAGCTGAGTACTTTAAATTTGGCTGCTTTGGTATGTAAAGATTCCAATGGCTTGATGCATACGTATCATCCGGATTTAGTTCAATAAACACTTTTATCATGGCATTAGCTTAGTGGGGATATTTAGTGGGGGCCTGGGAGAATTGGAGCTTTCTCACATACTCTGTCACCATTTTGAACTTCATTTCAAGCTTACTTCTGAGGTAAATGTGTACGAGAATAATAATTAATGATTCATAGATCGGTATCTTGCTGTGTGTCTGCATATCTTACAAGTCTGGGCTGAATATATTTGTTGGGTACTTTGAAATTACATGAGTTTTTCCAGATTTAGTTTGAGTGAAAGAAAGATCTTGAAGTCCCTGTCCCAAGTAATGGATTTCAGGTTTTGTTTTATGGCTTCTCTATAACTTTATTACACCTCACAGCTGCAGAACAATACAGCAGCAATCTGTGGACATCGAGTGAGCTTATGCACATGTGGGCACGTAGAGTCAGCGTCACATTACCAAATCAATCTGCTTATTGTTATGTTAGCAAAGTTCTTAAGCATGTGCTTCATTGAAAACTCTGAGTTGCACAGTCACTGTCTCAGATGGTCTGACATTGCCAGGCTAGGTTATTTTTTTTTTGGTTCTCTCTCTCATTTCCTCAGTTCTATGAGATTTGGGTTTTTTCTGTTCTCCATTCCAACAGCATGAAACTTCATTGTGCTGTACTAAGTTATTTTGTTACTACACCACTGCAGCTGCATTTGTAATCAGGTCTTGTATGGTGAGGATCAGGCACTAAAGGACTACAAGCCTGAACCAGCTTATATTTTTGGAAGAGTGTCACTGATACTGGGAGCATTACAGGCAGCCTGGATTTGAATGAAAGGAGGGAAAGATGTCTTTGCCTGTGTGTGCTGTTGCTGCACTATAACATGGATCCATGTACACAACACTAAGTCTTACCTAATCGCCTACTGCCTCCCTAGTGTGCCTTGTAAATGCACTTTCAGCTGGTAAATGTTCTTCTGCTCTTGCATGGGACTTGCCTTATTGCCTTCTATGATCTTTCACAGGCCCAAGTTTTCAAATGGGCTGTTTCTGATGTCCCTGTGCATCTGTTCATAAATATAAATCGACCATATATATTGCATGAGCCAGTTTTATACACTGTCATTTCTTGAGCCAAGAAACCACCAAAATGTGTTAATATCTGGCTCTATTTACACAGAATTTGGCCCATTTTGCTTGGAAGTTTTCAACCTACCTTATATTCTTTCCTTGGAAAGCACAAGAACCTCACGTGCCAAACCAGGTATGGCAATGTCACATTGTGTCCTCTTTAGCCTCTTCCAATGTGCATATTTTGCTAACACAAAGAGCAGAAAACAAAAATAATAATGTCTTCTACTATTATTAGATTAAGTAAAATAAAAAGTACTTCAACTCAACCAGGACAGGTAGTGACTTTATGTTCTCCTGTTCTGGTTATCCAAAGTGGTCATGGATTTGTGACACTGGATAAGGTCATATATCAGCAGTCAGTTCTTCTGGAGTGGGCACAGGTCTATCCACAAGTGCACAAAAACCTTCTCAGGTTTCTTCATCCTCAGTTTCTAACATATGAATATTTGGATCACTAGCCAGTGGTAGATAGAAAAGGATTTAGTATTAGACACTTGAGTGCTTTTTCTGGTCATATTTTGTGTAATTTTTCATGCATTTGAAATAAACTGTTATTTTGAAACATACATTTTCACGCATTGCCCATCACTTCATATCTGAAGCATTATATGACTTGATAGCATGCTTGTAGCCAAAATATTTAATGAAATCCCTGCAAGTGACATGGGAAATAAAATTTCCTTTATTTTTTAAATGTAGGCCTTGGTGATCAAAACTCCATCTTAGCTGCCCTGACATATATTTCAGTTGGAGACACAGCACTGTTTTTTACAAAAATACTTTTACAACCTGTTCCATATTGGTAGTCTGCTTCACAAGTTCTTACTATACATAATCTTCTAGCTTTTAGAATATTTTCCCAGGGTATATTGAGTATTTTTTCCCTAGGATGCCTATTGAGATTCAGCTGAAATTTTATGGCTGAAGTCTTGGGGAAAAAAAAGAATAATACATGAATAACTATCTGCTCTTGGCACCACAATTATCTGTACCTGAAGGATTAGCTGTTTCCTACTCATTTATCTAATGAATAAACTACAGTGAACTTATGAACAAGAAAGGCCCCACAATAAGGAGGCTTGTGTAATGGCCATATTCAACAAACCCTCTTAATCTTAATTTAACCTCACATAACACTGGGTATTTTCTGAATCCCAGAAACTTTTTACAGACTGGGCCACAAAAGAAAGCTGTCTCTGGCAGTGTGGGTAACAGTAAGAGCTGCATTTGGACATTATATTTTATATACATATATATAACGTATATATAATCAAAGAAACAGATGAAATGTTAATTAAGTGAAAAAAATTTACAGAAACCTGTGACAGTAAGGCATGAGCTCTAGAAAGAGGAATGTAACTATTGGTATAAATCCCATGCAGAAATGAAGGTGAAAGCGCAAGAGTGTCAGTTGAAACAGAGTATAAAAACTGGTATTTCTGTTGGGTTTATTTTCCATAAAGCTAAAGACATTTGTCAGATTGCCACATTCATGTGTTTGCTACAGGCAGCCTGGGCAAACAGCCCACACCAGACCAGTCCTGTGTTCTGCTTATCTCTCCCTCTAGTGAGCATCCCCAGTTTCCACTGCAGGAGGTACTCAGTATTTCATAGGATTGAGCCTGAATAGTTACATAAATTTGGTTCCAGTTGTGCTCCAAATTCCTTTTAAAATTTTTTTTTAAAATAGAACCAGTATTGGTGCCAGCTATGCAAAATGGAAAATAAAAAAACCCAAACCCATAGAAAAAGCTCACCCTTGCTTTGTCTGTTTTCTTCTGGAGCAAAGCTCTTGAGTGAGTGCCTGGCCAGGCCATTTGTCTGAAGGCCAGTTTTTGTTCTGGACTGGCAGTATAGTATGTTTGTGAGCTCCCTCCTGCTATCACTGCAGCTGCACCTGGCAAGAGGAAGCAACCCACAATCTAAAAAGCTCATCAGAACAATAATGTCTGCTTTTCTCTTGACAGGTTAATTAATTGCATGCCATTATATTTTGTGTGTGGTTTTGGATGGTTTTGATACTTCTCTTTCAAGTGTGTTTCCCAGTAGGATTTGAAAAGGCTGGTGCATTGTCTGCTTGTCTGTCACTTCAGATGGTGCTTGATGCAGAGAGAAGAGATGGAGAGGAAAAGAATGAGAGAGAGTGTGTTGGAGTCTTACAGTTAGAAAATCTTACTCACTGGGAACTGGGATGAAATAATGGTTTTGGCTGACTGGAAAACAAATACATTAAATTTTGAGGTTTAAAGCTTGTTTAGCCCTCTGGAGGGCAGGGAAGGATGGACTCCACATCAGTCCAAGACTGTAGTTTGGGTGCGCATTGACTCCTTAGAGACTTTAACATGGTCTTTCATCTCCCCTATGAGCATCTGGACCCCCAGCTACCAGGTTTTTTTCTGAGGGAAACCTCTTTTGTGGGGTGTTAGATGGGGGAGATTAGAAGTTAAATTCTCTCCTGAGGAGACTGGAATCCCCAATGAAAATTTCACAAGCAGTTCTTGTCTTAATAACAGCAATTTTTCATCTCTTGGATTACATTATTCTAGAAATTGAAGTGGCAGCATGCAAATGATGTGCTAGAACTAAGGGAGTTGACCAGACATTATGATTTTTCACACTGGAACATTTCCAGAGGTTGTATAATGCTCCTTTATGTCCTCCCACCCAGAAATATATTGAGACTTATGGGAGGAAGAAGTTTGACATTTTTCAGTGCTCTTGGAAGATCCACTGCCACAGAAAGTTTTAAAAGATATAAGTGCCTTATTCATGCATTAAGACTATATCAATGTCCACATTCATCATAAAGGAAGATATTACTAGAAGAATATTACTCATGTCTGTATGTTTGGAGGGCCTGAGACAGAAGCTTTGTTTCCACACAAGAACTTGGCAGGGAAAGACCCTGCATGTCATGCAGTGTGCTGTCCTTCCAAACGTTCACAGTAAGGTGGCAATGTACTGGAATTGCTAATGGAACTTACTGGGCATTGCTCTTGTGTCCAATGAAAACTTGTGCCCTGGCATTGAGGGTTCAGCTTCACATGAATGAAGGTGAAGGAGCAAGAGAAAAAAATCAAACCAAAGCACAATGATTTATCCAAACACCTTCACTGACAACTGGATGTCATTCACAGTTTAGGAATTTTTCATTTCTGCATTAAATTAATGCAGTGACAGAGAAGCAAGAGGGCTGAAGGTCTGGGAAGCAGCCAGACTGCATAGGAGATGTGGGAGACAGGTTATTTTTATCTGAACTTTGATGGTTTTCATCTCTGTTCTATATGAGGAAGCTAGAAATAGCCCTTTTTGGTACTGGGGCAATCTATAACAGTGGTGTGGCCTGGGAGCTGCTTGCTCTTGCTATGGTGGGATGGAATTGTGCTCAGGATCAGGAAGGATAGGCACATGGATGGGATTCAAAATGTAAGCCCACACAGTACATGTGGTATCCTGGATCTTTCTGGGGTCCTTGAGCTGGGGGCGGGGGAGGGGTGTGTGTGTATGTGAAAAATATTCTGTATAGGTGAATCTATTTAATAATTTAGAAAGTAACTTCTCTTTTCATTGTTTTCCTCTAGAGAAGAGGAGGACTGGGTTCACAGATGGGAGTCACCACTGCTGCCATGAAATCACATGAATGTAGTTTATTGCAATGCTAAAAATTGCCTTTCTCACACCATTTTTCCATTTGTTGGGTGGAGATGCTACTCTCAACCTTGGTACCTTGTGTGAGTCCTGCACCAGTGGGTCCTGCTCACCTGGCACCAGTCACCAGTCACCCCTTGTCTCTCCCTAGGGGCCAAATTCATAATCGCATGGACCAGAGCAGCCTGATGTAAAACTGTGGATCAAACACAATTATGTATTGCAAATATAATTGTAAACTTAGAATACTTGGTAAATCTTGCACACAAATGATTTTGTTCTGGGCTATTAATCTGTTGAGGGCAGGGGAAATACCTGGCTGGCTGGGATAACGTTTATGTTATAGCATCTCTTTTAGTAAAAGAAGAAGTAGCCTTTTATTCCTAAAATGGAGCAGGAAAAAGATCTCTCTCTGTCATGTGCTGCAAAATAGAAAGAACCCTTTGATGCATTTAATTTTGCTTGTTTCCCACAGCCTTCCTGATTTGTCACATACAGTCTATCAATGTGTCTCTGCTCTTGCTTGGCAAAGTAATCCTGAACACTGCAAGTGATAAGTTTTTATTAAACCATTTTAATGATCATCATCTGTCCAAGCAGTTTCAGTCCGAAAACAACCCCCCCAAGAAAACCCCCACAGCTGATGTTTTAATGCAGTTTTGTTATAGATCTGAACATCTTTAGGGACAAAGAGTTGTAATCCACTACGAAGTGGATTTAGGAGGCTCATAAAACACTGGTATCCTGCTAATTTTTTTGGTTTGCCTCATAAACATCACAGCGACCGACTTCTGCTGGTATGTCACATGCATATTTCAGCAGCGACAACACTTTTAATTCCATGTACAAGTAACTTGCTCTTTTTTTTAAGAGAAGTATGCAGGCAGATGTAACCAGTCTTGAAAGGAAAGTGCCAGCAGTAAATATCCCATGTAGACCTTAAAGTGGAAGTAGAAACTGCAAAATGTGCCCCAGTGCGGCATTGCGTGCCACTCCTTTTGCAGATTACATTCACAAAAGGTCTCTAGTGAGCATAATCTGCCTGGTAGTGGCAGCAGTGGCAATTCATTCTCCCATAGTCCCCATTGTGCATAATCATCAGCAAGATCTCCAGACATGTCAAAGATCTCCTTTACTGCCTGATTTCCTAACTCTGGCTTCACCACAGAAATGCTCTCTAGAGAATTCCCTTAATGCACAGTTTCCACTGAATGCTGCAAATGTTGCTTTTCATTGCTATGAGAATCATTGTAAAAGCACCAGCTCTTTAATAAATCAAATATATAAATAAATGAAGAAAAATACCAGCCCATTGAAAAGATAACCAACGCAGAGTTATCTGCCTTTAGCTAGCCGAAAACCCTAGTTGCACAGAAAAGCAGCTGCACCAGCCAACTCAAATGGCATGTTCACTTGGACACATACATTACAATCAGAGTATTTTTTATTGCTGGCTGCTTTACTGTAGGTGAATTTTAGACATCCAGAAGATCCAAATGTTTATATTAAGTTTATATTTTTTCCCACACCCCTTTGCGTGGAGAATGTAATTTAAAAGATCCTGGAATGGGTCTACTGTGTGTATTTCAGTATTGATTTTTTCATAAGTAAGCTAATAATGTAAGTTAAAAAATAAGTGGGGTTTAGAATCACAAGGAAAATAATAAAGATACTTATTTTCTGAATAACTGTTCTACCTCTGAAAGAGACGAGTTGTCATAAAAAGCAAAAGTGTAGTAGACGGTAGCTTTACCTGGCATGTTGTGGAGGCTTCTTCTGAAGCCTGCTGGATTGGGATGAATATTCTTGTCCATATCAGCACCTGGTTGTGAAGAAATATATGCCATTGTGGCTTGACAGGTCTGACACAGGAATTCATTCCTCATGTTTCCTGAGGTCACGAAGCAAGTCCTGTGTGTTTCCCCTCTGTTGCTAGCAAACTCCTAATCACCAATACCAAGCTCTTGAATAAAGAAATCTTCAGCAGGATGATGCACAACGTTGCTGATATTTGTCCTTGTGCTGATTAGTCCAGCCCTGAGTGTAAGTATTAGTGTCAGTCCCTAGGGCAAGCTGGTGATAAAGCTCTGAGAGAATGTTTAAGCTAAATAATAGGAATATATTTGAAATGGTGCTATTCGCAGATTCGGTGCTAATGCTTGCAATGGCAATAGCTTAGAACATAATCTGTGTATTAAATAAATGTGTAAATTGGATTTGGAAATATTCATGGGGACAAGGGGCTGGGGGAGCCTCTTGGGTCTCTGAGTCCAATCCTCTCTTATCACAGGCCCAGTGTCACATAATCCCTCTCATAAACTTGTGTAATCTTTTTCATATGCTTAAACATGCTTCTCTCAGGTTCTAGAGGAGGGACTTGAACTATCTTTCATCTCAGTTCAAGTGTCTGCTTTGAACAGGGAATGAAATCTGAATGTCACAGCTGTCTGGGTATCCTAATAACTGTTGTACTGGTGGCTTTTCTCTTTCTTACATTTGCTTTCTCAGTTCAATTGAACTGTCACTTCTGCATTCCTGGAGACAAGGGTAAATGGAATTTTAAGGTATTAAAAACTGGATGTAAGCTACATACACTTACTTACCTATTTTCAGAAAAACCTTCAACAAGACTCTGGGCAACTGGTTGACCAATGCAACTTTTTTGCACTGTGGGGTCAAAAGATAGGCCTGAAAAAGCCATGTCTGTGTGAACTAGTGTTGTCTGGGGTGATATGCTTGGTTCCTCAGGGTCCAGATAAGCCTAGCTGACTACTGTTACAATGAATAATTCACTGTCTCTAAATTTAGCTTTGATCTATGTGATTGTGTTGTGAACTTGAAACATACTCATGTACATCAAGCATAGGAGTTTCAGCAGCCTTACCCTTCCCTCTCATAAAAATACTCTTCTGACCTGAAATTCTTC
Organism: Lichenostomus cassidix; assembly: GCF_008360975.1. NCBI lineage: Eukaryota > Metazoa > Chordata > Aves > Passeriformes > Meliphagidae > Lichenostomus > Lichenostomus cassidix. The sequence continues at coordinate 36,008,419 of NC_139480.1, read as the reverse complement.
CCCAAGTGCATTACTCTTTCAGCTGTACCAGAGTGTTAAGTTGCATTGATTTAAGTATCTCAAAGATTTTTTTTTTTAATAATATTAAGACTTCAGAGGGTCGTGTGAGATCATGGAGGACTTGCAAGGACACTGTCATGTCTGGCCTAGGAAAAGGTTAAAGATGAGATATTGTTTCTATTTTATGGACTGTCCAGTGATTTAACTATAGAAAGGTGTAAATATCTCTCTGAAGTGGAGCTGTTTTAATTTTTTTAGAAGGTAGATTTGTTTAGTTAGGGTCAGCATATATGCTTCCTTCCGTTTTCCTGGAAACTTGTTCATGCAGAGGAGGAAGACTTCAATCTCAAAGTGAGATCTGGTTTAAAAGAAAAAATATCTTTCATTAGACCAGTAACTTGGTTGGGAAAAGCAGATGAGTTTCCACACACATATGCCCTTCAGATACAAATTAAAAAGTCACAGAAACTGCACGGGGAGTGTAGGCTGACATAAAAATCCTGATGAGGTTGTGAGATGAGGAGAAAAGATACATGACAGGGAGTGGCTGGAGCAGGGGACCATGGAGTGGTATCAGCACTGGAGCAGAAGGAAGATCTCTTGCTTTTGGAGATGGAATACAGGAGGGTGATTTATGTCAAAGGACAAGGGCTTAAAGATCCAGAAATGTGGAGAGCGGTTGAAAGATACAAAAACTGAGACTAACAAGCTGAACAAACTAACTAACTGAGCGAATGGTTTGGGACAAATATCCAGGGTAGCATGTGAAGTGGAGGCTGAGGCTGGAGCCTGGAAGAGCCCGGAAGAACAGAGGCACATCACCACTGGAAAGAGAGCTGCATGCGAAAATAAAGAATGATTAGAGGTATAGGACATGAATATACAAATAGGGTAGGGACAGACTGCTCAGAAGAAGAAAGGAAGAAAGTCTGGGATCCAACAGTAAACCAGAAGTGAGCTGGAGCTAAGAAAGGGAGGGAAGGACAGGGGAGAGACAGTACCAGAGCAGGGACACACTGAAGCTGGAAATGCAGAAAGGATGAAACTGCAGACACCTGAGGGGAAAAAAAAAATCTGTGCTTCCTAGAGGATTTTCAAGTCAGAACGAGGGAGTTGGAAACTTCTGAGCCTTGGAACTGTGTGCTCTGCCATGAGTCAGTTAAGTTACTCCTGCTGTTGTCTACCCCGTTCGTGCAAATGGCAGAGAAGTTTTATTATGACATTGCAGCTGTGACAGTTATTGTAAGAAGCCACAAACTGAAGTTTCTGTGTTCATGATTTCTTTTATTAAATCTTGATTACTCCACAAAACCTGCTCCACTGGAAGCTCATTATTAAGACTACCACACAGCTAAGGGTTAGGCAATGCCATAGTCTGGGTATCCTATTCCTTGTGGTTCTCCTTTCCCGTAACTAAGTTGCAGTCATGAAGCAAAGGTACCAGTTAATATCAAATCTATTTTATTACTGTAGCGTAGGTGAGAAAAATTAAACCAATGCTACTTAAATAGTGTAAAGAAGGAAAAGCTTCCAGTCAAAGGAGACTCGTTAATCAGTGGTTTGAGGGTTCTGCATACACTTCTTAGTATCTTGGAAATGGCTCTGTCCCTTCAATTTTTAAGAAGTAGTTTGGCAGTTTTCATTCCAGCACTTCCAGTAGAAGTCTTATTATATTTTACAGTAAAGACACAGGCCTGGAAAACTTGTAAATAATTCCAGAATGTTTTGATTAGTTTTGGGATAACAAAAAAGGGTTACATGAGCTGGTTATAAGGCTTCTCTGATGAAAGCTAAGATGGGCTCTATGACAAATCTTAATGAACGTCAAGCCTCAAAATCTCTTCTAAATTCACCCGAGTGTAAGTTTAAATTAGGCCATCAGACTTGTTTTCAGTGAGAGAAAACATAGACATAAATGAGCCTGAGTGCTTAAGAGATGATACAGATGAAAATGTTTCTGTAATTTTAATGGATGTGAGATTTATGTACTAGGCAAACTACATTATAATAGAATTTTCATTAATTTGTCTTAAAAATGTCTCTCTTTTCTCCATTTGTCTGCATCAGTGTGAAAGTCTATTAATAATAAATAGTATTATACTGAAGATTTTTTTCTAGTTTTGACCTATTGAGCCAAATGAGAACTTCTCATGATAAATCAAGTGCAGAAAGAAAGATACTGCCTGTGTAGTATTTCAAGTTGCCAGGTCCCAGAGCCTAGTCTTTGCTGTGATGATGTGAACAGCAGGTAGTCTAGAGAAGGGCAACAAAGCAAACAGAGAGGCTAATTTGACACATTATGTAAATTTGGGATTGGCTGAAATGCATGCTTCAGAATCTGCATTCTTCTTCCCTTCAGACAATTTTAGCTTCATTTTGGAATATGCTCTTTTAGTAATAATAAACCTCTGAATGTCTTATACCAGACCAGAATACAAACTGTGAATTCCTCTTTTTCTCACCTTTGCTTTGACTCCAGGAAGAACATCTATTGCGTTTTTGCAGCTGCTATAAATATTTTGCCTGTTTGATTTATAGCAATGTTTAATGAATGAGTGGCAGTCGTTTGCTTATCAAGCCACATAGCCATGGAGACCTTTTCAGTAAGACAAGGGCAAAGTGAGCCTTGCTGATGCCTTTTTAAAAAGTGATTGCTAGAATATAAATGCCAAGTCTAGTTAAAATAATGTGCACAGCTGGCTGTTAAAACAAAAACATTGCTGCAATAGTCACAGCTCAAAAAAATCACAAGTGAAGCAAGCTTCATAAATTCAAGTGAATGGCAAAGGAAGCTTTTGGAGGCAGCATAATTACTATTCAAGGACTTCTGCTGCATCTTCAATTGGCAATAGTGTGCAGTGGGATGTATGTTGTGTGTTGGTATGACATGTTTTACTTAGCTGCTCAATGGGATGACAAAGTGAGATGATTTTGATTTGCCTAGTGGGAAACAGCACTGGTCATTTAGTAAATTTGTAATCTTGCATGGTAGGTAATCGGGGATGGAGTACAAGGGAATGTGCTGGGCAGAAGATGAGACCTGTCCACGGGACTCCCACTGCATAAAGTGTGGTCCTGCCACTGAAATTCATTCTCAAGCCTTCTTTCCAGTTACTTGTCAGAGAAAAAGTTTTCCATGCTGAGCAGGAGAACATTTATCTAAATCAGGGTAGCTTTGTAAATCCATTTCGAATTCTTTGGGAAGATATATATCAATTAAATGCAATTAAATTGCAGCATGATTTGTAACTCTGGTTTTCATTATGATCTGCTTTAAAATGTAGGTGTGACTAAGATTTGTTGAGTCAGACATTGAGTCGAAGTGGTGTTAGATTGCTGATTTACCCAACAACGTAATTAGAGTGACTTAATTTTGGGCCTGGATTTCTGAATATGAAAAGATGCATTAATAACCTTTTTATTCATGCTCCAGCTGGTAGTGAAAGTCAACTGGCTTTTAAAACTATAACAAATGAGGAAAGAATGAGCAAGCAACAGGACATTTGTGTTCTCACTACTACATACAGATAGTAGCCACTCTCAGCTGTAAATCCTACTGCACCATAAATCTACATATTGGACATTAGCTATAGGCTCTTCTCAGACAGTATCTCAATAGAAGTGTATTGACATACAGAGTTTTTCATTCATTTATGACTATGTATAGAATTGTAACAGCAGCAGTTTAACTGCTAAATTGAATGCCAAATATTGTTAGCAGAAGAGAGCAAAAATGAGGTAGAACTGTACTGGGGATTTGAAAAGAGTAGACTTACCTTTTGTAGAATGAAAACAAAAATATTTGCAGGAGCAGTTCTAACTGTGGCATGATGTTGGTTGAGAAATTATGATGGCCAGATTTTCTCAATTAGGATGCCAAGGTTGGGCTGTTAAATCTGTATGCAGACATTAAAAAACCCACTCTAATGCTGACGTTCCACCTTGTCCCCCTTATGAAAGAAGGTGGAGGACTGACAGATTTTTGGAGTCATAAAATTGGTCTTGGTGCCTGATACTTCATGTATCATGTTTTTATTTGTCCTTTGATGATTTATTTAAAATGCTATGTCTGTACCCATTCCTTAATCTTTGGAGAGACATAATGCAATGTTGTGATTTATGAATAGTGAAGTAAATTGATAGTATGTTTGCCTTGAGTTTATATTTTAAATATCAGTAGTTTGGTTAGTAGCTACTGATGGTGTTTGTTTTCTTGCTGAGTATATCCAGATACAATGCACTGAAAATGCATCACATAAAAATGTGACCTTTCCTTTTCTTTTTTTCCTGAAATGATAATTTTCCAAAGGCAACTTACAGCTAAGGAAGAATAGCAGCTGTGGGAAATAGAGTATTGAAGAGACTGATGGTGTGTTTGGTGAGATATTTGGGTTTATGTAAAATGCACATTAAGTTCCACCACAAAGAACATTAAACTATATAGAGATATAAGTTCATCACAAGAACTCATTCTGAAATCACCTTATGATTTTAACAGTCTCCTGATAGCCAGATGGAATTAAACAGAGGGAAAAAAATCCATCATGTTGAAATCAGAAATTAGGACAATCTGTCAAATCTAAACACAGACAACTCTCTTTAAAGCTGGAAGTGATATCTAATTCTGTGATTTCATTCCAATGATAGTTGTTGCTTTGAGTGACGCATGCCATGTACTTTACAAATGCAGATTTTTTTTTGCATAAGTAACAATCATAATTGAGTTGTATTCTCATTGAATGCCCAAATCCCTCAAATTTATTGAAGTTTTGATGGGATTTTTTTAAGACTTTGGTTTTATATGACTAAACAGCTATAAAACTAGATTAAAAAATCAGCATTGCAAGTTAGTTGGGACTGATTAGAAACAGTACGTGATTTTGGCTTTGTTCCCTGTTTGACTGGGTCTCACTCAATCCCCCTACAGAACTAGGGGGATTTCATAAAGCCACTGGCAGTCTGAATTCCTGGAAGAATAAAAAAGACTTCTGGAGAATATTATAGGACAAATATACGGAAGATTTAAAGGAACAAAGACTTTTCTTTCCTGATCCTTGAGAGAGAGAAAAAAATCAATATCAGCTCATGATGTTTACGACGGAAATATATAATTTTGGTATAACCACTATTAACTGTTTTAGTCTAAGAAATAGATTGATGAATCTTAAAATACGTGTGAAGATAATTTGTAAAATAGAGTTTTGTAGTGAATATATATGACTAAATTCTTGCAGTCAGTGAGATTGGGTGCATTTAATGCATAGTTCAGATTATTTTTGTGGTCAGAGGGTTAGTAAGAGGAAGAAGCTGAATCAGTTATTTTTTCAAACAATTAGTAGCATATTCTGAAATATGAAGAGATGAGGATTAAACTAACAAATGTGAACAGACGTCACTGGAAATAATTTTTCAATCTCCAAAGTATGGATTTGTCTTACTTTTTCAAAATCAGTATGGTATTAAAAAAATACTGCTTTCCTTTTAAGTATTTTGTTATCCTACAGAAGTTACCCTGTTTTGAGGGTTCTGTTTAGCATGAATGATTTGTTGGGAAAGCAAAAAAACTCGAGTGGAAACTCCCTTACTCTCTTTTTGGTCAGGAAAAATTAAGTTGTTCAGTAACCTCTTATCTTTTTTAATGAGAGCAGGATATGGGTTACAATAGTGAGCAAGCCATCAAAGCTAGTTTCTTTAGGGAAAAAAAAACACCACAGCCTCTTTTCTTGGATGCTCTATCATTGTATTTTTAGTCTATGAGTGCGGTGGGGAGGAATATTGATTTTTAAAAATGGTTTTAAATTCTAGCAACATGCATGTATCAAATCTCATAATGTGCCTGTGAAGATATTTATTTAAAGCAACATTTTAATCTTATTTCTTTAAAGGCATTTCTGTATCTGCATTAGAGAATAATAAGAGTTGTATTTTCAAGGGCTTATTAAATATTCAGTCATTTTCTTTTTCTGTTGTCAAGTGTGTCAAGGGCAAACCTTTTGTGTCCTGGAATGTAACTCAAACCAAGTGAATCTTAAAAGCTGCTATTAAATGCTCGTGTTAGAAAATATACATTACACAGTGAGGGGAGTTGAAAGAGGAGGACTTGAGATCCAGCCCCAGAACAAGCTGTATCCAGACAAGATACAAACTTTTTAGGGGAAAACACTGAAATGTTGTCAGAAATTTTTTTCAATGCTTTAATATGAAGCAAGAAGCAAGGATGACTGTGACTATTAGTGCTTCACTGTGCATTAACCTCTTCACTGACCATGACCTGTCCATTGTGGAACACTAAATAATTGTTTAGAAATAGCCTCTATTAAGGGTGTGGGATGGAGAGATGAAACTTATTTTAAATATGGAGTACTATGAGTCTGATTTTATGAATACGTATAATACACCTGAGTGTGAGGATCAGTTTCTAGCTCTGTTATTGTTTTTTTGGGCTCTGTCTAAGCTGCTAAGCCTTAGAATGGTTGCAGTAAGTCCCTGGCTCCATCACAGGACCATGGCCAGTCCCACGTCTGGGTTTGCTTGGAAAGGAAACTTGGGTCAGATGTGAGCCACAGCATCCTCTGACCATGTGCCTTTTCCTACTGTGAAATCCAGATATGGCCTGTGAGATAAGACCATTGTCAGGTCATTTGCAGCCACAATTTTTAGTGACTTTAATTTTTCAAGGCACTTAAGTAGCTATGTGCAAGGTAAACTTGACTTTAGACTCATAAAGTTCTGCTAATCCACAGACTGCTTAATTTGGTGTTCTAGGATTGGTTGTCAATTTTGAAATTGCTTTAAGCTCTGAGCTACTCAGTCCCCCATGAGACACTGAATTCAAAGTACAAATCATAAAGTTTTCTACTTCCAACACGTTATCTGCAGGCATCCTGCATTCATTGTTGATTTGTGTGCTTCATTGAAAACCAAGTTATAGATGATTAATCCACTTACTGTGAACATTAGCAGAATTTGGCGACAGAGCTTGGCTGGTGATCCCGTCAACTAGATGAGATGTGGAATCTCTATTGTCTGAGCATGTGATGCTGACACACGAGAACAAAATTGGGTGCAGACTGTCTTCATAATGTGAGCAGAGGGAATCAGCAGCCTACTGAGAGCTTTAACTGCTTAATGAGGAATGTTCTGCATGCTGTGTATTACATACTGAACATTTTTGTAACTTTTAACTGCTTTTTACTGGCAAAAATGGGCTGAACTTTTTATTAATTCAATTTGTATTGATTTAAGTTTCAAAAATGGTGGCCCTGGAGTGTGTCTACAGCCATTCTGTCACTTGGAAAAGTGGTTCCCTCAGGAGGAAAAAAAATGAAGAAATATTAATTTTAAATGAAGAAAGTTAATTTTATTGCATACATTGCAATAAAAAAAATATTTATTAAAAAGCTCCACTTTTTAAGACAGGAGAAAAGGATCCTGATTACTTGGATATTATTTGGATATTTTATTTTATAATTACTTGGATGATATATTTTATTTTATTTTATTTTATAATTACTTAGATATTATTTGAAAATTTTTCTTCAGCTTTTTTGGAAGGCTTTCAAACTATATATTTATGCTGCAATCTTTGGTTTAGAAAAGGGGGTGAATAAGCTGTTTGATTGTATGCCAAGGCTGAACTTGTCTTGCAACTGGTCATAACCTGAGTTTTCAGAATTTCCCACAGTGAAAGGCTGCAAATGATTCAAACAGAAAAATGTCTCTTTCTTAACCTGTCTGAAATAATGATCAGGATAAATCCTTTTCTATTTTTGTGCTTCATAAAAGAAAAAAGGAAACAAAACAATAAGTTGTGTGTGTTACCCCAGTTATTGTGGACTAAGGAACTATTGCGGGACTGAGGAACAAAACTTGGTTGCTCACATGCACCAGAGAATCTGTGAGTTCAGATCTGTACTGACTTTGTGTGAAATGTGGTGTTTGCCCACATGAACAAAAGTGGATGTATTTTTAGAAGCTGATTACTTTAGAGAAGCTGGAATTAGGATGAAGGAAAAGGAAAGCATAAAGTGAATATAGCACATGACTTCATTTAATTTCCATCATCACAGATGTGTATGAAAAACATGGTAGAGATTTTTCAGTGCACTTCCTGGTATTCTGTAACATAATACTGTGGAAGAATCTTTGTTAATGTAAAATAAATTCCTAAACATTTTTTGTTGGATTGATAAAATGTTCCTTCTTGCATTGATCTTTGCATTTGCTTCTTGCATGTTCTCTCAACACTCTGATTATTGCAGTAACATCATAGGTCTCATGTATGAGGCTTTATCTTGCTAGGTGCTATGCAAGCTCTGTCCTGATCCAAGGAGCTGACTGTTTCAAACCAAATGCAATGGGAGATAAAAGGAATGTGTGTATTTGCTCAAAATCAGTGATATCATGCATATGCGTGGCAAAATGTGTAAATCTTATTTTACATTTCTATGAATGGTTATTTTGCAGGCTTACCAAGAAATCTACCACCATACTGATAGTTTTACTTGTCTTTGTTCTAACCTCTGGAAGACGACTGTCTTTAGGATAATGGAATATGATATCAGATTTTGGACATGACTGAATGTCTTTTTCCTTTAGGAATAATAAAACACTGAATGTAGGTGCACAGCTAAAAATTTCAGTCTGCCTTGCCAAGTGCCAAGTGCCAAGTGCAATGTCAGTGCAGTGTCAATGTTAAGCAAAACAGCGATAAATAGCTTGTCAGGCAGTTCTACCTGTAGTTAATCTCTTGGTACTTGGCATTTTTCTTAGAAAGGTTCTGAACCTGAATGGATTCTCTCCTCCCGAAATACAGTCCAGTCAATTGTGATAGTTATTTACATATTGTTAGATTCACTGCAGTGTTGAATGCACACTTAATCCTTATTGTATCTAAGTTGTTGATAAATTATATAGTTGGTAAATTTTACTTTGGCTAGGCTGAATGTAGTTTTCTTTTAATTTCAGACAAAAAAAATCACAGTTGTCTGAAAAAGTGTTGCTGTTGAAGAGGTTGCCCAATATTTTATCTGTCAAAAGTTCCCTCCTAAATTAGAAACTACAGTGCTAACTTAGCTTCAGTGATTGTCAGGCTCCAAAGATTTGTTTGCTTTTTCCATCCTTGACTGTGTAGAAGGATTCTGGAGGATGCTCTAGGAGACACCCAAGGGTCATTCTTAACCCACCAGTGGCTTAGAGTCTGATAAATTCTCTATCCATCTTGTGGAGAGGTTTTGCAAAGATCTGCTGAGATTAATTCACTTAGGTTATATAAATCTGGTTGTATTTGCTGACTCTAGTTGTCTCACACAAAACTGAGGCTCTTTTGTGTTTGTTGGTGTCAGGTGCTGTGAGCTATGAACATACAGCAATTTTGTAGTTAAGGCAAAGGCAGAAAAGCCTGTTCTGGAAAAATCAGACAGTGTAAGATTGTTTGCTTAGCTTGTGTCTAGAAGTTCAGACTGGATGATAAGTGTTCAGTTCAGTCCCTGAGTCAGTCCTTTTTGAAAGGTAACAGATTTAGCGTGTTTGCAGTTGTAGGGCATGGTGTAATAACTTTTTTTCATTGACTGAGGAAAGGAAGCCATAAATAAGCTGCAAATATCTGATATAGGTAGTTATATGGGATATTTTGTAGATCCGTCTCGTGAGTCTGAATGTAATATATTTGCCAGGCCTACATTTCAAATTTAAGCTTGTTTCCAGAATAAAAGGAATTCTCTCTACAAGTTTTAGAGACAATATTTTGTTGTCTAACCTATGTTCTGTGTTAGAAAAATGCAACCATTCAGTATTGTATGAGCCCAAATGAGTTCCTGTGGCACATAACACTGAATCTGAATGCTAATACTAAATTCAGTCATTGATATCCATAGTACAACAAGATCAGTTTTGCCACAATGTTGTATCCTGGTTTAAAGTGACAGAACAGAGGCATTCCTGCTTATGGCTGTTATTAAGTCTGCCTTGCAAGTAGTTTTTTTTCCAATGAGATTCAAGATTTCCATGCAGTAACATATAGGCACTAGGTCTTTTTTAAAATATGTTTAGGCATCTTTTTGCCTCTTTGGGCCCCTAACACTTTAAAAAATCTTCATGGTTCCAGGAGGCTTTTTTTCTCTCAGGATAATATTGGCTATAAAATATCTATTAAGATTAAAATTCAAAATTAAAAATATGGTTATTTGTGTACCACAACACTGCTGTTCAAGTGCTAGCTGATATGGTGGTAATGTCATTGAAAAGAAGTTAACCATTTTAGCAAAGGAACAGCTGACCTCAAGTCACCTTTTCTTTCAGTGTATTTTACTCAGTGTAAGAAAATCTATCTCCTGCTCTAGCTGTTTGGCTCCTTGTTAATTTTTGAGATGCTGTCCTGGATGTTCTCTGTTATTCAATGCTTGACCGCGATGGCTGAGTTAAAGATCAGGCATTATATGATTTTTAAGTCCTAAACAATCCTCTGTGACAGCTGTTTCCAGGTTATTTACCTGTATTTTATCAATTCACATGCCTCTACCAGAACTGAATTTGTGTTTCCTTTTTGTTTGGATTGTCCTGGATATGTAACTTGGTTAGCAGGATTGTGGATCCTAAGACTGTGGCAAAGCTCTGCCACTGCACGGTGTGAGGTTCTACTAGATTTACTATAGTGCTGCTCAAAAGAGTCAGTGGTGGATGACTACAAACATAACAGGCTATGTAACCAGCTCCACCTGTAACACAGAAAGCATTTTCTATCCGTAAATATCCTGTGTCTGTGAATGGTTGAAAATTCAAACGAAGCCCAGAATTTGGATGTGCTCCTAGATCCCTCTGAGGTGCTCTTCAAGACAGGTGTGAATTCTGAACCACTATCTCAAGACCCTTATGGTCAATCCCATTTTCCACTGTGTGAGAGGTAGATATCTTTAAATATTGCTGTGGTTGGTGTGTACAGGGGCTGTTTGCAAGACGCGTTGATAACTGAATCAAATTCAGACAATTTAGCACAGATTAAAGAATTTGTTGCCACTTGCTCAGGGAGTTGCATTTTGTCATAGTGTCCGTTGCCAAGACTTTTCCTGCTCCTGGACTCCTGGCCTGCATATAAGAGTGGTCTGCAGCTCTCCTCTGGCCTAGATGGAAATTTTTAGGCATATGAATTTGTCAGACATTTGGGAATGAATGAGTAAAAGTTTTACTATAAACACTGACATAGTTAATATTAATGTGAAGAGCTGTGTGGTTCTGATGTCTCTTTTATCTCTTTGTGTTTCAGTTCATCGCTTTTGCCTCTTTATTCTTCATCTTAGTTTCAATCACAACCTTCTGCCTGGAAACACACGAGGCTTTCAATACTATTATAAACAAAACTGAGCAGGTCATCAACGGGACGGAGGCTGTGCTACAGTATGAGATTGAGACAGATCCTGCACTGACATATGTGGAAGGAGTCTGCGTGGTATGGTTTACATTTGAATTTTTAGTGCGTGTTATTTTTTCTCCCAACAAACTTGAATTCATCAAAAACCTCTTGAATATCATTGACTTTGTGGCCATCCTGCCCTTTTACTTAGAAGTGGGCCTGAGTGGGCTCTCCTCCAAAGCTGCTAAGGACGTGCTTGGTTTCCTCAGGGTGGTAAGGTTTGTCAGGATCCTTCGAATTTTCAAGCTCACACGGCACTTCGTTGGCCTCAGAGTGCTGGGCCACACTCTGCGAGCCAGCACCAACGAATTTCTGCTGCTGATAATATTCCTGGCACTTGGTGTTTTGATATTTGCCACTATGATCTACTACGCAGAGCGGGTGGGAGCCCAGCCTAACGACCCGTCAGCAAGTGAACACACACAGTTCAAAAATATCCCTATCGGCTTCTGGTGGGCTGTAGTCACCATGACCACCCTGGGATACGGGGATATGTATCCACGGACTTGGTCAGGCATGCTGGTGGGAGCCCTGTGTGCGCTGGCGGGAGTGCTCACCATAGCCATGCCTGTGCCTGTGATAGTTAACAATTTTGGGATGTACTACTCCCTGGCCATGGCAAAGCAGAAACTGCCAAGGAAGCGAAAGAAGCACATCCCTCCTGCTCCTCAAGCCAGCTCACCCACCTTCTGCAAGACAGACTTGAACATGGCCTGCAATAGCACGCAGGGTGACATCTGCCTGGGCAAGGACAACCAGATGATGGAGCACAACAGATCATCAGGTAGGACCCCACTGGAAATGCATGTTCTCTGGAAACACTTTATAGACCAGTATGTTTGGTAGGGGTCAGAAAGCAGCCAGTCTTTCTGCCAGGAGAAGATGTAGCTCCCACCCTTCTCCCCTCCAACATTTGCGTGTGTCAGTCTCATAGAGGAAAAAATAGGTATAGTGACGTTCCCAAACCTCTATGTAGCTGGTCTATACAGTTTTGCTTGCTCTGTTGAGAATGCTTTCCTGCTGATGATATCAACCTTTTCTTTTGCCTGTTGTTTGTTGCGTTGTATGGATGTTTCTTGTTTTTCTGCATGACTGTGACTATTTGAGCAGCCACCGTGTCCCACCCTGTTGGACTCCATGGTGTTTTGCCTCAGTGTCTGTCTCTTGTGTCAGCTTTGCCTGTGCCACATCGTGGCCTGTTAAGCAAGATCCTACAAAGAAGCAGTCATTTAAAAGGAGCAGGTGCTTTACATCCAAAGCCCAGCACTCAAAGGAAATAGGAAGAAAATTTCTTTCTAGTTTTCTTTCCATTTGGCATTCTGCTTCCCTGGCTAAAAGAACCTCCTTCATCTGTGTTAGATGAGACATTGCATGATATTTACTATTCATTAAATTATACTAGCATAGTTGATGTAAAGCTTGTCAAGAAAAAAGGAAGTGACAGCCTTTAGCACCATCATCGCTATTACAGTTGATTTTCGTGATTTCTATTACCTTATTTGTTAGAGTTCCAAATGATGAATAAGGAGTATTTTGTGCTTTACTCAGTGAAATTGCATATCAAACGGCAGCCTCAGTTCCTCCAAGCCACTGCTCCATGTTCCAAATCTGTTGCAATTAAAGAGTAAATTTTACCACTCAGTGTAATTAAACATTTTAGAAGCAAGAATATTTTTCCTCATTTCTTAAGCATATTTAATCTTAAGCCAAACACAATCTGTTTATAAAGCTCAGATACCAGTCATTGGACTCCTGCTGTAAAGCTGCTAAAGAATAACAAGAGCAAAACCACTCATGACTGGTGTCATTCAGTAATTGAAATTTAGTTTTTAAAAAGAAGAGCTTGGAAAATCGGTCTCTGAACAATATCCTTTGGTCTGTTGCTCTGCTACTGAATAACATTTATGTTCAAAGTAGCTTGGTTTCACTCTCCGAGTTACTGTTCACAAAGTTAACAGAGCTTTTTGAACATCCTGAATATATTTAAGAGGATGGAAATGCTTGAAAAGGCTCAGACTGACAGTAAAGTGTAGTTAGTTTTTCAGTGCTTTGACTGATACCCACTTTGAGATAACATCTTTAAAGTGTTAATGATAACAGCTTTTTCATGCCATTAGGTCCTACTAAACGTGTTCTGAATGGAGAAGGCTTAGTGTAATTAGAACTGAGAGACACTTTTTTTTGTGTCTACAGCTTTATTTACAAGGGGTTATAATCCTTGAAGCTAGAGAGAAAGCAGACATGCAAGAAGGAGCCATTTTAAAATGTTATCTTTATTTTCAGTAGTGCCACCGCTCACATCATGCACTGTAGCTTTATTTCTGGTAGAGAATGTTATTAGAGTCACTATGAATTATGTGCAAAACTTCGAAGCTGAATTTTGCCCTTTGCATTCTCAGGTTTAAATGCAAAGGTAAAGCTGAAGTTATGTGCTGTACTGAGTAGAGATTTTTTTTCTTGAAGTGTGGCCTGAATTTGGAATAGTAGATAATTTTAAAAGAGAGTCCTTTGGGTGTGACAAATCAGGAGAGGTACAAGTTTTGCTGTTTGACAAAATAAAGTACAGAGACCAAAGAAAGCATTTAATGTCGGGTACTTATGATGACAAGCAGTGCAAGTGTAATAAATACGGAAATGAAAGCTGTGTTATTAAACAGTGTATAGTGCCAAATGTTGAATATAGCCCTTCTGGGTGAGGGGTTGTCTTTAAAATATTGAACAAAATATTCTAAGCAAAAATGCCTAACCTGACCTCCTCTTTAGCAAAAACGATAGCCAAAATAGTAAATAAGTGTTTAAAATATCCAAGGCTGACTATATTCTGACAAGTTACCATCCAGAGCAGGTGACTAACTGAGCCTTGGTTTGGCTATTTCTCAGTTCATGTTAGTTTAATCTAATTTTATATAAATTTTAGAAGAAGAACAGGAAAGTCAAAAGATCATTTGTTCTTGAACAAAACGTATACCTTTTGCCATTTTGTACTGATTAATGATGAATTGCAATCTTGTTTTCTTCTAATGATTTATTTTGTAGCTATTTTTTGAGTGATGGGAATATCTGGCATTCAGCATAAGCTCTTTGTGATGTCTCATTTCCTCATTCATTATTGTCTGTAAATGGGCATGGTGCTTTAACCAGTGTTATCAGGTGAAGACAGTGCAGGAAGTGAGCAGCCACTCTCACCTGGTGAAAGGCTCCCTCCCATCAGACGTTCTAGTACAAGAGACAAAAACAGAAGAGGGGGAACATGTTTCCTACTGACCACAGGTGATTACACGTGTGCTACTGATGGAGGGATCAGGAAAGGTATGGACTTCTTTCATTAGATCGTAAAAGGTTACTCAGCAATGTGCTTGTGAAAAACAATCTCAGAGTAAAATGATGTGCACAATGCTCTAAGAGGAAAGACTGTACTCACAATGTATCTTTTTTTCTTTACTCCTAGTCATTCTTTTCCTTTTAGAAACACCCATCCCCTTTAGTCTTCAAAAAATGTGCTTGATGTTGGACCCTCATTTCACTTGTGTTTTCATTTGTCTAATCTCTAACGGAAAAGCCTGCAATTCAGACATTGCTCATTCAACCACTCATCATTCAATATAATTTGTCATTCTAAAAGACAAATTAATCATATTAAAACTTTGGTCTGCTCTTAACAACTTAATAAAATTTACAGCTGAATACACTTTAAAGGTTGAAATGTGAGAATAAGCAACATTTTTATTCTGAACACAAAAAAGCATATCCTGAGATGTTATTTAGATTTCTTTTGAATAAAAGTTTGAGCTTATAATGCCAAGAAATGTTTTTTTTCTTGGCAATACACCACTGATACTAAAAGATTACTGTCTACCCCAACCATAATTCAAGTATGTAGTAAAACAATGCTTGACCTTGCAAGGTGCTAAAAATGCCTTTCTAGTTATTCAGCCTCCTCAAGTCTGATTGCTCACTGCTCAGTAGGATAGCTGCTCCCATGTGGATTTGCAAAACTGTTTCTTACTTGCGTCTCCCCCATGACTGATCGTTTCTACCCCATCAGGCCACAGCTGGCTGTGGCTGCAAACATCAGGACATAGACCTAAGGTCAGCAATGCCAGTGGTAGTTTTCCAATTTCCTTAGATAGGAACTGCTTTTGTTTCTTAGCAAATCATATTCTTCTGAAATTGTATCATTCCAAGAGATCTTACATTCCTGAGTGCTAATGTGTAGTTTCTCACCTCAGAGTTCATCTGAAGTAGCCATGTGGCACTGGACAAACATTTTTGCCTGAGATTTTTCTGGATTTTTTTTTTTTTTTATTTGCTTGGTGTATAGCAACCATAGCTGTCTCAGCCAGCCATATACTCTAAGGAATTCTCTTGGGTAGTTCTGCAAATGCTCTTTTTTACACTTCAAAGCATGAGCTCAGTAGGTTAAACCTGTGAAGGCAGATATGCAACCAGTTCCATGTGTATGGTATTTGCAAGGAGTATGACTCTCTGTGCTCCGGTATTTTACATACTCCCACATATAACGTTTAGCTTAAATGAAAATTCATTGCACACATGGTTTTGCACAGATTTAATGCATTTTCAACTGAGAGTGTATTTCACACTGTCTTCTCAACAACTAGGATTATTTAAAATATCTCTAATGGTCATAGTCTTTGAGGAGGTCAAGAACACCTGGATAAGGTAGACTGCCATGGTGTCTTGCAAGATCAGATTTTTGACTTCACTCAGCAAGCTATGGCAGTAAGCATGACTAGAGAAGATCAGAAATAATAAAAGAAGTTACCCATCAGCTACTAAAGACATATTTATATAACAATAAAACATATTTTATCCTGGAACATTTTAATTTGTAAATCTAGATTTAAAAGAAAATGGTTTTATAGTTTTTACTGGAAAATTGGGGCTTGAGTTCAGATTAGACAGTTTTTTGATGAGCAATGTGATCTTTGTCTGGCTCTGATGATTATCATAGTTGAGGCTGAAATGTTCTAGCCACTGGCTTTGGAGTGTATTTTATACAGAGTAGGGAAGTTCATAAATGGAAAATATCTTCAAGTAATATACAAATGGGTTTGAATCCTTGAATTTCATTCACACATCAAGTCTACTAGTTTTGCATTTTATTTTTTCTCTTTCTTTCTTTCTTCCTTTTGGTACATTCTTCTTTTTTGGTTTGTTCCTTGGTTGTTTCTTGGTTGTGTTCAATTATATTTTATTCTAAGCTTTTTTGCATTAACACCTTATCTCCATCTCTAAGATGATACTGATTCAGAGCTGATCCACTAAAATACCTGAAAAGTACTGATTTTGGATCATGTGTCTCTCTCTATTCATCTTGTGTATCTGTTTTTCATTTTTAGGAGTTACTATTTTATTTATAATTTTTACCATCTTCCTCTATCAGTTCTTTCCTTTTATCATTAGAAGAGTAGCAGGAAAATAATATTAAAAACTACTTTCCTAGTTTCTATGTAATAAAGTTACCTGATTATTTTGGGATTTTTAAAATAAGCTTTATCTTTACAGGGAGTTTAAATATATACACTAGCATTGTGCTTCCCTTCAATTCCCTTTTCAAATATAACTCCTTCTAATCTGTGTAAATACTGATAGAAACTCAGAAACTGGAAGCTCTTTCAGAAATGTATGAGAATTCTGTGTAGTATCAGTCTAGTCTGCCCTTGCCATCTGGAGAGAACATTGCACAATGTTTTAGCAGACATGAGGTTATACATTTGCATTAAGTATAGTTTTACAGTATGCAAGTCTCTGTAGGTCAGAAATATGTTAATTGTCATATGGGGAGAGCCCAAGATATGATTTTTCCTAAAGGTCCTGTTAACTGTCTATTACCTAGAGATCTGGACTTTGAGCAAATAACCATTTCAATCAGGAAAAAAAAAGGTTTTCTGATCTTCCATGTGGTGTTTAGCTTTATTGTCATTGGTATTTTATAGTTTCTGTGGAAAAAGTCTCATTATTTCACTGTAAGCAATTTATCACTGAACATCTTAACCTGACAAATGCTTAAATGCATACTTGTCTTGAAGGAAATCTGTAGTGCCACTGAAATCAGTGAGACTTCTGATGCTTGCAGTGAAGCATGCATCCATGTACTTGAGGAGCAAGGTCCTGCCCAGCTTAATATTTGATGTATTTCCTTGCTGATACCTCTCATCAGACTGATGAGAAGATCCTTTTCTGAACAAATGGGATTATTCGGGAGTTGCTGAAAATACTTGAATAGTAAGATAGTGATGCAGTGAATAGCAGGTTTTTTTCATTGTTTTACAGCATAGCCTCTACAAGGTGAAAACAATCCACAGTGGCAAAAAGTTGATAGCTAGAGCCCACAGTGTATGTGAACAGAAATGTCTGCCAGTGCAATGTTCCCTTCAAATTGTGAAGCATTATGTGGTTGCCTCATTTAATGATCAATTATTTACTACTTGCTTATATGGATTAATACCATTGATTTTGTTCAAATCACCTAGAAAAGAATCCCAAATTCAATGTTTTAAATTTGCCATTCAGGAGGCATTTACAAATATGTTGAACACTGTTGTCTTACTAGACTTTAAAATTAGAAACAAAGTCTAAGGGTTAATATTTCTGAAGATGAACCTTCTTATATTATCATTCAGTCCTCTGCAAAAGTGATTTACATATACTGTATAAAATTTATCTGGTTTCTGGTTTATTCATTTTAAAGAAAAAATTGTCCTTTATTAGGAATTGACTTTAGCAGAGACTATATAATTCTAACAGTTTCTGTAGTCTGTCTAAATGGGTTTTTGGTTATGCTTAGCCTGATAGCTCAGTCACCCTGGTGGGATCCTTTACCTTGCACTCTGTGCAACCCTGCTGAAGCCCACAGAGTGATACTAAGGGCAAGATGGAATGTGGAAGAGCAGGTCAGACCTCTTGTGTGGCGGTCTGTTTAATTTTTTGGGGAAAAAATAGATGCATTAAATTGTAAATAATTTTATTTATTAATTTCTTTTGGCCGTAATGTGTCTCAGCACTGAGATTTTTTGCAGGCAGATTCCCTCTGAGTCCCTGATAGCTCCTTGGATTACATTACATTGTATTGTTTGTCTTTGTCTATTTTTTGGCTGAATTCAACTGATGTCTGTGCATTTTCTCATACAAGGCTATGAAAAATCTCGAAGCTTAAACAACATAGCTGGCTTGACAGGCAATGCTCTGCGACTGTCTCCAGTAACATCACCCTACAGCTCACCTTGTCCTCTAAGGCGCTCTCGGTCTCCCATCCCTTCCATCTTGTAAACCAGATGGCATCAATCGGCTACAGAGTAGTAAAACAAATACTGTTTATCACATATTGGAAATAAATGTAGCATTAAGCATAGGGTCCACAAATATGGTCTAACTCCTGCATGATACAACTGCCAGTAGTGAGAAAAGCCACTTGGGTAGCTGAAGATTTTTGTCTTGGCTTTTAAAGGTTACTTAAGGTAGCATTTCTCCTTTAATCTACTATATTGTCCTACTTTCCTGTGGCAATAAAAGGACAGTTAGTGGATGCCGTTGTCCAGTACATTCAATAAATAAGCATATTTTCAGGGAGATTTACTTAAAATAATGTGCTTCCAAGTAATTGTCACTCCATTGAACCTCCATTTCTTGTGACTCTAATCCATTCTGAAGATGTCTGCTCTGAAGGGTCTGCTCATTTGCATGGACCATCCTGTCTCCATCACCTGACAAGCAGTGTTGCCGACCGTGGAGACCACAGAGAGCTCTGGATGTGTGTTCTCACATTGTTACCATCCTGCTGAAATGAAAGCACTGATAAACTGGTCTGCATGTGGGATTGTTTTTCTTTGTTTAACCTTTTCTTTTATTTTTTAACTATCTACTTGTTTATAAAACGACTTTATTTTGTGATTGACTTATTTCGGTACTGGATTGCTGTATCAGAGTTCTGAATGTCTCCGGTTGTTTGCACACAGATAACTGCAAAGAGGTTGTCATTACTGGTTACACGCAAGCAGAAGCCAGATCTCTTTCTTAATGGCTTGGGGAAGGCACAAAACATGCAAGAAAGGTAAACGCCATCCAGACTTGCAATTTTAAGCTAGCAAGTGCTGCTTGGTACTGTAGTAATTTATCTACTCCAGGGTTCTTCAACATTTTCAGAAGCTGAGTACCAAGTAAAATTGAAACTATTATTGGGGGCTTTTTTGTACCATTGTAAGAGGGTAGTAGTTCTCAAGTTGGGTTTTTGACCAGCCTTATACCTCTGGCTCATGGGCTTCAAAAATTTCTTCAGTCAATGTTTTTTGAGGTGCTTTGTCCTATATGTTGTTTGTCTGTCTGTTTTGCAACCTTGTCTCCTTGTATTCTCCATCTGTCTCCATAAAGCACAGAGATACTGTTAAAATGCCCCCCTCTTTTAAGTTGAACTAAGAACATTTTTTCTCCTTTCCTTTTTTTTTTTTCATATGGACTATACATCTGTATATAGATAGAAATATACGTATTTTTCAAGTGCAGTTAGTATCATCTAGACTAACTCGTGTGCACTCCTAAGATTTTTCGAGTGGGATTTAGTAGTGGCTTTTCAGCACTGACCGGTTGCCTATTGCATCAATCTTCCTCCTAGCAACCAGCATTCATTACAATTTTGAACCTGTATCTCCTCTAGTGGCTTTTTCATTCAATATTAACCTCTGTTTATGCAACAGGACAAATGCAATGGCAAATTTGAGGTTCTGGGCTGGTGAGGAAAAATTACCCTAAACTCTAGAGTTTTAGAACTACATGGGGAAGACCATATGACTGAAATCTTAAGTGATCCTTGAAATTGTTGAATAATACCTGATTGTCATTTTTTATTTTTTGTTAGGAAAGGAAATACAACTTATTGTTGACCATGTAACATGTTCTTCTGTATATAGCCTAACCTGATAGCATGACCTGCATGTCAGAATTCTTGTACAAGAATGTATTTATCAAAGTATAAATTTCTGATATTTAGAGATGTACATTGATTTACTTTTGGTAAAATATTGTCAATAGAGAGATAATTGCAAACAGCTTTTAGCAAATGAATTAATATAATATCTGGTGCTGCTGTTATATTAACTACAGTGTTGTACAGAATTTATCATGGATTTTTGACTGCTGAAAAGGGGACAATGGAATTTAGCCATACCAAGGACTGTACTGGAAAGAGACTGCTGCTGCTGAATGGGCCCTGATAAACAGCTCACACCTTGAGGAGGTCACTGAGACTTTGCGTGCGAAGTAGAGGTTGTTAAAGAAGATGAAAGACTGCTCATAATTACTGCTGCCAGAGGAAGGGGTGACTAGTCACTGTTGATGAGTCAGTGTAAATAAAATTCGTGTGCATGGAATATCAGTTTTTATCTATATCAAGGAAAGCTGAATTCATGTCATCATTGCTAAGGCTCCATGCAAAGACCCACACCCCTGTGTTTATTATTCCTGGTTCCTGCAGTAAGTTGTGCTGTGGATCGTACAAAGACACACGCTTAATAATGATAGTGATGTAAACTACATCTGTCTTGACTCCTGTCATACTAATGGCATATATTGCAAAAGTCACAAATTTTAACAGAGTAGGTTTTCATAAGTCCTTGCTTTCTCGGTTTACCATGACCTAAATTGTTATGAATTCTAGTGTACATGCCAAGTCCTAAGTTTACTTTTCACTTTGATAACAGAAATGTACTGCAGACAAGCATCACTGACTTTGTTCACAGCACACAGTCTTCTTTCATTGTTACCTCAAACTATAAGTATATCAGAAATAAAATTCTGGCAGCAAGACTATTTTGTGTTTTTTTTTTAATTCAAAATGTTGCAAAACCAACATCAATAAGTATAAAAGTTGTATTAAAATTATATTCTACAAATGTATATTTTGCATAAAATATATATTCTTTGATAAGTTACTTTCTGTGATTTTTGTGGTAAATGGATCTAGTCTATTCTATGTTTACGAGACATTGTAGTGCTACGATGTGGTAATTATGTTCTCCCCATTCTATTCAGTGGGAAATTCTCCAGAATCTGTTATGTCACCCTGGTGTCCCAATTGTAGGGACCCGTCCCAGTTGTGAAACTCTGTATTGTGGAACTTCTGTGAACATGTCAAGGTGCATGCACAATCCTGGTGGAAACCAGTGGAAATGTAATACCTGAATTGGAGAATAAAAGGCAAAAGACCTGGGGAGGAACTTGGAACATATCTTCTGAACTGGCTCATGAGCTTTCTTTAGCTGTGTCTGTCCCCTGCCTGCTACTGGCCATCCCAGTTCTCAAACCAGCTTCCTGGAATGCATGAGGAGCTAATTAAAAAACTAGCATGAGCTGGCTTGTGCAACAATTGAAAATCTTTCAGCTTGTTAATGACCCTATGCCTCATGTGGAAGTTGCAGTCAGGCTGGGTATTTTAAGTCTGATGGGAGTTTTGTTGCACCCTAGTGTGAAGTCAACCTAAAAAGGAGGTGATAAATGGTTGCTTAAAACTTATTTTATACTGTATTTGGGGCAACCAGAAATCCCCAAATACACAAGCAGAGTGTCTGAGAGGGTTGAGGTAGCTAGTACAGGTTTTACACATGATCTGAGAGGCTGTAATGCAGTATTTTGGCTTATGTGCTGTAATGTAAGAAAGGTTCCAGAAAACACGATCAGAAAGCATGTGCTCAAGTTTTAGAAAATGTGTTATAGTGATATATCAGAAAAGCTCACTGTGCTGAGTTTGCCCAAAGGTTGTACTGTGATTGTGAGCAGTACCCAAGTGAAGAAGAGGTGTCGTGGTCAGCCAGCACGAGGCTCACAGCTCAGTCACACAGGGAGATGTCTGCCCCAAGCACCTAGAGAGAGGTGTCTGCTTTTCCTCAGTGCTGCACAGGGACAGTGATGATCCCCAGAAAGCATGCAGACAAGGGGGTGCATTTTGTTGGTCAAGACTGTAGAAAACACTGATGGCCAGATGGTGTCTGACATCTTCTACTGTCTCTGGGTGGTAATGAGCCTGGATGGATCTGCACCAACACAGGACTTGGAGTCCAGAATATCCTGGACTCAGTAGTATTTTTCTCCTAGAGTACCAAGCCCATGTTTAAATGCTTTCTTTTAAAACACACCTGGAGGACAAGCTGATGGTGAGTCTGGTAACTATTCATGTGTCTTGAAACTACAACACAACTCTGACTATTCTAAGAGGAAAAGCTGGCTTATCCACCAGCCCATTCCCATTCCTCACCTGCTTCTGAGCCCAGGAAGGGGTGAAAGGGCATTTTCATGAGAGGTGGGACACCAAGGTTTAACTTTCTTTGGCTGAGGAGGGCTTTGAACCTAAACCTCACTCTTCAGGGTACTGTGGCTCCTATGTCTCAGATACAATGTAAAGATTGGGCTGCACGTTTTCATTCACCTCCTCTTTTGGCCATCCTTTAAAGGAAAGTAGATGCAATGATCAAAACCAAAATTGCATCTGGAGAAAGGAGTTTTGGTGCAAGCAGGAAGATGCCGTGTGGGTATCAAATACCCACCAAGGGGTGGTTGTGGCCATCTTTGGGCTTGATTTAGGAGAGTGGAAACTTATTTAATCCTGATATAACTTTAGGGTTAGAAGTCAAAACTAGAAAACAAACTGAATTTATTAACAATGTATCTGCTAAGACAATTTAGGAGAGGCTGTTGCTCATTCACCTTTTAGAATTGTAAAGTCAAAATGTCAAAAATGAGCATCCCTTTGTTGTTGTATATACTAATGCAACAGCAGGGTTTGTGCAGAGATCAAAAGCTGTGATATATTGTGGAGATGAGTAGATTATGGGATGTTTGGACTTTGAAGGCAATTATTGTTTTTATGAGGCCTTATTCAGCACTGAGAAAATGTTTTTGTTCCAGCAAATTTTGAGGCACTGCACTCTGAGTATTTATAGGTGTGAACAGTAAACTGGTGGCAGAATTGCTAAGAAGCATGCAGCTAATGAGGTTTAATATAATCGTGTATAATCAGGGGGCCTCATAATGTGTGAAAAAAATACTATTCATAAAGACCCTCTTACAAAAGGTCTGGATTAAATTACAGCTGCTAAAAGAATAGGAAATTTAAGGAATGTGTTCAGATGGGTAACTGAAAACTGTAGAGGGAAGGGATCAATCTGACATGAGCAAACTTGCCAGCATTGTAATGTGAAATATGAATTTTAAAAATCATGAATGAATTAACTATATGAAAGAAGAGAGCATTTTATCATTTGAAAATATCATGCAGAAGTCAGATAAAGGAAATTGGAATGGAAAACTGCTATTAGAAAGAGAAAATTAATTTATTAATATGCTGTATTACAAGCAGTGGCTTGAACGATTCCGTAATAGAGCCTTTGAATACTAACTGAATGAGAAGAAATTACAAAAAAGAAGAAAGGTTTCTATAAGGTCAAAGTTATCAGAAATATTAATATTGTTATAAGACGTTATTTTTCCCTTGTCAATAGTTTTTATTTATTTAATTTCCCAAGAGACAAGATATTTTTAAAATGGTCGGTTTTAAAAGTCAAGAGTTGGCTCAGGAGCAAATGCTGAGCTGGTAGTGCTGAGTGTTTTGTACCTAGCTGGTGTGCCATTATGAGCATTTCTCTTCTGCTTTAGTGAATATCCCTGGGACATGTTGAAATTGCAGAGGTGTCTGATTTCTAGCCCTAGAGACAGGGATCTGTCACATGCTGTCTCCATGGGAAGGCTGGGATGCTCTCCAGCCAGGCGTGAGTGGTGCAGAGCCCCTGTCTCTGCAGCACAGCCTGCAGAAGCATCCCCAGTTTGGTCTAGGTGCATCTACTCATTGCCTTCTGGCAAAATATGCACACTTCCCCCACCCTCTGCAACCTCCTCCCCAGAACCCAACCTTCTGTCACTTGCATTTTTTTATTACGAGCATGTTGATGAACAGCTGACAGATTTCAGATTCATGCTTTCACAGCTTCACATTCCCAGATGGCAATATTCTAGCATACTTAAAAAAAAGAAGTTGGAGGTGGACACTTTTCAAAAATTTGGCACAAAAATGTTATGCATTTCATTAAATATCTCCTGTATTATTTGCAGGTGGAAGACTGGAGATCAGTTTAAACCCGGGGCACAGCTAGGCTATTCTGAAACTTTTAGGATGCGTTCCTTTTGCGTTCTGCATCTGGTTAGAGCATTGCTGCATTTTGTTATCACATGAAGCTCTCTGTTTTCTCCTCAAATGGGATTTGGAGATACTAGAGCAAGTTAGAGAGTGCTATTTTAAGTTGGAATTGGGACTGGCTTCCCAGGGAAATGGTGGAATCACCATCGCTGGAGATATTTGAAAGACTTGTGGATGTGGCACTGGGGATATGGTGAACAAGGCAGTGCTGGGTTAATGGTTAGACTCAATGATCTTTGAGGTCTTTTCCAAACTTAATAATTCTGTAATTCTTATGGGATTATAAACATGAATTATACTGTGCAGAAAAAGATACTGCGTGGGAAATACTGAGGCTACAATAGATGGCTGTAGCTTAACAACTCTTTGTTTTGCAGAATGGTATGAGCACCTTTTCTTTAAAACACGGAAACAGACAATTTTAGGTCAGCCTCCTCAGAGCACCATTCGACGTGTATAAGATAAAGAACTACAAAAAGAAAAAGTGGAAGTTGTTCCCCTTGACCTTAAGACAGCTTATTTGCAAAAACAGAAAGATCAAACTTCCTTAAGAAGCCTGGCCTTTTCAGTGAAACAATGAAAAACTCCATCAATCTGAAGAATATTAAACTGTAGCCACATTATCCTATTAAGCTGATGCTAAATATAGAACAGATTTTCATTTCCTTACAGGGATTTCCTTGCTTGTGACTAAATGCAGCACCAAGGTTTTGTGAAAATCTTATTTTCTTTATGCCTATGAATGTTTTTGGTACAATGAAGTTTGGCAGTCTGAAAGTCTTCAGATGATGCCATTATTTGGAGGCAATTTTTGCATTTTTCTAGCATAAAAAATGAGTTTTTTTCTGAACTGGAACACTGGTAGAGGAAGCAGTGAAGGACATGGTTTTCTTGAACTCTTACGAAATCTGCCACATGAAGCTGTGACCACACAGAAATAAAAATACACAGCTTTCCCCAGGTCAATGTTTGACTGTAACTCAGTTTCTGAAATTCCTCTTAGTTTTGTTTGGAAATCACAGCAACAAAATTTATTTAGTTACTACTCTTTATAACCTCTACTTAACCTTTGAGAACTGTGCTTTAAATCTGTGAATAATGGAGCAATTAGAGAGCTTAAGAGCATGAGGTCTGTGTTCAGAGAAGAATGCATGGACTAATTTAATAGTTTCATCTGTAATTACTGAAGTGTTTCCTCAATTCAGGACATTATCTGAACAAGGTTCCAGAATCAAATGACCTCACTAACATGAATTGCAAAACTGTCCTTGCCTTACTTAAGCAAGACTAGGTCTTGGGAAGCAAATGGCAGTGTTTTGCTTGGTCTTGCAGATGTGCAGTGCCAAGATATGGAATTTCCCCTCTACTGCCTCAGAAATAGTTTCTTTTTCAGTATTTGCATTCTTCTGAGAAGAACAAAGGAGTGTGCAACCAGAGCCTGCCTGGGAGGTGGCTCATGCTCAGGTGCACTTGGAAAAGACATGTTCTGACACTGATAACTGAGCTTGCTTCTCATTTTTTGGTGTTGCAAGAAAACGCTGGTGAAACCATCCTGTCATGAGAGCTCCAGGCATACTTCAAGAACACTTGAAGAGTGTTCGAAGAGCATTCGGCTATGTGAGAAGCTTTAAGGAGAGTTCATATTACCAGTTTGCTTTATTTTTTTCCTTCTGCAGTCTACTGAACCCACTGTGTAGATTATTCCCTTGTTTTCTCTGCATGTGCCTTCACTGCTCTCTGTCTTTTGCAGTTTTCCTAGCTTCAACTCTGCCCATCCTGTATTCAGGACTTACCCACATGCCTCCTTTGCCTGTCTCCTCATTACAGTGCAGCTGGTTCCTCCCTGAGAGCTGCTGGGAAGGGAAAAGGTAAGTGAATTTGGACACGAATCACAAGGACAGAGGAGTACAGGACTGAGACTCCTTTTGAAGCCAACTAAAACTTATTGGAGATGTTGCCTTTTGCAGTTGGGTCCAGCCCAGCTTGGAATGAATTTGCAGTTCTCTGCAGCATCTTTTGTGTAGCTGCCACAGTTGGGAACATGAAATTCTGGAATCACAAAATGCTGTCTAAAAAGCAGCACAGCTGTCAATGAAGAGCAGTTTGCAACTGGAATATGTCCAGTGCCTGGGCCACTGCAGAGGGACATGCCAAAAAAACAGAGATGATTGTTTAGAAACCAAATTCAGAAATTAGATTTTCCAACCACATATTCACTGAACTATTCATTTACCAATCAATAAAATAGTACTGAGCAGAATGATTGGAGTGCTGAATATATCATAAGCTATCAAAAATAATAACAAATACTGACATGATTATTTCTGCCCTTTTTAAAGGCTAACTGTAATAGTGAATTTCCTTCAGATCCAAAGATAAATATGATGAAAATAGTACATTACCTAAATTAATGTCAGGAATTAAACCTCCCTCAAAAGTAGCTACAAGAATTTACTTCAAGAAATGTTTTTATATTCTAGTCCTAGACAGAAGCTCTGAATTAAGTTTTATTCGTAGTCCTCAGTACTCTTCAAATAGGGCATAATTTCTAGACTTCTATTGTCCTTATTACTAGGAAGCCTGTTTCACTTATCTGTATTTGAATTTTGAGCAGTAACAAGTAATTTCTTTATTCAATCATTCCTGCATTGCCCATGTCTTTTAAAAAATACAAAACAAACTATATGTTATATGCTTATGCAAGTTTTCAGGTGAGATGTTTTGTAACAGCTGGCAGGGCAGGCAGGCATATGCTTAGCAACAGAGATGCTCCAGGTTGTGGTCTGTGGTTCACAGCAGGTCCTTGTAGAGATTTGGGGGCCTGCCTTTGTTTCAGTGGAGCTGTTATTACCATGTCTAAGCTAAAGGAAGGGGTTGGAACTGCAGCTGTCTGATTCCCCATAAAAGTTTCAGCACACAGAGCTGAGGGGTGCAAGCATCTGTCTATCTATCAGCACTGGGATTTAATTTGCTGCTTTCCTGAAAAGCCCAGCCCACTGAGCAGTATGGTTGTCCTCTACAGGGCACAGCTCTGATGTTACAGCTGCACTGCCAGCAGCACTACCAACATCCTTTTGGGTTCTGGATCTGATTTCAGCCCTGCAGCTGGCTGCCCTGGTTGGGACCCTGTTGCGGTTTAGAGGATGTTGCAGCAGACTTTACCCTAGAGCTTCTCTACCCAGCCCGGTTCAGCGCCTCAGTGCTCCAAACCCTCTGTCCCAGGGCTGGACACTGCGCTCTCACCGGCCAGGGAGCCATAAGGCTAGCTCTGGTTCATCTGCTTCCACAACCGGCGGTGATAAAGGAGGCGAGGAGGGTCTATGCGTTGTGTTCATGGAAGATGTTTATTCGCATGGTGCAGCAGAGGCCAATGACCTCCCCGAGGCAGAGATGCCTCGAGGGCGAAGGCCTCACATGCTCAGCACATGTGGAGCATAGACACACATGGAGCATAGACACACGTGGAGCATAGACACACGTGGAGCATAAACACACATGGAGCACAGACAGCAAGATGGCAGAGGGTAAGGGGTTTTATAGGGAAACAGAGAGGGGCAGGGACAGCACACAGGCCCAGTGACCTCTGGGTACAGGGGAGGTACAGGGGCGGAGTTAGGAGTACAGGAACCAATAGGGGAAACCCGAGGGAGTGGCCACGTGGGGTTAGGGTACAGGAACCAATAGGGAAAACTGGGGGCGTGGCTAGGACTATGTGGAGTAGGGAAGGCAGGACAATAGGTGACAAGGACAGTCGTTAAGAAAGGGGTGTGGGGAACTTGCAGCTATTATCACAATAGGACCCAGCAGTGGTGTGTGGGATAAGCAGCAGTATCCAAACGTTGATATTCAGCTCTGCAGTTCCTGACAAAATTTTTACGGAGTCAGATGGAACTAACTGTCCAAGAAGCAGTGTTATGTGACAGCCGCCACGGTGCTGCAGCATGTGTCTGTGTCCCCTTCTCCTGAGGATTTCACAAGGGCGTTTTCTCCTTTTGTGGTGGGCTTCACTCACTGGGCTGCTGACAGGGAAGCAGAGCTGTGCAGCGAAAGCTAAACATGGTGCAGCTCCCTCCGTGGTCCCCTTTGCCTCCAAGGCTTTGCAGAGTAGTCACATCATCACAGAAATATTTGTATAATGCCACATCTTAGTGTTTAACAGTATCATGTGCTTGGTATAAGCTGCAAATTGTAGCACATGGCACAAGGCAGTGGGAGGCAGGGGATCTGCTCCAAATGTCTCTGTAGGAGCACGCCTTTGGGAGCTCAGCTGTAGGTGATTTTATTTTCAGAGATAGAGGAGTTCGTGCTTTTGCCCGTTGAGTAGGTGGGTGGATTTGGAGTGTTCTGCAGCTCCAGGTGGGCCTGAGAGGAGGACAGATGTGGACTGGATGTTCCCTGTGTCCACGCACTGGCCTGTCTGCACCAAGATCCAAGGGATTTGTTGGATGTGGACCATGCTGTGAGGGCTACGCCAAATCAGTCTCAGTGGCCAAATCCTGCTGATCCTCATCTGCTGGTGCTCCAGGTGTGAGCTGAAGGGGATGAGCTGTGCTGCACAGACAGACAGACACTGCAGAGGGGCAGATCAGTGGGGAGAGCTGTGCCAGGACCTGGGCACAAGTATGGGGCAGGCTTGTGGGGTGCAGCACCACCCACTGCATGTCCTCTCCTGCTCACAGCCAGAGACACTGTCCCCATTGTCACAACATTCTACCTCGCTCCTCCCCAGTCCCCTTGTTTTCTCTTTTAGGGCTTGATTTGGCTCCTACACACTAAGGGAAATCACAGAGCATCCCCCAGGATGCATGCACAGAAAAACATTTGCTCCTTGGGTGTCCTAGTTGTGGGGAGATCCTCGTTTCCTGGGCATCATTTCAGCCACCAGTTTCTCTCCTTCCTGACCCACCTTGCACCTCATGCATCCCCAGCAGCTGGAAACTGAGAAACCACTCTGCATTTGTAATGAAGTTTTATTCCTGATGCTCTATGTAATGCATTGTCACAATGAAGGTGGCTTCAATATGTTTGTCACCACAACCAGCCCAAAATAGTGCAGTCAAGGTTTGTTAGATGGCTCCATGGGCTTGGTGTAGACTCTAGACACCTAGAGATGCAGCTGTTATTATGCATTTTGCCTAAGGGATTATACTGGTTTTGACTGGGATTGTGTTAATTTTCTTCATAGCAGCTCATGTGGGATATTTTTTGGATCTTCAAACAAAACAGAGTTGATAACACTCCCATGTTTTAGCTATTGCTGAACCTTGCTTACACAGGATTCAAGGCCATTTCTGCTTCCCAGACTGTGAGCAGGCTGAGTGTGCATAAGATGTTGTGAGGGGACACAGCAGGGACAGCTGACCCCCACTGACCAAAGGAGTGTCCAAGACTACCATATGACATGATACTCAGTAGAAAAAGCTTGTAAGGAAGGGACCTTTCCAGGGCTGCTGTTGCTTGGAGTCTCTCAGCATTGGTCTGCTGGTGGTGAGCAATATTTGTGGGTTTTTTTTCTTGGCTCTGTTTTCCCTTTTTGTTTTTATTTTACTTACTAAACTGTCTATCTCAAACCATGAGCTTTTCCAATTTACATAATACTCCCAGAGCCTGTTTATGGTTGTGTTTAAGGTGATAAGAGTGCCTGTTTGTTTTGCTTGAATTTTTTTACCTCCAATTAAGCTTAATTATTGAACTTAAATTATACATAGGAAATTAATTTTTTCCTTTTCTTGTAACACTATTTTCTCTTTCAAGCCCAACTTAAGGCAGTTTTAAGGAGACATCAAAAGCACAGCAGCTGACATTGAAATGCAAGTGCTGGCTCACAATATTCATAGCTGCATGTGGTCTTTAACCTCATGGGATCACAAGGCCACCACTGTTTCTGAATAAATTTTACATAACTTCAAATAAATTGCAATACAAAATAATACAAGTGAACATCTTCCACTTGCAAAGGATTCTGAGAAAAAATACAGAAGAAATTCTGTCCTTTCATTGGCACAGTGGAGCTTCGTGGACAACAGACTTGTTAAATATTCAAGGAAGGATCTCAGGAGCATTTGAAAGTTGCTTTATGTGTAAGGTACTCTGCAAAGGGAAAGTGGAAGGGGATTGCAAATTTATTTACCAGCACTCTCTTTTTATCCCCTTTTTTGTTTCTTTTCTTTTTTTTTTTCTGGAGAAAAATGAACAGGGATGGAGAAAAAGGAACAAAGATGAAAAGTTATACTTACAAAGCAGTACTGTATTGTTTTAGAACACTTGTTTAATATAATACTTGTCCTAAAATGATGTTGATATGGAAATCCCAGAAAAAAAATTACTTTGGAAAAATTCATATCGTTTAATGGATGTCCATTAGTGCAGTTCCTTACTTTTTGTCTCCTGTCATTCATCAGAAAAATTCCTATTTACTGTTTACAAACAATAAAACTACAGTAATAACAAAAGTAACTCTTTTCAATAATCATCTCAAATGATTGATACTGTGTGTTTGTCATCTTGATCACACTGAGTTAATTTTTTCCCATCTAAATAAAAATTAGAAAAATATTTTTTAAATTTTCTTTTAATATTTAACCTACTCAAAATATGACTTCCTCTTGTGGAGTACAGAGACTGCTGTATGCTGGAGAGGTACAGTTTATCTAGAACTAGTTTTTAACTTCTAACATGGGGGGAAGTGATAACAGAGTGTCTTTACTGGACAATAATAAAGAGATTATGGCAGCAGCTGTGTTGTGTGGGTCCTGTTCAGAGTTAAGGGTTCTTAACCTTTTGGCTTTCCTCCCGTGTTCATCAAACACTTAGTGAAAGCCATTGGAAGGTGGTATTACCACAAATTAATTTTTACAGTTATTTTAACAGAACTAATTTAAGTTGTGATGAAAAGCTGAAAGAAATACCTTGCATAAAAAGTCTTTGTCAAATTTCCATTTCAATGAAGTTATTTTCAGATTCCATATCTATTCATCCTTTTCACTGAGACCATTTTCAGCTGTCCTTAATACACATTTGCTGAATCTGCTTTAGCTTCTGGGTAAGCTGTTTCTGACATGGTAGCCCTTGCAAGCACATGCACCATTCTGAAGAGGAGCAGCACGTCAGTCCTGTTTCAGCATGCAGAGGTTAAACGTCACTTGTCACACTGACCCTCCATGCCAGATGGATCTGAGCAGACAATGGGTGCTGCAGATCTGAGATAAGTTCTTCTGCTGCAAATGTGTCACACACACAAACATGCTCACAAGAATACCCCAGTAGGCATTAAAATATTCAACCAAACCCAAATGGTATAAAGACTGTTCAAACACTCCTAATTGGCATGAATACAGAATTTCTCTTATGTTCTTCTTTTGATATTATAGCCAATTTCAGTTTAGGGAAGATGTTTCTTCCTGCCAAGTAGGGTTAGGAGTACAATTTCACACTAAGGAATTGAAATTTGCTGATGAAAGTGCTATGAGAACCATGAGAGCACACAGTGTTTGCCCATTGCACAGTTACAAAGGGGATGAAAGATGAGGGGAGTACTTGACAGGGGAGAACAAAAATCCCAAATCAACCATATGTGGGGTTCCCATGGAGCAATGTCAACAATCCTTTCTAGTCTGGGGTAAAAACAGTAAAAGGTAAACCCCACTCCTCCACCTGTGATAAAGTTTAGAGAGATTTGCTTTTCTGTTGACCTTACCCAGGTCCCAGTGCAGCTTGTTCTCACAACTTTATGAACATTGTGTTCTGCAAACTGGCTACAGCAAGAGCTCATTTGCAGTTTGATGAATGAAAAAGCTGGTGAATCTTGGCCAGTGTAAAGAGGTGGCTGATAAACTACAAATCTTCGAGACCAGTTGAAAGACACATCAGAATAAGGTCCTCCCTGCCTTTGACATGGGATGTCCATGGTTCCTTTCCTTCTTTGGCCTCTAACTGCAGATGTGAGAAGACACAGACTGTGTGGCATCTTGCTCATGGTCAGAGCAAAGCTGAATTGCAGGAAGAAAAACCAAGAAATATAAAGTGGAAGTACAAGGACAATAACCCTTCTACCACTTATGTGGTTTTATGTCTCACTCTGCCTCCCAACAGGGAAGACACTTAAAAATGTAGCCCTCTTGGCCACCAGAGAAAGATATAAATGGTTTTGATAGAATCAGCCAGACTGATGGGCTGTGAATTCTCCATATTGTTTTACGTGAAATCTTTGGGCTTCTGCCCATATTTCATGTATTCCTCACCAGCAGCAAGATAAGTTTAGAAATATGGCTTTTCCCAAAAGCTCACATGAAAGTGCTCATGGCTTGCAGGTTGGCCTCAAGCACATTTTTGTTCTTTTTCTCAAAAAAGCATCAAAATGGCATCTACCTTCAGATTTTCAAACCAGAGTGACCCTGTGAAAACTGTCTTTTGAAATTGCAAATGTGTGAAGTGTAGTAATGCAAAGTGAAGTAAATATCTATTAATTATAATAGAAGATTGAACCTGAAGATTAAGAAAAATAGAGTTGATGGAGAAAACCCTAGTGAATGCCATCATGTACAAACATCAGAAGCCACTGGTTAATATGTAGTATGCCAAGAGCAGGCATTTTTGAAGTATGAAGGGGTCTTTGTACAGACCAGGAAAAAACAGCAAAGAAGCAAAAGAAAAATAACATGCTGAGTATCGAAATTTTGCTGCAATCCACTCATCGAAAGTCTGCCCCTGAAAAGATTAATGTCCTAGAAATGTAACTATGAAAGGAAAGCTAGATTATCTGCCCAACCCTGAAAGTGAAAAACGGTAAAGGAATAAATGGCAACCTAATAATTCAGGACTTAACTTGAAAATTCAGTCTTTCCTACTGCTTTTGAGGATATAAACAGACACAGAAAATGATATTGTGGAATGGATCTGGGGGAAAAATAATATATGCTTTTAATGTATTTAAAGTCTATAAATTAAAACAGACATACATTCTGGACCTAATTATTTTTCTTCTCTTGTAAGATTGCTCCTGCTCCAGAAATGTTAATATTGATAGCATTTGGAAATACTATCTGGCATAAGAAAACACATCTGAATGTAGCTTATTGTGAGTGTGGAGTCCATGGGGTCTGTGAGTGATCCATTTTTCATCTGTCTGTGGTCATCTGTGATTGATTGTAACAATCACATCCCTTACTGGACTTGCATTTCTGTAATAAACATCACTATGTGGGAATTAAAAGTTTGTTTTTCTCCAGTCAGGTACATCCACAACTTTTTCCTTCAAAGGCCAATGTAGTAAATATTCACAATCCTAAACCTTGCTTGTTCTTTTGTGATAATTAAAATAGCGCTTTGCATTCATATCATAGTCTGCACAAAGATGGGTTTCAGTCAAATTAAATGGAGGTTCCAATAATATTCAATGACAAAAGTGTTTGTTTAAAGCCAATGAAAGAAATGCTTATGGATATGACTCTAATAAATGCATTAAAAAATATGTCATGACTCATGTAAAATATTTGAAAGCATGCGTTCAGATCTAGAAAGGAGTCTCTGCTAGTTTAGAGAAATATTTCTAAAACAGAAGCATTTTTTCTACCAGATTAAACAAATTGGTGCTTATTTTGCTCCAGGCATCAAGTTTTTTGCGTTTTCTGTACCACCAATATGGGTTATTTCACTTATCTTGTCTTGTATTTTGCCACGTTACAAACCTTTAGACATTCCATAATGCCACAGTTCATTTGAGGTCAATCTAAAATATGTCTGCTTCCCCTCTGAAATGTTTCAATCCCTGAATGACCCTCACAGAGCCTTTTAAATACATTTTTTTCCTGTAAGCATTTAGGAAAGATGCACTATTCTGTTTCTAGAAAAAAACAAAGAAATTCCACTACTGAGAACTGAAGGACAGGTATCTGTGACCACTGAGCCCTCTTGCACTTCCAACTCTCACCAGTCTGGAAGTGCAGGAGTCAGTACTGCCCTTTGGAAATGGCAATGCTTTGGTCATTTCCTGGTAATACTTCTCTCCTAGGAAGTGCCCTAATATTTTTAATATGACTTGCAAAGGTCTTCGTTATCTGTATGTTTAAGTATCAAGAAGCATGTTGATCTCCAGTGTTCCTCACAGTGTTGTAAAAGTTGCCCTTTTCTCCACAGAAAGCTTAGAGTTTATCTACAAAGCACATCTTGGTGTTAAATTCACAAGATCTAATAAAATCAGTCAGCATGGGTTGATTAGCCTGTTCAGGGGACTGGCATAATGCAATTACATTTTCTCCAGCAACAGATAGAATTTTTACAGCCTCTCACTATCACTTCTTGTGTCATTGTTTTTGTCTTCTGCTGTTATAAAACTTCAGGACTTCTTCAACTTCTTGATCTCTTGCTTAGATTTTCATTCCAGGTCCACTTAAAGCCTCTGCCTGGTAATTGCTCTTAATGCTGGCAATCTCAGCAGGAAGATCAGCCCCAAACCCCTCACTTCTCTAATATTTAAAGTCTTTGGCATCATTCCTCTCTTGGGTGACACACACTCTAGTGAGGGCACCAGAATTTTGATCTTTTAACCTTTACATTTTTCCACTATGGATTTTTTCTTCACAGCCATCCTGATCCCATGTTGTTTATAATTTTTTCGCAGCCAGTCTGGAAGCTGTCTGCTACATCCTTTTGTGTAAAGCTCTGGCATGCGCACCACTTAACTCTCTCCGATGTAAGGCAAACTGCTTCTGAGATTGAATGTGAAAGTGCTTTTCACGGTGCATGTTTCTGCCAGAAACTCTTGGTCATGATTGCAGACCACCAAGATGAATGTCAGGGCTAATATCTAAAACCTTCATTCTGAGAAATAATCCCTTCCTAGCAAAGCAAGAAGGTACACTTCAATGCATGCACTTATGCAAGATCCACTGACTTCAGATGTGCTTAACGATGTCTTTGAGTGTCTTAGTGAATTGCCTTTATGATCAAAATCCAGATTTCGAAGTAATGCCCTTTGAGCAGATTAAGATCTTGTAAAGTATTTCTGTGAGATGCTGCTTAAAGATTATTTCCTTTTCTAATTCTTCAGTAATGTGACTCAGCTCCTTTTGATAATTCACAAATATCTGCTGGAAATCTTTAACCAGTTCAGAAAAATTCTAGCAGCTTCAAACTGAATCTCTCTTTCAAGGGTGACTGTCACCTCTGCTTAGTGATAGTCAGAGAGCAGGAAAAAAGTCCCAAACAACCAAGCATAAATTAACCTGAAAATAGAAGCATTAAATATTGAATGGCTCTGGAGACTGCACATATTTGGGTTATTCATTAACATAATTATATGTAAGGTTTTGTCCAACAGGATTTTTCCTTGGGAAATCTCATACCTTTATCCACAGTTTGTGAAGCTCACTGCCTCAGAGTGTTGTTTCATATCCCTTTCTGGTCTCAGCTGTCGCTCAGGGGTATGGAAAGACTTGAGTACTCACCTGACTAGCCCTCTCCACCGTCAGCACTTACATCCAACACCCAGAGCCTCCAAGACATCACTTAATGTTATCTAATCCCAAAGGGGTCTAGTTTTCCACCACTATCGGAAGTAAATCTGTCTAGCTTCCTGCACAGCTGCCTTGGGTGTGCCAGCTGCTTTCCTTGTCTTTAGTAGACCTGCAACTGTGAGGCTGCAACCCTTCCCCAGTTTTGCAATAAGGGCTTCATGTGCTCAGATTTGTGGATGGAGGTACGTTTGTCAGCTCTTGAGGACTGTAAGATACCTCTGTGCACACGGAAGTGGGTCACCCATGTCCTCGAGCATGCATCCCCTCAGCCTTCCCTGAGCTTCCTTGCCCCTAGATTATGCTCTCTAAAGCAGGACATTGCACTCTCTACATATTTTGATCTAAAACTCTTTGTAAAGGTGTATCATACAGAAAAGCTGATAAGGCAATAGTTCAGAAGGCGCATTAATCAAATATTTATAAACTAAAATATGATTCCTTAGAATATCATAAAGCTGTTTCACACAAATAGAACATTGGTAAATTTTTTAAACACTCACACCATTCTGAATTGCAAATTTAATAGGAACACCTGAGTGACAGCTGGCTTTCATGAACAGAAATTTAGCTTGGAGAGAAGTGATGAGCAGGTTGGCCTATTTTGGGGAAAGGCTGGCTGGCTGGGCACAAGGGATTCACAGGCCTGGAAAGCATGTAACTCTCAGATAATCATAAGGGAAACTCACAGGGTATCAGGTTTGCCGCTGTGATCACTGATCCATCTCTTTCCTTATAAACATTTTTACAGCATCTGAGAGCTGCTGCTGTGCTTTCTCTACCTTGTCCAGAGTGTAATTTTGAATCAAACCCTGTTAGTGGAATACAGCCTCTTAAAATTTATTCTTTATCTAGTACTTATCAAATGTCTGTTGCCCAAGCCCCGCTTTTCTATATACCCCTTCACAGTATACTGTGGTCAATGTATTATCTTGCTGGTAGTATTTTTTCCTTCTTTCTTCCCTTCTTAGTTTAACTTCCTATCTGTTCATGATGCCTTGACTCAGACAAGATCTTGGCTCAGATTACGTGGACCTGATGAGGACTTGGTTCTGGAAGGTGTCTGTCTGGCCGGTAGATATAACCTGATTGCCCTTAGATGGGTTCACCTGCACAGAAAGCAGTCAGACCTTAGAGTGCAACCTGCTTTTCTCTCCTCTCTTTGGTTTCTGGGGCTTGCAGCATTCTTTTTGACACCCAGAGGTATACTTCAGAGATGGCAACACAGCTCTTTAAAAGGGGAGATGTGGCCTGATACACAAGAAGCCTGCAAGTTAGAGTGCTTCTGTTGTCTTCCCAGGTTTGCTTCTTCCCAGACTTGCTGGGAGATGCTGGGCTCAGTCTGTTCCCCAGTTGTTAGAGCTGCATTAGTACCATAGTATGTGCTGATGTCTTTAATAAAGTGAGTTTTATGAATGTCAGAATGATGATTATTTGGCTCAGACTCATTCTTCTGAAATGCTTACTCACATGAAAGATTTTTTTTCTTTTCAGAGGCTTGAAAGGAAATTTGGCTGGATTGTTCCTTTCAAGTAAAGCAATCTCACATTTGCCATGGCTGGATGCAAAGTTGTTCAGCACTAGCTTGCCATTCATGTTCTCAAAGAACTTCAAAAGGGATGCTTTGATGTATTTTATGGACTCCTTCCAGCTGCTGTATAGCTCATAGTGTCTGTGCTTCTGTAGCAAATCGTGACTTCTGGGATTTTTACTATTTTACTAACTGCCTGAGGAAGTATACTGAGGGGTGCCTTTTGAACAACCCACAGGAGCAGGATATCAAGATTACAGTCATAAAAGGAATATTTACATCACCAGCAAAATATCCTGTGCTCCTGAAAAGAGCTAACCACTTCTAAAATCTACATTTCCCTATAGCTCTTTAGATTTCTGCAAAGAGAAATGACAGTATGTGGCATCTTGCTTGCTTCTGACTTAATTTTCCCTGTTTCTCAGCTTCCCAAAGAGATTTGTTGAAATCCCTTCACAGTCCCACTGGCTCTGCATGTCCCGTGGCACAGTTGTTATACTCTCCAGGTGGTAACTTGGCTCTTAAAACTCTTCTCCCTGGGAGCAAATGAGTAATGCTGGGAAGGGACCCAAGGAGCTTTAGAAACCATTTTGCATGGTGAGAAAGCCTGCTGCAGCCTGGCAGTCGCTGTGTCCCCATGAGATGGTGCGCTGTGTCTGTCAGAGGGATGCCAGCAGTGTCCTCACAAAGCCCTGCATCTCTCGGGGCTGTGTATGGAGTGATCTGTGTCGTCACTGCAGGATCCCTCACCTGGGGATTTGCTCCAGCATCTCCTGGCTGTGGGGTAGTCTAAGGATAAACGCTGCCCTGTGAGCTGCACACGGCTGCCTCACTGCTCCGCCAGTCCCGCGCTGCAGCCGGGCAGAGGGTACCACTGCCACAGCTCAGCCTGCAGATGGGGTTAGGGCTCAGCACTTGGAGATAATTGCTAGACTTTATTTTGAACCTATGCCCATCTACAAAATGCCCTGACATGCTGGGGTCAAGACCAAAGCTGGTAAATGCCAAGTGGTGGCTGTTGCTTTGTTGTCTGTCTTGGGTGTAGGCCTTTCGCCACGACTGAGCCAAGGCTGAGAGCTAATTGTGCAGGAGCTAAGGACTCTCACTAACCTGAACATCACTTGCTCTGGCGTCAAAAGCCATTGCTTGGACTGGCTCAGATAAAAATATTTTAAAAGAAAACATGCATCAGACCAAACTAAAAATCCCATCAACACTGAATGTTCCACATGGTCCAGACTTCTTCCTCTGGGGCAAAGCTGAGAAGCTAAACAGTGTGTGACTGATTTTTAAGTCCATCACTTAATGCACTATGGGTCTGTTGTTCAGATGCTATGATGGTGAACATGTTACAAGAGCTGACATAGAACAGAATGAGTATGAAAAAAGTCAGACATCACGTTGAATTTGCGATTCAGATTGAAGTGCATTAATAATAAATTGAAAACATGTATTATATATGGAGGTTCCTATTGAAACATTTCTTGAGGGCAGATGAATTTTAGTGCCATAGCAGAATGATAATAGTTTTAGAGGAAATGTAGATTACTGTCATTTCTCTTGCAAATTGTGTTGAGAAAAAATTATGAACAATGACAGGGCTTACACAGGGTATGTCATAGGGAACTCAACCTACTGCTAAGCTCTGCATTTCCACCTCCAGCCTCAGAGTCAGATTTTACCAATCTCTTTGGTGAAGGAAGAATGAAAAATATGCTGTGGGCTATACGTCCAAAAATCACCAACAATATGTCCAATGATTTTAAAGGGAAAACTGTTGCTGCTGGAATTAAGGACCTCTAACCAAAGTCACATTGTTCCCAGAAATCCAATCTACTAATTTTATAAAAAAATATATGAAGTAGTGGTAGCTTTCTGGATACTCACGCTTGTGCCTAACCTTAAGGATGAAGGGTTGTAAGTGGTATCCAAGGGAATGGCCAAGGAAATGGCAATCTCCACATCACTCAGAGAGTCCTGTGAGGTACCAAGCATGGTACCATCATCAGCTTCAAAAAAGACACCCCCATTCAACTATTTTCCTCCCTCAGCTGCTGTTGTTGCTAGGATAAGAATTTTACTCCCCTTTTTTTTGGACATTTCTTCCCTGCCTTAGTGTTTCTGGCTGTTTCCACTCAGCTTTTACTTTACATCTGAAAAGGCTGGGCAGGGAGAATGCTTTCCCAACTACAAGGGTCCGTGTTTTCAGAAATGCTGCCCTTATGAAGGAGCTGGATGCAGGAGAAGAGGCAGGATGATGCCTCCTCCTCTCCTTTTGGTGCTCTCCTCAGTTTGATGCTCTTCAATTTGACCTGTCTTTGCCCTCACTTGGATTCCTTCATTGAGTACATGGGGAAATAGTACCTATGCCAACAATATGCTCTGCTGTCATGCTCATCTATTTCCACTCTTTCTACTGCAAACAGACAGTAACAGCAGCCAGGGAAGCAAACATTGTTTCCAAATTAAGGAAAGTAAGTGACTTAGCTGAAAAAAAAACCAAAAACCTTGCTAACCTTTGCAGGGTTTATCAGGAGAAAACCCTCAACATAGAGGTGGGAGAGACTGTCAACATCAACAGCTCAGGCTTTGCCTCAGCCCTGGATGTCCAACTGCAGTGACACAGTCCCAATTCTCTATTCAATACCCTACTACGGAGCTAAGCCTTCACGTCAGGATGGGCAGAAATGGCAATGTGGGTCCCATGCTGCATTCTTTCAGTATTTCAAAGACCAAGGCACTGGTGTGGGTAGCAGCATCCTGACCCAGGAACAGGCGATGGAAAGGAGCCACACACACTTAGTGATTGTGAAACAGAAAAACACCCAACCTCCTACAGACACTATGAAGATTTTAATCTTTTAATTTGAAAAAGAAAAGGTGGGAGGTAAGAGTATTAGGATCAAAAAGCAGACTTTTATAGCTCAGCAGAACATGTAGACCTCTTGAACTAACAGAGCAAGAGAGAGAGCCTTTATCTGAGAAGAAAATGTGGAGACTTTGTAAATGAAGTCCTAGCAAGCTGTTGGCACAGCTTCTAATAGCTTTTAACAGGTCCTATTAACCTTTGGAAGAAATATTTGCAAGGAGCCTGAAATTTATTCCAAAATAAAGCAGCCATATTTAACTGGCAGAACAGTAGAATAAATTAAGCAAAGTCCAAGTGCGTGTCTCAGGAAAGATAACAGAGCAGTGAGAGTTAGACAAGGCAGCAGAAAGCTGGGTTTCATGTGATATTTGCATATGTGTGGGGTGCTGGGACTCCCACGCCGGTTGATTTAGAACTAGTCAGCAGTTCGTGGAGCCTAGAGAATGATTCAGTTGCCTCCAAAGAAAACCCAAGGCATGATTCAGATGTCATTTATAATGCCTTTGAGGAATCTAGACATCTCCATTGGGTTGTCAGATATGTCACAGGACCTGCAGGGGACCTCAGGTCACCTGCAGTGACTGCTGGAGGCAAGGCAGATACCCAAGGGCATCTCAGATAGCACCAGAATGCTAAGTTGAAGCAGTTAAATCCATTTGAAAAGGTAGCCTGCAGCCTAGGCTCCACTGTTTGTCTTTTCTTCACTGGCTATATTGGGAAACAAGATAAATTGGTGCCCAGCTTGCATGTAGATACCTGCATTTGTGCATCCAGAGCTGAATCTTGCCAGAAAAGCCTGGCAAGGAAAGGGAGGATATTTGTCCTTACCCAGGAGGTTGACAACAACCTAAAACATGGACCAGAACTTGCAGTGTTAATGGGAAAAAAGGGACCTGGAGGTGCACTGTGGTATCCATGGCAGGGCAGAGGTGGGAGCAGAGCCTGTGGGGCAGGCAGTACTGTGAGTGCTGAAACCACAGTGCATCTGGAGCACGGGGAGGCCAAGAAGCCCCAAACCATGGAGCTACTGCTTTTAACCGAGCTTCTGCCTCTTCAGCTGGAAGTGTTGACCCTCCCAGCCCCAGCCATTCTCAGTGCCAGCCATTTACTCTGTTTTATCAAGCACAGCAATGGGCTGTGCACAGACTATGGGCAGATACAGTGCCTCAGGTGAGAAGTCTGGATTTCCAGACAAGGAGTTGTAATTTGTGACATTGCTAACTCTGTTTTTCAGGTTTGGCTAACCAGATCTCAAATGCTCAGGGAGTCTGGGTCAGCCTCCAGCTCTTCAGTTACACAGCCCAAGTAACTTATGCCTCAATTTTCTATATCTGTGAAAACAGAGATATTGGTCTGGTCTTCGTTGTAAATTGCTTTAGGGTGTCATGAGAAAAACTTTTATGTAAACTTCAGAGGGAAAAGAAAGATCTAATAGCAGCTAGTGCTAGATCAGGTGCAAATTTACAGAAAATCAGCAAAATGGTCATATACTCTTTTGTGAAACCACTAAATCATCAGTTTCACTATTTTCCGGGTGTCTGTGTGGAGACACCTTAGACAATAACTTCTACAGCCAGTTGATTTAGGAAGCCACAAATTGATGCTGTTTAAATTTCTTTACATGGGGAAACAGTTGGACTTAAAATTGAGCTTCTTCCTAGATCTACAATTTCTAATTTTACAGCAAGAGTATTGGGGTCACTTAAAGAAGCAAAGCTAGAGAAGAGCCTCATTTTTTCTTGTCTAGATGTGGAGCCCACACTCATCTGGGTGCTTTTAGGCAGAAAATAGACTGTAATAGCAAACAGTCCATGCTGAAATTTTATGAAGAAGGAGTGTTACACATTACTGCTTTGGTAAGTCACAAGCCAGTGTGTTTTGAAAGAAAAGTTGTATCTGGTTGAAAACAAATTAGCTGAACTTTTCAAAGCTTATACCTTTCAAGAAAGAACCATGAATATAAACCAAAATAGGCAAAACTAGACTTAGTAAAATGCATAGCTTGTAACTTGACTGAAAAATTCAGGAAATTTTGTTTTATAGCTGACAGCAATGATTGTTTTGCAAGCTCAAATCACAGAGGATGCTATCGGAGAGCTCACAAACAATATTTCAGGAGATTTCAGGAGGTTGTTTTTCTATCAAGCTTATCTGTCCAATGAAATTGTGAAATTCCAATTGGGAGAATTTCTTTTCTTGCACTAAACTCCACCTGTGTGCCCAGTTTTCAACTAGGTACCATTGCCAGGAGCTCTCTCAGCATGGAGAGAAGCCAAGTCCCTGCCTGTCTGGGCTGAGGTTTCTAGGATGGGGCAACCATGAGATGTGGGCAAGGAGAGCCACTGCTGTGGTCACTGCACAGGACAACTGCCCTGGCCAGAGTGGCTGTTCTCCACTTGGGGTCTGCAGGGCCTTCTCACACCCTTCTTCACACTGTACACATGGCATGGACAAAGATCTTTA
This sequence comes from Lichenostomus cassidix, assembly GCF_008360975.1. Lineage (NCBI taxonomy): Eukaryota > Metazoa > Chordata > Aves > Passeriformes > Meliphagidae > Lichenostomus > Lichenostomus cassidix. Next base: position 35,965,441 of record NC_139480.1, on the reverse strand, counting down.
CTTTCACTTCTGTACTCACCCTCCCTTTTGCATGGCATATATTAATGACTGTCTTGTTTTCCCACTTTTTGCTGTGTTTGCTGAACGCATACGAGAGCTGTAGCAATTTATCTGTAAGAGGAAATCCCAAGTTTGCTAGGGTGAAAAGAAGCACTTATGAGGGCTAAAGAGAAGGTGAGGAGGGAGTTGAGGTGTTTCTGTAGAGCCTATACTTGCAACCTACTGAAAATACATGAGTTTGGGGAATGTACTAAGTCTAAATTGGAGTGGCTACAAAGTATATCTTCCACTTCCTTGCTCTTCAAACATTCATCATGCTTATGAGGTCACAGCAAAAACACTTGTGACAAGATGGAAGATGACAGATTGTTTCAGTGGTTTACCAAAATTTCAAGTCATGCTGTGAAGCAATGACTCTGCATTTTAACCCAGTGTCAACACTGGACACTTATTCCTGAATAAGTTATTGAAATATGAAAATGTTACATGCCTGTTCTTCTATATGACAGGACTTTAGAGAGTTTGCAAGTCTAATTTTGAACTTGTAAATCTAATTTTTGTTTACAAATTTTTGTATTACTTTTCATATTACTGTTAAACTAGTTGTTACAGTCAACCGTTCATTTTACAGGACTGTTCTCATTCCTTTAGTAAGTTTTTTCAGCCTGGATCTAAAATCAAAATACTACTAATACATAGATAATAATAGTGTTCCCACAGTAATGAAGTTCAAATAATTACAGACATTTTTCTGTCCATGTATTTTCACCAGCCTCTAAAGTTACATTTTATTGCTATCTATTAGAGAAAGTACTTCTCATTATTGAAGGTCATAATTATATTCAATTTTATCAAAATTTAACTGTGAATTTTCAAAGTACAGGCCATCATATATGATGATATGTATCATATATCGTATATGTTTCTTTCAGAAAAAAAACCCAAAAAGAAGCAAATGAGCAAAAGCAACCCAAACCAAACCTAAAACATATCATCAAGCTTAAACATTCAAAACTAAGCAAGTAAACCAATCCGTAGTCATGAATTAAATAATACTAGAATGAGAAAAGCCACTTATCAAGATGTTCTTTAGAGGCAGTGGAGAGGCATAGGCACCTCCTGTGGCAATTCATGCCATCCCTAAGATAAGAACTGAAGCTAAATGGGATGACTTGATTTCAGATGTCATGTTATTGAATTTAAAAAGCAGAAATGTGTACCTTAGAGCAGATGTTTGACTTCTAGATGGTGACAGTTAGGTGTCCAACCTTATCAACCATCATTACAGTTAATTACATTCATGGGAAGCACTTCACAACAGTCAGACACTTCACTGCTTATGGCAGCAGTGCTGAAGACATGCAGGTAATGACAAAGAGTTTCTCATGCCCACTGTATACAGCTCTTTGGGTGCCAGTCTATCTCTATTGATGAGCTTTTCATGCCTTTCAGTGTCTCATTTTCAGCTTCAATGTAGAGTGTTATTAGAGAAAAATGTCACTTGTCCTGATGCACTGGGAAATCATTCTTACCTAGATGACTGAAAATAATATAAATACCTAAAGGTGTGTTAAATGGTTTCAAATAAATGTTTTTTGAATCATCCAGTCAATGACTGTTTGGAACTATACAAGAAAGATATTTTTCTGATAGCAGAAGCAGGTTTCTTGTCCCGCATTGAAGTGCATCTTGGAACAGTGACATTGCTCAGCACAGATTCAAATGCTAAAATTTCCACTGCTTTCTTTATCAGCATTCAGAGATGCAGACTTGTTTACTACCATGTAGTTATGATGGTACACCACAGAGTATTAAATTGGAATCTCATTAACTGGAGGATCATATATAACCACATTATTTTCTGAAACAAACTGCCTCCTGAATATTGTTTTCTACATCCTTCCTCTATATCCTAATGATGGGGAGTGGGATAAACAGCAGATAAACAGCAGTGGGATAAACAACCTTATGCAAATTTTGGTATCCTGCTTTTATTTCTGTGCATGCTTTCATGCTTCTCTCTGGGCTCACAAGCACATCAACACAGCAAGGGGAGGATGTGCTTTGTGAGCCTGGCACACTGTAGCTGTTTGTTCCAGGTCCCCTGATGACTCTCACAGTACCTGCAGTGCACTCTGGCCATGCAAGCACTTGTCAACCACTTCTGTGAAATCTGGTGGCCTGACTGTCCTCTGAGATGTCTGAATTTGCTGAAGTAGTGGTCACATATCTTTCCTACCCCTTACTGTCCTGCTGGAATGAAACATACAGTAAAGAGGAGTAATGACATCTTAAGTCATTGTTGTTGATTGCTACATGAAGGAATGTCTAAGCCCTGATGTTGACTTAGCCAGATTCAGAATTCATTGAACAGAATCAAAACCTTTCATTGATGTCTTAAAAATAATAAATTCACTAGTTTCTAATTCTTCCCTATTAAGCATTTGTAGATTTTCCAGGTTTTCTTTGCAGATAAGAAGGCTAGGTATTAAATAGAGATTCTGTTTATTCTATGATTTCAGAAGTAGGAGCTAACAGAAAACACCCAAAGTATTGAGACATTGTACTATGCTGCAACAAAGAGAGAAGGTCTGTATATTTACTTATATGTTTCAGTTAATAATTAGTTATTGATGACATAACAGACTGAGCTGAAATGTGTTTTCTTACACCATGAGTTTGAATGCCTGAAATAAAGCATTTTCTCACATCTTTTTTTATGGCAGTCAGGAAAACTCAGCAGGAAGTATGTATTTTTCCTGAAGTTCATTAAGGTTCAGAATGATTTGCAAAAATTTATCTTTTGGTTGCCTTGTCTTTTATCAAAGATGCTTCCGCAAGAACGTTTGGTGAAGTTTGTCTTTTCTTCAAGGAAATCTAAAATGTTGAGATTGTGGAAGAACATTTCTTGGTAAGTCCATCTTTCTCAGAAAGGGATTCGAACCGTTTGTCTCACATTGTGTATTTGTTCAAAGTGCAAGAGTGTCATTGCCCCAGGGCTTAGCTTCAATCTTCTTTCTCTCTTCTGAAACCCAGAAGTGTTTCAGAGTCCAACCAGAGTGCTCTCCAACAAGTTAGCTGTCTTCATGGCCAACATCAAAATTATTTCTGACAACATAAGAGATTTCTGATATGTCTCATCTATCAGAAACAACATGAGTGACAACCATAGCAGTAGTCACTGGCAGAATCGCTCCAAAAGCCATCATGGAATTTGTTTTAAACTCACCTATATATACTAATAAAGTATTGAGTTATGATATTTAAGTTACTGTTTTTCTTATGTTCATAACTGAATATTCTTTCTTATAAACACAAATTCTTTTCTTACTCCTTTAACTCTAGAAATTCCTTTCTTACTCCTTTAACTCAAAGCACTTCTGTACTGGCAGTACCACCACATGAGAGAGGATTTAGACTGCGTTGTACAAAGGCATCTTCAAAGGTTAGGTCTTGGCAGTGGTGTAAAAGACCAACCTGTAGGCGCTGAGTTTTTAAATGAAGGGCAGGCCTAACACTAATTATTTAAATATGATTTTTTTTCTCGGTAACGTGTGGACTGGTGAAACTGAGAACCAAGGAGATTTTGCCTCAAACTGAGGTACCTTGAATTCCTATAGCACTCTAAGTTTATCAGTATTCAAGCAGAGGAATAGATGGCTGTAGTGGGTTGATCCTGGCTTGATGCCAGGCACCCAGCAAAGCCACTCTCTCACTCCCCTCTGCAGCTGGACAGGGGAGTGAAAATATAACAAAGGGTTCATGGGTTGAGATAAAGACCAGGAGAGATCACTCACCAAGTACTGTCATGGGCAAAATAGGCTTGAAATAGAGATATTAATTTAATTTATTGCTAACAAAATCAGGGTGGGATAATGAGAAGTAAAATAAACCTTTCAAAACACCTTTCTCCCACACGTCCCTACTTCCCAGCTCTACCTCCTCCCCCAGAGGCACAGGGAGGCAGGGAATGGGGGTTATGGTCAGTTTATCACCTCTTTTTCCCGCTGCTCAGGGAGAGGAGTCGTTCCCCTGCTCCTCTGTGGGGTACATCCCATGGAAGATAGCTCTCCATGAATGGCTGCAATGTCAGTCCATACCATGGGCAAGAGTCCTCCCCAGACTGCAGCAGCGTGGGTCAGTCTTCCAAGGGGTGCAGTCCTGCAAGGACACACTGCTCCAGCTGGGGGTCCTCTGTCCATGGGCCTCCCTCAGGGTCACAGCCTCCTCTCAGACACACACCTGCTCTGGGGTGAGTCTCTTCCACAAGCTGCAGCTGGATCAGTGCAAACCCATGGATCTCCATGGGCTGCTGGGGTACAGCTGCTTCACCACAGGCTGCACCACAGGCTGCAGAGGAATCTCAGCTCCAACACCTGGAGCATCTCTTGCCCCTCCTTGTCCACTGACCTTGCTGTTTGCAGAGTTGTTTCTCTCGCATGTTCTCACTCCACTCTTCTCTGGCCACAAGTACAACTGTGCAATAACTTTTTCCTTTTTTAAATCTGTTATCCCATAGGTCTTATAACCGTCGCCTAATTGACCATGACTGGTGGCACATCCATCTTTGGAGCTGCGAGGGATTGGCTAGGCTGGACACGGAGGAAACTTCCGGCAGCTTCTTGCAGAAGCCACCTCTGTAGCCCACCTGCTACCAAAACTTGGCCATGCAAACCCAATACAATGACATATAATAGGCTGCAGATATGACTGTAATTCTATTTTTAATTTCCTAAAACAAATTTAAAGGGTTAATCTGTATAATTCATCCATTTGCGGAAAATAAACTAAAATGTCCTTCCTGATTGTGACTGAAAGGCAAGACTATTAACACAAGGCTGATGTCTGATGTTCACATACAGCAATCAAATTCAGTTAATTGCAAGTATTCTGAAAGGATTTTTCAATTTTAGTGTACATATTTTGATCTCATTGGGTCATGAGTCATCATTTCCTGTTATGGTACTGGATTTCTTTCCCCTATTTTCCTTTCACCCTTGGCTCATTTGTATGACAAGCTGGAAATGGGCATTCCACAGTGAGTGACAGCACTTGTCTTAATGGATGGAAATTGACTGCAGGCCACCCTTGCAAAATAGCACATATGAACACTCCTGCATTTTTGAGGAATAAAATACTCTGTAGTGTTGAAACAAATGGCAAAAGCCTTAAAGTAAAGCCACAGGCTGTAAGGCTTCTAAATGCAAATGCTTGTTTTGGATCCTAGGTGATGCGCCAAACTGAGGAAGGAGAAACTTAATCTGATACCCAAATCTTTCTTCTCTTGAGCAAAATATTTTTTCTGATCTTTTTCTGACGTTTGAACCCTAGACTGCTCAAGGGTGGTATAGCCCTCAGAAAGTGGATCAGAGAGAGCTCTCCATTTGGATTCACAGTTATCCACTACTGCAAAGGTGAGCCAAAACTCACAGAATCAATAATGGCAAAAATTAAGTGCACCAAAATAATATCTGCTAAACAATGACAAGCTATAGGAAAGACTTAACTATAGAGTAAACAAGTAAAGAAGACAGAAAGAAAAGAAGACCAAAAAAAGAGAGAAGGAAACACAAAAAAAAGCTCAAAATTATATGGAACTGAGGTAAAGTGCCTGTTGAGGTTGATAAGAGTAGATGAGTTTTTCCAGATGTATGTGGAGGACACTGGTCTTAAAGGTGAAAGGACAAGTGATTCAAAATAAATAAAATCAAAAAGGCTGAGGTAATTAAGAAAAAATCTCAAGAAGCAAAAAGGCAAGAAAGTGGGAGGAAAAGAAAATCTTTCCATGGAAATCTAGTGCTCCTGTGTAAGAGCATGTGTTTAAAAAAAATGAAAATAAAACCTCATATGAATACTACTAAACAAGTAGAAAAGTAGAAAAAAATTAAATTTTTTTTCATTTTAGTAGCAAAATTGAAAGGAATGCATTGAGGAAATGCAAAATTACCCGAAAGGAAATTGTAGAATAATAGTTATTCTTAATAACAGTGGTATGGGAGTAGTTGATTCTGCAATTTCTCTAGGCCATCATTTGTAGAAACTGAAGGATAAAAAAGATGACCTGTAGCAGATATAACTTTTCTGTACAGTAATTAATAGATCACTTGCTGCAGTGCAGTGTAAGAACCACATTGCTATATGCATAATGAGATGTGTCAGATCTTTAATATTTTGTCATTGTACCCTGTTCCTACATAGAACAGAATCTTCATTGTGTCCTGTTTTTCTATAGAATTGGAATTTAATGTTTCATGTCAGCTAATAAAGCATGGTTATATGGTTTCCTCTATGAGTATCAAATGTGTTGCTGTGATTAAAATGTGGCCTCTGTGGAAGAGTTTATGCAGAATGGACTTCAGTGTGTCAGGTAGAATTGCAATGCCCAAGTCAAAAATAATTTTAAGTAAAGTATTAAAGTATTACTTATTCCACGACTATACTCTGCATAAAAATCTTTGGAACTTGATAACTGACAGTGAGATTTCTTCCGTAATTTAATTACCCTCATAACTAGAATAGGGTGTAGTCAAAACTTTTCACTAATTCTTTGAGCCAGCTAGATGCTTTTCTGATTTGTGCAAGTTGCCTGCAAATGTGGTTAGATTTGCTAGAAAAAAGTCTCTTTGGGAGAGAGCTGTCTGATTATTCAATACAGTTGATGTGGTAGGAGAAGGTGGGAAGCAGGCTCGAAATGTCATACTATTGTTCTAGTACTTGCTTCATTCAACAGCTTTTGAATCCCGAACCCTTTGAGGTCCCAAACCCTTCATTTTGGACTATGTTGACAGACTTCTGCCCTTGCTTTGAGTTTTGTAGTTGGCTGCAGAAATTCTTACACCTCTCCAAATCATTTACAGGGCAACAAAATAGACTTGCAGGGTGCCTGATCTTTTAAATAGGCAGTAAAAGTGAATGGATCATTTCTAGTACTTTTTTTTTGTTTAAATCGGTGTGGTTTTCCCCATTCAAAGCAAGAATACTCTGTTTATGTAATAGGGGATATTTGTGTTCAGCCAGTCCACAAATGCATGTCTGGTTTGGTACCAGCAGAGGGGTCATGGTGTTGTCTGGAGAACCTCCAGAGTGGTTTACATGGCTCTCTTGGTCAAAGTCTTTAAACCAAAGTAAAGACCCACAGATACCAAACTGTTGATTCAGACATAGTAGGTGCTCTAATCAGTGGAAGGTTATACTTATTTACATTCCTCATGGTAAAATAATGCAATTCAACACAACATTGCCAATTTCCTTTACTATTCAGCAACCTGGCCATTGCCAGGTAAGAATTGTATCATTAAATTCTATCTGGTGTTCATCTTTTGATATTTTGCAACATGGTCAGAAATATTTTTTCTTTCCAAAAGGAGAACAGTGTAAAAGATTGCATCACCTCTATACAGGCAGACCATATTAAGCATTACATTTCTTCAGGTAGTAAGAGAAAGATAGGAACTTTTAACTAAGTACGAGATGATCCTAGAGTAAATGGGGAAAATATTTCCTTTTGACAGAGAATGAAATGAAATTATTTTGATTTAATGAAGAAATGTCATTTAATTGCTGGATCTAGGATTTTTCCCTCTATCATGTTAGATATGTTGTCCTGAATGTAATTAATTCTAACTGAAATAAAGTGCTTTGATTTGAAAGGTTGTTAAATGAGCTTGCCAGCTAACCAAGCTTTTAAAACAAAATAAAATAACCCATAAATTAAACAATAAATGACATAGAATTTGTTGGTATTGCCCATTAGAATTCTACTGCCAAAAATCTTTTGTTGGTTGATTTTAAGTAGATAAAATGCGATGTAAAAAAATGCTGATGTCCCCTTGAAGCTAATGTTACTAAAAACTTTGGTTTAGTACTTTTACTGAAAGCAAGGAGGTAATCAAGTGCTGCTGAAGCAGGTTGTTGGGGCCAGTTTACAAACCCAAGCTGCATTGCCAAGGAAGAGGTAGTTAAATTTGTGTATGTGATTTCTCTACGTTTCTAAATGCTCATGGATCTATTTGAATTGGAAGTTCTCACTATGATCCAACACAAAAAAACACTTAGTTGATGCATGCAGTAATTATTCACAGTGTTAGAGCAGAGTTAAAAGTGCAAAAAGAAGGCTGTTATGAAGGATTTATGACTTTTTTTCTGTCTTCGGTGAGTGAATTAAATGCAGTCTGTAGTGTCAGTTTTCCTTGAGATGGACAGGATTGTGTCTGAGCATTAATAAAGCACCAGCTGTGATGGATGCAGTCGATCCCTTAACCAAACCAGCAGTGGTTTGGTACAAGCTCCAAAGGAGGTAAAGCTGCGTTCTCTAGCTGTGCCAAGAAACCCACAAAGAGGAGTAACACAGTGAGCATTGAAGCTTTTGCATCTCTTGTCTCTGTGTAAATGATTCTAGCTTCATTATAATTTGATTTTCCTTTATATGTGTCTTCCATGTAGCAGGTAATAACGTGAACCTTGACATCAGAATTTGTTAAATCATGCTTTTGCAACACCATCTTAAAACCACTTTTTCTAATTGCTTTGATGGTGATTCTTTAAGTGATCTAAATCACTCAACTGATACAATCTAGCATAGCCAGCAGGATCCTAAACCAGGACTCACGACACCAGCAGACATGGGCAATGTAAATGAAAATGAGAAGGAAAATTCAAATTTGCAAGGCAGATCAATGCAACACTGCATGTAACTTCTACACTGTTGTTCCTGCTCCTGGGAATTAAGGTCACCATCTAACAAGCTCCAATAGTAATTGTTCTGGAAAATTTCAGAGGGGAGCTGTTTGGTTCCAGCCATATTTTCTAACACTGAATGAAGTGCTTTCTTCTCCCAGGAGTAGGAAACATCAGGACAGATTAAAAGTTTCTTTTGATGTTCCTGTTCTTCTGCAAGCAACCTGGAAAATTATGGTGTTTTTCTTTGAGACCTCGAGCTGAGGTAGCAGCACCAGGGAGCTAGTGGACCAGAGCCCAGACTGGTAAGCTAAAACTGCAGTCATACTGCAAACCAGGGCCCCACTTCTCCTTTCTATTTCAAATCTGTGCCATAATATTTAATGCCCCTGTCAAAATTATTAACTCCTTAACTCCTTCAGAGAGTCATACCTGCCTCCCCTAGCTCTCTGTCTTTCCATAGCAGTCTTTCTCTGGAGGCTTTCAGTCAAACAATTCTATTTTTTTTTTTTTCATAAAATGTTAAAGGTTGTATTTGATTCCCCTAAATAGCACTCTTGCTATTATGAAATAAAATAGGATTTGGGCAAAGTTGTTTGTCATTCCAGGATTGTTCTGGTGAAGTGTTTATAACAGAAGGTCCTGTGTGCAAGCGGCAGGAGGGGGCAGATATATTGTGCTGAAGTTCTGTGGAGATTATGTGCAGAAGGTAAAAATCAAAATCTAATTACCAGTGCTGTATGGTAAACAACCTCCCAGCTTTATATAATGGAGAAATCAATGGTTTGAATTGTTTTTACCTCACATTTTCATAGGATTTGCACAGTGGTTGGAACTTGAAGCGGTCTCTGGGGTCATTTTTGTCCAATATTCTGCTCAAGCAGGGCAACCAAGAGCTGTTTGTCCAGTGTAGCAACGTGGGTTTTAGGATTCCATGTGCTCCTTTGTCCCTCTGCTTTGTATACCATTGGTTCATTTTGAAATATGCTCTGCTGTACCCCGAAATCTATTGGTGGGTTCCCTATGCCTGTATTCCCTTCAGACTCCCTGGGACTGGCTCTGGGGGAGACAGTCCCTCCCCTTCCTTTCCCTTTATAAGGCGATATCCAGATCACCTCGTGGTCTCTGCATCTCTGGGCTGCTAGCATCCCCTACCTGCCTTGTGTCCCTTCCCCCTTCTCCTTCCCTGCACCCCTTTTCCCGTTACCCCAAATAAACATCACTAGCAGAACAGAGATGGAGTCCAGTTCCTTCCTTCGTATCACGATATTCCTGCTGAATTGATACGGTTAGAAGACTGCCGCCATGTCGCAGAACCTCGGGGGCCGCTCCCCCCGGATCTGGTGGGATTTACAAGAACCAGAGACCCGGTCCGGGGGGGAGCCGGCCTGTGCCACCCTCCCGGACCACGCTACAACTGTCCAGGACCATCTCCAAATGGCTTTTGAATATCTCTGAGGTTGCAGATTCCACAGTCTCTGGGCAAGCTGTGCCAGTGCTCTGTTACCCTTGCAGTGAAGAAAGTTTTTCCTGATATTTAGAGGGAACCTCCTGTGTTCCAGTTTGTGCCCCTTGTCTCTTGTCCTGTCACTGGGCACCCTCCCTTCAGGTATTTATATACATTGAGGAGCCCTGTGAGCTTTATCTTCTCCAGGCTCAATAGACCCAGCTCTGTCAGGCTTTCCTCACAGGAGAGATGCTTCAATCCATTAAGTGTCTTTGTAGCTCATTGCTGGGCTCTCTCCAGCAGGTCCATGTGTCTTGTGCATTGATGAGCCCAGAACTGGATCACTCAAGGTTTGGCCTCACCAGCACTGTGAAGAAGGGAACAATCATGTCCCTCAGCCTGCTAGCAGAATTTCTGCTAATGAAGCCCAGGACACTGTTAATCACCTTTTCAGAAATGGCATGTTGCTGGCTCATGTTCATCTTGCTGTCCACCATGACCCCCAGGTCCTTTACTGCAAAACTGCTTTCAACCTGGGTGATAAGAAACATGTTTTGCAGAAACCTAAATATTTCCCTAGCAAAAAGACTTGGCTGACTTTTATTATTTCAGGGGAAAATACTAACTGCTCATTTTTGTCTGCTCTCAATGATAGAACCCTCCTGGAAAAAAAACCCTTGCAGATGTCTGTGACAGCAGGGCAGAGTGCCATGAAGAGCTGCTTCAGGTCTCTGTGCAATACATTCCCAAGAAAACATCAATGACAAAAACTTTTCCTGCTGATTAATTGTTACAGCCTTTTCCTACTGAGCAAGGGATTTTCCTGGCCTGTTCGTTTCTCAGGAGCAGCCCTTAGATCAAGCTAAACACAGGTTTGCTTTCTGCTGTAGCTCATGATGACTTAAAGTACAATCTCCTTCCTTAATACAAGCCCTGTGCTTTTTCACTAGCTGGCATAATCTCACTTTTGCTAAACCTCCTGGTTACACTCTGTGTAAGTCATAGAAATGAATGCTATTTTGCTTTAGATTACTTTGAAGATGATAGAATTATAAATGCCCTTTAAAGGTTGTTTTTACCATGAACATATAATTGTAAATTATTAGGTATATTTAAGCCTTCCATCATCATGATAACCTGCTTGTATTAGTCAAAAAAGGAAAGGAAATAAAAGCCTTTTTTGCAGTTGTTACTCAGTTGAAACTCAGCACTTGGAACCTCCTCCTGACTGTCTCTTACCAGTTCTTCAGAGAACAGGGTTTCTTCATTATGCTTTCAATGTCTAAACCAGTTTGTGTTGTTGGCATCTAACAAACAGGACCATGACCCACATATTTAAAAGTGTTTTACAGCTTGGCCTGTGTTTCAAGGATATGACTAAATTTTTACAAGCCATCTATATTACAAAATTCTTTTCAAATGGGGGGGCAATCATTTCTGCCCATCCTTGTGCAACACTGACAGGCTGTTCTGCCTGCCTGATTACTTGCTATTGAAATATATATAGTTTACATGCATAAAAGAAGTAAAATCCTTATATAAGAATAAGAAAGCCATTCAGTGAGAACCAAAGAGAAAAAAGGAAACCTGAAAGAACACACAACAGCGTGCAGGTTCAAAGGAAAAATACTGGATCCTTTGCCTCATCTTCTAAGAAGAGCTACAATTTTTGCCACCTTATTTAAATTGTATTTTGGAAAAGTCTTTAAAAAATAGCTTTAATCTGCTTGGATATGTTTTTCAAACATGCAGAGAATTTCTAAGTCTTTTTGCTCAAGCATCAGGTTTATGCACAAAATAATCCCCACAAACACATCTCTCTTGGAGGCGAAAGTCATCTGTTTCTTGCCTTGCCCCCAAACAAATGCTTTTGCATGAGTCATTTATTGTGAAACTATTAACCCTCATTGAAATGCACATCTAAACTGACACTCAACCCTGATTTTTTTTAGCAGCACATGAGGGTGGGGGTGATACTTATTTGGATAGCACCTTGCTGCCTCGAGGCTTTAAAAGTGTTTTATTTACATAATGTCTCATTTATTTTGCAAGAATTACACTCTCCCCATCACTGCTGTGATCTTCTTTGGCATAGAAAATATCCAACAGCTGTTTATCAGCCTACAGAAATGCTGTGTAATAAGAAGTAGAAAGAGATTGTGCATCTCTCTGAAACCACGAAGTGAATCAAGAAGGAACACCAACAGAAGAAAAGAAGGAAAAAGCAGTCAGTGGTCTTGCAGTTTTCAATTGTACAGTCCTGCAGGTCGCTGGTAGACAGAGAATCAGGTGGGGAAAAAAGCCTTCACTATGTTTCCAACCATGATTTGTGCAGCCCTGCTGGTTACCGACAGGCCCAGGGCACTGAGGCACAGGAACCATCCTGGGCACTGTGTAGGGAGCAGTATTTTACATAACCTGAAAAAGCAAATGTATAAGCCAAGATTTTGAGAAGTGACACATTCTTTGGCTGAGGAATAGAAGGTATTTTTAAATGGAGTAGAGCCTGTGGATTTCTTTTCAGAAGCAGATACCTATAGGGAACGAACACTAATTTCACCACTGGGTGCAGCCAGTAACAACCACAGGAGAGTGCAAGGAATAAATTATGGGAGATCAATTCCACAAACCTTTAGAAATTTTACACCCGCTGAAGTAGTTTTCATTTTTTAAGTTGTTTAAAATGCATAAGTATTCTTTTTCACCTTTGATTACTATAACAGCACAGGAGAAACATCAAAATTTTATTAGCTGGAGTGGCTTGGCTTTAAAGATGTTAGATTAACTCAGATGTATAGTGAGAGAGATATTTATTGAACAATAGGAAAAAACACTGCTGGTTTCTTACAGGTGGGAGAGTATTTGTGTGTAGAGAAATGCAACACAATTTGAGTCTTGAAAATTGTAGCTCTTTTTGATTATAAGAGACAGAATTTATGAAGTATGGTATTAAACCCTGTGGGGAATAACAGAAACTTTACTAAAAGATAATACATTGTTCAAGATACAATGTAAGTAAACATATTGAAAATCAATTAGTGGGAACTTGCCTTGACATACAGAAAAGAGTAAAAGTTAAGTTAGCAGATGCTGGGATGTCAGGCTTTGTGGATTTGCCTCTTCAGAAAGTTTGAATACAAGTACTTTGCCATTTATCATTATCAACTATAATTGAAATTGGGGCAACTCAACACTTTGCTCTGAAAGCGTGAAAGCTGTGTCATCAGGTATTGGGCTAACACAACAGAGGGCCTTAATGTTCACTGACAAGAAAGCTTTGGAGTATTTAACACACTCCCTCATCAAAACTCTAGGTAGGTTATTAAATATGATGGTAGAATATCTGTGTAGAGGGAGAAAGAGCCTCAGCCACAGATTTTGAACCTTTTTTAGTAGTGCATCCCTTACAGAGGTCTTCCATGTGCTCTTGTCACAGATACACAATAATTTTATTTTGGGATTCTAGCATCAGCCAGGCATATTAAACTGATTGCAAGAGAATAGTAGAATATCTAAATTCTAGAGACCCAAATAAATTTAATTGTTTCTTATAAAGAGCAGTGATTAAGTAAAGACAGAGATACAATTTGTAAATTATTCTGGTTCTCCAGGATGAATTTTTTTGTTTGGTGGTTTGAAGAGTGGCTGCTCTCATCTTTCTTGCCTGATGGCAGAGACTTGCTGGAGGACATGATGGGTTCCTGTGAGCCTACAGCCTGAAGTCTGCTGGCTTCTTTAGCTGGCTTTCCATTTCTAACTTCTTTTTTCTACTAAATGCTTTTCTTCTTCATCTATCAGACTCTTCTGTTAATAACAACATTCAGATAAACTAGAAAGACTGAAATAGAATAAGAGCTGCACATGAATTTCAGCATATGGTATTGAAATTTAAGGATGAGAGATCTGTAGAAGAGCTGTTTAGTCTTGTCAGTCACCAAGATCCCCTCTGTAGACAAGGGAAAGAGTTCATCCTCAGGAGGGTGATGCCTTCCATCTAAAGACAGAGATTTAAAGTACCTAAGTTGAATTGACTTTCAAGGTGCCTGGCTCTCCTCCATCAACTGTAGAGAAGATCAGATGATATTTCACTATGTTTCTGGGCTTTTGATGGCTAAAAATAAGGTAATTCCCCAGCTGAAATGAGACAATCCCCATCTTTGGAGTCCTGAACTGCTCTTGATATGTTCTCTCCTTGTGAGAGTGTTTGGATAATTAGCAGTGCTCAGGCAGGGGATTAATCTTAACCAACACTGAAGACAGATGTGACCTCTGTTGTTTCTTCATTTCAAGAAACAGAAGGCTCCAAAGGATAGATGAACACTTCAGAAAGATGGGATGAATTGTTCTGTGATGTTACCCTCACCATAAAACACCCATTTTTTGTAGTCAAACTTCGAAATGGTGAAAGTTAAGTGAGCTGAATCTCATCAGTATGACAGCTCAGAATGAAACGACTCACTGCGTTTGGTGTTAGAGTCAAAGTGGGGGGCTGGAGGGGTGACCTCTGTGAGAAGAAACAAGAGGCTACACAGCCCTTCCCAGCTGCCTCCAAGAGACCTTCTGGCAAAACGTGGCCAAGCTGTTGCTTCCTCTGGAAAAACATGTCTAAGAAAGGGCAGAACGCCACAGGGAGAGGAGGAGGGAGCAAAAATTGTGAGAAAAAGCAGAGGGAACAGAAAACCTCATATCAGCAGGAGGAGGAGGAGGAGGAGGAGGAGATGCTCCAGGTGCCAGAGCAGATATCCCTTGCAGCCCATGAAGGATCCATACTGCAGCAAAGGAAAAATATGAGAAGGAGGGAACAGCAGAGAGCAACTGCTGTGTACTGACCAAAATAACCCAGCCCTGTGCTGCTTGCAGCAGTGGAGAGGAGGGTGGATAGAACCTAATTCTGAGAAAAGGGGAAAGAAAAGTGGTTTTTAAATATCTACATTTTTGTTTTCCATTACTAGAATTAGCAATTATGTTTTGGTGTTTGGGGTGTTTTTTTTGTTTTTTTTTTTTTTTTTAAATTTAAGTTAATTTTACAAAAGTTGAGTCTGTTTTGACAGTAACTCGTAAGTGAACTCCCTGTCTTTTAACAGATGAGTCTTTTTGCTCCTTCTTATTTTCTCCCCCACATCACCAAGGGGGTGGAGTGAGCAAGCATCTGGTGGGTGCTTGGGTGTTAGCCAAGGCTAACCCACCAAGGGAACATTTACCCTTTATTATTATAAATTAACTTCATGTGCCTTTTCTAGGAAAAAAAAAAAGATTTTGTTTTGAAAAGTAGAGCAAAATTCCACATGTGCTATCTAGTACATGGGAGAGATAGCTAAAATTCAGATAATGACAGTATTTCCTTTTCCCAGATATTTCACGAGGGAAGATTAGAATAGTCTATAAGAAGTTGAAACACTTTTGGCAATATCAAAATATTTCCAGATGTATGTGTGGAATATGTGAAAACCTATGCTAATGTATGCACAAACTCAAGTGGCTGTCAGATTTGCATTGTAAGATGAATAATTGAATTGAGAATGTATTTTACATTCAAAATTCTAGTTTTCTGATTTTTCACTTGCTCTGAAGTAGCAGAACAACAACAACCTTTTAAAAACTGTGATAAATAAAGTGGATTTTTTGGTTTTGATTTGGGGAGACAAAACATTTCATTCTCGAATTCACCTTTTCAAGAAAGTATGATTACAATAATTTTTACTTGAAACAGCTTTTCAAAAATGTTAAAACTGGGATTTTCTATATCACTGCATTTTTTTCCTAAATTAAATGCTGTCAGTACTGACACATATTAAAAACATGTCATGGTTGGTGTGTATACTACTTACCCAGGAAAAAAGATTCTGATTGAACTGTTCTGACTGACAGACCATTTGTCTCAGGCCATCCTTTGAATCCTCTTTGCTGTGGAGGGCAGAGCAGGTTTTCTAATCAGAAACAGATGCAGTGGACTTCTTGGTTGGTGTCACAGCAGTCACCCCCTCTGTAGTCACGATGGTTACAAGGCAAAAGAAGTGCTCCTCCTTGATGCTTTCTCTTCAGCCCTGCCTATTCCACTTTCTACCAGGATTCCCACCATAGTGGCAAGTTCCATTCCTTGTGAGCTTCCTTATCCTTTCTTCACTGGGAATGAGCAAAACCCCTCATGCTGCTTTTCTCTTAAGTGTTAACCCTGGTATGATGCCTTGAGAACAGGAACACCTTGCAGAGAGTGTTCACCGATCTCTGTCAATGCCCCAGACTGGAGTGTAATAATGCAGTCTTGAAGGGGCTGTCTGAGAATATAACAGTCAAAACCTGGGGTTCGTAAGGTTTAGTTGCAGCTGGGTACTCCTGGAAGCAGAAAGTAGTTCTGTAGGCATTAGGACAGAGTAAAAATGGATAGAACCATCTGAACAGGATACACAAGGTGATTGCACAAGACCCGGCTCAACAAACTACTGTAAAGGTAAATCAACCTGAAGTAAGTCTTCTTTTAAAACAAGCTTTTTGGGGGGCTCTTTTGAATTTCTGCCATGGCTTTTCATTCCTTGTTTTGGGCCAGGACCAACACGGCTATTCTGAATTGCCTCAGCAAACATATGGTGCGTGTGCTGTTTCCATCATTAACCAGCCAGGCGGCAGGGAATGGAGAGCCTGCTTGAAAATATTGTGGGAATGGGATTCCTGCTACTTGGAGTGCAGGCGTCTGACTGAGACTGTGGAGATGCCTCCTTGCCAGCTAATATCTGGACAGAGCCAGAAATTCAGCATTATAAGGCTTAAGTATAATTTGGACACACATCACCTGTCGATTCTCTTCATGACTGGTTATATTTTCTGTTGTTAGAGCTACCTTTTCACAGGAACAAGCATTCCTACTGGGCTTTTCCAAGAGTGGTGCTGGTATTACAGAGCTGACAACTTGTTGACAAAAAGAGAGAAAAACATAATTTAATACAGATGTTTTAGTGCAAAAAGTATCAGCAACAACTGAGCCTTCTCCTTTCAGTCCTGTCAATCATATATATCCTCTCCAGCAGATATGTAACATGCCCTGGAAGAATGCCTGCTTTTGACAAGCATTCAGAACATAGTGTGATTTTTTTTCCCCCTCTTTTTTTCATCCTCTGTTCCTTTGGCCTATTCACATCTATTTGTTCAGAAGACTACAGCCCTCCTCATTCACTCCAGTGATGAATTCAGATAAAGTTGGGGCCACATCCCTAGAGCTTTACAATCTTTGTGTGTAAATGAGTACTTTCAGCTGCATAGCAAATCACTATGTACAACTGAAATCAGTTTTAAGTGTGAACATATCTGATAGGTATATTGGCATTTCTGAAAGTTTGATCTGAAATAATTGGTTTATAGACCCTTTTTAAAATTTATTTATGCTTGAAGAGATGTAGTCTTCACAGCAAATTCTGACCTCACCCCTACCTTTTCCATTTCCCCTTCTTGATAACAAACCTTTTCTATTTGTTATTTCACCTCAGATTCTGTAAAACATCCCATTTAAGTTGGATGTTTTACAGAATTAAGTTGCAAATGAATCTGCCCTTGAATATATGTTAGACTTTGGTGTCCCAAACAGAAAACTCTGTGGGAATGCACATCATGTGGACCAACAGCAGTTTAGCCTTTTTTCACCAGACTTTTGTTACTTCCATATGGTTATTTTTTATTCTCTTGCTCACATGTTTTTGAAATAGGAAATAAATATTCTTGGAGACTACCTGATGATGTTGTGAGTTTCTAGCTGGTGAGATTTCTCTAGGACTGATTTCTGAATTCAGTATAGCAAATCCTGACTAGACCACCTGTCAGCAGGTAAATAACATTTATGAGACTCACAATCCAATTTCTAATTTATAATGTTTTTCAAAAAAAGATCAGCTAAATTTTGACCTTGCTTATACTGAATATTTGTAACTATGGGAAATTTGAGATAATCCTGATGAACAGGAAGATTTATGATCTTTTCAGTGAGAATTGTTAGGCTGAGCTCTCTCTGCCAATAAACATTGATATTCATCTTGCCTCATTCTTTGTGAAATTAATGCAGAAAATTCTTAAGCCAAAAAAGATAGTTTGACTGTCTGTAAGTTTATAATGAATGATACAGGATGAAGTAATTCCGAAGGGGGAAGAAACCATTCTGTTCTATACTAGTTTTCATGGATTCCATGACAAAGGAGTGAAGTAGTGTGGTGGGTCCAGGATAGGTACATAGTTTTGGCAAGGGCCAATGACATTTCCATTCTACTTCAGAGAAAGCTGTCCTAATGTGAAATTTTATTTTTCAGCAAAGTATTTCAGCACAAACAACAGCATTAAAAATGTAGCCATTGTTAAAACTATAGCCACTGTTGTGTGCAGAAGCTTCATTAGGACCAAATTTAGTTAGCTAAATCTCTCCTGGGAGGAGTCAAAAAGACTCTCTGGACCCCACAGCACTGTTCAGAACAAGTAGCAAGTAATAAGCCTATCTTAAAAAAGATGTATTTGAAGAAGAGACATGTGAGACAAAGATGTAACTGGCACTGGAAACCATGGCAACAGGTGGGGAAATCTCAAAAGAGCAGAGAATCCAGGAACATGGTTTAAGATTAAAATGTATTAATCTCTTCTCTATGAGCTCCTTGTCATCTAGGGAACTGTCTTTCTGCAACCTGCAAGATTTCACATGGTGGAATGTTTTAGAAACATGTTAGTTTCTTCAAAAGATTTCAGGTACATAGTTATGAGGAGGTATCTACATGGAGTAACTGCACAGGGTGAAGATATGCAGACAGGACAGCTGTGCCCCAAAGGTGCTTTACAAAGCTCCATCCTAATAAATCACAAGGATACCAGATGTATCCCTGAAATGAGAATCCAGAATCCTCTAGGGTCTGATAGCACTCACTCTCAGTCAGCTGGAGGAAGCCTGTCCATTTGTCCTTGCCAGGCTGAGGTGTGACAGGACACGTGGTCACCCAGTTTGTGCACAGGATGCTTTCTCTGCATCGCCCACGACTCCAGGAACTGTTGCCACTGGGTGGAAGCTTAAGTGCCTGCCTGAGATTTCTCAAGTTTAAGGAAGTTGATTCTTAATCATGCACTTGATCATGCTAATCTTCATCATTATTCTAGAATGGCAAAATTATCATGTTTTAATTTATGGAGCTGTGCATAACATTTGTCAATATCATGCTACTTTTTACTCTCAGAAATATGACACCAGAATCTTATTTGTTGGTAATATTTTGATACCATATTACATATCAGAATTAATCACAAAATCTGTGTATTTTTTTAGTGGCATAAATAAACTTTCTTGGAATTTTTTGTATAAAGATGATGAGACATGTTTCTCAAACCATCTGAACACCATAATGTTAGATCTCTGGCTTAATGTTTTTGAAAGATTTAACACGACACTGAAAACACAAGCATTAAAAGAGGTGGAAGCAAAGTTAATATATGCACTTGTTCATAATTTGCCCCCCACCAAAAAAAAATTACAGAAAAAAATCCAGCATCATTAAGAAATTGTTTGACTCCTTAAAATGTTTTAAAATTATAGATTGATGGTTGAAAAGTCCAATATATTTGGACAAAAAATTTTTCACACACAGAGTCTAAAAAAGCAAAGACCTGAAAAACAAAACAAAGAGCAGTTTGCTGGCTTTCTTTTTTCTGGTAACATTCAAGCTGATAGATCATCCAAAGATTTTACTCAATTTAGGAGGGCCATAAAGCCATCTCTTTACTGAAAAGATCATAAGCTTCCCTTTGGATATTTTGTTCCTGATCCACATCGATTCCTAAATGTCTCAGCGACTCCATCCAGAAAGCTCTGTTCGTCCAAAAAGGATAACTGATATCCTGTTGCTGACTCACCATTATTCTAGCAGAATTGCTGTCCTCCAGATTATCTGAATTTATTCAGGATTGAGCAACTTAAAATTCATTGCAATATGGTTGTTTTCAGACAATTTACAATTAGAGAAAAGTATTAATGTGCTTTTATCTTTTTTGTTTGTTTGTTTCTTCTCACTAAGAAATCTGACTGGACATTTTTGAACAGGTTGCCATTCTTGCTGAGTGTATGTGTTTGTTCTTAGAGATCTTTGTAAAGCTGCTCTCTGTCTCCAACTTACCTTTCTTTCTTTACACGGATATCTTCTGTCTTTGTGCTGATGGCAGCAAAACATGTCTATCAAGAAAAATACTTTCCTTTACCATTTAATTATCTTTGAATTTGTGTCGTGATCATCAATTGTTCCATTGACTGCCTCCTCTAAGACTGACTGAGAAAATGAAATGTCCCAGTTGACAACCTATTTTCCAAAAATAACAACATTAAAAAGCATGAAAGGCTTGCCCTAAACCCTGTTAAGAAATCCTGCTCAGCCAACAATTTTATAGAAATTCTGTCATGGAACATCTGGGAGCTCAGTTGAATTATATTTTTATAACAGCAAGAGGCCAGTATTTTTTCTGGTAAGTTTTGATGAAACAACATTTAAATATTGGCTCCTTTAAATAATTTAAAAAATTGGGAAGTTTACAATAGAGGCCAGTGGTAGGATTTAATTAAAGGGAAAACTCAACATTGATCAACATTATGCCTTGTATCTTCAGGACTTAGAACAGATCCATGATGTGGGTCATTCATGGTCACTTTATTTCAGGGACTTGTCCACCTGCAAAACACTTGGTTTGGCTCATGAAACAAATTCTGAACCTAGACCTCTAATCTGGTCTTCTCCTGACTCACCTAAGTCAGGAGGTTTATTTGTTTTCGTGGCCTCAGCAAGTCCCAGTGCCCCAGCTGTGTGGGTGGCAGTGGGCAGTGTGTGTCTGTGGACACCACCTCCTGGGAATAGCCCAGAGCACAGACCCCACAGCCCTGCCAGCACTGCCAGGAGCCAAATGCATCACCCTTCAGAGAAGAGTTCCTGCCATCAGTGTGCTGCAGGATTGCTGGTAAAGCACACCCAGTGTCTGACTAATTTATAAAACCTACTATAACTGATCAGGTGACCAATCCAATGCCAAAGGAAAAACAACATTAAAAACTGGGAGAAAATTCTTAAAATAGAAAGTATGAGCACATGTCTGCATATAGCTCGACAGATGGCATCTCTTTAAACAGGGCTTGTCCATATGGCAAGCAAGTAGATTGAATCTGCATGCTGTATAGGATCCCAATGGAGCAAAACCTGAATTTTTTTTTCTCAAAGAGTGTAAGCTATATATCTCACTTATGCTTCAGATGACAACATAAGCAGTTTCATGCCATCAGCTTCTCGTAGTAGCTGCAAATAATCAGAGAGAGAGGGAAAGAGATGAAGAAACATCAGCTTATCAGTGCATTAGGAAGCTTGCAGAGTGAGGGTTTGAATAAATAGAAATGAACAGGAAAAGAGACATTCAAACCCCAGTAAAGAAGTTCTCATAAACAGTTTCATAATGCACTAGCTGACTAAGAGAAAATGCAATTACTGAAGCTGCTTGACCACCCAGTCATTAGCACTTACAGACAACAGAGTCCTGCAGTACCAAAAAGCCCGTGTCTGTTCAGAAAGGCTGCTGAGGACATGAAATTTCTCTTATATGGTAGGAAGACTGCCCAGGTAGAGAATATTTCTGAATCAGAATAAGCACATCCCTTGCCTATTTATCCCTCACAGGAGCTTAAGCATTCAGCTCACACACTGGTTGCTGCTCCTGAGCTGCAACTCTTCTCAGCAGAGATACTCCAGGCATAAAGGAAAGGTTGTAGCCGAGAATGTTTTACCTGCTGTGGCATGGGGATTACACTGCTTACACAGGAGGAAGCCTACCTGGCAGCCTTATGGTGCAGGAGAACTGAGAAGAAGCCAATTTTATCTATAGAGAAAACTTTAAAGGTAGTTACACCATTCATTTCAAACAAGAAAATTTCCATTCCCTTTGAAAGGAAGCACAGCAAGGTTATGATGTTTGAAATCAAAGAAAGTGAATGTATCAATATGAAATATCTTTGTTTTAATGAAGTTTAATTGCTGACAAGTTCAATAAATCTGACTTATTCGTTGACATACAAAGTGTTGAAAAATATTTATCTTTTTTTAAAAAAAGAAGTAATAATAGAGCCTAGTTTAAATATTTCTTAGCTGAATAAATATGTATCTACCTATTTGGTGAAATGGCAAATTAAATACAAATAGTTTATATATTAAACATTCTGCAGTTATCCACATTTTCAATTCAGTTTAACAAACCCTTATTGTCCTCTTTTACAGACAATGTCATCTTTGGAACCAAGAAAGAAAAAAAAGGTTGAATATAACATTAAGGAACCTCTCTTGAAGAAAATACACCTGAACTCACCTGCAAAAAAACCAAGACAGGCTAATGATAAACTCTGGACTTGGCACTGGTGAGGCCACACCTCAAATCCTGTGTTCAGGTTTGGGGCTCTCACTTCACAAAGGACATTGAGGTGCTGGAGTGTATCTGAGGAAGAGCAATGAAGCTGGTGAAGGGTCTGGATCACTAATGTTATTTGGAGTGGCTGAGGGAGCTGAGGTGTTTTAGCCTGGAGATGAGTAGGCTCAGGAAAACCCCTGCTCTCTACAATGACTGGAAAGGATGCTGTAATAAGGTGGGGGACAGTCTATTTTGCCATGTCTCAAGGGAAAGCATGAGAGGCAATAGCCTGAAGTTGCCCCTGTGAAGGTTCAGATTAGATATCAGGAAATATTTTTTCACTGAAAGTATAATCAGGCATTGCAATACATTGCCCAGGGAGGTGGTAGAGTTGGAAGGCTCTGGAAGTGTTCAAGAAGTGTTTGGATGTGGCACGAGGGAATAGGGTTTAGGGGTGATTATGGTGAATATGATGTTGTGCTGATGTCTGGACTAGATTGAGGCTTCTTGGAGGTCTCCCAGTCTTGAGGATTCTGTGATTCTGTGAAGAATTGGCTGCTATTGCCAACTATAACTACCATTAATTATTAAAACTAGTCATCAGCGTACTGTTAAGTTTTTCCCAAATGTTTCCTGCTCACCAGACATAAAAAGTATCTTTGACCTTTCAAACTAGAAAATGAGGCTCAGGAAACCATTCATCTTTTCAGCCCAAAGAAGGCTGAAGATTGGTAATTCTATCCTTCCCTCCTTTATTATCTATAGAAAGAGGATGCAAATTCGGGAATGTATATTGGGCTGGTGAGTCATGCTGATTAACAGATATTTAGCCAGGCTCATTTGCTTAACCTTAATTCTTGTCACATGTCATGTAACAAATTCCACTGTGCATTACAAAGGATTTGACATCATAGAAGCAATTATTCCAAAATGATCCTGATAGATTAAAAAAAAATTAAAAAAGGTAATTTTGTCCTAAACCCAACATTCTCTAATGAGAATGTTTCTGGGTCTGCAAATCCATAGTCATGTTTTATTTATAGCCTGCCTATGATTCATCATTAGAGTTTCTTTCAGATTTTGAAACAAAAATTGTTCTTCCATGCACAAGTGTTTTTAGATAACCACAGCTGCTCCTCACTAACTGCTGTTTCAATAGCAGAAAGCCTAACACTAGTATTCTTATGCATCTTTACCCCTATCTGCTCAAATTCAAACGTATTTCACCACACACAATCAATCCCATTGTGAGGACTTGAGGCAGCAGCCACTGCAGCCAGCATTTGGCTTGTCAGCAAAACCCCGTTTTGTTCCAAAGAGGAACAGCTGATGGAATGAAACTTTGCTGTTGGCTAGAAAGCTTTAAAAGGATTGTACTGTCCCAGCTCTGCCCTGGTGGTGCCAAAATGCCTTTGAAGATGTTTCAGGCAATTGTCGGAAACTCTGCTGGGCTGGCAGCAAAGAAAGGCAGGACACTACTTAGCCCTTCTGCTGCTTTGGCATTGAGGGCTGCAATTTGAATTTTTCTGTGTATTGCTTGCTGGGTGATAAAAGAATGAATGGTCTAAAGTGATTTGTCATTGAGAAAATGGTTTTTGGAGGTTTTGTGGTTGCAGTTAACATTTCTTCTCTCTTGATTTAAGAGGCTTCTCTGCAAGTGGACAAGTTTACATGTTGTTTAAGAAGCAGAACTTAAACTAAATATTTCTGGTAATCATGTCCCGAAAGCAAATTTTGGTCATCTCTGCATACACATTTCTCCCTATATATACCTAGTAAGGTTTGTTTCCACTGGAATAAAACCCTGTTGACCCTTCTGGGCTGTAAGGGTACTGTTTGCTGACAGATGCTTTTGCACTTTCAGATACCATACCAGGTTGTTATTTTACCCACATATGATCTTTCAGGATATAATGAGACTTGAATTGAGAGACACTCTGAGTTAATGACCAGCTCACTTACTCTGGCATTTCTTACTGTGTACCTCTACAGAAAATGCTGGAGAAGTGAGAGTTCAGCTTCACACATATGACTGGCATAGCCACATCAAATGGAACTGGTTTGTGGTCTCCCCTTTGTACATCTCAGTGCTGGAGATGGCTACAAATTAAATTTTGATTGATGCCAGTAGGGATGGAGAGGTGACTGAGTGGCAAAGCAGTTCTTGCTGCACTTGCAGTGCTTTGTGAGTCGAAAACAACTGAAGTATTGTGACTGTAATCAGCACATCTGGTGAACTCACAGGATGAGTTTATAATCTTGGCCTAAGGTTGTAACATGAATGCTCTTGTCACTTATCCTACTGGCAGCTTACTGCTGTCTGGCAGCTTGGAGAAGGCAGAAAAAGCTGTAGGGAGCAGTTAAGTGGATGACTTTTGACTCTCTGTAAATAGAAAAGGAAAAATTGAGGTCTTCGAGCCGTCCTATAACTCCAGTATTTGCAAGTCTGCTGTTTAATTCCTGTATACAGCCAGAAGACTTGTCTTTCCAGAGTATGTTCCCCTTTCAAGAGTATTGTGATTATACAGACCTACAGTGCAAAAGGTCTCATACAGCATGAATACTTTGTCTAGTGCCCATAAAAATAACATATATACCCATGAAAGTACAGCAGCTTCACATAAATTCTGGTTTTTTCATTAAGAACTACATGTTCATACTTATTCAATAAATGTATATTTGAACAAAAAGCAATAGTAATCAAAAATAATAGATTTCTTTCCATGAGAGTAGTTATCACAGATGAAATATTCATATTGGGACCACTTTTCTGCTGTTGGTCCTATATTCTGTCTGTATTCAATGTGTTTGGGAAGCAGTTACATACATTTTCTCTTTGTTTTGTATGTTCTCAGTGCAAAACACATGCATGATTTCTATTTCTTTTTCAATTTGATTTGAGCATGAACCGGTTTTGTGTAAATTTATTTCCTCTACCAAATGTGTGTGGAGATTACCTCTCAAATACACTAAGCGGAGAGGTCAGAGCTCTCTCTATTTGTTAAACAAATTAGTGTTAGAGGTTCTGTACAATTCCAACACAGGAAACAGGAGGAAGGCAGTAAGGGAGAGAAACAGTCAGAAAAACACAACGAAAAGTATTTTGTGTGTCAAAAACCATAGAGTTGCTAACAAAAAACTCAGCTCTGCAAAAAAATTCCATGTGAAGGAATTAATTTAGTTTTAGCTAAAATATAAACTCCTCACTGACTGAAAATACATTAAGTATTTCTTTAAAATGTGACCATAGAAATCTGAACCTGGTAATTGGTGGTAACTGGGGAACAACTGAAGATCTTTGACGTCTGATTGCTGTGGATGAAGATCCATGTGCATTTGGATACATCGCTGACACTGATCCCGTTTATACTGTGATCTCTTTCCATTTCACAAGATGGTCTTTGGGCTACACTGCTTCTTTGAACAGATTACCAAGGCTCTTAACATACAGACCATCTCCCTCTCTGTCTCCCTCAGCTTCCATTAATCTCCAGCCATGTTAACTCTTCCCTTCTGGCTATGTGAATCACTTGCATGACTGTTATTGCATGACTGAGCATATATCTGGGGCCTCATGAAAAACTCTGATGAGCATTTAGTTTAGAATGGTACACAAGGGTTTACAGCCAGGGCAACAGGGTTATCTCACCTGCAAACCTGCAAATTTATGACTTTTAAAGAGAGCCAGATTGGGTACCTTTGTGCCCATTGCATACGGAAGCCTTACAGTAATCTTATACTTAGATTAATAAGAGGAATTATGAAATGGGGATCAGTCTTATATTAGGAAATGGACTATTTGAATGAGAGGGAAAAGTTGAAGGATCTAGAGGCAAACTGTCCCTTTAGAGGGAATAGCAAATTTGAAAGAGGAAGAAAGACCAAGGAAAAAGGTATAAGGCTTCTGATTGATCTTTTGATGGTGGTAGTTCTTTTATTATAGGAATCAATAAAATAAGTCTACTTATCTAGCATCTGTAGTGATTTAAAATTTTACTGCCCAGAGGCTGCTTTTTACCATCTTCTGTTGGATGTTACCCAGCCCAGCTTCCCCAGCAGAGCAGAGACAACAGCAATGGGCTCCCCTCTCTCCTTTGGCCATCTGGCAGTTTGGGTTTGATTGCCAGTGATAAGCTTGAGTTTACCTGCATGACTTCTCACTAAAGAAGGTGGGATCCATGCACACAGTGAGTAAAGCAAAAATGGTTAATACACATGAAGAACAAAACCAACAGGGTCCATGCACTGTCACTAAGTCTGCAGGTGCAGCAGATAAGGTCCATGTACACAGGCCCAACAGAATGCACTGTGGGAACCTCTGGCAGAAGACTGAGAGGTGGTAAAATGTTTTTGCAGCTATGACAGCTCAGAGGCTTTTGAGGGAGATATATGTCTGTTAGGTGAGGTGAGGTGAGGTGTTCCAGTCAAATAAATAAGGTGTTTCTTCACCTGGACCAGTTTTTAGGATGTAGTCATAATTTCTATTCATTTATTAAGAAAACATTGAAAAAAGGCATAGATTTTTTTTTTATCCTCAGGTTGTGAAGCATGGGAGAACCAAATTAAAGTAGCACTGCAGCATAGCTAACTCGTTTACGGAAGGATACTCCTGATTCAGGGTCTTTATATGAAATCTCTGTGAAGCCACAGGGGTGAAGAAGAGGGCTTCAACAATTCCGTTAGACTATTGTATTAAAAATATTCTCTGAAGTATAATACAATTAAGTCACCAGAGGAAAAAAAAAAGATGCATTAGACCAAGAACATGCATTACATTATGTTTGGTACCATAATTCCTGGGAAAAATAAATCATAATGATATATTTTCTTTTTGAAAGCTAATGGGTGTGCAGTTTCTGCCCGGAGCTCTGATCAAACTTGTATTCTACAGAAAATAAATTAAAATTTTCTGAAGTTAAACTTGGGAAAATAAAACTTTTGCATGCTGGATATTTTTCCTTAATATAACTACTGTATATGGTTAATTTGAATACACTGGTTTGGAAGTTTCAGCTATTTTAAAAAGCCGTGAAAGAGATATATGCAATCATTTGAGAACAAAAATATAATTTCACCATTTGTTCATAATATTCTAATTTTTTCCTCAAAATTTTGCTGAAAGTGATGGAAAATGAATTGGTATTGAATATTAGGGTCAAAATTTTCAAATTTGAGCACCTAAAATTAGATTCTTAACTCCATATTTAAATAGCTAAATATAAGTAGCCTGATTTTCAGAGCTGCTGAGCAATCCCAGCTGCCACTGAAATCAGTGGGAGTTTTAGGTAAATACCAGATTGCCTATTTAGGCTTATTATCATGTAAAGACTAAATAGGGATTGGTACAGTTTAGCCAATGTTATTAAAGAAGGTTGTTGTGTAAGGACTGGCATCTGTAGAAGGGCATAGGAAACTCTCAGTGAGTTTCAGAGGCCAAGCTGCTGCTCATGTGGGCACAAGCCCCTCCAGAGCCATGCTGCCCATTAACTCAAACCATAAGAAAAGAGTTCCATGCCACTTTTGAATGGTCTCTGGCAACAAGGCTGCAGTTGCTGTCCTAGAAAAATCATTGTACCAATCTCCTCCACTGTCTAAAGACTTTTCTCAATGTATAGGTGTAACCAAACCTTTTCACTTTCCTTCCATTCCACTCTTTCAAGTGCGAAGTGGCTATTTCACTTCTTGCTATCCTGTTGCTGATGCCTGCCCTCCAACTGCACCATCTGGCGCTGCATGGGCACCAGCCCTGTCCCCGGCCTGTGCTTGAGGCCGGGAGGTGCAGCCCTGCAGCAGTGCCAGCCTGTGGCTGCTGCCCTCTGCTCCCAGCTTGCCAGGGCTGGCAGGAGCTGCCGTGTGGCTCCATGCACCTCCTGGCTGCAGTGCTCTCCGGCCAGCTGCCCATGGCTCTGGGTAAAGGCAGCTGGGACTCACAACATTTCTTGCCTTTCTTGCATTTTTTCTGTGCAAAGTGATTTGAGACAGCAGCACAGCTCCCACCCTGCCTCACACCCTGGGACAAGAGAGGCTTTCTGGCACGGGCGCTGCACTAGGGCCTGTGCCCTCGGTCCGTGTTTTGTGAAGAAGTGTGTTCTCCACAATCTCCTCAAGCCTGTTGCTGGTTCTCCATAACCTCTTCCAGCCTCTTTCCCTACAATAAGAGTTGTATAATGTTTATCTTTACTCCACATGGCTTCAGCAGCCTCAACATCTCCCCTGAGCCCTCTGCAGAGCCCAGGAGGAGCAGACACCCAGCTGCTGGCCTTGCTGTCTCCCTTCCTGCCGAGCCCTGCAGTGACTGGATAGCACTGATCATGAAACTAAACAAAAGAGAAGCAGCTTCCAATTGAACATGCAATTGATGCAAAGATCAAAGAAGAAGCAAACAAAACACAACTTGAAAGAGAACAATTCAAAGCATCAGGCAGATGCTTTATTTTCCCTGGTTTGTGGTAGATGCAGAGAAAAGCCTCAAGTCACTGAAGCCAACATCCAACCTGACAGGAATCAAGATTCCACATCCAGTGTTTTAATCTCTGGTTTATGTCAGAAGTACTACATTCCTTCACATGTTTTGGTTTGTTTGGTTTGGTTTGGCTTGGTTTGGCTAGGTTTTTTTTTTCTCATTCCACTTAACTTTCATTGCCAAGCGAACTCTGCTTTTTAACACAGTTCCCAGTCTTTCCGAGTAGTAAGATGGATATTCTGTGTGTACACCCTGATTTTATCAGGCTTGTGACCTTCAAGAGTTATATTTCTGTTTAGCTTCTGGAAAGTCATTTAGCTGTCATGGTCTCAATTGAGGTTGCAACAGGATCTGGCAAAATTTAATGCTTAAAATTTATGCTTTAAGTTGCTAATATTCTTTTTGAGGTTAATAATCGCACTGGGCTTTAGTTTGTGTTCAAGTCTTCCATGTAAAATGTCTCCTTTAAAAAAAAAGGAAAATACTTATTAGATAACCTTTGTGAGAAAAATACAGAGAGGGACTGTTGATGTTTCATAAGGAAAAAATGTAAAAAAAAAATTTTTGTTTTGTGTATCTTAAGAAAAAAATAATCAAATTGGCATTAATATAAGTGAGAAGTTTAAATGCATCAAAGCCTGAGAGTAGGTGATCCTTGGGAGAAGCAGGAAGAAGAGACTCCTATTTTTGCATCAGTATAACTTTCTGTGCTGAAAGGAAGTAAAATTTGTACTCCAAGTCAGTGGACAAATTGCTGAACTTAAAGACATTGAATACAAAGAAAAGAGAACAGAATGTTTTCAAAGGCATTTTTAATCATCACAGTGTGAATATTGATGGACAAAGTTGAGGAGATTAGGTTTTCTGAAGTGCTTTATGAATTATGAGCCTGAGAATCAGTGAATTTGAATGATGATTCGAGACACCTGCCTGGTGTGACGCAACACTGGGCTGTCACCCCTGTGTTCTTCACAGTTGGCCCTAAGGTATTTTGACAGGAATTTACTATAGGGAGACGACACTGAATGGAATAGCATGGATTTGTGACAATAAGGAAGGGGCAACCTTTAGAAGAATTTAATGAGACACTTAGAGAGAAAAAAGATCTGGAAGGAAGTAAATAGATAGTAGATAAAACAGGAATATATATAAAGGCCATACCAATAGTAAATGGCAAGAAAATTTCAATTCTTTGTGTAGGTAAACAAATTCCAATACATATTCTTGAAGAATGGATTTGATAGTCAGATATTTATAGTGAATTGCTTTCCACTGTTATTTCTAATGATGATGATAGAGTTTATATTTTGATAGAGTAAGTTACGAGCAAGTATTGTGTCTGACAAGAATTGCTTCTTATAATTTTCATTGACAATATTCCCATAATTGCTGCTAGACGGTATTGCCTCCCTCTCATACTACTTCATTGTCTCTTACAAAAATGGGTCTTACTGGAGTTTCTGCCTCTGCCCATCCTTTTGCCCCATCCCCCACCAATAATCTCCCCTTTCCTATCACAGCCTGTCTCCAGTTCTGAGGTCTGTGGACTATTATCTGCCTCTCATCTCTTCAGTCCCTGCTATTTCAAGCTCTCTTTCCTCCTTTATTTCTGTTCTCATTATCTCAGCCTCACCTTCAACTCTGCTGGCTCCTGTCCCACTGCCTGCAAGCATGCTCTTGCATATTCTAGGTCAAAATAAGGTTTCTTTATTCAACTTGCCCACTTACAATCCTATCTCCTTCCTCACCTTTGTTTTCAGCACTCTGGGGCCCAGATCCAAAGATCTATTTAGGCTCCTAACTTGTCCTTGAATGACTAAAAGCATTCTGAATTCAGTACTGCCTCAGTTTTCTTTTCTTAGTTCTCATGATGACCTTTAAAATGTCCCTTGTACCTTGTGACAGATTAATTTCTTTTTTGGGAAATGTTTATATTCTTTGGTTCTTTATGGAAGAGACACTGGAACAATTGAGTAGGTTGTACTTGGGCTCCTACAGCCCCAGCATCATTCCCCTAATAGTAGCTACTTCCAATACGGAGCAGAGAGGAAACTTCTTACTATGTTCGTATTGGGCTAGTTATCACAAATTAGTTCACAAAAATAAAAGGAGAAATGAAGAGTAATTCCCATGTTTATTATATTCTCTCTCCATCAACAAGAAATCTTCCCATATTTTAACAATATATATGGGCTATTCAAGCCTTCTAATCTGCAGTCAAGTAGGCTCCTAAGCAGAGCTAGCTAATAGGACAATGACATACATGACTGCTTCACATGTTCAGGTTTCTAATAAGTTTAGTTCAGTGGAAGCAGTCAGTGTTCAGGACACAGAAGAGCTGGGAGTAGCTCAACACGAAGAACAGAGACAGATGGTAGGAATTCAGCCAGCAAGCATGGAGAGAAAGACATTCCTACACAAGGATTTTGGATTGCATGGGCAGAGCTGTTGAACCACTTGAAGGCTGTAACACAAATTTCAGAGGATTCATAGAGAGGACCTGGGTGCTGCAATGTGTCATATCACAGCATCTTTTAATGTTCTAGCCAACTAGCAGTACTTGCAATGCAACACTTAGAAACTCGACTCCGACTGCCCATGAACTGGAATTCACAAAATCCAGCTGCTTGAGGAGGCATTTGGGAAATGTTATGGACATGTCAGAGCATTTCAATCTTTTTTTTCCTTGTTAGCCTTTCAAGTCACAGGCACTTGCACAAATTATCCTGTCTTATTCATTCCTTTGGGACTAATGGTGCTGAACTGTTTGCTGGAGTTAAAAAAAGATAAATCCAAGTTAAAAAAAAAATGACAAGGGATTAGTTTTACTTCCTAAAGCTGGCTGTGAGGAACATGAAGACACTTAGTAATACCAAGTAATTGCTGTTTTCCTTATTAACTCCCTGTGTTGTCAGAAGCTGGCAGAAGTGCTATAAAGATCTGAGTTTTGTGTTTAGACATCTGAGGTCAGCCAGCCAAGGTTCCTTCTTTGGATTCAGCTCACAGGTGTTCTTCTCTTAGTTGTGCCTGGCAGTATTTTATGTTTCTTAACTTCACGTATCAATGGTTAATGGCCTGGAAAAAATTTTGGAAGGACACCCAAAACAGAACAAAACTGTAGAATGACGATTTCTCTTGGTACTTTTGTACATGCAGCAGGACCTTGATTTTCTCTTTTGGGCTTCAGGAGCTAAAACATCCCTGGTACTCCTTTCCTGTGCCTGCCCATTGCAATGCTGTACCCAGAGGCTAACAGCGAATCTGCCAGGACCTTTACAGTGTCCTGTCTCTAAGCTGACCTCGATAGTGTAAGCTTAGTTTGAGTGCTTCCCCTTTGACTTCACAGCTGGTTGAAAATTACTTACTGTACAAGTGGGATAATCAGAAACACTCATTGCTTTAATACTGATCTGCATACAGTGGTTGATGTTCACATGTTGGAGTCTCTTTACATTTTAGGGGAACAGAAAGCTGTGCTAACTTTCTTCAGTAGAGCATAAAAACATCTTTCTCTCATAGAAATGAAACACAGTAGCAGATAACTATTTAAGCGATGTCAATAGCTACATTTTCCTTTTAATAATTTAGACTACATAATATGATTTGCTTAGCTAGATCACTTACTGCCTATCACCTCAGATCAACCACAGAACACCAGAATTTTTTAATACAATGAAGAACATAAAATATAATTTGCTCCTTAATAATTCCATTATAATGTCAATAGGTTTAGCTGACTTTGAGCATGTGAATATACTTTGACTCTGCCATTAAAGGCATGATCATTTACTGAAATCTAATGGAATAAGGGGCGTCCAATGGTGGTGTGACCTAAGACACAATGGTCACAACAGGGGGCTCCCAGAGATGTTTTATAAGGTCCAAGGACAGCACTGAATGTTTAATCCACAAACTTCAGCAAAACTCAATTAAGTTTTGTTGAGCTGCACTCACATATTCTAGAAATCTGAACCAGCAACCTTTCAGTGATGTAGCAATAAGAGCTGTCCACCTTGCATGTCATAGAAATTTAACGTGGGAAGTAAAAAGAAGAGAGGGAAAAAAAGAGAAACAGATCTGAGATGAAAGAATGGAAAACCATTCTTTTTTTCTTTTCTTGCCTTCCCTCCTGGAGTGTCACAAGGACCCACAGAAGGTGGTAGTCTGGTGCCACACTTCACCTTATGGAAGCTGGAATTGCAGCTGCCCTGGAAACATCCCTCTTGCTGCAGGGTGAGCAGTGCTGGGCTTGCAGCCAGTGAGAGGTCTTTGCTGTGATTATGCATTTGTTTGAATTATGGGCTCAGTCCTTCCCTTTGCTTAGCTGCTGGGTAGGACCCATGTGCAGATAGCTGGCATCTCTCTGCCCCTCTCCAGAGCTGTTCAGGAATGCTGAAGAAGCTGGAAGCTCCACAGATGTGCTGGGATTCCCACTGTGGTATGGACAGCAAATCAGGGCTCAGCTGGGCACTTGTGAAAAACTGAGTCTCCATGCCAGGTGTCTGGCAATACTCACACTCTCCGTTGATCTGAACAAGGGACACTGTTTCCACTTTTATTTAGTAAAACAATTTTAATAAAGTCTGGAGAGCAAAATAGTGTAATGTTTGCTTAATCTGGCTAACCCCCCTCCTGGTTATATGGATGGACAGGGAATGTTGCACAGACCAAGCGCAATCTCTTCTGCTTCTGACTGATATGTAGTATTCAGTGTGATTATGTGCATTTATTACTTGAGTATTAACAGTGTACTTATATATAAAAATATACAAAATATATCTATACTTATATCTTTATATCTCTTCAGTCATAAATGTATGTAAGTCAGGAAAAAAATGGTGCCTGTTTAAATAATGTTTTGCTATACAGCTTTTTTCCGATGTTGTCCCCTAAAATCACATTAAAAGCAATAATAAAAGGCTGAATATAGTACAAAAATATGGACAATTCAAGTCATGGAAAGAAAACAGAATTTTGTCATTCAATAGTGGTATTAAAGAAAAAATTGTCTCAAAGTCTGGGGTTTTTTGCTTTCTCTTGCGATGGAAGATGATAAATGTCAATGAGCTTTCAAAAAACCCACTAGATTCATTTGAGCCAATAATGTGAAAACTCTCTGTGCAACAATAAATTTGGAAAGTTATTTATTCTTAGGATTGAAATCTTAGGCTGCAGGGGTAGCAGCACTTAAGGTTCTCACTTTGTGCATTTTCCCTGAAAATGAAAAATAAATAACACTGTGACTAAGCTTTTTTGATCTCCATTTAAAACCCTAAAATAAAGGCTTTGAGATGCAAAGCAGTTACTCTACAGTACCAAGCTCCCTCTAACACTTACTGTACTCTCAACTCTTTTATGTGGCACCCCCAATAAATATGAGGTAATGTACCTCTTTTCCTGACAAGAAATTCCCTTACAGTTGCTGCACTAGTGCCAATGCTCTGAAGTGCCTGAACTGGTAAGGTGATGAATTATCTGGGAATCTGGGATCTATGCCTGAGAGCTCTATCCTTTAAGAAGAATGGATAAGGCAATACTTTTTATTGTAGCATCTGTTTTTTAGGCACTTGGCCCTGCATCAGCACCCATTGCCCCAGAGAGCCAGGGTGTAGCTCCCAAGCTGGGGAGGAGCCCAGGGGAGCCAGCACAGAAGTGCAGATTTGTATTAGCCAGAAAGGAGGAAAAGTGCAAAGAGAATTGGATCTAAGTACAATATATGGGCCTTTATTCTAGCACTTCACTCAGGATTCATAAGACATCATGAAATCAGGTTCCTAGGCCTTTGTCTGGTGATGCCTCTTTATGAGCTAATAGGTCAGGCATGATTGTGGAATGCAGGAGACTGAATTTCCATTAGCTTTTTTCTTCTGCATTAGTATTTACTTTCATGTTTACCACCTTCCTAAAGTATTCTATAAACAGGAGCGTTATAACCTCCCTCTCCTTCTGCTTAATGGCTTCATGTGGGGTGCATTACCATATATCACATGAATGGATGCAAAAAAACAAGGGGCTCAGTTCTTTACACCTGTGGTTGGGGCACTCATTTGGAAGTGTTGAGACCTGGGCTTCAGTTTTCTACTCCTGCTAATGTTCATGACCTTTATATTTAGTCATCGCTGAATAAATGTATTATTTCAGTGCTTCAGAGCCAAAGTCATCTAGCACTGAGTAGCTTCTAGGCATGCTTAGGCCTTTAAACACCTAAGTATTCCTTTATTTTTTTTTTTTTTTTGAAAGGATAGATATCTAGAGTGCTCAAGTACCTTTTTGGTGAGGAGCAAATTTATAGTGTGCAATGTTTTTGCTTTTGAAGATGAGTTTTGACCTGCTGCCCCAAGAACAGAACTTGGATTTCTTGCAGCTGACAATCCACACTCATTAGTGTTTGTATCTTTTCCAGTGGGAGAAAACCAAATAGATAAACACAGACAAAACAACTTTTTAAGTAGCAGGGAGTCTCCTTATGGTACTGTATTCAATGCATTTTCTGGGTCCTGGATCAAAAGAAAATGACCATTTATCAGAGGAAGTCAGAAAAATGCTTAGCTGAGTTCAGTCCTTGGTAAATGCCGTCTCTCATTTGGGACATGTGCTATTTTTGGTGCTTTGTTATGTTATTTGATATACATGGCTGGTAAAGTACTTGACAAAGGTGACATTTTCACAGAAGTACTCTCAGTCCTGTAGCATCCAAGGTCACAGGGCTCTCACAAATAGGAGAATGCATATAAAGAGAAGCTGGCATGTGTCCTGGAAAGATCCAGCTAGTCGATCAAAAGAACAGATTAAGCCCCTAAGCAGTCATTTTCCACAGTTCAGAAATTAGAGGTAAATTGAGACCTGGGTTATTTTTTTGGTTTTGTTTTAGTTTTTTGTTTAGTTTTGTTTGTTTGCTCGTTTTTGAATAGCTGAGACAGCAATAAATTATGACATAGAGATGCTATCCTGTGTATCCAGTGGAGATGTACATACATGGAAAAATGAGAAAGAAATAGTAAAAAAGCCTTGTATCAAAGTATTCCTATGTTTTCTTTTCCCAACATCCTCAAGTCTGCAGACCTGATCCTTCTCCTGGCCATCTCTCAGCACAACATAACACAGGATTAGCACCAAAACCAATTTGTATACAGAGAGAGGCAGGACCTGTGACATATGTGTTACTCCCAGCTTTCTACTATGGAAACTTCCTCATTCACAGACTCATGGCTGTGACTGCTGGGGAATACAGCAGCTGGAGCAACCTGCAGAGCCTGGGAAGGTGCTAGTGTTTGCTCCAGCTACTGATGCTGCAGTCTGCCCCTCTCTAAAACATCCAATCCAAATTGTTAGGAACCTGCAAAATCTCCATGAATAATCTGAAAATTATTTTTAAATTTTCTTACACATTGTCATAAACGAACCTCCGAAAAAGCATTTGTGAAGGCATGTTCTGCCTGAAATATTGGAATTAAAGATTGTGCTAGAGTGATTCCCCAGTGCCCAGGTCTGAGTGAAATTTTCATATGGAGAGTCTGAACACTGTCATAGGAAGAAAATACTCACATTGTAGTAAAGGGTGGACTAAGAAGAACTTTTAGGCGTGGTAAAGTCCATTTAGAGTGCCTTACACATTGCAAGTCACCTGATTTCTCACCTGATTTCACACCTAAGCCTTTAGTGTGCTTTAGTGTGGAAGCTGCTGTCCATTGTGAATAAATCAAAACCACTCACAGTTTGAAGTATAATTTTAATTGTGTCAGGCATCAAATTTCATAGCTGTTCTGTACCACAGCAGACTTCAAGCTCTCCTGCAGTGGTGGGAGGGATATACTGTACAGTGAAAGTGTTCATTTCTGCTGATACTAATGCTTTATCAATTACTTGCTCCATTTCATTTTAATCACCTTAGTTTGTTTAACCTAGAACGATGTAGAAGGAGTAATGGAAGAATCCAATTACTACAGCTCTACTCAGAAAAGAAATAGAAATAAAAAAGAAATTGAATTCTGAGAATGTGTGGGATTTTTAAATAATACTGTGATGACCTGCCTAAGTTAGAAAAACAGTTAAGAGTGACCCTCATTGCATTCCTGCTAAAAAAAGAAGATGCTCAGAATGAATAAACATAGCCCAGTATGAATTTTGGAGAATAGTTTATTTTTATCAGCCATTTAATTGTGCTAATATTCTAATATGAATATGGAATAGAATGTGAGTAGGTTGCTTGCTTTCTCTGCATCAAAACTGATAATGGTTAAAATTCTTTTCATGCTTCAAGAAAAAAGCACTGAATGAGTATATCCAGAAGTGAGTTAAAATGCATTCTACTTCTCGCAAAAGACAGAATGGCTTAAAGTTGCATTGTGATGCCAGCAAAACATGTTCTGAAGAAAGTCCAAGGACCGAAAATGGTGTCAATTTCAAAGCTTAAGAGATAAGAGATAGTAGTTAACTAGAGCTAAAGTCACTGTTAAAAAGAAATTTAGGTCCTAAGTCCTATGCATCCTGGTGCCATGAGCAAAAATCCCCACGTGTAAAGTGAACTCCAATAAAATCAATACTGTCAATATTTGTGTTTAGTAGTGAGAGTGTTAACCATCCATTATTGCCCAGTCTCACTCTGCTGTTGCCAGACTCAGCACCTGCCCAGCAACTGTGCCACTACCCAGCATGTGCTGCTCTGTTGTGCTGCTGGAGTCTCATTTTGGGTGGGCCTGCAGCCCTTGCTGTTGTGAATGTCTGTGAACAACAGGAAAGATCCTCTTGTTTTTCACATTGCTATGAGGGCACATACTCAGTTTCTGAGCCAGAGACAAATTCAGGTGTGCTATCTATTTTCCTTGCAGCAGTTCTTTGATACTTTTGGGTTTAGTTCTGCATGTGCTGAAGATATAAATAACCCTTGGTTGCTGACCTGGAGGTGCTCCTATTGCCTATGTGGACTTCTCAAAGAAAGCCCCACTTTACAGTCCCAAGGACACAAGGTATTTGTTTAGGAGAATGATGAAGAAAGCCAAACAGTAACCATATAGTAAAGCAGAACAGAATTAGCTGGTCATTAGCAACCTGGAGTTTCCTGAAATCAAGAGTTTTTTCCTGCTGTCTGAATGGGTTAGGGGACACATTTCGCTGATACCTGTGTTGAGGACATCCCCAAACAATAAAGTACAATCCATGAAAACAGCCCTTTCAACTAAATCAAGAACGTATTGCAAATTTCTTTTTGCCAGTGGAAGATATCAGATATTCCTTGATCACCAGACAAATTTGGGCACCAAATGAAATTACCATTTTTTTCCTAATACTGTTGAAGACAAGGCTGGGTGAAAGTAATTCCTCCAATAGCCAAAACCTATTTGCTCTTTGTTTTCCAGACCTGCCTTTTCACAATATGGGGATTAGAAACTATAACCCATAGAGGTGAACTAACACTGTAAATATTTCTCCCGTTTGCTTTGCTCTAGCAAGGCAAAGCAAGGGAATAGAGTATCAGCATATTGAGATCAGATTCATTCCTGTTATCTGTTTCATGTTCTGATTTCAAAGACATCAAGACTGCCTTCACACACAGTAATGCCCCAGATGTTACAACTCAAGTTTGCTGAGCGGTGACATAGCTTCCTTGAGCCCTGAACTTGCACACAGTAATCATTGTCCCATTAGCACTCAGCGCACATGTGTCTGTTAGCCAAACTGGCAACTGGCCTTGCTTATTAAATTCCCATCTCAAATTATTTAAGCTTATATGTAGTATCTGTGTCAGCATTATCCATACTTAGCTCATATCTGTCCTCTGTGGAATCATGCTGCATTACTCTTTCTGTTGACAGGGGGAGAGTAACAATTCACAGTCTATCTTAATGAAACATTTACCACAGTGCTATAACCTGATAGAAAGTGAAATAATATTTGCTTAGGAAAGAAAGTTTTCTTTTCTCAAGGAGACGGCTTTTGTTCTGTCAGGAAGATATGTATCTAAATCTAGGTATGCCCTTTCTCCTGCCAGCAGCAAGCTGGAATTGTGTGCTTCCTGATTCTCCATTAGGGACAAAGATATAATCAGCATTTGGGCCCCTGGCTGCCCTTGCATAAGCTCTAGAAGCAGGTGTTATGCAAGGAATGGATAAAGGTAATATTCCTTACAGAATTAAGAAAACCAGCAGCTTGTAGGTGTAAGTGTACAGATGTGGTTTAATACAGTGCATGTTTCCTTAATGGCCTTATTTATAACCTAAATTATTTGTAGCGTTCTTGTTGTTATGTTAATGTTCTCATAAGAGACTAAATACTACTGAGGTTTGTTCACATTGATTTAAATTACTCATTTTTAGTACTATAATTCTTTTGCCTAGGGGTAAACTACTGCTGAACATATTCATGCAATTTTCCTGAGGGAAGAATGAAGCTG
This sequence comes from Lichenostomus cassidix, assembly GCF_008360975.1. Taxonomy (NCBI): domain Eukaryota; kingdom Metazoa; phylum Chordata; class Aves; order Passeriformes; family Meliphagidae; genus Lichenostomus; species Lichenostomus cassidix. The sequence goes on along the minus strand of NC_139480.1, from coordinate 35,926,081 downwards.
TTGGTCTATTTGCAGTCTTAGAACATGCTCCTATGAAATAGTGAAGTTTCAGTTGGAGTAGAGGATGGGCACTGAAGGGTGACAGGGTGGCTTTCCCATGGTGCAACACTTTCTGCCCTGCCCACCTACATGTGCCTGGCTTGCATGGTGTGCAGCCTGGTCAGTGAAACCCCAGTGGGTACAGGGTCCCTGGGCTTCAAAGGACATCTGCCAGCAGCCCTTCAAAGCAACAGCCTCTATGTAACCGGCTTGAGCCAGTGGGGGAAGATCACAAAGAAGGCAGAAGGAATATAGACTGACAAAGGAAAGGTGAAAGATAGAGAAAGAGTGTATTTTGTGTTGACATTTGTACATTTAACAATTGAGGAATTTGAGTGACTACTTGGTCTCTGCATTACTTTTTCTTTTCAATTGATTTAAAAGTTTGAACACTTCATTACAAGATTCAGTGGCAGGAGAACTTTCCAGTAGCTTGATAATGATTGTTTCCCTGGCTAATGAATCTCTTTTGTGCTCCCTGGGGCTTATTCCTCTGATTCACGTGTTATCTTACAGGGAGTCAGGTAGCCTCAGGTTATCAATTAATAAAAGATGCTCTGCTTTACTTTCCTCTGCTGTTATGTTTTTGATATAATTATGAAGCATCTCCTGACCAACTTGTTCATGGCCATTCCAGATTCAAATTTCAAGCAAAATGAACTGGAAAAAAAGAAGCCCAGGAAGAAAGGAGGCAGGCCTGATGGACCATCACATTTACACAAACAGGGACAACCGTGGGAACAGGATTCACTGGGACTCCTCCCAGGCATCCCACGGCTTGCTGGCATTTTCTTGCTGCCTTCCTCTGCCTCCCCTCCAATTTGCTCTTATTCTTTCTCTGAAGATAATGTGAGTGGGGAGGCAAGAAGAAGTAAGTGGCTCTGTGAAAATGGGAAGAAAGGGAAAGAAAATAATATGTCACAGCAACAGCCACATTATTGTAAACTTGCTGCTTTTTGAGTTCAGCAAGGCCTCCCCCAGCTCTTCCTTCATTTTCCTTGCCTGCACACTTGAGGCAGTCACCCAAAAGCTCTGCCTGCTGCTGCTAGCTCCTGCTGCAGAGGCGTAAAGGCACCTCTGAGGGCCAGGGACTGCATGGTTCATGAACTTAAAGAAAAGAGCTCTGCTTGAATCTGCCTCAGGGTCACAGAGACCAGGACAGAAAAATAGTTTACAAATCGCTGTTTTCATAGAGGTCAGGTGTTGTCAGCTTTGCTGGATGCTTGAGTTATATTTTGCTCCTTTATGATGAAAGTGCTTCAAATGTGTCCTGAAAGTGTGACCTCTGTTGAGCCAGACACCTCTCAACTTTTTTTGTTAAAATAACTGCTCTTGGCCACATGTTCAGGTACTGGCCTGTGTCCCCCTCACCTTATGATGGAAGTGCATCACACAAGGCACTTGGAAGAAGACAATTTACTACGAACCATCATACACAAGCCCTGAATTTTTCCTCCTGCCACAGACAGCTATGCAGCAGATGTTCAGACCAAAGGCTCTGCAGAGCACCCCTTCCTCACATCCCTGCTCAGCAGAGGCCGCAAAACAATCCCAGTAGCCTGGGTAAAACTCAGACTTAAGGAGTAAGGTTAAAAGCCACAGCTATGCTGTTTTATGTGAAAAAAATAGAGGGAAGATCATGTGGCATTTGTGGGATGAAAACAAAAAAGCCTTAGAAATGGGTCACACCTTCATCTTCCTTCAGAGAAAGGCAAGCCAAGTCCCTATTAATCTCAACTGAGAAAAAATTCTCTTCCAATCTCAAATCTGACAATGGCAAACAAGATGTACCAGCCAAACACTTCTGAGGCCTTCATACCAAGGAGCAGCTGTGCACTTTGTTTTCTTAATGCTTCATGAAAGGGCAAAAAATCTACCCAAAAGCAAGGTATTCAAGAAGTATAGATCTAGTCTGGTTCCTTCCATCATAATTACAGGAGCTTAATGAAATCATTAATTATCACAACCTAAATATGATGTACATATGTGTGGTAAGGTACCAGTAACGAAAATGGAGATTGTGCCTCATTTAATGTTCAGGTAGGAGCAGGGATCCATGTGAAATAGTCCTGCAACTTCTGATTTTCACTAGTCCCATTGCTGTAGTCAAATCTTCAGTTCTATATGCCATGATATAATATGTATATTGTTCAATTGTGAACAATTAAGAAAAGCTTCTCTCCAGAGGAGTCCAGGGCTCCAGAGCATGCTGTGCAATGGCAAGGACCTGTGTTAGCTCAAAGGTGATGTCACATCCATGAGTGTGAAAAAGCACCTACACATGTAAGACAAACTTGTGAAAACATCTGTATGACTGATTTTTTTCTATATTACAACTTGCATAAAAATCAGCCTAGGAGGTAGGACACTTCTCAGGGATGAAGGGTTTTAAACTGATGGGACACTTTTTCGTGACATGTCATGTGGAGGAAAAAAAGACTGTGACTCAATTAGGAAAATTTGCTGTAGTGAAAAATCTTTATATCCTTTTTGATGGGTTAATCAGGTTGTGTTAAAGCACATGACTCATGCCTGCAGCCAATTTTGATAATTAATCAGGAAACTCAAGTGATCAACGCAAGAAATGAAAGCAACAGATGAGGGCATGCAGCGATGAAGTCTCGGTTTAGTCCTAACATGTAGAGCTTACCAGTGAACTTCATGGACTGAAAAGCTGTGTATGTTGTAGTAGAAGGAAAGCCTCACTTTGTGTCACCAAATACTTGTAGTTCAGAAGACAGTAGGTCACACATAATTTCATGAAGAAATCATGAGAACTGGTGGGCTGTGGTCCTTGTGGTGTGTGCACCAGGGACACCACTTTGCAGGGGTGGGGTTGGCCAGGGGAGCAGTACAAATTGGAAGTCCTGCTTCTCAGTGAGTTTTATGGGGCCATGCTGCAATGTTTCCTCACTGAGCACAGGACCACTATTTTCGTATGGTGCCTGCATGCAGCAAAGCACTTTGCCTGTACTGCTGTTGGCTGTTTATGGTTATCAGTGAGAAGGATGGGAATGAATGGGAGAAGGATGGGCTCTGCGATAATCTTAAAATGGAAGATGGTGTTGCCAGCAAATCTGTCTGAATAGCAGCACAGATGAGCAGCACCATCATTTCCTTCATCTCTTAACCCGGGCTATTCCCACCTTAGGGCCTGGAAATACTAAATTCAGCTCAGAGAAGCTCTGCAGGTCTGGGTCCTTTGAATGCATTATTTTTATCCTGCTGTGCTTCAAGACTTGTTTTATTTATGACACATTCCCCTCCAGCTGCCGTTTCCCCTGTGTTTTTTATTCTTTTCTGGTTCTCTTTATTTCCTTCTTCACTTAATTCCTTTCCTTGCTTTGACCTTTTACTTTTTTTTTTCACACTCATCTCAACCCTTTCTCTCAGGCACTGTCCCATTTTCTTCCTCCCTTTGCTTGTCAGTTATAATCTCCTCACTCCTAACTAAACTGTTGTGCTTCACCACAGCCTTGTTAAATCTAGTCACTCAGTCCTCAAAACATCCTGCAACTGGAAGAATTTCCTGTACTAGTGTGTAGGAAGTAAAGCAGATCTGCACATCAGTATTAGGTGGAGGGGGAAGTTTATTAACTAAAACACAAACCAAATAATTTTGTTGCATTGGTATGGATGATACATAGGCTACATTTAGTGCAATGAAATTGGGCTAAAGGATGGACCAGCACTGTCCCATGATTTTTTCATAGATATTAGGCTCTCTGAAACAGCTTTGGACCATTCTAAAGACTTCTTATCTAGCTGGTACCTGGCACATCCTTAGGGGTGGCAGTCTACTGGCAGCTCTGCCGCAGATATCTTGCTTGGGGGAGGACTCAGAGCCTGGTGGAGGAGCTGTGGAATAAGTGCTCCCTAAAGGAGCTGATACCCTGCTAGGCAGTGCCATTTTGGTCAGAGTCCTGTGGGTCTAATTTGTTTCACTGCAAAATAGCAAAGATTGATCAGCCTGGTCTAGAGGAGAGTCCATCCCTCATGGCAGGTGGCTTGGATCGAGATGATCTTTAGAGGTCACTTCCAATCCAAACCATTCTGTGATTTTATGATTCTCTGTACACATCTGAGTTTCTCAAAACCTAGAGATGCAAGTTTTGAGAAACCTCTTCAGCAGTTACACATCTTTCATCAGAGGCTCAGGATAAGAATCTGTTCCACAAAGACTTTGCCTTGGAAAAAAACTGATCATACTGAGCAATCATCATCTGTGAAAAGGAAAACAAGCACACCCATGAATAGCTACATTTTCTCCATCACTTGATTTGGAACTGAAACAGTGCTAAAAATATTCAGGACACATTATAAACTGTGCACAGTGCTCATCTCTTTTTGATGCTCTATCTTGTACTTAGAAACAGATGTTAATCTGAACCAGGTAAACCACTAGTTCTGTATTTTACATTACATTTGAGTAGTCTCATGGGCATGCTACATATCACATCTTTTAAAGCTGGGAATTGGGAGAAAAAGAATTTGGAGTTTGGGATTTTTTTGTGTCTTTGACTCTTACAGGACAATGGCTAGGAGTCCTAGCTCCTAAACTTATTTTTGGAAAGTAATTGCCTTTGAATATGAGGAATGAAGAGATTAATCTGAGAATGTGATCTCTTTTTTGCAAGAGAAATAGTATGGTGGCTTGAAGATTTTGTTTTGATGTCTTGATTCTTCTCCCAGGAAATGGCATTGGAGGCAGTGTCCTGGTGCTCACACATTAAATAGCTGCCAGTTTCAGAGAATCACAGAATGGGTATGGCTGGAAGGGACCACAGTGGGTCAGCTGGTCCAACCTCCCTGTGCAAGCACGGTCACCCTAGAGCACATTGCACAGGATTGGATCCAGATGGTTCTTGAATGTCTTGGACATCCACAGCCTCTCTGGGCTATCTGCTCCAGTGTGCAGTCCCTGGCTATTTGTCTTCATGGCCACAAGGGCACTGCTGGCTCATGGACAGCTTGTCATCCACCTGGACTCACTGGTCCTTTTCCATTGAGCTGCTCCCCAGCAGGCTGGCCTACAGCCTGTATTGGTGCAGGGGGTTATTCTACCCCAAGTGCAGGACCTTGCATTTGCCTTTTGTTGAATTTAAGAAGGTTCTTCTCTGCCCATCTCTCCAACCTGTTGAGGACTTTCTGACGGGCTCACAGCACTCTGGGGTATTGGTCAGTCCTCACAGCTTTGTGTTATCAGTGAACTTGCTGAGGAGGCATTTGCCACTTCATCCCAACGATTGATGAATAAGTTAAACAATGATTGGCCCAGTATTGTACTTTGGAGCACACCACAAGTGACAGGGCTCCAATTAGACCCTGTGCCACTCATTATGGCCCTCTGGGATCTGCCAGTTCTCAATCCACCTCACTGTCCACTCATCCACTGGGTTGTTTAAGAGGATGTTATGATATGGTGTTTCACTGACATGTTTGTTTATCTACATGGATTACACCTACATGGTTGTTTGAAGGTATATTTTTTATGATATTGATGTTAACTGACTGATCAACAATGGGTTAGCAGAGGTGGTCTGATTGAGTAGTGGTTGCCATGTCTGTGGTGGGAATCACTGGGAAAATACTTCAGGTGATAGAGGTGTTTGCTCTGTGCTAGATGTTCACTGATGGATTATTAGTTCATGTTATTTGCAATATAGACTTGTGTGTTTTGCTGAGGAAGATTTTTCTTGTTAAGGATCAGCTTAGAGATGATGTAAAGAGGATGAAAGCACCAGCACAGAAACATACGGGCTTACAGAGAACAGAAATAAGTGTCAAAATGGGGTAAACAATTTCCACAAAAAGGTGATTGTCCTCTGACTCCTGAAATTCAAGAGATACAAAACACCTTCAAAAGATGTTCCTGAGAAATAGAATTAATAAGTCTGTTGGCTCGTAGGAGTCATGAAATTAATAGAGGTACAGGTTTTATGGCACATAATAGTTGCCCAATCTCAGTTAAACTGTTGATGCTCCATAAATAAATTTTTATTGTTCTTTTAAAGACAGCTGCAATGGGGATAAAGGAGATGTACTAAATGAATGAATATTGCTTACAGTTTATTCACTAAGAGCTATTTCCTCTATATTGCTTCCTTTAGAATAGAACAATCTGTGCTGAAGCTTCTGACATTACACACTGGTTAAATGCTGAAACATTAAAAAAATACATTTTAATAATAAATTTAGCTCTTATTTAAAGAAAACATCATAATAAAACAGAAAAAGTAGGAAGGCATTTCATTAATTACTGAACATTTATGTGTCCTGTATCTCTTTATATTTGATTTGAGCAAGCAGAGTTAATTTAACCTGGTTTAGCTATTCCTCTGAGTTTTAGAAAGTAATGAAAGTTCAAAAAAGGCTAGATATGACTTTTTTATGAGTCATCTTATGTAATGTAAGATTCAATACTGCACATTTATTTTCATATGCTTCAGTGCATTATATTAGGAATTAGTCTAATGTTCTGCCTTTAAATGGTTGTCTTCCTAATTAATTAAAAAGCATGAAATATATTGAAAAGACTTAAAGATGCTCCTCTCAGATGCAGCTATAAGAATATTTTCTTTCGATATACAGATAAGAATGAGTTTCATAAACTTTTAAAATATTTATTTTTTCATGCTTTCAAATTACTTTTATCTGTAGATGTAACAAGTTTAATAAATTGGTGTTCAAAAACACCAGATGTAATGAAATATACAAAACTTGATGCAAGTATCATTTCAACAAATAAATTGATTTGTGATAACTGAGTTGCCTTTCAAGAGCACTAGAAATGGATTTTGAGAAAAGAGGAGGAAAAAGTTGCTCTTAAAGGAAAAAGGATTTCTGAAAAGATGAAACAAAACCTTTTCCATTGTTTTGTTATGCAGATTATTTCTTATGTCAGTGGTATAAAGGTGGTCATTCTCTTTAACTACACTTGTTTACTTAAAATTACCTTCAGAGTAGCTTTAGTTCATGCAGAGCTGCTTAGTAAATCAAGCAAACCAAACCTTCTGTGGCTCTTTGTTTCTATAAATAGAAAAAGATAATAAAGTAATTTATCTGCCTTTCACAGCTAATTTCACATTCAACTCATGTGCAAGATTTAGCATATCATTTCAATCTACTCTGTACAAAACAACTTTTGAGATCAACGAGGGGATTCGGTCTCAGAAAACCAGATGTTAATTTAGAGAACAGACTTTGGTTTGTAGTTCATATGTTTGTGTATATCAACAAAGCTTGTGCTGACCATGTGTCTGTCTTCCTGACATTTTGAAGCCCACGCTTCCAGATTTAGTTTTTACATGCATGTGTTTTAGAGTAGAAAAGAATTAACAGTGCAACATAAATGAAGTTGGAACATTTTTCTTTTATCATATGAGCTGAAAAGCTTTGTCCTTTCTGTAGGACAGTACTAGAGCCTGGCCTTCATCCATATGCCTGAGGCATAAGGATCATGTCACGGTGCCATGAACTCTATGGAGCTCAGCAGTACTGAGGTGAACGGGCATTGGACCAGAGCAAAATGATGGATCGACAACCTCCTGGGTGGTTTTTGCAGATGAGGTCACCAGGACAGAGAAATGCCTTGATTAACCCCCTGATCTGTGGATATTGAGGGTGAGGAGAATTGATAACATACCAGTATCAAGGAATGCATAAACTCGTGTAGAAGCTTGCACAATGTGATTAGTGATTTCAATGTGATCATGCTGTGGATGGCTGGTGCAGATCAGGCTTGTTAGGATGGAGAGCCAAGGTCATATTGTCTGGTTTTTTTTGTGTTTTCAGGAATGAATTTGACTCTTGGTTATGCTAGCACCAACAGAGCTAGTAGAAACCACATTACAAAATGGGCTCTGGCACACTTTCCCTGCTGCAGCAGCAAGACAAATGACAGTATCATGAAACCTCCTCATAAAACATTTTGTGTTCAGTCATGTTTCCTTCTGGTCTCAATCCTGTCAGTGAAACAAAAGGTTTAAAATGCAGCAGAGGTCTGAAGAGATATCATCATGTTAAAAAATATGGTTGCTAACAAAATCTTAATAAAAATTACACAAAATAACCTGTAAATAATTTGCTGCTTTTTTAAAGATGAGGAAACATTATAATTGTCTTCTATTAAAAAATGTATTTACTTAGGTAGAGGAAAAAATTCCCAAAATAAACCACAAACCTTACTTGAATAATTTAATCAGATTTTGGTGAACGGCCTTTTAAAAAAATTATTCTTCCTACCTTGTTGTCATATCAGATTTTATTATTAAAAAAACCAATAGGAAAAACACCAGCAACCAAAAAAAGGAACAAAATGACCTGAAGGAAAATGTTGGGGGCCCAGAGGCAGGAAATTTACTATAAAAAAAGATATCTAGTTTTACACTGTTTCATGGCTGATTGGTAAATCACAAAGCCATTTAAAAGCCAAAGATGAAAATGGCTCAGAAGTTAATGGGTAGCTCAAAATAACAGCTGTGAAGCAAACTGAGGGAAGAACTGTTTGATATTTTCTTTCCTGTAGCTTTTTCCTGAGAAAGAGAAATAATTTACTTGATGGTCAATACTTCCAGTTTTTGCAAGGCTAAAGGAGCATCTGCGTTTCCAAGGGAGCAGAAAATTTTGTGTTTCATTCAGTGGCAAAGCATATTTGCCAGAGCTTGACTCACAGGCCGTGGGGTAATGTGGCAGCCAGGAACCAAGCCTGTCAGTCTTTTTCAGAAAGTTATTCTCTGATTTTATTGATGTACAAATTACGGTTTGAGACAAACCTACCCAACTATTTTTTCCCAAATTACCTGCATTATTTCAATAGCTTTAGCAACTGTCAAATAGAGTTTCATAGACCCTGTTCATCTGGACCTATTTGAGTGACAAATTACTGAATTCTGTTAATGCCATAAAAATTTATGACTGCTTTCAATACTTCAGCAGCTATCGATCCAATAAAAATTTTATTATGCTGCAGAAAGAAATTACCTTTGCAATGATCTTGCTGCATAACCAGTATGTGTCGCACAGTATGTGGAAGGGAAGGGGAAGAGGAAAGTCTCTTTTAAAGGAATTCTTTTTATGTGATCCAGCCAGAAACCATCCATTCAGTGAAGCTCTAATGATATTTAGATCTGCAGAAAGCTGGCAGTAGTCTTTTGCATCTTATTAATCCCTTGACTTCTGACAAAGAGGAAAACCTCTGCAACTGCCTATCGTTTGCTTTGCTGAAGGCCTGGAAAATCTACTGCTACTTCAGGACACTCAGTGGTGTTTCTGAAACACATGAAATAACACAAGCAGTAAACTCAGTTCTGTTCTGATGGAATCTTTGTATGTATGCCCACAAAGGTATTGATGAGCACATCATAAATTCCTGTATACACAGGAACAGAAATGTTCCTCTTAAACCATCTGGTTTTTTACCCTTTTGTCTTGTTTTGAACTTAAAAACTTTAAAAAAAAATGGTAAGTTGGATTGAAAAAAAAACATCAAGTCTTTAGTGGTTTTATTTATTTGGGGGTCAGTTTTAGTGTGTTTTCTTCTTAATAGTTGTGTGGTTAGGTATTATCACATTAAAATACTCTTGGAAAGCTGCATGCTATCCTAAATTTGAGATCTACCCTTCAGCCTCAGAAAACAAAACCATAAGATCATTGTGCTTGCCAGGTTTGTCCCTAAAGACCTTAGATCAATAGACATTTGGAATAATAAGGCAGAGCTGCTATTTTCCTTTGACATGGGCTAAAGAAGTAAGAGCAAGAGCAAGAAATACAACAGGACACTAGTGAAAGCAAATAGATAGGACATGCTCCCAAACTCAAGAGAATGCAAAATTTACTTTCTCCACTGTTTGAGATCAGGAGAGAAAGTTTGCAAGAGTTTTGTTATTCTGTGACTACAGAGAGCAGAAATGATATTACTGGGTACCATGGCAAAGGAAGGGCTGCATGAAGGTTATATTAGTAGTCTCTTGCGTCAGCCAGAATATTCATTTTCCATCACATTACACTACTATAGGCTGAGACTATTTAATATAGATGTGCCAAGTAGTGAATTTCTTGGACACAGAAGTATTACTAACACCTTGTCCCCTGAGTTCACAAATTCATTTCCGTAACATTATCCTTTGTGGCCTTCTTACTATAAATCCATGGAATCCTTAAAAAAGCTGGACTTGCTGTAGGAAGAACTTTGCAGAACTCACTCATTTCACCCCCGTGCTACGGTTTTTTGAATTCACCATTTGTACAGCTGCAATTAATCTTTTTCCTTATCTAGCTCGAACATAGCCGTGGCACAGCAATATTAGCAAAAAGGCCCTGTGGGCTCCCTATTATTTACTTCATCTTTTGTACCAATACCATGATTAACTTTGCATCTGCCATTAATGACACAGATAAAAAATGCAGTCGTTTTTACAAAACATTATAATTTTACAGGCCCATGGGGATTTACTTCCATATTATTGCTTTGGTTTCAGTAGTGTTTTCTGTCAGATCTGTGGATTTAATGTGGGGAAATACCTTTGGCTGTCAATTGTTTGTCATTTGTGACTACATCAACTAAAAGATAAAGCAGGCTAATTTTCCTTAGGAAGCAACTGAAGGGGAAACACTGTCAAATTCCATCTGTCTGCAGTTCAGCTGGAAAGAGCAGAAACACCTGCCTGGAGGGATGGAGCTGTGCAGCTCTCTGAAGCCACAGGACTGAAGTGCTCTTTCTCAGATGCCCAAAACCTGTCAGGTGCAATTGGAAAAGACCTTTTCAAGCCTTCAGAACATGACATCATGGTAGCCTAGATGAAACTAGTGAAAATTCAGGTGATATTTATGTAAAAAGAATTATGCCTAGAAATACCGTAAAATAAAATCGCTTCATGTTTAAATATGCATGTTGTCTGGATACAATTTTCCAGAGCAGGACACTTCATTTTCAAGGGTGTGCAACCTTGTTTTGTAGGTGAGCTTATAACCCATGACATTTGCCATTCCTTTCTGACTTTCACTGATTCTGTAACAGATTAGATCCCTGCATCTTGCATTTAAAATTTAATAAATAATTTTTGCAGTTGGGTGGAGCTGAGGCAATGTATTCATACTCAATCAAAGCTTCATCTCACTGTCAGCATTCATCTATGTATTTTTAAAGCATGTAATATTTCAAGAGGTAACAGCTGGGCTTTGTTTTTTTTCAGTTATGGACCAGTTGTAATGGAAGGAGCAGTCTTAAAGTTCTGTTCACAGACAACTCCTGTGGGTCTCTCAGGGATGGGGGAGCCCCTAGCAAGTCACTCTGTGTCCCTCCTTCTCCACAGCCAAGGGTAAGGGTCTGTCAAGAGCAGGGACAGGACATGTCCCAAGTCCAAGGCTGTATTCCCAGCTGATCTCTTAATGGAGACCAATGGTACTTTCTCATCCTAGCAATTATATGAAGCCTCAGCATCTTATTCTTTCTGAACTCTGCTCTTTGCTGAACTCCATTGCATTGGATATTTCAACGAGGTGAGAAGGGCTTATGGTAAGAAGAACTGAAGCTTCCTTCAGCTACAGAAATCTGTGAGTGTCTGTGGCTGGTTTGCCCCAGGGGCTGTTCCACAGGTTCAAATTTGACATGAATGTTGAGAGGCAAAGGGATGAAAAGGAAGGTACAGTAAAAGGAAGCAGTCACAGAACACTTAAAAAGTATGAAAGAAAAAAGATATGTAGCAGTTGGTTCACAGACAGGTGAAATACATACAGAGGGATGCAGGAGGAGACAGTTTTCCTTCAAATTGAAGGGTTTGCACAGAAAAAGCAGGAGTCCCCTCTCTGCCCCAAAGCAAGATACTCAGAAGAAACTGGGAAATTGCTATCTAGGATGATGAGGAGCCAAATAATGTCTCACCATACATCTCTGATAAGCACCTGGCATAACTGGAAAAGCAGAATGAAATTATTCAGTGTATTATTATAGATGTACAAAAACTGTAACTCTTTCCTACAGCACTGATGGAAAGCAGACAACCCACTTCTCTTGATAATTGTATTTTATAATGTAGTGCTTACATATTTCTCTAACCAGAGTCCAGCAACAGGGATGGACTAATAGCCTGAGACTACATGGACAAACTGTGCATTGTCTTCTAAACAACTGAAGACATTAGAAAAGTTCTCTGCATGTTTGTATCTCTCTTCTAATTCATTCTGAACTCAGACAGATCCATTCAATTTTTCTTTGTGCAAAAAATATCACCAGTCTTGCCAGAAGCAAAAAGACATTTTCACGATGAATCTCCACAACCTTTCTTCCCTTATGCACCAATTACTCTTGTATTTGGCCCTGGAACATCCTTTCCCATTCTGAATGTGTCAAAGAATATGCATTGCTGATGGTTTGGTTAGAAGAAAATGGATTTCACTCTCATGCCACAGAAGTGTAATAAAATTCCATCATATAAAAATTATCTGCTTTTGGACCTCTAATGTCAGGCTCAGATATTCATGTGCATCTGAACTTTCTTCTAGTGAGGTGCACCCCATGGCTAAAAGAGCCACCTCCATCATCTCCAGCTTTGCTAACAGCCAAGTAGAGAAGATGGTGAAGGCCCAGCTCTGCAGCCAGCTGATGTCCCAGGCTGTGGGAGAGCTCAAGAACCTGAATAAGGAGGCACACAGGAGTCAGCCCCAGGTGAGAAGCAGAGACACTTTCTTCACCCTCCTCAGGTGGAGGTTGTACATCCAGTAGCATGGCTATGGGCCAAAGGCATCCCTTCCCTTTGACCAGGCTGGGCATTGTTGCTGAAGGAGAACTCATGGTCAGGCACCAAAGTCAGCAAGGTGGAGCATTTATAACCCTTGTGGATTCATATTCATGTGAGGTAGATCTGCCATCACAGTCTGGGAACAGCTGTTCCACAATGGGATACACACTTTACATGCTTCATACCTTGCTGTGGGGCACACTTTACATGCTTCATCCCTTGCTGTTTTCCCTTCCCTCGTGGAAGGCATTTGAAAATGTGTGCAGCTCTGAAATACAAAAATCAGGACTGCCATTTTTGTGCTGGTAGGATGAACACGTTTCTGCAGAAAGAACACCACCATTGCTCTGCTTGTCCAGTATCAATGGTCTGCAGTCAGAAGATAGCAAATTCCCACCTGCTGAGGGTGGGCATTGCAGCAAACAGGGAAGCAAAACAGAAGGGCAGGGAATTCAGGGAGGGAAGGGATACTATGATATCCCTGGAATTCAGGGAGGAACAGGGATACTATGATAAGGATATACCACAGAATGCCAAAGCTGAGCTTTTCAAAGTAAGCTACTGGATGGAGAGGGAAAATATAATAACTAAACATTAACAAATATAATATAACTCTTTCATTTATTATTTTCTTGACTAAAGTCTCTGAGGGAACATGTTGTTATCATTAGAAATTATGAGAGTATTATAAATTACATTATAAATCATTCATTTAAGTCAATATGTTTCTTTTACAGCTATGTGCAGATACATAGGAAGGTATTTTGAACAGCACTAAAAATAAGTAAGGGAAAAAGCAAGCAAGTGAAATGAATGTAATTCTACCATTGACATGGTCAATATTTTATTATGGCTTCATAAATCTAACTGTCCCGAACTGTCCTTGGTATAAAAGTGAAACAAATTACTGTCGTCAAGTTCCCTGTAGGTGTTAATGTGTGACATTACTGTGGTATCCACTCTCTGCACAGTATTGAATCATTCAACTGGAAATGCAACATTACTTTCTTACTTTGCAGCTGACAGGCATTATTGTTTGCCCAGTCAGAATCTGGCAAAACAAAGGGGCTAGAGGAACATCATGTCTCAGTGCTGTTTCTGAAACAAAATTTTGTAGGCACCACCAAGAAACAGCAGACTGAACCTGCTGTGTTAGAAAATCTCTGCCTTAACTTACTGATATGAAGATTTTGTTTGCTTTTCCAATTGCATTACTAGAAGCATACCTAATTTTATGTTTTTTACTCAATTTTTTCTCTTCCTATGCTAAGAATTTATGCTCTAAACAAAACAGTTGAGAGCTGCAACTTGGAAAGTGCTTGGCTTAGTGCTGACATTGTCCTTCTGGGTGGTAGTTCATTTTTCAGAAAGAGATCTTAGTTTGTAAAACCAATTAAGTGTGTGACCAATTTATTGTGATTAAAGATGAGTGAACATTTGGGAACTTGATTTTTACAGGAGCAGAAAGTACCTGATGGAACACAATGACAAGTCCTATCTGGAACAAATGCCAAACTCTGAAGGGGATTGCAGTTTAATAAAAACATATTATAGATTTGCTCAAGTGCGTTCATAAAAGCAGTAGTTCTTGGGCTTGCAGAAAGATTCAGAGTTTGCTGCCTGGCTGAAGCTCTGGAATGTCAGGGAGACAAACTACTCTCTTTTCCAAAAGTAGTGAGATCTTTTGTCAAGTCAATGTAATGTGTAATGACAGATCCATTTAAAGGTGCATCATTCTTGAATAGCATAATGAGAAATTAACCAAATCCTTAAAGAAAAGAAATATATTCATAATTTCTTTAAAAATATCCATGAGTGACGCTTATCTAAATAGTCTTTTGCCCTGGTTTCCTTAACTCAGTGGTCATACTAGTGTGTTCAGGACAAATGCCTGTACTCATAGATTTGTATCTCCTAAATGCTGTAGACATGGGCTAGTTACTACCTTTTACTGATAGTCACCACAAAGAGAAAAAAATTGAATCTTTGGATGGTGGTCCAGATCCCCAGTCCTAGTTCTGGTGTCACTTTCACTGGTTCTCCAGTGAAGGTTATCCTAATGGTGAAGGAGGATGCAGAACAGCATACTGCTGTATCAGCGGCTGTAACTATAAGACATGATAACCATCAGAGAAAAATCCCCAGGTCTATTAATCAAACTTATTGAATGTTCTGAAAATATTTTTCCTTACAGATTTCCTGATACAAAAGTAAACTGTAAGAAAACGTTTTCATGAGTCACTTAAATAATAGCCAGACTTTTTTTCTCTAATGACACAGCAACACTAAGATCAGCTGGACTTGGGAACATTTTGTCTTTTAATTAAAAGGGGCATCAGTTGTGAATTCTTCCTTGCTGAATACAATCTTGCCAAAATTCTTTCCATAGAGAGTAAATTTAACTTGTTAAATGCCACTGTAAGACCTTCTGCTATGAGAGCCATATTATGACAAAAGCTGGCATGGCTCATACAGATGTTATCTTGTCATTCTGTGCAACAGCTTTCTGAAGAGAATGAAGGACTTTTATTTAGCCACAAAGGAAAAATGTTCCAACTTGGTAGGAACTGAATAGAAAAGTGTTTCCAATTTATTAAGCTGTGCTGAATATTAAAGCTATTTTTCAACTGCATTCTTAAAAAATTGTTTGTTTGTTCTCAGATGATTGCACATTCTCCCTGCATTTTTAGCAGTTATTCAAATAAAGTCCTGCAACAGTGAAGGGGGGCTGAAGGTTACACTGGATGATATTATTTGCTTTGTAGATTCTACATACACACATGGACACACGTGCATTTACAGAAAATGGTCCATGGAACTCATGTACCCGGCAGAAGAAAAGTTATTATTTCCAGATCTGAGCTGAGAGTGTTCACTCACCCCTGACAGTCCATCTATGTAAGGAGAGGATCTCTGAGCTGACAGTGGGACAGAAGAGGTGATGATGCTTGTTATTTTTTTTATTTAAATGCACAATGATTGGAAGTTACCTGCAGCTCTTCAGTGACTGAATCGACTGGGTAAAAGTAAAAGAGAAATAAAAATACTTAAATAATAAGTAATTTCAAACCACTTTTGTAATCAAGTGCTCTTACTGCATGGATTCTGGTAAACATAGCATGATCATGCTTTTGTCACTATGCATTCCTGGTCTATTTATATATTCTTTGACAGGTTCCAAACCCACCACTTTGCAGTAACTATAATGAGGAATGATGATCCACTGGCGAAAGTAGCCTTGATTCAGTCTGCACTGCAATAGGTAAGAACATGTCAAGGGCAAAGCATCAGTATGCTGTTTACTAAGATCTTTGGAGTCAATCTCTGCAATGTACTCAGTGATTTTGGGCATATTATTGAGTCTCAGTTGTCCTCTCACCAAACAGCTAAGAATAGATTTTGCTATAAAAAGATAGGATTTTGCCATTCAGTATTCTTAGCTTGCTCCAATATGGAAAGTTACAAAAGGAAAAAAGTAGGGAAAAATAACCTATTCCTTTTTTCTTGTAATATACACTAAGAAGGCTTGCCTAGACTGACCTGGAAATCAATGGTCCCAGCTTTTTTTGGGAGAGTTGAGTTGGGATGGTGTGCCAGCCCCCTGACAGCAGAGGCTGGGCCCCCCTCAGCTAAGGCCACAAAAAACAACAGATATTTGTGCCAGTCACTCCCAGAGACCTGAGCTCTGTTTTAATGCTCTGAAACAGAGCTCAGTGCAGACTTTCCTATAGGAATGCCATCACAGAGCATGAAAATTCCCCAGGCCCACCGAAACTTTTCAAAGCCAGACAGAAAGTGTGCGCCCAATATTGGAAATCAGGACTTGATCTCAGAGCTTTGAATTCATAGGGTTTTTTGCAGCAAACTTAACTTTACATGAACCAAGTGCACTGCTCTCTGATTTTGATATGTTCTTTTGAAGATATCTGATAGTGCAGGGGAATGTAAATCATTCATGGGGAACTAAAAATATTGATGATACGTTGTGAAGTTTCCCCCTTGGTCTCGGATGTTTATCAGCCACAAAGATTTCTTGGCTCCTCTTGAGGATTTTAAATTTAAAATAAGCAAGTGAAATCCAGTCAAAATTTCCTTAAGGACATACCTGCTTTTCCCAAATGAAAAGGTAACATCCAAAGCATGAATAATCTGTTTTACTAAATTAATATGCAGCAATGAGCTCTAGGTTTGGGGTTTGACTTCAGCTTAATTATCTGGTAGCATTTCAGAGATCATTTATTCCACCAGAATCTCTACTCCAGACATTATATAACTGCATTTCAAGGACTGTGCTCTGCTTTCAGGTTAATACCAGTGTTTCTGAGAGCAATTTTCTTCACTGGGTTGACTCCTGATTTACCTCAATAAAACACCAAAAATAGAATGCAGCCTCTGTGTACATGAGACTTATGTCTTTTCTTTCTCATATTTTGGTGATATAACACCTAAAGGTACACCAAGTAGCTGTCTGGGGAACAGCTGGAGAGGTGTGCTGCCTGGGAAATATGTATGTATTTTATAAATTGCAAGTGCCTTTTTCTGCTGTATAACATACTAGCAAATACATTTATTTCATTCTCAGCTACTCTTGTCCAGGAAATTCTCCATAAAACAATTTCATTTCTCAATGAGAAGACATGCAACAACTTTATGCCACAGGGTGGCTCACTTGGTCAGAAAAGAAAATTCATGCCCACTCTGGCTTTGCAAGGAACCTCCTCTGCTTTTATATTTGACCCTAGGGCCCATGGAAGAGGAGAGGCAGGAAGGTTTCTTGGGTTTTATAACTTCCTCAGCTCCTGATGATAACCACCAACATGGTAATATGTGCAGCTATTCCTTGACTTTGTTTGAGGAGATGATTTCCAAAGTGCTTTGGCACTGCTGCAGCTGTTCAGTGCTGTCCCCAGACAGAGGGACAGCTGTCTGTGTGATGGATCTCTGTTGGTTTGAGCAGTGAGGAGCCTACGATAACAGCATTCATCTCACACAGGTCTGGGTGCAGCCCATCCTTTTTATGCTCAAACATAGGTCCTATAGTATTGTGTCTTTGTAGTCCTGCAGTACACCCTGGTATTTGAAAGCACCTCCATGCACCCTTTTCCTCTTCTGTCAATTTGGGTATCTTGTCTGGCAATTTTACTTCTAGAACACAGCTCTTCCTAAGGGATGGAAAAATTACGTGGCTCTGAGGAAGTACATTTGAACTCCTCCCGACCTTCTGCAAACACTCCCAGGGCAGTACCTGACAAACCATCCCATGAGACTGGACTCATGCATCAGTTTTGACATACATCGTAGAATGGCCTGGATTGGAAAGGACCTTAAAGACCACATAGCTCCAAATGCCCTGTCAAGGACAGGGACAACTTCCACTAGATCAGGTTGCTCAGAGCTTCATCCCACCTGGCCTTCAATACTTCCAGGGATGGGACAGCCACTGCTTCACTTTACAACCTTTTCCAGTGCCTCATCATAATTTTAACTTTTGACAGAGGCATGCTTTTCCATTAAGAATACTCAAGTCCACCAGGTCCTTCTCCAGCATGATCCAGGCTATGTTTCTGAAAGAAGATTTGGTCCTTCTCCTTCCGAGTGGTTCCTGCTTTGGTTCTGCCCTCTGCCATCCTTCACAATTTTCTCTGCCTCCTGATCTGCCTCTGATGCTGGTCTAACCCACAGATGGATGGGTCTCTGAAGTTATTTACAAAAGTTTTGTGTGTATCTCCACAGGTAAGGAAGAGAAAACAAAGAGAATACATGAAGGGGAAGGACAAAATAAAAGAGAACACAATGCTTTTTTCTTCTATCCTCTGTAAGAACTTTCTCTTCCATAATGACATTTCCTTCTGCAGTAAGATGCTGTGCTTCAATATATTTGGTAAAGAGAAGACAGAGGAGAATAACAAACAACACAGCTTCATCTTAGCAAAATGAATGGAAAATCATTCAACATTTATAAGGAGTGGAAGAGATAAGGGGGAGCAAAAGGTAATGAAGCCAAAATATCCAAAATACCACAAATATAAATGTTCTGCAGTGGTTCGTGACTAAATCTTGTTTTGTTGATCTAATTCAATATAAGCCAAATCCTCCCAAGCCTGCACATATGAATCAAAGTGCCAGTTTTCATTCCTAAAGTTAAATGCTTTAGTCCAGCTAATCAAATTCTTCTGAAACTCTTGAAACACATCAGCTGCTCATTGTTCCAATGTCAAGATTTTTTCATCCTGGGTCTAGCACATGGTGTGTAGGAGCTTGCCTGAATCACTGACATGCCCCTTTGGAAATCTTGGAGTCACAGCAGTGAGATTAGAGCTTGCAAGAGGAGCTCAGCAAAGCTCCAATCCTAGCTACCTGTACATGATTGGAGACAACTACTTACCGAATTCAGCCATAATTTCTGCCCTTTCTTCCGAATGGCTGGCTCAGCATTCATGCTCAGATTAGAGCAATGGGCACCAGAAAAGCCTACTGTACAAAAATGAATTCTTTTGTTGGAAGTCAAATTTTAAGAGAAGCCTGTCACTTCAGTTTATGGAAATTTGCCCTCATTTTTCAGATGTCTTTTTGATGGCATTTTTTACCCCTAGAGATTAGACTTTCACCATATACTCTGCATGTCACTGTCCTATGATTAATGTGTCATAAGAGAGCATGTGATTTAATCTGTGCCATCTGCACTGAAAGTCTAAGCATAGTGGGCTTTAAATTTTTCCTTACATACTGAAGATGGATATTCAGCAGCCTGCACAATATTTCTAGTGTAATAGTCATGCAATATTCATAAGTAATAACCACAGTGGTTTATTAAGTTTCTGAGAAAAGCAGAAGAAATAGTACATGTAATTATTCTGATCGTGTTGTCATGGTCATTTGTTGTATTTGCTGATTAGCTCAGGACAGGACCCTGTAAAGAAAGCTGCTAGTTGCTCTTGTAGATGAACATCTACAAGATGCATATCCTCTTGGCCTACAGGTTCACAACCCAGTCATAATAAAATGCAGTAGGAGAAGTGTGAAGCTTTGCAATGTGCACTTTTTTAGCTGCAGGAGAATTTGAAATCCAACTTTAAACTCCTGCCTGCTCAACTGGCTTCCTGGGATTGAGTCATGATTCATCATAACTGTAACATTTCCAATCAAGAAAAGAGAGGTTTCATAGTTGAGGAAACAGCATTTTGTTATCTCTATCCATCTGTTCTTTACAGGATTCTTTCTGCTTTGGCTTCCCAATTTTATATTCCATCTGTATTATATTCCATCTATTCCATCCACTGAAGGATGAGTCAATATTTCTTGCGATGTTGAAAATCTCAAGTAATCTTTTTTTTTGTTTTTTTCCCAAAAAAAGATGTATTATAAAGACTGTTTGTTGGAGCATTGGTTTTGGTTGTTGTACTGAAAGATTCATGTTTTGAAAAAGTCCTGTTTATAAACTCTGAATTGATCAGTCACCTTTATCAAGGTCCTTTACATCCAAAATCTCCTTGCTCTTCAAGCTGATAAAATGTGGTTAGATATAGAGGCTAGTCTCTGTGTATTTATTTTTATCTGGGTATGATCCGTGAAACTGCGCTTTATCCCATTCGACTTCTTCTAAAACTGATTGAAAGAATTTCTTGAAATAGCTTATCAGGTCAATGAGCAGAAATAAGCAGTGTAGCTTGTGTAAAAGCTTTTCCTTTCAACTTTCTTAAATTCATTACTTTTTATGTATAAAAGGATGAACAGAAGAAATCTGATGAAGTCAGACAATGCTGTGTTGTTTTTTTTTTTAAATAAAAGGCCATGCAGTCATGAGTAACATTAGTTTGTTTTAAGGTTATATGGTCTTAAAAGTCTTCAAAGTCTTCCTTTGAGACCTGATGTCTGTCCAAATAAATAACATAAACCCACTTTCTATTTTGTGATTTTATTTTTGAGTAGGACACAAGTGGAATAAATATATTAGATTCACTTTGTACAGGCTGTAAAATCTTAATTTATAAAGAGAGGGATTTTACTCACTGACAATTTTTTTTCAGTGACCAATGACTGCTTTTTGGCGTAATTTTGGAACTGAATAATTTCCAGATTAAAATGAAACTGGGTGTTATTTTCATTTTGGAGGTGATCTTAATTTCTTTTTTTTCTTCAGAAATTAAACTAAAAACTGTTAGTTTTTCCAGGTGAAAAAAAAATGGTCTTTTTCAAATGGTAGATGAAAAGTTAGTATTTTCTTTTTTTCAGTATCATTCTTATCAGGCCATGACCCACTCTCACAAGCAGCTTTGCAGCTGCTGGGCTTCTCTTGGAAAGGTGATGTGCAATGTCCCAGGTGAGTGCATTGCAGGTAACAAAACTTCCATGGAAAATCTGAGCTCTTCTCTTGACTTCTGGCTAAAGGCTCTACCTGTAAGTGCTGCACTGAATGCAACCTTGTCCTGCTTTTCAAACATCTTTAAGGGGACATGGCAGTAGTTTGCTAATGTAAGCCTAAGCATGGATTGCAATGGTGATTCCTACCCCTAACATTCATAGGATTATTTCTAAGATACTATTTTGTCACTAAACATTACAAAAGTTTGTAGGCATGGAGAATCCAAGGCCATGGAGATACATTGTCAGGCCATCTCTGACTTCATGGTGAAGATTTGTTGCAAGTTAAATTTTGCTTTAAATACCTTCTGTTTAACTGAACTGAAATATAGATCACACTGGTTTTCTACTCCTTTATACAAGTTCTGGATTGAACTGGTGTTCTGCATTATCATAAACAAAATGTAGTTCAAAATTTTAACTTTTAGTTGAGCTCAGAATCTGATGGCTGTTCACTGTAAAAGATCTGTATGAAAAATATTATAAAGTATGGCACTAGTGTTGAGAAGATATCAGGAGGTCAAACTTATCTTCTGTCTTGGACAATGCTGCTAAAAAGCAGGGGAATATCATTGAATCAGTTATTTTGTTCTGTGAGATTTCTATGGTAGTAGGGAAAGGGTCTCAAAATTATGCAGGAATAGGATGCTTAGCATTTGAGGTCCTCAGCTCCATTGACTATGATGAATCAGTTTAGAACAGTGGAGTGAAACAAACACAAGACTGAATTAGATTAAGAGTTGCTGCATGTTTTAGAAGCTAGAGTAGTTTATGTGACCTGAGAAATCTAAGCAGAAATAATTAGAGTTCTGTTAAGAGCTAGTGTTTAATTATGGCTGACAAGAATTTAATTATTTAATCAAATAAGGTTTTATTAATAATGCACCTATCTTTAGAACACCGTGACAGAAGCAGAAGATTTTCAAAGGAGCTTGTACAAAAATGTAGACTGACAAGTTCTAAACATGATAATACAAGAAGCTTGATATAAGCTGTTGCCTTTTTTTTTACTTACTACAAAAGGATTTCTTCATGAAGCACTTTAGCAAAACCTTTTATTGTATCAACTTAAACTTTGCCTTCACTTTTCTTGATAAGGGTAATTTTGGAAAAAATTAGACATGATACTGTGTGAAGAGTGATGAGCAGTCAAATGGAATCAGCAAATGTGACAATGGGTGAAAAATAGTTTTGGGAATTTAAGAAATGGAACTTTTATGTTATCTGAGACAAAAAATGAAGGGGCTAGTAATAAAAACACTTTGAACCATCCATTAGCATAATAAGAGTAATGTGCTTATATAAAATGAAGAAATGACAATACTTTTCTTTGAGGAAAAAAGGCCACCTTTGGACACCCATAACCACATAGCTCATGACACCTTGCTTCCAGTGACAATGAAATGAAAAAAATCAGTATTACACTGAAATATAATGATGAGTGCTCACAAAAAACTTCTCTAAGCAATACTAAATAACCAGTTAGTGGAGAGGAATTTTACCTGTGCCTGTGATTTCTCCTTGAGGCACTAAGGAATCAGAGTTGATTTGAAACTGAAAGAGTTGATTTGGTTTGCAAATTCACAGGAAAAATATCTAAACCAAACTCCCAAAATCATCAACTGTCTGGCAACTGCCCCAAGACAATTGTGATTAATTAGGCTTCAAATAGGCAAGACAGTGAGTTACACCTTCTGAGGGTTCAAGGGCATCCAGTTGTAGTGCATAAATTGTACTGCTGAATGGTCAGACAGAAATCAACTGCAGATGATGCTGATGGGCTTTTCGCACTGATTAACTTGAATCTTTTTTCCCACGTGCAGTGAGTTCCTCAATTATGCTTCTGAAATATCAAGGTTAGAAATGAGAGGTCAGGAAATATTTCTAGCATCTACAAAATGACAGCTCTGTAAAAGGAGCAATCAGCTCACCTGTTAACATGGAACTCAAACACGTAATTAAACTTGCATCAAGCTTTGCTGTAAATCCTGAACATCTTGACATCAAGGAAACTCAGGGTAATTTAAAGGCTGAATGTGCTCAGCCAGAAAAAGAGTGGCTTCAGTAGAACCTCTCCCATGTGCATTGATGCAAATGGGAAGATTGCCCCTTTCTCCTCTGCTTGCAGAGAGTTCTTTACATATTAAAACTGTGGATTGGGGGCATGAATATTAACAATCCAGTGGAAACATCCAGAGAAAAGAAGGGAAGCAGATTACTCCTTACTAGTCCCTGAAAAATGAAGGAAAAAGTAAGAGGAGAAATAAAGCATATGAAAGTATGGAAAGAACTAGATTAAAGAAGAAAATTATATGCTCTGTAAATTTCTTGCATAACAAAACAAGCAGATTTGGCCAATTACACTTGATTTTGTGTAAAATTTTGATTTATTGTTTTTAGATAATTTTTTTTCATCCAAAACCAAGCAGTTTCTTCCAGTGATATCAATTTATTATTAATTGCTCATAGTTACACTCAAACTGTGGGAAGGTTCTTGAGTTTGACTTGAGATTTATTGTATTTATAGAAAATATACAAATCATTGCTCCACCAAAACCAAATCATTGTTATGTGACGTGCAAAAATGAAAGTAAAATAAAAGAATTAACTGACTAGGGAAAATCTTATCTCTCATATCTAGATTTTAATTTTGTTTCTTTGCTATGTGTGTATCTGTTTTGTAAGAGCAGTCTGACCATCATAATTGAAAGAAACCACTGGTGAACCCTTGTCTTATGCTTCTTCTGCTATTAGTTGAGATTGAAAGATATGATTTACAATTTTTTAAGAAATCACATTGTTTCTTTTCTGTAGAAATGTAAATTAAAAAAAAATATTCCCAAAAAGTAAAAAATTATGAAATAATGGAATGATCAGAAACTGCTTGAACAATCTTTTTTAGATATTAGGAAAAGGTTCTTCATCCAGAGAGTGGCTGGGGACTGGAATAGGCTCCCCAGGAAAGTGGTCACAGCACCAAATGTGTCTGAGTTCAGGAAACATTTAGACAATGCTGTCAGACCTATGGGGTTATTCCTGGGGCTGTCCTGTGCAGTGCCAAGAGTTAGGCTCAATAATCCCACGTATGTGCATCCCAGTGTTAGTTTCTTTCCTCTTCAACCCAATGAATCAAGAATGCTTTGCAATGGATAAGCCAAATCAGCTCAGTGTGGCTCATGAGAGCTTCCTCCTGACAGTCAGTACCGTGCCTGACCTCAGAGCCAGCCCAGCTCACCCTGCACGTAACCAAGCAAGAATGCACCGCTCATCCCAGCTGTGGATAGAGGTTAACTTGAAATTTAATAATTGCTTCTGGCCACCGTGGACTGGTCTGCCCTTCCTGGAGAACAAAAATAATATTGTAACAGTTAGAAAAATTGCACTGAAACTGAAGTGTTTGTGTGCACTATCAGGACCCGATCAGCAAGGTGCTTGCTAAGTAGAGGAGGAAGCTGAAGACCTTGAGAGATATTATTACACTGTAAGTGTAAAATAAATCTACAGAAAAGACTTAAGATCAAAACAGGCTGCAACTTTCAGGCAGCCTTTCTCTGTTTGGTTCATAAAATGGATTATATAATCATGATGGTTTTCAGCCTATAACTAACTTTGAGCCTATTATATAGTATCTTTCTACAGTTCAGAGTCAAATGTAAAAATGTTTGTATTGTATTAATAACAGATGTAGCACTTCAGCCTTTTGATTGCATTTAATATTACCCCTGCAGTAACTGAAATGGGACAGAGTATTGTGAACTGTGAAACCACCAAGATTTTTGGAACTATCTTTTAAAAAATATCACTCTAGTGAGTGTCTCTCACTCTGTGTTAGGCTGGAGAATACTCACTTGGTGGTGCTTGCTGTCATCTAGTACAGAGCTCCTGGGCTCTGTCACAGAAACATTTCTCATTTCATGATTCACTGGTCTGAGGCACCACAAAAGCCCCTTTGGAGATGTTACAGCTGATCATCTCCATCTGTCTCCCATACATGCACAAACTCCACAGCTGCCACTTCCTAAAATCTGTATGGTATTTTAGATATCAGCTTAATAATACTATGGGAAATGTCTGTACTTTTATCCTTGTTTGTTGTACAAATTCTGATGCCCTTGTACCCCACTGGGAAACAAAGAACTAAGATTTCTTTAAAAGTTTTTACTGTTGTCTGGTTGGTAGTAACATTTGCTTGCAGGCATTTATCAAGTACTGAACAATTGAAGTTACTGAAATAAATGAAAAATTTATGACCTTACATAATGAAAATGTAGTAGCTGATTTACATTGTGCAACACATTTGTCAGTGACACATGTACATGATATACGATTTAATACTGGTTTCATCCTGATCAGTTTTAAAAACAATGACTGTATTATTTTTATGTAGGCATCCTTTAATTTCACCATGCCATTATAAATTACAGATTTTACATATTTTTACATTATTTTTCCATGCAATTTTACAGTATTTTTTTGAGACCATCTATATACCATCCCTTTGCAGTTACAATAACTTTTATTTCTTAGAGATAAACAAAGAATAAATGATACTACATTTGGTGATAAACGTTGCCAGATTCTTATGAGACATCCAGCCATAACAGCAGAAATTATCTGCATTAAAAGCATTGATCTCTGTAGGTAAAAACATGGTCACATTCCACGCAATTTGGAGAAGTGCTCTTCGCAGCAGAAATGTAAGCCAGCCTGCTGAAGATCCCGTGTCGGTGGCGTTGCAGCCATGAGTGACACTTCAGCTGTCTGCAACATGGGCTTGTTGGAGGCCTTCTGAGTCCCATGCAGTTAGTTTATCGCCCAGGGTCCTTCCCTGGAAAGCAGGGTTCTCTGTCAGGTTGGTGGGGCTTGAAGCTGCTATTGAGAGCTAGTGAAAAAGAGGAAGGGAGTTCAGGGTGTCTCCAGCCTGACCCTGTCCTCAGGACTGCTATGGCACATGGGCAACTCTGCGGCAGCCCATTCCTTTCTCACTCTCCCTTCCACAGGTCCACATTGCAATCTTTTAAAAATGAACATGGGTCATATTTTCTTTTCTAATATTTATTTTAAATTAACAAAGCTGTAGTAGTGTTAGTACAATTTATTGCAATAAAATAATTCTCCCCATCTTTATCGGTGGTGTAGGAGAATAGGGGTCAGGTCTATCCATCAGAGATTT
Organism: Lichenostomus cassidix; assembly: GCF_008360975.1. NCBI lineage: Eukaryota > Metazoa > Chordata > Aves > Passeriformes > Meliphagidae > Lichenostomus > Lichenostomus cassidix. Next base: position 35,899,771 of record NC_139480.1, on the reverse strand, counting down.
GTTAACTCTGCTTTTCTAACCCACCTGGCTCCTTGGGGACGTTACCCATGGTACCTCCTGTTATGTGCATGAAAGCATGAAAATCCTGGAAAGAGTTTACCTGTTTGGATGCTTATGCAGTTAGAGCACTCCCTGGGGACAAGCAAAGACACAGGCTCGAGATGTCCTTCCATGGTCTGTTTATATATTTCCCATGCACCACTCCTAAGCTGCAGTGCACAGACAGCCCTTGGAGCAGACACCACAGCTGAGGCCTCCTCCCACCCAGGAGAATGACCTAAAAAACAGGCACAGGAGAGGTGTTTCCTTTTGTGCTCTGATTAGAAGTGGCACAGATGTTATTCAACCCCCAGCTCTCAGTTAGGTGGAGCAGAGGGTCAGGGTTCTTTCTTGTGATGCACGTTTGAAAATTCAGGGCAAGGAGGACAATGAACCTGACTTCCTGAAACTGTGACTAAACCTGCTGTTCCCAAGCTGGAATATGAGCAGCAGGTGTGGCAGTGACCTCTGCCAAGAGGCATAATCTGCTCAGGCAGCCCAGAACCTGCTCAGAAAATGCTTATAGAATTAAAACCCTTCAGGAATGAACTGAAGTTTTCAGGAGCAGAATTTTGGACATAAGCAATTAAAGTAAGACTTCCCCAAAACAGAGTCTGGTTTGGATGTAGCTCCTGCATAATTCTTTGAATTTAAGTATCATAACCTACTAGGGATTTTTTTTAATGACACTTCTAGTACTTAAATAATTCGTCCTACTGTGTCCCGACGGGCCTTAAGTTCAATGCCCTGCAGCATGAATGGGGAGATTTATTGTGAAATACAGGTACAGGGAAAGATCAAGGACAGTTTTTAGATCACACTGGCTTTCTCTTGCGGCCCCCCTTTCACTGTTATACACAGGATTGGCCTTTCTCAAACTGGACAATATGACTTTATTATGTCATATGTCATAGCTGTTAAGATTCCAGAACCCTTCATATTTTTAAAATCTTCTTTGTATAGATTTCTCTTAGTTAAATTCCTCTCTGGATTCATAGGTAATGATGTTACTTCTTTTATACTAATGATTTGGAGGCAGCTTTAAAAATTTCCTTAGAAGAAAATGTGCATTTACTGCACCAGAAAATCTCCAGCTAATAGCAGTTACTGTCAGGCATATTTGGAAGTTAAAGTCTCTACTGGAGTCACACTGATGACTGACAGTCACTTTGACTTAAAAAAAAGGTAAGGAAGACAATACAGAAACGTGTTAAAGTGATAAATAAGTGCAGAAATAACACAAAAAAATTGCTAACTTTACATTGCCATACATGGATGTGTGTGTTCTGAGAAAATAGTTGCTTGTTTGAAAATGGATAAGAAGTATAATTTTAGTGACAGAGTCCTCAGAAGAAGGAGCAGGTTCCTTGCAAGCAAAGGGACCTTTCTTGCTGCTGAAAGGAGATGCAATTTTGAGAAGGAGAAGCTCCTAGAAGGGAAATCCAGTCAGAACCCCTAAATACCAATTGAGTTGGTGTGACTGGTCTTTTTTGAAGGTGGTGGTAATTATTAATGTAAAGTAAGCAAAATGCAGTGTACCATCCAATTCTGATTTCAAAGGGAATTCTCTTCCAGCTCTATTAGATGAAATGCAATTATTTATTTCTCTCCTTTTAGAGCTTTTGTTTAGTGCTAGACCCCCTGGTAAGAGTGCTTTCTGGAAAGGCTAAATTAAAATTGATAAGCAACAGCTAGGTTTGTTCTCCTGCCTGAAGAGGAGCTATCTTTGACAACACCCTGTGCAACAACTTCAGCAGAAGTCTTTAGACAGTGAAGCTGTATTCCCTGTACTTTCTGGTTATTTAACATTGTATAAAACCAAGGAGAAACAGCTTCAGAACACCAGTGTTCTAAGTCCTGGGATGCTGCAAACACACAGTTAGTCCTACTGGTTATTTTTTCCTACACTGATGGAATAGTTTACAAAGCAGTACACTACCAGCAGGCTCCACAAGCAGATTGAACTTCCCAGAGACCTTTAGAAGTACTCACCTCTTCCCACTTTAAAGGACAATGCGAAATCTAGTTTAGAAAAACTCATTCAGTCCTCTTCCCAAACACAGGCATCTAAAAATGAGACATCCTCAAAGCTGGATCTGAGGTGCTCTGGATCTGGGCCAGGGCTTTTATGAACTTGTTTTTATTGAGGAATAGGAAGGGAGGGGAGTATGACAGCACTCAGTGTTAAAATGCTCCAAATTAATATGTTGCAAGGCACAGCACGAATGTTGTTGTTGTAAATTTGTTATTGCTGACAACAAATGGGAGAGAAGAAAATCTCAGCTGTTTACTTTTATGACTGGCCTATTTATCTAAAACCTTACCTGTCTCACATGGAATTATAGATGACTGCTAAATAAGTAATATGTATGCATTGCACCTGAATAAAGTATGGTTGCTTGAGAAAGAAGACATGCTCAACTTCCCAGAAGAATAACAATCACTCTTCAAGATTCCATTCTCAGATGGAAGGAGAAAATATATGAAACACACCTGGACATATACTGTGTTGATGCAAACACTGCTAGCATATGCATGTGATATATTGCACTTTACTGAGTGTCAGTGAATCTCTGAAACCTCTGAATCTATCAGGAAATAAATGACAATGGAGAAAGACAAAACAAGTAAAATAGGACACCACAAGAAATGAACCATTTTGTTGGTGGAACAAATTGATATTTTGCAGGAGATGCCCCCACAGAAGGTGTGACCAATTCCTGCTGAGCTGTCTAATAGCATCACTGCACACCCTGCAGATGGTTGTAGGCCAAAGGCTAGAACAGAAAAAGAAATGACATTTACAAAGGAAGCAGATAGATTTAAGAGATAGAATAAAATAATTTAGATTTTTCTGGTAAGTTCACAGCCCACTGTTTGCTTTTTGACACAAAACTGATTAACATCTCTGTGTTACTGTGCTTTTGTTAGTATACATGAACCATAATAACATTTCAAGGACTCTCAATTTAATAGAAGTATCCTGCCTAATGCAAACCAAGTGTGACTCTTTTCATATCTGAGTTGCTTGGTTTTTTTCAGAGACTACCAGAAATCTGTAACAAAGCAGGCTTGAGGGTTTTTATCTTTTTTCTTTTTGTTTCTATAAGCATTAGATTAGGTTCAGGAGAGAAGCTGAAGTCTCCCTTCAGCTTTTGATCAGCATGAACAACTGTTGGAGTGGAGGAGTGTTCTCTAAACTCTTGCCAGCATTAAATCTTGCTCAGAAAGAAGAACCATCAGTATAAAGTACTAACATTGGTAATCATGTGCATTTCTGATATGTATAAAAGTTCAGTTCTTTGTAGAAATTCCTCTTGTTTACACTCTGTGATCAGGACACACAAGGGACAGAGGTAAGCAGAAGCTGGTTGGAAATGGCATTTGCACTGGATGAACTAAAGTAGTTCTAATAATTTTGATCAAAGTTTTTATCTTTATCTGATTTTAGTTATGATAAACTGCTTAAAATTTGAGCTCCCTACTTATAGTCTTAATAGTTATGTTTCCCATTTGGCTCATTAAAGCTTGACTATGGTTTCACACTTTAGGTCAAAAAATAAGAACGGATTCAGCTGGATTCAGCTTCTAGCCTTTTCCTTTTTACATGTTTTGTTTGCTGCAAGGTTGATGGGAAAAAATGTTCAATATAAGTCATCCCCGAGGGTCCTTATTAGCAACACATCTGTTCAATGATGGCAAAAGCTGTTTACTATTACTCTAACAACAATTCAGTTAACTGCTATGGAATCCTTCAAAAGTATGCAATGTTAACTTTTTTCATCTTTTCATTTTAGTGAAAACACCATATAGAACAAATTCAAAACCTTTCTGAATAGCATTAAGAAGACGTTGACTGTATTAAATTAACAACAAAACTCTCAGGTAAGTCTTAGAGTCCCAGCCAAAAATACTAACCAAACAAATCATTAATATTCTTTGAGAATTTTTTTCCTTAAATCAAAGCTAGTTTGATTTGTTCCTTTCCTTAGTTCTGTATTAACCGATTGCTCTCAGCTCTTCATTATTTGTCTGGGTTTATACCAGCATGATTAAATGATAAATACTTTAAAAAATTGTTAACAGTGGCTTTTTTATTTTAGTCAGAAATTTTCTGTTATCTCAAGGTATTAAACCTCATCACTGAAGTAGACACATCTTCTCATCTTAGTCTTTTAAGACTTAATATATAAGTTATTCAGGCATGTTTATTGTTGGGAGCTCTATCACACAATGACTTCTTCAGCTGCAGATCAAAAATATTTGTTGATTTCAGTGTTTCCACATTACTGACCTCCTATCATTTCTGCCCAGCTGCTGTTCCCAGCTGGTGCTAGATCTCCTGCTCCTGTCTCCTAGACGCCTTCTTGTTTTTGCATATTCTGTAGGCTTTGACTGCTCTTTCCTTCTTCTACCTGTTTTTTCCTGATTCCAAGTAACTTCTATTAATTATTCTCACCATCTAAGGCTCATCTTATCCTTTTCTGTTGTTACTCTCCTGCTAGATGAGGCTGAATTATTATATGCTGTATGTAGCCTTCTCTCCATGTGAGATTTTATAAATTTATTAAGCATTTTTACCCTCATTTCAATTATCACTCTTTTTGTTTCCTTATTATAATTATCTTTCCCAGCTGACTTAACTTATTATTAGTTTCAGATCGTTGAAACTGAATCCTCTGAAGCACAAAAATTTCATGCTGAGGGTTCGTTCTTCTTGCAGATGACAAATAGGATAAAGTCATAGTCACTTAGCTCAGAAAGGTTAGTCCTCTTTAGCTAGTGAGATGAGATGTAACATAGAACTCGTTCAAGTTAGATCAGAAAATTGCCAAAAGTATTTTTAGATATATCAAGGGCATTTCAGCAATGACAGAAAAAGATTTTCAGATTTTCCTGATTTTGGCTGAAAATACATGAGGTAATCTCATTGCTTTTCAATACTTTCTAGCAGGTAGAACTGGTCAGATGTTTTTGAATGAAAAGACTTGGTTGGCAAATTTTTATTTAATGAATAAATTTTTAAGCAGATTAATGGAAAAGGCTTGAATGTTTTCATAAGATTAAAAGAGCTCCTTTTGTTCTGTTTGGGTTCTAGCTTTTAGACACACGTGCAAAAGGAAAATGGGTTAAGGGTATTAAATAATAACATTTGATAGAAATACTATATGCAAACACACCTTTGAAATTCTTCTGATCCTCCCACACATATATTTTTCTTCCCTGGCACACCATACTGTGGTATGTGGAAAGGTCTGGAGTACACCAGACGAAGCAGCAAGGGGCCTCATCCAAATATTTGGATCTGCATATAGGGCAGCTTTGTTGAAGTGGGGCTGTGGTTGAGATAATGGTTCCTTTGATTAAGGGAACTAAGCAAAACTCCCTGGCTCTTCCCACCATTAGCAGCTTCTGTTGTCACATAAGCACCACTTCACATATGGCAGCACATATGCCCTACTGCATATGAAGGAAAAGAAGGAAAGTATGAAAAGGTTTTGGAAGGCTTTACATTATTTTCCAGCCAAGTATGCTTTTCCAGAGCAATCCAAACTAATGGCATGCAGCACTGCTTCTGCTCACTGAAAAATTCATGGACAGGACAGAGCAGGAAGCCACCTTTGGGAAAGAGCAGAGTGCAGTCTCCTCATCCCCATCCTGCTGGAGCAGGGACAAGAGCAGTGCTCCTGCAGAATTTCCAAGTCCTTCTTGCAGAGAGTAGCAGGAAGTTATTTTTAGGAGCCATTTGGTGTACTGCAAATTGCCATGTTGTTGATGTGGTAATCAATGGTAACAATGCAATTCTAGCCATGAAAGTTACCTGGAGTGAGAGAGCAGAATTAGCAGCTTCCCTTTAGAAACTGCTTGCTAATTTTTAGTGGTTATGTGTACACAGCAATGTTCTTAGGCAATTTATTAAGTGCTGGTTGAAAACAGACTGGATTTCAGACAAGAGTGGTATTATGAATCCAAATGTTTGTAATTTTGCGAAAGCATTTTACATTTGGATTTAAATAATAGAGAAAGTATATATTTCCATGATAACATACAAGTTTTGATCCCATGGAGTTTAACTAATTTTCTGGCAATCTAAAGAGAGCTGTCACATAAACCATAGTAAAGACAGAATATGTCACTGAATGATTTGCTTCCCTGCAAGGGAATAGAGAGGTGCTGCTTTTTGTACATATAAATTCAGTAGCACATTCAGCTCAGGAAATTCAACTTCTTTCTTCACAGGATGAGATTTATTAGTGCAATGACATGAGGCTCTTAACTCAGGAGATATTAATTACCAAACCCGGGAGGAACTTGTTACAGTAAATCAACAACATAAACCTATCTCTGTGCCAAGGTCATGCACTGTCACTAACTTTTAAACAACAGTTTTGTATTTCTTGTAGTTTCATAAAATTATGTCAGTGACATCATCTCTCTGACAGTTGATCTACTTAAAATAATCACAACAGACGCATGTTTGGAAAATCTTCCTGTTACTGGGTCATGGAAAGTTGATTATTATGGAAACTGTTATACTCTCTGGGCAAAAAAATATATCTGGGCAAAGATGAGGAAAAGTCTTGCCCACCCTACTTTTTTCTGTGATTCTGTGCCTGACAGTTAAGGTACTCCTTTGCTATCCTTTTGCTAGTGTTGTGTGGCTCCTTCAGCAAAGAAGCACTAAGAACTCCAAATGTCCCCATGTGTATTTAGATAAATCAGCTAGAGGGGAAAAATAAGGAGGAAATGAGAAATTCTCATTGAGACATAGTTTAATTTGTATTTATCATGGAAAGTGGCTTGGTTTTAATCTGCAAACTGAAGTAATGCCATTTAGGATCATGGAGGCAATCTACATGGAAAGAGAACTACTGTAAGCTCTAGTCCACATGTAGATTCCTGCAAACATTTGGAGCACTATTATTTAGGTTGCCAAAACTACTCAAAAGGAGTACAAATTGCCTGTATAGAGTCCAGATTATATCAAATCAGTATGCAGCATTTTATATAGTGGTGTCATGCTAATGATTTCAACATTCAACTTTTTTTCTTCTTTCAAATGCTTTTATACCCAAAAGAGTAGTAATATTTCTCTATCTTTCACCATATTTTGCTTCACTCGGTTTTGTATTATTATTATTATAGTCACATGAATTAAACACTTATATGTTATATGATGGGATGATCATAACTCAAATGTCAACAAAAATTATCTGTAAAATATTGTTATTAGAAACAAAATATTTCACATTTAAATTATTTAGAATGGCATGTATGAAAACCAGTCATTTATGAAGTGCCATTTTTTAACATCTCAAAATAATTTGAAATGTTTTAAAAAAAAACCTTATGCACCTATTTTTAACAAACAGGTACTGTCTGTAGAAGGAAGATAATATATTCCCACCTCAATTTTTAATGAAACCTAAAACAATAGCCTGTGAACAAGACTTTAATTTTCATGAGTAATGAATCAGAATCTAAAAATGTAGTTTGTGATGGCTTTCAAAACTTAATTACCAAGAAAAACACAAGGATGACTTGCAGAAAAACCAGGTATAAAAATCTGAGATGGGAAGCCCCCATCAGATCGTTATTCCTTTCTGCTCTTACCTTGATGATCCTCAAGGCTGAGCTTTTGCCTTCAGTCTTCCCTTATGTTGGTAAGATGTGAATGTATTCCAGTGTGTGAGACAATATCCACAGGTTATATATTAGAAATGAGATTTATACAAGGAAATCAGAAATATTTCTGTCCCCACCTTATATGTCACCTTCTATCACCTTATTGATCAACTCTTTCAGTTGATACTCCTCCTTAAGGGGAAACAAAGGGCTACATTATGAAAAACCATCATGACTAGAACACCTCACTGTGACAGAGAAGATGGTGTTAGTGAACATGTTTTAATAGCGCCACTGGGGAGCACTTCAGCAGAAAAACTCCCACATTAATATTTCAGGGACTGATATGTAAATGAACTGCTGCACTGAAATTTTAGTCCTGATGTCCTTCAGAAGGCATCTGCCTTGTTGCTACAAGGGAACAAGAGCAATATTTCCTGGGGGTGGCAAAGACTTTTTAAAAAGAATATTTCAGTGAAACGCTGCAAGAAACCATTTATTTACAGTAGCTCCCGGTTTTATTGCTTTTGTTTCTTTTTAAAAATAATAAAATTGGAAAAAACAGAAATAAATGACTCACAGCTCTCAGTAGTTTTGAGCAGCACTGCTGTCCACACAACTGCCAAAACAGTTTCAAACATCTTCCTTTTCTTGTGGTGATTGTGAAAGAAAGATGCTGCTGTTTTGGTGGGGCTGCTGCAGTGGGAGTGTGAATTATGAATACAGTGTTATACCTGCTTTATGTTTAAAAAAGCAAGAGCACAGCCTTGTCATTCCCAGCTTTGAAAAACATCAGTGATTTTTCTCCTGAAGACTGAATTCCCCTAAGAGTGTGAAACACTGCATTATGTGTGTAATACTTTTTCAACAAATGCTTTATGTTTTTCCTTAACAACGTTACCAGATGCCACACTTCTCCACTGGGTATGATAAGTTATTTACAGAGCTATCAGGGTACATAAAATTCACACATGTATAGAAATTACATGATCCTCCTGCAAGTTATGTAAAATTGTTACTAATGTATTTTGCGAGTCTTTTGGGAAGGTGGAAGCGTAAAAACGTTCATACTGTTACTCATAAGGTAGGCAGCAGGAAGCTGATCAAAGCTCTGGAAAGCTTTTATCATTTTTCCATTGGATCCTCTATGTTATGCTTGCTTTTCTTCCACATCACCTGGTCACCTTAAAAGAATCACCATTACAAAGAACCAGCTGGCTTCTTTCTGCTGATGAGGGGAAGGAAGACACAGGGTGCTTTTATAGCAAGGTACCCTGATACCCACCAGGACATTCAATCCTGCTGCAGCATGTGATGCTCCTCAAGGTGTTTGAACTTGTGGTATAAGTGGGTGATTTCAAAGCAACACATCATTTGTAAGGCAGTTTTCCAGCCCTCTTCCCTGCAGCAGTGGCCATTGCCCTGTTTATTGCAACGGCCTGAATGTGTGCCAGAACACATTTTCATATTTTTTCACCAGCAGTCTCTTGGCCAGGGTGTTTCAGGTCAGGGTGTTTCAGGTCAGCGTGTTTCAGGGATGTATTTGGCATAAAGTCTTTCTGACAGTGGGTCAGCCCAGAATGAGACTTTCAGCTCCTGAAGACTGAAGCCTGAAGCCTGGGCTGCTCTGCCTCATGCGGGTACAGATAACATAATGTGCAGTGTGCACCCAAAGCACTAAATATTTATCATCTCTGTGACAAAAGTGCTTCATAAGTTACATATTTTAAGTTATAAAGCCCCTGCCACATAGCTCTGTGCACAAGAGGATGTATTTGCTAAAGACAACAAAGTGAATCATTTGTTTTTACTAAGGGAAACCTGACAGAGAGATTCTGCTAGAACCTTATCAGCCCACAAGCAATTGCCTAAAGGTAAAACTTCCAATACACCCATTCAGTCCCCTGTGCAGGAGGGTCTGGAATTGAGGTGATCAATTATCCCAGGCAATCTTTCTTTCTATAAAATGTTGTCTGAAACCCAGGAAATATGTACTGCATCCACACATGCTGAATGTAAGAGAAACCCGGAGGCAGACTGTGAATTATGACTCAATCTCTTTCCAATTTGCTGATGGGATCATAGAGTTGCATATTTCCTATATGTGCAATTCGCAAAAAAATGTTGCAATTTTACGTTTTAAAGTACTGTTATGAAGGTTTCTGCTCTCCAAGAGAGTGCTATGGATACAAGTGATGTCAGGTTGCATGTTGGCTGATACATAAAATGATAGACCTTCATTTCAAAGAGATCACTACTGGTCATGAGCAAAGGGAAGAATAGGACATACAAGAGGGAGTTGTAAAGAGAAAGAATAAGAATGTGCATTACGTTGCTATGTGTGTGTGTGTATGTGGCCAAAACAAAGAATAAAAATGCTTGAGAAACATTTAATTCTCTAAGTCTCTATTAAAAGTTCAGTGATTTATAGATTTGAAAGGGCTCAAAAAAATATATACATCACAGCCAGACATGCCAAGTGTTTCTGATTAGCAAATTAGCTAAATCCTATGCAAAATATGGGATTGAATTTGGAAAAAAAGCCAATTTGATTTGGGAAGGTTAAATATAGTTCTTATGGTGCAAAAATTTTGGTAATGAGGCAGAAAAAAAATCTGAAATTAAAATTAAGATATTTTCTACACCCTAATAAATGGATTATATGGATACTTTATTTGTTCATACATCTATTTTCTGCAGCTAAAAAAATCGAAGAATTCACTGGAGAATTGTAGTTAATATTGGAACTCAGAATATTTGAGTTGGCAATTTTAGCTCCTGGATTCTCTGAGACTTCCAACTACTTTTGCATAGATAGTCAACTCCGCTATTTACAAAACCCCTTTTTCAAGGAAATGTGGAATAGAGTTATACATCAATAGGGACAAAGAATTTTTTTCAGATACTGCATGGTGATGTGCTTTGGTCTAAACACAATTATAATAATATATAATTATAATTACATTGGATGTTCTTTAGGACAGGAATGATATGAAATGCATCTACAGTGCAATGTAGCCATCACATTTTAAATCAAGATAAAAAGCAATTAATTAATTACAGCGCAAGCTGATACAGATGTCAGTCTGGCCTACATCACTGCATTTTCATAGTGACCTCTTTTTCTCCTATGGAAGTGAGACCTGCCCAGCTGTTTTTGTTTTGTAGCTGACCCTCAGATAGGGTGTCTTTCAGCTAGCAAAATTTAAGTAAGGAGAGCACTGGTTTTGCTTGGGATAGACTCACTCAGCATTGTATATTGACACTTAGCTAGACTCTGACATTTTTCAGCAGCCTCTTGGTAACAGAGAACCTTTGCCTTGCCTTACATGAAGCATCTTGTCCTTCACTCCAAGTACCTGGTAATTTCCAAAAGATATCTGCCATAAATGGGCACCCTTAAGGTTGGCCTGGGCATGGGTCACTGCCCAATTTGCAGTCTCTGCTCAGACATGGAAAGTCATGAGTCTGGCCCAATTGCAGGTGACCCTCACTAAATCATGGACTTGGACAAGTGGGTCTTACCCCTGCAAACACTACCCTATGAAATGGTGTCAGGAGCAGCTGGGAGCACAGCTTGCTCCTGCATTCACTAATCTTTTACTCAGATTGGAATTCACAGAGTTGTTGCGGGCAGCCTAAGGCTCACCTTGGGAGCCAAGGCTCATTCAGATATGTCTAGTGGTATATAAACAACCTATTAAACACTTGGTCACTCAGGGACCCTTCTCTTCCAGATGATGCCCTGGAGTTCCCCAACTCCAGATTTGTTTCCAGATTTGCTGTCAGTTTGGAAAAAAAGCTGATCTTGAGAAATGCCTCAAAGGGACAATTTAGAAATGCCCACCAGAGCCATTGGAAGGCTCTGGGAAAATCTGAAACTGTGAGACAGCATGAGTAAAACCCATCTACCCATTCTCTGACACAAAACAGGAATTCAACACAATTTGCTTTAATGTCATTTATTGCAGTGAACTTTTAATTAAGAAAATATATGTGGAGCAACACAGTTCTCTCCTGAAGCATTTTATTTCTTCTACACTTGGTACAAGCCCAGGAAAATCCTTCTTTCAATTCATCTTGTAGATGAAACCATTAATCAAACTACTCACATATTTTAAAATGAGAAACAGTGCCATAGATTTCCTGCTGCATTCAACCTGTTTTTGATGAAAAGGAAAATCAAAAATGGTTCTCTGATGGAGCTTTCCAAAATTCTGTATCTTTTCCATTAAGCAAATTCTTCAGTGTTTAATGTAAGCTTCACTTTGATTAGGGAAATTGCTGTAGGAAAGAGCAGCAACCTAAAAAAACCCCCAACAACTTGCACTATTAGTGAATAGCTTCCTTGTGGCAAGGATCTGTAAAAAGTTGCTGCTTCCCAATTATCACTTCCTAGCTGATCTTTGAGAAAGCAAAGCTATTGCTCACAGGAATGTTAGCAAACTGTACCCATAAACCGGGTGCGTTAGTTTGGCTTCAACAGAAGCAAATAGCAGGAATTGCTATTTTTGTGCTATCAGTCTTGTAATGAAAACAGAACACATTAGAAATATGTGATAAGATAGAGAAGTCCTATTCGTTTCTGTACTGTATCTTACTTCCCCCTTTGTGTGGAGGGAGCTGGTGTGGGATAGCTAGTGATTTTTGGTGTGATGTGACACCACTTGAACTGACAACTGATTAGCTGGTGTTCTCACTTCCTTTATTCCTAGGGCATATATCTTAGATTCAGGAACTGGAGATCTCATTGGTGTGGGCTTTCCCCTACTGCCCCATTAGGGCCATACTGGCTATCACAATGGCATCTTCATTTTCATAGTATGATGAGTTTTGCAAAACAGGAAGATTGATTTACCTATGGAGGTAAGACAGAGCTTTTGAGAAAATATGTCTCAGCCCATAGCTAGGGTCTACAATTTCCTTTATCTGAAAATTCACTGAAAGTGAAAGTGCCCACTTATATCTTCTGGTGTGGACTTCTTTGAGTACTGATGAAAAAATGTTCCCTAGCAGTTCAAGATATATATATATGTGTGTGTATATATATGTATATATATGTGGACCCTTCCACTACCCCTACAAACCCAACAACGCCATTCAGATCTGGACAAAGGAGCACAGTGTTGGCAGAGAACCAGAGGATTATCAGGTACTAGAGAAGCTCAGCAGATAACATCATGAGGTCCTTGGATGAAATGGGAAAACTTTTCCAAAAAGGGCAATAGTGTTTGGTGTACATAAAATTCATCCTCAAAAATTTGTTCCAGAGGATTTAGAAAGCAAAACTGGGGAAGCTGTGGGCATTTTTTCCCCCACTCTCTTCTTCTGCATTTTATTTTCATTTTCAAATGAGAAGACCAAATTATGTTTGAAATGAAGGTGTTCATGACTATGATATAGAAAAACATCTGCCATTTCCAATTAAACTTGCTTTCACTGACATTCATCAGTGTCTCACATTTCCTCCATCTGCACTCTTGAGAGAGAATAAGGAAGAGCCTTTGTAGAGAATGTTGTTTCCTTTCTCAGACCCATTTTTATGACAGCAACACTCTTGGAACATGTTTATCAGTGTTCAAACATGCTTTTAAACACACGCTGCTCATGTATCTGATATTTCTAAATATTCACAAAATCTGAATAAAGTCTTAGGATGACTGAATTGGGTCTAAATTATGCAGCATGTAAAGAATTAATGATGCAACTAGTTTCCAGAACTTGGAAAGGAATCAACTTCACCATCACATGAGGTTTCCAGGTTCTTTTAAGGCTATCAGTAAGCAGAAATGATACTTTTAAGCATGTTAACTCTTCAGAAGGAGGCTGAATTTTACTGTGCAGCAATCAAATTTTCTGTCAAGTTATATGTAATGTTTCCGTTGTCATCCGGTCAGACAGCATTCTCTCCAAAATTTGTTCTCCACTATTATCAGTCTCCTGTATGCATAAGTCTAGGAAACCCAGGTAACCCATTTTAGAGATGTGGAATGGAAACAAACACATGGGATTGTTCAGCCTGGAGAAGTGGAGGTTCCAGGGAGACTTTATAGCAGCCTTCCTGTACCTAAGAGAGATACAGAGAGCTTTTTCAAGGGTTTGTAGGGGGAACGGCTTCAAGCTGGCAGAAGTTAGGTTTAGATTAAATATTAGGAAGAAATTATTTTTTGTGAGTGTGATGAAGCACTGGAACAGGTTGTCCAGAGAACTGGTCAATGCCTTCTCTCTGGAATTGTCCAAAGACAGGCTGGATGGGGCTTTGAGCAACCTGGTCTAGTGAAAGGTGTCCCTGCCCATGCTGGGGGCATTGGAACTAGAGGATCTTTAAGCTCCCTTCCAACACAAACCATTCTATGATTCTCTATATTAGGCGATTCCTGCAATGCTTTGTTGCAGCATAGAGGTAGAAGCAGAACTGATGAAATGCACTGATAAACAACCTCTGCTGAGAATTTAAAATGTTCCTGTATTTTGCCTGGGTCTATATTGCTGCTCTTCCTTGACCAGTTATTTACCTTATAGGCAACATCCTCAAAATACTTTGTTACAGCTGAACTGTTCAGTGATGTGTCACCTTTCAGTCTTCATAACCTCAGGGTAGGTATTAAGGGTCTTATTGTAATAGCTGCATTACAAACTGCCCAAATATTTACACAGGCTGGTTTTAAAACACATGTCTAGCTTCAGGGTGTATGATACGACAATTTTAACAATTGTTAAATTGTTAAATTTTATTTGGTAATATCATATCACAACCTATTAAAAAAAAAAAAAAGGATTGTACCCTAACCCCCCACCTTCTTAGAGACACAGACAATTACTGTGCCTGCGGGAGAAATACCTCCTTCCAGCTAGAATTCATCATAGCCATCAACCATGTTCAGGAGATGATCGCTTGTCTCACACACTAATGTGAGATACCACTGATGCTGAGGCATTTCCATCCACTCTCAAATATTATCTTGGATGGAGAAATTTAGATTGTTTATCCAGTATGTTGGAGACTACATATGAAAGCACCCACTTATGAAAGCTCTTACCATGAAAGTACAGTTCACCTGGGAGAGGGTGTTCTTAGCTGTTCTGGTTAAAAACTAAGATTTTGGGGGAATAGCATCTGATCCTCTCAAGATGCAAGCACTAAAGTAATGTTGTGAATGCTGAAAGCTGAAGAGGAAAATAGAGAAATTAATTTACTTTTTTTTTTCCTTGCATGCTATTATTGTTTCAGAATTGTGCCTGTGGCTTAGCTGTGGTATGTGCTGTACTTGCATGGAATGAGATATTCCCAGGTACACACACCTCACGACCAGATCTACCAGACAGATGAATACAAACCAAGAACGTGACTAAGCAGTAGTATAAATTGGAATGTTATCTGATTATGTCAGAAAATCAAGATCCTTTTTTCCTACACATAGCGAGATCTTTGAGCGAAATCAGAAGAAAATTCTGGAGCCAATACAAAACAAAACCATGGATATAGCACCTGTTGCTTCTTTTTCTTCTGGCCATTATTTTCCTCCTGCTGCAGTCACTGGGGCATAACAGAGCTCAGCACTTCTAGGTCTATTGCTGCCACTGAGCTCAGAAAATGAGAGGTCACACAACAGGACAAGGAGTTCCTCAAGTCTGAGTAGCTTTCCAAGGACAATGAAGTGTTGCAAAATTGCAAAGCACCTCAGATATGGAACATCACCGATAGCCAAGGTATGCATAATGGAGTGCAGCATAGTCCTAGCTCTGCCATAGACTTCTTGTGTGATCTTGGCCAAGTCACTTGGCTTTTTTTCTTCTAGGTCTCTCTTTCTTTTGGATGTAACATATTTTAAACAGGTAATTTCTTTCAAAAAAGACATTTTACAGGCGTCTTTTATTAGCTGAGGCATCTAATCAACTCTAAAACAAATTTCAATTACAGATGCTTTCCTCAGGGGGAAAATACATCTAGAAATGTTCCAGCCTTTCTATTGACTACCTGGGAATGACAATATAAATCAGCAGTGGGATAGTAGACAAGGTACAGCTTGTAAAGTAGTCATTGACTTTCTCAAGAAATTTCTGATCTGATCTTGAGAAACTTGGTTTTTCCATTTTCCATAAATTTGTACCAAAAATTCTACAAAAGAAAGAGAGGTAAATTAAGCCCTTTATATAAGATGCCAAAACCTCAGCCCAAGTGAAAATGGTATATTTCTTGGTATGGGGTACAACACTGTGATACAGTGTTCATGACTGTAGTGAACTAAAAGTGGGAGAAAATGTTATTAGTTTTGCTACTGGTTTTTAGTTGGTTAGTACTTACAGAACAAGGTTGCTTCTGTATTGAGGCACTCACTCTTCAAAAGTCAGCCATGATGACTATTTTGAGATTATAATCACGGATAGCATCCTCTCTGCTTGAATCCTAGATCCACCGAGACACCTTTGATGTCAGCACAAGGTCCACACAGTGCAAAGTAGGTGATCCCAGGGAGAGGAATTAGGTCACTCTTAAAACCTCTCCTTTCTAGCCAAATCCTGAATACCTGGGAGAGGAGGCGTTTGATCCCTTTGCCCTTCCTTCTTATGACTCACTCATCATTTTGGATATTTTCTTCTTGCTTTCTGCTTGCAGCAAGACTCAAGGCTAGAATGGCTACTCAACACACCTGCTCCCTCCATAATACCTGTGTGGGCTTGTGAGATATATCAGAAGTGCCCTGCTTGGCCTAAAGCTTGTACATTTTTTCTAGATGTCAAAGTAGCTGATACAGCAGGCGGTTGAATGATCCCCCAGTACAGTGATTGCAAAACCACATCAGGAATAAAGCTGATACTTCCTGACTGTATTTGCACTCTCTCATTCCCTTATGGGTTTGCTTATTGTATTCAAGGGGGAAAGGATGGGAATTGATAGGACCACATGAACTACCATGACTTCTATGTAAGTTGTTATCTCTAGTATGGTGTAAAAAGACTCAGAAGTAGACTCATGTCTAAAAACTCTCTGTTGCTAAAGGGGAAGCAGAGACACCTATTATTGTTACTATGCAAGTCTAGCATATTATCAAAAATATTGAGAATTTTAAAGCTAGTGCTCTTTCTCACACTGTTTTCCTTTTAAAACCTGCAGGATTATAAAAATTTCCCCATGGGGAACTGCCCTTGGCAAATATAACTCTTCTGCACTACCAGAACAATGAGCTAAAACCTCCTGAAAATGAGAACAATGAGCTAAAACCAGCCTGAAAAAAGAAATGCTGCTCATCTCATGAAGAAACATAGGAGACACACTCAATTTGGTGTTGTCAAGTTGTTCTGAGGTGTGAGATGTCTGTACCAGGGGCTATTTGGGCAGAGTTCTTTGACTGTACAAACCTGGGATTAATGAGGAGCAGCAGGGAGGTGACATTTTATCTCTGTGTGATGCTGCTGAGATCAGTAACAGAACAACACATTCACTCTGGGTGGCCACTGATATAACAACATCTCGGGAAAATGGAAAGCATACAGAAAATAGCTGCAAACTAACTAAAAGCACAGGTGGGAAAAGGATTTTTTTTTTCTTCATGACAGATTCAAAATGTTCAGCCTGTTTCATTAATTACAAAAATAAAAAACAACAACTTCACGCTCATGGTGTTATTTATACTATGTCATGAAGACCTTTTTAATCCACACAATAATAATAAGACTCAGTGGCTGAAAAAGATTAACAATAAGGAAAACTCATGTAGGAAAAAATCATGCTTTTTAATAATGAAAAGGCTTTAAGAACTGCCAAATATTATCAGGTAAGATTTTGGATTTTCCATTTTTTCGTGTTTTATAACCAATACAGAGTATTCCTGTGTAAGTCTGTCATTGAACTCAGCTTAGAGATAACATAGGTTACCCACCACCAGCCCCTTCCTGGGGTTAGCTCACACTCTAAGCACTTGCCTTACACAGCAGGGAACATCCAGAGCAGTGCCACTCTGTGTCACCTCACACAAAGCAGAGGTAAATCCAGAGCATCTTGGAATTTCTGCCAGTTACACCACACTGATACATTTCATCCCCAGGACAGTGGATCCACCCTTTCCACAGGGAACCATCAGTTTGTAAAGAGAGAACTAGCAGAGATCCGCTGTTGGAACAGTGAATTGCAAAGGTCAACTTATTTCTTGGAGCACACAGTGCTGTAGTACTAAGGCAAATAAGGATTTCCTCGGTCTGTTTCTGTGTAACAGTCCAGCACGTTTTGTAGTCAGCTCTTCACACTCTCCCCACATGAGGTCTGTTCAGCTGGAGACAGTGAGCCTTCTGACACCGCTCTAGCGTGGCTCCCGGATCATACCTGGCCAGATCCGCCTCACCCAAAGTTCGCACGAGTTTGGAGCTGGCAGAAGTGTGCTAAAATGCTGCCACCTTGTGCTGGTTTGGCAGCAAACCTGGGCTGAGCATTTCCCCCGGGATGCGACGCTGTGCCCCGCGCAGCTCTGTCCGAGTCAGGGCAGGGAGCAGCCGCTGCTGCCTCTGGGCAGTCCCACCGGGATCTGCACCCCCATCCATCCTCCGACCACACAGCTTTCCTGGCCCAAGGAACGGAGAGGGAGCCAGAAACCTCCCTCAAGTTCAGCTTCCAGTCTGAGCTTACCAACAGCTCAGGGAAGGAAAAAATTGATATGAACCAGAAAACTTGTAATGCAATTAAAGAGATGCAACTCATTCCTGTACCTCTCCATTTTGTGACACTAATATACAAATACTAGATAATTCTGCTGCTTTCATATTGGCAGGAGCCTTCCAAGGTGCAAAATACACAAATTTTGCCTAATTCATTGCTTCTTTTTTCTTTTAAGAAGAGCAAAAAGTAATTCCTAAGGATGTGCCTAAATTTCAAGAGGGAACTCAGAGCTTCCCAGAGAAAGGATGATTTATCTGACATCAGTCTTCAGAATTAACACTTTGTTTGTTCCAAAGCACCCTTATAACAGCCTCTGTAAACCATGCTTAATCCTGCTACCACTGTATTTAACTTGCTTGGAGCCCATAAGCCAATCCATCCCAGCATCCCCTTTAATGGTTAATCAGTACCAGAGCCAAGTTTCTTCCCTGGTGTAACACTTCACTCTGACATTCCCCTTACTTAAGCTGAAAATAGAAAAGTTTGCAATAACCTGGAGATATATTTTGTAGTATCTCATCAGTAGATCAGATAATGAATCAGTAGATCAGACATGAATTAGCATTTGAAAGTTATGTATGTGAAATGTGAAGTACTATATTATGATGAGCTAAATGTTATTTCATCATAAGGTTATTGAGAAGGCTAAAGAGATTGTTTCCTTTGACCCAAGAGGGAAATTGCTCATCAGAGGATTTCTATGGTCTAAAGCTTTATAAGATTTAGGTTCCAGTTGCAAAAGTATAAATTCTTACAGTCACTGCTCTGGCTGTTGCCCCTTGGCACTGACACAGTTTTGACTTCAAGCACGACTTAAAGCTGGCTGGCAGTGTGTGAATGTCTCTGGTACCTGCTCCCAGACTTTTTTCTCCATGAGAAAAAGAACTGCTGAGCATCTCCTGTGAAGCTGCTGGAAACTGCAAGAGTTGAGTACTTCCAAGTCAGATGGCAGAAAGGTTGCTAAGCAAATCAAAGCAGATATTGCACAGTTTATTCTGGTGAAACTTTATAAACTCTTTGCACAAAATACTTCAGTGAGAATCATCCATAAGGTCACATTTTCCCCCTTAATTTCTTGCTCTGCAAAAATCTAACTAACTAAGCAAAACCCACAGAGAAATAAGCAAGTACAGAGATGGCTCCTGATTTGAGCAGTGACATTAATATTCCTTTTCCTTTATCATTTAGAGATAATCAATTGAAACACAACTTATTTTCAGACAATTCTTCTGCTATTAGGTAGAATGACCATGTTGTTATTGATCTCTTGTTTGCAAAGCTGGTTTTGCTAGAATGCAAGCAAATTGCAACACTAGTGTTCAGATAGGTATTGGGTATTGATAGAACACTTGTGTGTGAATAAATGTGCTAGTCTGTGTCTGAGAGAGATTCAGACAGCAAGGGGAACTGTAATGCCTGTGGTTTGCAGCTTGAAGTGCTGGGCTGCTGGTCATAGCTGGGACCAGAGCATCTGTGGTGTTTTGTTGTCTCCACCAGTGAGATTACAGAAGTGAAGGGAACAGCAGGGAGGAGAAGGGAGCAGGGTACTTTTCACTAATGAGAGAGAAGCAGAGGGAGAATAGAAAGCTACACTGGATTTTCAGTCTCTTTGTTCCTCATCCGTCCTAAGAAGGATATGTGTTACCTGCTCCCAGAGAAAGCCCCTCTTTCCCTTACAGAGAGGTTTGTGACAAAACAGAGCCATGCCAGGACCCCACAGTGTTGTGTTTGGCTGCCTCCTCTATTTGATTTGTAGGGAAAGGCAATCATTAAATAGCTCTTGCTGCTCCTACCTACTTCATGCCATTTGATTCTCCTGCAGCCTCTCCATTCATCCTCAGCTCCCAGATACCACTGAAAACCACACAAAGCTGGACTTTCCAGTCGAATTCCTTTGGATGTACAGTGAACTCCTGAGCACTGGCACCCATTCCTGAGATTCCTTTCTTTCCCTTTGCTTGCCAGGCATTACTATGATCATTTCACTATGAGCCCTATGGCTCCTGCTAGTTTCTACTTGCCCTGGTATCTGAAATGATCAGTAAGGGATCTCTAACATAGCCACTCACACATAGGGATTGAGCAGGCATCTGCCCTGCCATCCACGGACCTTTGCAGAAATAGCAACGTTCAAACACCCCAAATGTATGAAATTGACTGAAAAACTGTGACAGCTGAACATTTTGTGGAGAGGAAAGCTGTGTCTTCTCCTGATTTTAAATCATGTATGGTTTTATACTTTTTGTTTGTTTGTTTCCTCTATCTGCAAAGTCTAAATGTGGACACTTTACTCTTTGCCTTTAATAAAATGACAGAGGGCTTTGAAACAGCACAAGTACTAGGAAGGTTAACAGCACTGAGTTCCCTGGCCCCTTTGATCAGGGTGTGGAAAGTAGCCAACAGTCAGTTTTACACTAACAATGATTTGTTTATCTCCATAAATATGTCAGTAGATGTCCACAAGCCTATGTGCAGATAGACTATTTATCCCTCTACGAATGTGAGGTGAAGATCTTTGCCCCAGGCTTTTGGTCAGACATTCAGGACATTTCTCAGACTGTCAGTTGCCTGTGTTTCATATCTGTAATGCTGCAACAAGAAAGGTGAGATAAGCCAGGCAGAACACAAGGACATTGTCTGATTCCTCATGCTATCTGGGTTTGCCTAGTGAAAAATTAAGAAAAATTAGCCAACCTCAGCACTAAGAACTGTACAAATGCTGTTCTTCCCTGCTAATGCATTTAAAATGTGTTACAAATAAGACCAAAATTTTTAACAGAGGTAGTTACTGTCTCAAATTAAAGATCAAGAAAAGAATGCAGCGTTTGACTGGAGAGAGAGAGGCTTAAACACAGGAGATCATCAAAGGTGTTGAAAGGGGGCAGCTGACAAAGCAGCGCATTGTTTACATCTTCTCCTATGCTTCACTTGCCTTTCACAGAGAGTTCATAGGATTGACCGAAACTGTGTTTGATCCCAAGCCATCATCCCTCAGCCCTGCCTGGAAACAAAAGCAGCACTGCTCATAGTGCAGGTATATTCAGCAAGACCTTGAAGGTAAATGTGCTTAGCAGGACATGCTGAGGCAAAGGAAGTGGTGTCCTGAGGCATTCACAGCTTCATAAGACCTATCAGTTCACTCTCTACAAGATTCACTAAAATGAAGGCTCTGCTGTAAGTGGCCCTGAAGTTTGGTGGCACCAGCACATGGAGAGGCTCTGTGTGCTGCATTGGAAAGAGAGCTCCTAGGTTTTGCTGAGTGAGAGAGCACAGCTCAGGCAGAGCAGAGCTGGCTGCTGTTCAGTCTCTTGGAGCAGAACCATCTTAGAGAGGAAGTCTTTCTGCAAAAGATAGTGCATAGACATAAAATGTAATAAATTAGCACAGAAAAGCTCAGTTATATTGAAAAAGCACCTTCACTTCAGCTCTGATCCTGAACTTTGTCTTATTGACTGGCATTCTTTTCTATGACCTCGAACAACTTTTTCCCCTTCATCACATGCTTTCAGGCTCTGAGTTGGAGTGGTTTCATGTTTTAGGAATTCCTCTTTATGTACCCATATCTACTTCTTACCTTTTAGGTTCTTTCTCAAGCACTTTATACAGTGCTTTACCATCAATTGTGTTGTCCTTTCTTTCCTTCTGATAATTGTTTTTAATTACTGTCATTTGTGCATAAAATAGAGGAACGTACATTCTTACTGGTTATGTTGAGGAGTGAGCCATAATGAATTCTGAAGTTATAGTGGGATTTTTTGTCTATTAAAGCCTTGCACATGCCCAAAGATGATAACGATGATGATGATGATTGCAGATGTCACATACTAATAGCACAAAATCATTTAAATGAAGTTATATGTGTGGTCCTGAACTTTGGGGATATAGCAGGCACTTCTCTCAGAAAACTTACAAAACACCCAGAAACGATGCAGAAGAGTTGCAACAATTTTATCAGCCACTTCCTTAAATGAAAGGAGAGCATCACTCTGTCTCTATGACCTTGGCTCTGCAGCTGCACTGTTTTTTTGATGCTTCAGTTTTCCTAATCATTGGAATTGTTCTCTGTACTGTGCATGATGCATTTAGAGTGCCGGCAAGACTTCACAAAAGTGTCTAATCATTACTAATGTGGGGATGTTAAACACAAAGGAGACAAACCTGGATGGTAGAATGAATTAGATATATCCACTCAAACATGATCTATTTCCTTTTCTCTAAATTAACAATTACAGAATGAAATTTACACCCTCAAGAAGCTGAGGACAAAAATTTCACTTGCCTTAAGATTGCTAATGGCTAAAGGAATGCATATTCAGGACTTCATAGGTAGTTGCATATATAATTGCATTTAATTTCCTTTTGGTCAAGTATGATGTTTTCTTTACAAAATATCCAAAAGAAGTTTCCAGACTTTTTTTTTTTTTTTTTTTTTTTTTAATATATAGCTGTCTAAAATGCCTCATCACTCCTTCCTTATTACCATCCAGGTGGTAGTTGATAATTCTCGGGGAGAATATAATATGAAATTCTCTGGGACCCTGGTGTGTTGTCACTCTTTGGAAGGCACATAGTATCCAACTGGTTTTAAAAGAAAAGAAATAGTTTTGAATAACTAGTTCAGATATTTTTGAGGAAGTTGCTCTTCTCTGAAATTGTTGATATATTGGGGGAGCGGGGGGGAATTGGAGACATCTTGTGGCAAAAGATTGATTTTGACAAGAATTTCTTCTGATTCAGGGTGGAATTTCTGATCTAATACATGAAACCTACTTTGTGATGAGACATGTCATTCATCCTGATTTGTGAAAAGTCCTCAATATTTAGCAGAGATCCAGTAAAGTGGGGATTTTGACCTGAGGCCATCCAAAGGCAAGATAAAGTGTTTAATAATAAGGCAATTAACACTCATATTGTGTTATCAAAAGTTGTCTTCCCAGTATGAAATTTCATTCTGTTGGAAAGCCAGCAAAAAAATACAAATCCTTTACTTTTTTTTATTAAACGGGGAATCTCATTTTCTTGCACTGTCTAGTTCTGAGCCCAGAATATTTTGTCAGAAGCTTTCAGTGCAGGGACATAATGCTGAGTCATTTTTATGCTTGTTCCATAGCTTCTGGAAAGTGGAACTCTTCCCCAGGGAGGGGCAAGTGGAAAAAACTGAAGTAAAAAACCCCAAGAAAATACTGCCTGTCACTTTAGTACTGTAAATGTAGGATGGGCAACCACTCCAAGCGCTAAAGTTCTTCCTGGTTTCCCTACCACCATATTTTCTGCTTTTGTGAGTCATGAGGTCATATTGCTGACATTTTTCATTAATGAAGAATTACCCTCATTGGGTTTGTTCCTTTCATATCTGAAATTCTGGTAGGTCGCCAATAAAATGTCAAATAGGTAGTTTGCATAATGAAGGCTTCATGTTCTAGCTTACAGAATCACAGAATGGGTTAGATTGGAAGGACCACCATGGGTCATCTAGTCCAACCTCCCTGCTCAGTCAGGGTCATCCCAGACTGCTGGATGGTGTCCAGATGGTTCTTGGATATCTCCAGTGAGGGAGACTCCACAACCTCTCTGTACAATCTGTGGCAGTTCACTGTCACCTGCAGAATTAAGAAGGTCTTTCTCATATGCAAGTAGAACTTCCTGTGAATCAGTTTCTGTCCACTACATCTTGTCCTATTGCTGGGCACCACCAAGAAGAGTCTGTTGAGGTCCTTCTGAAGGGCTGCACAGCCCTCTGGGATATTGGCCAGTCTTTACAGCTTTGTGCCACTTGGTGAGGAGGCATTTGCCCCTTCATCCAAGTCTTTCATGAATAAGATAAACACTGATAAGTAAAACTGGTCCCAATATTGAACCTGTTAAATGCTCTGAAAAAGCCAGTTTTAGAGAGGTCCCATCACCTGCACCACAAGGATATTAAGTCTGGTCATTGACAACCAACTCATGGCCCTGCAAATGTTCTTTTCCTGCCAGAATTTCTAACCTTACTCTTCTCAATCCACTACTGTAGTTTAATAATTTTAATAATAAAAATAGCATCAACAATTAGAAAAAGATATTCCATGTTCATCTGTCTACAAATTACTGTTCATTCATATACTGCTAGCAAATCCAGAGGACAGTACGAGTTAGATTTTAAAATGGGAATGTATTCCTAAAAGCAAAGGACTACATTTTTTGAAGGGACAAAATATTCATACTTTGAAAATCAGCCTCTCTAAGGCATCCTGTGACATATACTCCAAAATCTAGGTATCCAAAATCGTGAGTCTTGGTCAAGTAATTCTCACTCTGATCAGAGCATAGGTACCTTAAGCAATACTATCTATATGTGACAGCAAATATAGGTGCATGACATTAACACAGCAGAGCAAATTACATTAAATATTTGACTAGTAGTCAAATCAATTAAAAAATCAAAATAGAAAGCTGAATTTTAATTTTTATTAAACTTTTGCTGTCAGGATAAAATATATTAAAAATAAATAATATAGACATATATATTCGAGACAAATAATTTACCATGCAGTAGAAGTCTCACAGGAAGAGGGAAGAAACGATTATTAGAACTCTGCAGAAGCTGTGCTGATATTGGCTACGGAACTAGGGAAAAATCTCTTTCCACTCTGCATTACTTTGGAAATTTCTGAGTGATTTATATCACAACTGCCTTATTCACATGGCATGTTTCTGGGCAAGTCAAAACCACACTGATCTTAAAACTAAACAGAGTGCAGATTGGGAAGGAATGAATCACACTACGTCACAGATTTGTAGCAGCTCACATATTGATGTATTACAAAGCCACCATCCAGATTATGTGTGCATTAGTCACTTCAGCCAGCCTTACCTTTCAGATCCACAATGTGACAGAAAGCAAGGTCAGAGTGATCCAGTCAGCATTCAAAAATGCAGATTGATCGGGAGGATTAGTTTGTTCTCATAGCTGTGAAGTGTGATGTGGGATTGTTAATCAAGATGTGTGATTAGGCCATCAGCAATGGCTCTGCATGTGCTCCAGCAGGAATTACAGGAATGAGAAAATGCTCCCTAGCGCAGGGAATGAACATGCTGCACTGTTTTTGTAATGTAAAGATTTTTTATTTGGAGATCCTACCTACAGTGCTGCAAGGAAGCTGGCTCTACTCTAGAGGGTTGTGCTCCTGAAAACGTTTCAAAGTCAATGATGGTTGTGTTTTTATACGGTTGTGATGTTGAAATAAATATGGGACAGAGACTACGACAAGCCTGCAAGTCTAAATTAGGTTGCTACATATTATGGTTCACATCAGCCACTCTTAAGAAATGAGGTATGAGTCAGAAACAGAAGTTTCACTAAAAGCAATATTCTCAAAAGAAAGTTAGAAGAATGCAGCAAGATGAATGACCAGTCATTTTGACTACATAGCAGAAGCAACATTTTTTAATTTAGTGAAAATGAAAGAAAGGAATAAAGGGAAATAAAAGAGGATGAGTGAGGGAAGAGCATCTTTCTGAACTCTTGTTTTCTGATGGTTGCCTTCATACTTTCACAAATGTGAAACTGATACCCCAGGCTCATCAATTATATATAAAGGACAAATGATACAGAGCTTCATCACTTTCTAACCATTTTCAGTTGACTCATCCTTGCTATGGACTTGTTTTGTTCCTCAAAGTCCAACTGTGATTAACCTGCAAGCAACAAAATCCTACTAGACAGACACACATTAGAAAAACTCAGCTAAAATCAGCACATTTGTACCATTTTTGGCAAATACTTTTAAACTCTTCAGTTCTGTGTTTTAGAAAAAGAAAATGGCACAGATGTGAGAAAATAAAACCATGAAACACAATCCTCAACTGAAAAATTCTCTCTCACCCTGCACTTTGCATTTGCTCTTTCTCAGGAGCCAGTGTTGTCAGTTTTCAGCACAAACTCTTTTGGATGCTCTCTCTGGCCACTACCTTGTACAGAATAGAGTGCATGTAGTACTTGTCTGTGCATGGCAAAGGGCACAGAGAAAGGGCTGTGTTAACCACTGCAAAGCTGCTAACAAAGCCAGATAGCTTTTTCTGTCAGAGCCAGCCTGTTCAAACAAACCTTGTACTCAACAAGGCTGTACCCAACATCTAACTTTAAACTGTGCATTTGCGGTGGTTTGCATCAGGACCCAGAGAACCAGTCCTTACTCACTCTCAGAAAAGTATGTTCAGTACTGTGTCTACATAAACAAAGAATTTGTGTCTTGTCCATGTCCTGCCTTGTCCACTCTTGAACATATGCTTGAGAGGATGTATGTGTCTGCACTCAAAGCAGGGACAAAAGCAGGAATCTAAATCCCTGCAGTCAAAGCACTTGCAAGTGAGAACCTGATCATTTAAAGGCAGCCAGAGACGATGTGTTCAAGGTCCAGTTGGACAGGGCTTTGAGCAAACTGATCTGTCCTGACCTGATTTGTCTTTTGAGGAGTAGCTAATATCTTTGGATTTGTCTAGTTTGGAGGAAAGGAGGCTGAGAAATTACTTGCTCTCTACAGTTTCCTGAGAAGGGGAAGTGGAGAGGGAGGTGCTGATCTCTTCTCCCTCTAATTCACTTACGAGATGCATAGGAAAGGTTCAAAGCTGCATCAAGGGAGATTTATACTGGAAATTAAGAAACATTTCTTCACCAAGAACATGGTCAAACACTGGAACAGGTTTTCTAGAAAGGTGGTCATTGCCCCCCTGTCAGTGTTTAGGAGGCATTTAGACAATGGCCTTCACAATATGCTTCATCTCAGTCAGCCCTTAGTTGGTTGGGCAGTTGGACTAGATAATCATTGTAGGTCACTTTTAACTGTAATTATTCTATTCTATCTATTCTCTTCTGTGCTATTCTGTTCTAGTCTACTTCTTCCCCCACCGTGGAAGGATCTTGGATTAGACGATCTTTAGAGATCCCTGCTCACTCAAGCTATTCTGTGATTCTATGATGATGTTGGCTATAGAACAGCTTTGCATGCTCCCTGCCTCTGTGCTGCATTAATCTGTGCCTGAGGTCCCGTGATGGCTGTGGAAACCTTTGGCTCTGAGCAAAATTTGTCTGTCAAAACCATGAGGCTTTCCTCTAGAGAAAGAGGATTATCAGCTTCATGAAAGAGAGGCATATTAGCTGTGCTGACTGAAATGAAAAACAGGAAACAAATTGTAAACATTATAACTTTTGTAATGACCGTGTGAGACATCAGCTTTCCTTGTACAATGCCCCTGAGTCTCCTTCTGTGGGCCTGTGTAATAACAATTCCAGTGAGAAAAAAAACAACATATTACAAACCATTCTGCATAGAGAACCAGAAGCTTCTAGAGGTTTCTCAGCAAAAGGCCTGCTTAGCCAAAGATGTCTGTCTCTCAACAAGTGCTTTCAGAGCCAATATTAACCCAAATTCATAGGAAGGACTACCAGGGAGATAGCTATCATATGTGGTCAGGTTTCTGGGATATAAATCTCTACTATCTGGCATTAAGAGTAAAATCATAGAGGAAAACAGCAGGGACTGATGGCCTGGTACCCACTCTCATCCACAGTATTATTTATTTTTATTCTGGATGAGTTCTAGTCCGGCCCTCTGGTCTAAATTCCCATTTACAGATGGAGTGTACTATGTGAACTCTTGAAGATTTTATCCTGTTTGGTTTTTTTTTCCAAAACCAATTCAGTTCATGCACCCCAAATATTTCCCAGTACAATAAATGGAGGCCCTGGGATAGTTTGTTCTGAAGTGTACTACTGCTTGTAACTAAAAACATCACATGGATAAGCTTCAGACCATGTCTAGAAAGATGAATTTGTATGAAGTCTATCAAAAGCAAACAGTAGAGCAAAGTCACTGAAGATAAGAAAAGAAAATATTGCACTGAGGATTGTGTCTTAAACATCATAATAATTGCAATGTCTTAGTTTGATGCTAAGAAAGAAATTTACCACCATTTAAAGTCACAGTGAATTATAATTTCCTGTAGATAGAGGTGTATTCCCAAATACCTAATAAACTGTTTTAATTTACCTTATGTGGAGGATATAAATTTATAATTAAACAATATTTAAATATTTTATTATTTAAACAATAGGGAGTTTTGTGAATTAAAGACCTATCTACGTTCATGTAGCTCAAGCACAGTTAAAACAGAAAGCAACAAGGTCAATTATATGAGCAAGAAACTACTGGGTGGAGAAGGCAAGTTGCTCTCTTACTTGACTAGTTCGTGTTGAGGCTCTAAGGGCCTTAATGAGTTGGCCTAAACCTGAGACCTCTTTATTATAAAGCATGAGTTTCTTTTCTTGCTCATTTGTGTTTTCTATTAATTTTTAATAAGCTGTAGAAATGGCAGCGAAACATGTGTTCCATCTTCCTAACACCATAAGAGGTAAATTCTAAATCAGAATTCTATACCTTTAATCCACTGCTTACAGATCTGAAAGCTCTTTTACCTGGGGGTCATGCTGCTGTTTCTGTCTTGCTGTGAGGCACTTGAGGTCATTTCTGTAGTCCCAGCACTTGCTTAAATGTCATATGGAAAGTCCATTTTCAAATTTCTTCTCCTGCTCTGACATTATTAGCCGTTTGGTCTTCAAATCAGGTTGTGATATTCATGTTCCAAGAAAAGCTCATCACAGAAGAAGGACCCACTTGCACTGGTTTTTGCAGCAGCTTCTGAGCTAAAAGAGATTCCCTGCAACAGCTGTAAGACACTTGTACGTCTTTTAAGAGCGAATCTTGAGAAAATCCAGGCATCTTTGCAAAGTGCGTGAAGTGCTTATTTCTTTGCTTATTTCCCCAGGGGCCCATTCTGTACTTGGGAATTTTTTTTAGATGGCATTTTCTCCCTCATTGCCAAAACACACTTTTTATTCCTCATCTCATTTCATGCACAATGAACAGACAGACCTTCACAAAATGAACATTGCTACTGACTTCACATGTAGCATAGATATTTGAATACACACACGGTTAGCTTTAGACCTTCTTAAGTGCCTGATTTTAGAAAAATGGAAAGTGGCAACAATTTTAAACTAGATACTTTTGCATTTCACATATTTCAGAAATGATGGGAGGGAGAGTACATTCTGTTCTGTGCTACCAGCAGTTGGAAAAATTAAAATTGCTGTTGTGTCAGAACCAAACAGAAGCTTGAAATAATTTGTTAGCTTTAGTCAATACAGTGAGAATTTCCATGTCTATATACAAACTTATAAAGCCTGTGGGCTGGGTGAGACTTGGAAGAACTGTGTTCTAATCCTGTCAGCTCCTTGTGTTAACCATGGAAACATGGCTTTCATCCTTCTTCTTCCCACTTGGTGTCTGTTTTGTCAGAATACAGCTTTAGCTGTCTCACAGCAAGGGCATATTTGAGCTGGCTCAGAAACTTCTAGTGCTATAGCACTATGGCAAAACAAAGAAATGTAAAAGTGTCAGGGATTGTATCTGCACTTGCAAAGTGAAAACTTGGGTTCCATCTTTTTGTTCTTTTTATCAGCATACATTAGCCACTATATTCAAGTAAAATCATGAAAGGGGAAATGAAATCAGGGATATAATCTGTGCTTAGCGTTTGACAATAGATTAGTAAGGAAAATGATTTGCAGATTCCAGCTAAACTTCATTTAACGAGCATATTTTAGTGAAAATCCTGAACATGGTTCAGGGATATTTGATCCCCTAGCCTGTCTTAAACTCTATATTTTAATTCATTATTCTGCTATTTTTAAAATCATAGAACCATTGAATATCCTGAGTTGGAAGAGACCCATAAGAATCATCAAGACCAACTCCAGGAGCTGCCCAGGACAGCCCCAAGAATCACCATGTGCCTGAGAGCATTGTCCAAACACTTACTGAACTCTGACAGGTTTGGTGTTGTGACCATTTCCCTGGGGAGCCTGTTCAGTGCCCAACCACCCTCTGGGTGAAGAACCTTTTTCCTGATATCCAACCTAAACCTTCCCTGATTCAGCTTCATACCTTTTCCTTTTTGCTTTTTAACAATAAAGTCATAAGGTAACATGTAAATTAGGGTCCTTATGAGGACTGCTCAATTTTGTTCATAGTCATAAATATAATCACAAGGAAAACGAGACAGTATTTTCACTCTTTCTTTCTTCTATTATAAACTCAGTTTTATTCTTCACAGTTTCTGGCTCTGTGGGTTAGCTCTCAATGAAATTCATGGTAAGTAGAAAATAACACACAAAAAAAGCATCACTGAAACTAAATGGATGAAACTGAGAAGAGGTGTCTGATCACAGGGAAGTAACTAAGCAACAGGGAAACATTTTAGAGGTGATGACTTCAAGAAAACAGGGAAGATCTGAGCCCAGAATGATCCTTCTAAGATGCAAATGCTTACCCGAGGGGCATGGGTTAGCTTCCCAGCTCCTCTAAAGTCCCTTTACAGTCAGTCAGTGGAAGGAGACCACCAACATGCCCAGTGATTGTGTCAGTGCCCTGAGATATGAATAGCTTCTCTGGGTCACCCAATGCACACCATGGTGTTCTCAGTACTTTCAGAGGCAGCTTGTTCTCCAGAGTGTGATCAGTGGGAGACAGTGAAAAAGACCTGCAAAACCACCAAAAAGGAGCTTTACAGCCCCCTAAGTAATTTAATACTTACCAATTTCTGGTATTGCAAAGATCCATTGAAATTGCAAAGAAATTTCAGGACAGGAATTGAGGCTTTTCTTTTTTTTTGCAATTCTGAGCTGTTTTTCTGCATTATGCTATGCTTAGCTCATTGTTTCCCTCATTCTGTCATGTTCATGAATGCTAGAATTTGTCCTTCTCTAAACAAAAGATTTCAAAAGAGGGAAGAGAGACTACAGAACGTCTTTAGTGACCTTGTGCTAACAGAAGTATTGACTTTTATTATTCAGCAAACAATCACTGATGCTCTTTTGCTTCCCTTTTGACAATATTTTCCATTTGATGTGAACCTGTTTCTTCTGTTTTACTGTGAAGAGTTTTCTATGATTTCCACACAAATAAAAGCAGGATTGATCAGTGTGAATTTTGTTGATAGTACAGTCGGAATAAAGTTTAGATAAAATTAAGTCACAAATGTTAATGGAGGTTAGAGCTCAAACAAGTAAAGGAAAGCTGGTATTTTTTGTGCTGAACTACTTCAAATTCTCAGAAGCAAAGAAGATAAGTGTATGAATGAGGCAAGAAAAATTAGTTCTGGATAAACCTTCCACAGAAATATTTGATATTCTAAAAATAGAATGAAATCTCCAAAATCTTTGCAGAGTAAATTCACCTGTAAACACATGTTAAAATCTTCAGTCTGACTTCCCCCCTCACTTTTTTCTCACCCATAATAAATACCATTAATCATGAGTAAGGGTGTAGGTTTAGTTCTATTAGTGGTATGAATTCTTCAGGGAAAAGGTGCTCCAAAAGCACCCTAGTGTTAGACAGGACTGGTTTTTTCACCCTCATTGTGAAGAAATAGTAAATACATGAATGAGCTCAGGTTCAAAAACACAGTTCAAATAGTCAGATAACCTTTCTATCTTTCTAACACTGCATAGCTGTCAATCTGAGGCTTGCTCACTATGGCTGCTTTTCTGGAAAGCACTCAGAAAACTTAATAAGGGAGGATTTCATGTCTATGAGTAACAGGGCAGGTAGAAGAAGAGCTGGGTGGATTCTTTGCAGTAATACTTCATGTTTTCCCTGCACAGGGAGGACCAAAGGCAAGTATTGAGCAAGGCTTACATTGTCCTTCTGAACCATGGGTCAAAAGCAGCCCAAATGGAGCACCCTCTCTTAAAGAAAGGAAGAGCTTAATGCTGAGGACTTAACCAGTCTCAATGGTGGAAACCACCTGCCCTTCATTAGCTGTGACACTGTGTGTCTTCTTCATTTGTTACCTCAGGTAAGCATAACATATGCAGCCTGAAAGGGTGCCAGTGATTGATTTGAGGTGCTGTTGGGTAAGCTACTTATTTTTAAACTGTTTTGGGGAGTTATACTATAAATCAATGCTACTTTGGATGTCTTTAAAGCTACCAACAAAAAATATGGAAGCTATATATAGGCAGCTGAACTGTGCTATGATTTAACATGTTCTGTAATTCAGACTTCTTGTATCTCTTTCTTAGTTGTGATTGTTGACTTTTGTCAGGCATAGGCATAACTGTGCAAGCACTTATGCTTAATACACCACCGTACAGAAGTATTTGATTACAAGGACCATGTTGTTTCTCAAATAAAGGAAGAGATATCATGCAGGAGAATGACCCTATTATTAATAATCAGAACTGAGGAAGTCTAGTTTTACATGCAGTGCGCTGAAATCAAATGAGAAGAAAGAAATATTTAATTTTCTTCCTCTCAATTGTCAGAAGTGGTTTCTCTATTAGAGAAAAGACATTTTAACCAAAGGATCAGTCTGCTTCATTAACTGTCCAAGTATTGGAACAGAGAAGATAATTTTATTTTTTTGGGCTACTCTGACTAGGGGTGATATGGAGTGATGACTTGGAAATTTGCATATGTCTTTATTGAATGAACTGACAAAAGCACAACATGGTGTCAGGCTGTGAGTGGCAGCAAATAAGAGTTACTATATGTTCTGGTTTCTTTTTTAACTTAACAAAGCATGAACACCTAGTGTCTTTTTAAGACTTCAATAAGCCATCTCAGGTTCAATCTGTTAAAACAAATTAAAAAATAGTTTTATTTCCCAGACCTTAAAATTACTGTGTTAATTTGCCACATCTGGCTATTATGCCATTCAGGTAAAATATCTCCAAACACACTCCTATTTGCTTACTGGCCATATTTGAGAATATCTCTAAGCAACTAAAATGCTCTAGGTGTTATGTTTTTTAGATATCCTAAATAATATCTTCTTTGCCATAATGTCCTAAGTTGCAATATTGATGTAGTTAAGTATTCTATTACCACCAGCTGTGGGCCATTAGCTGCTATCACCCACTCCGGATGACAGGCAATGAGCCATCCGTTAGCTATCATCACTTGCTAACGACCCACCCCGCATGACAGGCAATGGGCCATCAGGAACCCACCGTGTGACTCATGAACTTATCTCATCCCATTGTGAGATGCTCTGCCGAAGAGGGAGGAGCCAAGTGTTCCCACGTGGATATAACCTGGCCTTAGAACTGCCTGAGCAAGCCCTGTCTACTGGGTTCCCAGAGGACCAGAGCTACTACTGGATCTTCAGTTAAAGACTAGACCTTCACAGGATCACCGCTTCAACTAGACTACTTCAGTTGAACTGCTACTACCACCCTAACAGGGTGTTAGGTTGTATCTGACTTTGTCAGTGCTTTTCCTTGTATTATTTCACTTATTTTTAATTTCAATCTTAACTGGTAATCTCCTACTAATTTGCTTTCAAACCAACACATATTTTGGCGCCCAACGTGGGGCTCGACCTGGGGAAACTCAGAAAATCATATCACCATGATGCTCAGCCTGTCTATGTGGGTAATGTATCTTACCCTATATATTTTCCCTCAAATGAGAAACTATCTACCCGTTGCATTGCTCCTGTTGCAACCAGGGAATGGCATGAGAATTGCTGTATTGGTTTATTATGCCTATTGCATGGTAACCTGTGAAGCGATAAATACCTTTCGTTATATATACTCGACTTTGTCTGCCTGGCCTAACCTGAGCTGCTTCGTCTGGGACCTCCTCAGCAATCGCACCCACCCTCTGGAGCTAGGAGGAGAGAGTGGTTTCTTCCAGCATTTCAGGCCAGGCACAGCCATCTTTGACAACATTGAGTTCTCTCTAGATGCTAAGGATGGCATAATCTTCCTGTTAGTTCTGTTTTCTTTCTTCTCTGCGACCAGCACAGTGTACCTCATGCTGAAGAACAGAACAATACTTTGCCTTCTTGAGGAGGAGAAACGAAACAAATCAGCAGGCAAGAAGAAAAGAACCAAAGGAGCAGTCAATGTCTCACCACAGACCATTGCCGAATCAGAACAGCCAAAGCCAGTAGCGGTTGCCCCCGTCCAAAAAAAGAAATCCAAGAGCAAGTCAGTCCGTACAGCGACTGATGAAGATGCGGCAGGACCATCTCACCAAGCAGAAGAGACAGAGCCAGAGATCATCACTCGCTCTCTATCCCTGGGGGAGCTGCGTGACCTACGGAGGGAATTCACCCGGCAGGCGAATGAGTCCATCTTGACCTGGCTGCTCCGTATCTGGGACGCCGCAGCTAATGACACTATTCTGGATGGAAGTGAGGCCAGACAACTGGGATCCCTGTCTCAAGATGTGGTCATTGACCAGGAGATTGGGAAAACCCAAGAAACTCTCAGCCTCTGGCGGCGATTGCTGCTGAGTGTACGGGACAGATACCTGTGCAAAGAAGACCTCCAGATGCACCAAAGGAAATAGAACACAATAGAACAAGGTATCCGATGCCTGAGGGAATTGGCCGTGCTAGAGATCATTTTCTCAGACAACGAAAGATTCCCTAAGAGCCCAAATAATGTCCGGTGCACTTCACAAATGTGGCTAAGATTCGCGCGGCTCGGACCAGAGATATACTCTCGTTACCTGGCAACACTGCAGTAGAGGGAAGGCGAAGACCAGGTGGGCGTGTTAGCAAACAAACTGAGAATTTATGAGGACACTGTCACCGCCCCACTACGCACCCAGGTCTCATCGGTAGAAACAAACCTGGCCGAGCAAGTCCGGAGATTGATTGAAGAGAGCCATCAAAAACTAAAGAAAGAGCTCACAAAAAGATTTTTCCATGCCACACCAAAACCAACCCGAGTCTCTGCCATCAGGAGCAGACGTACTCCAGTCAGAGAAAAAAAACAAACTCCACGACGTGACCTCTGGTTTTTCCTTCAAGAGCATGGGGAAGACATGAGGAAGTGAGATAGGAAACCCACCTCCACCTTAGCAGCCCGGGTACGTGAATTGAAAACAAAAACATCCACCTCAAGAAGCTCATCTAGGTACAACACTGCCCCAGTCTCTTGTGGACAGAACCCCCAACAGAATGAAAATGATAATATGACTGATCCTCTTAAAAAAACCTCAAGAACACATTTACAGAAAAACATCGTGCACCAAAAACAAGATTAGAGGAGCCCTGCCTCTAGCCAAATAGAGGAAAGGGATAATCGGATCTATTAGACTGTGTAGATCCGATGGCCTGGCACGTCTAACCCACAAAGATACACGGCTTTGGTTAACACCAGCGCTCAGTGCACCCTGATGCCATCTAGGTATGTGGGGACCGAATCCATTTCTATTTCTGAGGTGACAGGAGGATCCCAGCAGCTGACTGTACTGGAAGCTGAAGTGAGTTTAACTGGGAATGAGTGGCAGAAACACCCCATTGTGACTGGTCCAGACGCCCCATGCATCCTCGGCATAGATTATCTCAGGAGTAGATATTTCAAAGACCCAAAGAGACATCGCTGGGCTTTTGAGATAGCAGCCGTAGAGACAGAAAACATAAGACAGCTCAATAGCCTGCCTGGTCTCTCAGATAACCCGTCTGCTGTAAGACTACTGAAAATTAAAGAACAGCGGGTACCAATTGCTACAGCAACAGTG
The DNA here is from genome assembly GCF_008360975.1 of Lichenostomus cassidix. Taxonomy (NCBI): domain Eukaryota; kingdom Metazoa; phylum Chordata; class Aves; order Passeriformes; family Meliphagidae; genus Lichenostomus; species Lichenostomus cassidix. Next base: position 35,863,876 of record NC_139480.1, on the reverse strand, counting down.
CATCGCCGGCAATACCGCACTGACAGAGACTCTGTGGCCCCCATCCATAAGATGATTCGAGATCTGGAGAGCCAAGGAGTGGTTAGCAAGGCTCACTCACCCTTTAACAGCCCTATATGGCCGATGCGTAAGTCCAGTGAAAAATGGAGACTGACGGTAGATTACCGTAGCCTGAATGAAGTCACACCACCACTGAGTGCTGCTGTACCGGACATGTTAGAACTTCAGTATGAGCTGGAATCCAAGGCAGCAAAGTGGTATGCGACCATTGACATTGCCAATGCCTTTTTCTCCATTCCTCTGGCAGCAGAGTGCAGGCCTCAGTTTGCTTTCACCTGGAGAGGTGTGCAGTACACGTAGAACCGACTGCCCCAGGAGTAGAAGCACAGTCCCACCATCTGCCATGGACTGATCCAAGCTGCACTGGAAAAGGGTGAGGCTCCAGAACATCTGCAGTATATTGATGACATCATTGTGTGGGGGGACACAGCAACGGAAGTATTTGAGAAAAGAGAGAAAATCATCAAAATTCTCCTGGAAGCCGGTTTTGCCATCAAAAAGAGTAAAGTCAAAAAACCTGCCCGAGAGATCCAGTTCCTGAGAGTAAAGTGGCAAGACAGACGGCGTCAGATTCCTTCTGAGGTCATCAATAAGATCATCGCGATGTCTCCACCAACCAACAAAAAGGAGACACAAGCCTTCCTAGGCGCCATAGGCTTTTGGAAAATGCACATCCCTGAGTACAACCAGATCGTGAGTCCTCTCTACCTCATAACCCGCAAGAAGAACGATTTCCACTGGAGCCCTGAACAGCAGCAAGCCTTCACCCAGATCAAACAAGAGATCGCTCATGCGGTAGCCCTTAGACCAGTCAAGACAAAACCAGAAGTAAAGAATGTGCTTTACTCTGCAGCCGGGAGCCATGGTCTGTCCTAGAGCCTTTGGCAAAAGGTGCCTGGTGAGACCCGAAGTCAACCACTAGGATTCTGGAGTCGAAGTTACAGAGAGTCTAAAGTCAACTACACTCCCACTGAGAAAGAAATCTTGGCAGCTTACGAAGGAGTCCAAGCCGCCTCAGAGGTGATCGGCACAAAAACACAACTTCTCCTTGCACCCCAATTGCCAGTGCTGGGGTGGATGTTCAAGGGAAGAGTTCCCTCTACTCACCATGCCACTGATGCCACATGGAGCAAATAAATTGCCCTCATCACACAGCGCGCCCGTATTAGAAACCCAAATCGCCCTGAGATTCTAGAAATCATCACAAACTGGCCTGAAGGTGAGACTTTTAAATTATCTTCAGAAGAAGCAGAGGAGCAAGTAGCACGTGCCGAAAAAGCACCCCCGTATAACGAGCTGCCGGAGAGTGAAAGACGCTATGCCCTCTTCACCGATGGGTCCTGCCGAATTGTAAGCACAGATCGGAAATAGAAAGCTGCAGTATGGAGCCCCACACGACAAGCTGTACAGGCTACCGAGAGACAAGGTAGATCGAGTCAGGTCGCAAAGCTTAAAACCATCCAACTAGCTTTGAATATTGCCGAACGAGAAAAATGACCAAGGCTCTATCTCTACACTGACTCCTGGATGGTAGCCAACGCGCTATAGGGATGGTTAGACCGCTGGAGAAAGGCTAACTGGCAGCGCAGAGGAAAACCCATCTGAGCCGCTGAGATTTAGCAAGACATCGCCGCCCGGGCAGAAAAGCTGACTGTGAAAGTTCGACACGTGAATGCACATATACCTAAGAGTCGGGCTAATGAAGAGCATCGTAACAACAAGCAGGTGAACCAAACTGCCAAGGTGGAAGTATCACAGGTAGATCTAAACTGGCAGCACAAAGGAGAGTTATTTCTAGCTCGTTGAGCCCATAATGCCTCTAGTCATCAAAAGAGAGATACAACATACAGGTGGGCTCGTGACCGAGGGGTGGACTTGACCATGGACAACATCTCACAGGTCATCCACAGCTGTGAGACCTGCGCTGCAATCAAACAAGCCAAGCGGGTGAAGCCTCTGTAGTATAGTAGACAATAGTCAAAGTACAAATATGAGGAAGTATAACAAATTGACTACATCACACTTCCCCAAACACGCCAAGGAAAGCGCTACGTGTTAACCATGGTGAAAGCAACCACGAGATGGTTAGAGACCTACCCTGTGCCTCATGCTACTGCCCAGAACACCATCTTGAGTCTAGAAAAGCAAATCCTGTAGAGACATGATACCCCTGAGAGAATCGAGTCTAACAATAGAACCCATTTCAAGAATGACCTCATAAGCACCTGGGCTAGAGAGCACAAAATTAAATAGATATACCACATCCCCTATCATGCACCAGCTGCCGGGAAAGTTGAACGATGCAACGGAATACTTAAGACAACTTTGAAAGCACTTGGCGGGGGAACCTTCAAAAATTAAAAACTAAACTTAGCAAAGGCCACCTAGATGGTTAACACAAAAAGTTCTATCAATCGAGCTAGTCCTGCCGAGTCCGAACCTTTGCACACAGTAGATAGAGATAAAATCCCTGTAGTACACATAAAAAGTTTTTTAAGAAAGACTATTTAAATTAGTCCCACCTCAAACAAAAGCAAACCCATTCGTAGAGTAATTTTTGCCCAAGAACCTGATTATACTTAGTAAGTAATGCAAGCAGATGGGGAAACCCGTTGTGTCCCACAAAAAAACCTTATCTTAAGTGAGAACTGTGTAGATGGTAATAGAATAAGGGGTGAATAATGTCCTAAGTTGCAATATTGATGTAATTAAGTATTCTATTACCACCAGCTGTGGGCCATTAGCTGCTATCACCCACTCCAGATGACAGGCAATGAGCCATCCGTTAGCTATCATCACTTGCTAACGACCCACCCCGCATGACAGGCAATGGGCCATCAAGAACCCACCGTGTAACTCATGAACTTATCTCATCCCATTGTGAGATGCTCTGCCGAAGAGAGAAGAGCCAAGTGTTCCCACGTAGATATAACCTGGCCTTAAAACTGCCTGAGCAAGCCCTGTCTACTGAGTTCCCAAAAAACCAGAACTACTACTAGATCTTCAGTTAAAGACTAGACCTTCACAAGATCACCGCTTCAACTAGACTACTTCAGTTGAACTGCTACTACCACCCTAACAGGGTGTTAAGTTGTATCTGACTTTGTCAGTGCTTTTCCTTGTATTATTTCACTTATTTTTAATTTCAATCTTAACTGGTAATCTCCTACTAATTTGCTTTCAAACCAACACACTTACCTTTGCATTTATCTATCTATATGTATGTATATGCATAATGATTCATGGAGATATGCAAAATTATTCTTGCTGAGATTGTGTGATTCAGACACCTTTTTATGGATCAGTAAAGCTAATGATGGTTTGTGTTCTATAGTCTGCTTCTGTTTTTATGTCTTTGGTTTCACTACCAGAGGATGTTCTTAGCCACTTTGTCTTTTGCAAGTCTACTGTTATCTTCACCTCTCATATATTCATAGCTTTACCCTTTACACTCTGTATTGCATTTTATGGTCACATCTCACAGCTCTGTGACATGTAGCTTTCCTTTATTATATGATAATACATTGAGCAAATCCAATCCAGTTCAGACCCAGTACAACTGGCAGCCTTGATGAAAGAAAGTGTGTGAGTACATGATCCTATAGCATTTCCACTGTTAAAGTGTTCTGTCTGTCACTGGCTTGTACTGAGAGAATTGGGTTCTGGATGGTGACCTGAAATCTGTTCATAATCACAGTGAAATGGAAGAATGGCCTTTGGATGAGGATTCGTCCTGCCTTCCATTCACTAACTTAGCAAACAATGTTAATTCCTCAGACCTAAGGAGACTTCAGGCTTCTGAAGAAGCTTTCGTCACAAGACGAAACAGTTTTGACTGGATGGGTGGAAAATACTTCATCTTGTAGTCTTTCCCTCAGTATTTAGGACACTAAGAAAGGAAAATTGCATCCTGTCAAACTGTGGATAATATTTCCCTGCAGCATGCCACATCCTGAATGAGTGTACCGACTACTTGGTCATTATATGAAAAAGACAGCTGCAACTTGGACTCAGCATAGGTGTTAATCCAGAAGATCATTTCAGATTGAGTCTTAACTGTAAATATTTGCTTCCGGCAGTTTGGAGGTAGAGCCCTGGATGTTGAAAAAATATGGAAAATAAGGGACTTAGGTGTTTACTTCACTTTTTATCTGGCTTAAGAAATTTCCTAATCAGTGTTTGGACAATTCTGCATCCTGTTCTGAAGTACTCATTTCTCCCCATGTATGGGGAGCCTTTGTGCTCAGCTAGGGGAGTAGCCTTTTCTAGAAGAAAATTAATTAGAAAATTAGATGCTTAAGAGTTCTTTTCATAATCTCAAGTAATTTATCAAGATCACAAAACCACTTTATGGCAGAGAACACCACCCTCTTATGTAAAAATTCATACTCCTCTTGACAGTGCAGATGGCTTTGTTGATTTTTGTTGAAGCAAGGCTCTCACTTAGCCTGCACTTGCCATGCTGACAGAGGAGGAGAAATTCATATAAGTGAACAGGAAAGAGGGAGGGAGGGAGGAAAGCAGACCTTTAAAACCTTCAAAGTGTCATACTGGTCCTTGCTGTGCCTTGGTGGATATGCAACAGCAACAGGTTGTGGACTAATTGTGAAATCATTCTTAGGGATGGCAGGCACTGGACTTAAAACTTCTGTTTCTGTTGCTGATTTACAACCAACTAGGAAGAACAGAGTCTAACTTCGTAAACTACTCAAAATATCATTCAATCGTAGGAAATAAGTTATTGTGAGAGAAATGGAGATAATAGGCTATCTGCTACAATCATACTAACAAGTATTTCTTCAGAATGCCAGTATGTGCTGAAGTCAGACACAAATGGTAGATTTAGGTTTATCTTTCTAGGTAAATGATATGGGAAAATGACTGATCTTTGAATATCCACTGTATTGACAGAGGGATGTAGTGTAAACTCTTGCCCTAATTGAATTTTGTGTTGTAACAGAGTCTTCTTCATTTTGAGCAATTCTGTGATTTGATAACAGTGGAACATTTTCTTACTGTTTCCTTTGCAGGTTTTATTTGATGAGAGTTCTACATATCCGCTACCTCTGTTACTTGAAAAATACAGCTGATAATAGTAAAATAAATATTAACTTCTGTACTTAGCAGAAATCCTTTTCCAGAGTTCCCTAGTATGAAAGAGGAACCCTTGTGGCAATCATGTTGATTTTTGGCAGGATTTTAGGTTTTGATGGAAGAGTAACACAATTGTATTTACTCTGTACTCTCATGTGAGCACAGCACATAAATTTTAGAATCTCAAAATGCTTTGTAAGCATCAGTCTAGAAACTTTAACAATACTAACATAAGATGAAAATTTTATGTCTCACAGGTCTCACTTATTGCTTCTTCAGTTTTATCCACTATTATTCACTATAATAGAGTCTTTATGGGGCATATACTACTTCAATGGAAAGTGATAAAACCAGAAAGTTTGGCAGCATTAAAAGAAAAGAATTCTTGCTGATCTCAGCTATGAATAACAATTAAACTAACTGGTGGGAAGCACAAAAATCACTGGTGTTATATGCTTGCACCACAAGTGAGAAGAGAGAACATTTAATCTTTCTTACCAAGGCATAGGCCTTGGAAAGAAAAAATGATTCCTTCTAAGAAGCCATGTGTAAAACCCCATGTATTTTCATAGTGTTCAGAACCAGAGTTTCTATTAACATGCTGACTTTGAAATAAATATTGCTTCAGCTTGGGTGATACTTGGAAATTTGGTAAATAGGTGATCTGAAATAGTATATACAGCTTGACCTCTGTGGAAGTCTGGGTTGGCTGATGTCACAGAGGCCAAGCAGATGAGTGTCTTGTCATCATTCTGCAGCTCTGCCACAGCCCTGTGGATGACAAAGTGATGAGATACAGTTCAGATGTGTGTTGTCACTGCTCCTGACCACAGCTATGCAATGGGTCTTTATTTAATCCTAAGCTTCACTATCAGGAAAATGGACTTGTGCACTTGTTCTTCCTTTGGTCGGTTTTTGCTATGAAAAGTGGAGAAGGAAGAAATCCCTCATCATTTGTCATAACAGCTGTAGTTTGGCCAGTCAAAGGAAAAAAGAATACAGCAGCCTGTCATATAATGAGCCTCTTCTGTGATTAGGAAGGAGAGACTGAAGAGAACAACAGGAGTCTTAAATATATCTGAAGAAGAGAAGAACTTTTTATTCATCTTCCATTCAGGATTAATTAAGCCTATTTTGATCCCTTGAAAGGTCTTTTGTGAAGCCGTCCTGCATCTCTGTGACTTCAGATACAATGTCTGTAAAATATTGGTGTTAAAATAGCTGAAGAGAAAGTAATAAGCAGCACAGGCAGCTGCTCTTGGGAGTCACTGCTGTGGTGGTTATTTTAGAATCATCTCACTCACAGGCTATGTCTGCACAGCTGAGCTGGGTATATTACAGTGCCTCACCAGTACAATTAGACTGACCATTCTGTTGGGATAAAAGCTCAGTTGGGTGCAGTAATGCAGCTGGAGTAAAAACTGACTGACTACCTGGAGGCATAAAATTAAGTCCTTGAAAGGAGTGCTGATGAAGAGTGTTAGCAGAAAGCAAAGAGGGTTTTCATTCAATTCGTGGCCGAATTATTTAACTTCATCTAAAAGTGGGGTAAAAACACAGCAGAAAAGAGTTGGATAGCCTGAAAAATTAATGGAATTTGCAAAGTCCAGTCTAAAATCTTTGGCTTGCTGTTCATTTGTATAGCCAGAACCTGATCTTATTTTCATACTCTCAGCTTTCTAATTAGACTACCACATTACTTGAGTAGATGGGGTGGAAATGAGGGAAAGAAGATATGAAGAATGTGAACAAGAGAATCCTGTTTTTAGAATTGTTCTGAATCTGTCTTATGCAACTTGTGCTGTGATATGCTAATTCCCATATACCAGTACACAGAGGCAAAAAAACCCCAAACAGCCAGAGCAGATGTATTTCAGTACTTATGCTCAAAATACTTGCTCTCCATGGTTTCCCATGTACACACTCTTCTGAGTGAAGCCTTCTTGGTTAGATCAAACAGAAATTGGTAGTTATAGAAGCAGCTAAACAAGAGGGACATCCAAAAGAGATACCTAGTAAGGGAAAAATAGGTTGTTATATTTCATGTACAAAATTATAAATTTTAAGAATGAGAAATGAAATAATAGAATGAAATTATTTGAAACTGCTCCATATGAAATCACACTTGGTCCTGAAAAGGGGAAATCTAGGTAGACTGGAATCACTGGTAGTGTAAACTTGGAAATACTGTGCAGCAAGAGAGGTAGAGAAATATCAGCTAAGTTTTGGCAGTGTTTCATTTAATATTCACTTCTACTGTAATCTGCTGCCTCTCTTCTTCATTCTACTAAAGGCGGGATCTTGCTGAGAGCTAAAATACAGCAGGTTCGTCTTGCCAATTGAGGCCTTAAATCAATTATGCATGTAAATATTTTATGAAAGTGTGTTTCTCCTAACAAAATTCCATCTGAAATGAACCTCTGTGGAGGAATCAAGTGACCTGATTCAGTTATTACATTTTTTTTTTTCCTCCTGCACTGTGTTGGATTCCTAGGGGTATCTTCCCATAAAGAGGCTGTTGTTTTCCCTATTTATTGCTTTGTGACTTAGATGTTGAGCATAAGCTGATGATGTCCCTGCTGTCCCATCCCAGCCCACTCCCTTTTTTTCCCCACTGTATCTTATCCAGTCAGCACTACTACTACAAAGGTGCCCAAGCAGTTCCTTTTACAGAAGTAACGTACCTGTGGTCAGAGCCTTTCCATCCTGGAAAGGCTTCATGGAGTCTTGACAAAAATAGCCCCCATGTAACCAGCCCCTGAAGTTATTTTAGCATAAGAAAGTTTCAGTAGATACACAGAAGAAAAAGGAATCTTGCTTTACTTGATGTCAAAAAATATTAATGTGGAAATAATAAAAAGTCAAGGAGATCCTGTGCCTACCTATAGAGAATGTCAGGTGAAGAAGTCGCAGTAAGAATCAGCTATTCACTGCAAATCTCAAATTTCCAGACAGCCTTTACTTCAAAAGTTTGATATAATAATTCAGTTCTATTTTACCATGAAGGAGTGAGGATTCTTCAATTTCAGGATTAAAATTCATATTTAAGACTCTTCTCATATCCACATGTTATGCAATAGCACATGTTGGTTGGAGAGCTAAAGCAATATTTATTGTTCATAAAGACTGACTTTTTAACTGAATTTACTGTCTTTTGTGGGGGGAGGAATGGAAAGTACTTCTGTCAAACACTATAATTCTTAACTAATTTTGTAGGTATCTTTCCATTACAAGATGAAACAATCAAATCAAACGTGTTAACAACCACCTGCCATGTGAAGTCGAATCATATGAAGATCAAAGACAGTCAAGTTTAGTCTAACATATGTGGGAATTTTGTTTTAAAAGAACAATTACTTACTGGAGAAATCTTAAAATTTCTTATAAATGACAAAAAAAATTAAAAAAAGAAATTGTATCCCACATACTCCTCCTGTACAGGATGTTGCTGTTGATCTCATGGAGAAATATGCTTCAAGAAACTTTCAAGTATGGTTTATTTTGTGAGTTGGTTGAAAAGCAATGAATACCATCATGTAAAAATATCAGTTTTGAAGTTTATAGTTCAAAAAAGTGATAAATAACTATTTGAAAGCACAATTAAGAGGATATTTATATAGTAGAGTTTATGGTCATATTAGAAAAACTTGAGGAAAAAAGATAATTTATTATGTGTCCATTATTAATGAAAAAAAACAACTCTTCATCAAGTTCTGGTAGGGTAGAAACTGTGCAGTGAAAAACTGACGTTTCATCAACAATCATTTTGCCCAGCCTTGGGGCTGGAGGATATATTATCTTACAACAGATACCCTTGGGCCCTAATTTGCTTCATGCTTACAAGAAATTGCCTGTGGCAAGGATTAGATTAAGCACAAAGTTTTGAGTTTCAGCGTGTAGTTAGGTCCTTTGTTTATAAAAGACCACAAATGTTATTCACACTGGTAATAATAATTGATACAGTATTGGTTCAAGCATCTAGTAGAGCCATTAAATAATTTATATGTTGTTGCATTCCCTTGCCAAGAAAAGTGTAATTAGAGTTCGTTCAAAGGCTAATGCACGAGATTTACAGAAAGGTGAATATCACTGATGAAGGCTGTAGACAATTACAGCAGCTGATTCTAGAAGGTTTCCTCCAGCTCCAACCCAAGTACATGTCCCTGCCCTCCCTGGGCAGAACATGCAGCAGGTAAAATGTTGAAAGCCCCTGAGAGGAAGTAGCTGTGGCTCCGGTGGGGCTGTGGGGTGGACTGAGAGGAGTCTCTGGCCATGGATGGGAGATAGGGGGAAGTGGAAGTAGAGGGGTGGGTTGCATTTGGGAGCAGAGGTGCTGTGATGGCAGTAGGGGGTGACTGGCTGATGCTCAGTAGCCCTTTTCAGGGCTTTTCAAAGTTATGATCCATCCATGCCCCAGTGGGTACTTCTCTCTTCCCCTCGTCCCAGCCCTGTTCCCTGCCCCTGTCCCTCTCCACCAGCCTGGCAAGGGGATGTGTGTCCTCCTGCTTGGTTTTGGGCACCAACACCACTGTTCTTTGAAGATGAGACACTGTTTGACATACCCACAGTTTAATGCTGCAGATTGCAAGAAGCATGACTGGAGCAGATGCTGGTGAGCCTCTAGCTATGGCAGGAAGGTAGTGCAGGCTGGAAAACACACTCTATTCAAAGTGGCCATAGCCGTGTGCTGCCATGACCTCTGTGTGCTCTTGGCTGGACTCCTGCTGCTGTCTGTGCTTGTTAAATGAAAGCCAGTGAGGTGTTTCTCCACCACGCTGCAGCCAGTGAAGTGACACAAACACAGCATAAAAGAATCCTTAGGAATGGGGCTCTTGCCTGTCACCCTGAGTGTATGACCAGGCTGAGTCCAACATACACTTGCACGCACAACACATGCCGTGTTCATATTTTTGTCACCTGCAAGCCAACAGCTCAGGACCTGAATGGCTCATCTGAGAACACCCTGAGGAAAGGGAGTGAAACACAATTCTTTCATAGACTGCTTCTGTAAAGGCCAAGATCCAGAAACTTAATTAATATCAAATTAATTTGCTGTGCCAGGTTAAATTGGAGAGCAGTATGCTGGCTTGCAGCTGAAAACTCAAATGGTTTTTCAGATTGCTCTATTGATTTATAAAGCCAAGTACTGTATGGAAACTGAATGTATAACTGAATTTGTATCCTGCAGAAATAGAGGTAAAATGCAGAAAATATTTTATGGTTGGATGAATTATGCCTGAAGGGAAATTCTAATTTATTTAGCTCTCTTTTATAATTTTTAATTTTTTTTACAGCAAGGTAATTGTCAGGAGTTTTCTTTAAACACCACATTTGTACTACTTGGCTGAGAAGAACAGCAAAAAAAGGCACCAAATTTGTGGTTGTAGGATGTGCATAAGATGTATGGTAAAAATGCTTAGACTTGCTTTCCTTATATCTCTCAATTTATTTAAAATTCTAGAGTATATAGTGGGCCTCAAAAGACCATAGGTTTAATCACTAGACTTTGTATGATACTACAACAGAAAGAAACTTCACTTAAAGGTTATGATTCAGTGAAGCTCTTATTTAAGACAAGAACTAAGAATATAAGTTTCCCTCAAATAACTTAAAATTAATTATGTGCCAAGGAAACTTAAATTTCCATTTTAATAGTCTAAAAATGCAGGAATTTTTGATGTTCTGTGCTTCTTAGAATAGCACTCTTTACCATTTTATTATCGTTAAATTCCATTTTGTTTTTATATGTCATAAAAATTTGAAATTACTTTTTCTCCTTGCAATGAATTCTACTTTGTTTTGGTATTTTCTTTTCTGTCACCCATTCATGTGTCTTGTGGTTCTTATTCTAGTCAGAAACAAAGCAATTTAACTGATATTTTCATCTTGGTTTTCTAGTTCAGAGAAAATGTCTCATGATTTTGATTAAGTGTTGTCATGATGAAACAGCACGTCATAAAATACTGTTGTGATGATTTTGGAAGGTTATAGTACTAAAGCTATGTGTCTTTAAAAGCAGATTAGAGCAACATGTTACATAAATGACAGACACCAGATGGCTCCACCTCCTTAGAAATCAGAATTTTGTGTCATTTTAGCAGGAAGAAAGGTGGGCTTTCACAGAGGGACTGTGGTCAAATCCTGCCTTGGAAATAGGGTGGAATGGACTTGTAAAAATGATTAAGTAAGTTTGCACTTTCTTATGTATGCTTCAAATCAGAGTTGGGGGTGGGGAGATATAAAAAATGAAGCATTGAAATTAGTGAAGTCAATAATGTAAATTGATGGCCAAACAAGATAAGAAATTCCATAATGAGTCATAAACTAGAAGAGATATGAAAATTCCTGGTATAAGAGCCAGATTAAACATACTTGACCTACTGTCTTCCTCGACATACCAAGGTTCTCCCAAAATTAATGTTTCTTCATTATTATTTTTAATTTAGCTTTTTTGGATCTGAAGGTGTCTTCTTAACATGAAGTACTCTTGTGCAATTCTATTGACTCTCAAGGAAAACTGTACAGAATATGAAAAACAGTAAAATGTAAATTATTATCTTGATGATATAAAAAAAGATCTGATTCTGATGTTAGGGGTGAGGCCAAACTTTTGTTTATGTACATTGTAGCCATTCTATTTGTTTCTTTTCCTAATGTACATGGAAGACAGTGGGCATCATTGCAGCACATTTTGTTATCATTGTGGAGTGTTATATTCAGTGGTTTTATTACACACAGATACTGAAAATCTAAGTATATCAAGGCAACAGACTTGATACAAGGGATTTCCACTGTACATGAAAGGAATGAACAGTCCCAAGGAAACACTGTATCTGCAAATACAAGGATGCTTCTTGACTGAATAACTGAGTAGAACGATGGAAGACATTCATAAAAGAACAGATTAAATGCAATTTGAGTGTGAATGTTTTACAAGTGGTGGACTTCTTATGAAAAGTTCATACCTTTTGATTTTTAGGTACTAACCACCTACATAGGAATGATATTATATGTCTTATTAAAAATTTCCTAGGGCACATCTCATCCAAAGCTAAGTAATTAGTTCTTCAGAGGGGGATGTGGGAGAGAAAACATCCTCATGTCAGAGAGATCCAAGGAAAAAGAAAAAAGCAATTAAAAAAAGAAAAAAGAAAAAAAGAGATAAATCAACTGGACCATTAAATTGAGTCATTTGGTATTCGTTTAATTGAATCAGCTGGCAGCTATCCTTAAATGTAACTGTTCACCATGACCCAAAGAGCTTACTTGCAAACTTGTGCTCTTTGTCTTGGAGAGAGTGGCTAGGAAATGGAATTACATGGCTCAACCCCATAGCTAGCTGCAACTGCCTGTTGCACTGGAAGTCCTTTATACTCAGTCAGTGAAAGCAAAAATCAAAATTATTGCTGAAGAAATCTGGCCGCCTGTGATGGTTTCCACTTATGTATATATGAATGAGATGCTGGGGTATTTCCTCCTCAATTAAGGCAGGTAATAAAACTAAGATGAAAGGCTGTTGTCCAAAGATTCTCCACTGGAAATTGCACCTTCTGAGTTGGCTGTATTTGGTGTAACACAGTTGCATGTACTAATTTTTTAAAATGTTTGCTATTTCAATAATGTTTTTTCGTGAGCTATCTAGATTGTGCAGAGGTTGCATCTGCTCCCAGCTTGGCTCCCATTCCTGCTGCCTTGGCAATTGCTTTGTTATTCCCAGCAGCTGGGTTTCTCTTGCCCTGGTAGTGCTTTGCCAGCAAGCTGAATTTACTATTGATCTCACCATGCTAAGCATTGTGCCAGCTTAAAGTCTGCAGCAGCCTTTCTATTGCTAGGACAAGTACTCAAGGCACAAAAGAAAAACAAAAAAATTAACTTTGAAATCTGAGACTGGGATATATGTATCAATTCACAGGAGGAAATTCTAGTGGTTTTTCTAGTGGATACAAATTTGTATCAGGATTACATAATGCCCTTTTTTTTTTTGGTGGGGATGGTGGGGGGGAGTACTGGTGTAAATTAAAGTCAGAAAATTAATTATATTTTCTTTAAAAAATGACATAACTATGTAAATATATTTTTCCCCTGCAGACTACCTGAAAATACCAGAGCTTTCATTTACTTCCACTTTACAAATACCTTTGACTGTAAGCTTTACATGTAAGCTTTAAAGAGCAGACAAATTAGATTTATACTCTTTAATACTGATGTCAGAAGCTGAAATAATAAATAAATTATCATAATTTTGACAGACACATTACAAGAGAAGGTCTTCCAAACTACCTGTCTACATATAAAACTCTCTGAGTTAAAAGGAAATTTGAGGCTGACTGACAGGATAAGTGCTCACCCTGTGTTTCAACAGGTCAGACTCAGATCCATTATTCTCTTTCTACTTTGGCTTTTAATGCTGCCTCTTCTGTATATGACCTGAAGAAGGACACATGCTCCTGCAAATGTTTCAAGCCCCTACAACTCTTTCAGTCATTTAGTAAAAGTTACTTTGCCCTTCAAAGGTAATCTATTGTCTCTAGATAGTCATGCTCAGAACAGAATCGTCTCCAAACTCTCTCCTGCTTATCCCCACTATACAACAGAGGTACCCACTCCTTGTTTAAATATGACTTCAAGGCTTCAAAAATCTGCTGAAAACACCTGGCAAATTCCAACCAACCTCAGTGAACTTTGTGGTTTTTATGAGCATTTTCAAATTCTTGCATTTAAAATAGATAACAGATATACAGTTGACACTCCTAAAGAGGAGCATCTGGTGGCAGGATTGTGTGTGTGCTCTGGAGTTCAGTGGTATACTTCCTAATACAGAAAGGAAACCTGGAAAGATAGCTGAAAATAATGTAAACCAGCATATAGCACCAAATTAATATAAATTACACTCCCCAGAAGAGTATGTGAATAGGCAGATGCTGTAGAGGGCAACTCCATTGAACTGCTTATTACAGAATAAATGATAGCATCAAAAAGTAATACAGCTCAACGATACAGGTCATTGACTTAGACATCTCTGCTGGGAATGATTAAAGTGGCATTTAGCCACTACTGGTTGACTCTCTAGGGTGCTGAAAAACATCACATCAATACAAATCTGTTTAGCTGCTCACAGAAAGAATGACATCATGGAAACATAAATAAGTTGCTGACTCCCAGCCTGAGGAATAACAGCAGCATTGTGTATTTCGGGAAATAATGAATAGCACAGTGGAAGACAAAACAAATGAGCTTATCAGGCCACCTCCAAATTATATTGCATTCAGATATGCTCTCTTGCCAGTGGATCAGGGCACTAGAGTCTCATTGTTATGCATGGCTGAGGAAGCAAAACTGCTGCTACTCGAAACATCAATTTTGAAAAAGTCACATATAAAAAAATAATAGAAGCAATAATACAGGAAATGCTGGAGTGGTCACTATAGTTATCTCAATTGCAGCAAGGAGTATTGTTAAGGCTTATTTTGCCAGTAGATACATAAGCAGGGTACACTGTATTTAATGGAACATTGTTTCTACTGCTGCAGGAAAAATTGCACTATAATTATCAATAATTCTGGATGGCCTGTATGTCTTAAGGCAAAGGCAAGATCTAAGATGTCACTCAGACACTGTAGGATACCATTTCCAGTAACAAGATTCAGTGGGACTGGGAACTAAATTAAACCTTCGGCTTCATCAGCTCTTTGTGCAGGCAGGTTTTGGACTAAGAAACACACAGCTCTTTTAAAATGTTACAAATCAAAAATAGAATATTTCAATAAAGTATGTCCTTTTAGAAAATCCAAATATTATACTTTTCTTTGTTATCCCTGGGGAGAAAATAACCCCTCAAACCCAAACCATGTTTTCTTACTTTAAAGTCTAACTTACTTAAAGGATACTATTGGCTTCTGTTATGTACCATGCTTATTTTCATAGAAGCATGGGGCAATATTCTATGGGTCTTACAAACCATATACATGCATACCTATGCAACTCAAATGTCCTTCAGAAATCAGACATATTTTTTATATCTGGGGAGAAAGGATTATTTGAAAATCACTTCAAGCAGATTTCTTTTTCCAGGAAACATCTAAAGGTTCTCTTATCCCTTTTGTGTGGAAATGGAAAATTGAATGGTGTTGAAAAATTTTTTAATTTTGCATTTAAAAACCCAAATATTTATGCCTTTTGGTAATACAGCAAGACAATTTTTTTCAGAAGTATACATTGCTTTTGCAATTTCTGTAACGGTATGGGCCAAAAATAATAGCCAGTTGGGAAGTAATAAGTAACAGTACAAAGGCATGGCAAATTTTGAATATAAGATGAGCAGTAAGCAAGAGTTAAATGTAGGGAAATTGAGTTATATACTGTGAGGTAGGAATTATAGCTTCTTGTACATAAAGCTTTCTGCTGTCATTGCAATGTAATTAAGATGTGAAAATGCAAATTCTTCTATACTTGAATAATATCAGATTAGAGGAAAGACATCTATACATGGGTTTGTTCAGTACTGATACTGTATTTCTGCAGCAGATTAAAGAAGAAAAGGAAGCCTCCTTAGTGCAAGAAATGTTTTTAGATATTTTGAAGGAATTAGTACCCTAGGATGGAATGAGGGGAAAAAATATGCATCTACAGAGAAGTCTTGTCTATACACAGGACCCCCTAATCACTATAATCACTAATGAAAATTCTCTTCTGCAACGATCTTATATTTAATCTGTCTGGTGTAACGTTTCAATCTGAAAAGAAAAAAAAAGATGCTGCTGCGTATGTGATATAGCTGGTATTTCATAAGAAAACTCTGAAGACTTTTTAAAAAAATTGTAATCCAGACTCCCCTAAATGATCTGGTCATGTCAAAAGTGATCGGAAAAATCCACTTTTGTATAATTGAGTTCTATTAATTAATTTATTTATTTATTTTTGAATGTTACTTTTACTGTGCAAATTACCTTTATTAGTACAACAAAGTTTAATGGAAATTATGAGTGTTTGCAAAACTCAACTGCTTCCTGCAGGAGAAATGCTGGGTTTCAAAATGAGGGTTTGTTTACCCTCACAGAGGAAGTGTGGTCCTTTATGACTTAACTATGTGGCTATCATTGTCTCAGTTCTTGTCTGTTATTCTGCTGCTGTTATTCAGATTGTAGGCAGGAAAACAGTCATAGGTACCAGATTTTTGGTTTGAATCTTAGAGATACCTCTTGCTCTACTGATTTCTGGAGTTGCTTTTCTCAGGGAAAATGAATGCATTTGAACTAGATGGCAGATATGAAAAAGAAGAAAGTACCCTCTCCAGATGCATATCCACGGGAAATGTAAGTTTTTGCCTGAATGGGTAGGTGGGAAAGACAGGAGAAACTTCTGCTGAACCAAATGCGTACAACCTGACTTCAGGGAGAAGAAATAAGGATAGGAACAAAGCCTACTAGATGTGCTGGGTTTCTTATCAGCCAGATGAAGAACTGTTGACTTTCCTCTATTTAGCCTAAACTTTTGCAGTGTAACCTCATTCTGAAGTGCAGTATACTGTTGGCTCTAAGTCCAATCCATAAGTCTTTAGTGGTAATGAGCAACTATTTCCACAATTTACTGCTGTCAGCCCCAGCAAGTGTGCAGGACAGCTGTAGTCTGTAAAACAAAAATTACCTTCAGTTGTAGTGGAGGGGTGATGCTTATCTCATTGATTGCCACTGAGATGACAGACAAATTAGTCCATGACAAAAGTGGATGGCATTTCATTTTTCTTTCATTGCCTATTCAAAGGATTCAGTCATGCAGCAGTAAGATCAATGCTGAATTCTAATGACTTCTGTATTATAAGGGGATGTTTTGATTAAGACTGTCACACACTCTTCTTCCAATATATTTAGTCTAATAAAAAAAGGTTATTGATCTAAGTAAAATAAGTTATTTGGAGTAAGCTTTACTTGAACCCTGTGGACTGTGGATGTGTTCCCTCTCACTGAAGGTAAGGTTGAGGTACAACAGAAGAAGCTCAAGCCAGTTTGCTACCAACAATTGTGCACTTGTTCACCTGGTTTTTATTATTGTTTGGTTTTGTCACTGGGATGAGATAGAACATTATTTCTGAAGTAAAGTGAATTATCACGTGTCTACTGATAGGGACAAATCTAATTTTTATTCTGATAATATGCTGATCAAGAAAAATTTGTAGCTAGAAGAGCTACAAGAAAGCATTATTTGTGAGAATTCATATCTGAAGTAATATGACTGGGTTACAATCTGATTCAGCTGGTGTAAGTCTAGATGATGTTTCACATATCCATCCATCTGACTTCTTAGCTTTCTATCTGCCAGATTTTATTGAAGCACCAGTTTACTACATTCCTCAGCCCCACTTTTCATGACATATTCTCATCTACTTTCCTTGATTGAAGTGAAGGTAAGTTTTAATTAGTATTAAAACAGAGTTTCTTTCCTAAACAAACCATAAAATTGAAAGCATAATACTTAATTTACTAGAAACACTACTTAGTAAGCAGAACTGGTTGTCAAAAAAATGACAATATGGGAAGTGATATTTTTCAGCACAGACGTACAAGCAAAATATTCTAGAAAAAGAGAAGGCAGAAGAGAAGGCAAAATGTACTTTCAGAGTGTAGATCTAAAGTGTTATTCCAAGCTAATTTTCATTCCATAAGTTTCTTATCTGGCAAAGAATTGTGCATCTGCCTAATTTTAAACATAAGTAAAGCTTTAAGAGTTCTTGGCATTAAGTTTAAGCAGAAGACTTAGTAGGGCTGTTTGGACTATTGTTCAGTGCTGTTCAAACGATATATTTAGGAAACTGGAGAATATTTTTAGGATCTATAAGCCTTTTATGGCTAAGTATGCAGTACCTAATACAGCTTAACTGAATTTTAATATGTGTAGCTGAATAACACCTAGTCTTTAAAAACTCATTAAAGTGGCAAGAAACCTGAACAGTAATTGTAATTTGACCTTAGTTCTGTCTCTGTATCCTTATCAAGTACTTTATTCCCTACTTCTCTGTACTTTGTGCTGTTCTCCCAAGCAAGGAGAACTTATGCTCTCTCAGCAGCAGAAGTATTAGCTTCTGATTTGACAGGCAGACTCTCTGGTGTTTATTGCAAACATATCTCACTGAGGAGTGAATAATTAATTCCAGCCAGGGAAATCATGGGCTGATTTCTGATCTCTATTTCATATTTGTAAAGCATAACATTGATATATAAAAAGTCAGAAGTCTTCAGGCTTTTTTTCTATCATTATATAGAATACAACCTCCCCTCAAAAAGGCAATCACTGTAAAGAAATACAGAAATTCACTAGAGCAGGCACACGGTTTGAGAAAATACTTATAGAATGGAAAAACTGTGAACAGATTCTTCTGCATCTGTGTTTATATCGAAGTGCTGTAAATAAATGCAGGATACATTAATTCAAATATGCCAGTTTGGCAGCCTCCAGCATGTAGAGCACTAGTTTCAAATCAAGTTTAGCTGACATTGCAAGGAGTCAGTCACTGCAGAAAGTTGTCACAACAGGAGGTCAATTAAAGAGATTTATAGATCTGGTTTCCGATCAGGTCAAATAGTAAGATAGAGAAGAGTCAACTTTACCAAACCATTTTCTAAAAACTAGGCTAGAAAATACTGAGTTAATCCCTCTGCCAACATTGAGAATCTTGGTTGTCAAGATCAGAAGTTTCTGTTTCAAAGGGGAATAAAGAGTCCATCTGATGTCAGTGCAAAGAATTCATGCTCCTCCAGACTCAGAGTGTCATGACAGTGTTTTAAGAAACAAGTGCATCAGGTTTGCCTGTGCTGAAAGGCAACATATGTTAGTTCTACCTCACATTTTGTGGCTACTCTCATGTACCAGTGTATGGGAAGGACTGACAAGAGCTGACTCTTTATCTGTGAGATGGCTGTGCCCTACTGCAGTGGCCTGATGGGTGTGGCAGGTTTGGGCCAGCTTCTCATATTCATTTTGCTATCTGTGCAGACACACATGGGTTAGCTGCTGCAGGTTTAAATCTATCTTGGATATGTCTTCATTAAGTGGTGGTCACAGTGCCTGGAATTCATCCTTGACCAGACATTGACACCTGCATCTGAGCTAATCACTTGGCACTCCCTTGGTTATTAGTCTCCATTAAAGTCACTGGAGAAAAATGGGCAGTTTTAGAGCAAAATTTATCTTATGCTAAAGTAGGCATTGGAGATAGGTGAGATGAATCACATGCTGTGAGTGCCTCTTTGAGTCTGTCAATTAAAGCAGCCTAGGTGTGAGCATCGACCCTGAAGACTTCTGGAAGCAGGTGAGATGAATCTTCCCTCCCAGGCTGCAGAAAGAATGTGCTTAGAATGGAAGATTGCCTCCTGAAATCTTTAAGCGGTTTAGTCTCTTTTTTCAAGACCAGTGAAGGACCCTGCTGTGTTTGTGTTAAGGAAGTTAGTTTTTCTCAGTGGGCAGAGCACAAAGTCATCTGCCAGAATGCCTAACCCACAGTGCATCAAATGCACCCACACTGGGAATCAAAAAGGCATCACTAAAGATTAATGTTTCATCCAGGTATAGAGCAGCTGAAGTGACACTGAGTCCCTTGGACTCCTCCAATCTCATCAACAGGTACACAGGTGGAAACTGTTTTTTGTGGTCAGGCAGGCTGTACAGAA
Source organism: Lichenostomus cassidix (assembly GCF_008360975.1). NCBI lineage: Eukaryota > Metazoa > Chordata > Aves > Passeriformes > Meliphagidae > Lichenostomus > Lichenostomus cassidix. The sequence continues at coordinate 35,844,062 of NC_139480.1, read as the reverse complement.
AGAGAAAAGAATGGTTTAGTGAAAGAACAGGGGATCTTTGTTTTAAACTTCCTAACAGAACCTTTTATACCTTTTTCTGAAGCATCTGCTACTTTCTGCTGGTGGACAATGACCCCAGACAAGCCTAGGATGAGAGGTCCTTTTAGTCCAATCTTCAGCAGTAGACTTCAGCTATGTAGCATATTGTCTGAGAAAAAGTTTGCTAAAAAAAATGTGCTCGTTCTGAGCTCAGCTATCTCCACCTCTCACTAGCTAAGAAAGCTAAGATTACACACATATCAAAGAGTCCACACTCTGAAATTTCACCTGCTTTCCTATGCCTGTGTAGGCTGAATGTCATGAAAAATAGTAATTCTGCTTCACTTCTTCTTTTGGCTGCTGAGGCATTGTCCCATATGCATTTACCCTGTGTTTGCTGCTATGTATTTACAGACAAAAACATGAAAGAACTGCTCTAATTTTCACTAGTTAATCCACATCAACCACACAAGAATTATCACAATTTACAAATGGAGCTTACGGAGTGTGAACAATAAGTAAAGCTCAGCACAAATTTTTTCTGTTTCTATTTGACACCTTCAGGAAAGATCTTTAATGCAAAAATTGCAGACAGCACAATCCTAGAGGAAGAAATACTTATTTCTGTGGAAGGAGCCTCTTTTCTAGAAAGATGTGTATGCATCTTTTTGAGCATAATTATTTAAAGCTGAAAGAAATAAATTTCAGTGGAAATATTTTAATGTAAAAATACAAATTAGAAAGGTAAGTTCCAAATCCCTGCAAATGAGAAATGCATTGTCCAGTTTACAATTCTAGCTGTAAAAAAATAAATTTGAGTCAAAGCTTCCTAATAACCACACACATTCCTTCTCAGGAAGCAGTTAAAATTGTTCCTAATGACTTCAAGTTGGGGTTTTATCAAATGGTATATTTTGGAGATGTTATGGCCAATGTTTTCTTTCTATGCAAAAATACATAGGTAGATAAGTAAGAAACTAAGGCTTTGAATCAAACATGGTTTGAGACTAAGGCAGTTTTTGGCATGTAACTCTGCTTAGGGCAAAGACAGCAACACATACGAATTGTTTCTTGGTGGTGAAAAATAATCCCCCACAACATTTCATTATAGTGATAAATATTTCTGAGTCTTTAAGTCTGCCAGGTCCCCTTAGATTTCATGTTGCTTTAGTGCCTTCAAAAGCCTCACTTTGATAAATTTTCAACAGTCCTATCCCTGCCAAAATCTGCAAGATTTCTTCTCAGTGCAAGAAAGTGTGTTGCTTTGCATCAGAACGCAGGGTTACTGTGGCTGAATGAAGCATCCCAGCCATGGTCCCAAGGGTTTTTATTCCTCTAAGTTCATGTTCCAGCCCACCTGGCTGTGCTGTACTGAGCCTTCATGTGGAAAACCAGCATATCGGTTTTACTCTAAGTTTAATATTCTAATTTGCCTCAGAGGAGTAATGCTGCCATTACTTGAGACCTCCTTTTCCTGTCCCTCTCTCTCCTGTCTTTCTCCCCCCTCTTTTCTCCACGCCACTGACCACTTTCATAGCAATCAGCTGTTTGCAGGGCCTTGTAGCATCTGTTATCACTAGAAGGGTTTCCATGTGTTTGAAATTAATATGTCATCAAGAATTATTTGCGTAACAGGTGAAAATATGGTTTGCTTCCAACAGAGTAATTTATGTTCCTCCCATACTTTTTCAGCCTCCTCCTTCCATCCTTTGTTGTGTACTCACTCCTTGTTTTTGCAGTTAAAAACATAATGGAGTAAACCTGTCTTCACCAGGCTGGGTTTGAATTGCCTACTTCAAGTAGGCCAAGCCTGAGAGAACAAAGAAAAACATAAGCTGCATTTTGTTTTTCTTTTCATGGAAGAGACAGGAATATGTCTGCAAAAATCTGTTTTTCAGAATCAGTAATTTTCAGAAGACTTTATACAAAAATGATAAATGCTCTTGTTATACACGAATAAAAAATGACTGGTGGTTCTCCAGAAAAAGCCACTTCCATTTGATATTTACTTGTATTAATTCAAATTGCAGTTATAAAAAGCCATATTTGTTATATGTGTTTATAGTGATTTATCCTAGAATGTTTTGATGATTTCTGGGGAAGGTCTGTCTGTGTTCAGACTCTTGCTATCATGCCTCTAAATTCTGATCTGCTTCTGTGTTTATAACCTTATGCTCTCTGTCATAGAGTAGCAGAAGCAAATACCAAGTGGTAACTCTTATCAGCTGAACCTTTGGTGGCCTGCATTCCTCAGCATCATTTAAGCCACAAAGACTTTCTTCAGGAGATGTTCAAAAACCTTTTGATTGACTCTTATCCTCTTACATTCACAGCATGACATATGCCATAAGAACACAGAAAATGTGCTTCTAAAATGGTTTGATTTTTTAAAATTTTTCCTCAGCTGTAAAACTGAATGCCTTCATTACCACATGGCTAGTTTTGCAAAGACAGCAATAAAGGTTCCATAAAAATAATCTAAAGGAGATTGCTATATACTAAAATAAGCAATGTATTCAGTCTCTTTCATCATGTTACTTTGGTAGACAAAAGTGATTGATGTGTCTCATTGGGAAGCTAAGAAAATCACTTCCCCAATAGTTTAAAGGTGCCATTTGATATTTTACAGTTCTCTGAGAATATCAGTTTTCATATTCAGATACTTAAAAAAGAAATGTTAAAAGGAATAACTGGTTCAAAATAGAACTTTTCTTTCTTATGTCTTGATTCAGTGAAATGGTTCAGGGAAACTTCAGGTCTTTTCATGAGAAAAGAAGGAATCAACTTTTTTATTTTAAATATAATAAAGATTTGTTCAAAACCTTGAAATGTCAGTGAGCTGCAGGGGAGAGGAATCAATGGGGACAGGCCAGCAAGGATGAGTTTAATGGTAATGAGCTTAATCTAGGGTTCTGTGTTCTTTTCCCTTTCCCATCTTCTATATAAAGACCAGAAAGCCCCCAAATAAAATCATAATGTTATGTAATTAGTGGGAATTACTCCAAATCAGTAAGAGATCAGTGAGAATGACTCCAAAGAGCCCAGGTTAAAATGCCATGTTGAAATATGAATTGAAATATTTTTAAAGATGTGAGCTTATTTTTCAATATATTTAATTAATAATTTCTCCTATTAATTTCTTTTTCAATACTGAAGAATGCCTTGAGTCTTGTTGACTTCATGTATTCAGCAGTGAACAACCCTGATTCTGTAACCCAAATCTGTTCAAATCTCTTATGATTGATAATTTAGATGGATAGATGCTTCAGATCTTTTCCTGTAAGGTCTACTGTGGGTAATGTTCAGGATGGAACCAGAGGTGAAATATTGCATCCACATGAAGGATTGGCCCTGAAGGCTAGTCACAGTCATGAGGACAAACACAGAGGATAATACTTTTTTTTCTGGTAACATTCTACAAATAGGGCTGAGCATGTACCTTCTGTGATTTTACTGTGTTCTTAGGAAAGAAAAATTTCTTTTCTGTTCTCAGCAAAATAATGTTCTGAAGAGGGCTTTGAACCAGAGTAATTTGGTCTAATGATAGAAGATTTCAAATGCCACGCTGAAAATGTAGCACCTGGTGCAATATCCAAGAAAAGCCACATCTTTTGTGTGTCCTGAAGTCTGCTGCACCTTTGGAGAGAAGCTACAGCACATTTTTATAAAGAGGCAAATAAAAGAATAAAATGCCGCATTCAGAACTGGTATGGAGGAAATAGCTTGATAACTGACTTTTGATCTGAAGCATTTTGCTGAGAGTCTTAGCTGATGGCTGCCTATAAAAAATGTGATTAAAAACATTAGGAGGTTCAAGAGGTGAACTTTAAATGCCAGTGTGCTGTCTTGCATGGTTGTATAGCCATGTCAAGGAGGTAAAGGTGTTAGGTGGCACCTTTGAACATCAAAATTTTTCTGAGAAAAATGAAACAAAATAGGAGTACACCTGCTTGTTTAAATTTGGATGCACAGCATGCTTCTTCAGAGAAGAAGCTAGGGTTTTAGAAATATGGGACTAGAATTTTCCCCATGTTGATAGCATCAGTCATTTCTGAATACTATCAAGCTCCAAACCAAGACATATTTTGTTCTGTGGGAGAGAGCAGGGTTGCTAATTCCCTGGAAATTTATTTCATTATTGTGCACATTACAGGGTCATCTGGGTGCATCATTTCCAAAAGAAACAGCAAAATAATAAACTCCAGATCTGTCAGAGGGATTAAATTCCCAGTGCATATTAACCTTTATTTCATCTAAGCAGAGAGTGAATTTTAGTTAAACAATGAGGGTGGCTCAACACTGAGCATTGGCTTTCTAAGTGACTTACACTCAGAAATGGAAAAAAAGATGTCCTTCAAAATGAAGCTTTGAGTTTTAGAATGAAATCTCAAAAATAACAAGAAAAATGCAAAATGGAGAATCCTTGTTAGGTAGGAAAGCACAAACAAGCTGCAAGGGGAACTTTGACTTGTGTCACCCCTAACATTAGTTACAGTGTGGTGCAACAAATGCAGTCTAGCATTGGCTAGACTGGAAATACAGAAAGTTTAGACATGTTTATGAATTTCTGGTGGGATGGACCACACTGCCCCAAGGTAAGAGCTGCTCTGTTTATTGTATATGCTTTTCAAATTTTATCAATGCAAAGAGACTTCTACCACCTTTGGTCTCCTATAAATATTCATAAAGAGTTTAGAGAAGATTGTTGCTATCAATTAATTTGTTGGGGTTTTGTGTTAGTTTTGTTTTGGGCTTTTTTGCCCAGGAGAGGTATCCTTCTCATGAAGGGACTATTTTTTATATTTTCACTGAGGCCTTTTGGAGCTTCACTGCAGTACACATAGTATGTACCTGGCACAGGAGCAGTGCAAACAACAGATCCTGAATTGCAGAGAGGAGCCAGAAGAATTCGTGCTTGCCTCTCTGTTTGCTGCAATGTGTTTCCATGGCAACTGGATGCTATAAAAAGGTTCTTTCTAAATATATTGCATGTGCTCGTCTTATTTTATAATTTTTCTCTGCTAGTTATCAATTTCTATAAAAAACAGTGTAATGATGTTTTGTTTATTCACACTTATGCAAGTGGTTTTGTATTTATTTTTTTATTATTAGCGATATCAATTTTAATGGCCCATGTTACCAGAGAAGACAGAAAGGTAATAATGAGTCACTGTGGCAAATAAAAATGTAAATTCTGCCCATGGAAAGAAAAAAAAAAGTCAAGGTGAATATGTAGATCAGTTAGTATCAGACAGAGATGTTGTTTCCATAGATTTATTTTTCATGCCCAGTCCACCATTTGCTGTTAACTTAGCTTAGCTTCTATTCAGAGATGGCAACATAAATCAGATGTGGCAGAGAGCTTCACCTTTCAGTGCTCTGTGCTGCATGTGAGAGCCTGGATGCTTCCAGGCAGAGAGCAAACAGGGGCAGTGTGAGCCAGAAATGAGCCATCGACCGAAGTTCAAGGAGTGCCATTCAGCTGTGCTCTTCAACTGCGAACAAAACAGCTCCAGTGGTGTGCCAAGGGTTAGCTCAGGAACCACCACTGCCCAGCTGACAGTATCCAACCCTGCTGTTCTCATCCATGACACCTGCTCAGCCATCAGACAGCACCACGTGCTGGGGATGAAAATCATTTAACAAAGACAGAGAAAAGCAGAACGCAGCTGGAGTCCCACTCTGCCACGAGTGGCAGCCAAACTCAGCACAGGCTTGAGACATGACTCCCTTTGGCCCCATGGAAATTGTCTGTGCTGTGCATGACTCAGCCAGGCTGACATACAGAGCCTGGTTACAGGCCCCATCTCCTGACTTTCTGCCTCATATCACTGAATCTGGGATGGCAGGGACAAATTTCTTCCACAATTTGTATGCAGAGGAGATGATGTATATGAGTCAGGAAGGCAGGCTTCACTTTCTGGGTTTTCCTGCAGCTGAGTGACAATGTGGCACAGACAGGGAATGATGATGCTTCTAAGATCAGCAGAGAAGACCACTCACCTGTCAGCTCAAAGACAAAAACTGTGTCCCTCTGGCACCAACAGCCAAATGGCAGCTGGGAAGGAAAAGGTCCAAAGTTTCATATTCTGTGAAGGAGAAGGGAATAGCATGAGAAATTTGGACAGCAATGCTCTACTATGACTGGGTACCTTGGCCATCATTTGTTTGAAGAACTACTTGGGAGTTTCTCAACTCTGTGCCAAAATAGGAATATATAATCCTCTGAATATATAATCCTCTGAAAGAAACTCTGTGTGTGTGTATAAACTACCATGATTTAAAAAAATTCACATAGAAATGGAAAAGTAATGAAGAGAAGTTATGAAAAACTTGCATGCAACATGGCCCCTAAAAAGGATGTAAAAGGATCCTTCAATTTCATACCACACACTACATTCCAGAAAGATTGAACAAATGGTAATAAAGTATTTGATTATGTGAGGATGATTGAAATTTTCCCAAAATCTTTCCATTTCTTCAGCTATGAGTAGGCCCTAAATATTTAGAGAACATGGAAAAAACCTCAGGTATCACCCTATTATTCCCTGTTCTTTTTGTTTAAGTCCCCTGCCTGTCATTCTTCTTCAAGAGCATGACACCATAATGCAGGTAAGAGGATAAATCATCTATCACAAATAATTAAAAATAGAAACTACATTAATATTGTGTGAATTATCTCCAGACTCCTAAATTAACTGGTTTTAGTGAACTATTGGATAAATAAAAAACAACAACACTTGAGCAAAAATAGAATTAAAATACAGGCTGATTTGGATATGATTTGAGAAAAATGGCTTCAGAAAATTTTTCACATCCTTCAATTGTGCTTGAAATTCGTAGGAGAAATTATTATTCTGTATTGCAAGGATTTTTCAGGAACAATGTTTGCCTTTTTCTAAGGCCCCTTGTGGCTCTATCCCATGCCTGAAGCACAGTGCTTTTCTAGTAGATTTGCTGTGGAAATGAGCTTTGCTTCTAGTAACCAATGGCAATGCTCAAACCTGCAATTCTCAGTATGTCACTGAATCAGGTCTATCTCTTCAGCAGCTGTCATGTGTAGAGAAATGTTTAGCTTTTTGTCAGTGTGCAACAGGGATCTGTCAGACATCTCACTTCATTCAGCCACTGCAGCCTATTCACTCACACAGACTGCAGAAAATGAGAGCTTGCAATCATTATAGAAACTCAAACTGTGTTGTGAAACCTGGTCAGATTACTTTACTATAAGGCCATGATCCAGTAATATACTTCAGAACATGATTCAGTACTACCCACACCAAGTGATTAATGTGGGTTTAAAGCTAGCCAATGAAATTCTTAGATAATCAATCACTCAGGGAAAATCTGTTTTCTGATGACCTATTTCAGTTAGGTGACATAATTCTGTTTTAAACCTAATGTTGAAATATTTCCAACCAAAATAATGGCCAAGTTTAACTCATGCATTTTGAATAACCACAAATGTAAATTGCTTCACTCCAAACTATCAGGTAAAATCTAAAAAAAAATATTCCTTATAAAAGTTTCAGTGGAAATGAATGAGATGAGAGTCAGTGTCCATTAGCAGAAATAAAGTCTTGCAGAAAACTGACTTAAATAAAATAATTAGTAAGGTAATTAGTGTCTTCAAACGTCCATCCAAATGTTTTTCATTGGGCATAACATAATATGAAAAGGTCTTTTTACTCTTTTTCTGTCATTTAAAGGATAGTATTATATGAACCTACAATTAAATTGTTGAAAAAAGTATATAAATGAATGTCCTGCAACAAATGGCAGCACTGGTCAACGATGGGGATAAGAGATCTGAAGTCTTGGGGTAAGCCCTGCTCTAACAAAGGGATCTAGAGTGGATATTGTACACAGTCTTGCTCCATGTCCTACAGATCTTGCAAGAATAAAAAGATGAGATGAGCCTTTACTCATTCCTCCAGTTCTATTTGCATGCTTGGCTTTCTAATACAAAATTTACTTATTGTCCCAGAGTCCTATCAGGCTTAGAGATTGCATTCAAGTGAAGAAGGTCTAGTGAGGAATGTGGTCTCGGATAAGCAGGGCACTGCCCATGGCAGCTCCTGGCCTCTCTCAGGCTGGGACAGGCTACAGCCTTGCATCGCCCAGACTCTCCTTGTGGATGAAGGAGAAAGTATTGCAGCCCCACAGCAGCCTGAGGTGAGCCTCTCAGGTCCTGTGCTGCTGGACTGATAAAAATCTGCCAAAGCAGAAGACTTGGCCTTTTGAGGGTGCCACTACTTTTAGTGTCACTGCTGTTCACCTGATCAGCCTCTAACAAAACTGTTTGCTGCTTTGCAAGCCTCTGAAATACATAGTCTAGGGGCAGTACTACCAAATTAGCGGAAAAGACAGATAAAACTAATTTTTTACTGTACGTGGCTTGCATTATGTGTGTTTCACTGTCAAAAAAGAGCAATTTATCCTATTTTATGTTAATCAGAACAAACTACGACAATCACTTTCTTTGGTTTATTGTTTCTAAATCAGAAACTATGCAACTAATAGTGAATTTTTAGTAGACACTAATTAAGTATCTAAGATTGAAGTTCACACATCCCTGGAGTAAATCTTCAACAGCTACTGATTGAGCAAGACTGAAGACTACATCTCTGGAGTAAAGTCCATACCAGTATAATATTTACTTCTACAATGTTACTGTAAGATGAAAGACACTGTGTAAGGAATACAAATCAAAGTAGGAGTTTGGCATTTTTTAATGAAGTGTGTGCAACAATAATATGCTTTGGAGAGGTGACAGTGGGTCCTCCACTGTGTCAAAGAAGATGAGCCAGTTTGTTCTGGCTGACAGTAGGGACTACAATAGTATGCTGATGGGTGGCGGTGAGTCCTTGCGGCTTCGCTAACCCAGAGTGTAAGCTTCCAACATGAGTAAATGAAAGAGAGGGAGAGAGGCAGATGCTTTTCCTGACTGATTTATGCTACCTGAAGACAAGGAAGATGAATTGCCCTTGGATGTGCTTCTCTTTCTCCTTGGATACATAAAGATTATTAAATGATAAATGTAGATCACCTACCTGACCTTTAGGTGTCCAACTGCACTGCTGTGCAATCAGGATCATAGCAATCATTCTAGGGGGCCTCTTTCAAACTTAATCGCTCTTGGGCTGGTTAAAATTAACTGGTTTATTTAGTTAATTTTTAAATATCATTATAATTTAGCAGCAAACACCATACATTTGTAAGCAAAGATTAACAGCATAATGTTTGTGCCTTTTCATTTAAATCATTGCCAAAACTTCAAAAAGTTAATGAAATAATAACTCAGCAAGATTTGTTGTAATTCTGCTGCTATAAAAGTAGCACATGCATTGTGACAGCTCCATTAAAAAGTGCCAAATTGAGTCATTATGGTAATTATTACCATGAGCTACCCACCCCTAAGTTTAAGGGCATGTTTAAGGTTATTTAGGTCAAGCTAATGAAACACAAAAGTTGACTTCTGATGAAACTTTGGCTACATTAATTAAGATGTTTTTAATGCACCAAAACCAAGTATGTTGAAGTGGAAAATGCGTGTTTTCTGTCTCTGCTTTTCCCTCAAATATAATTTACATGTATTCGTTCAGTTATTTGTCTTGATCAGTAACAGATCATTTGGAGTGGTTTTACTGCAAAAGTGATTCTTTGACATCCTTATTTAAAAAAGCCAGTGATTAAAAATGGCCCAAAATGATCACAGGGTATTGGCGGCATTAGCTGTTCAACAGTCCCCACCAAGTGCTCTTCTGCTTCAACTGGTTCATATCAGTTGTTCTTCAATGAGTCTGTGGGGTTATGCAAGTTAAAATATATTCAAAGTAAAATCAGGGCCTGCTTAAATATCCGATGTCCCTTTATCCCACTCTCTTATAGGAGAAACAAATCCAAAGTGCTGTCAAGAAGTGTCATTTCTGGTGCAGGACCAAGGCATGACCAACTCAGCTGCCAGGTAAAGCTTCAACTTGTGTCCCAGAAAAACCTCAGAACTGCTCATTTTAGCACACAGAGCTCTTGGGAGCAGGGGCACAGTCTAGGAAATCTGGCTCCAGAAGAACAGGAGGTACAGAGCCAAAAGTGACAAAACTTTGAGGAACAAAGGCATAGAAAAGCCTTTGCACAAACTGGAACTTGAGTCAGGAAAATGAGAGACCAAGAGAGCCCTACCAAGGCAAAAGCAGGAAGGAAGGGGGAAATAGAGATCACTTGTTCTCTGGCAGAATGGGAATGATGAGCTAACAATGATCAAGTCCCTTATGGGATTACTCATGCAAACAATTTCTAAATGAACCTCAATATGGAGCCTTTATGGCTGCTTTTAGGTTCTTTATCCTAACTTCCCCTACCAAGGTTTACCAGCAAATCCAGGCAGAACTGGAATCTGTCCCTCTGGGTATTGGTGGATGTTAGTATTTACACCACAAAGGTCATGGGACAAGGAGTAGGTTTGTGGCAGTGGCCCAGCCAATTGTAAATACAATTTTGCTGCTGGAGAGCAAAATTGAAAGGAAAACATTAGAATACCAGCATTTTGACAAGTTTGGTTTTTTAATTACATTCAAACTTCTGTATTGAATTTATTTCTATTCCTGTTTTTTTTTCTGAAAAGAAATAAAGTATTTTGTACATCTTGATTATGAATTTATGATGTACATGTATCCCAAAAGTGTAAGCAGGACTTGATGCACAGTATACAAGATGCCTGAATTTGAATGTATCTTGTGTCTCTGAGTTTGCAGCTATCAGTTCAGGCAGGGGCAAGAATAATTTATTGCAGTAAAAATGTTATATATCATGATTTTCTCCAGCTTTGCATGTTCCAGTTTGATCCTGGAAATACCTTGAGATAAGCTTCTGATTTGGAAGGCATGTTTAACCACCTCTGCAATATGTCTTGTCCTGAGGTGAGAAGCCTGTGGGAATTCAGTTCTCTTCACTCTGAAATTTTACAGCTCAAAATAAAATGAACCTCTGTCTAACATCACAATTTTCAAACTGCCTCATGCCAGAGGCTCTAAAACTGTTCAATCCAACATCTTCCTTTTTCAACCTTACAAGAATAGTAAGCACAGCTCAACATTATCACAATGCATATTTTCCAACATTTACAACTTTTTTTTTTTTTTTTTTTAACTAAAGCTGCTGTATTCAATTAATACAAGGTTTTGAGCAACTCCTTTTTCTCCTAAAGCTAGAGGGAGGGAAAGCTCCCTTCTTGTATTATGGAATGTTTGCACTGTCGAGGTGGTTATGAAGAGCTCTGTGTGTCATCAAAAATTCAGAAACTATCCTCTGTTTTTGATTGTTTGTTTGAAGTTTTTTCCCCCCCAAAAAAAAACTCCAAACCAAAACAATAAACAAAACCCCAAACAAAGAAAAAAAACCAACTACTACAACCAAACAAAAACCCAAAACAAGCCCAAAAAACTAAACCCAATACCTTGAGGACTGTTGGTTATACTCTGTAGTTTGCATTGATTAAGGGCATTATTAATAATAATAATTAGGAGCACTAATTTTTATTTTTATTTTTATTTTTATTTTTATTTTTATTTTTATTTTTATTTTTGTTCATATCAATACCTGGTGTGTTTCTGTGCATTCAAATTGCAAGTAAGCATAACAGGAGTTTTATATGCCTCCAAAGAATGTCTCTGCCTGCTGTTAGCAGGTCTGTCACTTCACAGAATCCTTTCTTTGCCCTTTAAGAGCAGTCTTTCCCCCCTGTTCGTGGCAGGAGCAGAGCTGTCCCCTGTGGGATCCCAGGACACAAACCCGGCACTGCCGCAGCAGCGATAACAAAGTGCCACCTTCTGATGGCTTCAAGATGTGCATCCCACGCCAACACTTTCTGAAGCCCCCGGAACAGATGAACCACCGGGCAAATGATGTCGAGTGCTTGTCTGGAAAAATTCAGAGGACCTTCAGTGCTGGGGGAATCTAGATTTGGATAGTGAGAAAACCTTTCTTCAGATGCAAGGCTGTTCAGAACTAGCAAACTGACACGCTTTTGAGTTATACTTAAAAGTTTGCTGAGTACTTATAGGATCTCCAAGTTTCAGGAATATTTCCAAAATTAGGTATGAATTTATAGCTTTTTTAAATTTTTTTTGCTGTATTATCCTAAGTTTCCTTTTTTGACTTGTTTGTCACTATAATTTCATGGAGCAGCCATAGCTGAACAATAAATCTGTAGTAGCATTCTCTTTGAAATGTGCCAAGATTTGTCTTCTGTGTGGTCAGGATGAAGGGGAAGGAGAGATTCTTGCTGGACATCCTCTCTGTTTCTCAAGCAGAAGCCATTATATCTTGTTGTCCCTGAAGGAAAGATAATTTCATATAAATCCAGCTTCTACCTGAAAATTATTTCGGATAAATTAATAACAGCAGGAAAACATTTAGATCAGACTTTGTAGGCATGGGTAAGCCTTTAATACAAACCATGCCTAAGGGCTTTTTTTGGACCAAATTACAGAGTGTTTTTGAGCTATTTATATTATGCTAAAATTCGTTAAATTTTCAGATACATGGTGCTCACCTGGAAGTGACAATAGTACAAGGCAAATATGATACCAAATATAAACATTCTGATGTAAAATTAAGAGTTGGCTACAAACAAACACCACACATGTCCAAATACATCCAGTATTTTGTGTTTATTTTTGAGAGCAGCAGTTTCCATTCCTCATTCTTTTCAAAGGCTGTCATTTAAATAACCCTGAGAGGAAATTACAGTTTTCAGTCATTCTCCTGCTCTCAAAGAAGGTGGTTGCAGCTATACACAGCTCTTGATGGCTGTTCCCCTTCAGGGCCTGTAGCAAGGGCCAGGCTGTGTGGTTGGGGTGCATCTCGAGCAGCTCAGCTTCGTCATCATGGGAGGAAAGTTGTTCAGCTCAGAAGCACTGGCATTTTTCAATGCCTTCCTGCATTCAGCAACAAAACTGTTGTTCTCTCTTGCCATTTCCAGAGTTTCTTGTCCTCTTGGCTCTCTGTTTTCTGATTTGTGGTTTGGTGCTCTTGGCAATGTAAGGAGTTAGGTATGTGGGGTTCATGAAGTCTGGTCAACTCTAACAACACCCTCTGCCTTGGGTTACTGTTACCAAATATCTACAGAATCAGATCTGTTCTAGTTTTTTCTCTCAAGGTTATAGCTTGTGGTATATGTGTGCATTTCACTCTTTATTAGAGTTGATAGGCTCTTCTATAGAGTGCAGTGCCATGGGCAAAGGTCTGTCCAAAGTGACATTTCTCTGTTTTTGAGAGAACCTTCAGATTCCACACAGAGCTCACAGACAACCTCTCCATTTATAGGTCTCTGCCTTGTTGTCTAGCCTATAAACAGACTGCTCTTTGAGAAGACCAAAAGCCCCAGCAAATAGACATGCTCTACCCTGTGGCTACAGACAGCTACTGATATATTAAAAAAAATACAGAAATGTCTTGCTGTTCTCTTTTAAGAGCATGCACCCCTCACAATGGAAAATAGTGTGCCTTTTGGACCTGTGTTGATCCCAAAGGCATTGTCCATGGAATTCCTAATCTTCCATTTAATTGGTTATCTCCCAAGTTCTTCCAAGTCAAATAATCATATGTGAAGATATTATTTCTAAAAGCAGGGAGCTGTGCATAGCACCATTCACTGTCTTCTAACAGCATGTTGTCGTTCTGTGCTTGCAGACAAATTCTCTCTTAGTTGCAGATATAGAAATGCATTGTAGTTATATACAGAAATAAAGATAATAGCAAATCCCTGTCAGTCTAGGTGTCTGGGGAAGCTTGGGTGCCCTAGGAATGCAAAGGACCAACTAGGAATTACTGTATACTATTCCAGAGCATTTATTGGTTAAGGCTTTCTGTAAAAATGGAATTTTTTTAATGAGTAAAAAAAGGAAATAATTTTCTTTTTGGAAAATCTTTCTTTAATAGTAAGTCTAGTTCATGTTTCAGTAGCATCTGTGTGCCCACTTCTGGGCTCCCCAGTAGAAGAGAGCAGCTGGAGTGATTCCATCAATGGGCCATAAAACTGGTTAAGGGATTGGAGCATCTCTTCCACTGGGAAAAGCTGAGAGGGTTGTGACAGACTGTTCAGCCTGGTCAGAAGAAGCTCAGGGGCATCTTCTCAGTGTGGGCAAATACCTGAAGGGAAGGTGCAGAAAGGATGGAGCCAGGCTCTTTTCAGTGGTGTCCAGTCACAGGAAAAAGGCAACTGGCACAAGCTAAAACACAGAAGGCTGCCTCTGAACACTGAGAAACGTTTTTTGCCGTAACAGTGACAGAGCATTGGCACAGGTTGCCCAGAGATTGAGGAATCTCAGTTTCCATCTGGAGATGGTCCTGTGCAATTGACTGTTGGTGTTCCTGCTTGAGCAGTGCTGTTAAGCAGATGCCCTCTAAAGGCTCCCTCTAGCCTCAGTCATTCTGTGCTTAACGAGACAATGTCTTATATTTCTAAATATATACTGTAAATCCTTTCCTGTTGCATAGCTTATTATTGTCATCAGTCCACCTTTGTAGCCTGCCTGCATCAAAAGGGCGGTCAAAATCAGCTTAAGAGGTGTGAAGAGACAATTTATTCAGATAGAATATTTCATTCAGTTATATAAAGAAACATCATTATAGACTGCAAAAATCCCTATGTTTCTGGAAAAAAAAAAAAAAAGAATGCTCCGTCATCAAATTATATAAATTCTGCTTTTGTGAGATTGCCCAAATGTTTGGTGCCTCCTTTCAATGACCAAATTGCTGGAGCTGAGTTGTGCCCATATGAGGATAGCCGTCTCTGAAACAGTGTTAAATCAGTTGAAAGAAACAGGTGGGCTTTCCTCATGAACAGAAGGAATGTTCTTATGTTTTCACATCTTCAAATATCAAATTTTTGTCATGTGCTCTGAAAAGGGGGGAAAAAAATCATGACCTTCAGAAATAATGTTCTATTATTTAGGCTAAGTCTGAAAATTACAAAGTTCCAAGTGTGGAAGCATTCAGTAGTAAATATTGACATTTACAGTCTGCCCTTGCACATCAATTATTTCAGACCTGGCCCATGTATTCTGCTTATTTCCTGCTCCTTCTTTTGCATGTCTTTTAAATGCTCAGTCCTACCACAAGAACTTGCTTACAGTTTTCTCCTAAGTATCAAGGCAATATTAAAACTTTCTGAGTAAACCTGGCTCCACTGTGCTCTTTATTGCAATCAAATCAATCCCAGCAGTTCCTGATCCTGAGGATTTTTGCATCTTTTTTTGAGGAGGCCAAAGTAGTGAGGAATACTTGAGCCTTCATGTAAAGTAATAGCAAAAAGCCTACAGCCAGTGTTTACAACTTACTTTTTATTAAGTTTAGCAGCAAAGTACGAAAGCCATTCAGTATGCACATGATAATAGAATTACTCCATCTCCTAGAGATGTAATTATTATCAGAGCACCTCCTTCCCTTTACAATCTGGTACGTTAGAAATAGACTAACACACACATATGTGTTGCCAGTTGCTCTGCTGTTTGGGGGAAAGCCTCTTAGTTGCTCAAACAGGGCTTTCCCTTGAGAGCTTATTTTCTGCATTTGCTGCAAAAGCTTGGCTTAATTGCCTTTCAATTACACCTAAAATCTTGGGGTTTTGTCATGCTTCTGGGCTTTGTATCTGTGTGCTAATTTTTGGGAAACTAAAAGTCAAATCAGGAGTCTTTTTCAAGTACTTTTTAAGATATGTTGCTGGTATACAAATATAAAAGAAAGTGACCTTTGTTTGCCACATGTGATATTCTTATCTAGATTGATTGCCTCTGGCCAGTTTGAAAAGAATTCTTTCGCAAAGGATTGAAAGAAAATTTGGAAAAGCAATGGACGATTTCTTTAAATTTTTCAGTTATTCAGAAGCAGACTTGAATGACATATGCATTTTTATGAAACCTCCCAAAAAATTCATGAAAAGAGCAGAGCAGAACAACAATGTTAATTTTACAAATATTTGAAAAAAGTCAATTTTTGTATACTGGCAAGTTCCATTAAAACATTGAGGTTTTAAACAGCACTGTGAGATTTACAGAAATGCTACAATTTTTCAACAGCTTTCTACATTAAAAACCCTATATACTGTGTTCAGGATTTTAATTAGAAACTGAGAATCAGTATTTTGTACTTTATTAATAAGAAAGAAACTCTTGTTTTTCATACTGACCAGGTTAGTATATGAATAGTAGATAAATGTTAATCTCTGCTCTAAGTCACTCAGCACATTGACACACCGTTTTTGAAGCAGATCATAATAATTTCTGAAAAATAATAATTAAATCACCCTCCTTTTAACAAAAGATATCATTATTTTTGAGGTTTCACTGTGAATCTATATTCATTTGTGAAGGCATCTGTCATTGACAGTACACATATTTGGTGCTTAGCAAACCGTGAAAATTACAGACGGTGTTGAAAATCCCTGTCAGGTCAGATATAGTCTCTGCCTGGGATTTCAAATATCAAGAAGTCCCTTTTATATTTGTATCACTGCAGGATCAGCCTGGAATATTTGGACCACGTTTGAAATGGTTAGAAGCTGTATAGGCAAGGGACAGTGGGATAATTCTTATTTCATCATAATTATAAATCCATATAGATAAATCCATTTCCTCCACTTATCACTTCTTTACTATGAATTCTAGTAGAAATTGACCCAGATGAACTTTATTTCATTATAAACTTGGACTTTTGGTTAGTATATGCATAATTTCTGCCTTTGCTACTTATTGTTAGGGGCAGATACTGGATGTTTTATCAGATCACCATGCTGTTACAGAGCAGTTTCTATATCTTTCTTATAAGACTCTCACACATTGACTGTTGATAATTCCATGTATTTGAAAGGTTTACATTCCTGCTGATTTAAGAAGACATCTCCTGCCCTCCTAGTTGCACAGTGGTACCTGGCTGCCCTGTGATGTCACTGTGACACAAGCTGACAGAAGTCAGATGGAAGTGAGGCACTTACAGCAGGGTAACATTCAGGCTGAGATCTGTAATCTCTATAAATTTGTTTCCTCTGCTGCTGGCAGCCATGTGCAGTTACCTGAAATCCCCATCCTGACTGACTTTGCTTGAAACCCACAAATTTAATTCACTCCTTCTTTGACACATAAAATAAGCTCAGACAAGTAGTGAGAACGGTTTTTTCTTGAATCCACTATTCCAGAAAAATGTATTCTCAGTCCTTGGCTCTGTGTTTGCACTGAATTTGCTGTGGATTGCAGGGGACACCACACAGATGAGATAAAAACCTGCATTAATTCTATGTCTGTTTTTGCTGGCTGTCACAGGACTCCCTGTGCTGAGAGGAGGCAGCAGCTGCTGGATTTGTTTCCCATCCTTGTTTTCTGTTTCCAAACCCACGAGTGGGCTCCAGGTGGCAGCACGGACTCCGTTTCAGAGCAGCCAGAAAGGTTTGGCAGGGAAAGATTTTGTTTCAAATTATTTAAGCTTTCCTGTTCCCAGATGAAAATTGTGATGAAAACACAGCCTAAATTTTAATTTTTAATCCTTTTTAGAGTTTTATTCATTAGTATTATTCTTAGAATATCTCTGTGGCAACTTTCATTTATCAAAAGCATGCATTTTCACTGAAAATCTGTAATTAGCAGACCAACCTGAGCTAAACTTTAAGATAAAGGTATTGTGAAAAGTTTCCTTGTAAGTCAGAAAATGAATGGGTTTAAAGGTTTTTAAAAAATAGACTATTTGGGTTAAATCATAGGGTTGTTTTTTTTCCCCCCAGGAATTTCTAGTCATTCCTGCTAAGTACAGGAATCCTGCTCATTGCAGAAACAAAAGATTGGCAGAGAATCCCTGGGTCCTGAAATCTTCCATCTGCAGTTTCAGGTACAACTACATTTATGTCCTTAAAACAGCCCAGACTATTGAGTCATGCAGACCAAAGAGCACTGGACAATAACTGTGGGGCTGCGACAATCCCAGCCTCAGGCACAGGCCAAAGGTCTGAATCATGTTCAGACTGATGGCGATTAGGAAAGACAAGGGCTAAGGAAACAACAGCAAGGAAGTAATATAAAGTATAAATATGTGTGTGGTAATCTAAGGCAATATGAAATTGCTTCTCATTACTTACAAAAGACACCGGTAAGGTTACAGATTTTAACAATGTTTTTAACACACTGAGAAAGGAACTCTGCATTTCAAATGCCTGTGTATATTGATTTGAATGCTACACGTTCTCCTTCCTGAGCATAAGTCTGATTTTTAGATGTTATTGACTCCCTTTCAAGCACTCTGCAGGAGTCAGCTCCTCCCTGAGGCAGAATTTGCTCTGAATACCTCCTCACATCTCCTTGCTATCAGCACAAGCTAGCTCAGAGACAGAGAATCACATTTTCCCAAGTGAGCCTGTTCTTTCTCTTTGAATGAATTTAAACTCTGGGTGATAGATTAATTATTGAAAAGCAATGTCACCTCCCTCTTGTTTCTGTTAGCATTAGAAGAGACACATTTCATACAATTTTACACACACAAAGTACAACATGTTACATAAGAATTCAAGAAAGCCTTTCTGTACGCTTAGGCAGGCATCTCAGCTCTCTTCAGTTATGGAAAGAAGCAGGCAGAAGAGTGTCTGCTGAGGGAAAATTTTACACACTAGAATACAGAGAAAATTCAATCTTTCTTTAGCAAAGTCTTTAAAAGCAGTCCAAAAAAATGAAGACATTAAATTAACAATAGTGACATTCCTGTTAGGAACTCAATTCCCAGTTTCTAGTTCCGGGTGTTATGATGCCACCAGAATATATTTTTCTACAAAATAAATAATATAGATATGAAACCTTACAATTTCAGTTTGCTTTATTTTTTTTTCAAGGGAAGTAGTATTAAGTCAGCCTCCATGGGAGTTGAAAATATAAAGGCTGGACACAAGTAGTTTGAGTTATTTTTTCAGAAAGATGCAATTTGCAGTCAAGTGGCCCTTTAATCAGGTTCATTAAATGAATCCATGCTCCTTTCATTAAATGAATCCATGCTCCTTTCATTAAATGAATTAATGTGCTCTGTTTCACATATTGGAGCTTTGCCTGCTTTATTTGGGGTCCATTCTGAGGGCTGTTCTCTGACTTAACCTCATGCATCATTATGGGTTTTTTTCACCCTCCACTCCTTGGAGGATCTATCTGGGTTGCTTCTGACTCTGTAGCCCTCTCCCCATGGAGAACTTTCTGTCTTGGATATTCTCTCTCAGGATTAGTACTCAAATAGTGCCTAGGAAACAGACTCCAGTGATTTGCTCTGTCATCCAACTTGGTGATATCAAAACGGATTTTGACTTTAGGAAGTAGATTTTCTGAACCAGAGCTGAAGGACTGGGCTTTATATCTTAATTCTTAAATCCTTCATTAACTAACTTCATGGATCTGCAGATGAGCTAATCTTTTCTCCTAGCAGAGCAGAATAATAAGAATTTGCTTTTCTGTGCATGCATGCTCCCAGAGCCTCTCTATGCTCAATTTCAACAAAGACCCCCCAAAATGCAAAAAAATCAAATATTTCTTTTGAAGATAGGTTTCTTGCTATTTCTCTCATTTTGGGTTTCAAGAATATTGAATAGATGCTATATTCTTGCAGCAGTTTTGGTGTGGATTCTAATCAAATCCCATACATCTGAGTGAAACACATGAGTTGAGGTCTTTTTGAAATGCTGTAATGACAACTGGGCCAAATGAAGGACAAAAATCAATGAAACAGAAATATTCAGTCCCATTAAAAACATGACATAAATACAGCCTGATTTCCTGCATTTCTGCTAAACAAGTCATCTGCCTTACCCACGTCAGTAATTTTGCATGGGTTACCAGCAGAGCTTTCAGATTATTATCGGCAAAACACTGTTTCTCTTTTTGGATTGCAATGAAGGCAGAGACAACAAGGAAGAAAACATATTTTAAAGCTTTAAGATTGTCTGTCTTTGCACTCCAGAGCCTCGGGGAGTTGATTATTTTCCTGTTTCCTGTGTTTCAGCAAAGGCACTGCTAGCTGTGGCTTAGGACTGAGGATTTCTGGGACCAGCCAAAGGACTCTTCCAGTGAGCCTGCCTGAGGATGCACCTCATGCTGTCCCTGCTGCCCTGTCCTTGCTCTCCTACAGCCAGGCCAGCAGCAAACCCCTGCTGCACTCACTCAAAACCCACCAAGCTGCTAGTGATAAGGTGACAGCTAACACAACAGAAAATGATTGAGAGCATGGGTAAACAGCTCTTTTGATCAACCTTGTTTTTAGGAAAGGAAGATAAGGGATTGTGGCTGGATTTGGATGGAGATAATTGCAGAGGAGTTAAAAATACTCCTTGTATTTGTATAATTTTGAAGTAACAATTTCCCAGATTTATGCAGAAGAACAAAAAGCTTGCAAAAGGACTGTAAGTCATTCTCGTTTTCAACAGCAGAGCATCAGTGACTGTTGGGAGGGAACTGCTAAAACCAGATTTGTCAAGGAGGGAATTTTTATTCAAAACCACCTTGCAGCTGGTAGTTCTAAAAATGCTGGTGTGGGAAAGCTCCCTTTATTATGCCTAGCATTGTTCATCCTCTGCCTGCTTTGAGAAGCAGAATTCCTGTGTAGAGATGACACACTCTCACAGACGTGCTTGAGCTTCCTGCTGGGGGAGAGAGAGATCATAAAAGCATAGCCTTGTGCTAAACTGTGTGCCTGAAGCCCTTTGGTGTATTGGGGCAGGCAGTGGGGGTCCCTTCACCCCCCACTGCAGCTAGGATGAGCTAAGCCCAAGGGAGCCTCTGCCCCCATGTGCCTCTGCAGCCCAGTGTTAGTGAGATAATGAAATAAATCTACTCTTTATATCCCAGCTGTGGTTTGGTGGTTGCCCTGGTTGTGTCAATTCACACAGTGACCTATTATGCTGTACCAGCTTTGTCTTCCTAAGGGGATCAAAAGTGAAATCAGCCCAGTTTCCTTATGTTGTAAACACAGATTTTGTTGATATATCTGCAGTGCTATAATCTGTATCCCACAAATGGCCAACCACCCTGAAATTTCTAAAGGAAGTGCTTGAATATTGCATGGCCGTTGCCCACAAGAAAATTAGGCTAACTTTTTCGAAGGCTAAATGTCTGTGAGTTCCTAGAAAGATTTGCTCCATGGTCTTCCCAGGCACGGAGTTGAGACTGACAGGTCAGTAATTCCAAATCCTTCTGTAGCCTCTGTTGTTTTCCATGCAGCTCTGTGTAGCACCTTACCCTTTCTGCTCTTTGCATTCATCCCTACTTTGTTTCACTAATAGTAATAGAAGCTTTTATTGACTAAAAGTCAAAGACATTTCACTATACAGAGCCTAAAGTATATATAAGTCTAAAAATTATAAATATAATATTTATAATGACAAAATTTTTCTTTATTTCTTTTCTTGTCAAGGTCTATTTTATGACAGAATTTTGTGTTCTTCATTTCTATTCAGTGACGGCAAAATTTCCCTTAATACTACTGGGAAAATAGAGTAAAACTTGGCCATTGGGTGAAAAATAACTCCCCAATTTCCCCTTGCAGTGTTTATCAATAAGGTAAACATGTAGGTCTTTCTTGGCCACTTGATACCCACTGCTCTGATTCTGCTGTTGCTGCTGGTAAGAGGCACTGCAAATGCTCTGCTGCAGGGCGATTGTCAGATGCAGATTATGAATGTTAGACTGAATCAATCTTCTAATTATAATAACTTTTAAGGTTTTTGTAGAAGTGCATTAGTCTCTGCAAGTCTTGTAGGTGAAATATTGTGACATTAACTGGCAGCTCTGTTCACATGGGAAGTTTTTTATCGCAGTAGTAAAATTTAAAGAAATTACATGATTACATATAACTGAAAAATTATCATACCCCTGTGGTTCTGACTATCTGGTTACATCCTATGCCTTGAAGTCTCCCAGGTGTGTGATTATCTAATAATGATCAATTGCCTTATTGATTCAGCACCATATGTCAAATTGCAAAGGGAAAAACAATGAACAGAAGAGTTTATGCCTACAGGGGCAGTTGCATGTTCACATATTTCAACTCTTTCTCATATTTATTGAAATATTTAAGATTTAGGATTGCAATATAAATTTTCTTTTGAGAGCTTCTGTTTCTCCAAATGATTTAAAGAGCACAGAGTTAGGTTTCCAAGGCCTGATTCTGATTTTTAGTGGCAGTACCTTCAGTTCCTATAGACTCCAGATAATTGCTGAGCAGATTTTTTTTTTTTTTTTGCCTTAGAGTTAATTTTTATAAATTAATATTATAGATCCATGTCTTAAAAATCTAGCTCAAAACCTGTAAATCAAAGTTATAGAAAGAATTAAAAGCTGGTTTGATGTCTCACATGGTGGAAGTTCTATGCCCCATGAATAAATTAATTTTAGCAAATAATTCTGTTACAGGAATTTCTCCAGGACATACATGGTAGTAAATGTTGGACATAATATTTACAAGAAATTAAAACCCACCTAAAATTGAAAACAAAGGTCCAGCCTCATGAACAATGTACTTCAGCCATGGGGGAGAGTAGACATTTGTAAAAAAGGCTCCAGGTCAGAGCAAACCAGCCTTGTTTTTTCCCAAACCCAATGTATTATTTCTCCCATGTACCACAGATGAGAGTGGGATCATTTAAATATGGAAGGTACTAGAAAAGTGTCTGTAAGAATCTTCTTTATGTGTTGCCAGTGGTGGTGACTGAATAATCTCAGAAACGCAGGAAAGAAAAATGGGAAGGGTTATGCCTAATGCCTCTGAATGTCTTCACAGGAAAAAAGGGACATCATAATGAGAGTGCCACAGAGGTTCTTTTTGGTGCCAGCCATGCTTTGAGTCTTTCTGTAAAGCAAAATATCTGAGAAAGGAAGCCATTGGGAACTATTTAAAAATGGGCATCAAAATCAAGGATGTTTTTCAAATCTTAATGTACTCATAAAATGGGGAAAGAAAAATAACCTGTCATTTCACAAACTATGATAATGATTATTTTGTGTAGTGTTCATATAATATAATGAAAAGTGCCACAGAGAAAAAGCCATGAGGAAATCAATATTTGTGTCCTCAGAGAATGACATGAATTGAATGAATTAAAATAAAGCATGGGGCTGCTCACTGAAAACTGGCTGTAAAACCCAATGTTGAATGGGTGCTTGTTAACTGAGCACCTTTCATTGCATGCTGTAAATGAAGACAAATTTCCAGGAAAGTGTAAACATAAAAGGTTCTCAGCAGGCTCTTCAGTCTCCCCATGTCCTTTAGGGCAGTGAAATGGATTGAGTTGGCAGAAGGTACAGCAAGAAAAGTAAGAGGTCTATAAAGATTCAACTCTGAATCTTCCTCTTCCTTCTACAGTGCTCTATTATAGTTATTGAGACTGAATTATATTTGCACAGATAATTTAAATTCTTCCATTTAATAGTTATTAATTTCTTGAATTTGTATTCTCAATAACACAGTGTGTGCGTGTGCATGCACCATAATATTACAGCCTAAATAGTGGCAATGAACCAAGCAGCAGCTCACAACCAAATTTTCATACAAAATTAATCATGTTATCTTCATTAAATTCTAAAGCTGTGTAATCTCCTCCTTCAAAAAAAGAATGAAGACAGACTCTTCACTGTATAGTCTGTCTAATTAGTGGGAGCCATCTTTCCATTATGAGAATATCAACTGGTTTACTACAATATTACTTCATATTTTGAGAATTTATTGCACTCACTGGTGAAAGCCCCTTTATTTGACATACCAGTTCTCAAAGCAATTGGAGAAGTGAAACAGCCATAAATATATATGGTGCAATACAAAAAGAAAAGGATGAAGAAAGTCCCCCCCAAACCAAGAGAAAACAAAGACAGGAAAGACAGACAACTTCTCCTGGTGAGAAACTCTGCCAGCAATACAAATCTCAAGTGCCTTTTCTCCACTTCTGCAGCAAAGGCACAATGGTGCAACATATGTACAGCCTGTGGCATCCTTCTTAAATCAATCAGGGAGGTATTCTGCTCAATCATGTTGGAATATCAATTCAGCTGTGAGGCATCCACGTGCACATTCACCCAGCAATGCCACATGGTTTTATACATCTATTTTTTCATTAGAAGTAAGTTGGAAGCAATCAGGTATTCCTTGGTTACCATAATGACTAACTTACTTTTAATAGCCTAATCAACTCAGTTTAATTAACCTTCCCTTCTATTATCCTCAACTTCTACCCCTCAATTAGACCATAGTCTATGAATCCAAGGCCTATACTGGAAAAAGAAAAGCAAAAACCCCAAATGGAATCTATTATCTTGTTAGAAATTTTTTCTTTCTCACCTAGGAGTGATCATTATTGTTATTAACAGAAGCTCTGGAGTAGAGCAGTGATTGTTACTGACATTATTGTTTGGGGAAATAATTTCAAAATAAATCTTTATGCAAACTCATGTCTTCAAACTTGGATCACAGCTAAAGTTTACTTCATGCTGCTGCACTGTGAAAAAAAACAAATGCAGTTAGCTGAGAAAATTGAATAAGGATGAGGAGAAGCACACTGTAATGCTGTTCTGTGCCTGTGCTATAAACTGGAAATAACTTAAAGCTGTAGAAATCTGTCTATACCCTTTATAAATGTACCTTTGTCTGGCCCACAGTTTAGGTTCCCTCTAGATAGCCCTAATTTTAGAGAATAAATACATACAGCTGTTTAATAGGCAAATATTTACTTAAGATTTCTTAACCCCAGGCAGAGGTAAGCTAATTCAGCTGTGTTTTGTGCACTGAACTGTGTGAAATAATGTCCCATGGTTCAAGAAGTGGTTGCATGTGGGCAATTCCTCTGAGTAATATATGGTTAAATCATGGTCATTTATTTGTGTGTGTTTCTTTGAATTAGAGCTTTTCAGCCTGCCTACCTGAAAACCAGCATAAATCAGGTAAAAATTCTTGGCATTGCATGTGCATTTAGTTGTCTAAGAGACAAGAATATCTAAATGATGATAAGCATAATCTAATGATTCCTTTTTCTTAATGATAGTGTGGTCTTAGGTAATATAACAGCTGTATCTGTAAGTTACTTTATTCAGGCATCTTTATCCATGTGTAAAGACACTATGCAAGCAGGACAGCTACTGCTTAAAACCAATGACTGTTAGCTAAAATGCAAAATTGCCAACTGGGATTAGCAAACAACAGAACGTATTATTATGCTTACCAAATAGTTTTGCTGCAAGGCAGTCATCTGTCAGGAGAAGAAGATTTAGATCCCCTTGCCTCCTTGAGCTGCTCTTCAATGCTCCTAAGTTGCCATCATGTCCCAGTGTATCTCTATTTTCCTTTATGATTTTATGCTTTGCCATTTCAGTGCTCTTTAGTTGAAAATATGGACTGATAATAATCACCATCTGAACAGCCCAACCTTCACAATTTTCACAGAATCACAGGATAAACTGAGTTGGAAGGGACCTACATGGATCACTGAGTCTAACTCCCAGCCCTGCAGAGCACCATCCCCAAGAGTCACACCATGTGCCTAAAAGCATTGTCCAAACACTTGAACTCTGTCAGGCTGGTGCTGTGACCACTACCCTGGGGAGCCTGTATAGTGCCCAACCACCCTCTGGGTGAGGAACTTTTTTCTAATATCCAACACAAGCCTTCTCTGACACAACTCCAGGCCATTCCCTCAGATCCTGCCACTGGTTACCAGAGAGAAGAAATCAGTGTCTGCCCCTCCTCTTCCCCTTGTGAGGATGCTGAAGACACAATGAGGTCACCCCTCAGTCTCCTCCAGGCTGACCAGACCAAGTGACCTCAGTTGCTTTCCATATGGCTTCCCCTCAAGGCCCTTCACCATCTTTATTGCCCTCCTCTGGACAATCTCTAACAGTCTAATGTCTTATATTGTGGTGAACAAAGCTGCACACAATATTCAAGATGAGACTACACCAGTGCAGAGTAGAGTGGGACAATTGCCTTATTTTTACCTTTTTTAGAGCGCTAGCCTCTGCTTTGCACTCTATTTCACAGATCTTTCTCATCATTTAGCAGTTTCCTCAGCAAAGGTTAGATGAGCAAAGGTTAGATGGCTTGGGCATACTGGAGCTGGGACTTGCTCCTGAGCTGTGCAGGAGGGTGAGCATTATAGAGTGTGCATCTCGTAGGGCCAAATAAGATTGACAGAAGTACAGCAAATTATTCTATTAAACCCTCCCTCCTTTGGAAGTTGAGCTCTGGATTGGATGTCAGCTATGTTGGCAAATAAATCTACTGCTTGTTATGGAAACTGTTCAGGATTGCTTCATGACAGTTGTCTGAATTAAGACTCTTATTCCAGTGCATGAAAAGTCTAGAAAATTCTTCCTGACAATATAGTTGTAACTTTACTGATTTTTTTTTTCCACTAAGCTTTTTCTTTTTTTTTTTTCACTGAGAAACAAACACTTTACTAAATTTGGAGCAACAAGAAGATAACAACTATTTTCCGAAAGAAAAAGAAAAAGAAAAAGATCCAGAATAGAAAATTTCATCTTATGTTTTGCTATCTTATCAGTATATTAATATGCTTTTTCAGTCTAATCATAAAATCACAGGTAGTTCTTCATACTAAATGGCCTGTAGCAGGTTTTTAATTATGCTCCAGTGGCTCAGAAGCAATACCTCAAATGTAGTCATATGATTTACTAGTGTAAATACCAACTGATCTGCTTTAACACTCATGCACTTTTCAGGTTTTCCTTAAAAAGAGGTTTTTAAGGACCTCAAAAGCCAATTTTTAATGTATTAATTCAAAATGAAATAAATCTGACTTCTTTTACTTCAACATAATTTTTGCTGTAAAAAGGTCTCTTTTTTACAGAAGAGGTGACCTTTGCAGTTGTTAACCTCTGCAACTCTTGACTCAGGTTTTGATTTTTAGTTTTGTGATGAAACAGACTCCCTATTTAAGTACCAGAGGGCCCAAGTCTTTAGATGATGCAAACCAAAATTCTATGCAGTGGTATGTAAGACATGTGGTCACAGCAACAACTTTCCCAATATCCCAACCACCCAACATCAGCTGGTTATCAAAACAGACTTTCATGTTACTTTAAACAACTTAATGCTAGAAGCTGCAGTGAACTTGATCCTAGCCATCTCCTGTCTCTTTCCCATTTCTTGGCCACCTGTGATGATGCTCACTGATGTTTTCAACCATTTCTTCTAGAGCTAATCTTTTTACACAGGTTTCCAGTAGACTGTTATTCTACCTTGCAGTTCAGACAAGTGAGAATTAAAGACTGGTTTACAGGCAGCATAATTGGTGTAGCTTGGCTTGTCACTATGTAGAGATGAGTATGGATTCCTGAGTGTTTTACAATATCTGAACTACACTAAAAATGTACAGGGACTCTCTTTCCTCTTGATATAGATTTTCTTTTACTTAGAGATTCTTTTACAGTGTTTTATGCAAGAGGGGAAACTTAGGATTTAATCAGTAATCCAGCATGAGTTTAAACTTAGGATTTAATCAGTAATCCAGCTTGAGTTTAAACTTCTAAGAACATGAAAGTGACCCTCAGCTCTCTTGACAGTGAAGTTCAAAACTTTTTGCTTCCTAGGAATCAACTGCCTGTCACATAGGCCATGAGGTGTGAATTATTTTCAAGTAGTTTGAAGTGACTAGTAACTCTGTTAGGATGGATTGAACTGTTTCCAGTACCCTGACTCTTTGCTCCCTACAGGCTACTTTTGATCCACATCTCTCAAGCATGTTTACATTTGGACCATACCTAGTTCTCATTCTTGCCACTTTACTAGTTGGGAACACTACAGGAACCAAATGTCTGTGGAGTGTTAACGCAACTGTTGACAAGGAACTGAGGGTTAGGAGCAGGGTTACTCCTTCTGCCTATAAGAACAAGAATTATTACTATGAGTGCTGAGGCAATGATTTGATGAGCATTTGAGCTGACCTAATGATTCCTGCTTTTCCTTTAGAGAGCTATACTAGTATGTGCCTGAATATTTCTGTTTAAACAAAGATATCTACAGTACCAGCCCAGTTTTGGACATGTATGTATTTATCCAAACTCCTGTTGCCCCCTGGAGTCACACATTTTATGTGGTCAGATCATTTGAGATGCCTGCCTCTTGTTTGGGAGTGGTCAACATGTACAGAAATAATCAATGACAGCAGTGTTACTGACTAACAGAAGAAAAAGCAACCAAAAACCATAAAGCTTTGGTTTCTCAGTTCAGATTTTCTTGACATTAGAGGTCATTTCAAGGTTGTAATTCTGTTCTTACAAACCTGTCTTGCAGAAGTTGCACCTCTCCTTGTAGTGGATTGCTGTTCCATAGATGAATTGCAACCTATGCCATTCATTGGTTGTACCAGTGAAACCACTGGAAGACTGTACTCTCAACTGATCACTTGGAAGTTTTCTTCCTTGGTTTATTAACACGGATCACTTAACTGCTCTGGTTTTTCAGAACTCTACAAATAGCAGCTTTGTAGGGTTGTCACAACTCTACAACAAGAGCTTTGTCACAACTTCAGGAGCAAATATATGATTGAGAGGGATGACTGAAAAAAATGCAACTTGAAATGGTACACTATTTCATCCTGGGTTTTGTTCAGAAACTAATTTTTTTTAAAAATCCATACATAATTAAATTTAAACCAATGCATCTCCTTTTGACCATGTTTTGATTACAATGAGACCAGTCAAAGGGGTACAGGAAGAGAAAGGAGTTCATGAGCCTATTAAGAGCCTTAGGTGTCACTTTAGTTCAGTTTTTCTGCAGATGGCACATCCTTTCAGCTTTCAGCTTTATGCTATGTGTATGGTAGAGATCCATATTTTTAATTAACTTCTGTTTAGTAAATAGATGTTCAGACATGGTTTAGAACTGCAATTAGAAAATTGGGGTTAGATGGGAGCCCTACTGTTCTAATTAAAATACTTTTGAGGTCTGTTCTTCATGCAATAAAATGTCAAGCGATTGACAAACCATAAGTAAAAAATTGATCCAATTATCAAGACAGACAAAATGTGTTTTTTTCCCCCATGACAGTTAAGATTTATTATGGCCATTAGAAATACAGATGTTTATATGTACATGTCTTGGAATTAATTTAACTTTGCTGTTCCTTATTGCTGTTCTGCCTGCTATAAGACAGAATTATCAATGTTTTCTTCAGTGGAAGGAACTGCTTAACCCCTTTCAACTGAAATTTTAATCTGGAAGCAAAGAACTGGTGTTTCCCTCATTAAGAAGGTGGAGGGGCATGAGCAACCTCCTACCATTGTTCTGCTTGAACTGAAAAAATCTTACAGAGTGCTCCAAATATATGATAAGGATCCACAGTGGAAATTAAGTGTGCCGCCAAAGTCTAAATACCTAGACAAGAAATCCAATAAAGAATAATTCTGAAGAATTTACAGTCTTGTTTGTTTAAGTAAATGATTGGTAAATATGTGATAATCCAGACAGTTCTAAAGGAGTTTATCAAAGACACCTTAATTTTTCAGTACTCTTTAAAACTTATATTCATGCATTTTAGAAGAGGTTAGGTCATCTGTAACCATTATGAAAATGAACACTATGAAAGCCTTGCTGCTCAAATGGTGGGATTTTTTATAATTCAAATTTCCAATCTATCTGCATTCATGTTCCTTAATAGTAATCTGTTCCTGTACCATTAAAACTCCTTTTTACTTTAAGTAGTCTCTAGCACTTTGATGAAGTGCTGTTGTGTCCTATCCCAGATATAACTTGATTAATTACACTATAAAATTTTTTTTCCAGTTCCTACAAGACAGGCTTCCTATCTACCAATCAGCCCATTAGAGCTTCTCAGTACTTATTTCAGCGTCCCTTAATATGTCATGGACATGTATGGCCAGAATAGTATGAAGCTTAACATATCTCATATGAAAGTTCATTGGTAGAACGGAGATAATATTCTTTCTCTATTGGAAATTCCTCATCAGAAGCACCCTTGAATCACATATGCCTTTTAAATGATTGCAATATCCTGTTGACTCACAGTCATCTCCTGTGATTAACTGTGTTATGTAGGTCTTTCTCTTCCCCATTCTTTCTAGTTGAGGGATTCTCAGTTGAGTTTATAGCAGAATTTTATATTATTGATTCTCAGGAGCACAACTCTGCATTCTATACTATTGAATTTTGTACTATTGAATGTAATAAAAAATGAATTCCATCTGGTTTTATTTGCTTGCTTTTTATGCTCACTTCCAATAAACACTGAGCAAACAAATGAATCTTCTTGATTCCTTTCAAACTGGGACTTTCAATGAGTACTTTTGCAATCCTCCTTGCTAATATATATGTCTGCTAACAGAGCTTGTTTGCTCAGCTAATCAGGGAATGGCAATAACAG
This sequence comes from Lichenostomus cassidix, assembly GCF_008360975.1. Taxonomy (NCBI): domain Eukaryota; kingdom Metazoa; phylum Chordata; class Aves; order Passeriformes; family Meliphagidae; genus Lichenostomus; species Lichenostomus cassidix. The sequence continues at coordinate 35,813,647 of NC_139480.1, read as the reverse complement.
AGTCTGCAACATTGACCCAGTCATTAATCAAGATGCTTCAAAGTTAGTAAGTTCTGGAGGTGCTGAGACTTACTGGGAGTTCCAGGCTGGCCACAACGGTCAATAATAAAGTTCTCATTGTCTTTAAAGAGGTTTTTGCATTTTTAAGACCCAGTGAGAACATTTTTTTCCTCTGTTTCAGTCATGTAGAAATTTCTGCTGCCCTGCACAGCAAACATTTCTCTGGATTATATGTATGGATTTATAAAAAAAATTGCCAGTATTGTTTGTTTCCTTGGTTTAGTGTTTAGAAACAGTTCAGGTTTTACAGAGCAGTGTTGCACTTCAGTATTTTTTTCTTATGCTTTTTTTACAAAACAATAAGAATTTGGCCAGAAAATGTGTGAGTAAAACAAATTCATTCTTTATTCTGTTATAAATTGTATGCTCACTGCAAAAGCTATTTTTGTATTATGCAAACATTTTTTGTGCAAATATATACCCATCTGCTCTGGGATAGAATAATTTTGTGGAGTGTCCAATTTTTTTATTTTATGCAGTAAAATGAATAAATGTTTCAGATAAGTTGTCATAACTACTAATAGATGATAATGAGCTTTGACCCCTGAGTAGTCTAGATCAGTGAACTAATATCTCAAAAAGCCTGTTCCCAAAGTATCACATAATTTTAACAATACTGAAATATTCTGCAAATCTGTTCGAAGTTTACTTTTTTTTTTTAATTGTCAAAAGGCAACAAAAATCTCTGGAACTAACAATCCAAACCAATCCAAACACAAAAAAGTATCATTTTCCTCCAGTAATTGCTTTTGGCTCTGGAGCAGTAGCTTGAATTTGGAATTAATACCTGTTTGCACTAACACAGTTTTGGCCATTTTCATAAATATATGATCAAGATGTAATCTTTACAGAATCACACTACGCTCAAAGCAGAGGTTTAACAAAACTTGGTCCGAGTCCTTGAAGATTTTCTCCTGATTAGAGAGGCTTAACTTCAGAAACTAAAGATGGTCATCAAACTGCACCTGTTCCCACCACACACAGTAGCTGAGCATGTGAGAAATCTGTGATTAAAGGTAAACATTTCCTATGCCTTTTTCTTTGTCAGTGCAGGTATGAAAATTGGAAACAAGATCTTATTTAGATGGGTCCTTACTTTTTTTTCTTCCTCTTTTTCTTGTATTTTCTATAGAAAATTTATCTCTCTGACCCTAGCTGGGAAGAGATGCTTTGAAACATTCCTGAGGTAAAGAGCAAGCTGAGAAAAAAGAGATGATGTTTGATGTGCAGGAGAGAAATTTGGACCACAAAGCAGGAAATGTTGAGCGTGTAAGGAGATTGAAGATGGCATTCATCTCACAAAATAGATTTGGATGGTATGGTAGGGATAGAAAGCTGGGGAGATGGTCTGTTTGTGTAAAACCATTAGGTTTAGGCAAGAAACTGCATTGGGGTAGAAGGAAGATATGTAGGCAGCAGACATGTACATGGGGTAAGTCTTTGCCCTTGACAGCAATTCGGTGCAAGTGGAATTGTTTTTATTTTCCCAGTGGAAGTTTCCTTCACATTATAAAGTCAGGATCTGCCCACAATGAATTCCCTCTTTAGTCTATGTCAATAACCCCAGCATGGTTTTGTGGGAGAAAGCCCTTTGTTCTTTTCTTGGATAAAATTACTTTGATTTCTAAGCAGATTCATTTTATTTCTTGTGCCTCTGAAGCTTCTCTGCTGTGATCAAAATTTATCCTGATTGTTTTTAGTTGTCTAAGTGTTATCAGCACAGTCTTTTTGAGAATATGCATTAGGGAGACTTTTTATTTATAATTGGTCTGCTGGAGTGCAGACACCTAACCCAGAAACCTAACCTAGTCTAAAATAGGCATTAAAGGCTATGTTTACAGAGCTAGATGGATTCACAGAAGCACCTGGGGAGTCACGTTTCATACTCCTTACAAAAGGGATGAGAAAATTGAGTTGAACAGCTGTTTCAGCTTACTGTAGTGATTTCTGAAATACATGCCTAATTCCTTGTTACTGTTATAATTTCATGCTCTGTTGTGATGATCACAATCACTGTGCTTGTCTCCGTGTGTTTTGTTACTTACATGACCAACCTCATCCCCTCTGCAGTTTCTGCAGAGTCTTTTGAAAGCCAGCAATCCCAGACAAGGCTCTTCGACCCTCACACCTGGGTCCCTGCCTTCTCTGCATTCTGCCAGCTTCAAGTTGGCTCAGTTGCTTGGAGTGTCCTGATTCACCTCAATGCTCTGAGGCAGATCGGGGATCATGGCTTGTCCATGCAAAATCTGTGAGTCAAAGTCCAGTTCAGGTAAAAAGATTCTTCTGCTGTCCCTTGCCCCATATTTTCCTGTCTTTTGCAGCAGTTTAATCTATTACTCCCTCCTTTTGAATACACAGCTCAGCTTGTGTAAGTAGGTATAAATGCATCCATCTATCAGGCAAACAAACAAGAATGAGTGTGGAGACTGTGGGGAGACCCATGAGTGTGACTCTTCAGAATTTAATTGCCATTAGCTGTTTGTTTTAACAGTAGATGAAGGAGGGAAATAAAAGCACACTAGCCAAAAGCAATATTTTCTTAGTAAGCACATTGTATAACTATAGATCAACCATTTTTTTCCTCGGACTTGTTAATTATTCCAATATATGCTTGAATATAACAATGCAACTAATGAGCCAGCCTGTGTCATGCTGTTGCTATAGAAATTGCTCAGGATAAGCATCCTGGCACTGTAATCAGTTTATCTCTTTTTAACCATCATGAAAAGGGCAAAAATAGAGAACTTCTGGATTGAATTTTTCATTTAAACATTTCTGCATTCATAGACACAGGTGTATAGTACCTTTTCAAGACAGCACAGCCTTTGAAGGCAGTCAGTCATGGGCTGCACACAGCTCCTGCTCCACATTGCATCCCAGGGCAGCCACAGGTCTATCCAGGAGTGGTGGCTATGATCCCAAGCAGCAAATAAAGTCATCAAAGATTGGAGAAGCACTGACACTAGTTTAAGGCATCAGGTTCCTCATCGAGTACCCCACAAGAGCCCAAACTGGAGCTTTATACACTGTGAACTCAAAGTCAGTGATGGAGCTCTGTAGGGCTGGTTGATTTTCCAGTGGTCTTGGGTGGTAAGTGGTTCCATAGCCCTCCCAGTGTGATGGAAACATGGTAGCATCATAGCTAACATCAGGGACTTGGTGAAATTATCCTTATGGATGAGTTTTGGCACAGATGAAAAGAGAGAGAGAAAGAACAGCATCTTGCACTGATCCTATTACTTGTCTGGGCAACTAAAATTTTCTGTGTGACTGCAATTTCTCATTTGATATAATCATAATATCATACAATGGTTTGGGCTGGAAGGGACCCTAATAATCATCTAGTTCCAACCCTGCTGCTTGATGGACAGGGTGAGAGTGCTTTAACCTCCAGTCTTCCACATTTACCCTTGATATTACATCCTTGATTAGCTGAAATGAGTCAAAGTGATTGTTATGAATGTATTATTTCAATCAGCAGTGCAGTTTTTGTGGCTTTTTAAATTTTTTAAATTTTTTGTTTGTTTTTTTTGGTTTTGTTTTTTTTGTTTTCACACCTCAACATTTATTTTATGGTCTTTCATATGCCTTTCAGAGTATTAGTTAAAATACTGACTTTTTTTCTCTTTTTTAAGTGTGCTCGAAAAGAACTGTCAGAGCAGTGTATGTAAAAAAGAATATTTTATATATAAGATAAGCTACAAGATTAAAAAACTATTGACACGTTAGTAAAAAAATTGTACCAAAATTGCACATAAGCCCTATTTTTAAATATAGACATAATCTTAGAAGGTATCCCAATTATATTCCCCAAACTAATATTACTACATAGGCATGGCATAGATTGTATTGCTACCTGGTAACTATAGAAGTATTGCTTCTTTAAAAAGAAAAAAAACAACATAGCACAGCTGCTAGGAATAAATAGAAAACCTTGTTTGTAGAAGCCCAAACTGCATTAGTTTTACAATATAAAATATTTCCAGTTTCATAGTTTTGATCTTTAAGTTATTTTTCTGTTTGTCAAATAACGTGAGGATGTGAGGTCAAAGATAGAGAAGCTGTAGAGACAACAAAAACCTTTTTGTTTCAACTGCATTTGAATTGGATTTGGGATAAGATTTCCCACTTGCTGTGTGCTTTTCTTAGTGTGCTCCTTGCTCAGTACAGGGCTGATCCCAAATGGGACTCATATACACTTCTCTAAAAGAAATAAAAAGATGCATGTGAAACTGTGAGAGGAATTATGTTCTCCCAGTTTTTGCCAGATACCACATTTCTTCTGCAATGTTCTAGTTCTTCTGGTATTGACTGAGTTGTTTAAAAGCAAAGCAAATCAAACCCCTATTTTCTGTCATTCTCTTCTCTTTTATTTTTTCCCAATTTTAAGAGTAATCTTGCTGAAAAAATATTTACTCTTAAGGTTGTTTGCTAGGAGATGAAGACTATTTGCAACTAGAAATTTTGAATAGCTGAAGTGTCAGAACTTTATTCTTGAACAAATATGATTTTTACCCCTACTTTATTTTCTAGATCAGATTGTGGATTATAGAAAAGATTTCAGGGTTGTCCAGCTACACAAACTCTTGTGTGTCTTCCTGCAGTCTGTGGCACCTACCCCAGGTAAATAAATGACCTAAAAGGGATCGTTGGTGTCCAATGCTGGCTTCAGCAGTGAGTGGTCAGCCTTACATGGCTATGTGAAAAGGGTAAACTTCCTGTGCAAGCTGCTGAATGTTACAGAAATTCAAATCCAAACTGAGCTTGGGATCTGCAGTTGTTTTAGTGAGTATAGGAGCTTCTGATAAGTATTAAAGGGGTTTCAATTTAATTCAAACTAATTCATTTATTTAAAATTGTAGTCCTTGAAGTGAGCTGTTTTATGCCTTGAGGAAGCATATTGGTCATAGACAGAATCTGTACCCCAAAACTCAAATTTTGTAAGCTGCTGATATGTTTTTGTCTAGATGACTGCCATTTGCTTTATTTCTTTAGCATCTGTGATTCTTTTGGTATTTATCTTTCTGGACCTAAGAAAATTTCATGTTTTGCAAACTCTCATGAACCTGACACTTATTATCTGGAAATAAGCATGCTGGTCATGAGCAAAACCACACAAATCATCTGGCTAAACCAAGACCAGTGAAAGTGGTCAGGAGATCTAGATTGAAAGTACACAGCTCATATTTCCTTGTCCAAGGACTGAGCTGTAAATTTCCATTGGCAGAATAATGACATTCAGTGGCTGATCATCAGTAAGTATCTATCTCCTCCTTGTGGGAATTTGTGTTTTTCCTTCCCATTGGTCTGTAATTCCTACCGATGAAAATTTTTCTGGTGTAAATTTAACTTTTTAAAAAAACCTTTCATCTATGGATACAGATAATTTAAAGTTTATTATTAATTTTTTAATTAAATATTTTATTATTTCTGTTCAACAGCTGTTTATTGCTGAACAACTCAATGTTTCCACAAAAACTGGCACAATAATTGATGTGTTTACAGACATCTATCACATGGAAAATATTATATTTTATGAATTTAAAATAACTTGTCTGACTTAAAAATTCACCTGTCCATTTAAGCATCTTTGTATTAATTTTATCAGTAGAATGAATGGCATGCCATATGTGCTTCAAAGGAATAATGGGTGACCTCCATATCTTCTTTAATTGCTGAAAAATAGCACAACATACAATTCAGGGAGAAATTCAAAAGTCTAAGTCTTGTATCATTGGATAGCAGTTTAATGAATAATGCTTATGATACCTTAGCAGTACATTGCAATCCCTTAAGAAGTTCTTCCAAAGTCAGAAGAAATTGTCTCTCTTGATGCTGGGTATTTGCCAGAATATGAAGCTGAAATAGTAAGCCTCCCTTGGTGAATAGTCAAAGTCAAACTGAAGACATTGTTTCTCAGAGGCTCCTTTGTTTATGATATTCAAGGCTATAGCTATAGTTTTTCCAAAGCAGCTGGCTGAAAGACTAGAAATCCTAGTTGCCCTTTGATTTTGCATAACACAGGCTCTACACACTATGGTTTTTCTCTTTAAAAAGCTGAAATTATTGACATTTTATCAGTTTTAAAAACATCTTCAAACTTAGTATTGCCAAATTTCCTGTATAGGTGGTTTCTCAGCAGTTTCTTTTCATAGCAGAAAAAAGACACAACGACCTTTCTGCTGAACTGTTTGGGACAAAGTCAATTTGTGCTCCATCTCCTGCAAGTGTAATTGAATGATCACTCGCCTGAAATCTAAGTTGCATGATTGTAATTAATTATATCACAATTGACCTGCAGTTCTGCTTCTCAGTCCTCCTTTATGCCCTTCTAAAACTGGGACCAGGCTAACAGACAAATGATACACTGCACTTTTAAATTCAATACCTAAAAAAATCACTTTCTCTCAACAATAGTAAAGATCATACTTCAATTTTAAAACATCAAGTTCTTCCTACCATTTTGAGGTACATTGTTTCTGTGCTGAAGCTGCATTAATGCCAGTTACAGTCCAGTGTTGGAAAGCAGAAATTGACAAATCCTGACAGGACAGCGTGAAGAGAAAGCAGAGGTGAGAGCCAAGTAGAAAGCTGATGTGGGAAATTCTGACTGATGCCTGAACGTGACTGATAAACAGATGAAAGGCAGGAGGAACAATGTCAGCTGCTGCTTAAAATAGCCTGGAGAAAATGAGAACAGTAGGATCTGTTGAGGATGGGTCAGTGCTTTGATAGCATTGCTAAATCAATGTCACAGACTCCTGATGGCAGTACAGCAAAGGACTTAAGAAGTCATAGAAGTCAGGCTTCCTGTTAAGCCAACTTGTGAATTTCCTCATCATTAATCAAGTCCCCTTTTTAATCAAAGGATAGGCTGCTATACAATAAACCCTGTATTTCTCCAGCTTTGATGTTTCGTAGTATTCCCCTTTTTAAAAAGGAAGCATAATCATTGTTAGTTTAGATCCACTGTTTTCTAACCATTAATGAATTATTGTAAATCCTTTCCACTGATAACTTTTTTAGAACTCATGTAGTAGTTCTCACATGCAATGGAATCTCCACAGATTTTGAAGCATCACTGAAAAAGAGAAATACTCAAAATTTTAAAAGGCCATATTCTGTATTTTTATATTTCTTTCGGGCATCAAAGAGAAGATGTTAGTTTTTGGTGAATGATGAACACCCATATGGATAACTTATGATTTCATGACTCACAACACCTCAAAGGATAGCACTGCAGTTTCTATAGTACTGCCTACAGTTAAAATAGACCACATTTTAAATTAAAGCACAGGACATTCTGATTTCATAAAAAAGCAATGAAATATCCTTCTTAGGCTATTGTGTCTTTATTGAGTCAGTGGGCTTGCTGCTGATTTGCACAGTGATAAGAAAGAACCTTGCCAATAATTTCTATACATTTTTTAAATGATCTTTGTTTTCTATATGTAAAAGTGTAAAATGTATAAAGGGTTCAATATGGTATTTCGGACATATATATTCCTTCATTTCACACAAAAGTTACACTGTATTGCGAACATGAGGGAGCACAAGCCATAAAAGTATTGCTAATATAAGGCAACATTATCTCCCAGATACTGTGCCTCTAAGGAACTGGTTCGTTCCAGTGGGATATGGAGCTGAATCCTCGCAGGGAGGGTGGGGAGGGCAGCTGCTGTTCTCTGTGCTGTCTGATGAGCAGCAGTTGCCTGGCGACTGTAGATATGGCACTGGGATCCTTTCTCACCTCTTTGTGATGCCCTGCTGCTCAAAGGATCCCTAGAGAGAGCAGCCTCTGCATGACATGCAGGTGTGCAAAATATATTTCTCTTCATCTGAAGTACATGGGTCACCTCTTTTGCATTCCTCAACCTACTGAACTCTGGCTAACTCTAAGCACCACCATCCTCAGGACAATCTCCTTCCCCAGCACAAAGCTCTGCATCAATCTCAATCCAACGGCAGTCAAAATCTCCCTCAACATTACCTCTGGTCTTTTTTTCTCTTCCCATTCTTCCCTGAGTATCAGACATGCTTGTATATCTCTTTTGGCCTCTTCATTTTTAAATCATCAGTCCTTGTGAGACTGTAAGGATAACCTCCAAATGCTTACCACACCCTTATCTGTTCTCTTGCAACAGTGGGCCCTCTAACATTTAGAGTTTATAGACAGATAGCATTTCATGTAGGAAGAATTTTCCATGAAGGAAAATCCTAATCCTTTCTAAAGAGAGGGCTTCTGTATGCATAAGAAACAGTGAAGAAACAGGACTATTCTGGTTCGTCATGACAGAAGGGTAAAAGTTGTTGTGAGAAGAGCTTAGGGGCGGGGTACAATGCTCTGGTCAAGGTGGTGGGAGGCTCTAAAGCTGCTGCTCTATTGACAAACCATTTTGAAATTCCCCAGATAATGAGGGCTAATCCAGCTTCCCCAAATTCAAGAAGACTGTAGAAATCTCTGGACTGTAAAACGTGGTCATATGGGTCTATATAAAGCATAGATATCTTTCTCCAACAGCAAACGTTGGGAAACTGGAACATTTCAACAATCTAAATATTTCTTAGATATATGTGAATAACACAGGAACGAATCAAGTATGTGGAACTGCTAAACACAGCATGTTTGATGGCTGCATGTTGGGTTCTCTGCAGTCTGTTAACTGCAGCTTTCATAAAAAAGCCTTGGGCAGTTATTGTGCTTGATGGATTCAATTTGGAAGAAAACCCCAGAAATTTGGCTTTGTTGGAGTAATTCTGCATCAATATTCAACAGAGAATAGAACACAATGTAATTTGGCAGAAGCACAGCTCTATGCATTTTATTTCAGGATATTTCATTGTATGTCTGTGACAATTTAAAAATAAAATTGGCTTTTATTATAAAATAAAATGTATTTTTGAAGGGAACTTTTAGGCTCATGTTGAGAATTTGGGATTCAGTCAAAAATATTTTGGGACAGTGTTTTGTATTTTCATGGTTAATCCTGAATGCTTTTATATTCATAGCCAGGTCTTTCTTTTTCATCTGCATAGTTTCTCTACTTGATCAACAGGACTAGACCTTTGTAATTTTGGGGAAATACAATGATAGAAAGAAAAGTTTATCTTGATGTTTCTTATTATGTGTTCCAATAGCTATAAAATACTGTATTGAACTACAGATAATAGTACAAAATGAGCTATCTAGAATGGTTAAATCTAGCCTTCTAAATCTGTCCTTTCAGATAAAAAGCTGTATATCTAATGTGACAAGCCTGAGGCATATTTTATTGTTATAAAACCATGTTTAATACAATGTAAACCTCTAATATTTTGTTTCTATCTCAGTAACTTTAAAATTAAAATGATTTTAAATGCCTTGTTTACAGATAATAATAAAAAAACCCCTTCATATTCAGATTGATTCAAATGGCTTGAAGAATTCATAGAATATAACCTTACATATGATAAACAATACACTCTTTGGAAAAGTAGTTTAGAACTTTCCTATTAATCCTCTTCATATCTTACTTAAAAGACTTCTTTACCTGAAATTTAAGTGATTGCTCCTTGTCTAGCCCAATGAAAAAAATCTCACCTGAATTTAGTGCCTCACCTGAGCAGGTTATTTATCTCTTGTGTTTGAAGATCTGTCCATTTAATTCCCTTACTGATTAAATGGTATCTGGTAATAGATAATTCCTGCATGTTGTCATGGCATGGGCAATGTCCCACAGGGGAAGACAGGCAGTGTTTTGAAAGGATATGAACACATCTGTGGTGTTGTGGCTTCTTTAATACTGTAGATATATTTCAGGGAAGGCTAAGGAGTCATTGACTGGATCTAGCAAATGTGCATTGTGCGTAGGATGCTTGGCCTGATGGGGACCCAATTTGATTGCATGCAGAGGAGTTTTGATAACAGATCCTTTTGGATATTCCTGCTCCAGACACAGTTATTAGCAAGCCTGGATATTTCACAGACTTTGAATGGTGTTCATTGAAAGCACAGATCCTGGTACTTGGGTATGTACACCTAAGTGAACTAATTTTCTGGAGGGTAACTGAAATTGACTCGTTGGGATCAGAATAACATCTGAAAATTAGGATGTGTGAAGTTTACTGATTAAGAAAAACTTGATTAAAATTAGGAAAGACACTAATGAAGCGTGGATTTTTTGTGTCACTATAATAATGACAGTTGTTAATGGAAGCTACATGTTTTGAGTTGATAATTCAAATTTTTTTTAAGTTCCCAACCTACTGATTCCAGTTCAGGAAATGATTCCATATGACTCCCATAGCCTATGTTATCAGAATTTGCAGATACACCTCCTGCTACCTCTTGTATTGAACCCACACAAGCAAGACATTGGGAGAACATAGAAGATGCTGGATGGAGTTATATTATAGATCCACCTACTTCAGTATTCAGTCTCTGACATGCCTCCAAGGGTGGATGCAAGGTGAAGAGTAGGCGAACAAGCAAAAAGAATATGATACTTTTTTGAGCAGCCTCCCCTATTCTATGACTCAGAGAGATCTTCAAGGAGTCTTCTTGCCTCAGACTGGTGAGATTTGTTTTAGATCATTCATATTCTGCAAAGCTTTGAATGAAAGTTTGTTTCTGATTTTTCCTTCCTTATTTTGAAGTCTGAATTCCTTCTCTTTTTTATATAATTGCTAACAATTCTTAAGTTACTTATTTTAATAAAGAACATAGTTTTTTAACCTCATTGCTCTATTATACTGTTTCTTCTGAGCTTTACAATACTGAAATACACTGAACCTAAAGATTGCAATGGACTATGATAGATTGTGGTAGGACACATTTTCAGGAGGGTCCATAGGACTCCTCCACTGTCAGTATGCCTCAGAAAGTGAGGGAAAGGCAATAAAGAGGATAAAAGTCGTTCATGGACAACAGTATGGTACAGTGGATATAGTCCTTTTTTCCTTCTGTGTTTATGTTTCTAGAATTCTCTGTGCAGGTATGTCACCAGTTTGTTATTTTACATAGAATTATTCTGCAAGGTACAAAGGCTTACTGAGCACTCACTTGACCTGGTGTTGAATGAGCCATCATCTCTCTCAAACTGGGCATCTGCCTGGGTAAGTGTCTGCATCTCAACAGGATCAATTAGCCAGCATGGACTATTTGCTGCCTGGATGTTTCTGTTTCATACACAAATGGGAGAGACTCATCAGTATTTTAAAATAGGCTGCACTGTGGATTCTGTTTCATTTAGTCGCCCCAGAAGAGAATCTACATAGAGCAAAATAAAAGTTCCTCCTGCTGCAATTCAATAATATAGTTAAAATCAGGCTTTTAGTCTTAACAGAAGAGAAAGACTTTAGTACTTAGGAAAACAACTACAGGCTCCCCCCTGAGCCACACAGAAGGGGTTTCACATGACAACTGAAGTACTGACACACCATGTATCAGCTAATTCAAAGCTCAGTAGACATATTTTGATTTGTATCAGCTGGTCTCAGGTCAGACCTCTGACCTGAACCTGTATTTCTAGAGAATTTGAACTTCTCAAGCTTGAGCAACTTTTAATACCATCAACTCATGACCTAGAAGTAAAAATACACTTTGAAAGAAAGTAAGAGCAAGCAAGAATGAAGAACTCCTACATCTGTAGGATACATATGTATGGAGACTTGTGGCATTTTTCCCTTCTGGAATGTAGTTATTTCTACTCCTATAAGAGCCCCAGTGATTGTGGTGGGTTAAGTAGGTATTCATAATTTTCTGAAGGATCAAGGCCTGCAGAAAACAAATGATAGAAAGGAAAAGGGTTATGAATAGGTTCTGCATGGAGAGTTGGGAAAGGTGCTTGGCTGTTTAGGATGCAAGGATATGACTGCAAACTGCAAAGCAAGTTAATCAGGAGAAGCTCTATTGAGAATTGGAAATACCAGAGTTGCTATAAAAAAGTTGTTGTTTGCATGTTTCCATCTCTCTTTATTGCACTAACCACGTCGTTGGACATCAAACAAATTTCTGACTGTTTTTCTGTTCTCTTCTTTCATTTAATATATCAGAGTGCCTTTGCCTATCTTACCCAGAGTTTGTACATTAGGACTTTTAAACAGAAAAATCTGTTCCAATAAATCAAGTCTTCTCTAACTTAGCTGGCAGATGGCATCCCTGTTTATGGCTTTAGAGGGAATTTGAGAGCATATGTGTTTGATGAACTGCCATAAATGCATTCCTCTGTACCTGCAGCAGGAACGGTTCAGAGGTGCAGATAGCAGGTAATAAATAATTAATGGACACCAAAGTAATATCTTTATTTTCTTGCTGGAATTGAAGTGAGCAAAAAGTGTAAGTCATAAACTAAATCTTGCTTTAGAGTTGGTCTTTTCAATTCAGCTGGCTTTTTGTACTGATGACCAGTCGGTGCAGCTGAGCCAATGCAGAAATAAGGATCCCATCTCAGTACCTCGTAAAGCATCTGTGCTTGTTACTCAGCTGAATAGACTTCCCACTTTAGACAGCAGGAATGCTTGGGTGCTCAAGGGGGTCTTTCTACATGCAAGATTTGACACATGGCTGGAATGATACTATCCCTTCTCTCCATACTTCTAAATTATTTTCAGTAGACAGCTTGAAAAATTTCCCTTTGCTCATTTCATATAATTTCCTTGTTTACATAGTGCCTGTTAATGAGAAGAGTAACTTTCAGGGACTTTTTGAGTGATAGATAAGACACACTGAGAAACATTATGCTCCACAGGCAGTAGTGTGAATTGTAATTTCTCTGGGACCTTTGCTGATCCTCTTTGGAGTAGTTCCCCTCAAAATACTAGGTAGGGCTGGCAGATGTAAGACAAATAGCTTAAATTGTGTGATCTGATTTCTGATAATGCAGGGATGTTGGAGACATCTGTACACTGTTCTTATATGAAGATTCATTGGAAGTTCTATTTCACATAAAAAACATTGGTGGTTGCTCTGTTTTTTCTGTCATAAAATTACTGTTAGCATGTGTGCCTCAAGTTTCTGTTCATGTTTCCTAAGTTTGAGGTTTTCCTTTGTCTCTGGAAGGAATCTTAGCACAGTTAGCACAGTGAAGATGTGCTAACTGGTATCTGGGACAGTCTAATTTTATGAGGGACCAACCACACTAGGAAAAGCTACTTATCACAAGAGTCAAGATGACTGCACAGGGAAAGGCTTCTGGCTGATTGAAATAAAGTCAGAGATGAAAATGGGCACGAACAGTTGGATTCCTAATGGAGTACGATATCAGAGAAAATATTTTCATTTGAGCTTTTTTTATGCTGGCTTTACATTTACTTATTTTTAAAACATCATACAGGTTTTCAGGTGCTGGAGAATCAGTTGAACTGTTGCATATAGATGTGGCAGCAATGTCAAGATTAGATCCCTAAATTTACACGAAACCTAGCTTGTGATAAAAGAGAGATAGAAAAATGGATCATGGAATTTATGGATGTTACTTCCAGAAGTAGCAGTTCTGAGTAAACAGCAGGACTTAAGAGTGTCATGTGGTAAATACATCAATAAAAACAGAAAAAAAATTAAGCACAGCCCACTAGGTTGGCTGACAATGATTTTATTGTTATGTCAAAGAAATCCTGGATTCACTCAGATGAGAACAATTTCAAGCATTTGTCCTGCTATTTTTACTAATGGGATTTGATTGTCTAAGTACTGTAAAATATTTCAACATGGTGAAGGTACAAAGCCAAAAAAATTATGCTCTGACACATAACGTGGCTGGGGAATACCTGGGAAGGCTGAATTCTGAATAGCTAAGTGTACATTTTGCATTTTTATTGAGGATATGTTATTCATACAGTGGTGGCACAGAGAACACATAGAAAAGACAGGTAGGGTCCAAATGATAAAAGGTCTCTATCACCTGCCTGAAAGTGCTATTGCTTTAGATAACAAAACTGCTTTCAGCAAGGATTAGGATATTTCCTGCAGTGTTTCACTAATTGACACTGGTGCAACATCTCTTTATATCACAGAAGTTCATTCACTCCTTTGCCTCTGACAGTGGGAGCTGTGCTGTGTGAAATATCAAAACCTTTCAGATGTTAGAGAAGACTTTCATGCATGACAAACACAGACAGAGCATTCTTACTCTGATTCCATGGGCATGATGGCACTGGATTCACTGGGGAAAAAAAAAAAAAAGAAAAAAGAAGTAAAATAGTTTAAATCAAATGAAACTGTTGAAAGAAGAATCCTTGGAATTTACCCAAAGCTCCCTTGAGCTGCTGGGACTCATTCCCTTGGCTTTAATGAGCCCTGAATTAAACTCTCTCTTTGGATATGTTTGCCTCTTTTTCTAAAATTCCTTGCCAGGAGTGATCTTTCAGACCATGATTACAGAAAGCATTCTAGGCAGCCTTTACACATTAATATACTCACTGCCAAAGAAAAATTAATCAAATGTGTAATTAAATATATTTGAAGTGTTGTATCATGAACATTTCTAACTCCCTGACATCTAGCAAAACCCACAGATTCAGATGATATCAGCACAATATAGGGTATGAACTTGCTTTAACATTAATAGTGATCATTTAATGGAACTGACTTTACTCCATTGTTCAGACAAAGCATCAAAAAAACCCACCAAAAACCCAACAAACCACCAAATAAATAAGAAGGAAGCTGTAAATCAAGTGATCCTTTTGGTTTTTATTTTCTATTTCCTGTTGATATGGAACTTTTTCAGGATATGATGGTGTTTTCAAGCTGCAATGTAAACAGTCACGTCAATATTCTGATGTTCAAAGGAAAATACTCTCAATGTCAAAAAAAAGAATTTTTCAGGCATCGTGGATTATTTATTTATGTCCAGAACTCTTGAATGATGGTTTTGTGTACAGATTCAATTTTTTTTGTGTTTATGTTTGAAACACAGCTCTACAGCTTAAGGCCTCTAGGAAGTACTGTTTCTGAACTTGTATTCCCTTGAGTTCAGAAATACTTGTGTTCGAGCACACATAGGGAGCAAAGTCCAGTTCTTCTAGACATACCTTCCAGACACCTCAACAGCCAACAAATAGGAAACTTGGCCTCTCTAATTCATGCTGTGTCTCACAACCACATCAGAACCTGGGGCACAAGCTCCAGCAGCTGCTCCTGCTTTAAACTGCCACATTCTCAAGCTGAAACCTTTTCCTGTTAATCCTAGGTTTAAAAGCTCAGCCATCATCAACGTTTTCTTCTGTAGAGTGTTTCAGATACTCCTCTCCAAGAGTGATTATACAAGCCTTCAGATTTTTTTCAGCTTTCCCATTACAGGTTTTTTGTTAGCTTTTGACCAGAAGGGTTTACTATAAACCAGCACTGACACTGTATCTTGTTCAGTGCCTATATTAGCATTAGAAATAAAATCACAAAGTCTCCAGAATTTTGTGTCATTTACTAAGTGAAAATTACCAGTAAATCTATCACTGACAATACAACAGGATTTGGGAATTGATACTCATGACTGCTATAAAATGTGACAATGCTAATCAGGGATTTGTCAGTAATCATTAAAAAGCAATGTGATGTGATGTTATGCAGTATAATCCCCTAATTTATTTCCTGCCCATCTTCTTCATGACTAGCATAAAGTTTGCTAACTGTTCATCTCTTCTCTTACCTTCATTTACCCTGCTCTTTTTCTTCTCTTCTGAATGCAATCAGAAGTCTATTATTCCTGCAATTAGCTGAAGGGCCATGAAATAGCATGTGAGGTAGTTATCCCATGGCAGACACTAACAGCTTACTTACACATTGTTAGCAATACTTACAGCATATTTCCAGTTTCTCAGAGTATGGAGGGTGTGAACATGCACAACCATATTATCAGGATGTGCTATAGAAACAAGGACATGACTAATTTTGGAGCTGTCAACTCTGATCACTCAAAAGAGGTGAGGTTGCTGCAGCTCCATGTTCACTGGGTTAGCAGTAGTGAGGCTGAACATGTGTTCTCAGTAATCCTGTGCAAGAGACTGGGCTGGTTATTGGCTCCAACCAGGACCACTTCACCTCCCAGGTGCAGAGGGTGTGCACATCCATCACCTGAGGCTACAGCTGCTCATTGAACAAGATAGGGAAGAGACTGATGAGAAGCAATTCTTGGGAGGGGGGACAGTGCTTTTTATCATGCCAATGTCCTCTCTTACATAATGGCTCAGGTTGTGAAACCTTCCATTCTGGACAGTACTGGGACATCCATGCATAACCTGAGGGTATTCACCCCTCCTGATGGGCCATAAATGACTCAACGCTCAGATATGAGAGGTAGATGTGGCATCTTGGGAGATGTCAGACCATCAGAGACTCCTGAAGTAGATCACTGCATACATCATTCAATGTGAAAGTCCCCTCCCCCAGGGGCATCACCTGGGTGTTCCCACCTGAACCTGATCATTTATAACCCATTCACAGAGTTATGCTCCACACCCACAGAAATAATTAGAATTGGTGTTTAATAACACAACAAACTGTTAAGCAGGTGCACAACATGGCCAGACTGACAGTGTTGGTGATGGTAATCTTTTATTCCCATACATCTCTATTTCTCTGCACTTGTTCCTCCTCGTATCACCATTGATCCCTTCTTTTCCTGCCATTAGTTTGTCCCCTGAAATCCCCATTTATTGTACAGTCCTGAGCTGCTCTTCCTTTGCATCTCATCACAGCTCCCACACACCAGGGTGTCCATCAGTTTGTAAGATGATCCAGAGAGCCTACCCAGTTGAACTGGATCTCACTCCAAAGCCCATGGGACTAATCTCACCTCTGATAGCCCTGGAGGGCACCAGGACAGGATGTCCCTTTCTCTGATTAGGTTATTGCCTTTATTCCTCTAAGCTTTTCTGTGTTTGCGGAGCTGGGCTTTTAATCACAAGAAAGAGTAAAAATATTAAAGATTTTTCAAAGAATTGTTAGCTAATTTGATCAGCTAACAAAGTGAAATGGTGTGTGTCTTGAGGAAGTTCTGATGAATATTCCACAGTAGACATTCATTTTTCCAGACTTTCAGACTAAAGTTAGGAACTGATGTTGTCTGGGAAAAACACCCTTACCAGCTGCTGCATAGTACTTGTCTGAGCAGATTAAAGGTACACTTTGGTTCTGATACAGTGTGGCCATCAGGAGATGTGATGCTCACTACATCATAACATCCCACGGTTTGAAAAAACCCAATCCTCCCAGCCATCTTAAACTTCTGTGTTACTCTTCTGTACTGTTCCTGCAGCAGATGAAACATTGTCTCATGTGGAATTTTTGATAACTAGACTGTGTCAGCATCAAAAGCATGCTAGTGTGGAGTAGAAAGAAAAAGTATTTTACAACCACTTTGCAGTTAAAACCTTGATGCATAATTATTCACAGTGAATAGGATTTGTATTTGCAAGCCTTTTGATAAAACACGTGTCTAGATCATATCTGTACCGAGGAACACTGCATAATAAGATACTGTCACTTTTTTTGTATTAAAGTGGTTGTGAACTTATAAATAAAATTAGAAAATACAGTATCTGTCTTGCTGGTGCACTAACCTATGCACAGTTTAGCAATGAGGTTGCTGAGGATGGAGCCTGCACCTGCGTCTATAAAAATGTAGCATGGTGGGTGATTCTTCACAAAGAAGGAAAGAAACACTACTACTGATGAATCAGTAGGGCTACCTATTTTTTCCTACCGTATTTGCTAGACATCACTTTATTTCTCAGATGCACCACAAATGTCACTGAAGCAATTCTAGAATTAAAACAATATTGATCAAAACCAGTTATAGGAACTCTGTTTCATAGAATCAGACTATAATAAAACATTTGGAAAGGACTTTTCCAGGCCATTTGGGCCAACATCCCTCTCAAGGTAGGTCTGCTGACCAGGACTTTCTTCAGTCAAGTCTTGAAGTCTCCCAGGGTTGAAGATCCCCAGGCTTTCTAGGGAATCTTGTTCCACAGTTTTATCTCTGTCATGGGGAAAAATATTTTCTTCTGTCTGTCCAAGATTTCCCTCAGGCCAGTTTGTGTCTATTGCCTCCCATACTTCCACTGCAAATCCCCAAGAGTCTCTATGCATTCACTATAGTCTTGTATTAGATATATGAAGACATTAGCCTATTCTTCTTACAACTGAATAAGTCTTGATATATCCAAAACCCTATTTCAAGTTCATCAGTGCAATATGACAAATACATGATTTGTCCTCAAATCTGCTGTTTGCTTCATAAGAGAGGCAAACTTGGTCAAAATAAAATGTAATATTACTTGGGATCTCCAGGAAGCCACCCTGGTGCTGAAATCCCTGGGCAACTATGCAAGTATGCCGTAGCATATCCAGAAAAGAACATTAGCCTCCAAGGATCTGCCTGTTGTCTGGGTGTGATATAAAGTTTTTTTAAGTATGATTCTTCCATGAGTGGACTTTTTGCAGACATTGAAAGGTGCCAGATGTACTTTGCTTTGGAGAGAGTGAAACGGATCAAAGCAATATCCAAGTGCTCAGTGTGAAGTAGGAAAATGAAGGTAAATGAATGTCAGGCAGAACATGCATCACAGAGCAGCAAATAACCACAGGTACCACAGGCACAGAGCTACAAGTTGCCAGGAATAGCTTCATGCTAAACCAGGCATTGAATTTAAAACTGGATTCTAGATTGAGGCTTGTATTTATCATGGGAGGAAAAAATAAGTAGAGTGAACATTTAATGATTTGAGTCTACCCTCATAAAAGGATCCTTGAATCTTGACACAGAAGAGTAGGTGACTACTCTGACCTCTAATTTTACATTAAGGGCTTCCTGGTGAAGGTTTCTCTGTGGTTCATCCTGAATCTTGCATGGTCCTGTACTATCCATAGTCATTTTACTAGTTTGCTTGAAGTGCAGGTGTTCAAACTGCATGCTGCACTTCAAGAAAAAATAATGCTATATATATATTTAATAATCTGAACCATAACAGCTCATTCTAACCCAAAGAAAAGTTCAGAATAAGCACAAGTAGCACGGACATTTTGAGGTTTATGAAGCTACAGTTAGCTGCTGCTGAGGTGAAAAGAAAAAAAGCTGTGAACAATTTTTCTGTGACAGACTGCCCAATGATATTCAGAAAGTGTTTATTGTTTGTTTTCCATGGCTAAGGAATTTAGCATTGACATTTCTACTGTAAATTACCTATAATTTGCAGCTCTTGCATTTCTAAAAGGAATTTTTCATTGTATTAATATTAGATATCACATTACATGTTTGATGGCATATCTTATCCTGTATTGGAGCACAGGGACTGTTTCTCTGGGTTCTGTTTGGATACATCTTTTCCTTTCTAAATGACTAACCTTTTCCTCCCCAGGTCTGTCATGTTTACACCTTTGCATCCTCACATGAAAAAGATTTGTTTTGTATTCTTACTTGCTTCTCAATTTGGTTTAGAAAGTTAAAAGAATTCTTATTATCTCTGCAGTTAAGTTTATAGAAACTGTATCATGGATACAGAAATGTGACATCTCCTGGAAAGTGATAAACTTAATATGTTTTAAAACCCAGATCTTGTACGTATTAAAAATTAACATGCACTGAATCTACAAAGTGTGCTGATTTTATAAACCATATTATATAACACAGAGTAAAAAGTAGAAACAAGGACATGCATTCAAGTTCAGAAATTATAAGTCATCCAAGCAAAATAAAACTTAATTCCTTTGCTCAAGGTTGAATATAAGATATCACTATTAGCTATCACTAAGCAATTTATCACATTTATTAATAACTTGCTGTTACACTGGAAATTTTCCAAACATTTTCATATTCTAACTTGAAAAGCTATTAAGACTGAGTTTGGCTTATTATGAAGGAAGAACTTTGCTTTGCTTTGTCATAAGGTGATAAAATTTTATCATGTGCACACATAGCAGAAACAACACAAAATAATTAATTATTGCCTTAAATAAACTTCAGGTGGAAGTTTTTCCCTTATGCTTTTGTCAGTTACATGAATACCATAATGTATCTTCCAGTTGCCCAAAAACCAGCAGATAAATACAGTTGTTTATTTGTGTCTATCAACAGTTGAGAACATTCAAAGTAGTCTTGAAAAGGGGAAATAACAGGTGATCTTTATAAAACATGTTGGCTTGTGTTGAGAACTGCTTTCAGAAATTAAATTTATCAGGAAGGGAATGATACCAGCTTTCTGATTTCAGGTTTTCAGAGAAAAAAATATACATTGGATTTTAATAAATTACTAGATGCATACTTGCTCAGATACAATTTCTACTTTTCTTACTCACCCTTAAACAGTGACACAAAAAGATACAAGCTCTAACCAGATTAAGAATCACATGCAGTCATAAAAATGAGAAATGTGAAGTTCCATTGGCCGTTCATAATATCCCATTTTCAAAATAAAAATTTTAAGATATGAATTATGTTCTCTTCCCAAGAAGTGGGTGATTTGGATTCCACAGACCTGAGAAACAGATGAAAAGGTTTGGGACCCTGTTACAAAGTGAAGGCAATGTCACTGGATAGGCTATGACAGAAAGTCATTGATGGAGAGCACTTCTGGTCTCAGTAAGCTCCAGTCCAACATTACCTTTCCCTTGGCACTTACATGGAGATGAAATATGGAAATTCAGAGCCTGAGCAAGGTAAATGCATGCTTACGCAGGCAGCCACATCTGGGAAACCACAGCCACAGAAAAGCATTCCAGAGGAGAAGGATGTCTGAAGAATGAAGAGAGACGCAAAGAAAAGAAAAAAAGCAAACATCTGACAGCTGAAACAGAAAGCAGATAAAACACTTCTCAAGGAGACCTCGAAGTGCAATGAAAGTTGGATGAATGGCAAAGTTGCTTTGTGGAAAAGAGCTCCACAGCTAATTTGTCCTTCTTCTTAGTGGAACAGGCAGGAAAATGAGTCCTTAAACAAAAGACAGTTAAAACAGTCTCTCTTGGACAGCTTGCATGCACTGCGGTTCAAAGCAATATGATTTACAAAACACATCAGGGTAATACTGACTTACAAAACAACAGGCTAAAGGTCAATTAATTAAATTGCCAGGACACCCAGGATTCAGAGTGAATTAGGAAACACAAATGAAAAACTTGAGGATTCTCTAACGCATAGAGATTAAAATAAGTGAAATAAAAACCTTTAAAAAAAATCAGCTTTGTCAATTTTTTGATGAATACATGGTGCCCCTCTGTGTGACACATTTTCTCCTCAAATATCTGCTTCCCATATTTTCTATTGAAGCATAATTGCTTCAGCTAAATTCAATAGATACATTTACATAAGCATCTGAGTTTGGATCAGGAGTGCATTTTTGAAGGTCTCATGTACCTCTCTTTAGTACATATGGCAAAAGCTGTCTTGAAGCATGCTAACTGAATTTCTTTTGGATGAAACCAAGCTGGAAAATGGATGCCAGGGATTCACCTAATGAGCTCCAGTTGCTAACAAGCATCCAGCCTGTGGGGTGATCTGTAGTGAAACACTTTGAAGTGCACTTGACTTGGCCATCACCCTTAACTCCAATTATTGTGCTGGACAAACCTGCTCCATCTGGCCTGCAGTATTTGTTAATACAGATACAGCCTCAGCATGCACAGAAACAGGCACATATAGTGGATAAATGTTAGTATTTTTAGCTTGATATCATAGGGACTGAAAGCAAATTGAAGTTCTTTGCTGAGTTAGGAAAAAAAAGTCAAATTAAGGCTATTTGGAACTCCTGACACCTCTTTGATTGAAAATAACTCATATAGAGTGACTGAAGCATAGTTATATACCATGAATGAAATACTTATTGTCTTTGAGCATTTTAAGATCTCATATATTTATGTTAACTTTAACACTCAGAGATTCTTAGGTGATGTTTAACATAAGTACATTTCACACTATTTGTTTAAGCTTACTGTTGCCATAATATATATCTAGATATTTTAGAAGGGATTTTCTGACATTAAGGCAATAGTCAGGCAAAACAAAGGAAGAAAAAATTATATTTGTTCAAATTGAAGGTTGGCTGGCTACTCTGTCCATGTGCTTGTTTTTGCACATTTTTTTCTTCCCACAGATATTGAAACTGTCAGCACCTATTTTGACAGATGGCAGGTTTTTCACTCTTTTAAGCAACAGCACAATCTTTGCATCAGTTATTGTATCTTTTGTACTGTTATGAGAAGCACTCAAAGCACGATTGTGCCTGGGCAAACAGGATTACGAAGAACTATATTGTATTTTCCATGTGTTTGATTCATATCTCTAATCAAGAAACATTATTGCTGCTAAAAAGAAGTGCTCAGTGTTTTGTCAGTCTTTGGACTTGTGTCAGATGAAAGGTTGGAAGAGACCTTAGAGTTTGAAATGTCAGCATCTCTGTTTTGCAGGGGGAGGACCTCACTTCCTATTTCAGGAAAATGGGAAGGTGGTAGTGCTTTGTGGATCACACTAAGGGAGCATGATTTTTCAAACCTCCTAGGGCACATCCTTGTATTTGTCTAGCCTGGCATATGTATGCCTGCTTTGGTGAAAAGGTTTCCTAGAGGCCATAAAGAGAAATGCTGTTATAAGGGCTCAACAAAACCCTCTTCACACAGCACAGGGTCTATAAACAAGAAAAAGGCAATGGCCATGAAATCAATATACTACAATAATCCCTGAATTGGGTACCACTGCTCTGTGCTTTGTCAACTGCAGTACTCCTAGGGAACACACGTGCACATCAGTTAACTAGTTTAGATCAAAGGGACTTCCGAAATGACTTTCTTGATCATTGCCATGCATCCTAGAGGTTGTAGCCAAAACCAAGACTATAAATCTGCAAATTAAAAGTGGACTAATCAGGATTCAATGCATATTAGCTTTCCTTGAATCCATAGAGAAGTGTATTAAAATAATATAATAAAAACAGAATACAAATATTTTGTAACACTGTTTTGGCACAACAAGACACAAGGTGTAAAGGTTTTTACTTAAGAATGTGAGCAATATGCTCACAACAGAAGTAAAACACAAAGTTGAAAAGTGGATTATTTCTTCAAAGTCATGTGAGGGCGAGGAAGGTGAATTTGACTTCATTGCTAAGATTATCTTCATTTTGGAAGCTAATTGCAAATAACCATTCAAAGTTCTTTGTCAAGAATTCCCAAGTCTGTAGTAATAGAAAGCCTAGACAGAGATATAGTGAAAACACAAACATGCCTAGATAAAATTCATCAGGGACAGAATTTAGGAAGTAAATATATTCTAATAGAGATATCAATTATTTCATATACTGTTATTTCCACCAATGAGGAGGCCTAGTTAAATGCAGATTGCACAGTGGGATGAGGGGCGATGAGATTTACTAGAGTATATGGAAATTTGAATTTTAGGCTGATATTCATGAAGAAACATTGATATGATTAATTCCAGGTATGCAAGTGGGTTTTGCAGAACTTGTCCTTGTATCCTCAGTGCTTTGCATGGTGGAAAGGCTGGATGTTAGGAAAGGCATTTGTACTATCTAATGCATGGATTCCTGAGGTATTTCAGTTCACCAGTAAGACCTGCCAGAAATAAAGATGTGTTGTAAAAGTCTGCATGAAGTCAGGTTTCTTTTGCTGGCCTGTGGTTAAGTTCCATATAAAATCTTATGGGTTTTATGAGCAAAAAGACATTTTCCGCACCGAGGTGTCAATTTTTTTTCATAGATAGTTTCTGTAGGAAGCAGTGACGGTGACAGGAAGGAGTAGCTGGGTATAGTACTCCTGCGTTCAGGTCTTCCTGGGATCAGGTCAGACACTGTTCTCCCCACTGTGTCTCCACAGACGGGCTCAGGATGGAGGATTGTTGTCTCTCACATAGGTAGGTAGAGCCTCGCCCAGCACTCATGTTATCTTCTGACTAGGAAACTCTGTTTTTCTAAAAGTCCCAAGATTTTTTAGCATGTAATTAATTTTATATAGTATCTTTCCAATGATATCAGAATTTAATGGAAGTTGAATTTCAAATGAGTGATATTTTTTGTTGGTTCTTAAATGAAGTATTTTTTAAATTGCATGCATAAAAAAAGTAATTTGGATCCAATGTGTTATTTCTTTAAACATCTGCAGAGAAATGATTCTGTTTTCTTCAATAAAGAAATTGCTTCAACATTGTTAAAAAAAACACATAATTCCTCAATTAAGGGAAATACTTTATGTGTAATTGAATTCTTATCCAGTAATAATCCAGTTATTGTAATGCCATATGATTCCTTATATATCTATCCATTATCAGATACCAGTGATGGGAGCCACAAATAGAATATATGCTCAGGAAACTGTTGTAATTATTCCTCATATTTTTTGTAAAATATTTATGCATGAGATTTGCAAACATTTTTCTCATAGACAGTAAAGGGCAAAGTGGGCCCAGAGCTCAGCAAACAAAAGGCTCTTTTTGTTTTTCTTGGGGATTTTAAGGGCTTGAAGTGCAGTTGCTGCCCCTTTGATTATCTGAAGCCTGGGGCAACCTGCCTGTCTGTCTGTCTGTCTGTCTCTCTGCCATTCAGACACTGTTGCTCAGAACTTGTGTGGTTTTCTGCTGTCTCCACAAAACAGTTTTTTGCTGACTCACTGAACCTTGTGTCAGCTCTCCAGTCCATCTCTGTGATGAGCTGTGAAATGAGCCATAACCAAAATACAATCACTTGGCTGTGGCTTAAAGTTCAATAAAGCTTTTGTTGTGCTTATCAAATGAGTAAGTTTCATATGAATATATTTAGAAATATGTGTGCATGGATACATGTGGTGAGTATAGTATAAAACTGACTATCATGTTAACAGGAATGAGAAGAAAGGTCTTGCAGTCTTAAGAAGAACCTATTCCATATTATACAGATTTTCTGGGCTTGAGGGAAAAAATACTCAACACAGTCTAAGAAGAAAGAAATTACATTACTTTGTAACTTGCTTTTACTCACACTCTCCCAAAGAATGCAAAGTACTTCATCCATGATTCTTAACTACAATTTACCAAAAACTGGGTGCAAAGTAAAATCAGTGTCTGCTAACATTCAGATGTGCCCTCCCAAGAAAATACAAAAAAAAAAAAAAGTCAGATATAACCATAAAGATAAATGCAGATTCTTAGAGCTATGCTCCTGAGAGGACAAGACTGAGACCCAAGAATGATATTTATTATGTCTCGGGATGTTGGGGAAAAATGAAGGTTTCCTAAGAGTATATTTAATTGAAAAAATAGTTCAATTTACAGAATCTGTAAACAATAAAAAATCAGTAAACAAAATTGTAGGTTTATGATCCACTACACTCTAAGCACTGAACTGAAAATAACCTGTATCATTAATTGAAGACAAAGCAAAATTACCATAATAAATAGTATTGGCTTTTTGCATATTTGTTTGCAGTTCCATCCTTATCTGGAAAACATTCTGGTCTATGCATACAACTTGTAAACAAAACAGGATCTGTGGTGAACTCGACAATATTCTGCCAAAATTCCCATTTCAAACACGTATTTCTCAGAGGAACTCAATGTATGTATAACAGATATTAATTACAGGGGAAGATGCATCTGCCACAAGATATCAGCTCTCTAGTGGCACTTCAGAATGAAATTTTGTTACTGAGAAGTCAAATGCCAATGAATGGTTCATGTTCAAATCTGAGTCTTCAGTAGATGCAAATACAGCATTTGTACACAGCCCTTAAATATTGCCATTTGTGTGCACTTCCCAGAGAGGGCTGCATTTTCCCCCATGCTTTGCATTAAACGTGGGTCCCTGGCTCATGATGACCTTTGCGAATCCAAATATACTTAAAACAATAATAATAATAATGATGAAAAAATTATGACCCCACCCGGTGATGGCAGCCTTGGTAGAAAAAAAAATGGGTAAAGTGGTCTCAGGGAAGACAGTGGTGTTGTGTCATAAGTAAAATTATAATATATCTAACATCTGCACCAGCCAGTCCTCCTGTTGCTGTGAGTTAGCAAATCCAAACTTGTTCTGTTACTTGTCATGTTACATGGCCATGACCATTACCACTGAGCTTTTTCCGAACATTAACGTTTTGTAACATTAACATTACTTTTTAAAAGCTAGACAAACAAGATTTACAGGAAGCACTGTGAATTTTCAGTTCTGGTAATCAAATACTTCACTTCTTTCTCTGTATTCCTGATACTGAGCCTGGTGGCATATCTTTACATTAACTTGAAAAATCAAGGTGTTCTTCAAGAATTAGGAACTGTGGAAATGTTAATCCTGTTCACCTTCCATGTAAATTTCTGAAAGTTAAGAGCAGAATGATCTTATCTTCAGGTTAATAGAAGGATAATTGACAGCTGTTATAATTAAAATTGATTGCAGGAGAACATTATCCAGTCTCAGAAAATGAAAGCAAAGCATAGCAGTATAGCCAAAGAAGTATGAAGCACTGTGTCTTGCCCTATCCTTTAAATACACATATAAATGAAAACATGAACATTTATATATATATATGTATGTATGTATGCATATAGGAACTGCCCATAGTCTAAAGTCTAAAGCATTTGTAACTTATGAGGTGAGGGTAGACAAAGAGAATCTCTAAAAGCTATTCAAACAAATCATAGTATCCTATTGGTCTGATAGCTGACTTAGGTGACTAAAGCTAGGTGAGATTAACTGCTCTCCCTCAAGGGGTTGATGATTTTGATATTAATTTAATTGTACCTCACATAAAAATGTTCTAACAAGCCATTTATTATGAGGACAACAGCTCCCAGAGGTCACTAAGCTATTCATCTGTTGAAACTGGAGTTGTAACAGTACAGAACCATTTGGCATATGAATTGTGACCTTTCCAAATAATAAGAGCAAGTGACTCCTAAAAGAACATTAGTGAAGGAATCAGATGTGATTCCATAATGTACTGGAAGAACAATCCAACAATTTTGTTTTGCTCTTAGTAAGATTTATTAAGTGCTTGTGTAACTAAATGAGTTTTATATTTGCATTTTTATTAGGGAAGATGACATTGAAAGCAAACTTCTATGTAACCCACAAGTACTCTATTGAATTATCTGCTTCTTACATCTATTTTGTTCAATCCATTTTATGCCAGAAGCAACTTGGCAACATTTCTCTCTCAGTGTGGGTGAGTCTTGAGAAGTGTAATATTTATATGTAAGTATTGAATGCCTTGTTCAGAAGTTAGAAAGGTATTCTTACATACAACCTCATTTTCGCTTTCTTGACTTTTTTTCCATGGGTGGCCCCACAGAATGGCTTTTTGCATGCATTAGAGAGCAAACACCCAACATGCCATTTTTAAGATGTCAAGCAGATTGTATTATTCATTCATCCATGAGTGTTTTGATGGTATCTCTGTGCACTTTCTCAGATGAGCTATTTCAAACCCTACTCATCTCTATTTATAAGGCACCTCACACAGTTCTCATCTGATTCATTTGTACTCAGAGAATTGGTACTTGGAAGCAACAATACATATCTCCTCTACCTCCACTAGTTTGCAGTGGGATAGATGAAAGAAGAAAGGATGAGCAAGCATGGCAGGAGCAATTTTTTTATATATAAGTCTTGTCCCACTCCTGTGACCCAGCTTGTCCCACCCCTCAGTAGATAAAGACCCCTGTGAAGCCATCTGAGCTGGCTTTGCCTTTCAGGTTTTGAGCCCAACCCTCTGATCCAGACAGCCCTGGCCTAAATCTCACAAATGCAGCTGCTGCTCCATTCATGCATGTCATGCAATGCCTCTGCACAGATCAGTGTCTCCTTTCTGGAATGGCCTCATCCTGTGAGCTCTTCTTCAAGGGATTTTCAAAGAGGAGAAGCTCACAAAAACAGGATTTTGGAGAGAGCCCCAGGTGCAGTGACAGATGCTAGGCCAGCTGCAGTTCCTGCCCTGTCCTTCTCTCCATGTGGAGCATGTTTATTTTTAGAAGGTCATACTTCTCCCCTTTCCCTTCAATCATACAAAGACATCATTATGCAATTCAGCTTAAATACACTGTCTAAGCTCTCAGGATAATTTGCTTAAGATGAAGATAGTGTAGATCCTAAACTCTTGCAGTGTCATAGGCAGGAACCGTTTTCTTTGCTGATGGTCCCAAAAGACTTCCAGGTTCCCATGAAATCTTGTTGCCAGCCACACTACCCTTCTAATTGCAGGGCACTCACAGAGCAGTGCTCTTCCACGAGTACCAAGCACAAGCCACACAATACAATCTCACCCTTCCCAAATCTCTGGTAAAGAGCTGGATTCAGATTTTTTAATTTTACACATTTTTTTTCTGTCTCCATTGTAGGAGGTATTTATACCATAGCATCTCACATTCACGCTAGCCAAATTTTAGTCAATGGAAAGAAACAGACAGTAAAGTGACTCATCGGACGTGTGATTATGTGCCAGAAATGCCCATTTCTTTCCACAGACTTAATGGTAAATCAAAAAACAGCTCTGATGTAGACACCCTTTCATAAATGTTCTGATAGCCAGAGTCAAAGGAAATTTACCCAAGATTTTACACAAATATGGACATCTGCTATTTGGATTAGTATCTGAAATTTCTATGTGCCAAAATAAGTCCTAATTTCAGATAGAAACGCACTAAGGCCTTGCCCTTTGTAGTAAAAGATATTTTATTTCAGAACAGCTGATAAAGTTTTCCTGTAAATTTTCTGGAAAAAAATACAATTCTCTCCCTGCTTTTTAGCAGGTTATTTGGGTATTCCCATGAAATATAGTGAAGAGAATGCATACTAAGAGTTGTGGCATATTACAGATATACTAAATTTGCTGATTAAACCTATAATTTCATCAAGAAAAATGAAAGGAAAAAGCACTCTTATCTGCATATTTATGTATTTAATAATGTGTGAACTTTTTTTTTCTGATTGTTCATCAAAGGATGAATTTTTCAAATTCATTATTTCACAATGGTTGTTGTCTGTTTCAGGAAAAAAAAGAATGAATCAGGGAAGTCAGAATAACATCAAAGTCTAATTCTGGCAAATGAAGAGGATGTTGAGAAGCACTTCACCTTTATGATATGTGAATTGCATGATGAATGCATTTAGAATAATCTAATATTTATGACGATTCATGAATTAAGATTCTTTTACTGTTCACACATTTTCAGTATAAAATATTGATACACAGAATTTTCACTGGAGCTGTCCCTGCGTGGCTCAGGCTTTCAAACATTCAGTTCTTCTGAATTGTTCCACGTAATTTATGGTGTCAATAAAGGAGTTACTAATTCTTTTTCCTGCTGAAGAGTGAATACATGTATGTCTTCACATATAGAACCATTGATAGTACCTTGGCAATAACTTCAGTGCAAGATCTATTAATTAGGGTCAAGCTGAGCTCTGGCATGTGATTCAAGACTCAGGCAGGCCAAAGAGGTTCCTGCAAAGTGAACAGGACTTGCCATGCATCTCTGCAGAGCAATTTCCAACATGCTGTTCTGTTAGCAGAGGAAATAGCAGCACTTATGTCCTGGGGTCTTCCTGGCTTCCAGATGAGTTCTCTACATCTAATAGGTTAAAAAGCCGAAATAGGATGTTACTGCTCTTTTTTGCTGATACTCGATGGAGTGATGAGTTGTTAGTTTTTCCCTTAGCTTGTCAAATAAACCCATGTCCTGTTTTCAGGAAACTTGTGGTAATACAGTTTCTCCACCATCTGTTTTGCTGTCAGATTTGGAATTGGAAATAAGTAAGTGCCCTGGATGGGAGAGGGGCTGATTTGATTTGGTTTTATTGTTTTTTTAGTGAGAGATTAGGGTTTGGAAACTGGGTACTTACTTGTCTGTATGCATATAAATTGCATATATATGAAGATATATAAGCATATACTTTACATAAAATGCATGGGTGGCCTCAGAAGCCACACTCCAGGCTGTCAAGATAAAACTGCATGCTGAGGAGTGCAGGCATCAAATGCAGGGGTTTGTGTGAAATTTTCTGTCTCTCCAGACCATGGGCACCTGAGCCAGGGCTACTGCTGCAGACCTGAACCCAACCAAAGCAGAGGTCATACACCCCATTTCCTGAAAGAACTGAGCAGGATTTCTCTCTCATGATGAAGCAGCGAGGCCTGTAATCTCATAATAATAGGCTAAGGCTTGAGCTCTGGGTCTGTCTCAGAGATGGAGTTCAAAACTGTCACTTCTGTGGGTAGCTGAGAAATGCCAAAGAGTGAGCTGCATTCGTGTGGGCAGACAGGGCAGAATGGGGGAGAGATATCACCTCTCCTTCTGTGGTGGTGAGGTTTTTCAGATGGCAATGAAACATTTCTGGTGTTGGGAAGGATGCTGACAGCCTGCAGCACAGTTCTGCAGCCAGCAGAAGACCTGTGACCTGGTTTCTCTCTCCTGGAAAAATCTGCTTTTGAGAGGTTTGGGAGCTCCTATAGAGCATTTGCTTTCCAAAATGAATTGAGGTGCATGGGAGATCAAAAGTGCATTGAATGATGTGTAGTTAAAGACCACTTGATGGTGAGGAATTTATCAGAGCCTGCATCCTTCTGTCCTGGCTTCTCTTTGACCAGGATGAGGCTTCTGGAAAATATGGTCAGAAAAATTGGCAGTGTCAGTGGTATTACAGCAAACAGAATGTGGTTTTCATAATTGCTTCTTAGAGCTAATATCAGCAGAACTAAATAAAAACAGTCATAGTCTTGGAAAATTGGATAACTTTCAAGGAAAAATACACAAAATTGTCCAGTCTTATTTTTCCCCTGTGCAATCACATTGACTCACTTGTTTAAAGTGCTCTACATATTTTTCAGTGTGTTTTAGAAATGCATTAAATACTATAATTTACTGGAGGTAAACAACTCACTTTGGTGGTCCTTCATCTAAAGTTTGGAGGGGTTTTTTTCCCATTTCCTAACAGATTTGTATCTTTTTAAATACCTTTAATATGTCATTCTTAAAAAAAAAAAAAAAGAAATCTCATCTGGTACTTGAAAGCTTTCAGCAGACAGAATTTCTGTTTTCCAGCAAGGTCAGCATAAGGGTGCTGACAAAGCACTGGGTGATACTCCATTCTAGGTGCAACTTTCTTGAAAACTCTGGAATTTCTTCACTAAGTGAAGGGCTTGTGCCATCTGAAAAACACCATGGTGTTTTTATTTCTTTCCTTTTGCTCTTGGATTCTTGATTTACTTAGGAGGCAACAACATTTCTTCTGCTGTTTTCAATCTAGCTGGATGGATTAGGTCCTGCTAATACTCTGTGCTAATATTTTCATGTAAGAAGAGTGAAGGAAAACTCATAGGAGTCTTTGAGCAAGCTCAAGAGACACTCCTGCCTCAAGTTTAGCATATTATATGGTGGATGTAGACAAAGCGGTGATGCACAGAAATTGAAATAAAATCACAAAAACCCTCCTCCTCTCCCCTGAAATACCCCATCAGGCAAAATATTACCTGAAAAATATATGTCAAACCATAGAAAAGAACCATGTGTATGTTCAATATAGGCTCAGCAGAAGGAAGGACTTGTTTCTTTTAATTTGCTTCAGTAGATTTTTCCCTAATTTAGAAAGTTTTTTGCAATTAGATGATGGTCTTTTTTTTTCCTAAATTAATGGGATTCTTCTTCATCAGAGAAGTTAATAATAAAGATACCTTCAGGCCTAATACAGTATAATTCAAGTGTTATGATTACTAAAAGATGTCAGAAACCTAGATTTTCAATAGTAAGCTTTAGCTACAGTTGTTAAATAAGCATGATAATAGGGAGACATATATGCAGTGCTGCATCCTGTTTTGTTAAATATGAAAGTAAGTTCAGATGTATTACAGGTACACAAAGTGTGTTCAGAACCCATCTGTGATCCATGCTTTACTTTAAAAATATTATTTCTAGGACTACCAAATTTATTGATCTTAGAGAAAAATCAGTACTTGTGGAGGTTTTCTAGGCTTCCCAAATTCTCTCATACCTTAATTTGCTTTTCTGTAAATTCAAGGTTCTTCCACCTATGGTCAAGAAGCCAGGTGAGGGAGAGCAAACAAAAATACAGCTGGGCAAGTTGGCTCAGAGCCTGGTCAAACAGGAACAGAATGGTTATGTGTAGACTGACATAGAAGTCTGGGTAAGTGAGGATAAAACAGTGCTAGTGCCTCTTGATTTGGTTTCCTGTGACACAGGCTTTCATAGGCACTGATGTATCAGTGAGGAGCTCAGGAAGGCCATTTGATCTTGAATAAAAATAGAATAACCTTTTGTTAGGAAAACATTTTTTGGTGTGTGTGATTCAGGCAGGAGGACAAACAGAACTTGAGGTCAGAGTGTTAATTCTGACATAATTCCAGTGACCTAATGAAAGTTTATTATCCCCACAGTCAGCAGGAGTTCTTTGAACAAAAGCCTTGAAGAAAGCAATAAATAAGCTCCAATTTCACTGTCTTCATTTGTGTGCATAATTTGCTTTATGCTCGGAGGCACAGCTGTCTTGAATAATGGTTTGGTGGTTTCTGTGTCAAGTGATGAGAAGTGGGATGGATGAAGGGAGGAAATGGAAGATACTTATCAGCCACTCAAATACAAGAGCTAGAACAGAAACATTCGAAGGGGCTTGCTGTTCCTCAGAAAAAAGAAATATTGATGGGCCATTCACGTGTTACAACACAATGGCAGAAGATTCTTACTGCTGATGGAATCCTTTAAGCCCTCTTTCTGAACCGTCTTATAAATTAATTAATTCATGTGTCTCTCTCAGGCAAGGTTATGCCTTTAATGATTCTTGAATGAGCAGAAGGCTTTCATCCCTCCATATTTACAGAAGTCCCACTTGCTCATAGAAGCAACTCTTATTTTCTGTGCAAGTCCCAAGTCTTGTTCATAAGAAGTACATGTAGAATAAGGAGATCTCTCTAGTTATGTCAAAATTGTAGGAATGAAGTCTAAGAAATTCCCTTTCTCTCAAAGAGAATTTCCAGGAAAATAATGAGAGTTAAATCAGCTTTTCTCTAAATTAAATTCTCAAGCTCTGATTGGTCTTGCATGTTGAATAAGGAGGTCTTTGCTGGACAATATGAGGAGCTGTGGGAGATGAGAGTGTGAGAGCATATAGGGCATAGAAAGAAGAGTTCCTAAATTGTTTTGCAGTGTTTAGGGGCCCTGTGCCCTTAAACTGAGCTGTAAGCTTGAGGAGATATCTATATCTCAATATCCTTCCTGTCTGATTTATTGGCACATGCAGTTAAGAACATAAAATCTTTCTGTGCATTTCTGTGCAAAAGTAGCCCACGTCCTAGGAAGTGTCTCTCTGGACAGACAGATTTTTAGGGCTCCAGATCTGTAGTGCGAGATTGCTCAATTATGCTCACCATCACACTAACTTTTATAAAAGGCAAGGCACCACCTAAAATGTACTTTGGTTTCATTTTAATATTTTACCATGTTAATTTCAGTATATAAGACTAATTTATGCTCGTTTTTACCACTCAGGGGGCCATCTGTTTTTAATTTAATACTAGAAATTAAGCACAAAAGCTAAATTAGACACAGTTGGTAAAGTAATTCTTGGTTAATTGTTAAGCAGACATGAATGCCCAGAAATTAGAGACTTTCAGTATAATAGCTATCTAAGCTATGAAAGCCCAAGTTAAATCATAACTAAATGCAACTTTTTTCACAGTAGGATCCAAACATGTGGAAAGAAATCAGGATTTAAGACACAGCAGGTTTGTACTCTGAACAGAGGTGATTTCATTTAACTTAAGCTGAAAATTATAAACTGTTTTGGAAAATAATTAAACTCAATGAAAATTGCATTCTTATGTCTTTCATTGCTCTTCAGTTTTAAAATTGGAAGTATAATGATGTAAATTGATTTGATATTACTTTACTTACAGGATGCATTTGAATTTCTGTATCCACATTACCTGAGATTGTCACACAAGTGAACAAAGGGAAAATTCCTCTGGAAAATAAAAAATCCTGAAGGATGCTCTGTGTGTGTGTGTGTGTGTGTGTGTGTGTGTGTGCATGCATGTATAAGAAAGTAATTTTGACCCTTTCCCTTCTCTTATTACAAAATAAGTTTCATAGACTTGCTCACCAGTAAAAATAACTTATGCTAATAAAATTAATGAAACTGCACTTCTGTGGTGAGCACTGGAAATTGACATATACTGTGTGGTTGGTTGAAGTGGAGCATATAATATTTATATAAATACAAATATGGCAGCAAATGGAAAAAAATTTAGCTTGAATAATGACTATTTCTGTAACAGTGACTTTAGGTATAATATTTCAACAAGCTACATAAACCTAATTTTCAATACATTATTAGTTTACTTAATTGTGTAACATTTTTCAACATGGAAGTTTCTGATGCAACAAAGAAATACAGTAAGGTTTATTTTTACCAAAAGAGCAACTTTTGGTGCAAAGTTTTCCTGAAACCTTTAGCTATTTTTGATTTACTATAAGTTGGCTTCCCTGGAGTAGTATTACAGAAAAAGCCCGTGAAGTAAATGTGACAGCTCTCAAAATACAGAATTGTCTGCAAACTACAGAACAATTTTTCACCCTGCTCTAAAGTTGCTTTTTAAAGGGGAAAATTTAACTTTTGTGCTTCTCTATTCTTTCAGGAAATAAAAATATGGCATTCCGTTTAAGTGGAACATATATAAATGTTCACATTAGCTAAAGTTCTTTCAGAGCCATTACTGTTTTGCAGGAAAGAAGAAAAAAAAAACCAAACCCAAGAGAGAAAATCCTGGCAATGCAACTGTGGGGGAAGCACATCAAAGCTGCAGTGCATTTACAAATAATTTCCACCAGATGGCACAAAGAAACAAATTTAAATCAGCCTTGGCATGGACCGTTTTGTGATCACACGGAATGGGGCTAGGGAGAAACGAGAGGAAAACTTTAGGTATGGAAAGTGCAGAGCTCATAGGTATAGCAAATAACTCTCATATCAAAAATGATGAAGGAAGATATCATAAATCATTTATCCACAAGTGAAAGGAGTAGAAAATCCTCAGAAAATTCTTTGATTGGTGGGGATTTTGAGATCCACTTCCAGGTAGTCTCTTTTTGTTAAATATGTATACACCAATCCACAGTCAATGGAAACAAGTTTAGATTTTACGAGGCGAAATGGAGTCAGTCATCTGGAGCTAAAATATTAACACTGGATAGCATAGAAAAACGAATATATATAAGGATTATTTTGACAGGTCTTGCAGCCACACTTTAAGTATAAAGCCAACTAACCTTTGCCCGTAAATCTTGCTTGAATCGCTGAAAGCTTACAGACCCCATATCTGTTCAGGGATTCTCAACATCATGGGTTTTATTTCTCTGTTTGAATAGCTCAGAGATATTTGGTTTCATAATGCAAAGAAATTAGGATGGTCTCTGACTCTACCTATATCAGGATAATTATTATTCGTTTAATTCTTTTATTCATTCTCACTGGGTTTATAGTTCTCTACCACAGTAAAATCCTTGATGGATTAAATCCTCCGTGTTTGTGAACTGTGTAGATTTTGCAGATGTCTTTATCAAGCAATAAGGACATAATTGTAGAATTTTGTATACATCTCAGTCTCCAGCAGTGAAAAACAGATTTTTTGTTGACTTCTGTTACATAACAAGCTCCTGCTGGTACATGGAGTGAGGGGAAAGGGATTTGAAACATCAGCGAATAACATGCAGAATTATTTAAATGCAAATAAAGAGTAGATACATAAACATACACACAGACATACACGATTTGTTCTGGAGAGTTTCCTGGGTCGCTTATTAGTCTGCAAATGTCATGACACATGCTGTTTTCATGGATGCGTCAATCGATCAGCTGGATGCGGCCGGAGTGGCGGTTGCAACTTCAAATGTATTGTTCCCCTCTGATTGCCCTAATTATACAAGCAAAAGGGTCAGACTGCAGTAACTTCATTTGCACTTCAGTCCTCATGTGGTGCCATCTCCCCCACGCAGACAGAGATGGTGTCCAGCTGCGTCAGGGGATCACAATCCAGCTCCCCGATGCCAGCCAGACGCAAAAGGCACTTCAGCAGTGCTGCCAGCTGGGCTTATTTAAACCCCATGCTTCCTTCCAAACTTAAGAACATTCATTTCAAAATAGTCTTTTATAAACTCTTTTGGGTCCTGCTATTTTCTGATCAAAGCACAGTTGGTAGCACTGTGAGCCCTCCCTGAACTGTGAGCAGTTCTCAAATCCCACATGGAGCCAGTCCTCAATACCTTATTTACACTGCTCTGCCCTGGTATCAGTAAAAGCCAACAGGGCTATTTGTGGAGTTAAGGCAATGCCCAGACTCTTCGATACCACCAGTTAAATACAAGATAGGATGACCTATAATTCGATCAGTAAAAATGTCTGGTCTGGTGTGTTCTTTTGGAAAATGGTATCATGCAGCTTTACCCTAGGAAAGAGTTGGGGAAATAAACAGTTGCTTCTTTAGCTGAAAGTTGGAATTACAAACGTACATGGTTTGGAGGTACAAAATGTACTTGTCAAAACCAATTGAACGTAAATCTGAATTTTTAGGTATTTTTCTTATCCCTGGATGCATGGCACAGACTATTCCACTCCATCTGGCAGCTGAAAAACAAACAGTTAAGATCATTCATTTGTTGGAAACCAGCTGAGTATTGTAATTAGTCTTACTTGGCATTCACAAATGTTGCATGCATTTGGTCAATTCTAGTTTAGTGAATAGAATTTCCTTGGCAATTTTCAACCATCTTAATCACAGAGCATATACACAGACACATGCACATATGCATATGTGCACAGTTTATATATTCCCATCCAGTTGAGATTAACTGACTTTAGTATCATTTGTAAGGTTCCTATTTCAGAAATCCTAACTTTTGGCAGGAAGTCTTGCGCAAATATTACCACTTGGTTTCTAGAATGAAATGGGAGCAGAAATCTTTCCTGGTTTTCATAACGTAAAACAACTTGCACATTAGTGGTGATAAGTCAGCATGGCAATTTATCTCTTTTTCTAACAAGTCTCTTTGTCATCCTTCTGGTGGCTCAATATGTGTTTGAAATCTTCGGAGACTGACAGTAGTTTTTTTAATGCAGGGGAACATCTTTTTTGAACAATTTTGAGCTGCCATTTCTAACTTGTCTTTATCTGGCTGCCTTGTTGGAGAAAATATGTGAGCAATACAAAAGACTGTATTGGGTGTACAGAGAGCATCCCTGAAGTACTTTTCAATTATATGTGTTTGTAGTGGTTCCAACATGTCCTCAGAAAACACTGTAAATGGTACAGGGCAGTGACCAGAGGCTACCATTGTTTCAAAAAATCACAAATGAACACAAGGATGTATTAATTCATAGTTTTGAAGTAATGAAAAATGAAGTCAAAGAATAGAATGTAGAGTAGTAACACTCTTACCATGAAAGAAATCCAAGAATGGACTATATTATTTCAGTATTCATGCATTTATAGTTTCTAAGATTTCTTATGCTTTAGTGGAAATAAACTGACAGACACCAATATGTGTGTAATAAGAGTGGTAAAATAATGTTGAGTATTACTTGAAAAACTATGAAAACTACCATTTTCCAGTAATTTGAGAACTCCTCAAGCCAAAGTCATAACATGCCAGATATTTTGTAATGGTGTAAGAAAATGGGGCATTTACTTCACTGTTTTGAGGACAGCATGGACTGATGCAATTTCCATCATCTGCTGACTGTGAGTCGCTTAGCAATTCTGAAACTGTAAGCCCCAAAATAAATTAAGAATGTTAACTGCATACAAGAGGACTAGTCTGTTCTCAACAATATGAAGCATCAAGCACAATTTAGAGATGGGGCTTAAAATTATCCTGCATAAATCCGAATTTATCTTTCCTCTCTTTTAACAACAGATGGTCCAGAGTCCCCATTTCTTATTCATGGGCTTCTTCACTCTCTGAGTCTCACCCCATTTCCTCATTTCAGGAACTTTGTTTCTGAGGATTAGCAATACATAGAAGATAACACATTCATGGTTGGGAAAGATAATTTGAGAAGGAGAATTTGAGTGGCAAACCCTTTCACTGGAATTCTATGACAAGTTTTCAGTTATCTGGCTATGAGCCACAGAATGCATTTCCAGAAAGGACTGTACAATTTGCATTAATGTTATATGCTTAAGGGACCTATTGCCATTCTGGACTGCATCTGACTGAAGACATAAAGTATCTGTAATGACTTTTGCGCATCATCAAAGTATGAAGACATAAAGTTTCTGCAT
The DNA here is from genome assembly GCF_008360975.1 of Lichenostomus cassidix. Lineage (NCBI taxonomy): Eukaryota > Metazoa > Chordata > Aves > Passeriformes > Meliphagidae > Lichenostomus > Lichenostomus cassidix. The sequence continues at coordinate 35,775,348 of NC_139480.1, read as the reverse complement.
AGATTTTTACCTATGTGGCTGCAAAATATTTTAGCTGGAAACTAAATGTTATTCTGAACAGCCAGTAGTCTCAGCTCTAGCTCATAAACCTGAAATATTTTCAATGGCTGTATGGTAACAGGCCTTAGTCAGAGCTCTGTGGTTCTGAAAGAAGCATCCTTTATAATTAGAGCCTTTAGTCTTCCCTGGCATTATTGAAATACAGCTTCCTTTTTGCACATCTCTGAGTGACTTTTCAAGTAGATATTACAGATTTTTTTTTCATGGGGAATGCCTAGGAGATGGAGAACTCTGGAAATGTGTATTTTTTTCCACCTCTGCCACTGTCCTTCTACGTGACCTTCAAACATCTGTGAAGAAAATGAACAAATGCAGGATGACATGAAGCATTTTGAGATCAGTTAAAAGTTGCCCATATTACTGTCTCTCACTGATGCAGATTTAAAAGGCTCAACATTTGGTATACGAGACTGCGGTTTTTGTAACCACGGTTACAAATAAAGAGTCATCAATGACCCAGATGGGGTCATGGGGTCCTGTGAGACTTCAAATGAAACTTGAAACACAGCAGTTGGCACAAATATTTAGAAGACAGGCAAGTGCTGAAAATGACAGGTCTCCTCTGCAAGGTGACCTGTAGAGCAAGAAGGTTTGGTGCAAAGACAGGTGTGATTTAATTTGGCCAGGAACCAGCACATAACCCTCAGAGCTCAGCAGGCAGCTCGGCTTTAACAAGCAGGGGACTCTGTTCCCAAACTGGCAACTCAGGCTGATCTTACTGGGTAGTCAGCTTGGGATAGGGATAGGGCTGTCATATCTAACCCCTTGCTCCCACCTTTTCTCAGCTCCTACATGCAGAAATACACATTCACTAAGTAGGCCAAGGCAGCTACACGTTTTCTCTGTCCTTAACAGATGATTTTAGAATATGTCCTTCTTTTTCTGTTATGTAAGTATTTCTTGGGGTGTTTTGTATATACTACCCCAAGCCAAACAAGCAGTTACACAATCTGTTGGGGGAAAAAAAAAAGCATTCTTGTATGAATTTATTTATTACTCTCTTACAGTTCATTTTCAGAGTATGATAGCATAAAGGTGATATAAAAGGACACTTCTCAAATTACCCTGAGAGGATTTTGTTAACAACAACCAACCAAACTGAAGAGATAAAAACAAATACTCAGTGATGTCTGCCTGATGATATTCTGCTTCTACTAGCATGTGAAATGAGAGGTGGAAGGAATTAACCTAGAAGAGGAGGAATGACAGCAGATGAGAAATGAAGCAAAGCTACAAGTACTCAGGCTTAGCTAGCAGCATACGTTGGCTGAGAATTAAAAAGGGACGTGGGCATTTCAGAAAGCTTGGCAATATAAAATCTGAAGCTTTGTCACCCATCTCTCTAGGGAGTGGGGTTCAAAATGTGGGAGTAAGTGCTCAGATGTCTTACATTCTAGATAAGAGAAATTAAATGCCTGGATTGTCATACCCAACAGGAAACCTCAGGTATATGTAAAATCCTGTCTCACTGTGGACCAAGATACTTGTGTAAGATTCAGTATCTCAGTGAAGCTGGAATTAAGAAATAGGCTTAGGAAGCCAGAGCCTACTTCTGTTAAACTGTCTGTGATAATGGAGGGATTTTGTCTATGTCTGTACTAACAAGTAAAAGAGCCCAGAACAGCCATTTGACCAGAAAAGCGTGAGGCATGTCACAGCATGTATTTATTTGGCTAATCTCTTTTATTATATTTCTTTCCTGAAGGGAAAAAAAAAAAAATCTGTTTTAACTCTTGGAAAACATATCTGGATTGTTTTAGACCTGAACCATAGGAATCTCAGTTTGGTCAAAACGTGATAGGGGAGATGCTAGCACATAATGGGTATAGATAATTAAGGCCAAATGCATACCAGACCCATTTAATTTATTGCTGTAAATACATAAAAAATACTTGGCAAGGGAAGAGGAGATCTATTCTACGGAAGTACTTGCCCAGCAGGGATTTAAACTCTGTTCAAAACTCAACAAGGGGTTAACAGCTAAAATACACTCAGGCTTTCTTGTGTTTGGTGCTTGATGCTGCATCCAAAGCAATGCAAATATACAGTTACAGAGAGTCAAAAGGAGACCAGGGAGAAAGAATGTCAAACTCTCCAGCTAGAACACCCAGTTGGAAGGTAGCTACTCTACTCTAAGCACTGTTAATTTTTTTTTTTAATTAAGATATTTTCTGGTTATAAACATTGTAGAAATCAAGGTTTCAGGAACTAGGACCTCATATATCCCCATTGTTCCAGATACATTTCAACTCATTCTTGCCTGTCTGCCTTTATTTTTGGAAATAAGAGGATCCTACCCCTGAAAGGCATGTTCCATTTTATGTCTCAGGGAATTCTGTCATTCCTTGTACCTTCCCTCTCAGAAAGTGTAGCAAGAGTAGGAGTTAATAAAGTACAGAGCATCTTCAGAAATAAATACATAATCATAAGGAATCCAGATATTAACTCTTTAGTGTCTGGAAAGAATGACTTCTACTAATGATTTTATTTTTACAAAATTTTCTGTATATATGTATACACTTTGAATGAGAATATATAGAATTTCTCATAACAGCCCACTTCTGCATTTAGTGTTCAGTCCAGATTTCACTAATCTTTATAGAAATATTTCCATTGACTTCTCGTGGTTTTACACTGACATACTCAAATTGGCAAAAATTTCTGCTCTCATACTCTGAATTTTGGACTGGCTTTTTTGGTTATTTCTGATTACTAGGTCAGCCATATCTGCGCCTGCATTTAAATTAAAGATTTGTTTCTCTGTTTGATAAAATGTTTTTATAATTTATGTGGCCTTCAGTCTTCTGGAAAAAAATGTTTAATATAGTTAGTTCTGTTTTATCTGTCACTGGTATTTTGGTCTGTTTTGTTCTACAGTCCTTTACTACATGGTATGCATGAAAATAGTTTTGTAAATGAAGATTGATTGCCCAATATTTTTCATTAAATAAGACATGGTCTTCAAAAGAGGTTTCATAATTATAAATATAAATATAAATTTATATAAAAATGGTAGTATCACACATCTGTTTGAATTTAGTTATCTAGTAGCTATTATTCTTTTCCAGTGCTTTGTACACATAAGATGAATTTTGGGTTCACCAGATATATGTAGGCAAACATTTAGTTTTAAAATGTTGATTATCTTCCTAAAAGGAAGAAGGTTAAAGTGTTAAGGGAAAACTCAGTTTTCAAGGAGGTTCTTTTTTTAAAATTCTTTTGTGTTTCTTTTTTAATTACTTCTGTTGCTGCTGTTACTAATCAGCTTGTTTTGCATCATGCTAAACAGCACAGCTGGAGAATTTGCTCACTGATTGAAAGTACCATGTGAGCATAGAGAGTGGGCACCAGTGGGACTGCAGTGGAAATGACTTCAGAGAGATTTCAAAGGTATTATAAGAAGGCAACAATTTTTTTGGCATTTGATAATGCTTGAGGAAGGCAAGAAAGAAAAAAAAGAAAAGAAACCAGTGTGGGAAGATTAGAAATGGGACAATGTATCTGAGAAATAAGGGCAAGAAATGGAGGGTATTTTTTTCTTCCTGGACAGTCAACTTGGCAAATGCAGCTCTATGGCTGTGGAAGCACCAACTCATATATTAAAGGTGGAAAGTTTCCATAATGACCAGAAAAAAAAAAAAAAAAAGAAAAAATTAGAAAGATAGGAATGGATTGCAAAACAGTCATTTGAATTTATGCCTGTTGTAAAGATAACACCTGTGTTTCATAGGCAATGAATTGTACCAAAATTCTGGAGGCAGGGTACCTGTCTGGAGCGAGGAGTGGCTCAGTCTTATGGCAACAGCCCAACATGCAGAGAGAAAACAGAAAGATAGGACTTCACTTGCCCTCTTTTAGACCTCTACAGCTGTTTTTTTATATTTCTACAGTATGCAAGAATTAGTGTTACTTTATAGCATCAGTTTCTGCCCAGGTCCACTGTCACAGTCACTTTTTCATGTCAAGTGTACTGACAGCTGTACAAAGTGAGTTTTTGCTATATCTATGTGTTTGGGGCATAAGGCAAAGTACTAAAAAATAACATAAAGTAAAACTAAGGGGAAATCTAGGGACATTAAGTGGGTTTCTTTTGTACAGGAGACATCAGTAGCGATGCCCATAATTCACAGTTCTTGACGTTTCCTTTTGCAGGTCTCTGTTTTCATTTCTTTTAACTTTGCCAAACTTAGACTCTGAAGGCTGAACTTTCAGCTGCTGGGGATGGAATGCTTTATTTTGTTTACAAAATTTTAACATTAGGGTTTTCTTTTCAGCTTCTGAGGATGAAAGAAATGGGAGAGGAAGATCTTTACTGAGGTAAGTAACTGATGCTTGGCACACAAAATGAAAAGCTGGTCAGGTCCAGTTGTTCTGTCAAGGATGAGCATTGCAGTATCCCTGAGAGAAACTTCCTAAATTTGGAAAATTCACAGGGCTTTGAAAAAAATCTTTCCTTGCATATTTTTAGCAGTGGCTGTGGTGGATATGGGTGCTGCAGGTCCCATCTGTGTGTCTCCAGCACAGCTGCCCGAGCTGAACCAAACCAATCTGTTGCTGCTGTTTCGGTCTCCTGGGAGGTTTTGGGAGCCTCTCCTCCATGATGCACTGTTCCTCTCCTGCTGCTGCCCCCTCAGTAGGAAGGACAGAGGGATTTTATTTAAAAAAAACAAAGCAGAAAAATGCTGGAAATGCCTGGGATATCAGAGAGAGTAGATTGGGATGAAGAGCTTGGGACGAGTAGCCCATGTCTGGGGCCTTGAGAAGGTTGAGAAGACTCAAGGACAAACAGACTAAGAGCAAGGGGTGAAAATTAAAAGTAGAACTGGGAAGTAGGAGACAGAAATCCAGTTAAGAGCTAAAGAAAAAGTAGGATGTCATGCACTGAGGGACAAAAAGATGTCAGGCAGAGGAAGGGATAAAACTCCCCCTCCACAGTCTGAAGCGAATTGTGTAAACATGGAGAGATTGGGTGGGGACTCTAGGGAGAAACTAGAAAGAAAAGCTTGAATAAAAGGAAGTTGGTGCTGCATTGAGGATCCCTGAAAAACAGACTTGGAGTGGTAATGCAAAGAGATGTGCATTGATTGGTATGAAAGCCTTGGACACCTGCACTAGGACAGCCCAAAAACAAGGGGTCAGATCAAGGCAGTATAAAACATCCCTTATTACACCCATTTCCAAGAGGAAGTAAAGACAGGTTACAGCTGTAGGAAATTCCCTTCTAAGGGGAACAGAGGGCCTAATATGCTGACCAGGTCTGGGTCAAGGACATCACCAGGAAACCTCCTAGCCTGGTGCAGCACTCAGGCTACTACTTCTTACTGAACCTCCATGTAAAGGAAACAATATGGAAGCAAATTCTTGAGGAAATGGTGTGAAACCCAATCTGAATCATCAACTTTCATATCAATCTTCACAATAAGATTTTAATTTTTTTAATGGCTTTAGTAATACATCCCTCTACTTTTTATTGTGGGTATTATTTAACCATAGGGTTCCACCAGTGAAGCAAATTACTTTTAGTCCTTGGAAGCCAGAGGCTTATTTGCCAGGAAGAAATAAATCTACAAACTACAGAGCAAAGATTATATATATAACACACAGAGTGATGAGAGGGCAAACATTTTTTTTACTGTACACAAACATAGCTATTTTAATATCTGTCTTGCAGTTCATGTACTAACAAGAACATTCCCAACAATGTAGGATAATAAGCAACAACTTCTCCCTCAGTCCAAATGCTCTCCAGATTTTGGGTGTATGGTTTTGGCCTAGCCAAAAGGTCACCTTTTAATTTTTGTGCTTGAAATCAGGAAAAACATAAAGAAAACAAAGGAAATACAAAAAATGGAGCTTGAGAATAAAACACTTCATCAAATAAATAACATGTCAGACCTTTGAGTCCACTGAATGTGGAGAATGTTAACAGCATTGGCTATACTAACATTACTTCCACCAGCAGGCAGATTTCTTACAAATATGATCTTTCAGCTATTTCATTAACCCCACACTCCCACACAAGAAATTGAATCTTAAAGGTCATGTTTAATGCGTTCAGTGTTTTCAGATCATTCTAATTCCAAACCTCAAGCTTATTCTTACAGAGTAACTCTATTTACTAAATTTCAACCTTGAATCTTTTATGTTTTAAATATGTTTTTATTAGAATATTTCATTTTTGTTCTAAAGTATTCATATTCTGTATTTTAATGGTATGATTTCCTATTAATTTCTTGGTTTTATTCAGTCAAGAATATATATTTTTTAATAGTCAAAGGAAGTAATTTTAGGAGGAATCCATCACAGTTAGTAACAGTGACTGTTTCCTTAAGCAATGCAGTGTTCCTTAAGCAATGCAGTGATATTTTTAATATACATAGCAATGCATGATTGAAATTTATTAGTAGTAGTATTTTCTTTTTTACGTAAATGCTTTGGGTTTTCATGGCAAGGTTTTGGCAGCAGGGGTCTTACGGGGGTTACGGGGTTCCACAGGGGAACAGAGAAACACCTGCAGCCTGTGGAGGACCCCACAGTGGAGCAGCTGAATGCCCTCAAGAAATTGTGACCCTGCAAGAAGCCAGCACTGAGCAGGCTCCTGGCAGGACCTGTGGCCCCACGGAGAGGGGAGCCCATGTTGGAGCAGGTTTGCTGGCAGGACTTGTGACCCCTTGAGGGACCTGTGTTAGAGCAATGTGATCCTGAAGGACTTCACTCTGTGGGAGTGACCAGCACTGGGGCAGTTTGTGAAGAGCTGCAGCCCAGGGGAAAAGTGTGAAGAGTCTTCCCCCTGTGGAGAAAGGGGCAGCAGGAACAACACCTGTTGAACGGACCGCAGTCCCCATTCTCATTTCTCTGCCCTGTGGCAGGGTAAGAGGGTGAGAAAATTTGGAGTAAGGTTGAACCCCAGGAAAAAAGGGGTGGGAGAAGTTGTTTTTTAAGATTTGGTTTTGTTTCTCATTAGTCTACTCTGATCTAATTGGTATCAAATTAAAATAATTTCCCCAGGACCAATGTGTTTTGCTAATGGCGGCAATGGATGAGTGCACTCTCCATGTCTTTATCTTAACCCATAGGCCTTTTGTTATATTTTCTCTTCCCTACCCTGTCAAGGAAGGGAGTGATAGAGAGGCTTTGCTGCACACCTGGCATCCAGATGGGGTCAACCCAGCACAATAATCTAACCCATGTTTTCTTCTGCACTTTCAGATTCTCACAGTGATTTTCAAGCTGATGCCTACCTGATATTAAGTATTCTGACACCCGAGACTTTAAAGATATTTTGATGCCAAATTCAAAGGAATGAAAGTGATTTCCCCAAACTCAGGGTTTTTTGTTGAGAGTGGTAAATGGCCATTGCCTCCCTTTCATTTGTCCTTTTAGGCTGCCTTATTCACCTTTATTCACATTTGTCCTTTTAGGCAGCCTACACTTGCTTGCTTGTTCAAGCAAATGAACAAGATGCTACTGAGTGAGGTACATAGGACTCACTTTCAGCTTCAATTTGATTACCTAATTGTTGAAATTATATTTCTTTTATTTATTTATTTTAAATGAACAGACTTCATCTTTTTGGTCTTATTTTTTTTCAGATTAAGTGTGTGCATCAGAATGTGTTTATTTACTTACAATCTTTATAGCAGGAATACTGAATAACTATTATAAAAACCAAGCAGATTTTAAGTATTTTAATTGCAATTAAATCAGCTTATTGTTTTGTAAGATATTTTGTGAAACTGACCGAAGGGAAGAAAGTAGTTAAAGTAACATGGCTGCCCTCTAAAGTCATATGGTTAAGGGTACAGATTCTTACTGGTTGTGGAGGAAATGGAGGAAATGTAATAAGAAAATAATTTGGCTGAATTTAACATCAATTTAAACTGGAGTGAACATTAAGGATGAGTGTAATAACATAGAAGGGCAAACTCATAAAAACCAACTAATTCAATGATTCACCTGGAAGGGACACTGACTGCAGCAGGAAATTGTGTAGAAGGATTTTAGGTTTAAGAGGAAAACCAAACCAGAAAAATCTCTACTATTTATTCTAAGAGGATAGCTATAAATAGATGATGTTAAGAGGCTGAACTGTTTAATATCTTTTTAGCATGCAATCAAGTGATAATCACACTTATCCACTGACAAAGGGGAAGATCTCAACATTTGAGTGTGGGAGAAATATTGACTCAATGGAGGGCCTTGAAGACGATTTGGGAGTTGGAGTAAAGGACAGCTGAGCAGGAATTGGAGTGTTTAACATGGAGAAGAAAAGGGTAAAAGGAGTCCTGACTACAGTCTTAGAGAGAAGGTAGAGCCAGATTATTCTCAGGTTGCACAATGAGAGGATAAGGCCCCGAGAGTCAAGAGTTTAAATATGAGAAATTGTACTTGCTCTGAAGGAAAAAATTATTCACCTCAAGAGGTTGCCCAGGTGCTTCCTACCTTGTTTCTTGTTTCTGTTTTCTTGTCCTCACACAGCTGTGGTGAGAGAGGAAAACTGCCAGGTACTCAGAGCTGATGTAGCAGTCACAGAATTAAGCTTTGAGCAATAAAGAAGTGCTAAATTATCTGAAAGAATAGAGCCTGCAAGTCTTATTATTGCACATTATTGCAGTAATAACTTTAATTCTTTGCACTTCTTAGTATTTGAATATATTTTATCTGTGATTATATTGTTACTTTATCAACCATTACAATATCTTTTTAAAGTAAAAATATTATTTATTTATTGCTGTTACTGGGGCATAGAGAGTATCATGATGTCAGGTTTCAGGAGTGCTGTCTGTTGAAGTGCCCCAGGACCACTAGAGTGGCCATAAATTGACTCCAACAGTAGGATGTGGGACAACCCAAAGATGCTGTCAGGACATGCAGTCAGTCTTGCTCCTTCTGCCATGTTAGAGTACTTCGGGGAAGAGCAAAACCCCTCCATCTCTACTGGCCTTGGTGTCTGCTCTTGCTCATGCTCTCACCCCACTCTTCTCTGGCTGCAATTACACCTGCACAATAACATTTTTTTTCCCATTCTTCTTAAGTCTGTTGTCACAGAGGCATCATTACCATTTCTGATTGGCCCAGCCTTGGCCACTGGCAGGTCCATCTTGGAGCAAGCTGGCATTGGCTCTGCGGGACATGGGGAGAGCTTCTGGCAGCTTCCCAAAAAAGTCACCCCTGTAGGTCCCCTACTACCAAAATCTGGCTGTGCAAACCCAACACAAGTAGACCACTTTCACTTAAAGCCTCTCCATCAGGAAAAAGGAAGATACTCTATACAAAATGATCCAGTGTATTCCAAACAGCTGCCACAGGGTGTGTGCAGCACAGGTAGGTTGTGACCTACTCCAGATCTGCTGCCAGGTTTCTATTTAATTGGGGGTTAGTGCAAGGCAAGCCTGCGTTCCAGCCACCATGCACCTTCTCTGAGCTGGCTTCAAGTGAAACTTGATATAATCAATCTCTCTGAAAACACTGCCCTGTGTAGGGAAACCAAACTTGGACAAAGAAGATGAAGTTTTATAAAGATTGCCCTAAAAATTGAAAGTTTGTTTTGAACTCTGTTGTGCCAGAAGTTTGAGGAGGAGTAGTCCAGAAAAAAGAAAGGCTACTTTTAGGTTTTACAAACCCAGAGGATTTGGCCTTGACTGTCTAGTCCAGACCCTGAGAAATGAAGGATGGCAACATTAAACTTGTTGATTACTTTCTCAGGGTCTATATTAAAACTCGTAAGGGTTTTTTTTTTCTGTCCTTGGCCATATTAGAAGGTGTGTTAATAAACTCAGTACTTGGATGTTCATAAACCTTTTAATTCCAGCTCAAAGGTATTAATAATCAATATATTTGTATTTACTCCTAAGAAACCTTCACCTTTGTTCTTGAGACCCTCACCTTCCTGCTCTTCTCCCTTTGCTCCCCTAGACCAGATACAGAAACCAAACAGGTTTCTCTCTCAGCCTTTATGCTACGAAATTTGAGTAGAAGCCAAACCTTTTTTTGTGTGTGTGCACGCTTTTTTGTGGCAAATTCTCTGCTTATCCTCTTCTGAACCACTTTCACTTTGAATTCACACTCTTTGAACATTTGTGTTTAAACCTTTCATGAGATTTTGAATCAGATCTCTCTTCTCCTACCTGAATATATATATATATGTATATATATACACATATTTTTACTGTTACAAGATTTCTCTAATGATTCATCAGGGAGATGCTGCCTTTTTCATGGTATTTAACAATGAGAACAACTAAGCATCTAAAAATCAAATAAAAGGACTTCCCATCTTTATCTATAGTTTACTATTTTTTTTAGACTAAGCAGTTGCAATCTTTACCACTATGGAACTATTGTGCCTGATGGTGAGCTTGTTAAGTGTTAGGTAAGAACTAGTTCAAATTTTGGGATGAGTTTCAATTATCTGGGCTGAAGATAGCCTCATACATAGCTTAAATCCTTTACAAAAATGATGAAGAATTTACCTTCAGTACAAGAGAAAAAAGACTAACTTTAAGCCATAAGAAATTCTGTTTGGCATTTTGACTCTACATTACAACTTTTTTAAAGCACTAACTTAATCTTCATTTGATCAATTATGCACCCCAAGGGCAAGATATTGCAGTTTAGATTTATTTCTTGGTGCTTGAAAGTACAAATTCTCTGATACTGGAGATGGTGAAAATGCTACTGTTCAGAATGCTTTGACATTGGGAACATGAGTCTAAGATTCATTGTCCTGCTGCTTCAGTCATTCACATTAGTGACAGGTGATAGCAAACCATGAATCAACAATAGTGTTAGTGACATCTTCCTTCTGTTGGGTAACTTGGTTCCATTTAAAGGTGCATTACAAGGTAGAATGGTGCTTGCATTTGGCATATACATTTGCACATATGTATTTGTGTGCATACCCATACATATATGAATTTAAAGTCTACAGGAGACTGGTGGAGTTCTGTGAGGATTAAGTAGGAGTCTTCATTTTATATCACCTGCAAATGAAGTACACCATCCCCAAGGCTGGTCTTGTGAACCTTGTTACCTCTACTAGGTGAAGTTTGGCCTGGTTGCTTCCTGCTAACCCCAGCTTTTATGACCCTGCACTGTTTTGTTTTCTCTCATTTCTAAAAGGTTGCTCAACTAGAGTACTGTACTTATTTTATTCCTAGCTGTCACTTGAATAAGTGACCTCCTGTTTTTCTTCTACAGAGGTAATGATCAATCATTTTCCTTCTCAAAACAGGGCTTGTTGCCTGTTGTTTCTTATCAAACCTGCTGAAAACCTTTTTGAGCACAAAGATGCTCTGACTGCAAAATGCCCTGAGTGACATCATTAATATGAGTAACCAAGCTGAAGATTTATTTTTTGTAGGAAGCTTGCCAACTACAGAAGCTTAGTGAAGGAAAAGTGAAGTCAGAGAAAAGCTGTGTAAAGCCCTTTGGAAAGCTGAAAATTAGTTCGTTAGATTATAGAGTTTTGTTATAACTCTTGATTATGGAGCTTTCTAATACCTCTTTTGCTCACTGTTTTGTGGGGTCCTTCAGTCCACCTCTTTCATACGGCCTTCTTCATGCTCAGATAGGGAAATGCATATTAATTCCCTTTTGCTGGGGCTCTTTCCTAATCAGACTGTAGACCTCCATTTCCTTTCAAGAATAAAGAAATTTTCTTCTACCTTAGTGTTGTTCTGGCAGGAGCAAGATGCTGGTCACCAGCTCCTCCTCTCCTAGCAACAGCTGGCTGTGCACAGCCTTCAGTGTGTTAGAGCTGCACCTCTCACGTAGGAGTAAATAACTCCCAGGAACTACAACCAAAATAAAGGATAAAATGTCCTCCACATATTTTGCATTTGCCAGAAAGCATCCTTAGAGAGGAAAGAAACTGAAATTACCCACCTGCCACAACAGTAGTTATAGGCAGTTAGCAGGCAGTGAAAGAATAAAATGAGGCGGGAATGAAACTCAGAACCTGTGACATCACACTTTCAAGGAAAGCCTGCCTAATGGTAAGAACATGGTATATTAAAATGATACGAAATTTAATGGTTTCCAAAATACTGGACAGTGATTAATTGACTAGGTAGTGAGGAACCAGCTTGGATGAGCACATTAATCACTGCAGCAGCTTGTCTGTCACACACTGCTTTCTGTGCATTGCCCTTCCTTTTTATATCTAGAGATGCAGGACTGCTAGACAATCATTGATAAAATGCCATTGGGGAAAGGGAAATAAAACTGAACAACTCATCACTGTCCAGTCACTCTGCAGGGAAAGTTTCTGCCTCAGAATTTGCAGGCCTGAGTTTTCTCCCCTTGGTGCAGAGAGCAGCAAAGTCCTCCTGTTCCCATCTGTCTCAGCATTGCTGTCTCTTTCCTGCTTCCCCTCTGATGGGGTACTGACCTGGCTGTGCTCACACAGCAGCAAGGGCCGAAGAAGGAGCTGGACAATGATGACTGATTCTGGACAGGGAACTCCCCTTACTCCTTCTGTGAAATCATTGAGACATGCTGAAGAGAGGAGGAGGTTGAATAGATTTTGTTTATAGGTGAGGACTGGGAGACCAGGAGACCTACAGGTAGATAGTTGCTTGTGCAGGAAATAAATACTCACATGGAAAAGATCTACAGAGAAGGAGCCTGAAAACCTGTATTTTATCCCCAGAGCTTCTCAGATTTGACAATACAGTTTTATTAATAACCCTTTTTCATTTTTTTTAAAGAAAATAAATATTTCATACTATACATATCTTCTAAGAAGGGATTAGATGTCAGGATATTTGAGTATTTGTAAATGCTCTAATAATACTAATAATTTATACAGTTGCAAAAGTCTTAACAAGCTTAGTCTCTTTATTCTTCTGTTATGCTGACTGGAATGGCAATGTGACAGCTCTTCTCTTAGATAATGCATCAGTCCCTGATCAGGCAGGTCCACTTCTGCAGGCAGGGGGATACTCAGCTAAGGACTGTCAGCTTCTGGCCTTTATATGTTGGTATAACCAATCCATGTGAACTAAAAATGTTCTGGACTAAGCAAACAAAAATGTGTAGCTTTGTAATCCCATGTAGGATGCTTTTTTAGATGTTTTCCTAATTGAGCTTGTGGTTTCCATCATAAAATCCAGATCTCACTTCCCAAATGGGATGACTGAATGTGGTTCAGGAAAAATACGAAATAATTTGAAAGTTGAACGAAGGTAAATTAAGTATTTTTCATCCACATATGGCACGAACCAAACAGAAGCAGGTGTATTTTGTGCTTTATGTAAGCCATATTTTACATGCGGGGTCTGTCACAGTGATATCTGTGCAGCAGAAGGTTAGAGAAAAAGAAGAGAAATGGTCTGCCTTTCTGGCAGGCACAGGTTACTCCAATTAACACTTTATTATTTCAAAAGTAATGTTCATGCCACATTGCTAGATTTGGGGTTGACTATCCATTATTCTAAGTCCTCTGATGGAGAGATGGTAACTGGAGACAATGCCAAGAAAGATGACTCAGATCCAGATCTAGGTTCAGATTCCAGCTTGCTCCCAGCCTCGATGCACTGTGTGCTGGAAGCATGGCTTGAACCTCATCAAATTGTGAGAAACTCCAGGCTTTCAGCAATCATTAGTCATGTAATATTCACAAAACAAATGAAGCAAACAAATCTATTTTCACACGAGTGCTGCTGGTAACAGAAACCGGTAGATGAGAAATCTGAGACTATCACATTTATTGTAGGGTTCCTTCCCTGTCAAAAGGTTTTTCAGTTTGCTTGAAGTATTTGCAGCTGTTAAGTGCAAAATTTTACAGGAGTGGAATGTGGGCTTGATGTAGCAGCAATGATTTGGAAGGCTGGGAAAAGAAGCTATAAAAGTCTTTTGATGGTTCTGTAGGAGGTACTGCATAGGGGCATAACTTCTGATTACATGTGAGTTTTTTTATTTGTTTTCTTGTTTACTGAAGGTTCTATAATATTCAAAGCTGGATCAAGCTGCAGGACTTGGTTTCTCTGTCATGTAAATGTGACTACTATGATGCTTTACCTCTTTCTCTCTTGCTCTACCTCACATAATCTGCACTCAAACGTTTTTTTAGGTCACCCAACTAAATGGTTATGAAAGCTATAAAGGAGGTGAACAGGCTTTTTATTCCTTACTTGAAATGCTTGCCATTCCCATTTGAAGTCAGATGAAACAGTATTTCATACACATCGGTGAGAATCTGGCTGTGTCTGGGGAACTGAGTGAAAATATCCTTGCTCTAAAAAATCAGCTACAGACATGCTCAATTTTGTTAACATTTGGTCTTTGCAAACAAAAAAAAATAACTATGTGTGTAATTTCTTTGTGAAAATGCTAATCCACAAAAAACAGAGATGTCACTATTTCACGTGTATTTTCAGAGAACAGAATAAATATGAGTAAAACAGTCATTTTTGCAATATAAATAATGAATTTCATATATGTGAAAAAAATGGAAGGATTGCTTGTCAGCTCTTCAACTGGACTGTTTATCAAACAATTGTAGATTATATTGTACAGAAAATGGGAAATAAAACTGTAAAGAATATATTAAACAAAAATTTGCTGAATATAATTTCTATGGAACAATTCCAGCATCTCCTCATAAAATGTGAATGTGGCTACAGTTCTGTATTGATCAGATGCAAGATCTGGAGACGTCAAACCACAGGGCTCATCTCTTTTATATTTGCCTTTTATCATAGCTGACTCTTTCAGATTCATATTTTCTCTGACAATGGAAAGAAAATTCTGTATAACAAAGTTCGTAACTGTGAAAGTTTCTATTGTTGACCAAATGTAACACAACAATATACCTAATCATTAAAATACCAGAAACATAATATCAAATTAATCATGCAACTTAATGGACCATTATAATACAGTGAATTATTTAAATCCATATTATCCCCATTATAAAAATATTATGTGATGTACAAAGCACTATAAAAGCATCTGAAAAACTCCAGTTTTTGAAAAAAACAATTGCATTACTATTTATCTACTTGAATGCCTGAATGGAAGAAATTTCCATGAACTGAAATGAGTTTTGATTTTTGTCATGAGAGTGTTATACACCTATCTGCTTAAGTAGGATTCTCCATGTCATGTTCAAACAGAAATCTGATTATCTACTGTCATGTAAATGAAGCATGAACTTTTTGAAAATATTGATAATCACAGCACACAGACTGTATTTTGGAAGTAACAGCATCCCATTTATTTTAGTCATCCATCATATTTCAGTAAATTCATCTGCCAGAGGAGGAGAGGTATTGCAGGTGTAGTGCATAACCACATGTAAGGCTGATAAAATATTAAAGGAGGGTGTGGTGGTGTGTGGGGTTTATTTTCTTATCCGTATTTGTTCTGTCCTGACTAAAACATTCTCATTATGTGTACAGGATATCACTATCTCAGTCACTGCTAGTAGTAAATGAAATATATTCACACAACTTTTGGGATAATTTTTATGAAATTTTTCCTCAAATGGATGTACTGTCCTTTTTCTTCATAGTTCCCATATTGCCATGAATACTCACTTTAGTTGGATATTAAAGAAGAGTTTTTCTTTCCATCAGCACCTGTACTTGACCTTGTTCTGGCATACCCAGAAGGTGGGTCCTTTGTTTTCTTCCCTGCTGTACCATAGGTGAGTCTCCATAGCATTTAGCAAGTATCTGAGAAATAATTTTGCTCTTGAATTAGCTGTAAAATATGCAAGTGGAATTTTTTTTTCTATTAACCCTCAAATATATATTTGCATCTTAAATGAACTGGATCAGAGCATAGGCCTGTGCCCTGCCAGGTGTGTTGCAATGTGTCTCCACCCACTGCTGTGCCTGGAGAAGGTTGGTGACAAGCCTTTGCAGGTGTGCTCACTGTGGTTGTTCAGTCCCTGCTTAATTTTGTTACTGCTCTGATGTTCTTACTCCCTTCATGTATTCCACACACACTGCTACAGTTGTTGCAAAGAACAATTTGCTGACTGAGCTCAAAAATCAGTCTGGTGGTGGACTAAAGGGAGGTATTGAAAAATTTTGTCACTCTTACCGAGCTGGGCTGATGGCCCGGAGGTGACAGCAAGGGAACATGTTCTATTCCTGTGCTTCTTTTTTCTCAGTGGTTCCTAGGATCTCCCCAATCAGTGTTACCAGATTTTTAAACAATTAGCAACGTGTTTGATCCTGTTATACCCTGCACAGCTGTAGGCAGGCTAATTTTCAGCTGCCTGCTAACAATATCTTGGGTCTCACAGGCTGGAGCAGGTTTCTCAGACTCCAGGCTGCATGCTGGAGCTTGGCAATAGCTGAACTATCCCACTGCAATTGCTCAGGCTCGCTAGCTCCAGCAGGCATTTTGCTGTCAATCTCAAACAAAATATAGCCTTTGAACTGCCACTTGAAGTATCCCAATACACATTTTAATTCTTCCAAACGCAGTATCATTCTGCTAGGTTCAAAACATAGTACTTATTGTAAGAGGAGGAGTTGCATCCTAGAAAGTTGCTAGTCAAGAGAATTTAGACACTATGGTAGGAAAATAACGGGCTCTGAAGTGACACTTAGAAGGCTAAAATAATTCTTAAGGAGTGTCAAGAAAAATAGAGAAAAATTGCTATGTCTGAAAATAGCTTTAGAAATACCATTATCAGAATGCTGTGTCGGAGACTGTTTTCATTCTTTAAAAAGCTGCTGAAAAATTGATGAAAGACAGGAAAAGAACTACAAGCGTTTCGAGCATTGAAAAACATCTTGTTCTGACAAGGTGTTTCTTGTTTATCCAAGAAAAGTTAAGGGATGATAAAAAATATCTTATGCAGGGAAGAACTTTTTAACTGCTGAAGATATGGAGAGACAATCAATCTAAATGTAACAGGTTCAAGTTCTTTATATTCACAACAGAAAAAAATTTAAATATTGAGCAAAATAATTAACAATTGTCATGAAATCATGACATGTCATGAAACGGACATTCACCATTTGACTGAGTTTTTTCCATGGACATGAAAAGCTAATTAGATTATGCACTGCAATATCCCACAGCTGATGGAGGTAGGGATGATCTGTCATAAACTCTGATGTGCAGTGCTATAGTCCAAAGACAAAATCAAGGTTGTGGCCAGAACCACACTTGAAATCACCAATTAAATTAAAAAACTCTGAAGATTGGAAGCATAATTTAGAATATAGACTAAGACTGGAAGAGGGTTAGAAGGCAGGAGTGTAGGGATCACCAGCACAAGCATGTGTTTTATTTTTGCTTCTGTTACTAGCACATCAGTTTCAGGAAGCCTTTCCTATACAGACTTTTTCTAGGAAGTGTTCAAAGGCATGTGCTGGTTTTTTTTTTCACATTAGGGGTTGATAAGCAGACCTCATTTTCGTACAAAACCTAAGCTAACAGACTTTTCGAAGCAAACAGCACTTTGTCTAGTACCTCTGAAAAATATTCAATTTGCTACTTCAGTATACATAACATAGATATCTTGTGGTGATTTGGACTGTCATAACACTGTCAATCTTTGAAATGTTATCTGCATATATAAAACAAGAACTGAACAAACAGAACAATTCTACTAGTTCTTTATGGCTGCACTGCTGCAAGGGTTCTTAGCAAAAAAACACCAACAATTTCATGTTTACATGTGCTCAGCAAAACCTAAAAATATTTCTATGAACACTGTAAGATAGATTTCCTTGCAAAAGGGAATGCTAAACAGTATGTTGGCCATTAAGTCAATTATGTGAAATCAATCAAAGGGCAAAGTAATAGCTGCTTCTTTGTTAGAAAAGTTTTGAAACATATGTTTTCTGAAAAATGCCAAAAATATTTGCTGTGTGACAGTGGTTGGGTTGGGATGGGATGTACTGTGCTAGGGGCAGAGCTGGAGCTTCTACCCGTGAGAAATATTGAAGATCTGAAATGAACATCTAATAGGATATCATAGTGGAACTTCAGGTCTCAAATGTCTTTCTTTGTAGAGAAGGAAGCACAAAAAATGTTTTCTCGAGGAATTATTTGAAACCCCTTCCAACCATTGCATTCAAATTTCACTTTAAATCTGGATTTTCTGAGTAGATTCTAAACTTTATCTAATTATAGACTGGTTCATAGAGAAAGGGTTAGGTAGCAGGTGCTGGCAAACTATTCACTAAAGAGTAAATGCTGAAAAAAGATACAAAAATACTTGCTGGCAAAATTTTCTGTAGTATTTGGTATAGATGAGCCTGGTCTGCACAGCATATGAATGCCAAGTTTGGGGCCTCAAAAACTTTCCAGAAGGCAGTGTTTGTGGGTTGCACAGGAATCCTTGGAGCACTGTCTCATAGCTCAATGCCTGTTGGTCCAAGCAATTCTGCCTTTGCAAGGACTGTAGTTTAGTGCCAAATGACACTTATTTTTGAACATCAGGTTTGGCTAACTAAAATAAATAGTGTCATGCATTGCAATTAATTGAGCTGAGGTCAATGTTGTCTATACAACAAGTTAAGAGTAAATAAGAATTTCAGTTTGGTAATAATAAAACAATAAGCTTTTAATGAATAATTAAAGGAATTCAAAACTCCTAACCCGAAGTACAGATAAACTTCACATTTGTTCTAACCCTGGAAATTATCAAAGCAGATCTGGCTTTGATAGTTTGAATACTATTAATACTGATATGTTGAAACAGTAACTTATGGGTCTTTCTTTCTGGGAAACCCTGTGCTATAGAATCATAAATAAACCCCCATATTTTTACACAGAATGTCATCCAGGGGATGACATATCACAATGCATAGATGCAAACCAGTCCAATTACTAAGCAGGTGACCAAAGCCAAAGATTCCTGAAACAGGGACAAAACAGTGCTGCTAAATTCAAGACATTTATCAAACTGTCTCACAGAAGTACTGTTAATCTAAACGTGTCTGGTTTAAAACGCTGGTAATTTATTTGGCTGTTTCATCACTTGAGAAGTTTGTGCCATTAGTATTTAATCATCTTAGATTCATAATCATCCTCTCTTCCTGCAATATATCTCAAGGACAATAAAGTCCTGCAGTTTTGTCTTTGTGCTTCCTTTTCCCCTTCAGTATCGGCTGGTGAAGAAGCATTTCAAAGATACTGAGTACTGCACTCTGCAAGGCTGTAACTTTTAGCATTATGAGGGCATTTTCACTCAGGAAGGCTGAATATTTTTTTAGTAACACATCATTCTATTTTCATTCTCAAGTTTCTTTATTTTTCTCCTTGAGATCTCTCTGAATTGATGCTGGGAGCGACATCTACTGAAATTCAAACCAAAGAATCATAAGATAATACATATATGAGTATTAAATATTTCAGTTTCTCTGGGCAGTACCTTTATGCTGAGCCTTTGAAATGTCAGTGCAGATTAAATCAGTCAGCTTGTGTTCTTTCGTTAGAGAGGTAGAGGGAACAAGTTTGCTAGGTTACAGGGAGGAAAAGAGGAAAGCTAGGCAGGCTCCTAGAAAACACCCGGGAAGATATCCTGAGCCATTCCCAAATATTTGGCCTATTGGTACTGAGTACTTGACTATCCTATAGGAAAATTATTTTTTATGGAGTAAACTGCAGGCACAGGTTGAAGATGAGAGCATTTAGAATCCTCTGTTCCCCTGAACTCCCAGAGGACTGTCTGCAGAATGCAGAAGACAAATCAAAGACAGAACCCCTGTAGCAAAAATTATATTTTGAGGAAAAAAAGAGAAAAACTAGAGGAAAACTTGGTGGAATTGAAGTACATTTGGGGATATGTTGCCCAGATGCCAAGACACCAACAGAAGGACTGTGTAGAGAAAAGCAGTTTCCACAAGTAATTCATGCCAGAAATGATAGAAGATTTATCTCCCCAGTATCACATATACAAAGCTTGTGAGCACAACCCAAAATGTTAATATGAACTTCAGTTTTGGGAACTTTACTTTGACTTAATTTACTCTAAATTGCTTCTTGTTTCACTTATAGTTCTTTGTAACAGAGAGGACTTACACAACTTTTCCCCTGATCTCTACTGAAAATAAAGATTTAAGGGAGAAATGTCAGAGTTATTAGAAGCGACTCACTGACATTGTATTAGCTTTACACCATTGTCAGGCACACTGTTGAGAATCAACTGGAAAGACTCCTAATGTAGATTTTTAGGATAGCCTTACATAGCCTACTTTTAAAGAAACATTGATCATTTCTTTCTCTAGAATGTCACAAATATTAGGAAAGGGTGAAGCATTTGAGCAGAGCCTATCAGAAGATGAGCATGGGGAAAGAAGAAATGCAAACCACTGCTGCTGCAAAAAAGGATGAGGAAGCATATCAGTGTTATCAGGTGTCAGATAAGTTCTTATCTGTAGTTTTAAGACTCCTGTGAGTGTTCTTCATCTGTACTAACATTTAACTCCTGAATCAGGGAAAAATCTCAAGCTTCACAGGTTTCAGAATGCTGATGTAAAAAAGTACCCTGCTTTTTTATATTAGCTTTCTTTTTAATTAGCTTTTAGCTATTCTTTTAGTCAGAACAGGCAGACCACATCTCTGCCCTGTGGACATAATAAATTTGGCAGTAAAAGTATCTTGAGAAACATCTATTTCTTATCATCTGGGAGGTCACTCTCTCTGAATAAATTCCTAGAAGTGTGAGAAGATGGAGTCCCAGTTTTCACTCTGTATTCTCCAGGTTAAAGAAAGATTTACATGACACTGTCACTTTGTTGTGCCAGTTTGTAACGACTGATTCCACCCAATTTAGATAATTTCATTTTGTGCAGTGATTAAAATGTGTAAGCTTTGTAAATCATATCTGATAGGTGTTTCTTCTACTAAGAAAAGCATATTTCATTTCAACCTACATTTCAGAGGCTGTTTATGTCCAGATGTATAAAGGTGTTTAGAAATACCTGTGGTAATGAAAAACTTTTAATAATGCACAGCTGCCCTACCTCTTTTGAAGAACATCACCGAAACAGCTATCAAATGGTTCAAACAATATCACAACTAATGCTTTTTCACTGTTGGATATAGTGTTGCTTGTTTTCTGCTTTGCAATGAGTGGGGCTTCCTTATTTGGAAATGAAAAATCCTGATGCATCTGTCTGAATTTTTAAAGATGTCTTCTATGAGCTGCTCAATACACAGGTAGCTTACATATTTTGTGTGTTTCTGCTAGAAGCTGTCAGACCCTTTTCTGAGATCTTGCCCGAAGGCACAGATCACTCAACCTATCTTGATATGACCAAACATGATATAGAACCATTTTCGTTTCAGTATGATGTCAACAAAAACAACAATTTAATCTCAGAAACTGCAAATGATCCTCCAGAAATGCCATGCTTGCTCTTGACTAGAGATAAGGAGTCTGGAATCAGTAGACTTCATATAGGCACTTAAGGATCCTGAATTTAGTTTCTTTATGCATCTCTAGGGAGCTAGGCACCTTTTTAAAGTGCTGTGCTGTGTGAATAGCCAGAAGAATATGTTGGATTGATTCCTGCACTGTGCTGCAGGTGGAAGCAAACATCTGAATCTTAGTCTCCTGTCAGCTTGAAATGCAAAGTTTTGGGGCATAAAATTTAAGATGTGTAACCCATAATATAGTGCAGCTCACAAGATATGTTTGGTGCCATAGATACAACTATACATTAATTAATTTTATCTCCTTTCTAATGTAAAAATAAATTAGTGTGTAAACAAATCCTTCCTTCCTCAGAATGCGTGCATCTGAATGCAAACTTGCAGTGCAAGTTTGAGAAGACAGATCAGATCACTTTTAATCAATCCTTGCTCATCACAGTCATTTAATTGGATAAAATCACTCTCATTCATCCTACAATGTTTCTGAAATTAAGTAGTGCTTAAAATGATGCATAACAATCTCAGTGAAATTCATAACTGATGATTAGCCTGTGTCAATACATCAGGAGATATATTTGCCAATTCATTTTAAGCAGGGTTGTCGAAACAAATTAGATTTTAACTATTTGTATCATGACAATATGTAGTATCAATATACATTTTGTATATATTTTTTGCTGAAGTAATCTTGCTTTCTAAATGTAGGAGGGTTTTTTTAGCTTCTGTTGAGATGTTCTTGACCTCTTCATTGATAAAAATTATGAATATTGACATCGACATATTTACCGTTTTATAACAATAGCATTTGGCCCTGAATTCTTGGGAGTAAGCACCTGTCTCTTGAAAGAATTTCTTAAATTAGGAAGTTTGAGATTACAGGGGAATCTTAGATCTTTTCTGAGTTAGGAGAATGTCTTGTATCATTAAATCTCTGTACTACAAGAAGTCCAGGGTGTACAGAATACCCATGTCCTTTTCACAGTTAAACTATGCAGCCCTTGTCTGACTTTGAACAATATACTTTACATCTTTTTGAGTTAGAGTGGTTTGTATACTGTTCTTATCACCATGGTTTTGGAACAGCTGCCAGTAAGACACTAAAAGAGTAATTATACATCTGTTTCTCATCCTTTGAGGAGTGTGTGAGTGGAGTTTTTCCTTTGGAATTTTACATGCATATTTCTATAGCTTTAAATTAGAAGAGACAAAGTCAAAGAAGAAGTGACTTGTGCTAATAGCAAAATTGTGGAGTTTGCCCCAAGAGTATATTTCCACGTCTCAAACTCTCACTGAGAAAGTTTTTCAGCTTGAGTATGAGTTCATCAGCGTTATTGTGGAAAGTTTACTTGTATTAAGGAATGTCATTGTGGATGTTGGTCTCTTTCAGAGCCTGAGGCAATACTGTGGTGTTTGATGCTTTAAAGACGAGGATTAGGAGCTTTCATTTGATTAATAATTAAACAACAGCCCCGTGTGAGAATGAAATTATTCTGATAGGTTCTGGTTCTTTTAGTTTTATTCCAATTTGCTGCTGTATGGATACACCTGTTAAGTCGCAGAAAATCCTGTTTGTATCCCTTGTTATTCAAAATACTGTATAATTTTGGTTTTGTTTTAAAATGTCACTTCCTGTGCATGGCTCAGCTGTCTGTCTTTGCCAGACATGAACAACCACGTGTGCATTGTATGCCTTCCAAAGATCTGCCTTCTTGCCTTACAGGGATTTACTAAATGGCTTGTATCAGAGCAAACCCAGGATGCACCCATGACTAAGTAGAATGTTTTGTTATTATATTTCTAATATATGTTACCTCAGACTCGTGTCCTCTAGTTCCATCCTGGTTTCCACCATCAAGTCCCACAGCTTTCCCTGTGCAAAGGTTTCTGAAGACTTCTTTCTAAAAGTAGCTCAGAATTAGAATTGAAACCCATCCAGACTGAACACTAACTGCTAAATGCTCTGGCCTTTACTTATAGACTCTCAAGTCCCAAATACAAATAGCAGGTGAAGTGCTGAATTCTAGAAAGTGCTGTGAGAACAGGAGGAGGTATCAAATCAGCAGAAAAACACAGGAAAACAAAGACACGTATAAATTTTCATCCCCTACCTTTGGGACAGCACATATGGGTAAGTATTCGTGAGCATGGCAAAAATGGCAGCCACTCTGTCTCCTCGTGTGGCAGGCTGGGAGATGTGACCTCTTGCCAGCTCGTGGGAAAGAAGGTAGGCAGACCAAAGGTACTTTAAGAGCCATGCAGAAATCATCCAGGACAGCTGAGCAGCTGTGCCAGAATTCCCCAGCAGAGACACTGGAGTTTTATCTCTGCAGCAGCCTTCATCCTGAGGAGCTGGAAGATAATGCAGAAGTAAATGAAGAGTATAAAGTAAAAGGGCATGATGAAAGTTATGCAGTTCCCAAGCAGGGATCCAATCTGAATGCCACAGTAAAACAATCCTCCACACACATGGTGGCTAGAGCAATTCCTGAAGGGAAGCAGAATTTTTAGGGATCTTTTTGTTTGTAGGGGCGAAGTCACTTTACACTGGATTGTCCCCTGTTCCTGCTGCCACAACTGAGACATGTCTGTCCCACTAATCTGGGCTGTTGTCAGCCTAAGAGGGGTGGAGTAAAACCTCATTCATATCCATCTAAATAAATAGAACTGTCATTTTTATCAGCTTCTGTTGATCAGCCTCCCTCCCTCCCCCTTGTCTTCTTTCCAAGAGTGATTTTGTTGGCTGAAATAAATCAACACATTTCTCAAGTCTAGTCCTCCACATTTAGCACAGCCTTTTCACAGAGATTTGATACAGAGGTTTCATCTAACATATGCTGCATGCTCACCACAGAGATATTGCAAGCTACAAAACCCCCATGGATTTGCAGTGAATTTGAAACCAATTCCTGGCACAGGGAAAAACAAAGGCAAAAGTGAGGAGTTAGGCTACCTGGAGCACACTTTCTTACCAATGGGTATGATGTAGTTGGTCTGCTTGATTTCGTGAGCTGCTGATCAGCAACAGTTTTCAGTGGGGTTTTGGGAAGGGGCCATGATTCACAAAGAAGTGCCATCAGAAGGCACACACTATAGCTTCAGCCCTGAAGCACAGGTTCAGCAGGAAATGTTCTTGTAAGCAGGGATCTAACAAAGCCCAGACATCACAAGCAGTAGCATTGCTCAGAAACAAGAAAACTGAGAAATCTATCTAATGCCAGCCTCAAAACAGGGATCACAGTAGAGGTATAACATGATTCTCTCACAAGCACTACAGGAGAGGAAAATAAAAGCAATCAATGCCAGCATATAATATGAACAGGTCTGCAACATCTCTTGATGCATCTAGGGATTTTTTCAAAGTCTGTCATATTCCAGGTAAGCACATTATAGGCTGCAGGTGCTTTATTTCAGGTGTGCAGCAAGGCCATGGGAAGTGGCTTCTGTTAGTGTTGTGTTACTCAGGAATTTATGACTGGTAGACTAACAACCAAAAGCATCTGCAACATAAGCCCAACAAGAAAATGACCTGTACAAAATATATGAAGAGTTTGAAAAGGCAAATTTTACTTTCTAGAAGAACTGAAGAATTGGCACTGGCAATCAGGCTAAAAAAATTGATAAAAATCAACATTTAGCATTGAGATGTTTCCCAGTCTTTAAAAAAGTCTGTTCAGATACTGTTCATGCATACAGCTTAGATTGTTCTTAGTTTGCAGTTTGTATGTGGGGATCCTATGAACAAATGACAACAAAGAGATAAATTATGAAAGTCAAAAGCTGGGAGTAAATCTTTATTAAGCAGCATCATGGATGAGGTGAGGGAACAAAAGGATAAAAAGAGAAAAATGATTGGCATAATTTTATAGTCCCTTGGCTTTGTTTGGTTTGCATAAGCTTTTATTTTCCCATTTTTGTCATCAAAGCCTGCAGCACCACAAGGTGGCAGTAAAAAATTAGTTATTGCATAATTTTTGACACCTGGTTATGTAAACAATAAACACACCTATTGTCCCAGTGTTGAACTTATGCAAATATCAAACCTATCTCATCTGTTATAAAAATGACACATATGGTCAAGTTCTAGCATTTGCATGAGAAAAGCACAAGCATTAGTCAAACAATTAAATCACCTTAACTCAAGAATGATGAATTTTAATTTGTAATGTATGCAAAGTTGTTCATAGTAGAAAATTCTTTAAATATTTAGAATAATCAACCATTTCTCTTCCACCTGGCAATCAAAATCCTTTAAATGAGGTAGAAAAATTTGAACACTAGCTCCATTTAATTTACCCTATGATACAGAAAAATAAAAATGAAAATGAGAAGGGATTGTGATGAATCTGCTTGCTTCTATCAAGTACAGGAAACTATGTGCCAAGCGGAGTTCTCTGCTAAGCCAGTTAGGAGTACAATCAGCCTCTTCAGGAATGAGTGAACATCTCAAATCTTGCTTCTGTCAGAGGCAGTTGAGATTCATTCAATGCATTTGATACAAGAATCAGCTCCTAAAATGTTATTGGATATAAGTGATTGCCCAAGCAGAAGGACATGGCAAGGGTCACACTGCAGAGAATTTTTTTGCTGAGATCAGCCAGAATTTCCTCTTGTACCTTCTTTGTTGAGTGCACAGGCATCAACTCATCCATCATTTCATTTTTTTTGATGCCTAGTAAGGTCTAGTAGCCAAGAGTAGTGTGAGGAGGGATCTGACTTTTCCAAATCTCATTCTTCAGTGTAGCTACCCTCAGCTGCTCTGAAAAGGCTGAGCTGGGTAAAGAATCACAATCCCAGGCAGAGATGTGCTTGGTGACATGCACAAGTAAGCACCTGTCAGCTTCACACCAAAGGAACATAACATCAGATTCTTGTGCATTGGCTATAATTTCCAGAATGTGGGCTATGCATTTGCTAAATATTACTTGTGTTTTTGACCAAGATGTGTTTCTACATCACACAATTACAGAATGGTGTGCTTTCTCTGAGGATATCACAGCATACTGAGAAGTAGCTCCACATTTCTATCCCAGCTTTTCAGATAAATTATTCTAAGTTTAAAAAAATCTTTACATGTATAACACTAAAATTTATCTTGAAATTACCATCCACAGCAAAACTTACTATTTACAGAGAGCTATAAAACTGTATTTCCCAGAAGACTTTAACAGACAGGAGAGGTCCAGTCCCCATCCTGCTGACATTGACATGGAGATCTGTTCTGGAATTTCAATCAGATCTGAGAAGTGAAGGTAAAATTTAGTGGTTATGATGAGCTGTTCTTCTGATCCTGCTGGTCTGTGCCTTACGGGCTACAAAATGAGAGTCATGTACTTGTCTGTCCCACCACAGTCCTGCTGCTGCTGCACCACTGCCTTTTGCAGAGACTCACACAGCTGGGCCATCAGCCCTTGCCTTGCTGCCACTGTCAATGACACAAACCGTTTGGACCTCCTACAGGATGTGGAGATCTGCATCAGACCCCCTGGAATGAGGCTGGCTCCATAGCCCTGAAAGCTGGTGGCACATTAACTGCAGATGCTGCCAGTGCCAGATCACGAGGACAGATCAGGAAGACAACCAGAGCACCAGCTTTTCCAAGGAGAGTTTCTGCTTTGATCTAGAGGAACAAGAGAATTATTTTCTGAAATTAAGGATGACAGAATGGCCTGTGGCAGAGCAAACCAAGATAAATAAACCTGAACAGAAGAAAAGCTGTTCAAAAGGTGTGCAACACTGCACTGTATTTTTATATTGCCAAGCTCAGAAAATAAATGAAAATTATATGGATAAAAGACTAGGTGGCTTAATTTTATTTTTTTTTTTTTAAGTTTACATTGCAATATGGGGAGGGGGATGGGGGCGGGAGGAGGGGATGGCAGTAAGAGAGGAAGTTCAAATAGCCCCTAAGGAACTGCATTTGAAATTTTTGCGAAGAAAATTTCCAAAACTACAAAGCCTTAAGCACATGTATTTTCCTTTGGACTTAAATTATAAGCAGCGAAAGATCAGAATCTGGATGTCCTGAATCTGCTTTCCTTTCATGATGGTATATAATATAGAATAAGTTTTTCAAGAAAAGAATAAGAAAATTAAGAGTAGGAATAAGAATAGGAATAGGAATAGGAATAGGAATAGGAATAGGAATAGGAATAAGAATAATAGGAACGTCTCGGGTTTGTTTCATACAAGTTCAGCTGCTGGGCCTGGATTGCTGACTGGAACCTCCCATGAAGCTGATGCACAACAGGCATGGTTTCTGAGAGGGCAAAGGAGCACAGAGACCTCAGTACCCTCCCTAACTTGGTCATTGCAGTACAGTGAACTCTTGCAGAATAAAGCAGAAATGAAGGAGGGCAGGAAGAGAGAATAAACTGGTGAAAAAATTGTTCTTGAGGGATCTGAGGTTTTACCACAAGCTGGAAGTGTGTGGCAGGAATATTGAGGCAGAACTGGAGGCTGCAGAATCTATTCCAGAAGTGAGCTTTAAACAATCTTTCAATTTCCCTTTCCT
This sequence comes from Lichenostomus cassidix, assembly GCF_008360975.1. NCBI lineage: Eukaryota > Metazoa > Chordata > Aves > Passeriformes > Meliphagidae > Lichenostomus > Lichenostomus cassidix. The sequence continues at coordinate 35,747,423 of NC_139480.1, read as the reverse complement.
CCTTGCAGAGTCAAGCAGGAGCACTGTAGTAGAGGCTCACCATGTGACAGCATGGATCCATGCTCCTCTAAACTATGGGATCCAGGTGAGCTGTACTGCATAAAGTATGCTCAAAAATCTGCTACTACATTTTCATATTTGATCACATTTTTGTAGCAGATTTTGTCAAATACTTCCACTGCGACCCCATGAATCCGAGATTACCACTGATGCCTTTGATTCATGCAGACATCAGCTGAAACAAATAAACAGGATTTAGATTCTATCATAAAAATGACAGCTTCTCCTTTCAGTTGGGGTGTACTGATACAAATAGCTTTTTATCTTAATAGTCAGAAGCTCTTCCATGTAATATTTATGAAGGATGTTATTTAGGCTATTCTGTACTCCCAGATGAGAGGTGCTTGAAAAAAAAATTAAAAAGTAATTATGTGCATTGTCACCAGGCATTTGGGAATATATTATGTGATACAAGAGGCAGAAAACATGACTTAACCCTAGAATATCTGGCCTTTTTCCCTGGTGTGAATATCACTTTATAACACTAAGAAAATTTGAGATGAAAGATAAATTAAGGGGTAAATGAAAGATGTTGGCAATTTGTGTATGTTCTAGGAAACAACATACAATTTTCAGTGCTAATATCTTCTCAAGTTCATAATTTTAATAATGGTGAAAGCTTTTATTAATAGCATTTTTAAATACTATTTTAAAATAATATTTTTCAAATACTGTGTCCAGGTGTTTCAAAATTCTTCTTGCCCCCTGGCAAAGGTTAATTGGATTTTTTCACACAAAGGTTTGTAACTTCTACCTAACCCAGCTCTCCCTCCATGCAGTGCTGTGAAAAATCAAAGAAGGCCAGAAGCAGATGTTTGTTGTGGTACCAGTGAGCAGCTCAGCCCCCACAGCCTGTTGCTCACTCCCATCTGATGGGATGGGGAGGAGAATATCAAGTGTAAAACTGAGAAGTTCATGAAAAAGCAGAAAGTGCATACTCAAGAAAAGCAAAATAAAAGATTTGTTCTCTATTTCCCATGGGCAGGCAGGTGTTCAGCTGTCCCCACAAAAGCAGAGCTCCATCAACTGTATCAGTTAGGGTTAACTGTCCCAGCTGTGTCCCCTCTCAACTTCTTCTATTCCAGCTTAATGGCTGGCAGGGCAGCAGGAGAAGCAGAAAAGTCTTTCCCCTTTGTGTAAGCACTGCCCAGCTAAAACACCCATGTGTTATCAACAGTGCTTTGGTCACATCTCCAGAGCAGCACCATAGGAGCCACTACAAAGAAAAAGAACCCTATCCCAGAGTTATTTATTTTCATATATTATTATATATTATTATATAATTTATTTTATATATTATTATCCCTGTATAATGTGACAAGATATTAGAATGTTATTAATATTTACTAGTATTGCAAGTTCAGACTGCTGCAGACAAAACCAACTGGTGTTAAAGTCAGGAATAGCTTCAGCTGTGACTCTTGGTAGTCTCTTTAAAGTGCATGTCCTTCAAGACATGCCTTTCATGCTTGTTTATATGCATTCCTCTGGCTCTCTGAATCTCTGTGTGTAGGATTTCCCAGTTCTGGCAGCTTCATGATAGGCCTGAGAATATAAAAAGCCAGCATGGATGTGTGTCATCCCTTCAGCCTGTGACCAGCTGGTGGGTTCATGCTGCCCAGCTGGTACTGAGCAGCTCAGGAATCTCCCCATGGCTTCTGCCATGTTCTGCATGCAGCAGCATAGGAAGGAGTAGCACCATGCAATGTCCATTGCACAAGTGGAGCAGGGAGTGGGATGAACTTCTCTCCTGGGTTTTGACTGGAATCAAACCAAGTTTCAGACAAGCAAAGCTACAGCTACATTGAACATATGGAGAAGGCAAGGGACAACACTGAGACCATTTCTGTTATGAACTGTTTATCTAGACGTAGCTTGAAAATACATCAGACCATGCTAGGATCAGATTGTCCATTTCTGTCAAAACAGGAGTGCTATTTACTGGACAGTTCATCTGGAGACCAGGTTAATTTCAGGACAAACTTTGAGGTGAAAGATAAAGGACATTTATCCCAGCAAATCACAGGCTAGGTGCTTGATTGTAAAATTGAAAACAAAGAAAAGAGGCAAAAGAAGGGGAAAAAAACACAAAAACAAAAAGATTAACCCAAAACAAAAAACCCTAAAACAAAGCAAAATCCCCCAAATCAAAACATAAATAAACAAAACCCCTGCCCCCCTCAGAAAACCCTACAATAACAAAAAAAGAGAAATCAGAAATAAAACAGAAGAAAAAAGAGAGGAAGAAAAAATAAAACAAAGTGCCTGTCATTTCTGTCTGACCTGAGATGATAGCTTTGTTCTCCAGCTTCCCTTCAGGATTCCTTTGCAAGCCATCACTCAGATATTTGGTTGAAGAGCCCTTCCGGCAAGAACTTCTCTGTCACAGTGTTACAACTGAGAATTGTTTGTTTCTTTTCATTAAAATTCTTATTTATACAGCTGCTCAATACATAACTGGGGGTACAAATGGGTAGCTGTCAGTACCCCAGTGCTCCCTGTTCGTGATATTGAATTTGCTGAGAGTATCCCAGTATCACGGTATTTCATTCTTCTCCTCCTATCTCAAACAGAAAAGTTATTTTTTTGGGTCTATGTGCCAGCAGCAACACACAAAAAAAGAGTGTCAGGTTTGTTTTCACAGCCATGCAGTCTGGCTCTGGCAAATTCATAATCTCTAATGCAAAAGCACAAAGGGTATTTCCTTCATTATACTTCATCCATCCATCATGCTGGCTAAACTAACCTATTCTTTGCATCTCAGACAAATCCTTTAGCTTACAGAATTTCAGTAATCACATATTTTGCAACACAGGTTATATCTAACCACCTCATTAATGCCACAGTAATCAGCTTGTGCAGAATTGTCTGAATTCACAGACAACTGTGATTTATAACTAATTGTGCTGGAGAGTGGGAGGACTTAGATTTAATACTGTGTTTGGCTTAGGGGGGTACTCAAACCACTTCCACATACTCACCCTAAGGAAATGAGGCAGGTAGCAATATATTTCAAGTACTCCAGATGCACAAGAAATATATTATGAAAGAAATCTCCTTATGTGGAATCACAATTTTCTTGAGTGTGCTTGTTTGCAAGAGAATTGGAATGCCATTGTCCATGTGTGCCCTTTCCATTTAGCATCACTTCCATGTTCTCTTTGGTTCCACATTCTGTGGACAGGAAGGAAGCAAACTGGGAACAAACATGCCATGCTCCTGAAGCTGCACTTCTAGTGAGATGCAGACTTATTTACACTGTGGAAGATCCCAGCTGGGTGTGCATTTGTCATGATTATCCATTATTAACCTGGAAGCAGGCTGTTATGTACCAATACTTCAGCAAAAGTGGATTGAGCTCTGTATTATTGTCTGAGGTAAACAGCACGCAGTCATCAGCCTGTATTGTATTCTACTAATTTGGCAAATAATATACTTCCATTCAGCTCATAAAGCAAAGTGCTACCCAACTTCAAAAAAAAATACCCAAACAATACTGCTTATTCACTGCCACAATGCAGTGAAATTAAAAACACTCTCATCAAGTGAAAAACAAATGACTTTTTAAAAGAAAAAATATGAATGTTTGGCAAATTAGGCATGCCTGATCTTGTAAAAAAAAAAAAAGATGTACTTCAGAATAGTTCTATTGAAAAATGTGCCAGTCTACTGCTTGTGGAATAGAAATTTCCCCATGCAAGAGGGATGACAACTCATGTGAAGTGATAATCATACTGTGCTAAATAATTGTAATCCATGATTGGGTTCCTGCATGTGCCACTTATGATCTCAGTGTTGTCAGCTTAAGAAAAGAGATTAAGTGTGATACAAATAGAGTGAACATGCACGTTGTGGCCTAGGGTCTCTTCCAGGGCGTGATTTATTTCTGTCCTCAGACAGGAATATCTTAGGCTCTTACCTGTGATGATCCACAGAGTGAGGGGGTCTGCGGAAGACCAGGCTCAGGGTAGTCCTGTGTCCAATGATGCAGATGGAGAAACAGCCCATTAATAATATCCCTCCTGCCTTCCTCCATCCAGGTTCTCCCAGGCAGCACAGTCCTTTGACCTGTCAGCAATGCCAATTACAGCATGTGCACTCTTTTAGCTCAGGCATTCAACCATGAGTTGGTAGGACTGAAGCTTTAAACTCTTCCTTGCATTTTGCTCCCTTTCTGTAGAAGAGGTGAGCCAAGCAGTTCTGTGAAAGGTGGCTTTTTTTTTTTTTCTTTTTTCTCTTAGAGGCTTGCAGTTAAAGTGGCATGCAGGATATGACATCTGTGTTGAGATGACTGACATTGACAATTTATTCATATTAGGTAACAGGATGAATTTCATAATAACATTAAATTGCCAGAGGTAAAAATTAAAAAGCTATCAGCAAAGCATGGTAATTTAATGCTAATGTTAGACTGAACCAGGCCCAGGGATTTTGGAGTTATTAATTTTATTTGCTATAATGGCAGCAGTAGAAGTAGGAAGATGCAGTCAAGAATTTATGTTCTTGCCAGAACATGGATGAGAATGATCTGTATATGCAGTAGATCCTGAAGACACCTGCAGAAGCTTTAAACCTGTGTATAAAGGCAGCAGACTTTCTGAAACCATACATCTTTTAAACATGTAAATAATCAGCAACTGTAAATCAGAGTTTAGTACTACCACCAAGATTCCAGTAAACACCCCTGAAATAATTATTTCTGCACAGGCAAAGGTACCACAAGCTGAATGGATAACCAATAACTGAAAAAAGAATGGATCATGATTATAATAATTTCTCATCCTTGTGTTATATCAGTTAGATTTCTTTTTTTCTGAGACTAACCTGAGATTTCAAATTATTTCTGTCATTAAAGGATCTTTATGTTGTTATTACAACAAAAGAACAAACTAGAATTGCATTAATACAATACTAAAAATCTCTAACTTAATTCTGCCTAAGTTAGAGGGATATCTGTGAAGTATTTCCCAACAAATAAAGGTCAAAATAAAGTACTTTGGGGACCAAATAAAGAACAAAAATGTAAATTAAAAGAGATGAGATCAGCTCATAGGATAATGCTCTTGTGGAAAAAAGTAAATAAATTTTCTGCAAATGACAATAGAGATTCTTCCAGAGAATTTATTTAAATATAATTTTTTCTACTGGATATAAAAGAGTTAAAGCCAAGTAGAGTGAAGAGGAAACCCAAAAAATTAAAATTCCAAGTCAACAATGTTTAACTCTATTACTTATCACCAAGGTGCCAAATTAAATATTATTTTAAAGTCTTTTATGGTGTCAATACAATGAATTCTGCCTTAATGCTGGAACAGTCAATAGTGAAAAGCATAATTACAGAGTGCAAAATCAGTAATATGCTTAATTCAGGAAAGACAAATTCCTGTTGATGATAGATTCTCAGATACATTTTACTTACATTTTAGAAAACATCTGTCGCTACTCATATTACAAGTTAACTGCGATTATCTATGCCCTTCTGCTAGTGAAAAGCACATTCAGGATTCTGCTTAGTAGAATAATATCTCTGATAGGACTTTCCTTTCATGATTTTCCTATCTGTTTCACTAATAAATAGATTGTTGTTGATAATGAGCTCCTTCTTTATCAAACTGCTCAATAGACTACACTGGTGTGTGCTTAATCTCTATATACATGAACTTTCATGAACTTTTCACATTTTTTGACTCACAAGACTAATTTCCTCATGATTTTTTTTCATTTCTATATGGAGATGTGACAGTGCTTGACTTAAAATTTAATTTTAAGGGAGGAAGTTCTGAAATGGTATGTTTATATTTGTTAGGCAATTAAGGCCAAAGGTAACTTAGATTTGACTAACTTAGATTTGTCTAACTTAGATTTGGCAATGTTATCTTCATAACAAAGTGGCACCTAGATAGTTTGGAATGAAGATCATGTGACATTAACAACATGAGTTAGCAATACATCCCTTAACCCTTGTAGATATGTAGAAATATTTTTCCAGACTTTTGTCTTTCACACAGCTTCCTTCCCTGGCTGTCTACATGCCTGGCTTTAACTGCTCTGCTTAACTTGTTTGAGACTGATTTCTGTGGTACTAATGGTCATACATAAAGCAAACACCCTTTCAAGAATTAAATCACTGCAATTATAGAATGTTTTTCTCCTTAGAAAAAAAGAAAAAGAACCAACTCCTCTTTTTTGCAAATCAAATTTTGATTTTATAAGATCAAGTTTTCAGCTGGTTCACAGCAAAGACTCTAGGGACCTTGTAACACTTATTAATAAGTGTTTAATACCTAGTTTGTCTATTTGAACGTAAATTATCCATGGGGTCTACTCTGAAAATCCCGAGATTTCCAATCCCATTATGATCAGGCAGAAAAATAGTGTAATTTAGTTTAAAACAGGCATTTCTCACACAATTGTTTTAAGGTTTCTGTTAGAAAAATATAGTTAGTGGTTCCTTATCTAATCATTCTATATGCAAATTTATTTTGTTTTGCACCTTGCCACTAAATCCATTCCTTTAATGTCCCTGGCGTTTTCATAACTTCTTCGCAAACCAGTCTATCTCTTCTGTGTGCCCAGTTGCTACTGAGATGCAAAACCAGCCACATAAAAGCCTTTGGAGTCTCCTTTGGCTTCAGGTTTAACTTGCTATCAACCAAGGTACTTCTACATGGTAGTGTGCCCCATGATTCCACAAGGGAGATTTACTTCTGAGATTTACTTCTGTAGGTCAACACAGTCCTGTGACAGCATCTCTACCTTTGTTTAGCAGGGGAAATTCTCATTAGCATAGCTGTTTATTCTTTTGATTCTGGAACTTAGACTTTTTTCATTTCCTATGTCTTTAGGGTTACAATTCAATGTCTACACCTGTGACTTGGTGCTGGTCTGAGGTTCAGCTAACGGAACAAGAAACTGTGAGAAAAACTACCAGACATGAGAAATTGCTGGAAATGCTGGATATCTGAGTGAGAAGCTGAGAGAAGACAGTGCCATGGGCATTGGCTGGATTTCACAGGTTGCAAAGGAGAAGGTATATGAGATGGCCAGACTTGACAAATAACTGAAGGGGAGAAGAATTGTCCAAAGCTGAGCAACACCTGGAAAACTGGCACAGTGATACATTGCAGAGCTAAGATTATCCAGGTAATAGTAATATCAGAAGTACTTGATGTGGGTTTGGAGGTAGCAAAACAGAGACCAGTAGGGAAAACATAATTGGGGTGGGTTATTTATTTGGTAAAAGGCTGGGGCTGACAAAAAAAAAAAAAAAAAAAAGAGTGCAAGAATGAAAAAAAGGTCAAGAACTGGGAAAAACGGTAATAAGATTTATATAAAAGTAAGTCTGCTGCTTTCTAGGGCTTCATCACTGCAGCTGCACAAGGAACATAAATCAAGGTCAGACCATGTAATATAAATGAAATCTATTTCCCTACTGTGGAGAACATGGGAGAGCAGGGAGCTTTCCCTAGATAACTGGAGAAAACCCAGGCCATGGAGGTGGAGTGCCCTGGTATCACCGCGTCAGCGCCCTTCCGAGGTTGACGGCTCTGGCAGTTACCTTGTAATATTTTTATTTGAAAATAAAATAAAGACAAAATCTAGAGGATCTACTGATGATAAGAATGCCTTCCAGTTACTGCTAAAATCGTGCAGGTGAGACTGTGACTCACAATCAAAACTATGACATGAATAAGGAGTAGCAGCAGGAGAGTTTTGCTAATGTGTAGCTGCAGGTTCTGGTTTTGGCAGTATTGGGCCTGGGGGACTTCTGTGCTAAGGCTGTTTGCTCTCTCTCCAGCAAGGTTATGGTGAGGCAGGTTGTAGCTTTGAACAGAGGAGAAATGCTCATCAAAAACTTCTGCTCTATTTTTAAGGTGTGGAGGAAGAGGAAGAAAATTTAATATGACTTCACAGTGATGCAGTATTTTCTACTCCAATATTGACTAAAAATAATGCTGAACAGAAGTTCCCATATTTGGATTATTTTGGAATTATTTTTTTAGTATCCTCAAATAACTGACTGAAGAAGTGTCTAGGCCATTAATACTTAGTAATTAATACAATGAAACAGTAGACAAGTTTTAGAGGCCTGAAAGAAATCATGACAATTATTTATTGAAAAAAAAAGAATGCCATAAGTGAAAAAACTAACTTGCTCTATGAAGAGTAATGTGTAACAGATAAATAAATATGTATGCCTGTGTTCGTAATTGGCCTTTCAACTCTCAGACAGAAGCCTGTTCCTGGCCACTGCAACATGTTCAAGCTAGTTGTAAAATTTGATGATACCTGGACTAAACCAAAGTGTCATGTCCCAGATCCTCTAGTTAATAAGAATGGGCTGGTCCCACACTGTGCCTAGACTGTTAGGCACATGCACTCTTTAGACTGGAGGAAAAACAAGGGCTAGGATTCTGCAAAGAAAAAGTGGTGTTGAAAAAAAGGGTTTCCAGAGAAAAATGTTCTTGGAGGGAAAGAAACCCAGAAGGGAGGCGGTGAAGATCCTGGAAATAGGGAAAGATCCCAAGAAGGGACAGCTGCATGGTGACAAATGCTGAGGGACAGCCAGGGACCTTGGCCAGTAATTCCAGGTAGAGGTAAGTGTGAGCAGCAGCATGGTGGGAACTGGCTTGATTTCCTGCCTGAACTTTGTGGGCTGGCAGCAATCTTCCTGATGGGAAAGGAAGTCAATCCCTAGGAAAATGCTGTGGGAAAAAGTGAGTGCAATGTAAGTGTGAGATAATCAAGTAAGGCAGGAACTCTAATCTCAGAAGCTCTTGATGGACCTCCAATATCCAGATCCACTGTGGCTTGTCATTTATTACATCCTGCCAGAGACAATCTCCCACGATGCTTTAAGTCTATTCCCATGAAAACTTCCCCATGAAAAATACATAAAATGACTGATAGAGAATTCAAATCCTTAAACTATGATAGGACCATGATATGATCAATTTCTGTTAAAACAGTTTAGTGAAAAAAGATTTTGTCAAAGCAACTTGATATCTATTCATAAAAGTATTAATGTCAATGTAATTTAATCCTTAATTGGTTTTGACTTTACGCTGCCTGACACTTCCACTAAAAAAAGAAGTGATACAATCAACATGACATAACTTGTGTTATTGTCTGGCTGACAGATGCCAAATGCCATTGGCAATGAAGATTCATCATCACACTGGTGGGTTTCCTGTATTCTGGAAGAAAATAATTTAAAATCTTAGTTTCTGTAGGTAAATGACAAAACTCTTGGAGGAGTGATAAATAATAAAATAGACAGGTATTTTGTAGCCTTTGAAAGAGAAGTGTAAGAAAAAAAACCATTAAAGGATAATGCACCAATAGAATAGTTACAGTGCTGCAATGGGCATACGTACATCTTGTGCTCCTTTTGGAGTAGAGAGAAATTGACATTTCTACATTGTGACTTATCCTAGAGCAGAACTAAAATTGGTCAACAGTATGGATGCTATAGATACTTGTTTCTCTCCCTTAATCATAAAGGGAGTCAAAGTCAACTAACTTAGATGTAGGTTTTTGTCCTGTAAAGATTTGCAGTTATGTGTAATACATCATAGTTGCTGCCATGTCAAAAACGTGTGTTTGTTCAATGACTGCATGGTTGGATTTAGTCAGGAAGGTGAGACATTCTGAGTAGAAGTAGTTGTATACTTCTTAGCAAACTCTTGGGAATATAGATATTAACTGAATTTTGAGTGACTTCTGTCAACTGCCAGAGTTGTTTTATATGTAAGTTCCAGATCCAGGAAAAATTAATCAAATACTTCTGGGATAACAAAATTATCTTCTCTGTGGTAAAGTGTTCCTGTGAAACTGTGTAAATTCTTTTTCTCAGATCAAAGGACAAGATACAGTCACATAGAAATCTTTGTAATACAGACCTATTTTGTCTATTACTTGTTTTTTCTTGTATTATACTTTTTCTCTTTGTTAAAAACAGGTTTTATTTTCTGTAATTCCACAAATAAAAAATGAGAAAACTGAGCAGCTGTTAACATTTCAGAAACATTTCTTCCTCTGTATTTCCAATATTCCTTGTTCTGAAGAATATTATTCTGTGTTCAGGCCTAGGCTACTCAGTGATCTACATGTATTATTTCCACTGCACTCAGTAATACTGTTGCTGTTTCTGTAAGGAATGTGAAACAGAATCCAAGACTGAAGAGGCAGAGTTCAATCAAAACATTAAAAAGCCTGCCCTTCAATGTTTTTCATTGACCTCAGGTCCTTCTCACTTACCAGGTCTATATTTGGGCCACAGCATATTAAGAAAGATTGTACTTGAATTCTGATGAGAACTGCAGAACTATTGTTCTGGGCTATGAACAGACACATCTTTTCTCTCAAGGGCTTTGAGATGAAGCTCATTATGCCTTATACAACACAGACTATAGACAGTAGAGGAATATATTTGCAATCCTATCCAGCTCAGATACATATCAGACCATTGTCCTCCATATGTGTGCTCTTATCTGCAAATTGTAATCTCCTTCTGAGGAGAGGCATCTTGTCTCCTGTGAAAACTACTTCCAGTAGCCTTCTTTAACTCAGTTCTATCTTCTGTTTACTTCTGTGATTAAAAGTAATGGGTTGTCCTATTAATGGTGCAAGTGCTCTTCTGCTATCCTAATTATTCTCTTGGCCATTAATGAAAGGAACAAAAGCAATTCAAGAGGTCAGGAAGCACTGGAGGAGCATGCAGTCTCTGCTCCATGTTTGTACTCTCTGTTTTCATTAAATATTTCAGGTACAGCTCTGCAACGCAATAAACACACAGGAAAAAAACCAACCTGAAGTATATGAGAATCTGAAAATAACACTGGTAAAATAATAATGAAAGAAGGTATAAGACAAAAATATGCCTTTAAAGCAAATGTAATGGTGCTTCTGTTATATTTTTATCCAACCTTTCTTATATTTTATTTGAAAAGTGAAGTTTATGTACCGGGATAGATAGGATGGATGGCAAAGCTACTGCAAGCAGGTCATTGTAGCTGCTTTGCTCATACAGGGCACACAAGCTAGCACAGCACAAAAAAGAAAAAAAAAAAAAAGGTAAAAGGAGGTTTGCTGCCATGTAAAGCAATCCACAGGCATGCAATGTCTCTATGCTGCCTGCCAGGTGCCCACCAAGCCCCTCTATCACTCTGTTTCCTCAACAGGCTTGGGGGAGAAAAATGAAATGAAAAGCCAGTGGGTTGAGATAAGGACAGGGAGACTGCTTATCAGTAGTATCATGGGCAAAACAGACTCAATTTGGGGAAAATCGATTCAATGTATTGACAATTAATCACAGTAGTATAACAAGAAAAAAATCCCAAACCAACCACCTTCCCCACATTCCTCTCTACTTCCCAGGCTCAACTTCACTCTCAAGTGGCACAGGAGAGCAGGAAATGGGTTGCAGTCAGTTCATGTTTTTCTCTGCCTGTCCTTCCTTCTCATGCTCATGCTTTGTGATTGCGTCAGCCACTAGATAACTACATGCCCTTGTGCACTGCATCTATCTTAAAGGCCAAGTTGCACTCCAGTGTGAGGTGTAAGAGCTGTGTGGGCATTAAAATGACCAGAAAAATCAATGAGATCTGGAGGCAGCTTGAGAGTCGGCTGTCCTCAAGCGGCTGCATGGCAGCATGGGGCTGTGCCACATGAATGCCTCTCACCAGAGCAAGTGATGTGTGCTGGCAGGGCTTGGGGCAGGCATGATGTGCTGCCTGAAATTGCTCCCAGAGAATAGCCATAGCTCACCAACAGAAGGACAATTTTGAAAGACAAAGGCTCCTGAAAAAATTCCAGAGGTTTACACAGCATAGAATTAAGATAGCTTTTGATAAATGATTTTTATTTACTGGCTTCACACTGAAGGTCAAGAGATTTCACAGCATGATATGAAGTCCTACACTGCTCCTTTTCTCTGACCAGCTTCTTGTTTATTTTTAGCCTTTTCTCTCTTTATAAAGAAGCATCACTAATGCATTTATAAACTCTAGATGTGAGGTCTCTTCAGTAATCAGTGTACCTAATACAATTCTCTTAGGCAGTGTTTGGATTGTTCTTAATGAGAGGTTCTGAGGTAAAGAAAGGATGATGCTGGAGGGCATTTTAAAAAGGGAACTCTGACCTAGGACTTCGATTAGATGCTGTACTGAGGCAGATGCCTATGTTCAATACCCAGAAAACAAAGTTGTTGCCCTTAGCTAACAATAATTGTACAAAAATGTATTTACAAGTGAATGAATATTTACAATGGCAATTGAACAGTAACACTCGTTTTTCTCCAAGGCAATTAAAATATCTCATCATACTCTAGGTCATCTCTTTGTCCCAGTAAATGAATAATTACTTCAGACGATTTCTTAGTAAAGCACCAAAAAAACCCCAACCAACCAACCAACCAACCAAACCAAAACAAAAACCAAAAAAATAAACAAACAAGAAAAACGAACCAAAAAAAATTGAACAACTGCCAAAAATTTAGAAATGTAGCCAACTTTTAACATTTTCTAAAGGATTAAAAGATCAAACCTGATTTAGTAGCACATAGCTCCATTTCACAAGGGTCTATATTCATTCATTTAGGGATAGGACAGAAATAGGGCATAACAACTGCCAGTATCAAAAGTAAAGTGCATTCCTACGGGTAGAAAGTCAGATGGTATGAAGTGTAAAGGCCAGTTAGCACTTCTGTGTCTAAGCTTTCCCACACATCACAACTGAACACTTGGGGTAGTTGATCTTTGCAGAGGAAAGAATTTCGAGCATGCTTTGAAGGAAGAATCAATTTGAGGGAAGGGGAACAATCGGTCTTGGAATAATTCCTCTACTGGAACAACATAGAAGTGAAACAAGTCTTTTAAATTTCCTGGTCTGGGATTAATGCTTGGTTTTAGATCAATATTAATACTTATATCTTCTTGAGTGAACATCATGATACTGTGGAAAGTAAGCAGAGTGCACCCTAGGAGAAGTTAATTGGTTGGAGAAGTCAATTGTTTAGCTAAAGCACCACTTTCTGTACGACACACTGGTAGCTCAGATTAGGAAGGAGATTTCAACCTGCCTAATATGGTATAGAAAGTGTTGGTAATGAAAACTTTTCTTTTTGAACAATATCACAATTAAATGCATAGGTGCAACTTAGTAAATTATAGCATATTTTTACATAATATATTTTTACCTTTTGCCCTTGTTTTCTGACAAAAAAAGTCTTGATGTCAGATCGTCTCTTGAGAGAGAATTTTTAATTTTCAACAAAATCCTGGGTCAAGATGTGTCTCTTTCCTGAGGATCCTGTAGACTAAAAATAGACATGTTTGTGGAAAGCAGCCTGAAGAGAAGAAATCCTGAGGTGAGTCTCTACGCTAGTGTAAATTTTACCTCTTTTTTGTGTACGCAACCAGAATACGTAAGAAGCAGCAAATGGATTTATGGCTTAAAACTTGTGAAGTTTCTACTTGTTTTGTATTCAGGACAGTAATGTAAGTTACATGATTTGTTCAGTGTGGTTATAAGAATCAGTACATTTTTTGTAAGAGGCTGATTAAACCGAATAGTTTCATTTGCCCTCAGCAATGGCTGTAATGAACAATAATAGAGTAGGCTGAGTTTGCTGTATTTGGCTTTGGTTGGTTTTTTGTTGGTTTTCTTTTTTAATTCACTTTGTGACTAATGGCTTTGCCTGAATAGCTTGCCTTGTTTGGTTTGATTGGTGTCCAGACTGAGTACATTAGGAAGTGATGATACTTATCTGTGTGGTTCACATGGTAATTAAATTGACTTTACCAAAGCATTCAAATCTCTCCCATTATTTTCTTTTCTCTTACCTTGTGTCAATACATTTCTGTAATAAATCAGAAAATCTTTATTCAGGAGGCAGATAGCATTTGAGAAGTGCAAAAGATGCAATCATTTTGATGGTTTTTACTTTTTTCAGAGACCTGCTTGCAAAGGCAGAGAAGTATCAGGAAAGAAAAGCTTTCCTATGCCAATTTATTTGCTTTGTACATCATGAAAAGAAAAGATAAACTGATGGGTTGCTTATTCATAAATTGAAAAGGTAGATTTATATGACAGCTTAAATGAGGTCTGGCAAAATTCACTTTTAAGCTTGGGTTTGTATTTTGTGAGAGCTGTTTGACTAATCAAACAGAGGTGTCTGTATAATGAATAATTCATGGATGCAGTGCCTGTGAAGAAGCAGCCTGTAAATATCTGCAGCAGAACTCCAGTGACACCATAATTAGCAGCTGGAATTGGCTGGCTGATGATGTCACTGTTGCTCTGATGTGTAATTATAACATGGCCTGTTGATGAAGTTGTTGGTGTGTAATATTTCTGCTCTCCGGTGGCAAGCACTCTTTTACACAAACAAAGGATGGATTACTCTATCTTCGTCCAGAATGAAAGCTCAGAAGGAGTCATATCCTCTAAAACAAAAGTAAAAACTTGGAAAAGTTATTTGTAAATAAAATGGATAAAAACAGTCACAAAAATTATTTTCATTTCAAAAAGTACATATATGTATTTATATATTCACAAAAGAAAGTGCGGACTCTGAATTCTTCAGACGCAATTTTAAAAATGTCTCCAGGGAATGCAGCACTGGAAGTTGTACATAATTGTTTTACATGACTGGAATCAAAATCCAGAGACTTTTTTGATTCTGTAGAAAGCCACATAGGGAGACATGTGGCTACCACATGCTGTAAAGATGGGCCCTAACAGGCTGCTAAGAAACCTTGCTGTGATACCTTACAGTTAAGAAAGTCTGTGGGACAGGAAGAGCTTCATGGTTCCTCTTGGAACATGAATTTACAGATGTGTGTCTGTAGGCATATCCAAGTGCATGCTGTAGGGCTTAAAGGCTCTTCTGTTCACTGGGCTAAGGTGAGGGAGAACAATTACTCCCTCCTTCTGTTTGCCCAGGAACATGTCTGGTTAATCAGCCCAAAATAACCTCAATCAGAATTTCTTTGGGTGCGAAGCAGAAGTTACTGGTAAAAAGTTTGTTGACTCTATTTTTGTTGTGTTTTAATGAGCCACATTGCTAACTTTACTTGTAACGGATGTTGAAAAGCACAATATTAGCTCTCTAACTTTAACAGACTCATGGTAATTTGTGAACCAGTAATTTCCTTTCTCTGAATCTCAGAGGTGTTTATACAGCAGTGAATTGCTCATTTGTGCTGTAGGATTTTTATTCAAGGTAGTGTCCTGGTTGTTATCTCCTCAATGATGTCCTCCATAGGTGTTTGGATTAGTATTACTGCTGGTTAGTCTGTGATGTGTGTTCATTTAGAGGTGTAAATATTGGCCAGTGTTCTGCATTGTAATCAAACAGCTCTCTGGGACTGAACTCACAGTCTTTCACCCCCAAAATGAGAAAACTATCCACAGAGCCAAAATAACACAGGGCAAATGGCATTTTTATAAAGCTGCCGAAGTGATACTTTGTTTGGCACATCTGTTTACTAAAGACTGACACTCAGGTGTGTATTTATGTTTGGAAAGGAATGGTAGTGGCAAAGAAACAAGAAAAGAAATCTTTTCCTTTGTCAAGCATTCAGATGAACATTTCCAATAATTACAAGCCAGGGAGACACATCATAGCCGGTCCTTGTTTTGGAGGGGTAGGAGACTTGCTTTCTGTGTTGGGTCATTTCAGTCAGTGCTTGCAGATAAGGAGGGCAGCTAAAACTTTTCAATGCTGAAGGAAAGAGTAAAATTTGTGATTCACAGGCACTCTTTGTTTAGAGAAAACTGAGTGCAACTTGCATTTGTAGCAGGCAGTGCTGAAATGCACGGAGGGTCTCTCTGCCTCTGTGTGCATATAAATGTCATGCCTGGTAGCATGGGGCAGTAGCTGACTGTAGGGACTTGCTTCTTCAGTCCTGCACACAAAGACACCTCTGGCTAATTATGATTTTGGAAACAAAATTTTTGCTAATTATGATCTTTTACTTTCTTTCTTTCTTTCTTTCTTTGGTTTTGAACCTTTTAGGGATTTTCTGAGAAGGCTTAGTTTATTGTTTATAACATCTTACAAAGGATCATAAGGAAGAGGTGGTGGGACCAGGAGATACTACCTGGCTGCTGAATAGTAGCCTATATTTCCACAGAAGCTGTGGGATCCAGAGACTGTGGTACAAGAGCTCCCAAGACAGAGATCAATCTTCCTCCAAAAGAAGCAGTCCTGTTACAACATCTGAAAATCTGCACCAAGTCTATTTAAATGGAATAATCTAATTAAGTCATCATGAAGCCAAATATTATAAAGAACTGGAGGAGCTGATGTCAGATTGAAAAATGGGATTGAGAGTCACAGCCTCTGCAGGATGAAGATTTGCTTCCATTTTCTTTTCTGGCTTAAGCTCAGCAACTGCTTGTGTATACTAAAGGAAGGAGCCCTCAGTGCAGGTGTGAGAGGGACTTCTCATCTCTGCTCAGATGCTCATGGTTGAATAACTGAGCTACAGGCAGCCCTTCTACTTGCATGAGCCACTGAGCTGCGAAATCAGAGACTGGCTGCACAAATGAGGACATGATTGCATCTGACTCTTGAACCCAGCGTGGAAGAGTTGCATATTGCCATTCTGTGTGCTAAATGATATCTAAGTTCAAGGCTTAACAATAAGGCGATTCAAGTGTTTCCATATACAGTTGTACAGCACTAGTACATTATTCCAAGGGTTTAGTACTGTGGCAAGCAAAATTGAATAATAATTTTTGCAGGAATTAATTTTAAATTGACAGAAAATATGGTTTTCCAAAATAGCTAATGTTTTTCCCTCTATAATAAAATTTTAAAATCTACTCCTTCTATTTACAGAATCACAGAAAAAGCTGAGTTGGGAGGAACCCTCAAGGATTACTGAGTCCAACTCCAGGCCCTGCACAGGACCATCCCCAAGAATCTTTCATGTGCCTGAGAGCATTGTCCAAACACTTCTTCAACTCTGTCAGGTTTGGTGCTGTGACCACTGCCCTGAGGAGCCTGTTCAGTGCCCAACCACCCTCTGGGTGAGGAACCTTTCTCTAATATCTAACCTAAACCTCTCCTGACACAACTTCAGGCCATTCCCTCTGATCTTTAAATATTCCTTTTTAAAACTAATTTTATTATTATTGTCATCTCTGCCTCAATATTTTTTGCAGTTAATGCAAAAGTGAGTATTTTTTCTATTTTAGCTTGTCTGTTAAAACGCTTTCCTACTTCTATGAAAAAATTATAGTACAAGATAAATAATATACTTCTCTAGGTTTAGGAAAACCCTCAAATTATCAAATCTAAATGAACTTTGTCTCTGTGGATATTTAAAGTGAAATATGTAGGACTAATCTAAAAAACATCAAGGCTTTTATTAAGGACAAAATCAGTTTATGCAGGGTAAGAATTATGATTTCTGATATCTCTACTCTTCCTCTCACCCTTTGCTTTTCTCTTTTCTTTTTCCCCTTCCTTCTTCACTTTGGGACTATCATTTGCCAGAAGAAGTGATTACCAGAGAGAAAAAAATGGTTTTCTCCTGTATTTCAAGTTCTTGTCAGCACAGAGGTCTGGAATGTTAATTACAGAACTCAATTATCTCAAGTTAAAATTCTATTAGTCACATAGGAAAGAAATGGAGTTGTCAAGGTAAAATGAGCTAGGCAAAGTAAAAAGTGGATGGGCAATGGTGATAGGATGGATACAGAGTGTAACGGGTGAGTGCTTTAGTATTTAATTCTGTATCTTGTGTGAATGTATTTTTATACCCATTTGATGATTTTCTGAATGTTTAAGAGATTAGGTAATGCTGCATTCATATTTTTAAGAAAAAAATTAACTTAAACAGTACTGCAACAAATTACATATATCTATGAAATTAGAATACTTTCCACTATGCAAGTAGTCTGATTGTTGCTTTTTGCTTGTCTAATGTGCCTCACAAATTTAAGTTTTATTTGGAAAGGTATTTAAATCACTGGTTGCGCCAAACTAGTTGTTCACTAGTGACATTGCTTCACTTATTTCTTTAATCTTTTTCTAACTAAAAGAAGGAAAGTAATTAAGCAGATGTTTCTCTGTCTCTGATGAATACACTGAAAAATTTATGCTGTTTCTAACATAAACAACTTTGTAAATAAGATTTTTATTTACTGTATATTTCAAATTTATTAGTAACTTTTATTTGTATTAAGCAATAATGGGACTTAAGAATATGCTTTTCCTTTTTTTGAAAGAATATGAAACATCAGAGAAGAAGAAGTATTGTTATTGTGGGTCTACAGCTTTCATTTAAGGCTGTAACTGTGGCTTGAGGCCATGAGACTAGATGGCATTATGGGATTGAAGGTCATAGTTTCTGGAAGTAGATTCTTATAAGATAAGGAAAGAGACATGTGGCAATATTTTGTCAAGCTTTGAACTGCTGATGAGACAAAACGTACTATTTTCAAAAAGCACCTAATTGATCTAGGAGCTTTTTTTCTGAAGTTAATGGAACCTTATTTCAGTGAACATTGATGGAAATGTGGTTGTCTGATCTATTCAACGTTTTTATAAGTCCTATTCTTAAATGCTTTGTGAATTCTTCTTTAAAGTTCTGCAGTCAAAAACTTCAGAATGCATTAACCCAAGAATCTCCCCTTCCTTAATTCCATAGGACAAATTTTATTGGTAATTATTTTTAAAAATCTCTAAAATTATTGAAACTTTTTTTTTTTGACATTTTAAACAGCAGTAGTCTTTCAAAAAACTTATTAACTAAGTGTTTCAATAAAGATGGAGCATGATTTTGAGAATGATTTTTAGTATGCAGAAAATTGATCTGATCCTTGGAATATAGCTTTTACCTTCTGTATTTTCTGAATTTTTTCTGACAATGATGGTATAATTTATCTACCTTTTACATTATTTTATATGTGATATGGTTCTTCTAAAATGGATGCACAGAAATTCAAAGAGGCATATAACATTTTCCATGAGAACTCTTCAATTCAAACACTATTGACTGAATTTTGAGGTTTTATGCTTTAGATGGTGTAAATCAAAGCAGTTACTCGAATGAAGTTAAGCTCTTGTCCTAATTAATTTCATCTCTTCATGCAGATTTTCTGGTAACAGATTTCCTGAGAGATAGCTACTTTCCTTCTATTTCCATCTGTCTGGGGATTTCAAGTCCTACCTTTCCTGGTCTCTATAGAAAAATCAATATAGGCAATTTGTTATAGAAGGTATGACATGCATCTTATATGAGGGAGGTGTTTGCTTTCTCTGAGTAATGGAGCTTGATGGTGAACAAAATGTATTTGGAATTACTGCTGAAATTCATAAAATAAAATATGACATTTTGCAGGATAGCCCAAGATATTTTTGGAGAAGCAGGTCTAGAGTGTTAGGGCTAGCTGTGGTTTTAAGGAGTCAGACTGTCTCCAGAATCTTGTCTTAGTCTGCAGAAATGTTTCCATTGATGTCAGTGTTAAAATATGTATTGACTTCAGGGCGCCCAGAATTATTCCTCTCATGTCCTTTCTATCAACACATCAATGACCTGCTAATGTTCAATAGATGATTTGAATAGGCACTCATGTCATAGGCAGGGCTGTAGAATTATTTATTATTAACTGTGAGCATTTCATCTGACTTTAAAATCCTTAAGTTGCCTAAAAATCTTTGAAACAGAGCACAGATTTTTAACCTTCACACCACCCTGACTTAGAAACAGAAGGCAAATGCTACAGCCAATAATGCTCCACTGGAAAAAAAGAAGTCAAAGTAAATGGAATATCTTCTAAAATCATATGAAGCCACTCTCCTCTGGGTAACCACTCAGTTTGTCCAGCAGTGAAACAGATTTAAATTGGAAAAAAATACATTTTTTCTCAAAACTTGCCTCTGAACTCGTTTCTCTTTTACATTCCAAGTGCACTCGCGTTCCACTCAAATACTCTTCTCATACCTATTGTGCACCCTTTCCTATGTACTCATTTCTCACTTCAGTGCTGTCAGGAGGCAAAACTAATTTACTTCTATTTCTTTGTAATTATTCCTTCCTGATTGATATTGCTTATTATCACAATGTTCAGAATGACTTCTTTCCACGTTTCAGCAGACAGACACAATCAGATACAATTGATAGGAGAAATTATCTCTTTTCTTGATTGGTAAAATATTGCAATCCTGAAATTTAAATTTTGTCTGCCAATTCGAATTTATTCCACAAGAGATAAAATGTATATTTCTGAGTTAATTCAGCCCATAGCAGTGGACTTTAGTGAGTGAGAAATGGAGACTGCAAGGTCATCCAATTCAGGACAGACAATATACATCAGACAGGTACAATATTGTCACTGAACATCTTTAAAGATCTGTTTGACAGGAGACTTACAGAAGGTATGAAAAGAAAAATGCCACAGGAATCACTGGCACGTTGTATTATTTTCCTAAAAATAAATAGTATCAAATTGGCTGAATACAAAACCTCTTCAAGTCTATGGAAATATATCCATTTAGTCCAGATCTTGTGTAAATCTTGTATATTTTGTGTTTTGTTTTTATTCAGCAATTTTTTAGGCAAGACTAAGTATTTTTGCTGTCCTCATTAATCTTTGATACTACTTATCCAAATTGTGTAATGCTATCACACCCACCCCTGAGATGGTCTCCTATGCCATTAGTTAGAAATTAATGACTGTGGCTCTACCTGAAGAGAAAAAAAGGCTTTATCTTCATCTATGTGGTCACTGATCAGAAACAGATTTCAGGAAAAGACTGTGATGCTAAAATAAAGACAGTACAACTTGCTAGCTTTGATTCTCTAAGCTTACCTTAGTTTCAGTGTGTTTTGAAACAGCACCTACTTATTTTTCACCCCTATTATAAAAGCACACATTACCTCCAAAAGTAATAGCAGTGTAATTTGGCAAGAGCACAGATGCAGCTTCAGGAATTGAAATACAACTAGGAGAGACATAAAACTGGTCACCATGGAGAGGAGACCTGGTCTGATTTATATTTTTGGCTTCAGCTTATAGCCATTACAGACAATTCAGAAAACCCTTGCTGTCCCCCACCAGGAAAAAGTCTGTCCGTAAAGACATTCAACATGAGCTATGTCTAAGTCTAGGCAGACCCACTGCCTCTGTGTGGGACTTGGTAGAAGAAGGGCTTTGGTCAGACAGGAGTTAAGCAACTCCCCTTCTCCTGACGATCATGTCTGCAGTGGTGAGTGATGAAGTTGGCTCTTACTTTCCTCCCTTCCTGGACTCTTCTCTGGGGATGTCAAGCAAGTACCTGAATTCATTTGGGAACTTTGTTTCTGGGAAACCACCAGTGCTTGTTTGGGTGCTGTTGTCTCTTCCAAACTATCCTATTATTTGTGTAACTCCCTATAAGAGACAAAGCTTTTGTCTAAAGATGTGGGATGTCAAACTTCAACTCACTCCTCTGATGGAGAAAATTTCAAAATTTCAGTCTAGAAAGCACCATAGGGTGTTTTTTTAATTGGTTTTGGTTTTTTGTTTTGCTTTGTTTGTTTGTTTTGTGGGTTTATAATTTTTTTTGTTGGTTTTGGGTTTGTTTTTTGGTTGGTTGGTTGGTTTTGTTTGGTTTTGGAGGGGGTTGGTTTTTTGTCTTTTTTTTTTTTTTCTTTTTTCTTTTTTTTTCTTTTTCCCAGATGCATCTCATACATACTAGAATATGTGGCCTACTAGTAGGGAAACCCCCATTCTTTCTGTCGGAGCAGTGCTATAGAGCAGAAAAGTGCAATGAGTAGAAAAATGCTTGAAAGAAAAGCTGAACAACTGCTTTAATTTTTTTTCCCCAATATGTTCTGAGACCTAAACCGTGGAGAAGTATTACTGTGAGTACTTCTATTTTAGAAGTCTTATTATATGCAGGTAGATGTTCATGGCTGGAAGGGACAATCAGAAGGATCTGTTTCACTCCCTCTCTAACTAAGGCAGTAAAAATACTCCAGTGATTCCTGAATAAAATCAACTGGCTCAGACAAAGCTATAAAAGCCCTTTAGAAAACTGAATATTTGTGCTCTGACTATTTGTACCTATGAGCTAAATGTTTTGCACTGGTTCTTCAGATCTATTCAACTTTACACCACTGGAATTATGTGCTTGAAAGTTTATCATTATATCAAACAGTACAGTGAAGCCCAGACAGGTGTGACAGTAAAGGAATGTCTATATTTTCTGGGAGTTGGATAGATTTTTTTTCTATTAATAAAAATGGTTCCCAGAACAGTTTACTTACCCCAGATCTAAGCAAATGTAGGTATAAAGCCAGTATCTCAAGTTGTATATATCAATGTACAAAAAATTGCTGTCAGGCTCAGACAGCTGGGAGCATTTATAGCAAAGGAAAGTATTTTCACTGGATTTTCATAATATCTCTACTAGAAAATTTTAACAAAGTATTGTCATTAATTTGCTTTTTTTTCAATATCAAGTTATTCCAGCTAAGATGTATTTGTTTGTAATGCCAAGGATCACACTTGAATACAACAAACAGGTTACCAAGTCTGTCCTTATATGTCTCTTAAAAAGTCAAGTCAGTTCAGAGAATCACAAAGGATTCAGATTTTCCTGCCTTGTGATGAAGAAGCTGAAAAAGCAAGTTCACATGGTTTGACTATAACACTATTGTGAAACCCCATCTCAGGTCAGAGATGCAATTAAAACCACAGAATTCTCAATAAAAATGGTCACCTGAGCTCAACTCTGCTGCTCCTGGAATACAAAAAATTATCTGTGCTGTGATGATTGTGCTCAATAGGACATATTAATGCAACCTTCATCATTATGTACAGTTTCTACTTTGTTCTATTATCTTCCAAGCCCCCTTTTTTCAAGAACAAATCTAAAGTTTGCTTACCATCAGTGAATAAGGCATACAGCTACAGAACAATATGGAAACAAAAAGGAATGAAGAACAGCTTTCAAGCAGAGATGAGTGATACATCTTTAAGACTGAAAGAGGGGAAATAGTAGCATTTGGGTCACAATTTGAGACACCAGCAGGAGTCCCTGTTTCTAGGAAAAGATATTCAAACTCATTAAAATACTTTACTTATGGTTAGCATAGCTTTTAATCTAATTTTCATTTGTGGAAGTGTTACACTATGTTTGCTGTTGTACCTGGTTTAAGTTACAGGTAATGTCTTTGTTAATAGGGTTTAAAGGGAATGAACTGCTTGGGTTTTGTAGGAGTACTACATTGATTTCACTTGGCCTCACTTGGCCAGCCCAATGTACAAAAAGAGCTGAGCTATACTGGAAAGCACTAGAAAGGCTATTGGTCTTAATTCAAGCTGTCAGTCTTTATAAGTCAAAATATACTTTGGCTGGTCTTGGAGCCTTGGATACTTTTCCACTCCTAAGTTTCCTCCTAGAGGGACAATAGGCCAGGGAGAGCACAGCTGTGTCAGGGTGCCATGTGTGACTGCTGCAGTGCTTCCCAGATGCTCCACCCATCTCACCCACACCAGCGCTCTGACTGAAAAGTGCTCTGCTCTTCTGGCCACCTGCCGTGGAGTCCACTGAGCAAATGAGACCAAGGGTGAGGCATGATCAGACCTCACCAGGGAGTAGTGGTGTTAGGGGCCATCCTCTCCCTTTAGACATAACCTGCAAAACCCAGAGAAACCTGAAAACTGTCAGGCATGAGGAAAGGAGTGTTTGACTTCATGAATGACAGAGAAATCTGCCCAGTTGTTTTCTGGCCAGTTTGTTTCCACTGCACATAGACCCCTCCCCAGCTGGTATTTTCTTTAATTCCCTCACTGAGGACGTGTACATTGGAACCTGATACATGATGTGTATGCGAGGGAGAGCTCTGCTGCACCACAGGCACCATAAATAACTACTCACATCAGAGCTAAGGCATATTGCTGGTGCAGCTCATAATGTTAATACTGAGTGTTAATGTCCTGCCCTTTATCTTAATTAGTGTTGCTTTCAATTAGAAGTAAGCCATTCACTTTGAAATAAAAGAACTGACCCACACCTCTTCCCTAAATTTGAATTATCCCCACAATTAAGTGCTAAGTATCTGTCTTGACACTTACAGACCTTTATCACCATCATTTCTGTGTGACTGGCAATGAACTGCAGTATTCATTCACCCACCCATTCCATAAATTTTTCATATCCGATATTAAAGATGTCTTCTGTGATGCATTTCAAGACAGCATTTCATGTTCTTTACAAAGGACTGACAAATTTCCCTTATAACCTAACACTGTCCTTTGTACTCACTCTTGGATATTTTTTTAAAAGTTTCAGAAATTGATAATTTTGTGATACTGGATTCTCAGCAATTTATTTACATCCCCATAGATTACCCTCCATTCATGCCTTTAGTACTGATTCTGCTTGGGTTTACAGTGAAAGAGTCGTGGTAACTGGAGAAAAAATAATGGGCAGATCTTTGGAAACAAAGTTTTTCTGTTTTATGTGTGTGACGCAACATATAGTATGTGTTTCTTGTGCTATAAGATGTATAATAAAACACATAGTAAGGACCGTAAGATGGTTTTATTTGAAGGTAACAAGGGAATGCTGAAAAAAGTGTAACTGCAGACTTACAGATAATTTTTCTTCATGCATCTCAAAATGATCTCTACTTCTCAAGAGCACAGGTATCATTTCCAGTGTTAATCACGGTGTTCTTTGCATGGTCTGTATGAATTACGTTAGTGATTTGAAATTGTCTTTTAGTAATGCAACTTTTTTTTATTTGTATGAGACCTGCCAGACTGATGCTATAGAGAATCTGAAAGCTATGTGACAGGCTATTTATGCCTGCAGTCGTTTTCCTTTTGTAGAGCATAACACAAACTAAGTGGACAAAGTTGCAGAACAACAAAGAGTGTAGCTGTTTCAAAACACTTTGAATTTGGCAAGTAAGAACAGAAAAAAAAACCTCAAAACAGTAAAGTATGCTAAAAAAAGTATTCACAACAAGCTGAGTTAGCAAAATGCTTCCTTTACTGCAGATGTTCCACTTCTGGGACAAGAGGGTAAAGTAAGTCCAAATTGATCTAACAGATAATCTTCCAGTACAGTAAAAGCCTTTGGTGAAAGAGGGTTTGTGCAGTCACAAGCAGTTGTATTTTGCTGTATTGTTCACAGTTGAAAATTATCCAGTACTGACGTGGACCTGGCAGACTCATCTGAAAACCCTTTCTGCCAACAAGATGTCTTTGGAAGGCTGAAACAAATGAGAAACTAAATTCTTCACAGCTTGCTGAGATAAGAGGTTCCCGGGAATTGCTGAGTATTAGATTGCTGTCCTAAACCCTTCAATTTCATGCTCTCTTTTTCTGTACTGCATATTTGTTCCAACTGGCTCCCTACCTTGAACTCTACTGCATCCTGCTGGGTTAAATGTGATGGACAGTCTATATGGAAACCAATCAGTTATTTTGACAGGAGACTTAGAGAAGGTCAAGGCCGCCTCTTCTCAAAAACCTGTCTGCCAAGTCTTCAGCTGTCAGAGATGAAATGTCTGAGGCTCTTCTTTTGACTGGGCTGTGCTTTCATTTTGTCCCAAACAATCAGGATTCAGTTTGGGAAGGCACTCCAGTGTTTCCATCATAGTATTTATTTGATTGCTATTGTCTAGATTTAGAAATGGGAAATTGTGACTCAAGTACACTGTGTAGTGTGCTTCAATACTTCACATAAGAAGGAAGACAATTCAATTTGATATTCATGTGACATACTCTCTCATTCAGTGGTAAATCTCTGCTGGCACACAAAAATGAGCTATTGTGAAACAACGCTTCCAGAGCTTATCGAATATATGACTGATACATGGTTAAAGGATTATGTGGGAGCCAGTCTCGGAGGATATTAAATATATAGTTTTTCATTTAAAAACAGGCCACAATGAGGCTTGACATTAATTTCATTAAAATAATTTTTACACATAATATACAAAGAGATGAACTTTATTTAAAGAAAGTATTTTTCACCTTCTCCAAAATGTAAAGGGAAAAAAGTGGATTAAATTTAGAGCCCATAACAGTATGTCCTAATCTCATGTCAAAGCTTTATTCAAGCTTTATGAGTTCTAAAGGATTCATGTTTCAAGCGTACATGTTCTGATCTAGATGCTTAATTTAATAAAGCTACTTAATAACACTTAATTTCAACTATCCTAATTTCTTGATTCACCATTGCATTCTAATTCACCATTGCATTGTTCAGGAAGAGGTACAATTCAGATTATAGTTGCAGAGAAAGAGAATGAGCGAAGGAGAAATAATTTCAAGTTTTGTATTCCATAGAAATTTTGACAAGTGACATATTCAGTACCTCTGATGAATTTTTATATTTCAAGGTTTCTGAGAAACCATTCATTCAGTTCAGTCTTGTGACCTAAGAATACATTAGAAAATATAAGGGAGATCTAATTTGGTAGTTTTTTAGCATTTCAGGTGATGAAGAGTTTCCAGAAAAGTTCAAATGCTTACAGCTGTCAAATTATTTTCATTTTTGATGTATCCATGTAGAGCATGTGAAAGAAATTGACCCAAGTTACTTCTTAGGACTTTGTCTAAATTTTGCTACAGAAAATCAATGTCAAATTGCAACAGTAGGACAGAACTGACCTACTATCATCTTATTAAAATGTTGCATACATTTTACTAGAGCTTTGCTGATCCTTTTCTTTTGAAGGACATGATTATTTGAAGTAGTCAAAGTTGGTATGTGAAGAATGATATATTTATTCAATGCTCTGTTGAAACACCCTGAGAAATGCTTAGTCAGGATAGTTTGTCACCACAGCTACTAACTGGGAATGAGCCCAGTTTTGTAGTTCATAAATTCAACATTCTTAATACAATATTAATTGTGGCCATTATATCAGATCATTATTGAACCTATAGGTAGCAATCCTTAATCAAGAAGTTCAAACAAGGAACCTGGGAAAATGATCCAATCATGATTCCCTAATTTCATGTTGCCTTATTGAAACATACATCATTCAAAGAACTTCCAGGCTTTTCTAATTTATTGAAATCATTAAAGAATGACACAGGTAATACAATTGCAGCATATACATACCGGAAGAATGATACTTGGTATCAACCCACTAGTTTAATTAGGAAAATTATATCCAACTTACAACTTCTTCGTGGGGCTAATTGAGTTGTGCCTGGGTAATACCTGTATAACACAGAGCACATAGAATGTGCTTATGGTACTGTTCAGGGGCAGACACATGAACCAAAGGATGACAGCAGCTAAAATATGTTTGTTGACCTGAAGAGCACTTGGGCAGTTTTCAAAATAGTGTGAGTCTAGATTATTTTGTGGGAAGAGCACTAGGTCCTGATTCTGGCCAGAAGACAAATCCACATAGATAGAATGTAAGGGAGAACTGTCATCAGTCCAGGTTGTCGTGTACCAGAACCAGGACTAGCTAACTGAACTAGTTAAAACAGGCTCTGGTACCAACCAAGAGGCCCTTGAGCAGGGTGCCTGGCTTCCAGCTGCTTCCCTGAAGGGCCTGGACCACCTGTAGGTACCTGATCACACCTGCTAGCCCTGTGTCTCTCAGAAGCCCCAGGACAATTCAGCTGGCCCAGGTGCTTACACATGGGATTGAGCCCCAAAGACCACTCTGTCCCATATGAAGACATTTGCATAGATCTAACATTAAAAATTTATCTTGTGCCACTCATTAGCTGCTTGTATTTAATTTTTGGAGAAAAACAAAGCCCAAATTTTTACTCTCTTCTGTGCCTAAGCCCTGTAATTTTCTTCCTCCAAATCTCATTTTTCTCATGTCTCGTATTTAAAATGGGTTACCAATGGTGATATATTAACCCAGATGAGCATGAACCTTTATGCTCGGCAATAACATGTTCCTATTCAATTTTATTTCTGTTGTACCTTTCTCTTCCCCAAGACAAGGGAAATAAGACTCTAGTGAAGTCAAAATATAAAGGAATGAAAATAATGGATTCTTTAGGATATTTTTGATCTCCTTTCCTATTTCTCAGAAAGGAGGACTTCTGTGATTTCAAGCTTAACTTCTGTACACACGCAGAGATAGTCTAAGAGAAGATGAAAACTACTTTGAATAAGCACTTGAACTGAAACTCAGTATTTTGCTGAGGCTTCCCCACCACTAATCCTGACAGAATTAGCAACATTGATAGCTCTGAGTTATCTACACACATAGAGCAGCACAGCATTTATCATGTCAAATAATGCCTAGGCTGTTTGCAAACCATTAGCAAAATTAACACAAGTAACCATTTACAATCTGTTTATTGGGGTTTTTTTTTGCTCTGCTTGTTTATGGTGCTTCTTAATAGCAGCACTCTTTCCTCAGTTATTCACAAGCAAGTCCTGTTGAAAACAACAGGGATGAGTTGAGTATCTTGGAGGAAAATTGAATCCTAAGTGTTTAATTTATGTTCTAATCTTTTTTTTTTCTTTTACAACAGTATTAATTAATTATACAAATACTATTGAGTATTAAAGGATTTCATGGAAGCACTATGTTGATTACAACCTGAAACTATCCATTTCTTTGTTAAGTACCCATCACGTATTTAAATGGTTGTTCTGATATTTTTTCTTGCCTTGAGAGACTGCTAGTAGATGCTAGACTGCTAGCAAGTGAATAGGTGGTTGAAAACCAGTCTTTGTCTCAGAGGGGAAATTCTGACATTTTTGAACTTGTTTTCATTCTGAACTGGAACAAAGATAACAACAAAAATGTATGAGAAAAGAGAACTTTAGAATAATTCATACAGAAATAGTTATATACAATTTCATTTCAGTCAGATAAACTAGATTTGGTGATGCAAAAGGTTGCAAAAAATATCCTATACATATGTATATGTGTTGTGATGTAATTCTTATATTTGAATTTATATTGTTAAAATTTAAATTAAATTAAGAAAATGAGTAAAGAAAGATGAAAGTTTATTATGTGATTGGATGAAAATTATTCTCGCATTATTGATAGAAAGTCAGAAATCTGAAATAATTATTCCATCATTTCCTTGCGGAAAATTTCTTACCCCTCCTGAAAAGAAAGCCATGAAGAAATTATCAAGTCTCTGATCTGTCCTGACACAGAGATGAGTCTCACCCCTTACACCATAATGCTCTGACTGCTTCTCTGGGAAGGACCATGTTGGACATTAGTCCTTTTCCACAACATGCTATTCCTTAAATGCAACCTGTGATTGCCTTCTTAATTTTGCTTTATTTTTATGTTTTTCACTCTATCTATCAAAAACTAGCATATTTGGTTCAAATTTATTTCTTTTAACCAGGCTCACTCAGGTGGGTGAGCAAACAGTAATTAATATTGAGATAATTTCTAAGATTTCATATAATTTTTGCTCTGCATTTCAGTGAAAGGAAAGACTTCTTGAATGTTCTAAGAAACCATCGTGTTAAAAGGCCATCTCTGTTAGAATATTTAACCTTTAAGAAGGATGTTTCATGGTCTAAAATGGTATGGATTGTATGGCTAGGTGTTACCTATGAAATACTATAATACAAGGAAAGGTTTTTCTGAGCGGCCAGGAAACACACACAGAAAATGCAGCGTGGCAAAAAAGCTGTATTAGATATTTCAAGGATATTGAACAAATAACAAAAGAAAGGAAGAGAGATTATATGGGGCAGCAGCATGGTATTGATGGACAGGGATGAAAATGTAACTATGGGTTTCCATAACCATGCACTGTAGCTTAATTTGTAGTTGCTGAGCATTTGGAGGACTGATGAGAAAACTATTTGTGGAAATGCAAATGGCTATGCAATCAAAATGGAGACCAAATGAATGCGTCTTTAATGCTCAATATGGCCATAATTTAGAAAAGAAATGGCGCATGGAGTCATTGGCGTGACAGCGGTAGCCAGTCAAATCAGGGGTGTTATCATTTAGCTTTAGAGTACATGAGAGCCATCTATAAATTTAATATAGAAATTGAGATAAGTTTTCTCTTCATAAGAGAAGTGGGGATTTTGGATGGTCTTTCAATTGGTAGAAAATTTGCCTTGCTTTAAGATGAGTTTACTACGATGTTCCTTTGGCATAACTGGCTAAGATGGCAGGGGAATAATCCTGATGGGATAGGAAGTTGATACTGACTGTAATGTGCACATTCACTTGTTTCTTTCCCAACAGTTTCCCAGCATCCAGTAACTGTTTATTTTTTTCTGTATGCCAACTCTACACTAGTTTTCATGCTGAATTGTCCTCTTTAGGTATAAGCCCTTCCATTAAGCAATTAGAGTCCCATAATCTTTCCTTGTAAGTCATTCCAAATCTTGCATAATTTTCACTGCCTGACTTTGAAGATTTTCTGTGGAGAATATTCAGAAGTTCAAATATAAGCCAGCTTATGCCTTTTAAGAACTTATACATTTAGAATTCTTTAAGTTCAGTTTCTGGGGTCAGTATTATCAGGATGTTCAAGTGAACATATTTCACACCAAATAACTCCTTTGAAATCTGCATCCCATAACACTCTTAGAGGGATGTTCTGATTCTTGATGTGAAAACCCTTTGCAGTTACTAGTGCAGTGTTTCCTATCTGCCTCAAGTAGGGGGAATTCATTTCACTTTTATAGCATTGAGAGAAAGTGGTGGGCTTAGAGTGTGATTAATCTCCTCTCTGTTAGTGTAGATGGATGGCCCAGGTTTCCCGTTTTGCTGTAAAGTGACAATAGAGGGAGGCCCAGGTGAGCAGAACAGATGAAAGTGTTTCACTTTTGGTTTAGTTAATCTTACCGTGTTTTTTACCCATCTTATTTTGTCCTTATCCCAACAGAGTACACTCTGTTTTCCTATGAACTTCAAAAGCCTTGAAAAAGCAACGACAAGCCACCTGCTCCGCTGGCCAATGCACTACATCAGAAGCTTGATAAGAGTTGGGATATACCTGTCCTCGCTGCCTATGGCTCACTGCATGCTCAGGGAATGCAGGAGCATGCTTAAAACATCTTCCTTTGCCCCATTTTAGATATCAGACTGAGGGTGGGATGTAAACTTCCCTAAAGGGTCTGATTCTCTCCTTTAACTATAAAAGGAGCCTGTAGTGGCTAAGTCAGAAGCAGAGAGCTTAAGATCCAGATCTAACTCCCACCCTATTACCTATTAAACTCTCCCACCCTATTACCTATTAAACCCTAGGATTTGCTACAGTTAGGTGGCAGCACAACATGAGTTTCGAAGAATAACATACAACTCATAGGTATGAGCCTATACTATATCTTTTTGTGTGCCCGGGCTTTACAGTGGCAGAGACTGGAGGAACATTTGGTTGAAATGGAGAATTTGAGTGGTAAGATCCAGTAACTGTGAAAAGTGCTGCCAATACTTTTTGCATTGTTTGTTGTAATTTTTTTCCCCAGGGAGGGGGGTAAAGTTATGGTGTTTCTTGCTTGAGGCAAGCTTGGAGAACCATCTGTCCCATCTCTGTATGTGCCTCTTCAATAAGAGTGTTTAAGGCAGAAGTTGGGGTTCTTGCATCCAAGCTTGAATCATCTGACAGTGAGCAATGACAGGACTCTTCTCTAAGGGATGTTAGAGAAGCAGAAAAGTGAGTGCAGGAGGGAATGAGCAAGAAAGGAAAAATAAAAATATCTGATTACTCACCCTCAGGAGAGAAACACATTTTAAGCTTACTTTGTATTTCATGGTTACATTGTTGTTTTGATGCATCATTTTTCTGAGTGTGTGTTTTTCAACATTTGAATATGTAAATGTATTTGTGTTATGTATTCATATGTAAGGTTCTATTTCCTGATAAAATATGTGTTATTCACAGGTTAGAAATTATTAATTCATCATCTTGTGTACGTTTTAAAAGAGATGTCTCTGGCATGTACATAGCGAAAGCATTTCAAAAAGCAGGAAAAGGATTTCAAAATCATGTGTGTGCCAAAGAATTGGACCCTGCAATAGCAATAATTTACAGTTGAAATGTTCCTCTTCTGCAGTGGTTAACAAAAAATGTTCTACTTTGCCTTAGAATAACCAAGAAAAAAATCACTGCAGGGATATAAAAATTGAAAAAAGTGGTAAGGTATAATATTTTCACTGATCTTATTCAAATATTTTTTCATAGCTTTGAGATGTCAGTGTTGCATCCAACGTTTCATCACTTTTCTGAGAGCTGGACTGGGGGGGTTTTCTCTCTTCTTTAGGGAAACCATTTTCTTCAGGTTTTATCTTTCTGAATGTGCTTATCTTCCATTACAGGAGAAGCCATCTGGGAACAGATTTCAGACAGGCAAGGGGGCAATAGAGAGCTGCAGCCTTCCTTCTGCATTAACACTCTGAATGGATTATGAACACAGATGCATCTGCACATCTCATTTCCATCTCTATATTCAGTTGGTATTTGGATCCAGCACTGAAGCACATTTTATTCTCTGCAGAATGCTGTCAAGTATTATAAATAAGACTAGAGATCTAAGTTAAACAGCTCCATGTTGAATTCAATGGTCAAGAAAAACACAAAAAAGTACATGAGCCCACATAATCTGTCACCTCTGCCTTTACCTCCAGCTGCTTCCTGACTTACTGGCCTGAGGTGAATATTTGCTTGCTGAGCTATCTACCACTGGTTTTCAAACAGTGCTCCTTCAACCCTTGGGCTCTGTGAGTGATAATTAAGAAAATGAAACCCACAGCCAGTGGATTTAAATTCACTACTCAGAGTTTTCTGCACTCCTAGGAAAAAAATAATATTTAGGGATCTTCAAACTGAAAAAGGCCTAAAAAAATAACTGAAATAGGTTTCAAGTGATACATTCTCAAGTCATTATATTTTATTTAATCCTTAACATTTTGTCTTACAAAACAGATTGGCATCTTCAAAATAGTTGGTCTCTCACCTGCATATCACAGTGCCAGTCTCTCAGGTATTATCTAGAAGATTAATATTTGCTCAAGTCCCTACCTCCAAGCAGGAGGTAACTCATCCAGTAACTCAGGAAGGAAGGAAATAGCACATGTTCTCTCCTCAGCTCTGTGTTCAGCATTGGGATGGAACCCGTGTGGTCTTTGACCGTGTGTTACAACTGGGGAGCAGTTGAGCCCAGGCCAGCACTGAGCCTTGGCTGCTGTGAAGGCCAGCAGTGCCCTGGGCTCCATCAGCAGGAGCACAGCCAGCAGATCAAGGAAAGTGATCATTCCCTGTACTCAGGAGCCACTGGACAACATCTTGAGCACTGCATCCAGTTTGGGACTCCACAGTACAGGAAAGGGATGGCTAAACTGGAGCAAGCTAGGGCAGGGGCACCACGATGGTCAGGGATGGAACATGAGTGACTGGGGACTGTTCCCCTGAAGAGGGAATATCCCTGCAGGGACATGAAAAGGCTTACAGCTTCACACCCACACCTTATGTCTAGAGTCACATGAGAGGCTGCATAAAAATAGATCTCAGTTTTTACTGACAGAAAGATTGGCTAGCTGATCCTATTCAGTGTGCTACAGCCAGCTGAAGGTTGAAGGCTACATATCGCTGCTGGCTACATATTTCCATTAGCTGAATCTTATCGTCACGGTCAGACACTTTTTGTGCTTTGACCTCTGAAAATATTGCACTTGGAGAAGGTGGATAACCAATCCTCTCTGGAGACACCTAGTGAAACAGCTTCAAAATCCTGCCCTACCTTTAAAAGTTAAAATAACTTAACAATCGGAATTGTACTTTGAATCTTCTCAGTGAGTTTTATTCTTTTAGCCAGGTAAATTTCGGACAGGTAAAATCTAAGTTTCCTCTGGCTGATAAAATTAAGTGTAGATTCCACTTTCCTATGCCAGCAAAATGGCTTAATCCTCAGGGTAAAATTATTCCAAAAGGAGAATGCATATTGTTTTTCTTTCTTTTATTCCTTGCAGGTTGTACTTTGAAACTACCTAACATTGCTTTCACCAGAGACCCTTATAGAAAGGTTGTCTTGGCATTGTATTGAATTAACTTAATCTCTATCCACTTTATTTAACCCCTCTCTTCACTTTGCCTGGTTTCATTTCCTTACCTCATTGGGTCCTTCTGAAGCAGGTATGAATTTTTATCATCACTTCATCTAAATGTCTACTGCTGGATGTCCTGAACTTTATTTTATTTTTAAAAACATTCTAGGCCTATATTTTTTTTTAATTGAACTTTCATTAAAAATAAATAAAATAAACGTGCAGGAATTTATGATGAAATTTGTTTGAGTCATCTCTAGCCAAAATCAGAGGAGCTCAGACCATAGTTTCATTAAACCTGAACATTTCTTAGCAGAATAACACAGATATCAGGATGTGCTAGTGACCTTATTTGTGTGTGGGCAGGCAAATATGCTGTGGTACAGCACATACTGACAAACCCATACATATCTCCCTTTTCTTATGCCTCCTGAAGTCAACGTATTCTCTCCTCATTATTGTCCTCCTATAGGAATATACTTCTTGTCTTACTCTTCCAAGGACCACTTTTCTAATGGGACTATTCATTATGCTCATATGTTCATATGCTCTCCTCTAGACTTCAAGCCTTCAGTCTCTTTGTGCTCTCCTCCATGCCAGACTCTTTTTCCATGTGTTTGGGATAATGGGACAATCTGACTTGGACGTTTCTTAAAAGTATCTCCATCTCTGTGTGTTAGAAAGAGATAGTTTATCTGAACAAAGCGCTTAAGAACATGTTAAAATCGTATCAATTTCAATAACATTTAGGAATATGAATGTGCACATGCAATTTGCAGAATAAATATGATACCAAAATCTAGAGAGAAACTTAAGTACTCGATGAAGTGGGAAAGAAAGGAAAGAGCAATTACCAGCCTATCCTTTATGGTTCTCCTCTGTCCCATGCTGCTACTGTTACCAGCTAAGGGAAGTGACAGCTGCAGCTGCCTTCAGAACTATGAGAAAGGATAATAAATGCAGTTTGACAAGACAAAAGTGTGAAGGTAACCAGTATCAGACCAGATTTATCCCTGTTAAATGAGATAATTTAATGAGGTTGATTTTGAGATGAGTTTTGAGCATCACAGTCCCAATAGGTGATACCAATTTGAGAAAAAATCTAATATAATTTTCAAACATCATGACCACTTAAATCATGATGCCCTGCACAAAACTTGAACACTATAGAGTCTAATGCTGGTAGTCTGGCATTGAAGTAGTGCTGTTGATGCCTGGAAACAAAATGGAGATCTTGAGTTATGATGTCCAACTTCAGAAACTGGCTTATGGGTTAATATTTTTTGTCAGGATGACTTAATAAAAATTACTTTCCTGGGTGATAGTTCAGCTTACCACAGAGACTTGCTGCTCATCGACAGAGAAAATGTGCATCAGTTGTTTCCTTCAATCACATTTGTTAGCTTTTAAATGTCATTTTGATGGTGATAAAAAAACCCAAAAAACAAACAAAACAACAAACCAACAACAGGCTATACAATCACCTGAAAAGGTTGCTACTAATAATTTCTGGATGCACCACCGGGTTTGCTGATGGTGAAACTCAAAGTTCTGCAATGCTTTAAAAAGGCTTCAGCCTGGGCTTGATTTTGTCAGGTGCTCTCACCTGCAGCACAGAAGAAAGGGCTCTGTGACAGCTGAGGACATAGGACAGTGGCTTATAGCACAGCAAGAATCACTGCAGGCAGATCTCTGGAATGAAACACTTACCTTGCCTTGCTCAGCCTGATAACATCGGTTAAGGCATCCCTGGACTCTTCTTTATAAATTTTGGGGGTATTTTATCAAAATGCTTAAGCTTATCAATAAATGCAACCCCACACCTCTCAGAAGGATTTTTGCCCCAGATCTTAGCCAGAGTAAATAAAAGCTTTCCAGCAGAAGGAGCTGGAGAATTAGCTCCTGCTGGCAGAACCAGGATCTTGACGTGGTGATAGCCTCCTTTTTTCACAGGAGACAGGACAGCAAGGTTAGAAAGAGCAGCAGACTGTCACACCTCACCACAGAGCTGGTGGGTACGTCAGGAAGAAGGTCTTGATGGTGCTGTTTGTCAAAATCCCCCCAGCAGCTTTCTGGTCCAGCTGAATGTCCCCACCAGAGTGCAGCTGTGGGCAGTGCCTGCAACTCCACAACTTTGGGAAGTGGATCTGCAGACATTAGTGATGAAGAAAATGACAAAAATGACAAAAATGTTCAGGTTTTAGAGTGTGTCCATAGACAAGAGTTAACTAGGTAATTTTGCCAGAGTTATAAACTGTCAATCACTCAAGGAAACCTAGTGTCTATAAAAGTCATGTGTAAATGGAATTCAGTGCTAGATATGGGTTCAGTTTCTGCTCACCTCAAATGTGGTGAAACCATTTGATGCCTTATGAGCTGCTTTGTCTCTCAGTAGAGCCACAGTAATATTCAGTGCCTTCCTGTGTATGGATGTATGCACAAAATAATTCAAAGAACATTTCAATATACTTGCCACTGCTGTACAAAGATTTCTAGGTTAAAAAAGAGATTATTTTTACATATATTTCTACTCAATAAGATTACTTTTAATTCAAATGGCTTTAGTTTCATAAGTCTCATCAACTTATATTAAAAGAATGAAAAGTTGAAACAAAAAAAAATTAAAAGAGCTAAATAAAAATTTCATTGAGTCAATCTGATGTTTTCCTTCATTATAAATATTTGTAATTTTTAGGACACTGTTATTTTGTACCAATATGGTCAAGCCTCTGAAAAATAGAGCTGAGGAAAACCATTAAGAACAACATATACAGTTACAGATAGCAGAAATAATACAAATTAGATTTAGTTACACATGCTTTGGCAAAACAAAAGATTGATTATGAATCTTTATTTGAATGGAAGGAAAAAATCCATCTTCAAATTAAAATTGTCATGTAGGCAAGAAAAAGAATAATGCAACAAATGGCTCTTGCTAGCATGACCTAAACCATGGAGATGGAAAATATGATCCCTGCAAAGGAAAGAATAATTTGGTCTTCTATATTTGTCAAAAATATTATAGAAGTATCTATTAGCTGGCTGATGAAACAAAATTTTATCTGAATCTTTTTTTCCTCCCATAAATTATATCAAAAGAATATAAAGAATTAGACTGTTTTCCCCTTCTACATTTGTCTATTGGAAATAAACAAATGAAATAAATAAATGCATTTGCATAACTAATTTAAAAGGTAGTGAAGAAAAGAAAGTATTTTTCAATTTTTTCTTAATCCCTGCTGTCTTCTGTGCTCTACAGATTTGCTTTGCAGGGTCCTATTTCACTGAGGATAAAAAATGTGAATGAATAGCACAACCAGCAGAGAGAGAAGGTTATTAAACCACTAAATGAGGAAACGGCACAAAGAATGAGAACACCTTGCAAACAGATTTCTTGGCCTCTAGAGAGGAAATACAGCAGGGTTGTTTGGCTTAGGGGATATGCATGTGCTCAAACATAAAAGGCAAGTGGCTTTAGTAATGAAAACTCCCACATAAAGAAAGTAAGAGGATCAGATGTCACGTGTACCCTCTAAGGAGCTTGCAAAGATACCACTGCTACAACACGTGTAGCTGTCTTCGAACTAGGCACTTCAGGTCTGCATCCTTCAAAACATAATAACCACAAATAACAGTTTGGTTGTGACTATTTCATTAGTTGCCAATAAAACGGGAGAAGGAGGTGATGTCAGGAGGGAGAATGACTGATGAAGCTAGGTATAAAGCAGAAGGTTATCTACCAGACAAACCTGGTTACTGAGGCTGTTACTTAAGAGGTACAGGGGCAGCCTTTTGCTCTTTCTTTTCACTCCTTGAACTGAAATACTAAATAGAGCAGAGCTGAAAGGAAAGAAATGAACCACATGTAGATGAGATTTTAGTATAAATTCTAATGTTAACTGGTTTATTTTTTGGTGGTTGTTCCAATGCTTCAGTGCTATGATGATTTTAAGAAAGATATTTATTCTATCCTCTTGCTTAAATATCCTCATGCCATATTGCCGAATAACCACACAGGGAACGAGGTATTCGTAGTGAGAATCCTTCCAGCTGCCCTACTGAGCCAGTTTGAGAAGAGCACTACTCCCTGCCATGCTGCTGTGCATTATTCATGGCATCCTGGGGGTATATATGGACAGTAGTGGAGGCCAGCCTACAAAAAGACACTATGTAGCCATGGAGGCAAAGAAAAGATCTCTGCTGTCCCTGTATGTTCAGGCAAGTAGTGTCTGTTGAACCACAGGAAAAAAAATTCATAGAAACATAAAATGTCCTAAACTGGAAAGGACCCACAGGGATCATGAAAGTCCACTCCTGCTGCATCTCTCCTCAGAACTACCTTACAGATTCAAAATGTTCCATGTATCCTTCTTCGTTTCGTAGAAATATTCTCTAAGCTGAAATATTTCTTTTTCTCATTGATTCTGAGATTTATATGTGCCAGCTTAGTTTTTTCAGATTCTTTCCATCTTTTCTTGATTTTACGCTCTGCCTAAAAGCAGAGAGAAGATATGTATATTTTTCTAATGCTGAAAATCCAGTATGCAAACTCTATTTTTAAAACTGGAAATACTTCACTTACGATTATACCATTGGAGGATGTTCTTCAAATATATGCAAATAGTTTACAGGGATGAGGATATTTTAATTTTTAGTGGGCAGTTCAGATGAAGTAACATATGTCTCACTGGTAACCAGAGGAAGTAAAAAGCACT
This sequence comes from Lichenostomus cassidix, assembly GCF_008360975.1. NCBI lineage: Eukaryota > Metazoa > Chordata > Aves > Passeriformes > Meliphagidae > Lichenostomus > Lichenostomus cassidix. The sequence continues at coordinate 35,708,662 of NC_139480.1, read as the reverse complement.
CTGACAGTTTGGGAAAATAGCAGGGAGAGAAAAAAAGTCTATCAATTTATGATTAATAAATACTACAGAATATGATGCCAATATATTGCAAAAGAATAAATCGTTTCCATGTTTTGGGGAGCAACACAAGTGCCACTGCATTATGAGGAGAGCCATGAAGTTTTTTAAAGCCTTTTTCGATTTTGAGAAAACCTACCATGCATTTATCTGCGCTAACTTTTGGAGCAGAAAATAGTCAACAGTACTTTAAGGTAAGTTGGGTCAGATTTTTCTGCCATTACTAACATTCTGTCTAAGTCTGAGTTTAAACACCCTTTGGGCATTTAAGGAGTGACATTTGCTGGCTAAAAATCAATTCTCATCAAGATCTCCTTGGCTTATATACTAGAATCTGTGCTTTGAAGCTCAGAGGAATTACTGAGAAGTTAAATGGGAGAACAGGGAAAAAGGGACCAGAGAAGAAGCTCAGAAGTCCAGTGGGGAAATAACTTCTTTTCCCCATCCACTATACATTACTGGACAGTGAGAGAAATAATGAAACCAAAGGAGACCAGAGAGGAAGCTTATGATTAAGCAAGGTGTAGGGCTTTGGTCCTTTGAGAGCCAATTTAGGTGCATCTTCAGGCTGAATCTTTGAGACATTTTATTTACTGAATGCTTTCCAATTGTCTGATAAGAAAGTAAATCAAAACCCCTCTGTTGGTGATGCTATGAGAGCAATGGACATGCCTCTCTCTTTCTAGACAGTGTCACAAAAAGAAAATGTAGAAGCAGCAGGTGGAAGAGCTGAGATGGTGCAGCTGAGCTCACATTCTAGCAGGTGCAAGTTCAAGGACAGACCCTGTCCCCATTCCCAGGAGTCTCTCACAGGCAGATCAAGCCCTCCCTTCACCATGAGGTAAAACAACAACAGCTTTGCAAAGATAAAGAGATATATAGGAAGCAGGATTGGATTTGGTGCTGAAGTTTGCTCTTTCCCATGTGTTGAGTATTCAACATTTTCCATTAAAAAAAAAAATTCTTGAACCCACTTGCAGTTTCATGTATCACAATCACCAGCGGAAGAAAAGGTCACTGGTTTAATTCTTCATTCAGGCACAGGGGATATTAAAATGTAAGAGGTAACGTGAGATATCATAGAGGATAATTAGGACATAACTATGTTCATATATTTTCCTACAGATGAAATTACTTTGTCTGCCCTTCCTCTTTAAGAAATTACAGTGGACATTGTTCCTATGGTTACTGGGAGGTAGCATTTGCAGAGACAGTGGATTTCTATAAAAGGAGTAAAAAATCACTGCAACTGGAATGATCTGATGTGTTAAAAGTCACTTTGCACTCCGATTTTTATAGGCTAAGAGGATGCTGAAGATTTTGTTTCTAATCAGGTACAATGTGACTAATTAAACATTTAAGATGAGTAATACAGGGTAATTAATTTTGTCAGCTTTTATTGGTTTGCCCCTCCTCCAACCCCCCTCCCCAAAGGTTTGAGATTTAGAATGTCAAAAAACATCAAAAAGATTTTAGAACAGCAAAGGACAGAATGATCTTAAACATGGCCAGAAGAGAATACCTAAAAATAAAATTCACTGCATATTGCTCTGTGTAGGACTACCATCTGATCCACGTTTGAGGTGCATTTGGAAATACTGACCTCTTTTAAAATACGTTCATTGACTACATGTTATCAACAACCTACATGATACATTTTTTCCCTTCTTTTTCTCCCTCTCCATATATGACCTGAAGGAAATTTGGAATAGTTTGTATTGGGAAAGGAATTGCTGCTCTTTTGAAAACTTAAAATAAATAATCTTCAACGTAATTTTAGTGGTTTAGGGGAGGACAAGTTAAAAGGCCGGGAAATCTTTTACCTGTCTAAGGAAAATGTTTTTTTCAAGCTAATACAACTTGTTTCAGAGAACCAGATGAGAAATAGACTTCAAAAAGTTTTCAAAAATTTCAACTCTTTTTGATAGTGTCAAAAATAACTCAAATAAAAGGATCTTGTTTATTTAACTGAAATCTGTTACGCTGCCCTCATGGCAATTCCATTTCAAAGAAGTTTACACTGATAGAAGAATGCCTTTGTTATTATTTTGGAGTAGAAGTACCCCAAGAGTCAAGTTGGAGCAAATGTCAGGTTTTATGTACTTTCTGTGGGGTCACAGATAAAAAGCATCTTATGATCATAAAGTTTTGTTCTTGTAACAGAAAATAAAGCACAAAGAATATTGTCTTTTTAATACTACATCATATTTATAACTTCTTTTGGAGCTTCAATTTATATTTTAGAAGCATATACAGTTTTGACTTGGGAAAAAAAACCACACAAAGATAAAAGAGCATCTTTTATATTCAAGTTTGCTCTTCATATCACTGCTTTCTATTGGTTTTTCCATTGTTTTTCACTCCCACCATGTTTTTTTATTTTTATTCTATATTCACTAGCCTAGCAGTGGAAAACAATGAAGTGAAGAAAAAACAAATCACTTCTCAATATTCTGAAAAGCCAGAACATTGACATTCAAGACAAAAAGTCAAAACTGTGATATTTGACTATGTTTCAAAATTAGACAAAAGTTACTTTGATTGCTCTAAAAGCTTTGCATGGCTATGATTTCAAAATTTATATATTGGCCCAACCAGTAAACCAATGATTAGCTGAACACATTGCTCATTGCTGAACGTACGAGGTTGACTGGTTTAGGAGAATGCAGTGATTTAATTTTGTTTTAGCTGGGGCTACAGCACAGCTTTCCTCATTCTGCATTGTTGGTTTTGGTTCATATGTGGATTTACACTATCATTCAAAACAGACACCTGGGTGGCATTTACTGTGAATATTGACCATAGACACCCACTACGATAATTAAATGATGATGCACCAAGTCTCATGTCTAAGTCACATATTCTCATAAAATGTGAATGTCAGAGCACAGCAGCCCTCATCGGTACAACAAAGCTCACTCTCCAGGCTCCCACAGCTGACAAGAAAAATAAAAACAAAAACAGTCTATGGAGAGCCCACATGGTGACAAACTTATGCAAATGCAGTAATTAAAGCTTGGGAATTCAAAAAATTCACTTGAACTCTTATGAAGTTCCTGTCTCTTTTCTTTTGGTCTGAAAGATCTGAATTTTTTTGTCTTTCAGAAAATGTCTTAGGGGATATCTGGCAGCAAAATACTTTCTATTAATGAACAGCCAGGATCATTTTTACTTTGGAGAACACTGAAATAATCACTTGGACAGGTTCTGTCATCTTCCTTGTATTTCCTTTGTTCTGTTCAGAAGGCAGTTGCTACTGCATAGGACATTTAAGAACCCCAAGATGATAACAAACTGATTCTGCCACCAGTACTCACTTTAACTGATTGTTCCCTCTTACAGTGCATTAATGGATTAACTCTTTATCAGGTGTAAACTGGAATAGTTCCACTGGTTTCAGTGAAAAAGTAGAGGTGCATAATAATTGCAGATATGTCCCAGAGAGGATACGTGAAGTGTAAAAAAGGTGAAATTTCACACTTCCTAGAATCACGGAATATGCTGAATGGGAAGGCATCCACAAGGATCATCAAGTCCAACTGCTGGCCATGAACAGGACACCCCAAGAATCACACCATGTGTCCAAGGGTATTGTCCAAATCTTTCCTGAACTCTGACAGGTTGGATGCTGTGACCACTTCCCTGGGGAGCTTGTGCCAGTGCCCAACCACCCTCTGGGTGGAAAACATTTTCCTGATATCCAACCTAACCTCCCCTGGCTCAGTTTCATGCCATTTCCTTGAGTCCTGTCAATGGTCATGAGAGTGAAGAGATCAGTACCTGCCCCTCGGCTTCTTCTCATGAGGATGTTGAAGACACCATGAGGTCTCTCCTCAGTCTCCTCCAGGCTGAACAGACCAAGTGACCTCAGCTGCTCCTCATATGGCTCCCCCTCAAGGTCCTTCACCATCCTTGCTGCCCTTCTTTGGACACTCTCTGATGGCTTCATGCCTTTTTTATATTGTGGCACCCAAAACTGCACACAGGATTCAAGGTGAGGCTGCTCCAGTGCAGAGCAGAGCAGGACAATCCCATCCATTGGTGATGCTGTGCCTGATGCACCCCAGATGCACTTTCAATAGCCTTTCACTAAGTATAGTAGTTCAGAAGAGAAAGGGATGGTAGAATAGCCATAACTGCACAGCATTCAGCAGACAACATATGGTGGGAGGACTCAAACTCGTTACATTTCACTCCTTCCAGTGAAGAATGGCAAGACCATTTCATCACTCTAAATCACCTATCTACAAGCACACATTGTCCATTAAAATTACTTTTAAAAGTTCAACTTCCTAAATGAAAGCTCAACCTGAGCTTAGTGAGGTTTCTTGGTAAAAGCTGGCAGCATTTTTGTTAGATAATGTGCACCCTGAGTGTGAATTATCATATAAAGATCCTGTACAAAGAGTGATGGCAAACTGCTCTTTGTCCCTTATTTCCACAAGAATTGTGCTTTCTAAAGGTGATTTGCTGTCTTTTCATGCATTCTGAGAAATACAAAGTGAGAAAAAAAATAACCCCCAAACCCTGACAGTGTTTAAAATAATCCAAACCCAATACTAGCTCTTGCACTTGTTTACCTGCTATCCATTAATATTTAATCTGCACATGGATAAAATGTCAGCTGAGCTGTCCAGAAACATCTGGATGTTATGATACCTAACAAATCTAATAGGCATAGCTAATGAGCCCAAAAAGACGGCAAATGCATTATGTGGTTGCTGGTACAGCCTTCACCCAATGAATATAAATAGGCTTTCGTTGATCTTTTGTCCTACTAAAATGTAATCCAGTTTATTGAACTGGTGAATTGCATTAACCATTTTGACATTATTTCCTTATAAATCTAACATAGTGTCCTTGTTCTGTTCTTTGTCAGTACATAATACTAACCAAAAGGAAAGGACAAAATCCCACGGCGGAGAGGGGTTCCAAACCACTGATGGATGTTGATTTAAATGGGAAATGTTTTTTAAAGCTCAAAGAGAACATCACATATGTGCAGAAAAGGTCTGGGGAGGAGGTTGGAGGAATGCATTAAAAAGGACATATTTCATACTTGGAAGGCAATGTGTTATAGGCTCGGAGCACGAGTAAATGAGGGTTTGTAAGTAGAACTCAGAAAAGGCTTATCTGTCTGAAAGATTGCCCGCTTTTCACTACTACAGTTGTTAATCACATGTTTACAAGCCTCATGCCACAAGCTGAAACCAGCATGGCTGCAGCACCGTGAATAAACAAGGGATTTTAATTAGCAGTGGTTGTTTTACTGTTCTGATTTAAAATATATAAAAACACTTAATAAGCTGGTGGCAGGAATACCGCAATAAAATTTGCTGAAGTTGGAGTTGTATGTTTAACACAAACTCTGCTGTTTCTTTGCAAGTGACTGAAAGGGTTGAAAACACAACTGTGCCTCAGAGACAAAACATAAACTTTTTCTTACCAAACTTTCTCATTCAGCTCACAAAGGACACTGTTTTGTAAAATGCAATGTTAACTCCATTTGTGATGTTACTGGTTTATTGCATATATGTTAATATAAGCAGAAAATAAATGCTTCCAGTACCTGGATTTATAATGGCCATAGACAATATTTAAGATGGGGGTTTTTTAAGTTCACAGTTTATGAATCTATAGAGTTTGACATAAAACATTTCCTCAGATAAGCAATTAGAATAGTTCAAAGGCAGATTTTATTCCTTCTACTGTATTTACTATCTCATTGACCTATGACTCCCTTTCATTTTAAAAACACGTATTGGTTTCCAGGTGATAGCAGTAAAAAGGCTGAGGTAAAGACAGGTTACAGAATTCTTGTCTAGCATCTCTGAAGAAGGTGTGTGCATACCCAGGAATCAGATTGCAAAGGCAGGAAATCTTCCTACAGCTCCTCTGAAAGAATAAAGAAGTGGTTCATCCCTAACACCTGAGTCCAGCTAAATCCTTTCATCTGTAAATTTGTTTTTGTAAGTATTGTGTATTTTCTTTTCCAGTCATTGCTCCTGCAACTCTGCAGATTATTCAGCTAGCTGAATATCAAGGGTAAAATTTCCATGATTTCCTCAGCTTACCAGTTGCATTCAGACTTTGTTTATACAAGCCTCTCAAAGAATGTCACACTACTGTTAAGAGCAAAGTTTGGACAAAAGATTTATCAAGGGATTGATAGACAAGAAATGAATCCAAAACCTTGACTAGGCTCATCCAAGAGAAAAACAAAAAGAACAGGGAAAGAAGAAACATATTTCTTTGCATTTGGGTCTTCATCTTTAAGGGCAAAAAATTATAATTTATGCTAAAACCTGAATCTTTACCACAACACAGTTTTAATGAGAAAAATAGAAAAAAATGACCTGAATCTAGCATTATCGCAGTTTTCCATGTAAACATAACTATTGAGCTTTAAAATAACTTATTACACTTTTGTGCCTATAAATACCAAGTAGAGCTTTCCAAGTTTGCAGAGGAGGACTACGGAAAGATAAGCAGCAACTGACAAAAATCTGTCAATTTTTTGGTGTTTTTTTAATGTTGCAGGATATTCTAAGGACTTACAGGACTTACAGTACAGTAGAAGAGATAGCAATATATCCAAGCATCAGAGAAGGGACACAAACAAAGGACAGAGGAGATGAATGAGCAGCAAACTGCTTGAGTTAGGAAAGCAGTATGGCTCAGAGGAGTAGCAGAAATCACTCCCTGCTTTTCTGATATCCTGAGAAGAGGAATGTGTAATTAGAATACAAGCAAATATCCTTGCAATCTGTTTCTGACAATGGAAAAACAACTTCTCTACTATTTTAATGAGTCATCTGTTTTGAAATCATGATGACTACTGATGGATCTGACAGCATCACGTCTGCTGTATGGGAAAAAAAAAAACTGAGAGTTTGTAAAAAAGTTTAAAAATGAGAATAATTAATGGCTAAAATATGAAAGGAAATCAAATAAGAAATTCTTGATATCCCTCCAAATGCTAAAACCTTTACATGATCAAGCCTTCCTTTAAGATTAATTTTGAAAAAAAAATTAAAATTGAGGGAAAACTCAATCTCTTAGATTAAATAAATACTGCACTAGTAAAAGTTTTCACAGAAGTGAAAAACAAGTGAGGAAAAGATTGTTAAAAATTTAGTGGTGAGCTTTTGTTTATATGTACATGGGTAAATGGAATTACTTTGGACTTTATAACTTTGCATAGGTAGTATAAACAGAAGAGGAAATATTTTCAATAATTTTTTTTCCCAAACTCGCTTGACATGCTAACATTTCTAAGGAATTTGATAAAGAAAAGGAAGGGATTAGATATTTGCTATGGACTTGTTTGTAACAATATAATAGATAGATCAAGAAAATAAATTCAAGCCCAGTGCTTGCTTAATAATGAACAATTTGGTGATATTGGAATACAATTTGCTCTTTGAAATCATAGATATGATAAATGTGTATCTGACAAGATGGCTATGGAGTCAATAAGGGATTACAGCAGAACTGGCCATCTTCTGTCAACATCATCCTTGCCAGATTTAGTCTGTAAAAGAATCTCCCAACTTAATAGTGGCTACTGTGGCTTAAAACGAAGACTGAGAAATTTGCATTCCAGCATGTATTGTAGAAACTGTTGATGGGATTTGAGAAAGCAAACATGTAAGAGCCCAGCTCTGCTGACTATTAAATGAGTATTTCAAATTCTTGGCATTGTAGATCATAACCAAGGAAGGCTTCTTCACCTGGCAGGATAATTCATGTTAGGGAAAATTTATTCTCTTTCTTTATTTCGCAAAACAGCAGAAGCTTGAATAAGTGGGATGTGACAGGAAAATCAGGTCTTTTGGTTGGAAGTTGTGATTTTTTTAGAACCAACCTTCACAAGTACTATTAAAAATAAGAATATTAAACTACTGCAGAACAGTAATTTTTAAAACCTGTCTAAAAGGCCATATCTCCACTTATGTCTGGGTATTTCTTTACTTTTCAGAATTGTCTGTACGATACAGCAAATAGCACATATTTATTTTCTCAGCAGATTTTTGGTAGTTGAAAGTTAACTTTGCGGTAGCTCAACGATGCAACGTTGTCTTCAGATGTTTAAATTACAGTAATTACAATACCTCCTCATTACTTGTTACTATTTGGTCCTTTTTTTCTCCTTTTATTTATATATTGTTTACTTGACACTGAATTTGCTCATAACAGTAAAAAGTACACCTTAAATAAGATAATATACATCACTTTTTCAGCCTTTCCCTGCTTGACAATTAGCATTTTGGATGCAATACTCTTGTCAGTTTCTGCTGTGCAACATATGGATAATTTCATTCTATTTCCATTGCATTTGGTATTGCAATAACTGCTGATAGTTCTGCCAGTGTTTCCACTTAAAATGCAAGAATCTTCTCTGCATGCCTAATGTAATAGGGTTGTTCTCTGCAGCATTGCTGATGAGCTCTTTCATTTGATTTTAAATATATAAATTATGTTATATTATTTCAAGAATTAATTACATCTTTGAAAAAGTTCAATAGTTTCTAATGACAATTTGCTTTCAGTTTTGGATAATTCCAACTTACATAGAATTCCCACTATTATCATACCCCACACAGTCAAAAAAATCCTGCCGGGTACCCTACAATACTGTGCAATCCAAAACTGTTCAGATGTGATATTCCCTCTGACCACCGTCATTAGAGTTTTTTGGACAAATTTGCTGCTGAAGGTATTTGGGTTAACAGGTTTTAAGCAGGGAGGTGGGAACCACTGCATGAATTCTAAGACATGGAAACTGCTGATGAAACCGGCCCAGCTTGGTCCACAGTTTTATTTGGGTTCAAGTAACAGTGGCCCAGCCTATGAGAGGGATGAATTGAACATTGTGGGAAAAATAAACAGAGTCCAGAGCTGGTTGCAGAGCCCTATCTGCATAACCTTTGTAAGCAGCCTGTGCTTTTTCCAGCTGTTCAAAAGGAAACAAACGTACTCAAACCAGAGTACTCAAGGGAAAACCCCTGGACAGCTGCCCCAGCACAGCTATGGGGTCATGGGGCTGGGAACCACACCATGTACAGAGAGGTCTGCTGCCTGGAAGAGCAGACACTGCTGTTATAGACAATTTTTGCCAGTGGCAGCAAGTAAAACCAGCCATCCATAACAGTTAATATGACAACAGGGATATGGCTTCAGGATCTCATTCACCTGCTGCTCCTGATTGTTAGACTTAGGGTAATATGGGTTGCAAAGCCTATGTTGCACCCCCAGCAGACCCAAAAGCTGCCACCAGAGCTAGGTGTCTCTTCATCTCCACACAGCCTGGGTGTGGAGGATGGATCTTCAATATGCACTGATCTTTAAAAGTCATCGGTTTGCACAGCTGCAACAAAATGTTGCATACAGAAAAAAATACAGGGGTGTGGATCCACCTTAAGGACATGCTCAAAATAAAAGATACAGGTGAGTCACAGGGACTAGCAGACAATAGCTGAGAGAGGTTGACAAGCAGTAGAAGGAAGAGGTAGAGCTCATCTGCCAGTCAGTTTTATAAGCTCTCCTGAAAACCCACCAAAAGCATTCATTGACATAATATTTATAAAACATTTTCTCTGAGCAGATAGCCCATAAACCTGTCAGGAAAACCACCTGTTGTTACAAACATGCAAACCTCACTCTACACAGCTTTCAAAGCAAACCTCCATAAAGAAGCAAGATGTTTGGACAAGAATAGCCTCACACAAAGCATGGATAAGAGGCATAGAAAACATCAAGGAGAAAGAGATGCATCAAAGCTAGGGGAGCATCTGCAGGAAGACTCTGGCAGATGTAACCAAGAATAAAATTCTATGGAAATGGGCCAGAAAATCTTCCCATATGTTATGATGGAAACTGCAACACTTCTCCCCAGGGAAAGGGCTGAGCTAAGGCATGTCTTGGGGAGAGTGTTACATAAACATGAACTTTGTGAAATGGACTCCTTTCACAGATGTAGCTTACCCAAGTGCGCTGATTATAATTCTCAGCTAAGCATTCATATTTTCCTAACAACTCATAGTAAATATCATGTATCTTTTTTTTTCCCTATTTATGTTACTTTTCAGTTGTCACCATGCCTATGGAGACTACCCATTTCCTTTGGAGGGAAGTGCACTTTTTAAAATTCTAGTCATAGTTTTTGTAACATTCATGACTTAACCTCACTTTTCAGGGCTAAAACTTTTTTATTTTAAGTTTTTGGGGTTTTTTTTCCCTATTGCAATTTGTCCAGCTCTACTTGTAAGGCAGCAATTTCATGGACGAAAGCCTTCCACTGGGGGTAACAGAATATATGTAACAATTTATATTGAGTTTCCATCATGTTGTACCAGTTGCCACATACGAATGAATTTAGGTTTGCAACACCCTTGTGAGGTAGAGACATATTGATTTTCCTTTATTATAGATTGGAAAACAAAGACTTTATGCAACAAAGCCTCAGTCAATCACAGAGCCAAAAGCAGATCCCAGCTTTCTTCGAAGTGAACTTTTGTTGGCTGTTGCAAGACTATTTTACTTATTTTCAAGATGGTGCTATTTTTCAGACAAAAAGGGACAATAATGTTAATATCAGACAGCTCACAGAAACATAGTAGTGAATGTACATGTGGGCATCCTTTTAAAGTAGTTTCTATAACTAAAAATTTTAGTGGAAATTTTGAAATATTTTTCACTGGGCTCTATGAATTGTTCCATTGGTTTTTGGTTTCTTAGTTTGTTTGTCTTTTTAAAGTAGTAACTGTTTCTGAAGTTTTTCCTTCCACTCTCATTTTTCCACTGAAAAAGAAGGTCTGGTTACCCTGAGCTATAGTTAAGAGCACTCTTGAGCTCCCTACATCTCAGAGAATTAAAGAATGACAAGTTGTTATTAGTAGCACAATTACATCTTTTTTGGCAGGAAAAAGTCTAGTTGTACCTGTAGTGGAGCATATAAATAAAGCCAATTTTAAAGGAATTTTAATAAATTTTTTGAAAATTTGTTGAAGTCTTAAATATCCTGAAGTTCCAAAATTGTTATACTTTTTCACTTAATAGAACCTTTTGTACTTGAAAATTTGCCCTGCAAACATTTTCTAGATATAAGTAAAAAGTCAGAAGTATTTCCGTTCATTTCAAAATTCCTTGGGTTTTCTTTTCTTAGATAGCTTTCCTCTTAAGAGTTGCTGAAAAATATGCAGCTGAAAAAAATGATAAATCAGTAGTAGGTTTACACATGCCCTTAGATAGATCAGAAGAGTTCTGAAATGCTGCACATATATCGACTACATTTAAACAGTCAGTGTTCAAACAAATCCTTGATTTTCAAATGCTGGATGCAGAATGCTACAAAACCCAGTTGGATTCGATCTGGTCTCTGAATACAAGCCTGTGCTGAATTTCTGTATGAAAATGCAGTTTTATAATAATATGTGGAAATAGAGACAAGTGTGAGAACAATGGTTTGCATTTATCCTTCGAGGAATTCCTGATCCTTGTAGCACTATGTTCAGTGCTTTGACTACAAGCAGTTTCACCATAGGGACCAGCATGATGAGAAAAGCAGGGGAAAACACAAAGCAGAAAATAAGAGGCAGAAGGGAATTAGTCAAATACACAGTTTCACATGTTTTTGATTAAGTAAACTACAGAACAGCAGCTTTCTTTTATTAGTGCAGCAGAAACAGACAGGTGAAATGAACAGCATAGAGTGCTTGAAATATAGAGGATTAATTAAATACACCTGTTTTGATTGATTTTTTTAATGGAATGAACCTGTGGGCCAACCTGCCATGGTCAAACAGTCACTCAAACAGGACTACAGTTCTGTGCTGTGACTTACATATCGTCATCAGAACATCATAATACTATATATGGAACCCTCCAACATGTAGAACTGATTCAAGGGTATATGTACCCAACCACAGACTGAAACATAGATGAAATAGTATCCATGCCATGTGTATTTTATTCAGAAGATAGAACCATCCAGAACTGAGCAGCAGTTCTACAAGATACGAAGAGTTCCTTCTATGTCAACAGTTAAACTAATTTAATGGTATCAAATAACATCTCTTATAAAAATTGCCCTGGGAAAAGATCCTGCACAGTAATACTTCTCACTACAATAAGTCACAGTAGTATGGATGTAGTTTCTGAGCCTGTTGAGAAATTAATGAGAAAATGGGTCACTGAGTTAAGTACTTGCTATAGGCAGATACGCATTAACACTGTACTGTTTCACACAATCCCATGTTTTATTATCACGCAACACTACTATGAACAATTGCATTCTAAGAACATCATTAAGTTTCCAAAAACAATCTCCCCAAAGAAAAAACAGTCAGAAATCTGCTTTTGCCACTGTAGTATGACCTCATTTTCACTGTCTCTGCTGATAGTCTTCGGCTGCATGACCATGCTTTGATCTAAATGATCAAATACATGCTTTGGTCTACAGCAGAACTTTCCCTTGTCCAGTGCATAGAAGGGTTAATAATTGACTCTTATCTCAGTATTTTCTCTTGGGGTTGCTGGGGTTTGGGTGTGTTTGTTTTCTTTAGTGCCTGATCCACGTTCCTGAGTCAGAGTTTTCATTTCTTTTTGGCTGGGCTATGGTGCTCACCAGTATGCTCTCTGCAGTCACTGAGACCTCTCTGCATCGTTGTCAGCTGTTGATGGTAGTGATCAGAGCTGGCTCAGGCTCCCTCTGATTGCACACCAAATTACCTGGCTCACAGTGCTGGCACACAACCCTTGCTTAAGGGCTCAGTGGCAATTCTTGAGAGACAATGTCAAGCACTCTAATTTTCTGTCCACAGTGGCATCATCTCCCCTTTTTCTGCTTCTCTGCTATCAGCAATGGTTTGAGTCAGCAAATATCTTGCTTCTTTCAGCAAGATGTGAAAAGTCAGCCCTAAAGCACTGGAAGAAGTGGAGCCTGTGCCACCAGCCCGCAGAACAGCAGTGCTAAGTGTCCCAGTCCCCTCTTCCTTTCCCAGGAGAGATGCTGCCTCATACTTACTCTCTCACACTCTCCAAACAGCATATTCCTCCTCCTTTGCTGGTGGTCCATGTTTCATTGTCTCTCTACCTTTGAGTCCTCATTCAAAACAGCAGGGGCGGCTACAAGTATTTACATACTTCACAGCTGGAGTAGCAGCTCATTGAAAAAAGGATGCACACAATTCAAAATGCAAGAGAAGAAAAAAGGAAGGGCAAAATGAAAAAACTTAGTGATGGGATGATTTATTGACCACCACAAGTGCACCACTGAGTATCCCTTCCCATCGATTCTATTTTATTCTTGAAGGGAACTAGATGGCGTGCAGAGTACCTTAGGAGACCTAGACCTGGAGGGGGACATTCAGTGCTGCCACTGCTAAATCCCCAGTCTTGCCTCCTGTGCCAGTTATGGACAAAGAAGTTAGATGACTCTTCTCCTACAATTTTATTGCCCCCATCATTCTGCACCATGTAACAGTTACTTCTGCCTCTATGGTTGTGAATCCAAAGGTGCTGGGAGAGATGGCATGGAATGTGAGATGAATGGAAGCAGTAGTTAGCTGTGCAAAATTCCAGAGTTTGGATTCCACTCCTCAGGATGTAGAAGCTTTTCCATAAAACCAAAGATTGTGAACAGTTCTCCAAGATTGCCTTTGCCTATGAAAGTCAGATCTTTCACGTCTCTAAATGCCTTGCTTCGTCCACTCTTTATCAACTTGTGCAAAAATTGAGCAGGGAATATGCAGAGACTTATGTTTTCTTGGGTTTTGGCCACCTCTTTAGGTCAAGTCCATTGTGGAAAGTGGTTGGTTCTGAAAATGCTGAAAGAATTACTATCCCTGACAGAAGCTCATTCTTCTTTCCACCAGGGTTCCAATGAAAATAGACAGGAATTAAAATAAGCATATTTGCTTTTTCAAAATGGACTTCTTTTGTTTGTATGACTTACTCAGTTGCTGATTTCACGTTTTGGAGCATGCACTGAATGTCAACACAAAGCCCTGAATATTTTATTTTCCTCAAAATTATGAGAAACCTGCTTTTTATGGAATGAGAATGGATAAATGTTTACAGAATTCTACTGGAAATTTTCATGCAGTTTTATCAAAACTAAAATTAATGCCAGCTGTGATTTTGGCATGGCACAAATTGACTCCAAAATTCTGGAGAAGCTGAATATCATTATATGTGAATTTCTGCCACATGAACTGTGAAATGGACATAAAAACTCGCAGGAGGTACAAAGGTTTGTTTACTATTTTCTCCCCAGATTTGATTAACTAAAATTTAATATACACAAATCCCAGCTCTATGGTGAAAAATGAGTATTACCGTAACTATTCCTTACTTTTAAAACTTTATGGTCTTCCCCTTGAATTAACTGGCAGTTAGGACTGTGGAGCCATAAATTTGTTTTATCTTGGCCCTGAGAAGCAGATTCACACTGAAAAACCTAGGGGATTTAATTTCTCTAAACTTTATTGTAACTCCAAAATTAAAAAAAAAAATGTTTTTTAATCTCTCTTTATAAAGTGTATATGTATATGAGGTGACAGACTAGAATTGACAGTCTTACAGGGTAAGAGTTTGTCACCCAGATTCTCTTCAAAAATGTATATGAGCAAGTGATATGAAATACAGCCTGTGAGAGTGATTGAAGACTTCTCCTTTTCATTTGGGACCAGTCTTTCAGTCTGGAAAATGGTTTTCTAAAATGGAAATGGGCAGGTTTTCAGATTTAGGCTATTTATAAAAAAGCTTTTTACATACTGTATCTTCACAGTGTTCTGAAGACAGCTGGCAGCACTGTAAGCTTTGAGGAGATGTCTGAGACACTCAAAAATACATTGTTACGTGTTTGAATTAAATATCTTAAAGCACTGACTGCTGTGTAAAACTATCTTTATGTATATAATCTTTTCCTTCATTGCTTTTAATAGAAAGTTTTGTTTTTCGGGGATATCACCATTGTGGTGAGTGAAGCATTAATGTATTCCACTGTCTACTCCTCATGTTATATAATGATCCCTTTACGTTCATAGAGTATTGGACTTCTGTGCAAGATGTAAAAACATAAAGCTAAAACCACCATTCTAGTCAAATGAAAAGCTTCACTTGCAGTAATCTTTAGCACTATCAAGAGGCAGTAGATAATCTGCTGCCACTTTGCCTTATCCTCTATAGGACGAATTATGGATCACAATTTGTCCTTTAATGTTTGCATGCACTTAAAATGCTCATCTATCAGACAGCACAGCCTATTTGAGAATGCACATTTCTGAATGGGCTTTTGACTCACAACACATTTGACTGTAAACAAAATGAAATAGGAACATTCAGCTATTAAGCATGTGGGGATAACTTGTAGATACATGTGTTCATGCTGGGTAAATTGAATTAATTTCCTATGAGAGTTTGTGACTTGTGGATTTCTTAAATTTTCAGATTCTCAGTGTGGAAAGCACCAATTCATCATCTAGTCAGACATATTCTCTGTTGCTAGCCCTGGAGTTTAATCCAGTTACCCCAGTGCTGAAATCAGTAAATTGAATTTATGCTGCATTGCAAAGAGAATTTCTGAAACTGCATTCACTCTTGACCCATGGAAAAGAGAAGCTGTTCTATCATATAGGGGGTTTCATTCAGTGATTCATCATCTCCACTGCTAAAAGCATACTCCTTTCTTAATTCTTAGCTATGTTTCTAAGATATATGGTGCCCTTTTCCCCACAAAGAAAATATGACTATGTCTTGGTTTAGGACAATTTAAGAGGTGGACACTCTAAAATGAGTTGTCTACCCTTAGTTTCAACCAATCTGTTTCCACCATTAGGGAGGAAAAAAGAAAGCCACGAGCTGTTATAAGTGAAAAAAAACCCCAGTTTACTAGTAAGCTAAACAGTAACAGGCAGAAAAATAACTGAATAATCACTACTACGTGTACTAATAACAAATTTTCCAGAAAACTAACTTAGCTATTGACAAAGATATTTACCCTTATTTTATTTGTCACTACCTGAATGATTTCAGTGTTAAAATAGTGTGCTTTCTCAGCCAAATGAAAGCAGATCAGATAGTCCCAAAACAAAATCCTGGCTTACCTAAAGAAAAAACCTGAATTCTAAACTCTAAACTTGTGTCTTTTCTGAGCACCAAAATCCAAGAGAATGATGAATGCATTCTGAACTGTAATTGAGGCACCACTATCAACCTCCAATCCAAGCATTTCTCCTAATCTTTCCTTTTTCACAGAAGTCAGATCCTGGGGTATGCAAGACCCATTGGTCACTCCCAGTCTAGGGGACTTGTGATTCAGCCAAACCTTGGTACTTTAGACAATAAGCATCTTTCACTTCTCTTTGGCAAAAGGGAAGAACAAAAAGAACCACCAAAACAAAAACAAAAACAAAAAGAGAAGGAAAAAGAAAGAAAGAAAAGGAAAAAAAAGAAAGAAAAAGAAAGAAAAAGAAAAAGAAAAAGAAAAAGAAAAAGAAAAAGAAAAAGAAAAAGAAAAAGAAAAAGAAAAAGAAAAAGAGAAAAAGAGAAAGAGAAAGAGAAAAAAGAAAAAGAAAAAGAAAAAGAAAAAGAAAAAGAAAAAGAAAAAGAAAAAGAAAAAGAAAAAGAGAAAAAGAGAAAGAGAAAGAGAAAAAAGAAAAAGAAAAAGAAAAAGAAAAAGAAAAAGAAAAAGAAAAAGAAAAAGAAAAAGAAAAAGAAAAAGAAAAAGAAAAAGAAAAAGAAAAAGAAAAAGAGAAAAAGGGAGAAAAAGAAAAAGCAGAAGTAATTTGCTGAGTTTAATTTATGCATGCATTTGGCAAAAATGTGTTCTTCTGACCTAACCCCTGCAGCTGTGCAGTCAACAGGGAGTTTTCTTGCTATAACACATGTGGTTGTACACTTTTCCTGCTACTCCAAATATTCAAATGTGAAATCCAGCATTCAGAGACATCATGTGGAGTTTTGACATTCCCAGGGTACCCAGGGTCTGGAAGCCGATGAAGGGATTGTAATGAGATATAAATATAGTATTTTTAACCCTGGCAGATATGAACTAGTGCCAATAACATTTCTCACTTCATATAAGAGAAAATAGTATGTACTCTACCAAAGAGGCTAAAACTTGGCAAATATATGCGGCATGTCTCAGGATTTATTAAAGAGGATTTATTAAAGAGCTTTTATTGTCACTTTCACTGAGACAAAGGGAAAATTAAATGTTCAAAACATAGTCAGTTGAGGAAGTTTTTGACATCTTCTGAAATTTCAGATTTATAGGTCAAGGAAAATAGGGATAGCTTTCACTGTTTCAGAATTTGAACACCACTTTGGGAAGTATGTAACAGTAATGAAATTGCTTTTATGAAATACAGCCATGGGTTGCAGCTCCCTGGGGCCTGCGCCATCCCTCTCTGTGAACTGAAAGCTGTTATACAGGGTATATAGTGGCTCTTCACACCCAGAATTTTTTTGTAGAGGAGGTCACATACTGCAAACAAAGAGCTGTCATATGGAGGACCTATCAACACAAAATGCAACGCTTTTTACAAAATGTTATAGTATGTTACACTTCTGGATTACTTGTATATTGCTTGCCTTAGCTGCAATACCAGGATTATTTGGAGTGGGGTGGGGATGGTGTTGGTGGTGGTATGAAACCAAAGCATTTTCATTTGGGTTTTTATCTGCTGAGGGTTAAAAAGCACTTAGCTAGACTGCCTCATTATAAACCATAATCACAATTATCACAGCAATTTGGGGGTAATACCCCATAAATAATGGCAAGAAATCCAGCTGTGATCTGGAAAGCTGTTGAAATATGTGGACAGGCATATAATATCCCATACCACTCTGTGATAAAGGAGCATCCTTTCTGGCCATATTTATGAGGTTTGGAAGCCCCCCCATGAAAATTGGTCTCACTAGATAGAGAGGCAGGGGTATGCTGAGTGTGTGGACAGAGCTGTTCAATAAAGCCATTCACCCCTTTACCTGCTGTGATGAGGAGACTTTTCTGGGAGGAAAAACTGTATTTCTCTGTAAAAGCTGGAACCAGTTATCTTGTTAATCGATAAGACAACTCTTAGTGAATTCATTCAAAGTTTAACAGAATCTTTCCATCAGTCTATCTTCTATAGACAACAGAAGTGTTTCAGAGCGAGACATATTTTACACTCTTCCTCTCATCTAACTCTTTTAACAAGCTTGTTCTTATGTTCACATAGTTTGAGATGCAGTGAGAAAATGATAATTAAAAAATACAAACTGAAGTCTAAGTTCTTTTCTGTGACATAAGGGATCCATAAAAAGGAGGTCATAATTAACATTCAATACTATCAGTGTATAAGAAATAGATGGAGATTTATAGTAAGCACTGAGATTACCTGGTGCAAACTGAGTCATGTGTCAAACCCAAAGTTCATTAGACTTTCTGGATTCTGTATAACCACATGTGACTCATCATTGAATTTGGGTCATTCTTTATGCAAAGTCTTTTTTTGGCAGAGAATGTCTCCAGTCCTAAACCTTGTGTGTGCAATATATCTAACTTCTAATGATGATAAAAATTGGAAGTATTATTATTACTTAAATTGTTATGTCACTAGTTCTAATTCCCAGCTGGCTCCATTTTAGGCTTTGACTCCATTGTGTCAATTGTGCTGTATGAGCAGAGAGAAAAAGCCTTTTCTGCAGAGAAACTTAATTTATAACAAGTTTCAATAAAGCGACTGTTGTGAGTACCAGGGAGTGAAGGCAGAGGAAGCAAAAAAAAAAACCCCAGCACTTATACTGGTCGGTAGCTGCACTGCTTCATGCTTCTGCATAAGTTGAATGTATTTGTAAAACTATATATATACAATTTTCAGTGGCCTTCTATCTACCTATTGTCAAAAATGATTGATTTACTGTAAGAAATATGGAGTAAGACACAAATACTGATCAGAATCTCAGGTCTGATATATCCATTTGTTTCATTTTGATTTCTTCTTTTATATACAACAGTGCTTTTTTATGATATGAAGTGTTATTTATGATTTTCTGTTTGATATATATATGCGTGGAATGAAAACAAATTTAAAAGAAAAATATTTTGAAGGAGTGACTCCTAACAAAAACCTGAAATATTCTGTTACTTTTAACTGGTATGCTCATGATACAATTAATCATGAACAAGGCAACAAAAAAAAATCAGTTCCAGGGTAGGCTATCTTTAAATTTTTCAGTTTTCCACATGACGGATTTCTCTTTCTCTGGAAAAATAACATGGTATGAACTAAAACATGAAAAAAGGCACTGTCTAAATGAAGAATTCGGCTGACTATATTTATCAAGCACTAAAATATATTGGTGTCATGCAGAAAAAATTAATGAATCTATCACATTATATATATATATATATATATATATATATATATATAAATAAAAATATTATTGCTAATGATTATATTATACTAGCACCCACAGGGTTATTGGTACTTCTTAAGCATAATGTGACAAATATCATATCAGGAAGAGCGACACAAAAAAGGGGACAAAAAGCTTTATACACTGGCAGTATATTAAGCATGAAGTTTACAAAATATTATCTAACTTTTTAGGAGTTTTTTCTCATTGCCTTGGTTTTGACACCTTTTTATATAAATAAATAATCCTCCACGGTGATCTACTGTTATGTCTTGACTTCATGCCTTTATCTCATTTACAAACTAAACTTTATCAATTGGAAAAAATACTAGGGAGGATCTGCTGACTGAAAAATTCAGTGATTTTTCAGCCATGATAAAAGTGAAAAGGAATATGTCCTAGTGAAGATGAGCTATGGTTCATCCAGACAGGAATGTCAGGAAAGCAAGGCTTAGTGAAAACTAGGACAACCATCTGAAACAGAGCAGGCAGCAGGTAAAGAGGGAAAGGTAAATATCCAGATAACTGTTTGGGAAAATGTAGTTAAGGAGTCATGTTGATACTATGTTCCCAAACTGAAGCAATCCTTCCAGGGCCATTACTGCTCAGAGTTTAAATAAATGACCTTGGAAAGTGGAGTAGAGAACAAAGAATACAGCTATTAAAACTTGAGAATCACTGCATTTTTGGAAGGGTAGCAAACACTTTGAAGGACAAGATTAGAAGTCAAAATAATTTTGACAAATTGGAGAAGTGGCCTGGAAAAGTAGGTGTAATTTATTAAGATAAAGTTTTATACAATGTAGAAATAATCATATTTACAGACAGAGGATGGGGAGCACCTGGAGTAGTTGATGACAGAGTGAACACATATGAAAATATAATGATTTTTTAAAAAAAAGAAAGGCAACATAGTACCAACCTATGAATATAACACTGGTGTGTACAAATGTCTATACTTCAAGGTTTGTAATAATCATTTTATTTGGATCTGATATGGATGCAGTGGTATAAATTTGTACCACAAGATACAATTGGAGAAAAACAAGAGCAAGAATGATCAGAGGTCTAAATAATATGATTTCTGAAGAAAATCTAAAGAAGCTGAGTTATCCAGTTTAAATAAGTCAGTAGATTTTAAATATGTGGAAAGTTAATTTCTAAGATTATGATGATAAACTGTGCTGTCATATCCACTTTAGCTAGAACAAGAAGCAATAAGCTTAATTTTCAAAATGATCGGGGGTTAGGAAATGAGTTACATCAGGCAGAATAATTGAAGAATAAAATGTTGTATATAGAAGACTGTGGGGATTTTGTTTGGTTTGTTTTTGTTTGGGGGTTTTGGGAGGTTTTTGTGTTTGGTTTTTTTCATGGCTGGAATAAGTCAGGTCACTTTCTAAGATCTAGAGACAGGTAGAATGTTCCAGTCTTTCTGTAGGGTAGATGATCTCTTGGTCTCTTTTTCAACTCTATTGTCTATTAGTTACCTTCAGTTTATCTACTTGTAAATCCTATATGTTTGTTTCATGCATGGCTGGTTTCAAAATGTATTGACAGGGACTATTTTCCAAAGAAAACAAATAGAGGAAATAGAATAGAGGGTATCTTCCAGGTTGTGAAGTGAACACCTCCCAGCAGGGCCAGAAGTGCAGAAGCAGAGCACAGCTTCAGCTTCCACCATGGTGGTACCTGGAGACCAATGGAAAGTGCAGAGAGGAAAATAGATCAGAAAAATATGATAAATATGCTGATGGATTAAATGCCTTTAGGAAGGAAATATGATACAGCCAGGAGTCATAAATCTTTTATATAAAAAAACTGTTTTCCTATTAATGGATAGTAGGCATGCAGGCTAATATATATATCTCTCTTTAGCAGATAAAAAAAGGTGCATGGTGGGAGGAGCCTGTACTGTACATTTGTGTTTATTTGCTCAGACATACGAATTAGGAGCAACAAGACATCTCTCCATGGGGGTTGATATGATTCCTCATTTGTGTCTTCTTACATGAACAACTCACAGCAATGCTACTGAACAAAAAGCTTGACTCTTGCCTTCACCTGATTAATCCATTCAAATCTTTACTCACAAGTTCCAGGAAGAAGCTTTTTTCTGTTGATGCTGCCACTGGCCAGAAATTTTCCAGTAGGAACTTTTTCTCACTGTAATATTAAAGTCCACCAAAAACAAGCCTGAAATGACTCTGTGCAAAATCTGAAGTTTAGGAATAGGGGATTTTGGTTTGTTTGGCTTTTTTTAAGTCAGAGAGAGACAGGAAGGACATCAAGCATTATACTAGTAATTTGAACACAGTGTTTCTATGACAGATCACTTGCTTTCGGCTCTTGCTTTCAGTTCTTTCACATTGCACAGCTCTGCCTGCAGCCCTTGGCTGCAGCCCTTGGCACACCTGGTGCTGCTCTTTCTTTCTCTGGCACACCTGCAGCCCTTGGCACACCTGGTGCTGCTCTTTCTTTCTCTGGCACACATGCAGCCCTTGGCACACCTGGTGCTGCTCTTTCTTTCTCTGCTCTGTTCAGGGGACAGTGGAACAACCTTCCCCTTTGTCTGTGCAATGGACCATTGATTGGAGAAGGGCTTGAGCCTGGTTTACCAAGTGACACTAAATATATCTTAGTGTATCTCATCCCAAACTTTCAGGATATAACACCCCCCCAAACAAACAAGCAAGCTAAAATGAAAAAAAAAAAAAAGAAATTACCTAAAGTGGGTGAGACCTTGTGCTTCAGCACTCAGTTCAATGTCTTCACTTATGTAACTGATTTGAGGAAACGGAATGCCTGAGATTTTTATGGTTACTGCTTCATTCCTTTCTGACCAAAGATTTTCAAAAGAAAACTATTGGTACCTCAGATATGTAATAAATACATATGTATACATGTTTATTTTTAATTGAAAATAAAATCCATGGTTTTCCTTTTTTCTCTTGTTTTAATCCTTTTCTCACAGTTCATGATACTCTAGGCTCTCTCTTGACTACCTTACTTTGTAATTTGGTTTAATGATTTATCATGAGTTTAATTAACCTTATGCTAATCTCTCTTTCTACCAAATCCCCAAGTGACCAGAGGACCACTCTTGTTCTGATTTAAATACATGGCAGCAGTCATATTAATGTCAGTGGTACAGGATACAATTTCTTATGGCTTCAGAGCACCAGAGTTACATTTTGATCAATTTTATACTAATAATACATTAATTTTCTTTAGAAAATTGAGGGATAAACAAATGTACATGGATAATAATAAGATGTCATTTGAAATTGTGTTCTTATATCTCACAGCTGAGTGTGAAAATAAATATGGTAAAAAATAAGAGCATTTGTTCACTGTAGCTCTAAGAATGAATGGTTGCAGAAAAGTGGTGACTTTTCATATAACAGAAACACTACATGCATATTCCCACTTCATTTCATTAACTGATCTGGAAAAGAAAAATCTCAGTTTTTCATTCCATCCATAAACTGAGAAAAGGAAGTTAAAAACTGGAGAAAGACAGGCAATATGAATCTAAATTGCTCATCGTGGGACTAACTTTTCTTTATCTTATTTTTTCCCCATCTTTTCAGAGATACAAAGCACCCTACTGTATTTGTAAAACTGCTGTTTGAAGAGCTACATTTAGCAGTGGAAGCATATAATATATTTGAAAGCCTGAACAAGAGGAATTTTTAAGCAGGTTTGATTGGTATGAGTCACAGAGACCCTAATTCAAAGGGACCTGCTGGGATTACCACTTACGTTATTTGCTGAGAAATAGCAGGGGTACAGCTCTGTGTGTGGCCAATATGCACCCCAGATATGAAAGTGCAGAAAGTAGTTGTCCACGCTGAAACTAGTCACCCTGAAATCATACAAGCATTAGAGCCTAATTTTTCTAATATTCATCTAATGCTCTGAAAGATGAAAAAGTTAGGACAGAGGTGCTTCTGGAGCTATTTCCTTGACGATAAAGTAACAATTAGATGCCTAAATGAGACTGGGCAACACGGAGAGCTCAGGTGCTTGCTAACTAGCTCTATCTCTCATCTCTTTCCCTGCTTGCCCCAGGCCAAGGTAAGGAAGCTGTGTACAGCTATGCCTCCTCTGCTCTGCCCCTGCCCTTCATTCCTCTGCAATCCTTCCTCTGGCACCTCTGCACCTGGCCACAACACTTGGGTATCACACATTTTTATATCCAGCATAAGACATATATTTTGGTGCTTCTGCTCTTTCCCGGTGCAGATTGCCCCCCATGTATTCACAGCGTAATATTTTGGCATCTTTTCTGCTCTGTGACCAGCAGTGCCAGTAGCAGACAGAGGGCTGCAGAGCAGTAAAGGGGCTACAGCTCTTTAAGTCATTGAGAGTGCACTTTTGAGGAGGATTGGTGCTTGGAAACGTTTCCTCTAATAGTGACATTAGCACCCAGTGGGCTTGGTGCTGCAATTGCTGTGCGTGTGGCAGATACAGAGGCACAGGATGGCTGGTCTGACATGCTTTGAGAGAGGATTCAGCTTACAGGAGTTTGGGCATTTCTACAATTGCTGCTGCATTGTCTTTTAAACATAAGAACATGTTTTGGTGGTTGCATTAAATACTAAATGCATACAGTCAGACATTGTAGAGAAAAGTCACTTTTCAAGAACATACTTTAAAAAATCAATCACTGATTTGCTAGATAATTATGACAGGGTAGAGGTAAGGTACCTCCTGAGTCCAAGAAACATACAACAACAAAACCCCTAGATTTCCTTCAGAAAGTACATTTGTCACTGTCACAACTCGTCTGTATGCTGAACAATATCAATAAATCTATTTCAGACTTGTGTTTCTGACACAACAAATCACATTTGTCCCTTTTTCCCGCAGCTCATTTTCTCTGTTTCTTGGGCAGAAACCATATGGCAGACACTATTAATCTGACCTTTCTCTTGTCCTGGTATGTAAAGTTTTTTCTCTCCTTTTGTTATCTCTCCTTATATATACAGCTAGAATAAATGTCAGGAACTGACAAGCAGTTAAACAATTTGTTCACTTCCAGCTCTTGTGTAAGTCAGCCTACAGAAAAAAAAGACACCTTACAGTAAGATATTTTAAAGATAAATATTTTAATTCAATAAATGAAACAGTGATACTGCTACTCATACCATTCTTTTCTATAATGAAACAAAAAAACAAGTATGAAATCATAAGTGCAGAAATGAAGCAGTGCTGTCTCACTGCCACACAGCAAGTCATGTCCATCCCACCCCTTTCAGAGAAGTCTTCCAGAGCCACCCACGTCTCCTTAAAAAAAGCTTAATCTCCTTAGAATGTTCCTTCCATTTCAAAGACTGATGTTAAAGTACTCTTTTATTTAAAGTAAGAAGAATTTATAAATGTTGTACTTTGTTCAACAAAACATAAGAGCTTCTCTCTTTCCTCTCCGCCTGCTTAAAACAAAACAACTTTAATTTTTATTAGCATCACTCAAATAAGGTCCTTTTTTTTTAGGGTGCACACTGAATTGGTTCTATTATCATAAGTTTATTCTATCAGACTTTTAATCTAAGAGTACCTATAATAGTTTGTATAAAGTTAATAAATTATTAATAGATCTTTCAATACATTTTTAATCAGCTGTTAAAAATCCCAGCAGGCTGTTAGGTTGCTTACTACTCTAGCTTATAGCCTTGAAGTGGAAAGCATGTATAGCAAAAGTCCAAGCATTCTTCATACCTGCAACTCTTAATTACTTATTAACCCTTCATTATTACAAAGGACTAAATAAGTTTTTCCCACCCCATTCTTTACCTATTGAGTTTCTTGGCTAATGAAGTGTGCTGAGTACCGCTGGGCCCCGAGGAACCCATATTTTTGGTAATGCCTTTCAGCAACTGTAGGAATTTTTCCACAAATCTTTTCTTTTTAGTGAGAGCTTTGTGTATGATGATTGGGACATAGAAGGGCTCAGAGCAGGGGCAGGGATGCAGTGTAAGCAGCTCACAGCTTTGGTTTCTAGGGCTTTACTGACAGCCTATTGATATTTCTAAAATATTCCTCCACTGTAACTTCCTTTCTCACTTCCCACTTGTCACTTGATTCAGAAAAACTAAAAATAAAGTTACTCAGAGTGTGTGCTGAGTCCTTCTACAACGTTTCTGAATGTCAGACTAAAACCAACTGGTTGAAATAATGTTAAAATCCTCAGAGCACAACATTAATGTAGCCACTGGAAAGATTTCCTAGAATAAGCCCTTACACCTACACCTCCTCTTCTGCTTTACTAGATCAGTGGTTTTGAGTAGGATATTTTAAGCAGAATGAACCAACCTTTCAAATTAAAGAAAAATCAAGACCAGAAACAAATCTGAGAGCAAACCCCCTCTCCAGTTTGGGCTGATAAGGTAAGCTCCCATGTATTTTCCTCAGATTCAGCTGTGGATAATAAACTACTTGCACAGTGTGATAAAACAGGTTCTATATTTTTTGCTAACTTTTCCTTCTCTACTTATGAATGCAAAAACACATGTATTAATTGTTCTGTAACAGACAGGCTGATGTGGTGGAGATCTGCCTAAGCTTGACTTCAACTTTTTTCTTTCTCCATCCTCCTCGTCCAGTTCTCCAGATCTCCACTTTGCTATGCAACCAATGTCATATAGGTGCTTGGGGTGTATGAGGGTGCTTAGTATGGAATAGAGACTTGTTTGGCAAGGGAAGGGCTGAATGACTAGCTGAGAAGCTGGAATATAAGAAAAGGAGCAAGAGTTGTTTGGAGAGATAGAGAAGTTGCCTGCAGAAATAATGAGAAGAGAGCAGCAAAAGGGCATGAAGGACCATTGACACTTGCCTATCCACTACACAGAAGTGACCGGGAGGGTCAAGTACTCCAGTAGCAGGGAAAGATCACATCTCAAAGGCAGAGCTGTTTTTCAAAATAAAGGTCAGTCCATCATTATAGAGTTGAAAAAAGGTGCAGGAAAGGCTTCCTCACTTAAAGATCCTGTCCAAGATCTGTGTACATGGAGATGTGAAATATATATATGTGTTTTACTTTTAAGAAGAGATTGTTTTTATTTTGTTTTGTTTTGTTTTGTTTTGTTGGGTTTTTTTTCCCCTGAATGACAAAACTCTTTGCTGGTTTTTAAGGTAGCTGCCTTAACTTTGAAGATATAAATTAAGAAAGGGAGCTTTGGCTGCCAAATTACCATTCTGCAACATAGCCAAGTAACATATAGCTTGCTGAAGCCTATGAAGGATAGAACAATTGGAGGGCAAAAATGGCCAGCCTTAGAAGTCCAGTAGTCCAACACTGCAAAATCTGCAACTGTAGTAATTCCATCACCTATGAATATCTGTGCTCATCTTCAGAGCCAGGAGCTAAGAGCAATCCTCTCCTGAACCCAGGCAATTTGAAAGTGCTAACTCTGCTCACAGCCAAACACCATTCAGCCTGAATGAGTGAAATCTGACTGTCCTTGAGCTTATACCATCCACGTCACACTGGTGAAACACTGACCACCTGAAGGTACTACAGTAAATGAAGCTGCACGTCAGGTCTTTGTTTGAATTTTCCACTATGTTTTCTGTATGTATTTGTGACAAATCATTATAAATAATTTATTATATATATATTATATATATTGGATTATAAATAACATTACTAGCATAATCATATTGATAAATTAATTCAGCAGCTCACAATGAGATCACTAACCTATTGCAATTAATTTCGTAAAACTTTCATAAAATATTGTCATGTTTAAGCAGTTTTGATTTGAGCACAAAATATTCAGGGATGTAGTAAGTTCCCAAATTGACATAAATGGAGAAAGGGATTAATATATCAGTGGAATACATGAAGTCTAATGTGAGTTAAATTTAAATGTAAACAAGCTGAAGTGTATTAATAAGACATTCAGACACACTTGGAAGGAAAACTATGGCAAAGAACTCTGGTCAAATAGCAGTCTATTCAGTTAGTAGTCCAGCATTTTGTGACTTATTACAGAAGACTAAAATAAAACTGCTTCTTTCTGGAAATGAGAACACAATAGATGAGCTAATATCATGTAGAAGGGTCATGATAACTCAATTGTCACATATTTTGGGGGTATAACCTTTGATTTTAGAGTCTGACAGCCACAGCTCCAGTATCCTCATTTCATGTCTCACATCCATCTCTAATGTCACCTAGCTGGTATTTGACACAACTTTGATTTCACAATCTTTATGTCACTTCTGTCTATAGGTCTGTTAGAAATCATGCTCAAAAGACTATCAGAATTCTCTGTGATTCCTCTGCCAAAACCTTTTTTCATGTTCCAACTGCATTTCAGCTTCATTGCTGTAGTTCCTAGTCTGCCTCATCCTAACTACCCAGAAGACAACATATAATTTACCCTGCCTATATGTAGAATGAATGTTTCTCCTCCAGCTTCATTAATTTCATGCAAGCTTTGGATTAATTTTCATGTTGCACCTCTTATTGTGAGATATCAAGTCTGTTAAGTTCAATCTGCTCCACCAGAACCATCTGTTAAAACCCCATCTCTTGCCAGCTCCCTCCTAACTGCTGCATCAGGGTGTTCTGGGGGATTTGCTGCTGACGCTTTGCATGACAGGCAGCCTTCCCTGATCCTTCAGGCTTGGACTATGCAATGCTTGCTACGGGTTCTTCCTCTTACCTTTAGTCCCTTGTTCTCCTTTTCTTTCACTGAGGAAAAAAACCCCAGAGTTAGTTTGGTGCCATCTCAATGTGGGCATGTGGACATACACAGGACTTTTGTCAGTAGTGGCTGAGAAGGGTGCTGCACAAAATAGATGTAGCTTTTGGAAGAGGTATGTTCAAGGGAAAGAGGAAAAGAACAATGCCCAGTATGTATAACCCAGAAAATAATACTTAATAGAGGTATTTTTCCTCACTTTTAAAACAATTCCGTCACCAGAACTTTGGCTGCTGGGATAAAGCAGCATCTTGTGTATGTTCACCATCTTTTTACAGTAACCATTTTTGCACAATTTGGTGTTCTCACATGACCTAGGGGTAGCAAGATTTAAGAATCAGACATATGGGAATATTTTATAGTCATTAGGAGACTATTTATAAGCTGAGAACAGCAAACTTTTTAATGTACTTAAAAAAAAATCTTATTCAAGAAATACAGGAGAAAAGAAGAAGACTCTGTCTAGTCTCTACTTACACCTGTCATGGACAAAATGAAGAACTTACACATTCTGTACACAGAAAAGTCCTTGATCTTGTGTAAGAACTATTCACCAAGAGTCAAAATATCCCTGTGTTGTCAACACTGTTTTGGACACAAATTCTACACATAGTCCCATACAAGCTACTATGAAGAATATTAACTGTCTCCCAGCCATAACCAGTACTCTGATACAAGCATCTTTGAAGTCTTCTAGGTACTTCTGAAAAAGCCCTTTGCCTGCTGTTGGGAAGGCAGCATGCCTCACCTGTGCATGTCCCAGACGATGGACTGTGGAAAAACAGCTTCCTTATCCTGGGAGCTGTTACAGCATCAACAACCCTGGAGGGACACCTCTGCACACTATTCTGATTTACAAGTAGGTAAAGCTTTTGAAGGATGTAGAAATGACATACTGACAGAGTTTGTTATGGTTTGATTTGGACTTTAAACTTTTTATGTTACTCCTGATGTGAATTAATGCTATGAGGATTACTTTCTAGGCAGACACTTCAGAATTCAGCCTCTTCTTCTGAGAATAGTGGTCTTCCTATTCAATTCTATTTGATCTGGTTTGATTTGATCTGATTTTATTTTGTTCTATTATGTAAAATATCAGAGCATCTGGAAACATGCACTTCCTTTACCAAGTAAAACTGGGCCTGCTCATTGTGACAAGATTGCATTGATTGATACAGTTTTTATGACCACAATCGAAATATTAGTTTCAGATTACAAAAAGCTGAGGCAAAACTAGAAGCAGAGAAAAATAGTTCTTGAAAAAGACCAATCTGATTGTAAATCCTTAGGACAATAACATAGGACAACTGAATTGATGACCTGGAAAATAAGCTCAAATTAAAAAACATAATAGTATAAGAATATTGGAGGCACAGCAACAAAAGAAAAAATATAATACATCATAAAAATGAGGAGACTAAGTCATTCTGAACTCCTTCTAGATGGTGCAGCACTCTGTTGTAATTGTGAGAAACCTAATCAGGTTGGCTTGCCAGTGCTTCCAAAATGTGTGTCTGTTGGAATGAGGCATCATGCTTCTAAACTGCCACATAAATTTGAGTCTAATTTTCAGGGTTCAATACTTTTATTGAGATTGCAGTTTTTCTCTGTCAATGTCAGAAATGTATGAAAGCATTTATGAACATTAAAAGAGGAATGAAAAATATATGACCTTAGAACGGCCACTGTTCTATCCTGCCAGCCTGGGAGTCTGTGATGGCAGACTAATGGATGAGGAATTCTTTTGTGTCACATACAAATGTCATTGCATTTCTGGGAAAGGCAAAGTGTAGGAAGCTGAATGGAAGGGCCCTGCTATATACTACATGTTGAACCCAATTTCAGCATTGACTCAGCTGTGTCTTATTGCCATCACCCCAGTTTTACTGTATCCCCAGCAAAGGACATTGTGTTCTGGCCGACTGGGTTACTGCCCAGTCTAATATTTGTGTGCATCTTGCTGCTTCTCTCTTGGCTTTTTCAACTGTTACTGTATGTGGTTCTACACAATACTTTGATCTTTCTCTTCATGTTAGTCCCTTCTGTATTTTTTCCTTAACTTTTACCTTTGCCATTTTTCATTTTCATGTGAGATTATTCTCCAAACATTACAGTCAGGCACCTCTGGATCATAGCCATTGTCATTATAACTGTTGGACTGAAGAAAAATCTGTATTTTTCAAAGAGTGTAATGCTGGATGCTTTGATTTAAAGATTTGCATCTGTTAATGTTGGACATTTACTTGCTTTTCATTTTGGATTAATTCACAGCAAAAAAATGTTTTGTAAGTTGGGAATTAAATAACTGATAATGTGGGAAATACTGTGCATTTGACAAATCATCTATACTTTATCTACTGTATTACTGGGCTTAGAAAAGGACATTTTTTAATAGAGTTGCTGTGATTTCCCGGAAATTTTAAAAATGTTTCTTAAAATTTTAACAGAGCTAGTTATGCTCTGCAACTGCTTTCTTGCACCCTAAAAAATACAAGTTTCCATCAGACAATAAACTAATGCCTCATCATTCAATTACAAGAAATCGACTATGTGGAAAAAAGAGAAATTAATACTGATTTCTCTCTTTTTCTGATATATGGTTCATTAGGAGAATAAGATACTGTTTTCCTTAGAAGAACAAGGAAATGTCATTTGTACAAAAAAGATATGTTGTTGTTGAAATTGTATACAGCTGCAGTAATGGTATCAGTCTGTAATGCAAGTGTGCAATAAAAATCAACCACTGAAATGACCAAACTTACTTTTCATATCCAGGCTTATGTCATTTAAAAACTGTATAAGAAACAATGAAAGCCAAACTGAGGCAGAGTTCCCACATAAAAAGAAATCTCCCTGTATTAAAATTGTAACTAGATATAGACTTCTGCAGAAATCAGGTCTATTTGATAGGTTCCTAATGCTTATCCTGTTAAATAGCTTTGATCTGAAATTCCTGCCATGAGTATTAATGATTTTCTTCACAGAGACAATTTGCAAACACCAGAATATATGCCCTGCTGCTGCTACTGCAGTCTGGGGAGATGTTGCTTAGGCAGTCCCCAGTAAGGCTGAACAGCTGGATTTGTCTCTAACTGCTCTTTAGAAGGATCTTTCTTTCATAATTCTAGGCAATACTGGAGTCACCATATGTACAAGCAGTGTAAAATCAGTGTTTCAGTACCAATTAAAAATGAAAAATAATGATATGAATGAATGATGTCAAAAAATAAAAAAGCCTAAGAAAGCTAAACATGGACTGGTATAGTAAAATAATTTCTATATTTTGTTTTTAAATTCTAATGCAATTAATTTTTCTTCTTGCTAATCAAGTGCTACTTTTAAACTTGACTTTGTGAAGAAAGTAAAAAACTCTAAACCATTTTATTCTGCTTTTGTTGTTGTCGCTGTTTTGGGTTTGGTGTTTTTTTGTTTTTTTTTCCTTTTTCTATTGTTGTCATTTTTGTTTTAATAACAAGAGCAGAATACGATCCTCCTGCATAGCCTGGATACATAGGAAGCTCTTGCATAGGTCTTTAGTCTAGTCTGGTGGCTTATTTAAAGGAAATTCACATTTTTCTGCTAAGGAGTAATCTGTGGTTGTTCCATGAAAAAAGCAGTTGAAAGAGGCTTGGAAGAGTGGAAAGTGGAAGAAGTAAGAAGTCTGGAATGGTGGTAAAATGGAAGAAAAGGAGAAAGGGAACTGAAAGGTCATTCATCCTTTCTTTTTTCCTTCAGAGTAACAAAAGGCAAGCACTGAAGCAACAAGTATGGAAATTTTTCTTCTCCTATTTTGAACCTCAAAGAAATCTGCCAGGGCTAATTTTAGAGGTACAGGACTGCAGTGCAGATAGCATTGATTATTACAGATTATGTGGTATTTGAACAGGAATGCTGGCTCATTTCATGGCTCCCCTGTCCCACTTCTACAAATTTTCAATGAAAACTCAAAACTAGGAGTAAATATTTGCAGTTCCTGTGTCTTTCCTAGAAGTCCAGGGAATGATCAATCTGGTTGTTCTCCATCTAGTATTGTCCGTCTATTTCCTAAAATTGCTGTTTCCTCATAAACAGGAGACTGTAAAAAAAAAAAGAAAAAAAGGAAGGAAGTCAGAGGGGCCTTGTGCTCAGAGGATTATATCTGCCATTAAAAAAATATAATGTAGAAGCTGAACTCCCTCATGTGCTGAGCTGGTGACTGACTACAGTTTTCAAATAGTAGAGATATTCTCCAATAATCCTTATCCAGCCTCACAACCCAAAGAGAGGACCACACTTGCTGTCTTTAAACGTGGCTCTGAAAGCCTCCAAAGGAGTTCACACCTAAGGAAGTAGCCAGCTAGTCACAGGGGCTCAGCTTATGTGAAATTTTCCATCCTTCCTTAGCCTGCGTTCTTTGAAGCCTTTCTCCTCCCTGACTTGATTCTCTAGTATTTAATATGCTTCAAATCCTTTCTGTAAGAGTAATGTAAAAGTTCTGAATTCTTCTTGCCCTCCTGACTCCGTCATGTTCACTACCAGAGTTATGTCTGTGATCAAGGCATTCTTCTCATTCATCAGTAATCCTTTTCCTTCTCACTGTTTTGAACCTGAGCAGAAGAGCAGCAGCCCCACTGCTGAGCACTCCCAGAGCCACATCCTCAGGCTTGTGGCCACTAGCAAGCTTCAGTCCATCCCCAACAGAGTCTAATGCTCTATTTGGGTGGAGCTGGAATGGCACGGTGGGGTCAGAGCTGATGTAAGGCCAGGGTAGACTGAGCAGCATTTAGAGCATTGCTCACTTGCTTCTGATCCAGACCAGGATGAAGTTTATAATCTCTCTGCTGACCAGTCACAGGACCTGAGGGAACAGCATGAAGCTGGGACCGGGGAGATTTATGTTGGATTTTAGGAAAAGGTTCCTCACCCAGGGGGTGATTGGGTACTGGAACAGGCTCCCCAGGGAAGTGATCACTGCACCAGCCTGTCTGAGGTCAAGAAGCATTTGCACAATGCTCTCCAACACATGGAATGACTCTTGGGCTATCCTGTGCAACACCAGGAGTTGGACTCAATGATTCTGATGAGTCCCTTCCAACTCAGCTTATCCTATGTTTCTATGACTCTGGATTTAGTATGATACAGATAGATACTCTTTAAAAAGAAGTGTTGATCCCTTCAGTTAATTAAAATAGTTTTCATGACTACTATGGCTTAATTAACTGAAGAAAGAGGTGAATATCTGCTTTTATCCAGAGCCACTATTCTCGAGGACTCCTAAGCCCCATATAATCAGTTGAGAAACATAATTGCAATACCTCATCCTAAAAATACTGAGAAACAAAGTTATTTATTTCTTGTGTGGGATAGAAAGATATGTTTTGCAGCTGCCAGAAATATACATATCTGTATATATATATACATACATATATATATATCAATATCAGCTGAGCCCTGATACAGTAGCAGG
The DNA here is from genome assembly GCF_008360975.1 of Lichenostomus cassidix. Taxonomy (NCBI): domain Eukaryota; kingdom Metazoa; phylum Chordata; class Aves; order Passeriformes; family Meliphagidae; genus Lichenostomus; species Lichenostomus cassidix. The sequence continues at coordinate 35,675,038 of NC_139480.1, read as the reverse complement.
TTGAAATGCAGCATATATCATTCCTTCCTGTACTTTCCTTTGTGAAGTATCTCTGGTGCATTGGCTGAAAGATGACCAGCATCCTTTAACACTTCCGCTGATTTTCTACCTCCAGAAAAGACAGCTGCAGAAGGAAACCAGCCTGGCAGGAATCTGAGTTCTCTATGAAGCCAGACCTGTTGTGATGTATGTGTTCAGGGAGAGCAAGGCCAGGATATTGACCTGAGCATATCAAGTGCCATTGACTCTTAATCCACCCACTGGTTACTTGATCTTATTTTAATTTATAATGCATGCTCCAACCATACACTGATCTCAGATGTGTGCTTGGCCTGAACAAAACATAAACAGGAGATTCAAATTGTTGTCACTAGCACTAAGTAGGTTTTGGGGCTATGGTAATATGAATGGAAAACCAGTGCATTGTATTTTATCCAGATTTCCTCCAGCAAACAGAATCCCATTACACTCACTCCTGTGAACATCATTTTTTAGATTCTTCTATTTTGGGTTTTCTCCCCGTAAGCAATGTGATACAACTCATATGTGTAAAGCAAAATTTTCTTCACTTAGCCCAAGCATTTTTATTTATTATCTGCTCCTTTAACCACCTTATAACTCTCTCTTTGCAGTTAAATCTGGGTCTCTTTATAAATAATTCTTTTAGAAAAACAAGTCTAAGTCTATTTCTGCAGGCTCTTGATCTGCAGCTTCCAATGACCTGGTGACTTTCTGCATCTAATTCCCACAATTGGCATTATTTTGCAACAGAACTTCTAAAATTGCAAGACCTCACCATATAAACAACACAGTTGCATTTATTCTGATAGATTCTGCTAGTGGAGGCCTTTGCCAGCCTTCATCCCCCTATTTTCCTTCTCCTGTGTTTCTTTTAAGCTGAAACTTGCGTCAAGCTGAATATTGAAAAGGTGTAATGTTTGAAATGACTTGGGGAGGTGCCTGAAACTACAGAAATAGAATAGAAATAGATGTGAGAACCACCCACTCCTGCTTCTTTCCCTGCAGTAGCAAGGGAAAGGATGTACCCACCTCTTATCAGAAGGTGTCAGTGTTGCCCCTGGCCTCCCCTGTGCAGCAAGGCTGAAAAAACAAAGGCCCATGGGTCCTTCATGAAGTTCAGTTTTACCCTACTAAAATGCCTTTCAACTCCTGCACATATGGCTGTAATATTTCAGACAATATTTCTGGATACCAGTTGGTCTCTGGGAGATGTACAGTACTGCTGGTAAAATAAAGTGGGGGTGTCAGCAGAGGGGGTGAGAAGGCTTGATTTAACAGAGCTGAATATGCTTTTTATACCACTAAATTTTCAGCTTGCCAGAGTAAAAAAATATTTTGAGTTTAGTTCAGGTATCTTTTACTTGTCCAATACTAATGGTGCATATATGCAATTTTCAAATTCCCAGGTGCTGAGAATAAGTTATAGCTGCCCAAACACAAATTGTGAAAGTCTGTGAAAATGCATTTGGACCCAAAATTTCTGTTTCATTATGTTCTCATCTAAATCCTTCTGACCCTGTTGCCTGCAGCTCAGGGACAAGGAAGGAAAGAGATAAATTAGATTGTTCCAAAATCCGGAGTATACAAAATGCAGAGGCTCTCATAGGTGCCTGGTGCAAAGGAGGTGAGATGTAAAGCTCTGAGAACTCAGCAAAACCTCACTGAAGCCCACCAGACATAAAGGAGGTCTATTATCTGTTGTTTTCATTCTTTCATTTTTGTCAGAAACATTACATTTATGTCTATTATACTGTGTCAAGTTTAACCCACACACAGGTATACCTTTTTTTTTATTATTATATTAATAAGCCAAAAGGCGCAAAGGCTTTGGATGGGCTTGATTTGATTTCAGCCCTAAACTAGGAAAATTTGCAATGTTTGACTGGGATTTTTAATTATAAGATATTCAAATTAATCCTTGTATTCACTTGTGCTGAATAATGCTTTTGAACTGAATTAATTTTTTGAGGAAACAACTAAAGCAGAAGGAGTTTTTTATACAGACATTTTGACTTTGGATAACTTCTTTTCTTCCAATTGTTGATCAGATTATTTCTAAAACCTAAGAGAATTTCCAGTGAATTGCATTTTAACGTTGGTATATTCTAATCATGAATTGCATGTTTCCAATTAAAAGTCTTATTCTGTTGCCACTGGAGTAATTGGGAAATTTTCCATCAGCTTCAGTGACTGTAAAGCGAAGCCCAAATGTTTCTACACTGCTTGATTAATAAAGTTGTTTTAATATTTTTGGCGTCCTCAGGTAAATAACCACCAAAGAAAACTGCCAAACCCCCCTGCTAAAAAAAAATTTAGGCACGTGCTAGAAGATTTTGTTTTATTCTCTATCTCTTAAACCAACTAGCAATGCTGCTTCAAAGACTTCATTAATTATATTTAGCTAACGGAATTATGTAACTCATGGATTGAATCATAGAGCTTTTTCTTTCATTCTTTCAATAATCAGTTTGTGCCTTGAAGCAAAAATTATGATTACTTTTAGGTGTAGTTCATGCAAAAAACATCAAATATTGTTTATCTGTAGTTCCATTTAACACACCTAAAATGAGAGAGGTTAGATAATTGGATTCTGGCCTCCTGCAACAGAGAATCTCAGAAGACAATTTCAAACAAAGACTCGGGTCTTCCCTTGGTTTTGTTCCGGTCCTGCAAAGGAAAGTCTGCTCCCTCTATTCACAGATAAGACCTAATGCTTATGTAACAATGATGTTAGTAGAGATGGTCATCTTCCCACATCTGGCAGCCAATTCCATAAGAAAAGGAAAGAGCATTTGAAGTAGTTTTTTGTCTGAATAATATTCGTCTCAGCTGGAGGAGCTCTGATGAAAAAGCTCTTTCCAGGAGGCAGGTTTCAGGGATACAAGGAGAAAAAGAGGAGACAGATTATTTTCACATCATCCCTACATAATCTTGGGCATCCAACACCAAGCTGTTCCCCCTAAGCTCTTATAGTGCAAAGTGACCATATTTCCTTGCAGCTCTTCTGGCCAGAAGAAGCTCCAAGCAAAGCAGTTAATGAATGGATTTTCAGTTATAGTGACAAAAATGGATTTTGCTGTCCCTTGCATGATACCAGCATGCCAATGTTGTCATTAGGGGGCCTTGGAGGGAAGCCCTTGGTACGAGAGAGAAAGGAGTAAAGGCTTCTATTTCAGGAACGAGATAAAAGATTCAGTGTCTCTGGGTCAGCTTTTGATCTGGTACACCTGAATATCTGTAAGCCAATTTCTCTGTGGCTCCCTTTGAACATCCCCCCTTCCCCATGGTTCATCTCAAGTTTAATATGTCCCAGCCACATAACCTTGGCTTAGGCTGATGTAGACATTGTGTAGTGCAGCAGAGCTGTGAAACAGTCTGTAGAGCAGAGCCACATGAGATAAGAAAGGTAAAATTGAAGAGGCTGGATTGTTGAGACAGGGGTCTTAAAGATTAAAGAGGAGAAACATGAACATGAAAAGCAGAAAATACTACAAAGCATTGGACTATGGCAAGTCAGCCACACTGAAGATCAACTCCAGGGAGCAGCAAAGGCCAACCCTTTGCCTCCTGAGAGCCCTTTGCCTGGTCTCCAGACAACCCATGGTGAGCATTCTACTGCTGAGACTACCAGTGGTCCCTTAATCCTAGCTCCACTGGGTGTAGAGCTCGTAAACAATATATCCATAAATAATTGCTGTGCATTTTAATTAGCATATACTTCACTTACAAAGTCTGTTTGTGCGATGTTCAAGGTGCCCAAACAAAGAGCTCGAAGGAGGGATGGTTTTAAGGCAGACATTTCTGCTGCAGATTCCCACATGCCACATACCCCCTCTTTTCTCCTGGCATTAGCAGCAGTCAGCTCCACTTTCCAGGGGGCTGCTGTGGGCAAAGCAGAGCACAGGACCATGTGTTGCTATCATCAGCTGTCTGCTGCCCTTGACAGCATCTGGCTCTGCCTCTACTTTGCATGAGCCTTGCCTCCAAGCTAGCTAGTTTGCATGCTGCTGGCAATGCAGGAGCTGGTTATCAGAGGCTAGCAGGGTTCCTCTGCATCTGTCACCAGAGCTGTCCACTGGACAATATCAGCGTGATTGCATTGCACAGTGAAGCTCAAGTGCAAATTAACATATAGCCCCTGCTCCAGGCTCTGGACTTTATTTAGATTGATTAGATAAGTTTAAACTGATAACACTTGGTATTGAAAAAGTGCAAGGATACTTGGGCAAGCAAATGGGAGTAATGAAGGTATGTACTGTTTAAGTAGCTTGGTGAAGTACATCTGACCTCAGGAAGCTGAGCTGCAAGCTAAAGAAACCAGCAGCTCCTCTCCTCTCTACCTAGATCCTAAACTGCTGTCATATTCTTATGTCATTCCTACCTCAAATGTTTCGGGTACATATTTAGCATAACTATTCTTGGGCAATTGATTTAAAAGACTTCTGCTATTTGAGTAGGGTTGTCATCTTATCGTGATCCTAATTATCACATATAAATGTAAACAGTCTATTTTTTAGTTAACATCTGTGTGAAGAGTTGCTTCCACACTACCTGCATATTAACTGACTACTTCCACCATATTGGGTATTTTATTACATATTTTCCACACTCAGCAGATGGTATTTCAGGGAATATTAGTTCACTACCTTATAACAGATATTGGAAATCAAGATAAATCAAGCATTCTCTCATGCTAAATGGCTAATAATTTTCACTGTTCACTTTGGTGGGGTCTTTACTATTTTCCTGTCAAAATGGTGAAATAGATCTATACAGAAAGGGAGAATTGCTTGCTACTGCTTAAGAAGCACATAAGTCAATTGAAAGTAGACTAAATTTCACACATTCCTATTGTTTTAACTCTACTGGACTATAACAGTAGAGGACAAGTAGGACAATGCTGCTGTCTAGAAATCAGGTTCCTGCTGTGTTTGGAATTGACTATGTCTCTGCAAATTTAATCAATTTACTTCAAAAGAGGTACCACTAGAAAGGATGAATACAGCAACACATTTGTTCAAGAAAACATTTCCTTTCCACTCACAGACTTGAGCTTTATAACAAGAAACACCCAAAAAATAATTGAAAGTGCAAAACTAAACCAGCACCATCAAAATCCAAACTAGAGAGAGCAGTGAAACCTATAGGTTTGAAGAAAGCTAGATTGTGGCTGATTTGTGGGTTTTTTCCTTAGGAAACCTTTATACTGTTTGTTACTGTGATGGAAAAATACTTGGGAAAAAAAATCAGGCCATGGTTTCCTCCCTTGAATTCCCACACTCTCACTGCTGAGCAAATCCTTAATTGCACTTTATTGAATGTGTGGTCAGGATAATAAGGAATAAAAGAGTCCTGAGTGAGACTTTGCCCTTTGAAAACAGGTCTACAAATTGTTTTAGTGCATCCTTCTAATATAGCACGGAAGGGGAAAGGCAAAGAACTATTTGAAAGTAATTTGGTTTTAATATGCAATAACTGCAAGCACAAACACTTAAGGGAGGATATGATCTTTTTCTGAAACAGCATTTCTTCTTCATCAGCAATGAGAAGCCCAGATGAAAAGGTACGAGAGAAGATGGGGCAGAATGGAAAGTGGAAAAGAGAGCTTCTGTTCTGGTATTGTCCCAGATACTCTGAGCTTCCTGATGTTCCAAGGTTGCTAACTAATGCTGTCACTCATGGTGATACTGAAGGCTTCATGGAGGCCAATTTGCAGTCAAGTTTCCTGGATGTCAGGAAAACCAAAGAGGAATGATATCAGAATTTGAGAGGGTACCTACTAAAGAGGAGTGTAGTTTTACAGAAAAAGAGCTTACAGAAATGACACAAAATAGACAGCAAGTGAAGAGAGGATGCTGGGAATGAAGCAAAACTCAGAGAATTTTGCCAGATAAATTTTCACAACCCCTGACACTCAAGTCCTGCCTGCAGTAGTTTCAAAAGCTGAAATTTTGAACTGTAAAAGATGAAACATTTTAGTTATCAATAATTAATTTCTAAAAAAATTGTTACAATGGAATGAAAGGTTTCACCCAGATTTTTTAAATGACATGTCCACCTTTCTTAATCATTGCTAGTTTCAGTTGATTTCCTTTGCTCTCCTCAGTACGAGTATTTAGAAATTACCATGACCTTCTGTCATCTCTCTCTTATGGGAAGGCATGGTACCCTGCTCCTGATACCTGGTGGTAATGGCAGGAGGTTGGCAGCAGTGACGCTTACATGCCATTTTTCAGTTCACGAAGTTTTCAAATCCAGTGCTGCTGAAATCCAGTGCGGTGTTATAAAGGGAGATACAGAGGTACATTTCGTACTGTGTGTTCTGTACAGGGACCATCTCCTCTACAGTGATTATAGTCACCATCCTGGAGATCTTGTTCTAGAAAACAACTTTTACTGACTGACAGAGGGAGGTTTAAGGAATTTCAGAAGGCTGTTTGGACACGTGTAGGTTTCAGACATATTTATGGGTATATTCTACCCTGCAGTTGCAAAACCTATGTAATTACTTTTATTACACATTGACATAAAGTCTTTTTAATTTCCTTTGTAGCCACACGGCAAAGCACTTTTCCTACTTCATTATCTTTTCAAAGAACATCCCCTCTCTCCATGGGTTCATGGACAAACATCCTTGTCAGAGTTAGGCTCATTACAATTTTAATTATTTTCTAATTGTATGATATTTCCTCTCATTTTTTCCCTAACTGATGAGTTTCACATTTCCTCTTGACCTGCTCTTAAATCCACTATAATTATTTCTATAAGGGTACATTGTAATAAAGTATCCACCAAAGTACATTATAAGAGAACCTGTTTGTGTGCATGTGTGTGTGACATACTCAAGGGTAACCTTGGTTGTAAGAGTTCTTCAGACAGAACTATTTCAAGGACTATTGAAAAGGTGTATTTTTGTTCTGGGTAACATTTTACAACTGTGAAATAGGCTGCATGTCTTCACATGTACACTCACTTGCACTCAGCATGTCTGCAGGGGAGGATAACCATTTTGCATGCCCAATCACAGCACTTCCATCTGCCAGAGAGCGTGTGCATGCACTCATTTGAACAACAAACTTTGACTCTCAAAGGTAGTAAAATATACCATAGGAATTCAGGCTTATGATGCTGTTAGACAGAGGGATTTTAAAAAACAAGGGCTGGCATTTTAATCTGTCCTTTTACATTCACTATGTCACTTCTAGTTTTTTCGTGCTTGAAAAGGACTGTGCACATTTGAAGTATATCTTATTTAACCTTAAAAATAAATATTCCCATACCTTCCTTTTTTTTTCTTATGTTCTCTCTTGTTTTTGTCCCTATGAATGCAAAAGTACATGCTTCTTTTCTGTTAGACTATGTGGCCTGTGTCATTTTAAACTGAAACTAAAAAACCTGTATTTTGTCTTATGAGCAGGTTCCTGATTCCTGCTGCCATTTATGAAACATATTGCTATTGGAATTCAGTATTTTGCCTAAGACCAGAATTTCTTTGTCAGGTGAACACTTCTTACCCAGGATAAGACTTGAAAAGTTGTCTGCTTTTGCAGAGTCTTTAAGGATTTGAATTAATCGTTTTGAAACTAAGCTTTGTGTCAATCCCAGATGAATATTGCTTCTGCAGGAAAAAAAAATCCTCCCCATGAATTGTGTGCTACTCTGGAAAGCTGTCAACTCCCATTCAACATCAACCAGGACTCAGGCGACCTTTGATTAGCCTCATGTCACCCTCCAGTTAAATGAGTTAGTAGCTATTAATGCTGAAACACACAACCTACCTCGCATTATAAAAGAGTATTTAGTATTTATTCAGCTACAGACAGCTTCTAAAACTACTGTACAAAGACATTCAACCTGTAATGATTTTTCCACTTATATAAAGCTCCTTCTTTCATCTTATTACTTCTGGCAGTGGTGAAAAACAACATTTATTTTAATTATAACATTTAAAATACAGATTCCATTGACCCTACTGCATGTCACAAAGTGTTTTCATTCGCAATTCAGACAATGCTTAAAACACTATTAATATGGACTTTAGAAGTGTAGCAGAGCATACACTGAGGACAGAAATTTCATTTTGAGTGTATACTATTTTCTCAGTTTTCAAATGATTTCTGCCTTATGTCGTCCAGAACATCTTATTCCTTTTAATCTGCAAAGTCCCTGCAGAGAGAAGCAATGTGCAAAGCACTAAATGGAGGGTACAAAACAAATGCATAGACCTAATAACGAAGGAAGGTTAATGTTCTATAATCTCTATCTTAGGATGAAACACTGAAAGTGCTTTCATACTGAGAAGAAAAATGGGCAGATGCAAATGTGTGTCAAAGCAAAGGAAATGCTGCATTTAAGCTATGGGCATTAGAGCACCTGTCCAAAATTTCATGAAGGGGCTGTGCAGCTCAGCATCTTGTCTCTGATGGTGGCCAGCAACATATGTCTGAGGGGTAGGATGAAGCAGCACAAGCATGCAGGGAGAGATGTTTTCCCTGAACAGTGGAAACAGTCTAGCTTCAGCAACCTGTGGTTCTGGACATCCTCAGAGCAAGGCACTAGTGATGTCTTGGAGAAGGAGATATTCTTGAGGTACATAGATGCATTCCACACATCTCTTTCTCGTCACTGGCCAGCACACCCTTTTCTTTTGTCACTGGCCACATTGCTTTTCTTCCTTAGCCAGGGTGGCTGCCCTCTGGTGCTCCTCCCTTCTTTTCCCAAACTTCCGGATCTCCTCCTCTGAACAGAGCTGGCTGGACACGCTTACACACTCTATGCTGGGATTCCCTGTGGTGCTGCAGTCCTCTAGCAGTTCCCCCACAGGAATATTCCCTAAATGCATGTCAAGGAAAGGTCAAAACCTAGAGCTGCTACATAGTAACACTGGATCTATTATGAGACCTGAAAATGGGGTTGAAGTCCTGTTTATTTTTATCTCTAGAAGTTCCTGAATTCAGGAAGCCCAGAACACAGTTTTCAGGTCTGGCATCATGCAGTACCTGACCTAAAACCACGGGTCCAGTTTTAAGGCCACTGTCTGTGAGTGTAGTCATTTCAGTTTCAGCTCTAAAAATACTCTGAACTGCATCACCTGCCTCCCAGATAAACACAGCTTCTCTGACTTCTTACAGCCAAAGCTATTCTGTTTTGTAGGAATTCATAAAATACTTACTCTGCCAGACAGAAAACATGACCATAGTGTTTTATGGTTAGGCTGCCCACAAGAGAGAAGGCAAGCACAGCTTACAGGAATGACTGCTGAAAATAGTGAGTCTCCATTCAGTCCTTTGCTGCCACTAAATATTTTTAGTAAGCAGTTTGACTGTTCAGCTAAGCATTTTTCTTAATATTTTCTTGAGACCACTTAATTTTCACTTAGCTTCATCTGGACATCTACATGTCATAAAACAGAACACAAGTTTATGTCACACACTCCCTTCTGGTTCAGCAGAAGCTGGACTGCAGCTAATGATGTCTAAATTTTTTTCATATTGTTTTTTCTCTGAAAAACCAGAAGAACTTTATACTTCCAACCATATTATTGATTTTCAGTTCTCCCAGCTGTGTATTAGCTTTGCTATTAGAGGTAAATAATTCAGCTTTCTTCTGCTGTTGTACATTTCCAATTTCTGTGCCAATGTAGTAGGATAAAACTGCATAGAGCTGGTAAAAACAGTCTGAAAGGAAAAAGAGACAATAATTACCATCAGCCAGGAAAACTCTCTAACATGAATGAAAGTGGAGAATACTCCCAAAGGTCCTTCTTTGTGACACCTGGATTAAATACAACCCTTTAGCCCTGAATCTAGTCTACTGTTTTTCACTATCTCCTTCTGTTCTTCATCAGTATGTTTCAAATGACCTGCACTCCTCCAGAGTATAATGTTACTTCTGGGTTGATAGTTTTGTGGTTTTAATTAACAAGAGAAGTCTTCTTCTCTCCAGACTATACTGGTCAGCTCTTGTTTTCATTAGAAGAGTGACCTCAGGTGCATTTTAGCACCTCTGTTGTGAGTTAGTTGGTTCCCGTTTGCTTTTTCCAGCTTCTGATTTCTACCTGTACTTCAAACACCAACGTTTGTCCAATAGAAATGTCAAACTGTTTGGGTTTACATATCAGCATGTGATGTTGAAGTGGGATCTTGTGAACACCTGTGTAAACTGTTCTGTCTCATAGCTTTTTGTTCTTAAATTTCCCTGTGGAGTTTTAGCCACTTTGGGAAATTATATGTAGACATCTGCAAACTAGGTATTTTCTTCTGAGCTAGGCACTTTACACTCTTCTTTTACCTGACAAAGAGACACAGGAACGTTTAAGCCACCACTAGTCTGATTTACTTTAGGAGACTTGTAGAAGATGGGGTGAGATGCACTTTAAAAGTGCTTATTTCTCTGAATTGCATAGTGAGGAAACTAGGCGAGATAGGTTAGATTAATCCTAACTTTTATTACTTCTCCCTTTTCCTACCATAAAAGCAGAAACTCCCACCAAATCTTCAAGAAACCTGTGATAATTTTTTTCTTGCAGGGCTGTTCTGTTATTTCATGCTCCTTTACTTTTCCTTTCAATATTTTACTGAAATTAGCATTTAAGAAAATGTCCTTCCTGGGGTCTTCTATATTTCCTTGAGGCATGATATTTCTTATGCAGTCCTGCAATTTTGCTCCCTTTGTGCTGAAATCCAGTTGTGTAACTTCAAACACATTGCCTCCAAGGGTGGCTAGTTTTTTATTCAGTTCCAATCTCTAGTTCATATTTCCATGTCTTTCTCACTCCCTAATCTGTCCCTCCATCCAAAATAGAATTTTCTAGAATACAGTTCTGGTTCAGATTTTCACTGTGCATTTTCTTTTCTAGCTTCACTTTACTCCCTAAATTTATATTCCTTTCAGCAAGGAAGGGCTGCGACAGCTGCTGTTTCTTGCTTCCCAATGTGATCTTGAGTCTTAGACAGAGGATCTGAATTTTGTGTTCATACAAATGCGATTTATCCAATTTTTTTTACTGTGACATTTGAAGAGCTCTGTGTGTTCGTGTTTTGGAATGAGAACAACAAGAAAAAAAGCATTATTTGGCCAACAATATCTTAAACCCAATATTCTTCCCATGTTCTTAAATGTTTCTTTGATATGGTGCTGGTTTGTTACAACCCTCTATGACACTTGCCACAAAATGTAAGTGGTTGGGATTCAGCTAGCTGCTTTCTGAATGCGAAATATTTTTGTCCTGACTTAGTCGTTGCAGCAATGACTGACTGACTCAAACTATTTCGAGATCAGGGGTATGATGCCCTGATTCCTACCCAAATACTGTGTATTCTATAAAGTGTGATATTATGAGCATCACCTCCCCTAACTGCTTATCTTGACTTCTGCCTGAGGAGCTGAGATAATTTTTTTTTGTAAGCAGTTTTTATCTCCAACAACTCCCTCTGGTGTCAAGGGTTTCAGATTTATAGTTTTCTCTCTTTTGGCATGATTTACAACCTCTTTACCAGGTTTGATTTTCTTTTTCAAAGACATCAAGCTCAGATCTGGCAACCGTGAAGTAGATGAACAGGACAGGATTGGAGGGAATTTGAGTGTCCTACCCCACATCTACAGGAGATTGGTGGTAGGGCAGGGATTTTTTGTGCCAAGACAGGTAAGGAGATAATGGAGGAGCTGTGTGTCAGCAGCTGATCCTGAGAGTTGATCATGGGAGGAGAAGGAATTCCATCTAAAATGGACACAGTTATAGCATGGCTATACTTTACGGCAGAGGCATGTAATAAACAGAAGTTCATATTACTCCAAATAGATGAGAAATTGAATTTTCATGGGCAAAGCTCTGTGTGAGAAAAAGAATTATTGAGTTATAAGGCTCAGTTCATCCTCTGACATTATTATGAGACAGTGTTTGAATGGGTGACTAACTTTGACAATGGGTTCATAATTTAAGCCTAAGTAGTGCTAAAAATAGAATTACAGAATTACAAAACTTAGTCTTTGGTTCTGAAGTTACAAGTTCTGTCAACAATATTGCAAGCAGCTTCTCCTAGATGCTGCAAGGAGTTTAGATGCTGGGTCATGCATGGGAATTACACTATTACAAGCAGGAATGCAATGGTCCCAGGAGAGGCAGACATGGCTCAACTGGGATTTCCCAGGAGATTTCTTTCAGCAAGGCACATTCCTTCCTCACCTCCCGAGAAAGATGGAGGACCCATCACTTGTGTGAGATTTTGGCTTGTAATTGTCTGTTATATTTCTTCTGCTATATTACAGTTTTCGTATGTGTGTTAATGGAACCTCTTAAAAAGTCATATCTTCAAAGGGTTGATAAGAATATATTAATTTGAAGAAAAACTCTCAGAATTTTTAATTATGAAATATCCCTGGAAAAAAAGGTGATGCATCTGCTAAGTGCATGATATTGAATAATAATTAATGGACCGCAATGTGAAAATATAAAGGAGGAAAAGAAGAGAAATCTGGGGAAGAATATTATGTTTCAAGTGTAGTTAATGGCACTGATACTTTTTCAAATTTCTGTGTCTGATAATGACCACTCCTGAAAGGAATCTCTGTTCCCCATGTTCACTTGATTTTAGAATCACTAAAATTGCTGAGGCCTATTACAGTGTCAGCTTTTGTGAAAAATATAAGGAAAAACAGGTGGAAAATGGAAACATTTGTCATTAAAATTTTCACAAAAATGTGCCCCTTCCATCAACTACATTTTTAATTTCAAATTGTATGGCTGACTGACATAAACAGCTAAGTCATTACTCGTGTAAACAGCTTCCCCTCTGCCTTTTTTCTTTTTCCATTGAAATAAATCTTACATTGAATCATTTGAAAGGATTGAGTTTAACATTTTTTGACAATTTGAGTACTTCAGGCTCCTTTCTCTAATGACTGAAAGAATGGAGCTTTTGGGCTGACAGACAAAAATATCATTACTATATATTAACACAATTAAATACGTAAGAAAAAAAATAACTGCCTCTTTGCATTAGCACTCCTCCACTGATGAGTGGTGAACAGGAACCATATAATTTTCAGAGATAGTTTTCCAGACAACTCCCTCTTGGCTAGCTAAATTTTGGCATGTTACAAGCTGAAGATTCACAGAAGGCAGGAGAAGCAAGACAGAGGCACTTGGAATCCTAAAATATAAAGCAGAGTTGCATTACACAACTTCTGTGGGAAAGTTGAAAAGATTAGAACATGTAAGGCTCCTCCCTACCTAATGCTGAAAGAAAACTTCAGGAGTGGAAAACAGCTCTTTTTTACCCATTTTAACCTTTTGAAGCATGGAGGGCATTCATCCAGCATTTGCACTTTCTTTGTTATTCCTTCCTTTTCAATTACACTGAATTTCCATAATGCTTCACTGTGACATTTCCTTACCCTCAGCCTTCTTATAAGCATCTCATTCTTCCAGAAAAGAAATCACAGTTAAAGTGGAAAACTACCAGCAAGGCTTTATACCAGCAGCTCTGAGTATGGGAATGAGTTCAGTGGAAAAACACAGCATTTGGCTGTAGAAACACAAAACAGGTGGTTATAGGTCAGTTCACGTTCTTGTCAGCCCAAATTACCTTAACAAGCAATTCCACAGTGCTTAGTTCCTCAGCATGTTACATCTATATTGTCACCAACTGGACTTTGGGCACCAAGTAGTTCAGCTTCAGGTTATTGACATCAGCTAGAGTGATCTAGCTGATGCCACCTGGCCAGATTTTAAGCAGCTTACAATTCTCTTTTAAAGAGTAAGGCTGCTCCAAAATTAAACTCAAGCTCTTTCTTCTTCCACAAACTTTTATAGGCACTATTGTCTTTTCTGTCAATGCAAGTACATCATTGGTATAGGACAAGAATAGTAATCAAGGGTGTTATGAAAGCACTTTAAGAGATACACCCCAGAATACTATTCTTCAGAAGGAATCATAAGCTTATCAGTCTAAAGGAAACTTTTAACGCATTTGGATGCTGCAATTTAAAACTCTGAAATTGTAACATCTATAGACATTCTCCTACTGTTCTCCCTTGTCACCTTCCTACCTCCCCTCTCCTACTGTGAATTGGGATCAATACAAAAAGTAAAATGATAACTAAGATAATAAGTATTCCTGTACTCATCATGAAAATGCATGAAGGGCAATCTCTGGCAGCAATGCCATCTTTTTCAACTTGTTTTACTCTAAGTGCAATCACTAACAGCTGCTTCTATCCATTTAAGTTTAGAGCAAAGAACAGTCTTCCTAAGTGTTAACCTCAACTTCTTTCAGACTGTGCTCTTGTTTTCCTGAGTGGAGCACCTGATCAGTAAAGCAGCCCTTTGGTGCTGTGCAGTAAAAGCCATGCTGCAGTATGTAATATATTTTGGCTTATTACTGGAGCATAACTTAGTGTCTTTAAGAACAATTGGAAGCAGTTGATTTTAGATTCTTACAGAGGTGCCTGGTCATAGAGTGTCTAAGTGCCAGTGTGCATTTAATGGAAACCAGTGACCTAAGGGGAAGGAGCCTTACTCATCATCCCTCTTCTTCTTGCCCACCTTTTCACACAGTGGTTTGCCCCCCACACTTTGCCAGTAATTCAGGGAAAAGGGTGGATTCAGGCATTCTTTGCACAAAGCTGTCTGAGTTTTCTTGGGGTTTATAGAGGGTGAGTTCTTCCTGAGCTGTTCTACAAATACAGTTATTTCTGATGTGATTCTACCAAAATATTCCACTTTCTCCTTTGGACCAAAAAATAACCAATTCAGTTTGCCAGGTCTACTTTCTGTATTGGTTCCCTGCCAGTCTATCAGAGAAAGGTAGGGAAAAATACTGAAAATACACTGCAGATAGTTGAAGAGGAAAACTGCAGGCTTGCTGAGAAAGAGCAGCAGTATTAATGTTCTTAATCTAAAACAAAACTTGTCAGCAGTTGCTAATAACATGTTAACCTACTGCTGATAGCCAACTTCCTGTAGTTTTTCCCACCTTTCCTTCTCGAGCACATAATCCCTTGTTCCACTAATATTTTAATTTGTCTTTTCTTTTTGTTCTTTTATCTGTCTTATTTTCTCAGGGTATTGTTTGCTTGTTTTTAAGATTATTGAGATCCTGGAGCACAGGCAAGTTCTCTTGTGTGCAAAGCATTCAGTGCTTCTAGCAACAGTGATGAGAGCCGGTGAGAACACTTTGAACTGATCATTTTATGTCAGAAAAAGGTTCCTTCTATAAACAAAGACTGTTCTGTGCTGATGTTTTTAACAGCTTTTCCCATAGACATGTTTCTGAGGATTGGAATAAATTGTCCAGTAAAAGACTGAGACAGAAATCTCATCTTTTCTACCTAAAAATGGGTATTTTCAATCCAGCTCCATTTTGTGATTTTTTAGAAAGAGTTTACAAGTAACCTTCTTCAAAGAAATCTTCAAAGTTTTCACAAAAATTATATTCTTGTGTTATATTAGAATAATATTTATAAGTAAGCAAACAAGTGTCTTGATTAAAGTATAATTTTGATCTGATTTACTTTTTTTTCTGATTTTTTTAATTATTGTCTAGTATTCTGACCATAGTTTAATTTTCAGACCATATAGTTTTAAAGAATCATGATGAGACATCTGTGGCTAGTTCTTTGAAATTATTCACATTTTCTCTCACATTGGCTTTGCTCTGTTCTGGAAGAGGTAAGAGGTCTTTTGATTTCTTGGTTAAAATCCTGGGTCCTTTGAACATAATAGCATGTCTGTGCTCAATTTCAGTACAGCAGCAGTTTCACCCTTTATCTCTCCTCTTAGGAAAGTGGTGATCATTCCTACTTATTTACCTGTGTCTGTTTGCTGTATGATGAAAACTCTTTCCAGGGCCAAAGTAGAAGTCATTCTACACAATCAGGTGTAGCAGAGATACTCATGTACTGTGACAATAATGTCATAGTCACAGAAAATAGTGCCCTGGCAGCCAGGAGGGCCAACCCTGTTCTGGGGGCATCAGGCACAGCATCACCAGCCAGGCAAGGGAGGGGATTGTCCTGCTCTGTTCTGTGCTGGGGTGGCCTCACCTCAAGTGCTGGGGGCAGTTTTGGGTGTCACGGTATAAAAGAATGTATAAAGGTATTAGAAAGTGCTCAAGGGAGGGTTAGGAAGTTGTTGAAGGATCTAGAGGGGAATCTGTATGAGTAGTGGCTGAAGTTACTTGGTTTGTTCAGCCTGGAGGAGACTGAAAGGAGACCTCATTGCAGCTACAACTTACTCGTGAGGGGAAGAGGAGGGACAGGCACTCACCTCTTCTCTGTGGTGACCAGAGACAGGACCCAAGGGAATGGAATGAAGCTGAGTCAGGAGAGGTTTAAGTTAGGTATTTGGAAGAGGTTCCACACCCAGAGTGTGACTGGGCACTGTTCCAGGCTCCCCAGGGCAGTCGTCACAGCACAAGCCTGACGGAGTTGAAGAAGTGTTTGGACAATACTCTCAGGCACATGGTGGGGCTCTTGGGGCTGTCCTGTGCAGTGCATTTACACTGGGACACAAGTTTTTTCTGGGCTGTAAGAGAAATGTAACATTAGAGCTCAGTTAAATTTCCCTATTCACTGGAATTCATTGGATTTACATGCATAAAACATAGGCAGTCATATAAACCCCCATTACCCCAAAGTCCAGGTTCGGCACAGGTTTTAGTTGCATACTTGTGCTGCCTTTTAGGAGAGCAAGCTAGCTGAAAGCAATGGTATGCAGTTCCCACATGGCTTGTTAGAGGGGTCCCCTCTGGCAGGCAGGTGCCTATTCCTGTCCCTTCTCTGTGGTTCACTTCCCTTAATTTGCATTAGCACCACCACAGGGCCACTGTGCTAGGAAGTGGGTTAGGAATATAAACCATGTTAAGATAACAATTTAGGGAAGGAACAGGTACCAGGACTCCTTTCAAATCCAGATAATCACCATCCCAATTTTACAGTGCATCCTCATTAACAATTGCATAAGTGTAGCTGAGGACACTAGTCTGTGTATTGGCAGGATAAGAAAGAGAAACCCCTGAGACAGCTTCATCACCAAGCAAAGGACCGTGGGAATATAATAAGGTTTTTTAAACAAAAATACCAAGTAATTTGAGACATGAAAAATTCATGAGAACTAGAAAAATTGTCCCTTTTGTTTCGGTTTCCATCAACCATATGATGCTTGTTCTGTTTTCCTACCTTAAAATTCTGTTACAAATTTGGGGTTTTTTTCACAAAATATTACCAATGCATTTTGGGATGTTGTAAGGAAAGAGTAAATATAAAAGTTCAAATTAAAGAAATTATGCATGCAAATATCCATGAAGCTTTTTAATAGTATACTTAATAGTTTCATTCTTTATGCCTGAATGTGAGCTATGTAGCTTTTTATGACATCATTTATTTCACCTGCACATGTACTGTTCTACTCTTCACATAAAATGCACATGTTCTTAAAATAAACCTGACCTCTCAGTGACTCACTGTTAAAACCAGAAAGTTTGAAAACATGTTGATATGTTCAGCTCTTTGGAAAAAAACAACAAACAAAGAAATAAGCAGGAAGGAAAAGTTGTGT
The DNA here is from genome assembly GCF_008360975.1 of Lichenostomus cassidix. Classification (NCBI taxonomy): domain Eukaryota; kingdom Metazoa; phylum Chordata; class Aves; order Passeriformes; family Meliphagidae; genus Lichenostomus; species Lichenostomus cassidix. Next base: position 35,657,460 of record NC_139480.1, on the reverse strand, counting down.
GGTTTGCAGTCTGATCAGTTTGAAAGAGCTGCTCATTTGCCCTCAGCATTGCTATGTAGCCTTGTGTTGCCCTCTGGCCAGCAATCAGAGCTAACAGATTCTTCTAACTTCTGCTTCGCTGCACCTGTTCCAAGTGCTGCCATGCACAGAAAATTAGTACTCTTGAAATTAAAGAAGTAAAAAAATAAGAAAAAAGTGGAACAGGTGTTCAGGTCAATAGTTTAATTTTAAATATTGATGCTGAAACTTTTCTTCTTTCCAGACAATAGAAATTAACCAGTGCTTCACCAGACTGTTAGACTTTCCTTGAGTAACCATAAAAATCATTAAATGAGTATGCAGAGATGTATTTGCCTGTGTCCAATTTTTCAAAAGTCTATGAGAGTTTTTTTAAAAGCTCTTCTTGTTTAAATAAATATATAAATAAATCATGTTATTTAGAGGTGAACAACAGAACTATTTTAATCAGCTATGACTCAATAGAAGCAAACCTACACAGATTTGGATATTAAAAATAGACCTACCGTATGCTCACAATATGCTTAATATTTTGTACAGATACAAACTTAAATTAAGATTAAGCCTGCTCTATTTAGATGTCTACTTTAAAACCTGTTTTAACAAAACTTGCATCCCTGGATAGCCAGTGAGATCTTATTAACCTCCCATGTTGACCACCCTTGTTTGCTGCATAAAGCAGGCTCCTTTGTAGGCCTGAGATAGAAATCCCTGCTTTGGGGGACCTCTTTGTGTCCTTTAGTTATTTTGGGAGAAGTACATCTTTGCAGAAGACAAGGGCATTTAAATCAGGGACCTACCTTCCACTGGGAGCTTACAGGGTGAATAGAAAATTGCTGATCCAATCTGAAGAAAGACATTAGATGAAGAGAGTGATGCTGCATTTTCAATGCTCAACCTGCATACACTTGTAATACTTGTATATTAGAGGACTTCCCAGAACTGGAATCTCTCTTTCCAAGAGTTCAGGGTGAGATTTCTCAGAGTGGTAAGCAAGCATCTGCCATCCCCCAGCATGGGCAGCAGACAGCTTTATTCTCCTGCATGAGCACATGCTCTCCCACAGCTCTCCCCACACACAGCATGGCACTGCCTGCAGCCTTATGAGGCCAGACAAGCCACACTAACCTGAGGTACAAAGGAGCCTCACTCCCATGTGGCAGCTAAGCCACTTGTTTGGGAACAACAGGAAACTGGCAGGAGTTCCTAGCACACAGCCATTTTTGTTTTGCAGTCAGATGTGGTCTAAGACAAAACGTATTTGCATGCAGGGTGCTTATACTGCCTATGGGGTGAAAAACCACTTGTCTTAAACCCAGGAAAGCTTTACCTTCAGCAGGGGTGAAGCTGTGGGTGTGATGTAGGTCAGCTGAAGCCCTGATCATAGCAGACTTTTAGAGGGTTTCAAGTAAACACATGGCCCATCCAAGCTCAACTGCAGCCCTTTGAGACGTGGGTGGTGGAGGTACAGGCACTGGAAAACAGCTCTCCTTGACTGCCCTCAAGGGCTTGCCCATTTTAATGTTTCTAAATCCTAAATTTTGTCCAACCGCTCAGCGGCTAAACCACACTAGAAAGCAACTCACAGGAAATAATTCACTGCTGGGTAGAGGTCTTGAAGATGATTTTGACTGATCACATCAAGGCCAAGCTACTTTTTCCCGAAGGCAATGCTGTTGGGTTAGCTAGGTTCATTATCCCTACTGAAGAACCTCTTTGTACAATATCACTTTTGGTTGAAGTCTTTGGTTGGACGGATTTAGGGCAAAGCATCTTTGCACAATTTCACACTGGGCTGTGTGGGTGAAAGAAGATCCTGAGTCAAAGGAAAAGTCATTTTTTATCTTCACAGTGAATCACTGATTTTAACAATGACAGCTGCTGTGCACACTTTGTCAGCCTGAAGTCACACTGCAAAACCACTGTAACATTCAATATTGCAACTCAGATTCTGGCTACAGCAAGTAAAATATTTTGCCCCCATTTGCTTCTCTGCTGGAAGACTGAATTTTATCCTTGTGAAACCTTTGAAAAAACTCCTAGAGCAAGCCCCAGGAAGACACAAAGCCACACCATCTATTGCTGAGCTGCTCTGCTACCTGGTTATATTATCTGAAACCAGGATTCAAATAAAGGGAAGGTGTACTAGAAAGCCAATGCCAGAAAACTAGTAAAAACCAGTGAGTAAGAAAAAAAAAGGGAATTAAATCTTCAGTGTTAAAGGTAATTGTCTGACACCACACTGGAAGGATGGGTAGTACCTCATGTAAAACTCACTCCTCTCAAAAAAACAGCTTTCTCTTTCTGAGACAAGTTTTGTACCTAAATAATTAATTAACAAGATTCAGGATAAAATCACTGTATTCCTTAATTTGCAGAAGGACCTGAGAATGTCTCTCTGTTTTATGCAGGTATCTTGGCCATTAGATTTAGGGATATTTATATTGTTCAGTAAGATAATATTTAAATGCAACACCTGTTTAATACTTACATAAAAGAAAGGCCTACTGAAATCAGAATAATACACAACACAGATATATCTGAATTTCAGCTTTTGTTTCAAGCGATGTTAACAAATAAATCCATACATTAAACTATTCTTGTATACAGCTGGGAGGAGAGTACTCATCACATACCAACCGGAATTTCTGTGTTTTGTAAAAGGCTCAGTCTGGTTGTGCTTGTTTGGAAACTGCACTGAATCCAACTCCCCCAGTGCAATGATCAAGAGAATATTGAGTTTGAAGATCCAACTGGATTTATGTCACAACTGAGTACTGCCAGATTTTGTGCCATACATGATATGATGAGTGGCAAAACCAGACTTGATACTGGGAAAGGGTCAACATTGAAGTGTCAGAATGTTTTAATCAAGTCCAGGATTATGTAGTAGCTGACAACGTATACAAGTATTCTATTTATTAATTTGTTTATCACATCTATTTATGATCTTTGTTCTAGGAAATTTAAGAGAAGCAAATTTCTTAACATAGCAGACTGACTCTGCTCTTCTGATAATGCCCAAGATTATGCCAAAATTTACAGCTGTGGAGGTTCACTTCTGCCAGTTCCCATTATGGTTTTATCAACAGCCTTGTCTTTTTCCTTACCATGCTACCCTTTGATGATAGTCTTTGTCTTCTCAAATTAATTTCTTTTGGGTGCTAATTACATGCAGTTCTTTTCAGCCTGACAAAGTAATCAGTGGAATTGAAAAGAAGCACCAAGATCATTGGCATTCTTAAAATATGGCTTAAGACAACTGCATCCCATCTGTAAATTTACCTGAAAACTACCTTTTCCCCGATCCCATACCTGAATGCTTGCTGACTGTTACAGATCTCCTTTTTTTGACATTCAGAAACTTTCTGGTTCTGAGCCTATTTTTATTCTTGGGCAGATTATAACTGTCATTTTCTGTTGAATCTTAAATATGGATGACTTCACATTTTATCATCCTGATTTATTCACTACCAATGCAAACTCAACACAGTTTAAAAAAAAAGAGTTTCTTATTTCCCACATGCATATTCATTAGCAGGTGGAAAGGATCATACACAATCACAGTGCTTACTGAGGCAATTTGCCTGCATCTGCCCACTTTTTATTGTTTCAGGTCACCTGTCCTTTAGAATTATTTCTGTCCCTGCTGTAGCCCAGAACACCCTGCCCCCCTAAATACCATCCGTACATATGATGAAAGAGTGAGTCCTTCAGAGCAAGGAAGAGGCACAAAGGAAGGAAATCATTTAGAAAAAGAAAAAAAAAAATCCATACTAGATATCAGAGGGTAACTTGTGACAAATGACTGACAGCGATGCTGCCATGCCTGATCTGTTCCACATTGGCAACATTGGAGGCAGTTCTGCCATCTGTATATCCAGGTGGGAATAAAGGACATCAGAGAGAAAAATCTATGGTGCTGAAGAGCAGAAAGTGTGTTGTGGGTAAGAATGACAAAAAATTGCTTGGGCAGCTGGAATAAGCTCTTCTCAGAAAAGAAAGGAGAGGGCACAGTTTTATCGTTCAGTGCAGAATAGAATCCATTACATCAAATTGCTTTGGGCATTTATTTAACATCTGATTTGCCTAAGGCCAAGCATCTCCAGCTCTTTACAAGCAGACATTAAAGACTCTGTTATGTTGCACATGCACTGTGGGGCCCCTAATCCCTTCTTCACATTTATTTTGTTGGGTTTAAGTCCACTGGTTTTAGTGGAAATACACTGGCACAGAAGTGGAATAACACAGGACTTGATGGTGTCATAAAATCTATCCAGCTTACCCTGTGCCATGTCAACTTGTGTGACACTATTTTGGTATTTTCATGCTGAATAGTAATTATAATTCACCTTTTCTATAATTATTTTCCAAAGAATTGAAATAAGATTGAAAAAAGAATCAATCATTCAAAATATGAGTGAGAACTAAAAAAAAAGCCACAGAGAAAAAAATAGACTCCTAGTTTTTCTCTCATTCAGAAGGGACTTTTTGACTTCCTTGTAATGGAGAAAAATGTGGTTTCTCAGTTATAATGGGAATGAATTTACTAGACTATTTACAGCACACCTGTTAACTTGCTGTGCCAAGAAACCTTTTAGAGAAAGGAGTTTTTTCTGAGATCCACATTTTAATTCCCTGGTGTTTCTCTCTGGACTTCTGTGCTGTGCAGTACAGATATTCTTCATAATCACATTTCTAATTATTTCTTTTATGGGCAGGGAGATGTCACCACATTTTTGATTGGACGAACAAAATTTAATATTAGTTAACTCACCTTATTTCCTGCTTCAGGGAGCCATTAGATTTAATGGAGCAGTAATTCTGGCATTCCTGACTCAGATTGGCAATCAGTTTCTTATAGTTAGATTAGGAGTGTACTCTGGGCTAGAAGATCCTCTGACAATTTTCATATTTATACAGACATTGCTTCACTCTGGTTTAAATTCTGAATATTTACAGTTGACTCCTCATGAGATGTCACCCCAAATTCACTACTATATTATATAATATTAGGTATATAGGTTTATATTAGTCCAATTTTTGTCACTTGTCTCTGCACGGTTGAGATCAGTGGAGAGATTTGCACAAGGAGTCAGTGGGTATAGCAGACTTCAGATGCCACCCCAGAGGGGCTCTTTGCAGTTGTCAGCTAATTTCTTCACAACTGATAAGATAAACTACTTTGGAATCATAAGGTTGTTTTCTCTTCAGAACAAAAAGGTACCATGTCTAGATGAACAATAACCTATAGTGCTTCTTCTTAGGCCTTTTCTGAACTTAGTTTTTGTTTTCCTGTTGGTAGCAATCTGCAGGTATTTGGGAAACTGCTTTCCTCTTCTGACAGTTTGCAAGGATTCCTTCCATCCTGAAGCACTAAGTTCCACAAGACAGCTTTTGGAGATGACTTTCCTCACATTTATTTCATGTATGGCACCCTGAACAGTATAGAACACCCTGTACTGCACTGGTGTCCTGGCACTGGCGTACACTATGGTAGCTCTCTAGCTGCCTCTGTCATTCTTACAAATTATATTTTGACTTCCTGTAGATTTCTGGAGATTATTTTGCCTCCATGTAATTATCTATTTAGTACTGACCTGTGGCTAGCACAGGTCTTTCCCATGAGAAATCCTTTTGTGTTTTATAAATAAAGATAAGGTTTGGATGTTATTAAAAACAGTGTCCCAAGACTTGGATGGTGCAGACCTGGCCAATAAGGCCTAGGGGGAGGTTTCTGACTGACCAATCTGGGTGACCTTTGAAAACTCTATATATATGATGAAATCAAAACAATAAAGGCTTTTCCTTCTTGCCACTGAGAACTGGATTCTTCTCTCTGCTAGCGTCTCAACAGCAACACTGACCTATTTCAAAAGAAATTTCTTCTCATCTTGTAGTGAAAGCACTACTGCAAACCCAATTAATAGTGATATTCTGAAATCTACTTTCTTACTTTGAATATTTTTTCTCTACTAACAAGTGGAATTCTGCAGACATTTGTTATAGGACTGACTTATTTGCAGAAGATTCATTAGAATATTAACCACTTGACCTATTTTATATAGCTACTACCCAAGATGGCACAAAATTGACCTGAAAATACCTAGAAGAATTACAAATGGAGTTGGGTCACAGATTGTGGTAAGTGACCTGGGACTTTGCAAAGCACTTTGGAATATTACCTAATGCATTATGCTCATTGTTTTACTAAAGACTAGAATCAGCAGAGGCTGGTGATATTTTGCAACTGCAGTAGTCATAAAAGATTAATCATGACAGACAGTGTTGCAGTCTTTTCTAATATGCAGCAGGTTTTGAATAGAAAAAGTTCCCAGCAATGATGAAACCAAATGAGAGCTAAAGATTGCCCCAGTGGGAGCAATATTGCTACCTGTATTTTGGCAAAGGGCAAAGGCCTGAATCTGGACTAAAATTCATTTATACTGGGAGCTGAATACACGAGGAGAAAGAAATTTTCAGTCTCAAGAATCTAGCCTTCCAGGCTAGATTGCAGGCTGTCACAGTGACCACAATTTCCTAGCTGAATTGTTTTATTACTAGCAGAAAATCTGCCTCTCTTACATCCCTGACAGCCTTGCACAGTTCTGTGTAAGACTGTCAGAGCTGGTGACTCTATTACATAGGCTGTTTTTGTTTGAACCCCTGCCTTCCTTTCAGTGTTTCATTTCTCTGAGTGCCTTGATCTCTATTTACTCAATTTAGGATTTAAAAAACCTCTGAGACAGTTATTTTAGAAACTGAGTTACATTGGGATTTAGCTTTGTAAAATATTTGTAATAAGAACATAAAACACTGATGCCAAAAGGGATGACATTGGGAGCACAGCTTCTTCCAAGCTAATAGAGGCCAACTGCTATCACTTCTCATGGAGAGAGGCATTTCATGGAGTGTCTTACAAGGTGCAGACCTCACATGTCAAAAGTCCATCAATGGATTTGTCTGCTCCCTGTGGGGAGGCTTAGTTTAGGTGGCCATGGAAGGCTGTGGGTCAATGGCTTTCAGAGGGGTTAGGTTCTCATGAGTCATGACTCAGACAGGGAAGGTGAAATTCTCTCAATTTATCGGTGTTAAGGACCTTTGGTTTGGGTATTAAACTTAGGCTAACTCTGTTCTTTGTTCCTTGGCTGTCCAAATTGCAGTTCAGCTTTGGACAGATGTTAAAACCTAGAGAGAAAAGAGTCAGGGTATCATATTTTAATTTTTTTAATGTGTGGTGATCAGACTCACTATCTTACAGCCTCCACAGAGAAAGTGGAAGGTTGTTTACAAGGTGTATTAGAGGTTAAACTCTCACTTTAAAGATTGTTGCACAGGTACATTGATCTATCTGTGTTTTGGAGAAAGAATACTACTTTCAAGAGTCTCAGAATGTGAAACTGCTCCTTTGACATTTGAGTGTGTGTAAACATAAAAGAAATTAACATTACATGAAAAGGAGGGAATTGGATGGGTTATCTTCTTCATGGCTTACTGCATGGCTTCTTTTCACTTGTGGCCAACTCACCTGCTGCAGCAGTGCAGAATCTAAAGGCAGCTCTCCCCTGCTGCGGGGGGGAGGGCTGCCCTAGAACCGGAACACGCAGGATGGTCATTCCATGGCCACGAGCTGTGGGGCTGGTCAGACTGAGTCTTTGTAGAAGCGTCACAGGTTTAGAAAGGCAGCTGTTTCATTCCAGGTCTCCATGGTGCTTTTATTGTGGAAAACAGGGGAGGGGTTGGGGGACTGAGGAGGGGGGATGGGAAAATAAGGGAGGGAGCAAGTTCCATGCGAGCCTGGAACCAAAGAGGCCCGTTCCAGATCTTGCTGGGGTTTTTATCTCTAGGGATGGGAGGCAGTCCTGACTCACATCCAGTCAGAGGGGGTCAGGGGGGCGGGGTCACAACAACAACCTGCCTTAGAGCTGTTTGGGTCACCACACATCAAAGAAAAACTTCTCATGGCAAGTCTATGTATGATGATATCAATAGCATTATTTCAGGTCAAAGTCTTCACAGTCAAGTTTATTCAAACAAATCTGCCTGGTAGTCATTTACAGACTGACCACAATTACTGGCTGGTAAAGACAGGAAAGATTTCATGAGTGAGTTTCATCTCTAGCACACCTAGTAGGGACCCACACACTAAAATTTGCTTACTATTTCTGCCTGATGATAATAAGTTCTTTAAGCAAACAGCAGCACCTTTTATCCTTAATGAAGAGCATAATACTGACAGTGCTTTTCTAAAAGTCTTTGGCTTCTTTTTTAGTACTTGATGCAATGTCTCTTCATCACCCAACTCCTTCTCTCCCCATTAACAGCAGCAGCCCAGCCTGTCATACTATTTTTAAATCACAGATTTGCCACTTTCAAAGAAAAGAAAAAAGTCTGCTTGCATTGAGTGGAATGGTTATCTGCTTTGATGTAAATGGCCTGCTTTATTTGAAGTCTATTTATAAAAATGGATAAAACAAACTTAAAATTAATATGTGATATTCTGGCTTTCAACTCTGAGACAAAGATTTCTAGCTTCCTTGTGAAAATGAAACTCTTTTTCCTGCTATCCCTTTTTTGTCTTCACCTGAAAATCAGCTTTTATAAAATACTATTCTGCATATTTTAATAGCTGATGTAATCAAGAAAATGCATAAAGTTGTAATTGAGCTCACTCACTTAAGGCTCTGCATTTGCAATTGCTGTCTAGATCCCAAGTGCTTCACAGCAAAAACACTGCATCAGTGACAGTTTTCTCATTTTATCTGTCCACAAAGGGTAATTGTAATTCTGTCCTGGTGGGTTTACTAAAAATGTCTTTGTGAAAGCCTCCTCCTCCGTATGGTGACAGATAAGAGAACATGCTGTAATCCCCATTCTTTGTGCAGGGAGCTGCTTGCCACTTTGACAGACAGAATGAACTCCAAGCTCTCAAGCCCATTTTTTTGTTGTTTAGCTGGTCATTGCCCTGGATTCATTTTCTGAACTATCAATACCTTGTCCATTTCACATTCAGCACTCATCTACTGAAAATGTTTTGTTGTTCATAACGCAAAGAAGTTCTTAGAGGAGTGAAAAATACTTTTTCTATCTGCTCTCTGTGATTTGACAACAATCCTCTCAGAAACCTTAAGCAGTATTGGGCTTCCATTAAATTCAAGATCGTGCATGCAGAAAAGGTTCAATGGGCTATGTCCAAAATATTATTATTGACCTAAACTGTGAACTAAGTAAGTCCTAAACACTAATCCTGAATATGAGTCTTCAGTGTCCAAAATGCCCTGGGGGAATTTATGTTCCCTATGCACATTTCCGCAATATTTAATTTCCCTGGTACACCTTTATCTTACCAGGTCAAAAAATCAGATATCATTTGCCAATCAGCCCAAGACCTAGGTTTATTATAGAGATTATCACCAGTGTAGTGCAAATCTGTGACCTTTACTAAATGAAGTGGGATCTTCCTCTTCAAAAGAGGAAAAGAAGTCTGAGGAAGCTCTTCATAAAACAGCAGAGTGGCTGTAACACTTTCTTTGTTTAATTCTGTCTCCTGCTGAGGGGATTCAGACCCAGCAGCATGCCAGTCCCTCTCAAAGCTGCACTACTTAGAGGAATGGGGGTTAATCTCTGCAGTGTGACTGTGTTGCTGTACAGCTCTGGGTGTGCTTTGAAGTGAAGGAGGAGGAGAAGCACTGGTTGTCACACTTTAGAGAAATACTGATATAGCTTTTCTCTTGTTGATCAGCATACCTTTGCAGGATGGGCAGGCTAGTTTCCAGCCCCTGGACACAGGAATACATTCCTCTTTCTGGTCATATAATTATTAAAAAAAATAAAATCAATAACTCTGATACTTAATTCTCTTGTGGAAAATAATATATGCTTCTTCTACTGGTTTCCAGAGAGTAACGCAGGTTCCTCCTCCATTTGTGAGAGGAGTTTTAAAAGGAGTTAAAGGCCTTGTTTTGGAGGAGGGTTCAAAGTTACAAATACAAGTGAGGGTGTGGTAACTCTAAACTATTATGAAAGTCTGTATGTAGGCCGTATGCTTGGTGCTTCTTATTAAAAAACTTTAAACACTGCCTAATATCTGAGTTTCTCTTTCCTAAATGTGTGAGTTTTTTTGGAACTTCCTTCAAGGTGCCTGGATGTACCTCAGTGTAATAATGAAAACAAAGAAACTCAAATAGTTCCAATTCAAAGCCAGGGATTTTCAATCTGGTGATTGCAATGCTTAGCACTAGAGTGTCTAAACACATTATTCAATTTAGTTTTATTTTAGTTAGCATGTGGTCTGACTCATAGGTCCATGAGTTGAACTGGTTCTGTATTGAATTTTCAGATTGACAGTGACATTACTGAGACAAGACATTCAGTCTCAGAATAGCATATGTGTGGGGAAAATACTAGTTTAGAAGGCTATTTTTTATATTAAAAACTTATTCTTTCAGTCATTCTTGAAAAGAAAAATACTAAAAAAGTACAAATTTGCAAGTTTCATCATAACAGGAAATATTAAGTGATTTTAAGGTTTTGCTTTGTCTATTCTTTCCTACAGAGAAAAAGGTAAATAATATTCACAGAGAAAAAAAAAAAAGGTAGTAATCTAGGTATTTTCTTGCCAATTATTTCTCACACACACAAAATTTTAGTTCAAAAATTCCCTGCATTTATTTTCTGGACACTAAATATTCAACTGGTTGTTATGTTGCTTAAAACCCTTGTTAATCTCCTGTCTTGGTATCTTCCATGTGTTTATAACATCAACATGTCAGATAAAAGAAGTCTGACTGTATCTTAATTGTTACATTTGCTAGAAGAACTCAGGGCCAGGATTCAAGAGCCTGTTGCATTGAAATGGGTTAAATTACCATTGGTCTCAAAAAAAGTCATCTAAGCAGTTTCACTTTGGGAGCAGGCATAGAAGCCCTTGCTGTCACATCTCCATCACTGCAATCTTCCATCACTGGTAGGTAAAGCCAATCATATTCCTGCTCGGGGCTAATTTTTCTGCTTTCTCAGGAAATAAAGTGCGAGTTCAAGTGCCTGCCTACCCGAAAATGATCACAACAGATCATGAGGGTGACCTGCCAATGGAGGCACTTGTAAACTTTCAGGCCATTCAGGAAAATGGGTAGTAGGTATAAACCTCTATCAGATCCTGGAGAGAAGATGAACTCAACTGCAGTCTGCATTTAGATGGTATTTAAGGGGATCAGACACCAAGCAGACTCCTGTAGAAAACTGCATATTTGATCTAGTGCATTTGAAAAACTCTGATGTGTTATTAGATGCTTAGATTAGAACTGATATGAATTACACAGCAAAGGAATAAAAATCTGCCACAAGAAACAATTTACCACAAATAGGTAGCAGCTATTCTGTCCCACATTTGATGTCCCAAAATAGAAATGAAATATGATCCAGAAAGTGATAAGTGAACAAACACAATTGATTCGTAGGAAGAGGAGGAGGGAGATGGGTTGGAATATTGCAATTGACTTTGTTGTGTTACAGCAGGGAATGAAGGCTGAATGAAATACGTTTAGCTTGAATCTGAACTGCCGGTCACAACCCTTTGATTAAAAATAAAAACTGTTGCATCATGACATAGAGCATTCTCAAGCTACTATTCCCAATGAAAAACCATTTTATGTAGCTGCACTGCATTGCATTTCAGATATAATAGAGTACTGCTAGTTTCAGACTATGTAAATAGGCATGATAAACAACTAGTTACAGAAGAGCTGATATCTGATATTACAGAAAAGGAAATAAAAGACAGGAGGAAAGTATTCTTACAAACATGGGTTATCTGATATCAGATATGAAGCTTGCTAATGACAAAGTGATAAATCATTTCTGGACTCTAATATTACTTGTAATTTGTAAGTCCCAGCAGTTGTTACTAACCATCAACCACAAAAGTATCTGATCTGTACAGTGAAGTACCACAGCAGCACAGAAGGAAGAAGCTTTCTGAATGAAAAAGCATAAAATTAATTGATAGGTGTAAAACTGTAGTTTTAAGAAACCGAGTTTCCTCAAATGACTAAGTGCTACAGAATTGTTGTGAAGATTATTTATTTCATCATGTTGATAATATATTCAAATCTGTTAGATTTTAACTGAGGATGTTATAAATTAACATCTCAGGGTTATGATATTTAATTAGGTGAGCATCAATATTAATAACCATCTGTGACTGTCATGTAAAATTTTTCTGGTTTAACACTATATACCATTTTGCACTGAAAAATTCACATATACAATTGAAAAGGAAGGAAAGAAAGCAATGGACTTTGAAGAAAATACATTGGAAACATCATCTAATTGCTAATTAGACTCGCTAAAAATCCAGGATATACAATGACTAATGAGCTCTTTACAATAGAAACGAATGAGTCATTTTGACATATTTTTGTGTCAAGTTTTGCTTAACAGTACAATTAATCTTTCAGTTTCAGGGGGAAATTGTTTAGTACACATTTCCCCCTTTCTCCCCTGATTGAGATGGAGCATTCTGAGTGTCATTCAAATCATACTTTTTATTCTTGATTAGCCTGGCCTAAAAATTTCAAAACATATTTAACTTCAGTGTAAGTCTTCAGTTAGTCCAAGTAGCTGGAGATTCATCTATCATCATTTTCACTAGACATTGTGAGAGCAAATTTTAGCTGACCACATAGTAAATTTTTCAGAACAGAGCCATTTCCTATTACATTGCTATGAAAGACACTAGAGGAAAGTGATTTGTGACCTCAGGAGCAAGACTTGGTTGAATAATCATAAGAGTCTGTCAAGAAAGTGGCCACAAACATTTCTTCTGGATGAAACTTCTTAGTGCTACAAAAAGTCAGCACAGCTCTTTTGAAACCCTCGTATTGACACTGTGGTTTGCTTGAACTTCCCAGAAGAACTGCTCAAAGAGTCTCCACACTGACACATAATAAATATGGAAAGTAGCAGGGTCAGAAGAAGGGTCAGCAGAGTTTTATTTACAGCGACAGTGACCCAAGGACTCTGATCTCTTGGTATGGATGGGTAGCAGCTCCTGCTCCAGCACAGACTGCCTGCTTCCATCCTTAGTATGGTGCTAAATTTTGCTGCCTGACAGACTCCTCTTCCATACAAACCTGCCAACATCCCCTGGCAAATTGGGGATTTCACAGTGTGCATTGCACCATTTCAGAATGAGAGGGATAAAGAGTTGCCACCAAAAGAGGTGCTGGAAGAGTGCAAGTGAGATAACTCATGCTGCAATGTATTCATCACAGCGTTGACCCCTAGGGTACACATCACCAGTGACTGGTTTCATGCTGCACTTTGTACTATTGATCACAATCTTTTGAGCCCGGCAGTTATTTTCAATCCCCTTCACTGTCCATGTATTTAGTCTGTACTTCATCAATTTGTGTATAAGGATATTAAGCAGCATCCAAAATTGAAGTTGTATCCTGAAAAGATAAACAATATCCATGTCTCTCCCTTCATTCACTAAGATAATAATTTCATTACAAAGGACTATTAGATTGGTCAAGTGTGATTTCTCCTTTGTAAGTCCATGCTGCTCTACTCTCAATCATCTTGCTCTTAATACCTTTGGAGATGGTTTTCAAGAGGATTTGCTCAATTACCTCCACAGGGATTGAAGTGAGGCTGAAAAACCTCACCTTACAGGCTAAGCCAAAATAGCAACCAAGGAAATTCTCCTGGTAGATGACCCTTATAAAGACCACTTGTTGAGATGACACTTGGGTAATGGAGCTGCTGCCTGGCCTGTCCTCTGAGTAACCACAAGACAAATCACAATGCAGAACTGAGTACCTTTCAGGGTAGATACTGAGGTTCACATTTCACAGGTATGAGACTGTGACTGCTCTTCCAGTGTCTGACAAATACAGATCCTATCTTTGGCAGGCCCACTGAGGTGGAGAGAGGGGGAAATGGCAGCACATTTCTGAAATGATGCAGAAACTGTGATTTAACCAAACTTGTGAGTCTGATACAAATGCAGATTCAGTTTTAACAGTTTCCTGCGTTGTTTCTCAGGGAAATTGTGAGAAAAGCCTCCCTCTTTTTCTTCAAAGAAAAGAGTGTGAAGCCACCACTACTAAAAGTACTGCAGAAGAGAAGGCAGATTGGGTGCTCTGAGTATTTGGTGCAACATAAGAACCCCACCACTCTTAGCATGGCCATGAGTGCCAGAAGTGCTGGATTTAAATGCAGGACATGGCATTCACTGCAGGGATATAACCAATAATCATTGTGAGTTAGCTGTGCAAGCCCTGGAATATCCTACTTTTAGTCCCTGTTTATGGTGTAGCCACTAATTAAGTGACACTGTGTTTAGAAGCAGGTGGGAACAGAATACAAATTGTGCAATAAAAGAAGCATCAAACACCTCTGTGCGTTGGAGAAACACTAAGAAAAACAGAAAAATATTGAAGGAGAACAAACCTGTCTATCTTCTTTGTGGTTAGTTTGTTGCATGCTGAGTGCATTTCTATGTAACACTCATATCACCAAAAGTAACCACAGCTTTGTAGTGCCACGCTGTGAAACATGCCCTCAAGCAAGTGACTTCCCAGAAAATGATGTTACAGCATCAGTGTATCAATGGCTTTATTGCTCCACAGTGTAGTTTTCAGCAGGCTGTGCTTCTGGGAGCAAAACAAGGAACTGCTTTCTTGCCAAAAGGGCTTTTGTAAAAATCTAACAGTATAGTTACAAGCTGGGGAATAATTCCAATTTGAAGGTGGATAATTTCCACCTTTCTTTTTCAGGTCTCTTCTCTGCCCTGTAAGTATTCTCAGTTCTCTCTGCAAGCAAATAGATCTCTGTATTTAAAAGCATGGGTGACTGACTAATCATGTTGAAGTGTACACTATGCTTGAATCAACAAACAAGGGTAGATCTACTGCTTCTTGGGGGAGGAGTAACATATGTTTACTGTCTGGCTGTAGTCACAGTTGATTAAATCATTGGCTGATGCAGGATAGATAGCACTATATAAGCACTAAAGACGCTTAGGGTTGTTTTTGCTTAATCAAGCAGAGTACAGTATCATCTATTGCATTAAAGCCTGAGGTCTCTAAAATTGTGTAAGTGTGCTTTCTGCCCCTCGTTTTGTGTAGAGAATTATCATTGAAGACATTTTTTTTCCCCTTCATGTAAAGGCCAAAACCAAAGTAAAGAAAAACAATAAACCAAACCTTGCCCTCCACAACTTTGACCCTAAGTTCCATAAGGGGAATTCGGCCTTTTCAACTTTTTAGATTTTAATTGGCATATGTACCTAAGAATGAAAGTATGTTTACATTAAATATTCACATTTTACCCAACAATCAGTTTTAAAGTAAAACAATAAAATACTTTTGCAACACTTTTAATTTTGCCGTACAGCTCATGCTAGTGTCAATCAATTTGAAGTCATTGTTACAGGCCTTCCTTAAAGGCTATAAAGAGCATAAAACCTTGAGAATTTACAGAGCCCAAGATGTGTACTTCAAGGCTGTTGCCTCAAAGATTTGCAATTTAACACGTACCTCATTTAACCAGCTAGGTGACAAAAGCACAGGTCATGCAATTTTATGCTAATGTGTGTTCCCAGTATTGACAGAGGAGACAAGATGGTAGTTTAGTTCCAGGGACAGAGTTAGTGAGACATGAAAGAGAAAAAGATCTTGAAGGATGTATCTGGAAATTGTTCATGTGGGTACTGATACTTGATAAAGAGTAGAACAAGTCAAGATGCCACTGAAAGGTGCTACCTGAGACCCAAGTGCCCCTCAAGGTCAAGGTACTGTTGGATAATGAGTGTCCATTCTTGACACAGGGTATCAGAGATGAATATCTCACATCCTCAGATTCAACAGATGGTTACTCTTGCTCTGAGTCTGGATGATTATGAATTTTGGACTCCATCATCCAAATCAGTTACTTTATGAAACAGATGTCAGAACTGAAGCAACAACACCTCAGTGCACTCCAGAAATGGTCCCTGTGAAGAGGATGGGACTGCAGGAATTCACAAAAATATGGGCAGTGAAGAACAGGATAAAAAGTTATTCATTGCACTGTTTTTCAGTTATTTGCACCTCTTAACAATGAGTGTGAATAGCTCCAGCCAGTTTTTTGGCAACAGAGGCAAACATCACAGCTGGAAGCTCATTCAAGATTAAAACACATAAATTAAAGCTGTGAACTAGTTTTCTAAGATCCCATTGTAGTGTATTGGTTTTTCATAGAAAGGTTTTTGGGAGTAGAGGGAAGGAGTGGAGGGGAGTGGGAGGCTACAGGGAGATTCTGTGAGAATCTGCCAGAAGCTTCCCCCATGTCCCACAGAGCCAATTCCAGCTGGGTCCAAGATGGACCTGCCACTGGCCAAGGCCTAGTCCATCAGTGATGGTGGTAGGGCCTTTTGGATAACAGATTTAAGAAAAAAATGGGCAGCTGCAGCTGGGAGAGAGAGTGTGTGAGAGCAAAAACTCAGTAGACACCAAGGTCAGTGCAGAAAGGGTGGGAGGAGAAGCTCCAGGCACTGGAGCAGAGATCCTCCTGCAACCTGTGGTGCAGCCCATGGTGAGACAGGCTGTGCACTGCAGCCCATGGAGATCCGTGGAGGAGCAGAGATCCACCTGCAGTCTGTAGAGAACCCCACACAGGGCAGGAGAGGAGTGTGAAGAGTCCTGCCCCTGAGGAGGAAGGAGCAGCAGAGACATGTGATGAACTGACAACAGCCCCTATCCCCCATAGGAGTGCACTACCTGCACTACTGAGGGAGAAGGTAGAGACAAATGGGAATGAAGTTGATCCTGGGAAAAAGAGAGGGGTGGGGGGAAGGTGTTGTAATTTTTTTCTTTCATTTCTCATTATCCTACTTTGATTTTACTGGTAACAAATTAAAGTAATTTTTCTGGGTCAAGCCTGTTCTGCCCATAATGGTAACTGTTGAGTGATCTCTCCTGGTCCTTATTTTGATTAATGAGCCCTTCATTATATTTTCTCTCACCTGTCCAGCTGAGGAGGGAAGGGATAATGCAGCTTTGGTGGTCATTTGACATCCAGCCAGGGTTAATCCACTTCAGCATTATAACCAGTGAAGATCTAGTCAATGCATCTGTGGAGGCTGAGGAGCAGTTTGCTATCTGATATCTCAGGCTTGGGCAATTCACAGCACGTGTGACACATCGACTTGATCTCCTTTGCCTGCAGTGGCAGCCTGAGGAGATCACTCAGACCTACGTACTGATGCACACTTGAACACAGTTATCTTTATGGGAAGAAATTTATTCCCAGGTCTCAAGATCAGAGCAGAGCTGATCTTGAGTGGAGGGGCACTGTCACACAAGCGTGGCCAAAGTGTTCATGTAACAAAACAGTGGGGAGAGGGTCCAAGGCTATTGTGAAGGCAAACATCTCCTCAGTGTGCTGGGCTGTTCAGCATGTCTTTCTGCATTCAGTATGCAAGCACACACATATATACATGAATAAATAGTCTCCATGGAGCCATATGTGTATTCCCATTAAAAGAATGCAACCTGTGCAGATAATAATTTATGAACTATCAAACCCTCTTTTGAAATCTGGTCTACAGAATATGGCAAGAGCTGAATCCAGAGTGAATATTTATGACTGAGATTATAGCCCTGTGAAAGTGGACGCTTGTAATACAAACGCTGTCAGATGTTTTAACTGTGGCTTTGCCAAGTGACCCCCTGGGAGGCTGATCTGAAGCCCATTTAAAGCAATGCAAAGCTTCCCACAGACTTCAGTAGGTTTTAGGATCAGGCATCCAATCTGACTTGCAATGCCTGTGTGTTAAACATCCATTTATCTCTCTGTTCTTCTGAATCAGTTGAAAGTGTATAATACCAAATTTGTTTTAACTGCTAGACCTGGGGGAGCAAACTACTTTCAGTGTAACATGCAGGGAGTGATATGAATAGCTTCCATTAACACTAAGGGGTAAATAGTGTGTAATTCTTAGTGTGTAATTCCGTATACATTACAAAAACTTTCCCTCATAAAATGTCCTGCATTACACATAAAAAATGTTCCTGCTATTTTCAGTTCCTAGATATTTATTGGACATTTCTACCACCAGCCATTTCTTTTTGCAGAATGGTCTTCTATCTGTTTTGGGGAATAGTATATTGACACATAAATTTTGTCCAAAATATGCAAGAGCCACATTTTAAACATGGGGCCTATTTAAGAGATAGTCCATAGATTTAAATCTTCAACTTTCTCTGTGAAGTGAAAATGAATTGTACTTTTTCCTTTTCATTCTACAATGCAAGTGTTTAATTGTTTCAGTGAAAGACAAATAAAGGCAACACGTTTTATGTAGTTCTTCCCAGAATGAACAAAAGATGACTAAATAGAATTTCAAATGGGAAATTGTACACATAAATCCACAAGCTTTTCCATTTGACATCAAATCTTTTCCCATTTTTTTATATCATTCTGTGAAATGCTGTGTTTTTCTTTTCAGCACAACAAAATGCTAAAGGCTTGTAGGAGAAGAATGAACAGGAATTTTATTAAAATACTTACAAAATTCTTTTCTCCGGTATGTCGAGTAGCCAGAATACCCCACTTTTTTGTTAGAAGTAACTCCAGATTTGTATTACAACTTTTAGTGTGTCAGCAAATAACTGTGATAAATAGGCAATTCACTACTGATAAAAAAGCTGCATATAATATGTAAAAATGGAAATATCTGGTATATTTGGAGGCAAATACATTTTAAATGCTCTCAATAGAACCCTATGATGAACAGAGCTGATGCATTTTGATCCTGATTTTGTGCATGACACCCACCAATAAGTAACAGCTCAGCAGGAAGATCTGAACTTTTTCAGACCAAGTAATATCATCCAGGTCATTCATTCATGTTCATCATCTCTGTCAAGGAGAAGAGAACACTTCATTATCTGAGATCTTTTTAATGGTCACTTCTGACATGCCTGCTATGCCTGGGCAACATTTTTACATGCCTTCAACCTCAAGCTGACGAAATTCATAGAGAGAGGCTTCTATCATTCTTGTTTTCTCTATAGTAGTGACCATAGGATTCACTTTGGGTTGGGTTTTGGATATATTTGTATTTCTGAACAGCATATTATTATATCTTGTTAGAGGAGATAGAACTTTATTTTTGAACATAACTGTGCAATTCCTCTGTGTATATTACTGTATATTTTTGCAGATTCCAATTGTGCAATTTTTCATAAAATAGATCATCAAAAGCGGAAATTCTGCTGGACTTCCTTTATTCTTTGGAATTTCTTTCTTACAGAATGAATAGAAAATCCTGTTTCTGGTATGTCTGAGGGGGAGCAAGTAGCAGAATGTTCAGTTTGGCCCAGAAATTAATTATACCAGTAGATTTCATCAGCTGAAAATTGTTTTATCTGCTCATCCTACACTTTTACTCTGGACCACATGGTCTGCATTGCCTCTTCCATCATCCCCTCTGGATGGATAGATAATTGTGCAATCTTCTCTTAGGTAGTTCCTCCGATAACATTGAACCTCAGTGCAGTAAGTGGTCATGGCACTGACACGGTTACTTGGTAATTTTGAGGAAGAAAAACTCTGATAATTGAAGGATTAAACTGTTCAATCCCTACCAGGGGTTAAGATAAAACACCACCTCTTCCAGCTATTTTACAGCTGTGTGTATATGAATTTTTTAACATCTGCTTCTGAAACTGAGGTTCCCATCATTACTGGATTTTGTCATAGTCTTATTTTGCTCCAGTACTTTTTTCCTCTCATTTCATCTGAGTTCATACAAATCTACATTTTGTGCACTGGTTTGAGACCACTGGCAAAATTCTTTAGGAAGTGGCAGTAGCCTCTGTAGCTGACAAATACAACCTCTTCCATGAATTGTATGCCTTTAAGAGACGTTTAGTTACTGGGAAATTGTCCCCATCCTGGGGGGATCTCTCCAATCTGAGGGCTGAAATAGGGTGAGTGAGATATTAAGTATGAAGCTTGTGACATCAGCAAGCTGCACACACAGTAGAAACTCAAAACAAATTTTAAAAGAGGGAAAGAAAGGAAAAAAAGTCAGAGAAGCAAAGTGCAGTATTTTTTCCAGCAAGAGGATGATGCATGAGCCATATTCCAACTGCTGTGCTTTTTGGATGAGACCCACCTTTGGCAGTTAGCAGAGGGCAGCAGTCATGTTTGCCAACCCAGACAAGGGGTAGATTAAATAGGCTTCTTTGAGGCACCCAGCATGAGAGTGGCCAGCCCTGGGAAGTGATGAGCACTGTTCTGCAGAGCACAAGCCTCCACAGCTGGGTGAATGCTGTTGCCACACTGTAGGGAACATACGAAGGAAGTCACAACCCTTAGACATGCTCATCAGGACTAAGCAAATATCTAGCAGAAGGTATGCCTGGTTAAAATATCTACAAGAGATCTGCACTTGATCAGAGAGCTTAAGAGCTATCTGCCTGAACCATACCCTTCCTTGCCTAATCTTTTCCTTATGCAAAGAATGAAAGAAAAGTTGCCTGTGAATTGCTTGCCTTGCTGCCTCAAATTCATCTCTCATGAAAGTCCCTTACTGTTTTTCATTTTCCATATTCTCAGTCCCCATGAGAATCTTTCAATCTTTGATGCTTCCTGAAAATCTCTTATCCTGCCTACATGCAAGATCAGCCAAAAAGAAAACACAAAATATTTCTGAAGCATTTAAATGGTATCTCCTGTGGGATTGCATCTGAAATATATAACCCTCTCTGTTAGAAGTTATTTCAGAGTTATATTATTTTTAGTTTGCTCTCAAACATGCCCAGATGACCATTTCCTTGTCTGATATTCATCATAGTTCTGGGTACCACCTCAATAAACTGCCAAATACTCATAGTCATTAAAGTCCTTATTCTGTTCCAAGCCTTGAGCTCCATCACATTAACTGAACACTTGAGCATATGTTCACATCCTCTTGAATCTCACCGTTACTTAAATAACATCTGTAATTTCACTAAGTCTTTTCCACCGCCTTTAAAAGTCCCTGAGATTTAAAATGGAGGGTCAGCTTTATTCCTAGCATGACTCTTCTCTAATCGTTGAAACTACCCCAGGGATGAATTTGGGTCAAGGTCTTTTCTTCACACCATTTTCTTTAATAGCTCCATTACTTCTGTATATGCATGACATTAGAAATATCTCAGAATTAATCATTTTTGAAATAACTGTAGTTCTTTCACAGAAGAGGTCTTGGAACCCTACCTTTATCAACATGCTAAGTATAGCTAACTAGCCGTTTCTTCTAGCTGTTTGAAAAGTTAATCAAGTAAATCACTCATTGCTGTGCTTTACTGAAATTTGTAGAAGAGAATGGACAGAAAAATGGAGATGTTTGGTTTCATTTTGCTTCCAGTTTTTCCTGCTTCATAAGGGAATGTAAATAAGAAGTTAATCTCAGGGCTATCTTATTTCTCAAAATTTGGTCAGCTACAAGTTGCTGTTGAGGGTGCAATTTTCCACAGTGCCTTGCATAAACATTTTGCCAAGATGTGTCAAACAAACAAGCATTACAAGCTAAATTACACTGTCAGAAACTTGAAACAATCAGAATGCCTTGAGCACGTAGAACAGGGTATTTTCTTTATATGGGGGAAATGACAAGACATGAACACACATTACAGATTTGCTTACAATACGTGTAGGTCTTGCTACATATAAACTTGGTCAGTGTCACATTGAACAAGTGAATCAACAAGCCTGAGTAGTGAATTTAAAACCTGAACTTGGAAATTAAATAAACTCACACCACTTAGCAATTTAGCTGAGAAGAAATGTTGAAACCAGAGACCAATTAACATTCATATAGTATTTTGAACTTTACCACCAGTTTTGATGAAGCAGTTTCTTTCCACAGAGGAATACAGTTAAAAGTATTTTGATGAAGTACTTACAGCAGGAATGATGCTGGGATGGGCAAACTAAATGTGTTCTCTCTCCTGCAAGGTTCAGTAGGGAACAGCAATTGACTTGGGTCTGCTATTCCCTTTTCTGTCCTTGTTTCAGTGTTCTACTTGACTTGCAATCACCCTCCAAGGTCCCTGCCTTTATTAAGGCTGACCAAACCTCCTTAAGTGAATCAACTCCTGTAAGTACTCGTTAATTATTCAGGGATTTTGAAACCTTAAGACTAGCCTATGTGTTAGGAAATCCACCTCTAAAATGGTGTACATCTTTGCTTTTGTATTCCAAAACAAACTCAGCCAAAAAGCACTAGTTTCAAACAAGAATTTTGTAATAAAACCCAAAGAAATTAAGGCCTAATTTTTTTCTTTTTTACAGTTAAACATTTGTAAATCAAATCTCTTATCATATAGTCTTTGCTACATAATAAATTATTTTAAGCTATGGGTAAAAATATATTTTACTTTCATGTTTTTCCATCTCACTAAAACTGCGCATAATATACTGCTTGAAATTACACTATCTGTAGACATATTAAGTAG
Source organism: Lichenostomus cassidix (assembly GCF_008360975.1). Taxonomy (NCBI): domain Eukaryota; kingdom Metazoa; phylum Chordata; class Aves; order Passeriformes; family Meliphagidae; genus Lichenostomus; species Lichenostomus cassidix. Next base: position 35,634,946 of record NC_139480.1, on the reverse strand, counting down.
AAGAGAGCTCTAAAACTGCATCTATCTACGGCAAATGTTGAAGCATTATGTTAAAGGTTATTAAATGGTGAGGCTCCTGAAGTGTACTCATCTACGATTTTGGTAAGTTAAATATAGCAACTCCAAATAAAAAAAAATTAGAGGACAGATTTGGGGTAACCTAATGGTTATTTAGTCATCAATCTTTAAATTCAAGGAAGTTTTGACTTACTATTCTGAATTAAAATGTTGGCTTTTTGATTCATTGGTGGGTTTGTGTGTTTATTTCCTGTCCAATTCATTTAGGTAGAAGATGAACACACTTTTTCAGTAATGTTATAGTTTTGCCATTATGCATTTTACCTAGCAAAATTAAAGCATCCATACTTAAAATTCTGGTAATACAGCCAGAGATAAAATAAATACATAAATAAAAAATCCCACTTCTATTACAAGTTAGGTGTCTCTTGTGGCTTACTGATAGCATCTGCTGGTGGGGAGAGACTCAAAGAATTAGGATAACAATGCCCTCAGAAGGTTCCTTGTGGATGATGGTTCATATTCTCACAAATTTGATGGACTGTGTCATACTGTGGTGGGTTGACCTCAGCTAGATATCAGGTGCCCACCAAAGCCACTCTATCCCTCTCCACATCAGCTGGACAGGACAGAGAGAATACAACCAAAATTTCCTGAGCCAAGATAAAAACAGGGAGAGAACCCTCAGCAATTACCATCACAGGCAAAGCAGACTGGACTTAGGGAAATAAGTTTAATTTATTATCAATCAGATTAGAGTAGGATAATGAAAAACAAAACCAAGCCTTAGAAAATATCTTCCTCCCAACCCTCCCATCTTTCTGGACTCAGCTTCATTCACAATTTTCTCTCTACCTTCTCCACCCTCAACAGAGCAGGAGAATGGGTAATAGGGTCTGTGGTCAGTTCATCACATATTGTCTCTCTTGTTCCTTCCTCCTCAGGGGGAGGATTCTTCATACTCTCACCCTGCTCCAGTGTGGGGCCCTCCCATGGGAGACAGTCCTCCACAGACATCAACCTGGGATCTCCCCATGGGCTGCAGTTCTTCACAAACTGCTCTCACAAGGTTCAGTTCTGTTTTTTGCTCTCACAGAAGCCACCCCTGTAGTCCCCCCTACCAAAATTTAGTCACACCGGCCCAATGCTCAGAGATGTTCTGACATAAATAAAAGCAGCAAAAATGTATAAACTCGATATCATAGTAATTTTACTGTGAAGTTTTTCTAGTCAAGAAGATAATTATATTCAGATCAACATTCACTTTAAGAAAATATCACTTCTAATTATACTCAGGGAAAATATTGATGTAAAGCATTGCTTATCTGAAAAACACAACCATCCAACCAAACAAAAAAGTTGCTGTCTGAAACTTCTTGTCAGGAGAAAAATAATCTGTTTTATCAGCTCTGCTATCAACATTAATGCTGTGTTACAGCAATAGCATTTTGTAGTGCTTGAAGCTCTAAGTTGGTGAGGCAGCAACTTCAAAGTTTTTTAAATCCAGAATGAGTTGTGGGAAAGGATTAGGAGAAAGGTCATTGACTCCAGAGAAAGAAGAGTGAACAACATCTGTTTTCAGGAACATTGTGCATTAGGAATAAATGGAGAATAAATTGTTACTTTACATTTTCCAGTCCATATGCTGAAATCATCATTTCCACATAAAATCTAAAGAAACTGAAGACATCATATAGAGAAGTGTTTGGTGCCCTTCCCTTATGGTTGCAGTTCAAACTGAAATTAATACTGTGAAATACCTGATCTTTGGTAAGAGAAGCAGAGAAAGACATAGATTTTTCTGGCTCCTAACACAGCAGAAAGAAGCAATCTCACAATAAAGTATGTTGATATCCAATTGATACGTAATGTTCTATTCTTGTGTTACCTGGAGCATTTTGTGGAAAAAATATATGTCTGAATACACAAAAGGCAAAAGAGGGATCAAAGAGGCAAGAAAGTATTTCTGTTAAAGAGAACCATAGGTTAGGGTGATGAGAAGAGTTTGTGCTCTTTGTGGATCTTTGACAAAAGATCTGAGTCTACATTCCAATACAATAGTATAAACTAGATCAAGTTCAGAAACAAGCCTCCATTGCTGAATATTTCTACTATTTCTGTTGCAACTGGGAACGCTATAGATTCCAGAAGTAGAAAGCTTGAAGAAATTCTAACAGGAATAAATCCAACTTTCCATTTAACTTCATAACTATGCCAATCTGTAACAAGGCCTTGTCTTTGCTAGTAAAAGGCAATAAACTCTACAGAGTTTGCAAGGCCTTGGGACAAATCTGTCAGGTCCACTCTTACTGAGCTTTTCTTGACCTGCCTGCAGCTTTGTTTTACTGGGCTTAACTCCAACAACATTTTTTATATTTGACCAGGTGTCTAAGGTGAATTTGTTTTCCTTCTGTTTATCTTTGTGTGTTTTCACCTCTGACATAAAGGAAGAGCATGTGGACACAGCAGAAGCTTTCATATGATAGCAGAAGCTTTTAGAAGGGAGGCCATAGGATATGTGTGGCATTGGAGAGTGCAGGCATGGAACAGTAAGAGATGGAGTACAAAATTGATGCAGGAGACCCCATGCTTATAAATAGCTCAACAATGGCCAGCCGAAGAAATGCACACCTGAAGATGGACAAAACTGATAGTACAGGTAACAAAACAAAGAAGAAGAAAACAATTAATACATAAATATTACAACATATAGCAAATGCGGATGCAACATGCAGCTGCAGATCAATGAAGAAAAAAGGTGTAAAAGATTGCTGTCAAATGATTCTACATCATTCATTTCTGCACCCGAACGTAATGTTTCCAAAAAGGGTCAGGACTGTGTCTTGGATTATACTAGCTGCTCCCTTTCAGTTCCTTTTTCTCCATCTTCAGACATCCCTTTTTCAGATAATATCTTTAGAATCACTGATGCACTCCAGGTGATCATAAAATCTTTTTGTCAGGCCTCATTTCACAGATGCTATTTTATTCTGACAGCTTTGCCCATGCTTAGACAAACTCCCCCTGTAAACAAGACCTGCCTTGCCATGGCAATGTAGAAAAGCTCTCTAGATATAAAAATATGTGCTGGGAAAATATCACTTCCTAGGTTTGACTCTGCGGATTCTCTCAAGCTGGTTAAAACAGGGTCAGGGTTATATTCAGGCAAAATAGGGAGCTCTCTTTCTAAAGTGTGAGTGCTGGTGCTTGTGGTAAGAGTCCCATATACACACTCAAGAGATTAACATCAACATATTTGTTAAAAAGACCTTTCTCTTCCTTTCTAGTGACCCTCTTCTTCCTCTCTCTGTCCCAACACCGACTAACCCAAACAAAAACAAACAAAAAAATTCCCCAAAAAAACAAACAAAAAATTAATTGCAAAGTCAGACCCACATTGTTTACCGGCCTGGCTATTAGGCTATACTATCAAAAATAGTGTTCACCACAAAAGGTTTGCACAACACTGAAATTCCACTTTATTTCTGAAATATGCATGTGGTTTCTTCATGACTTCTCTCCTCAGCAGGATCCTTTTCATCATTTCCCGAGGGATTTTTCACAAAAATCTCAGAATTCCCAGTTCTTCATAAGAGATCGCAGGGGGTCTTTTCCTTTAAAAGCATACACACATACCTGTGTCTATGGATATGCACACATACAGGTTTGCATGGTTTTGTTTCTATAGCAATAATAAAAAGAGATATTGTTTGTGCTGTGACCACTGCATTTTTCTGTTAGGGAAAGTGAACTTTTAAGATGCTATGGTGATGGCTTGGATGGCTCAAAATGAAAAGAATGTCTTTGAACAGGGACGACTGTACACTGTGCTCAAAATATCAGTGCAGAAATAAAAGCAGTGCTCAAACACACTACCTTTCAAATGACTGGATGGCCTTTTTATCTGAATAAATAAGCTTAAATTACTGTGGATGACAGATTCACAACTGGAAGACTACTTGTTCATGAGACATCTTAAAATTAAAGAAAAATAAACTCTTCACCTCTATGTAAAGCTCAGAGGCTTTATGAAGTGGTAAAAGAAGACCACAGAAAGAAATGCCAACAGGCTATGAGAGCAAGCAGGATTATCTTCTGGGATGTGCTCTTTAAACTGTGATAATATTTAACTTCTCACAAGCAGGTGTGATATTTGACACCTCTTTTCACACAAACCTGGCTCCGAGTCACCTGCAGGTACATGGCACTGATAGATTTCAGCAGGGTCTACAGAACAGCATTGTAAAGTATTGAAAAAGAAGCTATATTATGCAGCTGATAAATTCAACACATTTGGTATGGAAATGGCATTATTTGCAAATAGCTTTTTTGCTGCCCCTCCCTACTCTGCAAACTGACATGCCATTATCAAGGATTTAAAATTTTATGCCAAAGTATTGACCTTCAAGTTAATGCTATTAAAAATGTAATTTGATTCAAATGAATGGAATTGAAAAGAATCTCTGCATAAACTGCAATACTGTCTTAATTAAGAGTGTATTAATGTGCAGAAGCAGAAGGTCAGAGGCATTAACGTATTTGCTGGAAAAGAATGACCAGAAGTCACAAATCTTTAAAATACTAAATGATTTTAAAACTCTGATGTTATACAAAAGTCAGACATCTTATGTACTCATTTGCTTCAGCAAACAGAAGCAAAATCCATCCACTCCATTTAAGTGCAAACCATGATCTATTCTATCCTTTTTGACTTTTACTAATGTCCATCATTCCTCCTTCCACCCCCCAGCCCTTTATCAGATTTTGATGGCACAATCAGCTCTGTACTGGGTGCAATATTTGGATTATCATTGGAAGAAGTTGGAAAAAGGAAATATTCTGCCTATTGTCCGTAATTCCACTAACAATTTAACTTGAAGCTTAAGCTGTATCTTAGTCAAAATCTGTCTGCCTGAATGGCTTGGTGATTTGATTTGACTATAAGAAGGAGCAAAGTATCTCTTAGCGTCATTTGATTGTCTGTTCCAGTTATTGATTGCTAAGGGTTTAAATTTAAGCTAAATTTTGACTTCTAAATTTTCTGTCTTTGGCATCTAGCCATCTTGCTTATTATATTTTTGTTCAGTGCAGTATTGTAATAATATTTAGGCACTTAGACATAATGCTTTACCTTTATGATGAACAAAAGCATATCCAGATCTTTTAGAAGGCTACTCTAGGGGACTTTTGCCTGGTCATGAAACAATGATGCTCTTAAGATACTAAAAATTTAGGAAAGTCATCCATGTTCTCATGTCCTGTGTTTCTGAGCTGCGTCTGAAACTTATTAGCTTATGAAATTTATTCTACACTACATAGTATTAGAACTATGTAATGCAATACTCACAAAACATCATTTCCATACACTTTGACAATCTTTGTATCACCTCAAGACTGAAAGTGGTTGAGACCTATAGATATTGTCATTCATCTATTTTTCAGCTTTCTCCTAGCTTGTGTCAGGTTTTCAGAATAATAATGAGCAGAGTTTACTGCCCAGATTTCTTTACAAGAGACATAATAACCACAGAAGGTTTGATTATACAAAAATTGTTTTCTATCCATTTTCTGACTTTGAAAACAAGCAAATAATACCTTATGCATTTCTGAATAGCTCAACTCAGAGCAGTCCAAAATCTCTCATGCTGCAACTTGTGCAAAATCCCCTTGAAAGCAAGCATGCCAGGATGGTACACAATATTCTAATAAATTTGTATCTAAGTCAAGTCACTTCTTTTCACTTGATTTTTTTTTACACTAGCCTGATTTTCTTATAGAAGTACACTGGGCAGTTATTTTGAGTTATTTGTCCATGAAGATATTTAAAATCTGTACAGATTCATTCATGTAGAATACATTTCTTTTTCTTAAGACAGGTTGCATTGGCTTTTCACTGTATTAACAATGTTTTTCCCCATAGCTCCCAGCTTACAAATTGAAGGAGGAACTGCCACCTGCTGGGTCACAAGATATGGGAAGCCATTCTTGGAAATCACTCCTTCTTCTTGCAAGGATTCATCCTGAGCCATAGGTCTGGTTCCAATTTTTTTAGTCAACAAAGGTGATTAAGGGACCAGAGTATTTATCCCAGGAGGGAAGGCTGAGACCTGTTCAGCCTCAAGAAGAAACGACTGAGAGGGGACCTCATCAATGTCTGTGAATATCTGACGGGAGGGTGTCAAGAGTATGGATCTGAGCTCTTAGTGGTGCCCAGCAACAGGACAAGAGACAATGGGATGCAGAAACTGATGCACAGGAATTTCCAACAGAACATCAGGAAGAACTTCTTTACTGTGTGGGTGATTACACACCAGAACTGATTGCCCAGAGAGGTTGTGGAGTCTCCCTCATTGCAGATATTCAAGTGCTGTGTGCATGCAATCCTGTGCCATGTGTTCTAGGATGACCCTGCTTGTGCAGGGAGGTTAGACCAGATGACCCACTGTGGTTCTTTCCAAACTTATCTGTTGAGCAGTTATGTGAATTTGGGCTTTCAGTGTATCAAGCAAGACTGAACCAAGAATGTGTTTAGTTAGAGAAGTGTTTAGTTGCATGCTTTGGTTTTTTCTAAAACAAAAGGGAAGCTAACAACAGAATCAGGAATTCAAACTACTGACAATATTGTTTGTATTCTGCTCCGGCAGAAGTTGCAATTCTGTGCTTTTTCATCTCATAAGTTTGTGACCAAGCTACAATTGAATCCTAGATTGTTAGCAAAAATGTCTATTCATAAATGCACACCTTCAGTATTGTTAAATTGCAAATAGGTGGTTTAGATTTCTACTTGGAACTTTATGTGTATTATAGTACACTCATAGAGTATAAAAGCACTATTGGTCCATAGAGCTCTAATGATTCTAGTGAAAAAAAAAGTGTCTGAGAGCCACGGCTCATAAAGGTGCTAAAAAGCAGGATCACTAAAAGTTACAGAAAAAACAGCAGTACTGTGATGCCTATGGGAGGTATTTTTCTGTAGAATTGAGAATGGGGAGCAGAATCTTCTTTAGACTCCATAAACCCACTATGCACAACCTTTTCACTATTCACTTCTGCATAACTTGGGGGTATCTTTTACTCTCCAAACAATTTGTGATGAGCAGAGTCCTCAGCTGATACCTCTTGTCAGTGTGCAAAATGACAGTCAGAGGAAAGTATGGGGCACAGAGGAGGTGAGGGCAGAAGTCAGAATTTGTAACTATTTCATTATTCCAAGGATGTTGCACAGTCTTATAATATTAAGCACTAAATCTGGTTTTGATAACGTGATTTTTTAAAAGAAAACTTTTGAGGGAATTAAAATGGCTCCTTGTTTTCTTCTAAATAAAGATACTGATTTAGCCTGACTTTCCTTATTTAAATATTACGTCCTTTCTCTTTCACCTATGTGAGAGACTGAAATGTTAATGGTTAATGGCTCAAACAAACAGCCATTTGCAAAAGCAATGAGTGCTTTGCTGACATTGTGCAAGGGAACAGCCCAGGTGCAGAGGGTGTGAGCTCCAGAGAATGACCACCTGAAATCAACCTTTGTTTAGCAAGAAACTGGGATTTGAGACAGGTCAGGGAAGAGGCCAGCCAGTGCTCAAAAAGTGAGTATATTTGCTAGGGAAAATTGTATATGAAGAGAGAACATAGTATTTTTGTGACGGAATGTAGTAACTAGATTTGGAGTCCTTGAAATAATCACACTTAGAAAGAGAATTTAGGTCTCAGTAGAGGATGTTTTTAAAAATGTTAGAAAATATATTGAAAGAAACTTCAGTATGGTGCATGAAAACATTTGGGAACAATTTGTAAAGTCCTAAAGCACTCTTTAGTCTCAGTTGGAAAGCTAAGCTAAAAGAAAAATATTTATTTAAAGATTACACTAGTAAAACAGAAAGCCATCTGACATAAAATTAAATATTTAATTTAATTATAACTCCTTTTATCAGACTAGTCCTTATAGTTTTGACTACTACATTGGAATTTGCTAGTATGATTTCTTACTAAACCAATCTTATCAGCAACCATGGGTTCAGTCTTGTTTATAAAATATTAGCAATTGTTTTTTATAAATTTCAATTTTCCTACTCCAGCCAAGTCCTTGATCTTGAAAAGATTAACCAAGCTATGCATTACTCCTTCACAGATGCAACTGGAAGACATTTTAGAATATTATTTGTCTTAAAAATCTATTTTTACAAACAAATTAGCATTTCCCCAGTTAGCCCAGAAAATCTATTAGAACTAGTGATTAAAAGAAGCTGTATATTAATAAATGACATAATGATGAAGGCTCTTCCAAAATACTAAGAAAATTGCTGCAAATCTTTCCATACAATAATCTTAATCTTGACTGAATTAAGGCATTTTATAACAGAAGTCTGTCTTATTCATGGGGCATCACTTGCTTTATTCAGGCTTGTCATTGTGTCCAGCATTACCACAAATTATATAATGCAGAATCCCAAAGAGGGAACTATCCTAACATTGTCCAATTCAGACACTCTGATACCTGTTTGGGTTTGTACTACTAGAGTACAGTGCAGAATGGTGACATTATTCTAATATTGGCAGAGTGAGCGAAAAATGTTTGCTACCCAGTCTCATCAATAACGTAACAGAGGGATGAGACAATTGATATCTCAGTGTGTTTTAGCTGTCAGACATTCAAAGTGACTGATGGTAAACAAGGACTAAGGTACCATGATATCACCAATTAGTCTGTAAAATCCAATGCAGAACTTAGAAACTGAGTGGTGAAAGGAAGATTCTAGTTTCCTATGGAGAGATGGTAAACTCACACTTTTGTCTGGCTTCTATACATTGGAAGTTTATATATTGAAATTAAGCTGAAAACAAGTGGTCTGGATGTACTTTCCACTATAATTCACTTCTTTTAGGCATCTTAGGAGGGAATCAACTTGTCTAACTTTAGATTTCTACATCTTAGACATCTTATCAGGCTACATTCAATAGAGAGAGAAAACCCAAATACATTTATGGGGCACCTCATCTGTTTTAGACTTTAGGATGAGGTTAATGATACACAGAAAGTGCTTGTTTTTCTCCAGCAATTACAAAAGAAAGCAAGCTCAGCTGTATATGCCTTCATTGTACACATATGCATTTGGTAGGATAAATTCCATTCTTTTTGTGTATTATAAAGAAGGAGAAAACAGCAGCAAAATCCTCCTCTTGTTTCACTGATAAGCATGCATGAGACACTGTGTCATTAAGGAATTAGTTCTCCAGTATAAGCAAAACATGACATTAATTTTCCATGTAAATGAAGCTTTGGTAAAAAGGATGGATTACTGCACTGGCACTAATATACTGAATAGTGACAATGAGCACACACTGTACTATGGAACAAGGACCTTGCTTTGAATTACAGAAAAGGTTTTATATGTGGAAACGTTTTTGAAAGTGGGCTTCTCTGACCATGTTTTTCTTCTATAAAAACTTGCACAAGAAAAATTTTTTGTCCACGTAGCCATCTGGTACAGGTTGGAAGAACTCAATTTTTCTTTATTGGCATGGAATCCCAGGTCATTTTCAGTGTTATTCAGCCTCCTGCATGTTTCTCTGTTAGAAATAAAAAAAAACAAACATTACACTCTTCTGATATTTTATTTTTTATTATTGATATTGAGTGTAAGGATTATGTCAGATTAAATTTCTGCATATTTTGTGTTCTGGATCATATTGTTCAAAAACCTATTAAGCCTGCTCCAGGATTGGCAGTCCAGTTCAGAAAATAAGCACACTGAGTTCCTTATGTGTTCCTGTTGTGGCCATGGTTTCAGATTTGGGAGAATTTAGTGGCTCTTGGTGCAGGCCAGAGAGTAGCCCAGAGCCATTTGCAAACTGTTCTCAAGGCTGTATCTCCTGAACAGAATTGACATCTGTTTTATTTCCAAAATCCAACTGTAATCCTTACATGGGTTCAAAAATGACAGATGAATCATTGAAATAGAAATCATCCAAGGTCATTTTCAGCCTGGAGAAGAGAAGGCTCTGGGGAGACCTTATAGGCACCTTCCAGTACCTAAAGAGGACTACTGAAAGTGATATAATGATACTGTAATGGGTCATTTTCATCTTTAAACTGTAGGAGAGTTGGCTTATATTAGGAAGGAAGAAATTATGTATTATGATGGTGGTGGAACACTGGAACAAAGAAGTTGTGCATGCCCCATCCATGAAAATGTTCAAGGACAGAATAGGGCTCAGAGCAACCTGGTTAATGGGAGGTGTCCCTGCCCATTAGGTGGGGACTGGATCTCTAGGGTCTCTTCCAAACCATTCTGTGATTTTTTGATTAGCCTAAAAAAGTACCACTTCTGGATTTTGGAAGTTCCTCAACTTTCTGGAAGAGTATTCTGGGGAAGCGGCAGCACATGACTGCTCAGTCCTTGCAGGACTACAGTGTTGTCTTGTGTCAAAAACTAGGTAAATTGGAGGAGGAGTGCTAGATGCCCAGACCCCTGGCAATCCAGAGTGTCCCAGAGAGCCTCACACATTGACAGTCTCACATGTTCTCACTGATCACCTCCATCGGGATTACACAATCAATACAAGCAGATTAGGGTTGCCTGTATAGATCCATGTAACAGAAGTATCTCAGGGACATGCATTAAAAAAAATTTTTTCAGTGAGTTCTTCTGGGTCTGCCTTATTCATATCAGAGGCATGGCGACAGAACACCAGAATTAGGCTTGCTATTTTTAAAATGGCTATAAATAAAAGCTAAATACTGTCAATTTCTGTTGTAAACTAGTAACTGTGGACATGATTGACAAAAACACAGCCAGGCTTTAAACATCTATTTTCCTATCAATTTCAAGTCATGCTGCTAAGTCACACTATTTAATTAAGCATTCTGACTTAATTAAAAGTGATGGGAAAGACAGATTATTTCTTTTCTCCAATAGTGTTGTTCTCTCTTTCAGCCAGTGAAACTCTAAATGGTTGACCATGTTATTCAACCTCCTACAACCTGTCACTCAAATTGAAGAAATGCCATTTTTTCCCAACAATAACTCAAGATTCGTGGGCATATGGTGTCTCCTTCTGTAATTGTAATTGATCTTGATAAAGGCCAAACCATTAAAGATTTTTTTTTTCTTCATGAAAAAAATACTCCCAATGAAATGTAATGTTTGTTTGAATGTACACCAGTATGATCAGGTTATCAAAGACTTAAATATTTGAGAAAATACGGTGTCAGGTGGAGCTGAAGATTTTCAGCTTATCCTTGTTTTAAAAAAGCATAAGTGTTTTTTTTCCTTTTCCTGGAGTGCATTGAAATTCATTGGCTCTGAAGATGTGTTTGTTTTAGGACTGGGTGGTTTTTTGTCCTCATAAACAGGGACTAGAACATAGTGTTGCCTTTGCCTTGAAAACAAAGTCAACAATAGGTATGTTTTCCTGATGATGTGACCTGAATCACACAGACATATTAGATTTCATTTCCAACTACAAATATTCCTAACAATCTCTCTGTGAAATGCCTTGTGCAGCTAATTTAAAAATGAGTGTATCTGGTCTGCTGAGATGGAGTTAATTTTCCCCACAGCATCCCTCACAGTGCTGTGCTTGGTATTGGCAGCTAGAAAGGTCTTGATAACACACCAGTGTTTTGGCTACTGCTGGGCAATGCTGGCACAGCATCAGCAATGTCTCTCCGATATTCTCCCCCCACTCCCTGAACAGTACGCTGGGGATGGGCAAAATCTGGGGAGGGGACACAGCTGGGACAGCTGACCTCAACTGACTGCAGGGATTTTCCTTTCTATAAGCTGTCTGCTCAAATAAAAAAGTTAACTAAAGGGAGGTAGAAGTGGGGAGGATTCGTTATTTGAAATATTTGCTGCCTCGAGCAACTGCTGCACATGGGGAAGCGAAGCATCCCAGGAAGTGGCCAGACATTGCTTGCTGATGGGAAAGTAGAGAATAAAATCTTTTTCTCCTTTTCTTGTTCCCACAACCTTTCACTTTTGCTTTAGTTATTGTGACTTATGAATTGTTTTCTGTCTTATTTCCTCTCCTCTCTCCAGCTGAGGAGGAAAGTGATGGAGCAGCTTGCTGGGCACCTGGTGCCCAGCCAAGGTCAACCCACCACAAAGAATCAGAGAGCAGGGCTTTTAAAACAAAAGCACCTACTGCTGGCATGTGTTGGTGATACTATAAACACAAATACTGTGAGTTCACTTGTTTTGACTTAGCATATTAGTCCTCATTTATTTCTTTAATTTTTTTGGTGCAGGACTCATTTGAATCATTAGGTACCACTAGTGTAACAGAGTAGTTCATGGCTTTTGAAGGATTTGTTAGTCAGTTTAAATTATACCCCCATGTGAGATTCTTCTGGATGATTGATGTCACAATATTTCTGCTTGTAGTCTCTAAAAAAAAAGCACCCAAAGACAATGTTCTGCCTGTCCTCAATTAATCTTTAAATCCTTCAGTGGGGTTGACCTAAATTACAAAGTCACTTGCTTGCTATGTTGTTGTGATATTCCATGGCTATAACAATACAATTGTTAATCTCAAAAGTGGAGTTTATGTACAGAAAACCAGCAATTGGTCCATCATTTTAGAATTCACTTCCGTGATAGATCAGAATGACCTCAAACTTCACCATTACTGTTAAATATTAAACCCTCTTTTTATCCTAACTTTATAGCGATAATGTCATAAGAAACATCCTGTAAATCATATCTCTGATGCAGGAAAAGCTTCAGAGATTTTTCTCTATGTGTTTAATATGCAAAGTATGATTTTATGATATGAAATTAATTTAATTTTGGCTCAAGAAGTTTGTATTTTGGACAGCAGACAATGTCTTATATAATTAAACTGAATGCAGTGAAATACTGATGGAAAAGCAGGGCAGAGACTGTGAAGAAATGCTGTTGTGTCCCTCAATCCTTTGAGAAGGCTAAGGAGGAGACCTGGAGAATCTACACATTGCTTTAATCATTCTACCTGGCATCTTTTATTGGTGTCAAGTTGTTTCATAAGAACAGGGCAGAGGCTGCTGTATGTCTTCCTGAAGCCAAAGGACAGATCCTAAAAAAGCAAATCCTTTCCCTGAAATAAGGTCAGGAATGTTATGAAAATGCATCATCTTTTATTGGCACAAAAAGCTTGTTCCAGGGTGAGAGGTTACTGGAGATGTCTCGGTCTTGCATCTTAGAGGTAAAGCCTTAGGAAGGTGATGGGAGTCTCAGGTGGAAGGCTGAGCAAGACCAACAGGCAAAGGCAGCTGGGTGTGATCCAGCAGTGGCTGCTGCCATGCAAAGACAGAAGCACAGGGTGCTTGCCAAAGAGGGAGGTGCAACTTCTCAAAGACCTTCCCCAGCTTGGCATCTGTGGCCTTCCCTGTTCAGAAGAGGAATATGAATACTGTTTTATGATGGGTTGGAACTTTTGTGGGATTCATTCTTTTAGATCCATCGGGGGAATTTCTCAGCGAGGGTCAGGGAGCCAGCTGATGCTGTTAGTCAGATGGAGAATAGCTCCTGAGAAAGTCTGTCCATGTTACTTGGCTGAATCTCAAAACCTCTGGGAAAAGCAGATTCAGCCAGCACAAAAAGAAAGGACTGAGACCATAAAGGATTTAAGGGAGCAGTGTCTCTATTGTCATGTAATGCTGAATTGCCAGAATAAAATTTGATTTTCGTCATATTTTACGATGCACTGATTGTATGGAATCTATCAGTGCAACAATAAGTTATGCCTTCACCGTGATTATAGTGCATCTTGTATAAGTGACTAAGTGAGAGGCTAAAATTGCTGTGGCATAGGGATTTATATTACAATAGACATTTTTGCATAATGCTATGGTGATGCTTCAGCTTTCCCTGACATCCACATCTTTAGAACCACTTGTCAAAGGATTCTGAATAAATACTTCCACCAGAGGAGGATAGCATTGACAAGATGGGAGTAAAAGAGAGGCAAAAATAGACAACCCTTTAACTCCTATGAGCTAAAATAGGTAAAAGAACGCAAAAGAAAAACAGGAGAACTATCTTAGTGCCATTAAAATTTATAATTTTTGTGTACAAGAGGGAATAAAAAGGAGAAAGGAGGAAGATTAAAAGTCTGAATTTTCAGTGTTGGAGTACTCACAGACACAGCAGCCCTCAGGAATGCATTTCCTTTGCTTGTGACTGTTTTCAAACCAGCAAGGCACCTGAACACTTAAAAATTGTGAATTTAAAGACAAACATTCTCCAGACTGTTTCCAGTAGAAAACAGAGTTTTCTGCTCATCTCCATATAGATGGAGGAACTGTCTGAGTCATGAAAATTTGTAGATATTTATCACACTTCCTGAAATATATCTAAACTCCCCACTACTGAATTATTAGTGCAGTAGTGAACATTTAGATGAAATTAAGAAGATGAGAACTGCAATGATAATTAGTCCAGCATTTTGCAGTACAGGCATGCTTGCAGCACAAGGAAGGGAAGGGAAGGGAAGGGAAGGGAAGGGAAGGGAAGGGAAGGGAAGGGAAGGGAAGGGAAGGGAAGGGAAGGGAAGGGAAGGGAAGGGAAGGGAAGGGAAGGGAAGGGAAGGGAAGGGAAGGGAAGGGAAGGGAAGGGAAGGGAAGGGAAGGGAAGGGAAGGGAAGGGAAGGGAAGGGAAGGGAAGGGAATAGGTTCTGTGGTGTCCCATCTTTGGGGAGCTTGTAATCAACTGCAGCTGTAGTGTTGTTTGCAATAGGTACCACTCCATCTGGAGTTTGGCAGTTTTAAAATAATTAAATATTAATTGACCTAGAAAGTACGAAACAGAGAGGTTTCCAGACTGGTGGTTAGGAGACTCACCTGAGATGAAGGATTCCTGGATTTTGTACATTACTGGATGCAGGTTTGCTAGAATGGGTGCATTAAAATGGGGGGAAATAGACAGCACGGTGTCTGCTTTCCTCTGGAAAGAGGAAATATGAACTGATAGTGTGCTGGAGGAGGTTAGCCACATACATAAGCAGCAGAAGGTAGACCTTGTTTTCAGCTTTTGGAGATGAACAGAGACATTTCTCAGATCTCTTTCTATGACTTTGTACTGAAATGAGAAGTGTGTACAGTGAATCCAAGCTCCACCCATATAGGGAGCAGTGGTCGATTGAGCATAGCTGATCAACTACTTCAAAGCTTTACTACATGTCTTTCCTCCTGAAAGTTGGCTATTGACAATAGCAGTAGCTGGCAGGATCTGACTGTTCTGGTGTCAGAATCACAGGCACCTCACCAAGAAATGGAAAGACTCTTTAGAGTGGATTTGGATGTATTGTAAATGAAGCAGGATGTATCACACTTTAAAGTCAAGGACAAATGTTCTTTCTGCAGAGGGGCTAGATGAGGCAAGAAGGACTTATACAACCACTTGAAATTATAAACATTCACAGCTAATCAGAAAAGAAGCCCAGAAGCAATGAAATTTGAGATTAGCCAAGCAGCAATTATCCCAGTAATAATATGGTATATGTTTCTTCTTTACTGCTCTTGTGTGGATTACAAATGGTTTCTAAAACAGAGCTGGATAAGCCTGGGAATATTGCACTTATACTCAGTTTAGGAGCCAGCAGGAAAATCTACAGAGACTTCAAATCTCACTGAGGTCCTTGCTCAGCCTTATAGACAGGAAACAATAGCAACAGAACATTAAAAGCTTAAGAAGGAAGAAATAAAACCTGATAAAAAAAACCTGCTGGGTTTTCCTGTTGAGCTTGCTTATTAAGTGGACCAGATCCTTCATTTCTGTGTCCACACTCTAATGACCTAACAGTCTGCTCCTTCTGCATGGTATTTTAGTGTATTAATATAAATCCTTAAAGAAAAAACCCTGAAAACTGACTTCATCTCCTTCAACAGAATATTCACCAAAAATTTCAGTGGGGTAAAAAAAGATGTAATTCCTTTGTTTTTGTGTGTGTGGGTGTTTTTGTTGTGTTTGTGTGTGATCTCCATCTAGAATATTTTATTTCTGCATGAAACTTTTGTTAATGTTAGAGCAAAAGGCTATCCAGAATAGCTTTCCCTTTAGCTTTTCCTTTGTTTTATCATCAAAGTGCTAATATATTCACTGCAGTCCAGGCACCATGTCAATTTATTTTTGTCCTGTCTAGCTTTCCTCCCTGACTTTCTCCCATTTTCAACTTACTTTTATACTAATTCTTTCTCTTTGGGTGGAGTTTGAGTGACTCTAGCCATACATACCATTGTTTCTGATTAATGTAAAATTCTCTCATTTCGCTCTTAAAGATCTAATTAATAAAATACAGAGCACTTCTTCAGTGAGGGGTGGTCATACCTTTAGGTGGGTAACTTTGGGATGAAGTTGAAGGTGTGTGTTAATATTACAATTAAACTGTAACGAACCAAGTTTATCTGAGGAGAGTTATTTGCCACATTTGTTGGCTCAGCAGCAAGATGTCTTCTCCTATCTCCCCTAGCTGACAGTTGCTATTCAGTTTATCAGCTGCAAAGTTCCACTGAGTTCCCGTCCCTGCATGGATTCCTACAGAGCCTGGCTGTGGTGCTCCCACTCTGCTCCAGCCTCCATTCCATGCTCCTTAGCATGTGCTTGTGGTTGCAGATTGTGTGTCATGGTGGAACAGGTTTCAAACATGCCAACCACATTCTATCCGGGCAGTAGCATCTGAATTTTACCCTATAATTTCCATATTGTTATAACTTCTGTTAGGATGTGAATATAACTTCTCAGTTGCTTCTGATTTTACCCCAAGCCATTTTTCCACAACACATATAAAATGAGAAGTATTTGGTTTGGAGAATTCTAGTCCCAGTACCAACCAACCTAAAAGTTTTAATCTAAACATCATCACATTGCACTGGAAAATTCACCTCTTTGGGGTTTTTTGTCTGATGAAAATTATCAATATAAACAATATTTAATTTTCTTTTCAGCCTGTAAGTTTTGAGGTCTAAAGACTGTAGAATTTTGAATGGGTGTGCTTTTGGCTGCAAATATTTTGACAATTTTCTGGTATCATACTTTGTAGAAATCACAGCATCTAAATCTGTAATCAATGAAAAGTGCTGAAAACACAACAAAATGTGCAAAAGCCAACAGATGCTGAATACAGATGGAAAGGAATTGGCATACTGCCTAACACCTCGTACCTATTATTGAGTAGCTATTTTGTCTTTATTTCCTTGTTTTCCCTCTTAACAAGATTGTTCCTCCAGCTTTGTAAATCACATATAACCGCAGGTTACATGGCATTAAGGTTCCTCACAGTTTAATGCTCAGCTAGTTCTCTGGGGCTCAGAGAGGCAGCAGTGCCCACCTGAGGGCTGTGCCAGGAGTCCCCTGTTCTGTCACAGGACACCCTGCGAGGGTTGAGGTGCTTCCACAGCCCCTGTGTTGGTTTGTCTGTTGCTGCATTTCACTGCTTAACATATCAGCACAGTCTGGCACAATTTTCAGTGTTGCACTGATTCACCAGCCTGCAAGGAGTGGGAAAAGAGGACTCCGAGGCTCGGGTATGAACTATTGTAATAAATGAGATTGTCACCATCAGAGCCAAAATGGAGAGATATGACTCTCTTCTCTTACTTAAATATACTTGATTAATACTTTTCAGCACTTCAGAGAGCTTCTTCTTTGCCACTCAGACACAAAACAAAAATTGGTTGATTTGTCAATATTTATTAAATCCACAAGGAGGAAACTGTCTAGAAAGCTTAACAGCAATAAGGTCCTGACTGAGGGCTTCGAGTTTCTTCCCAGGAGCCATAATAATAATCTGATCTCCCCTGTGAAGCCTTTCTTAGAAATCAAAGAACTGTGAAAGTGAGCTTGTCTTAAACACTGGAGCCAACCTCCAGTGTCTAATAATGGTTATCAGGAATGTTGTTATTTTGCTTCAAAATACTAACAATAACAATAACAATATTCATAATATAAAAACAGTCTTTTGTGTCCTTTAATTCCATCATTAAAGGAACTTTAACTTTCACATATTGAGAGTTAAAGCTGTGAGCAAAAAAAATCTCACAATGGTATTAAACTAAAAAACAAAGAAACAAACCAAAACCAAAACCAAAACCAAAACCAAAACCAAAACCAAAACCAAAACCAAAACCAAAACCAAAACCAACCAGCCAACCAAACAAAAACAAAACAAACAAAAAACCCAGAAGAGGACACTGAAGAACATTCAGAAGAACGATACCCCTTACATTCAGACAAGAATTTGGGAAAGAGATTTCTATATTTTTCAGTGAGATGACTCCAATCTTGGCTGTTTACTTTTCTTTCAAACAGATATTTTGTGATTATTAAATGTAGAAATATTTCAGGTGTTCTGTGACTGCCTCTACTTTCTTTTCCACACTGATAGACAGGCTCATAAGTTCCAATATTTGTTTTTCTGTTTCTCAAAAGTAGTGTTTCTAGAGGAAAAAAAAATTAGGTTCATAAAGTTAGCTCTAAAATCTCATTGCCTGTGTCAGTTATAATAAAAATGTCTCCATTACTCCCCAAAACCAGATCAGAGAAGAGGCTCTTAAGCAATTGAATTATATTGACATAAGAAGCCACTGAAAGCCGCAACTAATTAGTTTAGTGGTATTGCTGTAATATATTACAGTGCTTTCCCATAATATAGACAGCTTTGGGTCTTTAAAAATACTTGGACATTTGCTATTTTGTTTCTTGTAGATTTGATGGGATGGCCAGTGACTTATTGAAAAAAGCATTTTGCTTATGCTGATGCTTTTGAAAATTTCATCTTTTAAACTCTGTGGAAGTAATTGGGTAAGCGTGCTGGCATGGACTGGAGAAGGAAACCAAATTGGTTTTTAACACTATCTAATGCATCTAATGGGCTGTAATGGACAAAACTTAATTAGAATCTCTAAGGAATTGCTGACCAGAACAAAAGGAACCACTTTACTTTTAAGAAAACAGGTATTAATAGAAAAATAAATGCCATAAAACCCAACCAAACAAAAATAGAATCAATAACTCTTCAGCATGGACCTCTGGGTACCTCAGAAATGCTAAATTTCTACAAGAAAAATGTTGGTTGTGCAATGTTACCTTTCTACCAACAACCAGTACAGAATAGGGATGAAACTTATGATTTATAGGATGTAAGTACAACACACTAAATTTTTCAGATAGAAAAGCTGTTATGATCAGCAACTGCAACACCAGAATGCCTGGAAGTATGGTCAGGATGCATACTTCTGCTTTGCAGTTGGAATGTATCCCTGAAAGATTTCATAAAGTCAGAGTATTCATTTCTGTTGGGAGAAGCTAAGAGCCTTCTGGTAGAGCAAATTTTTCTATTATTTGGACCAAAGCAAATAGGGACGTTGAAAATCACAGAATTATAGCATTTAATACTTTTTGAAATTGGTTTCTTGATTTGCCTGAATGGTTTTGTACAATGATTAGAGACAATAAATGTTTTATTTAAGCTGTTTTAATTTCCCCTAAAATCATTGCCAACTTGAGCACAAGATAATACATGAAATCAAAAACAAATTTCTGAAAACTTTATACTATGCCATTTACCAAATCAAGCACTTCCAGTCTTCATAAGCCTTAGACTAAAATATTCTGGGGTTTAAGCAAAAGCATCTATCCTGTTATGGATATGCCATTTTCTGTAAAATTGTATTTCAGCTAGTACCTGAATGTGGCTAGCCTATTTCAACCCTTTGGCTTGAAAATAAAAAATCCTTTCATCTTACATTTTACCTTCCCTAATTTATACCATATAAATACTGTTTCTCTTCTTGAGAAGTAGTTCTATTTAACTAAATTAGAAAAACCAGAGCAACAAGAAACCCAGCTTTAAGTCACAGATATACAACATGCAGCTCTTTCCACCTCATATCTTGCTCCAGCATAACTCCAGAACTTTTTTTAATAAATGTTTATGCCACAAACTGAGCCAGATCCTTGTCTTTTTGTTATTCTGTCTCTTCTCTGCATTTTTTCTTTTTAAATGATTAGTGGCTTGCTGTAGTTGACACAACTATTTGGGCTGATGATAGTAAATGATATTATGTCATCATTCTGACAAGAGATTTAATATATCTCCTTATTAATCATCTTTCACCTTTGAAATATTTCATTATTGCATTTTTCATACATTGCATGTGTTTTTTTAACCAAATAAGAGACAATGCTTGATCATTTTTCCCATGACCTAAACAGAAGGCAGTATTTTCTTATTTTAGTGTGAAATGTGCAATGTAACTCATGGAATCAATAGAAATATTCAATACATGAATCAAAAATCATGTTGTTGTACTTAACAGAACAAATCCCCAAAAGCAGTATACTCATACCCCCAACAGTATTTATTGAGATAACACATTGCAAAATACATTCTATTGAAAACAAGGCATTTCAAGTGGAGTTGCATATTGATCCTAAAAGAATGAATCGTGTTCTAAATGGTTCTGGTTTCATTTTTAAATTTCTTGCTCTGTATGTGTCAAAGAGACAAACCCAGAAGTGAATATTCCCTGCCCAACCTGTTAATATGTTTACTCTTAAAATTTATGCAAATGACTAAAAATTTTAAAAGATTGCAGCCCAACATTTTCTATTTTGAAATGCACCAAATTGATTTCCCATACTACCAATGAGCAAAATTTCATTCCAGAAAATGTTTCTAGTGGCTGTGAGAACAGAGATGTTCTGCCTTGTAATTTTTAGCCAGAATTTAAGGATAGAAAGAACAGTCAGGTGATCCAGCTTGAGCTCTATCAAGAGCACTATATTTCACCCAAGAGTAAGCTCCAGTACCATATACTTTTGATATACTACAAAATCCTTTTTGGATGTGGCCTTAGTCATATTTTCTCTCTCTACATTTATGCTGAATTAGAAATTTAAAGTCAAGTGACAGACTGTTTCCTCTGGCAACTCCAAAACCGGTGATTCTGATACATCTCACACAGCGCTTTGATTAAGAACTTGGATGTCTGCAGAAAGTCTGTGTATTTGGCACCATCACAGGATACAGAAGGCAGTGGAGAGCAGATAAGCTTAGTGAACAAATCCCTATGTACAATAATTGTTCTGCTTCTCTCTTCAGTCCCTGAAAGCTTCCAGTACATCATTTTACTCAATTTTTGTATGCTGTGTTTGTCCCTCTTGAAGCGCCTACCTGTCTCCACTTATTATGAACCAGGCTGATCAGTTTAGGCGTGATCCCTGACATCTGGATGACTTGGGTTTGATCAGATGGCTTTTGCCTAAATTTTGCTTCATCTTCCACCTTTATTTGAATTAAAAGGTTTCATTAGTCTTTCTTGCCATGAAAGTATACAAAGTGATCATGTTGAGGTGTCGAAGCTTTTCTATGAATTCCTGCTTTCCAAGGAAACCTCACCCTCTTTCTCCAATCCATGTTCTCAGCTTCCCAGTACATTGTCATGGAGGTTAATGAATGAAAATGTCATTAAAATGCCTGTATTAATTTGTAATTCAGAATTTTTTTAAAATAATAATATTTTTCTAGTTACCAACCTACCAAATCCTGTATTAATATGGAAATATACCAGAAACTCTTGCATGTTTGTCAAACAGATCACTAAGAAATACTTTGAGCATCCTTGGTGTAAGGCCTGTTTCCTGGGTACAGTGCTTGTATTGCGGATTCCAATAGCCAAGGATCTCCAAGACTAAGCACTTCCTGCTTATAAATCAAGGGAACCAGGATATCTGGAATCCTTGGCAATTCTGAACAACCACCATGGCTGTGACACCTCATAAAAGTGGTCTTCATATGCCTACACTGTGCAGCTTCTTAGAAACATAATGGGAACACGGATAATGGGAACACAGACACATTGCTGCACACCTTAGTTTTGTTTCCCTGAAAATAGCAATTCTTGAAATATTTAGATTTTATTACTTTTAAGCAATAACATCCTTTGTCTTAACATTTCTATGGAGCTCCACTGGTGGTAGCCTCGGTAGAATGTGCCTCAAAACCAGGTCACTGAAACATGCAGTTAGTCTAGACAGAGACCTAACAAATAAATGTAATACTTCTGTTTTCAAAATGCTAGGCAAATCATTATTTCCCCTTGAAATTTTGCCTCTCTAGCTCATAAAACGTAGAAAGCAGTTGGGCACTGACAGAAGGCTGGCCTGCATGTCCACACAGGCCTTTTCCAGCTCTTACCTGCCAGTCTGGTGCTGTCTTTGTTGTTTGTGAGGACTGTAAGGTTTGTTCAACATTTATGATTCATCTTTAGCCTTTCTTAATACCAAGTTGCCAACAATCTGCATTTCAGTGAAAAATATACTTGATTCAGTTTTACTCAGTCAGAGTGATGTAAGTGCCTGATAAAATATCGTCTCTCCTTGCTAGCATTTGACATTTCAGTTTTACTAGAACTCACCCCGCTTGAGGAAAGTAATTCAAAGAATGAATTTCAGAGAGAGATCTTCTAGACGGGAAACCGCTTGTTTGACAGTGACAAAACTACCCATTATCTACACCACGTATTAGCTAGAGAAAGAAAAAGAATATTCACATCTCAAATTGCACTATGTTACATAGTGTAATAGCTGTTCTGAAGAATTACTTGTGGCCCACAACTACAGCAATATATTCCAAGAATGAAGGAGTGCTGAAAGTTGGAAAGAAGTTCATCTTGCAAGTGGGAAGGTCTGAAATCCAGGCAGAACATTTCAACCTTTTTGAGATTTCACTGGCTCCCCAAAAGATTGAGAATGAAGATTTAGATCCCTTTACAAATTTCTTAGGTTTGTATAGCTCTGAGTACAGATCAATCTGATTTTAGGCACTGTCTTTCATGGGTCTTTCAGAATTTGTCTGCTTGGTCAGACCACACTTGGAAGGTCCTAGTGTTGAGTGGATCAGCCTGTCATTTGTAATGGGACTCTCTGGACACCACATTGTCGCTGTTGAACCGCTAGCAGAGAGAAGGAGTCCTGTCTTCAGTGTGGCAAAAAATGTCTGTCTTTATTAATTAATTTCAACTTATATAGACTTTCAAAGGTCACTCAGATTGGTCAGTTCAAAACCTCCCCCCAGGCCGATTGGCCAGGCTTGAATTGTTCATATCTTGAGACACTGTTTTAACAACATCCAAACTTTATCTTTGTTTATAAAACACAGGAAGAAGAAAAATTTCTCACAGGAAAAGTCTGAGCTCGCCACACCACATACCATAGTACAGACACTTGCAGCAGTGAAACAAATTCCCTGAAAATACAAGCCCTTGGCAACCAGATAGTAGAAAAGGCTAATGAATCATAAATATTAAGCAGACCTTATGTTTACTTTGCACAGAGACACTAACTAGGCTCCCAGAACACTACAGTCTTATTCAAACAGCACTCTGCCAAAGATAATTAGCCTGGACATTTTTCTGCTCAGCTAACTAGCCTGACTGAAGCACCATGGTTATACTCTGTTTGAGGCCAACGATACCTCCATATTGTATGGATCAAGAATTGCTTACTCAGGACTTTATCTTATCAACAATTCATGACCCAAATCTATTCCTACTTACCATTAGTGATCATTCTACTCAGAGCATCTGCTCTTCTCATGCCATACAGAAAGAATAAATGCAGATACAGTAGGTCACTGTAGTAAACCATACAATTAAATACTAAAATAACATTATTTTTTTCAGCCTTTACCGTGTTTGTGCTCAGCTGTAGGCCAAATTTCATTCAAAGTCTTAACTGAGATGCTGTCCTGAAACACAGGTAACCAGTGGCCTCTTTAACTAACTGAATATATCTGTATTTATTTTAAAATACATTGTAGTCTTAGATGTTCTTTTCCTCTACAGCTAATTATTTGGTGAATCTAATCAATCTCTTGCATACAATGATTTGAAATGGTCATGAGTGCTGTGAGTTAAAGATATGTCTTGTGAAAGGAATTTTATTTGTGCATTTTGAATAGTGTTTCACTTTTATGCCTGTTTCATGCATTACAAGAAAGGTTAAGTGGAGTCTCATTTGGCTATTTTCCCTCTTCACATAAAGATTCATTTACTACTTCAGTGTTCCTATCCTTTATGATTTTAGAATTATATTTGTGATATTTACTTCCTTATTTTTAACTTTTATAGGTTAAAGGATCATGGGAAAAATTTCAGGTTTTCCCATCTTGGTTGTGGAAAAATCTTTGTAAATGGGACTTTAGTGTACTCTAAATAAAACCAATGCCTCTCTCTCCTGTAATCACCTCAGTAAATTTTATGGTTTTTAATTCAGCCTTATGGCATTACTTCCTAGGAATGGAGGGAGAATGGTGCCTCTGCCTATACTGAACAAACCTGATCTCTTCATGTCTGCAGCATGAAGGAATTTCTTTGTGTTTCTCTCCTCTTTGTTATCTCTCTCTGAACACATCCTGCTTCTGCTATAACCATTGCTCAGCCAATGTTCTGAGAAAATGGCTAATGTGAAAATAGCATCTCATTGCCAATTTATCTTTGGGTTGTATCATTGTAATATATACATATATCATCCATGTCTTGCCATTACTTTATATTTCACTGAGATACTGGTTGAAGGTTTTATGAAAATGCATATAGTCTCTATTATAACAAGGAATGGAAAGAATTTGATATATTCCACCATGCAAGAGAATTAATGAACAAGGTCAGACACTAGAAAATGCATGACCCTGCTGGAAGAAACAGTGCCAACTGTGTTCCCTCATCTAACCACTGACAAATCTTGGCATGTCAAGTGCATGCGATCTTGGCATGTCAGTGAACTGGGACAAAAAATGAGAGGAGGATAGACAAAGCAACACACCCAAAATGAAACCCTAGAACAAATCCAGTATAAAGCAACAAGAATCTGTGAGTATGAAATGGGATGGTGCAAAGTACCACGGGACTTACAGTTTTCCTGGACATTCTTCCAAAGCAAAGAAAGGGGAAACTGAGGAAACCATTAACTTTGGGTGTGTAAATAAGAAAAGTAATAGTTCTTTGGGCGACAGTTTTTTCTTTCAATTGCTTTAGGTTCACTTCCAGAGGCTAACCTCAGTGTGTGTCCTACCCTTACATGAAACAGAAGGTAACGCTTCAAGTTCTGCTCTGATTACCCTCATAAGGACTCGGCAAGTGAGTTTCCACTGCAGTAATTAGAGGAGATGCACTGCTTTAAAGCAGAATTTTAGGACAACAATTTGCTTGCCGAAACACATAGGTTGTTCTACAGGACAATATATTAAATTAGATCAGTATGTGGTGAACTGCTCAAAAGCATCAAGTTCAACATTTTCCAAATGCTACTTTTTCACAGTTTAGATTGATAGGAGCTTACTATAAAAAGGGGTGCTTTTTAAAAAAAAGGACAATAATCCACAAAAATATATATATTAAAAAAATCTCCCAATTTCTTTTACCAACCAACTCACACCGTGGTTTTGTGGATAGATTCACAGCCAATAAAAAGCATAAGCTGAGTCTAACCCCATATTTCTGAACCACTAAATCCAGGATTATTTTCCAATTCTTTAGTACAGAGATTTCACTTACGCACAAAATTTATTGCCCATTTTTTCCTGAAGCTGCCAATTTTTAAAACACTTTTGTGAAGCATCATTATTTGCCAAGTTTCTTAGCACTGTATTGCAAGATATGCAGCACATTGCATGCATTAGTAAGATCTTAGCTAGAAAACTACTAGCTAGTCAAAAATATGGCTTAAATCTGCATTTTATAGTAGGTGAAGTTTAAAATTTGTCATCAACATTACCAGGAGTCACAGAGTTAGTAACTTTTGATTGCTCAAAAGAAAGATAGGAAAGGTACTAAGAAAATGTGTGAACTTAATTTGGACTTCATTTGCCAGGACCAGTTATGCAATAAGTGTCTCCTTATTGAGCTAAGAAGAACTAGAGAGAGATAAAAAGGGTACTGCTAAAAAAAAAAGACAGTATAAGTTCACAGCATAGTAATTCTTGTTGTATAATTTAATTCTTATAATCTTTTGATGTAATGTTTTTAATATAACATAACCCCCAATATTTTACAACTTGATTTACACCTTCAAGCCAACCATGTTTTTAAGAATGTAAAGTGGATATCTTTCTCCATCTTCTTTTCTTCTATGAGTTAAAGGTAAAAGTCTACACAAGCTCCACAAATTACCAGAAAACTCAATTAAGTAAAAAGAAATCAGTGATAATTTATTGCAAAGGCACCATCTCTTGTTGAGAAATTCTCCTGTCCATGGACTGGTAGAAGTTAGGAGACTATTTTAGATGCATATCACTACCTGGAAGAGTTCTCTTTAAGCACACCTTCTTCAACACGTGTCAAGACACTGGACCTTTGGGTTTTGTGAGGTAAACAATTTTATCAATCTGCAGGCTGAGATCAGGCAAAATACTTTGTCATCAACTTAACTTCAGCACAAAAATATAGTATTTATTTTACTGGGACTGTTCAGATATGTGAACACATATTTAAGTTCATTCTTTTACCGTTACTCTAATTGTGGCAGCTGTCACAACAAAGGTAATCTCACATTTTTTAAAAACTAACACTTTTACTTAGTCATGTTGTTGAAGGGGTCAAACATAAGAAAAAGTTTTAATCCGTGGTAGTAATTAATGACATGGCATTTCACATGCTTTAATTAAATAAATAATAGGCAATATTTGTGTAATTATTCAACAGATTTCAGATTGCAGCTGGCATCTTTCAAATGTTATATAACTATTAATTTAATGTAAAATATGGTAAATGATATAGCCAAATGTTTTAAAAATCTATGCCAATCTGCTAAATGTTTTTATAATTATCTGTAAAATATCAAGTGCTGTAAGAAATGCAACATTTTCCCATAAGATATCAATCTGCCGATGGCATGTGACAAATTAACATAGTGATGTCTTCTATAATTAGTAAAAATCTATACATATTTACATAACCTTTTCATAGCAATGGTTGCACTTACATTTCTTTAAATTCAGCTTACTATATGTATGAGTATTGAGTTATTGGCTGATACAGCATTATCAGGTATTGTTTGTTTCTTTCACGTGTATATTAAAAGGCTTTCTAAACAATCTAAAGTACAGACCTTGAGTTCTTTAACTCCTCAAGAAGATGAATGGTGGGATTTGAAGACATTTGGCATTGGTTTGACTTTTTTCTCACTGAAATTGGCTGTAAAACTCCCATCAATCCTGGAAGCTGCAAATTTACATGTGCTCAAAGTGCATTCAGACAAATACCAGGAAGATAAATCTACTACTGGGCTATCAAACACTACGCCTTTGCCTGCAGTGATAAACGAATCAGAGGGATGGAGCTCAGCTCTGAGTGCCAGCACGAGACAGCCCACAGTGCTGAATTGTTAACCTGGTCTCTGGCACGCTTTAGGGGGGAAAAACCCAGTCCTGCCCCCTGCTCACCCCCTGCTGCTGGATGCATTGTGCTGGCAGTATCCTGGGGCTGAGCTGTTGTTATGTACGGCATTTCTAACAAGTCCCGTGGTGGTGCAGCTTGACAGCGCTGCTCACTGTGAGTAAACCACCCAAGATATGTCTTTGTTCAGTGCACAACAGGCACAAAGCCTGTGCCTGGTGATATCAGACACTTCACAGCATCTTTAGAAGGGATTCATAGTCTTCAGAGGTGCGCTAGTGGGAAGACCTCCAGATGTACGAAAAGTGAACAGAGATAGGAAGTTCAGCTGACCCTGGAGGTTCTTTTACTGCAAATGGGTTTCCCCAAAGCCTTTGTTAAGCTTTCATTCAGCTCTGGACTGACAGTGACAGATGTGAGATATTGTCTCTTGAGGCTTGATTCTCCGAGGATAAAGCTGAGGTAAGAGGGAGATAAGTTCTTGCGTAGAGTCAGCCCTACATTTCCCACTTACTATGCCAAAATAAATAATAGACTCCAGTTTTAACTGATAACTTAGTCTTCCCATATGAAAAAGTCATATTCAAACAAGCAAGTCAGATATACTAAGGAGGACACTGTTTTGTATCTATTCCCACACCAGACATTGGCTTTGTACTCACACACATTCTATGGACATTCTTTAGCTTTCTCAATTACAGAAAAAAACATTATTGAAATTACATGAAAGAAAATAATGTATTAGTCGTTGTCAAAAGACATAATGGAGGCAGTATTTTTTCATTCCTTCTTTTCTTTCTGGTAAGTAAAACAGATTATTGCACCATTTGGCACATAGTCATTGTTTGTAAATACTTAAATTGGTTTATATTAATCTGCATTGTTCAGTTTGCACTGCACATGCACTGTGGAACTGAAACTGTTCTCAATGCTGCCAACAAATTTTTGGTTCCTATTATTGCTCTGTACATGAGGTCAGTACTGGAAAGACAAGCAGACGAATAAACTTGTAAATACAAGGTTAAGCTACTTTTGTTGTCATTTAAAGGTTTATATTTTTGTTGTGCTTAAAAGAACATTTCAAGCCCAATTTTGTTTATTTGAAACATTTTTAGCCAATTATGGCATGTGATTATTGCTAATTATTGTTCTTTCAGGATGCCATGAAAAATGTACTTTCTACTAACACCATGTCATGTTCTGCATATTTTGCTTTTAGATTCTGTCAAAGGACAGTCCTCCCACTACCAGAATGGGGTGATTTATACCCTCAGTTTTGTGTGGGTTTTCTCATAATCTCTAAACTATCTGTAATGACTTATTAATTCTGTAAGGACAGGGACTCTCTTATTCTTCAATATTTGCAGAGAAACACCAGTAACATTTATCTCAACATTGACTGAATAGATATACTGTGGTTTGAAGTATAATTTGATGGCTTGTATGATAGGATTCTCCTGGATAGAGAGGAGGAACCTTCCACGGCTCTGTCTTAACCCTGTGTAGCACTAATGTCTTGTACCTGACTCAGCAAAGCTCCAAAGATTTGTGTAACTTTCCCTGTTGCATTTTATAAAGCAAAGCTTGGAGTCACACATACATATTTATAAGAAATGGATTTTAAAATGTTCTAAAGTTTGGATGTGAGCTACACATTAACCAATTTTTATGGGGGAGCCTACTTCAGTGAGTACATACAACTTTGCTTAGCACAACATTTTCAATAGAAACAGCTGATTCTAGAGAATGCAGTAAAAAATCTCCTAACATCATCAAAGAGATTTTGGTTGCAGTTTGGGTTTTTTCTTATCTTTGTAGAATGCATTTTTTTGTGTATATTCTTCCACAATATTAACCTATCCTGGCTCCAGCCCTTCTACAGTAGTAATACATACATCACATTTTGAATTACTATCAAAGATGTACAAAGGCAGCTTTTAGTGGAAGGAGTTCATTTCATCACTAAGCTGTTTCCAAAGCTGCATGATTGACAATGAGAAGATATTATATATATAATCAGATTTTTTTACTGGATTGTTCATAGTGGAATAAATATATTGGTTAGAAAATCTGAAATAGGCATTTGTTTCAGTAGCCTTGAAATCATTAGAGTTATCAGAATAGTTCTTTGTGGATTTCGTTGAGCCTGTTGAAGGTATCCAAGCGGAATAACCTGTAATTGCTTATTCTCCTTAATGAAATTTGGAGTCCTTTCACATCTCATGTAAATAATAGTAAAAGTAAATAACTTAATTAATTTGCTATTGATGTTTTGTTCATTTTGTCTGAAGAGATAAATTAGTCATGAGCAGGGGAAAGGGAGCATATGGGTATGGAGAAACCTGGGGACAAGTGAATAAAGTGGTGGCTATGTTATTAATAAAATTCAGGCCTGTTCATTTACAATTGGCTGTTTGCCAATTACAAGAAACAGCAGAATTGGCTGAAAAACAGTACTAATTAGGGAAAGATGATGAGAATTTTAAGGTACTCTGAAATCCAGGGTCGAATGTACTGCCTTATCCTCTTTTGTGAAAAAATGTGGAGACAGATTTTGCTTTCTGCTCTCCAGATCTATCTGTGTACTATAGTAAATATCAGAAAAAAATGTTCAAGTTTCTATCTGATTTAAAGATTTAATTTTGCAGTCTACAAGCTGTATGATATACCTACAGGTATTCCTATTATATGGAGTAATTGCTTCACTCCTTGCTCCAATAGCTAAATGAAATTACTTTTTCATGAAATTAACATTATAGTCTTTTCATTCAGTTTGTTAATTGTTCAATAAATAACATCAATAATCCTAGACAGATGTTACCACACCTAAGAATGACTGCATCCTTAGCCATTCCTCTCTATTTTGGCCACACCTATTGCCCCCTAGAAAGCAGGGATTAAGTTAAGCAGATCTCCTACCCTGTTGTGAAAGTTTTGTGTTTTGCTTGTAACTCTTGCTTCCGCTTGGCTTAAACAAATTAATCACAAGATCACCTAAGTCCTATGTATGTTTGAGTATTAGGAGAAGGATTATATTCTTAAGTATATATTTCCATGGTTCAACTCAGCAGATTTTATAAGAAAGGAAGGAAGAAACAATTTTTTCATGTAGGAATAGTATCGACACCTTTTGTTAAACACCTTCCCTTTCTTTCTCTTTCTATTTTTTTTTTTGGGGGGGGGTGGAAATTTACCTTTACTTCTGAGTTAAACACAATAACAACTTCCTTAAAAATGTATATACTTTTAGGAGTCTCCTAAGTCATTTAAATGGAGCCTAGTACTTAAACTAAGCTTATAACTGAAGTATCTGATATTAATACACATCAATTTAAGATGGATAGAACCAGAAGAAGAAAAGCTGATATATTTTGATTTTGGATCGAATGTCAGTCATTTTGATTACTCTGCACATCACCTGGTTCAAGAGTTCTTGTCATTTCTGTAACTACTCTGCAGCTGTCAATATTTACATCAGAGAAGATAGTACAATTCAGTTTCTGCAGGTTTCATACTGTCTGCTACTGCCATATTTTACACAGCTGTAAAAATACAATCTCTTCAGTGCCTGGCAGAGTTGTATTTAAAATAGATAGGAGTAGAGTTATCAGTCCCCACCAAAATTTCCTTAATGCTTTGGAGAGTGAGTTTCATAGTCAATAGGTATTTTCATACCTATTTCTAGTTTCTCTTCTAAACTCAAAATTTTTTCAATCCCCCAGCATTCAGCCAGCCTTCCACTAATAAATTTTCTTGGTTTTTTTTTAAATACAGCTGTCTGATTACATAACTAACTAACTAACTAAAAAACATAGAGGTGTCCTACATAATTTGGACCTATGTCATTTATAATAGCTTCCACTCTAAAAACAACCAAGGAACAGGGCACAGTCAGTCTCAAGGAAAAAATATATAAAGGTCCCTGATGCCAGCTGAAAATCACTCTTTTTTCATTTAAGGAATCCTAGATGTGGATATTGTTCAGATTCTCAGATGTAACTTGCTGTAAATCCATAACAAGCTCCTTATAAGAGATACAAGTTGTGTCACCTGAAGACCTGAAACAAATATCAGGGATTCACAGTGCATATAAAACTGGCCTTGCCATCTTTGTCCTTCAAAATACTCTGTACGTCTTCAGGCCTGCAGTTCTTTGCTCCTGCTTAGACCACACTTCAGCAAAACCCAAAAGCTTGACAGAGATCTTTAAGCATTTTACATATGGGCAAATGTAAGGACTGTGTTAAGACAACAAAATTCGTTATACATATTAATGGAGTGGCAGAAAACATCTTTCTCATAATTTATTCCCAAGGCCTTGGTAAATGAGACATGAAACTACAGGAGGTAATCACCTTGCAGGTACTTCCATGGAAAAATGTGTCCTGTGCAAAATGCTAAAAGAAATATATTCTTTTCTGCTTTCCGGATTCACACAAGGACTTCTGACTTATTGAACACATTAAGCTGGTGAGTTAGGAGGCAGATAATTTTTTATACTTTTGTCTTTTTTATAAATGAATTCCCTTCACGATTTAGCTGATTACAGTTTTAAAATGAAAATGTCTGATTTATTGCAAACAGTGTACCAAAAAAATGTAAAGACTGACTTGTTTGAAAGTTAAGATTAATTCCAGAATTTCTGTGGGGGAGCTTTCTTCAGCTGTCTTATTAAATGCAAGATTGAAGTCTCCTGACATATTCTTATGTCTTAGAGATTCTCATTAAAAGAAGTCATAACAGCTGAATATAAGATAGAAAATTTTTGACTTTGTATATTTCAACATGGGCACTTTTCACTAGATCATTTTTTTTCCCAGCAATTGGGTCTGATATGGAAACTATCAGGCACTCCACTAGCTTTTATGCATGATAAAAATTGCTCACTGCTTTTTTCTCTGTTATAATAGGCACCATTAAAATTCTTTAACCAACACCCCACTACTCGTAATAACCACAAAATCCTCCTGTATTTAGAACCTCAAGTGACACTTTAAATGATGAATCTTGAGCTCTTAATATTTTCAACTCTATTAACGTATAAAGAATATTATTTCCTCTGCATCAAGGTACTGTAGGAACTGTACTAATAAAGTGTTGGTAGGATAGATCAGTTTTACTTCCCGCTGCTGTGCCATACTTCTGGAAACCCAGAGAAAGCCTGAAAGAAGGTTTCCTCCTTCCTCCTCCAGTGATAATTGAGATCCATCTCTGCCAAAGTGCACCTGTGTTACTGCAGCAAGCAAAGGAAGGGAAATAATTATAGTTTACGGCTGCAGTTCCTGGGATGAGGGGCACCAGGGGCTGAAGCAGAGCCATTAGTTTCCATTTCATCAGGTGAAAGTGGATCTCAAGTGTTTGTCCCACAGATGTTGAGTTGTCTCTCCATGGAACCTGTATAACACATCAGAAAGAAGGCCACATGCTTTCCTCTCTTTCTACTGTTTTAAAATCTCCCTTACATGGTGGAATTTCATTCGAAATTCTGAGGTTGACAAGAAGAGCCTTTTCATGAGACTGACTACCTGAGCATCTGCCATAAAATTGCTGTCAAATGTGCTGGGATATATCAGAACCCTTACAGAGACAGACTGAAGAGGACAATGGAAATGTAGTATCTGGGTCACCAGCAGAATGAAAAGCGCTTCTGCATCTCCTGAGAATAAATGGAATTAAAATGTCCTGCCTATGAAGGTGTGTCTGAGAAAAAATTTATCAGTGAAAGGACCCCGAAATGATGAAGAAAACAGCAAGACTGATATTGAGGAAGTATATAAAATGAAGACATAAAACATGGACTCTCCTTTATTGAGATGAGGAAAATATTGAACTTTAAATCTAAAAGCATAGCAAAATGTGTATGAATCATACATTTGTGTATGGTTTTTGATGAACTGTAGTCTGTGATCCCAGTATAATGATCAGAGTGTGTGAATGGAGGGAAATTAAAAAGAAAATAAATTTATTCAAATCCCTCAGTTTACCAAGATGCAGTCCTTATTGAACTAAAAGGAGTAAAGACTAGAGGATTTGATGTGCTTTGAGGACACAAAACAGCTACATCCTAATCTGGCAGCATAGCCCAGCCTTCATCAAAAAACACACAGGTGGATCGAGAGGCATTAGCAGGATTTGTATGATGAGCAAGCGTTAATGGAAGTTTTAAACAGAAAAGTCTTAACTTGTGAGTATGAACTGCCTGCCTTGAATGCTGAAACAGCATGAGCCTGTGTTCAGCTGGGGTAAAGTATCATACCCCTCAATTTACTTGGAACTACACTGACACTGCACCTGACCCTCGATGCTCTAAGCAATGTAAGCCACACAACCACTCATTTAAACAAAAGGCCATGAGTCCACTAGTAAACAAATGAAGCCCAACTCACTTTCCTGAGTCAGATTCCACTGGTTACACTCCTTACATTAATTAAAAAGAAAACAAATGTCTCCTATCTATTGTGATGACACATTTCATAAGAGGCCAAATTTGGAATGAACATAGCATCATCTGTCAGAGCATAATTCCTCAATCCAAACCATTGCTGTACGGAGATCAGGGAAATAGCATTCTGTGCTCCCTAAGCTGCAGTACACTCAATTTACTATTCAACTCAGAAACCTGCACTGTGGCACAGCTGGCTTCATATGTTAACCTCCGCAACCAGCAATCACTTTTACAATCAAAGAACAAATTAAACAATTGAAATACACCCCGTCTCCCCAATTACAGAATAGGACAGACCTGAATCTATGCTCTTGATATAGTCAAAATTTCTGTGGTTATTATCACAGGTACCTGTCACCTATGTAAGCTTGCAATGTCATTAGCTGTGCCAGCTCCACAGATTTTTCAGAAGTTTCAGGTTTTTGATGTCTCACAGAAAATACAATGTTGTTCTACAACTTGCATCTGTTTTCTCTCACCTTTTCTCAGCAATCCTTTGCAATGAGCTGGAAGCTACACAGCCTCCGTTGTTTTCAAGAGCAGAGCTCTAATAAAGCAGGCATGCCATGGTATATTTATTGGCCCTCATTTCTGACAAGGCAAGGGGGTTTTTTACCCTATTATTCCCACAGCAGGAACCTTATTGCTTTGTTGGTTAGGTTTAGGTTCATGGCCAATTTAGAGATTCTTAGCCCTTCTCCTACCTTGATGTTTTCTTCAGTGATGCACTTATAAAAAGATATCATATCTCTTCTCAGCCTTCAGGCTAAAGAAAACTAAGCCTTTCAGTTGCCCTGTATGAGACAGATTCATTTTTCCTTTTTCATCTTATCACAGACCTTCTTGACTCTTTTTCTTCTCAAGAACATATTTATGTGATATGAGTGATTAGGAATGCATGCAGCAGTGTTTTCTGCAGTGAAACAAACTTTTTCCTACCTCCTGCCCTAGCTGCCTTTCTCTTCAACATTCCTACCCCTTCCTTAAGCAGAGCTCCTTTTCCTTGACTGACAGCACAAAAATATGGCTGGTTGACACAAAGTGCATCGGACATACTCATAAGCCTTGCATGTCTCAGCTTGCCATCCCACACTTATGTTTCTCACTGTGGTGGCAGCTGCCAGTGGGAGGGTCTGCCTCTGCAGCTGTGTGAGACCAGGGGAGGGGGAGGAGGAGGCAGCAGGCTGGTGATACTGGGATTTGGCTGCATCTGCCACAGGGCCCTCAAAGCTACTGCTCTGCAGGGTGGTTCTTCTGTACCCACTTGTTTCAGGACATGAAAGCTCTTCTGCCAGAAGCCATTCCGTGTAAACCTCTTTTCCTGCTTTCACTGCATCTGCTGGGGAATGAATATATAATAATAAAGCTTCATTGTGTCCCACTCCATCAGACCAATGGGGAGCACTCCTCTGCATTATCTTCCTGCTCCATGTTTGATGTGATTAACTCTGTCTCCAGCTGGATGCCAGGTACACATGCTGAGATCACTGAGACAGCTTCTTAGCCTGACCACAGGCCACTGCTCAAGCTCATGGCACAGGTGCCAGATCTTCTCCAAGAGCCCCTGCAACATTGCATCTGAGCCCACAACCTGAGAGTGACACACCTTCTGACACCAGCACAGCAGCGTCTCCCCCATGTCTTTGAATACCTGCAGGATGAACACCTGCATTTGACCTAAATGGTGAGAGAATATAAGTATCTCTTTGGGGCCAGGTCTTCCACAGGTGACTGCAGAGGAGCTATGCTAAGAGGCACTGGCAACAGATCTGGTCCCAGGACTGTATTTGCAAAGATTTTGATTTGGGCAGAGCCCCACAGGGCAGACCTGCCACTTGTTTGCAGTATTTCTGCTTTACATTTATAACACTAAGTCAGAAATCTTAATGTGCCAATTTAACTGAGGGGCCTGAATACTTAATTATTTCTAAGAGATGAGAAACATATCAACTGCCAAGTAATAGAGTTCCCAGTGGAAATCTAAAATTTCAGTGCTCTATTTCCTGCACAGCATTTTTTCCAACCTTTGAGAAACAAACAAACCTGCAACCAATGGTGTGTATTTTTCATTTCAAATACCCACCTTCAGCTCCTGTTTTGACAGTACAGATTTAATCAGATTTCTGTATTTAAAGTGGCTATTTAGCTACAGCACAGAGCACAGGATGGTGACTTTGACACAATTCCACTTTCACCACTGGAACCCTGCATTCAGTGCCCAGTTTAGGATGTAAGTGATTTGCTGTCTCATTTGAGTCTCCCCTACTTGCTTATCTGCAACACAGGATCTGTGGCATGTGTCACTATCATTTCTGTTTTAAGGGTGCAGTAAACAGCTTCATTACCACTAGATAATTCTCATGAGTCACTTCCCCAACACATTTGTCATTTTGAATACTCAAGTTCAGTAGAAACCAAATGTAAAATCAGTGTCCTTTCATGAAATTCAATGAACTGTTCTGATTTATGTCACAGAGAATAAATCTGCAGATGAGGGACTTGTATCTGTTATGCCAGGCCTCTCAGATGTTAAGATCAAGACCCAGAAATAGTAATCATTTCAAACTCAAAGCCTTTAAACAGACTGTCCTTTCCCCTAAACCCAGGGCTCATTTACATTAAGGTGTGACCTTAGGTGCTGCCTCCCATGCAAGATAGCATTGCATTTTTCAATTTGTCTCATATATCAGAAGAAACTGGAAATGTGTTTAAACAGATTAAGGGAAATCACACCTAATGAAGCACAAAATTGTACACACTTGTTCATCTTGGATATATTTTGCTTGAAATTCAGACCTTGTTATATCCCCACCTAACTGTCCTGCCTGAGCAGCCTGAGTCCATTCATTGTCAATTTGTCCACAGCTGCAAAGACAGCAAGACTGGACTAGACCCTCAAAAAAGGTAAGAAAGCAAATTTCAGCATTTACCTCAGCTGTTGCACAAAAGCATAGACCTTTGCCAGGCTTATCTCAAAACTGACTTCCAGGTTGATTTAAGCTTGATGTTAGAGCAGAAGCAGATTGTTTATTCAAGAAGCCAGTATAATGTCTTTTATCCATTTTTGAGCTCTAAAGAGTTACTGGGAACTGGGATACTGAATTACTCAGTGAAATATTAATGCTATGCCTAGATCTGTATTGTAGCTTGCACGAGTGAAGCTTTTATAGAGTTCTATGTTATTTGGGGAGTGAGTTGAAACAGTGTAATAGTTTTTGCAGATTAAATAACATGTGATGGAGGAAAGAAGTCTTGTCCTCCTGCTGAAGTTTACTCTGATGCCCACATTAGATCCTGAATCGGCTGCTGTCTAACTTACAGTCTGCAGAAACATGCATTTTACTTGCTATTTGTATATGAAATGGGAAATACTGTGAATGTTATGGCAGTTATACATACGCAGGTTTATATTTATATATAAAGTTTAGAGAATTTATCTTCTGAAGTTTTTTGTTTGTTAAAGCTGTGTCCTGAGTCTCTTTTAACTTTCTTTATGTAGTAATCTCTCAATCTTCATGATTTTTATCTATTGTTTTTCTCTGAACTCCATCCAGTTTGTCTACATTTTTCAAGAAATAAAGAGTCTAAAGCTCTCAGTGCAATATTCCACCTTCATTGTCACTATACAGATCGGGTCTATTATCTTCCTGCTCCATGAGAGGCATAAATATCTCTGCCTTATGCAGCTCAAGGTTGAACTGGTCCTTTAGCTGCCATGTTACTTTGCAAATATATCTGATAAATAAGATTAAAAAAAGGTTTAGGAGGAAAAAAAAGAACGATAAAAAGCTGTAGGTGCTGACACAACTGACAAGCAATAATTACCTCTCTGACATTACAGGAAGGTTACTAGCCTCACCTTCCACCATTAAAAAACCACACTAGTATGAGCTTGTTTAATCAAATTAGTTTTTCCTTGTGTTAGTGATCTGTGCTTTAACTGCTCTGCAAATTATCTAAAAATCTTCATAAAACTTAGAAGCACTTAAAACTCTTAAATAAATAAATGAGATTAATAATTATTGAAAATAATTTAATAACAATAATTGAAAATAATTGGTTACAGTGAAATAGTGTATGCAGCATATATGCATATTCCCAAGAACACTATACTAGATATGAGAACATTTCAGTGTTTGGACAAAACTGTTCCAAAGTCTTTTATCAAGTCTCAAATTAAAGGGATTAAAAGAACCTACCAAAAAAAAAAAAACCCACTCTGAGATAGCTATTAATTTTTACAAGGTACGAACCCCCCAGCTGGGACTTGAGACCCCTATTTTGGCTGCTATCCTGAGTCTGTGTTCCAGAAAGAAAGTCCTGCTGTGACCCACCAGTGAGCTCAGTACAGAGAATGGGAATTGAGATTTCTTTTGTGCAATTTTATGTTCATACTGCAGCCAAATATTTCATAACTATGTATAGTTTTTCCAGTTACTGAATTTAGATACCAAA
Organism: Lichenostomus cassidix; assembly: GCF_008360975.1. NCBI lineage: Eukaryota > Metazoa > Chordata > Aves > Passeriformes > Meliphagidae > Lichenostomus > Lichenostomus cassidix. Next base: position 35,596,652 of record NC_139480.1, on the reverse strand, counting down.
GGCTGGTGCAAATATGCCTGGGTTTACCTTCCTCACCCTGCAAGGGACAGCACAATCTCCTAAGGACAGAGTTTACCTTGCCCATAGGACCAACAGAGACAGAAGAGTCTTTTACTCTCTCTGTAGAGCAACCAATTGAAAGCTAATCCTTTGTACCTCAGTCCACTAGGTTTCTAGAGAACATCAGGGACTTCCAACCATGTCCATCCACAGTTTCAGGTCTAAGTGGTTGTTAAGAAAGTGCTGTTTAGGTCTAAACCACGCTGCCTTTCCTTCCATTGGAAGTGTCTGGCATGCAAGGCGCTGCCCGCTCACCCCTGAAATGGACAAACTGGCTTCTGGACTCACCACAGCCCCAGGCAGCCACATCCATCTGCCTGCTCTGACTTTCCCTCTCCCTGTTCCTATGCCAAAACACTGCCCTTCAATGCATCCAAGAACGTGGGCACAGTGGGGACCCAGAGGGAGCTGCCAGGAGTCAGATTTGGGTTCCAGGGTTTGGCATGGAAAATGCATGTGGGTATTTTCCATCTGATCACTGCTGGAATTAAAAACAAAAGCACTTCTGGAAAAAGAGGCTAAAATATGTAGCAGCAATTCTGTATCATTGGACTGCATCATTTATTGGAGAGGATGGAGCTGCTCTGCTCTGCTGGAGTTTAAAAAGAGTAATTTCCCATGCCCTTCTCTATAGGCAATGCCCATGTGGAAGAAGAAGCAATAAAACCAGGACTTCTTTCACGCTGAGCACAGGTATCCAGGGCAGGAGCACATTGATTTATATGTTGTATTTCTGCTTTCCGTCATATGGACTTTATGAGGAATCATAAAATGGAAGATAGAGTAATTAAGAAGGAAGTTATATAAGATCTGAGGAAGAGTTGTTGCTTCTGCTGCTTGGTATCTCTGCATACACAACGAAAACATACATTTATTCACTGAGATTCCTATTCATTACATTGGTAATTCTGTAGTTAATCAGAAAGAAGCATAATTGTGGTTTGTTTTTGTTTGAAAAAATGAAAAAGGAAAATAAAAGAAAGAAAAAAGAAAAAAGAAGAAAGAAAAAAGAAAAAAAACAGGAAAGAGGGAAAAAAAATCAACTTGTGAAGCAAAGCCAGAAATGAATAAAAGAAGATAAATTTGTTTCCTTGTTTTGGCAGTTGGAACAGTTAAAATTCAATAAAGGGAAGAAAACAAAATATTTTCCTAATAAATAATCTAGGGGAAATTATTCCCTACTAGAACAGAAATAGGAAAACCAGATTTAGACTTTTCTGAATCGCAGGTAATTCCCTGGAATACTCTAGGGCTAATGTGTCTCTGCTCTGCTCCTTATTCAGAGGAAAACTGTACAATTACTTCCTTTCCTTAAAAGGCTTTTCAGTCCTGCAATGCAGACAGTGTTGCAAAATTTGCTAAATCCTGAAGTGCAATGAGTTTTAGAAGATAATTCAGATTAACTCAAAGGCAAGTTTACACAGTTCTGGTTAGCACTCACCTGCTACAGAGAAGGGCAAAGGTGGAAAAAGGATTATGGAACAGAATGCAGAACAGAAGACCTTCTGCTTGCTGTCAAGTTTTGTATTAGTAAAGTTCCTGTTGTCTTGTCCTATCAGCAATGAACTATCTGTCTTTGAAGGGACACCACTTAGCGCCTGGGTTTGGGAAGCAGTGCAATTTATTGTCACATGTTGTAGAAGATTGGCACTGGTAGGAAATCACTTTCTCAGAAAAAAAGAATATTTTAAATACTTTGTTGCTTTAAGTATAGATTTCAAGTGTTATCTAAGAAGTTAACATGAACCAAATATGTTCATGAGATCTATTTATATAGTAGGAACATTCATGTTTTTATAAATTGGAAACATTCTATTTCATTAAGGACTTCATATATTTTGTTAGAGAGCACATGAAGCTATTCCAAGAGAAAACTGAACTTTTCAATTTGAAAATGTGATACTTTCATAACTATGGGATTGGGGGATTTTTTAGTCTATATGGGAAATTTTTCAAAATTGGAAATTTAATCTTTCCTGTTCTTTTTTTTTCTTTTAATCACTTCCCTCTCCATAGACATCGAGCTAAATATTTTTCAAAAAGCTTTATAATTTTTTAATGCTTTACCCACTTTTAAAAGTGCTCTTTGGCAAACGCCACTGTTAAAACTGTGGGGAACCAAGTTAAATGTAGAATTTGCTTATATAAATGATTGCATGCAAACATCAAAGCAACTCACTCATCTCACCACCATTATCATCATCCACTATAGTTGCATATGTAATTTAACTCTCTCAAAAGCAGCTGCACATTTTGTGCCGGAAAGAGAAAACCAGAAAAACAGCGGTGAGATTCACTAAAAGATAGAAAGTAACTGATAATGAAACAGAAAGTCCTATTCTTTAGATGAAGGTTGCTTTTGAATGCACACCAGTTAAATGTAAAAACTGAATACCTCTAATTTAGTCTAGGGGTTTCTGGCCTTTATTTTCAAGTAGGAAATCTTTCAAACAAAGCCCTATCCTTAGGAGGATAGGGCAACAGAAATGTGATATGATGTTATGCCAAATACAGTTGAGGTAAACAACAGATGAGTTTTTTCCAAAACATTTTCTTTTGTGGTGGGTTTGGCTTTTTTTTTTTTTGGTCTTTTAAAGAGGATATTTCCATAATACATATTTATTTTTGTGTATGATAATAGCATACCTTTCCCCTGATAGTGTGATTGTTTTAATTCTAGATAGGAGGTATCCAACCCCACAATACTGCTCAGGGATAGACCATCTGAAGTATAGCAGGTTCAGCCCCATCTCTGGCCCATGCACTGCTTCCTTGAGTCGTTTGTGAAGCTGTGTTATATGCAGGTCACCTAATAAGTTGCCCCAAGCAATTTAAATAAAAAGTAAGGAATGGGATACTTGATTGAAAAAATTGTGCAAAGGTTTGCAGGGAGCATGAGTTATGTATCTTGAATGTATCTGGTCATTCTCCTGTATGTTTTTTTTCTACTTCTGACCAGTACTGTTCTTTGGCACCACCCTCACTGGGGTGCACACCCATGCAGAATATTCAAGTGTAAGGTAATTGTATGGGTTATTCCCCATATATGACTCTAACCTTCTTTGATTTCAGGGTGCATGTACAAACTTGCCTAGCAAGGAATTTAGATTTTTTTTTTTTAAATCCAAATCCCTTCTGCCAATGGAGTGACCTGATGTGAAGGAGTGTTTTGCCATTCGTGTTGTTTTCCTGAATGGTGAACTCTGCTGAAATCAAATACCCATGGCAGGTCAAAGCAGCACTTCAGGAATTCAGTGTATTTACTATATGCAAAAACCTAGTAGTTTTTTAAGTATTTACTCCTAATTTTAATCCTTAAATTTAGGGTATTTAGTGTTTCATTTGGTGCCATTTCCAATACTTTCTTCTTCCTTCCCACAAAATGTAATGTAATCAGAATAGGAAGAGACATAACAAGACAGAAAACAATACTTCTAATTCAGCCCTTCAACTGCACTGCATTGTTGGAAATACAAGAATTCTTCATACAGATTACAGATCCTGTTCCAGGAAATTATAACTCATGATAATCTCATTGTTTTAGGCCAGATGGAGAAAGTGGAGAACTTTCTCATATGACTCCATTATGTTCATTTCTGCAGTGTTTTAAAGAAGTTTGTTTGTTTTATGAGTACCCTATATATTCTCTTCCTGATACTGTGCAGAATTCAGGGAGGATAATGTCATGATGGGGCTTTCATGGGAAACCAGAAAAAAGCTTGTGCTTTTGCTACACCCCCATTTTACTGGAGTTAGCATTCTGTTCGTAGTGATTTCTTACCTTCATGGCTCACTGCAATAAATTTGAATCCTAAATCAAGCTTTCACAAAAACAAAAGCACTGATTTTCTGTTACACTTCTATCTCTGTAGTCATTTATAGCTGAACTGTTACATATTTAGCATTACTGATCAGATATGCTAATGTGTTACACCTGATTTGTACTCCCTTTGCAAAGAGGCAAAGATGAATTAACACAGAGTATATAGGGCAATGGAAAGAGAAATAAAAAGGAAAGTAGAAACAGAAAAAATATTTGGCACTGGGGGCAGGTTCTGGCACAATGCTCATTTATCTCTATCATCTGTAATGACAGAAATGAGTGCATCTAGCTGGGGGCAAAAAATGTAATTGCTAAAAATAATATAGCCTATATTTTCTAGATGGGCTCTATAATAAAAGAGATACTTGTGTTTCTGGACATATTGCCAATATTTCTATGTCTGACTTTATCACTTAGAGGGCAGAATGGGCAGTTATGAGACTTTGGTAAGAAAATAAAGGTTATGGTCACCTGACATCAGTTTGTCAGTTTCTCCTTCAAACAGAATATATATCAAAAAAAGTAAGAGAGGCAGGTGTCATAACAATAAAGCTTTGACTTTTATGGCAAAATTTAACCACTTAACAGGAAAAAAGTATCTTCAAAGCACTTCTATTAAATCAGTCCATAAGTCAGTATCAGAGAAGGAGCAACACCTGGTCTGCCTATAGCCCTAACAGATAGCACAATTTAAATTCCAGGGAATTTCTTATTTTCTAAATTTATTCCAGATTTTTATTTAAAAAACAAGATGATTGTCTGTTTCTAGCAGAAATATTAAAAGTTCAGGCATGTATTTGAATTGTGCATTTAAAATATTTTGTTCTGATAATCTACTCAGATAATAAACAATTTTCCTGTTCTACTTCCCGTAAGGGAAATAGTTCTTAGAGTTAAATATTTTCTGTCATTGATGTTCTCCCTTTTTATCTTCTTATAAAAAAGATTTTATTTTCCTGTATCCCACAAAGGTGAAGGTAGGGAAAATAAAGTAACTTGTACATTCCTAATCAGTTGTGTTTCAGAGATTATTTCAGTAATCAGGAAATCCTGAGCATCAGTATACAAGTGGGCTGATGTGTTCACTTCCTAAAGGTATCTGGTTTATCTATGGTTACTGGATATTTAAGTTCTACATTTGGACAATTATTTTTTTTCTCATAAAAACCCCAAGCAACACAAAGCCATCACACCTCAAAACAACAGTGCTACAGGAAGATTAAAATATTCAAATACTAGGAATAGTGTGCAATTAAAAAAAGCTTTCCCTGGGATTCCTAATGGAAGTTAACAATTATTGGGACCCTGATCTGTAGATGTGTCATTTGAGTTATAATGACTAAAGGTGAAATACAACCCAATTTCCTCTGGCTGTCAAAGAACAAGCCTTCCTCTTATTTGTCAAAGCATTAAACATATATTGTTCACTTTGCAAGTCCAAGACCTCATGACTTCTGTCTGTTTTATTTCTCAAATCAGAAACATCACTGATTGCTAGTCAAAAGGAGAATCATTTGAGTTAGACAAAAATCTAATCCATTTCATATTAGAAAGAACTTATTTGCTTATTCTCTTTGCCTCTACTACATCAACATTTTCAAGATAAGTTATCAAACGGGTGAGCTGGTTCATAAGTACAATACCAGGTATAAACAAAGTTGCTTGGGCAGTGAAACTGAAGGAACACTTGGAGTTTTCAAAACCATATAAATACAGAAATTTATTTAAACACATTTAAAATACAGATTCTAGACCCAACCACTTCATTACTGTGGTGATTTTTCCAGGGACATACAGATCAGCAAAAATACCCACCCTTCTTTTGCTAATAACCTACTTGCAATATTTCTAAATTGACTTTAAAATGGGCTTTTGGGTAGATATTTTTCTGCTGTAAGGTTGGAAGAAAAATTGGTTATCTATGCCAACACTATGGATTTAGTAATTGTTACACCTCCAGAATCAATTCCCCAGTGCAATAAATATGCCCTACATTTTTGTCTTAGAAGTATGTGAATTCACATCTAGCTGAATTTATGATCCTCAGCTTGTCTCCACATAACAGTTATACTCCTGAAAACGTGTAAGAGTGCTTTTGCTATGCTATGCAGTGTCATTTAGATATGTGCTCAGGAAGAACTGTAGAACACAGAAGTAAAACTTTCTGCACAGTAACTGCACAAAGCTTTCCTACAAGTGAAACATATTTACTCTTCCTTTCTAAAATACGAGTCTCATTTGAGCAGGGACTGTGTCAGGATGAACAATGACCAGAGGGTAGTGGTATTCTTAAGGGAAGATTAGAAAGACATTTAAGTTAAATATTATAATTGCTTCTCACCACCAGTGGTAACAATTATGAAAAGAAAATGACTCCTGGGTGTCATGGAGAACATCTGTCCTTCTCCAAACTGCTCTCTAAACTTCAGCAGTCCAGGATGTTTTCAAAGGAATTACTTTCAGCCTAGAATATATATAGATGCAACATTTCAGATAAATTTAAAGATCTAGATCTCAAGCTCTTTCTAAACTTTAAGATGTCCCGTTATTCCAAAAAGCAGTGATTAATTTGGCTTCATATCGCTAAACCAAATTAACAATAATTTATGAAAAAATGGGTTATTTTTCCAAGCATTATCCTTGCTTCTGCTCTGTGTGATTTACAGTCTGTAGGTATCTGGTAACCAAGAATCAGCTGTGTGGGCTGTATCATTCATGCCAGAGAAGAATTCAGGCCAGGAATACATTACCAAAGTTTTCTTAAGAAGATTACTCATGGGGATTATGTTTGCTTTCAAAAGGCATCTTTTCACAAGAATAGTAAGCACAATAGATACTGAACTCTGAAAGTTTGGTGATCTCTTGTAAAGCACACTGAACTCTTCTGCAAGTGTTGATTAAGCTAGACAGAAATACAAACATTTCTCACATTCAAGAAAAGATAATTATCCTCATGATACAAGTTAATGTCTGCTGGGCAATAATCCTTTTCTTTAGTGAAAAGCACTATTCCTATCAAAAACAACTATAACTTTTTTGAAGCTAAAAAGAAAACAAACTCAGTAAATCAGAAATCCTCTTATTAATTCTCTCCTTTTCTCTGCTTTTGCAAGAAATGAAAGTTAGAACAAGACACTAAGACACTGCAGATCTACCAAACCTTCTTATTATTCAGATTATAAGAGGGTTTTGTCTAGCTGGAATTGTTCATGGAGAGAGGAAAATTGTATTAGTTATTCCAGGATGATTAAAAACATAAAAGATTTCTGGTCTAAGCATTTCAAGCTAAGGTTATAATTTGCAAAAGAGAAAAAAATTGCTTTATAATATTTTCAGCACAAATACCATGTAACATACACACTTGAGTGCAACAGTACTGGTCCAGCTGTCCAAGATTAGCCTTGGGCTTATGCTTTCCCAGCTTGCTCTTATATCACGTAAAATGTTTGGGGTTTTTTTTCCCATCAATAACTACCACTGTTTATGGCATTGTCTGAGAGTTGCTGACAGAGCAGGGGCTGTGACTGCTGACTACTGTGTAGAATGCAACCTTCTCAACCTGCTTTTTTTGCAAAGACAGTGGGGACAGGAATGGAAACTCCTTGTGGAAAAGCACAGAAGCACCATACAGGACTCAGGTACACTTTCTTCTAACCACAGCCTCTCAACCACATCATGTTAGTAAATGCTGTGCTCTTCAAAGCAAACGTTACCTGAGAGAGTTACATATGCAAAAGCACAGCCCCAGTGTGTATCATGCAGGTAATTACTATCAATCAGCTATTTAAGGCAATGAAAATTTGAAATATGGTAGTGGCATGAAGACAGAATATCTAAATACAACACTAAATATCTTTATCCCTAAAGAATATTGTAAGCAGACTAAGTAGTAGAACACTAGCTTGCCAAACTTTCCAAAAGTTTTGGGGTTTTTTTTTGATTGAATGGAAGACAAAGAGAGTTTGTGTTAGCAGCAAAAGAAAGCAAGGCAACAGAAATCAATAAGCTCTAGAGACTTGAGGAGAATAAATATTTGTATGTATGTGGAAAAGTAAAGTTGCTTCAATAAAAATTGTTTAAATTGTTTCTAAGGCAAAAGCAATAAAAAAAATTAATATGCCTTTCAGTTAAAATAATTCCTTTGTGAATTCTTTTTCAGCCAAATAGCAATAACAACATAAGAAGTAGGATTTTATTCCCCTGAAGCAGTATTTTAGAGCAGTTGCCTCCAGAGTCAGTCACAGGGCCTGATCCTGCCTCCATTGCTCTGAAACTGCTCTCACTCCTGTTGTAATAACCATCATAATTATTTCATCCTTCCTGAGTTGTTTGGTTGGATAAGGGGTTTTTGTGGCACATTTCTGTGTGTGTGCAAAACTTTCAGCCAAGGGGATTCAAACATCTACAGTTAAAATCAGTGAGAAATTTTCAAGAAGAAAAAGCAAAATATTAGACCAATATTTAACAAAAAGACAAGGAATAACTCAATTACAATATTCCCAGAAAAAGCCTCCTTTTCAATAATAGCTGGGACCGAACATTCATCATTTCACCTCAAGTCAAAATGAAAGGACCCAGGTGTGGCAGTTTACTGGAAAACAAGAGGAAAGAACTGGCCCATGGATTTATAACTTCTCATTCACCCCTTTGGGTAATTTATGAACATATTTAAAATACTCCCAACAAGAGCTGTAGATGTCCATTAAATTCCAGACATAGTCAAAAATATTTTTCTTTGAGTGGGACTACACACAATATTCCCTCCCTATACTGAATGGACATCTTGGACAGATGGTACATCCTTCAGCCCTTTACAAAACAGACTCCATAAAAGCCCCAGAAATCTGATGTTCTGAACGCAGAGCTTGACCTGAAAGACTGGGAGTGCTAAGGGGACACTGCTAACAGTGGGAAATTTTATACTCTATTTGAAGTCTTCTGTAATGCAATATTGTGAAAACTGTCCTGGCACCCAGAATCACATGAGGAACAGCTCAATCCTTTGTGCTTCTGAACACTATGTTGCCATACCACAATAAATAGTAGAAGAAGAGTGCTGAAATACATCATGAAAATCAGAAAAGATTTCACATTAGCACTGTCATTTTTCTCCTTGATTTTCCTCTTTTAAGCAGAAAGGCTATGATTCATTGGAAATAGCTTATCTCTAAGATGAAGTGATTGCTCTATACAGTAATTTGTAAAACCTAATTAATTTTTGTACCCAGAACTTTATTTTTCTCACTGAATGGAAAAAGGAAGTTGATCTTCAAGTCAGCTAATTCAAATCAAGAGTCCCCTTCTGGCTTTATAATCATTGGGAGACAGAAATAATTTTATACTATATAGTCTGAGGCTGGAGCCATAAAAACAGGTATAAATAAATTGCTGCCAAATCTTTTAAGGTTTTGCAAAACATTTTAATATATTTTCATTTTTAATACTCATTAACTTGTAGATTTAATAAAGTTACTGGCTTGATACACTGGGCTTGATGGCCTCTGTTCTGAGATCAACTTTGAACAGTGATACCTATTTAGGATTTGAGTTTTGCAACTGAAGGTGAGACACAAATGTTTAAGACATCCTTGAGTAAATCTGTTAGGATTTTTCATTTCTGACTAAGCCCATGGTACTATTGTCACCATACCCTATCAACATGTGAAGTACAATTTTCTTAGAAATCTTCACTAGATATTTTGCTGGCCTCTCTAGACACCTGAAAGGTCCTCGAAAGAGAAGTCAAAGGTTACAAGACACTAATGGAGTTGGATTCCACTTCTTTAATTTTAAAATTCATAAATTTAAAAGCAAGGTGATATCTTTAAGACAGAATTGAAAATGTCACAAAGGTAAAGTGGAGACTTGAGTTCTAAACCCCAGATGTCTACCATTGCAGGTTGTCATTCTGGCTACCTCAGGAAGGCCACAGAATGTGATACAAATCACTGGCCATAAAATGTTTTCCATGACCCAAGTCCACTAACTTTAAGCTCCTGTAAAAAGGCAAAAATCTGCAGCCATTGTGTAACATAGGAAAATATCACTTGGATTCAAAGGCATGTTCCACCACCATCCAATGTCCTAGGTGTCTGAAATAACAAGGAATATTTTAAATAAGATTCCCCATGTAAAGCATGTTCTTCACCAGAGATGAAGTATAATCCTGGTTTTCTCTTCTATCTCCACTTCCATTTTAACACCTTCTTTCAATATTTGGTGTAGTCATGACCATATGAACAAGACAGACTTCAAAACTCCAGAAATATGAGAAAATATAGTGTGCATAGGACAATATTTCAATATTTCCTCTATCTTTGTCCTGCCCTCAGATGTAATCACCTGTGTTTCCCAAAAGAAAAAAAAAAAAAAAAAAAAGCACAACCAATAGAGCCAAAGGAAAAAGTCACTTCCAGGGTCAGAAGGACCTTGCTGGTTCACAGAGATGATCATCAGAAGTTCTGAAAAATGAAATTCTGACAAGCACAAAAGGACAATGAATTCATCATCTTTCCGATCCCCTTGGAGACACCAACACATTAGATGCCTGTAGTTTCATGTCAGAAATTCAGTTTACCGAACCGAATATGTACATTTAGCTATATGTTTTAGTTACATGCTACTTTCCATAATTTCATGAACTAAGATAAAATAAGAGGAAAATGAGAAAATGCCCCTTGCCACTACCAGCTTTTCAAAATATTGCTCTTTGGAAATTTAGGAGTCATAGTCAACCTTTTAATCTAAATTAATTCTCAACTAATATTTAAACATTTGATCTTCTTCAACATTGTTAAATTTCAATAATTGCTTTGTTTTCCTCTATTTGCCTCAAATATGAAGAGTTGCCATATAATCTATTAACTTTAATTTGGTCAAACTGGACTTAATAAACCAAGCTCTTTTAATATTTCTTCATAAGACAGTTGTTTCAGTGCTCTGATCACTTTACTAATTCCTTTTAGAATGTGTTCAAATTTACTGGTACATCAGAACACAGCAAAATTTTACCAATGTCTTGTAGAATAATCATTCCCACCTCTGACCCTAAAAGTATTTCATCTACTCCATCCTTGAATTCCATGAGATTTTTTCAAAGCTCTTTCATGTGGATGGTTCATAGCTGTTATACGGTCAGTCAAAACAGACAGGTCTCTTTCCCCTCCTTTATTTCTAGCTATTTAATTGTTATTTCAGACTAGAAGTGCTTGGACTATGAGACTGATGGACTTTATGGCATCTATCTTCTAACAATTAGATTGGAAAAGGACATTTCACCCTTCTTGTACAACATTTTGGTCATATTGGCACTGTCAAGGGCTCCCAAATCAAAAAACCACACAGACTTGTACTTGCTCATATCTTGGTTTTACTAATCAATGTATGAAATAAGAACAACCTCAGAAACAACTTCTGAGAGATATTATTCCTGTTAATATGTCTTTGGTGTAAACCAAAATAGCCTTCTTAGACAGCTTCTCATAAAATTCTTAGTTCTTTTATCAATCTCTTTACTTTCAACCCTAAATTATAATATCATATGGAAAAATGCAGCAAAAGAACTACTTAATTGATACAGATGAAGCTCACTGAATTAATTCCATCTAAGAAATTAGTCATTTTAGCAGAAAAAAATGTAAGATTAGTGAAACACCATTCACCTTTGATGATCAACATTTCAATTTGTTTCACATTACCACTTCCCAATTACCTCCATCCTTGATTTTTCTTTGTTTCAAAAATGTGTTCTCAGTATTAAGAGCAACTTATTAGACCCATTTTTGCTTATTTCACTTGTTTTTACCTTGTCAGTACTATTTTTTTCTATTTTCCACTCATCAGGTACTATCCTCCCAAAATATAAATAAATTAAAAATTTTATATACTACAATACTTTGTGCATTTAAAAGACAGAATAGAAGGTAGAGTGCTAAGTACTTCTTAAGCTTGTATTTTGCTAGCTTCAAAAAGCTCATTTACAGAACAGGGGCTGCTCCAAAATCTATATCAACATGCAAGGAGTTTAGCATAAGATCCATCTTGTATACTGTTACTTGAAACATAACAACTCAAGCTAAATATAGTTATGATTAATTCAACATCATCACTGTAATAGTCCTGGAAGCATATAAGACTAGGGTACCTCTGGTGGAAGTCTTGCAATGAGCTGTAATCACTTCCTTTTAAGTCATATCTTTCTGTGTTGAATTAAAAATATTTGTAAAGGCATCATTCTTACTGACCAAAGTACCAGATTTAGAAAAGATTTCCATAAAAACCCTTGCTTTTTCAAAAACAGCTTGTAGGGGTTTTTTTACACCAAGCACAATATGTACTTAAGAAAGGTTAGTGTCTGCACTTTTTAAATTAGAGATGATAGATACAATAAAAATTAGTATTTATGTTTGGTTGGTTGGTATGGTTTTAATTGTAGACTGTGTTATTTGTTGATTAGCCAATAAAAATTTAGGGGTTTGAGGAAAAATTATACCCCAGTAAAAGCAATTGGAGAAAATTTGTAACATAAACATTTTTACTTTTGGCATAGAAAAGCCCTGAGAAGATCAATGAGTATTTCAGGAATGTTTTTCTTCATTACAAAATTGATCCTTCCAATACAAAGAAATCATTTTTTTAATCATTGGTGCTGTTCTGGTAAGTATATTAAAATTAGTCTTTTACTCCCCATGTTTGTTGTAGCAAAACTGAACCTTTCAAGGAGACAAAGAACTTTATTCCTCTTTATTATTAGTTATCACTCACAGCAAACTCTGGAAGGCACAAAATATGCAATATGCTGGCTAATTGTCCTTTAATGGGAATACATAGCTAACTACACAAACAAAAATATTAACTTCATATTAAATGACCATCTATATTGCATTAAAAAAAAATTGTCAGTTTCCATGTCTGAGAACAGGCAATGAAGAAATCACACATAGTGAGTTGAAAAGGAGACTGTGCTGTTTTTTTAAATGGAATACCAACCAATATCATGCCATAGGCAAAAAGCTCTGTATGGGAGTAATGGCACAGCACAAACCCCTAATATACATAACCAAATTACCTCTTTCCAGGCAGTCTGGTATATCACAGCTGTCTTCTGATCTGGGGTCCTGTCTTACAGTCGACACAAGATGAGACTATTTTAAATGTGATTCATAATAATGATAAAGCCTTGAATTTACACCTCTTCCACCCTACAAAATAAAACTCCCTCATTTTTGTAAGAGAAAAACAGGTTTTCAGTCATTGTCTCAAAAAAAGTTAAAGAGTATTTTGTCATGGTGTTTTGTTTAGTTTTTTGGGGGTATTTAAATCTGAAATCTGTGCCTGGCACATACCTGTAGAAGTCATAATAGTTAGTATTCTCTTTTGTACTACAGACGTATCCAAAGTTGCTTCATTGCCATCAGGAATGAAATGCAATACAGACACAAGTATTGCACTACATACTGCAAATTCTGACCTGTATATGAATATCTATGTTGTTTGAAAATAAATAACCATCACCTTGCACCCCAGGCTTACTGCATACCTAGTATGAACCCTAGTTGCTTTAGGAATTTGAAATTAACATTATTTGAGGGACACAAAAGTACATTTAACCAATACTCTTTAAAGACCTTCCTGACAAAGAGGGAGATATTGCCTATACATTGTCTATCTATCAATATTAATCTTTCCCCTCCCCCACTCTTCAGTACAAGAGATGATTTCACAACCTGCAGCTACTTCACTCAGGTGTCACAAATAACTTCATCCATGTGATGCCCCTATCCATTTTAATATGTGTTCACCTCTGAAAAAGACAAAAAGGACTGTTGCCAAAACCTATCACAGCACATACGATACTAGCTGCATCCCGGTTTTTATACAGTGAAATATCAGCTCATTAAGCTGTTAATCACAGCTTGTCATTCAGAGAAATGTAGAAACTAGTAACAGATACAAAACACTAAGAGGAGCCACTATTCTCCCTTTTTAGCGCAGATATCTCACAAGGACATGACATTGTCTAACTATACTCTCATGACAATAGGTGATCATTCAAAGGGTCAAAACTATGAGGATATTGAAAGTTTGTCATCACATTTATGATACAGAATTCCACACTAATTTAATCTGGATGCTTACTGTAACTCTACACTAATTTGCTAACTTGGATAATCTCTTGCCTTCAGAAATCTTTTTCAACAGATATAATTTCAACAACGTACTTTATCTTGTTGTTGGAAGACATTCAAGAATTCTTTTTTCAAGCCACAGAGATAGGATGTTTTTCAAATTGTAATCATAACATTTGATATGGTATAGCATAAAATCAATAAAGTAATATAAAATAAGATAAATGAGTTATCTTTTGGGGGAATCTTTTGGTTAAACGTTTGACAAGCTTTGTGCAAAAAGTGACTAGCTGATGAAAATCTCTCTTGAGCATGAACAAATTGGATTATCAATTAGCCATGTGTCTTCAAAAATCTTCTTTTCTCAAGCCTCCTTCAGTTATACCCTCATTTGTCAAGTGCCAGTGAAAAAATGTTTGTGATACACAGCACAGCCTTGCTTGCAGACTGCCATTTTCTTCTTAAAAACTAAAGCTTGGTAAGCTTCACTAAACCTGTCTAGTAAAATCCCTTACAGCAAAAACAAAGCATGAAGAATTTCTCAAAATTAATTATTTCAGTGATTTAAAATAATATTAAAGTCAAGCTGAAAAATTGTCAGCCACTTTAAGGTCCCAGGGCAAATCCTCATGTTTAGGCAGTAACAAACTGGGACTGCAGAACATGTTCATAGACTTGGGGCTGTTAAGGGTTTGGGTTTCAAGTTCTATTAGTGCCCAGAAGCAACCTATCTTCCAGTCACCTTGCGATGGACTGAGACTGTTTCTTCTTGTTTTCCTGAGTCTTTCTGTATATATACTAGAAAAACTGGTATGTCTCAATAGCAAGAAATATAGTAGCTTTCATATGGGCAAAATTTAATTTTCTATGTCAGAGTTAATAGAAAAGCTTTGACTTAATGATTCTCCTGAATCTGGGCATTACCATACTCCCTGGGAATTCAGATTGATTTGTTTTTTCCTCACTGATATTTTTAAGGTATAAAAGCACTGAAAAACATAGTGTTTGTGGTACATAATGCTAATCTGCTTTCTTTAAATTTTCTACTGCCAGCAAATGTTTCATCAAAATAAGACCACATCCATACGCTCCCTGGGAAAGAAGGGGAATTAGAAAATGATTAATATTGTTATTAACCAAATCCTTTGACTCCCTCACAAGGCACAATTTTAATTCCCCGTATATTTATTGACATGAAATTTCTCTGCTCTTTCCCAGCTTGCTTTTCATAGTGAATTTAATGGCACACCAAGGCCTGTAAAGCAAAGGCAGCCTACTGGAGAAATGGCCATAAAGCTGTTATAACTTCATCACACTTCAATGGCATGCTATTTTTAATTTTAAACTTCATGGCTCCTTGTGCCTCCTGTATAACCATATCTCCAAGACTACAGTTACCTCTTCATCTCATAAACAATTGGAATAACAGCTGATCCTAGCTCTGCATATGCTATTTTATTTTAAACACAGTTTAGTATCTATAAAATATGTCAGGTTAAGCGCACTAGAAATAGAAGCATTTTGATTTTTTCTAAAACAGCAAAATCATAGACAGTGATGACAAAGTCTTACTTACAGGGTCATGGAATCAAAAAATCATAGAATATCTGGAGTTGGAAGGGACCCACAAGGATCATCAAGATCCAACTCCTGACCCAGCACAGGAAAACCCCCAAGAGTCACTCCATGTGCCTGAGAGCATTGTCCAAATTCTTCTTGAACTCTGTCAAGTTCGGTGCTGTGACTATTTCTCTAGGGAGGCTCTTCCATTGCCCAACCCCACTCTGGCAAAGAACCTTTTCCTGATATCTGAGGTAAATTTCCCCTGACACAGCTTCATGATGTTCCCTGGGTCCTATCACTGGCCACCAGAGCAAAATCAGTGCCTGGCCCTCCTCTTCCCCTCACAATGAAGTTGTAACTACAATAAAGTCTCCCTTCAGTCTCCTCTCCTCCAGGATGAACAGCCCAAGTGATCTCAGCCACTCCTCATACAGCTTCCCCTCCAGACCCTTCACCTCTGAACACTCTCTAGTATTTTTATAACTTTCTTATATTTTGGCACCCAAAATTTCACAGAGTTCTTGAGGTGAAGCTGCACCAGTGCAGAGTAGAGCAGGACAATCAGCTCCTTTGATTAGCTTTCTTCTCTATGTTGCTCTTCCTGGACCACAGGTATAGGAATTAAAAAGTCTGTAAACCCCATTCTTCGTCACAGTGAAGAATAATGTTCTATATCTTTCATAAGTTATCTAAGACGTAATGAAATCTTTTACAGCTCCTCCTTCTGAAACATTGTTCCACAGCCTCAGTGCTATGGAGATTAGAGCATTTCCAGCCTGAATCTATCTCACTCCAGTTCTCAGGGGCTCTTGTACCAGTATAACATACCCTTTTAAGCCATTTTTCCTCATTTTGCACTTCAGCACAGAAGTTATTCAGAGACAGAGGCCATAGTCTTTCTCAGCCTTTCCTTTGCTCTTCTGAATAAACCAAACACTTCAAGCGAGCTGTTAAAAGTGAGGCTTCCATTTCTCTTAATAGCCAGCTCCAATTTCAAGATGGACAGTGGATACTGTTACATGTGTATTACTGTTAGAAAAACACCATTAAATCATGTTTGGAAGTGAGAGGCATGCCTGGAATGAGTTGAGCCTCAAGTTTCTATGTCTTTGTCTACTTTTTCAAACACAAAAGGACCTTTGTTCTCTCACAATAGTATTAAGATTAACTAAGGGGCACTTCTAATCAGTCCCGTGTCTGTTCAGGTTTTAGCACTTCCGTTGCTGTTTAAATGTTTACCTTTCATGCTAATAGTATCTTGAAAATATTGTTTGCCAAGAGCTGCCTTGAGATTGTCATCATAACATTCTGTAAGACAATACACCTCTTCTGATCTCCAGCCTTCCTAAAGGGGTCTTGTTTTGGCCAGTACTCTATTAGCCACACCTATCTTAATGCTTTACTAGAGCCTATGTATGCATAATAATCAGCACACCAGCAAAGCTAAAATTACCAAGGGCACAAAAAAAAAATAAAAATCTGAGCTTGGTAGGGCTTACTCAGAAAACAAACCTGGGACCCTGTGAAGGATCAAATCATAGATTATTTTCTTAAACATTAGATAAATAATCTGAAATGCAATTTTTAGCTATACCCATAGATGCGACTATCTCTAGATAAATAAATATCTGCATCTCAAAAATAGGTACATCTGAATTAGACATGAATTTTCCAACGTGATTGTCAGTTAGCATAATCTCACTGCTTCTTTGCACATTTCAGAGTGGGACATTAAAAATAATCCAACACAACAGTAACAATAGAAACCATGAAGACCATTTTCCTCTAGAAATTATAACATGAATGATGTTTCAAGTTCAGTTTAGACCATATTTGGTCATGAGTATATCTGAAAGTGATTTCAACCATTATTATTATCAGTCACTGTGCAGTGACAAGACCAATGTGTCAGCACCATGGATGGGAGAGCAGGACATTTTTTTTCCCGAGAGACATACATCAATGTCTCCAAGAGAGGAGAAAAAAGAGAGTGAAATACTTCTCAGACTGGTTTTATTTGATCTATTTCAGACTTTGATATACAGAAGGAATGAGTCAGTGTTTGGCTTCATGGAACTATCACAAGGAAAACCTTTCACTCTTATCTCGGATAATGTTCAAATTGCAGCCAGACAGCAATGGAATGGAAAATCAACACATGAAAAAGAATGGTTTGGAAGTGAAGATATGAAGGGGAAAACTTAAAAATGCAGAGCTCATTATGCCTAGTTTTTCTCTGAATCACCTTATTGTCCATTAAAGTCAAATCTGGGTAGAGTTCACTGCTCAGGTTAAAAAAAAAAATCAGGGAAAGAATGAAACATCTTGAGAATAGGGGACCCTGGTTTGAGGCATATTTACAGATAAATTTCCAGATGATGTGACTGGAATAAATTGACAAGTTTTTATTTTCTCCAGAATAATTGCATGCTTTCTGTAGAAATGCTGACTTTATGTAAGACAATTATGTGTAAATTACTGATATGCAACTTTTAAATGAATAGTTATGCAACCAGAATTTACAAAATTCTGAGAATGAGTCTACATTTCTGTGATTAAAAGGCTAATTTTTTTCTCTTAACTATCCAAAAGAGCCCTCCTATATTCAGATATAGCAAAAGTAAGAATGGGAATATTCTGAGGGATTGTGAACATCCAGACCAGGACGCAAATGTAATATAATTTATTTGCCCATTGTATGAAAAGTGAATTAGAAACAATATGAATATTTTATTATCAGTGTAAAATGGTTTTGTGTCATCTTGCTTTGGCATTAAAATATTAACACTTTGCTGGAATGACCACAATAGGAGATGCTTTCAATATGAGAGCGGGGGTTGTCCAGCCAGGAGAAGAGAAGTCTCTAGGGAGACTTTTGTAACAGCATTCCCTGTATCCTAGTATCTGAAGGGACCCTGCAAGAGAGATGGAAAGAAATTTTTACAAATGCCTGTAGAAACAGAACAAAGGGAAATGGCTACAAACTGAAAAATATTAGGTTTAGATTAGATATTAAGAAGAAGTTTTTTACTATGAGGGTGGTGAGGCACAGGAACATGTTGCCCAGAGAAGTGGTGGATGCCCCATCCCTGGATGTTTCCCAGGCCAGCTTGGATAAAGCTCTGAGCAGCCTGGTCTAGTGGAATGTGTCCCTGCCCATGGCAGAGGGGTTGCAACTAGAGGATTTTAATGTCCTATCCAACCCAAACCATTCGATATTCTATGCTTCTGGTCTGTGGGATTACAAAACTGCTGACATTGAGTACACTGCTCTTTGTACACACATGCACAGGGACCTGACGAGAGCAGCACAGGTCATTCTGACACCTCACACTGTGAATAAAAGAGAAAGGCCACTTTTCCTTCTTCATCTCTATGAGGGGAATGGGAACATTTTACAAAATCTTCTGGCAGCAAGAAAATCTAGAAGGCATTATGTCCCTCTGTTCTGTCTCCCTATACTAGCAAGCAGTTATGAAAACAGATAGCCTCTCCATATTGTGAAACATCTCACAGGGGAGAAGGTTGGTTGAAGGTAGTGATCACAGTTACTATTTTGTTTTAGTCTGTCAGCTGCCTGAGGCTTTCTGTCAAAAAACCAAAACAAAGCCTAGCCCAGAATCCAGTCGCTTTCCCGAAGTAAACAATTTCCCAATGTTCTAGCTACAGGTACTTAACATTTTTCATCACAGCCTAACTTCCAGTGTTCGTTCAGATTATGTCAGGATACATGGCACATAATAAGTAGGCTTAATTTTTTCCATATTAACAAATTAGCATCTAGGAAGTCTCCATTAGGGACTTCTGTAGTATTTTTTTGGAGGTATGAAAAATTTCTCAGCAGTGAGAAAATTGCTTCTGGGTTTCAAATTCACAGAGTATCATCCATTCTTCAAACTATGTTTTCACAGTGTTGCAATGCAAAATGCAAACTTTTTATACATGAAAAGCAATCTATCAGAAATGCATATCAGAAACAGCTTTCAAGGGAAATTTCACACTTCCACTCAAAAGATTAGTAGTCTCCACTACATTTTAAACAATCTTTGAATGAAATTTATTTTGAGCTTGCATGTTTGCCACTTTCCTGAGCTACAATCATGTTTGGTTGCCCTTAAATCTCATTGATTCAACTCATAATTAAATTCCATAAAAATTTACTGGAAAGAAACTAAGAATTTTAGGAAGCAAAGAGAGAAAGGATTATGAAATAGATGGGGTTTTGCTATTCTTTTGAAAGCAGTTAATAAAAATATTTAGCCTCTGTATTATAAGTACTCTGGTATTATCTGAGTAGAGTATTTAAGAAGATGTATTCCCTCAGGTATTAATTGTATGACTGTTTGTTTTCAAGAAAGTATTGAAATGTAAATTAGAAATATTAGCTTGCTCTATTTCAATTTTTTTACTGGTAAAATGCAACCTACACAGTGAATGCAATTATGATGTTAATCACTGCTGCACTTCTTTTCTTCCATGAAAAGAAATTTCATATTTCTGGGGATTATTTTTCATGGCACTGCTCCTTACTTTTGTATATCAATGATATGGAGTTATCTATTTCACGTTATATGAATTCTATTTGTATCTGTCACTTTTTGTTGTATGATAAGGCTAAAAATTCATAAATATATTAGAAAAAAGAAAAAAAAAGAAATAGAAAGATTGATTTCCTTTTCCCAGGAGGTCTGTCAGGTCTACATTAAATCGGAACATAGTTAGAGGAGTGCTGTCTCTCAGTAGCATTTGATTTTCCACAAAACACTTTCAAAAACAAAACAAGCAAAAGTTCTCTTAGCTGTGTGCAGACCATTTTGTATTTAGCAAGCAGGAAGCACACTGTCATTTGTTTCTGTCATATTATTCCACTGGGTGACAAGAACAAATGCCGATGAAGCACTAAAGAAAATGCACTTAAGATCTCTACCTCAGCTTGCATCAAGGGGCACTGGATTGTTTTTGTGAGCTGCAATAAAGTGGTGCCTGTGTACAACATAAACAAAAAAGAACTGCCAAAGTTATCTGCAAAATTGGAAAAGGCAAAGTTTGGCAGGTCCTGTATTCCCAGGGAGCAGTGAATAGTTATTTTCAAGTGTACTTCACTTTCTTAATATTTCCTTCCTTCTGACTGAGCAAGGCATTGAATCAACAAATGGATTCTTAAGGAAAAACTGTGAGGATAATGGAAATAACCAATATAAAATAAATGCACTAACTCAGAAGGTGAATATATATATATATATATTTATTTATATGTTTGTAGACTAAACCTAAATCCCCAGGACCAATGGTACTATTGCATGCTGAGCCTTCATCCTCAGTACAGGAACAAGTTCTCAGTCAGTCCTACCAGTCAGTCAGTTACCTACCATTTCCTTTTCTTATACAGGCTTTTCCTTGTACACCCAGGTAGCCTGAAACTCTCTTCTGGTTTCTCACTCATTCACTGCACAAAGGTGGGAAAAACAATTTTTAGAAAGTTATATTTACACATCTTACAGGCTGCAATTGTAACATTGATTTTTGTGACCACCCTCAAAGGACTGAAAGAAGACTTTTATTCTGCCAAACATAGACCTGACATGCCTTCTTCTGCAAATTGGAATTATGAGATCAATTAAAATATGAATAAGAATTGCAAACAGAAATTGGTTTGCATTCTGAGCAGGAAAGCCTGTGGGAATACAGGAATGCTGCAATGGTTCTCTTGGGAAGTAAGCTCTAACATTTAAAAAATGTGTAATTTCCCACATGATTAACAGAAGCCATACTCGAAGAATACACATATAGCCTTTCACCCTGTCTCAGATTTAGAACTTGTGCTACACACAGACAAAAATCCTTCCCCAAAATTATTCTGCCTAAGCAGTACTGTTGGTATTGCTGGTCTTACTGAATATGTCTCCCTGAACAGAATACATTTCAATGTTTATCTGATCTTGAGGACAGTAAAGCTGGACAGAGATGCAGTGATATTGGCAAGTCACTTCACAACCCATGAAGAAAATCACACACCCAAATCTGATCACGATTGTACTGGTGGCACAGGTGGGATTTCCCTAGAGGCAAGGGGAAGAGGCAGGAGACTATGGGAGTCATTAGATGCTGATTTGTACAGAAAATTGTGCAGAGCCTGGTTCAACTCACTAAAATCTATAATATCTTTCTGTGTTCCCTTAATGGAAGATAAAGAGCTGTCCATCTTATGCTTTTGAAAAGGGCCAGTTTGCACATTCTCTTAAATGCTGCAGGGCATACATTGTCAGAATGTGATAGATTTTGAAGTAGTTTTAACACTGTTACCAGAGGACACAATGTGACATAGGTAAAATATACTTAAAACTATATTCAAATAAGATTTCTTCTTCTTTTTGTATCCACAAGGACATGGCTGTGTTGCCACAAGGGATGTGCAAAGAAGAAGGTTACCAAACATCATTGCATCAAGAAAGGAAAGGCTCATTTCCCTCTGTTTGTCCATGAGAATTTTCAAAAGCCTAAGATGCAGATTTTATGTTCATTAGATGGCTATAAAGTATACTATTGTCACAATAAAAATAAGGATATATTTTTATGTCAGAGATGACCATCCTTTGCTTCTTTTGTTACAATGAATTACTAAGATAGCTCAATAAATAAACCTTTGTTTTCACAAATTGTAGAATAATAGTGCCAGAGAACCTGGGAGATACTGCAAGTCCATAGTACTAGGCACGAAGAAGGCATCAACTGACTTCTCCAAGCTCAGGAACTTACTGTCTTAAAATAAATCAGAGAGAAATGTGACATGGACATTCAGAGATGCAAAGCAATTGTCTTGTCTCAGCAGCAGTCTGATGAGGGAAGGAGTAATGCATAATGTATCAATTTGCATATGTCAATGAAACTTTTAAATTTCTAGAATCAATCTCAGTATGAAGAAGCCATGCTCACTGATTTATCTGTCTGAAAAGAAGCCATGGCTATATTAACTTTCCACCAGAGATTCAATGTTTAAAATACACCTTTATTTTAATTTGCAAGATCCGTTAGCAAGATGTGTTTTACTGAATGTACTTAGTTTGCATTTTCTGTAGTTCTCAAGACTAGAAAATATTTTATTATAGAATTGGGAATCAGTATTTTGTCTCATGCTATGGCTGACATTACATATATAACAGAACTCCTAAGGGTATGTGCTTATGAGATCAAGCAGTTCTAGCCTGACATGCATGTGAGGCTATTTTGCTTCCACCGTTATCTCAACTATTTGTGCTTTGGTCTTCTCTTATATAAATCTCTCTTCAAAAACTACATACAGAAGACATGTAAGTGTGAATAAACCTTTCTCTTTGCAATTTCCCATGTCTTAGAATGGAATTTACTTAAATTCTGGTTATGGTGTGTAATTATCCACTGCACATCTAATGTCTCTGCCAAAAATCTTCCTTAACAACAGATTGAGGTGAAAGAATCACATTTTGGTTTGTCAGAAGCAGCATTGTTAACAGCACCATCATGGAACCTACACGTAGTGAGAAAATTTCCTAATGCCTTGTCTTTCAAAGGAAGTATTTTGCATACCCTACATCCCTGAGCCCGGGTTCTTGAATGAGAGATTTTCTCAGGAAGCATCACTTTCAGCTGGCAATTTGCAGAAAGCCTGTAAAAGTTAAAAAGGCCAGACTCTAATATGGAGAGTAGGAAGTTTACATGGTTTTGATGCACTGTGAGTACATTAACCTAAAATGTCTAAGAAGACTATTTTTCCCACATTTTTTCATCTCTCCCAGAAAGGACCCTGAAAGCAAAACTTTATGGTAAAAGCATTATGTTCTCAAAAGGAAGCAATAAATGCTATATTTCAAGCCCAGTATCAGGAATGTAATTCTGAGATAGAATCTGCTACGTAACTTCAAATTTGGAAAACATAAAACTTATATTACACTTCTCTCTTAAAAAAAACCACAAAACCACAAAATATTTTTGTCACTCAGGCGTTTAATTAGAATTTCAAAAATAGATTAATTGTAATTGAAAATGTAATAAACTATAGTTTGGAAATTTTTTTTCTAGGGAAATCCAAATTAACATAGTTAATGAAATTACTTTACTTTTTTGCTTTGTCAGTAAACTAAATCCCTTCCACAGCTTTCTATTTGAAAAAAAACAACAACCAAACAGATAATCTGCCAAAGCAAATGGTCTGCTTTTTCACCCAGGGATTACAAAAGCTATTAAGGCAAATTCCTGTGAACTACATCAACAGTACTTTAAAATGAACTTTTAACACCTTACAAATGTTATTTTATTGGAAAAAAATGACACCAATTTCCCTAAATGCCAGAGGGATTTAAACTGTGGTAAGATGAAGTCAGTGGTTTTATGAAGTGTATTATCTTCTGGATACTGGTATGTTGAAGATTTTAAACCCATTATCTCACTAAGCTCACAAATAATGCTAAGAATGCCTATGAGCTCATTTGAAGAAGATCCGCAGTGTAATACAGAAAAACAATATCTTTTTTTCCAACTGTCAAACTGGCATGAATGAACTAAGCCACTCTGGACATGTTTGAGGAATGCAGGGAAAAAAAGCCTGTAAAGATCAAATAGGAGTTTCCCAGTGGTGGGAAAATACATGTGAGCAGGTTTTGGTATGATTCTCTGTTTGATGCCAATAGCTCAGCACAGAAGACTCTCCCTCTGCAGGAGCTCTTCAACATGTTGAAAGCAAAGTTGTGCTTTGCTGCAGCTGAACTGGTACAAAATGTTGTTCAGTGAGTTTGTGTGTGGGACTTTGCACTGTGCTGAGAGATTCTCCTTGTTTGTCTTGATTCCTCAAATGTTCAACAAAATGTAACTTAGAAACAAAAACCAGGGTGTAGACAGCAAAAAACTGCTTGAGTATTTGGGAAGACACACATTGTACAGCTAAATAAAACAAAGCTCAGATGTATTTCTTATTCTAAATTATTTTTATTTCATTTTCAAAAATCCATACATCTCTGTCTTAAAAAAATTTTTGGTTTTGGAACAAAGCGTTTTGTTTCAACAGTCAAAGCACGACACAGTGCTGAATCTAAAAATAATTTCCACACTAACATTAAAACATTTTATACCCCTAATGCCAAGAAAGGGTGAATATTTTGAGTCTATCTCCTTTTTTGTTCTAAGTAAGTCCTTTCAAAAAAATTAGCTAAATTCCAGAAAGCACATGTATTTTCACATCAATGGGAAAATGTCATCAAATAATTTCTGACTGAATTGAGACACAATTGAAAATATCTTTTTTTTAGGTGAAAATAACATCACTTTTGTTACACACACTTTTTTTTTTTGCTTGTTTAGCAATCATTTTTACTTAAATTTCTATCCTTTTCTACTCTTCATGGGGCTTTTGTATTTTTTAGTTGACAGTGATATTTATCCTCCTTATAATACTCTATTAACCCTTGCACAATGTTTCACAGAAGTCTGAGTACAAAGAATAATCACTATGTATATGCAACATATTTTACATATCTTTGCTGTATAGAAAATAGGTACATCATAGAATTTCTTCTCTTTTAGTACTTCTACTGATTTAGTAGTTGCCATGAGGCACTTCTCATCACTTTTTCAAATGCAAGTGTACAGTCTTATTGGCTGGTGCATTTGTATTTAAATTGTTTGCTAATATAGATAATACATGACTATGAAAATTTGTGGTTTTAAACTAAGTCATCATTAAACTGGACATTTTTATGGTAGGTCTGTCAATCAAATGACAAATGGTTGACATGAAAAATGTGTGTTGCTATTCAAATTGTAATCATTTAATCTTAATCTTACTTTGTTAAAAAACAAACAAAAAAACATTAAGATGTTGCACATGAAGAATCTGTTTCAAATCAAACTGCTGGGAATCCTATTTGAATATTTCCAGCAGAGAACATAATTTTCTACATTAGCAAGAAACAAAGATTTTATTTTAATATATTTAGAACAATCCAAAACCAAACCAACAAAACTCCAACTGGATTTATCATCAGAAACACAGCTCTGTGAATGAGTAGCTGTGGAGTAGATAACAGGACGTTCCTAAATGAAACATCAGGAAACATCACTTTATTTGAGGCTTCAAGCAAGCTGTTTAAAGAGATTAATTAATTTACTTTGAATATTTTAAGCCTTGTATCTCTACCATTTTGACAACGTGATCATTTCAGAACTTGTAGTGACTGAATGCGTTAGTTTAGAGGCTCAGTTCTAGTCTTTTTTTTTTTATTTCACAGTTCAAATTTCTTTTATTAAGATCAGCAGTAATATTGTTAGTTTACACGAATATTGGAAAAGAGTCTAGAAGGGCCAAAGACAAGAGATATCTAGAGATTAGGCAAGGTTTTTGCTATAGGAGAACTGCTAACAGGTTTATAATGAAAATGTGGGGACTATATTTTCAGGGACATATGGCTTATTTATAACTAAAAATATGATTTTCAGTGAAAGAGACACAATCTTATTGTTGTCTTTTATTTATCTACTTTCATGTCTTCCAGTATTGTAAAATCTGCTCAGTTTCCAGCCATTGTGACTTTAATATCACACCAGAAATTGAAAGATAGGAAGCTTTAATATTATAAAATTTAAAATATTCATATATAGGAGGCTGCAGAAAAGAAGTTTAGGCTTTAATTTGAAGAAAAAAGAAAAAAGGTGCCTACATAATTTTTAAAATCTGCCTATAAATGCTCAGCCTTAAACTTACAGAGACCAAAACCAGTATGTACCAAAAAATAAAATTAACCCAAATATTTCTCAGCTACCTAACTTTTAAAAGTCAGTTCTCTTTAACTTTTACCTTCATACATTATTAAAATAAGATCTCTGAAAAAAAACCAAAAAAACTGAGAATTTAATATAGCTTGGAGAAACCATGGAAAAGAAATTAATAAAGAGCTTGTGTTCATCCTATCTTGTGGAAAGAAACCTGTATCCTTTAGTTGGTGGTAAGTCCATTGTTTGTGCTCAAACTACAGATTCAGCTATAATCACTCAGTAAATGCTCAGAAGTGTGATCAGGAAACTTTTTTGAGTGGTTGAATTGACTTTATGGAAACCGGAATTTCTACAGTCTCTCTGAACATGCACAGTTACATTTGCTCGTCTCTACCATCCTGCACATCTTTATTGTGCCCAGGTGATGAACATGAAGGGGTGAATAACCTGCTTTTTTGATAGACTCTGCCAATTTTAATAAAGGCTAAGATAGTGCTTTTGACAAAGTTACCAAAAGAGTACTATTAAAATCAGACTTTAATTGATGTACCCAGCTCATTGTCATCCTGATCTCATCAGTTTTCATTCACATGTGACACGTTGCCAGCTTGTAATAAGAACTTATAATAAAAGGTGGCCCAATGGGAAGATAAAAGCCAGGATGGAAATAGCTTATTGCTTGAAACGAATTCAACATGGGACTGATGGCTTTTAGCAAGATAAGTAGTCAACACTGCTCAATGACAGCAATCACTTACTTATTTACACTAAAATCCTATTTATGTGAAGGTCTTGGTTCACAACATAAATTAGCAGGTAACTAGAAGGGCTTGTCACACAGATCAGATCATAAAGATTGCTGCGTATATTTCAAAGTGCACAGTTAAATTCATCTTTCTTGTACAACTGGCAAAGAAGAGGACACAAACTCTCTCACAAATCTCAGCCTGGTAGGTCCCAAAAGCTGCTCCTGCCCAAGGCTAGAGTCAGTACTCAATATAGTCAGTTCTCAAATAATGAGGTGTGCAGATAAATCCTGGCATAGGCATGCCAACTAATAGCACTATGTAACAAACTTAGGTTGAATAAAAGCACATTTAATTCAAATGAAATTGCAAGGAAAACCTTTTACATAGAACATATATATCCATGCTTTACTAGAATGTATCAAGTGCTATTAAGACAGGACCCTGTAAATATTTCTGCTGCTTTATTTCTCCTCCAGGTAACCACTTACTGTAAGTCTCTCAACCTACACATCCCCTCTGTTGTAACATTATTTATGTTTGTCCCTGTGATTCACACCAACTTTACAACCATTTGAATGTCTAAATGAAGTGCTACAATTAAGATTACATCTTTAACTTTTCCATTTAAATATTGTATTCAAGATTTTCCCTGAAGTATATATATACCTTTCAGTAATGATAAATAACTGTGACTCCAGTATCTATTCATATACCTCTGAATGTAAAATAAGCATTAGATAGTCCTGTTAATATCTAGTGCTGACTTCAGGCTGATAAACTGAAAACAATGATATTTATAATTCAAAATCTGCATGGAAGAGCCATCTTCAGAAATATGGTTTTGCCAGCTGCCAGGAATAAGGGGCATTCTGGCTGTGGAATGCAAAGGCCTGTGTAAACCTGCTGAGCACCTTCCATGGAGTGATGTTTGAGGAGATGGCTGCAGTGAGCTGGTGCTTTCCGTGGTCTGATCTGTCACAATGGAGAGTTTGAAAATATCACCGACCATGGAAACAAACTAAAGGTGCTCTGAGACAAGCCATGATTGCAGCAATTTTGGCTTGAGACAAGTAACTATTTATACCAGCTTTTTTTTTTTAAACCTTATATGAACACCATATTCCTTATTTTTTTAAAACATACAAGAAATCTTGCTGCCTAAGATAGTTTTCTCTCCTTTACCATTTAACTGTTCCTATCTGTGGTGAGTTTGCTACAGCTACAAGAACATCACAATCCAAGACAGTGATTTTTCTGTGAACAATCAGGTTGACTGAATATATTTTTCAGTGCAGTATCAAAAGCACGACATCCTTAATTTCCTGCAAGAACTGAGCATCATTGCAAGATAGGAACTGTTTCTAATAAACTAATAACAATGACCACATGAGATCCTTGCTTCGTACAACTTCTGCAAACAATCTGGTACAAATGTCTGCCAAATCTGAAATGTCTTTTGAAGTAAAACCTTGGCATTTCCAGTTTCTTCCTCAAGACTTCATTAAAAGAATAACTCTGTCTTAAAAGGTAACAATAGTACCTGTATTAAGAGAAAAAACTGTTTTCAAAATTCACCTCTAAAACAGAGCTCAAAATCTCTATCTCACTTGCTGTCATGATTTAAAAATACGAATAGAGATTTCAGTCTTGATTTGTGCTAAAACAGGCAGGGTTACCATTCTTCCTCATTTTTGGGGCTATGTGGATGGAGGATGCCAGCCAAGTAGTACCGAGGGATCCAAAGCCTTCAGGATCAAGTTCACTTACAGGGTTGGGATATAAGATGTTCCTCTTACAGCATTTTGATATTGGGCCAGTACACAATATGAACAGACAGTTTTTTGTCTAGTCTGTATCCTCAGTACTTGACATTTTAGGGGAAAGAAAATGGAAACCAAGTCAGATTATTAAAAGCATAGAACAGATAGCGATAGAAATTAGACATATCAAAACTTAAGACAGAGGAGGATGGTAAGAGACATCAGGCATTCTGAAAATTCATTCCAGCCTTTTAGTCATAAAAGGAAGGGCAGAGATGCTAGTCTGTTACTTCCTGGTTTGGAAGGATGTTGCCATATCATACTGAGATATCTGTGGTATTTACCAACCTTTTTGCTTCTGCCTTTACTGAAAATTCATCACATTAAAGTGATTCTATCAGTCAAAGAAGCAAAAGGCTATTGCAAAAAGTAAAAAAAAAAAAAAGCTCCCTATAGATCACTGTAGGTATGACAGAAAGTAGTTTTCTGCTTCCTAACTTCCTTCAAGTTAGGAAGCAGAAAAAGCTTTCAAAGACTAGTATAGCTAATGAGCGATTGGAATCATTTGACCAGGGAAATTGTGGAGTTTTCATCTTTGAACCTTTTTGAGGACTGCTCAGGCAATTTGTCAGGAGTAGTTCATGACAGGAATAGCATCTGTCACAATGTGACTCTGACTTGGGGCAGAAGGAAAGTCTAGGTGATGCTCTTGAAGCTCCTTCAGTTCTTATTTTTCTATGACTTTTATAGCCTACTCTTATTCAGAAAACTAATAAACAAAATCATAGCTACTGGCTTTTTGTTACATGCAAACCTGCAATCTCCAGAATTCCTGATTGCCTTTGGGAAGCATTATATGGCTATTGTAGCTATGTCAATAATTTTTATATCACCTGTGGGACAAGTTAGCATTTGTAAACAAACATATTGTCAGGCAAATTTAAATCAGTCTTTCCTTTGACTTCAAGAGGAACTCAATTGCATCATGTAGATTCAGACAACAAAGTTGGCAGCTGGTCTCCCAGGGCTCTCTTTGTAGTCAGCACAGAGATGGGCACTTTCAGGAAGCAACTGAGAGCATGGGACTAATTTATGTCCTCTGAAGACTAGCCAAATAACTGAGCAGGTTATTAAAGTAAATTAAATTGGAAACCAGTAGTTGGAGAGTGTTAACACTCTCCTTCCATTCTCCTTCCTACCTTCATAATGCCTAAATTACTAAGCAATAAATAACCAATATTTAAAGGGAAGATATGAACATATATTGTGGAAAAAATGGCATTAAATTAAGCACATCCACAGAGTTTAAAGATTTTGCTGCAATCTCTCCTCCCATTTCTGTGCCACATATAATATCAGGGTAGCAAGCTAGCTGCTTTCCCTTACAACTCAATGTGAAAAAATTCTGCGATAGGCTGGCTATGTAAATATTTAGCGAAGAGCAAAAGAAAGCAAACCTACTCTATTTTGGCTCCCAGTCAGAGCGGTAGTAAAAATAAGATAGTGTTAAATAAATATGTTTTAGGACTTCTTAGACATGTTTTATAGTAAGAATAAAGTAAACACACTTGGCATGATTTCTTTCAAGGCTTTTTGAGATATAGATTCTCACAGTTAAGTTACAGAACAAAATCAAACACAGAAAAAGTTTTCTCTAGCCTTCAGCAGCTTCCTGCTCTGCATCAATTAAAATTATCCTAGGATCAGGAGTTCTCCTGTTTTCGTCCATAATGTTCAATATCCTTTTCTTATCTAACAAGGTCTAGCTGAGTAACTCCTGAACACTGAGGCAATATTGATGAGTGAAAACATAATATTTTCTTCTTAGTATCCATTTAAAACAATTGTTCAGAAGATACTCAAGTAGCCTTCTGCACATGGTGGGATTGTGTAAAGAATAAGAATGAGGTTGTGGCTGAATAGCACAAGAAAGAACCCAGGACTGCCTTGTTAGTTGGTTGGTTTGTTTGCTTGTTTGCTTTTACAGGTTAGGTGTATCATAATTTCATCAAATTTTAAAAATCTTATATATATTCCATCTCACTATTTCAACTGGATATCACATTTCATTGAAATGTTTATTCAGCACAGCCTCACTAAGCCTTGGGATAACCAGTCTCCCAGTGAACAGTGAAAACTGACAGTTTAATAGAAAAATAAAATGTTTGCTATGGACAAATAATGGAAAAGTCTGCACAATTTTCAGGGACTATAGCTGGAACTGTGATGATAATTAGAACGGCTAAGTACAGCCATGAGACAGTTTTGACCCATTTAATCAAAAGGACGTGTGTCTTACTAATACTGTCATTACTGTGTAAGTTAATCTAAACATCCATATTTATCCTTTCTTAAATACTCTTTAAATACATAATTCATACTGATGCAAAAATATTTAGTTATTTAGCTTGCGGTATGAATGCAGTACTAAAATTTTAGTTTTCTTTTTTTATTTTATTTTCTTGTCAACAAGCTTGTGAATCTTTGCCACAGTGACAAAAATGTCTTTCATGGTAGTTACCTTCGGAGTCTCCCTTGTGCTGAGGCTTCAACAGGCACCAGAAAGCCAAGTGCTGCATATTGAGGGGTTTATTGCACCCTGCTGCTGCTGCTGCTGCAAGGGGAAGGATTGTTTCTCCCCAAGTTCTCTCATAAAAGGATATTGCTTCTGGACTGATGGCATGCTAGAGCCCTGCAGAGTTATGGAGGTTAACAACTTCCAAAGCTTAGATAATGCTGCAGGAATTGGTGCTGAATATATAATTCATGTATGGATTCTTATGACTAAAAAAAATACACAAAATTTGTGTAGTTTTACAGTTTCAAGCTACCATTAAAGATGTCATTTTTGCCTAGATATTTCTTTTGGTACCATGGCCTTTCCCAGAGGCTTGATGGAAGTATAATAGAAACTTGATAAACGGATCAGTCCATTGTTTTCAATCTTTTCAGATGTTTCCTTCATTATGCCAGACACATTGCTTTGCAGCAGAAAGCTGCAAAGTGCAAATTTTGTTATCTCTCACAAGACAAGGTGTGCAATTCAGAAAACCGTGTGGATCCACATTTGACCCAAAGAAAATAATTCCCATGATGTTTATTTTTGTTAGAATGGGACACACATCAATAGACACACTTAACTAAACCCCCCCCCCCCAAAAAAAAAAGAAAAAAATGAAATCTGTGAAGAATTTCAAAGAAACCAGTTATGGAATACACTATATGCAGTTTTTATCATAGATGGGACAGCTAGAATACTGACTACCTCTTCCTGACTCCCACTGGTATCCACTAGATGCATTTGTTTAGTGCTGCTTACTAATGTATTGCTGCCACTAGCTGTTCTAATAGCAACAGCCTAAACAGAAGCAGTGTCAACAACCACTCTGTGAAATTTCCCTGTGTCTGAATATAGACTACTGTTGTATGCAAAACAGTAAATGGTGTTCACTACTGAATGATATAAAAAAGGATTGCACAGGAACATTCAAACATTTAGTAATTAACTGAAGAGCTTGGGAGTTATTTGACACAAAATTAATAAAAATGACAACATGGAGAAATTCTATTTCCTGCTCTTGTGTTATGTAACCTTTTTCCTGTTTAGAAATTAGGACACAAGAAGTTACTGAATTGCAAAGTAGTTCAGTTGGCACTTGCATACGAATATAGGAACACTGGCTATAATAACCTACTAGTATAAAGGTTACTTGAAAAGTCCTGTCGTTATCTTCTTGTGTGGTTGTCACAAATGTCTTCATATAAATATGTGGAATGAATAAAGTCATTTTAAGAAGATTGAAAGAGCTTTTTCTTTCAACGTTTGCTTATCCTGAAATGCCCAGCTTTTAGCAGACACCTGTTTTCTTACCTGAAATCTTTAAATAATTTGGTTTTTAGCTTTGTATTTTACTGAGGTATGCAGCTGTGGATTTTTGGTTCAACCTTTTAGAAAGAAACCCAGAGCCTTATAGTTTTGTTTCATTCAAAAATGTAGAAGGCATCACCCTACAGAACTGGCAGCTTTTCTACTTCAAAGCTCATAATTTAGTCAAGTCCTCTAATAGAGCTATATTTCATATATGCTAAAAATACTCTTTATGCTTGTGTTACTCCTCAGAGAACCTGAAGATGAAAATAAAGTCATTTATTGCATAAGGAATAGTGACTCTATTGGCCATTAACCTCAATAACTTGCATAGACTGGAATGGGGCATATAAAACAGTCATAGTAGTGTGATTTGACAGTACAAGATATTTATTCAAGCCAAAGTATTGCTTATAGAAAGGAACTCACCGATATCTGTGCTCACATTACTCTGCACTTCCATCTTCTCCAGACAGATAATTTGTTTTCTGCTTCATACAATATTTGAACATAATGCCCCAGGTAACTTATTTTCTTACAAAAATTTCCTCTTCTCCTACAATAATAGTACTTAAAAGAAAATGTTATGCCATATTAATTTACAAATGAATTTTTGTCCATTAGCATTGTGCTTAAGACTTTAAATGTAAGTATAATAAATAACTACTGGGACATACATTTTACTCATTATATGAAGAACACTTTGCTAAAAATTAAACCATTTTCATATATATTTTGCATGAAAGACCATACCAAAATTTCTATTTTTTTAAACTGCTGAGAACTATATTAGCTTTTCAAAACAAGAAAAAGGAGAATGCTTCCATGACTAACTTCCTCCAAGCCTCTGGTTGAAAATAAATATCAGTTTATCTGTTTCTGAAATTTTATGTAAATGCATGCAGCTCCAAAATATTTTGGAAAAATGAATTGTCGCTGTTGAGCAGCTAGCAGAGTAATGAATGCATCGGGTCTCAGTGGCAAGAAGGAATGACCTTTATTGTTTTGATTTCATCACATTTATAGAGTTCTCAAAAGTCACTCAGATTGGTCAGTCAGAAGCCTTCCCCCAGGCCTGATTGGCCAGGCCTGCACTGTCCAAGTTCTGGGACACTGTTCCAAAACATCCAAACTTTATCTTTATTTACAAAAACACAAGAAAGCTTCCCATGGGAAAAACTGTGCTAGCCACAATGAATTATCTGCTGGAGCCCAGTGATACAAATCCTCTTTGCTGCTAGGTACGCTTCCAAATCTGCCAGAATTGGGCTGTTTATAGATAATACTTAAAAAAAAAAGTGCTGTGTGAAAATACCATTGTGTAGATTATAAATTCAAACACTCAGAAGTTGGAATATGTCAGTTTAGTTAAATTCACTCTGCCTCCTCTTTTGAGTCACTTTTATGGTACAGTTTGAGTGTGGTGATGTACAGTTCTTACATCCATTATTGAAAGTATCCATTCATCTACTGCTTGCTTAGCACTGTCTCAGTCTTGAATTCCTTTCTTTGACAATTTTTATGATTTTTAAGATCTTAAACTTCTAAGACTTTTGTCGAGACCTAAGAGTTACCCACAGCTTTTTGCAAATGCTCCAAACATCTTTAGTCCGAACAAAATTCACATGCTTAGTTCTCCATACACATATATAGAATGCCAAAATGATAGAATAATTTGGTTTGGAAGGGACCTTAAAGATCATCTAATTCCAATCACCCCAACAGGGGCAAGGAACCTTCCTCTAGACCAGGTTACTCAGATTCCCATCCAACCTGGTCTTGAACACCTCCAGGGCTGGCAAACCCACAGCTTCCCTGAGCAACCTGTCCAAGCACCTCACCACCCTCATAGTAAAGTTTCCCCTAATACCTAATCTAGATATACCCTCCTTCAGTTTAAGGCCATTCCCCTTCTCCTGTTGCTACATGTCCTTGTGAAGTCCCTCTCCAGCCTTCTTGAGCATATCTAGTAAATTGGCAAAGTCTTAAGTCAGTGAAAACAGGATTTTATTATAGATTTTTGTCAATTTCTGTTACACTAGAGGGTAGACAATGAGTTCTTCAAAGGCATGGAGGCACAGTCATATAACCCAGACAGGCATGTAAAGAACGTAAATTTTGTTTGCCTGTATGCATTTAATCTACGAGGTTTATGCTAGCTAGCATCGCTCATGAGGTTAAGAGTTGCAGAATTTTAGCATTATTCATGCAATGTAACACATGGCTGATTCACTGAATGTGTCAACATTGACAGAGGACTCAGAAATTTTTGGCCTGCATAACTCCAGAACTGGAAACGAAAAAGATGTGCCAGGAGATTGTCTCCTGTTCACTCAGAGGAACAGTTATAAATAGCAACATATAATGGACTGGTATCACTGCAACATGTCACAAATTATCTGTTTGACACTGTTTTTAACACTGACATAACTTTGTCCAACTGGGTTCTGCTCCACACAAAGATAACTACCCATGATTTTTAAGATAATGACTTGCCATTTAGCACTTGAAATGCCATAGTTTGATTTTGTAACACATAAATCTAATTCAGAGAGCTTGTCCTTCTGAAATCAGATGAGGCATTGATTTAAGGTGTTTGTCATTAAACATATGAAAAAAATTGCAGCAGCTTTGAAAGGATTTTCCTTGAGCAAACAGGTCTCCATCGTGGAACATACGCAAGATGAGTTCAGCTCAATTCAGCTTAGGCAACCCCAAA
Organism: Lichenostomus cassidix; assembly: GCF_008360975.1. Lineage (NCBI taxonomy): Eukaryota > Metazoa > Chordata > Aves > Passeriformes > Meliphagidae > Lichenostomus > Lichenostomus cassidix. The sequence goes on along the minus strand of NC_139480.1, from coordinate 35,561,243 downwards.
TAACTCTCTCTTCCTTTGCAGAGTATCTAGGGAATTATCTGAGTTCTTTAACTTACGTCCTAACCAATTCATTGATGGCATTTAGAGTGGATAAGATCTGCAGCGTTCAGAGGATCTGACATGCCTCTTGTGCTATAAGGTCACAGCATAGGTGAGAAATTACTTAGCAGCTTGACATCTTGCAAACTGAGATATTAAATTTAAAGTATTCAAGGAATAGCATTGTTGGAGGTGGTCCTTATCTTTATGAACTTACTCCTGAGGGTGGGCCTTTTAATTTTTGTGGAACCCCTCACAAGAATTAGTAGGCTCCAGCATAAAGTCTGCCTCACCTGACATTAAAAATGTGGCCATTTTTAGTTTAAATGTTTGTAATAGCTCTGCTTGCAAAATGAACAGTAAAACTTCTAGGATAAAACTTACATTTATGCAATGGTTTGCAAAATTATGCTGTTTCATACTATACATGATTGCAACAATTCAGTGGCGTTCAATTTACTGGAACTATATTACTTTACAAATTATGCTCCTTTCTAAAATAGCTAGGTTGTATAGAGGCCAGGAGACATTTGCTATGTTGTATCAAAATCATAATTAATATTAAACAAAGATGTCTCCAGAAGCATAATACATCATTGGTTTAATCCATTTATCAGAGAATGGTCCTGTGCAAATGAGCCTTTCTTTATATACTTATATACATTGCAAATTTTCTTAAAGTGTTAGCAGAGTCTTCAGGAACTCCCAAGTGTACATTTAACATTCCAGATTCATTGTATCTGGCATTTGGACAACTGTTGTCTCTAAAAGCAAGTAATGTGAATCATCACAACAATGATTCTTTAGGGAATACTTCTTTCTACCATGATGGATTCTATTTTTCTGTGAAATTTTGAAAATTGAACTGTTTGTGGTAATTGGGTTTAAACTCCTCCACTCCTCCAAACAGAATTTGTTTATGTACATGCAGTTGGAGCACATCTGCACCCAGTTAACTGCTTTCAGTTAGCTAAATCAGCTGCTTTCAATAATTACATGCACTATCAGAGCATATGTGAGTTCCTGAATCACATTTACTTTTTAAAATGTTACATCTATATGTAAACTTATACATTTTTTTAAACCAGTGTAGTAGATAAAATTCCCATATTCATGGTTTCTTAAATTAGCTTTCACAGAATTTATACACTTCTTTAGGAGATATGTAGCATATGTCATATTGATCCCAACAGATTTTAGGAGCAGGCTTGTGGCAGTACTTCCAGAAAAGGCCAATGCAAATACACACCAACTCAAGATGTGTTTCTGCAAGCAAAATACCTCATTAAAAAATACTTTGCAAAGGGAGGCACAGCACATGAGAAAGTGTATTTAACTCACCTCTCCAAAGTGCCACCTATGCCATCAACACAGAGAGATAAGAAAGAAAATTACTTAGGAAAAGTCCACACTTTTCTCCCTTGTGCTTTTAATTCTTTTCCAGAGAGGAAAATTCATATGAAACCAGAGAGGGTTTTAGGCTCAGGGTTCTGCAACCAGGCCATAAATAAATAAATAAATAAATAGCCAGCTAAATTATTAATAAATTAATTAATGTTTTAATTCTTGTTACTGTTCAGTCTGGCTTCTTTTGGTTTCATGTTGCATGGTCACCAATCCAAATACCTTCCCATTAAGCATAAACTTTAGACTGTCCTGAATGCGACAACAGTACAAAACAAAACAACAAAAAAAAGCAAAATCCTTAACTCTTTTAGTTCTGGATGGCTTATACCACTCCAAAAATAGTCAGGATCAACAAATTCCTAAGTATCTGGTCAGTAAAATTTTGTATGTTTCATTGTAAAAATTGAATTTGAAATACAAGCCCAGACTTCTTAAATATACCAGCTTATTTTTTAAAAGCATTGTAATGAACCCAATATGACAGAAAATAAAACAACGTGGCTTGTAAAGTAGAAAACAGTTAAACACCAATGAAATCCTTGATTTCAGAGGAACAACATTATTTCATTTATTCCCCTGGAATTTAAAAAAAAAGGAGATAAATGTGTCAAAATGATACGCCTAAATATGATGCTATACTTGCATTTGAAGGCTTTGAGTTTTCTTCTATAAACAATATACCAAGAATAGTAACAGAATGATATCAAAACACACACCTTTTTAAACATCTTCACAAAGATACTGCTCCTAAAATTCATTATTTTAACTTTGAAGGCTTTTGTTCTATCAAATCCTGACTTTTGTGTGTTGTTCTCCCAAACAACAGTGGTTTTGAATTTGTGTTTGAATAAAGCATCACGAAAAATGTAGGTTTGTCTATAGAATGTGAAAAGAATCTCAACTGCATTTCATATTTGATGAATGAGAAGCTGCCTAGTTGTCAGAAAGGCTTCTTTCTGACACTTCTAATATGATGCACCACACTTGGACCATGGCAGGTTGGAGGGTTTGCATATGAATGGACTTGAAGATCAGAAAGGACTGATGTGATCATCTTGTCTGACCTTCTGCACCACAAGTGGCAAGCACCCTCAGAAACAGTATTAGTGCTAGAACTTGAAACATCTTTCACCTTATTTTGAAAACAGAATTTTAATCTCCCTTGAGAAGTCTGTTTCAATGTGTAATTGTACTTCCAGCTTGGGAGTTGTGTCTTATTTAATCAAGTCATTGGATCTATCTGTACCTTTGCGTGGCATACTGAGAAATCTCTCTTTACCTGTCTTTTCCATGTATAAGTACCAGAGTAGCAAGTATGTTCTTGATCTTCTTTATAATAACAGGAAAACAAGAGTCGATATCAGAAGAGCAGGCCAATGTGCTGTGATCTAAGATGAAAAAAGAAATGGCATCTTTATGTAGAAGACTCATTTCTATGCCGTTTAGAAATATTGTTGAGAAATCAAAATAGGCACCAGTGATATGACACCAGGAAAAATCCACAGATATCTGGAGATTTTTTAGTACAGAGAAGGAACAGAGAAAGTATATGGAGGTTCTTCACAGAAATTGCTCTCCTAACAATGTAAAAGAAAAGCATATTGAAGTTGCATCTTCGGTTAGGTAAAAAGCGTTCCAAGGACATTTTCTTTCACAGAGTCATAGAAAAGAAATCTGGTGCAACACAAAACTATTCGATTATCCTTTTTCTAATACATAAGTTAAAAAAAAAATCCATAGGTAGAGAGGCAATAATTCTAAAGTTTGACCCAAAGTCCTTGACCTAAAAGTGCTTGCCTCTTTTGAACAGTTTTTCATCTCGAATGCTTTCATCCTCTTTTTCACCTTAAAAGAGAGAGAGCATGAACTCAACTTATAGTGGTAAATATTTCTTGGAACATGAAAAGTCAATCATGCAATCACTGGCATCAAACACATTTAGCATGAGCCTTAAAACACAGAGACACCATGTCACCCTCATAATCTAATTTTGAATCCTTCTGGATGAAAGTAATTATCATTATTTTTGCATTTTATCCTTTTAGAATGTTTCCCCTAGGGTATGGCACTAATTGACTTTTCTATAACTGCAACAGTATTTTTATGCATTACAAATCATAATAATAAATAATCATTATAATCATAATGTTTACAGCTGGGAATACTTTAGTTAAAGGTCAATTTTTGTTCAAAAGGTATGTAGTTACACGTTGTCAAATTTACAATTAAGAATATAAAATGAAATTAAACTTCCTTTTATCTCAAATGTTCTCCCTGAAATTATTCCAGGACCAGTAGAGTAAAAAACATAAGGAAACTCACCTTCTGAAGTTAGGTTTTGTGTGTTGTGTGTTGAAGCTTTGTGAAGGACTATTACACTCTAAAAATAATATTCTAGGGGAAAAAAACAGAGAGAAAACAAACTGAAGAAATTATTTAAACCTTATATTATTACTAAAATCATATTTTAAAATTCTTTAAATTATTTAAAACTTTACTATTGAATGGAAAAAGTATTCAGGGGTGGTATTCAGTGCAAACGACATGAGCACATCTAATTCACAAGTTTTTTGCTTTTTCCCATCTTTATTACATTTTAATCACCTAATTATCTCAAGCTAGCTTTTAGGTTTTAAGAGAAGTCATTCCTTTTTCAAGGCATCGACACTTCACCAGTTGCCATTGTATCTGAAATCTGCACACTGGAATATAAAATACCAAAAGACCCTTTCAAACCAGTATTTTGTTCCAGTATGGTGTTATTTCCATGTTCTATTGTCATTTTAGAAGGTGAAGTCACTAGATTAATCACCAAACTGGGAGAGGAAAGCTGAAACAATTTTCACTGCTTAGTTCAAATCCACAAAACAGTATGGTAATTAATGTAAATTTAAAATGTATTATAGAAGAGATTTAAAATTAAAAAAAAAAACCAAAAAATAAACATCAAGATGAGTCTATCAGTTTTTAGGGTATTGTCTGGGTTTTATAACTGGTTTATTCTACATTTTTCCAATATTTACTTCATAACTTAGGGCAAATGCCCTGAAGTGGAGGTGATACAGCAACAATTCTGAAAATATTATAGCCCGGATATGCATTACGGGAGAGCTGCCAGAGAGGACAGCTACAACAGAATAGAGCAGAGCCTCTGCCAGATGTCAGTTTTCTGAATACAGATCAAGTTGTGGGAAGGAGTTCTAGAGATTCTGACCAAAAGTTTGTGAAAAACACTTATTTCCATTTAAAACATTTATTTCTGCAAAATCTACAGTTTGAAAATGAAATATAAGAGTTCTGAGAATTTGAATGGAAAATTCAACTGAAGTTAAAGCCAAGCTGGATATGCTGTAGGAACACAGAATCTGCTAAAGTGCATGGCAAATGGATTTTCTTTCTTATTTATAATTGATGTGTTGAATATAATTGTGCTGTGCATTTGGCTAATCATAGTGCAATCTGCTTCATATTGGTTTGTCTGACACCATCATGGCTGTAACTTCTACATATTGTTTAATAAAATTGCTGATTTTCACTCTTTGGAGAGCCTCTTGGTGTCAGCATATTTTAAATTTACTGTGATTACTGCTCCAGGAATAAGGCATAACTGTGTATAAGTATCTAAAATATGAGAAAATGGGATTCAATAATTGGCTGCTACCACTAATGTTGCTCTGATTTTAGACACTGAGCTGTATCTTTTATTTACACAAATGATTTTAAGCTCATGAGCCCTATTCTCTGGCCAGTAGAGGATACACTCCCTCCTCTTCAATTCCCTTCAAAGTGATGCAAAAGTCAATAAAATCTCAGCAAATCTATGTTCTTTTCCTTCAAAAAAAGGGATTTTTCCAGGGTCATAAAAAGAGGGTGGAGGAGGTGACGAATTCCCACACAAAACAGTGAGGAATTGCATACATTATACAACAGCCGCACCATGGGCCCTAGAGATCAAATGTTTTCATATTTTTCAGAAAATCCTGAAGAACCTTTTCTGGAGATTGCATTTACCAATCAACCTCTCCACAGAAGTCACAACAGAACAACACAAACCATTACAGCAGTCCATTTCACATCTCTGAGAACGCTTGAGCAAGCATATGGTGTGCCTTTTATGCATCCAACCAGGAGCATTACTACATTAAAATAAAAGGGTCACTTTCACTGTGATCCTCTTAATTGCAATATCTTCCAGCAATGTTGTGTTGGAAACAAGGTCATCAAATGGCCTAATCAGCTCATCTTCCCTTTGGGAAAAGTGCATGTAATTCATTCAGGTATAAATGAAGCGGCAACTAGAGGAGATACAAGTGCTTGGAGACAATGGGCTATGTAAAAAAAAAATTAACTTCAAAGAACATGGCCAATTTTACACTGTTTATTTTGCTATAAATCTGCCTTATTTTGAAGAAGAAAATGTAGCATCAATGTGGGCAGGCTCATCTCACTTAAGTTCCCGTAAAGAGTCCCCTCTTTTCCTGATTTTGTGAGGAGAAACAATCTCTAGGCTGCCAAAATGAAAAGTGATCCTAGTGACAGGCTGATGGCATCCTTGTTGCATTCTGTTAGTGACTTTCACTTCAGAATTAAACCTGCAAGGCTAAGCACTTTGGGTCACACTACATAACTGAAAAAAATGAATTGATGGATAGTTATACTTGAGCACTAGCAAAAGGTGAGAGTGATGGTAAGTGTAATAAGTTTCAAACACCAGGAACATACAATTGTTCTGAAATCCCATTATGAAGATGTATTATTATTGGGTTCTGCTGTTGCCTCAGTAAGAGAAAGAATATAAAACACAAATCAGTGGGCAAAAAGGTTGGGACGAAATCTTAAGACGTCCGTTTTCTAAACAAACTCACAAATCACTTCCTTCACCTGGAAAGACAGATGCACCATTTTGAAGAGCCCCAAGAAAGAGGATGTAGAACACGTCTTGCTGTTTTAGACTTCACAACCTAACTGGAGAAACTTGCATTGTGCCAATAGGCATAGCAAACAACTCACTCAACTTCTCTGCCAATATGGCAATTTGCATAGCATTACCCATAATGCTTCAAATTGTGCCTTTGCTTTGAAAACAGATTTAATTGAGCCTTGCTGAGCTGCATTAATGTGTCTGTTTAAATTGAGCAAATCTAATTAGCTCACATGAAAGTTATGCCACCTCTGGTGCAGCAAAGCTAATGCAATTAAAGTCAGCCAGATGTATTGAGTATTGTAAACATGCAGTCTGACTGGTGGAGAATAGCTCAGTATTCATCAGAGACTGGACAGTTTTGTAACACATTAACAACAGCTGCACTCTCTACAGTGCACAAGTATATATTGGGCTGTATATATGACTATTTTGAAATTCCAAGGTTTCTGCATTCTTCAACAATACTTGTTATAAGATCAGAAAAATTTCATCTATGTGTGCCAACCCAGGCCCAGTTTTGGGGTTTTTTCAATTAGATCTCTACTTGTTTATACAGCATTGCTACAAAATCAATATTTACTGAACATTGCACAGACAAATACTATTTATACTGGAAATAATTTCTAAACTCCTTGACTATTTACATGACTTTATGAACTGGATTTCTAAAAAAGATAAAACAGGACAGTATATAAATGGATAACTGGGGAAATGCCAAGATGCACTTCAAATATAGTCAGAAGATACTTAATAGGGAAAAAATATATATATTTTTAGATGACTAATTATTTTCACTACTCACTACTTTGATCAGATACCATGTCCTAGTTCACTGTTATCTATAAACAGGTTAGCACTTCAGAGGCTCAGATGATGTCTGATACTAATTTTTTTTTTTAATACAGATCTCAGTATCTGGTCCTGTAGATGTCATGTAAAAAAAAAAAAAAAGGATTTATAATTCTTGAAGAAATTACTTCAAATCAGGCTTTTTCTTTGAAAACCTCACTTAGGAGAGGTGCAGAGCTGGCTGCACGTCTTCTTTGCAGTCATTTTCTGTTTTTGCTTTGCATTCTCCTCCCAGTATGCCAAGACGACTGAAAAAAATTTGGCTTCTTCCCTGGTGATTGATAATCTTCTTCGTCCTTATTTATTAAATTAAGCTTTAATTGCTCTCAATGTTAATTAAGTCCCATGTTTCACATTGTGGAAAAGACACTCAGTGGAAAACAAGATATGTTACCTTCTCCTAATTCTTCTTAAATCTTGAACATACCATTTCCGAACTTCTCAACTTTCCTGTCTGTAAAATGGACATAGCATTACCTAAAGAAATTATTAATTTGGTTTCCCTGTCATTCCACACCCAAGAAGGTCTGAGATATAAAAACTATCGAACAAAAATAACATGTAAAGTTTAATTGTGTGAAGTAGTAGTTTAAATATAAATTAGAAAAATATGTATTCACAAAACATCCTGGGTATGTATTTTTAAAAATATCTTTTGAGAGTAGAAACAACACCTATAAAAATAGGGAAATTTAATGAGGAATTAAATTGGTAAACACTAAAAACCTTTACACATAAGGAAGAAAATAAATATGTTCAACAGAAAGTTTTCTGTATTTAATATAGCTGTGTACATCAAGTTCTAGACTCTTTTATTTTGTGAGGGTTTTTAAAGGTAACAAGATAGCAGCAAAAAACAATTTAAATATTTCTTTACTGGGTATTTAGATTTTTCTATGAGTTTTCACTACAGAAAAAGGAAATATTTGAGGAATGTTTGGTGTAACACATAATTTCTTTCCCTGCTGCTTTTCCTGTCTGATGTCCTGAGACCCTGAAATAAGTGACAACAACTTAAAAGCTGCTCCAAAGGCTTTGTCCAATTATCTGGTATTTTGTTACCCCATGCTGTGATGCTCCCCTCAACACACAGACATCTTAAGGAGAGGCCAGGGTACCAGAACAGTCTTTCCACCCCTCCTGTACTGAGGGTTTTGTGCACTTACTTCCCTCCCACCCCTCTTCTCCTAGACCAGGTCATAGCAGAGGGTTTGCAGTGGTACAAGGGTAGCAAGCAGTTGATTCCTTGAATTAAATTGAGTTATACTTTGTTAGAATGAAGGAAGAAAACATGGGCAGGGGAAAAGGGCAGATTTTTGGGATTCCTTTGTTTGTTTGTTTCAGCTGCTGGACATAGTACAGATTTCTTTGATATTCTTCCTCTTAATTTTGTAAAAGTACCCTCCTGTTGGGCATTAACAAATTTGCATTACCAGAAACTATTAACTGGTTTGACCATCTTTTAAAAGTCACCATTTTAAGAGATGTTAAAATGATTGACACTTCAAAGAGGCATAGAATAATTTGGGTTAGAAGGGACGTTTAAATGTCATCTAGTCCAACTGCTCTGCCATGGCCAGGACATCTTCATCTAGATTTAGAGATTGTGATTAGATTTTCTGTCACTGGAGAGCAAAGACCATCTTCAAGAGTGGAAGAGTAAAGATTACGTTATGTGGGGCTTTTACATCCACCATTCTGGCAGCCACTTGATATATCTCTGACTTATGTAGGAGTGAGTGTCACGATATACTAGTGCCATTTCTCAGTTGCAGTTTGTTCCAGGAACTGAACTTCTGTTGGTGTGTCCTGCACAAGAACTGGTAAGACTGAGTTTGCTCCAGACCTCACACCTGAACAAAGACTTGTCCAACACAAAAAGTAATTAAATATCATCATTGTCTGCTAATATATCTGTAGAGGTCACTCTCAGTTTACATATTTTGGCTGTAACAATTTGAGTCACCTTGCTATGTGATTCTAATTAGAAGATTGCAAATTTACAAACAAATCAGGGTGTCAAGTCAGCCTGTCACACTGATTATAAGTAAAGTATAGAAGATAAATTGATTAAGCATTAGTTATAAAAGCAGAACAAAGTACCACATCAGGCACTAGACTAAAGCACAATAGGCAGGTAGAAAGGAAGAGAGCAGTGATATCGGTTAGAAGAAACTGGAGAAATAAGTGTCAAAAACAGCATAAACTGACAGAGTAACATGGATAACATGCAACAAACTCAGATCTTTTTTATTGGCAGCAAGTACATAATATCTGAAAATAAAACTAAAACCTTAGTTTACTAAAATCAATTTGCAAAGCAGCCTTTGGGACTTGTGCTCATATCATTAGAGAAGATTTACTTTTGCAAGATGTATCAGATCTTGGCAATCACATTAGTTATTAAAACAACACATTAAGTTATTTAAACAGCGCTTTCTCTGAGAATGTGAGAGTGCATGTCTAATACAGGTAAGAGAAAATAAAAATAAAATTAGCTTTTCCTAGCAGATGCAAAATTTGGAACTTTACATCTAGTTCAAGGCAGTAATCCAAGTAAGAACAAGTTAAAAGTCCCATTATCTCTATTCCAGAGCTAGGAGCAATATCAGCTTCAGTTGTACAAGGCTAAAACTAATTGTAATTGGGTTGGTCAGTTGGAAACCTTGCTGGTGATGTTTTGACAGAAGGCTCTTTCTGTAAAATAAATAGATGAAATAAAAAAAAAAAATACAGTACAACTTGAACTGAAATGGTATAGGGAAAGATAAGCTATTGGAATTAATCTCTTTGCAAAAGTTTTTAGTATTACTATCAAAATAATCACATATTTTAAACCTTAGATTTTTAAAATATGAATAGGTAAAAAATTAAGAAGGACATTTGGAAATGGAAATACAGCTTTAAGTGATCCAAAATACATTTACTTCCATCCCTCAAGATTTTGGTTCATCTTTGAGAATGAAGAAAAACAGCTCCAAACATGTATCCCCGGACAGCTTTTTACAGCAGTTCTGGTTTAAATATAACCTCAAGTAGGTCAATGGGCTTATCACAATTTTAAATAAGCTCCATCTAGATTTTTGTTATCCCTTATACTGTTTATAGAAGTTATTCAGTGGTTTTTTTTTTACTCTTCTGTGCAAGGATGTTCTCTGGAGGCTATTCTCCCTCTCTAAAACTTGTATTCATGGTTTTGTTAAAAGGAACACTCCCAGAGAAACTATGAACACCACAACCATATAGATGTAATTTCTGAGCTTTTTCTGCCCTGAGAATTTCTGATCATCACAAGCCACACAACATCTAGAAAAATAATTGCTCACCATACTGAACAAATAATTTTCAAAAATACCTGAAGTCTTCAGAATGTGAAAAATCTTTTAAAGTAAACACCTCCATTCTACATGCCTTTCCTTGCACACCATATGACCATTACAAGGTCTAACTACTCCTTAGCCAGTAGTTACCTAAAACAGCATTTTCCTCATTTGAGCTCCTAAATATCCCTACCTTCATGTTTAAGACACTAAACAAAGTCCCTACTCTCATTTTCATAGTCCCATTCTAATCAGAGGGACTGCTTGGTGGTTCCCAGGTGCATCCTAGAAGAGAAACAGCATATAACTGCTTTGACTTTAATGGAATGAGTTTTTCATAAGTACAGCAAATATCTGTTTTAAAGCAAGAGACAAGAAAATATTGGGTTGATTTTTTTCTAGGTTACTAGTAGTTCTGACTTCTCCAGTTTGGAAATGCTGTTCTTGAATCTCTATCATTTCCCTAACAGTACTTTAAAGAGATATACAAGTCTCTCCTGCATCTCTTTTTTTCTTTATGTGGAACTTGTAGATACTTGAAAGCTCTCTTAACAGGGTAATTATTGCTTATAATTTGCTGGCTACTGTAATGCTCTGAGAGACACTAGAAATAGAAAGAATGCACAGCAGCTGAGGCCAGGCAGTATATGCCTTTAAACACCACCAAGGGGATTAGCTGTGTCCAAAGGAAGAAAATATATATAAAAGCTCCATACAAGATTTGCCAAACAGCTATATAAAGTTAAGGCTTCTTTTTGCTTTAGTCTCCATTTTGTGTGCTATTTCCCTGATGATACACTGTATTGCAGAAGTATCCAGGCTATGACAAGACCAGGGTTTTTTTCCAGCTTAACTTTCAGAAGAAAGGAAATTTTTAATGGGAGACTGCAGACTGGCTCTTGTTTTTGAATGTCCCTCAATAACCAGTGCCTGTGTTACAGTCATTTCACTGGCTCTACATAAACCCAGCTAAAGGGACTGGAGACTTTCAAATAATGTGTGGGTTTGTGCATGTCAGAGAGCAGATGCTCTCTGTGAGCTGTCTGGTGGGTTGTGAAAGAAATCTCTGAAGGGGAAGGATGAGGCAAAAACTTTCATTGTCAGAAAAATAAGCCTCTGCTTTAGACTGTTAGAAGAGGTGAGACCTACCACAGGGTACAAGTCAAGGCTGTATCCTCTCAAAGACTTATGGGCACGTAGAGCTTTTAAAACCAACAGTGACTGTAATTCAGAAACCTTTTTTCTAAGTCTTTCCTCCTGTTGTGCTGCCAGACTGGGTCAATTAGGAAGCTCAAAACAGCTGCAATGGGAGTCCTGAAAGGATGTATAGGGAAGTAGGAGCTCAGTAAGCTGAAGTATCACATCCAAGGTTTATGATGACTACTGAGACTTGTATCCTCAAAAAGGAGAAAAGGTGCCAGGACTAAAGCCTAAAATGTGTCTGGAATGCTCAGAAATTAATATTGGTCCTGATATCAGAGTAGAATGCAGGCTTTGCAGTTGGCTGTTCTCTTTCTGTAAAGTGGTGCAAAAGTGCTTGAGAGAGAAGAAACCTGTTGGTCCTATATGTTAAGCCCACTTGGGCCTCCACTTGCTGGGAATAATTATAAGTTTGGGTTGTGAGACCTAAATATTGAGAGAATAAACCCAAGCTTATCAGCAGGGCTTTTCCTCTCATGAACCTGACACTGCCACTGCATCTGGAATTACTTGACCCATGTCAGATTGGGTTTCTTTATACTGCCTGGGATTTCCAGTCCTGCAGTTAAAGCTGGGATAAGAAAGAAGCCATGCCTATAGGAGTAATATCTGTGGACCTGAGAGGCTGAAAGGAATTGCATCCATAATGTTCTGGCCCAAGATTCATTAGCAGCAGGAAACTGCTTGCCGTAGCTCAGAAGTGCATATGTTACCAAAGCATGGTGCCAGAATGCTGTGCCCGGATAAGGGATGATGCACCAGCCAGAGATGTGCCATGCTGTAGGCAGAGCACCGTTATTTATGTGAGCTAACACACAGAGCTGCAATCACTTTGGAAATCGGTGCAAAATCTTTCTTCCAACTGAGCTCTATTTTGGAATCTAGTGTGTTCATTAAACATAAAAATTGTGCAGCCCTCATATCTGGGCATGGCGCTATAAGTTTTCATATGAAATGACCTCCAGCTCAGAGAAGGGCTGCAATTTCACCCTCTACAAATTAATCCTACACAAACCCCAGTGTGACACATGAATCATGTAAAATATTTCTGCAGTATTTTTAGGGCCTAGGGGGATACCTGTTCAGAGGATGAAAAAAATAACCTGATATTTGCAGCAGGATTTATTGAGTACAGGTTTTAAAGAGGTTGCATTTATCAAACACTGTGGAATGGATACATGTTGTCTGGAGTTTTCCAGAGAATTTCTAGTTGCCTATAAGTTTGTGGTCCAGATCTGGACAAAGAGCAGGGAGAATGATGGAGACCTAACTTTTTTGAAGACTTATTCTCCAAAGAATCCTTGGAGAAAAAGTTCAAAAGGTAGTTTCACAATAATATATTCAGGGAATGCATGCTTAACCAGGGCAAATAATGGTAGCTATATTCCCTGGTGTTCCTTTGGGTGTAACAGAGGGTATCACTGCACAAATTTTGTGTGCTGCTTTACACAACCTTTACACCATCCCCAGAAAATCACTTTTCAACAAGGGCTGGTGGCTGGCTTTCTGTTTTAACAGATTATCTATCAAATGTACAGGACAGCCACACTTATAATGAGAGACTTACAGCAGTGTTGCATATTCTTCAGATATGCTATAATCCTTCAGACACAGTGGAGCCCTGTCTATAGGAATCACAGCAGTAACTATGCATAAAGAATTTGGAAGTGCAGATATGTTTTCGGAGCGGAAGAAAAATTCTGCTGCAGGTTCAGTGCCACTGTATTTTCACTCTGGTTACTTCACTTCCTATGGCATGTTAAGGATGAGGACAATTTTCTCCCAAGCCTTCAGCTGAGACACTTAGTATTAGACCACTGGGGACAGCTAAAATTGTTGACTGATTAATGATATCCAATTTACAGACATGAATTTATGTGGCTGAGTAATCTAATGATGACTAATGAACAAGAGATTTCCTTTCCAACACTTTGGGAAAACTCTGCTCCCCTTTGAAACAGTTTGATAACAGGCAATAAAAGGATTTTCTACAATAACTGTCTTTTCAGGTTGTCCTGCTCTCAACCAGCCTTTGCAACAATTCACCTTTAAGAATCACTTTCAGATTAGACAAAAGATTATCAAGGGAAACCTCCATTATAAATGGCTCCTTTCACATTTTTCTCTACTGATAAACTAAGTAGGGCTAACTCATTAGGCGTGAGCACTGACTGAAGATTGTTCAAACTGTTAGTGTAATCCTAGGCACAATTTTGAATTGTGTTGACTTGGACTTGCCCAGGCAAAACACAGGCATGGTTCGGAGGTTAGTGTAGAACAATAACTTTTGTAATTTCATAGATTAGGAACTATGTTAGATTATGCAAAATTAGGACCTTATGTCAGAGAACAAACTGGTGTAACAGCAGAGATGGAGCTGTGACGAAACAGTGGACCTCAGGGTCAGAACACTGTTCTTGACCCATTTCATATGAGTTTAAATACTACATAAATTAATATATGCAGCAGTAACCTGCAAAATTCCTTGAGATGCCTGTCTTGCTTTCCTGGTCTTGTACTAACACAAAGTTGCAGATCATTTAGACAAACTTAATTTTCATCAAAGTTATAAGAAAATTTGTGAAAAAGGTACAGCCACAGGTCAGGAACGTTCGTCACAATCCCTGTGCACAACTGGGTTTCCCAGCCCTCCAGAAGTATAACCTCTTTAGTTCAGAGACCCAGAAATATGTTTTTCTTTCATTGCAAAAGAGACTTAGGGAGCTGTAAAGGGAACAAATAGTTAGGAAAAATAATGCTTCAGCCATACTACTCTATCTTAGACAGTTCATCAGTTTTTCCCAGACTGTTTTCTCAAGGAAAAAGATCACAGATTTACACCTTCACGAGGAGAGCTGAGATTCTCCTTTGCCACTTCCTTCCTTTCAATGACTAAACCATAAGCTTCAAAAACTGATTTTGACCATGGAAAATATGAACACTTCTAAGAATAATCAAGTTCTCTTTAGTTGGGTTCAGACATAATCAACAGATGTCAAATTTCTTTGAGTAGCACAGAATATGGTTAGAATAGGACTAACAATGTACTTACTACCTGCTAGCAAATCCTCACTTCATAGTGAGCTTTATATTTAGATTTTTAATAATGATCTTACTGTTTCCTATATGTCAAATAAGTCTCTCTTTGTATTTGAAGAAACAACCTATTTCACATTTATGATAGACTGCTTCACAGCAAGTCACATCAAACAGTTGCAGGATATAATTTTATTTAATAAGATTAGCATACTTGATATTCAGACCCATGACCTGTTTGAGGGATGTCCATACCAGTACAGACATATAGTGTTCCCTGCCATATAAATTTGTTTAACTGAGAGAAGAAATCCACATTGGACTGGTCCTCAAAGTGTTTCACTTCTTGAAATCTTTTATATTTCTTTAAGACATCTCCTAGGATGAGAGTTTTGATGTTCAAAGCTTGAGCACCTTTTCATAGTGTGAGGTCAAGAATCATGGCAAAATTCACAAAAATTGTGATGCAGTCCTTTTACACACTACTTCTTTTTATAAGTGACAAGAGGGAAAATATATTTTGTTGCCAACAGTAAGATCCAAATGAGAATAAATATATATTACCTTTAATGATTTGAAGTTTATCTATAATAATTTTATTTATACAGGAAGAGTTGTATCCTTTGCAAGCATATTTGGGCTGAGGTACAGCTTCATTTTGCAAATCTGGAATCTCTGCTTCATTACCCATTAAGTCTAGCATCATTTCAGCATATAATATGATGTAATAATCTGAGGGCACAGTTTCAGTGAAAATAGTGCTAAATTATTTTCTGTGCTGTGACTTTGACTCTGTTTTAGAGGAGGAGTATTATGCCTACTAATAATCTAAGATAGCGTTAAATTAGACCTTTTTTTACTTTTATCACAATTCTGTCCTCTGAAAAATAATCCTCAACAGTTAAATATCCATTGCCCAAAGGACAAATTTTCATGACAGTAGGGTACAATTGCATGCAAAAAATAATGGAATTAAATAAAAATTCTTTAATCCTAAATGTCTGATTGAATTATGGTGTGGCAGATAGTGATGTAAGGTTGTTCATGTGTTCTTCTGACTTTAGTATCTTTTTCAAGTGTTACAAATTACAGAATGTTCCAAAGAAAATGGAAAGGCAGAAGGAATCAGTCAAGAATTTGGGAGATTGAGCTCTTCACCCAAATCTGACCACTTTCAAGTGTTTGAAACATAACAGTGACAAATGCCAAGGGAAATGCATTTTCTTGTACATGAGAAAGATGAATCATGAAATATGGCCTCACAAAGACCCATGTACATGTCAGTGTGTGCATTGGGGAGATGGAGAAAATAATTAAGGTTTTGACCAATGATGACTTAAAAATCAAAGTATGCTTTATTTTTTCACACAAGTCTCTTGAACATTTGATTTACCAGCTCGAAATTGTTGCATATTCTCTTCATTGATTACAATTAAACCAACACTCATTTTTAAATTACCAACTTAATACCAGTATACCTAATTGCTATTTTTTTCTGTTTGCAACACATAGTGATAGATAGCTTCCAGAAAGTCCTGAAAGACTTGTTCAGGTGTAGTAGAGGGTAAAGTTTAGAGAATACCCAAACCAGATAAACTCAAAATATGCTCATATTATACAAAGGAAATGGTCAGAAAATCAAATTTTAGTCCTCTGAATATCATCCATATTCAAGTAATTTCTTCCAACTCAAATCCCATTAAGACATCCTAAACAGGTCCATGCTCATATTTCATTTTCATAGTGCTGGAAATACATTTTGCTTTCAGAATTATGCCTGTCTTTTGGCTTTGTCAGTATTTTTAGCTGACAGGTTTGGCAACACAACCTCTGGATTCCCAGAATTTTCTGTTTCAAAGCCACCACACTCTGAAAAACAGCAGTGAAATTCATCAGGCATTGGTGGACAATCTCATTGCACAGGAAAAAATGAGAAAATTTAGCCAGTAGAAGTAGATTTCCTCCTAGCCCCCAAAGTACCAAACTCAAAGACCTGTTCCAGTACCCTGAGCTCAAGGTACAGTAATTTTGTCCCAGATATGTTGTCTGTTACCATTTGGAAATAGAATATGAACAGAAAAATAACTTTACCACTTGTCGAGGCTTTCTGGGTATCCCAGAGAAGTGACAAGTGTGCATGAATTGTCAAGGTGTGCTGGACTTGTGGCCAAGGCATTCTGAAATGCACATGATGATGTACCTGGTTTTGCTCCACTGCCCCAAATCACTTCCAGCCACCTTTGTAGGTCTCATATCTCGAGTGTTTGCTCTGCAGTGATTTCTGTCTTCTTCTGCAGTTCTGCACCAGACGGATGCAGAAATTGAAGTGGACAGGGCAAGAAAACTCTATTCTCCACCCTCAGCCTATTGGCATGGCAAGCAGTCCATGTTTATAAGGGCAAATCCCTGACAACTTGTTGTACCTGACACCTGACCCTGTCCCATGCTTGCACAAGGTCTGAGAGTCTTGTGAGCACAGGGTTCCAGACTTCTGAGTTCTTCAACCTTGAAAAAGTATTTACTCCAAAATTGTTTCATGTCTTGAGATATGCTACAATGATCTAGCAATATTTAGTATGAACAATAGTATGATAGAAATCTGAATTAATAACAGCAGCTCCATTCTTTTATCAATCCTGTAATCCAATCTAAATAGATATCAAATTAATTAAATCAAATTATCTTGCCATAAGGTCATATTGATTACTACTATTTCTATTGCTAGACCTAATTTAATATGATCCTTTATTTTTTATTGTTCTCAAATGGCAATTTTGTTTCAAATTTATTCACACTTTACAAAGATAGATGCATGTACTATACATGTGCAGAAATCAGTCTTGCACATGAGTGTTTTTTACATCTGGGCAAAATAGTGAGGAGCACCTTCCTTACTGTTCTTTCTTAGAAAATTCCTAATAATAGAAACACCAGGTATTTAAGTGGAGGCAGGGCCCATTTCTAGAATTTCCAGATTGATTCAATCCAACATTTTGGTACATAAATGTAATCAAATGATGAACTATAGGCATCTGCTTAAGAGTGTGCTTAAAAGCTCTGCTGAACTAGATATGCAGCTTCTAGCTTTTTAAACTTCCCAGAATTAAACCCCATATTTTCCATTTGGACAAAATATCAGGTTATTTTCACAAATAAGGACAGAGCTGCTTCTCAAGTCAATAGATCAAGTTCTGATTGCAGGTATATCCCAGAGAGCCCACAGTCACTCCTAAGACAGCTTATTTTGAACAAGTGGAAATAAGAGTCCAGACTAGCCCAGGAGAAACTGTGTGTACTTGTAAAAGATTAGAACTCTTTTTTTTCCTTTGATGAAATGATGAAAAACAATGTCAGAAACTGAATACAGGAGACTCATAAAATTAAACCAAGCCTTAATATTTCCTAAGTATCACTTAAGGAGGAAAAAATTTAATCTTGGAGGGAATACTTAATTTCTAATGCCCATTAAAAATTAAAAGAGACCATAATATTGAGATACTTAAATATGCTGTGGGGTTTTTGACTTTTCTAATGATGTCAACTGATTTTTTGTATCTATACTTGCATCTCATAGATAAATCTTAAATAATTTTTTTTTTCCAGTTTTTCAGCTGTCTTAAGGACAAACTTGAAGTGGTATTTGGAAGCTAGCTGAAGAAGATAGGTGAATAGCAGCATTGAAATGCTCGAATGTTTAAGGTTTAACTAACCACAGAAATGTTGCTAAAGCCAACATATTTTGCCTCAGGAATTGTATGGGATAGAATGACTAAATATCTCAATGGCTCTACAGCTACTAAGTAAAAAAATAAAGAAATACTTGCAGTGCATTCACAGCCTAAAGGAACCTTGTCTATTCAGTGTAGATCTTCTTAGTTCCATCTGCCCTAACTACAATTCTTCCCTCCTAATAAGGAAGAAAATCACTTTGAGTTCGGCTGTAATAAATATTTATTTTTTAAATCTAAAATAAAAAATATTTTTAACTTGAATAGATATATAGTAAGGCTTCTTAAAACCATAGATGAAGTCAAGGGAGGTGACCTTTCCTTTCTGTGTGATACTGGTGGGCCACACCTGGAGTACTGGGTCAGGTCCTGGCACCCAGCACAAGAGTGACTTGGAAATTCTGGAGCAGAATTCAAGAGCCACAAAGCTGATTAAAGGACTGAAGCTTCTGACTTAGGAAGAGTGCCCTGTTCACCCTGGAGAAGACTCAAGGGGATATTTAAAAATATCTGGCAGAGGGCAGTAAAGGAGATGGAGTCAGACCTTTCTCGCTGGTGACAGCTGAGAGAAAAAGAAACAGTGGGCACAAAGTGAAATACAGAGGGTTTTAGCCATAATAGGTGTAAAGCACATGAATTGCCTGGAGAATTTATGGAGTCTTCATCCTCTGGGCTATTCAAAACCTGACTGGACATGGCCCTGAACAACCAGCTCTAGCTGATACTACTTTGAACAGGGTGGTGCATTAAACCATCTTCAGAGGCCATTCCTAACCATAGTAATTTTGTGAGTCTGTGAACAAAAGATTCCTTTCTATTGTTAAAGCCAGAAAATCCATGAAGATGCAGATGTCTTGCCAGGATCAGGAATACAGCATACATATTCTCCTGCAGCCTTCTGCAACAGAACTGACATGAATGACTTGCGCCTGACCAGACATGAAAAATCCTCCTCAACAACACTTTCTGATTTGAGACCAGAAAAAATTATAAAAAATGGCTAATAATTCCACTTTATTTTCTTACTTTTTGGGGAAAAAAAAGAAGACACAATATTTTTGTTTTAATCTCTTTAAGTTCCTAAATTTTATTGTGTTCTAGGAGATCTAAGTACTTTTTCCCTTATTCTTACACATGTTATTTATAGAGCAGTATTGAAATAGATTGTGTTCCTAAAGCTCTGTGAGCTGTCCTTGGAGAGACGTGTAGCCCAATTTGGAGTGAAGGTCCAAATTGCAACAGGATGCCCAGGGAAGTGGTTGAGTCACCATCCCTGGAGGTATTTAAAAGATGTGGTGCTTAGGCACACAGTTTAGCAGTGGACTTGTCAGGGCTTGGTTAATGGTTGTGCTCAATGATCTCAAAGTTCTTTTCCAATGGAAATGATTCTACAAATCTATGAAAGTCGAGTGGTTTAACTGCAGTATGACATGCACAGAAGAGCTTTGTGAACCATGTCCTGGTTTTGCTTAGAATAGTTTTCTTCCTAGTAGCTGTCCAGTGCTGTGGTTTGGATTTAGTATGAGAGTAATGTTGATAATATATTGATGTTTTACTTGTTACTAAGCAGTGCTTACACTGAGTCAAGGACTTCTCAAACTGCCCTGACACTGAGGAGGCTGAGGGTCACAAGAAGCTGGGAGAAGACACAGCCAGGACAGCTCAGCCCAGCTGAGCAGAGGGATGTTCCATATAATATAGTGAACAATAAAACTGTGAGGAGTTGATTGGGGTAGTTGCTCAGCTCCTTGGGCCTGGCTTTACACCAGTCAGAGAGTGGCAAGCAATTTTATTATGTGCCACTTGTTTTGTATATTCTTTAGCATTGTCATAATTTCTCCTTCTTTTTCTGTCCTATTAAATTGTATTTATCTTAATCCATGAGTTTTAACTCTTTTTCTGATTGTCTCTCCCATCTCCCTGGGGGAGAATGAACAAACAGCTCTGTGGTGTTTAGCTTCTTGCCAGGTTAAAAACAAATGTCCAGGGTTGAGAGTGTGACAAATATCTCCTAGGTCTGTAGAGGCTTAAAGGAAACCATGGGAAGAGTAGGACATTCAAGAATGGATCTGTATATACTGGCAGGCCTCATACCTCATAAAGTTAAGTATTAGTGCAGCCATTAGCCTTGTCTTAGAATAGACTATTTGCAACCTTCTTTCAAAAGTGCCTAGCTGACACTCCTTCTTCACAAAAAAGATATTCACCAAAAAGTCCTTTTGCCCTGAATATGTGACTTCATTGCTTCTCTAGCAGCTCAGAGCTTAGCTCTTGTAGCCAAATAATCAAGGCGACTATGAGCAAACCACTTAAATGTATGAGATTCAATGAGGGCTTGGATGTGGGGTAAAACAGACTACTGTGACAGAAGTTACAAATGCTCTTATTTTACTTAGGCACCCAAATTTAGCCATTTTCTTCTTATGAATCCAGCTTTCACTAAGGAAAATAACTATATAGAAACAAGGACTATTCTTACTGCTTTATGATAGTAACGTGTGACGGTGTTGCATCCACAGTATTCTTTCCAGATGTATTCATGAGCATGTTTATAAATGTTACTTTATGAGTAACTTTCCAAATATTTAAGCAGATGGAGCATCTGTTTCTGTGAAGTCTATAAAGAGGGTGGGGTGTTAATAAAGGCTTCATTATTGGCACAGCAAATGTGAGAAAGATTACTGTCACTTGTAAAAGCAGTAAACACTGTGAGAGGTGCAGTCTGCATGCGGATGGCGAAACCTTTCCAAAGGTCTCTTCCTCTCATCATTAGACTGTGTTAGCAGCCTAGCAAAACAGGAGCTCTCTATTAAAGAGACAGGAGCAAGGCAGGGTAAAATGCTGGAAGTAAAGCCACATGGCAGTAATCATGGTGAATAACTCTAGCTGTAAAATTTCATTAAATGAAATTAACTTTATAGTCACAATAAAACTGGAAATAGGAAAGGTTATGTTCTTTCTGGAAAGAAAAGCCTAGCTCTTTCAAGTTTAGAGGGAATCACGTAGGCATTTGAAAGTGTCTGCAAATGCATCTATTAAGCCCTGAAGTTCAGCCACAATGAACCATGAAAGAGGAGTAGAAATCTGCATAAAAGTGTAATGTAAGCTATAATCATATTAAAATCACGTGAAATCTATGAATCTGCAGTGGGTGTGCATGTGCACAGCTGCAAATCCCAGGAGGGGAAGCTTCAAGAACATCAGTCTTTAAATCTATGGAATGTGACATCTATTTGTTTACTATTCCTCTTATATTGTTAGCTTGCTATTCACTTTGCCACTCTCCCACATCAAATTCAATGATTGCAGTGAGAATATTGCCAAGACTTCTCTTGCCTCCTTGCAGCCTCAACAATTGCAATCTCCTTTGTGAACTGCTGTTTAATTGCAGTGTTTCCCCTCCTCACAGAGAGTTGTGTTCAGCATATTTTTTAGAATTCCTAAAAAAAGTTTATAAGCCTCAAAGGCTTAGACATCTAAACTTGGACAGCAGTGTTTTCTGGATTCCACCCCCAGCCCTTTTGTGCTGTTCAGAAACATAGCATGAGACATTTTCTTCTAAATAGGTAAGACAGAGCAGGATCATTTTGGTGTTCATTTGAATATTCACCAAAATTTTATTGATATTAGTATGATTTACATAACAATAACAATTAGTTTTAAGTGATTTCTTTCCTTAGAATAAAGTCTTCTGTTAACACTTGAAACAAGGGGAAGAGAGGTTTGGGTCATGAAGGGGTGAACAATGGAGAGCATTTGCTAGCCAAGTTCTTATTTATAAGCTCTCTGATTTCTACATATAAAACAAGGAATAAACTGATCAAGATCGTAACACCATTTAAGTTATCTGTGATCCTGTTGGCATTTCCTACAGGGCAGTTCCTCAAATCAAACCACTGAGTCTCTTCAGCAGCCTCCCGTTAGATTTTGGGGGGAGGGCAGGAAGGAGGAGAGAGAGAGACAGAGAGAGAAATATGCATATATATCTAGTTCTTTTGTATGCATGCATGCGAAGCCTGGAAACAATAAAATAATATTTTGCAAGTCAATGACGATATGTTTGGGAGTGACTATTCTGTTATTGAATTTAACCTTGTTCGCCTGCAACTTTATCCCTTGTATTTCTAAACACTGCTTTATATACACAGATTTACATATAGTATAGATTTATTCTTCAGTATTCCTGGGTGCATGTTATTGTCAGCAAATACCAGTTACTCCTGCAATAAGAAAGGTAGTAGAATCATGGAATTATTTGGTTTAGTATGGACCTTAAAGATTATCTAGCTCCAGCCTGTATACTTTCTCTTTAAAATGGCTGTTATCAGGATTTAAGTAGAGGAAAAAATGCTGAAGTACAATAAAACAGCAAAACAAGAAAAGTTCATTGTAGAAGAGATTTAACTCAGACTTCATCTAAATGTTTACACCAGAGAATGGTATTTTATTAACTCTTTTGTTTCAGATATTCCTTTAAATATTTAAAACATTATACTTTTATCAACATCAATGTATTTTAATAACGTTCTCAATAGCACTTTTTCTTAAACAAGTCTTCCAGCTTGAAAAGCTTGTAGGAGAACACATGACAGATTGTCAGAGTAAATGATGTCTCTGAAAGAGTAACTGTCTTAGAAAGCACAAGCACCATCGGAAGCTCCAAATATTAAAGAATTTAATTAGCATCTTGTTAAAAAAGAAACACTTCATTGCACTTTTAATATTTTTTATGTGGATCATAAAACAGGATATGACGATATGTAAAATCTGTGACAAACCCTGAGAGATGCACCTATACAGTGACCCAAATTATTACTAAGGTGAAACAGACAATATAAAGCAATGATGAAGAAGATGGGAGGGAATAATATACCTCATATAACAATTCTGTCATCCAGACTTCTTAGAAGCCAAAAGAGGGGGCAGACTG
Source organism: Lichenostomus cassidix (assembly GCF_008360975.1). Classification (NCBI taxonomy): domain Eukaryota; kingdom Metazoa; phylum Chordata; class Aves; order Passeriformes; family Meliphagidae; genus Lichenostomus; species Lichenostomus cassidix. The sequence continues at coordinate 35,537,810 of NC_139480.1, read as the reverse complement.
CCTAAGCTGCCTGAATCTCCATCTTCTCAATAGCATCCTATGTAGATTTATTTTGACATTCATGGGTAGTTTACCGAAGGAAACTTTGGGGAACCCTCCTAACACACTGGCCTCCAAGAGTTCCCTTCAAAATCTTTGGGTCTCCTTACTTCCAGTCACCCCAGCAATGAGGATAATTAGGACACATCACAATGGTGAGAATTCAATGACCACATAATTTTTGTCACACAATCTTTCATCTCTTCCATGCATAAAAATAGAGTAATATGGTAGAAGATGTTCAAAACATGTGGAAAAGAAAGAATAACATGCCAAAGTGAAGAAAAAGTCACAACAGAAGCATTTGGAAAGTAATACAGAAAATTTAAAGCAAAAGTTACCATCACAAGTCCACTGACCTGGCTTTGGTATCTGGTTGCTGGGCAACATGTTCATTTGTAACAATCACTGAGCTTTATAAAACATGGTTTGTCTCTTTGCTGGAGGTGATATATAGATTTCTCAGTCTGTAATCTAGAGATGGCCAAACTTTGAAAAATACACAATAAACCAGCAGGCTTCACCTGAAATCCAATTTATTTTATAGTCTCCAGCAATAATTTCTATAACCAAGTGCTAAATGTTTGGTCAATATTGCTCCTCTGCTTCATGCTTTGCAACTAAATTATACTGCTATATAGGGAAATGATAATTATAGCACTTGAGAAGCACTTTGTACTTCCAAAGCTCTATTCAAAAGTTAATTACCAAAAAGTGATATAGCTTGACCCCTCTGGCTGTATACCCTGGCAGGGCTACACTCAAGGGACAATTCTGTGAGGTGAGCAGCTTTCACAGTCTCTCCTGAACTGTGCCACAGATTTCCTGAATGAGTCTTGTGAGATAACTTAGGTGCAAATTTTGCTGATACTGGTCACAGTCAGTCCAAACAAATAACTTACAATTACTTCATTAGGATTTCATTAGTCCAGCTGACTAGCACTGTAGTCTGCGAATAGCCTAAATGAGAGATACTCATGGTAAATAGAGTAAAAGAGCAATAAGAAATTTAAAACATGAAATTTAAAAAATGTTATTGAACATTAATTTTTTTTCTTCAAAAGAGTAATGAACATAGCAAAAATTTATTTTTCAAGGATTTTCAACTAGAGAGTATATCCTTAAAACCTTTAAATATTCACAGACCTAGTTCCATCGTCATTAACTGTGGAAAACCATCTGCACGGATATTATTTTCTTAAAGCACAAAACCAGAAGATGAATAATAATTAGGGTATCAGTAGAAAAGATTTAATGCTGGCTGCATGGTCTGGCCTTTGGTTAATATTTACAAGCTACACACAGTACTATACAAGTTTTATCACTTACCCGTATTTTTAAGTCAAGCCAATGTGTAACTTTCCTTTGTTTTCACTGATGGACAGAAAGCACAGTACCTAAATGTACTCTCAAAATCACTTTGTTTTTTATCAGCAAAAGTATTTTCTCCTTCCAAATGGTAAGTATCTTAGAGTATTTCCAATGTTGCCTGAAGATAGTCTACAAAATTGTGAGATGCCTTGTATTCACACTAAATATTGGGAAAATATTCTTTTTAAGAGAGGCAATGCATTGTCGGTTACTCCTATGAAAATAGTAAAGCTCTGTTGTCAGTGGGATATAAAGGTAAAATTTTTAACAGCACTGGCCAGTCTATCATGTCTGATAATTTTTTTAATAAATTACTATGTAGGGTTTTTTTTAAATTTTGAGAAGTTTAGGAAACACTTGATCCACCTGATGTTGTTTTCTATGCTAAGATACTTTCCAGTACATGGTCCTTTTTTGCATTTTAAGTTGTCCTTCTGGAAACTGTGAAAAATGTGGGAGTTATCACTGTGACAGTTACATATCTATGATTCTGCTGTATGTTATGAAAAAAGAATAGGTTAACTCAGAATTGGATGATTTTGTATTTCTGCATAGTCAGAACATGGCTTTAGGTAATACCTGTTATCAAAATGTACCAGGATAATATAGCAGACCTTGCATATTGTATCTCTGAATATACCTTGATATCCATAGGAAAGGATGTGAAGTAAACATCAAAAAAAGATGACTTCTGAAAAATGCAGATCCTCCAAATATTGGCAAATAATTATCCTTGGAAAAAAGCACACAATATCTAACTGTGTCTTGAAACCTCCAGTGATGGGGACTCTAAACTCTTCCAGTGACTGGTTGTTCTCTTTGTAAATGAATTTTTTTCTAATATCAAGATGAAACCTCTATCCCATGCAATTAGTACCCTGTGCTCCTTGTCTTCTCCATATGATTACTTGTGAAGGGAGCCTCCATTCTCCTTGTAGCTAGCCTTTAAAAACTGGAATACTGTGATGAGATCCCCCTGAGCCTTCTCTTCTCCAGAGAGTAAAGACCTAACTCCTTCAGTCTTTCCCCATAGGGCAGCTGCTTTGATCATATTCTCAGCTCTCGTTTGGACCATTTACATTCTGTCCACATCATTCTTGAATTGTGGGGAGCAGAACTGGACACACTACTCCTGGTCCAACCTGACAAGCACTGAGCAGAGTGGGGTGATCACACCTCTATCTCAGCTAGTAATGCCCCTATGGATGCAGCCCAGGATGTGATTTGCATTCATGGCTGCAGCAGCACACTGCTGACCCATGTGGAGCTTTTTGTTCACCAGGACCCCCAGGCCCCTTTTGCAAGGCTGCTCCTAGTCTGTAATTAGCTATTTGCTTATTTTGTGTCAGATGCAGGACTTTGCACTTCTCAGTGTTAATCTTGTTAGCCCACTCTTCCAGCCTGTCCAGGTTTCTCTCTAAGATGCCTTTCCCTTCTGTTTTTGGCACCTCACCACCTGGTTGGTGCCACCTGCAAACGTGGTGACAGTGCTGTCAGTTCCATCATGCAGATCATTCATGAAGCTGCTGAACATTGATCACCTTGACCTGTAGCAACGTGGGTTTTAGGATTCCATGTGCTCCTTTGTCCCTCTGCTTTGTATACCATTGGTTCATTTTGAAATATGCTCTGCTGTACCCCGAAATCTATTGGTGGGTTCCCTATGCCTGTCTTCCCTTCAGACTCCCCGGGACTGGCACTGGGAGAGACAGTCCCTCCCCTTCTTTTCCCTTTATAAGGCGATGTCCAGATGACCTCGTGGTCCTTTCCATCTCTGGGCTGCTAGCATCCCCTCCCTGCCTTGTGTCCCTTCCCCTTTCTCCTTCCCTGCACCCCTTTTCCCGTTACCCCAAATAAACATCCCTAGTAGAACAGAGATGGAGTCCAGTTCTTCCTTCGTATCACTATATTCCTGCTGAATTGACGCGGTTAGAAGACTGCCGCCATGCCGCAGAACCTCGGGGGCCGCTCGCCCTGGATCCGGTGGGATTTACAAGAACCAGAGACCCGGTCCGGGGGGGAGCCGGCCTGTGCCACCCTCCTGGACCGTGATACAACATTGACCTGTCAGCCAGTTTCCTACCCATCTTGCAGGCCACCCATCTAATCCGTGTCTTTCCAGTTTTTCCAGAAGTTTTACACTTTTAGTAGAAATATTGCAGCTTTATAAAACTCAGCTTTCTGGAATACAGGATATAAGGCAGTATATACTGACAAAGCTAATAGTTGCACCCATAACTGAAGGAAACTTAAAAAAATAATTTCTATTTGAAGCTGTCACTGAGATTTGCCCCTAGAGTTTGCAAAATGAAGTGGTGTATTTGTTTTTTCTCTCTGGAGAAATTTTTTTTAAACCAAGAAAGCCACATACATATGTCAAATTGCCATATGCTTTAATGTTTACTAAAATGAGTTTGGAACAAAAATTGGCTAGAAAACACAATTTCCAGTGTGTCTGTAGAGTAATATCCCTGCTTGTAATGAAAGAAATCTAATCTTTCCAATCAGTTTACACTCTGCTGCTTGGTATGACACATATGGTAAACTGATGTAGCCTTAAATAAATACTACTAGTAATAATAATAGCAGCAAGGAAAGATCCATAGGAGAAGAGAACCATTATAGCATGGTTCTGCCTTACTGGCAATTTGAGATGCTGATTCACAGCATTAGGCACTAGTGGAAATAAACCATGTGACTAGCCAGTCAGAGAAGACAGATTTGGACATAATGGCAACTGAATATTAAAGAGCAGAAGTGAAAACCAAGGTCACATCCAGAGCCAAATGGAATACAAACTCTTAGCAAAATCTCTTAAACAGCAATGTTGTTATGAGCTAGTGCCTTCGAAAAAGATATGCTTTTATAGATCTCTTGGTTTGTGGGTGGGTGAAGCATGATCAGTTTGGTATCTTTATTTCTTCCTTACCGTACCGCAGTTTAGATAAAATTAAACATACATTATGCAGCGATAGGAACCATCGTGTGATGCCATTAGCACAATTTGGATTCATATAAGTGCTCTTACATGACTGGCTATTTTTTTATTCTAAGGTGTTCATTAAGTTACATCTGAGACCACTTCAGAAATACAAGGTTATATTTGAAGATAAACTACTCAAAATACAACATTTTCCTATAAGAAATGAGTTTATAAATACGTTTTTATGGCACAGGTCTATGTCAAACATTTGGACTGGGGTTTCTAAATTTGCAATTGAGAGAAAAAATTGTAGGAGCCTTGTTTTCAGATAATTTGTACATGTGTATTAATACAAGCCTGATTTAAAGCACTACCTTGGAGATGTTTTCCCTACACAAGTTAGACATATTAGAAGTATAATTAATAATGATCCAGAAAAATTGGAAGAAGTGCAAAGCAGTTAATTTAAATATCCATCGTCTGACAAATTAGCCACAAAAACTTTCAAAAAGAAAACCATTTGGAAAAATTCACATTTAGAGAATTCACTGGATAACAACAAATACATGTGGACAACTATAAAACTAAATATTAAGTTAAAAATTTTTAATTTAAACATGTTATTCAAATATATTTGCCTTATTAGAAATTCTAATGCTTTCCAAAATTATGTGACGGCAAAGCATAACTACACATAGAAGCTGTCCTGAGGGAAACCTGGGAGCTTTTTCTAGGTTAAGGAAGCTGAAAAATTTAACCACAAGAAATGGTTACATATCTTTTGTATTTTTGAGCGAGCAGGGCTGTTACTTAGAAAAGTTGTTTAGCAGTGAAGTAGCTAGACTAATTTAAACTATTGTTCTGTTTTTGTGGGAATATACTACCAAATGAAAATGCAGCTGCTCAAACTGCTGCAGAACAACTATTTCAAGCTAACACTAGACCTTGAAAAACAATTGTACTGAAACTCCAACTTGTCAGCCAATACTAGTCATTTAGATAGGGGGAAAAGAAGTTTCTTTTCTGGCACAGAAAAAAGAGATGTTGGATAACCTGTAAGTCATAGAAATTTATATTTTGACTTTTCATTAAACCTTAATTAGATTGCCACAAGCCCATGGCAAAGAGTCCGTTAAGAAAGTAAAGCATTTCTTTATATATAAATATGTAAAAAATTAAACAGTAATTGACATCTATAGAGAGTAATTTGAAATATTTGGTTTTTAAAATTTTAGTATTTTCTATAAGCATGTCTAATTAGTATTTCATCCCTGTAAAATAAGAAACTGAGAGTTTTAGAAAATTATCTAATATTCTGTTTTGCAGAATTCTATTTTGTCAGTCTTTTCATGAAAGATAGGAAAGGTATGTCCTGAAATTCTCTTGAAAAGGAACTAAATTTGCAATTGGTTTTCAAATGTTCCCTACAGCAAGGCTTTAAAGTCAACTTTGTGACTCCTTGTTTGGGAAAAGGAAGGGAAGGGAAGGGAAGGGAAGGGAAGGGAAGGGAAGGGAAGGGAAGGGAAGGGAAGGGAAGGGAAGGGAAGGGAAGGAGGAAGGGAAGGGGAAGGGAAGGGAAGGGAAGGGAAGGGAAGGGAAGGGAAGGGAAGGGAAGGGAAGGGAAGGGAAGGGAAGGGAAGAAGGGAAGGGAAGGGAAGGGAAGGGAAGGGAAGGGAAGGGAAGGGAAGGGAAGGGAAGGGAAGGGAAGGGAAGGGAAGGGAAGGGAAGGGAAGGTTAAAAGTATGGGTAAGATAAGCAAAATGTTACAGGGACAAATATTATCTGATGTTATCATAACCACTGAAAAGCAGGACCACATTTAGAAACATAAAAGAAAATCAGATAATTTGAAAAAATTAGATTCCCTGGCTATTGCCATATATAGCTCAAAGCCTATCTTAGTCCAACAGATGGTGTAAGTACAGTCACCTCTCATTTCACTAAGATAGTCTTATGAGGAGATGCAACTTAACCTCAGTGGTCATGAATAATTTTCGATAAACAGTTAATTGCTATACTGTATTCAAAAGTGTTTTCTTTTTTTTATTCTGCTCTTGAGATCTAGGTATTATTCAAAGGGTAATCAGGGTTAACATATGATATGAGTGTGGCAATTCTTGTCTTTGCTGACAGAAAGCCAACTGATATTGAAAGCTGGGTTTGGCACATGTCTATGAACTTTGATCATTGAGCTGAACAGCATAGTGGTCAAAAAATTTTTCTAGACACTATTAAGTCAGAACACTTAGAATTATTCCATTGTATGAACTGCCAAGTACAAGCCACTCCTAAAATGAGAGTGGAGAAATTTCTCACTCTTGTTTCACACACTTATTTTAGAATAGACTGGATCTCGATCTTAAGGAAATTTCTTTTGCCTTGAACATTGAGTTGAAAGGGACCAGCTGTGACTAGATAGGTAATTTTTAGATGGGTAACATCAGATTGGATAAATACCTCTTAATAAATGATCATTTCTCACAGTGATACTTTGTCCATATTGAGCATTAAATGCTGTGAATATTATCTTAAACTCATTTATGTTGTTTCCAGGCTTTGTGCTCGGTTAAATGGATGACATTTTATTTCTTGAAAAACAACTAGAAGCCATTATGCTTTTCATCTGGGGACAAATTCTAAAACCCCCATCATTCGGCTCTTTCAGCCCAGAATTTATCTGTTTCTGGGTAGCCAGAGTCTTTCTAATATTCCTAAGCCACCATCTGAGATAAGGCTGCCATGTGTGTAGGTTTTCCATGACACTTTGTCTTTTCCAGATGGAAGTTTTACCATTCAGGATTTTGAGTACTTCTATTATTTGTCCAGGAATTCTCAGCAGAGGGTTGCTCAGTCCTGGCTAACTATTTCATTCTGAAAAATCATAGTCTGAAATATGGCATCCCTAATGAGGGGGAAACCATCTGCCATTGTTGTAGAGCTTAGATGTGAGAATAGATAGATATATTTATCTGGACAGCTGCAACTTTGCAATTGCTGCACTAATCAATAGTTTTTGGCTGCAATTTTTGCAGCAGCAGCAGTTACATTTACATTTTCTTTCCCAGCTGCAGCTGCACCAAGAGAATGAAAAGAAAGGAACAGCAAGGAAAGAGCACATCCGGAGGTGCTGATTTGGAAGGGTTTTTCTGTAGGATCTCTTCCCTTCACATTTTAGTGTGTGAAGCCAATCAACAGCTACTGACTTCAAGATGACAACAGGAACAGCAAACTTCACCACTGTGCAAGGCTCCTCCAACTTATGGAGCCAGGTCTCTGCTGTAAGAATTCATTGTCCTTTCATTGGAATGTGACCATTGCCACACTGGCACTTGCTGCCCAATTTGGCAGAGGCAGAGCAGCTGTTTTTGGTACAGTGAAAAATGAATAAACTTACAAAAATTGTTCTGTTGTTGCAAACTGTAAAACCAAAATTCAAAAATCTAGTGGTATTTTGCCACACAAGGATGGAGTTCTCTAATTGCATTGGCAAAACTGCAGGGACATACATTTCTAGCATTTTTCAGTATAGGACTTGAACTGGAAGCTATCTTGCAGGAAGAAAACCCCTCCTAATGGACCCTGGGAATGCAAATGGCAAAGGTATTTCTTATAGGAAAACTGATTAGTTTTCCTTTTTGCAGAAAGACTAATTTGTCACCACAAACAATGCAGATTCTGATGATAAAAATTCTACTTTTATTCAGAAGAGTTTGCTAACCTGCCTTCCCTGCCTTCATGGTTTATGAAGTTGGTTAATGGATTACAGGACAGAACAAGTGCCTATATATTTTTAAAACCACAGTAAAATTTCCACTTCTTCTCTGACCTTTTTATTTATACATGCTATGTCTGAGGACTTGCCAAGTTATGGGAGCTTCTTTTTAACCATATCCTGGTTTTAGCTCATGCATTCTGACAAAAGGAGGGAGCAGGAAGATGTGGAGATCCTAGAGACTATTATAATCCTTTTTTTCCCTTATCATTTCATAAGTCCAGGTGAAACAATTCCAGGGAACAGCCTCTAATTCCTTTAAACTTCAGGGAAGAGAGTGAGTTGTGATTTTTTACTTGATGTCCTTCAGTCTTTCTATATCCATGACCTTTTTATCTTTCTCTCCCATCTCTCATTCAAGCTCCTCCTTTATTTTTTTCATTCATCATCTGCCATAATCTTTGGATATTCTTCCTTTTCCTACTGCTTTTTCTACTGCTCTCAGGAATGGGCTGATGCCTATCTTTAGGGAGAAAATCAAGATGGACATAGATGTGACGAGAAACACAAAGGAATTGTTAAAAGAAGACTTGTAATTGTCTCTCCACAGCAAAACACACTTCCCGCATTCAGCTTTTTTCAGTAAAGAGAACTTTCTGTGCTAAATGTGCCTGTTTGGTAACCCTTTGACAGATTAATGCCCAGCGTCCTCATGAACCAATGTGAACTTTTGACACCTCAGAAACTACTTTTGTCAAGGACTTACACAGGTTTAATTCTTTATTTTTTGTTTGTTTTGAATCTGGGTACTTCTCAATTTAATGGCCCCTATTTCAGTACTGTCAGAGAGGAGGACAGAGAAATCTCTATCTATGGTCTTTCACTAATTGGTTTGCAGGTTCCTATTACATGCCTTTTCTGTGTTGTAGAGACCTAGACATAAGAATATTTTATCTCAAAGATTTTTGCTGGTGTAACAGGAAAATTGTGTTCGGAAGAGAAGGTTCTGCAGAGGTGGAGCAGCGCTGCCCATCACCATCACACAAAATCTAGTTGACGTAAGAGGCAGGCACCGGGTTAATTATAAAAGGCAGTGGACCTCACTCCCTCTTTCCTCTCTTTGTCTTTCATTTTTTTTGTCTTACTGCCCCAGCTGTGGACCACCCATGCTGCAGGACCAGCACAGGACCTAAGGACTGGTGATATTCTTTGTCCCCTTTCTCTCTTTTCTGCCTGTATTTCTCTCCTCCCTTGCTCTGACTGGGCAAAGCACTGCTGTCATAACCTATCCTGTACTCCATACTGAAGTTTGTGGTGGGAGTGGGGAGTTTGTGGAAGCATGTTGTGACTTGTGAGCCTGCACCTTTGAGAAGTTGTTGCACGAGTTGTGAGCTTATTGAAGTGTACTGTAAAAATTAAGGGCTTGTTAGCCAATGCTTTTTGAGTCTAAACAGCGGCCTGGTTGCCAGAGTTAAGGTGACTGTATAACAAAAGGATAAGAGTTCCCTGACATGAGGTCTGGTGCATTTGTTGAGCTTGACAAGAATTTACAGGAAGCATCATGCTTCACACCAGTGGGGCATGACATATGTCGGCATTCTCACATGTGATTTCATGACTTCTGAACTGAAAATAAAGTAATTAAAACTTATTCATGATCTATCATCACAGGAAAAATGAATGTAGCACAGGGGACATTCAGGCACAGCACACATATCTCATGTCAGTGCTACTTGGCCTTTGAGAACAGTTCCTGGTCTTGCTTTTCTGACTCTTTTCTTTAATTCATTAACCAGTTTTTAGGTGTATCCATATAGGGATATATAGGGATCTTAGAGAAGGGAATATTTTAGTACCATGTTTGGTTATCGAGATCAGGATCAAGAAGTTCAGTCTTGTCATTTTCAAAGGCAGTTAAAAAGGAGCTACAAGTGCCCAAGTAGCATTTTTAGTCAGTCACACTCCCTGCAGTCTGTAATTTGGGATTAGTCATCCTGGGGGCAGATGCTGTGAGGGAGGAAAGCGAAGGAAATAGAAGGCAAGAAGTTGTGTTGATTGAATGTGCTTTGCACCTGAGCTACTGGTGCATCTGCTTGTGCAGTTGTATAGGAAAGCCTCACTCTGCAATTATACCCCTCTTCTCCTCCCTGCTCTTCTTCCTCTAATGTCTGAGAATTTGTGAGGAATTCACTCTTCTCCTGTGGTTCTCCTGTGGTTCTTCTCCTGTGGCATCTCAGAGAAATTCCTGCTCCTATAGAATAGCCTTCCTCATTTCTCTGTATTTTCTGAAGTTCTCCAAATGTTCCTGAGTTGCCGCTGTCTGAGTTGCCTCCATGCCTGATAAGTAAGAAAATAGGCAGTTGTTAGTAGTTGTTCAGTTTCTATGGATAAAAATGATTAGAACATTTTTACAAGGCTGGGATGACATTTTTGTGGCATCTTTCTCTTGTCTTGGGAGTTCTGAGTAATGGAGTTTCCTTCACATCTGCTATGTGCTATGGGAAATTGAAAACTTCCTTAGCACAGAGACATTAAAATATCCAGGAAAATGGATGAGCACTGTAAAGCATACATTGAATTGTAGCCTTGCTTTACTCTATTTAAAATCCGAAACAACAGCATGAGCCTGGAAGACCAGAGGCAAACATTACGGTTAAGAATGTCTGTGACATGTTTGGGTTTGAGGTGAAATGGTAGCTGTAGGCAGAGTATATTTACTTCTATGCAAACCCCTTGTCAACCATATAAACATATGGGTCCAAAGTAATTTACAGCCCGACGAAGGTAATAAATAGCTAGGGCTAGATCCTCAGCTGCTACAAAAGCTAATGGAGCTAGTCTAATTGCACCTTGTGAGCTCTGTACTTCTGAGTAGTATTTTTTCCCCAAGTTTTTAAACCAGAATCTATGTTATTGAAGTATTATGGAATTGTTCAAAGAGGGAAAAAGAATGCAATTTTGCATTAAATAACAGGAGACAGATTTTGCAGAAAAGATATCTCAGAAACCAGCAGCAGGTTTCTTGCATAAATGTGTATGCTACACTGTCTAGAGGTCTAAACACTATTATATTCATACATCACATTTTCTGAAGAACATGTCAGAAAAATTTCTTGCCATCTCCCAAAAGTCAACAAAATATGGACCTGCATATGGATTTCTGTCCCCTATAACACAAAGCTGTTTTTCTTCTTATTTGCTTTTGTCTTTATTTTTATGAGTCAAAATATTTAATCTTTCTGGAGGTTATAGATCATATAATATATTTCTAAGTCTTTACAACATGTTTTGTAGATTGTTAGTCAGTAAAAATACTTGACAATTTCCAGTCATTAGTTTCTCAAAGGCTCCTTTACCTTTAAATCTCTCTAATGATGCTCTCATAAAATATGGGTTGTTTATTATTACTTTTATGTATACTGTAGCTTGCACACCATCTCAATTACCTTCTATCTTTGCCATCTGGAAACAGAGAGAAGAACAGGTCTCCTTTGTACTGTATGGAAAATAATTACCAGTGATGCTCTGTATCATAACTGAAGGAGAATTTTTACATCACAACTTGATTGTTATTTTCGTAGAAGAAATCTATTTAACAACATATACTACAAGAATTTATACATGATACTATTAAAAAGTTGCTTTAATTTCAGGAATTAGTTCTTCCAACTGGACAATAACATAATATTTCAAAAACCACAGTAAAGCTCTACCAAACAAAATATTTTTATCACCCAGGTATGATGCACAGGGTCACAGCAATCAGAAGAAAGTAAAAGTTGTTCAGCAAAACAGCTCCATCGTGCCTTTTTTAATGAGATAGTTAGGAAAAATAGTAATTAGCAATAATGGTCAAATCCCACCAGATTTGAAACCTTATTTAGCTCAGATTAGTGGATGAAACTCCAGATATTTATCTGAATTTAGACAATCTATTCAAGTGTAATGACTAATGATAACACACCCTGCCAGTCCACAGTTCAGCTGCTTGGGCGGAATCTCCCTGACTACAGTGAGGATCTTCTGAAGATCAAAGGTCTGACCACTGCATTTTAGTGCAGGAAGTTATTATTGTATTTAATTGCTTGAATTATGCGGGTATCACTCTTAACCAAAAGTTTTTTCCATCATTTTTCTCTTTCTCTTTCTAATCTCAGAACTGGAAGAGAAGCAAAAGGCAGATAAGAATGAATTCTGGAAGGCAGCAGATGTAGCCAAAACTTGTATACATCCAAGAAGAACCAAGATGTTTCAACTTGAATTGAATGTGAGAAGAATTCCTTGACTCATCACCAACCAGAAAAAAAAAACCAAACCAAAAAAACATGTTTCAAAAGCTTATGTGAAAAAAAGACACTGAAAGGGTATTTCATATTTGCCACTATAACATAAGGAGAGAGGAATCTACATGTAAAAGCACAGCAAACTACTGACTGGAAAATTGCAAAAATATCTTTGCCAGATCTCAATCATAATTTATTACCATAAAAGGAAAAAAAGTTCCATATTTATGCATGATAAGAACAGTGACAAATATAAATACCTATTTGTGTAGAAATTCAAAATTAATCAAATTTTGATGCCTGCAGGGAGAAAGAGAATCTATAATGCAGTGCAAACAATGTCAAGAAATATGAACAGTCATGGATCAAATTTATGATTAAAAAGTTGCCCCTGGGAAATTTAGATTTTTTCCTGATGATTTTACATCTTTATACAATGGGAAGATACATTTTTCATTTGGTTTTCTGTGGCAGTAACACACATATCTTCCCATCTCTGGTCAGTATTTGGCATAAAGACTAAAAACAACGGCACAGCAAACACCTGCAAGAAGACTCTGTCATTTTAAAGATGAAGTGTAATATTAAATTACTTTATCTTATATATCAGCTATTTGGAAACATTAAATTTACAGCAGTCATTTCACATGGAGATTACTTCTCTCCCTTAAGGAGACTGTTAATTGTAGTAATGTATTTCATGGTCCATGATTGTATAAACTTGCCCTGTTCCAGCAAAGAGCCCAAAATCTGTACAACACTAATTCAATGATGAGGCCTAAATATGGAGCTCAGAATGTCCTTCTTGCCTTTTTTTCACGCCTGCCTACAGAGAGGCTGGCAAGGCAAGTATTGCCTTGCTAATTGAGCATTAGATTAAGTGGACTGGTGTATTTGTTGACTGGATTTTAGCAAATAACTGGAAGAAATAATTGCCATCATAAGTACAGCCACAAATCCGCTTTACATTTTAATTTAATGTGTTTGTATGAGATCTTAATCCTTAAAACAGTTACACCCTACTGGAGCTGGCTATAAATGCGAGGCATAAAGTTTCCTTCTAATAGCGTGTCATCAGCATTTGCATTTTCAGCCTGGAAAAAATCATTTTGGAAAGGTTGATGCATTTTGAAATATTACAGACAATATTTTGCAAGCTGATCAAATATTATATTTTGTAGGAAGAAAACTGCAATAGCATTGCTTTTTATAAAAGTTGTTAGACAAGAAGGCCGAAGAAATTTTAAATAATTGCTGCAATGAAAGCTGGTAATGTATTTAGTAAATAAAACTACCCACTTGTAAGCAGCTCTAGGAACCAATATAATCTAATGTTTCTGTTTAGTTTTTGCCTATCCAACCTATTAGAATACACACAAACAAATATTTGAACTTGAACATATTTCTTCAGAGTATTATTACTTTATTATATACTATATTACATCATTATATTACTATATTACATCATGCTTTCACTGGTGGAATGAGATGGTGGTTAAATCTAGTGGTTGATAAATGTATTCCTTTTTTTGAGTAATTTTCTTTATTTTGGGAACAATTTATTGCTCCATGTGTCAGGACTTGGAGGCCACTGGCAGGGCTGCATGTCCTCAAGGAGCCTGTCAGGGCAGCCCCAGTTGCAGGCCAAGGAACCCAGGGCAGACTCAGCCTGGGACCTCAGTCCTGTGCTCAGCCCATTTGGGCTCCCCAGGTGGACCCCAGTCCTGCTCTGTGGAGCAATCCCTCTCCTCCTGCTTCCTGACATCACAGTGCACAGCTTCCCATCATAACTGCTGCTGGATGCAAAAAATACATCGATCCTTTTGCAGTACAAAAAGCTAAACTCTGTCAAAGTACCACCTGGCAAGAATTTATGTTCTTCCATTGAATAAATCTCACCTTTAAACACCAAGCTACTATATTTATTTCCATGGAAGTCAATTCATCATACAGTGGTACCCAGCTGCTCTGACAACTGCTCTAAGAAGCAGAGATGAAACTGAATAACACTGGTTTGCAATACAGAATTAGTAGATACAGAACTAGAAAAAGAATGAGAAGTGCAAATTCACTTTACATAACAAATGAAAGATATAACAGCAAAGTGTGAGAAGAACTGTATATAGAGGAGGTGTGTGAATTCCTGCCAAGCAAACACAGGTTGTAAAAACCACATAGACAAAGCTTTAATATCCACTGGCTTCCTAAGAACCTTCCCTATACACATTTTCCCTCTTTCTGATTGGATGATCCAGTGTCTGGAAAGCCTTACCATATCCAGAGCTCTGTCTCTTGAGAAACTTTCACAGCTTCTGATAGCATGGAACCAGAATTGAAATGTAAGAGTCCAAAAGAAAAATTCCAGTCTGAACTCAAACAAATTAAATTTTACACAATTCCCCTGTATCAGAGAGAAATGCCGCTGCAAAATTGTGAACAATGACCCACAAGTATAAAGACTCATACTTGACCTTAACTGAGATCCTGGTGAAGTTCTCACAAAAAGCAAAATCCAAAAGATATCAAAGACAATTCCCTAATGTTAACAGTGCTAAGCATCTCTTTCATGAATTTGCAGGTGACTGCCCTTCTTTGACATGAAGTTGCAGCTGCCATTTGAGTATTGGCCCACGTTTCTAGTTCCCACAATACTGTATAGAAATTGTGTTCAAAAAAAGTGAACCAAATAGCTCTTACCACTGAGGGAAATGGAATGTTTTATTGTAGTTGCTGATCTTAAGATATATTTAAATGTAATTGTGAAAGTGGAAGAATTTACAGACTGTGTTTCCCATGCTTCATGCAAGAAAAACAAGGTACATGCAAATGCAAACAGAAACATAAGAGAAATGAATGGAGGGTAAAAACATGTTTGTATAGATAGATTAACATGTATGTACATGAACATATGTGTACACAATATACACGTATACAAATATTGCTCAAAGTGGTAAATCTCCGAATACAGTAGATGCTTACTAATTTATCCTGCAACTTTATACTTATGTCAGCCATCTATATTTACATACAGTGAAATCAGTGGTCAGAAAAATGATTGAAGACACAAGTTTTACTTGCAAGATCTCAAATCCTAAAGATCTTGTACAGAGAAATCTCTTTTGTTGGATAAATACTTAAAGCAGATTGAACCATTGCTCCACAAGCAATCAAACCAGGCACTTGTAAACTTAATTATGAGTGACAACCCAAGCTAGAACTTCAGTGCTGCCTCACTTCACTCCTTCATCTGTGTACCCTCAGGAATTACAATTCTAATGCCTCTGTCGCTGAGGAAATTACATTATTAAACTAGCTTTCACGGAGAAATCAATTACTCCTCACATTTTTTAGTTTATTTTTACATCCCAGAGCCTTCTGCAGGAATTCATATTGAAATGACACAACTACAACACTATTTAATATCACTTAAAATTTTTCATTTTCTTAGACAATCTGTTTCTACTTTTCTGTTTTTGCCCCTCGAAAGTATCCCCAAAACACACCTTTTGGACAAAGAAATGGCATTGAGTGGATATGTCACCTCCCCTATCACCCAACAAGCCTCTGGAAAGGCTGAGAGTTATAATGGACTGCTAAAGACTATGTTGAGGGCATTAGGCAATGGGGTATGGAAGCAATTGGATGCAAATGTAGGAGAAGCCACTTGGTTGGTTAACACCTGAGGATCTGCAAACCATCCTGTTCCCCTGTTGTGGGTTTGAGACAGGACCCTTGCCAGGAGGATGCACGAAAAAGGGTAAACAGGCTTTAAACTTAAAGTTGTAAGAAGTGTTTAATTACCTAACAGAGTTGGAGGATAAATGTAAGGCAAAAACAAACTTTTTACACATTATTTTGTTCACTCCCCCCCCTCCCTCTTACGAACCTATAGTATTCACCCCCTTTCCTCCTTTACAATCCACAAGCCAGGTGGGGGGGGGGCAGGGTGTGGGGTCTCTTTTCAGTCCACAGAGCAGATTCTCAAATTTATTCATTACTACAATTCTTCTACTACAAATACTCTTTATCTCTACTTGTTTCTCTCTCTCTCCAGACAGTTTTCTGCTCTCACCCCCACCCTCTTAAGAAGCAGTCTCTGCACTCACCTCCCCCCCTTTTCCCTCTTTCCAAACCAGCAACACAGATAGGGCAGGTTGAGGGGTTTTCTGGTCAGTTTAATTAGGGAAAGAGGTTTTCTACTTAGCCAGGGGTCTTTCTCACGAGAGACAGTTTTCTGAGAACTTCTTTGGCGTAGGTTCAATCTCACGAGCAACATCCTGCCCGAAATTCTGCTGCAACATGAGTTTTTTTGTTTATAGGGTGCTGTGCAGAATCTCTCAAGCTGAGGCCAGGCTGCTTTTATTTCAGGAGCAAGGCCTTTTTCTCTCTTGCAAGGCCTTTGCAGTTTTAACTCTTAAATGAGACTCCCACTGGTTCACAGTCTTTTCCAGGCATCCACCTGCCCTTCTGGCATGGGCTGTGGGCAGAATTTCTGCACTCCTGTGGACTCCATGGGCGGCAGGGGGACCTCCTGCCCTCCCATGGCCTTCACTGTGGCTTGCAGAGCGTTTTCAGCTCCAACACTGGAGCACCTCCTCCCCCACCTTTTTTATTGATTTTGGTATTTTTTATGCTGTTTTTTTTCTGTATATTTTCACCTCCACCTCCTCCTCCTCCAACTACAAAGAAGTGAAAGAAGTGTGCGCCTGCTTTGTTTTGATTTTTTTTTAAATATGTTTTCACAGAGGCGTAACCAGCACCTCCAAATGGCCCAAACTTGGCCAGCAGCATGTTCATCACCTTCAGAGCCATCAGAGACTGGTTCTGCTGGACTTGATGTAAAAACTTCCAGAACTTGCACTCAGGACACACAGGAGCTATCTTTGTGCCACACCCCACCCCTCAGACACCTCCCTAGGCCTACTAGAACAGCTTCTGAGGGGTCCAAATTTCTCCTAGATGTTAAAAACACTTCACTGATGTTCTGAGCCAATCAAAATCACCACATCCCCTCAAACAACCCCCTGCATCCTGTGGGAGGAGATAAAGCCCCTGTACTACACATAGGGAAGTGGCTAGGAAAGACAGTGTGGATTCCTCCTCCTCTGGGAAAAGGCAAACCCATCCATGGGATTGTCTTTGCTTGAAAAGCTGGGTATATCAGGTGGGTAATGCAGGAGGATGGGGAGACCTGGTGTGAGTTTCAAGGAGATTTATCTTTGGGAGAAAACAATCTGTTGCCTGTTGCAGGAAGTAGCAGGAATGACATGAACATAGGCAGAGTGAATTCCGTAAGGAGCAAGGAGAGTGTGACAATGACCTGGGCCAGGCTGGTGATGGTGTCCAATGATTGAGTGTACTGCTTCTCCTGTCCTGGTCAACCATCTTGATGGAACAGACCCTATGTCATGGTCTGGTTTTCACCATCTAGAGTGGTGAAGGAAGCCCATGGAATGGGGAAAATAATATCTGTGGACTGAGAGGGAATAGTCATAAATAAAATATATCCATCTGTATATTTGGTATAAAGCTGGTTTCAGCATGTAGTTTAAGCTGTAAGAAAGAGATGAGGAAGTGGGGGCACTCTTTAATTATGTTTGCCTTCCAGAGCAACTGCTATGCATGCTGAAGACCTGCTTCCTAGGAAGTGGCCAGACATCACTTGCTGATGGAAAACAGAAAATAATTTAATTTTTTTTTCTTTGGTTGTGCATGCACAGCCTTTTGCTTAGTAAACTGCATTATCTCAACTTATTATTTTTCCATCTTATTTTCTCTCCCCTGTCCAACTGAGAAGTGCAAGTGATAGAGCAGTTGGTGGGCACCTGGGCCCCAGCCAAGGTGAACCCACCCCACTCCTGGATATTTTTGCTTCATGGTTTACTTAAATGTCTCTGATAGGGGTGTCGTTATATTTACGTTATAAAATTTTCAGTATTCATATAAAAATTATTTCTGTTTCACATATCCACCTATGTACTCTACTATTTGTATTATGATTATTCTTTCAGTCACGCTGTCTCATATGCATGTGCACACGTTTATCTGTGTGTGTTTAGGCATATATAGGCATATAATAAAACTTCATTTCTTGCCTGGTCAAATTTTCTTATGCTGTTCCAATTTGTCCTGTCTAATGAGACAACTTCTAGCAGCAGACATCTTGACAGTAAAAGTAATAGCTTTACAAAAGCAGTAACCTGTTGCTGTACATTGCTATATTGAAAAATGGATGCTCTGGTTTGGAGCACGTCTTTTTATTGAGCGGCTACACTCCATGATAGAAGATACATGTGAGAGAAGAACATTCCTAATCACCAAATGTTCTGATAAAGAGGACCAATTAATCCTTGTCTATTAGAAATGAGGATGGGGATTAACTCCTTTAAGCTAGCGTGAAGAAAAAGTTAAAATAAAACTTAACAATATTGAATCATTTTGCAATTCTTCTTTCATGCTCTGTGCCAGTTACTTTGCACTCACGACAGCCTATGGCTTAATACAGTTTCTGAGGTCTGGTATGTCAGTAATGCTGAGAAAAGCTGGAAACTATAATTTATCCAGCCAATGACTATTACCTAAACCTGACTGCTGAGTTGCATTTAGATTAGCTCATCTTTCCTAGTTGTTATCTTTCAGGAATTTACATTAACACAGCCAGCTCAGTGGGAAAGCCAGCTCTCAGATAGGGAGCTCACCTGTTTACCTTGACCACTGGTGCACAAAGTATTTAGGAATACCTAGAGTTTGTGATTCTGTACCAGGCTGACCATGCAGGTTGTTAAAAAGCTCTTGATTCACTGGCATTATGGTCTTAGTCTTTATTTTTCCAGCCTCATGCAGAGTGCTTTTCTCTGGCCTCAGTGCCACAAAAAAGCCCTCTTTCATTCACTCACTGTGAGCATACTCACAGTGTTTTGCAAATCATGGGTGGTGATTAAATGCTGCATACTTCTGAGCCCCAAGTGAATTCAGCTAATAGGAAATTTAAAATACCTTACTATGTTGAGCTTGTTGTCATTCACTTTTACAACTATCTTCAAAGAGGAGTCAAAAAAAGAACAAAGAATTCGCTCTTTCGCAGTATGTAAAATAGGCAGTTGAGGGATTCTGTAGGTAACAGTGTTACTGAAGGATTAAAAAGATAGATCATCAGTCCAAAACATCCATTTAGATAAGCTGCACTACAAGCCACAGGTGAAATTCATTCCATTGGCATGAAGTCAGTAATCAAGCTGTATGCAAAAGAAGCCTGAAGGCCTCCAGGTGCTTCATTTGATCCTTCCAACCCACTGCCTAAACTGCAGGACGCAGAGCTCCCACAGAGCTGTGATCTCCTACCTGCAGAGCAGAGACACAGCAGCAGAGCCCTGGGACAAACGGCCTTGCGCGAGGCAGCATCTCTCAGCATCCCTCACACATCCTGCCACCTGTGCCTCTCCTGGGAATACACAGACACACACACAGAAACATAACATCACTCTAGAGGGTTTATCATTCCCCTTCCACAAGCAGGCATTTTCACCTAAGAAAATTATAATCTATTTTGGGGTAATTTAGGCCCTCTTTTATAAGATAACAAATGCTTTAGAGGCAATTAATAATGCAGAAATTATGAGAAGGTAAAAATTTTACATTTTCAGAAAAAAATTATTAGTAATATAGTTTTACAATCTATACTATGCAAAAAATACCAGGGACTCTTTTTTAAAGCCTAGACAGCAGAAACAGGGATATTACCATCTACCAAAGCCCATTAACCCTTTGATTTATGAAAAATATTTTCCCCCAGTATTTAGTCGAAAATATTTAAATCACCTAGTCATTAAAAAAAAAAAAAAAACTAACCAACTTTTTCCTTTTACTGCCATTAGTATCTTTTTTTTATGCAATACTACAGCTGCATTCAAGTTTTGCTTACAAATCACAGGAAAATTCACGGGAGCTTAAAAAGAAAATTTCTGTCATGTGATAAGCCCTAGTCAATGGTATGTCATCCACTCTGTGTCTCAATTTAGTTCAAAAAGGCTTAACAACTGCCAATTTGAAGAAACAAGTTTGGAATAACAATGACCACCTCATCCTGTTTATTGATTTTAGCTATTTTATTATGTTTTATCCAGTGTGCTAAATTTAGAGTCTCCCTAGTAACTTTCAGATATACTTACAGAAAAACTTAGAAACAGAAGGATGGATTATAAACAGATTTTCCCTGGCTGAATAATAATGAACAAAAAATCTGAACAGCATTTGGTTCTCCTTATTAGTAGCATTTTCAGCTAAGAAGCTACAAAATAAAGACTACAAATACCTGGTGTTGGCTTTAAAATGAAGGCTTCCCTGCAGTACAAAACTGTAGGAAGGGGTCAGTCAGGTGAGTGACCTGATTTTCTACACTTGTTTCTCAGTACCTTTGAACCCTCAATGTAGAAAAAATCACAACTTTCACGTAAATATCCTAAAGAATTAGTTTCTCGCTTTTCTATTGACTGTGTACTTGCATTACTTGTTTTATTCAATTTTTTCTTGTGTCATCAGAGATCTGAATTTTTTTCTGGAGTACAAAGTATATGTTTAAGCACGTCCTGATATCTTGTCATTTTGTGAATACCTTGTACATTAGAAATTTTATTATCCCTTTACCACAATGACTGAACTGTTCTGGGCCATTTGATTTAACAGCAGAGGAGATGGTGGGATGTCTGTTGGACTGTCAGCTTTGAGAACAAACTGACAAAGTTAAAGTGACAGAAAGAGAAGACCCTGAGAATGAGAAACCAAACTGCAGGAAAGCAAAACCAAGAGAACAATAATAAAGATATCAACAGATTCTCAAATCAGAACTGAAGGTAAAAAAAAAAAAAAAATAGAAGAAGAATATAAAAATTCATATCTGCCAGAAGGGATTAGCCTTTTTTTATAGCTTCCATGTGAAAGCGATAGTTCAATATAAGTTGAATGTTGCATTTATATGTTTGCCATTTAGGATTTATGTCATATTGTGTTCTATGTGTCAGCCTGGGCTTGAGAGCAGCTGCTATGACATAAATCACCTCCAAATGCTTGCATAAAAAGTAGGAGACCTATTTTTCTTTTATTTTCTTTTTTTTTTCTTTTTGGGCGGGGCAGCAGGGAGCAGGGAAGAGGTGTGAGGAAGAGAAAGTAGATGGACTTTTAAAAAATTGAAAGAGGATCAGTTTTCAAAGTTTTGGATCCTTCTCAGCCTTCAGAAAACAAGGGTTTGCAAAGTTTTATGTGCCATCTAGAACTTCTGTTATCAGAAACCAGCAACTCTGCAACCTCTGTTCCAAAATTGCAAACAGTCAGGAAAGAGCATAATATACAACTGTTAATAGATCCTCTTTTTTCTGGATAGTGTCAATGAGCTAGGAGTGGATAATATTTGCTAAATACTCCAGAGTAGCATCAGGGACAGATCTTGTTCCTGCTGTTGCTGTAACCATTTTTATGTTTACTCAGGCTCTGACTCTTTCTTTTTGGTGTTGCTGATTTTGTTGTTCTCGGTTCTGTTGTTTGGGGTTTTTTTGCTGTTACTGTCGGTTGCAGAGGAGTTTGGAACTCATAAATGTTTGTGCTGTATATATCTGTCCCATATAGCCCACAAACTTCTTAGCTTATATAAACCTGGTAAAAATGCTGGCACTTAGTTTAATGCTATGATGTCTCTGTGGTAAGTGAGTTAGAAGTTGTTTGATGAAACATATGGCCTCAAAGTCAGTAGAAGCTAATCAGAATTTCCATCTGTAAATAATGTGCCTTGTGTTTATTTCACCCAGTGCTGCCTGAAAGTCAGTGTGAGCCACTCAGACCCTTGGTGGTCACTGGACAGGGGTGAACACCTTCCTCCTCTTTACCTTTTCCTGCTGACTTTAGAGGAAGATTTAATTTTTAGGTGGATAAGTTGCATGAGATGAAGTTCATGCTTTGTAGGTCTATTCACAAAGACTGCTGTTTAGACAACTGCCTCTACTAGGTACTGAAAGAACTTGTAAATAGGCAAAGACAAAAGGTACCAATAATTATAGCTTCCTTCTCTTGCGCTCTACCTAAAATGTTAGTTTATAACTTGTATTCTTGCTTGCATTTATTAACAAAATAAAACTTTGGTTTTAAATACTAAGAAAGAAGTGATGCATTAGGATGAAATGATGGCTGTTAATGCATGGTTTTACAAATTGCATTGTTTATTGTGTACTCCATAAAACCCAATAATTGCTTGTATTTATTTTGTTCTAACAATAAACATCAAAACAAAACTATAAATACATCTTCGCACAATTTGCAACATAGCTTTGTACTCAACTGTGAGAAAATTAAACAAGTGTTGGTGCATATTTCATTACAAATAAAGGCATTTGTGCTATAGCTAGTTTTTCCTTCTAGACTCATCTAGACTTTCATTCAGACTCATTTTAATTTTCTCCCTATTCTAACTTTTAACAAACAACAAAGATAAAATACAGGTTAACTCAAACAACTAATGTAGTCAGCTTTTGTGAAATGAGTTAGAACTGAGATCCCCCTGGTCCAGAAATGGAGTGCCTTTAGTCCTGTGGCAAGATTAAAGGGTGCAAATAGGTGCTTATTAGGCACTTGAAAGGCTTAAGATAGTTTTGAATAATCTAGTCTAGCACTATTATACATTTATTAACATTTGGAGAATAGAGTTGTTTCCTTGAAACTACAATACCCCATTTTGGTATCTCATGATGGCATTCTACTCCATGTGCACATTTTCCTTTTTCTCCTTTTTTATATTCCTA
Organism: Lichenostomus cassidix; assembly: GCF_008360975.1. NCBI lineage: Eukaryota > Metazoa > Chordata > Aves > Passeriformes > Meliphagidae > Lichenostomus > Lichenostomus cassidix. The sequence goes on along the minus strand of NC_139480.1, from coordinate 35,514,698 downwards.
AAACTTGTATTTTCTTGTTTAAGCATGGCCATGATTTTAACAACAAAATGTTTGAGAAGCTAGTCAGAGGTGGAGGAGTTTCAACAAAACCACCCTTCTCATTTGCCTCTCTTGCCTTGTTCAACCTTTTTGCTGTTAGTGGGAAGCTGTGGCAATGAATAGTGCCCAAAATGCTGAATGCTCTCCTATGCATGGGCAGCTGATTTGAGACCTGAATTTTTTCTTATAGTCTGGATATGAACAGCCCTTCAGACCAGAACCCATCTGATGATAGAACTGCATTTAGTTGCAGGAAGATGTTAATAATTTCAGCCCCTTTATATGGCCATTATTGGATTTCTTCTCCTAAACTGCATTGTAATGCTACTCTTCTTGAAGGATGCTATAATAAACAAGAAAATTGCAGTGAATGTTCACAAAAATAAATGATTCTTCTGGGCAGCAGTGGCAGGGGGCAGAAGAACTCCTTATGTCAAGTGGAGCTAAGAGTGCATTCAACAGCTGGCTTCATAAAGTACATATAAAATATGTGGTAAAAACACAGGAAGACCCACAGGATTCGGCAAGTTCCACCACAGGAGTCCAGCACTGTTTAGCAGAAACAGGTTGTTTCTACTGCAGGGAGAAAAACAATAGAAAAGTCAGACACAATCTTCATTTCCTGCCTTGGGTCTATTAAACATTAAGGGTTTGTTTTTCAGATGCAACAGTAGTAGCAGACAGCAAGAATTCTGTTTAGATCTCCTTTTCATCCTGTAAAATGTCAGGGTTTTTCAAGACCTGAGTTATATAATATTCTGTATTTACTTTTTGATTAAAAGAATAAATTATAGGCCATTGGAGAGCCACTATTAATCTTTCTTATTACTTTGTTCCACAGGAAAAATAAAATAAAATAGCTAGGGATATTTCCAGCAATATAAATGACTCTTTTGAGAATTTTATGTCACAGATAAACTGTGAAATTAGCCATTTTTTGCCTTAATCATTCCTCCAGTTTGCTAAGAGTGATTAATACAACACCCTAATTATCCATGTCCCAATAGTTTCATATCAGTCACAGAAGAGCCATGGTTTAAAGTGAAAAAATCTGATGGTGAAATAGTCACTATTCAGCTTTATTAATAGAAAGTGAAAGGCTTTTTCTTTGACACGCATGGCAGGAGGAAGAAAAAGAACATTATCTGGATCTCAAAGCTAGAAGAATGCATTCTAAAACATGAAGAACAGTCAATTTAGGGGTCAATGTTTTCAAATCTATGGTTTTATTTTTCAGATATGCTTCTCTCACCAAGGGCATGTAGTTGAAAGTCAAGGCAGACACATAATAAACATAAAGTGTCAAAAAGGATATTTAGACAAAATTTAAGACTCTAATGCCAAGAAAAATGACCCACATTGTTTCAAGTGCACAAGACATGCTAAAGCCCCCTGTCTACAAGTGTTTTACTGATGTCCATGACCAGCTGAATCCCTTCTTTTGCTAAGCCAAATACCTCAGCTTTCATCTGTGTCTATCAGAAAAGCTTTAGGGTATCTGAGACATTCATACAGGGATGACAGGTATAATACAGAATTTATGTACACTATTTTAGAGTAGCAGCCTAGAGCATTCCATAGTGCCTGATATCCCATCTGCTGCAGAGAAGCAATACCAAATTAATTTGCAGAATACTGCTACCATAATCATGCAGTGAGACTACTTCTTTCATAGGAGTTGTGGACTTCAGTTGTCTTCGTCTAAAGGGGATTTGAATCTATAACTTCAAATCTATCCAGCTACAGGACAGATAAAATGGAAGCACGTGCCATATGCCCTAATGAAGTTTAGCTGATGAATAAGAAATATGAAAGTTGTGATTTCAAAGGATGACTGCTGAGAAAACATCACTATCTTACTGAGTCATAAACTTGCTTTGTAGGAAGTAAATTGATTTATAAATTATTTGTTTATTTCAGGTGAAGTAATCATGAGACAATTAAACCCAACTCAAGACTAATCATCACCATGTGATTTTATTCAAGTATAAACTAAAAGTGCACAAGCCATTTAAAATTTTGAATTCCATCTTCAAATGGGCAAGCAGGCAAAAGAAAATGCTAATAAAATTGGACCACTGCCATGTCTTTTAAAGACAATCCCTTTGCCTGTAGATCAGTTAAGATGATATTAGAATAAAAATGCACGAGACTCACTAAAACAAGGAGTTTTAGGGAGCTGCTAAGATAATGTGGCACAACATATTTACTGACAAAATTTACTGTGCAAAATTTGCAAAATTTACAAAATTTATTTATTTAAAATAATTACCATAATTTTTCATAATTTGTATGAAAAAAATCTACTGGTTTATGTCTCTTATTTGTCCCTGTCAGGAGTAGAGTAGAACAGAAGTTGAGGGAGGGCAGGTAAATGGACAGGGTGTGGAGAATATGAAGACTTAGATTTTGCATGGGTGGAAATGCAATAACTTCCATATATACTGAGGTGTTACTATAGCAGAGAACTGCCTCATGCAAAACCACATTTGCCACAGGAAAAAACCAAACAAGGAAGTAGAAATTCAGAGCTCCTAAGATTATCCACTGTGGAACCCCATGGACTAGGAATCTAGAACTTTAGGTAACTACTGTTATTTCATGTGGCTACATTATTGGAGGACTTAAAAATGCAAATACTTGCCTGTTCTTCCAGGGGTCAGATATGTGTATGTGCGGGTGACAGAGAAAGAGAGAGACAGCATTCTGAAGAAGTTACAGGTTAATTGATATGTGCACATGACATGAAGGAAAAAGCCATTGCCTGAATGAATGGAAATTATTCCCAGAGCAATTTCTGATGCAGTAGAATCACTGTTAGCAGCTATGAGGAGATTCAGTACAACACGAATCAAATTCTTAAATCTTTTCTTCTTGATATATATATAATGATTCTCCACAGTGAACAAAACTAAAGTCAATAAAAATATTGATTTTTTTAAATGGTCTTTGACCAATTTCTCTCAATAATATTTCCAAATATTATTAAATTCCATATGTAATATTTACTGATAGCAGCATTGTCCCAGTAATTATTGTATATAAGTCTTTCAGAGGAATTTGCCAATTTATACTATCTCATTATCATTTCACATATCTCCATACTGGATTTCTATAAATATAATCGCTATGGACTAGTGATTAAAAGGATCCTGTCTTGGGTAATGACCACCCTTCATGAACACCACTGAGGAAACATCTCAAGGCTAAAACTGAACCACAACACTCCTTGAACTCCAACAGCCATCAAAACGTTTTAGGGTGGTTAGCATTTTTCCATCTTGCTCTCCTTTAGGAAGGGAGTAAATATAAATACCCTATATGCAGCATCTGTTCCTTCATCTTAACAACCCAAAACACTGTTAGAGTTCAGAGCCTTTTTAGAGGATCCACAATGTTTAAATTCTTCATAATAATCAGATTTCTTGAAGGCCTCCAGAGGTAAAGGTGTTTGCCTACATTTACATCTGCACCAGACATACTCATTCCTTCCCATAATTGAAAAATTTTCTTTTATTGTGACTGACCTAAGAGGCCCTTAAAAGTTTGCTATAAATTGTGTGTTTAAATTAGGTACAGTGGATTCCACCCACTTACTTCTATCGGTTTATATTTATTAAAAGAATGAACGTTGGGTTAGCTAGTTATTAAAATGCTAATTATATAGCACAATTTTCTAATCTGTTACAAGACAACACTGACATGTTGTCATTGTTTTGTTTGCCCAAGCTTAGTCACTTGGAATATGATATTCTCATCCATAAATTAATATATTCCTACAATTTTAAAATCAGTAAATTAATCTATTCCTACTAAAACTGACACATATCTCAGGAAGACACATTATTATAGAATGTACATTAATTTAACTGAGAACAGTGTTCTACATACATTTTTTCTAACTCCACTGAATACAGCTTAACATCTATACTATGCTGTTTCTAAACCTTCTTAGCTCCTTTCTAGCTTGTCTGTGTCTGTGATGTATCGCCTTTTACAAAATTGGGACTGGGACAGAACCCCAAAAAGTGTGTTCTCCATAAGATGAGAAACAACCTGAGAAATGTTAGATCTGTCATTCTACTAACTCCCCTGCCTTCTGTAAAATATATAAGCTGAGCTCAAAAATGTCACTCTCCTTTTTGTTCAATGGCCTAGCTCCTATAACTGCAACATATGACCCAATGTGCCAAACAGAAAACTGTAATAGATAACTTCATTCCTCAAGCACACAGGTCCAATGCAAAGGCTATTTCTATTTTTTTTTTGCATACAAATGTGTCACAGTGACCAAATACTTACTTAAAAAAGCATAGAACCCAGATGCTTTCCCACATCATACAGTACAAATACATTTATTTCAGGTGGTAAAGGCTATGAATTTTTTGTAGCCTGTTATTTAGAATCATTAATTGCTCTGTGAAGCACATTGGAACCTTGGAATCATTAGGGTTGGAAAAGACCTCTCAGATCAACTGTTTACCCAGCAGTGCCAGGTCCACTGTTAAACCATGTCCCTAAGCACTACACCTACACAGACTCTAAGGCCATGTGGACAGCTAATGTCTGCATGTGCTTTTATTTCTGGGAAAAATACTGAATTTCCTTCTTTCTTGAAAATTAAGCAGTTTTGATGAAATAAAAAATAAATTAAAAAATACAATTATCACCAATGTATGTTGCTAAAGCCTATGTTGTAACCAGTTCTTTTATAAATTCTGAAATCAATCTTACAGAGCCATCCACAAAATTGACAAACATCCATTTTTTTATGATGCTTATTTTTCTTGTAAGTGGCATGGTATTATAATCAGTGTAATCTTAGGCTAATTTGGGGCACAGAATAAAAATAAGTTGTTCAGTGAGTTCTTTGTAAGCCTCATTTTAGAAAGGTCTTCTAAAGGATAAAATAATGGCTATGAATTAGGTTAGTATCTTACCGTGCCATAAAATTAAAATAAATCATTCAATTTAACAATCAGTCTCAGAAACTACCACTCTTACTACGTTAATCAAATCTCAGTTACAATGCAGAACTACAGTAAAATGAACATAAAAGTGGGACCATTTAATTAAATTGGTTTTATTACTACTTCATTTAATGTTGAATCCTAAAATTTGGCCCATCAATTTTGCTTTTGGCAAGAATCCTTTTAACTGGAGGTAAATTTTCTCAAATTCCAGGAATCACAGCTGTAAGAATAAAAAATCCTACAGAACTGAATTCTGGCATTTAGTTAGAAGTTGAAGGTGAACAGAAGTGACAAGATAACAAACAACCGATGAGATTGCATCAGTGTATAAACTGAAGTGGAAATGGAAAGGTAAAGTAGCAAATCAGACAGAAACTCTTTGAACTATTACACAGCATCTACATTAACTTCTGAAAGGGGTAACCTAGGATCTCTTTAGTGTCAGTGGGAAGAAATAGACCCTAAAATATGTGATTGACCTTGCTTACTTGAGATGTCTACCTTAAGACAACGTGAATTGTTACTTAGAAGGATCTGCTTCTCCCCACTGACAATACAAAAAGATAGGGATTACTACTTTAGGTGTAGACCATTACAGACACTTTCTCAACAGGAAGGTAACCAGCTAAAATGACCCATGAAATGACAGCCATGACTTCATTTATCAAGTGCCTTTACTTTGAAGGAACAAAAGGCATACAAAAAGTTCTTAAAGATTGCTACATAGGATCTGTTTGTTTATAGTGTTGAGAATACAGAGAGGGCATGAGGCAGTTTCACTTAGATTACAATGGATTTCTGAATGATTAATGAGCTTTTTTTAAGCCTGCCATATTTTATGCTACATATTAATGACTTTGCATCAAGATTAAAGGTATGAGAAAGGAAGGAAAGAAAGAAAGGAAGGAAAGAAAGGCGGGAAGGAAAGGGAAGGAAAGGGAAGGGAAAGGGAAAGGGAAAGGGAAAGGGAAAGGGAAAGGGAAAGGGAAAGGGAAAGGGAAAGGGAAAGGGAAAGGGAAAGGGAAAGGAAGAAGTCCAGAAGAAGAAGATAGTAACAAAGACACATGATGAAGATACTGCAGAGAACTATGTAGGAGACATCTAAAAAAAGAGTCAGAAAGAAAACTTCTGTAGTAATCCAAGAAAGTTAACTGTTCGGCAATAGTTCTTGAAGGAACGTTTATTTTAAAACATCTTTGAAAGAGTCCTCATTTAACTCCCGATTCGCTCCCCAGGAGTTAAGTTGTGCATTGTTACAATAACATATTTATGGTCCAACACTAAAATAGTACAAATAATTATTCTTTAAGATATCACAGGTCTATAGGAAAGCTTAATTACATTGCAGTAAAGAATCAGCAAATTATTTTCCCTGCAAGAAATAGCCCTTTATTTGTCCTTATTTATTTTTCTCTTTCTGACAGTTGCTATGCCATCTAGGGCTTTGGGACATCAGGAGAGTAAATTTTAATTCCAGAATCTTTTATTAATAGATATGCTAGATTTTCTTATTAAATGGACACTCTTGAGAGGACTACTATAATAGGATGAATTAACATCTAGATTAACTCCTAATAATTTTTAAAAGTCTCCGCCTGTTCCACTGGAATTAATAGGTAAGTATATAGAAATGCCTATGAGGTTTAATATTTCTAAAATTAAGCCAGAGAAATATTCAGAAAAGTACAGAGAAGTGTGCTGCATGAGAAGCCACTCACCTTCACATGGAAAAAAATAAGGCTCAACAAGTCTAAAGGGAATTAAAGAAAAAGCTGTAAAGGTATTAAATCAGATGAAGGCAAAATAATTTTTTTTGTTATATCTAGCATTATCAGGCTTATAATTGTTTTGGAATACTAACCATATGGGTCAGCAGGAGACATAAACTTATATTAGAGGTTATTCATTCCACTGAATTGAGAGTATAATGTGTTGTGGTTTTTATTAACATTAAACAAGGTAGGAAATGAAATGTCATTAAGATTAATGTTGAATTATGAGCTGTGAAAGCTTTGTAGATATGCTAAAGGATCTTGGGCATGTAAATACTGCCCAAAGATCTTAGCACCCATTTAAAAATAAATGTATTTCCAAGTTTTCAACCAAATTTTTAGAAACTTGTTTCTACTCCATTTGCCTAAAGGATTCAAAGCCAGATCCAGGCAAAATGGAATTGAAGCTCTTCTGTCCCTGAATATTGCTCTTAAAATGATTAGTTTCACTTTTTTCAGATGTACATAGGAAGAAAAGAAATAGCTAAATGTGATGAAGAAAAGAAATAGCTAAATGTGATGAAGAAAAGAAGAGGGCACAAACGTCTACCTTTGGGGAAGAGACTCAAAGTGAAGTGTCTCCCTACCCAGCAGCACTGAGAAACATAGAGAGCTGTGTGATTTCAAATGTCCTACTGTCGTCACATTTCTCAGCTGCCTAATGTAGGGGGATGCTTATTCAACATGCCATGGGATTGCTGTTTCTTGTTTTTTTTTCAAATATATGCAACACTAGATACTCAAACATTCTCATATATTAGAACGGGAGACTGTATATTATTTTCAGCCAAACAGATTTCATTTTTAAAAATCAAAGTCTGAAATTGTGGAGATTCTAGTATAGATATAGTACCGAAGGAAAAACAGTTTTGCCTTTAGTAAGAAATAAAACAACATTGACTAAAATATTGAGTATTTGGGTTTTGTCAGAAGAAGGAGAGGAGGAAGGGGAAGGGGACTACAACAATGACAATAACAGCTTCAATAGAATTGAACAGAATTGGCCATCAAATATTGTTGGATGGTTCTGTGAAGCTGAAAGTATGTATTGTCAGAAGCAGTGAGACATCATTTGACAGACAGAAAAGCCCTTTATGTATTACCAAGTACAAAAATTTCATCTGTCCTACACAGAAATGGAGAATATGTAAGTGTTACATAAAGGGAAACATCTAACCTCAAGAAATACACAGTTTCAGCATAAAGGAAGTAACTTTTGCTATGTAAGAGGCCTCATCCTAAAACTTTTCAGATGCATAGATCTCATAAAAATATCCCAGCAATTATTACTGACATTAGTAAATTAATGGCTTCTGCTATAAAGGCATTTTTCTAAACCCTACTGAATCCTGCTCCTTGACATACTCAGATATTGGATGAGATCCTTAGTCACTACTGTTCACTTAAAAGCTGTCTAAAAATAAGTAGGTAAAAAATGTTAAGAGTAGGACTATGAAACATACATAGTACAGTAATGTCTTTTTGGTTTATACTGTAGCTAGCCTGATGTTTCACATTTGCTGTCAATGAAGAACGAGAATAAAGGTGATTAAACAGTAATGACTTTGATAAAATACTGCAGAGAAATATCTATTGTGATTGGCTACTATCATCTATTTCCCAGAGGTTTGATTGCTAACATGAACAGGAAACTTTTTCCCAACTACTAATAGGCTGCTGCAAGCAAGTGTCATAAAGACACACTCATGTAGAAAGTGACCAAGGAATTTAAAAACATATAATGGCTGTAAGTTTACCATCACCTCCTATAGATCTTGCTGTTTCTGAAGTGTGCCTGCATTTCACTTTAATATAGCAGCCACTTATAACCAGGAATCATTTCTTTATGAGCTGTCCAAAGGGAATGTAAAGCTATAATTATAAGGCATAAAGATATCAATTGAGCACTTTATAATGACGAGAAGTATTAATTATATTACAGACAAGGCTAAATGCCCTGCATCAGATACTTCTGGCAGTACAGTACCTTACATACGCTTTCTCACATGAATATACTCCCTCAGTTGAAATATATTTGTGCCATACTGATAAAATCTAATGAAAGATGAACAAATATTTAGCTTTTGGGGACCTTTAAATTGTACTGCCTATTAAGTAGGCATGAAATAACATTCTATTTGGAAGACCAGGCATGTAAGTTTGGCAGTTTTGCACATTTACATTAATATTTTTGAATAAGACTGATGTCTAACAAGTGTTTATAAATTGTCTTTTATGGACCGCAGTTTGAATAGAAAGAGTTTTTTACAATACACCTACCAACTTATATACAAAAGCCTTTTCCAATTTTTGATTATCATTAATGATAACATAAGCATGATAAGTATTTTCTAATGAAAAGAACACTTCATACAATGGAAAAGAGATGCATTCAAAACTGTAGACAAAAAATTACAAAAGGGATGCAAGCAAACACCGTAAATGTGTCTTAGCAGTCAAAGTAGAGCTAGAGAAATACAAAGAAAAATAATTCAGACCATTACTCTTAGATGCGATAAAAGAACCTAAAAGTTGTGGTGAAAGATACAATTATGTGCAGACACAGGTAATGTGTGACATACATGTAGAGCTGAGGTAGTTGAGAAAAACTGCTAGATGGTACTAAAATAATAGACAAGTATTTAAATTTATTTTTATGCATCTTAGAAAGCAATCACATGCAACAAACTTGAAAGAATTAGAGAGGATACATGAAGTATCAAGAGAAATATTTTTCTTCTTAAGGGATTCATTATGTTTATAATTTCCTTGGAACAATGGGTTTCAGTGACTGTGTCAGTTCTAAATGAGAACTGCAATGCAATGCAGAGACTCTCAAGGATCTCACTAACTGGAGGAAATCTTGCCTTTTTCTCTTCATAAATGCCTGGTTTAATGCCTGTAAGACAGGTTTCCCATCATGTGAAAATTATTGTCTCTAAACAGGAAACAGTTGCTAATTTTCAAGACTTGATACTTATCATAAAACTTGATTAACTTTTTATAATGTATTCTCATTTTTCATTTTTCCCCCCAATAAGGAAAACTATAAATTTTGATAAATTATTTTTTATGCTTGTTCTAGCCAGACTTTTTGCCCTGGAAGTTTCCACTGACTGAAAGTAATAATCACAACATGATTGAAACGAAGAGTGATTCTGAAAAATTTGTTCTAGTCATGTCTGAGCAGGAGAATGCAAATCTACTCTCTATGTGAGAATTTTATCCAACTGTGCACACACAGTTATATGCAGACAGGTTATAAATAAAGTGTGAAGTCCAGTCCCAAAGCACTAACTCTTTTCTTCTTTTGCACCAGTCCACATTAGAGAAGACCAGTCTTCTGTCACCATAGAATAAATCTATCCAACTCAGTGAAACCCTATTTGGCAAAGCTTCTGGTAAAGAAACTGTAGTTGGAATAGATCCACTAATCTCCGAAATACCTCCACCTTTTTTTTTATATCATTAGCAGACCTTTATTTACCCCAGAAATGCAAAAAGTTTTGGTGCTCAAACTCTTCTTAGAATATTCTGCTCTTTTATGAATAAAGTGGAACAATGTATGCACCAGATAGCCTCAGAAGGAAGAAAGAAGTCATTCTCTAAAAGTTCCAGAATTCAACAAAAAATTCAACACCACACTTTGGGACTAAGATTAGGTTTATATCCAAAATATGTGGTATGCATAAGTGAAATAGCTCTACATTTTTCCTTCTTTGTTTTTGTTGTGGGAAAGAAGGTAGGTGCAGAACAGTTGGAGCTCACAGAACATATGTTGTTTCTTGCGATGCAGTACAGCAGGAAAAGTTAATTAAGAAATGTTATCAGCATCATCTAAAGTTTTGTTCTTCAGTTTTTTATATTATACTATCATGTTAGAACTGGGAAAAAATATCAACATGTTCTATTCAGGCTACTAGAAACCCTCTCCCACCTGGCTATAAAAAGGTCAATGTGGTCATCCTACCACCTTCAGGCTGATCCTTCATCAAAGTTCTGACCTGGGCTACAAGAGGCTGAGTTAAAGCTACTGAACAAATCAAGCCATGATATTTTCAGAAATGCTTTGTAGAGTATGTTGTCACAAACTGTCGCTGTTGAGCAGCTAGGAGAGTAATGAAGGCACCAGTTCTCAGTGGCAAGAAGGAATGACCTTTATTGTTTTGATTTGATCACATATATAGAGTTCTCAAAAGTCACCCAGATTGGTCAGTCAGAAGCCTTCCCCCAGGCCTGATTGGCCAGGCCTGCACTGCCCAAGTTCTGGGACCCTGTTCCAACAACATCCAAACTTTATCCTTATTTATAAAACACAAGAAAATTTCTCATGGGAAAAACCTGTGCTAGCCACAACAAACTATGAGCTATACTACTGGCTGCAGGTCAGGAAGTTTCTAGTCTAGCTATGAGATCAACAGTGGGGCTGGCAAGGAGGGAGTTGTGGGGCTGCTGGGGTCCAACCCACCACCCCCTTGCCTACCCTTCCTGCACTGATGTTGCCTGAGTTATCAATGTGCTAAAACTCCACCTCACCTTTTTTTTCTGACATCTTCGTTTTTTCAGCACCTGTCCTAAGAACACAGGCTTAGAAACTTAGAAACCTTGAAAACTTCAGGGTTTTCAGTCTGGAGAAACGGAGACTCCATGGAAAGTTTCAGCAGCCCTCCAGTACTTAAAGAGAGCTTCTAAAAAAGAGAGACAGTGACTTTTTACATGGGCAGAGAGTGTTAGAACAAGGGGAAATGGTTTTAAACTAAAAGAAGGGACATTTAGATTAGAAATTAGGAGGAAATTCTTTACTCAGAGGGTGGTGAGGCACTGGAATCAGCTTCCCAGAGAAGTTGTGGATGCCCCATCCCTGGAAGTGTCCCCAGGTCCAGACTGGGTGAGGCCATGGGCAAGTTGCTCTAGTGGATGACATGCCAGCCCATTGTGGGGTGGTCAGAATAGATGATCTTTTAAGTCCCTTCTTACCCAAACTAGTCTATGTTTCTAAAGTTGTCACATCAGGTGTGCTGCTACAGGCAGTCTGTGCAGCTTTGCACATGCCAGACCATGGATAAAAATAGCCCTTAAAGCCATGGATTTTTCAGTCTGGTGTGGTAGGACAAAGTTATATGAGTGTCAGATTTTAATAGTCCTCCCACTACCCCAGTCTGCTACTTTTAATTTCCAATAGATAATTTAGGTCATCTCTTTTACAGTCCAGTTTCAAAGAGCCAATGGTCTGCCTAGTTAAGGGCAAGCTGTGAGCTTCAGCAATAGGGCAAGACCTTACAAAAAGGAGCAAGGGAGGACTGGAGTGGCTTACACCAGCCCTGTGTTAAAGTAATGTAGTGTTAAACACTGCTGCTCATTCAGGCTCATTTCCTACCCCAGAATGAAACTAATATAAGTAATGGAGAATGTAAGTGGTCAAGTTAAGGATCTGCCTTTTCTTCTACCAGTTTAATTGCAGAGTTATCATTACTAGTTAGGGGTGAAATTAAATACTAAGTATATACTATCTAAAACTTGTTAACAAAGTTTTCCTATGCTTGCTTCTTGGAACTTTCAGGCACTTTAAGCTTTGGACAAATGGTGGGATGAAAATTTCAGCATCTACACTATGAGCATAATGTCCTTGAGGGCTGCTCAATTCTTTCAGTCTCTCCATCTCATTTAATAGCAAACATGCTTTTTCTTGACAACACCTACATGTAGGAGAGAGTAATAATAAGTCTTGGCCAAACATTTGATGTGAGAACAGCATTCTTCAAAAATACATTGATTCATGGAAGTCCAAGTGTCTTGGGAAAATTAATTTCAATGGAAAAATCTAATAAACTGTTGATAATTTTTTTAGATAGCCTTGAAAAGTTTCGTTCTGACAAGGTCGAGGTAATTTCCTTTTTCGCATTTTGATCTTAATATTGTTATGTATAATTAGCATGAAGATAAATAAAAGCTGAAATGTTGCAGCCAAAAGGAAATACTACCTTGCATCAAAGAGGTGCTTTAATCTTATCAAAGTGAAGCCCAACTATAAAACTCTTTCAGAGTTCTGAAATAATGGAAAAGGGAATTTCTTGATCAGAAAACATTTACTTTAATTCCTACTTTTATTTGCACACAATTGAAACAAAATCTCAGAAGACTCTAGTTTGTCCTTGACCACAAATTCTGCTGTTATTTTAGTTTGGCTAGATAAGATGCAGAGAGTGTACTCCACAGACAAATAATGCAATGATACAGTAGGTGCCGTTTCTGTTGATATATGTGGATGGGTAGACAAGTTGCATGTGCAAAACTGGTGGCAAAGCAATTTGCCTTCTGGACATATAATAAAAATTCCTCTTCTGCTTCCTTCTTTACAAGGTTCCATGATTTGAGGTATCCTCTACCACAGCCTGTTGCAACCAGTTATGGAAAGGTACTAAATAAGGAGAAAAGGAGCACAGATAGAGAGACTTCTGCAGGAGATCAGTTTGGTAAGGACACATTAATTGAGCCAGATTATGAGAGGGACACTGAAGAATGTTATAAAATCGTGGATGATACAAAGAAGGCATTAGAAAATATTGGCAGGTATTCCTCACAGTACAAAATATAGGTAATTGATTCAGAATTTTTCATACACAGCAAATTTAATTTAGGAGTTCATTGTAATTCAATGTTTTACCTAACACAAGGGTAAATCATTTCATAAACTATTAGAAAATGTCCCTCATGGAGGAAATGTCTTTGAAGAGCTACTAATCACACTCAGGCAAGTTCAACAGTACAACCTCTATCTCAGCTAGGTAAGCTGATAGGTTGAAGAAGAGAGTAAATATTTTGTGAAATGTTGTTCTGCTTTAGCTTACTCTTACTTTCTTTTCATAAGCACCTGCCTGAAGATTGTGTGGACTTTTGGCTGCTCTCAGTAGGGCTCTTTTAATATTTAGTGGGAATAAAAGTCTTCAATACAGAAAATAAATTTTCAGTGTTCCTATGGCCACTGGACAGCCTTCACATACTTCAGAACCTTTCTGGAAAACATGAATGGTTGATGATACTTTGGAAAACAAAAGGCTATCAGCTTGTCCCCGTGTACCAATGATGAAACAGGAACGTAAACTTTCATTTGAAGAAAATGTTCCCCTCTTTTTGCTTGCTGGTTCCTAGCTAAATGGTTAACTTCCTTTATGCATCAAAGCAATCACAGATACCTTTTGTGAAAGTATGCTGTTAAATGCTTGAGATTCTTGGATACTGGGATGGAAAACTCTCTTTACAGAAGACACATGTGCCTACGTCTACCAAAAATAAAATTAAAAAATATTTTAGCAGAAACTTTTGTTGATAATTATGCAGAAATTAGAGTTTCCAGTTTCAGTGAGCAGTTCACTTAAACCACAAAAATGTCCCTTTTCCTCAGGTTACAGCTGGGACAATGTAAAGTTAGAAAAAAATCCTCTTGAATGCATCATGCTGAGTGAAATATCTTTGTTCTTGTAATGCTGTTGCAAGTGATATAATTAGAGGTACTAGCAAGGGCATTGTCTACAAGGTCAGCTTTTCCATGTTCTGGCTGTTATAATTACCACCACACTTCTCTGAAAATTAAACTCCTTGTACTGTCTTCTACCCCACTAATAATGATGTCTTCCTTCTTATCTTCAAAAAGATTCTTTTCAAATCCGAAAATGTGAGTCCTCTAGTGACCATGTGGACTGTCTGAATTTTTGTAAAGCTAGTCTCAAGGCCTTCTGCCTTCTCTATTTTCCTTATTTGTAGAGGGGACTGTATTTTCAAGCTACTGACAGGGCTTTTTAGTTCGTAGGAAAAATGGCTACAGACAATGTGGCAGATGGCCCCACCACTGGTGCGAAAACTTGTCCAAAAGAGAAGAAAGTATCCCCTGGGTTGAGGAACCCTGTAACCAATCCTGTCCAGAAAAATGATTGCATGCCTCTGGAAACCAATGAAGCTGGCTCTTCTCATTGCTTCTTTGGGAAGGCTATTGTATAATCAAACTTGTTTTAAGGTACAGGAAAGACTTCTAATTTTCAGCCTAGTTTTATTGAAGTAATAACCATTTCTTTTTGAAATAAGAAGCAATTGTACTTTCACAGAGGGCAGAATGGCAGTGCCAACAATTTCACTGAGGTGGTATGCTTTTATGGCAAGGGATTATTATAAAATCTTGTACACACAGCTTTTCTGTTCCCTTTCTGGTTTTCTATTTTTTTAGCTTGTTTTGGTCCAAGTTCTTTATATATCTATCTGTATCTACCTATATCTACATCTATATCATCTATATCTATATCTAATTTTTCTTTTGCAATTCGTTGGAAAACTAGGAATAAGCTATTGCATTATGACCTTTCTGTAGCATTTTCCATTGGGACATTAATGGTAGGTTATTTATCATTTTGCTGGGAAGGAATAGATTTCCTGTCTCTTCTCTTGGGGAAACCTTATTTTCACTTGTTTCATTGACTAAATGTGCTCATTATTTAGTCTCAAGTGTATGCCTGGGGTGTAGCCCCAGTAATGATTACATTTTCCTAGCAAATCAGCACTACCAAAAATGTTTATGATACTTAAATATGTCTCACACATAATTTCTTTTTCTGTCCTCTCTTGATTAACTTCAAGCTTGCTTTTTCTTTTCTTTGTTTGTTGCTATATCCAGTGGTGACATCTCAGTTGTAGCTTTCACGATTAATTGTCACTGTTGTGTTTTCATTATCATAAACACCCAGGACAGAGAAGCCCTTTAATGAATAATTTCCTAAGGGTTACTTCTACATGTTACTTGTCTTTCTATCTTGAGCTTTGCAAGTTTTACAAAGAAGCTATTTAAAATCTTGCACAGTGAAAAAAATCTTTCACACTCTTTCCTTATTCCTATCACATACACATTAACACACAATATGCATAGGATATTATTCTGGTATTCAGATCCACTGTTTCCAAGTACATAATGATTTAACTACTGTGCAAAATTCCTTTAAAAAGCTGGGTTTCATCTATTCCCTTGAGCCAACCTACATTTTCAGTCACATAAATTTTTGTTTTGATTTAATTATGCAATCATTCTTAATAATTTAATTAATAATATAATTATTATCCATCTTGTGGTATAGTAGTATACTTTCTAAGATCCTAGTTATCCTCTTTGTTAGGTATTTATTGTGGGCAGTAGTGAATTAGCTATAAAGATCTCTGCTGGAAATTACTTTATAAAGACAAATATTCATTTACTTCCCATCTCTTTTTCAAGTGCTTTCCACCTCAGATTGACATTCATCTTTCAGCATGTAGGCTCCCAGATGTACACTATAAGCTTTGCACTACATAAGTATGTGGCAATGACTGTAAAGATAAATAACAGGTCCTGGAATCGAGCTTGCATATGGAACCCATAATTATCTGCACTATTTAATTTTTAGCTCCCTCTTTCATTGTGTTTTGGACCACTCTACTTATTTCACTACAGGATGAATATACTACAGATGTGACAAGTCTGCAAGGCTCTTGGATATCAGCTCATTCATTCCACTTGGTGCTGAGGGCAGAAATCACCCCCCAAACCCCTCCTGTTCAACATTAGAGATAAAGCACACCTGACCATAGGTGCATGCAATGATATTTTCAAGGATTCTAAAAGAGTAACAACCCAAGAAACAGTGTTAGAAGGCAACACAGTAAAACAAAGGTAGAGAAAGTAGTTTTTCATTGTCATTTTTCAGTTGAAACTGAAGCTACAGATTCTTTATTGTTGCATAAAATGTAAAGAGGTTTTGAAAGACTGATGCTGTAAGAAATGTAATAAGCTACTAAATATTGTTCCAGGAAAATAGAAAAAAAAATTCTATTCTCCCTTTTCCAAGTTAAAAGAATAAATAGAAACTAATTTGAAGGGGAAAATGTAAAACTAAGAAATAATGGAACAATAGAATTGATTGGTGCACCATGGCACTCTGATCACTATATATTTTTGTGATACAAAAATGAGTAATGATATGCAGGAAAAAATCCTTTATTTTTAATTGTTCATTCATTCATTCATGAAAATTTTGAATGTAGGCCAACATAGGAAGTAGGCCAGGGTTTTCATGTTTTAAAAACACCAAGATTTTTTAGGAAAGGAGACACTAGAAAGGATGAAATTTGAGAATTATATTTTTATTACTGAACGCAAATCCTTTCCTAGGAATTTACAAATAAATAGTATCAAATGCTTTAAAGCACAATCTGCCATTTTTCATTCTTTTCTCATAACAATTGAAGCCTCTTGTAAAAAACTCTGGACTCTGACCAATACTGGATTCTGACCAACAGTGGATTTAGATACAGAAATAAACTCAGTCCTAATCTGAAGGTAGAAAGCAGGAAATGAAGTTGCGTATCCATGATAGGGCAGCCACATTGGAGAGCCAAAATATGTCCCTGCCAAACCCCATAAATTTTAACTGACATGTCAGAGTCACAGAATCACAGAATGGGTCAGGTTGGAAGGTACCACAGCGGGTCATCTGCTCCAGCCTCTCTGCTCAAGCAGGGTCATCCCAGAGCACATGGCACAGGATTGTGACCAGATGATTCTTGAATGTGAGGGAGAGTCCACAACCTTGCTGGGCAATCTCTTCCAGTTCAGGTGGAACTTTCTGCCCATCACTTTCTGCCTGCTGCCTCTTGCCCTATTGTTTGGCACCACCCATTCATCAGTCACTGAAGCTAACAGACATAACTGGCAAGTCTGATTAATGAAATGGTTTATCTATTGAAACAGATATGAACAGCTTTATAATCAGTGTACTTTGAAACTAGAGAAAAGGCAGGTAAAACCCAGATAGAGAAAAACTAAGTTAGATATACCATTCATTTTTCTACACATTTTCTGTAGTCTTCCCTTTAGCTGCCCTTTTTGTTTGGTTGGGCATTTCATGAGTGTTCTGCAAAAAAGACTGAAAACAACTGAAAATGCTGGTATCAAATTATTATGTTTTGTGGTGACTGTTGAAACAGAGAGAGAGGAAATTTTCACAAGACCAAATACTTTTTACTTTTAACTCTTTGCAAAAACAGGCACATTTATTGTTTCCAGAATGCATGGGCCTTTCAAAAGTATAGTTTTCATAGTTTTAGGTCAAGAAATTTATTTTTAAAAAAAAGAAAAAAAAAGAAACTGAATGCTCCCATTCATTCTAGAGAGAGCTTCCCTGGATATCCCACTGAAACAGAACGTATTGAGAAAGGTGAAATATCTGGATACAGACAAGGTTTAAAATGGGAAAACCATAAAATCAAATTATATTTTTAATTTAATGAAATTTCCTATATTCAATTCCAGTTGTGTGGAGACTCCCAGCAATGTGTTACTATGAAAGAGTTGTTCAGTCTGGACACAAAACCAAAAAATTAAATGTTGGGTGGCACAGGGCATTTTCTAGAAATTACTTTTAAGCCAAAGGAAGTGAAAGGGAATCATGTGCTATGCATATAAAAATAATTTCTGAAATTGCTCAGAGGACTGGGTAGTTCCTTTTCTTTAGTTTGTACAATGCCATTGTTCTGTCTGCAGCTTTGAACATAGTAGTTAAATGCAATGCTTATCTAGGACAGCAATTAAAACACCTCTCCTCATCACGTAATTATATCTCTGGAGATAATTATGAATTCCATACTTACATTTTAACCTTGAATATAATCTCCTGGTTCATGTGTCTAGGTTTGCATAAAGTTCAAGTTGAAATAATTTTATCCTTGGAAGTGAGTAGCAGGAGTGATATTGCCTGGAAAAAAATGTCCATAATGTCTAAGATAAAGTGAGCAAAGAAAAAAAGAGTAGTACAAAACGCAAAATTACTCTTCTGTCTCTTGACACTTTTGCAATCTAAGCAACAAAAAACATAGAGACATTAGTTAAGATATTCTGTTTCTTTTATACAAAGTTGACTTATGTGAGGGAAATCATTAAAGGGATGGAATGTATCAGAGGACTTATGTTTTATTGATTCCAATTCACTATATATAATCCACTGCTGTTTGAAATGACAACTTGAACTTCTAAAGTGCCGAGGTCAGATTATATAAGAACTGTATTCTAGCACAGAAACTACTACCCCAATGACTCCTAATGAAGCAAATGTTCTATAGCTTATTTATGTAACATACTATTTGCCATAGATATCATTTTGTCCTTGGGTTGAACAGATTTTGCTTAAAAATTTTTGCAAAAGTTTGAAAATAGAATGCAGATAATCATCTGAAAAACTGATGGTTTAAATTTTGTAAATCACAGTAATGCAGGGAAGAAGACTTTGGTAAAACAAAAAATTAGAAATTAGTCAAAACAGGACTGTTATATCTGATGATAGAACCATTATAACTTTGTCTGAGAAAAGACCATTCTCCTCATCTTGGCAGTTTCCCTTGCCAGACCAACAACTAGGGTCAGCAAGCTGCATAATGCTTTCTCCCCTTGCTCCTTCTGACTTTTCCCAAGCCATTGCAGTAAGCAGTGCTATGTGGGCAAACACTCCCATAGTGAACTATGTGCACTGAGAAAGCAGAAAAGAGAGCACAAAGAAGTCATAGGAAAACGCTGGAGGTTATGGCTGGCCAGAAGCAAGGTGAACGTGGGGCTCAAATGGACTTTGCTTTAATAGCAAAAATTAGTGTATATTTTAACAACAAATTGCACCTTGCCTATTAAACTATGTTTAAAAGAGTTAATAAAATGCTGTATATAGACAGGGTGGGAAGTATTTCTAATTTTTTCCAGGTTTTGGAAAAGTTTTTCAAATATCCCTTTAAAAGTCCTTTTCAGAGAAACATGGTAACCTCCAGGCTACATTTAGAATAGTGCTTAACAGCCAAATCCACTACTAAACCTTGTCCCCAAGTGCCATATCTACACATATTTTAAATACCTCCAGGGATGGTGACTCAACACTTCCCTGGGCAGTCCATTCCAGCACCTGATCACCCTTTTGGTGAAGAAATTTTTCTTAATGTCTAATCTAAACCTCCCATGGTGCAAACAGAGGTCAATTCCTCTTGATACTTAGCAGAAGTATCAAAAGGAATTGACCAACCCCCAGCTGGCTACAACCTCCTTTCAGGTATTTGCAGAGAGTGGTAAGTTCTCCCAGAGCCTCCTTTCCTGCAGACTAAAGAGCCCCAGCTCCCTCAGCCACTTCTCATCTTTTTATGAGCTGTCTATGGTCAGTGGCAGCCATGATTTAAACTGTAGTATACTCTAAAGATTATTTGTACCTATTTACTAAGGAAAGCTGAAATTAGTAAATTTTTCAAAGGAATAAATAAACGGAAATCTATTGGTACTTCTGACAATACTGGAAACATCTCCATCAAAATGCACTTGTGGATCCTTAGTACAGACAATGAGCAACAAGTGGGAGTGATATAGAACAAAAATTCAAAGTATTAAATGCTGTAACCCACACAACGGAGCTTTCCAGATTTTCCCACAAAATAATGTTTTAATTAAAGATACATTCATGCAGTAGCTAGGGGATTTCCTGAATAGTACCATGGATCATTTTTTCCCCCTTTGTGGAGACAGGCACATGGTGCTTATAAGGAGTAACTATTACTTATTACGAGAGCTTGATATGTTTCCCTTATTTAAAGCACAAATCAGAACAATTTCAATAGCCAGTTACAAGAGATTTCTGTTTCAACCTGCTTATTTTGGTATCTGATAGCATCTGGCAGGGAGTTAGCTTCTATAGATAACAGTAATTAGAAGTCTTCATTTTACAGATCCCTGTTAACTAGAATATGTGGTCAGATAAGTTTCTGATGGATACCTGGACAGGCTGATTATGGCAACCCTTACGCTTCAGTGAAGTAGCTACCATTAGCTCCTGTTGGTGATCAGAATCAGATCACAGAGGACATTGGATGGATGTGAGTGAGTGACTCTGGCATCCCGAGGGGATGAAGTGCAGCAGCTGACGATGTGCAGTGAGACAAGAGTAAGATATCGCTAGAGAACAAATCATCTCCCAAAGCAGCATATATCCCAGAGCAATACAATATTTTCCCTCTCCTTCACTGGCCTTGATTTAAGCTTCTTATAAAATGACAGAATTCGCAGATCTATTTTAATAAAAACTCTATTAAAGCTTAAATGAGTGTTAGCAAAGGATTTTTTTGGTGATTCAAATAATTTTAAAATTAGATACAGGTACCTAACTGAGTATGATACATTATGAGAGTCTGTGAGTCTGTATAATTTATAGTTTGAAAGAGTTTTTACTGTAATAATTAATGAAGGATATATGCAAAGTTTGTAAAAAAACTTTTCCCAGGGATATTATGCTCTCATCTTTGCACCTTTTTCTCTTTAAATTAACTAAAACATCCAAGATTATTTTGACACCACCAAGTCTTAAAGTAAAAGCTCTCCCTTTTGTTGCAGAAAAGGAGAAAAATATAATCAATGTGATAAAAGGAACTGTCACATCTTATTTCTTTAAAAATGCAAGGATAATAGCTCCTAGCTGTCATGTTTGCCAAGGTTCTGACAACCCATGAAATAGGAGGAAATCAGAGTTTGGCCCAAACTGTGAACCAGACTTCTGGACTATGGGATCAGTGTATCCAGCAATGTGCTCGTCAGAGGACCTTGTCTGAGCACGCCAGACTCACCTTCCAGTATTATCAGATTTTCTTTCTCTGGGAGAAATCTGATCACTTTTAGTTTTCATAAGTTTGTGGAGGGGGTTTGATTTTTTTTTTAATGGGAGAATTTGTTCACAGTCAAAACCTGTGATCAGATTTCACCTTAAATGGAGCATGAGCAATAGGCACAATAAGTGGCTGGCTCCCTTTTCTTCCTAAGATGGCTATTCAGCCCTGCTCTGGGTAGCAAATATCTACATATTATGGATTATTTTCAAATAATAATAACCTCTTCTTCTGATGCCATTCCTATTTATTGTAAATAGTGTATTCATTTTAGTGAGGTCTCCCAAATGTTTGTACTAAAATAGAAGTGGGACTGAGCTTCCCTTTTTAGTCTCTCTACTGAGGCTGAAATGGAGTGGGATTACAAGGATCAACATCTTGTTGATCTAAATGGTTCTCATTTTTCCTTCTTTTCATTCATTGACAAAAACCCAATTATTCACTCAGCTCCACTTTCAGCAGTAGCATTTGTTTGTGCAAATGTTTAATACGTAGTAGTTTCATTTAATTTTAACTTGTACATGTTCCATGCCCTCAATTAATGGTCAGATGCTGTTAGGAATTTTAAATTAAGACAAACAACCAGCATCTTCCCAATTCAAATAAGTAATATTGCTTCTTTGACAAGTGGTTTATTATTCTGGTACTTCACTCACTCCTGAATGCAGTAGATTTGCCCTTAAAAAGGAACAGAAAACTCTCTATATCACAGTTTCTAACTCCGAATCTAGCATACAAATTTTACATTACAACTCCTCATGGGCCAATTAATTTTTCCAAGCTATTTACTTGGATGAATATTTACCAAGTTGGCAGAGGAAACACTTAATATGGATAGGTTTGACCAAGTATCTCAGCTTTTGCAGATTGTTTTACTTGAAGTACTATTAAATTCAAATGTCCTCTACATAGACTTGTACACAAGCTCTCTCAAAATCCAACTAATTTTGTTTAATCCAATTAAACAAAACCTGTTCAGTTTTTTAAATATTGGAGCATTGTATTTAGGTGCAAGCATACCTTTAAGAACCAGGTCCAGAGCTGGGCTAAAACTGAGCTTTTCTGAACCTGAGCTTCTTTGAGGGTAAATAAAAATAAAAGACATGATCCAAAAAACATTCACCTGACTGCTGCTGGAGTCAGCTGCAAATGGGAAAACGCCTTATGTGCCCTGTCACGCTTTGTGGCCAATCCTACATGATGGAGAGAAGGCCCCACTGTCAAGTCTGTCCCTTTGAAATTATTTTACCATTCATTAAATCCTTCAAAAGTGGATGAGGAAGCTGTAGTGCATGGGGCTGCATTGAAGAGGGACAAAAAATCACTGAACCCCTTCTTTTGCTGTCAGCTGACCTCAGTGACCTTTAGATGTTTTGTCCTACCCTGAATGTAAAACTCAGACCCTACTCGTTTTCAGAAGTAGGACACTTTGGTTGGGAGCTGGAAGATCTGTGTTTTGGTTTGATTCAAAAGTGTTTCTAAATTACTGTCTAAACATGGTGAGTCAGTGTAAAATGCATAAACATTTCTTGGAGAGCCTGAACCCAGTACCACACCTTCCATTAACATAGCTTAACCACCAGATGTGCAGAAATAATCCTCCTGATATTTTTCATTCTCTAGTTGTAAAACAGGTAGGCTTCTATTCTGCACCACAGCACAACAGCTGGACTGGAAGGCGCAGTAATGCACCTGAACCATTCCTGATCCCTTCCCTGCATCCCAGTGCTTAGGGGACTTGTGGTGGCATGGGAAAACACACAACCTTTGCTTCATTCATAGGCTGAGACTGGCCCTGGCTCTCCAATTGCCCAAATGTTTCTCTCAACCATGATTAAAAGATAGGAATTATTTCTCACTCAGCCAGGGAGCAACCAGTTCTACAAGTATCCAAAATACATTACATACATGAGGCCTGAAGGCAGGACAATTTCAGCTCTTTGCTTTTGCTCCGCATTTCCTGCTGGCTAGCTCCAGCCAGCTTCCTTGGCTGTGCATATGCTGGTTTAAAGTGCTGCTCAGTATGTTGGTTAGTTCTGAATTTCATATCCAAGCATTTTAATCTACACACAGTGTCTGCCAGCCATGGTATGTTCATGCCTCTGTCAAGATTTGGATTCTACTGTTTAGCAAGTACAGGGAGACACACACACACAAAAAAAAAAAAAGTGTAATTTTGGCTCTGATTGTAGCTGTTAATGCTCCTGCATTTGGAGGAACGTAAGTTTGATCCTCTCCCATAATACATTTTCTTTGATTTATGTTAATGGAAACTTGGATAACCTTGAAATTGGTTTTGGAATTTTATTTTTCTCCAAATTCCAATAACCACAACCCTTCCATCTCTTTGGTAGCACTCAACCCTCCAAATGAGGTGCAAAGATCATAGAGCTACTCTGGTGTCAAAGTAAAACATTTGGAAATGCAATTGCTGCACTATTTGCCTTCACTTTCTGATTTCGCTCACACTGGAGGCTGTGGAGGATTCACTTTCCCCATTGTTATGAAAACATGAGGATGGCTTGCATACATATCTTACCTTTATTTTCAGAGTCTTTCTGGTAGTAGAAATGGAAAACCCATGCTTGGGTAGAAAATGAAGCAGAGATGTGAAGAACTTTGTTTCAAGTTTCATTTATGTTAAGCTCACTCTCTGAAAACTGGCATGATCTTTTTACTTTTCTACAAGCTAATTAGGGACATTTCTTGAAGAAATTTACTTTATCCAGCAAGATGTTGCTGTAGTCTGATGATAAGTGGAAACAAATGAAAGGAAAGTCATTACCTAAGTGATTTAGTAAGAAATTAAATTATTATTTTAATAAATTGATATCCACAAAAATGGTGAATTATTCAGTGAACGGTCTTTTACAATTTGAAGTTTCTTGCAGACAATAAAGAACGACATAATTAGATAGCAAATAATACCAATAATGGAATAGAATACAACAAATATTTTAAATGAGACTGGCATAAGAACAGCAAAATTAACTGAATAAGATATATTGAATCAGATTGTATTAGTTGTCTATATTATTCAATTAGTTTTGTCATAATATCTATATTATTATATGATTATATAAGTCAATTGTACTCTAGATCGATAGCCCATGGTTCTGCTTCCATTACATATGTGACATACTGCTAATTGAAGCTTTCACCAAGAAGCAATGACAGTTATAATCCAAGCACAAAGGTGATGGCATTTCAGGAAATGATGGCATTTCAGGTGATGGCTTTTCAGCCCTCATTTCAGG
This sequence comes from Lichenostomus cassidix, assembly GCF_008360975.1. Lineage (NCBI taxonomy): Eukaryota > Metazoa > Chordata > Aves > Passeriformes > Meliphagidae > Lichenostomus > Lichenostomus cassidix. The sequence goes on along the minus strand of NC_139480.1, from coordinate 35,489,963 downwards.
AAAGGGTTCTGTGTGCCAAAATATGGAACATATTCAAAGGGAAATAAAGACTTCAGTACGAAGGAATAGTTCATGAGTGCAAAACTTTCCCTTTTAGGTTGTGCAGGCTCAGAATGACACGTTATTTCTTATTATATGCCTCTAAATTTTCAATAGCTGTGGATAATGCTGTGAACAACCTCAGCTTAATTGCCCTTGATAGGTGTCCACAGCTTTACAACATTGAAACAGATAATGATTACTAGGGTATGTTTGCCCAGAGAGGTGAGTCAGCTGGATATGGGCCAGCTGAAATTTTGGCAAAGCCAGCTGCATTAGCAAATCCTCTTTGTTTAAAGGCTGATGTTTTACACATTCCAAAATCCCATACTTACTGGCTTCCCATAAAATTTGGTGACTTTGAGAGGCCCAATCACCTGGAAGGTTTCCAGTTCAAATTCTGTTTCCATATAAATAGGGTTTCCCTGAGATAAGGCTCCTTGTTTAAATTTCATACCATGATAGATGCTGCAACCTTTGCATGAGAACATGAAAAGTGTCAATCAAAACAATATTCATACTTAAAAGCCTTTGTAAGGTTGCAATTCTGCTGTTATCTGAGTTTTGCTTTCCATCTTGTAAAAGACATTACCTCCAAAAATACTTTCTGGGGTAGATTAGCACACATGGCACATATTTGCAGGCACTGGCATGCCAGATAGAAGACGAGAACATCTGGCATGGGAGAAGAAGCAAACTGTTGTTTCAAGGCTGGTATTTATTATCTGGGATCAACAATCAGAGCAAAGAGCTGTGTGTCGAGGGCAGGGCTTACAGCATAGCAGGAGTGGGGCTGAGCAGGCAGGCACAAAGCTGGAGATGCTTGGCTACAGCCGGGCAGCAAGTGCTGCTTGTTGTGAAAGAAGTCAGTGAGCAGAGAGGTAGTGAGGTTACATAACCAGGAAAATGCCCACCCAGACAGCACCATTTGTTTGGCCAAAACACCACTCCCAATGAAATAAATATCAAAACTAGACTTTAGAAAGTAAATAATGAGAGAGTGGAAATGAGTTTTTACTATTCCTTCTTCCTTTTCTTTTTGGAAAACAAAGGGTAAATCAAATAAAATAAAGGAACCTAGCCATTAAATGGCAAAAACTTTGTTTATATGAATGTAAAATTGCAAAATGCAGCAGAGTTGAGACCTCTGAAAGCTGTGAAAAATATGCCTTCTTTGATCTGTGCTGTGAAACACCAATAGCATGTATTCAATCCTTTTGTCTTTGAACAGTTTTTAACTGGAGTAGCAACACCTTCGTCAGTCCATCAGTGACAAAGCTTGTTCCACTAGATGCACACTGAATTAGATAAATCTCGAAACTCCTTCCCTTCATACAAACACAAAACCATACTTAGTACCATGTTTTCAAATATGATGACCACAGTCATCTCAACCCAAACTGCTGAAAGCCTCACTGCCAGTCCCTTTGTTAGCACAATCTATAGGATACACCACTGAAACATGGAACATCAGAATTCTCACATCATGTGTAGCTCTTTCTTTTTGTTACCCAACTGGAAGTCTGACAGAAAACATCAGAATTGTCATAAGCAGGCACAGTCCATCCATTAAACAATAATTTAAAAGCACATTTTGCAAAGCAGCTCCAAGACACTCTTCAATCAGCCTTATCAATTAACACAGAAAATAGGGTGGTGGCTGTATTTTAATCCTTACAAAGAAATCTGGAGTTTTTGGGGGTTTTTTTAATAATGTAGATATTTGAGAGTTTTTTTAACAAATTAATTCTGTTGTGGAACAACAAGACTCATATTGGAATTACTCCAATTGTGCAAAAATGGACTGTGTCGATTTTTTAAAATAATAAATTGATTTACTTTAGCTATTTTCCTTCTGTATTACACCCTTTCTTCACAAAAGCTCTATTTCATTTCCAGAAAAGTACATGGAAAACATTTTTCAGAGTCACATCTCTGAGGAATCACTGAAATCCAGCCTCAGCTTTGCACTTAGAAGCCCCTATGCTGCATTGTGTTTATATAAAAACACCACTTCAGTTATTGAATGAACATGTCAGGGGCTAAAGGTATGAACTGCAGCAACCTGTGCTGCAGCCATCTGTCCAAATTAAAGTGCAGCCTTGTTCCCTGCACATTGGGGACAAGAGGGGAAATGCAGGCTTATGGAAAAGTGAGCTGCCTTATTAAGTAAAGGAACAGAAATAACAGAGTGGCCACTGTTGGTCAAGCAGAACCATTCAAATTTCCAAACTCATCAATCTGCAGGATATTATGGTTTTGACATGCTATTTGCTCAAGAAATATAAGGAAAAAGAGAATCTACCCTATTGACTAGATTATTTGTTGTGATCCATTTACTTGCATCTATTACTCAGTGACCGAAAAGCAGCTGTGTAGGGTTGATGTATGGTCATAGGTATTTGGCAGAGGTACCTTTAGACCCGACCTGCTGAGCTCTTTCCTAAATTAAAGTAAAACAGAGAAATAAACAAGATTAAAGCAAATGTCAATAAGAAGCAGTTTGTAAATTATCTGTCAAATGAAATATAGGAAATGAAGAAGATGGCAGAAAATTAATAGATGTGCTAAAAGCAACCTCATATTACCCAGTGCTGAAAAATTTACAGTCATATAGATGCTATAAATTTTTGACAAAACACAGGAATGGAAACAAATGGGAGGTAAGCCAGCAAAGTCATTGCTGAAATGTTTGCCATACTGGAAAATGTTTCCACTACCCAAAATGCTGTTATAGGTGCAAAAACTTCTAGTGTGTTCTGCAGAAACATTAAGTCATGAATACTTGTTTAATTTATATAGTTATCAATACATGGTGGAAGAAACTTTACTTTTTTTTTAAGAGTTCCATTTTGTGCAGTTAATTTAAATTTTTTTTTCACTTAGGTCTTAAGGAAATCAGGATCCTTTTTCCATAGGAGTTCAGGGGTTTTCTGTCTGTAATATACAAAAACACTTTTGTGTGATTCTTATTTCTGGCAATGAATGAGTGTCGACATGTGTCACTTTTCACAGTTAAAATGCAGGCTGTTGTGTCCCTGTTACAGTAACGTTGGGAGAAGAGGCTTTCCAAATGTTTTGCTTTTACCTGTCAATCATCTTCTTCACTAAATGCAAAAGACAACTGCCCATGTCTGTTGACTGTGCTCAGGGATAGATTCCACTATTCTTCTAAAACATGGAAGGTGATAATTCTTCTCATCTTCAGGTATTAAATTTATCAGAAAATAGTCTGACAGCCTCAGAAGAAGCTCTGAGTGGGATTCAACCCACCTAACCAAAAATCTCCAATGCAGATGTCTATAACTAGGTGACTCATCTTATGTTCCTTTTATAATCAGGGAAAAGAAAAAAGCAATGATTCATCTGACATATTTCAGGCATCAGCTTCATGCTGTAATCAGGCACATCATGCAAGTGCTTATGTCTCCTCATTGATGATAAAGGGAGTTTAGGTGTCCTGGCAGAAATAGACATGCACAATGAACTTTACCTTAAGTTTCTTGATTCAAGTTTGAAGATTTCTCCTTGTAGGGCACTCAGCAATCTCAGTACCAGGTGGAGTTGAGGGAACATATCAGAACAAAACAAAACAACAACAACAAGGGGGTTTTAAGCCAGAGTATCTTCTTTTGCCTAATCACTGGGTACTCCGTATGGTCCTTCAGGGTGCCATATTGTGGGATGACATGCCCATGCATTCATCAGATCTCTAAGTGCTGTGTTCTGGTCCAGCAGTCTCTGACACAGATGGTTTAGGAGAATTCCAGTTCCAGCTTAGATCATTACTCCAGCCCTAAAATTCCTATTGATGAGCTGGAATGTCTGAGTAAAAACTCAGGCCAGACTATCACATGGCACCTGCTAGTTTAAAATCTGGGAATCTGTGTAGAAAGACATAAGCTTATCATATAGTAGAAGTTGTTCTGCTTTGTGCCACTGGCCTGTCCCAAATCCTCCCCTGTGCATCCTTCCATGTAGCTGTTTATATGGGGTTTGGAGGGGGTCATTACACATATGGATATGCACATACAGGAGAGGGTGTTAATGCAGCTTGAACTAGCAGCTGTAGGCATGAAAAAAAGCCAGAGGCTTTCTTGGCTTTGTCACAGACTTCTCAGACATGCCAGAGAAGATGTGTACTCTCAACTTGCTAGACTGCAGTGAAATATGAGCTTCCATGTCTCCTCTTCTCCTGACAAAAATTACAGTTTCCTGTGTCTGCATTTCTCTGCTTGTAGAATGGCTAAAATCTGTTGGCATTAAATCACTTTTCTCAGTGTTTTTGTATGTTTATAAAATGCTTGAAGATATCTGCAAATATGAACATTATTAAAAAAAAAAAGACAGAGGGTTTTTTAATTTTTTTCCCAGATATATTAAAATAGGACTACACATGGGGTTGCTACATACGTAACATTTACAAAACCACCAAACACAATAAATTTGCTGCTGTACATCAAATGCTTTGAAATCAGAGAAAGAACGTATAATAACAGCTTTAAAATGAACTATCTCGTTGAGCAGTTCAGCTGTACAGTCTGCTTAGTCTGAATTGCACATCTGTGTGAACATACTTGAACCATTTTAATCGCAATCAATTGCTGACTGAGAGTGGATACGTCCTCATAAATTTGCCAGTCTCTCTCTCACATGAGAAATGTGTGACAGTAATGCTTTAAGGTACTTCTTGTAAAAGCTGTACAAGAAGGGGATCAAAATAAGAAACCTCTGCTGATTTAAATGTCACATTCTTGGCACAGGTTAAATACCCATAAAAATTTACAGTCAAGATTAAAAGATGAGACTTCAGATAGTACTCAGGAAAATGACCTTTTGGTACTTAAGTATGAGAACTAGCTTGGAAATGGGATAATACCGGCTTTAGGAGGACTGGATTTTCTGACTTGATAAATGAGGCTTTTTTTTCTGCATGATCTTTTATTTTTTTGTCCTCATTTTTGTCTCCATTTGACACTGTTCAGCAAATTGAAGTGAAAAAAAAACCCAGCATACTTTTAAAATATTTTGGAATATCACATAAATATGGGGAATGCAGGTGGAACAGATTTATTTCAGTTATATTGCAAGCCATACCATAAAGTTTGGGCAAGTCCAAGGGATCTTTATTGGAATGTGAAAATCCTCAGACTCTCAGCAATTAAAACCCTGGAACCAGAATTTACAGACCATCTTCTCAACAACACTTCACAGGAAGTACACAGTGGTATATAGAGATGAAAGAGATAAGTGGTTTTGTATTTCACTAAATCTGGGTGGGTAAGAAAATGCATTCAGTAGAAAGAAGTGAAAGGCTGACTTCCTTGCTTTTGAATCTCTCTGAAAACATCTTGGATGGGCAGTGGATACATTCCTACATTTGTAAGAACATACAGAAATGTTTCTGAAATTAGAAAACCTATTGATTTTAACATGCAAAAGTGAGCTTATCTGTATTTTGAACAGAGATGCAGCTCTTGAAGATATTTTCCTCATTATCTTCTGCATTCTAATTTTTTAAGCAAAAAATGCATCCATTGTTCAGTGAGCTGATGATCAACAGAAACACAAATTATCATCTTATATTAAAAGTTATAGTGTAGGAAACTGGGGTGATAAAACTTTTTGGAACCAGGTTCTACCTACTTGTTTGGCTCATTTATAACTGTATGTCTTTAACAGATGTTTAGAACTGGAAGAGAAGAAAAAAATAATTTAATCTTTTTCCTGATGAGAAAACTGGAAAAGTGACAACATCCCTACTAACTTGTTTCAGCTTTCAAATAAATGTTGTATATTTTGAATTTTTTCTATTTTCATGGCACATCTTTATGAAACCAATTTTTAAAAATATTAACAGTAGCTATCCTGGTTATAATCAGATTAAAACATCACTCCACATCCTAATTCTTAACTGCAGCAGCTTCTATTTTTGGTATTCCGAGGGGAGAAGGAGATCTGAGGGAGGAACTCTGCTGACTGACCGTAGCTCCCCACTACTGCAGGTAGCATGGATGTGGTGTGGACTGAGTGTACTAGGGTATCTTGGGAGCTAACAGCAACTTCTGGAGCTACCTTACTAACTTGCTTCCTCCTCCAGCTAGGCTGTAGTGCAGGCAGCAGAGTGCATGCCAGTACAGAATGCTGCAGTTGCAGGATATAGTTCCAGCATGTAAACTATATTTCATCCACTTAAGTGCCATATGCAACTCCATAGACACAAATTGGCTATTTTGCCTTAGACACAGAAGTCAACCGTAACTAAACACACACAGTTTCCAAGAGTAAAATTTAGCCCAATGCAACCATCAAAAAAAGTATTTGACTCCTTTGATCCAAGGCTGAATGACATTTTGACATTGTAATGATGTACAGCACACCTTCAAAGACCTTCATCTGCTATATAAGCAAATCAACCACCAGTCTTCTATGTAGTGGTCTTTTATGTCAGTGCAGTGCCTGAAGAGCTACCTCTCTGCATATAAAGATCATGGCAGCATGTTCATTAGACTGGATATTCTTCTTAACTTTTTAACTGTAGCAAGCCAAACCACCATTCCAGGTCATATATCCTTTAGTATGAAGTAAAATCAATGTATTTCTCTCTCTGAATAAATGATTGTTTATACTCTGGGCAATGGGACTGAAATTGTGTCTTTACCAACAGTTTTCTTGTAGCCCATTCAAAAAGCTGGCAATAGGTACTTGGTATTTCATTTTCACCTCCAAAAATATTATGTCCAATATGTCCAGCCCTGAGAAAAGAAGACTTTGGGGTGACCCAATGGCAGCCTTCCAGGATCTGAAGGAAACATACAGGAAAGATGGAGCAAGACTATTTACAAGAGCATGTAGTGACAGGACAAGGGCGAATGGATTCAGATTCAAAGACAGTAGGCTTAGATTAGATATTAGGAAAAATTCTTTACTCTAAGGGTCATGAGGCATTGGAACAGGTTTCCCAGGGAAGTGGTGGATGCCCCCAGCTGTGGAGGTGTTCAAGGTCAGGCTGGACAGGGCTTTGAGCAATTTGGAACAGTGGAAGGTGTCCCTGCCTATGGCAGGGGAGGTGGAACTAAGTGATCTTCAAGGTCCCCTTCCAATCCAAACCACTCCATGATTCTATGTGTATCTTGAATCTGGACTTTAATAACAGTAATAAGCTTAATGCCTCAGTGTTCCTCTGTAAGTGGATTTTTTTTTTTAATTTTGAGAGGCAAGGTTTGTCACAATTATTAGTTATTTAGTGAATATTCATTAAAAGCCATAAAATATAGGGAAGAAGGCAAAAGGAAATTTTGAGACTTAGACATGTTTCTAACCTTCATGCTGCATTATTGATGCCTTATTTTGTCAGTACTAAAAAATTATTTCGTGTGTTCGTTGTTCAGGTCATCATTTTTATAATGCACTGGTAGAGTGAAGGAGTTTTGGTGTTTGTAAACCAAGAAAGCTGTAATGAACTTCAAGTAAGAGGGCATGATGAGTGTGACTCATTTCACTTTATATTCACTGAGAAGATACAGGGACTATTAAGGAATAATTAATTTTATCCTAAACTAAACACCTAAAATAGTCCAGATAAACTGTTTTGTAAATGTACCCACTACTCTCCATTGCCTGCAGTGGAGAATTTGATGACTAGTTCTGGTTTAGTGTCCACTGTGTAAGTGTTCAAAGCAACATAAGTCTGATCCATCTGACCTGACGCTGTAAAGCAGCATGTTACTACTGGCATGGATATGCCAGGCTCAGTTTTTTGTTAGAACAGTCTACTTACTCTCACTTCAGAAAGAGAGTTGTAGCTCTACAGAGGGAAGGGGTCTTACTAAACTTTGATATATGTAAAAGCTAATGCTAAACAAAAGCTGCGTTTTAATTGCCTTTTCTTTACTGATTTTCATACTCCTCATTCATAAGACTCCACGACACAGTACCAAGATATGTTCATTAAGTTGTTGGGGGTTTTTTGTTTGACTGAGAAGTTTTATTTTTTAAGGAAATCTACTTGCTAATCTTACTGGGTAGCCATTTAAATATGTATTTAATTGCTTAAAACCCTTCATGACTCGTACTCTCAATGGAGACAATGGAGCAATTGCTAGTAGTCACTCTCTTGAAGGACAAAGGGCTTGCAGAGTTGGACCTAGCTTTCAGGGACTAGTTAAACCTATCTTTTGTTTTGAGCCCAATATAAAATGTTGTTCTTTTAACTTATTTCACTTATCTTTAAGAAGCATAATGCTGGTTCCTGACACAAGACTGCACAGACATGCCAAATGAGTGTAATAATTCTATTCTTATAATGAGTAATGCTGAAAGGTTGAGTCTCTTTTCCCTGGTGTAGGTCAGTAGATTCTGCTCAGATGAATGATGATGCTGCACCATGGATGCAAGTGAGGATATTTTGGGACACAGAATACCAAGGAGAAAAAGGCAGGCATTCAATAGGCTCCACTGACTCATGTAGCTGAAAAAACACCAAAGGGAAGAGGAGGTTAATTTTTTAATGAGAAATCATTTGTTTCCCTTTCTTTTAATACTGGATATTCAGGATCAGGCTGCAGCTCAGTTGCTGCTGGCAGGCTTCCCTGCCCAAGAAAAGCCTAGAATCAAGGCAGGATGGGGCTCCAGGAAGGTAAATAAATTAAGCAGGAATAAATTAAGCAGCTCTTATTTATATCAGATGTTGGACAAACTCCCTGGCATCTAGAAAAAATCACTGCTAGCCAAGGTTAGCACCGAGGAGCAGAAACTGTCTTACCACAGTCTTAACAATGGGTAAAAAATGTAAGGGAATTCTCTAAGTAAATGCTCTGATGTATCTATTTCTGAATGTAGAACTTTCCCTGTTTGTACTTGGGTTTGTTTCACCACTGAATGCAGGACAGAGTTGCTAATTTGCCATCCTGATCTCCTGCTACATATGGGTACTCCTCATGACTAGTTACAATCCCACTAAAAAGAAGTTGCTGTGTCATGTGGGAAGCCTAGTACATCTCCCAAACACAAAACAGGGACAAAGCATTACATCAAAAGAGACACTTAGTAGCCATACTGTACCTATCACAAATGAGACATACACCCTATGAAATGTAAAGGGGACAAAATCAGAATATCCTAGCACAGAGCTGGCTCCAGGTGGTCTGAACTTCAGGCATACTCTTTTAATGGAGACACACTGGGACATATCACACAGAATGTTTGATGGGTCGCTAATATTCATGGGAGCTATAATGCTAAATTCTTCACAAACCTCATAAACAACATCCACATTGAATAGTACTGTGAAAGACAAAAGATGAGTCAGCTAACACAATGTTTTAAAGATTTAATGAGAAATTTCCATATATTTTGGGGGATATAACAGCACATCTGGAGAAGAAGGACCCAGGTAAGAAAAATTTGACACCTGGTCAACTTTTGTGTAATTGGAACAGTTTTACAGGTCTCAGTAGTACTCCAAGTGATCATTTACTGAGTAAAAATTATTGCTCTGTTAGACTTTCACAAAACAACTTATCCTCCCTTGAAAAGCTGCATTCTTCCTGGAAGGGTGTAGTATGCGCAATACCCTGAGCTCAGTTCCTGTGGTAATGCACGAAATTCTATAAATCAAAAACCAAGTTTAAGGGCCAGCACTACACTGCATATAAAATGGAGATTCTCAGATGAACCCTGTATAGGAGAGTAAATACAATATTTTCAGTCATCCCAAGCATTCACTTATCTTTTTCTCTTCAAGTACAGTAAATGGCACATATAGAATATGTTGCAGTTGATCAACCTTCTAAGAAAGGTTCCATCCAGCTATCAAAAGGGAACTTTTAAAAGTCTTTATTCATTGCTTGTCACCAAAACTAGAGTAAACTCTTGAAATTTACTGATGCTGTAAATTCAAGAGCCATCATCTAGACACAGGGGAATTCAGATATAATACAAGATGTGACTGGCAACAGCAACTTCACTAACATTATTGTCCTGAAATCCAGTAGTACAAAGCCTTGCTCTTACAAGAACAAACAAAGATTCCTGCTTCAGACTCAGAATTTTTCAGCAGAAAAACAACCAAAATCACTGAAAATTTAGGGATCCAATTTTACCAAAGAAAATTATAAGCCATATTACAAATTAATTAAAAAAAAATAAAAAACCTCAAAGAAAGAGAAAAAAGTAGGTAAAGCTGTGATTGTTTATTAGGCTATTCTGAGTTCTGCCTGAAATCCTTAGAGTGATTTCTTCTTTCCTCCTTAATTTTTCACTTTTTATACTGGACCTTTCTGTTCATACACACATTAAAAAAGTAACCTACCCAGAAGATTCAACAGCCCAAAATAAGATCAATAAACTCACCTTTTGTTCAGTAATGTGGGTAGAAAAATAATTTACCTTTATATCTAAGGCATGGGTATTAAATACCACTACCCAGTACTTTGGATGGATTTTTAAAAAATCTATTATAGGAAAATTACTTTTAATAGTTATTTTAAACAAAGTACTATTATTATTCCTTTAAACTAAGCATGTAAAAAAGTTCTGATGTTGGAGAAATAATAAGCAATGGATTATGGAAAACATTGTGCGAGTTTGCCTATAATATTGATCATGTGGCCAATGCAGCTATTTTTTGATCTACAGACTATTAAACCTGCTTGAGGGCTGCTAGGTACAAAAATATCAATCCTGACTCAGAAGGTCCCCTGCTTTGGCTGGTAGGAGGTCATACAGTGCAATTCCTGCTGTGTCTGCCCTGTCTTGCTCCTCTTCCCTAGGCCGTTGTTACAGGCTGTTCTCAGACCAGAGACTGAAGGTTCAGTGGACCTTTGGTCTCACCAGGAAGACACTCCGTGTTTCACAGGGAAGATTTCTTACTCCAGGCTCTGTCAAGCACACAGGAGAGTGCTGTACTGAACTTTCTTCCTATCTGCTGTTTTGCAGTGCCTGAGAAGATAAGAACACCTCAACTGACCACTGTCTTAGTGGTGTTTCAGTAGATGCAGATTTAATCTGTGTTGATATTCACACATATTTGTTATGAAGCCAGATTTGAGCAAACAGCCCACCAGTATAATTGAGATATTCCAGGAAAGAAAATAATTCAATATACTACTCCTGTGAGAATTTCTGTGATATGAAAAGAGCAACCCCATTCACTATGTGCCATTGACCATGACTGATAGCAGATTTCTTTCAGTACATTTTTCTGACAGCTGATAGCTTTAGAAAGTACAGTAGAAAGAGCATTGCCATTATGTCAAGGGAAGTGGTCCTGCACCTCTACTCAGCCCTAGAGAGGCCACATCTGGAGTGCTAAGTCCAGTTCTGGGCTCCTCAGTACAGGAAAGACAAGGGGTTCATGGAGTGTGCCCAGCAAAAGGCAGCAAAGATGATTAAGGGGAATGAGGCTCTTCTCAGTGGTGCCCAGCAGTAGGACAAGAGGCAATGGGCAGAAACTGATGCACAGGAAGTTCCACCTGAACACAAGGAACAACTTCTGTACTGTGAGGTTGACTGAGCACTGCAACAGATTGCTCAGAGAGAGTGTAGAGTCTCCCACACTGGAAATATTCAGGAACTGGACACAATTCTGTGCAATTCTGTACTTCTGTTGATCTACTTAGTTAGATTTTTAATTATTATTTTTAAATGTATGAGTTTGTCTGAATAACAGGAGATGAATGGTTGTAGAAATCTAATGTACATCATGAGCTATTTTTTAGGATAGCCAGGATTAAAAAAACAAAAGCGCATAAAACCACAACACCTAATTTTCATGTTAAAAATTGCTCTAAGTCTTGAAAATGACATTGCAATGATTACAAGAAAAATTATAAATGACATTAATTTTACCCTTCTTCACTTTATAGATTTTAATTGTGAGACTTCCTCTGTTCTGCAGTGCAGAAGGAAGGCTATAGCTCTGCATGATTATTTATTAGTACCTGATCCAAATTGATTTCACAAAATCATAGCAGATTAAAAATGAAAACACGTTTCACAATGGGCCATACACACACATACACATGCATACCTAGCATTAACAGCTGAAGATAATTAATATTTCTAATTGCTAGCACAGGAGTGCAAGGAGCCTGAAATTTTTCTTTACCCTTAAGTGATCTGTCATTGTGCAATACAATATATTATCATCAAATTACTTCCTATTCTGTTAAATAATTAGGAAGCACGGAATGCTTTGCAACAAGACAATGCTTGTCAGTTGATGGGTTGCTTCTTGACACAATCCAGCTGTGAGTTAAACAAAAGCAAACCTGTTAGGAGCAAGACATCCCAATCTAACAGTATCTGTCAATTATAGTAGCACTTGTTTTTAACTGGCTATATTTTCTGAACATCAAGTATCAGCAGGGAAAGGGATAGAGAGGACTCCTGTGCATACTGCACAGGAATCACTGTCCATCACAGTAATTCATTTCCCAGTGATTCCACATAAAACTGCTCTGCCTGTTCACAAATTATTTCCATGTGTTGTAATATGGCCTCTGGCTAAGGCATTATTTATAAATATTATTTTTTTGGAAACCGATATTTTCCTAAAGAGATTCTATTTTCTTGTTTATGTGATAGGCATTGAAAACACACAGGTCACCAGGGGTTACTGTGATGTGAGAAAATGAAGGAAAACTGTTCTTGGTTTCCATACGGATGTTTGGCACAAACCACTATTTTGGTTTTAACTCATCATCATTTGTGAACTACCTTGTCCAACAGTGTGAGAGTGGTTAATGAAAGCCTTTTTTTAAAGATAGCAACACCTCAGTTATTACTTTCCAGCTTGGTGCCAATGGCAGGGACTTAAAAATGCTGAGAAACACAAAACACACTAAGACAGATGAGCTTTAGCACTTAACTCACAACAGAATAACTAGTGAATCTTCTGTTCATACATCCCAGACACTGTGTTGCAGCAGTTCAGACACATAAAATTCTGTCTAATCTCAGGTCGTATCACAGTTCTGTATGCCACTCACTGTGACCTTTTGCTTAGGCTGCTATGCCTCCTGAGCTGCACAAAAAAGGCAGAACAATAGTAACATGCTCTGGATTTAGCTCTTCATTGACCTATATCAATATTTTCCATGTACTTATTGTTTAATTTTCAAGAATTAATTTTCATGAGGCTTATAGAAAATTTGGGCTAAAAAGCTGAAGCAGAATAAAATGTCCAAGAACAATATTACTTTGAAATGCAAGATGAATGGAAGGTTTGGAGGAAGGCTTTAATTTTTTCAATTTAAAAAACATATAATGTAAAAATATTAGTTAAGAAGTTTATTTCCTGGGGAAAGGTGTCCTGGGAGAGGGAAGGATTTACAAGAAAGTGCTGATATGTGTGTACATTTGAACATATAAGCAGCTGTAAACACAAAATTCCAGTTAATAGAATGCACAAAAGACACTTTTCCCTACAGCTGCATTTGCAAGTCAACCGGAATTTCAAAGCTGCAAAAAGAATTCAGTTTTACACAATGTTTCTGAAGGGCTGTTATCTTGCCTCTTTAAAAAAAATCACTCTGGCATGAAAGCTGGTATATATAAAGTTTCAATCTGGGACCAATTTTTTAGACGAAGTAATACACCTTCATTTTTTTAAATTAAATTGTACAGGCTGTTAACCTATAATCCTAAGTATAGTTATGACATTTTCTCTACATGTATCAAAGGAGTGTTTAATTACACATGGAAAATGTCGACCTAGTTAGGATAATGCATTTTTCTAACTTTCAAAAGGCTGGGAAAAGAATTTTAGCCAATCAAGTACTAGAGAAAATTGGTTGTTTAACTGATAGCCAAGTTAAATATGAAGACCCAAATCCAAAAAAAGAGGTTTCTTTTTTCCTAAGTCTGGTCCTAAGTTCGCACTCTGAGAAGTTGTGTCTTCTTTCCTGCACAGAACCCAGCAGACATGGTCAGAAGTATTATAAAAATACCAGCTGGCTAAAACAAATGGTGAATGAGGGACTCCAAATTCTTTAGTAATCTTGGATTTGCATTGCAGAAGTACTGAATCTGCTGGAATAAGCACACATAATATTAAATTTTAGCCTACAGTACCTCTAGGACTTGGACTATTTTTCTTCTTTTCCTCCTGTTTAGAATTCTCAGGCTCCGGATGCCCTAACCTATTTCACTAATAATGCTACAAAGTCCCAGTTGCATTCAAGTATTTATTTTACTAGAAACAAAGCTAGACACTCTTTTCCCTTCACAGCACTACTGTGATAGAATATACTTTTAGTCTTGTTCAAAGGATCAGGAGCTGTGAGATAAGATGTGTTTGAAAAAAATCAACTTAAGTTCATGCTTTTGAAAATCAATTGATTTATGCTTCATCTCATGTTATTTAGTGGAAATTATCTGGTAGAAGAAGAGTAACTCAGATTACCTCAGAGAAAAGACCAAGCATGTATTATGAATCAGGAACCTTGACTGTGCCTCTATTAGAAGACAGTTGGAAGAAAATATTAATTTCCAATACTATGCACAGGCTGCAGAATGCATTGAATTATTACAATTCACCAATGATAGACACTGTGAAAAGCTCCCAATGAGATTTAAAATTACTTTTCTGAATTAGAAAGCCATCAACTTGAATTTTTAGATGTGTGTGAGCCATTATTGAATGATTCATTAAAATACAAAGCATAAAAAGCAGCATACTGTTAGCCACCCATTATTAATGTCTATGAAAAAGAGCTTTGTTGTTCCTTCACAATTCCTGGCAGAGCCCTCACTGGAGTTGTTAGGAATAAAGGACATCTAGGACCAAGCCTCAGCTACCTCGTGCATTTGCTGAATTCCTAGCTTATTACTGGCTAAAAGTCTAGACTTTTAGCTATGAGATGCAACATACAAACTCATCGATATCAGAGGAAAGAGTTAACAAAGCTGAAACCAGGTCTGCCTGACACCACCAGACTGCTGAAACTAATTGTCATCCTACATATGGATGCTCAGAGGAAAATATTGTGTTTCAGCACAAGCATCTCGGAAGGATGACTGCCCTTACCCTCAAGAGTCTGGAGAGTAACAGAACCTCACAACCATTGTGTTAGCTTCTCAGAAAAGTAGCTTACTCCTGTCTGCACCATTTCCATCATATGGAGCCATTTTGTAGGAATCAAATGTTGTTCCAAGCCCCATTGAGTCACAGAAGAGATGTCCCCAAGTCTGCAGCTTCAGCTCGACAGCTAGGAGAGCGTCAGAGTTATTCCATCTGCAGCACCATAAGGCTGGATAATCTTCTGGCACACATTATTTTACAAGCTTGTACTCACATAGTAAAACAGCATATCTATCCTTAGGGCTGAATTCCATATTTAGAGATTATTTTTTCTGCTTTTACTCAATAGATTTTTATTTCAAGTTTGGCTTTACTGAAATCCAAGTAGCTGTTTACATTAGAAAGCCTCAGTTCTGCCAAGACAGCAGGATGCCTTTAGCCCTGTACTATGTGTTATAGTGGGTAGGCCTACTCAATTCAGAGAAACTACTCGCAGTAAATACATTTTAAGTATGGATATTTATATTGTCATAAAATCCAAGCAGACCTACTCAAGGTATGTAACAGTACAAGCCTGGCCATACTAGGTATTGTTTCATGCCTGCTCTTCTAAACACATAGAATCACAGAATGGGTCCAGTTGCCAGTTGTGTGTCTTTAGCAAACTTGCTGAGGAGGCATTTACCCCTTCATCCAAGTAATTAATGGATGTTTTTACTTTGTTTTATAAATCTGTGTTATCAGTTTAAGCTGCCTTTTTTTTCTCCATTTTTAATTCTTATTTCAGATATGGCTAAATCTCTTTTCTAGGCTGGAAGATTACTTCTCAGCCTCCCCAAGGAATTCATCATGCCACCAAATCTGCCAGATGAGAAGAAGAGCTTGGAAAACTTTCAGACACATGGTCTGATTCTTGAGGTGATCCTGTGCAAAGCTAGGAGTTGGATTTCAATAACCCTTGTGGGCCCCCTACAACTCAGGCGAGTCTGTGATTCTATGTTTTAATGCTATGGCAGTATAAGTCTTGTTCCTTCAAAGTACTCCTTATTTTTGTTACAATTTCTGTTACCTTAACCTTAATGACTAGTCATAGTATTTCTGGGAGTTTTTCTTTTTTTTTTTCCTAAATAATTTTCTGAATTCTATTTCAGACAGTCTTTAGTAGTTAAGAGTTATAATTACCTTCATCAGTTCAGCATCATTTTGGGTCTCTGGTGAACTAGAACAGTTGACTGTCAATCTCAGCAGTCACTACAACAAATGTGAGGGAAACAGAAGTTGTTTCTTCCAGATAACCACATCCACCAAGCTACTGGTTGTCCTGTTTTCAGATGATTTATTACTCTGTGAGAAACTTCCCAATTAGTTTTGTTTATTTGTATTTGCTTTAAAAATTGGTTTAGGGATTATGAGCTTCTTATAATTTATTTGCTTAGAGAATTTCTAAATATCTTTGAATCGCCTGATGTCACATCACTCTATTACAATATTTGTACAATGGACATGAAAGAGGACAAGTGTACATCAAGTCCATTTTCTACATATCAGAGGTTATTCTAAACAAAACACACTGAATGTTAATTGCATAAAATTTAGAAAACAACCATATAGGTTATTTTTTTACTAAACCAGATTTTTTCCAGTGAAAGCAAACGTAGAAAAAAAATATTACGTCCCCACTACCTGGACTGTAGTGATAACATATCTGGTGCTCTTAAAAAGTAAAGAATTCAAGAGAACTGGATGACAAAAACAACAGAAGACTGGGGACCTTGCAAGCAGATGACCTCTTTTGTAATTTCTTAGGTGTCTTTACATTTACCTCTGTATTTGGATATCTGTGACTTCCTCGGGCTGACTCCCTCCATTCGTATTAAAATCTCCTATTTTTTTTATCCTGACATTGTTGTGAGAGGCTCTATCCTTGAAAATAATAAGCCTATTTTTGTATGTTTTGTAGTGTGTTAGACTAGTAGATTTCCACTTTCTTGGAAAAGATTAAAGCACTTTATGCAATTTTTGTACAGCAGTGTCACAAACTCAAAACCAACAAATAAATGATGTTTCTTTTAGATGCCATACTTTCTCTCAGAGATACTGTTGACAGCATCAGTAAAGTTCTTTTTGGTTTCTTTGTTTGTTGTTTGGTTTAGTGCTTTATTTGTTGTTTCTGGGTTTTGGTTTGGGTTTTTTGGTGGGTTTTTTTGTTGTTTTTTTGTTTGTTAGTTTGTTTGTTTCTATGCTGTCTGGTTAGGCTTGAGAAGTTTAATTAAATAAGATTTAGACAGGTCCAAAGCAGATGGTATAGTGTGATGATTGCATTTCTGGCAGATCCACATGGAGACTGGCAACTGGGAACCACCATGAGAGTCCAGCCCTAGGGAAGAGGTGCAGGCTGAATTGTCCCACAGTTGGAAACCTGTAAGACTCATGTAGCTGCCCAGGAAAACAGCTGGCATCTTCACCAACACTGAACCTGTTTCATGAAACTACTGCTGAAACTAGTCAGTCTTACCTTGGCTGGATATTTCCAGCAAATACAGGGACTGAATTTAGAATATATTTTTCTTCTGGAAACAATGGGGTTTAGAGGCTAACTTGAGCACTGAAAAAACTTCCTTAGCTGTGGCTCCTGGAAAGAAGCCAATGTTTACTTGAGCTGGAGGAGCTATAGATGAAATCACACCAACAGACAGTTTTTCTCTCCTTCAGAGTAATAACAAATAGTGATATTTGCTCTAATAAGAAGACATGAATGTTGTCATGGATGTCTTGGATCTGCTGCTAAAAATCACAGCATCTCTGGCTTGTCATAAGAATGAAGACAACTCCCAGAAATTTAAAAATCAAGAAGGCAATTCCCACAAATACTATTAAAAAAAAAACAGTTGTCACAATCCTCGCCTCTCCTCCTGTCCATCCTGGCTCTGGTAGATTATTTCTAGCAAAGATAGGGTATGTTAACCACGTAATACCAATGTCATTTTCATCCATCTCTTTCCTTTTGGTTTTATCTTGCTCTGAAGCAGGCTTGCCATGAAGTTTGAATGCACATAATGGAAGGTGTCCTTTTTTCTTTTTTAATCACATAGTCCGTTTTCTGAATATGAAAATAATGGGCATGAGAACAATCATCTGAATGATGTTAAGTAATGAAAAGCTGCATGTCTTTCGACTAAGTAGGTTTCTTGCTACAAAGTTATTTCAGGAGCCTTCAAAATGCTTTTTTTCTCTGTAGTGATACACTGATAGCATCATCACAAACAAAATGCTATAGATTAGTAAGAAAAATAGTCTGGTAGAAGGACAGACAGAAAAAAATGCTTGAAAAAATACAAACAGAATGAATTCACTTTGTACTTTCTTCAGGATGAAACTAATAATGCAGCAGAGCCCTACATAGCTTTCAACTGATCTTTTTGGTGCTAAATCAATTAAAAAGATGTGAAAGGAATATTATAACCATTTAGAAGACGATTTTAGGAGAGAAAATTAAATTTACTTGGCATAGAATTCCCTTGTCAATGTACTATAGAGAGAACAAAGGATCTCAAGAGGATTGAAAGACTGCAGAAATGTTTCACCTTTGGCTTTTAAAAATGAGGTATTCAAACAGGAGTAGGAGCAAATTTTAAATAAATGATCCCTGGATTTTTTTCTGCTCATTATTAATGAAACTAAGAAACTAGGAATAAAGGGCAGATATCAATTTTCAGAGAAAATAACTTCTATCAGAAGCTGTCAATTCAATTGAACAAAAATTCTGGAAATTTCCTAAGAATCAAAAGCATAAAATTTTTTCAAGGACCATAAAGAGGAACATCGGACAACATCAGAACATGGATGCCCAGAGTCAAAACTACAATATCTATTCAGGAGAAAACTGGTCAAAATCATCCTGAAACAGTTAGATGAATATACATACAAACGTATGTAATTGGGCGGTTTCAATAACAGATCAGACAATAACATCATAATATTACTGATCTTCTCATTGAGCACCTAACTGGATTATTTTCTGAATGCTAGATAATTAGCAGCTGCTGTTCACCCTGCCCCAGAAAAAAACTAACACATAAACAAAAAAGAGATTCTGGAAGGAAGAACTTACATATTAAAATTATAATTTTAATGAGAAAACAATTACTAGAATTGCTTTGCAGCTTAATTGCAAGAACTAATTGAATCAACACATTCACATTGTGTGTGGGTATCCTTCATATGTGATTTTGAATAGATAATATATAATTAATTTGACTTTACTGGAAAGGTTTACGTTAATTCAATAGTCTGTCTACTTTAATTCTCATTAGAGGATTTTTCTGATACAGAGATCTTTTGTTGTTTTGAGAGAAGATTAGCTTTAACTAACCTCAAGGAGTTAGTTTCTCACTGGGGTTCTCAGTTATGACTCAGTCTGATGAACAGATTGACGACACAAAAACTCAAAATGAATAAAAGGAACCAAGGAGATATCTGCAGACAGCTGACAGGATAGCACAGGGAAGCCTCATGATACATAAGAATTCATCTCACCTGATGCTAGGTATCTGCTGTTTAACTTATTCTGGCCTCTCCCTCAGTAGACAAACAGACATCTATTCTATTCTATTCTATTCTATTCTATTCTATTCTATTCTATAGCCTTTTTTATTTCTGATAGCAGAGACTCATGAAGTTAACTTACTTTTAATAACTTTAAATTAAATAAGTTGAATCTTGAAAGCTTGCCTCACTAGTCACTAAGACAGATGAAGACCTATTTATATCACAGCAAAATATAAAGGCCTAAATATGACATTTAAAAACAAATTTACATTGCTTTTTTTTTTCAGTTTCAATTCTCTGGTGGATGAATGACTAATTCCAATTTCATACTCAGTATTTCTTCTCAAGAACTGGAATTAGTGAAAATCTCTTGTGGCTGTTGCTCATTTTTTTCAGCATGCCATTTATAGTGTAAGGGTTTATTTTGCAATGCACTTCTTTCATTTGTTGTGTTACTGCTTTAGGATTACTTTCATTTTAAACAGATTTGAAAGCACTTCATGTTAAATGAGTATATTTCCATGTTAATAAACCCAATTTCAATTGGCTTTTTACCTTACACATTACTTTTGCCCCCAGGGTAATACTGAGCAATGTCACTCAGGGAATTTAGGGCACTTGTAAGGATGTCTGAATGCTTGGAAGTGCAGCTTGAGTAGCTGAGAAGTTAATTGTGTACAGATATTACCTCCTAGTACTAACACCCATAGCATCCCTGCACAGAAGTAGCAAAATTTGATGAACTTAAATATTTCTTCCAACCTTGACAATTCTATGATAAAACTAACATTTTGGAGACATGGAAGCCATGAAATTTGACAAACAAATCAATCATCAACTTCCATAGTAGTCAAATGGGGACAATATCTATATCTCTGAGAATGGGTGAGATGTTATAATTTACAGTGTAGTTTAAAAATATGTGTATATTCCTACAAAAGCCAGCAGCAAGGTTATGATGCTTTGCAATGCTGACTGAAATAACTGTCCTATTAGGAGGGTAGCCCATCATAGTTAAGGCATTAAATAGTCTTGTTTTTAATTAGCAGAATAATACAATCACATTATAAGGGTGCAATCCAAAGTGGCATAGATAACTAATTATAAGAGGTCTTACAAACATGCTTGACATTCCATAGTGTTGCTCCACACATAATGATGCAATAACTTCTTTTATGGAATTCTTCACTTGCTCTCATTTTTTCCTGGGTTTCTATTAAGAACACAAAGTGCCCCTTCTGATTTTTTTAGAAAAAGTGTGCATAGGATAGGTCTGAAATAACCATGTTATCACATCATAATTAGAAATCATGGAAAATTTTATTAAATTTGGTTTCATTCTTTTGCCACTATTGAGACCAAAGTTCTTTAATATTAGGGTGTGAACGCATTTGTTATTTGAGAAGTGGTGATCCTGAACTGTGAAATTATCTTAAAGATTTACAATGCTGTTTCTGGCCTCCCAAGTTCTCCACAGGTTTTAAAATGTATCTTCTTAAAATGTATTTTACGTATTATGAGTGGACATGTTTTGCTTTCATTAATTGAGTACCACAAAGATTGGATAGAAAAGTAAGCTTAACATTCCCATTTTCAGAGAAGTACTATTGCAGTGATTGACAGATATTCATGATGTAATATATATTTGGCATCTTTCAAAACTCACTGTCTCCTTTTCTGGAAAGGTGGTTGATTCCTGTAACATCTTCTTGAACCTGATGAAGCACAAACTAGAGAAGTGTACAGTGAGGTGGACAGAAAACTGGCTGAACTGCTGGGCTCAAAAAGCTGTGACCAGCGCTATGAAAACCAGCTAGCAGCCACTTGCCAATAGTGTGCTTCAATATCAACACTGGGTCCAATATTTTAAAATAATGTGAGTTCAAATAGCTGATGGGGTGGGGAAGTAAACCAGGCAGAATCAGACTCTTCTCAGTGGCACCCAGCACCAGCACAAGAGGCAGCGGGCACTAACTGAAATATGCAAAATTCCATTGAAATATAAGAATAATGTTTTTTTCATTCTGACAACAGGTTACCCCGAGAGGCTGTGGCATGTCTCTGCTTAGAAATACTCAAAAACCAACTGGAAATATCTCCAACGCAACCTGCTGGAGTTGACATTCCCTTGATTAGAGGATTGCACTCAAGTAAAAGGCTGGTTCTGATACACTGTAAAATTCCAGGATGAACTAGCAAGGTGATTCTTTGAGAAGATTTAAACAATGGTTCACAACTGCATCTTCCATACCTGCCATGTATCTTCTCACACTTTCACAGATATTATGGTCAGTTGGTATTTCATATATTTCTCACAAACCTTTACAAAAGGTGTGAAGGTCATCATATTAGAGAATGCAAAAAGAAGTGAGGGGTGAGCACTACACCACCAAGTATCATGGAAGATGGAAACTTCCCTGTTTGGCACTGCTTGCAGGTTTCACCATCCTTGTGACCTCACAGCAAACGTGTCACAGACACAGCCTGTAGCATTGCTTTCAGTAAATCACTGATTGCTTGAACTGTACATCTTTCCCCATGCAATCCAGAGGGAGCATGGTCTTCCAGCTTTTCTGCTGTAAACTGTGGCTAGCATTTCTGATGAGATAAATCAGCTTACCACCACTGAATTCAACAGCTCTTTGTCAATTTTCAGCATCCAAGGATCGGACTGAAGTCTTACTGCTCCTTTTTTATAGAAATTAATTGGAAGAATTAAAAAAATAAGCCTGGAAAACTAAATTTTTATTCACTGAATTTTCACATTATCAGCAATTTATAGCATCTAAAAAGATACATATTGAAAAGTCAGAGGTAATATTTCTGGACTATCCATGAATTTTTCTCATATAATGCACAAATGTGTCAAATTTCCAGATCAGACACTTTCAGACATAACAGAAGTCTATGCTCTCCACTTTTTTCCTGTGACAAACTGTCAGTAGGAAAGCTTACATGACAGAAGCTCAAAAAACGCCAATCAGAACAGAATAAAAGTGACAGTTTGAAAATTACACTGGCACTACCTCTTGCTCAAAGCCAAATGAGTACATTTCACTCATATTGTCAAAATACAGGTTGCAAATCCGTTGTTTCTCTTCCATCAGTAAGAAATAATTTCTCTCCACCTTTCTTGCTTTTGGAAAATTCTCAGTGCTATGTTTTTCTCACCATCCTGATGCAGCTGTGACCTACAATGACAACTTTAATAAAATAGCCTCCTAAACACCACTATTTTGATTGTCATTTATTTTGCATTTTGCCAAAACAAACTACATGGCAGTAGGTCCTTACCCCAGGGAGGTTATTTGAGTTAAGAAAGGGAGTGTACAGCCAGCAGAGCACTTCCCTGTGAGTGAATCACAGAAAAAGCTGACTTGGAAGGGACCCACAAGGATCATCAACTCCACCTCCTACCTGCACAGAGCAGTATTCCCAAGAGTCACACCATGTGCCCGAGGGTATGGTCCAAATGCTTCTTGAATTCTCTCAGGCTTGGTGCTGTGACCACTTCCCTGGGGAACCTGTTCCAGTGTCCAAACACCCTCTGGGTGAAGAACCTTTCCCTAATATCCAACCTAAACCCTCCTGACACAACTTCAGGCTATTCGCTCAGGTCCTGTCACTGGTCACCACAGAGAAGAGGTCAGTGTCTGCCCCTCCTCCTCCCCTAAAGAGGAAGTTGTAACTGCAGTGAGGTCTGTCCTCAGTCTCTTCTTCTCCAGTCTGAACAGACGAAGTGACCCTTGCTCACAAGGCTTCCCCTCAAGGCCCTTCACCATCTTTGTTGCTCTCCCCTGGACACTCTCTAACAGCTTTATATCTTTCATACATTGTGACACCCAAAACTGCCCCCAGCACTGGAGGTGAGGCCACCCCAGCACAGAGCAGAGCAGGACAATCCCCTCCCTTGCCCACCTGGCAATGTTGTGCCTGATGCCCCCAGGACAGGGTTGGCCCTCCTGGCTGCCAGGGCACTGCTGACTCATGTGCAACTTTCCCCCAGCCAGGATCCCCAGGTGCCTTTCCCCTGGCACTGCTCTCCAGGATCTCATTCCCAAATCTGTGCACACATCCAGGGCTGTCACTTCCCAGGTGCAGAATCCCTTTCAGCACTTTCCCTTGCTGAAATTCACATGGTTGGTGATTGCCAAGCCCTCTGATCTGTAGAGAGGTCTCTCTGCAGGGCCTCCCTGCATTCAAGGGAGTCAACAGCTCCTCCCAGTTTTGCATCATCTGTGAACTTGCTCAGTAACCCTTCCGGTCCTGTTCCCATGTCATTTATGAAGATGTTGAAGAGCACAGGGCCCAAGATGGAGCTCTGCAGAATCCCACTAGTGACAGGTCACCAGTTGGATGTTACCCCATTCACTACAACTCCTTGTGCCTGTAGCATGCCAGTATAAATCACACAAAAATCCTTATGGAAGTTACATGCTTTGAAACATACCTTGTTCCTGAGACTATTGCAGTTAGACAAGATGGCTGAAACTACCTTTTGGCAATTGAACAGACATGGAAGCAATGCATTGGTGATTAAAAGGGACAAATGCAGAAATATCAGTCACTGGATATTTGAAAAACTAGTCACTGGGAAGCTGAGACCTGAGGTGAGTGTTTTGATGCTTTTGTCTGACAGCATGATATATAACTGGTGCTCTTTTTGCTCTTTCCATTTAGAGGATGTCCTTTCAATGCAAGCCTCCTACAATGAGTTCTGCAACTCCTGCAACACTGGGACAGAATAAAACTTTGTCAATACAATATCATTAATTATTTTGTGGTCCGTCTTTCACCTGAGAAGTTTCATGCTAGAATACCCTATGTGAACATATGTAGCTTGCTAGAATAAAAACACCTCAGTGTTGGGATTTCTGAATTTATCTTTTGCAAGAATTCTAGACTTCAATTTGTAGTCCACCTTTATTTGAATTCTTCCGACCACAGCAAAGAAAAACCCAGACAGGATGCATTGAAATTCTTAAATACTATAAAAACCCAACAGTATTCTATTTAAAGTATTATGGTTAGTATTTTACAAGATCAAATGGTAACAAGTCTTTGCAAATTTGGAAACACAATTCCAAGAGAACACACAGACAAAAATAAACATGATAGCAGTCTCTCATCCTGCTGTGTCTTAGGATTTTTCTAGGCATCTCTTGATTGAAGAATGTGAGCAAAATCTCAACAGTAGTCTCTACTGGGAGGTTTTTATTTTACATTACAGAACATTTTGGTGTTGTATTCCCAGTAACAGAATCGGGTTACCACCGACTGCAAATGAATATGAAGAGTAACAACCGGGGGGATTTGTACCTTTCTTTTCTTCCTTATAATTAATCTAGTGAAATTTACTCATATAAAGCTGAACTCTGCAGCTGTCAAAGAATCAGAAAAGGAAAACTTCATGGTTTGTCTCACTTGGAATGTTCAATTTCGGACATTTTTTCCTTGAAATAATAAATGTGAAGATTATTTTTAATTTCCCCTTGACAATTGTTATTAGAGCACTGATCTCCCTTTTATATTACTGTCTTTCACCTGCTCTTACAATCTTCAATGTCAATGAGAAGTATTTTTAATTATATCATGGAAGGAACTGTCATACATGATAATGAATGTGACTGGTTGAATTGAGTCTGTATTAAAGTTACACACAGAAGAATCCTATTGTCAAATCTACTGTGGCTCTTCATCCATGCCCACCTCCTGTTTTTTGATAATGGTGCCCACATGAAAAGAAATAAAATAGACTATTTCATCAATTTAGATAGATCGTTTTTTTCTCCTCTTTGGATCCTTCTGTTAACTCACAATAGAAAGTCATCTTGGTGAATCAAATCAGTTCCTCTGTCCTTTCCTGATAATTAGCTCATCTGACTTTTTTTCTGAAAATCTCTTCCTTACCCCAAGTTCCCTCTCCTTACTATGATGCTGGAATATAGTGCTTGCTGTGGTATATTTAGTATCTGCATTTAGGACATATATATTTCATTCTTTGCACAATTAAAGCAAAGATATAATGTGGACTCTGAGTTTGTAGAGAATACAAAATCCCGTCCCTAAATGGTAGTTCCAATATGTCTTTCTCTTTTTGGCATGAAAAATTCTTAGCCAAATCTTGGAGAACTGAGACTACTCCAAAGGACACCCTCATGCCTTGCAGTAGGAGTAAATGAGATAGGACATGATGCTATTTACACTCCTTTGTCTTGTAATGGGGTTTCTTATCTTCACTCAACACCACACATACACATCTCCCCCTATTCTCAGACTAGCCCAAGCTCAGCTAGTTTGAGTTACTAGTTTACAATGCATGAACTGCAGGCCAAAATTCTCTTAAAAACTGAAGCGTTTGACTGTGGTTCAAATATCCACTTTATCATCTGGTTTAAGTATTATCATAATTTTTTTGTGTAAGTATGCGCTCTTTGATGCTAATATAACTTTTAAAAATACACCTTTAAGAATAAATATCTTATTTTGTGTTGAATTTATACTTCATTTTTTATATAGCATAAAACACACAGTAACCTTTAAGTACATAAAATGCCTATATGTATGAAATTATAAAGTATGTTTCCTGCGTGGAATAAATCTTCACATCTCTGTTGTAAAGCCCTGGAAAATAGAGATTATCACAGAAATTCTGACATAATGTAGCAGGATTAGTAAGGTACATAAAGCAGTTGAACATTGCAGAAATTTAATCTTTTCAATTCAAGAAAACTTGTCCTACACTTAGACCCAACATAAAGGGGCACTGTAGGGAATGATGATTTTATAAAACAAGCCTTTTACTTATATTTTTCTTATATATTTTATAAGCTAATACAAACATTTACAAGAATTTGGTGGTTATATCATGAAAATATTTTACCTAGTTTTTTGTTATTGTTTTAATTTAGTTTTATTTATTTAGCAGTATCAGGAAAAAATAATAAAAATAATAAAATGTTAAATAATAAGCATTAAAAATAAATGCTCATTTATAATACTACCAAGAAATTTAATGATATATTCTCCATAAATATTTCATGGTGGCTCTGGATACATCATAGTTTTATTATTTCAGAGTAGGCAGTATTATTTACTCTCATCTGAGCAGAGTTCTTGTTACAGCTGCATAAACAAAGTTATCCTTTGAGCTCTAGGAGCAAAGAAATCATTGAAGTTTACACCATCTCTTTTAAGGTACAATGTGAAGTTTTCTATTAGATTTAGCATTTTTTTATTTGTTTTTCCACTAGGATTGGACATCAACCACGAGGTGTAAATCTTAGCAGTTGTAAGATTCATAGCAAGCAGAACTACATTACAGGAGGATTTGGAAAACTTTTTCCTGCTGCTGCTTCTGTAATGTATCACAAGCAGAGTGAGGAGTGTTTGGTTTTGCCATGAACCTATCTCTTGAAGCAGAGCCCAGATGAAACAGAATTTCACATCCATATCTTGAAGAATGAGAATCATTTTGCATATGCTCCTCCTCTGCCCTCTTTTGTCTGTCCTGTGTGTTTAGACTTAAAACACCTTAGGGAAAAGAATGGCACTGTCTGCCTCTAGATGCAAAGCTGGGTCTCAAATCTGGGACTGTAGCTGACTGAATTTACATAAGAACATAATCAAACATGGCTAATGACCAACTCAATGCAAAAATAAGCAACACTCACTGAGGTGTGAGTATTGCACAGATTATGACATACCAAAAGTGATTATTATTTTAGAGGTCAAGTAGAACTTGCAAATAGCTTTACCTTTCATGATTTTCTTGTTCATTCCGTTTGAATCATAATCACCAAAGTCAAAATCATAAGCCAATAATTCAAAGAGGAACAATGTGCAACACTCGTATTTCAGTCCATAATCACGCTTTTTACAGCAAAATCAAGTAACAGCTGTAAGACTTCATTTTACCAGAAGTATGTGTCTATCTAAAAATAACCCATCTCAGGGCAAACACTTCACGGGTCAGCTAGAAGGATAATTAAGTTAACCGCAAATAGGCACTTAGTACTGTGTTTGATTGATTAGGACATTTCACCTAGGCTCACCTGTCAGTCTTAAAGGACACAAGTTTCTTGGAGGCTCTTTAGACCTCTCAGATATCTTGCCTGGTCTCAAGGGTCTGAGGCTGAGGTAAACAATTCCTGTACTGAAACCCAGGCTCTCTATTAAATATAATTAAGACAATACTCTCCATTGGTGCCCAGACACCTAAAGCAGGGAAAAATTATGCCTATTCTATCTGCCAGCTCCCAAAATCATTTATCAAAGAATCAAACCACAGAATTTGGTTCTGCTTTCTGTAGGAAATCAGGCAGCTAATACATGTGTTCCTGAGCTGTATTCTTTGTACTAATCGACTCAAAAGTGTCTGTGTGAACCTGTGGATGAAACCTGGGCATTATGCCCAATTTAATCAGATGTAGGTCTACACAAACATTTGCAAAACAGCTTTATAGAGACATTTAATTGTAATGGCTGGCTCCATTCAGATTTCCACCAGTAAGCCCTAGTGCATATGAAGTTTCCCTAGACAGTATGAACTGGCCTTATAATGCAAGTCCATGAGGGCTTTGCAGTACTATGGTTCCTGTATCATATCTGTCAGCCCTATACAGACATCTCTCGTATTTCAGAACTTCACAAATAGCATTAGATGTCTACACATCACTACCTGAATAAAGACTCGAGTCTTCAATGCCTCATAAGGAAAGCCTGGACACCTCGTCTGCATCTAGACATCTAGAGTTAGATACCTCAGCGTAGAATTTCACCCCTCCTCTGGTTTTATTCACTGCTCATAAAACTATGTCCATGTCTGTTCTGGACTGAAATTAAAGAATCAAAGCGCCAGAGGAATATTAAGAGTCCAGGTTCTATGAGAGTTGTTTTATTGTGGCTTTTAGAAAGACTGAAGCCAAGATAGCTGGAGAAACCATTTGTATCTATTAAAGATTTTTAGGAAAATAGCTTTATTAAAGAAAATTAACATCTCATGGTTTTGCTGAAATAATCTTTCTTATAATGTTGTCACAAAAAGTCATCTTCCAGTTCTTAGTTCACTCTGAAAGAAATGGCTGGCTAGAGACATCCGAACAAATAATTGGCCTAGGTCATTGTGCCCAATTTCTGTTTGCCTACTGGGTCAGATTACCTATAATTGTTCTCCTTTGTTATGGATACAGTTTGAGTCCTAATTAAATTGCAGTCAAAGTTGCTGTAAGTATTTTAGCTGTGGGTAGAAATGTGAGGATTTCTGCTTCCAAGACATTTGCTCCTACTGCCAGGTAGACTGCCAGGTAGACCTGCTCCTACTGCCAGGTAGACCTTTTCCAGACACTGTGCTATTTTTGATGTTATCTGCGCAAAACTTAGGAAACTATGAAGTGGCATACAGTGTACTTTCTGCAGAGTCTGCTGGATTTGATTTCAATCACCACTTTGCCTTCTTTGCCTTCATCTTGGAAGTGCATTCCAATCTTCCACTTTGAAGAATTAAGCTATAATTAGAAATACATTATAACATTTTGGAAGATTTGGTTTTACAGACACTCTATAATAGATCATAGAAAAGTTATATATATGTTTGCCACATTTACAGCCTCATTTTTGCCTGTTAGAAGAAGGGAAGAGAACCATTAGTATCCTTTGTCAGCTTTCTGCTGGAAGGGGTTTCTCTGATCCTGTACAAATACCGGCTTGTCTCTTCTTTTGAACTGTTGAATTTAGGGGTATAGGTGATTCAAAAGGAGGAAAGTAAAGATAATGACATGATGAAGATAATGACAGAAGAAACAACAATTCCAGTTTCTTTGGACTTTTATACTTGCACATTTCTAAATTCTTTTATTTCCAGGGGATGCATTGTGCTGTCTACCTTAACAGGAATTGTTGTCAAAATAGACTTTTGGCAAACTCTTAAGTTCTTCCATAGGCAATTTGAAGTTCTTAAAAATTTCTCATTTAAGTTGTAGGAATTTTGCATCTTGAGTTGAGCAAGTTCCTTAAAATTATCTGGCACAGAAGACAAAAGTCCCATCCATATGTTGAGTGGTAGGTCTTTCATATGTGATACATAGAATCATTCCATATTGTGTCTATTTGCATATAAGTATTAAGGATTATAGGTTTTCATCTGTAAGACTGAATAAAAACACTTTACACCTTGTTACACCATGATATGAAAATATTTAGTTCCATACTTTTTGAAAGAATACCAGCTTTCCTTCTCAATTTTTATTAAGATAAAGAAAAAAAATACTAAGAGATTAAATGAATAATTTTACACACCATTACAGATTAAAAGGATGAAAGTCTAGTTTCATCATTGATTTGTTTCTTAGCAGAATTTACTGAGTTTTATTAATGAAAGACATAATTTTCTGCAATCAGTGGTAAGAGGGAATTCTCACAGATTTGCATAAGAAAATTTGTAACTGCTTTGTCTCACAGTGAAAAAAAAGTATGGAAAAAACCCCTCAATATTTGCAAAGGAATAAGCTTATCTGTACTTGGCTATATCGAAGGATTTTGCAAAGTGTCACCACAGTAACATAAGTCTCAAAATAAAAATGCTTATTAGATGATATTAGGAATTTTAGGGTATTTCAACTAAGTAGTAAAAGAAATTCTGAAACATCAAAGCAAGGAGCTTTTATAATGTGCTTTATATCCTTAGTTTGCTGTACGTGAATGTTTTAATCTAACAGTTATGAAACATGATCAAAGTTTCAGATAGTCCAGACATCACATATGTTCCTTTTGTAGCTGGATTTTATGAAAAATATTATTACAGCCAGATCTACTATCTGAACAGTTTTTCACCACAACTGTATCAGAACACAGCTCATTCCCTTCCAAATGAATTTTCACTAGATTTTCTAATAGCTGTGCATTTCTCTTGGCTTTCTAAAACTGCTCAGAATGGATTAACTGGGCACAGCTATAACAGAAAAAAAGAACAGAAGTCATCTTGAAAGATAAATGAGTCTCTGCTGTCTCTGCTGTCATGGAGAACATTTTGTCCAAAAACCATGGATAAAACTGACTATGAAAGCAAAGGGACATATTCACTTTAGCAAACATTGTACAATCATCAATCATTAGTATTTATGATTGTTAATTTTAGAAGTCCAGAACCCACACAGACTTTGTTGGGCTGCATACACCTGTGCTCTTTGAGGCAAATATTGTTTTCATGACCGTTTAACATACAAATTAGTTTGAACACAAATCAAGGCATAAAGAAAGTTCCCAGCAATCTGCTCTGGAACTAGCATAGCCCTGTACTTCTAGGACAATAACTCTCAATTTCCACTGTTAGAAAATGGACATGTTTCAACTTTTCTAATCCTAAGAGAAATCACTGTTTAACCATTTCTTTTGTGGACATCATGGTAAAGTTTAATATTCCAAAATTCCACGGTCCAGATGTCATTGGGGCTGG
Source organism: Lichenostomus cassidix (assembly GCF_008360975.1). Lineage (NCBI taxonomy): Eukaryota > Metazoa > Chordata > Aves > Passeriformes > Meliphagidae > Lichenostomus > Lichenostomus cassidix. Next base: position 35,458,899 of record NC_139480.1, on the reverse strand, counting down.
TCCATCAGAATTGGAAGATGACAAAAATAGTTTCATGATTTGATAGACAGTCCTGGTGATAAAACATAGTAAATACACCACAAAGTAATAGGCCCCAAGTAATTTGGTTCCTATATGGGCTTATAACAATAATTCTTGTCTTTTCATTCTTTCAAGTGAAATGTTTGCAAGATATTTAAGTCTTTTTGTGAATGACCTTGACAGTTTATTTGCATTGCATAGAAGAGAGCATGACATGAACTTTACACCTTATTCTTAAGTGCTGTGCGCTGAATGGAAAAACTGGTAGAAAGCTCTGTATAAGAACTTTCAATAAAAAAAAAAACAAAAGCAAAAACAAAAAGCACCAAAACGGAATAACTTCAGGAAAGCATTCATGCAATGATTACTTTTTTTTCAAAGACAGATACATCAATTACCATCGTTTTAGTCATAATTCACCTAGCTTCAGGTTTCAAACAATGTTTTTATTAGATTACAGAAGGTAACTGTTAGAATATTGTTGTCCAGATAACTATCTCTGAACATTGATCAAGTCACCTATTAGTCTTCTCCAGAAGAAATGAAATAGTAGACTGAGATTATTGAAATATTAATTGCATTATACATTTCTCAGACTTTCTTGGAAGATCAGCTTTATCTCATCATACTTTTTAAAAATCAGGCACATACTACTGTAAAAGAGGCTGACTGTGTCCCTACTAGATATTCACAAACTTTTACAGCTAAATATTTTTCATATCCTTTTCTTTTTCATCTGCTACTCTAAAGGCTCTACAAAAGAAATACAGGATTTTTCCTCTTAGACATGGTATCACATTGGAAGATAATCCCAAATTGGTTATCTAAGATCATCTTTAGGTCTTCCAACTATTGCTGATTTATTTTTTAAACTTTTCACTGCTTCTGAAATGGAATGCTATTTCAAACTTGAAATTCAAAAATAAATTGAAAGTAAAAAATATATACATAGGGGTTTTTAGTTCAAAATTTTCCTTTAAATATTTATCAGAAGAACAACAGAAGGGTAAAGATGTTCAGTTACTTTATGGGATTTTCTCATATATAGATTTGACCCTTTAGATTTTCATTTGGCCTGAAGGAAACCGAGGACTTTCTTATCATGCTAATTTTCACTCAGGCTGTGTTGCAAGAAATACCACAAAAGAAAGAATCTTAGAGAAATATAGGTCAATATCATATATCTGTCAGCAGATTTAAATTCAAATCAATTCACCATGTCTAGCCTGCATGTAAGGAGGGCTCTCCCCTCTTCATGCACACTGTGCTGGCAACCCCAGTTGCCTCATTCACAAGGCCCAGGATCTCCTGTGTCAGGGCAACCTCCACTATCAGTACAAGACAGGGGATGAACAGATCCAGAGTAGCCCTGCAAAGAAGGACTTGGAGATGCTGGTCGATGAGAGGCTGGACATGATCCCACAATGTGCACTTGCAGCCCAGAAAGCAGTGTGGCCAGAAGGGCAAGGAGAGGGAGATCTGCTTCCCCTCTGCTCTGCCCTGGTGAGATACCACCTGGAGTGCTACATTCAGTTCTGGGGTACCCAGTGCAGGAAAGACTTGTTTTAGCTAGTCTGGAGGACAATTACCAAGATGATTAAAGGAATGGAACACCTCACCTTTGAGGAAAGGTTTATAGAATTGGTACTGTTCAGCCTGGAAAAGAGAAGGCTTTAGTGTCGCCTAATTGTGGCCTTCCAACACCCGAAGAAAGCCTAGAAGGAAGATGGAGACTACAAGATCATGTAGTCACAGAACAAGGGGGAATGGTTTTAAACTTAAAAAGAGTAGGTTTAGGTTAGATATCAGTAACAAATTCTTCATTGTGAGGCTGGTGAGGCACTAGAACAGGTTGCCTACAGAAGTCATCTCTGCCCCATTCTTGGAAGTGTTCAAGGCTGGGTTGTCTGGGAGTCTGAGAAACCTGGTCTTATGAAAGGTGGCTCTGCCCATGGTAGGGAAATTGGAACTAGACAATCTTTAAGATCTCTTCCAACCCAAACCACTCTAAGATTTTATGATTAGTCTTAAGATCAGTACATGGTATTACAAGCATCACAAAGGGATCTGGGTAAATTTCCAATATATCTTCCTAACAGCTTTGTTATAGAGTGAACTCTTTGATCACAGCTACTTCCAGACTGCATCCACAAATGTTTTGCAGAGTTATACCTGCGAGTGAATCAAAAACATGCTACCTTATGAGAAAATATGTCTAACATAACTGAGCTAGAAGACATATTCACAGTGATCAGTTAATGAAAATTCATTCTATTATACCCATTCCTGTCCACAGGCAAGCCTAAACTTGTTTTTAAAATCGAATATTCACCAAAAAAAAGCCATTATGTACACAGAGATAATATTTAGTCCATAGATTATAGCTGAAAAGCTTGCTGAAATGATTCATTGTCAAAAAAACAAGCTGCATTTCTAAATTTCATTGAACATATCTCAGATTGTGATGCCTAACAAGAATATGGATGGCCCTAAATGCAGAGAAAATACAAATGCCTTCAAGCCATTTTTTACTTCTTCTGGGCTGAATCTTGCACAGCTGAGCTGCCATTCAGGGTCTGGTTCCTAGTTTAGATTTTCACACACAGGGGTAATTACTCTGATAAAGGGAGTAACAGTTGTCTACCACTATCATTTACAGTTCACTTGGATCTATTAGGTCCTGCTGTACACTGGCAATGGAGTCAAGTCACACTACATCAGCTGCTGAAGATTGCCTATGGCTTCACATGGAGCAGAGAGACTAATGACTCCTGATCCTTCTTTAGGAGTGCAGTGTGTCCTAAAGGTCTCTACAGCTCCATCTGCTTTTTGCAACAATGGGATACCATTTTCTTGGGAAATGAGGGAGCTGGCAGAGGTACTCATCAAGCTACTCTACCATAAAACAGCAGTCCTGGCTAACCAGGGAGGGCAAAGCTGCCTAGAGGTTCACAAATGTGATGCCCACCTACTAGAAGGACCAGAAGAAGGATCCACAGAACTAAAGGTGTGTCAGCCTGAGCTCAGTGCCAGAGAAGGTCATGGAGCAGATCATCTTGAGTGCCATCACATGTAACATATAGAATAATCAGGGGATCAGGACCAGCCAGCAGGGGTGTATGAAAGGCAGGTTCTGCTTGACCTGCCTGGTCTCTTTCTATGACAAGGTGACCTACTGAATGGATGTATGAAGGGCTGTGGAGGTCAGCCTGGACTTTTGACACCATTTCCCACAGCATTCTCCTGAGAAACTGGGTGCTAATGGCTTGGACAGGTGCTCTGTTCACTGGGTATAATACTGGCTGGATGGCTGGGCAGCTGGGCCTAGAGAGTGGTGGTGAATGGCATGACACACAGCTGGTGACCCATCACTAGAGGTGTTCCTCAAGGCTTAGTATTAGGGTCAGTACTATTTACCGTCTTTAATGATGATCTTGACATGGAGATCGAGTGCACCTTCAGTAATTTCACAGATGACAGTAAGCTGGGTGGGAGTATTGATCTGCTGGAGGTTAGGAAGGCTCTGCAAAGGGATCTGGACAGGCTGGATCAATGGGCTGAGGACAACAGCATGAGGTTCAACAAGGCAAAGTGCCAGGTCCTACACTTGGGTCGCAACAACCCCAGGCAGCATAACATGCTGGAGTCAGAGTTCCTGGGAAACTGCCTAGCAGAAAAAGACCTGGTGGTGCTGATCAACAGCAGCTGAACATGAGCCAGTAGTGTGCCCAGGTGGCCAAGCAGGCCAAAGGCATCTGGAATGGTGTCAGCAATAGTGTGGTCAGTAGACCATGGCAGGGATTGTCCCCCTGTACTAGGCACAATTGGCTGCACCTTTAATTCTGTTTTCAGTTTTGGGCCCCTTACTACGAGAAAGACATTGAGGTGCTGGTGTATTTCCAGAGAAGGTCAATGAACCTGGTGAAGAGTCTGGAGCAAAAATATAGTGGGGAATGGCTGAGGGAGCTGGGGTTGTTTGCTATGGAGAAAAGGAGGCTCAAGGAGACCTTACCATTCTCTAAAACTCCTTGATATTAAGTTGTAGCCAGGTGTGTGTCAGTCTCTTATCCCAGATAACAAGCAATAGGACAAGTGGAAATGGCATCAGGCCAGGGAAGGTTTAGATCAAGTATTAGGAGAAATTTCTTTGTAGAAAATTGTCAAGCGTTTGAACAGGCTGTCCAGGAAAGTGTCTAAGTTACCATTCCTGGAAATGTTAAAAAAACATCTACATGCAGCACTTAGGGACATAGTTCACCAGCAAACATGAAAGTGCTGTGTTAACAGTTGGTCTTGATGATCTTAAAGGTCTGTTGTGACCTAAACCATCCTATGATTCTATTTTATGATAACGTGATAGAGCAGAAGACACAGTACAGCAAGAAGGAGAGTGCTTCTGTCATTTCTACCTCTGGACAAAGTAATCCCTATTCAAACATTTTCCACATTGCTATTTAAATACTGACATCACCAGCATTGTGTCACACAACCAAAATATCAGGAATACATTCTATATGCCTGTAGAAATTATATTTTACATTATGCTAATGTGTGTGTTTTATCATCTTGCTTTCAAAAAAGTTAATAAATTATACAAATCAGAAGTTTTCATGCAAAATTCAGTGAGGAAAAAAGATTGCATAAGAATTTGATGTCAAAATTAAAATTAGAGTTGCTACTCTCCCCAGAGAAAGCTTGAAAAACTAGAGATTGTAAGGACTAGCCAATTTAACAGTGAACGTTTGTTGTGTTTTCCCAAACACACACATTTGTTTTCTCCCAAGACAACTTAAGAGTCTTTGCCTAAATGTCTCAGCATTCTAAAGTAAAGACTAAGCATAGAAAATATTAGGTAAACAGAGACCTTTTCAGAGGTGCTTTTTAGAGCACAAGGAACATAGGAAACCAGGAGCTCGGAGGAAGGCCTTTCCCCAGCTTGTAAAATCACTTTGGTTTCAGTTTGTATTGGCTGCTGTGTAGCAATAGTAATAGTATCTTTAATGACATTAATTCTAATGCTGTAGTAGCTGGTGTAATAAGATCACAGCACTTTCTACCTCCTTATTAGGTACTTTGGCAAATAGCTTAGACCCCCGGGCAATGCCTGTTAAAATGTGAAGCATTCCATTCATGCAGCAGCTAATTAACATGCTCCATCTTTGTGAGAGCACCAGGGAATATTTTATCAAATACTAATCTTAAAACTCCACCCTAGCACACGTGGTTTCTCAAGGACTTCATCCTAAACCTGTGAAGAAGAACCAGTAGACAGAACAAGAATCACCTGAACCACCCTCTGGTGCAGAATTCAAATTCCACTCTGAAAGGGCACTGCAAGAAGTTGTTGCAAAGAAGAGTTCAAAGACCTCTAAGTAAGCCAATTTAAGGTAATTTGCTGCTGCACAAGTCTCCTCCTGATCAAAAATAATTAAAGGTGGGCTGCAAGCATGAGGTTTAATAACACTTCCGCATAATTTAATTAGCATTAACAAGGATAATGGGATATTTGTCATATCAGCAGACCTGTCAAATTGCGTTCAAATCCTATTAATTCCTGGCCTCAGTTACTTCCTCTGGCCATAATTTGTACTGCATGAATACATGCTTTATATGTAAAAGACTGACTGATTTCAAAAGGATAAAGCTTTCCTTGAATTTTCTCATTTCTAAGATCCAGTATATTTTCTCATCATCTAAATCTGTATTTTCATTCAGTATTAATCCCTCTAACTGCTCTCTTCATCTCATCTGCTTTTTGAATTTGTAATTAAATAATCACTAATATTCTTCATTCCTCTGCTTATGAAGGTCTTTCAATGAATTGATAATTCAATACTTGTCAATTATTTTTTAGCTGTCAACAACTACTTCATAAAGTATTTAGAATCTAAGTCACCCATTTTGACAGCACAGCACTAAATGCTGTTTCTTGTCTCATTTTCTTTCACAGCATAACTGTAACTTTCAAAGGAGGCAAGATATTGGATGTGGTATTCATTATCACCTGATAATTACAGGCTAATTACATTCTTTGAATGACTTATCTCCTTATAATGACATATAGGAAAATATTGATTGCGGTTTTCTTCAGCATGCAGAGACAACAGTATGAAAAAGTTGTGAATTTCATCACCTAGTCATGGCACACAAGAAAAAAGCTCAGTATTGATATCAGTTCACTATACATATCTGACTAATATTTTTTCTAATCCTTTTTCTGTTTATGTTTTCAGCTAAGTGGCTCTGAGATGTTAAGCTTGGGACATGAAAACTGTGGGAATTTCTCTGAGAAAAAAATAACATATTTTATGTCGATAATACATTTTATAAAATACCACAAAATAAAAATTAAAAACAAAAAAATCAAACAGAAAACACTTTCTCCAAAGAGTAAAGGAACATGAAAATCTAGTGAGAATTTGTTAAAGCTGCATACTCCCAGAATGATAGCTCTGTTTCTCAGTGAGGAAAGCTGAGGACTATGGCTCTTACCTCAACTTGCCTCATATTGACTAAACCTGAAATGTTTGCAACTTTTCCCATGCTAGTGCATACAGTTTGAAAACTGTCTACCAGGCAGTGCCAATGAACAGATTTTTAGCCCAAACCCCTTTTACACATAAACTCTGGAGAAAGTGGAAACATATTATGAAGTTATATTCCTGCTCAGGGTGCTGATGGTTTTTTTTTTTGGTGCTTACTATGTCAAGATTGCTTACTGGGGTGGATTAGTCAGCACCACATCTCACCCTTGGCCTCACATCATGGACAAATGCAGAGTGTGCAGAAGAGACCACTTTTGACCAAACAAAGCCAGAAAGACCCTGTTCTGTGGCTTGTGAAATATTCTCAACACTAGATACAAAAATAGCCTAGGCATCTACCTAACATTTAGTCACCTAATCCCAATTTATAACCTCAAAACTCTTAACTGACTTTTCGACAGCTGCTGAAAGGCTGTTGCAGTGTTGCAGTTTGTACCAGATGCTTACGTATATATTTCAGGAGGATAGCCCACAGGGAGAATGTTCAGTACCCTAATCACCATGCTCAGTATCACCACCCACTTGTCTCTTTTAATATTTGGAGTAGCAGAATCAAGGAGAAATAGATTCAGCTGCACTCCCTCCAACTCTCTGAAACACCCTACAAAGGAATCCTTCCTGTAGTCTCTGGCAAGGTCAGACATCTGCATTAAAACTCCTACTCAGAATGAGACTGCAAATCTTCTCCCACTTCTTTTCCTTTAATTCCTTGTATTTCTCCTTTGTGTGAGTTTCCTGCTCACCTCCAGAAAATTGACCAAATTTCTGAATTTTAAGCAAAGCTCTGGGAGCTTGAAAGCTTAACCCTTGCAGTGTCCCCTCCAGCCCCTCAGTAGTTATTTCCCAGGTCCATGCTTTTGTCATATTTTCAGTGCCAGTCTGAGATGCCCAGCTCCTGATATATAAGTAGGGGGATGCAGAGGTGCCTTACTCCAGATCACAGATTTTATTGAAACCCACTGATGGGGCATAATGGTGTTTTGTCAAGGAGTTTATGCCAAATCCCTCAGGGTGTACCTACTACTGCCTTCCCAGCTGGCAAAATCCAACTGCCTGCTGGACCTCCCAGGAGTTGCTTTTGTTCTAGCCCCAACATGCCTGTAAGCAAAAATACACACTCCAGGTTTGCCCCAGGATACCATCAGGAGGCTCCTAGGCTGAAAGTTTGTTCCTAGAAGCCAGGAGATCTTTGCAATACAGACATAAATTACAATGCTAAGCCTCCTGACACGTATACATCTGATTCCCATCACCCTCTTATTTAAGCTTCTTGCTTCTGTACTGTCTGGGGTTCTTTTCCCCCTGTAACTTAGCAGCAACATAACATGAACCCTTTACTTTGCCAGCGTTCTGCTCAACTCATACTCATAGTATTCAGCTGTAGTAGCTGGACTGTCAGGAAATGTAAACCAGCAAAATACTCTGAAGGTAGGAGGAATCTGGCAGTTTTCACCTGCAGAAGAAGCAGCTTTTGTTTTCTAGTCCTTCCATTACAAATAAGCATATAGGGAAAGGTAATTTTGCATTTTCTGCCTAATGGCTCTGTTCTTTTTATTACAAGAATTTCCAGAAAGAAAAATAATCCTTCTTCCATAACTGTGGGAAGTTCTGCTCAGTTGAAGTATGGAACTGGGATAGCCCACTTAATTTTCACTCTCTGGACTAATCTTATGTATTTCGCTAATCCTTCTTAATTTAGATTTACTTCAGGCTAACAAAGAAAAGTATTTTAACTGCATGGTCTTCTGCTTTTCTTTGTGTATTTTACTTTTCTTACATCTTAAAGAACAGCACTCTGAAATGATACTTAAGATGCTAGAAAAAATTAATAAACTTGGTGTCTTGGCTCAGATGGGGTTTACACAGAACATTTCTGCACAATCTGGCATAAATAGCAAATAAAATGTCCCAAATACTGTAGTATTTCAGATTACACAGACTCTTCATCTATGGGTGGTGAAGGCTCTTGCATATGCTCTGCAGAAACAGTGGATTAACAATCTCCTTGGACAGACAGGGATGCTTGTATGAAGCATTTAACAAATACAAAATCCCTCTTTTTATTTATTTTGATGTTACCGCACAGGAACATGTTGAGGACAAGCAATAGGGATAACAGGTCAGTAAGATGAGATCAGGTACTTGTTTGCAAAGCAAGGACAAAGCTCTGTGTGTGAGGCAATTGAGTCAGGCCATATATATGCGTGTATATATAGATATATATTATAAAAAGTATAGGCGCAAAGTACAGGCAGACAAAAGAAATGGTGCATTGTAAAACAAGTGGACCTGGGGTGGGGTGAATGTCCCAACTCACATATTTTGCTGCCACCCTGTAAATCCTCATTGAGGCAACAGATGAAAACAGTTGGTGTTCTGCATTCCCTGGTAATGAATTCTTTGCCCCCTGCTCCTAAGGGATGGCATCCTACTGGCATAGGAGATGTAATTTTCACCAACAGAGGTAAATTGGTCCCTGCAGTTTGCCCTTTTATATGCCATATATGATTTACTTAGGTTTTATTAACTATAGTAAGAGTTACTACAACTTGGTAATGTTCCTTGCTGAAAACAGAATGCTTCACAGCAGTGAAAATGTTGAAACACAGATCTATGATCATTTAATCTATTCAACTTAACTGTTAATATTTTGACCAGAGAGATTATTTCTCTAAAATTCAGGAAAGAAGAATTTAGCAATCTAATTGTAATGGGGTGTGAAGCAACAGCAACAGGAATGCTTTTTCCTGTGAATTCTAGGTTGCAGGTGGCATTGTACCTTTCAAAAGACAACCAGGAATTTCTGTTTTTCACAAAGCTCATTTCTATTCCAATCTGTACCACCCAAACTTTACAGTTTTAATTGGCTTTCCATCTACAGAATATAGACTTCTCTTCTTACCCTGCCAAGCCTGGACTATGAACAACCTCCTTCATTAACGTCACTTGCCATTCAGGGTTAGAGATGACATTGATTAATTGTCCAATTAGTTTAATTATAAGGAGGAAAAGAAGTGCAAAGCAACAAATGTATCGGGAGTGTTTAACATATAGTAGACATGTAGTAAAATAAGAATATAAAGAATTTTGTAAATCAGTAAAAGCAAAGGAGGTGTACTACTTTTCATTTTTTTGTTCCTTAGTCAGAAAGTACTAAAGAAGTTGCCACAGACGTTTGCAGCCCCTTTACAAAAGCATTGGGAAAATGTTTTAATCATTGTTCAGTTGGGAAAAATCTCACCACAACAACACAAAATGTATAATTTAAAATAATTTTTGAGTAAGAAGCTATCGTGAAGATGCCTAATTTTTGTGTCTTTTCTGTAATTTTCCTTTAAATTTGAAAAATCTTTGTGTTCTTTAAAAGATTATGATGTTCCTTTAGTACCACTGCAGGAAATAGAGAATCTGTGATTTTCTCTATTTTGCTGATAATTACAAACAGGAGGTAGTCACAGCTCAGAGATTTGTTTGTGTCTTACATTAGATTTTTTTAAACTCTGATAGAAAAAGCAAAACTATTTTCCACAGTAAAAAATGCCACCTAAGACAAATCTAAAATTCTTCCAATCATCATAAGTAATTAGAAATTGGAAAATCTCCAGCAAATTTCTCCTACTCAATCTAAACTGAAAAATAAGCACAGAAACTAGCAGTGCTCAAAAAGGTGCAAAGAAAGAGAACGGACAATGCCCACTGATGGAGAGTTCATACAGATGTGCTCCTGGCACTATCTGCTAAGAAAGAGAGCTCTGCACATCCCCATACAGCACAGCAAGAACTGCAGTACCATATATTTACATTGCTAAACACTCAATACACCATGTTTTTAAAGCAACACACTGTGCATATCATTGGGATTCAGCCTACTGTAACTTATGCAGATCATACTGCTCAGTAGTGAACACAGAATAACACTTGTGTGAGCAGTGCCAGGTACAAGAGCTTGTATGGTACTGCTTGTAGCTTCAGTGAATAGGGATGTGAGACACTTGTGACAAGACCCCTCAGACTCAGTGCAACTGGAGGTCATCTCAGCAGGTGATTTCACAGTGCTTATAGTCACATCACAAAACATGCAAAAAACACACTGCCACCTGAAATCCTGCTGAGGAGTAGCAGTGAATCTGTAGACCTGATTTACTTCCTGAATCAAAACCAAATCTCTCAACAAGTAAGGCATCTCACCCCAGGGGCCATTTCCAATGTAACAATGTCCCATGGAGGCATCCTGCTTGTACTGTCTTTGAATCACCCCTTGGTAGTGATGCCTTGATTGCTCTGGTGTTGACAGCAGAGCTGAGTCAGAGACTCTCTCAGTGACTTCAGATGCTTTGGCTCAAAATCTGCAAGTCATATTTGCACTATCATCTGTGCTGTGTAGGACCCAGAATGCTCATCACTTCCAAGGATTTATTATGGAAGTTGTATAGGTTGTCTGCCTACCTGTTAAGTACAAATGTAGGAATAAAAAAAGAAAAACAATAGCTGCATTTAGAATCATTGCAAACCTTGTGACAAATTACTTCATGGTAAGAGTGTGAAATTGTTTGAATGTAGTAAGTTTGCCTTTGAATGAGTAAACAGGCCAGCGAATTAATCAGAGCGGGAATTGTCTGTCTTTCGAATGCGTTGCCCATTTATGTCAAAACTATGAATACCACAAGTAGAATGATTTATAGTGTACACAGATGTAAAATATAAAGTCAAATCCAGAAGAAAAATGAGAACATTCAATGCAATTTATACTATTTTATGTTGGGTTTATATGGTGTTTTAGTCCCAGATTTTAAAATCAAATTATATTCTAACATATTTGAATTGCTAGTATATTTTTTATTTGACTTCTACATTCTCAAGCAAAACATGCATATTTAATTGTTTTACTGGAAAAGGTTCTTTAAAACAGCATCTGATTCTCTTTACAAGGAGAAATATAATTGTGTAATGTTCTAATTAACCATGACAAGACAGTATTTGATAAAAATTATAATAATTTCCCTTGAAAAAAATTAAACAAAAATGATAAGGTTTTCTTGGTAAGATCTGCGAGCATTTTAGATGAAATATCCTGTAATCTAAACACTTGATAGGAATAGTTTTCTTAAATATTGAAGGTAAAATCTTGAATGCAGTCTAAGACATCTGTTAACCATCTAGATTTTCAATGAGAAATAAAGTATCCAAAAATTGTATCAAATATATTTAACCTGTGTAGCTAGTAATTTGATAGAATATGCACTTGAGCAGGTAAAAAATTCTTCCTTGAAGGTACCTTATTTTGGGCGGAAAGAAGAGTTCTTTTCACATGCTTCTTCAGTAAGTAAGCTAATCTGCTCTTCCTCATAACGATCAGGGAAGAGTTTGCTCTCTACCTTTAAAATGTGGATGCTGGACTTGCTGCTAGCCCTACCCCTCCAATATCCCAAGCTGTTCAATACATCGCGCTTCAACCTTAGCCAGCAAAGGATGAAGGATAACTTTCTGAGGAGTATCTTCATCCCCAAGATGTAAACAACATTTGGAGCAGAATTTTTATCATTTTATTTGTAATTTGATCAGTATGTTGCAAGGAACTCAAAAATCTCTTGGCTGCTGAGAGAAAGAATATTATGTATTAGCGATGAGCAGTTCCATGGAGATGGAAGAGATGATTCTCGGATCTTAAATTTCAGGAGCCTTTCACAGGTTTTGGCCCAGTATCTTGGCTGATAGCAATTTAAAGTTTAGTAAAGAAACACATGAAGGTGACAGATCAAGTAGCTGAATTTTAAGTTAAAAATCTGCATCAAAAAAAAGCAAGTGCAAAAGTTAGAAGCAAGAGCTTCTTGGACATAAAAAGCTTCTTAGGGTCTAGTAGTATTAATGATCAACATCTATTCCATAGTCATCCATATCAACAAAAACCTCCTTAAATACTAAAATGCAAAGTCTGAAAAGTCAGTTAGGTTCTATTTGTATATGTGCATACATATATAAATACATATGCACAGAACAAAAATGTACACAGACAGACAGAAACATGCACATGTAAAACATGCCTTTTGAAAGTAAATAGAAAACTAGCCACACATAAGAGAGCACAGACAAGGGGTTTATGCATGGCAATATCCCTGTTTTAATAGAACTTTTATTAAATAAGAATTTAGGCAAACCATAGGAAGATTTATCTCTTGTAAGCTGTATGTTTTAGCTCTGCAGTCAAACAAAATATGAGAACAACTCACTTGTCAAGGGAAACAACCTTGAGTACCCTTTCTAGACTTTATATACTGTGCTTTGACCCTAAATATAAGGGGAAATTACTGACTATAGTGCTAAACACCCAAAGAAAACTTCCTAAGTATTATGAGAACAATATAATTTGGCATCCATACCACATATACCCTGGAAAAAAAACCCACATAATTTAAAGTGGAAACAGTCCTGTACTATGCATAAATCCTTTCTCCCCCTTCCCATATGCTCTCTGGAGACACAGGAGAATTGCCTTAGGAAGGAAAATGAAGCATAAAATAGCTTGAGCTAATGAGGAAAGAAGTTGACAGAAGTCATAAAGAAAAATGAAATTATTTGAGTGTTAATATCCAGGTTACATAGTAGCTAAAATAATTCTAGCTATTTAAAAACAGTAGCAGAGTAATGTAACCAGTTTCCAGTTATCCTTCCATTATATTCATGCTAGTTTCCCACAACTGAACAATCAGATCTTTGAAAATATCATTATTTCTTTTTCCTTTTTGAATCTCTGTCCATCCAGAAGTGAAAACTTCCCTCTCTTCCAAACTCAGTTTGAGAGGAAAGGATAAAAAATAAAACATCTGTCCATATGATTTGTCATAGATCTTTAAACTCCCTATTTTCCATATTTTCTGAAAGTTTTCTATTTATTGCTCAGTATTTTTGCCAGTGAAATACAAAACAAATGAACATATATAGAGTGCTCGTAGTGAAGTTCCCAAATAGCAAGGCCTGGGGGATTTATATAATAAATAATGATGAGGCAAAATCACTTTAAGCTGGATTGACTGGAAAGAAGTTGAGCTAGCAGTAAGTACCCATGGCTATGCTGCCATTTCGAGGGACCACAGTGTGCTGGAGAAATGGGCTGAAAGGAACTTAATCAAGTTCATCAACCAGAAATTCCCTCTGAGGAAGGGAATCCTTCCCCTATTTTCGGCACTGGTGAGGCTACATGCAATGTACTGTGTCCAGCTCTGATCTCCTTGCTGGAAGAGAGACATGGAACGAGTAAAACAAAAGATATTTTGGGACTGGAGCATCTCTCCATTGAGAAAAGGCTGAGAGATCTGGGACTGTTCAGCCTGAAGATGAGAAGGCTCAGGGAAATCATGTTCAAGTGTGTAAGTAACTGGTGGGAGTGGGATAAACAGGAAAGTTGGATTCTTCTCAGTGGTACCTACTGGCAAGTGCCAGTAGTACTTGCCAGTTTGTGTCCATGGATCAAATTAAAACAGGAAAATTCTATGAAGTGGACAAAGGAATACCAAACTCCTCTAGATGAAACTTAAAGCTCCATGAAGTCAGATGCAAACTGTTCCTATTTCAACTTTAATAAGATAGTGTGTTTTATTTAGCCAGATTAAGCAATCATAGTGTTCTTTTCTGGCCAGACTGTTTCTGATGGGCTTCTAGTCAGCATGAGGAGCAAAAATATCACTTCAATCAATGAAAGATAGCCCTCTCCCTCTCCTCTCCCAGTCACGAATACAAGAAATTCACTGAGTATAATTAAAAGATGTAAATTAAAAACAGTGTTTATGGTTCATTAAAAATCCCTTATGTTAACATCTAAGCCTGAATGTGGCCAAATATTCTCTGATTTCCAAGCTGTTTAAAACTCCTTTTGCTCTCAACTTTCTTCTTTGTAATGTTTTAATGATGTGGAGCAAGACCAGGAGAAACATGAGCATCAGCTTTCTACTACTTTACCTCCAAATCTTGGTGGATCTTGCTTTCCTGCCAGGAGTCTGAGATCCACATCTACACCAGCTGGCAGAGTTGGCTGCTCCATACATGCCATAGAGCCAAAACATGCCACTGTGATGCATTTTTTTCCAGCTCCCTTATTTAGAGGCTGTGGTATTTCTATACTTTACTGCTGTGATAAGTGACACTGAAACTTTCTCTGATTTTAGAGCTCTTTAGAGGACTCTACTAATTGGAGGTTAATTACCTTTATACTTGTTGGCTGACATTTTCCTTTTACTTGTTGCATGTGTTAATGTGGTTAATTAAATACAGGGTCAGACACTCAAACGTTTCTGGACAGAACATCAAGAGTCCTGAAGTCATCATTTTCTCTGGCACATTATACCAATGTAGACACCAGATTCAGTTAAAATACCTCTTACTTATAGCATTGTAAAACCAGGATTCACTCTGTTATTTATGAAAAAAAATTCTATTGACGGTTCCCATATGTGATAAAAAGTCAGTTTTCCTGCTGGAATAAGAGAAGAATAAAGACAACTAAAGAATATTTGTGCATAACACATGCAGCTCAATGCAATATATTGGGTATAAAAAAAGTTTTTCAATCAGTCCATTAACTCTATTATTAACAAATAAAGTATTTTAAAAATTGAGAGAGGGCTATAATATTGCAAGGATATATTTTATAAATGTGATCTCTATCTTGTAAAAAATTGAGAATGATAAAGTGTTTCACACAGTGTTGGCCTTTTTGTCAAAGTGTTAATGACCTCCTTGAATGATCACCTTCAGCTTTGCCACCAGCCTTTAAGTGCACTGAGTCATTAATGATTTGGAACTACTGTTTTAACAGGATATTATCATGGTTTAAACAACCCACATAGGTACTAAACAAAAGTAAACGTTGTCACACTTGAAGACAATATTCCTCTAATGAGAAACCAATAAGCAGTTTGAGCTAGGCATTTTGCAATTCTAGCTTGGCAATGATCAAGTTTCAACCTGAAAATAAGCCAGGAATCATTCCTCATGGATCCCTGTACTCCAGACCATACCAGACAGTGAGACCCAGGAGAAGGGGCTCATAGCATTATCCTTGTGAGGGGGCAGTGAGGTTCAGCCTGATAGGGGGTTGCTGAAGCAGGCTGCAGAAAGGGATAGCAGAGAAGAGAAATGCAGAAAGCCTCAGAGACAGGCAGCTCGTGTTAAGACAAGAAGATGCACCAAATACCATCACTCCTTTGTAGGTGTGGGGTCAAGAGGCTGTGTTTTCACATACAGCTTCTATTATGTGTCCACTATCTGCCACTAACACAAACAGAAATGAAGTGCATTGTGATCTCAGGAAATACTGTGTGGATGCTCAACCCTAAAACCAGAAATCTAACATGCCTCCAGAACTCTTTTCCCATCATTTTCACTTAAAATACATGCCAGTTTGCCTCTTATGAAAATTATCACATCTTTATGTGTTATTTTTATCTGGTTTTCTGTCAGATTTATTCCAGATTAGATTATCTGATTGATCCTGAAATGACTGTCAGCAAGTGATGTTAAAGTTGTAATGCTGATGACCCGTAAAAAGGGCTAAAAAAAAGAGTTTTATCAGAATACGAATTACAATACAGCTCCAACATACTGTACAATACTGCAAGGTAATCTCCGTTTGCTGTGAGAAGTAATCAGTTTGATGTAGTTAAAAAAAAACAAAAAACAGAATTCTGAAAGAAACTTGACTGCAAGTCCAGGTATTTACTCTCATTTCTCTGAACGAAATACTCAAATAAGAAATGGTAGCGGACTCAGAACTGATATTTCTATGAATCCAAAACTGTGTAACATATTAGTTTTGAGTAAGATAAATGATAAATTTGTTGAGAGATAGCATTTAAAATTAAGGACCAGAAGTTATTATTTTTCTTAATTGAAAAAATGCTATGAAGCTTATTACAACCAAATGGTACATGGATTAACTGATCCAAATAATCAGAAGACAATTGCATAGAAAATAAGTGGTATAGAAAGAATAAAATTTTAATTGTGGTCTGCTCTACTTGAATTAGTTGATAAAAATCAAACTTTTGATACATTCATATTGTATAAAATATTTCCATTTTTTCTTCCTGTGAGATGGTGCCTATCACCTAAATCTTCTCATTACTTCTCAAAACTTCTAACTGATGAAGTAAACTTTCTGTGTTGTTTGGTCAGAATAAGAAGACAGCATTTAAAAATATACTTTAAAAAAACATTTAGCATGAACTGCTGTCACCTGCTTTGTACATTTTCCTCTTTCACCTCTCATGAAAAGTTTTTAAATTGCTTTTTTGGAGTCCTGCACGTACTCTTGTGTGCTCCACAGGTCAGGCTTCACAATGACACCTTTACCCTGAGTCAAGGCAGATGACCATTGAGAGAAGAGGAACTGAATCCATGTTTATTAACCTCCAGAATGTCTAATACTACTAGGGTAACACAGGGCATGTCAGTCTATCCAAGAATATAACACAAGACATAGAAAATTTGTCCTCAGGAGGTTTTCCCCATGCTTTGTTCTGAGATGTGCTGGCACTGCTCTACCATAAGAGAAGCATGTGCACCTGCTAGGGCCCTGGGGAGGGGAAATGTCCCCTTGCATCATGGGTTAGCTTTGTACTGCTGTGAGCTGTGCATGAACTCTGGCACTGATATAAATGTTACTAAAATATTAACAGTATACTATATAAATTGCCATATTAATGTATTTATATATAGTAAAATGTTTAATATATTAATATTGTAAAATATGTAACATATGTAATATATCGGTTTCAATCTAAAGTGTGTGATGCTTTAAGTGAGCATTATCAGACAAGAAAATAAAGATACTGGCCCTCTCAATACTTTCAAAGGAGTATTGAAAGAGGGTCTAAAACCCTGAAGAAATAACCATCAGAGGAAAAGAAACACTGTAGTTCTGTTGAGAGGACTTTTGAGCTGTCAAACTCAAATGACTATTGAAAATAGCTACATAAATATCAAGGATATATAAGATTCTTAGTCCTACTCAATCAATATCTTACAATTATGAGTTTTAGTCTAACTGGCTAGGCTGTCTAGATGTTGGTTATGATTTATTTCGCTTACATTCAGTAACTTCGATTTTCTCTCTGTTTTCCTTTCCTTGTGTCAAATAAACTCTTTTATTTAATCTAATTGTATTTGGTGTCTGTTTAATAAAGAACGTCCATTGGCAGGAGGTTACTGGGAGAGGAGAGAGGTTTTGGGACTGCAGGAGAGGCTGGCAGGTGCTGGGGGAAGGCAGCCAGCTGTGCTGACAGGGAGCTGCCAGGAGTGCACTGCGGGGAAAGGAAAATCCCAGAAATCAGGGAGGAAAAACATACCCCAGAGCTGTGGAATTCGGTGTCCCTAAACTGACGGACTGAATTCGGTTCATGGCCAGCACTGACTTTTGGCCCAGCTGTAAGCAGATCAGGCACAAAACACAAATAGAAGGGAAGACAACATTGACATCACATTAAAAATCCCCCAAAACCAAAAACCAAAAATCCACTCCAAATTTACTCACCGGTTTTGACTATTTATCACACAATAAATGTTGCAATATTTCACATACTGCTGCAACTCCTCAGGGGTGCTGCAAACCATATCTAAGATAAATCAGTGCAATTTTGGTGAAAAGGAAGCATAAGCCTTGATTACAAGCGTTAAGCCCACAATTTCATGGAACAAGGGGTTTGAAAGTGTTTTGCCTAAACACTGATTTTGCATCATAATTCCTTTTCTCTCATTTTGTTCCTCTGTTCTGGTGTGGCTGAGCAATCACCACTATTTTCACAGTAGAACCTTGCAAAAACAGGAGCCCTTGTTCCAGATTTAGGCTTTGGTATGCTTCAGTGAGTAAATGAGGCCCTGACCATATTAATTACATTCACTGGGAAGCTCAACATGCTACCAATGTCTCTGTAATTATTCAGTATGCTGAGTGTTATCATAGCAGCCATGTGGATCCATTATCATTTTGCTCCTCTAAATGCTGCTGATCTAACCATTAGCATAGCTGCAACTCATGCTCCCAAGGAATAAGAGAAATAATAGAGTTTAATTCCTCATTTCTTTTTCAATTTTTCATGCTCCGTATCCATAGGCTGTTTCTCTCATAACCATTTAGTAGCTTGTGAATGAATCTCCATGCCTAAGTTAATTCTTATGGTTTATACATGACTTGTATAAAAAGTTAAACCCCCGTATAGAATAAAAAGACAATCAAATTATCTTACAAATATTGTTTGTCTGCAAAAAGATCTCTTCCACTTGGGCATATTTGCAAAGTAAAATTAATGGTTTGTGATTTGTAAAGATTGTACTGACAGGCAAAGATACAATCCCAAACAAAGGAGAAAGACTGTGGAAACCAAGGTTGTACAGAGGTATTTAAACTATGGACAGAAAGCTTATCAGTTCTTCATTTTATTTACTCCTTGCTCACAATGTCAAGTTGGTCCCTGCCTCACATGATACAGGCTCAGTTACTGCCATCTGCAATGACTGACTTCTCTCAGCCAGGTGACTAAAGGATAGCAAAAATGAATAATCCTTTGTACAAATGGCCATCCTTGTTAGCACTGCTAGAAGAGTAAAAAAAGTCCAACATCCCAAAAATATTCAAGTAAGCACAAAACCCTACACATCTAAATATTTTGGGAAAGGGAATAGCAGTAGAACATGAAAACTGAAGTGATAGATGTACTCACAAAGAACACTTTGCAGTTTTTATGACATTCTGTTCAGACCCATTTGCTTTACATCGCATCACTGTGCAGCTACATTTTTAATTAGGTTGACTTTTATGCTTGAAAATTCTGTGTCAAACAATGTTTCAATTAATCTTATTAGCTACTCTAAGAACTAATTTGAAATTCATCTCACCCAGTCATAATATTATGGAAGCACCAAAGACAGAAATCCAAAAATGCTGTCCATGCAGGTTTTCCAGAAGACCCCTTTTGTCACTTGCTGTTCAGGTGCAACTAAAAAGAGGGAGAAGAAAGAGAGAGAAAGAGGGAGAGTATATATGTACTATAATGCATCTTCTATCTGTACATACATTTATTCTCTTATTTTGTTGAAAGTATCTCTTTTATCTCAAGGCATTGAGACAAAAATCCTTCCTAAAATATCCTTCCTAAAGAGAGCAATTATTGTAAACAGGAAAATTATACAGGATTAAGGTAACTCATTGCTGCTTTTCAAGGAGTTATTAACAGAAGTAAATTAATGAAAATAAGAAATACCATTGTTGGCTATGAATTTTCTGTTTAAAAGCTTTTATATTCAAAAGAGGAGGAAGTCACTCTGGAACTAGCACTCTCTTTAATATAGTAATACAACCTTTAAAGAGCCTCACTGCAGAAAGCTTTTTTTGTTTGTTTGGTTTTTTTCCTGAGAAATGCCAAAAAATAAACCTTAGTAGGAAGTACATTCTTTTTTATGTCTTTTACCATTTTATCTCCTAATCTATCTTATTTTATACATACTTCTTTGATGAACCTCAGCTTGGGAAATACACAATGTAGATCTATTTCTGATAGCACTATGAGGACAAAAGTCCCAATCTGAATTAAAGTTTAACCTAGCCACCTGCCTAGAATACATGATAGTTAAAACCATTGGGTTTTTTTCCTCTTTGGGAAGCATACTGAGTGTTAAGGACACAGGTCTTTTCATGTTTACCCAGAAACTTCACAGCCTGTTATCCCACCAGGCAAATTGTATTTGGTTAAACAGAAGCTGAAAATTATGGACTTGAGTATGGCAAGGGCTTTCTAAAATGACTCTACAGGTCAATCAGTAGGAAAAGGAGAAAGAGGGGAAATCTGGGCTTGCTGCTGAATGGAGTGAGGACTTTTGTCAAGGGATATATGCCTGATGGGAGCAGGAAATAAAGAAGGTGGCCCCAGGTGCTGTTCAGTGGTGCCCAGTGACAGGACAAGAGGCAGTGGCCACAAACTGAAAGACGAAATTTAATTTAAATATAAGGAGGCATTTTTTTTTCACTCTGAGGGCATTTAAACATTTGAACAGGTTTCTCAGTGAGGTTGTGAACTCTCTGTCCTTGAAGATATCCAAACACAGGCAGGAGAGAATCCTAAGCAACCTAATCTAGATGATCCTGCTTCAGGTAGGGCATCAGACTGGATGATCTCCAGGGTCAGCTGTTGTATAATTGTGTGAGGTTGGTGTCCCCCAGGTATTAGGACAGGTCACTGGAGAGATTCACTATGTAAGTCAAGCCAAACTATTTACTTTTATTAAATCCCACCTTTACAGACTACCTTTTATCTCAGGCACAGCTGGACTCTGGCAGCATGGGTAAAGCCTCAGACTGACAGACTGTAATATCCTCCCTACTACTTGCAAAATAAAGAATTACCAGCTGTTTATGTTTCAAAGGCATTGTAACATAATTGAACTGAAGCTGGTTGAAGTTTCTAGGAAGTGGATGGTGTTCCTCTAGTGAGAAGCACTGCAGAGAAGTTGAGAATCTCGCTGATAGATGAGCTGAGAGAGGCAAAACAGTCAACTCTACCTTCATGCAACATCTCAAAAACAGATTATAATCTGTGCTGCAAGAAATAATCCTGATTTTAGAGAGAGATAAGATATATGATCTAATAGGAACTTTTCATCTCCAGCTCTTTGATTCTTGGATAAGTAATGTATTATTTATCTTAGATAGAGAATAGTCAAGGATAGGCAGGCAAAAAATGTAGAAAACAATGCATTTTCCTAAATGCTGTCTTTAAACTGTACTAAAGGGAAATAAATAAGTGTCTTAAAAGATCTTTCTGAATGACGCCTATGTGACACTTTTTGCTCAGGCTGTACGTGATAGTGGCTTAATTGCCTTCTTTATCATTTAAGGGGTACAAAAGTAAGAGCAAGAAAAAATATTCAGTACAAAAGTAGTAGAAGAAGTGATTTTAATATGCTTCAGCACACCTCATGCCCAATTTCTATAGATGTGCAAGTGGTCTTGAACTGATGAGAGAGAACATGACTGCTACATTAATCATTTGGAGACATACACTAATTTATAAATGCTTCTTTCTTGTTCAGCTTTCTGAGGAGCCTGAGTTAGGCAAATAGAGAGGAAAGTGGAACTCTGTGTAAAAAGCAAGGTAAAAGGAATGTTTTTATTAAATGAATCTTAAAAAAAAGATTTCCACACCCACAGCTTTTCTTTTAAATTCCCCCTGTCCATTTTTCTTACATTTTTAAACATTGTCCTAGGTTGCAATATAGATGTATTTAAGTATTCTATTACCACCAGCTGTGGGCCGTTAGCTGCTATCACCTGCTAATGACCCACTCTGGATGACAGGCAATGGGCCATCCGTTAGCTATTATCACTTGCTAACGACCCACCCCGTATGACAGGCAATGGGCCATCAGAGACCCACCGTGTGACTCATGGACTTATCTCATCCCATTGTGAGATGCTCTGCCGAAGAGGGAGGAGCCAGGTGTTCCCACCTGGATATAACCTGGCCTTGGAACTGCCTGAGCTAGCCCTGTCTACTGGGTTCCCAGAGGACCAGAGCTACTACTGGATCTTCAGCTGGAGACTAGACCTTCACAGGATCACCGCTTCAACTGGACTACTTCAGTTGGACTGCTACTACCACCCTAACAGGGTGTTAGGTTGTATCTGACTTTGTCAGTGCTTTTCCTTGTATTATTTCACTTATTTTTAATTTCAATCTTGACGTGTGATCTCCCACTGGTTTGTTTTCAAACCAATACAAACATGTATTTTAAAAAGTATTTATAATTTTGGTAGTTAGGTTTCTTTCTTTTCAACGCCTTCTTTTCTGTCACTAAAATTTACAGTCTCGATGATACTTTCTGCAGTTATGTTATAGAGATCATTCAGTTTCTTTGTTTCCCCAATGTCAACTCAGAAATGAGGAGATAAGATTAAAGGCTGCTCTTCCTTTTCACCATTTTATTCTCTTTCTTGTTCAGGTAAATTTAAGGTTTAAAAAGCTATCTGTTCATTACATCAGTTCTACCATTTGAGACAGAGGCAGAGGCTTTTCATGTGCTGATACATTGGTTTAACTGGTAGGAATTCAAGGCAAGGATGGAAGAGCTTTAGACCAGAATTATCTTCGTGTATTCTTGACACATCAGTGCTGTTCCACCTGGCGAGTGGAATTCTGCTCTGGTTCCCCTCCAGCTGCAGGTGAATCCATCCTGTGGTGTCTCACCTGTACCAGACTGCCTTCCTGCCCACACTACATTCACACTTTGGAGCTTTGCTGCTTCTAATAGATTTTTTCTTGATTCACAAGGGACTCTGTAAGATCATAATTTTAACTTTCATCTAAATCTTAAAGAGTAAAAAAAAAAAAAAAAGAAAAAAATCAATATAATTTTATAATTTGCTTGTGGAGCTCATACCCCAGTTTCCAAGGAAAGAGACATGAGACTTAGCTATTGAAGTCTTACAGAATTTGGAAAAAATTCCTTCTTCCCAGACACTGCCCCAGGACCATTGCAGCAGGGGGTGGTCCTGTCCTGACTGCGCCATGCTCCCTCCTGCACCGGCACTGGCTCTTCCCCTTGGCTGCAGCAATGGCAACCAAGACAACCTGTCTCTCTCTTGATTTTGGGCTGTCAATGCTGCTCAGCATCAGCCAAAACCTTAAAGCTAAGAAATAAACTGAAAATATACTTCCTCCTCTGAAAATATGTAGCAACGTGGAAGTAATGTAAAGTCATGCATGAAAGAAAGCTATGAAAGAGTTAGGAAGATGGGGAGCCACAATTTAAGAAAGATAGAAATTCAGAAGCTTTAAAAGAGACAAAGACACAGAGAAAAAGAGATACAGAAAGATGGGGTAGAGGAACGTGAAAGTTTTCAGTTCTGTTAACCTGAAGACAATCTTTTCTGTCAAAACATTTAACATCTTGCCAGGGAAATCTGAAGCTCCAAAGATCTTAAAGAGTTGCTCAAACATGGGCAAGTTCAATCTCCTGGTGGTGTTAGTAAGGAATCTTCAGCTACAGCCATGGAGTTGGAACCATGAAAGTTCAGGTAAAATATTCCAAGGACTACCACACCTCTTAGGGTTAAACAATGTTCTCCATCCAGAGCCTTGACACAAAATATTTTATTTTGACCTCAGAAGAATAGGTTTGAGTTTATGCTTCTAATCCTAGTATCCATATCTATATTTATCTGGAAGAGAGTTATAGTTTTTGCCTTCTTTTTCTAGTATTTTTTTCAAGGCTGTAATGCTCAGATAAAAATAGAAATGCTCTTTTGGGAGCGCATCCAAACTCTTCTCTAGAGAGTTTATTGCAGAGACAAGTGTGCTTTCAATGGTTTTCTTCCAGTTCATGAATGGTGTTGCTTTAATTTTTTTCAATTTAAGTATTTGCCAAAAATACCCACAAAGATGTAGGTATTCAATTTTCTCTTCCATCTATGTGCCAAGTAATTCTGTTCAGATTTTTGTTTTGCTAGATCCTCCTTGGGAAATAAAATGTGGTTAAAGACTTCAACTTAAACTGAAACCAAACAAAAGAAAAAGAACAGTATTTCCAGTGGACCCCCAGAAACAGCCTAGAAATAAACCAAACAAAACATACAAAACCTACAAAAACTCATCATTTTTTCCAGCTCTACCTTCATCCTGCTCTCAGAAAAGCTACCAGATTGTGTCTATGTTTTGGTTCTGAACATTACCATATGGTACCAGCAAGTGCTTTCATTCCCAGGCACAGTGGGCTGCAGACTCACCACTGGACTGAGGACATGATTTCCTACCTAGGAATGTCACTCAGGGATTTCAGTCTTGCTATGAGCAATACCATTAACAAGAGGCATGACATGAATCAGCACCATTACAATGAACTTTGTGAGCTGAGCTCCAGAGGGCATTGTTTTGCAGAAGCTGGACTTCCAGCAAACCACACACTGCATCCCTAATATACATCAAGAAATGTAAAGATAAAAATAATATAGAAATGTCTGGATGTTTTAAGTTTAGTAGAACCACATTAAAAATACATTGAACAGAGCTGTTCATCCTAAATAGGCAGTTATAGATGGAATCAAGTTTTCTCAATTATGTTCATTTCTGTGGAAAACATTAGTCATTTGCCTTTTGCATGGTGTTTTCATTGTTATGTCAAAGAACCACAATCAGCTTATCACTGTAGGAAAAGCTAACTTTAGTCTCCATGATTGCAGTAACACTGGGAGATATCAAAGATGTACGAACACAAAACTTCCACTTACTAATGTCCAGCTCAAACATTCCTTGTGTGACTGCAATTTCTTTCATCTTACAGCTCTTGAAATGACAAGTGTGAAAAACACAAAGTAAATTAAGTAAGAAGGAACAACAGAGGTGAAAATCTGTCCGTTGATTCAACTGTCCTTTGGCTGCAGACATTGTAGATGGAAAAATTCATGGTGTAAGTGCCACATGAATCAGCTACAGGACTAAGAAAATAACCAACAAAATGCTACCAAAATAAATAAACCCCTTTTTTCAGTAAGAGGAGATCTTTCTTAAGTGATTTTTGTAGCACCTAGACCAGAAGTATTAACAATCATTTTTGCCAGTACTGGTTATGGGTTACATAGGCAGTGCTCAAGAACTTTAAATACTTTTTATATTTTACTGTAAATATTTTACATTTCTTCAGCTATTTCTGTGCTAAGAATCTACACGTTAATCTCCTTGACTCATACTTTTCTTATTACTTTAAATTTTATTTAGTGTTTGCATATCACCTCAGATGCAGCAACGATGAAGCTCAGCAATGACTCCCTGCAAAACCGTGACACAGCAGGACCAGTTTTCAGCTAGAAAAGCATACAGATGGCATTACCCTGACAGGAAAGACTTGATTTATTTTCTCATTCTCCCCTTTAAATCTGCTCTCAGCTGCATACTGGAATGATGGGATGAGGATTTCCATGACAAACACAGCTTAACAGGTGATCATGGCAACATATTTCTGACTGCAGTCCCAGGAGCAGATGTTTGCGTGTTTGAAATCATGCACCACAAACAGTCATTGTTTGTCTTGTCTCATATCAAGCATGTCTGGCACATTTTTATAATTTGACTGTAATTTCTTTTCAAAATACTCAAAATGCTCTACCTGTCTGCAGAGCTTGAATTCCCTCTGCAGACAGGCTGATACTTTATGTGGCTTGGGTTTTTATTTGTTTTTCACTCTTATGTCCATTTTAAAATGGCCCCTATTAATTTTGCATTTGTTGTAAAGTTATGATTTCTTTTAACTCACTTTATGGTGCTATCATTTTGTGGATATATTTTCTCCACTTCATGTAGTGGCTGTTTCTTTGTTTCCTCATACTTAATATTCTCTGTGCAGATATTATCAGAGGTGTAATCTGTGCCAGTCAAGCACTACACTGAGGACATAGATAAACGTCAGTCATTTAAACTGATGAAAAACACAGATGAAGCAGATGATACCAAAAGAAGTGAAGACAAACTTGAGCCAAGAGTAGCAGTCTTTTGAAATTATTTCAGTGATGAAAGTTGGAAAATATACAAAAAATCCCTCTGCATGTTTATTTCAAATTAAGCTCATTATATATATACTTAAATATTTACATATATATATACACATCATTTAAAAGAAATAAGTCAATATTCCTGGATTACAATAAAATGTTTATATTTTTGCATTAAATTGATATCATAAAAATACCTCCTAAGTCTGGATGGTTTAGACTTTGCTGTTGAAATGCCAGTAGGCTCTAAAAAAGCAATATTAACACACGTAATGGATTTCATGCTGTGCTCTGGTACACCAGGGAGAGCTACCTATAGCTATTACTGGTTGAAAGGAAGATAAAGATTCCTATTTTCTAAATAGGAATCCCTGACTTCAGTGAAGTAGGATTCCCAGCTTCACTTGAAAAGAAAGTGTCAAATTCTGCCAGATATAGGGAGAGGTGATTTCAGTGGGAATTGCTCAGATTTGAGAGAGTCAGGATTAGAATTTGACCCCATCTTACTTAAAAGATTTTATTTTAAAGTAACTGCTGGAGACAAATTGATAATTCAGCAATAGCTTTATCAACACCACATAGCCTGCTTTTGAGCCCATGCTTTCTCCTTCAACACTCTTTCTCTGAGTCTATGATTTGTTTTTCATTACCTATCTGCCCTTAAGATTTGGATTGCTTCTTAGGCCACTAAAATCTGACTTTTGAAATATCAAAGGTTTAAAACTTCCAAAGGTTAATGATCATTTTCTGAATCACTGTCTAAATATCAAATAATGTTCCTTGATGTCAGCTGTGACAAATATTATTCCCTTCTTTTATAGAACAATCACTTGGAAGGACAAAAGTTCTTAACAAGAATATCTTCGTGGAAAGAAAAATTGGTCAGAGAAGAAGAACAAAGCTGTCAACATAAGAGGAGATAATTTAATTACAAATGTTGCATGATAAGAAACTAAAGTCCATAAAGAGGCAGGCAGCACTAGACAAGGTTTGGGATGTTTCCTATAATTTTAAATGTTTGGATTATATGTAATACAGTGGCAGAACTTCAAGGAGATGCAAATATTGTTTTCAGGTGGTAAAGCCTATAGCAGTAAGATCTAGAAATTAAATGCCTGCACAATTTACTTCTTGGCATGTCTTTTGCAGTCAATTCCCAGTCCCTGCAGAAACCCGGGAATTTTGATTTTCCAGAGTTACAGATTGCCTTAAACCTGCATTGGTTTGGGAGGATTCAGGAAATAAATTATTTACCTAGCTACAGGATGTCTCTGTCTTACAGCTTCTTCCCAGAGTCCCTGCTTTCTGACAAAACCATTGTAAGGAGAATTCAAAGGGACACAGGTATTGAGTAGTTCTCATCTCATCTACAAGAAGAGATCTGGACTGGAAGAAAAGCAGAGAGCCATGGCTAGATCTGTAGGCAGATCAATCAGGCAAAGGCTTAGGTAAACCAATTCCAGGAAATCAATCTTTTGGGGCCTATCACCATTTCATGTTATTTAAAGCAGAGCTGGCTTATCGAAAAGGCTTAATTGTAATGACAAATGAAAGTAGCAGCAGATGAATCAATACAAACCCTACTCTGTATTCTGTGCAAAAGTGTCTTTTATTAGTTTGGGGGGGATGGAAGGAAGCAGTTTTCAGCCTGTAAGTAATTATTGTGACAGTTCTTGTTTACTATTTTCATTTCTCAACTTTTTACTCAAACCCATTTTATAGCCCTATAAAGTTTGGTAAAACTGTATTCACTGCTTTATCTTAATATTGATCAGCATGTTTATAGGGAAATTACTATGCCTTCTGCTTGAACAGAAAAAGTAATAAATTAAGCACAAAAAAAAATCATATGCTGGGAGTCTTACTTTATTTTGCAGTCTATAATCCATTGCTTTCCTACAATTAATTTCCCTAAATGTGCCCAGTATTTTTATAATTTATTTACAGTTCTACTAGAGCCTCATTGAAGTTACATATATTCTAGTGGGTAATCAAAATAACAGTAACAATTACTATAGATTAATCTGATTGGAAACAGAGGTGAGGAGTGCTCCACCTAGTTAAGTGAAATGCAAGTTTGATGTTACTCAGAGAAAATGGTATTGACATTTTTAATCTAGTAACTTATGTCAGGACTGACTTCATTTTGTCAATTTCTGTTAGTCTCCATCCTACGGCTTTGCTCGTAAATTCTTGTTCATATCTGTGTTGGTTTGAGAAGGCATCACTCATCCATCAAAAAAAATTGAGTATGGTTGACTTGGACATGTTTTCTTCTTTACCAGTAAAGGATGGGTGAGAAGAGGTATTCAGAATGGCTAAAATACAGTATTACATCAGTGTTTTTCATCAAGCCCACGTGGCATTATTTTATTTTGCTACAATTTGTCTGTATCTGAAAAAGTTTCTTTCCAGAACCTAAGGGATATGACTCTTTAATAAAAACAAATAATTTCACAAATATTTTCTTCTCCAGAAGCACTGCTTTTCAACCTTGGCTTTATGAGAAACTCCAAAGAAGAAATGAGGGAATTATCCATCTACAATATTACTGCTGCACATAGAAGTCCCCAGAGATTTCAATGTGTGAGCTGAAGTAACCATTTTCTCATTACCTTTGTAGATCCTTTAATTCTGAACTTTTAGTGTAAATGCATGCCACTGCTAAGGTCACTGCTTTATTAAATATTTCAGTGATGCAATCTAAGCTTTCACACAATCCAGGGCTAACTGCATGAAGAACATGGTAAAATGTCCTTTGCACAAAAACTAGGCATTTTAAATATCTATAGTGTTGACTACTTAAAGCAATAACCTGGTATTATCTACAAGCAACACGCATAATGGACAAAAAGAAGCTTTCTGGAAGATTTTTAGTCTAAATTTTCTTTAAATCTAAAGATTTAAAAAATCTGCTTAGGGAGGTTAGTGCAAACTATTTTACTAACCTCACTATAAACTGTTTAAATTTAGATTTTGACTACTCTTTTAGGTATTTTCTTTTGCATATGAAAGTCACAGCAATTGGCTCATTTGCACTTTACAAAGCTTCCTCTGCTCTACTAATAGATGCTATAAATAATTTAGAGCAACACTGGGTATATAGACTTGTTTTGTGTTTTCCCTTTGGAAAATAATAATCTAGTTCTTCTACCTTACTCTGTCCTCATTGCAGATATGCTGAATATATTATGCAGCCAGTATTTCACCTGAAATCTGAATGCAAGCAAACCCAGCAATTTTAAACAGGTAAGTAAACTGCACACAGACATACTGTGTGTCCTTCTACTCATGGATGGGACAAACCATTTGGGTAAATATAGCATCTTTGAAGTCCTCACATTGCTGTTAACCACTTTTTGTAGACTCATAAAACTAGACAGGACTAGAGAAGATCATCTGGATTGACCTCCTTTATATCAGTAGCTGTTGTATTCCACTGAAGTCTAGCAATGCGTGACCTGGACAGGGTAATGAGGACAATTCTGAGCAGCATTCCTCTCCTGGTATCAAGAGACAACAGCTCTTCATCTCCTCAGCACTTTGTTCCACTGGTTGACCACCCTGACTATTAAAAATGGGTAGTTTAATTCTAATATGAATGTGATTTTTAACTGCTAGACATTATTTCTTGTTTCTGGCTTTCTCTACTGGATTAAAGAGCCTTTGTATATCCTCTCCCTGAAGGAACCTTGTTTGCACTAGTTATGTTGTTTCTCAGTCATTTTCGTGGTTAACTAAGCAGAGTGAGCTCTCTAAATCATCCTTTCTAATCTGTGTACCATTTTTCTGACACTTTCCTAAATATCTCCAATTTTTCAGGAAATCCAAAAATAGTATTTTCGTGAGAGGGTTCAATTCAGTGAAATAAAGGTGATCCTCAGTCACACAGGCCAAGAAAGGGATAGAGGACAATAGATGGAGCCAGTGGGGTGTCAGAGCCATCATGACAAGCAGCTATCTCAGCACACACAGACATTAACTGTTGACAAGTTTTTTTTAGGCATTTTGTAGGCATCCTGGCAAAGGAGAGTTTTAATGAGGAACTGGAAGGCAGATAATGATGGCGTTTCGCAGATGTTTACAGGGAGCTTCACCCCAGCAGAAGTAATTAGCTCTGATAATGCTGCCTTTGCTGGGTGGGGAGGTTTCAGAGGGTGTCTGAACCTGGTACCTTGAGCAGCACACAGACAGCTGTGGGACAGGACAGTGCTGCAAACACGCCCAGCCCTCTCCACACAGTTCATTAGCCAAGCCACAGGAGCACAGTACACTGTGGCCAATACTTGAGAGGGTTTTGAAAAGGTAGCAGAGCCATCTCTCTGTCTGGCACTGCCTTGGTACTGTGCGGATATTCCCTGAAATGCCAGTAAAGGTTATGGATAGTGAAATATGGAAGGATTGTTTTATTTACTTCCCTCTGCATCTAGAAGCTTCTTGATAATACATTGCCTTCTCTGAGTCATATTTAAGAATGGGAAATAGCATATTGATTTTGTCTTGCCAGGGAAGAAATGTGAACCTGTCAATGTCTACATTCACTCCATCCAGCAGGCTGCTCCTCCATCTCTCTGCCAACTGTAATGTGCTTTATTGGAGAGACGGGGAAAAAAATATTTTTGACAATTAATCAACATTCAGTCTGGCTGCAACAGTTCAACAGTATGTAATAAAATGCTTTTTCTTTTCACCCAGAAGTTTTGCTTTCTAGTTTGAAACTACACCATTTTCTCAGCAAGCTCTCAGCAGCTACATAGCCACAATTGGTTCAAGCAGGTAAAAAAAATCTTAAGAAAATATGGTTTTAAACTCTATTGAGAGAATTTATTTTCGAATTAAATGTTCACATTTTGGATTGTTCTCTATCCAGTCTATGTTTCTATGTTCAAGTGTCATGGCTCACCACTCACTCTGTCTGCTGATTGTGAATTGTATAAAAATTCAGCCACCAAAACAGCACAGAAGTTTTGAAATTTCATGTAAAGACCTGGGGTTCCTTGTTGCAGCTTGAATTCTTCTCTGATTTCTACATAAAAATAAGATCTTTCAAAAATTACTCTTGTCCTTGCTGTGTCTGGGTGGTTTTTTCGAGCTGTTGAACTATCTCTGTGGACAAGAAGAAATCTTACATTTTCTCCCCAGAGGGTTACTCTTTGTATTCACGTGATTTTCAAACATAATCTTGGAGTCTCCTGAGAGCTCCTCAGCCTTGTTATTTCAAGGAGGAAGGACTGACCCTGAGTCCTGAGTCCACCATAGAAAGCAAAGACGCAAAGGGAAGATTTTTACGGTGGCCAGTGTACTGCTGTTGTGCCATGAAGGGGCACAGGGAGAAGCAGACACAAAATATATTTCTTCTGGGATATCCTTCCCTTCCTTTGCAACAATCCAAACACAATCCCTCTTCAAATGGCACTGTCTGTTATACATATGATTTCCAGTGACCCATCAGAAATGGTCAAGAAACCACCTGTGAAAGTACTGCAACCCTCAGAAGGCCTTATGCCTTATAACTTCAGCCAGCTGTGCCTACATTTATATGGCTTGAAAATTCTATCTTTTATCCTTGTCACTGGATCTTTTATCAGAGCTAAATCTGAATTTGGGGAGATTAGAGGAAATGCCAGCAGCCCCTATCGTGAAATATTTGCTTTAAAGACTTAAAGTGGAGTTCTGGTTTATTGGAAATTGAGGACTGGTCTGCCTGTAGGGATTTCCCAAGAAACCAGTGCACATCTTCCTCACATGTGCATTTATCTTTTGCTTAAAATCCAAGGTATATTTGCTCAAAGAGAGCAAATTTACATTTTGGTCTGATACTGACTGGTTTTGACTCCCAGCCTCCACCAGCCTACGTGGCTCCCATGAAACAATGCATTAGAGCTGATTGAGGCAGCAAAAGACAGCCATATGCACCTTTTTGAGGACCAGACAGTAGCACAGACTGGTGAACCATTTCACTCTTAATACAGCTTTAAAACCAGACTGAGCCTTTCAACATGGGAAAAACAAAAGAAGTGATTTTGCCCATCTTAACTGTTCTAGCTACGAAGATTAGATGCTTATTTTTTGACTACACCCTCCCTCTGACTCAGAAATAATCACTGTAACTACATTATTCTATCCTTATCTTCTGAGATGCAGAGACTGATGAGAGATAAGGTAAGTAACCGGACTGGCCAATACACAGTCTTCATTTTCTTAAAATAATTAGAGCAATATATTAAAATATAAAGAATGTGACTCATTAATAAGAGTGATAATACAATTGTCTCTGCATGACTGTGACACTAATCCAATCACAAATTGATTTTTATGAGAAAATAAGCAGCTATCTTTACAGTATCTTAGGTAACCAGTTACTTCTAACTTATATGTTGTTCCTGAGGAGGATTTTCTTGACTGGTATTGCCTAGTTATACCTCAAAATTTTGCCTTTTAGCAGATCATCACCTTTTTAAATCAAGAACTGTTATCTATTTAAATCAAGGGTCTCTTTTCTACATTTGCTGATAGAAGAAAACAGAGAGAAAGCTGTAGAGAGAAAGCTGTGGAGACAAAGCTCTGAACTCCTTCAGCTAGCAGAGACTTAAAGGATATACTTAAAGTACAGCTTTGGACAAACCACTCCACCTCAGCTGCCACTATCACAAAACCCCCTCTGTTTTAAGTGTAAATACTGCTAATTAAGTAGAGAAGAACCTGTCTATTTATCCATTTAATATCTCCCAGTTCCTTCCCTCAGTCTCTTCATCCATCATTTTTCAAAGTGACGACACTGCTCACTAACTCATCTATTACAAACAGTACCTATCAATTAAAAATACTCACAAATCGAAGTGAACTGAAGAGCATGGGCATTATTGGAAATACAATCTATAGAAAAGCCTGGAATTGAGAGCTTAGCTAGGGAATTTTAGCTTCTTACTTTTAACCAGCTCAGAGGTCTGTTTTCTTTTATTTACGTCTTGAAAACATTTAACAGTGGCTGTGCTTTATTTTCCAGCTGTCAGAGTTAGAAACAAATCTAGCTTATCCTTGGTGGTTTTGTACTTTTATTTGAAACTTTTGCATATTAGACATTTTTATGTCTAGAGCACATTATTTTTTTATCATTCAAACTGAATTTAAAAAGCCAAAGACATTTCAATGCATTTTGCCTATGCATACTTAACTGACTGCCAACAAAAAAACTGTAACTAGTTTTAAAAAATCTTTTTGTAAATCAAATTCACTTTCCTCAAAAATGTATTTGAAAATGGAAGCAAAAGCCTTTACTTCGGCATTTTAAATTATGCTCTTGTTTTCAATCAACTGTGACTTTCCCCAAAGGAAAAGTCCCAGTCCACACTGCATGTAATACTTAAAGCTTTAGAATTTCCAAGATTAGCATGAGTTGAAGTGTCAAGTAGGTATGAATTGCTTCCTTTCTGGAGACTAACTTGCAAGATATTTGTCTCCTTTTTCTGCTTTGAGAAGAGAGTCTTTTTCCTCTCTACTTTCATCAAGAAGAAAAAGATCCTTGAAAACCCCAATAAGGGGGATGCCAGCACAGCAGCAAGAGAGAAAGCAAAACAGAGTGTGAAAACTGTGTAAAAAAGCAAAACAGCAGAGAAACTTTAATCTTTACTCCCCATAGCAGGAAATTGGGTCTGCAATGTAAGACTGCTTTTCCTATGCTCAGTCCCCTAGGCTTCATCAACAGCTTGGTTGGGGTGCAAACCAGGCAAGCAAGAGGAAATTCAAGAAATGACAGAGAAAATACTACTGTAGAGAATTTCCAGTTCCTTGCAGAGGATGACCAGTTAGTTAAGTTGATGATTACAAGACTGCAAAGTTGGTGTACAGACCCCTCATATTTCTTCTCAAAAGAAAGGTAAGAACTGCTAATATAGCTATTAGTGTCTCCCTATCCCCCCAGTTAAGTATGTAACATTGAAAATCTTCTTGGATGGATTTGTTTTTTCTCAGCAGGATATAATTTTACCAAATGTAGTCAAGAATTTGAAGTTCACAAACCAATGTTCAGAAAATTAGAGTCCTAGTGTACTCTCTGACATAGGTCTGTATAAGGGATAAATTTAATAAACTTCATTTGAAGATGTGAAAAAACATATTTGTCTGTTTCTTCCACATAACACTTAAAACTTTTGCCTACAGAAAGGCTTCCACTTTCTCAGATATATTTAGTTTTACATGTACTATGTGCTCACTGGGGAAAAATTACATAGCCTAATAGATCTCCTTCTATTCAGTTCTCATATTCTCCTTTGTATATTGACAAGTCAATATGTCTATATTTTGTTGGTTTTTTATATGGACTCTCTTGTTACATTAGTATTCTTTCTACTTGTATTTCAAAACTTTCAGAAAACAAATTCTTGATTAAAAAATTGCAAAGATAAAATTGAACTTCAGTTTTCAAAGACTGCTTTTACCATTCTTGACTGTTAAAAAATTTGCTTTTTTTTTTTTAATCATCCATGTGATTTGGTAATTTCTACGCTGGCAGTTCACAGGCTGTATAAATCTATGAGATACTTGTAGAATAAATTATATAATTGCATATAATATCACTCTGCATTCTTTATACATCTGTAGCTAAAAATTACAATATAATTATATACACATAAATGTTTAGTTATCTAGCAATTATAGCATAATTGTTACAGTTTCTTGGATGGGAGATGTATGGAGAATCTTTTGGGACTTTCAGCACTGTGAATCTCGCTATATATGAATTATCTTTGTTTGGATGTTCTGAATCAAAAAATATGATAACCTCAAGAAGAGGCAACTGGCAGAGGACTTCATTAATGTGTATATGGGAGGGTGTCAGAGGATGTTCCCAGGTTCTTCTCAGTGGTGCCAAGCAATAGGACAAGAGGCAATGGGCAGAAACTGATGCACAGGAAGTTCCATCTGAACATGAGGAAGAACTACTGTACTGTGCAGGTGACTGAGCACTGGAACAGATTGTCCGGAGAGGGTGTGGAGTCTCCCTCCCTGAAGATATTCAGGAACTGTCTGGATGAAATCCTGTGCCATGTGCTCTGGGATGACCCTCCTTGAGCAGGGAGGTTGGACCAGATGACCCACTGTGGTTCCCTCCAACCCATTTTGTAATTCCGTGATATATTTAACCCACCCTGGTCATCATTCTGTTTTTAATTACTCCCTACATCTAAATTGTGAATGTAAATTAGGCTGGTTTTAAGCATGTAGTTAAGAAAAAATCCTACCTTCAAAGTAGTTAGGATAAAGGGGTTCATTAAAGTCGTTTGCTTCAAACTAAGTTCATTCCAATGAACAGGATATTTGTCAAATGATTTCACTGGAATCAATTTAATCAGCTCCTTACCATAATAGGCTGAAAAATTACATTTCTTCATACTTTTTTTTTGCTTTACATTCACTCCTTTGTCTGTTAATACTAATATAAATACATGTAAAAGTATTTCTTACATCATAAGCCTATCTTGATATTAGCCAGTAAAGTATGCTTCTGTGGAGAAAGGTGAATATGGTCTTTCATTCCTTCTAACTAAACTCCAGATTTCTCTCTTAACAGGTTGCTGAGGCCAAGATATTGGGCCTGATCTCACCAGCATTCTCCTCATCATCAAAGATAAAGGTCTGAAATTCCTCAAACAAGGAGGGGATTGAAATAAAGTCTCTCTGGAGCTTTGCAGCTTTTCTCAGTAAGTTTAACAGACTAGGATTAAAGAGAGGCAGCTGTACCACCGCCTGCAGATATAACATTAAAAGAAAACAGTGAATCTGTGTTATCATTTCCTACCAATTAACTGTAACTACATTAGACATTTATTGGATTTGGCGAGTAAACAGTGTAGGTAGCTTTAAAAGGTTGTGAGAATACTCTAAAAATTAACCCAAGTTATTAAATCAGATCTAGATGCTTGAGAAATCCTAGGTAGTTTTGGGACACATAATATTTCACCAATTATAGTCATATATATACTCATCAGAGTATATAATTTCTAAGACAGAGTTCTCTCCAGTCACTGTCTATAATTACAGCATAGTATCAGGAGTTAAGGTTAAAAAAAAAAAAAAAGAGTGACTTGAGAACAGAAGAGGAATAATTGGACAACGTGGAGCATGAATTTTACATTCTAAAGAGGCTGAAACTCTCCAGGAGTACAGCAGATGACTGAGAAGGTTCAAGCAAGATAATTGTGTCTCTATGAAGCCAAGAGGAAACACTGAAAAGAAAAATGGGATAAGGCAGGTTTTCTCATTTTAAAATTGCAGAATATGAGATTAATTTAAGAATCATCAGTTGAATGAGAAAGAGCAAGCTAGTTAACATATGATGTTACTGAAATTTAACAAGCATTTTAATTCAAGAAGTGGATTCTTGTAGTACATATTTGAGAGTGTAAAGACAAATAGACTCTTCTGAAATCTTTGACAAATCCTTAGCCTCAGATTAGAATGTGACAGGTATAATATATCTGTCAAAACCTGTAAAAAATGCACAACTAAGAAAAAGAAGAACATTGGATTTACATCTTGGATTACATTTAGAAAATGAATATGATGATGACAGGCTGCATAAGAAATAAATAAGCTTGTAGTAATGAAGTGGGGGCAGGGGAAATTTCTTGCCAGTATGTCTCAGACCATAGAAATGACCAGAGCAAATAAAAAAACTAAAAAGATGTCAATAAAAAAACTAATCAGGATAAGTGAGCAAGAAGCATAATGAAATAGAGTACAGCCTTTCAGAAGAACACTATATTCAAGGGAAGCTAAAATTTCACATACAAAATCTGAAAATTTCTAAGGAAAATAAAAAAAAGCACTTTCAACAAAGAAGAATAACTTGTGAGAACAGTGCATGTTTCAACATCCTTTGGTTAGTCTAAAAATGACTAACTGCTCATTCTATATGCTTCCCTTGCTTATACACAAGTTAATGTGACATCTAAAAATACAGAAAAAAATTGAAAGTTAAAACAGTCTTATTTACCAGTGTGGGTAAGAAACATTCAAATAAGTCACAAGAATAATGCTTCCTATTGAGGAAAAATAAAGGCAAAACAAAACATTGAAGAGGTAGAGTCTGAGTTGTTGCAGAGAATGAATGAACATTTCAGGGCTGGAAGTGTATCAGAACCTAAATCTCACTGAGAGGGATTATAGTGCAGAGGCAGAAGGCTGAGGAGATGAAAAGGAGAAATGACAAAGTAGGACTAAGTGAAACTGCAGAATAGTAAAGGAGTTTAGGGTTGCCACAACAACAAAGCCACAGCGCCCCATCCTATACAATTTAAAATTTATTTACTAACCAGGATGACTAGAGTGGTGGACAGCGGCTGCTGCTCAACAACCCACCACACTCATGCACATGCTGTACAAATACATCCTCACCAGCCACCACTTTGGCTCCAACTTCAGCTCCACAGTAGGCCCAGAGCAGCAGGACTTCTCCCAGCTGGACAAAGTGCCTGAGCCCTGGCTAGTGTCCTGGATTTCACACAGTGCTTTCCCCTCCAACTTAGCCCTTTACTGGGCTCCTGGAAAGATCTTCCTATCAAGGAGCTTTACCTGTTTATTGCTTTCTAACAAGGTCAGGCTAATTTTCCAAAGGCCTTGCCAGTCTGTCACCACAGGACAAATGCCTTCGAATTTCTCTGTATGTAAATCCAGCTGTTTCTACATGATTTTCTCTTACCTTCTGATATCCTAAATGTATTACGAAGATGCAGAGCTCTTAAGAAAAAATATGTTTCTTGGTTTCTTCCCATGCACACCTACAACATTAAAGGTGGGCAGATGTAGTTCTGACTTCCAAATAAAACTCCCCTATAACAATTATTGGAATTTTCCCAGCACATGCCATAATCACCTAATATTATGTAAGAGCTGGGCAGATTAATCAAGGTCTCACTAAAGCGATTAATGTTTTCAGCCAGGCTTTGATACAATACACTAAGGAAAAAAACATATTCTTGACAAGTTGAGAAGTTATATAAATAAAATGCTAATGTAATAGTGACACTTTCAAAAAATGGCATTCACATCAGAATGAGACTCAAAAATGTTATACATATTGAATATAGGAACAAGAAAACTTTATAAATCATCCACAGCTCAAACAGACATTTTTCTATGTGCTTGAAAATACATATTGATTTTGGATTATGATTCCCACTTAGCAGAAGAATAAAGAATAAAAAACCACAGCCATTACAAATTTGATTTAATGTACAAATCGATATTTGCAAGATATGACATGAGCCACAGTAAGGACATATAAGAAACGAGTTTTAACAGTTTGAAAAGATTTATTATTTTAGGTATACTTTCCCACGTCCAATGGTAAAAAAAATTTGACTTTCCAGTCAAGTGGTAAAAAGAAACCAAAACCTATCAAAATTATTTTAAGGATTTCAAAAGCCTGCTCTACTAGCTTGTTCTGCACTGGGTCCTGGTAAGTTATAGGATAGTACCTCTTCAATCTAAATTCTCAATGGTCATATGTTATTTAGATAATGAGACGAAAGATTTAGATAAATGCTATTAAAAGCAGGAGTATTATGAATCCCTTTTAAACATATTGAAAACAGCAAACAGAGAAGACAAATAGGTTAAATCCGCAATGACATAGCCATCTAACAATGCAAACTCAAACATCTAAAATGTGGATCTTTTCCCCATGAAGATGCCCCTTTTTGTTAAAAAGGTTGAACACCAGTGCCTGAAATAGGAGTAAAACATGAACAGAACCATTGTGAAGACATTCAGGCAGAAGTAGGATGAGAACTAGATTTTACCAAGGAAAAATTCTAAGCAGAGCAATGCAGGGACTAAGAAAAACCCTATACAGCCTGCAATATATGCAACACCTCAGAGATCTCAAAAGTACAAGGTACCATCCCACTGAAAATACAGGTCCCGACTGAAAATACAGGTGCATATTGTATTATCTATTTTTATACACCACATATATATGTGGACATGTCTTTCCTGTATAAATGTCTTTTTCTAATTTTCTGCAATATAACAATTTTAATGAATGTAATATCAAATAAATTTAAAATTAATTATAAGTATTTTATTGTAACTGCAAAAAAAGAATTCAAGAGAATCAAAATGGATACCAAAAATACACAGCGCAGAAATGCAGATCCCTGAAATAATTGTCAGGCTGCCTCAAAAATGGAACTGGAGAGAGGTAGCACAACTATAAAACACTGCCAGCATCCAGGAAGTGCAACCATTCTCTCCAGGAATTTTGTCTTCACAACAGACCACCTCCTGCAGATGAGAGTAAGCAGAGAAAAGATGACATGAATGGACAAAAATGGAGAGAAAGGCTGATGTAAGAGCAAATGCAAGACTTTTTATTAGTTCAGCTACTGTAGATGAAGTCCTAAACTTCTGGCTTTGGGTACTTTGTTGCTAAAACAGAGACTGGAAAGCCTCTTTCACCTTCAGAATTCATAGACCTTCAACTAGTACTTGATAGCTGAGGTTCTTAAGGTCACTCCAGAGAAGCCCACCTTTCCCAGTGTACACAGAGGGTGCTGAAAAGCCTGATGGTTTTAAAGATAAGCACAGAGCAAGCTGTTCACCATGTCCTTAGTTACTGAAATATTTTTGAGTAGTTCTGAACTCAGAGTTGAAGAGATCAAGAGTTTGGAAACAGATAGGCTACAAATAGTATAAATTATCTGCTGACAAGTTCAGTTTTAGTTAAAATGCAAGCAGGGGTACTATATACAAAACAGGATCTATAGAGAGTCTTCAGCTTCTATACACCGTAATTTCCCGAAAATAAGGACTATTCAAATATCCATACACAAAGTGGGGGGGCTTTTAATCCTTTAAAAAGTTCCATTGTTAGGCCTAAAATTGTTCAGAAATTATTTTAATTTAAGCAATTTCTAGTGGCTGTCACTATGATTTAAAGTCTTCTACAGAATCTCTCACATAAGGTATGCCTGCCTAAATTACTTTGGACCTAATTTTAGATAAAATGCTATAGCAAGTGTTCAATAAATGTATGAGTAAGCAAAGAAAAGCAAAACAGGTATTTTACATTTGTGACTGGTGTTATCTTTCCCAAGTATTTGAATAAAAGAACATTGCGTTTGTTAATTAGGTTCCATACCAAAAATTGATGCTCCAACCTATTCCATTCCATTTATCATCTCTCTAAAAGGCTTGTCATTGCATTACCACTAGCTAAAAATACAACCTAATGCCAACCAATGCCAGATGCATTTCTTTATAAAACCCTTTCTTATCCCTTGGCGTGATACTGGTAGGTATGAGGGGAACTCTCAGGATGAACATATATTTAAGCCAAGATTATTTTGTTGCTGAGTTAAAAAAAATCAAATTAGAAAGATGCTGCGTTAGAAAAATGTAGATACTCCATATATAGATACTCCATACTCCACAGTGATATGTATTGAAATTTTACCTGTGAGGTCTTCTTTTCCTTTCTCTAATACAGTTTTGAGGAGGTTATTCCAAGAAAACTGTGTTTTTCAGTCTGTTCTGTTAACTTAAAAAATTGCAGCAAAAACAAAATGTTCTGGCTATAAATCTTTTCATCTGACGATTGAGAGGAAGAACTAAACAAGTGCAAGGATCATTGAATTCTGAGATTTTTGCACACTTGCAGGTTCTCTGCACTGTCACCCTGAGTTAGGGGATCAAATATTCAGCCTAAAGCTCCTATGGCATAGGACAAGTAAGTTCCTAGACCAAGTACATATACCCTAGCTGGTGACTCTAAAGGGCACTTTGCTTTAGTTACAAGGTCACAGATAGATATTATTCCCCTTATTTGCATTGTCAGTTTAATGTCACACTTTATTTTATTCAGTCAGAATCATAAGAATCACAAGAATCACATAATTTCTACAGGAAATCACACAACATCCAACTTTATCTAATTTTCACCATCCCTGAAAATTGGTTTTCAGAGCTATCATTCTGCTTCACAAAATCCCTTTGAAATCAATGGGATTTTCAGAGCAGAATGACTGACAGATGGGGCCCTTAATCGATAGAAAGGAGTAATTTTGAATACAGATTAAAGGTACAAACATCACAGGTAATAAAGTAAACAATATTTAATACTCTACAGAATACTTTTTTCAATTATTAAATATACCAAAAAATCAATTAAAAGAAATAAAACTACCTTCTCTAAATAAGCAAGAGCGGCATTACTGTCTAAGCCATGTCCTTCATTTGGCTGAGCTGAAGTGCAGTTCAGCTCACATTGTACAAACACAGCTGGGTCGCAGGACTGACACAAAGCTAACCTTGTAACTCCTTATCATGAGCTGGTTTCTGATCATTATCAATTTAAGTCTCCCAAAAGCTGCTGTGATTCTGGTTGTCAGTGACAGCATAGCTTCGAGTGGCAGCTCTGCATCAGCAAGACTGGTGGAAGATGTGTCTCTGGCCTTTCAGCCTGTCTTGCAATGACAGCAGTGGATAAGGAGGGAAATGGCTCAGCAAGGAAGAAGTGGGCTGTACACTGAGGGAAGACTGGTTTTATCCATACCTTGTTGTCACAGTGCCTGTGAAAATATCCCTAGTGTCTGACAGTGTCTCACCAACACTATCCTTCCTTTGAATTGTGCTCTTGGGTGTCCTGAGTTCAGTCCAGTGGGGATGCAACAGAAATGCTCTCACTGACAGATTACCTGTAGTAATGCAGGTGACCAGTAGCAGCAGCAGCCCTGCTTGGGGTAGCTGAGCTCAGGCAACCCATACTCTGCAATGCCATGGGGAATGTCATGCCCCAATGGCTCCCTCATGGATCCTCCAGAACTATTGTGGTCATATCCAAACCCATCAGACCCTGATCAAAGGTCCTCTGGGCTGACCAGTCTTCTGTAGTCTCCTAGCTTAAAAAAATACTGCAGTTCTTGCACATATTAAAAGATACAATTTAGAGCAACTTGTGGTCATCTAGTTGGAAATTCCCATTCCACCACAATGGAAGTAGAGATCCTCCCACCTCTGGGTGATCAGTGATGTACAGGTCATTTTCTACAAATAGGAAGATGTCAAATTTGCAAAGAGCACCCTGTTGTTATTTATTTTATTTTATTAAAAAAACATTGAGACTAAAGAGGAATATTGCCTCTCACACATATTGTTACCATGGGTGTTTATCATGGACAAGTGTGCTCCTGAGTACATTACATCTCTGCAGTATTTCCCAAGGATATGTATCAGCTTGTACAAATGTTGTTCAGCTGTGCAATCTCTCCAATTACAGCAATCATTTGCCTGTGATTTTCAGCTTGCTGTGCAATGATTTGTAGTAAACATTTTTCCAAGCTCCTGCAAGACAGCACTACCAACTTCTGGGTCAAGGTCAGGCAGCCCTGCCAGGCTCACAGAAGCTCCTGACTGTACAAGCAAAGTAGCCTTTCACTTCTTGGAAATAGCTGATGTGTGAGCTGGAATAAACCCCTGATTCCACCAGGGAAGGAAGTGATGTGCATTCATAACGTTGTAGCCTACAGAGGTGTCAATGAAGATTCAGTGCCTCTGATCATGGATCCAAGCCCTGGAAATTTCAGTGAACATCTCATCCCAGACTGTGACTGATGGGGACCTGAAGCATCTGGGACTTTCACCTTGACTAAGTTTCGGCGTGAGGTTATTGGAGAAACAGAGAATGCTGGCACATACTTTTATGGAGTTCTATGCTATGTAAATGCAAGGCTTGCACATGGAACAGATAAAGAGGATGCAACACGGGTAATATTTGGTTTGCAGATAAGAGGCATTCTTCAGAGCACTCCTGGAAGCAAACATAACTAAAGTTCAAAGCAGTGCAGGTGCTGATGGGTATTTCCACACCTGGTGCTCTCACAGGGGAGGCCTCAGGGAGCAACTTAGGACAACTTGGTACCCATGGCCATCCCCACCTGCACAGGAGCTGATCAAGGCACTTCAGGAAGTGCTGGTGTCACAGAACATTTCACTCTCAGCATAGCCATAGGGAGAGTACCACAATAAGCACTCATATAAGAAAAGACTTTCTCTGACAAACTGATCAGATCCCCCTTGGGTAGTTGGGGTCTGATTCATCACTTTCCGCTGCTCTGCCTTTGAAACAGAGCAGCTTTGGTTTAAAACAATTTAATTCCACATGGAAAACCAGTGCAATATAGAAATCAATCAAATTCTCTGTATTTACATAAAGGCCAATATCCTCAGCCAACAAAAAACTGAAGTGATTCTGCTGAAGCCAGTGGAGTTGCACTGATTTACACTAGCTCAGGTTCTGCTCTAGTATTTTAGAAATAATGATCTAAACCCTCCAATAACCTGTGGCAGAACAACTTCATCAAATTTATACATCGACTGAGGATATGACCTTTTATCGAAATGAGTATGTTAGAATTCCCCTTTGGTTTTTTTAAAACATTGAAAAGCAGTAACCAGGTTGTTGATTGGTATGCCACTAACCCAGAGGCACAGTAGTTCAGATGCTGCATGTTACATGGCTGCAGCTCTTATATCAATGCTGCAAAAGTATTTCAAAGCAGTGACAGAATGGGTAGTAAGGAAGTAAATCTGCCCTATGGCAATCCCTCATCATGGACCTCTCACTTGTCCAAATTTCAAAGTGAATGCTGCATATGGTTTTGCCCTCTGGAACATGCAGTTCCCTTTTTGTTGGTTTGTTTTTCCCTTTAGCTTCAGTCAGCATTCCTTATGTCTCAGGTGCTTAAAAGAGGGTAGGGGAAAAGAAATGTGCGAATATGGAATTGAAGGTTCAGTGACATTCATAAGCTTGTGGCATTTTTTGATGGTCAAAAATGTCACCATCTTGGTCAGGTGAGTTTCTGAGAAGATACTTTACAGCATAAGCAGATACACATGCACTTTTTCAAATGCTGTAGGTGAACTGCATTTGCACAGAAGTAGAAGAGTTGTTTGTCAACTATCCAGCCTATTTTTTCTCCACCCTGTACTCCTTAAATCTCTATGTGTTATGATGAGTGTTATTACTAAATTAGTGAACAGTCAACATTTAACAGAAGTTGTAGCTGGGTTCAGAAATAGCTTACCATCTCTGCCATACTATCTGCAAAAGTAAATACGTGATGATAAATTCAGACCATAGAATCATTGAATTAAAAGATGTTTTGGAAGGTACATTTAAAGGCACTCTAGTCTAGTCCCCTGCAATGATCAGGGACATCTTCAACTGGATTAGGTTGCTCAGAGCCCCATCCAGCCTGATCTTGAATGTTTCCAGGGATGGTACATCTACCATGTC
Organism: Lichenostomus cassidix; assembly: GCF_008360975.1. Lineage (NCBI taxonomy): Eukaryota > Metazoa > Chordata > Aves > Passeriformes > Meliphagidae > Lichenostomus > Lichenostomus cassidix. The sequence goes on along the minus strand of NC_139480.1, from coordinate 35,414,510 downwards.
TAAGTGAACTGTTCCCGTGTTCACCAAAAAACTCTTTTTTATATCTGATCTTTAGTTTAAAATTAAATTACTAATAACTGAGTAGGATTCTTTTGAACTCATTGTGATTACTTACGTGAGCAAATTAACTCCCAAATTGAAGGTCTTTGCAGGTATTTCACTTTATTTTTAAAAGTGAAATTTTGACATCCTAAAGTAAAATAAAATATTGGGAACATGATAATTTTATCCCAATGGCAACAGATAAGCAGCTACAGATGACAGAAATGCTAAATATGATATATGGAAAAGGCAATAAGATGATAAATTCAGTCATTCAGCTGGGGCAGATGATTGTTATAATGATCCAGTTAAATTCAGCTAAATGATGCACTGTGATTTTTCTCTTAAGTAAGTATTTCAACAGAATTAGGGGAAGATAGAAAGGTAGAAAAGTCCACAGTAAAGACCCTTTTGTGTCCACCCTACAATGCAGGGATTTCTAAGAATAGCTGCAGTCAGTGAGAAGTCAATGCCAATCAAACCTGCACAGGAAAGGAATTCTAAGAATAAGGAGGCATGTCTAAAATTATTTAATCGTGAGCAATTAACAGCAAGGAACTTGCTTATGTATGTCAGGGAAATCTGAATCACTTTGCCAGTACAGTCAAACTGTACTGATTAATCCACAGAGGAGAAACCTACTGGGTCAAAAACATTTAATTTTTTCCAAGCTTTGAGGGATGTATTTGAATTATTGTTTTCATACTCAATATCTTTCCTGCATCTGAGTTGACCAAATAGAGCTGGAAGATATTTTTGGATACATTAGTAGCACAGACCATATTTTGATTCCGTAAAATTTAGGAAGCTTAGAAATCTCGTATAGTACCTCTTTTTTTTTGTTCTCAGGAGAAGAAATAGACATGGCATTAAAATATCAGATCTCTGAAACTGGTGAATGCCTGTACTGTCCTCACAGGAGGACCCAACCTGGCATATTACACTTCATGCTTAAGTGTAAGCCGGTAGCAATTTTATCTATATTGCACCTGCATAATGCAAAACCGTGATTGCTGCATGTCGCATTTCAATTTATCTTGATTCAGTGAGACACAAAATATGGCCATATTATGCATTAACTTCTGCAAAATTATGCTACTGGGAAGGTACATTGCATGAGAAATGTTAGTCTCCCATCACAGTCCACCACAAGTCATATCAAATACCTGATGCCTGATGCTTTAGCATACAGGTGGATCTTGGTATCAGCTTGGAATCCATATATTAATCAATCCATATTAGCCATGAGAGGTGTTTGCAGTTGGTTTTGCTGTATACTACAGAGGGTTGCAATGGGAGAAAATGGAATCTTCAAAAAGATAAAAGAACTAGGAACAACAAAAATATTGTTGTGATATGCACATTTTAAGTGTGCATATCACAACTTTTTTATCTTTTCACAATGCTATATTTTTCTTATATTTTCACAGTGTCTATATTTTTCTTTCTTTTCATTCTCTAGTTGGTGTCACCTTAGTTTTCAATTATTGTTTCCTTCCTGTCTTTGCTGCTTTCCCAAGTAGATTGTAAATCAAAAGAAGACCAAGCTGAACTCTTCCCCTCTTTAAACCCAAAGGGCACTAAGTGCACATTTTCAATTACAAGTACTGTGGCTACAGCCTTGAATCCAGTCCCACTGCAAGTATTTTTGCCAAAGGAAATTTGTTACTAAGGACAGGAATGTGCCTCTAATCACTTTATGGAAGCATGTTATAGACAGTAACAAGATCCTGATCAAGAGGCTTTATATTTTTCAAAGATCAACAGAAGTTTTGAACCTGAAAAAACATGCTTTTCCTGGTAAACGAAGTGTTAGGAGAGACAGTCCTTCGAGTCATGACTTAACATGACCTCACTGTGCTGTCTGTGCTGTGGTTGCCTTATTGGTGGGGGAAAAACCTCATCTCTGTATAGACTAACCCTCCCCCAAAACCTGCAGTTATGATGAAGTGAAGAAGATAAAGAAAAGGAAAAAATGGATCTATATACCAAAATCAAAAATACTGCTGCCCATCTTCATGGAAATAATAGAAAAAGTATATGTGAAAAAATTATTAAATACTTTATTTGTTTATGATTTTGATGGGATACTTATGCAAGAAAAACGTAGAATAACAAAAAAACACTCAAGGAATTATAATTTTTTTTGCAAGAAAAGAAAGAATTTTTTGTTGATGCCCATCTTAGATGGTTGCTTTACATTGTATGCATGGGCATGTCATTTTCTGCTCTTCATGAGTATGACCTAAAGTTTACATCTAGTTAGGACAAAAAAGGAATGATAATAGCTTTTCCCAATTCTATTTTACTACGCTTAAGGTATGTCTACATGACTGGTAGAAAAAGACATTCTTTACCCTAATAAGCCCTGTTTTTTTGTGTAATTATAACTGTCCAGATTTTGAATCTTATTCATATCATGCCTCTAGCACAAACCACAGCTCCAGTCCTGCAAACATATGCCCATGCCTCACTTTACATAACCTCACATATGTCTAAATTTACACAGCAAATCTGTGCCACTGAGCACAATTTTTCTGAGAGAAAGACTAAAATTGTTCATCAGTGTTTTGGGGACCATGGGTTCCTAAGAACCAGTTCAAGAACAATTCCACAATGAAGGTAAGATATTGAAAAAGTAGAACAGCATTTTTAGAAAAGCATGCCTGAGCTATTGAGCAAATGTCAGGCTCACAGAATCTTATCTCATAAAGCATTCCTGACAAAGATCATCCAACAGCATTAGGTAGACGAGTCTGCAGGGATGAAGTGCTGTGATTACAAAAAGAAGAGGAGGAAAAGAATAAGATGGGACAAATGAAACATTTTATGTGTGGCAAATTGTTTGGAAGCAGGCCATCTTTTTCTTGCTGTCACCACTGGAATAAATGCAAGATGCTTTCATCTGTAACGGTGTTTTCAAGTCTGCAAAAAAGCATTTCCCCACACAGTTGCCAAAATTATTATACAGGAAAAAAATTGAAGAAACAGCAACAACAAAATTGTAACAGTTTACTCCGCATTAACAAATAACAACTATCTAATTGCCATCATTGATTTTGAGCAGCACAGAGGGTTTGTAAACAAAGAGGGCCAGTTTTGCTACCGGTGAATGCTGGCTGTGAAATCCTACTTGCCATTCTCTACTCCTCTCCCCAGGGCCCTAGTCAGATGATTTATTTATGCACAGCTTGTTTGCACAACTGGAGGTGCTGAGCTGTGAAAAATTACAGATAAACATTTGGGGGTTAAATTATGGGCATCTCCTTTAAGGTACCTTAGACATAGTTAACTTTTTGTCAGCTGATTTTCAAAGCTACCAAGGGCTTCTGCTGAGCATCTGGGGGAGTCATGTTTTCATCCTGTTTCCACCTCTAACATTCCTTTGTGTTTGGGACAACAAATTATCTCATGTCAAGACAGCATACCTGGAGAGACGTATCCTTCTGCAAAGTGTATTATATTCTCTTAGGTCAGCAGTGGCCAAAAGCCTTTAGCATCCAAATGTTATGTGGGGGTTAATATGAAAGAAATCTGTTTCTCAGAGTCAAATCCTAAAAGATGGCTAGCCACACAATAAAAATCATTGATTCTGAATATCCTTTAGAAGCTGAGCTATTGATCCTATATTTTTTTTTTAGTCTACCTTTTTCAGCTGTCAGTACTCTTGTGATCATTGTTTTCATGAGCCAGCTATACCACCAAATAGGAGATAAAGAAATGTGCTGAATGTGTCCCATCATTAGAAACAACAAAACATTTCTGTAGATGCGTTCACAGCTAACTACCTCCATTTATTACAGGTTTGAGGGCTTACTCATCATTCCTTCTTTTTTCTCCATCCAAGATGAGTAGTGAGCCTTAGAAGGCTTAAAAAAATTTTTAAAAGCTTGAAATTCCCTCAGAAAGAAAAAGAAAGAAAAAATTCATAGTGCCCATAGAGTGAATTTGATTTGAATATTTAATTTAGAATATAGTGATTCAGATAGAGGCATTTGTCTTTAAAAGCCTTGGGTCCCATTCATTTTGACATTACTCACGTTTTCCTCCATTCTCTTGGATCATGTGATGTTTCACACTTAACAATGAGAATTGTACTGCACAGCACATTAAGTTGCTTATTTTCTATTAGGTGTATTGCTTCTCTTTCAGCTGTGAAATGTTACACTCTATTTCTTCACATGGATGGAATAGATGCCACGAGGAGGAAAATATTGACTCTTATCTCTGCAAATATGTTTCGAAATATGGTACCTTTGACAAACATACAACTGAACTCAAATCATGCTTCTCCAAAAAAAGCTACAAACTCCATGCCCAGATCTTTACTAAAATTAAAGTTTTATTCTTAGACTTGTACAAAATACGCACATAATGTTGTTGCAAAACTAGGCTTAAAAATTTATTTATTTGACAATATTGCACTGTTCTGCAGTCAAGGTTCCTAAAGGTCGGAGCAGTTTGGTCATTAAAACTCTGAGAAAGTCTTTTTACAATGCAATGAGAGTGAACCTACTCTACCTTTGGTCATCTTGTACTATTGTATGGCTAAATAAAAAGCCGACAGTTCAACACATTTCCTGGAAATTTCATTGGATGGTGGAAAATTCAGTCCTTAGTTTTTAAATGTATCGAACAAAAGCAGCCCCAAAGTGAAATCATACTTTTGGCGGTTGCTTCATGCCTCATCTTATAATACCACAATTGGATGTAGTGATATCAAGATCTAGTCTTTCCAGACATCCAGTGTGTACTTGGGAAATCCAAAATATCTGGAGTTATTTACATGGCTTAGGTATGACAATTTTAGCTATCACCAGTTTAAAAATAGTGCCACTCTAATCACTCCCCTGCTTCTGAAAATTTATTTTAACCTACTGATTTATGTTAGAATGATTGCCTGTGGAAACTGCTGAGCAGTAGCTTCTACAAGTTGTTTCAAGTATCTTGCAAAAATCTGCACTAAATGTAAAAGATGATTACCACAAATTGTGACTTAATAATAGCCTGTCTTCAGAGCAGAAACAAAACAGGGTTTATATGGGTGGTTCTGTCTTACAATTGTTTATACTGACAATTTTTCTATATATTTACATGGAGCAATAAAAATGAAACTTGACTTGCTGCAGTGTTCAATTTTGATTAAAGACATGGTGATTGTCATGAAATAGGAGTAACCTGAAATTGAAATGACCCTTTCAATAGACTGTGACTCTTCAGATAAAGACAGTTTTGTTTGTATCACTAGTTCTCACTCTAAATTTCAGTACTTTATTGCTAGTGTATATAAAGGGACCTCTTTTGAGTGTAAGCAATACCCACAATCACTTATTGGTGATTTGTAATCCAGGAACTTTTTTAAAATTTCTTTTCTCAGTATAGAACTGACCTGAATGGAACGAAACTTCTATTTCACAACTGCTGAGTTTTTTGACACATTTTTCCTTCCCAACTCAAATAAAAATCAATTCTGCTAATATTTTTAGAAAAAACATAAGTTTTTCAGACTGTCTCCTTGACTCAGTGCTTGAAAGTTCTTTGTTCTTTATCCTTTATCTATAGCTCATTACTTTGAACTGACACAAACAATTTCACAAAATCTTCAGATAAAGTCCTTTTCAAAATAACTGTGTGGTTGTAAAACCTCATATTGTTATTCTTTTGCCATTATCCACCTCCATCCTGTCCCCAAGAAAAATTTCAAACATTCTACTGAGGAACAGAGCTGGCCAGAATTTTTGGGTGAATTATTTCATTCTCATAAAAAGCAGAGTATTGAACATGAAAATGTTTTTATTGAACAGAACAGTAACTATTTTTATAATCTTACAGTATTTTATGAGATGAATCTCTATGTTTAAACCAGCTTAACAGAAGATTATACTGATTTTATGTTGATTTCCTTCACATAAAATGTACCCCAGGAGTCAATACTGGGGGAAATCCCTTTCAGCATCTTCATTAATCACTTGGATGATGGGACAGAATACACCCTCAACAAGTTTGCAGGTGATACAAAACTGGCAAGAATGACTGATACATTAAAGGGTTGTGCTCTCAGACTTCAAAAGGCTAAAGAAATGGGCTGACAGAAACCTCATTAAATTAATCAAGATGAAGTGCAAAGACCTGCATCTGAACAGGAATAACTCCAGGTACCAGAACAGGCCAGGAAGGCTTGAAAGCAACTTTGACCAAAAAACCCCTGGGATTCCTAGAGGACACCAAGCTGACCATGAGCCAGCAGTGCACCTTAGCATCAAAGAAGGCAAAGAGCCTCCTGGACTCCATGAAGAGGAAAACTGCCAGCAGATTGAGGGAGGTGGTCACTCTAATCTCATCAGCTCTGGTGAGATGCATCTGGAATACTGAATTCAGACCTGAGCTCCTCAGTACATGAGAAATGTGGAGCTACTGGAGAGACACCAGTCAAGGGCCTTTAGGAGGATTAAAAGATGGGATCACCTCTCCTGTGAGGAAATGCTGAGAGAACTGGGACTGTTAAGCCTGGAGAAAGCTCAGAGGGATGATATGAATGTGTATAAATCCTGATGGAGGTGAGTAAATAGTACACAGCCAGACTCTTCCCAGTAGTGCACAGTGACAGGAGGCAATGGTCACAAACTGAAATATGGGAAATTCCTTTTGAACATAAGAAAATCTTTCACTTATATAGTGATTAAACACTGGCACAGATTTCTCAAAGAGGTTTTTAAGTCTCAAGCCTTGGAGATATTCAAACACTGACCAGACAATGTTCTGAGCACCCTGCTCTAAATGGTTCATCTTCCAGTAGAGGTGTTGATCAGAGCTCCCAGCCAACCTCATCCATTGCATTTTTTCATGAAAATGGACCATATTTTGTGCCCAATGCAGTCAGCTACATTACTGTGTGAATGTCTCCCAACAGAAGTAACCCTGCAAACAAAGCCCTCTTTCTTTTCATATAGACTTTTTTCTGTTTTCCCTGCTGAACTTCAAAATTGTACTCTTTGTTAGAGATTTGGTTTATGAGTGTTACCTCTTGTGAACGAAGAGCATGTGCTTTTTTTCTGAGCAACAGGTTGTTTCTTCTAACTTTTCAATATCAGCAGAGAAATATTTAGAAAGGAGCCACAGGGCAGAGAACCAGACCCTTTTGAGCATCTCACTTGTAGGCAATGAGTTCACCCAGGAGCTGTCATCTGAAGTCAATCCACCGGCTTTACAAAGTGCATGCAATCTCCGAATTGTTTCCTCAGAGGATGCTGCATCTAGCAAACAAATTGGAATAAGGCTTATTCACCTGTGGGCCATTTTAACAACAGTAGCAGCTTGGTAGGGCAAGAAACATACAGGCAATTTAATCTGCATCTAACAGACTAAATCTATTTGGCATGGGAGAGAAAGGAAAAAAACCAACAACCAAAAAAAAGCGACCCAAGAGATAAAGACAGAAGAATCTCATAGGAAAAGCTTTCCTTATTCTGTTTCTAAAAACATGACCCATTTTTATTTCTGGTGAGGGGTTTCTTTGTGGGGGTTTTTTTTCCCTTCAAGTGATTTTTTTTCTTTGCCCCATTGTGCTCACTAAAGTGATTTCCAGCAAAGGCTGAAGAGTGTGAACACTCCTTCTTTATTTGCAGGATGTCAAGGTGCATGTAGGTTTCCTTTAGGCTACCTGGAGGGAAAAGGCAATGGCCTGTGCAATAAGCAGACATCCACAGCAATACTTTAGACCTCCATGATCCCCTTGGGGGAAAGAAAAGCTTCAGGCTTTTTCAGTTTGGAAGAGCAGAGAGGTAGATAGATTCAAGCCTCAGTAGTTCTGTGTTAAATACAACATAGAAAGGTAGATGTTTTGAAAAATGCCAATGGAAATGTAAGAGGAAGGATGAAAATCATCGGAAGAATGAATTTTTCTTTGCTATTACTTTATATTTATCCTAGGTCACAATCACATAGCTAATGATGGTGACATACTGCTATTTGTAGTGTCCAGCAACTCTGTGACCAGCATAACTCTACAGGTGTGCTTCCAAATCTTCCTCTTCAGATGTTAACCACTCTAATGTCCCCAGTGAAAAATCTGCAAGCACTATTTTGCAGTTATTTCTAGGTAACATGATTTATTTATAATACAGCACAGGCCGTGTTTCTTCTAGGGTGAACCAAGTAAGTATATTCTGTCCTACATTAAATGGGATAAAAGGAACATCACCTATGGCATATGGTCTGCTTTGGCACATTGCTCTGGCATTTTTTGCAAAGGAAGTACCTATTACCCATTTATATCCCATCATCCATCCAAAACAACAGGAATGTTCAATTTCATTTCACATTCCTTGCATGTTCTCAGATACGTGCTAAAAAATAAAAGATGCATAATCACATTTTACTTGTTTTACTGGCATTTCTCGTCTCATGTTAATATCAAAGGACAAATATAGCTACAGGGGGAGAGACAATGAGATCTTGATACTGAGCAAACTGGTCCCAGCCTGAAGAGGAATCATGAAAAGCATGCTTTGGAGTGAAATCACTCCCCCACAGACTGATGCATGGGAACCTGTAATGAGAAGGGGATGGTTACAGGTAATATTTCTGTTAAGAGATTCCTAATTGTTTTCGTGCATTCTGATCATTACCTTTCAAAAGTCTTTATTTTCTCTATGTCTCTTTTCACTGAAAAAGACCAAAAGAAATGCCCCATGATGCAGCTCAGTGGTGTTTCCATAAAAAAAATCACTTTGGAATGACATAAGGCTTTTTCATTTCCATTCCCTCTCTGCTTTCTAATGAACAAAATGTTCTTCCTCTGAGATGCTATAGCATGTTGTGGGGTACAGATTTCTAGACCTCTGGCATGCACAACATCCCAATTACTTTGACCTGAACTATCCCTAAATCACATTCTTGCACCATTAGCTACCTCTGCCATCTGACTGTCAGTTTGCTTTATTCTTTGTGGGCTTGGCCTGATACCTTGAACTGTTTCAAAAACACATCAAATATTTGTCATTTTGAATAACCACCCTCTTTATGATAGCCTTTATGCATATCATAGAATCAAAGAATGTTTTGGGTTGGAAAGGGCCTTAAAAATCCTCTAACACCTGCCCCCACTCTGGGCAAGGATGCCACTTACTAGAGCATGTGGCTCAGGGCCCCATCTGACTCAGCCTTGAACACTTCCAGGGACAGGGCATCCACAACTTCCCTGGGGAATCTCTTACAGTGCCTCATCACCCTCTGAGTAAGGAACTTCTACCTCATACCTAATCTAAATCTCTCCCCTTTTAGTTTAAAACCATTCCACTTTGTCCTTTTAGTTTGCTCTCTTAAAATACTACATTAGTTACAATCAAGGATGTGGGCTGTTTTGGAGATGTTAGGGGAAAGCTTTAATTTTACATTTTTAGATTCAGTTGTGTGTTTTGTGGATAGTAACCCTGAGCTCTCACTGAATATGTTGTTGGTTCACTTCTGTGGAAACCTGTTTCTATTATGTCTCTTTGTCCTTCTGGAGCCTTCTGTGGAAATACTAACAGCTGAGTGAAACCTTTATGTTTTAATGGTATAGAGGCTTCCTATATATCAGGCTAAATATCTACTCATTATGTTCCTTAAAAGCTTTCTACAGTTTTAAATCAAACTATGTAATTTAGAAGTAAAGTTGTGCCTGATAATAATAATTCAGAAAATACACATCTTCTTTTTGACTAATAGATACAAATTACCCATCATTTTAAACCTGATATTAATACTAATATTGGTATCACACCATTGAGATGAACTCCCTGTTCATGAAGTGTTATCATTGCAGACATCTGGCAAATTGGTTGTTAACTTCTGACACAATTGATATGCCTTTTATTATTGCAATATTCTGTTTCAGAAAAAGAGTGCCCATTTCCCAGTGATGAACCATTTTAATGATTTTATGTAGAAATACAGCTAATGAAAAATAATGACAAGGGACTCCTGAATTCAGTTTTTTATTTTCCATTCCAGCAGTACTCATTACAATATCACAAAATTATGTCTTATGAAGATGACACACAGGTACACTTCAGTTCCTGTTTCAGACTGCCCACCATAAATAGGAAAGATTGTACTACTATCAGGAGAATGTCCTACAATGCTTGGATTGTCCAGCAAATAGAAGTATTAAAATAATTTATTCTTTCTATTCCATTTGGCACATGCATTGCCTGAGGCATTCATCTTATGCAGTTACTGTTCTCTTTTACTATAAGCAACCAAATGAGGAAATGAGAGTCTTAACTTAGTTTAAATTTTAAAATCAGACTAATACTAGGCTTAAAAATATGTCTGTATAGCCTATATATAAGAATATTATAAGATACTAGAAGCACAACTGAAAGCTCATATTATCACTGTCACTCCATTAGATTTCTTTCTTGAGCACCAGTATGTGGCAATTATCACAAAATACAGTGGAGTATAGTAATTTATAAACGTTCATGCTTGGTCAGCTCAGTGATCTATTCAGCTCTGTATCCTGTCTTTATTAGCAGTTAATCATGGATGTTTCCAAAATATGAGGACTCTATTATCCTGTAAACTGTTTCCCAGACACCTATTTTTCCATAAGTTCTTCCATTTAAGGGGTTTGACTGTATGCTGAAATGTGAATGATTATGACTCTTTTCTACCTTACCATATCTGCCACAACATGAAAGATTGTTTGACATTCATAGGGGATAGAGATTTTAACAACTTGGCTTCTCTTCAGGCATGGGTAAGAACCAGATTTTGATTTCTACTGCTAAGTTTTCCTATATCATGATATCCTATTATAATTAAAATAATTTTATATTATTATTATTAAACGGAACAACAATAACTTGGTGTAAAAAACCTGATGATAAGGCATAAGATGCTGGAAACAGCTTGATGGCATTGTGCACCAGTCTGACACTGCCCAGTTACAGGTTAGATTACCTACAGTTTTCGTAATAAAAGTAATTTATTGATAGATTTTAAACATACCAGTAATTTCCAACAACTATATTGACAACCTCAAAGAAAATGATCCTTGCATTAATCAGTTTCTGTACGAAAATGCTCTAATTCTGTTATTCAGGCAAATGCACTGAGTACTATTTGTTCCACCTGTACCATGTTTTTTTCCAGCAGGTAGGTGATAATTAGCCTTTTTATTTATTTCAGCCATTTTAACTGATTCCAAAATACGGTTCAGTGGTCTGTTCTGTCTTGGATGGAGTCCACATGGTTTCAAAACACAGGCACATTTGCCACTTTCCAGTCCCACAGGATGGTAGCTGATTTTAATGAGGTTTTTAAACATTTTCATTATTAGATCCATATTTAGTCTGTTTTGGATTTTTTTCAAAGCCCTGCAAAGCATTCAGTCTTGGGAAATTTCAACTTAATTTATCATTTTGTTCTGACATGTCTCACTAGAGAGCTTGCAGGACTCTAAACACAGACCGGAGGAAAAAAACCAGCCCTGCATGATGATAAAGTCCAGCACTTTGCTGAATGGGCTTGTAAATGCAATAAAACCTGAAACAAAGTACTTCTGGAAAGTGCACAATTTGTCCATGCTCTAGGAAGCACTACAGTCCCAGAGCAGTGCAAGTGGCAACTGTTCTGCACTGAAATAATGTACGAATCTCACAGAAATCTGGTGGGGATTTTGGAAGAGAGGTGATGGGAGAGTTGTGAATTGAAAAGGCAAATCTAGTGAGGAGTAGAGAGAAATCGCAGTGAAGTCACTCTTGCAACATATTACAGATGAAATCCCAGTCTGGGGAACCTGGAAGCAATTAGATTTTGAGTGGAAAGACTCAGATTTTAAAAGTAATTTCTTAGCACACACAGAGTTTAACTGCATATGCAATTTTATTCAGTATATGGCCCTTAAGCAAAATTACTTCTTTTTGGAAATATAAGGGTATGTTGTTTATTTTCATGGTTGTACTGGAAAAAAACACATCTGTGTTAAACTCAATTTTAATAGTAACTTAAGCGTTATTTTATTGTATCATCAGTAACTAGAAGTGTGTTGAAAAGCATTAATAAACCAATTAATTTTCCCTACATTGACAAGTTAATTGACAATTCTAGTTTGAATGATTCAGCATTTAAAGTTTAGTTGATACAGGGGCAACATTATCACAAAGGCAGTTTTCCACACTTGCTGTGACAGAACATAAGAGTAGCAAAATTAAAATGTATAATAAATGTCATATGTTATTCTTTTAATCCCATCACCTACCCTGCTGACTAGCAAGTCCACCAACACTAGATCTTAAATCACCCACAAGCTGAAGCAAATACTCTGAAATCTAACCCATAAAAGCTATATGCAATAAATTCTATTAAGCTATATCATGTTTCTGTGAGGATAAATATCACAACACCATGAATCTTTCACTAAACAGACATTTCAAAATTGCCAAGAAGGAGTCAACGTTCTTAATCAGCCAGGACCACATTAGGAATTGTGATACAGTTCATTACTTTTGAGATGTTACACAGCATTACAGACTTCCATAGGCTTAATTTGACATTAAGCTATCAAACTGTGTAAAATAAATTATAAGAAAATAAACTTCAAATACATTTACCTTCCAAACAGATCTGAATTTTTAGTGCATGTATTTTCTTCCTGAGACTATAAAGGTAGAATATGACAAATGTATGTTTTAATACACTTAAAAAAGAAAAAATCAACATACCCTATTTTTTCTTAGCCATTTAACTTACAATTATATGTGAGGAAAATAAACATTTTGGTATAGCAGTTATTACTATTGAAAAAGGCCAACACTCTTGCATATTTTTTCTATGCCAAGTTTATACTAAAAAGAAATTAATATGTGTTAAAATCTGTTTGAGTAATTTTGTCCTTTCTGTTGTCCATAAATTAGTATTAAGATTTCAGAATGTTTCCATCTTTATATAAATGTATTTTAGTATTTGAATTGCTTTCAAATTTTTGTTTGAAGGATTTTGCTTACTGAAGCCTACATTCAGGATTTATTTTCTACAAGTTTCTATGAATTTTTAAAGTATGAACTACCCTCCAAGTAGTATGTTCAAATCACATTAAAGGAAGTTTTTCAGCTCAAAATGTCTCACTTTTCTTACGAAAGGACCATCATGGTTGTCATCTTCAGTACTCGCTGAAAGACCAAAAGATACACATAGGACATACAGACACAGTAATGTCAAAAATGCCCCTTGAGACAACTCTTGGTGAGGAGATGTACAAACAGATGAAAACAGAGCTTTCCCTAACTCCTCTGGCTGTGCACAGATATCACCTCTGTAATCGGTATTGTTGATCTCCAGAGGAGGGGACACAATGCAACCTGCTGTTCTTAAGAGCTGGAAAAAGATCATTATAGTTTAGGACATATGTGTAATTTGTTATCCATAAAGTCTTATAAATTGTTTAATTACCCAGTCTTTATTCCTGGCCATTTTAATCCCTTCACTATTGTTTCATGCCCCACTCCTGTGAAACTTTACAAAGCGGTGTTGGATGTTAAACAGGAATGGGACTCATGGTTTCCATTGTAATGTATAGAAGGGTAGGGAACGAGCCATTTCGTGGGATCAGCATAGCACAGGGCTGCCTGCAACAAGAGCTCGGGCTATTTGGTTCTGTAGGAATCTATTGCAGATCTTCCATGTCTTCCAGGGAATCTTCTGTGATTTCAGCTCCTGAATTAATGGGAATGGAAGGAAAGCCAAGTGTTCTGCCAGAATTGCCCTATTCTGATCTGCACATCTGACTTGCTTTACTCTGGAAATTAATTAAAAGAGAATTTTTTTCAGATAGAGTCTCTGAGAGCTGAGATGGAATTGTTTGCACATGATTTCTAACTTCCCTTTTGGTGTCATTTGAAGGATAACAGACTGCTGAAGTCTTCCTATATTAATAATTTCTCTTTTCCCTTGTCTACACAGGAATACTCCTTTTGAATAATGAGGACCTTCTTAAGGAAGACAATTTTTATTGCTGTTTCTGACTTACTATGTCGAAGAATATTGGAAGTATTTAATGGAAGAGAAACTTTTTCCCTCTTCGCCTTCTAGCAGTATTACTCTTGATTAGGTTTCTCAAATGTACATGCCTGGCTTTTGAAAGAGGAGTGCACTGTTGATGGAAGGAATGAGGGGATTGGCTTGCTTTCTGTGCAAGACTTTGCTGACCTACCATACACATTCTGCAATATAAAAGTGAGGGGCTCTAGAATGACATTCAACAAATCTATGAGAAACTTTGGACACTAGAGTAGTCTGGCCTCCATGCTGGTGAGACAAGGACAAGAAGTACATGGAGATTTAGATAAATTTTTAGAAAGATTTCCTACTCAAAAGTTTGGTTCACCAAGGAACCAATTCCGTGAACTTTCCATTGCTGGAAGTTTTTGAGTTCTCACATTGGACAGATGTCTGTCCAGTATGATACAACAAGTATGGGTAACTTGAAAAAACCTCTCATGTTCTAAGCATTAGTTTGTTTCACTTTTCTCCTTGTATTTTATTGCAATTCTGTAAATTTTGAATGCACCATGTTAATGAAAAAGACACAGGTTGAAGCCACAGTCCAGACAAACAGGCTCTCAGTATTTGTACTTCATGAAGAAAAATGCTCAGGTGTTTACCAGACCTACGTTTGACAAAAGCAGGGCAAAATCAAAATCAAGGAGTGATGATAGAATGGCTGACAGACTGGAAAACAAAGATGAGTAGCTATTCTGTGTATGTCAGATGAATATTGACTCAATTATGTCTCTATTACTATCCTTGAATAAATTATTAGTTAAAAAAGAGCCAGAGGAAATAACAGGGATTAGTGTGGGAAGGTGCAGAGCAATAGTAATTAGGATGTGTTGTGTCTACAGTAAGACATCCAAAATGCAATTACTTACAAAGTATTTAATTCTAAACCTCATTTACAATACCATTCTCTCCACAAACAAAATTCTTTTAAACTAGCAATGGGAAACAATGTCATCATTACTTTTCATAAAAAAAAATTTAAAATCTGTAAAACCTATTCACTTATGTGCTTTTTAAACAGAACCTTTAAAAAGATCTTTCATTTGTATGCCTATTTTTGGTGCCAGTTAAAATTATCTAACTATAATAATAACAAGTCTATAAAGATAATTATTGCTTAATGAATATGATAGTTTTCAAGTTGGAAGGTATTTTGCATTCTGAGTTGTAGCGCAAATGCTTTATGGCAAAATGACAGTCATTTTTTATAACTCTTGCAAATATGTCTGTCACAAGCATAAAATGTCACAAGTCACTTACTACATTAAATTTTAGCTTGCAAAGTGGAGTTTGAAATACTAGATTTGAAATCTCTGAGCATTAAAGGAACAAACAGTCTCTCCATTTGAAGCCATTGTCAGCTCCCTCAAAAAAAACCTGAATTTAAAAGTTGAAAAAGTTTGAAAGCAGCTGAAAATTTGAATTTCACAGATGAGCCTCATCACATTGACAGCCATTGCATAAAAGATATAGGCTATTATGCAGTAGATAGAATGTATTTTCATTGACCACATATTACGGAATTTATTTGGAACTAAGTTCACAATGGTGAAAACAAAAAGTTTTCATTCAGATTTTTTTAAAGATTCTAGTTTTGAATTTTTTCTTTATACTTTTTAATGCAAAGAATTCATAGATCTCAGGATTAATATTCATTGTCACCTAGCATTTTGCTAATAGGATGCTAATGTGCTCTTACCTTTCATTTTCATAGCAATTATTGCAAATTTATTATAATTTACATAATTATTGTATGATAATTCACATTAGAATAATTGATGCCAAAAAGCATAAATGCATGTAGTTTTTTGTTTTAGTGATGATAGATACCTTGAAGCATTATGTATTGGTAGATATCCCTTTTTACTTACTACTTGAATGGACATACTACGTCATGAGGTATAAAAAGGAAAGAACATTTGCAGAGGTGTTCAAACGTAGCCAGTGTTAGCTTGGGACTGCTTCTGCTGTTTGTATTTGAAATATTCATCTCAGAAAGAAAATATTCCTTCAGGAGACATTTTAACTTTTTATCATTGGAAAAGAAACGTCTCAAGTGTCCCCATTGCTTCCATGTACTGCAAGATATATTTAAGCTATTAATGGCCTACAGCACAATAAAAATACTATTAAAGAGAGTATGGCCAGCAGCTGGGAGGTAGTACTGCTTCTTGCTAGCTGCTATATGTTTCACAATTAGATCTCCCTTCTTGTTGATTAGGCTTAAAAGTACACAAAGATCAAACATTAAAGAACCTTCAAGAAAGAAACTTTTTTTCTTAAGAAGATTTTACATATTTCATATTTTGCAACAACTCCAGCCTGGGGGTCTGTGCCAAGAGCTGTTTCAGCCACAGGTTGGCTTTCCTGGGGATCCTCATTGCCTCAGCAAAACCTGTCCCTCTCTCCTGTGCTCGGGAGGAATAGTGTCAGTCCTAAACATTAAAAGTCATGAGGCTGGTCCCCAAATTAAAGGCATAGTTCAGGAATCATGAAGTTTAAAACTAAAAATACATCTCATTGTCTGCCTCAGGTCAGTAGTCTCATGGGGTATACATGTGCTACATCTTCATGTTTTTCACTGTTAGTTGCTGAGTTCCATACTTTTTTTTTTTTTTTAACAGTCATTACTGTCTGGCTTCTTCTTTTTTCTTTCAGCAGCTAGGTGTCTAATAAACTTCAACTTAAAAATAAATTGTGAACAGTATGAATCGTGTCTAATTCTAATTCCAACTGCTCAGGACTCAAAACTCCCATCAAAAAAATCCTACTCCTTGTGAAAAATAACCACAGGACTTCTCAAAAGCTGTTTTTACCCAGTGTGTATTTTTAAGAGCAGTTCTATTCAGAACAGTGGCAAACAACATGTCTTCTCCCCATGAGCATACAATGTTACTGCTGCTCCCCTCAGTTAGAAAAAAAAGCGTCTAACACCTGTTAGAACAGTGTGTCTAACACACTGCTCCTACCAGCCTGGAAAAATAAACCCCCCTGAAACAGCTGATGTGACTTGTTATTACCTGGGCAGTCACAGATTATTTGACCAGTTCTCACCGAGACTCCAAGAGGTCATGTGAAAAAGAATTTTTTTAAGATTAATCATTGCAACAAAATATATAAATTTTTTGTGCTTTTTAATGGGAATGCCTTAACTTGTGAGATCAGATTGAGTTTGAAGACTCAAAGCTGAAAAAAATCTTGTTTTTCTTCCGCTTAAAACAACCACTTTCAATTTAGAATCAATTCAAAGACAATAAATGCAGAACATTATGATGCTATTTCTATAGAACTGCTTTTCCAGACTGGAACTACACTTAGAAGTCAAATTTGTCAAAACATGTCAAGAAAGTGACGAAGCACCAATGCAGTCTGTATAGCAGAAACTGAGCATATCCTTCCATTAAGCCACCCTCACTGTCATAATCCTGCACTGACAGCCCTCCCCACTCATGGCAGTCCCTGGGCTCACTTTATCTTGGCTTGCTGTGCAAGAAGGGGAGGCTGAGCCAGCTGACCCACTGTGGACCCTTCCAACCTTCCCCATTCTGTGATTCTGTGAATAAAAACAGCAAAGAGAGGAAGGCCATTTTATGAATGCCATTCCTCTGACTGTGGTAACATTAAAGAACTCTCTGTTCTCTTATATATTTGATAATATTAAGTGTACAAGATAGATCTCGATTACATGCCTGTTTCTCTTGTTGCTTTGCTGTTTCCTAATAAGTTCTGAAGGTCTTTTATAAGTACTGTTCTTATTGAAATAGTGGGCTAAAATGAAGAACAAAACCAACAGACAATAAACCCTAGAAAATAAACATAGCAACTATGATTGGATAACATATTTCCCACTGTGCCAGAAAAAAAATTATATGTTGAATTACATGCAGATTGAGCTACTGACAGTTCATCACAGTTATGTTTAACCACTACTTAAAGAGATATTCATCAAGAGTTCAAAATAATATCTGTGCATTTCAGTAAGAAGCAGACTTGTAATGTGATTTTTTGTTTACTAAAACCCAAAGGTATTTTATCTTGGTTTTATGAGAACATAACCAAAGTCACCCACATAATGAAGAGCTTATTACATTTCAAGCTTCCTTTGCTCACTTGAGACAAATTAAAGCTAAAATAAATGCCATTTATACTTCAGTATTCCTACTTCTAGAGCAACTGAATTACTGAATAAAGCAGGAGGGGAAAGCCCTTTTTAATATAAGGATGAATATTACTTCTGGATGGAACCACACAATAAACCTGTGTGATGAATCTTCATAAAGGAATATGTGAAAAAAGAGTTATTTTTTCAGGCAGATTTCATAAGCATATTATGCACTTCATTGTATGTGTTGACTTCTGTTTTAAAATATATATTCCATGAAATACTAGAAACAATAAATACTGTAAATTGTTATAAAAGAGGTTGCTAGTTATTGATCAGCTGTTTTTCACCATTTGTGAAGAGAGAAAAGTAGTAGTTTAAAGAGTAGAAGGCACAACACAGCCCATCCCAACACTTAGAAATAAAGACAGTGCCATATGAGTCTTCACAACCTCTTGAGAAAAGACAGAAATGAATAGCAGACAACAAGAGAAAGGGTTGAAGCCTTCTTAGAGACTGCAGGCTGTAGGCAGGGATGTAGAGGCCTTTGCCTGGAAGCCTAGCCTGAGTGGAAGCAGCAGAAGAGCACTCTCCTGTTCCGCCCAAGGGAAGTGTGGAGGTGAGGGCACAGCCCCCTGGCTTGACAAGCAGCTCCAAGGCACATCCAGACCTCCACATAATATGCCCTTGGGGCTCCTTATTCTCTCCCAGTGACTGAGAATAGGGAAGAGAGCATCAAGTGGGGGGAAGAAAAGCTTCTCTCACACAACATGGGGTTAAATGTTCAGTTCTGGGCTGCACTTGCTCAGTTTATACAGCAGCTGCAAGCAGGGCACATGCTACGCTTGGTTCCCCTTCTGTCACGATGGCTGCCTCCTGGACAGCCCAGCACACAGCTGACATCCATGTCCTCCTCCAGCACGGCAGCCTGGGCCCACAAGACCCTGTGCAGGGCCTGCTCTGGCAGTTCCTGTCACCAAATTCACAAGTCTGGAAAACAGAAGGGTCAGAAGTTTGGTCTGAAGGGTCATCAGCTGACCACTGCTTTAGAGACATCCTAGAGGTAATCACTTCTTCCCGAATCCTACCACATCACTTTCTTTCCCATCGTGGCATCCCCCAAAGAAACAAGAGTTGTATAAATTTGCATTCATACACAAATCGAAACTTTGGACAGTTGTCATATATTCCTCTAAAATTATTATTTACCCTACACTCAGCGCTGGATGAGGAAACAAAGCATAAAAGACTTCCCAGTGCTTGTTGCAGGGTCAGTTTTCTCTAGGTAAATGTGCTTCCCGTTTGGATTCCCTGCACCACAGATTTAAAGAGTGACATGAATAAAGTTAAATGTTTGTATTGAATACTCTCAGAGCTCTATGGGGAAATGAATGACCATATTATATATTTAGTTTGCTTTTATTTTTAAAATTATCACCCTAGTTGTCATTTTATCTTTTTATGTATTGAAGCCCTGGTTATTTCGTGCATTTAAGTGAGAGCAGAGAAGGGTTAGAATCTCCCAGCAGAAGTATATGAAGGTTCTATAAATTTTGGCTTGAAGTTGAAAGCAATGGTATTGTTAGTTTTCAGAAAGTTTTTGTGTTTGAATCAGATTATTCTTGCTGTATTTAGCAACTGGGCAATATACTCCATGTTTCAAAGACAAGTATTTCCAGATTACTGTTCTCTACTATGGAAAACCATTGTTGCAAAACAATTTATGAATTTTAGTATTGTCTCACCTCATTCCATAGCTGTCTTTGAAATTATCACACTGTGAAGCTCACACAATTACCTACAAGATACTGTCCAAATACTGATATTTAACTGCAAGGCCCAATTTGCATTGCAGAGTATCTAGTTTGAAGAAAAGTTGGAAAGAAAGGAAAAAAGTGCGAAGTCTCAGGTAGTAACTGAATCTGAATATAAAAAATTACAAATGTCTAATATAGGATGTCATTTTGTAGCAAGATGTCATACCAGTACCCTTCTGTTGTCTGTGACAATAGAAATCATTGCACCTCTTATATTATATAAGGCTATAACAGAGTTAAAACTTGAGAAAATGCAGTGGGAAGGAAATTGCCTGCATATGTTGATAACATATGGATCTGCTGTATTTCATATTTTAACTCTTTTACAAAAGCATTTAATCATGTATCCAGAGTCCACTAACAGTCAGTATAACAGCACAAATATCAGATTCAACCCAAAACTGTAACAGACACACAATAAAGGACTGAGGTTTAAAAAAAAAAAAAACCACCACACAAAAAAAACCCAAAATCCACATGTATCAGTAAATTATAGTATTCTGTTAACAGATGAATCCAAATGAAAATTTTTTTTTCTGGGTTTTGAATGCATGGAAAAGACAAAATATGTGAGAATAAGGACAGCAAAAACATGACTCATCACCCCATCTCTGCATAGACTGAAAGTTGTGTTTGTGAATGAATTTAACTTTATGTATGCATGTCTGCACCTTTCTGGGTGTAGTTGCACAGCAAATCACGTGTGATCCCATTGAAGCAATGCCATGAATTCCAGCAGAGTCACCACTTGCTGATCTTTAGAATGGACCAAATGGGTAGCTTTAAGCAAATCTGCTGCATTTACATTTCAAACAGGTATTTCTTGTGGAAAAAATGAGAGGCAGCAACATGGTTTTGGAATTTGTTTTCAGGAGTTAAACAGAAATTTTGTGTAAGAAATGTATGCTTGAAGGGAGATGGATATGAAAGCTCAGTGGTACTTGTTCCTAGTTAAGTGCTAGAGCCATAAGGTGAGAGTTAACCTGGCAAGGCAGGCAGTCTCTCTCGCTACCATCCTTGCTTGTGAGTGCCCCACTGCATCCAGGCTGCTCAAAGAGGAGGGATTATCTACCCCTGGCAAACTCTGGGGTTGTGACAATTGTCTGCCCCATCTGCCTTTTATTCAATCAAGCTGTAGGTCCATTTCTTGCTGGAGGAATATCCCACCTACCTGATCACTATACCAAGTTAGGAAGCACCAGCAAAAATTATGCTCTTGGTAAATGCTGGGAGGCTGCACCATCCTGACTCAGCCTTCCTCATAGATCCAGTGGGACATGCTGGGTCATTCTTCTGAAAAAGCCCTTTAGAAAGTGTTGTCTAATGTTAGCTGCAAGGAAATTTTCAGAAGAAGAGGTGAAGTATCTAATGAACAGAAGCATTACAGGCATAGGCATTTTTTATACAGTGTCTCTTAGACATGGGGCATTTTCAAACAGACAAGTTCCCAATCCTTCTGAACTTTCATTTTAAATGAACAATGCTGTAAAAACAAAGTATTGGATAGCCTAACAAATACCATATATTTATAATGTGCATTTTCATAATCAGCAAAGGATTAAAAGTACTGCTTCCAACAGATACTCTTGCAGAGAATTTTCCATGTATTTTTCTTTTCCTTCAATATATCCTGGGGGGAAAAAAAAAAAAACCCAAAAGAAACCATCAAAAAGAAAACACTCCGAAACCATCACCCAGTGAAATAAACAAAAAACATTTGATAAAAACAGCCAGTTCCATAAGCATTACATTCACCAGGGGCTTTTTCTGGCATCTAGCTCACACCAAAGTCTTTTATTCTTAGAGGCCATTAGTCTGAGCCTCATTCCTACCTCTTCAAATACTTATTTTTAGAAACTTTTTGAAAACTACTCTGTTTTTCACTATTGAATGTATTTGGGACCAGTGAAGATACCACAAAAAATTTGGGCAGGAGGTTGCCATAAAGGTACATAGCACACTCACAAAGTTTTATGTCCCTTTGGAGCCAGGCAAAAAAAAAAAAAATTAGAGGTGATATATTGTGCAAACTTCTTATTTTCTCAGCTGCCTATATTAAATCTTATTTTTAGATTAATTTAATAATTTTTATAGCAGTCTACCTTCAAAGTTCTTCCTTTAGAAAAGGGCAGCAGAAAATTTATGGAAAATAAAGATATGCTGAGTTCAGTTTTCTTATATAGCAGAGGAGTTATTAGTCTTCTATAATATAAATTACAACCAGACAGAGTGTTTAATTAAAAAAAAATTGCAAATGGAAAAGCACTCATATGACTCTACTCCAGAGATCTTTTGATACAGAGTCTAAATTAAAAAGAAAATTCAATAAAGATCATAATCTTTGACCTGTTTTCACCAAATATTTCATTTTTATTACGGCTTTGTTATGCTCTCTGAGTTTGTTTGGCAATACACAGAACACACATTAACCACATGGAAACTTTCATCTTTTCAATGAAATAAACATATTTTCTTTGTTTCTCTTTCTCGCATCACTGACAACAGGCTTTTGTGTCCAACTGTGATAATGTCCTGTGTTCAGAACATACACGTCCCTGTATGAATCTAACAACAGGCAATTGACATCTTGATGGCTTTCTTGTCCTCGAGGAGGGGATAAACAAACAATTGCACACGCAGCCCATGCTTTAAAGGACAGAAAAGCTCTTTCTGAGGAGCAGGGCTTTCCTACACCTGTTACATTTAATATATATGTCAGGTGCCATTTGTTGAAAAGACCCTTTTCTCCCTCTTTGTGCTTTAAAAAAGACACACAAATAAAGTGCTAAAAAGCTCCAGCACTGCAGAGGGAAAGAAATGCATGTTAATGACTGTCCATCAAGGCCTGGGGTTTCAACATAAAAACCACATTACAGCATAATGAGATCTAAATCAATGGATTGTTCTGTTTCCTGGCTGCTCTCATTACTCACACAAAACTGCAATGAATTCACATAATTTTATTTGTGGTGACCTAATAGTACTGTGACAAAGCCCTAATTACTTTAAAATATAATTATTATTATTATTTAATATTCAGCTGGGAATTGTTGAAATCAACATTTGTTTTAAAGAAGTTTTTCTCGTCATTTTTTGATCTACTGATTGATATGCAGTCATCCCTTAATTGTGGGTAATTTTGTGAGCTATTTTCTGTGTTTAAGATACTCCTTTTACATTCATCCAACTATGTTGATTGTTGGAAAACCTAAAATAAAAATTAAAAAATTCTAAATCTAATTTATTTGGAATTTCTTTATATAGTGTAACTCGTGTCTGCAAATGGATCTATTGTATACAAGTCCTTTTTAGCTATTTCGCTTCTTAGTTTGGGGAGATCTTAATAAATTGTTATGCCTTCTTGTTCTTTTTCTGAAAAGCACTGTACTTTGTCTAGGTGGTATTTTGAGATGTTTTTCTTCATTGTCAGCTGATCAGTGGAAGCAACAATGGAAATTTACCCTGCTTTTCTACAGTCACTTTACTGTGTAGCATTTTCTTTCAGTTAGGTTTGGAATCTGGAAATGTTTTTTTTACAAGTGACAGACTACAACAGACTCTTTTTTGGTGAGGTAGGGAGATTTCCAGTTGCCATCCAAAACAAATGAAATAGCTGTCATGACATCCTTATTCCTCCCAAAGGCCCACTTTATTTTTCTTTTTGACTTATAATGTAGTCAGGAGATTACCTGAAGTAAGTCTAAATGGAATAATTAAGAAAACTGATTTAAATCATAATTTTGTTTATGTACATATCAAGATACACCAAACTTATGATGATTTCTGAACCCTAATATTGTAGTCAAGTATTGTTTCAACTGACTCTACTAATGTATGATGTTACAAAAAGTAATACGAGATGAAATTAATTTAGAAAAGTATGTGAGGAATGGTTTTGTTCTAAAATATAATCCTTCCTGTACTTAAACATAGACAAAAATGGAGCAATTATTCTGCTTAATTTGTTTTCTCTTTATCTCTGATATGCTGAGTTGTATGACTGCACCAACTGATATGCAGAAAAGTGGGAATACACTCAGCATTCTAACTGTGGAGAATCAAGATCTTGCTGACTGTCCATGTTACAGTAATAACAGCAAACTGAAACATACCCAGGAATATTCCCATTCCAACTAACTACAGAATAATACTTAAACTATAGGAAATTGTTGTATATTCTTGAGTAAAACTGCTTTGTGGATGCAGCCCATATCAAGTAGAGAATTGATGCAAATAGCTTGTTTAGGGCTTAACTGCTGTAACAGTTGGAGGCAAATAAATAAAACTTTTTAAAAATCAGGACTTTCCCTTTTGACACCTAAAGCTGTGTATGAGGAGAGCTACCTTTCCTCCTAAGAGAAATATTCTTACTTCCAGCTTCCACTACAATTTTCTGAGCCACTGTTCATGGCAAAAAATATCTGTTCTGCATGGTGTGCTTTGATATATTATTCTGATTTAGAGTTCTGTTTTGATTTTAAAGTTGGTGGACAACTGCCAAGGCTCTGCATGAGTCCTTAGAGGTACCAAAGATCCTGAGCACAACCAGTGTTGGTAATGATGGAGGCTGCCTCTCTCATGATATGCTTGTAATTAGAGCACTTCCAAAGGAAATGTTTACCTGTGTTCTCGGCATAGCCATCCCAGGCATGTTTCAAGCCAAATTGCCGGTCCAAAGCTCTGCATCACAGTAATTCAGAATAAGAACATTTGACATTTTCTGCTAACGTCAAGTCACTTGGCTGCCAAGAAAGTAAAGTTCATGGGACCAAACAGATCTAGCAACAAACAACCTAAATCCGGTATAATGATTAGAGAAATGTCCTACTCTTCTGGGCTCAACTCCCAGGAGTTTCTGCACTATTTTTTCTTTAAAAAAGTGTCAGAGAGGGTTGTGCTAGTACTGGGTGAAAATGACCACTCAAGGGTGTGTTTGAAAAGAATGAAATCAAGATGTTGCCACAAGATTCACATTTTTGTCTGCTTTTTCCTTAGGGTCTAAAGCTACGCATATTTCCTCAAAAGCAGGCATATGGGAGGCTTGGGTGGTGAAAAGAACTAGATATCTTGCATTTTCCTTCACAGGTAAATGAGAGATCTATTCCCCTGCTTTGGATGTAATACATGACTTCTGGAATTTTTCTCTTGCATCTTTCCAACGGTATTTAATTTAGGATGTCTGGATGCTCCTGGCATTGGGTGCTCAAATCTAAATATATGAGTGTGTTCGAGCCAGAATCATTTTAAAAAGTCCAGTAATATTTGCACATATCTTTAGGTGAATAATTGCAAATTAACTAAAACAAAGTCTATTAGATACTACCATCACATGAATTTGCTTTTTTTTAATGTAAATTAAATTAACAGACTCTACTTCTCAGCAAATTGTGAACAGAGGTGTTTGCCTTTTATTCTTAGCTAAACTGAACCTTCCAATCTTTTGTTGAAAGCTCTGAAATTACAGCCACTTATTTAGACACACTTATTTGTCTTCCTGGGACCATGTCTACTACTTTTCTTCTAGTGATGAAAGAAAGGAGTAGCACTCACCTCCCTGATACCATACCAAGCTCTAAACTTACTAATCTTGTACAACTTCTGTAGACTAGTAAGCATGAGACAAGAGTGCATGCATATTGACTTCTACCTAAACTTTGAGGATAAAAACTGACAGTGCCCAAGAACAAAAACAAAACCACAAAAGTCTGCACAACAAAATAAGCCAGAGCAATGCAAAATAATGAAGGTCTTCTCCAACATTCACAAGTAGAGTTCAGTAGGCTATTTTACTATTTGATTTTATTATTTGTGTGATGTTAACAGCTTTATACAAAATATTTTTTAAAAAATTCTTAATAGAATTTTGTTTATAGTTAAACATGTTATTTTCAAATACTGTTTATTTTAATCAGGCGAAATTCCCTGAACATTTCTCTATTATCACAGACTTCAAGTTCTAGGGATAATGAAAGTGAGTTTGTATTAGAGTGAAAATCATTGTTAGGAGAAAAAATGCTTTGCTTACTAGTTCAACAGCAGCATAGCACCTTTTTGAAGTCTCTCAAACTTCTGACATTCATGCCTCCTTTCTTTCTGACTTCTTTCTTATCAAGTATTTTGGCATTTGGGCAAATATTTTCATTCTGGTAATTGTAGAAGTCAACATACTATCATGTGACAACCTAGATAGGTGTTTTTGCAAATTATTCCAAATCCTGAGTGTTTCCCTGCAAAAAATATTAGATCTATTCTGTACTTTGTATCTGAGCTGTGTTCAAAACAGTGAGGTTATGTTCTAAAGTTATCGCACATATTAAATACACAGAAATTAGTTTTAAAAGGTGGAAAGATGAACTGTACATGACAATTATTTGATACTCAGATTTACAATGTGAGTAAAGATAGTGGTGTACAGCTTTAAACTGTTTTCTGTTTACACATTCATTCTTATTTGAACATAGACACATTTAAAATCTGTGACAATCTAAATACAGTTTTAGATAAGCTAAAGCCTAATCATGTCAGGAATCTCAGAATAGGAAATGTTACTCTGATTGAGGCATGCAGTGGCAGGGAGCCTCTCCACCAATCTCATCTGTTCTTCTGAGCTTAAAATGGTCCTTTTACGCTGTTCATAATTTATACACCATGTTGCTTAAGGCTTCACTCTGCCTAAACTTAAGTTGATGTAGGTATTTCTGAGCAAAAGAATAGAGTTCATACAAAGATGGACATTAAAGCAATTTTGAGTTGGAGCAGGGGAAGCTTGGACCACAGGCCCAGTGGAAGAACAAAGGTATCGGAGAAGAGGCAGAGGAGGAATATTCAAGTAACAAATTAAGTCCATCTTTGCTGTTTATGATTTGTTCATTATAGAACAAATGTGTTTCTTCCTGAATAATTCTGTTTGTATAAAGGACTGTTCTGTGCCAGTCCATTTCTTTCTGTTCTTTGTCTCTACTTCCTTTGCACCACCACATGCAAAGGAAGCTTCCACCAAAGGAATCAATCCACCAAGCTTGATTTCAAAAAAGGTGTAAAATTACCTTTCCCAATAAACAGAAAAACTCATTACGTAACTCGCTGCTACTTTTACACAGTGAAAAACTATTAATTTACAGGAAATATATTTTGTCTTAAGCATTTGGGTTGCACAAAACCGTTACCACACCAGTGCCATCACTGAGTATATCAGAGGCATCCTGATTGTTAGAATTACTGGAATATCCTCCAAAGACTGGGAGGTAATCAGACTGCTAGGCAGTGTCCCACCATTGCCAAGGTATCATAAAGGTATACATCTGGTCTGTCTGTATGGTGCAAGCTGCTGCTCCAGCAAACACATTGAGACAGAAGCTTGAGACACCTCCAGTAAAGATGCAGAGCTTTTCTTTTAGGTGGGAGTGCTACTCCTCAGTCAGCCTTTTGCAGAACAAGATAACTTGTCCCTCTTTGAGCTTACTATGCCACTTGGTCATTAGCTGGCTCACAGTTACCAGACAGTGAATGAGATCAATCATAGCACTAAAAAACATAGAGCAAGCAAAACTTTTTTTGCTGAAAAAGATCTCCAAGGAGATGACATTTTCTGGTGACACTCTAGCCTGAATTAAACCAAAAGTTATCATTAACCATCTATCTTTGAAATATTCTTCACGCTTCTATCTATAAACCTGTAAAAGCTAGCACACATATAAATTAGGCAAGTACACTATGCTTTTGATAGCAAATAATTTATGTCACTAAATGTGTGTGTGAATAAATAGCTAACTGTAAATCAAAGAACATGAACAAAGGGATATGTTCTAGTTAACACTTGGCACAGTAGCTGATAGTCAGAAAAAAACCCAACCAAACAACAAATCTAGCACAGAAAGTAGACCAACCTTTCTTTCATTTTTGTCGGCAGTCACTCCTTCAAAATGTTACCTTTTACGGCTACTGCCCAGACTTGGGCAGATGATGATGCATGCCCATGAGGGTGTGACTACAGACAGATCATGTATTCCTTCCTTGTAAATCCTCTTCTTCAGTTGCAGCTCATGTGGCATTATGCTTCTTGAGATGGCTTTTCATTTTCTTGATATTTTACTGCTTATTTTGTTTGCTGCCTGCTTTGGGATTTATTTGCATTTCCTTAATATTGTGCCTGGATATCCTGCATTGTTGATTTTTCATAAATAATTTTTCAGCTAAATTCCCTAGTGTATGAATACTTGGGTGATAACTAGAGATAACAACTTCAAAGCAGAGATTTTAATTGTAAATTAATACATAAAATTTATTATCTTAAGGGGTTAGTGATACAGTACTTTAATGTTGCGCTCCCATTATCTCACCACCTAAGATCTGAATCACTCCTTGGAAGTGCCTATCTCCATTGTAAATAAAGGTTGCCTGAGGCAAGTAGCTACAAATGTAAGCATTTCAGTTGCATGTCTAACATTAAATGGACTGAGTACAGTACCCAGGCCTGGATCAGAGTTTGCCTCATTGATCAGAAAAACATAAAATCTTCAGATGAAAGTTGTTTTCACATAATATTTTACCTCCTACTTGGTACTTAAGTAAACCAGTAAACCACGGGTCAGGTACTATGAGGTAATATGTCAGTTCACAAAGTTAGGATGGATCTATCTTGATTCTTGTCCTCATCTGAAGTGAATGAAATTTACAGTAGGAGGTTTGAAGGATTCACTGGCAGGAACAACTTTGAAAATGGATTGATACTTTTCACTATTGCTGCTCAAGTTCTGTTAACTTTGTAAAAAGATGTGGAAGTAGACAGAACATTATCAGGTTCAAGAGGACATCTTAGTTTCTTTTCTAATTTTATAAATCCAAATTAGATGTGACTTTCTAGTAAAAAAAACCAAACAAACATGCAAAAAAAAAAAGTAGATCAATTTTACAATTTAAGTTTAGTTTACAAAGCATTCATCCTAATGACAGCCCTGGTCATCCAATGTATGTGTCCCTTTAAAAATGATGAAATAAATGAAGCAGAAGATGTGCTGGGAAATTAAGCCACTTTGTAAATGCTTCTGCAAATCCTATTGATGTAAAACAATGATATCTGAACATGATTCTGTAAAAACAAACAAAACAAAAAAAAACAAATCCCACTGACAAATTATATTGCCAATATATTTATCAGAATAACTGCCACGTTATACTGTGAAAAATGAAATCTGTATGACATATACGTAGGAAAGTCTGTGACCAATAATAAATATACCTTATAAAATGAAAAATTCACAGTACTGAAATTAACAGCATTTAAAGGAGTCCTTGATTAATTTTCAGATTTGAGTTCAAAGCCACCCTCTAGAATATATACCTAACTTAAGCCAACAAGTAATGTTATTGTCTTTTCAGATTCTGTCACTAAATGTCTGCAATGAAATAATGGAAGATTTCAGTGAAAGAAATCATGGAGGATCCTGAATAACAGTGGCATGTATTTGCCCATCTTAAATTGAATATTGATAATTCTGCATGTCTATAAAAGTACCTGAGTTCATTGTACAGTTATGGTGAGTATGACAAATATGGACACATTCACACTTTGGGAGTTCTGAATTTGCTACTTCCTCTGACAAAAGCAGCACCAAACTCAAATGCTTTGAATTTTAATGAGTCAAACACACCATAGCTGCTTTCACAAATAGATCAGACTTATCATGCTATAATTATAAAGCTTGGAAAACTTTAAAAAGAAGTGTTCGTCTCCACAATCTTTGAAAAACATTAGATTATTATGGAAAACTATTTTCAGGACTGTTTGAAGAGCCTTAATTGTACATACCAACTTTTAATCTAATGTTTTGCTGCTGCTGTGTGGCCAGTAGGATGAGAGCAGTGATTGTCCCTCTGTACTCAGCATTGGTGAGGCCATGCTTTGAGTTCTGTGTTCCAGTTTTGGATCCCTCACTACAAGAAGGACATTGAGGTCCTGGAGCATGTCCAGAGGAAGACAACAGAGCTGGTGAAGGGTCTGGAGCACAAGTCCTGTGAGGAGTGGCTGCAGGAGCTGGGGTTGATTAGCTTGGAGAAAAGGAGGCTCAGGGGAGACCTTATGGCTCTCTAGCTGCAAGGAGGTTGTAGCCAGGTAGAATTGGTCTCTTCTCTGAAGTAACAAGTGACAGGACAAGAGGAAATGGCCTCAAGTTGCACCAGAGGAGGTTTATATTGGAAATTATGAAAAAGTTACTCATGGAAAGGGCTGTCAAGCATTGGAATAGCCTGCCCAGGGAAGTAGTTGAGTCACTATCTCCAATTAGTGTCCTGGAAAACAATGGAATTGCACATGTCAGCACTTGCTTGGGTTATTCCTGAACAGTAATATTGCTAGAGTTCATTTGGCTCATCACAAATGAGTGCACAGATCTCAAGAAAATATGCCTAAGGAGGGTAATTTACTCTCTGAAAACCTAATTCCTGATTGGTTTTATCCCTTAGGTAGTGAGGCAGAAGGTAGAAAAACACATATCTGCATCTATTTTAGCTTCTGCTTACTGGAAGTTCTCTTTTCTTAAATGTCAGTAGTTCAATAAAGGAGAAACAACTGTTATCGTGGTTTGAATGTAGCTGTTTGATCCTGAAATAATCATGTCCCTGATATCAAATGTTTCTGATGTTTATATCAGGACACACAGTTCAATCTTTTTAGCTCGCTTTTTTATTTGTGAAATTAGGATAGCAATATCCAATAGTTTTCCTCAGTGGGGATGTTATAAGGATTCAGTAGTCACTATTAATATAGTACTTTAATTATGTTGAATTCTATGTAACTGCCAAGCAGTATTAATATTTTTAAGAACAGCAAAAAATTAATATTTATATATTGTCTTCTGGTTTTTCAAATGGGAAAAAAAGCATCATATATGAGAAATGGTTATAACAATTTCAGAATCTGAATGAAAGCCAACAAGAAAACAAGTGCCATAAATTGTGAGAAGCAAATGAATACGCTAAATGAAATATTGTTAGTTTTGGTTTATTTTATCCATACATGTTATCCTTGACAAGACAAACTGATTGTACAAGCTCACTAACTTGAGTCTGGGGTTTGAGATCTGTTTTCTACTTCAGGAATATGTGTTTCATTTTAGAGAAATCAGCTGAAACTGATTTCAGAATTAAGCCAAAAATGCATTTATTGAAATAGACTCTTTTTGAAGCAGGTTTGTCAAACAATTTGGTATTGTCAAAACACTTTCAAAACTCTGAATAACTTCAACAGAGAAAAAATTATTGAATAACCTGAAGTGCACTTGAAAAAAAAATGCTCTATCATTCTGCTGTGTAATAGGTTTCTTTTTGTGTAATAATTTATGCTGTAGCATCTCCAAAATTAAATAATTAGTTTCTCATAGATCTCTGCATTAATAATCTCCTGTTACACACTTTCTCATACAGAAGACAAACAAAATCTAGTCTGTGAGTAGTATGTGAAGGAGGCTAGTGCCAGCTTGTTTAGGTCTTTATGGAAAGCTATCTCTACATTGAATGGCATCTCTAAATGAACAGGAAGATGTTAAAGAAATTGAAACGCAGGGGTCATCCACTTGTATCAGTTGAACAAGCAGAACATTGTGTTGTACATCATGACAAGATTCTGAACTGCCTTCCTCTACTGAAAGACCAGTACAGTCTATGTCACACCAGATTAACCTGAAGTTAGCTGCAACATGGATAACTGCAGCAGGATGCTTCAGAAAGGGAAATGTCACCCTGCAAACCAGCTTAGTCAGTCACCTGAAGATCAGAGCTGATGGATCCAGAAAAGTTCTGAGCTGTCAAGACATCCAAAGCAATTACATCTCTCTACAATCTCTATATAACAATTGTAATATCAACCACAGCCTCTATCCATCCCTCTTACAGAATCAAGTAGTGCCTACAATAAAAAAATAAAAATCTCTGCATATTTGCAGAGAGGCAAAGAGAGATAGATGATACTCAGCATACTACCTTAGCTGAGAAAGAAAGGGCAGTAGCTCTGCTTCAGACACAGGAATCAATAAAATGCTGCATTATAACTATGCAGGTGGTATCACAACCACAGAAAAGTCTCAGGCTTTCGTGCTACTGTATTCTTATTTATACATAGGCACAAACATACACACTTACAAAAGTATTTGGCAGCTGTTTGAAACAGATGGAGTCCTATAGATCTCCAGGGGAAGAGCCTGTGGAAATATAGACAAAATACATATTAACATCCTTAAAATACACTATGAAGGAAATAAACTGTTGAAGAGAACTCTTGTACACGTCCTAAGTGAATCATAGCTCCAAAAGACCCCAATACTTTGGGGTCAGATAAAGAACAGCATGATCATTTAACATGTGGTCAGCTGCATAACAAAAGATGATGAAGATTCTGTGCAATGATCACATCATAAAACTGATATTCAGGAAACTGAAGACACCAGGTTTACTTCTTTAAACTGGATTTTGCAAACAGAATTCGTAAAACTTTCTATGATGGAAGAGATTTTTATATAGAGGAGGAAATTGACTTCACATACACTCAATTTTGTACTTATCCAGGAGAAAAAAAATAATCCAGTACTTTTGAGAAGGATTGATCCTCAGGCAAAACAAATGATACTAGAAGCATTGACATTGCTGACTTTTGGTATCCACTTAATTCTCTCTATACAGTCTCAAAAAATCAAAGCTTATTTTGTTTTCTACTATATCTCTGTGAATCCAAAATAAAGTGACTTTAGAGTTCAAGGAAACCTCCAACATGGATTATAATGTCTGCACAGAAATGCATATTTGCATAACAAAGTATCTATCTTGCTATAATCCTAGTTAAGAAGGAATTTTTTCTTGGAAGATGGTGCAGAATATTATACTGTCAAAATGTAATCAGAGTTGGATTCCTTTTGTCAAGTTTAGTAGCTGCATGCAAAAAGATTTGAGAGGAATTTCATAATTGAGCAAAAGACAGCACCATCATGGAAAGTCTATCCAACTTAGGGATATAGATCACAACTTCTAGAAGAGTAACTAATGGTAAAGTAAATGTCGGCAAGCTGTCAGAAAATGTACCTTAGAGGATTCTGAAGGAACTTAAAAGGTTTTAAAGATTAGGTATCATAAATTTGATATCATAATTTGTCCTTTTTGTCATTTGAAAAATGCCATTTATCCAAGCCTATATGTCTACTTTATATAAAACCCTCTCCCAGATTTCTCTGGGGAAAAAGAAACCCAAAAAAACACCACACTATATTAGTTATATAAGTCAATGACAATTCTGGTTTGTTGCTTTTTCTTAATTACTACACTCTTCAATTTTTTTTTGAGTAATCCAATCAAATATTTAATTCTCTAGCTCATTTCCACCGCTTAATTTTTTTATGCTTAGTCCTTAAACATTTTGAACTTGGTTCAGTTGCCTGCCCAGAAATCTGTAGTGCTACCTAAGATAGCTGAGGATATCCACATAGAAATGGCAAGTGTAACACAGAGCTTAGAGGAGAAGCTTCATCTGAGGGTGGAGCAGGATGCTACTTTACCTTATGCAGTACTACACCTACATGAGTGGGAAACAGGTTCAAATGCAGAGGGTATATCAGATGTGGCCACCTCCTTCCACACACTTTGCTGTGGGTCCTGGGATGGAGATACAGGTTTAATTTCCCTGTCTATCTACAAAAAGTTCTTGCACAACCTTGAAAGAAGTCCCTTCCTTCCACTCTTCCTTAATTCCTAATAGATTCTGGAGAGGCAGACATCTGTCAGATCATCTGTCTTGTATGGTGACACTCTCAAAAGCATTTAGATGTGAGTTCTCCATATATATAGATATATATATACACATATATATATCTATTTCAGTGTAACTTTAAGTGCCCTAAAGAAGCTAAGCATCCTAAGTCAGTACTTACCATAGCTCTGATGTTAACTCAGGGAGATGCATATGAGCACCAATAGTTCTGTCAAATTACCCTGCACATTTACAGTATGGTATGATGATCACAAAAGCAAAAATTATTTTTCATCTCAGTCTTCAACTCTTTTCCAGAAATCCGTCTTTTTGGATGCAGGCCAGGGTATTTATGCAGTGCTCATGATCTTTACCAGGTCAAGACACAGAAAGAAAATTAAATAATAATAAATTATACTAAAAAGGCTAAATTCTAGCCCTACATTCATAGGTTTATGGGATGAAAACACAGAAAGGTTATGAGCCTAGCAGAAAGCAACATGAATGCAGACTTGTTCTCAATAGAACTCTTTTAGCCTCTTAGCAGAGACAAACACACTTTTTATACACAGGTTGCAGTCAATTAAGTGGCTGTAGGAAGCATTGCTTGTTCCTGCTGGGCACAGCAAACGTGCACACTCTGGCCCAGCTGAGCCTCACTCACTCTTGTCCAAAGCCTGCTGCCTGGCTCATTGTCTGGGGTAAGTAGGATGCATTGCTCCCTGGAGTGCCTAGTCTGCTCCACAGTTCCAACTGAGCCCACATGACTAGGAAAGGCTATACACTGAAGGCTCTAAAGAAAATATGCATACATATTTTTCTCCACAGAATTTCCCTGAACTCCTTGGCTTTCTGTCTGGGTTTGCATTGTGCAAGTGCTGCGCCTCAGAAAACAACGTAGACAGAGCTTTTGTCTTCCCAGCCTGCCAGTGTCAAGTGGAAATGTATTAAAGTGTGCACTTGCAATATATTTAATACCTGAATTCAAAACTCAATTTAGTCAGTTATTTCCCTACTAACAAAGCAGAAACACTTAAAAGCAAGGAAATTAATAGATGCCATCACATATTCTCCACTGCTGCCTCAGAAATTAATGCATATATCTCATCAAGTGTAATGAATACATATTTCATCACAAGATTGTGACCTTAATGTGGACCCACAGAAAGGTGGATATTACTAGATAGAGGTTTTCATTATCTCAATCTCAGAAGCAGAATATTTTCTTTAGAGGAAAGCTCCTACATGGACAACACTAGCAGCTAATTATCTATTGACAGCAAAATGCCATGGTAAGATACTTTTGGTACGTTAAGAAGCTGTGTGTATCCTCAAGCAAGGGCAGAAGAATAGTTCTAGTTCACCCAAGATTTATGGATGGATTCTGCCTACTGGCTTTAATTGTATCACACAGATGCTACAATCAATACTTCAAATGCCCTTGCCTGGTCCAATCAAGATGACTCCGATTACCTAAATTACTTGCCTATTGTGCCTACACTCAAAATACGGTCTACAGAAATAAATTTAAAGAGGAGGAAGTCCTGCAGAGTGAATCAGAGTAAGATCATCTATTTTGCCTTGTAATCAAGCCTCCCAGCAAAGCTCTTTGTGCAGTTGGTCCAGCAGTTCTGCCTAAGAGATGAATGTTCTGTGACCTTGATAGCTCTAAGAGCAGGTAAGGACTTCTGGCCACTGGCAGGTCAGCAAAACCCTCTTTCCATAAATCACCTGGGCGGTTCACTGCAAGCTCTGTCCTCCACCTTCTGGAGAAAACTGGAACAAGGTTCATTAGCCTTAAAACGTTACTACTTGTGCCAGCAGTAATTGGAACACTGCGAGGTCTAGCTCAGTGCATTTATGTAAGACTTGTAAGACATTTCTGACCTGGGCACCTCTGCAGAATGAGCAATATTAGCATTTGTAAGAACTCAAGACACAAACTTATCTTGACAAACAGTCTGTATAATTACATTTTGTGTTTATTTTTCATAAGGACTATGATGTATTTACTGCATAGATGCTGGTAAACACACAATATTTTATATAGGTATTTCACTGTGGTTTACAGTTGAAGTGTTGTTTTGCAATAAACTGTCTGTCTCTGCTCTTAGTAAGAGTAATAGAGCACTGTAGCTGGTAGAAATACCTGTAGCTTAACTAAATTTAGGAACATTGTGTCTGTTCATATGCATAGAAAACCAGGTCAAACTTGTTTTTTATTCTTCAGGCAGCACCAATTTTAGATTATTCCTAACTATTATTTACTCTTAATTGGTTAGGATTTCAAAATGTACGATAGCTGCTGGGCTAACTGTTTTGCCTAGTAACAATGAGGATACACTAAACAGTGTGTTTGTTTGTGTGGCTGGCATATTAGAGAGTAGGAAGTTTCCTTTCATTTATTATTTTATTTGGATAGATGAAATAATACTTAAAACATATTTGCTTTTTTATTCTTTTATTTAGACAAAATAAACGTTGACAAACAGTT
The DNA here is from genome assembly GCF_008360975.1 of Lichenostomus cassidix. Classification (NCBI taxonomy): domain Eukaryota; kingdom Metazoa; phylum Chordata; class Aves; order Passeriformes; family Meliphagidae; genus Lichenostomus; species Lichenostomus cassidix. The sequence continues at coordinate 35,378,280 of NC_139480.1, read as the reverse complement.
TTGTTTTATCAGTATTATGAATATTACCTTTGTTCTGGCAGCACTTGAAGTCATCATAATGATATGAAAGCCCTTCAGTCCTGGCTGCTGCATAAACATGCTAAAATACACTTCCTACAGCCAGAAGAACCCTGCAACCTAAAGAGAGTAGGGGGATAAGGTTGGGTCAAGATGCTTCATGTTAATTTCATAGTGCTGCCTCATTTCAGCAGACTATCTGTGTATCAATCTGTGTAGGACCAAGTGCAGCTGAAATGTCTTGGGTTTTGCCCTCCCATTTGCCTTCTAGCTGTCCTTTTCATGCCAAGATATCTATAGCAAAATGTGGTACGAGGGGTGGAAAAACGTGGGTATGAATTATTAATACTTTTGCATACCTGTGAGTAGGAAAATACCAGGGGAGTGAGAGGGATGAAGGAAGAAGGAAGAGAGGAAACGTGAGGAGCAGAGACCTGAAAACAGCAAGGAGGGCACTTGGCTGAAGTTCTGATTGGTGAGCAGCACGAGACAAACATCTCCCTGGATGCTGTGAGCACTGAACAGTGTGTCAGCCTTTGGGAGGCTGACCCTGGCTGGATGCCATGTGCCCACCAAAGGCTTCTATCACTCCTCCCTCCCAGCTGGACAGAGGAGGGAAAATGTAATAAAATGATCATGTGCCAAGATAAGGACTGGGAGAAATCAGTCCCCCGTTACTACCACAGGCAAAACAGACAACTTGGAGGAAAAATTAATTTAATTTATTACTGTGGGTCTCTACAATTGCTAATTAAATCAGAGTAGGATAATGGCTCAGATTTACTCTCTAATTCTCTGCCTCCATTTCCCCTACAGGACACAGGATGATGTGGAATGAGGGCTGAGATTGGTTCACCCCACATTGTCTCTGCCCTGCCTTGCTCTTCAGGGCAAAGACTCCTTGCACGCTTCCCTGCTCCATTGTGGGGTCCCTCCCACGAAGACAGTCTTCTGGGAACTTCTCCAATGTGAGTTCCTCCAAAGGGCTGAAGTTCTTCACAAGATGCTCTAACGTGGATCCCTCTCACAGGGTGCAGTCCTTCGAGATCACACTGCTTCACTGCAGGACCCCTGCAGGGTCACAACTCCTGCCAGCCAAACTTTAGACACTAAAAATTTTTTTCTACACTTCTCCTTTACCATCATCATTTCAACCCCCTTTCTTCAGACTTTTGCTTCCAATTTGTGACAGTGTTTGCTTTCCTACTTCTTCATTTCCAAACTTTAATAGCTAACTGCTGATTCTGATCTCCTGTTCTCATGTAAAAACTCAGACCAGGAAGGCTGTAGTAAGTGTGGTTTTTATCTTCCTACTATAAACTGTTACCACTGAAAAAAAATTGAATTTCTTCTCATATGTTCAAAAGGATATGAAAAAAAATCACCATACTTAAATCAAATGACAGTTTTCTCTCTTTGATCCTGGTTCAGCAAAGTCCTTGAACCATGCCTACCATTTAGCCTGAGCATAAATCTCATTAAAATCAAGCACGTGCTTAAGGGCCTAAAATAGGCTTTCCAGGCAACAGACATCTGTAACTAGTTAGAAACTTTTAACCATCCATAACTATCTTTCTGCGCTGCTCCTGCTTCTATTGCTGCATTATCAATCTTCATTTCTGTCTCTTTTGCCTGGACAGAAATTGCTTTGGTTCTTGAAAATCTATCTCACTCAAATTTATTCCTATCCCCTGCCCTTCCTCCTTTTTGTGCATGTAGAAATCTTTCCTTTCTATCAGCACGCCTCATTGCAAAGCAAACCAAACACACATCCTCTGTGTGTCACAGTGACTTTGAACCCCTTGCCTTTGTCTTTTGTAACTTTTTACCCTAGAAATTTCATGTCCCCACTGTGGGAAATGCCGATAGTGTGTGATTTTCACCTTTTCAGTTTCAGGTTATTCAGCAAAGTATTCTGTGGACCCCATTAATGGCTTCAACCTCCAAAGTACAAGCTTTCAAATAATGAAAAGCTTTTGAAAATACTTGTCTGAAATAATTTTTTAACCTTTCTTTTTTTTTACGGACTGCTTCCTGTTGTAATCAGAAATATTCTCAGATATATTGAAACCCTTCTGGTAATATTTTCTCACCACCATAATTTTCTATAAAGCTTCAAACTCTGACTGGTTTCCAGCTCTCTTTTCTTTTCTCTTGAAGTTATCTAGATATCTTAACAAGTTGTATGCCATACCTACTGTCTCATGTCTATCTTCAAAGGGGATTACTAACAACAGTACCTCAGGTTTGCTTTGCTATGTATGAATTCAGTAAATCTCTTTACACGAAAGCTACTGATGAATTTTTAACTGCCTCTTCTATATAAATCCCTTCCTCCTACTCTATGGAGGAATTTCAGGGCAGAGGAAGTTAACCAGGGCATATGTTTTGCAAGGTGGCTGATGAGTTAGATTTCATGACAAACAGCATTAGGGTACAGAAGGTGGAAACAGAGGTAGGATCCAGTATTTCAACACCTTGGGATGGATTTCAAGATGGTGAAGTTTACCCTTTTTGTCTTCTAGGAGTTCCCACCTTGGTCCTGAATGCACACACAGTGAGAAAGTGGGAGTGAAAGGTATCTGTCTTAATGCAGGAGTAGTATGACCATTCACTCAAATGTTTAAGAAAAAAGGAAGCATGCAGACCTAACATGAGACTTTATATAGTTGTTCAGGGTTTTTAAAATCCCTTAAGATGAGATCCTTAAAAGTATTTAGCATCTTAATTTTCAATTAAAATCAGCAAAATCACTCCATGAAATGAATGGCTTTTACACATGTAAATACCATTTAATTCTGGACTTTTGATCTGTAGGCAGTCTTTTTGCTGGTCTCCAGAGAGGTCAGTGAAAGTAATGAAAAAATTAACATCAACCATTTTGAATCAGGGTTGAAACGAAGAACCTCAGATTTTCTGGTTGCATGGCATTAGAAAGAAGTGAATCCCTTTCATCTAAATATAGTTCTCTCTCCACCATCTTCATATGTAAAATTGAGAAGCTTAACTCCACCACTGGTATCAGTGAGATGCTTTTCCCAAGCCACTTTCCGAAAAAGCCATCAGAAATTGTTGCTAAATGTCATTTTCACTATCAGCATTGCAGCTTCTGTCCACTACAGATTAAGCGTCTCTTTCAAGCACCACTTTGAATTAAGCAAATCACAGTGGCACACCAGCTACCCTATAATCACCACTGGAACACTTTCCTGGCATATTTAGACTACAAATATATTTCCAGCAGCACCACAGAAGTCAGGAGACTGTGAAACTTCCTTGCTACAGCAAGGCTGCAGAGGAGAATGAATCTTTTAATTTTTAGCAATCCCTTTACAGAGTGCAATATTTCAGTGGCAGGGATGTTTTCCTTTAAGAGACAGGCAAATCCAAATTGGTAATGAAACAAACTTTTATTCTGTATTGTATATTTGCTATTATTCAGTTTTGTTTTAAAATCTCTTCTCTGTAGATTATGTTGTTCAAAAGGCCTGAAGTAATAATGACACAATTAATACAATTATAGTATTTCAGTTTATACATTAAAGAAGGGAGAATTAGTGATAAGTACTGCATGTGCTAAATATTAGAAACCAGGAAGCATGTAAGCTGAATCTAGCACATTTCATTGATTAATATTGATTTTTTTTTTTTATTTATGACTTCATAAAACAATGCACATTGCTTACTTAGTATCTTTATAGGACAGAGTTTAGTCATGCAAATGCTCTGTTTGAAGTACACAGTAGACATTGCTGTGACTACACACATATGAACACAAGATCAAGTATTATAGCCAGGATTCCTGCTCCCAGCTTCAGGTAGTCACTGTTACCATTCTATAATGCAAATGGAGAGTCAGAAGCAACTCATGAAAGATTCATGCCTTTGGCAGCCGAAGTCACCCTCTGCAGGTGACAAACTTGCATTGTGGGTAAGGTTTATACAGATATTTAATCATTTAAGCCCACAACTTAACACGTATTTAAGCCCCTACCTTCTGTTGCAATAAATTTAATGAGGGCACCTTGGTCTGTCTGCCAGTGTCTAGAGATAGTACAAAATCAACCTAGGTGCTTAGGCTGGGATTCAACCCACCTAATTTCAGGTGTCTCCAATGCAAGTATCAACAGCTGAACTGAGCATATAGATTCTGATTACAGCAAATGGATAGAAATTCAGTGAAACAAACTCAGTGAAGATTACAGCATGATTCCTACATTGGATGTGGATGTTTGCTCTAGAGTGAAGTGCAGTCACCTACAGCAGTGACACAGGAATTCAGCAGAGCTGAACCCATAGCCTTAATCAAAGTTCACATAGAATTTAGCATCCATTTAGCCAATACTCTGCTAGGCATCTGAATGCCATCAAGGAATTGGTTCTCACAATCCAGTTATATTTCCAGTGGAAAAGCTCATAAATTTCAATGGAAGTTGGGTCAGACTCTGACAGCAGTTCACTCTGCATAGTTATAAGTATCAATCACTCTGTATTGTTATGTCCCAAGTAAGACCAATAATATAAGCATGTGGAGAGGCAATGGCTGAGGCAAAATTAAACTGCATTTGCTTCTCAACCAAATGTGAGACTTAGAAACGTCTGATTTGATCTTACTCCACCTTCTAGACAAGAGGGACTTTATGGCCACCTAGCAGCATTCTCATTAATGCAGGGCAGAGTTTCTATGCATTACTTGTCTTCTGCATCAATTTTTCATTTGCAGTTTATTCACAGAACTCTTTACCTGTGCCCTTGAAGAGTCATCTTCTTCAAATGACTGGACTGATTGCATTACACAAAATACACCAGTAAAATATTTTTGGGAAGCAAAATATTTTATTCTTTTCAGACTATTCCTGATATTCTTACGTCCAGATCCATCACTGGGTAGGAATGCACTATGCTAGCACCATGATTATGGCACTGGCTATATCTTTGAAAAATTATACATTATGAGATATCATGAGACTGAATAATAGTGAACAAAATCAAGAAATGAAATGCCCAATTTTTACCAAACGTTAATTAACTAATGCCTGTATTGGTTTTTCTATATGTTCTCTATCATTCAAAATCTTTATGCTAAAATTGTATTTCTCAAAGATGTGCAGTGCCTTGATCAGAAGTTGCAGTCAGTTTTGATGAATCTATTATACGGTGGAATTCTGTCTTGCATTACAAGAAGTCAGAATGTGTGACCATAGTGTTCATTTCTGCCCTTAATATGTGAAGATCTTTTCATTTTGACCTTGAACCAGAGCCCAGTGAATTTAGCAGGAAAATTTCCATTTGTTTCAAAGGACACCCCCTGCAAGAGGACTACCAGATGTTAACTTAAGTTTCAAGATTTCTGATGGCTGGGACAGAAAAATAGCATTTCTTTTACGCTTGGAAATGGGATTTACTTAGTGAAACAGAAGGTTTCCATCTGCACAGGTATGAATTCTATACAGACAGCTTTCAGCACTGTTACCTGCTACACTGAGTAATATGGGACTATGTAGGTTGTTCAATAGAAAATATGTTAAATGTTAAAATTGACATCACAGCAGGAAAATTCATTTCTGGATATTACTTTAGTTTTACTTTTAAAGTTAAATGAGTAGGAGTATATGAGGGCCAATTTCCTGCCCTCTTGAGCCCAGAAGCCATCTTTGTGAAGATATGAAGACTGGCTTAGGAAAACACAGATATTTTGGCCTTTAAATTATTTGGACTTATTATCTTGGGAAGCAAACATGGAATGCAGTTAATTATGATTGTTTTACATTATATTACTCACTAACAAATAACTCTTTCCCATGGTCAAATGCTCACCTTGCTGAGAAAGGTGTGTACATTATTTACATTTAAATTATAGTGTTGAATCATTTCAGTGGGTTGTATATGACATTCCTCAAATTTTCATTATCATGTGATATCCCTAGAGTTCTCAGGTTGGTACATTCAAGATTATTGAGACACTGGCTCCCTGTTCAGAAACTATTTAATAATATGCATTTAATTGCTACAGGAATTATTACAGGAATATAATCAGATCTTCCTATCAATAAAAGTTAACTAAATCATATGTGTTTTACCCCAGTGTAAGGTCCTAAACCAGGATGTTTTTTATGGACATCTTTCTGCTAATGACAGCAAGCCAGATCACACACAGAGGGCCAAACTGTCAAAAAACAGTCTTATGTTTTGGTCAGCACAATCTACACACACATTTGTGCATTTGAACCCGAGCTAAGAGTAGTAGACAATAGACACAAGTGCACAGGTTTATGCTATTTATTCATTTTGTAGGCACAGCAGTTACCCAAACAAATGGACATGTAGCCTTGCAAGTGCTGAGGAAACACCTGTGGTTACACTGGGCACCCTTTTGAGCTCCCATATGCAACTCTGCTTTTTCTGGGTATAATGGGCAGTTTCAGCTTGCAGACAATCAGGTGGACTGATACCGTGGGAGCACTCATAAATTTTGATGAGATTACTTTCTGAGTAAGGTGTTTTTCCATGAGTGTAAAAGTGACCATATCTGGTCTGAAGACATTGCTGTGGACTGTTCCACTGTATCTCTCTTTATTAGATTTTCTAATTTTTATGACCTGGGTTTGGGATTTTTATTTCTGTTTTATTTTAGAAGCTTTTCACATGCAGAAGCGTCAGAAGGAATAATTTTACTTTCTCTGGAGATTCAAAGGAATTGGATTTCTAGTTCTTCCCTGAGTTCTTAACAGAACAGAGATAATGTTTGCATTTTACTGACAGCCCTAGGACAGACAATATTTGAGGCAACATTTTAATCTCATCTCCTTTGGATTGCTCTTGCTACAACTGCCATTCATGACAATATCACTCTGTCTCTCAGAGAAAACCAGATCTGGCCCCATCTTTGATAAGATTCCAAAGTACATATAGCATAAAAAGATATGTTTGTAAAAACAAAACATTAATATGTTGTGACTTTGTTGTTTTTTTTTTTTAATTGACATTTAATGAGGCTTCTTTTCCAAAAACTAAACAGCTTTGTTGTTGTCCAGGGGGAATGCCTTGAAACTACACGTCAAAGCTAATGCAATTTCCCTGTTCTACTAACATTGTTCTTTAACTGCTAAGATCTAAAATACAGGTACCTTATTACAATGGGGATGAACAGATAAAGTTCTCTTTGACCTCACACTTTATTTCACAGGCAATGCCTATCCAACCACAGGCAATGCCTGAACGACTTTAAAAATAGACCAGCATTTGATTGTCAGCCAAAAAAAAACCCACCAACAGATAAATTTTACATGTGGTTTTTGAAGGTCAAACCATCTTTCAGCCAAAAGCTGTGCTCCTAAAGGCAGGGATACAATAGTGCTGTAATCAAGAAACTTGATGGGACACAGAAATTTAAATAAAACCATGTTAGATGATGCCTAAGAAACTGTATTTCATTCACTTAAATATCATCTAACACACTGCTAGTCCTGTATCTGTTGTCTAATTTTCACAGGGTTTTGCTCCTTGAGCATCCTTTCCTTACTGTCTGCATGGAATATTCTCACTTTCCATACACTTTACCCCCTGATTTACTTCCTCTATTGCTAAATTCAAATAATCTCTAGTTCTGATTTCCAAGTAATATGATCATAAGACAAGCGAAATAAACACAGCCAAGATGTAAGCATACCTCTGATATCACCCATGAGGCTGCTTGGCATGTGACTGTACAAATCAGATCTGTCACACCAAACCACTCCACTCTGAACACAGTGGTAGCACTACTTAACCTCCAGAAGTGACAACCACCTGGAATTATAATGGTTCTTATTCACAAAACACCAAGGAATTACGGCAATATTATCATGAACAGATAATAGTGAACTCATTTGCAGTGAATTACAAAGTGCTGAAATAATTTGCTTTTTAATGGTCCTCTCTCCTCTGCCTTTCTGACTGCATTCAAGGCTGCAAATGCACTGTCTTGGCAGACAGACATACCAAGAATTACAATAATCCAAACTGAGGAGGTCATGAGAAAATGAATCTAATGAATCTAGGCTAATAATTACAGCTCATTTAATTACCTCTGAGATAAAGCAGGAGCTGTAATTTTTTTTTTTTAATAATTGATGTTCCTGACATCTTTGTACCTTTTAAGTGTATTAGTTGTATAATCTGCCATGTTAATGTTGAAGTTGATAAAAATGTCACAAAGTGAAGCAAAGATAATGGAACGGGAGAGTCTTTAAATGTCAAATAAGTAGAAAGGTATTGACAGAGAGATATTTTGCTGCCTTTGTGCTGCACATGAGCTCTTCAATAAATGTACAACATGTGTGAGAAACTGAATCAGGAGCTCCTGGCTGAAATATTGTCAAGGCTTTGTTTGGTCAGATTTTCCTAATGTAATTCCAATTTTTCATACTTGCCTTAGGCCATTATCACAAAAGCATGTGCATTAGACTAGACACTTGATGGAAGACTCAACCCTATTTTACAGACATCCACATTAAAATATTGGATAGCTTCAGGCCTCAAACCTGGTAAACTTGTACTTGCATGGCAAGTATATTCAGGTTAATTCCCTGTTGAAGTTTTGTATCTGGCACAATGAGAATTTGGAAAATAGTCCCTTTAAAAATTTGAAAAATATTCTGGCTCAATAATGTCCTTTTTTCATACAAAGCATTGGTTATTCTTTCTCCATTGACTGATGCTGCACCTCTGCAGGATGGGAATTTTACAATCAATGAGAACTTCACTGGGAACAGGAGCATGTCCTCTGTGCCTAATGGATCTTGAAATTAACACAACTTCTTTATATTTTTGTTTTTACTTCAGCAACTCTTAGTGCCAGCACAGATTTCCAAGAGGTGTTTCCAGCCAGCTCACTCTCCAACTGCTGGATCTTTTACAGCAGAGGACAAATGGAGATGAAGGTGAGTCCCACTTGGACAGGAGAGTTTCTTTATAGCCTTGGTTGGTTGGTTTTTCAAAGTCACGCTCGCCTCTGTCAAACATTCAGAATCCCTTCTATCTTCACATCTTAGGCAATACCTTGGTGGTCAGGAGTATGGTCTGTGTGTCCAAAGGGCACAACTGGTCAGTCTGGGAGAGCTCAGCTCTCGGTGCAGTGGGACCTCTGGGGCAGTGGGATGAGTACACATGTGCCTTTCCTCCCAGTGTGTGGCATTGAGATGACCAGGACACAGCAGCTCAGAGAGCACCAGCCCTCTTCCTACACCATGGCCCAGGTCCTCTCCCCATAAGAGGGCTGTCCAGACAGTAGGGAAGAAGGGGAACTTTGTGGAGGAGACATAAAATTAAGGTCTAATGCAGATATCCTACTAAAGTTGTAGGCCTATTCATCTGCAGAATAAGGGCAATAACGTGTACTTTTTACACCTTAATTCAGGTTTAAAATTCTTTGAAGTGATCTCTGCCTGCATTTGTTTTACCACCTAGTGCTATCATATTTCTTGATGCCTATTCTAACTGAACCAGTCATGCCCTTTTATAAAGCCAACAAATTATGAATATTTGCTATTCGTAGCATCATTTGAAAGACAGCTGAAATGAATTGTCCTGCTGCCCTTAGAAACAAAACACAAAAGTAGGTACACACACCATCACATACTATCATGTAAAAAATACCTAGGGAAACTAGACCTGACCATTTTTTCATTACTGGAGCATAAAAAATAGCCTTATTCTTTGGGAAAACATTTTTAAAACTACAAGAACAGCTCATAATTTTGACTAAACATACTAGTTTGTTGTTTTCCTGTCTTTCTTTTTAATTATATTCATTGCACAAATTTTAATCATTTGTGCATACATAAAAGAAAGGCAAAATTTCTCTCTATGGTCCAACTAGCTGCTGATAGTCATTCAGACTTTTGTTGTTTAAAACAAGGTTTAGGTGCAAAACTTTCTTTTTGTCAACAAGAGAAGAGAGACATTGATTCAGAAATGCAATGTGGTCATGCAACAGTGATAACTGGGCAAACAGAGATCAGGTGACACCTACAAAAATACCTCTTTTGGAAACCACAGCAGTCCAAGAGGGAAGAAGTAATAAACTGTTTCCCTTCTGCTTCTTTGATCTTGGATTATACCAATGACAACAACCAGTAGTAGAGAAAAAAAAACAAGGTCATCCCTAAAGGATACAGCATAAAAAGTATGGGATGATTATGCACTTTCACCCCTCTTAACAGACTTGTAACACAGCAGTTTTAAACATTGTGAAAATAATAATAGAAATAAACCATACAGGCTCCTTGGTTATTTTAATAATCTCAGATAATTTCTTTAAGAAGTGACATTTAAATTGGTTCATAAATGCTGCCAGATAGCTGGTTGCAAACTTTAAAATATTATTTTTTATCTTAGTGTAATGAACTAGGGTTGCTGATTATGGTGGCATGAGTTTGAAAAAGCAGAGGACTCACAGGGAACATAAGACCTTGAACCAAAGTAACAATAATCTTTGTAGCTCCTACGTTACATCATGATTACAGTCAGTTTTCTTTTTTAAAGTTTAAAACTCTTTGGAACAGATTTTCTATTTATTACTAACTTAAGACCTTCCTAAGCAGAAAAACTAAGCTTATGAAAAAAGCCACAGAAACAAGCTTCCTCCATGTGAAATGTCTCACCCCAAATGTTTGAACACTTCACCCATTCAAATCTCTCAGCCACTGCAAGGTGCAGTCATAGGTAAACAGGGGAACATTTCTTCCTCTGAAACTTCCTTAGAAGAGGATAAAAGTGAAATATGAATGAGTTAAGAAATGAGATGACTAGGAGGAAGAGAGGATAGAATACCAAATCAGGAGGTATTTAGCAACAGGATGGACTTACTGACACTGCTGGTCTCTCAAGCCCAGTACTGCCTAGCATCTATACTGTTCACCTGCAGGCACAGATTTATGTTGTTCACCACAGCATACCCAAGAGAGAAAGTTAATAGAGCTCATGTTAACTGCTAACCCAGATTCTCCAGACAGGGCAGCTGGAGCTAAGCACCTTCCAGGCCTCCACAAGCAGAGTGCTCCAATACAATTCTTGCTGATTCTTCATGTGACATTTATCTCACCTAGCTCAAAATGGGCAACAACTGAGCTAACCTCCCCAGTTCATGGAAAGAAACGGCTACTTTACAGACAGGAGCTATCTGACCTAGTTTACATGACTAATTTAAGATCAAATTAACTGTATGCTGGAAGAACGCTGTCCTGTACATTTGCTTTAGAGGGAAACCCTTGGAAGAGTTCCTAGCTTTGGTGCTGCCATCGGCCCTGCAGGTGTCTACATTTGGTCAAATGAATCCTTTTTCTATTATAAAAACAACAAGGCTGTAATGAATCCTTATATCAGAATAATGAGTAATGAGAATAATGGGGAAATTGTTTGTTTTTGTAAAGGGTACATATCTGAATCTAAGGCACAGCTTGGCTTCTGAACATCCATGGATACAGCAAATCCATGGGTCAGTCTGTTTAGCATGTTCTCATGTTATCATCATGCCCCATGAAGCAGAGAGTGGCCAAGGAGAAGCAGTTGACCATGGTTGTAATTAATTGTCTAAATATCTAGCTAAGAGAGATTTAAGCTTACAGTTAATAAAAGTTATGTGCAAAATACCATGTTGATCACTTCTCTTGAGAGTATTAGGAGAAAATTGAGCTATTGAGGTGGGTACAGGACGCAGACCAGGCAGTCAGGAAAAGACAAAGGTTTGGAGACAGATACCAAGTAGGAAGAAAGGAACCCAAATCCTGCCAGCTGCAACAATCCAGAAGGAGCTGGCACCAGACAGTTGGTCTCTCATATAAGTGATTTAGCCCCTGCCTTGTACTTCACCAGAACTGTGAAATGTTAAGGAGGTTCATAACATATTTTTAAAAAATCTTTTATATTTTTTATTTCCACAGCTGCTGTCTTTATTTTATACGCCAAGATGTAGGTTGCCATTTTTAACTTATTCATCATTTTGGACATCTATCACACCCACTCTTTGCTTTTAGCCTAGCAAGACTCATGTAATCCTAAGGTGGATATCTAAACCAGACAGATCACTTCAGTCCATTTTATTTCAGCTATTATAAGGAGAGACATGAATTATAGCTCAGATTTTAGAGTCTGCATTGTAGATATATATAAAGAGGAGTGAGATGAAGAAAAATTAATTTGTACCCTGATTTTTTTCAGTACCAAAGAAAACTCTTTCATATCTTAGCTTCAACAATTTTAAGTTGTTAACTATGTTCAAAGGGAAATTTTTTGCAAGTGATGAGTAACTACTGCATCATTGCTCCTGTATTTTGCTGTCTACAAATGTTTTGTAGACAAATACTGTCTGCAAAAAAATCTGCAATAAGTATGTGCAGGTTTTCCTGGAGAGAAATGGTTTCCTGAATCCTGGCCTTAACAATTAAGCAGTAAAAAGACCCAACCATGAGGAACATTTTGCATTTTTTTGAAAATAAGCCATGTCTGGAATGGACAAGAGAGTTTTCCAGCCATATACAGGACCATTATCTGACAGTTCATGGTTGAAGGTGCATAACTTCATACTTGGATGAAATTCCCAGAGGCAATTTGAGGTAAATAAAATATAGTTTTCTGATACGGAATTTAGCATCTGTCTTTGCTTACCATTTTAATTTGCTTTTTTCTCTTCTAAAGTGAACAAAATGTTTTGAAAATCTACACATTAGCACCACAGAAATGTATTTTTCTTTGGCATCCCATATCCTGTTTCCTTCTTTCTCAAGTTTGCTGTTCTCAGCTTCCCAAGCACAGCAATCCCCCAGCTGCATCTGATAATTCTCATCTCAAAAGTAACAAAAGAGAAAAAAGAAAAACCCTCTGCAAAAATAATAAACTTATTTGCATGCCAAATTTAAAAGAAAAATAAGGAACAGCTGGACTACAGTAAATGATTTTTGACTAGTTTAAGAGAAATCTATACACAATCTTCTCTAAGTATTTCTTCTCCATCTGCAGGAAACCCTTTTTCCTCCATTTCCTATTCCATTCTGATTTTGAATTTGAGAATTATGATAACATAGGAACCTAATCATCAGTTAATCTGGAAAAAAATCCTACATTTTAAGAAGCACAGTTAATTCTAATTTTTGATTTGGTGCTTTCCTCTTCCTTTTTCCATGACAAAAAAAAAAGGCTCTAATGAATCCTTCTATCAGAATAGTGATGAATTTTTCCATGGGGAAATTGTTTATTTTTCCAGAGTACAAAAACAAATCTTAATGTAACTTGAGTTATTTGCATTTAAATTTTTTTGGAACTCAGGAAGTTCTTTCCTATATAAGAAATGCAAGCAAGGAGAGGAGATATCTGATTAGTGGAAGTATATCCAGATTGTCCAGACATCTCAAATTTTTCTACTCCCCACCAAAAAAGCCCAAAACCAACCAACCAAATGGAAAAAAAAAAACCAGAACAACAACAACAACAAAAAAAAAACCTGAAACAACAACTAAGAACATTTTAGAAAAAGGGAAAAAAGGAAGACCCACCAACACATGAATGATATTATTTCAACATCCATGTAAATACACAAACTGGGGTTACTCTCATTAAGAGCTATGAAATACATTCTAGACATTCTTACAGCTCCTGTTGTATTCCAACACAGACCCTACCATTTTTCTCCCCCAGTAAACCTTGAAATAAATATTGATATTTCTTAGGCTCCACTCATTTAAATACTTTAAAAATGGGATTAAATGCATTTTGGAAATATGTAGAATTATACCAGAAAAATTGCTCCAAATTCTTATACTAAGATATCAATGTATATGAAATGTACAATATGTAGATTATTTTTAAAAATGGAAAACTTTATTCACCTAGAATATTTGATGGAATCAATTACCTCAACCCATGGGATCTATGTCCTTCAGGAGATTATAAACTCTGGTATTCACTGAAAAGCTGATGCAACCTATACTTCACACTCTGTCACAATATTACATGATGAGTTTTGTTACTTCTGTTGATTGTTAAATTTCTCAAACAATGAGACTGGAGTATCAGCTCTCCTAATTGGACAACTTATCAAGTGTTTGCCTTTTAGGATGAATATTTTTAAGGACAGACAAAAACCAGTTAAAGCTGCTTACCTTGTAGGATGTAAATATTTCTGGTCTTCAAGCAAAAAAAAAAGAACCAACAGAGGTGTACTTATCTTCAAATGCCATTTGACTGACTGACATTTCTTCAGGCTTCATTATTCACATGTCAAGAAGTAAATAAGTGGGTTTTACAGACTTTATGTTAATATGCACTTGCACTTAATTTACTCTGGCAGCATTGCCTTCTGGAGTATTGCAGGAAAATTTGCAGAAGGATGATGGTAGCAAACCCCTCTCTCCCATTCACTCTCTAACACTCAAACACTTTGGTTTCTTCGATGCTTTCCCTGTGATCTCATAGGATGGGAATTAATTGCAGTACAATAGGTATGAGAGTGCATGTAGATGTCTATATACAATTTCGGACATGTTTACAGGCCTGAAAACATTGACATGAATTGCCCAGTGATATCTATGAGCTTATCTTTATGAGGGTTCTGCATGACCAGAAGAACATTGGGCTACAAAATTCTGAAAATAGACAACAAAAATTAACCTGCTTACCCACAGTGTGAAAGACATGCAAACATCAGAAGTCTCCTACCAAAAGTGGAAGTCTTGGCACTTATATTTAACATACCAGATATCCTTTGGTTATTGTTTAGTTCTTAGTATTCATTCTTCCCTGTTTTTTGCAGCTCTCTTTGTTCTGAAAAGAAGAAAGAGGTTTGGCTGTTCCTGTATAGGAGGGAACGGAGGTGGGGAAAACCATACTACCTGCATCCTGTCCAGTCCAAGGGCAGAAGAAAGTACGTGGCAAGAGTCCCATTTGTTTCAATGCTGCTGGAGTGCAGCCAGCCCAAAAAGAGTTGGCACTGCTCCAGCTCACTTCTAAGATTTGCCTAAACATGGCTTGGGTGCTGCTGAAAACCTGGGAGTCCTGAAAGGGCCTCCCAGCTTTGGAGCACCACTTGGTTCTGCGTAATTCTTTGTTTCATTGGAGTGTTTTTGCAGACAGGTTTGGTTGTTTCATTTGTTTGACTATTGTTTTTGTTTGCTAGTTCAACACTTTTTTTGTAAGTTTAACTTTGGAAAAAGAAAAGTTTCTTTTTGAAAGTGCTTGAGTTAGTAGATGTGAAAAGAATGTTTGGGAGGTGAGAAATCACCTTTTTGTGAAGATCCTTTTCCTTTCTTTGCAGTGTTGAAGCTTTGCCCCATCCTTTGGCATCCACAGGGCAGCCTGCAGCAGTTTCCTCCCACCACTTTCTGTAAATTGTCTGAGTCATGAATGATTTTACAGCAGAAGTATTGGTTTAGAAAACACTAGAATTTTATCAGTTTGAAAAAATATCAGATTTGATAAAATACATGAAAATGTCAATAACATTGCCATCAGGATGAAAGCAAAGCACAGTTGTTTTACAGAACATCAGAAATCTTAAAGTCAATCTTACCTTGCCTTCAGTATTTTATTTGAATTATACTTGTAGTACCATCAGGTTCCAGCCGTATTCACTACCAGCTGAGTCAATTACCTTCCTTGCTAAAACAATTTTCCAATGTTTCAGGTTTTAAAATACGTGATTTCACCAAGGAAACAGTCCCTGACTTCATAGCAAGAACCTTTTTTAAATTACTACACACTCCATTCACCTCCTCTATAAAGAAACGCAATTTAGTGAGAGTAAGTTTGTTAAATTAGAGCAGTAGGTGCATCAGACACTGGTAGGATTCTTTAAATGCTGTGTTATGAATCAGTGCAAATGTATGTATACTGGAAAATTGTCTTTAAATCAGAGATAATACAAACATGCAACACAGCCATATTTACTGTAGAAGGAAAAATATAAACTGTTTATCCTAAAAAGGTTCCTTATCCAATGGGGGGGGGGAAATTTATCTTTAAAAATTCTAAGCAAAATAGGGAAACCTTTGCTGTATTTTAAAAGATTTTTTACACCTGATATCTCACCCTTCTCTGAATTGGAGGTTGAAGATGCTTGAATCTTCTGATCCTGTGTCCCTTGGCAAGCAGGTCTTTTGAGCAAGCACAGATTGCTCTGCTTTGCTACATGTCCAGCGAGTTCCCTTTTATGTCTCCCTGGCCAAGATTGCTCTCAAAACACAAATCAAAGTGACATCACTTGCAGGTGATAAAAAAAAAATCATGCCATGTCATTTTTTCAGTTCTGGCTACTTTCTCAGGGTTTATGCAGGCAGCCAAATATTACTCAAATAATTGTTCAGGGCAGTCTCCAACATGGGCACTGGAAGCCATTAAACCAGGGAAAATCTTTGATTTTGTTTGCAGATTGGAAAAGATTCTCTGCATTTGTCTGAGGTAGCACCTCTGCAGCTGGCAATGAAATGATGCCAGTTCACACCATCTGAAGGCCTGGCTTTGACAGCACTTTGTCAGCCACTTCATCTCTCGATGTCAAACCTTAAATCAGAAACAGCAGCACTGAGAAAACAGCTATGTCTCTATTTCGTTTGACAACCAGACTATGCAGTGTCAGACACAACACCTGTTTGATCTCAGTTCTGGAAAGATTTTTGCTCTTTGTCTTTTTGAAATACTAGGTTTTACCATGGTTTACTGCTTTCTCTATGTGCCATTGTCCAGATCGTGATTTTAACTTGAATTTTATGGAAGAAACAAAGATGTGGCTCCAATCCAGTTAATGATATATAAGTTCTGAATCTTTCAGTGTCTGGATGTGAGATTTGTGTTCAAAAAGAACAGGAATATTTTCTTCATTAAAAATAAAATTCTCATATGCTGTCTTTTCTTCACTAGAAGACAGGTGTCTATTTGATTTGAGCACCTACTGTCAAAATTTTAAACTGAAAACCTGCATGTTGATGCTTTCTAGAGGTTCCTAAAGGCCTGCAGAAGCTCATATTTCTGACATAAATCTTCCCCAGGGACCTAATTTCTGCTTCTGGAGGATTGACTACAGAGAGAAGATGGCTATTAGGAGTCTCCGATTTGACAAGGATCAATTTCACTGAACAGCTTCAGATTCTGGGGAGCTATTTCATGCCAGAAACAATTGTTTAAGTGTTTCCAAAAAATAGTTTTCTCAGAACTTCCACTCATGAGACTTACCAGACATTTCTTCAGCCAGACCAGTCACCTCTCCGACAGCTCATCTTTCAGCACATGGATGAATAGAGTTACATCCAGCTGGTGGCCAGTCTCAAGTGATGTTCTCCTGGGATCATTACTGAGACCAGTTCTGCTTAGTGTCTTTATCAACAATCTGGAGGAGGGGATCAGGTGCACCTTTGGTCAGCTAGCAGATGACACCAAGGTGGGTGTCATTGTTGATCCACCTGAAGGGTGGAGTGAACCAGCCAGGGAAGGCTCAGACTTCCTTCCAGATGGACCTGCTTTTGCAAACAGGGAAGCACTGGTGGGTGATGAGATGGTTGCAGATCATCAGATGGTAGGGATTTTGAGCCTTGGAGAAGTAAGGAGGGGGATCAGCAGGATCAGTGGGCTGAGATCGGTTGTGTGGGGTTCAACAAGGCACAGTGCCAGGTCCTGAATTTGGGTTATGACACCCCCATGTGACTCTACAGATCTAGGGAAGAATGAATAGAAACCCTGGGGGTGTTGGTCAGTGGGTGGACTCAATGATTTCAGACTTCTTTTACAGCTTTAAGGATTTTTGATTCTGTGAGGGTTAAAAAGGTATTAAATGGAAGAAGTAATTTTTGGGGGATTGGTTTGGGTTGAGCCTGACCTTTTTCTTCTCTCAGCAACTTACTCTGTTTTCTCTTTTTCAGTAGTACTGGTTTGCCAGAAAACACAACAGGCAGAGATATCGCTGAGCTTAAAGCTGTGACACCTGTAAAGCCCACAGTCTACCAACCTGCACGAAGGAAAGGTCAGCATTTGGGCAGATTTACTAACACTGGGACAAAATCCCAGCCCTAAACAAACTGCTTGTAACGTTTTTTTTTCTATCACACCAGCTAACCTGATCAAATAAGCCATCTGGGCACTCTGTTTACTGCTGTGCACATCTCCAGCCAGCATCTAGCATCTAATTGTATATAAAGATCTGCCCACTGAAAAGGGACCTGTGCTCTTAACTCATGGAGATTCACTCACTTTTGGATAGCAAATATATAGCCTTAAAATGTGGTACATTCACAAGGTCATCTCTCCACTAGAAGTACAGATTAGCTTAGCTGATTTGCACAAAAACAGTGTCTCCTTTTTTTGCTAGTCTTCATGTACTAGCAAGCAGAAAAATGAATCTCAAATTGTAATATTAGCACTGAGTTCACTACCGAGTGATTCATTCAAGTTGGACACTTCCAAATTAATTTCTAATAACTTTTGAATTTACTTTTGTTTTATTTTTATTTTGTGTACCACCAGCAATCTCTATTTGATATTTCAGTTTGAAAGCAACAGTGATATAAGGAAGTATGTATGGAATTTGCACCCAGAGTATTTTCTTACATTTTTTATCTGCACAATAATAAGTAGCATTTGGGAAGTGCTCACATTATATTAATCTCACAACAGAATCTAACAAGGTGCATGTACCTTGGTACTTCATCACAGAACAGGGAGAGATTTGTACAGAAAAATTCTTCAGTATCTCCCCTTTCTCTGTTGAATTCACATGGCTGAACAGTCTCAGAGCATGCAGCCTGGCTTCTGCAGAACTGGAATATACACTCCAGAAGGTTCCTGGCAGTTAATAGCCTTCCACTTCATGGGACCAGACTACAGTTAATCCAAAGTGTTACCCCACTGCTTCCTTCCCTGCTTTCTTCCTTTCTCCTTCTTCAAAACATGCAGAATAGAGGTATCATGTCCTCAGCATCAAACTGCTTTGCTGTAAAAGTCTGGTCTGTAGGTTGTTATTATTCACTAATAGAGATACAGACACAGCTTTCAGCCAATTTGCCTTTAGCATCTGGCAAATGGGAAGATGAAAAAACAAAATAGCAACAAAGTCACCAAAATGCTGTAAAATAGATTGAAAAAGTGGAAATGTCATCTCCAAAGTGCTATTTACTATGAGATGGAGTTTATTTTCCCTCTGCACCGCAGTAGTTTTGCAATTAAGGCATATGCCTTTCTCAGATAATTCTTTGAAGTATTATAAAAAACATTATTGTTGTTATTGTTAATAATAATTATTGTTTGGGTGTTATTAAATTCTTTGAACTGACTGCCAAGTTTGCCTACTGTGGGGGTAAGGAGGGGAAATAAAAGCATCCTGAAAGTGCAATTCCTTTGAACTGATCTCTGGAGCTTTGATTTGGCGGCAAACACATCCTGCCATCTGAATTTACTGAGAAATGAGCTCTCATTCTGTGCAAAGCATGCCCTTAATGTATGAAGGTACTTTCTGTACTGTATTACTGACCCAGAACAACAGAGGACAAGGAAATTTTATGGTCTCATCACATTTAATAGTACTAAGTTTTACTGGACATGAAAACTTAAGCCTCTATGGGTCTGTGAAATTTTATGGTATTTTTATTAGATGTTGGGAAAAAAATGCACACTGTTTATGCCTTAATATTGCCAGAAGTTTGTGACACATATGCACAACATGTTGGTGTCAGGCTTTTCTGAAATGGCAACCACTGGGAAATAGGGCTATAGTTTTCCACCAGAAAATAAAATTTTCCCTGCCTTTGAGGCCAAGCTGCATAGAATAGTCTCTCGTCTATATCTGCATGTTTGCTCAGATTTTGATCAAGGTGCCAATGTGTAACAGTCACACAGTCAGAAATTACTCCAAAAGTTCTGAGGAACTGTTTGGGAATTAGTTAGAAAATGTGGGCAAAAACCAGGCTGAGCACAGAGAATACATAGTCACAGTGCAATGTTTAGTCCACTAGTAGAACATAGTTTAAGGGGCTGTCTGCCTCTTTGATAAAGTAAAATAATATGTCATCTTTCCAATTGTACTACAAATAAACCCTAATGGAAATACTTGTAAAAGCATAAACAGATATAAAGGTGTCACAGAATTTAATGAAGTGCCCAAATAAAATACTCAAAAGTTGCACTCTTAGTCCCGCAGAGATAATTACAAGCCTAATTTAAGCCTGGTAGGAGTTAGAGGTCTGAATAACTTGTAGTTCTAGACCTTATCTCCCGAGCAAGTCACCAATATTCTTTTGAAAATTCTTCGTGAAGCCCCTAGTTAACAGAGTAGGGAAGGACAGACACTACTAGGTCCCAATACACATTTAGGAACTGGATCCTAAATGACATCTATACCCGAGAGCCTAATGAGACAGCTTTGCAAGAGGGCTGGTGACACCAGCCCCTGAAACATACTTCATTCCACAGCCAGAAACCATCACAATTTCTGAAATGTCTGCTATATTCTTTGGGCAGGAAGAGCAGGTTGAGTTTTGATGAGAAAGCAAATTTCTAGGCAATGCACAATGTCAAAATTTCCTTACTTGCAGCTGATCTCACAGGTTATACCAAAACTCTGATCTAGAGGGAAAGGTGTTGATGGGGAGTTTCTGCTCTAGGATTTCCACACTCTAGAGTTTGCAGGTTTTTTGAGCTTGCTGGCAAGGCGGTATGAGACATCCAGTCCCAGTCATAGCATGGTGCTGAGTTCTCCCATCTGGCATGGGGTGCACAGTGACATGCACAGGGAGACTGTGCCTGAACTCGTTTGATTGTAGCCAGCTGACAGAGCCAGAGCAGCTGCCCTAAGGCTCACTGCCACAAGTTCAGGCATCACTGACCTGCCAGCTGGAATCTCCACAGAACACCCTTCATTCCATGGTGAACCTTCCCATGCACATGTGCAAGTGAGGGCTATAAAAGTAGTGATGAAGTTCTGCTGTAATTTAAATATGAAGTCTTCAGGATCCAGGACCAGGACACTAAAATATATGTAGACACCCTAAAGGTTTAGCAACCTGAGGAATTAATGGGAAAATTATGTGATCTAGTTCCTGAGAAAATGTAATTACTGGATCCTTGGAGAAGGAACAGTAGGACTGAAATTAAACCACCTCACCAAAAATTTGGAGCAATTATGAAGTCTTTGGGAAAGTGAGCACTTTAAGCCAAAAAACATTGCCCAGATCTTCCTTCAGTTTTCATTTTGATAGTGCAATGCTGATTCACAGTAATTTAGTTCTGATTCTAGAAATATAACCTTTTCAAAATTCACTGCAAGGTCACTGGGGACATGGTTTAGTTTTGGACTTGGAGGTGTTAGGTTTATGGTTGGATTTGATGATCTTAAAGGTCTTTTCCAACTCAAATGATTCTGTGATTCTACAATTTTTCACAAAACTGATAGTTGCATGAGGAATAAGCCAAGCCATATGCATGTCAGTCAAGCAAACCAAATCCAGCATACATATAGGGAATTTAACAGAGGGCTTCACTCGACAGATCTGATTTGAAGCTGAGAGCTGTCCTGAATAATTTTGGAAGAAACAATCTCTGAAACTGTCAGCTTCCACACATTAAAAAAAAGAAAAAAATACCTCAGAAAAAATGTTCTGCAGCACTTCATCAGCCTGCTCTTCAGTCATTGACAGGGACAAAAAGCATCAGGGAGGGAAGATGCTTTTCAGCCTTGGCTCATGAAGTCTCTTCCAAAAAGGTGCTGCTGAGGCTGTTTCAGGTGCCTGCTTTGTGGCTGCTGGCAACAGTGAAGGTGACTGAGGAGGGGCTAAAAGTAAGAATGCCCAGGGGAATATGCTAAGTATTTGCTTTGCCTGTCTCTCCAGGGAAGATAACATCAGTACTAATTGATCCAAACATTCACACTGGAAGTGAATGAGATTGAGAGATACACAGGGTGAGGCAAAGTATCCAGTCAGAGTCTGCCTGAAAAGAGTTTTCAACCTTTGTTTTGGGTGTAAAGCATGTATTTGCATCAGGAGCCAGGATCATGATAGAAGTCAAAATATGGGCTGAGGAAAGAGGGAGGAAAGGTGGATGCACAGCTGTGGACACAGTTCCACACCAGCTAAAGCACAGAAACCTCCTGCAGGAACAGAGACTTGCCAGCCAGATTACATGAACAGGGGAGATCCATATACCCATTTACCTACCTTAGGAAGATGTTACTATCACTTTCTTAAGGGAGAAGGAAAAGGTACAGTGTTCCCCCGGGGTGACTATATGGATGGAAGTACCCATGCAGGCCGACAATATGGAAAAGGACCAAATTTGAAGAGGCAGTTCCAGATGAGAGGTGCTAGATGTTAGCTGCTTTATCAAGGAACCACTACAACATGCTAATTGAATGCTCATTTGCCCTCCTGCTCTACAGAAAAGAAGCCAGGAGCTCGTTTCCCAAGGCAGAATCAATTTCTAACAGATATTAAAGTCCTTTTTAAAAAACTCTGTAGACGGAGATTTTTAGGGAAATATTTCCCTAAATATTTCAATATTTCACTACTCTTGGAGCAGATCAGGCCATTATTAATATCTAAACTGAACATCCTAGCTACAGTTTAGGGCCAGTATTTTTCAACCAGCTATACACGAACCGGAAATTATTTGAAACCATTTTAAATTAAATGGATTCTTTTGTCCTTCTTTGGAAGACTCCTTTTCGTGTTTGGACTAAGTTTCCCTTCTGACATGGCTTGGCAGGCTAGTGATATTGAAAGACCAGGCAGAGCAGCTTGCATGTCGCTATACTTAAGAAAAGCAGAAAGAAAACATGAGGAATATATAATCAGGTAGAACATGTATAGTATCTAAATGGACAATCCTCTTGTGCTCCTTCTGCCTGGACTTGTTGAAGGCTCATCCTCCAGGTATTAGAAGAGCAGGGCCATTTTACCAAGTCCAACAGGACTGTGTAGAGAACTGCAAAGACTTGTTTGCGGGAAGGCAAAAATACTGTGAGCATTTTGTTTACCACAAGTCAACTAGCAGTGGCACAGACCTCCAGCTTCACTGAGCAATTGGTGTTCAGACTGCAGAGAGTACTGAGAAGGAAGAACTGCAGCCACCTCAACAGCCTCAGTGAAGACAGAGATGCTCAGGAGTCAAAAGTGCCCAACTTGGCACGTAGCACTATGTGCTGCCTCCATACAGTTAGCATTTCTTCAGGCCAGCCTGATACAATGTAAGCTTTCACTTTGTGGCAGTGAAGGTGGAAGAAGCTGATTTTCTAATGGAACACTGAATAAACCAATTCAATCAAAAATTCTGATTCAGTCAAAATTTGACTGGCTGTCCCACAGGCTTGGGAAATTCATCACAGTCAGCCAATATTTCCCAGGAGTTTTCAAGACAAGGAACATGTTTTTATGAGTCAATGAACTCAAACCTGTTTTAGAAATAGGTTATGTTTCCATCATTTTTGGGAAGGGCAAAGGAACAAAAACAACAGAAGAACAATATTCCAAAATATTATATAGAAGTGAGATGCAGCTGCCTAAATAATTCATGGAAGATGAATTAACATCTAATAAATTCCATTGATAAATTCTTCAGGCATATCATTAAAGATAAGACAGAGTTCTTTGCATATCATTAATGGTGCACAAAATTTCAAATCAGGGGCTGGCTTCATCAAAGACCTAACAGGTAGATAGATTTCCATATAATGAATGCATTTCTATTCATTAAATTCTGCAAGTAGAGAAATAATGAGTGGTGGAAGTGCTCGTTATCAGATACTGATATTTATAGAAAACTGCCACATTGTGGGGGAAAAAAAAAACCAAATCAATATTTATGGAGGACTGTTTTGCTATAAATTGAGAAAAACTTTGCTTTTTGTGTTTTTCGTGTTCTTTGTTTAATTATCCACTTCTGCATTTTAATCAACACAAATGCGCAATGTTTGTTAACAACCAAGTAACAAAAGGGCTTTACTCATTATTCCTCTGAGGAATGAATTCACTTTCTCGTTAGATAACTGCAGTTCCCAGTGCAGCACATATACATTCTGTCCTGTACTTCCTATTTGCTTTGGTTTTCATGAAAATGCTTTTTCGTTCATCCCAAAAAAAGTAGTTGTGACATTAATAAAGGGAGCCTAGACAGATATATTTTCAGGCAGAGAAAAGGTTTTGACCAGATCAGGCTTGAACTTTTTGCTATTCATTTCTAGGGGAAAAAAATGTTGCAACCTTTAGGTAACTAGCTATTGTCATCCAAAGTAAAAACTAGATTATTCAATTAATACTTTACATAGTACAAAAATGTTGGGCCATATCATGGGATTTAAATGCCTATATTCAATACACAGAGACTTAATATTCATGCAAGTAAATCCTGTGGGTGCAGAGTAAAAGGCAAACCATGGTATTTAATGAGATTCCCCATCTGAAAAATGTGGTTATGGCTAAACCTCTTCTCCTTTACAACAAATCTAATATTTGATTTAGGTTAATGATGCCTCTTCTCAAATTAATCTTGCATCTTTAATTATTAAAATCTTCAGCATTACTGAAACCATTCTAATTATTCCCATTGCTCAGTGGTATTAGCAAAAATTATGCTTAAATTTAAAATCACTTTAATGGGGGCCATATTATTCTCATGCTCATTTGACTCTTTAATATTTCACCTCTGAGACAAAAAAGGTTGACTGCAGCTAACATCTCCTTTATTAAAATTATTATCTTTGCATTTTTACCAGCAACTTAATAAGAATAAAAGTAGACTATTCTTAATATATTCTGCCCCTACCTTGCAACTTGCAAATCCAACCCCTCATATTATCTCCTCATTTATGCTTTTTAAAGTTTTACAATTCTAGTGTTCTTTTATTATCTGTTCAGTTTATCAGTGGCAAGATTTTACATACTTTGTCTGGTGAATTGCCATTGAAAAATGAAGATTGCTGTTTATTTCAGGTAAATAAAATTCAATGTGAGTCTGAAATATAGAATATTTTTTCCACTGTTATTTCAATAGGTCAGAATATAGTTTGAAAATATAATTTCTAAATGCAGTAGAAGGAGAATGAAAAAGAGAAGAGAGGAAAAGATTTTAGAAAAGTTCTTATTGCTTTATATTTAATCTATTCATTTTTATCATCTGAAACATGCTTGAATTTTAAGACGTGGAATCTCCTTTTAGCATATTTTATTTTAGTATTTTTGTCTCATGTGGGGACATACTACTGGTTTCAAAAGTCAGGTTCCGTTCTGAATTTCTTTGCATTTTGGAATTTACAGCTAGCAACTCCCAGTAATGAGTAATTCAAAACTTGATTCTCATCACACTTAGACTGAAGACCTTCCTATGCAGAAGAAATCAGTCAGCATTGTGGCACTGTTCTGGCACTACAAGATAGATATCCATAATCTTAGGACGTATTTGCTGGGATAAGGATGGACCTGACTGTTTATAGGTGAAATATTTATCAGTACAGTAAAAAGCTAAGCAGTTTCTTCATGAAAGTGGAACATCCTCTTGACCAGGACGGAGTTCATGGATTTCATTCTACATGACAGATTCCAAAATCAAGCAGGTTTCCTATGGCCAGTGTAGGCTCACTGAAACAGTTAATACAGCTTATACATTGACTGTCTTCTTGAGGAAATTATATACTGCCATGAAATGTTTGAACTACAAGAGCACATGTCTGGCATCTCTGGGCACAAGTTAGATACCATCATCTTGGAAAGATGTGAACTAATGTCTATAACTGCCTGAAAAGCAGGAACTGGACAAGGATTACTTCTGAGGGTCAGTCATTACCAAGCCGCAGATTTCTCTCCAATTCCTTTTTTTCCTACTTCCCAACTGACTGCTCCTTGGGCAACATGTATTCTTCACTCTCCTACACGCTAAACTCACATTTTAACACAGGTCTGTGAAGTCATTTCAACTCCTGTAACTTGTGTCCTCTTAATGTTAAACTGAACAGGAGGAACATGGAGTTTTCCTTCCCCTGGGCTCACTCTCCAGAGAGGAGCCCTGGTGGGGGTGTCAGCTGGCACCATTGTGATTGAATTTTCATTAATTGTATCATTATGTGCATGTCCACAGTATCTGGTATTCTGCAAATTAATTAGAAACACATCAGGCTTCAACAAAAGGAGCAATACCCTCCTCTACTTGCCTCATCATAACCTCTTTCTTAAACAGATTAAATCCTTTCCTAAATAGATCAAATCAAGATAATAACTTTCTTGGGGAGCATTGCCTTGAGTAATCAGATTTCTCAGGGGAAGGTACTTATAATTAAATATATCAGGGCTGGACCTCTATCTGACATTCACAGTTACTAGTTCTGTAGCTGAAATCCATTGGAATCAGGATAATTAGCAGGTTTCTGAGCTACAGCAATCTGGTTTCAAAAATATTTCATTTGTCTGGAGCTTTGGTGGAAGGTTGTTTTGTTTTGTATTGTTTGTTTCAAAGATAAGATATACCTTGTTGACAAGAAAAACTTGGCAGCTCTAAACTAATTTATTCATCGCACATTAAACATTGCCTTGTATCTGAGAGCTGAGAAAACATGTAGTGCTGACGTGAATGAGGAAATGGTAGTGCTCAGAACTCATTTGGGACTGTCAAAAAAATATTATCAGTGTTGCTGCAATAAAGCTGGTCACATCATCTAACAGTGGTTCCAAAATGTTTGGAGGAGCCCATAAGGTCAGACATGGGGCCTTTCCTGGATTTTTCTCACCTTGGGTTTGGCTACAACCCAGTTCTTGACACCTGGATCTCTAACAACACCTGATCTGATACACATTTAAAACTACCTTTAATACAGTTATTAAATATGGACTATTGATTTGGGAGACTATAATAACATCCCTCCCTGTCTTGTCAGTGCATATGTATGGGGTCCAAAGAGAATTATTGATCCTTTAAACTCTAATAGGTCTTGCATGCTTATGAACTCCTTCAAACATATATATTGACCTCTCTGTCTGCACTTTGTATATTTGAATTATTCTTAGGAAACCTTTAAAACATGAATTATTGACGACTAAATACATCACTGTAGAACCACTGGAGATCTCAGTCACTTCTGTCAGAACAGCTGCCTTGAATGCATACTGAGACCCTCTCATTTAGGCCTTCTGTTTCAATTTTTCAGCAGAAATCTCAAGTATAGGACAACTGCTGACTCCTCAAGATTTGTGGTCTCTCATTGATTTAATGCACTGTCACATGCAAGTGTTAGGTGGAGTTCAGCACACTAAAAATAACTCATATGTGATCACAAGGAATCACTCACTGCCAGTTTAATAACAGTAGAGAATGATGTGGTAGTTATCGACGAACTTGGGTTAAGAGCAAGAGTTCAAACTCTTGGCCGTGTTCACTAGGCAGGGAGGTTTAGGTGTGGCTTATCCCTTTAGGGCTCCCTATGGGCTCTGCTGTGTGCACAGCCTTGGTTGTTTAACCCTACAGCTGCCAGCTGGGACAGGACCTGCAAAGACATTCACTCATTGCGTTTTAGTGCAGAAGATTAAAAAAGGGAGACTTCTCCAAAAAGTGTTTCAAGAAAATAACTGTTATTCTACAGATTTGAAACATTACTTCCTTTTGTTTCTGGTGCTTTCAAGACTTTTTGGGTCCAGATTTTCTTCATGTGAATGTTACTGGAGTCGTGCTATTTCAGCAGCAGTCTGCAAGCCAGTTGTTTACAAATTATTTTGTATGTATCCAAATCCAATTTCAGTTTCAAAAAGACCCACATTTTCATACAAAATTCTGAGCATTAAGTTCTATTTGAATTCCCATGTCAATATAGACTTTCTGTGGGAAAAAAAAAACCTGCACAATCTTTCCTGAAATTCACATTTTAAGAAAAGATCAAATCTGACAACCTTTTTGTTTAATGAAAAATTAAAGTAAAACCTTTAAATAATGTCTATATTTATTAAACGCAGCATTTCATTTTTTCTTCAAAACGATTTTTGGGAAATTAAACTGGTTTATGTAAAAGAACATTAAAAATACAGAAGTACTTAATGGTTATTTTTTGAATGAAACCGTTTCAACATTTCTGAAATGCATTGTGTGAAGCCAAAGATTTTTGCAATCTTATTTCAATGCAAAATTCAAATTTGTTTTGTTCTGGTTGTGGACATTTTCCCTCTATAAAGAAACATAAATGTTAGCTATTGCTAATATTTTTGTTATCACAACACAAATCTATTTACCAATATGCAAAACTGCTCATCCAATGAAGCATAATAACAGAGGAATAGACTATATTTTTCTGTCTATTTTTCACATCCTCAAATGGATGCAACCACCCTGAATACAGCAATTGCCTAATTTTTGCACACATTATCCACATTTTAGACCCTGTCTAAATGAATAAAACCTCCTACATCCAGCTTCATGAATGTGTAGAGTCACCTCAGAACTGTGTCCATGAAGGCTGAACAGCGTTTTGAGAGCTACCTAATCCCTAAAACACAAAACATTTCTCCAGTTCATTAAATACATGTCCTTTTCTGTTACACCCAGGGGCAAGTTATGGAGCTAATATGCACTGTTCTGACCTCTTGAGACTGAAGGATAAAGCTCTTCCTTTCAGAAAATGAAGATTGTGAAAGGAACAGTGCAGAAGGAAGCAAATCTCACTTTGCATTAAGCACTGTCAGTGCCCTCACTCAGAACATAATAACCATGTGCCTGGTTGCTCACTTTGCCTGAAGAATTTCAAAATCTCTGAGGAGACCATCTTAAACATTGTGCCAATTCCATTCCAGTGCTCCCTGCTCGTTTGAATTCCCCAGCAGCACTTGCACCTTGCACTGACCTCAGAGATTCCCTGTCTAAGCTGCAGTAAGTGGCATCCTTTGGGAGGACTTGTGCCTCTCCTCTAACAACTTTATCTAAGGATTATTTGTTTTAAACTGCTCATACATTTCTTGGGCTAGGGATTGAGGTTTGGCCTCTCAGCTCCCCTATAAAAGTCCCATTCCTTAGGGTACTTCAGAAGCTTTATTTTCTGGTTTGGTGACCGAAATAACCCCTAACCCCTGAAATGTTTACAAACTAGAAAAAAGTGAGCATCTCTAAACAGTCAATAGCATCCAAGATAGTGGTTAGCCCCTCCCTGCAGATAGCTGTGGACTGTTAGGAGGAGAAGGAGTTGCCCTATCTCTCCCCTCTTTGATGTCAAGAAACTTATTTAATATGGTATAAAATACAATTGTTCCATATAAAAAGGCCTTGTTTTGAAGGAAAGTAAGTACATTTCATGTAAGCCTAAATCCAGGGGGTGTCTATGGAAAGCAAGAATGAAGTGAGTCTTCTGTGTGATCTGCACAGGAGACCTTGATGTCCCGCCAGATACAGGTAAAAGTCCATTAGAACTTTCATGTTAAAAACTAAAGCACCCAAGTGTCTTCATGGTAAAGCAACATTCAAGCAGAAGACTTTGGATTGCAGTTTTAGAGGTATCTAAATTTTCAGTATACTTGTTCAAACAGATTGGTGTGTCTTTGCTCTCATAGAAAAAAATCTTCATTACAGACAAGTGTTAGAAATTATTCTGTCCATATTCAGTCTTTTCATTGGGAATTTAAGCCACAACTTAGTTGTATTCACTCATTTGAGATTGGTAGGTCCTGCAGAATGTGCCAGTAATTTAGGCATTCTCCCCTTCCAAGTTTTAAATACATTTAACTGAAAAAAAACTTATCTCTTTCATCTCTTATTAAATGTGAGAAATCTGCAGAGTTTTTGATCTTCCCAGTAAATGTAATTCATTTTTGGTCAAATGCCAAAGCAATATTATTTAAACATTTTTGTGACACCTTAAATATGCACAGCATTTTATAGAGAGTAAAGAAAGAGTACCAAATTATGTGAAGTCAAGGAATGTTGCTCCCTGGATGTGCTCCCATGTGAATAGCCCTTGGTGGGGTAAATCAACCTCAAGGGTGAGCAGAATGGTAATTGCACAAAATAAAGTTACCTGAGAAGCTTTCTTTTTTTTTTGTGTGTGATGTTCTGTAAGTTTTCTGGCCTGGGACAGAATTCCCTCATGTGTACAGCAGACAGGAGAGGACAGCTGGAATATTCTTTGGTCTGAGGAATCAAACAAAGAAATACATGCTGAAAAGTTTTCCCAGGATGTTCAAGTTTCCCACATCCCGTGCAATTGGCAACAAATCTGAGGCAAGTTCCAGGGGAACCCCTCTGGCGTTACTACTGATCACTGGGCCCATGTGGATAAAATACTGCATTTTGCCCTGCTTCCTGTGCCAGGCACAAACTGGCCAGCAAAGCATCATTCACCTCTGGGAGGGGCCTGTCCCTCTAATGGGGCCATGCACATCCCCGAAACCAGACATGCTTCCAGGCATACTGTGGCTGCCTGCAACCTTGGGACTCAGCACCTTCTTTTCACCAGGTGATCAAAAGCCCCACTGTGAGAGCCTAAACCCCAAGCTCTGAACACTGTTTAGGGAAAGCTATGATTGAGTTTGAGTGAGAACAATCAGAAGCTGTTCCTAACATGCCAATCCCCAGCATAGTGCTAGAGCTTGCTACACCAATAGCTGCCTTCTGTCCTTTATCACTTCTTCATCTCACTTTGCTCTGTGGCATCACAACAAATTTCTGTGCAAGAGAGTGTCACAAAAAATAGAAAAAACAGTCTGGATTAGAGCTCTTCATTTGTCATTTGCCAGCAGGAAAATGTGGGGCCAAAGCCTTTGTGGAGCAAAGTTATTACTCCCATGTAAAGAAAAATCTCTGGAAAAGAGACATCCTGGGACCAAAGTGTACAACTTTTGTGGAGGTGCTGGCAATGCAGCTCCACCGGCAGCAGCACCATGAGTCTGGGCCAGTATCAGCAAGGGGGAGCTTATGGGTACATCTGGTCCTGCACACTGACAACTGACTGAGTCCTGGGGAGAAAGGTGAATGACATCTGGAAATCGATGGGAAAGCTTATGCATGCAGCAACGCTTTCACCAAAAAGCAGAAACTGAAGGGAGCTAGTAGGAGGCTCCTGCAGCATGTTCACATGGCACAGCTACATCCCTTTGCACAGGAGAACCCAAGTCTGCTACAGCTACAGCTAACTTACATTTTAACTTTTACCTCCTTCCCTGTTACGTTCCAGCAGATAGCAGTGTACTGTAGATCCCCAATTGCATATGTAAGTAATCTGTAATCTATCTGTAGGGCATTTCCCGGGGCTTAATGACCAGCAGGGATGAAACTGGTGGCCTGAGGTGAAGCCAGCAGCTGTTAAACACACTTGATCCTTTAACCACTTGAATGCTGCTTAGCATAACATGTCCAAGGGTAGGACACATTATCAGATGTTTCCCTCCATGTCAGACAAATCATTCTGACTCAAAAAAGAGTTGGGTCTGATGCTTTAAAGAAATGCTACTGCATCTCCCACAGCAACCCTGAAACTGAGACAGAGCAGAATAAAGATTCACTGAAAATGCCCTGTGCTATACTCATTATTGCTGTAATAAAACTGAAGTGCTAGGTAGGGGAATACCTAGAGTAGGGCACAGTTATGCTGCAGTAAATAGGGAATTACACTGTTTAGACAACACAGTTTCACCACTCTGAAATCAGATGCAGTCATTGTTGATTTGCTTGGGTGCTATTTTCATAATTTGCACTACCTATGCCTAACTGCCACAGTCACAGGTCCTGTTGCCCTGGGATCTGACCACAGAATAAAACCCTGGTTCCTGCCCCAGAGAGCTAACAGTACAGTTTTAACAATCCTTTGCTGAACATCT
This sequence comes from Lichenostomus cassidix, assembly GCF_008360975.1. Lineage (NCBI taxonomy): Eukaryota > Metazoa > Chordata > Aves > Passeriformes > Meliphagidae > Lichenostomus > Lichenostomus cassidix. The sequence goes on along the minus strand of NC_139480.1, from coordinate 35,346,481 downwards.
CCAAATAATTAATTCACTGTAATCTACATTAGCCATTTCAGTTTACCTGAATTATCTTACAGCACTCTGCCTAGCTGATAATCATCATTACCTTTTAGAGTAAAGTGCAACCAGCAGTAACTTTGCTTCATGGAGCTTTGAATAGCTGGAATGTTAAAGAGCTTATTAAAAACAAATTGCCAACAGAAAATTATATTCCACACTATCACTTCTGTTAGAAAAAAACCCACTATGAAATAGCAATGCATAAAAAAGGAAGATTTACTTTCCTAATGCCTGAGTTTAAGTGGGAAAAAAGGCCACATAATTAAACTTTCAATGCTTCTGGTGGAATATTTAGATCTGAAGTTAGCACAGGAGACAACAAGCTAAATTCTGATCCCAGCTGATGTAATTTTAAATTCTGAGCATCTCCACTGAACTCAGTGTGATTACTCAGAATTTGCACAGGTGATAATTGGGCCATAATCTGGTCCCTATATACGTGCATTTCCTACATGACATTTCAGAAAACTTATAAAAGCTTTTTCACCATAAGATTAAAGACCCTGGGGTATCTCTATTTCACATGTCAAAGCCCACATTGTTTCTAGGCTCAGAAGTGATCTGGCATAAATTCAGCCTCGGAGCCAATGTCTATAGCCAAGTTATGAAACTTTGTAAATTATGGCGATGTTAAGGGTGGATAGTGGTTTTGCCATGACAAGCAAGGAGAAGGGAAACTGCAAGGTTTCCTGTGCAGTGATTTTAATCATTTTTCAAAAGGACACTTCTTTAAACTCATTAGTTTTTAAATTCCACTGAATTTTAGCATCTTAATGCCAAAGGCATTCTGACAAACAAAAAGAATAGTCACGTCTAATTTTGTTTTATTTGAGCCTTTGTAGAATTATTACCAATTTTAGGATCAGCTCTGCTATAACAGCTTAATTTTATGTTTATACAGCCATAAGTAGAGTTCCTGCTGTTTGCTATGGTGCACTTACAGATCTTAGCTCCTTGGATTTCAGCTAACAATCAAGCTCATATTTGTAAGGACCTCATAGTGCTGTTTGTTTGTAGCTGTATACAGAGCTTCAGCCCAGGTCTGAGGCTGTATGAAAAGGTTAAAGTGAGAGAAAAGAGGTTTAAAATTCCTCCATTCTTTTCCTGTGAAGGAACCTATTGGGTTATTCTATCTACATCCACACACTGGACCTGCCCACTGGAATGAAATTGAGATCATCTCATTGCCTTCCTAAAATGAACAGTGCTGTCTCCCTCTGAGATGTTCAAGGTGCTCTCATTCACCCAACTTCTTCAAAGCTTCTGCTTAGGTCAGGACCCTCTGCAGCCAAGCAGGCTCTCTATGCTTTGTTCTCAGTATAAGCTATGCCTGATCTGTCACCAGAAAGCCGTCCATTTCCTCAGATTGGAAATAGGAACACCCCTGCAACTTTTCTTTTTTTCAGGGCTTTTTACTTCTTTGAGGAGACACAATAAATTCAGGGAATTATTCAATTTATTTTATTTCAAGATGATCCTTATCATCCTCTCAGAATGGCATTACAATTTTAGGTAAGCAGCTGCAGCTCAGACCTACATTTTGGCTCTCTGACCTGATGTCTACATACTGGAGAAACTGCTAGAAGTTATATAGCTCCAGTCTCTCCTAGTGATTTTATCCTATAATATTTCACAGTTATTGTTAAAACCTGCAAAATGCAATGGAATTGCACTGCAAAGGGACTGAAAGAGCTAGTAGACTAGAAAATTAAGGGTAGGTATCACACCCCAAAACAGGACGAATGTTGTGTAGTTTCATTTTGCCATTTCTTTTTCTCTTTGTGGGGTCTCTTTCTTTCTAATTTCCCTAATGAACCTACACCAGGTGTCTGAATACTACAGAGACTCAAAGAACACTGCAATTTCCCCAGTACATACTGACCTGATACTGTGTTTTAAATATAGTCAGCATGGGAAATAGTAATTGAAATCACTAGAAATTAATTGTTCTGGTTTTAGGCAGTAGAGAGGAAAATTATTATTGGATATAACAGAATGCAGAACAACTCCTGAAAAAAGGTACAGGTATGTGTACTAAGTGATTTCTCTCTCTTTTGTCAGCAGAATTATTCATTACCAAAGAAAATTTACATTTTTAATCAGTTCTCATGGCTATATTGTGCTTCACCAGCCATCATAGACATGCCACAGATACTTACACAGGTGCTTACTCACACAATAGTTCCAAGTAGCTTTAGTGGGACCATTCCAGGAACATACTTTTTTTTGCAGAAGAGTACACAGGAGTGTACCAGAGCTTGCCAGATTGGACCCACATTTATGGTCAGAGCTTTGGATTCACTAATGCAGAGAAGAAAGGTTCAACCTACCTCCCGTTGCTTAGAAAATCCTTATCACAAAAAAAAATGCTTACCTAGGGAAATGAGAGGGTATTTCCATTGTAGTCCTCAACAAGACACAAAACCCCCCTGAAACTCTCAAGAAAACACTCCTGGAGAGTAATTTTTTTTAATTTTCTGACCCACCACACATACTCTGGGCTCTGTGCTTGCCATCTGCTGCCACATCCCCCTCTGCCCCATGGCCATGTGGAAGAAGGTTGTGGCTGTTCACCATCTTCTGCCTAGCAGACACTCCAGTCTCAGAAAAGTGCTCTGTGATTGTCTTCAATAAAAGCCAGTGTAAATGCAAAATAAATTTAGACACAGAAGTAAGCTACATCTAAAAATTACCTTGATTCATCAAAATAAGGCTGACAGAGAACTGCTAAAACTGATCTTCTCAAACCAGCAATTAAAGTTTTATTTTGTCTGCAAACACACTTATTAAAGTATTATGCAAACTACACACATTTTACTGATTATCATGATAGATTATATTACAAATTTTTAGGGTAAAATACCCAACATAGACACAAAGAGTGGATTAGTTAATCATATTGCTGAACTTGTAGAGATTAATCTCCTGCCATGGTTTTATTTGGAAGTATAAGGCTAAATTTCCATATCAAAACTTTCGATTTCCAAAGCACAATAATTAGCTGTGAAATATGGAGGACAATTATATCCCTTCCTTCTCCTTTACTCTGTCTTTGTGTCTGAACAAAAAACAAACAAAAAATAAATGTTAAATATTGCATGCCTTCAGGAGAAATGTGTAGATTTTCATGAGAAATACCTAGCATGTAAAGACAAAGACCAGGTTATAACAAAAGCTTTAATCAGATGAGAACTGAAATAGTACATTCCAGGTCAATGGGAAATTTTGTATATATGTATGGCTAAAAGAATTTTAAGAGTAGGGAAGAGGATAAGGGAACAATTGAAACAAGTGAAAATAAGGAAATACATTACATAATGAGAAAAAAGAGAAATGTTTTTTAAAAATCCACATTTTACCCATGACACTACCGTTATAGAGTAATCCTACTGCCTCCTATCCAGGGTGGATGGACCCAGAGTAATTTTGTTGTTTCCTTCCTTTTCTGGGATGGTAAAAACTGGTCCTCCTGATGAGGACCACAGAGGGGCCTGGGGTTATTACCTATTTCCTGTCACTCTCACAAACTATCCCCAAAACTAGATGTGTATCAGTGCTATGTGGATGTGCATCTGCTCATTGGGCAGGACATCTGAAGAACACACTTGTTTTAGGGCATCCTCAGCTGGTTCTCCAGTGTTGCACCATTTGGGTTGCTCGGGAGGAAGGAAGCAAATCCAGGTGAGCAGCTCTTACTCAAGGCAGCCAGAGAGGCAGAGGTCTTTCTTGGTGCTCTCTCCATGCAAGATGAGACCTCAACCTCTAAATCTGTAAAAGCTAAACTAAAGTTGACCTCATACTCACTTGCATGATCTTGATGCAAAGGTAGAGAAGTTCTTAATAGGCTGTGTGCAAATTACACTTTTACATTTGGGTGGGTAACATCCACAGGGGTCTTGGATTTGGCAGAGAATAGTGAATGGCATTTTCTTGGCTTGCAGCAATTTCTCCACCTAATGTTTTGTCATATTTCCTCTGAAATGCTAAAAATTAATACCCAGTATGGTTTTATTTTTCCTAGGACTTCTGAATCTATGAAATAAGTGAAACATGAGTCATGAATACAGTCAAAAAAGAGACACATGCTGTTTGTGGGTTTTGTTAGCACTCTGATCACTTACTGCAGTTTAACACAGCTGATGGTCTCAGGTTGCATTTCTTAGGATAGAAGCTTTTACATTACAGATTGCAAGAACTCTTCTGACAATCTTCCTTCTTTCCCTGAAACAGATATTGTGCAAGCACAATGGAGAAGGCTTTTTGTGTCTATTCTTTCAGTCTAAACTGTGTCTCCTTTATTATATATTCCCTTTCCTTCTGCTTTCCTTCTACTACCACTATTTTCAAGAATAATAGGGGTTTTTAAGCTTGAGTGTTTTGTTTTTTTGTTTGGGGTTTTTTAAGCTATTTCTAATAGATCATATTTGCTTTCCTGCATTGAAATAAAAGATAAGGAGATTGAGAGATGTAATTCTGCAGCTCAGAGTTATAAATTAGTAATTAAAGCATATTACTTTTAAAACAGAGTAAGTTACATGAAAAATATTACATTAAATGCAGAGGAAGGCTTTTTTCTTAGGAAGAGTTACCAAATAAAGCGGTAGACTTGCAGAAAAGAAAACATGCTTGATCCATGTTTCTTCTGATGGCAAAATATGCTACAGGTTTTTTAGAGTTGGTTTTAGAGTTTTGTTTGTTAATGACATTGTATTTCATTTCCTGTTAATTAGAAATTGTATCATATATTGAATTTATACTAGTAGCACACAGAGCAATAATAAAATGTAATTTGATTTCATCAAGGAAATAAATGAGAATTTATAGTCTGGATCATATCACGACTTCCAAAATTTGCTTTGTATAGATTACGGAAGGTGTTGTTGGTTTGGGTTTTAGAACAGGTGGAGTGTTTTGATTTTTTTTCTTTTCAGAAAGGCTGATTTTGCATTTAAATAGAAACCACTTCAAACTACCTAGCATTTCAGTGCAAACTGCATTGTCTTGTGGAAAGTATTTTATGCCTTATATTTTGAAAAACTCTGTTTGAGAGGTCAACTCCCAGGTACTGCACCTAAAGCCTGCAAGCAAGGGAGCTGGTACAAAAAGGGTTAGATTCCTCAGAGAAAGAAAATTCTTAGCCTGATTGCCTTTTTAATTTGCTCACCTGCAGCTAAACATGTTCTAAATGCACATTACCCAGGGTGAGTTTAAGCCATGCCTATCCTGAATGCTGAGAACCCACTTTAGCAGAGTTCTCTGCTCAGACTAATGTGCTCAGTCCTGGATCTGTGGCCTCAGCAGAAAATGACAGTGAGGTCTGTGGGCTTCTTGTGGTAGATGAATGATGTTACTGAAATTCAGTAATCTATTAGAAAAAGGAAATAGGAATAGTTTATACTGCTATTCAGCCCTCAGCCCTTCATCAATTTGCTATTTTAGTTTTAAAAATGTCTAATGAAGGAAAAGATTAGGGAAGCAGTGAATCATTACCCCTGGTCTGCTCAGTAGGGCCTTAGGAGAAGGAAATATTATTGGCTATACCTTAACAAAGCAAGAGAGAAACAACTTTCAATCTTTCCAAAGCTATTTAAAATACATGTTTGTACTCATACAATATTTATTATTTAGATTTAGCACCACAGTAGCACCTGATGATATTAAAGGTCAGAATCCTGAAGTGCTGTGCATGGTAACAAATACACCATAGGAGGCAATTCTTTACTTGAATGCCAGTCTAGGATGTCTCTCTCTCTCTCTCACACACACACACACACAAAAAGTTGTGTAAGGGGAAAACAGATGTTGAAGAGACTTATCCATGCCCACAGAAATTGGGAAATCTATGGCAGAACCAAGAGACTCTCCAATCTCCTGGCTGTTGATGCTCCACCTTTTTGAAATTTTTCAAATACTATTTTGTATGTTCTTTATAATGTTCTAGGTTTGTTCAAGGTTTAAAGAAAAAGCCTTGCCTGTAAGAGGGTTAAAGGCAACAGTCTCACTGTGCACATGGCTCCAGCAGCTCCTACTGTTTCCATGGACACACTAGTTAACATCTGACATTTTTTGATGATGACTTTATTACAAGGTTATTTCAGAGAAAACTGGAAAGGTGACAGGAGAGGAAAGTTGGTGCTAGAGAAATACAGATTCTGTGAAACCCAGAGGAGACTACTGATTTATATGGGGTATTTATGCACCCAAGGAAAAGATAGAATTTCTTTTATATGTTATAAATATTTTCATAATTTCCCTTTCATCTTCATTGTATTCTGCCAAAGTATTTGATATGAGCGTTTGAGCTCTCAATTAGCTGTAAAAAATTAGATATTATCTTGTCATCTCATTTTTAATCTCTTTTGATTCTGTAATTTGCAAAGGAAAAAGAAGCAGTACCTGAAGTAAGCTCCTGGCAGTGGCTGCAGCCTTTAATGGCCTATGTTCACAGCTATACCCAGCCTCTGATTTCTTCACTGTCATCATTTACCGCATCAAAGGGACAGTTAGCTTGCTTCTGCTCTGTTCAAAAAATCAAAGCAAGTTCATTAAATTATCTATTCGTGTTCATGACAGTTTTTTTAGATGTCTTACTTTAAAACCTAGTGGAAAGTAGCTTGCTTTGATACAAATAGCACTTAACGTGCTCCAAGAAAATTAAAAGGATATTTTTTTATAAAGTTGTTTCTTGCATCTCAGACTGAAATGTGGTGTCATTCCCAAAATGGTGAAAAAATGAACATTTCACATCACTTTCCAAAACAAATAAAACCTCACTAACACCTCTTTTGTTCCTCTAGGACAAGAGATGATTCATGAGACCTTCAGACAAGAGCCTCAGAGCAGTCTTTCAGTACCTGAAGGGAACCTACAAGAGAGCTGGAGAGGGACTTTTTACAAGGACATGTAGTGACAGGACAAGGGGGAATGGCTTTAAACTGAAATACTTAGGTTGGATATAGGACAAGATTCTTTCTTGTGAAGGTGGTGAGGCACTGGCACAGGTTGCACTGAGAAGCTGTGGATGCTCCATCCCTGGCAATGTTCAAGGTCAGGTCAGACAGAGCTCTGAGCAGCCTGGTCTAATGGAGTGTGTCTCTGCTCATTGCAAGGGAATTGAAACTAAATGATCTTTACAGTTCCTGCCAACCCAAACCATTCTATGATCCTATGGCATGGTTCTGTGACACACAACTCATTGCTCTGCTTTGCAGAACCTCTGGAAGTAAAGGAAATGTGAAAGTAAATAAAGTGTCTCCATGGTCATGGATAAATGAAGATCATCTGCTGAAGACAAGGAGCTGCTCCTGAACCATTAATATGAGCACACTAAAGTAAAAATCTAATTCTCAGACAAACCAAACTGCAGCCCTGATTACCTCAATTCTCATGTGGCTATGGGCTTTGAAATGAAAACTTGACTTGAGACGTAAACATCAAATATGGAGGTTTTTCACAAAGTACCACTATGGATGTGGACATCTCCACTCAGTTACTCTGATGGTATATCTTTTCATTAAATCACAGATTTTTCAGGCTGCTATAAGGATCTATGTCTGATTTAAACTTTTGGGGAAAAAAGGTAGCAATTTTTTATTAAATATTTTAACAGAAATATTTCAGATCCTATTCCTTATCTTCTGCAAAGAAATAGTTTGTGTCCACTTCTTGTAGGGGCATTGTAAAACTCTAATATTTGGCCATGTATCAAATAAAAAATGACACATCAGAATGATTAATCTCTCAGATAAAAAATTACTTTTCTTCAAGAAAACATTCCTACGTACGGGTCAGTATGTAAAATAATTGTATTTATATGATAAGATCAAAGACTGAAATTTTCAGTATGTTTATAGGTGGATAATATCATAACAATGACAGATGGATAATTTTATTTTTTGTAATTATTTTATCAGAGTTTTTCTTTCCTTCAGCCACCTACCTGACCTGTTCCTATTTCCTGCCTGCAATATTTTCTTTTCATGGCTATATGAGGAAATCCTGTCAGCTATCCAGCCTGACCAAGGCCCGGCTTAGTAGAGTTTGTAGAAAGAGAGGAAATAAAAGGACAATGATTATCATTTTAATATGTGTCTAAGAACCAGGTGCATTCAAAAAATGTAACAAGACTGATTTTTTTGTTGGAGTTACACCCCATTCAGGAGCAAAAGTAAAAAGCATGGTAGGAACCCACTGATGGATGGGGAAAAGGCTCCAGGAAGAAATGACAGGTGTCTTTTTATGTTACAAAGACAGATTGCAGGAGTGCACTACTGCAGTACCTGATTGTTTGACAATGGATTTTCTAAGTGCTTGAAAATTTACATTATAGTTTACATTATTTGCAGAAATTCTCTGATTTGTAAGGATCCAAGGGGGTTAGTGCTCTAAGCTAAAGGTCTTAGGCAGTTTACTTCCAAAGTGGAGTACAAAAATCATTACCTATTCCCTACCTTCAAATGGTAATGTGTATCTTGTAGTTTTACTACCCTGCTCCTTCATCCTCCTAATTCGTCTTCACCCATTCTGGCCACATCAAGATCTGCTCTAGCTCAGCTGGCCAGAGCCTGGTGCTAATAATGCCAAGGTTGTGGGTTTGATCCCCATATGGGCCATTCACTTACGAGTTGGACTTGATGATCCATGTGGGTCCCTTCCAGCTCAGAACATTCTGTGATGTTTCTGTGATTCTAGTGAGCCAACTGGCCAGGACAGAGCCCCAGTTATTGCCCTGCAAATGCCAGTATCATTTTGCTGTTAAAGACCCTTCTTGACACAGCTTTACAAGCACTTTCATGAAACCAGTGCTTTCCCAGGCAAGGGACATTAGTAGCCCCAAGCTGTTCCCAGTAAGCAGTTTGGATGAGATCTTTCTGCTTTAGGAAAAATGAGTTTAGCAGTATGATACTGGTTATGCCACTTGCACTCAGGGCCCAGGAAAAGGTCCTGGACCAAATTTTCTCAGTCACTGAAAAGGCTGAGAAAAAATATAAGCTGTTGACATTGAAAAATGAGATAAGGGAGTCCCAAACAGCTTCCATAGGCTCTACTCTTTCCCCCAAGACCTTCTCTCTGATGACATTTTTGCAAAAATAAGGAACATGGAAACTTCATTTCACCTGTAAAAACAATCAGTGTTTTATTCTCTGGACAATGTCTATTTAATAGTGAATAACATTCTTTTTAATACTGCAGCAGCACAGCAATGCAGACCTATACTTAACAAAAATCAGAAAGTATAGAGCAATGGTGCAGCCCTGTACCATAGGTGACCCCATATCCAAGAACTGCTTCATGTTATCCCTGTGAATGAAAATATCAAGCAGCATGTGAAGGACTGGGAGACAATGTCCTCGTTAAGCAGCAAAGAGCAGTGGGTCACCTGTATGCTTCTGCTGCAGCCTCTTTGGCTATATGCAGTACAATCAAATATTGTCCCTCTATTCTGCGGGTTCCTTTGGGATAATCCACTTTGTCTCTGCCATGCCTTCCCCTCAGCTGTGTCTCCTGAGACATATGGGAGTGAGGGTCTCGAGCACAGAGCATCCCTTGCCAAGCAGCCAGTGGCAAGGAAACTCAGGTCTCAACTTTGTCAGGAATGTCAGCTACTGAGACAAGGAAGACTTGGTGGTGAAGTGAAAGACTGAGTCAACGAAGAGGAACAAAGTCACACTAGGTCAGTCACAGCTTCAGCCCCCTCCTTGCTCACAAATGCACAAGGTTTGGACACCTATATAGCTCTCTAGTTAAAATAACAGTGGTTTATTGAGATAGAGTTTAGAGGAAACTGAAATATGCCTTAATAGGCTGGTGATGTGTGCTCTGGGGACCTTGGATAATTAGGATTTCCCAAGAAAGCAAGGCAGCAGGATAATTGCATGACTCTTAATGGAGCATTTGCCAAGAAGAATTGACCTTGACTATTTTCTGGAAACAAATTTTCAGTGCCGTTTCAAAGTGAAACCAGGTCTATTTGTGTTGACTATGAATATTTGTCAACACTGATTTTAGAGTGGGTAAAAAGCTGTATTTCTTCTCCTACAAATCTCAAACACGGAAGATAAAAAATTAAAATCTGAAACAAGAAAGAGTCTTAACAAGGAAAGAGGACTCATTTTTAGTAAATAAGATGGTTTACTGATTCATACTCTTTTTATTATTTGAACCCATTAGTAGTAAGAATATTGTAATTTAACATTTTTGTTTTAAAATAACACTAAAAACAGTTCTTCAAAAAGACTTTTTTTTCTGTTTAACCACTACCTAAAACTGCATTCATAGTTATTACACATAATTAATATTGACCAGTTAAGCAAAAGATTTACTGCGTGATAAATTAACATCCTTACCACAGTAACAGCATTTTGCCTGTGTCCAAAATACCCAAATTAATTCCTGCCCCTTGGGAAACAACATTTTTTAAATTTATTGTACCTGTTGCTTACAGATCAATAAACATTTCAGGAATGTATATGATTGCTGATTGTGACAGATACAATTTTAACCACTGTGATAAATATGAAAAACAGTCACTATAAGAAAAATGAAAATGTAATGAAAGGCAGACAGACTTATAATAAAGGAAGGATAGTAAATGCCAGAAGCATATTCCTATTAGATGCAAAAATAGTGTCATATAAAAGAGACAAAGTTAAATGCTTTACCATTACTGTAATTTCAATTCAGAAAATGAAATGAGATTGCTAACAGCAGCTACTGCTGCAAGGTAGAAGATAGTTAATTAATTTAAGCTAGCTAACAGTGATCTTAGAAGTTTACCTGGGGTCCAGTCTTGTTCCCACTAAAGTGACAGCAAGATAAAGCTTTAACAACGCTCCTGATATCAGTATCCTGATACATTTGCTCAGTTCTAAGAAAGCAAGTCATGAAAGTCATTGGAAATTTTAACCTTCTCCAAAGCCTGTGTTCCTAGCTAGCCTGAGCATGTAGGAACTATTTGCATTACTGCATTGTTAATTGCTACTATGTAAAATACATTTCCATCAAAACTGCATTTATTGTAAACAGTATTTTTGAATAATTGAATTTCATCAAATGCCTTTGTTTCCATGGAAATGCATTACTTTTTACGAAACAAAAAGTTCTAAAAACAAAAGCCCTCTCAGAAATCCCTGTGTCCCACTTCTCCACTAGCCACACTATTCTCTTCAGACTGAATGCAGTTCACCAGCAAGAGACTGTGGTGCTCGTGGGGAGAAGAGCCCAGAGCCTGAAGGGGTCTTGGCAGGACTGGGCACCTGAGCCACTGCAGCAGTAATTCCCAGGAGAGACTGTGGTTGGTTTCACAGACAATTTTCTGGAACTTAGGTGTTGGTGTTTTTGTTGTTCCAATAAAATATATTTAAAGATGAGATCTAAAAAAAATGGATAGTTTTTAGTAATGGGAAATATTGTTCAAGGGCCATAGAGCCAGTAGGTGAGAGCTTGACCACATCCTTTTTTAACTCTGCATCAGCTGCCTCATGCTCACAGAAAAGTGATCCATTTCCAACCCCATAGAAATGTGATGTCAATATACAGAGCAGAAAGGCATTCATTCCACTGAAGGTACTTCCACAGAAATGCATTAATCAGCATTCCTACAGTGTCCCATCCAAGTAAAAATACATATACAAAAACCCAAGCAATGAAATGTATACAAATCAGAAAAAGGCTTAGTAATACTTTATTCCTCTTTGCAGAAATGTTTCCTCTATCAAAACATGGTTGTAGTACTGCTTATTACTACTGCAGTATATCACTGGGGATATGAAATATCTTAGGCTGGTAGTTTTTTGTGGTTTTGAGGCAAAGTATTTTGCATTTCTAAAAGTTAATAAATTCATTACAGAGAAGAAGTTTGGAAGCGAAAGTTGTGAGTCTACAGGTAGTTCCAGAAATTTGCATAAAGGTGGAAGGAAGCTCCTTTTGAAATTGTTTCTAAGAAAAATAGGTCAGTTTTATTTCCAAAACCTTGAGGTCCCATTGATTTGTGATAACTCCGCTTTGGTCATATGTGAAAAGGGCAGATAAATATTTAAGGAAAAATATTTGACACACTTTATAGAGTGCTTCTAATTGAGCCAAATTTAAAAAAAGTAAAATTATTTTAAAAATATGCAACACCAACAAAAAATCAAGGAGGCAACCACCCACCCTGGCATGTTCAGAGAGACAGAAGAATCGCAAGTAATGCTGCAAAGATCCATGACTTTCAGCTGTGTCAGAATGAAGTACAGGAATATACTGGGTATGTGAGCTTCCGTCCTTTCCAATTTGAGACCACAAACTGTTAGTCTGAATGCTTTTGTTGCTCAGGCTATCAGGTTGGAGGTCAAGTCCCTGGCCATTTAGTACTTCACAAGTCAAAAACACTGTGATCAAGAAAACGTCCAGCTTTAAACCCTGAGATTATCACAAAATCAGCTAAGGTCAAGGATGTTTTACTTCCATTGTAAAACTGAAACTGAAAAATTGTTAAGGTTTATAAACCAAATGGAAATGAAAGTTGTATGTATGTACACATACCATTCAATAAGCCAGCAATGACACTGATTTCACAATTTCTGCATGATATTCCTCGCAAATTGCTATTAATTCTCTTCAAATCTTGCCACATCTTTGCATCCTACAGATTTAAAAAAAAAAACTAATGGAAGATTTTGCAATTAATCTTAAAGGATAACAAAAATAATGCACATGCTAATCAGGAAATAAATGTGTTGCCATGGTAGAAATTATCCATTTTCCATAAGTTGCAGAAGACTTGCTAGAGTATTTTACTGAAGAATATCTCAATACAGAGACACACTTGAAACAGAGATTCTAATAAAGAGTGGCCATTAAAGAGAATTGAGCATATCCAAAACACTGAGCACCAAAACCAGTGTCTGATTTCATAAATTCATTTATCATGAATTCTGGTCAAGCATTTCCCAGGGAAGTAGCCAGTCATTCCAAAAGCTGTATAAAACAGAAGTGCTCAGAGACAAGAAAGCATGAATAAACTTATGAAATGACGAGCCATGTGTCACTTGCCAGCATTTGCTAGTCCACAGCATGTATATCACAAGAGTACAGCATTCATGTGTCAAAGCACAATAGGAACTACATGACAAATTAATATACAAGTTCATATTACCAAACCCAAAAATGTGGTCAACATGAATCTTGTTTACAAAGCAGTGCTACCTGCATGTTTTGACAGGGCTTCTATCCTCATCAAAATTTGGAAGTGGTTAACTTCCCTTTAAAAAATGGAAGTTGTTTTCACTCTTCCACCAGGAAGTAAGTCAAACTGATTCTTCAAACCAGGGTAGAAATTCTTCATAAAATTGTCCCTTTTGGAGTCTTGGCAGTGGACACAATGGCACTGAGTGTAGAGAGCTAACCATGAAGTTCCCACCAGAAACGCTTTACTTATTTTTGGAAACCTCTCACAATTTACTGTGTTGATCCTGTGACTGGAATTGGCCTTCCCTGAATCAGATTTGAAGTTCTCTACTGGACTTTATAAAAGCAAAACAGCTGTGGATAAATATAACTAAAAGTCATGCTACCCACTGCAGAAAAACCTGGCAAACATGGGAAGTACTTTTCACTTACATATTGAGATTTGTGCATGGATGGATTATACTTCTTGATAATATGTCAAAATAATATTCAGGTGAAAAAATTATGTTGTAACTCTTATGACACCCACATTTTTGAGCAAGACTATCATGCCATCAGAACATCTTCCAAAATATACCATTTCCTTCCTTCTCCATATAAAACAGAGATGCATGAATTGAGGCTCTGACCAAGATATATTTTGGTTTTTTGCTTTTTCATTATGGCCAGACAGAAGTCTCATTGTGTCACGACTTCCACAAACTATTCTGTGCTTTGTTTTTTTTCTTTTGGCAGCAGAAATATAGGAAACGGTTTCAAAAATCACGTACAGAAAAGACCAGATAAAGAACTGATTTCTTTTGTTGCTATTGATGGCCAATAGAGTGTTTCAAATATGAAAGAAACTATTACACAAAAATCAAATTAAAAGGAAATGAGAAAATATGAAGAGTGAAGTTTGATGAAAATACAGATACTGCAGTAAAAGGGTTGAAAGAAAATATGATTTTGCAATTACATGCGATTACCTGTGCCTATATACATTAAATTACAAAGTTGCTATTTTCTTACTGTTATAAATCAGACAGGACTTATTTATTAGGAATTTCAATTATGCATTTACACACCTTTAGTCACACATAGATTGTATATTTCTGCTGTACAGCTTTTTGTGATAGATTTTCCATATGAAATAGTCTATTGGTCACAAACCTAATGGAAAATAAAATATCAATGCTTTCTGACTATATTCATTCTGCCCTGTAATTGGTATTTACAAGCTAGTGATCATTCTCTTACAGACAAAAAAAATATAATGGCAAACATTAGATGTTTCACAGTTTCTTTGCACCTCTCTTTACCACTGTATTCTTCTCTACTTCAGAATTTAGCAGTCTTAGGTGGATGTTAGATGTTTCAAATTTTTTTGCCTTACATTTTTTTCATAGCCTTTTATTCTTCAGTCACAAACAACATTTTCCCATGCTTAAGCAAATATTAACTTAGCTTGTACCTAAATTTCACCAAGCTTTTGCTACTATGCTTAATTTTAAAGCACTTTGATGACTAAAATGTGTGTCTCCTGGGAAATGAATATTACAAACACAAAGTAATGTATTCCAACAGTGAATAATGAATAGCTAATAAAGATATTAAACCAGAAGGATGTCAAAAAGGCAGTTTAGCTGTCATTAAAAGATCGCACTATCTTCCCTTCCTATGCTACATACAGTATCCTATAGCCAACAGCAAAATTTGGTAACATCATTTTTAGATGTAAAGAGATGTTACTATAAGTTTCATCTCTTTGAGACAATATTGAAATCCTAATGAATGCCAAAGGTTTCTTTGTGGTGTGGCCCAGTAATAATCAAGCGTATTTGTGTGTGAGTGGCCCAGTAATAATCAAGAGTATTTGTGAGTGAGAATTAATTATTCTCTGTTTGCACTGAGAAAGTCCATCATTCTGATTCTTAAATGACCATTTATTTTATATCCACATATTTCTATATTCCAGGTACCTAAAAATGTCAAAGAATGTGAAACTAGAATAGGTCCCTAGAACCTCAGCCTTGACAGGCTGTAACTACACAGCATTCCTATGTCTGGGAAGAACACCATTTCGAAAAAGAATGTCAACTGCATCTTTGTATCCCTTCTACTGGGGTGCTGCTGCCCACTTATCTTTGCCCAAATCACTGCACTTGGGGCAAAGTAAAAATTTCTGACTTCTCTGCTTAACAGAGAGCCTCAAGAGCACATTTGGTAACACAGGGAAGAATACAACCCAAAAAGCAGTTGTATGCTATACAGAGTGTTTTTCACCTTCTTAGAAATTGCATTGTATTTATGTCATGATTCTAGCACTGAGTATTCACCTCTACCAATATTTCTTAAAAGGTATCTTTCAAGCTACTAATAATCCAAATATTTTTTTATAAAGAAAACAACAATCAACAGATGACATATTGATGTGTGCTTTGCACCACAAAACAGTGTTTAGATCATTTACTGAGATACAGGGAAATCTGGGCTAAGGAAACCTTCATAGCCTGGTGGGAGATAAATCTATACCCTCAAAAGATTTCACAATCAATGGATATCAGTTATTCTGGGTGAGGTACCACCAGAACTGATCCTTTTGTTATGATGAATAAAAAGATGTATTCAGTCAGAGGCATACAGGAAGAGAATTTTAGAGATGTCCCAAAACTTCATCCATTTTACAGAGCTGGGACTCATGTGAAGTTCATCAGCAATTATCATACAAAAATAGAAATTGTCCATACTAAAATGTTCCAATGATCATTCATTGATCTGGAGGGCTTGAGCATGTATGAAAACTTTAGTGTTTGCAACTTGAAATTCTTCAGAGTGATATGTCTCAAGAAATATTAGTTGGCTATATGAATAATTTAAGTCTGAACTTCAAAGCTTCTGTATCTCCAGAAAATACTTCAGGAGAGAAGTACTTAGGAGACATTTAAATTATTCCTGCAGTACAAATAGACAAAATGAAAACAAGAGAAAAAGGTGAAGCAGAGGAAGAAGGGAGCAGGATGGATAATAGAAGAAATTAATTAGAATATCATTATGAAAGGGAGATTATTATTTCTGATTATTATATAGCATGTTATATATAAATAATGCATTACATACATGTATTAATTGATACATTAATATACTGCTGTGATAACTTCCCCTTCTGAATATATTTATGTAAGAATATTTTGCTATTCTTACATAAGAGGTTGCTATTACCTAATTCCCCAAACCACCACTCTATGTCTGTGGTAGCTGGGCATGATTCTGGTCTTCACCATATCTAAAGAAAGGATTGGACTTTCTTCATGTGCTGAACCTATAAAGAGCACCACAAGCACAAAGTATGAGAAAACAAGTACAGACAACTTCTGTTTGGCTAATTAGAGTACAGATGTGGTTAGGACAGTTCTGTGCAATATGGAGCTGTAAATAGTCTGTGCCTTCATATAAAATCTGATCTGTTGCTCAAAGGTGGCTGACAAAATAAAAAGAAGAGTTGCAGGTTAACAACAGCTCAAAATAAAGGTTAAAATAGTGGTATTTTCTGCTCTCTGCCCAGAATTATAGCAAAGAGCAGAAACTAGAGCTGAGCAGAGCAAAAAATAAACCAGGTTTTTTTCAACTTGGTTCAAGCTAGCTCACATTAAACATTTTGCATGACAAAATTTCTCCTGTCAGATAGATCGTAAAAAGAACAAAAAATAGAGTGGTATGAAAGTCATGTAATGAAGGGAAATGGTGTAAAGGGAAAGTAATTTTCACTCCTATGACCACTGGAATGTAGACATCTGGTAACCGATAATTACCTGGAAAGAACTGATGGGTTGAATATGTGTCCTGAATATGCAACACATTGAATCAGTCAAGCAAAGAATACTATTTTTTTTTTTCCAAAGGTGATGTAAACTGCATAGACCAGTGAATAAAACTGTAGTTTCTTTATGTTGCACTTACAGAAATTTCTTCAGGGAAATGTATGAGCTTTAATATTGTTGCAACTATTGTTGCAACAGCTCACACAACAGCAAATATATTTTTTTAAACAGCATCATTGCTTTCTTTTTCTTTTCTAGCTTTCATTGCATGATAATATTTCACAGAATCTCAAAATCACAGAATCACAGAATAAGCTGAGTTGGAAGGGATCCACAAGGATCATCCTGTACAGGACCATTCCCAAGAGTCACCACAAGTGACCAAGAACATTGTCCAAACACTTTTTGAACTCTGTCAGGCTTGGTGCTGTGACCACTGCCCTGGGGAGCTGTTCCAGTGCCCAAACACCCTCTGGGTGAAGAGCTTTTTTCTAATCCGACCTGAACTTCCCCTGACACAACTCCAGGCCATTCCCTAGGGTCCTGTCACTGTACCCACAGAGAAGAGATCAGTGCCTGCCTCTCCCCTTCCCCTCATGAGGAAGTTGTAACTGCCATGAGGTCTCCCCTCAGTCTCCTCTTCTCCAGGCTAAACAGACAAAGTTTGTTTAGCCTCATACAGCTCCCCCTGAAGTACCTTCACCATCTTTATTAACCTCCTTTGCATGCTCTCTGATAGCTTAGTGTCTTTCTTATATTGTGGTGATCAAAACTGCGCACAATCAACTCATTTAGTCCAAAGAGAAAAGATTGCAAGAACTTTTCTTCATCTTCTGCTGCTCCATGGGACATAAGCATTCCCAAGCCCAGATCTCTAGGAGTTGCATGATCATGAGGGAAAAGAGGAAAGAGATCTTTACCTCACAGCTTTAAGAGATGGGCTATTGCACATAGTGAAATGCTTCCCTGTTCCTTTTCACACCATTTATATAGACAGAATACAGAAGAAATATTAGCAATCAATAGAGTTGATTGAAAAGTGTACTTCTGCAGAGCAGAGATTTTTATTATTTCAGTAGTTTTCTGCTTCACATCACAATTAACATGTCCATAGTTGCCACAAAACAATGAGATTTATGAACCTCAAAACATCTGAAACATTCATTTAGGGTGGGAAAAGGTCTAAGCTGAGACACTGGGTTATATCATGCAGAATAGGAATATAAACCCTGTTTTCATGCATCACAACTGAGGCTGTTGTCATCACCCAATGTAAAAATAAAGGGGGGTTGCTTAGCATAAAAGTCTTGGCCACAGAATTGGGTTTTTTTACCAAAATTATCAGTCTATGCTGCTATGAGCTTAGGTTTGTATGGGCAGTGTATTTAATCCTCAGTCAGCTCTAGTGCACCTATAATCATTCTGTGCTGGTACAATAACTTGCAGAGGATTATTAAAGCACTGTGCCAGTGCTTTATACAGTTGTGTTTGAAAGGAAAAAAAATGCTATTGCCAGTATAGTTTATTTTATCAGGGAAAAATATATAAATTACAGCACAATGCCTCCCTTTCCTGGCACAGGCTGTCTATACAGAAAAAGCATTTGCCTCTAGAACTGCATCAGCTTAGCTACATCAACAAACCTATTGTAATATATAAAATGCCTGAGACAGGCATAATCACTCTGAAAGCTGTTTCTGGTGCAAAGGTGGCCTTCACATCCTCAACCTCAAATACATTCCTAATTTAATTGCAATTCAGTTGCTATAAAATAATACATGGCACAGTCACAATAAGCAAAATATGGGTGAAAAAAAGCAGTAATGGTTACCAAAAAGCCTAGCATATAAAGTCAAGGACAGGTGAATAAAGTCAAGAAGAAATGCTTCATTCTTGTCAATGTCTATACCTGTTATTGAATTGCTGGCCTCTGCACATGATTTGGCCCTTGAAGTCTTTCAGTTAGAAAGCAGATGGAAATGAAAGAAAAAGAAAACCTAGAAAAAGCAACTGTGAATGGAACTTAGAAGGTGATATTAATGCAATATTTTCCTCTCTTCCCCACCTTCAAATATCACTCCCTAATGCACCTTCAGATTATAAGGAATTAGATTTTCTCTTGATTTTCTTTGTTTCCTGTCAGAAACAAATATTTCAAGGTCTATTGGAGATGAATAATGGAAATGTTGAGTCTCAAATATATTAACCAAATGGGTTGACTTCATTTTATTGAAAAATTTGATATGAGTGTCATGCAAGTCAGTAATAAGTTTCTGGTATATAACCACTCATATTATTCAGGTTTTCATGGAAATATTTTCAAATGTTAAATAAAAACAGAGTGTTATTAATTGCTGCCTATTGTTTCTTACATATTTATACCTTCTATTTAAAAAATTATCAGCCAGGAAGTGAGTGAAACTAAAAATAACTGGACTGGGACAACCAGTCACATGCAATGAGTAATAAACAGTCAAAAAATTCTTCCAATTCTTTGAAAATAGCTTGTGCCAATGGTGAGTCATTAAGAGTGTTCCATGAGAAGATGCTTTGTTCTCAAAATCCTGCTGAGGGTCAGTGTGTTCCCAGAGCCTAAGATAAAGTAGTCAGGTTTAGTACAGCATGATCCTTGGCTGAATATTTGCAAACACTTAGGGTCAGATGTCATCTGCTTAACTCAAGGCTTGATTGCTGAATGGTCTTTCCATAAGGCCCTGAAGAAGTACTGAAACTGCATAAGCCTTTGAAATATTCCTTGTTGACCAACTATGTCCAGAAAAACCTATACTGGAATTTACTATTCGAATTCTTTTAAAATTTGGTTTCATGTTTAAATGCATTTTGAAAATCCCAAGGCATTAACTATGGCCCTGAGTCAGCTTCTAGGCAATACAGCTTTTGCTGGTTCCCCTCTGTTAGAAGGTGTGTGAGACAATCTTGGATGTCATAAAAACAGGATTAGAGCAGCAGCAGTCCTTTCTCCTTAAATGAGATGATACACTGGTACCATATTTACCAGAAATCCTTTCAAAGGAGGACATAATTTTCTCTTCTGAGAGAAACTATCTGTTGCATTGTTTTGTACTATAAAGTGGGAAAAAGTGTCTTTCCAAATTCAGTGTGTGAGTCATTCAAAAAAAAGGAAACTATAAATGCAATAAATGCATAATAATTATGTGTGAATAAATAAATTAGATTATTCTAAAATAAATCTTCTCTTTTAAATAATGTAGTTACTTTTTTAATTATGTAAGTTCTAGCCAAGAGTCACATTTAAGAATTGTTAATGAAAGTGCTGCCTTAAATCTGAATCATAAAAGTCAATGCCAATAGAAATAACTGTGAAGAGACACATGACACTACACAAAAGTCCAGCTCTGCTATCAAAGTTATTACAGTTATTAGAGTGCATAATTTCCTTCTGTAAAAAAATCATGATTCACAGCTACATAAGCATGCTTTGCAGAGGAAAGGAACAGTGGTCTCCTCTGTTTCTCAGACTGCCCAGGTGTAAATAAAAAGCAAAAAGAACCACTGCTGCTGAAGCAACAACACAAATCTACACTGATTGATAAGGAATTTTTTTGTTTGTTTTCTAAAGAATTACTAGAGTAATAAAATCTTGAGATTTTCAATGTTTTAAATTAAAGCAATAGCTTCTTATGCAAGAAATTAAAAATTTCTATTTAAAAGATTTCTTTTCCCCTACCTTGAAAGGTCAGAGCTTGTCTACAAGAAGACTGAGGATGTTGCTCTTCACAATTCAGTCTCTACATCCTGGACTGTTGTGCTTGAAATCCTCAACAGAGATCACCACCAGCTTACACTAATATATATTTGTACACTGCATTTTTTAGAACAGGGAGATTCCTTGTTTCTTTTACAGCATGAAAGTACATCTGCTCTTTCTGCTGAAGGTCACATAAATACCGAAATGACAACTGACATTCAGAGTCACAAGAGAAGAAACCTTCTGCTACCCCTTGTCTTCCAGAGATTTTCTAGCTGACAAAAAAACTTAAACATACATTTTCTAATAAATTGTTTTCCAGGGTATTTCAAGATTGGTTTTACTTTCTTCTAAAAATAATCACAGATTTGAATGGACATTACGAGGTCAGCTGGTGTTGACAGTTGCTCAAAGGGCCAACTTTGAGTAGGCTTACATCACTTAACTAGAAGAAAGAAAGACAAATCTAAAGTAAGTTTTAAATCTGATGTGTTACAATAAAAAATCCCTACAACAAGCAGAAGAATTGATGAGGAAAACTAACTTAGTCCCCAGAGGTACATAGAGATAAAGAGATTATAAACAGCTATAAAATATACATATTAACAAGATGTGAACTATATTCTAAAGAGGACATCCTTCTGAAGCATAATGAAAGACATGTCCAAAGATGTGGTGTAATATTTCTAAGACTTAGAAAAGTCTTTGTGCAAAAAATATAATATACAACAGGGTCATTCAGCAGCTGGGAGGCACTGGCACACCATGGGCACGTAATAAGCTTGCAACATGTTTTTCCACCTCTAAAGCTCAGGTTTGTCATTTCATTTAAGATAATTGGAGGGTTGGGATGTTGTCTTATAAAGAGGGGAGCAGAACACTTATTCCCTTCTTCTAAATACAATTCTTTTTAAACTGTCCATTAAATTATTACTTTTGTTCATTTTAAACAATTCACAACAAACAGTGCTCTATGAGGCATCAGACACTTGAAACCTCTAGTGGCTGCTAAAACCAGCAATTGCAACAAATGTATCAGAGCTACATGTATCTGGCTTTGCTAGAAACTTGAAAAACCTTGCAAAATCTACTAAATATTCAGATATCTTTTTCCTTTTTTTTTTTAAGAGACTTTATTCATGGTCAAAGCTGAATATAAACTTACAAAACAAGGGAAGGCTGATATTAGAATAGTGTATACACGTCTGGTAGGTGCTTTTGGTGAGATACTAAAAGATGTGGGAAAAAATGCTTAGAACTACAGGGTTGATCTCAGGTCTGGAATAAAAATACCTTGTACTGACAGATTTAGAGCATACAATTTGTTGAGTCTGTCAAAAGAAGCGGGAGCTGGAACTTGATTATAGCATGGAACTGCTTTGACAGGAAGAAAATAAGTACAAACACCTTTATAATCTGCAGAAATAGTACACCAAGAAACAGCATTTGGGGGCTGAAGCTAAACAAATTACCATCTAAAAAATCCAACATGTATTTTTTCATTTGCCTTCCAAAAGAGGGGAATTGTATTGTGTCTGTCTTGTTTGTCTCTCTCTCTATCTGTTTGTGCTTGAGTCTCTTGATAAATTGCCACCACATTTGCCACAGGAGTAGATTCATTATATCAGAAGTAGTGCCTTAAAAATTACTAATTCTCTGCAAGATCCAAGAAAACAAGCAACTAGAAGAGGAAGACTGTGTGATCTTCTCTCCAAGACAAGGACACATGCTCAGTTCCCATCAGACATTAATGAATCTCCACTGGAAGAATTGCTATCCATGCCCGAAATTTAAGGAAAAGTTTCCATTACAGCTAACATGCAATTAAACGCCCAAGAGTCTGAATTAAAGATATAAATCCATAGGAACACAAGATGTTTTTTCTACTACTTGCAGAACTAAGCCAGCCAAAAATTGGGATGACTAAACTCTGGAGAATTTAAGAAGGGAAGAAATGCACCCCTTTAATCCATCCTATTTCCTAATAGAGCTTTTATGCACACATGGTAAGAGCTTTTCTCCTGGACAGTCTCACATCTACACTGAGTAGATTATCAAAGGATAGAGGAATGGGGGAAAAAAATAGGCATCACAACTGAAGAGTCATTCTACAATTAGAAAATGTACAAGCTGTACTTCTCTGAAAGAGACTGGAAAAAAAAAACGAGCAATAGGCTATTGCCCAAATCAGTGAGACATTTAGACATGCACACTCCAAGACTGTGGTTGAGCTATGCCTCAGGTACTGCCTTCAGTTTTGCAGCATCATCATAGTCCAATATTTTATAGAAGTCCTTTATTGTTATTAGGATGAACTGTGAGGTGAATTAATCTTAAATATCTAAAGTAGTCAATAGACTTCATTACAAACACTCACTTATAGCAAGAGCAATGAGGTTTCATTCCTGCTAACTGGCAAGACCAATGTTTTCTTTACAGCCCTATTTGTTTAGCTTTCAACATGGTTCACTTACAGTTTCATGGGTCACTCACTGACAAATAACTGGGAAACATTACTTTTGAACAACTGTACAATACTGGAGTAAAAAGCCTGAGCTGTTATGGAAAAAATGGACTTTTTAAAGCCTAAAGTGTTCCCTGATTTGAAGTGTAGACTATTTAGCATTAAGGTGTAGTGATTTTCCTTCGCCAAAATCCTATTTTAACAGGCTTCTCTCACAAAACTGGTAGGTTACCAAATACTATTTCTAAATTTTCCACACACCCTGATATGTATGAAGTAAAGAAAACAAACAGAATATTCATTTGATGCACCATGAGGGATTGAAAGGGAGAACAGCAGAAAAAAGCAAAGGAACATGAAGGATAAAAATGTGAATGCTTATATATTGCTGGTCCAGGATACTAATAGTGCCTTCAAGCAAAAGCGATTCCATCCAATGGGAGAGTTGCCTGAACACATGATAGAGGATGCTCAGTTAGCTGGTTAAGCTATTTTAACAATGGTGATTGATTGTTAAATGAGAAAGATTGCCATTACAATTGTAAATTGTAAAACTATACAAAGATGAAAAAAGAAAAGAAAATTAAGAGTTAGCTGCTTCTTTTTTTTCCCCCCAAGTGTTACTTCTTTCCAGATTCTAGCCCAAATTAATCTGCTTGGTTCACCACAATGCATTTTTCACAAGGATCAACTCATATCAGAATGTCAACACTTTCTCCTCTCTTTTTCTAAGGATATCCAACAAAAACTGCTGCTGGCATTTCTACAGTCACTAACACCAGTCAGAAGATCCTTGGCAAATCTTTGAATTATTGACTGAAGAGAGATCAGAAACCATTGTGCAGCACTCAGCAGGGGTTGGTTGGAAGTATCTGATGAGCATTAGTAAAGGTTAGATCAGGTCCATTTTGCCCTTATAGTGTAATCAAAGTCCTATATCAAAGTTCTGTCACAGCTCTTATATGAATGACAGCAACAATCTATTTCCACACAGATTTCTAGTGAGATTACAGCCCGAAGACCAAAGCATCTGGGGCTTTCTTCTTCCTCTGATTGGGAGGCAGCAGTTTTCTTCACAGACTGCTGATTTCTCTGCAACAGTAGTTCCATTAATACCTGTCTCTGATTAAAAGGTTGTACCCACCCCAGCCAAGAACAAAATCAAACAGAAAAGGAAATAACACTGAAGATCCATCTACATGAATATTCCTCTTTCTCTCTTTTTTTTTTTTTTACAGTAACAATGAAGGAGAACAGCAGAAGCAACTTTTTTCTTGCTATCAAAGCAAGTACAAAGCAAGCAGTTATGGAAGAAATATAGTATTAGCTATCCAAGCATGCAATCAGCCTAGTATGTTCACTTGTATGCCCTGGAAAACCACAGTGCACAAATGCTAACATAATTGTTTGAGAACTAGCAGAATCTCACATCCATGGATGGGTAGTAACGTAGAGAAAAGCATGCTCAAAAATTCTTTCAATATTCTTCTTTTCTCCATTCTCTTGAAATCTGGGCTCACAGATGTTTGTGACCTTCTCAAAGCAATGCACACAAATACTCACAGAAACAGCTTTGGTTGCAAATATTTTCAAAGAAATGAGAGTACTAATACATAGCAATGTGCATCAGGACTTAGAGCTTTCTGAGGCTTACAGCTTTCTGAGGCTTAAATGTAATACACAATTACATAAAATAAAAGAGAAAGAAAACTCTCAGGTAGGGAAATTAGGATAGTGTGAGTTTTAGTCTCTGAATATAAATACATTCTCTAATACCACTTTCATAATTTTTTATTGTCCTTGTATATTATCTCAAGTGACATAAAATAAGTATGACAAAATTTATGCCAGAAGGCACATGGTCTTGGCATTGACTTGGAAGCCAATGGAGAATTTTTTGTATGTTTTCATGGGAGCATTTTCTCAGGAGGCATTTAGGAATTGATATTTAAATCTGTTTGTGGATTTGTGAATCACTCACTGAGGTAACAAAACTCACTGCTATTTCCTATTCTTGGTGTATGGTAATAATGGAAAGCCATTACTGACAAAAGATCCTAAATGTCAGTGTTCTCTTCGAAGCATCATCTCTCTTTCACACAGGAATTGCCAGCTATCTTTTTGGCTGATCCTGCCTCCAGAGTTCTTAAAAAGGCAGAGCCAAAGCAGGCAGAGAAAGGACAGGTCTGAATTCATATAAAGCTGCTACCACCTGATTTCCATGGAACTTTTCCAATGATGCAATTTATTGTACTGTCCATTCCAGATATGACTAAAAGAAAAGACCTTGAAGACTTTGTTTCTGCAAGTTGGGTGAAGGTTGCTGGAGACCAGGAAGGTCACACAGAACTGCTGCAGAATGACAACCTCTTCTTATGGGATTATATAAACAACAATGAAGAATGCATGGCATAGACTGTGTGAAAATCCCACCATTTCATGATAGAAATTTACACTGTCTTTACAGGCAAAGGAAAGGGGTCTTAGACAATGAAGAATCAGGGTTATTACATTTGGCAATATCCATTTAAACAAGACTTCTCATCATTTATGGGGCTTAGTTTGTGACAGGTTTCTAATTTTTTTCAGTCTGATGACATTCATTATCACCATTGACCTAAAATGTTAATACAGTTCTGTAAATTTTTCAAAATAACATTTCTGTCAGTACTGCTTATTTTTAAAGTTTTCACAGAAAGAGATGAGTTTTTGCAAAAGTCTTTTTCTCTATACCTGCATGTGAAAGCATTCTCAGACATTATCCTTTTAGTTAATTTTCTATTAACCTATGCAGTCACATTAGCATGCTTTATAGACAAGTCTTGCTTGGTTAGTTATATTGCAGCAAACTGTCTTACCTATGTGATTAAAAAATAAATATTAAGCCACCTTAGTCCCAAGATATGTTACTACATTATTAATGGTTCTTGTTTGCCTGACCTTATAAAAAGATAGTTGATTTTGTTGTTCCAAATAAGTATAAATAATTCAAGAAAGTGTTTTGATAAGCAGGTTATTACCTTTAAGAATGTAGCTTTTAGAACAGCCTTTAGTATAAAATATGTATAACTGCCACATATATTATTAACAGGTACCCAAAATTGTTATCACAGTACCTTATTACTAGAAAAATAAATGAGAATTCTGATATGAAATACTGCATCAGAAGAGATGAGTGAAAGCAGGCAGATTTTTTTCTTAAATGCATCTCCTTTCCATTCATGGGAATTGAAACAAACATCATTGTAAGGGCTTCACGGTGTTTTGTCTCATTGTTTTAAGTTTAGAGATGGCAGGAAAAAATAAGAATTTGTCTCACAGAAAAAGGAACATAAAATCATGTCTCGCTGGAAGGGAAAAAAATCATATTTGCCATCGAGAGGGCAATCTGCTATTTCATTCCTTTGCTGCAGTTCATATTACGATGGTCACAATGTCAGGATTAATTAGACCAGAGGGTGGTGTAAATGCCAAAAGAAGAAGTTGCCGTACATCTGTTCTAATTTATCTCATGGATGTTCCTTCAGTGAGTAAGTGAAGAGCGTGGCTTGGGCCATCTGTGACCCAGTTAGAGAGAGCAGGATGGCCTGTTGCCTTGCGGGTGCCAGGACAGGAGTTGTGACAAAAAGGTCAAACATTGGTCTGAAGAGTGCTGGGGAATTTCCACTCGTACGCAAACCTGCGACTGGAGAGATGTAAAAGAGACTCTCAGATGACCCAAGTGACCTTGAAAGGGGAAAGAAAAGATGGATCTTCTCAGGCAATCCACTCTGTGTTAATCTTCAGCCTGTTAGCAAGGGAATAGGCATATGGATAAGAGTCCATTTATTGATGCAGAAATAGTGCTGGGAAGAGAGCCAGTCAGGAACTCTGTGAGAGGAGAAAACAAAGTGTCCTCTTACAACATCTTTAAACAGGACATGAGAAACCCAAAAGTAAAGAAGGAAAGACAGCAAATTACTTTGTTTAAAGATTCAATAAAAGTTTTGTATTGACGTGTACTTTCAGTATAAATTTTATAAAAATGAGATGGGGATACTTCACATCATGATAGCAAAAGCTGTGTGTATTTTATTGGTTGTCTATGAATTTGAAAGAAAAGAGCACAGACAATGATTTAGCTGAGACTCCACATTTGGATTTCTAATGCTGGGTCAGAGAGAAGTTGGGGAATGATGTTGAAAATAGTAATATCATGATCACTCTGAATGTATTACATGCAGCCACCTTAAAAATTCAGTGCCAAAAAATTCAGTCAAATTGGGCCAGCAAGAATATTTTTTAATTTTTTTAACTTGTAAAGATTAATAAAAATACTGAGAGTCAACACAGAACAGGATTGGAAAACAACGAGTTAAAAAACCCCAAACTATGTAAGAGCTGAAAAATTGCTATGTAAACATACAAATGGAGATGAGTTTGTAATAAGCAATAATGGCCATCAAAAATTCAGTGCCATTTTCTGTTGAATAAGCTAAAGGATCACATCCTGGGGCTTTAGTTTTCCTCCATGTGCTAAGAGAGAATTTAGAGAGGTGTAATTAAAAATCATGTTTCTACGGGGATTAGCTGAAGAGAAAAAAAAGTATGAGAATGGAAAAGAATTAACTAATAGTGCTGTAATGCCAACAGGAGAAAACAAGGTACTCAGCTTTATAAAAAAAAATTGAAAACAAACCAATTTTTAAAAAGGAAAAGCGAGAGGGACAGTTTTTAATAAGGTATCTACATGAAAGGGCATGACTACAAAGGAACAAGATTCAAAACATTCAAGGATGTGAATAAAGATGGGGAAGAACAGAAATTATATGAAGCAGCAGGAAATTTAAGGATGAGCATTGTGAGAAACTGCCCCCCAAGTGGAGCCTGTGAAAGTGAAGAACAATCTCTTCAGGAACTGCTGAACCATATGTCTGTAAAAAGCTCCAAAGAAAGCATTAAAAAGACAGTTTGATGGAGCTAACAAGCTTTCATTACAGGTAGCTAAGCTAAATAATACATAACTAGAGGTCATTTCCGCACTATACAATACTAATTTTCTATAGCACTTCACTTAATTGAAGTAATGAAAAGTTGGAACTGTCATTCAAAAGCACATTGAAACAGATAGACTTAAAATTGTTCTGGAAAGCTTCTGCTTAACTATTAATTTGCTGTACTAGTTTTACTGAGCAAAAGGATTACCAAAAGATCCTACTCAAGGAGAAAAATGGGAATAATCTCTTGGATCTTGTCACAGACTCAGAGGTAGAAAATAATCCTAACTTTTTCATTAAGGTCTGCAATTCACTTGAACCCCAGCAGCTCTGAATAACTATGTCTGCTATGCATCAATAGCGATAATGAAGAGAGATTGATAGAAAGCAGAGATTTAGTAGCAACTCAGCAATTAAATTGCACAGCTAGTCTTTCTTCTACTGTTCCCTGGTGCATACAATTCTGTTCATTAATCTGCATGTTGATTATAGCCCCTCTGTGATATTGATCTGTGTTTCACAGGACTGTGTTTGCAAGAACATGTAGTTGCGATGGGCAGCTACAGCACTGCATGCACTTTTAATAATTGCTGAAATATTTAAAGCCAAAAAAAAAGAAACAAAAACTAGTGGTCCTTGAACTGATTAGAGCTTCTGTACATTTACTATGGCAATATTTTCTTTTTCCCTCCAGTTGCTTTTAATAGGAAGAGAAATTAAACAAATTTACACAAAAGAAAGACGACATCACAAACCGATGCCTTAGAAGTAGTTTGACTCAGGCAAACTCAAAAACAGTATTCTTCAATGTTTCAACCAATTTTACGTCTTTACTACAACTTATTCCTCTAGATGTGTTTGTGTGGACAAGTATAAGAAAACTAATATTTTCCATTTTATTCACTAATGAAGGCATTTCTCTTCCTTTTGCATCCCAATTCTGTATTTTGAATATTTTGTGGTTTTATTTGGATTTGCTCCAAAGTATCAACTGTTTAGTTTATTTGGGGGGATGTTTTGATTATTTATTTTTGTTTATTTTTATTTTAAAAATCCACACTCAGAAGAAATAGTACAGCTGTGGATTCATCCATGCTGGAACTGGGAAATTATCCTACCAGGTGTCTTCTCTGGGCATCTACACCATCAGGTACAAGACTAGAGGTGATAGCTCATGGCTGAGGAGACCCTCACATTGCACCTGGAAGATAATCCAGAGAGTAATGTAGAAGTTCAAACTGAAGGACAGACATTTTAAAGTGATTAAGAAGGTCTTATAGAAGATTAGCAGAACAGGGAAAGATGAATCTTAACACCAAGGCTGCCTGGGAAAAGAACATGTAATGTAACAGCATATAATAGCAAAAGAAGGGCAGAGCTGACATAGAGCATGCATCTCAGGAGCCCAACTCTGTCCCTTTGAGAGATGGCTCACTATGTCAGCAAGTCTCCTCTGGTGAGACAGAGGAAATACTCCTCGATCATTTTTCTTCCAGATTTCTCTTGTGATGGAAAGGGAATCACTGCAAGGAAGAAAGAAATGTTGCTGAAAGAAGAACAGAAGGAAAAATAATGACTGAAGAGAAGAAAGCAACTGATGGGGAAAAGAAGGAAAACGTGAAATAAATAGAAGCAAAGCACAAAAAACAATGGAGGGAAAGTAACAACCAGAAAAAGGAAAGGTTTTCTGCAATACCTGTCTGTAAGAATAAAAAGAAAACCAGATGCACTACAAAAGAGCTTGATTGTCAGTATGATGGCTATCTATAATAGGATACTAGCCCAGTCCTGAAAAATTCATGCATTTACATCCAGGAGATTTTTCTGTCAGTTTAGCATTTATTTCTGCCACAAATCAGGAAGAAGCTGAGAAATCTTTTTTTTTCATTTTAATTATTTCTGCAAATTGCTAGTAATACTGATACAGACAATATCCACTGTTACAATTCAGGTGTGAAAATTTAGTGATTGGCTTCTTGGTTTTAGTGGCTTTGTGCAGAGATTTGTACAAGGCTGTCATATATTTATGTGAGTGCCCTATAGTTCACATAGTATGAGATACTTATATGAATCTCTTTCAGGATAACTATTTGCAAAGATTATTCCATATCTTCTGTTGGTGCTATTCCATTTTATATGGATTTAAATTATTTAAAATATGCATTAGGTCAAGAACTATGTGAAGGCTCTGCCTCACTTGCAGCAAAGCTAAGAGCTGAGGTGGTTTAAGAGCATCTTAATCACTGCTTAACTCGACACTTCACTGGGGATTACAAATCAGGCTTGATTAAACTGAACCCACACCTTGGCCACTGGAGTTCATAACTTGATGTCTTAATACCAACAACCTTTGGCAGAGAGACAGAACAGGCAACTGTGGGCAGCAGCTTCCTAAACTGCCAGAGTTGGATCCACCAGAAATTTTCTGACTGCGTGTTAATTTTTGACCCAGTAGTAATGGTACACACCTGAGAAGGGAAAAATCTCAAATCATATCACCTCCAGAGTTGGGCACAACAGATATTTACCCCTTGCCTTCCTCAGAGAAATGTCCTGTGTTGTTTGACAGTATCCAGTTCTGGTTTTTGTTAGCACTTTCTGGGGATTATTGGAAATTTTCACCCAAAAAAATCAGTTTGTTGAAACAGATCAAAAGGCATGGTGTATTTACACTTTAGTGAAGCAGTGTGTCTTGTTTTCTGATTTCTGCCCAGCTGCTGAAACACGGAGACACCTCAAGCACAACAACAGACAGCTCTGAATGAGCTGGAGGTTTTCTCTGGCAATATTTTTGTTATCAAATGTCTGGCTGTACTTATTTTTCATTCACTGACTGCTTGATTCATTGCCAGTGGTTCTCTGCCAGTGGAAACATCCACCCCAGTGGATTGCTAACAGCGCTTTGGCTTTAAACTCCAGCCAGATTCCACAGAGCTTAGGCAGCAGGAGCTGCCTGGCAAATGCACAGGGTCTAGGGCCAGCACCTCTCCTGGGTGCAGCAAGGTCTCTGGCTGGTAGCACCACAGAGCAGGACTATGCAGGGGCTCTCTGCTGCCAGGAGCTGCCAGGGCACCCCCCCACCATTAATGAGCTTTTTAAATACACACCTAGTTTTAGCTGCCACCCTCTAATTGCATAATTCTCTTTTTCTAGATATGGTAATTTTCATGCCTGAGTTTTCTGCTTCTATTCTGCCTTTGGTTTAGCCAGTCCTTTCTTCCTGCTAATTTTCCTATGTTTTATTTCCTGTCTTCACGACATTTTCCTCAGAGGTCATTTCGTCCTGATGTTTTATATTCAGGCATTCTCATTTGTTGGCCTAATATTTGTTTTATGAGTCTCCACTTGATTTATGATTTTTTTGCTATTGCCTCCATTTTTTTACTGTTATTGCCATTTCCATCAACCTGACCTTACTCTTTGTGCTGCTGATCTCAGCCTCTAGAACAACACCTCCCCCTGACTTTCATCCTAAATTACCTCTTTCATGTGAGGCTCATTGAAATAGCATTTGGAATTCAGATTTCCTGAGCTTGATATCACAAGCCCCAGAGTAGTTCTTGAGAAAAGAAAGGCCACTCAAATTTGATTAAAGCCAAAAGGGTTGGACAAGCATGCTGCAAGTTGTCTGCTCCTGCATGGCTCAGCCTGGCAGAAGAGCCATGCCGTTTCCATGCTTCTGGCAAGCTCTGACTCCAACTCCAGAGGCAAAGCACAGGCTAAGGCAGCACCAGAGTCAGGATGGTTGGCAGAGCCAGGCCTGCTGCACATGAGAACGTGCCATGGTTCACCTTGGCTGTCTCCTTGCTCCTGACAGACGCAGCTTCTACTTCTCTACATTTAATCTTAGCCATGCTCCATGTTTTGTATTTGCTCACACAGCCTCTCTGCAAGGATGCACTTTATCCATCCTTTTATTTATTATTTTAAATCTTTTTCAAAAAGCCCAGCCAGCCTCAGACCCGGAAGGTTGATTCACCATCTGTTCAAAGTGAAAAACATCAGGGTAAATAAAATTTGGATAAGGAGGCTCACAGTAAACAGGCCAAATCTTTCTAAAATGTTGGAGGTAATAATGCATCTTAATCATCCAGTTTTCTTGTATCAAGCATAGCCATTTCCTTTGAAGTTTTAGACAGTTCTTAATTTGGGAACCCTTTCTTCCCTTTCAGCTTAGACTACAGCAGACATAAGACTGAGAGACTTGAGGAGGGAAGAAGGAGAGTTAACAAGTTGAAGGCATGAGCTTTACATAAAAGCTAGTGTTACGTATTTTTCCACATCAAAACACAGAGAATGGGCACTGAAATAACCTAAATATCTTTTTTACAAATAGGTGCCCTAAGGCTAGTGGATTTTAATCTCGGATGAGTGCTGCACATGGATTGCCTTATCTCAGAAAATCTGATGCTCTTAATGCTTGCACGTGTGAAGGGCTCATTTTTACACATTTTTCTTGGGTACAAAACTGCCTGGAGTTTTGAAACTAGACCTTAATTTGCAGACTAAAAAAACCAAATCTCTATTTACCCAGAACTGCCTTTCACTTATTTCCATTTTAAGGGGTGTTCCAGCCCAGAATTTAGAGGATTAAGTTCATCCCTTAATTATTGCAAGTGACCAGGCATTTATCTTCCAGTCTCTAACATATTGAAAATTACGCAATTTACTTGAGAATTTTAAAAAAGAAATCAATATGTTCCCAAGATAAACATACTGTCTCCTTCCTTACACTAGGGAAGCCAGTCAAGGGAAGTTAATTGCCTAGACCCGTCAGTGCAGAGAACAGCATTAATAAATGGGGTGTACTGGCTTGTATAAAGGACAGATGTGAGTTTTCTGCTCCACTGTACGATGAATTAATTCTCTCTCTTTTCTACTTTTTCTCAATTTATATATTACAGTGACCACTGAAGAGCTGTGTTTACAGCCATTTTGCCAAAGTGTTGCCAGACCCAAATCCTGGACATGTCTTGTGCTGTGTGTCCCTATCCTTATTCTTCAGATCTCATCCCCAGGTCAGAGCAGTCCGGATAATGCTCACATATTACACATAAGTAGCATCTAATCTGAAGCTGGGAATAGCTGAGCTGTCTGTCATCTACAGACACATTCTCCATCTCCCCTTTTCTCCCCTCTGTATTATTACTTATTCCTGAGGACTACAATTTCTGAATTATGTTGCCACCCCTACCAAAAATCTTGCTGCAGAGTAAAGGTAGGATGCAGAAAAAATCCAAATGAAGTTTGGCAAGTCAGCTGGTGCTTCAGGCAAGAGCAACTTGGCAAAAGGACTGCATCACTGTCAGCTGTGCTCTCATCAAAACAGAGCCGTTCAGGGCTCCTGGCTTTCCACTTGGCTAAGGAAGGGCAGAACAGCACTCATGGCTCTGTGGCTCCCTGGCTTCTGCCCACCAGAGCTTGTGCTGCCACTTACGTGGTTGAAAGAGTAGGACAATTGAGCAAGTCCAGGGGGAGGAGGGGGCTGGCATGCCTAACAGAGCTGCAAGGCTACCGTGGCTGGAAGAACAAGAGCTGGAATAGCAGGGACAGCCCCAGCTTCCTAAAGCCCTTCACACAGCTCTGATCCTTGTAGATACACTGCCGGGCAATGAAGCTTCACGGAACTGTGAGCAGGAAAGGTGTTAACTCATAACACACTGGTTACTGGGTGAAAATTTCCCACATGGATATTGTTAGCCAAAAGAGAACATAGAAGAGGTCCAACGTCGTCATATGGGCAGGGGAGTTTCTGGGCACCTAGTGAAGGAGCTATGTACTGTACAGTACTTCTGTGTCCAAACCCAAAGTGATTATCAGATCCATTACAATTTCAGGGCCCAAACGTCTTCTTTTAGAAGTCTTTCATCATTTTAAGAGGCATGGCTATGAAATATTACCCTCTCCCTGCTGTGCTTTGTAGCTTCCATGGTGAAGTAGTCAGACACTATTTTGAAATATGTTGTAAAATATGCTTTTATCAGAAAAAAAGAATTTGTCTAAAATTATAGGGATGTTTTAGTCTGATATGCAAAAGATTGGTGCAGGCTTGGGAGTTATCTAAGTACAAATCACATATCATTAGAATAATATATATATATATACACATAGTCCATAGTATTTTTTAAAAGTCCCTTTTTAAATGCGTCCTTTTAACATTTCTGCTTTCTCAGGACAATGTGTACCATTCAGCTGATAATTTCATATTGCTTCATTTGTTATTCTGCTCCAATCTACTGCTCCTCAACTGCCATGGCATGTCTGTGTGATCCTGCCGTGTATCTGCAGGCTAGAGAAGTTGTACAGTGTATGTCTTAAGGCATTCATACTACAGGACTCTTCCAAGATCATTCAGAATCGAATCTAAAGTCCAGAAAAATCAGTGGGACTCTTGACAATTACTT
This sequence comes from Lichenostomus cassidix, assembly GCF_008360975.1. Lineage (NCBI taxonomy): Eukaryota > Metazoa > Chordata > Aves > Passeriformes > Meliphagidae > Lichenostomus > Lichenostomus cassidix. The sequence continues at coordinate 35,311,892 of NC_139480.1, read as the reverse complement.
TAGTGAGGTCTGGAACAGGCAATAAGTGCAAAGACTCTTTTAAAGATATATTTGCAAAGAAATTGCTGAAGGTATCCATAATACAGTTTCAAGACTAGAAAGTAAAAATATGAAAAATAGATATGTTTGATGACACTTTTTTTTTAAAAAAAGGAAAATAATAGGGTAGAAATAAACAGGGTGTCTTGATTCTCTTTAAAATGAAAAGTTTTAATTGAGAATTAATGCTACCTTATCTAAAAGTATGCTGAATCCATAAAATGCAACACTGTAGCATGCATAATATTTTCATTAAAAATTAAAGTCTGTGTCAAAAACATTTGGAAAGCTTTTAAAAATTACACTGGACTTTTCCATCATGTCCACCTTGTCTAATGCAACATATATAACGTCATTAAAATTAAGCACGTAGCCCTCCTCTCCCTGCTTTATGTCCTCCTCTTTGCTCCTACCATTGTAGCACCACTCACACTAAGATTTTCTGATCTAAGAGGACTCAAATTCACACCTCCTGAGGGTATCAAATTAAAGAGCTGCAGTCATAATTCCTCATTCTACAGGGGAAATATGAGTGTATCTCTAAGAGCATCTGTCTTAACCTCTCATTAACACACAGAGGAATATTTACTCATGCTAACACAGTTACAAACCCTGGCTAATCTGTATTGGTGTCTTTCCCTTTCACGTATCCTTTGGGAAAGTCACTGTATTATTCTATATATTTTTATATCCCAGGACTTTTTTCTATTTAAGATGAGATTGTGTTCATCTTCTGCATAAACATTTAATTTGCAGTGTTTGCTCTCTTAGGAAATTACATTAAATTTAAACTCTCTAGCTGATTAGCCCTTATACACTGTAGAGTACTTGCTTGATCTACACACATGCACACACTTATATACAAGGAGATCTTGGCTTTGCTACATATTGGTAGAAAAGAAGTAAATATTGACATTCTAGTGATTTCCCAAAGTCTCCAGTGAGGACTGGCAAGCTGTTGTGACTTACACTGTGCAGAGAAGAAAATTTAATTGCATCATACAGAAGAGAAACAACAGAGTTATCCTCCATCCCTCTGCAGTATGTGCACTATAACTGAGTAAATACATCAATGAGCTTTTTCATGTTTAATGGTGCTATTGCATCCCATATTCCTAGAATGCACACAAGTATTATACTGTATTTTAAAAAAACAAAACAAACCATAACAAACAAATGAACAAACCCAAACCCCCCCAAAAAATAAAGAAAACAAAAACCAAATCAAAGTCTTACAAACAAACAAAAAAACCCAAAACAAAACCAACCAAAAACTAGAAAGAATCTCTTGCCAAAACCTGCAATATTATTTCTGTATTATGTCAGTCTTTTCCAAGGTAAGTGCATGGAGTCTTTATAAAATGATTTTGCATAATTCCAGTGCTATTGAAAAGACCACACCTTTTGCTGTGCCATACTGCTTAAAATAACAGCAAAACTTCATACCATTTATCTTACTTTGATGATATAATTTGTCATTACAGCTGTAATTCTCTGTTGTACTTCTGAACCATCCACTTTAATTTTTATCATAATTATCAACCTTTTTGTGCATTTTTCTCCCTGCCCAAAATTACAGTGCTGTCAGACAATTTACCTCCCCAGCTCCTTCCCAGCCCTCCTGATCTTGCACAAACTGTATCTTTGTGCCTTAGGTCACTCTTTCTTTGAAGTGACATAACTTGGGAACAGGAGTCAGGCTGGGATATAGCACTCAGTTCATAAGCACAATCAGCCAGCTTTGGCTATCTCAGCCCTCAAAAACCAGCTCAAAAGGCCTTGTAACCCTCAAACTCTTCCTGCATCTCCCTGCCATGCCCTAGGGGCCACAGTACACTAATGGCAGTCTGAGAGAAAAGAAAATGAGAGCAGCCTGGCAGGCTAGAACAAAACCCTTGCATTATTCCAGATGTTTTCCTTGAAGAGAAGAAAATGAACAAAGCAAGCAAGCAATTATTTCCTGGAGCCATAAGCATACTCTCCAGAGCCCAAAGGAGACATGAACCCAGTCTATAGAACAATGAGAATTAATATAAAAATAGGTATGATTTGGTCAAGGGAGCTAGGCACCATTCCCAGGAGCAAATTCTTTTAGCGGTGTGGACACAGCCTAAAGGTAGAAGGTGTCTATACTCCATCATTCAAAATGTGAGGGTTTCTTGGAAGCCAGGTTGAGCTGTTGACTGAGTTATCTCCCACACAGGCATTTTAGAACAGCACAGAAGATGGCTGATGTGAAGAAAGGCGGGATTTTCTACAAGGCTCTCAAATACCAGCAGCTTCAGAAACTGTCGTCGCCCTCAGAGGTAAGATCTTTGGAAAAATTAATAGCGGTCATGGAAAAGTCAATTCAGACCTTGACATCATTTATTTCCTCCAGAATCCTTTATGAGAAAGCTCCAAAGGGGCTCAGGAGCTCATCTCCTCTATGCCCTCATCCAGGGAAGTATCGGTCATGGAGATTGTTCCTGGTGGTGAATGAGAGCACATTCTGACCCAGAGAGAGTGAAGGAGCAAAACCAGAGTGAATTGTGAAGGTCATTTTTGAGTGTGTATATTACTGTTCCTTGAAGATTCAGAACAGAGACAATCTCATTTGCAACCATATAAAAATGAAGAAAAAAACTACTTAATGTTACTACTTGAAATGACCAGCAGTTAAGAAAAAAAGTCACTGACATTTTGTACGTCTCATTTCAAGTGCTTAACTGAGGGTGAATGGAACTTGGGGTTTAATTTGAAAATAGTAAGTAAAAAAATTTTGAGTAATTAAATTGTCAGTTGGGTTAATAAACAATATTGCAGCTGTTTGAACATAAATGTGATCTTTCTGCCTTCTATAATGTTTCCATATTAGTTTAATACCACCCAATGTCAAAAGATTTTTTATATATAAAACTGGTGACATAGAAATAAAAATCATTAAGTCCATTATGTTTACATAATGTTATGAATCACCAAGGTAAGATTCAATAATATTCTAAACACTTTAGATATTGTACTTTATATTCATCTCCCCTCATAAACCTGTATTCATTTGTTCTGTGCCTTTCTGAATATCTCGTCTTTTCGCACAGGCAACATATACAATATATGACCACCTGACCTAGTTTACACATTACAATGAGATTAACAACTCTGTGTTCTTCTCCTTTAACTATGAAAAGTCTGGATGACTAATTCAAATATACTTTTCTTATTGTTGTTGTTTGCATAGTAATAAACTCTAAGTGCTCGAAACAACTTCATAATATACAGTGATAATAAAAAAATAGAAGTTTGATATTAAACTTCCTCTCTATATAAAACCAAAATCAGTTTTAAGGAGTTTTAGTCTTTATCAGGTTTTGTAAGTTTTTTGTGACTACTTATCCTGTATAGATTTAGCAGATTTTAAAAGAAAATTTGATTTGTGGTATTCTTGTTTTGGTGAGTATGAATAAGATCAGTGACAGAATGGTTTTGTGCTCTAATATCATAATTAATATTTTTGTGCCTGTTATGTCTTTACTTTTTTAAAGTATTTGCGTATTCAAGCAGCCTATTATGAGAGCCCTGAGCATACCTTTGAAGAGAATTTCCCATCATTTGCCCAAACCTTATTGCTCTTTGCTTCGTATCAGGGATTCATATGGGAAAGCTTTCACTGGATTCATTCTGGGGGAAACTGAGCCAGAAGCTGTAGTTCAGCAGCTACCAGGCATTTAACCCATGGGAGGCATCCTGGGCTACTCAGAAACAAAATTCCTGCTGTGCAGGTCCAGTGTCTCTGCATGGAGCTGCTGCTCCTAGCACACACACACACACAACTTGTCAGCTTTAGCCAGGGACTCCCTGTGTCCCATTTAACACTGCCTACTTCATGTGATGTAATTCTGAGCCACATAATTCCTCTCCTTTCTATATGTCCCCATGATGAACAACTCCTTAGCACTGCAGCCTGAAGAGACAGCACTTCAGTTTTGCTTTACCATAAGCAATTTTCTACAATGTGGAATAGACAAAATATAAGGATAGCAATCCTTTTATGAGCAAAAATGCCGGAATTCAACCTTCACTTTCCTTTGGTTCAAGTACTTTTTACCAATGGTATGCCAAAATAACTCCTTTTATTAGGAAAACATGATGATAAATATTTGCAAATCATTCACACCTCTACCTGAACTTTTGAAGCACTTTGCTTCTTCTCTGTTATGCTGTCAATAGTGGAATATATTGCCACTGCTGCTGACTGCATTTGTGTTCTCTCCTGTCAGGACTCAGATCATTTAAAACGTGGCACACTGCAGCACAAATTCTGTCTCTCCTTAAAGCAGTTGATCCCTGAAATCCAATTCTGCTAGCTGACACCCTTTTCTCCTATGGTATTCATTTTTATTGCAATGGAAAAAATGTGCAGTGCTGTATTTTGACAATATGGAGGTACATTTATTCTCCAAGTGTCTTCCTTTGGCACTACAGGCTGTAATTTACCTCATTTGCTTTCTTCTGCACCATGTGATGGAGAATGTGAAATTTGATTTTTGAGGTTCAGCATGGTAGCATTTTGTTGCAGACAAGCTTGACAGAGACTGTGTTATTACTTTTAGCTTAATTAGACTATTAAAATGATTCACGTGCAGTACTTCAACTACTCATTATTTTGCCTCACTGTTTTCTTTAATAGATTAAATCTCTAGTAATGAAAAATGTTATATTTTAGGCCTACCACTTATTTTGACTACAATTCACGGTTAGGACTGATTATTTCATAAATATCGATTGAGCAAGCTGCTCAGAATTCACCAAGTTAGATGACAGTAGTTTTGTGTAACTCCTTTTCCAAAGAATAAAAATAAATTTACAATTAATTTCATGGGAAAAGAAATAGGACAAACCCAGCAAATTCTTTTTAATAGCATGATGGTTTTGCCCAACAAAATGCAAGTAGAGCACTCCCTTGGAAAATTGTTCTCTTATAGTCCCATTGCATGGACAAAGAAAGAAGGGAGAATACATCAAGGATCCTGTAGAAAGAACTCTGCAGGATTTACTCTTGGAGTCCCCACAATATATAATAAAAATGTGTCCATAGGCTCTGTGAAACCAACTTGTTTAATTACACTAATAATAGTAAGTTTGGGTTTAATGCTGAAGTGCTGCGAGGCTCAAGATTTCTTTTCATAAAAGTCCTTCTCTAGGGAAGAAAAATATAATTAAAAACTTCGTTTTTACAGAAAGTATGGAGAGTCGAAGAAACATGGGAGTTTGAAGGAAAGTCGTTTTTCTTGATCAAAGTTATTTGATAGGAAATGATAGTCTTCCTTTGCTAAATGTGCCTGCTTACAATGTAAGAAAAATGACTGTATTAACTTTTACTATGCCATCTTGGCTTAAAAGACAATTGCTGTCTGTTTTGCTTGTGATTAAATATTCTAAAATATTACTCTTGGAGGCAGATAATATTTTTCTGGTGAATTGGTTCTGTCTGGTAATGCCAATCACTGGGAATATTTTAATGACTGCAGTCACAATATCATCATTATTTCAAGAGACAATAACGCATCAGCTATGATGACATCTACTGTCCTTTGGGAAGTTTGGACTTGAATCCATGGCCTTCACCAGGTTTTAGTTGATGCAGGCTATAAATATCCAATGGGCTCAGTTGGTCTTTCAAAAGGAAAATGTGGACTAGGGCTTTTCTGCACTTCACAAAAGGTGAATGAATGTTCTTGAAGATTAACCCCAAGAACACATCTTTGAATTTACGCTGAAGCCGAAGTGACATTAATTGAAATTATAATATCTGCATGTGAGTCCTCAAGGAGAGTATTTTCTAGCCATGAGTCTTCCCCAGAGGCTCTGGAATAAGAAAGATCATTTAAGAACTTGAAAACAACCATAGTATAAAGCTAGAATAGATTATACTAGAAATATGAGCTAAAGATTGCAAACATCATGTGAGATCTGCTTGTGAGCAGTCTGAAGATCCTTGGTTCTGAGGCAGCATGCAGAAAAGTATCCACTTATTTGTTCTGTTATGAAAGTGACATAGTTAGCTTAAAGCTATCTATAATAACACTTGTGTAGCTACAGTGTAAGCATACACTTTGATAGGAAGCCAGAAAGAGTTTTGAAATGAAGGAATTATCATAATTTTGATAGTGCTTTGAAGTGTTTCTCTGATCAGGCGGTGCTGCTCTTCCCATGAGATCACTAACCACAGAAATTATTGCTGCTTTGTCAAGACACTCTGGCTTGAAACAGAGCACCACAACTCCAGAAGAGGTGCTCTGCCATTGGCTTTCTCTGTCTCCATCTTTCCTATGGGAAAATGTACAAAGATTTCGTAGGTATCTCCCAAAATTATACTGGTTGCTGGAGGGACCAATTAATTCCTGGGAATCAGCAGTGCCAAAAATTTTGTGAGTAACAGATGAAAGTGTAAAAAACCTACTATTAGCTAAGTTGAACCAGAAAAAAAAGGTTAACTGCTATATCCACAGCAGAAATACACCTCAGCCACCTTTTTAATTGAGATATTTGGCAAATTGTAGGGGTGTCCAGCCCTGAAGGGCCAGCAGAAAGGGTCAGCAGCAAGCCCTACTCCCCGGAGCACCCAGTGCCAATGAAAGACATCAGCTCATCTGTCTGCACACCGAGCCAAAGGCTCACCAGCCATCAGCAGAACGCATGGCAGGGACTGCTGGGAGCAGAGAGGAGGAAGAGCCTCAGGGAGGACAGTCCTAAAGCAGCTGCTTTTCAATTCCATCTTTTGTCACAGCCTGGTTGGTGCCCTGTGCCTCTCAGAATACCAGACACAAGCTCCCCCACAACACACCCCACCTGCAGTTAAAACTTCCTTTTTCAGGCGTCTGCCAGCAGATGTAATTTGCAGTGACAGCACTTTCTCCTGCTTTGAGTCTTCCAGAGGCATTGCTCAGTGTTCTCTCCATGTTCTTTGTAAAGAACGACGAAAATCCCTCACATTAGAAGGTATCCAGGAAGGTCAACTATCCCAGTCAATCTGTGCTGCAGTCAGCACAGCCACACATAGATCTTGTGTGTTCTTCTTTTTCCCAGAGTTACATTCTCCAAGGCCAATGCCTCTGCCAGTGATCAAGCATGTGAATTATTTTCATTTTCTCCAGTGATTTCAGTTGCCCATTCTCAGAAAATTTATTACTTTTTGTTCAAGCTCTGGAGAGAGTGTTTTAGATCATGGATCTTTTACAACAATATTTTGAAATATTAATGCTAAATACAGAATTATTACAAAAAATAAATATGGGGAATATAATTACAAACACAGACAGGATGTTGTTGAGTTCACTCACCACATACCTGTCAGCCCCAGCTCCATCAAGAATAAGAAATCTCCAGGGAAGCAGCTATTCATCTATCCATCAATTTTCACATCTTCTCTCAGCCTCCAAGTTAGAAACAGCAGCATTAGCATCAACTAATAAAGACATCATGATGGTGATGGATGGAGTTCCAGAAACATACACTGGGAATTTGACTGATCTCAGAGATTTAAATAAGTTAAGAGGTTGTATTCAGCCTGGTGGAGCTGAATTTGAAATCTTGATTTCCCTCACCAAAGGAATCTCACTGAGCTATGCAGCCATTTATCAGATGATATAGTAATTGAAGTAGTGTCAGCAAGGCATCTTGGCAGTCTTCACTGAGTATACAATTTGTAAATTTTTGCAGAGGTACTATTATTGCAGCCAGGAATGTCCACAAGAAGGTTGTACAAAGCCGGTTGGCAGAAATATAATTTTTATTCAACCTACTGATGGATGTTGAGGAAATATCTAAGATTTCAGGCACGAAAGCCCTTCTTTAGTTTTGAAACAGAGCAACTACAGATACATTAAAACTGCTGCCTTATTTAACTGTGTTAATCAGTGAGACTGGGACAATAGAGCAGTTTGTAGCTGTGGACAGAAGGGAGTACCAGCTGCTCAGTCCCTTTGAACAGTGCAGTCCTTAAGCTGACAAACCGATTAGAGAGGAGAGGTAAAAAGCCCCTAAAACCAGGCAGGGTCAGGCTGTGAGCTGGACTGGAGGGACCACAGTACTGCACTGTGTCAGCAAATGTGCTTCAGAAGTCTGGGGATCCCATGAAATGCTTCTAAGAGCAGTTGTGCTCCTGTTTCACTGTGTCTTTTTGTAGAGCACTTTGCATGAACATAAAGAGGTTGGAGAGGAGTCAACCTTCTGTTTCAAGGTCAGTGTTGGTGACAGCTGGATAACACCTGAATCAGTGACAGCCTTGCCAAAGCACAAGGAGATCTTAGCAGATATGAGCAGGAAATGCCCATTAAGAGAGGTCCATAGAAAATCATCCTGGCCATCACAGCATGTTAGAATAAGAAAATTTTAAATTCACAAAACAGCTTCTACCAAAGACTCTCTGAACTTTTTCCCACCTTTCAACACTCAGACCTCCCAATATCCCTTTGGGGTAAAGTATTATAATGCAAAGGCTAAATGACTTGCATTCTGCTAGGGATAAATGATTTGCCTAAAGACACAGAGCAAATCAGTGGCTTTGATTTATAGCTCTGATCTGGCCTGACTGCAAGGGAAGAGTTTTCTGGATTTGCATAGAGTCCCACTGAAGTTTCCAGCCGCACTAGAGAAAGAACCAGGGCATGGTCAGAATCCAGCAGAGTGTCAGTACTCGATTTAGGAGAAAGCAGTCACCCTTTCTCTTGCCCAAAGTCCTGTTTGCAGGATAACACCTGCAACATCTTTGCATTATGCATTTGACAGGAAAATTAAAAGAATATAATAAGAATACTAAAATGTGATAATGTATGTTTATATGCATTGCCACTCTTCTTAAAATTGTGTTTGAGCAATCTAACTTTAATATTTCTTGTTTCTATAGAACTCTTTGCTAGCTAATTTTGCAACTGTGTCTGATCAGGCTCATTTAATTCATCATTTTTGTTTGACTCATTAATCTCTGCCTCTCCTTTGAAAGATAATCTGCATTTAATGGCTATGTTATGTAATATGCAGCAAGCCAGCAATATCTTGCACACTTTCAGAGGGCAATATTGTAATGTGTCGCCAGATTTATCTATGCATCAAGATCTCATTTTTAAGATGCTCAAAATGCTCTCAATTACCAATGGGGTGAGGTTCTGAACAGTGCTGTAATTTGTTCCTGGGAGAGTCTAAGGTTTAGGAATCAGAGTCATGTAAGAGCGTTTCAAGGTATAGCCACAAACACACACACACAAAAAGGTAAAGATGGGAATAAATTAATATTAAATTATAAGCTTTATATTTTCTTATGAATACTTACTCACCCCAAAGCTATCCTTTCTGGCAATCACTATGCTAAGACTGATCATGGGCAAATCTTAGGCTCTGATAGCAGGGACAGGGAGCCCAGATCCTTCTGCTCCCTGTGCTTCCTGCAGCTCCCAGCAAGGACAGCACAATCTTTGAACCTCTGCCATTGCCAGGTAGGTACAATCCATTCCAGTAGCAGATGTCAATCTGCACACCTTTTAGCTAGCAAGTGAAGGTGTTTGATGTGCTTCAAACATCTTTTAAAGACACAAACTGACAGCAGATGGAGAAATTTAAAGATGTGACTGGGCAATGAATCTGACCCTCTATTGATTTCAATTTACCTTTTGTAATGTTTTTCAAACTGGAAAGGCAATAGGAGCACTGAGTGGGCAGACTACTCACCTGGGTCTGGCATTCCATTTTTTTACCTTCATCCCATTATTCTTCCTGGAAGATTCACCCTGTCTATTCTATGAAATTTGGGACAGCTAAGCTATGGGCACTTCTTCCTCACCCTTCTTATTGACCCTAAAGGCCCATGTTACCATAGCTGAGGTAAGGATCCAAAAATCAAACACATAAATGATAATACTTCAAGATAACATTGCAAATACTCTTCCTATAGGTATTAGGGTTCTTCCTGTCTTCAGATAAAGTCATAAAAACTTTCTCTCATTTACTATATTTATGTTACTCATAGGCTGTTTTAGTGAATGGTTTTTCATTTAAGATTTTCTCAGTTTTCTTATACCTATTCAGTGTATGTATGAATACACAGACACATTTTATTTTCACAATTTCTTTGCCAAGGACTGAATTTCATTAACAAGTTGAGACATCTAATTGGAGGAATCAATTACCATCTCTCTAAATCTTCTTTTGTTTCTCATCCTGAATTCACTCCTATTTAATAAATTTTTTCTGAGAATGAAAAAATATATCTAATTGTAGTCAAACCAAAATTGGTAGGCAAAGATTGCTTGCTCAGTGATACTGTGCTTTACAGTGTGATGCCATACTGGTACTTGCTCATTTTGCTACTGCAACTCATTGCAAACTTGCACTTGCTTTGCTCTGACAGTTCCCCCAAACTACATTCCTTTGATACTATTTATGTATCTCCATTCTACTGGATAACTGAGAAAGTGAGCTTGTGAATGATTTTTTCTAGAAGAATTCATCTGCATTTAGAGGTGACTCTTATTTCCTGTCCATTATAAAATTCTCTGCATAGGGTCTTGCAAATTTTCCCCATTCTCACAGTTGTTAACAAGTCTCTCGTACTGTACATTTTATTAATGGGCTGATTTTTCCTTCCTTTATGAGAAATCAGATATTAAAACTTGAGCAAACCCAGATATCCCCTAGATATCTCAACAAAGACTCACAGATTGCCACTCCTCATTATCTTTTGCTAACTGTTTTTCAGACAACTTCACTCTATGTGAACAGGTTTGTTCCCTGGCCAATTTGAATTAATTTGGAAAGCTGATGTCAAATGCTTTATTAAAATCTAAATAAATTATAACTACTGGTCTGAATTAATTCAATAATCTGGCAATTTTATAAAAAAAGAGCAATCATTCAGTTTATCTTGAAAGACCTGTACTTGATAAATTCAGGCTGGCTTTTGTTGCTTTCATTATCCTCCAGAACTCCAGAAATGCCTTTTTATCCCAACATTTTTTCTTTAGCAAGATACTGATCAAAGTCAGAGTTATTAAAAGGCAACACTCTGGCTGCCTAAGTATACATAATTGTTGTGTATTGCTACCCCCAATTTTCTGAAGCCCAGTAGTAGGCAATAATTGTTCCATTTCTATTCTGCCACCTGTCTACCATCTTTCTGACAATGGTTTGAAACATGTGTAGAGGCTGTGCAGCCTAAAGCTGCTTTTTGCTTGGTCAAAGACTAAAATTTATCCTTATACATAATTCCCAGATTATTGACACTGCACTCTTCCACTTCCATACTTCTCTCTCGATATCTTTCTTCATTAAGTACTCGGCTGTCTGGTGCCCTTTTGCTGTACCAGATTAAAGTTGCATTTAAGTCCAATGCCTTTATTCATAATCATGAGAATTTCTTTTATTTGCTTTTATCTTTCTTTCTTTCTTTTTCTTTCTTTCTTTCTTTCTTTCTTTCTTTCTTTCTTTCTTTCTTTCTTTCTTTCTTTCTTTTTCTTTCTTTCTCTTTTTCTTTTCCTTCTTTCTTTCTTTCTCCACTCTACTCCCTCTTCTCTCTTTTCTTTTTAATTTTTTCTCTTTTTTCTTTTTTTTTTTCTTTTTTATCTTTTCTTTTTTCATCAACATCTTCCCTACCATGGCATCAAAGACTCATGAAGAAATTATATTATTAATGAATGAAGCAAACCAGAGCCTTGCTCTGTGACTGCATCAACTCTCTGCCCTTGGAGCACTCCAGAAGTTACCCAAGTTTTAGCCAAAAGCACTACTCCATGTCTGTTCCTCAGTAATGTAATCAGGAAATAGTCAAACCCTAAATACATACTAATTAAGTGAAGAAAAGCGAGGATCTCACATAATGGTGTGGAAAAAAAGAATCTGGGTTTAAATCAGATAAAAACAAAGAATCGATTTTTCAGCTCTGCAGCAATTATCCACTCCAGAGGATTGTCATCTGTCAGAACAGACAGTGTCTATCTTCAAATATATTTTTATTGGGATATATTGCTTCCCATCTAACACAAGTGACAGAGCTCTATGAAAAAAAACCCAACAAAAATCATGCTGAAGCTCTCTTAATTTGATGGTTGCTGTTTTACATTCACGTTCTGTCCAACCCCACGAGTTGGGCTTCAATTACTAATTTAATTTACAGTAAATGGAGTTAGCTTTTCCCACAATTTCATCTTTCACTTCAGGTTATGCCTTAACATTTCATACATACATTATCCTACTACCAAAATTTGTTATATTCATCATTTCTATCCACCTTACTGCATTAGTTGCATATTTTATGATTATATTTGTTGGGTTTTTTCACCATGTTGACTAAGGGATGCTCCACAACTAGCTCACTTGCAGGCATCTATCTAGCAGCCAACTAAACTTAGCAAGTCTGACACACATTGTAGGAACCAGGCTCTTGGGAAGCAGTACATTGCACTGCTTTGTCTCAGCTGTTCAAATCTCTCTAGCTCTGCCAAAATAGGACTGGATAGTAGATTAATTGAATCATTACTTTGAGGACACATGGAAGTCCCAGTCGTGCAGTGCTTTCAGACCAGTGGATACAACTCTTCTGCCACCAACTCTGATGCAAATTAGAAGTTGCTAGCATGATGCAAAGTGAATATACTGACTTATTAGGAAGACAAACTCAATCTTGCCCAACTGAAAGTGAGTCAGCTCTGTTTATTCGAGTTTATCCACTTGTCTGTACATACCTGCACTTAGCTTGCTTAAGTCTGTGGAGCCAATTACCATGATGCATTTCCCTTAATCCCTTGGTTTTAGCACATCTCATTGTTACACCAATTTCTCAAATGTAGCCTCTGTATCAGAAGCTGCAAGTTTAATATATGTAGGGAAGAAGGAGTAGAATTCTGTCCTTTCATAAGCTCAGACAAATTACTTAGACACTTAAAATATGTAGCACCGTTTTATAACCCATTACAAAGAACAATTGCTGAATGCAAGCGAAATGCTTTTAAAGTTGCAATTGCATTTGCACAAGTAATTTTTAAAATATTACTTCCATTTTCCCACTTACTATGTGTGTAATTTTGATTAGTTAGCCTCCATAGAAATTCCATGCAGCTATATCAACTAAATATTTACTCATGTTAATTTATTGTGCACACAAAAATAGCAAAATGCAAACCCCATCCATGCCTTTGAAGTTTTTATATTAGGCAAGGTCACAAAAGAATGAATTATGTAAAGACAGACACAGAGAGCTTTTACGAACCATGATCCCAATATTTTGTCCTTAGTTTTTTATTCATCTGACTATTTTTCCCAGATTGAACCAGGAGTTACTGAAAAATATACTCGACAATAAGGAGATTTAAAAAGAACAAAAAAATTCCTGAGTCAACCATTTATCTCCTACTGAATTCTATGAACTAATCTTAGTTCAAGAAAGAGCTCCCCTAAGCAGTTCATATATTTTTATATGGTACAAGTACTCTGAATACATGGTACAGTTTATGGCTTAATTGGGTTTAAAACTAAAGGGAAAAATCTGCAGCTGCAGAGTACACTGGGTGAAATCCTAACCAAGGCTTCTGGCCCACCAGCCTAAACCAGGCACAGCTTCTCAAAGCCTTTACATTTAGCTGTGACCATCTCAAGCATAAGTAACATCTTACTTATGCTTGAGATTAGTTAGTTGATGGCAACTACAGGAGGAATATTTTAAAGCACGTTTCATTAAAAGAAAGACTTTCATTAATCTTGGCCAGCAAAAATATTCAGCTCTCTCCTATCCTGCTGATTCCACTGGAGATTATTATACTGCTTATCACTAAATTGGACCTGTTGATGTGAAATAACCCTCTGTAGATAATTTTTAGTCTTTTAATTCAGAATTTAGTCCAGAGTACACTCAAATTTAGTACATAGTACAGCCTTCTCTGTACACTTTTCTCAGAGTCACAGTCCCAATTTTTGCTTATTTGTCTTTGCTGGCTTTTTCTCACTTGCTTTACCTTTTCTGGTTGGGATCTTCCTCTGCTTGTCCTTTATAGCTGCATGAATCTTCAGAAAACAATCAAGAAAGAGGCTCTCCTCAAAGTGCCTCTGCTTTCCACGATGACATGTTCTCCATTGGCGTAACATCTGTCTTTAGAGCTACTTACCTGCTTGGGTTAACCTGCTTTTGATATCAACCACCTAAAACCTTATAGGTATTTAAAAGGGACAGAACTGCTCTGATTTCCACCCATATGCCGAAACATATGCCGATTTCCTGCTAAGACTTCTATTATTTCATCATTACTCTAACCTCCATAGAAAAGTATTTGAAACATATCAATTAGCCAAGCAGATGAGTGGGATGAGAAAAAGATGTGTTACATCCATGATTGTACAGCAGAAACAATATACACTTTTGGTAGTAAGGAGTAAGGTAGTATACGGCAGTATAAGGTTGTATAAGGAGTTAATGGATCTAAAAGTGGATCTTTGAAAATTATACCATTTCTTAAAATCATTTGTGAGCTATTTCATCTTTTTAAGGGCTGGATTCACATTGATTCTTGTGCCTATTGCAACCTTTTGACAGTTTTATTGTTGAAAAATTCAAGGTACATCTCATAATTGTACCAGGAACATGCATTTATCACTGGCAACAGCTCTGTGCCACATGAAATGAATTACTGTAATAGACATGTCATGTAATAGCATCTTATTATCCTCCCCCTCTTTCTCCTCACCTTCTGCAATGAGCAGGTCAAAAACGATGGTAAGCAGAACAGACAAAATGACTCCTGAAGAAGTTCAATAAGCAAAATGATGCCTGTGAAAAACGACTCTGCAGCAGTACAATGAGTAATTAATACTGTGTTGAATACAGTACATAACAGAAGTGCTATAGTAAGGCTTGAGCCCTAATGCTGCTGTTCAGCCCTAGCAGTCCAGCAGGGAGTGAGGCACTTCAGTGGATTGAGGACATGAAGCTCAGCACCATGGAAGAGCAAGACCCCTTAGATCTTTCTGCCCTGGTTTCTTCACTGCAGCCATCTCAGTACTGCCATGAGGCAAGGTGATACAAAGGCAAAACCTTACAAAACACACCAGGACTCTCCCTGCTGTTCCTACAGTTGCTGTGGCCTGAGAAGCAGAGTAACAGGACCATGTCAGACAGGGGAGGAGGTAACACATGGAAAGTGTGCCATGAGCATCCAGTCTCACCATGACCCTGCTGATGCAGCTCACCCTGAGCCTTGCAGCATTAATCCAGATTTGAATGGGTCACCTTTGGACAAATTGACACAGACAAAGAGGAAAGTGTGGGCTGAATACAGCAGAGAAAGGGTTTCTGTAGTTTGACATTACCCCCATGAAACAAACAATGACTGGTAGGGTGTAGGTTGCCTCCTTTTAATCATTCAGGAACTTTTTTATGTTAATTAGATTTTGGCCACAGCAGATGTGGCTGCTAACTGAAAGACTAAGTTCCAGCATAATGAAGCTTTATATTCCCAAGCACACCCTCATTACGTCACATAATTTCAGCCTTACCTTCATTACACTTTTCCCACAAATACCTTTGTGCTCATTTTCCCACCCCATCTGTAAGATAGTCTCAGTCATGTAATTCTCATGTGTTTCCCTAACATGGGGTTTATGTGCTGTTTTCAGAAAAGCCAGGACTATCATCTGCTCACTGAATTGTTTCTTTCCACTTTCCTAGCAATATGCAGCAGAGTGGCCTGATAGCAGTGGGACTCTGAGTGGTGGCTTCCATGCTGAAGGTGCTGCTTAAAGGAACTAGATATATTTTTGCTATGAATAGGAGGAAGCAGCAAAATATTCAGCAAAATTGCTGAATGATTAAGAGAGCAAATACTCCTAAGTCAATTTACAAGCCAAAGGCTCTAGCTTCTTTTCCTGCTACACCCTCCAGCTCAGCTGAGGAGCTTTCAAAGAAAATGGGTGCCTTTAAAGTTCTGCTTTTACTGAAGACACTGAGCTGGGAGCAAATAAACAGCTCTTCATTTAGTCTTGTAGGAAAACATTCAATTTGAAAGCAACTCAGCCAGACTGAAGTGCTGCTGATTACAGGGGCCACACTGGGGAAGAAACAAGCATGTTCTCTCTGATGTTTGATTAAATGTGCTGCCAGTGGGATTTCAGAGGGAACTGCCATTTTTCACTCCTCACATCCTTCTAGGGATGCTTCCAAGGTGGCCATGCCCTTTGTCTCATCTTATTCAACACTCAGAGAGAGAGACATGTAGCAGAAAAGGGAGGGACTAGGAACCATTTGGGGCCAGTACATCCCACCCTCTCATCACCTTACATTCCACTATCCCCTCTTAAAGAAAGCTCTCTGTTGGCCCCCAAGCCAACTCCTTAGGCCCCCTGAACTCCTGATCCAGACCTGAACACAGGGGGAAAAAAGGGATATGAAAGGCGTGTCAATTTACTCTGCTGACATATGCACATTGGATGGTCAAAATTCTAGCCCCAGCAGAATACAGTGAAGTGTTTAAAGGTAGGATACTACCAACATACTAATGTAGACCTCAACTCTGCTTACCTTGGCTCAAAGCATCAAAGCTGCTTCTTGTGCTTTGCAAAATCAGAACCTTAAAAATTCCCTTCAGCTTTTCAGCAGATTAAGATGTGCAATACAGAAAAAAACATCTTTATTGTTGAAGAAAAAAGGCATTCTGGCATTGAAAGCTGTATTTTGAAAAATACAGGGCTAGCTTTTACTTCCAGTGATGTCAATGTCAAAGCTCCAATTGACTGCAGTGGGAACTTGATTGTATCCAATGGGTAAATAATTGCACATATTTCACATCTCATTGTTACTGAAAACTGTTCTTCAAGAAAGGAAAATAATGGCCTGGATTCAAGAACTCTATTAAAAAGTCATTTGAACTGCATTCTAGTTGAAATCACTTTTACCAATGAAAAGATCTTTTAGTTTATTCAAAATTTACATAATTAGACAAGCACAAAAGAAAGACTTTGGTCTCTATGCCAGACTTAGTCCTGCCAGTCTTGAAGTGCTTATGAGTATCTACAAGCCCAAATTTTGTGTTTTTCTGTGGTTTTCTGCTTTCTACTAGTCCCAGCATTTTAATATGTTTTGAAAAATTCCTCATGTAAAAAAATACCTTCTCTTGCATGGTTTTCCTTGTAAAACCTCAGTGTATCTATTCAGTGTTATTAAACTGTTATCTCAATGAAATGGAAGCACAATCAAAAGGCTGGGCATTATTTATCTTAGCTATGTCTCCACATCAGAAAATTAAGACAGTGATGAATTACACATTACTATACAAAATTTTATTATCAGAGACAAAATTCAAATTTGTTCTGCTTAAAATACAGAAGATCAAGTTTCTCTTAAAAAAAATCCATTTAGTCAGTCCTTAGAGTGGAATCAAAATTTTATGTTGAACACACAGCGGTCCCATATTTATGTAATCATTTTTAAAGGCATGTAACAGAAAACACTGTTCTCAGAAATTCATATATTTTATTTAGCTACTGGTTTCAATTTCTGATTAGTTCTATATTCACTAATTAGCATTTAAAGAATAATTCTGCTTTTATTCCGAAATCCTAGAATGCTCCAAACAATAAATTAAAAACTTTGTTCAATGTGGCATCCTACATAAACTTAGAATCAGTAAACATCTCCCTTCTATATGCAAAATATATGCTTTTCTGTGAAAAAAAAAAAAAAGAGAGCAGTTGGCTCTATATAAAGTTAATGTGGTTTTAAATTCAGCAAAAACATGTCACCATATCCTGCACCTGAAACCTGTGCAGAAACAAGTTTCAACCTAAATCACTTTCCAGAAATACTAGTTCAGTCATATGCATGAGTTTACAATGAATATACATTAATTTGAAGCGTGTGATTAATCCCACAGACATGAGTGGGACTGCCTACATATCTATATAAGTGGTTGAGTCTTGGTCAACACAGCCTCACATCCTGCCTTACATCCAACTGTTTTGATGAGTTGAAACTGTTTGAGTAAGGTCTATAAATACAAATAACCCATGAATCTTTTTCAAAGCAAAATGTCCAGAACTAGAAGCTGTACATGCATGTACACATGGTACATAGAGAAACGAGGTATTATGCAATCATCTGTATTTTCTCTGTATGAAAATGGCATTCTGATCTGGTGAACAGATGTTTGTGTGAAAACATTGGTGAACTGCATCTCAACAGAGCCAGTTCCACCTCTAACATGGCAAAAACCTGAATTCCAGAGAGTACAGATTTGAGAACTGATGGAAAAATATGCTTTTCTAATCACAGTCTTGAGAATTAAACTAAGGTTAAGACAGAATTAACAGAAGGACTCATCCATTATAACCAGAATTAACAGCTGCAGGATTACTTCTTTCTTCTAAAGGTGTCAAAATATCTTACATGTGAAGTCTTTCTGAATAATAATGAAATTTATCATCAAACCTTTATTTTCAATAGTATGTGTGGCTAGCACAGGTCTTTCCCATGAGAAATCCTTTTGTGTTTTATAAATAAAGATAAGGTTTGGATGTTATTAAAAACAGTGTCCCAAGACTTGGACGGTGCAGGCCTGGCCAATCAGGCCTAGGGGGAGGTTTCTGACTGACCAATCTGGGTGACCTTTGAAAACTCTATATATACGATGAAATCAAAACAATAAAGGCCTTTTCCTTCTTGCCACTGAGAACTGGATTCTTCTTTCTGCTAGCGGCTCAACAGCAACAAATATGATTCATTTATGTCATGGATGTGTGCAGTTAGTTTTCAGAGAACCAGTTTATATTTATCTTCTGCAAAAATAGAGCAACTGAACACCTTTCAGTAAAACATCAGACAGGGAGCTACAATCTCTGTTTTTATAAGGCTGTATGTCTCACCCACACCAAAGCCTATTGTTTCTCAATCATAACAACAACATAGCAAAATTACATTTACACATATAATAAAGCTGTCTTTGTACAGGGTAGTTATACAGTAATTACAATGATTTTTCCATTAGAAACCGTCAGAGTTGTTTCTTTTTTCACAGAGTGTCTAAGTCCAGGAAAGTCCATCTCTGCTTAAATCTATTGTTTGCAGGAAAAATAGAGGGTAGTAGCCACACTCTTCACAGTACAGTATTCTACAGTTCTCCAAAAATATTATAAAGCTTTATCACACTGGAACTGATCACAAAGTATTGAAAAGCCAAAGGAAAACAAAAAACATTTGTCATCCAATATGTGCTATTGAAACCTAGATAAAAATACGCGGAACATCCAGTACAGCAGCCAAGCCGCCACCACCAGGGCTGGTTTGGGAGCAGTGGGATAGATCCTCAGCTGGAATTCACATCAGTCACTTCAATGGATCTACCTCACTGGGTGCCAGTAGAGGCTCTGTGGCCACACAAGCTCCACCAGTTTGGCTACAGCTTATTTGGAAATTACAGAATCCAACATATTAAGCGGAGTGAAATGTATCACAAAGAACTGAGACTGCATCTCAGCTGCTGGCCTGGTCCATTGCACCAGGGCTATCCTTACCAGGCAAATCCAAGTGATGCCATCCACAAAATATGGGGCAGTCTAGCAAAAGCCTCCTGGCTCATGACTGCCTGCTGCAGCACAGCCCCTCTGCTCTCACAGAGCTGCTCACCTGTTTTCTCTACCAACACTGCTTTGATATCTTAGGAAATGGTACATGTGAAATAAGCAAAGCATTCTGAAATATCGTTTGGCAAGGTTGCACCTACTTCACTAGTTAGAAATCAGTCACATATAAATGCCTTTTCTTCTGAGAAATTCGATTTAGTCTGACTCACAGCACGTATCATGTGGGTGATTCTCCTTAAACACATCTCAATGAAACTGGCTCCATATGTCTTTTAAATTCCAGTCTCAGCTGCCATATTCTGAGTCAAGCTCAGAATACCCCTACACTGTCAGCACAGACACAAGACAGAGTTAAGTTTAACAGATTCTTCAAAATATACTTGATTTTAAAATTCTGCTCCAACTAGGGCACGTGGCCTTTGGTGAAAAATCCTTTCTCCCCTTCCTTCCCACTGAAAACAAAATTACCCAGGTCAGCATGGACTACTTGCTCAAGTCAGAATGGTTTCAGTGGGTTTCAGAACTGGAATTAAGTCAGGCAGAACCTTGCACCATGATATGAATAAAAAGTGGCCAATTTTTTACATTTTTGTATGCAGAAAAGGATGCTGCCCTGTCACTGGTGACATACAGGTTTGCACAGGCATCTGATTTTTTTCTTTAATGGTATTAGTACAGTTAGTACTATTACTAGAATTATTACCACAAATAATTTGTAGTGAAATCCTTCTGAATCACCTGTTAGAAAAAAACCTGAGAAATTCCTGGTACACTTTCAAACATTAACAAAAACATCATAAAGAAAAAGAGTGTCTGCATTCCTATTCAAACTTGAAAATTAAATATTTGACTGTTTGAAAATACTTCTGAAGAGGGGACACTATAATATTCTAGACCTTTACAAACGTTTTAGTCAGTGCTTTTCAGCTGGAGTGGCCAGAGCTCAGGGCTTACATTTTTCTGAGCAGTGCAGGTTCATTAGCTGGACTTTTGCTTTCTGCTAGCACAAGGCAATGGCATTTGTCTCTGAAGATCACCCAGAACCCACACTCAGCAAAGGGACCTTCTCTCTCTTCCATACAGCTGAAACAAAGTTGGATGGTGCCTCTCTGCATTTCAGCGGTTCCCAGCTGCTCTCCCAACCCAGGTGGTCTGGCAGCAGTGGCAGGTGATACAGCCAGCAGTGTTCTGACTGCTCCATCCATAGCTGGGCAAAGAGACTCTTCTCAGTCTGCTCCACAGCTGGATGGTCCTTTTACTCCTTCATGCTCATAGTGACACTGTGGCTATATAGCCTGCTTAGGGCAGGCAGCCTGATATGCTGAGTACTCATAGCAGGAGTGGTGCTAAGCTGATTGTATATATAAACAGTTTTCAAACCCACATCCATTTTCCTCAAAGAGAAAGCTGCACATTTGACTCAAAGTCCATTTTCAGTATCACCTGTGATCATGTGGAAAACCAAAATGTTATTCCGCAGGTATCTAAATAAAAGCACCCTCACCTGCAAATATTAGCTTCACTTTATCCTAATAATTAGCATTTTATGGGAAAAGTATCTCTATGGAGGATTTTTCACACACAGACACACACACACACACACACCACCCCCCCACACACCCTCACACACATATATAATTTTCATTTTTTATTTACTACTAAAGACTTAATTGTATGGTTCAGGATCTTTTCTGTGAAAGTACCCTTCTGCATCAGTGGACATATTTCCTTTGGCACTCTAAAGATCAGTGAAATATCTACAACAGCCCAAAAGCTATACAAAATTCACCTTCAGTTTCCAACATAGTATCAGAATTCTTGCTGTATTCACTGAAAAGATAATTAAAGGTCAAAAATTTAGATGCACTTGAGAGCACATGATGTATTTTTTATCATAATAAATGTCCAAGTACTCCCAGTAACAGCAGAGGTGACATGTCATTTCAGAAGAATGTTTTCACAGTGTTCTGCCCTGCACAATTAGTAGCTACTATAATTTTAACAGCTATTAGAAGTGGATACATGAATAATTCTACCAGCTACGAAGTAATAGGCCAAGATATTTGTAGTGGACAATTTTATAAAAATACAATAGCTATCTTGTTATGCTGGCATAGAATCATGTCTATTCATATATCTTCCTATATGATTTTGGAAGCCATATCAATTAATAACTACCAAGGATCCTGAGTCATACAAAGGCTGATTAAAGATTCAACCCTCATCAGATCTCTATAAAACGACATCCAGGTCCATGTCCACACTGCATTCACATTTTGCATGATCTCCTCTCACTAGAAAAGACAAAGTAAAGTGCTGGATTAGAAAATGCTGAAAAATATGGAGCATTTGGCTGTCTAATCACAATTCAAATCACAAAAATGAAGACCATCTCTAGATATGGACAATAGAAGAAATGGACTGGTAAAAGAGAAAGAAAATCAGTAAGATAAAATAAATTTTTCTACCAGATTGTATTAGAACTTTCCATGAGGAATCAACTATTCTTTAACACACAGCTGTGTGAAACTTCTTAAAAAAAGGTTTCTAAAGACATATAATCAAATGCAGGGTGTTTGAATATTTCAGAAAACCATGGTTATAGTTATTTTAGATTTAATCCATTTAAATTTAATCCTGATTCAGTGTGAAACGGCAAAATACAAAACATAAAAAATAAAATAATAGAGAATTATAATGGAAAGGCCAGTTCAACCTTAGAGCAACAATGCTAACATTATTAGAATATAACAATTATAAGCAACATATCAATAGGTATGTATAATATATACATTTGGGGCTTGATATCTGTGGTAGACCAGTTGCTCAAGGCCACTAAAATATCAATTTACATCCAACACCAGCTAAATGTGCAAGAACTTCAAATAAGCAAGAGTGGAAATTTCTGAGCACTGTGCAAAACACATGGGCTGTAATGAACTTTTGACTTTGGAGTATATTGTTAGCCTGTCCTTTATCAATGGGAAGACCAGAAACTTCTGTGTGCATCCTGCAAGGTATGAGGTTTAATCTGTGGCTCTGGAAAAGAAAAGTCATCAAAGACAATATTGAATAAAATTGTAAAGGGACAGACCATTTCACACTCCTTTTTTCTGAAACCCTCCAAGCAATTTAGATTCGAGAACTTGGCTTTCTGCACACTCTTTGGATATCATAATTTTGGCCTTCATTACAGGGTAGAGGTTATATTAAATAGTATTTGGCTTGCTTTTTTATTATTAAAGGAAACTCTGCATGTGATTTTTCTCAGCAGAAATTAAAAATGTGCCGCTACATACTGGCATTGAGGTTGAGTTTGGTCAACCGCATAAAATAATACTTTTCACTTTTAAATGCCTTTCATAAAAAGATATTCAAGTGCTTTGCTAACATTAGTCAAGCCTCACAACACCCCTGTGAGGTAGGTAAGATACATAGGAGGAGGAGGATTTCACTCAGCTTCGACATGATAATGTCTCTGGGCAGTAGGTTCACTAGCACTGCAACATAGCACAAAGGTTTAGGGCTTACTATAAGGCAAAGAGTTAACAGTACAAGAGCACAGGATTCCCTCTTCTTTTGGTTAAACATGAGTCAAGCTAATGTGCTACACAGCACCAAACAGCTGAACAAATGCCCACACAAGGATTTCATGCCCCCAATCCACAAACAACACCCTCCAGCAGTAAAGCACACAAAATGACAGGTGCAAGGTGGGTACAACACCTTAGTTATGGGATGGGTCTACTAGTTTTTGAGGAGCAGAACACCTTGGGAATGAGAGCCCAGAAAACAATACTGTCTCCACACAACTCTGAAAATATCTGAAGATGCTTGGGTTTGGTTCTTTTCACACCAAGGTTTCAATTCACAACTTAGTGGGGATAAGCAACTGCAACCACAAAGCATGTTGGTAACTTCCATGCCTTGTGAGGGCAACAACCAGATAGAATGGCTGCTCTCTCTCTACTTTGGAGGGTCACATGTTCCCCACATACACGGCCATGATGTGATCAGATGGTTGGGATAGGTTGGGACAGGATAAAGAAACACTGTCCCACATCTATAATCTACCTCTGTAGCTGCTGCGTTCTGACTCCTGAAAACTGTATTTTTGTGGCTTTTTCCTCCACAGTGTAGACATGAGAGAGTATTTGGCCCCCATTGGTTTTATCCTCAACATTTAGCTTCAGTGTGCAGATAGTCATTGTACAAGTCCACTGTGTCACTGATCTTTCAGATTAAAGATTAAGAACAAACATGATTAAGAAAAATGTCATTCATGAACAACAATCTACATGAAATACAAGGGAACAGAAAGAAAATCATGTTCTCGGTATTAGTCAGTACAAATAAACACATAAACACACCCCTAAGATTCTCCATATTTCACTTTTCTATGATGGCATAAATAGTACATTCCATATTTGCAAAAATATTGCTCATATAGAGAATCTGACCTGTCTATCATAATAAATCATTACTGAGACTGGTCTACCACATGCAAGACAGCCCTCTTGGGTAATTTTAAATCTTTGCATGCAAGATATTCTCCCTTCTTCTCCATTTCCATTTGAATCCTCTGTTTATTTATAATACTTGTGCTACAAAACTTGCTATTGCACAGGCTGGGTGACGTGGGTGATCCATTGTGAGTAACACTGCCTTGTAAAGTAGCTGAGAAGAGGTGGTTCATGGATTCTGTGATATCAATGCAGAGCTCCCATCCCAGAACACATTCACTGTTGAAATTACACTGTTTCACTGATCAGCAGTGAAAAAATGTACATTATTATAATGCAATGATTATGTCCTTCTCATTTTCTCTCTCTAACCCCTCTCCTGCCCCCTTTCTCTTTCTCCTCTCTCTCACTATTCTGCTTATTTAAATATAGGAATATGGAGACTGCAGATATAATTGGTAACTCAAAAAAATGAGCTGGCATCTTTGTGATCATTAACACACAATCTCAGTGGTAGGCAAATTGGCAGCAAGTGGGTAGGTTGACTTTACATCTCATACTGCCCCAAGCTGGAATCCTTTTCCTTTTCTTCTCCTTGCTTTCCTTTTGTTCATTGAAATAGTGATTGTCGTAGAGTCTTTGTGCTTTGTATAATGCCCAACTTTGATGTAATCGGAACTCACATACAACATGTGGCTGTTACACATAAGCATGCTAAAATACAGGCAGGGACAGTACAAGCATGCACAAAATAGTCTTTGAAGGATTTTTTTGTTTGGGTTTTTTGACATTTACATGCACCACTTAATATCATGTTTGGTTGTATACGTTGAGGACTGGATTTCACAAGCATACATGATCTTCTCTTCTGAATTTCTTCTTGACAATTTCACAAGAGTTCAGTGTAAAAAGAAAAACCCACAATGAAAAAAAAAGAAAAAAACCCACAATGAAAAAAAAGAAAAAACCCTTATCCCTGCAATCTGATCTTGTCTTCATGTTTTCATGTTGAACACTTTTAAAATGTCTCCTCTTCCTCTTGCAGTGAGTCATGTGAAATGGTTGGCTGCAAAGACACGCTAGTTTGTCAAGGATTTCCGTAGCCACTGGAACAGTTCTTCCTTATAAAGCCTTTGCCACCTCACGTTGGCTTCCACTGTTTCCACAGCACGAGAGAAAGAGACAGCAGCTCCACCTTCATAACTCTTTATAAAGTTCTTTAGCTGGAAATACAAGTTAACAGGTTAAATTTGCAGCAACTAAAGAAAGGAAATACTTCCAGTGCACACAAATAAGCCAGGCATTTAGGACAAACTTCCACAATCACTGTAGAAGTAAATACAGTATCAGGTAGAAAGATTTAATAGGAAATGTATTAAGACATTAATTGACAGCAGACTGTCAATTAGATGTGATGCAATTGCTTCACATTGCACTGGAAGATATTGACATGTCAGTGCTGGATCACATTAATATAATTACCTCCTTCCCTCCTGCAGCTCAACTGCTCCACTGCATAGATGGCTGCTCTAAACCTTTATTTCTACCTCAGAAACCAAACTGGGACCACCGGAATTGCTTCTAATTAAGGTTTATATGCAAATATTGGGAGAAGGCACTCCTGATGCCCTTTGGTTTTGTCAAGCTTCACAACACATTTCTTTTATTTTGATGTGCAGATCCCTTTTGATTACATAATACCAGTCAGTTGCTGCAAAAAGGAAGGGATGGTTACAGTGTGAAGAGAGAATGGCTAAATAGCAAGTGGGCACGCATTTGACAGTCTTTGAATGCCTGGAACATACTCCCTTCCCTTATGAGAAAACTTTGATCTTTTTTCTGCAGACTGAAAAGGCTCTTGTTCTTTTCTTGTGTATACTAAAACAGCACCAGCACCTGGATTATTATACCCAATGGCACTGGTGAGTTTTGAATTATTGTTCTTATTAAGTGGGAATTGCAAGGCTCATCTGCATGGTAGATTGCAGGTTATGTTGACCTGTATAAAATTAGATGGTTTTAGCAACACTTATGAATAACTAGGTAATTTTTGTTTCCCAGTGACACCAAATTCACCTTGGTTACTAAATTCTGAGTTTCAGCAACATCTTTTTGTGCCTGGGCTCAAAAGTGAAAAGGCTGATTCTGCAACCTTCTCATTCTCATTCCCATCACAGTCCTAGGAAGGGACCAGTCCCATCAAGGGACCTGGAAATTATCAAAAGCAGACTTTACCCGATCTCTGTACTTTTTATACCAAAATGTTTACAATATCAGGGTTTTTTTTAACCAGGCAGCTTACCAATCCTATCATGAAGGTGGAAACTAAGAGTACAGAAGGCTTCCTTGTGCAGGGCAAATAATCAAATCTGACCAACAGCGGCATTCCCACCTGCGGGGAGGAAACCACCTGTGGCTCTTCCCTAAGTTCCTGAGGTCACTAGAATTGAGTGCAGACAAATGGTGGATGCAAAACATCAGAGAGCAATCAGAGTTGAAGTAATAGTGATTGTGCTGCATAAGAATCGTGGGACCCATTTAGAGCAGCATTGAGTAGCTGCCAAACAGGGTGTAGCACAACTACACATCTACCTAAGTCAGGACAGATGTAAAGTTAAAATGAGAAATCTTTCCAATCTAAATAAGAAGTAGTTAGCATTTAAAACAAATTATTGTGGTGTCATTTGGCCAACATATTCGGTTAGCAGATTTTCTCACATGGGAAATACTGTAAGAAAGAGAAAACAAAGAATACACTGAAGCTTCTACTTTCAACACTGATGTTTTCAAGGGCTGCCCTCTGCAGCATAAACTAATGTGGATAGAAACATCTCATCTTTAGTTTCTCAACCAGTAGTCAAGAGAAAAAGACAAACCTTCATATCCAGCCAAGCACAAAGAAGTGCCTGCACAATCCCCCTCCTAACACCACCTCTACATACTTGTGTACCTTTGCAATCTGCTCCTCATACTTGTGCTGCCCAACTGCACCAGCAGTCGGGTCTTGGACTTCAGCAGAGACCTTATTATTGTTCCTTCCCTGCTCCCTGCTTATAATGAATACAGCCTCACATGCCAAAAGTAATTTAGAAATTACCTCTCTTAGTTCCCCTTCAGTATTGAGGAATTCTGTGACCCCACTGACAAGCTTTGAATTCATAAATAATGCTTCTCCATACCTGCAAGGGCAAAAAGAAGATATACAGAGAGTTACTGCAAGAGCCAGGTCAACTGAAAATTAGACAGTAATCTTCTGTAAGCAATGGAGGAGGCATGGGACTGATTTTGGGGGGATCAAGGGAATAGCACTGGAACTGGGCACTGGTATTTCAGGCTAAAAACCTACACTGAGACCTCCTGAAATAGTCGTAATTAAGTCAGATGCCATTAAGCAGAATGTTCTTAACTACAGGCACAGTTGAGTGCTCCAAAGGAGGAAAGTACCAAACAACGTCCCATTTAATGGAACAGAGGAGACTGAGGGGGACCTCATTGCAATCTGCAGCTTCCTTGTGCGGGGAAAAGGAGGGGAAAACTGATCTCTTCTCTTTGGTGACCAGTGACAGGACCCCCGGGAAGGGCCTGAAGATGATTCAGGGGAGGTTTAGGTTGGATATCAGAAAAAGGGTTTTTACCCAGAGGGTGGTTGGGCACTGAACAGGCTCCCCAGGGCAGTGGTCACAGCACCAAACCTGACAGTGTTCAAGAAGTTTCTGGACAATACTTTTGGGCACATGATGTGGTTCTTGGGAATGGTCCTGTGCAGGGCCAGGAGGTGGACTCAATGATCTTGTGGATCCCTTCCAACTCAGCTTATTCTGTGATTCTGTGATTCAGTAAAATACAGCTCAAAATACAGGTGCCTATGAAGGACCAGAGCAGCAACTCTGGAGAAGTATTCTGAGGAACCCTTCAAGCTGTACCATTAAATCAGACTTTTTGATGTGCTGCAGTCTTCTCTGCATTTTGTATTCATCCACCTTATCTACACTACAAATGGCCTCTCAAAAACTGAACTGAATCAAATTTTCTTGTTCCAGTACCAGATAATTAAAATAAATAAAACTGATACAGAATAATACTGCTAAAATAATCCCCTGGGCCACAACATAGCATCTTCAAAGAACCCACACAGAATGAAAATTTAAAAGCTTGAGCAAGGAATATTTAAAGGATATTCAGCAGCAATCAGCAATGACCTTATGGCAGGCAGCTGCTTTGAAACTGGCCATTCAAATCCTTCTGTTCACTTGTTTTTCCATAACTTTTTTTCAATCCCCCAAATGAAGCATCTACTTCACTACTGAGCAGATCAATCCTTAAGTTTTATACTTCATGTTGGAATAGTTTGTGCTGTTTGTTGTTTTGGGGCTTGGTTTTTTCAGTCTCCAGCATGAATAATATAATTCCATTGGAAACCAGAAGCAAGTCTTCTGTTCAAGTTAGATGCCATTCAGCATAGTAAAAGGCACTTGACAATAGCTATCCACATCTATATCTACACATACATCCAAAGCAGTATCTAGCTAATCTGAACATGACTGGTTTTGAGATAGGGAATCCAGATCTCCTGTCGGACATGCGTAGGTATTACCGATAGACTTTACTGAAATTAAGTTCATTTGGGGGAACAATTTAATTCATAGTCCACTTTTACAAACTGATTTATAGAAAGATTTCAAAATTCAGAGTGAAATGAACTAGCACAGTCAGGTTTCTGTTCTGCTTCTGTTAATCCCAAATTGATTACCCTTAGATTATAAAGTACTCTAAGCCACAGTTCTTTCAAAGGGGAGAAAGAAAAGAGAAGGATAGCCATAGTGAGAGATATAGAAAGATGGGAAGGGAAGAGAACCAGGTTCTCTTTGAGAATATTCTATTTTAAGGAAGGTTTACACTGCATTGCTTGCTATCTTGAGCTCATGTGAAGAGAAATACGGTTAGAGGTACCAAAAATTCTACTCCCTGACCACTAATAAATGAATTATTCATGGATATTTCAGCAAGTACATCTCTTTTTCTGAAATTTCAGCCACACTGGCATATACAGACATCCAGAGGCAAACTATGGGAAGTATGGATTTCATGGTACTTTAAGCACGTTTAGGCTTTCTAACAAAGCCCTTTATTATTACAGTCTCAGACATAATTGACTGTTTGGAAAACTGGAAGCTCTTCTTGATGGGGTCTTTTGACAAGGTTACCAATCCACTTTAGAGAAGCAACCTCATAAAAACAGCTGCAGGGATTTTATTTTTCTTACGGTCTACTGTAGCCACAGTGCAAACAAGAACAGAATTCCTTCCACTAAAAATGATACCTTCATGAATACCTGTGCTGACTACTGCCCATTATGTATACTCAATAAATGTTCAGCCATTTACAGCAATTTCTATAGAAGTTCTGCTAGCAAAAATGCTAGAAAAATCACCTTCCAAAACAGTCTTTGGCAGATGTGACACATAAAAAATAAATAGGAAAACTGTTTGGTCTTACAAGTGTCAGTCTTCTCACCCTTCATAAGAAAGACAACAGCATTACAGAACCAGGACTTTACATGCCTGAACTTCCTGGAAATATTCTGGAGACAGACTCTCCACTGCACCTTTCCTTCTGCAGATTTAAACCCTCCAGATTTAAGCCCCACATTTGTAAAGGTTTTGCACTTGTGCAAACTCGAGACGCAGCATAGTCCATTTACTTTGGACAGATATAAATACCTTCCCTAATACTTTCAAATTCCCAAATGCTGACAAATGATTCAGCACTTGAGAATGAAAGAATTCTTACAGGCAGCTGATGTATTAAATTTTCACACACAGACACGTGCTCACAGGATGAAAATGCTTTCAGAGACAAGGTAGTGCATGCTCAGGTAACATGAAGTCAAGCATAGTATTTTCAATTCTCTTTTTCAGAGTTGTAGCAGCCTTAGTCCCACAGATTTCTTACTAAAGACTTGTTAGGCAACTCAATTTTTAGTCACCTATGTAAATTATATGAGTGACTTTGAAGACTTTATACATCATCAGTATGTTCTGGACAATGTATAATGTAATGCATACTGTAAAAATATGAAGGAATAACAATATTTTGTGGCAATTCTAACTCCTTGCCATGCTGTGTTTAAAAGTGGGAGAAAATAGCATTATAATTTAATCCCCCTCAGCGATTTAATTTTACTATCTGAAACATCAACACTTTTTATAATAAATTAAATGGAAAATACCACAGAGATATCACCTTATTAAATTAATGTTTCATACAAATTATTTTAATTTTTAATCAAATTAAATAATAAATTATAATTGTAGAAAAAGGATGCCTTGGGACATAGCATACTTGAATCACAGAGTCATAGAATGGTTGGGGTTGGAAGAGACCTTAAATATCATCCATTTCCAATCCCCTTGCCATGGGCAAGGACACCTTTCACTAGACCAGGTTGCCCAAAGCCCTATCCAACAACACCTCACCACCCTCACAGTAAAGGAATTCTTCCTATTGTCTAATCTAAACCTGCCCTCCTTCAATTTGAAGACATTCCCCCTTGTCTTATCACTACATGCCCTTGTAAAAAGTCTCTCTTCAGCTTTCCTGTAAGGACCCTTTAGGTACTGGAAGGTGCTATAAGGTCTCCCTAGAGCCTTGTCCTCCCCAGGCTGTACATTCCCAGCTCTCTCAGCCTGTATTCACAGGTCAGATACTCCAGCCCTCCTATCATCTCTGTGGCTGTCCTGGGCACTTGCTTCAAGAGTTCCATGTTCTTCTTGGACTATAATTCCACAATAAAGCTTATATTTATAAAATGCAGTAGTGTGGTGATCTTAAATCAGAAGGCTAATCACAGAATCATAAAACACTAAGGGGTTGGAATGGACCTTAAAGACCATTCAGTCCCAACCTCACCCCTCCACGTGCAGGGACACCTCCTGCTGGACCAAGCTGCTCAAGGCCTTATCCTGTTGCAGGGCCTTACCACCCTCATAGTAAAAGATTTCTTCCTAATATCTTACTTATTTCCTCTCTTTCTCTTTGTACCCATTCCCCCTGGTCCTATCACTACAGTTTCCTGATGAAGACTCCCCCTCTGGCTGCATTCTATCATGTCACTGTTTCAGGAAACAGTTAAGGGGCAAAGTGTTAATCAGACTAATTCTACTCTCTGAAAGGCTCATTTAAAAGGTTCTAATCTATGATTACAAAACAATGTTATTTTCTGTATATATCACACAGGTACAGCTTGCATTAACTATTTCATTTCACTGCATTGAATCTTTCAGAGATCAACAGAAACTCAACTGGATGTCACTTCCAGAAAAATCAAATGCTACAATCTTTTTGGTGGCTCTGACTTGTGTTTGGAGACCAAACTGCATGAAGGTAACACAAAGACAGCATTGAGCAAAGAGACAAACTGTTATTTTTTCATTAAAAAAGGATAATAACAGACCTTTGATGAGGCCTTGCTGATTGTTTGGAATTCCAATTACACAGTAATGCATTCCAAGCAAGTGAAAAAAAATACAATTCAAATTCTATGTGAAGTTAAGCTATTCAAAATTATAACACCCAAAAGATTTGGCATGTGGCATAGTTTGCTAAATATTTTCTCTTTGTCTACACTGTTTAATGTTGTCCACATCTAAAATCACAAGTTTTATCCAGGTTTTCAGATAAACATACTTGCTAAGGCAGACACAACTACTGCATGTGTTTGTAGCAATACAGATTACAGACTGTGATGGCTTTATCCCTAAACTCTGGATAAATCCCTGGAGGAACCTGAAAATTTATTTGTTATAAATAGTAATACATCTGCCATCCACTTTCTGTGTAAAAGTCCAATTCCTGGAACAATCACACCAAAAGCAGAGAATTCTTAATTTTTAAACTCTTGAACACTCTTAGAGCTTTCTGGAAATGGCTTTCAAAAAGTATGCTCCTGCAATATAAATTTCCAAAACCAATTCCAGCTCAAACCTATTCTCCCAGATGAACCTCTTCCAAACTATAAAGTATTATTCAAAACAGCATGAACATCTTTCTGAATTTTTAGGAAAGTTGCACAGTGTCTGAGTTTCTTTGACTCTTATTTTGATGCTGTGAAACCTATAGAAAGTTTGTACCTCTATTCATCAGGCCCTGGAATATAGTTGCTTAAATACAGCATCTTAAATATACTATTTCAAATACTCTGTGGTAGAATAGCTGGCTCCTCACAAGTCCAGAATGGAACAGATCTCCAGTGCCTTTCCTGCCAACACCAAAGGTGTGACCTGGCATAGGATGCCTTAAAATCTTGGACACCTGCCTCTAAGAACCTGAACCTCATCCAAATTGTGGTCCTTTTTAATCTGACAGTATCAGATGAGCTGCTGTGCATCCTTCAGGCCCTCAGGCTGTCCCTAAAGAGCCACAGAAATTTGTCATTCATTGAATTAATATCAAAATCTTCAGCAAAAAGGATTTAAAATGTTGACTGGGCTTTAGAGTAGGAGCATGTAGCACTTGTTCAAAGAGAAAGAGAAGCAGGTGTAAGGAGCAGCCTTGTCTCCTTTCTGTTCATCTATTTTTAATTCAAAATGTTGCTGCTCTATTACTTGAAACACACCTGAAACACAGAGTGGAAAGAAAGGGGATGACACGATATTAGCATCCTTTTGAAAATGGAAATGTTTCAAAAAGAGTTTGGTGCATTTTTTCCACAGCTGAAATAATGGTTTTGAAAGGATTATTTTTTTTCTATCAGACTTTAAATCAGAAAAATTCCTTTGGGAACTGCTGTTTTTTAACTATGTAAAAGTAGAACTGCAGCACTTGACATATAGATAGAATTCATTATCATAAGCACAGACACAATACACTAATATATACACAGATGATTGCTAAGAGACAAATGTCTCTATGCATGTGTGTGATAATCCATGAATAAATGCATTTATGACTCATACACAGGTATTTCATATTTAGAGACAGCTCTATTTATGGATTAAAAGAGAATGGACTATATTCAGAAACTTACATAAATACACACCTATACAATACTTACACAAATTGTATCAAGATAAGAAAATGAAAATAAATTAGGAATTTTTATCTTTACCTAGCATTTAGTATTTTCCATTTTTCTCTGAAAAACTTCCAGGCAAGATCCCTTCCATGTGGATTTCGAGCTACGTGAATGATCACATCAATTGCATCCTGATCCAGGACAACTTCTGAGTTGAGAGACAAATTCAAAAGTCTAATGGGAGAAACAAGAACATTTAGTTTCACAAATACATTGTCTAACATCAGTCCCTCAGAAAACTCTCAGAAAAAAAAATCACTGCCAAATTGTTTAAATCTCCAGTGAGTTCAGTGGTTTATTTCTCCAATTCCAAACACTAGACACACTTATGAATCAGAAAAATCTTGATGTAAAAAGATTTAAATAAAAGCTGAGTGTAACTTTACATGTGCACGTTTGTGAAATCTGTAAGATCAGACTGGTCAAGACATTTAAATAAAGGACATGCTAACAAAAAAATACCAACAATCATGACAGGATTTTAAACACTTTCAATGAACAAAGGAAAATCTGGAATTGAAAAGATAATATGTGTCAATTTTCATATGCATAAATGTAGAAGTGTAAGAGGGTTTAAACAACCAGTAAGCCTGTGCTTGAAAAGCAAATTTCTTTCATTTAGACAAAAGCTCAAGTGATGATCCATAAATGTTGAAGTGATTCTTAGTAACAGATTCAAATATAGAACATTTTTTACCTGTTGAGCAAGTTTCTGTCATCACTGCAAGTTAAGGCTTCTAATAATATTTTCTTCTCAGACACTGCTGTGGTAGAATGAAATTTCATCCAAATGAACTCCCATACATCTTCATCCATGAGTGAAACTCCTGTACAGTAGACAATGTCTCTCACATTGAGAGGGATTCTACAAAAGAAACCAGTAATAGGATCACAGTAAATAAGCAGTCTCCTGATATTGGACACAAAGGAGGAACATTTATGAGACTTCAAAATTATTGTGCAGCAGTAATGAGTTTTTTTGAAAACTACATTTGCACCTCTTTACTGCCACCAAAATCTTCCAGGCTATCCTAAAGGGCTTTCTAGTGGTTAACACATGCTTGCCATTCTCTTCATAATGATGTCACATTGTCAGGAGACTATAAAATACAGTCATCTAGTTCATCAACTCATAATGTGCCACATAACCTTCAGGTAACATAAGTTCTTCAAATTAGTAAGGGATCTTATCACTCGGTTGCTGGGCTCGATGCCAAATCTGCTCTTCTTGTCCTTTTGCACTGTTGTAGACTAGGACCTGATCAGCCAGAAACTTCTCCTTGCTTGTGCTGAAAAGTGCTTCAGCTTCATACAGTAACATACAAGTCAGAAACGATGCACTGTGACAATGATACTTACAGATCATATTGTCAGGAGTGAAGAAAATAGAAAGATCTGTTCATTTTTTTCAGCATTTTAATAGCAGTACAAAACCAGCTGTGCCACAGGATGCTTGTGAACTGTGATTACTGCTCAATTAATATCAACTCAAACTACAGTTGAATGACCAAAATCAGATCTAGTATAGTATGTGCATATGTATATTTTTGTTCCAAAAATGTCTCAGCTGGGCTTTCAATTTCCTTGCTCATGTTTCCTACACAAGCCTAGAAGCTGAAACATTTGTTAGCAAAGGGTATTCCTACAGGTAAAGCTAGACATTTCTTAGGGTAATATATTTCTGATTTTCAGGGAAAAAACCACCCTCTTTTGGTTAGTAATGACTGGGCTGAAACTCTTCTGGAACTTCACATGCTCTTTAGAGAATATAGAAGTACATAAATTTGCTGTTAGTGTCTGCGTAGTAATACAGTGGGACAAAAAATCAAATTACTTCTGTAAAACTTGGTATCAGAACTTACAGAAAACAGGAAAAAAAGTTTAGATCAATACTTTAGTTTTAAGAGGATTTCACCAAAATCTTATACCACAGACTGGGTTATCCCAGTCAAAAACAAAGAAGTTCTTCTACTCCCATTTATTCATTCTGCAGAAAAAAACTCTTACACTGAAATAGAAAAAGACATTTCTTCCACTCTGTGACGAGTGTCTTTGTTAAAACAAATCAACACTGATCTCTTTATTAAGGAATAAAAACAGTTTATTTTCCCTCACTTAATCTTTCTTTCAAAAACTGCATGCAAAGGAAACTGAATATAACTTGACTCTATTGCAGAAAATTAGGAATATATATTTACAAACAATAAATATAGACATACCAAAATTAAAGGAGAAGATATTCAGGTGCTGCCTTTGTGTTGACTTATATTAACTGAGAATGAGGCTTAAAGCTTCCTAATACCTCCAACTATCTCAAAACTTTGGGTCAGCAATTACAGTAACATAAATATGCAGCCATATACATATACACTGCACAGAACATTAAATTATACTGTCCCGATTTTCTCATCACTAAGTTATTTTTTCCTAAAATACAACTTTCTTACTAGCTTATGTGTTTTGTGGTTTTTGTTTTGTTTTTTTTTTTTACTTTTAATGGGGGGTTTAATATACCACCAGCAGCTGTAAGAACACACACTACACCAAAGGGACTAAGGGGTGTTATCCTGACTAGGGGACCAACCAACCTGTTGCCCCAAATCTGACTTATCATATGATACCTGAATATGAAGAACAATTGAACCAGTCTAGCCTTATTTCAATGAAGGAAGGACTTTATATCCTGTCACAAGCAGTAAATCATGTTTTTAGAAGCACATGTAGTTCTTTCAGAGCTTTGACAACAGAAATATTATCTTTGGTTTACTGCAAGATGTGTGATTCAGCCAACAGTTATTCTAAGGAATTAAAAAACATCAGGAAAAGGTAATACTTTTTTGGTTGATTGTCCCATTGAGTCAGGTAGGAACTGGGGGGGGGGGAGGGGCGGGGGCTGGAAGGCCTGTCACTTTCTGTTTGGCTAGTACAGACACAGCACCAGATGTACCCAGAAGTGGATGTCTAACCCCAGAATGGACAGCACCCCTCACTTGTGACATTTACATTTTTTAAAATTTACACTAAAACAAATCAACTCAATGGGCTTTCCCAGCGAGTCCACTTTTTACATTCTAAGGGCCAACACCAGCAATTTTAGCAGCAGTAAGCACAGGATCATTTGCACCTCTGGGATGGAAGGAGGCCTTAAGACAAATGATGGAGGTGATCTCATCACCATAGCCTAGATGTCACCATTTTCCTTGTTACGAAAACTCTTACTGCCAGTAGAGTGCATCAGTAGTAGTACACTGGCAGTGCTGCAGCAGATCTAATCAATATCATCCAATCAACTGCTCCAGGGAAGGCTCTAGGTCTGTACCTATAAGCTAAGTAATTAGGAAAATGAGAAAAAAAGCAGCCCCTACAAACCAAGACATCAAACAAAAACACTGCTTTTAAAAGGCTTGCCTTCACAAACCACAAAACATAAAGCTATGAAACACTACCAGCTACTCCTGTAAGAGGCGGGTACCTCTCATGGAAATGAAAATTATTTACAAAAATGAAAATACCTCAAACGTAATTTCTCTTTAATTATTGCCCCTACAGAGAGTCTTCTAAGTTAATTTTGTCCATTTGTGGGGATTTTTCTTTCTCACTCCTCCAGTCATTTTGGGCGCATATTTTTTCATTATCTAAATATCTGAAATCTCTCCAGTCTACAGGCTTTTTAGTATTATAAGTTCATGGAAAATTGCAGTTCCAAGGCACTAGATCAGCATGTAGATGTTTGCCCCTTATATTAACTGAATCAAGTGGATAAAATTACCATTATTTTGGTGTTGCTTAGGTTGTAACACTGCAGAACACATCCTGTTTTTATGTGAAACCTCATGTGCGCCTTGATCCACTCTCATTTTTAAAGAGCTAATATGATTGATAGATACTTCAGAAAAATAAAAATAAACGTTTGAGAGCATCACTTTAAATGGCTTTAATTTGAATACTGATCCAATTTATCTAACTTCATTTTTCTTGCTTAAGAGATATGATGGTGAGAATTAAATATGTAGCTAGCTGAGCTTGTTTAAAAATTAAACACTTTGGGAGAAAAAGTTAAAAATTAAACAGTTTAAAAAAATTAATTAAAATCGTGCTGTGCCTTTACAGGGATTTCTTTTTTTCAAGAGTGAATTATAAAGCTCTACAATGAGCTAAGAATAATGTTCTAAGTTATAATTAATTGGTACATACTTGCTCCTATTTAAAGTATGTTCTAACAATTGAAGATACACTTATAAAATTGGACCATAATTATTTATCTTCTGGGGAAATTGTGTTCTAATTTTTTTAAATGTAAATGCACACAGTTTAGACAGTTCTTTGATTAAGTAACAAGTTTCAACACCATTTAGGGTACTATTTGACAAAGAAAATTAATCAGATACATTATTCTTTATTTTTGCAACAATTTAATATTTAACTTAAGCCTATTTTTCTTGATGACTATATTTATAGTCTTGTTTAATAGGTTACAAGGTTCAGGTAAGAAATAAGAATGAAGTGTTAGTACTTTGTTGGCAGATCTGTAATACAGATTCTATTATAAAGAATCTATTATGAAGAGCACCACACAGTTTATTTTTTAAAACTTCAATCTCAAACCTTATACTCCCTTTACAAACTCCAGGAGCCATGCTGCTGGCACCATTGTGCACAAAGAGGAGGGGATGCTCCTCTGCCATAGCACACACCCAGTCTAAAAACAGAAGGCAGAACTTCCCCTTGAAAACTGAGGCACAGCACTGTGATGGGCTCGACATTCAGTGCCTGTCCCACACTGAATCCAGAGGACATTAACTGAGGATGTGGCTGCTGAAGGCATCTAGGGCAAAGCTTGCACAGCCCCTGTCCCATGCTCCCATGTTTCAGGTATCCCGTGGGTCTGACAGAGGCAGGCAGAGAATACATCACCCCTCGAGCAATGGTTACTGCTACTGCTCCTTCCATTCCTATCAGACACCCCACAAGTGAACATGCAACCAGCACAGTCCAACTCTTCAATGCTGATTTTAATGACAGAGTGATGAGTTAAGTGCTTCTTTATGGCACTAATGTCTGAGTAGATATGCCTTGTTTTGTCCATTCTGGATAGTTTTTGCAACAAAAATATGGCCATTTCTGATCGTTCTGCAAAGCTGTGGAGAGATAATCCCTTAATTACAAAATTGGAGAATAATCTATCTAAATTCTAAGGATTGCAAATTAATTGCTGCTAACCCATAATCACAATTTATAGGGTCATTTCATTGCCGTGACATACCCAAGTCAGAAGGTAAAAACACTACCTGAACTAGCCGCCCCATAAAGCCCAATTTATCTTTTACAAGATTAAGTCCCCTCTCTATTCAGACCAAATGGTCTTTCAGAGTGCTAAATCCTTGATTAACTTGCACTCAACAGTGTTTTCTTCATCCTTAAGTTTTATTGACTTGAGTGCAAGATTCTACTCAAATGTTGTAACAACCTATTAATTAGTTAAATCACTTCAGCAACACTGGCTCACATTAGCTGGCAAAGCTCCAGTAACATTTCAAAATGCATGAAAAGCTATGCCTGATTTTTTTTTCATTAATTAAAACTTCTAGTGGTTGAAAACACAGAAGAAGGGATTCACTTTATTTTTTTACATTTATCAGACACTCGTGTGCGGAAAAAATTAAAATAACTCTTACTATTTCATGCTTTCTGCTAACAATTTCCAAAAATAGCTCGTAGGCATCAAGCCCTTGAAAAAAACTAGTGCCTCTTCCAATCAACTAACAATAGTAATTAACCTGTTGGCCATGTTCTCACAAGTACTTACGTAGGTGGTTAAACTTAACTACATTTCTAAGTTGTTGCAAGACTGTAGCACTACTGTGCCCATGTGAAACACGGCAGTAAAATTATCTATCTCAAGTAATTAGAAAGAGAAATAAAAGAGGAGGAAAAGGAAAGAAAAAATGCTTGTTTGGAAAAACATTTGATTTTCTATCACCTAAGCCAGACTTCATTGAAATTACTTCAATTAATGAATGGCAATTTGTTATTTACTACTCCCTCAGATCTATGGAGAGTTTTGTTTATAGACATGCTACACTCTCCTATACACTCCTGCAATTGTTTTTCTGGTAGCATTTCCATTGAGTAGTTAAAGGTGCAGTCAAGTAAGCACACCTGTCAACTTAGGCAGGTGGATGGACATGAATCCATTATTCCTTGTAGAGGAAACACAAAACCTGCATGAACAAGTATGGAGTTCACAACTCACAAATTTGGCTTGTTGGTTAACACTGTCCTTCCGATTATGTGATGGAAGACATTTACTTCATTATTTACACTTTTCTTGAGATGATTAAGTATTAACCAATGTTCCTAACCATCATAGCAGCGTGACAGAAGTGAAATGGCAAACAGAAGTCACTGGAAAAGCCTATGTATTAATCTACATTAATACACTTTAAAAGATTAGATGAGGTAGTTGAGTACTATCTTGTAGACATGCAAGATCCTGATTTCATTACTTAGTAAACAAAATGGTTCATTTGTAATGCAAATGACACACAGAGGTATTCTGACCCAAAATTCACGGACAGAACAGGGAAGTTCATGTCTTACTCTTTTTTCAGTGATCTCTGGCCTGCAGCAGGGCATCTTGCTGCCCACAAGAGCTTATCTGTTGCTTGTTAACCAGTCAGATAACTTAAACAAGACAAGCTGTCTTGTAGTGAGCTATTTTGGCACCGTGGAGTTAACACCAGTCTGGCATCTCCCAATTGCCAATAAACATCTTACTGTCGATGTGAGATCTGGAAGATGAGCTGGATTTCTCACTGACAGACACCTCACTTTACAAACTATAAAAACTACACCAAACTCTCATACAGCAGAAATCTTCTACACATTCCATGGAAATGTGTGGAGTTTTTCCCGTGAGTAGGGATGCTTGTTTCACAGTTGCTCCCACAAAGGCTGAGTGAAGGAATCTGTGTACATTATTATCATTTTGGTGGTAAGATATATTTGACTCCCAATCAATACTATTTCTTTTGCTAGCTTGGCACCTTCATGTCGTACACTGGCTTATGTAATTCTGTAATCTCCTAGTAGTTCCTTTTAGTTTTATTCTGTCGAGTAACTAACTCTGATTAAGGTATTTTGTCTGTTATCTCCCTCCTGTCTGTTTAATAAATAATTCATTTTATAAACAGACATGATCTGCCACTCTTAGAAATTGCAGGACAGAATGATTTCTTCATTGAAACTCTTGCCAAAATCTGAGTCTAAGACAGGTCTTATCTGAAGCTCCCACTGATCCTGTGACATGGTCCCACTTTAGCATTCCAAGATTTCTCAGAACAATCTGAATGATTAGACTAGAACAGATTTTAAATATCTGTATTTGCATTCAGGATCACCCATCAGTCTCTACTTCTTCTCATTCACAAAGACAGACAAATGCAAACTTAATTAACCCATGAGCTACAGAATGGATGCTGACTTAATTCAGTGCAGCAGCCTGTACTCCCCACTCCAAACATCATCAAAACTGATCAGAATGCTTGTGACAGAAGATTAATAGTAGAAATAGTAAAAACTGCATTAAAGCTAAAATCACCCCAAGTGATATGATATCAACATTAGTGAAATGCATTTACTCTAAGTTTTCTAGGGGTATTAAAGCAATTAATTAAGGTACTTTGTTTCCACATAAAAGAAAGCAATAAATAGCAATGACTGCATTTCTAAAGAAGTTAAAAATAAGAGGAAACTAAAAGTGCCTATGACTAGCTGGGGCCTTCCAACAGGTCCAGTAACATCTTACAGGAATATCTCCACATAACTGTGTCTGATGCAATACTATCATCTCCCACTGTTAGCGCTGCATGTCAGCAGAAGAATAGCATCACCACAGCTCTACTAACAGAATCAGAATACAAGCACTCCTTTTTCTGCTGAAGGCAAAATCAGCTGTCTCAGTTCAAAGCAGCTCTCTAACATATTCAGATTTACGTCAACTTTGCCCCAAGGAAGCATACATCCACAGTCAACTTTGCCAGCAGAAATGTATATGTGGCAACCAGTAGCTGATGTATGGTAAGAATAGCTGAAAGATAATCGTGCCTGCACCCACAGAGATGTTTGCAAAAACATGTTCAGGACTATGGATGGGTAAGTTATGCTTCCAGTCATCATAGTGTGTATTTGAATATTAAGCCCTATTATCTCCTGTCAGGAGTTTACAGATTGCAGCTCTGTATGCATTCTTTTCTGAACTTCAGAAACACACGTTTACTCAACCTATCCAAGGCAAGAAGTCTGAAAATGCTAATCCTCTCAGAAACATGTTTTTCTTTCAGAATAGATGCAGTGAAGGTTAAAGGGGTTAACAAGGCTGATTATTAAGCTCAGGCAGGCATTGAATGGTAATTTTGTTAATTTTTTAGGCTGAACCACAATGCTGTTATATCTAAGGAGTGTGAATAATGTATTTCTTCACACATGAAAGCTTCACAGGAATGAGCTCAGTTAAATGAAGGTAGAAGCAAACATCTTCATTTTCAGACAACAGTAGCTTGTACAACATTCTGCTGTTGACTGAATCCCAGTAACTTTACATTCTCAAACTACAAGGGAAATTTCAACATGGTTATATGTTTTCTACTCTATATTCTTCTGAACATCAACATGAAAGTTTCAAGGGTTTCCATCGTTCCAGTACAGGAGCAGCATATATCCCAATTTAAGAGAGGGAAAATGATTGTCTTAATATCACCATCAAGTCAGAAGTAAATACAGATTTTCAAGCAAAATGAGCTGGGTACATCAGCCATCCAAAAAAAAAAAAAAGTAGAATTATTAAAATTCACTAATTAAAACACTGCAAGACCTACCTTGAGGTCTAACCTCAGACCTTCAGTAGAAAGAAATAATGACTTTTTTTAACAATTGCAAGGATTAAAATATTTCAATTCCTAAACCAGCAAAACGAGATGTCTCCTTAAAGTCTCTTCTGCTTCTGATCTATGTGTTTGGTTTGCTCCTTGTACAAACAAATTTCTTTCTCAGATATGTTTCTTGTTTTTCCATCGTATTTTGCCCTGAAAAAGTGCTCATGAGCAATACCACCTAAAGCCCCTTGCATACTAAAAATTTCTGGTATTTCAGATACTGAAGCCTCTTTCCCTCAGATCAATGCTCTCTCATCTGTGGACTGGAGAGCTGTATAATTTCTCTTGTTAATGAAATAAATTCCAGTGGCTGAGCTGAAGCTAGGGGAGGAAAATGTGTCGCAGCATCTTAGCACTGTCCCAAACACCTCACAGACAGGTCATTAGCCTTCCCTTCTGCATTGACAGATACAGAGCCCAGATACTAAACTGAAGCACAGTAAACTGCTGGAATTTCAGCACTACTGTTAGAAACAGTGTCAAAGAGCAGCTTCTCAGCCAGCTGTGTTGGAAAAGAAAAGGAGCAGTCTTCTTCCTGCTTTAGTGACAATTTTGAAAGGCATCTTTTGCAAAGACCCCATACTCTACGATTGCCATTTATGTATTCATTTGATAGAGGTATCTTTCTACCTGTAGTGCTGCACCCTAAGAGGGCCCACTTGTTCTTCAGAATCTCATGTTAAGAGGCTCTTCACTGAGCACAGTGGCTGCTGCCAACTGCATTTTTAGAGGCTCCCAAATCCCCCTGTAGGAAGCGTAACTCTGAGTGTCTGATTTTTAGATGCCTGTGAGCCAGGCATCTAAAAATGAAGCACTACAACACCCAAGGCACTTAAGAAATTCAAGTCTTCAAAGCCTCTCAGCTGACTTCCACTTTCATGCATAGAGGCTAGTGCTGTGGATCATACATAAGTTGGGTTTTTTCACTAATTCCGTAAGAAAATCTGCAGCGCTATAATTGGAAATCAGATGGCTTTTTCAAACAATGCTGAAAATACAAAGAGGATCTCTGGCCTTGTGCTAAGAATGACCATTATTTTATTCGGTGAACAGTGGCAAATTATTTGCACAGTAAAGAGAATGTAATTACAAAATACAAGCAGTATCTGATATCATGATTATTTCACTTTCTTACCGTGGAGAGTAGATGGTAATTAATTTCTGGTCCTACCAGATTAAATACAATTACTGAAAATCACAGCAATTGTAAGCATATGCTGGTAAAAGAGAGTTAGATGTAATTGTATTACTCGACACTTTATCCATAATTAAATGTTACAAGTAAAACAGAAAACACATTTCAAAAAAACATCTAAAAAGTCATAGATTAAAAACGTGGCTAAAAAAAGTTATGAATGTTAGCATTTCTTCATTATTATTAATTGCATATTCTCTGTTACAGTTATTTGAACTTTAACTGCAATAACTTCCAGGGAATCAAAAACCTCCTTACATGATTTACTGACTGTGCATTTATGTGGTATTTAATATCACGTTTTAATTTAATACTGGCTTAATTTTCAGTTGATTAAAATCTTGAGATGCAAACCTAATTCCATCTCTACTGCTCTGAAAAATTTGTGTCATCTTCCAGAATAAAGTTCCAGGGAGGGGATGGGTGGAAAGGTCACAAATTAGCTTTTTTATTGACTGCCATAGTCACACTCAAATTATATCTATATATAAAATATCTCTGAGCTTTCTGGAACTCTGTTTTTGTGCTCTGGCTATGCAAACCCACCCAAACCAGGCTTCCTGCAATCATCAGTCAATTATGTGGTTCTGCTTCACACAAGGGAATGGCAAAACCAAGAACTTTTACAGTAATTGCTGATAAGGAGTGGAACAGGCAAGGGTATTTAAGAGTTTCTGTACTTGTCACCAACTTTCCTCACCAATTGTCAGAGAAGTCTGTAGAAAGATGAGCAACATGAGTTTC
Organism: Lichenostomus cassidix; assembly: GCF_008360975.1. Classification (NCBI taxonomy): domain Eukaryota; kingdom Metazoa; phylum Chordata; class Aves; order Passeriformes; family Meliphagidae; genus Lichenostomus; species Lichenostomus cassidix. The sequence continues at coordinate 35,267,858 of NC_139480.1, read as the reverse complement.
CCCTTCTTTGTGAGGAAACAAGCTCTGAGGGAATCCTACAGGTTCTGAGGTGGCTGTTTGCAGCAAATTCACAAACAGCTGTTAAGAGCATCAAACTGAACAAAACACTTGATTAATGAGAAAGAATACAAAATGGCACCTCTTAGATGTGCTCTCTGCATATATCTTGCACTTATCTGCTTGCCCTTCGCACTCAAGCTAGTTACTGTCTCCGAAGTGCTAAAAGAGGCAGAAGCATGACTCAAACAACATGCTAATTAAATTCTGATTATAAAATCACCATTTTCTTGGTGGAAAAGCAGGAAAAGGAGCCCTTGCTTTACTTTCAGGTTACAGTCTGAGTTAGTTTAAACTGATTAAGGGTGCTATGGGGTACCTCTCATTCAGCAGGACCTGAACATTCCTGAGAGACACTGACATACTCTACAAATGCTGTTACTGTGAAACACAAGCCAATTTTATGTTTACTGAGCTGCTATTACTAGTAGTTTTTGTAATGTCGTTTCAATGTAAGTAGATAGGAAATGTGTTTTGCTCATGTATTAGCTACATGCAGAGTGTGAGACTGCTCCGAGAATACCAACTGGCAAATTCTGGAGTGCATGACTGAACAAATCCTACAATCTTAAAAAATAAGTAAAAGAGTGTCTCTATCTTCTTTGCCAGTTGTGCCCTATTTATCAGCTGACTGTCAATCTCTATTCTGTAATTACATTATTTGCTGCAGCCATTTTTCAAAACTGTGCAGCTCCTCTGAGAAACATATTGCTTTAACTTACTAGCTATTCTCCTCTGCCCTGCTGTGGTGCTTTTATCATAATACTCATCATATGCTGGCAACCACAATCTTCTGCTCCCAAAAATGGCCCCATTGAAAGGCTAAGATGAATCTTCAGACAGCTCCTTAAATTTATTCCTTTTCTCTCTTGCTACTGTTAGTAAAGCAATAAGCTTGTGTTTTGTCATGTTTTTCTTTTCTGATGCCTCCTTTTTTAATCCTGTTGGAAAGACACAGGCAGGTAGCTTTGCAGGGTGACAGCTTTTTTAACACTGAATAATCTACTGCTGTGCATGCTAATAGGTAATGCTAGGTTTGATTAACTAATTTTGCAAATGAATATCTAAGTAAATTACTTTTGCAGACTGTTTCCAATGATTCTTTCTCTTTAATTGCCTCTTTGAACAGCTTCATACTGATTGTTGCTACTTATGATAAGAATTCATATAAAACCCTGGGGTATATATTTCATAGTAAATATATCTGGTATCACCTTACACAAGAAAACCCTCCACCTCACACACATCTTACTTAAAGGTACATAGTCATAGTTTCAAGCTATTTTTTCCTCCAGAAGTTTGAAAGACATATAGCAATGTAATTTTCCTCCATGCTCAGTTCATGGCTGGTTTTAAGAAACTCGGATGCTTACATAACTGGTTATGCCTATAAAGGATTTTTAAAGATTACAAAGACAGACAGAAATATTTTAACTGCAAACAAACACCTGATTAGTCCAATAAATCTCTGAAAAATCCTGCTTACTTGTATTGCTAGAGAGATCTGATCCTTTTGCAGAGCGAGTACAAGACTGAGACTAAAAATGAGAGACTTTTTCTCTTACCTTTTACTTTTGTATTTGAAAGTAAAATATTCTCCTTTAAACCAAAACATCACGCCATGTACAATTGTGTACAGTGTAAATATTTCACATAATCAGAAAATCCACTATTCTTTCTAAAGAAGTTGTGGTCTTAACCTCTACTCTGCACTCATCTTATTATCCATAGATAACTACATATTTAAATATTTGAAATTTCAGTAATTTCATATTTCTTACATGCTTGCCTTTAAAAGGCAAACTTCATACACTATCCATGGCCCATGTTCCCTTGCCTCAGCTGAATAAACCTGTGTCTGGACAGTCTAACTTACATATTTGCTGTCAAACCAGTACAGTGCTGCTAATGCTCAAGGCATCAGCTATCATATTATCTGCTCTCTGAAACCTTACATGAGACTTTCCATGTATTTCCAAACCACATTAATTTCAAATTCTTCACTCTTAAATACCTTGTAACATTTCCCCTCCAACACACCACTACATCTCCTTCCTTACCTCTCAGTCCTTCTGTCTCTAACCTCTCCCACTCCTTTAAATGTGTAGCACCTTCTGCTCTCTTGCCCTGACACAGGTGTCACGTTTGTCTGACAATGAGGTGTTCACTCATCTTTCTTTCTCTAAATCCCTCCTTAAAACCCATTTTCTCATCTTCTAGCAAAGAATTATCTGACAGAGTGTAGATAGGGTAGCAGAATCCCGTCTACCCACTCATATATGCAAATTCAAATTATTCATTTTGAAAACCTACAGACATTTTTAAATGATAGCCAGCAACCTCTTCTTCCTCCTGTAAAAAAAGCCTTTGCAAAGGAGGGCACTGCAGATGGGGCAGGCGGGAGAGGAATAGTTGCACTGCCTCTCAGTAGGAGCAACGTGAGATACACACTTCAGTTCCACTTACCGGTTCCTATTGCTAGAAATCCAGTCAGAGATTAATGTTGCAGCCTGCTGGTGACAGTGTTTGTTCCCGAAGCTGCAGGCCAACATGATGACTTCCCGGCGCAACTCTCTGTCCAAATCAAAGAAAGTAATAAGGCTGCATTAACGAATGTGTTTGAATGTTTCCAAAAAGCTATTTCTTATAAAAGTGACAGCAACCGGTAGTTGGGCAACATATCAAAGACAATCTGGCTTTACAAATCTCAGTGTCAGGTTAATGCCAGCAACAACTAAGGAGAGGTCATGGATCAAAACCAGCTCCCACTTACACTTATGCCCTCTTCCCCACCTCTGTGGTCACACAAGTCCAAGTTCTTAGACATCCAGTGTAGTCAGATATTAAGTTAGGGCTTAGGAAAGCACGTTCTCCCAAGTTAAGAAAGAAGAATTAATGTCACAGTATCCTCCTGCTTTCTCTCTAACCCAGAAAAGAAAAAACAGAAGGGTGACAGACCTAGGGAATTATGACTGACTTACTCTAAAGATGGCACTAAATTTTAGGAGGCTGCATTTATATAATTATATTCCACAAATAAACAATAAAAAAAGAAATACAACAGTACTCATGTTGGTATGATGCTTGAACAAGTGATTTGTTTAAATTGTTTGTTGGCCATCCAAGCTTCAGATACATTGATGCAACTTGTCTTAAAATATACTCCTGAGGAGAAAAAGAAAAGTATATTTAATGTTAAAAATCATTCCTTTTACTTGAAATTGAAATACTACTGACTAGTGAGGTTTGGTCTGTCTTTTTACCCTCAAATAATGTCCAATTCCAAAGATTTAGCAAAGCTACATGTCCACTCATAATCCTCCTTCACTGCTATAGTAAGAAGCAATCTATAGAACAGCTATTAGATTAGATTCCTAGTCCAAGATGCCTAGTACAAGACAATTTATTGTTATAAAATCCATCAATTTCAAAAATTACATGCTTCTTTCAACTCACAATACATGGCTGAAAAATTACAAGAGTGTCAATAGCTTAATTTCTACTTTGTGGCCAATCTTGACTACACCGTGCATATTCCCTTTTAAGAGAATACTGTTTTAATATCCATAGCCATGGAAAAAATGTTATGTGGGTACAGTCAATTGACTTCAGAATACATAACAATACGGCTGCAAATAAGCTTTGTATATTTAATGACACTATACTTTAAGTTTTGGCTCCTAGTGTGCTTAAAGAACAAAACAAGCCCAGGATCTATTTTAGTGACTTTTACGTTTTACACAGAGGACATATTTACATATTCTGACCAGTTTTGAAGAAAACCACTGTCATTTTATTCAGCATAATCTTTTGCTGGTGGAATTCACCAATTTGAAAAAGAGAACTGAGATATATAGAACTGCATAGGAGAGCATCTATTTTATTATTACAGATGCATAGGCATGTATATATGTCAACACAAAGAAGATTCATACTGCAGCTTTCTCTAGCAGATATGTTATTCTGTGACTAAAAAGACTTTTTATTTCCTCTGCTATCACCTCAGCTTTCAAAATTCCCATTGGTAGTGATAAAACATTACCCGGCTGTGAATTTTACTGGTTTTATTTATTAAAATTGTGTTTTCTTTACACAACCATGTTTAAAAGAGAAATAGCAATGGAAGACTCCTAAGAATTTTTCTGTGCATTTAACAGACTAAATATGCAACTCATTTCTACAGCATTTTACATAATGACTCTGGTTTGCATGTAGGCCTGTGCTGTAGGTTCATAAAAATTTCAATGTGCCTTTATTAATCTGTACTATATGTTCTACAAAAATAATTTTCCATGTCATCAGGTAACTCTGTGTGTGTGTGCATATATACATGCACTCACACGTATCTGTATCTATATATATGTGTGTATCTACATATCTATATCTATATCTATATATGTATGTACCTCTACATACATACGGCCACTTCTAACTATCTGCTCTCTCAGCACGGTGTCTATGGTCACACACACACAAACAAACATACATTTAAGAAGAAAAAAAGCATCCTTAAACATTTTGGGCTTTAAAAAGCTCCTTCATTTGAAAGCTTTACAACATTACATAAAGTTACCTTATGTTGGCCATTGAAAATATGTAGACTACATAAAATTCATAGTGAATAAAACCCCCAAGAGTTCTTAATTGTCACTTGCTGCAGTCAAATCCTCTGTACTTCATAAACCATACTTCAGTGTAGTTACAGGTAAATGTTAAAATATTTGCCATGTCTATCGTAATTATCTACTGCGAGCTGTTACTGATGTCCCTTAGGATGCAATTATGAATGGGCTTTTTACTCAACAGTGATCTAATTCTTGTTAATTAAGGTAACTGCATTGAATTCACCACAGATTTTGGGATGAAATAATGACTACAAATCTTTGTTTCAGTTGCATGTATTCTGTTCACTTGTGACTATATTTGATGTTCTTGCTGATCTTGGGCATCCACCTAAATATCACTGTGGGACTCCTCAAAAGAGAAAATCTGGCAACAGAATACTTTGGCTCTTTTAAAGTGAAATACTTTATTTGTCATAACATTTTACATGAGGGATAATTACCTTTCCTTCTTCTAGTCATATATGCCTCAAACAACAGTTATCACTGTTCAAATGCAAATGAACCAAAGCTTGATAATTGCTATGTTTAAATAAAGAGTAATTAGGAAGAAAGTTAATATCCCTGGGTCATTTACAGTATCTGACTGGGGAACAGTTCAAATTTTGGCAATGAAAGGGAAGAGCAAGAGGCAAAAGGAAGAAAAGGAAGAAAGGCAGGAAGGACAGACAGATGGAGAGAGTGAGGGAAAGAAAGAAAGGAAGAACTACAGGAAGAAAGAGAGGAAGACTCTATCTCTTACATTGAAGATATTGTAGTTTTCTGTACGGTCCAGCAATTTATCTAAAGGATAAAGAGCTCGGCTAGCAGCATGCCAAGGCAGAAAATCTTTTTCTTCTGAAAGGTATCTCATAATCTCCAAAGGAATATTCTGAGGCAAATAACCAGCTCTGCACAAAAAAATAAGTTAGTATTAAATTTGTTTTCAGAAGACATTAATAATGGGGCATAAACAACTTCTTTTTTTCCCAAATGAAATTAAAATGCAGAAAAAATTATTAATTCACCACACTTTAATGACATAGAAGTCAACCTTATAAAAAAACAGCAACTTGCAGTCTCTCCCAACACAAGCAACTGACTGAATTGATGAAGCATGGTGTGAACACACAAGAAACAGAACCAGACAAGCTATCCCTACTTTGAATGGATTCCTGTGGCTATAAAAGACATGAATGAAGAACTAACTGTCTTTAAGGATGAATAAACAAAACAAAACAAAACAAAAACAAAAACAAACCCTCAAAACAAAAGGAAGGTGTTGCTTTGTTGATTTGTAAGACAGAAATCTGTCTGCATAAAATCAAAAACCCAAGGCATTTTGCTTCAGAAAACATTTCCACTGACCATCAGCAATTGGAAAGAACTAGTGCTGGAGAAGCAGCATTAGTTTTACAGTTATTCTCCTCACTCTTTCCTCTCTCCTTTAGAACTGCCTTGTCTTCTATCCACCTTAAGTCACTTTGGAAGGATTTATCTTTAACATCACTTTGGTTCAGGATGTTTCAGCATTTTGCGCATAAACTATAGGTTTTTTCAGGTGTTTATAAATCAACCAGCTAAAATTTTGTCTCACTTTTTTGCAATCATAAAAGACCTCCCCCCACATGGGAAAGAGTGCAGGGAGGGTACAAGAAGGGTTTTTAAAATAATAGCATTACAAGTAAAATGCAGTACAGACACAAGCACTTGAAAGTTACTTTAAAATCCAAGTACCGAAAACACCAAGCTTTAGGTTTTGCTGTCACTTTTTTTCTCAAAACAGTACTTTTTCTTAACTGTCCAGACTGCAGAAACAAAGTACAACTTTGGGGGTCTGAAGTTTCCAGAAACACATTGTCTACTCTTTTTCTGATGCAAGTGTTTAAGTCCAAAAGGAGTTAACTGCCTAGAGAGGAGATAATGATTCTATTTCCATTAAACATTTAAAATCAGCAAGAAGGATTACACAAACTTCAGTTTAACAGGCTACAGTATGATATAGCTTCATAGACTAGTTCTTGTCCTTCATTGCAGATGTTCCTTTAATTTCCATCAATATCTATGGAAGAAATGCAAACATATAGCAAACAAATAAAAGTACAGACATGAGTACAGAAATTAACCAATGCATACATGTTAATATAAATTTTTATGTCTGTTGTAATAACACATAAAAACTGCCTTGCTGAAATACTTGAAATAGATTGTTTCATTGCAATGTGTGCCACATCTCACAGGCCTTCATTTTTTACACTCTCTATTGGGAGAATTACTCTCTGTTCCCTTCACACTCTCAGGAAAGAAGTGAGTCCATATAACAGATTTTAAAAGTCTCTGTCCCATGTCATAATGCCAACCCACCCTCCAGTTTGCTTCATGTCAACTTTGTCCACATATTGTCAGCTCTGTTTTCAACTCCGGTTCCAGCACATACTAAGGTATGAAAAACAAGATCACTTGGGGAGCTCATTGTGCCAACTGAGGAACGGAACCAATATGAAATGAAAGTGGTGAAGCTTTTAGAGTCAGTGGTGGACAAAGTCCAGTGCATCTGAAGACAGAAGGTTACTCCATTTTATAGGTCTTGTTTTTGAAGCAGCAGAGTATCATTAAGATGAGTTCTAAGTAAAGATTTACGATGTCAAGATTTCTAAACATAATTAATGGAGCCAGAAGCATGCTGGACTGACTGCAGTTAAAAATCTTGACGATAATGTTAGCAAAGAGGTAAATTAGCTTAAAGTTGCATATATAGAATTAGTTTCTAATAGGATTTGTGATTATTTTTACTGATAATTTGATTGGCATGAAAAAGTGCAGCGTAAGAAACAAGAGGAATAGCTCTAGGAAACATGCTGCTTAAGGAATAAACAGATTAATGTTTATTATAGCTGCACTAATAGATATTTAAGACCATGTTTCAAAATTAAATCCATCTATACTAACTGCAAAAAGGAAATCAAGACTGCAAAACAGATTATTTCTTTTTAAGCTTAACTTCTCCATACAGACGCATAAAAAGTGAACTAGAGATAGATCTCCTACTCCTGAGCTCTCAGAGCTTCCTAATGAGTTTCAAAATCATGATTCTTGGCTGATGATACTCACTCATCCTGTTCACAACAGTAGGTGTTAGTCACATCACTCACTGCTTCTAAATTGTAAATTTATCAGACTATTCAATTCTGCCTGTCTCACCCCTTGACTCTCGCTTTTCCTACTGTCTCCCTAAGAGTATAGGGCAACTAACAAAACAGATTGTGGCAAAATCTGAATTTTTCCTGTTTACTCCTGACCCTCCTTCTCTTTCTGGGTATGACCCTAGAGGAGGAGCTTCTGCCCAGTATTATCAGAATCATCCCCCCAAGCACACTTCAACCAATCTGTCCCAAGAGAAGGGATGAGGATGAAGGGAGATTCTTGGGGATACATTATTATATAAATGACAGCAAAGTCATCACTTCAGATTATGATTTAGAGGAAAAGCAGTTATGGCTGATGCAATTAATGTTAAACTCTTCTGTCAGCACATGCTGGGCAGTACAGATGCTAAGCTGAACCTCTGAGAGAGCTTAAGCACAGACATATCTCAAATCTTCTTACAGTGGCAGTTAAGACAGCAACTTTCCTGGAGAAAACACAAGTGCTTCAGGAACATTACCTTGGCAGAATGTTCTTTATATTCTAAACTAATTTATTTCATGGATTCCTACAGGAAACCATGATAGCCCTGTTCTTTTACCCTAGTCACTACGCCATGTTTATGAACTTTTTATTCTAAACACACTGCACTCCCAGACTATTTGGCATTAAATAACTTCTGTCAAAAGGTAGTAAGTACATTCATCGTTTCACCTTTTTGCATAAGAAGTGGCATATAATGTATACAGTATAGATTATTAACAGTATACTACAGTTTTAAAACCTTGAGGAAGTTCTATGGAAGCTAATTTTTAATATTCATAGTTGAGAAAATAGGATATAAGAAGAAAGTCTCACCCTAAACCATAAAAGAGCTAAACCATGAACATAAAATGTAAAAGTACTAAAATCCAGATTACAGATCTAGGACCTGTGTAAAGTATCCCGGGAGGCAGCATGACTACCACAACAACCAGGTTGGCGGAAGACAGAACCTAGACCAAGCAGTGTGACTGGGTGGTGAGCTATGCTCTAATATTCTGCATCTTCACAAAGCACAACAACTGCTTTCTTAAGTTTTTTATTTCAGTACAATCATATTCTTTTACTTTACACTAAAAGCTTGTCCAGTGCTAAAAGTGACTTCAAGACTCCTCTTTCCCAGGGAATACTGCATTCAGCGAGACGCACTGGCTCACTTGAACAGCAAAACAAACCAGACAAAGGGTGCTGGCATGATTCTAGGATTCTCCTTCACTAGCCTGGAAGAACTAGGTTCAAAGATGGATCTGGTCAGCAAAAGCATTTATGGAGTAGGAAAATAACCAAAATGAGGAAAGAAGGCAGAACAGAGAATGAGTTGGTTCTTAGTGTCTCTGTGAACTCTGTTGGAGAAACACAGATCTGTAGAAATGTTAAACAGAAATGTTTAACAATTATTATAACAATAATAAGAAAACTAAAAGTAACAACCTCCCCATCAAAAGGAAAACTCTAGAATAATTTCCCTGTCATATAATTGACTAGAAATTCTCACTCAAAGGTATTACAGAGTATAAGTTTCGTACATACTCTACACATGCAGCTTGACTTATTACTCTCTATTTCAAGAAAGTCACTGGAAGGTCAGTGACAGAAATCCTTGTTTTTCTTGTGTCTTTTTAGCCATCAATCATATTGCTATCTTTAAGTCCAGCAAAATTACTATCAGATATTGCCTGTCAAAGTCTAAATGCATGAGAGTCAGGGCTAAGAGACAAGGTTCTTTTCTAGCCTAGCCATCTTGGAGGAAAATTGAAATATTGTCTGTCACTCAGGGAATAACTCATTATGAGCTCTACTGAGACCAGGTAACGAGCATAAACACCACAGAAATACTGTGATGTCCACCCTTATGTGAAACAGGCACAGTTTGAAACAGGCACAGTTTTCTCTAGGTATGTCTCCAGTAGCCACCTGAGAATCTTAGCAAGCATGTATCTACATCTAAAAAAATTTTGCAGCAGAACCTGGAATAGTTTTGGCAAATATCTTAAGAGATAAAATAGTTACATCAAACAGTGTTGATATATAAACAGTGGCTGAAAGCATTCTGATGTTCAGGTAAAACATTTCTCAAGGGCAAAGGGAAAAGGTTTACAAAACTTCATTTATAGTATCTGGAATTAAAAGAGCCTTAAGAACTCATCTAGTGTCTGCCTACCCAAAGCAGACTCATAACAGTGCCATTCCTGACAGAAATTTGTCTCATTTATATAGGCTTCTATCAATGAATATTCCCGGAATACTACTATTTCAGTACTCCTCTGCCAAGGGGCATGATTAAGAATATAATGGCTCTGGTCTTTTGCCCTGTAAATATTCACAGAAGAGTACCAACAGATCCATTTCATGTTATAAAATGATCTCTTGTTTACATATCTTCAGTATAAACTACAAAAAGCAGACATCCCTCTTTACGGTATTTCAGATTAGAGCGTTTTGATTTGACATCATGGGTCATCAAGAAAGCAGCCTAGACTTAAAACAAGCCCTCTCTAAGCCAGCTTTCTCCATACCAAGTCATTTGAAACACAACTATAAAAGCAAAATTTAACCAAAAAGATCACATTTGAAAAGTTTAATTGCTTTATCAATTTTTACATAACTGTCCTTACCTATCAGTTTACCAGCATGTCAACCATTCTGCAGCCACCACTACATACGAGAGCGTGTGTTAGAAACACAGCAGCACATGAAGTTTTTCTTAGCGTATCTATGTTCCTGATTTCACATTTGCCTGCCAAACTGAAGAGGAGAACAGGAGTACAAGAGCATTGACTGGCAAAAAGATCTGATTTAGTTATTAGATAAATTACCTCTAGACAAACATCCTGGTTCAGCAGGTTTTTCATGCCTAAGGAGGCTGCCAACAAACCATACTGAAAATGTGATCTATCATTTTTATGACAAGGACAGAGGTGGAAGAAGATTTTCCAGAAGTTATATATATATTAAGTGGTTTATTATATCATATCATATGATATCATAAGCACCAATGCTTAGCAAGGTACTATTCTGGTTACACTGAAGAAGTTGCTAGGGTGGCCATCACTACAGGGAAAAGAGGCAACGAACAGGAAAATAAAGTACTGAACATGGTAATGAAATATCCCTCGCAAAGAATTTTGAGGGATAAAAAAACTAAAAATCTCATGGCAATCAGAAATAATCTTTAAATTACATGAGCTTTTAATGAGTCAGATAAAAGCAGATGATCTAGATTATATTATGAAACATCAGTGTGTATTCAACTGCATTCTGACCTTGATTTGTTCTTTACACTGAGCTGCTGAACTTATGGACAGATCCCAGCACATTCATTTTCCCCTTAGGGACGAAGTACCAAATGGTAGTGTAATTGCCAAGGGAAAATTATTACTCTGTTCTGAATTATTTCTATCATAAATCCAGCACCAGTCAAACAGACTCTGTCACAAAAACGACAGGGTTGCCGTACAGTGATGAGAGCTCCACATATAAGGGCACCATAAATCCTTTAGTCCCACCACCCAACAAAGACATTATAAGTCATGTGTTTAAATCAAAATTAGAAAATCCAAGCTGGCAGCAAACTGGTCTGCATCACTGAAACAATGGAAATGAGGTGATTTACTTGCTGCTGGTTTAAAAACCACCCTGCCTCGTCTGTTTCTTAGAAATGTGTAAAACATGACTAGCTTTTTGTCTGGGTAATTTTGAAGGGGTAAAACACAGCTCTTCAGAACGCAGATGTGCAACTCATATTAACATCAGTTCTGTTTCTGTGCATGTGCAATATATGGATAATTAGACTACACCCATTAACACTTAAAGAGACAGTTTAAAGTAAGTTAGGATTCTTATTAATTGATTCATTCTTTTACTGTAACAGTCAAGTGTGTGGATTAGAATAACCCACAGAGAAACCTGGCACCAATGAATATCCGCATTTAATTGTATTTGCCTTTTTCATTTTTTCAGGATCTATCAAGGACTGGTGTCTTTACCATTGTAATCAGGATTTTTTTTTTTCACACAGTGCTTTAACAGCAGTGCCTTGATAGCTAAGTGAAAACATACATGTTGAACCCTGATATGTCAAAAAATGGGCAAGGTGACCCATACAACATGGAAATTAACTCTTGTAGTGACAGATTTCACCTTCAACTCCTACAAGGCTAGGAAGTCAAAGATTAAAAACTTACAATAACTGGCATCCATGTTGAATCACAGAAGCTGGAGAAAGAACATTTTCTCATAGAAAACTAATCTGTAAAAAAGGCCCTGTGATCTCCAGTATCAAAGAATAATCTACCTCATCCTTCCCTTTCAGTGCTGGGCTGCCTTTATATTAGGACCATGTAAGGACTCTGTTTTTCTAGGACAGCCAAGTGACTTGATGGAAGCATTTTGATCTGTACCACCTACAGACTTCCACATAAACAGGACAGGTATGCATATCTGCTCTGGATGAATACAACAGCGACTTTTGGCTTACAAGCTCATTTTAAGAATTAAATTTAATTAGCACTCAATCCCTCCAACATTAAAGGATTCAGAAAGTAATACAGTTTTAAATGAAGCCTGCTTCTCATTATGTTTTCTTATATGCAAAAATTTGAGGACTCCTCAAGTGACATTCAACACCACACAAGAGCATTTGAAGCATCCTACAAAGAATAGTTCAAATTCAATGTAATTATCAGCGTATTATGTGGCTTAAATTATCCTGCACAGTTTTAGAGTTGCCACATAAGCAAAGACTAATATTAACTTGATTACTCACCTCTGTTAAAAACAGGAAAAAAACCCAAATCTAAACCCCTCTGTTTGTAGAAATTCTACAAAAAACTCCTTCAAACTGTAGTTCACAATCTCTCCTTTTCTCTTCTTCCACATATGAAAGAAAATGAATTAAAAAGGAGTAGAGCAAGATGAAAAGGAATAATCTTACTGCTAAAAATTAAGGCTATGCAGCAAGGTATGTCATGTTTTTCATCATCATGAAACCATGATTTTTGAGAAGTATGTAATTCACAGAGTTAAATTAAATAAAGAAATTTGAATGTACTTCAGGGGCTAATAGACATCAATTTCCGATGACTCAATCATTATAAGTGTTATTTATTTTCTTTCTTGGTAATTTTTGTTGGGAAGGTTAGAATGAAACAGCTCTTCTACTTATTAAGTTGTCAATGGGTGATGGTATCTATGAGAGCATGTTTGAGCAAAATCAAAATTGAGTTAGTTTATTATTATGCACAATATTTTTCATCACTCTCTTTTTTCCTGGTCTAATGTTCATAATTTGCATATCAGTCAGCCAAGTGAAATATGTGTTTAAAAGCTAGAAATTTCATATGGAAAGCACAGAAGCCTGATCTTAAGCATACACATACAATACAAATTTTGTTTGCCAAAATATCTACAGAATTTGATATTACTTTTCCAAGGGCAATTCCCAATAAAAATATTTATAATAAAAGGATTCTCTGAAATTATCTTAAACCCTCACCTATTCTCTTATCTTCATTTTGCAGAGAGATAGCAGACACAAACAATTTAAGTGATTTTACCAAGATCATCTCGGAACTACAGCAGAAACAGCATCCCAGGTTTCTTAAGTCCCAGTGCAGTGCCTTAGTCATAACACAGTCCTTCTTGTCATTTATTGTTTGATTTCTGGGTAGAGGAAAACACACTACTAGCCAGATAGGAAGGAGCTAATCTATGACAACATTCAAGCAGACAGAGCATGCATGGACAAAGACCAGACCTCCTCTACACAACAATCCTGGTCAGCAGCAATTGGATAAGCCCAAAAAGTAGGATTATTTCTGAGAAGCAATGGTACAGTCAGGTCAAAACAGCAGGCAAAGCAGTGAGTAGCCTATGACAGCAGACTTCTTTCTTTATGCTAGTGAGCCATTGGTATTGTCTTTTATAACTAGAAAAGTTGGTTTATGCCTTCTTTCATAATTCCTTTGCAGATACTGGGAAAGTCCAGGTGTTTAGAGCAGCACCCCCAGCTTCTCAGAGTGGCTTGTCTTTGCTACCTTGACCAATGTAGCGGAAGGATATTTTGTTCTCCACATTAGTCCTGTCAGACCCACAGAAAGGAAAGTAATAGGGTTCTGGGGTAATACCAAGGAGTCAAAAAAGCTCCTATTTTGAGAGGACATTTAGAAGAGGTAGAGAAAAGGGCTGACAAGGCAGCTGTGGGGAAGCAAAAGGGGTACATAGATTAGACAGTCAGAGGGAACAGGTGTGTGCTAGATAAAAGAGGATGGAGGCTCAACAGGGTGCCACAGGTTTTGAGGCTCTACAAAGATTTCCCCCTGCCCCACCAACACAGATTCCTGAAGCCATATATGCAACTCTTAGCCCTGTTTCGAGTACTTGAATTTGGTAAGAAGCCTTCAGCAAGCTCTACTCATGACACTCCTCTTCTTGTTTGACCTCAAACTCAAGTATTTTCTTGAAGCATAATTCAGACCTCGTTCAATTAATGGTCCCAAAACAAATTTCACGGACTGTTCCCTTCCCCTGTCATTACACAGCAGTCCTTGGCATCTCCACTGCAACAAGATAACATTCATAACAAGTTGACTTCAGGGACCAGATTGAACTCTAAGAGACTAAGACTATGGCGGTAAAAAGACAATGAGTTAACAACCATTGGCTAAAAATAATTCTGTCACTCCTTTGAAACCAGAGTCAAGTCTTCCTGACAGTTTTTTCTGGGTTTGGCTAAGAACAGAGTAAATGTAGTTTACAGGATAAAACTATTAGTGCTATAATTACTCAGAAGTACCAAAAATAATTTAGGCAAATTTTGCTGGGATATGACTAGACCAAGACCTTCCCTCTGCACTAAACACTTTGCAGTCAGATCTACAGGGCTGGCTTTTAGTACGCACAGGAGATTCTTCAAATTCTTCCGTGGCTCTCAGCAGGTATTTCTATTTTTCAGGACACTCTTGCACCACCAACACTTCCCTGGAATGTGCTGTACAATTTTCTTTATTGCCTTTAGCTATGTAACTGGATCAGATGCACAAATGATACATACTACAAAAGCAGAATTAACTTTTAGTGTGCTTAGTTACAGGAATTGCTTTGATCCTTCTTGTTATGAACACATGCAAATGTTAGCTGAAATATGTATCTCCACATAAAGCAGATATCAAGGCTGTGCTATGTCACAGAACATATGGACTGGCGTGCAGCATATGGAATGAATTAAGGATACCTTAAAATAATTGTAGCTCTCTATTTTCTCTAAAAAAGGCACAGCTACTTTGGCCCATTGAGAGAGTGTTTATGTGAAAAGAAACCCAACAACTTCTGCAGGAAACCATATCTAAATCAATTGCTGGTGAACCATCACCAAAATTTGCCTGACAGTGAATGGGAGTTACTATGGCATCTGCTGAAAAATTCAGAGGAGGCCTCATTTATTAAAACAGTAAATCTATACCACTATTAATCAAGCGTGATACAAACTATTGATCTAATCCTTGCTCCCTTAGCTGGTACTCAGAGGCACTAATTAAGGGAGCTGCATAATGTACCTCGTTTGCCTCTGTGTTGAGCTATTAGAAAATGCAATCAGGAATAAAGATGAAGCCTAGAGTAAAACTGCAGTTTATTCATTTAAATGGATTCTATATGACTGTTCTTGAATATTCCAGCAAAATAAGGTCAACCACCGTGAATTGTGGCTGTTGAAATTTTGAAACATTTTGAAGTACATTAATTGTGCTGAGAATTTCTATCTTTGTCACCCACTTATTCTCCAGATCCAGCATTTCAAATGAGGCCTCAAATGCCTTGACTTCTCCCAGCATTACACTGAACAGGACTTGAAGGAACACAAGTGTAACATAGACCCAATTAACCCACACATTCTGGAAGACTTCAAATGCTACAAGAAATGAAATCTTAATCTCTGCAAAGGAAAATAGCAATGAAGATCACTTCAGCTTTATAATTTATATTTCCTGCACATATTTCTGCCAGAAATTTCAAGAAAACATTTTTCCAATTTAGCAGCAATAATTCTGGATTTTATATGGAAGTGTATGAATTACAGGCTTAGTTACAAGATAACTCTCAGTTTCCAGAAATAAGATCAGCTAATCATTACGTGGGGTGGTGCTGCCTCAGGTAGCTGAATGGATAAAATAATTTTGCCTCAGTGTCAGGGCTCTGCAGACAGGAATTAAGTTTTTGGGGGGGGGGTTTGTTGGGTTTTTTTTTGGGGGGGGGAGAGGGTTTGTTTTGGTTTGGGTGGGGTTTTTTTGTTTGTGGTGGTTTTTTGGTTTTTTAATTTTTAAAAATTTTTTTAACAATAAAATAGGGGGTCCTGAAGAAATGGTTTTCCAGATACAGAAGTCTATACTTGATTAAGTAAGACTTACTTTTTAAATTAATTTCTTTCTACAAGTTGGTGAGAAAGTGATCTGGAGTCAGCATTAGCTTACTTCACTATTTTACTTCTGGAATCAACCTTGGAATCAAATGCATCGGCTGTTAAAGATTTGTGTCAAGGGAGACACAATTTGGATTTATATATTGAAAAGTAGGTTGGTACTGCCTTTTCCCTTGCCTTCAGACTTTGGTTTTCTAGAGTCAGCAGAACTCACAGCTTATAAAGTAAAAAGCCCCAAAGAATTGTTTAACAGCAGGAAAACAATCATCATAACTCTTCATATATCTACTTGCACCAGCATCCTGGTTTCAGTCTCCGTGTGATTTCTGATAGACAGGAACATTTATGAAGGCCATCTACAACACAGAAGTCACTTAGGTCACAGAAGATTTTGAAGGTACATTTTTTTCTTGTTGCTCATTTCTGATACAGCTCTCTTATATTTGTGAAATCTACAGAGGCAAGCTTCATCTGAAGAGACTATAGCTCAATCTCCCCCTAATCTGTGCAAGGAAATGAACAGCACTCCAACCCAGTCATCCAGCCTTGGAGCATAAGAACAATTATTCAACAACACTGCTTCATGCATTCTCATTCAGTGCTTACGGAACTGGAAACAACAATAGCTATTTTAGATGACAGTAAAAGAGAAATTCAGAGTCACATCTGATTCAGCACTGATTAACATTAAATATAAACCAGACCTATTTCTTTCACATAATGCTAGATTAAGTCAACCAGTTTAATGAGGGAAATATTTTATGAAGATTTAGAGCCTATCAAAGAACCAGGGGTGACACAACACTCCTAACATTAAGTGAGTAATTTATCTTATCCTATGTGGTTAAGTGGTTTTGAGAGGTCAGGTGCACGTTTCTCTCCATTAACTGTCAGTGCACCACAAGGTGAGAATGTCAGAATCACAGGTTTACCTTTGGGATGCCTAAAATAAATTGGGAAGCATCCAACCTCACATGCTCTCTAACTGATCCCTTATACTAAGGAAAGATGGGAGAAGTTGACAACATTTCTGACTCTCGCATGAAACTGTGCCGCCTCTGTTATTGATTGTAATACTGTTTATGGGAGCTATCTGCACTGCCCTCTGCCTTTTTTAAGCTTGGAAGAGAACCACAGTTCTGTTTGTCTTCTCTTGGCTTCTAGGCTTTCTCAGACAATGTTTATTAGAACTATTTACTAGAATCAACAGATTTTTAAATTCTACTGAAACTTTATACAAACCAAAAGATAAAGAATCTTAAAAAAAAAAAAAAAAAAGGGAAGAGGGATTGTCAAAGTGCTATTCTTGCTCAAGAATGTGGGACATGAATTTCCATAAGCTATGTTACTGCCAGGGCTACAGCTTTCCAGATATTAAGGGTATGTGCATGTACTACAGCTAAGAACAGAACTATGCTTAAAAATCTGAAAACCAAACAAGCTGTAACTTTCTTTTGTTATTATTCCACTCAATTCTCCTTAATGAATGGTATGTAAACCAAAATACAGCAAGAAGGACAATGAAGGAATGTATTTCCATATAAAATGGCCAAAAATTTATGAAATTAAAGCTATAGAGATTAAAATATTCCTTGATAATATCAATCCATTTATGTTGTTTATTTTCAAGAAACCACTATGCTGGACAGTAAAAGGATAATAAACATTTTGGAAGAATGAAATCAAACACACCTTTAAAAAAATAAAATGTGGTGTTCCAAAATAATTTTTATGAGAACTTTTTTTCATTTTTCTCCAGTCTAAATATTATTAAATTTTACTAAAGAGAAGAGCTGCATTCATTCCACAAACAAAATTAATTAGGAGTATAACAAAATAGAAATAATCATATCAGGACATACAATATTTTAATAGTGGAAAAATTGAGTCAAATCATGTCGCTATTATCTGTATCAAGTTTAACAGCACACTAAGAAGTACTTAATTTTCTAAGAAGGACAGGGTATTTCAAAGAAATACAGTCTCTTCAGTACAGTAAAAAGAACTGTTTATATTAGAAAAAAATTTGAAAGGACCAGCATGAATTTAAGAAATTCTGTTTTGATCTTTGCATTATTTTATCACTGAAAATAATAGCTAGGGATTAGGATTAAAGTATGCATTCCACAGTTCTCTTCTCTCTCTCAAAACATGCATGTTTATAGTCCTAGACAAGACGATAACACATCATTGCAACAAGGAATCAAACCTGAGGACTGAATTACTGTTAAAAACAGCCAGTCCTCTCAGAAGTCAGATCTGAACTACCAATTACTTCCTCTATGTCTGGTCAACATGGTTACTGACCTTCTGTCATGTCACAGTCAGAGACAAGTTTATGTATTTAATCTCTGCATCATGTAATGTCATACAGGCAGGGAGAACTGCACACTGTGCATCAGAGACAAGACTGAATCAGCACAGCACCCACAAGGCAGATAACATCCCAACTCTGGTACTAGTCCAAAAGAAAGTGAGGCAGCTTTCCACACTGCACCTTGCAGCCAAGCTGAGCTGTTTTTAGGTTGATGGCAGCTTTTTGAACAGTGACTTTTTCAGAAAATTGAAAGAGTCTGTGTAATTCTCATAGCCCTCAGAACTTGTTTTAGGAACACTGCTGTGTCACATCGAAGCACCAGGCACTACAGAAGAAGCTGCACCACACTGCAGCATCAGGGTTCAATTCCCATTGCTTGTCCCAAAAAGAGCTTTTCCAACTGCTTTCTTATCCCAAGAAGTTCTGATGCTTTGCCATCAAGGCCAGCCCTCAACACACTGCTAAGAGTCTCTAAATGCCTCCCTAGTGCTGCTCACCATAAAGGAACATTGCAAGGATTAGGCCTATTATTGGTCTTTCTCTCAGAGAAGGGAAATAAATATTTAAAAAAACAAGCTTTTCTTAAAAAGTTACCATATTGTCAGCTGGCCAATCAGATTAACTTAATCATCACTATAATTGTTTGGGTTTTTTTAAAATAGGAAAGATGACAGATTAATAATGTAATAAAGATCACCAGAAAGTATACTCCACATGGCAACTGTAGCCAGGTCCACATATCTTATTGCTACTCTTGAATGACAGACCATAAATCTACTCTTTGCAAACAGATCTCTCCTCCATGCTGACTTGCTTGCAAGGCACACACTCAAGGTAACACTACTGACAGGGCGCTGGAAACAGGAATCTAGCTACATATCCCTATTGGAAGAATATTTCCTCTTAAGTGATATCCATGTATGCACATGCAGACAGACATAAATTTATAGCTCCAGTACCTTTTTCCATGGTGCATGAGGACCATATGCAGCAGCAGTCTGCTGCAGATTATCAACAAAAGAAAGTCAAGTTTATATAATGTGAAATCTTGTGAAAGCCTTCACAGTGCTCTAGTGTAGTTACCTCTGAAAAAGGTGCAGGATCCAGTATCACCATGAAAGTACCTTGGAAAATTGGTGGGGAATGCATTACTCGTCTAATGATGAGTGTTTTTTAAGTAGATTAAACTTGGCCTGACAATGCAGGTTGGGTCTTTAATCAAGACCTTACCTTAATACTCCATGAGCAAGACATCCTAGAGGACTGGATCAATATTTACTCAGAAAAAAACCACTTACCTACAACAATTGTATTAAAAAAGAGCATTTTTCAGTATCTAGACTCGGGGACGTCTAGCCACATCTGACTGCATCC
The DNA here is from genome assembly GCF_008360975.1 of Lichenostomus cassidix. Taxonomy (NCBI): domain Eukaryota; kingdom Metazoa; phylum Chordata; class Aves; order Passeriformes; family Meliphagidae; genus Lichenostomus; species Lichenostomus cassidix. The sequence goes on along the minus strand of NC_139480.1, from coordinate 35,247,910 downwards.
AGTGCATGGAAAAAGAAGGTGCCACACTGACTCTGTATAACTGCACACTACTTCTCTGAGGTGTCAAAACCAAATAAAATTGTAGCACATTATGACATTACTCAACATTTGGAAGTTCTTCTAATAGGCTAGATATTTCAGAATAATCTGCAATATTCTACTAATCAGAGAGTAGACAAATCATGGCCTACTGAAGTCTGATGTAATGACCTATTTCTAGCTCTTTACTGCTGCCAATGGGAAGATGTCACAAAGCAAGAATGAAGGGCAGTGCCAAAAGCAAATGGATACTCCTCTCCCCATGATACCTCCTTCCCTACTACATCTCTGGACTGTTAAGGGCTAATCACTACTTTATGTCAGCAGCAGGAGCTGAGTGGTAGGGCACACAACTGTGTTTTACTGCAGTGATGCTGGAACATCACTGAGCTGTGACGCTGTGACTGAGTCCCAAACAACTCCGTTGCCTTTTTGCAGTTAAATGCATCTCAGTACTACCAAGCCTTGCAAGCACCAGCAGAAAAGACAGTAGTATCAGCAATTCTTTTCATGCCACCCTTGACATCACAGTGCAAGTAGAATCACATTATTTACAATTTTGCAATTAAAACTGTAAATTATGCAATGTTCCCAGGTATCTCAAGAATCAAAAATTTACAAATGTTCCACTATTTTCCCCTCGTTTTACACTGTCACTATCAACATATTGGATTTCAAAACAGGGACAATTCCATTACCTCAATTAAGTAAAACCACCACTGTATGTGTTAATTATTAGCTCTCACCATAATAAAACACAAAATATTGCATAAATTCCAGAAATTCTCAATGGAACTGCTTTTCCATTCTGTTTGAAAAGCACCACAGAGAAAAAAAAGAGTCTGGTCTAGCAGATTACAAGGAAAAAATATATTGGAAAAATGATGTAACAGTACAAGTCAGGGCAAAAAAAATTACTGAAGCTTGAAGGTGCCTTCCATCTCTAAATACAGCACAAGGGCCAGTTGTAAAAAAAAAAATGGAGAGGTGGGGCATCTGGGAGAAACAGAAGAAAAAACCCTCATTCATTAGAGAAAGAGGAAAGAGATTATTTATCTGCAAAGTGTTAAATTGAACTTGCTGCAAAATTGATCAGATCTCTTCAGACTCGGAAATACCCTACGGCAATTATTGATCAAGAGTAGTGAATGTGCTACAGACCATGTTTATGTGCTATACAAAAAAAAAAAAAACAGAAGAGGAGAACTAAAGTGTGTTTAAAACATATTTAACTTTGAAACACACTCAACTGCTGAGTTAATGGTTGTATGAGTTATTGCAGCAATGTGTATGAGGATAGATGATCTTCAGGAAAACATACCTGGCTAGATTGAATGCATCATCAATCAAGCCTGCTCGATTACTGACAGAGATAACCTGTGAGGGGCAAGCACAAAAATTGAACCATTTAGGGTGATGAAACAGTCAAGGTTCATCTATGAAAGCAGATTTCAGGGATGAAAAGAGGAGCTTACCTCATGGTTCCTTGTTAGCTGATTAATTAGCAGCCTCCAATTCCTAATATCATAATTAACTCTAAAGTAGCCAGTCTGGTTGATGTTCCCCAGCAACCAACTTGCCTCTTCCAAAGCAGGAATTCTGTGGTGTTCTGGAAACAAAGAACAAGACGGGATGGGGTCTTAGTTTTAAACTTACACATTCCAAAGATATACCTGTTAAATTTTCTCCTTCTTTAAATACACATGAAAGCAGTAAAATCAATTCAAAGATTATAAAAGTATCATGTTTGATTAATAATTTCCTTTATCTTTTCTGATGTAGAGAGATGCCAGCTGACATTCCCATGGGGACCTTTTACCCACACAGAACTTCAAAGGTGCTTTTTTCTTCTGGCAAACACTATTTTTATGAGAGGTACCCACTTTAAGTCTGGTACCCTGATTCTGGCCATGCCAAAATAACTTCCTACAACCCTAACTCAAATAATTCAATGAGAACTATATAGAGAGAGACTAGAGTAAACCTGTGATTAAAAAAATAAATTCTTAAGTGTTTCTGCATGTATTTGATTAAGCTTTTACACTGAATTTTAAATTAACGTAGATCCAGTTGTACAGCTTCTAGCTACTAACCACTGAGAGCAGTCTCTTTAGAGCTACACCAATTAACCTTGTATCACCTAACCTGTTCTTCATCTTTCCCCTTGTTTTAAGTAATCACTTTAGGGCTGAAAGTCTAAATTTATTACAGTATGTGCACAGCCAGGCACTCCACAACTATTTACAGGAACAGGGATTTCAAAATTTCAACAAAATTGCCCTGAACTCACAACATGCACTACTTTTTTACCAGGAAACAAAGCCTAAGGCTTCAATGTCTGTGGAAGAAGTCTTCAATCTAGCAAATTATTTTGACAAAACTACGAACAAGAACTCACTAAAAATTCAGAAACTTTTTTTTTTCAACTAAAAATTCAGAAACATTTTTTTCAACTAATCAAATTCATTTGTACACTGTTGAAGGAACAGTCTTCTCATGCATTTTTAAAAATAAAACAAAAACATAAAATATGTTATAAATGTAATTCCATCAGGGAATTGTTTGGTGTGCTTGAATTCCTCAGAATTAACAAGTTGGGAAAAAGTTAGCAGTATGGTCATTACAATTCACACATACTATCCAGTACATAGGCTTACAATAAATTGATTTGTTTCAGTCTTTCTTATAAAAAAGTAATTTCTGAGGAAATACTAGTTAACTAGGGCTACAGATAAAAGTTGCACTTCTCCCCTGACTAATAGCAAACCCCCAAACAACTACTATTTTAGGGTGCAATAAATACAAAGATCAGCAAGACCCCAATCTTAAAAACACATAATTATATGTTTAAGTCCATGAAGCTGCATTATGCACATGAATTTAGATAAAAAACTACAGGAATAAAAAAGAAAGTCCTTTTTTTTCTCCTAGGTAGTTATGAAACCATTAAAATCTCTGAAAAATACACTGATTAGAAATATTAAGCCCAGAATAACTCAGTTGTTGCCTGTTCAGTTCAATTCTTATTGCTCTTTTAGTTATCTGTGGTAAAGCACGAAGCAGACACCTTCTTTAGGATCCAACATATCCTGCAGCAATAGGACTGAGAAAATCTGAATTAAGTCCTACAACTCTGTGGACTTCCCAGGTGTTCATACTGTCAAAACACCTAAGGTGCTGCGGTAACACTTGTGTGTCCTTTCTTCCACAAGGGGCTGTACAGATCAGTCCTAAGCAAACCCTCTTAGACTTGCTCCTCTGCTTAAATCCTTTCTTCATCAGGTCCAAGTCAGAGGCAGCCCATTGCTCCATCCTACTTAGAGAAGACTTGAATCCTGTTGCTTATATCACAGTACAGCTGTAAAGCAGTACAGCTTTCTGCCCATGCTCTTTGGCTGCAAACTAATCTTTAAATGCCACCAAACCTGAAAGCAGCTACTTGTAACTGGTTAATCCTTGCAGCTCTACAATACTACCTAAAAGCATACCAAATAGGCTGTGAGCACACATTAAGCAATATCTGGGTAAATAAATACATTAAATAGAAATTTTCAAAATCAGATGTAATGAAAAAAATCCATCCATTTTTTCTTTGAGCATTTGCATTAAATTTTCACCTCTGAAGTGAGGAAATTACTTATGTGTTAATACAGTATTGAATGATACTTGCCAGTCAAATATGACAAGTTCAGAATAAGCTACTTCACATGTAACAGCTGTGCAACACCACAAACACATATCTCTATATAGAAGGAGAGTATCTTTTCAAAGCATGATGGCATTATTGCTGTTTGGGTCAGTTTAAATACAACGATTATCCCTTGCGATTATTTTTCAGTAAGACCACTCATGTACTGACCTTTTCCTGAAATACAGGACAGCAATCTGTCACACCTCCCCAGCTCACATAAAGAGGTGGCTATTTAAAGGGACTACCTGATACATGTGTTTCATATAGTTCTATATAATTTAATACAATTTGATATTTGTGTCCGCTAGTTCTCATGCTTTCCGATAAAAGAAATTCTTTCTTTTGGTGATTACAGGCACTAAAAATTTCTATACAGCTGGGTAATGTTTCCACTCACCACGAACACATTTATTAGTTTCCTCTCAAAAGTATTACAGTTAGGGAAAAGGTAGTAACTCAGTGTTAAACCCTACATTAAACCATTCATGACTTTCTAAACAACAACAAAGATTTCATTTGGGATGAAATCTATCTTTGAAAGTTTTAGTTCACCTCTTAAAAGTCAATGTAAAATATATATCCCTTTGTATTTGAGATTAAAGGGAATTTTTTTTAATCTTCTTCCATCAGAAAGTCTTTTTCCATGGTCATGTTTTGTCTGGATGCCTCGGAAAATAACATTGCTCTAAAACTTCCAGTTTAGCTACATACATATAAAAAGCACTTAGGAGGAAATGGTTAAATTTTGTATTATTTGTTTTGATGTAAAAAAATCAGTTAGGGTCTCATTCCCAGTTTGTCTGCTCTCAAAGTGTGAGATAGTCCTCCAGCTGGTGCATGTGGCTTGAAGTTCTGAGCTCTCCCAGCCCTTCAGCAACTCCATTTCCATCAAAACCAGCATGTGAGGCAGGTATGGGAGAAGGGCACCCTTCTGCAAGCGTGTACTGCCAAAAGCATGGGCCAAACACAGTTCCAGTGCCATTTCAAGTGTTCAGACTCAAAGTTGTCATTTTAACTCCTCACTTTTTACAACCCTTAGCATACTAAGAAATTGGTTATGCTGGTAGAATCCCTGCTGGGGGAATTGACTCCATTTTGCTGCAAAAATAACTGCACAAGTGTAGCAGAATTTCTTGACAACAAGAACAAGTGAAATTTTTCTGACCAAAAAAAATAGTTCCATGAGGAATTTCCTAATAAGTTGTACTAGCTTTAACTAAATTCCGCAAATCTTCTTCCAAGAACTTTTCATACAGGGAGAAGGCAAACCAGAAGAAAAGGTTCTGTCTTACTTGCCATTTCGCTGTAGCTCCATGCTGAAAGAAAATATTTTTGTATAGGGATCAACACAAGAAATGGAGCACATCACGAAATATGATCATGTTCCATCTCACATACTCTTTCCTCAGATTACCCTTCCATCCATTAGCATTCCTATATGATGGAACTGCTAATGTCTAAGGTGACACAGTGGAAGCAGTAGTCTTCTGCTAGGATCTTCACTTGGCTGTTGGAATAAGGGGAATGATTCTGACTCACTCTGTCAAAACTATGCAGGATTGCAAGTTCTGTATCTCTGGTCCTCATTATGGCTGGCTGAAGCTTAAAGCAGGACCTGTATATTGATCTTTCTTCACAGTGCTTTCCTTCTCTCTGCTTTTGAAAGATAAAAGAGTGGAGTCTGGAAGCAACACAGGTAACAGCAGCTGAGTCTCAGAAAAGAAAAGAAAGGGTATTTTTCTAAAGCTGCAACTAATGCTCCATTCCCCAATGGCCAGCCAGCAAACCCCAGCTCAGAAAAATATGTCTTCTACAAAACACTCCATGGAGGAGAATCTGACTGTCAAGTGGCTTAAAGTAGAGATTATCTAGTAGGAGGTGGCAAAGTAAATTGGTACTTGCTGTTGGAAGGCAATTGCCCTGTTAAACTTTCTTTCCCCCATCTCATGGCAATCATGAGGAGATATTAGTAGTAATCTGAACAGCAGTCACTTTATCTGAGGCAGGGAGGTCCATCAAAGGAATATTTCCCTGGAACATAACAAATCAGTGAATGAACAGGAGGTGGGGATGGAAAGGACAGGGAGGCAGACTAAAGCTGTGTCAGCCAGTTCAGCAGCACTTGCTGAGTTGCACGGAGATGTTTCTTGTTTGGAGCCTAAGCACCAGAACAGTGATTCCCAGGGAACAGCAAGTATGCCTTTGTCCAAAGCTCTGCTCACCTGTTAGAAATGGATGCTAGCTAAATCTCCTCACTTGAGGAGGTCAGCTCTGAATTTGCAGAAACATGCACAGGTGAGCCTGTGGTTCCACACCTAGTACACCTCCATCAGCAATCACCAACACCTTCCCGCAAGCCCAGCTAAGCAGTCATCTTATAGGGATGGAAAGGGTTCAAAGCTAGTCCTTGACTTTCTGCCCCCTACTGATTTTGGTCTGATCCCAAAATGCTGCAGATACATGTTCACAGATCATTACAGCAACTACAAAAGAGGCAATTTATCTAGAAGAAACAGAAACAAGCCCTGGAACTATGACAGAGCAGAAGTTTGCAACACCAATGATTTCCACAGCACCAGCAAAATTTATCATTCAGCAGACCTGCAAGACGGAGGCACAAAGAGCACTGCAGCCACCTTAGTATGATGTCTCTGACCTCAGCATGGATAGGAAGGTTCAGCATGAGATGTTTCCTTTGTGACAGGTTTACAGTCACTTGAAGCAGAACAGCCTCATCCATGGCTGTGGGGGGTGAACAGGGAAAAGGTGGTGGTGACCTATTTGAGCAGCACTCTAAGAGCAAATGAGAATGCTCCATTTCACACGCCATACAAACCGAACCAAGTAAGAGGACCATAATATGATGGCTGGTATATGAACTGATGAGTAGAAATATGGTTATATAAATACTAGGGTTCACTGGGTGAGGAGAAGAAAGACTGGCAGAAGCACTTGCAAAATGAAAAGCTTTCAAAACTATGACTACATACCTTCCACAGGCAGGTGGGGAGAGCTCTATTAAATATGAAACATCTTGGAGATTATGCACTTTGTCAAACAAGTTGCCAAGGCCTAGCACTGTCCTCCCTACAGGATTTGCTGCAAAGGACAATGAATTACAACTCAAAAAGACACTGCATAGCTGTAATTTCTAGGGTGTTACTTCACTTCAGTGTTGTGAAGAATGGACAGATGTAGCAGAGTTGCCAGCAATTGTGGTGACATGCAGTTATCTGAACTGATCCTGCTCACCATATTGAACAATCAGTGGTCTGCATGCTCACTATCTCCGATATGTATCCAGAGATAGACAGGATGAGGAGAGAGCAGCAACTTGATCATTCATGTGGCTCTCACAAAGCTGGAGAGCAGGTTCATATCCCTTGTTCATGAAAATACCAACTGGTATCCTACAACACCTCAGTGAGGTCACAGACATGGTAGCAAAGAGGATGCAAAAATCAGCAATTCTATCTTTTGTCTTTCTGAATGTACATGAAAGGAAAGACTCTTACATTAGCAAATAACCATTCTTGGTGAGCTAGGGCAAGACACGGGGTTTCCTCCCAATGGATATGGTTATCAGAAATACCACCAAAAAAAGAACTTTTTTTTGTGTATTTCTATATGTAGATATTTCAAAACTGCTGTGGTTTCATTTTTCTCAGATAACCCACAGAGAAGGTTAACTTTTTTGAAAGATTTAAGTGATATGCCAAGATATCACAATGGTAGTCATCAACTTGAGCCCTCTTCCCTATTGGCAGCTGAAATGAGGAGTGTGATCAGTAATACATGACTATGTTAGGTTTGCATGGGCAGGTTTGGTAGGGGAGGACAGGCTTCAGGAATGGCTTCTGTGAGAAGCTGCCAGAAGCTTTTCCCATGTCCAGCAGAGCCAATGCCAGCTGGGTCCAAGATGCACATGCCACTAGCCAAGGCTGGGCCAACCAGAACTGGTAGTAATACCTCTGTGATAACATATTTAAGAAGGGAAAAAAAAAATACTGCACAGGTGTAATTGTGGCCAGAGAAGAGTGGGGTGAGAATATGTGAGAGGAACAACTGTGCAGAGACCAAAGTCAGGTGGACAAGGAGGGGCAAGAGATGCTCCAGATGTTGGAGCTGAGAGTCCTCTGCAGCCTGTGGTGCAGCCTGTGGTGAAGCAGCTGTGCCCCAGTAGCCCATGGAGCTCCATGGGGATGCACTGATCCACCTGTAGCCTGTGGAAGAGACTCACCCCAGAGCAGGAGGATGCCTGGGAGGAGTCTTTGACCCTGAGGGAGGGACCCCACATTGGAGATGGGGAAATGCTTCTTTCCCTGAACAGCAGGAGAAACAACATGTGAGGAACTGATCATAACCCCAATTCCCTGCCTCCCTGCACTGCTGGGGGGGAGGAGTCAGAGCTGTGAAAGGCAGGGGGATAGGTGTTTTAAGGTCTGCTTTTACTTCTCATTATCCTGCTCTGATTTCGTTAGTAATAAATCCAAATAATATCCCACATTCGAGTCTGTTTTGCCAAGATAGTATTTGGTGAGTGATCCCTCTCTCAGACCTTACCAAGACCCATGAACACCTGCCCTGTCCAGTTTCAGAGGGGAGTGATAAAGTTAATTTAGTGGGCGCCTGGTGTCCAGCCAGGGTCAACACACCACAATCACAAACATCAGAGATTAGCAGTTGTTTAGCTCCTATCCACTCTTCTAGTCACACTGGAAGCTTTTTCAGCACAACAGTTCAGTCAACGAGGAGGAATTGCCTAATCTTTCCTAAAAAGGGCACGGAAACCATCCTCATGAACAGCATTTACTCCAAAGTTGAGTATCTTCATTTAATTACACATTGAAGAACAATATGACCACTTCCAATCTTCCAAAGATCCTCTGGAGCAGTTTGTCTCACCACCAGCTTGCAGTTTTTCCCAGATTATTCACTGGGGCAGTACTGAAACTGTGTCCTCTGTACAACAGAAAGTCTTCAAGTTTCTTCCAGTCCACAAGAATCAAACCTGGAAACTGTCCTTTGGAGTCTCAGAATTCCTCCCTCATCCCCATGAAAGAAGCACACCAGCTGCAGAAAAACTCCCAGGAGTAACAAAATCAAGTATACCAGCCTCAATAGATAATAGCATGTACAATCATACATTGAGTGTACATTCAGGCATGTTCTTACTAATGTTTTTATGTTGAGGAATTCTTCAGCTCAGCTAGATCACAATAAGTAGACGCAAGAGGACACTACTGCTGTAGTCATAAGTTTACAGTCTCATTTTCAATGAGGCACAGCAAGTGAATGAGTGAGTGAAAGTAATGAGGAAGAACAAGGATAATGACAACAGATCACAGTGTCATTGATTTGCTACACAGGAGACTGATGACTCGGAAAGGTTCCTCTTTAATTTCTGTATAGTATCCAGCCCAAAATAATTGCTCTCACTGGCCATCATTAATTTGTTGATTCCTTGAAGGCATTCCAATAGAAGCAGTAGATCTTAAAAGAGTAGGTAGCAGTTTTATGGACTTGTTCCTCCACAGCACTCTGCAAGTAAAAGGCAATGAGGAAGCATCTATGTAGATAGATAATAGCAATATACTGAACTTTGAAGGTGGGAGTGAAGAGAAGGAGGCATGCATGTGCAACCTAATGAGATGGGATGATCAACTCGCTCTGAAGTCTGTGGGAACCTTTCTAATAACTTCAATGAGAGTTCAGTCAAGCCCTAAAGGACACAAGTACAGCAGGTCATTAAGGCAGACTGTGAAAGAGCAAACAGGTCTTGAAGTATTTTGGAAGCATTAATATTAAAAAGTATGGCCAATGCAGTAAGTTTCTGAAAAGTGAGTCAGAATCTCTATGCTTTGATGAGAGTATTTGCCCCAGGTATGAAAAATGCTCTGGTCACAGGCACATTTCTAGATCATTCTATCATGGGAGAAGCATAAAATATGCTACTTCCTCATAGGCTACACACAAAAAGGGTAAAGAAACACGTACCTTGTACCGCTAGAAAGCTGGGGTACTCAGATTATTACTGACCATACACCATTAATTTCAAGTCCTGCTGGCTGCTAAGGTCAATGTGACTAATATATTTTAGTAACTCACAAAAGAGAAAAAACATCTTACACAGGTTTGACTCTCTCCTCTCTCCCATTTGTTTTCTGTTAGAGGGAAATCTCCGTACCTTTCTAATTTTACAAGAAGGGGTCAGTTCTCCCTCTACAGCCCACGTGTCAAGGGGATGCATGGATCCTGCTTTTCACTTCTATATAATCATTCTATTCAAGTCCTCATATGTCTCCCCTCACTCTCTTCAATTCCAGTCCAAAACTGTCAGATGAAGTGGCATGAAGTGCTAAGGAAATAGCTAAATATTTCATGAAATTTCTATGGTGGGATTCCTTTCTTAGGTGATAAAAACCCACTGGTATCTAGCACTCATTGTCCTCCAGACAGTAACCATTACAGTTATGATCATGCAGGAACTGAGGAGGAAGAAAATAAGTAGTAAGCAGAATAATGCACTTTTGAGGTCCAGCATATGGTTATCTAATAGAAAGAACAAACACTTTTATAGATCAATAAGGAAAATTTTAATGACAGCAACCATTTCTTAGCCCTGGTTCAGACTATGGATTGAGTTAAAAATGCTAGAATTCTAAATGTACTAAATCATACTCATCATATTCGCTTTGTTATACAATATTACATTTAACCTTCACCAAACAATAAAGTGAATTGCATTCATCAGTGATTTTATATGTGTTGCCCAATATAAAATACTTAGCACTTATGTACACATTTCTATGTAAAAGCTTTACATTATACTGTCTAAATTCTGCAATAATTATTTATCTAGATTGTTGCTCATCCTTCATTCCTCCTCCCTCCCTTCCCAGCTCTTTTTTTGCAATTCATTTTAAGCAGTTAAAACTGGGTGCAGAGCAACTAAACAATTATCTAGGATCAATTCCAAAGATACAGTTGAGGAAAACACAAGTATGCTTTATGAGATTCCACTGGGAGGAAAGTTTATTTTTACCTGATTTGTTAGACACCCATATAATTGCCTCTGATGAGATGTGGCTCGTATTTCCTACTGCAATTGTTAATGGAATCTGCCACAAGTAGCTGCAAGACAAAGGAGGGGGAATCTAAGAACAAAAATACTGAACTGATTCTTCTCACAGCAATCAGGGATCATGTCAAAGAAATCAAAACACAATCTCAGTAGCAGTGTAAAGATCTGTGGATTCTAACAAGTTACTTTGATTTTGAAATGCATTTGCTATTAGCAATAAAACAATGAAAAAGTCATTTATAAAAAAACCCCTCAACCTAAATTATATTTTACATTTTTCACACACTATCAACATATGAGTTTTTTACAAAGCTTTTCCTAGTTTAAGAAAATGCTTCGCAGAAGAGGAAATAATGATTTCTCATATAAAGAAGAACACTTTTTTACATTTACTTAGAAAAAAACCTCCACATAAAACATCTTTTGATTTGCAGGGACTTCAAAGTTTAAAAATACCATACTCTTCTAGCAGCTTCTTAAAAAGCTACAATGGGCTTTCACTGCTGTTGGTTTATAAAAACAGAATGAACAGATCTCCTCTTTGCACCATTTTTTACCATCTATGCATATGCAAACTGGACAAAACGTGCTACATGTGGGTTTGGTGATACTCTGGTATAATCAGACCCCAACTTCCCTATAGGGGAATACCAGATACCACCATACAGTCCCACTCTGATACCAAGTAAGGATATAATTTTAGACTGATTGCATTAAAATGGTGCAAAGATGAGTGTGGGCCAGTTCTCTCCTGCTAGTACACAGCATTGCAAAACTAGCCCATGGTACTAAAGGAAAAATTAGGTTTGCTCCTTTCCACTTACCCAGAAGTCTGCTCCGCTGAATTACAACCACCACCCAAAAGTTACACAGCTGCACTCAATGTAGGCTGGCTCCCAAGGGTTGCTGGCCTGACTTGGAGGCTGGGGGAGGGACAGACCCCTGCCCTGCCACAACCCTTGGCTCACAGCTCCCCACCCATTTGCAAAGAGCCCCCAGCACACACAGGAACATGTACTGCTTAAAACAGAATCATGTGCAGGGAAACACTTGTCCATACAGCAGTGATTCAGCAAAGATGGGGAGATATTTGGACAACCATACAGCTGAAAGAGGTGTGAGTGACACTAGAAAGGAAACATGGCATTTATTGCCATATGAGAGAAGAAAAAAGGTTCCATGTGGTTTTAGGTTCTCTGAATGTTAGTACCATGAAACATCAGGAAAATAAATTAGCTCTATTCCTTCACTGAAGAGAAACTCCACATAAGCACGTGCTCTGGCAGACACTTTTTGGGCAATTAAGCTGTGTCATTTGAAGATGCTATTGGCTTTATCAGTCTGCCCACCTCTTGCGCTGGACATTATCACACTCCATAGCACAGCCGGCAGAAAAGGATGACCATTGGTGCATTAGCTTGTCCAGTTCCCAATCTGGGGCCTTCACACAAGGTTACCTACAGTTTTGGCTTAACTAATAATCTGGACTGTGAACTGTAGTAATGAGACAAAAGTGTTAACTGTGTCCTGCTGCTTCTGCTACAGCAGCAATAACTCCTGGGTTCAACAGGTGAGGGTAGTCTGGAGATGTTGTGAAGTGATGCACCAAATTATATTCACTACTTTCCTAACTACCTTATACCTTACTAGACAACCACCAGTGTTTTAGAGACTGTTCAAAAAACCTCCTAGGAAATACATCACCTTTGAAAACATACCCTATTCTAAATACCAGGTTCTCCAGAATAAAAAAGATGCTGGGAAAATGTGATTGAGAAAAATCAGGCAAAATTTAGCATAGAGTTTGTACATTATTTGAAAGAACGGGAATACTGGTATGTGAAAAAAAAAATTTAAAACTGCATTTGCATGGTATTTTTATGGCCCTTCAACTCCTACTGAAATAGCTAAACTGAAAAACAAAAGATACTCCAAGCTGCATATGTAGCTGATTTAAGCACATATATACACATCCACTAATATTCAGGTATGAACACATACATGGACATCTGTTATGTTGAGAAGCAACTTCACAGAAAGGTATTCTGTACATTGTAAATTCTATACAGAGAACAATTTTATATTACCTTATATTATTTTATGTTGCCTCCAATTAAGGTAAATCCTATTGAAGTAAGGACAGATCCTTCTCTGAAAGGTGATCTTGCTGTAGAAAAAGTGTCACAAAAGCTACCCACCAGAAAGTATGTGGGATTTAGTTGGGAATATTAGTACTGGCAAATTTAACTTTTATCTCCCCAATATAAAAGACCTCCTGACATTCTTGGTGCTTTCCAGAATCTCCAAACCTCACCCTCTTGGTTATCGGTTTCCCTGAGGAACCACACATGTCCTTTTAATAGACATCTAGAAAAAACACATTTTTCTTACTTTTCTGCTGCTGTTCTGTTTATCTGTTTTCTCCTTCCATTCCTCTTCTATCTTGGAGAAATTTCTGCTGCTGTTGCAGAAGAAGCTGTAACTAATTTCTGTGTATGTGAGGCAGACACATCTGGCTCACCTTCCAAGAAGGCATCTTCCATTCATTGTTTGAATGATCTGTATGGACTGTGTTCTCCAGGTGTCACTAGAAAGAAGCTAACTTTTCATGCACTTTTCTATCAGGAGCTTTCTACTTTACAGAGCAAGGAGGAAAAAGGGGGTCCACTCACCTGCTTTCCTCCTGCTTTGCCTGAGAGTAGTGCAGACCTTCTATTTATTCTTTATATATTGAAAGCACCACCAGCATGCTCTCAGTATGTATCTGATTGGGGAAAAAAGCATCCCATTCCACCTGGCTATCTGCTGCCTGCTGTGACAAACCATTTCCAGTGACAATAAGAATCTAGCCTTGAGGACCCAGTGACCAGGGCAGCAAGACTTGAAACAACCCATTTAGTCCTCTTACCATGAAGATTATGTCTGCAGGACTCAGATGCCTGTACAGATAGCACACTCAGCCCCTGGGTGAAATGGTGATAATGAACTGTGTGTTCAGTCTGCCTGAGATGCTGCTCAGCTTCAGAGGTGTCCCACATAATGTCCCTCCAGAATCAAACCTGATCACTTTGACAGAGAGCTAAAGGCAAACTTCTTATTGTGGAAAAACGCACTGCTATTTGAGGAATTAAAAAAAAAAATCTCTGCAGCTGAGGAGGACAGACACCTAAAACTAGAACAGACATGTTAACATGAACTGTGTTGAACATAACATTGTTCAGTCTTCAAGAGATATAGGGAAAGGGGAATCTTCTTGGAAAGTAATATAAATAAACCTTTTCTTGCTGATTTACAAGTGATAAACTGCTTACATGAAATAGCTATACTTACATTGACAGGATAATGCACAATTAAAGGGACTGCATTGGTGGAGTTTTTTGTAGCACCATATCAATGGTGATCACTGAAGTGTGTTCATTCAGCTTGAAGAATAATCAGAAGGACTTGTTTCATAAAGTATCAGAATCTTGCGTCAGCCAAGGTACATGCAATACTAGAAGCTAGCTAATTATGCTCTGTGTTGATTATATTGATTTTTTTTTGTCCTCAGCATTACTTAATTACTAGATAGGTAGTATTAGTATACTTTATCTCACTTGGAAAAATCATCATTTGTAATAATTACTTCGTTACAAGTAATTTGATTTGTTACTTTGATTTTCAACAAATAAGAACTGAGATCCCTTTGTGCGCAAATCCTGAGATCGTAAAATATTAAACAAACATGATACTTCACACTTTTGCCTCTGATGGATAGTAATATTGTAGTAACATTGGATTTTCAGTGGAATGATTAGTTGGCTGCTTTTCAAAGAGCTATGCAAAGCCAGAAAAGGGGCAGTAGTTTATTTCCTCTGCTCACAAAATAAAGATCTCAGGTAATTAAAAAAGAAAAGGTAAGGTTCCTCATGTTTCAGATTTTGCGTACCTCTTCAACTACTTTTTCACATTAATGAATGCTTTTGCTGAAATGCAAATCCATACATTTTCAAGATTCATCTTCCCAGGAACCATAATATACCAAGTTTCCACACACTGCTGGCAGCGATCACCACATTCTTCCAGTGACATTTCTCCCTTCTCCCCTGGATTCAAAACTAAACAAAGAAGCTGAGCTATTCCTAGTCATTACTCACAGAACAATGAAAGTATCTGCTCAATATTCTGCAGCTTATTATCCTGCATTATAAGGAGTACACAAGTAATGTGATTGCTTCACATAAAGTGACAGAACATCTGTAACTAGTACCACTGTAGAATTCAGCTTACCTACTTTTTGCATGGCAGAGAAAGTGAACAACCACATGGCTCTTTTATCCTTCTGCTTTTACAGACCTCTGGGTTAAAGACTTCTAATCTAGCCTGCTGTTCTTTACACAGAAACTGTACTTAATCCTTCTTATTGTCCATGTCTTTATTTTTTTTACCTACTATTTCCTGAAGACCAAGTCTGGCTTGAGTGCTTTGAAGGCATGTCTATCACAGATTAAATGTGGTGTAATTATTTTCTCTTCTACATTCTTTATACTTTTTACAATGATCCTTTTCTACTAATCCCTACTGTTCTGTTTACCTGCTTGACCATGTCTGGACTGTGAGCTGATGTTTACAGAACATTACTTACCACAGGACCAAGATCTGTGAGAGAATACAGTTTCTTCAGAACCCACCACTGAGTATCTGAGTTAGAATTGCTTTCCCTACATGCATCACCTCATTATCAACATTAGGCTTCATCTGTCCTTTTATTACCATGTCGGCTACCGCTAAGGAATACATCTTTCATCTTGGTAGAGTAACACATGTTTTTACTACACTCACAAAACTCCTATTACCAGAAAATTCTTGACACCTCACTCTTTCACACCCTTTATCACATGGCTGAATAGGAAAACATTCAGCACAGGTTTCTCAAGAATCTCATGGCTATCACTCTCCACTGAGAAATTCAACCATTTAATTTTTCACTTTTTTGCTTATATTTCTAAACATATCTTCTCTCTTACACTAGTACAGACTAATATTTTTAGGAATCTTTAAGGAGGAGATGGACCTCAAAAACCACATTAAAAAACAGTTAAATGACAAGAAGCTACATACTTCTAGATATAGAAGATATGTATTTGTAGTCTGATTATATATTTAGCCAGGAAATCAAAGGAGGAGAACCATGGCAAGGCAGAAGAACAGAACAATGTACAGATTTAAGGAAAAAAAATACTGGTTTTCAGTACAGCTAACAACAGAAGAATGATGACAAATTTAAAATGCTTTGCACAAAAACAAATTAAGTGATTTGCTTCTTAGCAGGATATAATAAGCATAATTATTTTAAAGTGTAGTAGCAATCATAAACTTGAATCACAGAATGATTTAGGTGGGAAGAGACTTTAGGAGATAAAGCCTTCTGCTCAAATGTGATCAGAGCACAGGAAAACAGGTTTCACTGTAGGTACAACGTGGTATCAGAGGAGGATATACAGGCTGTATATTCAGTGGCATCACACAAAATCAATCAAGTCAATTGAGGCAAATGATTTGCCATCTGCTTTTTTTCCTAATCTCTCCCACTGCAAAGCTTCTACAGAATTACTTTCAGGAAAGCTTAACACCAAAAGCTGTGTGTACTTTCAAATAGCTCAGTAGGCTGAGAAATGAAATTGTGAGTTATCTCAGGCTGGAAGAACAGAAATCATGTACCCATCAGCTGGCACTGGTGAAATCCCAACCATCACTCTTCCATGACTCAGTTTCTCTGGGATATATTCAGTTGTTCAAGGTGATAGCAAATGAGCTGTCGTAGGATATTTGAGACATCTGCCATAGTCTGTAAGATATGACAGAGCACCTAAGGATGCTCTTGCCTGTACTGGCAGCACAAGGCAAAGTAAGTTACCTGATGGCACCTTGAATGGCACCAGTCACACCTGCAAGCAACTAAATGGGCCTCTCCATCTGC
The DNA here is from genome assembly GCF_008360975.1 of Lichenostomus cassidix. NCBI lineage: Eukaryota > Metazoa > Chordata > Aves > Passeriformes > Meliphagidae > Lichenostomus > Lichenostomus cassidix. The sequence continues at coordinate 35,231,137 of NC_139480.1, read as the reverse complement.
TCAGCATTGACAAAGAGACCTTCCATAATTAAACGTTTCCCTATGAAACTTTTTCATTTCTAAGTGCAAAAGGCAAATTTTCAAAACCAACCTGTTTGTAAGAAAGAGAAGGCTTCAGCACAGATTTTCAAATACAGTATTTAAAAAAGGCTCTGCTGCAACATTTTATAATTACTGTTTTAAATAAGAACTTCCAGTTTGCTGATTCAAAAAATTGCAGGAAGAAGCTGATATGACTGAAACTGAAATGTAAGGTAGTTAAGTTACAGAATTGAAATGTATGTTCTAAACCATTTTTTCCCCAATTTTTGCTTTGATTTTTGTCCTGATTCAGTGCAGGGAAATGTTTTGATACGTTGAAAATTTCTGTGGGATGGGAATCCATTTCTTGTTCATCGGTAACACTTACTAATCTTTGTGAAGTATTTTGAGAACATAACAATCCAAGACCTCATATCACTGAGGGATATGATTAAAGCTATTTAATACAGAGATAAAGTGAGGCATAAAAATAGTTTAAGAGTAAAAAGAATTTAAAAAAAAAATCCAAGAGTAAAATTGACTGGTTAAGACACCTACCCCCTTATTTTAACCACCAGAACTTAATATCAAAAATGCCAACTCAGTCTCTTCAATTAAAGATAACAATCTGGTACACCCAGAGTGGCTGACGATAAGAAACAGAGAGCAAGGATTCCTTGGCTTATTTTCCCGTTCTCAGCTCTCTCCAGATGGAAATGCTGAAATCTCATGTGTGTAGACACATATGCTCAGGTGAGCAGCACTGAGTCTGAGAAGGGAACACCTCCCCAGTGTGGCCCTTGCAAACGCTGGCAGTTCCCTGAACAGGGGTGCTGACATAGGCATTTCTTATTGAGGGATTATCCTGCTATGAGTCATCTGCATGAACTTATGTTGCTAGGATTTCAGAAACAAAAAAAATCACAACAGCAAAGTAATGAGAAAATCTGACCTTTTGAAAGCAAGTAAATTTACAGAACAAAAACTAAAGATCTGTGGTTTTACTTCTGTCAAATACCTGGCTGATCTCCAGAGACATATACAAATAATGGCGAGCAAAAGAAGCATTTAGATGTACGGCTGCAGATGGTTGTGGCTAATGACTTTAATGCTTATTATAAATTAAAAGGCATAGAAAGTTGATAACATGAACTAAGTAAAGGATAGTGTGATGTTTGGATATTGAATCAGTATAGAAGGCAGACAGTAAAGATCGCTCATTGCTTCTTGTCAAAACAAGCACAGTTTTGGTTTGCAAGATTTGCAAGGTTTGGGCTATTACTTCATAGTAGCTGATATGGAGCTATTTTTTTTTTTTTTTTTACTTTTGCTGAAAACAGTTTTGATAACACAGGGATGTTTAAGCTATTGCTGAGCAGTGCTTACACAGCACCAAGGCCTTTTCTGCCTCTCACCACACCCTATCAGCAAGGAGGCTTGGGGTGCACAAGCAGCTGGGAAGAGGCCCAGCCAGGATAACAGAGCCCAAGTGACCCAAGGAATATTCCATATCATGTGACTTCATGCTCAGTATATAAAGCTGGGGGAAGATGGAGGAAGAGGTGATGTCATGGCATGTGTTTCCCCAAGTAACTGTTAAGCATGATGAAGCCTGGCTTTTCTGGGGATTGCTGAACACCTCCCTGACCACGGAAAGTGGTGACTAAATTACTTGTTTTGCTTTGCTTGTGCACACAGCTTTTGCTTTCCCTATTAAGCTGTCTTTATCTCAAGAAATGAGTTTTCCCACTTTTACTCTTCCAATTCTCTCCCCCATCCCAACAGGGTGAGTGAGTGAGTGGCTGCATAGGCTTTAGATGCTGGCGGAGGTTGAACACAACACAAGCCAAAAGAAAGCCTTCTTTTCAGTGAATTTTGAATGTTAAGATAGTGAAGGTTCAAAGACAAATTGTTAACAGAAAACCTGAAAGTGTATTCAACTAATCTATAAAAACCACAAGCCTTGTTGCAGTGATACCTGGAAGCATCTATTCCTAGGCTGAGAGCACAAGCACATGTAAGGTGGTCAGCGGAAAATGAATGGAAGTTGTTGAACAGCAGAACAGCTTCAGAGCTTCCTACTACAGAAAAAGATTACATAAGAAGCAGAACTCAGCAGGATACAATTGTGAAAGCTACACTTTCCAGAAAGATTGTGTTGGGAAAGATAATTTAAAAGCATCATAGAGTTTTTCACAGGTTTTTATACAGTATAGCATCTCATTCAGTAAGGAGTAATTCAGGTTCCAGGGGAAGCTCATGTGAGTATCACAGGAAATCACACACTTTTATTAACTGCAATTCTACAAGAGTCTTAGTTCTGTTTAATGGATAAGAAGCTGACAATATATTCATGTTGTGAATATCATTCTCACAAGACTGAAAAACACAGAGATTTCATTAGATTTAATACATGCCAGTAAAGTTATTCCAGGCTGTGCCCAGAGGCATAACACAACAGAAGATGTTATTCCCTCTCTCACAATTATTACACCTCCTACACTGAGACTGGGTGTCAAGGGATTCATTGTACCCTGTGAGCATGGAAGATGGCAGACAGAAAGGGAAGATTTCACTGATTTTGTAGCAAAGACAAAAGAAATGAAAAATGGATAAAGAAGAACGATTTGAAATAACCGAGATCCCCTGAACACAGCTTGAGGTATTCACTGTTCATCTGCACATGCCCAGTGTGATCTTAATTCCTGTGTAGAGAGTGAGAACAAAATGTTTAGTACAAATAACGGTGGGAAACAGGTGAGTAACACTGATAGATGCAACTGATGAAGTTGGATTCCCCTACAAGGGGGATGAAAGAGCAAACAGCAGACTTTTTCATCAAGGAACAAGTTGCAGTCAGCCAACATGAAACCAGAAATGACAGTACTTTAGTTGTATTAACAGGAGAAGGCCTCCTGGTGTCTGATGGGACTTTAACAAATCCTGCAGATTGACAGTGTCTTACTGAAACACTGTCTGCAGCGCAGAAATGAAACAGCAGGGCACAGTAACTGGGACACACACCACATTAATTGTAGGATGCATATCAAATATTTGTGGGGTTTAAGCAAAATGAGGAAAGGAAATGGTGTTGAGATCAGGATTCTGGTGTTACAGGGGTTCTGCCCTCATCCTAGACTAACAGACTGGTCAACAATAAAAAGGTAAGCTAAGGCAAAAAAAGGGACAGAGAAATTAATAACACGAACCATCTAAACCAAACACCTTCACCTGTCAAACCCTGAGCTTCTTGTATCAGTTCTTCTCTTCTTTATCACTAATGCCTCAACTATGCAGGTGGTTACATTTTTCAGTCAGACTAACATACCATCCAAAACAACCCAACAGGGTCAGGTCTTGATAGGCTCTGCCAGGCAGATAATGGCTTCACCACCTGGTGGCTCTGAATAGGCTCCACACGTGCTGTGTCAGAATTTGAAGAGTATTTAAAGTTTTTAATAGAAGTGAACTTAGCAGATGTCTCATGGATGAACAGAAATCAATTTGTAGAGCAGTCTTGCCTCTTAACAATTAAGGTTTATCTATTTTGTCTGAGGTTTTCAAAGGCTCTGATTGGATGGGCAGCTGAATACAGCTAATTTATATTTCAGAAGGAAGAAAAACTCTGGGATTTGGAAGGTATTTGGAATTGTGAACCTATTATAATTTTGAATACAAATTATGCTTAGCTGCACACATGGTGGAAACTGAATAATCTCTATAGTTTGGAGAAATATTTAAAATTGCATGAAAGTGAGTAGGAAGCTTATATTCTAGTCTTGAAAGAGGCTAGCACATCTGAAATTACTTGCTTCTGATGGTAAGCTTCTTTACTTGCAGCTCTGTCTCAATACAGCTGCTAATTTTATATATTTGTCTATTATATATGCTTTCATTTAGAAACCCGTATTAAAAAGCAATCATATTGGTATACACTAAATGAAGGGTTGATAGTTGCTTATAAGAGCAACTATTTATAGTACAGATCATGGATCATTTAGGTTTTTTTCTGTATAAGAACCTAAATACAAAGATATATAGAGAAAATATCTTCAGTGTCAGTAAAGTATTGCTGGAATGTATTTCAGAGGTATGTATTTTAATACAATAATTGACACTATAATTTATCAGTAGTCATAACAGTGATTAACATGTTTAACAGCAATGTATTAAAGATGCAGATTTTGTAGTTATCCTTTACTCTGCCATGGTCCTAATTCCTTCTTCCAGATTCTTCTGGATTTTGCAAGAATCTTTGGAATAATTTTCAGAAATAAGTAAGTTCTAGAGCTGAAAAAGGGAAAAAAATTTACATTTTCCAGAAGTGTTACGTAAAACATAATGCCCTTACCAATGTAACGACGACACAAAGAGACAGAAAAAAAAAGGTTCAGTGCTGTAACAGAAGCCCTAGCACAAAAGAGTTCATGTGTGGCTCTGCTCTGTGGATCTGCCTTAAGATGACAGCCTGCATATTCTGTTAGAAAACAGCTGTATGTCTTCGGCCATCCTATCTAAACTTCATTATCCTTTGGTTTCTTACGGGTAGACACAAGGTAATTTAAATATGTAAATTTTAATTTAATTACCAAATTTGAAAAAAAGACAAAAAAACATTGTCTGATAACAACATAACATGATTATCTGATTACTAAACCTTCTATAAAGTTCTGTGTAATATCAGCTAAATATTTCATCCAAAAATAAATTATAAATGAGGTGGTTATAAATATTATGAAGCTACCTAAAACTGACTCATTTCAGTACCAGTGCTAGCAGTGCACCTTACCAAATTTAGAAAAATTATGTGGGCAAAGAACAAATACTACAAATTCTTTGTCAGTGCATGCTGTCTCCTGCCTGCCTAACAGTACCTTTTACACTAAAACACAAAAGGCTTCATTTTCAAAAGTGACAAGCAACGTTGAGTGCTGAATCAAAGATGGATACAAAGAAGCTTGGTTTAAGCAGTGTTAAGTGTCTGTCCTAACAGCTGCCTCTTCACCCTGCAATAAAGGCTCTTAATCTCTCCAACATCCTCCGTTCCGCCTTGCACAGTGCAAAACATCTTGCAGAATTGCACACGTGGTGCTGATCATGCAAACCCCATCACCGTGTCGTCCTTCACCCATAAGCATAACCCCTTGACTAGAGCACAGATATGAGACTTCTCTGATTGGAGCACAAGGATGTGTTATGGGCTGAGAAGGAACCACAGGAATAAGAGTAGCGCTTTAGCTATGTTTATAACTCCCCAGTACGTTCTCAGAGACTTAGTACAAAGCATTTTTCAGCATATTCAGTGTTCAGTTCTGATTTTTCCTCTGAATACTGTGAATTTAGGCAAGATTAAAATATAATTCCTATGATTGTTTCTCTTTCTTTAGTAAACTTTCCTAAGAGTCCCCCACCAAAGTATCTCCTCCATAAAACCTGAGATCCTACTATTGAGTGTGAAGGCTCATAACATAAAAGGGATAAGAAAAAAAAAACATTATCAGCAACTTTAAAAAGAAAGAGGAAGAAGATATAAAAAATGGAGGATGTTGGAAGTTTTATCCTCTGATCTACAATGGGGAACTCCCATCTCTGATTTTTCCAAAGCCAACAAAATATGACATTTATCCACCCTCATCCCTCCTTTAAAACTTGTCTCTGCCAAATGCTGTCTGGGCTTATCCCAACCTGTTTTTCCCCTCACTAAAGCCCCCACTTTAAAGACCTTTTCCATTTCCCTGGTACCCCATGTTTGCCTCTTCCAGCTACACAACTTTAATGCTCCAACTCTGGCTCATGCCTGCACCCTGCCGTGCCACTTCTCCTCTCCCACCCCCTGCATGTTAAGCAGCTCCCCACGAGCACTGCTGTCCTTATTCTCCTCTTCATCTCCCGAAGACTTCACTCTACATTAAAACACAGCGCTGCCCTCAAGTACATGCTCCTTTCCTCAGCATGAAATTAATTAATGTGAGTCAATTAACTAGATTGTGCATCTAGCAATTCCTGAGAGTTAGTATTAGCAAATAAGATGAGGAAAGTGGCACATTCTGCAGTGACAATAAAATACAACAGCAGCTTTTCTCTGTCAGCCTAACTTCTATCAGGATACAAGTGCTGCCGCCACACAGGAAGCAATGACACGAGACAGTGATTTTGTCTTCTTTAGCTAATTCTAACTCTGAAAGTTGCCCATATACTGCACACCAGAGCATCCTGGAAGTCTCCCAGTGAGAAGAGCTTCTCAGAAAAAAAAGCTGTGAAATGGTTTAGGAAATAAAGTGTTAAACTATAATTGGCATTTCTGCAGTCTTTGCTAGGAGCAAAATCTTGCTGGAGACAGCAGCACAGATATGTAATGGAAGAGATTTTAAGACTATTTCCTATTCTGATTTTTTTAAAAAATGCAATGATCAGAAAGGCCTCTAAAACTAAAAAAGCAAGACAAAAAAATGGGACTTTCTAGTTGCTTTTACACAAAAAAAAAAAAAAAAACCTATTGCAATAGGGAGTCCATAGCACAAGGGCTGCACCAGTAAAAGCAGCAAAGGCATGTTTCCATCACGTGCCCAAGGCAGGCAGGCTTTCTTCAGGTCACTCACAGAGGCAGCCCCTCTGCCTGTTCCTTTGGAGGAGCAGCACTGTGCAGCACTGTCCTCTCTCAGGCTGCTGGGGTTAAGGATGTCCTTATGCACAAGATGTCAAAGGACAAGATCTATTAGTGTCACAGAGATGGCCTCTGCTCCAGTGTGTATTTCAAGAGAAGGAGCACCTCACACTTCCTCACTCTTCGGCAAGAACAAGCATTTTCAAGTCCCTGCTTGACCAGCTAAAAAAATTATTAAATCAATATCTGGCAGTGCTCACACACAGTTCTGTGATCCACTAAGGACTCTTGATTTTTTCATCTCATTGCTGTTAATTCCATTTCATCTCTGTCTAATACACTGACACCTTGCTTTCCTGGAGCCTGTTCCCTTCATCATTATTATGGCTGATACAGAGACATTTAGGTCAGTCCAGATGAACTAGGGGTGCCACAGCTACTCCCTACGTAGAAACACAATAGTTGTTTCTGGTAGAAACACTGATACAGGCACAATGTTTCAGGTATAGTAAAGATGAAAGGCATAACAAGAAAACACTCAAAGGACCTGAGAAAATGGAAGATGAGAGGATATTTCTCAGACACAGGGAGGTAAATGAGCCCTTTGTTTTCTATTTATATTTTGTTAGCCCTCTTTCCTCAGTTTATGGAACAATATTTGCCCATATTATGATCCTTTTTTATTACATAATTAATACTATATATGCTACATTAATCCACAATTGCTCTAAGAACATAGCAAAGATAGTAATCAGCATTCCCCTTGTGCTCCTAACATTTTGGTTTGTGTTTAACCATCTCCTTAGCTGATAAGTGGACAGAGTAAGTTCCCCATCATTGCTCAAGTAATAATGCCATACAACTAAGTAAGAATACACACGGCAATCTCCAAACACAGCTACACTTTTACTATGCAAATAATTATCAGTAAAGGGACAAGCACAGCCCTTTTTCTGCAAAGCCTGAATAAATAAATGAGCTTTGTCTAGGAAATTCAGAACAGACTTGAAGGGAAATACATTCTGCAGTTAATCATTCCTCTTGGAGTGACTGCTGAGCAGCTCTGTAGCCCACTGTAAAGCCTTTCAGCTGTCGCAATTACTACAAGGTGTCAGACCCATGAGATGTACAGCTCTGGTTTTGCTGGTCATGTCCGTGGCTTGCGCTGTTCAACCGAATTTTCCCCAGTTTAGCTACATGGAGAAAAGCACCGAGGTTTACCACACTACAGCATGTATGAATATCCTTCCCAGATCCTGATTTGTACCTCTTCCTGTATTTCTCCTTCCTCACAGCCAGATGTGTTCAGTGCCTAGCAAGACATTTCCCTTTAGGATATTATCATGAACAAGCAAAGATTAGCTATGGAAACTGCATGCATGATAAGAACACAGTACAAATGAACATTATCCCAGCAACATTAACTTAATTATTTTGATAACATTGGAAAGGTTATTTCTCTACTTTTGCAGAGACAAGCTCTGTATATTTTTAGAGGGCAAAACACACCCACAACCAGAAAGCTTTGGTCTGCTCTTCAATATAGTATATAAAAGGTTTATGGATTTCATCAAAACTGGTTAGTTTATTGTCTAGACCAAAGATTATTTTTCATAAGATTTTTTGTCATATCTGTGCGCTGTTTTGTAATGATGGATGAGACTAGAGCCTTAAAATCATCATTTTCTATAAGCAGGGAAACCCACTGAACCCTGTCAAATGGAATATCACCTTCTCCCCTGGAGCCTTATAATGTAAGGGCATAATCTATTCTCACAGGGGTATACAAGAGTCCAGGACCAAACCTACACTTAACTAAAGGATTGTTATACGGGGATAGAATATGAATTATACCGTTATAATAGGAGTTTTAAAGTTTTGCCTGCATAAGCTGAAATTGCTACTGAAACATTATATCAACCACAGGCTTTAGCACTCAAATCAAAGCTGGTGATTTTGGCCCTTCTAAGGAATGATGTTTCTAGAAACAGTGTCTGTCGTTGTTAGTTTTATTTTCTCATAAAATGAGAACTATGGATCATGTGAAGGCGTAAGTGTCAAACAAAATCTATGTTCAGTTTACAAAGATGTGAAATTGTATACCTTCTATAATTCCAATCCAAATGTTAGAGTTTAGCAAGCCATACAGTTGATTGTATGCACAGAAATAAATCACAGTTTGTATATGTATGGCTCTTGAAACACATTTTTCTACAGGTATAATGACAAGGAGCACAAATGTACAGGAGATTGGAAAATCAAGTATATGTAATCATTCTCTTCTGTAGAAGAATTAAAGACACTTATAGTAATGGACTAGGCATCAACCACTGCCAAAGGTATCAACAATTTTCACTTTCACTGTTTATCACTTAGAAAAATCTGCCTGCTGCTTCTGTTTTCCTCTATATGGTTTTAGAGTTAAAAATTAAATATGCAGCTTCACATTTCATTTTTAACAGTTAATTGCTGCATAAATACACAGCATAAAGCAAAGCACAGACATTTTACAAAACTAGAATGGTTCTGAAATATTCAGTTGCCTCCTTATTTGCATTTCTTATGCAGTGGATACATCTGAAAGATGTAGACTACTCTGAAGCAACTCTTTCTACAGTAAGGCAAAGTTAAATTTGCCTAGAGACTATCTGAACCAAAAATTTAAACTCCTCATCATTTTGAAGGCAATAGAATTGACATTTATTGCTGTGCCTTACCAAACTACAGCCCCACCTCTGGATAACTAAGGACTACAGGGCAGATGGATGTTTCAAGAGCCTTCCCTGGAGCCTTCCAGTGCATACTGTGTTGGCTGTTTAGATGATAAACTCCTAGAAATGCCTGGACCTGAACATTTTTCTGTGTTTTGTGCAGCTCTACTTCTTATGGTGTTTAAAATGATCATCACGATTAATCCATAGATAAACTGCCCTAAGGAAGCCAATGTTGCCTGCCCTGCAAGAGCATGGCCTCAAATGTGGCATAAATACCATTTGCTTCCCGTTATTTACAGTGCCTGTTACGGCTCCCCAGGGAGCCATGCGTCCAAAGCCTAAATTCACAGGTCATGCAGGGGAGGTAAGCACCAACTTTATTGCACTGTGAATTAGGCCACCGATCTGTAACACCCCCAAAGCCTGCATGCGGATGATGTTTATATATATATCATCAGCAGACATCAGCAAACCCTTGCCAACTTCCTGACCAAAGCCACTCGCTGGACAAGCCACAACTCTGCATTGCACAATAGTGCTACCACCCCTCCTGGTGAACCTGTAGAAAAACTGTCATGTCATACAAAGTTCAGCTCTTTCAATATTAAAAACCAAGGTAGAGTAATGCATCTCAAATTATCAAATGACCACACAGTAATGTGATTTTCCCTGTCTACTGCTTTCACAATAACTGAAGCAATAGTCACTTCAGCAGTGGGAAAAAAGAGAGAAAAAATAAACAAACAACTGAAAAATATCTAGGTCATTGCTAGCTAAAAGATTAAATTTATTTTCGGTATATCAACCTTGTTTTTAACTTAATTTGATGGTAGAAAAGGACACTATTGACACATGGCCATTGTGCCTTCTCAGAAACATGTGCCTGTGGGCAGTGCATGAACGAATTGCATGGTCAGTGTTATAACACTCAGACAACAATTTATAACTAAGTCACAGGACTTTAATATATGTTGGACGATTAATATAAGATGGATGATTTTTGAAAGGCAAAATACATAGGTAAGTTTCACCTTTTGCTAAATGTACATGGTTCCTGTTCTTTGGTATTTATTCTTACATAACATGACTTTCAAATTACTTCAACTGGGAAGCAGCAAATTAGCTCCATCTGCTAACTGGCTGGAGTAAACAACCCATCTGTAAAGCTTTCCTTGGGCAAGGGGTTTCTTTCCCATTTGTGCTTAAAAGGATGTGGAAGCACTGAGAAAAACAAATCCAAAGGGGGAAGAGAAGGGCAAAGAGACTTGCCAAAGGACATACATATATGTACTATACTGCCTGTTACATTTCTAAATTCCTGTCAGGGCTCACGTGGATATCTTTCTCTGTGCTCTAGCACTGAATCTTATTTCCAATGTTTAGAAACAATAATTGTGATAAAATCTATGGACAAAATCTCCTAAGAAACCCAGGAGAATTTACCCTGCTGGTGTAGAATACTGCTGTTCCACATATGACAACATACAGTTTGAATTAAAAATTAATGTCACGTATGAAAATAAAACCAAGTCTAATTCTCACCTGTACTGGGTTTGCATGACAAGGTTTTGGTAGCAGGGGCATTACAGAGATGGCTTCTGGGAGAAGCTGACAGAATCTTACCCCATGTTCAGTAGAGCCCAGGAAAGACCCACTGCCGGCCAAGGACAAACCCATCAGTGACTGTGCTAGCACTGCTGAGGTAATGTGGGGGGAAAACTGCTGGGAAACAGCAGCTGGAGAAAGGTGAATATGCAAGAGGAACAGCCCTGCAGACACTGAGGTCAATGCAGAAGAAGGGGCAGGAGGTGCTCCAGGCACTGGAGCAGAGATTCCCCTGCAGCCTGTGGTGCAGCCCATGGTGAGGCAGGATGTGACCCGGCAGCACCTGGAGGTCCATGGAGGAGCAGAGATCCATCTGCAGCCCATGGAGGACCCCAGCTGGAGCAGGTGGAGGCCTGAAGGAGGCTGTGACCCTGTGGGAAGCCAACACTGGAGCAGGGTCTTGGCAGGACTTGTGACCCCACAGGGGACCCACAGTGGAGCAGCCTATTCCTGAAGGATTGCACTCTCTGAGAGGGAGCAGTTCATGAAGAACTGCAGCCAATGGGAAAGACTCTTGGAGCAGTTTGTAGAGGACTGTATCCTACAGGAGGGATTCCATGCTGTAGCAAGGGAAGAGTGTGAGGATCCCTCCACCTGAGAAGGAAGGAGCAGTAGAGACATGTGATGAACTAACTGCAGGCTCCATTTTTGTTCCCCTGCACTGCTGGGGGGGGAACAAGGCAGAGAAAAGCCCTAGTGAAGTTAAGCCTGGAAAGAGGGAGAGGTGCAGGGAATGTGGTTTAGGATTTTGGTTTATTAATGCAGTACCTTTCTCTGCTTTCTCTGATTTGATTTGTAATAATTTCTGCCTGGCCCCAAGTCAAAGTTTGTTTTTCCCGTGATGGTAACTTGTGAGTGATCTCTCCCTGTCCTTATCTCAACCCATGACTCTTTCATTATATTTCTCTCTTCGTAGCTCAGTGATAGGGCAGCTTTGATAGAGGAGGGCAGTGATAGAGCAGCTTTGGTGGGCAGCTGGCATTCAGCCAGGGTCAACCCACCATATCACCACGGTATCATTTACACCCCCAGCAGTCTTTATTCATGAATTACAGCAGCAGTTACTTCAATCAATACTGAGTACCTAGAAAATCTATTTAAGAAAGTCTCTACAATACTTAGAAGGCTTAACACATCTGTTTTAGTCAATCAAAAAACTAATAATCACTGTTCTGGGTAGTAAAATCCAGTCATGTTATATAACACATATATACACTTGCATAAAAGAAATTTTCAAGAGAATAAGGGACAATCTCTCTTCTGCTGCACTGAGCTGTGAGTCATGAACACTTCCAACAGTCCACATTCAGTTGTTTTGTCTCTTTTTCACAAAGGAACTAATTTTAGCCTAGAACTTAGACAGATGCTTAATAGCCTGTTAGGTTGTTCCAATACAGCCAGAAAAACAACTATTTATTATGTGTCATGTTTGAGTTCCATAGCATTCACGTTCTAAAAAAGCATAATGAACTTCTAAATACTTTCCAATAAATATAACTATAATTTAGGCCTCCCTCAACAGGAATATTCTGTAAGTTCCAGACATGTCAAGCAAAAATTTATATTAGATTTTACCTTTTAATAATTTAAATCCACTGGACAAACACAGAATATTCCAGGTTAATAGTGTGCCCTCTTTGGCACTGAGCATGAACAGGTTAACACAGAAACTTCAAATGCTATCTTACAATTCTCTAGCATCAGCTAGCAACAGCTATTCTTGGCCTTAAAATATGATGCCAAAACTCCTTGAAACAATAAGGACACCCCAGGATCAGCCAGGAATGTCAGCTTGTCTCTGGGATGAAGGAAGCATATAGACCCAGCTGGGAACAGGAACAAAGCAATCTAAGAAGTGGAAACTGGGTAGAGACAGAGATGCTGATTTCAACCAGTGTAACAGTTCCCATGGGACCAGTTCAGCTGGCTCCAAAAATGAAACAGCTGGAACCCCCTGCCTTATACAGAGGTCCAGTCAGCTCCTGACTGCTTGCCAAGTCAAGCACAGTCTGTATCTGACACACATTTACATCTGCATACTCAGTGTATGTGCATGGAGAGGTCCACTCCAAAGAATTTCTTTAGAAGTATCAGACCTTCCAACCACGTTCCTAATTACTTCATGGAGTGTGACAAAATCAAAAGAAAAGATGAAGAAACAGGTGTGTGATGCAAGCCACCGTCACAGAGAATTGTCAGGATGCAATTGGCCATTTTTTTCAATTCTTTCAATTAGCCTGAACTTTACTGTGGTTCAAATTAAAGCATCTTCACATGCTATTGATCCCAAGCAAAGGTCAGATTTCTAAAAAAACCATCTTCATAAAAATGCACATGTAATGCACTTATTTAAACAACTACAGCTTCTTGAAAGATAGTAATTGAGAAATACAAGTACCTGTTGTCCCCATGGGCAGGATCCTTGGGTTTAGCATCACTATCATAAACAAAACGCTCTTGTGAGATGACTATGATGTTGTCTGTAGTTTCATTTCCCAAGATAGTGATAACAGGATAACCCATCTGTAGTGTCCACTGATCCATTACTTCTTGGATATTTACAGATTTTCCAACCCTTTTTAAAGCCTTGAAGGAAAAAACAAGTTTAAATACAGTGAAGCAGTATCAACACATAAAACCTTTTTTTTGTCCCTGGGATCATGACTGGTTTTGGAGGTTAAAATAACCATCACACATGTGTGCAGACACACACACACACACAAACACACACACACACACTTCCACCCAATACATACACACTACATAACTGAACTTAAGGCTCTGTGTATCTTAAAAATAAATGTTGAGTAATCTTGACAGATATTTGAAGTGCCTTAATTTCTAAAAACACAGAAATTCTCAATTCTGAAAATCAAATTACTAGTTATTTTAAAATACTGTCCCTTATGTCCAAAGTGAGGCTATATATACCAAAATATCCCCTGCTGCTTCTTAAACTGCACCTGTCACAACACATGGAGGATTAATGTGCTCGTATTTGATTCCGTATGTCAATAAAAATGCTGTTTTACAAGTGGATTTCCATCTGAAACACAAAGAGAGACTATGGCATCGTGGGAGATGAGACTTGATAGGAGGAGAAAGAGGCATCATTTGTTCCTCAGTGATGGACATGCTCCTAGTTGTCGAACAGTCCAAGATCACAGACTGAGCAACCTCTGATGAATACAAGCAGAAGATGTCTTCAGAACTGAAGCTGCAATTGCACTGCATTAGGAACAAAGGGGCTGGCAACAAATGCATTTACAGCTGAGGCAAATGGAATTATTAGCTGCAACAGTAGATATGAGCATCCAGTACAGCTATAGTGGTTATGGACCACAATACAGTCTCATTTTTGTTCTACTTGATTAGCTGAGGATTCTGTTGTTCTTTCAAGACAACATTCATTCCTCCAACCTCCCATTGCCCAGAACTGTTGCAGAGGCTTTAACAGAGGAAAGCAAGAATTATTTTTGCAGTGACATTCAGCTACAGATTAAGACATAGATTTAAAAGCCTGACTGTATGCTACATGTCTCAACCCTCATTAGCAGTCAGTACAGACACAGGACTCGATTCAGTTGCCCACATGTAGGTAACTAATCTGATTTGACCTTTACCTGCCACTCCAGAAGGGCCCAGATGTCCCCATATGCTAAATTGATTAGACACACATGAATGTCTTGAACATCCTACTGCACCTAATCTGGCACTAGTTGCCTGTGTTTGAACAACTATCTCAAGTCTCTAGTCAACAGTTCAGGCTTATTATAAAACAATCATGTAGTGGCCAGCCAAGTGAAATACTCTCTTTTCTCTGCTGACTATATTGGCTAGATTTCTAGGACTCCAATTGTTTCTGCTCACCTAGTGTCAAAAGACATCCTAAAATATGCAGCACATTCTTTCAGAACTGGTGTACCTACCACAGACATGCTTCTCATGTGGCAGCTGGAAGCCAGGTAAGATAAATTAAGGTAAACACTGTTACAAGTCTGTGAATGGGCAACTGAAGACTCAGTCAGAACAACTGGATCTTGGACACCTAGTTTACATGTACATCCCTGCTTGTCTAGATAAATGCAGATGTCTTGACCTCCAGCTGAACCCTAGCTGTGGTGTCAATAGATATGACTAGATTGTCGTGTTTTGTATGGCTTGAACTGGTACTCTCTGGTACTCTGAACTGTCTGACTGCACTCCACGTTGCCTTGTACTCCGTCCTTATTTCTGGAGAAGACTCAGACTACCTCAGACTAGCCCCAAAGAGGAGAAATTCAGGCATGTTTTGCTCATCATAAAAAAATTATAGTCTGCCATTATGGATCCCTAGACCAGGCTCAAGAACTCAAGCCAAGCTTGGATATAGTAATATGTCTCTACAGCATATCAAATGTTACAGTAAATAGTTCTCTGTTTACACCAAACTTTAAAGCATTACTAGTTTTGTCCCTTCACAAAAATCTTAGCTCCATACAAAATCCCAAAGACACGTGATGGAAATGCCAAAGCTCAGCACTTTTGTGTGCTTTCCAGCGCTCTCCACCTTGCTGCTGGAGCATGCATGACCTCAGCATGCTGCCACTGAAGTCAGTGATATCAGATTCCATGAAGTATCTTTCACCACACATCTGTGACATAGCACATGCAGGGAAATATATTCTAACATAACAAAGAATAGAAATGCTGCAAAACTCCTTTTAATGTTGCCAGTGGGTTAATTCAAATGGCGTTTCTTTGCATCAGTTTTTATATTTGCTCTGTAAGATCTCAATATGCACTATTGACTCCTGACCTCACCAAGAAAAATACGACAGCAAATTCCTGTTTCTCAGTGCAATAGATTAGAGCATTTTACCTTTGACAATGTGTTCCAGAGATCATTTCTGGCTGCATTACCATACTTGTGAATGGTTAAATAGTCCTACAGAAATAAAATAAAAATACAAATCAGTATTACTATACACAAGCCAAACAACTAGAGCTGTGCATCACTGCTATTACAGGTTAAATCACATCAATATTTGCATTTGTTAGAAACCTAGAAATATACAATATGTTCATCCTAAGGGAATAAATAAACAGTTTCTTAAGCTAGTTTGCAATGCAAAAATTGTTGCTAAAAATTTCATTTACAACATTTTATGTTCTTCCTTTTCTGTGTAAGTCATTCCGTAAGCTAAATTTTTACATATATATATTTAGAATATGCCTAACCTTTGGAGGGGTTCTTAGGTAATTGTCGGCCATGAAAGGAGAAAATGCTGAAACACAGTTCCAGTTGCTATTTTAGCAGGTCATTCTGCTTTTTCTAGTGTCAAAAATTTGCTCACTCAGATGACAGTTGTATTCATCACAGAAGATTTAACGGAACAATAACTTATCTGAACTACAAACTCTTATCTAAGGGGATCCTGGCCCTTCAATGCCAAAATACATCATACTGGCAACTAGGGCTGTAACAGGTTATCACAAAGGCTGTCCTCAACAGGGAGGAGTGGACGAGGTGTGACAGGAGCCCAACTCTGTGCTTGTGCACAGGTACCTACCTGTGTGTTTTCATGCCATATGTGACTCAAGAGTCTGACGTTATAAACTGAATGCTTTCACTTACTCTGCCACAGTTTCAATAATTGAAGGTCCATTCTTCTCCCATAACAACCAGAAAAATAATTCCTGATAAGTTTACATAATATTAAAATAACTTCCCATATTAATAGTTTAAGCATATGACCAGCTTAGGTCTAGGTCTTTCAGGCATAAAACACTTCCTATTTTTAATGACTTCTTGAGAGACAACACTGTTGTTTCCCACCATCTTACATCCCTTCACAACAGCTCATTTAATTACAAAAGTGAAAATTGGCAGTGATTATTTGAATAACACACATTTCAAGAATTTGATTGGAAGAATTAAAACAAATCAGAGATTGTACATCAACTGGTTCTCCTACAAATGAATTTCTACCATCTTCACTTTACACAATGGTAGAAGACAAACCCTAATTTACTGCACAATGATAAAACTGGGACAAATTTGCTGACTGAGTTATCTGTGCTTTGTGTGAAGTAAGATACTTTGGGAATAATTAGTATTTGGAAAGCAAATTTTCTGATACACAAATGGTAGCACCTGTGACAGATTTAGCTTTTGTCAGCCAACTCATAGTAAAACGAGCAACAACTCCCATTTAATCACAGACTAGGAAGGCTAAATGAGAACACTGACTCTGTAAATGCAGCGCTGAGTCTTAACAATGTCATGAGACTAACTCAGAAAAAAGACAGTTATTGTATAGGCTATACCTATAGCACACTGTGCTTCCATTTTGTCTAAAAATACAGAATCATTTAGGGCACAGTGAAACATTCAATAGCTTCCGAAGCTAAAGAACTTGAATTGCAAATTAGAAAGCTAAAATAGGAATAAACAAAAGTGAGACAAGGTAAATAAATAACAACAAATATATGATCCACATCTTAAGCAGTACTAGAAAATGCTGCATATATTGGTCCGTCTGAGAGATTCTTTCAGAACAATTACAGAGTAAAATAAAATGGGTGGAACACTTGAGGACTCCATACAGGCAATAATTCTGTTTACCAATCTACCATTAGACATTATATATGACTTTTTCATTTTGTTTTCAGAAAGACTGCAAAGAGATTAAATGCTTCTGCCCTTTTCTTTTGGGTTTTATTTGGTTTGGGTTTTTTTTCCTCCCAGTACCCACACAGAGAAGTTTAAATGTGCTTGTTACTCAGTTAAAAATTTATTATCCTCCAATCTCACACATTTATCTCAAAAAGAAAAACAAAAGGAATCCTAACTTCTATCCTGAAATAAAAAAATATGATTAGAAACACAACATCTGGGTGCAGTCCTCGTACCATACAACGTAATCATCAATTTTGACATAATTTCATGAAAGTTGCATCAAGACCATAAACACAGCATAAAACCAGGAGTGTTTTCAAATGCATACTACACGAAAAGCAGTGCTAAGTGACAGTGTGCATCAAAATGGGCTTTCAGCAGTAAATCTACATTGCAATCTCAAATCTGATTGTGCTTCTCAGAAGCAAAAGAGCAAAAGCCTTCTGAACCAGGTCCCTTCAAATATCCTACTGTTCCTATCCTGATAAATTCTTTTCAACAATAACCAGTAGCAGACACCGGGAAACAGTATAAAACCAGAAAAGCATACAGTGGTACCTCCCACAACTGCTCTTCCATCATTCAGCACTTCATGCCACAAGAAATCCTAAGCAGATTAACATACTTGCATTTAATAATTTAATAATTCTGTGAATTTGATTGGTTGCTTTCTGAACCTATACAAATTAGCATTTGCAACACCTTATGAAACAGCATCTCCCACTGTGATCTGTTGTGTGATACCTGTTCCAAATGCCTGCCTGTCTGCTGGTTTCATCTGCTGCTTCCTACTTTTGACACTGCAAGACAGGGCATTAGTGTTCCCCACTTCACTCTCCCCAGGCCACTCATGTTTTTACAGATCTATATGAAATGTATCCCCACCCCAGAGCTTAAATAGAGCTTACGTGGAGAATTTCACCAGATCCAAACAATTCCAGCTCTCCTGAGAAGTTACACTTAGTTACTGCCAGCCCAGCTGCTGACTCCAAAGGTTAGTTTGGATAGTTTCTGTGACCCTGCCTGAACTTTCATTACCAGATGATCAGCCTCACTTCTTCCTCCATTGATAGGCATTCAGCTTAAACAGGAAAAGGAAAGACATATGACATCAAATACATATCAGGAAGTGCTTGTCTGTTCTAAGGATGGAACAAGCACGACTATAATCCATTTTTCCTCCTGGGGGCCCATATCTAAGTCTTAAGCAGCTTGCAAAGGGGCAGAATACATGCTCTCATTCACTGTTATTCTCCAGGGTAGGAGTATTAGCCACCCATTTGCCTGTACATTCAGTAGAAAAACCAAAGCAAACAGAAGAGAGATGCAAGCCACAGAATAGAAAAGGAGAATGACACTGAAAACACAGCTGTCTGAATCTAAAGCTGTGCTCAGCAGAGCTCCAAAGGAGGCAAAGTGACTTAAAGCCACTTATTCATAAACACATATGCCCAAAACCATCTGGCTGCAAGGCTGCTTCCCATCATAAACTTGCAAGTCTATCACCGACAAAAGCTGTTCCATCAACTGGAGTATGCTGGAGCATGAGGATATGCATTAGCCACCTTCCTTTCAGCTATAACCCCACAGTATATGTGAACACAAAAGACGGCATGAAAAGCTCTTTAGCAACTCAAGAGTGCTCTTCTACAAGTCTTCCACTCTCCTTCACTGTAATGCTGCCTCTAAATTTTCTCATTGTCATGGAGAAAGTAGGAAGGGAGTTTGCAGACCCCAGGGCACTGTCATTCAACATGGAAATTAATTAATACACACACAAAAAAATAACCATTTGGGTTTACATTTTCAGCACGTATCCTCTTGTGATATTCTTCGTAGTATCTTGGCATTAAAACATGAAAACAGAGACCATTTACTGCACAACCAAAACATACGATCTTTCCAAAAATCCCAACAGATTTAGACTACTGTATAATGTGTTATCAAACAGTAATCCTAATCACCCCCAAAAAAAGAATGAAAAGGCTCAATGCTTTTGAAATTATTTCTTGAAAACTGGAGCAGATAGCTTGAACAGTAGTAGGAAAAGTGAAAAACGCTAAAGGATTTTGAAAGACGGTTTTAGTAATGCTATATTGATTAAGCTTGCAGACCTTTTATTGTACGAGATCTTTTTAAGAAAAGAAGATAATTTAAAGGGAAAAAGTCATTCATTCCTTCGCAGTACTAGTTTGCAATATTACCTAGTAACTAAGCCTCTTGGGTTTCAAAGAAATGAACCACCCCACTATCCAACATGACAATGCTCACAACTAATAAAAGGTAGTGACTGATAAATGCCAAAAGGTTAAACAAGCGTAAAGGGGAAATAAGTCTCCAAACATGTGTCTTACTTTGTGGGGAGATTTAAGATCTATAAACAGAAACTGAAATACCAATTCTAAGACTAAACTCCTTTCTCAGTTAATCTGTATGAAGTTGATTGGTCAGCTCAAGGAACAGCTCCTGACTTACATGAGTGGTGCTGAGATCTGAAACAGATTGACATTGAACAACTTCACTTGTCTCCTAAAGATAACCAGAAAATTCCACCATATGAGTGAGTAAAAAAGTAGCAAACTATTTTCATCTTGAATTCTTGTGGCTACATTCCTACTTTCTCAAGGCTCAGGAAAAACAGACTTGCCTCTACCTCCCTTTTTTGTATTTCATTCCTTCTCCTCAGTGCACATTCTCCTCCCTTCGGACTACAATATGTTCTTGTTCAATGGTTTTATACATGACTGCTGTATCACCAAAGATTTAAAGCAACAAATAAAAACATTTAGTTCAGGTAGAAATCATGCTCTAAGGCTCCCGGTATCAAACCCAGTGTGTTTGTTTTCCTAGAAATTTATATACCTAATCTGAAGCCACCAGACACCATCTGACAGATGCTGACTTTCTGACTGTAACAGGCACCTCTCTCCTCCCTTCCTTCACACGGCTAACATCAAAGCTGCTATCACATACTATCTTGACATTCTCTTAACATTCAAATAAAAAAGCTTGGGCAAGGGTCAGAGGGTACTGCGTATGTTTGCAGTCATGAGCGACAAACGAGGGATTGAGAACCAGGGGTAAAGGACCATGAGCAAGCTACTAAACACTGAAGATTCCCATAAGAGAGGAACACTGCTGAATAGAAAAGCTAATATAGCCAAATAGATTGGCAGTATTTTTCAGCTGTACCATATATGACTAACCCTCGAGAAACAGCCTTAAGGAAAAGAAATGACCACCCTCCTGGCCTACCAGTGCTTCACATTTAAGGGAAACAAAAATTTTATTTTTAAGTGCATTTCTCTAAAAGTGATGCTCAAATGTTCATTTCAAATGTTTAAGTAATGGTAGTGTCAATTCTCTTCAATAAGCTGATTTTTACAGTGACTTAGTTAGCCTTCCATCAGAACTTATGTGTGAACACTGCATTCAGAACTGAAGTAAACTAACTCAGAAACTTCAAGTAATAATTAAAACACTGTCATGAATCAAAGAAAGGGAAATAACATTCAACTTCAGTTTTGAAAGTGCCCACATGGGGCTACAATGAGGTTTAACTAATCCAATTATACTTCCCACCTCCTGCTGCTTTGAATGAACTTTTGTTTAACTTTTGTGTAAAATGTCTACTACCATGAACTTCTTAGCTAGCTTCTAGTTCAAACTCACAAATAGGTAAAAAGAAGCTTTAAAAAGCCTGAAATATGTGCAACATACTTCAAAGCCATAATGCAAGAATTCACTTCAGCTGTGTTTTGCCTTCTCTTGGGGCTACTACCTCAGTCAACACATAAAATCCTGGGGAAGGAGGTCGGTAGAATCCTATCACTGTACAGCAGCTGAAATTCCAGCCCTTAATTTCCAAAAGGTACACATTTAGACTTTTTTCACATATAACAGTGATATGATGCTGACAAACCAGCAGCAATTGGAAAATATCCAGTCAAGATGTCATATCTGCAATTAAATCATTATGTCCAAATAGCAAGCTATAACTACTAATCAGAAAGAGTGAAACTGGAACCACACATGGAAATAAATCTTAATTTTCTCTGGAGCCAATGATGCTGAATGGGCCACATAATTATAGCATTTTACTTTGTCCTTTTTCCTTTGTAATTCATGATACTCCCATTCATTCTCACAATAATCGTATCAGCAGAACTGACATTTCTGGCATTATATGGGCCAATGGGAGTTTTAGCATTGATTCTGTGGGAGAAAATAAGGGCAATGTTGAGAGTATCTCATCCATGGTGTTAGAAGTATAACATTCATTTAGAGGACCCAGACAGGACCTGTGCCCCATTATGCACAGGCTGAGATACAGGAGAAACTAGTAAAAGAAAGGAGGCAAGAGCCATCATTAACTCAATGGGATTGCTTTCTTTTCTCTACCTGCTGCTTGTTGATAACAAACCAGTACTGTAAATCAAAATAAGCCAACTGAAATTGACATCACCCTGTCATTTCCATTCCAATGCAAGAAAAGAAGAAAAACTTCAAATGACTGTAAGGAACTCTATTTTTCAATTCATAATCTTCTGCAGTGCAACTCAGTGAACCCAATGTTAATGGGGCATCTAAAACCAATTAAAAATTTGTATTCAGGCAAATTTCCATCTACTTTAAAATATATCCCACTTTGCTGAGAATTCTTATTGAAATATCAGAAATATTAAATTGAGAGGTTTATTTCCCTTGTAAAATTCAGCTTCACCAGTTAGCTATTAATATGAGGAGGAAGGAGGTTCCATTTTGAAACACAGCAGCAGCAGTTGCAGTGCAGTGGCAAAGCAGTTTGCAAGCAAAGCCTAAAAGGAACACTTAGAAGGACTGCAGTTAGTGCATGGCAGAGTCTGATGGTATCTGCTGTGCAGTGAGAAACCTGCTAGCATATAAAGCTTGGCTTTGAAGACAGATGTATCTGATGTATTATTTGGGAGTGGTACTAACCTACTGAGCTAAGGACAAATGCTACAGAAACAAAGCACTCTCTGAAATTGAACTGTATATATTTGTCTGAATTTGTACATTCACTTAATTCTGTCTTGTCTGGTAATATAATATACTTTAACGTAAAACCACACATTTCTCAATAAATATATTCTTTGTGCACACAAAAAAAAAGATGGGAAGTTTTCCAGAGATATTTGGATGGCACCTGCTAATTGTGACAGGTTGGCTGCTCATTACTCTGTATTAACTTGAACTGTGCCCAAGACCTGTTAACCAGGCAAAAATCTCTGCTGAACTTTTCTGCAACAATTTTCTTTATACGACTCCCAGACTCAGAAAGAAATTATTGCTACTTACTATGAAAAGGTCTCCATAAACCAATCAAGACAACTTACCGTAAGCATACAGTGAATAACAGACAGGGAGGGAGCAACAGTGAAGCTCTGACTTGTAGGTTACTTGCTGTTTGTATCAATTGAGCGAATGTTTCTCATGGTGCAGAACACCTTCACACAATTCAGTCCCTAGAGCTGCACTTTTTTTTTTTTTTTTTTTTCATTTTGGTAAATAAAGACACCTTAAAAATCATTAGCCCTTACATCTGGCTATGTGTGTCTACCTAGCTACAGTAACTTAGATTTAAATGTATGTAGGGGAAGGAAAAGAGGAAGAGGAAGTGAAAAAGGGAGAAGGAAAAGAGAAGGAGAAGGAAAAGAAGAAAGTTTTCACAACAGCTGGTTTTGCAAAGCAGGGATTCAGGACATTTTTTTCTGAATGTCCTCCACTAGACTGAACATAAATAGATTTATTTATTTAATTTCCAATATATATTATGTTTTAACTAGGAGTTCAATCCTGCAACATTTGTGCTGAAAATATCCCCACTGACTTCTAAAGAGCTAATGGAAATTTTGATTGCATAAGAGTGGCAGAATTGCACACAAAATGTTTTCCTTCCACTGCCCTGTAAAATCCACTGAGCTGCCTCGTAGCAACAGAGGTAAGGTTGGCACTGAGCTGCTATCAGGAAAACAATGTAATAGTGTTCTATTCCAAAAGAAAACATTTTCTTAATTAGCTGCTCAGCCTGCTGACATTATCTCAGAATTCATACCTATCACTCTTCCTCTTAATAACTTCTATAATAAAAATGAAAGAGAAAACAGTCCTAGCTGGATTTCATATGCAACAAAAAGAAGCAGCTCACTGAAGGCACACCAAGTGAATAGCTATGCAGTATCTGTAACATCGCTGCCTCTAACATTGCCATAAAGGGCAGCACTGTTCTGAGAAAACAATCTTTGTTTATACACAGTGTGTATACTAATGGTTTTTCTTTCTGTAAGAAGCTTCAGCAGCAGAGCAAAGTAACATTTTATCCTAGGTGAAGGAAACCCCAACTTTCTCCTAAGAAAGGCAATACCATCTGTAACCTTGCTCTGAACCCAGGCACTGGGGACAGTGCTGACTATTGAGGTTCAGCAGCACCCACCATCAACCCTTTTTTATGTGTCCCTGCTGGGATCTCCAACGTGAGCAAAGTGTAACTGAACTGAAATCCTATCTTCAAAGAGTCCATCTTAGATTGAATTCTCCAAAATTTCAGTCAACACCAGAAAGTACTGTAAACTAAAATCCAGAGTGATGTAAATTAGAAGCAAAAGAAATGCTGAGGATGCAAAAAAAGATGAAAGATGTTAACAGTCTTGTATGAAATGCAGTGTAGAAAACAGTGATGTCAGCTCCTATGAGATTTCCTATGACTTCTTATGTCCTCCCTTTAAAATGCTCAAGTTCTCTAGTTGACAATTCTCAGATATAGGGATAAGTAGCAACTAACTCAGAAACAGTTAATTGCAACAACATCAGTGGTGATACTTCGATATTCACCAAGGTCATATACTCCACTTTTCTAAACCAGAGGAGATGGTTTAGAGCAGGATCAGCTGAAAAGTACTTAACATCTATTAAATGCAGCAGCTGCAGCACCAGAGGTACTCTAGCTGTAAAAATGCTCCTCCTGGGTGGCAAAAGTTACATCTTTCAACTGACCAAAGGAAGACTCCAGGTAGTTCCATGTGCATTGTTGATCTGAGGGCAGCATTGCAGCTCGTTGCTTCACTGACCTTGATCCAAAGGTGCCTGATTTTCTGTTTGTTTGTCTTTGCAGATCTTTTATGTTTTTACAGAAAACTCATGAAAGAAGTCTAATGATGTCTCATTAGAAACAGCAAACAACTAACTGTTATGAATTCATAATAAGATACCATAAATAGGTATGATTAAATGGGTACACTGCTAAATACACTATGTAAAAAAATAGATTATCATATAATACCATAGAAATAGATGAACATATTTCATGTATTACTAGAGTCTTGGACAGAAGCAGCAACAATATGGAAAAAACACATTAGAGCTTTATTTTACACCTCAAAAGTTTCTGAAAGGGTTTCACACAGACTACCACAAGTCAAATGAAACACAGACATGCACATTGTAGGTGTCTATTAAGCAAGAAAAAGCAGTGTGGATGAAAGAAAGTTCAAATAGCCAGCAACATGATATTAGAAAGTCACTGCAATGTGAACCTTTCTGTACTTAATAGCCTGAACACCACACTTCCCCAGACAGCTCCTGTGAAAGGCTGACTAATTTGGTTCAATACAATGGCCACTCTACAGCACCAAAAAAGACAGTACATATCCAGAGCACCATATGAAAATTTTTCCAAATGTGCAATGTGAAGCCTGAAAGGTAGTTAATTTATCACAGAAGCAGAGATTCCACCAGTAACTAATTCAAACTGCTGATGATGCACTAAATCAGAGTGAGTGATGAGCACATACATAGCAGCAAGTGAAGTTCAAAAGGATACAGATCTATGTGATCAATGAGCTGTCACACAGCAAATGAAATGCAGTGTTGACAAACGTACAGTAATAGAGATGAAGCTCCAAAATAATCAAACCAAATATAAGAAAATTTAAATAAACCAGTGCAGAAATACCTCATTACAGAACTGGAGGTGCCTTTTTAAGCAAATCTACCAGACATTGAAATCACAGGGACTTCTCTCTCTATTTAACATGAAAAAATAAAAACCAAGCCCTGATTACTTGAAGAGATGCATTGTCCTAAAGCAGTAAAACCTTCCCAAAAATTCAAACCAGTGACACCAGACATGCAAGAAACCATCTGTTTCAAGCACGGAGTTGGAACAACAGCCTACAGGAGAAAATCTCACACAGACCTAGTATCGTATTGCTCATTACCACCCTGAGTGATGACTGAATGATAAGGCCAACTTACAGCTTCTTCCTCGATCAATCTGTGCAGTTCAGAAACATAATCAGAGCAAGTGGTGCTGACCAAGCCTCTTCATTCTCTAACCACTGTCTTACCTGATTGATAGCTTTTTCACTGAAAAGCTGTACCATTTTGTAAGAAGAGTACTGGCATTCAGTGATGCGCACTTCTTGAATTTTCCTGGAGCATAAGAAACTGCACATCATTAAAGATGCCAGAAATTTTAAAAAGACAGAAATCACCTACTGTGAGAAGGAATGATTTATTAGACATTTTCTACAAAAATAATAGCTGTAACTTTCTCATATGCAAGTGTTACCAGCTGTGGCTACTACTGTCATAATTCAATTATTCATTACAGCCAATAGAAATATGTTCTCTTTTGCTTTTGTCTGTGGAGTGCTACAGGAAAACAGTAAAAAGGCTCTGTCTGTTACTAAGCCTTCTGTTTGAAAATGTCATATGATTCAAGGCATTATACCTTGAAGGGCTTTTCAAAAATCATACCTTCACTAGTCTCTTGGCTGCAGTTTTATTGTGGAACTGCCACACTATAATCAAATGGCCTTTCTCAGTATATTTACTGTGATAGGAACAGGCCAGTTATTCTTGACAGATATGAATCTCTACAAAGACATCTACACTGTAAAAAATGAGCATTTCTACAAGACTTTTACTTCCTTGCAGACTCCTCAACAGAGCAGTTTGTTGAACTGTTACAGATCACTTGCTCATTTGTACATTTAATTCAGATAATATTCATTGGCAAAGAATATCCACCAAAGAGCACCATTCTCCTCCATCAACTTTTCTCTTCTTTTTAATACAATTGATTATTTTCTTTGACATATAAGGGATTTTTCACCCCCAAGCTGTCTTCACATGCTCTTCAAAAAGTCCACCTGCCAGGTGACTAAGAAAAAGCAGGCAATTAACAAAAAAGGTAGCAATCCTATTTGTTTCTTGCTCTAAATCTTATTTTTCCTCTCCTTAACCCAAAGGCTATCTTATCGGTTGTAGTTTCTCTTCTAGGAAAGCTCTTATTCTTTAGCTCTTAATAAGACAATGAATCACACCTTGATTTTGATGAACCCATGAACAATGCAAGCACAAACAAAGAGCTACTCATTTTGGTTTATGCCAGTTTAATAAGAATACAGGATTACTTTTTATCATCTCTTAAACACTTAAGGACATAGCTTATACACTAAAAAGAATTGAAATAATATTAATACTGGAAATATAATAGCATGGAGAGGTGACAGTATAGAAGGTTCCTGGGGTGCGTGCAAGTTAACTTCCAGACGCAGTTGGTGAGCGAGACAACTAGAAAAGCTGCCCTGCTGGGTCTCAAGGCAACATAATGTGAAATCCCAAGTGATGGTACCAAAGAGCTAAAATGACTATACTAGTGCGTGACAGAAAGGGTAAATTAGTCCTCCAGTTTCCCTTATCATTAGCAAAGCTACAGCCTCCCAAACGTATAGTGCAGGAACACTATTTTGTTAGATTCACAAAATACAAAGAATTAAATGATTGACAGATATTTCCAACTGTATAATTTGTAGCTTATGAAAACGCTTATGAACTTTATGTTTTATTTTGTTCAATTTGAAGACATACACATGAAAAATCTCTCTCTGTATTTCAAACTGGTTTCAGTTAAAATCATCATCTTCCTACTGAACTGATGCCAAGACTTTCACTAGTCAGATTTTCACAGTCAGATTTTTCATAGACTTTCATTAGCAAACAGAACAGTTTCTATTTAAAGCCAAACCAGTGAAAAGCAGAAACAATAGGAAACTATTCAAATAAAAAAACAAAGCTCCATTACAACTTTATGGTAATTATAATTAATCCCTGCATAGCTATTCTTTGATCTGAACTTTCTTCTCAGTCTATTTCAGGACAACTTGCACACTGTTATTTCTTAGGCAAACGTAGAAGAAAACAGAAATACAGGGTTTGAGATGTACACACTGAAACTTTCCCTTTCTAAAATCCTGAGTGACATACTTCACTGGGAAAAAGTGCTACTGAATTTCTCTGTGAATGGATCTGTGCAGGCAACAGTTTCTGGCTGCAATATGGAGTTTGCTGGACTAAGAACAGAAGTCTTACTATCTCAAACGATATGATGGTTTTACCCTTGACATACACAAAATTTTATGAAAGAAACTTTTGATTTAAAGATTTCTCATCTGGATGAGAAATTTATCTAACTGATCTGACCTGGTGTTACAACTAAGAAAATGATCCAGCTGGGTCCCATGAGTAAGTTATGCTGCAAACCCTGAATGTCCTGTATACTCTCCAAAAAGCTGCATTTCCTCAGCAAGTTTCCTTTTTTGCCTTTGCATGGAAAACACCTCTCTGACATGACCAGTGCATTCATTTAATTTTTGTTTTATATTTTATCTTCCAATTTATTTTGGTTAGAGGTAGAATTATTCTGTTAAAAAATGACCTGATCTTAGACGTAGTTTATTTAAATTTCAAAATGAAAAGCTTACTAAGAACAGATAAGATTGATTGCTCCTTCCAACTTAGCATAATTGTATTTCAGGTGAACATCAATTTACTTTAAAGGACACTTCTAAGTAGCAGGCTGCATCATACATAATTCATCAATCACAGCTGCCTGTAACATGATTTACTCAAGCAGATTTCAATGGAATAGAGGGAATCACATTGTTTTTTATGCTTTGGCTTGTTTGTTTTTAAATAGTTTACGAAACACTCATTTGTGCTGAATTATTGCTGAAAGGAGTTCATCCTTGGTAATCAGCATGTTGAATTTCTTTCTCTTTGTATAGAAATGTTACCTTTTTAAATTTCTTTTAAAAGACAGAGTGAGTTTTCAAAACATCATTAAGACAGAGAGCATTCTAAGCTTATTAAAGGTAAAAATAAAGCTCAAGGATTTCTTTCCTGTGGAGGAAGGGATGGCAAAAATATTTATCTACAAGGCATTATTCATTTCAGGGCTGTTTATTTTCCAGCTGGCTTATATTGTTATTATTTGTTAGACCAGCAGTCAAATGCAGGTGAAGAGAAGTAGCTACTTCCTCAGCTAGTCCTTCACATAGTTGTCACACAGATAAAATGGCTTTTATGTGGCAATCCACATGAAACTCCATGAGAGTTAAAGTGCAATCACTTAATACACCAAGAAATACAGTTGAAAATGCATCTTCAATCAAATTCAGCTTCAGGGACATAGTGGTACCTCAGATGGTCCTAAAGTAAAGTAACATTTCCACAAATTGATGCAAATATAGCTTCAGAAGAAAAAAAGAGAGATCAAGGGAAAATGCTAGTACACATCTATACAAAGACAGAAATGCCTTTACTTACTTGTAAGCCCATTTGAAACACAGAGTGACCCATAAAGTTAGCCAACATTCGAATCAGAGCTGCACCCTATGGGAAATAACAGAGAAACAAAAAAGTTACCAGTTTCGAATGTCAATATAACGTAATAAAAACACTCTGAAGCAGGCATTTCCACCCAACACTAACATCTTGAACACCTGTAACTAAAACAATCTTTATTTGTGCTAGAATGAAAAAGAAAGAAAGAGAAAATAATGCAAACACTAACTGGAAAAGTGAGTAGTCAAAGTGATATTGTTAATATCCTGCCCCATATACTGAACAAGGCACAGGTCATATAGCACTCTCCCCATTGCTGGAGCAGGTATGTGGCAGCTCCACAGCTGGGTGAGCCCAGCCCTTCTATGCACTCAACAGAAATGCCCAGTTTTCAATGAGAGCAAAGAAACAGTGTTGATTGCAAATTCCATCTCAGTGATTATTCATAATATTTTTATCTCCATAACACTGTTGTACATAAGGATTCAGTGATACTTCTTTCCTTCATTAAAGCCTTCAAGATCTGATGACTGAAAGTGAAAAATTTCCTTAAGAATTCTATAAGATGTGGATATATATACTTGACTTATTAATAGTCAGTTTATTTTCCAGACTCTCATTTAAAGAGCTAAGTACTTGTATAGCACTCTTTCTCTGTATAGTACTGTTTCTCTGCTTATAGCAGTTCTTACCCTTTTCCCCTTCAGGCAAAGCACAGAGATCTAAAAGACAGGTGATTCTAATTTTCAGTAGTTACTGCAAGAAACAGACAGATACTTGCAAGAGTAGCTTTTTTCAAGCATCCTTTTTGTGTTTTCTCTCTCTCTCTCAGAAACACAATTGCTGTCTGTTTTCCCCCTGCACAAGTGCTCTATTTCAAGCAGAAGTAACTTCACCGATCTGCTTTGACCATTTAGCTGTAATATCCCACTTTGCAACATAATTTCAAGCCAACCAGTCTTCCAATCCCAATATTTAAATGTTATACTTAGTACTGATCACTGTACGAGAGGGACGACACTTGCAATCACAAGTCAGTGAATTAAAGGCTTTAAGAAAACATGATGCTAGAACTCAACAACCTCATACAGAGATGAAGGTTCAGGAATTAGGTTAACACTCAAGTAGAAAATAATTTTAAAAAGAGAAGCATTTCATAGATTCAAAGATTTCCATATTCTAAAGTCAGAAGGACTAATACAACATTTATTCTGCATTATTAGAGATCAAGCAGTAATTTAGGCAAAAAACTCTATGGCTTCTCTTTACATAATAGCATCTATTTTAGAAGATTCAAGAACAGAATAATGTTTCACAGCACTATATAATGTGTCACAATTAATATTTCCTCTTAGAGCAAAAATACATACCTTTTTACTAATTGGAATTTATCTAGATTCGCTTACTTGAATTTATCTAGCTTCAGCTTTCAAAACAAGATTTTATGTCTTTTCCTGCTAAATTAAAGTTCAGAGTAGTTTGAAATTTAATAGTTGTCCAATTTTTAGATCATTTTATACACTCTACTGATTTTTTTACACAGTGACTATTTTAAATTTCTGAATGGATTATCTGTAATAAACAACATTTGAAATTATTACATAAATCAAAAATATTTGTAAATTATTAGTAATCTGTAAGAAAACAAGTTCTTCATATAAGTAGGAACAACAAGTATTATATAGTTTGCAGAGTAACTGAAGCAAAAAAAAAAATTGAGGTGATGTTTGCAGTTGCTTTTAGGAATTGAATAGTGAAAAAACCAAAATATTGTGTTTGCATTATTAACACCAGGATACATTGTTATGGTGGTATATAATCCTATTTGAAGATAAATCATGTCTGGAACACATAGCAGAATAGGAAATAGCACCTTTCAAAACATATTATTACCTGAATAGACAAGACCATAGGTCAGGAAGCATTATTGCCCTTATATTACTAGAAGAACACAATGAGTAAAGTTCTCTGAGACATTTAAGCAGATAAACAACATATAAATCTGTTTAAGCAGATAAACAGAAGATTTTAAAAAATCTCATAAATAGATAAATCCTATTTATTCTGTAAGTAACTTGGGCAGTCCAAAACATCTGAAACAGAAACAAAAAAAACCCATAAAACAGATCAGACAAAATCCTCGACATGAAGACATTTTTCCATTCAGCACATATCACTTTTCTTACTCACCATTCAGTATTCCAGGATGCCCTTGTTTCTCTCTCACAGTTTAAATTTCACATAGTAACAAAATACATATGTTTATATAAGCACCTTGACTCTACTGATATCTGTAAAAAGTAAGCAAGTGAATACCTCCATATAATCTTGCCCATAGAGTCTTTTTTTCTATCCAGAGACCAAGAACTATCATATACATGTAAAGAAATTATAGAATTTCTCTCACAGGTAACATTGGGATGGACCATGGCTGGCCATTACACAGCAAACAAAACAGCAAGCAAAGAGTGAATGGAGAGTCAAGGCTCAAAGGCAGGACTGCTCTTTCAAGACAGATCCCTTTCCACAGCTACTTTAGAAGTACTTCCTACCAATTAATTACCTTCAGGAAACCCAGCCTCCTTACAGCTTCCAGAACAACAGGCTTGTCCTTGTTCTGCCATCATCCTACTCAGGGAAAGCAAATGCTTTTTTGACTTGTTTGAGGAAGGGAATGGATTCAAAAAACTAGAGAACTTTAAGAGGGAAAAAGTGTCATGGAGAAGAGGGAGAAGAAACAGGAGCAAATGAAGCCCTTGGTGTGGAGGGGAAAGAAATGGGAGGAAACTGTTCATTTCACCTTCCTTGCACTTTTGAGAGCAGGCAGAACAGAGAACAGTGATACATTCCTAAGAACAGAAGCTATTGACATGTTCACAGCTCTGGGAAGGGAAGGGAAGGATAAGGCAGCAAACACTGGCACCCTGACTGGAGAAAACACACAACAAGTTTGCAGGCAGAAAGGTAAAAACCAAGAGGTATACAGAGTAACTGGCATAAAGCGCGACTTACTAAAAGGAGAAGCTTGGAAAATAACCCCAACCAGGGGGTTGTGGGAGGTAAAGAAAGTATGTGCAGTAAGTTCAATTATAGGAAAAATAGTTTGGGGTCATCTGAATGGCCCAATGTGCTGACATTCCCACTGCCTATGGGCCTGGCAAGCAGTGAACCAGATGGAGTCCAGAGGACTTATGCTGCCATACCTTCTGAAAGTTTCTCTGACCTAGACCTAAACCTACAGAAAAATCCCAACAAATCAGTCCTGCTGCAGGAGATGCCCTTTGGAACCTGTCAGCATTAATCTCCAAACACCCTGACATGCAAGGAGTCTGCTCCCCACTTCACTCTCAGAGACACTTCTGCTCTGCCAACATTTGTCCACCTAGGAAAAACATACAATGTCTTGAGAAGAAAACTTGCCTCTCCTACTAGGCAGAATGACTGTTTATTGATGATTTAAGTGCTCTCCTCCAGGCACTGGAAGACTCAGTACCTTGTCAAGAGGCAAAGCACATTGGTTTAAGAGGTCTAGTGGAAAGCAATTCTTTCCTAGTCAAAAAACATACTTAGTTCCTGCCAGTGTAAAATCTGACTCTCCTTAAGCCATTGTACCCTATCTTAATATGTCTACTCAGAAAAACACACAAGTTATTCATCCAATGATTAATGGCACTACCTGGGTCTGGTGAAGCACTGCTCATTAGCAGATCTCACAAGTGCTCTGTGAGATTAATGCCAAATCCTGCAAATTCAAAGGAAACTGTGGCACACCACAGGGAAATCATTTGCCAAAAATCACCCGGCGCGCTCCTCATATAACCTATGACACAGCTGAAGTTTCCTGAGCCTCAGCATTGTGACTCAACTGCCATAGGAAAGGAAAGTAGAATATGTTGGCTACTCCATGGAAATTAATTGCATACAGCTCTTTTTTGCAAAATGCTCTTGTGAAAGGCTCACCCATGGACAGTGAGCCAACACTGCCTGAAGGGATGGAAGTTTATGCACTTTCTTACCCTGAAGAAACTTGTACAGTCACAACATGGTACAGACAATCCATAAACAAAATTAGGAGAAGAATCACTTTATATATAAGCAGAACATGTTTTTGAAATCCACAAAATGCAGAGCCAAGCTAAGGTATTCAGTCTAATTCTCTCCATGTCAACACAGAATAATGTGATTGCATCCGTGATCCCAGATTAGTTTTAACTAATTTTTAAAGACCCACTCCTACATGTTGATCCTCTTACATCACTACAGACCACAATTACTGTAAGTCAATTTACTATAAGACTTACTGAATTTCTCAATTTTATTATACCCAGATTCTTAAATTAATTGTTTTGCTTGCAACTTGTAATCATTTTTTATACAAATGATAGTACCAAATGGAATTTTCTGTAACAGGAAAAAAGTAAGTCTAATGTATGAACCTACAAAAATGTGGCTACTGCATACAACACACTACTGCCACAGAGCCACACAGGAAGTGATACATCTGATCCAATACAGGTGTCTGTGGCACCTGTGACTACAATCACTGTAGTTGTTTAAACTTCTCTTACAGTCAATGGGCTTTACCAGTCACCTCTGGATGCACTTCATCTAATCTTAAAGTAAACCTCAGACTGGGGGAATTGTACTCTAAAAGCACCATCTCTTATAATTCACTCCAAAAGTAGGCTTGAGTGACTACTTCACATGTATGCATCTGCACCGCAGACATCTAAAGTGCAGTGAGATGAATTCAACTGCACTGTCCAAAAAGGCCATACACAGATTGATTCCCCATTCTGGGGGAATTCCTGAATTGTGGAGATAGAAAAATGGTGTCACATGATCCTTTTGTATATATAGTCAAATAATATATATCATATTTTGTTTTATTCTACATGCAATACTTTTATATAGGACTAGCAAAAGTAGGTATTCAACAGAAGGCCCTGAAGGGAGGGCAGAGTGCTTGCTAGCTGAAGCTAGATGCACTATACTGAACAGACAGCAAAGAAAAGCACTTAAAAAATAGAGAACTGGTGAAGCAGTTGCAGTGAAGGGAACAATATAAAAGTCAGCAAACCAGCACATAGGGTTATGCAGAAGCCAAGAGGCATGAACAAGAGGCCGTGTGTGAAGAGATACAAATAAGCTAGAAACTCCTTCAGCATTATTCTCTGAAGAACCAAAAATTATGTCATTATTCTAAAAGGTTCTCATGAGAGAAAAATGTCAGCAACACAAAACAGAAACCATGAACTACAGCTGACTTTTTGTAATGGCAAAATAATCAATTGTTCTGTAAATGCATTAGAGTGAAGGAACGAACAGAGATCATAAAAGGCTGACCTGGAAAACACACAGCTCTTCTATCCTCCTTTCCACAAAATTTGTCATTTTTTTCCTGTATTATCAACTTTTTCTTTTTGGTTGTGCTTTGTGCATGTTTTGCAGTTTTTGTTTTAACCATACGATTGAGATTCATCCGACTGACTGCAAATGCCTATATTGTAGCTAAGTGATGCTTGCTCAGTTGTACACAGCTGAGCCAGCTGCTTAGACTTCCTTTAAAGGCAAAGGAGAGAGAAACAAACACTTTAGTTCATCCTGATTCATCTCATCCAAAGGCATGCATCTAAAATAGGACAGATGAATTTCACCCTAAAGTTGCCTGTTTATTTTCACAGAAAATACAGGGAGGTGAGAGGACCACTCAGTTGCAGGAGTCTACATGGTGAACATCTCAAGTGAGATGACACCAATCCCTCTGAAGATATTTTATCCTGTACATTACAAAGAAACATTTGAAAAAATGAAAAAGTAAACAGTGGAAAAACACCTCCCCGAGTTTGCGAAGGCTGATACAGCATCTTGCAGGCTTACCTATCAATTTACCTCACATAACACCAAGTATCAATCATAATAATTACACAGACCTCAATTCATCTCTTCTTCACTGAATAGCCACCTTGCCATCCTTCCTTAGGAATTAAAGTTGTTTGATTTAGTTCAGCAAAATGCTGTTTGTGACACAAAAACTAAAATCAGGAAGGATCCTGGTATGAAAAATACCACCATGGTATCCAAGGTGTAAACAGGGAGTGAGATGCTGAAGAGGGGAACACTGGACTAACAAAAAAAATTACATAGCTGAGGTTCTAAAACAGAAATTTAATGCATCAATTTTCCACAAAACCTCCACCCATCCATTTTGCTGCTTCTCCTGATTAAATAAACAAAATCAAAACCAACACTGAATACAGGTGATTTATTAACTTTCTTCTACTGTGCAGTAGTCAGTTCAAAATCAGTCTTGATTAATAGGTAAGGGCACCTCTTGTTTTTCAAATACAGTGGGGCACAAATAGAAGGCCTACAGTTATTTGTCTGTGTGCTAATATACCTGCAATTCAAGATTTAAGGTTACTTTCTCTCTAGCTAAGAGAAACATTAATTACTCTATCCTCTGCCTCAATTAGACTAGATTTTATTCACACTGTTAGAGCTATTGTTATCAACAGTAAGTTCTTATAATCAGCTTCATTTTCACTGAATAAAAGAAGACTCGGACCACATATAGGCACTCAAAAAGGCAAAATTCTTTCACAAAGACCTCCTGATTTAAGATGAGAATCAATATACAAAGTTTCACGGCTATTAGTGTATACCTGATATGTACTAGTATCAATGCTTTTTAATGAATCAGACACAGTACACATACATTAAATAGTTCACTCCTTAAATGATCTACCCTGAGCTATAGGAAAGGTGCCTTGTCAAAAACTTTATTTAAAATCCATTGTCTACTCACTCTCCCTTCAAGAACTCCAGCTGGACAAAGAACTCCCTTTGCAGCAGTGATGTCAAGGCAAGATCAACATACTAATCCACGTGCTCAGTTATCTTACCCTTTATATCCTACAGAGTCCCCATCTCTCTGGAGAAGGAAGACAAACTCATCAGCCTATAGATCCCAGGACATCCCCTGGAGCACTTCCTATACATCACCCCAGCAATTCTCTAGCACAGCAACTGTTTTCTAGGATGGTCTACATCCCATTGCCAGAAGTTCTACAGCTCCATAGCTGGTTAGTCTCAGAAGGTGCAGGTGGATGCCACTCAGATCTGCAGACTTTCTAACAACTAACATTTCTTTTAGTTAGTGTTTCCCACATACCTACCTCAAATCCATGTTTTCTGCAACCTTTCTGTTGTGAAGAATAAACTGAGCATGGAAATTAACCTATTCTTCAGTAGGAAAGTCCAACATAAAAAATACATTGCATCTCCCTGGTACATCCTTAAAAATCTGAGTCCCCTTTTATACTTTGACCATTATGTGGTCCCTCACAAAATAAGCCAGAGCCATATCTGTTGCATACAATCAAGTCAGGCATACACTACCTCAGCAGTATCACCTAAGAACACAGAATAATTTCCAATTTTTGGCTAATGTTTAAGTACTGGTTGAAACACACCTTTTCTTCATGAAATGTACAAAGAAGGATTTCTTTTAGAACTGCAAATGTAATAAAAGCATAATACAGGTTGGGATTTTTTCTCTTAAATGTTGAACATATTTTTACAGTTCTCTGTTAAATAGAAGCCTAAGGATACCCACAGTCAAATGGGCTCTTAAGTGAGTATCATTTAATTTCAGTTTAAAGCTCCTAAATTCATATATTATTCTTTATTTCTCAAAATCTAGGATAATTTTGTGAGTCTAAGTTCATTTCAAATATTAGAAGAGCATGTTCCAAGCACTTACACAAAGAATGCACATTGGCACTTTAATTTTGTAATGTGAACACTAGCCAACAAGTAATATCCAAGTCATGTTTTTCAAAACAATCATTCTTTGTTGGTACTAAGCAACCACAGCTGGATACACCATGAAATTTAGTTTATTGGGAAAAACACAGCATGAATTAAAACAAAAGAACAATGTACATCAAACATGTAGCAGAAATGTGGCATTTTAAAAAGAATTACATAAAACTAAAAAAAAAAAAAAAAAAAAAACCAAGAAAAAACCCCCTAAATTAAATCTGTTGAATCTTGGAGGTATTTAACAGAAAAGAAATATGTCTCGACTAAGTCACATCCACAGCATTTGCTCAAACGTACAGCAAGTAATGTATATGTAAATGAATTATTTAAAAACTTGGTCAACTGATCTGCTGTGTTACACTACATGCAGTGCACCAAATTTATGTAATTCTCCCATATGAACAACTGAACACTGGGAAACCACTTTCAATCCCAGGTATTGCACTTTAGCTGCATTTCCTTAAGCAAACATACTCATTGTATACTCTTCCTTTTTTCATTTTCCCACACAGGGAGAAGTCCAGCCATTCCTCAGCTCCCACTCGGAAGGTTATGCTGAAATGTATTTTACTTTCCTACCTTTATCATCTAAGCAGTCTTTTATGGTGTGTGGCCTTCCTCTGACAATTATGGAACAAGAGTGTCCTATTCATGACATCAGTTACAACATGATCCTGTTGCAGGCTCCAGAGAGACCTTTGCTAAAGTACTTCTATCAAGTTGTAAGAGCAGAGATAATTGCAAAAGCTTCTCTGGAATTCTTCAGCTGTCTCTATCAAAAATATCTCATCTCTGAGAATGGCATAAGTACCCACTGAGAAATTCTTTTCAGGGAATTAATTAGATTGTATCATGAGTCACCAGCACTAAATTCCTCTTTCATTTTCAGAAACTGAGCACTGTAATGCAACAGCATAGCTATTTTCTGTATTCTCCAATGACACCTCCAAATATTACAAGAAAAAAATTAAACTTAATGCAAGTGAATTTGATAAGTGCGAATGCTTCCTTATTTGATTAGGGTAACAGAACATATTTGTTTAAATGAGTAAACATGTGCTTCTGATTTCCTCCCAGTGACAGAAATGCAAAATTTTTAAATTAATTCCTAGAGGCTTCGTCTTTGACAACCCACATAAAATCCATGAGAAGAACTAAGGAAGGAGATAGATACATGCAGATTATGCAGCATACTGGTACAGAATGTCATGATATGACACTATCCTAAGGGTCTTTGTCCAGGTCATCATTCAGTGATGCACTGAAGTATCTTAAGCACACAAGGAACCCAATTTAAATTCCACAGCTTACATACATAAAGTTGAACAACTATGTACTTGCTGATTGTGGCTCTGACTGGTTTCCCTGCACTTAGCAACAATTGTAAAATTGTTAATGAATTAAATACGTTCATTAAAATGAGCTCAAACAAAACCATCCCTGCTTGATTTTAACAATACAGACTAGAAAAAAATATCAGTCATTTAATTTATCTTCTTTACTTTTTAAAGCAATACAATTTCCAATTTATATTTGCTTATCAAGTAGTGCACACTCACAAATTATCATGCTGTTAATATTCAGCAATAAAACCAGGATATGTTTTAATGAAGAAAATAAACTTACACTATTTTAAAAACTATATTAACAGCATGGGTAAACCAGTATTTTTAAAATCAGCCAATATAACTACACACCTGTAATGTACACAGTGTTATATCCTCAAAGATGCATAAAGGCACCTTACGTTGTTTTTACAGAATGAAAGGCCATTTATCTGATGTGAAAACATCACTGAAAAAGTGACATTATATTCAAGGAGAGCTTTTCACTTGGAAATCATAATCATTTTCTATTCTGACCAACACAGCTGTTCTAGTGCTGGATAATACCAAAATGGTCAGATAGTAAGATGGCTTTGGTGAAATGCTTGTCTAAGTCATAAATTCCATTGCAAATTTTAGGAACGTGACACAAAGAAGAAAATCCAGGGGTAAATGACCATAACTGATCATATTATTTAGCTGGATATTGTCACATCATTTTCCTTGAATAACAAAATGTTTTCCATTGCCCAGACAAAATGCTATTGTGACTCAACTTACAACAGGAGCTTTACTTGGCCTCACCACCAAAATCACTCTAACATTTTCTAACACCAGTGACAAGGACAAAGGAACATTATACGTTTTTATAAACTGCTTTTGTATGAAAATCTTTGAGAAAAATTAATATTCTTTTTCAGTTCACTAAATACCACGTAAGAATCTCAATCCCTTTGAGATTTGAAATTGATTTGCAACTATCCATAACTAAACGTGTCATTCTAATTTCTCTTTTTTAATACCTCCCCTAGGCTTCATAAATTATCCAGTACCTAAACATACCTTTAAAAAGAACAGCAACAACAACAATACAGTGTGCCAGAAGCTGTTCCAAAGAGTCCCATTTAGAATAGAAATCCTACAGGATCGCATTTTGATCAAAGTATTGACCATATGCTTATGACAAGGTTTTTATTCCTTTTACTCTAGTTCATTACCTCCGATTTATTTTCTATTCCTAATTCTTACAATTTCTTCCAAGTTACTTTAACACTTTTAACTGTTTCTCTTCTTTTATTGACCTAAACTAGGATGCGTACCAGCAAAACCAGCCTTTGCCTGTACACAGTTGTTGTTTTTTGGACTCCTTCAGGGACAAAAATAAGAAAACACCCATAAGTTTCTGCTTCACCCTTTGCTGAAAATAATCATTACAAAGCAGAAGCAGAGAAGCAGAAAAGGCAAGTGCATTTCAGGACCTCTGTTGCACAGGCTGGTGTACCTCCGTGTACACCTGTCTTTATGAATACTCTATTTTAAGCTATGAAAACATCTGAGACACCAGATGCACTGCTTTGTGCCTTCTCATGGCTTCCTGTTTGGGAAGGAAGGATGGTAGGACACGGTGCCTAGACTCACTGTTGCCATTTCTGTATTGATTATCTCCTCCAGCCCTTTGGAGGGCTATTTCCACTTGCCACTGCCTTTCCATGCAGAACAGGCAGAAGGCTTGTACCACAACAGGTCATGTCTTCCCAATCACTCTGCCTCGATGGAGCAGTCTAGTCTAATGAGCTCTTCTTCAAAATAGAATGCTTTTATTAACATTTGTGTTCCATCTGCATTATTTCCAGTCAAACCCATATACAATCATCCCTGGCATGGGGAACATAGCAATCCTGAAGCACTGTCTGTGTGTAGCTGCTTATATACCACACACAGTAGTTTCCATGTTTCTTCTTCAGAAAACAAGACCTAGCATACACTAACCAATGTAAAGGGTTAAAGAAATTTTGTTACTGCTTGAGTCAGGATGGTACAAAGACAAGTTAAGAGAACCATTTTAAGTATCCTGAAGCACCTGTCTAGCTTTATGCATTGGCACCCACCAGCTGGACTGGGACTGCCTCCATACTTTCGGACAGGCACTCTTGGGGTTGTTCAGAACTTGAACCTACTGGTTTCACGGGCTGCGTTTCAATGACTTTCATACTGGGAGCAGTAACAACCTACAGCCTTTTTATCTAAACAGAAAGACATTATTTTCATTACAAGATACCTCCTTTGTTCCAATGCATTAGGAACAAATGGGTCTTGAAAGCACCTTCTGCAATCTAGGCACTGACCTGTTGCATTCACAAGTCACAGAAGAAAAACCAGCATCAAGCAAATGTGCACCCTTTGGACTTAATGGCACTCACATACAACAGCACAGCTAAAAAATGGGAGAACAAAAAGCTCCCCCTTTATACCATAGTGAGTGGGTTCCAAAGCCGTATCAATTGTATTTCAAGACTTTCAATTAGTCTGATACCACCTTATATTATGAAATTAACTAGAAGAAAAACTAAAATAAAATCTATATTAAAATTTAAAAGCATTTGTCTAGTATTTCTTTCATTGTTAATGAGCTACTCCCACTATTCTGTCACTTCATAGATGTACATCATCACAATTTCATTGCACTCACAAACTGGCTTTCTAACGAACTACTATTCCTGGACAGAATACAGGATGGTGGTTTGGGGTTTTTCTTCTGTTTTGTTTTTTATTTTGTTATTTTGTTATTACAGTGTGAATGTTCTTCCCAGTGGCTGAGGAACAGAAGTAAAAAGAATGAAGTTTTTAGAGAGCCTTTCCAGTGACTGCATTAGCCCTCCACATTCTTCCACATTGCACATTAGTTCTTCCACATTCTTGCAGAACATGCTACGCTGTAAATTTTCAAAGAGAATTACACTCAAAAGGGTGAGCAAGCCACCACTTTCAATTTCTTGAATTCTCCTTTGCCTGAATACAGGGAAGCCGTGCATTTTTCTTTGTGTAAAGTTTTAGTTGAACAGATCTCCTAATGCAGAATGTTGCTTTTGAGGGGAAGCAGGGAGCATGGTTTCCCTTTATTACTGTCAGAAAGAGATCTTCCTTCCATCACTTGACACAGAAAGCAGAAAAATGAAATTTTAAAGATGTGGCATAGAGCTAAATAGGAGAAGGAAGTTATACATGTAAGGGTTTAGAAAATAATTAAATTTTTGCATTACAAAGGCAGGACCAGTTACTGATCTCACTGCTGAGGTTAATTTTGCTTACAGTGAGGGAAAAAATGAATATTTTTCCCTATTCTAATCATCCCCTTCCTTGTTTTGATTATTGTTTGTCACTTGCCAAGATATATTCTTTTGGGGGTACTTTTATAGTTATACTCTATCATAATGGTCTTGCCTGCACTGACTGCTGCCAGAATCTTCAACCAGCATGCTTCAAAGCATGCAGCAGGCTGACAGAAGCGACTTCAGATATCTGGCTCTCTACATGTCCTTTCATCCCTTCTCTTATCTGGCTGTGGCTGCTCATCTAGGGCTATGACTCCTTTGGTTCTGTCTGGGATGGCTCTCCCTCACGTTGCTCTGGGTCTGGCTGCCCCCTTTGAGATGCAGCTGCCTTGTTCCTGCATTTTATTACAGCCAGTTGTTCCATGCTGATTGTTGCTCCTCATGTTATTCTTGCTGCACTCTCTCCTCCTCTGATGCTGCAGCTCTCCAGGGCTATGATTCCTGCTGTCAGTTATTTCTGGTGTGGAAAGGCTGTCACGCTTTTTGCTTTGATTTAACAATTCTCAGTTCTACTCTTGTGTTCAACAGGCTATATTTTCTCCTGCACTTGGGATACAACCACTTTTCCCGTCATCGTGGGAGGACACTATCTCACTTCCAGCTGCGCTAGGAAGACATATGCACTCTCTGATGTAACTTGAGAGCCTTGAATCATCTACAAGTACTGTTTATTAATGAACTATCACGACTTCTCATTTTTCTTTACTTACTTGTGGCCCTAGTGGAGGATGACATGCTTCTATCTGAAGAAT
Organism: Lichenostomus cassidix; assembly: GCF_008360975.1. NCBI lineage: Eukaryota > Metazoa > Chordata > Aves > Passeriformes > Meliphagidae > Lichenostomus > Lichenostomus cassidix. Next base: position 35,188,647 of record NC_139480.1, on the reverse strand, counting down.
GACTAGGATGATGCTTTTGAAAGAGGCAAACATTACCCTCAACAGTTTAAGTGGAAAAACACTGTGTGCTGCCAGGCTGTAGTGTCTGTTTCACTCTACTTGTGGGATTACTTGACTGCCATTCTTCAGGGGTTTATGTCATGGATTTCTTAACACATGCAATCACCAAGGACAAGAAAGTGGAAATGAAAAATATATTCAGCTCTGAGGCATTTCAATAGCACATTTTCAATGGTCATTTCTGAAGTGTACAGAAGGAGGCACATCTTTAGAATGACAGCTGAGTATCTAGCAGAGATGGGCACTTTCATGGTGTCTAACTGATTTATGCCATATTCATGACAGTAAAGACAATGAAATAACAATGACATTCTATGACTGTCATTTCACTGAAGAAAAATTATATGGAAGAAAGTTTCATCATTTCAATACCACGTAGAAAATTGTGAAGAGAAAATGGGGATCACGTGGACAATCCAAAGCCTTAGGGAGCAAAAGATGGACATTTTAAAGAGAATGAAAAAAAAATAGGGAAAATATACTGTACATAGTGGTAAACTGTTTAAAAATATTTTATTTAAGACAGTAGAAAAGTCCTCACTGATGGTCCTGACTCAAAGTTTAGAAAAAAACAGGAGTTTATTTATAACATTTACTAACACTTGATATGTTGAATATAATTGGCTATAATTACTGCAGAATATTCCAAATACATTCCACACAAATTAGTTTCCCATAGGTAGTTTGGTTTCCCATACTTAGAACAGTATTTTTTTTACAGACAGAACATGATCATCTTATAGCTACTGACATATTTGAATCATAGAGATAAGCTTAGTTAGTCTCACCTTTTTATAGGCAATCCAGTCAAATACCCTGTCAATGTCTGAGGCTTGCTGCACCTCCTGGGACACTGGATGTGAACTGGCCAACCCATCCAGCAACATCACTTCATGTAGGACATCCGTCAGAAACCTCTGTTTTTCCTGAAATACAGCATATGCAGTAGTATCACAGACAAATACATATTTACAGCAATATAGAAATGATGAACAGTTATCAGGAAGCAGTTGACTACTATTACAGCTGACTTAAATCAGACCTTCTGGTTTGATTGTTAACCACCGTGATGTCCTACAATCTTGAACAGGTATATGGAATAGACTCCAACTTGAGATCTTTTGCTGCAATGAAATTTGACTGAAATTAATGAGCATTAAATGAAACAACATGCATCCATGGGTTCATACTGGAATTCTGATTATGACTACTCATACACACATACAAGGGGGTGGGGAGAGAGGCAAAATGGCAAAGTCTTCAATCACAGAAATTGATGCTACAAGTCCTTGAGTTCATTGCATATGCAGGTACAAAACTTTTTGACAAAGATAGGTAAATACAATTATGACTGCTTTATTTACTGAAGTTTAAGTCACTTGGCTGTTAGTGCCAAGTTCACAGAGCAGATCTGCATGGGACAGGACAATGAAGAGAGCTCACAGCAGTGTTGCAGCAGATGCTTGCACTGTCTTTCATAATTCTAGTATGGAAATCCTTTCTCCTCAAGAGCCTGAGTCATCTACAAACTTTGTAACTTCCATCTGAAGGAAACCATTATCATCTCTCTTTACAAGTGGGAAGAGAGCTGTATGAAGTTAAATGACACAGTCAAAGTCACAGCTACCTCAGAGGCAGGTACAAACCCAACATATACATTTGTTTCAATACCTCCTATAAATACGGATGGCAGAGGTATTTCAAAACTGCTGCCTATTTATTCTGGCAGCAACATTAATGAAATGTTCATGTTTACTCTATGCACTGTGCTGCACTCATTTGTACAGTACAACTAGATGGGGCTTTTTCAGCTAAGAAATGACATGCCTTTAAAACTCCTCATATTGCATTCATGTAGATGTCTTTTATCCAAAACCCTGTGTCAGGAAAGAAGACCTTTATTTACTTGCTTTTTCAAGTCAGAAATAAATGCAAAGAGTGAATTAAAAATTATTGAAGGTTTAAGTAAGCTTTTTCACCCTGAAATGACATATCTCAAACTTTATCTAAATTACAACAATTATTGAATCAATGTCAACCTTCTGCCATGATATAAATAAACTCTAGAGAATGCTGTATTTTTTTCAAAAGCTACCTTGATGTCCTCAGGTAAAATACACACACAATTATGTAATAAATTCTGTGTTTAATTTCTTGGGTGGCAAGGTTTTGGTATCAATGTGCTAATTTAAATTATTTTTATAAGACAGCTGTAAAGCTCTTCCAATGCTGATCCACCTGGAAATAAACCTTTATGTTAAAATTCATTAGAGCACAAGAAATGTACCTTGAGCTGACTGTATATCCAAGCAATTAAAAACACAGGATGCAGGAAAGCCAATTACCTAACACACTCTTAGTGTTCTCATCTGTCTGCATGAGGTAAGATTTGTAAAGGAAAAGTAATGTTATCTTCGTATCACTGTTAATTTCCAAATTTTCTCAGGCATAAGCAGTAACTGCCTTTTTTTTTAATGGGAAAAAAGGTGTAGGGGAACAATTATAATGACAGTCCTACTCAGGGGAAAACTGCTGAGGTATAAACAATTGTAGATATTTTGGTTACACTTCACTCAGATTCTCTATTAGTCAGTAACAAAGCCCCAGGTTCATCAAATGTATGGTATGTAACACAGGTATGAACATACAGAGGCATGAACCTATCTCCAAATTCAAGTTTGGATCCCACAAGACCAACAGCTGTGTGAGTGGATTGTTACTGTTTGGAATTAACTCCTTAAAAGAACCCTGGATAATCACAAATTAATACCAGAATCAAGAAAATCAGCACATGGGAAACATAAAGTGAAGCTGTAAGAAGAAAACTACAAAACATTTAAAAAGGACAGGCTACATTTTAGTTTTCTGTTTGCTTCTTTGGTTTTGTCCTGAAGGACTGAAAATGACAATTTTAGATTAATGATCATTCATTCAAGTTACCATAGCTGAAAAGACTTCCTTCATATTTACAGCAGACATAACACACTGGGATACATCCAAGTGGAATAGTTAGTATGCCTCCAAAGATGCAAACCTACAGTTTAGTGAGAATTAAGAGGGCTTTTGACCTATAAAGCTAAATTTATTGAACTGAAAGGATTTCCCAGCTTCTCCCTTTAGTACAAAGCCCCTGAAAGTAGACTGGATAAGGGAGACTCAAATATAACTCCAGGGAGACACAGATAGACTGCTGGTTCAGAAGAAGCCTGCAGCTTGAAGAGGCAACAAGAAGCAGAAATACAGGCAGAAACTAAAACTGCCTTAATTATGTTGAAGAAACACTACCTCAGCTCTTGAAGGCCTAATATCACATTAGGGGAAAAGGCCAACACATGTGACCAAACTGCTTATACTGATGGAAGAAGGGCTTTCTATTCCCTAGTTATTTTACCCTATACATACAATGGAATTGATCTCTTTTACTGACACCTACAGAGTGTCAGAGTAAAGAAACACCCAGGACAGAAATTGTAACGGAAATCAATCTTGGAATGTGTTTAATGAGACCAGCAAGCTGGCAACATGATAGGTGACAGATTTGCAGCTACACATGAAACAAAACATTGCTCAAGATGACCCACTCATGAGGGAGTTCAACTGCAAGAAAAAAAACAAAGCCTGCAATCCACCTGTGAGGAAAACAGGGCTTCAGATGAGTCTTACAGCCTTGCTTGCAAAGTGTCAGTAGCTGCATGTAAGGGCAAAGCTGTGCATTGCTAACACAGGGCCAGGGCTCTGAGCAGGAATGGTATCACAGCAGCACAAGCTGAGTCTGAAAAAGGACAGAGCTGCTTCCACACAAATTTGTGCCTTCCTTTACAGACAAAGAGGAAGCTCCTCTACTCCCTATCTTCCTGCTGTGCACTTGGACTCCCAGCTCTTCATCTCCACTCCTCAGTGCTTTCTTTGAACCGTGCACAGTCAAAGTCTGGGACATCAGACCTGTGTTTAAAAGAAAACACGTGAAAATTATTTATGGTTGCTCTCTTCCTCATTTTTTAGAAAGCTTCCAAGTGCAGGAACTGAAGTGCTGTTATCAGATGAACATGTCTGTCAAATATCTACATTTTCTGATTATTTCCCAAACATCTGTGGTCACTAGATTCAAGCATTTGTCTCTTCATAGGAATGATTTCTTCCAGTTCTTGCCTCCTCTGCTTTGCACAAGGTTTTCTTGAAAGGCTTATCCTTTTTCTGCACTCTCTCCTCCATAACCACCATTCAATTCCACCTTGTTCTTGGGAAAAAGGTTTAGAGAAAGGCAGTGATCACTCTTCTTGTATAAATCTCCAATAGGGTGCCCACCATTCAACTAGTCTACCACTAAATGGAAAGAAAGCAGTTGTGAAATAACTTTTTTGGCAAAAATGACTGTACCTTCAAGAAACATATACCTTCGAGAAAAATTTATTGTGCATAACAGGATAACAATGACGTAATGGAGAGGGGTTGCTGCTGGCAATTTTACAATATCATATTGAGGTATAATGTAAGAGTATGAGTTAGCATGACAATAATGTAATACTTAAAGTTAGTTGCATAAAAATAATTTCTAAAAATTAATATTAAATACCAGGGAAAAGAACTAAAATGAAGGAAAAAAAAAAAGGAATTAAAGAAACAGCATAATGAAAGCCCAAACTGATAATTAGCATGCAAAAGAGATCAAAGGCCTCAATATTAAAGGCATTGCCTTTGTTCTGAGACAGCCATTTGAACACTTTATGGACTGAGAAATCTACATGAATAAAGCCTAACACTGGTGTGCAAATCTGCAAATGACTTTCCTGACAAATTTTCTGAAAATATCTTTTCCACAAGAGCTTTACCAGCCATCAAGAATGCAAAGAAGATAAGTGATCTTTCATACCTGGGAGAACAAGCATTTGCAAGACACAATATTTGGGTTTATAGGGAAAATGCACCCTAGGTACAAAGAAATAGGGGCAAATTTTGAAAGCAATCAAAGAACACCAGCATATACCCTACCAGCAGTCGAGTTCTAATAGACTATATTTCAGGGTGAAGCTTAACAAACCAAAGAAATAGCATCTATGAGGAAATCTAAGGTTCAGTAAAATACATTACGGCCAGATAAGATCCACTGAGAGTCAAAAGCAAGTTCTCTCTGTCTACATGCTTATAAATCCTAAGTTGTCATAGCACAGGAAGTCTCCTGAGTACTTGCAAATGAAAGAGATGCTTCTTTGTCTCTTCCCAACAGTAATTTTTGTAAATACCTTGAGACTTACAGACTGCTTTTTTTTTTAAATTTACATCTCTGATGTGTGCTTCAGTTATGTGTATAGTTTGCTGAAGGAGGCCTGCAACAGATTCTACATTGATCAGTTGTGAACATGTCACAGTTCTGTATCTACCTTCATAACCCTCTTTTCTGCACTTTCTGTCAAAGATCTTGCAAAATTTCTGTTACTGTGCTTGAGAAATTTTCACACTTACTGAGAACTTTTGTTGTTACAAAACAGCGTAGATGTCCTAGGAGTTCATAGTTAAGGCAAACCAACAGTTTTAAGTATCAGGAAGGAGAATTGGATATGTATTTTCTTTTCAGTCGTGACCACCTGCTTACATTGCCATGCAGATGGATAGTTGATTTGAAGTTCTTAAGCAATTCCACCAGCTACTTCAACTTCTGTTTCCTCTTTTCCACTCTGTTTATCAGATTTAGCTTTGATTCAGTTGTACACCAGATGCACTCTCCCAAATGCATGCCTACAGAATGGGAGGATGCAGTACAAAAAAGGGACCATTAAAAAAGGAAACATATATTGACCACTAGCACTTCACAAAAAAAGGGCAATTTCATTCTCCAAGATCATCTTCTGTATGTAGTTGCCTTCACTGAAACAGAATCATTAAGCAAACAGATAATGAGAGCAGTTTCCTCATGCATTTGTCTTCAGAGCATCTTAAAATACTACACAACAAGTATGAAGCTTATCCTCTAATTCAAACTCCACAGAGGAAATCTGTAAAGGAAAATCACCTCAATTCAAGAAACAGTAAATAATACTTAAACAAAAAGCAGCTTTAAGATACAGTTGGTACACTGAGTCAACTTCCATCAACAACTGTCAGAGGTCACCATCAATGAAAATACTTTTCAGGTATTGCACACACCTAGACTGTTTCAACCTGAAAGTGATGAGATTCAGCAAGCTAAGTTCTGAAGGAACCAAAGATGATTTGCAGGCACACCAAAAATTACTTACCAGCTTGTGCTCCAGGTAACTGCACACTGGCACAACTTTTAAAAAAAGTGGTAGCGCATTCAGGACTGCGGAAAATTGGAGAAGCAGTCTTTCAGTGAAGAATGCCCTCAAATATACAACTAATCTTTGCAATTTTCCATATTAACTATGCTTTCTGATGAAGAGGAACATTCTGGAAGAGCATATTCCTGTTTCAGCAGGGCAACCCTGAAAAACAGGGTTTTGCCTTGAGGCAAAAGTTGCTGTAAAGTTTCTATCTCATCTTTACTGAAGACAAAGTGCCTACTAATTCAAAATTACGTGAAATTCAGCCAGCTGAGTCAAGTTTTTTTCTGAAACTAAAGCTTCATCTAAACCCTGAACTGAGAAGGTTTGAACTCACACGACTCTAAAGCTCTCATCATAATGTCATTTAAACTGCTGTCTCAAGATGAGTAGAAAATGACACGAAGCAAGAAGACACTGACATTCTCCAAACCTGTACTTCATCTCTTGAATAAATGTTTCATCTAAATGTTGATATTCACTTATGTCTGATCCCTAACTCTTACAGGGTTAACTACTTAAAATTAAGAATTCCCTAAATTAATCTACTTTACCAAACCATAAAAAAACCCCAAACCTGTGTTCAGGAAAAAAATGTGGAAATGGAAATTTTTTTCTTACTTATAAGCAAAATTTAGTATAAGGATTTCTTAAATGGTATACTTAAAAAGGGCTAGTAATTAGAAAACAGAAGATCTTGCACCTTACGTTCACAATCTATTTTTTTCCTGCCAAAGTCAATTATACATGAGAATCTAGTTAATTTTACACTGAAAGCTTCCCCCATAGTCAAGTTAAAACAGAAAATCATACAAGGACTGACTTCACTGAGCAGTTACTGGAGGAAAAACACCCCATGTGGTATTAATTAAAGGCTTACTTTACACCAGCATGGGGAGCCTTTAACCAAAAAAGAAGAGATGAAAGTAGTTTTAAAAAAACAGAGGCTGAATCTCCCTCAATGCTGAGCCAGCATGATATTTATGTTGGGTTAGAAGGATCAAGCAGGCTATAGCTCAGGTCTGAAATGCCAAAATAATAAAGAAATAAATCAAAAAGGTCCATATCTTAAGTCTACTTCAAAACTTATAATTATTTTCTGGGTTTTCTATGAGTCAAACAATGCTTTAGAAATCTTTACAGATGGAGGCAAACACGTTAGGAGGCATGTGAGTCAAAGAACATTAAAGATATGCACAGGTCTAATGGCTGAATCACTCTTATTATCTCAACCAAGTCAGTGAGAAAGATAGGCAATTAAGATAATTTATCTATTTCTTAATTAACATGATAAAGACATGTTGATATGCAACCTCATTATTATTTTTAACTGTAGTAATGGCAGGATTGTCCAGACTGTGGAACCTAATAGTGTAAAGGTAGCATGGTTCACTTAAGGAAAGATGAAAGATGCTCTTCTATTTAGGTACTATGTTTCTCATTTCATAATAAGAACAATTCTGGCAAATATCACCATCCTTAATTATAAAAGTAGTAACCAAACAAGAAAGTGGAAAATCTAATCCCACGGTATTAATGGATCAAGAAGACATAGGATTCAAAGCTATTGCTGATGTGCTACGCCTTGACTCAGCCAATAAAGTTGTCAGCAAAGCTAACTTTTATATAATAATGGAAAGGGAGAAGGCAGCTGGGCTCTGTGAAATGCTTTCTCAGCATCAAGCCAGGTACTGACTGCTAACTTACTTGATGCTTATTTGATGGATGTAAGGGCAAATTACATGCCAGTAATTCCTGCTGTCATAGTCCTCAAAACCTACCCCAATACCAGGGACATTCAAGGACAAACATGATGGTTCCTTCTACCAGAAAATAAGGAGGGAAAAGATCAGTCAATAAGTTCCTTGATCTGGAAGCCTTAGCTGAATTCCTTCCTTTATAAAGCCTCATGCAAAAGACTTCAGGATAATGAGAGAAACAAGCCAAGAGGAAGACGGAATATATAGCTGCAAAGAGGCATCTGAAAGGAGGAAGTTGAGAAGAGTAGATGAGAAAATTCAGAGCTCTGAAGTGGAAATAACCAGCAAGGAGTTTTCAGCTGTAATTTTCTCTTTTCTCTGATCCTAAAACCAGCAGAGGCCCCTTCCACAGAGGTGAGATTACCTTGTATCGGTCATAAGATCTTACAGCTCAAGAACTCACATCCAGCTGTGGTTGCTTTTTGATGGCATGAAGAGACAACCATATGGTAAGCCTCCAATACAGAACTGTCATCTTTTTCTAAGTCATGAAATAGCAACAGGCAGGGAATTCACATGCAGATGACTATTCTGAGTACACATGATCAAGCGAAATTCTCCGATCTCAGAGAAACACTTTGCAAAGACAGCTTTCTCTTTAAAATCATCCTGGCAACACAGAAACAACTGTTTAAACTTCGCAGACCTCTAAGAATGAGATCTAAGAATAAGAATTTAAGGCATTTCAGAATAAGAATTTTTAAAAACTCTTCATCTGGGGGACAGGCAAGGCAAAAGGCTGAAATGGGAAGAATGGTGAATTCCTTCCCATGGCAAATGTCTCATCACTATATAGTGAAGAGAGCTTTTGTGAAAAAATGAATGTAGTTTCACCTTCACGAGGTAAAAAGTAACATGCAGGGACTTATTTTTTTGGCTGAGGGAAGGAAATGAGAATTCCTAGCTTTAATGTGAAGCAACTTAGCTTTGAAAAAGGATATTAAGATGGTGGGGTAACCATTAAGGATCTCAGCACAGAAAGCTCATCTTCCTGTTTCAAAACCAGCAAAATTTTACTCCTTTCCTTGGGAAAGTTCTGATGTATTTTACATTAACTACAATGGATAATGGACACCTCCATCAGAATGCCTCTTCATTCTATTCTTCATTCAGAGTTTTAATCACAGAATAACCTAAGTTGGAAGGCACTCACAAGGATCATCGAGTCCAACTCCTGGCATCATTTGGCAGGATCATTTGGCAGGATCATGGCACAGCATCATTCCCAAAGGTCACACCATGAGCCCAAGAGTATTGTCCAAACGCTTCTTGAACTCTGTCAGGCTTGGTGTTCTGACCACTTCCCTGGGGAGCTGTTCCAGTGCCTGACCACCCTCTGGATGAAGAGCCTTTTCCTGATATCCAATCTAAACCTTCCCTGATTCAGCTTCAGGCCATTCCCTCAAGTCCTGTCTCTGGTCACCACATTGAAGAGATCAATGTCTACCCCTCCTCTTCCCCTCACAAGGAAGTTGTAACTGCCATGAGCTCTCCCTTCAGTCTCCTCCAGGCTGAGCAGACCAAGTGACCTCAGCCAAAGGATTCAGGACATAAGGATTGCAAGGGTTAAATACCGACTGGATTTCCTTTCTCATTAAGATTATGCAAGCACAATGAAGCATGTCAGTAAATGCCTTCTGGACAACACAAGAAATTCCAGATCTGTTGGAATGTTCAATGCAGCTCCATGGCAGTTGTCATTGTTATCCTCCATCTTTCCTGCTGTAAAAGTCTATAAAACAATTGAAGAAAAGCTGTTAAAACAAATAAATGGAGGGAAAAGAAATATTTAAGCAAGCTAAAGAACGTAGAGAAGAAGGAAAAGCCAAGAAACAGGTTTCAGACAAAATTCATGGATCTCTGCTTTGTGCAGAACTCGGTGGTGTTGGTTTAAGATATAATGGTGTGAACATGCCTGACAGCTCTTCTCAAGAGTCTCAGGTTCAGCCATACCACGGCTGTGAATGCCAAATAAGATGGACTCTGAAAAATGCTCAGCTCCGCTAACAGAGAAGCATCTTCAGACAAGTGGTATCAAAACAGGGGCTTATGAGCATTAATGTTGAAAACTTATGTGCCTGTAGCCTATAAACATCCAACAACTTAGAGAGGAAGCTCAGGATAGATCCATTTTTTTTCAGAAGTATCCATATTACACAAGTTGCATTTCGAGACAAAGTACTTTTTCTGGAATGGACTATCAGTCTTCTACATTTATCCAAAAGAGAATGTGACTAAAAGCCTTTGGTAAGCTGAAAATAAGCTGAATTTGACATTTTAATCCATGGGCTTCTAGAGCAAAGCTTCAAGGTTAACATTTCAGAACTACAAGAGAAAGAAGGTAGCTATCTAACTTTCCCAATTCTTTAGAAATAAAGAGGATTTTGCTATATCATTTTATTTTCCTGATGCAAAGAGCTGCAGTAACATACACCACAATTTTTTTTTTATTTGCACTTCTAAGGTATGAATTATTGCTGACAAAACAACAACCAGAATGCTGGAATATTGCACTGTTTGGCCATCATTACAGATAATAAGGTTTGTAGTTCTCATTTTTGCAACTGATGCAGGAAACTTGTACTTCATCCTTCTTTTCAGAGAAACGTAAGTTGTTTGGAACTGTTTCTCTTTTTATACAGGATCACTCTAATATTTTCAAGTTTACAAATGTCACTCAATATGTTCAAACAGCAAATGCACTTTATAACAATAACAAAATTTCCAGCAAGCCAAATTTCAGTAACTGTAACATTTGCTTCCTTTTCCTACAATCTCTGTAATAAACATGCTGAAACATGATAGTACTGATTCATACTCTAGTCTGCAAAAGAATGAAGCATGTTAACCCATTATGAGTTTCATCTCATTTTATCATCATTTAAATATGGTAATTTTTATATCAAAGGCCAAAGATATCCAGACTTATGAACAGTTTATGTCTCCCTTCTTTTTAATTTAAGGAAAAACTTGACAGATTAATACTTTTTCAGGTACAGCAATATTACTGTAGTTAATTCTAATTTATGCAGCACATTTCTGATTCCCCAGTTTAACTGCCATACCTTGTTCAATCCACTCTTCTTGCTTGTATTCTGCTAAGATGCCAAGATTTTACATGATGGGCATGTTATTTGCATAACAGTGAACTTTATATTCATTCCACAGAAATTTCAAGCAAATATACTGTATTCCAAATTACTTCTAAAGCAATGTTATTCTGAATTTGTTAGACTGATTATGTGAAGAACAAATGACTGATCATTTCAAGATAAAATTCAGTGTATAAATGTTGTCATCTATGACACTTCACTGTGCTAAAATCACAAAGGCCTGCCAGATTTCATTGCATTCATAATTAGAATCATTACATTGTAATTCAGGTTGTGTTCTTCACCAAGATGAATAGAATGATTTTTAATATAGCCAAAGCCAGGTAAACCCAACAAGCCTACCTACTCAAGACAGCTGTCAGTTCAGACAAAGATTTGTTTTCCTTTTCATAATGCAAATATAAACCAAAATTGACACCTGAAAGAAAAAATTAAAACACTACAAAGAACTCAAATTCCACAAGAAGCATAACTAACTGTAGAGTAACCTGTATACAACTATTTTTTTAAATTAGCTTGAAGTCATAATTATAGCATCTTCATTTTATGGCACACAAAAGTTAATGGGATAAGTATACTCAAGAAATCACCAGAAATGGGGAAAAAAAGTTTCAGAAGCTATTTTTTAAGAGTTTATGCAAAACATCCAAGCCCCAACAAATCTGTCAGACAATTGTGATCTATAATAAATAGTAATTAAACCACATAATTAAACATAAGCAGAAAAGGTTAGCAGACATAAACATGCCTCCAAAGGACAATAAAATCTCTAGAGTAACCTTCAATGTGGTCTCATACATTATTTCCTTGTACTGAGGTCTCATATCTCTTATTTTTCTTATAAATATAATATAGCTAGACTACAGCAATTCATATAAACTGGGACCTCACTAGGTACAACATGATATAACAGAAATATTCCAAAATAATGTCCTAGCATGGAATTCCCAATTCCCTCAGAGAGCTCCAGTATTGGCAGACTGGTTGAAAAGGCATGCCAAACCAACTAGTGTACAGCTAGAAACCACACCAAAATCTAGATTCTCGATTCATGTAACCCATGTTAAGTTAGTGTGTATTCTAGATATCCAACCAATACCAGGAAGATAAAAAGAGTATATTTAGGTAGAGGAGAACAGAATACTGTAAGAAAAAATATGCTCAGTTTTATAAAATGTGTCAGCCAAACATTTCTTTCCAATTTATCTTGTGGATAAAATTCAATATTCTCAATGTTCTAAAAAATAGTCCATTTTAAATCAAAACTGCTTTAATCCAAAATATTTCTGAGCAGAGAGACAGTAGCTATGTTAATGCTGGGTTATGATAGACATGATATTATTTCTTTTGCAATAAATTGTAGATTACACTTTTGGAATGCTGTCAAATTACTTCATACCGAGAGATTTTGCTTCATTTGACATATTATACTTGCATGCATCATTTGGTATTTTTCAGCAGTCCTTGTCTACAACAGAAGTAGGAGTCTAACATTGCAGCAACTTTTCTGGGGGTTCTCCACATTAACAAAATAGAACTGACTTACCATGTTCCACCCTGGGTAGAGGTAGTCTGTCCCAACAAATTCAAAATAGTGAGCAAAACCTTCTTTCAACCAGACATCCTCCCACCAAACTGGAGTCACAAGGTCACCAAACCACTGCCAAAAAAAAAAAAAAAAATTCAAATGAACAACAACATCTAAGAAACCATGCTTGCATATACTTTGCTTAGACAAACACATTTTCCATGCATATTAATAAAAACAGTAGTATTTACCACCCACTGAAACTCACTGATTTTATTTTGCTTGTACTAATTAATTCAACTTTACAGGATGCACAAGTTAGTGAAGTAAAACATTAGAAAAGAACAAGCAGGGGAAAAGAAGCATTGAGGACAGTATTCACAGTGTCAACTTTAGCTCTCTGAAGTAGATGCTCACCTAGGTTTAAGAGACTAACATACACACTGGACAGAAAAAGGCTTCTAACTCGAGTAATCTGACCCATTACATGGAAACTTCATGATGTATAATGTGTATATTGAAAAACCTGTATATGAAAATGGGAACAAATTCTCCACCCCAGACCTAAATTTTAGCATTTCTTTCTCCCCACTGTCTGCCCTCTAAGATTTACAGTACCACTGATGCTCCTCTCCTTATCAGGTTTCCTAAGGAAAGCCATTTTACACAATAATGGCACCTCTCTGTTGGTAGGACTCAGATGCCTAAAAGCAGGTAGTTGATGCCACTTAGAGAACATACTAGGCTACTTGAAATACCCACATAGGGCTAGGAAATTTCATACATGACTTACAGGACATCTGCAGCCTTCCCAAACAGCAGCCAGAAGCAGAGGTTCACCTGTTTATATGCACAAGAACTCTACTTAAGCTGCTTGCCTTTCCCATTTCCTCCAGGTCATTCTTCAACATCCCCACTGACTTCAATGTAATTTAGCAAGAAGGACAGAAATCTCAAGGATAACCAAACTCCTACAAAAGTACTTAAAGATCATCAGCTGAAAAGAGGAGAAGGGCCTGAGCTGAGGGCAAGGCAAGAACATGACCATTATATACCCTGCTCACTAGGATGTCAAGAGATACAAATCCTAAGCACAGGACGTGAAGGTATCTGAGGGATTTTGCAGAGCTGGGATGATCATTGGAAGATGGATGAGGACAAGCATTCATAGGAAATCAGACGTCATATATTTGTCTGCTGATGGATGAGCCTGTTTAAATGGTTGTAATGTCCCTGTGCAGCCTGAATAATGTAACACCAGTGGATAAGAACAGAAACATAGTCTTATGAAAACATATTTCATACTCTCCATAGCCTTCCTTCTGCCAAACAAATATCAAAACTTTGTTTCAGTGTAATTATCTGCCAGTTTCCTCTTAATATTTATAAAAATTGGATTAATTCATAATTAACAGAGATAATTTTGAGCTTTCATGTGTAAGCAAGCTCTGATATATACACACAGAGAGAGAGGCAACTAAGTATTCTAGAGGGAGATGCTCAGGTCAAAGCAGAGGAACTGATGCCGAAGTGTAAAGAGTCAGGAATGAATGAAAGCGGAGTTGGTCCATAAGCAGTTTGGTTTCATGACAGCTGGCTTGTTTGAAGGCTTTGTCTGGGACCTGAATGAAAGATGTCACTTCTGTGCATGTCTTTGTGGAGTGAGAATGACACCACAGAAGGATCAATGCTGCAATGAGGATCTGTAGCAAAGTGAACACTGGAGCTTCAAAGAACAGACTAGCAGGCAAAGACCAGACTAGCAGGAAGATTACCAGATGGCCACACAAGGCTCAGCAAATAGAATTTGAATGAAAAAAATGAAGAAAAACATTGCAATCAATGTCACTTACAATCAACTTAAGAATTTAGAGAGAAAAGATGAGGTTGATAGTAGTCATATTCATGTACTAAGTGAAACTAAATTTAATGCACACTCAGTATTCATAATATAATTGAAGGCTATTGATAAATTAACTCTCTATAGGGCCACTAAACATAGGTCCTGATCTTAAGAACATTTAACTGAAAAGACAAAGAAATACTGGAAATATATTTATATAGCTAATGCATTTTCAGAACTTGAAACATTGAAATGACTATAACTTTCATACACCAAGAAGTATGGAAGTTAAATTCATACTGGAGTAGAATGCTTAAATGATTTCTAATGGCTAAACATAACAGCATAGAGTTCATTTCCTGACTTGCAAGAGTACCACTGAACAAATGTGACACCAGTAGTAAAATAGTCATTTTGAACTATGACTAGTCAGGCAGATTTTAAAAAAATAAAGGTTGTAAAGTTCACAATACCTCCCCCTGTAATTTGAATTAATAACATTAATTTATGATGCTACAAAAGAGAATTTCTTCTACTCCTTTGTGAGTTTTCCGGGTTCATTTATTAATGATACAATTAAAACAATTTGTTTAATTATCCACCTAAAGGAAGAAATGTTATAAAGGCATTAAAGCAGCATGTGATATCAATATGAAAAAGCAGGAAATTTGCTTAACGACTTTTGAACAGCATCAGAGAAAGTTATGGCTGTCAGAGATAGAGCAGTACCCAGAGGCTGCAAGTAGGAAAGCCAAATTTTCCAGCAGAAAGGTGCTATTATCTTCCTAGATGTTACATGTCTGAAAGGCAAATTGTTGGTAAATCATTTAATTTCTTTAAGTAATTATTTATTTATTTTTTGTGTATTTGACTATAAGCTCTATCTGCCAAGAATTAAGACCATTACTTAGTTTCATTTTGAAACATATTGATCACAGAAATTTCTCATCTCCCTCAGGTATTATGTTCAACTTGATATGCAGAAGGTACTTATTTTACAGATACACTAAAAAGACACTTTCCTATATGTTTTCTTTACAGATTATATAAAAAACTTTGATTTAGAAGTTTTTCATTTTCTTTCTGCTTTCATGCCTCTGTAACACAATCTGTCACACCAAGTTTTATGCTCAGGTAGGAAAACTACAATAAAAAATCATGATGCATAAATTCAAATGACTCTTTCTTCAAAGGCTATAGGTGGAACTGATCTATGATATGCAAATAAAACTGATTACTACCTAACAGGATTATTTTAATAAATTATGGTAATTATTTCAAGCTACCAAATTAAGCTGCTAGAAATACATGTTTTTTGACCAACTTGTGGTTTGGAGCTTGGAGGACATGCTTTTATGCCAAAACACTCATACTTCCTTTTTTTTTTTTAACTAAATAAATAAAATATTCTGAAAGAACGCTCAAGCTGAAATATCAAAAAATAGCACCCTACAAAATTACTGAACCAAAACTACCTAAGTTACTTTCATGCATCTCTCCTAAAACATGTAAATCTAAAATACCTGGTCAAGCATTTTCTGTGAAGAAACTGGACATGAAATTCTTTCCTACACACTTTTTAACTGTATTTTAACAACCACAGAATTTGTCCTTTTGCAATGCTGTCTCTCATTTTCTATCTGTCCTGAGCACTGTGCTCATGCATTAATACACAGCAGGTTTGGCAATTACAGTTTTTAAACAGTCAACTCCAAAGGCAACTATCTGGATTTTGAATATTCATCTGATTTTTCTAATCTTGGAAACAACATTAGCAAAGCAATTGCTGTGTTGCTTTAAGTAACAGGGGTCTCATACAGATCAGTTTACTAGATGCTCAGATATGTTCCATAAATCTTAAAATCATGGGTTTAAAGTCAGGGAAATCGGACAATGACCCAATTCTTAAATAAAAAAGAAAAAACCCATATTTTAGAACAGCTCCATTTCCCCTTCCCTGAAATTTAAAAAAAAAC
Source organism: Lichenostomus cassidix (assembly GCF_008360975.1). Lineage (NCBI taxonomy): Eukaryota > Metazoa > Chordata > Aves > Passeriformes > Meliphagidae > Lichenostomus > Lichenostomus cassidix. Next base: position 35,172,089 of record NC_139480.1, on the reverse strand, counting down.
TTATAAATAGAGAGTAAAACTGGAAATGTGGTGATGTGGGTTCTGGTTTTGCTTGCACCAGAGAGATTTTGGTTAACGTCTGTTATTCTGTGTTTAAAAATGAGTGAAGGGGAAGAATATTCATGTGTCATCACAGGCTAACAGGTGATATGATGCATAGCAAAAGACAATGAAAAATGCAGTGCATATTTAACAATTAAACTAAAAATTAAAATTAAATTTTAATTAATTTAATTAAAAATTAAAATTAAATTTTAAAGCAGAGGTGAGAGATCCTGGACCCAACCTGGTCTCAGTTCAGTATATTTTCAGCTAAGGTAGTATTGTTTAGAGTTCCTTGAGGGGCATCTGACTGTGGTAAAATAAAAGTAGAAAAAAGGGCTAAATAAAGACAATACTGTGATGGAGGTGCTAGACAGTGGTTTTTGGTTATATTTTTTGAGTGCTTTTTCCCTTTAAACTTTACTTGCAGGTGAGCAATCCATATTCTGAGTGACTCAACTCTGCCTCCAAGAAGTGGAAACAACAGTTCTTTAACTTGAATATTTTCTATCTTTTCTAGTTATCTAGTGAAGCAGCTGAGCAAGGACTAATCTGCATGGTACTGAAACAGAAGCAGCAGCAACAGGAATAGAGGAAGTTACTTTAATTAAGCAAACAGCACTAGAAGTAATACCAACACGGATGTCAAGAAAACCTCGTCATCTGCAATTTTACGGTCACTTAAATGCAGTTTATGATCATATATCTACCCTAAAATAAATTCAGTTATAGTTTTGCCCACTTCATGATCCTCTAACATTCCAAGAACAATGTAAAAAGGCTTCAGTTCCTTAAAGAATTAAATAAAGAAACTTAGCCAGTTACTGATGTGATAATTGCCCACATCTGAAGTACAAATTCCTCTGGAAGCAGAGGAAATTACCAAAGCAGTGCAAAGAATATCTGGAAGTAATAGAACAACTTCAGAAAAGCCAAGACTTAAGATGAACACTTGAATAAAGTTACTATCAGATTTAATTAAAACATTTTAAGGGAAGCCATATAGACCTGTAATCAGGAGCACTGAACCCAGCACTACAAACACACCACATGGAAAAAGGTAATACTCGCAGGAGCTGGGACTTGATGACCTAATGCATGTTTTCCACACGTAATTCCTATGGCACTGTAATTTTTCTAGCTGAACTGTGTACTAATCTATTGAACTGCACAGCGAAGAGCTTATAGCAAAATCAGATGACAGTACCAAGATCAAACCAACAATAACTTTCAACAAGAATTTCATGTTGAAGTTGAGGATCTCATATTCATCCACCGATTTAATGTGAAACATGAACCAAATATTATTTTCAGGTTCATCTCCCAGAACTCCATTACAATGGCTCCCTTTTACAAGGTACTTTTTATTTGCAGAAAGTGTTAAGAATTTGCATTGCCTTTAAAGAATACTGTGTAAAGTCACAGATGTAAGCCATGGTGATTACACAGTAGGATTTCATTCATTTTAACCTGAAGGCTATGATTATGCCTCTTATGAGTGTAAGAAAGCGTTTCCTGCCCCTGTAGCAATTTTTTCAATAACATTTGCATTCAATTCAATATTACAAACACTTGTAACGTGTTTAGTTTGAGATAGAAAGATGGGAAAAATGTAAAACAAATTGTAATATGGATTTATTATTTTAAGTTTTCTTATTGACACAATCATTTCCGTTCACAGAAAGACTCACTTATCCACAATAAGTGAACAGAGAGGGTCAACACCCAACTGGAAAAAAAAGTGAAAAGAAAAAGAAAATGGAAGTATGTGCAGATATGACAGAAGACAAAGACTACTATCAAACTTACTTCAGCCAAAACATTTTTTGACATGAACATGAAGCTTAGCATGAATCTGCTATCAACACATTTATTGTACACACCAGCAACAAAGACACTGACACACAAACACAGAGAATATAATGCTACAGAAGACAGGGAAGCTGTTCATTGCTACCAATTTTCTCTTCTGTCCCCATTTTGAGTCGTCACAGTTCCTGCAGTGTAGGGATGTGTCTTACAGACCCCCATGTTATATGGATTCCAGTTACAATAGAAATTACAAGCATCCATATGTACAATACAAATTCATTTTCAATTCTGAAAAGGAGCATGTGGTTTCTGACATTAAGATCAAATATATGAAGATCTTTAATACCTGATGACACAGCTCATGTACAATGACCATGGTGACATCCAGTAGGTATAAAATGGAAGAAATGCTTGGATCTAGCAGTATCCTTTGCTCCACGAAAACACTCAGTCCCCAGTTTTCCATAGCAGCATATGGATGCTTAGGCACAGCTAACAGATCTAGAAATAGAAAAAACATGTTAACTCCTTGTGGGAGCTACTATGCCAAAGAGCTATTGTAAGAAGGACCATAAAGTTTCACTAAAAGTATTTTAAATAACTTACCTGAAAAAAAAAAAAACAACAAAAAACACCAACCCAAACCCTTAAATTCAGGTCTCTAGTAGCATTTCTTAAGAAACAATAATAAAATATTAATTTTTATCTTATGCCACTATCTGCTCACAAATGATTACCATGTTATCAATGTAATACAATACTTAGTATTTCTAACAAAGCTTTCTATACAGAATCCAGCTTATTTACAATGCCTTGTTGATTTACTTCTGAGTTTGGTACTGCTTCTCATGTTTACTATACCATTTCAGCACAGTAATACTGACTTTTACCACAAGTATTTTTTAACTTTTCATGAAAGCAACTCCTTTATGAACATCTTACACATCAAACTGTACGTAATGACTGACATTTAGGGGTGCACTGAAGAAATACTGTTTCATACCATCAAGAAAAATGGAAAACTGCTCAGAATCACCAGTTCTTACTAAACAAGGTATCTTCCAGTGTGCACTGTTGCTAGCACGCATCCTCTGGGAGCAAGAGTGCTGACAACCACCTCTCAGCCCTGATGACTGGAACAATGGAACCATACACAACTTCATGAGACATACTTTAGTTTTGCATTCAGTAAGTGAGAAAATATTAGGAAGAAGATGAGAAGGTCCTTCATCAAATAGAATAAAAAAAGCACCAAGGAATCTCTCTCAGTGGCATGAGGTTGAACAAGACAATACTACAAGGCATATCTTAGAAAAATTGTACTGCAGCAGATTCAAAAGGAACTAAATTGACCATCAGTTTGGGAAGAAATCTAAAATTACAGTAAATTTCCATAGGGAATGAACCAATACACAATGCTGCTTCACAGCAAAAAACATCCAAAAGAGCCCCGAAACAACTTGTTTGTCTATTAGAAGCCCAGCGCAGCCCATGTACAAACCAGACAGAATTTTGGAAGCTACAATGTCACATCAGCATGGTGCTCCCTCCAGTCAAACTAATTAGTCTCACTTCTCAATTAATTAGCCTGGCTGCCACACTCCTCTCTCATTTACCTCTACTACTTCAGCTTCCAAAGCTAGTTCATTGGCAGTTATCACAAGTCTATCTAGGTGGTCCTTCACTGGGTGACTTCATAACATGAACAAGAGAAATTCTGACCTAATTATTCTAAATAATACTCTATATTGAATTATTGCACCGACACCTTTCCTAAGTTTGTCTGGTTTGGCTGGCTGATACATGTGCTGGAATTGGCTTGGAGAACAAACAGACTGCAGGAGCTCTACTCCAAGAGTCATTGGAAATTGCCACTGAAATATCGAGGAAGGAGAACTTGGGAATATTCTGGCATTACTGAAGAGAGCCTGCTTCATAAGAAGCATAAAAATATCAGCCTCTTAGTGGAAGCAAGGGGAGTCTAGTAGCAACTTCCAAATACATGCAGAAAATATACGAATCGCAAACACAGACACACTTCAAATGCTAAAGAATAAATATTTTATAGAAAAGCAGACTCTAGAACATGAGCCTAATTAGAGAAAATAAAGTAAAAATCCAAAACACAGTGTTCAAGATGAGACATGGGAGTAAATTCAAAACTACCTGCTTTCCTTTTCTTCTTTGGTTGAAGCTCAAACTGTTCAATTTTTTAGAATAACTGCAATTTGTTATAAATGACATGCAAAATAAAAACTCCTGTCTGCTATACAAAGAAGGAATAGGGATGGAAAAGAAAAAAGACACAAACATTACTGGGTGGAATCATTGAAGTTAATGGCAAATCTTCAGTAACCTTAAAGAGGGATGTCTCCCATTCTCAACTCTGTAAAGAGTTGTAACTTCTAAACAAATTAAACTTTCCACCAAAAGGTGTTTTCAGAAGATAAATACTGTTCTTATTTACCCCAATTAAGTTTTCAGCATTTCCCTTCAAACACAGAACAGAACTAGCACAAAAGTAAAAGTAGTTCCCTGCTTTTCACTGATCCTTTTTTCTCTTTATTCTCCTTTGGGCTCATTTGTAGTTTTTGGTCTTTCCAGTCAAAATGGATAGATTTTATCAGTGTCATCCAGTAATAAACTGGAATAACTCTTGTGGAACTGGGAAACAAGGGTGAGGTCTCACACTAAACACATTTACAGGCTAATTATAGACTGTCTTTCACTATTTGTGTCATTGGTATTGCTTTGCTGGTTTAGACTGATACTTTATAGCACTGACACACCAATAAAACCTTCCAATCTGATGGACAGATAACTGCCTTGCAGGTAGGCAACCGCAGAGGGATATTTTAAATCACTTTTATCCAACACAGCCCCATTGCTCTGCAAGCCTGAAAAGTCCTTTCATGCATCGGCTACTGCTTAAAGGGCTTTTCTGAAGAGAGAAAACAAAACATACTAGATAACCCTGTCAGTTTCCAGAATGCTAATCCCTGCAGGTGACATGAGCATACCAATAATATTGAGTGAATATGAGCACACTACCATTTGCTAGCACAGGGTCTGATACACTACACTTTAATGCCAAAGAAGAGACTTTCTTAATCTCCACTGACTGACAGAATGGTCTCTGAAAATGCTCATCATCACAACATTTTTTGCTTCTTATTGTCCATGTCTAAATTCTGAATATCCAAGTCTCGATGTTAATTTTTCAGTGGCTGGTCTTTGATTGCCTCAAAAATTTCTACTACCTTTAAAAAAAATTCCAAACACATCTAGTTTTGTGGTAAAAGACACAATAATCTATACCATTCTCTGGGGAGTAATAAACATTTTATTTCAGAGGAACAATGTGTGATGTTCCAGTCTCAACATGAGAATTTGTATTTCCCTTTTTATCACACCATTAGAACCCTGCGGAAGGTATCCTGTGCTCCTGGAGGTGATACCTGTTAAAGCTTTAGTGTCATTTTTAAGGAGTAAGGTACAAAAGGAGGGGTGATGATGCACATTTTGATGGAAATATCATTCACACATATTACTGCATGAAAGTGTTCTGCACTAACTGCAAAATGGGAACTACTGAATATATAACAGCTTGTGCACATGCTGCATCCAGTCACTCTGCACACTATTTAATTAAATTCTTTGTAAAGCACTTGTGAATGTTTGATTATGTGGATATTGCTGGGGAAATAGAAATGTGTGTTATTGCTTGCAGAGAATAATATCCTCATGCATCATAAAACTGTTACTTGAGATTTCCTGATACAGCAGTGCAGAGTCCTGTGTAGTGCTGGAATAATAGAGGGTTTCCACCTCCTGGCCTTCATAGAGACTAAATTCATGACCAACAAGTAAAAATTATATGGCTAAAATAAAATCACAAGACAAAAATGTGTTGGAGCTTCCCACTAACATGCTATACTGGCACAATTATTTGAATACAAGGATAGCATTTGGGTTTTTTAAAAACCTATTTCTCTCTGAATTTCATGAAGAAAAAAATTAAGTTACAAAAATTGTACATAGCTCAACAGCTTGTTTTATTTCCAAACCTTTAATTAAGGCATCATAACTATGTGAGCTTACATCAAAATATAATCCTCTGACATTATCAGCAAGTTATCATCATAGTGCAAAATAGAAATTAGCAATTTCACACCTAAGTTGGTCACAAAGCAAATATAAATTTGATGGGGTGTTTTATCTATGAATTTAGTATCTGTAAAAGTTGCACAAAATTATACTGGTTTTCGGTCTTTGCCATTCAGTTAAGGTATCTTCTAGATTCTGTTCAAAACCATTACATTCCCCAAACCACACAACTGGGAACACCACTCTCACTTTAAATAAGAGAACAGAATAGAACAGAATAGGATTAAATGCAAAATGGTCCAGCTCTCTCATGCAGAATACCTTGAATCTGTGGGGCTTTTTCCCCTCCTTTACCACCCTACTCGCTTGCAAACATCAAAGCACCTTCTTCATCACTGTGATTGCATTATATTTAACCACCTCCATTTGAAGCTGGACAAGGATATTGGTATAACAGGCAAACATCCTTACTATACCTATAAATAAGAGTGTGTGTATAAACACAAACAGACATCCACATCCACATTTACTAACATCATATACTGCAATCTTATTTGTTTTAGCTGCTGGTTGTAATGTAACCAAGGGCTAGATACTCCAGAACATATGACAGTATTAAATTTCTAATACTCATGGTGGAAGTTAAAAAGCACCTACTAAGGGGAAAAAAATAACTAGATGTATGAATTATTTCTGAAAATTTTCTGTTAGCATACATGAGAAGTCTCCCAAACAAATATCTGAGACCCCTGAAACATTGCAAGTTGCAAATGAAAACAAAGAGTGAGAAACAAGACTTTTCTGTCAAGCATCTTTACACATGTATTTTTCCTAATAAACCCAGGAGGCATGCAGGGATAAAGTGTTCACTCCACGAACTCCATGTTTTTCCCTTATAATCCCTACTTTTATTACAAAAATGACGCTACAAAAATAATTTGAATTTATCAACGTGCCTCTCACAATGTTATCTTCATTCATTTCTTCAGAGGCTTTTTTCAGGATATTGGTGCAGGTATCTTGCTGCCAGGATTTCCACTTTTTTGACAACAAATTCAACAAATCAAGAGGAAACATGGATTAATATTAGTTTATTTAAGTTATACCATAAGTATGTTTTTTTGCTCTTTCCTAGTACTGCATAATGCAATGAATAGCTTCACTAAATTTCTCCAAAGGTCTTGTGCAATTTCCTAAATGAATGCTACTGTACCAATAGAAGGAAAAAAAAAAACCACAGCAAACTATTTACCAGAAGGGTTTATATTTCTGCCACTGAGATTCCTTAATCAAAGTAATTTGTTTGTAGAAGTTGCTTTTCTATAGCAGAATACCATTTCATGATTTATGCAGATTTTAAGGAACAAGCTAAATTCAAAAAGCGACAGCTATCATTAAAAAAACATGAAGTCAAACAATAGTTACTGCAAAAAATATCGAAATATTCTACTGATAAAGAACTACAGATTATGGTACTTATAGGAAACATCTAAATTAGCTACTAAATTTTTGGGGTTTTTTTCTGCACTGTTTGATTAGTATAGGATAGAGAAGTTTGCTCTGGAAAACCGAGTAACTTCCCTATATACTCCCATCCCCTTAAAAAGATGGGGGGGGTGGTGGGTTGAGGGGAGAAGGCAGGCGGGGGAATGACACAATGGGATGATACACCAAAAAACCCAGATATCCCAGGGCTGGTGAAAGCTCTCTCAAGCCAGTGCTCACCTTGAGACACCAGATTTTCAGAAAATACTAAGTGGATGTTTCCTGCAAAGTAAATAAATTCAGTATTTCACTTTTGGCAGTTAGGAGCTAAATACCCTAAATTAGCTGTCTTTAAATGTAATAGTATTCTTCGGTCTTATCTCAGTACACAGAAAGTATTCAAACGCACAGAAGCCGCAAATAATGTGGATGACACCCCCACAGGAAATCTTCCATTAACATTTCTGCTCAGCCAAATGCTTATTCTGGCACCCATCACTTTTTATCTTTAGGACTACACCCCCAATACCCTTCTGTAAGCTTGACACTTAACAACCCACATGGACGTTGGCCTGCAGAGTTAATGCAAAGGTCTAAAATTTTTTGCCATTATTTCAGTCAAATCAAATGGCTTGTTGCAGACCCCGAGGAGAAATCACTACCACGCAGCAGTTTATTGCGGGGTTTTTTATTGCTTCTTATTGCTGTACAAAGTATTACTTAACATTAACTGACATAAACAATGGATGGATTCTCAGAGTGTTTGATACATACAGCAGCTGTTTAATGCAATGAGAATATAAAAGGATCCAAGAGGGAAAAAAAATGTGGGAGAGAAAGCTGGGAAGGTAAGGAGAAAGAATATGCAGAGACACAGAAATAAAAACTTTGCTATGTTTTCAAGCAACCGATCCTTGACACTGGGTGATAGCTAGTTTATAGTTTAAGAAAATAAAATAGAAATCTGTTGATTTTATTTGACATGCATATTATTAAATTGCTTTCAATTTTGATACCCCCAGTCCATAGATCATTGCTTTGTTATTTCAAAGTATATCAAATGATTCAATGTTAAAATGAAAAATGAATGCAATAGCCCATTGAGGATGAATTGTGCATCATCTTGGTTGTATTGATCTCCACATGAACAATGCCCTTCTCTTAAAATAATACCTGGACAAATCATTATGAAATGCTGCACAGTATTAAACAAGGAAAGAAAATCTTTCACAAAGTCTGTTTATAAGTACAAACATTTTTTCTCAGTTTCAGCCTTATGTGGGAATTCAAACAGGGAGATGTACGGATCAAATCGGGACACAGACTCCCATGAGCTCAGGTTTCTGTTAGTCGAGGTAACAGGGGTAATACTGTATATGCATTCCCTACAGTATATAAACAAAAGATGAACAGAGAAAATGCATTCCAACTCCCAATACCAAAATACCTGGAGAAAGGAAAAAACAAGAAATACTTCTGTTGCCTTCATAAATACTGTTTCTAACGTAAATACTAAGAGCACTGACATGATGGAAAATTGCCAACAGCCATTTTCCTACCACCAGAGTTAATAGAGCGTGAGGATTCTATGGTTGAAAACAACACGACACTGATTACTGAGCACTATCAGTATGAATGCTGCTGCAAAGAAAATGATCAAGTGCCAGTGCCATATTCCTTCTTTGCTGCAAAATCAAGTTGCAGGTACACAGAAAAATCCAGAAATCCATTCTACTTAAGAGTAGTAATGAGAGAATTTTTTTTTTCATCTGGCACACATTAAACTGATTTGCATCACAGTAATAAAGAGATGAATGTCTGAATAAGTACAACACTGTATACGAAGATTTACCTCTTTTATGTTTGCTTTAAAGTGAAATCACATTTGCAGGTGATGGTCACAGTTTAACAAGGAAAGTAGAAACGGGAATTTTGGGAAGACAGGCAGTTAGTTCACATTAGCAATATATTGTATTTCACCTTGAGATAAAATTACAATGTACCTAATAATTTTCAGTACATCTGAAGGCAATGTTTCTGTGGGGACTGTATCTATTTATCTTCTCTTCTAGAGTAAAATGAAGAAATGCAAATGGACTATCCTGGAAAGCTCCTGAGATACTGATTTTAGATCTTGCTGTGTAACATAAGTCCTAGAATAGAGTTTCGCTTACATTCTTATGCAAATCCTTTAGATATAGTAGATCAGGATAAAACTTTACTATCTTAACCCTAAAAATAGTAATTTATTAATCATTTTATTTAATAAATTAATAAAAGAATCATTAACTTTCCATTAAGTTTCCATTCCACACATGTCACAATAAAAACCCATCATCTTGAATTCTGAAGAAGCACAAGTAACAGACAATTCACTTTGTCCAGCAAGTTCAAACTCTTTCCTTCCGACTCATACCTAAGGATGCAACCATGTAAATTAAGTCTTGTCACAGAATCCATATTCAGAGGAGGCTCACATTACACCTTGATGGATCAGAATACGGAAGTCCAGGGTGAACTTCTTGGTGCATTTAGATGTCCTAGAGAGATTTAACTAAGTGAATTTACTGCTTCATTCTGTTACCTATCAGCATGGGCACAGCCTCCCAACCATGTGCTGTGCAGCTACTCGTGACAGGTGAAAAATCATAGTTACGAAGCAGGTATGCAAGACCGTGACACAAAAAATCATGCCTCTGCACAGTTACCCCATATCTCCCACAGTAAAATGCAGCACCAAGACCTGAACCACCAAGAAGCTTCAATTCCCTGGCACAGGAGGGCTGAGTGATGGGCTCCACTCAGTATTCACCATTATGAAGAGGCAGGCAGTAACACAGCTCTGAATAAAGAGCTTTTTTTAACATCTGGGCCCAGACATATTCCTCAATTCCACATGGTTATGGGCGGGGGGGGGGTGGGGAAGGGGGCAGTAATTAAAATAAAAGAAATTAGCAAGATGGAAAAGCAGAATAACTGAGACATTCACCAGAGCTGAAAATCTCTCTGAGCATGGAAATCAATGGGAAGAGATGAAAACAGTGCTTCGTTCTGCACCTGGAAGCAACTGATACTAGAGACGAGAAAGACAGCAATTAGAAAGTAGCCTTATTTCTGACAGTTGTGGTTCTAGACATACTTCAAGTGTTTAACAGTTTCAATTAACTCAGAGAGTAGAACCCAAACATGAAAATCTGTCACAAAAATGGAATACTACAAACTGCAAAAATAAAAAACCCTAGGATGAAATATTTGTTATCTGAAGCTACAAAAGAAAAGCAACACACTAAAGAGAGGCTGGTGACCGGTACCAAATGAACTGTATAACTTAAGTTTGCAAAGGAGCTAACCAGAGCTGACAACAAGAGGCTGGGAGAGAGCTGGGACAAGTATTTCAGGAACAGACCCTGGACTTCCTCAGAAAAAAAGGAAAAGCAGAGCCTTTTCAGGAGTCATCTAGTCCAGAGCAAAGTTTACAGAGATCAGTCAGATCTCTGACACAGGGAGTAAGATTGATAATCCAATATCCCACCAGAAAATAAACACAAGATAGAAAATCATCCAGAGCTCACAGAACATGTTGAGCTGCACACACAGTGACAGCCTGGACAAGAAACAGTCCCCATCAGAGTGGAAAAGAAATACTGAAAAGGTGATGGATTACATCTCTCCTTTCCAGTATAGTCAGAGTGACTATACTGACAAGGGGGATGATGATAGTAACACTAACTCCTGTTAGTATTACCTTAGCACTTTTACGATACACAAATGCTCTAGAGTGGGGTATTGCTACACTTTTATATAAAGTATGCCTTGCTAGTTTCCTTAAATCACATTTAAGCCAAATTCAGGTGAAAAATCAGTTGTGTATTTTATCAATAACTTTCAAAACTGACAACACTGCTGAATGCTTACTAAAGTCACCACCAATCAGACAAAATCTGTGTTTAATGTAGTTACACTACATTATGATCCATACTTACATCCAAATTGAGCTGGCACTGACAAGTAGGTAATCACAGCTCAGGTCCTCGTGCACACCTTCTGTTTCACATTTTCCCAATCATCAAAAAATTATTCACAAGTTCTGGTCTGAGAATTCAACTGCAAGAGACGAACTTCTCACTGAGTACTTTCAGGTGCACTCCTCCATTCCCTCCGAGATCTTCATATTCCTTCATTGGTTAAACCACAGCAGGCTTTGAAATGTTTCTGGGATCTAAACAGACTTACACCTTTCATCCTGATTCCTTCTGTTTCCTCCATTTTTGAGCCACACAGTCTGTCCATTTTTCTTAACAGTGCTTTTTCACTGCCTTAGATATGCAAATAACTGTTTATTAGAAAAAGAAACATCTTCCCTGCTAAACTGGCTGGTAAGCAGCTTCTTACTTCAGTGGGGGATAAAAACATTTTCCTCTTACTTTAGTAATTCATTTGCATTTTTTCAGTGTGTAATGTGACCTCCACTAGAGCTTACATTCTGTATCAATCTTTACTTGCATTTTTCAAAGATATAAATAAATACAATTTAAATAATTTCTGACTGCTGAGACTAATAATCCCAACATACCAGTGAGGGACCACTTTGGGATAACAGTGGGCTTATAGCAACTGAACCCCACTGCTGCTTCAGTGTTCTCAAAGTTAGAGCAGAGTAAGACAACTGCATGATATAACAAATATGACAACAATAAACAGCTACCTCATCCCTTGCTCTTGCACAAGGAAGAACCTGTGTAAAAGTGGAATTTTTTTTTTACTGCCTACAAAAGGAAGTATTTTGAGAGGCCATTGATATCAAGTATTTCTGTGTTAGATGAATATGCAAAATTCAGGCAGATGCCATTTGAAAAGGTTACGCATTCATCTTATGATGGCACAGACAGGGTACCATGTCTAACGGAGTAACATTTCATATGGGAAAAAAATAGGAAGAGAGAGTAGCAAGAGGCATTCAACAACTTTGGAAAGATTAAGAAAATGCCAAGCTAAAACTAAACACACAAGCAACAAAAAAAAAGTGTAAAGGACATACATTGGAAATATTGTAGTGGAAGTACAAAGAGCTGTTAGTGCACTGAGATGCAGGCAGAGTACAAGAGCAGTATTATCATAATGTCTAGTCAATAGAAAAGATACCGAGATTCCTTGGCATAATGGATTATGTGACCCAATTTGTGCCAGATGTAGGGGGTTTTTAATCAGCAACTACTGTAACCACTACTGAGAAATCCTGTTTACAGACATCGTAGAAGTTCATGAAAAGGCAACAAGAACTGAGGTGAAGAGACCTATCTCCCTGTAATCCCACAGCCAGAAACAGGATGACAGAAAACATAAAGCTAAATTCTTGAAGTACCTTTATCATGGCATCAGGGCAGACCTGTAAGAGATTCACACAATGGTTGGGACTGGAAGTGACCTCTAGAGGTGATCTTGTCCAATTCCCCGGCTCAAGGAGGGCCAGCAAGAGCCAGTTGTTGCCCAAGACTATATCCAGATGGCTTTTGAATATCTCTAAGGATTGAAACATCACAATCTCTGTGGTCTCTGGGGTTTAGCAGATTATCTTTCCAAATTTAGTAGTTTGTCATTTTTTAGGACTTCATCAAACAGTTTGAGTATTACCTCAAATTTAAATTAGCAAAATAGAACACAGATCAATCAGGCCCCCACAAATCCACCACAATTTGCAATCTTAGCTCAAAAGAAAGTATTTTATGCTAAATTCTGATTAAAAATATGTTTTAATTAATGGCATTTTGTACACCTTCACTAATATATTTCCTGTAAAATATTTTTCTGTTAGTGTCCACGTTCTCTGTTTACTCAAGTTCTGGCAACAAGAAAGATACCAAAACAGATGTAGCAAAACAGATGTTTTTTCTCCTAAAACAGCACTATTTGTCCAAGTACAATCTTGTTTATGCCCCATGCTATACTGTGACATTACAAAGCCATGGAGATTGGTGTCTGCTCTCAGTATTACTAGCCCATTGAATGCATAAACTTTTCCAATTATACAGAAATCAGAATGGTTTCCCTGAGTAGAATTCCATTCTCTGCATCATAGATTTAAACATTAAAGTTATATTAAAGTTATATTAAAGAACCATAACAAAGTTAGGTTCACAAACCTCATCAAAACTTGATAACCGATGAATAATTTACATTAAGATAATACAGGTCTCATTTTAAAATGTTTCTATTATGATGACTTTTCTCTGTTAGAATCATAATTTTCACATACCATATTGCTTCATTATTATTTACAGAAAAAACAATTTCTGATCATTCTTTTTAAAAGTAAAAAATCCAATTAAAGATTTTGCCGCATCAGTAATGTTTGATGTAGACCATGACTGAGAGTACACACTTTTCTTTTCAGAAAACATAGGAATAACTTGCACAAAACAAGTATTGTAATGTCTACTAGAAGAAAGAGAATAACCTGTTAGATCTTCAGTATAATGAAAGGCACAAAAGAACAGCCAGTACGGAATCAGAATCTAATAGTCCCTGAATCTAGGAAGTCTTTTTGTTTTGACTCCTATCAACACAGTTCAGAGTACACAGCTAATTCAATGTGCACCATGGAAGCATTCTTAAAAATCTTAATAATACCATGCAGAGGACTACTGCAGTTCTGTAGTGAACTTAGTAGGCCAGGACACCAAGTCACCAATCATCTGCCCTGAAAGTATGCTAGATTCACACTGAAGTCTTTGAACCAAGTTCTCCTTCACACTGAAGATGTGGTCTTTTCCTCCTAAAAGACAGGCTAGAAAACAGCCTGCATGAAGCAGAGTTTACACATGGCTCATGGTCCCTTTTCAGTGCTGGAACAATATAAATCAGGTTGCTGGTTCAAATGTAAATCAGACTCAAAAGGACTAAAGATGTGCTTAAAGCAAATTATTATGTGAAAGATCAAAGTCTAGTGCTTCACTGGCATCTGAGAATGCAAATGAGAGATGCAGAAGAGGAGGAAGAAAAACAAAGGAGAGCTGAGGAATTCTTTCTTGGTGTAAGCATTAAAAACCTACTGGTTTAAATTAAACACAATTGTATCAGCGGAGGAATCTCATACTTATCTCATTACTTTACTTGATGGAAGGCACATTACAGGTATTTCTATAACAGGCCAATTTGTTTTGTTTTTTCATGCTAATATTTTGATACTCCTCAAGATGATCTTTTACTCCTTAAGCCAGTTTTGTTCTCTCTTTTAGTAAACATTGATTTTTTTTCCCTCCGTCTGCATTTCAAATAGAGCTAAAACAAGCAAGAATGGTTTTGTTTAATACCTTCAAAGGTGCTGAACCCCCTCTGGCTAGCTGGAATAAAAATCCACAGCTGTAACTAGTTCTTTGTGGATATTCCAATCCCAGCTTCTTCTTCTCTAAAGTTTCAAAAACTTTAGAAGAAGTACAATGCATTCTTCTTCAAAGATGACAGGAATGGTACTGTATTTTGCATTACTGTACATTATCTCAGTACATTCATTGCTGTCTGTGCTGACTGGGAGTTCAGCTTGATGTCAGCTTGAAGAAATGACAGTGATGACCAAAGACAGTCATCCGCAGAGACAAATTACTAGGGGCTTCAAGAAAACCATCTACCCTGCCAGCAAGAAAAAATTAAACACACAGTTATTAAAAGGCACTTTTGTCTCTTGCCACAGCTATATGCTGCACAAGGAACTGCTATTTCATTTACAAGTAAAGATTCAGTGTTGCAGTGACAATACAAATTTCAGTGAACAGAGTACTCTGCTTGACAAAGTGATGAGGTACAAGATTATTACCAGCCCTTTCAAACTTCAGCACTGGAAGTAACCAAAGAAAAACTTTAAAAGCATCAGACAAAAGATTAAAAATCCCAGCCATCACTTTAGGATCCAGAAGAGCACATTCTTCCATTTGGTATTTAATGTTCTAGATACCCAGCTTTTTCCACAGACGTTCTCTCATAATTTTACATTAACTATTTTTTATAATAAATGTATGGGTTAGCTTCAATTGAAAACAAACAACCAAACACAATGAATTAATTGTATGCAATCTCTAATACACAGAAATGCGTGATTATAGAAATATATCCTAGCAACTAACGAAGAAAGACAAGAAACACACATAACAGAAGTTATCACAAAATCCTGCTACTTAGTCCATAGAGTATCAATTCTTCTGACATTAGCAAAGTGTCATTCCTAGAGATTTCAGCTCTTGAAGTGTTTTTTCCGTAGCCAGAGAATTATCTTGACTTGTATCAGCATGCAATCTGATTCACAAAAGTACTGCTGAAATCACAGTTAAGAGAGCACATATCCAGGCACATGAATCCCTGTAATGACTTAGCCTGGTGAAAATCCAAGCTTCTCCAGACATTCTGGCCTCCCCATAACTCTCACTGTCAATACAGCATACCTCTTCTAGCTCATTATATTTGTTGTCCTAATACTTTAACAATGTCGCCCTCCCTCTTGATCAAAATTCTTTATCCCCTTTCTGACTATATTAGAATACTGCTTTTTACATCGTAAGGTATATTTGCAATTTTCTGTGTTTGGATGCTGAAAGGGAGTAAAGCAAAACTGAAGAGAGAACTGAATCTCGTGTGACTCCTAAGAAAGAAAAGTAGTTATGTCATCAATCCTCAAAACTCCTTTGAGTGCACATAATCAAAGACCCGAAGGAATCGTTTCACCAGCCTTTCTTATGCAGAATCAGCAATTCCATCTTTTTGATAGCGTGCCTCACACTGTGTTAGTGCCTCACACTGACATGCCAGGAACTTTCCCCTAGGTCATGGTGGTACAGGTCATAGTACTTTTACTGGTCTAGTCTATCCAATGATGCATCATCAGCTTACCAGGGTCATACGGGAAATTCTGTTTAACATATTTCCAAGTACAATGAAAATTTAGACCTCTTGGTCTCCCCTGTTTTCTTTGCAGCTTTTGAGGCTTTTATCTTCTGTACTAGAGGTTTTAAGGATGCTGCAAGTAGTTGGGAAGTATTTTATGGCTTCTTCTGAACTAAATGACTATTAAATAGGCATCTGCAACTGAAGGTAAACAGATAATTTCTTTCAATTGTTTTCTTGCAGGTCTGGTAATTTTCTATCCCTCCCTCTCCCACCAGCACAGTATATCAAAAAAGCAGGCTACTGACTGTTACTTTGGCTAAAGCAGGACCACTGATCTTCTTGCTTGCAACACCATGTGTTCTAGAAGAGCAGACTGTTGCAGTCTGCTTTTTCTTGAATATATCAAGGTACTCTATAGGTGTATGAACAAACCTAGTGCTGTTAAAGCAGTAAAGTGCTAAGGGAAAACACAGACTTAGAACATACCTGAAGCAGCATTCTTCTGCACAGTTCCAGACTACATCTATCTTCCCTTGCCACTTGATACAAACCTGTGTCTGCCTGGCCAAATAGGAAATATGTTTGAGGTGATTGAATGGCTCACCCAAATATGCTGAACTGGCACACGTTGCCACCTCATTGTAATTTTGCATCAATAAATCAACAGTTAAAAGGCATATAATACAAGGTGACTTGAAGTGGCTGTCATTAATTATGTTCTATCTTTTGCTTAGTAACCACCACAACACAGTCTTCAATAAAACTAATCCTAATTACAGTCTGACAAGTTTCCCAAATTATGCTCATGATTTATTTTTGTGTGACAGTTTTGGAAACTGCAAGAGCTGTTCATTTCCTTTTTATTTCACACGGATATCCAGCAGTTACAGTCAGAGACAAACAAACATGTAAAAACTGCCATTTCAACATCTAGGAAGCAGCAAAGCCAGTGACTGAAGATGCTAGTGTGCCCTGAAAATACTAAAAATTAAATTTTTAGTAGATACAGTATCAGTTTCATAAATAGATAAAAAGGTGGCAATTTCCATTCAATCTCTTATTGGAGCAAATTAATCAAAAATTCTCTTCTGAACTTCACTAGAGAGTTTTAAAAAGTATTTTCTTTAAATCTATTTCAAACCAATCTCCTACCACCTTCAATGAGTGTCAGAGGTAGCAGTGTCCCTTTCACGACTTGATGAACTGTAGTTCTGCATGAATTAATTTACAGTTTTATCCTTCTCTTTAATAAACACTCTGTGAAAAAGACCCTAATAATAGATTTTGTACTCTCAAAGTCAAACAGTTTTGGATAAAAATAGGGGAAACTAGAAAGAAGAGAGAAATTTTTAATTTTAAATTCCATCTCTCATAATAATTCTTATCCGAATAATTTCAAAGTTGTGAAATGCACTTTTCTTTGTTGTTAGACTCCTTTTCTCCTGAAAACAAGGACATAAAAAAGCATGTCACTCTTTTTGCCCACTTTACAAAGAAAATTCAGGATGAACTATTACAACAGGGAAAAAAATCAGCCTTCACTACTGAAACGTACAGCCAAATTTGGAGAGCTGTGTTTATGTAACACAGCTTTATGAACTTTTAATAGTTAGCAGATCAGCTAGCTTTCTATACTCCTATAACTAGGACAGGAACCTTCATTTCTGCAGAAATGGCAGACAGAATGAAACAAAACCTTTAAATTCATGTGTTACAAGAAGAATTTCATAATCACACTTCAAAATCATGAGTATGCATTTAATGAAGGACGTGTCATATCTCCCCTACTCTCAAGTCACTCATACCTGGCACTGCTCCCAGGAAAGGCAGAATCCTTGAATTGGCCACACCTGTTCTGCCTCAGGTTTGGTGGAAAATGGGTTCATTAATAAAAAAATAAAACAAAATATTTTCTCTGCCTTTGGTCTGAAGTGTACATGTACCAGCCTTTTCCATACATTTTTGCTTTTAGCTGACATTAGTCCTAGAGTGGTATATGCTGGAAAAAATTACATAGCGCTGGTTGCGTAAATTTAACCCTAAAACCGATTTCAGAGAGGTACCGGCCCCAAAGAACACTAATGCTCTTACTGCCTTACAAGGGGATCACTAGAAGCTTGCAAGACCAGGCTTCTTTTCTCAGAAATCCACTCGTACTAGTGCAAGGGCTGCAAGTGTTGCTCCATGCTCTGTTTGCACTGATCCTCGGCTGATATCCGGGACACTGCAGATAGTGCCAATTATAGGGGTCTCAGACACTGTCAGCATTTACAGAACAGCCTCTGCCTGATCTCACTCCCAGCACAAGGGGGCTGGCACACCTCATGATCCAGAGTGAAGCAACAGATGGGAAGGAGGGGAGAAGAAAGAGAATCAAAGCTGTTTCACGCTTTTTGCTCAGAGGTTGCCAAAACAGGCACTGACAGCAAGTAGCCATAGGGAACTGAGGCGAGCTTAAATTCTAATTTCTCAGCAGGTGCAAAGCAAGGAGATAACATTTAAAAACAACCCCCTAGGAAACCCTATATTTTTTCCCCTCTCCTTTCCTTTCTTCTTTCTTATCTCTTAAACAGTTTCATCCTCTAACAAACAAAATTGCCCATGGCTTTCAACTTACAGCAACAACCTGGAGGCAACTCATGAGTACTTTGTCAACAATGCTAATCCATAAGCCAAAGAAAAAAGACTTCCATTTACAGTTAAAAAATAGAAAATAGTTGTTTTCTCTGCAAAACAGGCCTACGAAATGTAAACTGATGCAATCGGGTCCCTAGGGCACTCTAGAATATGAGTTCTGCCTCTGTTCCAGCACTGCAGATCTGTTTGTCTTGCTCTCCTACACACCCACATTTCTATTCTATTACACTTATTCTTGTAGGTATCTCACAGAAATCATGGAGAATGACTCTGTATGCTCCGGTGTGCAGGCGTTCACTTAACTAACGTTACCAACTATGTGGCAAAGACTTTTCCTCGTTATCACTGGAGGACACTTCTCCAAAACAATAAATCAAAAACTATTCAATACCATTTAACAAGAGAAGTAACTTCTTTTTATGCCCTTGAATTTGTAAGCAGGGTATTTAGTTAATACAGCATTCCAATACTCCATTTTTAAGGAGTATTACAAGCAATAGGGAGCATATTGAAGTGAACTAGTTATTTTTAAATCAGCCCTAAATTGAGTTAAACTGAAACAAACATACTCATGTCCTAAACACAAACAGCAATATGCAGTTAAAAAAAAAAAAAAGTAGAATGATAATTTGAAGCGAAGAGCTTTGAACTTAAACCAGCTTTAGAAATTTCTACCACACTGTATGGTTTAATTAGTAAAACAGTACTTTTTCTGACTGAGAACTGTGATTTTCACATGTGCCCTATCTCCTTCACCCACCCTTGACCAAAAACGACTCCAAATAACAAGGTACATTCTTTCTCCTATGACCCAGATCTGTAATCAGAATTCTTTGCTTTTCAGTCCCTCTCTCTTCCACATCTTCTGACAGAAACACTCTTATTTGTATGCATCAATCCACGCAGAAAAAAATTTAGTATCTCCACCTATCTTCTTGCCATGTCCTGCTTTGGTAGTGCTAATGTGAGAGGTGACACCCAAACAGTGTTGCCAGCCTGGACTGACAACGAGTGAACCCTCAACATTTTCTATGAGGCATAATACACATTCCACTGAAGACTGAACCATTCCATATTCACAGCCTGACATTGACTGGAACACATTAGTCTTTTACAGAGATACACCCAGAGGATGTGTGTGACCCACACAAAAGGCAACATGGTCTTTTTACTGAGAGTAACTATGGTGGTTACAGGTCTCTTTGGGTTGACAATGAGTTTGAGATTAATTGATATTAATCCTGTCTGGAAGGATACATTGATACCACAAAAAATATCTTAAATTGACTGTGTACCCAGAATTAGAAAATACAACCCCTGATCCCCTCTGGTAACCATGTAACTCCTGCATCTTACTTTACCCAAATGCTTCAGTAATGAAGGGAATGAACAGCTGTAAAAAATCTACAGCACAACCTGATCCTTTTTTCACTTGTTAGCCTCTCTCTCCCTTCTGCCCTTCCATCCCTGTCAATCAGCAGGTGCTTTGTGCTAGAGCAAGACGGTTTACACATCTCAAAAAGTCTGATAATCTACTATATATTAATGCTTTTATTCATCTGACTCTTCCTTTTCACATGACCTGCAAGGCTCCAGCCTTGATGAGAACTGGAAATGCCAGGTTTTACAAATTAATCTGCCTCCCCTGCAACAGTGTGGATTTTCTAAGAACCAGATCTGGGAAAGAACTGTCTATAGTAAAGCTAGGCATGGTCCCCATCAGTACATGAAGTAGAAAGAAACTGAGTGGATTTGGGAAAGATGTGGAACGGACAGTCTGAAAAAGAGAAATAATAGCTGTATGATAGTATTCCACAAAATAGAAACAACAAACCTAATACAGTTAGTTCCTTCTGGACCTCAGTAGTGGCATCTAATGTAAGTGCCAAACCCAGGGCATCCGGATTTTCCGTCTTTCATATTTTTTAAATAGCTAGTAGTGCTAAGAGGAAACAGGTTACAGTGTAGTGCCTAAATTGTCAGACTTTCCCTTGATTACAATGAGCATTTTTTCTCTGACTTTTTTCTCCTTTCTGCTCCAGGCCTAAGGAATGGCAAAAAGTCAAAATGTTTTCCTTCAAAGCAATGAACTACACGTAAGGTCTAGGTTGTCTTTCCTACTTGCACATTTTTCTTACTGCCCACTGCTTCCAGGCCAATGAAAGCTATCAAGTCCAAGAAGTACACAGCTATTTGCTAAAAGACAGTTCACTCATTCCTTTACCAAGTCAGGATACATTTACTGTGGAAGAAACAACAGAACTGTGTATTTAATGTTCTATATGGCAGGCTTTAAAATTCATGTTTTAATTTTCTTCCAAAAAGTAGTGTAAAATGAAGCATTCGTGGCCACAATGAACCTTTTGAAGGCAGACCTGAAGAACCCTATTGGCCGCCACTTCCAGAATTCAGACTTCACAAGATGGACTTCTGTCAATTAATTCTGAATTCGGAACATTTTCTGATAGGACTATTGGCATCAGAAGACTGTAGACATATTTAAACTGGAGCTTGATGAGCTGCTGATACAGCTGGCTGTCAAACACAGAAGTAGGACTGGGTGTAACAACTGAGGTCCCTTTCCAGACTGTGTCCCCAACTACATGATGCATTCTCTCAACTTGGCTCTAAAAAACCCTGCATTTTCTCCTGTTCAGGGTGGTTCCACCACATGTCATTTTTACTACTGTGAAAATCTTTGTAGTAGGTGTACAATCTATCTTTCTGGAGCTGTTGTCCAACAGCATTTTAGAAGAAATCTTAGGCTGGAGAAAGAAAAAGACAACTAGTGGCACTCAGTGATATATAACTATTTCTGTTTGCCTGTGCTTGTTTCTTGGTCACTTATTTGAATGGTGCCAATACCACATGTGTGCCAAGTAGAGTTAACTGAAGACATTCTTAGCCCTTTCAGAAACCTGACTGCAAAAAAACAGTTCCGTATGTTTCCTTTAACACATAGTACAAAAAGTAACAGCTTTGATTCTGAAGAGTCTGAGCCACAAATCAACCAGCATCCATACACCACATGCATGCTATGGAAGACCACATGGAAAACAGACAGAAATATGATTAAAACATGTTTCTATCACTTGACATTTCCACAATAAACATGGAGAAAAAATAAGTCCCCCTGAACCCTGAGAGAGAGCTTGGGATGCTTATGCAAGCACTACAGCAGTGAAATATCAATAGCTAAAGTAAACTCTTCTTGTCCCTTTTTTTTCAATTTCTTTCTTTGCTGTCTTCCAAAAGGACACCACACTGCAGGAAACATACTCCTTGGTTTTCACAGTGAAGTGCCAGCCAGGAGGAA
This sequence comes from Lichenostomus cassidix, assembly GCF_008360975.1. Lineage (NCBI taxonomy): Eukaryota > Metazoa > Chordata > Aves > Passeriformes > Meliphagidae > Lichenostomus > Lichenostomus cassidix. Next base: position 35,149,816 of record NC_139480.1, on the reverse strand, counting down.
TAACTTACTCACTCAGCACTTCCTCAGACAACACAACATCTGACCAACGAATCTCCTTCTAGAAGTGCTGATTCACTAACGAGTGGGATAACGGAGCAACAGCAGCAGTGCTGTACACGTCATTGGCTTTGTCTCCCACAGTTCAAGAAACACAAAAAGCTACCAAATAATCATGTTGCTGTAGAGTAATGTCATTCTTGTCCTCATTTCCTCAGATCAGTCTGCAGCCAGAACCATGCGGGTGATGCCGTGAAAAAAAAATCTATCTGCCTGAAACCAAGGGAAGCCTTTAAGACAGTCTCCTACAGAAACCCAGGTGTGAAGTTCAGCCCCCCTCCCTTGAAGCAGTGAGGAGAGTCTTGCCTGTTTGCAACACAACTTGGCAGGGGCACATGATCAGCAAAAGATCTATGCTGCAGACAGATTTCTGTGTATTTACTTACAGGCCATCCAGAAATCCACAGTTTCTCCAGTCCAGAAGGGAATACAAATTCACAATTACCATCTACAAACTTAAATTTGGAGTCAGATTTTTAGTGAACATGGATTCACTGAAATTTGAAGAAGCTTTTTGCCATGTGCCATATGGTGTCCCCACATTTCAAAATTCTGTCTTTAACAACATTTAAAGCAAAATACTAGTCCCTCTCTCAGTAGCCCACCAGGCACCTCACTTTTGCAACACTCCCAGCCTGTCTAAAACACATGGGTGCAATGAACTTACTTCGCATGAACAACATGACTGGTTTAGGAAGCCCATCCTCCACCAGAGCCTCCTACCAGAGGGTGGATCCACTCAGAGAAAAGGACATATATTCATTCAGCTATTGCACAGAGGCTCTGCTGCCTTGAGAAACTTGCTCCATGGTTTTGACACAGGAAGAGACAATCAGTTACTCTATATAAAGAGACAGCTTCTTACTAGGGATTTATGTAGTGTTTCCTTCCAATAAAGAATGTTTCTAGCATTAAAAGAAAGCAACAAAGATCAGAGAACATTCTTTGGTCCAAAACCCAGCATTAAGAGATGGATTAGAGCTTGTGAAGAAATTCTGAGCTTATAAAATTGCTTGATAAAAGCACAGTATAGCTCTTTACATAGAGAAGAGTTGCAAGAAATTGGCTTGCTGTTTCTGCCGGCTCAAAGCTTTGAATCAATGTCTGTGGAAACCATTTCAGGTTTCTCCCATTGGCTCCTCTGGGCATGGAATTACTCTTCAAACAACCTGTATAGCTAAAGCTCCAATTATTTGCTGTATCTGAAGATTATCCCTTGGGCTTTTCTCTGTGATTATTTCCTCCAGATGCTTTTATTCTGTTCTAGAAATCATTTAACAAATAATGTAAATTCTCCACAACATGATAGAAAAGACAATTTGCTTTGTCAGCCAGTAAAAGTCAATGCAAATTATTCTGCCTCTTTTTACATAATCTACTTGGCTTATAGTATCTTTAGATGTCAGTGTACAGAGGACCCTATACTAGTTTTTCAGGGGACTACAGCCGTATTCTTCTCAACAACCTTTTTCACTGCTGCCTTGTCAACATGAGCTTGACAAAAGATCTCAGAGAAAGAGAAAAAAAAAAGAGGTAGAACAATTCTTACCACATTAACAATTTTTTAGCAACAATAACAATCTGTTCCTTTACCTCTCCAGCTACATTAATATTATCCCGGAGACACTGAAAAGCGGTGACTCAATTCAGCCTCATTTGCAGAGGCAAATAGAAATTTTTAGCTGCTTAAACTACTCGTGCATTTGCACACAAATTACAAGAATGCACAGAAAAACATTTGAAAGCTAATAAAATATCAGCTTGTTGGCAGAAAGCAAAAGAAAACAAACCAATCACAGGAAAAATCTTACTCTTAGAAAAGGGTCTGAAAAAGAACCACACAGTGATTATAAATCTGGTTTAGAGAAATGCTGACTTCTGTCCATTGCTTTTGCATTTTGAGTAAGTGATTCTGGGCATTCTTTCATGAGATATTCCCTTGCATTAATATACAAGATACTGGGGGGGACAGGTTTTAATTATTTGATATAAAGTGTCTTCTCTTTTCATGTATCTTTTAAAAACTGAATGTTTATGTTTTGAAAAGATCCCAGGGTCCAGGAGAATCTTTTCTAGCAGCTTATTTTTACTTGAGTCATTTCAACAAGCTGACTTAACATTTAATAACAATTTAAGCAATTTTAAGCAATATTTAATAACCATTCTAATGGTCCATGTGTGAGGAAATTGGGAACAAGCAGTAATGGGCAGATCTGCTTCATAATCCAGACTTTTCCAGAAGCTGTCAATGTATGGTATAATTGCACCCCAAATCAAAGTCTGAGAGGACCCAACAAAGAAGACTTCCCAGCTTTGTGGACTCAAAAACAGACCACGGATCCAAAAGCACAAGTGAAGAGTTCTTGTCAGTCTGGAAAGTAAACTGATTTTTTCTTTAATTTGAATCTACATTTGAGTAACCTAAGATTTGGTCCTTAAGGCAGTAACTTTTCAGAAACCCAAGTGATAATGAAAAGGCTTACTGCTCTATTACTCTTGCAAAGGATGGGAAAATCCTGATGGAGTGTTGTACTGAGCCATACAACACTGAAATGCTGTCCAAACGAGCCAGAGATTCCTCAGGCAGATGTTAGCTGAGAAGGTGACTCCAAACAGTCGTACCGTGAGCCAACACAAACATTAGTGCTCCTGGATATCTAACAGTATGATACATAAATTAGAAGATCACCTTTTTATGAACTGTACATGCACTTTAACATAATTTGCTGTTTACTTGTCATCACAGGCAATGACATGTAAACCATGAACTCAGCTACAAATTTGAGAAGGAAGGATTATTACAATTGAAAATCCGTATGAAAAGTTCCATCAAACACAAGAGAAAGCAAACTCTGTCTGAAGCACCTTCTACTAACTGAAATATTCTATAAAATTATTGTTTCCTATTGAAGGAAATTTGAAAAACTGTTTCTTCTGCAACCAGGTATCAGGAAAAAGGTGTTTGAAAATTTGTTCTAAGTACTGCTCATATTTTTGCCATGAAAGCTTACTGTAGCCAATTGCAAACCATTACTTCCCACCTGAGTTTTTTCCATTCTTATGAATTATAAACCTCAGCACAGTCAACAGCAAAAAGGTCAGCTTAAATGTTTGTTCAAAAGTGAAGTCTCTTGCAAGTAAAAAAAACGTATGGCATCTAGTTCAACTTTTTCTTCATTTATATTTTATAACATTAATTTTAAACATTTCTTCTGTAAGCACATTGATATTGACATCTGTTAGATACCAAACATTCTGTACATATAACACCACTGCAGATAACAATCACCTGTTGGCATCTCCCACTTATGGTATTTAGAAGTTCATGGCAATGAGGTACTTAAACATATTAGGTTTGAGTCAAAAAAATAACCACATACTTAAATTCAAACATATGACTTGTTGAAATAGCTCCTGAATTGAAATCTCCATTGACAAATTATTCATTTGAATTCTTAGGGCTCCACAACTCTTCTACTGTGTTCTTACTGAAAAAAAATAGCTATTTTCTATATCCATTGAGGATATGCCAGTTAACAGGCCTAAAAAAAAACCCACTGGATAAATTTTAAAACTGCCTTTCTTCCAAAAATGTCTACTGCTATTTAAAAACCAAAAATTAATAGCATTATTTTTAACCACAAAATACAAGAGTGTTTTTCCAATTGTTATTCAGTGGGAATGTTTTTAACATATTTGGATACCACTCTACACACTAATGTTGCCTATTCCAGAAAATCCCTTTAGCAACATTGTTAATCTTTTTATAAATCAAATTCAAAAGCTCTTATAAAACCTACAACCTCACATTTATTGTACTTCATAAAGCCGAATATTTCTGGTCACAAAGATATTCTTTCAGGCTTACCCATCACCATACAAAAAAATATAGCATGTAATTTATTCTGACATTTATAGTACAATACAAGACTTTAATTTCATATTCTGTGCTATATATATTCAATAGACAACATACAGAAATTTTGTGCATCCAACAATATTATTTCATTGAACAAAAAATAAGACTACAAATTGTATTTCATCTGAACTACAGAACTTTGGTTGGATAACAAGTGAGTGATGACAGATGTTTTAGCACTTTAATGTTGACTTAATCACTTCATTTATTATTCTGAAGTGGTTTTGGCTTAGTGGAGTTTTAGTTGTGGAAGAATCATTGACACAATTTACACAATTCACTCTATGGAGAAATTTCACCAGATGTAAGTATCCATATATATACCTCACCAAATGGGCAACTACTTTAAGGCATTGACATGGTGAAGGATTTCTCTGCATTTATTTCATCATATTGCAAAAGAAGAATTGAGTCAGTTGGAAGCAGAACGTCAATTGAATTAAAAGACTGTTTTCCCAACAAGACAGCCTCCATGCAAATTCCAGTCGTGCCTAGCCATGTTTGATTGATGAGAGCTGATGGGATTACAGCCTAGTTGAGGCAGCCCACAATACACAAATGTGCTATTAGTAGCATGGTACATTAATCAATAGTGATGAGTGCAAAAAAAATTTAAACTACTCTGATCTAAATATGTTTTACTAAGCTTTTTACACAGTAATGGGAAATTTAAGCACAAACTCATGTGCATTGATCATACAGTATACCTCTATTGTTTATTTAAAACTCTTGTTTTTAAAAGCTCTTTGTCTATATAAATACAGCCTACAAAAGCTCCGCAATCTCATCTTCTAAAATTGTACAATAGTTTTGCTTTGGATGGCAAACAAGAAAGAAAAGAAATTAGCTTTTGTTAATTACATGAACATCTAAAAGAAATATAAAGGAAGACAATAAAGTCTGATCCAACTGAATAAAAGCTCTTAATTAAAAACATTCTAAATCAGATTTATGATAAATTCAAGGCCTAAATGAGAAATCACCTTTTAAGATCAAGCAGACAACATTATCTTCATGGCTCAAATCATCTTCTTTGTGTACATGTTTTGGTTCCATCCCGTTTAAAACATAAATCAAGTAGGCACACTGAGTATCAAGGACAACTAGGCTGGACAACCAAGACCCACAAGTAAAGTCAGGCAGTTCATATTGATTCTCCAATATGCAACTCATACCAGCTGCTGGCAGCTCTCCAACCACGTACTGAATTTCTAGTCTAACAGCACCTGGGATTCCCCATCTCAATGCTCATCACAATGCATAAAAACATGAAAGGAAGATGTCAAGCAAAGATTGCTGTAATAGAGTTTAAAGATGGAGAGATGGATTCAATGTTAGAACAGCTCCAGTGGACATAAAAATAATGTCAAGAGCAGAAAAGGTAAACAAAAGGTTATATATATGCTGTTCAGTGCTACAACTATACTGCCTTCACAACCACGTTGGCAGAGACACAGAATTGAACACTGTCATGTAGAGAAGGTAGTAGCCACAGATTCAATGATTCAAGCTACCTGGCAAACCAAACAGTCTAGATAAAGTCCAAGTAAATCCATAATCCCAAATGTCATGAAGTGTGACTTCAGGTGAGATAAATAAAGGAAGAGAAAAAATCCTTTTTCATCTCTATTTTAGCTGCTAGAGAAAAATTCTTTTTAAAGAATACAAATCTTAGTATACTACTAAAACCCATTAAAATTTTATTATGCTTTGAGCACACATAATTTTTAAATCTGAAGTAAATCTCAGATGGTAGTTTTAAGAGTCAGGTACAGGATTCAGCTTCAGCTTCCTGTTAACTGAGTCTAAAAAACGTAGTACACCACACAGAAGTGTAACATACAAATGAGAAAACAGCTTGACTCAGAGGCCACTGCCATCCTAAAATGGTACAACCAGAAAGACCAGAAAAGTATGACAAAGGCAATTATCACTATAATAATGACACTCAGCAATCAAGTCTGTACAGTTAATACTTCCTAAGACAGAAAAGAGGAGAAAATACTATGATTAGATTTTGAAGTAAAACTCAGTGATCAGCATAAAGAAAATTATAAGCCAAGGTTCTAATATTTCTTCATTATAAAATTAGATGTATACATCTGCTGTTTCATCTTTCACTAAATCTGCTAAGACGAAAGAAAGAATACTTACAGGTGCAACTTTGTAATATAGAGTTTACCAAAAATACAATCTATTCACACTGAAAGAAATGCAACATACTCTAGGCATTTGAGAACATGTCCCCTCTAACAGATTTGTAAGAGGATGAAGAAGATGCCTTTCCTTTACTGGGATACTCCACACAGGCCTCTAGAAAACTGTGAGTAATAGGAAAGGAAGGAACTGCATATGAGATAAATGCACTCATGCAATTTCTCCATCAGAACATGAGACACAAAGTTACTGACAAAAAAATAAAAACACACAGACCCCCACACCAGCCACCATGAAGAAAATTAACTTCCCATAAGCAAATACCAGTACATCCAATCTTATCGTTATCCACATGTCCACACTCATCTCATGCTTGTAAGTAAGGCACTGTTCCCAGCCTCCCTACCCCATGGGGCACATTTCTTGATTTCATGATCAGGCTTAGACCTGTTACATATGACACCAGGAAGGTGGGAACTGTAGCTTGGGAGTGCCTCCACAAAGTCTGGCATCCTCTGACTGGAATTTTTTCAATAGGTAAGTATCCTTACAACCTTAATTATAGGATTACCATCATAAAATACAGGCTGGATATTTACGCTTGCATGTGTCTATGTGTACATGTATGGTTGGATAGACAGATTAATATTAAAGGAACATTCACTACAAGTATATGTAAAATTTTAAGAGGTTGGAACTACTTGTAGGAAAATTTGCTCTTATTGTTTAAAATTACATTTAACTCACTTGTAATGTTATTTTTCTCCACTTCACTGTTGCAACACTAAATTATCCTTCAGCTGTGTACTTGAATTTGACCATTTTATACTCCACATCAGAGCTGTCACACAGCAATTGTATTTTGATTGCAAAGAGCAAGCTTTTCTTTCCCTTTATTTTTTTAAAGAAATAGACTGGCAAAGACAAAACACAGTGAATTTTTCTGGGGCTGGACTTGCATCCAGTTGTCCCCAAATACAAAATAAGCATTACAGAAAGCTGTCTGTTTACTGTTTCTCTGAATGACTGAGAGCTATTTCAAATATCCATCTCTATCACTTGGCAACATTCTTGTCTTTGGAAGGTGTTATTAAGAGCTACATAAGATCATTTTGCTATCAATCGTAACTTGGAAATTCAGGTGCTTTTAATCACTTGGAAACTGTTCTTTGGTTTCTACAGAAAATCCTGGAGATATGGCATGAAGCATAAAACTGCATTTCTAATGCATCTGTTTGTTACTGAGTAACAGCCTGCTTCTTCATAAAATTCAATTGTCTGTGATTACTTTAAGACAGAAGCAAAGCTTAAACCATTTCAAGAATATAGAGAAAAGATGACTAGGAAATAATTTTTACATTAGTGGTGAAAAGACAGATAATGCATTTTTCTATGTATCTAAGTTATGGCTGACAGTTTTGCGAAGCTTTATGTATTTCCATGCCCGAGAATTAGCACCCTAGGAAGAACAGCTCTCAGATCAATTTTAAAGCAGGTAATATTGCAGTCACTTGTATGTCCCTCACATGAAACTTAATCATCAGTACTTAACCATAAAAGGATGCAAGTTCCAGATGCCTTCTGTTTCTATACATACTCAAATTCTATCTGGCAACTGAACATTTTATACAGGTCTGACCAGCAAAATATTTGCCTGCCTTCACCTCTCAGCACTCTTTGGCTTTCCGCTGAGCGTCTAAATAGGACAACAGAATTGTGCTGTTTCTTGATTTGAAAATGCATTGCAAGTAAACAGTGATTACAGTGTGCATAGGTACTATAACAACTATGGAAACATCTCATGTAATTACCTATGAGGAATTCAACCTAATAATCACCATGAAACTGAGTTCTGTTACTGTTTGGGAGCCACATCATAAAGAGCCACGTGTAACTAATGTTCTATCAGACTACTGGTGCTTTTACATCGTGACATCCAAAAGGAAACCTGATGTCACAGTGCTGGTGATAGACCAAAGCCCCTGCTGAATAAAATATGTATCAGGAGTTCTCGTGGCATGATCCCTTTCACTGGTAAATCCTCTACTGTTGCAGAGCTCAGGATCAGTTACAAAGCCACAAACTCAAGGACTATTTGGAAATAGTTTCTAATGATTTATCTAAGCACCCCAGAGAGACAAAAATAGCTGCAGAAACTAATGACAAGGGTCTCCAGAAGGCAATTCTAAGGTCTTTTGTGCATCTGTCCCCTTCCCTCCCACTCCCACCCATTTCAGGATTCAACTGCTCAGTAACATACGGAAGAAGAACTACGTGCAGCCATGCCAAACACTCTGGGAGAAAAAGCAACTGGATTTTTCTAGACTAAAATGTTGCCCGAGTTTAATTTCAGTGAGGAGTAGCACATGACAAGGAACATATTTTTTAGTTGAACAGTGGGAGTTGTTTTAGCTTAATACACTTTCTGAAGTGTGCTATCACTATGACAAATATACATCTTCACGAGGATAGCTTTGTTAGAAGTGTTACTGATAAGAATCAGAGAGAGTGATGGAAATCACTGTCTTCCCAGAACTGATCCTGAATCTGGAAATGTTATGGTTTAAATACACAAGCAGATGGCATTTAAATAAATTAGAAGAAAAGAAGAATTCATATACAGCAGGAGAGAACAGGGAAAGCGAGTTTAGCAGTACCTGCCAGAGATCTCCACAGAATTTTAATTAAGTGATTCTTTCAATGTCCATATACCATTTTAAGAAGCTTCCCAGCACACAGGAAGTAAGGTGGGGCAAGGGGGAAATGTACAATGGTAATTCACTTGTTTAAATGAAAGTTGTTCAGCCATCTTAATATTTTCATCGTTACACTGAAAATCCTTGGTTTCTTTAATATAAAAATGAAGTTGCTTCAGGCATTGAGCTGCAAATGTAGCAAAATTCATTGTGTTAGGATATTTTTCAGTTACAATATCCTTAGCAAAAGCAATAAAAGGTGAGAACATACATCCCTTTGAATTTCAGTAGCTTACAGAAACTAGCTAGTACAGGTGGAAGGTTTATAACTAAGCCAGCAGAATCTAGGCAGCAGCAATAGGTTTATTCAGCTCAGTAGTTATTCATTTTTTCACATCTTTTGTATGAACAGAAATCTCTGGCCTACTTAAGTCCCACTTTAATGTGTTATGATCTTTTCAAGACACTGTCATAATCTCTTGAAAGAAACTCCTAGTGCTCTTTGCTGATGTATGAAAATGTATCATCTTTACATCTGTATCTATAGGGGTTTTTACAGTACAGAAGTAAGATGTGAAAGCTCATTTTTACACATTCACATGAAGACTTCTAACTGTTTCTAATATTCAGGAAATTTTCAGTAGGTGATATTTTTTTTCTCTCACTGCACCAGTAATGCATACCTTTTAGATTTACAAGGAAAAATATTAATTAGAGTATTTTGAGTGTGTGAGTGTGCACTTTCCTCATCTGTTTTCTTTATGGCACAAGGTTCATAGTGAAGAAGCATGTTCTCAGTAGGAACAATTAGAGTTATCATGATCTTGGTGTTACATTATGTGTGAATAAGGTAACATTTTAAAATACATACATGCATATTTCAAAACAAGCATATGAAAATAAACAAAGCCATATACAAATCAGTTTAAGTGAAGCAGTGGGCAAAGTGCTTTCTCATCAGTTTTGCCTAGTGAAACTTATGTTTCTCAAAGTAATGTATTTGCTGCCCTCAAATCAGCATCTAAGGGAAAACAAAATTTGTCACAATACCATCTGGAAAGCATAACAAACTACCCCAAAGGAGCATAATCCTTCTAAAACTGAAAACATGGAGAGTTAACAGGAACACTTCTTCAGTGCTGCAGGGGGGTAAAAAAGAAAACAACCAACCAAAAACCCAATTGTTTTTCTTCTCACTTCTAGCAATGATACTGATATGTAAAATAAATAAATTCACATACTCTAAAAAGTACTAATAATCAGCATGTAACTGATGGCAGTATTTTCAAAATTGCTTTGAAAACAATTGCTACCTATGCAAAGCAACGACACAATGCAATTGTTAAAATCTGCTTTTAGTCTTTCTGCATGGAGGTTGCCATTCCAGCCATTCAGAGACTTTGAATAAGTGGCAGAAGGTACAGATTAACACTGAAACTACAGTTAAGCATCCCAAAACAGTTTGCTAAGAACTCTTCAAGCATCCAGCTTATGCTAAAAGAAAGAATGCAAGGAGTTACACAAACCCTAACAGCTCTAAGAGCCTCCAGTGAGGGAGAGATGCAGGAGAAATGTCTTGTAAGGCTTTCTTGCCTGTCTTGACCTAGGAAATAGGCTATAGTATGACTTTCAGGCTAAATAAAATTGTGCTTCTGAAGTTAGACTCTGAACAGGCATTAGCTCTTCCAGGGCTGGAGACCAAACACAGCAACTGCAACATTCAGCAAGCATAACACTAGGCAGGGTTAAAACTCGTACAGAACGTGGTTTTAGACAGGAATGGAAAAAAGATTTCATTGTATTGATTTATAGTTCCTCCTCATTTGAACTTGTTTCTGAGTTCGGCCTGAAACTAAGTCATCTTCACTTTTCAAGTCAAATGTGGGAGGCCAAAACCCACAATGCTGAATGAGAAGAAAATGCTAGTGAAAGATACTGCTGCTGATGATGTATATAAGTCTACCTGTCTCAAACAATTCCCACCAAAAATTCTTTAAAAAGAACAAAATTGCCCTGTACTCCAACTGCACATGTTAAAAAAACAGTCTGACTGAACTGTGTCAATGTTTGATGTGGACAGTACTTTAATCTGCCTTTTTTTTTTTTCTCACCAGCACAATACTTTGATTTTACTGAGCTTTACTCTTCAGGAAAGCCTCTACTTCACACGTTAAGAAGGAAAAAAACAGGAATCACCATAATATCCTTGTTTTTTGCTACCCTACCTTTGAAACTGCAAAGTTAAATGAAAACTGGAACCTTCATGAACTGAACTTGAAATTATTTAAAGTTTGTCGCATAACTATGAACCAAAATTACAGAAAGTCAAGCAAGTCCTCAGTAAATTTTCATATTTACTCAAATGGGGTCATTATGAACATGTAACTCCATTACATATTATTTCATTAGCTTTGTTTGTGAATATGCAGTTCTCTTGAAGGTGTTGTTTAAACAATGCCCAATGTGTAAGATTGCATAGGGGGACTATACATTTCATTCGGTCAACAACAGCCATTTCCTTTTTCACCAAAAGACAATACACTTGAGCAGATTGTGTAACACTTCTGTACTATTTTATATGTAGATGGTATCAGATTTCTACCTCAATTCTGAGAGAAAAGGCCATTATTTTCTCCTTGGTACTCTAATTGATATAGACCAACTGCATTACCTACTTCGTTCAACCTAAATGCCATAGGTACCACTTTCAAAAGAAAAAAATTAATGGTTTAGCACATTCTACTGCAATCCAATCTTCCTGCACAATGCCCAAGGATTCACACACCCCTCTTCTTGAGCACCACATAAATCTATCATGGTATCCTCAGTGATATCATTTATCTTTTCTCCAAACCCTTCTGTATTTGTTTTTCTGCCACATAGCTCTGAGCTTTGCATGGTAACTTTCATAGTCTCACACCACACACAGAAAGTAACTCTCATGGTATCCTAATGACATATAGACCCTATCCTATAATAAAAACTACTGCTCATAATGTCTATACAAACATGAAGTTCATTGTGGACCCAAGGCTCTTAAAGGAGAGAAAGAGAATAGAAAGCTACAGTTGCTTCCGTAAAAGATCTCAGCTGCTGGTCAAAGTCTCTGATGAACCCCCTGGACTGTCAAACCTGACAGGTTATTAAAATTGTTCTGTAGCCTCTCCTAAAAATAAAATGAGTTCAAAAGCTGGACATGGTCAATCAGGTATGAGAGCTCTGTTCAGGTAGAGTGAAAGGAACTATAAGGAAAACTACTTCAGCCATCTAAAAAGTATTTTGGATTCATGTGCTTTTAGGCATTTAACTACCTCATACCAGGTAGAAGTTCACAGAGTTTTCTGGTGATTCCCATAATTTCTATGGTGTTTCTGTTTCTCTCAGAGATCTTATCCCATTTTATAAATCCTGCAGAAGTATTCACCTCATCTTTAATCCATCTAAAAACCAGAGATCAAATTTAAACTAGCCAGATTAGTTTCCTCTCTGTGTAGTCACAAGAGATACCTTTCCTGGTACCTTCTCAGTCAAGATTTATTTCTCCTAATTCATTATAAAATGCATCATGTTCTGAAGGCATTTATGTTTCTCACAAGGTAGAGAACTAAGAATAGACACTGATGAAATTCAGTGTACCCACTTCTACATTGATACTAACGACTCAAAAGACATACTGAAGAGCAGCTTGGGAAAAATCTATTTACATTCAGATGAAGGATTCTCCTGGCTCAAAAACAGCCCTGACATTTCCAGGGAATCTCCCACAATCCCATATCCTATTACCCTCTCATAACAGCATCACTTTTGGGTTTGTGGGTTTTTTGGGTCTTTTTTTTAATTACTCATTTAAAATCCAAGCTGATTTAGCTGAATAGCCAGTGGGGACATTGTCAGATTTGGTCGCCTTCTTTTTACTATGGGCTGACTGAATTACTACTGGCAATAATACTCCTGTCTGAATACTTGCCTTGTTTGAGAGGTATGGATTTGATTCATGTCACAGTTAAGGGGCGGGGGGGGAATCACAACATAATAAAATGAAAATAGTTCATTCAGAAGAGGATTATTTCTACTGGGGCCCATTCACCTTTATTCTATATAAAGGTACTTTATTCCTATATGTAACCTTTCCCACCTCCTGCAAACAATATCAGACTTGCCACGCTAATGCAACAGAAAGAGATCAGGTACTCCTTATCAAACTTCCAAAACCTGTTAGAATGCCCACTGTGAGCCATATTAAATTCACTAATGGAAATAATTGGCTTATCATTTGAAATAGTTTAGAACATTATAATAAGTCCTAAGTGATGACTATCTTTTCCCTTTTTTGTTAACATCATACTGTGGATTGATTTCCTATATGGTTTGTTTCAGTTTAGTAATTCACAGTTCCTTTTTCTATTTCAAAGCACTGTTCTGAGAAAATGCACTGCTTTTCCCTAAGCCTGGAGCTGGAATTTTTCCCCCGGTGTCCTGACCAGTTTCTGTTTTGAAGTGCTCACATCTTAGAAATTAAAAAGAAAAAAAAGAAAACAACACACCCCAAATCTCAAAACAGAGGCTTCAGAGGCCAGGAAAGAAGTGACACCTGACTGTTTTTCTGTGTAGGAATCTGTATCAACAAATAGTCCTCTGTGTGCAGAAGCATTATGCTTGCTTCACATAGCTGGCCCAAGAAAATCATAGGCTTCAACTCTGCTGCCTAAACATGGGTGATAGCCCCAACTGAGATGTTCAAAGTTATTAAAAAACAATAAAACCATGTGAAACTGTCAGGTATGGGCCAGCCATGGCCCAACAGAATCTCATTTCAAGGCCAGCAGGACAGTAGGTAAGAGTTCTCAGGATACCCCATGGCATTTAACAGTGCCAGTTAATTATGTTTAGGCACATGAATCAAGTTCTTAGTGCCTGCTCTCCCACACTTTCTCATTCCAGAAGACTTAAATTTTCAGGCTGGCAACCTGTTAATCACGAGGCAACCAAACTGATGATCATTTTCAACTACTGTAAAAACAGGAACAAATAAAGTAATAATTAATGCTTTAATTTTATTGACAGAGAAGTAAAAACAAGCTATCTTGCTGTGTGCAGTAGAGTAATTTCAGGTCAGAGTTGGACAGGTGGAAGGATGCCTCACCTTGCTAGAGAGAAAGAGTAAGTATGAGGGTTGAATTGTGAAACTTTTAACAGACCTTAAGCAGAGAATGCAGGCAATAACATGGAGGTTCACCCTAGAAGGAGCAGCAGAGACAGAGGAAAGGACAAACAAAGGGGAAAGAAGCAGTAGCACAGAGAGTGCTGATGAAGATGATGGAAGATCAAGCAGGGCAGAAGGCAACACTGCAGTGAATAGGTTAGGAACATTAGAGTCAAGCTAATAGTAAAGCACTTAAATCAAAATGAAGAGTTAATCACTAGTGCTCATAGCAAGTCAGCTGGCTAACATAACGACAGCATCTCAACACTTTTTTCTGGGCCTGCAATGACTCATTCTGCACCAGGCAGCAGCAGTTCTCTCTCACCAAAATATTCACGGTCAACAATCAGGGAATGGAACAGAGGTACGTGAGTTTCTTTAAAAATCAGAGCAAGAACATTCCCCTGCTAAACTTCTTCCTAATGGTTGAGCTATTTTTTACATTACAAGAAAGAGTTTAAACTCTTCAGTGACACACTTTAAAAACTGAATCCCGTTCACTAAAAGTACTCCATGAGCAAATGTGAATGGTCCAGCCTTGTCTTCCATTGTGCAACATGTTCACTAAATCCCTTAGAAAATCATTTTCTGAGACTTTGCATTCACAACTCCAAAGTGTTTTATGTCGCATAATGAAAACAGAACCATATAATTTTTGCATGAGGCAGATAATTAGTACCCTAAACATACCTCTAAAGAAAAAAAAAACACAAAACAATAACCACACAAAATATATCAGATGAAACTCCAATGTTTACTATAGAGCAAATCTACAGCAAAAGATTTTAAGAAGTCTGAGAATATCTTTCACTTGGGGATGTCGGTGGAGGAGAGGCACATGAGCCAGCAGTGTGCGCTCACAGCCCAAAAAGCTAATCATATCCTGGGCTGTATCAAAAGCAGCGTGACCAGCAGGGCAAGGGAGGGGTTCTGTCACTCTGCTCCACTCTCATGTGACCCCATATGCAGGGGAGTCTTGGCTGGAAAAAGCAGTCAGCCCCTCCACCTCAAACCATTCACAACTTAAGAATCGCAACTGTCCACATGGCAGTTATAATTCACTATAGTGTCACTTTGACCTTTGAGGCCTCTGTTTTGAGGTGGTTTTTCAGTTTGCTTTTTTGTCTTTATAAATTTCTAAGCTGTGCATACTTCAAAACAGCAACTGGTCAGGGCTTCAGAGGGAAAAATTCAAGACTATTCCAGTCTCAAAGACCCTCATAAGAAAAAGCTCTATGCATACAAAGCAGCTTTTTGTGTGGCGCAAATGGGATTAAAAATTATTATGTAATATAGATACAGAAGTATCTTGTATTCACTAACCATAGGAATATAATTTAAAACCCTTCTGCATATCTTTTTAGATTAAATAAAACCCAATACTTTATCTACCCATCACTTTAACTAGTGTTTACAATCGTAGTACTACAGTCTTGGAAAAATCTAGGTTGTTTTAAAAGACATTATTTTTTTTAATGAAATTCATATAAAAATCACTAGTTTGAATCCTTACACAAGCACCTTCCAGTTCAGGGTATGATGCAGGGAAAAAAGCACAGACCTACATGCTAAGTAGAATTTTTAACTGTAGAAATTGGTAATTCAAGTTAGAGAAAATCCCAATTCACATTCATTACCATTCCAACTCTTAACACACGAACACCCCAGCATACACCACTGGCAATGCCTCACTCAGTAGCTGGCACAGCACCTCCATAGTAAACTAGCCAGTATTTTCAATGACAGAATTATTTTGTAATCATAAATTGTGGTTTCAACCAAAATAATTACATTTGGTTAAGTTTTTTCTTATTATTTTCTTATTAGAACTGGACAGTACATGAAATCTTTTTTTAAAAAACATCTATGTTTGAAATAGAACATTTGCTGCAAAACTGATGTTGACATTAAAAAGCTAAGTACGTTCTTCATTTTTCACTCCCACTTTCACATTTAGAAGTGAAATTAAAAATTCCTGCAATGTCCCCTAAAAAACCCCATTCTCATTTTCTTAAAACTTTAATAAAGTACTCAATTCTTTGCAGTGGTAATAGCAGTAAATCAGATGAGTCCTAAGCTTTTGGAGAGCCCAGGTGCACTTTCAGTATCAACAGATCTTCCTGATACACATTTTTTCCACTGCTGTCGCTAATGCTGTTTTGTCTTTTCATTCAGGAAATTCTTCAATACTACTGCAAAATCCCAATCATAGCTAGATTACAGTAGTACCATTTCTAGTCCTTCTCTCCACCCATCAGACTATTGTCCCTAATCTTCTAAAGTTAGAATTATTTTTGAAGTTTAAAACAAAAATAAAAACTCGTCACTCTTTCGGGTTAAAGACACCAGCACATGCTTAAACACAGCAATCAGTGATTGGATGAACTGTTACAAATTATACCTGCATTAATATGCAAATAAAATTTTCAAAAATATTTACATCAGTGAGTTCAGATATTTTTCTTCCCAGATTTACATTAAATAAATTAGACCTTACTGCTGTATAAAGAATTATTCTCTATATTAATTATTTTCACAGTATCACTACTGAATAGCAAAAATCTTCAAGCAGAATTTCCTATTAACTCAACACTTTTACTACAACTACAACTATTTGATGAAAAAAAATACAGTTTTACTTGTGGCTGTTCCTCCTGTTCTGTTCCAAGAAGATCCAAACTGGAACATACTCACTTCCAGTGAGATATTTTTAAAAGATATGCCACAGCATACTAACAATGGATATAGCATGATGGGTTTAAAGACCATACCATATATTGCAATTTTCAAAGATATTCTGAAGCAGATACAGTTACTACTACTGCTGCCAGCTGCCATTCTCAATAAACTACCTGAAGTAATGATGTTGGGATGTTTTGATGGAACTAGATGATCTTTAAGATCCCTTACAATCCAAACCATTCTATGTTCATCTTTACTATTCAACAGCAAGTTCTTGATTATTTTTCCCCCTCTAAGTTTTTGGCCCCTGTAACTCTAGAACTGCCTTTACAAAACATTATTAACATATTTGAAGACATATAGGAAAATACACACAGAAATTCTGTTTGTACTTAAATATGCCATATGCTTGTTTAACCCATCTGTATATTTCTCTAGGAGAACACTGCCTGCAACCCATTATTAAAAGACACCAAGAAATAAATGTCAAAACATACTTAGAAAAATTTTCATGCAATACCCTCATCTACAAGCATCAATTACATTATCTACCTCCTACACCATTAGCTGTAAGTCAAATAAAGCTACTCAGCAGGCAAGGGATTTAATGAAATAAACCCTGACTTCCTGCGAGGATCACCTGTGGTTCCAACTCTAACACTTCTGATCAAATACATGCTCTCCTCCTGCTGCTGGGCAATAGGCTTTTCTGAAGCTTTATCAAACATGTTCCAAAGGAGGGAGGGTGTAATAACACTATGTAAAGTATCTAAAATTAGTAGGACAACACCTGATTGTGGTGAAAGTGAGATGAGAGGAAACTATTTTTAAAAAAATAATAGAAATTGATGGGGTTTACATTTAGGTCACAGCAAAACAAATTCACAGCAATTTTTTAAATAAACAACAAGACAATCAAGCTTGTTTACTAATCATCATTAATAAGCTATATGAGCCATAAAAAAACCAAACCAAAACAAAACCAAAACAAAACAAAACAAAACAAACAAAAAAATAAAACAAACCCAGACCCACAGTCTTGCACTGCTACAGGTTCCCAGTTTTCACAAGTATTTTCACTTCTGCTCCCCATTTAAGGCTGAGGCATCAAGGTACAAATATTACAGAACAAACATCTTCCAGTGGCTGTCTCATGGAAGTAAGGGCCAAAATAAACATCCAAAAAACACAGAAAAACCCAGTCCACATATCAGTGAAAGGTCTCAAATTCTCTACCCATTGTCTAACAAACGTAAGTACTGTCTGCTTCCTGCTCCTTTCAGTCCCAGATTGGAGAAAGCATAGTTTGGCTTCTCTTCCTCTACAAGGAAAAATTTCCTACTTATTGATCCTTCTGAATTAACCCAACCATTTCTTAACTTGAAATCAAATACAGTCTTAGAATTCCTTTAAAATAGCTGACAATCTCTCATTTCTGGGTTAACTTCATATTCTTCAGGAAATCTTACCTAATTTTGGCAGGGAATAGGGCACTTTGAAATAATCTTCATAAAACTCAATGAGTCTCCTTGTAATATTTAGAGCATAGTCCCCTGATCCTCTTCGGATTGCATCAGGCCTTGCATATAACCGTACCTGTTAAAAAAACAAAGCAAAAGTCCAATCTGAGCATCTGCCTTTTAAATCTATTCTACTTGCAGAGGTGAATTAATTACTCAAAGGTTGCTATGAGGTGGCAGGATTATTCCCTTAAAGCCACATATGACTGTCATACATTTGTCAAAACATGTCATAATTGAAAACCAGAACTACCACAATTAAAGTTACAAAGTTCAGAAGTCGCAATCTCCTACTTCTTTGTGTTGCCAAATAAAAAACTTAGCACTCCTTGTATCAAAATAAATATTCAAAGAAAATACATGTGTTTGCTAGAGATATGATGGGAGAGTGGATTAGTATTAATGGTTCTCTGCCTACACTGAATGTAGGCAGGATGCAGTGACTCAGTAGGAGAGAAGTTCATGGTTTGTTAAAGCCACATTATATCAAGCCCTGAAATTATTAGTAGACTGTGGAGAAAAAAAAATAATCCTTCTCTTCGCTTTTCTCTGGCAGTGACACCGTTACCCTCAATGAGCTATGGGAAGACTGCAAAAACGACCATTTTTAAGCTCATTCATATACACAAACAACATTCCTGAAACCTCCATGACTGCTTTTGGCCTCTGTTTTCAGAAAGCAGTAAATGAAAGCTGTTTAAGTAAGTCACAGACTGCTCTGTTCAGTATAACACAGCTCACACATTTCACTACCTGGAGTGAACCAAGTGAACAGAACTCACCTTCATAATTCAGCATTGGAGTGTGACCCTGATTAGGGAGGTAGCAGAAAGCACTGCCAGGTTAGTACTTCTTCCCTGT
Source organism: Lichenostomus cassidix (assembly GCF_008360975.1). Lineage (NCBI taxonomy): Eukaryota > Metazoa > Chordata > Aves > Passeriformes > Meliphagidae > Lichenostomus > Lichenostomus cassidix. The sequence continues at coordinate 35,130,721 of NC_139480.1, read as the reverse complement.
CCTTACAGTCCATAGCACTTCCTTCAAGCAAAGATGCACAGAGCCGAGAACTGCTAACCAAAAAGGGGATAGAAAGGAGAGCCACTTTTCCTTCTCCCTGCTCATACACTGCCTGATGTAAGTAGTGTGTGCTTTGTCTCTAGTGACAGTGGCAGGAGGTCTCTCCCTGCACTACATAATGACCTGACGTAAATGAGACTCTACTGAATGTCAGTCCTAATAATAATATCTGATTCGCCAATACTTTCTGTGGCAGGATTAAATCCCAGCCAGGATTCTGAGGAAAGCAGTGGGGCAGAAATCAGAAAATATCAGTGCAAATATGAAGGAGAAATATGAGCTCTGGAATGTTTCTAAATGCTCTATTCTGGACTAAGAAAAGCCAATGGAATTTCTGGGTTCAGTGAAAGTATTACCAAGTATCGCTTTACTGCTCTTTTGCTGAACCGGTTCAGTTATCCAAGTGCAAACCAGATATCAAGCCTAAGCACAGAGTACCTGTCAATTATTTTAACCCACTGTCTCTTGGGTTTTAGTATGGAGACAATTTATTTGCTTCATTACAATGTCCATCTTTGTATTTAATCTTTGTGTTGTATTAGACTCGGTGCACAATCAACCGTACATAGTAATCAGTCGTAAGGTAAAACAGGTAACAGTGTAACCTAATGAGATATGTAATAAAGCAGACTTCTTATAATCACTGCCTGAAAGTACTTAGATCATTATCTGAACCCCTCCAAATCACTACTTTTATTTATTGCATCCTTTCAAAGTTAACAGTGATGTGTACATTAAAAGTTCCCTTATATACTAAACTAAACATAGGTTTGAACATAATAGGTAATAACCACAGAGATTCTAATCCAAAATTCTCCAAAACTTCAGTTTATGGAAAGATGTTAAGAATCACAATTAGATTTGTGATGAACACTGTTTTGTATCATTAAACCTTTATACACAATTTTGTGTAATTGCTTTACTGGCACAGTTTACTGTATCAGCAAATTAGGGAAAAAAGAGTCAGTCAACCAAGTATGCAAAAAAACATTCAGTTTGACAGTGGCCAAATCTGTCCGTAATAAGAAAAAGGACAACAGAAGGGAAGAAAATAATAGGCAGATAGAAGAAAAATCAAGGTTCAACTTATTGCATTACAATGAATGTCTTCTGGCAAATAGAGAAAAGGCATTTAATGGTGTCTGAGATGGAGCCAAGGTACAAAAGCTGCAATGCTGCAAACTCTCATTTGTCTCCAGCCTAATGCTGAATGTAGTTTTATTTTGCCTGTAAAGTTTCCCTGGGTGCCTCTCTGCCTGCCCAGAACAGCTCAGGACTGCCAGGCCTCTATGGCTCATACCAAGGTCACCCCTAAGTTCGAACACATTTCAGAAATTACTGGTGCCTTTGCCCAGGTCTCTCAGGGGATTTGAGGCAACAGATATTGTCAAAGCAGTCAAGCACCTACAAACACTGGGTCTGATTCTGCCTTTCATCCAGCAACCAGTGAGCATGAAATGCATGGAGAACCTCAGACACACCAGTGCAGACCCACCCCAGCCTCAGAAATTCCCTCTTGGTTAGCAGAGGCTACCACTGGGGACAGTCTGTGGCACTGCCTACCTGGTTGCTGTTTTGGGTGATGCAGTCTGAGATGTCATTCACAACGTGAGGAGCTCGGTCCAGAGTTCAGTCTAAAGGCTGGCACCGGTAAGTTTGAAACTGAAGCCCCTAACTTTCACACGCTGATGTTTTTTAATGTGCATGGGCTTACTCTGACAATATCTTACCTCCAAATTCATCAAATGGGGACTATATTATTTCTTTAGTTTGTAAAACTCTCAGAGTAAAGTAATAGACTATAAAGTTTTTATATTCTGCTCCAAAGAGGAACTTAAATACATAAAGCAGAATGATGATTAAGATATGAGATTTGTTTAGAATAATTTGTTTGTTTGTTTACTACTTTCATGTCAAAAGGCAGGTAGGTAGTGTTACTTTAAACTGCATTGGACTAAACAATAATGCCCAATTATTATATACTTTCCCACAGGCTGTTTGATCACTATATTAAGAATTCGATTTTACAGTAATTTAAATTTTTTAAAAAAAGTTTTCTGCAGGGTCAGGCCTAAATATATAAATAGAAGCAGTACATGTTCTCCTACGAAAGACAAACAGGTTTCTAGTACAAGTGCATAATTCATCACTCACTGCAACAGCACCTACTGCCCTGCAAATATTATTAATGCTCTTTTTCATAATCTTTGCAAGATTAGGTTAGACAATTATTTTCATGTAAGAAAGTGGAGAACAAAGAGAGACTAAGACTAATTCTGAGTGCCTATCTTGACACCTCTCAATGTCAAGTGTATTTAACGGTTTTATTGCACATACTTAAAGCACTGTTCCCATTATATCTCACTGCAGTGGTGAACACTTTATACAAGCTTTGGCCACAGGTGCCTTAGTTTGGGCATTCACGAAATCAGTAATACAAAATTAATGGCTAAATGGGACTGTCAGTTTGTTTGATTTACTTGGTGTCCCATAGCAACTCTGGTGGCAGAGGCAGAGAGGGAATTCAAAGCAGGCATTCATCCTTGTGACCATTTAACAACCTGCACCAAGCACCTTCCACATTTGGGAATTAACAAGGTACGTTCTGTTTGGACAACAGGTATATTAACAGCACACAGCTGGTGTTCTGATGCAGTATAGTTCCCTGTGTGCCTCAATGAAAAATACCAGAAATATGTCATGAGGAATCATATTCGTTGTGACACTGCCATAATACCTATGAATATAACAAAAGTTCACACAGTTAACCTAAATTCTCAGGATTTTCTTAGTTCCTTTGCATCTCCTACATTTGCAACTACTACCAATTTTTCAACAGCAGTGCTGACTACTAAGAAGAAAAATCCAGGCCTCTCATTTCTCATGGAACTAAACTGTCTCTCTCCTATCACAAGTTTGAGCAACAGGTTTGCACCTACGGCCCTACAACCCAGACCTCCTCTTTAAAAGAGACTGTTGTTAACAACTCTAGAAGTTATCAGACATTCTAAATGAAATATCTGCAATGTATATTTTCTCATTCTTTTCTACAGTGGGCAAAAATGTGAGTTGTGTCCCCTTGTTTGCCTTCCAGAAGCCCTGAGTAATATCACAAGCACTTTAAATAAGCACAATATTCAGCCACACTCAGATAATATTTTAAAAAAAACATCCTGAAGGATTATTTTTAAAATATTAGTAACCTTACTCAAATTCTTAGAATTATTTTGGCAGAAAAAATGCTAAAATATTCCTGAAACTTGTACGGTAAATTCCATGTATTTGTTATAAGTGATCAATAGACTACTCCTCTATAGTTAGTCAAAAGTATTTGCTGTTTAAAACAGCATACTTTTACAAACAATTTGTACATATTGCAACATTTTCTCTTGTCTCTCTCAATATTTCAGCATTTTCTACCTAAAATAAGACAAACAAATTTTAAAAAAAATTGTAATACCAGGTTGCCAGAACAGATAAACGTGATTGGGAAATGAGAACTGTTTCCCATAGAAAGAGAGAGTCATGATATATGCTAAGAAATGTGCAACATATTTAAAACAAATCACAGCTAACTGAAGTCAGGTTATTAACTACAGGGCATGAGAAAATCTTCCTGTCTAAAGCAGCTAAAAATTATCCATCAGAAAAGAAAGTTAGCACTTAAAAAGAAAGGAGAGCTTTTCCTGTCTTGTTAATTCAGAGTGCTTCAAAAAATGTGAATTAGTAACTATGCATAAGGTACAACAGGCAAAATTCTGACAAGAACAACTCTAGACAGCAACACATCTTAATTTCTAGAGAACAGTATGTTCACCAAAATTGTTTCCATTGTGCCAAAGACTAATTTCACCACATAAAAAAACAGAGGAACAGGTTCAAAAGTAATAGAACAGTTCTATTTTGAAATTTTAAAATCACTACTTTTCTCTCGTTGGCTTTTTTTTTTTTTTTTTGCATTAAAATGTAAGTGAAAAGGAGAAGATTAAACAGATGAAGAATGGCAAGGAAAATCCTGCTATAAGTTTTTCACATTATGTGAAATACTTTGGGTTAAACCAAAGGGTTTGTACAATTCTTCAATGCAGGTAGGAGGAATATGGAAAACATTTAGCATTTTGATCATGGAAATAAAAAGTAAAAATCCATTATTTACTCATGTCTAATTGAAAAAATACTGTGGTCCAACTTTCGCTCCTACAGGAATTCACTAATGATAAAGGAAGACCAGAGAGAACTGCAGAGTGTTCTCCCTCTGGCACTAGAAGACACTAAAAACCTTAGTGAGTAGTGCCACAAGCCTGCCAACCTGCATTCCCAGGGAATTAAGGAACTTGACAGCCTGGCAGAAATCAGGATGTTACAGTAAGAAGTTTGCATGCCTGAAGCATGCCATACACCAGCGCCCACCTCTTACTTCAGAATTAAATATGAACTTCTACGTTTGAAGCTTGCTTTTGAAGATATTGTTTTCTATGTCACCTTCTATTTCATGTGTGCAGCCCCTTTGAAACTTTCATTCTTGGAGTGGTGTTACCTTTTTAGAGAAGCATCACTTGCCTGATATCAAGACATTTGTATTCTTTTATTTATTGTTATAGTAAAGTTTACTGATCACAAAAATCCCCTATAATAGCCTGCATTCATTCTGCAAGGCACCTTTTCTTTAAATGTTTAGCCATCTTTACCATGTCTTAAGACCACTCCAATTGCATCATTTGTCTTCCCCTATGCCCTCGGGGAAATCACAGCTCACTGGATGAGAAGTCCTACTCCAAGGAAATAAAGTGTACCTCTGTATTAGCAAGGAAAGGCTTGTGAAAGCAGATGGCTCATTGGGCTCTAAAGCCCAAAAACAACATCCACTGACTTTAACTGACTGACTCCTGTTAACCACAGGGGCTTTCAGACATTCTGGAGACATGAGTGGTCCAGCCTCTGGACTACGGACACCTCCAAGGCAACCTTCACCAATAGCGTCTGCCATGTGTACGGTCCATGTTTTTAGATCACCACTCAACCAGTCATTGTTAGTCAGCTGCACAGGAAGTAAAAAAGAAAAAAAAAAACCAACAAAACTAGTTCTTTAAAGAAAGGGCTGCACTTTGGTCACAGCCACTGATAATTCAGATCATGAGGAGCAGGACAGGATCTTACATTTCTATCTCATGTGCTGTAAAGAAAATAGCTCTCTGAATCTTGAGAACAGCCTGATGCAGAGTTTACAATGGTAAACATTGCTGTATTTCTGTCACAGCATCAGGTACAATAAGGCCAGCTTTGAGGCTGACAAGGGGAGAAGATGCACATATAATCCTAACCCTTGGATGACACCATCTGGTATCACAGATATTGCCTCCCATCTCACCACACCAAACGACTCCCGAAGGTACCCACATGCATGGAGCGCCTTTCCCCAAGCCTGAACACTGTCACATCACACAGGTATGTGCAACCAAAAGAGACTCAAACCTTGCTCTGATTTAGCTGCCCGCTATCACGGCATCTCTCCAAGCAAACACGGCTGATGTCCCAAGGCTGGCATATACCTATTTTGCTAACGTCTAGATGCTCCCTTCTCCTTTCTCCCGTCTTTGATCCATTTTGCTACATGTACTTAAGTCTGAACAGACAGAGCAAATGGCAGTATGGAAATTGAGCAGAAGCCTAATGACAACCATAAATCTTGTTTTCTCAGGCAAGCATGGATTAGGTAACCCTGTATCAACACAGGAATCCACTTCACAATTAAGGATAGTTATCCCTCCTACCTACTTCACACAGAATTAAAAGTAACTTTGTCAGGTGTTTTAAAGAGGCTTAGAGCGCTTTCCCATTATGAAACAGATGTTTCTGCTCATCAACTGGTGTCAGCAAAGCCATCCTGGGAATAATGTCTGTTCTTTAATCCCTTCCTCAAAGCCAGCAGACTCCACAAAAACCACTGTTCTTGGGAGGCCCCTCCAAACATGCTCCAGTCCTTTGTGTGACTATACCCACAGGCTCAGCCCAGCACTGGTACATCTGGGATCTTAAAATGATTTAAAGATCTCAGTTCAGAAAGGGCTTATGCATAAATTTAATTTTAAATACATGTTTAACCTCAAACATGCCTTTACATGTTATGGTTACGGAAGGCCCTAACATTTGAATAGAGCAGCCAGTTACAAATTTTATAAAGGGGGGAAAAAATAGAGTTATGCTCCTTAATTCATCTGTAATACTTCAGCAAGTGACACTCACAGCTGAAAAACATATGCATTGCCTCTGTACTTAAATGCTCCAATTTATTTGATAATCTGAAATCCCTTTAATCGTTATTTTGCTGACTATTTTAGGCACACATATTGTTTTTGCTATTGTTACACATATAAAGATTTGGTCACATCACACGTTTAATACAGCAGATATATGTCTGGACCCAACAGCCTTGGCTGTGAACTCCCTGGGTCATTTCTGCAAACAAGACGTTGCATCTCAGATGGGTTTTTAAATGTGATAAATTCAAAATAAATAATGGTTCACTACGTACACAAACAAGGTACAGGCCAGGTTCCACCAAGAATGTGTTTAAGTTGTTTCACATGTGCACACACCTCCACCAAAGTTTTGTTTGGTGCAAATGCAATAAATTTTACAACATTGATCAGTAAAGGAGAGAGAGAGGTAGCTGTACTGAAATATCAATTCTGCTGCAGTGAACACAGTTAAATGTGATAATGGGAAGAAATTATGGAAGAATGCCTTGTTTCAATCTCCCATTCATTATTCTTGATGGACAATACTCAAAATAGACTGCATGATAATAAAATGTGCTTATTGAATACTGAAGGAACAGCTCATCCTTATAAGATTATTTTACTCCAAACTGAGCAGTCACACACAGCACTGCACTGAGCCATTTTTGAATATAAATAAAACAAAACATGTTTAAGGAACTGAAGAATTTTTTTAAAGCTAGCTGAAACCAAAGAGCATTCAATGACCTGATACTTTCTAAGGAAACACCTTTGCTAGAGATTGGATGGAACTCTTCTTCATAGGAAGCAAACATCTTTGAATCCTCATTCGAGACTGGTTTAACAGACGGGTTAAAATAAGAGAAGCCATCACTAAAGATAAAGTGTATATGAAAGAAATGGTCACTAAGGGAGTTACAGTGGTAGAGAGATGTCTCAGGAAACTAAATCCAAGCACTGCAAGGCCTGAACATTGTTGCAGGGGCAAGGGAAAGAGGCTGTGAACAGAAATAATTTATATTCCTGGATAAAAAACTTACAGCCTGCCAGAGAAAGAAGTGAGAGAAACTTCTGGAGTTCCAGGTGACAGTGGGAAATCAGGAAAATTGAGCAAGGAGATTGCCAGCTATTTTTGGAGGTGTGAAAGAGGGGGAATAGTTATGTGCAGTCCCTTTCTAAATAAACATGACCATGTGGGACAATCATCTAGTTGCCTCATCAATTTCTCACCTCAGCCAAAACAAATGCAACTGCTCCAGCCAAAGGTGCAACAATATATTCTACCAGGAGGCAAAACTGTCATGCAGACATGCTGCAATTTCTAACTTGAGATCATAAAATACTTTGGAAAGTTAATGAGCTGCACTCACATATAAATCCAACCAGTGCTCAGCTGGCATACAATAAAATACTGGCTATGTCACTGACCACAGTGCCATTAAGATTAATTTAGAGTACTTAGAATCTCTATCATCTTGTTGAAATGGCTCAGGGACAGAAAGTGAACATGTTAACAACTAATGTAGAACAAATGTAATTACAGACACCATTTCATAGCCATTTCAGCCAACTAAAACTGCCACAATCTCACCACCACATACTCAGTCATTCTGGTTTGACTCTTCCATTACATCAGCACTACAGTTCATCTCCTCTCACAGCAACCTGCCAGACAGATGTGTCAGCCAACTATGCCAACCATAGGTGAGTAGACTCCAGGTAGCTCAGCTTCCTCACCTGGCCACCCATGAGTTCAGTACTAGAAACAGCATGAGAAAACATTTGTGGAGAGAAGAGAGGACCATGAAAGCCTGGTTACAGATAAATTTGAGTTACTACAGAACTTCAACCTAGGAGCAAGGTTCAAGTTCTTCTGAAGTGCTATTGTAGCAGATTCATTGTCTAAATTGTCGAGATTCCCCAGGAGTTAAAGCTCCTTCCAGTCCTTTGTAAGTGGTGAAAAATCAGCATAGCTTTAAGTAAGAATGCACAAAGATTTACATTATTTACCTATGACATATAAAAGTTCTGTATCACAACCCCAGTGGTAAGATGAGGTGAATGAGGTGAAAAGAATGGCTTTTTCCTCCAGAAAAAGTATCTGCAGTAGATGTATACCAACAGTTAACACCAATTTTGATTTCCTTTGGTTGGGCTGGGATCAGACTTAATTCTCTTATTTCCAAGTACTATTTATTCCCTATATTATAGTCAAAGCATTCATATCATGCATCATTCATAAATATTTCACCTATTCTTGGTTAAAAAAAGAAGAGTTACAGAAGTACACAAGTTTAAAGTGCTAACAAGTAGTCTACAATGTTTAGCAGCCCTATAGCATGCCCATTTCACCTGGCTAGAGACTGCTGTGTCACTAGCACACAGATGTTACCTTAGAGTGATTCCACTTGAAATGGCAATATAAAAACATTGTAACTGCTTATTTATATTTTGGCATTGTCTAGAGAGAGTCAATATGACAGCAAAATTCCCCTGTGCTTAGTCAACTACATAAATATGAGTGAGAGATATTTGTTATTCTCAGTCTTTCTGCCTAAAAAGCAATAGGCGAAACATGGGGAAAATGAACTGTTATCATCATTCTAAAAATGAAAGTTATCAAAAGATGAGCTTAATATCAGGAAGAAAGTCAAAAAGAAGAGCCAGAAATAAAACTTGAATATCACTACCCCAAACTGATAAATCATCTTTTCAACATAAATCAACAAATTATTATTCCTAAACATATTTTATGAAAAACACCACCTTTTCTATCACAAATTTAAAAAAAAAAATAATCCTGTTTTCAGGTTCCTCAGTCACAACATGTTTTTCAAAACCCAAACCTAAACTTTAGTCCAAACTGTAGACCTTTATCCCTACAATTGCTTAACTTAGAAGGCATTCTGAACACTGAAGTTTCCCATATTGACTCATGTCTAAGAGCAACCAGCCCATTCCCATAACAGCTTCTCTCCAGGGGCTACCATGCTGAGGCTTATTTAGCTTTGTTTAAAGGCAAAGGTTATTTTATTATTCACTTAAAAATAATTATGTTAAGAGATGTCAACACAGTGGTCACCTACAAAACAGCTATTGAGTAAAGTGATGTACCTGTCCAGAGTGTAACAAAAAAAGCTGGGAGGAAATAGAGACAGACTGTACATCACAAACCAAAGGTGAATGCAAGAGCATGTCAGTACTCTCATGTTTCACATGAAATCTGCACACCCATAGGGGAAACCATAGTCTGGTAGATATACATTTCATCCTACCCATCATATGTTTGCAGTAATCCTGATCAGTATCAGGAAAAAAAAATCTGCGGCAAATAAAGGGAACCACAGAGAAAATACAGTCACAAGAAAAGCAAAGCAGGAGCACAGCTCACCTGTGTGCTCAAAAGCATTTACTCTGCACTGCTTTATAACAGCAGCGATAAGCAAGAGGAACACAGCAAAGTATCTTGTGAGTTACATGTAAACTTAATAGAAAAACTGTTGGCAAGGTAAACAGATTAGTGCTGTAAGGTGCTGAGTTTTAAGGTACCCTTTAAAGCTTGCTGGCATTGAGGACACACAGCACTTCATAGACAAGTCTGCACTGTGCTGCATTGAGCTGGATTTTTTTGTGAAAAATCGTACCTAGCCCTTTGAAGGAAGAAAAATATGCACATGGGAAATGGTGTGCTCTGACTGGTATAAAATCCACAGCACAACCAAAAACAGGTTACACCAATATGAGTAGCAATCATATTAACAGTGAGAACTCCTTCAGGCTAAAAGGAGCAAAGAGAAACAATTAGGCCAGTGAAACTAAAAACCATAAACCATGAAAGAGGGAATCAAGAAATCAAGTTTTTTGTGTGGACAAACACTAAAATCCCCTAAAAAGCTTCACTAAGAGGTCTTGCTCTCACTCGCAACTAATGTTTCAAACATTGTTAAAAATCTCCAAATTGACAGCGCAATATAAAAACAAAACAAAAAAAAGCTAAATGCACTAATAACATTCAAATACTTTTGCTCAACTAGCCTCTGACAAAACCATGGGCAAATTAAGAGAGAGGTAGTTACCTATCAATTACATCTCTAACCGGAGGGATTTCAGCCCCTTTCTGAGAACACTAATCTCAGTGTAAAACACAGAGATGAAAAAGACGAAAAAAATTAAAAGGCAAAGTACAATTATAAATAGAGAAAACAAAATAGAAGGGCTGAATCAATTAGAAAATTATTGTGTCAGGACTCCCATCTGAGAAAGTTCAAGGCCACAGCCAGGAAACAAAGTAATTTACCACCTGACCACCAGCCAGCAGAGACACAGATAAGTGGCAAACCCAAGTTTTTGCACCAAAACACAGATGAAGCTGCAAAATTCAAGTACCCTGACATGTACAAACTTAAGCAAATAATTTCGATAATTCTGAAGCATGCTGGTGTTACTCTACAGAATGCACATTAATGTAATACATGAATTGTTTAAATTAAAATACTATAAAATGTTTAACTGCAGGGTTATTAACCATATTCTTTCCAATATATGAAATGCTCAGATGTTTATGATTATGAAAAATATTTTTGCACATTTTATCATTCAAATTACTTTCCTCATCTTAAAACTTGCACTACTCAGGACATATTTCCCATCAGAAGGATGCAAGTTAATCAGTAATGTCCTCTGCATGCCGACAGAAAAGGTCAATTTGCTAACAATGCTTTCTCATCAATCACGGCTCAAACACCACATGTGGTTTACACCCAAGCAGCCAGCCAGTCAGCTAAGCAGCTGAGGTTAAACTAGGTCTGGATGACTATCATACAAGTTTCCTAAAACAAAACAATTTGCTGAAAGTTGACCTCTTCATTCATATCAACGTGCTGGTTAGCATTAGATTAAACTAGAGCGTTTAAGACAAGATCAATTATAAGAAGAAACAGGAATAAAACCCTTTCTTACAAAGAAGTCAAGGCCATTCTTTCCCCAGGAAGCTAACTAGTGCAAAGCAACAACATGGTCCAACGGATTATGGGAAGATGAAAAGAAGAGGAAAAAAGTGGTCACATCGAGGCAAAACTGAACTTCCACTAAAGGTTTAAGTCTTAAATAGCATGTCAGTTAAGGAAATAAAAAGACAAAAGCATTTTTACCACCATCATTACTTCAGTTCCTAGCATATAGAATGGACTGCACAGATGTGTTTCTTTGCTGACAGTGGAGCAGATCACTGTTGTTTGAACAGTCCTTCCTTCTCTTTTTCTAGCTGATGAAGAAAGCTTTTCCTTTGCTCAGCTTCCAGCTGACATTCACATCAATAGAACAGCTCCATTAGTCTCTCTCTTTTTAACACTTTCTTAGAGTCTGAGATAGCATTCCCTCTCATGAGACTGACTGCACAGTGCAAGGTATACCTTTATTTGCTCTCACCATATCTCTACCTACAGCATAAACTGTGTCTGCAACTGGAGGATCTGCAGATTAATAATCATTAAAAACAATTACTATGGGAATATCAACAGTGCATGGGCAGCAAAAGCATTTGTGCACTTTAGCAAGTAGACACCAAAAATGTAAAATCTTTTGGAAACTTCCACAAGATAAAAACACTGGAAAGGATAAAACAGCACCTTGCAAGGAAGGTTCCTCTAAGTTTAACATATCAGAACAGGGCCTCAAACACCTTCCTCCCCAAGGTTTCTGGTGCTTGAGTGTTGTTGGCAGGACAATGAAAGACAAGATCTGTCCTGCAGTTCATATATTCTTAATATATGCAACAAAGCACTACCACTAAGGGAAGCTTCTAAAGAAAACATTTCTATAAATATAATTGACTAATACTCTTCTGCCAGTTTCACCTAAAGCTCTCAAGTAAAGGCTACTGCCTCTAAAATATCTGCTATACTTATCCCATTAGAGTCTTCAAAGCTGCCATTTTCTGTGAGGAAGAGGAACGGGGGTGGGGGGAAAGATGAGGGAATAAAAAAGAAATCCCAGAGAGAAGTATTGCTGCTGGATTGTATGCTTACAGTGTTGATTGACTCCTTCATAAATGGAAGGCCAAAGCTCAAAATGCTCCCTGGTTCAAGGACCAGTCAATCTCATCAACAGCAACCCAAGGGATTAAGGCTACAAGACAGCCAACTTCAGCTGCTGTACTTCAGGACCTCCCGAACACTACCCAGCCCAACCACCTCTACGCATTACATTGCAAATCCAAACAGGTTTCTTGACTTTTACTGCATTTTACCATTGCCCAGCTTCCTCATTAATTATTAAAACAGTAATTAGGGAACTTTACCTGGTTTTTTTCCTCACAAAATGAAAGAGCCTCATTTACTGGCACCAAAAAAAAACCAAACTAACCACAAGATCACTGCAGGCCTGTAGGTGGTGAGCTCAGATAATGACAAGCTTTTGAAGGAGAAGACACATGTGAGCAACCTCAGCAGCAGCCTGACCTTGCTCGTGAGGAGAGCTCCCCTCAGCAGCAGAGCATGGCACAGAGGAGCTGGCAGGCACACTGGCATCACTGCATGTTACAATCCAGCACTGCTCAGAGACACATGTAAGGCAGAGGCAGAGCCATGTCTGAGCTAATAAACTTTGACTCCCAACACAGCAAACGACCTGGGACACGATGCTCTGCTGACAATGCTATCCCACTCTCCATTCTAGATCTCATTAAGGGATCCTCATGCTTGTACTTGCACTGTACTCCACTGAGAATTACTCATCTCTCCCTAAAAAGAGCAGATGAGCTTCATTCATTTTACGCCAACACAGGAATGGGGTCAAGTATGAGCTGTGCAACAGCTGTAAGTCAGCTGAACAACCATCATTCTCCACATTCTTCTCCATTATTTTCCATATCTGGACACTGTAACATAAACTCTTAAGCAGCAGCAAAGCCCACTCCAATGATCTTCTCTGACCCACGTTTCACTGATGCGCACTCTGCAAAGCACAATCATTTAAAACTCTTGAGAACTGATTCTTGTTTGAATGTTGACTTTTACTGTCATTTGTGCTGAGATGGCTAAGGGCTTTTCAGACTCTTGAGCAGTAGGAATCCTGAAAACATTATGAATATTTAAAAAACACAGTTTAATAGGTGGTGGCCTTTGAGCTCAAAAAAACAAAAGCATCTTCATCACACTCAAGAAAGTGCAGATATTTTGGAACAAACTCCAAATCCTAGGTCAATGAGGGCTTAGGAATTACAGAAATAGATCAATTTACAAGGCTGTTCACATAAGCAAGCCAGTATGCAGAGTAAGGAAAAGATGTGATAACACTTCATGCCATTTTGGTCCTCCAGTTTCAGAAGAAAATTGAGGTAAGAAAGCAAATACAAGTTTAAGGGATTGTCCACACTGAACACTGCAATGTTTGAAGAGTTGATCTGCAATGCATTTAGTCCCACATTATACAGCATAATCACAACTATACAGTCTCTCTAATTAAATCAGTGGTATTTCTAGACCTGACCTTAGTGGCTATGTTACCTACCCCTCCCAGTTTATATACAGGCAGCTCTCCCAGCTATACATTGCACTGCATTCATACAAACATATTCAAGGTCTTAAAACCTACAACAATCAATATCAACACAAATATTTATAAAGTAAAGGAATGCATGAAACAATACCATGGGAATGTTTCTGACTCCTGTGATAAGAGTTATCAACAAATTAAGATCATTCTGTGGACACAAAGCCAGAGTTCCAAATAGGATTGTATTTTGTAACCTAATCTGAAAAGAAAAAGGAGCTCTGGTTCTGAAGTTTCCTGTGCACTTGTGGATTTCGATATTCATTTACTGAAATGAAGAAGCTAGAGAGGAACAACCCAGAAAACAAATGTATTTTCAGCTGTACAAGGTGTTTAGAGGCCATTTGCAGTAATTTTGAGTCATCATAAACAGCCAATAGCATATTATAATACTATGAAATGCTATCCAGAATGTTGGATTTTAACTGGGAGGGAAGGGATTTCATTATTGCTATTATTATGATTATTATATTACTACACTGCAAATAGGTACTGTGGAGACACAGCATCCATGATTACAGAGTCTGTGGTTCCATAGTCAGCTATTCAAGAAGAAAATTCCAGCTTGCAAACAGTTTGCAGATGTTCAAGTCTTCATTAAAAATACATTGTCAGACCCAATCGGGAGCAAAATGCAAGTTTGCAGAAGTCTTTCGAAGTTGTTGTGGATTCCTTTTTGTGTTTTGATTCCAGTGTAGGCACATTCTAAAATGAATTCTGTTTCCATTATGAGTTTACCACAAACAGTACAGCACTGTGCAAATGCATAATAACTTGAAAAATTAATACTATTTGAAAATAAAACAGAAAATGCACTTTTATTATTTCTTTTGATAAAATGAAATTGGTAAGTTTGCCAAAATTATGTCTTTTACCACTACTACTTTCAATTGCAGTGTAACTTGGTCACATAGATACCATTACTTCAATCTGTAACCCTCAGTGGTAACTCTGCTTTCACCACCCTGAGGTCCAGCTGCCTGCATGCCAAGGTCCATCTCTGGTATTGCCTGGCTGTGAAACGACTGAAAAAGACCTGCAATGAAGTCTGGTATTGCCTAGCTGTGTAACGACTGAAAAAGACCTGCAATGAAGTCTGTAACTTTCATAACAACATGAAAGTTACAGAGTTTAAGATTACTGAGACATCATCATTAGGCCAAAGACTCAAGAAGAAAATCCCAACACAACGGTATAAAATCAGAGCATGATTAGCTGGCCCCACTACGAAACACCACCTCCCGTCATCACCACCAACAGTGCTGACAGAGCTGGTGGAAGATGGCAGCTCAGCAACTCTGAACCACACTGGACAATCCTACACAGCCAATGCCTCCCAGGCCAGCAAGGATTGTGAGCAGTGGTGAGGGTACCAACAAAGGGCCTAGCAGCTCATTAACTCTTAGGTATCTTTGTGTGCATTATCAAACAAATAACTGCTTTTCACTTTTAAGATTAATATATTCTATATGCAGAATCTTTTCTATACCCAGCCCAAACAACCAAAGAGTGGTTGAAACAGGCTTTACCTTGGCAACAACAAAATCCATTAGTGGCAAAGCCAATAACTGAAGAGGCACTAAACGTATAAGTCACACCCATTCTTAGGATTTTATAGAATCAGAACATCTATTTCTCCTGCAATCAACTAATAACAAAGTAATTTTTCTTTATATAAATACAAGAATAAAATACAAAAGGCATGTACTTTAAAACACTGTCTGGGGTTAGCCATACTGGGCAATTGTGCGTTGCCAAGCACTGATTTGATTTTCATTACACTGCACTGATGGCGAAGTCATTTATCTTTTCTGCTCCCAGTCTCCTTTTATCTTTTCTGTATGCTTCTGTACTTTTCCTCTATCCTGCAGTGTTGCTGAATGCTGATGAGCAGAAAATGGTACAAAGCCACAGACAATCTCTTTCAGATTAAAAGTTCAGGTACGGAAGGTCCAACTATTTTCCATTTTGGAGTTTCCAAAGAAGCTGTATATTTGGCATTGTCCAGGTATATAAAGATCCATTACATACTTCAGTGGCTGTCCTCCTCCAGAATAGACAGACTTTCCAACAATGAATGATGTTTCAGTCACACTTCTAATATGCTTCCCCTAAGAAATTATACTCCTGTCACTGAAGTCTTGGATATTTAAACAAATAAAAAAGAAAAAAAAATGGAAAAGCAGTTTTCCACATACCAGAGCCATGATTTTTTTCATATTTCTTGTATTTGACTTGTTATATTTGTAGATTACTAGCATTCCATAAAAATTAGGAAAAATGGCAATATGAAGAAAAAATCTTCCTTCCCTTATGGTACTTATCCTTTACATGTTAGCATCTCACCAGTGATGTGCATACAATTGACTTTATCAATTCACCAACTGAATTTACCGTTTTTGGTTTGTTAGTATTGAATCAAGATTGCCTTAACCCTGTTTCTCACCAAAAAAAACCCTAAGTATTTGAAATCATGAGAGACAATAAATGCCTCTTGAAATAAAGTGGAATGGAATGAAGACTTGTTCAAAAAACAAATGTAACAGAAATACAGTCAAAACACTATAGCTGATGCTTCGCAAAGCAGACACTTCAGTTGCATTTCAGATCCCAGAGGTGTCTATGTTGTGCATGTCTGTACACAAGATGGTATCTGTACCTCCGCTGTCAGGCAATGGCAGACCATTCAATAGAGTTAATAGAGCCTAAAGAGAGATTCAGCATACTACTGAACAGATACACTGGCTAAAATGCACTCAGAAGAGTTGAAGATGTTGGTCAATCAGCACAGCAACTGCAATTGCTAATTTTACTAGACTTCGCACACAGCAGTGACCTAGACCATAATTAGCCATGACTTCTAACAACAACCTTATATTCTCTATTCACCTGTTTGGGCATATATATTATTACACTATCACCACCTTTTTCAGCAAGACATTTTAGTAAATTTCCATAAAAGTTCTGTGCCACAAAACAGAACACGAAATTGCCACCTTCTTGTTAGTCATGAAGAAGAGTTTCTGCCACACCAGCAGAGACAAGCAATAAGGAATGTGTCCAGAACCAATGCCAAAAAATAAGCAGAGAAGTGTTCAGTCTATGCATAATTATTCAGAACAGTCATATGTACAAAATGCTGCAGGTGAATTGCATGACAGTAAGTAGCTGGTTGGTAAAACAGCAGAAGAAATTTAACATCAGTAAGTGCAAAGAAATGTAAACAGGAAAACATAACCATAACTGTGAAAACACATTAGTAGTTTAACTCAGGGAAGAATTCCTGAGAATCACTGTGGCCAGCTCTCTGAAAACGTCAGCTCAGTGCTCAGCAAATATTCAACAGGCAAACAGAAAGTTACAACTGATTAAGGAAAGAAAAAACCCAAAAAATTATTATGCCTCAGAACAAACTCAAGCATATAAACTTCGAGCAGTGCAGGCAGTTGTGGCACCACCCCTCTCTCCTCCTCAGTGTTTGAAACATGCACTGCAGAACTTAAAATGCATGGAGAAAGGTGATAAGAATAAGAAGAGATGGGAAGTGAATCCCATGCAAAGAGAGATTAAGTACTTTTGAGTTCTGAAAAAGGACAGCTAAACTATCTATAGACTCAGGACTGGTACACAGCAAATGGAGAACAACCAGTCACTGATCATCACAGAAAAAGAAGAAAGCAGCCAACGAAAATGTGGAACAAATGCATTTAAGTAAATGAGACATATGAGTAAAATACAGATCTTATTGCCACCAATTGTCAGAGCATGAAGCAACAGCTTCCAATGCAGATAATGCACATTCACAGAGAGCAGCTCCTTTGGCAGCTATTAAGGCAGTGGCTCATGTACATCTCCAGGTCAGAGTCACTGACAAACTAGAGTTTAGGAGTAATACTCCACTGATTGTCTTCTCTAAACTGGTCTCCATATAGGACATAGTAAAATATTTTCCTCTGTGACTGTTCTTACATTAAGTGTGTTGTTTTTTTAATAAATATTGGGGGGAAAAAAATCTCTGTGTAAACTAATATGATTCAAAGACCAGCTCTGGTTGTGGGTCCCTTGAACTGTGCCTCTTCCTTGTGGATAACAGGACCTTTTCTTTTAACTATAGTGACCAACACAGCTAGACTCCAGAAAATAACTGGTAACAGGTTCTTAATAACCAGGAAGGTGAGATCGAGAAATGGTAACATCTCACTCCTCTGAAGGATCTTGCTTGTAATTCACACATACCAAGCACTGGCATAAACTTGTCCACCTGGGCAATAATGACAGCAGCTTAGATGTGAAAGACTCATGGTTAAAGGGATGCTTCACAAAGTTAGAGAGTTATGGTTAGAGTCATATTTCTCAATGACACCTCCATGAGCCATTGAGAGTGGCAAAATACCTTCACAAAGTTTTGTATTGTCCTTTCTCCACATTTATGATGGCATATCACTAAAAAGGACAGTTGTGTATTTCCTCTTCCTCTCCGGCTAGACCCATGGACTACCCACACATTGGACGAGGTGGTTCAGTCAAAAGGTTATTAATTTCTTTTTAGTTTCTCATTGGATAATTGCAGGCTCACTGTCCAACCACAGATCACTAGACTTGACAGAAATGACACAGCAGAGTGTGCAGGCAAGGGAGGGGAAGGAAGGACACAAGTCTGTTCAGGAGCAGTTGCTTTCAGCTACACTGCTTTACTCACAATGCTAAAATGCAATCTGTGGTTCAGCAGCACTATTTGACCTTAGCCTGCTGAATGGAAAACACACAATTCCTTGGACCTGAAAGACAGTAAGTCTGAAGTGACTAGAAGACACAAATTAGTCACCAAAAAAGAAAGAAAAGGACATGAAAATCTGTGGTTAAAGGTTGTCAGGTAGAGCAGAGCTTGTCCAAGTTCAGGTGACAGAACTCAATAAATACAGAAAAGCACTTCAACTTGTAAGTGTTGATTGTAATTACTACAACAGTTCAGCTTAATGAAAACATCTCAGCATCAGTAAATCATGTCTGCATTTGAGAGGAAGCATCTTTTGGAGCAGATAGATTCTGCTGGGAAATCAGTTTTGTTCTTTCTGGACTTCCTCATGTAGGTACTGCAAGGTGTCACTGTACTGATGAGATCAGTTATGGAACAGAATGTGTAATTAAATGTATTTAAATAATCCAAATGCTGCTAAAGCACAAATGTACATACAAAACAGCACTCAGGATATTTGTTCTTAGCCATCAACCCCTGAATAACAGAACTGTGAAGCCAGGCAACTCTACATTACCAGCTGCACTATGATTCACGGATCCTTTTTATCCTCACAATACTTCATGGTAGTATAATCACTCCTAGTCATGTGTGATTCATCAAAGTATTTTGTAGTAAAGACAAATGTTATAATATGCCCTATTGTAACCATGCAAATTACTTATCTTCATTTCCATACCTAAATTATGCTTTCGCTGAACTTTTTCTGCTGCTCAAGCAGCTCTCATATTCCAAGCTAGTTAAGCATTTCAAAGTTGTTTCATAGCAAGGAATCCCAAGTTTTCTGAGAGGTGGCCTTCTTCATCCCCTTTCATTTTCTCAAGCCTCTTTATGCTTTATGTATCACTGTTTTGAAAAGGTCTGCACTAGATTCTTAACTCTAAGCTCCCACCCTATCTCCTCTGTATGCCTCACATGCTTCCTGTGGACAGGAGTTAACGTAAGCTCATCGGCAGACCAACCACACAGTACTTGCCGCAGCAACTCTGAATGTCAGGTCTTCTGTGGATCATCACAAGCCAAGCAGTAAAGAGGCACAAGGAAAAGTTTCAAACTTCCTTCTTCTACAAGATACATATTCCCAAGGGATTCTTCCGTCAGCTCTCTTGGGGCCTATTAACTTAAATATACTTATTGCTATGCTTTCCACAAGAAATGTAATATTTTTAAGTAGGATAGTTAATACAGTCTATTTCCTGATCCTCTGCCGATTAAAACCTTTTTTTAAAGTGATGGTCAGGGTCAGCAAGCGACTGCAGTGACATTTTAGAATGGCTCATATTAACTGTCTAAATTTCCACTTCAGACCTAATGGTCTTGGCTCAAGAATAAACATTAAACAGCCCCAGAGGAAGTAAAATAAAACACACGTACAAACCACCACTCCATATTTCACAGTTATAACAAGAGAGCACAATAAAGATTGAATACAACGTGAGCATGGCATGATAAGAAACTTCCAAAGAAGGGCAGAATGCTACCACTACCTCTGCTGGTGCTTATTCCAGAAAGGTTTAAAGTATAGTAAAAGTATGTATAGTAAAAGTACTGTGGAGTGAAATAAATCAGCTATTCCCTGTGATCACTCTCTTCTTTTACTTTAGAGCTGCATATCCAACATTTCAAACATATGACTTTGCTAAGGAATAAAAAGCAAAGGTTAATGATCAGAAGAAAGCCAAGTTTGGGCATCAGTCCCCTTCCATCCCCCAAACCCAGTTAGCAGAATTTCAGTAATATGAGAAAAATTATTCCTTTAGTCTTGTGGGAGGAAAAAAAAATGTATGTCATCTCTGATGTAGCAGTAGCCAAAAATCTAAGTATTTATGAATACATATGCATTCATATATATGACTTTGAATGAAGCAGTACATGTTATCACTCATTGACATTCCCACATACAGATTTGGGCTTCTATCTGAAAAACAGATATCTATCTAACAGACAAAAAAACTAAGACTATCAAACTTGCTCATCAGGTATAAATCTGTTTCCCTTTTTTGACATGGTATTTCAAGTGCAACAACAAACTTACAACAACATTATCAAATGTTAAACATATAGGAACTCTCTTCAGTAAAACAAACACAGCATGATGTATTGTTGTTCAACAATGGGCGGCAATTTACTTAGCCAGGGGATTGAAGAGCTCCAAGAAACACGTGGTGTGCAAATGATTCAGTAGGTATACTTTCTTGAAGTTATTCCACTGGAATCCACTTCCCTTCTTTCTCCTCCACCTTTTATTCCCTTTTATCTTTATTAACTGAGGTATTACTTGCCGTCCTGATGATATCAACTCTTAACTGAGCTGCTGTGATTACCAAACCATCACCACACTTGGGAACAGAAGGGTGAGAGGGGAAAAAGTGTGGGTACCCTCAGAGGTACATGCTAATAACCACCTTTTGCTTCTTATTCTTTCCCCCACACAGTCATTTCAAATAAATAAAATATTAGTCTTCTTGTTCTGTCCCACATTGCCACACAGCGCCACTGCACACTGTGAAACAAAATGCATTGCTAAACATTTTTCATGATAATCCACTGTGGGATAACTTTTTTTAATAAACTTTAGGTCATTTACCCTTCAAAGAGAAACATAATCTGCTTTCAAATTATGCTGTTCCAAATACAAAGATAACATGCTCAGTTCTCATTTCTAACTGCTCTTGCTATGTCTCAACAGCATGCAGCAGCCAGAAAGCTGCCAGGCAGGAGCAGCAGAGGATCTCCTAGGGGTACCATTCAGTGGAACCAGGCCAACAGAGCTGGTTCTCTGGCACCTGTCCCCACACCAGTGCAGGAGAGGGGTACCAGGGGATGGGGCCACGTGCCGAGCTCGAGCAGTTGGACAGACACAGCAAACAGTACAAGCTGGAATAAACTCGAGAATGAGGGCATTGCCTGCAAGGCAATCAGTCAGCCTAGCTATTCCACTGCTGCAGAGTTTGCCCTGTGCAAACACCACCCTTGAAGAGTAGCAGGAAAGGACATGCAAAGCCATGGAGGCTAGACCTGGGAAAAGAACATTTATAGATTCATAGAAAATGCTGCGATGGAAGGGACCCATCAGGATCATCGAGTCCAACTCCTGGCTTTGCACAGCACCAGCCCCAAGAATCACACCATGTGCCTGAAAGCATTGTCCAAACACTTCTGGAACTGACAGGCTTGGTGCTGTGACCACTTCTCTGGGGAGCCTGTTCCACTGTTCAAGCACACTCTGGGTGAAAAATCTTTTCCTGATATCCAACCTAAACCTCCCCAGCTCAGATTCATGACATTTTTCTGAGTCCTGTCACTGGTCACAAGAGGGAAGAGATCAGTACCTGCCCCTCTACTTCCTCTCATGAGGACATTGAAGACACAATGAGGTCTCCCCTCAGTCTCCTCCAGGCTGAACAGACCAAGTGACCTCGGCCACTCCTCATAAGGCTTCCTCTCAAGGCCTTTCACCATCCTTGTTGCCCTTCTTTGGACACGCTCTAATAGCTTAGTATCTTTGTTATACTGTGGCACCCAAAACTGCCCCCAGCACTGGAAGTGAGGTTGCCCCAGGTCAGAGCAGAGCAGGACAATCCCCTCCCTTGCCCAGCTGGCAATGCTGTGCCTGATGCCCCCAGGACAGGGTTGGCCCTCCTCGCTGTCAGGGCACTGCTGACTCCTGTGCAACTTTCCCTTAACCAGGATCCCCAGATCTCTTTCCATGGCACTGCTCTCCAGCTTCTTGCTCTCTTCTGGAACCTGATTAAAAAAACCTTCAGAAAAGCTACCTGAAGTGTGAAAGCACCCCACTGGAAGAGCAGAAGAGTTTTGTCTACTCTGCAGATACCTTAGCAGAAAATCAAATTGACTAGGTATTCTACTAGTGAAAATGGGGGTTAACATCATGAACCTCCAGGCAGCAAAAAATACTGGGGCAAAGGCAAAAATAAGATGGCATTTTTGCAGGTTTCCCAACATGAAAACAACAGGTCAAGGCAAGCCCAAAAGGTGAACATTACAGACATCTGACCGTCTGTCCCCGAAAAGGAGGGGTTGGACTGGCAACAGTCACAAACATCTCAAATAAGTGGTTACTCTCCCACCACTGGCTATAAAAATTGGGAACAAACAGGCTAAATTACTTGTTCCTGTATGAAATATATGATTAAAATTTACCTAAACCCTGGAGGAGACACTGGTCTATAAATAAATAAAAGCACACATCAGTCTCCTCCATCAACAAATACTGTATCTGTCACTCAACTAGATGTCAACTAAGTCACCTGCCTCTGTAATCCGTTTTCATTGCACAGAGTACAGTTACTATGGTAGGTATGCAGGAAAACACTGGCTTGACTGACAGATGTTCCGGGTGGTGCAGGAATGTGTTCACCTTTACGTTGTTCTGGAGCAAAATGCCTCCTACAGATTATCTGCAACTTCGTCTTTGCTTTTATAGCAAGAGCATGACTCTTACGGAAACACGCTGATAGACTCTCGCTACTTCCTTGGATGTCAGAAAGCAGAATTCATGTCGATGCCAAAGACAGACCTTAAGGACTAATTTAATGAAGTCAAATATGACAGCACAACATAAGAAGCATAAGGAAACATGAAACAACATAGTACAAAAAGCAGAGTGCAGGTGGAGTGCTCAGTCTTGACTATGAGTTGCATTGTCACAGCACATACTACTAAGCATATGCTCATTAGCACATCAAAAGGAAGGGAAAGATTCTCTTCTCTTACATCTCTCTCCTTTCCCTGCTTGTAATGTGGGAAGTAGGAGGAACTGCAGGCACTTCCCTCTACTCTCCTCTGGGCAAATGGCAGGGAAGAAGTGGGAAATACTGTCTCAGACCTTTCTTTCCTTTCATTAGCCAGCAGAGACCCCAGATGAAGCAGCTACAGGCTGAACTGCTCTTGAATGTACAGAATTACAACTAGGATGCTGTTCTGACAACCATCAGGCCAGGAATCATGCGCTGCCTCTCTCTCCTCACTGTTATTGCAGGCAAGCCATAATTCTACAAAATAGCCACAAATTAAGAAACTGATCTGTGCTTTTTGACAGTCTTCTTGGTACCAGATACAAAGTACACCACTGCCCCCAGATACAGGTGATCTTCCTAGCCTGAAACAAAACAAAACAATGTTTCCAAATTCAAGTATTTCAATTCAACAGTATTATTTGCAGAGCTGACCTGGGCGTTTACATTAGTAAAACAAATACCACATTTAAATACAGCATGTTTTACAAGTGCTGACGGAGAGCAATTTTTAAAAGGAGTAAGCACAATAAATGTACAGCGTTTTCCTAGTGCATTCGACTTGCAAATTCAACCAGAAATCAATAACAATGGATTGCAATTTTGCAATTTATGTTTTTAACAGATTCCCTGGCATATTCAGTTTAGCATGGATGCTGATCACATAGGTTTTTGTTTGTTTGTAGCATGTTTTGTAGCTATAGTATTTAAAAATTAATAAACTAGAAGTCATTTTCAATCTACAAACCTGAAACAGAATGGGTAAACAAATATTGATGCGGTGAATCTGAAAAAGCTACAATTTCTTTGGATCCCTATTGTGTTCTAATACAGCTTCCCACTTAAAATAATTCACAGTAGTAAGCACTGAACTGAGTAAAAGGTACTTGCAGAACTAGCCTTACTATAGAGAAAATTCCATACAAGCAAAAGAAAACACAAACACACCTATCCAAATCCCTGTGTGCTTTTTTAGCTCAACGTAATTGCATATTTCCCAACACATTCTTTCTAATATGCATTTTATTTTTAACTGTTTGATGAAAGTTGTTCTGAAGGAGGCAAGACTGGTACAGTAGAAATAAAAAGCAAAAATGAATGGGCATCACTATGAGATTAAAGGACATAAAAAGATTAAACATTACAAGTCTGCATCGTACCAGGCTTCAGAAATATGCCTGGTGCTTCCTGTGTTAGCTGTTACCTGTTTATCAGATAAACGTGTGGCCTCCCAGTGGTGAGTGATGGGCTGACAAAAGTTACTTTGCTGGGTTTCAAAAGTAGAGCACAACTCTGAAGCTGGACTTGAACTCAGATTGCAGAGGAAGAAAATTTTAATTGAGGACCAATTCTACTTTTGATAGCAAAATCATTCTGCTGTAACCAATATGCTCATCCACAAAGAATTATCTCATGTATAATTGCTTCAATACTGATTAATAAATAATAACTGATGAAGAGACTCTGCTGGCAGTTACTAACCACCAGCTGAAGAGAGGGCCTAAGGAAAAGCCTCAGGCCTTTAACCCAGGTAGTCATTAGCTGACAGAAATTTCCTGGTCTTGAGGTCATTGCTACTATTAGATAAAAATATTAATACATTTTTCAAATGCAAAATAATTTTATAAAAGTTACAGGCTGAACTGCATAGTAAGTGCATCGTTATTTTATACAGGACTAGTATTTTCAGTTTTTTCCAGTGAATAAAAATGACAAAACTCACTGGCAAAAAAGTTATTCTGCTATACGACTTGTTTTTTGGTTTTTTTTTTTTTTCTTTTTTTAGACTATTGCAGTGCAAGTCAGCTCTTTAGTCACCTCAGACTGATCACCACACTTCAGAAAAGGCAATACCCAATACAGCTGTCCAGCTGGAAGCACTGTACTACACCCAGTCATCTGGTCCTAAGGACATGGATAAAACCATGGTCCCATGCTGGAACTAAACCAACATGAGCTGCACTAACATTGCACATGCACTGATTCTGACCTAAATCTGCTCATGTGACTCCATTCACTAGCTCTTCCTGGACAAAAAGGATGTTTCACTTGTGCAGAATCAAGCAACTATTACTGCATGGGTCCCATTTTTGAGACCACTGTATCTTTTTGAGTTATATTAAGCCAAACTGAGTCAGCCCCCCAAGCACATGCCTGAGATAATTCAATGCCAAGACCTTTATGCAGCCTCTCTGCAAGCCAGAAAGCACTATGGAAACAGTAATTATCTTTCCTTTAGCCAAATTATTACACCTCCTCCTCACTGGGCAGGATAAGACTTAAATGTACTCCAAAGCTTGTGAACTCTAATTATATCTTAGATAAAGTAACAACACAAAAGCAGTGCAGTAAAGATTGACCTTATTCTGGTATAACTCTTACCATAAGATCTTTCTTAGCCTTAAGGTCTTTGTCTGTGTCATGAAAAAATACTCAGTCCTGATGACCCTACAATAACATTTAACACAGCTGAAACCAGGATGCACCTGCTTGTAGAGGTCTCCTCAAAATGGTCAGCCACACACTGCCAGTCCTGCAAAACGTGCTGCAACCACTTTGGAATAGAAGCAGGAGCAGGAAAAGTGAAACCCTACAAAATTCTTTTTGGGGTACTGCCTTCCTTCAGCATTCCTCCTCCCACTCACCACCACCCAGCTAAATAGGCACTTTCTTTCACAGCTGCTCATTCCCATCTGCTCTGCTACTGTCTGCACTTGTCCCTTTAGCCCCTGCACCCACAATTCCTCCTAACTCCACTCCTTTCCATGCACTTTCTTTTTTTTTGTTTTTAGCAAGTACTCCCTGACAAAAGAAACACTTTAGAGATGCCAGTCTGCATTTTATTTCCATACCTATGTCCACATCCCATCCACAGCAAAAAGGAAGAACTGTAGATCATGAGTCTCTTTGAAACTTCTTTTCCAGCAATACATTCATTTCCATTGATACATTATGCACTCCCTCCTTTCACTAACTCAAAAAGAGAAAGAATTTACAGGGGGGAAAAAAAGGAATTAAAATAACTTATGAGACACTGAAAAGCCATGCAGGAAGTTTCCATGTTCACCTGACAAAGGAATGAGAAACAGACGGTTTGGAGAATAGAAGCACTAATCCAAACAGGGGAAAAAATAAAGCAACAATACTAGGAAAAGGCTTGGTGGATTGAAAGCATAAATAAAGACAACAATGAAGGAAAGAGACACAGAGATGGTGTGACAGACAGTACAATCCAACCAGCAGTATTTTGTTTTAAGAATTATTGACAAAGAATATATACAAGATGTATGATTAGGAAATGCAACCTAAGAGTAGAAGCAAGCAAGCATGTGGAGGTAAGTGGAGTTTTCTGGATTATTGTACTGTGCAAAGATGACAGTACACAGATCCCATGACTTTCCCCAGCTGCAGCTGGTACTACTGCTAGAGCCATATACTGACCAGCTAAGCCTGCTTGTAAGGGCATCTCTCCTCCCTCAAAACTGCATTACCTCAGGCAACACCCTGGCAGAACCACCCTGCTCCCTAGTCCATAGTAGCATACATGACTGCCCCACTGTTCTTTCCATGGGAATAAAGTCCCTGCTCAAAGATAAAGGCAGTTGCAGTGATTTCCTGTAATCCCAGCTGAATCTGAACAACATACTATATACCTGTAATGCATATAAAAAGTCAACTCTGCTTTTAAATTACTTGTTCTGGAAGGGAGTCAGATCAGACCCATATGGACTAAAAAGTTATGATAATGGTTCTTATCCACTGAGCTGTGCTCCTAGAAAAGAATTGCTCATCTTAATTCCCTTTTCTCAATTAATTTTACTGTATGAAATACAAAACACCTTCATTCAAGAATTATATAGGCTATAGCCAGATAGGTATTTTGACTGGCTACCTAAGCTTTCCAAAATGCAATTTCTACTTAAAACTTGACTTGTACTGAATGTTGTGCTTTGGTT
Organism: Lichenostomus cassidix; assembly: GCF_008360975.1. Taxonomy (NCBI): domain Eukaryota; kingdom Metazoa; phylum Chordata; class Aves; order Passeriformes; family Meliphagidae; genus Lichenostomus; species Lichenostomus cassidix. The sequence continues at coordinate 35,103,402 of NC_139480.1, read as the reverse complement.
TAAACTAATTTTGAGGTCAATGGGATTCTCTATGAAAAACTGAACAGCTAACATTTAAGCAGTTTTGAGGAAAAAATCTGCTTTTAATCTCATAGCTAGTTCTGTTCCTCAGAGAGTTTATCTACCTTTGACCACAGCACTTTATTAATACAGGTCAGCTGGAAGACAAGTGAGATTTTAATCATTAGCACGCTGTCAAAATTTGAAATGACAGCCCACTCCCCTCAAAATGCTTTGTGAACCAAAACCAGGTTCATGGAAGTGCCAAAAGAAAAGCAAAAGTATATGCAAGCTGGAGTCTTTTAGGTGTCTACTAATAAATATAATATACACTGCATGAATTAAAATGAACATTCACCAATATAAGAAATAGCCTATCAAGATGCTTCAGCTGAAGGTTTGGTTAATTTTCCTGAAAATACATTCATTTTTAGAAGGAAACTTACTTTGATTATAAATTTAAGTTGATTACCATGGATATGGGAAAAACTACATTTTAGTAAAAAGTGGCCATGAAGGAGACTAAGAAGTTTGAAATTGCACATGCAAGGATTTAGATAATTTAAAATTCACCCAGTAGCATCCATGAACTCCTGGCACTGCAATACAAGAGACTCAAAAAGATGGATTACCTCAGCAATTCATTTGAAAGAATGCAGCTCTGAACTGAAGTGCTTGCCGCAAGTTCATACCTTAAAAGACACTCTTTCAACAAAACTGAACCATGATAAAATATGATCACATCCCAAATGGAACTGAAAAATAGCAAGATAGATTTAACCAATAACCCAGTGCAAACTGTTTCGGTATTACTTGGCATTAATACAACTCTGTGGTAAGAGCGTTATGAAAAAAAAAACAGAGCTAAAACTCTGGACTGACCAAACAATTTTACGGGATAAGAGACTATCTCAATCTATGTGGCTTTTGGTCTTCAAGTCTTCATGAAGATTAATCTACTAATTTTCATAATTGTTGGCAAAGTTCTGTACAGTGGTACTGTCAGTCTGGTGAGATACAGATGTATGTCCTACATGTGCTGAACCAACAGACTCAAGCATAACTATAAGGCTCTAGTAGCCAAAAATTCCTAACAAATGAATACTTGGATTTTCTCTTCAGATTCCTGGTAAACCTAAAGTCTTGAGGCAAACACAAGAACAGTAGAAAGTTATCAACTGTTGTCTATAAGACATAAGCATGCCTCTGTCTTCAAGGCATCAAACATATTCAAGCAGCAAAAGTCTGCAGGGTATGAGCTCTAAACAACACTACCAGAAAATGAGTTAAGGAGGAACATGTTTCAGATTGATGGTCCTGAGGTCCATGCCCCCCATTTCATATATTTGCTTACAGTCGCAGCGATAGGACGAGGAGTGACAGCTTCAAAACAAAAGCGGGCAGGATTAGATAAGGTATTATTAAGAAATTCTTTACTGTGGGGGTGGTGAGACACTGGAACAGGTTGCCCAAAAAAGCTGTGGATGACCCATTCCTGGAAGTGCTCAAGGCCAGTCTGGATGTGGCTTTTGAGCAACCTGGTCCAGTGGAAGCTGAGCTTGACCACGGCAGGGGGGTTAGAACTAGACCCTAGGTCTTTATGGTCCCTTTCAACTCAACCTGTTTGATGATCCTATGGCTATTACAAAAGTCTCAGCAGTTCCCACATCCTTCTACTCATGGATTAAAGCACCTCGGAGAACCACTTCCTAGGCATATTTCCTCCTTTAGTGGTGCCAGAGAGTAGCATCATAGTTTGCTGGTCACAGTATTAAAGGGCTGAAGAGGAGTGAAAGGTCCCCAGTGTCCTACCCAGCTGTTCCAGTAACAAAAACAAGACTTTTTTGTTAATTCCTTTAGTATGGCCTAAATGAGATATGCCAATGCTGTCCTGGGTCCACCTTCCATCAGCGCAGCCTTGAATCCATGCTAAGGCTCTGATAGTAGCACAAAAAGCTGGATCAGAGAACTGTTTTGGATAAAAAATTGCCACATTTTTCAGTTATTTTCAGGTCAGATTTTAGCCAGATCACATGGCTGTACACAGAGCTGATGGCTAGCACAAGGAAGGCCAAGAATATCCTCGGCTCAGAGAAGGTGGATCAGCTCCCTCCACTGCAGCACAATGCTCAGGCCAGCTCAAAGTGTTTAAGGAGATATTTCCTACTGTCTGCAGCCCTTCTTCATGCCCCCAGGCTACAGCACAAAATCATACAGCATCTGCCAAGGTATAAGATAAACACCCCCTTGCTCAGGTTCACAGCTCAAACTGCTGTCTAGTCCTCTACTTCCAGAACTAGCTGTTTTGTTAAACCCAGTAACTAAGTATGAAGGGTTTCTCTGTATGTTCACCTGAAAAATCAAGATGACAGCGCTGTGAAATATTCTATTAAGCTCACAGTATTTCTCATGTGTGTTTTGGCTTGTTATACAGTTCTGAGCTTGATATTTGTACACAAAACCAAAACTGACTCCCAAATAAAGGATTTTCTCTCCTTTTTTTTCAGGACAGAACTTCTGGTATCATGCTATATTTGCAAAAAAACACCAGAAACTTAGTGCTTCCATAAGCCTCAGGAAGTGGAAAGGTTACAAAGTCCTGCTCCTGAGCAAAAGATCTAAGACAGAAATTACTATATCAGCCTCCTGAGCTAGTATACAACACACCAAGGGACACATCAGTACTGAAGGAAGAAGACTACCAGTATTACTGCTTTCTTTTAATAAATACTCTCATGAACACTGGTATTGAAAAGGCTACAGGAAAAACAAGAAAAAACTTCCCAAGAAAACCAAACTGTAGTTTAGCAGCATATTTAAAAGTTTAAAATTTCATCAGACAATCACACCTAGTAAGCTAACCATTTACAAAAGGCACAAGACAAACCAAAAAGTTAGACAAACCTCCAGGAAAGGTCCTAAACAATACACACAATCATTAAATAGACTAGCCAATTTTAGAAATACTACTCAAGAAAATACATTAAAGTATTTGCTAGTACAACTCCTTACAAAAAGTGAGGGTTTGCAAAGTAATGAACTGTATTTGGTACATTAGAAATACTTACAACAACTCCACTCTTGGTGACAGTTTCCCGGTATGTAAAATTGCACACCGCCCAAGCTAGGTAATAGGTAGACATGAGAGGGGTCTGTGAAAAGTGATCTGTAACCCATCCATCTTCTTCAAAAACAGAAGTTTCAACTGGCATGTTGGACAAAGATAAGTAAGTTGCTTGATGTCTGATGCTGATTTTGAACGTGGCCTTGTAGATGGGCTCGTCAAAGCAAGGAAAGGCTTTTCTGGCGTGAGTAGGAGAAAACTGTGTAACACCAAGAAACCTAGAAAAGCAGAAAACAAACATAAAAATTGATTACTAACTGCATTTAGCACTTGATTCATAGACACACCAGATACGACACTGCTTGACTATTGTGGTTTAAGGGCAGAAAAAATACAACTGTATAAAATATACAGTGTTTGAACACTGCTTCATCACTTTCTTACTACTTCTACTGCAACACAATACACACAAATTAATGGTCTACAAATTTCCTACAAATTTGTAGACACCACACTGACATTAAATAAACCAGCCCTCGCCTTGCATCAAACTGCAGGTTCTAGCAGTATTGTTCATCAACTTGTGGGGAAAAAAGTGAGCTACTGTCAGTTATACAATGTAAAAGAAGCACACTCCGCTCAAACCAGGATTTAACAGCCTTCAGGGAGTTCACTCTGCCCTGAGACACTGACAGGGCACTTTACCTTTCTTTGGGCATGAGAACTTACGGTCACACAGTGCACTCAGGAAGGTCATTGTTTTCCACTGCTGATTATTTCTCTACCAGCTGCATGTAGGTCTGGGACACAGTACTATAACAGCACTGCTGTGTCTGTGCGCATCCAAAAAAAACATTCTGTGAGCTTTGCACAATCACAAATGTAAGCAAATTATTAAACCAGCACAAAGTATTTCACTGTTCTTCTACACGTGCTTTTCGTTTCTGGTGTATTTTATAGAGAACAAATCCATGTTCTCAGTTAATGGGTCAAATTATGAAAAGATCTCTGAAGGAGGAAAAGATATTTATTATGCATATATGGGAAGAATGGGAAGGCTTTAGCTTGACAATAAAACCTGTAACTGTTTTCTTTGGAACCAAATAAATTTTGATCCAGATACAGAATAGGAAGCTTTATGGATAGAGACTTATATTTACACATTTGGAGAAAACCCGTGGTCTTTTTGCAGAAACAAGAAGCAACATTTAGAAGGTTGAATTGCAGAGTTTGGTAAGAGTATTTTCTGGAGGCACGTAGAATGAGAAAATTACCATGGGCCAAACATGTAAATGTAAAGGTAGCACATATGTAGGCTTTCTGAGTGGTATCGATTCATGTCTCACTTTGCAAGGCTTCATCAATGGAAATACCCATGCAAATTTAGATACCAGACAAACATTTATCAGCATTTTAGAGGCTGACTAATCATCTGTCATTCCTCTAAGGGAAAAGGATGGGTGGATAGTTTTGATGTAATGAAAATGGTGGCACCTGTTATTAATCAGTCTATAACCATTATTCTGCAATATACTCTAACACTGACGGACCAAATAAACAGGTAGTCCGTAGGGAATATAAAGTATCTAATTAACTTTTTCTAAAACTTTTTTGGGTTTACACATATTTTGGAGGCAATGAAAAATAAGTTTATTGAAATGTTACACCTTTTTCTTGCTAGATAGAACTAGATATATGTTTTTCAGTGAATTATCACCTCTTGCAAATACGGATGATTTTTTAAAAATGTGAAAAATTTTTCAACCACTAAAGCAGTTAGCACTGGTCTTTTGTTTTAAAATAGAAAACCTTTTTTTGGCTAATAATTATTTAAGGAATTCATCATGACAACCTTTTTTTGTCTCATTACAAAACATGGATTATTAAAACCATGATCTTGCATAAGGTTGCTAAATCTAAGGTTAAAAGTTGGTGCCAGGTATACCAGTGTAAATCCACAAAAATTCCATATTATCAGTGGATTTGCATTACTGCAACAAAGCCAAATCAGCCAATTAAACGAAGCAAAGCAGCTTAATTTATATGCAAAGTATTTCAAGTGGACCTGTTTCTGCATTCTAGGCACACTCTAAACAGCTACAGACATCAACAGAAGCTTCAAGTGAGCATGGAAAACTGTACTGTCCTGTTATTAATAAAGCAAGAATGATGAACTTTGCTCCGCAATTAACAATTTTAATGAGCTCTGACATACATGTAAATGCATACTTAGGAAATACTGTTTATACTGTGACACTCTAAATAAGAAAGCTCTCCCTTCTCCCCCCTCCACATCTTCACCCCACTTCTCAGAGATCTTAACAGTCATTTTTTAATACTTATTAGGCCACTGAAACAATCCCTTCACCAGGCTAATAAACCCTGGTAAACTCTTCACCTTCTGTGTTCTTACAGATAGACAGAGATATCCATACCAACATAACTGGGCAAACACTGGGCAGTCAATATTTCATACTGAAAATACATTAACTACCAATAACAGTGATATTTATAACATGTGCATTATTATCAAACATCAATTTGCTTGTTATGCCATAAAGAAAAACAAACAAAATCTTAGAACTGCTTAAAAAACCTAACCATTTACATTTTAAAAAGCTAAACCCAAAACATTGTCTCTGTCTATTTCTCTCTCTGTTCAAGTAAAACAAGCAGACTTCCATAGTACGCTTAAAGTGAAGGGCAGGCTGACTATTTCATCCTTCTCTTTACACACCTCTCTGGGTACCAACACTTTTACCTCCAATTCCCCAAAATATCACCAGAAAAGGTTGTACTTGAAGGAATGACAGGCTTGCAGCCTGTCTTCACAGAATACCCATGGCAGTAATTTGCAGGTGTTTTAATTCCATCTTGTCTATTAAACGAAGACGTGTGTTTCCTCAACAACCTATCTATTTTGACATTTTAGTTGTTACAAGATGAAAGAATGTCTGTTTGTTTTGTCTGTGTGATGCAAGAATTCTTCTTCGTTTTCATTTATGCCAAAGTCTGATGTTCACTTATATTATGCCTGCATATTCCTACAGTAGCTCTGTATTACATATCTGTTGATTACTGTCAGTAAATTCTAGCACATAATGCAAAGTAAATTTGTAGTTTATCACTTGCATTTTACATTTCAAGTACAGCAGGAAAGATTTCAGTCAGAAAATAAATACTTTTATGCAGCTTTTACATTTCAGGCTGATTTACAACTTCCACCTGTGAAGGCCACAGAAACTAACTTTAGGGGGAAAAAATCATAAAGTGAAGGCATTAGTATGTTTGTGATGCCTCACAGCAGATTTATTTGCTCCTCACATACAACAAAAGTGAAAAATGATGGTTTGGACCCTTTTACAGCAACTGCTACTCCAATGAGGCTGCTGTATTTTAATCGAAAATAAAGATGTCAAAAAATCAAAGCCCTGCTGGAACACCAAGGTCTCCCGGAGCATGCAAGAAGTCTGTCTGTCTATCATAACAGAAGTTGTCCATGTTTAAGACTAAAAATGGTTATATGCATTATATTTTAAAAATGGGTTATTAATCAAAATGCAAATTGTTACTGTAAGAGCACTCTCTGATCAAAAAAGTTCCCTGGCTTAGAATGTGTATTATACACTTTATACTATAGTGAGTCATTAAGCCTGTGACAGTTGAAAAGGAAAAAGACTACTTCTATTTAATACCTGAAACTACAACCATGCAATGACTAGAGTTTTAAAAATGTTTTACTGAAAGAAATATATGTGAGGTTGTGTAAAGGAAAAACATGCCACTGATTGCAATATAGCAGTGCTACCTTACATAAGGTAAGCATCTTGCCCACTATGACTACACTGAAGGGTATTAAAACCAAAGCCTTTTATATCTGAAAAGTTACACACAGATCACTGCAAGAAACATTTTACCATTGCCTTCCACCCTGTGTCTTAAACTATCCTGATGACTGAAAAAGTGAATAGACCTTTTTTTTCTTGGTGGTGGTTTCTAAATCTTGACTAGGAGATCGGTATTTAACTCTGAGAAATGTCACTGCCACACCTATTTGACAGGTCAATTATTCCTACACAAAGTCAAAGTGCACGAGAATAATAACTGCTTAAATAACTTCTCAGATTTGTAAAGTGAATTATACCCCCTGCTGTTAAGAGTATTTTGTTTTCTGATTTGCCATTTCAATACAGGTCTGTAAGAACTCCCAATTACCCCAACCATTCAGTCATGCATGATAAAAGGCATTTTATCCACATCTTTTCTTACAACCATGCTTTTTCTAATTTCCTTTTTACTTCAGTATGGTGACAAACTGCAAAAACTTAATTTTAATCCTGCTTGTGGTTCTAATATCAGGCCATTTAAAATTGTCAGTAATCAGAATAATGAAAATACATTTTAATAAAAGGGCTTTTGACTTAATTGAGTTGGTAAGGATGCTTTCCGTGTCTTAGTATTTTTCCAGTTATTAGTATTTGTCCAGTTCTTCCAACTATAAAATCTTTGTTTCACTTAACAGTATAAAACAGTAAGATTCAGGAAGAGAAAACTTGCTACTGCACAGCTATTTCAAGAAAGGACTGCTTTAAAAAAATCCAATTCTAAAATTAGAAACCATGCCAGAACTATCAAGAAGCCCATCCCGTCTTTCTTTTCCATTACAAAGCCTCACTGTGGTTAGAAAACACTTTCTTTAAAAAAGAAAGCCTCTGTAACTGACTAAATGGGGGCCTCCACAGTGACCCTGCCTACCATAACAAGGGCCTCGACAGGGACCCAAGGGGCTATAACAACATGAGTAAACACAGATCAAGACCAAATCTTGCTCTGCACAAAAACGAATCAGGTTTGCCCGGTCACAGGGTCTAAATCTGCAGTGACCCAGCTGCAGCAGGTGTAAACGTATTCACCTTATGTAAAAACACATCCCACCACGTTTTTGCTTTAGCTAATACAACAAAAATAAAACTCAAGTTCCGCTCCCCTACACGCCGCTATTTGTAACCTGCCATGGCTCTGGCACACGAGGGCACACGGCAGCCGGACACAGAGTCTTTGTGTTTAACACGGAGTCTCCGCTCCGGGCCTGTCCTGACAGGGACCGAGCGGACGGTCTATTTCACTGGTGCCACCCTCGGAAGTTTGCTCGTTGCCCCCGTCCGTCCCCGAGCCGCGCTGGGGCACCTCCTGGCCCGCCGGCCCCTCCCCGCAGCCCTCCCCGCCCAGGCGGCGGCAGGCGGAGCGCTCCGCTCACCTGCCGGCGGCCCCGGCTCACCCCGGCCCGGCCTCCCGCACGGCCCAGCCCGGCCCGCCCCGCAGCCCGAGGCGGCTCCGCCCGCTGCCGCGCAGTCCCGCAGCCCGGGCCGCTCGCCGGCCGCTCTCCCGGCTGCCTCTCGGCACCGGCCGCTGGCTTGGAGCGGGCAAGGGCTCGCGGCTCCCGAGAGCCTAAGCATCTCCGCCCTGACAGCCCAGCCCTGAGGAGATGTCCAGAGACAGGTGGCGGCGGGAGGCGAGGCTCGGCCTGCGCTCACCGGCCGGCCGGCCGGGTTTGGCGACCTCTCGCCCCGCCGCAGCCCCCTCCCCGGGCAGCCGGCCGAGCCCCGCGCCCTTCGGCGGCACCGCCGAGGCCGGGCGGCGCGGAGCCCGAGCATCACCCGCCGGGCGGCGCCGCGGCCACCGGGTCCTAGCGCCGCCCCGCCCGAACTTCGGCGCGGGAGCCGCCAACTTCAGACCGAGTTGGCTTTGAGGCGACGCGGCCGCTCCGCTACCTTCGCTCGCCGTGGAGGACGTAGGAGCTGCGGAAGAAGCCCAGCAGCTCGTTCTCGATGAGGGCGTTGTAGATGATCTTAAGGTTGTAACTTCTCTGCACCTCCAGGCTGCGGTTGAGGACCACGACGAACACCTGGGTCTGGGGGTAGAAGAAGGTGCGGGCCACCCGCACACCGCCCGCCAGCTTGTCCTCGGCCACGCGGACCGCCTCGATGTGCATGCGGTGGGCGTGCAGCACGATGTACCGGCTGGCGTTGCGCACCTCCAGCTGCACGTTCACCTCCCCGCTGAAGGTGAAGTTCTCCATGAAGGCGTTCAGCATCAGGTTGTAGTGCAGCGGCCGCAGGTGCCGCGGCAGCCGCGGCCGGGCCCAGAGCGGCAGCTCCCGCCGCCGCTGCCACTCCTCCTCCTCCTCCTCCTCCTCTTCCTCCGTCGCTTCCCCGCCCCGCGCCTCCTCCTCCGGCCGGCCGGCGGGCTGCTCCGCACCGGGCGGCTGCCGGGCTGCCCCCGAGAGGCTCCCGTTACCGCCGGCCCGCGGCGGGCCGTCGGCGGCGGTGCCGCACTCCTCGAAGCGGACGCTGAGCAGCACGGCGATCATGGTCACCGCCAGCAGCGCCAGGATGGAGACGGCGAAGCCCAGAACCAGGCGCTTGTGCACGGCGATGTGCCGCTCCGTGGTGCGGGGTCTTGGCCCCGCCGCCTCGGCCCAGGGTCCCGGCGGCAGCCCCCGGCTGCCGTTCCGCAGGGCGGCCTCCTCCTCGATCATCATGGGGGTGACGGGCGGGCGCTTCTCCCGCTTCTCCTCCAGGGCCATCACGGCAGCGCCGCCCCCGCCTCCCGGGGGGCCGCCGCCACCCGAGGGGGCCCCGAAAGCATGGGAGGTTCCGAGGCAGGGGGGCCCTCGGCCCGGGCGGGACGCACCGTCTGTCAATTTCCGACGAGCCGCATCACCCTGGGCGCCGGCAGCCCCGCCGGGGAGCAGCCCTCGGGGAGGGGAACGGGACGAGGTCGGGTCGGGTCAGGCGAGAGGCGGCGGGCGCTCCCCCCTGTCCGGCCGCCGGAGCCACGCCGCGCAGGCAACTTGTGTGGCTTCTGCGGGGCACTTCAGCACATGCCGCCGAGCGCACCTCGGCGCCAAGGGGGAGGGCTCCGCCGCCCCGGCCCCCCCGCTAGCGCCGCCGCCCGCAGGGAGCTCTCCTTCCCCCGCGTCCCGAGCCGCCGGGGCCGGGGTCGGGCTCCTCGCCCGGCCCCGGCAGCGCCCGAGCCATGCGCGCCCCCGGGGCGCCGCCGCGCAGGTCGACCCGTCCCCGCGGGGTTCGCCGGGCACCGGGGGCGGTGGCACCGGACAGCGGCGCGGGCCGGGCCCGTCCTCCTCTTCCGGATAGCGGGTCAGGCTTCGGAGAGTCGCTCCTCTTATTTTCTCTTTCCTGTCTCCTGCAGGTACAGAGCAATCTCCCGGCTGGCTCGAGCAGAGGCGGCTATATATAGGCACCGGGGAGAGGCGAAGGAAGGGAAGGGAAAGGATGGGAAGGGGGGAGAGGCGGGCAAGCCCCGCCGCCCCTCGGCTTCAGCGGCTGCTCCGGCTGCCGGCGGTGACGGCGGCGCCCCGGGGGAGCGGGCGGGGGCGGGAGGCGGGGGCGACGCGGGGACGAGGGAGGCTTTTCTCCGGTGTGTCACACGCGGTGGCTCCGGGGGAGGTCGCTGAGGCGGCGGCGGGAGCCCCGGCCGGGGCGGGCGGAGGGCGAGGGCCGGGCTGCGCCGGGAATGGGGAGGCTGCAAAGCCTCCGAGCCGCAGGACTGCCCGGGATTACAAGCAAATGCCTGTGCTCTCCACATAAATATTGAACGCCCTTACTGTGTCATATTTATAGAGACTTAATAAAGAGCCGCCGACTACGTGTTTGGACGACAATAGTGCTGTCATACTAACGTGAGGATGGAGCTCAGAAAAGGATAAATACTCCTACCTAAATCGATAGGATTAATATGCCCAGAAAAAAATCGCGCCGTAAGCGTTGGCTGGGACTTCCAGAAATCCCCCTGCCGTTACTCCGCGTCCCCAGGACTCTTTCTGTTACTCTCCTTCCTGCCGGTGCTGAACCCCCACTCCTCAGCTGGAGGGATTTAAAAATGTGTTAAATGCTGCCGGCGGTAATACAGCAACATTTGGCTTTAGTACCCCTAGCAGCGAACCCCTGTCTGGAAAACTGAATCAGCCTACTTCTTCCACCTGCCCCCAAACTTTTGTACATAGGGTCTGCAGAAACACAGAATTAATATATACAGCAAGGATGTAGATCAATGTCTGAAAGCATCTCTTTCCTCTTACTTTGCTTGCATACTTCAAAAACTATCTCTGTTCATTTTCTTTTTTTGAAGCTCTTTAGCTCCAGTCTTGTAAGCAGTTACAGATGTGTCTATCCTCATCATTCAGTCCTGCGGAATCTGTGGGAAAATATGCTGTACATCAAGTCAAATGCATACATAACAATTTGCAGGATAAAGGCCTTATTTTCCATAGTGAAAAAAAAGAACAAAAAATAAAAATCAAGTCCTACACTACTTTCACAAGCAAAGCAAATCTGAATAGTTTCGTGAAATGTGAAGTATTAGCCATTTTACTTCAAGAGGAAATGCCTAATCTCTGTTTTTACTAAATCTGTGACATCTTCAAGAAGTGTTACATCACTTTGCATGCTGTTGCAGAATACAAGTGATCACTTATTGACACTTGAGCCAGTTTAAGGTTTTACCAGTTTAAGGTATCTATTGGCTTCCTGATATATCTCTATGGAAGGACTGTATTCAGGTCTACTGTCTCTGGAAAGAAACGAGCCTTTGTTTTTATCTTGCAGCACAGTCTAAAAAAGGTCTGTAATCGTAACAGTTCTTAATTAGAAGTATCTTGATAAACTTGCTAATTTTGTTTGTATGACCTAGGAGGATTGAGATTTTGCTCAATAACTAGCTTTGCCATGTGTTTCCTGTGGTGATATTTGGCAGCCCACCTGTTATAACAGGTCAAAGAACAGAAACATTTTATTATCTGAAAACAGCCTTCATTATTTGTTGACTGAAGTTTGATGCAGAAAGCTATAAAACCATTGCTATGTGATTTGGAAAAAAAAAAAAAGGAAACTGACATGGCAAAATAACATCCAAAGCTACAGGTTTAAAATGTCAGTTTCTATATGTTTCATTAAACCCTTTAAAAGTGGGTACAAAAGGAAGTGCCTGAGTGCTTTTAAGATTTTGTGTGCAGGCTGTCAGTATCAGGCATTAGTAAAATAGGCAGTGTTTCCCTCTGTCGCTCTCTGCACTGTTTTTTCAGTTATGTTTGTTCCTGTCAGCAGTGCAGGGAAACAGGCAAAGTTGTGAATCAAGAGTGGAAGTAGCCTGGAATAAAGTGGTACAGTATGTCCCATTTCTAAAAATTTCTAATTTTTAATCATTTTAAATTAAATACAATTGGATAATTAAAAGTTTCACAGGTTAAGGTTTTTGTGAAGCCTTCTCAGAAAAGTGGTGAGTGGCAGGCAATTGGGGCTAACCAGTTCTGCCACTTCTAAAGGGGGGAGATAGAACTGTGTGTGTGACAGCACAGGAGCATCATTCTGGCCTTCTTGATGCAAATACAGATAACAAATACATAACTCTCCAGGCTGAGATCTTCCAGTCCCTGCCAAGGGAGTCAGTCACACAATTTAGCTTCAACAGTATTAGCCTACACATTGAAGGGTCAGTATTGGAGAGGATATGCAAAAGGTTTTAGATGCATGCTAGTAAGGAGCCATGAGGCTGATTCCTTTCAAGCCAAGTTGAAATAGCACTCCAGAAACAGGCACAAGGCATGAGTGATGGGAATTAAGGCTGTCTAGATTCACCTCCAACTTTCATCATTGCTCAAACAAAGTACTGAGAGGTTTGCAACCCCTCCTCTTTGGGCTTGTCAGTCTGGAGACTTACAATAAGAAGGTGCAGCTAGGTATTGTGTTCCATAGCTCATGTGCCTCGACTCATCCATCATTCTAAAACTTCACATTACTGCATTAACCTCTTCTTCATATTAGTAATGACAGTTTTCTAAAACATAGTTTGACCAGATACAGGTCAAAGAAGGCATTAACTTAGTAATTTGTTCTCAAATGCTACTCTCTGCAAGTAGTTCAGTGTACAGACTGTTAGATATAGCCATTTTGCTGAGAAAACACAAAGGCATGCAGCTCCCAAAAAAACTTAAGTGTACATCTTGAAAAATTCTTGGTTTTTTTTCATTTGTCCACAGTTATAGACATGAATTTCATGGGCATTGCCTCTGAAGCTTGCAACTCCTTTGGTCTTTCTGCAAAGACTGTTGGAAAATACATCAGATCATGGATCATTTTTTCAGCAAAATCCTGATAATGACTCTGTGTTGTTCAGAACTTCCCCTAGGCCATCAACATCTTGTATGCAATCTCATTTTATGAGCTTATAGCCTAGGGTTTCAGGTACTCATACAAAATAAAAGAGTATGTCTCACCTTAACTGAATTGCTATGGAGATGGCCCTCCCTAGACAAGTATCGGAAGAAACATGGATAAACTTTAGATAGCACAGTTTCCAAATCTATACCAGCTTATAGCATGGCTAGCAAAGAGCTGATGAGGGACCTGCATAAAGCTGTAGTTTAGGTTATGTTAAGATTGCACACAACACCTCTCAGTATTCACACTGGTGCTTTACAGTCTTGGAAGAAAAGCACTATAAATGAGCAACTTCACTGTATATCATGCAGCTGGGTACAGTTCATCCAACCCAGGGATTGGCACATTACATTCTTCTGAGCCTGCCTAACTACTGCTGCTTTTTAATACAAGTCATCCATCCTTCATTCATCTGGATATAGCAGAGGTTTACAGACAGACTTTATCAAAACTGACACTACTCACAAAAAAAAATTATATATCTATAAGGGGCTCAGAAAATGTCCTATGCAAAGCCCAAAATCAACTGGAATTTGTATTGGGAAAAATTACAGGGAAAAAGACTGCATCAACCCACATCAGTCAGTGCTCTGCTGACCCTTTCAGCCTCAGTCAGGCACTTCTGTGGTCATAGCTGGATTCTTCTTGCATGCCTTAAAGTCAAGGACACCCGTAGGTCTTAATCCCCCCTGTTTAAGTCCTAAAATGGACTACACTTCATAGCCCACTAATATATTGGTCAAAAAACATACATAAGCTGACCTGTTGGAGTATTATGAACAACTCACTTCCCACACACCCAGCGTCCATGTGGCTGTTACTTACATGACCAAGTGAGGGCTGACAGTTTCCAGCCATGCAGGTTTCTAGTGAAGCAAATAGGAAATTATCAGTCCATCATCCATTGGCTTTTCAGTTATGACTAATTCCCCAAAGAATTGATACTGCCTAAGAGGAGACAGTTGTGTGCTCTTGAGGCTTACAAGCAGGCCAAAGGGAGTGGATTGGGACAGTGGTCCAATCTTTAGTGGTTTTTTGGTTGGCTTCAGTTTTTGTTTTGTTTTGTTTTTTTCCAGAAGACAATTTCAGTAACATGTCAGGTTTAACATATGGCACTGGAGAATACACCTTCTGTTTAGTTTAAAAATTGCTGCTAAGAAAAATGCTAAGGGAAAGACTTTCTAATTAAAAGTGAAAACACTAGATTGTAAAACAAGCTGACACACAGTGATTTGTGCTGGCTTAAACATACCAAGAAAAGGAACATTCCTTCCATCATTTTCTGCTCCTTCTCCTTCATGTCACCTGTATAAATGACCTTCTTTCTTACTTGAGTTCACTGGCAGTAAGCATTATTTATGTTTAGTTTTTAACTAGAGATGTCCAGATGACTAGGTACGGCTTTATCTTGGACAAGTTTTGGGTTTCCATTTTTAAAGGAACAGATAATGAGGAAGGGGCTTGGTGCTGGACTGTGCTGTGGGTAAAGTCCTATATAATGAAAAGCTGAAAGTTTGCCAGAGGACAGACAGGCTCCCTAGCAATCTTGATCCTTCTCTTCCCCTCCTTCCTTTTTCTCTTATCATTACCTCTTGCTTTCCTGTCACCTCTTGAGTTAGAAGGAACATCAGAGGAGGCATCAATAGAGCATTGACTGTGTACCACCAGGCCCCAGTGACCACCTGCGGCTTCCCATTCACCTTGTGCCTTGAAATCATACCATCGCCATCCTTTGTTGTGGAATTTACTTCCTTTATAGTCCAGTCCTTTTAAACTACTCAGTGCTACTCTACAAAGTCATAATACTATTTTCAAAAGTCAGCATTTTCTTTCTCAAGTTTTAGGATAAAAATATCTACTTTCGTATGAGAACTAAATATTTTAAATTTCCGATTTAGGTTTCTGAGATGTATTCTTTCCCCTAGATGTTCTGTTTTCATATTTATCCACATCTACTCAGCAACTGATTTTTCTTTATCTTCTTTTCATTTCTTCTTCTTCACTACAGCAGTAATTTAAGAAGGAAAACAAGTGTCATCATTCTCCACTAGCAAGTTTTAGTTAAAGTATATTCCAACTTATTTACAAGGGGTTTTTTTCTCAGTGTTTTTAAACACAGCTTCTTGAAGATTTTTTTTCCAAGCATGAACCATTTCAGCTCCACAAGTTCAATAATGCCATGGTTTTAGTAGTGGAATGCAGAGCACAGATATAATAGTGTTTGTTTCTTTCACTGAATAATTACACTTAAAACTGGCTAATTGGAATCAATTAGTAGTAAGAAGTTAGTCTCAGGGGGAGAAGAAGAATTATTTGTGGAAACTCCAGATTGTGTTAAGAACCAACATTTACATGCCTAGATTGTGTCTTATCTACTGAAGCTTCTTCATTAAAAAATACAAGGAACATGGTAGTGGGCAAGGCATGGGTTTACTTCCATTAAAATTTAGATTAAACCCCATTTTTTAAAACATCTGTGGATAATCTCTTCATCCATTAAACTCCACAATATATATTCAGACTTCTGGAACTGGATTTCAATACAGAGTTTTGTGTATTTTTTAACATTAAAATCATTATAAACATACTGTGCTCTTTTGTTTCTTACAATATCCCATTTCCATTTTACAAGGCAAAAATATAGGTCCTTGTGGATCTCCTGATTCAGCTTATCTAGAGATAAGCACCTTATGTAAGAATACTTGTGCTTTACCATCACCTGCCTCAGGCCCATATTTGTGTCGAGTAGACATTATATGAGCATATAAATGTATTTTGTTGGCTCCACTGTAACCTTTTGTGTCCTGCTACAGACTTCCTGAGTAAGGATATATGCACTGATATTCACCTCAGCCTTAACTGATCGCCTCCACTGATCTTCACAATTAAAATACCTTAGAGATCTTTGATTTGCCAAATGTCCAGCATAAACATAAAATAGGACATTTTTCCAGAAATGTGGCCAAAGTGTAACAGCTGAGGGAAGTACAGCCCACAACAATCCTTCAAGAATGACCTGTAAAAACAATGTCAAGCATTTACAAAAAGAATCACTGCGAGATTTCTCAGTCTAAATGCTAATTGATCCCAAACTTTCTCTGAATATGGACTGCAAGGGAAAAAAGTCAGCATGTGTTTACAGTTGTTGTGATTTTATAATTGATTCTAAGAAAACACTTTGGTACCTGCCAGATCACTACTTTCTTTGGGTTGGCTTTTAAAATGGAGCAAGTGCCGAAGGGGAGTCATAAACAGCAGGGAGAAATTATGAAAGGGAAGAGGAGTTCAGCTGACTGGGCAAGATGGTTTGTCTCAGTGCTCTTTTCAGCCAAAATTTGTGGGGGTTTGATTTTACTGGGATCCTGAGGATTAGATGCTTCAATTTCCTCACAAAATGAATAATGTGAGCAAATCGAACAAGGTCTTTGAATGTAAAATACCAGTTATTGATTTTTAAAAAAGGAAACCAAAAACAAAACAAGTAACTATTTGTAGTGTTAAAACTATTCTAAATGCAGCAGCACTTAAAATTTAACCAGCATTAGAAACACAAGAAAATATCTTACTTACTAATAATTCTAGATACAAGACTTTCAAGCTACCCATGGGTCACTGTCCAGGGTGGTTGTAAAGTTGCAATTTCATTAAGGATCAAAATACATTACCAATATATGTGATCATTTGATGGGCCCCAGAGCACACTTCCAGCTATTCTGTAACACCACTCAATTCAGAGAAAAAGATTTCATAATAGTTTTAAGGATTTTTTCTTAATACATTCATACTATTTTGAGTTTCGTTCTGCAAGTAAACTCCTGCCCCCTATCGCCCATAATGGTGCTGATGCCATAGGCACACATCTCAGGAAAATTAAAAATATAACTGGTCTGGTTATAAAGGTCTAAAAATGACTCAGAAATAATTTTTTTCATTATATTGTAAGCTTCAGGCCAGCAGTCTACAGAACAGTCATGGCTGCTACTTTCTTAATAGAAAAGTGTTAATCTAACCACATATAACTTGGATCTCAAAAAGAGTTTCACAATTAAGATGTTTTTGGTGAGTATTCATCTTCATCATCAAAGTGGCAAGATTTAACCCCTGGTGGTATAAAATTCCTGATCACAGAACCCAGTGTTTCAAATAATTTTTGTATGAAGTAAGATCAGAGTACTCAACAGCAAAGCCACAAAAATTAAGCAATCAAAACACTGCAGTAGAAAATACATTCACATTGCCGACAATAAATAATTCCTTGTGTCATATCTCTTACCAACATGACTAATGACTGAAAAGAAGTTTTCAGGTTTTAATTCATTTGAATTCCTCATTCCTTAGAGAAGAAAATTAATTAACTACATTTTGATCATAATCATCTTCCTTAAGATTCTGGAGCTGTGATAAGTAGACAACCAGCGTCTTGTTCATTCCTTTAAAAACTTAACTTTTGATGTGGGACAGGGGCAATGAACCATTGTTGCTGCTATTTAGCTTTAAGGCTTTTCACAAAACAAAGTTTAACTGACAATAAAGGAAGCATGCTCCTAATTAAAATAATATTGATTCAGCATATGGTATTTTGCCTTTGGTTTTCACTTTTTATTAGCCAAGTTGTCACTTTTCTCTTTAGTGCCACCTTGTGGGTCAGCCAGTTATAAAAGTACAGAAATATCTCCTGCACTAATAGTCTGGGTCTGGCCTTTAGAACATCATAGGAAAGGGGGGAGGTTTGGTTTAAGGGTTTAGGCCATCTCTTTTTTTTTTTAAGAAAAAAAGCAATAATGTATGGTGAAAATGTTTGCTATTCATTTATAATAGGTATGCAAGAAGACAGAACAATCTCTCTGGATTGAAAATAATGGGATCTATAGAAAAAAAATCAATGTTCATTTACAGGATAATCATCAAACTTACCCTGGAAAATGTAAGTGGCAAGCTCTGACTTGTGCGATTTTTGCCACAAGAAAAATGGTTTTGTATCTTAGTGACATTAGTTTTGCAACACCTTTTCAAGAGAAGTAAAGCTAGATAATTGTAAACTCCCACTAATCCCACTTTTGGAAAAGATTAATGATCAGATACAGCATCATAGTATACTTGTGTATGAAATTCAGGATGGATTTGCACACACCAGATTTTGATTCTGCTGATAAAGCACAGAAATTAAAAAGCATATATAAAAATTAAAAGTATCAGGGGACATTTGTACTGCAAAGGATATTCAGATCAAAACTTGGCTGGAGTGTGGTCACAATAAGTGTTCTCTAATGCAATACTAATGACTCAGCTGTACCTGCACCTTACACAACAGCTCAAACACTCCTCATTCATTACTTGGACAACTGTGGACAGTGGAATTATGGTCAGTTTGTCTTCTTGAAAGGAGCAGAGAGAATGTTTCTGACGTTTATAGTTTTCAAAGAGCCATTTTCGTTACTTTTATTAATCCTTTTTGTTGCTTTCCTTAATGCAGATAATTTTGGAAGCTACAAGAAAAATGTTTTTGGTATGTTATGCCCCCATTTTGTTCTGCATACACATTAAAAAGCACTTTAAGCTTACAAATTCTAGTTTTTAGCTAGTCAGCTCCTTTGCATTCTCTCTTACTAGATCCAGACTTACAAAGTAAAATATCTTAAGTTTAATCAAGTAGTCACATATCAGGTAATCTTGCTGGTAAGGAGAGGGATTATTTTAAATGGTAACTATTGGGTTGTACTGAAATTAGGTATCATCATTAAGACATATGATCAGAACAAGTGAAATGCAGCTTCCCATGATCAGATATAGCTAATATTTAGAAGAGACTAAGGAGCTTTACAGAAGCATATGCCACAGCAGACGTTGGAGTTCAGGGAAATTTTCCAAGGATGAAAAGCCCAGCAAACTCCCCTACTGACAAGTAGCTAGGTGTCCAGCAGTTTCTCTGAGTCTTATTTAAGTTCAATCATAGTAAGTCCAGGTCAAGCAATAGAAAGCCTGATCCAACAGTTGGCTCACCAGCCCAGACTGGAGAAAACTCTGGTGCATCAGAAACATATATGCACCACAAGCTATGCTTCTGCCAGGTCAGTGTCCTACCAAACACACCAAGCGCGATGCCCGTCAGCCCCAGCTGGGTGCAGTCTGACCTTCTCACAGCCAGCTGTGCTCACAAATAGCCAGGTCCGAGTCAGACAGTGACAGAACCCAGACCCCAGTTTTGCAGGGATGTGGCCATCTTACGTGCTTCACTCCTTGGACAATTTTTCATGTACCTTCCTTCCTAAAGAAGCTGCTCAGTTTGCTTTTGAAAAGTTATATACATAAATAATTTCCCATGGTTTTATTTGAAATGAAAGTTCTCCAGACCACAGGAAATCTCAATTCTAACACTATATGAATATACAGATGGCAAAATTAATTTTCCAAGTCTGCAGGATAGAGAAGACTAGCAGTGTCACCCTGTTTCAGCAAACCCCAGAGCCTTTCCTTTGCAGTAATTTCAGTATGTTTATATAGCACAGCATCACCTGGAAGTGCTGTGATCCAGCTGGGGTGAAGATGTTTAGCTGCTTTAAACACTGTGCTGTTCAGACTGCTCCAACATGTTTTTCAGCAAGATCACCTGTGCAAGAGCAAGCAAAACGCGGTTGTCACACAATGCTGCCATCAGAGGTAGCCTCAGGGTCTCTGCACAACACTGAGCTGTATTGTACAGCTGAACCTCACAAGGCAGCAGAAGCCTGCTGTACATGTTTGCAGTGAGGATGTTTTCCCCATTCCATGCCACCCTACCCAGTTATAAGAGCACCACCCTGTGACCCTGTACAAAGGGTAGCAAACTCAGTTATGAGCTCTTACTCTAACTTAAAACACTCTAGCCCGTTCAGGTGGGATGTCCAGAGATGTTCTTTCCTGACAGCTTCAGGGCAAGCAATAGCAGATCAACATTCCCTACCTCTCCTTCTTCTGTTCCAACTTCCTATCTCCCTGCTTGGCAGTTTTTCTCTCCACATAGCTTTTTCTACCACTCCTGTCAGCCTGTATTTCTGAAGCCTCCAGGGCAGCCTGCAGCCTTGCCATTTGCTGCTCCATGATGCCCGGGCAGCTGTCTCTTACAGCAGCTGGTTTAGATCCCCAGCTTGATCTCAGCTAGGGAGGTAATTAAGCCATTAACCCTTCCTTGGGCTGTGGGAAGGCACACTGTACTCACTCCATCTCAGTACCTGTGGGCAGCAGCAGCAGCATCTCTAGGTTATCATCCCGCATATGGGCCAGCAGTAAGGAGCCCAGGTGCCAATCAGATTTACAGACACATCTTTATCAACAGCAAAAGGAAGGCTAAATCTGAGTGAAAGTTTGGAAAGAATGTGTTCTTATGAATATCCTTCTGTCCTCCCCTCCTCCCCAAAGCTGATGCTTTTTGCTTCAACCACTTCATTCTACTTTAACTCCCCTGTCAATCCCCAGGCATCTCACCTCGGTTTTAGTCTCCATTTCTCAGGCTCCTCATCACAGCATCAATCTCTTGGAACACCTCAGTTCTGAAAATCATGACATGACATTTACAAATGCAGTTTTTATGTGAAATTTCCAATCAGGTCTCAGATTTCACCAACGAGGCCCTAACAATCTTTATACAACTAAAATATAGCAAAGCAAATTTTTGTTCTGTAGTTTTGATTCTGAAGTGCATCATAGCAGAGTACAGTTTAAATAGAAAGTGCTCAGTTGTAAAATCTCTCAGAATTAACTTTCTCAAGAAATATTTTTAAGGCTGACAAATCATATGCAAGGTCTTTTCCCAAAGGAGAATTTTTCTTGGATTCATTTAGTAGTTGAAGGTTGTGTCATATGTCACTGGAAAGGTAATTTTTCCTAGTTTATGAAAAATGCCTTGAATTTGACTTTGCTGTCACAGGGGAATAATGATATCTATACAGGTAATAAACTGGCACACAGAGATTGCTATTGGTAGCTTTGCAAGAAGTATACTATTTTATGGAGGATGATAGGAAGTAACGGGGTGAATTAATATCAAATATGCAATTTATTTCTATAATGTCTACATGACTCAGGTTACCAGCATTTGTAATATTCTTTTAAATATTAATACTTAAAGCATAACAAACACAAGATTATTTTAGAGGAGCTAATGCACAGCTCTGTAAATTCAGTAAGCGATGGCTATTAATGTTCTCTTTTGTCTTCCAGACAGAAAATCAAAGCTATTTAAATTAAAGGATGTGTATAAAATCAATGTATGTTGATAAGGTGTACACATTAACGATAATGTTTGCAAACATTCTTTGTAACTTGTATATATAATCTTCTTTTTCTGGATAGTTGGACACATTAGCTGGCATCATCAAGAGCTCCTTAAATTAATTTCTTCCTTTGTTTTCTTTACGTTATTAATTTTTAAGCCTGTATGGTAGAAGTCTAAGGAAGTCTACAGTGGTGCAGGTATTATGGTGACACAACTACACGTGCTCTCAGAGGATCGGGATGCTCCCATCCAGCCCATTTGCCCAGGCTGAGACTGGAAGCCAAGGAAGCTGGTTCATGGTGCTGAGCTCAGATTTGGACACAGGCAGGTCCTGCAGCTGAGGTCAGCCAGCCTTGGTCCCGCTGCCAGGCAGTGACTGCTCCCAGCTCCAGCCTCCCAGCAGAGATTCCCCCCAGCCCGGGGCATGCTTCCCAACACAGCAACCCTGGGCAGCTGTCACCCGTTGGCTTCAACCACGGGGTTGATCACTGAATGGTTGGAGAAAGGCAAGCCCCCATGGCTTTGCTGGAGGCAGCTGGTCACTGCTCATATGGCATGCAAGTCCCATGGCAAAAGCACTGGACATCTCATTTCCTAAACTGGACTGAGTCCAGGGTGAGGGGAGCAAAGTGTAGGCACTGGCTGGGTCGAAAAACAGGCTAGCAAGAGCATAAATTTAGGCCAAGACTATTATCAAATGGGCAAAATAGACTTAGTTTTAGATTAGGAAGTGATGGTTGAAATCCTGAACACAGCTTTGGCACATGACAGCTACAGTAGAGATTTAACAAAGTAAAACGAAGCAAGAAAAAAATGATTTTTTTTCAAATTACTATTGTCTACGCATTCAGCATATCCACACTTGCAATCCCACAGCAATTCAGCAATCCCACATTTTGTAATTAAAACCAGTTAGAGAAGGTTTCATGTAACCACTATTTATTCCATGTGGAACGGTCCAGCTAAATGTTGTAGCTGGCTCCATGAACCTCAGCGTTAATATTCATCATATTTAACTGTGATCTATGCAGGTGTAAAAGTTGCCCCATACCAGCTTGCAGCAAGGTTATAGGCCAGATTTCCAATGCAGAACATTTGTCCCTAGGCCTTCTTGCTAGCAAAAATATCTTGGAAAAGGTGAAAATAAAGTAAGATGACCTTTTGTTCACCAGTAAGTCATTGAATCAGAAGGGATCTTAAATGACTTGGCAAGCCACCTTGACAGAATCAAAACGAAGGACATGCAAGGCATCATTCCGCAAGAAAAGGAGCTCCATTGGCTGTGGGCAATTGAACTGCAGGATGTCGTTACTGGGGTGTACACAGGAAGGCACTGGCACAGAGGTAGCTCCCCAGAGCAAGGAACATCCCAACAGGTTTTGAGGAGGGCTGCAGCCCAAATATGTAGAAGATAAAAACACCAGATAAAACCATATGGACATGAAGAATCTAATTTTTTTTCAGCTTCTGCATGGCCTGAAAGTCCCTTTTACCCCAAAGAAAACGTTTCCCAAATAAAAAGCATCAGAATTGATCTTCTGAAAAGCTTTTTTCTTATGAATAATTACACCCAAAGAAAGGCATGACAGGTCTATTTATCTGTGGTCAAATTTACTGGAAATATCTGAAACACAATATATATTTTTCAGAGAGAGATGCAGGAACAAAACCCCATGTTCCAATGTCAGCCTTAAAGCTTAAGAATTTTATTTCTGGGATAACCAGCAATGCTCTGTTACCTTCCAAACTCGAGCCCAGGCACATGAGCAAAATATCAGATCTCACTTTCAAAGGTGCCACTTTAAAAGAGACGGTTTGACAGGAAAGTTGAATCAGCCTTTCTCTCCTTGGCAAAGTGCCTAATGAGGTACAGGAAAAAGGGTTACACCTGTTTAGAAGCCAAAAGCCACTTTACAGAAATAGAAAGGGATGCTCAATAAAAATGAGAACCTGAATCATTATTGTCAGGAGCTTGACTGGGTGGCAGGAACAGGGGCACAATGGAAAAGTCACAGCCGCATAATCAATGCCGCATCTAAGGCATATCACAGATTGTGGTTTATTTTATTGATATCTTCTTGTATTGCCTTCCCAAACTGAAGATATATATAATAATCATCACCAAAATAGTATTTTGTCCAGTGCCAAATTTTGAAAATTATTTCTTGCAAATGGCTTCTTGCCCAATAAAAATTAAGGAAATTATATAAAAAATACAACCTTGGGTAGGATATTCTCAGTACAATGAAAACAAAGTATCTTTTTAGACAGAATCTGTCCACAATAATTCTGAACACCACCATTTCCAACAGATGTAAGACTTGTCACTTACTCAGTAGCCACTGTATCAAGTTGCAGATTTGTCCATCCTATGTTAATAGCATTGCTACAGCAGATGTAAAGTTCAAAATCAATTTGAGCTTTGCCAGTGTCCAAAATGAACAGTCATGCACAGAACTTCATAAAATTATATTTAAAGTTTGCACGGATACACCCATCTCACACACATCCACTTTAAATATTGTATTTTAAAAGAGTTGAGGGAAAGTATTAACTATATTATACATTTTCCCAAGACTGCTGCAAGAAATAGTGGACAGTTTAAAGTGAAAACAAAATTATTATACAACTTTCTTCACAAACCAGGAAATTATTCACATTATGTGAATATATCTATGGACAAAGCAATTTTATTGTGATAATTGTTTTTAACATTCAGTTAAAATTTGTGTGCTTTTCACTCTGTGTACAATGTATAAATGGGTATTTTTGGGAAGGAAGGAAAAGAAAGGAGAATGAGACTGTGTCAGATTTAATATATGTAAAGGATTTGACCAAAAATGGTTCCAGTTTTGGTGAGTACTTATTGCAGCTACTGTATGCATGTATGTACGTAATGTAATAATACTAAGGAATGTATGCATGTAATAATACTAAGGAATAAGCAAACCAATAGTACCATTCACTTTTCCCTTCACTAATTGAAGTATTTCCTCTGCTGTGCCTTTGAATTTGGTTCTTCATACACCTTTTCTGAATACCTGAGTGAATTATCTGTGTCCATTAATTTTCTAATTTTATCTGTCAAATATACTCTCCAATTTCCTTTTCTTTTTAATAAGACTATACATGAGAATACAGCTCACTGGAAATTGCTTCTGGGGAATGTTATAATAGATGCTGTCAGGTATATTATATGAAAAAGGCTTTGTTTATTTCTCCATGTAATCTGACATAATTAGGATACTACAAATTAGAATATAATTCATTTCCTATATCTCTCATGAGGTCTTTTGAAGGAGCTGAACACTATGTAACTCTTTACTTTCCCCTATACACCGGATCCACCATTTTTTTTTCTGAAGGAAGTTATTACATCTTGATTATCGAAAAATATTTCACAGGACAAGTATTTTCTCCTCAGCAGGGTTAAACCTTATCAGCCTTTGATAATGGTCTTTTCTAAAGGGTAATTAATGTATGACCAGTAGCTGCTCCAAGGAAAACTGGACAGTGTTTTTTATGTATAACCAAGTTGCAAAAATCACCTTTTGTCTTTGTGAGCAGGTTTCTCATCAGTGTGCGTTTCACTAGCTCTCAGCACCTCAGACATGTCAGGTGGCCATCAATCATCCTCTGGCACAGGCTATCTGAGGCCCTTAAGATGGAAAACCTCAACAGAGCTGTTTTAGAAATCCAAAATAGTGATTATGAAATTCTTACTGTTTCCAGTAGTAATGAGTCACGAAGTGACAGGATCTGTGATGAAGCATTCTTGAGCAGTAGAAGGGATAAGTGACAATAATTAATAAATCTTTCTGCATAGCTGCTTGGTCCAAAACTTCATGTCAGAGAAGACTTATTGTAAACTGATCCTTGTCTCTTTGCTCTGGGAATTAGTTTTGGCGTGGTCAGGTGTAGGAGGGCAAGCATGAGTCATGCAGTTGAACTCACCAAATTACTGGGCTCAGTGCTTAGTCTGCTCAATATGGAGTGAAGATCGAAACTGTCCTCAGCATGACTGACTCCCAGGTCAGGTGTTTGGAAAAAGGATGATATCTTGTGGAGGACAACCCTGCTCACTCATCTGGGCTACCAAAGCTTCATATGCCCCTGAACACACTGAAAAAGACCCACGTTGGCCTGCTCTTTTCTTCCCTTTTGTGACTTCAATCCACCAAGCTGCAAGAAAATTGATACTAAGTTTCTTTTACTTTCCAGATGAAAAGTCTATGTTGGCATCCTTGAAAAGCAATACTTCAGTGTTATACAGTATTTCAGAAATCTGACGGTTTGAGCCAATTGGACCTTTACAACACCCACACCCACCTACCCTGTTATCTGCTTGACAGAGTAGCTACAAAGCAGTGTAGGAAGACAGAAACAATTCCTATTTATTCTGCTTATTCTTAATTGATTTCTTTCTTCTTTTTTCTCTCTCTCTTTCAAATGAATTTTTTATGATTCTGGGATATGATAATCCACATTTACAACCTTAAATCATCTCACACCTTCCTTCTCCCTGCCCCCCCTTTGTAATATATATATTACATAGGTAATGTGCATCGCAGAATATTAGGCAATTCTCTGTTTCTTTGCTAGGTTAAAGAATTATATACTTTTTTCAATTTACTTTCAATGAAAGCTAGGAAATGACAGCTGTATTTTGTTTTTACTATGTAAAGTGAATGATAATGGCTCACCAGCTGATTTATTTATTTCTGTTCTTTCCACACAGTGCTACAATTGTTGTAAAATATTAGTCTGGTTTAGCTTGGAAGAACTATACTTGACTATAACAAGTCCTTTGCTTTTGAAATTTAAAAATATATAAATAAATAATGGTGATGTCTGGGGAGAATAAACTTTTGCAAAAGGCTTAAATCTATACAGAATTATCCTAATTATCCCTTACAGATCCCTAATAGTAAGGATGCAGTGAAAGGGATGTTTTACAGGGGTTCCAGGATTACAAAGGTTGCTCATCTTTCTTCAAATATGCAGGCATTATTAAAAGAAGCTAAACTATTTCTTTTATGTTTAAGAAATGGTTTAGAATTTTCTCTATAATTGCCTTAATGTCAATCAAAATGATGTAAAAGTCTTGAAAGGAAAAATGTATAAGATCTATTAAAATAACTCTATTTATAATGTATGGGTTGACAGAGGAGGATGTGAGGAGGCTGAGGAGGGACATTACAATTTCTCGTCAAAAACTCTGCCTGCACACAGTTATCTTTTTCTTCTCATATACCAAAAGTTACGTCTCTTCAACAGCTCTTCCAGAAGAAGTGTCAAAGGAGATAAGACAAGTATATTATAGTCAAAACCACAGATTTGCTGCAGCACTGCTACTGTCAGCTTAGCAATGTTGTTGCCTCTGGGACAACAGAGATGGGACTCTGGCCTGGGTACCCACAAGGTAAGTTGAGTGCAGCCTACTTGCATATACTCAAAATTTGATCCTAAATACTTCTCTGAAGCAGGTGTCTTACCAAAAAAGATTCAGATCTGTATCTCCCAAAATAAATCATAACAATATTCTCTCCTTGCTTAGGGAGCTGGGACTTTCAATTCCTCCAAAGGGAGGAGGGCTGGCCCTCTCTTTCACATACCTTGGCTGGACACTATCCACTGAACTTCAAAATGCAAAAGTCCTTCTTGTTTTAGGAAAAATAATGATTGAAAGAGCCCTGTGGTGTAAGATATGTGTCATTTGGACTTCCCTCTCCTGCACAATTCTTCACTAGCTAACTCCACATGCTGACCTTTTTCTCCTGAGGTCTTCTCTAATTTCTGAGATTTTATCCTTTTTATACCAGCCTGAGCATCTATCCAGAGCATTTTTGTACACAGATATTTGCAAAGAGGGACTACTTTTATGTATTAGTTTCATGGTAATTTTGATACATGATGCACAGATCACGTATCAATATTCTGAGTTGAAAGGGACCCATAAGAATCATCAAGTCCAGCTCTTAAGTGAATGGCCTGTACAAGGATCAAACCCATGACCTTGGTGCTGTTATCACCATGTTCTACACAGCTAATCTCAGGGTCACTTTTATCCTAAACTGTTCTCTACTTACCACTAAGTGGTTGCACATACATTATTGTCAACTCCTTAGCACTTATGTGAATTAAAAGTCGGTAAACAGTGCTGATCCCTGTTTACCAGCAAAGTTTTCATTAGTCTTCCCTTCACACAGCTGACAATGTGGTTAAGTTTAAAAATATGAACAGGGCTCCACGCTCAGTACTGAATGTAAGGAATAGTCAGAACAACAAATTCATGCTCAGATGTCTCAAACATTTATTTTTAGGCTTAAATGGAAATTATAGCTAAACACAATCACTCTCAGTTGTGTAAACAAAGCACATGGTTTAGTCTGTAAGTATGAGGTCATGAAAATACTCTTTCAGTGGTGATATAAACATTGTTCATGTGATGCAATAACATACAAAAAATACTTTGCTAGAAGCAAGGTATGATCTGAAAAACATACCTTTCACTGAATATCATATGTTAATGCCTACAGTATTGTTTTGAGCCTAAAAAGAAACGCTTTATAATTTCAGCCATAAAGGCTCCAT
The DNA here is from genome assembly GCF_008360975.1 of Lichenostomus cassidix. Classification (NCBI taxonomy): domain Eukaryota; kingdom Metazoa; phylum Chordata; class Aves; order Passeriformes; family Meliphagidae; genus Lichenostomus; species Lichenostomus cassidix. The sequence goes on along the minus strand of NC_139480.1, from coordinate 35,075,255 downwards.
ATTTACATCTCACATGTTGACAACTGTCAGCTCAAATCTGATGAAGTTCCATAGAAAAAGTTATCTTCTGCTATTGGGCAATCCTGCAAAGTGGGCCTTGGAGCAGAAAACTGGTTCCATGCATCTGCTATCACGCATCATCAGCAAGCATGCTGCAGCCTGAACTCAGGCAGCTCCCCTGCTGACAAGGCACAAACCAGAGATTATCTGGCTCATGCTTCCATGGTAATGGTGACTGCTCTTCAGTTGTAACAGAAAGAAAAAGCAGCAAGCAGATATTGTAGTCAGGAGTCATTGTTTTTGCGAGGTTTATGCATCAGTTATGCATTGAATATGCAAGGAGAGGTCAAATATCCCCTTTGTTCAAAGTGGCCTTTCACAGTTGAGGCAAAGCATTTCAAGATTCATTAGTGTGTTCAAATTCATCTAAGCCTGCTTATTCAGGTAAGGGCTTCTGCTAGAAAACCTACAGCTATGCCATGGGAGGCAGGACTGTGGGAAACAGAGATGCAGAAAAGGGGCAGGTTAGGGCTACATGCCAGCAGCTGACAGCCATGGCTGGATGCCTCCAGGTCCTTCCTCCCCACAGCTGACTTACAGAGGCTTTCCTTGATGCAGGTGACTTCTCCTCTCCTAAAGTCACAGCAAGACACTTAGGGCTGCTGAGGTTTTGAATTCAGAGCTGACTCATTGTCTGTGTTAGGTTGGGCCTGGCAGGACTGAGTGGCACAGCTAGTGTCCTGAAAGACACATACTGGAAGTTGCTGAAAATTTTTTAGGACGCCATTATGTCATTTGTTGTCAGGCAAAAAGACCTGCCTGGGACAGGAGAGCAAACTCCATAGGTTTTGGTTTCCTCTGCTGTCATTCTATTCAGTCAACAAACTGATTTAAACCAAGCATGGACCTGAGTTAAACAAAAGCCCCAACATTCTGATTCTCATGAATGTTTAAGGACACTTTGTACCACTCTGTCAGCTTAAATGGCCTCGTAGACTGAGTAAACTGGTTTTGCATTCCCTGTAATGCTTCTGATATTACATATAAGGAATAAAGCAGCATTCATATAAATAAGAATCAAGACCTAAAATACAGTCTTTCAAGATTTCTACAGAGAGAAAACAAAAGTACTGAAAAATTATCTCATCCCACATGATAATCCCACAGCCATGCAATCAATCTTACCACTTGCTATAAAAAATGCTGCCACAGTTGTGGCAGTAATTTGCAAGTCAAAGAGAAAATATATTAGAATGAAAAGTCAGTAGTATATTTGTCTGGTGCAAAGGCTGGCTTGAGTTTGGCTCAATCTTTAGTTAGTTTAAATATTAGCAGATATTTGCCTATATTTGTCTTCAAGTGAGAAGTAGTAAACAATGGTGAAAGCTGTGAAGTTACCCAATCTTTTTGAATACAGGTACTGCACATAATGGGAGAAGAATATCCCTAGTTACAACACTACTCCATGCTTCCAACTTTTAAGACATGTCCTCTGCACTGGCGACACAGAGATTTTTTTTTTCCTGGGGAACCACAGGAAAAGCTCTGTCAGCCACTATTGTCAATATGTCAACAGTATGGTTTAACCGGTAGGATTCTCACAAAAACATTGACTGACTGTGGTGGACTGACCCTGGCTGCATGTCAGGTTCCCACAAAAGCTGCCCTATCCCTCCCCTCCTCAGCTGGAGAGGGGAGAGAAAATGCAACCAGAGGCTTGTGGTTCTAAATAAGGACAGGGAAAGATCACTCACCAGTCACAGGCAAAACACACTTAACTTGGGGAAATTAATTAAGTTTATTAACAATCAAATCAGAGTAGGATAATGAGAAATAAAAGCAAATCTTAAAATTACTTCTTCCACCTCCTTCCTTTTTACAGAGCTTAACTTTACTTCCAATTACCTCCTCCCCTCCAGTGGCACAGAAGAAAAGGGAACTGGGGCTGTGTTCAGTCCATCACATATTGTCTCTACCGCAACTTCCCTCCTCAGGGGGAGGATCCTTCACACTCCTCCCTGCTCTGGCATGGGATCCCTCCCATGAAGACATTCCTCCACAGACTTCAACCTGAGTCAGGCCCACGGGCTGCAGTTGTTCAAGAACTGCTCCAGCATGAGCCCCTCTCACAGGGTGAAGTCCTTAAGGAACAGACTGCTCCAGCCTGAGTCCCTCACTGTTTCACCAGTCCTGCCAGCAAACCTGCTCAATGGAGCCTCCTCTCTCCACAGGGCCCTGGGTCCTGCCAAGACCCTGCTCCAGTGTTGGCTTCCCACAGGGTCACAGCCTCGTTCAGGCCTCCACCTGCTCCAGTGTGGGGTTCTCCACAGGTTGCAGGTGGATCTCTGCTCCTCCACGGATCTCCATGGGCTGCAGGGCACAGCCTGTCTCACCATGGGCTGCACCCAGGCTGCAGGGGAATCTCTGCTCCAGTGCCTGGAGCTTCTGCTTGCCTCCTTCTTCTCTGACCTTGGTGTCTGCAGGGGTCTTGCTCTCACATTTTCTCCCTCTGTTCTCTGGCTGATGATGCACTGGCTTTGCTTCCCCCCTTCTTAAATCTGTTACCCCAGAGGTGCTACCACTGTCACTGATATGCTTGGCCTTGGTCCCTGCTGGAGCTGGCTGGCAGTGGCTCTGCTGGACATGGGGGAAGCTTCTGGCAGCTTCTCACAGAAGTCAACCCTGCAGACACACAACCACTACCAAAAACCTTTCCACATAAGCCAAATACACTGTTGGTCAAGAAATATGTGCTGAAAACTGTGGTGTCAAAAACACCTTTGCACCCCCACAGGTTTGATCCATGTTCCTTCAGAGACATTGTAAGAAATGGGATATGCAAGGAAAGGGATACAAGAGCAGTGAAAATTCAGCACACGTTCCTTTTAGGTCTCCCGAAACACTGTATGAAAGACTTCAGGGAATGTTTACAAAAGGTGCCAATGCTGTTCTCCCTCCATGGTCTCTGCAGACCTTGCAGAGAAGGAGGCAACCCCCATTCTGCCCCACAGACTGGTACCTGCTCTGACCTGGCCCCTGGAGCAGCCCGTTTTGCCCACAGACCTTAAGCAGGAGCTGCAGACCATCAGCTTTGTCAGGCTGATGATGACTGACACAAATACCCTGAGAAGTGAACAAATCCCAGAGAACAGAATGAAGAGACCAGAGATTCCAACTGGAGATCCAAATTCCAGTCATGTTCCCAACCCAAATTAACCACAGTGGCCGCTGCAATAATTGAAGAATAGGCTGCATAAATATAAAGGTGTGTGATTTTTATATTTGCCATTTTAAAAACCAGTGATAGTCACACAGCAAGGAAAATGCTGCATTTTATGAGTCATTAGCCCCCTTTATGAGATATATTTTGGACTGTGTATCACTGTATTGCAAGAGAAAGTATTTCAATAAGATTAATTAGCTGATGTTTGTAAAACATTTTGAATCTGGGAAGCACCATATAAATGTAAGCTATTATTATTGTTATTTATTATAAGGAAGATGCAAATCCTCTCTAACTGTTGAGTAAAGCCTTGCAATTTTTATGGTCACAACTTTGTCAAAAAGATTTTTATCTTCCTAGCAGCAATGCGCTCCTAAAGATGTTGAGTCTTTAATCAACAGCTGTGATACCTCAAGCAAGTTATGAATTTTCCTTGATTTACAGCAGTTGGGGTTTTTTAATTTTTTTTTCAGGGATGGAGCGGGAGGAAGTGTGTCCTTTTCAAAACATGTAACATAAGGCCAAAAGCTCCTCAGAGGAAAACCACGTCCACCCCAGTGAGGCTGTTAAATCCATGTCCAGGCACTCAGTGAATGACCTGGTTTTCATCACACAAAGGAGGCAGTAATTCCTGCTGAACCTGCCAGGAGCTGCTCTGGGAACACGCACCCTTAACAACATCACTTATTTTCTTGTCTAGGTCTGGCTGCAGGATCCTCTGTTTAGACATGTCTAGACTGTTTTTCACTTGTTTTTTTTTTCTGTTCGTAGGTACCTGTTTGTTCGCTTTAAATCCTGGTTCTTCATACAGAGAGAGCTGTGCAAATACCAAGGGACCCTCGAGTTATTCAACAGAGTCTCTGAAGGGAAAGGAAGCTCCCCCACAGCTTCCCCAGAGCCTTGATAATTATTCCACATGGTAAGAATTCCTAAGAGAATTCCTAAGGGGAATTGTCAGTAGCATCTTTATACTCTCTCAACCTGATGCAGACAGCAACACCTGTGCAAGCCAAGGACAGAGAGAAACTGATTCTTCTTTCATATTCTCCTTCAGGGTGTCAGCATGGGCAACGTTTACTGGAAACAGAAGCCACTTGTATGAAGAAAAGCTATTCTCTCCATCAGGGCTACTGAAAAAGCACCTGGAAGAAGCAGAGGGTGAAATTTGTGGTATTCAGCCATTAATTAAGATCACTTAGAGAGGAGTTCTGGGAAGCCCTGACTCTGCTATAGCCAATGGGAGTGTTTCACATTTTTCACAGGCATACATTCAGACTACCCTTGCAATTATGCCCTTTGATCAGACAACTTTGAAAACACTGGCTTTTTGCACACCTGCAGCGTGGCATTTGCAACACTACAGGCTTGATGCACAGTGGCTTGGAAGATGGGTGGCAAAAAAGAACCTGGGGGTGCTGGTTGACAGCAGCTGATAATGATCTAGCATGTGCCCAGGTGGCCAAGAAGGCCAGTGGCATCCTGGCCTGTATCAGGAATAGAGTGGCCAGCAGGACCAGGGCAGTGGTCATTCCCCTGTACTGGATACTGGTCAGGCCACACCTTGAATATTGTTTTGGGCCCCTCACTACAAGAAGGACTTTGAGGTGCTGAAGTAAGTCCAGAGAAGGGCAACAGAGGTGGTGAAAGGTCTGGAGCACAAGTCTGATGAGAGGCAAATGAGGGAACTGGGGTTGTTTAGTCTGGAGGAAAGAAGACTCAAGGGAGTCCTTATTGCTCTCTACAACTGCGTGCAAGGAGGTTGTAGCCAGGTCAGAATTAGTCTCTTCTCCCAGATAACAAGTGACAGGACAAGAGGAAATGGCCTCAAGCTGCACCAAGGGAGGTTTAGATTTGATATTAGGAAAAATTTCATAACAGAAAGGGTTGTCAAGCACTGGAACAGGTTGCCCAGGGGAGTGGTTGAATCACCAAACCTGAAGATTTTGAAAAGATATGTAGATGTGGCACTTGAGGATATGATGGTTTAACCAGCCATTCCCCATGGGGGAAAAGAATGTGGCATTGACAGAGGAGTCATGTGGATCTTACTTGCTTCTCCCATCCCACAATACAAACTCCTCATCCACAGGGATCTCCTCTAGTGGTTCTTGAATTTGGCCCATAAATAGGACTTCAAAGCATACACACAATAAATGTAAACTTCAAAATTGTGTTGCTTTATTTATTCTGCCTGCATAGTGTAGTACTGGCATTTCAGGCTGGATGTAATTTTTTTTTCAAAAATAAGCATATTTTAATTAAATCCTGCAGTAAATAATTACGTTTGTACTCCAAGGCTGTCAAATATTTCATTTAAAAAATCAACCTAAAATAAATACTTCTATTAAAAAATGTAATAGAAAAAAACGGCTAACATTTTTTCTTAACTCCTGTGTGCCTCTACAGCCATACTGAAAGACATTAATATTTCTCTCTGGCACATATTTAGCTGAGAGGGTTATATTTTGCTCTAAGTGTTTCCCACTAAACATTGTGACAAAGTTATGTGGATGTTGCATGGCAATTTGATGTTTCAACTGAAATTTAAAAATTGCTGTACATGCATATCTTTACACTTCACTAGATTGTGACACAAAAGCCCCTGTATTTCAGTATTTTGTTGAATCCACGGCTACTTTAGATTTGTAGACATTGCTATCCTTGCATGAGAATCACCCATTAAATTGGGATGATTGGGGAACTATTTTTGGGCTTTACAGAGATTAACCAGACTTTACTTCCCACCATTGAAAATGCTTCTGTGACATGCTGTGCATTGGCAATGGAATATGATTTTGACAGGTGCAAGAAATTGCTATGTCCCCTCAGATGTTCATTGGATTTTTACAAGTAGATGAGCTCACAGAAAGTTGTTGGGTACTGCTGTATGGGAGCAGTTACTGTGAGTACTAGAAAAAAGTGTTAACCAAGCAATCTGCATATACTCAGCTGTGGAAGCTCCAAGGGAATGGAGCTTCTCCAAGATATCTCAAGGAACAGAGTGTGCAGTTCCCATCCTGCAAACTTGGCTGTGCATGATAGGGGAAGAGGCAGGGAAGAACTGAGCCACTGCTTCATTTCCTCTTCATCCCTCTCACCCCATGCAGGCTCATGGTAGTTTAAGGAATGGGGATGAGTTTGGTAGAAGCAAACCTCCCTTCTGAAGCTAAACTCATCTTACACAGTCAGATATTCTGTATTTTACAACACAGTTGTTCAGTGTCTGGAAGAAAGGTTTGCTGTGCTGGACGGGCATGCACAGCTAATTTATCTGCAAAGATAGCCAGGCTCACTGAATGCTACCTTGTCAGAGGTGCACTGAATGAGCCCGTGAACATACTTTGTACCTCTCAGTATTGACATTCAGGTGGAAGAATACAAGCATGTATTCTTCTAAGATAACATCTTTCGAATTTCTCTTTGAATTATAAAAATGCCTGTGCTGAACATAAACAGCACCTACACAGGATGTGTCGTGTGCTCAAAATTTTTATTGGTAACCACTGGGCTGCAGAAAAGTCTTACACTGAAGAAACCATCTCTTTTGTCAAAAAGTTGGTGTGACTCTGTGCTGAGACTCTGACCCATGCCAGGATAACCCCTGCAGGTAACTGGTTGCTTCCCATTAAGTCCAGGCTTGCAATTCCATTTCTTGCATGAGTCCCAGCAGCCTGCTTAGATTACACCTTAGATTCCCCCTGACCTCCAGCATCAGCACCAATGTCTGCTTTGAGTACCTAGGAACAGAAGAAGAGAAAGGAAGAAATAGTCCTTGTGCTTCTCCTCTTTTCCCTGGACCTCAGAAAGGGTCAGGAGCACATGCTGTACAAGGAGTGGCTAACAGCTGGGTTTATACAATTTGAAAAAGAGATTAATCTTCTTGCTGTTTTCAGCTACCTAAAAGAAGTGTACAGACAAGGCAGAAACAGACTTCTCCCAAAAGACAGGATGAGAGATGAGCACAAGTTGCAACACAGGAAGCTTCAGTTGGAAGTGAGTTGACAGAATCTCTCCCTGAGGGCAGTCAAACATTCAACCAGATTGACCAAAGGGAATATGGCATCTTCATCAATAGAGATACCCAAAAATTGACTGGACAAGATCCTGAGCAATGTGATATCAATGGATCAGCTTCAGTCCAGGGCTTGGACCAGATGACCAAGAAGTGATTCACCAGAAGTGAACCTAACTACCCTATTGCACTCTAACCTCCAAAGGCACCGAAATAAGGGGAGAAGCCATATGTGCTGAGTACCTTTAATGATTTATACAAATTTCAAGCCCCAGAGTTGAGTTTTCACTTGGTTTAATGTCTGACAAGGATGTGTCTCAGCAACTACCCCAAGCTCATGCTGATAAAGGTTTGCATGCATTTGTTTGATAGCTATCTATCAGAAGACTTATGTGAGTAATTGAATGCTTTATGGCAAGTGTCTGATAGTAAATGAAGCCATCAAAACCCCCCAAATATTCTGCTAGGCAGTAACAGGGAAGAGTTACCAGGGTCTTTTGTGTCATTATCTCCCCCACTGATCCTCTGGGAGTTCTTTTTACCATTTCTGTCTCCATAGCAAAAACATTGTCCTCTTCCTGCTATTCACTCCATTAGATACCACTGCACCGTCACAGCACTTGACTATAACAAAATTAGAGAAGCAACCTTGTTCCCCTCAATGTCATCATGCTAGTACAACCTTCTTCTGCAAGGAGGATGACCTTGTTTCCTATCCTTGTGATCCTAGAGCCATCAAAGTACGCAGAGACAAGTCATTGTTTCCTTTCAACAACATAGTACTGGAACAAAACACCAAGCATTTGTTTGTCACAGGAAATGTCATAGGAAATGCACCTATCCATGATGAAATAAATAGCAGTTTTCTCAGTAAATTGCAGGGATTAATGAAAACCTCAAAACAAATGTCCTGGTGGGAAAACAAAAATCTGGAAATCACATTGCCCTCAGTTAATTCAAATCAATCAGCATTGATTGAAAAACATATGCAAATATGTATTACTTAAGTAAATTCATCCTTCTCCACTAAAATCTATCGATCACAGGAACAATGAATATCACTGGATGACGACATGTTGAATGCTGAGTGCATTTTTTACTAATTGTAGTATTTTATTATGTCATTGAGTGAATGAAAACTGTCACTGTTCTCAATAACTGTGTACACAATAAATACCTGAGAGATTGTTGCCATGAGTACTATCTTTCAAGCAAATATCTGTGCCTCAATTATTGTTTCCCTTCAGCAAATACAGAATCAACCCACAAAGAGTGACAGTGGAACAGCACTGCCACCTTTATAGCTCTGTAACTCTGACAGGGAATGATTTAGCCAAATACCCCCATGGTATGAATCAACACAGCTCCAGAATTCTTCAGAATTAAACTACTCTAGAACATCCAAAAACATCACCCATGGAAATCAACAGTAGGTCTTCCAGTCACACACTCTAAATCTCTAATCTCCCTCCATCTGATGCTTCCCAGGCAGTGCCACACTGATAGGGAACCTCAGCATCCATGTGGAAAAAAGAATACCCTATTGATAGCCTAACTGCTTGAAGAAGCTTGGTAGCAGAAAAAAAAGTCATCAATAATAATAAATTAAAAATCAAAAACCCAAAGATTAATGAAATGAAGATTTTTAGCTACAGATATTATCTCCTAATTTCTAAACTACACCTCATCATTTTTTGGGCAACACAGTCCTGTTACTATGTTTTGATTGGTTTAGATATTAAGACAAAAAACAGTGCTGTTTACCCATTTTCTGCAAGAAACCAACATGCAATTGGAATGAACCTCTTCATTCTTCAGGATGTTTTTCTTGACAGTGTCATAATTTTTTTCTTCACAATTTCTCTTCTCTAAGCAGCTGGGAGCATTTCAAATTTCAGGCACTTGATATTACCTATTGTTTGAGATTCTCTTTTGGAAGTTGATTGCTGTCCATTTATTGGGAAAATGGACCAAGAAAGGAACTACATTCAAGAAAAAATCTCAGGGTCTAGAGTTTTGCAGAGCTAAAAATGCATCATCCACACAGACATATAGTTTAATCCTCAGTTGTAAGGATTGCAGCAGCTGCAAGTACTGATCCACTTTAAACTCTATCCATTTTCAGAATCTCTTTGACTTTCTTCTGTGTGTAATATCTCCTTTCATAAAATCTTCAACTTTGATCAAGTTGTGTTTATGAAAAGAGAGATGGCTCCTAAAATCAGGAACCACTTTTTGAAGTAAATTCCTCTGTCTTTTATGTGCACAGGCAACAATAAACCAGCCTTAGCAGGGTTGATTCCTACTGAAATACATGGCAGAAAATGTAAAGCACTGAGAGGGCTTTATGAACTCCTGGTAAATCTGATGCCCCACATGGAAAAATTTGCAAGATAGCTTTGAATTGTCTGAGTAAAAAGTTCTTTAGCATGTTAAAGAGCCATTGTTGTCTATTTCAGTGGGTTTTTGCCATGTTATAATTAATGACTTTTTGTGCTGATTAATTTTTTCTGTATTCATTAAAATGATACTATCAAGTCATTTGGGCAAAATATTTAATGAAGTTTTTTGAAAGGGAATATAGTCCTTAATTTTCATGCTACTGAATAATTACAGAGAAAAATCAAATAAGAGCTTGTTTACATGAAAAATTAGAACAGCTATTTCACTTTAAATTCATGTCCTTCCTTAAGCCTAAATAACTCTCAAAAAGGCCTAATTTAGGGATTGAGTAGAACAATGAATTTATGTCTGTGTAACTTGGTTTATACTCAGGACAGTAAAGCACCTCCATTTGTTTTGCCAATTTTAATGAAATACTATTACAAATAGAGGATTTTCTAGGCATATGCTCCCATCCATGTGCAGGCTTGTCCCATCAACATTTTGTCAGTCCTATTCTAACCCCCTGTGCCTATGTACACATGTGTGAGTACACATACAGCACCTCCTATTGCCCCAGATGCCTGATGTGCACTTTATATGTCTGACTGCTGCTAGATATGGGGCACCATGCTGTGGCAACTAATGAATTTTTTCTTCATCGAGGGAATGTGGGCTCTTCTACAGCAGCAGGCTTTGTGCTATCCTAGGTTATGCTAACACTATACAAAACTTTATGAAAGACTCGGTCACAGTATTTCAAGGTATTTCAAAAATTCTTTGGAATACCTTTGCACATTCCTCCTGTCTTTAATGTATTTAAATTTCTGTCCTGAATGATTCAAGAGCAACCTCTGAATTCAATTGTATCCTTTCAATTGATTCCCAGTATATTTCTGACGCTGCTTGAGGTCAAGTTCAAATAATGGGCCAACAACAACCTTATGAAATTCAACAAGGACAAATGCAATGTGGTTCTCCTGGAAGGAAGAAACCCTTGCAACAAAGTAGGCTGGGAAGCAGCTCTGCACAGGAGGTCCTGGGAACACCAGCGGGACAGCCCAGGCCAGCACTGAGCCTTGGCTGCTGTGAAGGCCAGCAGTCCCCTGGGCCCCATCAGCAGGAGCACAGCCAGCAGATCAAGGAAAGTGATCATTCCCTGTACTCAGGAGTCATTGGACAACATCTTGAGCACTGCATCCAGTTTGGGGCTCCACAGTATGGGAAAGGCATGGATAAACTGGAGCAAGCTAGGGCAGGGGCACCATGGGGGGCAGGGATGGAGCATGTGCCCTGTGAGGACAAGCTGTGAGGGACTGAGGCTTGTTCATCTGGAGAGGAAATGTCTCTGAGGGCACCACAGAAAAGCCCCCAGCACCAATGAGGAACTTGTCAAGGAAATGGAGCCAGGCTTCTCCCAGTGGCATGCATCTGGAGACTGACAGGCAAAGGACATGAAGTGAAACCACAGAAGTTCAAACCAGACAGAAGAAATGTTTCCTGTGAGGACAACCAAGCAGAGAAGCCAGGTTGCCCAAAGGAGATCTACAGTCTCTCTCCTTGGAGGTTTTGAAGTGCACGCTCTGGGTGCAGTCCAGAGCAATCTGTTCTGAACTTTTGAGGTTGGACTGGGGGTTGGACTGGAGGCCTCCTGAGGCTCCTTCCAGTCCAAATTACCCTGTAATCCAATATGTGCCAGAGAGACATTAAGCTATGCAATATAGTCCCTTTAGGGAATATATTAGGGCAATATGAAATGTCACCAATGTCCTTCTCCCCCTCAAGACGTATTGTTTCAAATTGTGCAGGCATGTCATAAAGCTTACCTAACCAAGTCTTGGAAATAAGTGGAAAAAATTCTTCCTTTTTTTTTTTTTTTATTCTGAAAGTTATGAAACATGAGCACAAGATGAAATAATGCAGTGGTAAAACCAGAATAATTTGCAGCAGCATTCAATCAGATAGTTTAGAGGAAATAAAGCCCTAGTATTAGGTTATGCTAAATATAAAGAGCCAGACTAAATCTGGATGTAACTCTTTAGGGTTTTGATTAAATAACTCGATACCTGAATGGAATATGAAAATACTTTTGAGTTTTTCACATAGCTAATGCCCTGCTGTCCTGGAAAAGGGATTAGAAATTCAAAGACACAAGGAGAATTGTGTCAGAGCAAGAGCTTGGCTTCAGGAAACCTCAGCGCATCTCAGAGATGCTTTTATTTAGCAATCTGTCTATGACTAAATGTCTCCTCCAAACCTAAAGAGCAGACAGGACATTGAATTAAGTATAAATTATTATAAGTACTATCTGGCTGACTCAGATTTCCAGACTGAAAATTTCAGACCAGGAAAAAGTTAATTATTACTTATTTGTATTATTTGCATTCTACAATGCTACTCTTAATTCTTATCTTCTGAACCCTAGCTGTCTTTTACCAGAATCTAGTAAGAGCTCTGAATCTCCACATCATTAAGAAGGCATGGAAACAGAGCTATGTAATTGTACTATAAAATCATCTCCATACTTTCTTAGCAAAATAATCATTCAGTGTAAGCTATTGGAAACAGAGATCCTTTCTTGTTAGAACCATTAGCGTTCCTACTACTTAGCAAAAATATTAAAACAAATATAGAAATACCTTGGACTGAAGTGAGAAAAAAACCAATATGTAACAAAAAGTAATCTTCTCAGGTTCTTGACATGTCAAAAATAGTTAACTGTTCTGCAGTCCCAGCCCTAACTTCTAATGGGATAAATCTAAAATCTTTGTCAATTAATTAGCTTATCCCTGCAACTCAAATTAAGAAATCAAATAAAGATAAACATGTAATTTTCTTTCCTTCCATGCTTCAATTCCCAAAAGTAATGCAAGTACATTTTCTATGAACAGCCTCAAATAATGCACATGATGCAAAAGGTACAGTAAATACAGACAGAAATAAACCTCTGAAATGTTGGTCTCTATTGTCTAGAAGAAGAAATATAGAAGTGTTGAAGTGCAGCAGTGTTCAAATGTAGGTGAATAAGACTCTGCCACTAAAACTGACTGCAAAATTCCCAGTGAAGTTATTTCTGCACAGAAAAGGAAGCAAATACAGAGGGCACCCTCCAGCACACTCTCAATAAAATGTCAAATGGGGCTCTTCATTCTGTTCACTTGTAACAAAAAGATAAAGAGCCACTTGTTATCCTCCTCTTCAAAATCCTTATCAACTTAGGACCTCCTCACACAGAAGTGACTTAAGTCCACATCAGCTACAAGTGTCCAAACAAACAGTTTTTCAAGAAGATTGACAAAATGTGGTAAAACTGGGACATTCTCACTTAAAAAGGAGGAAAATAAATGTTCCTATCAGTGGATGTTCTGCTGCTCTTCTCATGCGGGTGTGTCTCAGAGGCAATGGGAAGAACAGCAGGGTATGGCAGTTATGAGATCTTTGTGATGGCACAACTCTGTCTGGTCTGTAGCTCTGTGCTCAGGACCTCCAGCGAGACAATGCCATTAATTTGACTCCTGGTCCTGGGACTTTCTCTTTTACACAAATGCCTCTTGTTAATTCCAAATTTCAAGGAAAGACAGAGCTGTTAGTCCCATTCTTTGATCAAATGGGCATCAGGGACTATCCAAGAGAGACAAATTAAGGCTGAGAATGGTGGTGCCCTTCTGTCACTTTGAGTTCAGAATTGGATCTCCAGACTGATGTTAAAAAAGCAACTTTGAATGGGTTCCTCCTGAATAATTCTGAACTGGTTCCTGCGAGTAACTCTGCTTGGTTTTCCATTTCAGTGGAGGGGTCTTCATTTACCACCATGGGGCACTGTGGTGGTGGATAATGCCACCTCAGGAACTGCTGGGGAGCCCAGTAGTCCCAGTACAGCAGGGTTTCACTGGTGGGAAAACATCCCTGTCCAATTAACACGATAAGTCCCTCCCCAAATTATGTAAATCCCCCTGGCTGTAACCTAACCCCTGACTCCATCCCTCCCTTCTCCCCATTGGCTGTAGTGTTCCCCCAGCCTCCTCTCCCCTGACCCCAGGTGATCCCTATATCTAGGGACACCTGGGGCTTCTCTTTCTCTTTCACGCTGGACCCCTTTGGAATAAACGTCTGGAATATTCAGCTGATTGAGCCTGTGGATTCTTTGTCTCTGGTGACTCGTGAGCTATCCGGCTCTCTGGGTGAGTGAGAATCTGTGCCTTACACCAGCTCGGGTGTGAGAAGGGTCTTTCTGTACAGCACCAGAGCAGTGCTGGCTGGAGTGATCTCTCGACAGCCTTAGAGACACTTTCGGTAAACACAGAGGCCTGTTCCACCCCTCCTCTACCCACTGCGTTAGGGCACAGTGCACAGGAGATTTAAAGATTTCACTTCAGGAACAGGTAATCAGATACCTAAAAAGCTGCAGCTTGGCAAGTGACTCTTTACCAGTCATGTCCACAGCTGGCAAGTAATTTATATGCTCCCAGCAAAGTCTATCCCAAAAACATAAGGATCCTAATTTGGCACTGGGCTGTTCAAATGCTGTGGTTGTTTTGTTTTGTTTTTTTTTTCTGAGAAGCCAAAAAGAAAGACTGTGGAAAGGAAAAGTATGGGGGAAATGTATTTGCTTATGAATTAATAGAGCAAACAGAATGGGTTTGCATGTGAAAATCCATCTGAAATAAATAAATTCCTAATCTACCTAATTTTGACAAGATGCTGGTAAATTTTATACTTTTTTTTCCTTTTCAGGGAGCCCATTTGCTATTTCTTCTGCACACCAGAAGCCTCTATCTACCAGTGGTTGCTCTTGAGATATCTCACTATCTCAGGAAGAACCCTTGTTGCTATTTAAGTCATCTTCTTGTCTAACATACAGATGACAAATCTGAAGATCAGACTCTTCTATTTCTCAGTGTAAGGTGAGGATATAACTAATTCATGTCAGCAGTCACTATATGAAACAGAAATTATTTCAGATTCTTTTAGGAATTCTCTAAGCCTAAGCCTATCAGCCCAGCAAGGTATTTGGACATCCTAGCTTAAAGCATATGAGCTACCCTAGGATTTCATGTGGTTTAGATAACTTGAGTTCATTTACTAAATCAGGTTGGCATGAAACACTAATCCCTCTCTTGCCTCCCTCTGATATGTATTACTGTGGATGGCAGGTACTTCAGTTTCCTAACTGGGCATAGAATTGCCACAGTAGTTGTTGTTTTCAGAGAAATAGGATTAAAAATGACAGCCAAGAACAGTTTTACCTGGCCCGGCATTAAAAAAGGTGACATACAATTATAGGATTTATACCTAGTGTAAAATTGTATGTTCTACAAACATGCATTACATGTTTGTAGAAGAGATCATACTTTCTAGGTATTCAACTATGACTCACATCAAAAGCCCTGCTATCCAGTGTGAAGTGACTCCCTCAAGTTATCCAACGAAAGCTTCAGTTTAAGGCTAAAATGACTCCTAAGGCTCCACTGTTTTGACAGATCACTTAGACCAAAGTCCTGCCACCATTTTTGTTTGAGTTTTGGTTTTTTGGGGTTTTTTGTAGCGATCATGCCCCAAGATCTGCTGTACTGATACCTGCAGTAAGAAACTATGATGATGGACACTACCTGTGTGTTTCTGCAGGCACAGCATGCCTGGGGAACCAGGCTGACATCTAAAAGATTAATGAAGCTGCCACCTGGGAGACTACTGCTTCTCCTCCTGGCCTGGGGGTCAGACAGGCTCCTTTGGGTGCACAGGCTGGGACAGGCCAGGTAAGGAAAGGTGCAGTTAAGCAGGGAGATGTTTTGTGCAGGGGGTGAGTGGCCCTCGCTTATCCCCATATTTAGATACCTGATTCTACACAAAATGAGGTTTGGCTGTAGGCTGTGGCTACCTGAAGGTGTGATCTGCAGGGTATTTTTGATGTCATTAATGATTAGATTTGCTTGTGTCCACTTATATCAACTTACCCGCCCTGGGTGTTACCATGTTCTTAGAAATCTAGAACACATGCCAACTAAGATTCTTCATGGGTGAAGTTTTTCTATTATGTTTATCACTGGAAATAAACATAATAGATACCCTGACAGGTATCTCACTGTACACTGGAGTTAGCAACCTCCAGTCCCTGTGAATGATGTGCTTTACTGCAAAAACTTAATCTGGCCCAAGACCTGATCCCATCCCTTCTCTTGGGATATTGAATTGTTTTGCCAGCCCTGCTGCCCTCTTTCCCCATAGCCCCATGCCATGTCTTCACAAGGCCAGAAGGAAGCATCTTCACCACATAACCAAAACACCAAGGCTGGCTGGCATGTGCCAGCTCTGTGCTGCTCTCTATAGCCAGGACTATGTGGTATCCTCTCATCTGGCTGGAAACACAACACTTATGTAATGAGAGTACATGGCTGAGGTTTGGGGACATCCTTGTCACATGGGGAATGATGAACGATCTGCCCACGTGATGGAAACATATCCTGGCCTGTGATGACAAGGAGCTGGGCTATTCCCCTAGGAAGCTTTATCCAACCTTTTCCAGTTGAAAGATTCCTGACAATGCTGCACATCCTGATGCATTTTTTATTCTGTTGTCAGCTACTTCAAAGCCGCTGCTTATCACATACTTAGTGTATCTTTGTTGACTTGATCCTGCACTCAAAAGCACATTTTTATCCTAAAATCCTTGTTTAGTCAATGAGAATCAAGCATATGCTCAGGTCCCTGCGTGAACAAGATCAGATTACTAAGAGAGCAGAATGACCAAGCCCTACAGAAATATATGTCCAAGCCACCCTTTCCAGCCTTCTTTCTCCATCCCCTTCTCCACAGAAAGGAGGATGCATATTGGCACCATAAGTGGATGGGCACCTCTTCTCTTTTCATCAATGGACCGAGATCCTAGACAGAATTCAGCACAGATCACAAGCTTAACACCATTCCCTTAACAAGTGCAGCCCCTTAATGGGAGAGTTTAAAGGATCAAGTAACTGAAGCAAATTTATTAAAGCAGAGGCACAGAAATTTCAATTAATGATGGTTGGCATCACACAAATTGCTCCTTTTATGAAATACATGCTAAAAAGTGTCTTCAAAGGAATTATATGACAGTTTCATTAATACATTTCTATGATTATAGCTCCCAGACTTATCTCTCAACCTTCTTTATTTCCATTCACAACAAAAAAATAAAAAAGGTTGTAGGGGTTTTATTTTCTGCAGAGGAATAGAGTTCATATCTCAGAGTTTATTTTGACAGCATAAGAATCAGGGTGAGCCTAGTAAACAGTACAAAAGAGCCTTGGTTTTTGTTCATAGAAGGAGAGGAGGTTCCACTTGCTAAAAAGTGACAATTATACACCACATGAATAAATTGACTCTGGATACACCATGTCATATACATCCCCTTGTCAAATACAAGTAAGTACTTCCTTCTCCATGCACATGAAAATCTTAAAACATTCACTTTTAGCAAAAGAAAATAATCTTGCTTCCAAAGCAGGTGGGCTGTGGTAGCCTAAAGTAATCTACAAAGCAGAAAATTCCTCAGTGTTAAGTCTTTTGTTATTCAATGCATGTGCATTTTGCAATATAGAATCATAGAATATCTCATATGTACTAAGCACATAAATATTTATTATAGTTTTATAATTGCGCTTTTACTGCATGGTTCACCTACACAGGGCTTAGAAACTTTCTCTGTTTCCCAGTTTTGCATTTAATAAAATGTACACCAAAGTACAATTCTCAGACTGAATAGTGCTGAGATATACAGACACTTATGTCTGGCTCTCCATGCACTATATAAAATTGCCAAAGTGTATTTACAAGACAGAAAGAGAGCATTTCAGAGAAGCTACTCTCACGTCTTCTTACAACACTGCAGATTTGTTTCAAGTTGAAACCTTCCTTGCTGGCTACTTCTTCTAGAACTGTAAATATAAACAAACATGTTTAGTAATGACAAATGTTGCCTTCCACATACCAATCATATCTGTTCTTAGTTACAGCAATTTCTACCAAAAAAAAAAAAGCCCACAAACCATTGCAGCTATATAGACACTTATCATTTTTAAGACTTGGAGCGAAGCCAGTCACTTGAATTGTGGAGATGTCCATTCCAAGTATATTTTCTGTAGTGATCATTGCTGACTTGTCATCATGATCTAATGGCCTTCTCCAGTTTCTTTACTGCTTAAAAATAATTTTATTTTTCAGTATTTAAGCTCTGCCTTTTATAAGCTTTCTGCTTTTGTTTGCAATATTATTTAACTTGTTCTCCTAAATAAATCTGGAGGAACCTTTGCCTCAAAATCACAATGCCAATTTTATCTCCTTTATTATCCTTTCAGCTGGAGTACATGCTTTCAGACCGAGTGAGTCAAATTCTCAAGTTCTCGTGGCACATTGAACCGTAAGTTCTTAATTAATCTCTTCAACATCAAGTGAAAAAAGAACTTTAATGCAATCCACTCTGACATATATTCAGAGAATAGTGTGCACACACTCAGCTCAGAACTGGTCTGAAAAGGGAACCTGAAGCACATTAAGCAATTTCCAATCTTTATACCAGAGTCCAACAGTTCAAGATTAATGATAAGTTGCAAAAAAGCCTCTGCTTTGCACCTGCAAAATGACAGCAAGCAGGGAGGTGTCCAGGCATCTGGCCATCACTGCAGCATCAGGAATACCTGCCTTTACAAACAAGTTATAAATCACTGAACACTGAAATCCCAAAAATACTCACGTAAACAAGAAAAAGGATGACAAAATGGAAGCAGGCACTGTAGCAGGGTGTTGATGTAGATTTGGACTCTTAGAATTTGGGGTCCATGTGAATGTTTAAAAATGGGAGGCTTACATTGCTTTAAGGCAAACCTCTGCATAGAAATTGCTGTTTCCCAAATGCAGAAAATACATCTTCAGAATCTGCCTTGGTTTTCCTTTAAATTAATAGAATATATTAAGAGAAAAAGAAGTAAAGTCTTAGGGGCAAAATACATACACTGCATTCAGAATACCCTTAAAAACTGAGATATACAAAATCCAAAATCATAGCGAAGGACAGCCACAAAAATTCTCAGTTCATCTTGAAAACTTTGTTGACCATGGTATAACTTTGCAAGAAATACATCCTCTTGAGAGGGGATCTGTGTCAGCAAAGGAACAATCTTCTTTTGACAAGACAGCTATATTCTGAACAACAGTGTATCAAAGAACATAACTTCCTCAACCTCAACATATAAAAAATGTCAAAAACACTTTTTTATACACAGATTAATATTTAGTCACTGGGAAAGCAAAAGCCACTCATGCAAGCAAAGCACAACAAGGAATGAGCTCATCACTTGCCATGGGCAGGCAGGTGTTCAGCCAGCTCCAGGAGAGCTGGGCCTCATCACGTGTGATGGTTACTTGAGAAGACAAAAGCCACCACTCCAAACGAGTGCTTCCTCCTTCTTTCTCCCCTGCCTTTTTATACACTGAGCATGATGTCACATGGTCTGGAATATCCCTTTGGTCAGCTGGAGTCACCTGTCCAGGGTGTGTCTCCTCCCAGCCTCCCACGCACCCTCAGTCTCCTCACCAGCGTGGCAGTTTGAAAAGCTGAAAAGGCCTTGGCTCTGTAAAAGCTTCTCTGTACTATCATCACTGTGTTCAGCACAAATCCAGAGCACAGCCCCATACTAATCATTGTGAATAAAATTAACTCTACCCCAGCCAAAACCAGCACAGCATGATATACCACCTGCTACCCCCTCTTCTCTGCACATGGGTGGAGAATGGCAAGTGGACCAAATAACATGGCAGAAAAACATCCAAAAGGCAGGTACAGGTTTTTCTCTTCCTTCAAAAATTTGTAAACACAGACAATGATTGTGAATCTCCAGGTGATTATTCATTAAATCACACTACAGCCATTTGCACAGCTCAAATAGACTCCAAAGCAAGTTCAGGGTAAACAAAGAACAAAGGGTTGAATACAAATACAGGAGTTCAGCTGCCATCAGATATGAAGAAAGGGAGCTCAGCTATGATGCTCCAAAGGGAGCACAGCTCCTGCAGTGTCTCAGCTCTGAGCACAGAGCAAGACACAGCAGCTGGATTTCCTTTTCTCTGGCTGTAGCTGACAATATTTATAACAGTTTGCTATGCTAATTTCCCACAGGTCAACCTGGATTTTATCAGCTTATATATTTTCCCCAAAACCAGTTTTTACTTTATCTGCTTTACTAACATTGGGATTTACAGCAAGTGCCTTTGTTTCAATCTAGGGATTTCTTAAGCCTTAACTTTTCATGCTTCCTCAAATAAAGATTCAGTTCTCCAAGTGAATAAACATATAAACAGTGCAGCTTGTGGTCTGGTGATTGTATTGTCACAAAACTATTTTTAAAGAAAACAAGGAATCATTGAAATCATCTTTTCCCTTTAGAATCAGTTATTCTTTCAGCTATCCTCATCTCAGCAAAGGAAACCCTTTTATTTAACACAAATAAAGCACATGCAGACAGCATGATCTCTCCATACTATGTTTTTCACTGACAAGTGTTTACAGAGGGTATTTTCATCCCTCCCTTCTTTCCTTAGTTCTTTAGCAGTCTTCTCCAAGACTTGCACCAACTTTAGTAACACTCGCAATACTGGGAAGTAAATGAGAGTCCCACTCAGCAGTAGAAAATTGATGCGCAGTACCATCTGACATGTTTACAGCAGCATTTAATTATTTAATCAATTTAATAACAGAATATTTGAACCACCATTAAAAAAAAATCACTGGGCATAACCAATTCAGACTATAAATCAGACATTTTGCTCTCTATTTTCATTCTTCAATTACATTCTGTGAATTAATCGGCAACACTTGATGGGAATATAGGATGTAGACAGACTATAACAGGTGGAGCAATCAGCTCTTCACAAGAAATTAATTTGTACAGCCGCTATTACTCTCTCATACACACACATTCTGATTTGCACACACAGCCAAGCAAATAGCCCTGAGTATTGCTAATTGTGATTACAGCCAAAAGTCGTAAAACACATTTCATTATATTCAGGGGAATGATAGCTCTGCTCATTCATTTATCTTTCTATTTTCTTTGAAATTATCTTTGCAATCTTCAGATATACTTTTGCTTGATTTTCTTCCTGACTTTTGAACAAAATAATTGTTTTGTACCACAGTATTGATACTGGGTTTACTTGAATTTCATTAAAACCACTCTGTTAATTTCTGCATTGAATAAAAGGTATGTCAAAATGTCTAACAATGGTTTTCTTGAGATAAAATGAGCCACTTCAGTGCAAAACATAGTAATAAAGTGTTTATAATAATATTCCATCAAACTAAATTTCTCCCATCATGTATCCTCATTTCAACGCGCTGAAATTCTTACTTTCATTAAAGCAAGCAATTCTGGCTCTGGGAAACTTCCTAAGACATTACAATCATCTCTCTAGGTGAGGTTCAGTCTTCTGAAGCCCCCAGGTGCTTCTTCACACTCATGGCATGTCTGCTGCTTGGCCCCTCCAGCAGGAGCTGGTGCCATGCCCATGGCCTGGACCTCCTCCAGCAAACATCAAAGCCTGGCAGGCACTGGCCTGTAAACAGCGCTCGGGAGGGTTCGGCAGCTCAGAAAAAAGCCTCTTCCAAGGCAAACTGTAATTGAACCTCTTTTTCAGAAAGCTGTTAAAATCAGCATACAAAAGATAGCACTGCATGCAAGGTATCCTGTGCTGTGTTTGGTCTTCCCAGGGACCCACACTTCTTAATGAGCTGAACTGGGAGTTGAAGAATTGTCTGGATAATTCAAAGTTTGGGAATGACAAAGTTTGGGGATGAGGAGGAAAGCAGTTAGTCAAAGCACCTTGTATGGATTAGCTCCTCAGAACTTCAGCACAAGGATCTGCCAAACAGCCATTCAGCATGGAATTAGATGGGAATGCTTAAATCTCTATCCTCAATAAAAACTATATTTCTCCTTTGCATACCATCACTACACTGCAGCAGGGGTGCAGCAGAACCCTTGAGAACCTCATAGGAAAGAATAGATACAAGATGTACATTTGTAGCCCAGACAAAAGGACTGGAAGCCACTTGTGGTTTCTAACTCCCACCATCTCTCATGCCCCTGGCATCCCTTCTCAGCTCATCCACACTGCACATCTCCATCCATGCAGGGGCTCTCTAACAGGAGGGCTTGGTAGGACTTTCAGACATCTGAAGGGACAAAATCCTCTGCATCCTGTGTTTGAATAGTGTCTGGTCCCCTGTCATCACCCAAATATGCCTTGTCTTCAACTTATCATCACTGTACAAGAAAGAAGGAAGCATTTACCTTACAATCAGCTACCTGGAGAGTAAAAAGCCACATCAGTTATCAGTTTTGTATCTTGTATTTCATCATATTCCAAGTTGCAAGACATCCAGTTGCCCAGAGACTCTTTATTGGGGTTTATCTTTCATTCTTTCTACCTGACATTAAGAAAAAGAAAATGGGGGAATATTCTAATTTTTTGTGGCTAGAAGGAAAAAGTAATAAACCAGAAGGTGACCAAGACTCTTCTGACCCAACAGGAGGAACAGGAAATAATGGTAAACAGAGCTGAAGAAAAAAGCTGCTTGCCAGAGGTTTCTGTCTATCTGAATTCCCAGCAGAGCAGGGATGTGTTACCAGGAAAGTTGTGTCAAGGGGTACATTCTCTGAAATCTGTGCTAGTAGGTATTCAGCCTAAGGTTTGTTATTGCCATAGCTCAGCAAGATGCTCTATCTTCCTCTCTCACAAACATCCGATTTTGGCTGACATTACTGACATTTCCAAAGCAGTTAGAACTACAGATAGAACCTGGCTGGCAGTCAGCTCCAGTTCCAAGAAATACCTTTGTGCTGAGCACTGTCTCCCAGAGGGCACTTCCATCAGGGCCTTCTCAACATCAAACATCACTCCGCCATCATTTGGTAGTCAATAGTTCATTGTTCTCCAACACATAAAGAGAAGCCCATATGTCTGCTGTCAGGGGCAAAAAAATGACAATATTCTCTCATAATACCATCTAGATCACATCCATTCTCATGGCTGTGTTATAATACATGCAGCTTATTTGTTAAGAAGTAATCAGTGTTTATAACCAGGTCTATACACAAGTGTTGGATCACCTATAGCAGAGAATTGAGGCTGTCTGTTTTCATTTTATGAGTGTGCAAATGCAAAGAAATACTTTTGGGACCTGAATTTACAGCAGGTGCAATAAAAGCCTTTTGTTTTCACTTTCAACTAAGCTCAAGAGGGGATGGAGCACAGTGAAGCTAACTTACTAAAATAACTTTTGTACTTAATTAATAGCAAACAGAATGGCTGCAAGTGATAAATCATCCAGACCCAGGGATGCAGAGTGAAGTCTGACATGGTGCCTCTGCTTCACACCATTAAGTTTTTGTCACAGCTTTGGGGGTTAGAGACAGAGCATCAGTCTTAAATTTAAAATAGGAAATATGTCTTTCTTCACATTGTTTCAGTTTAGCCTTTATATTTAACTGCAGATTACCCTTCTTATGCAGAGAGCTTATTACAGTTTTTATTTTCTCTTGTTTTCATATCAATTTTTTCTTACCATACTGCAATTTTGAGGGTGTTCAATGACACTAATGTTAACAGCATATATTACACTTCTGTTCCACAACAGTGCATGTTTTTTAAAAACATAAAGTGCCCATTTTGCAGATGCTCTGACAGTCTCATACTTTTATCCCTGCCTCCACTCTGCAGTTGTAAAGAACCTTGACTTACCCAAAAGGGAATTCAAGAGACCAGAAATATCGAAATTAATTCCATCTAAGATCTCTCACAATCTCACTGCTCAGATGGAGGGTGGTTATCCACAGCCTCATAGCTGAAAACAAACAGCATTCAAAGATCTAAACAAATGTGGAAGAGCAGATGTTGACAGGAGGAATTGCCTCCCAGTTTAACACTGGGGAACTCTCCAGGGTCAGGATTTCATTGGAGATCACAGTGGGACCATGAAGGGAATAAGATACAGGCAGCACATCTGCCTTCATAGCTTAACACTCAAGCAAGTCCAGGTGGGAAGGGCTGCAGTGTTTTCAAGAATAAGGAGATTAAGGTCTTTGCCACTCAACCTGAGTTGAGTGTTTTCCCTAAACAAGCCTATGAAAACACAGAGATTAAAGTCTCACTGTGCTTTATACCCCAGAGCGAGAGCTTTTCTCAAGCACTCAAAAGCTTTCTGAGAATTTGTAGAAGTCATTTCAGAAAAGATCCTCATTTCACAGGACTTTTTTCAAACTGCTGTATGAGGCCAATGCAATGGCTCTACCCAGTGCACTAATGGGAGAGCTGTAGTTGTTCTTACTGCTGAGAAGCAAGATTGGATCTGGTCACACTGAGAAACTATTCAGAACCTATTCCAAGGAAAACAGGTGTTCACTTTTATTGCTCTTTTCCAGCAGTAGTGGTCACAACTGGTGTCCAAGGTTTTTGTTCCTTTATAGAAACCTGAGTTCCTACAAAGGTGTGAGCAAAAGGGAGTGTGAGGAAGATGTTAAGGCCTGTTCTGAGAAGTAACGTGTCATAAAACTATTTTCTATTGCAAACTTAAAATCCTAAACACTGAAATATTTTGTATCTGAAATGTTGAAATAAAAGGTCTGTTCTTCTTCCCATGCCTTCCAGAAGTCTCTTTTTTGCCTTATCTTTTCAATATAGACTACATATATTCCTCCTCTACCCTTATATGCTCATCAGAGTAAGTGAGTTCACAGGAGACTGATTTCTTCCTTGACAGAGGAGACAAAATGCAGTTTTCCCACTGCTACATGTAAGAAATTGCTTGCAAATGTCTTTTGTGCATGTCACTACTAACATGGGGTTCTTGGGCTAATAGAGTCTACTTGTTTTCTCAGAAATATGATTTTTTTTCCCCCACCTGTGAGGAAAACTAGCAGACTACACCAGAGGTTCAGACCGTGATGTATAACACTATGGGGAAAGGGATGCAGCGTGCATGGATGGACCAAATGTTCTCCAGAGATTTGACTTTACCTCTCATGAATGAAAATACAAGATCCCAGCTGTGCTAGCACTGACCAGGTCAAACAGGAGAAATGCTATTTGCTGGTTTACTGGTTCAGTGGCAGATTTTTCAAGGTATTGCTTAAAGCATGAACAGCTGCCTACCCTCATTCACAGCAGGCTTGTCCTTGTTTCTCAGTTTTCCTACCTACATGCAGCTGAGGAGACACAAACTACAGATTTTGCGGTAACTTTACACTAACTTTCCCCATTTTATTCAGGCTGTTTCTCCCTTTTGTTTATTTTTTAATTAGATTTGAGCTTGATGAAGCCCATTAAAGGCAATAATTAAGACAGTCTTATTTTAAAGTTGCACCAGATACAGGTAACTGGCAGGATTTTAGTTCTTTTAAATTAAATTCAATTCCTCATACTACTACCATTGAAAAAATATTTACTATCCCAAATTTTTTCAACATTCCATTTTTTTCTTCTAAAACTAGCAAAGGCAAAGACAGGAAAGTGATATATTATGGTCCACACACTGCAGCAAGATATAAACACTTGATTGTGTCCTACCAGCAGGGCTATTTTAGGCTTTAATTATATGAGTTGTCCTTGCTCATTAGCTGTATACTACTGAAGTGCAACAAAAATAAGTGATTCATTGCTGACACATGGCATTTCATGAGCAGCCATTAATTAGCAAAGTAGCACTTGGATATAAATTGGTGAAGAGCATCAGTAAATGGAACTTTAATCAGAGATCACCCTTAGCCCTTCTCTTCGTGTGTGCCTCTGTGGCATCCAGAGTAGTGTATGTCATTCCACCAAAAACCTGCTGGAATGGGACAAGCCCGCCAAGCAGGAAATGGAGTGTTTTTTTCCAAAATTAAGAAAAAAGGAAATTTGCTCCTAGTCAAACACCTTCAAGTGACCTGTTCATCACTGAAGATTGCAGGCTGGGTGGTGGTAGAAGTGCAGTGGGCTTGCCTGCTGCATGCAGTCCTTTGCTTCTCTCAAATCCTTCTAAAGACTGGCAAACATTCATTCAGCACTTGATGTATTTGCAATTTTGACATAAAGTGCATTGAGTGCAATGACAAGAACAAGCTTCACAGTCTACCACTCTAGGCTCTTTACAAGATACATGAAGTAGGCTCCTCTGCCTGAGTGGGGGTAAAACACCTCAAATTTTACCCTATTTGCATCAGTGGATGTAGAAGGCAGGTCATGCTGCCTTTGTTGCTGAAGAGAGCTGAGACCAGACTAACAGCAACCCTAAAGTTAATCACTTTGAGAATGTGAAAAACAATGTATCCTAACAGGAACTTTTCCTGGTGAGAATGTGGCAGAAAATGCACCTGATAAAGGAACCAACAAGTGGTAGTACTGATAACTTTTCCAAAGCTGTTGAGCTAAAGGCTGCTGAGCTGATACAGCTGGCCTAAAAACCTATGACTGACAGTCAATCACTTTATACTATAAAAGCACAGTCCCACTTTTAAACAGGGATTTCCAGCATACTCCTTCTTGGAGCATGTGCAGAGATTCCTCCCTTGGGAGTGGATGCCCCTCAAGGTTATACCTCAAGGCTGAGTGAAAGATATTTGGCCAGTCACTGTTAGTGGTTACATGAATCTCTATTAATAATTCTTTTGCTAGCTTGGAAATTATTGATTTAATAAATAGTTCACTATACTTCTAGCTATTGCTATGTAGTAACTAGTTCAGATCAAAGTCTTTTAGTCTAATCATTATTATAATCAATTTAAATAAATAATTCATCAGTTTCCCATCCTTAATCCTGCAGGACAAAGTCACATAAAGGCTCAATTACACTTATATAATCCTTTAGACATAAACTGTTGACTAAGTCTGGCACTAGGATTGGATCCAGCCACACCTCAACTCCTCTCTGAGAAGGAGTTCAGAAAGCCAAGGGATCCTTTCTGCACCTCATGACTCAACAGGAGATTCTCCCTGATAACCTTTATCTGAAGCTCCTAAGCACAACAGTATGCAACAGTGCTTTAAAAAGAACAAATAAACAAAGGTGAAAGTATAAAAGCAAGAGCAGGAGAAAATGGCTTTCAATGCCATGGCATGTAACTTTTTTGCTAATACAAATGGACTTCAGTTTGATAAATTTCACTACCATGGAAATCAATGGAATTAATGATTTGTCAATTCTGCCAGAAGGCTAGGACAAGTCTCTATTCTATTTTCCAGTCCCAAGAAATGGAAAATCAAACTTTTACAACGACAGAGCTTTGTAGTCCCCTCACAGTTAGTAAAAGAGGCATTTATCCACATGACATTACAAAACTGGAGAATGTCGTTTACTCGAAAGCACCACACTTTAAAGGGTTTCAGAGCACTTTGTAAGTTCATGCAGTGATTCGGTGTATTGCAGTACTACAACCAGCCTTTGTAGGAATTGTATTTACAAGAGAGATATGAAACTTGTGCAGGTTTGAGCATAGGCTGATTATGTATTCAGAATATATTTGCAGATACCTAAGGCTACTGACTATTAAACCAGAAGAGTATAAAAATCAAATTCTCTTTCAAAAGTTACTGCTATTTTTCTCAGCTGGAACATCAATTTAACATTTTAGGGGAACTGCTTCCTTTTTAAAGTGATGCTGTGAAGAGAAATTTCCACTGCTAGGTGACTGAGAACAGTTTATTCATCCTGTTGTAGCTATGCTAAGTTCTATCATAGATGAAGAGTTATTAGACAGCAGATCCAGGCAACCCCCTTCCTGCAATGGTCCTACTCTCTCTGCAGGAACACATTTGAAATACTGTACTAGCTTCACTCATGAAATTATCTTAGAGACAGTTTATCCCATATAAAACCTCAGGGAGATTTTTAGAGGATTTGTGAGGAGCAGGCATTCCTCTACAAGAAACTACATCTTCCACTAAAACAACAACAAAACCAGGAGAGATCTCATAATGTGAGTAGGGAGTTTTGGTGATTCTTGCCCTGAGCTGACCTTTACATGTTACAGTGTTATTCTGGACTCACAGGGGAGAGCAGATATTTACAGATGCCACAGCATACTAAGTCTACAGGTAAATAAAATTGTAATTTGAGAATTCACACTTGTAGTGTCAGGACTGTAAATATAAGCAGTGGGCTCTAAAGCAGAGACACACAAAAATGATCCATGCAATAAGCCAGTGCTCAAGGGTTTCAGCAAAGGCAGCCCCAGGTGGAGTTTGGAGAATACTCAGTCCAGTCTGACAGGGAGGTCCAGGAAAGGTCAGAGATATGAGGTCCAGCTCCATTAGCTACATCAATTCAGATCCATAGCAAAGTTTAGCCGTCACAGTGAGATGTGGCTCAGCCTGAGGGGATTATGGATCAATAAGCAAATGCAAAATCCTTTACCCTCAAGCAGCCTGTTAAATTTTTGTTCTAAATGTTGTCATCAGTTGACCCAAGTCTTTCATTTGCTTTCTAAGTGAGAGGGAGGGTGTTTAGAATTCAGCTTCACAGACAGCTGCAATGTCACGGCTGCAGACCCTGAATGGCAATGGTAAGACTGAGACCAATGATTTAATAAACACAAAGACACTTCACCTTCTGTGGTGGATAATGAAGAATAAAGGTGATGTTTATGGAGTCAGGCATGGATTCAAATTTGGCTTCCTTGCACAGAGACCCTTCTTTTCCAAATTGCCTCACAGTACAATTCTTCTCTTACAAACCAGGAGAACAAACAGGCCTGCATTTCCAACTCTCCATGATTCCCTACAAAAGACAAAGCTATATAGGAAACACTAGTAAGGAACAATGCAAGATTTTTATTAAAAACAAACTGACCAAGGAGTGAAATTTAATTGCTACACTTGCAGCAGTGATTCATCAAATTGTTGCTATTTACGTCTGTACAAGAAAAAAAAATCTTTTTTTGTGTGTGTGCTATCATCTCTTAAAACTAAATAGCAGGCAAGAAAAAGATACTTTTTTTTCTCCAACATAATGATCAATCCTGTAAAAACCCAGGGAGTGTTACTATTGAAGTTTCACATTAAATGAAAAGTATACTGTCTTTTAATATAGCCTGAGATACATTAACCTCCCCATTAAAATGGACAATCAGGTCAGTAATTATTTAAACAAAGTAATAAACAATACGGAATTTAGTGGACATTAGAACAGGTCAACTCTAAATTTTGCACTAAAATTTTAGCTAACAGCTAAGTTCAAACCTCTGTTTCCTGAAGACATAGACCAGCCTCTGCAAATTAGTAAGAAATACACTACATATTGAATACATTTTTGTGTACATGCATTACAAAGTTTGCTAGTTTATGAAACCCTCACTTAGAATGATCTTAGAACTCCTCTAAGAACATTTATACCATTCAGACAAAAAAATCAATTCCAGCCCTTTCAGAGGTGAAAACTGACCTACCAAGTTTGTATGGGCTTCTAATGCATGCTGTTAAATTACATTTATGTTTTGGTTTCTGTTTAAGTATTTTTGTGTCACAAGAAACAGAAGACATTTTATAAAATAAAGACTGGGGAAATCCAGCACCTCACCCTGTAATTGAGGCTAAGCATATATCACAGCTCAAAACATTTTTCTATGAGTATGTAAGGGTGTTGCTTTAAGATCACAGAGATCTCTACTTGAGATTCGGATGAGATATCATGAGGAAGAGATGTCCTACACCTGTTTGCTGCAGAATTGCTTCACCTGCTTTTAAGGCACATAAGACAGGACACAGGAGTGTAAGTCTGCTCCAATATTCTTATGATCCTTGGAAAATCATTACTGGTTTCCATAAATGCATTGGGTTATCATGCTGCAATCTAGTGTTCAAACACACACATATGGTGAACCACAAACATCCTCATATGCTGCTCTTGTTGGCTGCTGGCAATTACAGTCTTATATCTATTGACCTACCAAAGAAATTCACTGCAGCTCCTGTTCCTATTGAAATACCACATGTGACCTTAGGGAACTCATTTACTCCATCTCAGTTACAGTTGCCTTTTGCGAGACTGAACAGAACATCCCACCCAGATGCCTGAAGACTATGCATACTGAAGTGTTGTGTATATTATGAGTATAATCAAGAAATAGGGAATAGGTAGATTTCAGTATTAGTTTCTATGTGATGTCAGTTAACAGTGAATTGTCCCTTGGTCTAAAAACTGGGATGTATTTTAATAAAACATACTAGAAACATGAAGTCAGGTAAAGTAGGATATGCAGAAGAGATCATCTTTATTTGCTTTTCTTTTTCCATGGCAAAGTCTATGATTTTTTGATTTAATGTATCAGCATCTAATCAAATATTTAAGTTTTAGATTGCTGCACTAAAGGTCATTGATGTGATGGTATAACTGAACTGCAGAGCTGCACTTGGCTGATGTTTGGTGATGCCTCCAGCAGGACCCCTGAATGCTGTCTCTAGGATTTTTTTGCACTTCAGGATTTGTGGTTTATGTCAAAAATTTATTTGTGGATTATGTGGTGCAGCTTTAATTCTCATGTAAAACTATGCACCCTGCTTGTCTGTCTGCAGCAGCTAGATCACAGAAGAGGTTACAGGTGACCCAGCTCTCTGTCTGCAGTCCTGCTGAAGGGACAGCGATTTTCAGAAGATCAAATGAAATGAAAATATGCCCCAGCCCAAGCATGACACTTAGATAAATAGGTAAGCCATTGCAGCCATACTGCTGAAGTTTGCTGATCATAAATAGGCAGGTAGATAACAGGCAGATAGAAAAAGTGCACCTCAACAGGCAGATAGACAAACACACTTGTAAGAGCCACAAACAGCTTTAAATGACAACCCCTTCAAAAAACCTTGAGAGCTATCACACACATCCTTGCCGAGAAAATGGGCCAAACTCCTTGTACTCTGTGCCACCATGTCCCCTACCACCACCACATGGAGGATGAGGTTATATATTAGCTCAGCACTTTATACATCTCAAACATGGTGAACTCTGCAGTTGCTCAGCCAGAAGTCACAGCAGGCAGAGAAGGAGACTGAAAATGTGTAACAGGACGAAAGTACAACATGAGCAAAAATTGTGCCAAGAGTTCTGCCTCTAAAATGTTCTTTGTCCCTGCATCTGAGCTAACAATGGTGAATTTCAAAGTGAAAAGTATGGCTACTATGAAATGACATCAGAGTAAACTCCAAAGAAAGGAAATATGAGACCAATGCTGCTACATTCTAGATGTATCTATTTTATTTCTCTGATGGAAAGCTGTATTCCCTGAGTGCATGAAGTATTTTCTAACTCTCTTGCAGGAATCTGATTTGAATTATACAGAAGTCTCAGGGGTATATGTATTGTTTCTCTTCTTTATTTTTGATGCATATATCCTTACTTTCATCTGTGATATAGGAACTATTGTTCCAAGAAGGCAGATTTGCCACAAAGGTTCCATGTATTTACTGTCCATATCCTAAGAAACTACCATCTATTCCCCCAGTTGCATATTTAAGAGAGATTGAGTATGTATTGTTATTCATTGGTCCATTTTGGTTTTTTCCTTTGCCTATTTTTATGACATTTCTTTGTTGAAAAAAAGGAAAAAAAAGATACTACCAGTAAATCATCTGTTACCATTTACATATACATTGCATAGCTGCAAATAAGTCTTCCTTTTCCTTCTGGATTTCAGATTTTATCTTTTTATAACATCTGTACATCCTGAATTCCAGATATAACATGACCTTTATTTTCTTAGTCTGCTGTGACCTCTGGGATAGAACCAATAGCTTTTTTTTTTCATGAAAGCCAATTCAGATGTTAATTGAACTGGTTACAGCAATTGGCTGACTCATATAAAGTGAAGTGAACATACGAAGCTCTCGGTTGGACTCATTTCATGAGTTTACAAAGGAAAAATATACTAAAAAAAATTATACATCATCTATTATTGAAACAAGAACTGCACTCATAAAAATGAGTGCAGATTGGACAATTAACAGATTGGATCCCAGATTTAGAAAGAGTCCAGATCTAGATCCACCAAACATTACATTCTATCTGGAAGCTCTCACTACTGCCCCACAAAAAAAACCTGACAGATGCTCATCAGAATCATTACAAAATTTTCTGGCTAATCCCTAACAATTTCAAAACAGATGCTAAAGTCCCTACTTTAACTCAAGCTGAACTCAACAACTGAGGACATAATAAAGCTGGATCAGGTGGGCATGCAAAAGTATAAATCATAATATGGTGTGTCAAAGTGCTGTTTTCCCAGTGATAAGAGAGTAGGAAAATATAATAGAGGATAAATGGTCTGTGTGGGAAGAAGATACAATACAGTGTATCCAGCCTCCCATTGATGTTAAAAATGAAGGGCATTGAATTTAAAGCAGAGGCAGGAGAAAATACATCTTAGAGGATTTAAATGGCACAGTCCAGAGACCATTTCATTAGAGGTTTTGAATAATATGACGCTCATTTTGCCAAAGTTTATGACTAAAAAAAAATCAAAATAATTTATGAAACTATTATTAAAGCATTTCAGCTCCTGAAAACTTCTTTTCCAGGGTATCTTTTTTTTCTTTTATTAGACCATAAATATGTCAATACAATTTCATTAAAGGCATAATGAAAGACATTACCAGCAACAGTGGAAAATGGGTTCATTTGACAATTTGCAAAACAAGAACTGTCAGTATTCCTCTTGCTTTTCCTAATGACACTTCAGGCTTTGGACTACTTCCCCAGGGGAAAAAGCAGATAAAATGAATAAATGGCTTCCCCCCAGCGATGTGAAAGTGTGCTATTTTGGACTGTGTGCTTTCTAGGAACATTTGGCACAGTGGCAGGCAACCACCTCATCTGAAATACACCAGGCAAAATTCAGGCCAAAAAAGGGACTCAGTATCTGCCCCTTCCCTGGGTGCTGCCCTTCAAGGGGGAAGCACAGCAGCACATTTCCAAAGGCCCAGGAAGCTCCTGGATAGGGTCACCACATTGGCAGAGGAAAGAGGGGTTGTTGAGTGATAGAGGACCCAAAAGACCAACGTGTATCACCAGGTCAGCGCCCCAGGGAGGAGAGTTGCTCCCCACCACAGAGGAAGAGCAGCAGGAGCTGGGCCACCAGCACTGGATGCTGGCAAGGCTCCCTGAGTTTGTTTTGGCTCCCAGTTTCGCTTACTCTCTCCCCGGGGACCCACTGACAGCCACCGGCAGGGACAAGCTATTTGGCACTCCTCATTTCTTACAATACCATGCCTTGGTAAGACAAACTGTAATTTTCTCCATGTCTGAATCCAGAAACCACAGGATGCAGCAAAAGCAGTGCAGAATTGCTAGAAAACATTTTTTAAATACTCTCTATTGAACCCATTTCAGGGGTCTTGTTTTGACCAAAATGCTCTTAAAATCTTGACAAACTATCTCCTTTTCTAAATATACTCCTTCCCACTTCCCCTACATCCCAAGGGGGAGCCAGTCTAGGATATTAAATGACATGGACTGAAGTCACAGTATGGATATAACTTTTCCTACCAGCAGAAAGAAATTAGAGGGAAAGAGAGGGGCACATATTAATTCACTATTCCCTTAGGAGAAATAGCTCCAGCTTCAGCCTCCCCAATATATACTATTATTCCAAGGGTTGCCTTCATTAAAGAATATTCCAAGTGTAAACAAGTGAGTCTGAATTTCCTCAATATTGAAAAAACACATTTTAGCTTTGGTTTAGCTGAATTCTTCTGCCCTCTTCTAACCTAAGGAAAATCAAGCAAGAAAGCAGCAAACAAACACATCATCCTTCTGCCACCTTTACACTACGCATTTTAATCTTACAATCACTAAATACTTGAAACCTGTCACATCATGAAACACCACAAAAAGACATGCATAACAAAAATACTGTGTCAGCAGAGATACACAGCTCAAGCTCATGAAGGAAAATATTTTTACAGCTTTTCCTGAAAAATTACACATAATTGGATAGCCCCTGTGGTGGAGCTGCCTCTTTCTCTGCTGGGACTGAACAAACCACTTGCAGCAAGGAATGACTTTGTGTCTGGCAGTGGGACTAGCAATACTCTCTCTCTCTGTCATAATGACTGAGATTGGACATGGCCTTCATGTTAACACATCTTCTGTTTGAACTCCTGCAGTCCACATGCAGGCAGTTTTTGTGCTGGAATTCATTCACGGGAAAGCAGTTTGGGGTGGTTTAGAGTTTGCTTTACAAAAGTTGTCTATTACCATTTACTGTGAAATATATAGAAATTGCCTCAGTGCTGGTCAGATCATTTAAGAATTGACTGTTCTTTTTCCATGAATTTAAAAGTGGAACAATTTTTGAGAGCTTTTCTGGTCACATGCAGGCTTGATATTAAATGAAATTGGAGAATACTCTGAAGTGCCAGCAAAGAGGTAATGTGAGCACTTAAATTGTGGGAAATCTTCAGAATTGTTTGAACACGTTGTCAAAACACGTATTAGACAAAAATTACCACCCTCTGCAGCCCAAAATGTGCCAGACAACGCACTTCCAGCTTTTGCTTAATCCAAGACAGTCCTCTGAGATCAGTCATCCTGACTACTGGCACACCTGCCTGACACTGGAGATGCTGGAAGCTATGTGGTCCCCCAGCTGGAGTAAGTCTGCTGGTGGATTCCCCCAGAGTCCCTTTTGGTGGCAGATGCCTGCAGCTGCTCAGGGAAACTGGCATCACTGCTCATTTGTGCTGGAGGTGGCAGTAAAAGTGACAAGAACATCAGTCTCAGTGAGCTGAAATAACCTGTCCTGGGAGTTTGTCATTTGGCACAAATTTCAAAATCAGAAAATTCTTTCTACCCCAAATAATACTAAGATCAAGCTCAGGGAGGGAGGGAAAGGGAGGTTGTTTCATATTATGGAAGCTTTTCTTTTAGGCTAGCATTTCTCAACAGTGACAAATATCTCCAAAGTACTCATGGTTTGCAAACATGCCCTTTGCTTGGCTCCAAAACTGCCACACCATCTTTCCTTTCCACCTTACTTCCCTCCTCCACAGAACTATGAGTTTTCCAACTCATCCGAATTAATCTGGACACAATGAATTTCAATCAAACAAGGCTTCCAAAAATGTATTTTTAACACTCCTGATTGAACAATGCAATGAGTAGAAATGGTCGCGAGAACTGACAGAGACCTACTTGGGGAATTTCTCCTGCAAAGGAAATAAATAGAAGGTTGTTAGGTACTTTTGCACTGCATAATCAGTTTGTACTGTTAGCATCCCCAGACAGTGATATGTGTACAGAGGGTGCTGCAGTTGGGATCATTACTCCTTGCTGGCAAAAGCTGCAGCAGCATCTTTCTGACACCAGTTTCCTGCAAGAGACCCGGAGGACGGAACAGCAGTAGATTATAAAATTGCTGTGAACATAAACTTACTGTCCTCTCCCCAGAGTCTGACCTCCACAAGCAAAAGGTTCTGAAGGTGCAGTTAATAAACTTCAAATCTGTCCTGCCAGTGAGAGTGCTTTCCTGAAAATGTATACTTGGATCCTACCCCAACTCTAAGGACCATCCACAGATTTTACATGAAACAGTCATTGGGTAAAGTATGGAAATAGCCAGCAAGCAGAATGACAAGGTGCTGCCAGCTGGGAATCCCCAGAAGTCTTCTCTCTTCCCCATGCACCTCCCTCCTGCCCTGCAGAGTCCCCACTGCTCTCTCCTTATTTATTACCAGATTTGAGACTTCTCTGCTCCAGAAAGTTCTCTCCTGCTATTGCACCCCGTTGTGCTGGGCTCCTCCAGGAGCAGAATGACGCAGTCACTGTCATTATCCTGAATCCACAGAAAAAGTATTCTTTTGCTGTAGCACAGCCTGAGGTTTCAAAACAGAACCTCTTTCTGCAGCAGAGTTAAAGCAAAGCTTTGGAGGCTTTTTGTGGTGCAAGTTTCTCTACCAAGTGGAAAGTGCAGAATGGGTAGGAGCTGAGCCCAAGTCTTTCACCAACATGCAGCAAAACAAAACCTCCGCAAAAATATTCCAGATCTGTGATGTCATTTTCCTACAATTGCAAACTACTCCCACTTCATGGCATTCAAACCACGTCTGTCTTCATAACAGAGACTTCCCATCTTCCACATCAATACATTTAATTGTTTAGTGTTCTGGTGTCAGCAAGGATGTTGTTTAAAACTGTTATGAAACACGTCAGTAAAACATATGCCCATTACATAAATTTCTATGAATGCAGTGGAACTAAAAGCTGTCCCATTATGCTAATACTATTGAAAAGATCTATCTATATGCATATGAATAGATACATGTGTGTGTGAGTAGCTATATTGATACAGCAAGTGTACGTGTGAAATCCAGCCTACTGCTACCAGCAGCAAAAAATCCCTGTGGATCCAAATCACACAGAACTTCATCTTACATCTAATAAACACATTTACAGGTACCATAGCTGAGATTTTGAAGACCACTAGGAGGAACTGGCATCCAAATTCCACATGGAACCTCAAAAGTTTATCTCTGCTTTAAAAATTTGTGTCTGTATAGTCAACTGCATAAATCACTTGTCATATTCAACTCCAGGTTGCTGTCAAATTAGTGTTCACTAGCTGCAAAGAATTTCATGTGCACATTTGTATGAACTTTGGTTATGAACATATTTTCCCAAGCAGCACAGCTGTGAGTGCAAATGTGCACATCCTGCCCTGACAATTCAGTCCTTATCTTGGACCTGCAATTCAGTCCCTCAAAAAAAACCCATAGCAAACTAAAAAGAATTAAAAAGCCTTTCCTCAGAGTTCCCCTGGAGCAATATCCAAAATATACTGTTGGGTTTATCCCTGATGAAATCTTGAAACAAAACAAGAAAATCCCTTAGATGAACTCCCTCGGCCTGAGCAGATTTAGTTTAATTTGCCACAGTCCTTTGTGGAGCTGCTGTTCCCAGGAAAGCAGCAGGTCTTGATCTTGGCCTCTAACAGATGGCCCCAGCAATATGACAGTAATAGCATCTGACATGTGTTGTTCCAATGATCTCCCTCACTCTCGGAGAAGTATGCAAGCGTTACATGCCGTGTGCTGCTTCAGATTGCTATTTTTGGCATGCTTCTGCTGGCATATGTTATGATGAACCATTCACAACATCTTACATTTCCATCATAAAATAAAGGGGAAATAAGAGAGTAGGTCCATAAGCCTATCATTTAACCTTGTTCCCAAGGTAACATTTCCTTTGCACGAGGATCAGCTCCACAGAAAGCAAAAACCAAAACTGCATTTTGAGGGATTAGCTGTATTGCGGGAAGTGGAGTCCTGGGGGTGGAAGAGACATAGGTTGATGGAAATATTTATGGCCCAGCTCTTCAAGTGTTTCACACTGAAACATAATAAGGGTTTTCTACAATATGTATTACATAGTGGCAATCTACAATCTGAATGGCACCTGGTGATTAAGGAGCTGTGAGGAGGGGAACCAGAGGGGACTTAGTGCCCTGTCAAGATGAAGTTTTCCTGCTAATTACAAGGGTAATGAACACATCCCCTTTCAAGCCCAGAGGATTTTCTTAAGGAACTTGGGATTTTACTCATTGCCAGGTTTAACAAAATAGGATTTAAGACAGGGAAATGCTTTCAACTCTGAGCAGCAAAACCTAGCTAAAGGAGAAACATCAAGGATTTTCACTGAGTATAAGTCACTGAAATGTCTTAGCATCATAAACTACTCTTGATTGCTTTTTTCACAAATGAGCTGCTGCCAAATAGAGGACAGACGGCAACAGGGAAACCCATCTAAGCTGGTTTCCTCCTCAATTTGCAGTTACACCCCCTACCATTTTTCCCCTTAAAAGCTTATCTAGCTCCTCATAAAATTATTTATTGTTATTGCCATGTGGGTTATTTATTCAGTCAATGAAGGACAGGCTCTGACAACCCTCTCTCCCTCATCCCTCCAGGCCCTTACCTCTCCTTGACTTCAGCCGATGCTGCCTTTTCCTGTCTTGACTCAGCCTTGCTCAGCTCCATAGCCCCATCTCCCCCTCACAGTCCTGTGCCTTTTTAACCATCTCTTCTCCAGAGAACCAGGGGCTCCTTTTAGTGCCTCTGAAGGAGTTCTTCAGTGGAGAGCTGTGAAAAAGCTACAGCACAGGCAGAGAGCACAGAAAAATCATGGGGTTTGGTTGTTAGCCTTAAAAGAAGAACGACAAACATTTTGCAGCACAGCCTTGAATTTTTCTCCTTCATGCATCCGGAACAAAGGCACCAAAGCTGGAGCACACAAAGCTACAGCATTCACACCTGAAGAATTAGAAAAGAGATGTTTCAGGAGTCCTAGCCCCCATAAGTGGCCACTTTTATAATTCTGGGTATAGACCAAGAGAACAGCTTGGAAAAAAAATGGTAACTAAAAGCAAAGAGTCCCATTCAAATGACATAGAGAAGAGTGTCTGACTGCAGTGTATTGAAAACCCTCTCGGAAAAGGTGAGGTAAAACCCAGAGAAGAGCAGGGAAGGGGAGGTTTTCTGTAGAAGAACCTGAGCAGGGAAGGAGCCACTGTGATGGAGACATGGGCAAATGCACACCGCTCTTTGGACACAGGGAAGACAGAAGACTTGAGCCTTCAGGGAGCTGCTGGGGTGTCACTACCAACACCATCATCTCTGGTTAATAGCACTCAGGTTATTCACAATACTCACTCACACCACTCTGTGATGGCTCAGATTACAGCAGCAGAAAGAGTGGGATAAGGCAGAAGGACAAGAGGCAACCAGCCCAGTTTGCAGGAGGGACAATCTCAGATGGTGTTGGAGAAAGATTTCTATCTATAACAGCAGTGGAGTACTTGACGGGGCTGCTCTCAGGGGAGGCTGCTGTGGTCAGAGCTCCAGCTCCCATTCGTTCTGCTGTCACCAGAAGTGCTTAATACACCAACCACGTGCAGAGGATGGCTCATGCCTTCTTCCTTTCCATGGCATTGGTCTTCTTTCCTGTGCTTTCCTAGCCTGCATGCCCTTCCAAACCTTCAGACAAAACACTCAGCAATGCAAGTGGCACTGACATTGAGGGGAAACCAGTGAGCGTGAGGTTGGTATTTCAGTAAGATGAATGGTTTGGAAAGGTTCACCCTTTTCTGATAAGGCTGTGTTAGACTGTGGGAAGACTATCTTGGCAAACCAAATGGTTAGAATTCACTTGTTTTAACAGAAGGCTGGGTTTGGTGCTCCGTGATGCAGCCATGTCAGCCTTGTTAACATTAGTTGAGTCTTGGACACATTGCTGTTAGAACAACATCCAGAAGTTTTTGGGTTTTTTTATTCAGGGAAAGATAGTTTTCATGCTAATTCAAATTCCCACTATACCTCTGGGAGGAGTACCCACTCTAAAAATGATAGTAAAGCAAAGGAAAAGTAAACTCAAGTAACTATGGCCTAACACCAGGCTTCACCTTGCTCCTTCCAGTTCCTAATGCACAGAGCCCAAGTTCAGGGTTATGCATTGGTGGCTGGGATGTGCAGCCCAGATGAACAGTGCTGGGCACTCTTCTTTCAGGCAGTAAACCTCTTATGCCTTTGGTCAATTCTGCTTCTAGACAGCTACTGTATTTGTGAGGAGGAGAAAGACCTTTCCTGCCTATTGTGATAATGGCTGCAAGTTCCCCACACCCCTTTCTTAACGACTGTACTTGTCACCTATTGTCCTACCTTCCCTACTCCACACAGTCCTAGCCACACCCCCAGTTTTCCCTATTGGTTCCTGTACCCTAACCCCACGTGGCCCTGGCCACTCCCTCAGGTTTCCCCTATTGGTTCCTGTACCCTAACTCCGCCCCTGTACCTCCCCTGTACCCAGAGGTCACTGGGCCTGTGTGCTGTCCCTGCCCCTCTCTGTTTCCCTATAAAACCCCTTACCCTCTGCCATCTTGCTGTCTATGCTCCACGTGTGTTTATGCTCCACATGTGCTGTGCATGTGAGGCCTTCGCCCTCGAGGCATCTCTGCCTCGGGGAGGTCGTTGGCCTCTGCTGCACCATGCGAATAAACATCTTCCATGGACACAATGCATAGACCCTCCTCGCCTCCTTTATCACCGCCGGTTGTGGAAGCAGACGAACCAGAGCTAGCCTTATGGCTCCCCGGCCGGTGAGAGCGCAGTGTCTGCCCTGGGACAGAGGGTTTGGAGCACTGAGGCGCTGAACCGGGCTGGGTAGAGAAGCTCTAGGGTAAAGTCTGCTGTAACATCCTCTAAACCGCAACACCTGCCTGAGTTTTAAAAGGAAAGGATCACACATTTCCAATTTTGTGAAATTAGTACTCCTGGTTCCAATCAACTTGTTCATGACTTTCAGGAGACTTCCTAAGGGAAATGACTGACTGGAAATCCCATTTGGTCATAGACAGTTTCCTGGTCCTAATAATGACACTTCTGGGTTTTTCCAGAGATATAGGCATTTGTAAATGCCAGAGTCAAGCCTCGTGACCCTTAAGGAATTCAAACACCTTGAGGGTGTAAACAGGAAAGGAGGTGGTATTTTCCATGCATTTTGACCTAGGTGTCTACAATTTATCTAGACTACACTTTTACACCCTCTGTTTTGACACCGATGCTTAAGTTCAGGAAAAGTCCTGTTGAAGAAACAGCTATTTTCCTACAAATGGGCTGCCACTTTAATTCCTACATGAACAGAAAATTGACAGCTTGATGTCAATGCTGGTGATATTAAGGTTGACAGTAAGTGCTTTGCTGTTCCATAATGAGATTGGAACTTCATTGCTTCATGAAAGCAATGAACAGGTAAGATTAGGCTGGTGGAAGATGAAAATTTTATTGGTAGAAGCAATCAAGGAATGTTATAAACAACCTTTGAATAGAAGGAGCATTACTTTGGTTTGCAACTGAAAGGCCTGGTTAGCTGCTCAGCCAGCACCTGACAATCATGTAGCTGCATTAGCTAGCATGGGGTCTCTCAACTCCAGCTGGTCAGGAGCTTGCGAAACTACTGTCCATTACACTTATTATCTCCTGATTATTCTATTTACAAGATGCTCTCCCCAGGGAACCCCCTGGACAAGCTGCTGCAGAACCATTGAATGCAGCAGTTGTACTGGGAAGGCTCCTACTGTAAGCACACGCCTTGGGCACTCAAGAATCTGCACTGGCAAGCTGTTAGTTTTCACCTATAATTACCAAAATGGCTTGGGATCTGCCTGTCTGTAAGACACTTCTCTCCCCAGGTGATCAGACTGTCACAGTGGCACGCAGAGGATAAGCTCAAGCTGTTGCCTTACCAATTTAAGAAAGGGCAGGACCTGCTTGCAATGATTTTACTGAAAAAGGCTGCAAGCTTTGAGATATTTTCCCTCAGCTTGGATAGAAAGGTAAAATTCTCTGGAATCTCTTGACTTTTACAAATACCCCATAAAATCTAACAAAGCTTTTGTAGTGATGATAGCAGTGGTAAAGAGGATGCAAACAGTATCTGTGAGTTGGGCAGATTATTATTTATCTATATCTCACTACTCAGTACTTCGTCTGTAAATAAAAAGGAGCACCACTGGATTATGCATCCAAACTGGTGAAATTGAAGGCCTGTATCTTTTTGGAGAACATTAAGGAGAGTAGATAAGCATGGAAAAACAGCACTGACAGAAATAAATCCAGTTAATGGTAAGACTTGCTCTGGCATAGAGATTTCATATTTAAGAGTGGGACATAAGAGCCCTCCATAATTTCATTAACAAAAGGACTCATCACCTACTATTTCCAAAGCATCTGCCCACAGCATACAGAACACCCCAATTATCAACACAATGAGAAAAAAAAATGTAGCTTGAGCTTAATTTGGTTCCATTTTTTCCTTTGTAAATCACCACACATCTTAGCCTGACATTCGTTTTGCCTACAGCTCTCTACCTAATTTACATTCACATGCCAATATACCTGCTATCAAATTTGCTCACACCATTTCCTTGTAGACCCCAAGAGCTGAGCACAGAAAGTTAATGTCGGTAGTTTAATGCTTGAGAAGGGGAATTAAAAGCTGTTCTCCTGGCATCAAATTAACCCCAGGTTGTTTGAATATAAGGTATTTAGCAAGGGGTGCATCTCTTGATCCTTATCAGATGGGTGAAATATGCCCAGATGTATAGAGATTGAGATTAGCATGAATTTACATAAACCAGTATGGATCTGTGTGGAAGCGTGGGCTGTATGAGGGAATACAAGCACACACACACTGCCCACGGGCAATTGCTATTCAGTAGGAACAGTCACATTCCTGCCGTGTGATCCATGAACAGCAGAGTAACTGACTGTTACAAACTGTGCTTTGGAACTGACTGGCTTCGGAACAGACCTTTGAAATTAGCTGAAGTCTAGATAATGGGGTCAAAGAGATTGAGGATATGAATTTACGGACTTCAGATAATAATTTTTTTATCAATAAAGCCATATCCTTGCTGTGTGTCTGCTTCACCACCTCCAGAAGTTCAGGAGAATGAGGTTCCATTTGTGGCTCTCTGGAAGCTCCACTAATCCAAGAGATTTCAACACCCGCAGAGCAGGACAAAGTGACCTGGCCTTTGGACTTAGGGCTTTGACACAAAAAGCACTAAGAAAATTCTTCTGATCTTTGTCCACAGTGGGAGAATCTTCACAGGATTTCTTTGCCAAGCTGAAGGGGCTGTTAGACTCTTAACTCAAAGCTGCAGCTCACTCTCAGGAATAAACCAGCACCAGCCCTATAAACTTGAGGTCTAACTTGCTGTTTTCTTCTGCAAAATTTTATTGCCTCACACAAAACTTTGTTTCAAAAAAACTTTAAGTTTTCTTGCATCCATATGAGAAGGAGGAGAGAAGGATGTCCTGATGCCACCTTGTGCTCTGGCCTTTACCTTTCCCCTTCTGCCTGAGCAGACCAGACAGGGAGCAGGAACTAAAAGGCCACCCACCCTTTGTGCAGGTATGGCTGCATTTGATGGCTTCACAGTTAAAAAATACAGCCTCCTCACACCTCCACACATGCATCAGTCCTCAGGTGTCACTCAGGTAAATATTTTCCTCTGAGGATTCCCATGGGCAGAACTCCCTGCACACGACCAAAGGACATGAACCACTCCCTGTTATCAGTGGTTCCCTCGGGTTAATCACCTCCTTTAACATTGCAGCTGTAAATTTTTCAGGATTATATAAACAATGCCTCTCTCCTTATCTATTGAAGTTCCAATCTAGCCTCTCATCCCTGTACTTTCTGGGCTGTAATTGTAACATTATTAATGGTTATACCTCCTCTGTGAAGTAAAGAAATCTTGACTACCCCAGTTAATCAATACTTGGACAAATGAGCTGAGCCTTTTCCCTGGGCTAGGATAGTAATTATAATTATGACATGTGATCAGCTGGCAAAGTATGGTTACTAACACTTGCATCTGACAGAGAAGGGAAGTTTTAAATATCTATCCAAAGACTCTGGTTTCACAGAGACAGTATTTCTTTAAGTCTAGTTAACTACTTGTCAGAAACCATTAGCTTTAGCTAACCAGCTACCATCCTTCTGAGGAATGACAAGCAAGAGTCTAGTGGGCTGACTCTTGAGATTCCTTGTTGGCACCACCGTCCATCTGTCCAAGAGCACTGAGCAGAAGGCATCGCATTTGCAGTGAGGTCACAGGGCATCAAAGGGAAAAGCATCAGAAGGCAGAGTGGAGACAGACCAAAGCAAACAGTAGTTTACTACAAGTCCTGAACACTTTGAGGCATCTGGTAGTCAATATGGGTTAGTTACATTATGTTTGCTCTGTTTTCTGCATGAGAACCACACGTGCAGCTTCTCAGAACCCTGGGCAGCAATTGAGATGTAGGAGACCACGGAAAAATCTGCTCAGAAAATAATCTGGCCTCTTTATATTTTACATGCACATACATACACACACTGAAAAACTGTATTGCCTGACTAAGGAGCAACACACAAGATTAATTAGGGCAAATGGCAATTTAAACACAGAAGGGAAAGAGGGCACTAATATATCATCTTGCTTCTTTGCTTTAATCTCTTAAAAAGGCCAGAATAGGTTAGTTTTTGTTTAGGGTTTTACAGGTCCCAGAACTGTGAAATGTCTTACAGTGAAGCACTTAGGCAAATATGTGAAAGTAGATGTACTGATACCTTACCAAACAACATTTTCAGGAATCTGCAAGAAAGAATGGCCCTTTCTGCAGTACCAAAGATGAAGCCATCTTGTGAAAAGGAAACACAAGTCACCTTTCACCATGCTCCAGGCAACTGAAAATAAGGTTGCAAAAGGAATCACAGGAAACAAATGCTGTCTACAGCAGCTTTGAGGTGAGAGAGCCAGGGAGGCTGGAAGTGGAGCAGTCACTATCTTGAACTTGCTGATGCCAAGAAGGGAAGTTTTCTGTTTGCAGCAGTTGCTTGCCAACAGAGGGGAAACATTTTTTTCCCCAGCTTGTGATTTCTGTCCTTTATGCCATGCCCAGTAGGAAGCAGAAACTCAGGAATTTAAGGGAATCCAGATAAATCTGCTGTAGCTTCTTAGTCACAGCAATGGTTTTGTGCAAATTCTGCCCAGACAGCTCCAGAGCGACCATAATATATACTTCTTACCTGAAAGAGTTACTGCCAAGGACTACCAGAGCATGGTAACTCTTCAGGCAGATC
Source organism: Lichenostomus cassidix (assembly GCF_008360975.1). Taxonomy (NCBI): domain Eukaryota; kingdom Metazoa; phylum Chordata; class Aves; order Passeriformes; family Meliphagidae; genus Lichenostomus; species Lichenostomus cassidix. The sequence continues at coordinate 35,030,963 of NC_139480.1, read as the reverse complement.
TCTCCTGCTCCTCCAGGTATATGCCTTATGTCAGAGCTAACAAAATGGCTGATTTCACTTAAATTCAGACCACTGCCAAGGTTTGCTTGGAACTTGATGAAGTCAGAAAGATACAGAGTGAGAGCCATCCAACTGAATGGAGACATGAAGTAATGCTACATTTGCAGGAACTACCCAGGACTAACTTTACGGAGAAAAGCACTCACAGGTTATGTTCCTTTTCATCCTGTTGTAAATACCTCATATGACTAATTTGTCCCTGAAGCCCCCTACTCACTCCTACAATTCAAAGAGAACACTGCATTTCTCTGTTTTACAGGGAGCAGATTAATTGTACCACTGCAAATTTCATCCATGTACCCAGCACCGCTGGCTTGCCCAGCAAACCCAGGCCCAGTGCACTGCTTCCAGAAATGGCGGCAGTAAATTCCCCCAGAGACTCTGCAGACATTTAACCTGGCACCTCTCCCCTCTCCAGCAGTGTCATTCAAGGAGGCAGCCCTGGAACTGAGGATGCTCTTCTTCTGCGTGAACAAAGGTACTCACAGCTTAGGACTTGCAAGGAATTTTTAAGTATTTACAAGGATTTTTTAAATAAGGATTTTTTTTCCTTATTAGGCTAGGATTAGATAATTCTTCTGCTATTGATAATGGTAACTCCCTCTTCCCTACCAAAATCATGTAGGACCATCTATCCCTTTTCCACTATACACAAAAAGCAGATACTTTCTCCCTGCTATGCAGAGTTCCCTCCTGTCCATTTTTTCATTGTGCAAAATGGCACAATGAATCTTCTGCTCTTCAGGTGCCCTGAAGCCACTGGTGGGTGCCATTCCCAACAAAGGCAGGTCCTCACCACCGCCCACCCTACCTCTTCAGCCAGATCCCAGATTGACTGCTGCTGCTGCCATCCATTTAAGTGGCTCTCAGACTAACAGCATTTTTAGGATCAACTTTACACTCACATTTTATGCTAAGCAAAAGCAGTAGACTCAGGTTCTTCCATGAAGTGACAGTCTCGTCACCATCCGCCAGAAGGGGCTGCAACAGTTAACTGCTGCTACTGACTTCTAAATTTTTTCCATGTTATCTATGTAATTTAGACTCCTAAATCCTCAACTGTTCATCTTGTAACCCTAAATAATAACTTTCTTATCCATTTTTATAGGCATTATCTTCTTTCACCAACCCATTGACCCTCACTGAATTTTAAAAGCTCTACCGAATTTGCACTTTGGGACTTTTAAAATATTCATCCAGAATCTCCTACGAAATACTGATATATCAGAAATAATCAAACTTAACAAGCAATTAATTATGCTATTCTGGGAGGCTGTGCTGTTCAAACACACTGATCCCATGAGCAAGAGATGTGTGCAGTCAGGGTTGGCTCACAAACATTTCCAGATGAAAAACTGAAACTCCTCATAGTCCAAGTGATTTCTATTCTCAATAAAACTGGGGTTAAAGGCAGAAAAATGTCATCCTGTCTTGTAAAGCAGCTTGGCACATTTACTAAACGCCTCTGGGAGAAGCATCCCTTTTTCACCAGAGTTTTATGTGACCAATTCAGCTGTAACAGTTCTGGCTACTTTACTATCGACAATTTGACAAGTGGACTCAAACGAGAAATGTTTTGTGATTTCCTTTCACAAACCTGGATGGGGGAAACATTAAATAGAAATTGAAAACCAAGTTCCATTGGCATTTTTCTTTTGGACCTATTTTCCCTGGGAATTTAACTTTATTTTTAGAGGAATGTTCCAATAGACCGCAGGAAAGATAACACTTGCTTCATTTCCCTTCCCTCCAGCCTTAAACATTCAGGCTTTATACAGTTATTTTTATTCTTTTCAGATACTGCAGCCTTGCCTGCTTATAAAATGTAAGAGGTAGACAGATAATTGTACTATTTCACTAGTAAACAGGGAGCTGAACATGAAACTGAGCTCAGAATTGGAAACCCTGTCAAAGTGTTGGTGAATCATTGTATGAAATAAATTGTTCACTTTCTGTTCAGTCCATTAGCTACAAGGATGGAAAGAATTGCTCTCACAACGCATAATGCTGCAATTTCATATATTCACTTAGCACTTCCCCTTTCCCTTCTGCAAATCAGAGGCATTACATTTGAGGTTTAATTCGCTGCCTCTAACCGTGTTTTCATTCCCAACTTTGACAGACCAAGCTATCGCTTGGTGAAAATGCACCAGCTTTTACATGGCATTCATGTATATCGTGCTCTTCCTCCCCACTGGAAATAAGGTAATGGTGAGAAAACAGAGAAATAAATAGAGGCTCCTATGCCTATCCAGCTGCAGACAATCTTTTGTTTTTCCAGAGCTTTTTGAGAGATAGTGTAACAAAAGTGAATCTACATGAACCCTACATCATCAGTATGCCAGATTTTGTGCTGACTTTGTGATGAGAAAATCAATACTTGCCTATAGGTATCACACAGTTGCCCATTCCCTTTCCTTTCCTCCTTTCTCTGGGAGCCCCTGACATTTTTAACAGTCCCAAGTGTTAGGCTTCCTAAGCAATTTCTTACTTAAAGCAATTCTGCCTCTGAAATGGGGCAAGGAAGATTGTATTGGCACCACTAAGAGCCCTGATTGTCCTGGAGGGCTTCACTCCAGCAGTGAGGCTGGGCTTACCATCTCAGACAGAGCTGTGTGCTACCACACTGTACTCTCTGTACTCATCCACAGACCTCCACAAGGCTGCTCACCTCCACACAGCAATGCCCCACTGGGAAAATGCCCTGAGCGGGCACAGCAGCGAGAACTCACGCAGCCCTTCAGATCCACTGTGTGCTACTGCTGCCCTCAGAGGAGAGAAGGGCTACAGATGAGAATGAACAGATGAGAATGATGCCCTACAGAGCTTCTGCCTGAAGACTGCAGTGGGAGGCAGGCATGAATGGATGGTGCTGGTAGGCATCTATTTTGCTTTTTTTTTTTTTTGAAGCATCAGCCAGGTATAAGAAGATTTGAAAAGGAGAGCTATGGAATAAAATTCTTGGCACTTCCCAACCTGTCTTTATTACCTTCCTTATACATACGACAGCATGTGTTAAGTGATCCCACTACACAGACACCCACAGACAAAACCTGAGGAGTTATTCTGTACAAACAAGTCACAGAAGACAAGCAGTGGCCTTCTGAGGCTAAAGGAGCAGCTCGGAGTAGGAACTCTTCTCTAGGACTGAGGCAGCTTCGTAACTTCTGCCCCTGCCAATTAGCATAGGTCAAGACTTCCCTTGGGTGCATGAACTGTGCTGACCAGCACTTGGAGGGAGCAGTGAATGGGATCTCAGAAAAGAGCAGATCATGTTGCCTCTTCACTTTCTGCACACTGCATTTTTATTCTGGAGATAACATTTTCTTTTTTAAAATGTCTGCAAATGAAATAAGGAACAGGCTTTGCATGTCTGACTTACAGCTCTAGCTCCTGCTCCAGCAGACACGGATCTATCTCAGAAGTGGCTGGATTGAGACCCGCAGGTAAAATGTAGCCTTTCAGTCCAGCAACTATGAAATCTATTTTGAGCTACTTCCAATTGAACTGACTGGTGCTGGCACTAAAACGTCTCTTGGAACATGTGCTGGCTTTGCAGCAGTTGAGATTTTGACTCCCTGGTTCCCATCTGATGAGAGACGCTTGCTTCTCCATAACTCCACCTGCAAATGATCTAGTAGGGGTAATCAATAAAAGGGAACTCAAACAAATTGATCCTCCTGAGAAATTCTGCTAGAATGGCAAATCCCCTGTGTGTATAACCTTAAATTCATTTCCCATTAACTGACCTTATTCTCATCTCTGAGGTTTGTCATTCGCTGCAAGGAAGGTGGTCAGGGAGGGTAGCACTAGGTGTACCCATCAATTGTAAAGCTCTAGCAAATGGCAGCATCCCATATTCAAGATTACTCTACTTTCATGTAAAGTAGCAAGACTGGGTAGAGACTTTGGTGGCAATCAGAAAAGCTCAAGGCAGAAAATGCTCAGAGAATCAACCACTCCATAATTAACATATCTCTTTATAATCCTTACCAAAAGAATAAATGGTATTCCATTTAACCATATTACAAAAGGTTTCATAGAAAATAAGTGTGATTTTATTTGTGTCATGCTGGTCTCAAATCAGACACATTTTCTTCTGTGGGAAAGCAGGGCTGTTTGGCTCTAGAGTGCTTTATTGCTGCTCTGTTATCAGGATTGTAATCATGCTGGAGTTCACAGAGAAGCCAATGATTAGGCATATTTGGGTTGTGTTTCAGGTCATGTGCCAGTTTAACATGGACTGAAATCTACCTTGTGCTGCTTCACAAACTCAATTCTTTACCTCCAAAGATGGCGTGTGGCAATGGCAGCTTCTTCTCCATTATTTTTTCTGGACATTTGAGATTTCTGATGACATTAAAAAAATGTCCACTGGAATACCCATCACCCACCTGTATCTTAAAGTACGTGACTATATAACCCATTTCACACTTATTCCACTTGAATAGCCCCCTCTGGTCAGAATTCCAAGAAGATGCCAGCACTTATTTTCAGTCTTACCTTAATATCTCAGCTGTTGACAAAGAAATATGAATTCTTACTCAAATGTGTTAGAGGGCCTTTTTAAATTAAATGTAGCTGTTTTGAATAGACATCACTGAATTCTGATTACTTTGTGTCTACTTACATTTTCTCTAGGACCACATACAAAATTTAACAGAGGTTTCATGGAGCATTTCATGGAGCATTCATTTCATGGAGAACATTGTTTAGCCTTCAAGCTCAGTTAAATTACAGGAAATTACAAATAAGGATGCCAAGGACATTTCTACAGCCTTCACTAAGGCAACTAGAGGTACTCATTTCTAATAACCAATTTCCTTATATATTTTCCAATAAGCTATAATTTCCAGTATGACCAGAACTTTTCTCTTAGTGTCCTGTCTCAAACATACTTTGAAGCCCAGAAGAAGAATCTATCATTGTTGTGCAACTCTTCACTGAGAAGGCAAGAATATGTTGATGAAACATCTCCAGAGCTGAAGTGACTGATACCACAGAGCACAGTCATTATACAACAATAGCAGAATTACTCGCTTTACAAATTATTTGAAAATGTAATCACGGGTCCTACTGAGATAGAAGGGAAGCTGTCATATTTCTAAAAAAGGCATAGCCTGCTCTGATGAAACAAGAAGAGAAGTTTCCAGTTGAGAAAGCTGATTCCCAGAGAGGAAGAGCATTGCACTGCTCCTTACCCAGCCTTTAATGTGACACCAGGCTGGACAGCAGATGCAGTCCCCAAGTGCCCTGGAAAGCTACAGCAGGGGCCTAAACTGAAGTTCCCTTTTGGTTTACACCAGCGGGTTTCTCTTCCTTGGAAAGCAGAGGAGTTAGGAAGAACAGGCTGCTCTGTGCCCAGATTTCACCACAATGCAAGGCTGAGGTCTGCCTGGAACACTCAAGTTCAGCAGCTTGGAAGAGCTCCAAGTTCTCTAGATTGTTCAAGGAAGCACAGTCTTCCTGACAACTCAAATGCAGTCATAGACAGAATGAAATATGCATTTCTGTTTTGTTTATGAAGTTGAGCACCTTTAAACCTTGTTCGTAAAAACCACAAATGCTGGTGGCTCATGCTTGGTCTTCTGCCTCCAGGCAGCTGTAACTAGCAGATGAGTCACACACAGAGCTCTCCCAAATGGCTGATGAACTTGAAATAGAGCACCACAGTCAGCATGTAGGGCTACACTCTGACCATGGATCTTATTCATTCCCTAAGGGAAGACAGAAAGGTGAAGAACTACTCTTTCAGGTTGTTTAAAGACTGAAGGAGCAGGCAGAAGTGCAGGTGACATATATATGCTCCACAGTGGTGGCTGTTGACCATTACTGCTCTTATGAGCTGTCTGAAGCTTTTTCCAGGCTGTTGCTCTAAGGGACTTCAAGACATTTTATGGCCTCTCCTCTGGTCTCAAGATGGGACTGACTATGTCAGTCTCTCTCCTGAAAGACAGCAGCCAAAACTGTTCTCTTAAAAAATTATGGAGGCTCTGCAGTCTCCCCAAGCAATCTGTCCCCCATGTTTCACTGTTACATAACATAATGCTCCTTTCCTGCACTTTAAGTCCATTTGCTCTTGAAGCTGAAGAACAGCTTGTCCCTTCTATTTTGCAGCTATTTCTATGTGTTTGAAAAAGGTTATCGTGTCTTCCCTCAGACTCCTCTACTCCAAACTAAGCAATCACAGCCTCCCAGTTCATCACAGAGAAGCCAGGCTGCTGCTGGCTGGTGACAGCTTTCAGTAACTGCTGAGTGGACTGGATTTGTACCAGCAGCCTATAGGTGAAAGCCTTCAGCAGCTTTAGCTCTCTGAGACAGATTGTCCTTTCAAAGACATGAAATTTTTTCTGTAATCCATTACAGCACGTCAGTAAATACACATTACAGTATAGTAAATTTTTGGAATTTTCTCCATCACATTAGAGTATCCTAACAAGAAGAAAGGAAAAGACACCTTATTTCATGAAAGTGCATTTTAGGGCCAAACTTAAAACAGGATCCCCAACAGGTCTTGAAGAGTGGAGAGGGAAAATGCAATATATTGTGTTAACACCTTCCCCGTTCCACCCCTGCTACTGAGAAAATTAAACGAAATGCACGAACCATGTATTGGTTTGCAAATGAAACTTGGTATTTGTATTTGCTGCCATGTGTCAGAGTGCTGTTTTTCATTTTAGGCTTTGCATGGTAGTAAACACCGCAATGCTTTACATTCATTAAGCTCGGTCCCATTTACTCTGTGCAGGCAAAGCAAGTGCATATATCCCAGACCGATAAAGCATCAGTTCAGAATTACAGAGGAAATAAATGAGACTAAGCCAGAAGTCCAATTTCCAGAGTCCAGCTCACTAAAGCTAAACAAGTACCTTAGATAAATATGGCCTATTCTAAATGAAACGTTAGTGTAATTTGATAACTGTCAATAATTCCCTCATTATGCCTAAATGAGCTTGTCATCCAAGGAGATTGCTGCATGGCTGATCTTAATTTGCTAATAAAAACCACAGAGAAGAATTTCAGCTAAGCTGGAACTATGTGATTCATAAAAGTGCAACAGTGCACTTTTTAAAGCATTCCTTCCCAGTCCTGGCTCCTGACTGGCTGAAGCCCAAAGCCAGTTTGCTCTGCAGCCTGTAAGACGGCAGCTTTGCTATGTAAGAACAATGAGTGATTGTGTCTCTAAATCACTATTATTCCCTAGCCCATTATAGTTAATTTATTTTTAATCATGTTGTATAATAGAAATAAAATCATTGGATTAAGCATATATCTAGCAGCGGGAGCCCATTATCCTTTGACAATGTTCTGTGTCATTGACATTATATCTTCACTGTAGACAGTTTCCTTGCCATCATTAGTCCTAGAATGACTATTGGATTTCAAGGGTTTCTCCCTAATCCATAATAAGATTTACTTGCTAACAGCACAAAACAAAACAAAGATATGCTTCTATTGTTTTACTGCTACAGAATTCTTATTTTAAGCTATTCAGAAAAGTCAAGTATAAATCCAGATATTAAAAGTATTTCAAGTTTTTCTGCATAATTCTTATTCAAGGGAAAGTCTTGGTAACTTTGTAAGCTTTGAATCTTTGTTACTTGCCATGGCTTTATTTTACTTAAGCAATTAACGATACCTTGCCAGTTCTTGAACCAAGTAAGAGCTACTATTTCTTGCACAATGATTTTTTCAGACTGGTTAAAGCAAATCTCAGTACAGTCCACTTTCTCCAGAAAGAGCTACAAGGGGTTCATCAGATTCCATGGAAAGAAAGAGGGAGAAACTTTCCTGCTAAGGTTGCCAGCTATTCCTCTGTGGTAAGTACTAGCTATTAGTCAGCATTAATGCTGGGAGGTTAAAAACTCCTCTGGCATGCTGATCCCCATGGGATAATTCAACAGCTCTTCATTTGTACCAACGGCAGTCACAGTTAAATCTAAAACTAGATTCTTCCACACCCTATTAACAGCAGCATTAGAATGCAGCAGGGACTATCCACAGAAAAAAAGCCTTTTCTGTTATCTCAGAGCTATCTTTGAGGAGGTGGCAGATTTCCCTGTGAAAATTATCCTTATAGATTGCCTCTTATTTAAGGATATGCTGGTGCTATCAAAAAAGTGGTGCCTTTTTTATGCTGAAATTGCTAGCAACACTTAAGAGTCTCTGCACGACTCTTTCAGCTGGGAGAGTAGCTTCAATAGATACCTGCTTTCCATGTATGTAGACAAGCTGTGACACTTTCACCCTTATTGACATGATCTGCATAAACCATGCGGTTTCCATTAAGAAGGGTCCACACAATACAGTCAAGTCTCCATTATCTTGGTTAATAGGAGAATAGAATAACCCAGATAAAGAAAAGACATGCATAATTATTGCTTCCAGATAAGAGCCGGCTCAAATATTTCTGCACTGTGCTCCCCAGACAGAGCTGGTACTTCTGTCAGAGTTTGCCAGCTTAGAGTTTATTAACTCAGGCATTACCTGCACCCATCTGATACAAGCAAGGCAGCTTGGGTGTTTCTATTATTTAATCACTGCACAAATATTCTAGTAACTGAAAATCATCTTGGCTATAATGAAATAACAACTTGCACATTCACCTTTTTCTATGTTCTGATACTGACACAATGTAGACCCAGTCAGGCACGGCCAAGTCAATGTTGAATGTGGAATAATGAGGAAAAGAAAACTATGGATCAAATATAAGAGGAGTAAGTTCAAGACACAACAGAATGCAGAAGGAATACAATGCTGTAGAAGGGCTTTAGATTCACATCTAACAAGGGAACTAAAACAAACACTTCCTCTCTTGTTTCCAGATAGGATTCTCAGAAGAAGCATACTCAGGACTGACACAGGTAACACGTGTGAACTGCAACTACCTTTTAACATGAATTGTCAGAGGTTTCTCTTTTTGTGCTGCGCTGTACTTCCCCAGCCACACTGAACTTTTGTCAGTTATGAGTTCTCATAATGTGTAATCTTCACAGACCTTTTAGTACCAATACATAGCCTTCCTGATCTCAGTGCTGGCATATAAATTGTATTGTTCAGTCACAAGAGACACTAAGTTCTCTTACAGATATATAGACTAAACAGTGTCTTTCCCACTACAGAAAGAAATACAGATTTCTTACAAAGAAAATGAAAATGTCACAAACAACTTTTTTTTTCTGGATTTTTATGGAAGGGGAGGGATTATAAAGAAATAAACTCAGACCTTATGGAATCAGCAACACCATTTCTTAAAACATTGAAGTGAATTATCTTATTGAAACCAAACCATTGCCAGGAAAGTTTTTAATGGTATACTTGTACAAGACATTGTGTTGAGGAATTGATGATTATATTCTGCCACATTCTATGTTGCATTTACAAGTTAGCATTGCCCTGGTTTGTCTGCACATTACAATCAGACAGAGCTACACAACGATGCAAGCCACAGGTCAAGCTGTAAAAGGGAAAATTGATGGGTTTGAGAAATTAGCCATCTCATGAGATGTAACTGGCTACAGAAAGAGCAACTGACAGCAAATCACAGTGCCAAACATATCAAATCCCTAAATATCTGTTCATTTTACTTAAAGCATCACATACAGTGTTTAGATCGCTGCGGAGGTCCTGGACAACATTTTCTATACTCCTGGTATCCTTCAGAATCTCAATGCTTTGCGTATAGGGATTGAAATACACAGAGAAGGGGCGATTGATTGATTTGGCGAAGTCCCTGAAAGTAAAAAAAGAAATTAACTTTTTTTCCCCCAAACTGCTAAAGAAAAGAAAATTACATTTTTGAGACAGGGAAAATAATTTACCTCATCTTTTCTTTGGCTTCTTCAAAACTCTCTGAAACAAAGTAAGCTTCCTGGAATGTAGTGATAAGGCATTCTTGCAAACAGGTTGTCTTTGGATCAAATGTTTTCACATTGGCCTTGTCAGAGAGAGCATGCTGCAAAATACACCACAGGATCTGTTAAACTGGATTTTGATATTGCTGTGTATCTATATCAACTCTTCTTATATACACCTTTTATGGCATTGTTATGTATGTTTCCCACTAATTGGTAGTCCCTCTTGTTTTACATACAGTGTTTTTTTCAGTTTGAACAGTCAACAGAATTTGTTACTTAAAAAAAGGTCTTACTGTGGGAATATTTTTTCCTATAATAATAAAATAATAAAAAGGAGATTAGAAATGCACCTGCCATGAAGACATACAGATCTAAATGTTCAGATGGGAAAAGGAAAGTCATCAAATAACCATTCTTGAAAAATTATCGATACAATTACAGATATGTAGGTCCCCAAAATGCCATTTAGCTAGCAGAATTCATCCTCGTCTTGGTGGGTAAATTTGGTCTGACCAAACCATTCATATAATCTGTGCGTTATATTTTCAGGCCAAAATCATATACTATTTTCCTGACAGTGAAAGTGAAACTACATATCTGAAAACCCATTAAATAATGCCAATGTATTGCATGACCATTAAGTGCATTACTTTTCTGCCACACAACCTGAGTCATGATGCTCCATATAATACTGCAAAGAAAAAATAACTGAACAAACAGACACAAATATGTACAGAAAAGACATTGGGTAGATAAGGCAAATGCTGCTACCCAGAGTAGAGATTTCTGATTAGCCTTTCTCTTTATATGACTTGCACAAGCCACTGGAAAAGAGAGGTTTCAGAACCAAAAATCAGGTACTTTGTGTTGGCTTTTGGATCTACCTGATCTTCTAGAACACATATATTTTCATTCTCACTGCCCCATTATAGAAGTACAAGGTAAGGAAGGAGAGCATATTTAGGTCACCTTTCAACCTTCTTTAGTCCCCTGATATCTACACAGAGTGAAGATGTGCATGAAAAGCATAAAGAAATGACAGAGAGGAAGCAGATCCCTGAGGTCCAAAGGCGCCTCTGATTTCTTTACTTTCTATCTGCATGGATATTCTTTATAATGGAGTAAGGTATTAACCTTAAGGTATTCACCACAACTTTTATCTGTGCTCTTGCTTATGCTCATTTCTAAATCCCTGGGAAAGGCTCTGAAAATATCATACTAGTTCTCAACCTGCAGTCTCCAAATAACAGGACAGAAAACTGGAACAAGAGCCTCTTCCTCCCACCTCCTCCCTCTCCAAAAATAAATACATGAAAAATTAATGCATGGAATCTTAAAATGTCAGGGAATTAACTTTCTTTAGTAAATGTATCTTTTCCTTCTCACAAGGTTTGCTGTTTCTAGCCAGCCATCAGTTAAACAGGTTTAAAAAGAAATATAAAAAATGGTCTGTCAACCATCATCCTCTTCTAAATGGATTGCAGAAGCAGGCTCAACTCATTAGGCCCTGCCTATATCCCTGTTGTCATTTTCCCTCTGCAGAGCTATGACATGGTTGAATGCTTATAAATTAAGGCATTTACTCCTTATATCAAAATGAATTTGCCTTTTTTTCACTAGGAATTATAATAGATTCCCTGGGAGGGCAACTATAGATAAAAATCTCCTCTTAAGATGCCTTTGTACTTCCAGGTGAGACTCGATGCCTCAAATGTCTAAAGCACAAAGTTTCAAAATTCTGACTGGACTGAGTCAAATTAATTCCTTGCAGAGCATCAAGATTATGATACAGACCATGATTTTGTAGGAACTGACTACTTCTGACTCATGGTTTCTTTCCCATACTGTGAAAGGTTCAACAGAAAGGGGGACAGTGTTAACATCTCTACTTACTAATGGCTTCTGATGGGCCAGGCCCGGTCCTTGGGACTGAAATTATCAGTAGAGAAGGGATTCAGCCTGTTGGGCTCCTACATTGTATTCAACTGCTCTAATCACTGAGCCCTAATTTTATAAAAAGAGAGAGTTGAAAGAGAAGGAAAGGCTGACTATCACAAGGGATGTCCTCTGAGAAAGCCTTTCTTGTTATTCTCCTCAGATTATACACATGAAGTGACTCATACTTTCTGGATCCCAGTTTAGTTATACGTGAACAGAGCTGCTGCTTCACAAAGCAGCTCTGCAGAGAGTGGAACATGAAGACACTGGAAAATGTACAAACTGGAAACCAAGAGTTTCAAAATTAGGTGACAACTGATCAGTTATTCTTAGAATTGCAGTTTGGGAACGAAGTGTGCAAATTCTGATGAATGCCCACCTGAGATAGCTGTGTCCCTTCCAGAATATGTTCTTCTGGCTTTTAGATCAAGTAGGAATTGTCATGGCTACCAAAGCAATGTTTCCATCTTTGCAAGTCTGGATGGTGTTTTCAAATTCTGCAGCCTGGCCATCTGTAACACCTGCTATTGAGTTGATACACTAACACCAGCAATGCCAGAGTTCAGCAGCAACTGAACTAAGCCTGCAGACAAACCTTCAGAGAGGCTATAAACTGTTTAGTCTGAACTAGAATGGTTAAGACACTGACCCAAAGTTGGCTAGAGCATTTATCAGAAACATTACACTGCTCTAAAATGTTGGTCCTTGGCACTCTCAGCATTATGAAGTACATAATCTCAACGAAAAACATTGGTCTGTCCAAAAGCTTTCTACTTCAGGCCTGTATTTTTTTACACATATGTTATTCACTTATGGTTTGGTTGGACATTCAGTTCTTTAGTGAACTCAAATGAGTAAGTACGCAATACAGATTTCTCCATCAGAAACCTCTTTTGTTATCCACCTCCAATTAGATGTTAGGGTTAACACTCATATGGAAAATAGCTTTTGGTGAAATAGAGCATCTCACCATCCTGTGGATCTGCGATAACTGTCTCTAATGGCCCATACATACAGACCATACTGGTAAAACTAATAAAACTATTGGTGATTCTCCTTCAGTTCAAGAAATAAGAATTGGAGTGAAACTTCCGAATGAATCATCACTGATTCTCAGGAAAAGCAGAAGTATCAGAAAACTTAAGAATTAGACAGTCATCCATACCAAAAATCAGCACAACAATAAAGAAATGCCTCCACTCCCTGCCAGAAAAAAAGTTAAAAGAGTGATTGAAGTACCTAACCACAGGTCTCTAAGGCCCAGGCTGTGTGATGCATTGTACAGAGATTGGAAGATACAGCACAGGATCGAAAGAAGACTTTTACATGTTTCTGCAGTGGCAGCTGGTCAGAAATACTAGGGCATGTCAGAAGGCACCCGGCATTTACACTGCACAACTGTGAATCATTTCCTAAGTGACCACTATCATTGACACATGAAAAAAGAGTTTGGTCTTGTAATTTCTCCTTTGAGTATAAAAATGGAGTGCAATAATACAACCCAGAGCTTTTCAGTTTTGAGAAAAAAATTACTAAAAAAACCCAAAAAGTAAAATCTTCAGCTAGCAAGGGAAAAACTTGAGATGAGTTATAAATACTGCACTATCTGAGAAGTACAGGAGGGCAGAATAAGAACACAGGTGAGAAGCTGTGTGTGTGCCAGCACTGATTTTATCACCTTGTTTTCCCAGGGGGAGTACACAGAGTCTTGGAAAACCTGCTTTTAAGTGTTTTCCTGCTTATCCACAACATGAGTCGTGAATCTGACAGTGTCCTGATATTACCAGAAAATTTTATTCAACAGTATAATTTTATATATTGTCTATAAAAATACAGAAAAAAACTCTCCATTTAAAGAGTCTTAAAATGAGCATCTGGGATACAGGAGCTGTTTTCTTCATCTTCTTCAGAAAACAAAGCTAAAATTTGCATTTGAATCCTTTTGGTTACAAAATTTAATGCTGGCACTTCTTAAAATAAATTATCATTAAAACAAAATAACACAATTGGATACTGTATGTGACTTTAAAAATTCATAGAGAGGTTTGAAGTCTACCTCTCTGTTCAATATAGAAGCATACTACATGGATATATGACTTGATCTACAGCCAGCTGAAGTTGATAGGAGACTCCTTTAATGAAAGAGTTCAAGAGAGCATCACACAAAGTAAATGGATTAAAGTTTCTGAAGACATTTGAACTGCCTTTTAGAAACAGTTTTAATAATTGAAATGTACATTATTTCCGCCTTATCTCTAAGCCCCAAATACATACTGTGTAATAGTGTTAGCTAGAGTTAACCTGACTATATTAGGCAGAACATTTTATAACTACTTACTGTATTATTCACTTCCCCCAGGCTTCATTTTTAATCTTCTCTTTCTCCTTATTTTGTTGTGCTTTTAATTTTTTTTTTACTTGATGCTTCCATAGCATGCACATCAGGAGATGCATTTTTCAATATCTGAAATTCTAAGTCTAAATACTGAGTGGGGAAAAATATTTGAAGGGAATCCTCTCTTGATAGCTAATTTCTCTAGCTTTTACAGTTCTTTATTACTAGAGCTGTTGACCAGATTTGCAAATTGGAGCATTGTAATACAGAAAAATGGATGACTAAACAAGCTGTTCACTTCTCTGAAAGGCCCAAATACTGCTTGCCAGTTCTACCCTGCAAATAGACTAATTTATTTCTAGAAATTCATATAGATTATACATAAAATTGGCCACCATTTTATTTCCTGTGAATACCTCTACACTGAAAAGAGAGCTGATAGGGACAGCAGTTGGAGAAAGATCTTTCTTCTTGCTTACAAAAGCATATTAATAACAAATGCCTGTGCAGTCTAGAGTGCACCCTCGGTAAATCTGAAGACAACACCAAACTGGCCAGGAACATTGCTCTGCTGGAGGTTAGGGAGGCTCTGCGGAGGGATCTGCACAGGATGGATCGATGGACTGAGGCCAGTCATTGAAGTTCAGTGTGCTGTGCCCAAGTGCTGTGCCCTGTACATGGCTCCCACCAACCCCTGGCAGCACTACAGGCTGGGGGAAGAGTGACTAGAAAGTGGCACACCAGAAGAGGACCTGGGGGTGCTGGTCAACAGCACCTGAACACGAGCCAGCAGTGTGCCCAGGTGGCCAAGAAAGCCAATGGCATCCTGGCCTGTATCAGCAACAGTGTGGCCAGCAGGACCAGGGCAGTGATTGTCCCGCTGTACTCGACACTGGTGAGGCTGCACTTCAAGTACTGTGTCCAGTTTTGGGCCTCTCACTAGAAGAAAGACACTGAGGTGCTGGAGGGTGTCCAGAGAAGGGCAATGGAGCTGGGGAAGGGGCTGGACCACAAGTCTGATGAGGAGCAGTTGAGGGAACTGGGCTTGTTTAGCCTGGAGAAAAGGGAACTCAGGAGAGATCTTATCACTCTCTAAAGTTACCTGCAAGGAGGTTGTAGCCAGGTGGGGTTTGGTCTCTTCTCCTAAGTAAAAAGTGACAGGAAAGTGGAACTGGCTCCAAGTTGTGCCAGGGGAGGTTTAGATTGGATATTAAGAAAAATTTCTTCACAGAAAAGGTTGTCAAACATTGTAGTAGGCTGCCCAGGAAAGTGGTTGAGTCACCATCCCTGGAGCTATTTAAAGGATGTGTGGATATGACACTTGAGGACATGGCTTGGCAGTGCTGGGCTAACAATAGGACTTGATCATCTTAGAGATCTTTTCCAACCTAAACTGTTCTATGACTCTATACAGTCAAAGTAGCAAAATTCAACATTTCAATATCTGCCTTCCTAGTGACAGGGATACACAAGTATTTGAACTTCTTCACAGAAGTGAGTACGGGCCACAGTCACTCCCATCTTAAGTATGGCAGTAGTTATTTCTGAAAGGATGTCTTCACCGTGACACCTATGAGAAGTACGAGTGTTGTACACATGAGGGGGAGATGTCATGGCCATGCAAACTGAGTCTCCTATTCATCCTCACTCATCACCAAAACAGCCAGTATTGTTCTCTTCATTTTCAGAGCACTTGCTACCATCCATAAGGATTTCAGTTACAATCAGGATATTGATATAACCAGGATCTCAGTAACACTCTATTAGCATGGTTTCTCAGATATCTTCAGGTCAAGGAAAAAATCTGCCCTCCCAGTAGGTGCTAAGAGGGAGATTGCTTTCCCAGGAAACAGTAGAGACTGACAATGGCTTGATGAAAGGCTCTGCACCAAAGTAATGGGTGTCCAGACATTCTCCTTCCTAAGTTCTGCCTGATATATCTTGTTGATAAGAAGCACATTCATGTGCTTGTGGTCAAGAAATGGCTTCTCCTATGGTCATTTTATCAGAAAACTTAGTAGCTTTTTGCATTTTTTCCTTTATTTTTACCTTCTGTTCTACCCTGGAGCACACTCCCACAAAGACTTTCTGAACATTTTTCACCTAATCAGTCCTTTCATGGAGACTATGTCTACTTGTCGTATGGTGCTGTTCTGTTCCCACAGCACACAAGTGCTTAGTTTCTCAGTAACTGAAATGTCTAACTTAAGTCCCTAAGTTCACTATATGCAAGATCTGGTGAAATTTAGTATCTTACAATGCACAAAAGGTCAAATCAGATGATCTAATAGTCCACTCTGGCATCATATATACAAAATATGTATGTCGTGTAATA
The DNA here is from genome assembly GCF_008360975.1 of Lichenostomus cassidix. Lineage (NCBI taxonomy): Eukaryota > Metazoa > Chordata > Aves > Passeriformes > Meliphagidae > Lichenostomus > Lichenostomus cassidix. The sequence continues at coordinate 35,014,438 of NC_139480.1, read as the reverse complement.
GAAAAGTATATAAAATTATTGACTTATGGCAAAATAATTATGATATATATCTGGCCATACCACTGTAGCAGATCAATATAGTCCATTAATGTGCAGATTATTTAGCTTTCAGTGTAGCTTTTCAAAAGGATTATTCTTTCCATTTATACTCTGAGATTACTGCCGAGCAAAGAACATAGATCTGGGATCACAGACGTGTGATACCAAATATGCAAACTTGACAAGAATAATGCATTTGTTTATGACATTGATGGCAGAAGATTTATTATGTTCTTGACTATTCATGTCCTTTTTTTTATGCCCTTAGATTTTGTAAATGATGTGGTAGGTATTTTCAGGGTCATCACCTAGCGACTACAACTGTTAGTTTAAATAACTGTTAGTTTAAATAATTCTTTACAGAATCCTGCACAGTTTGGGGCTCAGCAGTGAATGTTGTTGGGCCAAAGAAAAACAAATGGGACATGTTAATCTATTTCATTTAACCATCTTTGCACTGTGAGTATAAAATATTGCCAGACAGACATAGGATGCTTCTGTGGCTGAAGTATGCACAGAACTTAGTGCAACCCTAATGCATTCAAAGAAAAAATACTAGAGAGGGTAATTTACTTCAACATTTTTTTACTACTAGGAGGAATAGCAGTTTGACTAATGAGCTTCACCACAAATATTCTCAGTTACAGATAAAACAAACAGCAAAAAGGGACTGAGATACTTCTGTTAAACTGCTAGGTAGTTCACTGAAAGCCAGCCCAGGAGGGTGGGAAGATGTTTAAACACAAATAAACAATAGATATATTGCAAAATAGTTTTCAATACTCTTCTGTTTATGCTTTCTAAATCCAAATGTTTACCTGCAAAGCCACCAAGAGTTCATTTGGGTCCCTGAAGATAGTATTCCTCCCTCTCTCTACCCTTCCCTGCCATCTTACCAACATAGAGATGTATCATGTCCCAAAATACTACAGCTGTGACAAAATACTTTTTGACTGTTCCTTATGTTTTCCAGGCATAAAAAGAGGCAATAAATGATCCACTATAACTACTAACACCATGCAAGGTTAAACACTTTCACCTTTACAAGAATAGGGCTCTATGTACTGTCACACAGGCAAGTTCAACATGAGTTTATATGCCCTCCTTAATTTTAAACATGATTAATCTACTGAATCAAGATATTAAGGAATGTTGTCCTTTTCATATCAGTAATGAATCCACTCAAATACACTGGATTACTTAGAACAGAATCATGTCTGGTTTCTAGCATTTTTTGTAGGTACTAAAAATGTGTGCTTCTCATCCAAACAAAGCTTTTTGAGCCCAGGGTACTCTTACCTGTTAGAGCCCTTGAGCCTCCTTTTACAAGAAATGAAAATTCAAACAGAAATAAATTTTGTAGTTTATATTTGCTTTGGTACTTTGGGCCTTACAAGTCCATTTCATGCTTCAAGTGCCAGCTGATATTTCAAACAAAGCTTTTAGGTCAATACAATATTTTAAATATAAGCTTTTTATCTTGAGAATTTTAACTGTTACTCGAAAGTCAATATATTTATATCCAACTATTATTTTACGAAGATTAAAAGTTGACTCTGCTTTCAGGGTACCCACCTTTAATTCTCCGATAGAAGACAGAAGTCCTGCCCCATAAGCACGCAGTTGTCCTTCTTGCTTGCAAAGGCCAAATTCAATCGTAAAGAAATAGCACTGTAAAATATACAGATATTCAGACACACATAGTATAGTTGCAACCAGGCACTTCAGCAATAACAATCAGTATCATATTCACTTGCTTGTCCCATTTCTTCAGAATTATCTATTTTTAATATAAACTCAGATAAAGTATAGTATTACTGCTAAGTAATTCAAGTGTCATGTTCAGCAGTAAGGGAGCTTTGCACAAAAATGTGAGATTTTGGTCTGTGTCGGGGTACCCAAGCAGTTCACAGGAATAAGCAGTAAGGAGCAGACAAGCAAGATCATTTTCAGGTGTCAAAGGTGTTGATAGAATCCTACAGAGATTTTTGAAACCTTCAGAAATAAATGGGATGACTTGAAATAAAATCCTGCAAGGTAGTTGGTCTGACTGTCTAGGAACATCTGAAGATCTCTAAGATGTAGCTCAGGGCACTCAGTTTTAAGCTCAAGTTGATACCACTTTAAAGTCTGCAATGTACTTAAGTGCTGTCGTGAGTAAGAAAGAAGTTTCTCACATGTACGTGCTTAAGAGCCTTTTGAGCTGAGGCCTTATTCTTCACTAGATTTTACTCTGTCATAAATAAAGAACTAATATGGCATTTGGATTCTTAAATTGCAGAAAGAAAATTATACTTAGTCAAATTAATTCACTTGATCAAACCCTTACAATTGTTCTTTAGGTTCTACATTCAATCAGGTAACATATCTGACCATAAAACTGATGAGAAGCTGTGAAAAGAGATGTGCTAAATCAACATAACAGTACTGTATCTAACTTTGCTGTGCCCACACAACAAAGTTTAATATTAGGAAGATCATAAGAAGCACAGATGGCCCACTGTCCACTAAATGCAAAAGATCAAAGTCAATTCTACTCCTATGGTACTGAATTTTAGTTGGGTTTTGTTAAGACACATCAAGATTTCTTTTTTATATTAGATCAAACAGTTGAGAATAAGATAGCACTATTTCTATATATGAAGGTTTTAGGAAGTTGAGTTCTAACTTATGCAATAATATTGCACACATATATACACATATCACTATGTATGTTTTTGTTTATTACATTATCTGACAATTTCAGGTTTTGTGCAAAGAGGCATAACTCCACTGAATCTAGCAGACTTACCTAGCAGATTTACCTAGCAGATGTCTTTGCATGAAATATGAATTTAGGATGAGAAATAGCCCAGTATTTTGTACTAAATTTTAATTTTTTTAAATAACTTCAGACTGGATCCTAATACAAGTGGTTTTTTCCACTCACTTCCTCCTTAACTCCCAACTCTTCCAGACTATCATATTAAATGTAGTAGACCAGAAATTAACATCTCTTTTAAGTTCAACAGATCTTTAGAAATTCAGAAATTATTAATTGCTTAGATTCACAGACATTTCTGTAGAACTAGTGATTCATTCTGTAGAGCTAGTAGAAGGGTATAATAAAAAAAAAAAAACACATGAGCCCTGTGTCTGATTCAAACCTACTAAGTCAGCTGAGAAGAAGGAACAGCTGCAGAGACTTCAAATGTCTTAAGTCAGTTCCATCACAGAAGTCGAACACACTGATATCCATAAAGGGAGGTGAAAACACGACATCATGAAACAAAACAAAACAAAGAAACAAGCCCCCAAAAAATCAAATTTCCACCTCTGGTTTTGCTATTGACTCAGGTAAATCAAGCAGGCGTAAAATTTTTCGGTACATCCAATGAGCTGAAGTCACCACTTAGGAGGTGGCCCAGACAACTGGTTTCCAGAAATATCATCTAGCTGACAAAGAGCCAGGTACACCAAACAATGAAGGCATCACTGTAGAATTAATGAGTGAAGCTGAGAGAACTACCACAAAGAGTACAAACTTAGCTTTCCTGCCTAAATATTTTGCCAGCAAAACCATCAGTCCTGGTTCTATACAAGCTAACACTGTCAGCAACAAACTACTCAGCTTCACACTTAAATCCCAGGAACATCTTCCTTAACTCCCTTAAAGGAACCTATCAGGTAGTAGTTCTTACACAGTGAACATGAGCATTCTGACAGACATACAGAAGGATTTGACTCTTGATAAAACACAGTGATCGTGCTCATTTTCACTCTTAAAAACAACAAAAAGAAGGAGTCTGATGTTTGTCTGTTATAGATCTGTAAGAGCAGTACTTTGTCTCCATATGTGGGACACCTTTACTGTTGATCTTTCTTAGGCTGACGAAGACCAAAACCAATGTCATGCTGCTCCCAAGAGAAAGTCAAATGCCCACTTAAGCAATCTATAGGGCTAGCAGAGCTAGCCCTATAGAAGAGGGGAGAGAAACATTCTTTACTCCTCTGAGGATGTGTGCTCCAGGGAATGGAAAGGGCAGAAGGCAGAGAGCTAGCACAGGCACAGGAGAGAGCAATCCCTGCTGTCCAGGGTGAACAGTATCCTGTTCACAAGACAGGGAGAACTAGATTCCACTTCCTCCTTGATGGATAGACAGCACATAAAGAGGGGGCTTCTTTTACATCAGTTCAAAAATTATTATAATTGTTACTAATATAAAAGAGTCATATTTATGAGCCAACACTTGCTGGTGAGAACCAATCTCTAGTATTTATAAGACTTGTACTCTCAGTAAAGACTTGTACTCTCAGTAACTAACTAAAATAAAACACATAAATGGCAATACATCTGTCTACTACTAACTTGTGATATCAAACTACAGCATCAAGAGAAGCCCTTCAAATTAAAAGCTGATTTGTAAATTTGCCATATGCAACAACTACAATTTTGTATTTAAGAGAGCCCTGCTTAGCCAAGAAAGTGCAATAGCTCACCCAATGCTGCCATCTTCAGATGGTTAGACAGTGATACACAATTCCCCCCACCTGTCTACTCAGACACACAGAGGTGGCTCAGTGCACTAGAGCTTGCAGGCTTTGGTAAGTTGCGTTCTCAAGCCCATGAACATCGAGGCATACTGATAAGGAGTTTAAATATTAACTATATAGCGACATTTTTTATAGACCAGTCACATAGATACCCCACTAAATGCCTCTCTTTGTATGGTAAACTACAGTTGTGATACTCTATATTATACACAGGATAAGTGCACTGGAGTGGGAAAGACTGAACAAAGCAATGACTGTTGAGATGAATGTTTCTTTAAGCCTCACCTGAAGAAAAATTTTATTATTACACTGCTGTTGCAGGTAGGCTGGTGAATGCAAGCACAAACAGGGGCATCCAAGCTCACGTGCTCTGATTTCAAATCTTGTACCTGTCTCTGGCATAGTCCCTAGACTGTGGCCCAGATATTTATTTCCTCTACAAACTACAGCAATATCTGGTTACCTACCTTTACTTTCAGCTCCACCTCCTGTTTTGGGGTGAAGTGTTGATTTACTACAATCAATAGATAGGCTCTTGAAATAGGAAAGGTGGCTTTCCACATTCCATAAATTCTGAAGTTCTCAAAGAGCCTTACACTAAAACGCTGTTTTGTTAGTCAAATGAATAAAATGAGATGAAGAATCAAAGTGCCAAATGAGGGATTAGAAATAATTTTTATACCAAGTGACATCAATCAAGATGGTGCCAGGAACACAAGACAGTGTTCAGTATGATTTTATTCTATTTCTCTTATTAATTCAAAAATATATGAAGGATACTTTGCAGTCATGCCTATAAAACACTGTCTAATCGGTTCAAAAATTATTCAGCAGATGCACAGAAGAAAATCCAATTAAGGGCTATAAAATACTAATAGAGCAGATTTCTTCCTTCAGAGCCCTTGAATCAAAAGTCATTGGCAACTAAAGCAGTACATCAGGAAAATACCACCATATGGCTTTAGACATACATTGTCCTGCAGATGTCTGCAACTTGTCTGTGTCAGAGACAAGATACTGGGATAGCTTGTCTGGCCAAGTATATTTGTGATTTTAGGAGTCAGATCAGTTGTCCTGCTATTGATAGGAAAGATAGAGAGAAGATCAAGCCCTGGCAAACTCCAAACCTGGTCTCTAGGGTAAACACGGTGACTTTTCTTCACATTCAGATGCTGCCCTGCATTATAAACTGGACTAAAAAGAGAGAAAGAGAAAAATCAGTGACAGCTATGACAGCTAACAGAAAAAAATGTTATTCAAGGGTGCTGAGATATTTTCAAAGGCAGGAAAAAAGGTCTGATAGGCTCAATTCTCCTCACCTGTCTGGTTTCTAAGCCTCTGAAAATCCCTTCTCACACCACATCATTTTGCATTTGAGAATCTCCCTCCTGGGACCTGTGCAAAGAGCTTCCTCATGATGTTGAGTCCTAGTGTCACAGAGTCAGTAGTTCAAAATCTGACTTGTCCATAAAAAGGCCTTTCAAGCCATTCCATTCTGCTGAATTTTCTTATGGTATAGCTGGAGACCGATACTTGCATTCACTTGGCAATTTTCAGCATGATGCATAGCATTTTATCTCTTAATTTTTTTCTCTACAAATACCTTATAAAAATGTTGTCAGAATGAGTCCTGAGAACACCAATCATGTCAAGAGCTGATTCACTTGAGCTCCCTGCCACAAGGGGGGAAGAATGAGAGACTGCATAATTGCATGACTGCAATCCCGGTACATGGGCAGGAAGACTCACCACTACAAGAACTGCCAATGTCATGGGGCTACAGCCCCATGTGCAGCAGCACAATCAATTTATATGTATATAAAATTACTTGCCATGAAGACAATACAACTAATTATATATGTAAGTACTTGCAAGACCAGTGCCAAATAAATGCCCTTAAGAAAATATACTTACATTGTTTCTACTGGATTTCAGATTTCAAAGGATATTTGAATGAACCACTCAATTCAAATGCATGTGATACACTCACAACATGCAAAGATTAATTCCTTTTTCTTTAGGAGTCTTTTGATATTTCAGCTTTTAAAATATTCACCTAGAGATTAAATCTCTCATACAGTTGTAATTATATAATAAATAAATAATTATATACCACTGAAAGACTTTTTAAAATCCCATTGTTAGAAATTTATCCTAAGAATTAATGAAATAGAAGTGTTTTCATTCCTCCTGTAAAAGGTGCTCAAATTGCAAGCAACTCTCAACTCAGAAATATATATGGCTCTCATTTGTGCTTTCTTTCTTCATTCAGAACTGGTGCAAATAAATTTTTTAATGGTTGCTTATTTTTCAATCTCAAAGACATCAATAGTCACAAAAAAACCCCAAAAAACAGCTGGCATTTCACATTTGACTGAATTATTCAAAATTCACAGTCTGTTGAGTAGTATCAGGAATGCTCTACTACAAGAAACAGATAGATGTAACACAGGTAACCCAGGCAACTAGCCAATTCAGCCTAGTGCTGGAGTCCAGACCTCAAGCAATACCAGCTATTTGACAGCTATTCATGTGGGAACATTATTGAGTAGAAATGCAGGGAGATTTTTGAACAACAAATAAATCTCATGATGAGCTTGTGAATAGATCAAAAGCAGAAAAGAAGTAAAATTCAATAGCTAAGTCTCATTATAGTTTATTCAGCTACCTCCAACAAAGGCAGTGACCCTATTTACAAACAACAGCATTTCTAAATAAAAAAAAACGAAGTTTAATTCTTCAGGCTTACCTTTTTGAAGCGTTTTGTTTAGTGTGCCACTTTGAAAAGCATTTAGACTCACTGAAATGAAGTTTCCTTTGGGTATTTCAAAGTGAATATATCTAACAATATTCTCATTTTCCCCCTCATCTGACTGCTTCACATTCAGACCTTTCACCAAGGGTGAATGCTTGGAACACTCTCTTTATAAACAGAAGTTTGAGTAGATGTAGTACTGCTCATTAGAGCACTCAGAGATAGGCGCACATGAGCCTTCGCATTTCTGTTGACAGTCACATCACACAATACTACTACATGCAAATTCCTCTAATGCAAGGCTTGACATACTCAGAGAAATCATGGCCTATAGTGAGCACAGGGGGAGTTTAACCCCTCATGAATACTTTGAAATTATGCTTGTTTTTTCAGGACTTTCTGCAGAAAAACTCATAATGGTAATCAAAATAAAATTTTCATAATGAGTTTGTAAGGGAGCAGAAAATATACCTTAAGCAGAACATGTAAGGAGGTATACCTCCTACTCTGGGGAGCCCAGCCAAGACAAGACAATGTGTATGGCAGCAGCCAACCTTGCAGGTGCAATATGATTTCCAGAATAAGACCTGGAGGATGCTACTACTAACAATTTTGTATCTCTTGAATATTTCTGCTGTTCATTCTCACATGGAGGAGGCCCACTTGCTACTCTAAAGAGCAAGCAGACGGAATGGAGGATGAAGCACTTCGGGAATTTTTCTGCTGTTGCAAAAGAAGTTAGCTTCTACACAGCTGAAGTCACTTGGTATCACACTCTATGTTTGAACTACTTCAAAAGAATCTGAACTTAGGTTTTCTCTGTGCAAAGATGATGTCCATCCAGCCCCCTCATTTTATCTCAGTTGAAAACCTTGGAGTCCTCTGGAGGTGACAAATCAGGAACCTCAACACTTAGGCAGAAATTCTGGTGTTTCCTGACAAGGCTGCAATTCCCTTCCACCAAAGCTAGTGATCACAGAGATGGTGCAAAAAATCAATGCCTGGAAAAGCACATTTGCCTCAACTTGCTCAACACCACCAGAAAAAGAACTCCTAGCTGTTTCAACATAATTAACTAACAGTGCTGAAACTTAATATGCAGCTAAGAAGATGAGATCACTGAAACTAGAAACTGCTGCTGAGATAATTGTTAAACATAAGTCATTGAAGCCCTAATGCTTTGCCCTTCCTATTTCCTCTTACCTATCATTTGACTCTTATCTTGAACAACTGCTAAAACCTGGGGGTTTCAGGTTTATTAATTTCATGTGGAGTTATTAAGAAAAAAATTATGTGCAATAATGAACCATCTCCTTTCCACTTTATTTTACATCATATAATATGAGTTCACATTCAGTGTTCCTCATTTTAGCTGAAACGAGTATTTGCTCACTTCTTTTTCAAGCTGTTGATTCAAATTTCAGTCATCCAGAGATTTCACACAGGTAACATAACAGGGACAGTGAGGTCTTCTGACATGTTAGCTGGGACTACAAGAGATAGGGTCCTCTGACAGTCAAAGAAAAAGGAAAAAGGAAAAAGGAAAAAGGAAAAATGAAAAAAGAAAAAAGGAAAAAGGAAAAAGGAAAAAGGAAAAAGGAAAAAAAATAAAAAAGAAAAAAGAAAAAAGAAAAAAGAAAAAAGAAAAAAGAAAAAAGAAAAAAGAAAAAAGAAAAAAGAAAAAAGAAAAAAGAAAAAAGAAAAAAGAAAAAGAAAGGTGAGCAAACCTATCACTTCTGTCCAACCACACTCTTCAGTCTATGCTGCCTCATATGACACACTTGGTTCATTAAGATCCCTCAAAATTCACAGGCTGCAAGCAGGGACTGTCTTTATGGCTTTGCCATTCCTGTTTTCCAGATCTTTGCCCTGCTACACTTACAAACCAGGACTTGGAATTAACACAGCCTGTCAAAACAAGAACAGTCCTGATTTCATAGGCTCTAGGGGCAAGGACTAGCACCCCATAGTGTTCTCCTCAGCTTTGTGGTTTATGTTACTGCTTGGAGAGTATGACTCCTCCAGCAAAGAGCAAGGGACTTGAACACTGACAGGAGGCATCACACAAGTGAGAGCAAAATTTGTAATATATACACATACAAAGAGATCATTTGCCTGTCCTGTGCCTGACTGCATACTCATTTGATGGGTCATTGACCCTAGGACTGTTACCCCAAATTGTGAATTGCCTTGCTTAGAAGAATACCCTACGAACAGACAAGAACCACCTCAAACACTTGTCTTCCCCCAGCATCCAGGCCAGAATCTCTACAGATGCCTAGCTCAGTCCTCAGGACCCATTTACCACAGTTACTGGTAGACCTCAGCACTGGTCCAAAGTTGTTTGTCCTTCTCTAAAAGACCACCTTCCACTTCACAGCAAGCATGCTAAGCTGGAGACTCAGAAGAGAAAGCATAAAATTGCAACACTCCATGAAATACCAAGAAAACTTCTTCAGGTTGGGAAGGAAGAGTTCATCCTCTTGAAAATGCTGCAATGCTCCAAGGAAACCTCAAAAGGGGAAAACTGGCACAGGATTCTCTTCCACTTATCCTGGGAGAAGCTTTTGACAGACTGGTACAGTAAATCCACAGATTATCAAGTAGCAAAGGTGAAGCAATTAATCACAGAACAGGCAACCCTCACTTCTATAAGCAGGGAGTTTACTGAATCACTGCCCTGTGCCAGTCCACTGTCAGAATTAATTACTGCGAGCTGTGAGGCCTCTTTAGTAACCATCCTCGGCCAACCCGAGACAGACCCCTGGTGTCCTTCCTAACAGGCATTCCCCTGGGGAAGACACTAGGATCATGTGGTGCTTCTCGTGATGCCATTTCCTGGAGCAAGTGTGTCCCCACTAATTGCCAGGCCAATTACTGCCCATGACAATAGCACTGCAGGGAGCAATGCAGGAGAGCCACTGAGCCTCCCATGCCATTTTAGCCAAGGAGAGGTATGAGGTTCTTGTTTACATGATCAGCTGCAGAAGTCCTAATGTATTTATTAACGAGGGGAAGTTATATCTTCAGAAAGGGGAGCAGCCTCCAGGGGCTGACAGGATCTCAGAACTTTTTCAAGTTCTGTAACTGTGGGGGCAAAAACACATTGAAGAGACAAGGGACAACTGGTCAGTGAAGTTTTAAAATTCTTATTTCAAGGAAAAAATGCACTATTTCTTCACAGTCATATTAATTTCAAATTTATTTCTGAAGAGCAAAAAAGAGTTAGGACTTTATTCCAAATTTACCAGCATCCACACTAATTTTCTAAACATTTTTTTAGAAAATGTTCTAAAAAAGTTCTTGCATCTACTTAGTGAAAACTGACTTAATAGCTAAGACTTGTTTTCAAACATCATAGTTTCTAACAGCAACACTGCATTTAAACTCAATGTTCTTTTAATCACGTAAATGCCAAGGGACTCCCAAAAGCTGTTGTGACTCTTAATGCATTAGCTCAACCTGCTTTGCAAAAAAGAAGCAAAAAAGATAGTAGGCATAAGCACAAAAGTGTAAGTTCTATTCATGTCAAGCTGACAGACAGATCAAAGAAGAAAAGTAGCTCAGGGAATTTTAAATATCTATTAATTTTGTTACTAAAAATATATCCAAATTGAAGATGTTTTTCACAGCCCCAGACAAAATCTTTTTCAAGTATAGCTGAGCACCTTCTTGCAGCACCCTGATTTTCAGCAGCGAGGGCATGTAAAATGAATCTATCGTAACCACAGAGTAGTCAACTGAGTCACCATTGACTTACTTGCCAGCAGTGTGTAAACACAAAGCAAATCACATGAAAATGTATTCAGCAAGGTGGAAAAAATATACTGAGCAAGTACCTGTGAGCAGAGAGATCGCAGCTCTTCACTGTACCGAAGTCAAAGGAATTTATAGTGGCTGTGGTCTGGAAGTGACTTACCAAGTGTGAAGATCTGAAACGACTCCGCAATTGTCACTAGTGATCAGACTCCCACTGATATGCAAGAATTCTGTGCTTATATAGGTCCTAAATTCATTGCAGATGTACAGTATGGATCTGTACATAAGCTAATATGCTTATTCAAAGCTGAAAAATTAATCCTATAAAGGTGTTTACGTTCGAGAGATGTAAAATGTCTTGTTAAACTATAATTTCAGCTACTTTCATGTAGACAAAATATATAATTATTGCAATTACAGCCTACTGGTTCAAGGTAGGGAACAAATATATCCAGGGGGAAAAAAAGAGTAATATGCTTTACAGGGAGAAAAAATTATAATCTGTGAGTACCCGCTCTTTCTAGCACGTCCTGAAAAACCTCTGAGCTCAAACAGCTTTATCTAGCACTATTAGTTGACACCATCTTTATGAATGTCACAATTATGATCTATAGAAAGTTCTCTGTAAGGTAGAGCATACATAAAACTGACAGCTAATAACTGAAACAAGGTTCCCCAGTCTAAACTAATGCTATGTCTGATGCAAAAGCAAACTAAAAAAAAGAATAAGAGAGCAGAGGGGTTGTTCAAAGTGTGCCTGAAAGGGCACCATCATGGTGAAGTTCTGTTGACCTCGCACTGCAACAACTTCAGCCACAGTTGGAATCAAACCAAACCAACCAAAATTAACAGTCACAAAGCCCTTCTCTGCGGCCTTTGGCTTCAACAATGCTCTCAGGTTTAGAGTATTTGCTTTAACTTTCCAAAATCATCAAAAAATAAACCAAAAACCTTTATACAATAACTTCAGAAGGCCTGCCAGCTCTAAGAAGTAGCTAACAGAATTTGTTGCATGCTGTACCACACGAGTCTGGACAGAGACACAACTGCAAAACCGTGTGTCCTCCAGAATCAATTCTATCCCCAGAGAAACCCATATTCCTAAATAACAAGTTTTGACAAGTAAATTATAAACATTAATCAGCAAGAAATTTTACTTTCATTTGCATGTGTAGAACTCTATTGCCTTTTAGGAGATGGTACACATGGAAATGAGGTTAGTATTTAGCCCACAGACCTAACTCATTGAAAGCAATGGCAAACCGCCCCCTGGCCATCTGTAGCAACAGCATTGGACCTATAAATATATAATTAAGCTATACTTGCAAAATTATTATGGTAGATCACCCAAAAATATCTCAATTAAAAATTTATGGGACCACATTCCATCCAGCACTTTGATGCCATTTGATAGAAGGGTGACGACAGGCATAAGAACCACTTCCAAATTTGCAGCATTAAGTAATTAAGCCCTCGGCATAGTTAGCTCTTTAGGGATGCCAGATGTATTTTGTCTTGCTTCCATATATCAATCTGTGCATACAAAGAAAGTATGCTGGGTGAGATAATTAGACTGAACACATGAGGTATGTCCAGTCCTGTGGTTGTGAACATTAAGTTAGGACCTGTTCAGCTCTGTATGGATACATATTTTAAGACTCTTTCCATAAGATACTATTTGGGTTATGCATAATAGCTCCATGCATGAATGTCCTTTTGGAAGCAAAATTGTTCACAGAAATATCCCAGACAATAAAAAGAATAGTGCACAGCTTGAGGACTTTAGTGAGGTCACATCTGGAGTGCTGTGTCCAGTTTTGGACTCCTCAGACATGAAGCTCCTGGAGCAGGTGCAGCAAAAGGCTATTGAGACTTAGGGGCTGAAGCATCTCTCTTATGAGGAGAGCCTGAGGGAGCTGGGCCTGTTCAGCCTCGAAAGGAAGATGACTGAGAGGGGACCTCATCAATGTTTGTAAGTATCTGAAGGGAGGGTGTCAAGAGTATGGATCTGGGCTCTTCTCCGTGGTGCCCAGCAACAGGACAAGAGGCAACAGGCAGAAACTGATGCACAGGAAGTTCTACCTGACCATGAGGAAGAATTTTACTGTAGGGGTAATTGTACACTCAAACAGATTGCCCAGAGAGGTTGTGGAGTCTCCCTCACTGGAGACCTTCAAGCACCATCTGGAATACAATTCTGTGCAATGTGATCCAGGATGACACTGCTTGAGCAAGGAGGCTGGGCCAGATGATCCACTGTGGTCCCTTCCAGCTTTACCCATTCTGTGACACGACTCTGATTACATATGACTGCTTTGGTTTCTGCCTGAATGCAGAATCTCCTGGCTTCCTTCTCCTGATGGGGTCACTGACCCCTGAAATGAGGGTGGCATATGCAGGGTAGCAGCCATGGTTGCACAGCACAATGCAGCAGGATGCACACATCCCTGAGCAAGGGGAGCCTGTAGCTGGCCCACCCCAATACCACTGTAGATCCCAGCCAGGTAACCAAGCAGCTGCATTCAAGGAGCTGCTCTTAAGAGAACCCTCCCTGCAGTCACCAAAGCTATTTTTGCACAGCACTCCTCAGCTGCTCTGGCTCCATGGAAAGCATGGGTAAAACCAACTCTTCCACTTGTGCACCCACAGCACAGACATTCACTCAGTCCTACGCAAGACCTAGACATGGCTGAAATGAGCTGCTACATGCTAAACTCCTTCACTTCCTCATATATCTATGTGCTGCTGCTGGAGGATGTCCCTGTCTTGTACTAATGACTTAAATAATGTGTCACAGTGTGAATGATACCTACACAGAGCCCAGAATTCACTCTTTTATTCTACATGCTTGTGAAAGCACACGGGCAGTCAGGAACAGCAATAGCAATATATTCCAAATTTTTCCTTTATTGGTCTTTTCCCCCCCACTAAGGTTTAAACCTTTATTCCTGTAACTTATGAGTGCATTGTTAGTAGCTGTTACCCAAAATGTTTATCTTGCTGTTGCTCACTGGAAGCTTATGCTGGGTAATACCTTCTTTTGTCCTGGTTACATATGTTCTATAAAAGACACTTTATGCCTTTTTGCTAATACATTATCTACTCTAGGTCAAGAGAGAAAACAAATATGCAAAAGATCCTATCAAAATTCATGGACTCCTTTCACCCATTCCTCAACCTATCTCAACTGCATCCAACACTGAATTGGCAGATGCTTGCCACTTGCATGCACTCCTAAATTCCACAATTTTTTCCTAAGCTATTTTTCAGGCTCACTTTCATTACTACTGTAGCAGAGCAAATATTCAGAGTGTGAGCTATTGAACTACTGGCAAAGATTGCTATTGCAGAATCTGCAATTTCTTAATGAAAATGAAGTTGCTTCTGAAAATAAACAAACGTAATTAGCAAGCCAGTGCTGTGTGAAATTTGCACCATTCTCTTGTTAACCTCTATGTCAAAATGTATTACTTGTGTGCATGAAAATTTGCATTTGCAGTTCAGTAACCTCAGAGATTATGATCAAACCACTTTTGGAAACAAAATGCTACAAGAAATAAAAGCAAATCCAGTCTCTGGCTGCAATTTGTTATTTTAATGGAGCTTTCTTCTTTAGCGCTTCTAACTGCTTAGGGCTTGATCTTCATAAATCACATCCTGTCTAAAATGAACTATATTGTTTCTACAGTAAAATTTCTAATTTCTTCCCTGCTCCCAATTAAGTCAAATTAGTTCTCTCTTACATCTAGCTTCCTCATTACAGGGCTGGGCTCAAGGATAGAAATTCAGAAGTACATTACAGAACAACACTTTTTCTAGCTACTTGTGAGCACAAATTTTGGCTGTCAGGGCAACATGAGATCCTTTCAAGAAGCACATTACTGACCTGAGCAGCTTGCCACCCTCACAGCAACAGGTGAGCCCTTTCACCTTCTTAATTTTGAGGGACCCAGTACAAAGCACAAGATGTTTCTTTCCAAGATTAACACATGCTACATTGACCTACTCCTTTGTGATCAGAAACAAAATATCCTTGTATGGTGATGCAAGATGGATCCACTGAATCCTACCTTCCTCCTGCATCAGCCTATTTCTCTCATCCCTAAGGAACAAATTGTGTTAGCTGTACAACACTAGATCCACTCTTCCTACCATACACAAGGCCCCCACTGCAACAGCAAGCACATCCAAAACTGACAACTCCACAGTGCTACCCTTAACCAAAACTCAGGACAGAGTTCAAGCTGCTCATTTACCCTGTTCCACAGCCTAGTGACTGAGATATCCTCTCTCTTTTGCAGTCCTAGCTGGAAAGGTGGGAAGGATTTGGGGAAGAAATAACATCCTTAACAGCATGAGGGGTAACTAAACAAACAACTGGTTTCCAATCCAAGAAAATAGAGAACCAAGCAAAAAAATGTGTGCTGTAGTTGTGATGGCAAACAGAAAGCCTCCAGGGATGATTTGACTGTTCTCTCTTCACATACAAAAAACCTAGTAGGAATCAGGTTAAAAAAAACCAAAATGAGATAGTACACCAGACAGTGAATTGAGCCATTGAACTTGTTGACAAAGTTACTGCTGGTACTTAAAATTTACATGTCTTCAAACATAAACAGCTCTCTCTGCACAGAAATCCTTTCAGAATAATTAAATACATAGAAGCCACATTATGGGAACAAGAGTTTCCCAAGTTTTTGAATTGTCAGAAGTTTGGAAAACATTTGAAAATAATCAGGTATGCTCATCCTGTTCTTTTATCTCCCTTAAGCAGCTATTTATGACTTGGGCACCAAGGCGCTAGACACGGCCCTGCACAGCACAGCAACTCTTACAAATCCAAACCTGGAAACAGACTCTCCAAACCTAGAAAAAAGCCCTCAGCAGAATGCCACAATTCCTGCAGAAAACATTGAGCATTAGGCCCCAATTCCAGCAAGGGAACTCTTTAATCTGGAGTGCTTGTTTAAATCTGGTTAGGCATCTCTGCTGACATTTTTCTTCTTGTGCTACAAATCTTTGACAGAATGACTGTAAAAATGCACTTCAGGAGAACACTGTAGTATTCTAAAATATTAAATATTGATCTCTGGAATCTACAGTGGTTTTTTACCCCTTTAGTCCTGTTCTGTGACATATGTACTATTTTTCTGCCCACCTTTTTGATTATGCATAGTGTAGGAAGGACTTCACATCAGTGCTTCAGCTACTTTATCAAAAAGTATTGCTGAAAGAAACCCTTAAAATGGAGACCGTTACTTTTTATTAATTCCTTTAGAACATTTTGCAGAGCAAGTCCACAAATTCTGGAATAGTTTTAGAGCAGCAGTCAGTGAGCCCAGCAATACTTCATTAAACAAAGGAAAGTAATCCAATAGTAGGTTATCCTTTTCTCCTGACTCAAAAACACCTGTGTGACTCTGTAATGGTCAAGAAAGCCACAAAGCTTCATCAGCTTCCTCTTCTGCTTCTTGTTAATGTTTCATGGGCAATTTCATGGGCAACTTGGGCAATTTTCAAATACATCTGCATATGGGTGGTTTTGCCTGGTCAAAGTAAGGAACACAAACATAGTCCAGGCCATCTACTGATGAACAATACAGCTCATAGTGTTTGGAGTCTCAGGCTGTGTAGCAGGACAATGTCTATATATCCATCACACCTGATTTCAGCTTGATCGTCCCAGCTTTTACCCAGGGAATTGATTCATCTCCCTTAAGTGACATACAGCCCAAAACAGAATAATTTCGTATGTCTCCTATAAGCCAAAAAAACTTACTCAAGCAGTGTTAACTCATATACACTTCCAGCTCTTCATGCTGCAGCTCCTTTATTCACTAACTACAGGTGTAGCTGGAAGTATGACTTTTGCAAGAAACTGCATTATGTCACCACTGGATTTAAGGCACTCACTGTGCTCACTCTTGGCATCTGTCACACATACATGGCATGCAGCTGGGATACAGAAAAAAGACTACGCAGAGATTTGAATGTTAAACTTCAATATGCTCAGTGACTGCCATAGCTCTTGGGCTGTAACACCAGGTTTCTGTTGGCCAATATGTAATTATTTTTATATGTCAGAATAGCTTCAGCTGGGGAACTGGTCACAGACTTACAATGATGGTTAGTTCCCTATCTGTCATGTCACAACTATAAATGAAAAACACAAAGACAGTTTTGATTTTTCAGATGTACAGTGGAATGCTCAAAATCTCAAATTTTCTTCTCAGCTCCATTTGCTCATTCATGGAGGAAGACAGTAACCCAGTTCACAAACAACCCAGTTCACAGCCTAGCAGTACCAAATAGCCCCTACGGGAAATCGAATCTGTTGTTTGTGAAGATGAGAGGCTGCAACAGCCTGTTCTACCTAGTGAGAGCGTGAATGCTGAGTCTTCCCTAAGTTACCAAATGCTACTCAGTCTTTATCCGAACTGTTCCCATTTCTTCCATTCTAGTTATTTCCTCAGCAAACATGAAGAATTGTCCTGAATTGTGCGACAGTACTTCAGCATGGGAAAAGGACTAGAATGATATCACAAGACCAGACATTCTAGATTCTGAGGGAAGACAGGTAAGTAAAGTCACAAGAATTACCACAACCCAGAGAGGCAGTTCTGAATGTTATTTTTTTTCCCATATAAAATTTTAAAATATTCTGGGTTTGATACATACACAGATGAATTAAGTTAGCTTCAGAAATGAAAAATCAGCCTCAGTCACACTCCTGGCAAGGCAAAACTTTTAGACTCATAACAGTCCTGAAATGCATTACAAGATCTCATCACACATAATTCCTTCAAACTTAGAAGCAATTTTTGTGGTTTTCTATGTAAAGGATAGCAAGAACCAAAGAAATTTCTTAATTGTCCCATGCTGCTACAATACAAGAACAAATATTATCAAGAAAATAAAAAGGTGAAAGTTTTACAGTTCTAAAGAACTGAATGTTTAAATGTAACTTCCAGTGAGAAATGACTGGGAAAAAAACTTGATGCAAATAATGAGGCCCTAATGACCAAATTCTTGGGTGCAATGATTTGGTGATAAACTGCACAAAAGACACTCTGCTAACCTCTTTTCTGAACCACCACCCACTGAATTGCACCTACACAAACACATCCTATATATACTGAATCTTGAAGGAGCAACCTGAGCTGTGCTGAAACAAGTTAGCAAGAGTCAGGAGTCATTTCTGCCATTAGCAAGATAGGCAGGTTCCTGCTTAGTAACTTCCAGCTTTATGAAGACAGCTCCCAAGTCCACAAATTACAAGCTAACACTGAAATGCAAAGCGAGATGTGTTTTTTGGTACAATTTTCCTGACAAAACCTTACGTTATGTGCTGTTAAATGTTGTAAATTATATACTATATAAATTAGTTGAAACACCTCATGTCAAGTCCTCTCTACAGTTTATGGTTTGATAGGTAAGCAGAAAAGACAGCCTTTTTTATTTCGGTACTATGCGAAAATAGAAAGATTAGACATGCAGGAAAATCAGCTCAAAAGATGTTCTAGAAAATCAATCAGAACAGCACAAGACATGAGTAATGATGATGATAACAATTAGCACCCAGACATGCAAGGACAATATTGCATTTCCTCAACCAGTAACTGCATTAAACCACACTCTATGAGAAAAAGTGGATGGTGCAAGTATTTCATTCTGTTTCAGTAACATAATCTTTCAGTCACTTTTTTGTTTGTGTCTTTCTTATTTCTTACCCTCCTTAAAGGCTGTAAAGGAAATGGAATCTCTCAAAAAAAACACTAGTCTTTTGGCTCTTTCGATATTCCACTCTCAAGACAAAGCAGAAGCAATTCCTCTCTCCTTTCCCTCATCTGACTACGAGACCCCAAGAGGATGAAGGGAACTTGCACACTCTCTTTCCAGCTCTCTTCCCTGCAGCCACCCTTCTCCCTCCAGCCGGCCAGCACCAGGGCCCCTGCAATGCTCTCCTATTTAATTCCTGCCCTCAGTGGGGCTGCACAGGCGTGACTAATTGCAATTTATCAAACTCTTCTAGTCTGCCCAAGCACCAGGCTCCAGCTTGCTCTACATCCAGAGTGTCAGCCCTGCAGGGACAAAAACATCAAATGTTTCCTTTGGAGCTCAGGGCTGACGGGGCACAAAGAGCAGATCTATCAAAGCTGATACACAGTGTCTTTTTGAGAACAGAATGGAGCAAAAGATTATGAAATCACCTGTAACAATTCTTCTCTTTGTGGTCTGAATTCTTAAGAGATTATTTCCTCTCTTCCTAAGGCCACTGTCCTCCCTGTAATGGCTCAGCTGTTAATGTCACTGTCTTTTGAAACAGGTCATGCTAATGGCAAGCTTGCTTTGGGCATATTGACTCAAGCTCATTAATATGCATACTCTGTCTCCATTCATTTCTCTATTTACTTTGAAGTTGCCTTGTTGGAACTTGCAATGCTTTTCTCTGTTAAGACTCTTGGCTGGCATTTCTCAGCTTGTTGTGTTTGTTTTTTGTCTAGGATGGAAACAGGACCAAACGTTGCAAAAGTTATTCAATGGCACCTCAGGTGATATTTGGTGCCCAGCTGAACGAGCTTCTTGGCCTCCTCACCACTGAGAGATATTATTTCTAGTTGCTTTCAAGTTGGCAGTTTACACTGTACGTTTTAGGGCAAGCAACATCTCTGTATTTGTCAAGCATCTGTCCCAGGGGAGCACAGCCCCTCATTGTGCTCCTACAAAAAATACCACCAGCAGACTCTTTCTAAAATGTCCCTTCCACCTGAAAGCTATTTCCAGAATAGGAGGAGAAATTGACTTTGACTCAGATATCAAATTCTCAGTGTGATAAGGGAAAGTGATTCAGCTGTCTTCTTTTATTTTTTGCTTCGTGATTCGGGAGCAGCTCATTGTTCAGATGACACAGTCAGTCATAACTGGGAACTTCTGTGAGGGGGAGGAGTAAAAGCATTTATATAATATTCAGAGGTCACTTTATATTAATATCTCTACCCAAACAGACCAGTACCAACTTTGTCCTCTGCTAGAGTCCCATGGCATCCAAGGTTATTTTGGGGTTAAATATTTGGACATACCATTTTCCTCAAAGTACTTACAGGGATAGCCAGTTAGGTAGTTTCTCTTGAGATGCATGTCATGTCAAGGTAGGTCTGTGTCCTACTAAGTCCCTCCCAAGCAAATGTGGGAATATTCACTCAACTTCCATGGTTCCTCCATATGAACAACTGTTTCTTCTCCACACACATCCATTAGAAAAACAAGGAACACATCCCAAAGCATGTGAGAGTAGTTGGCCATGACCAAGACATTGAGCCTGTCTAACTAAGGAGTGAAGCCAGTTTGATTAACTAAATTTAATGACTTCTTCTGGAAGGCTAAAGGATTCAAATCAAACAAATGTGGTACACACACCTTTTTGGCAAATAGAACCCTAAGCCTCTGCTAAGCCAGTGCATCAAAACTTCTACAGTTTAATTGAACCTAATTTGACTCCACATCCAACACTTATTTCCAAGCCTTTAAATCCCCACTGCACTTCTTGTGTAGAAAAGCAGCAGTATGCTGCAAAAGTTATAAAGTAACCAATTCTCCTGCACTATCTCAAAGCATTTTTCGGAAAATAATATATTTAAATGTGGAACTTTTTAAATACAGAGTTTTTCAATCCAATATAGGTCCTATTATTTTTAATGGGATCCACAAAAGGAAAACATACAAGAAGTAAACACAACTGAACAAAGCAAGTGGTAAAGACCAGAGGTCACTAATTTATGTCCTGATGCAAAGAGCTGCATCAAAGTTACTGGAATATGGCAATAGAGCAATGCTGACAGGTGGCCAGGAGCTGAGAGTCATGACAACTTGACAGGGTCCCTGTCAAGGCCAGGAAGGCTCCAGTCACAGCAGCATCTAACACCTTTAACACAAGGACACAGTTCACACTGTCTACTGGCTTGTGCCTCACTTGATGCAATGCAGAATCCATGTCCCAGCTGCTGGCTGAGGCACTTATCTTGGTCTAGATCTACTGCTGCACAGCCTTGGCTTAGTAACTACATATTCTCCAGTGGAAGCAGCATGAAAGGACACAACATCATCTCAAAATCCACCACACACTGCAGTACAATTAAGAACTGCAAAACTGAACAGTGAGTACAGAAATATCAGTGCTAAGAGCCAAAGTGGCCACCTGCGGAGGAGCTAACAGTCCAGAAATCAGAGCACACACCAAAATTTAGGCTGTGGTTTTTTTCCAAGTTTACATTTCTTACGTGTTTCCAGCACTTTAAAACAGCCAAAATTCAACTCAGCTCACCCTAAAAATTGGTGGTTTTTGCAAATAAAAGTAGAACTGATTAGCTAATATGATCAGCTTCGGTCTTAGTAAAAACAATGGAAAAACACCTAAAGCTCTGTGATTGTCACATCATAGTCACCTGGAACCTGAAAATGTAGTGAGCTCTAATAAGACAATGCACATCACTTCATCAGCTAAAAAAGAGGAGAGATGAGAGAGCATACCACAAAAAGATTTTGACTCACAGTGGCTAATTTCTGAACATCTTCATCAGATGCTCCCAGTGAAGCAAGTCCTATCTCTTGTGAAAACTGTGCAAATTTGGGATCAGCAAGTAGAGGCACATGTCCCAAGAGTTCATGGCACGTATCCCTAAGGGAATGGAAATTAAAAGAGAGTCATTACAGAAATTCATACCGTAATAATTCCACAATTAATTTAACATAAGCCATCTTACATGGGCCTGACCCCTACTTTAGAAGTCTTACAATGAAATATAGTTTTTACAGTGTAGTTCTTTCCTGTATATGGTTTCTGTGTAGGTAGAAAGACACAATTTTTTTTCTGTTAAATAGGTCATATGTCATTTAACCCCATCTGTTCTGTGATTTCCTCATGATTTCCAGACTGTGTGGAAGAGCCTGATCACTACTATCTTTCAGGTTTGGTGACATGAAGACTGAACTGCCCAGAGGAAAGCCAGAGGTCTCACAAGTAAAGTTTTCAGCTTTTCTCTCCACATGAATTGAAGTCCAACATATTCCCTACTTCTTTTCTCTGTTTCTCTTTCTGTACCTGGGTAGAGGTCCACATCATTTTGCCACTTGCTCCCAGAAATTTGGGGCAATATTTAGAGACATTTCTATGTGCCTAATTTCTCATTTATTCACGAGATCCTTCTGCAATTACTGGGTACTTCTGTTATGCAGTATACTTTTCAGCAAGCATATTTCAGAAAAAGCAGAGAATCCAAATAATTTCAAAAAGAACAGATGTTCACATCTGTAAGTGCATTGTTAGTCATGACAAAGTGCAGACATAAGTGTACAAAAAACTGCTAACAGAAGTGCACATGCATCATCTACAAAAGCTTTCAAACAATTCTGAGCATTTTTCTGCATTTGTTCACAGGAAATAATGGACCTGGTAGTAAAGTTCACTTTAAAAATCCAATCTGACATTTCCTTTGCTTTTGTCTCTTCAAAGACATTCCTCTTTTTTTTTTTTTTTTTTTTTATCCTAAGCTGTAAACAAATGTTTTAAAGGCAGGGAGAAAACATCAAGTTTTCTGCCTTCTACCCAAAATCATCCAATTTGTCTTTTATAAACTATTTTTGTTTGAAAAGTCACCGAACCTGACATTTCAGATAAATCATGAACAGAAAAACAACCCTCCATATAATTTAAAGTTTTCTTACTCAGTATCTTCACCAAGAAGTCTGAACCAATAATGTGTAGGTAGATAGTAGTAAATAGAAGTTTCTGAATATACAAATGAAGATTAAAACTTTTGGTATTCCTAGTTTGCCTCACCAAAAGTGTATCAAATACAGTTCAAGTACTGGAGAGCCACATACAAGTCTTCCTTCTCAGTCCAAATGGTCTCACTGATAGGTGTGGAGCAACATTTGCTCATGTTATAATCACACTTTTTGGTGAGACAAGCACCACTGTGATGTTGTGTGTGACAAGTTTGAGCCAACTTCATATATGAGTAATTCATTCAACAAGACCCATAGCTTAGATAGCAGTCCCTTTCTCACTGGAATTCAGACTGCAAAAATTGGTTAGCTCTGCATGGTAGCCATTTCTTTGCTCAGGAGGTGGTTTGCATCACTCAACTGGATAATTGTCAAAGATAATGACTCTTCTTTAATTAATTCATTTTCAGTCACAAGAATTTCTTCTATCATCTCCTGCAAGACTTAGCTCACTATCAAAGCTGGGAAATGTAATTTGCAGTCTGACAGACACACCACTTCCCAGTACCAAGCAATTCACTGGAGGAACGCGATTTCTTCATCAACTTCCAACATAAAAACGGACCACAAAGCCCATTCTCTGGAAACCCAGCACACCAATTCTTACCTCCACTGGACAAATTGACACTAATTGCCAAGCATTTGTGCTGCACTACATCAGTCCAGATATATTTAGCTTTGTGTCAATAGATCAAACAAAAGCAAAGAAGATACAGTGAAACTGGCTCCAAGCCCCTGGCTCCAGGTAAGCACACTGGTCTGTAGGCAGGTTTCTACAGCAGCATCGCGACTACTGACAGCTGAGCGAGTGCCTACATCTCTGTTTTCCTGTCTGAAGCCACAAGCCCCAGAAACAAATAAGCAAAGATGAGTTATTCCCAGCTCTGCACTGGGACACATGGTCTTTTTTGTGTCCACCCTTGCAGACAAAATGAGAACAGACACAGCCTAATCCCATTAACTTGTCTCTGTTGGCATGGGAAAGAGAATGAGGAGGCAGAAGACTTTTTTTCTCATGCCTTTAGCTTGTAGATTCTTCCATTAAAGCTATGCAAAGTAGTATTTTGAATGTGCAGTTATAAAGAGGGAGCTTGAAGCAAAAAGCATATGAACAAAGCAAAAACCAAACCCACAAAATCTTTCAGGCAGAAACATGAACCAGCATTTGGGATTGTCAGTGAAGTCTCTTAGACTTCCCTGACAGTCTGGCCCTTTATAGATAGTCTAAACAATATAATTCTTCGCTTAACTACCAAGGCTTGATTCTTTTGTTTTGTCTTATTCTGAAAATAATTAAGTTCCTTTAATTTATTCACACACGTTGCTCAGAGAAAATAAGATTTTTGTAATGCACTTTTCACAGCAAAAGATTTTTCTTGGAATAAATTAGTTAGCAGAACAGAAGAAATCTACATAGCTCTGTAAACGTAGTAGAAACATGATTAAAATCAGGAAGAAATATGTTTTAAAATGCATATGGTAGTGATACAGATCAAACCAAATGAACTCTCTAATTTGTATCTCCCTCTACAGCCTGGGTGTTAAATCTAACGGAAAGCCCACTGAAGTCAAAGCAAGCCTTTTTACCAGGTTTATGTCATTGAAATGCAACATTCACCAGCCAGGGACCTGCAGCAAACCTCATTATGGCCCCATATATCAACCAGCAGATCTCAAGGCATTGTAGCTACTGCAGAAGATGAAGAGCTGTCGCCACTCAAGTCAATTTAGTTTTGCCATTGATTTAAAAAAGCACCAGGATTTCACTCTACACTTCTGGTAATGCTTACTATGTGTTCTATGTTATGGAAAAAAACCTAAATACATTTTTAAAGGGATTTTCAAAATTTTCCTATGGAGTTCCTTATAGTTAGTACACATTACTTAACTAATGTGAACCAGGAGTTCGGCAAGAAGAGTTTAGCATCATTAGAAAATGAAAACTTAAATCCTCTGTTAGTCACATTTAGAGGTGTTAAGACCACAACCTGTATTTTTACATTCAGCTCAAATAAGGAATAAAAACTTTCATTCTAACACAACCATTATTACTCAGTAACTTTACAGACAGCATGACCAGAGAGGCCACAAAAAAAAGGTGCCATTACTACTAAGGATCAGCTATGATCCATTGCATAATTCTGAATGTAAGCAGCATCCTGAAAACTACAGGACTCTCATATACACAAATCAATGAGCCAGAGAACATTAGGAAAAGCACAGACACACTTAACTGCTTCTTGGAAGATGTTATTTCCCTTTATCATGTTGGAGTTATGTACCTAAATCTCTTATCAGTAGATGAAAATGTTCTTCTAGTTTGTACTAAGTTAATAAATGTAATCATTCTTTTGCTGAACACTGGTACATGCTGCAGTCTGAAACACTGGCTTCCCACAGGAGAGGAAATCATTGATGCAAAGCCTGGTACTTTCTTTGTATCATTTATTTTTTTGAAATATCTACAGGTATTTTTAGATAGACTGGAAGAGGTTCAGCACTTTTTTCCATCCAAGCCCTTCTTTCAAGGTTTTACATTTGTATCAATTTGCTTACAAATTTAAGATACTAAAATTCTAATTATAGAGGTTACAGAAGTGACTGAATTCCTTCAGGGAATACCACCTCCTTTCCAAAAGAAACACAGACAAAAACTAGCCTCAGAGCATTTCAGGAAATACTTCACCCAGTTCAGATGCTCAGAAAAAAGGCAGATAACTGTCTAACAGCACCACCTGGTGACTCCTACCAGAAAGAAGGCTACAGCATTTTTAGATACAGTTTAGTATGCTGTGCCATGAAACCTTTTATATCCAAAAATATTACTCCATGGTCTTGGCAGTCAATTCATGAAATCAAACTTAGGCATAGGTCCAAATGTTTACAAGACTGGAGCTGAATATATATATGTATGAATCCTTTGTGTAAATCTGGACCAAAATCAAATACGCTCAAGTAGTCCAAGCTGATTAAACCACAACTACAATTTCATGCTAACTGCCTGATGACTGATTCACTGCAAAAATGTCTTGTGGTTACAAGATCAGCAGACACCTTTGGTAAAGCTACCTCCATATTATCTAAATGGCATGCACTGTTCTGCTATTACTGCTCAGAACACAATGTATATAGCATAAGGCAAGAACTACAGTCTCTTTGATCTTCTTTTTCCCCACTTTTCGTCAAAAGACCATATGCCAAAATATTTCATACTAACTTGCAATATTCTGTTTTGGAAAAGCTGCAATGCTGTCCCATAAAAGTCATAATTAAAGTGGCTCTTATTTCTGCCATCATGCTACCTGTAACAGGCTTCATATCTAATACTCTCTCTTGGTAAGAGAACAGTGCCTCATAACTTGCTTGTGTTGTGTTACAGGAGAGAAATTAAGTTCAGCTGCAGAGCCTGGTCCAGAAAAAGAAAAATGGGAACACAGAAGACCAAATTAAAATTCTAAAAGCAGGGTTTTTTCAATAGATTCAGGTTTGTTGGTTTTTTTTTCACAACTTCTTTCTAGTCGTAGAGCAGAAAATAAAATTGTAGACACTTTTCCAAAAATTTTAGGTGAAAACTCCATTTTCCACTGAAATATAATCCAAATAGTATTTCTGACCCACTATATAAAAAGCCCAGTTATTTAAGACCCTTTCAAAAAGTCAACAAAAAGGTCTTTGAATTAAATTCTGGCTCACCAATGGGAAGGATTTTGTCATCAACAGTGTAGGAAGAATTTCACATTTGTAGGAAGGTTCCTATTTTCAATCTAGGCAAATTCTGTTGGGTCTTTTAAGAAACAGGTGAGCATTTTTGGTCAATATGAAGCAAACACGGCAACTTACGGTTCCGGTGTGTAGAGGGGATCTGAGCCATGCCGTATGTACTGAGTACAGTGAAAGACTCTGTATGCTAAGCCAGCTAAAAAATCACGGGGAGACAGGTACCCAGCAACTGGTCTCACTGTGAAGCCAGACCTTTCTGAAGTGAAGGAAATAATAAAAGACCACATTACATATATCACTGTATCAGTTTCTGGTGACAGATCTGTTGTTAATTATTCTACCAGAAGTACGACACAAAGAATCCTGACAATCACCACACATCGTTTTCAATTACTACAGACAGGAAATATTTTGTATTGCTAGCATATGTATAATGAAAACAGCTTGAGGTATTTCAAAGTTGGTTTGAATATCTTTGTCTAGGAAGAAATGTAGCTACTGTAAGTGATGTTCTTAAAATTTTTATGTCTGGTACTAAGTTAGAGAGAAACTGCCATATTAGAAAATATCCAAAATATTATTAAAAACTAACAGAAGAGAACAGGATTAAAACAAATCTGTCCTTATTTTTACAGATAAAATATTGTTTGTGTCAATAAAATACTGATTTTTATATATGAGGTCCTGTTAAATATTTAAGAGTGTCCCTATGTCAGATGAGATCCAGAGGGAAACAGTTTCAGACTCAGTGACTTTAAAATGCATGTTTCTCTCAAAAATTAATTCTTTACTCTTTCGAAGTTTTTACAGGACAGTGTTTCAAGTTTTTCTGCCACAGATAGTACTACCTGTTCCATGTAGTCTGAAAACATATAAACATATTTCTGACAGAAGTGTGAGATTTTCAATTTCTAGCTAGCGAGAAAATACCTGTACAATTTGGCATCATTCCTTAGAGACAGTAACACAATATATGAGAGACCCAGAAGGACATGGTCAAATTCAATGAATGACGAGTCAACTATTAGCAAATGACAAGAATTGTGGATGAAGTACAGACTGAGGAAAGTAAGCCTATCATTACAAATTCTTTATTTCCTTCACTTTTCCACATATATATATTTGAGACCAAACGGTTTGTTAATTATTCTCTTACCAACATATAAGTTGTTTGGTTTTTTTTTTCAAACACCCACATCTATAATATTCTAGTTCCTAAGTAAGAGCTTTAAGGAACAAATATATGTATCTGAAGGGACCTTTGAGGAGAAATTAAAACCTTAAATTAACTCTTTGGTGGCTTTTCTTCTAGAGCTAAAAAACACAGCTCCATGTCTGCCACATTTTCCGTATAGGATACGTTTACATTACAGCTCAAAAATAAGATTATTTTCAAACTTAAGTATGCAATAGACTGATCCTTTAAAAAATAAAATCAAACAGAAGCACCACATCACCTGCAGTGTCCAACATATCTTTCAACATACAAATGTAAGGACTAGCTTCATGAGGTCTTGAGCACTAAGGAAAGCCTCATATTCATCAGGCTACACAACAATGTGCCAAGCCTGCTCTCCTCTTTAAATTCGGTTATCATGGCATTTGACTCCCTCTTCTTCCTGCCTGGCTATTTGGGGGATGCCTAGTGTTGTTATCAGAATTCCCAATTTGTGGCAATGAGAGAGCAGCACTAACTCAACTCTTTTCACTGTACTGAAGGATTTTCTCCCTGTACAAGATAACTTCATGCTTTACATGTTCAGCTGATTCACTTCTCTCCATTTCATACTAGCAAGTATCTACATAAAATTGTCTTGACTCAAAAAGCTCTTTGCCTTGGAGAACACCAAAAACAGAATGATACTTCAGGCTAAACTGAAGATCACTGACGATGCTGAGTCTTTTCATTCAATGTGCTTTGTACTCCATACTAAAAAAAAAGAGTGTTTTCATGAAACTGTACCCACTAATAAACCAAATACAAATCATACCTTTCAGAAAAATAGAAACATCTTCCAACTGAGGCACATTATCTTCTCTGTATCCACAGTACTTGGTCAGCAGAGGAAAGTTTTTTAAATATTCACGACAAGCATGGGTGGGATAGAGTTTACTGAGTTCCCTAAAAACCACCCCCCAAGTTTTAACTTCTTCAGCTGTGTACTCCACTCTGGGAATGGGTTGACCACTGTACAAAAAAAAAATACAAAACACATCTGAATCCAACCAGACTGTAGACAGATTGTAGATTGCAACATTTCCACAAAATATATTATTTAAATAAAGACAAATGAGACTATTAAAACTATTTGAACTATTTTAAATTGACAGCTTGATGCTTCTTCCTTAGAATTATTTCTTGATGCTATGATGTACATATTCCATCATTTCCTTAAGAACTGTATTTCGTACTAAGCAATCACATTATTTCTTAATCTTTGCACATCATAGTAGAAAGATGGATTTTTTTCTATACAATGCTCCTACACCAGACTAATATTCCTCCACTTATTGCCACTGATGCCTTTGCAAGTGGATAGCTGAAGATCCTGATTCAATCTAACATGTAGATTCAGTAAAACCTTCATCAGACTGCACACTCTATCCATTCTTTAAAATACATACAATCACACAGCATCAAATGCTGGGTCAAGGTCAGGCAATTACATAGATGCTTAGAAATGTATTGATCCAATTAAAATTATATTTATTGCTTACACTGTTGCTTACATGTTGCAGATATGTTTGGAATCCTAAATTCATGCAGGACTACATTATGAGGAAGCTCATCTCAGAGCCAGCAGCCCAGCCTAAGTGAAACTAAGCCTTTAAATACATCTCTTCTTTTTTAAAATTCTGCCGTCTTCCTCTGCCCCCTCCCCTTTGCAATGATGAGCAGATATTGCAAGGCAGGAGACTTCCAGGGTACCTGCAAATCTGTTTCTGACATCCAAGATTTGCCTTCAGTAGTTACAGTTAATTCAAAACTGACTGACAGTGTGAACACTGCAAAGAGCTCCTTCCAACTTGCACTGCCTTGTATTAAGCTATAAGGAATTTCCCATGTCATGGTCACAGGCCATCATCTCATGTCATTAATTCCCCCTAGAAATGTTATAATGTTTATCTGGATTTAATATTCACAATATAGAATATGTATTCTCTGCAATCTGCCTTCTCCTCAGGTGTCTTCTTCTGCTGCACTGTAATGGTGTACAGATTGGCAAAGGGATTCCACAGGATCCTCCTCCACTCCATCAGTCCTTATCTCTCACTCTCCTGCCACGGGGCTGGGAACATGAGCACTCCCAGCCCAGTGCTGCAGCTTCCCCAGTATCACAAAGAGCAGCTGGAATGGCATATCAGGCACAGGGTACTCCACTGCAGCAGGAGAACTGCAGCACTGGGCTTTTGCTGGTGGTTGTTGCCCAATTCATAATCCTGTCTGCACTGTATAAGGTAACAAGCAATAAGTCCTCATGTCACATTTGATTGCTGCTGTGCAGTCCCTACATGCACAAGAGAGGATCATCTGCCCTACATTCATTGTGGTTGTCCCCTCATCTTTATTGAAAACTTACCATTTAATCCCTTTGCCTTTCATGATATCAAAGGATTTTGATTCATGGCAGTTATCTGTCAGTCAAAGGCAACTTTGTATGAGGTACTCGTACTTGGTAAGGACTGCTGAATATCCAATACATGCATTAGTTCCCTGTCAGCCGCTTTTGCAGACATGACAAGAATTGCAACACATTTAGAGAAATATTTCTCATCCACAGAAGCTGCACTGGGTCTCTGCTCATCCTGCAGTGGGAGACAGTCCTTCAGGTGTAATATCTGTCTTCCCCCTTAACACCTCATCAGCCTTAAGCTGCCTGCCAGCTCATGGAAAGCATAGCACAGCTACCCTAAATTGTACCATACACGACAGATACAAGCAGGTTGCTACTCCATCCACTTGGGTTTGCCAGAATACCCACCCTCATCCCTTTTTCTTTGGCCTGACCTCTACTATGGATAATGCCACAGCCAGCACTGGCGGATCAAGGAGGAAGATACATTTTACCAGTGGAAAAACTCATATTTCTATTTAGCCTGTCACTAAGAAAGGCATAAATACAATCAAGGATCTGAAGTTTGTTCACTGCTCACTAAAAGGTTTATAACTTAGTTATTGTTTCAATTAATTCATTAGCACTGAAGTAAGGTTCACTGAACATTAATTCATTAATCGGCTTTATGCCTAGGAGAGCTGATCTTATTTCCAGCTGATCATGATACTGCTTTCTTTACAGAGAGAATCAAGGCAGCCAGACTTGAGGGAGGATCTATGCCTTTCTCCCTCAGCCCGGCAAGCCTCAGATTTCTTACCTTCTTATTTCAGCAAGCAAGAGCCACCTTGCACTCAAACACTTCAATAAATCATGGAAATGGCCAACCCACACAGCCGGTTTCCTTGTGGCTAAGATGACTCTACAAGCTAACCTAATCTGAATTTTTATTTCTCCTTATTAAAATAAGGTCTTTCTGTTTTGCCATGGTCATGAGCTATCAACTCATATTATTAACTGCCATTTAAATATCGTATGTTTCCTCCAGATTTCATTTTCTCAACATTTTTCCAAACCCTAATCAGTCTCAAAGGACTAATTAGCAAGATTAAGGCATTTTCACTATCTTTGGGATGGAAGCCAAGTGAAGGAGGGAGGAATATGGTTTTTTATGGTTTTTTTGGTCCATTTATTTCATACAGATCATCTTCACTGCTGTGCTCTGTTAACATGTCTTTTCCTTTAACACCCTGCTCCAGCAAATACCTGCTCCTCCAAGTTCACTTTGCAACATTTCTCTCTCTCTCTCTCCATTACAGACACCACTTTATGTTCAAGTAAAGCAAAGCATCTACCACAATAGAACAGCATCAATTTGTAAAGGAAATGCTGACCTGGGATTTTCAACTCAACTTTTTATGGAGCCAATTCCTTGCAGCCAAATCTCTTTGTTTGATTTTAATTTTTTTAAGGAAACAATTGTGGGTTGTTGGTTTTTTTATTATGGAAAATGAAGAGTAGAAGCACATCAAGCCTAAGTAAGTGATTAGGAAGGTCACCTGCCTGGAAGACATTGAGAGGTGTTTGTCCCCAAGAAATGTAGCCCTTGCAAAAGAGCTGTTCTTTTAATATAAATAAGTAAATAGTCATTAGACCACAGAAGAGAGTGTGATGAGACTGTGATGCAGTGTCAAGACACCGATAGTAACTGAGCTCCACAACATCAGAAACAGAAGCAGCCCAGCTGTAGCAGCACAGTCTTCCCTGAGTTGATTTGCCTTTGCTCAGCACAGCTTAGGCTGTGCTGCAGCAGGATACTGAGGGTGTCTCCCTGGGCTGTCTCTCCATGGATACCCAGAGATAGACTGACTGTGCAGACCAGTGGATACAGCACATCCCTGGGGGTAAGGATAACCACTGCAGGGGACCTGAAGTACAAAAGAGATTTTGACACGTTAGGTAACTGCCCTAAGCACTGGTCTCCCAGCCTTTTTGTGGTCCCTGGCTAAGAGTATTTGAAAACACTTGGGTTTTTTTGCTTGTAATAAAAGGACAAGTTTAAAATCTTTTAAAGGTTTGAAAAGGTAAGTGGAATGAAGGAGTACATCTGAGCAGTTTTGCTGAAGTACGAGATCTGGTCCTCAAATAACCTCTGGTTTGGATTGTTTAATTTTTGCAATATGCCTACAAAAATGTTCTTAAGCCTTCAAAATCTAAGGAAAAGGTTTTCCTTTCCTGTATTTGTTTTATTTTCTGGAAATATGCAGTATTACTTTATGTGATTTTGCAAAAAGATGTTTGTCTACCAGTTTCAGGGTGGAAAATAAAGCCCAGACTTTGAAGCAAAAGACTAACTGCTGCTTAGGAAGCCAGCTGCATCACCTTTCCAGCACTTAGGCAGCTGAGAGGGAGAAGCAAGGAAGATCTTACCAGATCTTAACAGCTGTAAAATGCACAGTGCTACTGCTACAGTCATGGGTAAATGGAGAACTATCCCACTTACTGAAAGAGCTTAAGAGCACACACAGCCTGCCCTGTCCACAGGTATCCACTTGACATTTCACACTGCAATAAATGCTAGGGAAGAAGCACTAACTTCACTGCAAGCATTAGACTAAAAGAAAGATAATAAATCAATCAGCTGTAAATAAACATACTGACAAAAAGCTGTTTCAATTTACATTTGAAAGCTGGCTAAACGCAGGGCTTACCTGGGCAGCCTAGAGAGCTTCTCTGCCAATAAACACCTGCCCTAGCAGGCAACAGCTCAGTGTGCTAGATGGATGGCATAAGCACCCAGCTAAACAAATACCACTGTGGGCAGAAAGAAAGGCAAACAAGCACTAGCACCTACATGTGTGAGACTGGTAATAGCTTAATGACCAACTTGGGACAAAAGGAAAGGAGAAATATAATCAGAATTATATGGTCACAAAGCAGAGTTAATCCTTCTGTCCCCTCAGCCTTCTGCAGGCTGTATAATAGCTTTATACTGAAAAACCTTCAAAAATTCAATTTTTACTTGATTCCTGACAGGATGTTACGCCTGTAAGTGGAAAAAAAATTTCCCGTTTCATATTCTTAAACCACGTAGGTAGAAATCTCAAAGGAGAAAAAATGAAAAACCTGAAGAAGTGTGGAGAAGAAAATGGAAAAGAACATGAAATTAATATGTTCTTTCCCTTGAGAAAGAGGG
Organism: Lichenostomus cassidix; assembly: GCF_008360975.1. Lineage (NCBI taxonomy): Eukaryota > Metazoa > Chordata > Aves > Passeriformes > Meliphagidae > Lichenostomus > Lichenostomus cassidix. Next base: position 34,981,098 of record NC_139480.1, on the reverse strand, counting down.
CTTAAACCTGTTGCAAATAAAACCTAGAGTAGGACTAGAATTAGTTCAGTGCTTCAGTGATAAGAAAATTGCAACACAGTAGGTGTTTGTAGGTAGAATAGAAAGTTTCCTAACTTCCATGGACTATAGCAAATTGAAAATACTGACTTGAAATGGGGAGGAGGGAGAATCAGAATGAGAAAACACTTGCAGTGTACTTGTGCACAACCACCAGTTTCTCTAACTACATAGAAAAGCACTGACTAAATTCTAAGAAATTTGGAGCTGTGTTGGCAAAATTGATAAATGGCATTTTGCAGCATCCAGCAGAATGATAAAATCATAGAATTGTTAAGGTTGGAAAAGCCCTCTGGGATCATCAAGTCCAATTGTTAACCCAGCACTGCTATATTTACCACTAAACCTTGTCCCAAAGTGCCATATCCAACCTCCTTTTGAACACTTCCAGGGATGGTGATCCCACCACTTCCCTGGGTAGACTACTCCAATGCCCAAACCCTTTCAATGAACAGATGTTTCCGACTATCCAATCTAAACCTCCCCTTGTGCAGCTTGCAGCCATTTCCTCTCACCCTGTCAGTTGTTATCTGGGAGAAGAGGCCAACTCCCACTTCACACAACCTCCTTGCAGGTAGCTGTAGAGTGAGTGAGAAGGTCTCCCCCCAGCCTCCTTTTCTCCAGGCTAAACAACCCTAGCTGCTCCTCACAGGATTTGTGCTCCAGACTCTTCCCTAGCTTCACTGCTCTTCTCTGGACACCCTCCAGCACCTCAATGTCCTTTTTGAAGTGAGGAGCCTAAAACTGGACACAGGATTCGAAGTTTGGCCTCACTAGTGGGTGAGTACATGGAGAAAATCACCGCTCTGGTCCTGCTGGCCACACTACTCCCGATACAGGCCAGGATGCCATTGGCCCTCTTGGCCACCTGAGCACACTGCTGGCTCCTGGTCAGATGCTGCCAACCAGCACCTCCAGATGCTTCTCAACTTAGCAGCTTTCCAGCTAATCTTCTCCCAGCCTGCAGCACTGCAGGTTGTTGAGACACAAGTGCAGGACTCAGCACTTGCTTTCTTGAACCTTGTACAATTAGCCTCAGCCCAGCATAACATGCACATCAAAAGAAAATTAGTGAGCTCTTCCAGCTACTAGGGGATGCTAGATTTGTGTGATTCAGCAGTGCATCAGTTTGTCAGCAAGACACACAAATATTTGTAAAATATTTTCTAAATTTTAAGCAGCTGTGAATAAAATGCTAGAAGAGGGAGTGCTTGCCTTTCAAATGCTTTACTTGTCTGCACTTGTAACAAAAATGTAACGGGATTCCAAGGATCAAGTTTGTCATTTATAGCCTACACTAAACGAGTAAAAGTTTAAAGGATGACTTTGTCTACTATTAAACTTCATTCTACAGAATTAAGTAGAGCATGAATTCTAACTAGTCAGCAGCACAGGGAAGAATTATGCCAGTACTTACTATTTATAGCTCATGGCAACATCCACAAAGTACTTTCTTCTCTGTCGATAGGCATTGTCCTTAAATCCCTTAAGCAAGGAAGAAGAGAGTAATTTAAAATAAGGACATAAAATTAGCTGTAAGAATTATTAAATAAATCATTAAAGTGTTTATTTAGTACTTCGTTGCATAGTATTTTGATAAAAATGTCTACTGCACTGCAAGAGAAAATAAGGATTTTTTTTCATCTTTTTCTTCACGGAAGTTCCACAGGAGTTCTTTCAAGATAGTTTTGTGCATAGGTACAGTTGTTCATCCAAGATGTTGAAAAGGGAAACTTTCTTTTGGTCATTTCATCTAACTCATGTTTTCCTTGATCTGAATGGAGATCTACACACAGGCACATAGCACAATAATCTACCTATTCTTAATTTATCTTTCTTCAGTAAAATCAAGCATCTAAAGATCATATGCAACTTATTTTGAAGATTCTTATTTCAGCAGTTGCCATCTTAACCAACACATTAGGAACTGAACCACCAGCCTCCAGCACCAAGTGGGCATATTGCTTCAGTTTGAGTTACAAGGGAAGGGCTCTACCTCATGGGCTACAGTAGTCTCACACCTTTCCCATATTAAGAGCAAAAGAGTTGTGTATTACAGTTACAGCTATTCAAAATTAGAACAAGATCTCTTTTATATCTGTAAAATATATAGACACTTCAGGTTTGGACTACAAGAAGAGTAAACCATTTTCAAAGTAGAACTGCCAACCTCTTGAAAATAAGAAAAGGTAAAGAGTTGTCTAAGTTCCCCAGTTAGTAGCCCAGAAAGTGCATTTAAGTTTCCCCCAGTAAAAGCTGAAAATTAAAATATCTTTTTTCCTTACTGCTCACATAGACAGATGCAAAACACTAAAGGGAATGAAAAGATAACATTGCTTGATTTGAAATATTTGTATGAGCTTCCATAAAACTCAGAAGACATTTTACTGCCCCATAACCAAAGCTGTGCTGCTGGGGCAGAGTATGGGAGGACTTCAGAAGACTACAGAAAGCCTCCTACTCAGAAAGTTTCTTCGACTGGCAAAAAATTGCTGTAATCTGGGGGTGCCTCCTTGTCTCCTTAATCCCGTTTGACGTAAATGTTGAGTTACTCAGCTGAAGGCCATTCAAGACCTGGAAAGTGATGGAAGACAGCACAGGGACTTAAGAGCTTGTCAAGTGTAATGAAACTGAACTGAAATCATTAGCTATTTTGGAGTGGGTTAGGGCTAAATTGCTGAAGTGGTGCTATCCCTACAGGTTCTATAATAGGATATTTCTCTTTAACCCTCTGGCACCTACATGCCTCTGCTAAGGAACAGGGCAGGCACCTGGAGAGGCCTTTTAAAGGCCAGTCACAGACATAAAGGTTCTTACCCCATTTCTAACATCTCCCATGCTACATACGCTAACAAACGGCATGTAAATTGTGTTTGTAAGAGTTCTCCCAAGTGTAAAATATATATTCATATAATGCAAATGTCTTTTTTTGTTTTCTGTAAAACTGAAGGCAAATTTTCAGCAGAGTGCTCAAGTATTTAATGAAGGTACCAGCTCAGAACATAAAACAGTATCTAATGGTCTGTCACAGCCATAAACTCAAAGCTGGAATGAGCTGTCACTACAATCTCTGTTTGAACCAAATTATGGTTAATGGTTGAAGACAATCAACAGGCTTTTCCCTTCTCAGAAAATGTGAACTAAATCCTACCTTGTCACCAAAAAGTACCTGGCAGAAACCAGGATCCAGGAACCCTGACTATGGGTCCTCAGTATGGCAAAGGGCTCCCACATGATAGAGGAGGCTGGGAACAAAGCAAGGTGATGGTGAAGATTGATGATGATGATGATAATGATTGTGGCTGGTATGTGGGCAGGTTACACCCGAGGCAGGGAAGTGGGGCTGTGTCAGAGACTGAAATGTTATAGTTTATGACTTACACATCTTCAAGAAGGACTTCTGCCTATTATAGCAAAACTGTACAAAAGCTGCAGAGAAGACCACCATGCCCTGAACAGGCCTTCTGACTGAGGCCCTGGCTTGCTTGCTGATGGAGATAAGACAAAGTGTCTCAAAGAAAAGAATGCATTCACAGAGGGATCAAGCTTAGCACCTTCAGGGTGGAGACCACACCCCAGAGATATCAACTGCCAGGCCAGCATAGACGCTGACACCAAAGTGTGGGGGGAGAGAGGCTTTCGGTGTTAAGTGGAAAAGCCTCTGGTCAGAGGCAGTGAACACCCAGAGAAGTGCAGCTGCAGAGGCTCCTTCACCCTGGGAAAACCTCATCCACACAAAGGACAGCCGAGGGGGTGTCATGGCCCATCAAAGGCCCCTTCAATGGGTTCCCCAGGCCCTACACCAGACCCTGCACCAAAGATGATGCAGCAGATCCCCAGCGTTGCAAGGGACAGTGTCAAATCTAACCCCCTCAGAGACACGTGGGCATTCCCACCTGCCCAAAACATGTATTAACCCACTGGATTCTATACTTTTTGGCGTGGTGGCGTGGTGCAAGGGTGATGGGAGACCCTCACTACTCAAAAGACCTGATAGAGAGGAGCAACAAGATGTCGTCGGGACCTCTGGAAGGGTAATATGTTTCTATCTAACCCCTGTCACTCTCTCTCTGTCTCGCCCCCCCCCACACACACTTCTTTTTCTATTTCTTTCTTTTCTCTTTCTTTCTCCTTGCCTCTTTTACTATTAAATAAAATATACCCAGTTTTTGGCACCAACATCTAACCTCGTTTGGTCTTAATCACATTTTTTGAGACATTTCGAACCTTTTTGGGTTTGATCCTTTCTATTCACAGAGGCATAGCTTTCTTTGCTTTTCTGTATTTTAACCGGATAGTAACAGGCTGCCATGGGGCCTTGTGATGGTGTCCATTTGATATATGTGCACAGGAGTGAGAATCTGTGCCCAAGCTCCCACCACAGCACAAAATGTGTGCAACAAAAAACAAAGGACACTATCATCTACAGCTAGAGTTTAATCTGATTCTATTACAAGACAATCTTATGGTCAGATATCTTAATTCACTGCCTACTTGCTTTCAGCTAGAAGTTTCTGACAATTCCAGTTTAATGCAGCCTATTTTAGGAATTAATACAACTACCTACCACCAGTATCTTTCAGTCAAGTCATTCAGAGGTAAAAACTTGGATTTATAAAAAGAGAAAATATTTTAACGCAAATTATTTCAATCATCTGCCATCTAAAGACTCAGAGGTTAAGCATTTGTAGACATTAGTCAAAAGAAATTAAACAATAACAAACCCATTTTTCTGTCTTTTGCATTGAGCATTTGGCACTAGTACAGATACAGCTTGTGTATGCAGGGTTGTCTCCTGCCACCAAAGCCAGGAAACAATGAGAGACACCTTCCCATCTGCTGCATTCATCACAAACGGGAGCATGTTTCTCTGTTTTATCTTGTAATTACCTCCTTCGTAATTCTTTCTTCTCTGATGCCTACTGACAGTATCAATTCTTACCTAAGAGCTATTTGTGGTAGAACTGAAGGTCATATTGATCTAGACTCTAAAGTTCGAAACCTTTCTATCAACCAATTCAATTTTTAAAAAAATGCAAGCAGTACAAAAGGGGATATACTTGTTAAACAATGAATAGGTTTTCTGGAGGACCTCCATTTTGTGTATCCTTCAACAGAAAAGGAAAACTAATTCATGGAAACCACTGAAGAGAAACCAGTCCTCATCTTCTGAAAACAATCAGCAGCCAACAGGCTTTTTATTTGACAGGCAAATAACCTGAACAAATTATCTACAGGACAATTTTGTGTTACACTTACAGGGTGATCAGCATCCAGCTCAGATCCATACATCAAAACTCTCTGAGAGCATTTGTCTAACTCAGAGATCTTCCTGGGGAACCAAGGGACACAGTCAAGATCTGTAGGAGACAGAATGCAAATTGAATGGATTGGAGGGTAAGATCATGGAGATACCTGTGCAAAACATCTATCAGTGTCTAAACCAAATGATACAAAAACAGCCTTGCCTTCTTCATCAGTCCAGATATTTTCTGGTGGATTGAGAGATACTATATTAGTCTGAAACTTGAGCAACTGGATTAGTTCATTAAATTCTTTCTTACTGCAGTCACAGTCCACAAAAATTTCCACCTCTGAATTCCTTCTCTTTGATTTTCGTGATTCAATATGAACCATACTCACATGTTTTTCCTGTGGAAAGATGAAATAGCAGATGAAATACAGACATACCCAGAAATGCAATGCTAGAAGAGCAACGTTGATGGCATATACCTCAGGAAAGTTTTTCCAGTTATTAAAAGGCCTCTTTATTGAAAGTATTTGACTGACTTTCTACAGACTCCAATTTTTCCTTTTTCTTGCTAGATAGAAACTGTTATTTTTCACAACTATTCTTTCACCTACTCAGTGAAGCTAATAAAACATTTGTTAACTTCCAAATGGGAAGAAATTTGTGTTTGTACCACCATTTGCCTGCTGTATTGTATATAAATGTCCATTTTAGGTGAAAGTTTCCTCTGGTACAGCCAACCAGCAGTCTCTGGTTTTACATCTCTGGATATACATACATAGCTCTTTTACTGGCATGCTCCATATCCTGTGTACACGGTGTAGCAACCCAATCACATAACAAATTCACTTTTATCTTCCCTAGGCTAAGCAGAGAACAAAACCCTGCATTCTCCCTCATAGTACTCAAATCATTAAGTGACTACATGAATGGGGGTGATACCTCTGCCACACCTTTCAGAAGCATTTAAGAGACCAGAGTGAATTCTATGCCAATTCCCAAGAAGGGGTAGTAGATGTGCAAATCCAAAATTTCAGGTATGAACCCATATAAGCATTTCAGACAGAGCTGCAGTTAGACACTTAACCCTTGGAGAAAAGCTGAAAACAGAACTCCTGCAATTTCTATTATTTCACTTAGGTTTCTGCTCTTTTTATCAAAGACCCTGCTTTCTGGCAGACTCCCTCCTGTGGGTCTAACTCACCCCTTCTTCTTGGCTGGGGGCTCTAAGTATCTAATCTCCATGAGCCTTGGGAATCTGTTCCCAGAGCCAGATGCTGTGAGTGAGCACTGGTAACACCCACTGATCTCTCACTTACCTCTGATGGTTTGGCCTGAGAGGTAGGCTCCAAGCCAAGCTCCTAACTTTCTCTTCACTGCACTGCACAGTCTGAACAACTTAAGACTTTTATCATATTGTTTTGACTATCCTCAGACATGTCTCCAAGCATTCTGACCAGAAGTCCGACCGACAAGCACTGATTGCATGGGGATCTATGTAGGAACCAAGACTTCACAATTTACATTCCAGTTAGACACATAAAACCCTAACCCTGCAAATGCTTAAAGGTGTCTCTACCTTCATGACCAAGCAAGGCTGCCACCAGCACCACCTGACTGTATGTAACTTAGATTCCAAACTGCTCTCTGAAAGTGCTTCCTTTCATTGTGGCCTGCACAGACAACTTCAAATTTAATTTACAGTGTTAAAAATCATGTTGGAAACCTAAAGGGAATGATGTGAACATCAGCATCACTGTCAAACTTTATTCCAGAAAACGCTTCACGAGCCCAAAATGCTTTGTTCAATGGGCCATAAAATTTTCAGTTACTTTTATTCAGTTCTGCAGAGCGAGTGTAGCTGCACTCTGTTCCTTCTGCCATGGTCCATTAGATTTATATCAACAAAGAGCCTGGCCTCAGTAGCTGTCCTCAGACCAGCCAGCATAAATGATTTGTAAGTGTTACCTGGAAGAGTCGGAGAGCTTTCACCAATCCACCAACTTCATTCTTCAAGGAAAACACCACAGCTGTCTTTCCACCTTCAGAAGCAGATTCACTTTTCCCATTCCCCTTATACCCTTTCTTTTCCTCATTTTTTCCAGAACTCGATCTGTTTAGCTACAAACGGATAAAAAACATGATCATTTCAAACAAAACAGGCATTTCCCACAAGAGAAATTTTTGTTTGAAAATAGCTGAACAGAAGATCCTGGCTTAATTCAAAAGGTAGTGTGTTTACTTGAAATTGGAATCACAGGTTAAAGGCAGCTGCTAGAGATGATTGTGTAAGATGCCAGTCATTACAAAAAAAAAAAAAACCTAAGGAAAAGTATATAAATGGGATACAAAAATGATGGCATTATTAGGGCAACGCTATCATTAGAAGTAAATATGGAGACAGTCTAAATTACTGGTAAAGACTTCAGATTGGTTGTTGTAACCTGAATATTGCTGCTGAATATTGATAGTTATGGGGCAGGTCACTCCTGTTTTAACTTCAGTAATATCTGGGATTTGGCTAAATCCTTTTCACATACATCAAGCACACAACCTCCACATGAAGCAACAAATGTGCTGTTTTTACAGCATCTGTGGTTTTTCATTGTGTGCTGCTTTCTATGAAGTCAACTGTGCTTCTGAGAATCTCAATACTGTCAGCTCCTCTGGAAAACAAGGGCACTTGGTGCCTTCCAAGACTGTCACAGGTTCCCTAATACTCTCAAGAGAGCATTACCCAAAGTGATGACTGAAAGACCCTCTCAAGCATTTGAAAACTAGAATGAATACCTACCAGTAGAAGAGGCTGAACTTGAATTTTATTAGCCATGCTCATTAGTACACTTTGTAATTAAACAACAGCTAACAGAACAACTTTCCTAAGGAAAATCAACTATCTGGAGCAAGTGCGAGTCCTCAGGAAAGGAAGTCTTTTATAGCAGAACTCAGTGAAGAAAATAACTCAGATATAAAGACAGTAAAACAAGATTATTCAATTTAATTCAATGCTTTCACTAGAAGCAGAGCATGTACACACAGGGATATTCCACATTTTACTATAAAGACAATAGGCCAATTCATAACTGGTACAAGCCCATACATTCTGTTGGTTCTATCCAAGTGATAAAAATCTTCGTCTGTCGCAAAATTTTATAGGAGGCACAGTCTTCATAATCCTATTTCACATACTCAGAGCAGGCTGTCTTATTTAGGCACACACACATTTACCCGTTAGCATACAGAAGTTTATCCCACGCTTGAAACAACCCAAGCACCTGTTGCACCCACACCATCACCTTACAGAGAACCCTTTCTATCTGTCTCCTGACAGGGCTTTCCAGCAGCCTCCTGCACGGTGCTCCCACGTGTCCCTGCCCCGCAGTCCCGCGGCAGCAGCCGGAACACAGCAGCATGTCCATCGGCACCGATGCCGTGCGAGTGCGCGGCAATTGGGTCTAGCCAAAAATGCTTTCTAGATCGTGCTGTGAGGCTCACGAGCGCCCTAAAAACGCAGGCTCTGCTGATGTATATAGCCCGCTGGACCAACCAAAGACTTCCAAAAGCATTTAAAACCATGTGAATTGCACCCCGATGCTTTTCTATTATTCCAACAGCAATACGGTTCATTTCTGCAATAAGGCTTGTACTACTAATGAAACTTTTTTCTGCTATTTATGACACTTTTAAGGCAGCGTTTTGAACGAGGACCGGTTGGACAGCAAAGTTAGTTTCACCGGCCCCTACACCTGCTGAGAAACTGCTGCCTTGAGCGCGAAGCGAGGACAAGGAGGACGCCCGGCTGCCCGGCAGCGGCTCCGGCGGCCCCTGCTCCCCCTGCCCGCCCCAGCCCAGCACTTACGGAGAGGCTGCCGGCGGCGGGGCGCTCCTCCGGCAGGGCCGAGTCCAGCGAGAAGCCCCTGCGCGCCCAGTACTTGCTGGAGAACATCATCATGGCGGGCTGCATGGGGCCGGCGGCGGGCGGGGGGCAGCGCCGCGCTCTGCCCGCCTCGCCCGCCACCGCTCCTTTTATACGCCCCCGCCGAGGCTGATGGAAGCACGATTACGGGACACTCGTCTCCGGGTGACGAGAGCCGCCGGCAGGCGGACGCCCACGGTCCCCGCTCACCTCAGCCGCCGGGGCGGGACGGGACAGCGCAGCACGGAGAGCGATCCCGCCGCCTCGCACCGGCTGCAGCTTCGGGAAGCCGTGCCGGCAGGATCTACGGAAAACTCCGCCGGCAGCAGCTCCGGGAAGCTGTGCGGGCAGCAGCCGCGCAGGTCCCGCTGCGGAGCGCCTGCCCCCGCCCGCCCCTGGGGCTGCTCCGGGCGGCGCCATCGCCCTCCCCTCACAGCTGCTCCGAAGGGCCCGAGCGGCACGGCCGGCCCGCCCTCTGCCCTCACCGCGGCACGGCGGGCAGGGCACGGCACGACAGGGCTCACAGCCTCTTTTACCTTCCAAATCTTCTCCACGACATCCCTTTGGATACACAGGTTACCTTAGAGCATGTAGCTGTGAACAGCATGTCAGTTTCCCTCAAATGCATACAGAGTTTTCTCTGTTCCACCACACCAGGCAGGGGAAACTGACTTCCCCTTGAAAAGCACCATCGGTGACTTGCCCTGAACCTCCCGAAAGAGGGGCAAACTAGCTGAATGCAACATCTGGCTTCACATGGCCTTAACTGGATGTACACAGATTGAGAAGAAAAAGTTGAAATCAGATTGACTGAAGGTGGCACATTGAGCAGGGAGCTGCGCAAGGCAAGCACAGGAAAGTATCCTTGATAATACTAAGCTCATGTCACATCTAACTCAGCTGCAGACTGCCTCTCTTCATAGACTCAAAGCCTTCACCCTCGAAAGACTCCACACACCTTATAACTATAATTAACATGTCAGCATCACCAGCGAATTAGTCTTGCTCTTCTGCAAGACCAACACAAAAGCACAACGAAAGATCTGAGGTTTTTTCTCCCACAGAGTATCATGGAATCATATTTTATCACAATGAAGAAAAAACAGCAAAAGTTTCCAGTCTAAACTGGCTGCTGACAGTGAGATACTTCCCTTCTTAAAATGGGTGGTCATGCTCCATGTTCAGGACCAGGACAGGTTCACAGCTGCCTCAGAACTCATCAGAGGCCTGAGGTAAACCCTTTTAGACTCACTTGTCCAGAGTTTCCCAGGTGTAACACGTAATAAGCATCCTTTCTTCATGTTGGCAGTAAGTTTATAATAATGTTTGGTTTCTCTACCTGCTGCTTTAATGCAAATCAATCATTTTTGTTACACTAGCCCACAAAGTTTTATTTCATTTTCCCAGTCAGAGAAAAGCATGTCTATGCATATTATTAGCTCAGTTTCATATCCAAAGTTATCAAGAGATGTTCTCTGTCCTGTATTTTCATTACTTTTGATGATAGGAAAACAAGCTGGTGTCTTCGGACTTTGATATTCCTACCTGCTGTGCATGAGATATGTAGACACCATTCCTGCAGTTGAGCTATTTATGAGTGAGGTTGCTTAGCACTTTCTGAATGCTCCAATGACAAAACTGAGCACCCCTGAGTTGCCTGTTCACTTGCAGGCATGACAGAGCATGATTTTATCTACCATTAGATGCTGGCTCTGCAGCTGGGACATCACTCAAATATTGCTGTGGACCCTACTGCTCCATAGCCTTGTTATTGGTGCACCTCTGTGCAGTAACCAGAGCACAGCAAAGGTTTTGTCTCTCATTTTGTCTCTCTTTTCAGCATGACTCATAAATGCAAAACAAACCAAGGTACATTGTGCCAGCTGGTGTTAATAACAGGTAGGAGGACTCAAGTGCTTCAACTATTTTAACCATGCTGTCTGCCCATGTGTCCCACAGAGAGATTGCTTCTTCTGAGAAAGAAGTTCTTCTTTTGCAACTTGTATTTTGTAGGTGGACTTTGCCATATCAGTGCCAGATTAAAGGACATTTATGGACTGAAAATGTTTATTTCTTCTTTGTTCTAGCTGGTGTACAGCAGAGATGGTGTATGGCTCTGGGAATATTGCTAAACTACAAACTTTGTTTAGAGTTCAACTAATTTTTCTATAGTTCACAGTGCTGTATATTTAGAGCAAGTGAAGTCTTAAAATCAGTGACCAAAAAATTAGAAGTTCATTGAAGCACCCGTTCAAAAATACCTGTTCTAGAGCATGTGTCAGGGTGCCACACAGCAATGTTATTTCGCCTTGGGAAATGGAGTTAATGTTGGTAGTAAGAAATGGATAAGCTTACTTTTGTCGCTAAAATGTACCTTATTGCCTATAATCAGAAATCAGAATCTGCAAGGTCCTCTTTACACAAACTTTTTTTTCCTTTCATGAGAGAGCAGAGTCACGGTTGCCTGAAATCCTTAGCTATGCCCATTTTAAGCTTCAAAAAATGCAGAATTCTCAAGTGAAAATTTAAAGCAAATCTGTGAGATATTTTCAATGTTTGAGTAATTTCCCCCACACTAGAGATACCAATTGCCAGTTTCAGCATAGTTTTCCTTAGAACTATTTGTAACATTTACTGTAGTTTGATTTAACCAGAGGATAAGTTTCACAGTGCAGAGCAGCTAGTATTGATCAAGAAACTATCTGAATTTACCCCTGGCTCTCCCAGATCACCACTAAGTCTTTGTCTGGAGGCATGCTACAGCAGGAAGGAGAACTCTCAAGTCATGTGGAAGAACAGAGAAAGAACTGAAGCTGTGAAAAAGTATCCAAAAAGCATGAAGAACGATGGCTGCTGCAAGGATCTAAAATGTAAATAGCACTATTATTCAATGTAAGGGTCAAAAAGGCAATGCAGAGTATAGATGTGCTTATTATTAATGTAAGAGATGTTGATACAAGCAGAAAACAGAAGTCGCAATGCCTTTTCAAACCACATTTTTGTTGGTAAAACAATGATTTTTACCAACAAAAATTGACAAGTGGACTAACCAAAGGGAACAACATGGGAAGAAGGATGTACAATCTGTTCATGTTTATCAGAGATGCACATGCCAACTGCAAAGCCCATTTCTCTGAGACATGTAGGTCTGCTGAAAAAATCTATGATGGCAATGTACATTTAGTTTCAGGTTTTAAGTCATGAAGATATGGGAAGCATGGATTTTCAAGCAGCCAGCAAAACCATCCCAAGATACTGTAGCACTAAGGGGATTTTAACCAAGTGACAACCATTGGGCAAGAATATCTACCAAATTATGGACTGGCTAGGAAGGTCTGGGAATATGGATGATATGATGAACATGAAGTGAATTCACAATCTTCAGCCAAATAAAGGCTCTGAGAAGGAACTAGGAACTGACGATTTCACAGGGGGAAAAAAGGATTTCAATAAATTCCATTATTACAAGCACCAAGGAGTGGGAACCTAGAGCAGAAAGACAGTTCTTTCCTTACTCCAGGGAAAACATAGTTTCTTCAAGAAACTGTTACATTATAGTGGAAGTGTGGTCTTCTACTACAGTTTTACTAGTAGTAACATAAGTCATTAGTTTGTCATTACGTTCAGTTCAAATGAGGAACTTAGAAGAGATGAAAACTAGGACCGAGCTACTAAATACAGGCAGAATAACACATAGATAAAGGCTGTGGTACAAAATTCAAAGTCATTAGTACAGGACATCAAAAGCAACTTTTTTAAAAAGTTAAGTTTTTCCAGCTGCTGCTCTATTTATTATCAGACCACTGAATATAAGGAAAGGAGAAAACAAAAAAAACCCTTAAAATTAGCTAGGTATTTAATACACTTTTTAATATCATTCTTTGTTAAAGAATCAACTGTGACCAAATGTCTATCATAACAAATAGCAAGGGCAGAGAGATAAGCTCTTTGTTTTTAACAAGATGAAACAATGTTGGAGAATACTTGTGATAAGTCTGCTCATAGCAAATGAGAGCACAGAAACCACACTTACAAAACAGGCTCATTAAACCTCTGCCATCAATAAATATTTTAAGAACTCAGGGGAAGAACAAGTAACAAAAGACTGGAAACAGGCCAAAATTATGCCAGTCTCCAAGAAGATAATGAGGAGGCAGAAGGGCTGAAGAATTATGGACCAGTCTAATTTCATTTTTTTGAGAAAACAGAAGTACTGAAATTATTTGTAAAGATCCAGAAGATAACAGATGATTAAACAGTCAAGACAGATTTGCTGAGAACAAATTGAGTCAAGCAAATTTCATTTCCTCTTATGACAGTCCTGTGGACCAAGGCAAAACAATACACGTCATTCATCTTGATGGTACTGAAGCATTTGGCATAGTCTCTCATAACATTCTCACAAGAGAGATAAGGAAAACAGGTACAGATGAAAGTAATGCATTGTACAAAGGGGTGGGCTCGCTGTTAAACGGAGGGATGCAGAGAACAGGAGAGCCTCAAGTATCTACCCTCACTCCTATACTGTTTAATAAAAGCCTTACATGAGCCCCTAGAGCCCAGCTGTAAATTCCCAGACCATACTTACCTCAAAGATGCTGCAATAGTTACAAAATTTAAACAGATGCTGGGGCAGAGAGGGCTGCTTACAGATAACCAGCTCAGCTGCACAAGCATCAGGGAAGGCAGACCTCATGTGAGGGCAGTCAGAAGTTAGAGAAAATCTCCAGCTGCATGCAATCACTCCATCTGCCCTGGAAGTCCACAAGCACCTGAAAATTGCTTGCATAATGGATTGCAGGATCTACAAAGGTATCCTGCAAACAGATTAGACAGGCACCTAGCACAAGATAGACGTGCCTTCCAACAGGAGATACTGTAGCTAATCGATTATGAACAAGCTTTTAAAAGTGACTCCCAATATTGCAAACCTGGAATTTTAACAAACTTGTTGTATGTATATATACAGGTATTCACTGCATGATGAAAAAACCTGTGGTATTATTGATCTGGCTAAGATAACTTAAGTCTGAAATTTATCAGCTCCTTTATGTTGTTCACCATATACTGCACAAATTAATTGTAACAGCATAAAGGGTGTAGCAGCCCAGGGCAGAGTACAAAGAACCAGGATTGCCACTTCTCATCGCAGTAGTTGTACCGTTTGTTGCTTGAGGAATTATCATCTCCCTGAACCTAGAAGTTTGTAAAGACTTATTTTAAAGACTTTCTTGTTCTCCTGCATCACTGACTTTTAACAGTAAAACCACAGGAGTGTATGGAAGCTTTCCAAGACCAATGCCTGAAGGTAGCATGCACTGATGGAATCTAAATGTCATCTTGATCAATTCATACACTGAGTGTGTGTTGGAAAAATTTCTGGTGTTGCATCCCGTTGAGTTATGGCAAAGAAAACAGAACATCTGGATACCATTTGCTTGTATGCAACACAAGCAAATTTTTTTGTACCAGCTTCAGATGGGTGCTTAAAAAGTGTTCTATTCAATACAGTAAGATTTTTTCCCTAACATGATCTCAGACACCATCAAGAATGGTTTGGCTGCCATCACAGCCAAAGAGGTCAGGCTGGGGTGCAGTTTACTTTCCTCACAGTAGCCCAGATGGTGATGTGTTTGGGCTTGTGCCTAGGTCAGCGTTAGTAACACACCAGGGTTTCAGCTGCTGCTGAACACTACACAGCACTGAGGTTCTCTGGCTGCTTCCCGGGGGTGGGCACTGGCCTGAGAGCAGTCACAGCCAGGACACCTGACCCAAACTGACCAAAGGCACATTCCATACCACACACCATTGTGCTCTGTAATAGAAGTTCAAGGAAAGGAGGAGGAAAGCAGGAACATTCATGATCATGGTGTTTGTCTTTCCAAGGAACCTGTGGTGGGGTCTTGCTTTCCAGGAGGTGCCTGGACACCTGCCTGCCGATGGGCAGTAGCGCATGAAATTCTCTTTGTGCTTTGCCTGCAGGAGCAGCATTGGCTTTCCTGTTAAACTGTCATTGCCTCAGTCCATGAGCCTTCCTGCCTTCCTTCTATTTTCTCCCTGTCCCATGGGAGAGGGGAATAGGCAAGGGGCTGGGTGGGTGCTTGGCTGCTGGCCAGGGTCAACTACAACACTCCGAGAGGAAAGTCATGGCCTTTTGCTGAACTGCTGTAACCTGGGCAGCAGTTTAAGCTCTGCACAATGGGGCTCTGCAGGGAGTTGGTTAATAACAAGATTCATCTGTAGAAATAGTCTAAGTGATAATGTTAAGGTGGGGTATGTGTGAGCCTGTATACTCAAAATACATACTATAATTGAATTCTTTCAAAACAAAACCCATCTAGAAGACTTCATTTATTTGAATTACATAGACAGTTTGAAATATATATTTGATTCAACTGTGAAATTCATTTTGGATGAGACAAAAAGTGACATCCTACAATATATTGTTTGCAATTCATCAGAAAAATTCAATTTGTGCCAAAGATATTGTGATTTAACATGAAAAAATAGCACACATTCTCTAAAAAATGTTTAAGAATAAAATCCTCACTTGAATGAAAAATTAAATTCAAGCTTAGTTTATACAAGGTCTGCACTCCAACAATATCACTTAATTGAATAGCACATTTTGAAGTCCCACTAAACATGAAGCACAACTTGTAACATAATAAAAAACCCAAAACCATTTGAAAGCGCCTGCAAATCAAATATAGTATCACACATATATGAAATCTGTCTGTTAAGTGCTCAGTTATGTATCTGTGTCTCATCACGTTATCAACACTCATATACAAACCTCATTGTCACATCAACTACTGAGCTAGACATAATTGCACAGACAGAACCAAGGGTTCGGATTTCCTGCTTTAAACCCAGCCACCATAGAGCAGCTCATGGAAACTTTTATGTAAGAACAAGTGCTGACTTCTCTCGCCATGGCTCTTTCACACAGATGGCACCAGCCACTGACTAAATATTCAGAAAAAACATGCAACTGATTTGAAAAATATATTTTGAGATACTTAGCCAACCACAGGTAAAGCTTTTATGAGTCATTCTTCTGCAGCCCACAGACCAAACTTCAGTTTTAAGCTGCATCAATGCAAGAATATTGACTAAAATCGAGTCTGAGGAATAGTTAACACATTTCCTGAACAAATTGTTAATCCTGTATTCAGCCCATTTAATTGCTTTTATCCAATACTATTTGTAACATCAGTCAATTCACAGATGCACTTTTCACATGTCACTAACCTCTTCAGCATGGTCATCTATGTTGTCCAACAGGGAACACATGTTTTGAGGAAAATATAGCTTCTACTTACAGAAATTCAACCCCATACTTGGTAAGGCTTCATTTGCATCACAGTAGTATGCACAAATCATGCTAGTGGGTACCAAAACTACTTCATAATCCAAATTCTGACTGCTAATTTACAAAAAAATCTTTTTTTTCAAGTTAGGAAAGTCTTGTAACAGAAAATTATTTAGACAAGTGAGGAACAAGTGCCTCATGTGTTTTGAACTAAAATATCTCAAAAAGTGGAAGCTAGAAGAACAATTCTTAGGGGTTTCTGAAAAGTTTCATCAATAGAGCTTCAAGCTGCTGCTCAAGAATATATTTGAGAGTAATGAGGAAACCAGTTCCTCACTATTTGGCTGACTGAGGCCAAGGACTTTTGTCGAGTAATGTGTGAGGAAAAACTAAAGAGAATAATTACTGAGGCACCATCAGCATTTTAAAATTGTCCACTAGAAAAATTTAAAGGTTTTAAGAAAAATCTTGTTAGTAACAAAACTGGGCTCTGTTGAACATTAACACCTTAATTTGAATTAAACAGAATAACCTCAAGAATGTACTTTCAAAACAAGTAAAATTGTCCAAGCAGGCAAAATGAGAAAAAAGTCTGTTTTAAAGAGAACTACATAAATGTAATTTTTGGAACAGATAACTGGAAAACTGCTAAGACTGAAAAGTATGAAGTTTTAAACCTCACCCCCAGAAGACAATTATCTTCAAGTCAAGCATTAAGAAACAAAACAGGTTTGCAGGAATTAAACAAGTATTGCCTCTTTAATGGCCTGACAGCTGTAACCAAAACTGTGTTCAGAGTTAGTTCATATTTATTATTTCTAAGCAATCTAAATCATTCACATACAAAAGAAATTCAAACATCCTGGACCTTCAAAGCACAGCATTTCATGGCATGTCAGCCATCATGATGCTGATTAAGGCCTCTCACAGTGTTTTGTAGTCTCCACCGAGACTAAATCCATCTCTAACAATCAGGAATAGTTTGGTGGAGGATGAGGTTCCTCCTGCAATTCTTTGCAAGGCTGCCTGTCAGCAGGAAAGGAACTGCAGATACCAAATGCTGCAAGGGGCCTTTGATCTTATTGCTGGGAAGCTGAGCAAGCCTATCTACCCCGAGCCCTCCACAGCAGCCGCGCACTGTTAGTTCACAAGCAACCTTCTCATTCTTGACATCCAAGGGCTTAATACAAAGGGAAAAGTTGAAGAATTATACCCAAAAAAGAAAGGCAAACTTTAAGGGCTGGTAGATTTGCTCAGCAGCCATAGCTGTAATTCTAAGAAATGACGGAATTCCTCTTAAATACGCTTTTCCTAAATATTTGAATATTCATGTTTAGTCAGTTAGGTGTTCTTCAAGATCTTAGTATCTCGCATACCATTTTTTGTGACTGCACATCTTGAGTAACTAAAAACCATGCATAGTTAACTGACAGCTCACACACTGCAGTTGTAGACATTTCCCTCCTCCCCCCATAGTTTAGTTACACATAATTTTTGATAAAAACATTTTGCAAGTACACTTCAAAGTGAACTAGGTGCTCCAAAAAATACTGAAACTAACTTAATATCTTTGAACCGAAGTGTAGAATATCTAAGTGCTAATGCCTTTCTGTATTCTATGTCACATTAAATTAACTGCCAAGAAGTACAATGCTCACCATGGAACAAAGGCATGATGCTTCACAGTAATTTCCTGGGCAGGAAATGAAAGGCTGTAGATAATGCTGAGCTGTGAATCCTTGACTTTCACCACATAGGACTCAAGTTCTTATTAACTGATGAAAGATAGCACATTGACGATATTAAAACCAAAATCCGTACTGATTCAGCTGTCTAGTGTTTGCTCACAACTGGTGACAGAAGTTGAAATCGACACCCAAATTATTGTAACAACTTGATTTATCTATTAAAGCATTTTGTATTACTTGTATTTGCTTGAGATGGCAAAATAACATTTGTAAAAGTAAACTGCTCCAGGAGAAAAGAAAGCTCTGCCATATCCCACATGTCAACCACCTAGAGAGGAAAAGCGTGTTCCACTCTGTACCAACAAGCAGACACTCCCACAGCCCTCCATTACCCACAAAATATGTCATATCCATGGACTAACCACTAGCTCTCCCTTTTGTCTCATGTTCTTACATTAACAACCAGACAACTAGATTTTTTTTCTCTAAATATTATTTAATTAAAAACACTAAATCAGCTTTGACTTTTATTTTATATATGTACAATAGTTACCAAATAATGAATACACTTAATCAGTTATGTTAAATTTCACATAACGTCAAAGGACCATCAGCATGGCATGGAATAAACTCACTGCCTTTTGCAGATACAAAAAAAATGCATTAATGTTAATTGTGATTACTGTTTTCATGTGTGGTTTGTTGGTTGGCTTTTTTATAACCTGCTTATTAATTCTTCAAATAATGTTGCCATAAAAAGAGTGTAAGTAGTTAATTGATCAGTTAATATATTAGCAAATATGAACATTAGTAAAGTTTGCAAGATATCAATTGCAAAATTACATCAAGTGTAGGACTGAATGTATTCAGATGAAAGTTACCTTCAGTTAGAAAAGTTTTGAAAAAGAGCCCAGGTCGGAGCTGTGCATTAATTTGGTCAAACTGATTCATATGAATGAACAGTCAAATGTATTAAGATATTGAAAATACAACTATCCTTTTTAGTATTCACAAACATTTGTGTATATAGTGTGTGTATATGTGTAAATATATATATGTATATATAAAGTGAAGATATGTTAATGTAAAAATATACTGTTCATCCACTCCCAGTTACACAAAATTCAGTATTTGGACATTAAACTGTGCAAGTATGAATGTCCATTTCAAATCTACATTCAACCAGCAACAAATACTTAGCAGTATTTTTGTAAACATTTGAGATAGGGAAAATCCATTTACAAAAGAATCCTCCTTTAGCACATCAGCATCACTTCAGCTTGAAAATTTTGTACAGCAGCTTCAGCTGGCATATTGTGAATCTGCTCAAATCAAAGAGCTCACACTGTCTTAGATCAATATGTGTGAAAGCTCAGCAAATGCAGAATTTTCAAATTCATTCTTAATCACCATCCATTTCCAGTTTACCAGCAAAAAGAAAATGCACTTGGCTACAAAAATATTAAGGAATGTTATT
Organism: Lichenostomus cassidix; assembly: GCF_008360975.1. Classification (NCBI taxonomy): domain Eukaryota; kingdom Metazoa; phylum Chordata; class Aves; order Passeriformes; family Meliphagidae; genus Lichenostomus; species Lichenostomus cassidix. The sequence continues at coordinate 34,961,394 of NC_139480.1, read as the reverse complement.
GAAAACAAAAGGCTATTTTGGTAGAAGAAACTACAAAAATAGTTGAGTCATGTTGTAAAGCTTTAATGCAAGAGCATTACAGTACAGATTTTCTTTACAACCTTAAAGCTTAATCAACACCAAATTTAAATATCCATCTCTCAAGTGCTTGAAAAACACGTGCTCAGTAAAAGTCTTTCTCCAATGTGACCAACTGTAATTACGCAGGTGCCAGGCTCTGCGCCTCAGCCATCTGTTGGGCGCCGTCCCGTGTCCCATTGGCAGCAGTCACAGGTGTTGAGATACTCTGATACAATGACGTCGGACAGCTCAACTCAGCTGCACTTTCATCCTCTCCAGTATCTGAATCCGGTGTTACTGAGCTGTTCTCTATCCCCAGAATCTCACTAACTGCTTGAGGCAATTCCTAGAAAGGAGGCAGCAGAGGAAATATTAAAAACTATTGTAATTAAATGCAAAAAGTTAACAACCAAGTCCCCCTCTGTCCATCCTGCATTCCAGTACTCATTCATCTGAGCAATCATTCATCTGAATTTAGCTGCACTGAAAGAATCTCTCTCAGCATTACTTGCATTACAGTTACCATTTTCTGTTGCTGCTTTTCAAAAAACAGCAAAGGGAACACACTCAGGAATCAATTCCTGATCAACAATATAATCTTCATTACAAAAATAAAAGTCTAATCAATTATTAGAATTACACTTCGTGTTACTGAAATTCATTTTATTGAGTGACCCACTAGTTTTTGCCTAGTAAGTCTGGCATGCTTTCAGTGCAATGCACCTTTCAATTTGGTTTTCTCAAGCACACCGAACATCAAGTATCTTGGAGTGAGGTTATCTAGTGAGAGTTGAGAAATCACAGCCAAAAGGTACAATTCAGCTTCCCCCTGTGAACAGTATTACTCTATAAAATCAATCACTCTTGCTTACAGACTTTTAGAACATAGGTGCTGCACAGCTATGCAACGTGCTTTATTGCACCCAGGTATTTAGTTATTTCATATCATACATGAACACTTACAGCTAACTACATACTTTTACTGTCTACAAACATGCACAGTAGATATAGTCAAAATATCTTTACCTTGCAATTCATCATCTGCATAGAAATTGCTTCTGCTTTGCAGAGTATATACTCCACATCAATTTTCATAGACAGTTCATTGATATGCTAAAAGTAGATTCAAAAGCCATAGTGAGATAAGTAACTATGCTTTACCCAAAATACATTAATACTGTACTGCACTGCTAATAAGGATCACCTTATAAGCCCGCCCCTTAAGCTATGAAATGCTAGACACAGTCTATTAGCTTTGAGAAATGGCTACTCAAAGATACAGCATGCAAGAGCTGTCTTTCACCAGCATCCAAGGTCTGCAAGAGGAATCCATGGCACCTCTAAATGTGACAAACTATCTAGTCCTATGTACTTCCCCCACCAGCTCACATTTTCAGAGATGATAAACTAGATCATAGAAGAAAAAGCAAAAGTTATTATTAAATATACTAAGTCGTAATCTGAGGGGAGAACCCTTTTCGATCTATTAAGGATCTTATCACTAAACACAGACATCCAATAAGCCATTTCAAAAGCCTGCAGGATACACATTCAGCTGACATTTAATCCTTCAGAAGATAGCATGCACCTTTTCCTCCCCCAGCACAAACCCCAATCATATACCATTAACTCCAAAAAGTTAACTAATATTTAATTTAATACCCAAAAGACAGCCCCATAGTAACCACTAGGAAGACAATTAACTGTACTGCAGCCAAAACCAGCACAATAATGCATAAGAATGTGATACCTTTAATATTTCATTAAAGCCATAGTGCTTGTCCATTATTTGCTGTTTTTCAGATTCTAGGATAGCACAACAAAGGAGAAGATGAAAATTCTGACAAGGCAATTCTGTCCACATGACCTGTTAAAACACAAAAAACCCCACACTTGAAACGCTTATACTTTTCCTCTGAAAATAATAGCAACTCTTAGAAAATAAGTCCTCCAGCCAAATCACTTAACTAACAATAAGCTATTTTTGAAAGCAACTAAGTATTTGTACAATTATTTGGGATTTTACTTCTGACCCTTTAGTGACAAGTGCGAGTCTGAGTCACCAAATACTTATCTGGTTCTTAAGATACCGTCCACTATGCCACTAAGCTGCTTGAGCTTGTGGTCTTGTGAATGTGTGTTCTGCCTCAGCTCATGTGAAACAGAAGTAATTAAAACTAACAAATTATTTGTGTGGCTTAATGTGTCTGCATTAAGTATCAATTGGCAAAAGTGTGTCATGCTCAGCAATACCTTCATGAGATTCTAATGTTTATAAACAAAGAGCTAAAGTTGCTCCCAGTCCCCCCATCACAAGAACCCAAAGACACACACATGCAGGTACTAGGGATGGGAGGGTATTCCTTTCTCACTGAAGACACACAGCCTTTTGGTCCCATGGAAGACACAATTTATCATTCTTGAGTTCACTGGGATTGAAATGTGCAAACTCAGCACTAATACCCTATTTTAGGACATGCAGGAAAACATTTTAAAAAAAAGTATTTGAAAAGAAGTTGTGTGGTCAGCAGAAAGCTGGAAAAGAAAAGAATTTTGCAAACAAAACCAGAAAGAAGCAAAACTCTGCTTGCACAAAAAGGGGATTTAAGACAATGGATTTACTCTCAAAAAAGGCAGGTAAGAAAGCAGACTTCTGAAAATTCATTACTTCATTAGCAAAAAACTTATTTCATCATTATTGATGGAATAGCGCCTTAAAGCTGAGCAAGAGCTTATACTTATACTTGAACTTTCATCACTGGTACATGTAACCTGTAAACATAATTGCAGAAATCCCAAAGAAATCCAAACCACATTCCCCAAAATACGGTGCAATAATCTTAAATGTTTCAATTAAAATTCAGTTCAGAAATGAAATTTCACATCTTTTTCAGACAAGCAATATTCTGTTAAAGCATTCTGTCACACTCCAGGAAAAAGACTGGAATGCAAATAGGCTGATAAAAAGTAACAATTGGATGAAAATGCCTATAATCTACCAAACACAGTCTTTCTACACACTATTGTGTTTTTCTATGCCTACTTCATAAGAAGGACATATTGACAGTTGTGCATTGATTTGGTTCAACATCAAGTTGCTGCAAAAAAAATCCATACATTTTGCTACCATTTTTGATAAACCTTTCGAAGTCTGGAGCAGAGCATGCACTTAAGGTTATGTATGTAAATGTATAACTGCAGCATCACAACACGCTGAAAGGATGGAAGAAAAGCAGCATTTAAATTATAAGTATAAAAGTAAAAATAGAAAAGATAGAAAAATAAGGAGCAAGAACTCTTTTTTTCTTCTTTCTTTCTAATAAAGCTATACAAGTAAGAACTCATCTATTTTAACGTTACCTCAGAAGCTACAAATATTTGTAACCAATGTATGTAAAGTAACTTATTCCCAAGTCATTCTTGCTCTATGCTATGAGAGTGGTACTAAAATAACACTGGAGCTAGCTGTAAGTTAGTTGTAATTTACATAAAAATTAGTAAATTAGTTGTAATTGTCACAGAAATTTTCTTCTGGGTTTCTTCTAGGCAACCCACTGTGCAAATAAAAGATTAAGAACTAAAATAAAAGATTAATAACTAGGTGATACTGCCTGTCTCTCCAGTGTCAAGGAGGGAGTGAACTACTCTCAAATTTTTGACAGCTAAGCAGTGGGTCAGTAGGCTGTTTATCTGGCCCAAGTTTGAGAGGCACTGCTAAAATGTGCTGTAAGTAAACCCATCCACAGACAGAGCAGTGTAACCCACACTCACTTTTCTGTGAAAAGGCATTGCAAGTAACAATTTACAACTGCACTCACATAACGTGTCTCAGCTGATCCACACAAGGTGGAATGTCACCTCTCTATCACAGAGTTGATACAACCACCCACATTTTCTGCCACAACCTGATTATGGCTCTTGCTCAGAAAGTGCACAGACTTGGAGTTAGCCTGATGAGGAATGGTTTCTCCCATCTCCAAAGTGAATGGGAGATGGGAGAAACCAGACTAGGGAAGAATCTTTCTCATTCCTTTTTTTGTGATAAAACACTGGAAGTCACGAAGCCAGTGGGAACAGGGAGAAAGTGTCTGATGCTAACTTAGTGGTTCATGAGTCAGAGGACAGAAATAAAGATCCAGAAAAACACCCTGAAATTAACAGATTAGACAATAAAGCCCCAGAAGTCCTGGAACTGGAATCTCAGACAGTACCTCTCCTTCTTCCCATTCTATGCTCTGCAAGTGGGTATGTCACATGGTAATATCGCCTTCAAATGGATTTCCCCAATTCATGTGCTATTACAAAACTGCACATGAGGTTTGCTCAGTCAAATACCCAAAAAAGCAGTTTATTTCTCTCTAAAGGGAAACGGTCTCCTGTGCCTATAGCTTGCCTTTCTAAATCCCACTTACTTCACTGATACCGGTGAAGCTGCATGGCTATGCACAGGAAAATCTCACTGCAAACTGGACTTCAACTGTGATCAAGGTGACACTGGCCTTCACATAAAAACATCAACATAATGCCTTAAATACTTTGTTTCAAAAAGGAAAACAAGATACTCCCTTTCCCATTACATATCTCCTGGCAAAAAAATTGAGTACTTGTAGTAAACATACATTATGATGTGCTAGAAGGAACCTATAGGACAATAATATATCAATAGGTTTCCATCGTCTTCCTAAGAGAGGAAAAAAAATACTTGAGTGAGAAATATAGCGTGCTTCTTTTCTGTGTGCACACATAGACACACATTAAAGCAGAGGTGATAAAAACATGCTAGCCTGGGACTATAAACTATAAATAAAAACACTGTTGTCATAAACTTTAAAAGAAAAATTAGTCTTTAGAAAAATACTGAGAAGACAACATAATACTGGGGAGAAGAGATGAGTGCATCTCCCCTCCCAAATCATTATCATTTATACCTTGGACTAAGAGAATTCTTCTGGTTTTGTACATATTGGTTTCCTTATTTATGAATGTTATCCATAAACTTTTTTGTCTGCTGGTTAAAATACCACCTCAATACTCTATGATAGTAAATTCCAGCAACTGATGATAAAAAAGCTAAAAAAGATTTACTTTAGACAGTTTTAAATACTGGTCCTCCTCTTTATGTGACTCCTTTTTCATTAGTGGAAAAAGCGAATAAAAGCATCAACATTATTTTTCATTACACCAGAAACAACATTATTTTTCATTATAGTACAAATTTTATGCATCTCAGCCCTGTTCTTTTCATTACCCTTCTGTTCTCCAACACATGAGATGTCATGTCCTAGAAAATACTCCCTCCATTCATCTCTTATTCTCTCATTTATTCTCTTCTTCTGAGTTTTCAGTGAATACTGTCCCCTTGTTAAATGCATCTTAGACAATAAACCTGCACTGTTGACACACTTCTCAATTTTCTCAGAACAAAAGAATTAGACAAAAATATTAATCTTAACTATCCCACCTGATCCCAAGATCACCTAAATCGAAAAAACCCTTACAAACCCAGAATTATCAGAACTTCAACATTTTGATGTTTTACATAATGTTATTTGGCATCACAAGGCCTTATCATCAAGATTAATGATCTTCTGACATCATTCTCCTCATGGTTTTGGCTAAAACCACCCTGACAGTGCTTCATTCCATGTAATTTATAAAGAATTACCAATACCAAGGAATTAATCAAACACACACACGCACATACACACAAATGCTCTTTCTTCTCTCATAACCAGTTTTCCATTAATAGTTAACTGGTACTCTCCACTTACTACTTTCACTTAAGAGTCTCAGTTGAAGGCTCCTGTCCAAATCTTTTTGCAAAAGCCAATTTATCCAAACCAGCTCTAGTAAGTATTTTTTCATTAACTTTCCAAGTCGTTCTTTAGGCTAAAAAGACCTAAGAAATGCTCACTTGTCTTCAGATCATTCCACTAAATCTTTTTTTTTTTCTTTTTTAAATTTATCAGAGTATTAAACACTTTGCAAAATGATCCATGCTTTTTGTTCTTAAGTCCAAAAACGCTTGGAGTTTGTGTGACAAAGTATTTCCTTACCTCCCAGAGTCGAAGAATATCTTGAAAGCTAAATTCCCTTTTAAATCTGATAAGAAGCCACCGGAAGCAAAAATAAAGGTAGCCTGAGTCTTGAGATTCTAGGAATAAGAGGATAACATTTCAGAAGCATCAAATTTGGTTCAGACAATAAGTGAAAAAAAAATAAAACCTACACTTTACAGGTACACATTCATACCACTAAGTTTTAACATGGCAGCCCCTTTTCAGAATCAAAGGTATTTGCCAGAGAATGTTATATTTTTAAAATTGGCAACAGGATGACCCTGTTCTTTCAACAAGCATGGAGCAATTAGTGAAATCTTTTAGTCATTATTAATTTACAAGTCTTGAATTTGCATAATATTGGAATTCAATTTAGACTGGTAAAAAACAGAATGCAGGAAGTTGTTTCAGTTACTGTGCATGAATAATACACCTACCTAAATAACTGCAAAATCCACTGTCTAGTAAACGAAGCAAAGTACTCAGCTGAATTAGTTGTGTCTTCATACCCTGCATCTGTTCTTCAAAATTCTGATGCTGTATGGAATAAAACAGTAGCATTATCATTTTTATTAACTCAATTTTGAGATTTGCAGCTATTTTTAAAGAAGTTTTGATATTGCAATAGTGGTTCTCATCCTTTAGGTATTTAACGTATGGATATTCAACTGTACCTAATGAACTGTCTGCCTTTTACTGAGAAGTTTAACTGAAGCAATGAACTGTATTTCTCTGCTAACACTTCTGTATGTAATAAGGATAGTTTAAATCAGCGTACACTCTGTACTTTCAAGCAGCATGACTGCACTCAAACAAAATACCCAACTTTTCTTTTACTCTCGTATCAGTCACACTGTTTTGCCACATGCACAAGTCATAGAAGTTTCCGTTTGTGGGAAGACCAAATTGCATTTAACAAAAGCCAAAAGGCACGTATGACATGAAACCATTATCCTAAACAAAATCCTGCTTGAGGACTCCTAATAAATACAGATTTGTCTGTGACGGTTACTTTGGAATTCTTAAGGAGCAAAATATATCTGTATTGTACAGCAATAGTATTGCAAAGCCACCATAACCTCAATCAAAAAAAGCATATTGACTCCAAACATAAAATGACTGCTTTAAAAGAATTCAAAAAACCCAATGATATTTGTAAAATAAAATTAACCCCAAATGCTATCTGTGGCTTATCTGTTTATGTGGGTTAAAAAAGCCTTATTTTACCATTTGATCCATGTAGGATACAAAGCACCAAAAGGCATCTACTTCATTCTCCATAACATACAAGACAGGTGACAGCAAGTCGCTCATCCCCTGCACATAACCTTGATGGAGAAAAAGGAGAGGGGGGGGAAATTAAATAGAAATTTAAACTCAGCAGCTAAGTAGTAATTTTTCAAGTGTGATGAATGACTGAATAAAACAAAAACATACAGAAACTATAATTCTCCAATTCAACTACCAGTTAAGACAAATTTGTATTAATAGCCACCAACATCCAGCAGATCAGGTAAGATTTATCAGCCATTTCTGCCAATCTAAAGAACACATAAAGCAAACACATTGTTCTTGTAGTTGTTAAAATATGCACAAACTGACTTGACAATAGATTTTTAGTAAAAACATTCCTATTTAGAACTCAGGTGCATATATTGTTATTTTTAAGAAGATTAAGTATATCTCTTGCACCATCACAAATATAAACTTATATATAGTCTCCTTTCTATTTGTACTTGGTTACTTTCTTCCAGTAGTTTAAACATTTTGAATATCTTCCCACTCCCCCACCCAGCCCCAAATGAAGATTTTCTTCTCAAATTCATTTAAAGAGATGTTGAGCTGCAATTCCAGAAAAACATGGTGCAACAGTTCTCATGAAGAAAATTTCGCACTTCGCACTTTTTTTTTCTGGCACTGAATATGCTATAAATATTCCTTTATTTAAGGAAGTTGGGACTGTTCTGCTTGGACAGTACTTTAAATACACCCAAGCCTAAGACCATTTGTGTAACCAAGCAGACAACAACGAAGAATTCAACCTATCAAAGTAGGAAAGGGAATTAGCAGTAAAGTATTGCTTACAAGAAGCAAAAAAGTAACACATATCTGGACCTGATTCAAGGAAGGACTTTTAGGTTTTGTCCCTAAAAGTGGTGAATCAAGTTTATACCTCCTAAAAAGCACTCACATGCCTTATAAGAAAAGCTTTCATTTAACTGAAGAAGGAAATACCCATTAAAGCATATAATTTTTATGAAGAACTATAAAACTTTGTTGTATAAAAAAATGTTTTTCAAATGTTTATATAGTTTTTTAATGCCTCTTCCAGCTTTTTTGTTTGCAATTCACATCCATTTAAGAAAAGCAGAGGATAAAAATTTTTACAGGTAATTTTTCCCCTTCTTCCCAACTCTTCCAATTACCACTGATGCTAGTGCCAGCTTATCTACTGCCCTATCATTGCTGATCTCCCTAAATAAGACAACACAATTAATGTGGATATCTATTATCAATGACTGGTTTGACACAACATTTCTCAGCTGGCTGACTTAAATTCTTAATGATGTAATTGTAACTGTGTAACTGGAAAGAGGATTAGTCAATAACTGAAATGTGGAACAGCTGAGAGAAGAATAATAGAATAGGTAACAGCAAACAGGTAAATAATAAAAAGGTCAAAAGAAAAAAAAGGTTTTATTCCCCACATATTTAATACTACAGCCAACTAAAAATAAATGCAGAGAAAATTCTGTTGAAGACAGTTTAAAAGTCTATTGAGTAATAAAACCAATTCCATTTAAACAGACTAAAGGAATTAATTCAGAAAAACATTCTATTAACAGCTGTTCTGTCCCCTCCCCTATCTGACAGTTTGGGGCATTATTCAGACCCCTCTAAAGCGGCTGTCAAAAGATTAAGAGCAGCGCTGCACCAGTGCTTAGAAGCCTTGGACAGTTATGTCAAATTTACTGTATTTCCATTATTCCTGCTTGTTTATAAAACAAAAGACTTATCCACTGTGTACATTCAAGCCATCCAAACAGTGTTTTTAATAGAGTGGGTGGTGAATCTGCTTTAATTTCACCCATAATGTCACGGTTTATTAATGAAGGTTGAAATGTGGAAAGAGGTGAAACAGAGCTATGTGTTTAAACCATCAGTTTTAGTTTTCTCTTTTTTCAAGCTGGAGATTAAGACTCTCTTTTAGAGAGGACAAAAGCTGACAAGAACTACAGCTCTGCAAAGTGTTAACTAGCAGTTAAAGATTTATCCTTACTTTTTGTTTTCAAAATCGGGCGCAAAGTGGGCTTTTAGAATCCCAAAAAACTTTTCTGATACAGAATACCCAAATAAACTCTCAAGTATACATGGGAGGCAAATGTCATGCCAGGGGTGAAGGGGGAACCAACTAGAAGTATATTTTCCCTCTCTCCCAAAATAATTAACAGGAAGCCAAGATTTAGCCATCACATTAACACTGTGATTAAAGCAAGATGTTATATGGTCTTCCCTCTGCAACAGATGCATACACTAAAGTGTAATTTTTGACAGATTGCTAAGTGCACTTCTCAAGAACCAGTTTTTAAAATATTCACAAGAACACCATGTTTACAAACAGCTGGTTCCGCATGCTGAGCTTTAATTACAGCAGTGGCAGCTGGCTTATCATTTTTATTGATATATCAGTCTTAAAAATAAATATAACACTCATGATCCAAAGACCCAAACCCATTTAAACTCTGAAAAGCAAGGCTGCTTCAATTGTATTAAAAAAACTAACACAAAAAAACCTAAACCACAAAAACTGCACGAAAACCACACAAAAACCCCAAAAATAACAAAAGAACCCCACAACAATAGGTCTGTGGTGAAGACAAACTACCACTTAATTCCAAATCCCACTGCAACTGATGAGTTCAGAGATAAGCATCAAATTCAAAAGAAGAAAAACTGAAGTTACCTACATTATTAAATAATATAAACTAATAAGTATTCTTTAAAACATTTATAAAAAGCATTGTAATCCATACAAGCTCAATTGTATTAACACGACTTAACATAAGCAAAGCTGCATATCAGAAGCCAAGAAGGCTTTTACATTCAGAGGGACACAACTTACCTAAATCAAAGTCATACATGCAATAGGTCATCAAAATATCATGAAGTAAAATCAGTCCTGGATTATCTTCGCCTTCATAGAACTTATTTGTTCGATCTGTCCTGTTAACATCTTTTTCTAAGAAAACAGTTCAGATTTAAAAACACTTTCAAAACCAGTCCTACAAAGTTGGTATCAAATTAATTCAGAATGTTTAAGCTGATTTCTTCCTCAAACACTGTTGCAAAGCTTTGAAGTGCTTGAGAAAACTGCATAGCTGAATGCCATTTCAAAATAAAGAACATTTTAAAATAAAGAAAATGCTTCCTATCTGCAATGAAAGGATTTGCTCATAAACATATTTTAAAGCTTTCTGCCTTTTCTTTGATAACACATTTTATGGAAAAATTCCTGATTATAATTCAGCAAAAATATCTAACACTTAAGAGGATTAAAAACAATTTTACGCAAGTTAACTCTACAATGCCATTTATGAATACTGATGTGACGCAGCATTAGCCATAGTTGGAAAGTTCCCACATGATCAGCTCAAAGACACTGTGACAGGTCATAACAGCATGTTTATAAATACTGTTTAACAAGTTCCCATAACTCACAGCAGATGAAACTGCCTCTTTCATCAGGCAGTTTTGATGCCTGAAAACACACCAAGCACACAGTACACTCTTTAATAAGGTGAAATTCAAGATGCATATATTTCTAAGTTTTGCAAAATTTTGACTGCAGTTTGATAAAGGAGTATTTCATAGTTTTGGATTATTTTACTCCATAACCCAAATATTGCCGCTTACATTTCAAATACTTAAAAATTAAAATAATTGTTTCAACAGAAACAAACATATGGCCTTTTTTCAACTCTGAATATAATTTTTTTCTGTTACGATTCTCTACAAATATAGTTTATTAATCTACCAAGACTAAACTTTGACCCTTTCAGCTTTCCTGTTGAATAATTGCCTGAAATAAGTTTAGTCTTTTTCTCAGAAAAATACAGAAATTTTGTCCTGTCTCCTGAAAAAATATTTAGCAATGCTAAACATTGGTGCCCAGTTCTCACTACCAAAGACAACTGAGGATACAAACTGCTAATACTCAGCATACTTGGATGAAATTTTTAGAAGTAGGTATAAAACCCCAGAAGTCACAATGCACATACACAAATCCATGTAAGAAATTATAAAAGATGAACAGACCTATTTTCACAATCTTATTGTATATCATTATTTTAACAACATTTCCAGTAAAAACACATCACGACATAGCACAAAATTAAGGGCTTTTTGTTATTAAGTAAAGGAAGTTTAAAAATCCAGCCAGTTCGTAACACTAATACGTAAAGCTCTGAATCACTCTAGTTGAGAAAGTTTTAATATTAAATATATAACCAAGTCTAGGGACCTCTGAAAAGAGCAACACGTAATTTTTTAGTGCCACTCCACACAGGTTCTTCAAAAGGGTACTTTTTAAAATTTCTTATTAACTTCTAAATGTTTGTGTGCAGTTAGGTATGTTTCTAAACCTGAATTTACCTATAAGACTCCGGTAATCTCTTAATCTTGAATTTCGCTTTTCCTGTTCCTCACTGACAGATTTCCACTGCAGTTTCATCCTGAAATATTCATCCCTGAAGAAGAAAGATAATTTTTGAAACCAACACATACTCAATTATCACATTTCTTTTTTTTTTTTTTTACTTAAGCATTCATTTGTTCCATTCATTCTTTGAGATAAAGGGAACAACAACACTCTGTTTATAGAATGGTTTTAGTATAATAATTTTTAAGCAATTTTCATAAGTTTATGCATTCAACAATTTTAGCAGCTGTCTTTCAACATTCCAAAAGGCTTTCTACATCACTATGTCTTAAAAAAAGATGCAGCTTTTAAATTTATTTTTTAAGAAAAAAGTCCCTGTACTCACGTTTTCCTTTTCTGCAGATTTGCTCTCTCTTCCTTAGTGCTATTCCAAGGAAAATACCCCAAAAGAAATTTCCATGCCTCTTTTCTTAAAGTATGGCAGAGACCCTTGGGAAAAATGGATATAAAGCATCAACAAAAAGTATTTCCATACTGTGAGGAAACATTCGTATAGCCACGCAACACTTCTCCAAGTAGCAACTTAAAGTCAGTTTCTTTTTACATTGTAGCCAAGTCTCATGTGCTAACTAGGTAACACAGTGGGAGAAAACAGGAGGAAAATAGTATGATTAAGCAGAAAACTGTAGAAGCCCTGGATTCACACTTCGGTAAAAAAAGCAACTTTAGAAAATAATTTTCTTCCTATATTTTTGTTTCACTGCTAAAAATAAAAACCTTACAGGCATCACAGACTTTAAGAAGCAAAAAAATTTTTACAATGTATGTATATAATGCTGCTTCTGGTTACAATTACTAAACTTATGGTCTTGCCACAAACTCATCTTGAGGACTAATACTCCATTTATTTTTTTTTTTGAACGAATATTCTCATCTCACAAGACATGGCCAATGTTCAATTAATTGTTCAGTCAAAAATACTAGTGTCTACTCAAGAAGCCTGTTTGTCAGAAATCTTTCCAAGTAATGCTCAATATTTTTAGACTACAAAAATGTACGGAGCTGAATCATATCCTGCTCTCATCAAGACATTTTCTTGCAACTTCTGCAGCATAGCTGTAAGAATAGCCACTTTGGCTACAAGTGTCCCCAGTCTGGGGATCTTGAGTCATAAATAAAATAGAGCACTCTGCCCAGTGCCAGGGGAGTGAGATGACAGGAAAGTGGGCTACAGGAAGAAAAGGTTTATAGTAATGCTCATGATTGCAGAAGGGTCCTTTATTGGGCACATAAGGCACACCAGTATTAAGGAACAGCCACAGAAACTGAAAACATTTCCTTTTCACTCTACCTCCTTTACAGTACATTACTTAGTAAGTATTGCTTAGTATGTACAGGCCTTTTAAAAACCTGCAATATCAGTGTTATCATACTCCTCCACTTGTGAACATGCATCAACGTGCACACAATGAATGCATTAAGGCAGCTGGATTCTCACCAAAACATAGAAATACTGAGGTAACATTAGGTAGAAAAGCTACAGGACACAACTACAGTTTTCAAAATTTCCATCACTGGAACTAAATTCACATTCATATTGCAAAACCCTCAGTTCAATTAAAAATATCAGCAAAAGTGTTTAGCACTGCTCTGATGAGGGTCAAATCCCAGCAAACTGCTGGGCAAAACCAGAAGCTTTTGCTGAAGGATAAGAAAAAACCTTTTAAGAGAAAAGAACAAACTTAATATCCTTGCACCGAAACACCGGTCTTTCCCTGAAAGCCACTTTCATTTGTTTTATCACTTAAGCTTCTGTATTTTAAACTCATTTCCTTCAGCCAGACACAACAAGATCTCTCTCCTTGTAGAGCACTTTATATGGCTGCAAGACTGCTGAGGTATTTGATTGGCACAAAACTATGCTTTATGAAGTCTCTTAATAATGACTGTCTGGGTCATGCTCAAAGTTCTGCATGAAACATTACAAGTGTAACAAAAACAGAATAACCACTGTTTGGGAAGGAAAGTAAAAGCCAGAATCAAGCCATAGATCTTGCTGAATTTAGAAAAAAAACGTTACCCCTTTGAATATCAATCGCTTTATGTAGTCAACATCTAAAATTCTTCCTTCGGAATCCATATTCTTAGCCCATTCTTCAGCCGACACAGGCTCTCTTCTACTAACTTCAGGCTGTTTCCCAAGGTCGATCTGAAACATAACAAAGGTGCTAATGAATCCCAATGAAGTGCTTCAGTAGTTGCAAACTACTGCACAAATGGTACTAAGCTTGGCAGTTCCTTACATTCAGTGCAAGTACATTTCAACATGCACACACCTCAGTTAACAACCCTAAGGATCTACGGTTGCATTCACGTGAGCAAGTAGTGCGGGCCAATGCAAGCAGATCTTTAGACACTTGGTGCTGAGGAGCTGGTTATACACGTTATTTCAAATACACGTATTTCAAATAACCTGCCAACTCCACAAACACCTATGAGCTAGATTCCCATACACTAATGCAACACAGCAAACAAGGATAATCGGGAGCTTCACTTCAAAAACACATTCCTGATACAAATTAGCACATCTTAAGAGAACTGAAAACCAGGTTGGGTTCAGAGATGCTATCCCTACACAAACTGTACAACGCGGCTGGAAAGATCAATTTTGGTACACAGCCTCTTAAAAAAACCCAAGGATGTATTTACTTCCAGAATTTATAACCCCATTCAAACTTTCAGTTTGTGCTTAGTCTCTCAGTTTCCAAACTGCATGTCCAAGTACAACAGAATTCAGCAGACACTAAATCCTGGGTTCCTAAAAATATTTTTATGATGGTGACCCCAAAATCAATTCGGGTTTCAACTCCTTAGAAGTCCAAGGCATTTGTCAGATTAAGACATATAAGTCAATGTTAATTTCCACATGTAGCATTTCTCATACTTTCTCACTGGTAGATTAACTGAGTAAGTGCTAGGCAGCAATTTCTTAGAATAGTTCATACAACTACTGCTAAGATATTAACACCACCTTGAACTCAAAAAAAAACCCATATCAGAGAGTTTAATGTTTTAAAAATATGTAAACTGCTTAAATAATAATCACAAGCATTTAAAAATAAACCTTTCCCACCTATCTGTAAAAGACTCCAACAGAAGTCCACAGTGATTCATGATCCAATTATAAGTTCATTCTAGCTTTGGTTCAAATCATATATAAATCTATAATTTATACACCCTAGACATTAATCATCCAATTAAGCACTTAATTTTAATCTTAGAAGAAACTGAAATGTTAGCAGTGATTAGCCAAGTTGGTTATTAACCTGCATTCTCCAATTTTACTTAATGTAGCTCTAATTGACCTCCGAGGAAACACTAAACATAAAATTGGTCACTTTTTAAGGCAGTGCCTCTAACATAACTAGAGTCACCATTTCATTAATTACTAACTTCCTTTCAAAGGAAAACTCACATTCGCATGCATAAAAATGACATATTCAAAAGTAACTGATTATGATCTTAACTCTTGAGAATAAACAGTAATATGCCACAAAGCATAAACAGTATAACTCCCCATGCTTCAAGTTCTACCATTCATTAAAGGAGTGTAAAAAACAATCAACGCATCTGTATCATTAATTTATACACTCACTCGTGTAATGACTTCAAATCCTGGTTCTTCCTGCTGATTTATCCTCAGCCCTGGAATAGTATCATTGAGAAAGTCTGCCATTTCTGATGGTGGTCGCCTTTGATTTGATGGATCACTTGAACGGAAACTATCAAAAATATAGTTTGTGACTTTGGAGAATCTTCCCATTGTTACAATGTATGGATCTTTCTTCCATTTCTGTGTTATAACAAGGAAAACAAGCAAACCACAAAAATTTGTGTTTATAACATATTTGTAATATATATATATATATATTTGTAATTCTTGTACTCATAGCAAAACATCAGGAAAAGTACTGTAAGTCTCAAATTTACTTAAGTTTCATGTATTGGTAGTCATACAGAACAGTCATTACATGATTAAACAACTTCGTTATGAAGATAACACTGCTAATTGTTTTGAAAGATTGGATACCAGTGTTGTCAGTAAGCCTGACCTATGTATAGAAGTGGATCAGATCCAGTGTTTACTATCCAGTGATTCATGGCACAGAACATCCCCCTTACGCCCAGCTTCCCTATCCTCACAGAGAAAACAGTTTGAACCATCATGTACTCTGCTAGGAATTTCACACAAAACTTGATTTGACAACTAAATGTACAAACTAATGTAATTAATTCATGAAGATTTTCTTTAATTAAATAGATCAGCAGGTCAAAACTCTGGCCTCAGTGAAGTCACTCAAGTTTTGCTGCTGACTTTCACAAGTCCATTAGCCCCATCAAATGATAAGCAATTGTAGTATTAAAAAAGCTCATCTTTTTAGACAATGTTGTCCTCTTTGCTGATGTATTTCCATCATCCCTCCAAAAGTCTCAGCAAATACCAATGAAAAGAATATTTAGTCAAGGAAAACTTAGAAAATTATAATTAATATGTTTTGGTAACTCCTAAAATTTTTCTTTTTCCTTCTTTTTAAGACTTTCTGTATCCAAATGTATAGAATCACAGAGAACATGAACTTGAATAGGTTTGAAATAATACCACTGGGAAGTTAAGAAACCATACATCATAGAAATCATACATCACAGAATACAGCTTACAATTAAGTGTACTTTTTATGGTAAGCATTTGTTTTAGGATACAGTCAATGCTTCTACAATGGCATTATTCTTGGCAATAATTAACAACAACGTCATAAATGGCATTATTGCTTCTACAATGGCATTAAATCATTATTCAGCAAATATTCCTATTACATGACAGAGTGGATTTTTTTAAATACATGTCTTCAGAATAAAAACTTCTGATATAATACATACTTGTAATAAGCCATATGATGGTTCATCAAAGAGATTTTCAAAAGACTGAGACAGTGACTTCTGAGTCTTCACAAGAAGAACCCGTTCATCATGTGGAGACCTGCAATAAAATTAAAAAAGAGTGTCTGGGTGCTACCAGTTTTTTATTCTATGAAGTTTTCAAAACATTCACTGGCTTTTTAAAGTCACATTTCAGGCTTCATAGGAAAAAAAAAAAAAAATTTGATGCAAGATCATTCTTGGTTCTTGGCACAAGCTAACAAACTAATGCTACACAAAACAGGACTTCCATTTTCCAAAAGATCTGTAACTTCTATGTTAATTTTTAATTGTACTCTTTCATTCCTTGAAAAATGAAACTTCAGAAATTTTTTTTGAGAAATTATTCTGGAAGATAATGTAATTTACAGGCAGATGAAAACAGTACCAACAAAGGTAGTGGAACCTCCTAAGAGTGGCTGCTCTTAGTAATTAATCTGTTCTTTAAATCTCACACCTACTTCCCCTGCAACATCACATTTTGTCCCCTTCTTCAGCACAGGCACCCCATTACTTCCTTCAGCAGCTGCTGAATCACCAATTTACTGCTCAGTAGGTGACAGAAGACATAACAGTTCAGAAAGTGGGCTGACATTCAAGCCGTGGAGTTTGTATCTAGGCAGGAGAAAGCCAAGCACTTTGCCATCTGACCTAATCCATTGCACACATTTATATTTATAACACACCTCTCTACTGTTCCCTCACAAAGTTTAAATCCACTGTTTTTTAAATCCACTTTCTAGTCTTTGAAAGAAAAAATTACTTCTCTTTTTATTAGCACCTGCATCATCTACCATGTTATTAAAGTCAAAGATAAGAACTTTAATAAGCCTTATCTCTTTCCCATTCCAACAGGACAGGACACTGTTAACACTGACGGATATGAAATGCAACAAGAGATCTTATTTTGAGACAGCCAGACATCACAGTCATAGTTCTGAGGCAGCAACAGTTAATGAAGCTCAACTGGCTTTTTCTAAAAAGCAGGACAAGGGCAAAGGCTGAGTCATGTATTAAGTTTTCCTTAACTGAAAGAGTGAAAACTTTGTACTTTTAATTAAACACATTTTCTGGACAGTCAGGTGGGCATCAACATCCACTATAGGTATTGTCCAAAAATTTGTGTGCTAGACAATTTCTTAAACTTACTCATAGTCCTGCCACTTAGAAAGTGTCACCTGTGCACACAGTATTTTCTCAATATTAGCCTGGTCCGACCAAACTAGGAGGTCCATAATCCTCAGGGCAAAAAATTACAACTATTTTGTGCGAATTTAGCTGCTTCACACTGATTTCAGCAATGATGTGATATTTTATAAAAGATGGTATTAGAGAAGGGCAAAATCTTTTGAGGTAATAGGAACATAAGAAAATACCTGTGACATAAAGATAATTTAGAGATAAGCTAAAATTTCTGCCTTAATATCAATATCCCATGTATTCTAAAACAGAAGTTGGGATAACAAGTAATTACACTGCCAAGTATTTGCTTGTGGCATCCAAGCAGCTGAGTAAACATATTTTTCCTGAATGAGGTTGTGAGATTACATACATTATGTACTAAAGAATGAATAACCACTAGGAAACAAGAGAAACAGATTGACTCTGTCATTTCCATAATTTGGATGGCCATTTTGTTATTTTCTCTTTCCTTAGAAAAAATAATCATCATAATTCATGACTAGATGACAGAAGAGAATTTGGTGGCAGAAGCAGACCTTAACTGAATAAGAAAACTAAAGCTGGAAGTTTCTGCTCAGGTCAATGCCTAAAGTCATCCAAATTTAATTTCCATAGATGCCACTGCTTTTTGCTTTAAAGTTGCTGAAGTATCTGTCCTTGCATTCATTTATGCTTACAACTGTTCAAGATGACAATACCAAGCAGCACAGCATGTCCTGCAAGCCTGAACATCACCTCAAGTTTTGCTGTCTTATCCTAGCAATTATTCAGAAAATTTGAAATATGCTGCTGCACAGGCAACAGATCACACAGATCTGGTATAAAGCTTCCTGTGACTCACCATATAACACAGGTGTGTTTTCAGTGTTTGCTGTATCAGTTGTCCCCAAAACGTACTCCAGCCTACCAGCTAAAACAGAGCTGTAAACAGAGCAGTATGCTCAAAGGGAGGGAGGGGGACAGCAGGACAACGTTTCCCTATACCTGCAGAAGTTGTGAAATTATGAAACTAAATGAAAGCATGTTTAAGGAAGGACTCTGTGGGAATCTAGAGAAAAAACTCCTCAGGACTTAAGATGAAGTTGCCATTCAGGATTTTCTAATCTACAGTTGTACTGAGAATATTCCTATTTACAAGTTCATCTTGTCCCCTTAATAGCCTCTCCTTTGGTCTTCCTGACTTTTCCCCTTAAAAAGCTGACATACAATGCTACAGCCATTGCCATTCCACCAACTGGCCACACTGACCATACTCCCTTCTCGAAGCAGCTGAAAACTTCTGATTATCACAAACCCTAATACCATGTCTTGAAACTGTCAAAGCCTTCCACAAATCAGTTCAACAAATATACACCACTCATGTCCTACTGGCTTGTTCTCCAGCCAAGTGTTCCTCAGTATTACTCAGCATCAGCCTGCCCTACTTGTTGGGAGAAGAGCTCTCTGTAAGGATTCCCACAGCCATTTCACTATCCACCTTCAAATCTGCCATCAGACTATTCTGTTGCAAGTGACAACAGCAAAAGGCTTTTGAAAATAGAACATATTACACTGATATTACACCTGCTATAGGTATACATGCCACATCTCATTTATTTCTTCATATTCTATCTAACCTTATTAACCTGTTGCCTTCCTAAATTATATTTATGCCTACATGATGAGAGCAGAAAATTGTATTTTATTCTGCACTTATGCTATGCTGATCAAAAAGGATTTATCCTTGTAAAAAACTTGGAGGTAACATAATATAAATTCACAACAACCCCAAAGTATTTAACACCACAATAGGCTCTTAAATATATTTGCACTCAGAAAGTTGTTTTGTGCAGTAAAGATCAAGTGTGAAACACTAACCACACAAGAAATTACAGGGGAACAGAATCGTGGGAGAAAACATTTATATACCAATTGATTTAGTTGACAGTACTGTAAGTTACCTTGCACACTCATGTAAATATTCATAGATATTTCACCCAAAGGAGCCAATCTCAAATTTTAACACAAATTATCCCATTTTGTAGAAGTGGTTCATGAAGGGTTTAACTTTTACACTGAATGACCATAAGAAGCTTCTGCACCCGCTAGAGGGAGCAACCCAGGCAGTCAGAGCTAATAACACTTTAGATTCTAAAATACTTCATAAACCAATCCAGTAATTTTAAAACTTCAGCTTACATTCCAAATGCATATGTGAAATCAGTTTCAGTCACCTTGAAAACTGATTCTACTAACAGAAAAACAAAGAGAAAAACAATCAGGAAGTATTAATCTGAAATTCATTACATGATTTAAGTAAACCAATAATCTCTATTTTACAGAACTAAGAGAGTTGGCTGATACTTACTCATTCAGCACAACGTGCTTTTCAAGGCATTTAATCAATAGTTTGCTATCTCCACGATGAAAGTGAAGGGCTGGAAGCTTCACATCATCCTTCAGACAGAACACCAAATAAGACCATCCCATGCCTTCTTTGTTTTGTTTGATTGATTTCAGATCTGTCAAACTGAACAGGAATGACCACTTGCTTTCTCCGTTTGCATGAGTCGTAGCATCTTAAAAACAAAATTACCACATGATTTCACTTTAACTTTCAGTGTCAGCAATCATAAATGCATTGTATCTGTCATTGTTCCTAAAGAACAAAGTCAAACACCAGCATTGGTTCTAATAATAAAATGCACACTGTAACTGCTGTTTCCAGATTTCTCTTTGAGCCTCACTGTCTATTGACTTGTAAAACAACAAACAACTCCATCAGACTGCTCCCCTAAAGCTGTACCTGCAGTTGATAGGAAAAGGTTTTTCACCCAGACAGTGGCTGGGCACTGGAACAGGCTCCCCAGGGAAGTGGTCATGGCATTAAGCTTAACAAGAGCTCAAAAAGCATTTGGACAACACTCGCAGGCACATGGTGTGATTCTTGGGGCTGTCTTGTGCAGGGCTGGGAGTTGGACTTCAATGATCCCTGTGGGTCACTTGCAACTCAGGATATTCTATGATCCCACAACAGAAGTGACCAAGCAGTTAAATGTACAGCTGCTGTATCAAGCAGCAGCAAGCTAAATCCAACCTGCATCTCCACCAGGTAGTGCTACTTACTCTAACTAAAGAGTAATGCACTGATATGCACTACAATCCTGTAACCTACATATTGCCCACAGCCATGTGTTGTGTAAGGCTCCTACCAAAGCAAGGGCAAAGGAATTGGAAATCTGCCCCTCACCCTTTCCTCCCACACTGTGCAAGCTTGTATACATTCTGTGCAAGACTGTATATATTCAAGGAGAAGGGATTAAAGTTCACTTTACCAGAGGACACAAAATTGCCAGCATACCTAGAAGGAATCTGGGACACCCCCTGGCCTGCTCCCATCAAATTACAGCAATTGAAAATAACCAAGAAGTGGCAAAGAACATAATCCAAGTCAGTAGGGCTCAGTGACACTCACTGTGGATATAGACATGCTCTGATGACTGGAGATGAAAAATCAATACAAACTAGTGATGTGGTAAACTACCTTTACCCAACAAAGATGCTGTGTGTATGCATGTATGTGTATAGAAAGCAAGAACTGTGCTTTACCCAAAAACATTCTTAATCTGACATCCAAACCCTGCACTCATACATGACAGAGATGACATTTAAAACCAATATAAAGATGATAAAACAAGAACAATAGTCCCCAGTTATAGCCTGTGAAATAATACATGGAAAACAAATATTATAATAAAACCACTATGGGAGAATCAGACAAAAGAGATTACTTGAGAATCACTGTTCTTTCTCCACAACTCGTTTTTCAAGATCTCTACTGAGACTCTATAACAAAAATGGTGTAGCTATAGAATTATTTTGCCCAAGCAAAAAAGACCATATAAAAGACCCATGTACCTCATAATTGTACATTCCATCTCCCCCTGCTGCTGCAGTATGGAAAGGCGTTTGAGTAGTAAACCACTTGTTTTTCCATTTTCATTTCTAACATGACACCTAGTTTAAATTCCATTTTTTTTCAAAGAATGCAAGCCCAATGCAGATAAAACTGCTACTACATGTAATGATGAATCAAAAAGTTAGATTTAGTGTTCATTTTCAATACAATTTAAAGAAAAAAATAGAGGCAGGTGACGGTTATTCCATTTGTGAATTTTTTTTCCACACCCAGAGATTCAGCTCTTAGAACAAGTGAATCCCAGCTTTTCAAGTCCTAATAAAATCCATTTTACTGTACCTAGAAAACAATTCTTCAGTTACAAGTTACCATCATGGAAGAAAACCAAAACACCCTACAAACAAAAAAGCCCTCCATACTTATTTTTTAAGTACCTCCATTTGAATGAGGTTTCTTCTTAAAAGAGACTGTGGTGACCATGTCCCATTCTGCTTCATAACTACTTGGACGGTCTGCTCGGGAACATTTTTCTTTAGGAGTTTGAGTCCATTCCACAACAGAACTGGAATCCTGAGAAAAACAACCAAAGCAACTATCAAAAAACACAAGGCATAAAAATTGACCTAGTTTCTCAGATTCAACATGAAGAATCAGCATCTTTATTTTGTAGAGTAAAAGAAAATGTACTGAAATCCTCAGAAACATGATACAGTTCAACACAGGAAATTTGGACTTATGACTAAGACTGTATGGATTTACGTAATAAATTCCAACATACTAAATTATCCTTGCCTCTCTTGAAAACTCTGTGAACATAACAAACTTTTCATTTAAGTGTAAAACTTCCATCTTTTTTATTTAGTCACATCCTCTTAATACTGCTTAAACACCACATATCACTGCATCTCGGAACCCCCAAGGATTTCTATTTTTATTTTGCATTGGAACAGCACCTCTCACTTTTGTGTCTAACTATGAAGAATGAATCACCAAACTACAACACAGCAGATGCCAAGGGACTGGTGACTGTGGTACACTTACACTTGTTTGGTCTTTACTAATCATAGTTAATCCCCTACTATTTTGTGAACCAAGAAAAAACTAAGTACAGTCAACCTACACATGTCTCCTAATAACCTGAACAGGACTGCAGTCTGCAAATAAGATTCCTACATGTAGCTATTAATACCAATGATAAGTAAGTTTTGCTTCCAGTTATAAGATCACCCACGCATTAGTTAACACAAAATCTCTGGAGAAACGGAATGAAGAACACTGATAACTAACAAACCTTTCCAGCACAGAGGATATTAGAAGTATCCAAAGTCTCATCCAGTGGTCTCCAGTCTACTACTACTTCATTTTCCTACAATACAAACGATGACAAAAAATTCAACATTACGCAACAAAATACCTATTGCTATATATAGTCATGGTGTGATTACAGTACAACTTACGTATACATATCAATTATGTGGACAATGTCAAACACAATGTAGTATTTGTTCATTTACAAAATTCTATACTTAAAAAGGTATTTATGATTTGCCAAACTTAATATATGCTTTGCTGACAAATATACAAAGTCTGTAACTGTACTATGCAAATACCTTTTCTATGACACGCAGTATTCCTGCAATTAAGCTGTCCTGGTCATCGTTTTTTCCACAGGAGGAGTGAATGAAAACTCCTTCTTGCTCATATACGACCTATAACAAAATGAGTAATGAAATTAGAAAACCCAAGGTTTTAAAATCATTAAAATAGTTTATTTTCCTATGGTACTAATTATCACTTTGACTCGCCTACAGAAGTTGAAATGAACACCTCTATCTTGTTAGGGGTTTTGTTACAAAGAGACCAAGACCCAAGTCTTTCACTTACTAAAGTCAAGAAACAATGGAAAATGGAACTTGTCAAACTTACCCTCTAAGCAACATACTGACTCCTACTACTTTGTCAGAACACCACAAGAAAACACTTTCAATACCTAGTACTTTTTAACAGGCACAGGTTCAATGGAAGTACTACACAGCTTTTAAAACATTAAAAGGCTTTCTCATACAGTCTAGCTTTTTGCCACCTGCCATTAAGCATGGAATTCTAAAATGTAATTGTAATTGAATTAATAAATAATAAAATTGAATTATAATTTCAACAGAATTGAAATTATAAAATTAAATTAAAAATGGACCAAATAGTGTAAAAATATGAACTCCAGAGAAATAAAAAAATTGAACCCTGAATTAAAAGCTTAACCCTATATTCAGGGCCAGTGGCAAAGATTCCATCTAAAAGGAAGAGTATATAACAGTTGGATAAGAAAGCCTTGTAGGAGTGCACACAGTCCACATAACTTTTCCATTTAAGCATTTGCCAAACTCTTCACAGTATTCTGATCATGCTCATAAAAAAAAAGAAAAGAAAATCAGAGAACTCTTGGCTGTCAGAATTCAGCAGGCATTTCAAAGCTACATACACATACTCTTAAAAGCTCTATAAATATTGTAAATGGGTTCTATTTTACACAGCTCTAAGAGTAAAAAGTCCCTTAGATTTTGTGGAAGTTAAATAAATCAAATAGTAACAGTAATTTTTTCAGAACCATTTTCATTTTCACACCAAGATGTGAACACTGCTTTAAGAAACACATATTTTTAAAGGCAAAGCCTAGCAATCCTTAACTATTCAGAGACAGATATTGTATCTCTTTCGTTCTAAAATATCACTAACTCTTATTCTCATTTGTCAGCTTTTTAAAATCATTACATTTGCAGTCAGACCAGTAAACTAAAAGGTTAGGTGTGTAAGCCCAACTAGCCAGATGAGAAAACATGGCTTAAAAAGAGCAATAAAATCCACTTAATGCGTCCTTTCTGTTCTAGTTTTACAACAATTTCTCTTCCTTTTACATAAGCAAGAAATTTCAGAAGTATCCTGTTAAACCACAGAAATATCACTCAAAAGAAATCTCTAAAGGTCACTTACTATATCTCCCTCTTGAAGGATTATTATCATAATTACATTTCAAATATTGGAAGTCTTCTTTCCTGTTCTCTATTACACCTGTTTTCTCTTTCCTATCCAAAAAGATCCTCCCTCTATTTCTACCATCTGTTTTCAAATTCAGTCTCTGTTCAAACAAGGCAACCTTGAAATTTATTTTAATTTTACCTTCTAGCTATGTGGACCTGATCTATCCCAAAAATTAGTCAGCAATACGAACCAGTTATCAACCACTGGAACAACTACTCCAGAAAAATAAAAAATCTACTTGAATCAGAGTCATACTGGTAAAATGCACTTCTGCCAATAATCTCAGTAAGTATCACAAAATATACCTTCTCAGTCTAGAAGGTATGCAATCTAATTACTGTTTTTATTATTTTCTGTCTATTAATCTCTCAGAAGTACAAATGTTTCCATCCATTGGAAAAGAAAAGTGTTCCAAATGCCACAGTTTGTCATGAAACTGAAAAATCCTACATTGCTCTTCATAACAGCTTCAGCTCCCTGCATGGTGCTCCACCAAAACAGGTGATAAAATCAAAGAACATGCTCAGAATGTTCATGCTCAGAACTTCAGAGGTATTTGTAAAACACCATATTTGTCACATAGCACCTTATTCCCCTCATACTGTTACTCAAGAGAAAATGTTCTCCAAGTTTGAAAGGCCGGAAGGCCAAGCTGCTGGGATTTTTCTTTTCCAGTAACAAGTGCAACCTATTTATTTTTCTAACTGTTAACTGGAGTCTAGCAGACACAATAATGTAAGTAATTTGAAGAAAGAGATAACATTGATCATACAAAAGAATATGCAGATGTTTTTCACAGTTAATCCCACCGCAAAACATTTTGGAAGTTACCATCTTGAATTCTTGAAAATACTGAGCCGCTCTGTTCAGCAGTACGTTGTAAGGTAACTCCATAACTGCATTTGAACAAACTGAGTTTGAAAATGTAATTCTATAGTGGTAGCACCTGAAAATTATAGTGGTAGCACCAGCCACATTGGGCGGCTATATTTCACACAGCATTCTTAGTAAGCCGAAAATTCAAAAATGCTATTAAGTATTCTTACACTAAAATGTAGCTTGTTACAGATTTTTGTTTTCCAGTTATTGCAACACTGGCAAGCTATCCAAAGTCAATTTAAAGATGAAAAGTAACTTGTACAATTAAAGTACCAAAGTGAAAGACAGTATACCACTAGATAGGTTTGAATAAAACCCCATCCATCAGAAGACAACTACTACTACATTGTGTAGCTCAATCTCACACATCTTTATGCTTTTTGTATTTCAAGACAGGAAAACACACTACTGGCTCACCTTGGGTTTGTACTATTCATTATTTTACATATTCATCATGGGCTCTTCTACAAAGGTGAGGAGTAGGAAGAGTCAAGCTCAACCTTTCATTTTCTTTTCATATGATTAGAGCCATCACTATTCCCTTAAGTCTACACAAAATCAATAAGCCCACCATGAAAAAAAGACAAGTTACTGTAAGTGCACACCACAGGTGACCAGGTAAGTTGACATGATTTTAATAAAAACCCAAAAGTATCCCTCATCCCAGTACTACAGCCCTTCCGCCCGTCCAGCTAATAAGAACTCTGTGCTCTACACAGTCTATCCACTGGTTCCTGAAACAGAACCTCAGGGAAGAAAAGCTGCACGTGTTGCTCAGATGCTTGAAGCCAGAACAGCTGTCCAGCAATGACAAGGCCTCACTACAGATTTAAAAAGTGATTTTTCTGTTTTCTTCTATACCTGTTTGCAAACATCTACTGAACTCTCCACAGAGATGCATATTTCAAAGGTTTAAATGTTATTACCTACATGAAAGCCAGACTCTGCTGGTTCCACAACAAAAACACAAATGAAAAAAGAAGAGTGTTTATCAAAAGCACACACCAATACAATCAAAGCAAATGAAGATGTAGTGTGACAGGAGCTGAACAACTTTGAAAATTATTTGATTTCAAATAAATTTTAATTATATCTTGTGGCTGTACATTGGAATTACTGAAAGATTTTCAGACATTTTACTAGCTTAAAGCTAGCTCTGTGCAGAACAGATTTAACCACCCATGGTATTCTTAAGTTCAAATCATAAGCATTACTTAAGGCAACTTAAGACTGTAAAAGCATTCAGCTGGCAACTTTTTTCTCTGAAAAAATGATGGAGACAGTAGGAAAAAAGTTTGTATTATTTAAGTATTACTTTTAATAATCCTAAAGTTTCAAGTTTGAAATAAGATATACCCAAGAAGCTTATGTTCATAAGTCTTTCCTGCTTGTCAAGAAGTCCATGCTGGCAGCTTGCATTCACAATTCACACCATATTTATTTTTCCAGTTCTACTGAATGAAATCTAGACCCATTGCCTGTCTGTTTCAGAGCCCCACCAAAAGCTAAAACTCAATATAAGTTTCCAAGCGCTGCTGAGCCACCTTGACCTGTTTCTTTTTTTTCCATAGGTGCTACAGAGGTCAAAGGCAAATTCACAATTCAATCTGATCAGTCTTTGAAAGCACCGTGCCACACAGAGACAACACCTGCTCTAACTCATATACTGACCAAAGGTCTGTAAAAACAGGGAACCACAGCAGAAAATTCAGGAAAGCTGCACAAAGAAATAATTGTCTACCCACCTACTACGAAAAAACAGACAGAAGCAGCAGGATGTAGGCTCAGTTTACATGTCATGGCATATACTAGTTAAGGTTCTGGAAAACTGTTCAAGTATTTATAGTCTGTGTCCAGCAAAAAAAATAGCTTTCTTAAGTCCCACCCTTGCCTCAGTAACATTTTCTGAGAAATAAATTGTATCACTGTTAACACCATAAGCACACAGCATGGACAATGCATATCTCCATATTTCTACTGCACTGCTTACAGTGAGCAGCCAACAGGCACTGTTTGTAGCTTTTTATTGCCAAAGACATACATGAGCAGAAGGCCTTTGGCATGCCACACCAACAATTACAATATAAGCCAGAACACAAGCAAAGCCTTGTGATTTAATGTTTGCCATTTGATAGCAATTTACAGCCCTGTGCTACCAGCTAGTGAAAGATGACAGCATTGCACCCTAAGACAATGAAGTATAGATAACAAATAAAAGGAGAGCTAAGATCTGGGGCTACCACAGAACAGGATGGTTCTGCCATCCTCACCCATGTATTTTCCACCCTGCCTGTGCTGAGCACCTAAGTATCAGCTGTCACCATGTGCATTGACTATTCGTATCTTGTGACTCCTGTTCCTAGGTGTGTCATAAACCAACAACCAAACACAGGACACTTGAGAGAAAGGAGGAGCACTGCAGCTCTCCCAGCTAGTTTGTCCCATGTTTCAGATACTTCATACTCTCACCCTGTGTTCTTGGAGAGTGTGTTCCACTCACTCCCCTTCTCTGCCAGAGAGTACAGCTCAAGGCCAGCATTGCTCTGCCAAGATGCCATCCAGTTTCTCATTACAGACACAGCTTGAAGCACTTACATCATGAATCAGCCACTGCTCTGGAGTCAGTAAATAACTGTGGAACTGTGTAAATACTGACATCAACAACTTTCAATAGCAGTTACTTCATTTTTGCCTTATATTAGAGAATCAGGTAAAGGACATCACCAAGGATTCACCAGGTGAAGCAGCAAGCAGTCTGTTCATAAGAAAGTAACTGACCAAAAAAGTCTGAATGCTCTGCAGACTTCAAACTAAGGAAAAATTAGTCTGTCCACAAACATTAACAACAGATATAGCAGCTGTGCAGCACCTTATTTTCAGATTCTGATGGAAAGGAAACAGAACAAAAGACGCACTACTGTAAGGAAACAGTTACAGGCAAGTGAAAAATAACTTTTCTGACAGCCCATGTGTCAACTGGTAATTTGAGAAAGATCTAACAGCCCATGTGCTCAAGATACTCCGAACTCCAAGAACATTAAAAAAAAAAAATCGTTACTGTCTTTAGACCAGCTTCAATAATCATCTATATACTGACAGACTAAAATTGAAGTTTGTACTTCTCCCCATACACAACTTTTTAGCTCATTTTCTAACATGGTTTTCTGTTATAAGGGTAAGTTCAGATCCAGTTCTCTGAAATACAGTAAACAAACTGCTATTTGCTAAGCAACAAAAAGAGAGAAAATACACTTGTTTTCATTAAGTATAATATATGTATAATATATAGTTATACCTGTTTGCATAAAGTCAAAAGCTCTGAAAACGGAAGACCTTATTACCAATGTTACTTGCAGGGAAAAGCATCTCTAAGAAAGGGCAAAAAACTGAAGCTCACATTGTTCTAGGGCAGATGGTCATTAATAAAGAATGAGTCACGACTCCAGAACTCAACTGCAATAACTTTTCCTGAACAGAGTTAACCATCCAGACACAGAAAAACACTGATAAGAACCTCCTGAGATACGAAACAAGAAAAAAAAAAAAACAGGACAGAAGTCCAAGTAAAGTAATACATGAGGTCACCAAATTTATAATTCATATCCCATTAACATATGGAGCATGAAATAGCTGAATTCTGAATCTACTGATATTAATGATGCCTGGGAAATTAAAAAAAAATAAAAAAACACCTACAAAAAGCCAAAAAAACAACAAAAAAACCCCCTGCAATAGAGAAAAGTAAGACAAACAGTAAAAATGTAATACAAACCACAACCTTATATGGTTTGCTAAAACAAGATTTTGTGAGAGCTGAAACAATGCAAGTTGTCCCAGCTGCTCAATGTACTGCCACGTGCATTACACTTTGTGTAATATTTTGCAGAACAGAGCACATACATTAAAATACTTTACCTTCATGTGGTAAGATCTGCCACATGAGACTAAAGCACCCCACACACTAATGCCTACTACTCTTCCAGAAAGCTACCACCTGAAACACCTCATTACAACACTGCACAGCCAGAAGGAAAGCCGTAGTTAACTTAGGACATCCACAGCTGTAAAGACACTGAAGTGCAAAACGCCTGAAGTAAGAATGCTGGGTCTGTACCAACCTACACTGCATATATTCCAGCTGGGGTGAAGTTTCATTAGTTTGTGAGCCCTTCCAAAACCCTGCTGCCACTCAAAGCAACAATTTGTGGTCCAATGTGCTCCCGATAGAAAACTAACCCAGACAAAATTAAGCACAGTTGTATGTATTGTTTTATCTTGCTAGATCTAATCACTGACAGAAAAAATGAGTACAGTATCCAAGACAGAAACAGTGTAACACATGGGTGGGGAAATATGGAGAAGGATGGAACTGCTCCTGAGAGCAGTGAAACTTCAAACCAGCCCAGCCACTTCACAAAGTTTGAGAGAACAAAACTGTCATTTTGTTCTCTGTATGATGAGAGACATGGCAAAGAATGTTACTGAATTAGAAGTTGTATTAACAAGTTGCATTAATATTTTGGACATGGCATAACTGAAACGGTTTTGCAATGTCTTAGAAATTTAATCTCAGGCAAACAGGCTTCTTTAAAAGGAACAATGAATACATAGCAAATTTGCAAACAACTAATCCACAATCATTTTAGTATCTCATATAATCCATCATAATGCAGATGCTTTCATGACAAACATCCTGAAGAAGATCCTGATAGAAACCTAAGTGGAAAAGAAAAAACAACCTGAAGAATTAAAATAGTAAATATTAAAATATTTATCTAAAAATTCAAATATTCTCCTTCATCCAATAAACTTCTAGATTAATATTAAATTGGACAAAACCGGAAGAGGAACTTCTCTGTATACATAAAAACTGGATGTGCATAGCTAGAAACAGCTGGAACGGCAGTATGGCTATCTAGATACTTACACACCTAACAGCAGTAAAGCACATAAAAATAAAATTGTAAAAACTCGAGCTGCACAAATTGCCTGCTTCAACAATTAGAGTTGATACAGATATGGTAAGGCGGCACAAAGCAAGATCGCTATGGAATTTTTGTGCTATAGCTAAGTGCACTCCTCAGCACCGTGGGAGAAGCACAGAAGTGGTGTGTTCTCTCATGCCGACATCAGCACGAGCTGTAACAATCACCTCCTGCCCTATGCTGGGAAAGTGAAACCGCAGACTACCACACACCGTCGGACACGACACCGAGATTTTAAATCCTAAATAAAGGATCCACGTGCTCGAGAACATCGCACTGCAAAGCAACGCTTTCAGAACACAGTCATGAAATAAAATTATTTCTACAATAATACAACACAGACACAGCTTGTATCTGTTGGCGGGGGCGGAGGGAAGCAGTGGGTGTTGCCTGTACCTCCGCCTCCTGCGATCTCAGACCCTGTCAAGCGATACTGTTTCGTTCCGGAACTCTCGGCAAGGATCCTCGGCATATAAACATTTTTAAATTACAAATTATCGCACCGACGAGGTTTTGTAGCCACGCCGGGGGCAGGTTTCCGCACACTGCCAGCGCGCAGGCCGGGGTGAAGGCCACTGCCGCCCGTGAGCACCTCTCGGACACGCGGCCACGTAGACGGGACAAGCTCGTTCCTCCCCGCCAGGCCGGGAGCCAGCGCGGCCGCGGGGCTGCCGCAGGGCGGAGAGCGGCCTCCCGCCGCCCCGGGCCGGACCGAGCTGCCGCGGGGCGCTGCCCGGGCGGCAGGTGCGGGAAAGGCCCGAGTCCCGCCCGCCCGCCGCGGCCCCCTCCGGCGCAGAGGGCCCTCGGCCGCCAGCGCCAGGCCGACCGGAGGCCGGGACGGCCCGAGCCCGGAGGGACGGCCCGGGCAGCGACCCCCGCACGGCAGGGGAAAAGGCGCCCGCCCGGCCGCACGGCGGCTCAACCCCCTCCTCCCCGCGACTCCCGCCAGCCGGGGAGACCCAGCGCCGGACACGGCGCGTCCCGCGGCGGGAGAGGCGGAGAGGAAGGAGAGGAAGGAGAGGCCGGCCCGGCCCCGCCGCCGCCCGCCCCCGTTACCTTGCCGCTCGGCGGCGCCGCCATGTTGCCCACGAGTGTTTATGGTGACGTAGCACTCCTCACGTGCTTCCCCGCCGCGCCACAACACGGGCGTCACGGCGGCGGGCGGCGCATGCGCAGGGCGCGGGGCGGGGAAGGCGCGGAGCGGCCTCGGCGGGGCGGGGAGCGAGCGAGCGAGCGAGGGAGGGAGGGGTGCTGAGGGCTGCGGGGTAGGACGGACTGGGCTGTGCTGTGGGACAGGCTGTGCTGTGGGACAGGCTGTGCTGTGCTGTGGGACAGGCTAGGCGCCGCGCTCCTGCCGCTCGGTTTGAATTCCCGGTAGGCACGCAGCCCTCCGCGAGGTTGGCGGCTGCGCAGCGGCGACCGCTCCGCGATAGCGCGCGGGTACGGCGGCGAGGAGGAAAGAGGGGATTGTTCTTTTTTTTTCTTTTTCTTTTTTTTTTTCTTTTTCCTCCCACCCTTAAAGCTTTTTCGGAGCTCCCTGAGATTGCCAGTATAATTTGAGCAATGTTTTATAGGGGATATAAAACACGCGTCAAGCTCTCTCGAGTTATTTTCTTCCCGCTGTTGTCCAGTCATAGAATCAGTTTGGTTGGAAGGACCTTAAAGGTCACCCAGTTCCACCCCCCGGCATGGGCAGGAGCACCTTGCCCTGGCCGGGCTGCTCAGAGCCCCACCCAGCCTGGCGTGGGACACTGCCGGGGATGGACAGCCAGAGCTGCTGTGCAGCCTGTTCAGTGCTGCACCGCCCGGACACGAGAGAGGCTCTTTCTAGTATCTGTTCTAAACCTACCCTCTGCCCGTTTGAAGCCATTCCCCCTTGCCCTACCATTCCATGCCCTTGTAAAAAGTCTCTCTACAGTCTCTCGCAGGCCCCTTTAGGCCCTGGAAGGTGCTTTGAGATCTCACGGTACCCACAGGCTCTGCTAAGCTGCCCCAATACTCATATACCAGATCTTTATTGTTACCGAAAAATACACTGCTTTCGAGATGATGGTTTTCAACACATTATGCATTCAACACATCATGGGAGAAAGGTGGATCTTAATCACGGTGTCATCCAGGTTAGGAAATACTCAGCTTTCATATGTGTACAGATTTGTAAAGTCTGAAAGAATTCTCCAGCAGATATCAATGGATTTTGATTGGACTTCTTTATCTGGAAAAGTATATAATGTGGAGTATTACTTCTAAAAAATTTGCTTTTACTTAACGTCTGCAACATTTGATGCTGCTGAGAGCCATAAATAAAGACAGTTTTTAAGACACTGGTTATATTCCAACTACAGCATAAAATATTTTGAGCAAATAGTATATCCCCAAATATTGTTTATTTGAAACAGACAAATGAGATGCTTGCAGGGAAGTGATTTGCTACTCTGAAAGAGGAAAGGTAATTTGTTGGAGTTTGGGATGGGTTTTGTTTGGGGTTGGGGGTTTTTATTTCTGTCATAAAGTGGTGTAATTATAATTCCCTTCTGACTTCTCGAATTAAAAACCCATTTGGTTAGATTAACACCCATACTGTACTTACCATGGAAAACCAGATTTGCAATTCTCAAGACAAATACTGATTTGCATCAAAGTTGGGAAAGTCTGTTCTGACTCTCTGCATATAAACATGCATAAAGATGAGAAAATTAAATAACACAGAACACAAATTCCTGTAGTAATATCTGGGTCTGGAAAGCTGTATCAGTGTAGCAAAAATGGACACCATAGCTTTGGTGGTCCTTTTCTTTGAATTTATTAAGAGCACAATTGCGTGTTATGGTGAATACAAGGGAGAAGGCTACACATTAAAAATGCATCACCATAAATTAATTGCTTTGAGGGGTGCAATTGTTTTAGCCATCTTCAACATCCACACAGGTTTCATCTCATTTGGTCTCCCATGTGTTCGTTTTCATCCTTTCCTTTTCCTATCCTTTTCCGTTGTTTGTTTCTCCTTGCAATATAATAATGCATTTGTTACACACCCGTCAGTACTCCTATTCCCCTCTGCACTTTCTTTTCATCTCTAACCTCTCTGAAATCTGCAATGAACACTGGAGACTTCCTTTGATTAGCTCAATCACATCCTCTCATTCTGGCCCTTCAATGAAACTGTTTTGTCAAGGTTTCTTTCCTAGGAGAAGCTCAAAATTGAGATTCCCATCTCAGCTTTATTAGCCAAATCACAATCTATAATGGACTCCTTGAAGTCTGCTCTCTTTACTAGCATGATTGCCATCTGCTAGTTCTCCCATCTCTTGGACTTTATCATTAGCATATTTGAATCAAAGCCTCTGTTTGTTTGTAGGAAATTGTGTCAATAAATACATATTTATCTCATGACTCATTGCCATATTTCTACTACAGCCATTAATTCTGATCAAGATTAAAATATCTTTTTATCATGTGCAGGCAGCTAACAGACAAGATGGTTTTACTTTCCTCCAGATTCTCCTGGCACTCATTTCTCTTCAATATCAATATCTATCTGTTTCCAAGGCCCACAGCTTGGCTGATGCCTTAGTCCTAGAGATCTCTCTGAACTCTTTCGTGTTTTACCAAGCTCCCTTGCAGACTTTTTCTAGTACAACAGCATCAAATCATAGCTTTCCCCATCTGTTCACACAGCTAAATATTTTTTGTGTAACATTCTGTTTGCTGACAGTGACCAATACCATTTTGATATGTCCAGAGTGGAATGCTTTTGTCATTCATTTTGTCATTATCCCACCCATATTACTTTAACCCTCTCAACTAACTCCTCCTGTTCATCTATCCACTCTCACCCTTCTGCAGGGCCCAAGATAAAATACCATTCCTCATTCTGAGGACAATTACTACCCACTCTCACTCCCTGCCAAAGGTCTTGCTTCCATCAAGTCAGCTCAGTGCTAGACTTTGCCTGTTAGTTGTAAAGTTTTCACACAAGTTGTGTGGAAAGCTTTTTCCTCAAGCTGGTCTTCGTGGAGCTGTCAACTAAGTAAAGAATTAAAAGATAAATCCCATTTGTATTACTGCTGGACATCAGTTAATTCTTATGTTTCCCAAGTTAATAAGTTTTGCTGGAACATATCACTGGAATACACAGTCCCAAAATATGTGTGGAAATTCTTCAACTTGTCATCTGTTTGAAGCATTAAAATTTAATACATTTGTTTATCTGGCCTTAGGACAACCCCAGTCCTTGGGAATCATCCATATCTCTCACAGATATCAGTTCCAGTAAATTGCATCCCTGAGTTTCAAATTAAGTGACAGTTCTCACACAACAACCAGGCTTGCTCTTTTTGTTCCCCAGGTACGTCTTTCATAGTACTTTAAAGTCAAGCTTGAAACCTGTCAGGCTTAGCAATGATACTTGCCTTTGTGGGATGTGCTCAGTGGAGCTCCCTTCTCCTTCCACAGCACACATAGGAAAGGAGCCTCTGCTCTGTGTTACTTTGGTGAATGAACAACTGGTCCCACAGGACTCCTCTTGGGGCTCTTCTTCTGCTGTGCTGCTCTCAGCATGCCAGTTGCCACTTACCTTGGTGTCAAGGAGGCAGGTATGTTTCAGAGAACTCAGTCCCACAGACCAATTTGCTCCATGAGATATATGACCATTTTCTAGCTATTTGTCTAATCTTCTAGACATCCATCTTGGGCCTTCTCCCTTGTTCTTTAGCAAATTATCATTGTGTATAACAATGTGTATATTGTTACTCAAGAGGAAGAGCAGAATTACCCTTTGGTACCAGGTTGCACAATCAAAGGACTACTGAAAAGTTGAAAGTTTGCAGGAATCTTGAGATCATCTAGTCCAACCCTCCTGCCCAGAGCAGATCACAAATGATTGCCCAGGGCTTTGTAAAGTTTGAGGTTTGTGTATCTTCAAGAATATACACTCCACAACCTCCTCAGCCATGCTGCTTCATGAGTGCTTGGTTGTTTTTGGAGTGGGAAAGATTTTTCTTATGCTTAAATGGAATTTCTTGTATTTCGGTCTGGGTCCATTTTGTCATGTTCTGTCATTGAATACCACTAAAGAGACCAGCTCTGCCTTCTTTATGCCCTCTCATAATGTATTTTTAGACATTGAAAAGATCCTCTGAGCCTTCTAGATGCTGAACAGTCTCACATCTGTCAGCATCTCTTTGTATGCTAGATGGTCCAGTCTGCTAATTGTCTTTGATAGCCCTTCACAGGTCTCACTCCAGGATGTCAGTGTCTCCATTGTACCAGGGAGCATAGCACTAGACCCAGCATTACAAGTGTCTCACCAGGGCTAAGGGAAGTATCATCACCCCTCAGCCTGCTGGCAGTGCTCCTCCTGGTGCAGCCCAGAATGGCTTCCTTTTCTGGCTCCTCACTGACTTGTTGTGCACTGTTGTTGACACTCAGATACTTTAGTGCAAAGCTACTCTCCAGCCTACATTATTGGTGCATTATATAATTTCACTTTACAAACCTGAATGCCACACAACAGCAAGTTCCATAGGCTGACACAGTGCTAGCAGGTTCCTCTCCATTCTCCATAAGCCCTTTAAGAAAACAATGGGACAGTCTGTAGCTCTATGCTAAAGTCCAAGCTTTCACACACTACACAGATGGGAATCTAAGGAGGAGGGTGTCTTTTGCCTGGGGGCTCACTCTTCATTGGATTTTAATTAACCATCTGCTCTAATAAGGAATCTTCTGTCACGTAAAGGTAGTCACAGCACGCCAGCCAGCACCGAGTGTGCAGCCAGTGTTCCTGGCTTTCCCGTGGTTTCTGTTGCTGTCACAGCTGCAAGCATAGCTGTTACTGCTGTGCCAGAAGCAGCAGCAGCTGCTATTGTTGTTCACACAGCTATTTCAGCAGAGTTCCAAGATACTTTCCTGTATTCAGAAGAGTCAGCTGCCCACATGCTCAACCACATGAAAACCTGGCCCACACAAGACAAGTGCAGATTCTGTCAAGTCCTTCCATCACAGGCTTAATTTGTACAAACAACCCCACAGTAGAGAAACAAAGACAAACAGTGCCAAAAATGTCTTTCTCTTTGACCTTTTTTTCTCCTCACACGAAATGGATATATTCCAAGCCTTGCTTTGACAGATGCAACCCACAATTTTTCTAGGCTACTCCAGTCTGTCACAGATCACAAGTAGACAGTAAATGGAGTGCTGTCCTGGACTCTGGGTGCAGCAAGACACCCAGGAGATAACTGCAAACTAGGCATTTTGACTTGCTCATATTTTAATCGGTACCAGTCCTCAACATGAATTGCATTGTAAACAATAAAGGATATATTTGAGGATTTAGCTGTGAAATGCTCTTATTTTCCCCATGCAATAGGAAAAAATCTTTTAAAAATCCTCCCATCCTACTCCACAATTAGGAGAGCAGGAGGGAGATCAGGCCCTGACTACCTCCACACAAGTCAACCAAGAAAGCTTCTGTGGTACTGACCTAGAGTCAGCCTTTCCATTTTATCATTAGTTTGCTCTTTTATATAATTATGGGCCATACCATTTAAGGTTTCTCAGACTAATACCTAGAGACAGGGTTGGGAACAGCACAGCCACTCCAAGCAGGCAGTATGTAAATATGATTTAAAGGGCAAAAGAGGACTAAAGCACCTGGATTAAAGCTGCACTGTGCCATCTGCTCTCAAGGCAAGAGCTCCTTAGGCACCCTGGCCTAATTTATTTGCCAGTAAAAATGTAGCCTCTGGGACCAATTGGGATCTTCTCTATTCACCAATTGTTTCTACCTCAAAGCAGAAACAGAGATGAAGATACAACAGCCTTTCTAACCTGTTTCTCCAAGAAAACAAAAAAACCCACTAACCTGCACAAGTAGACCATGCAGATAGAGTCATGTTCCATGCTTAGCTGCCTTCTGCCACAAGGTTAGACAAGAATGGGGACAAACAAGCTAAGGACACATAAACCAAAATTAAAAGGAAGGAAATGCCACTGCCCAGTTTTTAGAGTGTGAAGGCGGGGAGATGTAACAAGTCATGAAGGCAGTATGCTGAATTATGAGCTTTCTTGAAGCATTTGCACTGTCACATTTTGTATATCTTTAAGGACAGCTGTGAGTTCATGTTTGTGAACTTGATTTTTTTTAATCTGTGTATCAATACAATTCCAGAATATGAATCAACCCAAAACATACAGGAGTTGTCACATAAGAAAACATTATGGTTGATGTAACTGACCATCACTTTATAACAGCTTTGTTCTCTCAGCAGGACATGAAATCGTGGGGGGTTTTAAATATAAAAGAAGCAGAGCAGATACTAACATGAATGCTCTGCATTTATCGTGCAATAAGAAATTAATGATTGCATCAGCCTCCACAGAGGGTAGTTGGAAGCTATCCGAGAGTGATGACTAAACAGAATCTGATCTGTTGTTTGCCGATTGGCACAGGAATATTACCAGAGCTAGGAATGCAGAGGGAAAGACAAATGGTTGTAACCCTATGACTTCCACATTTACATCATAATACCACCAAACAACATTTCCTGGAAAGAGCAGAAAACTAACAGAACAATTGTTTTAGGGTGAGGACAGTCAGTGTTTACTTCCTGATGATAATTTGCCACCATAACCCACTTCAGAGATCGCTCCATTTCCCATACAGGCTGAAATCCCTAAGTCTCTGAAAAACGATGGGTGTACATGGTGCTAAGCACTGCAGTATTCACATGCAGAAAGGATTCCTTGGAGGCACCTTGACTGGAGTAATTTTAAGCCTCAATCAAACTTCAGGATGGGCACATCTTACAGTTGAGGACTGTTTTGCAATTACTCTATGTCACAAAACAGTGGGAGAGTAGATGGACTTCAGAGGTGTATCAGATACTCTGCTGCCTCTTGCAATTTGAAATATTCACCATAGGACTCTGAATGCAGGGTGTTAACTACACACAGTAGACTTGCTCTTCACCACTTATAGCCCCTTCAATGAAATGCTGACAGACTTTAGAAAGATTAAACCTGTGAAGCAACTACATTTACTCTAAAAAGCTCTGAATTTTAGTTTCTTGGAAAAAAACCCAACTCATTTAACTAAAATTTACACCCTTTTAAAGGGAGGTTGTAAAGTCTCTGTTACTGGAGATACTCAAGAACTGCCTGGACAATTCCATGTAATATCCTCTAGGATGACCCTGCTTGAAGAGGGAGGCTGGACCAGATGACCCACTATGGTCCTTTCCAACCATGCAGTGAATCTGGGACATGAAGGTAGTACAATACAGTTGCTGACTTTTTAGAACTGCAAGTGAAAGGGCTAAGAACAGCCCAAGCAGAAACATGCAAATTGCTCTCATCTTGCTGTGCTTTTCCTGTTGCTTGCTGTTTTCACTCACAATGTCCACCTAGTTCAAATCCACAGCATCAGCCCCGCAGCAGTTTTCACTAGGGAAACATGACCAAGTGTTCATGGTGGAGGCAGGATATCAGGAGGTTACAGACACATGGTCGGTGGAAAATTCCCACCTTAGCCTTGGTGCCACGTTTGACTTTGTTCTGCTGCACACAGGCAGCAGCCTGAGGCTATTGTTAAACATAAACGTGGTTCAACAGCAACTGCTCCTGCCTCTGTTCTGAGATGCCAGAGACCAGTGCTGAGAATCAAAGCTGTATTTTACTGGGGATACACTCACACTACAGTCTCTGGGGTATATGCTAGCATAATTTAGAGCAACCTCAGTGAACCTGGTTTGATATCTTAAAGCCATCTTTTGTCACATCATACTCTGGTGGGTTCAGAAATATTATATGTGTAACATAAAACATCTGTGGTCTCAGTCACTGACCCCAAGTTCCAGCAACTTTCAGGGCCACTTTATTAGGGACAGACATCAAGTTTCAAATTCTGTAACCTTCTGTAAAAGAAAGTGATGTTTTCTTTCTGTATTGGTTTTCAGTACACTTTTTTCTCCTTATTGATTCATTTCCATGCGTTGTCACTTTTAGTGTCAGGCATTGATAACCAGCAGTCATTATAAAAATATCTTGTTTTTATAGCTGATTTACCATTTGGTATTAATTTATCACAGAGCTATCTTTCTGTAAATGCACTGGCATATAAAATGTATCAAGATGTATTTAAGAACTCCAGCTGCAAAAATGCACTGAGAAAGGTAACATTCATGAAGCCTCTGCCAGATATTTTTTGTTTTTACAAAATTTTTATTCACAAATGCCAAATAGAATATTCCGACAACATTTGACAATGTTGTTACCTGACACTAAAAATGCTGCATCCTTTTCAGCACTGGCTTTTGCCCTGCTAATGTCTTCTTTATATTTGACTGAGACTGATAAGCTCAATGAGCTTATCTGATGAGAAAAATCCAGTAAGACCATCATTATAATGCCTGTATGATCAAATAGCACTGACAGCACTTAAAAGATTTAGGTATCACATGCTTTTCTCTTCTCTTTTTACTAAAACAAGCTTGATTAGGCAGTTTTAAATTTCCTGTTCTGAAAGAGAAAATACTTGTTCTCCTCCACTGCAAGTCCCAAATTTGTTTACTTTTCAGAATGGAGTGATGGCTACCTTGAAGAAGGGCCTGCAATTTAATGGCTTCAACAATTTAAAAGCATGAGTATGGATCTGTCACAGAATATCAACTATTTGCAACAGATGAGGAAGTAGTTCTTGGTCTCTTGGATCCTCTCAACTGGGATTTCTTATAAGGCACTTCCAATATCCAAGAATCAGGAGTCAGATACAGAGGTGGCAAGGACTCAGCATTAAACTTTCAATATCCTCTCTTCACTGTTTTGGAGATGGGGTATGACCAATTGTTAGGGAAAACTGCTGTAAAACTGCTACTCATCATCCTTGCTTGTCATGCTTTCAAATTGAACATCTTTTGGGTAACCTACAATGATGAATTAAAACCCCTTGAAGGAATGGGTGAGACTAGATACACAGAAAAAATTACTTGTCAAGATATAAGAAAAGCTCCTCTTGAGGAAAAGAATGTTCTCAAACTGAGAGGAACTGGGTATTACTGGGTATTATTGAGAGGAACTGGGTATTACTGGCCTCTCACCGCCTAGAAGAGCTAGAGAAGCAAGGAGAGAACGTGCACTTCCTTTCTTGCACAGCACCCAAAGTTTGCTTTAGCAGTAATTTAGCAACAAGGATTAATGCAGCCGAGAAGCAGGAACAGAAGCCCTCTTTTCACAGTGACCCTGCAGCTGCATCAGGTCCATGCTACTCACCTGAGTGCACAAAGCAGTGGAAATAGACTGCGAACATAGTTGTTTTAATCTAGCTTTCAACATCCTGGTATCGAATAAACATCACCTAAGCTCTAAACCAGCCAGTGGAATATGAACAAGTATGAAGTTCCTCCCAGCAATCAAACTTCAGTTTATGGCTGTAAAACATGGCAAGCTATTTATGGCTTTTGCCAAGTTAAGCAAACCTAAGTCTTAAAAAAAAAAATTAAGACCAGAGAGATCACCTAAAAATTAGCTTTCATTTTGGAAGTAGAGAAATTTATCATTTTAATCAGATCACAGTAAAAATTTGTCCAAGCCAAACTATTTTATCTTGGACAGAATAATACTTTGTCATAATGGCAACATTTTCATAGACTCTTTTTCAAGCCATCTCAAGACAAAAAGCATTCCAGATTCTCCACAACTCTCAAAATCATCTTCACCTCATTCTGCTCAATACAGGGGCCAATGACAGCTCAAAAAAAAATGCAGGAGCAAAGAACATACATTGTTATTTCACAAAAAAAGCCTAAATTTATTAGACAGCTACATCATTGATTGTATAGGCTTGCCTACATGGAAGGAAAATCCTGATGTTGAGCAGAATCCTCCAAAGAGTAGCAAGTGCCCAGCACAGTTATGAGCTAGTGAGCTAGGTTTGGGACCTTGTTGAGCTTGCACAGCAAGTAGTGCCAAGGATCTTGGTCATCATCTGCAACCCCTTGACACAACTGCAATAAAAGTTATCCTCATAGCATGATATATGTCTGACTTGTCAGGAAAAAGATCCTAGGATCTGATGCAGACTAAGATTAACGAAGTCAGTGACATGTAAATAGTTCCTAAATATTCTAATAAGTTTTAAGTACGTTAGTATTGTGCCCGAAAGCCTGCTCAAAGTTAGTTGCATTCTCTTTAATGAAGCAAAAAGGGTATTTCACTGAAGTAAAAACAATCCAGGAAGTGAATTTAGAAATGCTGAATAAGGTACTGCCATTGCTGAGACTTGCTAGCAACTCAAAGAAAAGGTTAACTCAGCATGTCACTCAGCAACCTACTACCAGCACCCTCAGTTTTTCCTGCATTCTTTTTTCTTCCTATTTCTCCTTTTCATTCCACTAAAAGCAGAAAAATCAGAGGTGGCTGGCTCCAGCTCTTATTTCTATACTATCCATATCACTTAACTGCTTTCAGCTTATGGAGATTTCTGACCTGCATTTAAACTCTTTTTTCTGAGAGCATCCAGCATTTTTGGAGAGCTCCATTTGAGATCTAACCACTTTCCATGACTTCATACCATTCCGCAAAGCTTTTTTCATCTGGTTTGGAATCTAAAGTAGAAATGTAATTACCAAATTCTTTTAAGACCTGTAGGCAGAGATACAAGTTAAACACCCAAACAATAAAAGTGGTAGGATGGAAAGGGCTACGGGATACTTTTCAATGTGGTAGGAAGCAAGAATACCTGTGGACACTGTGTGAACACTGAAGAAAAGCATGTAATATGATCAAGGTAACACTCAATTACTTGTCTGCTTCACAAACCATCCCATACAGTTCATCTGGACATTGGATACCCCATTTTGGGATCATGTGCAAGATCACTCCTAAACAGATGAAGTCATCTCCCCCAGTCTTTGCAGCTAGTTATGCTCATTGCCAAGTACTACACATCTGAATTTATGAGTGTCTGTGTGTGAATCAATCTACCCAATCTTTTATAGCTTCTGAACTGAAGTCTAAGTGCAATAAACAGTGTTCATAAATAACTCCTAGCAGAGAGACATACTGTTGCCTTAATGCAGTTGCACTTTGGTTTGTTGGATTTTTTTTCAGCAAGCAATGAAGTTTCATAGGTAGCTTGTGTATTCATAGTAGCAGCATCAAGACTGTGTGCAAGCACTTAAAAATTGTTTTAGAAGGGTATTTGTAGCAAGTTAGACTATTTTATTTTAGTATGTATGTGAGTAATCTTTGTCAAGATATATCCTGAGGAAGTGTGTTCAATGTTGTCTTAAATATGCTTTAGCGGGTGTCTGGCTGATTCTATCTGTCCCACAATAGAGGTACTTTCTAAAGACAGAGAGCCTTGTCTTCTTTCACTTCTCAAAAGAATGAAAAATAGCCTACTTGTTTACAGCCACAGAAGTCTGCAACAAGAAAACAGTTCTCCTTCAGACATACAAACCAGGCAATCTAGATTAGTAACACCAAGCTAGTAACACCAGCTCACTTGAGTAAGATCTTGCTCAAATATACAGAAGAACACAAATAGCTTGGTTTTCCATATCAAGTGCAAAGAACAATCTCAGTATCTTTGACAAAGATGCTTTTTCCTGGAACTGTTGTATTTTGTCTGCTAACAATGAATAGCTGAAATCTTATGTTAATCAGTCTAAACATCACTCTAAACAATTCATCATGTTTTCACCTCTGTCTTGAAAACCAGCTTCCCTGACTTCACGAAGCTATACTTTTGTTAAGTTCTATAATGATACCCTGAAAAACACAGGTTTTAAGTTTAATAAATAATGTCCAACCAAACCACAGCTTAGACAGGAAAGTTTCCAGTGAATATTTTTTATGTTGTAGCTTAAGTAAGAAAAGTAACGAGAATTTATTTTGAAAAATATTTTGCTAATAGCAACCAGAACCTTTTTAGTATTACAAAATTGTAGACTTCTTTATCCCCCTCTAGGTTTTCAGTAGTAATAGTTTTAATTCTGCAATAGACTTCAGGTACTGTAAGAGACTAGTATCAACATGCCTTTGTTAGTTTGGTAATTGCCAGAATTCATATAGGATGCCCCTACCACAGAATACACTAAAAACTCTTTAGCTGCAGGCAGAAAGATACATTCCACACACTACTTCAACTGATTCTAATTGAAGTTGGGCTGTTTGGGGTTTTATTTGCAGAGACAGAGAAGAGTGAATTTGAAAAAAAAAAATTTGAAAACTCCTGAGGAGATTCCATTCTTGAACATCAAGACTTGCCAATTTCATTCTTTGTATCAATACTGTGTCAC
Source organism: Lichenostomus cassidix (assembly GCF_008360975.1). Taxonomy (NCBI): domain Eukaryota; kingdom Metazoa; phylum Chordata; class Aves; order Passeriformes; family Meliphagidae; genus Lichenostomus; species Lichenostomus cassidix. The sequence continues at coordinate 34,917,361 of NC_139480.1, read as the reverse complement.
TTACAAAGCTGATTATCAGATACCAGTGTTAGATCAAACTGACCTGGTTTCCAACTTTGACAAAGCTCACTGTTAGACATGTGAATGTTAACAGTGTTGCTACATATAGACACATAAAATCACGGATTTTAGATTCACACCAAAGCTCTGCACAGCTGAGAAACTTTATCTTCACTAGCATAAACAGACCACCTTTCTCCATCATGCATACAAACATGTCAGAAGAGCACAGCAATGGTAGTCTAAGAAAAAGTATCTACACCACAGTTAAGGCAAAAGGGAAAAAATGCACCAGGAAAAGTCTGTATCAAAGCTAGCTATTATTTCAGAGAAGATAAAAATCAGATTGAAGACAGCACACTTCTCTTACACAGACTAATTCATTACTACTACTCTTTTTGTGTATCAGAACATACCCACACCATTCAGTGCATTCATATGCAATACTAAGTCTACCTTTCAGAAAAAGGAATGCCAAGGATATTCTACTTTGTCATAGACATCACCTTTACTGTTTTTCCAAGCATGACAACTTAAGTAAAAAAGTCAGAGCACAAAACATTTTGAACTTTCAGCTACCACCATTTGTGTTCTTTTGTGATAGTAGTTTACACATTTTTTTCTGAAAACCCTCCTCCTGAAACTTAAGTGGGCTTTCTCAAAATGTTTTACAGGAGAAAGAGCAAGTCAGGAATAAGTTCAATTCTGCCTAGACTCCCCAAAGTTACAGCTACATCTGGCAAGTTTCACATCTTCAATTTAATCACTCCAAATTAGAAGCAGTTCTAGTTAATGCCAATTAATTGTTCACACAAACCCTGCAGGAAAAAAATATGCTCATGAATAGTTTATAATGCTGTCTTTAGAAACAAATGTATTAAAGCAGCTAAAGAGTTTCCCATGCATCTGGTTTACTGGCTACCAGACAGATGAGGGCTTAAGTTGCTTTGACTTTCTGGGGATCTTCTGAGAGGACAAAGTAACTGCAGAGGCAAGGTATGTGCATGCACCAACTGTTTTAGCTGGGAGTCAAACAACAGTCTACAGAAGCATTCTCTTCCAGTAAGGGGATACTCTAAATACTGCTGCTTGCCAGAAATGGATTAAAGAATTGCTGTAGCTATGGATGTACCGAAAACAAAGCTGTTTTCAGGTAGGGGAATAGAATGAGCAATTCAACAATACATATGAAAAGCTTGCATCTTTCACTGACTTATTAACTCCACAATCACTGACAAGACTGATGTACATATTTCTGCACCTGCAACTGTAAAAGCAGATAAAATATTTAATATGTAATTTACAATGTATTTTATCAGCTTGGCATACAGATGAACAGAATATATCAAAGTAGTTGAGTTATAGGCTTGTGGAGGCCCTGCAAAAATATTACTTCAGATATCTGCTAATCAAAAAAAAAAATCAATTTGCATTTTAGAAGTGATACAATTCCATCTACCACAAAATACAAAGAGCTGCAAAAACGTATACCATTCCAACAACAATGTATATAAGTTATTAAATAATGATCTGATTTAAAAGAATATAAATGAAGCCTTTAAGTAGGTCTTTTCTACATGCATATTATTCCTCATTAAAGAAAAATATGTAAAAAGGCCATTGGTAATTGCTTTGTTAACCACTGTAGAAAACGCCAATTCTCTGGTCACAGACGCCACTAGTTTAGCACTTAAGGTCTCTGCAGTGTTACATGTGATTATTTTTAAATACTGTTAATTCTATTACTCCATTGGTAAAGAATGTGTGACTTGGAATATGGCAGTCTTCATATTGAGAGGGCAGTGATGCACAGTTTTATAGTTATCCAGAAGAACAGCACCCTCCACTGCTCTGTACTTGTGGCTCATCATCAATGATCTGTACACCTCGCCTTGCTATTCCTGACTGACTGGAGCCATTGCCTCTTGCTCTTTCATCCACTTGAGCAGTTTCTATCATTCCTGTAAAGAAAGAAGTGTATTAGATGACATTGCACTGCATTTTTACGTAAGACTCTGCTATCTTAATCTATCTGAACTATAGGCACAAAGTTCAGCAAGAGTGGTTCTCCTATTTGTTATGCAGAACTAAGTACTTGGGTATCACATGGCATAGCTTCAAGAACATAAAAATTTTTTTTCTAAAGCACCAAACATTTAGCAGCTCCTGGTAACTAAGGGAGACTTCTGAGATTCTCAAGTGTCCTGGAGTTAGCAACTTCAAAAGCTAGATTTACCCATCCATATCATTAGCACTGTTAAAAAAAAAAAAAACTGAACAAGAAACTCCACCCTGCCAAAAAATCCCCAACCAACCAACTCTTCAGAAATGCGGATGTTTTCCTTAGATTTTTATCACAGAAACACAACTAATAGAGTGACTTGCTTGTGTTACATTTCATCCCACAAACTATGATCTTGACCATTTGTTTAGATTGTTGTGTAAAATTTGCATCATTAAAGCTTTGAGTTTATGATCGGTAATTGACATAATTTAAGAAGATTTTTGAAAGCAGTTGAAACAGAGGACTTGAAGCAAGCAATGGTGAGACCAGTAACATTAATTTTGATTTGGTTTACTACTTAAGCATGGTCAGTGGAACAGCAGTTGGTGTTCCAACAAATGACATATTTTTGGAAAACAGCATGAATTTGCAATATTGTAAGCATCCATTCATCAAGCTTCCAGAGCTGTTACACAAGTGGCTTGAAACAGACTGAAATTAAGTCAGTTTTAAGTAGTAGTTTACACTAAAGCTTTTCTAAATGACCTTAAAAGCATTGCTGAAGCCTAGAGCATTTTATGAATGAGCTCTTTAGCAACAAACTAGATAATACCTACTTTTGCAAAGGTCAAGAAACAGTTCTTCAATTCCTTTGTTCTGTTTAGCTGACGTATGATAATGTTTTGCTCCAACAGATTCAGCATACCTGTAGAAATGCAGATATGGAACTTCATTGTAGTGAAGGACTCAATCTTTCTAAGCCACTTGACATGAAGGAATAAGATGATCACAAGAGGTTTTTTCTGACTTTACAGTTAACCTACACAAGCTGATTTAATACAAAGAAAGGAGTTATGTGTTTAAAACTGCCAGGACTGATGCAACACACTAGATGAAATTCAGAAAATTTCAGAAATTCAGAAATTCCTTCACATGCAACTCTAAAGCTACAGTTTGGTCAGCCAGGATACCCTGTGACTCAGATACTAACAGAACACTCAACAACTGGCACGCATAAGCCAGCAGTGCCTAGCTGGCTGCTGTGTTAACAGCATCACGAGTTTATTACTCCAGCATAATTCTGCAATGACTGTTTCTATTAGTAATTGGCGTGACTTACGTTTCTGCTTCTTGCACTGAAACATGTCTCTCTTTTTCCAAGTCTATTTTGTTACCTGTTGGAAACAAGTTAATCTTTTAAGTCTTTCTACTCCAAAAATACCCAAAAAGAAAACAGACATGTAATCGTGGTACTCCATTTTCCCAAGCTGTCCCAGTAAAGACTTGCTCTTACACAGGTCTCAATTTCAAGCACAATACAATTTTATAATTTCCTTTCACACAAGCATTTACAGGCAATGAAGATGAAGTGCTACTTCATCTTCATCTACTAGAGAGATCAGGACAGCTAAATGCCTCCATATAAGGCACCCAATTCAGCCTTTTGCTTTTCTTTTGTAATTTATTAGCACCTTCCTTGTGCTGCAGAGATAATTTTTATAGAATGTCCACATATCTAATCTCATTAAACTGTTTTAATAATTAGATCAGATTTAAATCCAAACCCAGCATTTGTTGCATTCCATTTGCATTGAAATACCCAAGCTTTAAGACTCACTCCAATCTGCAACTTTAATTATGAGAACAGACAAGCACCTAGTCTATGCCACTGAGAAGTAAAATCCACAAGTTTGAGGATTTGAAAGAAGGATAACATGCTTTTTTTTGTTAAACTACAGTCTTCAGGTGTATGTACCATGCACTTCTGATAGCGCATCATTAAACAACTTACTTTTTCAATCAAGCTCTTATTTTCCTCAATGGGATCAACTGAAACTTTTAGTTCCAGTTTAATTTTAAATACCTAACTTAAGCTTTACCCCTTTACATGCACAAGCTGTCAAAGCAGCATTTCAAAGATGCTATTAATCAAAACAGATGTTTCCAATTCAGTCATGTTGAAAAAGACTTACCTACTATACATAAACAGATTTCATTTCCCAACATTTTTCTTAATTCCTTAACCCAGTTTTTTACCTGCAAAAAAGAACAGAGATTAGTTTGTTTTCACATGATATACTATTAACTTAGGCAATGCAGAACCATCCCATTTCCTTCATCAACCATCTACTCTACACAAGAAGCAAACATGTTTAGAGCAACATAGATGGAAAAATATTCTTTAGATGGATACACATGGCTCTTGCTCAGCAAGTTTTACTTCACAGGTGACATTAAGAGCAAATGACTTAGATAAAATGGTTCAATTACTCCAGAAATATAACTCACCACACTCATGTTAGCCCCACTCCAAAGAACAAAAGTTCACTGCATGGGCCACTTTAGATCAGGCATGAGATCTTTTATCAAGAGGCACTTACTGACAAATCACAAAGGGTTCTTCAAAGATGGACGCATCTGAACTGAATTTTTCAGCTTAGATTATAACAGATGGGACAAGCATGTCAAGTCAGCTGATGGTAAGGTATCTGTTATGCTTTGAAAGTTGTATGATCACTGCACTGCCTTAGAAACTGCTATTTTAAGGGAATAATTGTCAAGAGAGGCAATCACTTCAAGAATCTAAAGTTTGGCTACATGATACAGTTGTACTTCTGCAATAACTTCTGTAAATTAGCCTTTTTCTCTGCACATTTAAGTGTTTTGGTATTACAGGGTTTCACTAAGTAAGGCTCAGCATGAAAAGGCACAAGTTGAAGTATGATTCACAAGTCATCACCATTCTGCAGGTGGGGACAAGTGTTTAACTGCTAGCACAAGTGCTTTACTTGCCCCACACCAGATTTAAATTAAACTGTTGTGGAACTGTACCCTTACTATTTCTATCACTGCTAACCCAAGCCTTGCCCATACAACCAATTTCTTACTTCTGTCCACACAGAAGTCCAACTGGTTTTACCAAAAGCTAGTCAGAGACGACTTGCTTAGACAAGAGTGTCACCAGTTTTCAGCTGAAACATCCTATAGAGTGGTACCATAGATTTGACACAGGGTGGGAAAAACTCACCTGATCAAATTGATCAACTAATATAGCCATAAAATAACTAGCCATCGAATTTCATGTTTTGATGAGGATTTGAAGAACAAATAACTTATCACAGAGAAAATAATTTTCCACTATGACATACTGCAATTTTAGAGTTCTCAAATCTGTAAAAGGTCATGTCACTTAACACATTTTAGTAATTTGGTTTATATAGTGAGGATCAGTATGGCATACCATGAGAACACTACAGGTTTGTGTTTATAGCATGCCACAGGTAACTTGCACAGCTACATTACAGAATATTCTGAGTTGTAAGATCACAAGGATCATGAAGTCCAGCTGTTAAATGATTGGTCCATACAGGGATCAAACCCACAACTTTGGCATTATTAGGACCATGCTCTAACCAACAGTGCTAATTCTTTGGTGTCTCTGAACAACCCTGCTAGCAGGGAAGTCAGCCTTCAAAAGAGTACTAATAAGGTGTATACTTCCGTTACATGATCTACATTTGCAAATAGAATATATATTGCTGAAAACAGAAGACCTCTGTTTACACGACAGATTATCTTTCAACCAGTTTACATCTCAGACATAAAAGCTATCCATTACCTTCTGAAAAGAGTCTTCATCTGTTATATCATATACTAGAATAGCGCCATTGGAGTCCCTGTAGTAGATAGGCCCCAATGCATGAAATCTTTCTTGACCTGCTGTATCCTGCATTTAAAATACACTTGTTAGCATTTAAGACAAAGCAAACAATACTTAAGGAACTCCAAATACTTAGAAATGTTACTTTACTAAGAAGTAGCAAACATTTGAGATACAGTAAGCCTAAGCAGCTTTTGTTCAGAAATATTCTATGTAGCTAAGGGGAAAAAAAAATAGGAACGTAAACATACCCATATTGCAAGGTTTACTCTTTTCCCACCAATATTTAGCTTCTTTGTAAGGAAAGATGCCTGGAAAGCAAAATAGATTAGAGTTAAGTTTTACACACCAAACACATAATTTGACTTCAGAATAACTTATTAATAAAAACATCAGAATCAATAAAAGACAAATTTCTAGATTGAAAGACTCTGTAAGCAACAAGGCTAAGTCAATACTAAGCCAGTTAGTCATTTCCCTACAGTTTGCCAGCAGTCTATTCTAAATAAATTTGGGTTAAGACAATCATTTACTACATCTTTTTGCTGTTGTTTTGAATTATTTGGGAAGGATGAGTGGTATGGAAAGTATCTGAATTCACAACACTGATAAATCTAAGCTGAACTCAAAGCATTTCACAAGAGTATGTAATGTTTGGGTAGGAACCAGCCTAACAGGATTCTTAATCTGCAGGAATTAGGCAAAGTAGTTCACTATTAGTAAGGTACTAGAACCATAAACAATAGTTTGAATTTATCACTAAATAACTTGGAACATTAGTACTTCACAAGTTTCCTTGTCTGTATCTTTTCCTTTTTGGTTTTTTTTTACTGAAGTGTGCCCACAACTTACCCCCATCTATTTTTTGGTTCTGTGTTTCTGTTTGAGCTGAAAAGCCTCAGAATAAGCATACAAACTGCTTTAGAATTCCACTACTTTAACTTCTGGAAATGTTTTACAGGACCAGAGCACATTGCAAGGTTAGACTAATTTCAGTAACTTGCATAGATATGCTTTTCTCCAAGCTTGCATGATGTGCATTTTCAAACACCACCTCTGTTACAAAGTCTGTTATTTGATGGCTAAGAAGGGAATATAATTTAATCCAAGTTTAAGGGACCAGAACAGGGCCTGAAGGTGTTGATGCATTAAGAACCTGCTGCCCACATTCTAAAGACTATCAGTAATATGTTAATATCAAACAATTCCGTTGCCACGGGCTAACTTTAGTCTGCTGCCTGAAATTATAGTCAGTTTTCCGTTCAGTTTTCCCTCAACTTGCATTTGGGTTGAAACAAGTACTCAGTGGTATTTTATTGTACATTCATCACAGATTATTTTAGGCTGGATTGTAGCAGCTCAAGAGGAGTCCTCTGTACGAGCACTGCTCTGCCACAGAATCAAGTGTCACATGTTGAAAGTATCATGGGCCAGACAAGCTGCTTGAACGAGCTTCCTGCTTAACTACACAAGGAACCAGTAAGCACCCAGAAGACCACAACAGTTCAATTTACCCCAGCCTAAACTGCTGTCAAAAGTGTCTTTCTGGAGTACTGCCTGTATTACAGTTAAAGTCATCCAACATTCGGTTGCTACAGCAGCTCCTTCTCTTCAGCTACTTCCTAACATTGACTCTGACATCAGTATGACCTAAGGTGAGATGGTTAAAAAGAAAACCTTTCAATCTAAGTTTTACCTTCCCCCAAAGCTTTCCACAAAGTCTGATGAACAGAACAGACACAGAGAGAGAACAGACCAGAAGAAAAACACTCAGAGACTTTCCAAGAGCAGATAGCAAAGAACTAATCACTACAACCCTTGTGTTCAACATAACTAAAGCATTAACACTACACTACCCCCTCAGTCTACAGTGAGGGGACATAAGTCAAAAGTCTGGAAAAACTTCCAGACAGCACATTAAATGGATTTAACCCTCTAACCAACCTGCAACAAACAGCTTAACAGAAGAGCAGCAAATCTTCAACATCAGAAAACTTTTCATTCTTTAATTAAAAGCTCTACAGAAAGTAGTTGATGGCTTTCAAACAGCTGCCCCTGAGAATTAATTCATCAGTAGGCTTCACAGTTTGTTCTACTACACCACAATTTAGAGGCGAAAAGCTTAGAGGCAACTTCAGAAGTTTTAATTCACCAACACTTGAGCCACATGGAGAGAAAATACTGTTAGGCACAATGAATCAAGCTTACCTGACAATATTCTATTGATTTGCTGTACTACAGTACTCAATATACTACTGCAAATCTCAAAGGAAAAGCTCTTCTTTTCCTTTGGAAACAGGAAGAGCACTGTTGCTTTTTGTCAATACACCAACAACCCAAACCTGCTTAGTTGATGTGAATTCCACATGACTGTTTGAGAATCAATTTCTGAGCAGAAAAATCTTTCACAGAAAGGGGATTTATAGTTAAAAACCCAGAGAGCTCAGTGTCCACAAAGCTGTATCATTGTAGCTTTAGACACTGACCCAATTAGTAGCACAAGTGTATTTCCTATCTGACACAGCAAAAACTAAAGTAGGTTTATCTACACAGGTAAGCTTTGCTTTAGGATAACCTGCCCTTCAGGTACTATGGCTTTTGACAGAAATATTGTCTTCTATCACTAAGATAGAGATTATTCCATTTGCTATATATCCCAGTACAGGAAGACTCCTACATGCAAGTAAGGCCTTTTAGTATCTCCTGCAAGAATATCCATAACCACAGGCAACTGCAGCAAGGGTATTTAGCACTGGGCTATTGTACTTGCTCTCTGCATTAAAACTTGATGAATTTGTAATAATTAAGTTTTAGTCTACTTAAAGTCTTAGGCCTGTAATCAAAAAAGGACAGACAGTGTCCCCTGTCAGGTACCCTGATTACAAGCAGGTTTGTCTGATAAGATTGGAACCTGGCATTTGAAGCAGTCATGTTTGGTAATGAGCTGAAAGCTTTTTGATTATGCTGCAAGAAACCATCAATACTATGATAGAGATTTAATGATTCATCCTTCTTGATTTTGCTCATTTACTTGAAGAATACAGTTAGCAGGCTCTACTCATTAATTGGTAGGTATGGGTAAGTTTTGTGCATTTACATTCAATAAAACACATTTTACATCCATAGTGGCAAACATGCCAGAGACAAACCAACTAATATCTTTTAATCTTTTAACACACACATACCCCTCCCCAACTAGTCTGAGGTTAGTGGGGGGGGGGGGGAAAATCAAGTGAACAGCAGAACTACGCAATTTTTGGAAATCTGAGAGAACCCAACACATAAGAGCCTTACTTTCTGATTTGAGACAGTTTAGAGGAAAAAAATCAGTAGCCAAGATTCTAAAGTTTGCCAAGTTTCAAAGCCAAAGCCTTTGAAATCAAAACAGTCTACAGTGCATTAGGTAATTACACATAGAAGCTTCAACATTTTCTCTAATCTCCCAAAAATTTACTGAATTGAGTAGTGCAGTTTCAAGTCTGAGTTGTGACTTGATTTACAATCAGTAACTCCTTTCCATATTATTTTAATTACTGTGACAGTTCGTTTTTACTTGGACTTTCAAAAACTCAAATATACAGGCCCACAGTTAAATCAAAGATAAGTAATTTCAAACAACTCTTTGAAGTAAGCTTCTAATTTTCATATTTTGACTCTGCTGTCTTATGACTGGTCTGAAGTATACTTAGGCACTTAGAAAAGGATAATGCAATTATAAGAGCTAAAATTTCAGTCTTCTGATGTGGCTGTAGGAAATATTTTCTTTCTTTTAATTCCTTCTTCTATGAGTTCAGTTTCACATGCCCACCAGGCCCTGCTAGGAGCTGATAAAGGGGCTTGAGTAGAACACAAGGAAGACCCAGCTGGAAGAGATTCTCCTGAAAGTCACTGACCAAAAACAGGTGTGTGGCACCTGCCCTTGACTGCTTCATCTTCAACAGAAGCAGGTCAGGCATACAAACACTGCATATAGCACTGAACCTCCTTATGTCATCTTCCAGTCACCCCAGCTACCTTGATAGCAAACACAGCTTTTCCAAGTTATGCAAGTCCATCAAAGCAATCAGGAACTCTATGATTAGAACCACAACAGCAGCTCTCTTGGGTTGGATATTTTGCAATTCTCCACACATTTAAGAGAGCACTATTCAGAAGTTGGTTTTAAATAATTTATCTTTAAATAATAAAAAAGTATCTACTTAATTAAAAAATTGCTTGATAGTCAGTTTATTACTGGAATAATTCCAGCACAGTTCACTTGATATCAAGTTATATCTTATAATTATTAGATCTGGATGAAAGCATTGACTTCAATATTTCAGACAACGGGAACCACTTCTAACTGTCCCACTAGGTCTGACAACAGGTTCTGAACTACATTCATTGCATGCAAAAATCCCTACTTTTCCTGCATCAGCTTTTTCACAACATTTTAACTAGATGTTTTCTTGTGTGAATCAGTAGCTACCCTAACTTCAACCTGCACATCATCAATATTTTAAGTACGTGACTTGATGCCAACACAACTACAGCAACACATCCCAGCAGCCTCCGAAATCAAAGGAGATTCCAGTGCACTCCAGTCAGCACTGAGAGAAGGGGAGTGTGGAGAGAGGAGAAACTGCTCCCTTTTAGTCAAAGTCTTCTGTTACTAGCACAAATGAAACTTTCCTATTTGGGTATACACAGATAACATCAGTAGAATAACATGACTAAATGAAGTTTCTAGAAGGCTACAGTCTCACCACCCTTTTGTAGCAAACATATTGGAATAAAGCACTATGCAATATTTTCTTAAGTTGGAGAACATTGTGGATGGAGAGCTTCTTGTCTCAATATCTAGTGATCTTTTCATGTGATTCATCACTGTCACTCCTTCGCTGGACCAGGAGCAAAGTATTTATCTAATTTTGGCTTTATTGGAACAAAAGGAATTTGGTGCAATACTTTGAACTGCTGCCATGAAACAAAGCAACCTTATCAGATTAAGCCTTTAACCTTAAAAAAAAATGCTTTGCAAATATGTTATTTCATTGCTTAATCAGATATACTAGTTTCTCTTCATCTTAGTATTAACTTATTTTCCCATTTAATAGTGGAAGAATTTACTTCAATTTTGTTCTAGAACTGTAATATGTAGAGAAATAAAAATAAAGATATTACTTTAAAAGTGCACATGATGCACAGTAAGATTCAACAGCAATTAACATTGTATTTTAGAATCAGCAAGATGCATATGTGGCCAAGGAGGCTCAGCACAGAAAACCAAACAACTTGAGAAACATGCAGTCGGTTAAAAGACACAGGTAGCAACCACAAACTTGGTTACACAGGAGAAACAAAATCTCAGCAGGAACCGCAAACACGTGCTTCCACTCCTGTATACACCCCTCTCTCTAGACAGCCAAAACCAAAAGCTCTTGAGCCACTCTACCGACACATATTTTTCTATCAGCACTTTGGAGCAACTTAAAGGTGCATTTTATGATATTTGTGACCCAAGTCTGTATTCCAACCTTGTTTTCACTTACAAGTTTTGGTTTTCCACTACAGATTTAAAGAACAAAAAAAAAAAAACCACGAAAACCCCCAACAACAATCAATCTTCATCACATAATCTACTCAGACCTACTCTTGCAACATGAGATATAAGAATTCAGCTACACATGATCAGTCTGATGCACTTTAACTGATTGTTCACTCAATGCTATGCTTCTGCTGCACCTCTGACTAGAAGCTACCAGTCATCTCTGTGGCACACCAAATATCAATTACCTCTGTGGCATGACAGCTACAACTAGCTCCCTATAAATACCCTGCCTGCTAAACCTGCCAATAGATTAACCCAAAAGCTGAGTATGCACACAGGATAACAAAGTCTAAAACATATTCTTTTTACCTGTTCACAGCAAAAATGGAACAACACTGTCTGTTTATGAAACATTCCCTGTATTGTTTCTAGTGCATCTATAATGCTTCTTTGGTTTAAAGGGAAAACTTCACTATTAATTACACCTGAGATACACAACTCAAGAACTTCCCCCAAAAGGCGTGGGAATAGCACTTAACTACCTTAAAGCTTTTTTTTTTTTTGGCATTACCTATTATTTCTTCTGTACTTCAAGAAACTCAAAATTAGTTCAAAACCCACTACGGGTCCACCAAGTGGCAGGGTTCATTTCTTTATTTAAAAAAGAAAAATTAAGAGTAGTATATATTAAATCCACACTTCCACCTATGCAAGCTGACATCCTGAAAGACTTCATATATCACTCACAACACGAACTTCAAAACATGTTTTCTGAGACGGTGTACAATAGAAGCAGTTGATTACATACCATCCATCACTAACTAGCAAGTCGTGAAACAAAAACATTACTTTCAAGCAGGCACCCTGTCACATTTCATCAGTGGAACATCACTTTGTAGTTCTTTATATTATAGCAGACAGCACTACTGAGAATCCAGCCAAAATTCAGGGAGCTGTCACGACAAGCAGTTAAGCCTTAAGACTCTTCCCCGTTATTAAATCATAAGCCTTAATCTCATAAACCATTTTGTGAAAGCTGTTCTCCTTAAACAGGAACGTTTAGCTAGTGCTAGTGTTAGTATTTCAGAACACCAGGAAGCCCATGATTAAAAGAAACGCAGCACACATGAAACACTTAGTCATCAGTCCACTAACAATGACTACAATAACATTACTTTGGCATCATACTTCCCCAAGACTCAAACGAAGACACTCACATACATAACTGGAAAAAACGGAGCAGTTAGTATGCAAAATAGAAAAGAGGCCTTAAAACACTGAAAGCTTAGATGCGAGGCGTGAACAGAAGGAGAAAACTGGCTTCCAGCGAACTCGGCAGGACACACCACTAGCGAGGGGCGCGGGTGCCTGCGCCGCCGCTGAGCTGTAAGCAAGGCACCGCCGGCAGCGCCAGGTGCGCGGGGAGAACAACCGCGGGATCCCACACGGCCGCGCCCCGCCCGGCCCGCACCTGCAGCGTGGTGATGTGCTTGTCGTTGAACTTGTTCTCGCAGTAGCGCAGCACCAGCGAGGTTTTCCCCACGCAGCCCTCCCCGAGCAGCACCACCTTGAAGGAGAAGCTGCGGCCCCCGGCCGCCGCGCCGGCCCCCGCCGCCATCCGCGCCCCGCCGCCGAGCCGCGCCTCACATCAACGGGCCGCGCCGCGGCGCCGCCGCCGCCCACGGGGACGGGAGCCCGCGAGGAGCGGGAGGGGGCTGGCGGGGACGGGGAGCACCAGCACCAGCACCGGCGCGGCGAGGGAGGCGAGGGAGAGACACGGCAGCCGAACCTGCTCCGCGGCCGCGGCCCCGCTGCCCCTAATGGCGGCTTCTTCCTCCTACGTCACGCGCCGCCGCTCACGCGCAGGCCCCGCCGCCAATGGGAGGGAGGGACGCGGCGGCGGCGGGAGGCCCCGCCCAGCAGGCGCGAGGGGGGCGGGTCCGTGGGCGGGGCTTGGGAATGGGCGGGGCTCGGCGGAGGGGCGGGGCCAGGCGGGGTGGCGCGGGAGCTCTGAGCTCTGCCCCCCCCATGGATTTGTCCCCAAATCCCACCGCCAGGCTTCCCGGAGCGACACGCCGACCTACCGAGCGCTCCTCCCGTGGGAAGGGAAGCCGCCTGACAGATGGCAGATGTCACAGGCATGGATTTTGGGTGATTGGTGTTCGTGTGGACTAAGCTACGCTAGTCTGAATGTTTGCGAAATACAAGTTCATAATAAAAGTACTTTAAAACAGAGATGTGGGAGCGGGTGAGGAAAAAGGCAAAAGAAAACGTTATTCTGTCGAGTTCCTTGATTGCAGGGGTCCAGTAGAGGTTTCAATACAAGGATTGGATAACTGCCTTGTAAAACTGGGTATCATTACTTAATTAAAAGCAATCCTCACAAACAGATCCAAACAACTGCAGCGCAACCTCTCTCTTGTGATCATTTAGTGGGAAGAAAAATAATGCTTATGAAAAGGCTTCATAGTGCAATTTCCTTTTTCTCTGTCAGTACTAATGCTCTGTTGTATGAGAAAGAATAGAGGAAAACACAAAGAACGCATCCAGGAGAACAAGGATTGGATTTCCTGAAGTAAGAAGCCTTGTCACTGAACACTATTACATTCACATACAGAATGAATTGTTTTTATTTCCTCCACAGGTAAATAAAGTAAACCTTTTTGGTAAATTAAGGAAATGAGACAAGGAAAAAAATCAATGCAGACACAATCTTCAGGCATATCTTTCTTTAAATAAATTTCCAGTTTTATTAGTACGTAAGGGCTTTCAGCAAGTTGCTATAAAAACACTGTCTTGCTGGAAAGTGATGCTGGCTTCTGTCAGTCATGCCTTCTGTGGACAGAAAATAAAATTGATTGGCATGTTAGTTATTCTTTCGGGCTGAATAGAAGAAGGAGGCGAAATGGAGTTTGGATTAAGGTTGCCAGAGACAATGGAAATCAATGCTCATGAGCACAAGCTGCTTGCAGGGCCCAGCAGTTTGAGGCTTTCCTGGGTGACTGCTGCCAAATGCATCTGCTGAGACACATGGCTGTGTGAGAGCTGTCTTCAAAAACCCTCCTGTTCTTACAGATTTTTACTGTTTTCAACAAAAACGGGTTCCATGTGCATTCTGCATAAATACATGGGATTGCACTGAAGAAAACTCCTGATTTGTACTTTTCAGTGCCTTTTTGCATGGAAATGATCCATATACCTGATACATCTGATTTGTTAAAAGGGTACTTTCTGCACGGGTGATTTTTCATCAGTCCTAAGTGTATTGCTATAGTGAACACTGCAGTGGAAATAGAGGCTGTTTCTCACTCTTTCCAGGGAGAAAAGGAGCTGAAGCTTTGGAAAGAGCTGCACAAGAGAGACCCGGTATGCAGTCCCTGTGCTGAGTGAACCTGACAGCACAACTGTGAGCATTGTTTTTCTAACAGAGCACAACACCAACCGAAGCTCAGTTCTGGTTGGCTATTTCTCCAAGAATCCTCTACCATGGTGCAGAGACAAATGATGCATTTCTCACTGACAGTAGACTGCTGCAAGTAACTAAGGTATTCCATAATTTCTCTTCTCTTCTCTTGTATGGAATGTGTGATTACTGATTTTGTTGTATAGAGAAGTCCTGTACTTTCCAAAACTTCAGTCACCTGTATTAAATGAAATTAAAATGCTGATTTGGCTGAGAACAGAAAATTATGTCAGAGCTCCCTGAAGGGTCACATTTTACTGTAATCTCGTACACAGCTTTGTAAAATCTCTAGGTTTAACTATCTGTGACTGTTGCCAAGTTATTTTAATGGTGTAAATTTAATTTGGGAAGTGTTTGTTTGGTTTCAGAGCATTTGACTAGAGAATGGCTGTTTTTCCTTCAATTTATTGTGCTTCCCCTTTTTACACAGCTTCCTAAAAACACTTGTACAGACCTTCTGTGTTATCTATGTTGCTGATGACATCTGCATGAGAAATGCCTTTCAAGATGTAGTTTATATTTCATGAAGATACTACAATACTCTGTATGTTATTAAACCAAAACAAATTGCACTACTGTGTCCATTGCCAATGTCCTTTGATCACTTCTCTTAAGACTTTACTCAAGTGTTTTATTTCACAGGTGTTTCATTTCAGGTAATCTCTGAAAGTGAAAAGAATGTTCTTGTTTCAGCTTGCATTATTAGATCTCTTTACAAAAATATTAAATGTATTAATTCCACTGTGAACTTAAGTGCATGCAGTAGCTGTCAGCAGAGATACTTTAGTTGGTCAAACCTATAACAGCACAAACAGCAGCTCCTAAGCTGTGGACAATACACAACTCATTTCTGGGATAATTACGTATTGAATATTATAAAGGTAGCAGTTGATTTGCAGATAATGTCAGTCTTATAGTTCTGGATTTTTCCTTTGGAGAAAATTTCTGAGCATAATTCAATATACTTGCAGAAAAATGCTCTGATTTTATTTGATATACTTGGAAAAGAGTCATATTACAAAATCTGTGCCAAATAATGTACAGTTGTGTAAGGTCAATGTCCATAAGAGTACAACATGTCCAAAAAAGCAAGAAATCACAGCACGGAAAAAACCACAACCCAACAATAACAACAAAAGCCATCTTACAATGAAGTTAGTAATACTGTCAAAGAGAAAGATTCAGGTTCAGAAGACAAAGAATAAAGGTGAAGAGAAAAGCATGTGGAAAGGAAAGGAAAGGAAAGGGAATTTGGAAAGGGAATTTGAAAAGAATCTTGACCTGAATGGGCTTTTCTGAATGTGTTTTACCCACTCACTCACTGCTGAGAGACTCCATGTACCCATGGGGATGTACTTGATAGGTTCAGTAATGTCCTTGGAGGCTTTGTGCAGCATGAAATTTGTTTCTGGTTTATAGAATAAGTAACACATTGTGTCTGATTTCTACCTAAGAAACAATGCCAGCAAGGAACAATGTTAATTTTTCTTGTAAAGAAAAAGATTATTATTTTTTAGAAGTTCAATTCTCCATGTTGAAGTGGAATTATCTGTAAATGTCACTCTTCCCCAGGACAAGCTGTCCTGAATTCTGTGCCCCTTTGCACTATGGTTTTCATACACCCACGGCCACATACGGAAATGCTGAATGCCATCCCTGTGCAGTCGTGCCAGAGCCCCTTCCTGACAAGCAGCATCCTGGACACATGCTGAGAACAGCAAGCAGCATGCTGCTCTACCATTCACTGACCCCTTGCTCTTGGTGTTTTCACTTGCAGAAGCAAAGGCAATGTTCCTCTCAATGAGATGCCCCAATCTTCTAACAGAGGGTAAACCAATGGCTTATAAAGGTAATAGTTTAAAGCGTTTGAGTTATGAAAGACAAAACTTCCCTTCTGCAGAAGTCTGCTTACTAGATGTATACTATAACAGTATTAGGAATGAAAACATTAAAAAAAAAGAAGAAAAAAAAAGCAGAAGTGCTCATTTTAAACACATGCAGGCAGACCAGGGAAATTCCAGAGGAAGGCAGAACTGGTCAAAAATTAAAAAGTAAAAATGGGACCGATTTTTCCTTCATGGTGCAGCAGGACATGGGGACACCAGTGGCACTGTAGGCTTCCTCAGACTCTGCTCAGGGTGAGATGTGCAAGCTGATCCCTGGCAAGGTCTTGCAGTCTGCTGTGGGTCACAGCAGAAATAGTGAAAGAAAAGTTTTCATTTACTGGCTGATAAGCCAATAGATTTTCCAAGATGTTCTATAGCAGGAATGGGAACATAGAAAGGAAGCATGGGTGCCAAAAGAGTTCCTCAGGAACACCCTAAAACCTACCAGTTTCTGGGCTACCGAGCTTCAGTTAAGCAGTGAGGAGAGGACAGAAATGAGCTGCTGTGAGCAAAACCAGGCTGTTTCAAATCATGGAAGGCTTACCTAATCACCTACAGACCTTCATCCAAATCCTCATGTGTAAAACAGCCACCAGCCTGTTCACAGACCTACTCTTTGGTAATGGTAATTGCCTGTTGCACACAGCTTGGCACAGCCTTCTGTACACACACAAGCCCTGATACACCCCTCTTCACCACGGCAGCCATACCTTCAGCTGTGGGGAGGAGCAGATGATGACACAAAGAAAAGCAATGACACAAAAGAAAGACTAATAATTAAATGAAGCATTCAAATGTTATGTGTGCCAGTCAACAAAATATAATAAAAAATAGGTCTCATCAGAGAAACCTGAGATGACAGTACAGGTTTGGCTGTTCAAAGGTAAGGTCATAGCTGCCCTAATTAGGATGTTTTAGGATGCTTGAGTTAGTACCACATGCTAGCAATCAGAAAAAAAAAAACTTTTTAATGCAAAAAAGGACAAATTTGTTGCATCAAGATCTGGATAAGCAGTTCAGAGTAGTTATTGTGAGACAGTTGTCTTTGAAAACTGATGTTTCCTTTAGGGCTTTTTGGGTTTCCTAAATGGCCTGTAAAGTAAATATGAAATCAGTGTTAAACTTGAAGTTATGTGGCATTTTCATGTGATAAACAGTGACAACAGCAGGGTATCCAGCAAAAACTGTATCAAAAGCTGTCATCCAAAAATGGAAACTAGAAACATTATTTTTTGTATAAGGAATACAAAAGTGTTACCACTTAGTCAATGTAACAAATTAGGGAGTCAAAACCTAGCAGGTATCCAAGTATATGAATGCAACAAAAGGGCAGAGGTAATTCCTGCATATGAAACACGGAAGTAATGAAAATGTTATTTTTTCTCAGTGTATAGCACTGCTAAACTTGTACTGGAATTTGGCACACAGTTTAAAAATAGGGCAGAGAGCAGGAAAAGGCTCACTTTGGTCAGCTCATGAGTGCTGTAGAAGGAAAAGGCACAAGGAAAGAACTAATAGCAGGAATCTAAAGCCAGACACATTCAGATTCAAAATGAAACACAAGTTTTTAAAACCAGGACAAATTACCAAGTGAAGAAAATAATTCCTCATTTTCTGACAGCTTTGCATGAGGGGTGTTGGGTAGCCTGGTGACACGAGTTTGGTCAGATACAGATCGCATTTCAGGCAGTCCCCAAGACCAGTTCACAGGAGATTGAACATCTCTACCAACTCTCACATCTAATAATAATTTTTAATAATTAATTTTTTTGATATTGCATTCGTCATATGCACTGCTGAAAAAAGCCAGTCAGAATTATTAATGGCCCAAATGAGAATCACATCTCACTTAAATGTAGGACCTTCAACTAAGACGTCTAAAATTTAGAGGAAAACTTGTATTCTAAACATAT
Organism: Lichenostomus cassidix; assembly: GCF_008360975.1. Lineage (NCBI taxonomy): Eukaryota > Metazoa > Chordata > Aves > Passeriformes > Meliphagidae > Lichenostomus > Lichenostomus cassidix. The sequence continues at coordinate 34,898,684 of NC_139480.1, read as the reverse complement.
ACTTCATGGGAATGAGTGGAGCAATCCCAAGACTATATTTTATGGTTTAAATTGAAACAATTTATTCTAAAGTAGCCTTCAAAACAAGGAAAAAAAACCATAATAAGCCATTTTTAACATTATCATTCAGCTTCTACCATTGATATAAATTTATTGCTGCACTCTTAAAATACATATATTTTACAGACATTTCCCTTTGCAAAGGGTTCCTTAAAGTACTTTGCTGGGCAAATACTGGCGATGAGCAAGTGAACAAATCAGCAACAACAATTCCATTGTCAATTATCACTCTTGCTCAGTCCTGCATGTTCAAATATTGTAAAAAGGAGAAGTGGCTGGAAAGGAGGATGATCATGTAACATCCTAAAGCAAGTGCTTTCATTTCTGAGACTGAACAAATAGAATGGAATCAGCCAGTCTATTCCTTTCCTTCATAATTTCTTCCCTTGGAAATTTCTAAATAAAGCCAGTGCTTCTTTTAATTACACTAAGTAACCCAGTTTCAAGAAAGTCACATAGACAAAATGCAAAGAAGGCTTTACTTTATCAAGGTCAAGTGCATATTACTTTCTGCAGGACGCTTCCCATAAAACCAAGATCTTCTTGCTGCTTTGACCAATGAAATATTTTCTATTAAAATGTTTGCATTTTGTGGTTAGAAGTGGAGAGCTGTAGTGATAAAAATACTGGTCTCACTTTCTGTCTAGAAAAATGCTTAAGTACATATGACTCCTGCCCCCATGGCTGAAGCAGGTGATGCTCCAGGGCATTGTGAGGGGCTGGGGGGTTACATCTGTCTTTTCAGTTCTGCAGGAAACAAGAAATCTTCTGCACTCTCAAGAGATTCTGAACATGGACATTCCCATGGGATCCCAGGTTGACTGATTATATTAGGATGACATTTTTGAGAACCATGATGCAACAAGCAGCAGAAGTGATTTTCATCATTTCCCATATCCATTTTCTCTGTGTTCTGCTTTGGGGTTTATATTTTACTTTAACCCTATAGTAATAGGCCTCATACCATTACTACAAAACAAGTTGAGGTCTTCGGCCTCAACCCAGTTTGCTTAATGCAATTTTCCAAGGAAAAATTATGCAAATCTTTAGTGTTTCTTTTTCAGGTAAGTTGCTCACTTTGAAACTTGCTTCTGCAGCGAGACTTTTGAGACCATAGGAATCTCACACAAAAGGTCTGGTTGTTTTGCTCCCCATTCCTCCATGCTCTGTTTGCTCAGTTCAAGAAATATTACAGGCTGGAAAGGAGGGCTTGTTTACTGCAAGCCAGAGGGATGTGGAGAATGTGTTCCTCACTTTGGACTACAGGCTGCTTCTTTATTATGAAAGTTCCTATCCGGATGGCAGTCACATCCTGAATTTTCTCACAAGTAGTCTTTGCTGACTGATCAGAACAAGCTGTTTAATAGCTTCACCTGGCAAGGCACAGAAATCATAGCTAGTGTGATTAATACTAATAAAACTTTATTTCATTCTTGTTTTGTAATCAAGCTTGTTTCAACTTGTTAATTCATTTAGAATATGCATGCCAGTTCAAACAAAAGCTGAGGAGAGCCTTTAACAACTAACCATGCCTGAGCTTGGTATTGGTGTTGGTTCTCTGTGCCTTCTTGTCTCAAGCAGCAGTGAAGGTTAGTTTAAACAGTGGTCCTTTCTCATCTGCCTTGTCCCAGTCCTATCCCCCTCCACTGCAACGGGAATCTCCAAGGATGACAGGCATAAGGCTAGAGTCAGTTGTCTTTGCCTTTCAGGCATGAAAGCCTGACAGGAGTTTTAAAATCCAGTATAGTGGACACCTCTGAGCTTCCGGCTCTGTCAAATGTCACTTCTTGACTCCTGAGCATCCCAGATGTGCAGCAGTGACTGAAGTGGTGATGCACATATAAACTCCAAAGTTTCAGGATATTCAGCCTCTAACTAAGGTGGATTAAGAAACATCCACTACATGTGGGTCAGGTATAATTGTCCAGGCCAATTCTCTTCAGGCTGACTTTTCCTCTGAGGCAGTCAGCATTGGCCAGTTTCCAGGAGGGATGCTGAGATACCTCTGCTCTGATTTGCTGGCACATGTGATGGTTCCTAAAAAATTGATGTCTCCACACATATTTGACAAAGGAACAATACAAGATATGGGAATGTAGAGAAAGGAAATAGGGCACTTTTACATGGCTGGGATACAGGAATTATAGGCAACTAGCCAGTGCCTTGAAGCCTTGGGGTCTGTTTTGGTGGCTCCTTACTTCCCTTTTTCATAACACAGATGTTGAGGACTTAAAAGGAAGAATAGGAGAAGTTGGAGAATGATCCTATTGCAATGGAGGCATTCTAAAAAGGTCTGCAGTTTTAGGTAATGGTGAATTTTCTACTCTTCCAAGGAGTTGTAATTTTGAGTTCTCCAAGAAAATGTGAACAATTTCTTGGACTCCTGTTTTTCCCTACAGACTGTTAACACCTTAAAGGAAGATGTGAAAGAAATAATCTCTCACTATAAATACCTTGTTTGAAAGGTGAAGGCTGAAATTACCTATGTATCTGAATGTTCCATGGGGAACAAAACAATTCCTTATGGACTTCAGCACAATGGCATGGTCTCTCTCATGCATAAAGTATGCCATACCACTCAATCTCCACACTTTCCTGTTCATTGTTCTGTGCACGACAGTTTTCTCTGACTAAAGGTAGAACAGACCTCCCTGTCTTCAAGGCAAATGTCTGTATGTATAGAGTGAGAGCTTTGGGGAGCAGCATTGCTCAGGAGGTGCTGCTGGTGGAGGTTGTAGATTTGAGCAGGTCAGGAACCAGAGCTGAAAAACAGAGTTTGCAAAACTGGGAGGTTTGGGATTTTGGCATAGCAACAAAAGGCTGGAATAGTTTAAAGAAGCATTTCAGGAAATAGCCTTTATTTTGTAAAAATGAAGTTAACTAAAGGTTAATATTGAAAAGAGATTGACTGATTTCACCACTTCCCTGGGAAGCCTGTTCCAATTCCTGAACACCCTTTCAGTGAAGAAATTCCTTCTGATATCAAATCTAAACCTCCCTTGGTACAACTTGAGGCTGTTTCCTCTTGTGATACCTGGGACCTCCCATCTGAATTGAAGATGTACAGCCAAACTGTCCCTGGTTACACTAGTCTGCCAGGTTACACCTTCTGCCTACTCCCTCTGTGTAAATCACACAAGAGGGTCCTTGGTTATGGGGGTTTCTTCCATGTAAGAGAATACAGTGCATGTCTGTGCAAATATGGGTGTATTCAGGTAACCAGCTTTGGTAACCTGCTTTCAGGTGTGGCAGGACCTGAGAAAAACCTATTTGCAACAACTGGAAGAGTTCAGATAATTCACAGAACTAAACTACAATTCTTGAGGATCAGGAAGGTGGAAGGCCTTCTCTCCTCTTCCCATTGAATACTTAAGTACTGCAGAGCCAGAGAACTGTGAGATGGGCAGAGTGAGTCCTTGCCCTCGTGCTGCCAGTTCAGCCTGGTAGAAGTCAACCCAAACCTGCTGCCCCAGTCCTACCTCAGGAGTTGCTGTAAATGCATTCAGACAGTTCTCTTAGCAAGCAGAATTAAATGGCAAGTCCCTCAGGACACAGACCACAGAGACCAGTAGCAATAATGAAAATATGGTTTAAAATTATTCCTGTGGTTAGGACAGCTTTAATACTATAGTAGAGCTCTGCTGAGACAAACCACTTTGAAAATCCTACTGTATTTAGTAATTCTGTGTTTTTATTGGGAAATCACTTCTGCTCATCATAAAAGGCTTGCAAGTTGTGTATGGTCTGAACATTTTAGGCTGCTTAGGTATTTTTCTCTTCAGATAAATTTTAAATGTCTGCATGTTAGCAGATGAAGAAACTATGCGTACCTAAAGGCAAATTCAAGGCAAGGAAATACTTCCTTTGATAGCAATCTGTGCTTCAGTCAATAGGCACCAGCTGATGACTCTGTTCTTTGCAGAAGAAAAATATTTTGCTGATTTTTACATGCAAAACAGGACAAGGATGAACTAAGGTAGCAGGACAGTATACACTTGCATAGCTGTATGAAAATAACAATCTGGTGAAAAAAAACCACATAAGGATTTGTGAAATGTTAATGATAGGTCCTAGATTGCTGCTTTATCTTAACACTTTCTTTGCTGTAGCTTGGTAATGTGATAACACATAGTGAAACTGAGTGAACATACCTAAGCCATTCCACATTGCTCTCCCACAGCTGGGCAAATCCAGTGTTTCAGGAAGCAACACTGTGTAGAGATGACAGATTTCTTGACAAAGCAGAGCATGAAAGGCACTTCCTCGTGTCTGAGGGATGCCAGTGTCTTCAGTGGCATATAAAACTGAAATATTGATTACCTTCATTGTTTAGTTAGTTGATGGGACATTCCATAAGACTTTATAATTGAATCTTTGTGTCACTTGTCTACCATGTGATTGGTGTGTGGTTAAATGGCTGTTATGCATTAACAACCCACACCAGCATTGATGAGAATACTGTCACTCACAAAGTAGTCACACCATGTTGAGAGTCACTGCTTGTTCAGGTACATTTTTAGGCTCAGATGAGTGATCACAAAGTTAACAGAACTAAGAATCAAGCTAAAACATATTGTTTCCATCAACTAGTCTCACCTCCTTTGTAATTTAATTATGATGTCTTCCCTAATTCTCCTGTGAATTAGACCTTATGTTTTAGACAAATATTCAATCACCATTTCAGCTTTCTAACTGTGTAATTACAGTCACTCTTTAAATACCCATTGCACCTGGAGAACTTATGGTTTGTTTTCAACCTGTACTGCTTTAACACTACATAACTGAGTTTTACCACACTCATTTCTGGGTGTCAAAATTTTAAATAGCCTGTCCACCTTAATTTCTTTAAAACATCATTTGAAGGCTACTGAAATGCTTTTTATGAGCCTGAAGGTAAGTGCCAGGGTAGGTAGGATCTGAACTGATGTCAGCAATAATAAAATAATTTTGAATTAGTTACGTGACATTTGAAGATTAAGCACAACTCATCGAAGATAAAACTAATGAACTCAATCCTGCAACTGTGAATGCACTTGAAGTTTACAGACTCGAGTGGGGCCCATCTGCTGCAGGTGATGCAGAGGAGCATGCTGGCTGCAGTTCAGCAAGGATGTTAGGGTCAGCTTACAACACTAGCACATCCCTCAATTGTTAGCACTTTAGTGTGATTACACTTTTGTTTAAAATTAACTTTGTGCTTGAACATTTTGCTGGCTAGTATCTTGCTGCTCTCCACTTAGTGGGATAAAACAGTGATGAAGCAGAGCTGTGCTGCAATGCCTGATGCCACCCTGACCTTGGCAAAAAGCTGCAACAGTGTTACCAACTCTGCAAAGATTTCTACAAATACTGTGTGGAAAACAACGCATAAGTAGATAATCCTGCTGACAGTTTTGATCACCCTGTGACACTTCAAATTAAGACTGCTTTACCATAGTAGAGACAAAAATGTTCTCATTGATACAAGGAGTCTTTACAAAAATTACTAAGCAGACCATTTTTTACTAAGGACAGAACTGTGTATGTGCAAGTGGTTTGGCAAAGTTAATTTGCTTTTCTGCTTTTCAGATTTCCTGTCTGAAAAAATTGTGAAGAAATCCATTCTAGGTATTCTTGGGTAGAGTAATAGATGCATACCAGGATTATTTTATCTCTGTTGTGTCCTGATAGGGTCTTACACAAGAGTGATGCTTTGATTCTGGGGAAGATGATGAGCTGTTTTTTTTTTAGGAACTGCCTTCTAATCTAAAGGTAAATTCTACATTAAACCCTCATACATACGAGGGCACCTTAGCACTCATCAGAATCCTTAATACAAAAGTGGAGCTCAGATTTCTGCAACTTTCAGCCCTAGCTGCCAGCTTTTGTGGGTTTACATTTCACTTTTCCCTAAATCTGGATGGGAAGGGAGACATAGGTCCCAGAGAACATCAAACAGTAGTTTTACGTGACTATTTGCACTAGCAAAGAAAATAATTGCATAAAACAGATCAGTCCTGTGTCATGCCCAGAACTGTAGACTTTGTAGATACTGACTTTGTATGTGCTGCTATGAAAAGAGTAATTGTTCTGTGGTTCCTCTAATTAACAGTCAGGATCAGAGAGGAGCTACAGACTCCAGTCCAGGAGTTAGGGCAGTACAAAAGAGACAAAGATAAAGGAAACTGGAATTAAACCAAACCTGTTTTCTTCAAATAATGGCAGAAAACAATCACGAGAGGATATTTAACAATTGTAAAAAATGTTTAATTATTACAATTGCAAAGAACTAGGGACAACAACCCCAAAATGGTACATGTCCAGGAGTTATTTTTGGACTTGCAGACTCCATGAAGACACGGGCACTGACACATTTGCATCCATTTTTTTGCCAAAAGGGAAAAAAATCAAAATATATTATAAAAAGCTGTCTTCATTAGAGATAGGGCAGAAAAAGGTAAGCCATAGAAGTTTAACATCTAGATTACATAATTCTAAGTTCAGGTGAGTTTTGAACCCACATGAAACTTTTGTTAATCTACTCCAAACCAAACCTATTTGAATGTAAGTGGTGTTTTACTCAAATTTGAAGGCTGTGTGAGAATATTTTTGTTCATTTAACTTCAAACTCTAAAGACCAAAAAATTAAATTATGCTTCCATTTTTTCTTGTGCTGAAGGCTTTGGACACCCACAGTTTGGTTGACGGTGATTGCTTTTTTTTCTGGTGTAAACTTTGCACAGGCTAAATCCACTACAGAGGTTTTTGGGTGGACACCAGTGAGTGCAATGTCAGATGCTGACACCCATGTCTTTGTTTTCTTATGGTACCTACCAAAAGACACAGGGTTTCCAGAACTCAGAGGTGAGTAACACTCATGCTTCTCATCCCAATGCATAACAAATCAGCTCCTTTCATTTTTCCATTTTAAATTATATTAGGATGAGACACTTAACAGAAAGAGATGATGTGCATATGTTGGGAGCACCATAACCAGGGCATCAGGCAGTTTAAGGCAGACTGAAACTACAGCTGCGTTGAGGGACCATTTGATGGCAGCAGCTTTTGACAATGAAATGATTTCAAGACTTAGGAAGTCAACAAGTGAAATAATGAAGTATTAGGATAACAAGTAGTAGTAACAAAAAGAGTAGTATGCAGAAGTCATTGCTTTTCTAGTACTGCACTGAACTCTGCCAAGTCAGTGCAGCAAGAGTCCTTTACCAAGACACATCAGAGCAGAGTCACACAACTTTTTATGATGTCCTTCTATCTTCCCAGCTTTGCAGCTAGGACTGCAGCTGCAAAGAAAGACTACAACAATAGTTACCAAAGGTACTGAAGGGTATTAAAAAAGAAGCACCAGAAGACTTTACTTACTGCTTTCTACTGATGTTTCCTCTAACTGCAGGATGCATTCTGGTGTTTTTGAACTGCTGTCATCCTTGCTAATGGTGTGGTTTGAACCTCCAAGACCGATTTGGACAGTGATAACATTGCAGTGTTTCATTCTGCTTTATGCTTGTTTGAACAAAGCCACAAAAAAGCAGCCACCAGAAAAGAGAAGTGCAAACAGGTTATGCAAGGCTTCACAGGTGACTCAGAAGGTCCAGCCAGGTATCTTCCTGCAAACTGGCAGTTGTTTCCACACTGGTGTTATTCCCCTTTACAAAATCTCTTCCCTCAGCATGGGTCAGGCTGGTTCTTCCACATTTCAGTTAATCCAGTCTTCACTTCTGGAATCTCACCTGGATTAGCAATCAACACTTGCCCTCACTCTAAAATGGCAAATCCCAGGACAGCACAGAGCAAGCAATGCTGCTGTGTGATCTGCTATAGGAGGATACACTTATAGGGGGAAAATATGAAGATATTTTCAAAGTGATGAAGTGTATGACACTTGCTTCATACCATCAGTCAGTCACAAAATGTTTCCTGATCAGAACTCACCTTATGGTGGTCATCTACTTTTCTGTGCATCTGCCTTATTATGTTTCAAGGAAAACTGACATAAAAGGATGTGGTAGAGTACTCATCATCACAGGTTTTCAAAATATGATTGGACAGATTGATTATTGCTAGATAATCTCACCAAAGATCCCTTTCCCACAAAAAGGTTGGACAAGATGATCTCCCAAAAGTCCCTTCCAAACTGGGCTGTTGTGTGGTGATTCTATGATTTAGTTAGTTGTTTTAGTGGCAAGATATTAAAATTTACTTTGGGGGATGAATGTTGTAGAAAAGCTACCAGATATTCCTGGTGGAATTTCTTTACTTGGAATCAAGTTTTACAGACCTGGAACTACCCAGGTACGAGCTGCCATTTGCTCCGCAATTTCCACATCTCTGTATTCATCCTCATTTGATATTGGCACTAATACTTACTGAGGGTGGCTGCAGGCCTGAGAGTGCTGCAGGGATCCACATAGCCTGAGCGAATTCACATACCTTCTCTGATTTATGCATTATAACAGGCCCATAATTGTATCCCAGAGGTGCACCTTATCCCCCAACACAAACAGGATTTAAATTGAAAATGATTATCTAGTTACGGCAATAGCCGGAAGCAGAGACTGTAACATAGCTACAAAGCTTTAAAGGAACAAATTTCCTGTAAAACAGGTTAACCCCTGCTTGAAGAAAAGCGACTTAATGGCAATTTAAAATGCTAGATAATGAAATGTAAAGAAAAGGCTGAGTGGAGACCAAAGTACTGCTGGGAGAAATGCAGGGAAAACAAATCCTACTTACAAATCTGAGATGCCCAGTCCTAACAGATTGTAATGTGAATAGTGCCCAAATTGTTTCTGTAAAATACCCAACAGTATTTCATGATGTTTCAGCCCTCTATCATCAGGAAAAAATCAGTCTGCTGAATACCAGCTTGTCCTTCATACCCAAGAGAGGTGGCAAACCCCCTTTGTTTTTTACAGCACCTTATTTTGCTGTCCCAGGCAACTGTGTAATGATGGACCACTCAAACGCAGCATGTGCAGACCCAAGACAATCTGCAGCTGTAACAATAAAATGGAAATTAAAAAAATAAATAGTGGTGACTCCGATACCAGTACACTTCAACACGGCAACTAGTCGGGTGAGACTGGCTTAAGATTTCTTGTATGCAATTATGTAAAAATTTTACTTAAACATCTATCACATCTACCAATCAAGCCAAACATGATGACCTGTAATGCACAATTGTAACAGCTTCAATTAAAAAATTTTTGAGTGTATCACCTTGGTGCTGTGGAAATATGGATCCCACTTCAGTACAAATGGAAAATCAGTGACAGGCATATATACTAAGGGTACCGATGGTTCTGAAGCTAAAGAGTAAGTCAAGTGTTTAAAGAATGACACTAAATTTCTTAACTGCAGTAACCTATTCTCGCACTTTCAAATCTACCAACTTCCTGGTATTCTCTTAACTCCCCTTTTTATCCCTTTCCTTTTTACCCCTTTCCTTTTTACTTCCTGACCTTTCTGTCTCTCCAAGTAGCACTTGGACAGGTGGTACCCCTGTCTGCTGTCTTCTCCGCCCAGGAATGTTACAGGCAGTTTGTCACATTCTGCAACTTCTTCCCTGTATCCCCCACTCCCCCTCCACCTTCTCCAAAAGCTCAACAGTTTACAGCTCCTAAGTAGTTAAATGCAACAATATTTGCATAAGCTATACTCAATATACCCAGAGTTAACGCTGTCCTTTTTGGAGTTTAGGAGGGCTCAGATCTTTCTACATACTGGAAACTTATGAGTGGAAATTTCAAAAGCAACTCAAGTGTCATCACTAAGACATGACAAAAAAAATCCAAAATAATGGCCTTTGAAGATGCTAACTACAGGGTTCAGTCAGATCACATTCCTTCATATGATCACAGATCAAAGCATTTCATGCTGCTATGAATATGAAATCAGATGTCTTCTCACTATGGTAAGCTGGTTTTCAAATGAACTCATACTAAGTAGTGAAAAAGCTGACCATGTCCACTTCAGTGGCTGAAAGTATACTTCACTTCAGGAAACAAAAGAATATAAAAATAGAGCATTTAATTGGAAAAAAAAAAATAAGTATTCTACAAAAATTTTATCTTGCTCAATTCTAGAAACCACAACAGTATTAATAAAATCTTAAAAGACAATTAATATAGTGTTTATTTAGAAGCAGCATAAATCCAAACAGTGAATAAAATTTCCAAGTGTTTATTGTTACAGTTTAAGTGCATATATTCTATAATTTTGTGCCTTTCCACAATTTGTTCTTTTCAGAAAGTTTTTACTACTTTGAAATCTCATCTTTATAATTGGGTAATAGTGAACTAGTTCCTGTGATGAATTCCAGATTTATATAGACTAGATTTCGAAAGAGTAAACTCAATATGGAAGGTGTTAAAATTTTTAATATTCCTATAAAAGGCAACATAATAAACAATTGAATTGAATTAAAACAGGCAACATACACAAGACATTTGTAAAAAAACCAGACATTCAATACAAAATATTCAAATATCTCCAACAATAAAAGAAAATGCTTTTTATAAGTTAAAAGTATGGGCCCACGCTTCTGAATGTCAACAGTGAGAGGTTATAATGAGGATATCTCTAAAGTTTAAATACAATCTGTGCTGGCTAAATTACTTCCACAGCTTTTATAAATGAATGATGGAAGACAGAATTGCCTAATTTAGGAGCCTGAGCATCAAAAATTAAATTTCTATTTTTAAGTGGTTTATAAGTGTGACTTCCCCCATTTGCTACAAGGATAACCTCTGTAGCTTCTTTGGCTGTGAGGCCATCATCTCTGAATAGAAGCCTCAAACAAAACGGGAAACATTTCCACTGTTGAGAAATAACCAAGGAGTATAGTTTGGTGAGAATGCCAAACATTATGGAACAATTCTATGCTTATAGAAAAAAGGTTCTATTTCTAAAGAGAAGAATGTGAATTTACAACTGTCATCTTTAATTTTAAATTATTTGGTAAGTACCACAGCATTGAAAGATCTTCATAAACATCACTAGTTTTGAAATAAAGATGTCAAAAAAGCACAGAAAAATTTATTATTCTTACTGGACCAGCTATTGAATTTGTACTTTAAACTTAGATTTTTGCTTCAAATATTATGTATATGGCATCATTTTTATCAACCCTCTTCTCAGGGAAGTGGAGATACTATCAGGATACAGAATAGGCAGCAAGGCTGAATTCTCTCTTCCCCATTCAAATGCTTCCAAAAGACCTTACATACTGTAGGTAATGGGAAATACCAGAATTCACCCACTTCACCCATGTCACCATTGCCTATATAAAGCTGTAGTGTACTTTGTGTCTAGCTTGGCCAATAGCCACTGATTGTTGTGGATTAGACTTCTAATTCCAGCTTCTTGCCCTTCCAGATGCTGGAGACTGGAGAGAACAGACAGCAACACTCCAGCTCCATAAATGGAGGATAAATGAAGCAAGTGCTTCACCTCACTAGGCAATGACCTACATCCATCTGAGGAGCAGCAAGAGCATGATTGATAAAGCACCTTCCTGAGAAATGCCAATTGCCACATGAGGTTTACAGTCTTAACAAGTTGAGATGGAAAGTCCTTGGCCTCTCTGCAAGTTTCAGATCACTCTCTTTAACAGTTCGAATAGAACTCTTTGGAGTCTCTGAGCAAGACTGAACTTAAATGAAACACATGCAGAAAACCTTAAACCATTTCAACCCCTTGGCCAGAAAAACCATGCCATGCCTGGAAGCACCAAAGCAATGATTACAGAAGAAAAAAGATTTACTGCATTGTTGTCTAATATAGGTTTTCCAGATATGTGCTTGGAGTCTTTTGTTTGGTGGTTAACAACCATGCCAATTGTCTGGTCAAAACCTGGGAAAAGATAAAAACTTCATTTTACAAAGCCAACCAAGATGAAGAGAAACTTAGTAACCAAGTATTACACCTTCCTAAATTTATTTCACTATTACAGTGTTAAATCTTTGTAACAAGACATCATCAGACTAAACTAAATTACAGTCAGTTTAATTTGGTACCTGCAAAGAATAGAGAATAAATGAAATACTTTACATTAGAAGTTACTTCCTTTGAGAAGTTACACTTCTATCAAATCTAATTCTTTCTTTATGTAGTTTCACAGCAAAGAAAGGACTGAAACAAGCTAAATAAGAAGAGGAAAAAGCTGTTCCAAGAGTCATTCTAAAGCAAAGGATCCTGTTTTGAACAGAAAATTTATTAGCAACATGTTTTCTGTCAAGAAGATGTATTTGTTTTAAAAGGAAAATGATGGAAACATTATTACTTGATCTGACAGAAAACAAGCTCCTACAAAGGAATTTATAAATTCTACTTACACAGCAATTTTATACTACCAGCATCTGGAGTTTTTTCTGTAGTACTTAGATAATTTCTTGCTCTGCCTCTGTATTATCAATACTTTAGTATTATGCTTCATTAGCTATTACTGTACACACCCCATTATCCTATGTTTTTTCCACCTGCACCATTCTATATGCTGATAAAAATACACCATTCTAGAATGCTTGATTTTAACTCACACTGTAGCAAAATATAACTGGGTAGGTGCATAAGCACACATTTAAGGTTGGAACATTCAAAACCAAATCAGCATAATTTATATTAACTTTTTTTTTTCTTGGATTTGACTATCTGTCAACACTCACAACCTGGAAATATTCAAATAAAGCTGCTGCTTTATTAGAATAAAAAAAATTCTGCAGCTCAGACAAAATTTAAACCCCCCCACCATAAACCTCCTTAGCAGGTATACAGCTGGTAATACTGTTACTTTTGAAAAATGCATTTAGACCTAGCTTAAATAATGCAAAAGAGCTACAGAAAATCAAACCTCAAAGTCTAATAGTTTAACTCTCAACACTTGCTGTGTTTTAGAGAGTAGCAAATTTTCTTGAGGAAAAACTGGGAATAATTTCTCCTAAATATATCCCTCAATTGTACACAAAGTGTAGACTCAGAGCATGAACAAGTTGGTAACAAGTCCTTCCATTAGCTTTCTTATCTACAGAATAGGTACAGAGAGATAACATGAGCAAATTTGAATCTTATTCTGCACAGCTATTCAAAGTTTTAATTAATAAATGTGCAGGCAGGGGTGGACTTTCTTTCAGAAACAGTGGGTATCACAGGCTATTAGACACACCAAATCTAGGAATATTACCAAAGGAAAAACACTGACAGAAAGAATTAGCAGTAGCAGCATATTGTTTCAAAAAAAGAGACAAAATTCTTTATTCCCATTGCTTTTCAAGATGCTGCAGAGAATAAAGATATTCCTTCTGAGTCCACATTGAAGATGGAATAAAAAAAATGGGTTAAAGGAGGGATGCAAAACCTAAGAGCATGCATCATATGAGCAGCGCAATTTTGCCTGTATCACATCATATATATACCACAGTGAGTATGTGTAAAATGTAATACACACTGCTGTATATTACAGCAGTGCTTATGAATTTGCAAAAGAAATTTTACAATTTCATAAGCTCTTTATGAATTTGTATAATTTTATGCTCTTTATGAATTTGTAAAAGAAACTCTGGAACTCGCATACTGTCCCTGCTGCAGCTAAAAAAGTAAGTTGCTGAGCATGGAAAAAATACATGACATGAAGAAGAAACAGATGCTGATAAATGCAGGTGCATTAGCTAGGTTTACTCAATTTTCTTAATGCATCTGCTTCACTACAAGCTTGAAACATTGTGTGAGTGCTTGTCTTTCCTGTTCAGGACAGAAATATCTAAAAAATCATCAAGTGGTTAAATACTCCACTGTATTTTGAACTTCCATGTAATTACAAGGAATAGAGCATAAGAAATGCTGTATAGCCAAAACCAGAGCATCAACAACAGTTTGTAGTTCTCACTGTAACAGCAGATCTAAAGGACTTGTGTCTCTCAAGCAGTTCATCTGCACATTCACACCTTGACTTCCAATTAATAACAACAATGAAACCTGGAAACCTAAATTTTCTCTGCAAACAAGCTGTTAAACACAACAGCGTCAGATATGGTTTCTAAACAATTTTGAAACATAGGGAAAGTTTACAGTTTAGCTTAAAGATTGTCTGTAACTTTCATTCACCAGCAATGACCCTTTAGGGAAATGAGTAAACACTGAAATAATTTAGAATCAGCCAGCCACCATTTTTTTTAAATGGACACGGTTTTTTTATTTAAAGTCACAGCTAGTTTGTGATAAGCTAAACTTAGAGGCAACAGTACTCTGTGAAGTGGTAAAAAAGCCCAGAAGGAAAACTATTGTTCATATCTCCTTGGAATTGTTCACATTTTCTTATTTAATTCTTGAAGCTGAGATTTCTGCTAAGACTTCAGCGTTAGGAATGGAGCTTTTGCAATGACAACTTCATCCAAATAAATGGATAAAGTTAAGCTGACATTTTCTCTTATAAAATGTTACTATAATTAGATCTACATACAAAGAGAGGGCAAGAAATTGCTTTTTCCAAGATAACTTGTTGGATATCTCTGGTCTCAGTCATCAACAAGACAGGAAGCTACAATAAACAAATCAAAATGTGGAAAAGGACCAACCACCCTTGCTCCTTTTCATTATCATGTCCATCACTTTTGCTCCCTTTGTCCTTTATGCTGCTATTTCTGTATTTTTTCTGTTTAAAAATCATGTCCTCAGCCCTTCTTGAAATTCAAGTCCAATTTTAGGTTACATTAGGAGAGGGGAGGAAAAAAAAGTAAAAAAGAAGACTCTTACCACTGTATTGCATAGTAGCTCCCAAATATGAATCAACAATTGATCCCAGAAGGCCAGCTGCTGCACCAAACACAATAATGGGCCATTGCGGAGCAGATATTTCCAGATCAGTCACAAAAATGAGCTGTGTTATGAAGTAGGCTATACCTACTGTCATGCCCCCAAGCAAACTTGAGAGCAGGCCCACTAAAGTAACTGCTCCATTAGTTCCTAAATCAAACAAAATGAAGCTGATTAACAAAATGTTTTTTAAATACTTGTATTAATTGAAATGTTTTACATGAAATCAAAACTGTTCATAGCGATCTTCTCCCATTATATCCACAAGGCTCTGCTGCTGCAGCTTTCTACAATTCCCATTATGCTGCTGAGCAGCTTAACCTGTACCATTACAGCCTTTTACTACTCCTTTCCCATCTTTAGGGTTAGTTCTCTAGAAATATTCACCAGCATTAAGTTAAATAAAACTAGATAGCACACCTCTCCATGTCACCTGGTATTTGTCTGCTATAGGTGGTGGTGAGCTAATAAAAGAAGAGATTTGCTCAAAAAAACTCAGACCTTGAGATGTGCACATTATTAAATCAATGCCCTCTTTCAGAAGTAGTACACCAAGAGATGTTTTACCAAAACATCTAAAAATAAAAGATCCAAATCCATAGATAGTAGAAGTTTGACAGCTCATTGAATAAAATCTGAAGAATTCATACAAAGAAAAAAAATTCCCCACACATTTAAATCCTATCCAACAAGATCTGTACTTCTGATTGGAGCCAGAAAGACTCAAGGCACACTGCTTTAAGCCAGCAATGACACATCCACCATGGAGATAACGTTTGACAGGACAGAAAGTTCACTTTATTCATCCTTAAAGGAAATCAGTGATTTGGTTAAGAAGTTAATTTTCTGTAGTGTATGTGTTGAATATATATGCATTCTACTGATTAAAATAATGTCTGACAAAAATCAGTTGATAACTTGTATTCTTTGTATTAGCAATATAAACACTTTTAATATTGTCAGTGTTTAGAAGTGACAGAATTCAGAATGATTTGAGCTCTGTGGATGCTATGTTCATGCATCTCATCAACAAGATGCAGAAGAAACAAAATTGAGTATAAACCATTGCAGAGAATGCATTCCTGGTAACCTTTTCTAATCCCAGATTTCTGATATTTGTTTTTCTATGTCCTTCTGGGAACTTTTCAAGTTGGAAGCATAATTCAAAACAGATTAACAAAATATTAAGAACATGTAGAAGAGATAGCATCTTACCTACTGGAACCTGTTCCCAGGTTGTTATCAATCTTGGTTTGCTTTTACTCATAACACTACCAATCTCTGAAGCCCATGTATCACCAGCAGAGCATGCCAAGGCTCCCAAAAGGGATAAGCACATCCATGAGGCTGTGTATTCCTTTGAAAAGTCAATAGGAATTTCACCTGGTCCATTTTCTATCATGTATAAGAGAGCCAGCTCAGTAGGAACACCACCATTACAGAATACCTGAACCCAATTCCTCTGTCCACCTGAAGTATAAAAACTGAGTTTTAGTAATTTCAGACAACAGCATGAGGCAAAAGTAAAATACACATGTATAAAGTTAAATTTAAGAAGACACATATTCAAAACAGAAACTATACGGCAATTTATTAAACCGAACAGAAGCAAAAGCAAAGTGGCTTGCTAATAGTCATGAGGATAGGGTGGAGGGGAATTGCACCAGTGCTCTCTAGTCTACACATTGCATCTCATCTGACCCTTTGAAAGGAACAGGAATGTGCAGTATTTATTCTCCACAATGGATCTGAAAGAATGAAAGTATTTTGGCTTACCTTCTTTGTATTCTGAATCTATTTGCTTCTTTATATCTTTTTTCCACTTAGTAAGTTTTGAAGATGTAACAAAAAATACAAACAAAGAAGAGAAGAAACTGTAATTTGCAACTGTAAGGATAAATCCAACCACCAGTCCTATGAAGAAAAAAGAAGTATATAAAGTTCCTTCATGTAATAGTAGTTGCATTGCAAAGCAATTAAGTATTTTGAATTTTCTGAATATGAAGAGTATCTTCCTGATAAACCTAAGACAATCATACAATAAGAGATTCTATTGCCAAATTGTTAATTTTATTGCAACTGCTGAAGCATGTAATTTTTAACACGACCTTTTGCCATATATCAGTAACAATGTGCAAAAATAAAAGAGAAGCAATAAAATCCCCAGAATCCAAAGAATATATAATTGAAATTTAAGTACTCTGCCTGAAGAATATTATTATTTGTATAAGGAGCAGATATATAGCTGTGGCTGTGCTTCTATCAGCAAGTTTATCATCAGTTTGGGTATCAAATCCCACATCCAAGGTCTCTAAGATAACTGTAAAACTGTCCTCTACATGCTAGCAGATGCTACTTCTCTATTCTGTTCTTTTCTTTTTTAGTTTCTGATTTTTATGCCACCCTTTTATTTCTGTAATTTTCTTAAGTATTTGAGCTCCTTAATGTGATTCATTTTCATGTCCCTTTTCACAGAGGCCTAATTTCACTCCTCACCACAACATTACAATTCTAAAGGACTGAAAGAAAAATGGCTACATTTAAGAGCAAATGCCAGTATAAGCTAGCTAGCAGAGCTGTTAAGAGGTAGGAACATAGAAGTCAAAAAGACTTTTGTCAGTTTCGAAAATGCTCCCCTTCACTCACAGACAAAAAAAGATTTGCAAAATGGGTGACATGGGAAGGAAGGATTTGAGGCCCTGTTTCAGTCCACTGAACATCAAGTCAGACAATGTCACAAGACAAGGGTGAATCACCTCACCCAGAAACATTGCACCAAATTTATAAATAAATACTATTGTACACTATGCTGGACTTTTTATCATGTGGTTGAGAACTGTGTTGTAAAAGCAGTAATTTGTTTTAACTGAAGTACAGATTTAATTTTCTTACTTTTGCCAGGCCAAAAAGTGCCTAGAACCACTTCTATTACAGAAAGGAGAACCATGTTCTCTTAATTGATTTTCTACCAGGCAGGAAGGCTGCTGACACGATCATTTTAGGGTATTTCTTTACCACTACCTCTGCCATTTCTTTGTCTTTCTGTGAATCTTTCTATATGTTAAACCAAACTATGTGATTTAACTGCGTACTGTACTGAAGTTTAAAAGAATCTTCTAGGCTTATACATATATAATATTATTAATCAAATAAACTACAAACAGCAGCACAGGATTAACTTGACTGTTTAAATAGGCATGAGAAAAAATACCCAGTATGAATTTAGGGTATGTATACTTACATTTATACTTTATTATAATAGAACTAGGCAAAGCCTTAAATTGCAATTTATTAATTTAGTTTACTAAATGTTTAGCTTAAGTCTCAGAAAAAACATACCTCCCAATGCACCACTGTGATCAAGACTCTTCTTTTTAAAACCCTGTGTAGCAATAATTAGTGGAACCATGACTGAAAAAAGCCAGCGCCATGGAGAAATAGGCCGTAAAGTACCTGAAAAATCAAGTAACAGGGTTAAAGATGATCCTCATAAAGCTTTTTAAATGTCTTCATGTCTGACAAGTCATTATTTCCTAGTATATACTTAAATTTCGATCTTAATAGAGATTAAAACATTTTATCCTTCAGAAGAAAGATATTCTTATGAATGGAAGACCAAAATAACTGCAATTATCTACTCAAATTTTCTATTCAGCTATGAAAGGAAAATGTATTTAATGAATTAAAATTAATTACAAAAAATGCCAAAACAGGACAAGAAATATATATGGTGATATTTTCCATTCTAAAAGGGATTTATGAACTTCAAAAACTAACTAACATTCAAAATGCTAAGTCCATCTGAAACCTGATTTGGATAGAACAGGTAAGTTCAGGTTTTAGAAAGAAACCCCAAACATACTGCTACAATAAGGTACGCAGAGTTCAGCTTCAGTTATGTATAAAATTAAAATTCCAGTTAACAAAACATTAGCATTGCTCTCATGCAAAGAGATGGCAAAGCAATTTCAGGTAACTAAATTAGCGGAAGAGTTTTGCTCATAAATCAAGTATTGATTTGTTCACTGCTAACTATAAGAACAGATGATGCTGATGATGGTGATAATGATTATTATTAATGTTGATGAAGTTTCAGCAAATATGTCAACAATAAAGGAATTAACAACACTGTCTATGGTCACTAATGCTTTTTAACATTGTAAGAGAACAGAAATTAGTACAATATATTGGAAGCTTTAACTTGCTTTTCAAACCATTCCAAATAGCAGTGTTTTTAGGAAAAGTCATTCTTGTTCACAAAAAACTTTAGCTTGGTAGCTGTTGCCTATGAAAAGCAAATAAATTTCTTCATCTCCTTGTTAATCATCTAGTCTCAATTATTCCTAGGATGTGCCTAATACTGTCACTTTGTTGTCCATGCCATCAAAGAGAATGTCACAGTATGTTAACAGAAGGTCTGCTGATACGTGGATGACAGAAGGTTCCAGACATACCTTTAAGTCTGTGTGGAGAGAGCACATCAGCATGCATACAAGATACCTAATGGCTGTGTTTCTATAACTTTAATGTCACTTATCCTTTTCATTCTAGTTTGGAAGACCTAGATATTCTGTTATATATTTATTGTGTGTGTGTATATATATATATATATAAAATAATACATATATAATATAAATTTATAATTTATATATTATGTGCCTAGTTGAGCCACAGTGATAGTCTCCATTTGGTTTACTGGTCCACAATTTCATTGAACTGAGCTTCCTTTGTTACAGCCATTCAAATACCTGACTGTAGGCTCTTGGTATTCTCACAGAGCCAGTGCTTGCAATGCAATGCATTGTTTAAATCTATTAAATCCTTACTTTCATATTAAAGCAATCCCACATAATCAAATCTACTGTATCTGGAAAGTATACTGCACTTTGGAAACGAAAGAAAAATAAATTATTTCAGGTCCAGTATCCAAATCTATGCAAAAATGGCCCACCTACTATCCTCCTCATTATACAGAAAATAAAGCCAACTTAAAATGTTTTGAAGTACTTAACTGGAAATTAGCCAAACCCAAAACTAGTTTCACAGTGACTGCTTTTAATGTTATTCTTCACTAAAATTTTTAAAATTTGAATGCTTAGACCACCAAGACAGACTAGTTGAACAACTCCCAAACAAAATGGTTTACTTTCACAAACAAAACTATTGGAATGAAAAAAAAGTCAAGCTGTTTTCTCATCAAAATATCTACAGTGCCTTCTAATAAGCTTTTTCAAGTCACTATAATCTGAATTTAAATAAGCTTGCCAAACAGGAAAGTAATATCTTACTCAGCAGTTGTAATGCCACACCATTCCATAAATAACTAGTGCTCACAAGAACTTATCTTGTAAGGAATAAATTTGTCATCAATGTCCTAAACATTTTTCTTTCCTTCTAAAATTCCAGAACACTCACTAAATAAAAGAAGTATAAAGGAGTTATTACTGTACAGTTTAAAAGTATGTTATTTTAATCATAAAACAGATAAATACTGCTAGCAGTAACATCCTTAGAAATTCTATAATCTATCACCTCATTTTGACTTTAAACTGGAATACACAAATTTCATTGCAAAAGATGCCAAAAATACATATTGTGGAACACTGAAATTTAAATGTCTGAAAAGAAATTGTTCCTTAATACTACAGTTTAAAAGTCTTCCATATTTGTCATCTCAGAGACAACAAAGCAATTGATTATATCCTGAACTACAAAATCTACTGTGACAGAATTCCATTGCCAAAAAAAGCCAAGCAAGACAGTCTGCTATGTGAAAGTGAAAGTAGTGTGACCACTTTATGAAATACCAGCCCTTTCAGTTCTTCTGACCTTGATGTAAAGCTCTTTAAAATATACTTTGAGCTGATGATGATCTCGGCAAGATTTCAAGTGACAGTTTTTGTTTGAAAAACCCACAAACTTCTAAAAGCCAAAGCAAATTGTTAACATAGGTTTTGAAATCTAAACAAAAAAACCCACCAAAATCTTGAGAAGTTATTTATTACATCTGCTATTCAAATACAAGATATCACAAATATTGTATTGAAGTAAGTCTCAATCTTATAAAAGAAAGATTTCACACAGGCACAGAGGCTTGTCTTGCTGGAAAGATAAACATGATGGTTTTCAACAAGAATTTTTGTGTCAGCAGTACCCCAATCTTTGCACAAACATGTGCTCCCTGGTGCAAAGCAGGACAAATATGTCTGTGAAATCACAGTAAAACACTCATTGTAATGCAAAACAAAAACTTCTCTCTGTGTACTGAAAAGGCCCCCAGCCATAGTAGGTGAACAAGGGAGTCTTGCAGCCCAGGACTGTCAGAAATTGAGAAGAGAAGCACCAGCTGAGTATGAAGAGACCTCCAGTGCTGTAGCTTGGTATTGCTTATCACAAACCCAGGCAGCTCGTGGTGTGAACTTGACTGTGAGCAGTACTGAATACAAAGGGGTTCCTTTTGCTTGGCTAACAAACAGAATTTTCATATTTTCAAGGTCATTTTGAAACTAATTTTTTTGTATTTCCTGGTAGGGGATAGAAGTATTCCTATTAAATTACTACTAAATGTAAGCAGTTAAGACTAAGATAGAATTCATAGTAAAACAATGTGTTCTTTGACACTCCAGCTGCACTAACTTCTGGCCCACTGTTTGGTGCTTAAGCATTACTATAAAATACAAATTAATAAAAGTATGTTTGAAGTATTTTTATATTTATGTTAAGGACCGTGAATTTTACCACTTTTACAGGCTGAACCTATTAAGCCCATTAACTACTATATCCTTCATTCACCTCCTTGAAAAACCAAGGTCTTTCCACCGTCTCAGGCAAATGAGCAGAAGTTTTATGTCCTTCTTGTTCCATAACCATGGAAACCCTCCAAAAAGGAGGATTTGTCCACCATCTCCTTTCTATCAGTCCCTACCCTGATGCACCTGATACCAGGTCTCTCCTTGTAAATCCCCATTCACATTAGAAGCAGGGATTAGAATACTCTGTCAGAAAAACTATACCTTTAGAGCAGACACACACAAATGAAGTCGCATGTTTAAATCCAACTTGGGTGGCAACAAATGACACAAATAAAACTTGGTTGTGATGCCTGCTCCTACACACCTTCTACATGTCTGGCATCTCATCGCAAGGCAAAGCAGAAGTGTCCAGACAACACAGATTAATGCTGTATCAGAACTAATACCCAACCCTAAAACCTGAAGCACTGAAAAACATGGATCAGAGACATGCAACTGCCTTTACAGAAGTCAGCTTATACTGGTGGGATATTTATTATAGCTTCTTCTGGATCCACAGTAACACTAGGCAGTTGAAGGTGTTCATACTGCATCCCTAGGAACTCTCAGCAACACTGCAATGACTCTGGAGCTCTTCCTGCATCAAACTAGCTGTGGTCTGAAGGACAAGTCTTTACCTGTCGTGGAAAAGCAGTTAAATTCTTCATGGCTTGAACTGATACTGCAGGCAGTACTGCTGCTTTTGCACAATGCTGTAAGAACGGTCCTAGAGGTGAAATGCCAGACCACAGAGAGGACTCGTGTCCCTGCAACTACACACAACTAAGTCACAGCCAGCCTGAGCAGAGTGCTGAGCTGACAGTACACACCTATGCCAGCCACTCTACACATGCTTCCTTATCTTCTTATACCATTTCCCATTTCTCTGTTCCTCGACTAAGGAATTCTTCTTGCACACCCTGTTCTGCATATTGCAGATGCTGCTGATTCCTAAAACAGTCTTGAAGGTTGGCGCATTACTACCATGCTATCATGTACCTTCCCTGATATAGAATGGCCTCTGTCAGTTCAGTCGTTCTTTTCACGTCTTAATTTTTATTTGCTTTCTTTCAGGGAAAGAAATCACAGAGGACACCAACATTTTAAATTCTACGTGATCCCTGGGCGGAGCTGCAAGGAAGCGGCTGTCAGTATCCTCTAACTACTATCGCCGAGTGAGGTGCGAGGTTATCAGCTCTTGGCTAAGGACAGGGCTACGCACACCCCTCTTCCCATGTTTTGTCCCCTGCCCGGCGGGGCCACAGAGGAAGGTTCGCGCCGGCCGTGCCATGCCAGCCTCTCCCCGGCCTTTGGACTCACCGTAGTACGTACTTGCAGTCATGGACACGATCCAGAACGCCAGCGAAATACAAATGAGCAAGTTCAGGATGACCATATTCGCCATCATCTTGAGGTATTCTCTGAAGAAATCCTCCTGGTAATAGGACATGGGAAACCAGAAGGAGAACACCTGATGGGAAAGCACAAGGCGCAGGGCATCAGCGACACCGCCACCACCGCCTTCTCCTCCTCTTTCTCCTCCCGCCCTGCCAGAGCCGCGGCCGGGCCGGGCCCGCACCGCTGCTGGCGCCCTGCCGGGAGGCGCCGAGGCGCTCATGGAGAGGCTGCTGCAGCCGCCCGCCGGCCCAGCCCGGGCTGCTGTGCTGTGCTGTGCTGTGCTGGGCGGCCGCAGGCGCTCGCACGGCCCGGCCCCGTCACTGACCTGCTCCCCCGGGCCGCCGGCACCGCCACCATCCCGCCCCGCGGGCTCCCCGCGCATGCTCCGCCCGCCGCGCCAGCCCGCGTGTGCCCGTGGCGCGGCCAGGGGGCGCTGCGGCTGCGGCAGGGCTCGGCTCGGCTCGGCTCGGCTCGGCTCGGCGCGGCGCGGAGCTCTCCCCTCCCTGCGGCTGGATGCGGCAGCGTCCCTCCGACCGACTGCCCAGGTACCTCCAGTTTGCGAAATGAACCACGAACGACACGCCTGGGAAAGGCATGAAGTCTGGGCATGATTAGCGATACAAATGAGTACCTGGATGAGGTCTGAAACTTGTTGGAGCACTTCAAATTTCATTAACAGCAATAGAAAGAGACTTGAAACGTTTCCTAAAGTTGACATGGGATGAGAACATGCCAAACCTGCCTGGTGGCTTTTCTTGGAGCATGTCAGAATTACTCCCAAAAAACTCGAGCTGTAAATCAGCTAACATTAGCTACGGGAAGGACTCCACAGCTCCCAATTCCACACATCAGAGGCTTTGTCATCAAAGCACAGAAAGAGGTGAAACTTTGCAACTTTTCAAAACTCCATCATTTTGTGGCAGCAGCCTCAAAATAAACAAGAAATAAATTACATAAAGAAGACTTCAGCCATCCCAGGAGATAATGCTGAAGTAGCATTTATGTACTCAGTATTTGTTGAGTGGAAGGTACAAACACTGTACAGATGAGTCACCTCGTGAACATCAATAACCTCAGGTGCTTTTTTCTCATGGACTTGTAGCAGCAGCAGAAAAGAATATTTATTTAAGTATTCAGTGAGAGGCAGAGTAAAGCGAAAAAGAACAGTAAAAGATCTTTGATATACAACAGAAGTAGTTTTAAAGCTAGAAAATTCAAGTGAGCAGTCCTAATTTAAGAGATGATAATTCCTCACTGAATTTAACACTACTCCTGGGTTTTGGCTCCCATTTATTTTTGAGACATGTTCTATTATTTTTCTTTCAGCATCTGGTATAGGTTTCTGTCAGGGTGTGAACACAGTCCACATTGTGGATTCTTTTCTTTCAGAAACTTGGATAAATTTTTGTGTTGTTTTGAAAGAAATACTTAGTTATCACTCAGATTAGCTTCTTCAGATGTTGTCTAAGCTAAGTAATTTACTCTGCAAAGGCTTACAGATTCTTGGTGTTAGCTAAAGAAAGCAGGCCTATCCCAGAGGTTAAAGTTAACACTTGGGTGTTTACAATGTATTTTCTGCGGGCAACTAGAGCCAAAATTTGGAACAGGTGCCTTGGACAAGGATTTATCTTTTTTTCTTCTATATTTATTGGTAACAAAGACTGGTAGCACCCAAAATTTATCTCAACTAGAGATACCTAGAATAATAATACTAATGTAGGCATACTGATTTTGGTATATCTAGTCTTCCTTCTAACCTCCCAAATTTTCATTAAACCTCCTTCTGAGGACTGAATTTGAGATCTAAGAATCAGGGACTCAGTAGCTGGGCTGCTTTGCAAGAACAGGACACCTTTCAAGAATAACACTGAGATGACACTGCTTGTGTGCTTCTGTCAAAATCTGAGCAGCTGAGATTTTCAGCCAGAACAAGATAACTCAAACTGCTGGCTGAACAAGCAGCTGCTTGTTCTGGTGTGACCAACTCCCATAAACTTACTCATTCAAATATATCCTTAACTGTAATAAAATGTTTTATTTAATTTATTGCTACTTTTTTGTTTTCTAAACTATAACAGACTGATATTGGAATTTCTGGTGGAGAAACAAATGTTCCTGCAGGAATCATACAGCCCTGGCTGTTATCTGTGGTTCTGTATAACTATGGGACTGTGATTAATGGTAACACACAAGCTGGGGTGAAGAGGAAGCAGGTTTGTGCAGCTATAAAGGATCCTTCAGCTTCCTTCATAGATCC
Organism: Lichenostomus cassidix; assembly: GCF_008360975.1. NCBI lineage: Eukaryota > Metazoa > Chordata > Aves > Passeriformes > Meliphagidae > Lichenostomus > Lichenostomus cassidix. The sequence goes on along the minus strand of NC_139480.1, from coordinate 34,873,373 downwards.
CATACCCATATGATGGGTATGGCTTGGTGCTGATTTAGGGACATACCAGACTATTGCACCGGTTTATCTACAGACCTTGCATTTGGCTTAAAGCCAAAGGTGCTGCTGCTCGTGGAGTTTACCTAAGCAAGAAAAGCAAAATGGAGCACAGCTCTCCACCCCTGGTGTGAGAAAGGTGGTTCTGGACAGAAAATGTCTAACAACTAGGGCATGAATAATGTTGGCTTTGACTCCTTTTTCAGTTGAGTCTTTTGTTAAATGTGGCTTCATACATCCCTCTTCCAGAATTTCTGATTGCCAACAAATTTTCTTTCAGGAACTTGGTACACATTAAATGTTACAAGAAGATTAGGAAACAAGAAAGAAAGGAACACAAAATTAGACTTCTTTCTACATTTAGAAGCTGGAAGAAGTAGCTACAGTTTTGAAAGTAATGTCTATAACTGTTACTGTAATTGGCCCACATATTGTGTTTAAGGTCCTATTTTCTAGATGTTGCTCTTTTTTTTACTAGGTCCTGTAACAACAACAACAACAACAACAACAACAATAACAACAACACTTTTAATGGGTAAAAGCTAGGGTTTCAGAAAAATTAAATTGCCATCTAGATGCAATTGTGAATTTAGAATTAATATATTAAAAAAGCCATCCTGGATCAGTCAGAAGATTATTATGAATATTTAATACATGCAATACATACATTTATTATTAAATCTTTACTTATAGCCCTGCCATTCCTTATTCACACCTAATAATAGTGATAAGCTTGAGAATTTAGAAAATAGCAAGTAACAGTTTATTAAGACAAATAGACCTGAAAGCTTTTCCTCAAGCTTTCTCATCCAAATTCATTCTTGGAATAAGAAAATACAGAGGAGTTTAAATTAAAAAAAAAAAATAGAATTACAAGATGCCCAATATTTAGAAGAAGAATTCCTTTTTACCTTTTTACCTAAATGTATAGGATGCAAAGCACGGCCAGTGCAGAGTCTAGAAATAAAAATAAATATGACTTAATAAGAGGCAGGAGTGTGAGATGATTAAAAGCAGTATGACAAAAGGAAGATAATAACATGTTGCTGAACATAGCATGCTAATAAAACTTTTACATTCATTCTTTTCCTAGGAATTTAGTAGATTTTCCATAATACAGCATAACATTTCCGAATTTTCATTAATATTTTAGAAGCAGACTCTCTGATTTTTTTAATATCTCTAAGATAGTACTTTCCATTTCTCTTCACTGCTTAAAACATTATTCATATTTGTGCTTGATAGAATGCATTACGAATAATACAGCTTGAAAGTTAAATACTATTTTAAACATCATGTATTCTCCATTGTTAATCTTGTCTTCTCAACAACCAAAAACTGATTGAAGACAAAATACTGTTCAATACATGAAATTAAAAATCTGTAAACATTGTTAACATTGTATTAAGTATAGCTGTTCACAAGGGCCTTGAATAATATTCACACTCTTAGAAAAGACAACACAGTAAGACCATAAAATTTTATGCTGATAGTGTGTTTAGATAGTTATAGAAAAGAGAAGGGAAAAAGTTGTACTGCAGGAAGGGAAAAGTAATACTGCAGATAAATATTCATCTTTAGTAGAGCATTCATAATTAGTAGCTGCCTATGAAACTACGAACCAAATTGCAAACTATAATTTTCATAGCAAAGGAGTTGCTATACAGATGAATTCCTAACATTTTTGAGGCAGTTAAAAATGTCAGTGCTTAACACTTTAGCAAAACTATTCATACCAGGATTTGGGTGGTGGACTATAAAGCAGCAAATGAATAAATATCCAAATGGCTCACTGAAAAAGAAGAGAACATATAACGAAGCTTTAAGTATTAAATTTATTAAATATGTGTGGATAGGCTTTAGCTTTGTGTTAAATGAGTTTACCCAAGGACAATGACACCAATTAAATGTATTCATAGTAGCCTAATTGTCCTTTTTCTGGTCATTTATTACAAATGACCTACCTTTTTACTATGTGTTTATGATGTGTTTTTCTAATTTATCAAGTAATTCAGGAAAGAACCAACATATTAAAAGTAGCATGTGTTCAGGCTCATGATGTCTTTAGTGTATTTTCATTCTACACAGGAGAAAAGTTAAAGGCTTAAACTAGAATGCAAAAATAAGGTAATAAAAAGAAAAGGATTCAGCAATGGGTGATTCAGTAATGGGGAAGAGTAACAGTAAGTAAGACAAGTAAAGATCTAAAAGGACTATGCACAAGAAATGACCATCTCTAGTCATAGGCTTGCCAAGATGGTAAAGAGGCTTCAAACTGAAGTTGCCAGGGGAGGGGTGTCGCTGTCGAGCCGCTAGCAGAGTAAAGAAGACCAGGTTCTCAATGGCATAAAAAAGTGTCTTTTATTATTTAACTCCAACTCATATAGACTTTTGAAAGGTCACCCAGATTGGTCAGTCTGAAACCTCCCCCTGAGCCAATTGGCCAGGCCTGAACTGTCCAAATCTCGAGACACTGTTTTTAATAACATCCAAACTTTATCTTTGTTTATAAAACACAGAAAAAAGAGAGAAGAGAGTTCGCATGGGAAAGGTCTGTGCTAGCCACAGAGGGGAACCTCCTTCCATCCCAGACCCACTGGTTTGATTCAAGTACCCCCACAAGAGAGGCCCAGAACCTGGTGAGGAATCATAGTGATGCCTTTTTATATATTTGTAGCTTTGTAGATTTTTAATATGTAGCTGTATAGTTTCTAGCACTTTCTACTTTAAAACAATAGTTACCCTTTCTCACACATTTTGTCACATTCTCGAAATGCTGTTTGGTCTAACAAGGACATCTTGTTTTGCACCAGCACCTGGGAGACATAACATGATATAGGGCTGAGAACACCTGGAGGGCCTCCAATGGTGCAGGTCCAAGGGTGGGTTACCAGGGCAACCGGTGTCCTCTTGGATGTACTTGCTAGATATACTTATTAGTTAAACTCATAAAAATTGTGAAAATTTGAGCTGTGTGTGCGTGCCTGAAAGCTTTCATTAAAAGACTGCGCTTTATGTTAGCAATTCTAACATTCTTTGGAAAGTTTACCTTCTGATTTTAGGCAACGATATGCTGGCAGGAGAGCAGCTGAAGAGCAGCACAAAGGAATTCCAGCCCCTCCAGCTAGTGAGGTGGCTTCACTGCGTGGTCCAACTTAAATGGCTCTATGCAAATGCACACAGGAGTTAGAGATGTGCACTTGCCTGCTGGGCCACAATCTTACTGGAATAATGGAGACATGGTGGGATTGCTCCTACGACTGGAGTGTTAGAATGAAAGGATACAGACTCTCAGACATATCAGAAGGATGCATCTCTTCAGAGACAGGTAGGAGCGATCTCACATTCACAAGCCCTCACCTTTATGAGGGGCTTCAACCATAGCAGTATCTATTGGAAGGACAACGCAGCAGGGCATAAGCAATACAGGAGGTTCCTGACATGTGTGGATGATAACTTCCTCCTCCAAGTCACACAGAAGCCAACAAGGAGAGGTGCTTTGCTGGGCCTTGTTCTCACCAACAAGGAGGGGCTGGTGGGGCACGTGAAGCTCAAGGGCAACTTTTGCTGCAAGTGACCATGCAATGGTGGCTTTCAAGATACTTAGGGCAGGGAGGAGGGTGCACAGCAATCTCACTGCCCTGGACTTCAGGAGAGGAGACTGGTAGAATACCACTGACAGGCATCAAAGCTGCGTCTTTGCTGTATCATGTAGAGCATAGTCTATGGTGACAGAATAATAGCTATTAGCAAGGAACAGGATTGGCTGGCTTTTAAATTATTTAGAATCATTAAGTTACATACATTTTTATCCTATGAAAACTCATGTCCTGCACATCTGCCACAGCAAGTAGATGTAACTTGTCATACATAATGATTCAAATCGGCAGTTTAACTTGTTTAGGCAGATTGAGAAGTAGTGATGGAACCACGCACATATATATTTTTCCCACGCTGGTCATAGCTAGATTTCAGGATCTTGTGATTTAAACCCAGTTGGCAACTAAGGACCATAAAATTACTCACTTACCTCCTCCCCACCCTGGTGGAAAGGGGAGGAGAATCAAAAGCAAAACTTGTAGGTTGAGATAAGAACAGTTCAATAATTGAAAAAGAAGTAAAATAATAGTAATAATAAGTAATAATAATGACAATAAAAAGGAAAAACAAGCGATGCACAAAGCAATTGAGAACCATCTGTTGGCTGGTGCCAGATGCCATCCCTGAACCCCAATTAGCCCACCTTACAGGGAACTCCCTCAGTTTATACACAGGGCATGACAGTCTATAGTGTGGAATACCCTCTTTGCCAGTTCAGGTAACCTGTCCCAGCTATGCTCCATCCCAGTTGTTTTGGGTTTTTTTGGTTTTCAGGTGGGTTGGTTTTATTTGCTTTGTTTTGTTTTCTGTGTGTTTTTGTTTGTTTTTTGTTTTGTTTTGTTTTGGTTTTCACTGGCAGAGCATGAGACCAAGAAAGTCCTCGGATAAACACAACTTAGCAACAACCAAAACACCAGGGTGTTATCAACATTATTCTCATACTGAATCCAAAACACAGCAATGTACCAGCTACCAACAAGAAATTAACTCTATCCCAGCCTAAACCAGGACAGATCTTCAGCAAAAGAACTATGTCACATTTAGCTTTCAGGTGTTTAACAGACAATTCTGGTAAATACTGCCAAAGATTTAAGATGACTAACTTTCATTGTGCTTAAAATAATTTATAAGAGATACTGGGAGATGTGGGGGTCGACCAAAGCTAAATCTAGATATGGAATAAAGTGTTAAGAAAAAAATATTGCCTCCAGGTTATTAGTGACCAGGCCTGGATTCTTACAGGCTTGCTAAACTTTTTTTTTTTTTTGGTCTTGTTAGCAAGATCAAATTTAATGAGCCCACAAAGAGATGTTTGACTGAAGACATGACAGTTTTATCAATGACTTGGAAATCACTGGGCATGTAGAAGGCCAATGTTTACCAGTCTTTACTTGTCAGAACTAAGCAGAACAAGGACGGAAATTTAATTTACTATTTTTAACTGACTATTCCAACCAGCAGACTAATGGCTTTTCTAAGGGACATCTTTATTACAAGAGTTTTGTTCACAGTCTGTACTGTCTCTAGAAGCTTTCCAACAAAAAACAAAACAAAACACCGAAAGAAAAACAGCAACAAAAAAAATCAGGGTATGCTTTGATGTTAGCTCAGTTGCACTTCCCAAAAGGAAAGAAAATTTGTAGTATTTCTAAATATTTCTTCCTAATAGAGAGACCACATGAACACGCTATCAAGTCCAACTATTTGTGAATTTATGTTTCATTGTGGGGATTCAAAATGCAGATAAACCTGTGAGTCACTGGAAGATGAAGAGAACGGAAATGTGTGGCTCATTTCAAAAAGAATCTCTTTAGTAGCATGGTAAATTACGCTTTCTTTGAAAAGTGGCTCAAGTACCAAAGTGCTGTGTCTATCTAAATAGTTTTTTACTGAGATTTTTCAAGCAGTTGCTCATCATGTCTTTATCTGCTTCTGAAATAAAAGGGCACTAAACCATGCAATGGCTGCTTGAAGGATACGCTGTGCCAGTGTAATCAATGGGTGATAGTGTTTCACCTGTCGGGTCTCCAATCACTATGTAACTTTGTATCTTCCTCATTGCATTTTGCCAACATTGTTTTCAGTTGCTCTAAGCTACAGTGACTCCAGTTCTCTGCCTTCTCCATGCAAAGAGGGTGGGATGCTTTTGTAACGAAACAGACTTCATGGATTCTGACGCGAACCCTTTGTGGCTGTACCATGCAAGTCAGGGAAGATGTGATGATACTACATGAAGATTGACCCCAAAACTCAAGGTATGATAGTAACACCATCAAATGCATGAATGAAACCATATGATGAATACTGATGAGTTCCTGGTAGTTCTGATAGGAGAAATACAGCAACCTTTATTTCACTTCATCCACTGTCGAATGCAGTCCTCATTTATGTTTGTTTCAGTTGATTAAGATGGGAGGCATAATAGAGGTTACTGCATATGTACTTAATTCAGTTCTGACGAGGGAAGTACAGAAAAATAGCTGTCACACCTCATTTCTGCAGTTATATTTCTTAGTTTAAATTTTTAATCCATTATATGAAATCTACTAAAGCATGTAAAATGCCTCTTAAATCACCTTCAACTTTATTTCACTTTTTAATGTTATTAAAATCATACAATAGTTGAAAGTGAAGAATCAAAATTAATATGAATTTTAACCAGAATAAAGGCACTATTACTGTTACATTGTGGCTAGGTGTTACATACAGATAAGAGGCAGGAGCATCAACTATGAAGATACAGCTTAAATACTGAGGTTATTGTGTGTCTCTGAATTAGCAATAAGTACTTTGCATTTCTATAGCCAAGTTTAAGCAAGGGAAGTAATATTGGTAAATGTCTTGCTCCATACCACATAAAAAACTTAACAACAACATAAAACTGGATGATCTGCCATTTTTGTTTTATACTCAGTGAAACATTATATTAAATATTTTATTAACCATTTGTAAAAGTTGCCTTGAGCCCTAAGGAGAGTCTCTGAATCCTGTAATAAAATGGATTATAAAATCATTCTTCAGTGGTTACCTGTATAACTACCAAAGAAGTTGTAAAGAAAGTTCATGAGGGAAATAGCCAGCTGTGGGATGAATGCGAATTCAAATCCTCAGCACAATGGCATCTTCTATGTTTCATACAATCTAGAAACCTTGTATTGATTTGTTCTCATGACACAGAAGACCCTACACTTTAGTAGTAGCCTATTAAAAACTACCAAAGATAGCAGTGGTGTCTTGTGTTTTTGAAGAGAATTCTTTTGCTTACCTACACCGCAGCATTATTATGAAGTTTATAATCTAAACTAAAATTCATAATTCTTAGATTTACCGTAGATTGTAAATTTGTATTTGTAAGGTTGCATCTGAAAAATTATATGTTGTGTAGTACCTGGGCAGATATTTTCTGTTAAACCAGACAAATATTTTTCCCTTGGAGAGATAAATATTAGAGGATAATGCACTTGCCAAGTGCACTACAGATCTAGCTGCATTTTGCAGATAGACAAAAGCAGCAAGTACTCTTTGATCAATAATTAGGATTTTGGGAAATTTGCTTTTTAATAAAGAACAAATTTTGTGTAATTGAATACTTATTAATACTCATGCAAATACAATACTTTGATTTTGGCAATGCAGAACTTTGGTCCAGGTTCTCCCAGGGCAAATGCCCACACATCCAAATTCAAACACTGCTAAGGAACCGAAGATTCTTTCAGTTTAGAAACTGAGTAATTAAGTATGAAATGTGAAAACAGCATGGAAAACTAAAACTACAGAGTAAGGAAGGAAAGTTTTACCTAAAAGAGGTGGCTGTAACAACATGTGCTCAAAAGTTAAGCAGAAATATCTCTTACCTTTTTCTCTTCAGTCTAGATTCAGCAAAACTGGTGCAGAAAAAGTATTTAAAAAGTAAGATGAATTTAAGTCCTACGACAAAGAATTGCAGATTCCCAATGTTTTCAGCAACTGCAGTTTCTCATCAGAAAGAATATTGCACTGCCTACTCTGTTGCTTTGCTGTGATAATTTATTCCCACTCTTTCAGTCAACACCAGTAAAGTGATGCCACAGGAAGTCACTCTGTCATGAAGCAGATTAAAAATGGAGAAATCAAGATGCCAGCAAACAGGGTGGAGCCCAAACCAGTCTTCTCATGCCAAAACAGTGTCAATTAAAGATTTATTTTCTTCTCTTGACATCAGAGATCCACCCAGCGTCAGAAATTGGTATTGAACAACACCTTGTCACTGTATACAACACTAAGGTAGCACCACTGTTTTAATCTCTGAAAAAAAAAATTTGACAAGCTGAGGAGGCGGGAGGGAAAGCACCTTCTTAATCTGTGAAAGGAGTCTGCATTTATGCCTTATTTATGCCTTTGTCATAACAAACATAAACAAAACTTGGTGCTATGCTTTTAAAGATATGAAGTCCTTCAGTTTTGTGAAAGCTAGGACACCACTATAACAACAGGAGGTTGTGTCCCAGCTGCCAAGTCCTGCTACATTTCTTTTTTCTTGATGACATTGATATTTGCTAATATGGATGCAGAAATGAGAATGCCTGGGATTCAAACAAAATCTTCTCAGAAGAAAGCTAAATAAATAAATCAAAAGTGAACTTTTTTAACATCCACGATTATTTTAGTAGAATGGATCATGATTTTTTAAAATATATATTTTGCACTCTTTTGTCTTGAGAATTCACCAGCCTGCTTTTGCATTAATTCTTTGAGACTTCCATCTGTAAATATGTCCAACTACCTGGAATTCATCCTATATATTTAATTTCTCTTATGGCAGACACTGATTTAGGTGGAAGCCTTAGGCATGCTGGAGCTATTTAGTTTTTCCCCCCCAAAGACTCAAACCCAAAAGAACAGTTGTCAAAGGCTGTGAAAATGAGAAACTCAAGAACTCTTCCACAGTCAGATCTGCCACATAGAGAGCTTCTGAATTTATTATTTATTTTTCCTGAAAACTGATCTTACAGTTCCACTAGAAAATACTCTCAAATATAACTAGTAATGAAAAGTTTTCTGTATAATAATCAGGCCACTATTAGTGGCTGGCTGACATAAGCTACTGAAACTTTTGTAGAAATGGCTCATGGCATGACGTTCAAGAATTCTCTGTCTTAGGATATTTGCATATATACAAGTGAATTTGAGCCTGTGGATGTCACTGTCCTCCTAGTGATTAACACAAGGTGATTCCTGCAATGTGTCTCCCCTCTGAAGTCACTTTTCATTAGGGGAAGCAAAACAACAAGTAAAGAAACTTTTCTTTCTCAACTAATGAAGAGGGAAGACATTGATGATGAATTTATACTGCTAAATGAAAAAAATAAATATCAGCTGGGTGCGGCTGAAGCACTGACCTCTCAGTAAATGACACTGCTTAAATGTAAACTTACTCCCCAGATGTATTTGGACTCCTCTGAGGGGAGGATTCCAGGAAGTCCCTAGAGAGTGGGCAAGTCCTAAACACCAGTTGGTCTTGAAGGATTAGACCTAAGACCACTTATTTAGCAGCACAGGCAAAGCCAAATATCAACCCTCTGTGCCTTAAACTGAGGTCTTTGTGACTACTATCCCCTTCAACTTGTTTCCTTGCCAAGTTAAGATTCCTGAGCTCTCCTGAAGATTGTGTAAACAAAAGATGTTTGGACCTGGAGAAAACACTTAAAATTCTTTAATTTTCCTACATATTCATAGTACAGATTACATTTAAAAATAACATCAAGAAAAGCTGAAAAATTGTCCTGGCATCAAGGGTCATGTCATGCCTCTTTACATATCAGTTTAATTCTCCAGGGCTGCAATTCCAACACTTTTTACAGCCAGCAATTTAGAAGTAATATACATACTCCTTTTTTTGTAAAATAATTTTATAAGACATTCATTTTTTAAAGTCTGGCTCCCTTGCTGGAATGTTTAATCGTATAAATAATCAGGCAACCTGGTGGTACAGGTCCAATGGGACGTCTTTTTTACCTGGTATGAAAAGAAATCAAATGGGAAAAACTAAACAAAAGTCAAATGAAAGAAATCATGGAAGGTCATTGCAGCTGGTTTTTTGATTGGAAAAAAGCCCCACATGGATACTCTCATCCTGCAACATCCCCTAACTGCTGCAGATGCTAGTACTGTCACTGAGAAACGTTTGAGACAATGCATCTTTTCGGAATAACCATTGTACCACACAGTGACCAGGGGATTCTTTCACAGGACAGGCTGTCCAAGGTGTCTGTAAAGCTCTATGAATCCAACAGCATTTGCACTTTTAAACTGCTGAAAGGAAGAAATTTGTTTAAGAATTATACTGGTCAAAATTTGTGAATAAATTAGCCAAAAAGGGCCAAATGCTTTTCCCTTGGCCCTAATATACGTCAAGATCACTGTGAAGAAAAACACATGCTATGTTAAAACCCATAAGGTTACTTCCAAGCCACCTAATCTACCACATAGATCCAAGCTACAGGTGAGCTCTAATAGTGGGAAGAGACTATTCACTCACAGGTTGAAAAAAAAAATCCTTCCAGGGCTTGCCTCTGAATGTACCACCATTGGGGACCACAGACCTGAGGTGACACACACATGACTTAAGTTCAACAGTATCAAATCCATAAACATGCTCTGTCCTCAAACAGTTGAAAGACTTTATATTTTTGCATAAACTATTAAGATACCTTGCTTCAGCTGGCCTATCATTGATGATAAAGTCTTAAATGTTTCAAAATGTTGGGTGTGTCCCCATATCCCTCTTCAGTCTAGTGAAGGTGTCATCGTGCTCCCCATAGCATGTAATTTGTCAGTAAAACAATCAGTCTGGAAAACCCTGAAGGCAAAAATTCCTTGTCCAAAGTCACAAATGGGAACTGATCCAAGCTGATACAATAGAGATATGCATGAAGCTCCAACTCCTACCCACCATCTGGGATTAGTTGCACGTGGGAACACTTGTTACTTGAAAGCAAATGCAACATGCCACATGGGACAGAGTAATTCTCAAAAAACTGCAGGACATGACAGGATATTGTTTTTACAGGCATCTACAGTGTTTTTAACAAAAAATAATGGTATTGTACCTTCCACACATAGATGGCAATGCAAGAATAAAATTTCACACTCATCAGAAAAAGTCTCAGGAAATGAATGTGAAGTTTGTTTTTTAATTTCTTTCTCCTTCCGGCATTCTATGTGGAATCAAATCCACTGCAATACTTACTGTCAAATAGAAAAGTTACAGTTGCTTATATTATTTTAAATTATGTTAATTTGAGCTTTTAATTTCAGATTTTATGCTTTAAGGAATATCTGAAGTATTTTAAAAATCACTGAGGAAAATACCAAAATAATGGAAAGTGTTGCACTTAATCTTCAATACATGTACTTGCACGTCTATCCAAGCATAAAAAATTGCCACAGACACTTGATCTGCTAAATATGTCTAACTTAGCTGTAGCATCCACACAATACAAATAAAAATATAAATAACTATGATCAACCATATACACAATTTGAAGAATTAAGGAACACCAAACATGCCATCAAAGGGCAAAAAAAAGCACCACACTCTTACCACGGTCTTTGTGGTTAACCTTGAGTTAGGTGTCCAATATAAATACAAATTCAACAGAAAAACCCTACAATCTTCTTTGCCTTAAAGAGGGCATGAGTTCTATGGTTCAGTTTCTGACCTTGCTTGCTTACATCTCCTTAACATGTCACTCATTTCTAGGAGTCCTTGCCCAAAGGCTTGCCTAGTCTCAAGTACCAAAGCAGGATCCTCAGTTGAAAATCTCTGGGGATACAAGAAAGGGTGCTGAGGCTCCTTAGCAGAAATTGCCATTCTTTTTAGCAACATCTAACAGGAGAGAGTTAACTGCTACTTGAGTGTGTTCCATCTGAAGTTATTTGCAGTGATTATTTTATGTTCCTAAAAATAAAGTCTCTTCCAAAAGAAAAGGCTTCTTGTATGCAGTTTGGGAAAGACAGGACTCTCAGAATCAGGTCTTCCATCAGACTATTAATACCTGAGGTGAAAACCTAAAATCACATTTTGACATCTTCCAGATTTTTTAAAAGTCTTCTTTAGTAACTGATAGGTACTGAATAATTGCACAGTCATAAAAAGGAGATTTTTTGCATCACCAACTGCATGAATGAGAACATAACAATGTAACTGATTTGTATTTTAGCATTAACTCACCATAAATATCAAAGTAAAGATCACAGACTACATTTTTATTTGAAAAGCTTTTATAAATAGTCTTCTGTAAAATACCTGATTTTAATCTCCTATCTCATATAAATATTTCATTCTTTTACCTCATCCAAGCAATGATTCTTTTAGGTATTCCATATAATTTGCTCAGATATATCTCTTGGTGAAATATTACTTGATTTAAAACATATCATGAGGTAAGTATTTCATTCTATCATTGTGCAGCCCTGCCTGCTATTTCAATGTGATTCTTTGTTCTCTTTTTCAAACTTACAGTCTCCTCTAATTTTTACTTCTTTTTACTTTCATAGGTATTTTGAAGACAATGTGTTCAAGACACTGTGTTCAGTAAGAACTTATCCACACTCAGTGTTTAGTTGGAAGTTGGATGTTGGATGTTCCTGCTTGGACAGAAATTGCTATATTCTTTGGAAGATTACACAGGTTTCTGTTAAAAAAAAAAAAAGAAAAAAAAAGAAAAAAGAAAAATCCAGAAGAAATGAGTTAAGAAACAGAACAACAAAATTATGGGAAATTGTGCAACTAACAGTGTCAAATTATGGATTAACTGAACATTGTGTCAGCTGGCAGAGGCAGAACACAGGAACCACAAAACTGTGGAAGAAATGCAAAGAATATATTTATCTTTGTTACCTCACCAACCAGGGGATCCACCCTGAACCTATAATTGTAATTGACACTTGCGAAGCAAGAAGAGCAAAAATAATTTTAGCCTAAGCCAAATATTATAGTACCAAAAGATACTGAACATCTTTTATATTCTGAAATCTGACCCAGTCCTTAAAACTCAGATTTACTGTGCTTCTGTAAAAACAAAATTCACTTTATACTGTTGTATTTAATTTACATGGTAAACATGTTACTAATTTCCTGTCTCAGACTTTGAAACAAGTCAGATTCTGTGCTCCTGTATTAAAATGTAAGGTCTTCTATATTTTAAAATTATTCTATTTGTCCTTTACTGAAAACATATTCAGTATTTAATACAAAAATTTCTTTTCCAGCAGCAATATAATCTGTTTAAAATACAGCTAAAACAAAATCTCTATATTTTTCTGTTAAGTTCACACATTGCAGTGAAACCTCACCAAAAATTCGTCTATTACTCATGTCATAAGCAAGGAAGTCTCTTAATGTTTTCTATTTGAATGGCAGTTTCTTTGCAGTTTTCAAATGTTTATGGCCTCTGTTCAAAGGTTTAGGTACCAAAACCATCAGAAAAACACATTCTTTTTACACATGCCATTTTATACCCTTTACAAAAAATAATGTAACACTGTCAATTTCTCTGTTTATTAACTGTAGTGAATCTGCTTCTTCCTGAAAATTTAAAATTACTTGCATGATAACCCTAGATGATAGCAAAAAGCTGGGAGTATCAGATGACTGAAATGAAAGAAGGGACATATGATACCATAGGATATGCAAAACCACTGGAATATTCTCAGGGTCTTCTTTTACAGATGGTTAAGTATCTTAAATAGAAATTTATTATACAGATCATCAGAATCTGTCAATATTGTTGAATAAATTCAGCACACTTGTTGGATAAACAGTAGGCAAACATACAATAACAATCAACAGAGTGAGAACACCCATGTCAGGTTAATTTCCCATAAAGCACCTGATGTTTTGCCAATACCTTGCAGTTCTAGAAACATTTTCCTTTCCAGTCTAAAAGGTACCAATACTAATGTGCTACTGATGCATGAAAACACTTAGAAATAAAGGTAATTGTACAAAGGCAATTGGAACGAGATATATACAAAGCTCTGGGATGCCCAAGTAAGGAAATGTGTGCTGGGAGGGGAATTTCTGCAGCTTAAATGTGGTGACACTAAAACTGCTTTGTAAGTACAGTGGATTAGATTTCAGACATGGACAGAGGCACCCAGCAATGTTTAAGAAACCTGCTTGACCTCCAGCTGCTACTTCAGAAAGTTTTCAGTAGGTCCTATGTCACATGTCCATGTTTTTACCACTGTGGGATATATAAAATAATGTAAGCCTGATTCCTAGAGATACCAACTATTTGAATGGAAGTACTGACACAAATAACACACGAATGTAGAATGATGGGGAGTGAGAGTGAAGCAGCAAACCTTTAACTTGCTTCCTTGCAAATATCTTCATGGAATGCACAGTGTTCTAGACAGAAAAAAATAGAGAAATTTAGGATATGATGTACACATTCCATTACTCCACCCCATTTTGTATGAAGTCAATGTTTTCTATTTTGAGTCATATAGTTTGTCCAATTAGAACAAAAAAGAGGATGAAAAGCGTATTAAGCAAAGAAAAGTAAGCTTGTTTGGAATGACATTTTGGACTTCACAAAGCATATGCACTATCCACTCTCTCTATCCTTGTTGGATTTAAACCAATACAGAGGAAGGCAAAGGAACATAAATAACATAATACTGAGTTTTATTTTAGTGTTTGTGATTTCACAGCACGTTACTCACAAAAAAATACCCAACAAAACCCCTTAATAATTTGCTCTCAGGAAAAGCACAAAGAGGCAGCCGTCTTTCTTTATGTTTGAAAATCATGGCAAATCTGCAAAGACATTTAGCATATGTAATTGAAAAGAATCTCTCAGGTTTCACAGTTTTAAAAGTCAAGTTTTGTGAGCTTTACAGGAGACACCAATCTGACTTAGAAAGGCTTTATTTAAATGTGGTTTCTTCTGCACATGCGAGCCGCCACTTCTCTCCAGTCAGCACTCTCGGTAGGATGTTGCATTCTTTAACAACGAAACTAGGTAGCAACAGAATGCTACTTAGAGATACAAACTAAAACTAATGATTGAAAGTGTTAATGCAATTGCTTTACCCTCCCTGATGCTCGCTTGTCATTTCTATCACCGAAGGCATTAGGGCCAGTCTGAACTTCCAAGCAATTACACATCTGGAAAGCTTTGCAGAAGTCGCCTTCTTAAAGATTTCAACATTAGTTTAGCTACTGGGCGGGTGCTGGGGGTTGATGCCTGAACACCCGCTGCTCTCCCTCCCTTAGCAGCCTGCGCAGTGTTTGGGGGGAGCAGTGGGACACGGCCCCCCAACAGAAACGGGTAGCCAGCACCCGCAGTGAGCACCCAGCGGGTCCCAGGCCCCTGAAGCACCTTAGCTGGCGCTGCCTGGACAGCGCTAAGGGGAGCTGCCACCGACCGGCCCGCGACAGAGAAGAGGAGAGGGCAGGGCAGGGCAGGGCAGGGCAGGGCAGGGCAGCCCGCCACCATACCGCCGCTCCCTGCCCCCGTAGCGCCGTGCCCTCCGATAAGATGGCGGCCTTCTCCCTCGCCTGCTCTACCAACATGGCGGGCAGCGCGCCCATTGGCGCCCACCGCCCGCCGCCGCCACGCGATAGGCTGAGCCGCCGGCTTGCCCCGGTCATGCCTCACAGGGCCTCGCCCGGGGAGAACTACATTACCCAGGATGCCCTGCAAGAGGGTCGTCGCCCACGCGTCTTCTTACGCAGCGCGGTCTGTCCCCTCCCGGGCGGGAGTGACGGGGCGTGGTCTCGCGAGAGTCCGCGCGGGCCGGCGGAGGGGGCGCAGGGCGCGCCGAGACCGTTGTCGTGGGCCCATGGCGGCCGCGGAGGCGGCGGCCGCGCCCGACCCCAGTGGGCTCTCCCCGAAGGAGGAAGGGGAGCTGGAGGACGGCGAGATCAGCGACGATGACAACAATGGCTTCGGGCCCTGTGGCGGCGGCTCCGAGCACGCCGGCAACCTCGTCAGCAGCAGCAGCAGCAGCAGTAGCAGGCCGTACTCGAGGCGGCGGCCGCCCCCCGGGCTCCACGGGAGCGGCTCCTTGTCCTCCCCCGGGCGGCCCTTCCCGCGCTCGCGGCACCAGCCCCCGCCGGACACCGGACACGTGCACGGCCACGGCGGCTACCGGCCCAAGGACTCGTTCCGCTCCCACCCGCCGGCGCCGCGGATGCCGCCGGGCTCGCACTCCGACACGGGCCCCCGGCTCTCCTTCTGGGAGCGCAGCCACAACGCCCTGGACCGGTTCCGCTTCCGAGGCCGGCCCTACCGGGGCGGTGGGCGCTGGGGCCGGAGCCGAGGCGGGAGCGATCGGCCGGGCAACCCTCCGGGGAGGCCGCCCGGAGGGGGAGGCGGCGCCGGGTTCAGTAGCAGCCAGGGCTGGAGGGAGCCCTCGCCTCGGAAATGTATCCTTGAGACGTGAGCGGGGGGCGGGGGGAGCCTCCTGCCGCTGCGGTGGGCCTGGGTGTGGCGGTGCCGCGCTACGTGGCCGAAAGCCCTGGGAAGGGACGCGTTTCCCTGCCGCTCTGGCCGTGGGACTCCGCAGCCACTGCCTGAGAGGGAGAGGAGAGGGAGGCTCCCAAGCTAATCCTGGGGGTTGGCTGGGGCAGCCGGCCCTGCTCAAGGAGAGGCTGCCGGGAAGTCGGATTACCGCCGTGACCTGGCGTGTGGCTCGGCTGATCCGTCGGGAATAGGGGAAAAGAAAAAAGCATAGCCTGAAAGGAAGCTTTTGTCGGTTGGATTCCGAGCGCCTGTTTTCCTAGCCCCAAGTGCGAATATTGTGAAGTGGGGTCAGTGGTGCGGCAGTTCTAACGTGTATAATTAGTGTCACAATTGTAAAGCTGAAACCGTAAGCTTGTTAATTTCCTTTATTGGGCAGTGAAGGATGTACTTCTTTTTCATTTTCACTTTCATCCCTTCAGAGGCTATTACACATAGGTTTAGCGTTAGTCAGTTTTAGCTAAGCTGAAGTGGGTCTGCACACACAAAGTAGTTTATACGGACATTCAGATGAAAGCTGTACCCACCACTCCTTGTAGAATCTTCCCCACTGATTGATCTTAAGAGTTATTTAGCTGACTATCAGAGTTCTGGTATTTTGTCCTTTTAGGAGCAGGAATTGTGAAAGTGGTGGAAAAAGCTTCCCTAATTTTTCTTGTTTGCTGTAGGAAGAAACATAACATCCTGAGTGTAGCTTGGGGCAGCTTGGTTACTTGATGTAACTGCACCGTTGCCTAACTGAAAATGTAGATGAGTGTAAAAAACACTGAGCAAAAGAGATGGTGGTGAAATCCTGTTCTCTAGAATTTCAGTGTTTTAGTCTTCATATCAATAGTCAAAGGATGTGTGTTTGCTAGACTGTGCAGGTTGATCTCTTGGATCCTTGTGTTTTAGATACAAGATTATTCTTTATGTCAGTTTTTTTTTTTGTTTAAATGTGGGTGGAATGTGTAAACTAGCAGTAGAGATGCTTTTATTTAATCTCACCTGGTAGAGTTAAATTATTATTGAAGGCTTCATTGGAACCCTTCATTCAAGGGTTTTATCTTGAGAGGCAGCAAGTGAAGATATGATTTGCCCAAGGTTTCACAGTAAGACAATTTAGTACTGAAAATAGTTTTCAAGTCTCTTAATTTGCAGTGTTACTCTGAGTAGCTGAAAGTGGTTACTGTCTGTGTAAGGAGTAATTTGCAGGACAAATGTATAGATTGTCTTAAACAGACCTTGCAATGTTTCTTAATACTGATGTGGAGTCTCCTTCTCCCTTTTAATTAAAAGAACATTCAGAAACCAGTAATTCCATTTTCAAACCAAAAGTAGAAAATGAAAATTTTGAAAATGTTTTTTTTATTCCTGGTGCTGAAGATTCACTCTCTGTTGAAACATGGTAGAGAATGTTCTGTTACTCTTCCTCTTTAATAAGTGAACATTCAGTCGTTCATGGATCATGTGGTTAAGGAAGGTCCATGATTTTCCCTCAATATGAGTTACTTTCTGTATTTTTCACATCCTTGCCACCTAATAGGAGCAATATCAGGGAATTAATAAATATTAAGGTATCTCCATGTTGGTAAGATTAATGGAGTAACGGTGTAGTTCACTGGCATGTGACTTCAGAAGAGACTTTCATATCAACTGGTGCAAAGGAGGCTTGTGGCCTGGAATGGTATTTGGAGTTCCCTCAGGAAAGTAAAATATTTTAAGTGTCTTGAGTCCTGGTTTTGGCTTGGATGGAGTTGCTTTTCTTCTTAGTAGCTCATAGGGTGCTGTGGTTTAGTATGAGAATAATGTTGACAGCACACTGGTGTTTTAGTTGTTGCTGAGTTGTGGCTACACTAAGTCAAGGACTTCCAGTGTCCCATGCTCTACCAGTGATGAGGTGAACAAGAAGCTGGTAGTGAGCAAAACTGAGACCCAAACTTGGCCAAAGTGGTGCTGCATACCACAGAATGTCATGCCCAGTGTATAACTGGGCGAGGAGTTGGCTGAGAGCCACCGATTGCTGTTTGGGGGTGGGCTGGCCATTGCTCAGTGGGTAGTGAGCAATTGCGTTTTGTATCACCCTCCTTCTTTAGACATTATTCCACACTCTTTTTATCTCCCTTTTAATCTCCCTTTAAATTATGATTGCTACTTTACTTGATTTCCATTATTGAACTATTCTTTTTTCAACTTGCTTTCCCTCAACCCACATTACCTTTTTCCAAGTTCTTTCCCCATCCCACTGTGGAGGGGAGGGAGGAGTGAGAGTGTGGCTGTGTGATAATAAGTTGCTGGCTGGGGTTAAACCATTACAGTCTGGTAAGACAGAGATTGCTTACTTGATTTGTGCTGGGAACTTGTGCTTTGCACCACATATTGTAGGAATATATATGTAAGTGGAGTAAAGAACATGGTAGAACACTTAATTCTTGTTACTTTTTTGGGGATGGTAGCTTTTCTCGTTCAATTCTTGGCAACTTCAACATGAAGCTGTTATATAGTAATTCTGCAGGAATTCTTGCATGGAGAATTGTGGAATTTGAGTCTAAAATGTAGAACCAAAATGGGGCTTTCTGACCCATTCTGACTTCTTCACAGTGTACATTTTTCTTCATTTCTAACTCCCCAGTTTCTTAATTTTGGTTCTCCACTGAAGTTTCTCTTGAATTGATTGAAGCACAGTTGTTGTTTTAATATATACATGCCTGTCTGCCTTTCACAGCACTCTGTGGAGTCTTGCATTCTATGTGTAGAACCGCATAAAAAAATTTTCTACATATGTGAACCACAGGATTTCTGGTTAACACCATTGTGGGAGCTTCTAGCAATTGTATTATCCTGAGCACAACAAACATCTCAAAACTGTCTTGTTTTTCATCTCTAGATGACTTGGGAAGCTATTGAAGTATTTCAATAGCAAATAGCAGTTAGACTTACTTTTATAAATGATGGAAACTCAATTAACTTCAGAATTTCCTGTGGCTTACAAAATCACTAATGTCACTGGCTTTTTGGAAGTAGAAATGTGTTGGAATGGAATTTTGCAAATTTGCTTATTACATACTTTGGTGTTATACTGCTCACAGCTTTTAGGGTTTTCAGCCTGTTTATAGATTGTTTGATTGCTTTTTGGGTTTTATGCAGTTTATCTTTGCTAATTTCTGCTTTTTGTGCTGACACTTGAGAAAGCATTGTATAGCAAAACATTTCCTGGTATTACGGAAGTAGCTTTTGCAGGATACATACTGAGATTTTTCAAACCTACGTTAGAACTTAACATTGTGAAACATTCAGGTAGTTGATGCTTGTGAGCAGAAGATGAATATGTTTTTCTCTGGATTCAGTATGTCTGCATTCAGAGAACACCTGTTTGAGCTTTTAGTTTTACTTTTATTGTTTTAAGAGATGACGTTGAAAAAGCATTTTGCATAACTAGATGTGTGAGTCACTTGTTATCACAGTGGGGTTGATACTTTGAGTCAATTGAGTGAAACCTTACTTGGTATACTAAAAGGTTTGCCCTTGAGCATGATTATTTTACAGGATAGTTTTCAAGTCTTGAGGAAAGGTAAGAGGAGTTGAACCTCCAAGAGTGACAGCTTTTGTTCTGGGTAGAGTTGCTTAACAGTATTTCCACTGCTTGCCTTGGACATTCATAAGCAACCTTTTCTGAGTAATTAGGAATTCCCAGTTGTCTTCGGCATTTCTGAATGTTTTGGTCGCAAGTCTTTCTCTTTTCTTTTTTTCCCTTTGGTTGTTCATTGATTCTTCTATGCCTTACCTCATTTGCTGAACTGCAGTTAGTGCAGTGTGTAATTGTGCTTTGGCTAGATGTGGCATTTTATGAAAGGATAAAATGAGAAAGAATTTAACCTGTCCTTTTCAGAATGTCAAATGGGGAGTCAGTACTGGAATTATGAACTCTGGAAATCTGACTTTCTGTTATAGAGAATCATCTCAGAATAACAGCTGTTGTTTCCAGGAGGATGGTGTAAGAGATGAGACTCCTCAGCAATCCATGACCTTCTTGTCATAAGCAGGATATTTGAAATGGCTGGTTTGAGAAAATGTTTAAGTTGTCAATATGTAATAATGGCTACTGCTTTTGCATGTTGCTTATATTAACGATATTCTTCAAGCTAACCTTTAGGTAAAATATATGAGAATGATCATAAGTTATGTTTGTCTTAATTTAGTCTTCAGTGGTATTATTGCCACTGTTTTAAGTTATACAAGTTCTTATCTTAAATTTCTTGACCAGTAATTCAGCCAAAACTTTTGGAAGGTCTCCATC
Source organism: Lichenostomus cassidix (assembly GCF_008360975.1). Classification (NCBI taxonomy): domain Eukaryota; kingdom Metazoa; phylum Chordata; class Aves; order Passeriformes; family Meliphagidae; genus Lichenostomus; species Lichenostomus cassidix. The sequence goes on along the minus strand of NC_139480.1, from coordinate 34,852,946 downwards.
AAGAAAGCAGAGCTACTCTTCTAAAAATGAAAGCTCTGTGGAAGAAAGTTTTGAGGATCTGCTCTTAAAGTATAAGCAGATACAACTAGAACTTGAACACATTAATAAAGATGAAAGACTGGCTTTGAGCAACAGGGAAGAAAATGAGAAACAAGACAATGAAAAAACAGTGGACACTGAGGACCAAACAACGGTAGAAAATGACAGTATTAAAACAGACTCTGTAAAAGAAGTACCTCCTGAGGAGAAAAATCCAGGTATGGGCTTTCAGGCATTTGAACTGAAACCTCTTAGGCAAAAACTGCCTACTCCAGCCGAGAGAAGCAGATTAAAAAAAGGCAAAGAAGGAACAAAGCAGTCCTCACAAAAATCTGAACCAACAGAATCTGGCCAAGGTAAATAAATACTTGTAAAGTTATTTTATCTTGTGAAGTTCTATTTGCCTGCTATTATCTATTATATTTATTAGGTGTTGGAGGAAACTTTACTGTAATTAAAATGTAAAATGTTACAAATTTAAGATTTAATGTTCTTAACACTTGTTGTGTAATTCCTTGCATTGCATAAACATGGTGGGAATCATGTTTTTACTTTGGATTTGTATTTTAAATAATGTGTTTTCTTAGACTGATTGTTTGGCAGAAAGCATGAGGACAAGACTTGAAGGTTTAAATTGCTGTTCACAGCAGAAATCATTGACTTTTCACTGAAAGTTTTACTTCTGCTTTTACCTTGTCCTTTTCTGCAGAAGCAAAATGTGGTTATTTTTTAGCTGTAAAGAGAACATTCAGAGATCCCTTTTTCTGCATTTCATCTTTGTGTGTTTTCTTAAGTGTAAGACTAGGATCATGGAATATTCTGAGTTGGAAGACACCCACAAGGGTCAAGTCCAGCTCTTCAATTAATGTTCCATACAGGGATCAAACCCATGACCTTGGCATTATTAATGCCATAAGATATTTTCACGAGAATTGTTTTGATCGTTATTGATATTCATGAGCAGTCAAGAAATCACAGACCAGGAATAGAAAGGATTTGTAGAAGAAATGTAGCCAAAGGCTAGAAGAAGTGTCTTGTCAAAGATGGTTCTGGACTGCTGTCTAAAGAGGGTAATTGCTAAGATGCATTAACCAGTTAGCGAAAAACAAGTGATCACATCCAGCTGACCTGTGGTAAAAGTCATTGAGCTTACTACTAAGTCTGCAGCAAAATAAGGCAGCTGACTTAAGCTTCCTCCGTTAAGGCTTCACATAGTTTTAGTAAGTGTTGGCTGTGGTTGAGGGTGGTGCTTGAGGCTATCACTTGTCATCTGATGTTTGTTAATTTGCCAGTGTGTATAAACTATTAATATGAGTGGGAAGAGACAAAGTAGTTAATGGATTGAATAAGAATACAGGTGAGTAATTGGTGGGAATATGAAGAAAGGTAGGATTAGAACACTGAAAGTCAGAATGATTTATGTATAACTTCAGAATGAGAATTTAGAAGACAGAGCTTGTAAAGAAAACAAAAGAGAAAAATTATGATTAGTAGTCAAACCACTTTGTTCCAGGTAATTTCCCCCCCTTGTTTGTTTCCCATTAATAATAAAAAAATTCTGATATTCTTTAATATGTCACACAGTTTTTATTGACAGACATGAAGCAAACCAATAAATTTTGGCAGTAGAAGAAAAACTAATAGTCTGGAAGAAAACGTAGCAGGACAGGAGTAAAGCAGGTGTTTAAAAAGCAAAACAGTCTCAAAAATCCAGCTTCAAAACTTAAAAGCACTGAAGCTGAGAATACAGTTCATATGATAGTGAAAATGAGATGCTGTAATATGTATATTAAGAGCACCTAATTTTTGCATGATGCTGAAATCTGTGATATATGAATGATCTGAAAGTAGCAGATTATGTGTGAGTGAATGTTTGTGACAATATAATGCAGGCTTCCAAAGAAAAATTTGATTTGAATTATTGCAGATTCATGTGTATTAAGTGACTGTATACTACATTAATCTCCTTACTGCTACAATGCATACTGCATGTATTGGGAAATCAGCAAAATATGATTTTCCCATTTTATTTATTTTTAAATGGTGTAGTGGATATTTCTACAGACCTGTAAAAGTTGAGGAACTTGTCTTAAAACTCAGGCAAGTTTGAGTCTCTCTCTGGAATTAGTTCTCAGTGGTTCAGCTGCTCTGACAGGCTTGACAGTATTCCCTGCTTTCCTCCTCATGTTGCGCATTAGCCTGTTGAGTCCATGTTGTCCCCTTGTGGTTTGAAAGAGCACATAGGTTTGTATAGAATGTCCCTTCATATGCCTGCATCAAAAAACTACTGTACCATCTGTCTTCCTATTTCCATCCTGTGAACTGGATGGTTAGGATCTTTACTTATTGTAACAACTTTTTCCAATTCTTTTCTGTAGCTCGTATGGGTATTAGATATTCCTGTTCTTTTGTATGTGCATTTTTAAAAAATGCATTCATGTGCAAGGAGGAAGACCTTCACCATTTTCTGAGTTTCATTTTTGTTTATGTAGAAGGTCTTGGTGTACTTTAAACAGTGCCTTTCTGAATGTAACGTTCATAAAATACTAGGGAGAGTTAAAGTTGTACAGAATCCAAATTGATTTTTCCACCAATATGAATTGTGGGAAGGAATCTCTTGGAAGAAATACTAATATAGGAAAAGAGCCCCAAGCTTCTCTAAATGATTCCTTCCTTCTTCTGATGCATATGAATGTATATATGCATGGTTATATAAAAATTCTGTATTTATTTTTTTGCTGACAATTATATTACTGATTACTTGAAATAATAGAGTATGTAATACTGCAATATATACAGCATTATGTATGCTATATGTAAAATATACTATGTTAATATGTGTGTGTATATTTATATACACAATGAGAGTTGGCTATATTTAGGGAGGGCTAAGAAATGAATATTTTACCATCTAAATGTTTAGCAGGAAAACAGTACTGTACTATTCATTTCCATGGAATAACTTTCTTGTGTTTTCCTTTGGCGTGAAATGGAGCAAGTGTGTTCTTACTTCAGCTTTGGGCCTTTATATTTAATTCTGCAAAAGAAAGACCAGTTGCTCAAAATAGCTGCCAGTGAAATATGAGATGCTCAGGACAGCAGCTGATGAGATGGTAGTGTAAAACAGATGACAAGAAGTCTTCTTTTCCCCTTGTCTCCAAATCTGTTTTTCTCTGCTTCTTGAGGAAGTACATGCGAACCTTAAGACAGAGTTACTAAGAAATGACAAATCTTGCCTTAGGCTTATGTTGTCATGATGTGGATTTTATCAGACGTGCCAACTTTATATGAATGTTTGTTCATGTGGTCTTACATGTACCCCTGCTATTGTTTTATACTATGTATCAACAATACTGATAAAATATGTTTGTATAGATTAAATTTCATTTATCATTTTAATGTAGCTCTGTCTCATGAGAAAAGGCTTGTTCAAAAATATGTTATTTTCTTTCTTGGAAGGTACAGAAGACAAAGAACAAACATCAGTGCGAAAGCTTAGCGGTTCGGATGTTGCGTCTGAAAAGGTAAGGAAGTACTCCTCCATAGATAAGGCATGATTACATTATGATACTCTTGATGGCTTTTTCCAAATGACAGTCCAGAAACATTCCAGTAATAGGAACTGTCAATTTTGACATTTAAAATAGGATTTTAGAGCTTTCTTTTAGTAAAAATATTTGGGAATGATTTCAAAAGACCTTGTAAAGAAAAAGTTGTTAAATTATATTTCTTGACTTTTTGTCTTGTCCTTTCTTCTGTTTTCTTCTCAAGAAGCTGCTTGATGATGAGGAGGAGATGTCTGAATTGCAGCTTAGGCTTCTTGCGCTTCAGTCTGCTAGTAAAAAATGGCAGCAAAAAGAACAACAGGTGATGAAGGAAAGCAAGGAAAAATTAACAAAAACGAAAAGTGTGACACAGAAAGTCAAAGCCAGTACAAAAGCACATTCAACAAAAAAACCTAGTACTACAGGTAATAAGTTTGATGTTACTGAAATGGCTGTCAGTGATGTGGCCTCAAAAAAACCGTTATGTGAACAATGAACCTTTAGTCATTCTAAACCTTCTCACATTTACTCGAAAGCTCTTGAAGATTCTAGGATTAGATGGAACCAATTAGGTAAGATGGAGTTAATCACATACCTTTTTATTTAAAGGCAAGCAAACTTTGAGGAAGCAACAGCCAAAGACATCAAAGAAGATGCAGCAGCAAAAGGAGCTAGACAGGCGGCAGAAAGAGGAAGACCAGAGGAAACAAGAAGAAGAGGAGGAGAGAAGAAAGAGAGAAGAAGAAATCAGAAAAATTAGGGACCTCTCAAATCAAGAAGAGCAGTACAATCGGTTTATGAAACTAGTTGGAGGAAAGAGGAGATCAAGAAGCAGGGTAACAAATTTCTTTCATGGTGTTCTGGTGTTATGTTTAGTATTCATGAATGATTTCTGTTTTGACCCACCTGGTTTTATGTCACCATCCTGTCTACGTCCGCTGGCTCTTCTCCCTGCTTTCTCCACCCCTAGAATAACCAAAATAGAGCAATGAAAGAAAAGCTCAAAATACTTCAGTGCTTACTGTGTTTTAATTCCATGCTAGACAAGCATTCCCTTTGGGTTTAGAAAATCAGTTTTGTGTGAGCTGTACATTTGCAAGTCAATGGTAAAGCATTTTTCTCCTAAAGATGTTTTGAACATTGTGATGAAAGAGCAGTCTGTAATTTAACGCTAACCAATCAGTGAAACTTCTTTGGCTTTTTTCTCTTAGATATCAGGGTTTTCTTCTCCACATTTTCAAACTTTTTCTGTGTATACAACTTCAGTGGCTTGCTTCTTTGAAAATGTCATTGGAGGGCTTGGTTGCTTTGTAGTATTTTTTAATTGTAGTATTTAATCTATTCTGTCAAGGCACAGGATATGCCCAGACAAAAGATGATTATTTTAGCCTCACATAGTGTCAAATTGATGAAGTAATAGAGTTACTGCAGTGGTCATCATGCTCCACTTGTTGGCTGTTCTTGTTCTCTCATATTGAGATTAGCAGAAAGCACTTGAGTAACTAATGTTCTGTCTCTAAAACATTGGTATGTTACAGAAAAAAATGACTGTTCCTTCATCATTAGTTCTTTCAGCCTGGAAGCAATCCAGCTGCTGCAGCTGGATGCTTCAAGTGCTTGGAGGTACTAATGCTGTAAGAAGAAATGAAACAGCGTCTAAGGGAATTGGGGCTCCCTGTTTGAAGTCATGTTGTGGAAGAATCATATTAATAGTAATACTGAATGGAAAACTGAGACTAAACATGTTTGACTGTAAACAGTAGAAATTCTAAAAGCTACCAAAATGTCTTCTGTGTGCCTCTGAAAGATACAAGTTGAGGAGTCTGAGAAGTGTTCTGCATATTTTTAGTCCTGAACATTGATTGACAACCATATAGTGTTAGGAGTTCTTTAAACAATCTGATTTATGGGTTGACAGTCTCTGTCTTTGTCTCAGTGTGCTGTTTGGCTCCTTCTGGGACAATACAAAGATTCTTCACCTGAGAGTTGTTTCTAGTAAGGGTAGTTCAAGCATTCTTGGTAGTTGCCATGGCAGATTAACAGAAATAATAAAGCATTTAATTCTTTTGCAGTTTTTCAGAAATATATAACCATGCCACTTCACCTATATAGTGATCTAATAGACGTTTAAAAACTCTGTGTATCCTAACACCCCCCACCCCATAATCCTGCAAGAGATACAGTTTTAAAACTTCCTGTCATTTTGTGTGGTAACTACCTGCAGTGGAATTGATTAAATGGTGATACCTAGTTTCTTCTTGTATAATTTAAATAAATTGTGTATAAAAATCAATTAGAGAAAGAAATTGAAAGGGCCTTTTTCCAAAGTTTATTTCTGAATTAATGATGTAAGACCAGCTAAATAAAATACTTTTTTTCTGTGTTTAGTCTTCAGATACAGACTTGAGATGGTCTTTGGATAAGCAGTCTACAGAGAGTGCAGGCGGCATATATCAGTATGATAATTATGATGAAGTTGCTATGGATACAGACAGTGAAACTAACTCACCAGGTAAGACTTAGTTACAGTTTTTTAATATGGTGATTGGTAAAAATAGATAAAATGTAGGAAATGAGCCACTGTTCTAAAAAGAAAGTGTTTGTTTTGAGCTATCTGAATTACAGAACTAACATTTTAAGATGAGCTAATTGTTTTAATGCTGACTCTTTCCATCTCTGCTGTAGTGACATTAAGATCTTCAGGGTGTATTTATTGCAGTACTGTTGATCCTATGCTTGTACATTCTTAATCAGCTGTGCAGAAAGTGAGGGCCCCAGGTTGTTGACTGGACAGACAGCAGTTTTGCAAAGAAAGGGCCTGAGGGTCCCAGTGGACATTGAGTGACGTGTGTGGGTCAGCAGTGTGACATGGGGTGACAGGTGAACTGTAGCCTGGGTTGTAGCTCTGAGATTGTTGCAGATCAGTGGCTGGAGGGGGCTGTTAAACACTGATTGCCAGTTTTCTGGTTTCACAGTAAGAGAGAGTGACATTGTAGAATGAGCCTAGCAAAGGACTTTTTGACTAAGGGAAACTGTTTCAGGGCTGTTTTCATAAAGTTCATTGGGAGACTGGAGTACTTGGCTTACAGAAGGAAAAGAGAACGCTGCATTTGGGTTGAGAAGGCAAAGGAAAGCTTTTGCTCTTGTCTTCAACTACTTAGCGTGCAGTTACAGACAAGACAGAGCCAAATGCTTCTGTCAAGTGGGAACAGAAGGACAAGTAGCAGCACTTAAATTGTAACTAAACCAATTCTGCTTAGAAGATGGTCTGACACCAGAGCAGGTTTAAATGTTGTGGAATCTCCTTCGTCAAATATACCTGGAACTCCACAAGTCCCATAGCAACCTGACTAGCAGGGGGCAGCCTTGCTTTGGGTGCCTGTGCTGGGTCCTTTGTCTTCCAGAAATCTTTTCCAGCCTAAATTGACTCTTGAGTTTGAGGTGCATTTAAGGTAGTTGGGTTTCTGTGTTCTACCTCAACATGTGGAGAGCTGAGAAAACTTCACTGAGCGTACTACTTGATTGGCTACTTTTTTTCCTTCTTGGTTTTCATTTTCTACCCTATTTTGTTTTTTTTTCTTCTTATTTCTCCTTTCTTGTCAGCCTTCCTTATACATTACTTTGTTAAAATACTACATCTGCTGTTTTGTATGTGTAAGCTACACAAATCTCTTGATAAAGCATCTCAATCTCTTGTTTAATGTTTCAGAATTTATCAGCTGTGCTTTGGGTCTGCTTCTGTCCTAGTTTGTGTTGTGTTGTATTGTATTTTTGGTAGCCAGTAATCAGGCTACTGAGATCTTGTTTTAGAAGGTAAATTCTTGCAAATTAAATCCAGTATGAGGGCTGCATTACCTTAGCAGTACCGGCTGGCTGTACTTACATTTTGTATGCAAAACAGAAAAAGAAAATGTAACTACTCTTTTTAAAATACAAATATATGTAAAAAAAATGCCCTGTGCTGTGTCTGGTATTACCTTTGAAATTAGTGCATAGTAAAAACATTTGTCTCTTTCTGCTACATTAAATCAGATAAAGCATAGAGCATGAGTTGTTGTTTAGGAAATACCTGTCAGATTTCTTACATTCAGTATTTTAATTACAGCTTCTTCCCCAGTGCAGCCTCCTTTCTTTGAGTGTCCAATAGGATATTTTCCACCTCCAGTACCACCAATTTCCTTGCCACTACCTCCTCCAATGCCAGTAAGTAACCTTGATAATTCTCAAGTAACCTTGATAAATTGTATCTGATTTCTAATGCTAAAACTAGGATTAAATTTAGATTCCAGTTGTGATACAATTGTCTGTTTATTGATTCCCTTGAGTTTGTGGTTGCTTTTTAAAAACTCTATTTTGGCTATCTTTTGGCTGATCCAGTTGTTGGTTAATGGAGGTTTTCCCTACTGAATTGAAATTCTCTCCATTGTTAGAGCTGTGCTTTTTCATACAGAAAGGAAAAATTGTCTGATGCACGTAAGGAAAAAGAATGAATTGGAGCTGTTAGCATAAGGCAACTTTGCCTCTTATCTCTAGGTCACATATGTAGGTAGATAAGCTTTTTCTCTGACTTGTTACCTCGAAGGGGGGAAAAGCCAAAAATGTAGCTCATCAGTCCTTCAAACTTTGTGCTTTTTGACTTTGTTTTTTGTCTTCTCACCTAAGAATCCATGTGGAAATTGAATTAGTGTGGGATTTTTTTGACCACCAATTTTTTTCACTGAATGATTGTTACTCTTCTTAGAAAAGCAATAGGAAGATACCATTCTCTCTCATGACAGCTTCTGAATTTTTGGCTGAGAGAAATTGTAATTTTCTTAGCAAAGACAGATTCATCAAACTGTTGAAAAGACTGCAGGTCACCTGTATTTCTCTGGCTAGACTATCTCTGGTTCAGATTCTCATTTACCTAATTTAGTGTGTATGTCTCCACAGCTTCCACCATCCAAATCTAACTTTATTGCTTCCATTAACCTCTGTGAGAAATTACTAACTGTTCAATGCCAGCCTTTGAGAGTGATGTAAATGCAGTTTGAATGTTAAAGTGACACAGTTTAGGCTACTTTTAAACCATGAAATAATTTAGGTCTCAACCTCTGCTAAGTAATCATAAAGTAGTAGTAATTTTCACATTTCAAACCCTTGTTTTACTTGTTTTTTCTCAGCCTGTACCGTCTTTGAGCCATCTTTACATGGAGGGTATTCCTTGTGTTTCCCTTGAGCCACCTCCACCTCTTCCCCCTCTTCCCCCTGAAGAGCCTGAACAGCCACCAAAACCTCCATTTGCTGATGAGGAAGAGGAGGAGGAGATGCTCCTAAGAGAAGAGTTACTCAAATCTCTAGCCAACAAACGTGCTTTCAGAGCTGAGGTACTCTATTTTATTTTTTTGAATGTAAGCCTCTAGATGGCAATCTTGACCAAAATTTCAATGTGACCTGCTATGTGAGGCTTAGAGGGGTTTTATGCTGCATTTCCTGAGACAAAAAAAACAAAAACAAGAGCCACCCTGGAACTGTAAATTGCACCCTGCCTGTTATTTCTAAAGTAATTTTGAAACTTCAAGGTACTGAAAATGGAGTAAGTTTAAGGGAGTGGGGATTTTCTGCCAGAAAATGTGTATTACTTTTCAACTTTCAGTTAGTAAGAAAGACAAGTTACTTTGTTTCAGCATTCTTGGACAAGGTGTTGGGAGAAGTTAACTTTTGGGTTTTTTTGTTATTTTGAGGGTTTCTTTCGGAGTGAGAAGCTAAATGTATATATTGGTTTTGACCTTACTTAAAAGTCGTTTGCAGTTGACCTGTGAATAACTGGCCTACTCTGGTGTGCCTTTTTGATATTACTGCAGAATTGCAACATTTGTCTAATGCATTTGTGTAGTCTGCCTAAATCAGATTTTCAAGTTCCAAGACATGTATGAAACAGTCTTGTTTATACTGTTGCTTTTTGAAATAGGTATGTGTGGTATGTATTTTTAAGACTATATTTTTGTTTTATTTTTTAGGAAACATCAAGTAACAGTGGTCCTCCTTCCCCTCCTGTTCCAGACAGCTTGCAGTCCATGCCAAGAAGCAATCTGTCTGCTGTCAGTATTAATACTGTGTCTCAGCCACGGGTGCAAAACACAAAGTTTGTTAGAGTACCGAGGCTTCCACGAGCAGTGATCACGGTAAGGAAATACTGGGGCTTCCTACTGATAAGACTGTGAGTTGAAACTGAGCTCAGCTCAAGAGAGCAGCAGATTTAGGTTTTCTAGTGATACAGCACAGAAGAGTGAAGCTTTATTTAAGCGTTGGAGTTATTAGTGACTTTGATAATCCATGTGCTCTTCTAGAAAGAATTTTACACTGGAGCAAGAATATGTAGCTGAAGAAAGCATCAAAATATGCCAGTGTGTAGTGAACAAAGAGATTATAAATATAGTTCAATTATTTTCTTATCCCAACTGGCATATACACTATTCAGCTGTGGGGGCATCACAACTGTGTAGCAGAAAGATGAGGGAGTTTTGGTATGTCTGCCACACCATTTCCAATGCAGATTTGATTGGTTGTTACTTTAAAAATGTATTGGAAATGATAATTTTAATTGCAATTGAAATAATCAAGTATGGGAGTCAGGTGTTTGAGATTTGTGTGCTATGGCCATGGAGCCATAAATGTGCTGCAGATACTTGGGAGTATGTTGAACACATTGGAGTGCCTTTCCAGTTACAGTATCAAGACTATGTACGGTATTACTGTCTTGTGGAGATGCACAAATGCTTTTTTTTTTTTTCCTTACAATGTGGAATTGGTGTGTATGATGAAAATAAGCTTAACTCCTTCTGTTTTCTTGTAAGTCTGTCCTCTGTTACATTTATGTCTCTAACTTTGTCTTCTTACTGTAAAACTTTTTACATTGTCGCTGCAGCTTCCAAAACACAAGTCTGTTGTGGTTACATTGAATGACTCAGATGACAGCGAGTCTGATGGAGAGCCCTCTAACTCAACAAGCAGTGTGTTTGGAGGACTTGAATCTATGATAAAAGAAGCAAGGAGAAATGTTGAGGTAAATGTTGTCAGCATTTTAATAGGTTTCTTTTGTAATGATTTTTCTTTGTATATGGAATTTAAACTTCGGAATTTGGTCAAGAAGTACTAAATTGCACCAGAAGAGGTTAAGAGTGAGTATGTTACTCCTGTCTGGACAATTACGTTATAATTTAGATTGCACAACTTAATAAATTTTTTTTGTTGAAGATGGCATCCTGAAGATAGAATTGGTGATATATTTTGTTTTGATTTTTTTCAATCAAAATTCAGTGCATCATTAAGCCAAGAAGTACTGGCTTAAAAGATCTTACTAGCATTGAACAGCTTTAAGTTTGTGCCGAAATTCCTCTTAAAATTTATTTCATAGCTGTATTTTAGACTAGTGTGACTGGTAGTGACTTGAGTCTCTTTGTAACAGGCATCAAAAATCAAAGCGCCTCCAAAATCAGAAAAAGAAAATGATCCAATGAGAACTCCAGAGGCTCTGCCAGAGGATAAGAAAATAGAATACAGACTTTTAAAAGAAGAGATTGCCAGGTACAGCTTAGTTTATGTAAAATGTGTTTCATTTGTGGCCCTTTACTAGTCTACTTTTGTAACTTGAATAAAAATCTGAATTTGAAAACTTTGCTATCACCTTCAGGTTTTTCCCCCCCATGCAATTTTTTTGGTAAGACAACAGAGAGATCTAAAGAAAATTGTTGGATTTGAACTGACTGATCGTAACTGACTGCAGTTATGGAAAGAACTTTTTCTTTTAACTTGAAATCGTGTCCTGTTACTGTTTTCAAAGATGTAAAATCTCTTGGGAGTACACATTAAAATGAATGTTGAAGCAACTGAACATCCTTGTTTTTAACATTTCTGTTTCAGTCGTGAGAAACAACGCTTAATTAAGTCTGATCCAGTGAAGAACAATTTGTCCCCTGCCAATTCTGATGGTGAGGTTGATGGAATTGGGAGAATAGCAGTAGTGACAAAACAAGTCACAGAAGCAGAAGCAAAGCTGAAGAGAAATAGGTATGCATTTCACTGTTGTAAGTCCTACCTTGTTTGCTTAGCAGGATGAAAAGAGTAAATAATTTTTTAAAACGTGTAGCGTTTAAAGTACAGCAAACAATTTATTTCCTTTTGTCTTGAACTATTCAGCCTTTAATTCTATTGCTGTGCAATAGGAGTGTATTGTAGTGCCAGTGTGGCATTTGATAACTTTGAAGTATGATTGGTCATGCTTTTTTTGGATGTGTTTATGTTCAGTGACTAGAATATGATTTGTGCTACCTAATAACTCTGAAATATGAAAAAATGAGTGTTCTTTTCACTGCTGGTCCACTTTGAGGATAGCATATTTCAACGGATTAGGCCTGTTATTTTATATATATATCTTTACCTATATATCTGTATCTATATATATGTATCTAGAAATAAATGAGTGCTTCTGTAGAATAGGTATGCTGTTTGGAGCTTTCTCTGTATGGCTTTTCTCTTGTGGCATGCTTCTTCCATGTTTCTCACCCTAATTTCAAGTTATGGTTGGAGGTATAAGTGCTTTGCATCCTCTTCTCAGCTTCTTTTGCCACTTGATTATTTCTGTATGGTCTTGTGAACAAACTGGTTTGTGGTCAGTCATCAACTGAAGGACAGTCTTCGCTCATCTTTATCCACACCCATATACCAAAGTGTTTATCTTGCTTCTTTTGATGCATAACCTTTTGTATTTATGTACTCTATTGTGCCATAATATTATGGCTTGTAATCCCTTCATGTGTTTATATGCACTAAGGTGGGACTGGGTTATTGCTTGACAGAAAGCAAGAACATGTGTGTTTTTGTTGTCATTATATTAAAAACAGTATTAAAGATAGAGCATTTGCTTACCTTCCCCTGTCCTTGTAAATAGAATGTTTTCATCTTAAATGCTGAACTTGGGATGTTTAAACATGATGTAGGTACTGACAGTATTTACTGTTTTATGGATGGTAGGACTCCCTGGGGAAGCTTAATTTGTTGTCTGTTTATAAGTGAGGAGAGCTGTGTTCTTAGATAACTGGGGTTTTGGAGGAGCAGCAGTAGCTCTAAGCAACTTTGGAAAAAATTCGTATGTTTCTTTTCTACTTCTAGAATGCTGTTGATGAAGGATGAATCTGTCTTGAAAAACTTATTGCAACAACAGGCCAAGAAGAGAGAGAATGTTCGAATTGCTGAAAATAAAATTAGCAAACTGGCTGAACAGCTACAAGCAACAGAGAAGATCTTGAATGCTAATAAGGCATTTCTCAAGAGGCTTCAGGAACATGTAACTTGCACTCTGAAATGTTTGTTTCCTAGAACCGGAAATCTTGAAATGGAATGCCTGATTTTTGGAGGCAGTAGGCTTTCTTTGAATTAGTCATTCATTCCCATCTACTTATATTATATCTCATTAATTAAATGTAATTATTAATTCAATGTAATTATATTTTGTTATCTGGTCATATCTGTAAATTTGCATCTTGCAGTAGTATTTATTTTTTATTTTTATTTTTTCAGATACATAAAGTTCAACAACGAGTTACAGTGAAAAAAGCTCTGGCATTAAAATATGGAGAAGAACTTGCTCGAGCAAAAGCAGTAGCAAGCAAGGAAATTGGGAAACGAAAGCTAGAACAAGATCATCTTGGTGTAAGTCAGCATGCTTTTAAACCAAATTACGTGGAAAAGAGTATCAATTTTAATAAAGTTCAAATGGAATTTCAGGAAAACATTTCAGAAACAATGTAGGGAATATTCCTATTGGTTTTGTGCAATTTTGAGAATTCAACACAAAAGGCATTAATGATTTGAGGAAGAAAACTGTTGAAAGTGTGCTAGGGGAATGCCATTCATAGATGAGTACCAAGAGGATTCTTTCCATCTGTCTGTGAAAGAAGGAAGGAAATACTTTGTCTGTAGACATCAATGATCTTGTTAAAACTCTCAAGCAAAGTTGCTGCAGAGGGGATCTGATACTGTTTTGAAAACAAAATATATGAAAAGAAAGCTAAAATATTTTTGTAAATTTTAGTGCTCCCACTCCCAACACCACTGTGTGTACTTGTTTTATAGCTCACCTTTTAAGTGGGGCCAGAACTTCTGTTGAAGCTACGTACATGATGTAGGATAATTTTTATTGCAAAAGCTGCAGATCTGCCAGTTGAATTGTGACAAACTCTTGTGGGTTTTGTGCTGTTTGTTGAAATCTTCAGGCAGGAGTTTAAAATATGTTTTTATAAATTCTGAATTAAATATTTTGCCTATGTTTTTACCTCCTGTCGATAGATCAGTGGATGAAAAAATGAAATAAAGGAAATTATTTTTTTTCAGCCAAGCAAAATGTTGAAATTGGAGACCTCCCCTGCATCAAGTCCAAAAAAGCCTTCAGCAGAATTGATTGCACTAGAGAAAAAACGACTGCAGCAACTAGAGTATGAATATGCTCTGAAGATTCAGAAGTTGAAGGAGGCCCGTGCACTTCAAACAAAGGAACAATCAAATACTACACCTCAAGTAGAAGAGGAATCTGAATTTGCATTACCTCAGCCATCACTTCATGATCTTACACAGGACAAATTGACTTTGGACAGTGAAGAAAATTACTTTGATGATGAAGTTTTGTCAAATTCAAATAGAGAACGAAGGAGATCTTTCAGAGAATCTAATTCTTTTACTAAGCCAAATCTTAAACACATGGACACTCCAAAACAAGAAACTATAAACAAACTTTGTAAAAAGGCTTCAGAGGAGCCTGAGCTGTTCCTTGGGTTGAATATTGATGAACTGAAAAAACTTCATGCTAAAGCTGACAGCTTGAAAGAACTGCTGACGAAAAGTACTGCCTCTATTGTGCCTAAGGAAGATGTGTTGTGTGGTCAGGTAAATGTTTTACAACGAAACATGAAGCTTGTCTTTATTAGGTGGTATTGCAATTGCTGGATATCTGTTTATCTGTTTCCTAGGAAATTTCAGTGGACATGGATTTCTTTACATCACAAAATAAACAAACTGAATCGAAACCATTTCCATTTGGGCCATATCGTAGTCCTCTCCTCCTATTTAAATCCTACAGGTATGAAGACTGTAGCAGCTCTTTGACTTAGGTGTATATATGTTTTTGTTCAAATGTTCTTCAGTGCTCTTCTTGATACCCAGGCATGTACAGAAAGACAAGTCATAGTGAGAAACTTGACTGTCCCTAAAGAATATTGTCTGGTTTAGAGAATCTAATGATTTCATTCAGTCACTTTTTCTGGTATGCATGAATCCCTTGGTTTTGTGCAATATGCTGCTTTTACATTGTATTTCATGGTGTTTGATACAACTAAATTGAAAATGTAGTTGAGCATTTGAAAACAGGATTTTTATATCCAGTATGAAGCAACGTAAATCCAAGAAGCATATTTCAATTATGCGGACTTTGAACTTGGCTGGGGTTTACGTTGTCTGAGTCAAAATTGGCTCAATCACCTATTTCTGGATTCCTGCTCAGTGGAAAGAGGCATAACCATAGTGATTATTCTTGACTTGACATTAACATCTGCAAGTCTAATCAATTTGGCACAGCTGTCTTCTGGCTAAAGAGAACTTTGTTCCTACATTTCAAATTTTAGAAAACAAAAGTCTGGAATTTACACTGGAGTAGTTGTATCTTACCATGTGCTTCAGGTTTTTTATTGCAATGCTCTTAAGTAGTAGAAGATGGAGAATGCCATCTTTACAGGAGTATTCATTTTAACTTGTGGGTTATGACTTCAATTCCTGAAAGAGCTAGAAATCCCAAAATTAATGTAGTCAAACTTTAGCTGAAGATTTAAAACAAATGTTAGTCTGCTCAACTAAGACTGGTTTTGTTTGTTTGTACATTCTAAGGCTGATACCTTCTTTTTTCCCCATTGTTCCTCCAACTTAATCTTCAACAGTGTTCTTTACACTTCTATTTGATGTTGGTCTTATGCTGACTGGAGCATGAGATTTTCTATAAACTACTGAAATGCACTTTCAGTAGTTTGCTTTCCATACTGGGTTTTTACTACGATTCCTGTTTTCATATTAATAAAGTTCTGCCCCTAAAGGATAAGAAAATGCTAGAGCAAAGCTTAATTAGTTTGAGAAGTACTCCTTTGTTCCCTTTCTCTCCCTCTTGTTTTTACCTTGCTTTTAGCCTGTAGATTAATGGTGCTTTTGTTTAGTAGCAGGGTTTTGGAAGTAATGAGATTTAATACAGAATCTTTTTAATTACTTTGTTTAGAAAACTGATGTCTTGCCTTGTGTACTTTATTACAATCATTTGCTGTTTCATTTTAGGTTTAGTCCTTATTTTCGTACCAAGGAAAAGTTGTACCTCAGTTCAATAACATATAGCAACATGATTGAGCCAAAACAGTGTTTCTGCCGCTTTGATTTAACAGGCACCTGTAATGATGATGACTGTCAGTGGTAAGTTCTTTTTAATTTTCTTGACTTAAACTAAACCTCTCTTCTCAATGTCTGACTCTGAGTCTGAAATCAGCATGGTTTTCTTTTCTTTAAAAGATATGGATATGTGATCCTATTCACAAGTTCTAGACAAGGTTAGTTTTAATACCCTATTGCAAATACTTAGTTGGAAGAAAAGCCTCTTTCATCTAAGCCATGAAGAAAGAGGCTCTTCAGATGTAAATTTAAAAAAAATAGCATGGCCTGTTAGAAAATAATTCACCATTTTCTGGCAATTCAAATAGAACTGGTCTCATACAGCTTCAGCATAATTTTAGCTCATTGTAGAACCTCACATAGTGGTTGATACTGTTAAGCACACTAGAAATGAAAAGTGTGTACAAATACATGATTAAGTAAAAAAAAAATTGTAGTTGTGTAATTGTAGTTTCTTGGGGAAATACTGGCTAAGTTTGTTTCTTTAAAGCCTGGTGTTAAATTGTATTAAAAAATAATTTGTTTAACAGTGTCATGCAGTGTACTTAAAAAGTGGATATTAATTGTTTAGGAATGAACTCAATTTGGAAACTTTAAAGTACTGGAAAAATAGGAATGAACTTCAGCTGTTCTGAATCGGCTTTTAGCTGTTGTCATCAAACCGTTGTTTGACTCTTTAAAATACAAAGTGATATCTAATTCTTATAATTACCTTATTTGAACTGGAAAGTTCTAAATATGGTGGTTTTATGTTATTGTAAAATGAGTGTGTAGACATGCAATTTAAAGAAAAAGGCTGTAGTGAAATAATGAGGACTAGAATTAAGTTGCTTATGTAGGCTTAAGTTTAGAAAAGGCCAGATTTATTTAACCAGATTTCAAAGCAAATTATAGCTTTTTCTGTGGGTATTTATGCTTCACCCAAGTGTACTTGGTACTTTTGTACCAATTATGTACTTAATAATTTATTGCTATGATAAATGTATTAATTGCTTATTTATTTGTTTCAGGCAGCACATGAAAGATTGCACTCTTAGCCGTAAACAGCTCTTTCAGGATATTCTGTCTTACAATTTAGAGCTGATTGGCTGTTCAGAAAAAAGCACTGATGAGGAAATCAGCACTGCCACAGGTTTTTAAGAGTCTTTTGTTCCTTTTATATCTAAAGATTCATTTCGGAAGAAAATGGGTTTCATTGAAAGCTCTGGGTGCAAGGACTTCGATGTGAAACAATATATAAAATACAGCTATATGAAATGTCTTTGGTTGTCCAGTTCAGTCCTTTGGTGTCTTATAAAAAGAAAACAATCACTGATCTGAGGAGCATTTAACTCAAAAAACCCAAAACCTATTTCTGGGATTCAGGGTGTTGGGGAGCAATGAGCAATTTTACCTCTCTCCTTCCTCAGTTCTAACTACTGGACTGATCTGTTTCTGTGGAGCTGGAATTTTATAACAATGCCTTTGCCATAAAGGCAAGTTGCCAAACAGAACTTTTTTCATTTCTTAGTGGTAGTGTGTTAAATCACCATACCTCTTAAAGCAGTCATATTTCATAAATTTAGCTTAGATTGTGCTAAGTTGCTGTTAAGTTACTTTTTTCATCTGTATGCTTACGTAAGCTACACATGATCTTTTTTCAGAAAAATACGTTGAAAAACTTTTTGGTATAAACCGAGATCGTATGTCAGTGGATCAGATGGCTGTTCTTCTGGCCAGCAATGTCAATGAGAGTAAAAGTCACAGTAAGTAACTTGGTTGATTAAATACAATATACATGAACATTTTAAAATTATATAAGTACCTTGATGATTTTGTAAACCAAGACTATTTTTTATTGTTGCTTAGTTTATTTATCTCAGTATTACAAATTCTGATCATGGTAAATTAAAGGCAACAGAGTTTGTTTTAAGGCAATAATAGTTTTGGAGTTCCATTTGGAGAATATATTTGTTCACTTAAGCAATAAGTAGTATTGGAATTTATACACTTCTGTTGAACTCACAGAATCTTTTTATCTGAAACCTTAATTAGGAAAAATATTTTACCCTTGCATACAGAAAAGTAACAGAATTTCCACTTCTTTGTTTGCAGCACCTCCACATACAACTTGGAAAGAGAAAAGGAAGTGGAGACCAAAGTACTGGAGAAAACCTATGTTAGATAGTAGCAGCAGTGAAGAGGAACAGTTTGGTGGACCTATTAAATATGGTAATCTGGATGTGTGGCACTCCTTAAAAGAGTATTGGAGGAAAATAACCACCCACCTCTTTCTAACAAACACTTGATTTTTAAAGTGGTTCTTGAGAAAACACAATGCTTCTAATAGTTCTCTTGACTTTATATTTCCTGTATGCAAACTTCATTTTGCATAAGTTTTTGGGCAAAGGTTGACCTACACTATTAGATTTTTTTCCTTTAATGTGACTGGAAATTAAGGTGAAATTTCTAATTACCTGTTCTTAAAAGACGCATAAGGAACTATTTTCCTAGAATGTTTCAGCCTTGCCCATATGCCATTAGGATTTAAAAAAAAATTATTTTCCCTCAGCATCCCTGCCTTCTTCTTCCCCCTCCCCTCCAGACTTTAAACAGTAAAACATCAGTGTTCTTAACATCTTAAATTTGTACAGTTAGTATTTGGGGTGAGGTCAGAAGTTAAAAAAAAAGCTGCTTATAAGCAGCATTTGAGACTTGGACGCTGCTAGTGTCAGTAACCTGACAGTGTTTAACATGTGACTCCTGCAAGTAGGAGCTTTATGATTTGTCAGCAAATCCTCAAAAAAGGATTTTTTGAGACTCAATTGAGATAAATTTTTCTTTCTCAAATGTGTGTAGTTCCTAATGCTACCTAATGAACTGCCTTAGTGGGTGTCTGTTGATCAAAGCAGCCTTTACTGCTGTTTATTTCATTCCTTCACATTTGAAATATAACCAGTTCTCTACAGGCAACGCAGTTGGAAGGATGCTGAAGTAATTCTGTTTAGCTCTGATCAATGGCTGTGCTTGAAATATATAAATACCACCTTGTCTCATCTCACTTACAGGTCATGTCTGTTTTGAAAAGGAAATTTTCTTTTTTTGCCTTATTTTTGTATTATTTACAGCCCATCCCACAGAACATAAAAAAAGAGTTCCAGTGCTTGATGCCGTGGTGACTCCAGATGATGTCCGGTATTTTACAAGTGAGACTGATGACATTTCCAACTTGGAAGCAAGTGTCCAAGAAAACCCCTGTGATGTACAGCTTTGGATTAAACTTGCATATAAATACTTGAATCAAAATGAAGGGTATGTCTGCTATAGTTTAGACACTTGCTATATATACCCATGCTGCTATGATTAAGTTTCCAATTTGATGCTAAAGAACATTCTTCAACAATGCCGCAAATAATTTGTTACTTAAAAGCTGGTTAAAAAATAGATTAGATTATATTTCCCACTGTATTTAGCATAGTATATGAGTAATAAATTACACTGGTGATTTTTCTTTGGATAGGTTCTGATTCAGAACAGAAGTTGATGGAAGGTTAGTGTGGGAGAAGTAATTGTTCATGTTTGAAAATTGCTCAGTGTAAGATTACAGTGGAATGTTGTACTTCCAGCAGTAAAACTAAATTTTTAAATAACTAAATTTTTAAATAAATAACTAAAATTATTCTATACAAAGTGAAGAGTTGGAATAATGTTTGAAATTACTTTAATCAGCAAACTTTTTTACAAGAAGAGTTCTGCTAGTTGGTTTTATCCCTGGTCCAGTTGAGCACTTGGTTGCTTATTTTATGATTTTTTTTTTTTTTTTTAATTGGTTGTCTAAGTTTCTCTAGCTCCTCTTCCTTAAAATTATACTGCAGGGTATTGTGTTTCTATTGGCAATCAGGTAATTTCAAATAGGAATTCTGTCATGATGATTTCATCCGTTATGACAATTTACTTCAGTTTTAGTAGTGAGCTACGTTTAAACAACTGCAGCAGGGAGCAAGGGTAGTGGTGACGAGCAGCTCTACTTTAAAAGCCTTGTTTAAACTGTGGATAATGGAAAATATGACAGAAGACCAGTTTAGCTCTATCACTAGGTGCCTGAACAATAGCAGGGGTAGAACTGGAAAGGCCAGTACTCAAAGTATTACCAGCAAGTGGCAGCATGAGAAGAGCATGCCTTCTAAAAATAAGTGTACTTGGGAAACAACCAAGAAAAGAAGGGAGAAAACCTAGTGGAAGATATGCATGCTTTTCTTAAAACAACCACCTTTCCCATTCTCCTCTTCCTCACAGTATTCTGAAGAAATTTGGCTGCTGTAGTAGGTGAAAGTAGTGATAGAAGGGATTGGAGAAGCTTCAGACTTACACATGGTTAACTGAGTTAGGTTACTTTTTTGAGACTTCTCTTTTTCTTCTCATAAATGTCTATGCAAAATAATTTCTAAAGATGTTTTTAGAATAAATGAGACCTCAGAAGGTTTCTGTGTTTTTATGCAAGATGTATTTATGAATTAAAGCTCAGCTCTGTGGTTTGCAGTATAGTCAGTTATTTCAGCTAATCTTACATTACTTGGTGGCTATTATCTCATGATTTGTTATCTCAAAAAAAAAGAAAATATTTTGTCTTCGAGACAGAACATGTATGATATGGTGAAATAAAGGCTTATATTTAATGACTGTAGAAAGGAAATCAAATACTTAACAAAAATAAAACTTGCTTTACTATACCTTTAAAATCTTTGCTTAAGTTCTTGAGCCTGTATGATATAAATGCTTTTATATCCTTGCAGCTTGAGAACTTCGCTTACAGATGAATCTTACCCATTTTCAATTAATTAGGGCTCTTTTATTTGAATTGGAAATCTTCATAGAATACTTACTTCTGTCCATTATAAAAATTGTACCTGAAAACCTCTGAAGGCTGAAAACTTGCTGTAGCTTTGAAACCACAATAGTGAAGGACAACATGTGTAAAAAAGATGGCATAGTGTGTGTGACTTCCATTCTAATTAAAAGCATCCATTTTCATATTTGATACTGTGTAATACCAACACAGTTGATGGGAGTGCTTTTTAAAATTTTTTATTTTGGCAGCTCATCATCTGAGTGTTTAGATTCTACTTTGAATGTTTTGGCTCGAGCCCTGGAGAACAACAAAGAAAATCCTGAAATTTGGTGTCATTACCTCAGACTTTTCTCAAAAAGAGGAACCAAGGAGGAGATACAGGAAATGTGTGAAACAGCAGTGGAATATGCTCCCTGTTACCAAATATGGTGGACAGTAAGTAAAAATTTCAAAGTATATATGAAATATTCTTCTAAGTGTGTGCTTTCTACTGTGTGAAGTCAGTATGTGTGACAGGAAAAGTGTGAAATAAAAAACACTGTAGCTTTTTGAAAACTCAAAAGTTGAAAATAAAGATTCAGGTTCTTGTAGTTATTAATAGAAATCATCACTTTTCCTCAGGTGATAAGAGTTATTTAAAATCAAGATGTTACATTGCTTGCAAAATTTGGCTGTTTGTTCTTGTACATATTAAAAGTGGTATCTTTTGAGGTTTAATATGAAAATTTGGTGTGAGGAAGGGAAACATGGATGATTAAAATAGCAGGAGACATTATTCAAAGTTTGTGATCTATGTGATTTTTAAACTTTAACCTAGAAGCTTGTGTTGTGATTGTTATTATTGTGATTTTTTTTCTCTCTAGTTTTTGAATTTGGAGAATTCCTTTGATGGAAAAGACTATGTATGTGGGAGAATGCTGCAGTTCCTAATGGAAGTGACAGGCAGAGGAGAAAATCCAAATCTTGTGTCTTTTCAGCTGCTGGAGACTCTTCTCTACAGGGTGCATTTAAGCTTGTTTACAGGAAGACATCAGAATGCTCTTGTTCTTCTGCAGGTAACTTCCAAGTTACCACCCCAGGAGTGTTTTCATAGCTTCACCTTTTTAATGCCTGTGACTGTGATAGTTGGAATTTTAGAGGAACCATGCCTTCTGTTAGGAGAATTCCTTCAACAAATAGAGGCTTCTGTTTGGAGCTATGATGCCATTGAAAAATCTGGATATACTGTTGGGGGTTTTGTTGCCTTTTTTTTTGGTTGATGTAGCTAATAGCCTAGACTACTATGTCTCAGAATAATTCCCAGGGAAATGCATTGTTTTTTGGTTTCTAGTAAGCTATCAATCAGTTTTTTGCAGTGAAGGGCCTGTGAGTAATGCATTGCCTCAGGTATTCAAAATTGTTACAGAAATGATCAACCAGTAGTTCTTGGAAAAGAACATGCTAGTTATCTAACAGTATTGCCCTGCTCTCAAATCTGGAGGCTGTTAAATATTTTATTGCTCCTACGAACTCCAAAGTGATTGAGTTATCTCAGGCTAAAACTTTGACCGTATAAATAATTTAGGTGACAGTTACCGTTGTGTAGATGATAAAAGTGGTATGTGTGTGAGGGTGTGCAGTAGACATCATCCTCTCCTGAAGCGGGAGCTCTGTCCTTTCAGTTGCAGGTGGTTTCGTTCCTACCAGCAGGTGCCGCCTGTAGCTAGCTGCAGCCTGACACTGCCCTCAGTTTGAGGTGTTCGTACTTTTGTCCAGCTCCAGCTGGAGTGGGAGAACACAGTGCTTTGCTGGGTTTCCCCAGATGTACTGAGCAATGTAACTCTGAATGAATAAAAAGAACCTGGGTAGAAAAAACTGTCTGTGTCAAATCAACGTGGAAATCCAGTGTATATGGGAGAATAACACTGGTGGGTTTTCCTTACCTTTCTGCAAAGCATCATCACAAAGCCAGACCTTTTTTTTTCTAAATTAATCTGAAATGTGTAGTTGAAGAGAATGTCTTAGCAAGAAATGATTTAATCATATTTCAGAGAAAATAATTTTGAAGTAACTGCTACCTCAGACTAAATAGCTGTGTGTATTGGAAACTTGAAAGCAATTTTTTGGAAGTATTTTGTGAAGTGAGTAAGTGAAGTGCTTTTGAAACACCAGTTTTCACCTACTTCAGGACGGGTATCCTGCTGAATTTTGCATAAATTGCAAGTACATTGATTCCTCTGAAAATGCATTCTTTGATCATTCTGTGTTTGTCCAGAAAAATGTTGACACATCACTAGTTGTAGGTTCTGTTGTGTTTTAGGAGGAATTTGTGCTTAGGCTTTATTTAATTGCATATTCTAATTATTTTATTTGGGATCTGCTAGTTTGGCTCGACTGTTCTATCTTTATGTCTAGTAGAAAAATTTGAAAGAGTATCCTTGTTCTGAGTAAAGTTTCCAAAACATTTTTTAAAATGTTATGTCTAGAGATGGTGGTCCTTTCAGTAGACTTGAATAGCTGTAGCTTAGTAGTTTTATATCTAGAATTTACTAAATAAAAACACCAAGCCAAACAAACAACCCCAAAGACACAAAACCTAGTGGGATATAGTAAGTTGAATCCAGGTTGTAGCTGAGTTGTATCTAGAGCTACTCTATTACTTCTATGGAACTAGAAGTAATAGGATAATAAAGCAGGAAAATGGAACACATATTCGGAGATGCATGTTTTTAAAGTGTCTGTCTTCTCTTTTTGCAGTAACAATATTCTGCGATTTTTCTGAACCTGTTACTAGAAACTATGCATAATTTGAATAGACATGCATTCACATAAGCTGAATATAATCCTGATTTACATAAAAAATTACTTCCTGTGTTTTCTGTGGAAAAGATTGAAGAATATTAAGATCTATTCTTCGTGTTTTCTTTTCTCATTCTTAAAGACTTTGTGGTTGAATTGTAATGTATTTCTTTTAATGTTTACAGAATGCTTTAAAATCAGCAAATGAAAAGATAATATCAGAACACCTTACTGCAAGTGACCGTTGCTTGGCTTGGCTGGCTTACATACATCTACTTGAATTTGGTGTTCTCCCAGTCAAGTTCTATGACCCAGCTAATGTGAGCCCTTCAAGGATTGTGCACAAAGAGCCATTTTTAATACCCTGGCAGACAGTTCAAGATGTGAAGACTGATCCTGATACACTGTTAGCTATGTTTGAAGGTAAGATTAAGGAGGTAAATGTTTAATATATTCTTTATATGTTGTAAATAAAGAAGTATTATTCAACTTTTGGAATTTCAAGGCAGTGCCATATTGCTGATGACTGTTAAGCCATTCAATTAATCCAGTGACTATTTCATTTTGATTTGAACAGAATAGTGAGGAAAATCCATGTTCTTGGGTGCTTAACAAACATATTGAGTTCTTGGTCTGTGGTTTCAAGCCACAGATTTATCTTGATATAATATGATAGTTCAGAGGAAAAGACCAATCAGTAGCTTGTGATTGTGCAACATTGCTACTCTTCATGGGCTTATGCAAGCATAAAGCCAAGCTTCGGCTGTCATTCTTTCTTACCGTTTCTCCCTTCACTAGGATGTGTTTGTTGGAAAGTTACTTTCCTGGAATATTAGTGTATTTCCTTAAAAGAACAATGCATGTGTTTATCTTAATCCATGGTTTAATTAAATGGAATAAATTTTTAAAAACATAAAATGAAGATACTAGAAGAAATTGAGTTTTTAACTTATGGTGGTGCTGCCAGAGGTAGACTTCATAGTAGCAGATGGTGTCAGTATTTAGTGTGTTAGCCAGCAGCAGTATTGAGCTGCCATTGAGAATATATCTATGTTGCTGGTGGTAATGCAGTGTTGAAATACTGAAGGATCAATGGAGTAACCCAGCTGTGTGAGTGGAAGCCGTTTAGTTTTGATAATGGGTGTTTGTTCATTGTTGGATGACTTTTTATTACGCTGAGGAGAAAAATAATGTCCTATATTAGCTTTTGTCTCAATAGCTTTCAGCAGCTACACTGGAAGTCTTCGAATGTGATCTTTAAATTTAGGGATATGCTTCTATCTGTAACATTGCTTTAATGTATCATTGGCAGGATCTTTCCTGTTTTTAAAATGAGTAAGAGATGAAACTGAAAAATTTTGTCCTTGTACTGTGGTGATAAGTGTAAAGAAGAGCTTTTCCAAAGATGTTAATCTGTTTCTAATATTTTGCAAAAGCAGCACTCTCTGAGATATCTTTTCACTCTTACGTGTTTTCCTTATGTTAAAGGAGACATTTTATTATGTTAAGGCTTCACATAACTTCGACACTGCTTGAGGTGTAAAGGCTTCTTTTTTTCTTTTGTTTTGAAGATGCAGTCAAAACATGTACTGATGAAAGCCTTGAGCCTGACAAAAGAATATCTGTCTGCTTTCCACTCTACAGAAACATGATAGCTTTGCTGAAGCTTCTTGAAAGGTAAGTTGTTTCAAGACATTCTTAAGTGGAGTACTTGATTTTTTTTTTTTTGTTTGTTTTGGGTTTTTTTTGTTTGTTTTGTTTTTTGGGTTGGGTTTTTTTTTTAATTTTGTTTTTTGTGTGAAAACGTACCTTTTTTTTTTTAAGGTGGGAGTCTGCTGCAGAACTTTGTAAATCTTTATTGGAGCTCTCCCCTAACAACTGTCAGCTCTTGGAGAGTTTGGCCACCTTGTATTTGCACATGGAGCAGAGCGACAATGCCCACAAGTTGTGGGTTGGAGCTTTTGAGAAGAATCCTCAGAACGCAGAAATTTTTTATCGATTGTGTAAATTTCTTGTTTCACAGGTAATACTCCACTTCAAAACTTATTTGCTGGTCTTCTGGCTGTACAAATTTTGGGTTTTGTGTGTTGTTTGAAAAGCTTATCAAATTGATTCAACTTAATGATATTTCTGTAATGTCTAGTACTCCTTTATATGAACGGGAAGAGTATAATTGGCAATATAAGTGAAATGATAAAAGATAATTTTAAAAATGTCATAAAACCGGAAATTTATAGTTTGGGTTGTTCTAATTCAGTGTTAATATCCTTAAGCAAGAATAATAGAAGGTAAAAGTGAACCCTGTAATACTTTTTCACCTTCTTTCTATTTCTGAATGACTCATTTAAACTTCATTCTTGAGGGAATGAAGACAATGTAGCATTGCAGCGATGGGCACACCACTTGTTATCTATTTTGCTTAAAGTATTCTTACCATATTCAGGTTGTTGTCTGATTTTAATTTTTTTATTTTTTAAAAAAACCCCGAACAACAAAACAGGAAAGGTCAAGCAGTATTCTTCCACTGTTGCAAGATTTTGTGGCAGCTTTCTTTGAGAATACATGCCAACAGCATGGTCCCATGGATCTCTTAAGGTATGTTTAGAATAATTTTTTCATTTAAATTTTGGCAGTATTAGCATTTTCTTGAATAATGTGATAGTCCAGAACTTTTAAACTCCTATTTTTTAGCATGCTATGTTTTGCCAAAACTTCAGTGAATGATGGTTTGGTATAAGGTTTACACTTCTTTTTGCATAAACACTAATTTGTAAAACCATGAGCATCTAAAGATAAAACATCAAGCAAATTGAATGTTTGGATTTGAGCTATGAAAATCAGTCATATATATGCCAAAGTTGGTATTGTTTATTTTTTCCCCCTAAAGCTAGGAGCCTAAAATTGCATATCTAAAATACACTGTGCAGGCACTTGTAAAAGACCTCAGTCGAGGAGTCTACCATCCATTAATCAGATTATTATTGATGAAATAATACAGGTTTTATATATGGCCTGATTATTTTCCACTTGAATTTTAGCACCTAATTGAAAGACAGAAGTTTTGAAATTTTGAAATTCTCTATGGTCAAAATAGGTACCTCTGAAGGTCTTCAAAGCAAAAACCTTCCATGCTAAAGCTCATTCAGATGAGCTTTTGAAATATTTTTATCTCTAAGTTACGTGTTAGATTTTATTCTTGCTTACATTTATTTACATGCTTGATGTATTTTATGAAGGGAGGGGGAAATCTGTCATGTAAGACAATGTTTAACTTTGTGCATAATGAGAGAGTAAATACCTTCTATATTAATTCTATATTCCTGTGTAGTGCTTTCTGTACAGATTTTATCTGAATAGAGTTAAACTAAAATCTATGAAAAACGCATGTTTTTTAGTTTTGTCACGAAACTGGACTTTGTAACTATATGTTACATCTGAATGGCATCCTTCCAGATAGAAGGATATTCTTGTTTACTACTCCTTTTTTCTCTTGTAGATATCTCTTGAATTTTCCCATGCCAATTGAATTTACATCTCCTCTCTATAAAGAACATCTTACAGATGATGTTGTTAACCAGCAAATCCCTTATCTATGGCAGATCTACTGGTGAGATTTTCAAAGGAATTTCTGGGAAACAGCTTTTGGGTTTGAGTAAATCGCATTTTCAAAAGCAGAGTATTTGTTACTTGTCTAAGGGTGTGTTTTGGGTTCTCTCAATAAATGATTGGCCAGTCCTTAGAGAACCTACTGGCCCTGCTACACAATGGAGATAATTTTATGAAACTGCATTGTGTGTCAACTTAAATTTTCCACTTGAGAAATCTTCCAGAAATTCTGACCTATGGGAATGGTAATAATGGTTCATCTCAAAATTTTTTTAAAATTTATTTTGTTTTTGTTTCAGGTTGGTACTACTAGTAGTGTTCTGCTTTCTCTTGGCTTTCAATTGTCTCCCTTGTATCTTACAATGATTTTATTTCACAAAAGTTTCCATTTTGTTTAGTCCTCCTCTCCCTGGCTCCTTGATTCATTCTTTCAGCAGTTCATGGAGAAGCTTCACACCAAAGTAATGCAGGAGGGTGACCTGTTTGTCTGCAGGAGGTTTAAAGGAGCATAACTTTGTCATGTATGCACAAGCTTTTTTTCTTCTTCCATCGTTCCTTTTGATAGCAGCAATATACAGGATTGCCAGACACTATAGTATTAGCCATCTGTAACTCATACTCGTCACCTAATGTGGTTACTGAGGTTCTGGCTTAGGCTGTTTAAGAAGTTTACCACCTCATGGTCTGGGTTTGTCAGTCTTCACAAGTAGCTATTTGGCTTTTCAGATAAGTAAAAGGGCAAGGATAATATTGCTTCACATACTGAATGGGGATTCCTCAGAACTTCAACACTGTTGCTTATGGTTTTTAATTGGTGGACAACTTACAGGTAAAATGTATGGCTTTCAAGAAAATTTTAATCTAAACCTTTTATAAGGATCTTTATGGGTTTTTTTTGGTGTTGTCTATTAATATTAACTTACATATTTTTTTTTTTTTTTTTTTTACAAAATACCTTTAACAAGCTCAGTTTTGGGTTTGGCACTTAGACGGTAAAAGTATTGTTACTAACTCTTGAGGTCACTATTTAGGCATAAGGTGCCCTGACTTAAGCTCAGATTCTCCTGTATTTTAGCACCTGTTTCTGAGAGGGAAAATAAGTGCTCTTGAAATAAGTGCCTAAATTACTCTCAGAGCTAATAATTGAGTGTTTCTCTGAGTTTTGCTACTGTTTTGAGCAAGTGTCTAGGTACCTGGGCCTATGTGTCTGTATTTCCTTTCTTCAGATATGGAGGACAAAAGACATAAAAGTTCACTTTTACCAAATGAAGATAGATTGAAATCAGCAAAGCCTTAAAGCTCTTGTGTCAGTGTTTTACTTGGAAAGATCATATTGTGTCTGCACACAAATGTATACACACAGTATTTTAGAAAGAGTAGCAAACTGGTGATTTGGTTTGTAATTCCTGGGGAAAGCAGGAGTAGAATCAGGCACTGATTATATGACTCCAGTCAGGAGGGTTCTGTAGCAAGGTCAGCGCTATCTGACTTTATATTTCTGTATTCTTCTTTTGAATGAGGTGGTTAGACTTTTTTTCCCCCCTCATTATTTACTGAAAGTCTTACCTTTTTTTCACTGTTACTTTACACTTTGAAATACAGGTTTTTTTGCCATGTCATCATCTAAGAATGTGTCTACTCCTGGCTTTGATGAAGTCTTGTATGTTGGTTCAACTGTGTGTTTCTTTGAGAAACTGTTGAACAAAACTATGGTGGGGGATTTTGACCTTCCTTGTCAGTTTTTTTTTTTTATCTCTGCTATAGTCAGTATGTTTCTACCCCAGGCTGTGGTAATATTTGTTTCAGAATGCTTATTTTGTTGCCAGAGACTGATACTATTTCTCAAGTGGCTTTAATCTGACTTTGAAATTTCTTGTTCTGGAGCTTTCTAAATATAAACTCAAGACTTGTCTCCATTCTGTAGCAGTTAGAACATTCCTATTACAAGGAGTAGTATAGGCTACTTTGCAAGAGCAGAAGACAATTTGTAATACTTGTTTTTAAGGGTTGCATTTTAAACTTCACTGTTGCTTTATTATTCCTTGTTACCTGCTTTTGAGACTTACCCATTCTAGTAAATTGACTGATAAATTAGTCCATGATACTGTTAAACTGCAGTCACAGTTTTTTCTTGGATCTGAGAATGGAAAATTAATTGTGTCATACTCTTAATGTGTAATTACATGTATTGGTTATGATATACAGCAGTTTTTATCTTTTATGTAAACAGTTTGTGCCAGTCTCTTCACGCAAGTGTTGGTGAAGCACTGGATGCTTATGAAGCAGCTCTGGGGGCAGTGATGCAGCAGGAAACTGTTCAGAACATTTGGTTGGAGTAAGTTCTAAAGGAGAGAAAGTTAATTAATCTCAACTATTAAGTGAAGGCCACCAGAACCATCCTTTTTATTTTCTTTTTTTTTTTTCTTCCAGTTACCTTGTTTTTCTCAATAGCAAAGTTGTTGAATCCACCAACAAAGTTCAAGAATTCAAGCTTTTTACTGATCTAGTGAACAGATGTCTGGTGACAGTCCCCACACGATACCCAATTCCGTTTAGTACTGCTGATTATTGGACCAATTATGAGTTTCATAATAAGGTAAAAATGTGTCTGTGGGCAGTTTAATTAAACAAAGAGGCTGATGACCTGTTAGCAGGTACTTGTAATTTATTTGTTCAAGTACAGCACCAGTACATAAACACTGAGAGAGCTAGAAAAGGAAAGAAGTGTCTGAGTGTAGTAGTGTTTTGAGCAGAAGAGTATCTAGGAGTGATCTTTCAAATCAAGGTCATGTTATGCAAAGAGGAACTTTATGGCATGTTAATGTCAAATGATTTTTTTTAATAGGGAAAAGAGATACTGTGTGAGGGAGGGAAGATACAGTTAAGCAAGAAGGGTCTGCAGAGTTGCACCACTGGCAGATGGAAACAGTTTTGATCATAGAAATTATAGTGGTTGAGAAACAGACGGAATAAAGTATGAGGAAAAAGTTGAACACTTGTACAGACGGAATAAAGCTTATAGAAGTCCTGGATCCTGTTTTACTAACAAGCAGTGCATTTATGTTAATGCACTTAATGCAGGCTAGAAGGACTAAAATATGTGGTGCTAGCAACTTGACACTAACTTCATACTATACAAGTTGATTTTTGTATCCTTGAGGGATAAGGTTTGGAGGTGGCAGCTCATTTTAGTCATAGTGTTCATAGTTTGTCATACCATTATTCTTAGCAAAATAAGAGCTATAAAGTGGATTAATGTTTATAATTCAAATTCTGCAGGTAATTCTTTTTTATTTGAGCTGCATTCCAAAATCTCAGCATTCCAAAACCTTGGAACGGTTTTGTTCTACCATGCCTACTAATCCTGGACTTGCACTGAGGTATGTAAAATTACTTTTAATCAAGGCAACAGTTAACATAACTATTGTTTTTTGTGCGAGATGTGCATGATTTGCTTCCTACTACAGAAGTAAAACTATTCCTCTACCATTGCATGTTGCTTGAGGCATACTGTGCCTTCTGACGTCATCTCAATCTCAGATTTGACAACATTCTGTTCTATCTACAGGCGGGTTATAATTATGCAGGAATTAACTCTGCATTGTACATGATGGCTACAAATGGTCAAAATTTCAAGTGGGTGGAGAAATACCATTTATTAAAATCTTGTTACTTGATGATTTATTACAAGTATAGTTCCAGCATAGAACAAAAAATATGGATACTATAAGAGTGCTACCTTAAGGCTTGACATTTATTTAGCAATGATAAATCATAATTTTAGAATAATCTGATGGTAAACAACCAGTTAATGTAAGCATTGCACTTACTCTTGAACAATATTTCAAAATGTGCTCTTTCAGGATTAGAGTCCATGTTTTATTATGTTCAGGTGCAGTGAATGCATGAATATTTGACTAATATTGAAAAGTCCCAAAACACACTGTTCATCATCAACAGTGACCCCAAAGAACTCAAAGCAAGGCTTGAAATGAGTGTGTGTGGTTGTGGGCATGGGGAGAGTGTGACACACCTGCCTTTGGTATGTGAAGTTGAATGGCTTCGTTTTAAACCAAGTTGCGATTCTGTCTAGATGGAACTTGCAGCTCCCTTAGAAAATGTTGATACTGCATGAAATGGGTGAGCAGAACTGACTGAACAGTATCTCTAGCCACATGACTATAAAACTAATTTGTCTCCTTTCATATGTGCAGTTATCTTGTGCATGCTAAAAGTGGATGTGTAATCCACTTGTAATATGCGAAGATGATGTTTTCTCTCTGATTTCACACTTCTTAAATTGTATCTTGTTTTGTTTTGTTCTGAGAGCATGATCAGTCAATATTGTATATGGTGGCTTGGGCTTTTTCCTACTTGCGACTCTTGACTCAGATTAGGTGTAATATATTTTGTGTAATGTGTTTGTATCTTTGGATAGCTTTTCTGTTCCAAGTGATTAGAGCAGTGTTCCTTTCTCATGAATGCCTTTTACAGACTGCTTCTGCGATACTGGGAGGAGAGCAATGTTCAGATTCTGAAACTTCAAGCCAAGATGTTTACATATAATATCCCAACATGCCTGGCCATCTGGAAAATGTAATGCAACAGTCATACATCTGTTTTCATAGATATTGCTTTTGTTTGTAATGTTTACTTCACAAAGGTAAATCTGAAATGTCCTTCCAGTTGGGCTTGTACCGGAAACTTCTCTTTTGTTAACTTATTATTTAGAGAGTAACTGTTTGTTACAGCAGACAGAGATATTGTCACTTCTTTAAAATGAGAAATGAAATTTCCCTCTTGGGGAAACTTAAGTGAATGGATATTATGCAGATAAATATGAATGATGTATTTATAAGTTGCCTTTCTAAATTCAACTATTGACTTCTGTCTCCCCCTCTCTACCCCTCCCCTTTATATATCACAATAGCAGTATTCTCCATTATCCAGTGATGCTGAACTGATCTTTTTCTTCAGTGTTTGTTCATAATGGGGAACCACTGAAATGTCTTGCTCATGTAAGGTTGTTTTTAAAAAATGGCTACTTTTATCTTTTCACAATAGATTAACCTCATTGGAAGTTAGTTTCTTCTCAAGGAATTAGTAATTCCATTCCACAGTCAGTATTCTGCCACTAATGGCGTTTAAAATAATTCAAGAATAAATGTTTTTATATATTTCTTTTCCTCAGAGCCATTGCTGCCGAATGCTTTCTAATGGGACAAAGAGAAGTAAGTCAACACAGCGTACTAAATTCTGTAAACTTATCATACCTTGGCTTTATCCAAAGCAATGGTCATCTCATAAATCCAAGATTTCTAGTTAGTTGAAAAACTCTTGTTTATGAACACCAAAACATTTGCCTCGAGTGTGAGAAATGTCTTTGACAATCAAGGTAGAAGGGATTGTATAGAGTACTTGTGTATACTTTTTCTGTGTATCTTTCCTTCTTGGGAAGGCTGTATCCTTCTCCCTTTTTTTTTTTTTAAATTTTCTTTTTTTTTTTACCCGGAGGAGATTGTTGTATTATAAGTTCTAGCAGAGGGAAGCAAGACTTGTGCTGGAAGATGGTAATAACTGTCTTTATAAGAGGGCTGGGGAGTAGCTTTTTGCAAGGTCATGTAGTACTAGGACAAGAAGGAATAACTTCAAACTGACAGAGGGGACATTTAGATCGGATATTACGAAAAATAACTTTACTGTGAGAGTGGTGAGACACGAACAGATTGCCCAAAGAAGTTGTAGATTACTTCCAGGGATGAGGTTTCTAGGCCAGACTGGGTGGGGTTTTGAGCAACCTGGTCTTGTATAGTGGAAGATGTCCCTGCCCATGACAAGGGGGTTTGTTAACTAGATGATCTGGAAGGTCCCTTCCAACCCAAACCATTCTTTGGTGCTGTGAAGTAGTTGGAAGGGTGGGTCTGCCAAACCAATGTATGTAAGGAGTTTGCATAGTACCTGAGCACACAAAAGCCACCAGCACCTTTTTTCTAAAAAGAATAGGTTTACTTATTAGTACATAGGGTAGGGAAATATCACTCTGTATACAAACACAAAGCAGTTTTTGGGCACAGCAACTTAATCACTTTCCAAAAAGAATGATCTTGCTGGTATTGTTGCTGTCACCTCCAAAATACTCTTCTGCCTGTGGAAAGATGCTGTGTATTTGGGGGTGGGGGTTGTCATGAGGTCCTGGATTTGTGACTCATCACTTGCTTGTGATATTTGTGCTACTTCTCTGCTATATCTGGTTTTGTGTCGTTGTAGTGACTTGTTCTTAGCATCCTTCTTTTTTGTCAGTGGTCTTTCTTCTGAATCAATATTAAGTCTTTAACTGATTCATAAAGGGTAGCATGGCTATTGTTAGAGTCATATATGAAATGTTTTCCTTCCTTTATGATCTCCTACAATGTTTAAAAAAAGAATGTCCCCTAAGCACAATTATTTGGCTTGTTAGATCAAATAGCTCAAAGTCAAGAGATATCAAAGGCTTGGTTGCCTATTCAACCTTAATTCTGTCTCTGTGTTGATGGTTTGGTGTAATCTGTAATTAGTCACAGATCTCTGCTTCAGTCATTGTATTAGATGGACTACATCTTAAGACACTGCCTATAGTAAGGCTGGTGACTGAAAAGAACCCTGATTTGTTTGGTTAGAAAAATATATGTCAAATGCATAAAAAAGAGGGCCCTTAAAGAAAATGAGCCAATTAAAATGAAGGCATATGTGAAACATTGTAGCTGGATTACACCCAGAAGAAATCTTGTGGTTTTCTTCTGCAACCACCTCACTAATTATATGGTATGTGGTAAAATCACTTAAGTAGGCACACACAGTGCAGTTGGGTTTTTGTGGGGGTCTTGGTTTGGGATGTAGTGAGCACTTAAAACTGTTTACACAAATCAGTGATTGTTCCAGATAAGTGCATTTTCTAGTAAACAAGTAGCATTTTGGTTTAAATTGAATTGTGATTCAGATTCTGGATTTCCTGTTCCTGGAGAACCCATCATTTATTTCCTTCAGAGGTCATGTAAAGGTTTGTTAAAATAATACGAAAACGGGTACAAGTACTTAAAATGCTGGCAAATACCTCCCCTAGTGACTCTGAAGTTGGAACTTTAGATACCAGTAGTTGAAGGACACTTGAGTAAGTACTAGTATTAAATATTTTGGTCCTCTATTTTGAACCATAAAATGGTAAACCTTTTTTTTTGAGAGTTGCAAAGATTCGTACTGATTGTTAAAGCATAGATAGATAGATGCTGAAGGAAAAAAGCCCATGAAACAGTTATTTTCATTGCAGGATTGTGCTGCTATGCAATAAACAAGACTTGAGACTACATATTGAGTGGTGAAAGAAATATTCAGTAAGCTGCTTCATTCCCTGAATGTGTTCCATCCTTTGCAATGAATGAGGCAAGAATCTTGTGAAGAACAATAGCATGTCCTCATGTAACTAATCATGTTCATACAAGGGTCAGAATTAAGGTCAGATATAAACTTGCCTTTGCTTTTAGTAGCAATTTATTGCTTGACTTCAAAACTATTTTAAAAATTATTGCAAGAGATTTTTGTGCTTCAAATAATTCATTTTGAGTGCATGAAATTGTGCTGACTTTTAATACTTGCCTTTATTTTACAGGTCCATCATTTATATCAGAGAGCCCTTCAGAAGTTACCTCTATGTGCAACACTGTGGAAAGATGTAATGTTTTCTCCTTATGATTCAGTTTGAGGTTTCATTTAAATTCTCTGCATATCCCATATCCATAGATGTGGTGATGCTCAGGCTCTGGCTAAATCTTATATCTGCTTCCCCATCTCTTTCAGCAACTCTTGTTTGAAGCATCAGGAGGAGGTAAAACTGATAACCTGAGAAAACTAGTTTCCAAGTGCCAAGAGGTTGGAGTCAGCCTAGATGAGCTTTTAAATTTAAACACTTACAGAACAGAAAACAAGAATCACTGAACGCTGGGTATGGTCAGCCATAAGTCCTATAAAATGCCAAAATCAGTTGAATGATTCTTCAGGCTGATCCGTGCCCTAAGATCTATGTAAGGCAGATGAGTATTGCTGAGCATATCAAGTCTCCAGTCTGCTTTCCTTGAACCTGGAAACAATTAACATGACCTTCCTCTGGAAACATGAACTCCCTGTCTGGCCTTGCTTCTGGGCCCTGCCAGATTCTCATAACGTCATCTACGTAAGTATAGTTAATCAAAATGACAGACTTTATTTTTTTATGTTTTCTTTTTATTTACTGTTTTCTTTGTTTTGCTGTTCCTGATTCACTTGACACTCTCGCTGATGCCTGAGAGATCTGTGTTTGGGATTAATTTACTGGGCTGTGTTTACAGTAAAAAGCAAATAGTCCATTTTGGGTTTTTCCTTTTTTAAACCTTTTTTGAGACTTTTTCATTACAGGATTTAAAACAAAAGCAGCCGCTCTTAAGGAAAGTGTAACTGCCGTGGCCACAAGTATGCTTCTTGCACTTGAAGGCTCTAAGAGGGTTGCTTACTGCCCTTTTCTGCATTGGACTCATGGCAGAGACTATTAAACTTGAAGATTAAAGAAACTTTTGCAAATGCCAGTGCATCAGAACCTAAGAGTGGTCAATTATGTGCAATTTTTTGTAAAGAAATTTTAATTTATAATAAAGTTTAACAGTTTAAAGAAAGATAATATTGATCTGTTTTGTTTTGGTACTACCTTGCGCTATTACAGGTGTTTTCACAGAAATATTTTCAATACAAGAGGACCTTTCAAAAAAAATCTGTTGTCTTTTGTTATTTGGGTCAAGAGATAAGCAAATGTGGTTGCTCCCTGTTGTGGATATAGAATAACTATATTCCCTTGGGTTTTTCGTGCCCTTGTCTCAGGTACACAGTTGTTTGTCTGGTAACAACTATTCCTATCAGTAATACAACTTCAGTAATGAAAAATGCATTTTATATTATCCTTTTTGCCCTTAATGAAATGAGGCCCACTTTCCAAAGCTGCTACATGTTGTGGAGAAAGATGAAACATGTGCCAGATTGTATCAAAAGGTGGTTGTGGTACTGATGCCTCAACAAGTTAGAAATAAAACAATACACTTCAAGACGATATAAGAATAGGAGGTAATCTAAAGGCTGGTCTTTATTGGAGGCCTCCAGGGGCAGATATGAAAAAATGCCCACCCTGCAAAGACTGAATACAGTTTTGTAAATTTAGCAAATTAGCATAACTGACAAGAATCCCCAGTTAGAGACATAAGTGATGGAGTAATTCCCTCTTCTTGGTTCCACTTCTTTTGTAGCCCCCCCTTTAGATAGGAATTAAACTTTGTTTATGAAAATGTTCTTGAAGAGCTGATTTCAAACTTGGCTCCCAGGAATAACCAAGGTACGATAGGGGCCTTGGACCCCAGAGGTTTGCAGTCTGGAATGTGTTTTATCTTTCTGCCTATCAGGGTAGGGAAAAGGTACTAGAGTACAATAATAGGCTACAGGGCTACAAATACATGTGTAAAGAAATCAGAGAGTATATAAAAGCAAAAAAGGCAAAAATCAATTTCACAATATACCCTAGGTCAAGACTGTGTTGATAATGAAAGACAGGGTCTTATTCATTAGCTCCCTTTTCTCCTGGGCTTTACTATAAATGTTCTGGGAGATGAGTTTCTGTCCCTGAGGCTCCAAAATGCTCACATGGAATCACTAAGATTGGAAAAGACCTGCAATATCATCAACTTCAGCCTTTGCTATAGTACCAGCATGCCCACTAAACCATATCACAAAGTGCCAAGTCTGCTCATTTTTTTTAACATTTCCAGGGATGGTGTCTCCACCACTTTCCTGGGGAGCGTGAATCACTCCTTAAGCTCGTCAGACCAGCTAAGCCCTTTTCTTCTCACAGGTAATTTCAGTTCACATCCCATTAAATGTCATTCAGAATTACAGGACAGTGAGCTGCATCTTACTGGGGGAATCCAGACTCTGTCCTTACACAGCCTGCTGTTTCACCTGGGACTGGGAAGCATCCTACCATTGATTTTAGGGAGCAGTCAGGAAGAAAGTGAGAGGAGAAAAGGTTTGTTTTCCAGAACAGAGCAAGAGTGTCAGCTTATCCTTATCTGTAAGGTGGCTTAATGTTTTCAAGGAGCCCAAGATCAAAATTTGGCGTAAAAGAGGATATAAATGTTAACTGCTACCTTTCTTTTTTATTGCATGCAGCTATTTGTTGTTGTCCTACCAGAGCAGCAGATAAAGAAGCAGAGTATGGCCTGTAACTGAAACTTAACCTTGTAAAGCTGTTAGCAATGAGTTATCAATGTGTCTGTTTGCTCTCTGT
Organism: Lichenostomus cassidix; assembly: GCF_008360975.1. NCBI lineage: Eukaryota > Metazoa > Chordata > Aves > Passeriformes > Meliphagidae > Lichenostomus > Lichenostomus cassidix. The sequence continues at coordinate 34,815,361 of NC_139480.1, read as the reverse complement.
TAATGGGAGCATAAAATGCCACTATAAAGTTTGCAGTGCTGCACCTGGGATACTGGCGGCAGTGATCATATCGTGGTTCAGTAAAATGTTGACAAAGATTAAATGGGAAGAAGCTTTTCTGTGCAATCTGGAGGGCCTGATCTGGCAGAAAATAGCACCAAAAATACGATGATGTTATTGTACAAGTGACTTGTTTCAAAGAATCTGAGACAGGAAAACCTTTCTTCAGAAAGGGGAATGATTTTAAAGTAACTTCTCACTGCTGCCGCAGCATATGATTGCCACAGGTGATCTGTGAGGAACATTTGCTCTTTGAGATGATAATCCTCATTGATTTCTATATCTCTTACTTTCATGACAACTGTCAATCTGACTCATATGTAACCCTTGGAGTAGGTTTTCTGGTCAGTTGGAGAAAACTGTGGCTGAGGGAAGGCGTTTGGGGAATTTTTTCAAGTATGGGTTTTGAGGACAGTGATGTTTTCTCTTGTATTGGCCAGAGTTAATACTGCATGAGTAGGAAGACAAACCAACTGCTTCTACTAGCTTCCATGAGGACGTTTCAGTTGTGATTTTATGTCATGTGGTAATAGCCTGTATTTTTTCAGCACCTACTCTCTGTAATCATATCAGCTCTCACCTTCCCCTCCTGAGGCTTTCTTCTGCCTCTGTGTTGTGGTTTAACCCAAGTCAACAACCAAGTACCACACAGCCACTTGTTAGTACTCCTTTTCCCATTGGTTTTGGGAGAAAAACTGGAAAGAAAGTAAAACCCTCCTTGCCTGGAGGAGGAGAAGACGACAAATGGAGGTATCACTCCCATGGATTGGGTGTCTGAGGAGAAACAGTAAAAGATATCATTATTAATAGTTTCCAACAGATGGCTCACAAAGTACAAAGATGACAGCAGTGCTGAGTACAAATAACGGACTAGTTTCATAACCAGCAATTCTGTCATATCGTTAGCCAGCATAAAAGTACAAGATGATGCAACTCTGATAACAAGCACAACAGCTCTGAGAGCAAGCAAATCAACATTGTGATCAGTGACTATTAATAATGAATGTTTATAACAGGTTTGTTCTAACACATTCGAATAATATTTGTCGTTATCTCAACCCTTCATTGCCCCATCTTGGGCACAAAAAAAAACCAGACTGTTGTGGTTTAACACCAGCTAGCCACTCAATATCACACAACTGCTCACTCACAACCCCTCCCTCCATGGTGCCAAGGGGAGGAGAATCAGAAAGAAGGTAAAACCCATGAGTTGGTGTAAGAACAGTTTAATAATGGGAATCAAATATAATATACTAACAGTAATAATGATACAATGAAAAGGGAGAAAACAGAGAAATAACCCACTCCCCCCAAAAAACCCCCACCCAAACTCCAAAGTGGTGGGTGTACAGGGCAGTTGCTCCTCACCAGCTGATTGATGCCCAGCTGGTCCCTAAGCAGGAATTCCCCCCATCCTGACCAATTACAGTTTTATTGTTCAGCATGACACCATACAGTCTGGAATATCCATTTGGCCAGTTTGGGTCAGCTGTCCTGGCTGACCAGGAGAAGCTGAGAAGTCCTTGACTTTGTATTAGCATTACTTGGCAACAATCAAAACACCAGTGTGTTATCAACATTATTCTCACCCCACATCCAAAACACAACACCATGCCAGCTACTAGGAAGAAAATTAACTCCACTTCAGCCAAAATCAGAACTTTGAAACATTCTGTAAGCTTCCTTTCTCTTCTATAATAGATTGTAAGGCACCTTTCTCTGCCAGGATATATTGGATAGATTTCAATAGGAAGATTAACACCATGAGCTGCACTGTTCAGAGCTCTGTACAGTCAAGAGAAGTCAAACTTTGAAAACTCTTGTTGGGACAGCAGGAAAAAGTGGAAGTACATTCTTTACATCACCTTACACAGACCAAGAAAACTGAAGCATGCTTTTAAAAGGCCGTGGCTCCAAACTGTGCAATTGCAAGTGTGATATCATCATTTCTGTAAAGTGAGAGAGGATCAACTAAAAATCTCTCTTCCCAGAGGAAAAACTCCATGTTAAATTATGATCACAAAAGCCTTAAGATAGCTGAGGCAATTTCTAAAGACAGCCGTGCAGTCTGTGCTGAGGGTTTAATGATGGATGCAGGGGATGGTGTATAGCAAGACCAAATCCTGGAGCAGGTGCATACTACAGTGCTTTGTTGTCTGAAGCCAAAGGCAGGATACTTGGATAAAGCCAAAAACTGAATTATGGGTAACAATCTTGTTCAGACTGCAAAGAACTTGTTTTTAGAGTGTATTTGTTTCCTTCAGCTGAGAAATACTGAGGAGGACTTGTGCACCAGCTCTCAGTGGAGTAGTTTTGACTCTGTAAGTAGGAAATCCTGCTTCCATATGTTTTTTGCTTGTAAAGCCCCTGCATAATCTGATGGATTGTCTGGAGATTACTGTGGAGAGAGAAAGATACCACGCCATATATAATGTAAGTGGATTTATAATTACAAAATGGGAGATAGGAAAATAACCAGTGGAATTCATCTGGGAGGCAAAAAGTGAATGTTTTTTGTCTGAAATCAGCACATGGGAGGGTCAGTGTCTGTGAAGTGCCAATGAACATAAAGCATGTGCTTTTATCACTTGTTTGGCATAATCTTTCCAGAGTTCTATACCAAGTTGTTTTTGAAGGCCTTGTGCCAGAGCTTTATCAGATCAACTGAGATCTATGGTTAGGCTTGATTATTATTTTTGTGTGTATTTCTGCCTTTTTTTTCTACCCAATTCTACTAAGCAGTCCAGAGTCTTTAAGTAATGAAAAGGGTTTGTGGAAGTGAAACAATGAAAACTGTTTCAACCTGGCCTTCTCAACTGGCATTTAGGGGGATGCAGAACATGGAGGTTCAACATCAGGACCTGAGCTCACTCTGTGTATTGAGCACTAATTTTTGATGTGGTGGAATCCTAACTTGTAGTATGTAGAAATAGCTGCATAGAGAATCATCAGCAGAAACCTGGAGTGAAGGAGCCTTGATCCAGTCGCAAAGCACCCACTAATGAGGCTGGCTACTGGGCCTTATCCAACACTGGGTTTTGTGTTTCCTAGATTGCAGGCAACTGGACGATGGAGTGGACTGGAAAGTCTCTAAGCAAAGTCAAGAAATACACCTAGTTGCCTTGGCTATAGTGCATCCAGTTCTGCTGGACACACTGATAGAAGGCTAAGCCTACAGCCTGGACTCTATCCCTCTAAATCATTGGATTTGTGCAAGAAACTCCAGAAAGGTTGGTTGGGTTAATGGGCAAGATACAGACTTAAGCCCAGACTAATAGTTCAACCTTTTAACAGGCTCCCTGAGATGGTGTTGGCTCATACTGTCCCAGTTTCATCTGGTGAATTAATCTCTAGATCAGACACTATTCCTGAGATGGTTTATGGACGGGAGCATCCTATTTTGAGGGAGAGATTGGAGTGAGTGTGTAAACCCAAACAATGCTTTGAGTGCAGACAATATCCCTGGGCAGTTAAATTTGCAGTACAGAAATAGCTGCTGTGTCTCAAGGCATGTGGCAGGCTGTGTGCTGGGCCTCTGGAGTCAGAGGAGCTCACAGAACCCAGCACACTGAAGCCTCCTGGCTTTTTGCTGGAGGGAACTGGGATCCTGGAAATACTGAGTGCTCAAAGTGCTGAAGATGAGATCCTGATGCCTCTTCCTGGAGGCAAGAGCTGGGCTCCTGGCACTTTCCAAGTGCTCTTCCAGCTGAAGCTCTTCAGTGCAGCTCACATCTCTTTTCCTCTGAGCTAGCATGAAATGTCAACCTTACCACAATTGTAGGGATTAAAAAACATGTATATAAACAGTTACACAGGGTGAAAGAGGGGATGCATTCCCAATAAAATTATTTTTGTGTAAGGCCTATAGAAACTGTGGTGGTGGTGATGGCAGTAAGATTCCAATTTAACTGAACAGTCAAATGTGTGCAGATTGAGGTACTTTCTATGACATTTCTGCTTTTGAGGAGTGTCTAAGTCTCTGGTTGTACGTCCTTGCTGCAATGTGCCCACCTGTACGCTTGCTGGACTGCAAGTATTTAGGTTGTACTGATGGGCTGTCAAAGTTGGCTGCAGTATTCGCCATCTTCCTGCCTTCTCCAGCACACTTTCTAATGTCCCACCTGGTGTATGATTTTGGAATTGTGAACTGTAACACATCAATGGATTCAGGACATCCCTGCCCTATCTTCAGCCTTCCAAATACTCTGGATTTAAAGCTTACCTTTTTAGGTAGCTGAAGAAAACAGGAATATGTGCTTTTTATAGGATACTAAATGCATATATATGAGTAACAGTGAGTGTCAATACACTTAGTGTCCTTGATTTCCTGACCATTCTTCTGTATAGACAGGGGAGTCCTCTGCAAATGATTTCTTAGTTACTGTTTTCCCAGATATGCTTTGTTGGGGTATTCGGCTCTGCCTTTGACTTTCCTGACATAATTTTCCTCATGCTGCTGATGAGATCCTTTTCTCTTGTAATGCTGGAGCCCTTTGATCAGGTTATCAGTTGATCTATTCTTTGATGTTTGCTTTCTGCATTTAAAGGGTTTTGCTGTGACTTGCAACCATCTTGCTCATCAGGGATGCTCTGTTTCAGATGGAAAACCATTGCCAGCCTTTTGTCCATCTCCACCACCACCAAGGCAGGAGAGGCTGGCAGTGTGCCTTCTGCCAGAAGTCCTCAAATTTGCACAGGGAGTTTTCTCAAAATGTCCCTCTGAGCCCTTCAGAAAAGGGAGGACTTACTGAAGCAGAAACTGAAAAGGAAAATGAGTTTCCCAGCAGCAGTGAGGCACACTTGGGCACATGGTGGCACTAAGTGCCTGGCAAAACAAGGCTGACTTTCTTCATCCAGCCCCAATCCTGCGACCTCAGAGCTACATCCCTGGTGGAAGAGGCAAAGGGCTGAGTATTGCAGGGCAAGACAAAGTAAGAAGTCCAAACTTCCAATAGGATATCTGGGAATACTCTCTTAGCAAGTGTCTTCCTCTGTCTGTCATCTGTCCTATGAATTCTGCTTCTGGTCATATCACACCCTCAAATCCCTCGGGGCAAGCTTTTCCTGGAGTGTTTTCTCATGTTTCCCTTGCAAATAAAGCCAGGGCACATTTCTGCTACCTTATTAAAACATCTATGACATTTATTGAAAATCTCTCTCATTTTAAAAATACATTATTTTTAAAAGGTGATGGCTTATTTTTAGTCTGTCCTTCTTCTGAATCTTTTGATGGCTGGTTAGTTAACATCACATTGGCAGCCTAAACGTCTGAGCCATAAAATGTGAAACTTTTAAAATTTTTTCCTTATGACAGAGGTATTTGGGGTAGAAAATCTGAATGACACGAAAGGAGAAATTTGCCAGGGAGCTCTAAGGGGGAAATAGAGCTGAACAATCTTTTTCTAATTATAGTAATAAGAGTGCCATTATCAGAAATGCTTCGTACTCTGTTGGGAAAGAGAGCTATGTTAATAGGAAACAAAGATATTTGATCCTTCATAGATCAAGGCACTTTTATGATGCTGCTGTCATTACGAAAGGCTCTTGGTGTAAGAGTGGTACTTAGTAGACAATAACTTGATTGTTTGTCACTTATTTAAAAAAAAATGTTTAATTTGTGAGGTCCCAGATTTGATGAGAAATGCTTCATTCTACCATAAAGCAACAGTTTTCAGGACTATGCTGTAGTTCACTGTCTACAAATGCAAGAAATTCCACTGTGCAAATAGGAATATTTGGTATGGGAATAAACATTTGCTGACATCCACTGAAGTGAAGAAGATCCTTGCAAAGCTTCTGAATTCTCCACTGCAGAGGTCTGTGGGCTTTTATATCCATTTTTCTCCTTTCTCTTTATGCTCACTTGTATTCAGGATATAGCTCTGAGAGTTTCCAACCAGGCTTTTACTTTCTGTGTTTTTGCAGTACTTAGAGCAGTCAGATGCTGGTCTGAGACCAAAGCTCAAAAGTGCTCTCCTAACACAGATAATAACAAAAGTGGAGAGAAATTGATACTGAGAACAGTTCACCTATGGCTCACAAAATTAATTTTTTATTGTTGTAAAATCCTCAGGGGAGGGGAGGAAATTGCTTAAAGACCTGGAAAGACCTACATACACCCACAGTCTTGTGTAAAGAATAGTGTCAAGAGAATGGGAAAAGGAGAGATAATGTTTTTCAAGGGAAAGCCAATCAAATTTCTTAGGTAGAAAAGTAATTTTCAGGGATAGAAACTAAATTATAAATACAGATATCTTAATTTGACCTGTATTTAATTTCTGTCCAAGATACTATTTCCTTTTCCTATTTAAATGGAGTGAATAGAAGAAAAAAGCTATTTGAATTTTGAAATCTGTCAGTTCACCAAATTTAACACTTGATGAACCCAATAAAATACAATTATTTATTGTTTTGTTTTCTACTGGCCCTTGCATAGAATTGAGCTTTCAGTGATTTTTTATAGAAATGCTTTGGTTTTGCCTGAATATCTTTATTGTCTTGCTCTGATTAATGATGCACAAATAGTATCATATGGTGGATACACACACATGTCCTTATTTAAGAGTGGAGATGTTTCTTCCCTGTTTCTGCAATACCAATAAAGGGTATTGTACAATCCTGCTGTGTGTCCAGTGCATGAGGCCATATGTGGTTTGCCCACTGTCATTTTGGTTTATTTTTGCTGCTTTTTTTGAATGAGGAACTTGATGACTATGAGATTTTTTTAGTGCTTTTGCTGCAGCATCTTCAAAGGCTATGTTTCCTTGTATTATTCCCCACAAAAAGAAACTCAATCTCTATAGAACCTCTCTTTGTTTGTTCCCTTACAGATGGGCAAACTTATATTAAATGCTCTGCTAGTGGTAATTTTAAGCCTAGAGCAAAGAGGACTCATGACTTTCAGTTGCAAAGTGGTTTTCTTCAGGAAGCTACGGAAGCTGCTTTCAATTCCAGAGGTGGCATTTCCTGAGCCAGATATTTTGGCACCACTCACTGCACAGAGAAAAGCCTCCAACATGAGAGCTTGGGCTGGAGAGCTGGGGCACTTTGTCCGAAGAAAACCCCAAAAGAATATTTTTCTGATATGCAGTCTCTATTTTTCTAAGGTAATTGCACAAGCTTTCTGGCCCACGGTGATGCTACAGAGTTTCAAGTCTGCCCAGACTTTGCCTCCCTGCCAAGTGAAAGTGTATTTTCTCTGACAGAGCACGTTGGCTCCTTGTCTTTTTGATAATGAACACATGCCAAGCTCTGCTGTCAGTGTTCCTAGCTTCCATCCTGTGTGCTTTATTGCCTTATTTCAGCTCAGCAAGAATGCCATTGTCCCTTAGAGACATATTCTTTAATGTCTTAGGACTTGGTGTCTTTAGCTCTCCAAGTCCTCTAGAACAAGATGGAGAAGCCCACCTGCATGGCCAGGTTGAACAGGACTGGGTATTCAGGGGAGTATAAGCTTTTCCAGAATATGCCCTGTTGTCCACACCTACCAAAAAACCCAGAAAAAAACCACAAACCCCAGCAAAAATCCTCTAACAAAAAACCCATGGGAAATCCCAACAATTTGGAGGATTATCTGTATACTGGGACAAATATATGTCAAATGAAGCAAAACTCCTCATACATTTCATTCACAGTAAGGCATTCAATTATGTCAGGAAACTATTTTCCCACTACATGCATTAAGATGCTGTTATGGCCCAATCCACTCCACAGGTTTAGGGGAACATTGTTTGATTCACTCTGGAGGTTGCACAGGACAAACAACAAAATTCTCAGGAGGTTCAATAACAAGCTAACATTAAGGTAGAATAAGGTACTTGTCACATTTTAAAACAACATCCAGACAAAGTAAGGAACTTCACAAACTTAAACATAGCCACTTTTAACTTATCCAGACATAAAAAGGCACTTATAAAAAGGCACTATGACTAGAATTTTTTAGTCTGGCTTACAATATGTTTTGAGAAAAAGAAGTCAGGGGAAGAAAGAGAGAAAGAGAAAGTAGAGAGGAAGAAAAAGGAGGGAGAAAGGGAGAAAATCACCATCCTTGGATGCAGCAATGAGATTTGATTGTTGCAATTTAGACATCTGTTGGTTGAAGTGATCTGGTAGTCTTGATCTGCCAGGAGTGGGGGAAGCCCATGAAACACAAAGTCCAGTGGGTTTATATATGCTCAGGCTCAGTGGGAATGCCCAGGTACCTCCCCTGGGGGGGGGAAGTTTTACACTCTCTGATGCAGAACTGTGGGTCTCTTGGGCACTTGAGAGGTCTTTGATGGTTTATGACACCTTCTGAGACATGACAGCTGCCTCTCATATCAGCACAGTTGAGCCAATTATGCCCCATCAGAAAGGATGAACCTTCAGACCTACCTGGGAATGTCCCAGTACCTCCCCCACAGGGGAGTTTTACACCTGAGCAAGTTATGTAATGTAGGACATTGGCATGACAAAAAGCACTATCCCATCTCCCAGGATCTGCCTCTTACCAGCCTCTTCCCTTACCTGGCTCAAAACCCTGTTTGTAGGGTGGAGGGTGTGCACCCCCTCTGCACCCTTGCATGTCCTTGTCAGCAAAGCACCTGCTGCTTTTGCAGATAGCCAATTGTTTGAGCCACTCACCATCAGCATTTCAGTGCCTCTCACTAAAGCACTGATTGCATATTCTAGAATCCATTCTCTGGCCACACAAACCTCTCTGGAATTCATCTTCATAGTCAACCAGAAAAGAGACCTAGAAGGGCTTCCCAGAGGGCTGTGGCACTTCCTATGGGAGATGAAACACCTGTTTTAAGTAGAAAAATCTCCCCTATTATTTTTTTCTTAGAAGGCTGGGAGAGCTCCTTCCTCCAGGAATAGGTTAGTTCATAAATTAGAAATGCTGATAATAACTGCAGTGACCTCTATAGATAGTCTGAGAAGCTGTTATGCATGGAACCAAATTAATAACTGCAGACACCTGTCCAAACAGTGATTGCATGTAGAGAATGACACCAGATGCAAAAGGAGATGTTTGAAACTTCCTTCAAGAATTAGTTTTGGAGTCCTGAGACCTTCAAGGCTGGCTGCAGAAGGCTCTGGTATGTGCATGCATAAAACTTAGTGGTATTTAGATTCACAGATGGACAGTTTTCCTCTTGTAAACAAAGCATATTTTTTACTTGACAAGTGGAAGTGTTGCCACCTGTGAAAAAATTAAATAGGGACTTTTGAGTGGACTCTTTGTCTGTGGCTATGTTTTTTAGAAATCCTGGCTGTGGGCCAGCTCTCAAGAGGAATAATATTAATGTTTGTTTTTCTTATGACGGAGATCGGGTCTTTAGATAATTTTCACAATGCCACAACAGTTTTTTTTATGGAGAGAATATACTTGTGTTTCCTGTGTCTCCAGAGTCACTGGAGCACAAGTCTGTGATTCTCATTATATGAACAAGATGTTCTTAGTACCTTTTCTTTACAGTATCCTTGCAAGGGTTAGGTATAACACATGGAATCTTGTCTGCTTTATTTATTAGCATGGGTAAATTTGCATTTTTCTTTAAAATTTCTAATACCATATAGCTGGGATTCTGTTCAAGCAAAGACATATGAAGAGTTCAATCAGTTTTCTGGGCTTAGCTTCACATTATTTTTTTACAATACCATTGTTGCAGGACAGACTGGTCCCTTATTTGGCACAGGTTAATGAAAGAGAACATGAGGTGCTTTTTATGGCTGGTGGAGATGCTGGTCCCTCCCTTGCAGGTGGAAGCTCTCCTGGAGTTTGAGAGCTGTCTTCTGCAGCACCTGAGCATCCCAAATAAAACTCAGTAATTTATCTAGTGAGCCAGAGTAGTGGCATGCTCTGTCTGCTCTCCCTAAATAACCCATAGCATGAGCCTGCAGTAAATTCACCTTCAGCTGTTAGTGCAGAGAACACTACACATCTTTTGGGGAGAAGTCCCTGTGCACATGTGATAGCACATTGCCCAGAACACCAAAGCTGTGAGCTTAGGCACTACTGCTCACCATTTGGTACTTAATAAAATCTTCCTTCCACTTATCAAGATGTGTAACTTTGGTGCCTCTTTTTCCCTTCTGCATTGAGGCTTTCACCAGCCAGCCCATTCTTCCTTTGCAGGTATTCTCTTTCCCTTCATTATTCAAGTTCTAGTATCTTCCTCCTAAAATAACACAATTTCATTCTTCCTTGTGGTTCCTGGCTCTAATATTACTTACACTGTGTGGTGCAAACATGCATGTGAAATCATCTTTACTTGCTTGTGTTCTCACCGCTTCAAATGTCCTCAGCCATCGCACTGCTTCTGTCTCTTTGTATCCACTCTGAGCTCTCCATCCTTCACAAAACTCCATCCTGCTTCTTAATATCCCATAAAACTCCACCCATCTGCATCCTGTCTCTTGAAGCCCTCTGTCATCCCTGAGTTATGCACTCCCCTATGCTCTTTGTCATGCTTCTGTTTTTTACCTCCTAAAGATAATTAATGACTTTCTTACTCCGGTGCTCTTTTGGTTCTGTCCTATCTCAATAAGACTATTCTAAAACTCACCCAAGAAACTTACTTCTTCTCCACAGGCCCTTCTGGCTGAAATTACCTTCCCCAGACTAGGTGCCTTATCTACCCTGAGAACCTGCATGCTCCTTGTTAAAATCCATTTACATGCAGAACAGTTTTACTTTCTTTTTTAAAAAATCTTTGTTACTTGCCATATAAATTCCTGATTAAATAATTGCTTTCTGAGGTTACTGTAAGTATTAGAATAACTTGGGAAGGATTAATTAAGAATGCACACCATTTTGTGGGGTGTTAGGTCATGATTAAATGCTCTTTACTGTGTAGTCACATTTTATTACAACTTACATATGTTTGGAACACTGATAGAAAAGAAAGCATGTCACCTATTTACAATCACTACACATTTACATTGTATTATTTACAGATAATGAATTTAGTAACATATATGAGCAGAAAATATAGCAAATATCAATATGAAACTGTACAGGGCTTAATCTCATGTCCTTTACTGTAGTTGCATTTCACTGTAATAATAAATACAGTTCTATATTTACACATTTTACTTTAAAAATCTATTAAATGAATTTTAACAATTTCAAGTTTAAAATATCTGATCAAAATATTTCAAACATGCTTACAAAAATAAGACACAAAGCCTCTAGGACCTTCTGCAAGCTAAAAAAGTTCTGATAAAAGAAGCTTTCCTTAACTAGTCTTTAGAATTATTATTTTGCTTCTCAAATTTCTTTACAAACTTCTTAAATATAGCAAGCTGAAAGGAACCTCACTGACATTAAGCAGAGCAGCACAGATGGACCCCAGTTAAATTAAAGCTAAGTAAACATGGTAATAGGTATTGTGCAATGGTTGGCTGATCCTCTGTTTAATCCAAAGTGGTTTCAGGCATCGTTTCTGCAGCTGTGTGCTGCACTGCTTCAAAAGCCACAACAGATAAAGGATTAAGATAAGTACCCAGCTGACTTTATCATACATAATTTTGGAATTGGTTCATTTTTTTTCCCTGAAGGATGAACATGTCAGCCAAAGTCAACTGATGCCATCTGTAACTGCAAAACTAAAAATATGCCAGTGTGAATGAACAAGAAAATCAAGGCATATGCGTTGTTGGCAACAAATTCTTCATTGTGAAAATCCATCCTTGGAATCCCAGGAAGTTTTATATACAGGAACAGATGAACAACAGAGATCATCTGTAACTGATTACCTTAATTGCTGGGCCTAGCATAACCTTCCTAATGTTAAAAAATTAGTCTCATTCACCTGGAGGTTGAGTGGCCATTAACTGAGCCGTGAGTACTGGGATGTTATATGTTCCTCCTCAGGGAGTTCTTTTTAACAACAACAAAAGAAGTTAAATTTGTGCATTTTTCTGTCTTAAATGATCAGCTTACTTAAGCAAAAGGTGCCAGCTCTGAGAAAAGAATACTGGAGTATCCCCTGATGGCTTGGACAAAGTCAAAGAATTATATTCTAGGTTTCTCTGTTGTCTGTGATATTTTAACAGTAGACTTGGCAAGGACCTGAAGTCTTTTCTTTCAAACTGGGATGCTTCTGGTGTGTAAACATACATGCCTTGATTCAGCAAAGTATTAACAGATTTAAAGTCAGAGAACTCTGTTAATCTAATCAAGCCTTTTCCTAAAACGAAAGCCATCAGAAGTCCCCGAATTTCAACAGCTGCTCTAGTATCCTTTTTGGCAATATATCCAATATCAATTTAAAGATTTTTGGTGACATAATTTCACTAGCTAATGACCATCTCTTTCAACAATTTGCACCATTATTCCTATGCTGCATACCCCTAATGTCAATTTCCAGTTGACCTTACCAGACAGTCCTCCTCTCAGATGAGTAATCCTCTGCCTTCAAACTTCTGTATCCCAGAAGCAGCTACTTATAAACTGTGATCAAATCACTTATTTCTTAAGTCACTTTAAATTCATGATATTCATATCCTTTTCAATTTCACTATGTTCTTTACAGCATATGAATGCAGTAAGTGTTTGAAATACCCCAGGATTGCTTGCATCAGTGCTAAGAACACAGACCACACGACCTCTTCACTCCTACTTGATATTGCCTTAGCTAAGGATATTGGCTGTCATTGAAAAGAACACAGTGACCTTTACATCTTCAACTGACTAGTGACTATGAACTAGCAGCTTCCTAGAATCTCTGTTTCATGAGACAGAGATCATGCCATGAGCAGGACTACAGCTTTTGTTCCTAGACTAGTTACCTTAAATGAATGTCCCTGCGTGAGTGCCTTTGGTGTCCTTTAATAGTTCTCAGCATGCCAATTTTTTCATATTGATGACTTTCTATGTAGTATTTTCCTTCTTCAAATTTTATGAGACATCTGCCAATTTTATCATCAGTAGCTCGGGGAGTAATTCTACTGGCATGAAAGCAATTCAGGACCAAACTGTGCAGAACCTCATCAGAAAAATACCCATGTGACAATGCCTTGCCATTTACAAATACATTTTAAATGCCTAACAGGACTTTGATTAAGTTCTTTCACATCATGTTAATTTTTTAGCTTTAGCTGACAATTAAAAATGCTTTTTTCAACTTAGATGACTTCCAAAACTCAAACCCAATGCCAGTTAAACCATTTAATCAGCTTTATCAAACGTGGAACTTCATCAAAGGGTATTCTGCAGAAACCCTTACGACTAGAGGAGGACTACTTTTCCATTTAGATATCCCGCTGAACAAAGGCCATTCACAGATGCTTACAAAAACAGTCATGGCACTGAAAAACTATTATTAAAACCAAATTGCAATAAACAGGAAAAAAATAACACAACCCCTGAAAACATCAGGTGATGCTTTGAAAAAATGTTACAAATTTAATGTGCTATTTTTGCACTTGACCAACTGATGCCCTTTCTGAGTAGTGCTACTTTAAAACAGAGCAGCTGATACAACTGCACAAACCTCAGCAGCTTTCATTTCCTCTCTTCATCCCAGCATTTTGGGAGCAGGCTGAGCAGACTCAAATACTGGATTTTCAGCCTGCTGGAAGTTTTGTCCTTGTTTGTTTTCTGATGTGTGTCACAATAATATAGAGACACTCTCTAAGCTCATATGCACACATCTACGCTTACTTTTGGGATTAAAAATTTTGTAAACAGAGATATTTTCTGTGCTGCTGCTGCAACTAGCGACAGGGAACAAATGCTACTGATGAGAGATTGCAGCCTTCTGTCATTTGATAAGATGGTGGCATTAGCGAGCTGCTGGTGGGCATATCATACGATATGCTGGCACTCGTGAAGGTTACCAACGCTTGTGTTGAGTCACAAGATTGTTTTTCTATGTCTTCTGAATTCACAGAGATCAGACTAGCATGTTTTGATCTCCTCCATATCAAAGTTTGCTTTCGCAGGCTTCCCAAATCCTCCTTAAAGTGTGGATTGAAAAGTATATAAAGCAGTGGGTTTAGACATGCTGGCAGTGGGACAATCACTAGAAGTATTGACTTAATCACCTCTGGGCTGATAAAAGTGAGGTTTAGTAAGGAGGAAAAAGATAAGAAGGCCACAGGGCAATAAAGAATGCAATTAGTAAAAAGTAGCAAGGCTATATGTCTGACCATAGAGCAATCCCAAATGTTATCAAGTTCTCCCTTTTCTAAACTACAGTAGAGCCTTGTATAAGCAATAGTCATTACCAGGAAACAAAGGGAGTTCAGCAATACCAGTGCTACCATGTAGCCCATGGCAGTGGATTCTCCAAACGGCAGTGGCAAACAAAGTGGAGAAACCCCATAGTCGCTTCCAGTGACAAGTGGAATCACTGCAATGATCAGTGCCAACAGAAAGCAAAAGGAAATGGCAATTTTTACGCTAGCGATGGAGGATTTTGTTTCAAACTTTGTAGCGTGCTTGACCGAGAATGCACGTTCTAGTGCAGCCAGGGTGAGGAGGAAAATGGAAGCTTCGGAAGCAAAAATGGAGAGAAGGCCTGTAATCTGGCAACCAATTCCACTTTCCCACTGTGCTCCGTACTGAGCAAAGCTACCAAAAGTTGATGCATCCACGCTAGCCAGTACTCCGCTGGCCAGACCCATCAGGGCATTTACAATAGCTATTAAACCAATCAAAAGTTTTATGGAGGACATGTACAGCGGAGATCTGAAAACTGTAGCAGACACCAGTGCATTGCAAATAAAGGTCAAACCCACTATGGTCCACACTCCAATTCTGATCAGCCAGCTACCAAACAGATGGTCACATGGTTTGAAGGGACCTAAAATGACAAAAGAAAAAGGGTAAGGAAAACCCATGTAAACAAAAACAAACAAACAAACAAAGAAACAAAAATTTTGTGCTTTCTAATACACTAAAGTTCACACTTCTTGTAGATTCTAAGCACAGCCAAACAGTGAATTTTACTCCAAAAGAGGAGCCAGAAATTTGCTTTTCCTTTGGAGTAATCTGAGACCTTGATAACATGCTGCTAAATGTGGGATGCATTTTGCATTACTGGTGCACGAGTCTTTGTCCTTCATCACAAGTAGTCTATGGGTTTCTTTTTGTGCCTGGCAGTACTACTGCAATGTGAATGTCAACTCCTGTAGTTTCAAGAAATGCTGTGATATTTGTCAGTGTGTGAAAAAAGCTGAAAATGCTACCTCTCACTAAATTAGAACAGGTTCCTAATAAGTCCTGCTGAAGTGTGGTGTAAGGGATATGGACAGAAGCACTTTGGCTACCTTATATGTCATTATACAGTCCAAGAAAATTGTATCTCTCTTTGCATTTGGAAGTGCTGCCTTTTTGGATATCCTGTGTCTGAAGTCAGGTCATTATGACTGAAGCCTGCTATGTATTCTCATAGAATTGAGGGGCATATGCTGTGCAGTTGAATCTGAATGCTCTGCAGTCAGATAAAAACTACATATCTTGGTATGAGCCAGCAAAGCAAACCGTTCACCGTGGTCTGTGCTTTCCCATGAAGACATAAATCCTTCAGCTGAAATGACCTCCCTATACTACAGCTGTTGCCATTCAGTAAGGATAAGGATCTATGGTGTCAGTGTGCAAGTTTTTCTAAGATACTATTTGAAAAATCCAAGCTAAATTTTCTCTTAGGTCTGGTGACAACTTGAAGACAGCAATGTTTTAATGAACTCAGAACTTATATTTGGGGCATTGGAGAATATGTGACAGTCAAATGACTATTCTTTGGCTTTCTGCCTTTTCTATTTCTCTTTATACAACTTTTAAGGATTTACTATTATTTGCTGCTGCAAACAAGAATCATGGCTTAAAATGAATGCTGAAGTACAAGTTGTCACTTGGGGTTTTTCTGTTCTTGTTTCACAGTGAAAGAATGGCTAGTTAAAATGTTTGTTGAATCAAGTGAGCAAAACTTATGACCATGGCTGGCTACATTCTACAAAGAAAATGACAATGGTGGGTGTCCTTTGTGAGGGAGTGTGTTCATCAATGCAGTAGTGTTTGGTATTTCCTAGACATAGAATTAAACAGTGTGTTGATCAAGTTGCTCACATGTAAAGTACCTCTGTGAAGTTCAGAAGAATTGCTTTAGCTTTGCAAAAGACTGAGTGAACAAAGATTCTCATGTCTTTATCATCTGTGTCTTACTAGAAAAGTCTGTCCTCTCCTATTCTCTTGATATGGGCATCAATTCTGGGGAAAGGAGGCCCAGAGTAAGGATCTGCTTGGTGACTGGGGAAAACTCTTGCTACACTCATAGAGGAATCTAGTAGCTGAACAGTCTTCTGAATTCAATGCAAAATTGTATATTGTTGTGTAATGTGTTTGCATTAGACTCATCAAATTACTGCACATCATACTGCTGTCCTAGTATCCAACTGAGAGTTTGTTCTGCATCTTGAATATTGAATAACAATATCTGAATTCTTATCTGTCTGGCAGCTTCATACCTGGAGAAGGTGAGCATTGCACTGAATGATGAGATTTCAAATCTTCTTCAAAGTCAAGAAAAAAGTCCTCAAAATCACGTTCATCTATGGGGAGAAAAGACCCAGAATTGTTACTGCAATTTTCAGGGAAAGCTTTGTAGTAAAAGTTGCAAAAATGCCTGTGGTATTTAAGGCCTGGTCTTATCCCTTTGCCTGCCAAACTGTGAGCAGAAGCAGACATATGCCTACTTGCTTTCAAATTACTGTATTCAGGATTATTTTAAATGTTGGCATCTTTACTTCTCTGAAAATAATCACTTACAGGTACCTTCTCTATTGCCTAATTTGCAGTCTGATGACTGCCCAGGAGAGAGTTTAAAATATGAATTCTGCTGTTGTGCCATGCTATTAAGAATTAATCAAGTTTTCTGTTTCTTATGTAATCATTCTAGCACATGCTTTTGGCTCTATTCTTGTGGAACTCTGAGACTTACTGCTTTGCAGGAGCAGAGACAGCACAGAAAGCAACAGGATGGTATAAACGTGTGTGTGCATCCACATAACAGATCAGGTAACAGACCCAGTGCTGAAGGGGAAGAAAAATATAGTGATCTCATGTCCTGGAGAACAAATGCATGCTCTGATAACCCTAGTTGCATGCATAGACTGGGGACTGAGAGACTGGAGAGCATCGCTGCAGAAAGGGACCTGGGCGTCCTGGTCAGTGTCAAGCTGGATATGAGTCAGCAGTGCCCTGGCAGCCAGGAGGGCCAAGTGTGTTCTGTGGGCATCAGGCACAGCATCACCATCTGGGCAAGGGAGGGGATTGTTCTGCTCTGCTCTGCACTGGGACAGCCTCACCTTGAGAACTGTGTGAAGTTGTGGGTGTCACAATATAAGAAAGATATAAAACTATTGGAGAGTGTCCAAAGAAGAGCATCAAAGATTGTGAAGGGTCTCGAGGGGGAGCTGTATGAGGAGCCACTGAAGTTGCTTGGTCTGTTCAGCCTGGAGGAGACAGAGGGGAGACCTCATTCAGGTCTTCAACTTCCTCATGAGGGAAGCAGAGGGGCAGGTACCAAACTCTTCTTCTTGTGACCATTGACAGGACTCAAGGAAATGGCATGAAACTGAGTCAGGGGAGGTTTAGGTTGGATATCAAGAAAGGGTTCTTCACTCAGAGGGTGTTGGGGCACTGGAACAGGCTCCCCAGGGAAGTGGTCACAGCACCAAACCTGTCAGAGTTCAAGAAGTGTTTGGACAATACCCTTGGGCACACGGTGTGATTCTTGGGGATGGTTCTGTGCAGAGCCAGGAGTTGGACTCAATGATCCTTGTAGGTCCCTTCCAATTCAGCACATTCTATAATTCTATGATTCTATTAAAAAATATGCCAAAGTAGCCACATACTTTGGATATGACTCATCCTGAAGTGTGTGGGTAAGCCAAGGATGTGTTCCATTCTGAGGCTGGCAAGAAACTACATCTTTGCTGGCCTGCTCTTGTATGGAGTTACATACCAGCTGAACTACCTTGTCTCTCATATAAAGGGAAGATATAATTTCCCACATTACTTTAGCTATTATTTGGATGAAAAGATAAGTGAGTGTGTGAGACTTTTGAATGGCAGACCTAAAATAATGAGTTTGCTAAGCATAGGAATGCTTAAATAACATATTATTGGGCAAGAGAGAGGAAGAGGCTACCTCTGTGACTGTAAAGAGTATTTGATTTATTTAACATCACAGGCTGCTCACAGCCTTCAGGTAGATTTAAAAGTCGAAGATGATGGTTACCTTGAATTTGCAACAGTCCAGCATCTTTTCTGTGAAAGTCATCAATGCTGCTATTCTCTTCTTTGTTCCATTGGCTGGAGATTCTGTAGTGGTTCTCACAAGCTCCAAAGGCACAGCACTGATAAGCATAAGGCATTTCCATGACCCTGCAAAAGAATAAGGAAGCATGCCATGATACTGGCTCAGCACCAGAGTTACTGAATTGTACTGCTCCTCTACAGTCAGCACAAAGGAAATGGTTTAAATGTCCAAAACTGAAAGTAAAAATACATCAGGGTGAAAATCAGTCATGATAATACAAAATGAGGACTCACAAATAAATTTCTTCACCAGAAATATAGATGGTTTCTAGGCTGATTTTAGGAAAGGCACAATGAAATTTTCCTATGTGTCTTCATAGGAGACATGAAAGTGGGATGTCTATGTCTTGCTGTTGAGTCAATGTTACTCTGAACTGTATTTCTATTTTTAAAATTTTCAATTACTTTACCGTGTAAATCAACAGTTTCTCCAACAGTTACTTTCTTAATGGTTACTTTAAAAAAAAAAGCACATCAGAAAATCACAACCTACCCATCAGGCAAAACCAAAACGCTTCCCAAATGGAATTGCTCCACTTTTGAGAGAATGAGATCTTTTGGAAATCAAGCTTTATATCCACCTGTTTCCACATTCAACTCTTTTCACAGTAAGATTGCAAAAAGGAGGTTGTTTCTTGTGCAGAAAATCAAGAAAACAGTGTTCTAAACCGAAAGGTGAGTGAATTAGGCACTGTGTGTGAAAATGGACATCACTGAGAAAAAGGTTTTACTTTATTAATTATTTTGAATATGAGAGCAATTACTGCACGAGACTAGATACTATTCTTAATTCTTTTAAGGTCACTGTTATTCCTATGTGTGCTATTGCTATATTACACACATAGCAATATATATCAGTGAGTTCCAATGATTATGAAGGCTTTTGTTGTCAGAAAATTGCACATTGCTGGTGGTCTGTGAATTTAATTCCTTTGGGGATGTGCAAATTCTGTGGGAGCACAGAAGAACTACTATGTGAGTTCTACAGACTGCTTCTGTTCCATAGATTTATTTCATGCTTTGGAAGAAGAGCTATTTAATTTACACAGTTCTCCAACAGCACATAGTAAAACCCAACAACTCACCTTAATTCCAAAAGCCCAATAAACCAAAAAGTTCAAAGATAAAGAGGTGATTAGAAATTATTCTGAATTAACTTAAAAGGAATAAAGTAGAACTAGATCCTCCTATCAGATTACTTTCAACAGGTTAATCATGTAAATTAACATAATGAGTGTAATAAACAACCTCTAACCCCCTGGGAAATCTGCAGACAAATCAGGCTGAATCAGGCCCAGTGCCAGCAGGACTTAAACTTGTGCACTAGCCAAAAGCTTGGTACAAAGGGGAACAAATGGAATCTTAAGCTCTAAAGCGATTTTTGAATTAGTGCATTTGGGGGCATTTAGATTCTACACCCTTACATTTCTGTTGGAAATTAACCACAATAATCTGTACCCTTGTACCCAATACAAAATTTTTAGGGTACTCAATAAAAACTCAAGATAATCATGATCTAACTGTCAAGCAACCTCAGGCCAGCAGATTTAAATATTTAATTTCTAACTCATTACTGTGCCTGCCATCTTTTAACATAAGGAGATTATCTTGATTAAACATTTTTGAATGCATTTCCCAGAAACCCTTCTTAAATAACCTATTATTAAACCCATCGATTACTATACTAACACATAGCTAATCATCTGGGATCACTGGGATCATAAAAAAAATCCTAATCTCCAAACAGAAATTCCCTTTTTTGGAACAAAAAAAAAATTATCCAAAGTAACACTGGCAATTCTGTGAGGTGATCCCTGCAACTTGTGGCTTCAGACCTTTGGAAGGACGCAGATATAGCTGGGGGAATAAAGTTAGTGGATATTTTAGGCACAAGAGACTGATGGAAATGTATTCTATTCTCTGGTTATAATAGCTCTATATATTTGACAATGACAGATCTGCAGATGCTTTTGTGCTTCTACCAGCCTGCTGGCCTGTCATACACTGGAAATGTGGACTTCCCACATTGTACTGGTCCACTACTTTGATGATGTAGCCAAAAAATATCCACGGCTTTTAAATTATCTTTAAAGAGCAAGACTCCCATTTCTAATCCTCTCTGAAGGTATTTCTAGCATCCACTCTTAAATCTGAACATTTTTGTTTGTTTTTCCCTCCGGCCTGTGTAATTAAGATATACACATAATCCTTAAATTGGCAAATGCTGTTTAATCTGTGTGCAAAGCCCAATTGCACACAATGGCCGCAACCCAGAACACAGAAGACAAAACATGCTTTGCAAAGCAGGGAAAGGAATGAGCTCTTCTTGGTGACAGAGGAGTTTTTTCCTCGCGAAAGCAAAATTTAACAAAAAAATAAACAAAACAAAACAAAAAACCAACAAAAAAATCCCAAACCCAACCAAAACAAAAAACCCCAAAACCCAATAAACCCAAAAATCCCAAAAACCCCCATAAAACCATCACCCCAAAAACAACAACAAAAAACCCACCAAGAAACAAACAAAAAAACCCAAAATCAAAGCAAACCAAACCAAAACCTCCTCCCCCCAAAAAACCAACCAACCAACAAAACCAATTAAAAAAATCCCCCAACCAAACAAGAAGGAACTCTCTGGCATACAGTGCTGGAGGCAGTCCTTTTTATGGCTGGTGCATGTTTGATGTGGGTGATTAGATTTGGACTTTGTCAAATTAAACTCTTTTAGAAACACTGGCTAACTTTATGTCAAATTAAACTCTTTTAGAAACACTGGCTAACTTTATTTTTATATACTCCTTATCTTACTAATGGTATCTGAATCCTTGATAATTTTTTTCCTCTATCAAGGAATGACTCTTTTTTTCTGTTTTTAGATTAAGCAGCAGAGAACACAAGGTCGTTTTCTACCTCACAAAGGTGTGGAGTTAATGGTGAACAGGAAGGCACAGTTATGATGAATGGTGCAAAGCACTGAGCTCTTTACAGCGCTGAATCAAAGCATCAGATAAAGAAGGAAGGAGTGGCTGGCAGCCTGACTGCTTCCTCAAGGCTTGCTGTAATAGGCTGGGCTCTGCTCTGCAGAGTGTACTGGTGCTTTTGCTGATGATGGGGACTGGGATGCTCAGCTCTTTGATATGTCTGTATTGATGAATTTAGATGAGCAGGAAATTTTTATATAGGAATTGTAACGTTGTAACCATTGGCTAGTAACAACAATTGCAAAGGGTAAAATTTAACTTTGTTTTAGATCTCTGTTCAAGTTTGGTGCTTTGTGCATTATCTGTGCAGTGATCCTGCATGAAATCCTGACCTCATTTTCATTTATGGTAAAAGTCATGCAGACTGTAGGTCAGGATTTTACCCTGTTCTCTCCTGACTGGATATAATTTGTTCTTACAGATGTTAATTAACTCTAGATATATTAATTGTACTTTGAATACATTTTTTAAGAGTTAAGTTAGTTTGGCACATCGTTGTTAACAATTTGCCCAGATGAAATACATTGTATTTTCATTTGAGCAATGTGCACAGTTTTGCTGATGGGAAGTTCATATAAAGTATAATTTTGAGGAAAGAATTAAAACTATCTTAGTTATACAAAACTCAGTTGAATAATGGATTATTCTAGGACTTCTGCAGCACCTCTTATGCCTCTAGGTCATTGTATATACATCAATACATATTTGCCAGATTGGAGAAATCAATTTTCTTGTGTTTACATTCTTTTAAAGAAACTTCAGTTATTTTAGAATTGTCACTTGTCTTAGCATTTGGGCAAAGTCAGTGAGAGAAAAAACAAGTATAGTATAAGCTCAATCTCAGCCAATCATGATTTTTATGGTACTTGCTCCTTGGCCTCTGTGCCCTATCTCATGATCTCTAATGTAAAAGAGGTTTAAGATCTCTAGTACTTTTAATGTTAATGTTATAGTTTCATGCACTTGATGAAGTCACTGCCTAATCTCCTCTGTGACAAACTATGATTTTTTGGTTTATTAAGACTTTTAAGGAATTGCTTCCTTAAAACTATGAAACCATTAAAAACTGGAACCATTTTTTGCAGGTCTTATCTGAGTTTGTATTAACATGCCATCACAGAAGTGTTCTAGTGTGGACCCTCCAGTGCTGTACACAGAGGCTTAATCAGCTCCACACTTCCAACCATCATTCCCTTATCGATAACTCCAAACACTCCAGTTCTTTTCATTAATGGTGACATCTTGAGCTGTCTGCCTATAAAGACTCTTGGGCATTTTCCAGTGGAAAAAGCAAATGTAGTGAAGACCTAAGGATGGACTCTCCATCTTTGGAGATACTCAAAAGCTGTCTGGATGTGGTCCTGGGCAACTGGCTGCAGGTGCCCCTGCCTGAGCAGGTGGTTGGACAAGAAAGACTCAAAGGTCCCTTGCAACCTCAGTCACTCTGTGATTCTGTAACTATGTGCACACTGTTTTGTTGTTTTGTATTTTCTGATCCCAAACTTTTTACAGTAAAACATAAAATCTACGTTGCACTTGGCATTTTCTAATTAAAATATAAAAACGAAAGAGAGTTTGGGGACTCTTAAATACCCTGAAGTCAGAGACAGAACCCTCTTTGCTGTGACCCTGAAATTATTTCAGTTGATTATAGCATGGTGCTAAAAATGCCAAGGTTGTGGCTTCAATCCCTGTATGAGCCATTGACGTTCAGTGACTGGCAGAACTGCAAATAATCTTTAGAGGACACTTCCTTCCTATATGACAGAGGACCCAGCAGAAATTATTAGTATCAGAGTGTGTTAGTAATACTGCTAAAGTATTATCTGAATCTTAATCAAAAGATTACAGAAAAATCATGTTCAAACAAAAGAAGTCAAATATTTTTGTCTTTCAGGAGTATATTCTTCCCTTGTATTTGCTGTGTTCTCATTACATATAATAGGAGTTCTGTAAGCACAGTCCAGTAGAAGAAGGACATATCACTAAGCTGCCAGCGATATTGTTTTAACAGCTTTTGAAACATATCACCAGGAAGCAGATGTGGCTCGTACTAAGCAAGTACTGGGGTTAATATTTCAAAACCCTTCGTAGTTTCTTCAGTTAAAAGTGAGCATAATAAAAGAAGTCTATCATTTTTATCATATTTGCTTTAGTTTTAATGGCACAGATCAAAGACTGACAATACGATGTAATATGCGTTACACTCTGACACACCTTCCATTGCACATGAACACAAATGTGGCTTATTAGTTTTAATGATATACTCACTTGAGTTCTGGAAAATTTTCAGATGTTATCAAACTTTGTAGGGCATGATTTCCTGTTAATTTTAAATGAGTTAAACCATGCAGCCCCGTCACAGGAAAAGAGGACAAAAGGTTGGATGACACATCCCTGCGTAACAGCAAATAAAAATCAGCTTATGGTTTTCATTTTTTTTTTCAGCACTAGAAGTGTCACATTGAAAAAACAGGTAAAGTTTACTAACTCAATATAAAATGACAGTATTAAACAGAGGCCCTAGTGAACAGAGCAAAGCTGCAGCACTGCACAGGAGTACTCACCTATGTGTCTACCAGAAAGCTAATAGTAACACCTAGCAGTTAGTTGGGTCTCTGTTCCCAAATTTTGACTCCAAACAATCATAGTGCCAGTTTTGAGAGCAGCAAATGAATTTAAAATCTTCTCACTAGACTGTTTGAATTCAAAGGAGGCAGAAGAGCTTTCCACAGTTTAAAAGACTCAGTGGGATGCTACAGGGCATTGCTGCCCTGAAACTCCCCAAGGAGCAGGTCAGGTGCATGGGGAAGATGTGCATTTCAGGATAGTACAGGTCTGAGCTGGAGCAGAGGGAGATCACATTTCCAAGCTGAGGTTTGTCTGAGTAGCTGAGGGGAGACAGAACCATGCAGATGAACACAGATAGGTAACTTGGGGGAAGTAAACCAGGTGAATGAAAAACTGATAAATGACTAAGGAGATATGGCAAAGTAATGAAAGAGGGGGGAGTCCAGAGCTACTGTTTCCTATTTTGCTCTCTCTTTCTCTCTCTCTCTTTGTTCTCTCTCCCATATAGCCTATGAGTCTTTTCAGTCCTCCTCACATTTATCTACACTACAATATTTAGATGGTCAGCAGTCAAGGAGGGAGAAACTGATTCTGATGCAGCTGAAATGCTTTTGTGTCCAAGGCTGAACAGCAAAGTCTGGATTATACACTGAAATCTAAGGCCTAGACATAGAATATGATATGTTGATGGACTGGACTTCTACTGATCTGGTTTAGTGTGTGTCTTCTTGCGTACAGCACCATTAAACACCACAGGTGAAATTCAGGTCCTATTGCTATGGTGAAAATAACCACTGACTTGAGTCAGACCAAGGTTGGAGACTAGCATTTCAGGAAACACTACTACAGTGTGTTACTGTCTGTGTGTTAAAGGGCTTTTTCTTTAACCCCCTCTGACTGTTACATGTTATTGTTCAAAGCTAAAATTTACTGCGCACCTTACGAAGCAGGTATGTTTTGAGGAGAGTCCCAGATTATAGACAAAATTGTCTGTGTGGGCATTTTTCAGTGCACCATTCAGAGGGCTTTGCACATCAACAGAAATGAATACCTCTCCAGACTTAGGCTTCTTAGCAGCTACTGAATTATCTGTGAGTAAATGCCCAGCATCATATCTTTGTGACAACCATGCAGCAAGATGACTCCAGAGGAGTTTTTTTTTCCACATCTTTCCCATACAGCCAATGCCTCAGGGACTCATATTAAAAAAAGTATTGCAGTGACAGTTAGATGCAGGAAAAAATTTAGTAAGCACTGAGAAGTGCTTGTGAACAAGACCTGCAAAACTGGCTGCTGATGTTTTTACCACTAACTGTTCTGACTGAACTTACTAAAGAAGACAAACTATTTCATCAAATGAAGAACAATGAAATGAAGATGCAGCCTGGAAAAAGTTTCTTATTTAATTTTTAATCCAATTCCTGAGTCCTGAAACACAATTATTAGGAAATTGCTACAACAGACTAAACTGCTAACAAATTAAATGAAAAGAGTCAGATGCACTGATAATCTTCATGGACCCCAAATCATGCTGACTACACAGTGTTGTATGCAGCTCTGCTATAATACCTACATGAATGGGGGAAGTATGAGAAAGCAGACATTTAGATATGGATTCAACAGACCGGATGATTAGAATAGAGTAACCCCCCATTTCTGCTGGGGTACCAAGTTTTTAAATGTTTGTACACTCTTACAAGAAAAAACGTAAAAATTTGATGGTGTAAGATATACAAATACTTACAGTTTGATCAGAGATGGTAAAGAGGAGAAGGCATTGGGGTGAATAATTTTAATTTTGTTCCAAGCTAAATCCCTACAAGAAAAGTGAGTAGAAAATTACATACCCACTGAGTGAATATGGAAGTTTTCAAACACTTGATTAGGAGGCCTAAATATAAAAGAGGTATTAATTACATGCCAATATTTTCAATAAACTCCTGCAAATCTCATAGTGCAAAGCATTTTTTTCATTTTTAAATTGTTAGTCAGTTGCGGTGTTATTAAACTGAAAACACAAAACATAATGCCTGGCACAGTCCAAGGCTTTTCAGTCTGCTTCACAGCTTCCTAAGGCAGCAGAAAGAAGAGTGGGTTATATGGACTCAGTCTTCCAAAATATACTCATGTGACTGAGAAGAAGCAAACCCATGGTCAATAGGCTTAACTTCCTAATCTCAATTTTCACGGTTCCTGAAAAGTCAAAAAAGACTGAAAGTAACTGTTAAAAAAAATATATGGGTTCAATTCTGCAAAAAATTACAACCATGAGTAATTTCTTGATGAAATGACACCCCTAGCATGTGCAACTGTGTGAAAACTGGAAACCTGCACATGACTGGACTCCATGTCTTAAGACTCTGCTCTTTGTAAAGAGATGTCCCACTCCCTAGAGCTGATTATAATGTGAGCCTGCCAAGAGGTACCAGCCTGGGCTCTGTAATTCTCTCCACCTCCATCAGAAATGTTTAGAAGTAACAGTTTTTATGGCTATAAGCTCAGATATTTTAATTCATTGCTGCAGATGCTAAACTTCACAATGTTTGTTCTCCTTTCACAGTTATGATCGCAGGGTAGAAGATCACAGTGAGGAAAAATTGAAATTAGAATCTTTCAGGGTACCTCATGAGCAGACATTATATACCCCATATTTCTGAGAACCTGTGTGAGTGTCTGTTAGGGGATACTCACAGAGACCGAAGAGCAGCCAGCTGCCGAAACGTGTCTGCTTTGATTTCAGCGATTTCATTGTGATGCAAGTCACTGAAATAGCAATAAGAATCTCCTCAGTTTCAAAGACACTTGGAGGGAACTTTGGGGTGTTTTAGATTGTGTTTATGATCCACTTCAATAGAGTGTATCTGGGGAATGTCAAATCGGCCAGCAATAACCAAGTTAATTATACTCAAACAAACATAGATGCTTCTTTCTAAACTTTTTAGGGTGGTTTGAAACTTACATTTTTTGGAGTTTTTTACATGCAGTAAAACAGGGTAAATCTTCCAGCAGGTTATAAGACAGATCCCTGAATTATAGAAGAAACAGATTAACATCAACGTAATGTTAAAAGAAAAATAGCTTTCATTCTGTACCTTCATGCTCAATTAAAAATAATTTGGTTTTATCCACAGTCACAGAAGAACAGAAGTGTACAAACTCACTTATTTCTCATCTGTCACATTTTGATTTCTAACTGAAGATGAGAGAGGAGGGGAAAAGGGAAGATATATTAACTCCATCTCCACATTTGTAAATTCCTTGCATTGTCCGAAGATTTCCTGCCTGAAGTGTAGACTTCTGCTGAGTGTTTTACAGTAATGATATTGGCCATCTGCTCACAGATAATACTGGATTTACACCACAGACTTCATATTTATCATGTTTAAATTCTGATGAATATTTAAACCATTTAAAATAATCTACTAAGCATATAAATTCATATTTTTAAAGAAGATCCTGTATTTTTCTGATAAGAATCACAATCAGCTTCCCATTCTACACTTTTAATTAAGCCATATTGCCTCTGATCCTTAGACTGCTATATCTTGTAACTGAGGGAAATGCTCAAAAAAATATTGGAAGTAACTTTGAAATCAATCACTACATGGGGTTAAAAAACCCTTAAAAAGACTTGAGCCAAAACTCAACAAATTACAGAATAACTGAAACATCTGGACTGATTTATAGTATAATATAACTAATCAAAACCAAGCCCAGGCAATTTGCAGAAACTGAAGGGAAAAAAAAAGAAGGAACCAAACACCAGTCCCCACCACCCAAGAGTCTCATCCTATATATATACATTTGTGTGTGTGTGTTGCTCTGGGAAAACTAAATGGGAAATTTGCTGTGAAAAGAACAGACAAAAAAACCTTATGCCTAGAATTAGAAAAAAATGTCCTTTTTCACAGTTATCCAGTATTATCACATGAAAGAGTAATCACTTTTCACTTCTGTGAAGTTCCTCTCACTTCTCACATTTTCTAAAATTGGCTCATCTCCACCTTTTTAATTCCTTGGTAAAACTGTATTTTCACTGTTACTGTTCCAACAGGGGCATTTGGACAATTTGATTTGAGGAAGTAGTGCAACTAATGATTGTGTGTGTCTTTAAGGCATCCTACTCTGATTTTACTCTGTACAAAGGCAAATATCAATATGTTTGGGGTTTGATTTTTTTTTTTGTGTACAAAAAAAAGGTACACTGTGGTCCAAATCAGACAGTGCAGAGGAGGACTGAAGTGACCTAGAGGCTTTTAGGCCAAGGTAAAGGATGTTTTGGATGTCTGGCAGACAGTGTCTGTTCTGTCATCCACAGGCTTATCATTTAGGTCTTAAAAATAAGTTACCAGCTTGAATTGCTTGAATTTTGTATGTACTGACACTGCCTCCTTATACACAGAAAAAAACCCAAACTGAACTGGAGATCCTTCTCCCCTCAGCTCCTGTCAGAGCGCCAGGGAATATTTTACTGGTTTATTTTTAGGGTCTTTTCCCCACTTTCTTAATACATGAGGCTCTTGGCAGTGGCAGAGGGCAAGTGGTTTTGTTTCCTATGTAGAAGTGCATCCCCAGCTGTGCTGAGGGCAGCCTTTTGAGGACTGCTAGGACTGTGTTCTCACACACACCTTCACTGCAGGTGAGCACCCACCCAGGAAGCCTCTGTGCACATTAATCCACATCTGGAAGTACTGGTGACTAGGTAGGATGCACAAATTGCCTTTCAAAGCAGTGTTTGCATTTGTAGTGTTTGTATCTGAGCCAGGGAGCCTCTGCAAGGTTGCAGTCTCCAAATAACTTGTGGGTTCAGTGCACCATTATCCTCCATGGAGCAGCCAAAACTGATGTGCAAACCGAAATGGGGACTGGGCAGGCTCCTTCCAACCTGGCAGCAATGGGGAAGGAGCAGCTCTTGAGTACTTGAAGTTGCTGATAAATCAGTTCCCTGCTCTTTTAACTATCAGCTCTAATAATATGGAGTAATACTAAAAAAGAAAAAATGTCAATTTCCAATGGACAGTCCTATTCTACTATGAACTCTATAAGCTATTCATATTGCTGTATTATTAGTTTGCCCTCTGTTTTGAGATTATTTACTGTTTTTGAATGATTTAGGCCATATTTAAAATTAATTCTGTGTGCAGACTTGCTTCTGGCAACAGACTCTGTCTTTTATCATTCTGGAAATGATTATATTGGATCCATTAACTAAAACTTAATTTTTTCTGAAAATGTTCTTGACATTCACTCTGGTATTCAAATAATGCATTATAATTAGTGCTATTTCAATGTTGGCTGGAGAATTAATACCAAATACATTCCTAGTGATGTAATACATAGAGGAAAGTGCTCTTGGCTCATTCTCAAAGAAGTGGACACGATTACTTTCGCTAGTGATTAAGCAAACTCCAAGGAAATTTCCAAGCCAAAATAATATTGTATATTTAGTATATCAAATATGCCCAACTATGCCAAGGAATAGTCTATTAAAATGTCAGTCAGCTGCTTATGTCTGGTTGAGAAAGAAACTAAAAGAAGATAATAACAAGGACTTAAAACTGCAGTCCTTAATTATATTTTCTAGTCACTTCAATGAATTATTTGCCTTAGTGAGAAAAAACCTCCAAACTACTGTAGGAGAGACAGAATGAATGAAAATAAGATAGTTCTGTGTTTTTTCAAACAAAATCAAGAACTGTTTTAACCTTTCCTAAAAATATGCTCAGTAATTATCTTTGTCAGCAATGTATGGGAAATCCTGATTGTTAAGTGGGTTGTAAACTTTTAAAATAACTCAGGGGCCAGCTCCCTGAGCTGAATTCCTAAGAAGTAACGTGATACACAGAAATAGCAGTAATTGGGTAATTTTGAAATCATAATAGTTTCATTTGTCTATTAATCTCTTGCATTAATGTCATGTTAATAATCTTACTGAAACGTACAGCACTTGGAGATTAGGTAACTGGTCACAAGCTGATTTGGGGAGAGAGGTGATCTGTGCTCCTGTGAGTGTCCTGTGGAAAGAATTTATGAAAAAAAATTACTTTTTAAAGATTGAAAACCAAAATTTTTTTTAGGACATTCTTGTATATAAGAAAATAAAACAAAACAAAAATATTCTCTAGCACTTACAAACTCTCCAGACTTGTAGTCCCTGTCAGATCAGGAAATTCTGTTAACTGTGAAGCACCATTTAAAGTCCTAGAATTAAAAAAAAAAAATTTCAATAAAATGATGGTGATGGAAGTGTGGGACAATTCTAGTATTGCAATATAAAAAGACAACTAAAATAAAACATAAGTAAACACATACAGAGTTCTTAGTTCTGGTAAGTGTTGAAAAGCAGATTTTCCAACAAGCTGGATAGGGTTATCATAAAAATGTCTGAAAAAAGAGAATAAAAAGACATTTAATGAAAAATATTTTAAAATATTCTAAACACATTATATGATTGTACTACAAACAAATGAGTAAACTCCATGGTGAATCATAGACTGTGCTCCTCCGGTTGTAGCAGAGGGGAACTTTTGGCCTTTTCTCACCTTCTAATCTATATTCACCAATCAAATTTCACATTTTGAATATTCAAGTAGTCACTGTTTTCCTGTTTTAAAGCCAGAAGCTACTCAACAAGATATTCTCTTTTCCTCCTAGGCTTGCAAAGATAGAAATTCACTTATGAAGAATTTCATAATGACCTCAGACAAATTTAAGCATAGCACAAGAAAAAGTCAGAACTTCCCCTACTCAGAAGAGGTTCCCTTGCCCTTCTGAAGTCATGTTGCTTTTGCTCATAGAGTATTACTCAAGAGAAGTCATTATTTTTCTTACATTTATTTTGGAGTTTCTTAATTTGAAGTTGTCCATTAAGCGCATTTTCATGTAAGATAATGGGATTTCAGAATGCAGTCCATCAAGAACAATTTTTACTAGCTTTTATGTTGTCAGTAATGCTAAGAGATTTAGAAGAAACTGTTCAAATAAAAGGTCAAAGGCCAGAGACCACTGCTTATTTCCCTTTAACAGGGCATGCAAACTGCCATTCTTTCCATGAAGCTGGAAAGATATGAGCTTGTTTGCTTGCATGGTGACATGCTGCAAAGTGTCCTCACAAGAAAAGCTATTTGACAATTAGCCACAAATATGATCCTTTGTTCCACATTCTCTAATACAAAGAGTCATTGAAAAGATTTTATCACTTACATTGTAATAAGTGATGGATTACCCACAAATGCACGCTCAGGTATTGACTTGATGTTATTGCTATGAAATCCCCTACAAAAGAAAAAATCATTTATATGGTAAGGGAAAAAAAAGTAATGACTCAATCTGTATTCACAACGCACAATGATGGTTGTTTCTAATAAGAAAAGCGTCTGTATGTAAAGGCATATCCTTGTTTTCTGGAATAAGACAGTACTGAAAAAAGAAAATGTGAAGAGAAGAGAAGAGAAGAGAAGAAGAAAAGCAGAAAAAATGCTGAAATTCTGCACTTTTCTAAATGAACAAAACCATTCACGCAAAGTAAACTTCAAAATGGCATTTTAAAATTCAGAGTATATGGATGTGTGTATACAGATATAATGTAAACATACACATGTATTTGAACTAAGAAGATTAATAGTTAGATATCAATACTTATGTAGCTAACAATATATTTCCCCCTGTGCTTGTTAGACTGCAACTATTTATTTTGCTGGATGGCACAAGTTCATCAAGTAAATTATTTTATACACTATATTGTAATGTTGATCCTCCCAAAACCACCCTTTTGTTGAGCTATTTTAAATGTGGACACAAAATGTAGCTGTGCCTGATTGATAGAAAGCCAAATCTTTGTCTCATCATTAATTACTGGATTTCATTCATATGAGCAATTCTCCATTGTGAAAAACAAAAGGAACAACTAAGGTTTCAAAAGAACAATGATGATTTGTGTGGGAAACTCCCATTAGTTCACTCGGGTATGAAGAAGGCTTCCCAGCTTAAATTTATGCATTGCTAAGCCTCCAATTGTTCACTGATGCAAGCACTCTTGGCCATTACTTGAGCAGGTCCCACATGATTGGTTTTACTTGTTTAGGCACTGTGCTGCTGGTGATGAGCTACCGAGCAAGGCTTTACATCCCTGCTTGCTTTGCATGCAACAAAAACATGCAGGTGCAGACTCTAAGCAGTTCGAGCATCTCATCTGGAACCAGTGAACAGGCTGCTTTTGAACATGCAATGGGGTTCCTTGCATGGCAGAAAAAACAAGGAAATGGCACAACTGCTTCCCAGAGCAGTACCTGCTACTAGCTGTGGACAAAAGGTCATGGTTTTTGTTTTCAGCCCAGGCCCAAACTCTGGGAGAGACACGAGGTGCCACCCAGAAACAGCCTTGCTAAGGTGGCCCTGCAATGAGCTGAACCTCAGTGGGGTTGGGGTCCCATGTAGGGGAGAGGAGCAGGGCACAGACAGTGGGGTGGGAGACATCCTGTGCTGCCAAGATCAGCTTCAGAACCCAAACAAAGCATGGAGCCACATGGCCCCATGATCTGTGCTGGATTCGGGATGTCAGGTTGCAATTTCAGACTCCAGATGTTTCTCGCTCAGAGGAGCTTGGGTGGAACAGTAAGTTTGATACTCAGGTGACATCCTGTGGGGGCCAGTGAGTCACCTCAGGCACACCAGGCACTTTGCTGGACAAGGTGCCTTTGCTGCGAACTGAATTATCCATTTTTGGCTACTGACTCCAGAGGTCATCAAACAGGCAGTCCTTTGAGGTCACCGGATTTTATACCAATTATTTTATGGCATAAACAGCAGCTGAGATCATTTAGGCTGGGAAACTCATAGCCCTGCTGCCTCTTCTTCCAGAGCTGCATTCTGGCAACACTGTAGGTGCTGAGCAGGACTCCACAGTGTCTGGGGATCCCTGCTTTGGAAAAAATCTCAGGTAGCTACTTAAAAGTGTTTTTAGATCAGTTTGTGATGTAGCAGGGGTACAACCATGCCCAACTAGTATATGAGTACTTATTTTTGTCAAAAATCTATGCTGATAGTAGCACTAACATGGTAAATAAATCAAATGGAAAGAATTCTGAACATATGCATTGATGTGTATATTGTGTGTATGATGTGTGAATATAATTTAATTACTTTTAATTTTTAATAATTCAACTGTTTTCCAAAAGAAATTTGAATAATTTAATTTCATTGTTAATTTTCTTAATGCAAACTATGCTTGTGCATACAAAAGTGTTTTATTCACAACATTACAAAGAACTGATTATATATATCGAAAAGAAATTGCTTTAATTTAATGGAGATGAGAGAGGGAAGTTGGTAAAATTTAATTAAACCTGATGGACTAATAAGGATGCCAAGCCTTCTTAGCTAGAAGACTAATCTATTGGATTGTTTGCAAAATCTAACTGTTCAGTTTGGGACTAAAAGTGAATTAATTGTGTTTATTATTTACTGTATTCCAAAGAGGAAGTTCCTGGAAAAAAACACTGCAGAAGGCAATATAAAAGTTGTCAGAACTTGAATGGTCGAAACTGAACATTGAACATTATTTTTTTAATGTATGTTGGCATGTTTATTAGTTTTACATAGGACATCAGTTTTTAGGGATTACTGATAAAATCACCAGCATTAAGAAAAAAAAATCATACACTAGACAAAACATCCTTCTTCCTAACATGAGCTCTGTACTTACAGTTCTTTTAGGTTTGTTAGTGTCCTGATAGCAGTGGGGAACTCGTCCAGACTGTTGTAATTTAAATCTCTGGGTGAAAATAGATTTTATTATTTAGGTTATGCACTGAATAACAGATAATATGGCATTGTTGGCATTTATAATGAACTATCATCCTCTATGCATTAAATAAATACATACAGCAAAAAGCCAGGAAATCCTCAAAAGTATATGGATATTTTCCAACAAACTCTATTTAGAGAACATTATTGTTCCTATTTTTTATCAGCATTCTATTTTTAGTTACATTTTAGCAATTCTGCAATAAAGAAAATGTAAGTTAATTTGAGTACTACTAAGGGATTTGCTGTTTTAAAAATTACTCATCCTTTTCATTACATTAAAGCATTAACAGGGAAAAAAATATTTCGAAAGAATATGCAATGACTTTGGTGAGCTGCACTTTACATGTCTAATACATCTCTCTGTAAAGATTTCTAACTGTATTGTTAATTTTAAGACCTGACGATAATCAAGAGAATACTTCTAACCATACAAATTGTAAAAATGATAGTGTAGCTATGGTAGTGACCTCTGCTTTAAGGAGTGCTCATGCTACAGCAGTAATTAGATTTTATTCTTGTAGGATGAATGGATTATAATCCTACTTCTGCCCACAGCACGGCATATGTACCCTTTAGCATTTAGGAGATGACTGAAACTAAAATTGAGACATGCCAGTTTACTGTGATGCTCTCTGGCAAAGTTTTGTGTGGGGAAAATACTCTGAAAAATTGGAGCAAAAGCCTTTTTAAACAGGCAAAACCCAAGCCACAGTTTACAATAGATTGAAATTGAAATAGTATCAGGCTGAAGTAATGCAGGCAGGAAACTGCTGTCTGAACTCAACAAGGCTTTCCTTCCTGCTTGTAAATCTCTCCTGCTTATTGACAAAAAGAGATTACAGGCATGTACAGTTTGGTTTTGCCCTCCAGTGATATGTGATTTCCAGACCTACGCCTCAATGCAAACAAATGATCTTAAAGCTGGCGTCCGTCATTTGCACCAAGATCTCTTCAGATTATCTTGAAACTATCTGGGATTTGGTTATACATTATGCAATTGCTGTGCTCCAGGCAAGTGCTGCCCTGTCCTGTTGCAGGGAAGTGGCTGCACCTACACTTCTCCCACGTTTGTGACTGTCCTCTGTGTTCTCACCTCTCTCATGCCAGGTGGCTGGGACTGGGTTTGCAATTACTTACTCCATTGTTCTGTTTTTCCCCATTTGTTACCAAGTGCCATGTGAATATCACTTAAAAAAACAAACCAAACCATTACATTTTCCTTCTTCCTTTCCTGTCCCCCTTTCCGGTGCTACACTAAGGGACTTCCTCTCAACTCACAGATGGCTAAGAGTCCAAATTGTAAAATTGCAATTCAGTGGCAAGGGATCAATGCAATCAAAACTGGTGGTAAAAAAAACCAAACCAAGAAACCAAAACCTTCTTGCTTCCTAATCTTAATGAAAGATGAAATTGGGCAGTACACAGGTTTGTGAATGAGAAAGCAAATAGTCACCTTTAGACTAGCATGAATCATATCTGAAACTATTTGTTTCTCATAACTGAGTTTTTAACCTCTGTCCTGGTTGGGTAAAACATCCAAAATCTCTGAAAATGATGCAGCTGACTGCAGCAGGTGCTGGGGGAAGCATATGCAAAGTTTTACTGTCCCTGTAGCATTTTTGGTGTCTGTGGGTGACTCTAGCAGACAACATCTGTATTTGACTAACTGTAATAAAATACTTTCTGCTAACCATTAGCTCTGCAATTCTGTTTGGCATTTTATATAGAATATTTTTTTTGCTAGAAAACTCAAGAAAATTTGAATTGGTCTAAACAGAACCACAGTGAAAACTAAGGGAAATTTCAATCTTTACCAGCGCTATTCTTTATCAGACCTCTCTAAAGACAAAAATTGGATACAACTGAAACATTTCCCTTCTCCCACTTGTAAAGCACATGCATAATCTGACAACCTAGAACTTCTGCTTTTCCCAGGTATAAAAAAATAAATCAATCTAATTTTAACTAATAACTAATAACTCTCCTCTATGGCAAGACAGTTTCTTAATGTTAAAGCTTTTCACTGTGACAATTTCCCAATCTAGCGATTAGCTTTACTGATTGAACAAGACAAATAAATAGTACTAAACTAGGCAACCATAAGTTCATGAATAGTCACTCTTTTTCACTGTTCAACACAGTTTTCAACTGTCTTTCAAACAATTTATCAATTGACAATGCTTATTAAAAAGGCAAACTAATTTTATAGTCAAAAATAGGATTTGCTACACAGAGTCATTGTGAACTATCACTTAGATCCTGTAGTGATTAGGCAAGCCAAAACCCACATTTGGCTTTTAGGCTATTTTTATTCTTTCAGAATATTAATGAAAACACTCTAAAAAAAAAGGAAACAAATAAGAGGTCAACTCACAATGTCTCTAGGCTGTGGAGCCCATCAAAGCATTTCTTTCCCAGGGAATAGATTCTATTGTTATGGAGATGTCTGCAGGGGAACATTAAGCACGCAGTCAGGAAAGCACACTGCACACAGTGGACTTAAGCAAAACATTTTGATGGTTAAATCAAAAGAAACTTATTTTCAGGCATGCATTGATTATATGCAAGTCATGCTTTTGCAAGAGCATGTATAGGACGCACCTCTACCACCCTCCACCCTTTCTCCCAATACCTCTCCACGCTTCCATCTGGTTTCACAGAGGGGATCTGCTTTAAAACCACCTAGATTGTTCAAAAGTGTTAAATCCTGGAGTTCCAGTCTGGGGTTTGCATCATGAATAGACATATTCTCAATGATAGCTAATTACTTAATTAGCACTTCTTAAAAACTGTGTGTGGGGTGTGAGGTGTGTATTTGGAAGATGTATATTCAGAGGGTGTTAGAGGGTGTGGCCCAAAAGGGCAGCCACTGAGGAGATGGCTAACACAGCAGACAGGTAAGGGGCAATATGCTTGCAGAATGCAGAAAGAAACAAAGCCATAATACAAACAGTCCCTGAGATGAGCAAGCTAAGTAATCTTAGACGCACTGTAACTCACCTTTGAAATGATAAGAATCAGTAATTACTTCCTAAAAGATTTAGCAATTGAAAGCAATTTTTATATATTTTAGCCAATTCCCCTCTTGCCCCCTCCTGCCCCAAGACTCTGAGTTCTGCCTATTTCTGTCTTTTAGACTGACATGGAAAAACACCACTCTGTGTGAAGCTCATTAATGTGAGTAGATTCAACTTGTAGCCACTTCAGGTCATTTAATTTAAAAAGAATGCCTTTTCCCCAGATTTTTCCGTTCATTTTGTCCTCAAAATCCTACCCCTATAGTGGAGGGAAACTAAGGGAGAATTGCTTTAAGGGAAAAGAAAGGCTGTGAATGAGTGGCTACCAGGCCCCTTCAGTACTTCGCTCTACTCTGAAAATATTGTTAAAAATCAGAGGCTCTCTGAATGTTCTGCAGAACCTACAGAAACTGAGTCTACCTGTCCATCAAAGGCAGGGATTCTGACAGCAAAATAAAAATGTTCTGTGGGTTTTTCCTTTCCTAGGAAGAAACCTAATCAACTCTATTTTTTATGACTACTCTGACCTTTAATGCTTTAGTTGGCATGAAGAGTGCATATTCAAATTCCAATTATGTTTGGATCTTTAATTATAAAGGTTTTGACCTGATCCAATTGACCATGCATTTTTGCACTGTGTTGAAATTTTGCCAGACTCTATAGAGTAGCAACCAAATGAAAGCAGAACCCCACACAAAGATTCTGATAAGCCAAAAAGATCAGATGTTGAAGGTCATGAGGAATGATTAAATTATTAATCACTATAAATCCCAGATTAGAGATAAGCAAGGCAGATCTTAAATAAGGAAACCTAACTGAGCAGAAGCAAACACGGCCTGAAATTATTTTCTCCTGCATTTCTTAACTGTCCTCTTACATTTCTGACAGGAATCTAGAGAACAATGTTCAAGACAGCCTCTTGTCCTGTCCATTGCTGATAAAAGTCCAGAAGGTCAATCAAATGACAAGTCCATCCATTCTTTAACTTGAATGGGATTGATACTCAGTGTAAGGATAAGGCAAAGGTTTTGCAGTACTAGTCAGCTGTTAATCCCCATTTTTGGGGCCCCATGTAGGCAGAGATAGTGACTATAACTGTCAATAAAGAATGTCTGCCAGGTTCAGTGCTTACACTGGGGCTAGAATATGCTAAAACATGCTAAGTGTCTTGCATAAGACTATGGTTTTAGACAGCCTGCAGTGCTTGAATATATAATTCTCTCTTTAATAATACTAACATTTTCCAAAGCATCCTGAAATTACTTCTCCACTTCAGTTTCTCCCGCCAGTCTAGATTTTTTCCTCTTGGTATATTCCCAGAAGATAAAAAGCTGAAATCATGCTTCATACTATACCTTCCAAACTTTGGTGCCAGCCATGCGTGTTTCAATTAGTTGAACTGGTATGCAAACATAACCAAACACAAAACAATGTATACTTTCTATGAAGGGAAATGCATATTTTTTCTATTGGATGGCATTCTTTCCAAGTCCCCCCGAAAGATTTCCGTTCATTTCCTGTTTCTAATCTTCCCTCATTCAGTCTTAGAGAGCACACAATTCATCCCTTCCTGTTTGTTTTGCTGACTAGATAGGGTGATTTTTTAATTCCCTTAAATATTTTTTTATTGAGATGGAAACTTTTAAGCTAGATCAAAACAAGTGGTTTAGCAAATGTTAGTCAAACTGTAGGAAGATGCAATAAAATCTGTTTACCAAGAAGCCCAAACCCTGTAAGAAGACATTGTGTCTAAAAAGCAATCAAAAAAACTTACAGAACTACCAAACTGGAGAGGTTTCCAAAGGCATAGTCTGGTATGTAATGAATTTTATTCAGTGCCAATGTCATTGCCTGAAGTGCTGGTAAACTCCTGAAAGCTTGGACAGGAATTTCTGTCAAAGAGTTATCATCTAGCCACAGGTGTCTAAGGGAGACCAAGCCATTGAAGCAGT
Source organism: Lichenostomus cassidix (assembly GCF_008360975.1). Lineage (NCBI taxonomy): Eukaryota > Metazoa > Chordata > Aves > Passeriformes > Meliphagidae > Lichenostomus > Lichenostomus cassidix. Next base: position 34,776,660 of record NC_139480.1, on the reverse strand, counting down.
TGGGAGGTACATAGTTGATGTGGTTGGCATCCAGACGTCTAGGAGAAAAAGAAACAGAGAAAATTGACTTCAAGAAAAGAACAGTGCCTTTGCACAGTATTACAATGAACACAACCCCAAAGGACGGACATGGGTTGCCACTTCCAGTTTTTGTTTCCTGGAGATTCTACATTTCCATCTTGCTTGCAGCCTCACCCTTGAAATCTCAAATCAGGTTTACAAGTCTGCTTGTCAGCTGGCTCTGTGCAGACAGCTCTGCTTTAAAGCCATAAATTCACTGAGAGCACACACACTGATCATTTTTGAACAGGGTCTCTTCAAAGACTGGGTATGACTTTGTTTCCCTTCCCAATTGTTTGAAAGTATGGAACAAAAAAGTGCAAGAAACTCATTCTGAGATTCTCTTTCAGAACCTATAAATCACTGAGCTGCAAGACAATTTGGATTTCCATATGCTAAACACCCATTCCAAAACCCATAAATAGAACTCACTTCTGAGTCTCTGGAGGTTCCTGCTTTACCTTTTCTTAAATATTACAGTTGTAGAATCACAGAATATCCTGAGTTGGAAGGGACCCACAAGGATCATTGAGTCCAACTCCCATGCTGCACAGGACCATTCCCAAGAGTCACACCATGTGCCCAAGAGGACAAATGCTTCTTGAACTCTGACAGGCTTGGTGCTGTGAACACCTCCCTGTGGAGCTTGTTCCAGTGAAAATACTGTGTATTCTAATGATTCTAATCAGAACTGAAGTTCACACTTTTTTAGTAGTGGAACATAATGTTTTTTACCTAGAGATTAGTGTTGCCAATATGATGCATTTGTGTTGAAAAAGAAGGTCCCAAATGCACTTCAGCTGTTGCAGAGCCAACAGAGGGAGCTCAGCTGCACATTGTACCTTTGCAGAGTCTGCAGGTGATGCTTTGTCCTCACACTTGTGTAAACAAGGATTAATTCTACTGAACCTTTTTCAGATGTGGTGCTACAAATATTATGTCATTTACTCACTGGCTTTTGCTTTTTCATTGTGATTCTTTCAGGTAAAGATTTAAAAGTGCACTTCAGATTTCTGAAACTTTGTGAAACATCCAGTTGGGGATGTGGGCCCCAATACACTTTTTCTGCTTTTAATGTGTTGCAGTGACTTGCACCTTTTCCATAACATGAAAGCTCTGCTAAAAATTTTCATGAAATGTATAGAGGGGAGTAATGAGGTGAATGGTAAAAGAGAAATAAATTTAAATAGATGTTTGAAAACACTACAGAAAAACAGCCACACCCAGGGTACAAAGAAGTAATTCTGTACACCCTAAATTCAGTCTGTTTGAGAGAAATGCAATACTCTTTGTGGTGGGCATACTAATCTCTTTATTTAAAGCTGCTTCCTCATTTACACTCATGTAAAATGTCAGGTCCATTCTATCTCCTGTTCCATGCTGGCCCTACCTACTGCATGAGAACAAATAATGACTGCTAAGGCTCCATGCCAGGCTGGCAAATAACTGAGACAAGGTCAGTTGGAACAAATTTATAAGGTTCAGTGTCAAAGCCCTTGTACAATTAAATTTTCAATATAATAACTGACATGTCAGGCAGCAGAGACAGAGCTTCCAAAATAACTCAATGGTCTGTCAACAAATGGGTAAGACTGGAAATGTTTAGAAACACGTTGTTACTCCCCCTTTCCTCAGGCAACAACCATGTTATGCCTGTGTTTTCAAATAAGGTATAATTTGAATGAGTAGATGAGGTTTCTTTGCGTTCAGTCAGAAGTAAATTTCTTCCCTGGGTGATGCTGGTATGTAAACTAAGAAGTTACAGTTGCCTTAGTTTGACAGTTTCCCTGATTAAAGAATGGAGGCTTTATTCAAACTCCATGTGTTGCAGTACTGCAGTTAACATCTCGCTCAATAGGAAGTGAAGCCTGCCTGCCCAGCCCTGATGTCCCTGCTGACTCCATGGGAGTTGCTCACAGGATGCCTGGCTGTGTAGAGAAGCCAACAGTCACTTGTTTGGATGTGACCCTGTGGCTGAAATGGCAATATTTCTGCTGTCGTCAGTGAGACCAGGATTTTTATCTTACCAATATTTTGTAACAAATCAAGGAACTGATTTTTTTTTAATAGCTGAAGTTTCCAAATATAAACCCACCACTGGCTATGTAAACAAAACACATAGCACAGAACAAAAAACAGAACTGCTGTACAGTAAATGAAATTCTAGATAGTTGAATTATTGTTTAAATAAAGCTTGGAAGAAATAAAAAAGCTGCAATGATTTGTGCTTCGGGTTCTGTAACTGGATTACATATCCTGCAAGTACTTATAAGAAATACTGCCTCAAGTGCTCTTTTGTTATCTAATCTTTTTTAAATTTCCAAGCACCATTTTCCCTCTTGCAGATATTAAAAGGTTTCAGTAGTGGTTATGTTTCCTGTCATACTGTAGGTAATGCACACTGATGTATAAAGCCCTGATCAAAACCACCCTTTTCAGCCAATTGTTTTACATGTGTTGATCAAAGTTTTGGCACTTTCAGAACTAAACCCATTAACTCACAAACATGACCCTATTTATAACTGAAAATATATATAGATAACATGTGGTGAGTTTGAAAGCTGCTATTATATTCCAGAGAGAGCTAATTTAGGGAAACAGGAATACTTGATCTTTTCTGATAGGCAGCATGTAAATAAAGCAGCCACTATGAAATTCACCATGAGCTCACTTAAAATGTCTAAACCTTTCAAAGCAAATGCTTGAACTAGGTGGACTGTAACCCACTAGTGTTTCCTGTGACCCACTGTGAATGCTATGACCATGTGCACAAATTATGAAAAGATATTGTTCATGTAGAGTGAACACTGGACTCATTTACTGGTACAGGCAAAAGTAGATGTTTGAAAAAGATTTTATTTGCATTTTTTTATCAATTTAATATGAATGGACACTAAGTTTCATGCCAGTGGTAGGTTTCTAAGGCAATATATATATATTTCCCCCCTTTTTTCTGTATCTTCTCTCAGGAAGAGCTACAAACTGGGTGTATCTCATGATCAAGAAATTCTGTCTTGTTGAAGTGCCTTACTTATTCATTTGGGTTTAAATCAAATGCTAGATAGGGGATCAGGAAGGAGATTTCTCCCAGGTCATGTTTCCCTCTGAAATAAACAGCAATTACATGGATTGCCTCATCTTGAATGGATGAGAGCCAGAATACAATGAAAGGTCTGCAAAAGAGGGAAGCCACAAAGATGGGTAGAGCAGTCAAGGATAAAGTATTTTTTCTGACGTTTAAAGTGGGAGAGGTAAAGCCAAAGGAAAAGGGACTGTTTGTAACAGGTAGGGGAGGCAGAGAAGTGGGAGCACAGGAGGACTGATTTTAGGTATGGTGGGTTAAAGAAGGTGAGTGCTTCTCCCTCTCCTATCACCTTCCTTTTCTCCTGGCTCAGCTCTGTTACGCAGGAAGCCTCAGTCAGGTCTCTCCACAAGCATGGAGCAGTGATGGACAGGGGTTGTGGACAGGCCCTGTCTGGGGAGGTCACAAGAGGGTCACTTGCAGCACACCATCTCTGTCAGCGTGTGGGCACACAGACCCTCTCAAGGGTTTGTTCGCAGGAGTTTGACTAAAGTCTCATTTAAGTAATGGCAAGTGACATCTAAACCAGCTCTGAAAAGTGAATGTAATGAAAATATAGCTGGCTATTGTAAGCCATGTTTTTTAAACATGGTCTTTTATGCAGGATATCCCCTTCAGTCCACAGGGGGAAATGCTAGGACTATTGTAAAAAGCTTAATTACAACACACCAGCCCAGCAATTCTCACAGCTCGCGTTTGCAGGACTGATACAAAGAACCCTGTATGGCAACAAGAAGACCAAAAAGGACAAATCATTAGTCTCAGTTTAGGAGCATTTGTTTCAGTCTCACTGTTCAGTTTTACATGAGGAGGTTTCTGCAGCCCTGGGAGTTTCAATCTGTAGTGTTTCTCTTCGCATCCAGATGTGCTGCTCAGGGGTTTTGGTAAACTTGCATTCAAGATGAGGATGATTTCTAGATAGCAGTTCTGAGGCTGAGAAATTTGTCTGTCTTAGAGATGTGATAAAAGCCCCCTCTTTTGAGATTACCCATAAAACAGAAAAGAGTCAGCTGCCAAGTACCTTCTATTGGATGAAAGAAAACATCACCTGGCGGCCTGGAATTGCTGATCTAACACACTCTATTTGCACCCCATTTTGAGAGCAACTGGCTGGTTGAGTAAGGGACTGTACACAAAAAAATAGTAGCAAATGCATTTTATGGAACTTTGCACCTCTACCTTCCTCCCCTTGGTTATCAATCCCAAAAAAAGTCTGTGACTGAGAGGGGTGTACTGATAGTCTATTACTGCTCGGTGTTTCTGTCACTCTTCCATTGCCCAGTGCCCTGGGGCTGCAGCAGCTCCGATGGTGAAGATTCAACAAAACGAAGAGACTGCAAAAGTGAGTTTAGAGACGCCTTTGCATATGTGGACAGACATCTGCATGGGTACAAACAACCTCAATTTAAATGTGGGAAATTCCTCCTCTAGGAGTTTCTGAGTACTTGTTGAGGTACCAGCTTTCTTAAGAAGGATAATGCCTTCTGTAGCCTTCATTATCATGGGGTGTGACATGGAAAACCACAACTAAGGTTCCTGTCTTTTCATGAAAACAGTTCTCTGGAGAGAATGTAATTTCATCAAAGTTGTTTGGTCTTTCAACTAAAAATCAGGATTATTAACAGAAGCATCAAACTGGAAAATAATTGTTTAAAGTTAACATTTCTGGGAAAAGAAAAAGCAGCTTTTGAATTGCAAGCCTGAACTGGAAGCATTTCAGAATTCTGTTCCCTCAAAGTCTTCAATTCCTTGTTTGGGTTAAGCATGGAAACTTCTCTTGAAATGTCAAATATTTGGGGGAGTAGGAAGATGAAGAAAAATCCATTTGCTGACCTGTTGCAGCCAGGCAACTACTGAGAACATCTGAGATGAATTCTAGGTAACACTTTATGTAAGACCTGGTGTCACCATCAGGTGCTCTAAAATAAATACTGAAATATCTTAAAAGTAAAATTTAAGTAATCTACAAATTCTGCTGGAAAATTTAAAAAAAAAATCATCAATACTACTTTGCATCAATGTAAAGTCCAATTTGCTTTGCTAAATTGCAACTTTGCAGGTTGTTAAGGGAGAAAAGATGGTTTATTTTTTCCCTCTGTCAGCTGTTTAAAGTGCTTTGGAAAATGGGCTATATTGTATTCTGCCCAATTTTCTACTGTTCAAGTCCTTTAAATTTCACAGGAATGAGAGCAGGTGAAACAGTAAATAATGCTTGCTTTTAAATGTCCTTCATGACTGGTTTGGCATGGGCAGTGAGACAGCAGCTGATCCGTTCTTTATTTTGGCTATTTCTTTCATTTTGGCTATGTCTGACAATGCAGCATTAAGAGCTCCTTATTAACAATGATGTCTAAACAATGATGTCTAAACAGGGAATGAAGTTTCATCTGTAGTATCCACTGCAAATGGTTGCGTTACAATAGTCTCAATAAAAGAATAGCAGAAGCTCTGCTCTTCCATCTGCAATGCCAATTAATGTTTCCTCCTTTATTTAGCAACATTTGCAAATGGAGATCTGTAACTTTTCAGTGGCTAGAAATATAAAATATATGTTAACATACTCAGGAGAAAAGTAAGAAAATACTAATGGTTTGTCATCACCAGTTTTTGACGAATCCCTGCTTGTTCAAAAATACTGAAATTATATGTCAATTCTGGTATATAAGGGATGGAATTAAAAACAAGATGATTACACTACAGAAACAAAAATACCTAGGTTAAACAAATACATGCATTAAATGAAAAAGGTTGGGCAGAAAATAAGCTGCTAATTAGGAGTGACACTTGAAAAACAAACCAATATACATAGGTAAAAAGTTTTTGAACTATGCATATCTATTAAAAATCACTAAAAGTTTTCTCAACTTAAACACAGAATGGAGATATCGATGATGTGGGAAACACAAAATGCAGGGATTTTCTGTTTATAGTCTGTCCTAAAGAAATACATTTGCTCAAGGTGACTAATAGGGATGGCAGCATTCAAGTGACACTTTGAACCCTGCTGCCAAGTACTAAGTTGTGCCACATCAGTGATTGTGTGTTCATCCCTTTCAATCAAGGTATCTGCACACTCTTTTATGCTTGACAGAAATAAATGCCATTTGAATTGTTAGGACTAGTAATCCAGATAATTTATGTTCACACTAGACTTCAGAGGAAAAATATAGCTTATACAATAATAGAGATACCCTTCTGCTCAAAACCACATCTCAAAACCAACACGTGTTGGTTACTTCCTTAATCCTCCAGCCACAAAGGGAACTAGAGTCCTATGCAAACATCATCCAAGCTCTGGTAGCTGAACTCACTTATTAATCAAAGCAGCGCATAGCTGGTTTTGACTATTTTGACTATATTGAACTACAAAGATTTTCATAAAATTGGAGAATATTTTAATATTATTTAATCTTACTTTTTTGCTTCAGAAAAGCTGTCATTAATTTTTAATGGTTTTTTTCATAGATTTTTGCCATCAAAAGTGAAATTCACAAGTCTTGCATGTTTTTAGTTAATTTTTGTGCCTAATTTTATAGTAATTATTGAGTAATATCTGCTGTCTGAAGAAGACTGATCTGTTCTAGAGGTAGGTCAAGCCTTAACAAATTTATGAATATTTGTCACTCAGATTTGTCATGCCATTCTGCATATTGACAATATTACATCTTGAACAATAAAGTGGAAGAACTTGTATTTGCAACACATCGGTTTCTTGTTCTCGGTACCACAGGCCATTTAACATCAATTAATGGTTCTATCAGTATTGACACCTATGCTGTCATTTTTTAGCCTGGAACTAGACAACAGGGAGAGCATCATCCAGAAATATCTTGGATGTAAAAACTTGTGATGAATTTGCATTATGATTGAATGTGGAATACCAGTGTGTGCATATGTACATATGGTGTACACACACATAATTACATATGGATATTTCTATAAAAAGGAATTAAACATAATCTTCTTCACACTGATTAAGGTATCAAGGCAGTTGCTTTGGTTTGCCCCTTTGCATGACTGCCTTTCTTGAGCAAAACCACAAAAGGCAGAGATCTGAGTCCTGTCACCAGCTTTTTTTCCCCTGCATACATGCTAACCTAAAGCAAAGGGTTAATGAGGCTTTGAGAAATCGTGCCACCTGCATACCTAAACATAATAAATAGAAGAAGTTGTTATCTTATAGAAACTGCTTTTGTGAAGGCTTTTAACCTCTTAATTACACTTTTGAAAGGACTCCTGCTATTTCAAAGGCTTTAAGAAATAATTCCTATTGTAAATCAGAAACCAATGCAAAACAACCTTGTGAACAGAAAATTCCTAGACTATATGAAACAAGAAATTGAATCTGTGCACACCTTTATCTGACAGGAACAAGCCCTTTTAAGCAAACAAAAGAATAATAGTTTTCTTTTCCTCAAAGAGGTCTCTTTTGCCAGTGATCGTTTTTCAGGTGATAGTAGCTTTTCTGTACAAACCCATATCATTCCATCTTGGGGTCTGCTAGACAGCTGTCTAAAGGTTTCTACTGACCATTACTATTCTCCCTCTATTTTAATTCAGTCCTTAACATAGACTGCACAAACTCTGGTTTGCTTCTTTAACTTCTTCACCTAAGGAAAAAAAAATATTTGCAACAAAGCCAGAGTGAGACTGTCATTTTGTTTAGAAACTGCACTGAAAATTCAACAATCTGTTTCAGAGCAACAAAGGAACTCTTGTTGGCTTGGCTTATCATGTTTTGGTCCAGAATGTGTATAGAGTGATGTGATCTCAGCAAGATTTTTTTTGTTTGTTTAGCAGAAAGAAAACCTAATATAGTCACTAGACCAGCATTTTCTCATGACTTTTTGAAAGATCAAAGGAAAGAACCGTAACCTCAAAAGTATATGGCTGAGATATTTCTGTCTGTGTCTGGTCAATAAAGAAAAAAGGTACTGACCAAATAACAATTATAAGATAATTAATTCTTGGGGCTGTTTCACCCTTAGAAACCTTAACAAATGCTTTGTATATTAAGGAGGTAAATGTAGTTCAAGACGGACATAAGAACATGAGAGCTATTACAGTATGATGTGTGTCTGTGTAGTGCTAAGTTATACACAGATGACATAATTTTTCTGAAAATAAATTAATTTAATTAATTCTGGTCTTCAGATTTTGGCTGAACAAAATGTATGCAAAATATGTTAACCTTCTGGTGGAACTTCTTTACCCGCACACAAAAAAAAAGTAAGTATGTTTGACATAGCAAATTTCTTAACCAACACATCTTAACTCTAACCAGATTGGTACAGGTGCTCATTCTACCCTTGTCATTGTTAGAATTTCACCTGTTATGCTGGTGCTCAGTGCACACTGTAGCAACATTTCTTGTGGAAGCTGTTAGAACTTCCAGGCTGAATTTCCTATTTGGTTCTTGTAAAGTATTAGGAAAATGATTTTATTTGAGAATAATTCTGTGACAATATAAGGCGGTCAACTAAAGCATACAGAGTTGACATTTTCTTCTGATCAAAGAGCTACTTCTCTCCTTTCAATCATCTAGATATTTTATGCTGCAGATTCAAAATCAGTAGATCTGTTAGAAAAATTTGCTAATTTTTTTTTTGTATCAGGTGACAATACAGTTTTCTGTATAATTCAGAAACTAACTTAATTTACTACATCCTGTGTTTGGACAGCAAGAATGTCTTTGTGGTTTCAAAATCTGAACTGCAAGTGCAGCAGAAGAAACTTATACCAAATTGCCTGAACAAGAGCATGGTAGATGAAGCTCAGTACAGATAGGTGTCAAGAGAGACACTTAAGGAAAATGCAATTCAAACTTTGCAGGACAAGTTCTTGAGTAGATACTAACATGATAGAAAGAGGTCCTGCAGGTGCAATAAGTATGAAAATAACAACTTAGCATTCAGTAAAGGTTAAAAAAATTAAAAAAACAAATTTCCATTTTTTTCCCTCTGTAAACCCATGATGTGCAAGCACTTTAAACCTGCTGTGCAGGGCTTATCCCTCTTTCACTCATTTCAGATCAAATATGTGAGAACTGAAAAAAAGTTCAGTAACATGACAAGGATGACCAGAGGAATGGAATAGCTCCACATGAGAAATAATCCTAGTAAACTACATTGGAAAAATTGACTTATGGAGATACAAGAGAGGTATGTAAATCTGGTGTACATCAATATAGGACTGCTGCTCCCACTTTTTCCTGAGGCTGCAGAGAACATAAGATGTGGTGAGAAGTTACAAGTATCAGGAGGTACCTCACCATGCTACACAGGCTAGCTGATCAGCAGACATGCTGCCACAAAAAATCATGAGTGTTTCACTGGCTCAAAAAGCAATTGAACAAACTCACAGAAGAAGCCACAATAGACTCAGTGAGTCCTTGAGTGCAAATCTCTGGTAGCTGGAACAGTTCACTGAAGTAGTAATAAACTCTTTGCTGGACCTTCTAGATTTCCTTTGGCATCCGTTTTTGCTGGCTGGATGCTGGGCTGGGTCACCTTTTAGCACAACCTGGTACAACCATTCTTATGGGACAGCAGCACACCAAAAAATTTCATTCGTACCACGAAGCAGCCAATTTCACTCTTGGTCTAGCAGTTCTGGCAGGAGTTCTGTTAAAACTGAAGCTCGTGGATTGAGTCAGCACGGACAGTCAAGAACTATAAATACAGAGACCTGCCTGAAGCACAGAATATAATTAAGCATCTTCTAGTACACTTTGTTCCATGAGTTATTAGCGTTTTCCATACTGCTTAAAAAGAAAAAAATTACACCAAATGAAAAGAAAGAGGGGAGTAATTTGGGATTCCTTGTCTTCCCTGGTAAAGAATACTAATGAGAAACCATGTTCTTGACAGAAAGCATTGCAGGCCAAGGAGTGTCTTCTCAGATGTTGAACCAGTCTATAATGCTGCAAAGAAGCTGTCAGTGTCATAAAATTACTGGAATGAAACCAGTCACTTTTGATGTTTAATTGAGAGTACAGTTCTCTCAAAAAGCAGCTCAAAGAGAATTAAAAGAACAATTTGATTCAGTACATTATGAAGTGATATTAAGAGATAATTATTAGGTAATTGTATATTGCTGTTCATGCAAGGTTGCAAATTGATTAATCAGGTATACTCACAGAGACTGCAGGCTGCGCAAGTTCTGGAGTGCTTCAGTAGGAACCTGGCGTAGCTGGTTATTCTGCAGCATCCTATGTTTTGAGTAGCACAAAAACCAGAATCAACACAGTAAAGATAATTTCTTTCTATTGCAAATTTTCTTTCAAGCTTACATTCTTTGTGCTGGTTCTAATTCAAGATTACAAAGAAAGGAAAGTTACACAAATACTCCATTCCCCTGCCCCTGCCAAAAGCCCGCTCTCTTCAAAGCAAACAAATACCTGTAGCATATCAGCTTTGTTAACAGCTAGACATCAGCTTTGAGCAGGATTTTCAAAGCAGCTAAGAAAGTTAAAAGAATAAATCTGATTGGCTTTCAATAGGGCTTTTAACCTCCTAATTTTGCCCAGTGATTCTGAAATTTTCTTTCTCATGTACTGATTTTGTTTTCCTTCCGAAGAGATTCTATTCTGATAAAGCTGTGAAGGACTGACTCTTGAAATCCTTACTCAGGAAAATACAACAATAGCAAATATAACTTTTAACTGTATAAGGCATATATGAGTTAACTTGAATAAAATTTTATCTCTGCAAATAAATTGCTAATTCTTTTTCAATGAAATTAATTTTCCCGAACCAAAAGTTGCTAGCAATCATCTGACAAATCTTTTCTTCGAAAATACCATATCATTTAGCTTGCAGAGATTGAAAAATCTCTTTCCATTCCTAAACAATATTTTCCTCCTTTTGAATATGGTTTCATTCATTCAACCTAACATCCTTGTTTGGACCAACTCCTACATATATAATGCAGATAAATCTGAAGTAGTACATGTTGCCTTCAAAAGGAGGAATATTCAATGGGACATTGTAAATTAAATAATTTCTGGCAGGCCTAAATCTGCTTGGGCCAACAAGAGCTAGAGCTTGTCAACTTAAAAGTAGATGGAGTGGGAATCTCTTGATACTTCTTTTCCAGTTGAGTATTTTTTCAGTAGAGATTTGTACAATAGCATCAGGTCTGGCTGGACGTTGCCTAGGAGGTCAGCGTTCTTGCAAATAATACATTGATACATTCTTGCTAATAATCTGTTAATAATAATCTTGCTAATAATAAAGTTTCTGTGAACTTTACATGGGCAAAGATCCCTCTAGAGTAACCACTGTGAGATATAGCCTGCTAATAATTTTAGTAGCTACACATACTGTCTTATCACGCCAAATAATACAGGGTTTTGTAATATTTTTTATAATTTATCTAATAGTCATTAGATTGCAAAGAAGATAGGAAATATGAACTGTGTTTTAAATTGTGTTGTATACAATAATGTTTTCCCCCCCTGTCTTTCAAGAAAAGGAAAAGGCAATTTACCCCCAGTTTTGTGTGATCATGAAAAGTTCTGTTGAAATCAGATTTTTTGAGATAATTAAAGAAACTATTAACTGAACCAATTTTTACCTTTGATATTGTACAGAGACCTCTACTTGATGAGCAACTTGTTTTTAGAATGGCATTAATGTTTTCCAACTTTTGTTTAGGGTATTTTCTATGTGAAAAAACAAAGATTTAATGATGTTCATATGCATCTTCAATTGAATTGTTCAAAATGAGCTGATCAAAATATGTAATTTACTTGATCAAAACTTCACTGGTTAATTAGTTCCCTAGAGCATTCAGGAAATCAGAAATATATCAAACAACACACAGTTTACTTACAGCACTTTAAGACTGAAAAGGCCAGCAAATGCTCCCTTAGGAATGTATGTCAAGCCATTTCCTGCAAGACGTCTGCAAAGTTTGAAAAGGGAAAAGAGTGAATACTTTTTCTCTTCATGTGGAATTAATTTGGTTGCTAAAAAGTGCAACACAGCTATGTTTGAGCGACTGATGCCAGAGGCAGTAGTTTAAGAGCCTAGTTTTGTCATTAATACACTTTTAAAGGCAAAAAAAAGAGAAAAGCCTGTAACTGCACAGTTGATCCACTGACAGCTGGACTGCAGAGAAAAAAAATTCAGTTTTATTGCAAATTTGGCTTATGGTTTAGAATTTACATTTAATTCTTCATATTCTTTTTAGAGATTAGAACAATCCCAGCAACTAAAATACAGACATATTGACAACCATTAGCATCATAGCATTTACAGGCATGCACTTTTAGAATTGTGCATGTATGATATCTGTGAACATTTAACTCATTTGCACTAATATAAAAATATATCCCCACAGCAATGATTACAGTGCATTTTGAAATAACTACACATAAAACTGCAGTACTGGTATAATAACAGTTTTCCCTGTGAGATGTGCAATAGGTTGGCAAAAAGTCTATTTGTTATAATTTGTAGGGCATTTTTCCCCCTACTTCTATTGCATCTTGCTCTCAGATTGCCTGAAGGTATTTTACAGACCTAGGTAAGTACACCAAATACCTCTGTAAAGCATGTAACTCTGACAAAAAAAAAAAAAAAAAAAAAGACTGCATCATTCTGTAAGCTTTGTGTCTAGGAAAGAGATAATCTATTTGATGTAAAACAATGGGATTTCCATGTTCCCCATCAGTGCAGCTCCAGACAATCCTGGAAATGCCTGAGGCCAGGTTGGATGGGGCTTTGAGCAACCTGGTATAGTGGAAATTGTCCCTGCCCATGGCAGGGGGCTAGAATTAGATGGTTTTTAAAGCCCCCTCCAACTCAACCCACCCTATGATCTTACACTTACCCTTCTGCCATCGCAACCCAGCCTGAAGTTGCTGTGATACCTGTACCCTGCCTGGAAAACTGACTGGTAAGGGACAGCTTCCCAGTCAAGCTACTTTGAGTCAGTAGGGCCACAGTGTCTGCTCCTAGCTAACAAAAAAAGACAAGTTGATATGATGTTTGCAGACCAAGTTAAGCCAAGTAGAACTGCTCATCCCACCAGCCAAGATATTGCACACCAGAACTGCAGAGCCCACAGCCCAGCTGATGTGATAACAGAGCTGACATTTGATTTGGCCTCTGGACCCTTAGGAAAGAACACAGGACTAGTTCCAGGAAATTCCTTAGGTACCAAGCTGCCAGAGAGGAACATACAGGACTGAAATAGGCACCAGATTTGCCAATACTGTTCATGGAAAAGGCCAAGTACTTTTGACTGGAGTCCCAAAGATCCAGCACTGACTAGCCCTTAAGTGTTGTGCTCTTTTGGGATTGAGTTTTCCCTGAGCTAACTACAGAGTCCTGTGCACACCTTGTTTTCAGTCATTGCTTTCATACAGAAAATAAAAAGATAAATTTGGCTATATATTAAAAAAAAAACAAAAGGAAAAGAAAAAGGAAACATGAATCTAGATCCTAGTTCTAAAGACTTTTCAGGAATTTTCAGTTAGTGGAAAAGGTTCTTTCCTGTGTAGACAACCCTGCTGAGCTGTGTAACCTGTAATGCTGAGCTACTCCTCATTAAAACACACTATTAAAAATGTCTTCTACAAACACTTTAGACAGATGTAGAAACAGCATGTTAAACTTTCTGGTAGGCACAACTTGTGTATTTACTCCTTAGGAGTATTTTTCAACCTCGGGTCATTCTTGAAGTTCTGCTTTGAATATTTTTCAGTTTGCAAAGAAGTCTCACTAATTTTATAGACAGTGCTTAGAACTATCTTCTGTGATATTCCTCTGCTGATGCAGCAGCAGCTCATGCTATTCATGTACAGTCTCACATATTTCAGCAGAGGGCTACATTAAATATATCACAAATGCCAAAACACATGTATGTCCTTGTAGCTCTCTCACCAAGCAAACTGACAGTGTCAGAAAAGGCAGACATCTGGCAACAATTATTTTTGACGCAATGATGTTGTCTGACCTTCATTTACCATACTAAATTCTTTCTCATGATGCACTTTCCATGATTTTCTGTGGAACAAGCTCAGGAAAAGCACCTATCTATTCCCAAGATGCTCTATGAAACCACTTATGGCACAATAGTAGCATTTTCCCAGCCCATTAGAACTCCCCAGCACTGTAGTATTTGGTAAAAATCAGCAAAAATTACTCATTCGGATGGTTGTCTAGTTTTTTAATATTCTTGGGTAAATGTTTGCACATCAGTTCCTTAAGGCATGCTGCAAAGCTCATGAAATTCAGCTTATTTATTCCTCATAATTTTTAATGTCTTCCTTGCAGTGTTTTCTTGCTATTACTATATTTCCATTCTCAGCCTCAGCATAGGGGAAAACTAACCCCTTTGTTGATACTACAGTATGTATCAAGTATCTACCAGGGTTCACTCTTCCCACTCAGGGATTTTGTTTTCCATTACCCAAATTATTTGAGGGAAGCTGCCCAGTATTTTACTCATTTTCAGATGTACTATGGATAGCAATTTTAGTCTGAATGGGTAAGTATAATTTTCCCTGAACAAATGAAAATGGACACCACACCTGTCTCTGTAGCTGAGTATTTAGTTAATGATTTCTGAGCGCAGGAATGAAATTACTTTTTTATAGCACTTACATAACCTAATGGTTGACTTTATTGTTTGAACAATTTTGAATATCCAAAGTTTTAATAAAAAGTTTTTTTTATTTTAAGCATTTCTGACATTATTTTAAAAATCTCTCTCTCATATTAGAGATATCTCATTAACTATATTCAGGCTCATATGTATCACATCTCTTTCATGAAAAAGTAATTAAAAAGGATCATATTTTTGCACTATGTTATTTTAGATTTAGATTTTACTTACACTGCTTTGAATAATCTTGCAAATTAATGGAGGCTGGAAAAGTTTACAGAGAAGTGCCACCACGTCTCCTTCAGCACTTGTTACTTGTTACTTGGAGTCAGGATACTTTTGGCTTAGGCATATTTACACTACTGCAAGTTTCTTTCTGAAAGATGTAAAATAAATGAGCTGAGAGGCCTCCATACTTTTAAATGGCAGCAATTTATAAAATATCTTTCCATGACATTTAGCCCACTGGCCATCACTGCTCACTGTTGGAATAGTTGTGGTGCTGCAGGTCAGGTTCATGGCCTATGGTCAGATCCAAGAAAAGGTGTGTCTGGGCTCTCCTTTGTGTGCTCCCCATCTGTTGACCCCTTTGACATATTCTGACCTCTCCTGCAGTGTCATAGTTCTGAGAAATGGTGATTACCCAGTCAAAAGAACATTCCCAGACAAGAGAACTAAAGTTCCAAAAATTATCAGAATTTTTTTTTCTTGTTTTCCTTTGATTGTCTGAAGAGAAAAACTTCATTCATCAGAAAGAAGCAAATAAATATGAGTTGTGACTGAGAACAGTCCGCTATTTCCTTTACATTTCTAGTAAAATAATTTTTCTTTGCCAACTCAAAATGGCTTTTTGTGTGGATGTTTTCTGCATCAGGACAAACCTCACCTGGTACCAAGCATCTCTATACCTGCTGGGATGGATGGTGAACTTGAAACACTAAAAAGTCTTCTCTCTACAGATAAAAACCTGTGGCATTTAATTAAAAAAAACCACATTTCCACTAACTGTAAAAAGAACCTGTGGGAAATCTAACCCAGCTAGTTCTCAGTCTGCAGCAGACAGTGACAGTATAATATGGGTAGAGGCTGCTTTCCTTCTCTGCTTAAGTATGATATAGTCCAGCAAATGCTGAGTGAGCATCTGTGAAGTGTATTTCCAAGTGTATTTCCAAATCTAGTAGTATCAAAGCTAAAGGAAGGACATGAAAGGGAGGTAACAGTCTCTTTGGGAAAAAGCATATGTTTGCATTGATCAATATTCATGCTCTGTTCTAACAGGATTAGCACAATGGAATTTTCTGGAACAAGTTACTCATAAAATCTTGCAAGGTGCTGAAATGTAGGAGAATAGCTGACACTCTGAATCTCGGTGTGGCTTAACATAAAATAGGAATAAACAGTATGAAAGGAGTCAAGCTCCACCACTACGAAGTGAAAATGCAGTGAAACTGTTGTACTTCTATTTCAGACCAGATACAATTAAGTAGAAATTCATTACACTCAAATTTCTGATAAATATATTGGACTCTGGGTATTATGCCAGTAAACTATGATATGAATACCAGACTGACTCAAAGTTTCTAGACTAATGTCAGTACATGCCCTTTAATACAGATTAGGTTATATGTCATTGCATCACTTGTGTTGCATTATATTTAATCAGTTACCATGTAGTGCAATATCCTATACAGAATGCAATTGTGAGTGCAATCTGAAATCATTCATCAACTGTGCAAAGATACAGAGGGATTTCTACAAGAATAATTCTGTGAACCAGTATCCTTCTTTCATGTCTCTTTGACTCTGCATTTTGCTTCTGTTCACTAACTGGTTTGTTGATTTTATTTAAGGAATGAGAGCAAAGATTGCACATGCTAAGATAATGTTATCATGGATATATTTATATCTCTATATCTATATATATTTATATATATGCGTAGCTTAGTATCAAGAGAGCCACAATCCAGTCAGTTTTATATTTGTCTATTTTCAGATGTTCTATTCATCATTTGCTACCTTATATTCTACAGATAACAAACTCGCCAGACAGAAAATTGAAGAGAAATCATGTAGAAAAATCTAAAGACTGCAGAAAATAATCTTTGTTTTTGTGAATAGAAATTGAAAATTCAGAGGGCCTGAGACAGTGAAAAACTCCAACAGATGGGACTGTTTTGCTGTGTGTGTTACCTTCCTGCATTTGGTGCTAAA
Organism: Lichenostomus cassidix; assembly: GCF_008360975.1. Lineage (NCBI taxonomy): Eukaryota > Metazoa > Chordata > Aves > Passeriformes > Meliphagidae > Lichenostomus > Lichenostomus cassidix. Next base: position 34,759,691 of record NC_139480.1, on the reverse strand, counting down.
CCACTAGTATGCGATGCAGAAAATTCCATGAAAATTCATGTAACCATGGACTGTGCCTTTTATACCTTGTGTACAGATAAGAAACTCTCTTTTGTAATTTGAAACTTCTTCCTTAAAAGCCTGATCCGCCTCTTCCAACTGCCGTAATTGTTCTGAATACCTGATAATGATCCATGGTGAAATATCAGTCTCATTGAAGTCTGGGGAAAAATTTGTGCTGACACAAGTGGAAATGGAGCTCTCATTTGCATCCTACCACAGTATCATATTTGCCCCTAATTTACTTTTCTCTGAGGAGCTGCACCAATTACACTACAATCAATCCTAAACCTACTGCTCCAATTTCTAATGGAGGAAATGGCTATTTGGGGAGGACTAACATGGAAGTATAACAAGTAAACATAAATTTCTAAATCTTTTTCTAAAACAACTTGTTCTGGTATGAAAAATTGCCTTTGTTCAAGGAAGAATTACCCATCTTGAATCTTGCTTCAATTTGGTTTCCTGTCAAACTTTGTTAAAGGTACACAAGCACATAACTACACATATATTTACTCCACTTATATAAATATATAGTCAATATATAATTTATCTATTTTTATTTCTAATTTTCTTCAGGTTACATGTACATCAATAAACAGGTAAAAGGAAATGCCCCTACTTCTTACATCAAAAAAGCTTTGACAATATGGGGTACTCATACAGCACTTAATCAGAGTCAACTAAAATTTTGAGATAAGAATTTAATTTTATATTTATTAATAATTATTCTCAGGCCAATGCAATACATATGTATGAATTAATGGGTGATTATTTACAATGTTAATAATTAATGGCGGATATCAACACATTTCAAAATGTTTTTTAAGAATTATTTTGCTAGCCTATGGATTTAAATGTTAGTCTGTCTTTTAATTATATTTTTATATTTCAATCTGTCATGTTAAATAAAACTATAAAAATACAGTTATAGAAAAATAAATGTGAATCAAATGATCTATTAAAACATCTGATGCTCAGAGACATCAAAGAAGAAAATGTAAAGATACCCTCCTTTCTTTAAATAAGGGAAGGGAGTGTGCAAGTCATAATTGTGCTCCATGTTATATTTACTGCTACTTACAGTTTAGTTGGAAATTCAAATATAACAGTCTGCTCTTGCTTTAGGGCCTAATTGCCTTTTAAAATGTTTGTGCCAAATTCTCATAGGGTGTAAACTGGAATAAAGCCAAGTGACCTAAAGCAGTTGGAATGAAATCAGTGTGTATTTGATCTTCAACTGGCTTTGATGAAACAGATCATAGATTTTTGTCAGTTAAGAATACGGTCTAAAACATACTGTTTCTTTCTCCACTTATAGAAGGCACAGACTCTTTCTGCATCTGGCAAGGCTGTGATCCAGTAACTGCTAAAGACAACTGATCTCTTTCTTTGGGAAGCTGTCCCTAGACAGGGCAGAGAACAAGTGGGTTCTTCTGCTGAACAGGTATCCAAGTATCTAACTTCCAACTGCAGCAAGGCCAACTGTCAGGAGGGACTCCAGCAGCAGCCAGAAAATCCCACACTGATTCCCAGCAGTGGATCTCATGGATACAATCACTAAGAGGCACTACTTCTGTGTTTGAAGAATGCTGTCACCAAACCACAATCTTAAAACTGCTAAAATTTCTTTCTCGTTAGTTAAATATTAGAGCAAGATGGAGCAATAAATGGTGGATCATATGCATAATATTTCCTAAGCTGCGTCTCCCAAGTATCATTTACACTTTTGATGCTGGGTTTTGTTTTATCCCAGTAAAGATACCCTCCTGCCAGTATCATCAGAAAAGACAGGAATTAATAGTAATAATCATTAATAGCAGGAAGTGGCTGAAGTGTACTGCAACACCACACACCACAATCACACTGAAAATAATGAAAAATGTGTTAGCTGTTTAGCAATTTCAGCCTGATAGGCAAAGAACACTAATTGTTTAGATCCAAGTTTTGAGGTTGCTGCTGTTTTCTGAGTGGTACAATGAGGCAACAGCAATTAATTACTGGACGAGTTACAGCTACTCCTCTTTGGAAATTCAAAAAAACAAAACGAAGATGTTGGCTCTACTGTGCTTGACAACCTATTAGACATAAATGTGATGTGGTCTGAATTCCTTACCCATAATCCTAAGCAAGTGAAAAAATTGACCCATGTAGGTACCAAAAGTTATCACTGTGCTGAAATCAAGCAGTCTAAAAACAGGCAGAGCTTCCACTGACAAAAAAAAAAAAAAAAAAAAAAAAAAAAATTCTGCACACTTGCTACTGCAGTACACACAGAATGTGTAAGACTTAAATTAAAATCCTGCCTCAGGATCTACAGATATACAGCATGCTTCACCCTAGTTTAATTAAGTGTAATGTCACTATCTGTATCGATCGCAAAACACAAAAAGTACTTCCAATGACTCTTTTTGATGTTCTGAACTAGTTCCTAATGAATATTGCTGGATAATAAATTACAAGTTCCAGAAAGCATTTATAAGCTACAAGCCAAAACCAAACTTCAACAGATGCTCAATAAGAGTAAAGCAGCAGCACTGACAAAGTTTCTTGGATATCAACCTCAAACAGTTATTGCTTCTGCTTGCAAGCATATCTGAATATTTTCACTTCTCTCTTATCTTTTCCCTATCCCATCATCTCCCCTTCTTCCCCTTTACCCCACAGATGCACAGCAGTTCCAGTGTCAAGGTTGCTCTGTGCAATTTGCACTAACATTTCCAGAATAATTATCTGTCAGCACAAGCTATTCAATAAGCAATGCAAGCAGCTCTGATTTAGTAAGGTATTTGCTCTGTTGTTTCTCTCTCTCTCTTTTTTACTATTTTTCTGTTCCTCATCTTGTTATTGTTGACAAGATAGCAAAAAGGGCAGTTTGGAGGATGTCAGGCTGACACATCCACATGGGTGAGGTCTTTATTGTTACTTGCTTTGGTGGCATCAAAGGGACAGCATCAAAGGCAGTAACAGCTCCAGAACACCAGGGCCCTTGTTTTGTAGATGTAAAGGTTACAAGTTGTTAACTAATACCGCAGGAATCTTCTGTGCTTGGGTTTGTTCTTTTCTAGTAAATCTAAACTGTGCATGCAAAAACTAGGGGAGAAAACTGTTGTCATTGTTTCCAACTGATTAACTAGGTAAACACCTTCTTACTATTTTTACCAACATATTTCAAGACAACTGGTGCACTTCCCTCTGTCAGGACTTTGAGTGCAGACCTATATTAAAGCAAAATGGGGAAACTACAGTCTTCAAGTATCAACAAAGTCTGTCTTACAGCAGCAGAATTTACAGTGTGCCATGGGCCACTTGCTGGGCTGGTGACAGGTACTTCTCGCTGACAAACACCATGTGTTGAGCACAGTGACACAGTCTGATCCACATGGATGCACACATGAAGTGAAGAAACCAGGTTTGCAATTTATAAGAAGAAACTGAATTCACAACTCAGGTGTTAGGTTGTGCACCGCTCTGTATTTATCTAGGGGATCACAAGTCATTTAGCAGAGACAGTTCTTGAAACTTTAGCTGATGGAGGTGACACAAACCAATTTCCACCAGGACCAGCTCTGCTAAAACCTGCTGGGCAAGAACTGTAAAACTGGGAGTGAAGTGACATTGGAATGTGTGGGCAGTTTGAGGCCATCAGATGATACTGTACTTTTATTTTAGTTCTGCATGTCAGTTGCTGGTATTTTTGCTTTTTTGCCTTAGAGGTTTTTAAATTTATGCAGTTAACCTTTTGGAAATATTTTAGTATTTAACGATACTGTTCCAAGATTGTTGAAGTAAAATACAAGATTCCCCCCCTTTCTAAAATAGTTTCAGACTATGGCTGCAGCACTTCAATGTTTTCAACCAGCTTATATTATAGTTAAAAGTACAGAATCTGTTTTCAGTGCTAGTCACAATGTGCCTGCACCAGCACAAAAATAAAGACCATATAGGACCCCAAGAGCAAATGCTCTCAGTTTTCAAACATATACAGGATCAGAGATCTCAGTCCCATGACTCAGAGTCAGTGGGGAAAAGAACACCCAGTTCCCATCAACACTTTGAAAACCTCTTTGCAGGAGAAACAGCAAACACAGAGAGAAGTAAAAAGAAAAAAAATAAATAAGATCATGCCTGGTAATTTAGGACTTCATTTTCGCATACACAGTGGCCTCTTGACCACTTCTGCAGTGTAAAGGGATTTCAACACAAATCACGGTAAGATTCATAAAATACATCTCTTATGTACTGTATCTGCAATTCTGCACTTCTGTATTACAGTAAAATGTACTTTTAAAGGCACTTTTGCCTGAGATACTACTGTATTGTCAAAAATGAATGCCAAGATCAATCTCAAAAATTTCATAGATACATAGTTATTTAATTTTAAGACTATTTTAAATAATCATGTGTCAGAAAGCATTCTTTCACCTGTATGTAGATTGCAATTAATTTAGGGTGACTGCAATCCTTGATTTTGCAGAAAAGAGGGTATTTTGGACTGTCATACTCTGTAGTAAAGTAATTGTAATCCAACAGTCTTTTGTTGCTGTATAACTAAAACACCCATTTTTAAGTTGCTGAAAAATAGCAATTTAGTAAAAATCATTTGAAGCTTTGCTTATCTGTGGAATGTTCCAAATTAAAATGAAAGCTTTATATATGTGCATGCGTAGGTGTCTGTGCATGTATTTATGCATATGTACGTATATGTGGATATATATCTAGTTGGAGAGATTTTGTAGGTAGGTCTGATTGAAATAGTTTTAAATTATTATTGGCTTTCTTCCTCACTTTTCATTGAGACATTAATTTATAAAATAAAATAGTTTCAGGCACTGCTTTGAAGTGTAACTAATCACAAAATGTTAGGTCTGCACTCAGATGTAGTTGCCTCTAAAACACTTAAGAGTCTGACCTTGCATAAGTCTTTAGATTTTTTAAAAAACTTTTTTCCATGCATTACTCTAATTCCCTGCTCTATTTGAACAGGCATTCTACACATCCTGTATAATGACATATGTCTAGAAATAATCCACATGAACTGAGTCTTGGACTCGGTCAGACTGATAAATATCTGCAGTTATTTTGAATTTATAATGAAGAATTTGACTTAATAGTTTAGTACAAGTTCATGCAGAGCAACTTGCTGATAATCAAGCAGCTGAAACACACTTTCTTGGTGGGAGTTCTGTCATATATGCTTTAAGAGAAAATTAAATCTGAAAGGCTCATCCTTTTCACAAATAAAAGATTTTGCTCAGAATTAAATGTTTGAGAGCTACAAAGTTCCAAGTACTACACGGTTTTCCAAAATTTTCAGAGGAACGTGCACCTCAAAAATACTTTCAGTACGTTTTACTTCAGTGACCATAGGCTTTGGTTAAGAACAAGTACCAGGCATAATCATCAGGTTTGGAAGAATGCTGCATGTAGACATGTCTAACCTTGGCTGTAAAAGTGGATCAGATTCAGCCTGGAAGGTCAGAACTGGCTGAACAGACCTGACTTGTACATCACTGCTTTGGAGTCCAAACAATTAGTTTAACTGTTTTAATAAAACCTCAGTTCTTTCAGGGTAATCACTTAATAGTATTGCCAAACCAGGCATTGAGGATGTAACATCTAAGCTCAAATTCAGTGGTTCAATCATGAGCTTTTATCAGATGTTTGAACCAGATAGCTAATAAAGGGGTTAGTAACATTTTTACATCATTAAAACACTCTAAAAGCTGCATTTCAAGCTCCTTCTGTTGTTGTACTTCAAAGATCAAATAGACATTTCTAAGATGGGTTTTCATTTTATTAGATATTGCTTTGGTAAAGATCTAATAAAATCTTATTTTAATAATGTCTCCATTATGGGATAAGTTATATTTTTCAAGAGTACCTTTTAACTGAGCCACATAAACAAAACACAGATTTTTCAGGTAAGCTAGGGAAAAAAAATCATGTGGCAATGCCTGGATGGGAAAAATAATTTCCATATGTATAATAACTGTCAAAAATTAATATAGTGGAGCGTAGGAACTACAATGGCTGTTTTCCCCTACTTCAAAATTAAATAAAATTCAAAATTCCCTTTCCTTTGTCTATACTTTTTTCTATATAATACTAGGCTGAATTGTACTGCATGCCCTGAACACCAAACAATCTCTCAGCACAATGAGAAGTTGCCTCAGACCTTCAAAGGCTTTTTTAAGCTTATTTTAAAAGTGAATGCAAACTAGAAGAATTTCACAAAACAGCATTACATGAATGAGAAATAGAAGTGATTGGCTTGTGTGAAACAAATAGAACAGTTGACTATGTATATGTAGAACAAAACACAGTAAAAAAATAAATACCTTACTGATACTACCAGCAATGAAAGACTGGAATTACTCAATTTGGAACAGAGAGTTGCAAGAATAAAGGTTTAATGCTTCCAGTGAAAAAGGTAGGCCCAGCACAAGGAGAAGATAAGAACACTTTCAAAGGTCTTGTTTAGGAAGATGACATTGACCACAGAACAGTCTCAGGCAGTGACTTGAGTCTTACTATTTGGGTCATCTAGGTGCCCAGGGAGGTGGTGGAGTCACCGTCCCTGGATGTGGCACTCAGTGTCATGGTTTAATTGATAAGGTGGGGTTAGGTTGGACTTGATGATCTCAAAGGTCTTTTCCAACCCAATTGATTCTGTGATTCTGTGATCTAACAATAAAATGAAAGAGTGAAGGTAACCTGGCTGTATCAGAATTTCCTTCCAGGCAAAGTCCAAACATTTAGTTTAATTATTTTCTTTAATGGTCAGAGAGCAATTGGGTTGGAAGGTTTTAGTAAGGTTATTACAATTGACAGGAGATTGGACAAGCAAACATGAACATGATGAAGAACTTCCCAAGCAGGGCCTTTGTGGCATGATTAACTTCACATGCACTCAATACTGTTAACACTTTGTGTGTGACATCTCTCCCTGTCATGTTCCTATCTGCTACGTTATTTGAAAGTTGCACTAATGGCAAGACAGATATTGATAACCAAAGAAAAGGAGTAAGTAGAGAGAGAGAATAAAATTAAATAAAGCTTTCTAAATAGAAGTGCTTAGAATAATAAAAATAAGACATAAAAGGAAAACCTGCTGGCAAATAGGATATTGTCCAAGGTCTGCATACAAAATGGTTATGGATTCTTTTTTTTTTTTGGGTAGATGCTGGTTGGAAAGACCAGGTGGCAAAATTCAAATGAGAACTAACAAGAACACCAAAAGTGGTCAGTGCAACACCCACCTAAATTGCAGAGAACTGTACACATTCCAGAGCTTAAAACAGACCATGTATGAGCAGGAAGGGTATCACCATGACTTTGCATATCTTATGTGGATTTTATGGTGTGTTAGCAGCTAAGTATAACAAAAAAAAAAAAAAAAAAAGCAGGTTTTCACTTCTAAAAACTTAAAAGCCCCATTTAATAAAAGGCTATTAATCAATATTTAGATGTACTCATGCAAATAGAGGTGCCAGCTTTTTTTCCACAAGATCTATGGTGCATCAGTTATAGAGTCTCCATCACTCCTCAGAAACCTAAACTTTCTTGTAAGCCTGGGCCATTATAACTAGAGTCACTGCCAAATCCAGGTCTTATGAATGCACAATACTTTTCACTTTTGGTTAGTCACCATCACTTCAAGCCAACATTCCTCTTTTGATGCTGTGCTTGATCAGCTAGTTTTCGCCATGCACTTTTCCCCCCTGGTGAATGTAGTAGATAGCGTAACTAAGCTTTTTGCAGGATTCTGCATTCTACAGTCAGCCTTCAGGGATCCTAAGTTTAAGAGTAAGGAAACAGTAATTAAAAGTGATTAGGACAAGAAGCCTTGATACTAGGAAATGTGGACTCAATTGTCCTTGACACAGGCAGAACAAGGCAGCAGGTTTTGGTTTTGATTACAGCTTTACTTGGGATTTTAATAAACATGAGCCAGTATTCAAACTTTTAATATCCTGCTGCTTAACTATTTCCAAAAAGCAATCCAGCTCTTTTAAACAGTTCTTGTTTAAAAATTTTAATTTGTTTGGCTCTGTCTCTGCTTAGAGAAGTTGTAGCCTCATGGTAACTCTTTTATAAGTTCATTTCCAGAATCACAAGCAATTGTTTTTTTTTCAACTAAGTGTTTCCGCATGTGCCAAAAGTGTCAGGCTGACAGCTTTCCTGCACCATTTTATCTGGTTCCCACAGTAAGTATGAGAGACAAACACAGGAATGTGTCTAGTGCTGACTATGCCCATCAAGGATACAATGATACTTACAGCTCTTCCAGGAAGCGGAGATTGTGCACAGGGTTTGAGGGCAGCTTAGTAATGTTGTTCATACTGAGATCACTGTAGGGGAAAACAGACAGAGACTTAATACAGCATGCCACAACTGTGGCATCCAGCTGTTCATTCCACACATTTTTAAGTACTACATTAATAAAAATTAGTTCCTCTGCCAGAATTGATGAATCATTATCTAGTGAGCACGTTAAACATTCCTCCTTTGTACGAACACAGCTTTGTCAACCCAAATACAGGCTGTAGCATGTTCTTCATTTCCAGAGATTTTGGAATGTTTTATCACGCTCTATAAATCAGCTGGAACACTAAACAACACTTTTAGTTGACATAATTTTAATAAACCACTCTACTGTATTAAAATTTACTGGGAGTAGTAAAGCCAAACTACTATGATTTTTTTGTTGTTTTTGTAGCACTGTAGTACACTTGGTTTACTAAAGTAGACAGGCAAAAGCAAACACATACAAAGTATCTGCATCATCCTTAAAATTTCATGACTATGGAAACACTTTGCTTTTTCTGTACAGCCTGTTGCATGGTCATACTGCTTTGCCTTGCCTCACACAGGCACATCAGGTGTCCCCAAAACCCAACCTGACTTATATAAAACTATGTATTTTCAAATAATAACATTCCCTTTTTGAGTACTCTTTTGTTACAGGTACTCAAATTGCATTAAATAAGTGAAATGAACCATAAAACAAGGGTGTAATGTGATCCTGCTCTGTAGCACACTTCCTGGTGGGGTTCCACGGTAGTTCCTGGTACAGGAAACTACCAGCCATATCAGCTCTGTCAGAGCTCATTCAAGCTATGTTTTAGAGTAAATTTCATATTATACTCTTTTATTCTTTACATACTTTTTTGTTGTTTTCCATTGTCTCCCTCATGCCCCACAGTATCATTATAATTGCTCTTCATTAAGTACCAAGACTGTAAACAAATTGCATAATAAAATTCTGTGTGGAAGATACAACTTACACAGCTACATCTAAATTTCTGTAGATTCTTAAAATAAAACTAACAGTGACCTGCATATTATGCAAATGTTATACAGTAATTTAAAACTCTCCACAATTTAAACATATCTATGCATTTTTAGCAATGCTTATAGTTTCCAGCTACGTTGGGTATTATTTGGATAACTTTATTTCTTCCAGCTGTTGAGAGCTTACAAGGTAAATAAGTTATCTGTACTTTGGTGGGTAGGCATCCTATTCCTACTCCATCTAGTTCTTATTACTCACAGTCTGTTTCACATTACAGAATATATGCTTTTAGTCAGCATAGTTAATTTAGATGTTTGATCTTTTGGTGAATTTTAAAATGTATAATTTAAAAACATACTTCACATAGAGATTTTGAAGTAAAGGAAATGTGTTAATACTTTACAACAATTATCAAATCACTGTTGAGTAAGGTTTCTGCGTTCACTTCAAAATCAAAGTATAATTTGAGAAATGTGTACTTATTAAATTCATTTTTTACTGTAATACTTTATCACCTAATTCTTTCATACTGTTTAGCAGGTTATTGCCCTTTCACTTTGATAAAAGGCTCAAAGGGTTTATTCTGGCAAAGGAACAAAAACATGGATTTATTTGGCAAAAGAAAAACTCATCCAGGTAGTGAATTATATACTATTGAATATTAAGATAAACCAAATATTTTAACAAGATCATTTTGATTATGATATTTTCAACGGGTCTTAATGGGTTTTTGGAAACATGTCAAATCACATTTCAGACTTAAAAAGCCAGCCCTGGTGGAAGATGGGAATGATTTGTCTTCAGATATACATATATTTAGGGCATTCTACAAACCCAGCATTAGCCAGTGCTCTGGCTGACCAGAAAAACCTGAAGTCTGCTTTTCTAGCATATTAACTTCTGTTACTAGTAGGCAGTACTTGTCTGCTTGTATCACCCACAGGACCCCATGATGAACCAGTCAGAAGCAGTCTACTGACCAGACCCTAATATCTTAAGAGGATTAGAATAAGAGAAGGTGGCTTTCATTACATGCTTTGATGCTCAAGGAGAAAATGAACAATAAGTGCATTTTCCTTAATAACATCTTCAGACTCCAGAGGTGGATTTGCCAACACTGGACTGCTGTGTCCCAGTCTCCTTTTTGGAATCCACTCATGATGTGCTATACATCATATGATGGAGGAGAACATCTCCTTTTTCCCAGTGTACACCACAGCAACTTCTAAGTCTTTTTAAACCTACCAGTTAAATAATTTTCTTCTCTTTGATCAGTTACTTTTTTTTCCAGACAATTCCTATCTTGGAACATAACATACAAAGGCATTTTTGTGCAACAGAACTACCAAACATTATCTACGTACATTTCACAGAATCATGGAATTTTTTGAGTTGGAAAACACCTTTCAGATCATCCAATCCAACCATTAACCCAGCACTGCCAAGTTCATTATTAAACCATGTCCCTAAGTGCCACATCTACACATCTTCTAAATACTTCCAGGGATGGTGGAGAATAACAGAAATTATTTCCCAAACTTGCTCAATAATGTCTTTTTAAATTATCTTTTAACATACAAGCAACTAATACACAGGACATTCCAGTCTATGTTGGCAATGTGCTATTCTTGTAGCCATAAGGGTTTAAGAATAGAAGGCAGACTACGGGAGGGAGAGGTAATATATTTGATGAAGCTAAGCTGGTACAGTTGGAAAAACTGAGAAACTTTCAGGCATAAAAATCAAAACTCTCTACTTCTTCCAACTGTACCAGTTGGCTAAATATGTGACATTATTTATCCCTAAAAAAATACATATTCCTTACACTGGGAAAGCCGTAGTTTGTCTGTGCTTACAACTTTTAGATTCAGAATATTCTTTTGTTTCAGAAATATCATGGATGCATTTAATCAAAATTTGTTCACTGGAATGACTAAGGGAGAAAAGTGTCATAACCCAAAGCTACTTCTGAGGGGATGTTCAGGGAGGTGAGACAAACAAAAAGAGTTAATGCAATACAATCAGTCACTGGGTCTCATGTGAGTAATACTGCGAAATCTGGGCTTCTGGGCAGAAATTCCTCACAGTGCTCTAGAGACAAATAAAGGAGGTTCTCAGCATTTTGGTTTGCTAGCATTTTGAACCATGCTGCCAAGAAGACATGGCTAGGATGAGATTTACAGCCATTAGCAGGATCAAGCACAGCTAACAGCCAGAAAATTTTCAGCTAGCTGGTAAACTGTAGGGTTACATATTATAACTATGAAAACCAATAACAATTGCAGTGGGTATGTCTTACGTCCTGCACCTACAGTGGTTTCTTTACATCAAATGGGTTTTCTGATTTCTCCTTTCAGTGCTAGCCTGTCAAAATCAGCAATTTGCTTTCTCTAGGAAAGAGAAGGGGATGAAAGATGGTTTGCACATTAGCATTTCCAATGTAATGCTTAAAATATTAAAATCAAGGTACTGGATCTTTAATTCTTCAGTGGAATGGTTCTGATTTTGTATCAAATCTTTGCAGACTCTCACAAACTCCAGCAGTGAAACACTTAGAATTATTTGAATACTGAAAACCTTTAAATAACTCAGCATAACAGAACTACCCTTATCTCCCCGCATCACAGCACATGCAAACCCCACTGATGTCAGTAAGAGAAACATGGTAAGAGTATATCCTGAGTTTACAAATGCTCCTAGTACAGACAACCATTATACCAGATCCACCTTTGTGAAAACCACCATGAGCTGCCATATTGTACTGAAAAGGTAACGTTATTTTGAACAGTGAGATGAACACATTGTCCCTTAACCCATCAGCATTCCTGCAGCCTGTTTTCAGCTGCTCACTATAGAAGCAACATACCAGCAAATGAAACTTTCATCTTTTCAAAAGATAAGAAGTTTTGCTTCAGTGGCTGTATTGGCAACATGGCTCACTATAATGATGTCTTAATTATACTCTGTGCCAATCAATCACCAGGCAGTGTCTCTGGTGACTTGTGAAAAGAATCCTGTCTCTGACGAAATCTTTGAACACCAGAAAATATTGAAAAATGCACCATGCATCTATCTGTTTTTCTTGGTGAGCAGATGGGCAAATTCTGAGCATTTGAAAAACACCATGCACAAAGGCAAATATGACAAGTCTTTGTTCCCCCCAGTTTTATTGTCCATGCATATACATGCAGAAAAAACATCCAGTTACCATCTTAAAAGTGAGTAGCTCACAATGAATTCCAGAAAGCCAGTAAAACAAGTTAAGTGAACTAGTTCTTAACATATAAAGGATGAGTCTGCAGGCCACATTACTAACCTTTTATTAGCTGTTATTACAAGAGATGTTTCAGTGACTATTTGTCTTGGAAGAGCAGTTTTTTACATTATATTTATGTGTTTTAAAGGAGAACAAAAGTCTGTCTAGGGATACAGGCAAAACTTCTAGGCTAAATGTCTATTATACTGAATGGTACAAACTTGTCTACCCATTCCAGGTCTAATACAATAATCCAATATTAAAGACAATTAATTTTGTAGCCCTTTTTTTTAAACAGTTGAAACCTGTTTGATTTTTAGAAAATTATCAAGACTTATTATTAGGATTATTAATTTTGATTCTTCCAAGCTTGCCTTATCCCAACAAGATGTATTAACAATTGTTTTATATGAAAGTATTTGAAAGATAAAGCACTCTCATAAAACACTGACAACAGACTGAATGCAGTCCCTTAGTTCTTACCAGCCGAGAACAGTTTCTAAACTAAGACAATTTCCTTAATTCCTTCACAGCAAAAACTGACACTAGCTTACATGTAGTAATACAAAATAATGGAAACAGGTGAATTCTATTTCTGCTCTCCCCTTGCTCTGCTTATCTTTTTAACACAGCACTCCTGTTTCTAGTATTAATAGAATACTGGCTCCACTGTACAATGGAAGAATATGTTGGCTATTAACTGCATGCCATCTACTAATGCAAATGTTTCATTTTTCACGGAAAATACCTTCATCTGCTACAGCTACTTAAAGGAGATAAATCTATTTGCCCAACACTGTAATAATAGTTCCTATTTCTTACAAAGAAATTGCTATAAATGCTTTCGTTTGAGGGTCTCAATAAATAAACAGAATGATAATTACCATCATTCTGCAGAGACGAAAACAAGACACCTAATGGCTAAGTGACATGCTCATAGTCAAACAGATGTTTATACACCACTGAGGAAAAGGACACTGATGATGATGATTTGCCCAGCACCCTTTTTATTAGATCTCACTGTCCCACCGTGGTTGGACCAATTTGCACCAATTTACCAAAATACAATGCATAAACTGTCAATAGACTAAGAAAGAAATGACCATATTTTCATTTTAATGTTCCTAGATTACATTATCTTTTAAAGTCAACATGAGAATGGCTAGTCATGTATTTGCATGTTTGATACACCCATGCAGAGCAGCACAGGGCACAATACAGGCATTCATAAATAAGCATTTTAAGTCCTTTCTGACAATAAACCATAGCACTTCTTCTCATAACTAGCTTCAAACTCCATCTGTGATTCTCTGAAGGACCCTGTAGTAAACTATGATTAAGACGTGAATTTCCACAAAATTATTCACATTTGGAGAATATATCTTTGCATTTGAAAAAATCTCCTGCAAGAAGACGTAGTAGATTAGCGGGAAGAAGCAGTAGAGAGAGCTATTACATGTATTACACAGAGTATGAAATCTCATTACTGTATTCACAGTAAATAACAAGTGGAGATAGCATGGTTATTTCTGCACTTCTACATATTGATAACAACAAACATTAATATTAAGTAATTTAAAATCCATTATCCTATGTAATATTATTTGCAATAGCAAATTAACAGCAATGGATCCCATGCTACAGATTTTCATGGAATGGGCGTAAGGCTAAAAGAGGAGGGATTGTCACACACTTTTACAAAAAAATTCTGTTACTTGACATTGAAGCTCACTGGTTCTGGATACCCAACTCCTTTGTGTTAAAACATGCCCTGCAAAAAGCAAATTATGTTGAGGGGTCACGTGAGAACAGACCCTGCAGCGAGTCTGTGTGCCTGAGCACCTCACAGAGAGTTTTATGCCAGTAAATAGACAGTAGTCCCTCGGTCCCCTCACACCTTTCCTCAGCACCTCAGTGGTGCTTGCTCTGGCCATTGCAATTGTAAATAAATATATATGGTAAGGACCAAGCACCTTGAATTTAGGGAAACCTCAAAGGGGATCCAGTAAGGTCAGGAAGACTCTGTCTGCATCTCTTCTGTGCTGTTGTGTATTGGCACATGACATTGGATCCTGGCAAGCCTGGCTGATAGGTCACATCTGGATTCAACATAAAGTAACAAAAATGCTTTGGCCAGACTTTTGCACTCCCAACACCTGTCACTGAGTTCCTCTGATGACACAGACAGCAAAATTTGGCTTATTACTACAGAAGCTGTGTAAAAGAGTAATTTTAAACACCATGCATTATTCCTGAACATAGGTAATTCTGCCATATAAACAACCATCAAAGTCTTACTTATATCTAGACTGCAGAACATTTGTAAAGCAAACAGTACGTGCATGATTAATCTTTTCAGGAAACAATTTTGCCATTCAGTTTATCCAAGACTCCAGCAGAGGGAGCAGGGCAAAGCAAACAATTAGGGTCAAAAAAAGAAAGTAAAGATCAAAGATCAGATCAAACACACCCAGTGCTGAATTAATCTGACAAGTATATGACATTTTATTTTAGGTACAAAGATTCTGGCTCTCTGCTTTTTTTTTATACCAAATTCATGATGCTCAATAGATTAAGTTAACCATTTACTTTCAAAGCTGATTCAAGGCTGTTCATTTGAGGCTGAAGACTCAGTTTGCTAAGGAATAATTACCAGAGTAAGTTATAAAAATATTCCAACATGTCAATAATTTGATGTACTTAACCCACATATTAAAAAACTTAAATAACTAAAAGAGTATTTTATAATAGAGAAGCCAGCAGAAGCAATTAAAAGAGGACTGAATGGAATTCCTCTTCCACCCATGCCCACAGATTGCATTAGTATATTTTTACTTTGTGAGTTACTGTTTCTGCTGTACTAGTTCAAACATATTATATGAGTACTGCATACATGACTAATCTTGTTTAAATACTGAAACTATATACAATAGGAAAATAATATCAGTTGTTATTGTAATTTTTGAAGACAACTACCAGCATGTTTGTTGTTTTTTTCATTACCTGTTTGTTTATCAAGTACTGTTTATCTTATTTTTATGAAAAACAGCACAATTTAATTGACAAAAGGTATTTATTAGATGTGACCAAGTCTGGGAAAAAGAAACCCTTGGTTTCAGAATATTTTCTGCCACTCCAGTCCTTGCTTATTTTTACAACTATTTGCTACGTAAATGACAAAAGTACTTTTTTTTTCACCTGAATGACTGGACATATTCATTCATTTTAAAAGCTGGGGGGTCCAATTTTCTTCTAATTCCCTGTCTATAATATCATCCCTATGAGTTCAATGAGGCTGTTCCTAAGTTATGGTTATTTATATGACAGGAGAGCATGCACAAAAAGCACAGCATAATTTGTTTATTGACATGCTACACCTTGTCTACAGCAGAAACAAATTAAAAATATATCTGAGTGTAAACAAAGATTCAAAATATAACCTTAAAGTTATAAAGTACAAATTTCTACTTTAAGTACTATGGGTCACACAGTCAGTTGTTCTGAATATCTAACAATAAATTATGTTTAGCACAGATTATATGTTACACAAACGAGTTTTAAAACTCATCTTCACCAAAATACCCAAGATTACTTCAGTGAGGCTCCTGAGGGTGAAAATTAACCATGACTAGCCTGATTTCATTCATAACAAGATACAGTGTAAGTAATTTATTTTGTGCATCTTAATTTACCTCAACTCAATTCCACACCATGGATTTGAAGAATGTAAACCCAAACAACTTTGAGAGCGTCTGCGACAACCACATTTCAACAGTGATGGTGTAAGCGTGATAATCTGAAATTCTGTGCACAACAGACCTGTATTTGGGGCAGGAAATATATATCCTACATTGCACAGTGCAAAGGTCCCTGAGGTATAGATGAGTGAGCTGAATCCGGAGCTGGAAGATACATGACCATGTTAGGTGCCCTCAGAGAGACTAATTATCCCAGGCACAGCAGGATGATGCTATGACTGCTCCAATTTCACAACACAGGGTCTCTGCGCAATGCTGCTTGGTGTGACATAATGTAGCAGGTGTCATGAGTATATACAGTTGGTATTCCCAAAATAATTCACTGCAAAATACATATGCTCTGGGTGAAATTCTGGCTTGGTAAAGGAGATGGTAAAATGCAAGTCAGCCAAGACAAGAGTTCACCCCTTTGATCTCAACTGATTTTTTTTTTTGGTCAGATGATTTAGCAGTAAAAAGCTGGTAAGTTTCTTCACTACTCTTATCCTGTAACTTTCCATCTTCCTACGCATTGGTGCTGAATCATAGACTTAGAATGATAGAACTGTTTAGGCTGGAAAAGACCATTTATGTTATCATGTCCAATCATTTTAGTAGAGCACTGCCACTTCTGCTTTTATTACCTTCTTGAACAGTAATTGAAGAGTTTCAGCGAAGACAATATTGCTATGCTACATTACACCTACCAGAGTTCTACTCTGAAGTACTAATTTGATCATATTTCTGCTGTTGCTTAGCTGAAATAATTATTTACATAATCTTCTCTTTATTGCTTGGACAACCCAATGGATGTCATATTATCAACACACTCAGTCTCACTCAATGTTGCTACCAAAAGAATTTCTCCTGATCTCCCTGCTAATCCAGAATTGCTCATTCCTTGTGAGGATGCTGTTGAACCAGAGTTGGCAACTGATAGGTATTAAAAAAAAAAAATCCAGCAGGAAAAAAAAATGGTTTTAATCTGAATAAATTCCCTAAATTAGTTCACTGCATTGGTGTTTGTGCCTCCACGAGCCCAAATACAGAGGAGAAACACATAAGAAAGGTGAAGCAGAACTGGTCTATTTCAGTTGGCAGTTTTGGCTTGGACTAATGTAGGCTGCTCTTATACCTAGGATGTAAATATTGTAAACATTCTTCAGATATAGGAAGTTGCGGATTTTTATAGGGACATCTTCCCTTTATGTCTGACAGTGCTTGAAACACAATAAGCCTCCAGATGTGCCAGCTCCTGGCTGGCTGTCAGCCTCTTCCAACACTTTGTGCAGAGCTCAGAGGAATGACAAAGCTGTTAGTTCTTTCCCTGACAGACTGAACACCTTAATTTCTGCAATAGTATGTGCCAAGAAATACGTAGCTTGATTCTTACAAAGATAATGTACTTGAAAACACTGTATTTCTCCATCAGGTAATGATTTCTTTTTTCTTAAGTAATCAAAACTCACTTTCATCATGAGATACCTTCACATGCACTGGTACAAAACTGTCTTAATATACATAAATACCAGGTCCTAAATCTTATACTGCCATCACTTATACCCAGTCTCCACATGTTTTCTTTGCTTGTAACGGATCAACTGCCCTTTATATAGGCAGACTACTGAAATACCTGAGCTAGCTTTAAACAATTCAGGTCAAGGAGCAGGGCTGAGATGCTCTCAGTCACCCTATGAAGGGGAAATCACCAGTAGGGAGACCTCCTGTGTTGTATTGGGCTGACACGTATTTTTCATGTACCAGCAAAATCATCAGCAAAAAGAGCTGCACTATTTCTAGTATAAATATGTCTTCTCTTTCAAGAAACTATGTCCTTTCAGAACTTAAACTAATGGGATCAAAGCTGTACAATTAATATGTGGAGACAAAATACTTCAGAACTATTTCCACGAAGCTCAGCTGGGCTGAGAATGAGCCAAAATTTAGTAGGAGTAGAGGCAGCACTCTGCCCAGAAAAAAAAAAGATCCCTGTTTCCTTCCTTTTATTCACAGAGTTTACATTGTCCACTGTTTGGCAACCTCATTTGGAGGCCAATAACCCACACTTCTTGTGATTGTTATGATGATCAACAAAAAATCTCTTCATGGCAAGCATTAACCGGCACTGTTCAGCCAAATCCACTGCTCTGTCTCTAGTTCAGGCTTCAAATATGAGTTTTGGATCTTCCTGGAGACAATATTGAACAATATCACAAAACATCAGCAGCCAAAACAAACCTTTCCCAAATATAAACTGTTGCTGCCAACCCTACTGCACCTGCATGCACATGTGAAATAGTGTGTCCTTACACTCCACCTGTCTGGTCTGCCTGTTTTGCTCACAAAATGAACTTTCAAGATCTCTTTTATTTAGCTATTCCAACTGTTATAAAAATGTCGGAAACAATCAGTTGCAGTATTATTTACATGTCTTAAAACCTCTATTACAGCAAGTCAATGTCAGCACGAGAGGAGTGCCTGGGGGTAAACACCTGGCTCCACTGATGCTGGTAGCAAAACTCCCAGTGACTCCCATGGGTGGAGAACATCATCCCAGACCTATGAGTTCTTAATGCCATGTTCTACCCAATAGGCAGTATTTCAGAGTTGTGGAAATTACACAAGAGCACATTGGCTTGCCAACAGTAGTGCATGTAGTACTGATAGATTCCTGGGAAGATTTCTACGTATTTTTTTCAGTCCTTTTATAATTTCTAAAATCTGCTGAGTTAAAGGCAGGATATCATGTAGGTCACTAAGGAGAGGAAAGAGTGACATTTTCTGCTGTTACAGTCTTTCTTTGTTTTCTGTTTGGTTGTCATGCCTGCTCCAATTTTTTTGGTACTTTTCATTCCTGGTGTTTTTTCAAAGTGATGAGCTGATTCTACTAATTTTTCCTTCCTCACCCTCTCTTTTCCATAGCCTCTGCTCCATTTTTCTTTAACATCAAGTTAAGGTTTCCAGTCAGCTCCATCAGAAAACCAGAAGGATTACTCAGAATAATGTACATTGTGATGGAGTGAGAGACTGAAATGTTAATGGTTAATGGCTCAAACAAATGGCCATTTAGAAAAGCAGTGAGTGCTTTGCTGACATTGTGCAAGGGAACAGCCCAGGTGCAGAGGGTGTGAGCTCCAGAAAATGACCACCTGAAATTAACCTTTGTTTAGCAAGAAACTGGGATTTGATCCAGGTAAGGAAACAGGCTGGTAAGAAACAGATCCTGAGATGTGGGATAGTGCTTTTTATCATGCCAGTGTCCTACATTACATAACTGGCTCAGGTGTAAAACTCCCCTCTGGGGGAGGTACTGGGACATTCCCAGGTAGGTCTGAAGGTGTTAATCTCTTCTGATGGGGCATAATTGGCTCAACTACTCTAATGAGAGGCAGCTGTCATGTCTTGGAAAATGTCATAAGCCATCAAAGACCCCAAAGCACCCCCAGATTAATTTCTAGGTCCTTCCACCAGAATACTGCACATGATGCAGTGTTGCATCAGACAGTGTAAAATTCCCCCTAGAGGAGATACCTGGGCATTCCCACCTGAACCTCAGCATATGTTAACCCACCAACCTTTGTTTTTTGTGAGCTTCCCCCACACCTGGCAGATCAAAACTGCGACCATCACTTGTATCAGCAGACATCTAAATTGCAACAGTCAAGTCTTGTCACTGGATCCACAAGTGGTAATATCTTTCTACTCTTATCCTTTCTTTCTCTCTTTCTTCTTCTAACTTCTTCTCAAAAGATACTGTAAGTCAGACAAAAAAAATTCCAGTCAATGACTTGTAAGTGCCTTGCTATGTCGGGTTAAGTAAAGTTGCCTAAGTCCCATTTAAAATTTGCCAAGTGCCTTATTCTACCTTAATGTTCAAAAGTTTGCAAGCAAAAGTTTGTTGCTGAACCACCTAAGAATTTTGTTGTTTCTCCCATGCACCATCCAGAGGGAATTGTTAAACAACATTCCCCTAAGCCTGTGGAGCAGAGTGGAGTGTAACAGATGGTTCTTTCTGGGTGAAGATGCACCATCCTTTTTTTAAGAACTAGAAGACCTAGACAAGACTAGTCTGGGAGTTCTCTTATAGGCTTCATTTGCTCTGTTATTGCTGATCTTCTGCCCCAGATGGTGGCAAAATGGATGCCAGCATGAAAATGGTGCACATAGAAATGAAATGGGGGACAGAAGTCAACGCATTCACTAAGCAGAAGCAGGTCTTCTGTTGAGAGGAATTGTCCTATTTTCCACATTCTGCAGGATTCAGTCAGCCTTCCTTTCCCTTCATGAGGTGTTTGGAGTTGGTGGGATGCACAATGTGTTCTTCTTCACACCACACTCTGGGTATAAAGAGACTACAGCAGCCCACATCCTGGCTTTGTCCTCCCATCCCATGTGGGGAGTGATGTGAAGACTACAGGTGAAGGATGCCCCCTCAGTCATGGCCTTGGCATCTGAATCTCAACTTTCAGATACTTGTGACAGACTGAAGAAGGCAAACCCACATGGTTTTACATAAATAAATACTGTTGCTATTAAAAGGACCACAGAGGGGATTTTGTGGGCATTTGTTCAGACAGAAAACCAGAAATCTCTCAGGAACTTCATGAATAAAGCCCCAGTATATCCTTGCATAATCCGTGAGAGATTCCAGAAATCCCTTTTTCCAGAACTGTGCAGCAGGTTCTGCCACTTTTTCATTTGTACAATTTTATTAAACTCTTCAGAATTTTCATCTTGAGTCCTGCTGATTCAGAACAGCATGGGCAAAAGCAAAGACTTCAAGCCATTATGATCTAAAATTAAAACCGCTTTAACTAAAACATGATCATCTAAGGTTCATCATCCCTTCTTCCTAACCGAATACCATAATGGACATTTTTTAATAAAAGCATATGGTTTAAAAATGAGTTTTTAAATAACCAAAGAAAAGAAATAACATAGAAACAGGTTTTAAAATGTCTGTTGAAAAAAAGACATTATTAAAAAAAATTAAACTCAGGTGATTTGTCTTGCCACATGTATAATGTACGAAGTTCCTTTTCTTTGAAAGCCAGTGTTAGAGAAGGAAATGGTGGCATCCTTAACAAATGCTATAGGGCAGAGAGTCTTACCTGGGCAATTTTTCAATTCACTAAAATTTTCAAACTCGTATTTCGCCATTTCCAGTTCCCATATTAAAAATCTATTAGCAGAGAGCCCATTGAAAAACTGACCATGAGCACAAGCGACCTTTTCTGGAAACACTTCTATTCGGTTCTCATGCCTGAACAAAAGCAGATTGGCACATTCAGTTATATACAAACGCCTTTCAAAGGGGCCACCCCCCCCTTTCCCATAGCCACGCGTTTCAGGGCTCTATATGCTGAAGGAAGCCAGTGAAAGGTTTGAAGGGGTGGGGAGACCAAGGCCTTCCACCGAGATCCTTCAAAGTCCTTCTCCTCTATAGTGGGAGGATTTCCCTCTAAATCCCCTTCAATAGCATATTGATGGCTTTGAAAGCTTAAATGGCATTTGTCAACCATCAGTAAATCTTGAAAACTGTTTCTGCAAATAGCCCAACTCCAAGTCTCAGATTTTCTCATTAATCTGTACATAAGGCCACTGAAGACTTTTTCAGAGCCTAGATAATGCCTGGATTAAAAGGTCCATTCAGAAGGGAAAACTTTAGCATTCACCTTGTGTACATAGCCATTTCACCAGTGGTATTCATGGGTTGTTATTTCAACTCTGCATTTGTCCTGCAAACAAGACATTTTGCCACAAAGACTTGGTAGAGACATTCTTCAGTGAATTACTGAAACCTAGCCCCACTATTTGTCATGGTTTGTTATTTTTATCAAGTGTAATCAGTTCAAACAGAAACCCTAGACTGACAACTTTACAATTATGTTACTATTTTAAGACTGGAAGGTATGTTTCTTCTAATTCAACAATGAAACTGATTAAAGCACAACCTGATTGCTTTATCCAATGAAGCAGTCTAAAATTTCCCTTAATCAGATATCTGAAGATTTTTGGGGTTTTTTATATAGAAAATACAGACAAGAAATTGAGATAAATCCTTATTCAACATTTTAAATTTATGATATTTTAAAAAAAATTATGTATTTACAAGGCTTAATTATTTCTAATATGTTACATACTGTTTTGTGTTTGTCTTTGAGGACAATACAGTTTTAATTTACCTTTCCCCAAATAAAGTTTGCTAGTCAAATTTTTCAATATTAAAAGTAAAAAAAATTCAGACCCCTGTCAGATTTCCCCCAGTCCAGACAGATCTCATTGTTTGAACAAATTGACCTTTCCACCATATTGGAAAACTTAGTATGAATGTCAAGGACACATAGCCTGGGGATCAACCAAGCTCACTGGACAGCCCTTACCAGGATACACACAGATCATCCTTCCCTCTAGCACTTTTGAAAGCATAGCTTAGAAGGGAGAAGCTTAGGGAGAAGCTTAGTCAAGGATTTGTATGTGAAATCACATGAACTGTGGTTGAAGGCCACATCTGGCATCTGCCTCTTTCATTTGGTTTATTATCCACTTATGTAGACATCTGTAGAAGCCTAGAACACTAGGGGATAATGTCTGTGTTTCAAACACCAACAGCTGGATGGTCATGGAGTCAATCAAGGATTATTGGCAAGAACAAGCTGTGAGGAAGAACAGGATGTGGCTGGAGAAGGGATCCATACAGAAGTAGAACAGCACTTTTGTGGGACAAGTGTCTTTGTTCTGGCTCCAGGAGATAACCACAACACAGCACAGTGCAGGCACAGGAATGAGGTCAAGGAGCAGGCATGGATTGTCAACCAAAGGCTGACCCAGTAGGGGAATCACCAAAGTCCCCTGAAGGTCTCTGACCCACTTCTAGAAAGGTCTAAGAGAACATACTGTACATGATAACTAATTTGCACAGAAAGCAAGAAACCTAGCCCTAGGATAGGGAAACTTATCTACAAAATATACCTCCATAAAGCCTGGGCAGTGACTCCAGCACTCTTGACACCCCATCAGCTTGACTGACACCGGAGCTAGGTCCTGGTTTCACTCTACCCCTTATTCAAAATCAACTGCCCTGAGGACTGTACTATAAGATAAAAGACTATATACCAATTTCAATGCCAAGAGTATAATTTACTAATAAAACTTTGTAAGTTTTTGCAGACCCTCTGGCTTTTGTCGTTCCTTTTCAACCATGGGCACCTATGGAGTACTCCCTTCCCCTCGGGGGTAGGACATCACAACATCCCACACTTCTTTTGCTATCAATGGGAGAAACCTCATAACTTAAATTTGACAACTCTCGGTATCTTGGATATGGTATAGCAGATCATTCACGCTCAGCCCAACTCACTGTAAAGCTTATACAAAACCTGTCACACAAATTTAAAAAGAAGGTGTCTTCTACTCCAAATCTCCCTCCTCAGCCAGGTTACTGTGTGTCTTTAAGATTTCTAGGGGAGCTATGCCATGGCTCAGGGCTGACTAAAAGTAGACTAAACTGCCAGATTTTTTTAGCTGTGGGTCATCACTTCCTGAGATTACTTGCTTGGCATCAAACCAGTGCTGTTCACACAGTAGAGGACACACTTCCTGTAGAGCCCATATCATATGTATCCCATGGAGACACCTCAGATAACCTGGAGTTTCTTAAATGGCATAAGGCAAGTATGGGTGAGCAACTAAATTAGAAGACAAAATGTATGCACAATATTAATACTAGCAGCAGTGCAAGGAAATCAGATGAAGAAATCTGATTCCTTATCTGCACCAATACAAGTTTTCCGACATCAGAAGCATACTGTAATGCCTGGTTGGTTATTCAAGCTTTTCTTTTAGTGAAAGAAACTAGTTTTCTTTACATGGAAAAGTAAGAAGCTGTCTTTACTTTTGTCAGTATATGTCAGGACTTGTGACTTGATTGTTGGGCTTTCTTTTATAAAATATAAATAGGCAAATCTTCCTCGAAATACAGAAAACTTAGTAAGGAGGACTTAATAAAAATCAGTAAAACCCTAATGAAAGTGAATGCAATTTAGGCTGTAACAACAATTAAAAAACTTCTGAAATCTTTCATCTCTGTAAATCAGTATGTGTTTCCTGAAAGTAGAGCTTAGAGAGCCCAGTTTCATGTGGGTTTCAATCTTGTAGTCAGACTCCTCTAACTCAATGAGGTGGAACAAGTTCCTCTCCCATGCAGTTTCTTAGGTGTCTCCAGATAAAAACCATCCTTTTTGGTAAGGTTAGTGCTCAGGTAAGGTCAGGCTCAGTGCTTTCTGATGGTTTCCATATGGCTCAGAACAAGGGCAGAACTTACATGTATCTTCCTAAAAAATTCTACATGGATCTGACTTCATACATGTGTTGAACTCTTTGGGACTAGAAATGAGTGATATCACAAAATTGTGAAACTTGTAAAACTGATTTTCTGCACCCTTTTGACAATTGTGTATTTCCATATTACCATAAGAACGTGGTAATACCCCAGCCTGATAATAATAATGAACAGAACACTATGGAAGAAGGACAACATTCATAATTAGGGTCAGTGTTTTCCTTGTGTAAGAATTACAGATCATCCTATTTCCTCATGGTTTTCATTTGAAAAAACTCTAAGGATTTAGGAAACTCATTTCTGTGCAACTCAAAAACAGGCACATAAGCAATCTCCAGTCCTTCCCCAGATTTTTGAATAACAGCTGGAGGAATCTAAACTCTAGCTCACACCCTACAGAAAAAGTGATGTAATTCAAAAGTCTGAGACAGAATTGCTGTCTTTTCTTGAGAGGGCCAGAGGATCGACTTCTGCCCACCCATATGCAAGAAGGATGCTTATTGCCAACAGGTGGGGGGCATTAAGTGCTTGCTGTCTTTTCACTCCTGCACTTTTTGTACAGCAATATTTAATTATGCAATACTTTCCAAAGAACAACATAAAGAGTTAACTGCTAAGTAGGAGCTGAGGAGACTGTAGAGTGGGAGACAAACTAATTTTGCTGTGGCACTAACCAATGAAATAAGGACATACAGAAAATATAGGTTTGAATATCAAATCAATGCTTTATCTATGAGGTGGTGCTGCCTCCTTAAGCAAAATGAATAAATATTCCCAGGCTAAACACAACTCTCACTGATATTTCAATGAATGCTGCTTCTTTTTTTATAACTCTTATATCAGTTTTTATGTTTTTTACCATGTTCTCACATTCAAACTT
The DNA here is from genome assembly GCF_008360975.1 of Lichenostomus cassidix. Lineage (NCBI taxonomy): Eukaryota > Metazoa > Chordata > Aves > Passeriformes > Meliphagidae > Lichenostomus > Lichenostomus cassidix. The sequence goes on along the minus strand of NC_139480.1, from coordinate 34,734,140 downwards.
ATATAGCTTTTGCCATTAAATGGGCTGGAATACAAACAGTGCAGATGATCGCAATGTCAACATACTTTAGGATACAGAAAGACACTGAAACATTTGTTATATACTTCAGTTTAAGACTGCTATCATACAGGAACATAGATTTTTTTTCCCCCTCCAAATACAATTCAATGCATCTTGCTGGCAGGGGAATTTAATTTTCCAAACTCAGTCTTTAAAGAATATTATTTTTTTAATAGGAGCGTCTTTGAGATAGAACACATGTCCCTCTTTCTCTATCCACACCATAAAATGTTTTTCCCATTCATCACAAATAACTGCTTTTTTTTTTTCCTATGAAAGTTTTTATAGAACCTGCCTCCCTATTTTAGCTGTCCCTGACACAGTGGATCCAAAATCCCAATTATAGTTGTGGACTGTAACACAACTGTAACATAAATGTTAAATAGAGTTCTTAAGCTTATCTGACTTTTTAAGTAAAACTTTCAAAGAGGTAAGTGGACAGAATTATTAAGCAAGCTGGTTGTAACTGCCTGTTGAAGTACTCAATTCTTATAAAGATGAGGAAACGTAGGAGAAGACAGATATTAAAAATGAGGTATTCTGCAACCTATGGAATGTAGTAAGGTCCAAATGAGTAGTTTGCTTGGATAAAGCTGGCATTCCATAATGTCTGCATATTAAAGGTTTTACAGTGAAACTTAGCATTTTGCAAGACATCTTGATTTATACAGAGGTAGAATGCCCAAAGCCAAGGAGGAGTGACAGTTCCCAGAAAACTCAGCTGAGGCATAGGCATACCACACCATAGCACGTGTGTCAGGCTAATAGTCACAGTTCAGGCCCACAGAAACACACAACTGTTACATACTAGAATCAGGAGATCAGGATACGCAGTAATTTGGCTTTGGCTATGGCTAGAGTTTTTGATTTCCCTATTATGACCTTAGAAACCCTCATCTTGAAGCCTTATGGTGGCAGCAGATCCAGACGTTAATTAACCACTGAATTATTCAAATGCAAATGTGGAAAAAGATATTAAAATGTCTTGTAAAATCAAACAGCATCCTCACAGAATTGCAGACATACTGTTTACATAGGATATGCTTTTTCCATAAAAGAGAACAGAAGCTAAATATACTAAAACTCATGTGAAATTAGTCTTCAGAAACATTTAGCTGTGTAACATTATAGATCACGGTGAACAAAGATATCCCAGCCCAAAAAAGCACCTTAATCAGGGCCTCTCTCCTGTGGCACCATCCTATTTTCAATTAACAATGCTTTCAGATGAGCCGAAAAGGGGTACTTTGCTCCCACCATTACAATTTCTGCTATTCTTTTCTTTACCCTTTACAAAAGCATGAAAGCATTGGATTGCTAATTACTTTTATCTAGCCTATAGGAAAATTAGTTTATCTTCCTGATCAAAGCAAATTAGGCAGATCATGGCTGATTAGAATGCAACAGTAAAATCTCCATACTTTCTATTCCACCCCCTTTTCTCTCAGAAATAGGGCCTGTGTCAAATATGTAGGTATTTCCCACGGCCAGTCTGGACTCGGTTTCCAACGGGCTCTGGGGCTGGGACAATGGTTCTTACACAGACACTGAAGTTCTTTAGTTCAGTCATTGTGCAAGGAAAGAACTGGTAACCCCTTAGCTAGCATTTGATGAAACATCTAGATTTACATATTTCCCTAATTGCATTTCTTGAATGTGAGTGAGATTTATCTGACCAGAGTTAAATGCCTCCTTTATTACACTACTAAAAATACAAACCTATGCTCTCCAGGCAGAGTTGCACTTGGTTCTAATCCCAGCATTAAAACGTTATTTTCCTTTACACTGGGACAAAGCAATGTCTACCTTTACTTCTCAAAGCACAATCTAAAGAAGGCTTGACTGCTTGCTTCCAAGGTGGCTGCTGCATTACATTGCAAAACTGAATACCATTACTCCTCAGTAACTGCATTTTTTATCAGTCCAGTATTTTACCCTTCACTTTTTACCCTTCATAACTCATTCCCCTCCAATTTGTGTTCTATGGCTTTAATAGATGAAAGCCAAGCTATACTGCTACTTTATTTATAACCAATTACTATAAATTAACAGTAAATCTCACATTTAGCTCCATTTAAACATCACTATGCAGCTGCCCATTTGAAAATAAAATGGTTGCCTTCTTTCACTTCAGTGGGCACAATACAAAACATCCATTGAGCTTTTCCTTTATTGCAGCTGCCAATGCCCAGCCGACTTTTAACAAACCAACCAAGTGGAATAACAATGCAGCTGCAACATTTTATGGTATTTCTGTTAGTTCTCTTTTGAGACTGAAGGTGTTAATTAGGAATCAAAGAATACAACCCAGCCAGCTTTCTTTCACAAACTATACTCTGGCCATTGCAGTTTTCAGAAAGAAAATAAATCTAATAAAGGGACAAAAATGTTGTTTGTCACACCAGTAACGTGTATTTAAGATCCTTTGATCACAAGCTTTTTATGTAGTCTTGTCAGACAGGCTGAAAATATTTTTTCCTCTCTTTTCTCCTTTCTTCAGGCTTTTCTGAATACTGATTTTAGGATTGTCTGGAAAGGTGAAAAACATTATAGAAACTGGAATTCTTGATGGGTTAAAATGGGTTTGCTGAGCAAGCCAGCTTTAGATCAAATAAAAAGAAATTGCTCACTTTTCTGATTCAAATGCAAGTTATTTTGAAATACAAAATGATCTGTTCCTGCAACAGAGTTTAGTAATTATGTGTATCATTTAATATTTGAAGCATTTAAATATATGCAGCTGTTTTAATATCAGTACATTAATCGTTTTGTGGAATCTCATTTTAAACCCCAAAATGTTCCAAAATATCTGCAACATAGACATATTCGAGTGTACCATGCAATATAGATTCGAAATTTTAGTAACACTTATTAACCATAATCATGTTAGATATATTCAAAGGTAGCAGCATGAGTCACTATCTTTAATCTTTAGACAAAGTTAAAAGCTTAAAATAGGTTTATGAAGTTAGCACAACTGAGAATTAGTCAAGCTTGCTAGCTTACCCAGCAAGAGCTTTCACTGTTAAATACACAGATCATGCCAAAATCCATTAATCCTGCCAGGAATGGCAGAAAGAAGATCTGGTTGTTGATTTAATGGTAATGAATTGAACAGGCTTTTAAGGCTACCTGCAGGGTTTGCTAAACTGTAAAATGAAGTAAATTTTAATACACACTTTTTACAGAAGTATATACAAGTCTTCTTTGCCTCAAACACTACATAAGAGAAGCAAGAGTCTAAAATACAGCTCTACTTACCTGGTTATACATTTAATACAGTTTCTTGTGATGTTAAGTATATATAGAAGGTGATTCTAAAATATATCTAAGGGTTTATTAAGGATTAATATATGGTAATCCAGAAATACAGAACTGCCTTGAAAATGTTAAAATACAAATCTTAGCAACAAAAAGAAGTTCTGATGAATGCTGCCATGATGTTTGTCTCATGTAAAGTGCAGTCTCTGGCTACTGTAAGAGACACACAATGAGGTGATTCAGTTATAAAGGCATATTTTCTTTAGTGCCCCAAGTGTAATCTTTCTTACATTCCTGAATTTTAGAAAAGCAAAATATAAATTAGGAAGATTTAGGTTTTTTTTTAATGCAAACATGTTTGCCCTTTTTTATTTTTTGTAAAGGGATAATGAGAGATGATAAGCTATTGCGATTGTTGTATTTTTATCTGTTTTACTTTTTGAGCATTGGTTGTGAATGCAGAATTTGGATTGATTTTCACAGCAATGGCAGCTGGAAGACAGAAGAGAATATTCTCTTTTTGAATATTGAATATGGTAAAACCAGCAAATATATTTGAAATCAGTTGCTGCAATCACTTCTTACAATGCTTTTGTTCTGTTATTGTATTATAATAGTGCTATGGTATCCAAAGGAATGAAATTATTTTTGTAGCAAGATATCAAGCATATGTACACAAGCCATACTTCTTTCCATAGGGTTAATAATTATTATCTATGTTAAAAATTCGTTCTGGGTGATCTATTTCCTGGTTATTCCAGAGCAAGGTGACATTTTCAACTGCAAGGTCCTATCAGATGAATCTTTCACTTTATTGGACATGGCCTCGCATGGTCTATAGGCTAATGACACATATATCTGGGGTGAAGCTTGCCATTAGGCAGGCAAAAATGTTTTACCCATGGGTATCTCAATATGGAATAAAGAGGATTTCTTCCCCCTAATTTTTGGAAAAGTTTTTTCCCCAGTCATTATTTTGAAATTATCCGTGTGTATATGTTTATATATGAAATTTGGAGTGTATACTTCACATTTACTAGACTCACAAATTCAAGAACTGTAACTTACAGGGCTATGTCTGTGTGAAAATTTTTCTCTGGGTTGACTACTAAATTGAAGAACTGTAAATGAACTCAGATTCTCTGAGAATCTTAAGCTGCTCAGATTTGCTGAATTCTAGATTCATCTGGAATACTCTGAAGAATTCATACTGTGTCTGTTATAAGCATCTCCAATGACATTTTTGCAAAATATTGTTTAACAACTATACCAAATCAACGAAGGCAAAAGACTTTTGCTAATGAGCACATAACTACAACTAAATCAAATATAAGAAAATCCCACCCGTACGGTTTTCTGTAGGGTCATTTTTGCTTAGGAATCCACAATGGCACTTGAAAAGTTTTCTGATCCCCTTCATCTGCTCATTGAACTCCCAATCAGTTGTCCCTGTCCCTTCAGCTCTGCTGGTTCAGCTGTTTCTCTGGCTACATTCTAAGCACACCAGTGGAATGAGATGCATACTTTTCAACCAGAAATGTGTTTCTTTTTAAACTAGATTAATTCACAGAACTGTTTAGGAACACAGTCCAACAAACAGCTGAGTCAGCACAGCTGAAAGAGATGCAGCCTCGAGCAGGAAGGTGGGAACAACTGGCTCCAAGGGGATTGCATAGCCAATATGAACATCTAAACCTATCTCTGTTTCAGAGGGACTCCCAACATGGAACCACATTTTTTCTTGAGTTTCCTATTCCAACTCCAATCTTCCAGAAAATTTTGATCACTTCTTCCAGTTCTGTGAATTCAGAAACTTAACTAGCAAAGACAAGGAACCTCTACACAGGGAATTCTGCTGCAGAAAACAAGTTCTTTTCCCAGTGCCCTGCCCTCCTAAGCAAAACCATCAATTGTGCTTGAGCCAGGACTCTCAGGAGTCAGCACACATGCTGGCACCTTGGAAGCTCACTTTTGGTGGTCTACTTTTTTTAAGTTGTTTTTCCTCACAGATCTAGCCAGTCCTAAATCTGTTTCTTTTCACAGCTTGGAGAAAGAGCCCATTTTGGTTTCTTCTGCTTTTGAATCATGAAATTCTGTGCTTGTGGGACCAAAAGTGAAAGTGTATAGATTAAACATATCAGAAAATAAAGAATACAAATCAAGCTTTTCTTGCCCTCTTTCTCGTATCTTTCACTAAACCACTAAAGTAAGATTTCTTTACATACCCTCAAGTACAATCTTTGGACTGAACCCTACATGCCCACATCATCATTCTGTTGTTCTTTCAGGCAGAGTAATTAGAGCAAAGAACAAATTGGCTCTCAAAGGTAGCTTCTGCAATGGTGGCAATAATTTTGATTACTCTGTATTTTTTTCACATTGGTAAGTAAATAATTTTTAAAAAAATTGTATTTGCTGGACAGTCCCTATTTATTTTGAGAACATTCATTTAAAGGAATTTAAAAAAAGAAAAACAACTTACCATAAGAGCATGCAACAAAATAAGTATTTTAAGGCTCAAACATAAGCCAAGAAGCTCTTTCCCAGCCTGTATGCAAGCACACACAATATCTCTATGCATTGTATCAAGTGCAACTTAGAAAAGAAATAGTCTTCTTTATCTTATTGGGTAACATCTGAAAAAAAAGAGACCTGTAATTCAGATTCAATAGCTACAAAAATCTTAGGAAAAGTCTCTTCCTAGATCTGGAATAGTAATCTGAGAAGCTTGAGAAAGCTTTGTTTTTCCAGTGTAAGGCATTAAAGATGGTAAGGATAAAGGTCTTAAAGGCTGTGTAGGCACTTAGAGATGCAGATGACAAACACAGACACACTGGGAAGGGACCAGGCACTGAGCAGAAGATACAGAAGTAATTGTCTCCATGGCTGATGTCACCTCAGTCACAGCACAATCTGTCTTTCCTTCCAGACATAAACCAGTTGGTCAACAGCTGTATCCAAAATAACGTCACTGCCAGACTCCCATGAACACAGGACATCTTGGTATCCAAGGAAAAAAATAATGTACAGCAGGGCAGTATTTCTACTTTGACAGAATGAAGGATTCAGACACTGAGAAAAAATACACTAATTTTTACATCTTAACATACTTAATACTTAAAAGGTAGGACTTAAAGGGTGTGTGGAGGTGCTGCATTCTAGAGAAGCACCGCAGCTGAAATTGTTAGCCTGAAGATGCACACATTGGCATTAGTCTACACTTGTTTACATCTCCAGAAAACATAGTATGTATAATAAATCAAATAATTTTACTGGTGAGCTTTACTTAGAACTAGCAAAGCTTGTAGTTATATTGTCATGTCTTCTGCATGTGAAAGTTTAAGAACATAGATGTATTTTTTTTCTTTAAGGTCCAAGAAATGCCAATGATTTGAACTACTGAACAAAACTTATAGTTCTGACAGACCATAATTTTTAACAGAAGTGAGGAAGAGTGGATCAGTCGGAACAGTCCTCATTTGCCTCCAAGTAGCCCTCTTAGGACGAGACAGTGGTATATGGCAAACTTCCTCAGAAGCCAGACAAAGACATTTTACATTCTCTGCTTGACAGTTCTGACCAGTGGAACAATTCCCAATATATACATGAGCTGACTGCTTTTCTAAGAAGCAGTGTTAGGGCTCTGTGAGCTGTGTTGCTGTCTTAAGTAACCTACAAAGCAAAATATTTTAAAATAGCAAGACACCTGTAGCCACTCCTGCTCCTGAATTTTAGAAGCAGCATAAACTCTACTCCAATATCCCTCACTGAATTCTTCTTAGTTAGTAAGTAGTGCAGTCAACAGCATCACATTCTCTGTGAAATACTGATAGAGTAGCATGAGGGACAGAACAGATATTCAAACTGGTAATCAACCTTTTATTCATTTTTATATCACTCGGCCTCAGGTACATACTTACCCAGTGACATCCCAGACCTGTTTCTCTACAGCAGGAACCTTGCTTTTTATTAATTTATTCATAGAAAACTGAAAGTCTATTTAATGTCTGAAGATATTACTCCACTGGTCTGACATGCACTTTCATTTTTCCAGTTTGAATTTTTATCCATCAACATTGTATCTCATACTAATTAGTATGTTACTACTTAAAATACTATATTAATGCTGTTTTTTCTCCAAGTGCTTGATAATAATTTAAAGTTAGTTTATGACCTCATACCATGAGTAAATATAACCATCATTTTGCCTATCAAAACATTTAATTATATATTTTTACTAAAACTGGCAGTCAGAGACAACTGCATGAACAAGATTATTAGGAAAATGAAAGAAATAAAACCAATATTTTCAGGAAATAAAACTCTTGATTTCACATGATCTGCATTATCTATTTTGGTCGATGATTACATAAAAGGGAACATAAATATCTGAATATTGTTGGGGTTTCTTTCCCTACTTTAAAACCCCTGTGTTACTGAAATCAATCTCTGTGCACTGTTCTCTCTTTATACTTTCCCTGACACAGAACAGAATATTCAAAACATGTCTTTTTTAACTAGAATTGAAAACATACATATAGTACATCATTAAAATACTAACTCAAGAACTATATGCTCTGAAACAGCACTGCAGAATCGTCTTACGATGCAACTTCAAAGCCTGTATCTCATACTCTAACTACTGAGAAATTCCACCTCATATTTCATCTTCATCAATAATTGTGCCACAGTGTATCAAGAAAAGTTCTGAACTCCCTTTGTCCTGTGTCATTCTTCCACTTGCTGCAGCCCTGTTTGTTTCGGGTCAGCTTGCACAGCCTCAGACCTTGTGTTCCCAGAGTGCACCCAGGGTCACTGCAGCAGCAAAGGGCTGCTCTAATTGCACCTGGTGGGGGACTGGCTTGGGCATTTGCTTCTCTGCTTGAAGACCTCAGTTTGCCCAATGAGCCAGGAGCTGCTCTGACACATCTTCTCAAGTGTCCCATTGGTTCGTGCTGGCCCAAGGCATTTCACTGTGAACAGATTCAGCAGCACAGACAAACACTCAATTAATGTCTACACCTGCTAATAAATGTTAAACTACTAAGTCTTTTAATTTTTGGAATTTTTTCTGATAAGAAATTTTACAGATAGAGAAAAAGCAGAAGGCTCGTTTCATGTTTGATTTTGTTTCACTGTTACAGCAAGATATGTATTTCATTGATCTTTAATACTAGTAGTGATGTGACTGACTGAAAGAACATAGACATAATGCTTTGCTGATAAGGTGTACTTTTTTTCCTTTATGTCTTCTATAATTCTCTGTGGCTGGGACATCCATCCATCAATTTACCAAATTCACAGTTACATGACGATATACAGATTTCTTATTTTCCTTTGGTCATTACTGAACAACCACCTTAATACTGCTTTATAAAAACAGTGAACACAACTTAATAGAAGCTCTCCATGCTAAAATAATCCAAACCACTAATGAATGTCATTAACAATTAATTACTATCATTGCTACTTAGGTAATTATTCATTCACAAAAAAAAAATCTGCTTGTGTACTCAGCATATGGAGATATTTGGATAAAGAGTGAGTAATTTCCCTTAGATTAGAGTCACCATGACCCAACAGAATCCTCCACAATAAAACTAACTGTGACAATACCAGGAGTTCAATCCACATAATTGAAAAAAGTTTCAGTTCTAGCTTCATTGGGAACCAAACTGGCTCATAAATAGTTTTCACAAACCCTTATCAGAAGAGATTAAACTAGCAGCACATGGAGAGCAGGCAGCATTTCCTTATAGACTTCCCACACAGAGATACAACACTGCAAATAACACCATCCAGTAAATCTGGATATTACAAATTCCTTGTGAAATCTGATGCTCTTCCAGCACCGCTCTATGGTCAGACAGGCAGAAACATAGAGCTGCATGACTACAAGATGCTGTGCCCATGACTGATGATAAATGTAGAGAACAGACCACATCTGGCTTCAGGTTTATGGGATTCTTCACAAATTGCCCAGAGACAGCCCTTGAATGCAGACCAACCACCAGTATGTACAGAAATGTGATTTTGATAACTCTATTTGGTATGACAGTTCTTTCTGTCTATAAGTGGAATGAATGTACCACAGCACTGTGTAAATATCCTCCAAAAATAAAAACATTGCTCTGTTCACTGAATGCTATCAACAACAGCTGCAAAAGGGCTCAAAAACAGAAGAAATTCCCTCCTTCCTCAAACTCCTGCAAAATCTGTACATTGACACAACTCTCTAATACAACACAACTCACCTGCCAGAATCTGCACCCTGATGCAAACAAGTCAATAATGATGATCACTTGTATGCCTAAAATCTTTTTTTCAAAAGAAAAAAAATTACTTTATTTCAGAAAGACAGACACTGTGCATACTAATGACATAATATAAGCTTTTCTGTCAAGAGTTGGCACTTTAAAACCAAAGCAAATGCCTAAATTTAATTATATTAATTAATGCTTTTCAAAAATCTTCAAATTCTTCAAATTCAATTTATTTTAGCAGTACTGATGCCACACACTTAAGTTAGTTCCATTAGTATAAGCAGAGCAGAAACTACATGAAGTCTTCCTTGGCATAACTATCAATTTACGTACATGATGCATGCAGAGATGGATCTGTGTCACAAGTGGGTGTCTTAGGTTACTCAAATAATCACTGGAAAAAGCAGGTTTAATATTAAAGTGAAAGTGTGACAAAGCTCATTGGCAAAGTTCACTCTACTACTTACTAGATGGTTAAAGCACCCAGAGAAAAATCAGACAAAAATCTAAAAATCGACAAAAAATTATCTCTGTGGAGGCTGGGGAGGAAAAAAGGGGTAAGGATTAAAAGGAATAAGAGAGACTCTTCTGCTTAGGCATAAAGTTTAGAGTAAACCTGCCTGCCAAGCTTAGCCATAGAGTTGACCAATGGCTTAGGTCTAAAGATTTTAACCACATTTAAACTTATCAGCACTTAATCAATAGCCTAATTTAAACAATTTATCGAAAGATTCCATAGGATTTACTATAAGCACAATAGCAACTAATTTATAGAGCTACCTTATGGATCTAACCTACATAAAAATCTGAGAGAAACGTGCGCAGCACATTTGCTGTAGCACAGTCACACTCACACACACAAGGTACGTATTTTTGTTCTAAATACATGTACCTCAAGATTTCAAGAATGTGTTTAGCTATGTTCTGTACTATGTCTGGCCTTCAGGTAGTTAAGATGTTCCAAAGTGTTTGTCCTGGTCTTTCTTTTCACATCTTTTGTCTTGGCCAGAAACAAGTAAAGTTCTGGCACTTGACAGCTCACACCACTGTGAACTGTGGTGCAGCAGGTAAGAGGCAATGTGAAGCCTCCATATGCTGGGGAACTTACAGTCTTTCCCAGCCTTCCCAGAAAGGTCTTCTCTGATCAAGACCTTTCACATTGTCCTTTTTCAGTGCTAGGCCTAAAAAAGACCAATGAAACCCTTTTCCTGCTACCAGTTACTCTTCCACAGTGCCTCCCACTCAAGTTTTAAAACCACCTATCAGCAGTACTGCACATCCTTGCTCTTCACCCCACCACAACTACATCCTCAGGTCTTATCTCCACTAGAGCCTTTACCCACAAATGTTTCTGAATACTCTGCCACAGGAACTGTATGCTTCAAACTTACTGCAGACACATGGCACAAATGTGAATTGCCACTTCTCCTGAGGGTTTAAAATGTTTAAATTGGTTGAGCTGCCCGATGAGAGGCACATTTCACTACTCTATGGCACTGATAAAGAGGGATTCCCAAGCAACCTGCTGTCTCTTTGTTCTCCATGTACGTTTTGCTGCTCTGTTAATCTTTCTGTACTTGAATGTGCCTATTGCAGGTTATAGTCAATACAGTAAGGCTTTGTGCAGGGACACTCTAGGACAGGAATGTACTCCCTGCGACCCTTGTCAGGTCACAAGGTTGAACCCACACCTCTTTTGGACTGCTTCCAAATCCCTGTCTTTGCACAACTTCAACACAAGTGCAGGCAATACTTCCATATTGCACCAAGCATATGGATCCTGTATTTTCTTGTCAACAGGTCAAATATTACTCTCAGATGCCTGCATAGACTTTACTCATTCCAATAAGAATCTTATATATCACAGAGTTCAGCTCACATAGACAGCCATGAGCAAAACTGAAAGGCAGACATACATCCTTGTGAAGAGAAGAAAATTTCTTGGGACTTTCCTTATTTTACCATGTCATACTCATAATTAGCACCAAATTAAGTATTTTTAATCTACAGATGTCCACCTTTCTCAGCCACTAGCAAATTAATCAAATTCACATGTAGGTAGTTGCCCCAGCTACCACATATACAGAGCAAGTCTAGAGAAGAGTTGCATGATTTACTTGAATTCTTAATTACTATATTCAGGAGCAGAACTTAAAAGTCTCTCAACCAGAATCCCAGTTATGGTTAACTGATCATAGACCCTGTACCCAGAAGCAGCTTCATCTTCCAAAATTACAGCCTCTGTGGATCAGGGTGTTTAAGAAACCTTGTTTCTATGCCTTCATAAGGACTAATCTTAATTCTGGTCACTGGACAACTTGCTCTTGCCCTCCACCACAAACACAAATTCAGCCTCATCGTATGTGAGACCATCAGGAGAAAGATTTAATTTCTGAGGCAGCCTGCACACCAAGCTGATTAAGGATCAAGCTCAAAGGCAAGTTACTCATCAAGGTAGTTCAGAACAGGTAACTTGCAATCGTGGGTGAGAGAGAGTTTTGTCTTATCTTACTTGCCTCCTTTGCCAGCTATGACCTACTTCTCCCCTCAGGGTACAGAGAGACTCATTTACAAACTCAGTGAATGCCAAATCAGTGCAGCTACACTTCCCTTAATACTGACATCATCTCACATCTGTTCTTTCATTCACTTACACTAGCATTTTTATTATCACAGGATCCAGAAGACATGGCATAACTGTCATCATAGGATGCCTACTGCTGCAGAAACAAAGGCTAGGAAAGTCCTATTTCTGTGTAATATCTGTGCTTTAACTGTTTCATCCTCAAACAAAGCAGGGTGAAGTGTTAGGTAAAGAAACAAACAGCAAAAAATAGTAATAGAGAAGTAGTAATACCAAACACCAGCTTTACTTTTCTACCTCCTACCTACCCTTCATAAATACCAGCATCAAATTATTGTACACTTGTCATGGTAAAATCTGTATGACACAAACACAATAAAAAAGGTTTAAGTTTATTCACAATCATTATACATATTAAGTCCTAATCCAGAAAATACTTCTGCATTACTCAAGTAATTAATGCTTAAGTTTAGTAAGTCCACTAAGCATGGTTACTCTCAATAAAAAGGAAAACATACAATCAAGTGTCATCAAAAGAAGGGAGAGATTTTGTGAGGTGGGAGTGATAGTTGTTTATACTGCTTTAGACTGATGGATTCTTTTTTAAATTTGTCCAAAGTCTGTCCATACACACACATCTCCATGCATACAATATCATATCACTTGTACAAAAAGCACTATGCTTCTATAATATTATGCAAAAATTTTAGCAATTTTTAGTCAAAATATGTTCTTAAAATTATTTCATTGCAACTACATATCTTAATACTGTTGGAAGACGGTGCATTCCAGATAAAACTAAATATTCAAATCAGTGTAAGATTTTGAAAATTTTTGAAAAAAACGGTATTAAATGGTTTATGATATACATAATGCTTTAGGTTGTGCAATGAGACAGTGGAGCAGAGCAACTGAATGAAACTATTCTCTACAAGTGAGTTGATACTTGGGAAAGGGATAATTGTTTTAGAATTATGAAAAGCCTTGATCAACAAACATTTGCACATGTGATTTCAGTGGAACCATTCCTGACACTAAAGTATCTGGATAAGTATTTGCAGGACTGATGCCAAGTCATACAATTGGACCCAAACTAAGAGCCCATTTGTTACCAATAAAATCCCAATTTGGGAGTGGCTGATTATTATAATTATCATTGTTGGATAACACTACACTTCAAATTAATTATTTTTTGCAGCAGTGACTAGACATGAAAATATAATTTGTCCTTTTATGGAATGACCTCTGTGCTGCAGCCACAGCCCCCAAAACCCAAAGCTCATAGCTAAAAATTAGTAAAACACAGCAGAATAATAAAACTGGAAGGTGATACAGAAAGTGCTGTCTGAACGAAGCTGTATAAAACTGTGCCAGTTCCTGGAGACTTCCACTGCAATCCCATTTCATTCCTGCTTAGAGTTCCAGGGATTGCTGGTGCTTAGTACAATGCAAGCTGGCTGGGGGTCTTTTTAATCTAAATGGCAAAGACATTCCAGCTATAACTTATTTGTATTTGTGTTTTGCTGCTTTAATACTCATTTTAAAGTCTCTTATTCAAAAATTACAAGTTATTGCCCATAGACCTTCAGGGGAAAAAAAGCACTAAGACTAAATCAGCGGTACCATGAGTTGCTGTCATATACAGTTGAAACAGTTCACTATCTTAGTTTGGTACATTTTTCATTTAATCCCCAATTCCAAGAGACAGAAGAAGGCAGCACTCCTTCAACAAGTGTCAGCACCATAATTTCAGGCCATACCCCTCCCCAGCCACATTTATTTATTTTATAATTCTCCAGGCAATAAATTTCTCACATCTGATCAGTAAAATTGTACAGGAAATTCTCAGGTTTTCTCACCAAACAGTACAGAGTGTGTAGCATATGGATTTGCCACATGAATTGCTAAAACTCTGAGGAGTAAGCATGCTTTGATCACATCTTATTTTTTTAAAAGATGTTAGGGTATTTTCTTCTAACTGAAGTCTAAAGCTGCTCTGGTATGTCAAAAACACCACATCATGTTCTGCCTTCAATCAGTTTACTTGGAGCCAAAGGAACCACACCTTATTTACCATGATTTTTACTGGGAAAAGAATCAGATCTGCTGGACAGTTCAAGTAAGGAAGTCAGGGAAAACACCATAAATTGTATTAATCATGACCATTTAAATAGCCAACAGAGAATTAAGAAAGCAGTGCATGCAGATGAAATATTATCTTGGCCAACAAACAAAACCAGAAAGTGATCTGGACTACTGAAGAACTGGTAGCAATTTTAAGCGTTCGAAAGACAAATGACATCGGAGAAAAGACTGGGTTAACGAGGGAGCACTTGAGGAAAGTCTAATCTCTGCTGGCATGCTGACTGGGGAGGTCAGCCCAGTGCATGCGTTCTCAGCTGGAGTCAGGCTCCCTCTGCCCGGCCAATTGTCCTGTGCACTCGAGATACCAACCAAATTGAAGGTGCCTTCACTCTGTCAGCGCCTTATATTCTACCAGTTTAAAGACAGCTTCCTTTGCCCTGTCAATTTATGCAGTGTTTCCACAGAGCAAATGCTAAAGAAGAGAGGTAATGTGTGAGAGCAATTTTTTTCCCTGTCTGAGCACTAAAAGGCTCTTTAGGAAGCAGTGTAAAGAGTTATTTTTTTGCACTGTATTCTCAAGTGGGAAGAATGACATTTCAAAATACATTTTCAATCCAAATTTTTCTCAAAGAAACTGACTTGACACACTATGTTTTGAAATTTAAAGCAAATCTCTTGAAAACTGGCAAACATGAACTTTACATAAGTTGTTGCTTCTTCAGTTTTTGTTTAACTCTAATTTATACATCTGTATATTTCACCCTTGCATATGTGCTATTGCCATGAGCAGAGAGGAAATGTTATGTTTCCTTTTCAAAAGGCAGATTTAGCACTAAATTCTAAATCCAGAACCTGGATTCCCCTTCATCCTCAATCAGGACATGATTCAGATTACTAACTGAAACCACATGACAATAATTTAACTTAAGGTCTATGAAGTTTGAAGCTGTGTAAAGAACTACTTTCTAAGAAAAGACAGACATTTTATGAAATACCTAGCTCCTAAATCTTGTCAAGGTATCTGGAAGGTGTAAGAGACTTTATAAATCTCACTTCTTTGTAAGAAGATACACTACTGTTTGATCTCTTTGAAAAACCATGGTCATTCCCAAAATGCCTCTGATGAAGGCACAGACAAGATTTGAGTTTGCAGTGTGAGATCAGAATGATTAGAAGGGTACAAATTTACCACAGAGGGCTGTTCTCAATGATTTTGGGTATTCCTGACACAGAAATTACTATATTTCTTATTTCAGAAGCATTGTTAATTTCTGGGAGCATACTCTTTTACCTCCAAAATAGTAAGCAATTTTCCCACTCAAGTTCTTTATTTTTCCTTCTTTTAATTTTTTATGTTTATTAGTCTTGAACACTTTCAGATACCCTACAGAGTTTTTACTGTGCTCTACAGGAATAGTTATCATCAAATACAATATTATGGCAATTAATGAAGTGGAAGGTCAAAATCTACTTGAAGACTGATATGTTTAGAACCTTATGCACTGATTTCTTCTTCATAGGTTTGACTGTAGTAATATCAATTTTATCGAAGTTTTGAGAAATATTTTTTCTTAATTATTTCTATGAACAATTAAAAATTATATGAATCATATTTCACCAAGTGTGAGTATACATATTTACAATGCACTTAAATTCAAAATTTTAAAGTAAACTATAATGTAAAAAGCAACACGCTGCCATATTTATACTTGTATTCAAGCATCTATTCTTGCATCTTGTATTCTGCCAATTTATGATGGCAATATTTTGCAAATATTCCGCTTATCCTTGACAGGTTTTGATCACAAACACTGCAACTGAATTGTTAGACAGCCCTGGCATTTATAATAAATTTACTTTTTTGTATTATCCAGGCCTCTAACAGAGAACCTCAAGATCTTTAAGCGCTGTCTTCTATATTGTCATCACATTAGATTGAAAAGAAATCTGTTTTCATTACATGTCATACCAAGTATTCTTGAACAGGAGTTGCCGGATTTTACACAATTTTTAATGAGTAATTATTTAAGTAAAGTAGGACAAGCCTGTGGTTAAACAATGGAGTTAGGATAAGGCATTTTTCTTTAATGACTGGCTTTGCCATAAACTTTACCTCT
The DNA here is from genome assembly GCF_008360975.1 of Lichenostomus cassidix. NCBI lineage: Eukaryota > Metazoa > Chordata > Aves > Passeriformes > Meliphagidae > Lichenostomus > Lichenostomus cassidix. The sequence goes on along the minus strand of NC_139480.1, from coordinate 34,717,770 downwards.
AACTTTGAGCAAGCCCTTCTCTACTTTACTTTTCCACATCACAGCAAATGGTAACAATATTTCACTAACTCATGGGCTTGGTTTGAGCATTAATGAGTGTCCCATGTGCAAAAGACCTGCAGATTCTGGCTGCTTCTTTCCACTGTGCACTGATAGGAAAGTGACCTCTTCTTAATTTGAAACAGAGACTCAGTGCTGCCCTTCATCAGCACATGGAATTCTCATTCATGTCTACAGGAGTTGCATTAAATACACTGAGTACATTACTTAGCCTAAAAGTAAATGAAGAAAAAGGAATGGAAAGAAACTCATGGATTCTCCTTGCCTGCTCCTAAAAAGTCTAACAGCTCATGGCAGCAGACACATAATCATAAATAAAAATTTTTTTGATGGGAGGCAAGAATTGCTGCCTGGAATTATAAATGAGAATTGAGAAAATTGTACCCGGTCCATCTGTAGAGTACATTTAACTCTCCTGCAAGAGCACCATCACAAAAAAATGATGGTACAGGCAAAATTCAGTCACCATAGTATGTCATGCTCTATAGACATTTGTTCCAAAATAAAACAAACCTTAATGGCCTCAGCATTTCAGCTTTTCACCCCATCTCCAGTGCACACCAAGAAAACAGTTACCTTTTTCTCCTATGTGAGTGTTAAACTAAGATAAAAATGTCAGAAATTTAGAAAAAAACCCCCAAATCTTTAAAAGCTCAAACTTAATAGAAGGTATTACCACACTCTGGTTTTGGTCAGATATATCTATGGTGCAAGAACAAAACTGACTAAAGAAGATGTTTTTTTTTTCTGGAAAGAGGTCAAATGTGAGTACACAATTTTAATCTCCCCCTTTGATCTGAGGTAAAAACTGTCACAGCAGAAAAAGACATTTTTGGGTTTTTTTGAGGAAAAAAGCCCAACCAAAACAGAAAGGAGAATAATCAAGAAGCAGCTGGCTGGCCATTACCAAGCTCAGGGAGGCAAGCATGCCTGTAACAAGCAGGCATGTTTTAAAATTTGCCATTGCTTAGCCATCTACAGACAATGAGACTTGACAGCTCTTTACGGAAGGCAGGCAGGGGCTACAATTCTGCATAATTAGGCAATAATTAATCAATCCAGGGATAGCAATGTGTAAATTTGGGAAACAGTAAGTGTAGCTGCCTATGTGTACAAACTAGTCTTTTATACTTTATACTGTCTGTATGCAGTCTTGGTCATTTAAAAGTCTGCTTGTCCAAATGACATTTTTTCACTTCAGGGTGTATGTTACTGAACAACAAAGAATTTTTGACTGGAGAAAGACATTCCATCTGAAGACCAGAAGGATTTAAAAACAAAAGGGCAGACTAGATCACAATCCTCCAAGAAGCAGGTTACCAGAGGCAGAAACACAGCAATGGTATTCTCACATTATCATGCATATGCTCTCTTTTTCTTCATAAAACAAACAGTAGATTCTTTCATGTTTTTCCAGTTTTAGAATTTCTCCAAGCAATGAAGAATTTAGGGTCTCTACTTCTTAACACAGGATATGTTCACCTTTAGTATGTCTTTATACCTTCACTATCTACTTTTCTGCTTATGGCTTTCCAAAGCACCAGAAAACACTGTATCTTATGTATACTCAAAATCCTGACCTGCTACTTTTGGAACTAATGGCAGACCTTGTATGTGTCTTAAGGATTGTATCTTTATTACACACAGCCAAAGTTTTGCTCTACTGTAAGTGGTCATTCAATAACGCTGACTGCTGTCTCCTGCTTCCTAACATTATTAATGGCTTTGACTTTGAAATAAGCTAAACTGATCTCAAGAAAAAAACAGGGTAGTATTTACATGCATAATGTATAAAGTCTTTCAGCTGCTCATCCTCTTTATAAATTGATGCTATTTTCAATAAATTAGGCTTTCCACTCATATACACTTAGATTTGGTTGGTTGCACTTAAATTCCACCTTGCCTATGTTGTCATGTTTATACTTCTCTCAGAAATCCATTTCTAGCTCACTTTATTCTATTTTTTCAGATGTAAGATATGTTTTATGTCCTTTGAAGTATGGTATTAAAAGAGAAGTGCACTCAGAATGATCAGTTTAGTACCCCAGACACATAAAGCTGTGGAAGCATCTCCACAGTAACTATAGCAGCAAGCATGCTAACAGCATGTCAAAGTACGGAGACCGGACAAACACGTTCAGAAACAGACATACTTTATGCTGGAGACGAAGAATAAGCAGTAAATTAACAACCTACTGGTCATGGAACGACAAAAAACTATGGAATCAGCCAGGAGAACACCAAAGGAGCCCTTAGAGCTCCAGCATTTTCAACACACGAAACGACGAGAGGCTAAACGACGAACATTGAGCCAAAAACAAGAAACAAAGAAAGTTTCACCACAGTTTTGAGTGGTTTTTTGCTAATACAAAGTTTGTCCGTTCTCGCCGGCTCTGTCCCGACACGCAGTAACTCAGCGCAGCTCGCAAGCAGCGCAGCCCGTCGCGGCGGGGATGCCCTGTGCTGCCAGGCGGGCACTGCGGGCACTGCGGGGAGTGCCGGCGGGGCGGATCCGGACACAGGCACCTGTGTGCGGACCCTGCACCGCGGCCCCGAGCGCTGCCCGCCTGCCGGGAGCGCGCTTTATTCACTGCCTCCGCTCCACCCGAGGGGAGATCTGTTAACGATTAAATCCGCGGCGGCCGCAGTTCAAAGCCCTGTCTCGGGAAGCAAAGGTGAAGATAACGTCCCTGCGGATCGCGTCGAGTTTCTGCTGTTGCAATCGCTTTTAATTGCCCTCCGAACGGCACATCACACAGCGATCCTCCGGGCGCCGGACCGGGCACCGCGATAGCCAGATACCTATAAACGCTTTACAACGCGCCCGCTGATTAAAAAGCGATTAGAAACTTATTTGAAGTCGGGCGTTCTCTCCGGGCACGGAGCGCCTCCTGTCAGCGCCGGGGGCCGGCCCGAGCCCTCCCGCCGCCGGTGCGCCCTGCCCGGCCCGCCCGCACTTACAGGTACGAGGTGAAGACGCTGAGGTTGGCGGGCACGGCGGTGAGCCCGCGGTCGGAGCAGTCGGCGCGGAGCAGCACTCCGTCCAGCTCGCAGCGGCACGGCGCCGGACAGCCCCGCGGGCGCTGCCCGCCGCCCCGCGCCCCCCGCCGCAGCCCCGGCGGGCACAGCAGCAGCAGCAGCAGCAGGAGGGCGCGGGCAGCGCGGGAAATCGCCATGGGGCCCGGGGGGTACCTAGAGCCGCGGGGCGGCCGCTCTCAAGCCCCGCGGCGCGGCGGGGGCGAAAGGCGGGCGCCCGTCTGGGCTCGGGGAGCTCCTGCGGCCGCCGCCGCCGCGCCGCTGTCTGTGGTAGCATCTCAGCTTACACGCTGCTTTAAAGCCCTGGAGCCGGCACCGCGCGCCCGCTGACGCCGCCCCAGCCTTGCCCGCCGTAGCGCGGAGAGCCCTGCCCGCGCCGCCGTGCGAGAGAGCGAACGGGCGGGGGCGGCCGCGGGCGGGCGGGAGGAGGAGCGGGGGAACGCCTCCCTCCGCCTGCCCTCCGTGCCTGGGGCCGGCAGCTCGCGCATCCGCACTCTGGGACAGGCTGGAGGGGCCACAGCGGCTCATCTGGTCCAGCCTTCCTGCTCAAGCGGTCATCCCAGAGCACATGGCACAGGATTGTGTCCGGGCAGCTCCTCAATGCCTCCAGCGAGGGACACTCCACAGCTGGCCAACCTGTTCCACTGCATGGACACACACTCAATAAAGAAGTTCTTTCTCATAATCAGGTGGAACTTCCTGTGCATTATACAATCACAGAACCACAGAATATGCTGAATTGGAAGGGACCCAGCAAGATCACCGAGGCCAAATGCTGGCCCTGCACAGGACACCTCAAGGATCGCACCGTGTGCCTCACAGCATTGTCCAATTTCTGCCCCGTGCTTTGTGTCCTACTGGTCGGCACCACTGAGAAAAGCCTGGCTTCACCTTCGTTGCACTCCCTCCCTGCTTTCGCTATTTGTACACATTAATAAGGTCCCCTCTCAGTCTGTTCTTCTGAGGGGTGTCACCGGAAATCGGGAAGAAAATAAAAACCCTCTAGCACTATATTTGAAGTGATAGAGAATCAGGCATTACTTTATTTTCTGGCCAGGATGTGCCAAGGAAAGTATTCCAAACACACATGCTTTTACAGGATTTTCCCTCAAACTTTATACAGTAAAAACTCTTAGAGATGTATTGTTTCAAAGTTCATTGGTCCAGAGTTGAGCAGCCCCCAATATTTAGTTTGCTATTTGATCCGAATTTCTTCACCTCTGATGTTAATTAGATCTTAATTCTTTGATTTTCCTTATCACTCTTTACCAGACTAGATGTCTCCAACTCTACCAGAGGCAGTGTCTGAGGTAGATGTTTGTAGATGGCCACTGATATTCTGCTGATGTTCTATTTATGGCCTTTCATCTTTCTACGTTTCTTTTGGGCTACTTCCAGTCTGTTGATATGTTAAGCCCATCTCCATAGAGTGATGCTACATCTCCTAAAAAAATTTTCAAGAAGTTTCTTTCCCCAAGGCAAAGTCAAACCAAATCTAACTTGAGAAATAAAATATTTTTTTTTAAAGTTATATTGTTTCCAGCAAGGGGGATTCTCCCTTCAGGGCAGGGATGCATGTGGTGGACGTTTCTGGAAGGTGGGAGACTGGACAGTTGTGGAAGTGAGAGCATGGTCCCGAGGCCGTGGGGTGAGCCGTGGGTCTCTGGGGTGGTGGGACAAAGGCTTGGGTGATCTCGTGGGCTGGTAGGGACGTGTAACCTCCGAGGCTTTACTTAGTTGGCCAGTGGTCCCAGCTGCAGACCATGGTCCAGGTCAGAAATGGGGATTCCCACTCAGTTAAATCACAGGCTTGCCAACAGGCAACAGTTTTCCAAAGGAGACTGGCTGCCGAGGGAAACTGAGTTCACAGTCAGGCTGCCATTGAAAGCTCTTGAGATGTCCCTCACCCAGCTTCTTGCCAGAGGCTCTCCTCAGGTAGTGAAGAAAGTTGCCTTTGTGCTACGCTTCTGTGACTGAGTGAGGGAGAGCATGGCAAGTTTTTTTTAAACCTTCTTTTTCCTCTAAATCAGGTTTCAGTGTGAATAAAGTTGGCTACAAGCTCCCGATTTGAGACTAGCTACCAGTTTAAGAACCCAGTCTCAGCCTAATTCCTGTTTAGACTGGTGACTAAATTGTTGGTCAGGCTACTTAGTATGCATTGGAGAGCATTAGTTAAAGGTTTTCTGCTACACTTTATTTGAATCTACAATTAGGTCTGAAATGACAACCTAATGAAAAGGCCAGCAACATACATGCTTTTACATTCTACCCAGTTTATAACACCTGTTTTCACCTCTGGACCATAATCTGGTATAATCTGAGCTGCAGAAGTATCTTGTACTGGAACTTAAGTTTTTCACTCAAAATAATAAAAAAGAAATCTGCTGTCTAGCTAGTTAGACAGGCCAGAATGTTTTGGCCTATGGAGCTGCTGTGAAACTTTTCCCCAGGCATCACCTTACCCTAAGCTAATAACAACAGTGGTTGAAAGCATAAAGTGTCCATGAAAAATGCACAAAGAGAAAAATTCTCCAGGAAGAGGATTTTTCATTCCATGACATGACATGTGTCCAGGAGACCTCTTCCCTGAAAGTTCTGGCTGTGTTTTGGCCCAGTCTGTAAGTTTATACTTACGTAAGTGTAGTGAAACAGTATTTATGTAACCTGAGGCTTTTATACACTTCTTTTTATTTGTTCTAGGAAGCCAAGAGTATATTGTTTCCTCATTTTCTGTTGAGGATTCATCAGCTTGCACAAGATATGTGAAGCTAGACAGTCATAGATTAATTAGCAGTGAGGGTTCAACTGCAAAAGTCCTCCTCTGTATGTTGTTTATTTTGCATGAATACATTTGTTGAACTAGTGACTTTGTTTAAAAGTTTTTTCTTAAAAAAAAAAATTACTTAAAGATTTTTTGAAAGTAACTTGAAGATTAAAAGAAGGATTTGGTAGGAATGGATAAATATAATTCCTACCTTTGTATATTTTAAACTAGGCTGTACAGTTATTTCCTTTTCATGTTTCTCATAGGTCTCTGGTTCTCCGTATAGGGAAAAGGAAAAACAACAGCCTGTTTGGTAATGTCTCTGGGAGGTGCTGTTACTGTTCCAAAAGACCATTGGGACTGTCAGATTTCCTGCAGGTTCTAACATCTCCCCATAATGTCCTGGTCACTTGAAGTGACAGCCATGGTACAGTCATCAATGGTCTTCGGCTTTCATGAAGGAAATAAACAAAATCCCTCAGGGATCTCAGCAGAATGCTCTCGTGAATCTTTCTTCCTGATACTCAGGCAAAATTCCTGATCTTTTGAATATGGTATATGATGTGATGATGCTCTAGCCTAAAGTTTACCAGTATAAAAAATATCTTTATGAAATGTTACCTACAGGTAAACAAATTTATATGCTGTGTTATATATTCTTAGCATACAAAAAGCATAACAATTCATATATTAAGAATGCACAGCAGATGTATATTTTATATATACATATTACTTATTTATATATATACTTAACATACATATTATTTATTTATATATATTTAACATGAATCTTTTAGATAATTACTTACACCATGATAGATTTTTGACTTTGTGTGACATTTGGCTTTAAAATATAGGACTGTAAAAAGAAAACAGTTCAGAAAAAAGAAAAAAAAAATATTCACTGCTATTTCTGTTTTGTAAACTTAAACTGAATAAAATGATTTTTAAAAAGTCTGGCTAAAACATTTGACAATGGAAAATGATGCTTAATGCTGAAATTATCAGTTGTCCCAGCCAAAATTGAGTTTAAAGCAGAAATGTTAACAAATTCTGCACTAGCAAAGGTAGCAGCTAGTTTAAATATTAAGGCAAGTCCAATACAGAGCCAAAGTAAAAAGCACAGCGGCAGAGGACAAGATAGTTTATAGTATACTGTAGCATGTTTTTTCCTTTTCTGCCTATGGATGAAGGGTAGGTTCCTAGAAGGAAGTAAGTACAGCTCTGTGTTTAGACTGTGGAGAAAGTGAAGATCCTGTGCAGGGTGGGCATTGTTTTTCTGCCTATTGGGATAAGAAATTCTTAATTGGATGTGTCAAAGTCCTTACACTGAAAGGGTTCAGTGGGCAAATGTGCAGCTCTGCAGCCCTGAGGCTGTTCTGCTGGAGAGCAATAGAGCAACTGCCCAGTGATCTGAGCAGAGCATCCTTTCTTCCTTGCAGGACACCTGATATGTCCTTTTATTCCAGCTAAACTTGGAGAGTGGGGCATGCCTTAAGATTTATCACTGTGCAGGCTTTTTATACATACAGCAGAAGGCTACTTATATGCAGTGTTCATTTGGTTCAATATTTACCTATTGGTGTAGGTTCACATTCATTTGCATCATGTTATCTGTCCCATTTTGCAGAGAACCTTGAACTAACACATGTATTTACATCCCTTTGTTAAGCTATACAATGGCATCCAAACCATGGCAGATTGCACTGTTTCTGTTTTACATAGTGATAATGCTATTTCCTGAAATGTGGGATGGTTAGGGCAGAGTTACTCTTTGAACCAGAATGAAATACAGGATTTTTAATTGTCCTGGCTCAATTTACTATCTGGCTACAGCTTTTAAGTCGCAGTAATATTATGGATAATTTTATTTTATCGTTATGGATTTGTTTTGTTTAGGTATTCATGCTGTTTAGGCCATGCTATGTCATGCATCATTAGAAAAAGTCTTTTCACATTGATTCTTTAGTTTGGCACACTGCCATCTAGCTGCATGCTTCCCTCAGCAGTTCTGTAGTCAGTGTGATGGTAGGACTGAGGAGAAATATCTGACAGCTAAGATTTATTTAGATTCGTCTGAAATATGCTTCAATAGTCAAGTTTCCAATGGGAAGAAGAGATAAAAATAGAAAACAAAGTATAATTGCTGTTACAATTCATACAGTGACAGTTGGCTTATACATATAATTTTGAAGCAATTGCTGGCATGAACATTAATTTTAGTCTGAAAATATCTGATAGTAAAGTGTGCAACAGTAGTGCAAAAGTCAGGATTACCCAGGCACATTTTAATAGTTAGAAATTTGGGAAAGAAACAAGGGGAAAATATAAATATATAGGCTGCAGATTTACTGAATGTTTTTTTGGAGGAAGTGAAAGCTGAATGTTACAGTAATTCTCTGTTTAAGAAATAAAATCCATGTGTTAGAGTGAAGATGTGAAAATAAGGTGTATATGAAGAGAACCTTGTATTATTTTGAGTTGGGGGTGGATGTGACATCATTCAGAGAATTACAGCCAAACTACAAAAGCATTGAGAATTTCACCCACACAGAAAATATGTGCTTTACACTTTGCTTTAAGTCAAGTTTTTAAACTCTAACATTTACTGGCCTGTTACCTTATTGTTGTATGTCTCATGTAAAGCCAGAAGAAGGGAGAACATGTAAGCTATGTCTAAACATGCATGAAGACTGGTATGGCATTAAATGAGGAACATGATTTTTATCAGAACAACTAGTCTTTAAAAACATGCAAGAGCTCTCTTTTTGGCTCACCAAGTCTTATTTTCTCAAGATCTTTCTAACTGCCCATTTAAAGTTCTTCTCACTTGTAGCCCCAGACAAGCACATCAACAGTTGTGATGCAGCATCTTCAGAAAGGTGCAGAACTGGGAGTGTGGAGCAAGGCAGGTCAAATTAACGGTTGCCTTCCTCTAGTCAGGTGTTTATATTGCACTCTTAACTCTGCCTCCTGATAGTCAGTAAATTGTTGCAGCAGGTCTGTGAACTGACTTGTCCTCTTTTTCAAGGACTGAAGAACACCTAGTAGATTTGAATCCAAATGCCAAGTGGGCTCAAAAGTTTCCCTGGAAGGACCAAAAGAAGGATATTGGATATTGCATATTGGAAGGGTATGTTGTGATGGATTAATCCCTTTCACCGTTTCCTGAATTGCATAGTCTTGGTCTCTGCTTTCTCACCCCACAAAAGCAATCAGTAATTACTTGTTCCATATAATAGCAGGTGTCAGAGACAAACATTTAGAAATGCACTACTGTGCATTTGAGCACTGCAATTAAGTTCAGAGAGCACCATTCTGTGCTGTTTTTCAGTGGGACTTTGAGGGAGGTCTTCAAAGTATTGTTCACTTAATACAACAAAAGTTCATTACTTCCATGGAGAGTCAATACCTCCAGTTCTGCAAGGAAGTTAACTCCAGTTCACAGAGTGTTGCAGGGTTGTTTTTGCTTTCCTTAAGCACTTGTAAAATGTCAAACCTTTGAATATGTTTGCATGTAGAGAGGCATGATGTATTTCTGTGCCTGTATGTACTGTGTTAATCTGCATTCTGCTCTGGGTTAAAAAAAAGAGTTGATAACTACCATGTACATGAATAGAGTAATTTCTTAATTTAGCAGCACCTATAGAAATTCTGTCCAATTCTTTCCTCCTTCTCCCACTGTGTCTGTGTGGCAAACACCCTGGGGTTCCTGTGGTTTTTGAAGTGTATTTGCATGATACTGTATAATGAGTGATTGTATTGTTTTGTAGTTGTTTGAAGGAGGTCACAAAAATATTTTTTGTGCTTCTTTTTCTTTTTTGTGGTGGTTGTAATAGCTATAGTCATCTTGGGATCAGCTACCATGCAAAATAAAGAAACATATGTAAGAAAGAATCACCTAATTGTGACAAATTGGCAGAAGGCTTTAGATGTGGTGTAACACCTTGTTTTCCCCTAAATTCCCCTCTAGAAGGAGGGAGGGGTTTGTATTTTTATTTCTTTCTCTGTGTATTTGTCTTCTGATGTGTAAGCACAGAAAAACCAAATTTCTTTGCAGAGAGGGAGGTCAAAATTTTTTGTTAGTGAGTAAGACCAAAACATTTCAAACACCTCTTTCCTCTTGACAGCAGAGATTTTCCTATTATTGACTAGAACCTTGGAATAAATCAGATGGGAAATGTCTCATGGGACTCAATTTATCAAGAAGTTTTTGAAAACCATTTGCATACTGCCCAGTGCAAAATTAGTTCCCAAAACTTTACAGTACATACTTAACCAGAACAAAGCGTTCTTGTTTCTGTGGCTCATATGCTTCACCCACACTTTGTACCATGGTGATAAACTGTCAGGATATGCTATCCACCTCTCTTGACTCCCTGAAGTTGATGCAGTCCCATCTGCAGTAATGTAAAACGACACAAAGGGAGGGAAGGAGTAAAATGCAGATCTGTGACCTTCAATACATCCACAAAGCCTCCACCAGTGCCTGCCAGAGACACAAGATGTACAAGAAATGCTATTTCTTCTGCATGGCTGGTAATCATGCAAAGCCCTTGCTGTAGGTTGAGGAAGGGAACTGATCAAGAATTTGGATAAAGCAACTATCAGAAAGGAAAAGTGGGATCTCTGCAGCTGCCAAGGAGCTGAAGAGAAGGAGCCTTATGCAGGGGGGCATGAAGAGAAGGGAGCAAAACTGATTGCAGCACAGATGTTTATAGGAAGATGAGAGTGCATTGGATGAGCCCTTGTATTTGAAAAGAAAGGGAATGGGGGCACTCAGAGCAAATAGGGGTTTTACAGCAGGGGAATGACAGGGAGGTCTTTACAGAGAAGAGGATGGAAGGTGGCCCACAGGAAACCTGCAAGAGAAAGAGGCAAGAGGTCTTGGTATGTGAAGTAAAGTCAGTCAGCTGAAACACACAACTCTCAAGTTTCTATGCTCTTTCTTATACAAACACTGCCACGACAGTGTTAATGCTCCATGAATTGCTATGTATTTGCGCTAAATTATTTGGAAAGATGTAGAGATATATTTCTGGACTGAATGTCAGAATCAGGGCCTTACATAACATTAACATGTTTATAACATGCATTGCATTGCATTGCTCTTCACTCCCTTGGCAAGGCTGTTTAGCTGACTTAAGGATGGGCACTTTTCTTTTGAGGTGTATTTGCCTTTGAAGCAACCAACTTATTTGAGAGAGTTTTATATTTATAAATCCCATCTCAACAGCGTGGCAGCACAGACCCATGGCACATGATGTCTTTACAAACCAGGGGGCAGGGTGTTGCTTCATTTAGCTTCATCTGTCATCATTGAAGACAATGAGGTACCTGCTCAAGGCAGTTGCTGGATTCTGGCTTCAAGCAGGGAGAACTCTCTCCTCTGTCCATTGAGATTCCCCAGGGAGCCTCAGAGCCTCTTCAAGTCTGATACAGTTTCCTATGCTGGATGGTTCAGATATCACTCCAATTGCTGTCATGAGAGCCGAATTTTCCAAATGCATAAATGCTGCAGGGGTTTTGTTTTAAAAGAGTGCCTGAAAGAGCTCCAAATTTATATGGAGCTGGACCACAGAAGCCAGTGTATTTACTTCTGTTAACAACTTGGGCCTCCGAGGGTTTGGCTACATTTCTTTAGCAATTAATGGAGACAGTAGGATATGAGGAGAGAATGTTTATACCACCCAAATTTAATCTCCCAGGTATCTTTCTGAAGATGATTAAGTGTAATAGACTCCTCCAGAAGGTGGTTCAAAGAACCTGCATTAATGATTGCAAGTATTTGTGGATAGTTAAATCAGGGCTGCTATGCAAAGGTATGCTGGCATTGATTACAATTAATGTTGCTGCTGCAATAGATCAGAATTCTGAGAAGTTATATACAGGAAAGAGGAAACACTGGCAAACAAGGACTAATATGAAAAGCTCAGGTTTAATATGTTCTGTTTATGTGCATTTTTTGATCTGCATTTGGCTCAATATGTGAGACTGGTGAAACAGAATATTGAAAGTAAATCAGTACTAATCATTTTAGTCTAATGCCATTTGATATCTGGCAGAACTAGTAGTGGTATAGAAAATTTAAAAAGAGAAAGAAAATGGCAAAAGGAGAAAGCAATGCATCATATTGAAAAATAATTACTTTTCAGTTTGGCCCCTTGGAGTGGATTTCAAATGCAACAAATCAAAACCAATGTATTTGTATGTTTTCACTCTCATTTCCAGTATAGGTTTTCCTTTTCAAGGAACACATCTTCATCTGTAAAACAAATACTCACTTAATGTACTTAATGATGATGATGATAATGATAATGATAGTGATGATGATGACAATAATAATAATAATAATAATAATAAAGCAGAATTCAACTGTCTTCCTATTTTGTTCCAGACTTCTATCCCCTCAACAACTTACAGCTTGACCCATGTGCAACAGAGAGCAAAATCTGCCCCTTCTATAGAGTGTCAGGGGTCAAGGATAAATTGTCAGATGATGCATTATAATATGCCTATATATTAACATTGTATTAAGCTTTATTTAGGGCAGAAGCATATTATTTACAGGTGAATTTACAGGTGAATACAGGGGTGAAATCAGGCACTACTCTTTAGGAAGGCTCATTTGTGCTCAGAAATCTTCAGAATGTGGTATTTCTATTTATTTACCTTTTCAAAATCTAACTGCTGATTTTGAGACACAAGCAGTTTTTGCTTTCTAACTTTGAACAACTTAATTACAAATTGAGAACGACTTAGAAACAGGTTCAAAAATTAGGCTAAGGTATGTTGAAATCCTAAATCCAGATTATTTACACTTTACTTTGGAGCTTTAATATTTAGAATTCCCTCCTGTTTTACAGTTGTCTAGCAGTATATCAACAATGCTTTTCCCGCTGCATTTTAAAGAGTAGTTTCTTCAATACAGTAAGAACCCTTAATTTATATTTTTTTGAGAATATGTATCCAAGGGACAGCATTAAATTTAACATTAAGTTAATTTTATCATCAAATTATTTTGGTGTATAGATGTTTGGAGTAATGTGGTAAGACAGTTTTTTCATCTCGTACAACTGCTTTGGGTTGATAGATACAAAGAAAATGTTATAACAGGTACATAGAGATTTCTCAAATACAATTTATTATTTACTGTGGTCTGTCTAAATTATAGAGGCTTCTGTGCTAGTGCCATGAAATTTGGTGTGCAAAGCTACTTGTTCTATTTCTATCTCAGTACCTCACCAGAGTAAAGTTTAGAATTTAGAATCTAGCAAGTTTAGAACTGTGTTTACATGAATTGAAACTGTTCAGAGACATTTCTGTAAAAGCATAGCCATAATACATGAAAAGTATGTTTATTGTTGCTTTCCCATAAAGACTAATTGTGTTTCAAAAGAGTTATTTGCGGAAAAAAAAAATTCAAAGAAAACCAAACAATACAAGCAATTAGATTTCAGTTAAGACATTAAAAGGATGAACAAGTTTCTGGAAAAGTCACAGGGATATATTATAAATCTCATTCTTGTACATTGTACAGCTTCTTTGGGAATCCTCATATGCATAAAATGAGTCATAGATTTTCTTGCAGCACTGAAGTCGAAAGCTGTGGTTGAACTGAGGAAGATGAAGCAGTAGCTGGAGTCATTAGTTTGACTTTTGAAAAAAGAAGTGACTGACAAAAAGGCATATGAGGCCAAGGGATAATTAAAAGATTCCAACCATATCTACAAGCTTATCCATGAAGAAGTTGAATGGTTTCCCATATATTTATGTATTCATACCAATTAATTTTTTAGCTGCGTATTACTGGAAGGCGTGGATTTTATTTATTGTTTTGCCAAAAGCGCACACACCCAAGAGCCAGATCCTTCTGCTTGAATTAAAAAGTAATTTGGCTACCATCTCTTATCAAAACTTGAGTTTATCTGTACAGAGTCTGCACGCTGGATGTTGCCTTTTCCCGCCGTCAGCAGGACAAGACCAAGCTCAAAGCATGGGCTCCCTCTCCTGGCTGCTGCTGCAGCTCTGAGCCCTTCGCCTTCAGACGCCCCGGGCAGCAGAGTGGAGGAGACACGAGGTGCAGCTTATTTCAAACAATTACATTTTGAGGCGAAAATATGATCAAGTGTCTATTAAAATAGATCGAGTTGCATCTTTAAAGTAGAACAGAGATATAAAACTTTCATTTGAAATGCACAGACACTCTGAAGTAATAGTAGTTTTATTGTGAAAGAGCATCAGATAGACCAGAAAAGAAAATACTAGAGAAACAAATTTTTACTTTCTGTGATTTCAGATAGGAGCAAGATAGAACTGAAGATACAGAATAACTAAAAGATAGGAACAAGAAGTGGAGAACTGAAGATACAGACTAACCAATACTAGCTCTTTTGTAAAACTCAACAGTAAACTAATATTCCATCTCTCACTTCTTTTTTGCCCAGATTCTGTGCATAATTTATCTCAAGATCCATTGATTTTTTGAGATTTCGACTGAATAAACCATGAGACACCTGATCTAAAGTTGGTCCTTGAGCTGGAGATTGAACAAGGTAATCTCTTTACGTCCTTCCAGCATACACTGCTCTGTGTTTCTGTTGTATGTGTGAGAGAAAGATTGAGGTAGAAAATGGTATTCTACTTGTGTAAAGAGAGAGGCCTGGGTCCCCTTTCTGCACTTTGACCCTTTGAACATTGGTAGGTCTTTGCTAGAGGAGAGGTGTGATTGGGATCCAGGTGCAGAGGACAAGGCTGCAGAGGAGGCACCTGCTTGGGCATTGAGGAAAATGGCTGTGTGTCCCCTGGACTAACTACCAGCTATTAATAAAGCTGTAGAGAATCACATACACCTAATTTCAAAAGCAATCTTGCACATTATCACTTAGATGGAGGACTCAGGTAAGAGTCTCTGACATGCCTCTACACTGAAGGAAGGCATTTCAGGCTAGATGAAGGCAATGGTTTTAACACCCTTCATTGTGACCAGCAGATATCACAGAGCTGCTTGACACAACCATTCACTGCATGGGAGAAAGAGCAGATGAATATAAACTCTCCTTGTTTCTCCAAAATAGTGAACAGAAGCACATAATTTGTTTGAAAGGGAAGTTTCCAGTGTCAGAGGAAAGCAGGGTAACATACAATACTCCAAGCATGTTGTAGAAGGCTTTCTTGATATTTCCCTCCAGTACAGCTTACCTCTTTCTATTAACAATGGAATTAGTTTGAAAGTCTGGTCTTTGAAGACTAAACTTAACTTTTGTGAATATTTCCTTCCCTTCTCTCACTACAGTGTCCAGTGTGATTTTCTCATTTCTTCAGGCTATGGATGAATATGGAGTTTGCTTTTTACCTGATGAGTTTGGATTATATGTGAAAAAGCAGTGAGCTCAACTTGACACAACAGATTCCCATCATCCTGCCATGAACATGGCAGGGTACAGGTGTGTTTGTGCCTGTGCTGTGATTTCCATTAAGGGTAACTGTCAAAAAAAGGACATGCTTTTTCTACTAATCTTCTGGAAAACTGCCTTTACAAACATGCCAGAATTATTATGAGGTATATTTCAAGATGGGCTTTATTTTGGGAGTTACTAAAGCCCAATATACTAGGGGCAATTCTGAAGGAACCCCCTGAACTTTTTAAGAAACAGGGTGACTAAATTGACCACATGTTAGCAGTGATGAACCCAGCTACAAGGTAAGTAGGTATGAGAAGGAAGGTTAAAAAACACCCTGATAGTTCTATGATGATAGTCCTGATGAGAACACTGTATCCTCAGTTAGCCCTCCCTGGTCACAAAACCCTTGATTTACTAGACAGTTTTTCAGAAAATAGAAAAAATCGCAGTCAGAAACTAGAGGTAACTTGGAGAAACTTCATGTGATTATTTTTGCAAGTTGCCCCTCTATTTACCAGGAGGAGCTGGCATGGAAAATGTTATATGTAGAACTGGCTTTGAAGTCAGTGTATGTTTTACAGGTTGCTTGTATGTTTGTTCAGGGATACTTGCTGAAAATGCTGAACCTACAGTGCAGTCCAAGGGATTAATGGTAGTACTGGCCCCTAAAGGAGCCTATCAGAACAGTGAAGAAAGGTGTGCAGCTGATACTGCCATTTCCAGGAGCTGTTGTAACACCTGTCACAATAGCTCTTAGATTCACTTTGTAGTATAATGTGAAAGCACTTGAAAATTTCTAATTATAGTAGCACATCTGTAACTTTTTTATCCTTTTGATACTTAAATGGGCATGATAGTAGGAGTTAATGCACAGACATCAGACAATAGTTCTTTAGGTTTGTGAACCACCTGCATCTTCAGTATTTCAGCAGTCACTCAGATGTTGACAGGACAAGAGAATAGAGATATAGTTAGTCTTCAGATGATATATATATATATACATATATATATATACGGATTTAATAAACTGGAGAACTGAAGATTTTTAGAACTCACTGCTTTTATGTGATTACCTTAGAAGCTTCCCATATAAACAGTCTTTTTTAGATAGCTGTGCACAATTCACATTCAAACCATTAAGGCACCATTTACCACTCTAAGCTCCATGCAGGCAACAAATGGAGGGAAAAAAAACTGCTTTGAAAGCATCCTCATATTAGGTACTTCTCTGCCATTATACCTGATTTTGACACATGCGATGGACAACATTGGAATTTGAAAGGTGAGGTTTCAAGATTTGTTTTTTCTGTCACCAAAGGAAAAAAAAATCTAATAGTTGCAGTAGGATATAGTTATGAAGGGTAGAGCTCACACTGAGACAAATATAATTTCAAGAACTCATTTCATTCCACGGCTGTCTTAACTCTATAACTGTAGGTGCCAATCTTTCAGTCCATACTCTATTATGCTAATTTTTAATTTAAGTCAGTGGAAATTTTGACTCACAAGGGCTGTATTATGACAAGGAATAGGAGTGTTTACACGCCTCTGCATTTCTATATTGAAATACCTGAGCAGCCTTTGAGCAGATACATCTTTCAGGACAAAAGCAAAGCTGAGCTAGCTCATGCCATAGAATCACAGAATCATTTAGATTGCAAAACACTCCTAAGATCATTGAGTGCAACCATCAACCTAACACTGCCAAGTGTCCCTAAGCACCACATCCACAAGTTGTGTGAATCGCCAAGTGGCTGCATTAAATAGCTCTGCAGAGTAGAATGCACTTGAAGAATCAAAGACGTTGCTTTCTGAAACCAAAAAAGGAGCACAGCTTTAGCCATTAGCTTTATTAGGCCTTTTATTTTCTAGCATGTTTTTGATATACTGGAGAACACAATACTCTGTCGACAGGAATGCCTGGGTTTTCAAGATGTTGTGTAAAAATATGAATATGATTACTCTACTCTCAGTTTAATCTGTGTTTTAGCCTATTTGATCCTATCACAAAATGCAAAAGAAAAAAGTATTCTGTATGCTGCCTGAAAAAATCCTGTGAGAAGCATGCACTGTTCGTTAAAATACAGTATACATTCTATGAAATCTAGGTTTTTTTCTAGCTTCATTTTATATTAGGCGTAACGGCTTTGCAAGCATAAATTATTTTGAAATAATTTCTTCTGCACATTATGTTTGTCTGCTGCTATAATAACATGGAATAATGTTTTCTGAAATGTACTGAATCCCAGCCTGTAGCTTGTGCCTTTACAGTCATCAAGTAGGTGTTCCAAATTATGAATAATTGGTTTTAAAGAAGAAGGTGGGTGAACCAGCACCACTGGCTCTCCTCAGTACCTTCCTTCAGAAGAGACAGAAAGATCCTACTTGGAGGTTGAAAGGGTGCACTGCATCCTTCAGCCAAGACAAGGAGAACCAGCCAGCATCTCAGAGATACTTTACTCAAATTAGTTAAATAGAAATACAAATAAAATGTTCTGTAAGTTGTAAGTAGCATGGATAGAGTTACTTACAGGCAAAGTCACTTGATTATTGTTTCCAGATGTAAATTTTTAAACACAGAAAGGGCAGTAAGCATTTGGGTTCATTAAAAGTGATGTAGTTCAGGACTCATGCAGCCTCATACTCTCTTTTGGATGAGAAAGGGATGACAGGAATGAGAACTTAGTGCAGTTGAAGGCTCTAAGCATTGATGGAGTCATAATGTGGAGCTTGGGTAGGATGTGTTACTTGAAAAGCAGCATCTGGACACATACACACATTGGCACAAATAATTGACAGTTTTGTTCTATGGCCAAAAAGAAACTGGAAAAAATTTTCTTTGAATCTGACTTTTTTTCTTGCTGCATCAAAACTAATGTATAGAGAGACTTTTTGAAAGGAGGCAAAGGGAGACACAGCTTTCAATTTCCCACTGAAATTCAGAGCCTACTCCTCTGTGTGTAAGCAATTCTGAGGACTATTACTGTGAATAAAGTCAAATTCACAGTAATTGTCCACTAAAAATGATACATTTTCCCCCTGATTGTTTGCCTTTGCTATCTGCTGAGCTTTGCCAGCTTGCTGTGTTGACTTTAAGCATGAGTGTAGTCCCTGGAGGGCCATTCTCATGCAAGCCCAAGGGCCACAAGACTTCATGCTCCTTAGTTATGGGCTTCCTCAGGGTTTGTGAAGGTGCTGAAGCACTGGTTAAGGATCCATGAAGCCTGAAATGACACAGAAAGCAAGGCAGTGCAGGACAGAGAACAAGCTGGGGCACCTCCAGGCAGGTTGTGATAAGCAGCCTGCAGGAGACCCTTTCACAGCCACGTGTGAGCAGCGGTGCTTGCAGCTGCTCCAAAGGTAGCACAGCCCTTGCCAATATGTTCTAGCTGCTTTATTTTCTGGGGAGCCAACAAATTCAGTGAGAAGGATTTGGTTTATTTTCAGTCTTGCACAATAGCCTTTCTAATGGAGTTTCAGCTGTGAAGCATCTTCTACTGGTGATACTGATGAATATAAACTTGAGAAAATCCATTTTGACTTTTACATTTCAGGCCTAGTTTGGAGGGGTGCCATTTACAAGAAGAAGCACAAATATACTTTAACTTGTAAACTGAATAAAACTGATACAAAAAGTATGAGGTCGTTGGGAAATAAGAACACTCAAAGACCAGAGTTTTACAGGGAGTATTTTAGCAAAGAACTGCATAGTGAGATGGGTTTTAACCTGTGAATTCCTTCAGGACACTGACTGTTTATATCTTTATCACTAAGGAATACATGCTATATTCCTAATTCTGTGATTGTAGACTCATAATTGCTGTAGTTGTCAAGGGGGTGCCACATGTGGAACTGAGTAACTCAAATTATAGGATTGTTATAAAAAGATCTCTATTGAAGTGTTCCAGCTTTTAAAGTTTGTCCCTTGTTTCAGCACATAAATTTCTATGAAGGCAGATTTTGTCTGTAAATGGATGCAGCCAAATGTGTAGCATGTGTACATATATATACATTACTTAACCAAAATAAAATTTTCATGAGTATAATTTATTTTGGCTTTTCTTGATCCTGATTGTGTTACTGGTTTAAAAATATTTAACCAAGATGCACAAACTGCACTTCACATGAAACCGTCAGAAAGTTCAATAATGCACCACAGGAAAAGAGAATGAAAATAACAAATTAATAATTCATAACATTTCAGTTGCTATAGCAATATGTGCTACAAAATTAATAGAACAACCAACTCTACAAAAAGCATAACACAAATAATATGCCAGCACTGCCTCTCCTGAAATCATTCTTGGATGACCTTCAGTGTAAGATTTTCACAAAGCATGCCAGACATCATGACATATCTGACTCCATCCTTTTGTTGTTTGTTTTATGCAACTGTCTACAGAAATCTTTCATTTCTTAATAAAAATATGATTTTACTGTTGACGTTAATCCCACTGAAGTTGGTGGAAAGGTTCAAACTGAATTCAGTAAGACCTTACCAATCCTTTTTTCACAGAAATATCCATGTGTTTTCTCGAAATAAATCTGTGTTTAAGGATGCAATTGCGGTGCAAAAGTTAGGCTTATAAAATATATGGCTATCAAGCTTCACCTTATGAAAGTCTGGCCTACAGTGCAAAGGGATAGGGGAAACTTAAAGGCACTAAATACTCTTCTGGTTTAAAGATGACCATGCATAACTCATTTGTGGCTTTACTTCATTCAACACCCTGCCTTTTTATGCATAAAGTCATCCAAGAGTCACAACTAAAAGGGGCATATTCTAGGGGGCCACAATTCCTTTGACACCTCTTTAAAACTATATGATAAATATAAATTGCAACTGAGAGAATCTGGTAAACCTGATGCAAAAATATCTAGACTGCCACACTCTCCTAAGTACCTTCAGATGGCAATAGGCATTTCTGGAATTAAATCTTTCTAACCTAAGTTATTTTGCATTACCACCACTTAGTTCCCTAAGCTGAAGATTGCTGAAATTGCATTAAATGAGGTGCCTAATTCCTGCAGAAGCAGCCAGAAAAGCTATTTTCACCACTATCACCATTACATCTTGAGCTGCTTAGTACTTCCTCAGTGTGACCCTGATTGCCCTTCAAGTTGCCCCCAGGCCCATGCAGCATTGCCCCCCAGGGTGGGTAAGAGTTTGTCCCATCTGAGACCTGCTGGCTTGCAGGACTTCAGAATTCCTCCCTCATTCAAAGCCACCCTTCTCTTTACACTCAGTGGTCACACCCTTGTCTTCTAGAGCAATGCCAGTGCTACTGTCCTGTTTGCTCACAGTATTCTGCCAGGAGGTGAGAAGGAGGAGCTCCAGCCTCTCTGGAGTCACTGGCTGTCACTTCCCTTGGGAGGGCATGACAAAAAGAGAGCCCTTTGGTTAAACCCAGATTGCTGTGCTGCTGGGGATGCAGACTACATCCAAAAGGAACCAGGGAGCATGACTTTGCAGTTTACCAAGTTGGGGGGACCAGGTCTGGATCAGGAGAGCACATGCCTCTGTCTGTTAATGCTAGTGACAAATCTAGGACTGGAATAACTGCTTTGTCTGATGGAGGCAGCAAATTGTCAAATTATACAAGAGCTGAAGGAAAGTGTGCGAGTCCTATAAGCAGAAATATTTTGCAAAGGAAATAAGAATACTTCTGTATACAATATTCTTTCAACTATTCCGTTAATTCAAATTCTGTTTGGCTTTAAGAGAAAAAGTAGGCTCTCCTTTTACAGAATGTTACTATATTATATTGCATGAAAATTAACTTCATTGTTTCATATAGCTTGAAAAGATTTTCCATCCTGGGAAGTCTTTCAAGATTTTGATGGTTCTGTCCATTCATTATCAGGGCACTATGCTGAAATTTTAGAACAGTTGTGAACTCAACTATTGCTTTGACGTGAATTGTTCTTTTTGATTGTTTCTAAATATATAATTCCATTTTAAAGGGTATTATTTCAGCTATTGTTGCCTTACATTTTAGGATGATAGCTTTGGAAGAATAACTGAACTAACAGAAAATTCAAAAATAGTCTAAATAACTTTTGTCAATTTTGAAATGTTTCTCTTTTTTAATAAGAAATTCAGTGCCTTTGGCTCATCTCCCCTAGACAATTTCAGTTTAAATCATTTTGCATCTTGTGGTAAAAGCAGCTTTCTTAAATTTTCCATTCAGCAGCATTCCTAATCCTGGAGGAGTAGGAGCTCATTATTATTTCTTCTGATGTGATGATGGATAGGCAGTCTGCTTTTGTACTTTTAAAATTTTATCTGATGGTTAGAAACATAAACATAATACAGTATCTTGAAACCCACAAATGCCTTTGTTATTTAATAGAAGAATGAAACAAAAATATAGTTTGTTTTTTTTCCCAGCATTGAGACCATGCAATCACAGTATGAAGATTACATAGTATTTACACTGGTGACATCACACAAGTATCTGTATCAATATTAGTTTCCAAAGAAATTGATTTTTGGGCCTCCTTTTAAACATCAGAGATCTGTTAGTGTCAGTCTCATAAAAAAATGTAAAACAATCCACTAGGTGAAAAAAAAGACTTATAATGGGATGAAACATGTTCAGTTTTTCAGTTTGCAGAGAATGCTTCAAGCGTTTTATGTTTTACAAACATTGTTAAAATCCCATCTGGTGTTTGTGAAGTATTTTACTGTCTCCTGCTGGGCCAGGCAGACATTGGTTTTCATGTCTGTATGTTTCCAAAACATGAGGAAAAAAATTGAATGGACCTGGACCAAGCACAGCATCATGATAGAATACTGTATTTCCATTCTTCTGCATTTGGGAATGGAGACAAATGTCCTTGATTCCAGAAAAAAGCCATCAGTTCCCATAATGCAAACCCATGTGAAAAATGCAAAGGAGTAAATTTCTCTAAGTAGTTCAACATTCAACATCTTGCACATGATATATTTTTGTGAGCAATAAATATATAATTTCTGTTTCAATTACATATTTCATTTTCAAGGGAGCTAACTTAGAAAATATAAAATACAGATGAAAATGGTCTCAATTTTTATTAATGCATTTTTCCTTCATGCAGTTGATTTTACCAATGAATTGTGTGTGAAAAATAAATAAATATGAAAGCAGAAATGCAAAGTTGTCCTAATTTTGTATTCCTGGAGCCAGCATCGTGCATATTGCTATCCCATTTTCTCTAAAGTCAATGGAAATAGATCCATTTCTGGTCTTACACTCACTCTAAATTGGTATAGGTTTTAATTATTTCAATTTGGTTACTGAAGCAGTAAGAGAGGAGAGAAGAGAATTAGTTCAGAAGGGAGAAGGGTCAGTGGGTCTGCATTAGTTGTTATTTGTAGAAGGAAGATAATATCTAAAATGACATGGCAGTGATAGCATAGCTACTCCTTACAACTGCATTTTAATGACTTAAATGTAAGAATTTCCAAACACCTTTGTTGCACTGAAGGTCCTAGAAAGCCTTTCCCACATTCACTGATAATAGAAAATGTAGACACATTGCCAAAACAAATAAAAAAAAATCTTAGATGAACAGAAGTACAAAAATAGACTGATTGCTTTTTAAGATTCAGTGGTTGTAACATTGGAATACCAGATGGAATTTTCCATAGACTCTTTTGTGGCTTTTACCTGATAAATGGCTGACATTATATCGGAAAACCTTCTCTGTGTGTGCTTTTGATCGTATATTTGCTATTTTCTTAAAAGACAGACTTCTGATGGGAGTGTAATTCTTGCTGCATTTGTTCATCCTTCATTCCTCCACACAGAATTTGCCCACACAGGGCCCATCTTCCTGCCAGAAAATATGGGGAGCAGGTCTGCATGCAGACACACATTTCATATAAACTTGATGTGTGCACAGCCCAAGGGACTGATTGTGTGTGCAGACAGTCAATAGGTACATTCCCCCTTAGATGCAGCCTCGATGCTTCTGAAACACATTGTCTCTCTTGCTCCAAGCCCTCCAGTCTCTGCAGGTATCACGTCCATTCTTAGAGCCAAAGAGTGAAGTTGAGAACATGCAAGTCAACAGATCTTCTGATGTGTGTATAAAAGTAATGGAAATTAGATTGTTCTCTGCTTCTGACTTTCTCTAACCAGTGTAAAACCCCACTTCCTTAGTTATTTAAAATGGTATTTTCAAATGGTTACAGCAATTGTAAATGCCATGATAATCAGAATTCTGGATAAAAGGCATTTATTTCTATTTGAGGCACTTTGCTGGATCTGTATACACAGAGTTTGATAGCAGCTTTATGATTAGCCACAAATCTGATCTGTTAACTCTCTGGGAAACAGGGTAGTGGGGTAGACAAGCTCAGCCAACCTACTTCTGCTCTTTAAAGATGTGAATGTGTGATAAAATGGAACTGAAGGAAGACTTGGAGAAAGGTAAAAAGCTGAGAGAGAGTAAGAATTGCTAAAGACTGTAATGGCAAGGAATCAATTGTGTCTTCCAGCCCCTTTACTCTTCTTTGGGGGGGATATGGTGGTCAGTAGCGAGCTGGTGACCAGCTGTGGAGGTGGTGGTGGGAGGAGTGATGGGAGAAAGGAGGCTGACTGCAGCTCTCCAGCAGGTGGGAATGATTATGGAAAGAATGACGACCTGTACTGTACAAGTTATTGATGGTAGTTCCCAGAGGAGCTGAGTTAATAAAGCTGCAGCCAAAATAAACCACATCCCTTGCATCTTGTCTTTCTTCCTGCATGTCCGGAACAACGCAATGAAAGTCTATTGCCTCCTCTTCCCCCCATGCCTTCCCCAACCTGAACAAGTTTTCTTCTCCTCTGTTCTACACAGCTGTGTCATGAAAGGACTGAACTCTTGTTTTCTGTTAAAAGTACAAAGAAAATGAAGATTGAGTAGATCCTAATTCTACTTTTCTAAAAGGCGGTATGTGCTCAAAGCGAGAAAAGGAGTAGAAAGCAAACAAGCAGAAATACTACCTGCTTGGTGTAACATGTTGGTTTTGCCTTTAGCATCTACTCCTAGATCTGTGCTAAGCTGCACTTCTCAGACTGGGTGGAAATTACAGTGGTTGCATGGTATGATCTGTGAGGGGAGCTGACACCCAGCCTCCAGGTGATGGTCTTTGGAAGTGATTGTGCTTTTCAATAGTATGGATGTGTAGAAAAGGAGTTCTGAACAAGAATAATTTTATAATGGAACTCATGGAAGGGCTCAATACCAATCCAAATTCCAGGCTTCACAGTGTTTCCTGTTGATCTAGAGCTGTTTTTTAAAATGTCTTTCTTGTAAAAATTTATATACTGTCCATTTTATAGACAGAGTTACTTTCTAGGTATTTTCCACAACAAACAGCACATGGCAACCTTGATCCTACGTCACATTTTTCCATCTGCTTTTACAGCTCCAGTCTTAATTTTCCTTATTTCCACAACTGATGCTAAATGGCTTTCTTTGCTATGACTTGTGTTCCAAGTCCTGTCAGTATGAAAGAACATTTGAACTAGTGAGGACTGAATGACTGGCTTCAACACCATGTCTATATTTAATAGGTTTGGCTTGCTGTTCCTTTGAAATTTGGTTTGTCTGCTTCCAAGTCCATCAGAGGAGCTGCACGTGCCAGAATCCTGTTTTATTTAGACATCAAACCCTGCTGCTGTTGCCCTGGATATGATTTTTTGCACAATTATTTGTACAGTCCATCTAGCCCCTTACTGAATTATCAAAGTTCTTTCAGAGTATTTAAAAATAAAAATATCTGTAACAATATAAGCTTCTCCTTTTTTCCTTTTTCTTTGTCCAGGGTGTAGGAAAAAGATCTTCTTTAGTTTATAGATTGGCTGAATGAACATTTGTGTACCTGTGTGTGTGACTGAGTGTGTCTGTTTATACTGAGAACGTGAAAGGTGTATTGTATGCACTTATTTCTGAAGGTGGTGACATTTTTGCTTATTCTTCTCTAAGTCTTACAGTCAAGGTTAGCGTTTCCCAGACAGGGAAGTTGTAGCATTCATGGGGAGTGATCAGCCAGAACTGGGTTTATTGTCCTGAAAGTAGGTGTGCTGATAAAGAAAGCTTGGGAGTCACTTATCTGGGTCAAACTATGGTTAAATGACATTTGAATAGAAGATAATATTTATAGGTAGGTTTATTAGGTTATTAGTAAAGAATTTTCTTTTAAGCTCAGGAGGCCAGGAGCTGCAAATTGAGAGTTGAGAATAATAGGCATGGGCTGCACAGCTGTTTACTTGCAAGTCGGGAGTTTTGTGTGTACTGCTTTGTTGCTATTTGGGCATCTGTTGTTACTGTAAAATCTTTACATCTTCCTGTAACAGTACTTCTCAGTCTTCTAAAAGCTGAGCTCATTTCCAATGTGAAATCAATCAAACCCACTGCTTTTTCATTAGCTTTTTACTTCAAACACCTTAGCATATGTATATTCTGTTTTTTTCCTTACTATATGCCATTTTTTACTGTTTACATTCAGAACCACCTGGTTAAGAATTCTTTCTAAAGTACTTTTTCCTTTTTTACTTGCATCAGTCGTGAAATAGTATGCAGTATTGGCATTAGCACCTCTTGCATTTGGTGGATTTAGTGCATGTCTGAGTTGCAGGAAGACCCTCCTGAGCCAATTTCTCCCTTTTTTTGCAGGCACCCTTCACAACCACAAGAATTAGAGCTTTGATTTTTAATAATGGGTTCTTAGCCTCTATTAGGAAAGTTGCCCACCAAAGTTAGTCTATTTCCTGAGGAATGTTCTACATCTTGAGAAATGTTATTCTATAATTACTGGCTTAAGGGTAGGCAAGTGGAAAACTCTTTTCACACATAAAGACTAGACCTTTTATAAAGATAAAACATTTTGCAGACTGCAGTTTTGCAGTCTTGATGATCATCTTGGATAAAGTTAAAATGAGGGTATTTGCTTCTGTTGATTGAATTTCAGCATTTATTTAGACCTAATTGTACTTAGCTCTAATCATCTTGGTCTCAATTTCCCAGTAAGGAGTGCAAAATTTCCTTAAAGTCCCTCTTGTTACCCTGGGCTTTACCTGATTTGCAAATGTAAGAGTGTGTCCCAGTGATGAAAAAGCCTTTAGGGAGGGGATCACATCTATGGTCTATGAAGTATGATTGTATTACTGAAGCTTTAGATATGAAAAGTTTTGAATTTGTTCCGGTACAATTTTTCCTACCAGCTACTGATCCTCAGTAGGTAGGAAGTTTGGCTAGTGGATCCAATCACTGGGGATAAGTGAGCAGGCAAGATGTGGATCCTTGCCACCCTGCCTCAATCTCCAGATTTTCTTAGGGAATAATAAAAAAACACAGCATGGATGTGTACCAGTGAGGGGTCTGTTGCTGTCTGTACACAGCAAGATCTGCCCCAGCATTAATAACCACAGTAGAGACCAACATTCATTTCAGCAATTGTTTTTAAGCAACTGGGTCAATGATATTTTTGACAATGTGAATGGCAAGCATTAAAATTGCTTTCACAAAAGCGGTTAGCACATTGTACCACTAATTATATGATTACAGGGGAGCTATTTATCAATTTACTTTTACAGGAACTGTTTATTTTGGACTTAGCCTTTGAGTTTTGCTGTAGTTTGAACCAGAGCCTTTCACAGAAGGAAGCTGTTAGTAGTGGCTAGTTTATAGAGTTTGGGGCCCAACAAAAATACCTCAGAATCATCCAAGGCCAGATGAGGTTTTATGAAAGTCTCCTAATTCCACACATGAAGCATGAGTTTAGTTTCAGTTAAAAAGTGAGGAGATTTTTTATTTCTAAACTTTCACCTTCCTTAAAATTTGGGTTTCGGATCATGCAAGCATAGCTAACTGGTCACACATAGAAGAGGATGTGTCCTTTGCTGTGTCTACCTTGGCTGCCTTCTCATATAGCAACCTATTCTTTGTTTTTTAGCTACCATGAGAAATAAAGAGAGTCTACTTTGTGCCTACTTTCTGGCACATAATGGCTTCAAATGTAAAGGCTTTGTTAGGGGCAGAGGAATAAACCAAGCTGGCTTTTTTTAGAACTATGAGTAAGGGCTATGATATCTCCAGATCTCCTGGTAGGCCTGCTAGTGATGCCAGGAGGAATTTTTCATGATAGGAGAAATATGAATGTTGCACCAAAACTGAGCACACACAGTGCTCAAGTGAATTAAGAATGTAGAGCAGTGAGTTATTAGAGGAACAGCGTGTACTAAACCCATAGCCAGAATGGCATTAACCAATACTGGCTGGCCTTTTTGCAAGTTAATTCAGGATTATACAGAATGGACTGTTCTCAAACCTGGGATCTTATGCCCTGTGCTCCCTTTGGAGGAGTCTGCATATGCAGAATAAATGCAGGGCAGCATGCCCTGAGCTTGCAGAAACAAGTTGCAGTGGTTTAACTTAAATTTTAAAATAGATTTCAGTTAAGCACTCTGTGAGGATGTTTCCCTTAGTTTAAGTATTAGATAGGTTCCTGACTTACTGACCTGAAATAGCAAAGTTTTCAGAGCTTTTTATATAAGAAATCTCACAGAGTACTGCAGATACTACATAGCTGAGCTAAAATAGAAGAGCATAGAATTTATTCACAGACTGTTAAGAGTATCTTTGAACACACTTACACTTTCAAAAGAGTTAACAATTGGATCCATCCAGAGGCTAAGGGCTAGCCTTTATAAATGTTGTTTAAAAATTAGGCACTTTTAAATTAGGCACTCTAGACTGTATCCCACATCCTGTGCTAAGTGCCAGTGGTAGCTGTGCTAAGCATGGAGAGAGAGGATAAACCTAAAAAACATCTGCAAGAGACCTGTACAGGGGATTTTCTGCAGAGGGCCAGAAAGAAACATTAGGAATCTTGATTCTCTGCTGAAGGAGCAAATCTGACTTACAGCTTCAGAGGGTTTATATTTCTAACATTGCATGCCTGTCTAGAACGCTTTTCAAGGAAGACCCTCAAATTTCAGCATATTTATTTACACATGTATTGATAGTGAGACAGCCATCTGCTTCTCTTAATTGGCTGATATCTTAAGGACTAACAATCTGAGGACTTGAAGGAGCTGGGATCACTACCATTGTCTTGAGGGGCAAATCTGGATGCAGGCAAGTGGTCTGAAATGAACATTGCAGTCTTGGTCTCTTTATGGTCTCATCAGGAACTTGTCTGTAACACACTGGGGCTTGGAGTTCAGGCTGTACACTTCAGTTTCATTCTGCCAGGGTGACATAGAGGTGATGGTGTAGAGCTGCAGTTTGTTCCGCTTTGGGTTGTTGATGTGGGGAAATTACTGAAACTTACTGAAATTCAAGAGCTCCATATAGCCAAGGGCAGGAAATGATAATTTCTTACTTTTCACAAAATACCTTTAAACTACACCCTGTCCAAACTATTGAAGTTATGACACCATCCAGAAAAGCATTCAAGATTCATTGATCCAAAAAAGCCAAGAAGAAACCTATTTGTGTGCTCCCTATTTAGGACACATACATCACAGTGATAATTCTGGATTTTTGTCTTTATTCCAGCCTCAGGAGCAAACACCAGACCCCAGAATACTCCACCTGGTTGGCAAGTGGACTGTATTGCTACCAATCAGAAATATACTTTGTGCTGTGAATTGCTGTATCACAACTGACCTCTGTATGCATGATAGCCTCCATATCAGCCAGCAGCTCCAGAGGAACAATCTGAGTGCTCTCAAATTGTGTTCTTAAGTTTTTGAACTTGCATTTCAACTTTCCTTGGTAAATGGTGTAAGATCTTCTTCAAAAAGTAGTGCAGCCACCTCTAGTTGCTGGAAAAAAAAAACAACTTGATGTCTCACAAATACTGCCTCTAGAAAGCCCAGTTCCATGAATATGTGTTAAATGTCCCTCTGAATGTCTCTTGCATTTAGTTACTCAGAGGTTTTAAGCTAGTGGAATGTGTTTTTTCTGGATCCTGACCATAACTAGGCTGGCAATATCAGAAAAAACACTGAATCAATCATATGTACATATATATATATATACACACACATACACACAGACTGGGTAAATTTAAGCAACTTCAAGATTAGGCAACAGTTGATGAGTCCTATTTGGATTCCAATTTTGGTCTCAGGGTCTCAGTTCCAACTTCAGTCTTGCTTTAGCTGTCTGCATCCTTCCTGAATACAGCACAAAGGGTTTACAGAGCACTAGTGCCCGTGTTCAAGTGTGCTTTTGCATGGAGGCCCTGAGGAAAAGATTATATTCTTTAGTCTTCCTCAGGCTCTGTGCTATGGTGTGTTGTCTCTTTTTCACTTTTGAGTAAAAAAAAAAACCTGATAGGTTCATGGTGGTCTGTACAGATCTCAAATGTAATTAATTTTCTCCTTTCCCTACACTTAGGGCTCAGCTACTCCAAAGAAAGTATTTGAATGGTTTTGGTTTCTCCAATATGATCTTGTTGAGGTCTTATTGCTCTTGTGAAGTAAGGTATAATTTAGAAGAGTGTATAATATGTGTTGCTGTGCATGTAAATTAGATTTTTCAGAGCTAATTAATCTAATCTCAAATACCACAAAATCCTCACTTCTTTTTAGAATTTATTAATCTGAGACTTGTAGTGCAAATGAAAAGAAAGGGCAGTTGTTACAAAAATACACAGGGACCTTCTTTTGAATAATGTTGACCTAGAAGCTGTGTACACATATTTCTTTTGTTAGAAGAAATGTTCTAAAAGGTGAATACAATAGTTCTGTAGTTTTTCAGGGGAAACTTCCAGTAGCAGTTATATTACTACTATTCAAAATTATACATATCTATAGATATTAAAATGGAAACTGTGTTACATTCTGTAACTTGAAAATATTATTCTTGTTTCTAAAATGTCTTATAAATCTCTCCCTCCTTTCAAAACAGAGAACCTATAGTTAGTCTGTCAAGAGCACTAAAGCATTAGACAGCTATCATTGACCTTTTAGGTTGCTCTCAAATTCTAAACACTAAAATTGTGAAAGTAGCTGATTTGGGTTTAAGAGCTTACAGCTCAGGTTCATTTTATAAAACACAGAAAACACAAAGGTAGATATTGCCTGTTGGCAATTAGTCAATGAAAAATTTCAGCCTGTAAAATACAAGTAGTAAAGGAACAGATACTTGAGTTAGGACTCAAGTAAGAAAAGACTGCAAAAAGATAGGTGCCTTTTCCAGTCACTCATTCTGAGAGAGGAGTGTGTCTGATACTTACATTGGTTCACATCCATGAATTTCTAACCCAAAATTAAAGTTCACTTTAATGTGAATTAAGTCCTCTTGACAGAGGACTTGTCTGTTGTATACCCATAAAAACCTGTGCCAGAGAAGGCATCTCTGACATGGCTTTCCAGAAGCTCACAGGGATGATCTAGGCAGATAGAAATCCTGTGACTGGAAATCCTTTTGCTGGAAGGAATACCCAGCTTGCAACACTGATGGCAGAGAAGCTGCTGTTGATAGCTGTGCTGCTCCTCAGTCTGGCCAGTGGCATTGAGAGCAGCTGAGGGAATTGGATTCCCAGGCCCACAGCAGCATCAAGCATGGTGCCTCTTTTCTTCATTTAGAGGGAAGCAAAGGAAGAGTTAATTTTAGTCTAACATGCAAAACTTGTCTTTCTGTGTAGTGCGTGAAGCATAAACTCAGTGGGAGGTCCATGAAACAGAGCCTGGCTCTGCCCAATTAGCATTCTGGTCATACTTTAGGACAACATAAGCAGACTTACAGCTTTTAGAAATGTTGCTTTACTCTCATCTGCCCCACAGCTGAATTCTGTAGAGAGGGGGTGTTGTGCCATGCTAAAGCTGGGGTATTTAAATTTCTTAGCTGTGAATTTTCTAGTAATTATTCTTCTCCTCCCACTCCCTACCCCTCTAGCTTTTAGAAATCAATGAGAAAAATTAAAGGCCATTAATTCAGTTCAAGATTTACTTTTACCAAGTCATTCTCTAGCCTATGTTCACCTTTAAATTTCCTTTTTTTTTAATAAATACAATCGATAGTAGCTTGAAAAAAGTTGTGGATTTAGTGTCTGCTCATGAAGAAGGTGATAGGAAACTTCTCTGACCTCCCCTGGCTTCCTCTGCAAGGAGGGAGAAAGAGTTATGCCTGTTACTTCCATCCCCACAAGCTGGTTCAGGCTGTGTTGTCTTCAGAGCAGCCCAGCCATCTGCCCAGGTGAGTTCTGTATCTGCCAAAGCCAGGGTCCCTAAGCAGGACCAGGCATGTTTTAAAGAAACCCTCGTAGTGAAACCATCTCAATCCAAATGACCCTACTGCAGGTTTTTTTAAAAATTATGAATTATTTCTCTTCTGTAGTGATGAAGCTTATGTATTTTTTATATTCTAGTTTCTGAATATTGCAGGAAATGGATCACATTGAATGAATTGATTGACTGAAGGAACTGAAATGGTTTTCTGCTGTTTTGATTCGAAAGCATGGAATAATGTGTTTCAGAGTAACAGTTTATTTTGTTTAATTCTTTCTGCAGGCAACTTGAACTAAGTTTTCAAATTCCTTAGATAAGCTTTTTTTTCTTTCAGGCAAAACTATTCATGCAATTGGGTCTGCACTAAGCAGAAAAGAAAACATTCAGAACTGTTTTGGGCTTATGCCCTCCAGAACCACAATTATATCTCTAAACAAGTTGATTTTGAAACAAGCCTCAGGTTTTAATAATTCTCAACGTTCCTTTCAGGTTCCCATTCTGTGTAGGGAGTGTCATAACTAATTGCATCTCTCAGATCAGGATAGAAGTACCTTAAATATGGATCAGAAATGGATCTGGCTGCCAAGGCTGGCTCTGCACTCTCACTAAGATTTGGAGGGTTTAGATCTTGGAACCTGATTTTGGTCAGGATCATTCTTTGATATCCTCAGATGAAAGGCAGGCTATAAATGTGAAGAGCAAATTCTTCTGCCTTGGTTACACCAGTGTTGCAGAATTAGTGCCAATGTGGTCACATGCTGTAGTAGGGTGGAAAATTTGGCCCAGTGTTTATTGTAAGTAGCAAGAGGGAAAAGAAAGCTATTGAAGAGAAGAAACACAAAACTGTAAATGGCCAGGCAACAGTCCTTATGCTAACTTTCTTTGCCAAACTGGTGGTTTACTCCAATATTATGCAACCAAGCCAAATTCACTGTGTAAAACATTTTATTGCAGCAACCCTGCCTCCCCTGCCCTTTGCCTTTTCTAAGTGTTTGAAGGGCACACATAAACTGCTAAAAGACCCAAAATTGTTTAGTGATCTTTATTCAGTATCCCTCCAGGCTTATTTACTACACAAAGAGCAAAGAAAACCAGCTAAATATTTTAAGAGGATAGAGAAGTTTTAGTTGTAAAATATCCAGGGGCTTTATTGTAGATTTACAGGTCTGCACTACAGATTTCCAATAGCAAACAATAGAAGTAAAAAATAAGATGGTTTCATGTATTAGTTATGGGTTGGTAATGGACAAATATGTGGTTCTTATTCTGTGCCTAGCATGGCATGGCATCAGCCTTGGGTCCCCACTAAAACAGAAAAGCGGAAAGTCAAACAACAGTCATGTCAAATTAAACCTCTTTTTGTTTAATTTTTCAAAGTGATTCATTTAGCTGGTTGGCAGAGAGTCAAACTGATAGCTAACAACAGTTCATTTATTTAATGTTGCTTTCAGTACCCTGTAGCCACTCGACTGCATCAGAACTTATCTTCTGTAATTCTCTTTGAGCTGTGAAGATAGGCAGGAAACGGGAGTAGGTCAGGTGTGCATGAAGGCACAGCTCACATGATGGGGTAGTTTGTGCTTCATGAACCATAGAATTGGGAATGGATTTTCAAGAACAGTTAAAGCTTACTTTTAATCTGAAAAATGAATAAAACTGATATCCTTATGGTCCATGTTTGCTGAGTCTCAACAACCCAAAAATAAAAGAGCTCAGTTTATAAAGTATGAAAAAAAGTGTTGTGTAAACTGCTAAAGCTGCAAATTGTGAGAGCAAACAATGAAAATGAGAGCTTTCCTGACTACATTTTCTCACCAGTTATAAAAATGTGGGTAACTTAGTCTCTTGGTGATTTCCATTTAATTCTGTTTTTTTACTAGGATTCAAAAATGTAAGTCTGATTAGAACAAACAAGTAACTCTTTAGTTTTGCACAAATGTGAGCAAATGTGGTAATAAGCACTTTTTAGGATGGTGGAGCTTAGAGAAATAAAGTTAAGCAAACGTTTTTATGTCAATAAAGTCAGTAGATACAAACCCCATAATTGGAGAGGGAGCAGATCAGTTGAGTAAGAAGATAATATTTATAGTAAGTGTGAGTGTTGATAGCAAAGTTTTTTCTGTTCTGTTTAATAGAATTTTGTGTGACTGTTGAATGGTGTTTGATCAAGGAGCTCTGGCATAGGTTGTTCACCTAATGAAAACAAGTGTAGTGTATGACAGCTCCCTGGCATTTTAGAATTGTATATCATGCAGTATAACTACATACAGAAACACTATAGGGAGTGGGAAAATATGAGCAGTCTCCACATGTAAGACATCTGTTTAAATCCCATGTATAATTTTTGGTTGGTTGGTTTTTTGTTTGTTTGTTATAAAAGCTGGATAAATTTGATCTTCAGTTTCAGTTTTTCCATTTTCAATCTCTACCTTTAAATATATTCATGCTCACACAAGGTGATCTGTAAAAAAAGATAACATTTTTATACATAGGAACCATGGATTATATATTAAATATAATTTTCTATTATTCAAGTTTGGTAAGGATTATCTATGCTTGCAAGGGACAAGTTTTCCCAAAAGCCATGTAATCCTTTCAGTGCTGTTCCTTTAAGTATGCTCTATCTATGCCAAAAGCTCTTGTGCCTGTGGTTTGTGTCTAGTTTTATGAAGGTCTTTTACCACAGGAAGTTATTTTAGAATACTTTTCAAATGCTGTTTTTTCTTAAAGAAACATAGTTGTTATTCAACTTATACTTATGAAAATAAATCATTCTGATAAAATAAAAGCTTTATTTTTGTTTTCATAAAATTGCATTGCTGTTGCTAAGTAGAAGGATTCTATAAAAAAAAAAAGACTGGAGTAAGAGCACAGGTCCATCATCCCCAATTTTCTTGGGCTATCTTTATGTGATCCTTGTGTTAAAACCTGTAATTTTTCCTCTCTGAATTGAATTTTATTATTCCTTGGTTGCTGTATCTTTAATGTGTTGAAGAAGGTTTGTGTTCTCTGATATGGTGATATCTCATTCTCAAGCCCATGAGAATTTTTGGTAAGAAGGGGTCTCCAGTCAGGCAAATCAAGAGTGAATTCTGATCAAAAGGAACCCTTCAGCCCAACAAGAGAAAGAAACAATCTCTTCTCAAGGAAGATGTACAATCTAGAAACAATACCAAGTCCATTAAAAAGCACTTCACTTATTTCTGGTGGATTTTACAGTGATGTAAAATATAATGGAGTAAACCAAATCCTAAATGTGTATTACTCACCACAGTACAGTAATATGCCCATTATGTTGAGGGGCAAGAACCACTCTGCTGTAATAAAGGCCCTCACTGCTAAGGACTTTAAAATAGAAAAACACTTAAGAAATGTAAAATCAATAGAGCATTGGTTAGGGCTAACACAATGGCAATGTAAAAAGCAAACCAAGCATAATTGCATTGTTATTTGTTGCAGTGTTATTTATGCTGATGTAGATGTTATGTAGATAGAAGTACAAATAACATTTTCTCCCAAAATTTAAAGCTAGATGCCTATGTACAGAAAAAGCAAAACCACAGGAAGGGAGGTGCCAGGATTATTCATGCCAATGCAAAAATGTCCTACTATGTGTGGTGCTTGTTGTGCTGGCATGGGATTTACAGGACGTTTTATACTGTTGAAATGTATATTTTGAAAATATAACCCAGAGGGTAAAATCCAGTAATGAAATTGAGTTTTGCCTTTGACATTAAAAGGGCCATGTTTCCACTCAGGTAGGTACTTTTGTCAAAGTAGGAAAAAATGTATGCCTGAGGAGAATATTAGTCAATAATGGAGAGGCAGCTATTAAAATTTTATAGGTAATTTTCTTAGTTCTTTTAGTTCTGGAAATAAACAGGAGCCAGTATCAAGGTTATACTTAAAAATTGCAGCCTAAAATATATGTTTCACCTTCTCCAGTCATAAAGTGTAGAAAGTTTGGTTGGCTTTTTGGTAGTGGAATCACTTAAATGAAAGGCAGAGAGGGATCACATGAGGAGATCACAATAAGAGACAGGAATTTTAGTCCACAACTTAAGAGTTTTGGGTTCCACAGACTCAACACATAAGCATGCAAAGGTGATAAAAGTAAGTAATTACTAAAAGGAGGCAGCTTCTAGACTGGAAAATGGTTCTTTATTCAGTGCAATGTGATACCCCTTGGTCACTGCTGGGGTCAAAACGTTTAGAAAACAGAATATAAGTCAACCATTTCCCCAACAGTCTGAGATTATTTTTTTTTTGTATTTCCCACAGTTTTAATTAAAAGTGCAAGGAATCATTCTTTTCCCCACTCTTACTTGCAGAAAAATATAATTGCTTACTCAAATAATCTGGTTCATTGCTCATACTGGAGAAAGACATTTCAGTGAGAATATGTCATTATTGACAGACTTCAATTTTACAGTTCTATTTTAAAATATACCATTCTGAAGACAGTTATATCTCTGTGCTGTTACTGCACACACATTTCTTCACCAACAATTTCTGACACAACTGGAGAGCACCTGAAAGAGTTAATAAACTCAGAAGTACTTGGAGCAATCTGCATATAAGCAAGGCATTATAAAAAATAACTTTAGACTGGACAGTTGGAAATTCAGTTAAAAGGATGCAGAGATTTAGACCTGTAGGTGTATTTAGTATTTCAAAAGGCCAGAGTTTGGTAAATTTTGTGTACAGAACTTGCCTTTGGTGAATAGCAACAGCTGTACAAGTGACAACCTGTCCTCTGAAGCACAGAAATTATCTGTAAACACACCTCAATCTTGAAAAAACACACTAGCTCAAGCCTCACTGAAAGTAATCAGCTGCCTTGCATTTAACCACCAGATGGGCATAGATGACCACAGAGAAGCAGCTGACAAACTATAGGTTAAAAAGATGATTACTCTCCAGCAATTCTTCACTGTTTTGCTGCACTAAGCAGAAGGATAGAGACACCTAGGGATGAAGACAAGCTGAAGGCCTAAAATAATTAGCTGAATGGTAAAGTGGTTAAAGAAATCATAGCTATTGACACAAAATGAAAGAGTTATTTGCTCTGCTTTTCAGAAAGCTGAAAATTACTGGCTACAGGAGAAAAATTAAGTATAAATGGGAATGAAATAATGGAAATAACTATAACAGAAATAAAAAAGTTACATGTGATTTTAATAAAAGGGTTAACAAACCCAGCAGTAGCTGTCCTCTTAGAGAATTTGCACCAAAATACAGATCTAGTAGTAAGTATTATAAATCAAGCTTACTGAATTAGTGATAGTACTAAATCCAAAGTGCTTTGCCTGTGTGTAAGAAGAAAAATCTGCTGTGTGCAACTGCAGATCTGTGAGTCTGGCCCAGTAATCCATGTAGTTTTAAAACAGCTTTTGAAGGGAAAGAACATTAAAGCTACAAATAAAAGGGAAGTGGAATATTGGTTTACCAAAGCAGGATATGCCAAACTAACTTGATCTGTTCTATTTTTTTCCTTTTCTTTTAAATAGGATGACTTCATTTTCTAGAGAAAGGAAATAAAGGGGGCATATTCTGTCTGTCCTTTTACAATGCACTCATTATGCTGCTGAAAAGAAAACTGCTTAGTTGCTTGGAGAAAGTGGAATTTAAGAGCACAACTGTGCGATGACCATGTTATGTGATTTTGGACAATATTGAAAAGGCTGTGGGGTGGCTAGGTGGTTAGGACTGATCCTTAAGAAGCTGTATTAAGAGAAACCTTTTCTCTGATAGTCATAAAAGAAAAGTGGGAATTAAGTTTCCTGATAGTACAGTATTGGGAAGCTTAGATAATCAGGACAGCAAATGAAAATAACTGTAATTCCTAGAGAACCTGGGGAACTACACAAGAGATTCAGCAGTAGGAGCTGCAAAGCATTTGAGAAAGGTACTATAGAGAAAATATAAAATTTTGTTGTAAGATGAGAACTCATCAGATGGAAATGGAGATTAGGAAAAACTGGATTTCTGTTTTTCAGAATACTAGATGGCCAGAAAACTCCATTCACCATTTTAAATTTAACTTTTAGGTCTTATTATGCCTTCCTTTGCTAAAAATTGATTTGTTATCAAAAATCCCTTCCCCACATGGATATTTGTAGAATATGATCCAGTCATTTTCTTAGTTAACTAAATAAATAGAGCTTCTGTCACTCTCTCACTGAAAAAAACCCCTATTCCCAGACCATTTTCTATTCTTGTAGCTCTTTTCTGAGACCCTGCCACCAAGATTCCTTTAAAAGTGCAGACAGTAGTGTGTTTCAGCAATGATCTCATTAATACCATATTACTAAGAAATTACCACTCCTCACAGTTATACATCCCTTTATTCAAGGAGTATGTTCTCTTGTCTACTCCACACTGGAAACAGACATTAGTCAATAATCATGATTTTGACAAATTTTCCAGTGATGCCGTGGTTTAGGATAATAACCTTGTTCTTTTCAATTTGACTTGCTGTCTTCATTTCTAGTATCTCTATCCTTCTATTTAGTCATATTAAACAACTTGTTTTTTTATGAAGCAATAAAGATCAGCCTGTGGATGTGGTTTGACCCTACTTTTACATGTTAATCCTGTATTAAGTGGAAGGTTATTTGCAAGTAGATGTGAAAATAAAATGCCAGCTTAGATACAAAGGGATTTTCTTGGCTTTGTTAGAAAGTGACTTTACTGGTGACAAAGTAAGATCAAAAATTGTTAATATCTTTATATAACAAACACTAATATTTATTTATCAGTTCCTTTTGTATGTATATGTACATATATATACGTGGAGGACATACATGGCTATGTCTTTACATATTTTTTGCACACATAATTAAAAAACAGTGTTGATGTGTGTAAGTCTTCATAGATAACCACACCAAGATTAAGAGAATTTGATCGTGTTTATTAGACAATTCCTACTATTAAAAATAATAAGGCTCAATAATGAAATTTGTTAAAAGGTTCTTAACAAATAAGTCTAGTAATTTAATTCTATGTGAATTTTAAAAATAGGGTAAGTCATTATGAGCTGATGTTAAGGCTAGAATAACAAGAACTATATGCCATGAAGAAACTGAAATCTTGCCTTCAAAATTAAATCCTATATACTTCTACCACTGTAAAAACTGTTTTACTGCATGGCAGTACAACTTGAAGATATATGAAAGCTGCTGCTACCTGAACTCCACTTCTTTATAAACTGTAGCCCAAGGCTGGCTCTAAATGGGCAAGCACATTTAGACCAGTGCCCAAACACTAATCACAAATGAAAGGCTCTGGAGACAGATGAAATGGAAAATGACAGGAAGCCAAAATATGATTGACATCATAGCAAGGCAAGAATTGGCTTGAAATACCTTTTGCCACACTGCCCAGCGTACCCCCGAAAAGCAGACACCTTTGCTGTGTGCTGCTCCAAAGGGGAGTGGAAGTGACCTGAGCCAGGTAGTAGTGGTGGAGCCATTGAGCCATTGACCTTTTATAGGTCTCCTTGCTGGCAGAGGAAATAGGGTGGTTTTCTCTGCCCAGATACTTCTCACTGCTCCAACTCCTCCCAAGAATGCAGAGAAGGTGAAGAGCAAGGCTGACACTGTCCTTCCGCTCCCTGCAACTCATGCCATGTACAGCAACATACATGATCTGCGCCTAAACCTAACATTTTCCCTAGGCAAAAACTCAAACAAAAGCTACCATAAGTTATGCCAAAAAAAAGGGGAAATAACCATTAAAAGGATATCTGGAGAAAAAAAGATTGTCACATGGAAGTGAGAAATGAAGTGCTTGCTTCACATTATACAAGGAGGCACAGCTAACCAACTCACCGTAAGCCAAATGCCACGTCTTGTATTGACCATGTCTGTGGTTCAGCATCTGCACATTTCTCTTAAGTATGTCACATTCTGTCACCATGAATGACAGCGACAAGGTTAGACTCATACAATATGGTACTCTTTAGGACACCAAATTGGAGCTATAAGTCATGATGTGGGTTAGGTCCTTCATTTTTAGAAATGTAATGCATGATTGAGGGATTATCTCTTATGCCAAGCAACAGATTCTTGGAAAAACAATCTAACTTTTCCACGTAATTCAAATGGGAAACAACCACAACAAAGACTTAACTTCAGAAAAACAGTTTTACTGGCATTATGCACTGTGAGAGGTATATCTTACCTTTGAATTGTCAAACAATTCAAAAAGTGACTATATTTTTGAGCTGGTGTCCAAAAAATACTTTGGAAATAATTTTCTATGTTAAATGCAAAATTACTAAGCAGTTCATTGCTGTCAAAGTCATTCAATACAGACATCCTTGACTGTAATTCAGATCTCCTGAGTGATGCATTTATAACAAAATACATGTGAAATGTCCATTTCTGAGCATCCCTGTAAGCCATCTGCAGCTGGAACACTTCATGGAACTCTCCACTGCTCGTTACTTTCCTACTCTCTTGGTGAATTCTTTTATGTCGTTATGCCTCAGTGGCTGTTAGGTGAGGGAACTGGATACAATGCTGGTGCTCTAATTAGACTGTGGTGATCAGTCAGTGGAAATTGTTTTGCTTTCCTTCCACTGCTTTGTTTACCTTCCTGTTTGAACTTCTAAATCTTTTCTGTCAGCCTCTGCATTCCATCTTTCCATGCACTTTAAGAGCTGAGTTTGGGATGTGGATTATTACCTCCAAAACTGCCTGGATATACAAAGCTTTCTTTTTTTTTTCTTTCAAAAATACCACATTTTGCTAAAAAAAGTTTGCTAAAAATACAAGATTATTTGTATTTGGCTAAATATTGCTCTTCTTAGTGAGGATAATATGTACTAATGGTGATAAAATCTCACACACTCTAAGATCCCTTGGCCCCAAATAATTTCCTCTGCCATAATCCTTAGGAGTAAATGAGTGTTTGAATTAGTTGCCATTATGTGATCAAGATTCCTCTAGATTAAGCTGCTTTGCTGCTCAAAAGAGCTTGAATCCAGCCTTTCAATTATACTTGCAGTTTGCAGTTCTTGTGACAGCTCTTGATAGTCTTGATTTTTTCCTCCATCTTTCTTATTGAAGCAAAATCCAATTAAACATTTCAGAATAAGCCCTGGTATTATCAAACTTCATATTTACATGTGCATGAATGACACTCAAATCAAATAAAGCTGCTGGACATGACACCATAGACTACAGATCTGACTGACAGAGGCACAAACCAGGGACCTGTTACACATCCTTTCTGTCAACTAATTTTATGCAACACTTTTCAAGTGTTACTTACATATTCAATGCCTTTAAAACATGACTGTGAAGAGCAACTGAGCTCTTCTGTCTTTTACTGACTTTTATACTAAGTATGGAGAGGATTAAGCCCTTTGGTGAAAGCCATTTCTACTGGCATATACTTGTAACTATGAGCTATAAAGTTATAAATAATATTAAAACAAGGAGCATGGAGCTGATGAGGTGTATTTGTAAATCATACATATCAAAGAAAAACCTGCTAAGCTGTTTCATTATATAAACCAAGAGATAATTCAAATAGAGATGTCTGCAGTATTTAAAATACTTTTTAAAATAAGATACCAGTTTGTAATTAAAAATGTGCATGTAGAAAACTTTTATTATTACTTCTGGAACTAAAGAAGAGTGCTAATTTTTTACTGTAAATATTTAATTAAATATCTTGAAGTCAATTTTAGCTGCTTGCTTTCTGCCACTGAATTCTGTATTAACAGGCCCAGAAGGAAATAATTTTTTTCTGCTCAATAATTAGAATATTGAAGAAATAAAAGCTCTATAGACAACTTCTGTAAATTTTTTGTACAAGAAACCTCATGCTGAGTTACACTTAAAAATACTGAAAACAAAAGTAATGCTAGATTGCTTACTTGATTAGAAGTAGGACTTCAGATTTTTTACTTGAGTCTAGTGAGGAAAGGAAACATAAACAAGAATTATCAAATGACGAAAACATTAGGGAAGTTACTGAAAGATTCAGGGAAAACCACCAAAAATTACCCAGAAAGTGGATCTTATAAATTATTTCTTCCTCTCTAATGATTTCTCTTATGATTGTAATAGATTTAAGTCTTGTATAGAGCCAACTATCTGCATTTTAGTAGCTAATCAAGAAAGGAAGCAGAGTCCCTGATTGTCATCTGACATAATTTCACTGCAAAGGGCTTTTTCAGTTGTTAATGTTTCTAATCAAAGTTTGTCAATTGATACTAAGGGATACAACTGGGAAGAGCTCCCTGTAAAACTTGCAAAGCCAAACCACTCCATGTTTAATCTTTCACAGCTCTCTTCAAAACTTGTCCTTGCTGATGGCTGCTAAAAACATCAGTGGGTAGACTGCTAGGGTGCAGTCATGACTGTGCAGCAGATGAAGATTTATTTCACTTCTTAGCACCATCTGAAATATTTTCTAGCCTTTTTCTCATCTCTATCCCTTTTCTCATTCTTTTAGAGTAAGGTTTTTGGAGGAGAGACTGTCCTTTGGTTGTGTTCTACAGTCACAATCCATGACTCCTACTCGTTAAGTTAATGTAAATAGAACAATTAATGCATTCTACTCCCCGAGAAGATATGCCACATATGCTCACATATGCTAAATAGCTTACTTTTCTTTGCCAGTGATGCTTCAGGTGGCACCCTGAGATAGTATTTTTTCCCCCAAAGATAAGTAAATGAGATTCAGCAAGGCATGTGAGCAGACTGCAATTCAAGCATGTAGAGCATGTCACTGCTAGGAACCAGTCCAATATATGTTTCAGTGCATAGTTATGTGTTGTGCTAAGCTGTGATAACAGACATCTGCTTAAAAGGCAGCATGAATTCAGAATGGGGTCTTTCTCTGCTCAAAAGCCACTAAAATCCTAGGATGTGAAAGTATAGTATCAATTCAGGCCCTTTGCCCACAAGACATTATGCAATAAGTGTATTTTTCACTGGAAAAGATGGAGGAAGAGGACACATGAAAACAGAGGAAAACAAATTTGTTAGGAAAATTGAGATCAACTACTACCTAACTCCTGTGTCTGTTTTCAGAGTCTACAGGACATGGGAAGAAAATGCAAGCTGTTTGCTTCCTCTTTCCAAAACTGTATCTGAGTGCATGGATGAAATCCCTGAACTTCAGGGATCTTGAAAAGAATTTGATTCTTGCAGCATTTCTGAATGTAGGTCACCTGAGAAAGTAGCCAGGCAAGAAACTGTCCCACTTTATGTACTGTTGAAGAGATTTCTGAGCTACCATTGTGAAATTCTGTAGGCTCATACTCTTGCTTTATGTGTGTCACACAACTAAAAAGGCTGGAGTACTTTCCACACTTCATAAAATCTTTTTTCTTTTTCTTCTTTCATTTCTTAGAACACAGTTCTAGTCCCTACAGTAGAGTAAGGAAAAACAAATAAGAAATAATACATCAAATGGATTTGAAATGGTGAGTTGTATTTCTAGTTTCTTTCAGCAGTTGGAGAAAACAAATTATTCTCATAATAATGAAATCCTGAAGTGTGCATCACAAGACTGATTAATCTTCCTGATCATTAGCCTCAACAGCAAAATTATGACCTCAGGGAGTTAGTGAATGTCCTCATGTAGGGCATAATCCCAAATATCACTCATATGTAGTCAGATCTGATTAACCTAGGTGAATGGTAAGCTCATTTTATATTTAAATTACAGCACTAATAAAAAATGTATGAAGGTGAGAGATTGAGAATAGGGGGCTGCAGGCAAGTGAAAGAGGGAAAAATTCAATACTGTTTTTCAGAACGTATTTGGAGTGTGCAAAACATGTCTGAATACTCACATATATTATCTGTCCTTAGAATCAAAAATATGAAAATTTTCCATTGGTAAAAAGAATGGCCTGAAAAGTATATGAACAATTGAATACTGCCTTTGATTTAGAGAAGGAATTGATACTTTTGCAATCCTGATGAAGCTTTTACTGATCATTAACATATTGGAAAGAATAAGTAATGGAAGCAATGTGTTTATACAGATTTGATTGAATGTACAGATTTTAATAGCCCATTAAGTGAACTAACACATAGAGAGTTCCCAAGAAGGTACAGTGCAGCATGAAGACATGAAAAGGGGAACAATCTGGAACAATCAGAGATGGGGTCTTGTTTCCTCTTTCTTCCTTTGTGAGGCTCTTTTCCCCTACTTTTTTTTCCATCATCCAAAGAAATAGGGTTTTTTAAAATATAGTCAAATGGTCAAGGAGGAGAGGCATGGAACAGTACTGAAGAAGTTGGATGGAAGCTTTAATAAGAAATCAAGATCTAGACACTGGTGACATCATTAATGAAAGTCTATATTACCTATTTTTAAAAAAATTATATTTGGTAATTATATCTCATTCTGGGTCCAGTACCAGGTCACACAATGCAATTTCCCAATAACTTCAATAGATAACTGTTTTATTCAGGAAAAAAAAATAATAGAATTTTAGAATTCTTAAG
Source organism: Lichenostomus cassidix (assembly GCF_008360975.1). Taxonomy (NCBI): domain Eukaryota; kingdom Metazoa; phylum Chordata; class Aves; order Passeriformes; family Meliphagidae; genus Lichenostomus; species Lichenostomus cassidix. The sequence goes on along the minus strand of NC_139480.1, from coordinate 34,673,813 downwards.
GTTAGAAAAGACCTATAAGGTCATCAATTCTGGCCATCAACCAAACACCACCACCGTGTTCACCACTAAACCGTGTTCTCAAATGTCATATCCACATGTTTTTTGAACACTTCCAGGAACAGTGACTCAACCACTTTTGGGGAAAGCCTATTCCAATGCTTGACAACCTTTCTCATGAAGAAATTTTTCCCAATATCCAACCTAAACCTCCCCTTGTGCAACTCGAGGCCATTTTCTCTCATTCTGTCTCCTCTTACCTGGGAGTAGAGACTGACTCCCACCTTACACAACCTCCTTTTAAGTGGATATAGAGGGCAATAAAGTCTTTCCTCAGCCTCCTTCTATTCACACTAAACTACCCCAGTTTCCTCATCTACTCCTCATCAGACTTTTGCTCCAGACCCTTCACCAGCTCCATTGCCCTTCTCTGGACACCCTCCTGCACCTCAGTGACTTTCCTGTAGTGAGAGGCCCAAAACTGAACACAGGACTCTAACTGCAACCTCACCAGTGCTGAGTACAGGGACATGATCTCTTCCCTAGTCCTACTGGCCACACTATCTCTAATAAAATTATTAATTTTGTACAATATCATTGATATTGCTCATGTTTCAATGTTACCAGTCAAATTCTGCTAGTTTTGCTTTGAAAAACAATGACTGCCTTTTTGTCCTGGTTAGCTTTGGTCTATTCTGTTTCCACAGTAAGAAAAGGTTGCAAAATAACCAATATAAAATTTCTGTAAGTTTGCAGTTTTTTTCTTAGGTGTTTATATTTCTCTTTCATCCTATTATTCATCATCAGTATGTATGACTGCACAAAAGACTTGGAGTTCATCCAAATAGATGTTTACATAAGGTTGGGAAAGACCTAAGTACAATGACAAAAGACCTAAGACAAAAAACTCACAAGTCTTAACTCCAAAGAGAGGGTGTGAAAGAATCTGTAAAAGGCCAAACAAAAAAGGTGGGATTTAGTCAGAGAAGGAAAAAGGTGAGATAGATACCCATTCCTAAGACACAGGTATGTGGACCTGACTATGTACAGCATATGTTCAGTCACTAAAAAGGTAACTCCAAGGCTCTGGATCAAATTTGGTATAATTATCTCTATGCAGCCAGAGTAAAGCCTATGGCTGCAAATCTCATTGCTTCTGCATTTTCTTGGAAGCTGTGACCAGACTTCTGAATACCCTTCTGAGAGTACTCAAAAGTTAGTCCCTGAGTACTTCAGGCATATGCTGGATATAGGAAAGCCCATTCTGCTAATGACACTTTCTTGCAATGGTAAGACTTGTGAAGAATAAAATGATGTGATTTTACCATGAGCCAGGCTGATAGGTATCACAATTAGGTAGCCTGTTAGATGATGTCTTTAAAGAAATGTCACATTATTTCTATTTTTTTTTTTTTCATTTCTAGTTTTATGGATGGCAATCCATGGATGTCAGCTAACGGTTATTTTAATTATATTTCACGTTTAAGGGCCTGCTTTTGCAGGAATTATTTTTTAAAAAAGTTGGCAAGTTCACAACAACTGCAAGATTGGGCAATAAGGTAATTAAAAAGGTTTGTAAAAAAGCCCAGTGACTAAGTGCCTATTTCACTGCCTGTTGTATCCTGTTATATCTAGAGAATGGAAAAAGGAAATTCCATATTGACTAGATTGAGCTGTACTTGCCATCTCAGTAATGAAACCATCATGCAATTCTTTCAAATGAAACCTCAGTTAAACTGCACAACTGTTTCTTTTTACTTTCACACTGTAAAAATCCAGAACAGCGAGTATCCAGGAAAATATATTCATTGGAAAGAAGCTACCAAAGTCTGTGCTTTTGACTGTCATCTGCAGCTTATTTCACACACCCCCCAAAAGCAAGAAGTCAAAAATGGAAACTGCATGGGTGGTTTATTACTCAGCATTGGGCTCCAAGTGAGTCTTCTTGATGCAATTGTCTTCTTGATAGAAAACAGATTGATAATTCATTTCCCAAGTCCATAATTATTTGAACTCATTAGATTTCAGAAAATTTGAGGATGTTTCAGATTGTTCATATTCTCCCACATGCTCCTCTATTTAATTTTTGGGCTTGGGTCCCCTGTTCCTGTTAACTGATATAGTAATTTACAACTTTGCAGGTGTAAGAGGGTGTATTAGGTAAACAAACAGATTCTGATTTGCACAAGACCTCCATTACACTGAATTTCAAATATTTTTACCAGAATATGAGACCTGCATACTTAAATTTCCAGTGAAGTTCTTTTCCATGATCATTACTGTCTAACGTAGTTTTTCAGTAAATGTTCAACGTGATAATGTAAATAGCAACAATTTCCCTTGAAAGAAGGTAATTTCTTGTTTCACTCTGTTTTTAGAGAGCTCTGTTTGCTCAGCTCCTGTGCCACTACAGTTTTTGTGCCACTACAGTTCCTGTGAAGTGTTGTAACTGAGGGAAGTTATTCTATTCACACAAAGAATGTTGGACAGGTTAATACTATTGTGCAATGTTGTGCAATACTAATGCATTGTGCTATAACCAGCACAAGTTCCTGAACATAGCTCTGCCAGAAAGAAATATTTTTGATGCCTTGTTAAATAGCATTTTCTACTTTCAGGATCTATGTGTGTGTGGAAAAAAAAAGATTCTGGATATAGTGAGAAAAAAGACACAAAACTGGGCAAACAAAACTACAAAAAGGCCCTTTAGTCTTCTTTTTCATCACTTTCCACCAGAACTTGATTTTAAGTGTGTTGTGTTTTACTAGAATATTAGCTTTATGCTGGAGTTTAGTAGCTCACATTATAAGTCAGGAGTCAATGACTGACTCCTCTGTGCTGGGGACAAGGAAAGATGGAGAGGATTGATTCTTACACTTACGTAGTCTTTCCTGGAGTTCTCTTGGCTCTGCATAGCTGCTTATCCCTCAATATTTGCAGTAAGGCCATTCCAGCCTTCGCAAATTATTGTCCAAGTATCTGTTTCTGAGCAGGTCGTTAATTTTCAGGGACTTGCCAGCTATGCTACACAGTAGGTGGGAAAAAATGTTGTGGTGCTTGGGTGTGATGCCAACAATAACTAGCTATTCACAGCTATGATTTCTCACCAAGTAATTATAATTCTTGCCTTACTAGGGGAAAGAAAATAATACTAATAATGAATATTTTAAACACATTTACTCATTACCAAATTATTCTTAAGTTTTCTTTGGGAAAAGCAGCTAGTAGCCCTTCTTATTGGGTGGAAATTTCCACTACTTTCTTGGGAAATCCAGACATGCTAAAAATACAATGTCTGTATACTTCTGTGGCAAGGATTATCCTCTTTTCATAGTAGGATGCATTCTCTATATAACATAGACATCTCACAGCTGTATCATGGTACAGCTCAGTTTGTGAGCTTTTTGGCTCTGTTTCCTTCCCAGTTACATTCTGTAGAGTACTTTGGGAATATCTGAAGGTAGGTGCTCTGATATTCAGTAAACTTCCTCCTGAAAATGTCATTGCTTCTTAGCATCATAACAATGTACTGTTAGTATAATGGTGTTTGTCTCAATTCAACATTGCTGCCTTTGTCTGGTCAAGGATCATGGATACAGTGATAGTCAGGTTCATATCCTATTTCATTTTCCTATGTAACTGCGTTGTCAACTACTGCTTGACTGTATAATTCATTTGCAGTCCTTGTAAATACAAAGCTTCCCAGTAATATCATGGAAGTGAATTTTGCATTTTTTTGATCTGTGTTTTTCTGCAGGTCCATTCTAAGACATTACCTGTCCATTGTTGCAGGCACTTCTTCACTTAGTTTTGGTACATAGCCTTTGGTCAAGATTTTTGTTAAGGTGCTTAAAGTTAAGCCCTGAAGTCTCCATTCTGTTCCAGTTCAGTCATTGGGAAATGTGGACAGCCATGCATTTGGGAAATTCAAGCCATTGTCCAAATACAGGCTTGGGAGTTTAAACTCCTATTTTTGAAAACTTTGACTACATTAGTTATAGATTTTGATTTATGCAGAGGAACCATTCTGTGTCCTTACTCTTTCAGATAATGGAAAATATGTAAAAGCATTAAAGAAGACACAGGAAGAGATTGTGTGATGAGGTCTTCATTTTGCCCTGATGTTTTGCTAATGCTAGAGATTGGGAATGAAAGATGTTAGTGCCTCAAGTAAGACAGGAGACAGAGATTACCAACTACAGAATTTGTGGGATGAGTATTATCTTCCAGAGCATCAATGGCAGAAGATCTTGGCCTAAATGTTACTGACACACCTAGAAGAGAACTTGAGACTACTAGAAGAGTAACTATAAGTCAAGTCCAGCATCAGGGATGGGACATGATGGAGCAGAATATGGAACAAGGAATTGAAGAGGTGCAGATAACTTCCAATGATGCAGATGTGGAAAACAGAGTTTGGTGAATAGGAAGATCCAAAGAAACATCCAATGACAAGAAATACTAACTAGCAGAAGAGAAATAGGATAACAGAATACAGCTGCTACAGAAAAGAAAACATGAAAGGCAGAACAGGAAAGCAGGAGAGAGGAAGAGAGTGCTGATGCACTCAATAAAAAAAATAAGGTATGAGTATGAAGGATGGCTGTGGATTAGAACCCAATGGAGAAAATAGACAATACACATCTCATTTGAAAGAGAAATACAGATGAGATTAAATGAGTTTCAAACAAGTAGAAAAACCCTCTTTAGGCCCTCATGGAAAATGGATTGTGTGATTGGTAGTCCTCACTAAGAGGAATCAATGGGCTTGTCTCCATAACAGGCCCAGAGAAGAAAAGTCATACTGGTTTTTAGGCTCTGGGATGTGTGGAAGTAGAGATGAATTGACAAAAATTCTTTATTGTGGGAAAAACATAATGAGCATTACTATATTAGCACTAGGCTAGACAGGTAGCATTTTAAGAGAAGCAAAGCAGGGAACCTCAATAGCATTGCTATCTTTTCTAGTGAAAGAGAAAAAATAATGATAATATAAAGAACTTGGCTACTGCAATAGTTTGTGCATTCCAGTTTATGGAATTAAGTTGGTAATTCATAAGGAAAGTTTTAAACAAATAGATGCAGAGAAAGGGTTTAGAGACATCCATATAATCTCCAGAGAAAACAGGGAAATTAGGTAAAGGGTAGCAAAAATACAGTTAAAGAGTAGAAAGTTTAGGAATAAAGAGAACTTTTTAATGAGTAGAGTCACAGTCAAGTGGATGCTGCAGCTAAAATAATGTAATTTAGCCAGAGAATTGAATGAAATCAGAAAGAAAGAATCTATACAGGTGAAGAATGAAAGAAATAAGGCAAAGAACCTAAAAAACAATGTGAACAATGGATACATTACATGTATTTAGGTACTGTAGACACAAAAAGAGGTGTAATAGAAGAGCCAGAAGGACTGAGAAACACCTGTTGAAGGATATGCAGTATTCAGGGAAGAAAGAAAAGGTACCAGGCTGGCACAATATGTGTTTAGATGTAGAGTACTGAAAAACAGTGAGAAAAAGGAACATACATAGAAGTCATTCGATATTCAATCAGGGGAAGAAATTAAGAAAATTATTTTATGAACAGATATTGAAGATTGGTTTTATATGTTGCAAGTGTTCCCTTTAACATTAATGTAGAAATAATTTTACTAGGCATTGTGTTGGGGGACATTAATTTCCCTGACAGAAACTGGAGAGCAAATGCTATTGGTAATTGTAAGACCACCAGTAGTGCTGAGAAGAGAACAATGCAGCACATTTGGGGACAGATTTTATTTAACAGTTTCACTGTAGAAAGTGGTACAAAATCTGGAGGATGAACATGAGGTTTCGTGATGCTATAAAATGAAGAGGTATTGCCAATATTCAGCACGATCAGACTATCATATGAGAAGGATTGTATTACTTTGAGAATTACAATGATAGATAGAAATGGGTGTATGTTACAAGGAAAATGTGCAACTGTTTTTGAAATCAACCAGGGATTCATTAGCTGAGGACAACAGACATTGAAAGACATGGAAAACAATTGAAAGACATGGAAGTGCTAACCTGGGGCTGAGAACAATCAGGAACACTGGCTGAACACAGGACCACCCTGCAATGTAGAGTTGAAGAAGACACATGTGACCATAGGACATGTTATTTCTGAGAGGGGAGCAAGGCAATCCTTGGCTTAGCAACTGCCCTCACCCATGTCCATGGAAGTGAGCTGCCCCAAAACAGAAGAGGGATGTTTGGTTTGATGGGGAGTTGAGATTCTGCTTAGGAGAAAATTTAAAATAAATTCTAAAGAAGAAGACTGGAAGAGAATGTCATGGTAAATACACTGTGTGTTCAAATCAAACTGGGAAGGAGAAAGAAGCATTTTGGTCACTAAAATCGCAAGAATGTGAAGCAGCCCTGCTCGTGCAACAGGCAAGATGCATTTGCATTTGTGAGAGGAGCTTAATGAATGGGATGTGTCTGGCAGGTAGGGGACTCAGTGACTCAGACATTCCTGTGCCCCAGCAGTCAGCCAGCACCAGGTCCACCACCTGGGACCCAGGTCTGACTGTGACCATGCTGCCAGGCCCTGCCCAGCCCAGGCCCTGCAGAGCCTGATGGGGCTGTCAGGGAGGAGTGCCTGGTGCCTGGTGCCCTGCTGCCTTCCCTCACTGTCTCCAGTGATGGCAGGGGAGGTGGCAGTGCTGTCCCTGCCACAACCACCAACCTGCTTGGGGGCTGCAGACCTGCACCCACCAGCAGGCACCTGCCTGGGCTGTGTGTGGGGTGGATGCAGCTCCTGACTCACCTGAGTGAGCAGCCCCACTCCACTACTCCCTGGCAATTCCATCCTCTGGGGCATTCCTCGAACATGGCAAATCTGTGACGGTCATGTAACCCAAGGCATGTTACAGAACCTGTTATTGATCCAGGTCTTACTATCCTAATAAAAGTGGCAATTGCAAAGTAATTATTCATTGTGGGTTGTGCTAAGGTTCTCTGTAATGCACTGGTTTTGATTTCTTCACTGGTTTCATGGCCATTCTAAAGAGATCAATATCAATGCATATAATTTCTGATTACATAAAGAAAGAGCAGCCAGGAACTCAAAGGCCACCCAGTAAATGGATGCAGAGGCTGAAGAAGAACTGAGCTCTTCCTGAGGAGCTATCCGGGGGTCACTACAGCATCTGCTTAGAGAGACCTTGACAGAGAGAGACTCTGTTTCTTAGAGTAGCTTGTTTCACAGAGGATGAAAACCAGGCCTGTAGACTGTGCTAATGCTTTGTCCAGGACCTAACATGCTAAATAACCTGTCAGTGACATCAGATTTAAGTTTAAAAGATGACCAATTTTGATGACAATGCCTAGAATGGAAGAACAATAATACTTGTATTGGTTATTGCACTGAAAACATCTTTTATAAATTTTAGAAAAATCAGTCATTGCTCTAATGCCCAAATTGGCCTGGAGGGTCTCAGAAAAAGAATCTAGTCCCTGTATTTGGCTGAAACTCCTTAGAATACTTATTTCTCTTGCATTTTCATGAAGCCAACACTTTTTCCTGTCTCTTCCACTCAGGAAATAAACTCTTTCCCAGTGCTGTAATGGAGGACTGTAAAACCCTCCACCAGAACCTGTGATGGGAGCCAGGTATCCATCCTGTCACACGATACAGAATATCATCTGTGTCTTGCATGCAGTCAAAAGCAAGAGCTACATCCATTAACGTGCTTGTTGATGCTTCCTGTGCAGTATGACTCAGTGTTGGGGAGTACATTCCATGAATTACATTTTTTTAAAAAATCTAATCACAACATGTTTTACAAGACTCAATTGATTCAGTTTTCCATTTTTAAAATTGACTAAATATCAGATCCTTTGATAATTTAAATCAGTGTATCTTTTGGAATGGCCTATGCCAGCTGAGGATATGCCTCTGTCTCTCCCAGCAACACCTAACCTCAGCTCACTCTGGTATTCAATGCTTTCTCTAGAACAGGCTTGGCTAAATCCTTCTGTCTGCTTATATAGCATAAAGTGATTTTAAAATTACTGGATCAACCAGCAGAACTTTTCCTGTTGCAATAGAATCCTCTGCCTGCAGGAAGACCATAGCATTATTGGAAGCACTTTGTGCACTGGTCATGTTTCTGCCCTTTAAATAAACAACAGCCATTTGCCATATGTGAACAGGGGAGCAAGCTGACACTGAGGTATATTTGCTGAGGCTCTTCATCCAGTGGAAAATAAAAGGACCTACTTCTAAATACAGATCAACTGGGGCTAAGGAATTAAAATCAACTTTTTTATTTTTTCCACCCTTTTCTCTACCATCTCCAAATATAGACCAGCTAGAGTGGAAAATCTAACTCTTAGTGCAAATGTATTGAGTACACAAAATTGGTATGTGCCTATATATTGGTAGGTTAACCACTTTTCATGCTCTGCTGGGACTTCTAGACACATGTACTCAGACAGCTATTTATGTGCTGGGATTTTTCACATAATTTAGGGGTATGCAAGCTCATACTGCTAGTTTAAAAATATAAATCCATTTATATAAACATGTGCAGCCAATACAAAATTCTGTACATGTGACAGCACTGTAATAATGAGTTAACCAAATCAGATGAACAAAGTTAGGTCTGAGAGTGTATAAACTCAGCAGGATTTTAGAGAAAAAAATGCCAGAGATTTTAAAATAAAAAAGGAAATGTTTACGTTGGATGATATTGAAAGTATAAACAATACCAGCAATGTCAGTTCCTTCATTCTATAGTGCCCATGAACATCCCAAGTTCTCTATGATATCCAGCCATGTGCAATTTTAAAACAAAATTACCCTCCCATAAATATTAATTTTAACTATTAATATGTGCTCTCAAGCAAACATGCACATGCATTTAAATATATAGAGATATCACTGAACTGTGTTTCATTTTGCTAATAACTTAAAATATAAGAATCCAAAGTCATCTGTGTTTGTCTCCTTTGTTAAAATAGTTTGCTACTCAAGTATCTGAATGTTGTAGCTTTTAAGAAACTACATGAAACTAATACATCACGTGACCACACTTGCTGTCTCATGAAAAAAGACTGTGGGTGTATGTACAAAGAATTTTTGTGTTGGTTAGAATTTTGGAGAGTGGCCTTGTAGTCCTTCTTCTCATTAAGACTAAGAGGCATTTGGGATGAATGATACTACAGGAGCAAGCATACTCAGATGTCATTTACCCTCAGGTGCTATTTTGCCACCATACATGATGATTTAGATTATCACTACCTTGAAGCATGTAAATACTGAAACTGTAATTTGCACTAAAGGTAGTTTTTCTTACAGAATAAATGCAAGAATACTATTAAAGATGGAGGAAAGAGTAGTTTATCTGTTGTGCTTCTACCCCCTTGCATCTGGACATTTCTTAATTATATATATTGAAAGCATTTGTGGCATGATTTTTACCAAGTGTAAATGGTGGAAGAAGATTCTGAATGAGGAAGTAAGACAGGGCACAGAGAACCCTAAGGTCCAGAAAGTCTAGTATAAAGCTCCTTTTCCTGTTGAAATAGCTGCTATTTGCAGCTGAGAATGCTCATCAGGTTCCAAATATTTGGCTGTGGTTCTCTTTCCATAAACATTGGAGTCACATCATACATGTCTACAGGGCTCAGCCACACCTCTTCTGCCTTTGCCTCTCTGCCTCTAGGGGTGCAGCCAACACTACAGTCCAGAACACTCTCCTTATCATTCCTAGTTCCTCCTTTCAAACCTTTTAGAGTTTGTTTTGGGGCTGCAACAGGCAGTCTTTCACCCACTTCTCTCCAAATCAGAGTTGCCGACCTCTTTGTACATTGGCAAAACAAGTTTTCCTTATGCTTCATGTGACTCTGATCTTAACCTATATGTTGGTAGAAAGAGCTGGTGACATTTTAGCTTTCAAGAACAGTTTGAAGCTTTAAGAGCTATCTCCACCCTGTTGACCTATTTAGCCTAAACAGATTGCCAAAACTTTGGAGATGCCAAAGGTTGTGCTAGTGAGTTCCATTTGGGTCTCCCACCCAAACAAAAGGGTGGAGAAATCCAGATGCAGTGTCATTCAGGAAGGCCAAAAGCCCTGTATGACTCCATTAAAAATATTTATTTTTCATTTTTTAATCCAAACCAGAATAAACAGCACCACATCTTTTTTGCCTTAAATTCAGGCACAAGAGAAATTTGGACCACCACTGAAGGTGGAAATTCTACATACCTGACCTTATTGTCATGTTTTTAAGCAGAACCACAATGGTTTTAATGAAGTGTTTTGCTTAAAACAGAGGACAGTCTGACACTTTGAAAATTTTCATTGTTTGCATTTAAATGTGAATGATAAAACATTTTGACAGCTCTTTGCCTGTGTATGTGCAGGTAGTGTCACTTCTAGCTACCTGGTGAAAAGCAAATCCTGGGAAGTATCTGCCTGAACTGGTCCATGGCAAGAAAGTCTTCTCACTTCTCTGCATTTTTAGGTATAGTATAAATATACACACACACATATATATATGAAAAATATATATATACACATATGTATAATATATGTACACACACACACACACACACACACACACACACACACACAAATATGTGTGTATAGATACATACACATACACACAAAACTCAGCTTGCCACAAGTGCTAGCTGACAGGCTTTGCCAAAATGGAGGAATCCTAGGAAGGGCTTCTTCTTCATGCCATAGATACCCTGATCAGAAGTGCAGCAACAAAATTTCTCTAAAGCATTATGAAGATGGTGTCTACCGGTTGCCTACTGGAGGATTTGCTCTGATTGGTACTGTGTTTGGCTGGGAGAGAGATAAATTTATTCACAGAAGAGGGTGGAGGGTTGCATTTTGGATTTAATGAAAATGGTGTTGATACCCTTGGGATATTTTGGTTACTGCTGAGTAATTTCAAAGAGTCAAGGCCTTTTCTGTTACTCAGACTGCCCCACCAGTGAGTAGGCTGGGAATGTGCAAGAAGCTGGGAAGGACACAGCCAGGACAGCCAACCCCAACTGACCAAAGGGATATTCCAGACCATATGGCATCACCCTCAGCAAGAAAAGCTGGGGGTTAGAAATTCCATGGGGGCTGCCATTACTGAGGTACCGGCTAGGCATCAGTGGGTTGCTGGTGAGCAATTACTTTTCTTTTGTGTCATTGTTGTCAAATTTCCCCCTCCACTTTTTCAAATAAAATATCTTTATTTCAACACATATTTTCTCAACTTTACCCTTCTGATTCTTCCTCCATCTCTCTGAGGGCATGAGAGAGAGACTGGATGGTGCTTAGCTGCCTACCATGGTTAAGCCATAACAAGAACTGAACTGCCATGTGAGCCCATTAGTTTCTCCTGAATCCCTGGAAATCATAGTTCAGAATGTGGTTTGGGTAATTGTCATGAATGTGAATCTACAGTGCTTAATTGGCCTTGTTTCTGCTCTGCTGCACTCCTAACCAGTATTATTCTAATAACAGTGGAGGAAAAAAAAACTCCAATGGATGAAATTCATCTGACTAAATATAAACATCTACAATAAAAATAATCACTTCTGGCTGCCTTTGTAGTCAATGGAGAGAAACAAACATTTGTAAAGTATGATTCATCTCATTCCGAGGTAGGTGTCTGTGCTGGCTTTGGGTGGGGTAGAGTTAATTTTCTTGACAGTAGCTGGTATGGGGCTGTGTTTTGGATTTGTGCTGAACACAGGGTTGATAATACAGAGAAGGTTTTGGTATTGCTGAGCAGGGCTTACCACAGAGCCAAGACCCTTTTTTCCTCCTGTTGTACTGCAGCACTGGTGAGAAGTTTGGGGCTGCATGGGAGGATGGGAGGAGACACAGCCAGGACAGGTGACCCCAGCTGACCAAAGGGATATTCCAGACCATGTGATGTCATACTCAGTGTGTAAAGTGGGGGAAAGAAGAAGGGGGATCTTTGCAGTGGTGGTGTGGGGCTGGCTGCTGGTTGGTCTAAACTAGTTTCTAAACAGTGTCTAAACTAGTTTCCATGAATCATGTCCTAAAAATGCCTGATTCTCAACATAGTATGATCCTCTGATGACAACTTCAGGGGTAGGTTTCTTCACTTTAGAAATCCTTATCCAAAGGGAGATGAAGCAAATCTCACATAAGGAGATCCTAAGAAGAGATAAACTACCACATAAGGCCAGACCATCTAGTTTAGTACCACCAGAGACTGATGCCTGAGAGAAGATATTAAATAATGCAAGACCAAGGCAAGTATCACCTTTCTTTGTTATACTCTCCCAGTTTCTGGTAGTCAGCAGACTATAGTCTCCATGTGCCAGAGGTTTTCCCCCAAATCATTGCTTGATATGATGTCTTCTGTGCACTTGTCTAGGCCACTGAATTAATGTACCCCACTAGCCCTCCCCACCATAATGTCCTCTGAGGCTTCAGGATTCTTGTCCAGGATTAAGAGCATCCTACTACTCATGATCTGTCTCATATGGAAACTGTTTCAGTCTAATCTCTGTATTTTTCTCTATTTCTATTATTGTATTAAATACATATGTACTGCATGGATCATATAGATGTATTTTGTTCTTAGTTTCCTTCCTAATATTTCCTAGCCTCCTAGTCTTTTTGACCACTACAGTGTATTACAGTATTTTTGTAGATAATTATTCACCATTACTCTAGAACTGGTTTCCTTAATAGAGGGAATGAATAAATAAATGAACTATAAGATATGTTTTTGCCTCTGTGCATTGCATTACACTTGTCAAACAAACTCCAAATTCTGTTTTGCCCCTTAGCCCTAAAAGATTCTTCTGCAATTCTTTGGATTTATCTTGATTATGGCTACTCTGATCTATTTTATATATCTGCAAATACTACTGCCTTCTTGTTCATCCAGTTCCTGTATAAATATGTTAAACAGGACAGATTCCAGAACAGTTAAATATTGGACAAAAGACATATATGTCTATGAAAAGTGACCTCTCAGCTTCAGTCTTTGCTTTGTGTATTTTAAGATGTTATTTATCCTATAACAGCTGAGTTTTTTAGATTTTTTTTGATAGAGGATCTCACCATAGTCTGTTAAATTTTATAGTATTTGCTAGTTAAGGATTGAAAGGGGTTTTCACCACAGAAGGATAAAGTGAATTGTAAAATATACATTGTATTATCAGAACTGGGGTTTTAGGTAGTGAAGGAAAAGCACAGAAGATCATTTTATAATAAATAACAGAGAAATTGTGTGGAAAGGGGAAAGAATGGGAAAAAAAGATAATTGCTTTTATTATACAATAAATTAGTTAAAATAAGTTACGATACTAGTACTTGGAAAGAGCAAGGTTCAAACTAGGAATCTTTCCTCTCCCTGTTTCACGCCTGCTTCTTTAGAGTCTGCCTGCCTGCTTCTAATGTGAAGCTGTAGCACACCATGTGAAATATAAATATGGATTCCTTCAGAGGTTTGATGACATTTTGTTGGAAGACACAGACATGTTTCTTGCAGATTTGTGATCTGCAAGAATTCAGTGTGTGCCAGTACATTGGGGACTGTGCCATAGATCACAGATCAAAATTGCCAGTTCACTCTATTTATTTACCTGGGTTAATAGAAACAAAAGAATATTGAATTGCAATTAAGCTGAACTTGGAAAAGGATTTATGAAACCTTGTCAACTGCGTTATCCAACACAATACCATTTGTGGAAGAACAAAGATTGTTCATTTAGAATATGTTGAAACCTTAAGTGAAATCACCTTACAAATATTTTTTCTCCTTGAACGGATAACATCTGACGGAGGGGAAAGCAATGCCTAACCCACTATTAAACATTACCAGGTTACCATTATAGTTAATTAGCAAGGCATTACCCATAATCCTCTGAAGACAATCACTTTCTGGCTGTCACCCAGACCTGCTGTATTATAGGCACACTGACTCCAGAAAGCTGACAAAAGTTGTTTTTCTGCAAGAAGCATGTTGTGAAAGAAGCCTGGTAAAGGTGAAACACATGTGGTTACTTCATCTCTAGGAGAACAATTTGATCATGGCACTTCTGATGTTCATTTCAATGTCAGGGAAATTTCTGCATCAATTTTAAAAGCATAACTCTGTACAGCAATTGCTTTTTCTCTTTGGCAGATATCTAACTTTAACTAGCAACTTATTTTAAACCTATGCTGTTGTTGAAAACTCATCAATAGAACATGAAAATCAGGTCACAGTTTGAAAAACTGCAAGGCTTTTTCCCTCTGTGGAGAGAGGAACTTTAGAGATCTGGATGATGGGGCAGAGTGTATCCTCAAGTTCACTCATGGCATAAAACCAGGAGGAGTGGCTGACACACCAGGCTTATTGGACTTCTCTACAAAGATGGCCTGACAATAATGCTGAACATGTTTGTGTGGGACATGTGTGTTAGCTTGTGGATTGTGCCAACATGGCCCACTTCTTGATTGTGCCACATGACCCACCAGGAAAGTGCCAGCATTGCTGTGGCTGTAGCCCATTCAACTGCTGAAAATGAATAGAATGCCATGCTTTAATCCATGATGACATATTGTGATTACTAAAAAGGAGGATCAGAGGCTGTCAAGGTGCTAGCTCTCAGGTAGCTCATGGCTATGTGGATGGACCATACAGGAAGCATGTCACTGGACTGTCAGACCTGTATCACACACAGCTTGAGAACAGCTCTGCAAATATCAACACTGACAACTGGAGACAGTAAAGGAACATAAAATGGGATTGCTAAGGTTCTGTTCCTTACAGGATTTCTGACTCATGGTGATAATCTATTTCTAATGAAATGGTATTTAAGTCCCCCATTTTCAAGGTGAATTTTCAATAACTTTTGAAAAGAACTCTTCCTTTTCTATTTTTCTCATACTTTGGAGCCATACTTTTATTTTAATGTTATTCTAGCTGGTGATGCCAGAAGAAGTAAAGATCAGGAAAAAACCCATATATCATTACTCAGCAGTCTTCTTGCTCAACTGGGCTTCATTCTCCATAACCTGCATCCAGTACTTTGCTCATTGAAACAGCAGTGTGCAAGTTGCATAGCCCAGAACACGGAGAATCATAGGATCTGTGTCAGGGGGACATTGGATAAAAAGACCTCATGTAGCAGCCATGCTGGCTTAGCATTTCCCATTTGTGGAGCAAAATTTATTAAAAGGAGAACATGTAAACACATGGGCTCATTCACCAAGGCTTCATGACTTTTTACTAGTGACAAAGGACTCCTCTTTGAATTTTGTTGAGCTGCTAATGTCATTTGGCACTCCAACATGATACATGGGTCAGGGATGGTTAGGGACAGAACTGGAGTATGTGAGAGAATAAATTCAGTAAACTAAGTAGCCTTGGACAGGTATTGTGCATAAGCTTGCCTGGGGTTCAGAACTTAGCTACCTCCTCATCCAAAGCACACCGAGACACTACATCTGGAAAGCAGGATCTACTCAAAATGTATGAACAAAGGCATTCCTCACAAAATTTGTTTGTGGGTGCCACCTTCATTATAAAGCTAGAGTATGAAGACACCCTTCTTGTCCTCCACTATATAGTAATCTAATGGTGTGAGCCTTCAGCTTCAAGATATAGGAAGTCTGGATTCAGACCCTCTTCATCTTAAAGACATGAAGATTCAGATCTCCCACTCAAGTGGCTTAAACCTTGGCTGTGGGGAAGCAAAGGGAAATGAAATTGGTCCATTTTGTCAAAGTAAATGCAAAAAAGAGAGCTAAACTTCATTGGGACAGAGAAAAAGAGGGAGATCTGGGCCATTTCCTGAAGGAGGGGAGTCCTGGACTTTTGATCTGTACTTTCAGATAACTATTCCTGTTTATTATATCAAGAAGTCACTGCATAAAAAGAACTGAATTGAAAAAAAACCAAAATGAACCCTTTTTGGGGGGTATTTTTGAATCTAACCATACATCCTTTTGCTCACTTTTATGGTGCTCTATCACTTTGATGCCCCTGCTGTGAATTCCCTTTGTTTTACTGTAGCAAGCATGCTGGCCTGTGGCTCCTATAACTTTCTTTCTGAGCACAATGACATGGCTGTAAGCTGTGCATGTACATGCAGAATGTGTGGCGCATGCTTCAGCCTCACTTTCCAGAGCAGAGGTATTATTCTTACTTTGGCTCACTTAGTAATTTCACTAATGGCTGGGAGAAGAATAATGGAAACCTGGAGATTTGGCTCATGAGATACAGCTGCTGTGCCATGAGTAAAGCCCCCTTTGGAGATATCATTTGGGGCCAATTTCCTTATTTTGTAGTCAGGCAAAACTCCCATTGACGTCAATGGGAATTTTCCTTCCATAAAAAATGGGGGCTCAGGTTTGGCCTGATTGTTTTGTCAGCTTGGACCACTTCAGATAATGCCATTATTCTAAACACCCATTGGTGGGCAGAAAGCCTCTGTAATATATTTAAGATATCCTCAGGTTGGCATAAAGAGGTAAAGTAAGGAAAAAACAAGTCATCAGCCAGCCTTTTTTTCAGTCATCCTTAATGCATCTTGTATGAATTGTTGGACCTCCCCACATGCATAAAGATAGCAGGTATTTTGAATTTAATCTTTCAAAAATGCATTTTAAATCAGACACATGGTAATAGCTTGTAAGTAGAAATGTTAATAAAAATGCATAGCATTCGGGGATATTCATAAATGTGAACTGCTTTCTCCACCCCAAGCTTCGGAAAAGTAAATGCTATCCATTTTCACATAATTTTTTAGCCAAAGTCTTTTAAGCATATAACTTTACAGCCTTCATAAAAAGGGCATAAAAATGAAAAATGTGTTTTGCAATGAATCTGCCACTGATATGAGTGTTCAATTAAATGGACCATGCAAGAAAAAAGGAAAGATTTGCTGCTGGGATATTGCCAATGATATCCTTTGACACTTCTATGGTCTCATGTGTTCCCGATCAAGCAGTACAGAGCACTGGAAAATCCCAAACCAATTAGCTTGAAACTAGAGCAGTCTGTATACATTTGATATGCAGTCAGAAGACTCTGACTTGAAATGATTGGCACTGAACTATGGCCTTTCTATTAACTTACCTTAAACCATTTTTGCCCTTTTGTTGACACAGAACTTCACCAACTCTATTTATACACTGGAAAATTGCATGTTTCTGCTTAGACAACAGATTCAAACTGTGTTTTTACTAGTGGCAGCCATTTGGAATTCTTTCCTACCACATTGTATCCCATTTCACTTTAAGTCTTCTCTTCTGGACACATATACAAGATTCATACTTCTGTAAAATCTAGTTACCAAATCTGGTAATTTATCATTGACATTACCCAGTGAAATATGTAACTGGTTATAGTCCAGCTCTTAAATTTGTGTATTTTTTTCCCATCACATAAATTTCAGTTTTCCTGATGCAGTTTGGTGCAGTTCCCAGTGTAAGATACAGGCTGCCATATATGCTGTACTGCATGTACAGAGACAAGCTCTGCTGTCCTGTCCTTTGTCTTCAGCTCCAGCCCTCCCTCCTGGCCTTCTGTGCAGCTGGTTTGAGGATAGATGACTATGAAATAAGGATTGTTAGTTGATCTTTCTGAGCCATTGTTTAAACCCGTTATAGCTGGTGGATGCTGAGATTGTCATGGCTCATAGAGCTGCCTCCCAGTGGTGGAGGTTCTCAGGAAGAATAAGGAAGGGAAGTTCCAGGGAAGAACAGACTCTTCTGGTGGCAGAAAGCCTGCCTGCAATCTGACCTCAACCAGTGTTGAGTTCCCATGGTTTCTTTACCTGTAACCTTTTGATTTTGGTCCAAGCCCCTGAACACCAGATAGCGAGAGAGCTGTTGGTTTGGGGAGACAACTCCTCTGCTGTCCAACCAGTCATTCTGACTGAAGAAAGAAAAGGAAACCTAATGAAAATGTACATAAATGTTTCCATCCTGCACTCTGTCACACACTTATACACATAGAAAGATGTATTTAAAGCATAGTAGAAGCCCTTAATGAAGTGTGAAATCCAGAATGCCTCAGAGAGTATTTTTTCTTGTGAAGATAAAAAGTGGAAATGCATCATGAATATATTTGCATTCTTACTACCCACTAGCCTACCTTACATAAAGCTGAAGTCTTCCTTTTCCAGTGCTACAAATCTGGTACCACTCATAATGATTAAATTCCCTTAAAGAAAAATAAAAAGGAGAGAAAAAGAATTATTTGTTGTGGCCAAGGAATGCACAAAGTACTGGAAGAAAAATTTTATAACTGTTTAACACAACATAACAGAGAGGTTATGCCAGTCTTCAGGATAAAAAAATAGTCTCATGAGGAACTCAGGTTGTTATTTGCTGTCCTATGTCATTTCATTCTTCTTTATATAGATACTGTTAAGTTTTAAGTATAAAAGTACTATCAGATTTATTTTTCATATGCAGGAAATCCCATTTTCATCAGTTCAAGATCAATCTGCTGTGATTGATCTTGGGCATAAGGAAAGATACTTAGATCATTTGTCAAACAACTGACATGTAAAGAACGTGCCACTGCTTTTCCAAACACATCTAATTCAGATGCACCTTGGTCTTTGCTGGTAGAGAATGCAGTTCAAGATTTTGCTCTCTTCATGGCAACTCACTCAAGTTTCATCTTTGGCTGAATTGCCCACTGCATCCTGAGCAGGCACATGGATTGCTTGCCCTGAATATGGACAGTTGATCCCTACAGTAGAGAAGATGGGATGGATGTCAATCTCAGGGACAAGTGCCATGGCAGACCTTGTGATTGCTAAAATAATTTCCACCTCAGAACAGGACAACCTTGTCTATGTTCCTCCTGGGAAAAGTCTCTGCCTTGTGCTAACCTCTTTGCAGTATTTGGGAGAGTATTAATTGTCTCATGTCAAAACTGGGAAATATTCTAACAGTTATATTTAACAGATCATCCTGGGAAATTGTTCAAACCAACATCCTGACTGTAACTGTTTTACCAGCACAAATGTAGTCCAAAATATCTCAAACCCACCCCATTAAACTCAGAACACTAAGGAGTACGATTGAACTGGTTGGCATGGCAAGCACAAATTTTAGTGTGATATGAGTTCTCATTGGTATTTCTGACTTAAACTGAAGCCTCACTCAATATTGCCAGTTAGTGGTAATTTGGGAACAGAGAAAAAATGGTGAAGACAAGTAAGAACAGCATTAAGAAATAAACTCAAGCCTTTGAAAATGTTGAATAAATGCATCGATGTAGCTTTTAAAACAAATGATGGACATCTCTGTAGACTGCTGAAATAATATTATCCCTCAGTTTTTTTTTCCATAACTTTATTCCTTTGTCTAACCAGGAATAATTCAGTACAGCTGAAATTTGGGAGCTGAATTGAAATGCAACTGGGACTAATCCCAGTAAGCAAGTCCAGCTTGCCTCATGCCAGCTATTGACTTCAGTACAATGAGTCATTTTAATTGCATCATGAGTGTCTGAAACACCTTCTATTCAACTGACCTCTTGGAAAAGTGAAGGCTTCTTGTTGGGATAAATACTTTTTATTTCTTTCTTTGTTACAGTGTGTGTATGCTTTTCTGTGAAGAGAGGACTTACAAAGAACTTAATCATCAAACACCAGACAAAATTAACAGCAGTGTTCATAACAAAGCAAGATGACTGGAAAACATGCAACTCTGTATAATTACTTTTCAGTCCCAGTGGGAAAATGAACAAATGCCATTAAGATCTGAAAGAAAAACAAATTATATTTTGTATATCGCTACGTGGACACCTTCAGAAGTGCAAGCTTGGCATTCTCACATTTGTTGAAACAAAGAGAAAATCCAAATTTATACTTGCAACTCTATTATTTTATCCTGATTATTTCAGGACTTTCATCTATTGTATCATGAACTTCCTTGCAGAGAAAAAAAATCCAATAATAAAATTTGTGTAATTTCATGGTTTAAACTTCCTTTCTTGTGAAGTGGTCAAGAAGAGCATGTTTATTCTATTTTCATTACAGAACATTTTGGCAAAAACCTAATGTTGGAAAAACTTCCTTGACATTTCACTTACCAGTGTAAAGAAGAATGAAGAGGAGGAAAGAAGGATTTCCAATGGGAAACTTTCTATTTGATGCTGCATTATTCTGTGACAACCAGAAGCTATTCAAAATCTTCCTTCATTACAAAATAGAATGATATTTGCATGTTAATGATATGATTTTTTAATTTTTTTTCTTTTATTTATTAAAGTATGGTTTATTTACATGCCAGTTTGAGGTAACAGTTCACAGTCATTCTAAAATATGTTGTTTGATGAGTAATCTAAAACTGCACCTAATCTGCATGAGATGTAGGCTTTAGGAACTGAAAAGAACTTCAGGAACTCACCAGTTCTGAAGAAGATCTTTGCAGTATCAGGATCAAAGCAAAAGTGTTCCTGGAATTCCTTCTCAGCAGAAGACTATTTCAGGAAATCATCACTAGGTCAAAAACATGTATGGTACATTGATGTACAACATTCCTGAACAGTATGACTGTATCACATTAAATTCCACATTAGCCCAGCACAATGTGTGTGATGTATAGGCTGCACTATGCCTCTGCACAGTTAAAATAGATTTATAGATCAGTGTTTTCCTTATGTGTCAGGAGAGTTACTGAAAAAAAGTACCCCATAATATCAGAAGTGGGAAACAACTGGGAATGTGATTGCATGGAAGGATACAAACCCCTAGTAAACACTGTACTCTGAAACTGAAAGACTGGGGAGCTGTTATTAAGCACATTAAAGCTAACAGGAGCAGTTCTGACCTCGAGAGTTAGTACAATTCACATCCAGACTTGGGTTCTCTGAACAAGTTTGCATAAAAAAAAGAGCAAACCTGAAACCTTGCAACAAAAAAAAACAACAAAAAAACCAAAACCAAAAAACCCAAAACAACTTAAACTGAACCAAGCCTTTCCCTGAGGGTTGGAAAAAATTTGATTAATTGTTTAATTTTCACATTCCTCATATTTTCCATTTTTAGCTGGGAGAAAAAATGGACAAGAGAGCATTTTGTGGTATTTTTACTGGCCTGACTGAAGCTGAAGAGGTATTAGAGGTAATCTCATGAGAAAGTTTGACCTTGCAAGATTTCAGATTGATTTCCAAAGCCAAAAGCTTCGGATACATTTGGACAGACTTTGAACAAACATCCAAACTTCAGCATGCCTGCCTGAAATGAAGATCCAAACGTTTTGATAGGCCTTCCTTCCTCTCCTTGATGAGCACACATGTATATTGTGTGCACATTTGCATGTGTTATTTGTGATACTTGGGAAAATACATGAACATTCAAGTTCTTGTCTGAGGCGTTTCAGGGTTGAAGTGCTAATTCATTACTCAAAATAAAAGTTGATATAAAACATAAGTGCTAAGTACTCCAGAAAGTACATTATGAAAAAATAGTTGAGTTATATGCAGTGTTCAGTCTCATTATGAAGTGAGAAAGAGATGGAATGGAAAAAATTAACTTGTCAACATGGCCATATATAATTTTCAAAGAGTTCAATGTGAACACAAGATGTTGCACTGACCATCGAAATAAATCAAAAAGCTGTGAATTGTTTCAGAGATTTATTGATTTAATTACTGATCATAACACAATGTGTTTGTTCTAAAGTAATCCTATAAAGAGGGAAAGCATGTATTTATGCAGCTCTTGAACTGAGAAGCAAATCCTTTGAAACTGGTGAGTTACAGACAGCATGTAAATCTCACATTTACTATGCGAAGCTTTAAAAAGCTTTCTATAGAGTAATGCAGCATCAACAGAACATGCTAAATATTAGAGATTCCAGTTAAGATCTTTTGGAACTCAGAGTAGCTGAAGATTTCTCTATAATCTTAGTCATCACTGAAACCTGAAACAGGAAAGGAGCACACTGATCAGGAAGATGATTTAGCATGGCAAAATCATTGTCGCTTTTCAGTTTTACACACAGACAGCAACTAAAAATAACTACCCTGAAAGAGAGCAGGAGCCTGAAGAAAATTAGCTGATACTCCTATCTGAATATTATCCAGCATTTCACTATTTGATCATCCTGACCAGAAAATTCATTAGAGTTAAGCACAAACTAAAGTCCCCTGAAGCAGTTCACAGGCTGGAGGTTAGTGTGAAAATGCTGCCTTGGGACAGGTCTGCATAGGTATGAAACCCAGAGGATTATGTGTATATATATACACCAGAGTGTACCAGAGGAGTATGGGAAACAGGAGCAAACAAACTGGCATATAATTATGGGTAGCGAGCAAAAAAGGCAAATAGACACAATATAGTGCAACAGAAGTCACAACAATTAAATTCACTGTCTTGTGATCCCTTTGTTGAAGTCAGATTTTCCTTGTCAGGACATGCTGCTGAGAAACCTTTGTTGGACTGAAGAACCTTGGTGGGGTTGTCCAAAGAACCCACAAGCCATGTGATAGATCTTTTTGCCATAACAGCACAACACAGTTTATACATTTATTTGAACAATACTTGTAATCCTGAAATTTCAAAGGTTTTAATTTTCAGGGACTCAGTTCATCCAAAATGGGATGAGAGTAAGCTTGTGTGTGTTCATTGTGGGCAATCAGGGTACAAGGCCCAGTGAAATGGAAAGCAAAGTAAATGAATTCAACTTAGTGTTTTAGACTAAAAAATATCTCCTCCTATAAGGAATTGAGAACACCACAAGGATTCTTGTCTATTTGACTTTTGGTCCATGTTTCTGTATTCAGGGAGATGAAACTAAACATAAATTAATGTGATTTCTTTGGGACAAAATTTAATTTTCCAGGCTGTCCGCTGGCAAAATTAACCTCTAAACTAAATCTCTGGGATTTAATTTGGATCTGACTTTTGTTGGTTGTTAAGGAGTAAAAGTTAGGAACATCTAAAATAGTGTAACCTATATCTCCCTCAGAGCTGGAATAAACAGAAATTTTAACGATCTATAAAGTTTTATGAGTGACTGAACTTTAGTCAACAGTGTTTCAGTGGGATTTCTAGAAACATCAAAAGAATAAAAAATCCAAATATAACACCATTCCACTTTGGTGGCTAAGAGTTAATAAAGTTAAAACCTCTCCCAAACTCTGTCATTTAACTCCATATCATAACTCTTGTTACACTGAGGTTCATTGCCAAGAATTCATAGTAGTAGAAGCAGGAAATGACAAATGGCCAAAAGGAGTTCAGTTTTGTTAGGCAATACAGTCCAGGTAGAAGATTTTGGCTTCTGCGAAAGAAGGGGAGGTGGCCAAAACTACTTGAGTGTAACAGCCTCCTGATATTCTGCAATTATACAACAATGAGTCCAGTCATTAATATCCATTTTAGCTGTCTCAATGTTCTGAGCAATCCAATGCCATAACCTCTCCCAAAACGCATCAAGTCAACAGCCCAAAGAGGTTCCCAAGACCTAAGCAAGCAGAATAATAATGATAGCTGAGAATAAACACCTTTGTTCAGAAAAATTAATCGTCGCAGCACTAGAATCTGTGACCAGGTCATTACCTTAAAGGCAGGTCTTGATTGTGGCAGCTGAGCAACCATAATGAGAAAGCTCAAATGCAGAGGGCATGAAGCTATTCTTTCCTGGCTCATAACTAAGCCAAGGGAGGAAGACCTTAATGAGCTGTAACTGGCCAGCATGTCAACAGTGTAAGCAGTGCTACAGCTATAAGATACTACCATTATCTAGGGGTTATGTTCACTAACTGCCAGAAGAGATGAGAAGAGAAAGAGAATACATATAAGACAGACAAAGTGGGTGAAGCAGCAGAGGCTAATACAGCACTGACCCAGAAACTGAGCTTCCCCTGCTGGGAGGAGATGCAGTTATAGCAAAACCCTTGTGCTGTAGTTTGGTGTAGGCAGAACTAACCACCCACACTCTGTGCTGCAGCCATTTGAGGCTTGAGACCTCAAAAACCTGTCAGAGCTGGAGGGAGGAGGTTGTCTAATTTCTATAAAGTCCCTAATTTGTTACTGATTTCCATGGGTTAGACATCTAAACAGTAAGTTAGGTATTTAATACCTTTCATGGACATGTCCCCCAGTCCTTACAAAAATAAGATGATTTGGATTCCCTATTAACAATTCCAAAGACAGATTCCCCACAGTCACTGCTAAGACTTCTAAAAGTAGTACAGGCTCCCATTTGATGTGCAGGTCGGAGACAGACAGCAAAGGCTACAACTCTTCTCCACGTCAGTCATGGTAGATGATCTCAGTGCAACTCAGATGAAAGGATACAAGAAGTAGAAACTGAACAGGGTTTAGCAGGAATGCTGAAATCACAGCCTTGCATTTGCTTGGCCAGTGCAGGAAGGAAGTTATGGAGTTTATTTCTCCATCTTCAGATGGAGAAGCCTGCAGGGGAGGTTAAATTAAGTATTTTCCATAGTATATTCCCCTCACATAGGGGATGGGCAGATGAAAGCATACAGATGACTAAGGAAGAAGCAGCCATGGTGATCAAGGCTGTCATCTTTGTCAGATCACAGACAGAAGCTGGCAGTTTGATAGGCCAATATATTTGACAGACAGGGTGAGGCTAAATGTGAAGGATCTTAAAGGCAAAGGTAAGTTGCTGGTGTTCAAAAATGCAAAGCCACTGTAAGGACACAAGGAGAGTGGTGATGCAGCCAAAGCAATGAGCTGGGGACAGGGTTCTAATCTTGCTATTTTGGATGGAAGTGAAGGCAGCAGCAGTGCTGGAACATGGCTGGAGACCAGATTATTACAGAAAAGTGCAAAAAGATGGGAGCCTGCTATGAGCCTTGGCTCGCTGCTGAAAGAAAGGATAAATCTGTGAGCTATTATGTAGGGGGAGGCAAACTGATTTGGTTCATACACTGACTGAAAGAGGGAGCAGAATCTTAAATTTTCTCTGATCGCAGGCTGGAGGAAGTATAAGATTAAGAGCAGTGAAAAAATTGGGAAAAACTGACTGTAGATGTAATTGTAGACATTCATGCTTGTCAGAAATTGGAAGTGAACTGTTATAATGAGGATTGCACAGAGGAAGAGAGAGACATTTGCAAATGTAAAGTTTTAGAAGATAGGCACCTACAAATGGGATAGAGCTAAGATCTTTGAAGAAACCTTTCTGCCTTTCTGACTTTCTTCTCTTGTTGTCTAGGCAGTTGTCACGGCCAGAAGTCATGGCCATCACCAAGCCTTTGCTTAGCAAAAGCATAATTTGCCTAATTTTGTTATGCTTTTCTCATTTCTAAAACAGGTTGTGCATTGGATACATGGAAAATTGACTCAACTGCAGATATTCCAGATACTCATGGGGGGCATTTGGCAATAATGGTCACAATAGAGTATGTGAGTTTTATGAAAAAGGACAATTCTTTCAGTGCAGTGATAAAACCTATCCCAAAATGTGACAATTTACTGGATGCAAAATGGGCCTGGTCTTCTACAGATTTTCTATAAAATCGATTGACAGACCAGTAAATACTTGATGGATGTGTCATTCTCATCAAAACCAGCAGTTTTGTGGCCAGGTTGGATTAAGTCCCATCAGCATGCCACGGTTCAGATTTTCTGTACTTCCCTTGCTGCCCCCTGTCCCAAGTCATTCTTATTGATGGACATGGCACTTTCCTTGACAGTCTCAAGAGAAATGGGGCAGTAGGGGCTTCTGTGCACTTTTTTGGTCACTGATTTAATCACAGAATGGCAAACTTGGTCTCTCATGTGAGACTCAGAGATGAACTGGCCTTCAAATTTGCCCCAGGACCCATCTCATGATAGATTTTAATTTCACCAAAGAGTGTCAACAACATTCTCAGATTTTTTTTTTCTGAGTAATCTCACAGAAACTATTTGAAAAGATAGTAGCAATTCTTTCTTCCTACAAAAGAAATTTCTTGACAATGTCTAAAAATCAGAGTGATAGCTGAAGTGCTGAGAGTAATAAACAGAATATCTTACCGACCTTTTTGGCTTAAGAGAAAAAGCAAAGCGGCAAGTCTTTGTATGCCTCAAATAATTATTAACAGTTTTTATTAGGAAGAGACCAAACTTGTTCAGCTTCTTTTATAGTAAACATGTCTGGGAAGGTTGAGGGAAAGGAGGGAAAATCATGCATACTTTTTATACAGTCTGGTTGGATAGCTGGCAAGTGCACCTGTAGGGCATATGTGAATGTGTAAACCCACACATGTTCACTTAAAAGGACACCGTCAGCTTGCTTCAGAGTTTTTGTTTGCTCTTTAATCTGCATTAATACCCTCTTAGAAGCTTAAAAACCATTATTTATTTCCCTATTGATTTCCTTCTTCTCTTCCCCCTTGTCAAACCCTTTCTGTGTGTGTTTGTTTTGCTTTGTTTTGAGTGGAGATAAAATTAACACAGCTGGTCTTATTTAACAACCCAAACAACTCCAATTTTTAACACACTTTATTGGGGCAGTGAGAGCAAGGACAAGAGCGTCAGCAGACAGAATTCTGGGTGGGCACACCAGGGGAGTGCTGCTTCGTGGTGCTGTGCTTAGGCTGGCCTTTGAGAGAGCACCAAGGCAATGCAGTTCCTGTTCTGGTCACCTGGACCTGGGAGGGAGGACAGTAACATTAAAGAGGTTCAGTTCCTCTGAAAATGTGAGTAGCCACTTGCTGCTCCTTCTTGAACAAAATGAATGATATAAAAACCAACAGTGGCCATCATCTTAGTCTGTGCAGCTGAGGTAACTCTGATCTGACTGTGCAAAGGGATGTGGTGTCAGTGCCACTAAGTTTGAGCACTTTCATTTTTATTGACCACTATTTTCAATTCTTACTGCTGTTATGAGCATGGGTCTGTTTGCAGTGATGCAGAGCTCCATGAAGAGCCCTGGGGGCAGAGGCTGCCTGTACTTGCCATCACCTCAGGGTGCTGCAGGCAGCAGGCACACCATAAGAGGCAGCAGTGAAAGTGCCCTGATCCTTGCCCTCCCCACGCATGAGGCAAAAAGAGCGCAAAGAAGAGTTTGCCAGAAAAGCAGTGATGGCAGTGAGTCATTCAGAGTACGGGGCTTTCCAGGTAGATTGAAGTGGGGAGGAAGAAAAGAGCAGAGAAGCAGGTAAAGGAATGTTTCCTAGTCAATCCACTCTGCAATAGCTCTGTGCTGCAACCTACAGCTACCTTTGGAGATTTAGCTGTGGTCATTTCTCACTTGGGCATTGCCTGTAGGATCTGTTCCAGAACAGATTAGTTTAGCTGCTGACTCTCATTTTAAGCTATTTGATCAAGTGAGGAGACTGGCAAGAAAACAGCCGATGTTCAAGGATCAAATAATGTTTCTGTCTTCAGCTTTGCAGCTTTGTCAAAATCCAGAAACTCCCCTTTAAAGTTCCACGTGGATGAAAGGGTTTTGTGGTTTCACTAAATTCTCACTCAGAAGGGAGGAGCATTGCCTTTGTCAGCTTGCTTAACACTGAATGAAGGCAAGTAGGACTGGCACTGGCACTGTGCTGGTGCTGGTGTTGTCTCTGATGGTGTGTTTGGACCAGTTTGCAAACAAACCCTTGCATGTAGCAGGTTTAATGAAGGTCTCATTAAACAAAGCACCAGGCTAAACCATACAAAATGAGCTGTGCAAGACATCCAAATCTGATGTTTCATCCACTTTTGAGAATTCATAGCATTGTTATCCTTTGGAACATGACTCTTCAAAGGCTGCCATAAAAGACCAGAATCTGATCTCAGCAATAGCTGTGGCTACAAACACAGAACAAAATAACAGGGTGAAAAGAGACATTCACACCCAGTCCATTACTGGATTAAGTATTTTATGCTCCCACTTGGTTTTCAGCTTGTCCCAAGATCTAAACCCCAAATATTCCGCTTATTGTACCACCCCTTAAGCCATTCATTGACAACGTGGGTTTTCCTGTTCCTTTCATCATTCATCCCTGCTACTGCAGGGTAACACGAAGAGGCAAAGAAAACACTCTAAAATGCCGAAATGAAAAGCCATCCTCACACGGAGGTCAGACGCGGCAGTTCCGTGCTCTGCTGAGTAGCTCCAGGCAGGGCTTTTGCACCTGGGCTGGTGGGATGCCAGTTCAGAGCTTCCTTCTGCCATCTTCTGCCCCTTTGCAGTATTGCGAGCCAGGCAACAAACAGCTTGGCCTCCTGCACAGGTCTTTGGTCTGGGCTATTGCTCAAGGTTAGATGATCTGATCATACGCATACATCAGGAAATAGCTGAAAATAACCTGTTTACAATAGTAATTATGCTTTATGGAAATGATGCTTTAAAGTACTTTTAGGCAACCCTGTCTGAACAGGGTTTTTGAGAGAATAGCTCTCAAAAATAGCTCTCAGGTTATTGAGAGAATAGCTCAAAAATACAAGAGCTTTTTTTCACCCTGACCTTGTGGTGCTAGCTGTCCCAGCTCCTGTCGAGGAAAGAGCTTCATACATCCCATGAGGTAGGGTGCCCAGCATTTTTGCAAGACAACCAAGAGGGCATTCAAAGAAGAAAGCAAAAGACCATCTACTTTCACACTGTTAGTAGATGGCTGCACACTCCTGTAGACACTGAGATGTCGCTGTTGGACCACTAGCGTAGTGAAGAGTCGAGAGACTTTCTCGGGTGATCAAAATTCTGAATTTATTATTTATTTTTAACAATTTATATAGACTTCCACAGGCCGTTTGGATTGGGTCAATTCAAAACCTCCCCCTAGGCCGATTGGCCAGGCTTGAACCGCCTATCTTCCAAAAGACCGTTTCAATAACACAAAACTTTATCTTTATTCATAAAACATAGGAAGAAGGAGAGAAAAGTTCCCATGGGAAAGAATCTGTGTTGCCACAGCTGAGATGTTTTGCTTCCTCATAACAAAAATGACTTTCCTTTGCCCTACTTCCCTTTAAACTTTCAGACTGAAGGGTAGCATTCATTAAGGTTGTAAGGCTGCTAAACGGACCCCTCCCAAGATGGCCCCCAACTCAGTACACATCAATTGCTGTCATAGCTGGGCGGGTGATGAATATTTTAAAATATTTTGCATAAATAAATGGTGCATAATTTAGTTTCTGCTGTTTCCATACACCATACTGCCAGCTATCTCACAGCAACCAGGTTTTGAACTGGCATTCTGCTGCATTTGTTTTCTTATCAGTGAGTAAGTAATGGTTTCACCTTTTGAGAAAACCTCAGCTACAAGCTCTATTTACACACACATTCTGTGAGGCATTTGCTGCTGGCATTTAAAAAAAAAAAATAACAGTGACAGCTGCCAATTTATGTTCCTGCCATTTGGGTCTAAGATGCAGCACTACCTGAGAAGGAAGAGTTCAGGTATTTTCTGCTTTTTCCTAAGAAACTGATGTATAGTTTCTTGTATGTTTTTTCCTCATCTCATTTTAGCCCTGGGTGTGTCTTATTGTCTTTTTACAAATATTGTCCCAGAAGTGTAAGGTTAAAACCCTATTCACCTCTGACTTGGAGTTATGGACATGGAAGTCCCTTCCCTGCCAATTTCTATGAACAACTGCTTCTAAAAACACAAATGATGCCTTTCCTGGAAAAATGCTGCTTCTCATTTCCCTTCCTTTGTTGCATTTTTGTCCTGCACAAAATAATTAATGCTTTCTGTTCTGCTTTCTCTTACCTTCCACCAGTCTTTGTTTAGTTTTTGACTTTGTAAATTTGTTTTGGAATAGAGAGGTCTTTCTCTTAGCTCTTTCTAACAAACTTGTGTACTATGTTTTATGAATGGTAGTGACTTTTACAGACTACAGCTTATTTGTGTGTGTGATTTTGCAGTGCTAAGGTTTTCAATAAAATTCTTCTCACCACAGATGTTTAACTAAGTAAAAAGCTGACCTTTTTTTTTCCCGGTTCTGCTTGGGGTTACTTTCATGTGTTGTTAAGCACATCTAATTAACATTGGCACATTAATTTTGTTGTAAGAGTGGAGACAATAAAAGCTAAGTAAACCTTGATTAAAATCTCAAAATACAGAGAGGTTTTTGGTTTGGGTTTATTTTTGTTTGGTGGTTGTACTGTAATCTATTTTAATGGAAAACAATTTACTTGAACAAATCTTTTTGGGCATTCTTAACCTTTCTTAACCTGTAAAATTTGTTCCCTTGCTTATGAATACAAATATTTAGTACTTTGTTTTGCTTTGTTTTGTTTTGTTTTGTTGGGGCAGTCTCTGTGCAGTTCTGAACAAGACATAGGGTTTATTGTGCCTGGCTGCCCAAACAGCCCAGGTGTCAATGAACCTTTCGAAGCAAAGCTCTGCATTCAGAGCTGGTCACTAGGAGTTAAGCAGGGCTCTGACACAGCATAGGTCCAGGACACTCTCAGGGCCAAAGTCTGAAGTAACAAAAAGACGTAAGCAGAATGATGCTATTTATATGCTGAAGAATAAGATATATTCAATAGACAAAAAGCCTCCAAGAATTAAATAAAAAAGTAAAAAGTATTACAAAGATGTTATGCTTAGTTTACAATTTCTGGAACAATATTTTCTAGCTAAAATTTGCTAAAAGATGCAGTATCAATTTCACCCTAGTAAAGAAGCTGAGCATATGCTGAAATAAGAGAGTTTAGTAAATGAACATTTTGTTTGCTGCAATATACCTTTTCCTTCCTGTTTCTTCAGAAAATGTGTGCATTACAGTACACACCGTATTTTAATTTTATCAGCAATGTGCCAGGCACCGACAGTAACACATCATCACACACAAGTTCTTATCTTCCCTCAAGGTGTGTTACTAGATAATGTGTAATGTAAATGTGAGTGAAGTCTCCATCATTACACGAGTTTCACATACTTGTTATGGTTATCTACAAAAATTATTTATTAACAGAATAAGGGAGAAGAAAGACTGGGTGCAGTTTCAAACTAGGTTTTCTTTTGCTTAACTCTAGGTTACATGACTCACAAACTGAAGGGTGTGAATGTGTATCTAAAGCTGTGTTTAATTTGTCTGTCTTTGTTCTCTGTTGCTAATAGTTTACTATGTAGCACAGTCCATGTATAGCCCCCATCTCTCTTGATTTCCTTGCCCTAAGTAGCCCACAATATTCTTCCTTGCCCTGAATTCCCCAGTATTTCCCTGTCATTGACTCTCTGCCCTGTTCTCTCCCCTACTCCTGGTGCTGGAGCTGAGCATTCGGTTTGGAGAAGCGTTGAGATTGCAAAAGCCTGCTTCGAGTGCAGCAGTCAGGGTTGGTATTGCTTGGCCATGTCCCAAAAGACTTTCTGTAACCAGAGCTGGAGCCAAAGTAGTTACACCAATTTGGCAAATGTAGAGGATTCCTCTGTGCACCAAGTACACTGGGTTTGCTCTTTAACTGCCTTTAAGTTTTCTCGTGAAATCTGCAGTGACGCCCAAACAAGCCTAATGTGGTTAAAAATTCAGCCCAATGATCTCACATCCTCCACTGCAGTTGAAGGCTCATAAACACATTTTGTCTGTGTTGGTATGTTGTCATAATTTGGGAGACACATTGCCTGGAAACACAATAGTTGGTTATGAAAGTCTAGTATGATGCTGAGAGATCACAGCCAGATGTTACATTCCAGTAATCAAAAATGAGTTATTACAGGAACAAATAAAAAGTAGTGAAATGCTAATTTTATGTTGCTCTTTTTTTTTTTTTTTCTTAAAAGCATTAATTTACTTTTTGTCTTTAAAAGCAGGGACTATGCAGAGGAGACAATGGTAACCAGGAGATTATTAGGAGAACAAATCTAAAGAACAATAGAATAAGTAGAGCTAGTTAGGGGACACAATTCATATTATTCATTAATTTAGAATGTATATCTGATTACAGAATGTATATCTGATTACATGCATTAAGCATAACAGGGCTCTAAGAAATTATCTAAGTTGACTCTACAATCAACTGGTGCAGCAGTACAGATGGATATTAGAAGATACAGTAGACAAAATATTTCACAGAAAATTCAGAATTTGCAGATACCTGCTACACAAGGCAATCTCAAGGCTGTTCTTCCAGATGAGTTACAGAATAAATGCAGAAATGCAAGAGCTCTTTTCTATCCCATTTCTATAAAGCATGTGATGGGATGCCATATAGGGGAATGTCTGTTAAACCAGTGAAGATGAAGATCAACAGAAGCACTCTGTGGTGGCTAAGAAGATGCTAAAATAGAGATGTAGTCAGGTAGTGCTGAAAGAGAAGATGCTGTCATTGAAGGAAATTAGTTTATAGAGGAGCAGAGCAGGAGCAGCAAAGGAGCAGATTTGGGATCTTTATTTTTTAATATTTTCCCTGTAGTGTGGAGAATGGGACAATTTGATGGGAAATGATAGTGACACAAAGGTTTGAGAGATGATCAAGATGTGAGCAATCAATATATAGAGAAAAAGCTGAATGGCCTGAGGCCTGGAGGATTAGATTGGGATGAATTTTTGCAAAATAGAATGTCAAGTATTTAGCTTGGACAGTGATAAGAAAAAACCTTGTGTCATAAACCAGAAACAAATTTGGTTGGGAGGATGGGAACTTGGGCATATTATTTACCAGGATAAATATGTACTATTGCTGTGATACAAGAAAGACAGCTATGGTCAGGAGAGCAATTACATGTAGAAAGAGGGATGGCTATTGCTATTTTTCAGACCTCATCCAGAATCTTGTGAGGAGAATGAGACATCTTCTGGACCAAGCAGTTTTTTGGTTCACAAAGATGTCACAGAAAGAAAATAACTATTTAGGCTAAAAGATGTAGTTGTGAGAAAATGCAGAAATCAAATATGTAAATGCAAGCTGGCCATATGCAAGTTTAGAATGAAAATTATATGAACGTTCCTAACCAGAATAGCAAAGGGAGCAGAGGAAGTAAAGAGAACCAACTGCTAGAATGGAAGACAATAAAAAGGAATAGAATATGATGTCTGCACTAACAGAAGACCACTTCATGTGACTCAAGAGTACTCACTGAGCTAAAGGCCAATTTCTTAAATTAAAAATTATATTTTTATAGTTCATGAAATTAGCATAATTATGGCAGTGAAGTACAGTCTAGCTAAATGACACTGAATTCATACATTCAGGTGAGGAGAGAGCATTAAGATCATCTTTTCTGAACTCTAATGTAATGCAGCCCATACAAACCTACTCATTCATTTTTGCTCCAGGCTCAATGCCTCTCTTTGATCTATAGCATATCTTTTCAGAAAGGTATTCAGATGTAATTTAAATGCTTCAAGTGAAGTAGAATCCACCACATTTAACAGCAACTTCTGTTGAAACTGCAGTGCAGACGGTTTGAGAGAATAGCTTTTGACCTTTGTGTTTTTTTTCTTTTTTTGCGTTCGTTGACAGGCTTTATGAGGAAATACATCAGATGGATCATTGTGGAAGATATTAAGCTTCCTACATTATTCTGATCTGATGAACTCCTTTTCAATATTTTCAGGAGTTAATGGCCTGTGGTATGTTTCTTCTGCTACTAAGACCAATTTTAAAATCAGTGAAGTTATTCCCATTTATGCCAGGTAAAAATATGATCCTTTACGCATATGATTAACAGACTTCCTGGGATGAGTAAATATTTTCTAAGTAATCCAACAGGATGGAAAATAGCTATATATCTTATCTCTGAGTAAAGCCAGCAGACTTTGTTTTATGGTATGATTTGTGTAATGCACAACATTTAAATTCTTGCACAGATAGAAAGCTTTTAGAGTAATACCTACTTCCTTTAATATTAGCTTCTTAAATTTGGCATATAATCTGAGCTAACCTTTTAAGATCAGTATAAATAATTTATCTCTAAAAAAAGACATTCTTGCCAACAGTAAGCCATCTCACCTGTTAGAAAACTAACCTGAATTTCAGACTTCACTTTTAAGTGGATGCCATTAAATGAAAGGGATCATATTTAAAAAGTATGGAAAAGAAATATCCTCATGACAGGGTGTTCTGGGTGGCTGTCAGAGAATACATTTGGAGTAGTGCAGCAGTAAAACTAAGTCAACCAACATACTCAGATGCAAACAGACATCTGATTTCCATGTGATTGTGGGAAAGGACAGGAGAAAAAGCCTTTCAGATCTGTGAATAAATTTGACTCATGAAAAATTGTGCACCTCAAAACTCAAGAATGGATCTAAATCCAAGCATAGTTAAATAGTGATTAGAATCATGGTCATTCTTCTCTTGCAACATTTCTGTTTGGTTGTAGTATTTCACTGAAACCTCTTCAAGATGTCTCGGGCACCCTGGAGCACAGTGCTGTGCACCCAGCAGCGTGTGCCCTGCAGGATGCTTCAACAATGATGGACATCTGTAGCAACAAGCTTATTGTGTGCAGCATTGTGGTTATGCCTTCTTTTAGTATCCAAGACTCTTTCAAAAGCAAAATTGCTTTGATGCCAGATTTTGAACTAGAAACAAAATCAAAATCCTTACCTAAATGTCCTTTTTTAAGTATCGTAAGCACACTGTTAAGTATGTCTTTTGTCAGGATAATTTGGATATGACTAATCTGTACTATGGTGCTATGAAAAGAAAGATGATGTGTCCACACTTTGCTCTTAGCTATAGCAGTCAGCACACACATCTGTAAGTCAAGTATTTTTAGAGGTCTGACTTGGATTAGAGTCTGACCCCCATGCGCATGAATCATCACTAGGATTAATGAACTGTAATAAAGTGTGTGTGCTTGTTAATTTCATCTAT
This sequence comes from Lichenostomus cassidix, assembly GCF_008360975.1. Classification (NCBI taxonomy): domain Eukaryota; kingdom Metazoa; phylum Chordata; class Aves; order Passeriformes; family Meliphagidae; genus Lichenostomus; species Lichenostomus cassidix. Next base: position 34,639,117 of record NC_139480.1, on the reverse strand, counting down.
GGACATGACAAAGGAAGAAATTCTTCACTTTGAGAGAGTAAATGGTTTAGCAAAGAAGATACAAAAGGCCTAGCCTTAAGCTGATGGGAAGACTGCAGCTTAATGGAAAAGTGTCTTTTATTATCTTAATGGCAGCGACTGTGTTCCAAGGAAGTATGACATGCAAATGATCCTGTTTGACTTTTAGTTGTGAAGTTTTGTCCCTTTCCTTTTGGCATTCTCACCTCTGTTTTAAATGTTATCTATGAAAAAGATTCTATTTTAAATTAAAACTAGAGTTTAATCATTTGCATTTATTTTAGTTCACACTTCCTGTAAGTTCCTCTGGCTCATGCCATGGATATAAACATGGTTGCTCAAGACTTGGCTTTGGCCAAATATCTTCAAAGGGGCAAGTAGATCTCACAGCAACTCAGATAACATAAAATGGAGTGTACTAACTGAATTTGGGATTGAATTGTTCTCTCTAAATGACAGAGGCCTCTGCCATTCCAGGTATCCACCCAGGACACATTCTCTGAGGCAGAGCAGTTCCTTAAAGCTTGTCTTGCCTGGCCCTGCAGAGGAGGATTTTAAATTTTCAGTCAGCTCTAAGGCCAAGAGTGTGCAGAGCTTTGAAATCCTTCATGAATGGCAAGAATCAAAGGCTTGTCTTCAGAAACTCCTCCCTTGTGGTATTATATTGTTCGTCACAAAATGAGTCAAGGGGATCAGAGTGCAAGTGAGGAAGCACATCATGACCTACAAAAGCCTGAGTTTGTCTCTAAGAACTTCTGCAGCTACAAAAGCCCCAGGATTATTTCAGCATGGATTTTTTTTCTTTCTCTCTCTGTAAAGGAAGGTCTTGGACACCTCTTGCAGCACTAAAGAGGCTCATCTTTATGCAACAACCAGGACAATCCCAGTTCCAAGTGTTTGTATGATGAGAGGGAGGTAATCCCAGAAAATCTGTGAAAGATGAAAAAAAAAGGAACTATTTTTACATTAGTGGTTAACATTTGAAGCTTAGCGCTGGATGGTTCTGAGCTTCCACTGAAAGAAAAGTTCACCACTCTCAGCTCTGATTACAGGCTTGAGAGGCCAGCAGTCCCTCAGCATGGGCTTCTTAGCTTTTCTGAGGAGGAACAGGCTCTTTACAGCATCTTTCTTCAATGGTTTCAGAAGGAAATTAGTTTTTAGTGCAAATGTAAATTGCACATGTGCAAGTTATAATTCTGGATCATTGCCAGTAGGTGAAGTCTCTAACTCTGCTATTTGGTGGTTACTATACAGTTTTCAGTAATACTCTTCAGTTCCCTTCCTGTCCTTTCAGCTACAGAAAAAAACATTTGGAAAGAAAAGACTCTTTTTATGTATAGAGGGGATAAATGAATAGCACTTGTGGGACAAAGATGAATGGAAATTGAAATAGGAGTTTTTTCAACAAATGTTTATAGTCTGCAAATGACAGAATTTTCATATTCAAGTTTTGTAAAAAACAGGACTCAGGGGTAGAAATGAGAGTTTTGTGTGTGAGGGGATTAAACTGTAAAAGCAATACAACTATCTGAATCAGAAAAGACCTCAGTGCCCACAAGGTGCTGCAGAGCGGCAGAGTTTAATGTCAGTGGGATTGTGAAGGTCAGTGAGCAGATGAGGGCTGATGGAAACTTCTCTCTGGACTGTGAAAAGACCATACACATCTGGTAGAATGCTCCCAGGGGATCTCTGAGTTCCAGGGGGTTGTGAAGCCTGTAGCTCACTCGCTGTGCAGTGTTATTTTGATAGCATCACTTTGTCTACAGCAACCATAGAAAAATAAAGAAGCTCCCATTCAACTTTCAGAGCATGGAATGTTTTACCTCAAATGAAACTTAAGGAATTAATAATGTTGAAAGCTAAAGCTTGCTTACTTATACTAGTGTCTTAAATTTTTTATGTGTTTAGTGTTTACTTACTTTGCCAAACAGAGGTATGCCTCACTGAAAGAGGGGATTGAGTGTCATATTATCCTGAAATAGAAGAAATACACTTGTCAAAATAAATATCAAATCTGCATTTTTTGAGCAAAATTTCATGGCAGATGTTATGGACTTCCTGTGTACTAATTCTAAACATAACTGGTGACCACATTGCCTGCCTGCCTGTATTATGTAGAATTTTCATATAAAGCATTAAGAAAGCATCTTTATAAGGAATAATATAATTGTAGTTGCATAACTCATGTCTATAAAACAACAGCAGAATGACCTAGTTCTCATTTTCTAACCGGTAAGAATCTGGATTTGGATCACAAAATGACTGTATACCTGTCTGGGCCTCATACCATTGGGACACTTCCCACCCATGGCTGGAGGGCAGCAGGGAAAATTCAGAGAGAAAGTGTCACATTTCTCTGACAGGTTTATTCTTTTTCCTTGGAAAAAATATGGCAGGGAGAAAGGTTAGCCATATTATTTCAAATTTGCACTCAAAGTGACTTGCCTTATAAATTTCTCTTGATTTACATAGGCATAAACAAAATTAGAATTAATTCCTGGTGTTTAGACCTGAATATGAGATTTGCGTGTCTTCTCCAGGAAAAACCTCTCCTAGATCAGCTCCCCACTGCTTGAAAAAGAAGGCACTATTCTAAAGATGCACGTGAAACCTTTTGATTCTTCACTGACACAGGCTGTTCTCTGCATTTTTCAGGCATCTTTCTTCACAGCGATCTTTACTTTATGACACAGACAATTTCAAGACATGCTGAAAATGCCAGGGGTGAAAGATACCACCCCTTATGTTAGTCACAGCTCCAGTACATGGAGCCCTGCCTACATTATACAAACCTACAAGAAGTCTTTTCAGGATGGATTCTTTAGCAAGCATTTTTTTAAACAGACTTAATAGTATACTTACAGGCTAGACAGTGAAGCCCTTACTGACACTGATTAGCATGTTAATCCGTGATGAATTAATTTTGAAACCACTGGAGAATTTTCAACTTGAAGACGTACAGTTTAAATGCATTCTGACCAGTTGCTGGGAAATAGGAAATCCCTGACATAAGCCCTGACATAAAAGAAGAGCTTGGTTCATGAAATACATAAATGAGCAAAAGTTATGTAAAGCAGCCAAGAAAGCTAGCAGTGAACAAGAAGGTCTGGAGAGGCAGGGAGGGTGTAAAGAGAAGTATGTGGATTAGGTATGTGTGTTTATTCATACTTAAGGCCTTATTTTATTTTAATACTAGCCAACTATCACTTAAAGCTTAAAAATATGTATTTCAGAGTGCTTTCAGATGAAAGGCTCAGACGAAAACCGGTGGTGTATGGGAAGAGAAGGCTGCACCCTTGGGGAGACAGAGCGGATCACAGGCAGATCTGCTGCTTGAGGTTTGTTTTCTGGAAGAGTTGTTACTTTAGGGGAAGTGAGAGTGTTTGAGACACAAGACCTTGCTAAAACAGGAACATATGAGCGTTGTTGGCACCAAGCCATGGAGCGCCTGGGTAGGAGTTTAGCACAAAGCTGGATGAGGATTTTCTGATGAAACTTTTGTCAGAATAGGAACTTTTTGTGAAGACATATCCCCGTTTAGACTCCCTCCCTGGGGACAAGATTTACATGGCTAATGTGAAAAGTGTGGTCAGAGGGAAGGTATGACACACCTCTGAACAGTGCTCTGACGGCCAACAAACTCACCTGGTGCACAGAACTGCCTGTGCCCTCTGAAGGCCTGCTCTGGTGTGAGGGATACTATACACCCACACTGCCTTTCTCTAGGCCTCTGAGGAGAGGAGAGCACCAGGATAACCCAGCTATACATTTCCCAGCCCAGAGCTGGGGCTGGAAAGGCACACAACAGGATTTTCCTTCTCCTGTATGTATGGACATGTCCAGCACATCCAGGCTTGTTTTGATGATCAGGCCACTGGCTCTTGTCAGCTGGGCTGTTCACCAGCTCAGGCTGGGCTGTATCTTTTCTTCAAAGAGTTTGCATATCTCTTTGTTGGAGTGCAGAACATAGTCATCACGAAAGGAGAGTTTACACTGCTAATGGCTACAAGCACCTGTTATTTAAAAATGAAAGTAAAAGCCCTAACAGGCAAGAAATCAGTTCCCAGCAGGACACTAACAGGAGTCCAGTTCACTGTTGTAGCCCACAGGAAATGGAGAGGCTTCAGATCCTGTTCTGAGACAGAACTTTGCTCTTCCTTGTAACAGTTCAGGGTGTGGCAGAATGGAGGGAAAGAAACGAAGGAAGTCAGTAGCAGTATTTGGCAGAGAGAGGTCACACCAGACTTTCTGTGGGGATTATCGCTTCTTGTGAGCTGTAACTGGGGTGGGGCTGGGGTCAGAGCCCGGCTGAGCTGTAATCAATCAGTGCCTCTGACAGACTGGACTCACAGCTTTGCGCTATACCTTGCCACGGCAGCCTCACAGGTTTGAGTCAGGGCAAATCCATCTCACAGCAGAAATTCTGCAGACACACCCACAGCATGACATTCTTTACCAAATCCTCATTCCCTCTTTCCATCACTTTAACAAGAACAAGTAAGTTCTATAAGCAAAAGACACGTGCTCTTCCTTTAGAGCACTTTAATAGCAAAAAGTGTGTCAGCTGTGGAACAGAGCTGCTGTCCCACTGAGGAAACTCCTGTGTGGAATTCATCTCATATGTCTTCGGATTCCTGGACTCAGTTTTTGGTCAGTGTCAAGAAGCAGGCAGTTTAAAGGCACAGTTCACCTGTCCTGTTTTCATGCCTATTTGATGATAAGCTAAACAGCAGTCTCCACTCCTTGGAAGAAGCTGTGAAGGCACACTAGGTATCTGATACAGCTAGCTATACACACACCTAACAGTGCTATTCATGATCTGTTGAAGCACAAGCTTGGACTCAACCACAGCTATCTAAACCCTGTGAGACATGGAATGGAAGTTTCCAAAAAATGTATGTGTTCATAGTATTTTTAATGTCCCGTTATGCTGGAAAAGGGGGACTCGGGAAGGACTCGTTTTAATAGATTTCTCGGACATAAAATAAAACACAAACGCGGCAATATTACTTCTGAGAACTGTTTATTGATAAAGAAGGGTAACCCTACCAAAGGGGGACAGGAAAAGGACCAAAGAGGGAAGGAGAGAGACGGAGAGAGAAGGAATACCGGATAGATCGCTCCCGCTGTACCCCGGGCGCCGCGTCGGCGAGGTTTCGCAGATGGAGCTGTGCGCTGCGAGCTGCGAGTCTGCGCGGCTCCCGGGGCGGCTGGGCGCGATTTCGAACAGGAGCACCTGCGTGTGCCTGCCGTGGGCGAAGAGCAGCAACAGGACTCGAGGCACTCAGGGTCGGAGCACGGTGGCTGCAGGCGGCGGCTCCGGGCTGGGTGCAGGCAAGGTACAGGCAGGGTGCAGGCGGCGGTGGCTCCGGGCTGGGTGCAGGCAGGGTGCAGGCGGCGGTGGCTCCGGGCTGGGTGCAGGCAAGGTACAGGCGGCGGTGACTCCGTCGGGGAAACAGCGAGCACGAGGTTGCCGCGGCGACGGAGCGGCCTCGGGCAAGCAGCGAAGCAGGGCAAGACACGGGCAGACAGGACAGCCAGGGAAGGAGCAGCACCACAGGGAGGAAAATGCGAAGGGGGCGAGGAGGGCAGAGCTGACCCTCCAGGCGAGTCCCCGCTCCCTCCAAGAAACCCAAAGAAAATAGCTCCCGTCGTGTCGCAGTTAGCTGCTTTTCTGTGCTTGGCCCTCCGTTAGCGTGCCTTGCCGCGCGTTTTTTCCCGGGCATCCGGGGATCTGAGCCACCCGTGAGGGGAGGTTGCCTGCCGAGCGGCAGTGGGAGCTTCTTCTCTCTTGATCGCTGCCAGGCCAGGCTCCCCGGGAACAGAGCTGCCAGCACGTATACAGACTCGAAGGTAATTGTTTCACCTCATATATAACACATATTGAGGCACAAGTAAAGATCAGTTTGGTCTCTCACAGTATTGTAAACCACAAGTCAGCTACTCAGAGTCATGAAAATGGTGTAAGACACTAGATTAAATGCAATACTGCAATACTTCTGCGTTTTATTAAGCCTTTGGAGTTCTGGGGTATATTTTTGTCCTGCTTTCCACTCTCATCCTTCATCTCAAGGCTTAAATCAAAAGAGTTTAAAATGAGGGCAAGGGATCTTGTAATTGTTTGGCTGTGGGATCTGAGTATGAACTCAGCTGACATTGCAGTGCCACATAGGAAAAACAAGTTCTCTTAGGACACTGTAGCATTTTTCTAAGAGTCAGACATAGGTGTATTCTTCATTTTTACAACTGAAGTATTGCAAGCTATTATTGCAATAAGATCTGCTTGCTAAGGTTGTAACCCAAAACATGAGTTGCAGTGGCCTAAGGGCAAGCTTAGTCAGACCTTGTATTGCAAATGCAGTCAAGGACAAGAACAGATACTAAAATTTTGTGCTGGTCTGGAAGTGTTTGTACTGCAAACATGCCTTCATTGAGCAGCGTTCCCCATGCAGGTGAGTGTTAAAATGCTGTCAAGGCTAATGGCACTCAACATTTGCTTCACCAGGCATCATGGGTAAGCAACTTACTGTGAAAGCATGAAAAAGCTCTTACAATTTTTACTTTCATTTAGACAGGAATTAAATCAGGAAATGCAGAAACTTGTATTGAGTAGAGACCTCAGAGCAACAAGTGAATTTGCAGGAGGTGAATTGTCCCTTTGGCTGAAAGGCAGATGCAGTGGCAGCCTGAAATCTATCTCTGCACACCTTATATAAACTGACTCTACTGATTCAGCAGCTCCTGAGGTCTACTGATCTCTTTGAAGCTTCAAGCTCCCCTCTGAATATAGTTTTTTCCTGTCTTCTCTGTTGTGCATTTATCACTGAACTGAGCAGAAATTCTAATGGCAAAAAAACTATTCTCCACTATTCACATCCCACCATTCAAGGACTTTACTGCTACCCAGGACAAATCAGTTTTTCAAGTCTGGACCTGAATGTATGACTGGCTGTGGAGTGAATCATCTGATATGGGGCTTTGGTCACAGCCTGACTTGTGGAGGCACCTAACAAGAGGAAATGGAGGTTGCAAAGCATTATAAAACCAACTGCAGCTTCTTGAGATGTGTCAAAGGGGAGATGCTTTACTCCAGGCACATTATAGATGTACTGGCTTTTTTTTTTTTTTTTTTCCAAAACAAGCCTCTCCCTTTCCGGTTTCTTGTGTGAGCACATTATTGTTAGAGCTTCCCTGTTGTGGAGAGAACTGTGTGTGTTGCGTCAGAGGCTTCCGCCCTGTGCTGCACCCAGGCTCTTCATTGGTAACCCTCCTCTTCTAATCTGTAAGGAGGAGCAGTATGTTAATGGGTTTTTACAAATCCTTTCCTGGGTAAAGCTTTTGAGCAGTTTGTGGCACAGGCTTTGTTATTGGTAGGGTGTAGCTGATCATCTAACTAGTTAGTTGGGGGGTAGAGGAAGCACTTTCATATGCAGACAAATAGCAGCAAAATTTCTCATGCAATTCCTGTGATTTATAAGCCTCTGCAATTATCTGCATGACCTTTGTTCTTGTAGGTACAGCTAAGAATGTGATTTGTGCCATAATTGTAGCCTTTCCCTTCTCCAAGACACAAAAAAGTACTATGTAGCCAGGAAATAAGAAATAGACAATCATACGAAAGATTTAAGCTGAAAATCTGTCACTTATTGGAAACTGCTTGTTTGCTTCTAAACTTAGATGACATATTTTTACTTTAGATACCATTAAATATAGATGTGAAACATGTAGGAATTGTAGCAAAGTCAGATACATACTGAGTTCTATTCAGCAGCTGTGTGTTGTAAACAGGGATCTTAGCAGAATTTGCTTGTGGTTATCTTCAATAGGCTTATTAAAAAACGAAAAAACAACAAACAAACAAAAAACCAAACCCAGCCAACAAACAAACAAAAAACCAAACCCAACCAACAAACAAACAAGAAACCCCAAACCCCAACCTATGCCAAGAAACCACTCCCCCCCCCAAAAAAAACAAACCAAAAAAACGCACCAAAACCAAGAGACACCAGAACTTCTGGGCATTTGCATGTTAAAGGTCCTGGCACACTGGCCTTTTTTGAAGAGCTAGTGTGAATGCTTATGCTTGCTTCCTGTTGCCCCAGCACATTTTCCTTCAGACATCTCTGATTGAATGCCTGGGCTAAGAATCTCACAGACAACAGTGCTACAGCTCAATCAGTATCTACTCTGTGTGAAGATTCACAGCAGTGTAGTTTTTTGTACATAATGCCATTTCCAAAGTCTACTTGCAATAAACTTAGTTTACTGCAATTGTATGGTCTGATTGCAGACTTATCTTTTCAAATCCTGTATCGTCTGTGATTCCTTTACTACCCTTCATGGTCCTTTTCATGCATTTTTATATGGCTGTTTAAACTTTTCTAGTGATTCATCTGTGGTTATGGCACCCCTCCATAAAGACACCCACATTTCTCAATTTACTTATTTGTGGAGTGTGTTAGATCTAAACCATACCACAGTTGTTTCTCCCAGTCCTTACAAAATCTGTATTTCATGAGCACAGTTATTTTTAGGAACATTCTCAGATTTAGGGTGAATATTGTGAAATAAGGTAGTCAGACAGTTGACATCCTAGAGTTATAACTAGGAGTATTACTCCAAAAAGGAGCACAGAAAGTCAGAGGCAGGTATAGATCCACCCTTGAAAATGGGAAAGATTGTCTGTTTAAATATAATCAGTGAAAGGGAATGGAGACATTACAACATCACACTTTCATTAAAAGGTATTTAAGAGAGCAGTTAGAGGGAGTTGTTACAAATGTAGAGAACTCGGGGTTTTTTTGTGGATCCTACATAAGCCAGATTCTAAGTAACATCTTTTTGTCATCATCTACAGGTGTCTTACATACTAACATTACCCATTTTCTTCAAATACAGAGAGCAGAACTGAGGAACAGGAATTGACATTGAAGACTGTAAACTGGGTTTGGGACTTCATAAATCAGTTCAGACCAGTGTGTCCTTAATCTCTCACAGTGTGTCCACCTCCAAAATTAAAGCTTTTTCTTTATGACAGACTCAGAGAAACCTGTGTCTGACCATCATTCCTGCAAGTACTGCTGTATGTGGCTTCTTCAGAAAACAGGCTGATAGAAAAATGACAGCAGTAATACCTTTATTTTTCCCTCAGGATTCCTAGTTGGAGTGACACAAAAAACCAAACACGACAAAACCCAAAACTAATGAAATAAGCTTATTGCCTTGCTTTCTGGAATGAGTCTAGTTCCTATTGCTGAGAGGTATCCTGCATCTAATGCCAGAACTAGGATTACTGTGCTGGCATTCACAATACTTCTGGAAACATGCACAGTAGGATGTTTTGTGCAACACAATGCTCAGGTTCCTGGGGTCCTGACTTGGTAAGGAAGAAGAAAAGGATCTGAAGTAGATACTCAGAGGGAGAAAATGTTAGCAGATTCCTTACCCCTCCTCTGCTAGGATAAAGTAGACTCATCCCTTTATGCCGGTAGAACATCTGAAGTGGGAGTGAAAGCACAACTGAATGCTGGCAGTGAAAGAGTAAACTCTGTAACACGAAGCATTAAGAAATGCCTTCATTTCAACCTCCTTTTAAAAGTAGGTCTGTAAAATATTTTTGTGTTCACTTCTCTTTCTCTAGAAACTACCGCTTTTGCTTCATTATTTACTTTTGAGGCGTAGGACAAGTAATAGGATTACAGAGAAGTACAAATCACAAGACACGGTAAGAGCCTGGAGGCTTGGTGATAACAGCTGGTAGTGCTTTCCCAATGCTTGGTTAATATTTACCTGTGGTAGAGCAACTATTTAAGTCATTGTGGATGACTTGGTCATAATTTTTGCTTTCAGTAGCAGAGCACAGTGTATTTGACGTGGTTTGGGGGAAGGCTTCTTCTTTTCTGAACACACAAGATTGACATTTATATCAAGGTCAAACCTTTAGGAAAGCTTCTTTTGCAGTGCTCGTTTTTGTCTCAGCTTGTTGAAGATGGCGGGTGTAAGCAGCTGCATGAAGTACTCCATGTTCATCTTCAACTTTTTATTTTGGGTAAGTTAGTGTTTAAACTGTTATTAGTGATGTATGAAATGTGTTCCCCATTATCTGAATGCTGTAGTTAAAGGAATTGTAAAGAAAATAGAGCCTAAGTGGAACCAGAGTACGATTCTAAATCAGGGAGGGGAGAATATATTTAACTTTTGCCCTTCCCTTTGTCTTTTTCTATCTAAACACCTTTCCCTCTGCATCCAAAAGTAGATAAACGACAGCTCTGTCTCCCTGCTCATCTTGTGTCCCTCATGTCAAGAGACATTGCTTATCTCAGTCAGAAGATAGCAGATTCTCCAATAACAGTGCACAGTTCTCTTCCTTTTATTGCTGCTGTTTGCGTGCAAGATCCTGAGAATGAAATTACAACTTGAATTTTTAGTCTCCTAATTGATAAACAGTTTTCATATCCTTCTTTGTGATTCTTTGCTTTACATTGAGTGCATAATTAATTTCTGATGGTGGATAGTAAAAGTTTGTGAGAATGTATAAGCTGGCAGTACTGCCATAGCTGTACCAAGGCCAATACAGGCACAGCACAGCAGGCAGGTTTCTGGGTGTTATTTGAACCGTATTTGTCTATTTATCACATCTCAGCTGGGTTGCAAGAATTTCAGGTCCTGGAAGCTCTGGAAAGGTTTGAGTTAAAGAACATTTCTCTCATGGTTCAGCCTCACTCTCAGGTTTCCTGACAGAGATTTGTCAGGTTCACCAGGGGTTCACTGAAACCAGAAGCGGAACTACTAGCCACATTATGGGCTTTGCCTCAAGAATTTTTTCAAGTGAAAAGGTGATACCATTCAAAAGGGACCACAAACAGTAGCCTTGGAAAATTTGTGGCTAGCCCAAATTCTTTGATTGCTTATAGACCTCACAAAGAAATTCCTGACAGACCAGTGATGCTTTGGACTGTCTCCCCCAGTTTCTTCCTTCACTTCTGTCAAGGCAGATTGAAGATTTTTGACATTAGTGTTGAAGTTTTTATTCAATAGCACTTACAAGAATCCATCAGTTTCTGAATTTGAGTTCCTGTCCCTCAGAAAGTTTTTCCTGTTGTTGTGGTTTGACCCCAGCCAGCAACCAAGTGCCAGGCAGACACTCCCCCACCAGCAGGACTGGGGAGAGAAATGGAGGCATAAAAGCTGGAAAACTCATGAGTTGACATAAAGACAGTTTAATGGGGAAAGCAAAAGCCATGCACGCAAGCAAAGCAAAACAAGGAATTAATTCCCTGCTTCCCATGGGCAGGCAGGTGTTCAGCTAGCTCCAGGAGGGCAGGGCCTCATCATGTGAAATGTTTACTTGGGAACACAAATGCCATCACTCCAAATGTCCCCCACCTTCCTTCTTCTTCCTCCCAGCTTTATTTACTGAGCATGGTGCCAAATGGTCTGGAATATCACTTTGGTCAGTTGGGGTCACCTGTCCAGGGTGTGTCTCCTCCCAACCTCCCGTGTACGCTCAGTCTCCTCACCTGAGTGGCAGTTTGAAAGGAAAACTTAGTGTAAGCCTTGCTCAGCAATAGCAAAATGTTCTCTATATTTTATCAACCCTATGGCTAGCAAGAATCCAAAACAGAGCCCCATACCAGCCACTGTGAAGAAAGTTAACTCTACCGCAGCCAAAACCAGCACAACTCTTCACATTCATCTGTATTTACTGTAAGCTAAAACATGGGCAAATGTCTCAGACCACCATTTTAAAAGCTCCAAACTGCCTCTAGAACAAACATTGGAATAATGTCCTATGCCTCCAGTGATAATATGGATTTCCTAGGGGAAAAAAAAAGGAGTGCAGTCCTGGAGGAGTCTTGAAACAAGCATCTGTGAAACAAACTTCCTATCTTTATACCAAAATTGGAAAACCTGTACTGAATTCTGAAGAAGAAAATGCTGAGTGCATTCGCTGTGCATGTGACTGCCTGGATGGAACAGAGAAGGAGAGGAATGCAACTGTAGTTAACTATTTTAAGGGAAAGTGTTTAACATTATTAAGATAGGGAAGAACGAAACAGAGAAGGAGAGGAATGCAGCTATAGTTAAATATTTTTAGGAAGGTGTTTAGTTTAGCATGGTCAAGATTGGGAAGAACAGATGTATGGGCTGACAGAAATATAACAAAACTAAATTTTTTTGATCACATTCCTGTTTCTAATTCCTGGAAACATTAAATTGCGATAGTAAGGTAGAGGGAACAGAGATGACTTTACAGACACTCATCCCACAGGTGCTTTCTCTATTGCACAAGGCAGCTGCTTTCTCTAGTGCACAAAGTGGAAAATTACTGATATCAGAAATGAAGGTGACTTTAACCTTAATAGATAAGAACAACAGTTGGAAATTTATCTGGCATTCTTTCATTTTACACCCTTTGCAATCTCTCTGGGAGTGTCCCCTCCTAGAAGACTCAGGAATGGGTGCCTCAGCCTTCTGACACCTTTTTCTAAGCAGCTCTTGCAGCATTGCACGAGGTATGTAAGCCCTGGAATAGTGTAAGGTAGCTCTGCAAAGTGACTATGGCTTCATTACATGACATGCGTCCCCCAGGAATCTTCAGCCCCACAAACCCCATGCTGGGCTCCACCACATCAATAGCCTTTTGCATCTTCCCAGTTTGGTGAAAAATAACTGACTATGGGCTTTTGAAGACCTGTGATTTGGAACTGGGTGCCTCTATGGAGTTTCTAACTCACAAGTTAAGTCCTTAAGTTAATTCTTTTTAGTTTTGTCCATTAAACCTGACACATATGTCAGATTTTTCCTGTTTCCCTTCTTCAGAGTTTGCAGGATATCCAGTCTGACCTGCTGTCCTCATTGTGTCAATTCTGCTACTCCGCATCATGCAAAATTGTAGAATTACCTTTTTTACACTGAGTACTGACTGACTTTTTCACTGGTGTCTGATGCTAGTTCAAGGCAACATGATTAGTGACAGAGCATCTTTGAATAGTTGTTAATACCACACTTGCAGTCCCATCTACAAACAAAGTAGTCTTCCCTGAACCTTAATGTGAGCATCTCAATTCCTGAAGTAGCAACACAAGCTTGGCAGGTTTGTTGAGCCATCAACCCCATTCTCTGTAGAACCTTCCTAGAGCTGCAATTTCATGTGTTTCAAGGAAGTGTACCAGCCAGTGTTTTCCTGAATAGAAACAACTTTGTAAAAGTTCCTCCTAATACCCTTGAACTCAATGTTTAAAAAGGGTGTGCCAGTGGAGGAAATTACCCATGAATTTTCTATTTGTGTGTATGAGAAGTGCAGTCTTAATATCCTGTTGGTTCTGAACTGCATCAGGCTCATCTGAGGTGATGTTGATTTAACTAACTAGGCTCTATTTCTTCATCACACTAAAATTGAAAGCTTGAGAAGGACCAACCAAATTTGAGGACAGGAGTCCTGTTGCCGTTCATTTTATGAGACTGAGATAAGATCACTGGTTCTGTCACGTGTTAAGGCAAAAATACTATAGCCATCTAGTTTTGGGGAAATGGCTGAGGACATTTTCAAAGAAGCTCATTTTATTCCATTGGAAAACACTGGTCCATTAAAAATGTAATTTTCAGCATTCCCATACTGTATCATTCCCATCTGATTGATAAGTTCCTGTACATTTAGCTACATTTGCTTCTACTACTAAGCTGTATTTTTATGGGAGGTCCTATGTAACAAAACAGACAGTGTGACAAACTCTGTTTGGATTTGTAGCAATAGAAGCAATTTTCACATTAGCAAGCCCATGTTATCTCGTGAACAGCCACATCACTCCTACAGTGCTGCTGAGCAAGACCAATATGTAGAGTCATATGACACCATCAGTTTCTTGGCAAATCCAGCAGGATTCAAAAGGTTTCAGTGGGAAATTCTAGTTAAATTTGATAACATGTTATAGTTGTCATTGATTGTACAACTTTCCTTTTCATGTTTAAAATGTACTTACAGGAGATCTACTTAGAGCAGGAAGATGTGTGCTACTCACGTCTGAGTGCTGGCTCTGTTCCATATTCAATAATCTGCTAAGGTCATTAATGTCTTTGATGCTGAATATTATGTGAAATCTTCTGTGGGGAAAGAATTTGTAAAGAAAAAATACCTAAACCATGTGAAAATAACTATTTTAATTTCAAAAGGTTATGAATAGTCCAAGTCTTCATGGGAAATTCATAGCAACACATCAGGGCTGTTTATGACTTGCGTATTAATGGCAGACAGGGAGATAATTCTAAATCTGACTTGTCCTTGGTTCTCAGTGATGTCTGTTTTTTATCAGTCATCTCAGTAGGCACAATCCTTATGCCTGAATAGCCTCTTGATTACCTGTGTCCAACACTTGATAAAGAGAAATTCTGTGTAAAAATCATCAGGAGCAAGATTAGGAATAGAGTGACTGGCACACTGGGGAACAGTACCTCGATGATCAATGAAATAGGAACACAACTAGGGATGAAGGAATGTATCTAGACCTGGGATTTATCTTCCCTGACTTCAATATCTTAAGGCAAGTTGTCTTGGTCTTACATTCACATGTATAAGACCAAGCTGTAGTTGGCTGTTTTCTGTAAAAATATAATGGAAACAATTACTATAGGCATTTTATGAGGACTGTTCAAAGGATTGGGGATGGCCAGATATTGCTGCATTTGAACCAGCAGAATGACTTTATTTAGAACTTTTCCTGGTAGCTTTACCGTGGAGAATGTCTCCAGATACGTGTCCTGAATAAATCTAGAAACAACATTTACAGGTTTTATACACACAATAGCAATTTATACTCCTCTCTCATCTGACAGAATTTCTGTGTGCTTCCCAACCACATGTATAAATCATCACGAAAATGCAAAGTCCTCTGAGGTGGAAACATCAGGGATTTGGTGCATACCTGAAGATTTAACTACACTGATGAATTTTCCTGGAAATGAATCAATATTCTCTGCTCCAGCAATTCATGTTTCTTTTGCTTTGCCAAACAAGTGATTTCAGAAGTTTGGACAGCATCTTGTGCAATTTGGATACTGGCTGTTAGTAAAAAAGTTGCTGACCTTTCTAAATTGTCTTTATTTTCTCCCGCAGGTGTGTGGTTCCATTATTTTGGGAGTTTCTATATGGATACGTGTTAGCAAAGATCTTCAGAAGGTAAATACATGCAGTCATACCAGCACCATGTAAAATGTGGAAACTACTGCATATACTTTAATTTCCCATCTTCAATTCCTCAAATTCACTATGTTTTTGTTGAGGTGGTTTGTGTGGGTGAAGAGGGTGCATTTTATGACGTTAAGATTAAACATCATGGTGTAGGTAGTCAGATAAAGTGATTGATACAAGCAGACATACAGGAGAATGAGAAGTGTCTGCTAGTGTTATTAATGTAGTTTCATGCAGATAAACACAGATTTCTGTTTGCAAATGTGTCTCTCTCCTTTAATGAAAAATAATTGTGGTTTTGCTAATGATTTCGGTGTTAGAGAGAATAATGAGGAGCCATGCAGCTCATAGACTTTTCAATGTTTTTCCCTATTGGAATAGTATAGTCATATCTTTGCCTATGGTTACTCCGTATGTTTGTTTGGAATATTTTTATCTTTCTTACTATCTTCAATAACACAATTCTTATTTCCCTCGTAACTGCAACTTTGATAGGGAGAAAGGATTTTTCCCTTCAATTTCCAACAGCTCCTTGAAAACACCATATCATTTTCCCCTCATATTTCTGGAGAAAGAGTTTTAGATACCCAAAAATACAGGATTAAAATGTCCTGACAGTCCTCCTGGAGGGTAGAAGAAAGTCCCTGAGTTCCCCTCTTGGATTTTTGTATGGGTTATTAAATTACTTTGGATCTTACAACTTTTGTTTTCTGCAAAGCTAGGGAAAATACAGTTTTGAGGAGCTCTCAATCTTGCAGACGTGCAGCAAAGGCTGCTCCTGTTGCAAAGACTCTATGGCCCTCTAGGCCCTTTTGCCCAGTGTGTACCCAATGGCACTGAATCTTAAGGTTTAAGCAGTATATTTCTTCATATGAATTCGGGCCATAGAAATGCAAATTAATTTGAAAGCTTGATTTGCATTCTTCTATTTTCAAAAAGACTTTTGGGCCACAAAAGTGAAAAAATGGCTAGGTGTGGCATGGCAGCATATGTCTGCAGCTTTCCGACTGAGCCTTTAGTATAGATTGAGTTGCAGTTCTTCATGTAACTCCCCTGCTGCTCTAGCACAGTCTGTCAGTTAAGAGCAATAATATTTTAAGTCAGTATTTTCCCACTTGGAACTAAAAAGATGGTGGAGATAAGAAGATAGCTTTGTA
This sequence comes from Lichenostomus cassidix, assembly GCF_008360975.1. Classification (NCBI taxonomy): domain Eukaryota; kingdom Metazoa; phylum Chordata; class Aves; order Passeriformes; family Meliphagidae; genus Lichenostomus; species Lichenostomus cassidix. The sequence goes on along the minus strand of NC_139480.1, from coordinate 34,622,755 downwards.
TATTTTCTGCCATTTGGCTGATGACACTGTTTTCCTCAGCCAGTCCCAGATGTCTCATGTCTGGCAGAGCATGGATGCAAGAGAACTCGGTTCCAGATGACACCGTGTCATCGGGTAAATTAGGTCATGGTGGAGAGCTCTGCCATTCTCTTCTGGGAAAGAGGAAGAATCACAACTTTCACTTCTCAATCAACATCTTACTAGAAGATAAAACTCCCATACTTGATAGTTGAGAGTTTCTAGTATGATGGCTCCAATGATCCAATGGAGCTTGGAAAACCACAACAGCTACCATATCGTATTTTTTGAGAGCTTTCCTATTCAAAAAAGAATATTTAAATGTGTGGCAAACTGCTTTCCTGAAGCAACACTTAGTACTCCCCAAAAACCTATGAATTAAGAGTCAGGACCAAAATTAAAAGCATTTTCTCACATTTTTGCCTCCAGGCAGGCAAAGTTCCCATTCAAAACCAATGTATGTTTCGCCTCAGTAATAATTGAGCAGACCATAAGGATTTGGATGTAGATGAATAGAGCTTTCTAAGAATAAATAACAGGAGGTTCAGTCCAACTTGGAAAGGGAAAGAACAACACATTCTTCAAATTATGCTTGTCTATATACCTTTGCAATTTCCATCAGAAGATGAATGTGACAACTTCCAGACATTTTTGCTAATCTTGGCACCAGTCACCCTGGAAAATATTCTTTGAACACTTTTCTCTGTTTTGGCCTTTGGCCTTAGTCAGTCCAGTGGGAACTGAATAATTTGATATTTAATAATATTGAGGTATATGAATTGTTTAGTTGAATGTCCCGCACATCAAAATAAAGTTCTCATCTCTGAGGGTAATATTTGAGATCAAGCCTCGGGAAAAAAGAAACAAAAGAAAAAAAAGAAAGCTGCTGTGGAAAATACATCCAACTATTTCTCTAATATATCCAGCATCGCTCTGAGAAGTGTTCTCTCAGGAACAGTCACAGAGTATGTTCCTGGCCTACTAATGACAAACAGAGATTTCGTTTCTTTAACATTTGGTTAACGTAGGAGAGGTTTTGAGATAATCAAGTAAAAAGCAAAGATTCATTGACTGAAAACCAACTCAAAGCCACTTTAAAGACAGAAGACATTTATTTACTCATTTACTCTGTAAAGGTGACTTTCATCTTGCACAGAAATAAAGGTTGTAAAAAAACCAGGTTTTACAAAGCTGTCCCCCAAAACATTTGAGAAGGGAGCATTAGAGCTTTGTTTATTTATGGATCAGAATTTCTCCACAGTTACTAATCCATATATTTATCAGTTAAAAAGTAATTATCTTGTTTTGGGGGCTACAGATGTTTTTAGGAGGACCTTTTTGTAGCTGAATGATTTTTTTCCCCTCTCTTTTCAGGACCTGGAGATAGACAGCAGCCTGTTTGCAGGAGTTGATCTACTCATAGCCGTGGGCGCCATCATTATGGTCCTTGGATTCCTGGGGTGTTGTGGTGCTGTAAAGGAGAGCCGGTGCATGCTGATGTTGGTAGGAAAGAAAAACATTTGCCTACCTTTAACAGGCCACAGCTACATTTGATGGATAAAGTCCTTGCAAGCAGTATCAAATGAGGATGGGAACCTCTTAGTTTAACCAAAAGCATGATTGTCATCATGTGTTTTCATTGCTTACCTTGAGTTGGAGCCCCTTCTGAATTCTGTTGTGGTAAAAATGATGGTTGGTCTCATCAGCAAGAAGACAGGGTCCAGAGAAACCTGAGCATGTCATTAGCTTTTTTTCCATTCATCCATCATCAAAGTTCCCTTCATTAACCTTGCCCCATTACCTACCCTGTTTAATTACATAAAGTGCCAGTTGCTCTCTTTGCTGGTCCACCTAAATGTCCTCCATGTCCTCCTGCCCAGCTCTCACCTACACACTGTTCTCTTGCCACTGTTCTGGTGTGTGCCTTGTTTTGATCACCAGCCGAGCACGCTCTGTCTTGAGCGCTAGTTTTTCTCATTGTCAAAGAAGAAATAATTGGAGCAGCTCTGACTGGAACTTAATTCTACCTGTATGGTTATTCAAGCACATGAAAGATAAATGTTAACTTAGAAGAAATTATATCACCTTGGGCAAAAGTAATGTTTTCTACACCTTTTGTTTCTTCCTAGTTTTTTATTGGACTGCTTCTGATCCTGATTCTTCAGGTCACAGGAGGTATTTTAGGAGCTGTGTACAAATCTCAGGTACAGTATTAGTCTATGTTTTCATCCATGTCTTCATACACTTTTGTTTCTCCCAAAAAAATTAATTATATATTTTAATATACAGACAGAAGCATCCATTACCCAGACTCTAAAGAAAAGTGTGGCTGCATTGCAAAGCACTACAGGAGAACATAAAGCGTTTCAGGAGAAGTTCCAGAAGTTTGAGAAAAAGGTAATTAAACAGTTAAAAAAATGCAGGGGTTGTTGCTATCTGTTTAATTTCTGGCATTTGTCTCCTCTTCGTTTTATGCCTACTTTGTCGTAGATTTGAATTTCATTCCCTGGGGATGGGGAAGGGTCTGACTTAAAGGCAAGCTAAAACACCGCAGAAGGGGCTTCTGTTCTCTTGACAGGACATGGTCTTTCTGTAATGATTTCTTTGTGCAATAGTGTTGTCTAAAAGAGCAGTGAAGCAAGGACAAAGCACATGTGAGACTGACAGCTAAGCTCTTTCACGAGAAGACTTCATGGTCCTTTGTTACAGCTTTCCCCTCTGAAGGAACATTGATCCTTCACCATATCCCAAATAAGAACTCTCCAGTAGTTTTAAGGAAAGATTACCCCAAGGATGAAGAAGACATCAGGAGTGTATTTAATTTGTAATGTCCTATTGCTTTGAAGTCATGAAATGCCATACTTTACTGTGTGAGGAGGGCGAAGAAAATATGATAGTTTGTTTTTATTGTACTTAAACTTTTCTTGGCTCCCCCCACCATCAAGACCCCAGATGATGGATACTTAGTGCCAGCTTGCTCCTGAGTATCACTCAGAAAATACCCTTGAATCATACAGGGCTTCCCCTCCCACAGGTACCTGGGTCTGTACATTGATAGAATGCCTGCTGTTCTGTTTTTTCAGTCCCTAATGGGTGATGACTTTGATGGAGAGACTTAAAGTTAATTCTTTAACTTTATTAAAGAATTAATTCTTTAACTTTAACTGCTTTTTGAAAGAAAATAAAACAAGAAACAATATTTAGGTGTCTTATGTTACTTCCACCTCTTCTTCCCCATTCCACCTTCAGCCTTGTCCACTGCTTCTGAGACAGCTTATTTCTTCTGATATAACAAGCAGCTCTCTGGAGAGATGAGCAAAATGAAAAATCCCATAATTACTGCATTAATTTTTAAATGTACCAGGACTGCTATATTATGTCCCATAGCCTTTTCTTTTGTACAAAATCATGTGAACATTTCCAGCTGCTTTTTAATAGAGGGAGGACCTCAAACCCAAATCTGCACCCCTGAGCTTTAGTGGCCTGAATAAAGTGGAACATGAAGTGAAACTGCACCTGGTTTAGGTTTCACAAACCCCAAATGGAGCCTCGTCTCCTCAGTCCATTTCTAATTTAAAGGGATAACCATCATTCAAAGTGGTTATTTTTCTAGATTTCAGTTTTATGTGTGTGAATTTTACATTTCCAGCCTGGCTTTTCAAGATGTGAAATGTGGATGTTACTGGAGCTGGAAACTTACCTTCTGCAAGTATAACATACAGAAAGAAGACTTGATTCTCAAAAAATACTGTACCCAGTATTCCAGTTTCATTCTGGCAATGATAATTACTAGCTTTATACTATGTTAATATTTTTGAGCACTTTATACTGAAAAGCTGGTCTTTTTTTCCCTATCTCTCTCTCTTGTTTGGTTTTTTTTGTTTGTTTGTTTGGTTTGGTTTTGGTTTTGGTTTTTTTATAATTTCAAAAAAAACAAAACCCCAAAACCCAAAAAACTTGTGCACTTACATTCTTATAAGTGATATGGAAATGTAAATAGTGTTTGAAACATACCAATTTGGGGCAACTTCCACATGGAAAAAGATGAAGTAAAATTTGTTCTTTGTTGTTCCTCTCAGCTCCCTCACCTATTCTCTTCAAACTGAAAATCACCTCTTTTTTAACTCTTCTCCTCATTTACTCCTTTCTTGCAGAACCAATGCTGTGGATTGCTGAATGGAACTATTGACTGGGGAGACAATATTAAAGACCCTTCCTTAAAAATCTGTCAGTGTGAACAAGTCAACCCATCATCATCAGACCTCTGCACCTTGTATGAAGGAAGATACGTCTATAAAAGGGTGAGAAAAATGTAATGTTCCACTCTCCTTTCCAAAAAGCCAAGTTTCAACCCAAGGTTATCTTTGGTCACTGGCATAGTCAACAGTTCTGTATCTTTCTCAAAAGGCAAAGTTTTGCTTTCTCTTCGTTAGCCAGAATGACCCCTGTGCCATCTGTTAAGAAATTACTGTTCATAACTCTGCTCCTTCGTCTTTCTGAGATGCCTTCAGCTTAGGCCCCTAGCAACCTACACAGTTACTATTGGTGAAACTATTATGACTTTGGGGTCAGGGTATTCCTCTGAGTCAGAGCTGCACACCAGCTACCCTTTGGCTCGCATTCCTCTCTCAGAAAGTTATGTTCCCACCCAGACTTACTGTGGTAGTAGACATGTTGACTTAGAGACTTTCAAACTGCTAATGTATATTGAAAATCAAACATATTACATGCAAGACCTTTGGGGTTTTATAATCCTTTAATAAAAAACCCACACTCATTTCACAGGATCTGCTGGAAAGAAACCTTACATATTGTAGGATTCATGGTGGAATACTCAAAGAGTGATTTCTTGCAACTACAGCCCTTTGACAATCTTATAACGATTAATATAATAATAAGGCAAAAATATAAGGCAACAAGAAAGCACACTCAGTAGAGTACTGTCTAGTAGACAGTAGAGATCTCAATTAATTTGTTTGTCTTTTTCCTTATGAGGACATGTGGATTCTATTGACATGAAAAAAGATGATAAAAGAAATGCACAAAATAATTGAAGAGCAAAAAGTAATTGAAGATTTAGAATGCTGGTGGTGCAAAGTTTGCCAGTGTGCATCTAGTATCAAGAAGATTTTATCAAATGTCCATTCTGGTTGTATACTTCTCTAAATGCACAGCTCCTTAGTCAGGTCCTGCCTGAGCAGTAATTTCCTCCCCATGTAGTCCCACAGAAGTAAATACTATTTTAAAGCAAAGAAACTGTCTGGTTAAGTAGAGGATGCCAGAACCCAATCTGGAAATATGATGTATACCAAGAGGCTGTTTTGGCCACACTTTAATGTTTTTTTGGCCTCAGGCAAGCCCTCAAAGGACACATGAGAAGCCATCTGTGAAATTACTGCAGGTGCAAGAAATCGCTCATATGAACACACAGATTTCATGGCATCATGGTGAGATGCTAGTAGAGACATCAAACTCTTCTAATATGGGAAAAAAGATTTGAAATTCAGTGCAGTTATGAGTCAGCTTAAATGAGAGTTTTTTAGAAGAACTAGAAGGAGAAGACCCATATGTTTATTGTGGGAGAGGAGATATGGTGAATAAACATATTTGGGAGGAAGACAGTTGTAGTGTTGTAATAGTAATGTAATTTTGATGGATTTAAACTGTACTTGGCTTTCCCTCCAGTTTTCAGAAGGAGTACTGTCAGTGCCTGGAGAAGATGTAGTCACTGTAAGAACAGATGTATGCATATATTCAAAAGGAGAGTAGCTCTGCACAGAACTTCAGTTGTAGAATCATAGAATAAGTTGAGTTGGAAGGGACCCATCAGGATCATTGAGTCCAATTCCTGGCCTTGCACAGGATACCTCAAGACTCACAGCGTATGCATGAGAGCATTGTCAGAACATGAACTCTGACAGGTTTGGTGCTCTGACCACTTCCCTGGGGAGCCTGTTCCAGTGCCCCAACACCCTCTGAGTGAAGAACGCTTTCTTGTCATCCAACCTAAACCTCCCCTTGTGGGGTTTTGGTTGGGTGTTTGGGGTTTTTGTGGGGGTGTTTGGGTTTGGGTGGTGGGGGGGGGTGGGTTTTGTTTTGGGGTTTGGGGGGGGTTTGGGTTGGGGGGTTGGGTTTGGGTTTGGGTGGGTTTGTTTTGTGTGTGTTTTGTTTTTTGTTGGTTGGGGTGGGGTTGGGGGGTGGTTTTTGTTTTTTTGGGGGTTGTTGGGTTTTTTTTTTTTTTTGGTTTTTTTTTTTTTGGGTGGTTTTGTGTTGGGGTTGACTCAGCTTCATGAAATTTCCTCGAGTCCTGTCACTGGTCATGAGAGTGAAGAGATCAGTACCTGCCCCTCGGCTTCCTCTCAGGAGGATGTTGAAGACACAATGAGGTCTCCCCTCAGTCTCCTCCAGGCTGAAGAGATCAAGTAACTTCAGGTGCTACTCATACAGCTGCCCCTCAAGGTCCTTCACCATCCTCATGGCCCTCCTTTGGACACTCTCTAATAGCTTTATAGCTTTCTTATATTGTGGCATCCAAAACTGCACACAGCCCTTGAGGTGAGGCTGCCCCAGTGCAGAGCAGAGCAGAACAATCCCTTGCCCAGCTGGTGATGCTGTGCCTGATGCCCCCAGGACAGGGTTGTCCCTCTTGGCTCTCAGGGCACTGCTGACTCCTGTTCAACTTTTCCCACGACCAGGACCCCCAGGTCCCTTTCTGTGGCACTGCTCTCCAGCCTCTTATTTCCCAATTTAACCCCAAAATAACTAGGGTTGCAAAGTCTAGCACCTGACCTTGCTAAACTTCATATGATTGGTGATTGCCCATCTCTGATTTGTTGAGCTATCTCTCTGGGGCCTCTCTGCCTCAGGGGAGTCAACAGCTTCTCCTAATTTAGTGTCGTTGGCAAACTTACTTAGTATTCCTTCAAGTCCTGCATCCAAGTTGTTAAGGAACTTGTTGAAAAGAATTGGACCCTGCATGAAAAGAATTGGACCCTCCATGAAAAGAATAGAGCCCTGCAGAATCCCACTACAAACCAGACACCAGTCTGATGTTACCCCACTCACTATAACTCTTTGTGTCTGACCCATGAGTCAGTTGCTCATCCATGGCATAAGATGGTTATTTAGCTGTATGCTGGACATTTTGTCCAGAAGGATACTGTGACAGACAGCACCAAAATCTTTGCTGAAGTTCAAAAAGATTAACAACCTACTGGATTTCCAAGATAACTAGGTGGGTTACCCTGTCATAGCAGGAAATCAAGTTCAACAAGCAGGACTTTCCCCTCACGAAGCCATGCTGATCACTTACTTCCTTCCAGCCCCAGCCTAACTACCAAACATTTGACAAAATTAATTTTTAAGCTAGGTTTTATAACCAAAGATTTTTAGTAAATCCTGACTCTTATAATAAACCTTGAAGTTTCAAATCCAAAGATTAGATTGGTGGGAAAGTGAAGATCCCTTTCAGATCTGGTCATGGCTGCTCTGGCTCTTTCCTTGTAGTGAATGATCATCAAGTGAAAGTAAGAGCAAACACTTCTTTCCTTGTTAACTGAAAATCATGCAAACATTAGGCATTACAGCTTTAGGCCATCCTTTGAAATGGCACATTTTTATGGTCAGCAACTGAATCTTCTTGTTTGGGAAGGTGACTAGCTATCCTTCACAGAGCATAAGGTACACATAGCTGTGTTTTTCATTAGCAGCAAGCCAGAGTAAATTCAAATAGCCTTTCTATAGTAAAGAGTTTTAAGAGAGAGTTTGAGTTGTTTTAGAAGATGCATTCCTATAGAACCATAGGATAATATTGCTTACATATAATTAGTAATTTTGTTTTATTTTTCAGACTTGTGGAGAAGTGATTGTTAAATACCTTCAAGACCATCTGATCATAATTATGGGGATCGCCTTTGGACTGGCTGTTGTTGAGGTACCAGTGTACACTTAAAATATTTAGTAGCTGACAAGCAATATGTTCTACTTGGAAATACATTTGGAATGGGATTAAAACACATGGCTTGCTCAATTAATAGACAAGGGAAAACCACCTCTCACCTTAGCTATAACCTTACTGTTATTTCCTATAACCAGTATATGGCTGCTGAGCTGCAAACTTCAGGTGGGGTCAGACCACCCTGCTGCCTGTGTAAGTCACATATATCACATGGGACATTTTCTTCAAAAAAATTGACAGTCCTGAAGCCAGGCTGTGCCCTGAAAGTGAGCTATATGTAAAGAGGGGTGTGTGGATAAAAAGCACTAGAAGACATGAGGCAGAATAGCCAGACTTTTCCTCCTCTTTCTCATCTCTGCTTGAGGAAAAAGTCATCTCCTAAGAAAACTTAGCCCCTAAAGTACATATTCTTATCATTGAGAAGTTGTGGTACAAAATTGTAATTCTGAGGCATTAAAACTTTAAGGGTCAAGATGATGCATGAATGTGTCTGAGTGCACACCTGTGATATTCCATATATTCCTGTGTGTAAAAAAACCACAGAGTATGTGAACTGTTTATTTTAACTTCCTCACCCTACCCTGAAGAAAAACATGGCAAGATTTTCTCTGAAGAGAGGATGAAAAGAAGTGAGACTATCCAATCAGCTACTTGATTGGGATTTGATTGGGAGAAAATGATAAAGAGGGGATTTCATAATGTTGATTTCTTCAGTCACTTTTTTTCTTTTCACTCTTCCTCCTTGGTTTTCCTCCACCAGTGGATGTTTGAGGGGAAAACAGAAACGACAAAGATTTCTGTGGAAAGTTCATTCTGTTATTCAAAGCTAAAACTACTTAACATCATTGGCAGAGGATTGCTCCTCGTGGTAGAAGAGTGAGCAAGAGCCCCAACTCAAAACTGTATTTCCAGGAAAATAGTAGTAAGTGGGGAAGAATTATGTAGCTGCAGCACTGGAAGAGGACAGGCCACCAACTTCTTACTCAGCAGAGGCTTTATGGTATTTTAGGAGCTATATTTGGGGGGTCAGGTCTCACACATATGTTTACTTTGTGGGGAAAATAGCTGAAATACACCAATGTTATAAGGCCTTAAAATATAATAGAAGTGTAAAATTGCATCTGTATCCCTAAGGCAATTTATAAGTCACTTTGCTCTAGTTATTGCAGTTATGTGAGTTGTAGCCTTTAGTTCATTGGCCATCATTCTTTCCTGTTCTCCAGCTGGCATTTTCTATGGTGGCTGCCACTGCCAATCACAAAAGGATTAGAAAACAACATGAATAAACAATATGAGACTCAGATAGCACAAATTGTCAGATGGCAATTTACACTAGATGAACATTTAGCCTTTTCATATTAACTCAGGCAGTTGCAAGTCAAAGGCCACATGCTTAACCACCACTCTGCTCTAGGAAATCTGAGATAAAAAGAAGTGCTATTCCCCTCTGCCTGCTTCATTATGCCACTTGCGGGCTGTTACTGCTTTCAGCTCACCCTAGTAGTGAAAATGACACAGATAAGAAGGGCCTAGTTTCATTTGGGCACAAGTGCAAATGTGGGTATGGTCTGTCAGGGAAACCCTGTCAGTTTATTCCAGCTGTGAGTCCATCCCTTTGTCTTAGTTGTACTTAGCTGGCTGTGTTACATGTGCTCTTCTCTGTCTATTCCTTAAGTAAATAGAATATGCCAGTCTTCATGGCTTCAAAGGTGTCAGTTGGGTGCTTTCCACTTTTGTGGAACACCTTCATAGACTGGTTAATTTTAAATCCAGAAGGAAGCTTTCTGATCTTCTGATCTCACCAGCTTTCTGTCATAGGTCATGGAATTTTACCCAGTACTGCCCACCATAGAAGGTGACTCTACTGAATTTTCTATTTCAAGTAACAGCTTATTCAGTGAACTCACTATTGTTTCTATCCCAAGTCCATTACTGGTGAATATAAAGTACTTGTTGCATGATCATTTGCAATGCAAATGGTGAGGTATATGTATAGATGTGTACTGTACCTATGTGCAGTATACACATGTATGTGTATACATGTATACATACACTTCACATATATGGTTGCACAAAAGAGAGTGACAGTGGAAGAGAGATCTCAAAGGGAAACAACTCTTAGAATACATAGTGAATGTTCCTGTAACTTTATTAGAAAATAAAATGCTGATTTTTTGTCCAAATTTCTTGAACTTCTCAGTTACTTCTGCTCCATTACAGCTAACAACTGCATTTGAAACACCTAGAGCTACAGGGTTCCCCATCCACAGAGGCAATCCATCTTTTAAACAAACGAAACTTCTCCATGGTGTCTGTAGTCTTACCTGTGGTACATATTGATTTCATTAAAATGTCTCTATTCTGGAGTCAAGTTCTTTAAGAGCCACATTGGAAAAAAAATCTTCTGTATAGTAGATTTAGCCTGCATGTAAATCCAAGATATTTGCAAACAAAATATTCCCATTGTGTGTCAGTTGTATCCTGGCATTTCCAGGAACTGCCAAGTAATACCAGAAATGTCTTTGTTTTCCAGATTCTTGGTTTGGTGTTTTCTATGAGCCTCTACTGCCAGATCCAAGGAAAATGAAACTGTGGAAGTGTCAGAATGATGTCACCAGTCAAATCAAAACCTTTCTAGATAGAAGGCTAGATAGATTTGGCTTGTCACATTCAGATAAATACATGCATGTCCCAGGTAGATGTTCTGATGAAAACGGCAGCCCTTGTGCACATGGATGCTTCACAACTTGCAAAATAACCTATTAATACTTCATAAGACTTAGTGATGTGAATATGATTTTTTATTTGCAATAAACATATTTGTTTATGTTTCTGAAGTGTTTATTTTGTCTGAAGACAGCAGTTACGTCATGTTGAGCGTCCGAGTTCACTGTGTGGTGTGCCCTCATGAGTGTTACCATAAAGAGCTGCAAACCATCATGCAGTGGCTGACTGCTCCAGGGAACTCAGGCCCCTGGGCAGCTCTGCTTGTGGAGCAGAGTATTTTCATTTAGAGAGTGGTGGGTCAGTCTGACACTTGATATGGTCAGGGTTTTGTTACTTGTGAAAAGGGCAGGGACTAACTTGCGTCCAAACTGGAAAGCCATATTTCCTTTCAGAGATGTTTAAATCAGTATCCTGGCAGCTGAGATGCTCCAAACGATGCTTAGGTTGCATAAATGAGCTGAATTTAGTGGCATGTGTTTAGCAAATAAGCCTCAGCGGTGAGACCCAAGCCCATGTGGCAGCAAGGCATACACAGAACCACACAGGTCAGGCTTTGCCCAGAGCAGCTAAGGCAAGTGGGTGACCCAGCACAGGGCATGGCTGGCAGCACAGCAGCAGCCATATAAAGCCTGCCTGCCTTTGGACTTACCAGTGCATGCAAGTGTTTGGGCCCTGAGGCACTGACAGCCCTGACTGTCCCTGGCTAGCTCCCTGGAGTTCACCCCACACTGCTTATGACAAGGACACTATGTCAGCCTCCTGGGCCAGTCAGCCCCTGCTCCACCAATGTCACAGCAGGGATGGTCTCCAGCTTCTCTGCTTGGCCATGGAGTCCCACCAAGATGGGCCCACCCCTGTGTCCTGGTGTGGCCTCAGCCCTTCCCCAGGAAGTGCATGATACCAAGGGCTGGGGCTGCCCTTGGTGCCCTGCGCTGCCCCACTCCTGACAGGGATGAAGGGATGGGCCAGGCTCTGCCTTGCCACTCCAGTGGAGCCCATGTGGTCCCACCCCAGGGAGCTGCTGGTCTAGGTTGCCCTCTAACAGAAAGAAAATGGCATCAGGGACAAGATTTCTGAGGTACAAAGATGTCTAATGATACCCACAGGGACCTGCTGAGGTTTTACACAGCAGGCTGATGGCCTCCCTGCTGTGTGTTGGGATTAGCTGATATCATCAGCGCTGCTGGACCCCCATCTTCACATTAGGGGCAGCTTTAAACACCTCAGACAGTTGCTCTTAAGAGAAAACCATGTACTATGCTCCTCTAGTTTAAGACCCCTCAGGTGCCCTTGACTGTCTCAGCACACCTTGACTGCTCCCATCTTGACAGAGCAATGCAGCTGTTGCTTACAAATGCATTAAAAGTTTTCTTGAGCAGACATCTTTGTCCATGCCTTGTTCCAGCAGAGCTGGGTTCAGGTAAAATTCATCTGCAGCAATCAGTTTCTTCTAAAACTCAACCAGAAGATGTTCCTGTCCCATCCCCCACCCCTTCCTAGCACTCACAACGTTAGGCCAAGCAGTGATCCCTACTTTTAGTAATTCATGTGTCTCCCAGGAAAGTCATCTAGCTACCACACAGTTCTGGCACTTGTCCTTCCCCCTGCTGAACCTCAGAAGCTGTGCCAGAAGAGTTCAAACTTTGCTGGACCAGAGAAAAACCATGACTCCATAACCCAGCTGTACTAACTGGAAAAAGAAATGCTGGCTTCTAGTTCCTCCTCCTCCCCAGAGTGTTTTTTTTCTATGCATATCTTATCCATGATCTGAAGTCCTGGGAGCTGAGCTGGAATCACACAGATCATGGTATGGCAGCTGGAGTCCTGGATTATTGCTACAGAAAAAATTTGGAATGCAAGGGCAACGTGGAGAGAGAATTGCATCTTCTTCTTCCTTCTTCTTCTCATTAGAAAGACTGTTCTATTTGAATGAAGGACCAGAGAGTCTCTTATAGAGAGGGGTCTTAGAGCTGTGGATAACTGATGGATGGACATGAAGGGGAAATTACTGCTCACCCTTGCTGCCAGAAGGAGTCAACTTCAGGCAGCTGTAAACTTGAGTATTACTGCTATGGATTTGTAATGAGCATTGACATGAGATTGACAGGGTGCTCTGGCTCAGACACCAGTCGTCATGTATTCTGCTCTGGGGGATCCAGATGCATAAAACCAAGGTGTTAATACACCTAACTTTTGGTTGTCTACTGCCTGCTTTTTTATATAGTCCTGAATATATCCTTTGCTTGCATCAAAATAATGATGTATGATGCATTATACTTCTTTTTAAAAGTTTAAACTGTTGATATTAAAACATTAAAATCATCAAAATGTTGTCTTCAGTGAGGAAGAGTTTTGAAACACAAGAGTTTTAACTGGAGCAAAGGTGGAGAGTTCCTCTGTTTATTTAGGCAATTTTTCTCTATTCCCTAAAGCTCTACAGAATAAAACTAAAGTATTATGATTATATGCTACCATGACTATTTAAATGAGATTGAACCAATGAAGTTTTTCAGAATAATATCCACTTGCTGCTGAAGTGGGTTTGCCACTAAAACATGCCCATTGCCTTTGATGTTGCAAAACTTATTTGCTTCTAATATTCTGTAGCCTCCTGAAGTTTTCTACCTCATTTTTTCAATGGAAACAACAAAATGCTAAGCATGAAACAAAAAGAAATCTGCCTGGGTAAGATTCATCTGGCCACATGCAAAACAATGGAGTAGAAATATCATAGAATTATGAAATGGTTTGTATTGGAAAGTACCTTTAAAGACCATCTGGTTCATCCCCTCTGCTATATGTGAGCTAGCTTGAACTAGCCAGTTTGAACTCTCCCTGTAATCAATTCTCCCCATAATCAATGAAGAGAAATAAAGATGTCTAGGATTTGAGCCATCTCATTCTAAAAAAGATGTCCAAAGAGGTTAAGTGAGTGATTTTCATTGCAAGTAGATGAAATTGGAGTGAATGAATCCCACCTTACAATACTGAACTTGTTAAAAACATTATAAGTACTGAAAGAGCATTAGTATAATATTCCATGAAGGTGCACTGATTCATTGATTCATTGACATTTTTGGTCAGTCATAATCCAGCCTGCTAGGAAATGAGCTCTGCCTTCTCTCTGGGCTGGCAGGATAAGATTCATCTGGTGTGCACAAGGCTGTAACAGAGATCCCAGCACCATTCCTTCATGAAGTCCTCTCGGTATTCTTATCAAAGGACATTTATAGTTAGCAACTGACTCAAAATAGCAATGGGACATTTTTCTGAGCCCACAAACACTTTTTTTCAGCACGATGGATGTCTGGAACTTCTGAAATGGAATTTGACAATAAATCCTTGACAGAACAATAAAACCATAAGGGTTTTCTTTTGTGGGGTGTTGTGGAGGGTTGTTTTGGTTTTTTCATGACCATCTCATCCAAGGTTATGTTCATCTCAATGTTACCCAATAAAATCAAGCATACAGAAGAAAGACATATGTCCAAGATCCTAGTTTTTAAAACAGCAAAGGGAGAAAAAGCATTTATCATTACAGTCTTAAATGGTATAAAAAAGAGTGGTAAGAAGAAAGACAATGAGTTCCTGCCTTTCCCAGGGGAGCTGAATTCCACCTTAAAACCAAATCTATTTAAAACACACTGGTAATTTATCATGTCAAAACCAAACATCTATTTAATGGCAACAGATAAGACATCATGCCTGGGTCAAAAATTTCTCCAAAGAAGGATTTGTCATATCATTTAAGGGATTTGGGGGGCAAGGTGTTGTTCTCAGAAAAAATTGAATTTGGGGGGAAATGCAGCCCAAATAGAAAAAGACTTATAATTTATGGTAAAATATGAGTCAGTAAAGCAATGTCAGAAACAATGAAGGGAACATTAATAAGCTTATTATTGGAAACATAAATAAAGAGACAGAGGCAGATAGATTAATAAAAATAGATTTTGAAAAAATGAAAGAAGAGTGAAGTAAAACAAGACAGGTCAATTTGAAAGGAAGAAAAATATATTGAATATTATCAAGATCCAAGAATTTGCTGCACTCAGCTCAGCATGAGGGGAATTTGGCCCCAATCCACCTTTGTCCTGGATGCCATGCTGAAAGCCAATTCAACCTGTTCTTCAATCAGTCCAAATCTGCCCCAAATGTGGCTGGCTATCAGGGCCTCTGAGAAGCTGGGGCTCACCAGAGCATAGCTGGTAGGCAAAGGGTACACCAAGAGACAGCTGTGCTAGTTGTACAGCCTCTGGGAATGCCTGGAGAATGAAAATGAGGAGGTGAAACAGCTGGCTTTCCCTCTGGAAAGGACACCAGGACACTGTGAATCTGGCCAAAGTATTTTTAGAGACATGATTAAGTGTGGCAGCAGGGTTTATTTTTAAATGAAGATGCAAGGTTATCAGTTTAAATTTTGAGATAGGATTGAAACCACAAAATTAAAAGCCAGTTCTTTGGCTCTGCTGTAGGACCTGCCCTAATTGCTTAGCCCAGGATTTTCATGCATGGGAGAAACTCAGCTGATTTCAACTGGATTCAGCCATCCTCAGCTGAGGGGATGTTTGACTTTGGGTTGTTTGGGGAGGTCAGTTATGGAGCAAACACCTAATGTCACTCCAGGCCAGAACCAAAACCTACTCCTTCAAAGATTCAGGCTGGTGAAGTTGCCTGGACATTTCTCCTCCAGGAGGAAATGGGGATGAGCTGATATGGGGAAATGTTACATTAGGACTTCATTCAGGGACCAAAGGGAGGCTTGGATCTCTTCTGGCTTCAACCATGGCAATTTGATTATTCTTAATATCAAGTAAACTGGCAAGTTTTCCCCCCAACCCTGTCAACAGCAATATCCTCATCCTTTAACTGAAAGACTCTTCTTTTGTGCAGTCATTTGGATTAAATTCCTTTTTGTTCAAGTATTTCTTTTTTGAACTGAAAGCTGACCCCTTGGTGTGTTTTGCAAAATGCTCAACCTGCTTGGGTTTCTTGGGGAGATAGAGGGGTGATGTCATTCACCACTTGATAAGGCTGAATCCTTTATCGGTATGAACTTGGACACTGGGGAGGAATGGGAAAATCATTCTTCTTCCTTTCTGTCTCAAATCCACTTACAATTTTTTTTTTTCTCTTTGTAGAGAAATACAGGTCTCCCCTTACTCCTAGATTTTATAAAATTTGCTTGAGCAGTCCAAAATTCTTTAAAAGACAGGAAACAGAGACACGGAAAAGGCATGGAGGAATAAGAAGCAAATGAGGTCCTTGTGCATTAGGAGGGATAAGAGACATTTAATACTCTTCTTTCCTAATCTGTGAGGAGCTCAAATTCAGCTAATATAGGCCATTAGAGAGACTCCAGTTTCTTCATCTGTAGTAACCTGTGAAAGTCTGGAAAATATTGTTTGCCCTGTTTTTTCATGAAAATTAAAGTAAACCATGCTAACGGATTTGCACACACCAGGCAATGGAAGAAACTGGTTAAAACACCCAGACAAAAACTGTGGACAAACACAAACACTCTGAGACAGCTTCATAAAACAGTGTCAAGGCATTTCAGTGCACCAGCTCTTTACACAGAAAATCTGTGACCTTGCTAACGCAAGAAGATTAATTGGTGGTTTACAGGGGTTGTATTAAAAGGCCCAAAGTGTCAGTATACTGTTTCACGTCTGCTATTAAGTGAACATAATGTGTTTCTAAACTATTTCAAACTGTATTTTTATGTTGTTTGTTATCTAAAAGATTTGCCAGCTCAGCTAAACTCAGGTTGACATATGACTACTGACTATTTCACTGCTGTAGGGCATTTTCTTGCTAAAGTTTCAGCTGAATATATTACTTTGCTTTAATACAAATATTTCCTAAGCCCCATTTCATTATATTAATGAATTAAAGTAGCAGCAACTCTCCGAAACATTAAGTCTCTCATTACTCAACTTGACATTAAGTTCTTTACTATAACAGTTAATTCAGACCAGGGAAGATCTTTTGTAGATTTTATTTGATTTATTGGTTATGAGAAAGAAATTGAATGTACTTACTACTGTTTCTGTTAAAAATATCTTTTAGAATGTATTAAGTTTTGTACAAAAATTTTCCAAATCTTAAAAATTTCAAAGCTTATTATCTCTATCGTTGATTTGGAGTATATTATGAGTAACAAATATTAGGAAGTGGATCCATGGAAATGAATGTTTCCTGTTTATTGGGGCCTCCAATATTTACTTCTGTCTCCTGCTTGGACAAGTGTCTACTGCTGTAAACACTGTTGAGATCCTCTGGCATAGGATTAAACTAGACTGTTTCAAGCAAAGCCAGTGACTGTGGAAGCTGTTTATTAGAAAGTACATATTAATGGTGTGAACAGGAATAGAATATATACATATATATATATATACAACGTATATATACCACAGGAATATACCAGCACTGCATTAATGTGTAGGAAAGGCATTGCAATCACTTCTCCCATTGCTGTAGCAAAGGAGTTGGGAGCACAGTGCCTTGGTATCCTGGCTTGGTATCCTCAGCACTTCTGTATATGTTTGTAGACTGTCAAATAGATGGGGAAAAGAGTAAGGATCGTGTGGCAACAAGGCTCAGAACATTGGAAACAAAGGTGAACAACAGTAGCTGAAAGAGGCAGGTGAAACACAAAGCTGAGATAGTTTGGGACAAGAGGGAATGGCCTCAAATTGTGCCAGGGGACACTTAGACTGGATATTAGGAAACATTTATTCCCGGAAAGGGTTGTCAAGCAACAACAGTCTTTCCAGGGAAGTGGCTGAGTCATCATCCCTGAAGATATTTAAAGGATGAGTAGGCTCAGGGACAATATTTAGTGGTGGACGTGACACTATGGGTTTATTGTTGGACTCAATGATCTTAAAAACATTTTCCAACTTAAATGATTTTATGATTCTATTATTCTGTGATTCTATAACATACTTAATTGCAAATGGAAGAGGAGTTCAGGGAGCCAGAATGTGTATTACACGAACTGGAGTGCAATTGGAGTGACAAGACAGAAGTTTACAACCCAGCCTGGTTGGAAGTGGGATGGATCCCTGCAGCCTCTTGCAAACTGATCAAGGACTGGGCTGTTAGCACAAATGAGAAATTACAGACTACTGAACACAACAGAGTGTGCTGAAAGAGGAAGAGAATAAGGACTTGTCCAATAGTGGTTGGATTTCAAAAAGGTCCTCTGCTCTAAGAGATATTACACATACTAAAAGGGTTCATCACATTAAGTACAGGAAATTGTCTGTCAGATGTGGGTTTGGGTACTGTGGTTGAGGCACAAAATATCCAGATGTGCTATCTCTGATATGCTGAATACTCTGTGGCACAATTATGAAGAATTACCTTCTGCCTGTGATTTAGGATTCTGCTCTCATTCTACACATGGACTGTTACAGTGACATAGGGAACTTCCTGCTATTACCTTTCTCATATTCCTCATACTCTCATTCCTCAGTCTTTCAGCCAGTGGAAAAAGGATTTGAATTAATAGAATAAAGAGGCCATTCTAGAGTACATTGTGCTGAGCGTTTTTAAACATAATTTAAAAAATATATTCACAAAGAAATACACAAACCATCTGAGAAAAAATATTGCCTGTAGCTTTTACATAAGAGATGTGCTGCAAATGAGAAAAGTCGTGGACAAAAGACTTCAACAGCATTTTTCCAAGCTGAAATTGGCTCTGCTTCAAATATTTTTGAAAGACTAATTTTCTTTGGATGGTAGTGACCATAAGCTGATGTCAATAATGCGAGTAAATTCTAATAATGTGTGGCTTTAACTGCAATAACCACAATAATATTACGTAAAAGGAACAATTGCCATGAATTTCTTCCTGGTGTGGAGAATTTTGTTTGCAGGTGTAGTGGATTTTATATCTTCCAAGAGGGACACTTGAAGTATTTCTGGTCATATGGCATACATTCCTGAAACTTGAAATGATAGGCGAGAAAGTCAGTATAAACCTTTTGTTCTTGTAGATTCATTATATGATTTTATGCCTATTGTCTGATGGCTATCACTTTGAGTTATACTGGAATAGAAATGTATTAGAGAGCCTGGAACTATGTAGGCAGAAATTAAAACTGTGCACAGAGATGGAAACATTTTCTAAAGAAATGCAAGCCAACAAACAATATTTAGAGAGTATTTCATAGGGTAGCACAGTTAATGTACTACTGCACACTACAGATCCTGACCATCACATCACAAAGGCTCCATGAAGAGAAAATACAGAGGTTCTGTTATCTGTTCTGGATTTCAGTGGATTTATTTATCAAATTGAGATTGGAAAATTAAGGGGGATTCAGTCACCTAACAAAGCGTTTTATGTATTTTAGACTTCTATGGCTTCTGCTTAGGCTCCCACTGTTGCTTGATGAGACCATGTATGTTCTCTGTTCTGTGCTACATCTGTCAGCCCTCCATGGGTTTCTTCCTCACCTTAGCAGGATAAAAGTGAGACAATTTAATGCACTTGATTCGGTCTCTTGTTCCCTAGGAAATGTTGTCTATCACTTGACTACCAGTTATGAAAAAGCAGAAGTCTAGAGAAGTTTGGTTTATGGTGGAAAGAGAATGATTGTGTCAAAGTGCTGCAATGGGTTAGATGCCCAGGTAGCTTACTGTTAGGAATGCTAATGGGGCTACAGGGACTTCACAGCAGCTGGAAATAAGACACAGAGTAAAGCCTGGGTTCTGAAGTAGCTGATCTGACTGTGAGAAGGTAAAGAGACACAAATGCTCTGGTGGACCTTGTGGACTTTGTGTCTCATTCACACGAAGGAGTGACATGGAATCAGCAAAACCACGGGCATTATGACTAAATTAATTTCATAGGCAGCAGAAAGGAAAAGAAGGCTGCAAGGCAGGGAATAACCAAAATGTTTTAAGGCTGCAAAATGCAGTTCAGTTACACTTCTGAGACTTCATCACGCACCTGGGAGCAAAGTTATATTGGCATGGAAAATGCTGGGCGCTTTGAAACAGAGGTGGCAGTAGAAAGCAAGGCAGTAAGCACTACCTTAATTAACACTCATGGGTTGTCCTGAAGCTTGTCCATATGCTGAGGACAGTTTTCTCAGGCATTAGAGCTGCAGAACACACAAAAATTGTGGCCCCAGGATATTACTTTCCATCGCCTCTCCAAGGAATATGTTTAGCTTGTATTTTGTATGTCATATGTGTCTTATTACTCTAAACAATGTGTGGCTACGCATTTTGCAGAGCTCGGGGTCACACGTAGCCTAGAATGTGACAAATTCTAGCAAGGATATACAGTTATTAAGGCCCAGATGGCTGAAAAGTGTGCAAGGCATGACTAGGGATGTGGGTTACAGCAGCCTCTGTGTCAGCAGCCTGGTGTCAGGCACAAGACACAGCTCGGCACCTGAGCTGCACTTTCAAGTTTAGCGTTTGCATGCAGCCAAAAAATGTCCACCCCACTGGGGTATGGATTAGCACAGTGCACAGACAATAAGCTTTCACAGTCAGCTTATAATTTGTCATTTTGGCTTTTCTATATGATTTTGCAAATGCTAGAGAGCAGAACTAAGAGTTAGGGACTCTGGGTGGCGGGTGAGGTGGGAGCAGATGACACGGATTTGCAGAACAACACTGAACTAATAAGATAACAGCATTCTTTCACAGATTTTTAAACCACCTTGTTATTCTGTTCTGAAACTGCAGAATTCTGTAGAGGATGGTACTTGTTAATTGTAAACATCTAAATTGCTAAAGCACCAATTTTCTTAAGAATATGTCTATTTTTCTAACAAAAAATGAAGGGTATCAGGCTGGTGTCCAGACAACATTCACAGACAGGAGTCAATGTTCAAGCAGATACAGTGAATTTGTGCAAGCTCAGAGTAGCAACAGAGCACTGCATCAAAATCTTAGAAAACAGAAAACTTCTGTTCTATTTACCCTGATTTAGACTAAGGAATCTTTGGGAATCAACAGATTACAAAAGCAAGTTAGTGTTTAGGGCAACAGTGCTGTGTCATTTGTGGAGTAATAACGTTCTCTTTAACACCAAAAAACTCATTCACCCAGGAGACAAAATGGGGCCAAATCCTCATCTGATGTCAATCAGCATGATTCCTTTGCCATTAGCATGGCTTCAATGTGTTTGGTGGAGCAACAGCAATTTACTTGTGCTGAGGGCTTTGCCCTTGTGTCTCATAGCTCAAAGAAATTAAGCTGCCTTCCAAGTTTTCTGACTGAAGTTGTGTAGAGTTTAAACCTTGTTGCAAAAAGCCTGTTCAGATATGGTTTTTTTCCTTTCTGTTTCAAATAATTCTGCCTATTCATCATATGAGTTTAATAGAATATGTCTAATTTTCATCAAACCATGGAAAACTAGGAAATGTTCACAGGTTACACCAATGACCCATTTTGCTGAAAAAAGTAAAAATGCACTTAAGCTGAATTTATGTTGTTGAAATGGCTTCTTTTTTCCCCTTGTTTTTAAGTTTGTAATGAAATGTGAAGAAAGTTAGGGTATGAGACATTTTACATCTCATTAATAACATCTTGACAGTTCTGCTTTGAAAGCCTAGTCAAAATAATGCAAAAATCCAAGAAAATTATGTCAATATTATTTTAAGTTAGAAAGGCACCCTTTTAATTTTTGTTTTTTCTTTGGTCATATTTAAAGTGGCCTGTCTTAAATTTGCAAAACACTATAAATTTTCAGTTAGAGAGATGCTTCTATCCTTACTGAAGTTAACAGGAACATCATAGGAATTACAATTTTCTATGTTTCATAGTGAGAACTTCCTACACAGACTTTAATGATAGCTGAGATCAGGAGTGCTGCATACTTCCTCCTGCTGTGATAGGTTTTGCAGTTATTTTTTGTAATTCTGCCATCACTAGAGTCAACTTTTTTATTAAGTGAGGTATTGAGTAGGTTTATGCATTTATTTCATTTTATATTTGTTATGGTAGCCTTAAAATCTCACAGTCTTTCACATGTGTGTCTCACCTGCCACAGGCTGCTTCCTCAGCGGTGAATTCACTCAGGAGGTGCATATTGCTGAGGACCAGCAAGCAAGATTGGTGTGGAGCCTGTGAGAGGAGGAAAGGACCTGAGAGAGGCTGCTCAGCCCCCATGGTGAGGAGTACCTGCCCATGAAGGGCTGGAAGTCCCAGTGGCAGGAGGCTTTGAGGGGATTCAGTATCACCAGCCGGGAGTCAGGTTCCTGCTGGTGATACTGACCTGGGGCTCTGAATGCCAAAGGTCTTCCCTAGGAGGGAGGAGGAAAGTGGTGCCAGTAGTTAGGAGATACTCACATACTGCTGCATGAAGAGATGTGCTGGATTATTTGAGAGAGTGGGACATGAGAGAGGATCAAACCTCTTGGAGCAGCTCTACCTAAAGAGGAAACACTTGGTTTCAAATTTCCCTGCACCTTTGTCATGTTTTTTAATCAACCCCGTGGCCATGGCAGGAAACCTCCCAGTAGCTCATGTTCAGTGTGACACTGCAACCAGAAGACATGATTGCATGCATCCAATCATGTCATTTGTGATTGCCATGAATGTGAAGAGGAGAAAATCAGAGTGGGAGAGGACATGGTGAGCCATGGTGCTGCCTGGGTCTGGAAGGATCTGAAGGCATGTCTAAAGAAATTGAGAGCGTTCCTCAAAAGAACGACACGAGAGGACCAGAAGAGGTTCCACAGCTGGTCTGTGTTCCAAGCAGATCCTGTCTATACTAGGGCTCTGCTGGCATGACTGTGTCAGCAAGTCTGGAAACCCCTAACTGAAGCACAGCTCCAGCAGCCAGGCTTCAGTGCGGATCAGGGCTCCAAAAGGGCCAGGATGCTCTGATGCATAATTTCCAATGCAGGTCCCGCTAGATTAGGATGTGTTTTTCATTTGAAGTTGAGCTCCTCGAACCCAATTCCCTCCAAACAAACAAACAACTGAAGGAGCGAGCAAACAGCCCCGTGGGAGGGATGGCTTATTCGAGCCCAGCGGGGAGCAGAGTGGGGTGGGAACCAGCTGGCTCCAAGTGCTGGCGCTGGCCTTGTTTTCCCCCGTAACTTTCATCCTGTTTGTCACTGTTACCAGGGGTTTACAAACTCAAAGCAAACATCTGGTCTGGTTTAATACCAACAAGAAAGAAAAATGGATATTAATTTTGATATGATAGTAAAGCAGTTTGATAGTGCCCATGCTGACAGAGCCACCACACCATTTACAATCTCTAAAACTAAATTGGTTTTCATAAACCCCTTGCGAGATCATATTAGGACTGACAATTAAAATTATAATGCAGCTTTGCCTGCTGAGGAGCAGTAAATTTTCTGGGAATTTGGTCAGTTGGTTACATTGATTTTATATTAAGTTAGAGAAAATTTTGTTCATGTAAAGGCAAAAGCAGTTTAAATCTGTTTCATACATTGTAGCATAGACTCACTGATTAAAAATACCTGGGCCTCTTCCAAACTTGTCGTCATATTGGCTACATGACTGTTATAAGCAAACCCCCGCAAACAGAAAGATCTGAAAGTTCAAAGCTTATTTAACTCAAGAGTGCTTGTAAAAGGGAAAAAATGCCATTTCTGCATGGAATAATGGCTCGTAACTTTTCCAGCATTATTTTTTCATTAATATCACCTGAATCTGATATGCATGTTTCACAGCAGACTCTAAATAAGAAATCTGGTACCTTTTGGCATATTATTCCTGTACCATCTGGCTAACAGGTACTGTACTGTTCTTGCAGTGTGACGCACCAAATAAAAAAGTCAGATCTTTTTAAAGTCACAATAAATTTCCCAAATGAGTTTGTGTGAAATGTTAAAAAGCAGAAGATAGAGGTTTTGGGTTACATTGCCTCTAATTTGAAAGGGGGATAAGTGGAGCCAGGTGGGCTACTTAGCCAATACCTGCTTGTTCCAGTTTTTTGAATCTGTGAACATTACACCCGGATACAGATGGAAATTGGAAACAATAAATGATTATTACAGAGATTTTATCATCCTGTAACTCATGCACAAAAGATGAGCCACTCTCAAGGACACTTTGAAAGTGTGCTGCCTAGGCATGTATCCGGACAGATGTGCAGCAGTAAGAATATGCCATATATCAAGTGAGAGGAATAAGATTTCTTAATTCCACTGTGACAAGCACAAGCATCTTCTAAAAAATGAACCTCCCCTTCTCAGCATTAATCCAGTTTCTTTCTGATGTCTCTTTTTTGGTTAAGATGAGCATCCCCCATTTCCAGAAATCTGTTAGTCCACAGCTGGAAATGGGGGATGGCAGACAGATAGAAAAAAAGGGGCTCAAGCTACCTTATTGGAGTTACAGCTACAAGTCATAAAGGCAAGCTCAGACAGTTAAGTTCTTCACTCCCTCTGGCCACATCTGACTTATAATTCTGCATTCCCATTGATGTTCAAAAAGCTACATTTCAGGACAACTGTAAATAAAGCAAAATCAGAACATACTCAATGACATATTTCTTCATTGACTTCTTCATGACATATTTGTTCACAGATAAAACTTTCCACATGGATGGCCTGATTTTGCTGGGGAATAGCTGGGAAGCAGAAACATTTTCATCACAAAATCTCTAACTTTCTTCCAACTTGTTTGGCAGGGGCCAATTACCCTGTGGCCTGTAGTCCCTGCTGCCTGCTCCCTGCCAGTGTTGGGAGCAAAGGCTGAAGGAAAACCCTTGCTCTAGGGGCCTTGGCAACAGTTCAGCTCAGATGCATCACAACCACAGGTGAGCCAAATCCCTCTGCAGAAGTATCTGTCTTTACCTTTAATGAGGAAGGCAGGAGTTCAGCGCTTGAGTTGGTGACAAAATGAATGCTGAGAGATGAAAAACCTCAGCAGGGTGGAATGAGCTTCTCTGCACATCTCTATAACCAGCTGACAGTCTCTCCCTTTGGGATGGGAGACCACCACAGCCACCACAAATCCTGATAAAGCTTGTGAGCATTGGGCAGGTCTTCCTACACTTGTGTCTGAATCTCACCTGTATGAAAATGTTTTCTAATTCTGTTTGAGACAAGCACACCAAAGGGCTGAGCATCAGGACACCATGCCAGGGACTGCTAAGAGCAACCAAGGCAGGGGTCCCAGTCAGCTGTACCCTGAGTGGAGCATGTGGGCTGTAAGGGCATGGATGGCCACAGTCCATGTGGCACCCTAGTGGGACAGTGGGGGATGCCTCACCCCTCCCTGCACAGGGATCCTGCTTGCACAGCTGGCATTCAGAGTCCAAGAGCTCCACTCAGGAGCCTAAGGCACACCTCTGGTTTAAGGGACAGGTTTTATTCTTTCACAGTATTGCACTACTCTCTTAAAGTTCACTGAGCAAAGTGCATACACTTTGGGTTAGAAGGGAGAGGGGCAGAGGACACACTGTGCTGGACTTTGGTGATGAAGTTTGCTCATAGCTTTTTTCTGCCTCTTACCCCCATGTGTTACCATTTTTTACCTGTTACCCTAATGCATTACCATTTTATTGTCTACCATTTTCAGCCTTTTTGCCTTCACAATGGTCAGCTCACTTCAGCTCCTTGTCAAGCATCACCAGCCTCTGCAACACAGTAATTAATTAAAGAGCAGATAGGGAAAATAAAACATGAGCTGGAACAGCAGGCCTGCATTTAAAAGAAAAACAAAACCCTCTTCCAAAATACCTCCATGCATAAGAACGGGAAATTATTCCTTGGAATTGGATCAAATCAGGGTATTCCACAAGATGCAAGACTTCACTCAGGAGGAACCACTGGAATGAAGTGCTATGGTGAGCTTAACACCATTTCTTTTAAAAAAAATAAAAAATCTCTATTGTGTGGGAAATAAAACAATATTTTCAACATTTATATTCATTCTGAATTAGTGGAAATGCCACAAGGATGGTAATTCTTTGGCCAAGCACGGAAAATGCCAGCTTTAACAGCTGTACACATTAACATACTTGTTCCCTTTGGGGTATTTGTATGTTTTACCAGCTTAAATAGCACCACTACTTATAAACTAATACACAAACGCCTAACAGATGTACAAGTTCACACGAGAAGAAATAAAAAATGCACAAAACCCCTCACTCTTTCACAACTAATCTGCTTTAATGTAGCAAACACAGCCCACTTGCTCTTCCTTCACTGTGAATGCTTTCTTACTCTGGGAGATCCCTGAATCCCAGCCTACCCTTTGTTCTTTCATATTTGAAATAGCTGTTGGACTTTTAGAAGTGCTCTGTAAGACTTTTTTAATTGTCTCATGAGACCCAATGCTCTGAACAAGCATAAACAAATGTCTTTCAAAACTCTGAGAAGGATTTACTGGGAGGGTTGAGGTGGGTATATTGCCCCTTACATAACAGCAAAGGAGCTGTAACCCTCAGGGTTCCTTTTCTTCCCTTACCCACAACTGTGAGGCATTCATCTCTGAACAGATTGTCATTAAATTGGCACATTAACCTTCATCTAAACAGTTTTGAACCCCTAGTTTTCCTTCTTCCTAGTTCCTCTCCTTTTGTGACTTTGGGCCAGAGCTGTCTGGAGCTAATGCTACTTCCTTCATTCTTCTTTCTTCTACCTCCTGTTTGCTGTGTCCTTTCTCCAGGAGAGCAGGCACATTTAGGATATTTCTATGATGTCCTACAGTGTGTTCCTCCAAGGACATGGCCTGAGTAAACTGCACGTTACCAAGCACAGGCAATGTGGCACAGAGGTCTTTCCAAAATAAATCAGCCTGCAGTGTTTCCCATAAGAAAGTACCCTTAGAAGTACAATAAAATAGTCTCCCTGAATTGCCATATTAATTGGGCTTAACTGCTTCTACTGTCCAAGCTAGCTTGCTTGTGATCGAGGGGGGTTGTTCATATGGCAGTAATTTGTGTGACACCACCTACATGACTCAAATTCAGTTCTGCAGTGGAGGATGTTTGGACTGATCAGTCACTCAAGTGAGTTTCTTCAACTGCTGCACAGAGCATAAGGGTCTTGTGTGCTGTATGACACTGAAATAATTATTATGCTATTAAGCAATCGCGTAATTTCTAAAAGAAATGAGAGAAAAATGCTTCTAGAAGCACTCAGTGCTCTGCTGAGCATCCATTACCTTTGTGGTCATTAAGTTTAACTAGATGACAGTTAAAGGATTGAAAATGCTGTATCCTTAACAGTGCTATGAATCTTGCTGCTTTACTATCACCAGTGAGACCTACATCATCTGGCATTTCCCACCATGTTCTTTGCTGTAGATCCTGCCTATGGCTTTTGTGTTAGCTCTTCTCCTTTGTCAAGAGAAGCAGTAAATAAGCTGGTAAATCTGTCCTCTGCATCATCAAATTGTAAAGTTACACTGCATCTGTACTTTCTTCTTCGTTTTGTTTTTTAATAATCTATTGGGTTTGTTTGTTCAAGTTAATGAAAATAGTATGTTATTGTTGTGTAGTTATGCCAAAACACTTCACCAGAAATTTCATAAATGTTTTTTGGTACATTGCCCGGTTTCATGTGGTTTCATTTTTTCCCTTCATATAGAAGAAAAGCACATGGAAGATAAAGATCTTAGGGTTAATACAGCTAGAAAAAGCCCTGGGAAGATGCCCTTAAACAGCAAAAAAGGAGTTAATGAAGAATCAAGTACAAATGAATTATTGTCTGGCTGGCTAACAGTAAAGCTTTAAGGCCTTAATCACAGCTTTTATTTGCAACGGTACACATTTATTCTCAGCAGGAGTCCAGCCAACTTTTGGGGGGACCATTTGTGTGAGAAAGCACGCATCACCACAGGGAGAGGTTTTGCCACCTATCATTTGCAGCTTCACAAAGTTTCAAAATTGTCCTTTGCTCAGAGTAGCATTTCTTTTGGGCTAATGAGTTTCCATACAGTTAAAAGGAGAGGGTCTTTGCCTCCAGGGATTTCACAGCTGAAGGTCAAAAAGCCCAAAGAGAATCAACCAAGGCTTGGGTTTTTTTTTTTTTTGTCCAAATCAGCGGGATGCTACAAAATAGCATTTCACTAGCCTCTCTCTTAGGATGTCTCTGACTTGTCCTGTTAGTACAGAGAGGCCATTTTCCCAGAATTCATCTATTATCTGTGCAAAAATGCTTCTTTTGGAGATGGCACCTGAGAAGTTCTAGAACTGTGAGAAAGGGAGTCGTAAAAAGACGAAGCCTAACGAACTGTAGTTTGTCCTGATACAGAGTGCAAAATTTGAGTGCAATAGACTTGGAGAAATATGTGTTAAAGGCTAGAATTTATCCCTCTGATGGTAACTATATCTAGTAATTTAATTTGAAAGCCTGGATTCTGATAAATCAGCTTTATATTCCATCTTTGCATCCTGTCTGTACACATTTACTGAAGTCCTGAGCTGTGGAACTTCCTGGATATGTTTAAGAAGCAAAATATTCCTCATTTCTGATTACTCTGGTGCTCATGTTAAATTCAATGGAAAGCGCTCTTTGATTTTATTCAAGTGGGATCAAGCTCTCAAACATAATTTAAGACCTCAGCCAGTTCCAATTGCAGCAACCAGGTCCAAAAACTAACAGCTAGACTTGCATATGCAGATTGCCAAATGGAAGGAAAACAGGCTGAAAGAAGCATAAATACAAAGGACACTGAAAACAATTTTATTGGAAATGAACACCAAGTCTGAATTAAAACCTGAACTGCTTTCAAATCAGTTTCAAAGATACAGAAAAGAAAGGCCTCCTTAGCCAGTATTATGTCCCTTACCTTCGATTAACTAACCTACTAATGATGTATAGTGGAGTCACATATTTTTCTCTGATGCATCTGCCAAACATCTATATGTGCAAGTGAATTCACAGATTCTGGATTGCTTTCAGAGGCAGGGATGTAGACATACAAGTTCTCAAATCAAAGTAACGTGACCCTCTTTGTGGCTAGATAATTTTTTTCCTTGTAGTTTCACATGCACTAATACAAATTTCCCCAAGACCAGCCACATCTGCATGGAGTTCTGTGAGAAGGCACACATGCTTTGATGAACCACATGATAAGGGCACAGTATTGGGCCACAGCCTTTCCCCTGCTCTAGGACACAGGCCTGAGTAGCAAATCTGGCAGATTTAAGATCAAGCAAACCAGCTGGATTTAACATTTAATTACCAGAAAATTGAGCTCAAAAGGAATGAGGTAAAGTAAAAGGAATAAAGAGTCTTACGTGCTGAGATGGTGGGTGGTGGTAAACTGCCCCATATCATTTCTTAGTCCTGCCCACCACAAGTTCCCACCTCGTCTCACCCAGTGCTCTTTTGCTCACCTTTTCAACCCCACCCCTCCAGCACTTTTCCATTTGCAGGTCTCCAACCCCTTTCACTCCTCTCCATCTGCAAGTGTTCCAGAACTCCTTGTGCCTGGTCCCCTATTGCCCATGCATGTCCCCTGTGTAAAGCCCTGCTAGCTTTTGGAGTGATATCCCATCCCTACCCTTAGACTTGTTCCATCCCCACCTCTGTCCACATCCACAACTGCTCTCCCATCCTGGCTATGTCAGCTCCATACCCTGATGGTTCCTGAAGAAACAGTGGTGTGTTAGGAACCTGGCCACAGGCTGCAGCCATGAAGAGCCTTCCAAAGCTGCACCATGAGGGTGCAAGGTGTGGCAGAGACATGCCTTTGCCTTGGATCAAAAACTGGGAAGATGTCATGGCTCTCCCAACATGCCAGATCCCAGTTTCATGGGGGAGGAACAAGAAGTAGGAGCCGGTTACAATTATTTGAGACTTCAGTCCACCATCAAAGAAGTATTAGTTGCTCATCAAACTCATAATAAATAATTAATAGTAATTTGTTACCAAACTTACAATTAATAAAACAATTTCTAGGACAGCTGTGGTTGGGAGAACCAAATATGGACCTATAAGTCTTTTTTGGAGCTACAGATTAGATTCAGTTCTGTGAATTTCCTCTCACACACAGAGACAAATTATTTACATGAACACAAGTCTGTCTTGTCTTCTTCCTCCCACATTTCTCCCCTCTTCCTCCACCAGTAGAGGTACAACAATAAAACAGATTTTCTTTTTCTGTCCTTGGAAAAATCCGCTTCTCATTACTAACTTCCCTTTTGAAATCTAAACTGAAAAATTATGTGCACTAGCATACCATATTCTGTTATTATTCTTGAAGCCAAGCTCCCCTTGGGTACCTATACAGCTTAAAAAAGCATTGACAGGACATACAGTTGGACAGAGGATTTCCAATGGAGCCACTGTCCAATGGACAATGACATGTTGGTAGAATGTGTTGGTTATGTCAGAATTTGTGCTGGGAGCCATTCTGGTAAGCAGTTGGGTGGCCAGAACCACAATATATATTCTATTATACCTTTCTTTTGTCTTTCAGACTTTTCCTTCCAATATGAAATAAAAAATAAATCAAATCTGGAAATAGTAATTTTTCTGTGGAGCAGGAATTCCTAAGCCTTAACCAAAGAAGAAACTATTTGTTTATTTTTCCATTTGGCTCTTCCTCTCTGTTTCTCTGGCTTCTCTCACTCAGCTACCCTTCCCATTCCCCCTTTTTGTTCCTTCTGCTAATTTTCCCCCTTTCAGTGTTCCATTTCTCAGCTGAACTGTTCTCTCACTTCTGGCTTTGCAATCTATTTCACAGCTGATCCTTTGCTGAGCATGAACTCAGTAACACCAGAGGTGAACTTGCACACTCGTGTCAACTCGGAGGATTAGGGTAGAGAGGTTACCCCTCTCTATGAAGTAAGTAAGGTTAATGTATAAACTTCCTCTCTCTCTGCTTTATAGTCTCCTCGGTTTTATTATCTTAACTTGCCATTTTGTTTTAAAACCCTGATCCATATCTAAACACAAGATCTAAAAATAACCTCATGTGAACTACCTGGCCACCACCACCACCACCACCACCGCCTCACCCTAGCCTAGCTCCCCTCTGAGTATTTGAGTTGCCGTTTGAAACAGGACTTTAAATTAGAAATTACTTCAGTGTTCAGTGCAGTACCTTCAATAATGGAGTTCGCTAATGGAGTTCCTGCCATAGGCACCTTTTTCCTCTCAGCCTGAGAAAAGTTTTACCTCCCTTATTAGTTTCACTAGCAGTAGCACAGGTTGTTTTAATATTCTATGCTGCCTGTAACATATTGCAGATGTACCTGTGTGAAATGGTCTCTCGTTATTGGAATGCAATAAAAAGAAAACTAGCTTCTCAAGAGGAAAGAAGGTAAAAGAAAAAAGTTAACCCAGTTTGGGCCTAAAATTGCTCAGATTTTTATACTAACATTAACATTTATAATACAGCTATTAAATTACACGTAGAAGCGCATTTAAAAGGGCTCTGGGCTAAATTCCATATTTTTTCCTTTACTCAGTCCCTATGTCTTCACTGCTGAAGCAGTAACAGAGCTTGCCTGATTAAGGCAGAAAAGCAACATTTCCAAAAGCATGGTAGTGATTCTAAGACCTCTTCCTTGAATTTCAGAAGCCTAAGGTTATGCTCGTGTCATGTCACACAGAACGATGAGCAGACACCTGACACAGCACAGAACACACCATTTCAGCAGCAGCAGGAGTCTGGGCATCTCCTCTGTGCTGTACCCCAGCCCAGGGCAGAGCATTTTAGCTCTGCTGCACCTTGTGGACCTGGCTGTAGCGTTCTGGACACTGGAGTTAGTGTCCCCACACATTTCTGCACTGGAGCTTGAGAGCACTGGTTTTCTGTGCACCGTGTTTTCTTGCATGGTGTAGATCTACGGTGAGTCAGTTTTTAAATGGGACCTAGTCTCCTAAGTTAACTGGAGATTTGCAAAGTGTCCATGAGAAACATGAAGGCCAAATGTTTTCCCTTGAAGGGAAGCCCTCATCTGGTATGGTTTTGACACACTGTGTCTTTTCTCATTTAGCATGCCATGTGTAAGGAGGTGAGCTATATCACATATATATATGCTATAAGCTATATCAAGCATATATTTGTTGTCCCTAAAGGGAAAGGGCCAAGTAATCCAACAGAATAATATCCATGCTGATCTAAAGTATGTTTAATGCAGCACAAAAGTGGAAACAGAAGCAAATGATGTGCCTGTGCACTTGTTCTGTGCATCCATGACCATCTCTAAAGGGCTTTTGGATCATCTGAGCTGACAGATGAACTCATTCTCTAATTCTAAATGCACCTCCAAATTGCTTGCATGAATGTGTAGATGTGTCCAGCAAGTAACTTGAAGCCAGTACAAGCGTTTTAATTTGTTTTAATTCACTGCCTCTGTGAAATGAGACCAAAGTAGAATGTCCCTCTATTCCTCAGAAGAGCACAGGATTGTGGCAGTGCATTTCTCAAGACAAGCTGCATTATTTCACACCAATTTACTCCAAGTTCTGAAACAGTTTTTTGCAAACACTGGTTTTCACCCAGGGTTTGTGTTTTCAAGTATAGTGTTTATAATGGATCCCTAATAATTTGAGTGCTTTATGACCATGATGGTGGAGCTAGAAATAGGAAATTTTTTTGGCATGGGAACCTCATCTATGATTTCAGTGGACTTTATGTACTAAAATGTAAGGGTTGATTGCAAATGTGTGGTTGTTGGTCCCATGCCAAAACAGAGCTCACTAAAAAATGAGTCCAAACCAATATAGCTGGGGATTCTGACTTAGGTTTGTGTAAATCCATGAGTCTGGTGATCTACAACTAGGGGAAAAAGCTGTAACCAGCCTTCTATATCTTGAGAGATGAACAGTGAGAAAGGATCAGTATTATTGTAGTGGAAAGGAAAGGAAACCATTGTGCAGCAGTTGTTTGCAGTGGGCTAGTTCATCAACATGGTTATTTGGCAAAGCTGTGTTGCCTTCAGGGCAGCTGCCCCATTTTATACCACTGGAATATCTGCTTGGTGTAATTTATCATTACTGTCAGGAGTCCCTGTAATTTCAATCTCACAGCACCCATGAAGACCAATGTGTTATGAACACCATAAGGGAATCATAAGGGAATCATAAGCCTCTTGGTAATCTTGGATAATCCCTGAAGCTATGAGTCACTAGAAGAAGAGGCCCTTCATGCATTGTTTGAACCCCTAATTACCCAACACATGTGGGTGAAAAGTGAGAGGCAACAGCAGGGCCAGCAGCAGCCAGAAACACCAGACAAGCAATTTTGAAGGGGACTTCCTTCCCATTAATATAAACAACCTTCTTTCCTTCCTAATAGTGCACCTGTTAGCAAATATATTCCTGTAGAGCTGCTCTCGTGCATCTGCTTATGACTTTGCAGAGGAAGTAGCTAATTGACATTAGGGGACTTTGAGGTGTTTCCTGACTATAAATGTGCAGTATTTAACACTGCTTTATAGAGCACAATGCACAAAACACTGCCAAAAACTCCAGAGCCCTGCTGAAAATGTGGAAGAAACAAAAGGTTACCATGTCCAGAACAGTGACCTAGGATTTAATCTGTTTCCAGGTAGAATTAATAGCAGTCTGGCATGCAGCCCAGTCTCTTTCTCTGCACAGAATGACTCCTGATGAGAGCTTTTTCTTCTCTGAGTGACTAATCGCATCTCTTTTCAAAGAAACGTGATCCCCTTGATCATTCCCTGTTCCTTGGAGTGGAAAAAATCGGATCTGTTGAAGAGAAATCTGAGAAACTGCAAGAACATTTTAGAAGCAGGGTGCAGGCAGTGGCGGCAGCAGGTCTCTCATTGTGCCAGGCTCAGCACATGCTGCGCAGCAGGAAGGGACTTTCAGCCCCTTGGCTGCCTGCAGCTTCAGATCACTTGTGATCACCTTGGGGTACACCACTCAGGCAGGGCTCATGCTCTAACGTGCAGCCTATGGATATTCAAATGGGCAAAGGCTTGCAATAACAATAAAGTCCTTCTTTGGGTGTTATTTTGCAATTCATTCAAAGGGGAACGTTTTTAGCCAAGTTTTTGGACGGAACAAGATTAATATTCTTGCTCACTGTGCAGTGTTTGTTCCCTATCTTTTGAATATTTTGGTTGATTTCAGTACTATTGAGGGCTTACATATCTTGGAGAACTCACAAAGGGAAAGAGAGAGAGATTTATGACTGCCTTGAGTGTGTAAAAAGCTGCAGCAGAACTCACGTCTCCATAAACACAGGAGCCAACCAATCCTGTGGTGCAAGCAAAAAGAAGCTCCGTTAGTTCAGATGCTCCTTTAATTTAAATATTGCTTCTGCTGCATTTTGAGTCAACTGCATGAGAGAGCTGAAGGAATTTTTCATAAGATGTGTGGGGCCTTAGATAGTAGCAATGGATAGGAGCATCAGTGGTGTTACTTCTGGTCATTGCTCAAGGCAAAAGTGGGCATTTGTACCTAAAGTGTAAAACTCCAGAGGGGAATGGGCTGCTGAAAGTTCAACCAGCAGGAAGATAGAGAGGGTTGAGACTCTGTATTTGCTACAAAGCTGTTGTTGGTTTCAAGGCATCTGTAAATCAGGTCTATTTGGTGTCTCAGATTAGCCAGAATTATTTGTGCCATGGCCAAAGAATTGCCTCTTTATATCTTCATGAGGCCAGTACTGGTTAATGGGATGGACTGTCAGAGTATGTTTCTGGGGGAAAGGTGAGATATAGGAACTACTTCATCCCTCAAAAGTATGTTCAAATTTGCCCCAGTGGTTCCAAAGCACAGATGGATGGTGAAAATCCTATGGATTTGGCTACATGCTTGTTACAGAAATTATTGCAGGAGAACACTCTCAAGCAACAGTCTGTTATATTTCTGGGAATATTTTTTTCATCTCACTATAGCTAGAGGTTTTGCTCCTTTTTTTTACTGTAAGTTTAGTTTGCCTAATCTGTTCCTCTCTGTCTTTTTTCCTTCTTTTAGGAAACTCATTTGTGAGCAACTTCAAAAATGGAAAATATTTTAAAACTATAAACAATTTCTTTTGTTTTCTTGTGGGGGTCTGTTAGCTGGCACTGGTCTAAAGAAGAAATCCCACAGCTCTCACAGCCAATTTGCTTTGGTTTTCTCCTTTGGTTTACTTCATAGTTACACAGGCCGGATGGGTGGAGATCAAATCAGTATCATTGCAATCCCTGCTATATCTGTCATGCCACAAGTCTGTCTGCTTTCCAGAAATGATTGGTGTTGATTTCAGCAGTTCTATCAGCTCATATACTGTGCTATTTGGTGCTTCTGTTGCCAAAACACACCTATGGCATCCGAATGCAGGAAGAAGAAGGTTACTTTTCCACAGCCTGTCTGTGTATCAAGAAAGCTCCAGCACATCTCTGAAAGTTGTGAAACAGCCTCTCCTTTTCTGTGTATAATTTTTCCATTTACTTAACAGCCCTGACTTCCTTTTCACCTGCTGGTATGACTGTCTCTGTGCAGAAGAAGCAGCCAAAATTCCACTTTTATTATTAAGAAAAAATCTCCCAAGCCCCAAATCCTTTGTTCTATTGAAGACACTGGAAGCAGCTCTGGGCTGACGGAAATAAGCAGCAATGTTGACATGTACTTCACAGGGTCTAAGCTTTCCTTCAGTAATACTATGCCAGAGTGTAGATCTTCAAAGAATTTTCTCACTAGAGAATTTCTCAACCTCTACTTTCTTACTCAGAGTCAAGCTGGGAATAGATGCTTCCTTGTTAATTTAAATGGTACTTGTCTAGATGCCTTAAATCAAGACAGTATTGCTTTTGTCACTGTACAATCTTGCATATGGGAATCCCCAGAAGAGGCAGACACTGGCACCACACAAAATAGGTAACAGAGAAGATTAAGATACTTTATGTGTCTTGCAGACAAGAAACCAGACCAGCTGCCTTGATCTCTAAAATGGGAAAAGACATTAATCAGAATGAAAAGAAACCCAAAACCCTGTTGTCTTCATTTGCTCATTCTAGCACTTGGCTTTTAAGCAGAGGTAAGTAAAACACTTCTGGGCATATTCAAACTATTCTGTTTTTCAAAGATTTAATTTATACCCACTTTTCATGAGAGAGAGACATGAACAATATGAAATAGATCAGGACAGGGAGCAAAATATACATGCAATGGGAATCTGCATTAGGAGAGTGAAGGTGGTCAAGAGTAAGAGAGGCACAGGCCAAGCACAGAAGAGTCAGACCCAAATTTAATGCTAATTTAAATAGCATATCAGTTCCATTCTGTTATGAATCCAAAACTCTGAAGGAATGGGTATTATGGAAGACTCATATAGTTTTGATCTTCAGGAACTGTGAATAAAAATAAAAACCAAGAGAATGGAAGAAAGAGGTCTATAACAAGCAATAAAAATTATAAAAAGTAATATGAACAAGAAATATCACCTAAGGTAACACTAGCATTGCAGGTTCATTCTACCATGTACTGTAGCACATCTGAGAGTGGCATTTGAAAGCAATACATGATTTTTACAGAAGAATAGGACTGATGTTAAGGATATAATTATTCATTCAAGGCTGTTGGTTGAATCAAAGCTGTACGTATAAAATATAAGTTGCTTTTAACCTAAGTTGGTTGGTTTAGTATTTGACCAGAGGAAATAAAGTTGTTGATCTGTAACTCTTCAGTTGCACTGCATTAAAGTGTGTTCAGAAGGCTTGATAAAGTATTTTTCATAGAACCTTTATTGTGTGGCTGATTTATGTGGCTACTTTGATGGTAAGAAAGTTTAATTAGTAATAGTTGCAGTTCTTGAAGAGAATTTTAACAAGGTGCCTCACATATGAAAAGCACAAAAGTCTCTTTGTTCTGAACAACCTCTAACAGGGTGTATAAGGAGACTTTTCCTCACTCCACTCATTCTAATAAATTAGTAAGCTGCTTTGAGCAAGTAAGCGGAACAAGATCACAATACCATCAAGCATCAAGTCTTGGCCCACTGAGTGAAAAGTTGTGCCATCACTAAATTGCTGCAAAAGACTTATACCAACATCAGTGTTGGGATTTCCTTCCTTATTTCAACAAAAGGGAGCCTCAGACTCCAGAGATCCTTTTCTAGCTGTCTCTACCTAGGTGTGCAAACCTAAGCTATTTCCCCTGTATATGCAGACAAATTGGTACACGTAGAGAGTGTGTTACCTCATCTAAACACAGGATCTTAGGAGAAGTTAATTCAATTGCTGTAATCAAATCTGCTGAAAACAATCTTCCATGCTTTTTGTTATGAAAAAAGTCCCAGGTGAGGCTGGTATAGCAATGTCCTGCTAATTCAGGCTGTGTACCCATCTGAAGAATGTAACTTTTAGCAGCAAATGACCAGAGGCTCAAAAGTGACAGGCAGGGCAACGTGGTATTCTCACGTTGGGAGGACTTATAGACAATTTCCTATGTTTATGGATAAAATTTCATATGTTCTTTAAGAAAGGCCCCCAGACAGAAAGCTGCATTTCCTGTATGGTCTCTAAGTGAAGCCTGATCAAATGACTTTTGATTATTTTAGCTATATCAGACAGACTATCTGACAGTGTCTCAAATCTTTCTCTGTGTGTAGAGATGGTGTCTCTCATGCATTTCATAAATGCTCTGAAAGCTGCTAACACTCTGGCAAGAGAGCAGTGGAATGTATGGCTCATGAAGGGAAAAAATAGGCTGAGCATTTATCAAACATCAGGATTTATGATAAGACTAGGAGAGGTCAAGAATATTATCTTCAATTCCTTCTTTTTGATGAAGCACTTTAAAATTCTGAGGTCTAAGGTCAGAGGACCTCAGTTTCAAGGGGGTAAGGAACTACAGTGAACAAAACCTCTCTGTACAGCATTGTGAACAAACTATCTCTCTAGCTCTGAGGAATCCAAGGAGAATTGTGCTAGAGAGTTAATTTAGTCTCCTAAGAATTGAAAAGAAGACGAATAGACA
Organism: Lichenostomus cassidix; assembly: GCF_008360975.1. Classification (NCBI taxonomy): domain Eukaryota; kingdom Metazoa; phylum Chordata; class Aves; order Passeriformes; family Meliphagidae; genus Lichenostomus; species Lichenostomus cassidix. The sequence continues at coordinate 34,585,204 of NC_139480.1, read as the reverse complement.
CAAGAGAGGGACTAAAATCAGAAACTATACAACACTTCTCCAGTGTCTAGAGTTAAACTGAATTTCTGAATGACTCTGAGATGCTTCAGAAGTTAGCTTTTGTGAATAATTCTCCTACTTGCCATAGGGATTCACTGTGAAACTTTTGTACATAGAATTGGGAAGTTATTTTGTGGCACTTTGTCTTCACCAAGTAAAGTTCAGTGATTCCTTACAACTCTCACATTTGACTCAAAGTAATAAGATGTTAATAACAACGATTGCCTACAGATGGGACAAAAGGGTGAGTTCTTAGGTTTACTTAGATTATATTGTCATATACAACCAAATCTTTGACAATTGCAACAGGTTAAAAAATATGTAAAAATTGGGTACAGAACAGACCACTCATTCCAAAGCCTGCAGACCCAATGGTTATACAAGCACAGGCTTGAAAGCAAAGAGGTATTTCTCACTGTGCCAATCTGTGCACTTTGAAAAAAATTTATTGCATAGACACAAGCTGGATTTTTTTTGTCTTGGATATATATTTTACTGCAAAAACAATGGGATTCAAGTGTGCTATTAAGAAAGCAAAAGCAAAACAAAACACATATATTTCTTCAGTGGCTTGAGAGAAAGAGCTGAATATGGCTTCTCCTATATGAAACATTTCAAAACCAGATGTGGGGCTTTTTAGTACTGCAGTGCTGCTAATGTCTAAAAACTCTCCAAGAGCCAGGAAGCAGACAGTGTCTCTTGTTCTGCAGCCGTGCTGCTGCAATATCAGTGCAGATACTGACTGAGATAAAGGTTTCTCATAATGCAAACAGTTATTGTCTCTTCCACTGAGAATCCCTCAGTCAGACTCTCTGGCACACCACAGGGCTGATGAAGAAGCATTAGAAAAATAAGCAGAGCGTGTGGGACGCTTCATTGTGGTGGACAGCACTGCAGCCTGGGTCTGTAATGAGCGATACGGACCTCTTGTGGTGGTCAAACCTCACTATGTTTCTGCTCATTAACTACTGTGTATTTCGCAAAAATTGGCTGGCATTTTATACATATATTATAACAATTATCACCTAATTGGTTTTAGAAATAAAAACATCTTTGTGGCTTTCTGTTCTTTCTCAAATATCTCAGTGTTTTTTAAAACAGTCTCTTGAACAAATTTCTATTTACATGTTTTATAAACCCTGCAATTTGTGGCTTCCTACAAATTTTTCCTTCAAAATGTAGCAAGTTAATCAGAGACCTGAAATTCTATTAACACAGGTCTTTTTAGTGCATATCTTGTCATGTGCACTTCCAAGTGTCCCAGGGAAATCTACTAATTGGGAGAAGTTAATAGCAGTCAGAACAGTTACAAGACAATCTGGGAAAACCAACAGCAATTATGCAACAAATAATGAATATATAAGAGTCAGTTGAATTCTTTTCTATTGCAGAAAATGTAGACTTAATTAAGAGTAGGGACCAATTAGTGCTATTCTGTGGGACAACGAGAAGTGTTAAGGTAAAGGGTAGATGGAACAACTAAATTATGCAGGCAAATCATTGGCAAAAGCTTGGAAAAACGCAAATATTAACTGAAAGCCATGATCTAACCCACCAGATGACTGCATGAGAATTAAACAGCAGCATGTGTACCATTACCAGTGAAAATATCTGATGGTGTTACTTGAATTTCACAAAATGAGTGACCTTTCACACTCACATAGATATACAGATACATATTACACCCTCTGTTGCGCGAAGGATCTTGCAGACTTGGCCTTATTTCAAAGAACAGTGGGTTTGGGCCATATCAGCATTTTATTAAGAAGTATTCTCGTAGTTCACTTGCAAAGACTTCCCCAGTGAGGATCTTCCATGGGAATCTGTGCTTCAGATCTTGGTGATACCTTCAGAATCTCTCTGGTATGTGTGACATGCATCCCACAGGATTCATAGTATTTTGAAATGGCCTTTTTAGTATTTTTCTCACCTGTTTGAAACATCCTGCCTATACCGTCTGCTGGCAGTTCCCAGCAGCTAGACATCAGTTGTGAGCAGCCATTCTCATGCACTCCCATGGTCTACCTGGAGCTGTACCTATCAGCCCACATAGTGTCCCTACAGCAGAGCAGAAGTATCTCTCTACTCTTCATTGCAGGTAGCTTTTCTTTGAGGAGATCCTGCTATGAGACCCTCTTGTGAGGCAGGTGCTCCTGATAGCAGTGCTTTTGGCCTCAGAAGCACAGTGGCTCCATGCTTCACATGCATTATCAAGCCGTTGGAAAAAACTTTACCAAATGTCTTGAGCTTTGGGGTGAACACAGCCATATTCAAGTCACCCTTGTGGAGAACTGCTAATGGTGGAGTCACATGGATGCTGTAAGGAGCACACCCTTACCCCTGAGGGTACCTGAGCATCTGAACAAGAAGTTTCCTTCCCAGCAATCCCATTTTATTATGAACTCCACAAAGTATTGTCCAACACTAAAGCCCTCATAGGCCTTGGAGTCACAAGAGCCTGTGGAAACCACCACCACCACCTTTAGAAAGCTTCTTCATTTAGTTGGTTATTCCTCATTTTTTTCTCTGAAGCCCACACTGGGAGAGAACATACAACTTCCCCAAATCTGCTCCTGCATTGCCGGACACTTCTGCAGTTTTGAACAGTTACACCAGGACAAGATGTTCAGCAATTCACTGGAGCCTGAACTAGCATGTACAAGCAGAAGAAAAGGAAACTCTACACGAAAGAAAATCTCTTGACAGAGCAATAAGAGACTTTGTGTAATATTCCATTTTTTCTTAACAAAGAGAACACACTAAGATGAAGAGCTACATTTTATAAGAAGGTAGTATCACTGGATTAAGGCAAATAGACTACTCTTTTCAAGGTGAACTCAGGATATAAACCAGACAGTAGCACTTGGTTATCTGCAGGCCTGTAATTATTCTAACTCTCCACTGGATGTCAATACTGTGTAATACAAATGTTGGCTCTGAATTCACTGCTTAGAGCAGAGCAAGCCCTCTTTTCAGGTGTGATTATTGTTTAAGAACATAATTAGGTAAGGAATGTAATTATGACAAGTGAACCTTACCTATTCAGAGGTAGGCAGAAGACAACATGTAATAGCAAAGGCACTGCTTTTTCTCTTCCCTGAAAAGTTAAGGTTGCAATTGTGCATAGATGATGCTTTCTGCCCTGAAATGCTTGTCAGAATTGGGAACTTGGTGTCTAAAATTTCTACTAAAGATAGATAAAGTATTCAAAATAAAACCAGTTCAACACTACTAGTTTTTAGAGATATGAGACACCTATAGAATTCAGGCACTTGAAACCTGGTGCACAATCATTTTCATCAAAAGAAATTTTCTAAAACCATCTGGGCAAAATTACTGATTGGCTTGAACAAGCCTTAGTTAAGCTCTGAAATTCCAAGACCTTCTATTCCTTTTGCTTCTGCCTAAAACTAATCCCTGGTGCAGAGTTTTCCTCTGCAAAGAGGCATGGTGGAAGCACTAAAGGAAGAGCCTACAGTAGCAAGACTGCAAAAGCAGGAGAGGCTATGGCATGAACATGAGGAGAGAGAAGGAATAAAAACTCCCTGTCCTGCAGGTATAGAGGTTTGGAAGATAACCTGTATTTACTCTGAAATTCCAGTGAACACTCCCAGGTAAAAATTCCATTAAATGAGCGGTGCAAGTGCGGGGGAGTTTAATAATCTCTATGATCCTCCTGCTGCAGCCAGCACAGATGAGAACATGATGCCCCTTTGTTATGGTCTGGTTCTTAAAATTATTCAATATGCCTCTGCCTTAATTAAGGTGCAAATGAGACTATATGTCAAAGTCAGTAGTATGGATTTTATTTAACAGTAAATGTGAGAGAGACACAGAGAGAAAGAGAGAGGGAAAGAGAGAAACAAAGAGAAAGAAAGAGAAAAGCGGAGGGGGGGAATGAGACACAGAAAGAGAGTGACAGAGACGGATTAAAGAAAATATCAGCACTCCATGGATCCGACCAGTGTCCTGTTGATCCTCTCCATCTGGTCTTCTTGCTGATGAGGGACCCACGAAAAACATAGGATCCAATGGATAAATATACATTCAGGCTCAGGTACCTGCCCCAGGGGGCATTCTTTTCCTTCAGCCTTATTTACTTCTCCCTAGACCTGAGATGATTGAACAATAGTGTCCCCTTTATCTTGTCTAGGTCGCAGAACTCACAGTCCAAAGGCATTTTCAGGGAGGGGTGGGCTTTGGTGGTCATAGCTTCTTTATACAGTTTTTGCTATAATGGGCAAAACTCCTTCATAATAATGTTTAAGGTATGAACCATTTCAGTCTCTGACACTCCTGAAGAGGAGAGGGAAACCTGTTTATCACAAAATATGAAACTTGAGTTAGCAGATAATAATTTTTAAATTAACAACTTTTTTCAGGTAACTGAAAGACAAGCAGTTTAATGTGGTACTTTTGGCAAAGTAGGGGTGTTTGGGTGGTTTTATTCTTCCTCCCCCCCCCAAATATATTTCAAATTGGCACAAACAAAATGTAGAGAACAAAATGAACAGAAATGGGGTTTCAATGATTGAGCTCCCAAAGCTGAGCTGATGCCAGCAGCACCCCATGCTTCTGTGATTATGCCTAACGATGTCTGTGGTATTTAACTTTCATAAGGATTTAATATTTGACACCGTGACAAGATTTTTTCCAAGCATGCATGGAGTGTTTTTTGTACTTTTTATTTGGCATATTTATTCAAAATGTACTATATTTAAGATTGCTGTAATCACATACATGCATTGGCTACTGGCCACAATGTTCAAGCTATTAATCATACCACAGAATCTATGGCAGATGTAAAAATTAAGTTTTATTTATCAAAGTTACTCATTGGAAATGTCAGCCTAAGAAATTTACTCCTTAGGTTTTTGACTATTCTTACATACATCTGGCACTGGTTTCAAGGTTTTACAAAGGTGTAAATCATATTTTTGCTCAGTCCAGACAGTGTTGGCACAAAACTAAAATTATATTTCCAGAAATGCAAACCCTTTTGTTTGGATGGCCTTTATTTTTCTGCCAAATTATGCCACCAGTGCTGTTTCTTTAGTCTAATGCTATTTTCCGTTATAATCCCATCTTTTAAGAAACAAACCAAAGCCTCTATCCTTGCACACGTTTCAGTCTCATAGATATAACTACCTTTCAACTGAGTTGGGAAAGTGATCTCCAGTGACAGGCTTGGAGGATTCTGGTTACTTTTTCCATAAATAGCTAGATGAAAAGCCAATAACCTGATAGGGAAAAACAGGTTCAGGAGAAAGATTGCTTCTGTGGTATGACCCACAAAAGCTCAGGCTCTGAAAACCTTAGCAGTATATGAGTTTATTAACAAAAGACAATGCCTTTGAAAATAACTAGCATATGTTTAAGCTCACAGGCCCCAAATGATTGTGATGCTGTTTCTGTTGTTTGCTACAATGGGGAAAACCTACAACCAAAAGTCTCTCAAGTTTTCAATTAAAAAGAACAAATTAGGTACAATAATACAGAAACAAAGAAAAAAAAACCCAAACACTTACTACCAAGGCTAGCAGTATGGGACAGAAATACACCCACAATATGAGTGTACAAAGTGCTGCAGATTTGTTCCTGTTTTAGCTTTTTTTTCCGTTGCAAATGCTTTTTGTTTTACAAGCATTCCTTTTATATATATATGATATATTAAAGTGCACAAAGAAATTTAATTCCAATTGTCTTCTGCTTGGACTAATATATGTTAATATCTGGGGTCTTTTTTATTCACCTTCACTTTCCAAACACTGTTGTAATAAGTCTTTTTGTATTAGTATCACAGATGTATTATAGCACATTGTCATTCAAAAATCAGTCCTTGAGTACCTTACTAATGAGCCCAAATGAAGAAAGTACCTGAAGGACAGTATGTAAGAGTGTAATGGACGGCAGTGGAGGGCATGTCAGCACAGAACAGAATCCTCTACTATGATGCAGAGAAGGAAGTGTTTGGGCTTCCTCCACCCAGGCCTACCTGTTGCAAAACCCTGACAGAAACTGCCATGCTGATTTGAGGCATATTGGTATAAATTCAATAGTTTCAATAGGCTACTTCAGGCATTATTGTTAATATCACAGCTGTTATGAGGGAAAAGATAAGCAATAGCTACCAGGTTCTTTCTGTGACCTGAAACAGGGTGATACAAATTCAACACATTTATTATTTATTTGTTCCTAAACACTCCTCTCAGGGCTTTTTTTTTTTGGTAAGTTTTCCTACATTCCTTCTAGTTCAATGTCTTGTTGTTTGCCAGCATCCTACTTGTACTCAAAATGAGTAAGATTTGTTTTCCAGAATGTCAGCATTTCCAGGTGTCAATTTTCATCCCTTTTCAGATGTAGACGTGCCAGCAGAGGGTTGGCTCTCTTTTTCTGGCTCCACTGTGCATTAAGTTCAACATTTCCTCAAAAAGGTTTGTGTTTCAGAACAACTAATTTAAAAAAAATTCAACAACAAAAAAAAGAAATCCAACAAAAATCCCAACAAACTCACTGAAGCCCCAAAACAAGACTGTTAAAGGAAGAAAAAGTTCTCAACTGCAGTTTGAAAGTTCTTCAAGAGGAGGAAGGCAAAGGGCCGAGAGAACATACAGTTCTCATCCATGCCCCTTCTCCATGCCAACATATCTCTTCCTTCCAACTTCTGATCACAAATTAGTAGTTTAGAAACTCACCCTGTAGTGTTTTGGACTATTATTCTGGGTCTGCTTTCACCTAAATAACAACAATCTGGCAGTGTCTCAGATCAGATTCGTGTGATGAACTGTATATAATAACCAGTTCAAGGATTGTCAGGGGAAGGGTTAACACTCCTGCCCTGAGCAGAAGGACTGCAGCTGCACGCTGTAAACTCTGCACAAAGACTGTCAGAGAGGAAGGGCTGGGTCAGCTGTAAGGAATTAAGCAAATCCCCCTACTACAAGAAGGGGGAAGAGTGGAATTAAGAAATCCTTTTCTGCTCTTGTCTTTGGTTTGTAGTAAAATAGATAACTGGGAACATTTGAAGCTTACTTTGACCCTTAACCTCTACACAATTTTTCCTTATGGAGGGCTTTGCTCCTTGATCTCACACAACCTGAGTAATTAATCTTCCATCCCAGTAATGTCCGAGGTTTGCACAAGGTGTGTGGAAAACAGATCACGTGAACCTGCAAACTCACTTGCCATTTGTCTGGAAATCTGTATCCCGGCTCCCAATCCAATGTTACGTCCCTAAAGGAAAAGTGGAAGGTTTACTCTATGCTGAAATTCTCCCTGCACAAATCCTTCTTCAAGGGCATGATTGAATTAAAGTAGCATGATGGTGTCTTATTTTCCCCAAAGTGTTAAAAGCCTACTTCAGTGCAAACAGAATGTCCAAAGTGCAGTTCTCTGAAAGGTTTATCACAGGGATATTAAAAAATGGCAGATCTTCCTGCTACAGAAAGTCATGGGGCAGCTGGGAACAAAATACGTGTCACAGGATGTTAGAGATGGAAAGAAAAATAACAAGAGCTGGTTGATTTTGTGTATCCAAAGGCTCTTTTGCGGAGAGGAGGAATGTAAAATGCTGGAGCCTTTTGCAGAGAGCAGGCTTTCACAAAAAGCTGTGTTTGAGGATGCTATTACAGCCTGGGACCATGGTAATGGTGTAGTCCAGACTTCTCATGATGGGTGGGGAAGGCCACATTCTGCTCTGTTGTTACTTTCTGCTTTTTTAGTTTCTTAGAGTTTGTTGGAGTGCCAGGGGTTATCAGGCTTTGGGCTTTTTGTTTGCTCCTCTGTAGTTTTGGCTTAAGAAATAATTTTCCTCTGTGTATCCATGTGAATTAGCTTATGTACATATAAAACCAATATATATATATGGATCTAAATATATGAACATACATACAACTGAAAACTTGGTTAAGAATAAAACTGTTTATATACTGAATTGTGCAAAAGCAGAGCCACATGCTTGTGTCTGAAATCAATGAGCCTTTTTCCAGCAATAGCAGATGAGTGGGTATGTTTTGACAGCTGAAGAGTACAGACTGGCTCTTTGTTCTGAGCCCAAATCCAGGCACTTGCTGTTTGTCAGAAGGCTGCTTCACCTCTGGTGTCTTTGGAGGAACTGCCGAAGGAAGCAGCAAATTACCTGAACCTTTGCTCCTGCCTTCTCTGACTTGTGTGAGCCCATGCTTTGTGAACTTGTTTGCTCTGTAACCATTGCTGCACTGCATGTCACTGAAGCTGCTGTCCACCTGCAAGATTTACAGCAAGATTTGACTGTAGGTGCTATAGGCAATGGAAAAAGCAGATTTTTTTCTGTCTTCTTTCCTTTTTTTTTTTTTTTTTTTTTTTGTGTGTGGTAAGACTTCATTTATGAAAACATTTTTCAAAACTATTAGATCTCTCCCGCTGTTATTTGATTTGTTGGGTGGAAGGAGGGGGATGTGGAAGGAAAAAACCTATTGTAGAATGTTTTTCAATAAAACTGTGACAACTAAGAATCCAGACCAAAAAACACTTACACATGTGCTTAGATTTAAATCTGTGCTAGACCCATGGGACCTATATTTGTATTTGATTAATGACAATTATTTGAAGAAAGATGGACTGGGTGGGATCAACTGAAAAAATACATAGTTATAAAAATGTGTGCTTACTGTAAACTATTTTATACTATGTCAGTTCTGTTTTATTCTTTTATCTTGCATATTTGGCACACATTTTTAGGTTTCTAGCATAAGGAAAAGTTTGCACTGTCAAATTCTGTTTAGTTCTAACAGAAGTGTATAACTAAGTCCCCATTTGCCAACAGAAGTGCAAGCAGAAACCCTATTAGCAGTAGGGAATTTTGTTGCAGAAGTGGGACCTTAATTTGAATGAGCTCCAGGGGTTAATGTCTCGTTCTTCCTTTCTCTGGTGAGTTCAGTAGTCTAGTCCTACTTGTGTAGTTATGAGATTTAGTTTGTAGTAGGATAGCAGGAGTACTTTATTAGCAATTCCCTTAATCCTCAGATGTATTTTATCTTGTCTGTACACAAACCTGGCAGTCTGCAACCAAGCATTCGAGAGCAGAGTTAGAAAGCCATTTTACCACTTTAAATCTGCTCTGAGGAAACCAACTGTCCCAAGTGATCTGTAAGGACTACCTCACTGCATTTTAGAGACAGGACACAGAAAGTGTCAAGTCAAGTCACATGATAAAGGTGCCACCACTCGAGTTCCTTTGTGAAGCTGGCACTTGGCTATACCTCTGCAACCAAAATTTCTGGAAGATTAATATATCTTGGGTCTAAACTGCTGCTCCAACCTCAGCCTGAAAACCTCTTTCTCTCTGAACTCCTTGATATTGCTGTGCATTTTTTAAACAACTGCAGATCTCTACTCCTGAGAGACCTGCAGCCTCACATTGGGTGAAGACTTGTGAACACAAACACAGTTTTGTGCATGTCATTGGAATCTACCTGCATAAAAGGTGGCCTGTAGACAGAAGATGGTTATTGCTGTGCAGTGAGGGTTTTACATCTAAACCTCATTAGCTCTATGGCTGAGACAGATTTTACCTTCTGCTTCGTAGTAATGCCTAAATAGAAAGCACCAAGACTGAGGTAAAACATCTACACAAGACTTAGCCATTCATATTGCTCCATTCTCATCAGAGGTTCATATTCTACATGTGTTGATTTTCTTCTGAACTGACTAAGAGAGATGGTACAACCTACATCAGGTCGAGTGAGGCTCATGGGTGAACTCAAGTCAACAGAAATGCTGTATCTATCTCTAGTGCATGAGATTGTTAGAGAAGAAAGTTTATCCACAACTCATACTGTAAATTCAGTGTATATAACAATAGATGCAACAAACCCCAGACTTGCAGTAAAAAGCTTTTGCAGGCTGCCCCTTGGGACTTCAGGTCAAGAGTTCCCAGTCTCTCTTCCTTTTGCTCCCACTGTGGAACAATTTCTACTGCACAAGTACAGCGCTGGGACTACTGCTGGACCAAGAGAGAGGTTTGCCTTCCTAGAGCCTGTAATTCTGGGCAATAATCACACACAAATATCCTCCAGAGACATTTTGACAAACTGCTGGGAAGGCACAGGAGCCATGGAGTCATTTAGCAGAAATTGCTGTGTTTGACATGTCTGCGGGGTTATTGAAGTACAGTGGGGTTTCAGATTTTGTTTTCAATCAAAGTGTTTTACATCACTTTAGAGACTCTAAAGTAAATAAACTGAACAGTGCTTGAGTAGCCTAATGTAGTTGCAATTATGCCAGTTATTTAGAAATATTCTCATTTTCAACAATGTATTTCAGTGCCAAACAGGGAAGGATAATCTAGCACTGTAGCATGGATACATAGTTCCAATATATAAACTATTAATTCTAATGAACCAAGTGCGTGTATAGTTATGGCAAATTAAATTGTACATAAATTATCAAGTGAAAGTAATTATTGGGACCTATTGACTGAAAAACTTCTACAGTAGGCTATGATGACAAGCTATAGAAAATTAGATGTTTGACTTTTAAACATCATCTTGTCATTTTCTGGCTTTTGGACCTGCAAATCTTCATGCTTAGTGAGTAGAACCTGGGCTAGAGCAATGGTCTGAGCCCCAGACCTCCCTTATTTTAGGTGACTACTCTGAGAGCTAGGTTTTTGGCTATTTGGTGGAGGACTTCTGTCCATAGTTTTGAGCAGAAATTTCATTCTTGGGTAGAAAACACTTTCCCAATCACTGTTTCAATGAATCTGGCACATACTGTGAAAAACTTTATTTTGAGTGAGTCAGCACTTTCCAAGTAAAATCCACTTTGTCAGAAAACTGGCTACTAGCTTTCATCCTGTGCTAGCTGCACAAATCCCCTGTAAGGGAAAAAAACCAGCTGAATAGGATGTTCCAGCTGCAGGAGCTGAAGTTTGGCAGGTGACATAACTGGTGTTTTCCATTCCTTCCCACAGATCCATCTGAACAAGTGCTGTGTCCTTCCTGTGTTTTCCCAGCCAGCAGCCTGATCTCTGCTTCATATGTGGTGATTGAGAGAAGAGACCTCCGACAGCACTGATGTTTGGTTAAGGGCAGGACACACAAGGGTGTGCTGAGAGTGGTGAAATGGGGGATAATCCTGCACAACAAATTAGGAATGAATTTAATATGGGATTGTGCTGTTGTTAAAGCAATGAGTTCTACAGAGTAATAAGTATCACAGGTGAGATCAGGGTCTTACCAACCTGGGGCATATAGCCTCTGTTGTTCTCCAGTATAGGTGTTCTGGTTTTATTTAATTTTGTTGGGTTTTTTTCCATAAGTAAAATAAAATAAAATAAAGTATGAAATAAAAAGTTACGTATTTATATGTGTAACTCAATGCAAATGCTAACAAAAGGGAATAAAAAAACCATGAAAAGGACAATTGCATGTGACCAACTGAAACTTGTTAACAGATTTTAAAGTACACAACTTAGGAAAGGCATTTATTGAAGGAAGAGGGGGAAAAATATTTAAACTTATGAATAGTTAAGCAATGCCATCAGAGGGAGTAACTGCTTATGGAGCTTGTGAGTGGGAATAATAAGGAGAGAACTGAAAATTAAAGAAGATAAAATTCACACCAAGAAATATCAGAAACATGACAGAGCTGAGCAACTTGCCTCATATACATGGAAATCAGGAAAAATGAGACTATATAAAACCTGAGAAGGCCAGGTCTTGTTGTTGTTTTTGTTTGTTTGTTTGGGTTTTGGGTGGTTTTTTTTTGTTGTTGTTTGTTTGTTTTTCTCTTAAGATGATGACAAAGACAGATGATGACAATACTTTCCATCGGAGCTGATATGTGCTGTCCCAAAGGGTTTACTACAGCTCAGCTCTGGGAGTGGAAAGTATCTCCCAGCAGTGGGGCTGAAGAAGAAAGGGAAAAGGCCTGAGTTGCAGGAAGGTGGTGTTGTGTAATCTTCCCTCTTTCTGCTCTCCTCTCCCTCCAAAAGGAGGATTAAACATCCACCACACACACACACACACACACAAAAAAAAAAAAATCCTGTAATTTGAACAATTTCTTAGTTCAAGACTTTTCATGTACAACCTAGAAGTTGGGTTGAATTGGGCTACAGTCCACAAGCTACTCTGCCTCATTCTGAGTGGTATGAAAGATGAGGATCAGGAGTTGGTATTTATAACCTTTTAATAAATTATTCTAATCAAGAATAGGCTGATATCAATGTATATATATTCTTTTTTTTATAATCAGTCTTGACAACCACTTACCTAATCAGTTTAGATGAGAAATGCAATGTGGTTATTTTATCCTACTGCCTTCATTCATAAATATTTTTCCTTAATCAGGGTGGAAAGTTCAACTGACAACACATTTCCAACAGTAATCACACATTCTCCTCATGTCACAAGGCCCCTTTAATTTCATCAGAGAAGAGCACTAAATACTGAATTTTTAGCTATGAGTGAGAGAAATATTTATATTGCAGATAAGTGTGAATTTTCATGGAGTCTCATGGCAAGAATATTTCAGCAGAATGACCCCGCTGTGCACATTCAGGGAATATATAATGGGATACTACATAAATGAGTGGGAAAAAAGTCATCACAGCACTTTGAAAGGGAAATAATAGAATTTTATTACCCATTTGGGCAGCATGAAGCAACACCATTTCTAGTCTGACTCTTTAGTGTTGGTAACAAGTTTCTCTTAGTTTAATAAAAATATAATTATCTTTTACTTAAGCTCGACTCTAAGTCATGGTTAGAACTGGGCAGAAGAAGGAAATTCCATTTATGTAGTACTTCGCCATTTCAAATTAGACTACTCCAATTTGGCAATGAAAACAAAATAAATGGGAACTTGCTCCAAGAGTGGAATGGAGGGTTGGCCAAAAAGTTGTGAAGCTATTGTTGGACCCACCTGGTTGAAGGTTGAGGAGCCAAAGCAGAAGGCTGCAGAAAAGATTAAGTTCTTCTCCTGTAACCACCTTTGTTTTGCCAGCCTGTGCTCAGCTTTCTGTATATGTTTAAGCACCACTGACTTTAGTGGGATTAAGCTCATGTTTAAGTTGAATCCAAGAAAGTCCATCAATCCTCTCCTGTGAATGAGGCAGTGGATGGCTGGCAGCCAACACAGCTGTTACTGGTGGTGTTCCCCAAGCATGCACAAGGACGTGCTAGGCCTGCCAACTCAGAAAAACATGGGTTCCTTCTGCTTGAAAAGGTTCAGTTGGAGTTTGGAAACTCCACCTCACCATTGCACACTCTTACAAAACAGGACTGATGCACTGATACTGTGCACTAAACGAGGGAGCTACTTCTGAATGTGGAACCAGCACATAACCTGGTTATAGATAATGAAGGTTGTTAAGGAGGAAGCTCAGAGTTTGTGATGTCCTGTCCCTGTATTTCTCAGCATTTGAAGACGTATCAATTGTATATCAGGTGTTTACATTAGAAAGAGGAAAGAAGAGATGGTATCTCAGTATGACCTTTCCCCATCTTTCATCAACACTGAGCAAATTACCTCTTTAATCAGCTCAGTCTGAGCTGGCTGGAGGCCTGGGAACCAAAGCTTTCACTGGCAGCTCAACAGCCACTACTTCACTAATGTTGGCTGAGTCAAACTCATTTTTATTAGCACCACTCTATTGCATAACATAGACAGCAGGAGGACATTTCAAAAACAACAACAAAAATATTTCAAAGACGTATGATCTGCTGAAGGTAACAAAATACACTTTATAGATAAACTATGAACACAAGGAGATTTGAAATGTCTTTAGGCTGAGGCATAATACACCTAGTCTTGCATAGTTGCTACTTCTTCATCCGAGTTTAATAAGGTGACCAAGAAGCAAATGTGGTTTTGTTTATATATTAAAGTCACAATATGCATCAGGTCATGAAAATTCTGTGTTTACAATCATAATGGCCAGGAATTTACTTTGATTCAATGTCAGAATATGATATACTTTAAAAACTGCTAAAAGAATGTTATGAAATTAAAGAATGAAAAAAAAAGCTGAATACTAAATAAAAATTAAATCTGCATAAATTCTGGTCAATCTTTATGAATTACAAAGCCGTATGAGCCCCCTAAAAGATGGATAAATATTTCCAACCCTTAACTTCCTTAATTATAAAAGCACAAGGTATTTAGCAGACCAATTAAAAATACAGTTTGGACTAACTACATCTATTCACAGATTTCTGCTGACAAATATTGTTGTTCAAAACTAAAGAAAAACAAAACAGAGGATTTTTACAAGACAGTATACTGTATTTTCTATTTCTTGTACTGCATTTCTGTATTATTATTATTATTATTTGCATCTGTATTTGAAAAACTAATCCTCAAAATCCTGAAAAATACTTTTTAATTTATTTCAGTGAGCAAACTAAGGAATCTGATTTCCATGACAGATTTTAAATTTGCTGCTGGAATTGTTTTAGATGAAAAGCTGGAGTTTGTGTTGAATTTAATTATTGACAAAAAGTGAAAGAGAAAAATGTGAACTTTTCCATGATAAAACATGTAGAAATTGAATGGTATGGGGAGTGTTGATCAAAACCAGAGGACATCAGTTAAAATAAGATAAGACAGTGGATTAGGAAAAAAGTAGTGTGACTTACCACTTCTCCTGACTATGTCTGGTTCCCCCAGCTGAGCTGTCTTCTGGCCTTGTACTGCAGCCAGGAAGGCTTGTAAGATGGTGGACTATCCTGCATCCTGGGAGATGTAGTCTCAGATATAGAGAAGGTGAAATCACACAGCTTACAAATAGTTAAAAAGGATGAACAACCTGGCATGAACATATACATAAATAATATTACATAGGGTTTTTTGGGGGGGTTTGTTGGTTTTTAAAGAAATGTTGTCTTGTAAATTGAGCAATTCGGTCAATACAAAGCCCTAAGCAGTTCAGTACTGTCACTGCTTTCTTGGGCATATCCCTCATGCAAACTTTGAGTGTATTAAGTGTTACTGCTAAAGAATTCATATTTAATCAGATTCCTATGCAGACAGTCTATAAACTCTCAGTATAGCATCACCTTACATGCATAGCCCCTTGATCTAATCTGTTTCCCAAAAAATCTACACAGTTCTTTAACAGCCAGAGTTGTGAAAGCCCAGTTTCCAATCACTGTAATGTTGCAGCTAACTAAATGTTTTAATGAGTTACATGAAACAAAAGCTTATACTTTATTACATACTGGGGAATTCGTATTGACTATTAGCACTCACAATAAAATTATCTTTTTTCCTGTATCTGGCAATATATCCTGGTATTTTTTGAAATCTTTAATCTTAATATCAGATTAGGTTAAAACTGGCTTGAACACTACAGGAAAGGAAATGAAGAAGACTGCATGAACCTGGGAATCATGCCTCCTTAAGAAGCCAGCTAAGGAGAGGTAAATTTTGTATTGGTATGGTAGAGTTTTGTGGTGGAATAATTTGAATCCCATATTCTCACTTTCTTTTTCACCTTGTAAAATAGTCAGTTGTCATCCCATTTTACTAGACCTTTTTGGAAGGAAAAGACAGAGATACACAACATGAAAATACCAAGCCTGCCTCTGTCAAAAATGCAAATGATTTGTAGTGCTGTGAACTCCTGTGCAGCTAAGGTTAAAAGTGAATTAAGACCTGGAAGTATGACTGTATTTTAGTGCTGAGACATCAGGTGTGCATACTTGCCTGGCTGAAAGAGCCCTCAATTTTGGCTGGGCTTGCTGACCACAAATCTGAAGTAAGGAAAGGCAGAGGGAAGGGTTGGCATCCCAAAGTCCTTTTGCTTGTAAAAGCCCCAAATATTCTGTGTGCCCTGAAATGTTGACGCCTGTCTGACTGAAACTACTAACCTGGTGTGACTGATTTTTGACATGGACAACCACATGCAGAATGGGAGGCCAAACCTCTGAGGGGCAGTTTATTCTGCTCTCTGCAGCTATATTTGCTTCAAAGTTTCAATTAGTGCTTTTCTTCCATGGTGGTGATTTCATTGAATACAAAAAAAATTTGTAAAACATATCGGTATTCTGTGAAAATGTGATGAATGAGCTTCTCAGGTTCAGGAGTTTCACTGGGGAGAGAAAAGCATCTACCCCTGTGGAGAGCAAAGTTCAGCTATTTTTCAGCCTAGGGAAAGTAACCAATCTGTAGGTTACAGACAATATTCCAGCTTGTCTTCTGGGTTAGGTTTCTTTCCTTCCTCCTAATTTAAAAGAAGGTAGTGGTTTTGTTCCTGTTAGAACAGGCTTTGAAACCTCAGTGTGTTTCATGAGCTGGAATTACTGTTTTTTAGCCAGCCCTTTGGTTTTTACTATGCCCAAGGGTAGTTATTGTGGTACTGTTTGATAGGTTTCTGGTAAACCCCCAGGAAAGTCTATCAGGGAGGAGATAAAAGCAGCTGCAGAGACAGTAATGCTCTCCTTGTTTTAATATTGTGTTCAGAGCTAGAAGATTGAGATAGCAGTTATGATATTTATTCTGACCTTAGGAAATGGAGAAAAATATATAGTTAAGCAGACCAGGAAAACAGAAGATATCTATTTATCTAATAAAGTAAATAAAGGGATATAATAATACAATATTTTGAGGTTTTTCTCTGTCAGTGTATGGTCAGCAGGGCTGGCTGATAAATCTTTAGTACTAATTTACAGGCCAAATAAATAGAAGAGGCCTAGAAAAAAGGTGAAGGGTTCACTGAAGATCTGTCTGGAACTTGCCAAACCCCAGTGACTTGAATAGTACCACTGAGCTTAAGGAGAGGCCCAAGGGAGTTGACATCTGCCTACAAAGTAGTTTTGCATATACCACAGATCTGTCCTGTGGTCAGTGACTGAGCTTGTCACACCAAATACAGGCAACTGCTCACCACAAATAAGCATCCAAAACTCTACATCCATTTAAACTGACTGCATGGATGTTGCTCATTCCACTGAGTAGCAGAACTTTATGGTTTGTGATAGGGATGCTACTGCATGTCCTGTTTCCATCAACAGTCATTAATCCAAGTGCCAGCCAGGACCTGGGTTGCACACAGTCTATTTGTCCATATGAGCTGGAAAAAAAATGAGTACTCTCTTGGCAGAAGAATTATTTAGGAAGAATTTTAAATCTTTTAGTGAAGTTTGAGCTAGTCATCTTCATTTTATGTGAACAAGCATTGGGCAAAAAGGGAAAGGAACAGTAAGCAGGACTGCAGTCATGAAATATACGATGTTGGGAGCTTCCTCCTTAAAACAGAATTATCATTTAAACTATTTCTATTATCTATTTCTAGCCTACAACAGAGGTGCTACAGCATGCTGATGTTGCTTGTTTTACCAGCATCCTTTTTGAAACTATTGAAATTCTCTCTCTCCCCCCCCACTCCCACCTTGAAGTAAGAGCTGGTCCTGTTTCATTTAAACTAAACTAAAATATTTTGCATTATCTTTGCTAAATGGGACAGAGGCTGCAAATAGCAGTAGCACCATTCAGTCATGGGGCAGTTAAGATGAATAAGATGGTAATATTTTAATTTTTAAAAAAAGTAATAAATTGCCTTTTTGCTTGGTGACCCTTTTTAAAAATCTTCACTAGCCATATTAAATATACCTTCTTTAACTAGATTACTCCCAGTTGAGTGACTTAGGCTGCTAGAAAAGCATTTGCTTTCTCTGACTGAATTTTCAAATGTTAAAAAACTAAATTATATGTTTATATATAGAAAAAACTTTGAATCTCAGCATGTTTCATCACATGCTGGATTCTTTTAGCTACACAGTCTACACACAGTGAAATTTAAGTCCTTCAAAAGTTTGTGCATTATCCCAAATATAATTACAGAGAAAAACTGTTTATGCCTTTGGTATTTTTCCCATAAATGGGAAAAGTAGAAAATATAAATTTAACCACAAAGTATTTAATTTCTACTATTGTCTCCTGTGATCTCTTTGGAGAGATATTTTTGGAAAATTGAGGTCTGAGCAGTATTTTAGCACAAGATTTCTTTCTGTGGATGAAAAGCATTGTTAAAGTGCAATAATTTTTAATTATATGATAACCAGAATTTGTAATGTTTGTTGGAGATTTATATGTGTGTGTATATACATCTGTAGGTGGAAGAGAAGTTTTTGTTCCTAAATTTTGGACTATCTGATTTGAAAATACCTAAATATCTGCAATCTGGAGTCTATACCAATAGTCTAAATGGTTCATCTACTCTCCCACCATAGCTGATAAAAAGGGCAAATCTCCTGAAGGCAGCTTATTCCACCTCAGAGACATCTGTTTTAGGATGGCATGAGTTACTGTTCAGAAATAGTTCTCCTCTGATCAAGGAAGGAGTCTGTGTGATGGTCTTAAATTCAGTATCTAAAATCAGGAGAGCTGAGTCTTACTCACAGATAATATGCTACAATATGCCTAACAGGGATAGGTTTTGTCCTGCCAAACATCAGATGCTGGCCACCCACATCTGCAAACATCCATGGAGGGCTCCCAGTCTCAGGTTCCATTCCTTCATTCTGCAGTGGTCACTCCAAACAGGTTGGAGAAGTTACCTAATTCCATAAACCCGTGCAGGTAACTTTTTCTGGAATACACTGCACAAGCTTCCATAAAGGTTGTGAACTCTCTGTGGAATCATAGAATCACAGAAGAGTTTGGACTGGAAAAGGCCTTAAAGATATGAAGTTCCAATCCCCTGTTATGGGCAGGGACACTTTTCACTTGACCGGGTTTCTCAAAGTCCCATCTAACCTGGCCTTCCATTCCTGGGATTTTTCAAGAGAAAGCCAGCATTGATCTGATCTAGTGCTGCTGCCAGTCCTGAACTAGATAGTTATCCCCTGCAGAGAACTTCCAGCCTATATTTCTGCATTGAGTTGGGTTGGTTTTTTCCTGCTGGTGACAAAACAAGCCGAGGTATTGAGCTTTGACACAGGTATAGATGATTAGGTGAGATGAATACAAACCCTGGTCTGGGGCTGGTTCTCTAAAAAAAGGGGGGATTTATAATTTATCTTTATACCTTTAATTATAATTTAAGCCTCTCACCAAATACTATTTTCTTTAATTTCATTTGTTTCCCTATAAATTAAATTCTCATTGGAAACAGGAACATTTCAGACAAATCTCCCCCTGCCCCAAATATTTTTTAACAAGTAAAACACTGAGTGTGATCTTACTGGATAGGAATAAGAGTTTGGAATTTGTTCAGGGATAATGAAAGCATCCAGAAGAGAAGATGGAGACTAATAAAGTTTTAAAGGAATACTATGGCAATAGAACCCTTGTCTGCAATAGAAGAGAGCATCAATGACAGTGACAACATTGGTGCAGATCACTGCAGTAGTGTTATTATTATTTTTGGAGCATTGCACATTATCTATATAATAGAGAGATATCAGCATCTGTTCTGATAGATGAGATTTGATCGATTTAACAGTTCAAGAATATATACTTATTTCTGGAAAAGGGTTGTTGTTTTGCTGGGGTTTTTTAATTTGTGAGTGTAGCACTTCTGTTTTCTGTAATTCCAACTCCTTTCCTCCACTGAAGTATAGCACAAATTTTATTTTAGACACACTGCTGTCAGCTGAACCCTTTCTATGCAACTTAGAGGGCAACAGTGAGCTCTATGACAAACCTTATGGATGTTCTGGCTCTTCTCCTTTTTCTGTTCTATAAAACTCTCTTTGCCATGAGATGTTCTTTAGGGAAAGAATGAGAGATGTTCTGGTTATGATAAAATGTACTCTATCAAATAAATGGGGCTGGCAAAATTTCTAAAGTGTGGTTAGACTCTAGATTCATTTAATTTCCTCTGAAACTTTATTCCATATTTTCTTTCTGCAATCACACATGAAGAACTAGATTCTCAGCTGTTTTAAGTCAATATAACATCACTGACATCAGCTCTCTGTTTTCCAGGATAATCTGGGTGTTATAGCACCCTGGCACAAAGAAACCTAAGCAGTGCAATAGTTTCCAGCCCCAAACTAGTTCACACAGGACCAGCTTGAGCCTCCCTGTGCTGGACTCGCCTGCAAATCAGCATTACTTCTTGTGCTGAGCCATGTGAACAACAGAGAGTTGTGAGAGTTGAATCAGCCCAAGTTGTTGCTGTGCCCCAATTACCAAAGCTTTCCAGGCATGGATATGCTAAAAATGGTGGAGGTACTGGAAAAGCAACCCAGCATAATCCAGCAAGGCCAATACTGGACACGAACTGGAAGTGTGAGAAGAGCAAGCTTGTTTTCCAGAAGTGAGAAGTCTTTCCAAGGGTTGGATCAGTGATAGAGGCTCAAAATTTAACTGTGATCTTTGTCAGCCAAAAACCCACCAGGTACTAGATTGCTTCAGTGAAACAAATTCAAAAGTGTCTTTTCATAAGAGCACTGTATATGTCAAAGCCTATCTACCTGTCCAGACTATCTATGCAATCTATCTTTATGTAGTGCAAAGTCATCTGTTGGTCTGTAAGAGATAGAGGTGCAGTCCAAAGGCTTTGGCTAAAGTTATGTTCACCTTCTTCTCTGGTATTTGAGTTGATACCATTTTTTCTTTCATAAGTAGAAGCTAGATATTTAACATCCTTGAGAAAATATTTTTCAATTTCTTACTGCAAACTTTATAGAAGAGGAGGGAACAGATATTTAAAGAATCAGTTACCTAGACATGGGAGTCTTGTGCCCATTTAGATCCTTAAGGACGTGCTGTTTAGCCTGTAGGTGAATAAGGATCTTCTGCAGGTACTGATAGCCCCAGCTGTGTTACAGCAACCTAGACAGCACTATGTCTTTTTTCAGTCAAGCAAGGCTGCTCCCTGAATCTGTGTTTGACTTGCTGGGTTACATGACTCCTAGCTTCTGCAAGGAGTGGTCAAAGAAGGCAACCCACCAGAGAGTCCAGTAACTCCTGCATAGGACTGGCAGCCATGTCATTAGCTATGTTTGGAGAGGCCAAAGTGTTTAGGAAGAGCCATGAATAGACCACAACCAGTGAACAACATGGACAAACTCCCAAATATGGCCATGAATACTGAATGCTGCCTCTTAAATTTGAGTGTAAGGAAAAACCCCCACAATATTTATGAAAACAAGTAATGCCAAAACTAAAGGTCTCTGACCTTTGTTTTCCTTCCTTCTTCTTGACTTTTTCTGGAAATCTCACTAATCAGTCCTACTGTACAGTCCTTCGACTTCCTGGAGCTAATGCCTCTCATTGTGCTTCATAAACATAAACAAAAATCTATCAAAATCCTGCCACTCACTGTTTCTGAGGTGGGACACAGAGTTTCTGCAAAGAAAATAATAAGAGGCTAAAACAGATGCTGTGGATTAAAGAGAAGAATCCATAACTAACATCCAGCAAACGCAAAACCTGCACATCTTTCATTTGAGACAAAATCATATTTGTTTCCAATTTTATACTAGTTTTTGACATGCTAGCAAGTACTTGAACAAATGTAGCATTTTACATATAAAAATTGCAACCCAAAGGGAGGCAGCAATAATTTAGCACAAAAAAACTATAGGGCTATTTCTCATTGAGTTGCCAGAGAAGCCTTCCCATATCCTCAGAAGAAATTAAAGCAGAAAAAGAAGTCTTGCGTAGTCCATTCTCTAGTAGGAAGCAGATTATATTTCTCATATCTGTTACCAGTGTGGCTGATCTGCTCTGTTCCTATCAGAGGTATGGTCAGGATCAATGATTTGAGGTTTTGCCTTTTTAGGAGATATACTTCTCATCTTGTTATATTATTTTTTAATTTTACAGCAGTTTGATGTTATAAAAGAGCTCCTACATTTCTGTCAATAGTACAAGGTCACTCTACCAGTGTAACATAATACATTACCAGCTTGCATGCTTCAGGCATTTGAGTAGATTTATTTTGTTCTGGTAAAATGTAGTGATGCATCTTTACTTCCTGCTTTTCTGTGGACAGTCAGTCCAATGTTAATGTCAAAAGTAACTTCATGTTGTGGTAGTATATTGCATTTAAAAACCTCAGATAATGTAAAGATCTGAATGTAAATTGTCATAATACTTTACTTCTGGGAAATTATTTTTTCCTCCTTTTATGAACTATAAAAATTTTGAATTATGGAAACCACTTAAAATTTTTATCTATTTGCCAACTTGTCAATATGCAGCAAGGAGAGAGTGTACAAACATGTTGACAGGCCTTCATGTTTGACTGCCATAGAGAAAGAAATTCTGGGATAAAATTGAAGGACCACAGCTTACCTGTAGCTTCCCAAATTATTTTAAACTCTAGAAACTGCAACCTGAAACACTTCAGAAATGTAAAAGTCTTTCTAAAATCCAAAGAGCTAGCCATTTGTAGTGAAAGTTTTGGATGCATTAAGTATATTTAGTGTCCCATATTTTAGAGATGGAAATTGCCAGAATAAATCCATAATGCTTATGATCTTGTGAATCTCATAGTCTAATAAAATCTCATTTTTGTTCCTATTATATTGAAAGGTTTATAGTGCAGAATTTTTAATCATAGTATGTAAGGTAGCAATTAGAGAAAACCTTGACAGGCTTGGATAATGAAGTAGTCAATAGGAAAATCTAATAATTTCTAGAAATTACTTCAGAAAAGAATGATTTTGCAGTCACCTGAGAAACTGCAAATGATAAGATGGATCAAACACACAAGAGTTTAAAGGGTAAAAATCTGCCACTTTCTGCTCTGTACAAACACTTGCTAAATATTTCAGGGTGAACTGTAAGAAAATTACTACATTTGCCGTAGGATATCTTGGGCACCAAAGATTGGAAGGCATGTTTGTGGTGGATGACTGGAAAAAATCGGTCTCTGAGAATGGCAGAAGCATGTATTTGTACTCAAATATGGATCACAAAAATACATGCCATTAAATGATACATATAGAGGCAGCAATTTGGACAGTTGGTAAGAAAATGACACCTTGTATGTGAAAGCTACACCAGCAAAAAGAAAGTGGGAGCAACTGCCACTGCACAATGATTTTAATTTAATTTATTAGGTTAATACACACGACTAATTTCTGCTTTTATTGGGAAAACAATGTGTGTGTCCATGTCAAGGTAAGGAATTATATGGGCTTTTGGTTCTGAATCAGGACATCATGTAAGGGATAAAATGCATTTTTCTTCCAAGTGATTAAAAAAAAGCTCAGAACCTGACTTTGTGTTTTAACCTTTGGATGTCAAATGCATTTTCAATTAGGATGTTCTTTCTACCATGATTAGTATTCTTAGCAGATGTTTTTGCTCAAGAATCAAGACTATTTGAAACCAATATGTTTCTTAAACTAGCTATGTTTTTTCTCAGTGAGAATTTTGATCTAATTGGCATGCGTAATAAAGGGATTTCCTGTTCTAAATATACTGATTTCCTCAGCTGTTGTGACTAGGTATAATATATGTCTCCAAAACCAGAGTATCCTCAATTACCAATATTCCAGAGTTTAAGTTCTGAAAGCTCAAAGATCTTAATACAGTTTTAAAATTTAATTCTAAAGTTCTGAGTTCAGTGGGATTTCAGGGCATTTATGATCTTTCATGACATGCTCAATATGTTGCAGGATCAGGCCCTTAAGTAATGCCACAAGGAAGTATTCAGAATATGACTTTCTGGATTTTGTCATTTTGGATGTCATAGAATTGGCTCAACAATCCCAAAAATTTGAAAACATCTGGAAGACATAACGTTTCATACTGATGGTACCTACTAGATGTAAGCA
This sequence comes from Lichenostomus cassidix, assembly GCF_008360975.1. NCBI lineage: Eukaryota > Metazoa > Chordata > Aves > Passeriformes > Meliphagidae > Lichenostomus > Lichenostomus cassidix. The sequence continues at coordinate 34,561,442 of NC_139480.1, read as the reverse complement.
GAAAAGCCCCAGTGTATCTTTTTTTTTCTTTCAAATGTTAGCCCTGTTTGAAAGAAGTTGAAACACACATAGCTAAGTTCTTAAAAATGTAGAAAATCTCACCAGATCTGAATAAGGGTTTAACAGGAGGATTTAGAACAGACTATTATGACAGCCTTGGGCATGTCATAAATGGGCCAGATTTGATATAGCAGAACAGATAGAAGGTGAAAGAACCAAGATTTGCAGAAAAACTGGAGTTTTAACAAAAAGTATGAAGTGAAATATGAAATATTACATCCATATGCTAGAAAAACCACATGTCGAACAGAAGGAATGGTAGACTATCAAAGCAGTGACTTAAAATTTGTTGGGTTTGGCAAAGCAAGTCATAATCAGTACAATAAACAGAACACTCAAATACTTAAAGAACCTTGAAGAAATGTTGTAACTGCAAACAATATTTCCCTCTTGATTAAAACCAAAAAATAGCAGCACCAATTCTGTTACGCAGCATTATGTTTTAGGTTTTTTAAAATTTGAGGGTGTGCAGCATTACTACATTTTGTTTTCACAGTAAGTACAACTCTCTCGTGAAAACACTACCACTTCTTAAAGATTGCATGAAAAATATCTACACTTTTGTGGGCAGTAAGGAAACACAACTACAGTACATGCAGCAGCAAACTGTAGATGAATTGAAGTGTAATAGGTTCTACCTTAAAGCATTATTTAATAAAAAATCTCACACATTATTTACGGATGCACTCGGTGCAATACTGGACATTTTAGCCTTTCTTTTAGAACTCCCGAAGACACCATATCATCTTCAAAACTCTGCTTTCTTTCAGCTATTACAGTATGTCACCCTAACCAAGGTGCTACCTGCAGAGAGCAGTTTAAACTGATTCTCTCCTTTCTGCTTTAAAGTAAACTAAAGTGAACATTGTTCATAGATTTCAGACAGGTATTACAAAACAACAGAGCTTACTTTAAAAGTCTCCATAATGTCTTATCATTTACACTAACTGCATATGACTGTAGGGATTTCTGCTAATATTTACAAGCAGGTATTACTTGAGCCATAGGATGGTAGTCCTGCAAGTTGCAACCCACAGGATGTATCTTTAATCTCCGAAGCTAACAACCTATTGAGAAATCTTTTTTTTTTTTCCCTTTTGAGGATTCTAATGCTCAGGCTTACAGCAATTAATGTTTGCTGAACTTTATATGTGTTTCAGCTACCTTTCTGTCCGCTAAGATAAAAAATCGCACTAATCAGTCAGACACCTGTAAACACATAATGGCCAAAACCAGTTTTTCATTAATATTCCAAGTAAATCATAGTGATAGTCTGAAAAAAAGGACACATCAATGGAATTGTAAGATTTTTTCCACTTTCGCAGAGATAAAAGCACTGGGTCTCAACTGCAAAGGTCCAGAAGGCCCCAAAGGTCCATCCTCTGTTCTACCTTGTCAGACAACAGGGTGTACCAAACAAGAAAGTGTTGATTGCAATCCAGCCATTGTTTTCAGCTAGAATATACACAAGCACAATTGTGAATTATTTGCTTTGGAATGTCAGAATACATGGATTTCCTCACTCACATTGAAGGGGTATGTCCCTCAAAGAAAGGGCATGTGATCTCTGCTGTAGAATCCTCATGAGAAACCTGATTCATCTGAACATTAGGGTTCACGATAGACTGAAGGTGAAGTGCCTGAAATAAATTTGATGTGATTTATAAGAAACTTTGACATTAAAAAACATAATTTCTGTTTGTCAGACACTGTTTCAAGGCATTTTATTATGAAGTAGTCCCATCACACAGAGCAACCTTCTGCAGCATGAGAGAGCACCTATGCATTTGTGCACTTGTTCTCATGTGCAGGTTATCAGTGAAGCAGCAGGGTTATCTTTGAGTTTATACTATATTTGAAAGGAGAAGGGGCAGGATTCTTAAGATGAGAGAATTTAATTGCAAGAACAGGGCTCTGTAGAAATGTTAGTCACTCAGTTGTGATCTGCAGGACCTGCTGTACTTACAGGGAGAGTGGGTACCTATGAGCCACAGAGTGGCAGGATTCTTGCACCTCCTTCTGCTTGAACTGAACAGTCCATAACTCTAACACTTATTGTGACAGCTGCCTCTGTCACACACACTGTGAAATTAAAGGGTGACATTTTTCAGCAATTTTCTACTGCAGTGGATATGCAATCCTTTCAGCAAACTTAGACATTTTACGGTTTTCTTTTCCCTATGGTATTACAGGCAGAACCTAAAGTAGCATCTTGTGCTCGGGTTTCATCTCTATTTCCAACTTACACAAGTTGCATGAGCAAAAGTTCTGCCCTGCCCATTACTTAGAGGGCATCCCTCCTGAGGAAAAGGCAGAGAAAGAGGGATATGGCTCCATTTAAATAAAGAAAATTAGGAAGGAAGTCAAGAGGTAGAAGAAAGAATTTAATCTCTAAGGCTAGAGCATTTCAAATGAGATTAAGTTTCAGTTCAGTAACTGGAGCACAGATTTTTCCTTTTAAACTAAAATTGACAAGTGTGTAATTCATGCATTTTGCTTATTAAAAATATTACGCTTTGCTTGCACCCTACATTCAAAATTTCTTGATACCAGTCTGGGGATTTTTACAAGTGATGCCTGTTTACTAGGGGTGATTTTCAGATGCAAAGTGCCCATCAGTGTCTGCAAAGCAGTTTCCTCAGCCTCTCTGGGTCATTTTTTCCCCTTTTTGCAACAGTGTAGTAATCTTAGCTTACGTCAGCTATCATTAATGACAGTGTCATTACTAGCAGAGGGCAATTAAGAATTTCTTAAAAGAAAAAAAACAACTCCTTCAATCCCATTGCTTACTATAATTCATATTACCAGGGAATTTAAGCCTGTAAATCGAGTTTAAAGTATATCAAATTGGTTTATGGGAGTTGTACATCCCAAAAGCTAGATCCCTTTTTATCCATTCTGCCCTGAAAACCTCTTGTGTTTCTTGATCTCTTGACCACAGACCAAATCACGGCACAACTTGGAGCAGACTATGTAGACAGAAGCTCATTTTTGAAGCCTCCTGCTTCATTGTGGACTGGCCCATTTTTGGGACCCAAAGGAGCTAATGGTACAGATGGCGTAACAAGTAAATGTTACAGTACCCAGTATCATGTCTACCCATGTGCTGGGAAATTTTCAGCTCTCCATCACCTTATTGCTTTTTATCAGTGCAAGGAATACTGACTCCAAAGCCAAAAATCATTCAATCAAAATTGAAATGTCTGGTTAATTTCTTCTGGGTTGTTAAGACCCACAAAATATATCTGGTAATTCATCTGCAAGTTTGAGCCAGGCAATGAAGCCAAAGAGAAAAGGAACATTCAGCATGGTGAATTGCTAAGGAAAGCTCTTCCTCAGTTTATCCATTCCGGGGTCACTTATGCTTTCTGTATGGTTTTAAATGCTAAGTCTGTTGCTGGCTTTTAGCCAGGCCTATTGCTGGCGCCAGAGAGACTCATCATTTTATCAGGCTTGCCTCTGTTTCGTGAACATTTAATTGTTTGTGGGATATTCTTAGAACACAGAAAGATAGATCTTTCTGGCATTCAAATGCATTCATTAATTTGATTTATTTGTTTTCCCTAATAGCACAAGAGGTTTCAGCTGAAAATTTACTTGGAAGGACTTGGTATATAGAGAAATGTGAGGAAAAACAAATGTTTTTGTTCCATCCAGATTAGCTGGCTGTAGTGCACATGGAGAATAGACAGCCCATGTAGATGCAAAAGAAAAGCCAGTATAAATGTTTGCTTTACAGTATTCAATAAGAACTGCTAGAGGCAGAACTTGTTCCTGGGGAAAACTGCTTGAGCTCTGTCTTCAGTGTTAGCCACACAGCTTTCTTTTTTTCAGACTGGGTGTCTTCTTTGACAATAAACTCTAAGAATAGGGTACCATTCCAGCTCATGCAGAATATAGACAGAGCAAGTGTACTCATGCATGTTCACTCTTAAGAAAGGATAGGAGTATTATTTCCACTTTTTTTTGAGAGAATGAAGGCAGGATGTATGCAGATGACCCACATGCCTGACTTACCACATACCTTACCTCACATGGGTTTTGCAAAGAGTAACTCAAACTTTCTACTCTCCAGGGCATTGCATTTGGATCCCTGTGCAAGTGGGGAGTGGGAGAAGTAACACAGCAAGGCAAAACAATCTAAGCACTTATAATTCCTGTAATTCAGTCCTAATTAGGTGTAGGTGTTTCTGTCCATTGGCTCCATAGGCAGCACTGATTGACAGCACTGATGAGAAGATAGTTTCATACACTTGCTGCTGTTCTGAAAGACATCATTCCAGCAATCATGAGAACTAAAGGATGACTTAAACTCCTTAAGGTGGCTGACGGTTGTAGAGGCAGTGCAGAAAATTGCCCAGTATCATGCAGTCAAGCCAGTGACCTGGTAGAAAATTGTGCTGCCATCTCCTAAATCTGGCTGCATAGTTCTCTCAACAAGAACCAGCACAGACCTATATGACAGGTGCTGCACAGCCTGTAGACATATCCTATAATGTGGGAGACAGTGCCACATCACTAGTGCAAATGATGGTGATAGGAAAGGAAAGAGGACAATGTAATGCTCTTCTCCATTGCATATCTATACCTGACCCTATGGCAATTGCTATCTCAGAGAAATGTTGAAGAGCAGCAATGGAGCACATGAAGGTTCAGCAATGCTACAGATCTCACTGATATGGAAAATTCTTCTGATTTACACAGACTATTATAATGAAAGTGAAAATGTCAGTTTTACTTTTAAAAATCAGCCTCAAAATCTCATGCATATAGATAGAAAAATATTTACCAGTATGGTTTGGTCCTGGAAAATACATCATTATCAATCATCATCAAGGATTAATGATTATTTATTATAGAAAATAATTTCAACTTTCTCTGTATTAATAAAGCTAAAAATTTTCATCTGGACTTCAAATTATTTAAGTATTTCAACATTATCAGAATAAAATATGCCTGTGTTTTCATACCCACTTTTCTTTTTTTTTAGATATTATATTCCAAAAGACTTTTTAATAATTTAATGGTTTTTTTTATGTTGAGGAAAGAAATTCCATTTATGAATAGCTCTAGTTGTTGATGAAAGATGGAAAAAAATGATCATGTCAGGCTCAAAAACCAGAAGACCAATAAAAAGAAACAAAAAATGTAGTATTTCTTCTTATTTGGATTTTATACAAATGCCATGTATGTTGGTGGTCCGACACTGTGGTTTGGCAGTCCAACATTCATTCAAATGCTAAATATTTTTCAGCTCAGTTTTGCTCTCAGACATTTGTGCATATGAACAATTTGCTTACGAACAAGGCATCTGTGCAGAGATGAGCCCATTTGTTCTTAGCCATAGTTATTCACATTTGATTATTTATTATTTAGTCACATATGAATAGCAACACATTCTGGAAATGCTATTGTTTCAGAAATGCTACATAAACAGGACTTAACCAGTTCCCAAACTAAATCTCAAATACTTCTTGTGGTAAAAGCTATAACTCAGGTCTTGAAGAGTATCCCAGTGAAAGGGCATGGTGGTTACAGAAATGGGGTACTGAGGCACAGAGCAGTGAAGTGACTTCTGAGGTACTGAAATAGGTCAGTGACAGACTCCTTTATCCCTTCAGCTAGACACCTCAGCCTTGGCTTCTCAGGATACTCTGTTCTTGTGGCAGTGTGAAAGCACTGAAATGATTTGATGGACATTTTCTTGGACAAAGTGTTCTGTGTGTACTTGTCCAAAATGGGTAACTACTGACTTATATTGCTGGCCTCATATGGGATAGATTAATTTCTAAGCTGCAGTTTTTCACAACCAAAATGTTCTTTGCGTAGTAGAATAGTACAAATAGGTGTTAATACAGTGCATATCATAAGGGGAAAATTTTAATTTATCTAAGAGTTTCTTGCGATATATCCAGAACTCTTAATATTCTGCCCTATATACTGTAATTTACTATAGTTTTCCCATTTTGACTCCTGTATTTTCCTATTTCTTCTATGTTGTCCTGGTTGACACCAGAAGATGCGTGTTTATACCAAACTTTCATTTAATTCAAAATTTGAGATTATCTCTCACTGGACCAATGACAATCAAAATAGTTACTATTTATAGTCTAGAATTATGCATATGTGAGATTCAGAATAAAAAGGATACTTCCCATCTGTGATTTTTCAATGTTTTATATATATGTACTGTTAGCTTCTAAGACAGCACAGTCAAGACATTTCTTCTTAAATAATGTGGAAGGAACTATTATTGTAACAATATATTCTTATTCAGTATATTAAAATATTCTTAAATATTTGTTTCAAAAGTTCTGATGTAAATTTCTGGGCAAGTGTTGGAATAAAGCAATGTAAAATTAAGACTAGTTTTTGCTATTCTTAAACTGAATAGAAAGTGAAATTATCCCTTTTCATCAGACCCACTACACCAATGCACTTTTGATGAGACAACAGCTGAAAGAGGATTGTGAAGGGTTCTGCATGCTGTCACTTACACATTAGGCCTAATCTTTTCAGACTATTGGCAAAACGAGTTGGCCGCAATCAGGTTGAGGTTTGAAATTTACATAATTCATTATACAGTTGTCTTATGATTTGGATTTGGTTTTGAAGAGCAAGTAGGCACCATTGAAAAAATATTCATCTCTTTTGGGCTGCCAGGGGACCCTCAACATCAAAATTTGGCTTTCCAAGTGATACAATTCATACGAAATCTGGTGAGGGTTTACAATTTTCACATTAGTAACAGTCAGTTTGTTTCCATCAGAGAGGTTAGAAGCTGTCATTTTATGGTTTTTTCTGCCTGCTGGTATGTTACAGCATTCACACCTGCCAGAAAATGTCAGAATGTTTATTCCAAGAATAAAAATGTGGGCACATGTCCGCCTCCCAAAATAAATAGTACAGCAGATATATTCTGTAGCGCCTCCAATACTCACAGGTTGGAGTTAGTCATTCTTCCTGTGAGAGGGTGGCCATCAATCACTGTCAAAGGAAGCCTTGAGTCTGGAGTCAAGAACAGCGGTACTTAGATCAATGGATGAGGAGCACAAGGAGCCTGCAGGGAGAGAATATGCCTTTTCATATTTGTGAGAAGCAGCACTGTAAAGTCCCAAAAGCATCTGGGCTTGAAGAAGGAAAAACTGCAGTATGGAGAGTCTGTTGCTTTGCCAAGCAAATCATCCTTCAGTCGCAACCTTCTCCTCCCACAAGACCAAAGGGTGAATATTTTCATAATAAAATGGAAATGCCAATGGAACATACTCGGCAATCATCTGCATTGATTTACTGGAAAAAAAGGAAATCTTTGTTCTATGGTGAAATAGTACCACAATTTTAAGATGGCAAATGCATTAAAAAATCCAAAAGTGATATTCAGAAACTTATTTAGTCTGTCAAACTTACTCTTTTCAAATAAATTCTAATAAACCAGTCTATGTTCGAAATCTTCTATTTAAGTGATAGAAAAATAAAACAGAACAAGTCATGAAAGCTTTAAAGGGAAAGGTAAGATTGCTTTATATTTAAAGTGCTGAAATAGGCATTACATTGCCTAAATTTCTGGCTCGGTCATAGACTCATTGGGTGACCCTGGATGAGTTATTAAATCTCACTTTGCTTTAATACTTACAGAGAAGAAAATACTCCCTTTGAACTTGTTGTTTTATAAGTATTGAGGGGCAGCTAGTGTGGTGTAGATTCTCATTTGACAGAGAATCTGAGAAACATGCTGGTTTCAAGCTCTCTTTATAGTCAGAGCAGGAGAATAGGAAGTTCCTTTGTTAGTGTAGTCCAGCCATGGCCAGAAGCATAGTTTAGCAGAACCTGTTTTCATAAATTCATAGCAGAGGAAACTTAGGGTGACCAAAGTACTTATCTGTCATTTAGCTGGTTGGCCAAAAAATTCTTTTTCCCTCCTCACGACCTTGTCCAGAAGAGCTGGAAACTTCTTTCTTTGCATTTCATATGTCAAGCTCCGTAACTAGACTGTTTCCCAAGAACTACTGTAGGAAAAGCACCTCTTATGCATGACATCATCTGAATACAAAAAGACAATTAAGCCTTAAAGGCCTTGTATCTATAGTTCTCACAAATTCAGTGCTCTCGGGGCTTTTTCTAAAATGATTTTTTTTTTTTAGATGTCTGAAGAAATATTTTGGTCAAGGTTCTGCCAAGTAACAACCTCTCCGTTTACTGAATTGCACCTTAGATGACAAGTTGAAAACAAGCAGGAGCTCTTTGGCTGCTAAACAGCTACTTATTCACACAGCAAAGAAGACTTCAGCTTTTCTTAAAATAAGGTTTTGAAACAGCAAGGTGTACAAAGGGCTGACTAAAGGCAGTCTAAGAACAGAGAGGAAACTGTGGCAAGAAATGTAATTGCAACATTCACACCATTTACGTATTTTATAATGTTGGACTGAAAAAAATGAAAAAAAAACCCATCAAATACTCTGTTTGCAAATGAGAGCCTCATTTGGGGAGGTGCACTCATGAAAAATACGGCATTTTTACAGAAAGAATCTATTTCAGCAAAAGAGATGAAGGATGTCCTTGGTCAGGGCACTGTCTGGAGAAAAGAATTTGAATCAAATCCCTGATGGGGATGAAAACCAAAGGGATTCAGATTATGACCCTCACATCCCAACTGGCATTCCAAGACCACCAAGCTTTCTGTCTGACTTCCTTTTCTTCTGATTCTCTGCTCCAGTCCTATGAACTCTAGCAAATCTTCATCCAGATTTACATTTCTATCAATTTCCTGCATTCTCCAGCCCCCTGAATATGAGAAAGTTTCAAGCTCTCTAAGTACAAATAAGAGTAAGATAACAAAGCAAGACTGTCCATTTCCTTTGAATGTGAACAACAGTCAGAAAATATATTACCTTCCACCCCTCCTTATGTCTATTTATTGAGTGCCTTCCATTTCATTAGATATAGTTTTATATAAATACAGTGATATCAGAGCAGGGAAACCAGAAATGGCTTACTTGGAAAAAAATCCCCAGCATTTATTTGATTTTTAGCCTTCTTAAATGCAGGCAAGGAGAAATACCTTCATCACAGACCACAAAGTTTTATGAGTCTCTGGCAAATACTTGCGGGCCTTCAAAATCTCTGAATTTAGCATTTATTTCTCAGCAGTGAAGTGTAACCAAGGAGACACACAGTCCTAGACTGAATATCTTTAAGTAGCATAGGCTCTCAGACACGGATGAGAGTGCAGAATTGTTTGCTTGCAGCCTATCAATGTATGTTACTGTGAATATGTGATCTTAGAAACAAGTATCCCACAGATAAAACCTAGAGGTGGTTGGTGAAGGCACCCATCAATCCAAATCTGATGACTTTGGGTTTATTTAAAGATGGCCATATTATCTTCATCCTAAGGAATTTCAATGAAATCTCTGAATTTCTTTGAGAAATTCCACATGACAGGAGTTTCGATTCATGTAAGACTCTTGATGCTATGGGCTAGTTAAAAGGCTTTGATTTCTGTCATTCTTCTAGTTGCTCCTAGGAAAATAAAGAATCAATCTCCCATAGTGCTTGGCACTTTGTAGTGCAAAAGACCATTCATGAAATGTTCTGATATGGTGTCAAGAGTGATGTGAAGCTTCTGGATAAAATGAGAGCAGATGACAAGCTGAGGTAAGTAGCAGTGACTCCAGAGTTTAGTTGATATATACACTTGGCAGTCACATACAAGTTTGAAGGTTTTTTTTTTATTTTTTGTTTTTCCTTTTTACTTCAGTCTTCTAACAGGGAAACAGTTTGATCTTTTGAAATTAAATTAGACAAGCTGTTAATGAAGACTAATTGCTCTGCATAATTTAAAATATGTAGAGAGAGCTTCTTTGATCTGTGCAAACTGTACTTGGGTTAGCACTGGGGCTAAAAAAGAAAGATAACTCCAAGCCATTTGCGATCTTCCTAATTTGTAACCAAACTGGGAGCCAAGATGCCCCTAAGAAAGCTGTAGCAACTCAGAAATATGCATCACTGCTCTTTTAGTCTGCACTGTCACATAGTTTAGCTGTGCTTTAATGTTTTCCTCACAAGGGAATGTGAGTGGCCCCTCCAGCCCCTCCCACCCCCTCTTCATTGACAAAAACCCTTTCTACACTGAGCTGAAGAAAGACTTGTCACCTCATTAGGGCTAAGAGCCAGAATCTGCCCCAGCAGCTTTACTTTTCAGGAGGTATGTTTGGGAGATGGGACAATGACTGCAAGGAGAGGAGTCTGCAAGGCCAGGCTGGATGTGGCTTTGAGCAAAACAGTCAAGTGCAAGGTGTCCCTGTGCAGGGCAGGGTGGCTGAAACTAGATGAACTTTAAGCTCCCTTTTAACCCAAACCATTCTATAATTCTGTGAGTGAGTGGAGCTCCCATTGCTTGGCACAGGCTAAATCAGGTACCTCCTTAAGAGAGAGGGTCCCCAGCAACATGAGCAAACCCATGTTGACTTGTGTCTTGCCTTCTGTCTTCCTGGTGACACATTACCAGGTCACCCGTTCACTAACACTGGGGTCAAACATCACTTCTCTTCAGGGAGCTTATCCAAGATAGAAAACTACTCTGATTTTTTTTCTTCTGGATTGATTTTTTAACAAAGCAAATTCACCACCTACCAGACACAAGGGAGAAAGAGCAGGAATGTACAGCTGGAAGTGGAGGTGGGACTTGCCACACCACTGATTTAGATCAGCTTAAAATGCCGTTGAACTACACTCTTGAGGACAATTCTCAGCCTAGTTTCTCTATATAAAAAATAAAGGAGTCACTGGAGAGCACTAGGCTCTGCATGAGGCAAGTTGGAGCACCTAAGCTATCTGTTTCAAGTCAGCAGCCTGACCCTCCACGTTGAAACATGCTGTTAGGCAGTAATGATATTCTGGACACATTTGGGTGACTGGTGGGTTGGGCTTTTTTCCTGCAATGTTTATTGATTTAGCAAATGTGAAGAAAGGAGTACCAAATCTGGCAATTATTAGTGAATCTATGCTGTAGCCTGCTTGCGAACATACAGTGTTCTGAAATATTTTCTAAAGAGCCTAGTTTAACACAGTCTGATTTACTTCTGTCTCTTCTTCCTGCCTGTTTTCTTGCTAGTAGCATAATTTCTAATTTAAAACATGTGGATACAACACAGTCCAGTATATCTGGAGCACTCACACTGGCAAATTTTAATCATGTAACTTTATGTGCTCAGGTAAAGAAAACCATCTCCCGCTGAGCTGCTGATGTACTCACTGGAAAAAGAGAAGCTCTTTCCAGAAGCATATGAATTGTGCTTCCTTTCTGAACCACTGAAGGAGAAAGAGTTACTCTCTAGTCATCATATAAGACGCCTAAGAACACTAACTTATACAGAGTGAATTCAGTGTCCAGAATTAAGTACTTGGAGAAAAGTGTCATCAAAAATACTTTCTTTATCTGCAGAGCGAAAAAGTGGTAAGAACACATGAAGCCAGACAGTGTCAAGGGCTGCATTGTTCATTTTGAGATCACTCCATGCCTAAAGTCATATATTATAAAGTATGGTTAGGTAAAAGACTGAAAAATGTCAGGATTCCTCTATTGCCAGGAACCAGGACCATTTGGTTTACACAAACATTAGTGAGTGGAAAATCAGACAGTGCAAGTGAAGTAAGGCATTTGGAGAACCTTTTGCTGAACTATGGAAGACTTTTAGATGAGCTCAATTTCTGAAAATATGAGTTGTAGCACTTGGTTAAAGACCCAGTATATTTGCAGCCAGAAAAAAGTACTCACACATTTATTTCTGGAGAACAGTGACATCTAGTGAGCATCCTGGCAGAAACTGAGCATTCCCTAGGGTCTTTAAGACTGAGCCTTCTACTTGGATTTAGCTTGTTTTTCTACTATTTGAACTGCACAGTTCTTTGAATCTGAACTGCATGTGCTGCTCATCGCCGGCAAGGTCTAATGAACATAAATGGCAAAGTAGCTGTGAGACAGAATGGTGAGGGAGTGGGGTGAGGGAGTGGGGTGAGGGAGTGGAGTGACTTCGAAGAGGGGACTTAAGCACGCCAAGGAATGTGTAGGTACCTGGCCTGGGACAGATTTGTTGCAGCAGAGGAATTACGGCGGTAGCAGAGTTGCCTAGGCAACAAACATCAAGCTGTCAATCAACAGTGACGATCTGCATTAACCAGGAAACCACAAAGTCTAAGTGGTTCATTAGCTCAGCACTCTCGTGGTAGATTTTCTGTTCCTGGACTCCTTGGAAGCTCCCAGCAGAGTTCATGGCTGCCTTCACCTCCTGGAGATCCCAGGGCAAGTAGCCATACTCACTTCCACTCGCAGCCAGATGGACTTCCCCAAAACCCAGTCTGAATTTGTCCGTGAGGTAAAGTCTGCACTCCTCCTCTGGGGTTCAGCCCAGGACTATGATAGTGTGTGGACACATCCATGTAGGAGGCAAGATGTTAGAGCTTTGAAATAAAATGCTTTTGGAACGAAAAATTACATGCATTTTACATTCCAACACTGTGAATAAATGACGAGAGAGATGATACTTCAAGGACTTGTGGACCGAGAAAAGGGAGTCAAAAAGAAGTGGAAATGTCACTACGAAGGGAAAAATCTCAAAGATTGCAGTGAATCACACTGTGATCTTGGGGGTTTACAAATGGTTTTGGGGTACAAAAACACACCTGGAAGTTTTCAGCACTTCATCAGCTGGAAACTTCGTTAGCACCGAGAGAAGTGATTTTTTCACCCATGTGATAAATGACCATTATATCCAATCCCATCTGCCCAGGCTGTAACCATCCATTTTATTATATAAATTACATCTATTTTAATTTAGTACTATGAAGGATACTGTGTCAGATTCAGCAGTGTTTATTAAAGCAATCTAACTGTGACTACGTAACTTAAAATAGGCACAATCCTTTCACATCTAGATTATCATATCCTACTTTCATCTGCCAACATTTGAAGAAACTAAAAAATAATGATAAGCCATAGACTGGTGGAAAACTAAAGGTAATTAAATGTTTACATTATGTGCCATGTAGCTCCTAAAGCTGGAGGGTGAGAAGTTTATTTTGCATAGGTGTCTTACTATATGCTACTTGAATGGATGAAATTCCAACTGCAACATGAATTTTTGTTCATTTTCTGTGTCATGGCATTTACAGTGTTGGATTTTTTATTTTCTCTTTTTTCCCTCCTCACTGCAAATGCTGGTAGTGTGCACACATTTGAGGAAAACTTGTGCAAATATCTCAAAGGTCAAGAATGGAATCTGAAGACAGTCCCATTTTGTTACAGCTCTTCTTGTTTTATCTCAGGGAAAGGCATAGTATGTGGACATCTCAACGAATCTGCATCTTCTTGGATAGGCACAACAGCACTTCTTAGAGACCACTGCCAACTGTCACAACCACGCTGTCACCAGCACAGACATCATCTCTCTCGTCTGATCCCTCTTGGAACAAGGGCTTTTCTGCAGGGATCTGATTAAGAGTTTGCTATAATGAGAGAATGAGCTGTTACACATCCGTGGAAACATGACACAGGAATCAGACTATGGGGCAGCCAGGTTATGGGGGCCAGCCATAGTCATGTGATAGTGTTTGGAGGACAAACGGAGCAAAATTGATTTTCCCTGTTACACCACCACAATCTGACAAAGGTGCTGCAGACAGACAGTGACCAGGTGCGGAGAAAATCTGTCTTACAGTGAACTCTATGAAAGCCTGACTGCTTTAAGAATAAAGCTTCAGCAGCTAAGAAATGTTGTTAATAAGCCTGTGCTTTGCTTTCCCTGCTCCTAGGATATGTAGCTAAATTTCTCACAGACCATATTTTAGATGATGAATGATGGGAAATGTTTAATGTTAATGTTAAATGTTCAAGAGAGGGCTCTTCAACACTAATTGGGAACTTAATGCAGTTTCCTGTCAGATCAGAAAGTCAGATGAGATGTCTGACCTAGGACTACATCCAAAACCAGAGAGCTAGAAGACTGTATTTAGCCATTATTTTAAAAGTATGAAAGATTTAGCAAGAGACTCTAACCAGTGAGGTATTTGGCTTGGCTGTGTAAATGTGAACTTAAACATAATGTTTCAAGTGAAACCTTTTGCATCAAATTATTTTTCTCTTCAAACTGCATTTTATAAATAACTTGGAGTTGTACAGATTCCCAAGAGTCAACAAGTTGAAATCATTTCATGGGCCATGTCCTGTATGACCTGAGCCACTTGGAGCATTATAGTTTATTTTTGGCTCTCAGGGTACCAACTGCTGAAGGAAAAGTGATGCATTTTGCTTGTGACTTAGCAGATTTCTTCTGATTAAAAAATGTAGGAAAAAATATCAATATTGATTCAAGTATGGTTATTAGACAAATTGTAATGTTAAATCATACCAACCCTGTCAGAGTCTTATCAAATTGAAAAGTTATCTGTGATTATGCCAGTGGTAACTGGAAAACATATAAGTATGTATTTACGGGTTAAATTTTGGGGGCATTACTTTCCACTAGGAAATATTCTGGATAAGTAAACAAATCCTTCATCCTTTGTTAATTAAGGATCAGTTTCAGGGGTTAAAAAATAAAATCCATTATCTGTAAACCATTAAATCTATTATTCGAAGACTTGAGACAAAAATTTACAAGCCACTTCCCTCCCCTCCCTCCAGAGGGAGACAAAAGGCAGAGACTATGTGTTGAGATAAGACCAATATAACGGAAACAGCCATGAGATATGAAAACAAACAGCAACAATAATAATAACAAAAGTGCACAAAGAGAGGGTGACTTCCATGCACACATGCTCACCAAACCCACTACAATGAAACACAGTTGTTGACAGACCCTCTGTACACCCAGCTTTCACCCAACTGCAAGCCATACCCACTTCTCAGAGTGAGAGTCCCAAATTTCTGCTCCCCAGCAATGACATGAGGTGGTATAGAATAGCTATCTAGACATGCCCACGCAGCTCCAGCCTTTGCCTCTTCACAGCTACTGCAGAAAAATTAACTCTGGCTGAAACCAAGACAGACAACTATCCAAATAACTTGTTTTTATAGAACCTCTTTTCAGATTTTGTAAGACTTAAAGTTTCTATCCATTTATCATCTGTAACCCTACAAGTTATGTTGTCTGTGATACATTTCACAAGTCTGATCAGTCCTTAGCAGGAATTGCTGATCCACCTATAGGCTGTCTTTGTTACTTATGTTAAGAGAAGACTTACTCCTGCTTGGAAGTAGTAGATATTCTCCATGTGGTTAGACCACACACAGTGAAGCAGTCTTTGTTAAAGCCTTTCCACAAAATGATAAATAAAAAGAATCAAAATGAAATAGCCATTTGTGCTCTGTTTTTAATTTGTCTTTTCCTCTTTTTATCAATTAAAAAGTCATGGTTAACAAGCACAATTATTTTCCTTGCCTTTAATCATTGTGTCCCCTAGGTGTTGGTGTGGGAGCCCATGTGACTGTGAGAATAGGGCTGGAGTCCCTGAAGTAGCATTAAGAGAAACAATTATGAAATGTTGGCCTCTCATTTTTATTTCTCCAGATTATAAATTGCAAAGGGAAATTTTGTTTATTTCCTTGTTTGAATAAAATTACTTGCTGCTCAGCAAATTGGAACTTGATTTTTTCAACCCACAAAGTATCTGGCATTCTTTTCCAAACTGGAATGTTTACTGTCCACAGACCCTCATTCTTCTATTGCCATCTCCTGTTTCCCTAACCACTTTTTGTCTAGTCTCATGTTTTCTCCCATTGACTACTGTACTTCTGTTTTTCCTTTTGTAGTCAGACTGAATCATAGTATTAATGCCTGTGCTGTCTCATGTTACTACTATTTTCCTTTTCGCTCACACCTGCTTCAGTATTTCCTTTTGAACTTCCCTTTTAAACAGGAGTAGGTAGAAGAAGTTCCCTGTATTCCATCCTGACACATTATGACTCCCTGTTGCTAAGAACAGAAGTTACAAGGAAGCCCTCCTACCTTTGTAATAAATCATACACTTTTGCTCTAATGGAATGGCCCACAAGCATTCCAGCCAGCAACTAGAACAGAATAATATTCAGGACAGATGAAATTTTGAGCGAATTTGGCTTCCAACTCAAAACAAATAGCAGTCACTGCCTCCAGAAACCCTCAAGTACACATAGTCAAAACCTTAGTTTTACAACTTTGTCAAATTTTGAACAACATTTTACAGTAACAACAGATACATGGTGACATCAGAATGGTTCTTACATTCAATCAAAAACTTGGGTATATTAGAAATAATATAATTCCAGTGGGTGCCACTTGGCATTACTAGGTAGAGTCAAATTTGTTGCAATAAAATTAGACAAAATCTTTAAAAGAAGCACGGAAAATTCAATATAAAATTTTTAAATATTATAGGCCTTAGGAGAAGCCGGACAAGGAAAAACTCTCTAGAGAAGGATGCCAGGAAGTCCTAGAGACTTAAAAATTGCAGATATTTTGAGATTTTCATTTGTGTTCTCTTACCTAAAGAAAAAATTGTGTTTTATTTCTGAATCATACCACTTTCAACTCACAACAAAACTGTGTGCACTTGAGTATCTAGGCTTGCTAGAAAATTGTCACACAGTCCTCATAATTCATAACAAAACTTCCAAACCTGTAAACTGGAACTTGAATAATGTTTTGCTATAAATAATTTATTTTTTTAAATGTGCACACTAGTGATGATTCCTTTATTACTCTCTTTAAAAGTAAATTTAACCTTAAACATTATTTAAACATTATATTATACATATTTTATGTGCGTTACTGAAGTGGGATATAAATTTGTTACAGGCTGCTGCTTCCCAGTTTAGACTTATTAAAAAACAAGCAAGCAAAAAACCAAAAACAAAACAAAAAGAAACAAACAAAGAAACAAAAAAAAACCCCTCAAAAAAACAGCAAAAAACCCAACAAAACCCAAAAACCCCAAACCAACAAACCACCACCCAAGAAATAGTATTTTTAATAAGAAAATATGTGACTTCATTAAAGATTTAGGAGTGTTCTGCAAGTTCATAAACCTATTCTGTTCAGCTTATACCAATTCACTGATGTGAGGCTGGTCTTTCTTCCAGAATCATATTAAGCAACATAGTTAGCATCTTCCTGATATTATTCATTTCCCCATCTTCTGTCCCAGGGGGAAGTTGTTTGAAAGAGGTTTTAGAACAAATATTATGTGCATTATTCTGTGGGCTTATCCTGAATAAGGGCAGGTTAAAGAAATATGCCTTATACTTGGAATGAAAGTAAATTAGTTTTTGCCATGGCTCTTAATCTCTGTGGAATTTCATTCCATGATTTTAGCTGGTTACTGAAAAAGATATTTTTTAGGGCACCCATGAACTTCAGTGGGTTCTCTGTGTGTAACTAACTGTGTGAGTAGAAAGGTGAAGATCTGACACTTTAAAACAATAATCAACCTTTTAAAAAAATACCTAGAGATAGACAGAATTTATCCAGAGATTTAATCAGGCCCAACCTGAGGTGTCGCAGGGTTATCATGTATCTTTTCCCTTAGCGAAGGCATGTATAACTTCACTGGACAGGAACGGAGTCCAACCAATTATCTAAACTTTCCAGCCAGAGCAATTATGTTGATCTTTACAATTATGGTATGTCATGATTCTAATAAAAAATTAATCAAATGATACCCTAAAGGAAAATAATTAATGAAAAAATTATTCTACCCACTGAATCTCTGAACAGTGTTATGCTGAATATTAATTATACAAGATGTTTACTTGTTATGTGCTGAGGACTCCTATCCCTTAATATTCCATGAATGTCAATTCGATACTGACCGATGACAGTCTCCTGATCATGTTCTTGCCATCCACTTGAAGGTGCTGCAGTTTCTGATGCACTGAAACCTCTTCTCCTGTTGCAAATATATTCTAGAACCATTGTGTGAAAAGCCAATGGGCAACCAAATCAGGAAAATAAAAAATCAGGAAAAAACTTTTTGATTTAACTGAGTATTAAATCAGCCTGAGAGAGATGACTAGCAGTTTGGTCTTGTCTTGGACTAGGACAAGAAAGACAGCTTTGCACAAAATTGCATATTCAATTAATAAGATTTTGACTGACTTATTTTTTATTTCCAGTTTCAAGGAATGCTACTCTTCTTGAAATACAACATCAAAGCAAACAATCTGAGGCTAATACTGCAAACAGTCAAATTCCCAGATTCCCTCATCTTATCTGAACCTGACTTTAACCTAAAGCTGACATCTATGGGTTAGATCAGTTGCCTGGGGTTTGATTCACTTATATTTACACAAATCTAGTTACTTCTGTGTTGAGAAGTTTAAATTTAGCACACAAATGGTACTGTGCAATTCACTTTAGTTACTGCATCATTTAGTGATGTACTGTGTAGTTATTAGTAACCATGGGTAACTTGCCTTCCATATTTAAATGCATATTAGTGTATGTACACATGGGCGTATTTGTGGGTATTTTACCAGTATTTCATGAGAAAGGCATATCATATCAAATTACTTTGACATAAAAAATCTGACTATACAAGTAAGTATATTTCAAGAGAAATGTTCCTAGCCTTGACTAAAGGTCTTTTAAGGATAATCTCAAACTTCTTTTTATATATTTTTCTGGCTGTATTGCAATTTAAATTACCTGACTTTATAAATCTTGATGCCCCTTGTAGAATATTGGAGGATGATAACTTTACTATCCTATGATATGGATAGCATAAAAGAGAGAAGAACTTGAAGACAGAGAAAGTGACAACATGGTACGTGGCCCGTGTGAAATAAGAGCTGCCACTTGCTGTTCCACACACTTGCTTTGAAAGGACCTGGACAGAGAGCCAAAACAGCATGGCTAAATCCATTTGCAAGGAGTCATGTATTGGTTAGGTACTTAGTATTGGTTAGGACTACACCAGCCCCTTACAGGTCTCATTTAGCACTGAGATGCTCACATTGCAGATTAACAGTTGCCTTGTGTCTTTAACAGGCAGCTTTTGGTCAGGTACCCCTGAATCCATTTAATTCTTTCCAAACAGCCCCATCAAACAGTGAATTGTTTCCATTTGAGCTATAGTCAACTTCTTTAGTCATGTGTGTAGATACATATATATATATATATATATATATATATATAGTATAATGTGGTCTTGCAAAATTCTGAGTAATGGTCTTGAAATTTCAGATCTACACACTCAGTCACAAATTAGCAGCTCAGAGACTAAAATACCCTGGCATCCTCTCTCTTCCCCCCTCCCCCTTGCTATCAAAGTTTTTGTTCTCTTAGCTGAGTCAGTGTCAGTTTTTCATGTCTATATTACAGATTATGCCAAAAATACACTGGAGGGTCTCAGACCACTTTAGAAGGCTGTAATTCCATATTGACAATGCTCATTAGGGAATATGATACATTTGCATTAGTGCAATAATGATTTTGCCCACTGGTAATCTCCCAGGACATGTTTCCTGTAGCAGTTACCTTTCTGCACTGTGTAAAAAGAAGCCCTCTTCCCACTCTAGCAACATCATTAATGTGAGACCTAATTGTACATGCCATGAGCTTTCCTCTACTGAGATTGCTGTATATTCACACATGCACTCACCAAAAAGTAGTTCTTTTTCTGATTTGCATTCATGTCTCCAAAGAATCCTTTGATCTACACATATAACCTCCTCTTCACCCCTCCTCCTCCTCCTCCAACCAGTTTTCATTTATTAAAAAACACTGCTTCCGTTTTTTTTGCTGAAGCTTGTCAAGGGACAAGAGATATGAAGATCCTTATTATTCACGTCAGACAAATGTGTGATTCTTTCTCCTTCAGATATATTCCCTGCTTGATAACCTATGTACTGCTGCTTCTTAAACTAAAGATTGGTTTTGAATTTGGCTTTCATTGTTTTAGCTTCCTCTTAAAGCAATTTATCAATGAAAGTCTAGTGCAAAATGATTTCCAGAAAAGGAAGATGGTCTAGTCGATGTGATAGGGGGAAAACAGCAAGAACTCTAGCACTTAGATCAGTCTCTTTTAATTGCAACCAACCTCAAGTGTGACTTCTCAGCAGCACGATCAATCTGTCACATCAGAAGACATGAACGTACTATGGAAAAAACATTGGAAAGAATTAGCAATATCTCACACCATTTGCCTCACTTTGAATTATTGGTAATATTCAGCATTCAGCTGAACACTTAATTCAGCTCTAAACATAATACACTCTCTTGAACTAAGTCACACAGTAATGATTTCTACTCTGTTAATATAGGGTTCTATATGTGGAAATAAAATAAATAAAACTATCAGTGAAGCTGGAGAATTCAAACTGATGCAACATGTTTTAGCTTACTTTCTGTGTAACAACTTCCCACTCCACAGTAATGTTTCCATTTTGCATTGAGGAGACAGTCTTTTAAAAAGGATGCATTGATATAAAATTCAGCAAAGTATTTAGTCTTAGCTTCCCATTGAATTCAGCTAGTGCATGAGTTGGAAGCTTAAATGTTTTCTTGGATGTGAGCTCAAAACAGTATCTTAAGACATTTCCCCGGTGGAAAATAATTTCCTTAACTGAGTAGTGGTGAGTCATCCAGTCTTTGTGCCTTAGGGCTCTGCAAGTGAGGTGAGTAGATATTGCTACAGCACTCAATCATATGAAACCACAGCTGCCTCATCTGTAACCACATGGGGACAAATCAATACCATTAGCTTCAGTGAAGTTATCCTGTTGACATATTTGACCCTAAATCCTTACCTAGAACACACAAGGGTGAGGATTTGTGGACAAAAAAATTAAAAACATCAGAGGACTGAAAGTAAATTTTTCTTTAATCTCTCCCTGGCAGTCGGCTAAACTGTAATTGGTATTGTACAGCTCACTGAGGGAAGTAAATGTAGTCCTCTACTTGTTTTTCCTATATGTGTACCTCTGAGGCCTGGGCATGTAGGACCTGAAGTTGTAGGGAACAAAAATGGGTGCACCATACAGATAAGACTTATTTATTTCACTTCTTTTAACTTTCACTTCTACTAGTCAGGACTAATAGGATTAAACTGGAGCAGGATGTGCTGTAATTTGTATATACCCACAGTAAATTATCATCACAGCAGAGGAAGCAGCAGAAATCTCATGGCTTAGCAGGGCATCCGAGGCACAATTCTTACAAAAGATATGACTGAAATGACAGGGCTAAAATACCACTCCTTGTTCAAAAATCTCCTTGATCATATTAATTCCCCATTTCCGGCAGAGCTCAAGACCGAGTGCTGTCTTCTGACCCAAGCCTTTTTTCGCTTATACTGCTGTCAAGTGAACGACCTGACTGCCTATACGTGTGAACAGCCGTGTGGGGGCTGGCAGAGGAAGCTCGTTTGCATATGTACAGTCACACATGCAGTCGCATCTACATAGCAGGGCCTGTGCAGTCCTTCCCATCTCTGTATGAAGAAAATTTCTACACAAAGGCTCATTTATCATTTAAAGTCAGATAGAAGCAAGCAAGCTCTGTTGATCTCCTTTGTTATTTTTTAGTTAGGACGCATCACTTCAGCTGCAGACCTGACCATGCATGTACACTGCTTGCCATATCCAGCAATTGGCTCCTGTAGATGGATCACTTGCTGGGTGACACATCTGCCACTGGCTCTCGTGGTTACCCTCCAGCAAATATTTTGATCAATTAAACTCTACTTTAGAAAATTACCTTGTTACAGGGCTGCTTCATGTTTGGCCTCTTTTGCATTGGTCTCTGATACCCATGTAATCAAATTCCCGAAGTGTCTCCTGAGTAGGTGTTGCATCAGCCTGGTCTGAACCACTGCCTGGAGTTCAATGGTTATTTATTTCTGTATCAGCCGTGATTTTCATCATGCAGTTTTTGCAAACTGCTTATTTTACAGCACGTGTTTCACAACACACTGAAGAGGAGGATTGCCTGAACCTCGAGCATTAACCCCACACATGGCCGAAGTCCTCCCAGAGATGCCCAAACTCCTGAGATCACCTCACCGGCGCTGCACGATCGGGGAGATGCAATCCCCACCGCTCCGCTGCAGCAGGAGCCCCGACTGCTGCTTCGGCGGGGAGCTGAGGGGAAATCACCCCTCGCCACCCATTCTCGCCTCCTCCCCGAACATGCCGCTGGAACTGGAGATCTCTCGCCTCGCCTCTCCTACTGAACGTTGCGGCTCCCCGCGGCTCTCTCACGGCCCCATGTCCCGATGTCAGCCGCCGCCCCATCCCGCCCCATCCCGCCGCCCGGTCTCGCCCCTCGCCTCACCCCGCGACAGGAGGGGAGGCAGGTGAGGGCGGCCGCCCGCCCGCGCGCCCGCGCAGCGTTGCGCATGCGCAGCGCGCTCCCAGGCATGCTCACTGCCGGGGGCGGGGGGAGCGGGACGCGGTGTGACGGCGCTGCCCGGCTGCCCTCGGCTCCCCTCGGCTCCCCGCGGCTCCCCGCGGCTCCCCGCGGATCCTCGCAGCTCCCCGCGCCCGCTGCCCTCGGCTCGCACCATGCGGCGGCGGGCGGCCGCATGCCTCCGGGCGCTCTGCCTCCTGCTCCACCTCCGCGCCGCAGGTGAGCGGGGGCGGCCGCGGCCGGACGGTGGGGCGGGCGGGACGGCGGTGGGGACCCGCGCGCGTCCGGCGGCGCACCTGTTGTGGCGTGAGGCGGGAGGCGGCGGCTGCCCGCTCCGGACCCGCCAGCCCCGGAGGCGGCGGAGCGCCGTCAGCACCACGGACAGCGGCAGCCCCGGGCGGGCGAGACCCGCGCTGCGCGCCCCGCGGAGCGGCCGCGCTTCGGCCCCGCATCGCGAGCACCTGCCGGCGGCTACGGCAGCGAGCCGAAATCGGGACTCCCTATATTCCCTCTTCTTTTTTTTTTTTTTTTTAATTTATTTTTCAGTACCGGTGGGGAGGCGTTGCTACTTGTATGTGCTCGTGGCAGCAGTGTTTTTAGAAAGGGAAATTTCAGCTGCGACAGCAGCAGGCATTTCATCTGTTAGCGGTGCTAATAAATCCTCTCTCTGCTTTGCTGGCAAAACGTGTGCCTCATTCAGAAATGCAGGGAGTGATG
The DNA here is from genome assembly GCF_008360975.1 of Lichenostomus cassidix. NCBI lineage: Eukaryota > Metazoa > Chordata > Aves > Passeriformes > Meliphagidae > Lichenostomus > Lichenostomus cassidix. Next base: position 34,538,283 of record NC_139480.1, on the reverse strand, counting down.
AGCGCCCTAGTACGTACATGAAGTTCCACTGCCAGTTTTGTTCCAGTAGTCAGAGCTTATACTTCTGGCATAAATCTCAGGCTTCCTTTAAGCCATGAAAAACTGCTCATCGTTCAGAGCCTCCGTGTATCCTGTGCAGCCTTCAGCATATGTAATCTTAGGAGGTAAATAAAATCTGGGGTAGCTGTATAATTGAATTAAGTTCTCAGTAAAGTTGGAGAGTTTGTTTTGTCATGTATGGCAAGCTTAGCCACTTCTGAACTAGTAAACAGCTTGTAAGTTCCATGAAGTTTAATTACGAACAACAATTAAATGCACAGGTACTGATTCTTTTGGTCCTGGGAATGTTGTTTTTAGGAGAGATTTTTAAGATGCAACGAATTTGCATTGTCTTACTGCAGAAACATTAAAAATAACAATTGAACTTCATGTCTCTTAATATAGAAGAACTGTATGAATATCCCACATAAGATCTATTATGAAAATAAATGCTTGCTGCTTTTTTTTTTTTTTTCCCTCACAGTTGTCAGGAGAAATGGTTTGTCTCAGCTATTGATATTTTATTGCCCTGTAAAATTAGTCTACACTTCATAAAATTTATGGAGCCTCTTTCCTGTATATCTATAGTTAGGATGCTTATGTTGTTATTCCTTATATTCATACGTGCAAGAGATTGTCAGCTGAAAGATAGGGAGCATTTCGTGATCTGTTTTAATAAAAGCCTTAAGCTGCTTTTAAATTGTTCTTTTCCAACATGTATTAAATTGACCATCTGTACAAAATTAGAGTACAGCATCTATTTGACATAACATGCCTTCTAATCTCAGTATATCCTCTATTAACAGTGGAATTTGCATTAGTTTTGTTCTGCTTCATTTTTCTATCCTGCTAATGGAAACTGGGTCTATATTCTGCCAGTAAGCTGTTCACCTTCCTTACTGAGTTCTACTTGTTTCATTAAGTTACTGGGAATGCTTGCAAAGAGATCTTGGTCTTCATTATGCAAATGTCTCTAATCATAAGAAAAAGACAGGAAAATAGATGTTTATATGGTGCTACTTTGTTCCCTGAGTAATCCTGGAAAATAATTATTTTAGAGAAGACAAGGGAGAGTATGTACAGGAGCTGAATTCTACCTTTGCACGGTTGGGCACGGCTCCCACTGAGCACAAGAGCTGTGCTTCCTCTAAGGCAGGGCTGCATACAACTTGCTCTTGTTGGAAGTCATTGAAGATGTCACAACAATGAAATAACAAGTGAAGCTTAACATGCTAAGATTTCTCTGTTTCATCTGATGCAAGTAGAAAATTTGATCTTACACAGGCTACCACCATGGACATCTTTTATGTATAGCCTAGACTTACAAGTTATTGATGGTGATTTTGAAGCTTTGGTTCATGTGAAATCACAAAATGCATTCTACTAGCTAGGTCACAAATTATATCCCAAATGTCAATTTTTGTGTAATGTGTTGGAAACTGCTTGGCTTTTTGTTTTGAGGCTGAATTCATATGAAGCATGTGTCCAGAGAATGCTGAAGACACTGTCAGTAGATATTAAGAAAATCTCCCTTGATGTCAGTTGGTGGTAATAGATTTTAGAGAAAACATAAGCCTACACTTACTTCAGCTAATGCTACAGCAAAAAGAGTTAATGTGTTTAAGCACTGCTCTGTAGTGGAATGGTAATGCATGTCATATAGCAAATCTGGTTTCCTATAGAGCTACAATTCTACTACAGATGTAGTAAAATTTTCTACAAAAATAGGAAATGTTCTTGCCAAAAATGTGATTGGGGATTTTCATGTGCTCAATAACATACCATTTTACTGAGTTGACTGAGATACCGATTCCAAGATAGCACGACAGTCATGTTATCAGAAAATAAATATGATTGTGCTGTTATTATATGCATATATTGCAACCTAAAACCAGACACTTGTGTGTGCATCTCTGAAAACAGAATGAGGCCCTTTGGCTGAGTGTAGCAGGTGAAGTAATCAACCTATATGGAACTTGCTGTTGCAGGAAGACCTAAATTTGTAGCGAATGATTACAGGTCAGCATGAACCTTCAACTTATATTATGCATTGCATGAGAGAGTGCACGACAGCATAGTTTATACTCTCTTTTAGTACGTATGATCTAATACACATGTTCTTGCAATAAAAACCTAGTGTCTCCTGAGGTGACTAGGAAGCATTGTCTCCTTGTAAAACAATGGCAGGTGGTAGCAAAAACATGAAGTGATGCATCAGACTAACTTGTAATTAGAGAGCTATTTGAGTCATACACAGTATTCAATTAATTACCTCTTTCACCTAATTTTCTTTTTTAGCAAATTTTGTAGATAAAATTGAAATATATGATGAATTAAATATACAGTTGCTGGAAATCTATTGGGGAAAAAAGGAAATCTGTGATTCTGGGAAATAGGCTAGGAAAACCAACCAGACTAGAAAAAACGTATTTAGTTAACAATCACCATATCAACATATCACCTGCCTTTCATTAAAAATTTCTCTTTAAGAAAACATTTTTGCAGAATTTGCTTTAAGGATGAACAAATCCTGGTCATGCAGAAGCAAAAAGTTAACAACTGAATATTTGGTCAGGTCATCTAAATCACGGTTTCTTGAGCCTTACACTAGCTTGCTAAGAGCTTCTATTACCTCATTTTATTATTCTCTTCACCAGTGAAGACATGCATTGGCAACCTTAAGTCAATATGAACCAATACTTTCCCGCTAGACTTTGCAGAGAGAAAATGTACAGATCCTTGTCTTGACCTCTTGATGGATCCATTCTTCTATCCCCTCAGCAGAATCACATAAAATCTAGGTTGGGAAACAGTGGCATTTTATCCTTTTGGGGAAATGCTGTAATAACAGGAGGGTCACTTATACCAAAACTGAAGTTTCTTTGATCACAAACTAACACTCCTTTGGGTAGAATTTGCTAGGTAGAAATGTATAAATAAAAGTCATTAATGTGCTACACCGGTTCTCACACAGCCCTCAGGGTGTCTTTACTAAGTTCTGCTGAGTTCAGCTTTCCTGGTCAAACATGCACTATGTGGTATTCCCGTGCTTGGAAATTACTCACGTGCACTGCAATTTCCACTCAGATGTTGGGCAGGCCTATTTTCTGTGAAATGCACAAGCTCTGTCACAAAAGTAAGACAATCTGGAGACTGTGCTTGTAGGGTTGAAGTGAAATTTGCACAAAATACATTTGCCATCAGATCCATTTCAGTAACCTCATACTAATGAGTGAATAATTCTAGGTTCCAAATACATTTTGAGTGAAAGTGAAGGAGCTATTGATTTAAAAAATGTATAAGGATTCTGCTTCATTACACTAACATAATCTAAATGAAGCTGGTTCTTATAATTGTCTTCTTTAAAAACAAATTTGCCATGAGTAGGTGTTTTTACTGGAAGACACTTTTCTGCCTTTTATTAGCAGGACTCATGGATAATCAGAAGGTAGTCATCTGTCTCTTTAAAGATTCTGTTGGGAGAAAAATAGTTTTATAATTCAGTATCTGACTTCATATTTTTGAGGAAGTATTTCATTGGAAAAGAGACTCTTACCGTATTTTTACATGTGGAAATTCTTGCTATTTGTATTTTAAAAGACATCATCTTCCATGAGAGATTTATGTTCAGTATATCCATTAGGAAATTATTGAGATTTGTGGTCTTGGAATCTCTGACTGATTCCATTTGTTGTATTATAAGAAGACTGAAACATCTTAGACAGCAAAGGCTGGTTCCAGCTTCCCTGGAGAGCAAAGTAGAAGAGTTGCTGAAAGTCGCTGAATTGGGCTCTTGGGGGGCTATATCTCTCTAGAAGGAGCCTAATGACATAACTGTGTGGCTCTATTTGGTGGTGGTCCCCCCTCCACAGGGGTGTTAAAAGGCTTGCTGTGGGGGTTAGATGGAAGGGTACAACTCTTACTCCATAAAGCACAGTCATTGTCCTGTAGGATTTTCAGCATGGTTTCTGAATAAATACTTAGAGAAGTTAGTAAGATCTGCTCAGAAATCCTCAGTGGGATTTCTTAGAGCAATATTACTGCCATAAAAAACCCTGAATTTTTAAGACTGGAGTTGACTTTCCTTCATCTCAGCTATAGATTTCCATGGAGATACAATATATTTCCTTGAGTTACTATATATTTACATCCACCTTATGCAGAGCAGAATTTATCCACAACCTTCATTTGAAAAATAACAGTAATTGAAGCATCACTTTCTCACACCGTCTGGAAAAAAATCATCGGATATGAGTCTGTATGGTACATTAGTGCCAAGGCATAAGTATGGCAGAATACTTAAGTGCCTTTGGGACCACTAGCTCATCTCTTAATTCACATGAGTGGACCTAGTGAAATCAATGGTCTGTGGTATCTAGTTTCAGTATTGACATATCAGGCAACAGGCCCATGAAATTAGATGCAAAGTGTCTTTTTGAAAAGGATGCCACTCATATGCTTAATCCAGATTCACTGTAGCTGTGGATATTTTTGGTCAGGGCATTTTTTTCCTACTGAAAAGAGCAAATTTAGCAAAAATGAATTTGCAGTTGTTTCTATTTTCAGCAGATTGCTTATTAGAAAGGGAAAAAGATCCTTGCAATCATCTCCCTCCCTCCCTGCCTATCTTGTGTGTAGTCCCACCCTCCCTCAGTGTTGCTGTCCCACCCTCATCACACATGGATGTATGTGTGCACTTGCTTGCACTCGCAGATGCAAACACACACATAAAAAAGAATCATTTATATATCTGCACACATATATACACACATTTCGTACTACTTGATTTTGTCTGAAATTTTAGGTCAAAAGTTCTGAACATTGTGTTTAGGGGCAAATAGAAATATTTTTCTGAATTTTTACAATTGTGCTGTCCTGTGCTGGTTTAGCTCTGGTGTAGTTTATTTGCTCTGAATTTTGACTTGTCATGGGTACTGTTCCTCTGCTGGAAAAGGCCTTGCTTTAGGTTACTGACCTAGCTAGGAAAGTACAGAATCCTTCCTATGAAAGAATGTGATTTTGTAGTCCTGGAATGGGGTGTTGCCATTGCTAGTAACAAAGCTGTAAGTTTTGTCCTGATTTTGCAAGGCCTCATGATTAGAACTTGACAGGCCTGCTCTGTCCAAACTTTCCTTCACCTGCTTGTTTTACTTGAGTTAGCGCTGACAGCAGTTTTTTTCACTTAAACAAGAATTAATATCTGTTTTAATCTAGTTTTCCTTGTGCGGTACAACTGTAGTCTACATAGGAGCAGTAACACAGCTTTGGTGGAACAGCAGAGGCTTGAAGAGGGGAGGCACAGGATGTTTCATTAGAAGAGTACAGGTGTGGGATGATAAGAGGTGGGACACAATCTGGTCACTGAAGACTCCATGCTATAAAAAGCTCAGTATAGGGTTGGAGCTTGAGAAAAATGATTTTAGGTGTTAATGAAGAGAACTAAGAGATTGTATCTAACATACGTATGGGACGCCATTTACTGTCACATTCAAATATAACCTGGAGCTGCAGACCAATTGAAGAAAGAGCAGGTATAAATTCATGTTAGAAAACACGGATATATCTATATAGCTGTCCCTAAGAGGAATAAAGAAGAGAGGAGGAAGAAGAATCCATCATCATGAGCACCATATCTCTCCTGATGAAGGACTCCAGATGCTGAGAACTCCTCATAACAATGCCCCATCACTAACACCAGTGTGAAACGATTGACCTAAGAACCCAGAGAAGCATGGACTTAGAGTAACACCAGGAAAAGGGATAGATAATTTTAATTGTACTATTCCTATATTCCTGTAATTGTGACTTGGTCTATATTCCTTGTTTTTCTATTAAAGTTAGATCTAGAGTAACAATGCTTCTTGAATTAATTTGTTAAGATTTTAATTATACTAACAATAAACTCTTGGCTTCAGTTACATGTGTAAGGTGTGCTTCATCTTTGTTCATGAGCAAGACTTTGAAGGTAATAGAGGAATTCATCTATTTGAAGGAGGCTCTGAGAAGCTCTACAGCAGCATGCCTGATCATTAAGTCTATCAACCCTGCTTTGGGTAGAGAACAGCTTCATTTGTATTGCTCTAACAGGTTTTGGCTAAAGACAAAGCTATGGTGAGAAGGTTTTGTGTTTTGGCATTAATCTCTGCGTGATGGAAACAGTCACAGCCTGCAACTCCCTCTGTTATTTATTGGAAAGTAGTTTCCTAGGTGAATTCTTTTGTCAGTTCAAAACTTCAAGCATGTATTACCAAAGCAGCAAATGGATTTATTTTTTTCCTTTTTTGGGTTTCCCTGGTTCACAAAAGCACGTTTGAAAGTATGTTCTGTTGTCCAGCTAATGTTCAAGTTATGTTTTAGCCACTGTTTAACCGCGTTTTATTGGCAATAATTTTTGGTGCACCATGCTAAAGTTCAGCAACAGTTTATGTTTGGCTAAAAGTGCATAACTTTATCCAAATGAGATTTAGATGTGATTGATATACTACTTTGCTGACAGTCAAACATATTGTTAGCTAGATGGTACAGATGCAAAACATACTGCCTCCAGATAACTTTTGTTTTCATTTTTGCTTTCAACATCATTTGAAACTTCTATATTTTCCACCAGCTATGTTGACTCCTTTTAATATGTTTGCTGGTTTGTTTGGTGTTTTTTTCCCCTTTTTTCTTTTTCCTTGGTAATGTAGATGAAATAGAGATAAAGCTATAGATTTTGTGTCTTTTAAAGGCAAAGCCAAAGGAAGGTCCTGTTGCATGCACCAGAAGAGACAACCTTCATGGCCCAGAGCAGAGAGAAGTCTTTTAAACCTACAGCAGTCTCCGTGCTGTGTCTAGAATTACCAACACTTAGTGTTTCCCTTAATATCATTACCATTGTGACCCCTGAGACTTAGAACCATGCTCATAAATGGCCAGCATGATAATAAGCATTTTGGCATCTAAGCTTTTTTTTTTTCTCCTGCCTGTGGGCCAACACCTCCTTGGCCCTTATACAGACAAGAGAGGGCTGCAAACTCTGCTCTGCACAGGCATCCTTTTCTCTCAATGTTCTAAAAAGAGATAGGGAATGAATCTCCCACCTGTGGGAACTTTGGCATTTTTGGAGAGGATTGATCATTGCTCTGCATAAGTACATTGACCTGCATTTCACAGTGATTAGGGTGGCTTTTCAAGAGTTAATAAACCACGGGGCAAGAGGTGATAAAGCCAAACCTGTCCAAAGTCTGGGGCTGCTTTATAGGTTTGAAGGAAGTTTGTATGGGATGAAGAGGGTGTTTTAGAGCAGTGAGCCAAGCAGAAAGGAAAAAAGCATAGGGAGCTCAGGGTAGAAAATTTATTTACCAAAATTTAGTAAGCATTTTTTGTTACTGAAAAAGAGAAATTACTTGGCAATAGCATTAAGTACTGTAACTCAAGTTGCCTTTGAATTAAATTTATCTTTGAAAGCGATCAGTCAAGTTTCAGCATGTTGTTCTCTTATGAAATGTCTATATTTTCTGCTTTTTTTCCCATTTAATTTTGAGCTTTTAGCATAAAAATCTCCAGCTGTGTAATATACCAAGTTATTTTTAACTTTAAAAATACCTCAGTGTTATTATTGTGCTAGAATATTAAGTGTGAGTTTTAAAATACATGCACTAGGTGTCTATATTCATTTGTGCATTTTACTTACTAATCAGATACAGGACAACACTTTTGTCAGTGGATTTGGGGTGACTGCATTACTTACAATTAGCAAATATGCAGTATATATCTCATTATAAAAAATGTGACTGTTCAGGAGCATAACTACTCATCCAATTTGTTCAGATTAAGATAAATAACAAGACTTAAGAAAATGACCTCAAATTTTTCTTCCAGGCACACATCATGACTTTAGACACCATTATCTTGGCCCTATCAGGTTTATGTTATGTCCCACTGGGACTTTTCCAGTCAAATAAATTTCTGGTTTCTGGCTGAGGAGGATATTAAGGTGGAGGCAACCAGTGTGAGTGGCTTTTGTGTTGTTGTATCATGATAAAAATACTTAAAGGAACCAGAGGTCTAAGACTCTGCTATGGGCCAGTAAGGAAAACTTGGCCGACTGAGAGTGGCGTGAGTAGGGAGTCAAGTGGGGCACCCATCGTTTTTCTTAAAAAAGATGTGAGATAAAATATTTGTAAAGCTGTGATATTTTTATGTTTTAAGAAGAGGAAAACTGTACCACTGTGTTACTGACTGATTAATGGATTTGGACTATCCTGAAGATTTTATCTGTCTGTTTTAGCAAAAATGAGGGTATTTGGGAATTGGGAGTCTAACAATTTTCTGGCAGGTTGCTTTGAGATAAAATGTCAACTTTCTGAAGCTATTCAGAGAGTCAAGACAGTCTAAAGAAATCTTCGGTTTTTCTCTACCAAGCAGAGGCCAACTGGAACAATAAAAAGTGCCCACAACATCCAGCACATCAGATTTACGATTTATCATAGGCTTTCCTCTCTGTATATGTAATGCAACTTTGTAGTGTAACATAGGCTCCGAAGCATGTGCTATCTAGCATTCTTGTGATATACCCATCTGTTTTCATGAGGAAATTTTGTGCTTCCCATATACTGGGATGATGTTGATATTTCATGTGGAATTCTACTATCCCATTCTCCATCAATCTTCTGTAGATTAGTGTCGCTGGTGAGCAGCTAACAGAGTAATGAAAGCACCAGTTCTCAGTGGCAAGAAGGAAATGACCTTTATTGTTTTGATTTCATCACATATATAGAGTTCTCAAAAGTCACCCAGATTGGTCGGTCAGAAGCCTTCCCCCAGGCCTGATTGGCCAGGCCTGCAGTGTCCAAGTTCTGGGACACTGTTCCAACAACATCCAAACTTTATCTTTATTTATAAAACACAAGAAAATTTCTCATGGGAAAAACCTGTGCTAGCCACAGATTAGAACTTTTTCCCTCTCTTTTTAATTTATGACAGAAATGGTTTTATCTTGTATGTTTCTGGAGACAGCTAAGAAGATCTAGTGAACACATATTTTGAAACATTAAGCAGAACAGTGGGATTCTGGAGAACAGGGAGTTTCATAGGGATTTATCCAATTTTCCTTTCAGGAAGATGGTAAATGGTGGCAATGATAGAAATACTGAAAGTAGTACAAGTAGTGAAGATGTTCAGATTTAGAAAGTAGGCATTCTACATCACCCTGGAGCTTCTTGTTTCACTTTAATAGATGTAGTGTTACAGTTGGTAGAAGTTCTAGAAGCACAGCTCCAGGGATTGGAAATGCAACTAAATCTGATAAATTGTGGAAGGAGAATACTGCTGTACAGGACCAGCTAAATTAAAGAAGGGGCTTACAGTGGATGAACATGGAAGCAAGATCAAGACAGGCTTTATTGTTTAAAAAATCTAAGGAAAAGCAGCAGCATTGGGGAGTTGCAAGGAAGGAGTAGTTAACTTATAGGTAAAGAACAGAGGAAGAAATAGCAATATTCATCAGGAGCTGAAATCCAACAGAAAGACTGGTGCCTGATCACTCCATCATACAGACAGAAGAACTGGAGGGCAAAATCAACAGATCCCATCTGGTCAGTGTAGGGTCACAATGCAGCATCTGTTACTAAAGGGAGTTGGAAGGTTATTACATGAGATGATCTACATGAAGAAAGGACTGGTTGTATTCTAGGAGCTAAAGTACATAGAAATCTGCTGCTCAGAGAAGTTCTGATGTGGGTTTGAAAGTAACCATTGATTATTGTTCCTTTTGGAACTAATAAAATTTCCCTTGACATGAAGATAGCTACACATAGCTGAGAAATAGATGAAGACTCAGCATTTTTTTGGATAGAAGAAATATAATGGAATCACAATCTAACACCTTGTCTGTTCTCAATGCTGAGGCAGAATAAACTATAATTTTTTGTAAATAGACTTGAGGGGAGAGAATTTTAGGAGAAGGAATAAAATTATTATAGTTAAAGGATAATGGCAGCACTGGGTGAATCGCAAATAACTCAGCATCCTGAAGTAGAATTCAAACAGGGTAGTATGAGCAGAATGTCAGAACATACTTTAGGATAAAGTGTGCTAAGCTTATGGAAGAGAAACCTTTAGGAATTATATTTTTTGAGACTTGTCCTAAACCATATTTATTGAATTTTTGTGTGTGTTGGGATATCTGAAGCTTGAAAGGCACCAAAATCGGTTCTTCATAGCTTCTGACAGTTTTCCTGGCAGCCACAGAGAAATATTTTCTTTTTTTTGTAGAAGTACAGAATTTGAAATAGGAATCCCAGTCTTCTTTCCCTTTAGGGTTGGAGAGTGGCAATATTTGAAGGTGATATGTAGCAGAAGTGCTGGTATTTCTAGCTATTTAATTCTCCAAGTGCCTGGTTGGTGCCTATTGCTTGTGTTTGGAGCTGAAGTCTGGTGGGTCAAGAAAGAATATATTATCACTTCATCAAATTGAACAGGAGTTTATGTTCCCCTGTAGTATCAAGGGTGGCCCATTTGGGAGGGTCACCTGAGGTATCCATGGCAGTCTGGGAGCCAAAGTCTGGTACTGGTTAGGACCTTATACATAGTCTGGTAAGGTTAGTGATGTTTTTCACACAGGGCACTGTGCATGCTTGTTACCTCCTTAAGATACTGGGGCTATGTGGACTTCTCAGACAATCACATTCAGTGTAGTAATTTTCTTGGAACATGTTTGAACTTCTGAGTGCTCAGCTGATGAAAAAAGTTTTGTGAGATTATAAAGTGTAGTGGTGTTTAATTAGACTTCTAATTTCTCATTACTACAGGTTAAACAAATTTTGTTGTCCATCTTGAAAATCTGCTACAATGGACCTTGTATGGCTGCAGGGTACTGGTGTTACTGATGTGATACTTAGCATTCTAATGGAAGCAAGTCTGCTGGGATTTAGAAGCAAATGGTGATTCTTCTGTTAAAAAGTGTTGAGATTCAAGGGCAAGTAAACTTTTTGGGGAGTTCCTTTAACTATTTTTGTTTTTTAAATAAAAAATATTCGGGGAAGAATTTGAGTTGGTAGTTAATTGTAATTTTTTCTGCTTCATTCAATAAAAATAATGAAATAAGAGGGAAAGTTGGAATATTGAAGAGGGTAGAAAATGCAATGCAGAGAATTCCAGGAGAATCACAGTTGGTTTGATTCCCTCAGAAACAAAGGAGCAGGAATGAAGGAAGCAAAAAAGACACACCAAATGTGTTGATGGTTACATTCCTTTGTATTATCTACCATCAGTTTTGGAATACTGGTTTTCGATGAAGGAGACATGAAAATAAATCCTGCAAAGAGATGACTGTGAGAAGTAGGTGGCAATGAGAAGTGCTGATGCTTCCTTATTTTTATTTTGCCACTGACACAACTCTCTAAATTGCTAGTTAAGACCAGCCCTCAGGATTTTATCAATGAAGCCAACACCCACAAAGATTAATGAGAACCCAGCAAGCTTAACAAGTTTTGAAATTCAGCTGTCTTCAACACTATACTCTGCAGTTTCTCTTTTTTTTTTTCTCCTGCTTTCAGAAGTCTTCCCAATCAAAACCTGACAAGAGCTGTAAACATATGACCTCAGTGGTCATCTATGAGATTGGGGTTTTTTTTCAACAATTTGAAGGAGTAGTTTTAGATTTAGCATTTTACTTTATAATAGAGGAACTGTGTTCTGTCTTTTTGCTATTGATTTTCTGTTGATGTATATTATGAATTGCTTCACTGCCTACTGACAGGGACACACTTATTCCAGAGAACGCATTTCTCAATGATGCAAAGCAATACAATAGCACAGATAAGGTATTGTCCTTGATTTCCCTAACTGAAATTTCCTAAGGAAATTAGGTCAACAGAATGTAATTACCTACACTGAAACCTCCTAAGGGCACTGGGCAGAGCTGTGCAAATGACTGATTATTTTGATTTGCTTACAGAAGCAAAAAAAATCAGAGGAAAATTTGAATAGAACAAAATGATTTCTTGTTCACCCTGAATTGAAGCATGTGGTTGGTGCTAAGCTGCTCTTCATAGCTCATAATGAGAATTAAAATAGCATTGATTTTATATTTTTTAACAAAAAATCAGCTCCCAAATGTAACATTGCCATTAACTCCAGCAGTATCTCAAGAGGAAATTCCAGGGTGATCAGAGTGAGCTCTCTGGGTTCACTTCTCTCAGAACATGAAGTCCGTTTTCTACAACACTGGGTTTCTTAGAGTGTTCTCTCATAGGTGACTAATGCAGCTTCAGTTGCTTTTTATCTGTGAGGGAGCTGATCCTTGCCTATTTTTCTGGTCCGATAGACTGCCTTCCAGACTGGGAGCTGAACTGGGCTTTTGTAGGTATTCCATTCAGCATAAAGGCACTGAAGATTCACTATGTTTTATCCATGAAAAAAAAAGAACAACAAAACCTAAAACCAAGTCAAAGTTTAGTCTTGGTTCCTCTTATAAAGGCATCATCAGGAGGTATTTTGTCTTTCAAAAGAGAACTTATTTTTTACTAATACATAGTTAGTTAAACCCATTTAAGCACAGAATCACAGAACGGGTATGGTTGGAGGGGACCAATGGGATTGTATAATCCAAACTCCCTGCTCAAGCAGGGTCATCTGAGAGCACTTTGCACAAGGTTTCATCTAGACCATTCTTGAGTATCTCTAGTGAGGGAGACTCCACAATCTCTCAGGGCAACCTGTTCCATTGCTCGGTCACTCACACATTAAAGAAGTTCTTCCTTATGTTCAGGTGGAACTTGCTGTGCATCAGTTTCTGCCTGTTGCATCTAGCTCTATTGCTTGGCACCACCAAGAGCAGCCTGGCTCCATCCTCTTGACACCCTCCTTTCAGATACTTATAAACATTGATGAGGTCCCCTCTTGGTCATCTTTTCTCGAGGCTGAATAAGCCCAGCTCCCTCAGCCTATCCTGTTTAGAGATGCTCGACTGTCCTGTCTGCAGTTCCCTAATCTAAAAGAGCTCTTTGTGCCCAACACCAAGGTATGCAAGACATGGTCAAACCCACACACCTGTATCTCCTTTGCAGAGATCCAGATGCTCCATTGGCTGGCCAGGCGATGCTTGAGAGAAGGTTGAGTCATAACAAGAGTTGGCACAAGGGGCTATAAGGTCTCCTGATATAAGCAGCTGAACAAGGAATGTAGAATTAGGATTATGGACTCATCTGAATTTTCTCACAGGTTTAAGTCTGATTTTTTGATCTGGTTCTTGAACTTTTCTCAAGTGCCCATTTATAAAAGATGATCAGTCCTATTCTCATCTTTGATATTACTGGGTGATAAAATTTGTCAGAAAGTTGACTACATATGTTTTCTGATTGAAGGTGATATCAATACAGAATTTAAACTTGGCTCACCATGTGCTCTTCTTTTGCACATCAATTTTGACGTGTAGCCAGGGCTGGAAATGTAAATAATATTTTTAAAAGCCCAGTGAAAATGTGCTTAAGAATGTGGTACACTTTACATACTTAGTAGATTCTATAGTGCTAATAATCTATTGCTATAGAAAATGCATTTTAAGGGAATTCTTGTATTCCAAAAATACTTTTCCAAATTTCTCAGAACCCAAAGATCTCATTGAATTTCCAGTGCCATCTACAGAATAGCCAAGCGAGACATTCTAAATTTACTCTTCTCTTTCTACAGGCTGCTTTTCTGGAGACAGTGACCACTTTTTGGCAATTCATCAGCGAAAGAGTGGAAAACCTGTGTTTATTTATCACCATGTGGAGAGTGTGGAGAAAAGTCTGGATACAGACAGCTATAAGGATTCCAAGCAAAATTTCCGTTCTTCTTCCCACACCAAAATAAGCAAGTTGCACCCTGCACTAATTGTTAAATCAGCCTTCCCCAGGTCTGTCTATGACCCATCCCTTGATCTCTTAGCAATGTCTGGTCAAGATTTGGAAGTGGAGAATCTTCCCATTCCTACAACAAATGTGATTATTGTGGTAAGTGACTTTTTCTGGGTTCTAAAGAGGTTTTTTTGTGAATAAATATGCCTGTACATAAATGTAGATAGAGTGTAGTTTCAGGTATCCTGACTGATCATCTAAATCTAAATAATGACCACTTGTCTTGAATTTCTTCACTGGGGTGAAATTTGCATTCATATAATCGCACACTGATCAACAAGCAATCTGATGGACCAGTGCAGAGTATGGCCTCTCTGTAGGTAAAGACTTTACCTTTGCCTCAAATGCTGTTGATCCTCTTGTCTTGACTGATGTTTGCACAGTTTTTACTGGATGGGCCTTAAACTTATTCTGCACAGATCACAAGAAAAGGTACTCAGGGAACTATTCTACAGTGGCAGTGAGATTTTATAAGGGTGACATAAAGATTTCATTCAATTCTGTTTCTCTAGTAAATCTACCATTATGCTTATATAGCTGTTTGAAAAAAAACCCTGTTTCTTGCAAAGAATCAGAACTATGTTTTTGTTGGTGTAAGCCATATGCACTTCTTCTGGGACATATGGGTTGGGGACCCTCCTCTGTCAGTTAATTCTGAGTGTGACCTTTCCCATTGTCAAGAAGATGATGGCAGTGTTCCCTCCTGCAGCGAAGGGCATATCAGTTTAACTGTATACTGATGCTGCCCTGCTGCATCCTCACCCTTCGTGCCAGTGGAGCAGCGTGCTGTCAGGGGAGCTGTCCTTGGTGGGGTGCACAGCACAGTCTGTATGTGTTCTGCACAGACACTGCTTTCCTCACCCCTGTGCATAGGCAGCTCTCCTTGATTCATGAAGGGAAGAGCCACTTATAATGGCTCATGCACTCATTAGAGGGAACTAATAAAGATTAAAGTGAAACCTGTAAATTGCTTGTTTCAGAGGATGATGAGAGATTAAAAGAGAATGGCCTTTACAAACAAGGAAAAAAGAGCATAGAACACTAGAGTATGTTAGCACACCAAATGTTTCAGAATCCCATATGAGTTCCCTGTACTGTACTCTAGAGATCTGCCCTCATGGATGCACCAAGTGCAATAGAGCAGTGACAATGAAAAGAATAATCAGGGTAGAAAAAAAGAAGGTAGTAATTTTATTTGTCCAATATTGATGTTTTAACAGTTAAAAAGTACTATCAGGGAAGTAGGCTCAAAAAGCTGTGCTCTGGACTTGTTGCATCCCATATTAACAAGACCTCTTCATGTGAATTTAGGTGGCTAGCATTGTTAGTGGACTGGATTCACCTGTGTGGAATGTCCATATCAGAGCAAAATAAGGTACTGACATTCTTGCTTTACTGGGGACCTGCCAACTGCAAACAGAGTCCCAATATTGAATGGTATTGATCAAGGGAAGGAGATGCCAAGCAAAATGGATATATCTATGCCTCAAAGTCTAAACCAGCAGGGATGGCTTTATGAAGGTACTGTCAGTACCTTCACTAGTAGGTACTAAGTGAAGTTGGGAAGTTATCGTCTCTCTTCTTTCCACTGCAAGCATTATTTCATGTCCTGTCAAGGTGAAACCCTTCTGTTAGTGCAAGAAACTCAGAATATGCATGGCCTTTTTTTTTTTTTTTCCCATTAAATGACACTGTTTCCTATGACCTGTTATTTCAGTAGAGTTTTGCACACTTGTGCAGACCTGTAGTCCTCAACTTGTAATGGAAGAATCCTGCAAAATATTTTGTGGCTACCCTGATTTTAGCTGTCTGGCTCTGTGCCTGCATTAAAAGCTAAGTGAGGCGGATTTTCAATTGCCATATAAAGTCACATAGAAAAAGGTCCATTAAATCTATATTAAATTCTCATTAAGTGACTTCGGTCTGAAGCTTTGTTAACTGCATTTCTAGGATGGAGCTGCTGCTCTGAAGCCTTCTGTTCTGGCTGAGAACCATATGTGCTTTAAGGGGAGGTATAACAGCATGAGCTAATCATGACATGAAAGCTGTTTATTGCTTAGGTTCTTCAGCTATCTCTGGATGTGCTGGAGGACAGTGGTTTTGGTTTGTTTTTAATATCATCCTTTCACAAAAAGCTTTTGGGGATGTGTATGTTTGAAGCCAAAGTGCTGGGATTCAGACAGTGCATTGGAACTAATCTCACCATCAGAAATTTTGAAGGTGTCTTCTTTAAAAGGGCAGCTGTCCCACAACAGGGTGATTGCCATCATCCAAGCACATCCCTGCTCCTTCCAGGTTTCTGTATTTCATCATTCTCTTTCTCCATCTTGAATGTCACCTGAAGTAGATTATAGTGTTAGTGTAATTACCAACAGAATCTGGTTTGTTTTGAATTGCATGTGTATCGCTCCATCTTTGTTTTGAATTAGCACTTACTGCCTGTTGCTGCTTTCTGGTTTTTAATATATAGGCCAAGCATCAACATTTGTTGTTTTGCCCTGGATGACCCTTTTTGTTCCAGCCTTTAGCAATGTTGTTGGTTGCTCAACTTGAAAGGGCAGTTGCTAATGTTAGCGCTTCCTGTAATCCTGTTACATGAATGGTGCACATTATGATTTAGTATGAAAGCCAGCAACTTTTTTGTTTTTTAATAAATCAGTGCTCTGTTGGCTCTGCAGAGGAGAGGAAACTGAATTCCATCTAATTTCAGTGACTCAAGGTCCATTTTCTTCATGATCAAGGTGGAAAGGTAGGGTGAATGGATGCCTAATGCAGAACTATTACAAGGTTACATTTTGTGCTAAGGACTAAACCATCTGACAAGGAAAATGTTGCCAATGCGCAGCAGAGTGCTATGAAGCCAAGAATTCTGCAGGTATTGTGTCAAAAAGTGATGTTTTGTGACTCTAACAATAAAGAACACATGTTAAGAAGTAATTTTACTGAAAATTAAGATATTGTAGTGCTTGTTTGCCTAAGCAAAGAGGAGGTATTTATTTTCTGGGAGGGAGTTTTATATAATTAAAGGCAGTCACGTTACCTGGTATTAAGTTCCTGTTGTTTGTTTTCATGTGTGTGTGTGTGTGCATGTGTGTGTACATTCAATTAATCTTGTTTATTGAAGGAAGTGAGGACAATTCAGACCTGTTAGAAGCATTTTGACTGTTTTATAAATGCCTTAGTGCTTACACATATATTCTGTTTAGCTGTGTCTCTACATGATTTGAGACCAACTCATCTGAAAATTGCTTGGATAATGTACAGAGTTACGTAATTTTTTTGTAATATTTGAGAGTTTTCTCTTTGTAAGCTGTTATTTTGGATCTCAGAAGCCATATACTCATTGAAGGTATTAGAGAATTAGTAGTACAGTGAACAAGTTCTCAAAATGTTTATTTGTGTTTATTCCAAGTTTTTCCAATACTGAATGTGAGAACCACCAAGGTCAAGACAGTACATGGAAACTGGGAATAGAATGTGAATAATCACTTATGATAGAAAGTACCATCTAACATACTTATTAAAAAACCAAAACATATACAGACATATATGTAGTTAGGGCTGAACTTAAGAGAAAAGTGAAAGGACTTGTAGTAAAGGTTATAGCTCAGACTAGGTCTACAGTATCACCTCATGGATATGCTAAAGAATTGTCCCTTGTAACCTGATATAGTTTGCTCTGTCCAAAGTCTCTCTCAGGCACAAACGTGTATTGTACCAAGATTGGACCAAGGTACTTAGATGCTTTTTTCACTTGCATCCTGTGAAGTGTTGCAGAACTGTAAAGGTAATAAGCTTGCTCAATGTATCAAAATTCGCCCTTTCACACCTCACTCTTCCTATACACTTTCTTATATAAACTTGAAAATCTGGTTCTTTTTCTGTTGCTTAGGAAGGACACAGCACTGCACCGTGGCCTAAAATTCAGCTCATCTCTTCTTTTTTTGTTTGATTTATGTGAGTGTTACTGAACTGAATTGATTTAATTAGTTTCTTTCAGCTAATGTCAATACAATATAAGATTCACAGACAGCCACATAGAGCTTCTCTTTGCCTTTTCCATGGCATTTTGTGTAGGGCTGTGTAAGGCTTAATGCCTCAGAGCTTTCCCATACCATCACATCTATTTTGTCTCCAATGTTTGAACTATTTACTTGCAAGCACGCTGGAGAGCACAAGGAAGAACATCAGGTGCTAGTACTTTGAGAGAGGATTCAGGGGAAGAGTAAAGCACACCAACATATGTATCTGTAAGTAGATACTCATGTGGGAACCAGGTATTCAAGCTTCAGTATAGGCAGTGAAAATCTACCCTGTTGGTAGTCTATTAAGATATCTAGCATGTTTCTAAATACTTTCTGGATTACTAGGGAGTTAATATAGGTCAGAGACCATAACCAATAGGCAGACTATATGTGATCATCTTGATCTGGAGATTAGTACTGACATGGACCATTTCCACATCAGTTTTCTCACAGCCAGAGAACAGTACCAGACACATTTAATCTACTAGTATAATGCAGCCTTGTTGTCTGCTTCAGGGTGTGTTCCCTAATTCCAAATGGCTGTAGTGACAAGATTTGTATTGATGATAATGGGCGCTTAGGCACCAACTGCACACTGACTACCTATTTATATATAGTCAAACACACACGCAGACATGTACATTTACTGACATCTTAATCTGGAGCTGATCCCAGCTTATACAGTACATTTTATGTTGAAATAATGTGGAAATCCTTTCCAAATCTAGGCACAGTTCAAGTGGGATGCTTCTGGGTGGGTTTGGGTAGCGGAAAACCGTGTGGCTGTGAAACCACAGCAGAACAGCTTTTACACTTATGTCAGATTCATCCCACAAGTACTGCTATATTCTCTTATATAACTTTCCTCATACTACATACTCAGTAAAGTTGCATCTTTTGCTCACTTGCTGACATGGCCTTAGATATATAAGTTTATTTCTCTTTTAATTTCCCAGATCCTGAGGTTTCAGGTTTAATTACAAGTGTCAAAGCCCAGAATGTATCTATATTACTTGTTCCTAAATTTTATTTCATCATTCCCACACTTCTTTTCTTCTGAAAATATCTATTTTTCTAATTCCTTGTACTCTTTGTGAAGCCATGGCATCCACATGGAATGTTGTCTCTAAGTTCCTCTAGGAACACAGAGGACATCCACCTACTTCTTCCTTAAAAAGACCAGTGAAACAATGGGAGCCAGACTACAATATACCCTTTCCTCTGAACATTTCAGTTCTCCCCACTGACTGGTTTTGTTGGAGGGCCATAAGAAGAACTCTGTGGAGAGATTCTGATAAAAAGGTGGGGGAATCCAATGTGTACAATAATTTTCAGTCCAAAAAAGGTTTTCCCTATAGCTGCCTCTTTTGTTGAGACATTTAATACAGATTTCCTTTCATGAAAATAGAACAATACTTGTAGAATTTATTTTTTACTTTTATTTAAAGGAAAGATGCATGTTTCTTCTCACTGGCAATTTGGTTATACAAGATGCCTTATTTTTCAAGTCTAAGTCACAGAGTTTTACTGAATGAGAGAAGTAGGATAGAGAGAGCCCTCTGAGTCACAGCACCAAGTGGTGTGTGAACTTTCTGTGTTGCCAGAAGGTAAATGACCTTTTGGGAATCCCAAGATGAGAAGATAATGGTTTTTCACTTATAATGTGTTCCAGCTTTCCCAAGCTGTCTGCTTGACTGACTGTTTTTCCAGAATCTCTTATTACTCTTTTTCCTGATGCTGAATACCGTGCCTTGATATAAGATGAAGTCTCTTCCTTTCTTCAGTTCTCTTTGTTAGGAACTCTTTTATCTCTCAAATACTGTGTCAGGACCCAGTTAAGTGGCCCAGTAACACCATGCTGAACAATTGGTAAAGGTATCTTGAAATGTTACAGTCTCAGTCTAATAAATATGGATAGAAGTAGGTGAGAAATGTTGATAGCTGAGCATGATCCATTAAACAGAAATTTAGGGCTACGTTAGGAGACCACAGACTAAAAGTAATTTTCTTTGGGACCTAGAGAAGGGAAGACGAGTGGATAAGATTGGGGATATTCTTACAAAAGAAGCACAGTTTCTGTGCTCATGCACTGTCTGCCTTGGATCATGTGTTGTGTGATATGTTATGCTACAGTTAATTTGAAAGTTATTGAAAATGGTAGGTTTATCATCTTAATACATCCTGTGCAGTAATGCCCTAATTTTTGCTGCGGTAGATGTAGATGTATGTTTGTGTAGTTGTATCTATTTCTAGATGTAATTGTGCTATATTGCAATAATAGACATGACTAAGGAGCTGCTTTTTTAATATTGTGCCTGACCGTGGGGTCTCAGCCTTGGGTCTGTCAAATTCTGACTCCAAAAAGCCATTTACTTTCTGGTGTGTGGAAAGATCACACACAGTTTGGTGCTGCAACTCAGAGGGCTCTTTGCATCCTACTCCTCCTGGCTGGTAAAAGTACCCTAAGCTCGCTCCCTCTGTAGGCCTTCTGAAGAGATGGTCAAAATACTTTTGAAAGTGTATTAATCTAAAATAATGGGTTGAGAATAAGGCAAAAAATGTGAGTGAGAAGTAGTCCATAAGTGACTGGTCAAACAGTACTGGGGCAAACAGCCAAGCTAACTATCTATGAAAAATAACAAAAAATCAGATGTCGTATTTTGTCACTGAACATCTGTTATTGCCACCCTAAGAAAGGGATTGGCACTAGGCCAGGCCAAGGAGGCATAAATAGAAAATCATGTCTCTGCAGTGACTTCTCGAAGGAGCTTTCTGAGGAGCAAGATCGCAGAACCTAGTGAGGTATCAACTGTGTCCGTCTCAATTTCCAGGTCATGTATTTGTCTGATGCTGGGAAAAGCAGAGGACAAGTGTCATGCTGTTAGTGAAATTTTGAGATCTTACTATAATTACAGTGCTGAATTGTTAACAAGCTCTATATGTTACTCACACATTTCAAGAGTGGGCAGTGTCAGTGAATACCCTCAGTGTGATTGTTAAAATCACTGTTGTGTCTCTTTGCACTTTACATTGTGACCCCAAATATCAGGTTTACACAGCATTTAGCTTCTAGACTTAAGTCCACCTTCAAGTAAGAGATTGATGCTCACCATTACTCCTTAAATTATTATACTCGACATAACATATCTGCAGCAAGCCCTGCAAATAGACCTAGTAGCCTACAGCTCTGTCATTCTGGATTTTGTTTGCACAGAGAAATCTAGAGAGTCTGCATTAGTTGGCCTCATTTGGTTTCTGCTTCCTTCTGTGCACTTCAGCAGGGATAATTGCATGCTGAACCATTATCATGGTATTGTGTTTGCTGTCAGTCTTTGTGGAAAACAGGAATGATTGCATTAGGTTGTAACATGCACTAAAACCTCCTTAAGGCACTTTTTTTGTCATCTGATCTGCAAAATTTTAAAAGAATGTTAGTGGGATATTCTGAACCCAGTGCTTTGATTGATTATTGTACTGCTAGCAGCTTTGGGGGTACTTTTGTTACTTTCAGTGGGATGTTACAGTTGCAGAAAAGTTGGTCATACCTTTCACAAATTGCCCAGATCCTCTTCAGTCACAGCATTCCTTTTCCTTCATTTTTAGTGAAGGGAAGATGTTTCTTGCAATCATTTAATTTTCTGCGTAAGCTATAATGTTTAAATGAAAACTGGAGTTCAGGAGCAGGCATGTTATTTGTTTTTAAGCTAAAGCCTAAAGTTTCATTGACAGTTAGCACTGTGCAGTTCATCTGTAGAGAAGGTGTCAGCTGTTTCATATTTCTTTCAACTGTGTATTCCTGTAACTGGCCAATCCCAGCTATAAATTAAATACTTGTGTGTAGCAGAACAAAATCTGCTTTTGTTCTTCCAGTCTTCAAATACTGGAGTTTTGTCCTCCAGGAAAAATCTGTGTTAATAATTGATCATTTTAAATGTTTTTTAAAATTTCCGTTAAATTAAAATAAATTTGGATACAATTGAAGCCAAATCAAAAATTCTCACTGTTTCTTAAGCTCTCCAAGTGTGGAGACCTAGCTGAAGGCCTTGCTCTAAAGGAGGTAGAGGAGAAAACTGAATTTGAGGTTCTTCTCATTTCACATGATCTAATCACTGTGCTAAGGGGTAGAGAGCACCACTTTTATCATACTCACAGATGAAATTGTTTGACCCAAACCACATTTTTTCAGCTAACTGAAAATTCAGAGAAATGCTGGTTTTGGGCTGATTCAGTAAAATTGCTTGTTTGTGTTTTGATTTGGTCTTCAAAAGAGGGACCCCCCCATCCCCCAAACAAACAACAAAGCCCCCTGACACCCACTGCCTCCTTGTTTCTTAAGGCCCCATTTATTCCTTTGATTGAAACAGATTTCTATACTATTTCTGTGCCATGCTGTACTGAATTCCAGAATAAAAGACACAGAGATTTAGACAATACTAGAAGCTTCTTGGCTTTTTATGACAGTGTCCAAACTGCACTTTGGGTGTTTCAGCATTTGGCTTCAGAGGACTCCTCACTGGTTGGAACTGCACTGACTCCATTATCCAGAACAGTACAGACAGACTTGTATGGCAGAAGTTCAGGAGGTTGCTCTACCTCTAGCATTTTTCTCTGCTCCTTTTACGAGTGGAAACCCATTACTTCCTCAATTTGATGAAGGAAAGGGAAAGTTTCCTAGCATGCAGAGTTACAGGTGCCATCACTAGAATCAGACATGCTTTATATTAAAAATCATAAATAAGCTACATGGCCCTCTTGGGATCATGAGACTAACCAATAGAAAATTAGTGACTACTTCCCACATAAATCCTATGCATTGTGTTGATAATGTTCAGGAACAAAGAATGAAGAAGCACTTCCTCTTGAAAATTCTTTTAGCACCCTCAGAAAACTCTTTGTGAAAATCTAAGTTCCCTACAGTAATATTTAAAAGGCAGATAAAGGGCGCTCAGATAAAAGACAGCAAGACAGCATGTGTTTCCTTATCAGTCAACGTTTTGTTGGATCTGGCAGTTCAGCCTCTGGAATAATCCTTTTGGTTCTTCACTTCTGACATGGTTGTTAGGAAAACAACCATTGTGACAGCTTCTATGAAGTTCCTTAATAGATGGTTCATAATGTGTTCCTGTGTCTAACCCCTTAAATATTAAGCCTTACAAAACCTGCTTTTGAAAAATAAAAAATCATTATTTTTCTATCATCATTACATTAATATATGATATTTTTAAACACAGTTTTAATTTTTTGAAATAGCCAAACAATATTTGAATCAGCCAAACAATATTTGGGAGCAGATGATCATCCGAACACACTTTTTAAAATGCTTCATAGGTCTAGCATTACTGCAGTTTGTCATCTCTTTTGCAAAAAATAAATATTGGATTCTGAAATTAAATGCACAGGCTCAGATGATACTGGGGTTTAAATGTGATAGCAAAGCTCTCAGGTGCATGATGTTTTTTCAGTCACCTCAGTATCGAAATGGTTCAGGGAAAGGAGTACCCCAGGGAAGTATGCAGAGAGGTACAAATTCTTTGTCTTTGTTCTTGTTGCTGAAAGCATTTAAGGGGTGTTTTACTGTCCTTCCTTTGAAGGTCAGCCATAACTGAAAATTTGTAATGGAGCTAATTCTTACTTGTCTGCACCACAATAAACTGCTGGAAAATGCTTTTAGTGAACACTATGCTTTAAATTGAGTGCAGGGTAGAAGCATCATGAAAAGCATCAAGGGTATATATCAAGACTGCTAAATAATAGTGTTTAATAGTGTAGAAAGGTGGTTGACTGCATATGTTATGTCAATGTTTATTTTAACATTAATTGTAACAGATTTACATTTCAACCTTCATTAGCTGTTGGAGAATAATAGTGGAATGTCTGCTTTGTACAAATTTGGCTGAGATCA
This sequence comes from Lichenostomus cassidix, assembly GCF_008360975.1. Taxonomy (NCBI): domain Eukaryota; kingdom Metazoa; phylum Chordata; class Aves; order Passeriformes; family Meliphagidae; genus Lichenostomus; species Lichenostomus cassidix. The sequence continues at coordinate 34,514,437 of NC_139480.1, read as the reverse complement.
CATGTTCTCCTTGGCAATAGTCATTTGTAATAAACTGTAGCAGAGCAATCAATGACAATATAAATAAGATTTTTTACAATTACAATATGATAAACTAAATTTATACAATGTCACTTATTAAGTTGAATTTCATTTTTTTGTCCATTTTTCTGTCTGTTCTTTCAGAATAAGAGGTTATCTTTTTGCTGGTACTAATTGTACCAGTAATCTTGTTTTCTTTTTGGAAACGTGCTTGGGGAAATAGAGATCACTTCTTTTATGGTCCTGTGGTGTCCTGGTAACACTTACAGCTTTCTGCTTTATTTGGCCAAATTGATATGCTTTCTCCATGCAACACATGGTATGTTGTCTAATTAAGAACACAGGTCTGGAGGCTAATCTTTACGAATGGATATGATATTTCAATGTCATGTAAAAAAGTAATTTCATGCTATGGCACTTTATTTTCAGGTACTGTAATGTAGTCTTATAATGGTACAGTCTTTTGAACTGACAGGTCTTTAAAACACAAATGTTTTGGGTGAGTGGAAGAACTGCCTTAAATACTGCACTCTTAGAGTCTTTGTATTCTTTAGGCAAAGTAAAGCTGAAACAGTGTAGAAATTATACTCCTTGTTTTAAGCTTATGATGAAAAGTAAGCATGAAACAGACATTGTCCCCAAAACCTTTCCCACAGGCTTTCTCTGAAATGATGTTGCAGGATGCTGTGGCCACAATAAAAGTGTACACTGGCAATAGAAATTAACTTGAAAATTAAAAATACTCCCTTTCTTCCACTCTTTTTTTTGTTTAAAAAGTAGCTACATTGTAAAAGACCTCTCCCCTTTGTCCATTGCCTACTCTGACATACACTTTTAAGGGTTTTTAGACTGACCCTGGTAGAATCCCTGTTAAAGAAGGGCTGTGGCGGGAGAAGGGGAAGTGACTAATAGCTGTAGGAACATCTCTCTGGCATGCTGTATACATTTGTGGTTGGAACAAGTGACTACTGACTGGAGTTGGGCAAAGAGAGAAACATAAACTGCACATGTAAAAGACCACACAAATAATGAAATAGCAAGAAACCTCTTGAATGCTGATCAAGATACTGCTTAAAATAACCCAAACCAAAACAACAGCAACTGACCCCTCTAGAAACAGGTAATAGGGCAATAATTGAATAGATAGATATATGATTTGAAATCCATAGAATAAATAAAAAAATTGATTGTAGCTTTAATTTTTAAATATCCTTCATAAGAATCTGCCTGAAAATGGATATAAACTATAATGAAATTACTGTAATGTGAGGTTTTTGGTAATGAATGAATTAGAAAACCATATGGATGCATTAAGTAGAATAATAAATGTACCAAACACAAAAGTAGGACATCCATAAATCATTTATGATGTCCTTTTCATCAGTTCTTGGCTCTTTGAGTCTTAATTGAAAGCCGGGGTAGCTGGATATTAGAAAACCTAGATTTGCTAGTCAGATAATAGACAACTTTCATTAAAGCATTAATTAATTTTAGAAGGCTAAGGGCCTGATACATTAAAAATACTTGCAGAACAGTGCTACTTCAGTCATGTTCGGGGTTTGGGTTTTTACTTTCTGTTTTAATTACTCTCTTCCTCTTGTCAATGGCTATTATTTGTGTTGTACTTTAACTTGCTCAGAAAGCATGATGGAATACTACTTTGTTTATAGAATTATGTATTGAATTGCCCGAACAATTCCAAGTGCTTCAAATGGCTGTATGGTACAGTTACCAAAGTCAGGTTGTCTATTCCTTGCAGCAACTGTCAGTGAGCCTCTTTCCTCTCTCAAAGGCAGACATTACGAGGGCCTTTGTTAGGCAGCTAACATGCCCAGTTGTTCATGTCAGTAGAAACAAGGGAACACTGCAGAAAATACCTTTTTGTGGTTTTCTTTTCACTTTTCTTGTGTTTAAACATAACAATTTAAACTGTTCAGTCAATGTGACCTCACTAATATATTACATGTTGCCAGCCCTGGTGATCCCAGCCTTTGTCAAGCAAAGTCTGGCAAAGGCTGCTAGCTTTTCTTTTTTTGTAATATTGTTGTAACCCTCCCCATCCATTGGTCTACTGCTACTGATCTTTGCTCTTTTGGCCATGTTACTACAACTGTAGTTTCTTCAGTTGTAATAGAAAGGCATTTAGTATAATCTTTGGCTCCAATACATAGCAATTTATTTTCTTGGCTTGTCTACTTTGACACAGACACTGCATCTTTGCTTTCCTGAGTCTAATCCTGCCTGGAGGCTGACTGACTCTGCCTCTACCATTGGCTTTCTTTTTCTTGCCCTTTTCTTTAATTGTGGATTTCTTTCAAAATTGCGTTGAGGGTGATGCAATACAAAAATACCTTCATTTTAATATCACATCATCTGCCAAACAGCTCTCTAACAGCTCATTAGCTATAGAGTGGATCACACATTCCATGTAACAATTGAGCTGTAACATTGAGCTGTATAGGCTGTTGATCAAGAACCACTGAAATGAAGTCTTCTGAGTCAAAAAACTCAAGGGGTTGAAAATAAATTCCCTTTTTAAAGAATTTTCAGGTAAAAAAAAATCACTAGGATAAAATGAAACTAAACCCTTTCACTGGGAGGTAGGGAAGAAATGAGAGTCATGTATCAGAAAAAAAACAAAGCTCAAGGCATAGAGCTACAATGGGTAGTGAGGTTCCAGCACCTCTTTTGTCACATCCTGGTAGGAGCCAAGAGTCACAGGGGGGAAATTGGCTAAATCATCCAAGTCAGGTTAGTTGGTGTCTTTTACTTACATTGTAGGATAGAACTGAGATAGGCTCATGGAGGACGTGTTTTCAGTGCATTTGGGATTAGTCTTGCCTTCAATACATGGGAGTTGCAAGGCCATGTCTTTTAGACACTGAAATGTTTTGCTCTCCTTTCCAGATTAGATTTTGTTTAATTAGTTCAGATGAGTAGAATCTGTAGTGCTGTTGGAAAAAGATTTGTAGGAAGTCTAACCATTCAATTTATCATGTGGCATATGAGGACAAAGTAATAACTCTTCATCCTAGAGTTAGATCAGGGACCTGAATGTAGCTCAGGGACCTGAGCTGGGGTCTCCCACATGCAATGTAAAGCTCTACCACATATCTGTTGCTTATCCAGATGTAAATCAAACTTCTTCAGGTCTTCAGTATGTTGTCCCTTAGTGAGGTTACCAGCAATGTGTTATTTCTCAGCAGTATAAAACTAAAAATCTGACAAGAAATTCTGGGGATTGAAGCAGGAGAAGGAAGCTATTCTTAGTTGTTCTTTTGTTAGCAGTCTGTACAAAATCAGGAGTAGTGTATCAGCATGAATCTCAACGCAGATTATCCTGATAAGTTTATACTGAATTTCTCATGCAAGATATAAATAGTAGGGAGTTTCTGCACCCTCGCTAGAGAAAAATAAAAAAAATTAATGAAACACTATAAAGTAAAAATTCAAACATGTTTTTGTACAGGGAGGCAAGACCACATGCAGTCCATGTGCTTTCTCTGGTAAAGTGGAAAGACAGATATTGTTTTTCAGAGGCAATACCAGACAAGTTGCATAAACAGAAAGGAATTAATAAAATTTTAGTGTTGAGAATTTTGTACACCCTGTTACTCTCTGTTTTGAAATATGCCTTAGTATTCATTGAAGTATTTTAAAAATTGAATGTATATTCAGAAGTCATTTAGTTAAAATCATTGTCAGCTAGACAACCATTTCAGCCAAACTTGCATTACATTACTTCTGCATTGTTCATTCTTTCCTGAATGATATTTTCTACTGGGACTTACAACCTAATACTACCGATGTGAATTGATATGAAACTTATGAGAATAAGAATCCTAACTGCTTGATACTGCTTTGTGTTGCCCAGCATAAAACTTGTATTTTTCTCCAGTTAATCAGGCATGTAATGTACTCAAAAGCATTGGTTCAGAACATTGCTGTGTTTTTCATACATCCTTTTTTTTTCCCCATCCTCTTCTGTTTTAGCCAACCATTTGGTGCTTCCCACGCAGTATTCTCTACCCCTTTTTATCCTTCTCTTTCATTCCTGTGATAAGTTTTCTGGAGTTCTTGTCCCTAAACTACCTAGTCTGTAGTGCCTACTTAAAACATTTGTCTCACCATCCATTCAACCAGTCCCTGATGATTCTGTTTTCATCTATTCTCTCTCTGACTGCTGTGTGCAAGTCATATCCTTTCCTCATCCAACACTTTTCTTGTCTTTTTCTTTGCTTTTGACATGTGTTTGAATTTCAGGCTATGATAGGGCAAATATCTAATCTTATCCAAAATCTTTCATAATAAGTTCAAACTGGGAAAAATACTTTAAATAGCATGTGTTCCTTGGTCATGCCCCCATATAGCCATTGGAAGTGAAGCTCTTCTTTCCTCCTTGGAGTGCTGTATTGATCTTCACTTCTGCCTGTAAACTCATCCCTTTTTCTCACACATTCTCATTATTTTAATGCTCTACTCTTCTACTCTCCATATGTGTGGCCCCTTTCCTCAGGCTGTTACCATGGTCTTGGTTTGCCTTTGTTTTTTAATCACCTTCTACTTCTGTCTTTCTTTTCTCCTTTGTCTTCTGGTCCTTCCTTTAGTCTTGTAGTCTCAAACCACTTTACTGTTTTCTTTTTCCTCTCCATTTTTACTTGCTTTGTAGCCTATACTTCTCTTTGGTTCCCTTGATAGTCTTCCCATTTGCTGTGAACGCCCATTTTTTTGCCAGAGCTGTTCTGTAACCAGATCTCTGACAATGTGGATATGGAAAATTTTCTTGAGCTGTAATGTGCATCTTCTCACCCTATACTAACACAATAAGGCAGGTGTTCTCAACTCTGATTTTAGGGTTTTTTTTGGTCTGGTGGTGTTTTGGTTTTCTTGTTTTTTGGTTTGTGGTTTTTGTAGTTGAGTTTTTTTTAGTTTTTTATTTATCTTATTCATGGCAAGTAGCTGCTTTGGTTCACTGTGAGTGCACCTATTTTCTTATTTGCTTGTGCTAAGCTGGGAGGAAACAACCATAGAGTATTTCTGCTTTTGGTACAGGATTGCCTAACTTTTGCAGTGTTCCATGGACTTCTGGATTCCAGTTGCTGTAGGGATTATTGTGAAGTACTTACATCCAAGTGCTTACAGACCTTGAATTAAATTATGACATAACTGATTTCTGAAAAATCCCATTTAAACTCATGATAAAAATATATTTTGAAGTCCAAGATTAAATTTTGGTGGTCTTGACAAAGTGTTACAGAAAAAATATATTTTCACTTTGGAAAGGGTAATGTTTGCCACATGAACTGTGGCTGAACAAAGCTAAATTAATGTTTGCTCAAAGACAGTAAAAAAGTTGTCTCAGCTAAACTAATTATTTATTTAAGATTGATTTAAGACATCAAAGGTCACTTAGCAACATAAAAATATGCAGTATTTCTTAAGTGTAGGCCATTGAATAGATTGAATTTGTACTCCATAGAGTTTTGGAGGAAAAATGTCTAGTGAAAATACATCAAATAACAATATTGTCCACCAGGTGTCCCTGTACTCATAGGTGGTAATGGACAATATTCATTCAACTGTCCAATTGCTTTTATTAAAGGCAATTTACACACGGTGTATGCATTTCCCGAGTCTCTGTTAAGCATTGTGTGTGTAATAAGATCATGAATAATTGGAAATTTTATTAGCAGCATTTGAGAGCTGTAGTTATGAAAATAAATTACAGAATTTCACTGTGAAGTTTCTACTTGCCATCTCAGTTTTGTGTGTTTTTTTCTTCCCTTGGAAAACAGTGTATCTTTACCATGCACTGCATGGTGAAAGCAATAACTGTTGATCTCTTATATTTGTAATTTATATAAATTTATACATTTAAATACATTAGTCATATAAATATTACCAAGCAATATGTTTTCATCTATCTACCTATCTGTAAAACTCGCTAAGTAACTAGAACTGACAGAACTACTGAGTTGAAGGATTGTGGCTTTTGTAGCTATTTCTTTTAACTTTGGTTACTATTGGAGCAGACTTTGGTCATGGCACCTGTATTCATGCGGTGTGTGTTTCATTTCTGTCAGCTGCTCCCTTGGCTGGCTGTGCAGCATGTTCCAGCCAAATGCTTGGCTACCAGCTGTCCAGGCATGTTCAGTGACTACAGCAGGACGGTGAGGTATCCCTTCACTAGTGGGGACTTAGGCTGGTGCCCTCAAATTTGTAAATAACCATATACCTGACCATACCCACAGAGGGAACCTGGGCAGCTCTGCCAGCGCATGTGCACTTAAGCATCATGGCCAATTTGAAGGCACAATTTGAGTTTTTAGTGATGCCACAGCATGGAAAGGACACCTTGTCCTCTTTTTCCCTGGCATAACTAAGCTGCCAGAAGGGCATCTGAATCCATGCTGGGAATAAGGCCCTGGCATGACTGAGAGATCCCACTGCAGGCATTCACTCTGTCAAGTCTGCGTGGGGAAATATCCTTGGAAAGAGAGGCATCAAACATTGGTGGCAGGACCTATGTCCAAGTCTTCCTGTCATTTTCCCTGTTTCAAGTTAAATTATAGAGATTAAATTTTACAGAATTATTATTTTATAGTTGAGATTGTAACCCACCCAATGTTTCTGTGTTTGGCAATTGATTGGAATGTTGAATTTTAATGATGGTCTTATAACTGATCTGCTTTTCAGTTGTAGTTACAAAATTTTGCAAGAGGCATAGCCTTAAAAATTTCTGTTGAATGTGAATAAATATATTTATGGGTATTTCTGTTGTTATCTTTTGCTTCTTAAAAAAAAACCAAAAAAGGTACCTAAAAACTCCTCATTAAAACCAAATAAATTTTTATCACCTCTTAATAGTGCCTTCTAATAATGATTATGGAGCAAATGATACAATTTCTTAGTTTTTCAATGTGTTTGTCATTCCTTCTTTTAGTATAGGCATGTGACTTTCCTGATCAGTGAGCAGTTATGTAAGTTTTCATACTAGATACATAGATCGATGTTATGGTCCAGTTCTTAAAATTATTAGAAATGTCTCTGCCCAAATTAAGGTGCAAATGTGTCCATATGCCAAAGTCAATGGTATGGATTTTATTTAACAGTAAATGTGAGCAAGAGAGAGGGAAAGAAAGAGAAAGAAAGAGAAAGAAAGAGAAAAGAGGTTGGGGAGGACAGAAAGAGTGACAGAGACAGACTGAAGAAAATATCACCAAATATCTGTGGATCCCACCAGCATCCCAACGATCCTCTCCATCTGGTCTTCTTGGTGATGAGGTCGCCCTGAAAAATGCAGGATCCAGTGGATTAGCATAGATTCAGGCCAGGTGGGAATGCCAAGGTTCCTCCCTCGGGGGTGGTGGGGGGCAGATTGACACAGTCTCCTGGAACAGACTCTGGATCAGTTGCATCACTTTGCAGCACGTGCAGTCCTGTGGGGCAAGGCCTCAGCAATGAGTCTGGGGAGCACTTCTGGGGGTCCTTGATGGATTCTAACACCTCCTCAGCTGCCTCTCACGTGAATATCCCAGGATGTGGCCTTCCTGGGGTGGGGGTTTCAGAGCTTAGCCAGTTTTTGTAAGGGAAGATGGGTGTTCAGTGCCTCTCACCAGAGGTTACGCCATGCACCCAAAACCTCCTCCTTCCCCCTCAGTTGTGGGGGTGTCTGTGGAAACCTGGCCTCTGTGGGCTCTGGTCTCCCCCACCCCAAACCCAGCCAGGGGTGATTTTCTGCTGGGTTTGGCTTTCTTGTGGATGCATTCTTTTCCCTCAGCCTTGTTTACTTCTCCCTAGACCTGAGATGATTGAACAATAGTGTTCCCTTTATCTTGTCTAGATGGCAGAACTCACAGTCCAAAGGCATTTTCAGGGAGCAGTGGGCTTTGGTGGTTGTAGCTTCTTTACACAGTTTTTGCTATAATGGACAAAACTCCTTCATAACAATGTTTAAAGCATGAACCATTTCAGTCTCTGACAATTGATTAATCAGTAGGAATTCTGTCTTAAGAAGGCTGCCATCTGATGCCTAAGCACTGTAAGCTTTACTAAGTAAAGGGAAATCACTAGGAGCTAAGGGAGTGGGATAGAACAAAATTCTCAACTAATTTGGAGAAAACAAGGCACTTCTGAAAGAAGCAGACATTCACCACATATCTTGGTGAATGTGCCGGGAGTTTATCTTTCCTAAATTAAGACATCAACTAACACTTTGTATCTAGTACACAAAAATATACCTTACATTTATGCATATTTGTGTATATGTATGTCAAGAGGGCATATTGCATGGAAATGTAAGTATTTTCTTTTGACTTCCTGGTTGCAAAGTTTTCTGTTTCTGTGAGGCGTTATTGTCTCTGATGAACAGGTATCAAAGAAAAGAACAATAAAAAAATGTTTACTGCCATAACCTAATAAGGCATGAAAAATTATTCTAAGTCTGAGTATTAGAAAATGCTACTCCGATTCTCAAATCTATAGATGAATAGAAATGTAATTTATTTTTTAAATCTCTTTTTTCCATCCTAGATATATTTATTTTTATTAAAGTATTTTCAGTTTATGATATACCATGATATTAATGTAAAGAAGCTTTCAGGAAAAAGGTTTAGTGAAAGTAAAAGCTTTTACATGCATTTTAGCCCAACAGAGTGAGCTAAATTTACTTCAGTCCAATGGGCTAACTATAACTTAATCTTGTTAGTTTATTTGCAGTTTCCTGGATTATCTCTGTCTCTTTAATCTCATGAAATACCGTATTTATTAAACTGCTTGCATGTGTTCAGAAAAGGCATTGGCTGAAAAAGAAATAGAAACAAGATTGCTTGCACAACTTTCTTAATTTGAATGTAGGAATGTACACCACCTACTGTAAAGACAGTAATGATGTCTGATCATGTAAGTACTTCTAATTGATAAATAGATTGTGTGCTTGAAGACAGAATGACTGGTATAAAATAGGGAAAGGTATAATAACCAAGTTGTGACTTAGCTCTACTGTAGCAATATATTGTTTATGCTGCAATAAAATTACTCTTGACTGTAGTTACTTGAAAATGCTCATTACATCATGCTTTTAATGACTTAAGTTTCAGTTTACAGAAAATCTAACACTGATTAGTTCTACAGGGATGGTCATGAAATATTGCAATAATTGTGCTAAACTCCTATGAGGTGTATTTCAATATGGATAAGTTTTGGTCAGTGATGGCCTTTTTTAAAATAAAGTGTCTTCCTTAATACTCTTTTTAGAGAAGTTAAAATCCTCTTACTTTGACTTCTAGGAATTGTGTTTACTGACAGTAACACCTGTCTATATATGTGTATATATATATATGCATTTGCTCAACGGTATTTTTAAGTCAAAACATGGCTAGAAGAAATGTGAAACAATCCAGCAGCTATGAAGTATTATCTGTAAGATAACTGTAAAATGAAAAAAAGGTTTTAGATAATATTTAAACTATTACTTCTTCAATACTTTTCTTTCATGCTTAGGGTACTTCCATGATTGTATGTTTTTCTGTTTCCTTGGTGTGGATTATGTTTGTCTGTTTCCTTCTGTGGGGTGATGTTTCCTTGGTAGATGTGTGAAAAATACCCATAGTGTTTCTATGTATGGTTGTATCCACATGTGCTCTGTGTCTGTGGGGATCCACTCAAATGTTTGGGCATCTATTTGCCTGTCTCACTGAAGGAAGGGCCAAAGGTCTCTATGGACAAAGGAACCTATGGACACTTGCTCAAACTGAGCATGCCTTAGATAAATAGCTGCACAGGACATGGCACTGTGCTCATTTCACCATTTTGATGAGAAAAGAAAAGGGTCAAGTTTAGTGTTAGTTTTTGCCAGGGGAGGACTCAGATCTCAGGGTGCAGGAAAATGACAGCTACCATCCAGCAGTGAGTGCACTATTGCAGTGCAGCAAATGCATGAGGAGTGTAGAAGGGACTGAATGAGCTCTGTCTGCTTAGACATTGTCATCTTGATTCTTATCAATATGACCATGAGTATGTCATCTTGAAGCTTTCAGATTTCAGTGAACATGGACAGCTACATTTTTGTTTTGAGTAGCTGTCGGGATTTACATCTGTGGTTCCAGAACACTTTTCTGATAGCTACAGTACTTGCTGTTAGTCACTCTGACACTGAACTCTCTGCCTGAGACCTCCCTGACTGAGACTTCAGGCCACTAGGGCTGCCCAAATGCAGCAATACTTTGTTTCTTGTCTCCTCCTTTCTTTCTCTATAAGGGTTTATGGCACTCAGGACTTCCTTTTTGAGGACAAGCCTAACTCCTGAGAGATTTTCAGAGAACTAATCTGTTTACATTTGGCTTGGCTCCTTCAATTACAAACAATATTAAGTCTATTAAATGGCACCCTGGTATTTGAGAGCATTTGTGCATAAGTTCTACACAACAGTGCTTGAAGGTTGTTTACACAATGAAAAAGGCAATTCTCCTAACTTAGTGTATTAGCTATTTCTCTAAGCATTTGGATTGCAGTCCAGGATAGATGTAATATATTCACAAAGGCAAAGATCCAGGAAAAAACTTTCCTTCAGCAGAGTAGCATAAAGGAACAAAATGTTCCTGGTTCTTTAATTGCGTTTCTTTCTATGACTTGCCATATCACATAATAACATTAAATAAAACAAAAGTGCATCTGTCTGATCTTGTAACACTCATTCAAGCTGAACTCCCACATACTTCAATTTTAACCTTTTCTTTTTGGTTGTGCTCTTTTCTTCGTGTTCCTTAGCTGAAGTGTAAATGGTGCCACCAAATGTCCTCTGAGATGCAAGATCATAAAATAGGTGACAAAATAAGGCCTCTGTCATATACAGTATCTCAAATTTGGTGCATTATACATATATTCTAACTGGTATAAGTTTATTATTAATAATGAACAAGAGTAAAATTCATTCTTAATTCTCTGAAATATATTAAATGTTAAAAGATGGAATGAAATTCTGTTCAGGAACTTCAGCATAAAATGAGATTAAGTACTCAGTTGGCAATGGTTTTTCTGCTTGTAAATGAAAATGAGTACTTTTTTTATTGTGTTTGGTTATAATTTTCTAAAATAATTACTAGTTGTTAGTATCTAAGTAAAAAATACCATATACTGGTATGATTAAATATTTACTGGATAAAAATCAGGGAACAGAAGACAGGACTTGCCTCCTTCTGTGCCTGAAGCAGCCACTAAATTGCAGAGTCACAGTCACAATTGTTCTTTATCTCTTCCCTGAAAAGTCTGGGCTTCTAATCTCAACACTGAACTGGCTTCAATAGGGTAGATGGAGGATACTGGAAGTCCTAGAATGACCTCAGGCTGGTTAGACATCACTCACTCTTGGGAAATTTGGTTTGAAGTCTCCTTGAAAACTGGAGAATATTTGACCCATGTCTTTTTTACTTTGAATTACATCCTTAGTCTCCAATTTATTAGAAGGGGGGAATAAGGGTACAACAAGTCTTGTATTGTATTGGGTGTTAAAGGGGGCTAAATATAAGCAAACAGAGTCCTGCCTCAGACCTCTGGAATAGGAGTTAGACCATGTCCACACTGATCTATTTTGGTCATCAGCTCCAGCACAGGTTTTGTGCATGTTGAGACTGTCTGTGTCTTGCTTCCCCCTCCATTTAGGCAGGACATTATTTGATTTTGACACATACTGAGATAGCTGCAAATATACATTCATTATAAGCAGGATATCTCCTTAAAGCTATAACACTGAAAACACAGTCAAAATACAGACCTGTTGGTATTATGTCACAGATAACATATTCACTAGTTTGGATCTGGCTTTATCTACTGAACATGGAGAATTTCTTACTATTCCATCTCTTACAAAAAGCCCCATGGCACTTACATAATCCTAAGGAATCTGACATGATGTGATAGGGGCATATGTATCTACTAGACAAAAATCTGCATTTGCTTCTATGACAGTGTAAAGAAAGTGTTTTAATGAAACTATCAGTAAAATTGTGAATCAGTCTATAAATATGTTTTGGGGGTTTTTTGAGTGAAAGGCTTGATTTGCAGATGAGGTGCTGCATGCAGATGTTGCAGGTAAGGCAAAAGCAGTGCAAGAAATTACAGGTTTCTGTCTATTTTAACAAATTTTTTAGTTCTGCCAATCAAAACTTAAAAGTCAGGATTAACATGTGGTGCTTAGTGTGAAGCTGTTGAACAATCTGTTCAGCACTGAATTCTACTACAGCAAACCAGGCAGATCAGGTAGGTCAAAGTTTATTTTTCATAGCCCTACACAGGCAGGGAAATCCTTCTCCTCATTCTTCATACCTTGATTTCCGAAAGCTTCATCGTCTCCAGTATATTTTCTTGGGAAAGAGAAGCCTGTGAGAAAGGGATGATTGGTAAGACTCTATTTGTGTTATTACACATGTTGCAGTATTTTGCAGAGTTTGGTGGTTAACACTACAGGTAATCATCCTAAACTGGGGAAACTCTGTAAGCCATAGTGGTAGTTAATTTAAACAATTCTCTTGCAAAGGATACTAGATCTAGAGGTAATGGGGTACTCTTTTAAACTCCTGTACAACTTTTTTTCCTTTTCAGGTTTTTTTTCCATTAAAAAAAAAATTTGGAAATGTCTTTCTTATATTTTTCTCCAACACTGTGCTTATTCTGTAGAAAATTGTATCAATTCATTAGATCAAAATTCACTTTTCTTAGTTTGCAACACTCCTACCAGTTTTATGATATCTTTTTATTTTCTCTTTTGCTGTTTTATATTTAATTAGAGTTAATTGTACTTGTGCTTTTTTCGTGGTTGTTCTTTATTCATCTTTTTTTAATTTTGCACTCAGTAATTTTTGAAAACTTGATGGGATATCGATAAGTTAAATAAGCAGTAACAAAAAAATAGCACACAGAAAAAAAATAGGAAAACTGGAAAAGAAATGAAAATAAATAGCAAAGCTGGAAATAATTTCTTCTCTTCCAGTAGATGGCAAAAAACTTGGATAGGGATGAAGGCTCAGAGGGGAAAAAAAGAGGCATCATACTTTATGTTTTCCAAAATCATTCCTACACAGAATTGGTGTAGGAATTCCAACTGGAATAATGTCAAGTTTGCCAATTTTTTTGTTGGGTGGGTGTTACTTATAAATTTCATATTAGTAACAATCAAATGTTGCTCTATTTGATAAAAAATAAGACCAGGTTATTTTCCAGTGGGTAAACTTTCAGACAGAATGTCATTCAGTCCTTCTGGGTCTGACAGCATTTTCGCTCCTGTGTATTACAATCATGATTTGGAAAAGTTTAGGAGCTGTTCTCTTTTGCAGCGATCTCAGAAGCATCCCCAAACTGCCAAGTATCAAGTTACTGTTCTGAGAGGTTACAAACGCCAATGCCAACACTCCATTGATCATCAGCTGAATCAGCTGGGCAAAAGGAATTTCTAGCTTTCATTTACATTGTTGTGCATTGCGCCTCATTTGACATAATGGTATTGTATGTAGAGGATGCATAGCTCAGGAATAAAAATTAAATTTCCGTTAGTAAGAAAATATTCTCATCTGTGTCAAACTTTAAAATGTTAGATTTCATATGCTTTCTTCTATGAAAGAAAGAAGCATGCTCTGAGAAAAACCACTTTAAAGTGTAGCTTATTTGCTGGGTCTTTTGTGGAGAGGCTAGTGAAGTTCTAGTCTCCCAGCAGCTCTGGAGGTTTCTACCTATCCCAGGAACTATAAATTGTATCTACCATGTTGTCAACTCTACGTCCTTGCACTAACAATATGATGGTGAAGAGGGGCAGTGCAAGGGTGAGGTTTTACAAGTGAAAGGGCAGCATTGTGGAGTTAAAAAGACTAGTGTGTGGCCACGGAAGGATGTGCACTGGCAGATTGTATACTTAGGGAATTGCTCTGCAGGGTGTCTTCACATAAATGATTCAGGTCAATATCTCTTGAGCAAAAGGTTTGTAGTGGAAATGGAGTTGTGATTTTAAAAAAAAAAGCACATATTTATGTTTTAGATTAGCAGACCATCTCATTAATATTTTTGATTTTTTTTTTGTTGTAGATGTTAAGAGCCCTATGATCCTATTTCTAATTCTCTGAGAGATTGGTAAGAACTTAAAAGTGGATAAAATTAAAAATACTGGTATCTTTCAGAGAAAAGAATTTTCTCAGAAACAGAGAAAGTCACATTATCTTGTTTAACCCCTGACCTTCCCTTGGTAACTGGATGAAAGAATTTCTATCAAAGTTAGTTTCCACACAATGTGTTCTCTACTTTAGAGTTTCTCTAGCTCACAAATTATACCAGATGTATTTAATACTTTCAAGGCATGCAGATTCTTTCTAATTTTACCTGTGCATGTGTTTGTACCTGATTTACAGCACAGTCACTTCAACTTGGAATAGCAAAATTAGAAAATGTCAGTATGCCTGAAAAACATATATCTACCTGCATGCTGGAATAATAAAAGTACAATTTCCAGCATTCTAAGGAAAAGAGTTCATCATTCAAAGCAATTCAGCCAATATTTAGTATGTTCTGTCTCTTGTGTGATACATGCACGAGTGGTACATGATATCGAGTGGTATCATCCATTTTGAAACCATGCTCCAAGGGAGTTTCCCATATATGTGGTTTAACAGCATGTTTTCTTCAATGTAGCACAAAGTTTCCATGCAGGAAATAGCACCTAATTGCCATGTCCTATGTAGCTCCCCAGATACACATTATTTTTATATTTGTGTATATATATATATAATGTACAGGTTTTTATACAGTCAATAATATATATCATAGCTAGGTATGGTCACTGTGGTAAAAATCTCTAAAATAATAGATAATAAATTATTAATAAACTTAATTTTCATAAAACAAGTCTGTCAATTCAGATTACAAACAGCCCAATTATTTTGGGGTAGAGAATCTTACAGCCGCAATGCTCAATGAATAGGGATTGTTTTAAAAACCTGTTGCTGTTTATGTGCTTCAAATATATGCTGCAGAATTCCACTGAAGAAAAAAACTGAGTTATTTCTAGGTTGCTCCTTGTTTATCATATTAAAAACCATGGTGTATTCTTCCCTGGATGCACGCATGTAACTCCCATTACCATTACAGCAAGTATCACACAAGCACCAAGGAGATAGAAGAGTTTCCCAAGGCCTTTATGTTATCCTTCATGCATTAAATCATGTGGAGCGGAACAAAATAATCTGAAAATATGAATGCTTTTGAACTAGGACTATTGAACTGTGTTTCCATGCTGCAGTAATTCCAGAAGACGGCAGCAGCAGCAGAGCTGATCTAGACAAAGGCCCCCTCTCTAAAGCATACAGGTATTTTTCAAGCCTTCTGGAAGGCAGTGAGGGACAATAGACTGCTCTGCTCTTGTAGATATAGTTGGTAAATTACAGAAAAAATGCAAACTGTTGGGTGTAATGAAGAAATTCTATAAAACAAGTTTTTTTAAAGTTTTTTCAAAGTTTTTTCTCATTCAGCAAGACCTTTTATCTGTGCATAGGGTGTCATCCAGGTATAGGTGACTGAGGTCTCCAAATAGGTCATTAAAGATAAAATTATTCATGTTCTTTAGCCTTAAAGCTGGTGGAAGCATGAACTTTTCATTCTGAATAAACCATTATGTCTCTGTAATATTAAGAGTTTAAGTAATTGCTGGGGGGAAAAGGAGGGAATCTACTAAAGCAAACTATTTTATAGCAACAGCCTTTAATAATAATAACTTACTATGTCAGCGAGTTTTGACAAAATTTTTAGGTAGCTTTTTGAGCAAAACTAGGACAAAAACATAGCAAAACCTTTTGGCCAGTAGCTAAACTAGCTCTAAAACTGCTACTGTTGACATGGAAGTTTCTATCTTCCAAGATATGTCAAATTCTTCTTCTACAAGTTCTTTGCAGAAAATTTAGGGAAAGCTAAAAATCCTAGTGAAAATCTTCCTTAGAAGCCAATTGATTTCTTTGGATTTTAAAAAAAAAAACCCACTTAAAAAAATGAATATGTATTGAAAATACCTTTATGGAAGATATGTTTAGAACTTCCCTAGCATATTCTGAATGAAATTAACAGCCTCATGAGTAATTTAGTTCTATTAATATATAATCTCCATTGCCATGCCCTTATCTGTTTAAAGTTAATATGTCTTCATGGTTATGGTCATGAACTGTTACACAATAACCGAATGAGTCACAGCAAATATTTGTTTCCTTATTCCTGGTTGTTGTCCTTCTTACCTGTAATAAAGCTAAATAAACAGCTGCAGGCAATATATGCTTATCTTATTGGTAGGCTGATGAATCAGAGTGAATGATTATTTGGAAAACAGACTGCCTCAGAACAAAGAAAACCACCCACCTTGTGTCATCTTAGAAACTTTAAATATATTACAAAAATATTGGCTAGGAAGGCCAGACTGATCCAAATTAGTAGTGTTAACATTTATTTATAATGTAAAGAGACAGAGTAAAAGGTCAGGGTAAAATTTCATTACTGTTAGTCTGCCAAAGATGTAAGTTCTCCCTGATATAGGACAAACTGTTCTGTAAAACGTGCATTCACAATTCTCATTTTTATAGGATTTGTTTCATTACTCTGTGAATTTAGTGGGAAATGTCCTGATGGTGTTAGTGGCATACAATTACTGTCCTGCAAGGTATGCTGATCTCTTGCACCTTTGGGATTTTGTTCAGCAATTCATCACTCCACTGATGTTTGAGAAGATCATACTCTCATTGGGTTGTCTCAGCGCTGGGTTCCTCTCGTGCATGGCATGGGTGTATGTAAGGTGTGAATTGGTGTTAAGGCAGGCAATGCAGGAAAGAAGCTATGTGGCATTGCTGGGTAGAAAGTAACAGAAGGAAAAAACAACAACAAACAACATCCAAAAGTTATCACTTCAGGAATATGAGATTTCTTGTTTGACTTCTTCACTGAAGATCAGGTGGTAGGAGTTTAGTTGGTTTTGTGTTACTTGTTGGTGATTAAAACCCACTTCTTTCTAGTAACTTTCTATCATTTTCTTCCCAAGTTGCATTTCATCTTATGGTTTTTTTTGCTGCCTCATTTCTTTTCCCTTTCCTACTCATTTCATAGGAAATGGGTGAGGGTAAAGGGAATAGTGGTTATTTCTAGTAGCATTTCTTCTTGACTTTAGATTTATTCATGTGACTCATCAATACATCTTCCCTAAAGATTAATATTAAATTTCTAGATCTTCTGCTTCACCACACAGATTGACAGCTGAGTCAATAAGTGGAGGTAATCAATCCATCCACATCCTCCTTTTCCAAAAGTTGTTCACTGGGTCCCTTCTTTCTTCTTTCCAGAAGACCTTTTCTGAGGAAACTTACTGCTTCCTTTGTTGATGTCACAGGAGGATATATTTGAGAAATCCATTAACCCCTGTGAAAAAAGCTTCCATTATCATTCAAAATTGTGTAATGATTGGACTGTCTGTTGTTTCCATCAAATGTTCTGTATCATCCCATTGAAAAGTGTTGTCCTGCACCCACCACTGTGTTCTCTTTACACCTTTATCGTAACAATTCAGTAAGCACCTGTCAGATGAATTACTTCAGTGCTCCCATGTATGCATATATCCTAAAGCCGGCTGAAAGCAGACGGTGAAGAATATCACATGAAGACTCACCTTCAAATGGTTTTTGGGTTTTTCTTCCCACTCATGTCTCCAGTGAGCTGGGGAAAATACTTCTCCAAAATGGTTTAATTTTTTATGAAGCTAGAGAACAGTGCAAGAGTTATATTACTGTTGGGAAAAGAAAGCCCAAGTGGGCACATAACACTATTATTTGAACCTATGTATTTTAGCAAGAAAAAATGTATTCCATACATTTTAAAAGTTGTCTTAGCCTCCCAGCACAAGCTGAGCTGTTCTCACTTGTTACTAAATTTAGCATTAGAAACGGAAGTGAAAATAGCAAATAAACCTTGAATCTTCGCTTCCATTAATAGTTAATTGTTAACAGAATAATGTCTTACTTAAGAGAGTATATTGGACAGATATTCTTCGTTATTATATGTGCAGTGATATTATTGGAGAAAAAGGAAAAAATCATGCGAAAAAAGTGCCAATAAATGTGGTCCTCCAAGAAATAGAACCTTCTGAGCTTTTTCTTTTTATTACAAAACTCTTAAGCTGTCCATAAGACTCTGACAAGGGGTACATCTAGGAAAGTAAATCAATGTTAATGTTTCAGTAAAAAAAAAAAAAAAAAGAGCTCAAGTGGATTGGTTGTGTTCATGAAGTTCATTCTCTGTAGATGATATAATACTACATGCAAATGCTTCCTGCAGTAGTGAATGATTTCTCTTTTCTCTTATGGCAGAGCAAATCTCTGGTGAGAAACTGAATTCATGACAAGATATAGGTCATTATCTCCCATCTGAGTAGTGCAATCCTCCCACCAGCCTGCAGAAAATGTGGGTGGGTAATGAGAAGGGCACAGGTATTATCAGAGATTAAAGTAAATGAAACGAGCTCTACTTGTTAGCAAATTATCAGTTATTCTAGTCTTGCAGACCTGATACTTCAATGAATAATAGGACCATCTCTGATGATACTGTATAAAATGGAAAGCAGAGAAGTCATCAGCTTTTCTGCTTTGGCACATAGTTCATGCTATGTCTGAAAGAGTTGTTAGACAGAAAGAAATCTTCCTTTAAGGGCCAATGCCCATTTCCTGACTTGCTTGTGGCGTTCTGGCTCTTCCAGAACTGCCAGCTTCAAAAATCAGACGATAATACAAATGAACTAGTCTGAACTTGTCCGGAAGTTGCCGATTAGGCTGCTGTCAGGAATGGGAAAGGTGATCCCATGCAGAAGAAAACATCAGGCACTCAGCTGTAATTATATCATGTTTGAGAAGATGACAAGCAAAAAAAGCCATGTTGATGAGAAACAGAGGTTATGATTACCCTTCACAACATCTTCCAGCTCTGAGAAAGTGGCCTTAAACTGCCTTTCCTGCAACAAATTATTTGATTTATATTCTAACAGTTTCTAAACCTGGTTCCTTCTGAGAGTATAAAGGATTTAAGCCTTTCCAAGGACTTTCTACATTTGCATAAGTCAAGAGTTGTGAGAAAACATTTTTAAGACAAGAGTGATCCTTTCCTAACAGTGGCAAGATTATTTCTATGTGAATACTTTATTTCCTATTTCCTAGGGTTCTTTATTAAAATAAATAATGTGGATAAATGTTCTAACACATATTTCCATTGCTAACAAAGCATAGGTACTTCACCAAGCTTTGAAGAACTATGATGAGATGCTGCATAGAGAGTGATATTAGAGTGATTATTAGAGTGCCTCTCTGCCTATTCAGTGGGGACTGATCTATTACCTCACACCCTTCACAATGTTGACATGACTGGCTGCAACCCAACAGTCGGAGTGTGATTCAATTAGCCTTGATTCCCCTAACCAAAAAGGTCTAAAAATCTAATTGGCATGGAGGTGCTTTTGTCTCCCTGTTTCAAGGAAAAATACAATTATGCAGCAGACAAGGGAGAGGGAATACACAGGGCAAAGATGCTTCCTACTGTCATTAAAATATTAGGTAAATCTGGAGGAGTAGGGATCATCATAGCTGGAGACAAGGAGAAGGAATAGTTAAATTTCTCTCTAACACAGATAGGGGTTTATGGTTCATAAGACAACCTCAAAAATTAAAAATACCCTGACTTAAGCAGATGATTTGTGCTATGATACACTCTGATCTATTGCAAATTGTTTTTGCAAGTAAGTAGCCAGGAATAACATGCTTATTTAATTGTCATGTTAGAAAACTTCTTATATTATCCTTCTTAAATGCAAACATTTTGAAAGATACATCAAGGATTTATGGAAAGCTTTTTTTTTCTGACACTTTAAAATAATTAATTAGTAGGGATAATTTACTGCTTTATGTTAGAAAGGGGTTAAAAAACCTACCATTCTATCATTTACCAGTGGTAAATAAGTGCTAGATGACTGTCCATGCTCATTTTCCAGTCTTTTATTTTCCTATTCAGGACAATAGATAGAATCATTTTTTAATGAACTGCCGCTACCATCTAGTGTCATGTACTGAATTAATATTCCTGGCTACTTCAGCGCAATTTCTACATCAGAAGACATAGCCTTTCAGTGACAGTATTTGTTGTTACAGATTTCTGACTTTGTGACAGGAAAGAGGGAAATAACCAAAAATAGTTTCAGGGTAGATCTTCTGGTTTGCAACTCCACCATATGCCTACCACACACAATATGTCTGATTATGCCCAAAAATGAAGTGTAGATGGTAAAATATGATGAATGAATTACACAGCTGTATAGCAATATTGGCTTCAGAGAAATCACACTAGCAACAAATCTAGCCCAGTGGCCTAACAGGTACGTCTATTTTCAGACATCTATTTGTAACTCTTTGTCATTTCAGTATGGTTCAGTGTTATACCAGTACAGTTGAGGGGTTCTTTTCTGCTCCTAGAGGGCTTCCAATCTGATTCTGAAACTAATTGAAAAATCACTCCTCTGTTTTTTCCTCTCAGTTTATTGAGAAATTGAGCCCGTCTGGTATATATCCCTTTCATAATGGCATCCTCTGTGGGGTTTTAATTGAATCTGCATTCTAGCAAGATGTTCTGAGTTTCTGCTTGCTCTCTTATAAGTATCCTTTTATTCTCAGGAACACTGCTTTTATTTTTACATTATATATGACACCACCGCACAGATTCCCCCCCATTAGGCTATGTGAGGACATGTAGCATATTATCATCCACCAGCAGCTTGTTACTTATTCCTTAGTTCATGAACCAATAGACTTCAGGAGGCCTACACAAAAATGATTGTTAGAATTTAAATCTAACAATTTAAATCTTATTGGGGTAAGACTAGAGAGGAGATGCACAGTGAAGAGCTTTGACAGAAGTAAATAAATCAATTACTCAGGGACCCACGTTTGAACTTACAATACTTGACAAATCTTTCACCTTTTCCTTTAGAACACTGACTGATCTTCCTTTTAATGCCTTTTATTAAATCCACACTAGTAGATTTGATTATGAAGATGTCTAGAACAAAGGAAAAAAGTGCCTTTGCACACTGACCTAAAACTAGCTTTTAGAGTCTAGATGAGGCAGAGAAGCAGTGTGGGGCACTGAGATGGTCTGTGCTTTTGCACAACTGAAGAACAAGAATTTCCCAAAGTAAATCAGTATGTTCCAATCAATGGCTCAATGTCTATTTTCACTATCCAAAGGTCATGCAAATGATCTGAGCAGACTTAATAAATCATGGAGGAAAAGGTCTTTTTTTTTTCATCGCATCTTTCAATCTCAGTGTAGCCAGAGTGGCAGATAATGTGTGGCCAGCCAGTGGCAAGGCCAGATTCTGCATCACATTAGGATAGCAAGCAGACAACTTCAGAATTGTACCTTCAGATTTTCTGAGATTCATTTTTCTTCAGTAGGGTAAAATGATCATAGCAACATCATCTCTGTTGTTTTCATTTGACATTTCTTTCTGTTTAAGTCATTCTCGGTTTTTATATGGAGAAGTTTAAGAGCGTTGTGTACACTTGTCTCAGAGTTTATGGATCATCTAGAGAGCAGAATGGGTTTTGGCATCTAAAATACATGCAGAAACATGGGCTTGTTGACTTCAGTATATTAGCAAGAAAGTAAAAATTTTAGCAGTGCTTAATGATATTGATAATGACTATTCAATTCTGAAAAGATAAATGTAGCAGTTTATGTTTCCCAAAGAAATAGTAATATTTGCAAAGCTCAGGAAGACAACTCTGAAAGATTTCTAGTTCATTAATGTTTGAGGGGGATTGTTCTTGACCTTTTAAGTCCAGAAAGTAGATTTTTAAAAACAAAGTCAAAAGTGATGGAATAATTGCAGGAAGTGGTTTTAATGAACAGGTGACTAAGGAAACCTTGATTTTTTTAGCACCTTCACTGTTTTAAGAGACTCTTCTTCAATATCCCCAGAATTTCCCAGGCTAATAATTAAAATGAGCCAGGCAATTAGAGATAATAGATAAAAGAAGCATGCAAATATAAAGGGACATTTCTTGCTGAGAAAATAATGTAAAAGTTAAGTAACAACAGAGAAGTCAATATATTCTAGCTTCAGGTTTTATTCAGAGACATTTTATAATTCACCTGAAGGGAGTATTCATGTTAGCAGCATTATCTTGAAATGAAGTAGAAATTTTGGATCAGAAATTATTTTCAAAATGCAGATCTTTCCTTTTTTTTCTTGTTTGTGCAAGTTCAGTCCTTCTAATATAAAACTGATTGGTTTTCTAGAATTGAATATTTAAGTTAGTGCCTGTTTTTCTCGGTTTCTGCATTGGATGTTTTCACTGTCTTACCCTGACAATTTTTTACCCAATCTGAGCTAATTGGCAATTTACTGGAATAGTATCTGTAGCACTCAAGCATGGGTAGTGTCCTAACCACCAGGCTAGACTGTGTTTCTCTACCATTTGCTGACTGAATGTGCTTTATATAAAATGGAAGTGTTTCTGAAAGAAATCAGGATTTCCTTTGCCAAGGCTGCCAACTGACACTGTGGAAGTTCCTTCCTCATGTGGGGCTGGAGATGACAATTAGTTCCCCCTGCCACAAGTGCGGCAGAGTAGTGGACGTTACATCGTGCACTTCTCATGGAGACTTCTGACTGCTGTGCTCTTGCTGTAGAGGTGGAAACATTGACCAAATCTACTTTTTCATTGTATTTCTTTTTTTTTTCTGTATGTGCCCAAATGTGAAATGCCAAGTGGAAAATGTCAATTAGTAGCAATTTTTTTTTTTTGGACTCTTCATTTCAATGGGTAGTCAGAATTTATAGTTTTGCTTCACTTATGTGGTTTGTCAGAGAGATGAAAGCATTGAGTATTTCTGCAGCCCTACAGTCAGCAAGGGCTGGAACAGAAACACTGACTTCCAAAATGAGCATCTCTTCCACCTGAGCAGGAAGGAAAACTGCTGTCATGGTATCAATAACAGTAGGCATCCATTATTTGGTGACAGACGAGCAAACTGGGTGGATGTGGCAAACAGTTCGTCATTTGTTACTTGTAATGTGTCGGAAAAGAGGGCAGCTCACAGGCCTGCTGAGCTCCGTCTTGCAGAACTTAAACACCCTGCCCTTATTGCAGGTCATTATTCACCATAACCATTAGAAAAAGAGAAAGATTCACTGGAAAACCTAGAGGGTGGGTTTGTGAGGATGGGGGAGAGAGAGCATGTACTTTGAACTTCCTGCCTTCATTACTTGTTCTGTTTCTCCCACTGATAGCTGAATTTCTGTGATAAATGGCAGAATTTTGTATAATTAATGCTGTGTATAGTTTGTAAATCAGTTTGTAATGTACTTAGACATCCTTTTAGATGAAAGGTGCTCACCATTATCTCTGTGAATCACAGACTTCTGTCACAGTGAGGCAAAAACTTTCTGCTACAGAACACTTTCCTCCCACGCTTTGCAGTTTTATAAAAACAAGGCATCTCAGGAGTTCTATTTAATTTTTTTATCATTAAATCAAATCTTTGCCTCTCACTCTTTCAATAATTTCCCTCATTTTTCTTTCTCTCACCCTCCGTCTGTCATGTTAATTTAAATGGTGGAAGTTCTGTACCACTGTTAAAAAAAAATGTCTCAACTGTTCTCCCTGTTCAATTCATATTTTGTGATTTTATCAGTTGCTCAATGTATGAATTGCTAAAGGAAAATAATGGCACCAATGAACATCATATCTGTTTCTTTTAAAAAGCTTGCTAGTAGTTCAGATATTCATTATATATAGAAAGCCACTCAAAAAGATACAACAGTAAGTTATATGAATATTTTAAAGACTCCTTTGGTTGTAAGAAACATTGTAACATATTGACTACATTTGTATTAATGTGGTTAGTCACATTATGTGCGATTTACAGTATTTTTCCACATAGTAGTTTTGCACTGCAGTTATGTGTGAGTCTCAGGAATAGTCAGGAAGCATAACTGCTAGCTGCCTCCCTATTACATGGGGATTTTGCAACAAGCTGCATATCCCACTGCAGATGCGCTTAGGGGCATCCAAGTCCATCAAGTGTAGTCAGATCTTGAACGCACTCTCCTGAGGTGTTATTGGAACACACTTTGGATACATGCCTAGGTTTCATTTATTCACTAATAATAGTGGTTTTTGAATCATGGATTTGGTACAGGAGGTATTAATCACTGGGTTTTTTTCAGGCTTTGCTAGATCTAAGTGCTGAAATTAATCATGGCTGCCTGTATTTAACCTTATTGATGAAAAGCAGTAAATAGTACAAGTTCCTGTGTTACAGCTAGTGAATTCATTGTCCAGCAATTCAATTGTGAATTCATTGTCCAGCATCCTACTGCAAACCTGCCTTTGTGTCTTTTCACGAACCAGTCTGTCTTTGCAGCATGTGCAAAGCTGTACTTGGCTGCAAGTTCTGTTCCACTAGCCCAGGCAAGAGATCAGTGTTCTCTCTGCAGAAGAGGGGCTAAGTAGACTGTGTGGAGTGGGAACATCACAAATGTACAATCCTACCCCAGCCCACAGGTTCTCTGGACCCCATTTGCCAGAGCCCTTCAGTGCTATATGCCATATTTTGAAACCATTTTTTTTCCAGAGCTGCAATGTATCTGTTTTTGGCCGGAATCTTTCAGTGGAAACATGCATAATGTTCAGCTGGTGTTTGTCCAGGTTTGGAAGGTGAATTACATTTTTAGAACTTAAAATGTCATTTAGAATTGATTGCTTGGATGAGGGCTTTTGAATAATGAATATTGATTAATTGTTGCCTAAAATTGGAGGCACTGTTTTCAGACATCAGTTTCTGAAGCTTGTCTCCCTCAAACCCTGTTTTTACCCACCAAGATATTGGCAGAGGGAAAAATCCCCACATTTGTTATGGAGATTAATTTGCTGGTATATGTTCCATGTACCTTATACAAAGAGACAGCTGAGCAGTAGGAGTTAGGTGATGATAAGTCCATAACAAAGCTACATGCTAATGGTGGAGTGCTGTTATCAAACACCATCAAAAATGAAGAAATTTTTGCCATTACTTCTGCTTTGTAAGATAATACAAATTCTATCCAGCTCATTTTATGATTTTTGCAAAGATGTTGATATAATTGTAAATAATTTTCTATGGATTTAAAGCACAAGAGTGATTTTCCACAGTAATCAAAGCAACATTACCTTAATAAATTCCTGTTGCAATGTCTCCATGTATTATGTTAAGCCAAGTACTCTGCAGCCCTCAGCCTGAATGAATGAAGTAATTTAGTGGTCTTTTATTTTATGTCATTTAAACTTTGTTTATTCAGTACTGAATTGCTGACAAAACTTTTATCAGGCTGTGATGCAAAGAGACTGTGGTGTTGTGGTCATAGGGTAGTTGTCACTTTTATCTCTTTGAAATTGTTTGCAGTTATGTGAAAATATGGATAACTAAATGGTGCATAAAATTATTGTATCCTTTTCTAAGGACTTTGAACATTCAAAGTCAGTGCATGGGTAATTTCCAAATTGTTCTAAAGATACAGAAATGTTATTTTGAAAGATGTCTCTTATGTCATTAGAGGCTGTGAAGGATGTGGAGGGAAAGGATAGACAACATCAGATGCTTCAGTTATGTTATCTCCCAGCCAAGATATTCCACTCCATTGTGCCATTTGTCAATCTCTGCAATGGCTGGTAATTAAATTCTAACAATGTGGTGTTTGACTGATCAGCTGAATGACTAAAGTGACTAGTTTTTTGGATATCACATTGTCATATGTTTGAATTACTCTATTCTTAACTTGGTTTGGGGTTGGAGCTTTTTTGAGGGTTTTTTCCTATGTGTGAAATGGTTTGGATGCATTTCACATACAGAAAAATAACAGCTGTGAGGGGGCGAGGCAGAGTATGATGAAGCTACCAAAAGACGGGGATAGCTTTTATCATATGTGGAGAATTCTTGTCTTCAAACCACATCCTGTATGACTCCCCATCCTTTGTCTGAAAGTTCTGTATGCCTAAATGTCTCCTTTCCAGAAGGAAAAAAAATGTTTGTGTTCTGCCTTGCAAGGATAGTAACTCTGCTGTAACAAAGTAGACTTAATCCTAGCATAATTATTGAATTAGAACAAGCATCAGCATAGGCAATTGTCTATAGCATACTGGGTATAGGTTCAGTTTCACATTTAATGAACTATAAAAAGGAAAGGAATTTGGTCGGAAAGGATCAAGCAGAAAAACTGTGAAACCATGTACTTGCACAGCACATTAATGGCCTTATGTTAGAAACACTGGGCAGGTAAGAAGGCACCCAGAAACACTGGGCAAACTTTAAATCATATTTGGGCTCAGAAGCTTATCCAAACTGACAGCTTCTGCAAGAGTGCTTTGATCTCCAGTGAGCTTTAAGGGTGAAAAAAGCAGGTTTTTTAAATAACAATACCTAAGGAGGTAGCCTTCCTGCAGCTTCTGTAAGTTTTCCTGCTATGTTCCTAATAAATGAAGCAAGGTTTAGGGTTGAAGCCTGCACTACAGAAGGTGCTGGGGCAGTGCTGCTGAGTTCAGTAACTACAGACTCACGTAATTTGTGTATTGCCTCTCTGTCCTGTCACTGGGCAGCACTGAGAGGAGCCTGGTGCTGTCTTCTCTTCTCCTTCCCATCAGATATTTATGCACCTGTACCTTCTCTTCTCCAGTCTAAGCAATCCCACATTAAGTTCCAGGAACTGCTTTGGAGTCATTGTCTTCATGGTGGTGAAGTAATGTTTGCTTTGGTGTATGTGTGAGCAGCAGTGGGTCCCAGATCACATGTCTCCATCTATTTGAAGTTCTTTAGCAATCCCAATTCCTTTTGTTCACCACCATAGTCTTCCCAGCTCAGCAGAAGCTTAGATCTTTTGCCTAAATCAAACCTCTGCCACTGCCAAAGGCATCTGCACTTCTTCCCCAGGTCTGGTTTATTTCAGGCTCAACATAAACCTGGAGCACTTGCTGATTTAGAGTGTCTGGCCTCTATAAGGTGTAAGGGTGAGAGCTAACCTGAGAAACCTAGTTTTCTTCATCTTGATGACATAGAAGGCAGTATGGTCCTATAGGCATAGACCTGGCTCCCAGGCTTTCTATGTTATATGACCATAGGATTGAAAGGAGAGCTTTTTCTGGCCTAGATATTCACTTCAGTATTCAGGCTTATGCACTTATGGACTATGGATAGCTCTGGGCCAAGAACCGTGAAGTGCTCATTAGTTGCAGGCAGGTGAAACAGGCTTCAAAGTAAAACCAATGTTTAAACTCTAAATAACCATTGAACACTTTACCCTCTTCAGTGTACATCTATGTAGAGTAGCAGAAAGTACATTGTGCTCCCAGGGCCAAACTCACTTCTGTGTACACTCTGCCTCTTTACATTGTTCTGTGGGAAAACACCTTCTGAGATTTCTGCAGAGGAGGACAGTTTTTATGAAATCATTATGTCCTTGGTACACTGATACTAGAGAGAAGTAGGAATTATCATGTAATGTGAGGAGCTGTTAAGCTTATCCAGCAGAGACACAGCATAAAGCATGTTTTGGTTACATTATTTTTGTATTCTAAAACCATTTATCCTTGTCATGTAATTTAGAAAATAGGGTTTAATGGCTGTTCATAATTGCCTGTATATTCTGGGATCAGTATGTGTAGTGTTCAAAATTGATGTTACTAATTAAATAACAGAAACAGGAACCAAGAGTTAATTGCAGTCTGTGCAGGTTGCCCCTCAGGTGTTTTGTGTCACTGGGTAAGTCTCAGCTCATTAGTAGAAAGAAAGTCAATAAGTGTTTACAGAACTGGAAGCAGCTGGAGAATTACAAAATCATTACACCCATAGAAGCTGTGTGCA
This sequence comes from Lichenostomus cassidix, assembly GCF_008360975.1. Classification (NCBI taxonomy): domain Eukaryota; kingdom Metazoa; phylum Chordata; class Aves; order Passeriformes; family Meliphagidae; genus Lichenostomus; species Lichenostomus cassidix. The sequence goes on along the minus strand of NC_139480.1, from coordinate 34,486,474 downwards.
TGTGAATGTGTGCAGTCATGGTCATGGTCCTGCTCCTGATCACCAGCATGGGCAAGACATTAATAAATTGCACAATGGTAGACAATGACAGCATGCATATAATTCTTTCTGTTAATTACCAAGATTAAAGATATACTAACTGAATTTTACCACCTCCCTGATGTGGCTGTATATCTTTCAGTCAGTTCAGAGGTTAAGTAGGGATTGTATTCACATAATCCATCTGTGTTTTCCTGGAAGTATCTGTTCATCTGTTTATCAGATGTGAACCCTTACTAACTTTATGAATCACTCCTTTAAAAATATGTTTCTTTGAAAGTGAACTACATATGCTGTTCCAGAATTGTTGGTTGTCTAATTATTGTCTTGAGTTTAGTCATATTAAGTACATGATGTTCAGGTGAACTTCGTCTGAATCACCTGGTGTGTCTGACCCACCTAATTACCCCATGATCCCTGATTCTGAGTTATCTCCAAGCTTCTGCATTATCTTCACATTTCTGTATGACTTTGTGTGACTCAACAGACCTCCAATAAGCATGTTGACCAGCACAAAATTGCTATGAGCAGTTTTCTGAAAGAGATATCTGTTCCTGCATGTTTGCAGGTTTACCCTTCTATTTGCTCTTTCAACATCCAATATGATTTCTTCTAGAATAGAAAATAAACATCAAATTACTGTTACCCATGAGTTTTTACCCTTCAAAAGATATTTAGAATCTCTTTAATTCTTTTCTCTGTAATTGTGAAAATATTACCATCTCAGTGTGTATCCCTGTTGATATTTAAACAGAACCAGCTTACATACACTTAAGTCTGCTGGCTCTAGATACCCATTGATAGTTTTTCTTCCTCTAGCCATTGCCAGCCATTCATGTAGCCTTCTTCTTTTTTTTTTATGTTTACTTTACAGGATGTCATGTAGACTTTACAGTATTTACATTGTTATCTAAAGCAGTAAGAATTATCCTTCATCACAGCAGCATAATTTCTATTATTCTGTTTCTAGTCTTTAAACAAGCCTTGCAGTTTTCTGCATGAGGAAGCACTCTGGGTTTTCATGAATGGAGAATGTCCAGATGTCAGTACTCTCTGGATTTGAAATGAGGGCCGCAGTCTTCCTGGAGGGCCAGAATGTATTTGTAGCTCACAAAATCTTTCTCTGTGTCTCCTAAAGGCTTTTTGGTTTTTTTTTAGTTTGTGGCCCTACTCAGTGGAACCTTTTGCAAGGTGGAGCTGTCATGGGCAGACTGTCTTTTCCAGATCTGCAGAATATGTAAGACAAGAGCCTCGGGCTGGAGTAGCACTGCCACTGCCACAGTCACTGTTGTCAGAAATCCAAGCAGCCTGCAAATGGGTTTGCACTGCAGATAGATGTGCAGCCCCAGCTTGAGGTCAAATTCATTATAAGGCTCTTTAGGAAATGCTGATTTACAACCTTTTTATAGCGAGCAAACTCATGTCCAAAAAACCCCAAATTAAAGACACTACAGACATGCAAATATCAGTTTGGGCATGAAATTATCCCTTTCATACAGTTTACTTAATGAAATTTGACATCTGAGTGTAAAATTCCCATGGGGGATGGAAACTGATTGATAATGTGAGGTCTGTATTCCCAACTCTTCCTGCTTTTCCAAGTTGCTAAGGCAGTCTGTTATTGTGTCTTAGTACCAGCTCTAATCACGTACTTTCCCATTATTTCATCTTTGAACCAAGAATGGCACTGCAGCTTCTCTTTACAACCAGATGTAATACTTATTCAATCCAAAGTAAATAACTACATCCTCTACTAATGATTAAATTTCTACATGTGTTCAATTATACTTGAAGTTTGAATACATAGGTGTGCATAAATATCTTAAGGATATGACCTTAAAAAGTCTCATATATCCAAAGACTCATCTTCCTTAAGGACATATACTGTCAACTAGCATCTTCTTTCTTGCATGAAGGATTTGTGAAAAAATGTCTTTAAATGACAAAAATTGTCAGTTTTCTTATGTAGCTGTCAATTCTACTTTCTTTTGGTAAACCATCTTAAAAATATTAAAATTAAAATTAAAATCTTTGATTCACTGAATGAAGATTTGGATATTTTAGTTACATAAACGGAGTAATGTCTGATGAAATAAAAGGTTAAATATGTAACTCCTACAAAATGGAAAGACATTATTATTTATTCATTGCATTTTGAGAAATATTTTGAAAATGTATTTTTTCTCATTTGTGAGCTGCTCTATGATCTATATAATCTCTATATTAATTGCTTTTGCAGAAGACAGAGAAGACACAGAATACAGAATTAAAATGAAATTTAAGAACTTCACAGTTAGGTGCAAAATTAGACCTTAGAATCTCTAATTATAGTCTAATTTTAAAATATTTGTACATCATAAACATGTTTTCAAATTATATTAGGTAAAAAAAATACACCAGCTGACATGATGAAGTTCTCATCTCATTCAGGTTATGCAAAGAACTTAAATGCTTGTCTCATGTTTTGTATATTAGCTATATATTATGGTGTCAATTAACTGTAAAAGTTGTTCTTGATGAAACAGAAGAATCTTTAATGGTATTTAATACATGCTACAAGCAGAAAAGAAGACACATGGTTAAGTACATAAAGTTACAGCTCTGGGTTCCCCAGCAGAGGAAGGACACCAATCTTTTGGAATGAGTCCAGCAGAGAGCCACCAAATCAATTAGAGGGATGGAGCACCTCTCCTGTGAGGGCAATTTGCTGTGTGCAAAGCCATGATAGCAAAATTATGGTAGAGATGGGGCTGAGCCCTTTGCTGTACACCTCTGGTACTCTGCTGTACACCTCTGGTACTCTGTCTTTGCTGTACACCTCTGGTACTCTGTCTTTGATGTACACCTCTGGTTCTCTGTCTTGCCGTCTGGGGTTGTGTAGTGCGACTACATCCTCGTATTGAGTTGTATGATAGGGGCTCTGCTGCGCAGGGCTGACAAGAGAGGGGATGAATGGATATAATATAGACATTTAGACTGCTGCACAACACTGTGATATCTCTGTCTTTTGGAGGAGTAAAAGATGGGATGTGAAGCTGTCCAAAATACATGATTTACCAGCATGGTGTGAAGAGAAGATAAAACACAGCAGGGAAGTGGGAAGTGAGGATAGTGCAGGAAATAAAGCTCTTTAAAGCTCTCCAGTAAACTCACATCTGCATGTTTGAGAATATAATGCAAGTTTAATCCAACATGGATTGGATAGACTGAGTTTGCTCCTATGTATTGACCAGAGGCTGTGCTACAAACTAAATTTAAGATTCTGAAGATAAAAAGAAAAGGATGATTTTTGGGTGGGTTTTTATGTCTGCCATTATTTCTAGAAGGCATTTTGACGTATTAAGAACCATTTTACAAAGTTGTAATGGGAATTCAAACTTCAGTAAACAAAAATTGTTTGGAAAAAAAATAGCTGAAATGAGGGTTTCACAAAAAGAGCAAGAAGAAACAATACTGGCTTTCTGGCATTTAGAATTTCACACTGGCTCTACCTAGAGATTTAATAATTGGACAGAATTAATAGCTGAAATGAGGGATTTACCGAAAGAGCAGAAGAAACAATACTGTGTTTCTGGCATTTAGAACTTTACACTGGTTTTATCTAAAAGTTTAATAATTGGACAGAAAAAGCCAAATATAATCTAAAGTGCTGTGCTGAACAGGCTCAAAAGGATCTGTTTGCACTGAGGATTACAGCTAGCTTTGGGATGATGAAATAGGATGTGACTGGTACAATCATGCTGTGCATAAAAGTTGTACTGGACATAATAGCACCGTGCATTTCTTTTGTAATGGAGGGAATAAATTTTTTGCCAATCTTGAATAAGGACAGATAGGACAATTTTATGGAGCTCATTATACATGCCTCTCAAAGAACAAAAAGGTTGAAACAGTGTTCAGCTGAGCTCTTCCAGCTCTCCTTGTGTTTCCAAATCTCTGCATTGTCTTGTGTTTTTCCATCATCTTGTTCTTTGCCACTGTCTACCATAAGAGAGGAGGGCAGACAGAGGTGAATGGGTGCAGGAAAAAGCCTAGAAAACTATCAGAGCTTTAAAATGAACTTCAACAGTTATTTTAGGAAAACTTAAATACTTTGTGATTAAGTAAATTGTAGTCCTCAAAGAAATGCTCCAAATTAAAAAAAAAAAAAAAAGACAGGAAGTAATTTTTGGGGGAAACATTAAAATTGTCTCTGAAAGACGCTATGTATCTGACCTCCATCTTACTAAAATATATAAAATACTGTGAAGAGTCAAATACTATTTTTCCCATTTATAGACATAGAACTGAGGCAGTATAACTGAGGTAGACTTGCTAAGGCCAGAGGCACAGCAACATTTCAGCCTCTCATCCACACTAGTAATCAATTGGCAGTAATTGCAAGTGCTCCCAGTTTAATACTTTTAAAAATAGTTGTATCATTGTGACTGATTTTTATGAAAAGAAATAATATACTTACACGCAGGAGAAAATTGTTTCCCTCCATCATTAGGTGCTTAAGTTTCACAAGGTGGTGAAGCGCAATGATCCTTCTGTCCCAAAGAAGCTCTAAAAAACCAGCCCTGAAGAAGAATAGAACTATTGCAGCCTCCTGCTCCTCTCCTTTCCCCTTCCAAAGGGCTCCCACAATACAGAGACCTGCTGATATTCATATTATTGAATGATGAGGCTGCATCAAACTTGTTCTCGTGGACAGGAGATAACTTTTCCTTCTTCTCTCCTACAGCCCCTCAACAATGATAAGTATGCATCCCCTGGGCATCTAGGGTATGCAATTCTGCAACACTCAGGAATGCTCCTATTAACTTTACTGGGCTCTGAATAAGGTTACTCTGCTACTGAGGTGTAGGGGCTGTGGGATGGTAGTCTCTTAAAATCTACAGTGCATTAGGTGTTTGGAACCTGTACATACTTTCTGACTTTGAAATAGATAATTAATGATTGATGTATTAATGATACCCTAGGAAAGAGGTAAAGGGAACTGAGTACAATGAGCATTGTGAGAACAGTGTAACACACGGTTTCACACTGTCACCCTACTAACTACCTCACATCGTGGCACAGGAATGATCCACACAATTCACAAGCCAGGAGAATGAAATAACCTACCTGGTCAGATTTCCTTTGGAATAAAGAAGACTATTCTGTGTCTTCTCATTAGATGTGATCAGTAAATCTCCGTTGCCTTGTGACACCACACTGAAAGAGCTGGCTCTTATCTTCGCTTAGAGACTGCAAGCCCAGAGGTAAATGCAAAACATGGGACTGATAGAATTCAAAGTGCACTTCTTGAAGACAGGCATTAACAAACCTTATCCTTAATAAGCTGAATTTCATTCTGATACACTTCAATCATCAGTGAAGGTCATAGAGTCTTTCTATAGCTGACTGACTCACTGCCCAAGTGCATGTAAGCTCAGTGAGGGAATTGAGGGAATCATGGCCAAGAGCCAGACCTCACAGATGGAATGTTTCTCACTCTTGTGTTGATGCCTCCTACAGAATTGATCAAATCAGCCCCAAATCAGCTGATCTCATTTGAGAAATTAGTTCTCCCTGCAAAGAGAATTGTAAATCTGTCACACAGCTGAGGCAAACCAGTTTAGTCATATCACTCACCCACCGCCGGGGCAGTTTTGCCAGTCTCAGCAGTAGTTGCCAGTGGAGTGCCCTGGCATCACCTCAACACTTGATATGACATCTTCATCCTCAGGTGGTACCTACCTGTGCAAACAGGGCTTGAATGAAACCCAGTATCTGGCCCAGGATGATGGCCAGCACTCAAACCTTGCAACAGCACACTGAGAACATTGTACTGTTGTTGTTGCACTAGGGTTCATCTTCATTTCTGATAGTTAGAGGTATGATAGTCAACTGTATGACAAGGCTTGTAGTATGTCTGTGCAGTTTCCATGGACATTAGTGATTTTCAACATCCATCTAAGCATCCAGCCCTATTCCTACCTCTTGTTCAATTTGTGGCCTATGCAGCTTCCTATGGTATAAAGGTCTGTGGATTAATTGCAGTGTTGGAAAGGCTGCTTCATTTTATAAATTTTCACTTTCTTATGTTTCAATGAACATTCACTTGAAAATCTCTTTGAGGGCAGACCATACAGCTATCTGAACTAATTGGATTAACTCTATACTTCTGTCTTTGATTTATTTCAGAGGACTCATAACATGCATAAATATTTAAATGTATATGCTTTCATGAAAAATTGATCAAGAGCCAAAATTGCTATTTAATACTATATGAGAAATGCATAATTCCAGGAAATATTATGCTTACTTTAAATAAGACTTTTCATAATAGATGTAGGTTGTTTGTTTTTTTTCCTAGCAAAAATGTGAGTGAAATTCTACATTGTCACATCTTGAAAAGCAACATAAAAACATACCGAAGTTCCTTGGACTAATCAGGACTGAAGCAAAGTAACCTACTCCTATCACTTTTTCCTAATATTTATACAGAAGCAACTTAAACTTCTTTTTTCTCATCACCCAAATACTATTTGGACAAGCATTTATATTTTTGCAGTTTTCATGTGAAATTTGTGATTGTTTGACAGATCTGCATATTCTGCAGCCTCAGTGTCTCCTCATTAGAAAATGGATGACTTAAACAGAAGAATGTTCCAGGTCCCCAGTGTTTCTCAGTGCTTTTCACTGGTTCTAATAAAGTCAAATGTATGCCCATAATTTTTCTATTTCAGGTGATTTTCACTACACTTTATTCAGTAATTGCTCCCTGACATTGTAAGTATTTAAATATCCCAAGACTGATATTTCTAGTCATATTCTGTCTTAGCACAAATATGTTATGTATGAAAGTTTGAGTAGGTCACTGCAGGCAACAGCTGATACATAGAAGCATGAAGCTGCTTTAATTAATCACTGAGAATAATTGATTTTATACTCAGGAGAATTTTATCTTCTTTTACAGATATAATTCAAAGTTTAATGTAGACCTCATAAAAGGGCAGGTCTTTCCCCTTGGAGAAAATGGGAGTGAGAGAGGTGAATGGGAGAGGAGTGGATGCATCTCAGATATCACTTTGGTTTAGGGCAAAGTGCCTTTGGAGTGGCACTTGGAAAAATGCATTGTTATAGTTGCATAATGCTGGCCAGGGATATATTGCCTTCCATGTGATTCATGGACTTCGTGAGACACTAAAGTTCCTGTGACACATGACTCACATAATTTTAGAAAAGCCAAAATCTTCCGTGGATATGTATCAGGCACTTGAGCCAAAAAGGGAGTAACCTGATGCCAGTGCAGCTGCAATCTCAAATATTGAACAGTGACAGGAAGGAAAATCTGATATATTTTGGGAGAAAAAAAGAATATGCAGGTACTTTCACAATTGTTCGCCATATCTGCTGTAGTCCTGCAAACTGTACAAATACATCTGCCACACTTTCAACTTCCCTCCTGATAAATACATCCATATTTTGGTTGTACAGCTGAGGCTATCTGAGGAGGGTGACAGGATGAAAGAATGTGACAGTAATTAACTGTAGACACTCACTGTGCAGGCAGCAGAGCAGGGTTTTCAGATTGAAGGACCCACATCTTGGCCATAGTGCAGTATTTACTTTAGTGAAGAAAACCCTTCCATTTTATAACATTTTTGTTGATTTTTTAAAAAACATGTATAAATAACTGAAGCACAGGCAGGTATGACAACTCTTTTCTGAGCTTTCTCTTTCATTTGGCTTAACTAAGTAAGAGTGTTTATTTTTGTTTTAGCACAAAATAAAACTCACTACCCAGTGGACTTTAAGTATGTAAAATTCCTAGCATGTATAATTTGTTGATTTAGTTTTCATCTTTTTTCATAAAAATATTGTTAAGTCTTGTACTTTCCCCTTTAATCTTCTTTATCCTTGATTATTTTTGTTCTGTATAATCAGTTTGGCCGGAGGTTTGAGAAAACGCCTGTGGTGGTAGGATCAGAAGGAGTTTTCAGGGGAGTAACAATGCATAGAAATGGAATCGTGTATTTGAAGCTCATTGCAGAAAGGATTTAATTGATGATAAGGAAAATGTAAGAAAGACATGCTTCTCTGAATTTTTCTTGAGAAGCAGAACTTGACCTGTCAAATTATGGTTTATTGTAATATCCTAAAAATATTATTTGAGACTCTGTGATACACATTCCCTTTCATGTTAGTGATTTTTTTTGTCCCTTTAACATGAAGATCTTTATTAAAAAAACCCTGTAGGATGTCAGTTGTGAATGATCTTTGGTGGGTTTCTGTGCTGAGTTTCTCTTTCTGGAGCTCTGTCTTCCCAAGTTTTCCGCTACAAGAAAACTCCTTCACTTCAGGCTACCTTTTTTTACTTGGATCAGAGAAACCTGGAAACCGTCGCTACAGTTGCAATATCCAGGTCGGTAATTGCCCAGGAAAATGAGCCGTCCAGGGTGTTTGCCTCTGGGCTCAACAAGTCGCTATTGCCAACAGAGGCAGCAGATTCAAAATTGTAACCTCCTTGGGGAGGTGGTTGCAATCCATGATAAACACTGCAGATGAGCAAAGGTGAAGGATTAGTGCTGACTTACTGGGATGCTTCAGCTCTTTTTTTTCCAAAGCAAAAGGAGCAGCTAGAGGAGCACAGTAAGACGTAACTTCTGTATCTATGTTAATGCTTTATTTATTTAGATGGATTGCTTTACAGGGGTTAATTTCACAATTTTTTGCAGGTGGTATTAGAGCTCATAAGGATTTCATTTTTGTGATTATAACCTGTAAATAGCTGGACAGGTTTCCATTGTAGGAGTAATCATCTTAAAAATTACACTTAACGTTGTTTGTCTAATGTACAGGTATTGTTGCATTTGTACTTCATCCATTAGCAGTTTTCTATCCTAATCTCTTACCTTAATGGACTAAAGTCAAAACAGTATCTAGGTATGCTATCAGAATGGCACAGTAGTATTAAAATATTAAATTTTAATAATGTTTTGTAAATTTTCTGATAAAAACAATTAAAATTATTTTTGCCTTTCTCTTTTCTATAATCTTTCTTTTATTTTTCTTTTTTTTTTCCCTCTAACTAACTTTTTTCAACAAAAATTGTTGTAGTTAAAATTTTGCAGAAAGGCAATTTTATGCCAGACCCTCAGGTCAGACTTAAATTTCAGTCACCTTCAGGAGGCACATGCCAGAATTGAGAATATAATGTCCCCAAGTGTTGCCTTCATCCCAGACCAGTCTGATAATATTCTTGTAATTGAAGAGACCCATTGCCTATGCTGAATAGCCATAAATTAGCTGTGATCTTGTCAGAAGGAACTTGCGAAAAGACTGTAATCTCTCCCTGTTCCTATCATTTACCATAAATACCCAGAGTTGGCCACAGTACAATAAACTTGATATGTCTCCAATCTAGTCCTCTGATTTTTGCTTTTACAAATACAGTACCCAAAAAGGATGATAGAGAGCACAGAGCACGTTTGTGATGATCTCCCCACTCAAAAGCAGGTGCTCTTGGGATCCCATCAAGCATTTATGTAAATTACCTTTCACTGATTGAATTAGCAATTCCATTCCTAAAGTGGCAGATTCTGGATTGCTTACTTTCCTTTTGACAGGAAGAGTCAAATGCACTCCCTGGGCTGTCTGATATAGAAAAAGGCGACGTATAATACTCTTACTTAATTTTTGCTATGATTGCCTAGGATCTAAGATTTACACTAACAGCAGAAAATGAGAAACAGATCCCTTCAATGGACAGCAAAACAAGGTTCTTATAATAAATGTGAGGTGCTTCTTTCTCAGATACTTCTTGGGCTTTTTTTGGATGAATATGAATAGTCAACAAAAAACCCAAAAACCTTTATAGCTACACAAGATGCATCCTGAGATAAGGCTTAAGGGCAAATTTCTTCCCATCCTCTTAGGAGGTTTTCTAAAAGGGTCCTGTAATCTCTGGCTGCAGGGCCAGGTGAGATTTTTAAGCAGGCTGATGCCAGACTGACAGAGTGGTGGGGTCTTCAGGCTTCCCCCAGGACAATGAAGGACAATATAGCTGTTACAGAGACACATACACCCAGTGCAGCCTTGGATGAATATTTATTAAAGGACACAGTGGACCAAATTCAGATCTGGTAGGTGGAAATATGACTCTCCTGAAGATAATGGAATTTCTCCACATTTACTGTCCCTGGATATGACAAAGCACAATCCCAGCATACTAAATCTATGGGAATTTATTACCTCCTTATAGGCTCTATAAGATCTTCTATTTCCTCTGAAGTGAGATATTTTTCTGGCAATTTAATTTCCATGTCTTTGTCAGTGAGGTCTTAACACATTATTTAACAATATCTCTATTAATGTGTTATGATACCTGGCTAAAATATGTTTAAATGAATATATTTTGATTTTATGCCTGCCAGTTTTGCTCAATAACAACAGTTATTATTATCCCCATAATTCAGGGTCACCAACTTAGACACTCTTTATGCCATCCTAATGGATCTCTAGGGACCCTCATGACAATCTTTCTATTTCAGCAGCAATTCCCTTTCTCATTTACTTAAGATCTTCAGACCAGGCTGTCTCAGTATAATGACAGCTTCAAAGCTCCGAAACAATTTTTGTCAGGTGTTCCAAGAGTCAGTCTGGAGTACAGAAGCAAAAGTGCTCACACCTGTTAGAGCTCCATATATGCCCTCTCAAGACATCTTTCAGTGATAAATTTGGACCAGTTTTGTAATCACCAAGGATGTCTGTCTAATTCACCAAGAAGTAAAGAGAAGATTTTGCATTTCAAAAATGGGTAGAAAGGGTAATTTAAATTGAAGAATCTGTAATACTCCTGGTTGAATTTAAGTTCATCTGTGTGGTAAGAGCAGATCTCATGCATCAAGACCCGTCAATCCCAGTAGTGTAGAAAAATGAGAAAAGGGGTGGAAAACAGAAAAAAAAACTCAGTACTGACAGAAAAATCAAATTGATAGTGGAAGAGGAAAGCAAATATTTTATGGTTTCACATCATATCTTATAAATACTGATAAAGAACAACAGTCAAAATGCATGATGTTGTTTTTCTTTGAGAAAAGTATTTCCTTTCTTTCTGAACCATAAGCATATTCCCATTGTGATATTCCCAGGTCAGATACTTAATTCTCTTTATGCAGCTCTGGTTAGGTAGGAATACTTGCTTGGTTCCCCAGAACAGTACGCTGGCATATGGCTCTAAATAGGAAGTTTAAAATTTAAAAAAAATCCTTTTCATCTCAAGTCAACTGGCTCAGGCAGATCTTACTAACTTCCTAAGTCAGAAGTTGCCAGAAGCATTGGAATCCTTCTGTGGTCATCTGCCATAGTAATCTTTTCTCTCTTCTCCACTTCATATGTCTGCAAAAGGGTTATGAAATCAAAGAAGTAGACCCTAAGTACCACACAGAAGTATTGTCTGCCAGGAATCATGGGGAGACCCAATATCTGGGTCTTCTTGGACACAAGATTTGAACGTAAATTATTTCTTGGGTAAAACTCCACTGACTTCACAAGAAGGATCTGAACTTTAAGAAACTTCTAAATTTCACTATACCACAGGAAAAGTAAATGCTTCAGTGCTATAGTTTGTCTCATCCTGTGACTTGCATGAGGAAGCTTTAGGAAATTTAAGTATGGGGAATGCATCCAGAATGTTTTTTTTTTAATCTCAGAATCTGCTAATCAGAATTAAAATTATATGATTTCACTACGTCTGACTCATTCTTCACCTTCAGGGAGATATGCTAAGACAATATTCCCAACGAATCTTCATTGTGCAAACTCAACATCTCATTCTTTAAGGATGTATTGGTGTTTCATGCTTGACTTACATTTCTAAAGTAGTAATTGTGTTATCGTTAATACTGTAACTTGCCCAAAGAATTAAGCCAAAACCATCTGGAACCCATTCTGAGTGGACTTGAGTAAAGGTGGTACTTTGCTAATGAATAGCATTTAAGGTACTTAAATTTAACTTTGGGCTTATATATTGTGATGCATGTAGATTACACAGATTATTGTTACAGGAGAAAAACCCAACAATAATTAGTGAAAAGCTCCCGAGACCACTTATCTTGAGAACTAAATGTCTTGAGCAAGGGGTTCATTTGAAGTCATTTTGTTTTTCAGACACTGCAAATGGATGTAAACAAGCTGAATATCACATTGCTTCGGATATTTCGACAAGGAGTGGCAGCAGCACTGGGACTGTTACCTCAGCAGGTTCATATCAACAGACTCATTGTAAGTACTAAAAGACTGCATGTGCTAAAGTGTACCTGTTTATTTAAATTATCCTAAATTTATCTTCCTGCCACTATGGAAGAGTGCAATTAAATAGGACAGAAAAATACTTATGATTCCATTTTTTCAGCTGCACTACAGAAAAATAGATCTCCATTACAATATTATTTAAATTTCCTTTTGAAAAGAAACCATTATCAGCTAAGTCATATAAATCTCTTTTTTGTCCTATTCATAAGCATATTGCTTATCCCTTAATTTTCATTCCAATGAAGTTCTTCTTCACATTCATACCTTAACCATGTTTTGTTTCTCAAAGGTTGAGTATTGCTCAAAAAATACATGATTCTTCCTTTCAAAGGCATCTTCACAGTTTATCCTCAGACTTTCCATTAGTAAATTAAATGTCACCTCACAATATTAATATTCATGCTTTGTTATTCTGCTATAATAATCAGTCCTTAGAAATTATGTGGCAGACTAGGTATCCTATTGGCAAAAGATGGCAATAAATTTGCTTCTAGCAGAAAAAGACTTATTTTAATCAACTGCCATTGTATGGTTTTCTGTTTATGCATACTTAACACTGTTGTCTTTTTATGACTGTTTTACCATGAAGCAAGGAAACCCAACATCATGTGTATTTCCAGTCTTCGATCGACTTTTCAGAGGGAAGAAGAGTTATTTTATTCCACACACAGTTTGAATATTAGGGAAGAAAACTGACAGGTTCAGCATAAAAGTATTTCCTGCCTTGAAAGCTTGATAGGATTGTATACATCAAAAAGGATTATAAAACTCTTTCAAATAATGTCTCTGTGAGAAAGGATCTCACAAAAAATCCAGCAAGAAAGATCAATAGGAGTGCACTGCAGCCCTTTTCATGTTCTTCAGGGATGTCACTCATTTGTGACAAGCGATACTAAATTTCCTTTACCCTCTGCATTGACCAGAATGAAAGGTTTAAAGACATATTCAGAGAAAAGCACAATTAAATGAGAAATGTTTCGGAGTCTGAGATGCTTCTTCTTCTGAGATGCTATGATACTTCGACATACTGAGTCACTTAGTAACTTTCTTGCTATGCTCTGTAGAAATTATGTAAATAAACAGAAGAAATTTGCTGTTTATTTTCCTACTGGCTCCATTGTTTTTTGCTTTCTCCTCTCATTTGTGATCTAAGGGAAAAGGTAATGTCATTTTGTGCTTCCATATAGCCCAGAATACAGTCAGTACTATTATTTGATTAGTCTTTTCAACACCCATAAAGGTCTTCTATGAGTTAATGTTTCAGCAATATAAGTAAACAAGCCAACTTTTACCCTATTTGCTCTAAAAATCACACAGTCAGAATTCACAAGGAAGACAAATGGATCTTAGGAGACACTATTTCCACTTTTAATCCTTGTAACATGAGACAGTTCCTCTCACGCAGAGTGCTGGCAAGCAAGCAGAGCAGATCAAAATTCATCTTGCCTTGTTTCAGTGTAGTCTAAACTACTCATCTAGGCTCCCTGTAAAAGCAATGTAGAGGATGGTAACTGGAGGAGGAGAGCCATTGAGATCCATCCCGATTGTATTAGGATGGATTAAATAATTCTCTGGAGATGTCAGTCTCTCTCTGCTGACTTTTGGAGGTAGTTTAGACAAGTGAAGTGAGGTAAGGTGACTCACTCCCAAGTGAGCAGCTCTTAGAAGTGATCAGGAGTGTGGAAGCCAGGATGTGGATGGGCACAGGGAGAGCAGAGAGCCTGCTAACCTCTTACATGTAACAACATATAGTGTGCCAGGAAATATTAACTGGGTATTTCCAGTGTCTCCTTAACCTTTCTAGTACATCCTCCTCCCATAAAGGTCCTTTAATGGGCAGATGAATGTCTAAACAGAAGAGGCACAAAACACTGGGAATGCTGTGTACCCACCAAGCCCTGCCTGGTGCCTGTGACCTGCACCCAGCACAAGTCACCTACCCATGTCAGAGACTGAGTAGAAACACAGCCTCAAATCAGTTTCTTCAGGTCCCACCAGTAGCCAGTGTCCTTACCATTCTTATTGAGCAGATGGACCAACAGCACATGTGAAAGCACAGAGGGCAGATTTAGGGCAAACATGTTTGAAAAAGGCCCTTTCCGTGCAGCTCTATTTTGAATGCAAGGAGTATTTTATGAAAATAATATTTTATGCAAAGGTTTTTTAAGAATAGCAAAAGATGCCTTTTTCTTCACTTCAGTAGAGATAATGATGCACATTCAAGGTGATAGGAAGGAGGCAGGGGAAATCAGAATTATCCTAGTTTGAACTGATCTCTCCCATCCCATAATGATGAACAGCAAATAACAAGACTGGTGAGGTTCTTGCCTGCACAGGCAGCAATGCAGGGAGCAGCTCCATGCCTACCTCTTGTGTGTGGAATACACCAGGTCTGGACCCCACAGTGTCAGCTGTGCTGGCCATACCATTGGGAAGCCAAGGTTCCCACAACCTGTTTGGACATCAGAGCTGTCTGGAGCACTGGTCTCGGGTGCTATCACAACAGAGGAACTCTCCTTCCTTTTGCTACCTTGAAACAGAGTGAGCATCACTGACATTTCTAATACAGGACCTCTTAGGCTGCCAGGACTGCATCAAATGTACAAAGGCAAGAATTAATAGATAGGAGAGTGGACATTTTCAGGTTACCCATTAACTGTTATAAAACTTTCCTGATTCTTTAATATTTGTTGTACCTTTAATTTTGTTGTTCCTTTAATGTTGTTGTTTGTTTGTATTAAGTTGCACTGCAGTCAACTTAAAGGACTTTATACTTTATTGTGTTATGTGTCTGCAACGTGTTGACAAGGGGTTAGAAAGCAATGTCCAAATATCACAGCATTATGCTAAGCATTCCTACTTCAGCTCAGCTCAGATGAACTATCTGCTAAAATCCCTGCTGACCCATTGCCATTGACCCCATCCTATGGCTCCTCCCATCACTACACTGCATTGATTATTTAATTTTACTAGACTCAGGAAAAGTCTACCCTGTCAATAGTGATTGAGAAAAAGCACACATGCCCACCTATAGGATTTGCATTTTCTTCCACTGTCTGCTGGGATTTACAGAGACAGGGAAAAGATATGTTCTCTTCACAGAGCAGGTTGCAACCTTTATATTTTGTGCTTTTGTTTTTGGAAATATAGTTGCAATCTACAGGCAGCAGACATTATCTAATGTCAGACTCCTCCTATGATTTTACTTTTTTTTTTCCCTAGGGGAAGAAGAACTGTGTGGAACTGTTTGTGTCCCCACTGAACACGAAGCCAGGAATTTCTGAGGCGCTCCCCTCTGAAGAAGTGCTGCGTTCCCTTAATATCAACATTTTGCATCAGAGTTTATCCCAGTTTGGAATAACAGAGGTCTCCCCTGAGGTTGGTTATTAATTTTCTAACCTGTATTATTTTGATACAGATTAGGCAGTTACATCCTTGGTAGTTTTCAGGCGGAGGTTCTCAAGCATGAGGCAGAAAATGTATAGGCTGAGATACCATCACTACTCTAAGGCAATCATAGAATCCTAGAATAGCCTGGCTTGGAAAGGACTTTAAAGATCATCTAGTTCCAACCACTCTGGTGCACCTTTCACTAGACCAGATTGCTCAGAGCTCCATCCAACTAGCCCTGCCAAATTAATTTAGTAGTGCTTTATTAGGCTATTTACTCTTTAACATCCAGGTTCCTCCCCTAGATGAGCTACTGTTGAAATCAGAGTTTAGATCCTAAGCATGCACCAATTGCCTTAAAGAAAGTGGACATAAGGAATTCCAGTCTAATAATGGGGGTTGGAAGGTATAACAATTTCTGCAGAGAGATAAATGGAATGCAGGTATTAGGTGTCACCATTACTACCCATGTAACTTGTGTCTGACGTTTTAAAAATAAAACTTCTAGCTATTATTTATGATATTATTATAATATTATTATTACTATGATGTATGACTTCATCCATTTTTTGGAAAAAGAATTCATTTCAAAGCAGAGACTGCATTGTCATCTCCACAGCTTGCCTGAGACATTATCAGTGAGAAGGACATCTAACTCAGGGCTGACCATTTAAACTGTGCCCAGAAAATGAAAAAAAAGCAAAAGCCTTTAGGAAAAAAAGCCACAGACATAGCCACATCCCACTGCATTTTATTTAGTGTCTTACCCAAAGCCCTTACGTACATATAAAGACCCTCAGAATACCATTCAGGGCCAAACCCTTTCAATAATGTTGTGAATAATCAGGATTTTCTGTGAAAACTCCCAATTTGGCAGAGGAGATGTCAATGTCCAAAAAAGTGGGCAAAAAATTAAATACTCTGATGAGCTGTGTTTCCCTCTACAGGTAAAAAGTTCCTGGGTTTTTTAATATCCAAAGCTATGTTTGTGACATTGCTGTTTGAACCATTGGGCTGTTATGCCTAGCTGTATTTCTACTGATTAGAAATTGTTTTGCTCATTTTAAGTATTCTAACTCTAAGAATCTAGATGTCTTTGTTACAAAAAAATGAAATACAAAAATAAGGCCCATTCATGTTCTACTACAGCAACCTGCCACTATCAAAATTCAAATTCTCAAGTGTTAGCCGTTCTAACACAAAGGAAAGCAAAGCAGTTGTGTCCAAATGTCAAATCAAGTCTTTATATCACCCATCAGCAACCTGAGCGAAGCTTCTTTTAGGTCAGAATTTCCTTCATATCTGAAGCATATGAGTCTGATGGTTGGTATAGATGCAATTATCTATTCCAAGCACTTCAGTTACAAACAGCACTTCAGGTAGACATGGGGCAAGAACTTACATGAATAATAGATGAATGGAGAAATGTCATCCAGCTATGAAGAGATGCTGGGAAAAAACCAAGCACTGAACTCAAGAGCTCATCTTGAGTTAAATACGTTTAAATAATTTGGAGTGCTCAGATATTTGTATTTTCTTTCTGGAAAAAAAATGTAGATAATAATTTAGGAAAGGATTATTAAAATGAATGTTGTGCAGTCTCTAACTCCTTCTAATACTGTTGGAGATACAAGAGAATATTTTAATATTTCAATTGAAAGCAGATTATATAGCTAAGGTACTGATCCTGAAAAATAATGCAACTTTACACAAACAGGTATTCCTTTTGGATCTCAGTAAATGGTTTACATGTATACAACTACACAGAAAACAACATCTAAAAGACAGCAACATACAATCTTTACTTGGTCAACTACTAACCACTTATTTTCTCTCAACTTGCTCTAAGAACAAATTTTTCCAAACAAAGTAACAGCAAACCAAAACAGCCAAACCTTTGAAGGAAGGCATAGTTATACAAAGCCTACATATCTTCGACACATTATTTTACCCATTGTGTGTACTCCTGAACTATCAATCCTGATTAAATCATCAGCTAATAAATTGTACACTCTTCTACCAAAAGTATGAATGCTTCACAACCAGTATTGCATGTGCACTATCAGTGTATCTGTGCACCAAGAAATAATTATTCTCATCTTTCTAGATGGGTGGCTGTCAGGGGTGGAATTTGTCTCCTTTTTCAGCTGCATTTCAGTAAGAGCTGCCTAAGTTTTGAAAGTCTGCTGTCTCTCTCTCTACAGAAAACAAAAAGAGAGATGCTTGACAGGCAGTTCATCCCATCTGTAAGGTGCCTCTCCTGAGATTGCTTGGTTGACTCTTTTTAACAAGGTTTAGTGCACACTAGACCCCCAGAGGGTTGATGGTGAGGGAGATTAACCTGTCCAAAGAAATTTTACCAAGATGATGTAGGAAAACCCCATGGAAAACTGCTCTGCTCAAAGTCTCAGCCCATACCATACCATAAACAGCAAAAGTCTCAGTGGATGTTGGTACCTGGAACTACATTTCCATCCATTACAGAAATAATTTGCTTGCACATCTGCTGATGCATTGATCACTGGTTGATCTATTTCCAAGTAAATTACCTGTCTCAAAATTATATCCCAGTTTCTTGTTCTGCAATGGCTGAAAGAGCAGTTTCCCTATATGTCTTTGCTGTGTGAACCACTAGAATACTTCACTGCTCGGTATAGAATGTGATATGTACCAGTGGGAATGCGTAAATTTTGAGGAGTTATTGCCATTTCAGGGGTCCAGAACAAAGTCAATACCTTTCATATGACCTTGCTCTTCCAATGACTTATTGTAGTTGTTCTATTTGCTCTTTTATCATGGTCTAAAGTTTGTGTCTGAAGTGGTATTTTGGATTGAGTTCTGCTGCATGGGATGTACCATAGTCAGGAGCAGAGTTCTCCAGAACAAAGTACCAAACTGGGGCTTAATGGTAGGACTAAATTCAAGGACTTAGGCAGTCTGTGTTATTATGGTGTGGGAATCCTGGCTTCCTAATGTCTTTAAATTGTGCTTGGAGTAAAAAAGAAAATACTACTGGATTTCAGAGCTTACTAGAATAGAAGAAGTGATTTTCAATGAGAAAAGTAATTGAAGTTACAGTAAGTAAAATAATGGTTACTATGTTTTGAGAGTTAAGCTAACTGCCAGCTGGGGATGAGTCACTGAAGGAGAAATTTCCAGAGTTCATACCAAAATTATGCAATCCCAAAATGTACCATTACAGCCTCTTTGCACAAAGAGGTTGCCTTTGAAGTGTGTGATATTAACATATTAGGGAAGAAATCAAAGGAAGCAATCATTCACCTAAAGTACACAGAAACTGTAACTCACTGTAAGCACAAGTGATCAAAACCAGTATCTTAGAAATTACAACAGCCTGGACTGACAGAGGCACCTGGGAACAAAGCAGAGCACAAGGACGTGCTCCTGTGATCAGGCAAGGCAGGTGCAGTGTAACACCTGCACGGCTGCACCTAGAGCACCCAACAGGAACAGGAGCCCTGCAGGCTGCAGTGTGGATGTGGCATCACAGCACTTCATCACACATGTGCCTAAGGTAGAGGCTTTGGGGAGACTTTGTCAGAGGAGACATGGATAAGTGGCTATTATCCAGTGTCCTGTGAGCCTGAGAGGTCACACACATTCCTACATGTTTTCACTGTGGGTAGAAGTAATTTCTTGGCAGCCTCTCCTAACATGCCTTAGCTAACATAGTTAAAATAGCAGAAAAAAACAAAGCTATTCAGTGTGAACTTCCATGAACCCTTTTTGATCTTGAGTTCTATCCCCAGCTCCCTGTAAGCTTTCCTCTGAGCTCAGAACTACAGCTTGCTGTGCTCTCATTAGTGTTTCAGCCCAAGGGACTAATTGGGGGTTAACTGACCCAATTTGCAAATTCACCTATTTTTCCACTGAAAATTTATCTTTTCTGGCAGGTCCTGATACCGCAGCAGGATCTTTCAGTCACAGATTTTACAATGACTGCTTCAGGTCAATGTCTCTCTTGTTATTATCAAAAGCTGGCTGCTCATTTTATTTGCTTGTAGAAATACGCCACTATTTCTCTGTAATAAGGCTAGAAAAGCCAGAGTAGATTTTTAGTGTCTTAAAAAAAAAAAAAAAGAAGTTATAAAAGTTGTTTAGAAAAAACACATTTGTTCCAGTTCACAGCAAAGCAGATACTTTTGTGTGCAGGTACTTCTCAATAAGGTTAGTGATTGAAGGGCATTGTAAGAATACATTTGATTCTTCCGCACCTTGAATTATGCTGAATTTAAACAGTTTAAATTAACCTGGCTCATTCTGCCTCAAAAACTTGCCTGATTGTGGAGACTCCTTAGGGAATGCAAATACTAG
This sequence comes from Lichenostomus cassidix, assembly GCF_008360975.1. Lineage (NCBI taxonomy): Eukaryota > Metazoa > Chordata > Aves > Passeriformes > Meliphagidae > Lichenostomus > Lichenostomus cassidix. The sequence continues at coordinate 34,466,425 of NC_139480.1, read as the reverse complement.
GAAGTGATGCCTTCCTCCCTGCTTGTTCTAGGACCTGATGCTGCCTGAGCTACTGGAACTCCCTTGCCACTCCATCTGCTCTGATATTCCCCCACCTTCATTAGCTGCGGATTTTTGCAAATTAGTCTATCCTCCAGCCTACTCCTCAAAAACTATCTGAAAGTCTTGGTGGATTCTGAGGCAGGAAAAGTTTCCAGCTGAAGGAGAAAAATGTGGAGTAACGTCAGTTGGTTGAAACACAGCACGTGTCCCTGCAGGAGATTCATTGCCTGTGGTTGTGGACAAGAATCCTCTCGTTTTTGCCTAGCATTTGGCCATCCCTTGGCCAGCTTTTTTCCTGGGCATCAGCAATTTGTAGTGAGCTGGCAGCTGCTATCCCTCTTATCAGTTTTCCCAGTCAAAGGAACAAAGTTCTGAATGAGCAGCACTGACATTTCCAAAAGCAATTCCTTATCTTGGGTGTGAGATGACTCAGTTAATGGAGGTCACAGCTTCTTCTGTCATTAGGGAGCAGACTAAGCAACGATTTTGCTCTTCACCAGTTAGATCTGGGAGAGAGATTTCTTTGAGTAGGTGAAGGTACTACTAAAGTGTTTCAAAATGGTGTGTCAAGCAAGTTTGAGTTGAGGTATATGTTTTTTACACATTTTACAGCATTTGTAATGTTCTTTGAACATTATTTTTTGAAAGACAAAGCAGGGAAAAATGTATCCTGAACACACATAGCACTAAACAGACATCATAGAGATTCATTCTCTTCTCTTATTCCCTTCATTCTCAGTTATGTGTATGAAGTCTTTTCTAAAATATTATAAAAGTGTTATGACATGAATGAATTAAAGTTTATTTAAGACTCTCATCCACTGTGACTGAAAATCCTAGGAGCTGTTCATTTACTTTTTGCTGTATTTGTCCTTTCAGGGAAGAGGCATTAAACCACCCCATTTACTCACTTAAAAAAGGTCAGCACGGCCAATTTTCCTTTAGCTCCTGCTTTTTATCTAAATTTCCTCCTGAGAGATATGAAACACCGGAAAGGCATCAGGTAGCCCACTCAGGGTCAAACACTGAGTTTATAGCTAATGGGCCACAGCTGCAGCTGCTGCTGTCACCATGGGATTCCCATGGAGCATAACAGGAGCAGTCTTGGATGTAGAGCAGCTGCAGGTTTGGGATCTGAGCCAGCACTGGGACCCAAGTCCTGTGCCATGAGCACAGCAGAATGACCTTGCTGTGCTGACGTAGTATATTGTACAGAAAGTTGCACCCCAATACAGAGGCAGCAGTGTTTAAATATGTCTAGGAACAATTTCTGCAGAAATATTTGGCAAGATTTCCAGCTTCTCTTTGAAAGCCCTGGGTTTTAAGTTGCTCATTAAACATCAAACTGACGCTTTATAAGCCTTTTTTGTCAGTCAATACCTGCAATATTTTAAAGCTGAGACCATGAAACATTACATGATTACACATAATCACAAATATACTGATTTTACAAGGTTGGTTTCTGTAGTTGTGCTGAAGGATTTCCATTCTGGTCCCCAGGACTATTACTTCCAAAGAAAACTCTTCTTTATCATGCTTTCAGTTCTTAAACTGTCAACTCCCAGTTACACACATGCATTTCTTTAAGCAAGCAAGTCTCTGTAAATTAGCCATGCTACCAAATTCCTCTCTAAATGTTTGCATTTTTGGCAGTTGTATCTGTGAATTGCCTTGCATTGTCCTGACCCTTTTCAAAACACCAGGGCACGATCCTATTATGAAAGGAGGACCATGAAAACTATTTAGGATCCAGCACACAGCAGATTTTTCATCAGCTTGTCCTCTTCCTCAAGCCATGATCTCCCACTCCTCAGGAAGCTTTTCCACATTAATTCATCATCATCAGGACTTTCTGTGCTTGGTAGGCTGAAGAGGCTTGGGTTTGGGTGGCTTTGCCTTTTTGGAAGACAATGTTTGCTTGATACATCAGCTATGCAAAAAACCAGGCTAATTGGTGGCATGATGTACCCATGTGAAGTGTTAGAGGGTCCCTGCAGTTACACAGGCCCACTGAGCAGGAACTCAGCTTTAAGTGGAGGAGCTCTTTCCTCTGTGATAAACTGCCAGTCCTCTTACACAGCATCTCCAGAGAGGAAAAAAGGCCACATTGGGATGGGAAGACAACTCAGTAGTTGAACAAGAGGTTTATTAAAAGCCATTAGGGAATTTTAGCGAGAGGGAAGCACGAAGATCCTGAACATTTACAGTAGAAACCAGAATTTTAGAAAGTCAGTTTTACTCACTCTGAGAACTCTACTGAAAAGACACAATTAAGAAAATAAAAGCAAGTAGCTGAAAATTGGAAGAGCAATCTCTACAGAACTGTGGTCCCAGAAACATCAGACATCATACTTTGTTCTAAATAATATATTCCAGTTAGACTGAGGGTACATGCATTTTGTTTCTACTACCAAATCTCTATTTGAAAACATAGTGAAATTCTGGTAATTTAATAGCCCAACTAAGTCCCAGTGCTGCAATAAAGACAAAAATAAATGCTTTTACAATCATTATTATTTCATAAACCCCAGGAGCTCCCCAGGAGTTCTGGAAATTTTAGTGTGCACAGCTGTTTCAGAAATGTTCTAGCAGCAGGAAGACAAAGATAATGAGATTAACCACAATCAGAATTATAGATAGACAGATAATGGGATTATTTTCAGCAAAATCAATATTTTTTACATATGTGAGTGTGTGTAATCTAGAAGTGACAGTGTGATGGCTTCCCAGCTCATGAAGGTGAACCAGCACATCAGCTTCTCTTTGCTCCGTGTCAGGTGTAAGCAGTAGGAGGGCTGGCGCATGTGTGCTGGGGCTGGAGATAGGCACTGGGAAAAAAGAGGAAGGCTGAGTGCTTCCCAAAGCCCACGTGGGAGCACAGCCCTTTGACCTGACAAGCCAGGTTTCCAAGGAAGGCACTGGGTCTGGTTTGCTTTACCTTCAGCCAGCCTGTGGCCGCTGGTGGAGGATTCCCTGGGCGCCACGGAGGGCTGTGGATCCCCACGCAGTGCTGGGGGTACGCGGTGGTCCCGCTCCGTGGGCTGGGCGTGGGCAGGGGCTGCCAACAGCAGCGTCCAAAGCCATGCCATGTGCTGTGCAATGTCAACGCTGTCAAAGCTGAGGAGAGTGATTCATGCCCAACGAGAGCTATTTAATCTGCACATGCCGCTCTGTAACGTTTTTTTCTCTTTCTGTTTCATTGATTAAAAAAGAAAAATGTTTTGCAAGACCAGCATGAAGCAGACAAGATCTGGAGCAAGGAAGGATTTTATGCGGTGGTCATATTTCTCAGCATCTTTGTCATTCTAGTGACTTGTTTAATGGTAAGTTTCCTTTTTACCTTTATTTTGTTTTTTATTTCATGCTTTTCTCAGCCTTATGGATAGGGTCACACATTCTATACATGAGAGGTGTTTTCTCAAACCTATTACAAATTCAACTCCAATATATGAATTGGTCACTCTCATAATGCTGGGAAACCACAGCTTGAAGAATCACATTTCTTGTTTTTTGAGTTGAATGAAGAATGTAACTAGGGAAGCTGAAGAAATAAATAACAGGTTCTTAAATCTACAGAGTAACTGTGTAGGGCCATGAGTGACAACTTCTCAAACTTCTTAGGTCCCAGGATCCCTGAAATCTTCTTACCTGCCTTTATTTCAGTTTTATTGGATAGGAAAAGCAACACCACAGTAATAGAATGTTGTCAGTGCACAATTGTTGGAGTGCATGTCAGTATTCACATATCAAATGTACAATTTTTAAACTGAAATAACTAGTAAGTACATGAAGGAATAATCATATTTCTGAGCAACTTTGCCATTCACATTGTATGAGTTCGGTGGCCAGGTCTCTGAGCACCAGGCACAGTTCTGTTATGTTGAATACGAGATGTGCAATGGTCACACAGAAGATGAACACTACACCACCACTGATTTTCATTTTTCATTTTTGTATTTGTATTGAGTAGTTTTTTCATTTTTGTCTATTGTTGAATCTTACATATTTTCCTTCTCTGAATTTTGTGATACTTCTGTGGTGCACAAATATAAATGTTTACTGAATTCTCTGACAATCGTCAGCATTTCTTAACACAGTATCTTGGAGTCTTTTGACATATTTCTCTCAAGTACATTCAGGTTTTTTTAACCTCGATGGATTTCCCACTTACAACCCTAAGAAGGAAAGAATGTTTAAACTGAAGTTATTAAAAATGTTCACATTTATAACAATATGTTATTTAAGCTTTTAAATTCTCCCTAAGATTTGAAAAACACTTGTTTTATCATGGGAAATTGTTGCTGCATATATTTCGACCTTCCTTGTAATATCCATTTCTCCATTTCACTCAAAAAGAGGAGGGTAACTCCAAAAGTCTCTACTTCTCTCTACTTTTGAGAAGAGATGTTTTAGTCATAACTATTTAACTGGAAGGGTATAGAAAATGCTGCCTGTCCTTGTCCTGGTACCACACAATATTTTCATTAATGATATGTAATGCATAGACACTGTTGGAAATTATAAGCATTGTGTGAGACAGTATCAGAACTTCAAATATTCTTAGAGTGCCAGAGAAAAATGGGAAGGAACAAGAATGCTGCTTGGCAGGGACAAGAGGTCTAATCATGTACATCAACACAATGTAGCAAATATGTGGCAAAACAACAGTTCTGTAGGAAAAGTTCCAGAAGTATCACAGAACATACACAAAAGTAAATGAGCAACATCAATGTTGCAAAAATACTCTTCTTACCCTGGGATGTATAAATGAGAATATGATCTTAAGATCTAAATTCAGCTTGCTGTGGTAATTATTTGGTTATAGTATCATGTGTTACTCATTGTCTATTGTCTCTTTCTATACCGCCTTGTGAAAAATTTCAGGCAACTATATGAGGAAAGGGATGCAAGAGTGATCAGAGAATCAGAGGACATTAAATAATTTGGTTTATTTATGACAGGGAAAAGGAGCAAGCAGAAAAATGATAGTTCTCAAACATGGTAAGATTTCAAAGGCTGTAGTATGGAAGAGGATAATCCTTTCTCCATTGGTGATTGGAAAAGAAGCAAAATTTTCACAGGGTGATTTAGCTGACTCATTAGAAAGATCTTTGTTATTGCATGTGTCACAAGACCCTAGATTGCATTGCATGGGGAAGCTTGGGAGTTTTCATCTGCTAAGGTTTTAACATTTGTCAAATAGTTTGTGTGTAGCTGATTTGAAGTTAGGGCAGAGGTAAACACTAGTAGACTCCTTGAATTCCTTCCAGATGGAATTGCTATGATACTGGGGTCTTTTCTGCAGGTGTTCCCCTTTCTGTTCCCCCCAGGTCCAACCTGTATCTTTACATGTGCTACTGTTTAGATTGTGCAAATGAACACTGTCTCAGATTTTGCCAGGACCTGATAACACATGGAGTATGTGCAATCTGTAAAGCTAACAAACAGGTCACATTGTTTTTCATCCTACTTAATATGCATCAGATTTATGAAAAGTAGTAATTCGGTATTTCATATTCAGCCATTGCACTCCATCAGACCATTCTGTTTTAGCATAAGGCATTTGGCTCATTCATATAAGCTTCAGCTGTAGCAACCATATGAGGATGTCAAAATGCAGCCTCCTTTTAAAGTTACCGGGTAGGCACCAATTTGTCCATAGGCAGTTATTTGTAGTTCAAAGGGTCTAAACGTAGAAAGCTTAGCCTCTGCTAAGCCTTTGCTTAGCATCTGAAGTGTCCTTTAAAGTGTGGAGTAAGAAGTACTTCAAGTGATGATTATGATGATGAACAGTGCTCAGTGCAAAGCAGCTGAATTGTCAATGTTATAGCTTTGTTCTGTGTAATTTCTACTGAAATTGTAAAGAATGCAAGTTTCTCTCTTAACTGGGTTTTGCAAATTATGATGCTTCTTGGCACTGGCCATTAGCAACTTTTAGATTTCTTAATGCTTGACTGGAATTTAACAAATATACATACAAATATACAGTGCATAGTATTGCTAACCAGTGTAATACATCACCACATCAACTAAATTCAGACTTGCAAATTGTGCCTTTGAGGTAATTTTATGTATTTGCTCAGTTAGTCCTCACTGTCATGGTATGGGAACTCCTTGCAACCCAGGAGTGATTAATTACGTGTGGAAGGCAGCACAGAGATCTTTGCTATCCACATCATGGGCTGGCCATGGTTTCACTTTCACTGGGAACATTGTATATAATTTACAGTTTCCCAAGCAAAGTGCTAAGTAAGAATAAATAACTTCACCATTCTTATGTGTAAAACAGGTCTCTCTATGTTTTTTTTTTTATTTTACCTAGATAAAGAAATAACTGAGGCATCATCAAATTTACTAGATAATACAATATTTGACAGTGAGTTAAATTATTTTCTATCACACTTCATACTAATTTTGCCTGTTTTAATAAGCCAGTATATTTGCCAGTATCTTTTTTCTTTAGTTTGGAAATATCACTTTAGGTTATTAAACATCTGTAGCTAGCGATGACAAGAGGCTTTTCTAAATGGTTTTCTTTTTCTCACAAAAAAATAATAAAAATAGGATTTTTTTCTTTTAAAATAATGAAAGGCATGAACATTGAGCGACCTGGCTTGTGAAAGATGTCTCTGCTTATGGTGGTAAGGTTGGATTTGGTGATCTAGCTAGGTCCTTCTGACCCAAACTATTCTATGAACCTATAATTCCATGAACTTTGACTTGTCAACAGATTGTGAGGATCTAAATTTTTGCTATGGTGTCTGGGGTTTTGTGAGTTACTGACAGTAATTTGATGTTTTGGGGAGATGGTTACTTAAATGATAAATATGGTTTTGGCTTCATGATAGTTTTTTGGAATTTCTTTGACAAGAAAAAAATTGAATAACAAAAAAATGTATTCCAGCACCAAATTTTTCTCATGACCTATCTCTTGTTCTTAAACTTAGAAGTTTCAGGATTCATAAAGTCCAGGATTTCTGAAAGCATTTTTGATCATAGAACATATTCAGCTACCTAATATCAGCCTATCAACTTCAGCTTTTATCAGTTAAAAACTTAAATCAAAATTAACGGTTTGTGGATTTATCATACTGCAAGAGTGTTTAAGCCAGCTTGAAATCAGGGTGTTTGTCTATAAACTGGTCATAGGTTGTCTGAATTATTTTATTCAACTTCTACAGAACTCTTTATAATGTGTTCAAATCATGGTATCCAGATGCCTGCCAGTAATGCATTAAATACATAACTAACATCTGTCACATTTTTTGTTCTTTTTTCCCTTCCCCAGGGTTGGAGGGAAATTTTGTTTGCTGATTTTTTTTCTCATGCATTCATATGCACAATAGGTTTGCTCATGCAGGGATACACAGCCTCACACACATGTTGATAAGTACTTGCTAGAGAGAACACTTAATTACAGTGAACTCTCTTAATTAACATGATTTTTGGGAGATTTTACTCTACATTTCTGGGTGCCCTAAATACCTCTAGTCAGATGAGCTTTAGTTTCACTGCTCCACATAAATTTTGCCAAGATCTTCACTCTGGAGACATAGTTATCTTGTTGGGATTTCCTGTTGATCTCTGAAGATTAATAAAAGCAGTTTCCACTGGTACTGTGAATGGGTAGATAGGAGGCATTGGCCAAGCCAGGACATAACACATCAGCTTTACTTTGCAAAAATCTAAACAGAGATATGAAGAGTGAATGTCATGCTGTCAGCATGCTGTCATTCTTCCATATAAGCTAAGTCAAAGAGGAGGCAGAAAGAAGAGTTATTTTCCTTTTGGAGTATGGCTTTATACCCTAGGTTTAATGTATGAAAAAATTACGGGTGACCCACTCTGTGAGTGCTAGAGAATACTACTTTGTGTGTTCAGTTACTCCATGCTTCTTGATTTGCCTCACAATGAATCTTATGGCGTATCACTAAAATGTCAGTTTTTTTCATTTTGCGGTACATCATATCTGTTTCCATCCATACTGACAGGTGCGTTTAAACTGATTTGAAATACAAATACAACTAAGTTGTTTCCTTTGCAGAGCTTGATGATTGGGTTAGTCACTATATTTTTGGCGATTTCTGGTTTTTTGCCTTTGCCTAGAATTCATTAAAAATGTTATAGCCCTGCAACACTTTCTGAGGAAAAGTGTGTTAGCACTTAGATCAAATGTGGTTTGTTAGATTTTTTTCAATTTCTGCTAGGGTCAACCAATCTTTTTGTCCTAGGGTCTCATAATGGATTATTAACTAGGATATGAAATAATACTTGTCCATGTTTTGGAATTCAAAACCATAATTCCTTGCGTCCCCAAGGAATCAAATTATGTCAAAACATATTAGTGACAAGAAGGTATGGTGAGCATTGTCATGGCCATGAATATCTGAGCTGTTTATCTGGTGGTCATCAGAAGCAAATTAGATAAAAGCAGTTGCTGGAGGAAAAGACAGCTAAAAGATTTCAAGTCCCTGTTTTATCTTTACTGGTACCAGTGCCCTTGCTTCACAGTAAGGCTGTTTTTTTTCTGCAAAATTATAGCAAAGAGATCTTATCCATGCAATTCTAAACCCTTCTGAATGAACAGATGGTTTACGTAGCTAAGTCTTGTTTAATGGGTGTATTACTAATGACATTAGGTCAGTTCCCAGCTAAACCTCTAATGCTAATCCTTGAACAAACAAACCCATCAGATATATCCAGTCATCACTGGAAAGCTATGGAGTGATAGATCTTTATGTAGTCCTAGTGGGACAACAGCTGTCAAAGAGCTTGTGACTTGCAGAGAAAAAATGTTCTGGTCTAGGTTTGGTCTTATTCAAGGATCCAAATCAAATGCTCTACAGGAGCAGATAGAGCAAAGTGGAAAGTACAAGGGTATCTGCAGACACTTGCAAAAAACTAAGTGTCTTCCTCTACATGCAACATTTACATGCAACCTCTACATGCAACATTTACAATTCTCATAAATTTCATAGGTTGTAAGGCATGTTTTGGAAATGGAACAGCTATGGCTCAGAGATTGGTTTTTGCGTTGCCCTCCAAAGAAACAATATGTGTTAAATAGCTGTCACATAGGTACCTCTGGAGTGACATTACTGACCACAAGCTACCTGCTAGCCCTCACCAAGCTAGGGTTCATCAATATCAGTGTGGAGTTTGATAGAAGAAGATCAGTACAACTTCTGCTTTTGTTGCACATATCTGATGTTCACATTCATAAGCAGTAGGTGGACAGATAATCCTGGTATGACCATGTGCACAGAAGTCAATTTATTGGTGCTTGTAAAGCACACTTTTCTGAAGAGCTGGTTAAATAACTTCATATGCCACTCATCACTTCAACTTTATTCCGGACTAGGTAATGTTTCTCTGAGGATATTGGGGCATATTCTTACCTGGAGGAGTATTTCAGAGTAATAGCACTCTACTATTACCAGAGTGATCTAGTAAAGTTACTCTGTTCAACCATCAGCTCCATGCCAGATGAGTAAAGGCTTTTAAGAACATCTGCTCTAAAACAAATTGAGGCTGCCATAATTAGAGACTTGTACCTGGCTAAGTCATGAACATCTATTTTATTTTGTGCCATGGTCTCTCTTGTGTTAGAATGCTTAAAATTTCTTCTACAATTACTCTATTTATCGGTATTTCCTTCTTCAATATGTCTTCTGTAACTGATTTCCATTCTGTTATTTGCTCTTTTAATAGCACTACTGCAGGTATTACAGATAAGTACTGACTCACAGTGAGAACTGTTAAAATCCCCACTGTCCACGTGTACACTCTGCAGCTTATGTAATGGAAATATTTATCTTGTTGTGGGAAATGCTGTGTAACACAACTTGTGACTGACTTACCTTCTAGGAATGAAAGCCACGTGTAGCAATCTTATCCAGCATTTGCGATACCTTCCTTTCCTTGTTTACCAGGCAATTGAGATTGGGCTGCCCTCTTTATTTCTGTAGGTTCTGTACAGATTAAAGGAGAAGATCCAGTTGTCACTAAGACAAGAAAAGGAAAAGAAGCAAGAGATCCACCTCTCACCCCTTCCCCTGCAGACATCTCAGACTGAGTATAAGACCACCAACAGCATGGTCCAGCCTCAACACGCTCCAAAGGTTGTCAATGTTGTAGTGGACCCTCAAGGCCAATGTGTTCCTGAGCTCAAACCTCCCCTGTGTGCCAGTCCATCTCCTTTCAGAATGAAACCTGTGGGGCTCCAGGAAAGGTAGGAGGGTGCCTGGATTTATTCTACTTTTTTGTACTTATGCTTCATGACTTCATATGTTTCTCTTCTGTCAGCGAATCGGAGGCTTTGCCATATGGATGTCTGAGAAATGGGATTTCAGTGTGTTAACATCTATCTCATGTGTATTCTCTCCTTTTCTTTCCTTGACATATGACCACAGGTTCAAGTCATATGAAAAGTTCCAGGTTTGGGCTGAGATTAACTGCATTAGTGGCATTCTTTTTGCTGATTATATTCTTCCCCTTTCCAACAATTACTCCAAAGAAATAATTTTTCATTTTTCATTGATTTTTGCCTCTTTTGGTCCTGGAGATCCTGGCAGAGAGCTCAAGGGCTGGGTATGTATTGTCAGCAAAGGTCATCCTCATTCTCAGGGAGTCCCTCGCACCTGGAAAACTCAGAAAGAAGAAATATTTACACTGAGTGCATTTAGCAATCTCATACAGTGTTTGCATTATCACCTTTAGATAAATCTTCTTAAATGCAGCCTTCCATGATACAGTCCAGTCCTTCAGGATACAGTCCAGGCTTTACAAAAACGAAGAAGTGATGAGTAATAAAAACAACTCTTGTGTACAGTTCCTAAGAAATACTTGGGCAGCAAACCTTGCCACTCATTGTACCTTTCAAAAACTGGGCCAGTGCTCTTTTTATACTGCTAGCTATTCTTCCCACAGAAGAATGCACACTGACATCTGTCTCTCCTCTGTTAGAAACCTGTATAATTTCTTGTCTGATGGCTTCAGGCCACTTTCATAAAGCATCAGTGCTCTGAATAGCTCACACAGCATGCAGCTGTGCAACTGAACTCTCCTGCCCCGGCACAGACGATAAATGAAAGAACAGACGCCATGCGGAGACCACGTAGAGCCTCATCTGGGAGGGCTCTCAGCTGAGCTGTGACCCTGATTCAACTTGAACCATGGGATTTCAATGACAGAGATTTTATCAATGGCTTTATAACAGACAGAACTCGGGGAGGGGGATTGATTCTTCTGTGAGCAAAAATGCTGAAAGGCAGAGCTATTATAAAATATGTAGTGCTATCACTGCAGGAAAAAAAAAAGGGAGGATGCAAGTAAATACATTTTGATAGTTTCTCTAATTCCATAGGACCCTAAAAATAAAGCCCACAAGCATGGGAAACACATACCTACTTTATAATACTTAGTATCTAACATAGCATATGCAATAGTTAAGAGGGATTGAGGGAAATGAATTTGTAGAGGGATTTTTTACTTAAGGGGAAGAATCTTTTTTTTGCATAAGGAGAAGAAACTTTTCAATTTCTCAAAGAAAGAAAGTAAAAACAATTTATTTGGGATATTCATTTCCACCACCACAGACAGGAACTCTGCATTTAATTCTCCTAAACCTGATTTCATCCTTTGGAAGGACAAAGTTCTGAGTCAGGTAAGACAAATGGAGAGCTGAGATGCAAAGAGAAAACTAAACCTGATGTTTCATCAAATAAACCAGACATTTCATGTTATTACAAAGGAAAAAGAAGTTGAAGTAATTGAGCACTTCATTTTCTACTGTAAAAGAGCACTAATAGGCCATTGTGAAAAAGTGAAAGGCAGTGTGATAACATCCCATTGTACAGTTCTTTTTGTCATGTTTAACACAGACTCTATCAGCCCAAGTCCACTTCTAAGAAATGGTGGTTTAAGTTTATTTCAAGCTCAGTGTACAAAGGTCTGGGGATGTGAGGGAGAGAACTTTAGAGAATGGTTTATCTTCCATTCCTCTGACATAAGCAGCTATTATTATGTATGTTTCTTTTTTATTAACTATAACCTGTACTATGAACAAATTTGTATACATTCTGACGCTCAGCAGCATAGGAAGCAAAAAGTAATCATGCACTGACACATTCTGCCTCAGATGTTATCTACTAACTAGGTAAGTGGTCAGTTTAAAACTCCTCTCCACATTTCTGCCCCAAAAAAACCATTGCACTAGGCAGGCTTGGGCCATCCTCATCACATATGGGAGCAGTGGACCTTACAGCATGGATCTGCACACTGCAAGCAGCAGCAAGCCATGCTCAAAACAGTCTACTGTCAGCTCTTCTGTTAGTATGGAGTGGGATCAGGTCTGGAGGTCCTCTCCTGCTCATAGCACAGCTTAATTCTGTGCTACCCTGATTTTGGTGTCTGCCAAACTGTCTTGGTAGGCTAGAGTGAATATGGGGGATCCTTGAAAACTTAGCATGGAGATTCCTTTGGTCACATAGCTTGACAGTGGTTCCTGAGCAGTATTTTCTAACTATCCAAACTACCCTCTGATTTGCTTCCTTTAGAGTGATCCACAGTCATGAAATGCCTAGTATGATCCAGAACAAATTGCCCCTGGTTTGGACCATGCTTCATTGATTTCTCTTTGAGCAGATAGTGAGCGATACTTAGCCATCTGGGTGGGAAGTTTGTGACAATCTCTCTGAAGGATGGGACAGAAAAGTTGGATAATGAAACCTGATCGAGTTGAAGATGTTCCTGCTCATTGCAGGGGGGGTTGACTTGATGACCTTAAAAGATTCCTTCCAACCCAAACTATGATTCTATGATCTAAATGCAAAAATATAGTGGAACTGAGTTTTCACTAAGCACCACATCGGCCTCTTGCTCTGTGAACCTTTCCATTTTTAATTGGAATAGCATTGGCCAGTAAAGAAGTAAGCAAATTGTTAATGGACAACTGTGCATGGATAAAAATATTTCTGGGAGTTAGTCCAGCTTCTTAAAACGTATTGTGCTTCTGAATACTAGAGCCAAGTCCATGAACATATTTTTCTGTGTATGTGGAAAGGTTCTCACTCCGCTATTTCTGTAAAACACAGCATCCCGGCAGATTATTTGCACTATCAAACGTGTGGAATGCCGCAGATTATTTTTATGCCACACACGCACACGCGGCAGTGCCCGGTGCCTTGCTGGATGCGGCTGTGAAACAGAGAGTGCGGGGAGGGTGACACCTAGAGCCGGCGGGAAGCGCTGTTACCCTTTGGATGTCGCTCTCGGAGGAGGGAAGGGGCTCACGTAGTTAGGATGTGAACTGGCCCGTGGCCGCAGGCGGCGATTCTGCTCCCATGCTCACTGCTCTCATCAGACTACGCCTGGAGTACTGCGTTCAGCTCCAGTGCCCCCAGCATGAGAAGCATGTGAAACTGTTAGAGCAAGGAAGGCCATGAAAATGATCAGATCGCTGGAACACCTCTCCCATGAAGATGGGCTGAGTTTGGGTTGTTCAGCCTGGAGAACAGAAGGTTCTGGGGAGACCTTATTGCAGCCTTTTGGTACTTAAGGGGTCCTATAAGAAAGATGGGGACAAACTTTTTAGCAAGGTATGTTGCTGTAGGACATGGGGTAATGGCTTCAAACCGAAGGAGGCTAGATTTAGATTAGATGTAAGGAAGAAGCTGTTTACAATGAGGAGGATAAAACACTGGAATAGGTTGCCCAGAGAGGTGGCAGATGCCCCATCTCTGGAAACATTTGAGGCCAGGTTGGACAGGGCTCTGATCAACCTGTTCCGACTGAAGCTGTCCCTATCCTTGGCAAGTGAGTGGGACTAGATGACTTTTAAGGGTCTTTTCCAATGCAAGCTGTTCTCTGTTGTATGATTTTCCTAGTTGCTGATTAGAGATGTGTGCCCACGTGCAGCATGTGGTTTGGAAAGGGATGGAACAGTGGTGGCCAAGAGTGGAGGGGGGACTGAAGGTGTTGGAGGTGAGAGGGCTGTCAGAACAAAGAGGCACTGACCCCTTTCTATTACAATTGCTGAGGCAGGCAAGTGAAGGGCTGTTTCTTCACAGCCTCCTGGCATCCTCTGGATCATTCAGTATGAATGCTTTGAAGTTGCTCTCTTTTGCTGATTGCACAACTGCTGCTCCTTTAAAGCAAAGACCTTCTCCAATGGCAGGCCACACTGTTCTGTTACTGATGAAAGAAGCAGGAGAGCTACTGTTCTGTGAGTGTCTTCGGTGATGAACTGTCACAATATCATAGTGCCAACACCTGAATTTTGGATGTAAACAATCATTTTCTCTTCCATGAGCACACTCATGAATATTGCATCAGTGTTTGCTTTTCTACTTAGGCTTGTATAGGTTTATATGAATAATATATACTTTTACCTTCAGCAGAGTAAGGCTTCCTTTTATTCCGTTTGTTGGCCCAAAATTCATATTGATATGAATGGTCCCTGCCAAAAGCAGAATCTGGTGAAGTGGAATGTGGTATTTTAAATTTCATTCTGACATATCAAGCATTGAAAATTCTTACTACAAGCAGTGAGTTTTTAAATCACAAGCATGGTAGATATAAATATAAATGTTACTACACCAGCACAGCATTACAACTGGATTTACATTTCCTGTGGCCACGGCTGCTGTGAGTTTTAGTTCCAGTGTTATTTGTGACTAAGACAACTGCATTTCAACTAACTAGGGCACAATATGATGTTTTGTTGGAATTAGTTACTATGCACAGATACATGGAAGGAAAGGAAATGTGGAAAATGTCTACTGTCTGTTGAAAACCACAAACAGTGCTTTGGAAAGTTTTCTCAAGTGTTTGTATTCCATTCTAGCCACAAAGACCTAAAACTGTGGCTATTATGTTTTCATAATCAGAAGGAAAAATCACAGCACTGTGTTTTGTTAGTCTGTTACATATTCATCAGAAAATTATTCTATCTAAAAGGAAGAGCTCCTCATGTTCCCATATCAGGGTGCCAGGGGTATACAGGACTCTTATTTGGAACACATAGTATTTTACATGTGCCTTGTGCTGATTTTTTTACTTTGCAAATAAACACAAGAGAGTAAAAATGATAATAGAAATAGATAATAGAAAAAAGTTTGGCAAATAGAGAAAAAAGCTGGAAGGTAAGGGAAATAATAAAATATTTTTAAATGTGAAATAAAATAATTCTGCAATGGTACAGAAGCACAGCTGTGATATAGGAAAGTAGAAGATATTCTGTGAAATGGAAGAGCCAGCAAAAGTAATACTGGAGGGGAGAGGCTGCTCATGGACATCATTGAACAGAATGTGCAATCAAGTCTGTAACTTCTATATAAAATCAGTAGCCATTGGAATAGAGAACAGTATGGAGACAATCACCTAAATCAACCAAAATTGTAGCTCCCTATAAATGTAATGCTTGAGGGAAATTTGTTTGAACTCTGTGAGAACTGTCCATGATGTTACTTTTCCCCACAAAGCAGAGCAATACTATAAAAATCCTATGCCACGGTTAATACACTGTACCCAGTGGGATTTCTCTTACCATCCTGAAGATGCCTGTAAATTGGCAGCAGAATTCTTTCTCCAGTTCTAAGAATTATTCAGTAGACATGCAGTGAGTACAGCTCCCTGTAAGTATAATGAAATAAAAGTTAAAATAACATGCGTTGTAATGCTAAATGCTCATCTCTCTCCACTTCCTTATAACATGAGAAAGAGAGATGTTCTACATGAGAAAGAGAGATGTTCTAGTGGAAAAAAAGGCAATATATTTTTCCATAATCTAAAAAAAAATCTGAAAACTCATAGAAGTCTGTGGAACTCAGTGTCAAAAGACAAAGTTGTAAACAGAACTGCATTAGCAAAAGGTGCACACACAAATAATGAGAGCAATTACTGTTCTCTGTCTGACTTCAGCATCCTTCCTCAGAAACTTGTATTTTACACCTTTACAAAGAAAATCTTGTATAATTTGGGCTTCGAGTTTGGAGGTGGAAAAAAACTGCTCTTAATATTGAAAACTATTCTCTTTTATTAGTCTTTCTGCATAGACAAACAAATTATTAAGCTATAGTTTCAGCCTCTTAGGCAATTTCTGTGTACTGTCAATTGCCATCTGGATGACAAATACTGTGGATGACAAATACCACAAAAACTAACTCTAATACCTGTTTTCCTCATTTTAGAAAGGCAGTATTCATTAAAATGAATCATTATCTTAGCAATACTGTATACTGAATAAAACCTCATAAGAAACATTGGAGCCAGGGTAAAAAACCTGATGTGCTCTTTTCTTCATTAATATAACCTCAGCTGCACCTCAGGGTATCACTGTTCAACCACATTTCCAATAGATGAGAAAAATTTCCAGCAATTCTCTCTGTCTCTGTTCTGATTTTTAGATCACAGTGCACAGTTGCTGCAAATACAATTATGGTGTTGCTGATCCATTATCATTATACAAAACCATCCACTGTGAGTAATAATTTCAAGTAATGCTTGGAGGGTAGCACCTTGCAGTTGGGCTACTGTAAACATGCCAGGTTTTGTAGTTTATTGCACAAACATAGGAGTTTAATATATTTATAGGAAGGGGCCTTGAATTTCCTGACTAAAATATACTAGCTTTGCAAAGATTTGGAGGATAAATTTTCCCTATTGTGTGGTGCTGATTACGCTTTCTGTATTCTCAATTTACATCCTAGGGATTGTTTTTAGGAAAATCTCAGTGTAATTGTTTGAAGCAAAGCTATGTGCCAACACAAAAGTACAAGCTGGGGAACAGTTTTATGGTGATATCCTATCAGAAGGAATTTGCAAAGCGTCAGGGACCAGTAAGCTGAGTTTGAGGTGGGAGGCAGGAATTTTTGTGCTCTGATTTGTCTCTTCTACCAGTTCATTAGAGCACTTTGGGCATGGCACATAAACCCTCCTCCAGCCACATTCATAACCACTGGATTGAGGATGACTGGGTGTTGAGTCCGTCTGAAGAGATGTAGTGAAGATGAGAACCTCAACCATAGCTTCAGTAAAAGTCCTACTTGCTACTATTTGTTCACATCGTTTGAGAAGAGTAAGAGAATACAATTACAACCTCCCCCCCTACTTTCTGAAGGACCTAAAAATACATTGCTCTCATTTGGCAGCTATATTCCATCCTGGTCTGTAAGATCATAGAATCATAAAATGGTTTGGGTTGGAAGGGACCTTGAAGATACAGTTCCAGCCCCACTGACAAGGGCAGGGACACTTTCCACTTGGTCAGGTTGCTCAAAGCCCCATCCAACCTGACCCTGAACACCTCCAGGGGTGGGACATCCACTTATAAATTCAATACACCCAGAAACACTTATAGCACTAAGGCTGCATAGCAGAGATTGGTTTATGCTCATACTTCTAAGCTCTCTTTGCCTCCAAAAAGGCATGGGCTGGATGCAGACTGCCTCCTGGGAATGGTTTGTGCATGTGCTCATTCCCAAACCGTAGATTGCTTTGGAGTGCTCTTGTTGTGAAAGGCTAAAAAAAAAAAACCAGGGCTGCAAGGATTGATATGTAGCACTGTCATTCAGTGCCTGGGATTGTTTTCCTGGCACTGTGATTTTTTTTCAAGATGTAGCTTGCACATGAAGAAGTGCACAGCAGGTGTAGCAGACAATCTGAGGGGGGCAGTCCTGGTTGTAGGCAGCTGCTTATGGCCTTTTAGTGATTCTCTTTTCAGTGCAGGGTCTCCCTGAAGCCCTGTATGGTGGCTTCCCTCCTCCTCAGGCCATCTCAAATAGCTGGAAAGCCACACTATTACTGATGGCACCTGCACTCTGGATGAAGAGAAAAGGCAAGGGCTGTAAACCTGGGCTAAAGGTGGGAGAAACTACTCCAGGTAATGGGGGTAGATGAGATGGGATTCAGCTTCTAGGGTCTCCTGCTCAGTGCCTGAGAGGTCTGTGATGGCATGTGGATTCATCACTAGAGAGAGAATAATGCTGTGCCTCCAACTTGCATTTGTGAAACATTTCTGTGAGTGCACAGTCACTCTAAAAACTTTCTGCAAGTGCCAGATCTTTGAGTTGCATGAATGTCTGTTCTGTCCAACCCATTACAGACGTCTTTGCTTATCTACAGTGTAGGAAGAGGGCAGGATTGTAAATTGTCCCCTTTCTCTGGAGAGGAAGTGAACTCAGGCACCAGCCTAACAAAGACCCTTTAAAACCGATATTTTAACTGTTTGACTCCTGGCTGGTTGAGAAGCTGTTTTGGTTGTGGTTAGAGCTCTTTGAAGCAAGACTCTGTGGGAGCTGCAATCTAAACAAATAGATGTAAATAACTGTGTACCATTGCCCAAACTTACACCCACAGTCCATTTCCCAGTGTCTCTGGCACATCTTAAAATCACTTCAGATTAATGTGGGTAGATGGTAGGTTTCCACTCCTATTTCCATTTCTGCTTTGAGTTGTCCCACATCCCTTTTTTCTTCCCTTGCAGAGAACTAAAAGCTCTCCAAAGACTTTCACTTTTGGGAGTGGATAATTTAGGCAAATTAGCCTACCCTTGTTTAGAGAAATTATTCTGATGCAGCTTCATGGCCCTCTGCTCTCATGTACAGGAGAATGCTCTATTTAGCATATGCAGTCTATGCCTGCCCTTGGTTTTGCCTTTACTCTGGGGTTTAGTCAGGAATTTTATAATAATTTTATTGTATTCCCAGGTCTCTTATCTGGAGTTTATTCTTGTTACTCCAGTTGCTACTGGTTTTAGCTTGTACACAGGAAACCACAGTGCCAATCAGTGTCGTTCCCAAGGTGACAGGAAACCCTATTTGGTCGGATGTTGATTGTGCTTGTCTTTACGGCTCCACCCATCACATTTTCTTCCTTTTTGGCTTAAGTTAAGACAAATTAATCAGTGGCTGCCATCTGGTAGACAGTTTTGGTGGGTTTGCAGTGATTTGTCCAGCTGATCTTTTGAAAAGTCACACAAGGGAAAGTATCCACATTAATATTTAAGTGTTTCTTGAGCCTGAGATTTACAGGGACCATTTTTGCCCTGAGCACACGAGTAATTTGAGTTGTGTGAGTAATCCCCTTGTCTTTTTCAGCAGCAAGTTTGGGTCTTAAAGTGCTGTTTGGGGATCAGAGGGTTAAACTCTGATGCAGCTTTCCAGTGACTGATTTCCTCAGCTCCTCTCTGCCTCTAATTTGTTTCTGTGCTTGACCATCCAGGCATGGTTTCTGTGACTGCTTCACCAGCCGTCCTAATGTGCAGGCAGAGGGAGACATCTGGGAAAGTGAGGAGATGCACATTAGCTGGACTTGAATGCTCTGAGCATCTTGTCTCAGCCCTTAGCAGGATGTGTCCATCTGTGACATTTGCAACCTAATAATAGATCACCTTTTCACAATGGTAGGTTGGAAATGCTGTGCTAAGGGACAAAGGCACCAGGTTCTTTATGATTGGTTTGTAAGCAGAAAGTATCTCGTGAACCCTTGACTAGTACCCACAAGTAATGCTTTCAGCAAAACAGTGTAGAGGGAAGCATCCATATCAGATATATAGGGTTTTGATATTTAGAAGGAAGGTTGATTTTTCATGACTGGGGATTTTATAGAAAAGTTTTCTTGAGTGTCCCCATTAATGTCTGAAAAAGGCCAATGCTTCAAGTTAAAACAAAAATATTCGCCTTTCCTCTTGTTTTGGAATGAATGTATCTCTGTTCATGACATTTCTTTTATGGGGCAGCCTAAAGCTGAACTTAGCCCTGTTCCTCTTAATTTAAAATGTTAGGAACAGACACAGAAAAGAGTTAGAGAAAGAAAAGAAAAACATCAACGTGCCTCCAAAACTGCAATGTAAGATACCCAAGTATTTCTTTGAATTGCAAGAAGCCATGTACTGGGCAGTGCTTACATCCAGCTTATATTGTAGCCGTCAGCTAATAGTCCAGGCCATGAATCTCTTCTTTGAATGCAATCATAATTAATTTTATTTCTATGCAGTGCTAGGGGAACTCTTAAAAATTATGAGAGTTGACTAATTATACTGCTTCTTTTTTGAAAAATCTAGTTCTGGATATTCAGGAGATATCTCTTACATAGTCAGAGCTAGTATATGCAGAAAGCTTAACATAGTTAGCTAGCAGAAATGTCTCCTGTTTGCAAACACACTTTTGCTCAAATACTGCATGTAAATCTGTGGGCCAGAGTATTTCTCAGCTCTTGCTGGAAATTCTCTTTATCATTCTCTCAGTACCTAAGAGCCTTGGTCGCAGATCAGGGTCCCTCTGTGCAAGACTCCATATGTACGCAAGAATGAAATGTTCCTCTATCCAAAAGTCTTACATTCTAAACATCAGACAAGGTAGTAAATGCACACAGACAATCAGACATGCCTCAGGAAATGGTGAAGCAATAGCATCATGGCAGAGATGAGGATGCCCAAAGTACACCATTAGAATGGCTCAGCCAAAGAAATACTGCCCACAGGCAGAGCTGATTCCATGTGACACTGACATTTCAGCCAGGCTCTTGCTAGAGTTATTTGTCTGCTTTGATACCATCACATCCAAGCTGATGCACCCATTTGGTTAGACTTTGAACCTTAGCTGAGTTTCCAAGACATTTCAGGAACTATTTTTATGATTTTCATCCTAAGACAAGTGAGACATTAATTGGTTAAGGGATCCAATATGGTATTGCAAATCAGTGTCTATCTTCATGAAATACCTCGGTTTTGAACTCTCCATTTATTTCTGTAACCAGGGGAGTCTATAAGAAGCTACAAAAGCACTATTCCTTTCTGGGACAGGGACTTCCCTTATGTTCTCTATCAAAGAATATACTTTGATGCTTAACAAACAGAGTTTATTGTTATTAATTTATGGTATCTATAATTATCCCTGTTATGTTAATACTGTGATTTGATAACAGGAGCAAAACAGAACACAGCAACTTCAAATGACCGCTCAAATATGCGATAGGCATCAGAAGGGGAAGTAGTGTATATAATTCCCACACAGAAAAATGTCAGTAAGTACAATGTTTCTCTAGGGAACTCAGTCCCAATGCTTCAGGACGACCAATGGCAGCTCCCTGGAAAACTGCTGCCAGCAAGAGATGGAGCTGGGGCTGGGCAGGAGGCAGCTGAGTTTGCCTCTCTGCCAGGGCTGACTCTTCTGCTTCCCACCATCCCCTGACAGCCGTATCTCCTGTTTTTGAGATGTCTCAAATCCTTCCTGAGTAATAAAAAATTCCACTGGGAGACTGCCGCATAGTCCAGAGGCTTTAGTTCCTTTCCCTGGATTTGATAGTGAATCTAAAACCACAGTATTAAACGAAAACAATCAGAATGGCAAAAAAGTACACAACAGTTAAAAAATGCAATTTGCGTGGGCTTGTTTCACTTGTTTGGCCTCAGTGGATTTATAGACATATCTGGAAAGAGAGTTTGGCCCACAGAGCACAATACTGAATAGGTTTGCAAAAGAAGGCAGCATTATGAAAAGCAGAAAGCTGTTATTTTAATTAATCCTCAAGTCAATCCTCTGGCTACAGAAAGTACATTTGCAATTTACTGATAAGATTATAACAATATCAATGTTTTCTGCTTCGTCACAAGGATTTTCACAAATGTAGATGATTTAAATACCCACTAAGTCCCCATGTATAGTGCTCACTATTGCCTGGCTCCCAGCTACAGAGCTCATCATCCTGGGTCAGTGCAGAAGTCATAAGGTGGGTTAAGAAAGCTGTCTGAAGAAAAAAGAAGAGAAACACCGGGCACAAAGATAGGGAAGCACCCTTTGGTCCAGGGCATTCCTAAACTACAGATTGCCAGAAGAACATACTAAAATTAATAACAGTACTAATTAAGTAATCAGTAATTCCTGCTTGCTTTGCTCTTGTGTTCTTTCCCTAAACCTCCTCTTGCTATTGAAAACAGGATACCGGTCAACACTCGGCATTACAGAGTACACCAAATTTATGTTGATATTTCTGCCTTCAGTGTATGTTAACCTGACCCATATTACATCATTAGCCATATGAAGCCCTGTGTGCTGAAAGCATTTGGGCTGAGATAGATGGGGTGGAGGTCAGGTTGGGAGTGAGTTTGGTTTAACTTTCAGTTATTACTTCTTTCTCTTCATTTCGTAATGCAATGTGCATTTAGAGGAGCACTGTTTTTGTCAGAATCCTCACTTTTCCCTCCCTTATTCAAATTTGCAGGAGCAAATTTAAATCAAGCTGTTTAAGTTTCTTAATGCCATGAATCCTTTGCTAATAGAGGACTATGAATCTGAAGCAATTGTCATTATTTCCCTCTGAAATTTTTAATCTGTACTGACTCATTGATGGTGTATATGAGAAAGAGTAGATCAGAAAGCCTTTGCACTGGCCTTCATCTCTGGGCACAGATGCATTTCCTTTTTCTAGAGCCCTGCCTATGCAGCCCCATATAGGACTGTCTCTGATTAAGGCAGGTAGTCCATGGCCATGGACTCCAATGGATCTGCTGACCTCTGTGGAAAAGAGCTCCAGATCACTTACCTGTCTGTTCCTCATCAGCTGTTCAGCCCTTAATGGGACTGCACAGCTTGGCAATATCTCTTTTAAATGTCTACCTAACCTCTGAAGTGCAAGATAAAGTACACCTTGGCATGCAGACATTTGCAGCTGTCTTAAAAGCATTTAAACATTGCTCTGTTTCAAATTGTAAGCCTAAGTGGATTTTCGAAACTTTATTTTCAAAGGGAATGCAGGCACTCTTCACATTAATATACTTGTTTGAGCAAGCCTTCCCATAGAAAGCAAGGCTGGAAAGCCAGACTATGAAAGTGGATCAAGAAAAAAAAAGCTGGAAAGGGAGAAAATTTATATATGTAGCTTAGGTGTCAGGTCTGGAGACTTTAAAAGCAGCTAAGAGGCAGAGCTAAATGCACATGTATGGGCCGTGTCTCTAAATCCCATAAATTCGTTGTACAGTTTAGGCACAGAAGTCACCATGGGAATGGAACTGTGTTCCAAAATGTATGTGCTACAAGGATTTGGGGTCTGTACAGGCATCCTTAGATGTTTTTCCTCTGTGTGACAGAGCAGAGGTGTTCTGCCGGCTCCCTTTGCGAACGTCCATAGGTGGCGCAGCTCTCTTGAGCAACGCTGTGGGTCTGGAGGGTTTGCATTCTTCAGAAACTGCTGCTGTTCAGTAATTTCTTCAAAGTGCACTAACAATTCATTTGACTGCTTAGAAATCTTCCGTGTGACACTTGCAGTAGTTAAAGATAATGAAGACCAAGTAAAATAAACAAGGAATATGCTTTTTTATTATCTTAAGGTTGACAGGGTGTAGTAAACGCCTCTTTTCCCAGATGTTCCTTCCTGTCTTTCCCAAATGGCAAACTCACCAGGAAAGAACTCATTGTACTGATTAGTCTTCAAGTCACAATAAAAAATAATTTTCTCTTACTGATACTGTCTGAAGATACTGCCCATTTACATGAAGAATATTCCTGCCCATTTCTTTTTCCAGGTCAGCTGGTTTTGGTTAAAGCCTCAAAAGAATATTGAAGGACATAAATGTGCAACTAGATTATATATTTGCTTGTTTGGATTTAAGGGTTGTAGATTGAATTAAAGGAGCAGCAGTTGCAGGATGGAAGTAGAATTTGTGCCTAAGAGATTAATTATTGTGGAATACATGAAGCTAAATTGACTTACCTTAGGCTCCTCTTGCAAAAAAAAAATTTAAAAACAACCAAAAAAAATTTTTTCACCTAAAAGATGAAAAATCTAAAATTTGTTATTCATTTATTTAATTATAGACCAACTAAATAGCAGAAAATGTCAGTTAAGTAGTCATAAAAAAATACGTCCTCGAAGCTATAGCTGTAGTGTTGCACCTCTCCATCCTCCCTGATTAGGTCAATTTTCCTAGACAGGCTGTTCTCTGTATAATGCAGGCAAGCACCCTCTGGGCATGATGTAGTGCTCAGTGAAGGAGTGAGCCTTGCATGTTCTGGAAAAAGTAATCTGGCTTTGCACCTGGGTAAGAGATCTAAATTGGCAATGGTGGTACATAGCTACAGCTGCTCCAAGGTGTCACAGAGGTACTTATGAATTGGAAACACAGAAGGGAAACTCATGCAAGTATGATAAAAATATTTTGCAAATTGCTGGTTTTCTTAATTCTCAAGCAAAACATACAGCAGACAGAATATGGGGGGAGGTGGTTTCAACCGTTTTTGTTGGCTTACCTTAAATAAACACATTATTTGAGATCCTGAGCATTTATTTAATATGTACAGCCCTAGCGATCAATTATTATTACTCTCCATTCTCTTTTCCTTTTTCCTATTCTTTTAACTCCTTTTGCTTATATTCATTGTAGCTTGGTTTAAATCAGCATGTGCATTAATCAGAGAGAGAACAGGTCATCCAGTAAGTTTGTGCAATGAAGCCTCCACTATGAAATGGAGCAATGCTTCAATGCAAGCAGATAATATTAATAAACAAGACTGCAAGACTGCATTCAATTAAAGCTCTACCATCTAAAGAAAATTTATCACAAATTGGTAAACATTTGTTCAGCTCTTGGAATAAACAGCTCAAATAAGCACAACAAATTAGCATCTTATTTTATTTTTACTTCTGAACATTTAACTCAATTCTCAGTCATTCTGCAGACACATATATGTGACTATGAATCAGAAACAGAGCTTTATGTTGCCATTCAAATTTTATTGAAGAGATAAGTTTGCGTGACAAAATGCAATTTGATTGTAGAAATAATCTGCAGGAAAAGATGGGAGGCTGTTTAAGCTTTGCATTTTTGAACAGTCAGTTCCCGTAGCTGAGCAGTGTTGCCTTATCGAGGGCAGAACAGGAGTGAATTGGCAGAACATTAGAAAGCCTGATTAAAAGAGGGAAAGTTGAAACTACACTCCTGTCAGCTGTTTTCCTCTACAGGATATTGAGCCATTCCTGTCCTAACCAGATACTGATTGCTTAAAACTTAATCCAGAAGTACTTGTCAAAACCGTTTCCTCAGCTCATTTTGACCTGCTGAGCTGTGAGTAGATCCTGAGAATTGTTTGCAATTTAACACTAGATGTATTGGCCTGCACTCACTCATGGATATGGGAACAAGATCAGACCCTCTGGAGAGAACATGAAGTGCCTCCAGTTTTCAAAAATCTATTTAAACTTCATAGCTGAAGTTCTAGATCAGTTTCTGTGGACTCAGAGAGAGATGGAATATGCTGCCAGGTGCTGTCAGGAGATGTCTTGTAGCTGAGAAGCCACGGAGGATTGGAAGTCTTGCCTCACAGCAGTCATATGTCCCTCTTCTCCTTTCAGTAGGTGCACAGCTTACTGTCATCATTTCCAGACTCCTTCCTCAGAGACAGAAAGCACCAGTGTTTTGAGCGACAAATAAATAGAGAAAAATAAAAATGCAGCACTGGAATAGTATACAAGCAGAGCTGTGTAACAGAGCAAACATGACCAGAAATAGCAGATGTTCTTCCCAAGATGATGCATATTTCATATTATTGCCCTTCTTGGAGTCCCGAGTTTAAATATATTCCATCTGTGGCTTTCAGGTGATAGGTATAAGCTTCAGTGTTATATCCAATTAGCCTCTGTAAATGAGGTCCTTGGTTTGGTGACGTGGGGGTGCCCACACCAATGGCTACAGAATTTGTCTCAGGTGCAGATATCTGCAAGCCAGAGTAGAAATAATATAAATACCAGTAATATTAACAATTTAATTGTTAAACATGTTTGTGAAAAATCGGGCTAATATCTATCTATCTGTCCAAGATCTCCTCTGTGGAGAGGAAAATCCAGAGCCAGAGGAAAGTTAATCTGTAGGAAGAATGAGGCTTTGGAAATTAGGCCAGGAACCCATAGAAAAAGAGAGGTTTACTGTTCCTATGCATGATAAGAAGTCAGTAGGTAATTTGTGATGGTTAAAGTAGCACTTGTATGTCAGGGGGATAGTAGGAGAGGAGGGAAGATCAAGTTTTGACCTCCTGCACACCCAAGTGCTGAAGGTGGAACTAAGGTCCTGAATTTTTTACTTTCATGCATAATAAAGTTGCTGCAAAATAACCAAACATGAGCTGAGCAGAATAGATTCTTCAAGGTATCAGGCTCTATCAGTTTAGACTGGCCACAATGCAAAGTAAATTCTCCTTTGGCCTTGTTACTTGGTTATGATTACTCAGCTTATGATTTTTGAGTACTTCAGTCTGGCGTATGATACAGGTTTGGTTTGTTGAAAAGAGTCAACAGCCTGAGGTCTGAGTGGTTCCTAAAAACCACAGCTCTTGTTCAAGTAAAACCCAGAACTGTCAGCAGGTAAAGCAGAGAGCATTTGGGAAACTGAGTTTTCATTATGGGTCAGCCAAGCATGGCATCTGTATATCAGTGCTTCATAGGGCCCCTGGGAGTGTAAAAATGAAAAGTGCAGTATGTGCAATAAATACTATGTGCAAGTATTTATGTATAATATTGTAAATAGAGTTTACATGGAATATTTTAGGATGGCATTTACACATTTACCTAAAGATTTTTAATTCTTTTCTTAAACTAATATTGATTATATTGAAAGTAAGAGTAAATAGGAGGATAATTACATTAATGAGTATTGTACATTATCAGAACTCATGGGGTTTTCTATCAGCATATTCTTTAATATGTGCTGCAGCACAACAGAAAACTGAACTTTATGAGGTCTACATTTCCAAGAAAAGAATGCAGACATAAGAAAAAATGAGTCTTCATTTTTCAAATTGGATGGTCAATAATGGATTTTTATTGTATGCTTAGAAGACTTGTTCAAGATAGTATGCTAATGCTCAGAAAAAAATGAAGATATTATCACACCCATTAGTGCAACTATACTCTCCTTCAGTATTGGAGTAGTATTGGACTACTTTCCCAAGATGTCCAATAATATCAGCAGCACTTGATGGATATAAGTATAGAGCAAGAATCGCATTTTTGAAAAATATAGAAATTGTTCTTATGCGTTAGAAGGAACTATTTAACAGTACTGTGAATGTTACTTTAAAACTTATCAAAGTATATTTTCCTTCAAATGACAGTTGTCTGTTAACCTTCTCAG
Organism: Lichenostomus cassidix; assembly: GCF_008360975.1. Classification (NCBI taxonomy): domain Eukaryota; kingdom Metazoa; phylum Chordata; class Aves; order Passeriformes; family Meliphagidae; genus Lichenostomus; species Lichenostomus cassidix. The sequence goes on along the minus strand of NC_139480.1, from coordinate 34,439,262 downwards.
GACTGTCTGTAATGGATACTATAAATCTTCATTAGTGAAAAAATGTCTGAGTTGTTTATTAGATGATCCATATTACTATTTGCCCAAGGCATGAAGAAAACAGTCCTTTGCAAAGATTATTTTAACCTCTCTGTATTCTACTTTTGTACTTTTCCTTTTTTCACTGCTGATTTTTCTTGATGAAATCACAGTTTCCTATTTTTATTTCTTTTCTATCGGTATAGAGGATTAATAATGATACTAAGTCCTTTTCTCATTTTATTGCACTTTTGACACTCCACTGCAGTTTTACGTATCACATTAGTTCATCTGCATGACCATGTTTCTCTTCCCTATTTTGCTAAAAGCAGAAACAAAGCTGAGACCTCTTTTTTCTGTTGTTCTTTTTTCCAAATACACTTTTTTTTTCATTTGATTTGCTCTAGTGAAACATAAAACTAGATATACAGGTGAAGTCTGGCAGCAGTAAGGGAGTAAGCAGTGGAAAGCATGTGCTTAGTTGTGCTCTCCCAGTGCAATTACAGCAGAGAAAACCCTACCTGCATTCAGTGCATTTGCTAATAAGATAGACCCACAAGGTGAGAGATTCAGGACCCATGTCTAGGCGTAATCTGTGAGCACCAGAGAAACAAAAGACACAAGGGAATTGTGATGTTTTTCCCTTCTGTAACACCCAGGGAGAGTAGCCCTGTGGAGTGCTCCCTGGTACAAGAGGGATCTGAGGACCCAAAGCAAACTCCCTCCCCAGCAACTGCATCCAGCTTCACTCTTCATGCTAATTCATGGCTTTCTTCTCCCCACACTCCTGACCCAGCTCCCTCCTGAGCTGCACAGCAGCTGGCCGAGGGACGAAGGACTGATGGCACAGGAGGAAGCACCTCCTGTGCCCGCAGTTCTGGGGTCAGAGGGCAATGACTCCTAGAGGGTAGCAGCCATCACTACTGCTTCCAAAACCACTAGAGAGAATGAGAGGCTGAGGCTCAGGAATCTGGGTGTTGCATTTTTCAAGAGTGCTGAATAAACATGGGAATGTGTATTTAAAGAAATTATTCAGCTTAAATAAACAAATGGGAAAACATGTCAGACAATTGGATTTTCATAATCAACATCTATGGCTTAATTCTAGGATCAGGAAAGACCTGGAAATGACCTCACTAATGATTAATAGGGCTTTAGTAACCTGGTCGCCCTCCAAAGTGGACAGGTGGAGCTGCCTTTTGAGAACTTTCAAACAAACATTGCTTTTTAATTTTTTTAATCATGCCCTGTAGTACAATCTGCTTCTATACATGTGTTATTTAAAATACTCCAGTGAATCCTCAGCAGTGGACTTTTTCCTATTATCCAACTGAAAAGAGATCTGTGAGTATGTAGTAAGACCCCCCTCTGGGATTCCAGACAATACACAGACACAAGTGGTTTCCTGATTGCACTTATTCACGTACCCAGTGATGAGGTGGCTGTCCCAGCTGGTGGAACTTCGGAAGAATCAGTCTCCTGACAATTCTAATATAATGTTGTCACAAATGTTTACAATTCCTCAGATTCCTTGCATGGTGCTCTTCCCCATCAAGACACAACCTTGAGAGAATGCTGGGGTAGGTGTTTCGTAACAAAATCTTATTTGGCCCAGACTATTCATATGGGGAACATAAAGAATATAAAGTTATTTAAAAGGTAAAAAAATATTTTAAATATTCATAAATAAGGTAAAACATATGTGTATGGCTCCCTTACTGCAATTTGAAGTGGAAAAATACCAGTCAGGAGATACATTTATATAATATATATGTAAATGTGTGTATATCCAAGTAAAATGAGCTGTCTGACTTGAAGTGTCACTGGTCTCATTGTGATTTCCTTATTCAAAGCCTAATGTAGGCAAAGGGTACTTAGTAAAAATAAGCTTTGTTTTAGGTGGTACCTCCTTGTGGCTCTGTGGCTAGCTTTGTGCAGTCCCTCCCAGTAAGGTGGGAAAAGGGGAACTCAATAGGTAACCATGCAGGCAGTAAAAGAGAAATCTTGCTTTCTATTCTTCAACATAGAGTGAAGAATTTAACTATTAGGGGAACATAGAGAATCCAAAGAGTCTAGAAGAGGACCTGAGACTATAAGAATCTTCTGTAAGAACATACAAATACATGATGGTTCAAGCCCTCCTCCATCTTTCAAGACAATGCAATATGTCCTGTTTTCAACCCTATTCCTCAGCATAAAGAATGGAATAGTCTGTGTGATTAATGCTAATATTCATAACAGCATTGCTAATGTATGTAAACATTATTAAAAAGAATTTATTAATTGAAGCATACTACTCCAAAAGGGTTCTTTGAGATGCCCATATTTGTGGAAGAATTACCTTTAGAGCTGTTATCTACTGCATGTCCTCTTATGAACTTTCTAAGAAGATTCCCCTGTATTCAGATTTTATTCAATGTATACCTTTTAATGCATTAAATATATACCTAAAAACTGGTTCTTCTTTCCAGAGTAAAATCCTCAAAACCAGTATTCATCAATAATCCCCATAAATGGTAAAAGCTGTAAACTCACAGTTATAATTAGATCAGGTATATTTTTTGTTGTTGTTAAAAAGGAAGTCGCCTTGTTGCCAAGACTGTCAGTTATAACAATGTAAAAGCCAAAGAAAATATTAACATTTTCACTGTACTTTGTTACTGGACAATGGGAATACTTTTCCTCTATATTAGGAAATCCCAGTAGGCTCTCCCAGAAGTATGTCTGGATCTAAATTGCTACCTCTTTCTCAACCAAAGGTAGCCTAAACAAATTTGGATGGATTCATTGCACTGCTCTTCTGTGGATTTCTGGATGGTTTTCAAAAGGCTGGATTTGCAATATATGCCCTCAGAGCCACCTGTCTGAGGGACTGCCTTTTTCCGTGGAATAAATTGCTAGTCGTAGTCAGAAGCGGTGCTTGCATGGGAGGGATCTTGTGACAGAGAACTCTAACAGGATGTTTTCCTTGAGAAGTGGCGTGGAGCTGGGAACTGATTTCCCCCACAGGCTGGGGCAGTCCCCAGGGAAATGGATGGGTATGTGAGCCAGCACTCTCCTGCAGGGTACAGCTGAGAGTGGGCACCATGGTGTGCCCTCTTCCCAGGCTGTCACAGCTCTGGATTTGGGTGTGAGTGCTGGTACTGCTAACTGGGGCTCTGGTACCATGCAGGCTGTGCTGCAAGGCGCAGAGCACTGCTGGTGGTCTGTGCATGTACCACCTACCCATCTTTTTTTTTGCTCAGGATGCTACTTCACTTCTGCCTACCTTCTAGCAAAATTAGCAGTATCATACCCCACCCACTTCCCTGTGCCAACAGAAATTGTCCCCATCTAGCCCTGGAGGCAGCCAGACACCCACTGCTGACTCACTGTTACCATCTGCAGGCCTGGGCAGCAAAGCTCTTGCTGCCACCTACCCATCACCTCAGCTGAAATAGGCTTGTGAACACAATGGCACTATGCGAGATTCACCTGCTCCACTGGGTGATCTTTCCTCTTGGCCATTGTTGCTTTGTGCTTTCCTTGGTGACAGGTGAGTGACTGCAGCAATTTCTATTCATGCAGACTGACATGATAGAAATTGCTTAATTTAAAATACAATTACTGAAGCATTTGCTGACATGTATGAGGTTCAATGAGGTGAAGTGCCAGGTCCTGTGCTTGGGTTATAACAACCTGTGCAGTGCTACAGGCCAGGGCAGAGTGGCTGAGAAGCTGCCCAGAGGAAAAGGACCTGGGGGTGCTGATCAACAGCAGCTGAACATGAGCCAGCATGTGCCCAGCTGGCCTAGAAGGCCAATGGCATCCTGGCCTGTATCAGGAATAGTGTGGACAGCAGGACCAGGACAGTGATTGTTCCCCTTTACTCAGCACTGGTCAGGTCACACCTTGAGTGCTGTGTCCAGTTTTGGCCCCCTTGCTACAGGAAGGACATATAAGTGCTGGAACGAGTCCAGAAAAGGGCAATGGAGCTGGGAAAGGAGCACAAGTCCTGTGAGAGGCTGCTGAAGGATCTGGGGATCTTTAGCCTGGAGAAGAGGAGGGTCAGAGGAGACTTTATTGCTCTCTACAACTACATGAAAGGGGGATGACCTGTTCTCCAAGTCAATCAGAAATAGGCAAGAGGAAATGGCCTCAAGCTGCAGCAGGGGAGATTCAGGGTGGAAGTTAGGAAGAATTTTTTCACTGAAAGGGTTGTCAAGAATTGGAATGGGCTGTCCTGGGAGGTGGTGTCCCTGAAAGTGTTCAAGAAATAATCGGACATGGCACTTAGTGCTATGGTTTAGTTGTCATGGTGGTGCTTAATCAAAGGTTGGACTCAACAGTCTTGGAGGTCTTTTCCAATCTTAAGGATTCTGTGATTCTATAGAGGGAAACGTTCCCCCAATATTAGTAACACTTGCCTCACAGATACTATCTGGTGATGTCTGTATTATATTTATAATAATACATGGTATTACTGTAAAAGGGACAGTTGTATCTTAACATCCAGTATTCAGAGAGGTGTGCAGTCATACTCTCCCAGCAGAAGTTCTCCTGCAGATGAGAAATGCACCAAACCAAGCAGAGTTTCAGCAGAAAAACTGAAATTACTGGATAATAGATTATCCAGAAAATGGTTAGTCATTGGCATATGTGATTTTGTAAATGGGCAAGGCATAGAAATGTATGCTGATGTGGCAGGGTGACTATCAGGAGAGACTTGAGACAATCTTATGTTTTGTTTGTGTATATCCAAAAGTAACTAAGAGTACAAAGAACTTCCCTGTAAGCACACCTTAATGGAGAGACAGTAATGTGCAGAGGTAGAAATCAAACTGGGGTTCTCATATCTCTGTATGTGCATAACTGCCTGGTAAATGTTAACTAAGCTGGGCATCTGTAGTCCAGTTCAGCCAGCTGAATCTGTCAGTCTTATAGTACTGATTGCTGCTTAGTAAACAAAAAAACTTTGATAAATGCCTATAAATTTGTGTTTAGTCATCACAGTTTGCAGAGCATGGCTTTTTTGCAATCAATATGTCTGAAGTTAAGGGTCAAGTAGATACTATTTGATGGATGGGTTGAAACTATGAAAAAAGCAAGTTTTCTTAAGTGTTGTTTGGAGAAAGCCACAAAAAGAATAGGGCTCATGCCAAGCACACACAATTGTGGTCTATTTGTATTTTCATGGCTCAAAGTTGCTATCAAATCCAACTTTATTTTCCTGTAAAAATGGAAATATTATGAATTTGATTGTCCTGCAAGAGATATTTGGCATTTTCAAATAGCCCCTTTTAAGTCTGTGACCATTCCTCCTCCTCAGACACAGGTCATTTATTGTGGTTTATTGCCTCTCCCTTCCCTTCTACCTAACATGAGATATTGTCTAATGTCTTGGTAGTCACAATGTTTACATTGCATTTCACTGAATTCTTCTGTTTTTATCAATTTTTCCCACTTCATTCTATATATTTAATTTCAGTAAATTATTAAATATGCACCTGACGTAGCTGTGAATTTATTTCACATTGTCATGTGTAAGAGTTGGAATTATATCCCCTGCGTTTTCTTCTGTGAAATATTTCTTCCTTGCGAAGATACCACTTTTGTATTTGACATTCATAACAATGAAGTAGCATATAGGGAGCTGTTTCTGCTTCTAAGAATAATTCAAATAGCTTCTCCCCAGCACACCATTTTGCAACATCGGTTGTTAGATTGAAGTAGGATGTACTTGGTTTTCTGGCCACTCAGTGCAACCAGTAAAACCAGTTTTGCAGCCTTTGCATGCCCAAATCCATCAGTGACTATAAAGTCAGGGCGCATGAATAACTCAGGATCAGCTTCATGAGTATGTGATTTCCAGGAGCACAGATCTCATATAACCACTTGAATTCTTTTCTAATGCAGACGAGGATCCAATGTCTCACTGACTCTGGATATGAGCAGCTTGGGAAGTGTTGAACCTTTTGTCACTGTGCCAACCCCACGAGAAAAAGTAGCGATGGAATACCTGCAGTCAGCTGGCCGCGTCCTGACACGGCAGCAGCTTCGAGATGCAGTTGCATGTTCTCATTTACTTCAAACAGAATTCATGGTGAGTTCAACAACACGCTTGAAATGAGGATTTTTTACATAAGTGGCACAACAGAAACTGTGGGGAAAAAATAATTGGGCAGCTCTTTAATGTCAAGATACAAATAATTTCCAAAGGGCACATTAAGTAGTTTCAAGGTGATGTTCTATGTTTGTGCACTAAAGACAGATAAGTCAGTCAGTTATATCCATGGATAATAGAGATTCCTCTTGGTTTGAAGTCCCATCATAGATGGGCTAAGTGTTATAATAGAGCAAACAGTTAGAACTGTAACACTGTGACAGTTCCAAAGAGTTCATAAAGGCTATGATGGCAGAAAACACAGTAATAATTGGAGATTTTGTTTATTCCCATGTAAACATCACATATGCTTGCAATTTGAGCAGTAAATTTTTAGCCACTGTAAATTATTTTTTGGAGCAGATAGGGATACCTACAGTCCCTGTCGAAAAGGGCCTTTTGTCCATCCCAAGGTCCAAAATATCTTTAACAAGCATGACGTACAGCAGCCTAATGTACTCAAGCCAAAAAACACTGAAGTGTTTTACAAGTGTATTTATTATTAAAAAGGGTAGGAATCTAAAATTAAGAAAGTAGCCTGGTGGAAAAAAGTCAGAGCAGAAAAACTCAGTCAGAGAAAACACAACGCATTACTTTAAGAAAACCTGAAAAAGTCTGATACTGCAAAACACTCAGATGAAAGAAGCTACCAGAAAAAAGGAGATGTTTTTTACAATGGAAATAGAAAAGAGCATAAAGTAATGCCAGTTGAATGTGAAAGCTGAGTAATGCAGGCCAAAAAAGGTTTTGAATTAAAAAATATCATAACTTCATTTTTAAACAGATCAAAAACATGAAGCTTACGGAAGAGTACAAGGATCAGTTGATGATCAAAATGGTGGAAAAGTGATTCGGGGAAGTTGAACCAGTAGGGGAGAAGTGACTCATCTTCTAGGGTCAGCACAGACCCTAGAAGAACTTAGGAAACTGCCTACACCTGTGACAGGGATAGATTCAAGCAGATCACTGGAGATTCTGTCTGATATTGAAGCATTAGGGGAAGGGATTCTATAACAAATCAATGAAATTAAGAAAGTAAGCTAGTCGTCACCCAGAAATCCTAAAGGAATCCATGTATGCACTTACTGATGTATTAATGGGAGAGGTGTAATATAGCAGTTGTGCTTTAGTAGCTGATGAATCAGAGGGCCAGAGGTAGCTGTTTTTCAGAAGGACTCCAGAACAGATCCAGAGAACTGCATGTTTAGAAATCTGATCTCTAAATCAGAGAAACTGGAAGGAATTAAAACAAAGAAAGAAGTCAATAGGTATATGAATAAATGCAATACAGTGATGAATAATCTTCACAGTGCAGCACCAGAAGGACTGGTTGCTTCACAGAGAAAACGGTCACCAGTGGAGTCCCAGAAGCATCTGTTCTGGAACTGATGCTGAGAAAGATGCTTGCAAGTCATCTGGCACATAGAATAAATAGCTAGTTGGTGAAATTTGATGATGACACTGGATTAGCAAGGGTAGTAAAATTAAAAATAGACTCCAAAGAAATTACAGAAAGATTTTATAATGGTGGTGAGGCAGAAGAAATCCAAGGTTGGTAAATAAATTTATTCATTTGGGAGAAAATAGTTTTGTATACTTTGATGGGTTCTGAAATAGAAAGCTAAGAATCTTGGGAAATAACTAGAGAATAATATAGAAAACACATTTACAAGATTGGGAAAAAATCTATAATGCATTTGAAACTGCAGATTGCTAAAATCCCCCCAAGCACAGACAGAAGTATGGCGAACATAATTGTTGAGTAGTGCAGCTTCTGTATCAGCAGATACTAAATTGACAAGAACTCTTTTCCTAGAAAAGAGAGTGTGAGAGGCTCTAGCAGAAGTCTATATAATCCTAACTGGAGCGGTCATTCATGAGTTTTCATGCCAGAAGAACAGTATCAGGTGACCAGTGCTATACAGAGAAAAGCTTGTCCCATTCCAGTTCCCTCAGTTCCCTTGCTACCAGTTGCTTTTGGAGGATACCAGAGAGGAGGAACCCTCATAACCAACTACTGAACCTGGGCCTGACTTTTCTAGCTTTTACAAGTGTAACCTAACAAGATGTGTAAGAGCTGGAAGACCTAAATAACCCCCTGAGCACACTACAGGCCTAAAAAAGACATACAAAAAACACACTTCTGGTTAACCATGCCAGAGCAAGTGATCCCTTGTGTTTCATTTTTTTTCCAATTTGTGCATGTGAATCAATAGATGATGAGTGCCATCTTACACTAAAACCAGCTTTTCATTATGATTAATTGCATCCTATGAAGCAGCCCTTTTATTTACCTTTAAAATCCAAGGTTTATAGTAAAAGTCATTTGCTTAAGAAAAGTAAATCCTTCAGTTCTTCTACCAAAAAGCAGACAGACAGTGTACATAGAAAAAATTACAATCATCCAACATACTTTTATCACCAGTTATGCCGTAGGTTCTCTGCCATTCTGCTGCTTAGGCAGGAAAGTCAGAAGAAGTAACTTCATCATGCTTAAACCCTCCATGTTAGGAGACAGTTTGTACAGACAAATTGGCACCTCACAGAATCCTGTTTACCCAAATCATCTCACACAGCAGTTGTTCACAGCTTTGGGGAGACAGAGTCACATTTTATTTGTCCCTTAGGGGGGTACAACATGGCTTTGGCCATTCAGTGTTTCCACAGAATTTTATTGAAAAGATCATGGCTTGTCTATTCTGTTTTTAAACCATTTTTAAAAGTGTGTTTTAAGATGAAGCTGTTGAACAATATCTGTTTACTATGTTCCTTGCTACAGATAATAGCTCCAGTAGGAACTTGAGGCATGCAAAGAACGCAGTGTGTAACCCTCACCCCTTCTGCTCACGCAGCACATTTTAACTAGCTAAAGAAATACTGCAAGGCACTCTTCTGGAGACTAGAATTATTCGTTCTCATGAAAAACTTCCAAGTGTGAAAAAAGTGGAGAAATGTTCTAAGTTTTCAATGGAAAATTAAAACATGAGCAGTTTCAGGTTATTTTTAGTTCTTCAATTTTTCATTAACAATTAAGGGGACATTACTTTCTGTTACTGTAAAAGGTTTTAAATTACCATCAAAATATTTTCCATAGTAATTATTAAGCTGTTTTCCTTTTTCTTTTTTTAATAATGCTACAAAAAGTTTGGGTATTTTTGGCTGGGAGAATATACCTGATTTGCAAGGAGGAAGAAACATAATTTTTCTAGCGTCTAGTTTTTCTTTAGTAGGCTGAGTTGCTACTCTTCAAAAGACAGAATATCTGAAGTTGGTGACAAGATAAAATTCATTATTCCCAAAACACTCAAATGTCAAGGAATACAGTTGTGCTTGGGAAAGTGCCAGATCATTAAATCTATAAAATTAGGTCCTCATAAAAATGGAGGGATAGGTATAAAGACTACCTGCCTGAATTTTGCTCAATTTTGCCACATTTTCTAGAATGCTTTCACAGATCCAAATCATACCTCTTCAAATGTATGAACAATTGTAGCATTTAAAGCCTAATGTGAGCCAGAATAGCTGTTATTCGAAGGTATCACTCAGAGAGGGAAAGTAGCCTGTGAAAAATATGCATGTGCATCTATAATTGCATGCAAGCGACTGAGCACATGAATGTGCGCAGTTTATACATTATTTGCAATTATTTAATTAAATACATATTTAATAAAACAATTATATATATTGCCTATACATCTACAGATTTTGTATGCTAATTTGGACATGTTCCTGCTATTTGCAGTCTGCTGGGCTTATTTGCTCCCCTGTTAGCAGGCATGTTATCCCCATATTTTCCTGATTTTTTTTTTTTTCTGGAATAATCTCTATTTTCTCACAGCCAGTTTCAGAATAAGTGACTTGTCTGTGGCTATGATCCATGATGTATTGTCAGATTTCTGTCTGTGCCCTTGGACTCACAAGTACTTACTACTGGGAGGAGACCACTGATTAGAAAATGTTTACAGGATGTAAGTGATTAATGTTATTAATGGTCCCTGTTGGCCCAGAGAAAAGTGTTTCTGTTTTCAACTTGGTGGCTTTTTTGCATTTGTCAGTAACTCACCAAATGGTGAACTATTTAAAGATTTCAGCAGGCACAGTGAGGGAAACAGCCAGGCAGCTGAAAGACCCTCACTGGCCATGATCACTTGGGCAGGCAGAGCACTCTTCCTCGCCCATCTTTTTCCAATGTCTGTAGATGACAGACCTAGATCACATTAGGCATTGGCTTAGTGTCTTGCTCTCTCTCTCTCGATGCATACATAGCTCAGCAGAGAAACCTTTCAGGGGCCATGCTCTGGTGGTGTTTGTACTAAGCCAGAACTGAGCTAGGGAAGCTCTAGGTCAGCCAGTTGGAACAATTCAGAGCCCAAGGGCCAAGGGTAAGAGTCTCACAGAGGTCACCACTGGGAAGCGGTAAAAGTCAGAGGTGAATATGAGGAGGGTGTGACAGCTCATTTTGTCATTTTGTGGAGGAGGAAGCAGCATTAGAAGGAGAACAGAGGTGAGATGGTTTGACCTGAGGTAGTGAGGATGAGGTTTATGCAGGAATGAAGTCCTAGAAGTGAGAAGATCCTGAACTTACGACAGCCATCATATGGATGGCAGTACAGGGATCTGAAAAATGATTGGGTGAAGTACCCTGTAAGGAAGGTGTACCTTAGCAGTAACACTTCGGCTGGCTTGACACAGCAAGTCATTCTTTTGAGGAGCCAGCTGAAGATCAAAGAAGAGAACAAGGAATAAACTGAGTGAGGGACATGGGAAGGACAAAGAAGGTGCATGAAATGCATGGGCATAAGGCAGAGAAGGTAGAAAAATAAAAATCAACACATATGCAGCCTGACATAGCAAGATGTTCAGAAGCCGAGATGGGAAGCGGAAATAAATCACAGCATTTCATTATGAACTGTCTAAATTTTACTGAACTTTGCCATCTCTTCAGGCAGAAAAGTGAGAGGGTAGCTTCCCCTACCTAAGATAATTTAAATAACAGTGGCCAAAGAAAAAAATCACCAAAAAAATGAAGATTTGAGTAAACTGAAGCATTTTTAATGTGATTGTGCCAGATTGTTTTAGTTAGTAAAACATCCCCCACAATCAAGGAAAAAACTAACAACTCCTCCATGTTTCATCTTGCCACTTTAAAAAGGTTGTTTTTATTCACTGTAAAAACACTGTTTCAGGACCTCAAAATTAAAATTATTCTTAGCCTCCCTTAAACCAAGTTGAACATTTTGTTCAATGCAAAATACAGGGATTTTTACTTTTCATGCTGACAATTTGAAAAACTGTAATTTTAAGTTTATGAGGAGTTCATAATTTGTATATTTTTGAAACTTCAAGGAAACTGTCACATCAGTTACTTGCACATCTGCACATTTAAAGAAAATGTAAACTGGTCACTAAAAGATCAAAATGAGAAGCAAAAGAAATAGCTTCAGATTTTTATTACTTCTGAGTCACTGAATGCAAAAGACTAAGGCACTTCATTCTAGTAGTTTAAATAAAAGGCAAGTAAGGTCTTTGAATTTCATTGTTAAGGGCTTAGCATAAAATTTTTTTTAAAGTTTTCCATGTATTAATATTTAATTTTTTTTTAAGTTCCTCCCCCAATTATGTAAAATATTGCTCTGTTTTGCCACAGTACTGTACTTTTGAACTCCACTTTTCTAGAACTATAGTGCATTTTAACCTTGGTCCTAGTCACATAAAAACTTTACTTTTAATAATTCATTAGAAGTGTTCCTTGGAAGTCACCCCTGCAATATGCAACTCCCTGTGTTTATTAAAGGAAGGGTGTTGACAGGCTTGAGGTGGGAACCACTTTTTTTGTTAATAACTTTGATGTTAAAAGACAGTTGTATAACAGCAGATGGCCTTCTGGTGATAATTTCCTGCATGGCTCCTCTGGAAACATCAATCTGATTTAATTTATTTTTTATAGGAAATACCAATGAATTTTGTGGATCCCAAAGAAATTGACATCCCGAGCCACGGAACTAAAAACCGTTATAAAACAATTTTGCCAAGTAAGTGAGTTAGCCCATGGTTTCCTACTATGACATTCAGTCCTGCTTTGAGAATGTATTGCTGTGAAAATCTAGCTGTCTTTATATTTGCTTGATGTGTACCCATTCATACTTGTATTTATAATCCACGTAGGAAGATTACAGAAGCCCAGTGTTGTAGGGCTGGCAGATGCAGAACTCTCACTGGTTGCCTGAGTTGGTACACAGGTTGGCAGCATCCAAGCCACATACTGAAGGGCAGTCTGGGCTCATGCTGACTTTCTCTGAAAGGCAGCTCAGGCATATGGGGAGAGTGAGGTCTGCCATGCCAGTAGGTCCTTGTCACAGCCCAAACCATCTTGCAGTCACTGAATTCCCTCTGGTTGGGTCAAGATACTTGGGATTAAAAAATCCTAGACTACAAAAAGCAAGTACAACCTATTTTGCCTTGTAGTGGGCTTCCATCTTTGTAAGTCCTCTGGTGATTGCTTTTTTTTCTTCTCCATGCACTAATTGTCTTTGTGGAAATCTGTTTACGCTCCTGACACAGTGCTGCCTATTCACTGCTCTAAACTTGTTACTGCCTTGCTATACTGCTTCTGTATTTTCATTGGCCCAATTTCATATACAGTTGCTTTATTTTCATTAGAGGTGATTGAAAACTTTTCAGTTTTCCTTCAAAATACACGTTTCTCTGAAATGCAGCTATTTTCTTTACGTTTGTTGGCAGATAATGAGATACTCCATTTCTCTTATTAACCATTTTGTTTTGTGTTCTTTTTCAAAATAGGTTGCAGAATTTATAACATTACCCTAAATATAGACATGAAAAGTTGATTTTTTATAATTTTTGACATCACCAAAGTAAAAAAAGTTCAGTGATTCAAAATATTACAGAACACTCCCGCAGGAAAATGTAAATCCGTTGCTTAAGTTTGGAATGAAGAATACTTTTAAAATGACAGCACATCCTGTCAACTAGAAACTTGTTTTCTAAACATCTCTAGAATATCCTTGTAGGCCTATGTTATATGTTAGTCATTCAAATTCACACATCTTAAATTACGAGGTTTCTCTCACCAAACCCGGAAGCATTATAATTTATTCACATCATACCAAGGCCTTGCAGCCAAACTATGAAAACTGATGGTCTCCAGCCTCTCGATTCATCTCAGAAAAGTGATATGTAGCTGGAAAAGAAGCTTGTGTGGAGTCGTTGCTTGTGTTCAGCCTCCAGTAAAATTTTCATTGGGTTCAGGTTAGTTCATCTATTGTAACCAATAGCTGTGTGCATCCGAGCACAGTCGAGAAATGTTGAAAGGAATTAAAGGCAGAAAGTAACTGAATGCAAGTTGTATACCAGACAATCAGACAATTCAGTGTCTCTTAGAGTCTGGCCCAGGGTCAACAGGATGTACGCGGAGGGTGAAATCCTGACCCCTTTGAGGACAGCAGGACTTTTGCCATCAGCTGCAGTGTAGACAAGATATCACCAGCCTCCCTCTGCCTGACCGGTGGATTTTTGGAAGGAGTTCTCCCTTCCCATAGCATCTCATGTCCAGGCTGCTCCAGCCACCATCAGGTTCACCTTCAGCAATGCCTTGCAAATGAGATGAGCCTATTTCACTGTAGCATGTGTTTTGAATTGGGACACAACAGCTGGGCCACGCTTGATGCTGATGAGCTCTGAGAACCAGCGTGCCTGTGTGTCTTCACCTCCAGTTAGCGGGGATGTGCCGCTAGCTCCACGGCACATTTTCAACCCAAGCACACTGCTGGTGTGCACCACAGCTACCCACTGACAGGCACTTTGTAACTGTCCTTGACAGAAATCAGAAGGTCTGTTGTGTGTTAGCACCAGGCTTTTTCAAAGAAGATATTTTGAGGATTGAGGCACATGCTCATAATAAATACTCACACACCCCACACCCAGCCTAAGAGGGTTTGGAAATTATTTGAGTGATTAAATAGAACAGCTTTCCTGGTTTCCTGCTCAGATGATATCACCCACTGCTTTGTACACCCGCATCAGCTTTTCCATTCCCAGAACTGGGTGCGTCTCCTGAATTGGGGCACCTGTGATGACAAGTGACGCTTGAGTTGATGGATTATGTCCTAAAAATGCCCAGTCCTGCCAGCTCCACCCTCCATCCTGTGGTGGATATTCTTATTTTCTAAGAGATAATTCTGTGACAGGGTGTGTGAGGGCAGGTTTCTGTTAGCAGGTACTACCCAGCCAGACATGCTCATGTGAAATACAACTAATGCCTATTAAAGATTATTCTACATGGAAAACTACGAAGTACTGGAGATGTTACATTTCTATGAAAGAAATAGATGTTTCAGTTGCAGTATAACATAGCCAACACTCTTATGCAAACACCAGGCTGCTGCTTTCAGTTCTCTGAGTGTTATTTGTATTATAATAATATTCTAATTCAATTACTGAGGGGCCAATGTGGGATCAGAGGCAAGTTGCTAAGCAGTTCCTTAAGATCAGTGTTTTCTCCATTTTTCCTCCTGACTGTGACCCCACCCATAGCTCCTGTTAAATCCTGCTCTCTATCTTTAGCTGTGTTCCCTCTGCCACCAGTCTACAGTATTTCTCACGCCCTCTGAGACCCTGCACACAGATTTCCCAGTCCCTCGCCACAGCCACATCCCTGTGGCAGAACAGCAGCCCTGCTGCTCATTCCTCATCCTCTTACTCCACATCTTCACCTTTGCCTGCTTGTCCCCTGCAGCCCCCACTACATGTTCCTGCAGCAGGACTTCAGCCTCCTACTATTTTCTCCTATATCTCCTACTACTTCTTCGGCCCTCTGTCTTTCCTACTTCCTGTCTCACTTTTCCATCTCAAACCAGAAGCAGAATTCCTGTGGTATTTCAGAGTACGTGTGGACTTTTGCTTACAAAGGAGCAAGTGGTTTAACAATATTCTGTGGGTATCTTTGTATGTGCAACACATCCATTAGTTAACCACTCCCTATGCCTTTCTGAAGACTGACCTCAAGTCAAAAGTCTGCATGAAAACACACCAGGCAGAACAGCAGATTCACACTAACATGAAGATAGAAAGCACTTTGGGGGTCTGACCCAGAGGTCCACAATCTGTTTCTTCAAGTGCTCATGCTAAAACTTGCTCTGGAATTCCACTAAAGACAAGGGGAAAATTAAATCATATGAACAAATCACTTTATTTTGAAAGCATATAACAGATGCTGGAAAACTGTTCTCTTGATGCTGAAATTTTCAAGCCCCCTTGCACTCCCCAGTGCTGTTCACAAACAATCATGTTTGCTCCAGTTGTGCTCCATAATGAAGGCACCAATGGAGCTCAGGCAGTGAATGATCCTCCAATACCCATGGCATTGTGGGAGGTTGTCCAGCACTGCTACCATATCACCCTGCTTGCTCCTTGCACCAGGCACTTTCATGGAGGCAAGTTACAGACCCTTTAACATCCTCCTATTCCTCCAATATGATAAATTCAGGACAACATTAATTTGTTAAAAGGTAGTTAGAAGAAGAATCTTCTGCTCTACTGAGAGAACTATTCCAGACTTCTAGATACATGGAAAAAACCAGCAGTAATTTTTCCTCAGTTAAAACTGTAGAGGACATATTTTATTGGTAATTATAAGTGCTTAGCAGCTCTGGTGCATCTTAAGATGCTTTACAGACATTGATGAATTCAACCTTGCAGTCAGCATCTGTGTTTCTGCTGTAGCTTCAGACCCTAAGACTGCCATCCTTGAGGATAAGATTATTAACTCCAAGGTACTTGTCATCCAGGAGGAAGCTAATGACTTCCATTTGTGTCTAATGATTGCCTAGTGGTTCTGGATCTTTAGCATTGCTCAGGTTTTCCTCATCTCAGAGCTCAGCTTACAGCACTTGCCTATTTCATAACTGATCATGACTGTTGATTTATAAAAGATTCCTGTTCGGAAGCGGTGTTTGTTTCATTGATTGGAGTTGGAAGGAGGTCTCAGAAATTGTGAAACTGATTTAGTTGCTCCCTAGTAACAGAGGGATTTATCTCAAGACATGGTAATTAAACTGGATGTTGAGTCTGCTTGGAAGAGGTTTTTTAAGGTAGGGGTCAAGCGACACCAGAATCAGAGGCATTGTGTGAGCTAGAGGAAGTGGGTGTTTTTTCAAGGCCACGTAGCCTGAGGCATTTGTGGAAATGGCTAATAACCACTCTGCTGAAAAGGAATGAGAGGTTTCCTGTCCTCATATTGTTTAGGGGGAAAAAAATGCTCTAAGTGAAAAAAATTAGGAAAGCTATTACAAAGAGATTTTAACACAAGTTAATTAGGGTTCACGTAGTGCTATTAACCACAGAAGACAAGGCTTCCATGTGAAGACTTTGAAGTCATGCAGACATTTGCATATTTTAAGAAACGTATTTTCAAAACATCATTCTGGGTTCTACAAAGGCTCCACTTCTGTCCAAAGTGCTCCTGTGACCTCCAGTGTGAAAAGGACATAAAGTATGTTTGGGGTCATCCCTCCCCCTTTGATTTGCAAGGGCTTTATCAGGTTCTTAGGAACAGGATGAAAAGTCACAAAAGAAATCCAAAAGCAACTCTGAAAATACTAGGTCTTGCTACAGCATATGTATATATGTCCGTTATATAGCTCCTGTGTAAACAGCAGGGCCACACAATAAATAGTGTTTTCTTACCTCTTTCCTGCTCAGTGCCCATGTATGTGTCCTTAAACACATTGTCTAGATTGCACTCAGCAAAGGAGCTATCCAGAGACTATTTCCAAAACAGGGTGTCTGTATACTGTCAAAAAGCTGCACTGACTGTAACTAAGTATTTAAGCAAATTTCCAGAAGAAAAAGATCTTTTCAGCACAGAAATATTTCCATGTAATTTTGTTAATGGTAGAATGTTTTTTCAGAAAATGTGAAGAAAGTCAAAGTGTGTCCCTAGACAGCCACAACATGGGCATCTCACTTCCCATCTGCTTCCCCCCTTTCTGTTACACTGTATATACTTGAGAATATACTGGCTTTAATTCCAAAATGGTATTACATGGGGGTTCACATCATCACAAATGAACAAGCACAACTTTCCTTTCCAGGAGGGATTTAATAACCCCCAGCTCTTTACCTAACAGAACTGGTCCCCACTCCATTCTAGAGCATCTAAGACTGAAGGAAAGAAGATTGTGAAGGAAAATATTCTTGTATTTTGGCATTGTGTACACATGAATGGTCACAAATTGTGTTATATGAGAACACAGTACTGAAGGGAAGAATATGGATTACCTAGTCCAGCCCCTTGCAGTGAACTTAAATTGTATAAGACACACATACTTGATTTCATCCCAGGCAGAGGACTCTTGTCTTAATCTAAATCAAACTATCCAGTGTAATCACTGAACAGTACAGCTTCAGGCAAAAGGACCAAAGTCAAGTCCAAAGGGCTTGGTGTAATGATGAACCACTGTACAGTGCTATGACACAGGTTTCAGAGACAATCCAGGCACACTCGACCTTGCTGAGCCTTGCCTGGGTCTGACAGTGTTGCTTTAGTGCCCACAGCTCACTGAAATGGTCCTACACAGCCCAGCATTGTGCAGTACAGGGCTGCCTTTGTTACATGGGACGGTCCTTTGCAGAGGGAAGAATTTGGTGCATAATTCTTTACTGCTTGACAACCCTGAATAACAGTAGCTTTTTTTCTTCAGAAAGTCTTTGATTCTCTTTAAAAATCTTCTAACTATGGGTTTTCTTATTTATTTCCATGTTCCTTGTGCTCTTAGATCCTCTAAGCAGAGTGTATTTGAAACCAAAAAATCCATCTGACTCCTTGAGTACCTACATAAATGCTAACTACATTAGGGTAAGTAAATGTACACTCTTCATGTACTTTTGAGAAAATATTTTATTTGCTATGTAAACTGCTAACTTTGCCAAGGTGCCACTTATTTCATTCTTACCCATCTTCATTGATAATTCCAAATATTTTTGTCTATGTGTGTGACAGAAATAGTTTTTGAGGTATTTGTAACAAAGATCACATAGCCATGAATGTAAAAAAATGGTTGTGATTAAAAAAATTATCAAATAGTTTGTAAAAAACATTACAAAACACATGCATTACTATATTTTTGCTTTGGTATTTACTGTTTCATATTGACCTACTGCCTTATAGTAAAGAGCATTACCTTTTAACAGTGATACATACCAATATTTTCAATATACCAATTGATAGTCCTGAAATCAACAGTTAAGTAATTAAATAAATACTGTAACAAGTTTGTGAAAAGAAACATAAACAGATGTGTTAAATATACACATATGTCCACAACACAGTCATTCACAGTCATTTACACCCCATACTGGTCACATGACACAGTGACTTAACCAGCATGAACCCTGTTGGAAAGCATTGTTTCTAAGTGTCAGGTATTTTATAATCCTTGATCACACAGAAACACCCCCACACAGAGCTTTCCTGAACTCCTGACAGCAAATACGCTAAATACATTACAAAGAAACTACTTCAATCATATTTTAGGAGTGTAGTCCTCCACCTGCAAAATTAAATGTTTTCTTTGGTTATTATCCAGACCTTCAGCTGGAATAAAGGTAATAGTGCAATGGAAATTTGCCCCCAAAGCTCTACAATAATGTTGCATCTTTAATTAACAGTTCATTAATATGTATGTACACAGCACCATGACCCTTACCCTGCCTCACTTTGCATCCTGCACTTTCAGCATTTCTTATGAAGACATCATCATGTAACTAAGCAGAGCAGTTCTATTTGGAGAGCAACTCTTCCATGAGCCAGGCCATATTTTCAGTACTCTGAGGTCTCCCTTTTCCCTATGCCACCACCCTTCAGGCCCACATATGGTGATTCCTCCTGCTACTAACACCAGTTGTACTGTTAGCAGCTGTAGTAAAAATGCAAGCCAGCAATGAAATAAAATTTCACATCCATGTATATAAAATCATTGGGCTTGCTGGGATCCTGACAGACCTGTCTTAGACAAAGTATGTTCAGGCAGATTGGTGAGTGGAAGGAGGACAGTTTGTGCCAGCTGAGGATTATCCCACTGGTTCATGTAATAAGTAACAGCTGTCAGGGAGAAAGGCACCCCAAAGGAAGACCCAAGGCTAGAGGCTCACACCACCTCCAGCTGTTCTCCATTCACTCATTCTCTTCAGACATTGCCAGGCTCTCTCCTGCATTACTATTGGGGACCTTGTCACTGCACAAACTCGTAACTTCTCCTTTTGACCCAAAAAATAAGAATGCAATGTCTTGATTTTCTCATTTCTTCTTGTCTTTTCCTCTCTGCTGCTTCCCCACTGTTTGCCTGACCTTTCCTTGACCTCCTACACACTCATGTGTGTCACAGGACTCCCTGTACTCCCTGTATATGTTGTCCCTCCTATAAAGTCTCATAAAGGCACTTCTTCCTCAGAAAACAGGTATAGCAGAGTCTTTGACTCCACAAGCAATCAAGTATTTTAAATTTTTTTCCTGTCATGAATCTTTGTAGAAACCTGTTTTATAGTTCTTATTTTCTCTTCTGAGACTGGTTGACTATAAACTATCTTGTAAACACTGCTGCAATTTAAATTATAGATTAAAGTACCACTGGATGAAGAAAGTCCCACTAACTTGAAGAATGGAGTTAGCTAAAAGAAAAAGAAGCCAAGCAAGGAGGGAAATTTGAGAGGGATTGTTGTATTCTCAGGACCCTTTAAGTTCATCAAATTGGTAGTTTCCAGAGAAAAAAATGTTCTACTGAAAAATTTCTGATCTGCTCTACTGTTAGTCATAACTTCTTTCAGTTAAATTTTTTTTTTTCCATTTCAGAGTGACTTTTCTTCCCTTTTAGAACATTCACCTGCAATATTGATTGATCACATAAATTTAAATTAAATGCTTTTGTGTCTGTTTCTAAACCAGGGATATGGAGGTAAAGAGAAGGCCTTCATTGCAACTCAGGGACCCATGATTAATACCGTGAATGATTTCTGGCAGATGGTTTGGCAAGAAGACAGCCCTGTCATTGTTATGATCACAAAGCTGAAAGAAAAAAATGAGGTATGACAACTAGCCCAGCTGCGAAATTATTCCTATGGCTGCATACTGTAGAAGGGACCTTAGCATGTATGAAATGAAGCTAGCAGATAACTGGTTCTTAAACAATCTGTTAATAGGATATGTGAAAAATAAGGAGGTGGTAGCAATATATACCAAGTGCAATTGCATAGCCATCATAAGTCATAATGGATTTTAAAAAAGACAAAAAGGAACTCCATTTTCTAGACCTGTGCTGTTGGGTTCATAACTTTTTAAGAAACACCTCATTTATCTGTTGGTCACATCTGTACTTCTTTTTACTTTCTGGTGTATAAAGACTAGATGGTTAATGTTGTGATTAACAGTTTCCTGACATGGTTGAAGTTTGCCCTTTGCTGTAAATTCATAGGTTTAATTTGTTCCCAATGTTACAAATCTTTTGGACCATCTCAGAAATACAGTTTGGGCTCCCAGATGTCAACACCATAGAGGAACTTGCACAGAATGGAAATAATACTCTTTACCTTAGAATCAGTTAGACTTGACAATTGCATTTTAATGGCTAATGGCTAACTAACTGCCCGTTAGGCATTCTGTGACTTTTGCAGTAATTCCAAACTACATCTTCAATATCTTTATTTAGTAATGTAAATTTTTGTCAGGCCTTCCTTGGTAGTGCCAGAGTCCATATTTCTGACTACCAAACATTAGGAACAAAGATCACTCTCCTATGCAGGAGGCAAACACAGAACCTGGTCTGGAAGACTGAATGAATGGTAAAGAAGTGTTTTACAGGGCTTGTGGACAAGAGTGAGCCAGAAATAAAGGAGATGGACTTTTTTCTTGAATCCAAACTTAGTAATGATTTTCAACTCCAGGTAGGTTCCTCAGTCAAGTCTCAGCACATTGCCATGTAAGCACCAGGGCTGTATTCCCCCTGCTACACTCACACCCCTGCTATTCAAACTCAGATGCATGATGATAGAGCAATAGAGTTTATTCAGGCAAAGTTTCTAGTCTGAGTGATCAAGGGACCAAGAGTCTGAGTGCATTCCCGGGGCTCAAACTCACTGCTCCATTTAAATGTGCACTCAGTAGACACACTCTTCTTTCCTCTGCCCTTAGCTGCTGCTTCACTCTTTCTCAGCATGTGTTTGGACTTCTACCATGAATTTATAATCCAGGGGATTTTAAGAAACTGTATATGAAAAGTAGGTTGGTCCTGTAAAAAGTAGGTTGGTCCCAAGACATATTTCCAAACCAGGTGCCTTTTGCACTAGAATGTTCAAAGAGGTGTTCAGAAGCCCACACTTAGGATTAATCATGAAAGCATAGCAATCGACCAGGCTAATCGACCAAAAGAGTAAGTATTTCACTGAGGAAATGCTGACTGTTTAAACACTCACATCTGACACTGTGTAAGAAGAATGACTTGAAAGAAGTGCCCAGTGGTTTTCATCGTGTCAGGAAGCTCTGTGTTTACCTGAGTTACGCAGGCTCTAGGCAGTGGTGTTTATCGGCATTGTTGTGCCTGGCAATGGTAATTTCCTCCAAATAGAAAGGGTGAGGAATCTCAAGTCGTTCCCAGGCTATATAGAGAGGCTGTGTTAGTGCAAGCTGTCCTGTCTAGAAACCTTAGGAGCTCTCCCACCGTCAGCAGGTTCCTCCTGAAACCTTGCTTGCTATTGAAAAGAAAGTAAACTGTTACTGGCCATGCTCAGCATATTATCTTCACTGTTAAAATATTTGCTCTCTATAGAAAAGGCAAAAGCAGATCTTATTTAGCATAATAGCACTTGGTATTTTTCCATCATTTGCAGGGAGATACATCTGCAGTATACACACTTAAAAATACCTTCATATCTGAAAGCATATTTATCCACTCATCCACATTCACCCCTGAAAAAATAAACCTCCATACCTGACTCTTGTGTATAGGCCATATTCCTCAGTTGGTATAACAACCAGCCTCCATTTTAGCTATACTATACTGTAATGTATGAAGTAATGTATAATGAAGGAGCTTTCAAATGAGAGACACATGACAAACCTTAATCTCAACAATAAATTAATTTATTTTACATAAGAAAAATTATTTGGGACATTAGTGTCCTAGTTCAAGATGCTAATGGAACAAATTTGCACTAGCAATGGGAATTGTGTGAAATGATGATGAATAAAGGTTTCTATAGAGTTACTTCTATATATCAGATGAAAAAATGGTTCAGACTTGCTGTGGCATGAGTTTTTGCAAGATGAAGATATGAGTGTAGAGTCCTGGACAAAATGTTTATTTCAGCTATACAAAGAAAACATGCAGAATTTTTAAAACCTGTCCTCAAAACTACACAATGTCTGAACAAATTGAAAATCTGCCTGTGCAAGGACAGTCCACAGTAAAGGAGCTTCTGCCTGAATAACCGGTGAGAAACTTGGAAATCTAGACCATGATTTTAGGGTTAATATGAGGAAAAACATATCTCATCTAGTGATCTAGGTACTCTCTGTGGTCACTGAAGAGCATTAGTCACCTCCAGAGGGTGATCCATCCCACTTTGAGAGAATGAGATAAATCACTAACTGAAGGTGACTGTCTCTAATTCTGTACTAATATTTTAGGACACAATCCTCCAAAGATTTACATACAAGGAACATATAAGCTTCATATATTACTGTGTTTAGTCAGAACAACTGAACAGTGGAATTTGGATAAATATGTGGGGTGTAAGAATGTTATAGACATATATAATTTCATATAAACAGAAGTTTATGGACTTCTGTTGGATCAGCTAATTTTTTGTTGTTGTGCTATATACTGCATCAATAACATGAATTTATTCTGCCTTCAAAACTTACTAGCAGCATTACCTGTTAAACAGGAAACATATTTTGGGAAGCATAAGTAAACAATCATGTGCAGAATTCTGCAAGAAGAGAGAAGTAATACTGCCAGATGCATCAGATTATTCAAATAATGCAAATCTTGTTGTCAGCAATTATCTAAGACAATCTTGTTAACTCACTGTTCAAAGCTCATGTCATATTTCATGTAACATTTTTTCCCTTGGTTGGTCTATAAGCACCTTTTGATATGCACAGCCAAGTAGATTTTGGAATTCAGAAATCCTACCTTTTGCAGACTTCACATAAGCCTCTTTGAAGATTACTTATTAGTTAAGTTGAGTATTGGTACCATAGATAGGTTTTGGAAGAACTTAAGAAGATTTGGTGCTAACTTTGAGGATTTCAGTCTGTGAAGGCAAATCCTGCAAGTCCTCTTAAAGTATACCTCTCATGCTTGAGTTAGTAGTGACAGTAAATAGAGGGCAGGAATAAAAAGGGATTCTGGAATTGAAGATTTGTTGTTATTATTCTTTATTGTTGTGCATTGGCCTGGTTATTGGGACCTTTAATATGTAAATTTGTAGACATAGCTATATGGAGAAATACACCAGCAGCAGAGTTGAAGTAAAGCAACTGCACAAATATTTCGGAGTTGTTAAACTAGTTTTGTTCAGGGTCCAAATCCAGGGAATGTAAAGCCGGTGAATACCATGTCACCCAGGAAAGCCTTCCTCCCTTTGGCAGCACAGGGGACCAGGCTGCCATAGTGGCAGTTCTGGCAAGTTAAAAACATTGGCTGTGGTAAATCACAGGTGCCAGCCCCAGCCCAAGGCAGGGCCAGATCCCACTCAGTTACAGAGATCCACCTCAGGAGCAGTCCCATGAAGCTTGGCACCCAGTGGGCATGAGATAGGGCATGCCAGGAGACAGCAGAGGGAATGGAGGCAGCCTAAGCCTGCAGCCCTGTCACAGGGGAAAGGACAAAGGCTGAAATCAAGTAAAAGTCATGTGAGAGACTGTTTCTTGTATAAACTTCCTGTTTGTTAAGGAATGTTTAGTTGGGCGGGGGGGGCAGGGAGGTCTTTAGTTGGTTCTGATAAATACTATGTGCAATGAGGTTTTTACTGCTTGCACACATGAGGATGGACACCAGACTCCTCAGCCACTGTATCTGACTTTTGAACAGGTTTAAAAATGTACCTATTAGAGACAAGTGGAATTCTCATTTATGTACAAGTTACAGCTTGAGGCAGTTTACTTTTTTTATTATGGTCCTGCGATTTTGTATATTATTTTCTGTATGTCTGATAGCATTATCCCTCCTATCTTCATATTTTTCCCTTTTTTCAGTTAACTTTCAAAAACATGTTAATTCCCCACTCCTTAGAAGTGCTTGAATCAGCTTATCCCACCTGTATTTTCAAGGCTATTTTTAAAGCAGTAACAAACAGTATTTTTGTAAGATGCACAGCGACAGTGTTAAAAATAATCCATTGTATCTCACTAAATGTAGACGGACTGTTAAATGAAAGTTATTTTAATGAACAGCCGCATTTCATTGTCCGCCCAGCACAAGTTGCCAATTCGAGTTCTGGGAAAGAGTCAAGAAAAACACTCTTCTGGAGTGCCTGAAGGCTTTGTAGTGAGTGTCGCATGCTTGCATTTATCAAGAAGTCTCAGGAGTTTACTCAACTATTGTTGATTGTCAGGGTGCAATTGTGTATTTAGACTTTTCTTTTTCCCATATTAGCACTGAAAACTACACTCCCAGGGAGGGGCATGAACTGCAAATCTGGCAGATGATAGTAACTTTATGTGTCACATGGGTAGACTGTGGAACTCGTGAACTCTCTTTTTCGTACAAATTTCTGAGTATTTTGTTGCCTTTCTTGATCTCTTCGGAGAGACAGCAAATTTAGGATGTTCCCGTAATTCTGCAAAAGACAGGATTTGAATGAAACCAGTCAGAATGGCCAGCATTGTTTCAGAAAATGTGGCTTTCACACACCTTACACTATTAAGGTAATGAGAATCTATTTTTAGAAAAGTATTTATACTACTGAGGTGATTCAGTTCAGTCTGCTGTTGGGTTATCAAGTAGAGTAACAGCTTAAATATCACACCTGGTGGTAAAGCCTTGCATTTCACTGATTGCTTTTCTGGATCATTTTTAGCAGTATTTACTGACAGTCATGCTTTATGGAAATTAATTATATTAAGGGGATTGTTTCATTTTGCTGCATAATGTAGGGTACAGTCTGTCAAGTTACATGTATACCAAGTTACTTCTGCAAGAGTTTGTGAGAAATATAAACAAGGTCTTTCTGGGATTCCTGTTATTGTAGAACGGTTCTCTTGGGGGTTTGTGGTTTTTTGTTTGTTTATTTGGTTGGTTGGTTGGTTGGTTGGGTTTTTCTACGAGTGTATTGGATATTAAAACAGAAGGTTTCCTTTAAATGTTGGGGTGTATTTTTATTTAATGAATGAGTTCCTCTGGCCAGCACTATTTCAGAAAACGTGGTTGCCAAAGACCATACATTCTTAAGGGAATAAGCATCCATTTTTAGAGAAGTATTTATACAACAGGGATATTTGCTTTTATATAGCCTATAGAAATACTCTAATTGAATCAATATTGAAGACTTAAAGATAAGCAAATTATTGCAGGGGAAAAATAAAATGGTTTGCCTTGTAAATACTATTTCTTCATCTCCTTTTTAGTAGATGCTTGTCAGATAAATTGCTGAAATAGTGTAACACTACTGATTCACTGAGAATTCTGCATACAATTTTGTGTAGCTCTAGCAAGACTGATGCATTTTTTTAACACTCATTTCCAGAAAATTTTGTAGTAAACAACTCAGATTCTTCAAAATACTTCAGCATGCGCATTAAGTCCAACTGAGTTCAGTAACATCTAAGGGCACATTTACATGCTTTCTTGTACAGGGCTCAGGAGACTAAAGAGCATAAAAAGTCTTGTGAGCAGAGGACAAATTCTGAATCTTTTGCTCAGAAGGAAATCCCATTTGGAAAGACAAAACTTCAGCAGTTTAATTTTAGAATTTTCTAGGTAAAAAAAAAAACTTTAATTTTGAATATGGAAAGTAATTCCGATAACTGAACTTCACTGAGCTTTAAAAAAAAAACAGCTGTGCAAAGTGTTCAGTGGAAGAGATCTATATTGTAAAACTCAGATCCTGAGAACCAGGCCTGAGTCATTCAGTAAGAACTCTGCAAAATCTTATTTAGGAATACTTCTGACATGAATAATACCACAGTTGAATTCATCTGAACTTTGCAAAATATACATTCTGTGTAAAAGTTAGATATGCATGTGGCTCCAGGATCCAATTTGTTGACGATACTGATGCTTGCTTTCCAGAAATGCGTGCTTTATTGGCCAGAAAAAAGAGGAATCTATGGGAAGGTTGAAGTCCTTGTTAACAGTGTGCAAGAATGCAAGAACTACACTGTCCGTCAGCTTACAATAAAGGTAATAATATGCATCTGAGAAGCCTCATTTGTAATGCTCTATTTTCTTTATTATTAAATGAAGTATTTGCTTTTTTAAAGGGCATACATTTTTGCAGCCTATGAGGCTGCAAGGTAGGTTTGAGATCAAAGTACTGGAAGACCGATTGTGTTGCCACTTTATATCACTCAGACAATAGCAAAGGCTTCAAAAAACTGCAAGCTTCACTCGCTTGAATTGCATTTTTTTGGGGCCCTTTTATCATTGCCAAGGCAACGTAAAGGAATTTTAGTTAATGACAAAACTAACATAGCATTTTTCTAAAAAAGATATGTGGCTCACATTGTGTGCTGAGTGCAATTATCACCTGAGAAGATAAAAATACAAGTATATGAGGAAATCTTCATGCTTTCATGGTTCTCACTAAACTTTAATTGTGCAAAATATGACAGATGCTCTTCTTCTGAGTTACTCCCCATATTACACTCTCATGCTATCAGATTGACCTGCTTCTCCTGACAAAGCATTACAATAAATAATATATTGGGAAATTTTTTTAGTGTTTCAGCCTCAGCATTGAGAAGTGAGCAGAAGTCATACCATCCAGCACAAATTATCCTAGCCCATATTTAGCCCATTTTCTTGTTGAAGTAAGTGGTAGCAGACTGTTGGAGAGAATAACTGGACAAACTGGGATATCTGATTAATCTAGAAAGGCAGCTCTTCTACATCCTTACCTTCAATACTCTTGCAATCTTACTATCAGACCCTTCTGATAATGACCTTAAAAAGCAGAAATACATAATAATTTAGAAATTCAGAAGCCCAAATCAAGCTATTCTCTCTAGATATTATTGCCAATATAACACAGACGTTTGACAATTCCCAGTTGACTGTACAGTCATGAAGTCAGTAGATGGACAAAACAGAACTTACACAGCTGGAACAGCAGCCAGGTTGTCAGGTGCACAAACCCTTCTTACAACTGGGTGTCTGGAAGCACATCAGTTCCATCCACAATTACATCCTTCAGGTTTAATATGAAGAAGTTGTTTAATCTCTCTTAACATTTTTACTGTCTTTTTACCGTGACATCGTAAGCAATAAAAAACAATGCAAGCGTTCATATAAAATCTTCATGTTATTTTCAGCAAGGGAGTCAATCCCGCAGTGTGAAGCACTACTGGTACACATCCTGGCCAGACCACAAAACCCCTGACAGTGCTCAGCCTCTGCTGCAGCTCATGCTGGATGTGGAAGAGGACAGGGTGGAATCGCCAGGCAGAGGGCCTGTCGTTGTGCACTGCAGGTAATTAGCCAGTCCTTCTCTCAAATGGCTGCCCAAAGCAAGGCTACAGCAAATTGCATCAAATAGCCCTCCTAAACAAAGAATGTGTTTGGGGAAGAGCAAAATTCCCCAGTTCCTATTTATGCTAATTGACTTTTTTAGTTCATATTTGAGGATATGAGTTTTGGAGAGAATTCCCTTGTTGCTAGCAAATTGCTTCTGAACTATTCTCTATTTCTGCTAATGAACTCTGCTTTTGAAACAGCAGCTGGAAAAAGTATTTTATTTTTGTTTCTTATTTATGATTTACCAACTTCTTTCTTGTTGCATAATTACATACCTGATTCAGATGCTAGTTGGCTAAAATATTGCAAAGCAAGTCAGTTTTGAAGAACAAACGTCAGGTACAAATTTGGAGACCAAAACACATCCATACTACAATTTGTGAACATCTTCACAAAAGCAGTTTGTTGGAAGTAGTACTCAGGAGCAGAGTGTTATTTGCATAAATTGTAATGCGCCAGAAAATGCCCTTATAATAATTCTAATTTAACTCCATTTTATTGCTTTATATTGATTCATTTATATTGAAATGTTGCAATTTAAATAGTAGGAAGTAGCACTATATTTGTTATATTGGTAGAAAGAATGAGATGAAGCAAAACAGAAAGTAAAAACAAAATCAGTGTTTTCTTACTTGGTTTGTCTCATAACTGTGATGGCACATCTCTTACAGTTGGCATAATACTTTAGGGTTTTTTTCCTACAAGTACATTAAATAAGAACTTTTCATCTTGAACAACTTCTTTCCAGCTCCATATTTAGGATATTTAGAGAAATGGAACCCAGATTTGAACCACCCATAATTTTTGAAAACTAGAATGCTGTGAATAAGCAATTTCCCAAATTTTACGCAGCTGTATTTATCAGGAATTGTAGTTTCCCTGAACAATGGACAAATCTGTGAATGGCTATTAAGAGTCCCCATTTTCTAGTAAGGCTCTTCAGTAATGAAGGTCTCCAGAAGAATGGGATGTCTGTCTGAGATGAGTGATATGACAGTAAGGTCTGTTAGCATGGGCAAGAATTTATTAATGACTAAAGAGAAGTATCATCTCTATTGTGATTAAGATATCATCCCAGTTGTGATTAAAATTCATAGTTCTTCAGACACAACTCAGCTATCTATACACTTACTACACTATGGTCTACAAATCTGACACTCCATTTTAGTCAGACAGTTTCTTCTCTTTTTGGCTGAGTGAGAGGGCTATGAAGATCTATACCCCAGCTCCATGTTTTGACTGTTTTCCTCTAATTTTCCTGCCATTCAGCATGACAGCTGTGAGCTGCACTGCATTCCCCATTACTTAAGCAAGAAACAGAGTGGGGCAGAGATTCCCAAAAGTGTTGAGGCCTCAGGGATAAAGATTATGCCAAAATGGCTGTTTCCCAGCAGGCATCAAGGAAACCTGGAGAGCTACAGCACCAAGTCCTTCTCCGTCCTGCAGAATCACAGGAGAGAGCATTAAATTTATCTGTATGGGTCTAGGTGCTTTTTGCCTTCATGGTTAGAGGTATGGTTAGCAGTATCCCAGTGTACTTTGAGGGCTTTAAATATAAAGCCCTACTGACTTTTGTATTTAGGTTGGCTTTTCCCCCTCCTCAGCGCATGTCTCCATCACTTGCTTGGATTGGGCCAGAGAATACTCAGAAGTGTAGTGCTAATGAAGATTGGTTTTCTTACCATACACTTGTGTGCAAACTGAAAAAATGTAAGCCTCACAATTACCCACAACTGGACTGCTGGAGCAGTGCACACTTTCATTTCCCTCTAGGAAAGTGAGCTGAGAAGTCAGCCTTGCTGGTTGTGTACCCAGGAGCTGTGGGTTCTAGCAATTTCTTTTTCTTTTTTTTTTTGGTGTTTTCATATCTATTTAGTGTTTTCCACTTAACTCCTTGATCTGTAAAATCCATTCCCCTAATAAAATTTGCCTTCTTTTCAGTGCTGGTATAGGAAGAACTGGATGTTTTATTGCCACAGCCATTGGTTGTCAGCAGTTAAAGGAAGAAGGAGTTGTAGATGCATTGAGCATTGTCTGCCAGCTACGAGTGGATCGGTGAGTTCCAGAAGAACCATAGATCAGTCAATGACTCTGAAATCATTACCAAAATGATTTTGTAATGATCAGTAATGATTCTGAAAACCTTTTCACAGTTGAATGTTACTTTACATGAAATGGCTGCCATTGCTTTTGCTGACTTTTATGACCACATTTACGGAATATTCAAGGTAACATTAGTATTTAGGTCCTGAATAAGGAATAATATTTTTTTTCTGGGTGAAACTTCTATTGAAGGAAATTCCTCTGAAATGACAACCCTGTGGTTGCTGGGCACTTGTCACTTCTCTTTTCCCCTCCTAGAACTTTCTGCTCTCTGCATCATCCCACTAGGACACAAGAGATGTGAGGCAATCTGGAGACAAGGGATTGTCTTTGAGCCTGGATTGGGAGAGACAACCAGGCTCACTAAGTATGTAGTTTCTTTGAGCATTGCAGAAAGACAGATCTGATGCTGTTGCTATTCCCTCAGCTATGCTGGGGGTGCTTTTGAATTGAGCTGGCAAATTTACCCAGCTGAAGAAAATACCAAGGCATTTGTTCCAGAGTTTTCTGAAGTCAGATCAATTCCCTAATTGAATTCACAGCTTGGGAGAAGGAACAGTGTAAGCCAGCATTGTTGCAGAGTGCTTTGTTTTGTGAAACCATGGCTGAAGAGGGATTTGTGTTTTAAAAGAGGATATGGGTATTGTGCACAATGGAAACTCTTGGTTTGGTTGCACTTTTCTTTCTTATTCTGCCAGAGAAACAGGATTTTGTATAAAGTAAATAAACAGGATTGCACCAAGAATAGAGAAGTCTCCTCTTCTGCTGTAGGTACCAGGTCACATAATCTCCTTGCCAGTATCTTAACTGCTCCTGCATGTCTTCTTTAAATGAAAAAAATCCATTAGGGTCCGAATGCTGAAAAACAGCTTAGGTCAAAGGGTTAATTCAGAATTTTTTGTGTTGTGAAGATCTCTGAAAGGTAATGGAACCATGAATTGCAGAAGGACCAGAGTCCATATAGTTGACCCTGTTTATGGATCATCTCTTCTGCCTTCCCCTCCCACATGACTTCATCATACTAGACATTGTAATATGATCTTTACAGGGCAACATGAGCCACTTAGAGTGTAAAATTCTCCAAGGGGAGTTATTGACCTAAAAATCTCAGCAACAAAATAAGATGGAATAGCTGAGGGAAAAATACTTACTCTGTTTTAAATTATCAGCTGGAAATTTCCAACCCTCTTTTCTGATTATCTATTCATATTATTGAAAAAGATTTGAAGTGTTCTCCCCCATTTTAGTATTTCTACTATGAGAGAACATTTTTCTTATTGGTCTTATTGTTTTTCTTATAGAGAAGTGGAAGCAAACTCTGGTCTCAGCTGCATCTTTTAATGTTATTGTTTCAGACATAAAAAAACAACCTAAATTTTCAGCATTATAACTGAACACAATTTCATTGAGTGCATTTTACTAATGAATTTTCTTTTACATATTAGTATCCTAGATAAACTTGAAAAGAGAATGGAAATCTGACCCAAATATAACATTCATAACAGTAATTTCCATGATACAAAGCCAGATCTAGGAATTGGTAAATATTGTGATTTGCACATTTCTGTATTTTGTCTGTATTGAAAAAATACAGAAATCTATTTATAGATTCAAGTCTATTTATATATTTTAGATTATATAAATAGACTCCAGAGATCTTGCTTAAGGTGCTTCATATTCTCAGGCATTGCCTGAGACAAAGAGTGTTCTCTGTTTTAATTTTTAAAGATGTTTTTCTGTTCCCTTTCCTGTGAACTTTTTATCACATGGGTCCATGACCACATTTCTACCAAAGTGAACCAAGCAATAGGAAAAAAGAAAAGAGCTGACTTGAGGAACTCACAAGTGGTGGTGTAGTGACTTACCAAAACCTTCCTATTGCCCAGCATATTCAAAGAAAACCAAACAAGCATCCAGAAATATTGCAGATAATGGCAAAATGTTATGCTGGAAAATAGTTTAATTAATGGTCCATGTAGCTCTCCCTGGAAAGAGCTTTAAATAGGGTTCCAAAAGGGAATGAGATTGGGACAGAGCTGTTCCTAGGAAGGGTATATTCAGCTACCACCTTCTTCTTAGCTGTTCAGTGTAAGTTAAGGATTGAACAGATCTGACAGTAATCATCAGCACAGAGCTAATATGAGAAAATGGACCATCCACTGAAAATATTGACCCATGAATGGAAATACAGCCATGGTCTGTGTGAATTTGTAAAAAGACAGACCCACAGGTCTGCTCAGCTTACTTTTTTTCCCAGTTCATTTTTTATACTTTGCAACAGAAACAGGAAATGTTTGATTTGAGGCATCTTCAAGACTTACTGTGACATCGAGAAACTGTGCACATTCTTAACCTTAAAGGCACATTCTTGGAATGACATCCGATAACTTTGCTCTTGGCTCCTGAGACAGGATGAAAAGAGTTTCCAGTGTGCGTCAATTCATTGTTTAAGTGTTTTGACTAATGGCCTCAGGTTAAAAAAAAATAATCCCAAACCCTGCATCGTATTCATTCTGGAGCAGACTGTGTCCAGCTGCACTAGCAGCAAGCCAGTGGGCAGGGTAATGGATCCTTTATGCACCCATTGCTACCCAAGCAAAGATGGTCACAGTCCCTGAGCCCTCAGGATAGCAGGATCTGTTTCTTCCAAGCACCAGCCCAGAGTCACACAAAAGCAGAGAGCCCAGCAGCTCAGAGAGGAGCTGGCAGTGCAGGCTGGCAAGTGGACGAAGGCTGCATGCCCAGAGGTGCTGTAGCTGTGGGTACATCCCTTCATGGGAGAGGAAACCTCCCTCCTTGAGCAAATTTCCTCCTGAAGCGCTCTTTCACACAGGCATTTGCACAAACCAATGTCTTGGGATCACAGATAATTCCCTGCTGTTAAACACGAGCCTTGCATAAGAGCAAAGGTAAGAAGGACTTGGAAAATTGGCACTTGAAAAATTGGACATGAGCCAGCAGGTTGGATGGGGCTCTGAGCAACCTGGTCTTAGAGGAAGGTCCCTGCCCATGGCAGAGGGTTTAGAACTATGTGGTCTTTAGGGTCTCCACCAACCCAAACTGTTCTGTGGTGCTATGGTTCAATAATCCCATGCAAAATGGCACTGACAAGGCTAAGTTGTCTGAACCTCTGAATAAGACTCCAGTGCCCTTAAGCTGACAGAGATATGCATTGTTTGCCCATACAAGGTTCAGAAGCATCATAACCTCTCAGCTGTGCTTGCTAACACAGGGCAGGCGTGGTGGTGCTGGGCTCAGCCCCTGCCAGCCTTACACACACTTTCTTGGGGATTTTGTATGTTGCTTCAGCACTGAAGAGGAAGGAGCAAGGATCACCACCACAAACAGTCTATGCACCACAAACAGTGCAGCCACACATGTTTTAACCTGTCCTTCCTGCCAAGTCCTTCTCCCTGGAAATGTTCCCTTCCTCCACCCCTTCCACACAGTGGATCTAACCTGGGAAGTGCACTCCCTTAGAGAACATCTTGGGGGAGCATTGATGAGGAAGACAGGGAGGGAAGCTGGTTGGGACAGGGTTGCGGGGGCAGAGCAGGACGCAGCAGTGAGGAGGAAGGAAGGAGACTAGGCAGCACAGAGGACCAGAGCAAAGCCCTCTCATTACCTTTAGTATCTCACTGGATCTCCAGGCAGGGGACAAGCAGAGGAAAGCAGCTGAAGGCAAAAGGCAGCCAAGGGTTATGAATTTGTGGATGTCTTTGTTGGCAAAGCTAAGAGTGCTGCATTTTAGGCTGGATGGGACCATTTAAGGGCCTGTGATTTTGTTCCTAGGAATAGCATATCGTAATAGTCATGCATCTCACTAAAAGGTGTCCTACATTTGCCTGAGCTCATTGGAGAAACACCGACAGCAAGTCACTTGCTTAAAGAAGTAGATTTTTTTTCAATTGTGATTTTCCTGCCATGTGAATTTAGCCATTCAGTAGCAATGAGGAAAATAAAAAGGCCTTGTGGTTGTAGATAATGTTCTCTAATACTTAAGGTTGAGGCAGTTTTACCATTTTTCAAATAGCTTGCTATATCAGTGCCATATTTTTTGCTAGGGATCTCATGAGATTGTCAGACCTTCTCCTGTAAGATATCTGGCTCCAACAGTGCTCTGGACCCAAATACCTCACAAAGTTGAATGTTTCAATGAAGATCTAACTGAAGCCAAATGTGGTACATATCTTAATGTCTTCCTTCTCACTAAGGCTATTTAGTCTTTCATCATTCCCAGAAGTAACTAGCTGCTCCAGGGTACACTGATGAACCAGGGGCTTGTTTCTAGAAGCAGAGTAGATAGCTTTGAATACCCTGGCAGATGAGGTCATGAAAGCGGAATTAAGTAAACTTGAGGCCTCACTCCATGAGAAGAGAGACCTTGAATACCTCAGTATTGACAGAAAGAGGCTCCGTTTAATTTCAGAGCTAAATGGTACCATTCCTATCACACCTACCTCCTGCAGGACATCACCTTCCTACCACACTGCAACTGGCACTGGAGATGTGGGATTTAATCCTCATACTTAGACCTGAAAAATGGATTGTTATCAGGTGAACGTATAAAATGTAGACATTTAATCCAAGCTGGCTGCAACTAATTCTTTTTATGGTCAGGTTAAACTCTTTTGTATTGTTGGTGGTGAAATGATTCATCACTGTAAAATTTTGTAGCTGGTGGCTGTTCAGACAGGATGCATTGTAGGCGTTAGAAAGAGGACAGGAAAAGCTGTTCTCTGCACAGGCCATCTGCGGGTCACAGAAGGTTACATTTTTAGTAAAGGACAAAAATGAAAGGCCAGATTCTGTCTACTTCCTTGCTCCATCCATGGTAATGCTGCATCTATGTATCTGGCCTTCGTTGCCTAAGTGATTGAGCAAAGTTCTCTTTCAATATACTGAATTTGAAACGTTGGTTTTAACACTGCAGATGCCAGATGTTTTCTTCCCTAATTCTTACCCTGATGAAACTGGGAATTTTTCATGTTGGGCATGTGCTGGATGGCGTAAGTTGTGAAGAAAGTAATTCTGCTCAGAGAAATCTCCCACTTACTCAAGCAAACTCTTAGTCAAAAATTGATAATAGGGCTTGTGTTATCTGGTAGTTATGGGGCTGGCAGGAGCTGAAGGATGTTGCAGTCTTAAGAAATAAGATTTCAGTCCATTGTTTTTCCTTTACAGGGGTGGAATGGTTCAGACCAGCGAGCAGTATGAATTTGTGCACCATGCACTGAGTCTGTATGAAAGCAGACTTTCTGCAGAAGCTGTCCAATGAAGCCAAGGAGGGTAAAACTGAATGTCAGTCTCTTGAGGTAATTTGTTCCATTACCTACCAACTTCTTCAAGGAGTTTAGTGCAGTGGAAAAGATGGCTTTGAGGCCAACTTCTGAAAGGATTGTGGATGGTTTGGCAAAAGTACAGAGATTGCTGGACCCTTACTATATATGAATGTATTGTGAGCTTCCCAAAAATGATTTATAAAGAAGGTTCTGTACTGAAACTACACATGGATTCTGTGTATGTATCTAAAGGTGGGTTTAATTCTGTAATGCTGATATTTGCCATATGGAATATATGTATATGCTACTGCTGCAGTCGGATGGACATTGGGACTTCTACAGAAGAAATGTTTAACAAGTGTATAAAAGCTTTGACGTTTGCAAACTGTCTTGTGAATGGACTGTCAACTGTACTGTAAAGTGCTATTACTGATTATGTGGTGAGCTTGTTTCTTGGCCACATAATATTCTTGCTGCTAAAATTGCAAGTGTTGAACTATGGATTTAAAAAAATGGAGATGATAAAAAAATTAAAAGTCTTGTTTTTGAAAATATTCAAAAGCAGTTAATATTTTATATGGAAATATATGTTCTTCATACTATTAACTATTAAATGTGTATTTACTGTAGGTCTTACGGAGCAGTTGCAGAGCACAATGTCTGTTATTCAGTGTGTATGTATTTACCCTAAACTGTTGATTGTCTTAGAACATGCTTCTGCTACAGACCTGAATCCAGTGTATTTGTAAATTGTGTAAGTCATTCTACTTTTAAAAGAAACTTTGTAGCATATATTAAATTGTAAGGATTTTAAATATTTGTCTGTCTTTTATTAATACAGAAATTTTTGCATATGTTGTTTATCTACTCTATCTCTTTCAGTAAGAGATAGATACCTTTAGTGATATGGACTGTTCATGACAGGTTACACAAGAAAGAAAATGCTGCTATGACTGTTTCCTTTATTGTTCAGTAAAAGTTTGTTTTTAAGAGATATGCGAAGTTGGCATTATGACTTACAGCACTGGGAGGTCTGTTTACAGGGTATAATGAGTTTTTAATGCAGTGATGTTGACTTTGCTTCATACTGCTAATAAATTACCCTTAATATAAAAAATTAACTGAAGTCTCTGTTCTTGCCTTGAGTAGTTAATGCACACACACTCTTGTACCCCCATAACCAGGCTCAGCCCAGCACAATTTGGTTAGCCTCCACCATGGCTTCAGACCACTTGGGAACCAATCCAGAGGGCACAGGCAACCTCCCACTGACATGGAGCAAGGTGTACCACCTGATGGGAAGGCAAATCCAGCATCACTTGATTCCTCAGGAGGAGTTTCTGTAAGACCTGGTACAGATGCCAGAGCTTTGTCTCCTCCTCTTCCCCTTCTTCCCCGCCCTCCACTTGGCTTTTAGAACTTGTGGAGTTAGAAATATCAAGATTTTGCTTGATTATGTATAGTTACAAAAAATTCATATTTGTTCCCCGGATAATACAGAATATATTCAGCACCATCCCGATGACCTGCAGGTTTCTAATAGTTCACAGGCAACAAATTACACTAAAGTATGATCCCCTTTCTTTTAGTCTAAAGATATTTAATATAATCTCTCTTAACTTTCCAGGTGTTTGAAAACTTTTCTTTTGCTTGTTTTTTTCCAAAATAAACCAACTAGTAAACTGAAGAATCATATGAAAGGACAAAGTGCTGTAAAAACCCCCAAAACAATTGAATAGAAGGAAGTGCTCGTCACTGACTTTTTCCCCCTGTGAAGGCACATTTCCTTCCTAGCCTTCGCTTCACTTATCTGAGGTGGGTTTTTTTAAGAGAAGCATGGGGAGTTGCTAGAGGGAAAATGGATTCTTTATTTCACGTCCTGGTTTCTACCTGTCTTGCCTTGACATTCTCAGGTAAGTGTCTCTCCTCACTTCCCCTCTGCTGTATTGCTCTTTCTGCCGCTGAGCAGAGCCCTCTGGCACAGCTGGTGGCTTACGAAAGCCGAGTCACCTCTTCTCTGGGCTTCATACCAGGGAATGAGGGGCAGGGCCAACATAGCCTGTTCTGTTTAGATTCCTTTCCAAAGGAAAATAAACTGTCTTCTTCTATGCTGGAGATACATCTTCTTTTTTTAAGATCTCCTGATAGACAATCCAGGAGCTGAGCTTTTGGGACAAATGCTTCGAAGAGGAGATTCCTATCTTTTATTCATACATTGTGAAACTTCAGAGACAGGAGATTTCTGTAATGCTTAGTTAGAAAATATCCAGGTCTGTAAAAACAGGGGAATGACAACATCAACTGAGGGAAATAAATGCACGTTTGGTTTAGCACTTTGTAACTAATGGGGCTGGAAATGTTTGAGATTAAAACCAAAGAACAACGTAAACATGGTATGGCAGGGAGGCTGCATTTGAAATAACCAGTTCTGTGTTCTGTAACAAGGATGCATTTTGCAATGGTAACTTTGTGGGGTTTTGATGAATGCATTGTAGTTCTCTTCACGTGAATAGTTTGTGTTGATCTTTAAGTGTGGTGACACAGAGAGCTAATTTTACATGAATTGGAATGGTCACAAAGCTAACAACTAGAGATGTTGGAGTAAATCCAGTAAAACAGATGTACTTCCTATCGGTAAAGGACCTCCATTCCTGTAACACAGGCACTGAGAGACACACAGATTTGTGAATATCCTCCTATATGTTTCCCTCAGAAACATTATGAGTTTTACTAAAATAACCTGCAGGCAGTAAATTATATTTTTTAAAGTCTGTGTTGTAAAACTGAAATAGAGACTGAGAACTCATGTAGAACTCCATATGCTTTCAAGCAGGGGAAATGAGGAACTGGTGTTTGAAGTTAATGGTTCTTGAATTTCTTTTATCTCCAGTTTAATTTTTTCTTATTTTGATATATAATAAAGGTCAAGATGACCTTGCCACAATGTCAGGGGTTTTGCATTTTCATTATTTACGTTATCAGCACATGCATCATGTGGGTGTTGTGTTTGGAGGGGCTTTTTTAAATAGGTTCAACTTATGGGAAATATAATGAAAAGTTCAACACACAGAAAGTGGGAAGAGGGATTTATTTGCTGATGTATTTTAAATCATTGAGAATTTGCTTTTTGTCAAGTAAATGTGTAATCTATTGCATTTTTCTGGAATTTTCCCTTTCCAGAAGGGTTTCTGATTATCCATGTCCAGAAACAGCAGTGTCTTTCAGAAAAGAGAGGAGTCATTATGGAAAAGTGCAATATGACCAGCCTGAACCAGAAGTGGCAGTGGATGGCAGATGACAGGCTCCTCCATGTGAAGTCTGCCCAGTGCCTGAGCATCTCTACGCACTCTGCTCTGTCATCTCGCAGCATCACCGTCGATTGTTCCCAGGCAGTCAGGTGGAATTGCCATGAGGATGGGCTCCTGAAGGTGTCCAATAGCTCTCTTTTTCTCACAAAACAAGGTCAGAAGGTAATGGCCAAGCGGAGTAAAAAATACCTTCATACATGGATGCAGCTAAAAGCCAGCGAGACAGGAAAACCTGTTTATGTGAATCTGTGCTCAAAGCAAGGTGAGTTACTCCTTCAAGAAAATATCCTGGGAGTTTTGGTAACAAAAATTTCTCTGTCTTGCTAACTCAAATGTAAAAAATTATATTTTATTCATACAGAAGAAGGCTTTTCACAGTTGAAAAGCATTTTGAGAACTACTGAGGAACAACTGAGATGAGTGCTGTCTTTCTCACAACTGCTGGAGTTTTTTAGCCACTTTTTATTTTCAGGATGTCTCTCCTTTTTTCTACTCCCAATGTTTGGATCAATATGATTATTTGTAAGCTCAGTTCACTATTACTGTGCCATTTCCTTTTTCCATTTCTAAACAAAACTATGGGTACTAATTCCTAGTACTTTTAAAAAATGCAGATGCAAAGAAGTTCTCTTCCCCATTCATTTTATCACACAAATCCAGATTCAATCTGTCGAGAGCAAGAAGACATCTGGAAATCAAACACACCCACAATTATTTTTCTGATTACCCCAAATGCATGATTTGAACAGTCATGGCTTACATATTCAAGTGTTTACTCTGTAATTTTGCCCTTAGATGCCATTTACATGAGAACACTCAAAATCCTGAGAATAATAGACTAAATCAGAAGTCTCAGAAATTCTTGGAATAGCACCTTGAGATGCAAAGGTCTGGGCACATATCTACTGATGTGTACCAGTATATCTGTGTAGATATGGGTTTCCATATCCATGGCAAAATGGAAGGTAGAATAGTTTGAATACTGGTTAATAATGCTTTCTTCAATGTCCTGTTGTCAATACTTCCTGGCAATTCTGTAATATTGTTCTTGTGCACTATTAAGCAGTTCTTCATAGTAAATAAGAACAACCTACAGACAGCTTTTTACTGGGGAGCAGTTAATTCTTCTCTACAGGGTTAAAAAATGTTTTACGACCCAATGCTTTTGCGAATGGCCAAGTTTTCAGAATGTTTAAACCAAATGCTCATTCTTTCTAACATCCTAATTATTGTAAGGCAGGATACCATTTTTTCCAGCAAATTTGCACTTGCAGAACTCTACTCATAGAACCAGGACTACTTACCTGAGAGGAGGTATAAAAGGACAGCTTGCAGAATCAGAGAATGGAAAAGTGGCCACATTGCCATCCCAGCCCTCCCATTTTTGTTTGAGATCAAAAAGGCAAAATCAGTTGAAGTCCTGTGGGATGAGTATGGCTTACGTATTCAAAGACAGCATGAAAAGTTCAGATGAGGTACAGAAGTATTGTTATTTCTTTTAGATAGCTGGATGAAGTGTGGCCTAACAAAGGTAAAATAACCTTACATACTTCTCTTAATCATCCTCAGATAAGAAGCAATTTAAGGCTAATAAGAACTAAGACAATTGTCATGGGATATTAAAGCACATTCTCATCTATTTACTATGCTCAGTTCTTAAATGAATTTACCTTAATTTCCCTGAAATTCTTTCCACATACAGGCCTGTAAATCCTTTTAAAGAGAGTTACCTATCTTATTTTTGACAGCTCTGGGAAGCCCTGCTGAAAAATCAACAAAACATTATAATCCTCAATATCTAACTAAGAATTTTAGGAATATAAGAAGCTCATAAAGAGTGAAAGTAGTGCAAAGAGCTTAATCTTTCAAATAATAGGTACTATGAGAACAAAATCTAATGCCCCCAGTTCTGGTCTTGGCATCCATATGCATGTCATGATTTTCAATGCTGAATGTGAAAAATTAGTTTTCCAAGAACATCTATCGCTTTCAGTACAAGCAGAAGTTGATCAGCCTAAAATAACATATTTGGTCTATATTTAGCTAAGATAGTAAAAACTGAACAAAATCTTTGGAGCTGAAATGGGTGTAAGTTTTTCTACTCCTGACTAACACCATATTTTGCTATACTATACTTTGCCCTCTGTTTTCATAGTATTCATAAAAATAGTTATATTTTGGCATAGGAGTAGCTTACTGCATCCCAAACATCAGCCCAGATAGTGTACAAGCTTCAAACCCAATGAGTGCAACTACCTTTTATTCTGGACTTTACTCAAATATCACGCATGATTTGTCTGAGCTTGGATTTGGATTTCAAATCAGCCATCTGAGATGTGTTTGGATTTCCATGTTTTGCAACAGTCCTGAACTAAATGACTGTTTGTGGAAAGCAGGATCAATTTGGGTATGCATCCCATCTCTGCTCACTCAGAGATGATTCTAAATCTAGCAGCAAACAGTCCTTTTCACACAAACTCATGTTTGAATCTGGCCTCTGGCTGAAACAACTTACATGAAGAACAGTCATAAGGTATCAATCTCTCTCAAGAAAGTGTGACTTCATTTTCCAGCAAATTCATGAGGACATTCTGGGCAGAGAGAGAAAAAAATCTCAGTAGTGCTAAAGCCTTCTTTTCACCAGCCCACTGTTGGATTCAGAGCTTTTCTAAGCCCAGAAACCAGGAGAAGAGACAGGAATGGAAACAGGCAGGAGGAAAAGATGGGGCAGGTGAAGAGGTAGAGGGCAGAATGACTGAAAGGAACAAAGACTGTTGCATGTAAATATCACTTGTGGAACAAATGTCTTCTCTTGTATGTCTGGAAAGCACCCATGGCACTACTAATGCTGACATGCAAACACTGATGTCACTCCTGAGCTGCATCAGCAATTCTTACAAGCTTCTTCTCCGGGTATGTTAATTTCAATCAAATATCCAATCAAGAACAGATGCAATGCTAATGGGCACCTGGAATATTACCAACAAACCTCAAAACCACTGCTGGTTTATTATTCACTAAGTAGAGAATTACTTCAAATAAGGAGACACAAGGCCAAACTGTATGCTGCAGTTACGCACTGAGCTCTAGAGACTGTCACACAGCCTGCAGAGCAGTCTGGATGCAGACGGTGACATGAACTGTTTTTTAATATGATGCTCTTAATTGCATTTCTCTTCTGTCATATCATACATGGTAGGGACAACCCTAGAGCTGTGGATAAGACACTAAAAAAAAGTAGCTGATTTTGTGCAGGACTTGCTTACAGTTGTGTGCCAAGCACTGAAGATCCATAGTGGGATCTACAAAGATTTAAAACATGTTGGACAAGGAATTCAAATAACAACTAGAACATCTTTCTACCTCTTCTTTTTTTGCAGTCTGAAATAGACAAAATACCAGATACTGGGCATGAGCCTAAGTCTGATGTGCCATCTGATGTTCACACTGTTCCTTCCACATTTTCCACCCTTAGTTCTTGTCCAGGTTCATTTCTTTCACATGAGCTTCACTCTTCCCCTTATCCCCTTTTCAGTTTAGCTACTTTATAATCAGAACTACAGCTAATTAAGTTCACATCCCACTGCTGATGCTTCAGTGGCTGACATGGAGTGCAGAAGAGACCAGAGCAGTGCACACTTCAAGCATGCTCTAAACCATTGGAACAGCAGTAGCAAATGCAGAATATGGAAAGGGAAGACACGTGTGTCTTCTTGGGACTCTTGGGAAGGTGGAAAAGCACCAAAGAAAGGTGGCAGAAGCACAAAAAAGGCAGCAACTCTTACCCATTTTTAAAATAATGTA
The DNA here is from genome assembly GCF_008360975.1 of Lichenostomus cassidix. NCBI lineage: Eukaryota > Metazoa > Chordata > Aves > Passeriformes > Meliphagidae > Lichenostomus > Lichenostomus cassidix. The sequence continues at coordinate 34,396,856 of NC_139480.1, read as the reverse complement.
AATATCTTTTTAAGCTTTCCTCACCGTTATTGTTTGTAGACACTACAATCATCCATCCGTAGGTTCACTACAGGTTGGATTTTTTTTGCATGCGTAAATTTCACAAATTTCTTCCAGATAAATTAAAAAAGTGATAAACAATATTTTCATTCCACTTTTAAGTTGACCCAAAACATTTTTCCTAAAAAACCTTCACTTAAATTAATTTTTATCTGAGTTATTATTTTATAGGATTTTGTAAGTAAAAGAGTTTGCTAACATCTATGCTAACATCAACCCATGAAATACCAAAAATTATTTTAACCTTCTTTCTTTGGTCAAAGCAGTACATGGCTGACCAGTTTTGCTGAGCTCCACCTGGACAAAGAGAGGCATCGATGTCAGATCCTTCGACATGATTACAAGACCTTGTACAAAATCCAACAGCATGCTGACAGAAGCTCAAAGATAAATGTGGGTTTAGATTTTCTAAAAAGAAATGGAGAAATCTGTAGTGTAGCCTAGGTCTTTGGTTTTGGTAAATGTTCAGTCTCAATGAGCCACAGCACAAAGAATATAGAACAAAACCAGCTCAGCTACTTTCATAGGGACAAAATGGAACAATAGACAGAGCTTCCGAGAACAATCAGGAGGATGGCAAGTCCGGCTTTATGATTTCATCTTCTCCTGTGAGTGCTATCAAAGATGCCAGTTGCAGACAACTATACTGGTATTTTTCATTATTACATTCTCTCCCTTTATTTTGTGTGGACCTTCATGTAGAAGCTGGAGTAGGTTTGAGCTTTCAGGTGTCTAAATGTAGGTGTCTGAAGGAAGGGCTTGTTTCACTTATCTCAACACAGGTGCTTTTTGTCATTTGAGATGCTCCAGGATATTCCACCTGATCTCTGACTGCCAGCACAGAGAGACATAGGTCTCCTATAGGTATTATAGGAGCCCTGGGCAGATGCCTCAGATGCCTGAGGGCAGCTCAGATTCCATGAGGTTTAGGCAACTGAATCAAGACCTTGGTGTCTACATAGGTATCAAGTTTCTGAGCACTCTTCAGTAGAGGTGTAATCCATGGAGTTAATGGAGTCTAGATGCCCTTCCAGTGACCTAAAATCCACTTCAGGGTGAGCTGGACCTACCCATAGTGTCAGAAATAGGGCTGGCAATGGTGTTATCATCATAGTTATATGCATGTTCTGCTATCATTGATGCTGAAAGAACCTTTAAGTGTCTACTTCAGCATTTCAAAAACAAGCAAGTAAAAGAGCAGCTCAGGATTGAACTGGAGTTTGGAGACATTTGACCTCTCTGGCATGAGATTCAAATGAGATGCTAATTTCTACAACAGTCAAATAAAGAAGGTAAAAATTTTTCAAGCAGCACAAGTTTTGCTGGTTTTAAAAGTTCTACATTAAATCAGAAAGAAAGGACATTTAGTGGATTTTGTTCTTCTGTCATACTCTTATATACAATACAAATCTGAATTACGGGATTTTTTATTTACAAGTAGTTAGACAGCTAAAAAGATAATTTGTTTCATCCTGCACATAAGGAGATCTTAAAGCAACCCCTTCTTGTTTCAAGTCTTGCAGTGAGTTAGATGCAGTCTTACGAGTATTTTGTATCTTATACACTAGATAGCTGATTTAATGATGTTTGGCTAGCAGTTCAGCCTTAGTTTTCTGAAAGTGTGTTCTAATAGAGTAGGCAGATCAGTATGTGAGCTATTTCAGAAAGCTGCACTGTGCCAGCTCAGCTAAGGCTGAAGGCTGCACTGTAGGGTTCTCAGTACTTGACAACTAATCAGCACTTTTGCTAATCATACATGCAAACATATGGAATTCCCTTCTTTGTAAGCAGCCTGCTGCTGTGTGGATGGATGTGGTTTGCAGTACACCCCGTGGATGAAACATGCACTTAGACCATCACAATTTCTCCTGGGTGTGCTACTGATGATTACAATATTATGTTCACACACTGTATATCATCCAGCCACTAGTGATCAATGTCATGTCCGTGCTGCTGTTCTGTTCCCAAGAAGAGCTTTATGACTGGTTGCCAAACAGACTGCTAGAACAATGCTAAACACTTCTGAAAAATACCACTGTTGAGATTTCTGTGTACTTAACTAATGTCCAGATGGGAGGTGAGTCTTTTCTGGTTAAAAAATGTGGAACTCAGGTTGTGTAGAAATCTGCTATGTGGACTTGATAATATGCAGTTTTCTTTTTTAATTGCCTGCCACTGAAGGAGGGCTATGAGGGTCCTTATGCTAGGATCACAATAGTGGTTTTACTTAGAATATAAACATGGATTCTAACTTTCTTAAGTGGGGGCAGATATGAACCCCATTTGTCTGTCCACTGTAGGATATATGGGAAGTACTGGTACACATTTCTGAAGTTCCAGTATGGCACAGTGCTATACACAAGTCACTGCTATCCATAGGTTACAGGCAACAGACAGTAACCAGTATTTTCTGGGAAAGATCCTTTAGCTGGAAAACCAGAACAGCCCAAAGGTTAACAAGAAGAGTTGGGTCATGCAGTGACCAAATGCTTTTTCATGGCACCTCCTTGGGCTGGTAGAACTTTTCTGAGGACCAAGCATTTCGCTTCCAGGACAGTCAAGCTCTCCCCTCAGCTCCTACACCAAGAATGCCAGTTATCCCCTGGCTGCTGAGTCCTGTAAATGTCACTGGCAGCATAAGCTTCTCTTTTATGGAGGAACAGCTTTCCTAAAGCACAATTGCACTGGAATGCAAACTCCTTCCTGCTGAATTGCCGAATTACTGCTATTTGTCTGTAAATTAAGCCAATTTTTTTTAACGTGTGTTCACGTTGGGTGTGTAAATCTATATTAGGAATCCAACTGAGAGGCCTTTTTTCCTAAGCAATTGTTGACTGCTCAGATATACCTTTTCTTCTCTGTCTTTCTATCAGTAAGTTCTACTTCCCACTGAACTCGGATATCTGAGAGGCATAGAACTCTTTTCAAGTCCTTGGGGCTAGGATTTCTAGTTGCCTACCGCAGACTTTCAGAGACCCACAACTAATGGCAGATCTCCAGGAACAATGACTGTCACGGAATCTAGACTAAGTCTGGACTAGTGTCAACTAATGGGTTTGCTGCAGTGGCTGATGACTGCTTGAGCACAAGATTTTTGTCCTTCTGGTGGGGACCATGAACATATGTGACATGGGACTACAGCAGACTCTGCACCTTAGGCTCTCTGCAGGGGGTTCTGCCACGGCAGCAGCATGAAGACAGGCTTTGGTGCAGAGTTTGACCAGACCTGAGGTTTCAATGAAACCCTTTGCATAACTGTAAGACAGAAGAATTAGATCTGTAGTATTTTTTCCACTGCCTTGATTTTGAAAAATATTTGATCAACATTTTCTGTAATTTAATGGAGACTTGGAATGTTTTTTATTTCCAGAGAAGCACAATTATATAACAGGAAGGAAAATGTCTGCTCTGGATAACAACCCATTCCAGCAAACCAACAGTTTTCAAAAAGTTCCAGAACCACGTATCTGGTGAATGCACTGTGCTGTCAAGCACAGGAAACACTTGCATGGAAGTGTCTCCCAGCAGGGTTTCACAATCTCATTTTTCTGTCTGGGTGCAAATGAGAGTGCTGCAAAATTCTTTATGTGAACATGTTAACATATATATATTTACACATATACAAAAAACCCCATAATGTTGATTTCGTGGAAGCTCACCCACTGTTCCTTTGGGTAAGAGGTAATCACACATTGGCCACCTAAGACATCATAATTGCACACCAAGTAATTGCATTTGAAAGCTTCTGCTGCAATTTAACTCAGTCACTACTTTGTTTTTAAAGGATTTGTGAGCTAAAATTGTTATAAATGGCAACCAGCCCAGTGGCTCAGCAGCAAAACAAGGTTCTGTCATGCTGGAGACCCCAGTTCAAGGACAGACAAAGTGTCTTAGGCATTGAGCCAATACACACTAGCTGTGCTACAGCAATGGCAGGGCAGCTTTTTGTGAGAAGGGACCAGTGAGTAATTCTAATAGTTTAGCTGAAACGTGATGCTACCAGATGTAGAGGCCACCACAGCTTGAACCCTGCCCTCACAGCCACAAAGAAAGGATATTAAATACATACCAGTGGGGAGGAAGAGCCATGAAAATGTGGAGGAAAAATGTGTAGTAAAATCTTTCCTGAGCTCTAATTGCAACTTTGGCTTTCTCTGAAGGATACGTGACTAAAAAAGCGAATCCACCATTGTATTTACAGATACTTCAGTTAAGTGATAGATCATTAGCTGAGCCTTGGGAAGGCAGCAATCAGGGAGTAGCATGGGGTCTGCATAGGAGTGATTTTAGAAAGCAAGAGAAATGTTCATGTGGGCAAAAGGAACTTATCTTGAACAAAAAAATTATCTTGAAAAATTATACTGAACAAAGCCATGCTTTAAACTTACACCAACAAAAGGCAGATGAGAATCTGGCCCATGCACTTACAAAGGAGGGGAGATGGTTGATAATATAAAGCTGATACTGTGTGGCATTTGATAGATACAGGCAAGTGGAAAGTTGCCAGCGAAAAGCATGTACCATTAGTGACAAAGTACAAGCTTTCTCTTCACTTCAGATTCACTGATGGACTATATTTAAAATGAATGGTATGAATGATTCAGGGAAATAAATTTTTTCTGGTTGTGTTTTGCAGGCTTTGCTATTGATGCAAAAGCCCTGTTTGCACTGAAAACAAACAAAAAAAAAACCTATAGTACTGACAGGTGCACTTAAACTACTTAGAAGTTGCATCAGCCACGTTCATTGAATCTAATTAATTGTTTATAAAAATCTAGAGGTGAGTTTCATCACTTTCCTTTGTTTGTCTTAGATCTCCAAGATGCAGACACTTCTGTGTGGAGTACCAGAACTACAACTCCCTCTTCAAATGCTGTTACTTCTAGGCCTGAAAATGTGTTGAAGAGTAGCACAGAGATGTTCATCAGAAACGTGACTGAACACTTCAGTAAAAATCCCATTGAAAACCTGTACTTTGACTTGAAATCTGCAGTAACAGAGAAAGCCTGGATTCCAACAACCACTCTTCAATACTCTAGCACAACAGAAGAGGTAAGACAGAAGAATTACTGATTTTTATTAAGCCTGCTCCACTCTGTGGAGCCTGATAGCTATTGCAAGTGGATGTTTTGTGGGCTTAAAAAAAAACCCCAAACCAAAACTAGCTACAGGACTAAGCTTTGGTGGTTTTTTTGGTGGGATGATTTGTTTTGATGTTCATGCTGACAGTGTCCTTTGCTAGAAGCATAGCTGCAGAAAAATTCTGCCTCTCCTTACAGCCCAGTCCTAGTGTGCATATTGCATTAAGCAAAATTAAAGGGGAATTATCACGATATGCAAGAAGAAATGGAAAGCTCATGGATGTGGCAGGACCCACAGGAGCCTGGGTATCTGCTCTCAGTGACTCAGGCTCTATTACTGGTTTATTGCATGATGTGAGGGTCTAGCTCTAATTACTTGCTAAGAATTAGTGTATGCAATGACCTTATTTATAGACAATTGCATATGTTGTTTATAGATCAAAGCAAGAGAAATCCAACAGCTTTAACTTGCCTTGAAAGAAACCCTGGCCTTGGCCATGGTCAGCTTATCTACTGGCTGATGGGCAGAGTGGAGACACACAGACACTTCTTGTTCTCTGCTCTGTCCAACCACAAACCTCCCTGGCAGAGGAGGGCAACAGGGCTGCCAGCCCCAGCCATAGAAGGAGCAAATGGCAGGCATTCAGTACCTCCAAATCAATCTCCAGTCTTCCTTTTATGCAAGACTCAGTTCAGTAATCTGAGAGCAAATCTGCAATCACCATTGGCAAAATACGAATGGGCAGTTAGAGCTAAAGCATGCAGGACATTATTGGTCACTGTATCACTATTATCACATAGTGGTTTAGAACTGAAAATCCCTAAGTTCCCTTTGGCTTATCTTCCAGGAGATAAGTGCTACCCTCAATGTATTTGGGCAGGTAAACATGTTTCAATTACTACTGTGTGGTGCAGTGGATAAGACTAAGAAATATGCGTTATGTTTGGGAAGGCTGTGGACAGAGTGTCAGGGTCCATGAACTGGATGGTTTATGGGCCCTGACACCACTGCTCTAATGCTGACAAGGGGAAGGGACCGAGCCAAGATGCACGACACCCCATTCCATAGCTGATGCAGTTCTTTTAAAGTATGATTTTTCTGGCTTGGTGAATGCAGGCTGAGCTTATTTCCTCATGCCCTCTGTTCATTTGCGCATTTATTCCTGCACAGAATACTGGTTCCTTCCAAATAGGCATGTCCAGTATAATCAGGTATTACCCAAACTCCCTCCAGCACTCCTACGACATTATCCTGCCAGGGAAATGGAACCATTTGAACAGAAAATACTGCCTCCTGTGGTTCTGCCCCACTTCACTTCCTGAATCACATCATTTGCACTGAGCAAGCTGCTTAGGTCAAAACTTTCAAACCAGAATGCTGATGATAAGCTGTCTAAGCATATCTATGAAAAGAAATAAAAAAAAGACTAATAACTTGTAGCCTCCAACTGGTTCTGGACATTCGAATCTAGATATACCGATTTAGACACACAAACTTAAAACCTTTCCCCACTTGTTTTCCAGTCTTTAGAATGGAGTTAAAACCATTTACTGTCAAACTTCAGGGATGTTTAAAGGATTAACTGGATTTAACATGATACTTTGAAAACACATAGACTAAATGCTGGATATTGTTGTGAGGAAGACAATACCTTCTATGAACTGCATTTGCCCAGGCTGGGACCTCTTGTTCACAGAAGTAAAGCCATGTTGTTATTTGGCTGTGCACATACCCATTTTGGGGGGGGACAATAGTGACATTTCAATTGAACAAAATATTTGGTATAGAACTGCCTTGGATTTCAAGTGAAACTGCAGCTTGCACTTTGTATCCATGACAAAAGCTATGCAAAGCCCATTTCCTCTTGATTAGAGAGACAGAGAGCTTGGTGTTAAAAAAAAAATGTCAGGAAACCTTGGGAAAGTGTCTGAAAGGGACTTTGGAGCCTGCTATTAGAGACACGTCCGGCAACTCCCAAAACTCACTTCCACTTCTTTTTTCAGTTTAATTAGTTTCTTGGCTTGTGACACAGATCAGTAAGTGTTAAAGGCTGTGGGACTGCTGATTTACTAAAAGCCCATTTATTCAATACCAGTCTGGAAATAATTACTTGCATTATGTTGACTATTCTATATAAATATATTGCCACCAGTAAATGATGGACCCCTCCTGTTTTATTCCAGTGCTGGCATAGGCATCTGTGTCAGACCTTACCCTTGTAGCAGCTTTTGCTGGATAACATACAGAAGGAAGTCTCAAAACCTGTAATAAATCAGTACTTTCCTACTAATATAAAAAAGTAGAGATTTTATGATCGCAAGAATAAGAGTAATAAGGTAGGAACTTAATTATGAGTACTTCTGAGAAGCAGTAGCATAATTTTCCTCCACACATTATCTTATGCTAGCTGGAAGAGACAAACAGTCTTGGTATTTATTTCCAAAAGTCTTTAAGTTTTACTTGTTGTAGGTTCCACTTTTTTTTCCTGAATTTTATATTTGCAGTGTTGATTATGGGTTTTTTACCTTTTACTTATTAAATCTACTTAAATAACTTACATCTAAATATCCAAATTATATCTTCCCTGCAAGTTCAGGTCATGGATGTTTTTAAAAATACTTACAATAATGTGAGTTCCACTTTTCAAGAAAAGGCAAATTGCCCTGAATGTTCTAATTTTCAGAGAGGGGTTTGAAGTGATCCAAACATCCCAGTAAGTCTTCAGATTTGCAGTTCTCCAGTGCTGGAAAAATATTGGTGTGGTTGATGCTGTGAAGTACAAAAAGCATGACCACCTAAAGAAGAAATCACACTGTAAAACCCTCACCTTAAATGGTTACAAAACATCTGTGTCATTTTAGTTCCAGTTTAGGTCTAAGAAACACACCTTGTGTTTCCCATCAATGGTATGTTTATCCCTGTGCTAGCTCTTTGGGGCTTGGTTCCTCCTTCTGTCTGAATTATGTAAACATCTCTTCCAAGGGAGATCTTCTGCAATGAGAACGGCATAATAACAAACACAGATTTATATTGTCACTTGAGGTGATGATCATAAAGTTATTGATTATCCTCGGCTTTGCAAAGTAGAGCACAACACTTTCAGTGCCATGTCCCCAGGACCAGACATGGAGCTCCACTGGGATAGATGATGTTTTCGGTAGGTGCAGGTAACACTCTTGAGTGCTCAGACCTTTGATTTCAGAACAGAAGGAAAGCTAAGGTTTTTCAGATAGTCATATTTTGTTTGACAGGCTGGTGCCCAGGAAAATCCTAGAGCAGCAGCTCCCCTAATAGGCAGACTAATGTTTGTAAATCTAGAACTTTTTTCTCCCTGAAAGGGGGCAAAAGAAATACAGAGATGGTGTTGAATTTGCTTGAGGTACTGCTTTTAAAAGTTAAAATCCCATATGCATAATGCAGTACAGAAAGATGCAGAGAAATGCCATTGAAGAAAGCAAATGTGAATTTCCTCTTTTGTGCCCCCCCGAATTCACTCCATGGCTGCTATTGTGTATTTGAATATCTGAAGGTGCAAAATGTTTCTGGTGACACTTCTCCATTACCCCCCATACACATTTATGTGCGAGTTTTCAGAGGTTGAAACCCAAACAAGATGGGAATGGGCATGCATGACAGAAATGGAAAGTTTTCATTTTGGCAGTAGCCAACTCAGAGTTCCACACAGCTTTGTTGGCACAGTGTGAACACAGGGAGACTTTCTTGCTTTCCACTGTGTGTGTAATTTAATCTGGGGAGTTATCTGGGGGATGTGGGAAGGCATTTTTTCAAGGACACAAGTCAAAGCAGAAAGAGGAGATGGCCACTCAGACAGACTTGGGTGCTGCAGGCAGGAGCTCCATGTTGGGCTCTGCTGGACTCTCATGGACGCAAGGCCTCTGGCTGCAGTGCCACACAGCCAGGGAGAAAATGAAGGCATTGGTGATCTATGGTTAACCCTTAAAAACATCAGAGTTTGGGATGCAGGAGCTGGAATGTGGGTTAGTGATAGCTGAGGCCAAGAGGAGGGTGGGACGGTGGGAAGGGTGGCAGGTGTGAGGAGAGCAGCTGTGCGAGGTGAGGTGGCCATAGAGAGAAGCAAGTCTGAGGTGAGGTGGCCAAGTGCAGTGGCAGGCAGCAGGAGAAGGACGCACACGAGGCAAGGCGGCCGTGAGAGGCAGGGAAGAGGCAAGGTGGTGATGAGGCAAGACCAGCACGAGACAAGGCGGCTGCGAGGTGGGACAGAGGCAAGAAGACATCGTGAGGCGATGCACCCACGAGACAAGGCAAGGGAGCGCCAAGTGAGGTGCAGCCAGCGTAGGGCAGGAGTGCCGCCCCACAGCAGCGGCACCGCCTGCGGGACCAGGCGCCCGTGCGCCGGGAGGAACGCTCGGGAGGACAAGACCCAGGGGAAAACCGACATGAGGAGGAAACAGCGAGGAAGGAAGGGAGGTGGGGTGGGAGAGGAGCTGGGAGGAAGGTGCGATCCTTAAGGAGCGAGGGGCGGCACCCCGGGGCCGATAGCCTGCCCGGTGGGCGGCAGGTCCCGAGCCGCCGCGCTTCGCCCCCCGCAGTGAGACGCGAGGAAATCGCCTCTTGATTGCGGAAGTCGGCGGGAAGGGCTCCGGCAGAGTCAGCCCGGGTCAGAATGGCAGCGTGGGAAGCGGCGGCCGCCTCCCCCGCCTCCTCCGCTCCTCCTCAGCCGCGGGCGGGCAGCCCCCCCAGCCCAGGCCGGTGTCAGGGAGGCGGCTCGGCGGCCGGGGCAGCCCCGAGCGCATGCAGCAGGCGGGCGGCCCGGCACAGGGCTCGGAGCCCGGCGGGCAGCGGGGGCCCCCGGGGCCCGCCGCCGCCACTTCGCTCCTTCGGATCCCCCCACCCCGACCCCACCGTCCCTTCCCCTTTTCCCCTCCCCGCGAGGGTTTTCGGGGTTAAAAACTGTCGGCGATGCTGAGCTATGGAGCGGGATTCGCCCTGTGGACGGCGCTGGCCCTGACCAAGGTGAGCGGCCGGGAGGAGGGGGCGGTGCAGGGTCGCCCCTCGCAGGTCGCAGGCGAGACGGGGGACACGGGAAGGTTCGTCCCTCACCGGCACAGCGCCGGACGGGCTGGGGGCTGAGCCCGGGGTACCGGCGGGTCTCTCAGCGCTCTCCCCGCTCTCCGCAGGCCGCGCCGGGGCAGGAGGCGGGATGCAGCGCCAACCTGACGGAGCGGAGCGTCGCCGGGCAGAGCGTTCGGCTGCGCTGGGGCGCCGCGGGCCGCGCCTGCAACTTCAGCGTGAGCGGGCGCTCCGAGGACGGGGAGGCGGCCGGCTGCCAGCCCAGCCCCGCGGGCAACGGCACCTTCGGCTGCACCGTGCGGGGCCTGCGGGCCGGCACCTGGTACCAGCTGCGCATCGAGCCTCTCGCCGCCGGGGAGCCTCTCAACATCTCCGTGCGCACAGGTACGGCCGCGGGCACGGCAGGTGCGCGGGGAGGGACAGCGGGCTCTTCCTTTCTCTCCCATTGCTTCGGCCGGCTCCAGGAGGAGGAGGGCGATGCCTTTACAGCTACTACAAGCGGACAGCGTGTGTTGAACCTATCAGCCCTGCGCTTGCGTTCTCTTTAGCCCGCTGCCAGAAGTAACCAGTGCCGATAGTTAACACAAACAGGTTTGAAAGAAGAAGGTGCTGTGAGGAGATTAGGTCAGGAAAATGTTTTATGTAGTAGTAGCCCATAACATCCTTTGTGCTCATGCAAGCACATTGTCCTCATAGTTTCTCAATTGACAGTTTATTTACTGAGTTTAAAATACAATCTATTTCATAGCAGGTAAATCCTCTTCAATCATAACTTACTGTTTCAGCCCATCTCCATACTTTTATTCTGTCTAACCACAGTTTAAAAGTCAGAAAGGAGAGCTGAAACTTCCTTCTTACATGTTTTCCTTGGATGTCACCAGCGAGGTGTCATGATTACTGTTGTGTGTAGAGCACTTACAGTGTCACATCCATGACTGGCTGTAAAAATGGTCCAGCAGCCTGACAGGGGGCTGCCTAGGAAAGTCCCCTTTCTGCATTCTTGTTTGTGTGGACATGTGAACAATTCACCTGTGAAGCAGTAGACTATATAGCTGTTAATTGAAACACAGCAGCTGCAGTGACAGAACTGGCCTCTTTCTATTGGTATTTGTGCTTTTGTAAAGATGATGAAATATAATACTGTTCAACCTCTTAAAAGTAGTAGTTCAAGACCCAGAACAGAGATGTCTTAAATTAGGTCTATCACTAAATGCCTCTATGATTTGCTCCTAAGGTGTTAGTTTTAGAGTGGTACTTAATATTAGTATTGAAGATTACAGCAGCCAGATACTTCACAATTACCTGTTCAGAGGTGTCACCTTCTGTCAGAGCCTTTTCCTCACATTAACCATACAAATTCACTAAGTACTCTCCATTAATTTGCTGTGGTAACTCAAGTTAAAAAATCCATTGACAAGTGTGAAGCCCAAGTCATGTCACTTGGTAAAAATGAGTAATAATTTCTGTGCAGACAGTGATGTAAATTTGTCATGCGTCGTGCTGATTGTTTTTAATATTGATATTGATGACTTGTAATGTGACAATTGAAAGAATAGATCAACCATTATGAGAGAGACAGTATAAATCACCATCATTTCTGTATAGTAAGGTTCTATTATGGAATAGTTGTATAGAAGTAGAGAAGATACCACTTCAGAGCAAATTTTGATTAATGCATAACCATTAACACAGAAGCTTGCACATGCCATTTATGACTTTTTTATTACTAAATAGATTTTGCAAGGCTGTAAGATGAAAGTGATTGGAAGCAGCTGATCATTAGAGTCATATTATGTAGCTGACATCAACGTGAAAAGTCTGAGTGAAGTTGAAATACTGAAAATTAGTATATGATAGTTGAAGTGAAATTTACATTTGAATTTTGGAGAGCAGAGATCAGTCAAAAGCGTGAAATAAGAACAGAGGAACCATGAAGGTTTCCTGCAGGGAGCTATTCAGATTGCTCTCTGGTTCCTTGCTTTTCTTGAGTTGCATTGCTTGGTGGTGTTCAAAATACACAATTGGCTCCAAAATTTGTCATTTTTGTTTCTAAAGAATGTGTGGGATTTGTTATGCTTGTGAACAACCCATGTTGTATTGTCCATATTAAGCTTTTCAATGCACAATGAGAGAGGATTATTCCTCTAATGTTTCCACCAGGGGCAGCATTTTAAACCAGTTTTGTGGAAGCTCTTTTTCACCTGTTCTTTCGTACCTTGATGACAGTAGTTTTAGTTTACTTACTGAGCCTGAGTGTCCATAGGCAAGTGTTCCTGGAAATTGTCATGTGAATATGGAAGTATAAGCAGTCTTTTCAGCCGTATTGTAAATAAAATTTACACTGATTTTAGTGGTAGCACAACTGAGCTATTGTGGGCCATCTAAAACCATGATATCTGACCTTGTTACTCAGTGAGGTTACCTTCCTGAGCCCTTTTTGTAAGGAAGATGGGCTAGGCTGTCCTTTGAATGTGCTCCGCTTTTTCCACTGGCTATCAAAGGAGGCTAGGTTAGACTAGAAAGCTGAAGTGTAGTTGCTTGAAGTGAGAGGAATCCCATCTCATTTATTTGTTTTATTTTTGCAAAATGAGGTTTGAACATCTGTATCCTCTTGATGCAATAAATACACACAGAGAAAGTTGCAGGGTTTTATATACCTATTTCAGAAACTAGCTTTTTGCTTAAATTCAATCCTGTTAAAATTTTCATGTGCCAGTTTTGAGTTTAGTTTTCATTGTTTCTTATACAAAGTACTTGAATAGCTAAGCAAATAAAATCCAAAATATTTGGTTAAATTTTGAATGTAATCTTTTCTGACTAGGGACTCACAGTGAAAGCGATGAGTAATGCATGCCACAATTGCAGTGGTAATGTAAAAGCTTGGAGGGGACCAAATTGGCCTTTTGAATATATAATGTCACATTAAAATCATAGCCTATGTTGTTTGCAAGTTTGATACTCTGATAGAACAATTTTGCAGCTCGCCAAGATTCCATAAACTCTCAAGTAACACCAGATTCACCCTTGTGAACCTTTGCGTAGAGAAGCAACTTCTATTTCACCTGCGGATACATAGATCTGAAGTCTAATAATGTGTGAAATGGTGGCACAGTAATCCACACTAGTCATCTAAAGTGGCTCCCTGTACTCAAGAAATTTTGATCTGTGGGCTGTCAATTTAAAACAGCAAGCATTTAATCCTGTAGAGCAGAACTAAAATAGGTCATCCAAAATGATGGAAAATACAGTCACATGCACTTTGTAAGCCAGGTATACATAGACATGCAAACACACAGTGGGAACATTTGTGCTGTTTTGGTAGAATAGGAAAGAAAGAAAAAGCTGATAATACCATTTTTCAGCTTTGAGCTACAGATAAATTTTCAGCTGCAAAACTGAGATTACAGGTGTTATTAGGCACAGCTCTGCATATTTGTTTAATATGAATATTTACAATTTGTTGGGCATTTTTGGTGTGTATGTAGATATATATATACACACATGAAACAGCACATAAAACCATACAACTAGTCAGCATGCTGCTGATGCTGTAAAGTTGGGATATGCATCTGTCAGTCCTTTCATGTTATATTGTTTGTTGTTCTCAGTAAAACTCTTTCTGTGGCTGAGAACTGATGTATGGAAAAAGATGGTAGGGTTTTGTCTTTCCTGGTTTCTAGTAAAATGCATTTTAAGTTCTCAAATCTCCAAGTGTCTGTGCACCAGCATAACCGTATTTCAGTGAAATCTATGTCAAGTTAAATACAGTAGTATATGAATAGATCCTAAATCACAGTTAAATTGATGAATTTCAATTTTGAATTGAAATTTAGATTTGAAATACTGGTCTTGGGAGCCATGAAAAACAATTGGGCAATCTCCCCACTTTCAGCTATGTCTCCTAAAATAGACTTATAAATGCCATTTTCAAAATTGTTTTCTACAAAAATATTGCAGGGATATATTATGTTTCTGCCTAATCCAAGCCTCCTGTACTGAGAGAACTAACAGGTAAATAAATTCTTGTTAGAAATCGGTTAAATATTGGAATGGAAATAAGTTAAAATTCTGCCTCCTAAGACACAGACTGTTAGAGTGTTTTTTCATTGTAGTATGTAACTGTCTAAATGCCAGAAGCATGCCTTGGCCATGTCTTCACTCCTGTAAGTTTCAACTCATTTGAGGCAAATTTGATTTATTAACCATCTGTAGGAATAATACATGACATGGCTCTAGCTATAGGCTGTATAATCTTATAATCTGTAATCATATAATGACTATGATCATAATTTCAAGAAGAGAGTATGAGAAGAAAATAAATAACCATGTTTTAAAGATTTTCTAAATTGTGTATCATCCCAAAGAAATGGATATTTTGCTTAATAAAGACAATTAAATCAATCCTTTTTAGTTAATCTTCAGAAAAGTCCTTATGAAGGAGTTTTCTGTTTTACGAAGAGGGAAAACTAGGAAAAAATGGATAATTTGATAGGAAGATGGTAGGAATTGCCCACTACTAAATCCTGGGCTTGTATCTTCCAGTTATTTTTTTTCTGCTGCATAAGGCAGGTGTGTTTCTGTGATTACAGGCTGTATCTGGGAGTCATGTCACTGCAGTTTGACATAGCCATATCTATAAATTGGATCTGCAGCAGCTGTGCACACAAAGCATATCCTCTTCCCAAAAAGTGAAAATGGAGTTGCAATATAATTCAAAGACCAATGAGACTTCTGGAAGATGCCTTTTGTAGACCAGGGTACCTTAATTCATATAGTATCAAATGGTATAAAAATATCTTGATGAAAATATTTTATATCTGTGATATATCAGCGTTGTATCATTGCCAACAGAGACTTGTATAACAATGTAAATGGTTTTTTAAGTGTTTGTTTCCATCCAGGGCTCTTTCAGTCCAGGCACTTCCCAGTCTCATTGTTCCTTTGTTCTAGCGGATGTACAAAGCACTGAGTGTTTTGTTTTCTGGACCAGATAGATTAGATAAAGTCTGAATTTCTGAACTTCACCTTCTAGGCACGCAACTTTCTTCTTTGGTCATGCACCTTAGAAGACAGATTACCCAGGACAGTATAAGTGCTTCTAAAAATGTAGATATCTTCTTTTGTCAAATTTGGCAAATGATACAAATGACAATGTTGATTACTTCTGCAGGATTAAAAAACAGTCAACCTTACCCTAACTTTGTCAGAAAGAGGGTTATAAACATCTTGACAGTTACCATGACTGCTCTCTCAATGTCAGTCAAACTAAAACTTTTTCAGCTAGCTGTGCATCTGACCATATGCAGTCCTGGAATTTATTTCTGACTTCCAAAGTCTGACCTTTCAGATTAGAACAATTGCCTTCAAGGAACAAGATTATACCCCCACTATTCATTTTTGCCAACATAATAGTCTTTAGTGGCTTAGTATATATTATAGGTGGAGCTGGTAGTCAAGCCTATTGTTAAGATTTCCTGACACTTTTCATTAAAACCTCCTGTTTCAATTGCTGTAACTGGGTGAAGTTTTAACTAATTGGCCTGAAGTGTTTGGTCTTTGACTTGATTTTTAGTATTTTTTTTCTTTTTCAGATTTAAGCAGACTTAGTTTGGCCTTTAAGAAAGCGGTCAAGAAAAGATAGTTAATTTTATTGATTGATTTTGTTAATCAGTTTGTTTCATTTTCATCTCTTTTCCTGAAGAGCACTAACATCTCTGTGATCCAAAGCAAGAATTTGAATTTAGGCAGACGCCTGGGTTCAAAGGGACACAGTATATTTCAGAGTCACAGAAAGGTGACCTTGGGTTGGAGGGGACCTCTGAAAGTCATCTGGTCCAAGCCCCCTGCTCAAGCAGGGCTGCCTGGATCTGGTTGCCCAGGACCATGTCCTGTCAGTTTTTGAATGTTTCCAAGGAAGGACATGCTTCCTTGACATTCCTAATATACTTGATTGACAAAGCATACCACTTGGCACTACTCGGTTTTCAGCAGAGCTTTCTAGGAAGTGATTAAACTTTCTACACCACCCAGACTTTGAAGAAAAAGCAGTTCAAAGGCTCCTAGGCCCTCCTATCTCTGTATTTGTAGGGGAGGGATAGGTTCAACTTCGTCCTTTCAGCCTTTACGTTGCATTTTTTTATTATGTGATCTCACACTTTTTCATCTGCTTGAACCAAGCAGCAATGACTGCGCTGGAAAAACAGTCCTGTTCTTCTGTATTGGAGGTGCAGTTCATACAGAGACTGCAGTTCTCAGCCTGGATGCACCTTACACTCCTGGGTCTGATGCTAGGAAAGAGTAGCACAGAGTATACTCTTGTGGTAGGCAAATTTAGTTCCTAAATTGTTGGGTAACTTTAACGTCCCAACTTGTGAAGACTTGATTTTGCTGCTTTGGGTTGTTTTATGATACCTTCTCAGTAGGAATTTGCTTAATCTTATTGGGAGACATATATGTCAATACCTTAGTTCATCAACATGTAATACATTTTTTGTGGTTTGCATGAAGTCTTGTGAGTGATGAAATAAACCTGGAGAATAAAAGGAGCCAGATTCTTCTGGTTTGGTCAGTTTGCCTTCCCTTTACAGAGTATCTTACTTCACAGGTGATTCTTAATTAAGAAGATTTCTTTATTAAGAAGCTGGAGAGCTTCTTAATAAACAAAATAAAGAATGTTGAAAGTTTCTCAGAGAAATAGTCCCAATATTAGTTCCTGAAGCACATTATCCAATGTGCTGTTCGAGGATTTTTAAATTTATATGGACAATACTACAAGAGACCAGAAGCATATTCTACCATTCTTTATTAGCTTCTAAAGTCATTGAAGCTGATACTAAAAACAAAAGATTGTTGCCCTTAAAATTGTGTAAATGTTCATTTCCATTACTGATAAAGTATTTAGAGTGAGTGCTAGGAAATGAAAGCTGTTGCTGCCATCTACATAGCTACATTGTGCTGAGGCACTGAGTATATTTTACTGGGTTTACATGTTTGCTGTTTCTTATTAAAGTTCTTACAGTTTTACTATCAGCAAATTTCCGAGCTTGCAATATACATCCACAATGGAAGTGTTTTGCTATGTGTGTGTCTATATGAGTGAGTGTGTACAAATATATAAAAGTAATATTTCTGAATTCTGCAGGACTCTCTTGTAGACTGGCTTCAGTGCACAGTGTTTATAAATAGACAGAAAAACCATTTTGAAAAATATTGGCAGCATGGTGATGATAAAGGGAGAGTTTTGGAAGAATTTTTGTGCTTCTATGTAAAATTTGAGACAATCCCAAAGCAAGAAATGGTTTATGTTTTCTGAACTTTTTTTTTTCTGACTGCAGATCCCTTGCCACCATCTCATTTGGAAATTAATAAGGAAAAAACTACATTCACAAGCTTGCAGGTTCAATGGGATCCTTCCTCAGGAAAGGTGGACATGTATAAGCTAGTGTTATTTGATCACGATAATAAAAAGATGCAAGAAGTCTCCATACCAGGAAGAATTTCAAAACCAGAAAATACGTTTTCCAATCTCATTCCTGGGAATAAATACAACATTGTCCTCAGTGCAGTTGCTGGAAATAAGACTACCCCAGAACTTCGAATAAGTGCATCTACTGGTAGGACTTCTTTTCCTGTAGTTCATCTAAGTAAAACCACTTATGTAATATAATTCTTCTACATGGCTCTCTTTCTCTATATATATATGTATATGTATATATATGTAAGTATCTATTGATTGTAAGTAGAAATAAAATATGACTCTCTGACTGTCATAAAGAATTGTTTGCCAAGAATGGAATCTCGTTGTTATTGTGTAATTGGGGTTGGGTTTTCAGTAACCCTAAAGAAACCCAACATATTCCAAAAGTAAATCTATTCAAAATTGCTGAAATCATGGATATAACCATTAAGCCTTAAGCATGTGGCTTTTTTTTTATACCGACAGTGCCATCTCCTGTGAAAAATATTCAAGTCCGTGTCACCACAGACACTATCCATGCTTCGTGGTCCCCTGGCTCTGGACATGTGGATCGTTACAAGCTATTGTTACTGGATAATCATGTCCAAGTTCATGAGATTCACCAGGAAGATTCTCTGACCTCCTACACTTTTTCAGGACTTACAGCAGGCCACCTGTATAACCTCTCTATCATAACCCAGGCTGCAGGATTGGAGAGCAGCAGTTTTCAAATGGTCAGGACAGGTACGATTTCAGAATTTGTCACAACAAAACAAGAAGCTAAGGCCATAATCTAGTAGTATTATAGGACGTATTTCAGAATAAGTGTTTCATGTTCCAAGTTAAAGACACTGTAAGTTATTTAATTCCCTAAGTTACCACTGCAACAAAGTTAGAGGCTAAAAGAAAAGTGGAAAAAGACTGAAAGGGAAGTGGGGAAAAAATGTAAAGCAGGTTAAGAACTTTAAAATTAAATGTTGGTGGTCTGGGTTGTTTGGGGTTTCTGTTTGCCTGGTTGGTTGCTTTGATCTGCGTTTTTGTGGATTGTTGGGATTTTTCTTTCTTTTCACAAAGAAATATTGATTCATAGAACTAAAGTTTTAGAAATTATTTTATTTCAGGAATATTGTTCAGGTTAGAGTTCTGTGGTCATAAAGATAAGATGACATTCTACTAGAATGGTTAAAACACTTTTAACCACACAATGGTTAAAACACTTAATGTAGGCAAAAAAGGGGCATGCCTTCACTCTCCCTAATTTCTGGGAAGAGTAAGATGCAATTACTTCTACAGAAATCTCACTATGCAAACATAATTTAATATTATGTGAAAATACTGTCATGTCTAGGATACATCATGGGTGCTGTTGTCACCTGGGCTGTTCTGGGGATTATACTAATTTCCTTTTATTTCTTCAGAAATTTTTATTTCTACCTGTTGTGGGGTGCAAAAATTTTAAATCTCACAGGTATTCTTAGAGCATTAAATTCCATATTGTTTACAGCATGGTCTTCCATTTCAGTACCAATTGTGCCCCATGCCTGAGAAATTAAGATACTGGAGGTGGCTATGCTTTTCTTTTGGTGGAGCATTTAAATAAAGGAGTCTTATTCCAATCCCTTCTACACTGGAGTAAATCAGGCAGAGCTGAAGGAATGCTGTAATGTTTACCAAAATGCATGCAGTCATCTCTTATTCCTATGAGCATGTGTATGATCTGGTTTATGGTCAGAATGACCGGTGTGAGTGCAGATATGACTAAAAGATTTTCTGTTCCATGAAAAAAGAGTGGGCATCATAAGACATGTCACTGTCAGAAGTGCAATGTCTTACACAGGGCAGGGTTCAGTTTCACTGTGACCAGACTTTGCCCTTTCACTGTTCAGGCAAAATCATTCATCCTACATCTCATATAACTGCTCAAATGAAAAACTTAACTGTGGGAATTTGGAGGCAGCAGGTCTTACATGTTTTGTAGTGAATGTATTTTATTCTCTTTCTTAATTTTATTTTTTTTTTTTAGCCCCAGCTGAAGTCTTAGATTTGATGGTGACTAACGATGGCAGCTTAGATGCTTTAAAAGTTAAGTGGAGAAGACCTTTGGGAAACCTCAATTTCTATAATATCACTCTGTCTCATCTTGGATCAGTTAAAGAAGTCAAAACTGTGCAGCCACCAGTCACAGAGACTCAGTTTGACAAGCTAACTCCAGGACGTCTTTATCAGGTTACTGCTCGCGCAATCAGTGGTGAACTGTTCACTGATCGGATGGCAACTGGCAGGACGTGTAAGTCTTCTGCTTCACTAAGAACATTGTAGCTAATGCTAGTTTTGTCTGCACTGGCCTTGTAGCAAATCATTGTAAGAGACAAAATTATTTGGATTTCAGGCAAAATGAGATTAAGAGCGCAATACTGTTTCAGGAATACCCATTGCTGACTCTCTGGCAACAGTTAATCTGTCAGCCAAAAGCAGCATTTCTTGTGAGCAGGCAGCAGTCATGCCTGGACCTTGCAGTGGTTGGACCTTATACTTGAGTGAGTCTGTTGCAAAAACGTTGCATACTACTGCGCTTCTGACCAACTTTGTTGTCTTGAATTCAGCTCAGCATACTACATAAAATGAGTTATTATGGGGAAGTGTGCATGTAGTCAAATTATTAACAGTTTTTAAAGTAATTTTGCAAGGTCTGGTCTTATTCCTCTTTCCAGACACAAATCTACAAACCAGAAAAGATTAGGTCTCAGCTTTCTTTACTATAAACAGCATGGATTAACAAAGGCATGTGGCAGCCTGGATAGAGCTGAGTTATGATGTTTTTATCTTCTTTCAGAAGTAATAATTTTCTTTCAGGTATCTCTTGTATGAGTTCTGAACCTGAAAAATCCCACATAATTCTCCCACAGCATTAGTAGCTCTAGAGGTGTGTCATGTTCTCCATACCAACCTAGCCCAGGCAGAAGTTAGATGGTAAAAAATGTCTAACTCCGTGAAGAGTGCGTACATAAATTTTCAGTGGACTCTGAGCCAAAAGGTAGAATATGTGTGTGCAAGAGAGCAGAGTATTTATTTTAGAACATATTTTTTGTCTACCACTAAATATCTCATGTGAAAGGCACATCCTTGACATGCATAGCTGATACCCCATTCTCAGTGCAAGCTGGAAGAGCCCTGGAAAAGTCTTTCATGTCCAGTAGGTACAAAGCTGGACTGGTTTATATGCATGTCTGTTTTGTTTGTTTAGCCTACCATTAAAGCCCTTCAAGATTACTGTTTCAATCTAAAAGGAGAACTTCAGACCCTCACTCAATGCCCAGGTTTGTGACCTAGACCCGGTGCCCTCAAAATGGGAGATTAGAAGTCCTATTCCAAGGATGCTGGTCATATGCAATTCCTTCCTCTACCATATACACCACGAGCTTTGAAAACAGTCAGTTCAGCAGAAGCTCTGTGGCGTAAAGATAAATTTGCAAATCCAGACTGTTGGGTCTACAGATGCTGAAGGGATTAGACTCTTAGGGTCCCTCTAACTCAGAGAGCCAGGTGCCCAAGAACATAATACACATTGCTGTGTGTTGAGAGGGTGCTTACAGCAGCAGAACCTGCCAAGGAATGTTGTGGTAAGAAACAGGGACATCTCAGAGACTGAAACTTCATGCCATACAGGTGTAATGATGTCCAGCCAGCCTTACATGGCTGAACTTTATCTGTTATGATGTAAATTTATCTGTACTTCCTAACAATACATTGTGTGCTTTTATCCACTGGCTCAGAAATTGAAGCGCATTTCCCATATTCACTGGCATATGGTAGTTCTATGTTTGATACCCACCTATGCCAATGGGAAGTGAAACTGGTGAGTGTTTTGTGATGGTGGTGGAGAGGTTTCAATCCTGTTGTAGGTACTGAGCAATTAAATGTTAACTAAGCTAGATAAAACATGAGAACATGATTCTAGCCATGTAGTTTATAGTTAATACTTACGGATGGTCTCAGGGCTCCGACGCTGATCTGTGAGTATCTTAATACTAAGCTACAGGTATCCTGTCCTAAGGGTCTGCATCTGTCTTCTAGTCTCTGCTTAGTCTGGCCAATATTTAATTATTCCATGAAAATCAGAAAAGCTTCAGTGGTCCAAAGTGACCTGCAGGTGTAGGGTGAGAAGGTTGAGCATGTAAATTCAGGACCCTTGAAGTGCAAGACAGGATGGAGTGGGTGCTGTAATGGACCTCTGTCTTAACCTCTGTGCCTTACACAGCTGGGAGGAATTAGGGCATACAAGGTGGAAAAAGCCATCAAACCTTGCATTTCTGCTGCTGATACCAGAATTTGGCCAACAGTGATTGAAGTTTTAACATTAGCTGTGAAAAATTGATTGACAGTTTCTAAATGGACTTAAGTGCAGGAAACAACAGGGAAACTGATTGAAAAATGCAAGATGCATCTGAGAAGTGTACAGGGGGGATTTTGCGTGCCCTAAGAGGGGTTCCCCATTTCGGATGTCAGAAACCAGCAGGAACAAAAAGTGAGTGGTTTGTGTGGGGAAGAGTAAAAAATGAAGAGTAATAAAATGAAAACCAGCATTTGCAACAAGTTAACTCACATTGCTCTAGCTGCCCCAAGTACTTCTACAATAGCTGTGCTGTGAGACGTGTTTTGCCAGTACAGTTCCATCTCACCAGAAATATCCCTGTTCAGAATTCCTTTTTCTCTCTCTGTTTCTCCAGTTCCCCAGAAAGTTTTGGAGCTGCGGGCGGGTGCTGGCGGCTGGCTGCGGTCTCTGCAAGTGACCTGGGTGCCCCCTATGGGAGACTGGGAGAGGTACCACCTGCTCCTGTGGAACCGCTCGGCCCTGGTGCTCAACGCCACCCTCGAGAAGGACACCACCGGGTACCTCATCCGTGATGTGGGCCTCATCCCAGGGAGGGAGTACGGCGTGGAAGTCATTGTGGAGAGTGGCAATTTGCAGAGCAAGACGAGTTGCATGGGGAGAACAGGTCAGCATGCTCAGGCAGGCACTGAGAGTGCAGAGCATTTGGCTGTGCTCTGTGAACAATGAAAGAGTACTTGGGAATCCACACATGAATTTCACTATTACTACAGTAAAAGGGAGCTCCCTTGTAAACCACAGCAATAATTTTAGTAGTTCTGTGAAAACTTTCAGGATTATCTTTGTGGTAAATGCTCTGTTAGTGAAGGTTTTGGGAGGTATATCACAATTCTGTCACGACTGAGGTGTTACATTACATGTTCATTTTACTGCTGTATTTTGTAGCTGATTGTAAGGCACCCTATAAAGTACTTAAAGAAAGCAATATAGGCCTTCCTGTATTTTTCATCAGTATGTTTTCTTGCCAGTCTGTGTAAAGAATATTTACTGTGTTAACTAAAACTGGCTAAGGTGTATGTTAGTATGGCTGTTCTATAACATCACAGTTCTTGTTCTTGTGTTCTGTAAAGAAAATGGGTTAGTCTGTTCAAGTCTGTGTTTCCAAAGGAAGTCCATATACACTGCAGGGATGTGAGTGGAATGCTTTTCCATTGTGTTAGTCAAAGCTCCATCTGATTTGCTTCAAATTTAAAAAATGATTACTATATAATTTTTAGAATTTCTGCTCAGTGAATACGGAATAAGTGCAATTCAGAGGAAGAGAAGACTTGGAGTAGGAATAACAGGCAAGGCTCAAATCGAAGCCTTAATCTCACTGACAAATGTGTGATAGGACAGGGCCATTCTATTTTATCCTCACCCTTCCTGGGGCCCACCTTTTCTGCTATACCCTTACCTGACATTTGCTGAGGACTTAATTTTGTTAATTTTGCACAACAGCAAGACTGTCTGCAAACAGTAGAAGCTACAGAACTGAAGCTTTCTCTGACTTCTAGCAAACTTGATCAGAGCAAGATACATTCTTCCTTACTTTGACATATGTTGCAAGTCATTTTAAGTTTATGGTGTTACTTTTAATTGACTCAGCTAAGCAATTAATACTTGGATCCAATGATTTTAGAGGTCTTTTCCAACCCAAGTGATTCTATGATTAGAACATGGTCCATTAAATAATATCCAGTAGTGGGGGTATCATGACTGTGCTTGACCCACAGTCAGGTGCATAATGTGTCTTTTATGAAGCATAGGTTTTAGGCCCTGTTGTGACTCAATCTTCTCTTGTATTGACCCACAGTCTTGGAAAGTGAGTTGTATTTCAATGTTATAGGGACAAAGTCAGAGCAGGGACTACATTAAGCAGGAGATGCCTGATGTTTATGCAGGCACACACACACATGAACACACACAAAAATTCTCTGATCAAATTGTTTCTTTTATGCTACTCTAAGTTTGAAGTGTCTCCCAGCTTGACTGTGGTGTAAACCAATGCAAAATCAATGTCACTCTGATCCTTGTTTGCATCCTTGTTTGTTAGAACTAAATTGGTGTAGGTCTGTTTTATGGTACAAATGTCTTCTATCCCTGTTCAGCACCTGGAGCTCAAGAGGAAAGTTTGCTGATTTTCCTGCATTTCCATTTGCATTAAAATATATATCCTGACATAAGCTTAAACCTAAGCATTACATAGTGCATTGCTGAAGTCTGCTGCTAGCAGTCCTTTACTGAAAAAGGGGCACAAATACTAGATTTATAAGAATGGCTTCTCAGAGAAAGGTAAAGGATCTCCTCTTGATTGCAGATACTCTGTTGCTGTCACATTTCTGTCTTACAGAGCAGATTTCTTACAGCAGCCTGAAATATGGCATGTGTCACTACTCAGTCCTGTTCTTGTTGTGATATTTGTGTACTTTTCCAGCTCCAGAGCCTGTTCTCCAGCTCCGTGTGAAGCATGCTAATGAATCTTCACTTAGTGTCATGTGGATGACCCCTGCTGCAGAATGGGACAGCTATGTGGTTTCCCTGGGAGACAGTGATCTTACTATTGTAAAAAAAGGACTTGCAAAAGAAGCTAAGGAATTCACTTTCACTGACTTGATACCTGGAAGGAAATATACAGCTACCGTCACTACCATTAGTGGGACTTTAAGCAACTGGACTTCAGTGGAAGGAAGAACAGGTATCATCTTGTCAAACTGTTTTAATCTTTACTTCTGTTAACCATTAACAATTTTTTTTTGCTTTGTAGTGAGTTGAATTAACTTGGTGTCTAAATCTCAAAAGTCTTGATCTTATGTTTGTTTACTCAGTAAAAAAGTTACATTTCTGAGTACAATTTC
The DNA here is from genome assembly GCF_008360975.1 of Lichenostomus cassidix. Taxonomy (NCBI): domain Eukaryota; kingdom Metazoa; phylum Chordata; class Aves; order Passeriformes; family Meliphagidae; genus Lichenostomus; species Lichenostomus cassidix. The sequence continues at coordinate 34,371,979 of NC_139480.1, read as the reverse complement.
TGACTGTCAGTTATCTTGCTCTATTTATTTAAGATTTTAGGGAAATAGATGTGTAATCCCTGGCAAAAAAGTTCTCTGATATGTTGTGTCACATCTAATCAATCTACATTAACACAAGATTCCATATAAGAAAAACAATTTTCACTGTGTATGTTCAGGAGGGTCACTTCCTTGATACAAAGCATTCATCATCTGGGAAAAACAGAAACATCACCACACAGGAAAATGTTACTTTAGGGGGAACATTCCAAGGCTGACAGACACAAAGCATATGTGACTTTGAAGATGTATTTTGAATATTTTTGCTCTTCTGATTCCAGAATATGTATTTGTTACTGAGGATGATGACTGTGTCACAAGGAAGGTCCCATTCTCACCCCCTGCAGGGTGCTAATTTTGTGCACATGTGCAACTTTTAAACCATTTGTGTTGCTTTACTCAGCTTGACATAAGGATTTTCCAGTGCAAGCAAAGTTTTAAAATGTAGCTCTGGCCTTGCACAGCACAGGGAAAACCTGCTAGTATATGAATCTAAGCATGCCTCGGGGTGATGGTGTTTAAATCAAAGCATGCCTAGGGTTGATGGTGGTCCTTACTTAAATTTTATAACTCCTTCCAAGGCCTGAGAAATTTAGCTTACACTTTCATTTTTCTGCTATGTTATTAGATAGCTGGAATTTCATTCCATCTGACTTGTGCCCCTTTAGGGCACCTAAATGGCCTTTATTCAGGCATAAAGGTCTCACTTCACCAGTATGAGGCAATGCTTGAAAACACATCAGGCACTGGTAGTGTGTCAACATTACATTGAAAGTGAGTTATAAATAACAAACATCAATTAACTTGAATGTAGTTTTTAATAAGCATTCCAAACCTCTGAATCTTCCTTGCAGCAGGACAGCTTATTAAGCTTGAAAAATGTTGCTGGAAGTATGACAGAAATTGGTCTTACTTGCATCCCAGATGGGTCAGCTTCCAGTGAAACCTGAGGTATCACTGAAAGTGCATTTAGTACAGAAATGTGGATCTTTAGTGTCTTGTTGTAGTTAACTATGTTATGAGAGCATTGTAAAACAGGAAGGATGTTTTGTTCTGTTTTTTATGAACTTTACTTTTTTTTCAGCTATGTGCCTAATTTTCTAGCTTTCATTAATCATTGCTAAACCTGTACCATGTGTGCAGAAAGGTTGATACAAAACAAGAGCCAAAGAGTGCAATCACATTTTATAAAATTAGAGTCTTCTTTATTTCAGTTGTGCTTGGTCATATAAACAGAAATCCTTAGAAGTAATTGTGTTTGCTTGCTTTACCAAATATTGTCAAATTAAATAAAGAAAGAGGATTTGGGGTAAAATCTGTGCTACGTATTACATTCCTTTGTCCTTTCTGGTCTGGCTAAGTTCATGAGCTTATGCTTAGATAAATGTTACGTTTGTTTAACAATTCATCTTTTGATGCTATAAAAGTTGGTATCTTGCAGATCTGCTGACGTAAGAACTAAAACCATAATCATCCATCTCAGTTATCCTCAAAATTAAAGGGTCTGACATAGTGTAGATGACTGTGCCTGAGATATTCTTCAAACAAGTTTGCCACTTATTAGGAATGAAAGATTGGGAATGGGAGAGGAAAGGGAAAATTAAAGACACAGACTATATTTGAAGTAGTCGTCAAAAAACCCTGAGTGATTTCCTAAATTGATGGCTTATATTTAATGGTATTTATAAAATGCCATCTCTTCCGGTTCCCTGATCTTGAATCATTTTCATCTGACTGAGAAAAGCTGTGCTAAAGGCTGAAAGACCTTTCTGTGCCTTAGTTAGTTTCCTGTAGACCACATCCCAACAGATAGGAAGCAGTCCACAGTTAGAGTATTTTTAGTCCTGTTGAGTCTGGCTGCAAATTGGAATGTGTTTTTGATGCACTTCCTCACTGTGACTAACCTTGGGTTCTTCAGGGAATTCTGTTGTGTTTTATCTTGTTTCTCCTCAGTAACATTATCACAATTTTCTCTTCAGTGCCAGCCCAAGTGACTGGTCTGACCGTGGCAAGTCAGGGGTCAACCAACAGCTTGTTCACCAACTGGACAAGAGCGCTGGGAGATATAGACTCATACCAAGTGCTACTGATTCATGAGAATGTTGTCATTAAAAATGAAACTGTTCCCAGTGAAACCAACAGATACCACTTCTATCCTTTGAAACCTGGAGGACTCTATTCAGTTGTTGTCACCACTGTCAGCGGGGGGATATCTTCAAGGCAAACGATTGCAGAGGAAAGGACAGGTAAAAAGGAAAACACTCCAGCATGCCTTTTTTTAGTTCTTAAAAGCTGAATTTATTAAAGAGAATGTAAGACGCTGCTCTGAAGGTTCAGAGATATAGGAGTGGCATCCATATAATTCTGTATGTGCACACTGTCTGTCCAGCCTTGTGTAAATGTAGCTTCGGAGAGCTAACTGCTCTGACTACAGTGAGAATTCTGTATAGCATGATCACTCTGTAATGAACACAAAAATATGCCCTGAGAGTAATGAACAACTGTGCTGGGTGAATCACTCCTTGGAAAGGACTTTCTTGTTTCATTGACTATGTGGTGGCATAGGATGATTGCTCCTTACTTACATGTGCCAAGTACCTGCTTAAAAGTGTTAGGATGAATTCGTGTCTCAGTTTCTCCCATTCTTTTTCTCTAATCCAACATCAAAGAATGTCCACCAGGACTAATTACTTATAATGAGGTCCTTCTGTACTGCTTGGAACAGGACTTCCTGTTGCATCAAATACTTTTGGGTTAAAGAGTCATGAAATGTAATACCAGTTCTTTGGGTATAGAGGAAAAAATTGGCAACACAGTGCAGTTTCACCCTTTATGTGAATTTGGCAAAGGCTGGGCATTCTGCAGTTTTCTCCAGTGTCCTCCTTGAAAACAACTATTTTCAGGTGAAAAGACAAAAACAAACCTAAAAAATTGGAGAAGAATAATAGTAAAAGACTTAAAGTAGATAAACATATTTTGTAAAATCTGGGGTGGTTTGACTCTGACAGCTGATGGCCAGCCCTTCTGCTGAGATAAGTCAGTTCAGTGCAGCAGCGTCCAGTGAAAATGTGGAAGTTCATTATGTCTAAGCTCTGCCCCTGCAATAACTCTGAGAGTTTTGTACCTGAGTGATGATAGTTCTGGCAATGCAGAGCCTCTGAGCTCACCTTGGTGGCTTGAAAAACAAGTGGCATTCATGTTTTGTCCACTAGGCGTCACAGAGCCCACTGGAAATGAAACTTGCAGCTGTGGGACTCGGCGTCTTACCAGCATCATCAGTTATTGCTGCTACTGAGGAATGGCAATTTGAGAGGGTAACTCAGCTTCTGAGATTTTAGAAGTGCTGGGATCGGCCACCAAAGACAATTTGCTTCTCTGTATTTAAAAAAGCAGATGAACTTTTCTGAGAGGGAGTCAGTGCAGAACTTCTCAGGAGTTCTGCTTCCCAGACTGCTTATTTTGCAGGGGATGGCATTCCAGGGATTCTCACAACAATAATAATTGGCTATTTAAAGCTTTGTTTGTCTTTTCCTCTTTGTTGCACAGTTCCTTCCAGCGTGACTGGAGTAACAGTGAATAACTCAGGTCGCAGTGACTACCTCAGTGTTTCTTGGCTGCCAGCTTCTGGAGATGTAGACAGTTACTTGGTAACACTCTCTCATGATGACAAGATTGTTCAGACTCTCACCATTTCCAAATCGTTCAGTGAATGCTCCTTCAGCAGCCTTACTCCTGGGACGCTTTACAATGTGATGATAACCACAAAGAGTGGAAAGTATGAAAATTACTCCCTCAGCCAGGAACGAACAGGTAAAGAGAGGCTCTGAACCGTCACTGGAGGCATTTTGTATAGCCATTAGCAATGATTTATCAATATCTGACCAAACTGGGATGGACAAACAGGGGTTGGAGGATCAAACCATAAAATTACAGCTTTATGGACTTAGTTTTATTCTTATGCCCCTCTTGCTGTTTTATGTCACGCAAAAATAGTTTGGCATAAATAAAAGTCATGTCAGTCCTTATGAGTGAGCAGAAATAATATATCAGTTTTGACTCAAATGTGTTTTTCTGCCCTTAAAGCCTCCACTTGGCTCTTCAAGTATATCCTGCAGAGCATCTCCTCAGAAAGTTACTCAAGCACTGAAAGAACTGGATAGGATGGGCTAATTACTAAAATGTTAAAGTAAGGTGTCACAATAATGAGTAACACCCATATCAGTTGGGTTTGGTAATGTAACACACATGTCTGGTTTTGGTCATGCAATGTTCAAGAATAGTATAACATGAATAGAGAGATCTCAGAAAAGCATGGCAGTAATGACTGAGACCCTTTTAAAGCTTTCTCAAAAATTGAAAAGACTGACTTTACACTTGGTAAACCAGTAGAATAAAAGAAAGATAAGGGGTGCTAAAATGACAGAGTATCAAGTTAGTGCAATTTTAGTCTTCTCATTATGTAAATGAAAATCCAAGGACCAGCCATGTAAAGGAGGAGAACCAAATTCTGGATCAGTGTTTGCCTGTGGAACTCACTACTCTAACAAAAACTGAGCAAGTTCCACAAGACCAAAAATTGGAAAGGCAAACCATTGTATTGTCATAAGATGTAAAGCAGCCTGGAAACTGCAGTTACTATTTTATTGCTTAAATCCACATTGTTGTCTTTTTGCAACTTCCTCACAAAACTCTGGTAATTACCACAACTATAGCTCTCTACTGTGTCACAACTATAGTTTCTACTGTGACACGTGTTACTTCAGAAAGTTATTGTTTTCTTACTGCTTTCTGAATCTTTAACTGCGGGTTGTTTTTTTCTTTCAGTCCCTTCAAGTGTTCAGGGACTTACTGTCAGCAATTCAGCTAGAAGTGACTACTTGAAGGTGTCCTGGTTGCATGCATCTGGATATTTTGATAATTATGAAGTGATCATCAGGAACAACAATGATTTCATCCAAACAAAGAGTGTCCCAAAGAACGAAAATGAATGTGTGTTCACTAATCTGGTCCCAGGGAGGCAGTACAGTGTCACGGTCAGCACAAGGAGTGGGAAATACGAGACTAGTGAAAGGGTTTATGGCAGAACAAGTAAGTAAACACCCTGGAAATGTTCTGAGACACCCCAGGGTTTTTTTATTTACCATACCCAGGAACAAAAATTTCATATGATTTTAACATAGAATGTTGGTGGTCACTCTTTGAATGTGTATGATTCCAAATACAAAAAGCAGTATTTAGTTTTCTGACCAGTGTTTAAGTTACAAACAAACAAAAAGTGAAAGGAGAGACCTTTGTTGTTAAATTGGAAAGCAAATCTTTAAACATTGAAAACCAAAAAACAGTTTTACAGTTTCCCACATTAGCTTAGTATTTATAATTAAATTATTCCAGAATGTACAAAACAGTTTTTTCTGGTCATGGAAATGTACAAGGAAGAAGATATACTAGACCTCACTCCCTCACTCTATTCAAACTACCCCAAGAACTGGAATTGGAGAACATGGGGCAGGAGTGGTAAATTGGCTAGTTGGGAGCCAGCAGAGATCTGGATGCACTCTGCCTGTCTTCACTTAGTACTGAATATGAGTTAAGGAGACATGCTGAGAAACTGGATGTAACAATACAGATGTGGCACTGGGCAAAAATAACTCACCTGTGTCTGGCATGAGTTGGAAACTGCATTGTGGTGCTGCATCACACAGATGGATTGCCTTGGCTCTGCACTAGCTCAGGCCTCTTTGCACCGTATTTGCTGTACATGCAGATCTTGCTCAGGTTTTTTGGGCTAGGTAAACTACCTGCAGGCTCCATAAGTATTTATTTATTATTTATATGCTGATAGATTGTGGCCCTCTGTTCTGAAATGGCGCTTTCCAGTGTTAGATGGGGTGCAAACCACCCAAATAAGTGCAATCTACTGCTTTTCCTGGGAATTGAATGAAAATTGTGTCTCAGAAGCATGGCTTCAGAGCTGTTAGCTTTTTGCTGTGATCTGTTAGTAAGTACTGAGAAATTTCCTGTCTTTCTTCTCACCTCTTCAGTGCCAGAGTCAGTGAAGGAACTAACTCTTAGTAACAGGAGCACAGAAGATCTGCAGGTAACTTGGTCAAAGGCTGAGGGGGATGTTGATAAATATGAGATTCAACTCCTCTTCAATGATATGAAGATCTTCCCACCCATTTTCCTTGGGAACACCATTGAGGAGTATTGGTTCACAGCTCTGACTCCAGGACGCCTATACAAAATTCTTGTCTTGACCATCAGTGGAGATGCACAACGTGCTACTTTCATAGAAGGCCTGACAAGTAAGAAATAATGTGGTATTTAAAGTGTGCTGAGGCTTCTCTAGAATGAAGCACTGAAAATCAAGGCTGAGCCATGATTTTATTCAAGCTCCTGTAGCACTGGCTCAAAGACAGCAGATCTCATTGAAAATTACACTAGTACTTCATCCAGTCTGACCTGTGCTTCATAAACAAATGTCACAGTTAGCAATATTTCATTGTTGGCATAGAATATGTTGGCATAGAATAAATCTGATTTGTTGCATGGGAATCGTATTGAGATGTTAGCACCTGGGTTTCTGTTATTCCCATGCATGCCAGATGTTTGCTTAGTGTGTCTAGCTAAATCACTTCCTGTTTATGCCTCTATTTAGCTATCTGAAGTGAATGATTGAGATAATAACTGCAAAATGGCTAACTAACTGAGGATACCTAAAGAGCTTGGATTTTTGAGGTGTTTTTAAAGCATCAGTTGGACAAGAGGAAGGTTACACATAGAATTGCTTTTCTAAAATGGCATAATTCCACAGAAATGTTTACAGCTTTACTTGTGTTTACCCATGAGTGAAATTCCTTGTACCTGTAAATGATCTTTGTCTGTTGAATCATTTGCTGTGGCCATAAAAAAGGTAGAAATTAGTTCCTGAGTCAAACAGGAAACTTGTGAGCAGGTGCCTTTTTTTCCCTGTTTTTTTCCAGTTCCAAGCAAGGTCAGAAACATTCATGTGTCACCCAATGGCATGACAAACAGCCTGAAAGTGAGCTGGACCCCTGGAGGTGGAGATGTTGATTCCTACACAGTGACTATATTTCAGCAAAACCATCAGCTTGATTCCCAGAGTGTCTCCAAACACGTCTCGGAGCACATGTTTCACAAGTTGGAAGCTGGGGAGCAGTACCGGGTGGTGGTGCAATCTAACAGTGGCACCTTGCACAACAGCTTAGCAGCTTTTGGGAGAACAAGTATGTTTCTCTTGAGACAACAAAAAAGTTGCATTATGTCTTCCCAGAGACTGACCCTTGTTTAATAATGTTTATGAATGTACCATAGGGCATGGGGACATTCAAATTCATGGGAAGTTTTTATCTCAAAGAGCATGAGTCATGATGTAGGCATGGCTCTGTAAATACCAGTGCCATATCAGTGGCTTTACTTGGGTGAATGTGCATGGAATTCTAGTCCAGCTTAGTGTGTTCCTTCATAGGATGAATGCATTTTCATCCCGCTCATTTCCTGTGCCTGTACCCGTTTGACACATACATCTACTCCATGTAGTCAAGTATTGTGTTCTGGCAAAGCCCATTGCATGGTCAAGGCTTGTTAGACAACATATTGCCCCAGTGTCCTGGGTGTCAGAACATACAAAACAGTGCAATACCTTGGCTTTAATCTATCTTCTCTAACACCTGCATTTGTTATCTGTGGCCTTGACTTTTGTGCAGCAGCTCCTGGCTAACATTCTCTATTCTGGGCCACTATTTTGCGCCAATTTGCCACTGCTTTATTTCTTATACTCCCATCTTAACTGTTTCAGTCAGTTCATTTCACTCTCCTCCATCTTTTCATGATAGTCTATATATATCTGTTGCTTCTCCATTCCCAGTTCAGACATCCATGATGCTCTGTAACTTCGTCTGTTTGTATTTATGTCTAGGAATTACTTGTTTGCATAAACATATGTACACACATTTTTTTCCCTCAAGTGACCTGAAAATGTATAAAGTTACGTTGTGTTTATTACTTTATTCACATTTGTGTATTGAATGGTCTGTATTTCACCTGGTAATGTCCTGCCTTTAATTGTTGCTTCCAGTTCCAGCCTCTGTCCAGGAGTTACTAGCCCATCATGCTTACAGCAGTCATTCCTTGTTAGTAACCTGGCAGAAGGCTCCTGGTGTAGCCGAAAGATACGATATTCTGCTCTTGAACGAGCAAGGAATCCTCCTGAGTAACAAATCAGAGCCAGCTACTGCCAAACAGCACAAATTTGAAGACTTACTAGCTGGCAAGAAGTATAAAATACAAGTTTTGACAGTCAGTGGTGGGCTCTTCAGTAAGCGTGCAGAAACTGTTGGCCGAACAGGTAATTAGAACATCTTGGTTTATTTATACTTCCCTCTGTCAGATATCATTAAATACATGGACCTTCTGTATATCTTGGTTCTGCAAAGATTCTGCTAAGGTGCAGACTCTTGATGTTTATGCATAATTTTTCCTGATACATGCTTGGTATGTGAATCTGAAATTTATTATCATAGTAGTGTGACCATGGTTCATAATAAGGATGTTAAACCAAAATGCTAAATGCTTTCCTCAGTCTGTCTTTTGTGGAAATACCTGAATGTTTTATTATCATCAAGTTTTTAATTCACAATCGCAAGGCTCTTAATGCAGGATTTGATGTGAATACACACTTCCAAACTCAAGGCCAAGTCTTGCTTGCAGTCTCTACTGATTTAAAGCTTCTTGTAGAAACTAATGGACAGTTCTCTATGAGCACAGCCTAGAGAATCTGGCCTTCTGGGACATAAAAATATTGTATTGGAGAGACTCAGTGGCATCTCATAAATGCTTTCCCCTTGTTTCTGACAGTTGCTGTTGACATTACTTAGCTACTTGTGGTTTAATTGAAATGAGTTACAGCCATAAGTTTATTAAAGGTTCAGCTTAGTGCCTAGACTCTGGTATTTACTTTTACCTTTATTCTTCTTTTCAGTTCCAGCAGCTGTTACAAATCTGAAAGTCACAGAGAACACCACTGACCGACTGTCCTTCAGCTGGACCACCTCTCAAGGGGAGCTTGATTCATATGACATCTTCCTGTACAATCCAGACAAATCCCTTCATGACAGGATTTCAGGAGAGCAGCATTTGCAGCAATGTTCATTCCAGAACCTGCGTCAAGGCAGGATGTATCGAATGGTGATTGTTACACACAGTGGAGACCTCACTAACGAGTCATCTATCTTTGGAAGAACAGGCAAGAACATCTATGAAAACTATCTGTCACCGGCGTGGTGCGCGTGGGGGACACCAGTGAGCTGGTCTGAGTCTGATGGTCATACTAGATTAGAGCAACTATGAGAAGTATGAAAATTGGCTATAATGTGTAAAAAGCACTATATATATAGAAAGTTCAATCCTAAATTATATAGTTATAAAGGAAAAATGAAGAGCTCTACATTAGTTCCCAGGAACTCATGTCAGAAGTAGGACATCCCAGTGTATGCTCCTTAAGCACGAAAATTACTGTCTCCCTTCCTAAAAGCAATACTGGCCTATGAGTGGAAAAGGAAAAAAGACAAAGCAAGTAGGGTTAATGGGGTAGACAATCTGCCAGGGAAAGAAAACTTGTTTCCCATGGGAAGCTCTGGCTGCAGCTCTGTGTTTGTTCAGCCACATGTGCGAAGCAGAGTTTTCTAAGCCGCTCTAGCAGCTCTGACATTCTGCGAAACCTTTCTTTATTCCCTTGAGGCACAGTATAGTAACCCATCTGTAAGACTATGTCTGCACAGTGGTGTGCTTTCTTGAGCTGCCTCAGAAATGGGTGTTTGCAAACACTGACTAGGAAAAAGGTGCTTGACACTTGCAAAACTGTCCATTATAAACATTCAACCTCTTTTGGTAACAGTGGCAGTTCAAAATAAGAAAGGAAACTACTGAGATATGCTTCCTGCTTTTTAGCCAGCTGTGGTGGCTGTCTGTTTTGAACATGACTGTCATTACAGGACAAGTATAAGATCAGCTTGATCTTTTTGCTTCTTCTCATACAAAGGATGTTCTACATAAAGTAATACTCCTTCTTTTTTCAGTACCAGCCCCAGTTGTTGGTCTCAAGGCATCCAACCGAAACATGACGGACAGTCTGTGGTTCACTTGGGGTGCAGCAGCAGGAGATGTTGACTTTTATGAGCTGAATCTTTATAACCCAAATGGGACACAGAAAGAAACCAAGCAAAGGAAAGACCTGGAAGAGTGGCATTTCCAGGGGCTCATTCCTGGCAGAAAGTACACTTTGGTTGTGGTGACTCACAGTGGTGACCTGACCAACACAGCTAACGCTGAAGGAAGAACAGGTATGGGATTTTTTTTAGTCCCATCTGTTTGAATCCATTAGTTTACAATTATGCAACAGACTTACTCTGAGGGAGGATTTATTATAAGAGTCATTGAAGGTGTAAAGATGAAGGATAGCTTTAAGTGCACTAAACGAATGGAATGTGAAAGAAAAACAGTCAGCGCTGTTTTTCTTTCAAAGGTTCAGGGATATGTTATGACTACGAGAATCACCATTATCAGCACAGGTGCAGTAGCTGGCTGTGTATATGAGACAATACTAACTACTTTATGATGCATGAAGAAAATAATGTATGTTTTATCTTACTTGTCTTGTGTAAAACTTTGTTAAGAATCTCTTTTGTCTCCTCTTCTCTTTTGCCCTCCTTTCTGCATAGCACCCAGCCCTCCTAACACTGTGTCGTTTACTGATGTTGCAAACACTTCTTTATCAATCACTTGGCTGGGGCCTCCAGACTGGACAGACTATGATGATTTTGAGTTGCAATGGCTTCCAAAGGACCCCCTCACAGTGTTCAATCCCTACAGCAGCAGCAAATCTAAAGTACGCATCATCTATGGCTTGCGACCAGGAAGACTCTATGAGTTCAGTGTCAGAACCGTCAGTGGTGACAGCTGGAAGACCTACAGTGAGTCACAGTCTGCAAGTGTGAGAACAAGTAAGTAGAAATTTCCATTTCACCCTAAGACTCACCTGAAGAAGACACAAAACTGTAAAATATTACCAATTCCTTATGCAATCTGTAATTTCCATTAATAAATTCATGAATGACAGTGATGAATGCAGGTAGATTCTAAGCCCTTGTAAGTGCAAGGCCAGCTGTTTAAAGACTGAAAATGGACATATGTTTACAATCTTCATGTCCAGAATCGAGCTGTTAGGTTGCAGAGCCTGAATCAATCAGTTTCAGGGGTAAAATAAGGCTGAATATCCAAACTTCTCTGAGGGTAATATATTGAAATAATCATAGTGTTTCTGAATGGTAAGAGAAGAAGGATGAATGAAACTGTGCTATACTAGATTTGAAACTGGAATCAGTGTTTCACTGCTCTGTGTTTCTGTCCATGACCGTGAATCTGTTTCATCTGTAGCTGTCTCTACCAACCTCAAATGTTGGTTTGACAAAATGACATGAAATTGTAAAAATAAATGAGTCATGGCAAATCCTCAGATCATTTGGGGTGGGATTCAGCTCTAAATTGGCATCTATGTTTAGTAAGCTATATAACTCTTTAGACTTAATTCAGCATAATAATTACAATTTCATTTTTCTACTTAAATGTAAATGCCTGCCATCTGAAAATGAAATCCTTTCTTTGTTACATGTCTTAGAATATAAATGGTGCTCCCATATGATATGGATGAAGCATACTTCTGTGGCATGTTTTAGTAATACATCACATGCTACTCAGGAAACACCAGATCACTAATGAGATGACAGTATCAGTATTGACTGATACTGGTGACCACATAGAGCTTCCAAATAAGTTGTAACAGCTTTCTAGAAATCCATTGTTTTGTGGTGTTGCTGTTCATGTTAAGACTTCATCACGAAGAAGTTTTTTACTTGTTTTCACAATTAATTGCTGGAGCTTCACAAACCTCATGGGGTGGATATGACTGGATCTGATTTCAGGTAGCTAAAATGAGTTGGACAGCCTTGCATAATACTCAGGCAGCACACATTTGCAGGATAGCTGGGAATTCTGACTCCCAGCTTCCTGCTCTGATCTGATGGTTGATGCAGAATCTAGGAGCTGTAGTGTGAGCAGACAGTGTAGGACACCTGTCCCTTTTCCCACCAAGCTTCAACTTCTCAACATTTCTCTAGAACCAGACAAGGTACAAAGTCTTCACTGTCGGCCCCAAACCTCTACTGCTATTGCGTGTTCCTGGACTCCTCCTGATTCTGACTTTGATGGATACAGCGTCGAGTGCAAGAAAATGGACACTCGTGAAGTGGAGTTTTCTAAAAGGATAGAAAAAGACAAATCTCTGCTTAATATCATGACCCTTGTTCCCCACAAGCGATACCTGGTGTCCGTCAAGGTGCATTCTGCAGACATGACGAGTGAAGTAGTTGAAGACAGCACCATCACAATGATCGATCGTAAGTGGAATTCAGAGTTGCCCTGAAGAGAGGCATTGAGCAGCAATAAGCATTTGCTTGTGTTGGTTAGACAGTAAAGGAGTTCTGAACTCCACAATTGCCAATGTGTGGAGTGGCAGCCACAGTAGACTGAACCTGTTCTTTGATCCCTGTTGTGACAGACACTGCAGGATTTTTACTATATTCCCTCTCATTACATTACCAGACCCAATTATTTGGTTCATTCATGAAATATAGTCTGAGAAAAATAAACAAATATCCTGTCCTTATCACACACCTTCAGTTCTCTTCGTGGTTGCTGCTTGGCTTTCTGTATCTGGCTGTTTCCCCTCACAGATGGTAGCCATCCTCAGCACAAATATGCATCAGTAAGGACAGTGGATTGTAGTACTACATTCTCTTTTTGCTTCCATAGACTCTTCTGAGGTGCTACCTGACCAAATCACCTGTAGGACTTTTACCTGAGGGAGGATCCAGATTTCCATAGCATACCCTTTGAAACAGCTTCTTCAGTTTCTCTACCCGTAGGCTGCTGAGCAGAGGGTAGCAGTCGCGTCTGCTGGTGCCTCTGCACTGCCAGGCATCACATCACTGCCATTGCTGACCCTAGGGCTGCCTCAGGTTTTGTACTGCCTCAGGATTCAGTGGCACAGCACAGTGCAGAGGTCTGAACTGCTCCAGGGCTAAACTTCTCAAAAATGACAGGATGGCCAAGAGGCCCATATTCAGGGATGCCTCTGTAGTGGCTTATTAAAAGCCATGTTTGTGTGAAATGCTAGATCATAAAAATTATGTTTTCTTTGGGAGCTGTTGAGCTAAGCTGGAGTTCAGTCACCAACCCAACTTCTCTTTTGCCCCTTAATTGACTTTTAATCTCCTTCTTCTATCACAAAGGATACTACAAATCCAGATGTAAGAACTTGTTATTTATGTCACAAGAAGTGAGGCTGAGTCTTGTTTGAAGGTTTGCTGATTAATGTTTATTTTTATTTGGTTTATGTTCATGTTTGTTTGTTGTCACTTACTTGTTTTGAACACTGCTGTTCTCCCAGACACTGGTTAACACTGGAGGCCCTACCTCAAGGGAACACAAAAAATGGCAGGCAGACTTTGTAGATACAAGAGGTTTAGCTAAACAGCATACAAATATGTGAAATTTTCGTTCTTTTGGCATTCTAAAAGCTTTTGAAATTTAGCCTGCTTAAATTTTTTATATGTTTCCCATACGTGCAATACAGTTTCAGTACTACAGATTTTTTAAAGATTCAGCAATGTAGATCCTTGAAATCCCCACTTCTGCTGCACATTCTTACCTGCATACTTCGTTTCCCAGTTACTTCTCCTGTGTCACTGTTCAAGGTATAATTTTGTATCATACAAAGAACATTTCATATGGAAATTCTGCAGTAGGTCTAGAAAATGGTGTTCTGTAGCTGAATGCTGTGTCTGGCTGACCCTGGCTGTTCCTCTGTCACAGGAAACAGAAATACAGGTGCTTAAAATAGGTAATTTCTGTAATGAGTGTGAGAAGTGGCCACCAAACACTTGGCTTAAACCTGTGTCATTTTTAGCTACAATTTCTGTTTTCATAAACTTAACACGACTCCAGTGCACTTCCATGTAGGCTTCTGCAGGAATTCCTACTGAGGAAGTGTCATGCTTATTATGGTAAACCCACTGCTGGCTTATTTAATCTTTTGGCAGTTTCTCTGTGGGAGGTGAACACACTTGATTGCAGAGAGAATAGAATCAGAGCCTTGGGTCCAGGCAACTGAGATTTATTACAAACTGCATTTTCGTTACTAGGTCTAGCTCACAGCAAGTACATAGGTGATGCTTTCTCTCTATTTCGTATTTATTTTCTATTTATTTAATTACTCAGGTCCTCCTCAGCCACCTCCAGATGTACGAGTGAACAAAAAAGAGGTGCTGATTACCAAATCTTCCATCAACTTTACTTTTAACTGCAGCTGGTTTAGTGATACTAATGGAGCTGTGAAGTACTTTACTGTGGTTGTGAGAGAGTCTGATGGTAAGTGTAATGATTTAATGCTATTCTCTCTATAGCCAATAAAATTTACATGGGAAAGTACATCCCTATCACTGCACAGCAAAGGGGTTTCTCCTCATCTAGTAGCTGAGTGTCATACAGGTTTTGGATCTATACTTCCTCTCTAGCCTGAGGATATAGGAACTCAGTCCTATCCTCAGAGAGTCTGTAGCAACTACAGACCTCAGACAGAAGCAGCAGTTAGTTTCTGTACTCCAGGTTACACTGTCATGTATGTTCAGACAATTTCCATAGTAGGAGACTTAGGTTGGTTGCCATTGGCAGTGAACACAAAAGAAGCTCCCTTACTGGTCACAGATCTCAAAAGGTAATTTAAATGTTAGGTGGGAACACTAGAAGGCAACTTTCTGGCAAGTTTCAGAAAGCCATGCTTAGAAGGCAGAGGTCTGCCAGGTGATGTTTGCTGACTGAAGAAAATGACTTTGCATGCAGCACTGTAAAACAGAAGAGAGTTTGTCCTTTTGGCATACATGTAAATATCCCTTTCTACAGCTTTCTATATATTGTTGAGATGTGTATCTGACAATTCAGATACATGTCTCAACAATTAATACCTCATTTTTAGAAGTGGCTTCATTTACTGGCATGCCAGGACATATTTTGTAACCCTTAGGGAAGTTTCTTAATCTCTCTGTCTATCAGACATTCGGAAAAAAAACAGGTAATATTTCCACTGTGTGCTTTGTCCTGTTTGTGCAGACTGTAAAGCTCTTTGAGAAAGGGACTGCTCATTGCCATGGCATTGCCTATCTGAGTCTTTTATCTAGTATTGTGAATTTACAGTCAGGGGATCCCTGTAATCTCCTACTGTAGTTTTTCTCTATATACAGTAGAGTTGTCAGTGTGTGGGGATTTTTACTTGCATTTTGAAATAGCTGGTAGTAGGATCCAGGAATCTGGATCACAAAAACACCCACCAGCAGCTCAGGAAAAAATGTCATATCATTGAATTCGACCCGTGCCTGCCTATTGCAGCAAAAGTTGCACTGAGGGCTTGTGAGGAAATCTGCCTAAAAAATAATAGACGGGTTGGTAGTAGAAACAAGATACCCTAACCACTGTAGCTTTGTATTCACAAGGTAGCCTCCAAGAAGTAGGAAAGTGGGAAAGAATATGTCTGTCAAGAGCTTGTGCCTAGAAACTTCATCACACTGTGGCATCTAAACCTTCTGTCTTTCTCTGCACATGATGTAGGTAGTGAAGGACCAAAGCCAGATGAGCAGCACCCATTACCTTCCTACCTGGAGTACAAACACAACGACTCTATACGCATCTACCAGACAAATTATTTTGCCAGTAGCTGTGCTGAAAACCCTGACAGTGACTATAAAAGCTTTGACATTAAGCTTGGAGGAGAAATGGAAAATCTGGGAGGAAAGTGTGATCCAGATCACCAGAAATTCTGCGATGGACCTCTAAAGCCTCGAACTGCATATAGGTTAGACTTATATTGGTAGTTGTGCTCTGTCACATTATTAGGCTTGGTGTCATCTGGGTGCCTGATGCACTTGAGCTTCTGTGATTAGTAACTGGGTTGTTACTAACATTTCTTCGTGTTTCACTGCAAATTTATAAAAGCTTTATCTGTCCCCCTGTTCCGTAGGTAGGAAGCAGTCCTTCACTAGCATGGAAATGATATGATTAATTATGAAAAAAACTCTGTGCAGTGAATAGGTTTATTTATTTACCTCAACTTGATGGGAAGCTCTCCTATTGCTGCTAAACATTTCTTTGGAAACACCAAAGACCATTGACTAAGTCAGAAGAGTACTTAGCAGAAGAAGGCAGGCATGCTTCACTCAGTCCGGCAGAACTACCCCACTTGTTCCTTTGGAACAAGCTAGAAAAACCTGGTGGTTATTCTATCTTCAGGCTCCTGAGCTCAGTCCAGGTTAGCTTTAGGGTGTAGAAGAGGGTGACTGCCAAGACCAGGCTCAGCAGTTACACTGGCTGTGAGACCAAATGTGAGCTCCACTGTGGCTCAGTCACACCCCTCCCCGTGGGCAAATACTGTCCCTAGAGATCTGCAAGCTGCTCACTGAAAAGGCACATGGACAGAAGGCACATACCAAGGAGTGCCCTTTGTGCCTCTCAGCTCTTCATCATCATTAAAGCAGTGCTACCCTACTGTAGTCTGCCCTCATTAGGGCACATTTACCAAAATTTCCAGCTGGAAAATACCCCCATTACCAGGAAAACCAAGAAGATATACCATTTATCCATTAGCACAGTCGTGCTCAGCCAAGTGAGGGGAAAATGTGTCCCCACTGAGAAGCATTTCTGAGTCCTCTTTCCTCTGCAGTTTGTGCTAGTCCTACCTTCAGACATGGTCAGGCTGTGTGGGCCAGCAGCCAGAGCCCCATCTGTTACCTCTGCCAGGCTACGTCAGAGCCCTCCATCTTTACTGGGGTCCCCAGTATTTAACTCAGGGATCATTATTATTAATTAAGTAGAATAATGATTAACTCACATTTCTGTATTAAGAATTATCTGTGGTCAGTGGAAAGGCTTTAGTTGTCTCAAAGGGGCAAATTAATTTTTACTTTTCTGCTATTGGTTCTGAACATCAGATGAGCCATTTTTTTACTGGTTTTTTTTAGGATCAGCATACGAGCTTTTACCCAGCTTTTCAGTGAAGACCCAAAGGAGCTTCCTAAACCACTTTTTGCAGACACCTTCTTCTCTTTACCGATCACTACAGAGGCAGGTTAGTTTCAGGCTTTTATCAGTGACTGTGCCATGTGATAATATATTGGGCCTAAGAATACTCTGGTATCTAGAATTATTTTTAAGGAGTGGAATAAAGCTTGCTGTGCATGTCCTGAGGGCTGCTCTGAGATGAGGCTGGAGCCATGGCTTATCTACCCTTAGTAGAAAATTCAGAGGACTCCTTGACAGAGCTGCTGAAAGTATAGAAAAGGAAAAATGCTTAGTGAGGCTATCACCAAGAAAGCTTCTAACTGCAAGAGAACCACTTCCATATAATGGAGTTGTGCTTTCTTTTACTGTGATTGGGAGTGAAAAATTTTGTTTAATGTTTTGAAAAAATGAGGCCAGGTTTTATCTAAGTGTTTTAATCCCTTACATTTCCTTGTATTTAGCCATTTTCTTCAGCTGATAATAACAGCTCCCCTGAAAATTAGTGATTCTCTGATTCTTCTGATCTTTTCCTCAAGATACATAAATACACTGTTTTGTTTCTAGAGCCTCTCTTTGGAGTTATTGAAGGTGTGAGTGCTGGCTTGTTTCTGATTGTGATGTTGGTGGCTGTTACTGCTTTATTTGTCTGCAGACAAAAAGTTGGGTAAGCTGACTCCCTTATCAGTCTCTGTTACTGAAGTCAAGTCAAATTATATTCATTTAAGCAATACAATTGATAAAGCATAACTAAAAATTGGATGCATGGACTGAACTATTCAGGAGATAAAATCTGTGTCCCCCAACGTCTGTACACACTAAGTATACAACTAATGACTTACATATTAAGAAATCTATATATACTTACTTCAAATGCTGTCAGAATTATGTCATAGAGGATCCTTGTGACTTTTAGTTTGCAACAGGAGTCTGAATATTTCTGAAAAAATGACTTTTGTCTTTTGGGGAAAAGTGTCTTTTGTCAAAAAATGAAGTGTTTCAAATTAATTGCATCTGCATTGTAGATGGGAAGCTTTTGAAACTGTTCATTCAGACTTTATCATTTCAATTCAAAAATACTGAGATTTGGCATTACCTCAGTGTCTAAAAGATTAGTTCAAACTTTGCTTCTCATGGTTTTGTCAATTACAGTTGTATATTTCACATTACAGATGAATCTTAAATAGTGAACTTTTATATTTTTAAAGAGTTAAATACTGTATCTCAGCTTTGAAAAATCTTTATCCATTTAAACCATTTTGTATGACAGAGAGATATGAAATTCTTTGTCATTTCTGAAATTAGGAAAAAACCTCAACATTTCCCTTACATGGGAAAAACTCCAAGTCTGAAATTCAGCTATTTTACTGATACAAAATAAAGTCGATATTTTTTTGAATTTGCTTTTTGTATGTCAGAATTTCAAATTGAAAAAAAAAATGCTTTCTAACTAATCATAGCTTTTAGCCAAAATGGATTAACTTCATTACAGAATGTGATTTCTTGTTTTAAGTTGTGTACCCAGCAGGATGGCAGTAATACTGGTATGGTTTTTTCCCGTCAGACATAAAGAGGAAGTTCCCTAAGGGAGGTGTCTTGAAGGAGGAGATTGCAGCAAAATGGAGGAGATTCCACACTAGCTGTGTGGAATAAGTACCACTTCCATGGCTTTCCCAAAGCCTGCTGTGGTTCTGCCACTTACTCCTGCCATGAGCCTGGGCATCTGCTACAGGTCTGGTCTGCAGAGTGGTTGTGCTAGGAGCTTTTACAGCTCTGAAAATCTACCTACATGTTCCTCTCTGCATGTAGAGAATCAATGGATTTAGGACCCATCTTAGCATAGGACACCCTCCTTAATGGTGGATCGGGCTGTGAGTGTTTCAGAACAAGAAAAATGTCTTACTACCTGTGCCAGGCATACACTCCACATCACGATTGCCAAGCTAAAATACAAGAAAACTCTGTGCCCCAGCTAAGAGCAATGCCACAGGATCAGAAACAAAAATCAAAACATACTTTCTTAAATTTCTTTTCTCCAATTGTAAGTTACGTCATTGCCAACTCTTACCAGTTTCAGAACCTAATGGTATAACAGAATGCCTTCCTTTTTGTTCCAGCAATGGCCATGAGAGACCTACAGCAAGGCTGAGCATTCGCAGAGACAGGCCACTGTCAGTCCATCTGAACTTGGGGCAAAAAGGGTAATGTCAAAAGTCTGATTTTCTAACATGCCATTATGGTTGAACAGCCCCATCTGATTACTTACTGATGACATGTTTCTTTTTCTTTTGAAATAATTCCCAGGTACCGGAAAACTTCCAGGTAAAAGAAAAAGTTAATACCTAAAAAACTTCTTGGTAACCAACTGGATAAATTATGACATGATTCATCCTGTAATTTTCTTCCTCCTGTTGAATATTTTAGTCCAATCAAAGTCAGTCACTTTGAAGCACACTTCACCAAACTTCAAGCGGACTCCAACTACCTTCTGTCCAAGGAGTATGAGGTGGGATCCTAACCTAGGCAAAGGACTTGCTTTATGAAGGGGCGGGCTGGCTGAATCAACAGGTTAATATATTAGAAAGCTCTGCATTTGTATGTCTTACTCACATAAATCCAAATAAGGTGGAACATTTTAGTTGATCTCCACTTGTCCATGTGCAGAAATGAGCTCTTTATTTGGCATCTTCTGGTTGGCAGCCTATGCCTGATAGTTATTTGGCTGAGATCAGGAGCATTTGTTTGCATGGCACATCTGTGTGATAAAGTATGGAAACTACCTGCCAGCCATGTGCTTGCTTCAAAACAGTACGATTAGCTATGTAATTTCAGTTTGTTTAAAAGAAAAACAAACTCTGTTCTCTGTCCATGGCCTTTAAGAGCTGATGAGAAATTTCCCTTTGTGTTGTCTTGTCTTGTAATTATTTTCACCTCACATTTTATTCCTATTCCTTTTTTGCAGGACTTGAAAGATGTGGGTCGAAACCAGACATGTGACATAGCACTTCTGCCAGAGAACAGAGGGAAAAATCGATACAATAATATATTGCCCTGTGAGTTTTAGCTTTGATTTTGTAATATTGCATCACACCAGCTATTTTTCACTTTTTTCAGCAAGCCTAGTGGAAAAGAGAGTGCAGCCAATCCCTTCCCTCCTTCCTGTCTGAGATGAAATATCTCTGCCAGCTCAGGTTCTTGTGCTTGGAGGCAGATGATGCATGGCCCTGAATGGCTTCACACAGACCAGTAATTTGATTTCACACTAGAGGTGTAATGGCTAGCATTCAGTCCAGGGAGAAAAAGCTCCAACTATTAGGGGCATTCAGTCCCTGCTGGTAACAAGGATAGCAGAAATAACAGTAGGGTTGTTTACATATGGAGTATCATCCATTCAGCACTCTTTAACAGCCTTGCCAGATCTTTGTTCTTCAGAGTACACAGCAAACCTACTGTACAATGTGGAGCTAATGTGATTCTGCATGGTAAGACACATGTGTGAAGTTAACCCTGTTCTTCTCAGGCAAGACCTGTCTGTCATGGAGAGGTTCCTCCTTTAATCTCCCACCTGTCATTTTGGAGATAAAACACTGAGGAGGAGCACGACATAACTCACTGCTCCATATCCCCACTAATGGATGTGGCGTGTGCTTGCTGCACAGCCTCTCCTGTGTCCTGCCTGCCCATGCCAACAATGACACCTGGCTGAGATCTAACATGGCATTATCTCACAAATCAGTGTCCTGGCAGCTCAGGTACTCTGCTGTACAGAGGGCCCTTTACCTGTAGTGATGTTTGGCCTGCTCATCATTAGCTGAGAATATCACTGAGTGCAACTGTTCTTTCAAGGACAGCACTGGGTGCTGCTTTCCAGTACAGCACACTGCTGTTAGGATCAAAGGTGGATGCTATTTTGGCCCTTTTGTTGCCATAACAAATCCTATGGCTCAGCAGAGGAAATTTGGTATATTTACTACTTCCTTCATACCCATCTATCTCCTAGTCTCTGGAACACTCCACAGCACTCATGGATGAAAGAGGCAGTAAAACCAGCAGTTATTCCTTATAAATTAGCTCTTCATATAAAATCTTGTAATGGTGTTGGCAGTCCTTTCACAAATGCATTTCTGTAAGTGTGAGAGGGACAGAAAATCAAGACCTAGCCCTAAGCCTCTCGTAATCAATTTCTTGCTAGATGATGCATCGAGAGTGAAGCTTTCCAATGTGGATGATGACCCTTGCTCAGACTACATTAATGCCAGCTACATACCGGTAAGTGACTCAAGGGTGGTGTTTTACAGTCCTCTTTCCAGTCATAATTTTTCCTTCATCTAAAACTGAATATAAAGCTGGATGGTTAATGTTCCCTTCCCCCTTCTTTGATTCACTTGAGCTAAAAAATCTGAGAACTCATTTTGTGAGTGTGCTGAAAGACCGTGTCTGACTGCCATTAAGTTAACTGTGACTGATTTACCCAGCACTTAAGGACACTTCCTTGCATTGCTATAGTTATGTAAGATAGCAAGTGTAATTGGCCAAGGACATATTTTTAAAGGTCGCTGATTTCATACAGTGTCCACAACAACTGTAGCTATAACTGCAGGTGGCATCCTCATTGTGGAGCTGTAGCTCATCCTGACAGCACCGGCACCTTGCAGGGTGATAAAACTGGCTGAAATTAAAATAATGCCCTTTGCCAAAGAGTTATGATTGATAATAGCAGTGGCTTTAGCAATTCAGATTTCAAGCCAGAACTCAGCTAATTTATTAAAAACAGTAAATAAAACAAAAACCACTAGCAGTTTTAAAATTGCTTGAGACTGTGCTGAAACTAAAGAACAGTGGAAGGCTTTGACTGTCACAAAAGGAACGGTATTTAGATATAATGCCACAGTCTCTTCCTTCTCTCTATTCCAATCAGTCATTTGCTTCCAGGTCCAAGGCAACAATTTAGCTTTCAAAACTATTGTCCCAGCAAGGGTAATTTTGCTGCAGAGCCCTGGCTGCAACCCCAAGGCTTGTTTAGTTGTTTGAAGATTTTTTTTTTCCTACCGTTTTGGAAACTGACGGAGTTCTCTTTATTTGCAGGGCAATAATTTCCGCAGGGAATACATAGCAACTCAGGGCCCTTTGCCTGGAACTAAAGATGAGTTCTGGAAGATGGCATGGGAACAAAATGTTCACAATATTGTCATGGTAACCCAATGTGTTGAGAAGGGCCGGGTAAGCAGTGACTCTACTTTATTAATGTCTGTTTTAACATCTATTAAAAGTTTTTGCTTCTTATTTGCATCACGCTAATGCCAAAAAGGGCCAGGCCAGGGAGATACACAGCGTGAGAGAAAAGGCGTAACATAAAGACTAGAAACAGATTAAGGCTGTGAAGTGAGGATACACAGACTGTCCCAAGATCATGCAGTGTGTCAGGGCTAGAATTAGGAACAGAGCTCAGTGCTTCTGGTCTTTAATCCAGGACTCTGTTCACTAGTACTAATACAATTCTCTTAAGCATGCAGCAGAACAACCACCAACAAAAAGTGCCTGTTTGTCACTGTCACTCTGACCAACTTCTGCTTTAAATATAACCTCTGTTTATCACATCAATTCTGATCAACTTCTACTTTAAATATAGCCTCTGGAGAGCAAATGTTGATCAGCAAATACATCAAATAATTATCTCTGATATATAAGCCCTAATGTAGTTAGCAAAGACACCATTCATGCACTTAATACCCTTACTGAGTGCAGGTGTAGCATAGCTCCCCAGGTACAACCACGTCCTGTGCCTTTTATAAGCACAATCTGTAAGAAGATTAAACAAACTTGAAGTAGTGATCCTCTAGTGGCACAAATGGTGTCAGTTTCTTTCAGTTTACCATTTTCTCCTGAGGAAAGGGTGACAGCCAATGCAAAATAGGATGTGTTTCTTTCTGCACCTCACTGGTTCCAAGTGGGACCCTACTGCCATGTGTCAGCAAGAGGTGAGGAAGGGCACTAGAGGCTTAGCTCTCATCCAAGCAGAGATTGGAGAAGAGGCACAGAAAATGTGCTCTAGAAGAGGACATCAGTGAAGTGCTTCCCATTCTACCCATCACAAACAAATTATGAGAACTTCCACTTCCCACCCCTCTGCTAACCCATTCCCATGCCAGACCCTGTTTGTTGACATGGCCTGGAGTGGCATCTCTGAATTCAGCTGCGCCTTTCTTCCTTCATCCTCAGGCACAAGAGGTCTGAAGTCTACTTCTGCCAGTGCTGGATGGAGGCATTGTTTATAGCTGTTTCTAACACAAAATCTGTCTTTCCTTTTGTGTCCCTGCAGGTGAAGTGTGATCAATATTGGCCCCATGACCAGGATTCCTTGTACTATGGAGACCTGATTGTTGAGATGCTGTCTGAATCAGTTCTCCCAGAATGGACAATACGAGAATTTAAAATCTGCAGTGTATGTTTGCATTCTTTCTTTTTTTCCTAATTAATTGGTTTAAACACTTGCAAGGCTAAATTAGGAAGGTCTCTTCTGCTGTAGCCCAGTTGCATCATGCCTGGCTCCTCTCTGGTGAAAGCTACAGCATTTTCCCTGAAGGTACATGTTGTATGTGTCACTTCCTCTCTGGTCCTGATGACCCATACTTTTGAATCCAACAGGAAGAGCAGCTTGACTCAACAAGGCTCATTCGTCACTTCCACTACACTGTGTGGCCAGATCATGGTGTGCCAGAGACCACCCAGTCCCTGATTCAGTTTGTCAGAACTGTAAGAGATTACATCAACAGGACTCCAGACACTGGACCAAGTATTGTACACTGCAGGTAAGTGCAGCAGCAAAAGGTCGGTGGCACAGAGTCCTTGTGCCAACCCTTGGAAAGATCCCAAATGTTTCTCACTGTTGGACTATGGGCAGCTTCAGAATCTGAGAGATAGCTGATGGACTTAAGTCTACAGATATATCAGAGCAGCATTTCCAAGGCACATGCATTCACCCACAAACTCACCCTGGAGATGCCTTGAAAATTATTCTTAAGGAACCACTGTGTCTCTGTGGGACCACTGGAGAGCACTAAAGTGTCAGCACCTGCCACTGCTCATAAGCTTTTGCATTCTTTAATTGCCCATGTACTGCTGTGTGGTCCAACATTTGAGTCCCAGAGGGGTGTTCGAAAAAGATAAGAGATACCCAGGGTGAGTCTGACTATGTATGGATGTTGAGACTACCTGACAGATCCATCCTTTCCTCTATTCTGACTGAGAGTCCCTTTTCATGCTGCCTTTTCATGCTTTTCTGGATCTATAATCCACTAGCCAGTTGCAGCAGAGTATAGGGCTACAGAGAGAAAGAGAGAGAAAGAGTGCAGTTGGTGCTGTATCTTCTGATAAAGCCATATATTCACTGGTACTACCTGATTGTATTATCTGACCCCTCCACCATTGTGTGGGCTGAGGCTGGTGTCTTACATGACCCTGCCTGTGTCTGCCTGTACAGCATGTGCTGCAGCATGTCAGATTCTACTGTGTCCCACAGCTGCATCCCTGGAGAGGAGAGGTTTCAAAGTTAAGAGTCAGGTGCAGTCTTCCAGTGTTTCTCAATGACTGAGTTATTCCAAAGCAGAAGGCAGAGATACCTCTACCATTGCTATCCTTTCCTTATTCCTAATTAAATTCCATTATGAAGTGTTATAAAGTCCCAAAGGTGCCATTTGAAAAATTTGTTTCTCACCCTGGAGATCAGAGCTTTACAAAAGTATCACATGAAGATAGTGAATGCTTTGATTCACCTGCATTTAAATCTTTTGGGATGTTTTCTTTCCCAGTGCTGGTGTAGGCAGGACTGGCACATTCATTGCACTGGACCGAATTCTGCAACAGCTGGATTCGAAGGATACTGTCGACATTTATGCAGCAGTACATGATCTAAGGCTTCACCGTGTTCACATGGTTCAGACAGAGGTAAGGTTTGGCTAGCCTGCTGTGCAGCAGCAACAGCTACACTATATAATAATCAGTCTCTCATCTTAAAGGCTCTCAAAGCACTTTGCACTTACTCCACTGTGAAATAGTAGTTAGATGTATTTTAGCTCTGTGAAAATTTTTAGTTCAGGTTTTTTTTCTTTGGCTCTCTTACAGAGGGTCCAAACCATAACAAATGGCAGTTGTTCTTCCTGTAGATTTCTCCTTTTTTTGCCTTGGCCCACAATCACCCCAGCAGCATTATGCTGCAAACGCTTAACAGCACACTGTTGCTTTTCTGCAGAGTCCAGTAAATGAGCTTTAAGTGGAGATAGGTCCTTCAGGCATCAGTTTGGAAGACAAGTCTAAACCAGACAAATAGGTTGACGTAATAGGAAAGAGGAATGAAGGACAGAGAAAATTAGGTGTATGCAATTTTAAAACTCTAGCCATTGTGACCTTTTGTCTTTGCAGTTTGTTTTATTGAGCTGTTCTGTCATTTTCATTAAAATGATTTTGGAAAGTTGATTGGCATTCTCCTAACATACTATGCAAAAGCAAGTACATTTATTCTCACAGTGCAGAAAAAGTAAATGTTTTGTATTTCTTTATGTGCTTTTAAAACTGCAAGAAAATCATGTTATACTGATAGAAGCTAAACACTTAAGAGCTGATTTAATAAAGGTGAGTTGTGGAGGCAGTCTTTGCATTTTCCCTGTGAATTTTTAATAGAAACATGAGAACAAGTTTGATGGGCCTACCTGTAGCTTGATAGTAAAGGAGCTATTTGCTGCAATTTGCAAGCAATTATGTCAGTGACAGTGTTTTCTGATAGATATAAAAGTCTCATGTGGTTATAAAGAGAGGCCCAGCTGAGAACACAAAGCAAAGGCATTCCTGGAAATATCTTAATCATAAGGACTTTCTGTTGGAGGGGAGACAGATTCCCCACCTGATCTGGGCATCTTCAGGGACAGATCCTCCTCCTACATTCCCATCATCCATAGTCTGCAAAGGCAGACAGGCATCTCAGGAGGGTGGCTCTTATTCCCTACCTGGAAAAAAGAGGCAACTACCTCAAGAGCCTAAATTTGACTTACAGACAGGTAAAATTGTGTCATACAAAGCCTACCTTAGACATCATGTGAAGCTCATGCCAAAGTCAAAAGGCAACCAAGGCACACAAAATGCAAAGGCCACAGTACCATCATACTTGATAATATTCAGTCAAGGGAAACTGGGGCTACAAAGCAATGCCCCTGCTTCAGACTTGGTTCAGCACTGTTTAAGACAAGAGACTGCAGGTGGAGACATGCGAGGGAGTAACAGAAAATTCTGTTCATCAGCTCAAAAGGCAGCGTGCTCAGCACAGCAGCTGTAACCATTTCAGGCACAAATGGTCTCTGCCAAAGAAAGTCTCCATGCTTGGCCAACTTTCCGTCGCATTGGTGGGTGGGGTGCAGAGTTCTGCTCCACAGAGACAGCAGCTGTGTGTGCAGAGGCAGATATCCTCACTTTCCCAGAGCCAGAGCCCTGAGAAAAAGGCACAGAGCAACGGCCATGTTTCTTGTGGAAAATAAGAAAAAAAGATGTGAGGGGTGAAAATACATATGGGAGAAATTATGTTTTTGAGATGAAGTAATGCTAAAATGGTGCACCTTGACATATAAACATGCTTGGCCTAATTTTTGGCTACGATGTTACACTAATCAAAATATTGTTATGACCCATGTCATAAACTGCAAAGAGTAGAAAAGCATGAAAGTTTGATAATCTGTTCTGTCAAGAATGTTTGGTCAATAGTTAATAATACACTGACCCTCCTTACTTTGGTTGTGAATGTCTTCTTAGCTGCATTCTGTCAAAGGCACTCTTTAGAAAAGACTGTCATTTGCTGCATAGTCAGAAACAATCTTAGAATTTATACTGGATTAAAAAATATACCGATTTTTTCAGAGATTTAGGTTTCTCAAGGTTTTCTAAAATATTTATATGTTATAAAATTCTGTGGAAAATACTTCTTTATAGAACAAAAAAAAATTGGGAAATCATTTGTCTTTTCTGTGTGCTTCTCTGTACATATTAATTCTCCTACATATGCTTTATACCAAAGCATTCAGAAGTAGTAGCCATCTAACACAGCACCATGTGAAATTGCACTTTACAGTTGCTAGAGCTTTCACCAATGGCATGATCTGTCAAAACATACTGTGTTCATTTATGTTTTACTGGTATTATTTCTAAAGACAGGTGATCACAACAGTATACTATATTAGTAGTGTGAAAAGGAGATTAATTTTAGAAGTATATTTTAATTCTTACCACCCTTGATTTTGTGTGATAGAGTTAGCTTGTACTGATTTTTTGCAAAATAGAAAATTAAATTACAAAATTTCTCTGAATGTCTTAAAACCAATCTTTTGCAGTGTCAATATGTGTATCTACATCAGTGTGTGAGAGATGTGTTACGAGCCAGAAAACTTCGCAGTGAACAAGAAAATCCCTTATTTCCAATATATGAAAATGTGAATCCAGAGTATCACAGAGGTAACTGCAAGTTTATCAATTTGTAAAATGTCTCAAATGTAGTAGCTCACTGACATTGTAATTGAGGGGGAATTGTGCTATCCTTAACCATTGATATTTCTTTACTTCCTGGACCTTCATTTGTTCCCTCTGCTCTTTTCATTCTTGCAATTGTGTCTTTATTTACTCCATTAGTAGTCATTATAGTATCACTTCCTGCTCCTACCTTACCTTCGTGCTCTCCTCGTTTCATACTTCATGGTTCCTATGCTTTCAGGGGAACTGAACTCCTTCCCTATCATGGTATTGGTTTTACCTCACAAGTCTTTACCCCATCCACCTTAAAGCAGTTGAGGCCGCTGACAGCACTCACTGAACTCTTCTGTTATTCACAGCATTCAGTTTCTGTCTGCATCACCCTAATCTGCTCTTGGCTATATAGGCAGCCTTGGGAGACTTCCCATCTGCCTTGACTAGAAAGCACAGGTGTCCTAGGCTGTGCTCTTTCTTTCTCCCCAGACTCCCCATCCTTGTAGGCTCCTTTTCCTAGCCTGTATCCACTCCCTTGCTGGTAAGAGTTGCAGGAGTAGCAAACGTGGCACTAGCACTGCCCTTCACCTCCTGTTTCTATGGCCAGAGGACCAATGTGGAGAAGCAAAGGTGACCTGTGTGACATGGTAGAGCTGATTCTTAAGGGATGTAGGGGTTTTTAGAGTCGAGACAGAAGAATCTCAGTAGGTCCACATATTTGGACATTAGTAATTAGGATGATATGATAAGAGATCAAAATAATTTTCTTGATCTAGCCTGTAGAAATGAGAGTTGTCATCAACAAGATAGAACAGGCTTGGAGGAGGCAAAGAACTGAAATAGCCAGGTTTCACAAGCTGAGAGTCCAAGCAGAGTTGGGATCTGATCTTTAGCTGTCACATCAGTCACCAGCCAGTGCTGCTGCCACACAGCCACCTCGCAGAGCACTGCTGAATCTGTGTTGTTTTACTTTTTCTAATCTCTGTTTTCCTTGCTTTCAGATGCTGTTTATTCAAGGCACTAAGAATGTTAGAGATACCTGCTTTTGCGAACACATTTGTTAACTGGGGGTTTTGTTTTAGTTTTTTTATGTATGTATTTCATGCACCAGAAAGGTGCCAGACCTTTCAGTTGAGACTGTGTATAATTTATTGGTCTGGTGATTTTTTAAAAGATATATAATTTAAATGTAATAGATATTAATGTACATAATTGTATTTTGGCATTATGTAAATATGTATTTTTTCTATATTGTTTATATTAATATGCTTCAGATAATACTATTTTTTTCTTATCAGTTTTTATAAACTGTTCTACATAACCTATTTAAAATTGTATGGCTAACAGGACTGCTGTGTTTGGGGCGCTATTGGCATGACACAGGAAAAATCCTATAAGGAGAACCTCATTTTTAAAATATATTTCAGTGTTTGTGAGATGAAATAAGCTATTATTAAGCAAGAAAACAGTAGTCCTGCATAGGAATTACAATGCTACTCTACACTTCAAACTCACTGCTTTTCATCTGACAAAAATGTGTATAACCCATAACACAGTGGTATACCTTCTACAGAACTCATTAACAACTGAGCAAAACAGGGTTCACCTCACTAGAAGCAGCTGTTTCAGTCTAGCGTGATATAGTAGAAAAATATCAAACAATGTGCGCTGCAGTGAAGTCTAGCAGACCTTTCTCCCACCACATACCTTGAGGGGAGACAGGTCACATTCTGACTTCTTTACACTGGTTTAAGAGAGCAGAATCAGACCACAACCTGTGTCTGTGCACTTTCACGGGTGTGTAATTTTAATTAAGAAATATATTCAAAGGAACACCTCAGACATTTGTGTTAACAGACCTGTGAGGATGTGAAGTCTGGCAATTTCCATAGCTCATTAGAAGCAATGCTGTACCATGACAGCCAAAAACGTGGAGAGATAGCAAATGTATTGAAACAAATGTATATAAAGGTATATTACACAATTGGCCTTAAGCTGCTTGCAGCATAGCTGCCTTGCTCCAAGTGTTGTTATCTTTGAAATGCCACTTGCTTTCACAAAGGGATGGTTTGGCCCCAGCATGTCTGCATAGAAAGAATTCTTCATTGGAATGTTACCTGATGTCACCCCCACAAGGGCAGTTGGAATGGAAAAAGGCTCAGCAGAGAATGTAGGCTGGCAGGGCTGCGCTGATCACAGAATCATCAAATGTTTTGGATTTGAAGAGACATTAAAGATCCAAAGTTCCAACCCCCATGCCCCAGGCAGGGACTCATTACTGGAAACATGTGGTGATTAGCAGGAAGTACAGTCAAAAACCACTTACCAGGTGTCCTGCCCAGCCAAGTGGATTATGCCCAGTCTCTCTCCTATGCAAAGAGACATCTCATTCAAGGGTCTAAACACTCTGTTCAGCTATTACTTGTCTTTGTAGAGAAGAGGCAGTACACAGTTCCTCTCCATCATGAAAAGAAGAATGGGCTTCATAGTTCTTACATATATCTACCCATAGTTTTCCTAGAGAAATCTTCGCTTGTTTCTGAAGGCAAGTGCCTAAATTCCACTTCTGTTTTGGAGACAAATATTTTTTAAGGCCTTGTGAGAATCACTAAGTAGCTAAGTGCCTGATTGAGGAGCTCCTGTGGCCCAGCACGACTGTGCACATCCATGTCACTCTAGTTTTCCTAGAGAGAAGGTAAAAGCCTGATAGTCACTCTTCTACTCCATCTGGAATCTCATCCTTTCTTGACCAAATATCCTCACATGCCTCAGAAGCCAGCCTTCAAATCTGCTGTCACAGCTGCTCAAAACATGTAAAGTTGATTAATCTTTTTAAAATACTGCTCATCCCTCCTTCAGATCCTCTTTGGCACCACACAAACTTCAAAATTCACCATCCTTAATGGAAACTGAAGAAGAAGGGAGCTAGCATTAGAGTGGAAGATATTTTCACAGAGGAAAGTCTAAGCAAACCCACAAAGAAGTGTGCACATTTTCTGCAGACACCTTCTTTTCTCTATTTCCTTTGCTAGGTGACTAGGTTAGCAAGCAAGGACAAACAAGCATG
Source organism: Lichenostomus cassidix (assembly GCF_008360975.1). Lineage (NCBI taxonomy): Eukaryota > Metazoa > Chordata > Aves > Passeriformes > Meliphagidae > Lichenostomus > Lichenostomus cassidix. The sequence continues at coordinate 34,341,192 of NC_139480.1, read as the reverse complement.
GCAACTTTAGATCAATTGCTGATCCTGCTGATAACTGCTGGACTTAAGGCATCGAAAAAACTGCTGTTGTGTTACATGCACTGCATTTGGTCCTTTCTTTTGTGCAGGGGTAGCCGAGGAATGAAGATCACCATGTTAGTTACCAGCAGTACAATTACACTGTTAAGACATACCAAGTGTACCCTATAAATTACCTCGCACTGTGTATCACATTGTCATTTTTTAATGCTGAGGGAAATGGAGCTCACTCAATACTCTATGATTTGAGGGCAATAGTCTGATTGTATGCTGTGTATGCGTGTTATTCACCATTTTCAGAAAGACACACGTCATTCTGCTCTTTATTTTATCGTTCTCAGCTCCCTTATCTGCACCTACAGAGTTCACAAATGTGTACCCAAAATGATGATGTAGCAGACAGCTGGTTTCATCTTTTCTCTCAGCTAATAATGGACACAGTTCGTAAGCCTCTTCCTCCTCATCACTTTGTAACATGACAGATGACCTTAAACACTCTGGCACAGTGCTCTTGAGGAGCTTTACATCTCTGCCCAATTAGGTCACACATGAGACTGTATACACACATTATTGCTCTGGTTCTGCTCTCTAGCCAATTCTGCTCATAAGAAACCAGTGTAAATCTACTGAAAAAAGTTTAAAAGTATCTATGTAGCATTTTTTTAATATACAACATCTACTTCTCAGTATAAGTAATTGTATTTACTGTGCCTCTAAGCTGAATAGCAGGACTGATGGGAAATTGTTAATGTAACAAGAATGGATTTGAAGGAGCTTGTGTGCTGAACAAAGGCAGCTCTTAAAGAAAAAGACATCTTTTGAATGTCCATGATGATGTCCAGAATTCCCTTCTTGATGTTTCCCAATAATAATGTTAGAAAGCAAGGCTAGTGTTGTTGCTGATCCATAAGCTAAGATTTGCACACTTGGAGCCCATCCATTGAATCTCTGCATTGTCCACAAAGCTACCTGAGTACTTTCATGAAAGTCAACTGGAATGCCTGCCTGAAGAAAATACCAGTCCACTTCTGAAGCACTTGCAGGGTTGGGCTTTTAGGTTAATTCAAATTTTTGTATTGAAAGTTATTTAATAATGAAAAAATTGTAATAAATATTTTTTTAATCTGTGCAATAAAATTACAAGATCCACTAGCGATTGTAGGGGAAAAAAGATTTTAAATAGCTAGAGTTGTTAAATGATATTTTTGTTACTAATGGAGCACAAAAGTGGGTGAGAGAAATAGGCATACTGTGAAGATGTCAAAAAGTGCAACTTTATACATTTTTCTCTGCTGCTATAGTTATTTAGCAATAAATAATGCCTGAAATTGCCAGAAATATTATTTTGTGCCATAATATACTATGAATTTCTTTTCAATTGTAGAACAGAGAAAAGAAAATGTGTGAGCTTTAAGTTTATATTATGTATTGTATATGGTTATTTACACTTTGAAAGCAGAAAGTTAAATACTAGACAGATAGGAGTACAGGAGCACTTAAGCCATGCTCCTCAGCCTGGGATTTACTGTATGGGCTAGAGGGATGACAACAGTAACTATCTAATAACTCAATCAGCATCTCTTTCTACGGCCATAGATCAGAGGAATGCATCTGGCACTCAGAGATACAGCCTACCACAGCCACAGCTCCATGTCCAGGGTGTGCCTTGGCAGGTGCTTAACATTGATTCAGATTTCTTTCAGTACTTCAGACATACAATTTGTGTGAATGAAATGCAATTACAGAATGACCACCTCATGGTCCTGTCACAGATGTCTGGGCTCTGGAGCTGTGGGCTCTGGGACCTATAATCCCAGAATGCTGTACCTTTGAATGGAAATGAGTGCTCACCCCAGAGTTTGGGCAACTCACTGCAGAGCCCATGCCCTCAACTGCCCCCCTGAGGCTGACAAGGTCAAGCTCCTGACCTGTTGGTAGCACCACTATGGCCAAAGCAAACTGCTCTGTTATCAGTGACCCCATGGATCAACAGCTGGTTCCAACTGGGATTCATTTTTTAAGGCTAGCAGGAAATATTGGAGACCAGGGAGTAGCTAACTGAGAAAAAACTCTGGAATTGGGGCACATACAGTGTCAATGATGCTGGTAGAATAATATCCATGATAGTTTAGTAGTTTCTTTGTTTATTTGAAAGCTAAAGAAATACTGTAAGTTACATCAAGAAGCTAAACATACATTGCTGTACAGCAGGGCAGTATGTTGTAGTGAAAACCCCACCATTTTGAAATGGGGCTAGTCATAAATTCTTTGCCAGTGCCTGGAGTAAAGAGTCTGAAAAATATCTTCAGTACATATTCCGTGCTCATATGCAATATAGTTACTTATAATTGTGTTCCTATCAAACACAGGGTGAACACAGAACTGTGCTACTATTGTCAGTTTAATTTATGCATTTAAGCATATTTTTATATTTTTAGCTACAGTCAACAAATCAAATATATTTGAGTGTATTTTACACATTTTTATAAATAGTTCATGAATAAAACATTCATTTAAAAAAATCACGTTCTTGTCTTCTGTTTGACTGCCTTTGCATTGTGGATTTTGTTGTCCTGCTGCTCAGAGGAAAGGTCATAAGTGAGTTTGATTTCAATTGAGACAGTCTTCAGAGAACATTAAATTCATCAGAAACCTCAGCCTGTTGGGGAAGGGGAGCTCTGCTGTTGCCTGCTGGCCAGATTAGTGTCCATGTGGAAAGATGCTGTTGTTCCCTTCTCCCTCATTCTGTGCTCTCCTTTAATAAGCAAGATACTTGTCTGGGTTATGCAATGGATATTTGAAACCACAGTGGGTCTTGAACTTGAGGGCCTGTTACTTTAGAGACATTTTGCCAGACAGTTGTACCAATTAGCACCACACTGCAGCTCCATCGCTGCCTGCCCCTCGAGAATCTGAACCATGCTTTTTAACAAATATATTTCTTCTCCTCCTGCTCTCCACAGTTCTTAAAAACCATTAGCATAACCATTCTTGTGGGGTCAGCGTGCTTGGCAGTAGTGGGCTTACTGCCAATGCTCTGTCTCAGTTACTCTTTATTGGTCAGCAGAAGTGTTTAAGACAAGTTTATTTAAAAGAAAGAATGATTTATTGACTTGTACCTTGAACTGTTTGCTGAGGGGATGTGTGTTGAAGGCTGAAGGAGTTGTGAGATTTTTTCTTTGTGATATAAAAGTTTATCTCTGAGCTCTGCTCTGTCCTGAAACCAATGTAGACACAAATGAGAAGTGATAATGGTGAAATAATGTACAGTTAATACCTCCACAGGAGAGAAACAAGGCCAACACTGCAGACAAGGATAGATACCAATGTTTTTACATGGTACAGCAAGGAAACTAAACAGAGCCTCTTCTAGTTCAACAAGAACACAGTGGTCAGTTCCTGTTAAAATATCCCCAGAATCTAGTTTTTAACTTTGATTGTTTATATGGACTTGATTTGTACCTGGGCTTCATACCTACAAGCTAGCAGTTTTGTCTGATAAATCATCTCCTGTACCGTAATTTCAGTTTTCTGCCAGTGCCTGTCTTCCCTATCAGTTGCTTTATTATGCTCTAGAAATAGCTGCTGGTGTCAGTAGTCTTCTGTCAGGCAGGACATGGCAATGCCGCTATGTCAGCAAATACCACAAGTGAAAATTTCAGATGTTACTAGCCAAGGCTTTGCACATCGCTCTGGTAAGATACCACTCTCAACCTGTTAAAAAACAAACCCAAAACAGCAGAAAAAGGGAAGAAAAGCAGTATTTCAGTTAATATGTGGAGACGTTGCAAAAGCAAGAAGCCCTTCTCCCGTTCTCAGGGTCAGTGCTCTGTGGGGCTGGGGGATCTCAGCGGTGGCTGCACGGGTCGTGGGCAGGGCAGGAGGCAGATGTGGCACAGCTGGGCTGGGTTGGTCACTGAGCCTCCCATGGCCACCCCTGGGAACTGACCTGCTGTTGGCTCTCCCCATGGCAAGGCTGTGTCTCCTTGGGCTCTGGCTCCTGCAGGTGCCTGGTGTCCTCTTTATACCCCAGCGGGGTGCTTACTGTCATTTGCATCATGCAGAACCTCGCTACAACGAGCAGCTTTCCTTGGGGTGAGAGATAGTCCCAGCTCCCAGAGATCTGGAGTCATCAGCAGCACAGCAGGTGCGAAGGCACCATAATCCAAGAGGGCAAACAAAACTTTTTGCAGACCTCACAGCCTTAGGTCTCCAGCAAAAACATGGCCTCAGCACCCACAGCTTTGCTGTTGCAGAGGTCCTGGGGCCACCAAAAGAGGATAACATTTCCCTGAGGGCTCTCACTGGCCAGGCAGGTCCCCACTGCCAGCACAGGGAGGGCACACTGAGCCCAGTTGCAGACTGCCTTCCCCACCCCTCCCGACTCAACTTCCTGGTTGGAAAGGGTGGCAGAATCATGTCCTAGCCAACAGAGTGCTCCAGGTGGGTGCACAGAGCTTCAGGGTTCAAGGAGAGAGGAAACTGAAGTAGTCCAGCTGGATTCAGCCCTAGCATGTTCCTCCCTCTGTGCTGTGGGGCCAAGGCACCTGGTGGGGACTACAGACGCACATGATGGGGACACACCAGCTCTACCAGTGCCCCCATCCTCAAGGTTCATGGGGATCTGTACACTCCAGAGGCCCAGGGCATGAGATCAGTGCCAAGAGCAGGGCCAAGAGGGCAGCAGCCATGGCCTGTGTAGCAGCCAAGCGCCAGGCACCAAGCACCACTGGCAAGCGCTGCAGCACCTTGGCCAGACATCATTGTACACAGCTTTTTGCACACTCATGCCAAAATCCCTGCCAAATCACACACCATGTCCTTGCTTGCCTTTGGTGGTTTCTTGCTGATTTGCCAAAGCAAACCAGTAGCAGGTGGAGCAGCTATTTCTTACCAAGGCTAAAGGCAGAGGGAGGTTTCCCACCCTCTCCACGTCAGTGAGACCACACAACCTGTTTGGCAGAGGGGACCTGAGACCTGCAATTTCAGTCCTCTCAGGACAAGAAGGGGTGCAAACCCAGGTATTTCTGGCCCTGCAAATCTTAACCCATTGTTCAAGGAGAGGAACTGTTCTTTCCAAAGGACAGGGCAGGTATAAAGGGGTGAGCTGAGTGAACCCCTCCTCAGGGTCTGCATCTCCCAGCAGCCCTTTTTCAAAGGTCAGATTTCATGGATGTTTTTCTGTGTATCTCTCTAGGCTGGGTAGGTTTGCACAAAGCTTTAAAAGTATGCATGTTTTACCAAGCAACGCCCAAGTACATCCTCATGCATAGGTCCAAAACCTGGGCAGAAGAAAGGTAAATATGGGGCTAATATAACACCTTCATAAAAACCCTTTGGTGGTTATCAGGAGCATTAATTTGGCTTTGATCTGGTACTTCTTTCTTGTCTCAAAGGTCCATGTCTTCACTTCTAGCTCAGAAATGATTGCTTTGCCCATGGGATGTGTAAGCCAGGCACCAGAGTGGCATTGAATTATACATATATATACAGGTTGCACTCAACAGATACCAACCAAGCTGCTGCCCAACCCTAGCTCCCTCCACCTCCTCAAGCATGTGGTGGCCTCTGGCATCTCAGGGCTGAACTATCTTCTGCAGGAGCTCACTGTCTGAGGAGAAAGCACAAACACCAAGTGTGTCTGTCTGATCACACAGAAACATTTCCAGCAGAGATGTCTGTCTATCCAGGGCAATCATCCCAGACTGCCCTTATGACTGCTTATGCCCAAGCATAAATCACACCCCAGAAGTATGTCTCTCAGCAAAGACACAGAAAGTGGCTATATTGACAAAACATTCATCCTTAGCAGAGTTCTACAGTGCCTAATGTGGGTATCCATGGGCTCAAAAAACTGGTTACTATTTCTGTACCCTAGTTACATTTGGGGATAGACTAGGAGTTGGGCCACTTCACCCTGCTCAATGGACATGGTCATCTCCTCAAAGGCTTCAGATCCTTGCACCTCTGTGGGAGCTGCTCTGTATTTTCAGGATAAAACTCTGAATTTAGGCAATGCCTTTTGGAGTCACACTCAGATGTCTGTTGCTGAAGGAGAGCCCAAACCCAGTTCTCACAATAGTTCTGCTTCTTCCCCAGGACTTCAGCTGATCAGCATGAGAGATTTGTAGCTGAACTGTCTCCATTGATCATCAGTAGCAAAGTGCTAGGGGAAAACAGTGACAGAGGCTTCTTAGAGGAAAGCATCTTCTCTGGGTGGCTCCACAGGACAGTAGCACTAGACCCCTGCATCAGCCTGCAAACATGAAGGAAACAGCACTGACTAAACACTCATTTGCAAGTTCTCCCTATCCTTGTTATAGTCACACATATATGTGAATAGGAACAGGCACATATTTCAAATCCAGTTGTTTTCACTGCTGCATGATGCAAGGTTACGTAAATAATTTTTACTTTGTAAAGTTAGTAATAGGAGTTTTAAAAATTAACTCTTCTCACTATAATCACAAGATCTCTCCCAGTCCTGTTGGATACATGGAATAAATGCATCTGGTTTTTGCCCAGATCGAGCTTGAGGCTGTGATGTGGCCAAAACAGAAAGAAGGTCCTCTAATTCTGTTTTCCATACCACAGAGAGTAATGAATCTTGAAATAAAAAAAGAGACAAGGGGCATTCTGGATAAGAACACCCGAACTTTCTGGAAAATCAAATACAGACCATATGGCCTGTAGTAAAGCTACCAAAATAGGTTTGGTATGAATGGAGTTACACTGAAAAAACACAGACTAGAAATAATTGGATGCAGAAAACAAAGTGAAGTTGTTCAGAATGCTCCATGTGGCTTAGCTAGGGAAAAAATGTTATGCAAATAAAAGACAGCTACAGAAAGGTCCATGAGTTAATTGGGGGCATTTCTCCTGCCTGTCAATGACTACAGTTGCAGTAACAAAACCACTAGGAGAAAAAGATGGATACTTGCAAAGGCAATAAAGACATATATAATGTCAAAGTATCAAACAGATCAGAAAAGATACGCTCAAGACAAAGACACCAGCATAATAAATGCCAGCATCCTGTTGTCTTATCACTGTGTCTAAAAGACACCTGGAGCCAAATTATTTGTGAGAATCCAACTTTGACAGAATGAACTGGCAGACAACTAGTATTAATTAATGCCCAGCTCTCTGCTAGAAAGGTTGGAGAGTACTGAAAATATCCAAGGAGCCTGTTTCTTTACATATCATGTCAATTAGATCTGGTCAGTCTCTGACAAATTTTCTGTAAACATTCTGGCGAACGAGCAACTCCCCCAGCACCCGCCAGCAGCTCCCAGGGTGGCTGAGATCTTGCCTCTAAAATGCCACAGCTTTCAATTACAATAGTGGAGAAGGGAAAAAGCAAAAGTAAGTGGTAGCATCAAGTATGCTGTGGTTGTTAAACCTAGGCAGGTAAGAAAATTTCAGATCGTTAACCTGGCAATATTCTTCACCATGGATTTCTGTTTGCTTTGGAGGGATTAGATCTAAACATCTTAGTGCAATGAGTCCATGAGAGAAAAAGGAGAAAAGACAGAAAATGTGGGGAGTGAATTTTTTCTATTCTTGTCTAGGGAAGATGCATCCATTTCAGTGGGGAAAAATACACATACATCCACGCTGGGATGGGAAGGCAGCTAGGAAGAAGGATAAAGCCACCAAAGACCTCCAACAGCATTGTGGTGACATCTTTTATTTATTCCCCTTCTCTATCCAGCACACTGTCAGAGACCAGAGGAAAATAAAGCCTGTGAAAGACCATATGGTGCAATCATTGGGGACGGTCTCTGTCGTGCTCTGAGCAGGGGGCTGAGCTGACAAGATCACACAGTGCAGGAGCACACTCACCTCCCCCATGAGGTCCTTGCACCAAGGGGAGGCCCACCTCTCCTTCCTCACTCAGCCTGTCCAGGGAAAGGCACACTGGAACTGTCTGTGAGAGATGCTGCTGTCCCCAAGGAAGTGGCTCTCTCCCACCTTTCTGCCCTCTGTGCTGCCCACTTGTTCCCACATCTCTCTGCTTGTTGCCACTCAGTGCAGCAGACTGGGGAAGTGACCTGTGTAAAAATTACCTTGTCATTAACAAAAACAAATAGCTGTTTTTAATCTCCCCAGTTTGTTCCAGCAGAGAGAGTCTGAGGTTTTTATGCAGCCAGGGGCTCACGGAGCATGGGTTGTCAGACATCACACTCTTTGCTTCTCAGACATTTTCCCACTCCCTTAGTCCAGCTGCTCTGGCCAAACATGACCTGCCACTCACAAGTCCCTCCAGGCTGCCCCCAGAAAATGAGACTCAAGCCCAGCTCAGTCCTCAGAGTGTCACCTATCCCTGAGAGGAACAGGAATGATAGGTTTGAAAAAAGACAAATCTAACACTGACTTTCCCATAGGTGCAAGTATATGAGCAATGGCGGGGTACCAGCCTCAAGGAAGGGACCAGAGAAAGTAAAAGAAAAGCTCTGGATAGCAGGAGGAGGATGGATATTGGTTCATGCCCTGTGTTATGCCAAGCACACAAAAGCCCAGTATGGTGAGACTTTGTTCCCTGCATCAACCTTCTCCAGGGAGATGGGGAAGCTGAGCATCTTGTTGGTGTGACCTGGTCCCCTTTGCTCCTCAAGTGCCACTTTATGTTTTCTAGCACCCACACGCTGAAAGGGAGAATTGAATGCAGAGGCTTCACAAATAAATTCCCCATTTTTCTCCATATCCTCCCCCCTCTAATTCTTATCTCAGTAATTAAATTATGCAGCTGAGGAAAGTGATTTGGAAAACAGATGGCATGCAAGATGCTATAGAAAACAGTGGTGCACTTTAAACCTTACAGCAAAGACACAGACAGATTTGGGTGGTATATGGGCCTTGAAGTAATTGAACTTCAAAGACTGCTTGTGCAATGACCTTTAAGCAGAAGGAATGAATGGCCCTCCAGCCTTCAACTTGATACTCACAATTAAGTATTAAAATCAAGCTTCTCCATGAACACTGTGGCTGGTCTAATTTGCCACAGAAGTTGGTGTGACCTGATGGTAGGAAATAAGGGGGTCTGGGAACGATGGGACCCAGAAGCAAGCATTTTAGCCTAGTACGAGTCTGAAATGTGAGGGGAAAAGACGCCAAAAAGAACACCAAAAATACACCAACAAGATCATTAGTCTATGTGAGGCTCTAAGCCCCTTCTCCTTCTGTCTTCCTTACATTTAAGACTCTGGCAGGCAAGGCTGGGTGAGGACGAAGTGCCACAGCTGCTGCCAGAAGTGTCCCCAGACATGTCGGAGGAGCACAGTGTGGTGGGAGCTCACTGTCACTGAGCAGGAGCTCTTCTGCCACCGTAACTGAGGAAAGGACATTTGCCTCTGGATCTGCATTAAAAACATCTTCACTCAAAACCTAGGCAGTAAAACAGACTGTGCTAGCTTGTGTTGGATGGGGCTGTGGCCTCTTTCCAGGAAAATGGCAAAGTCATCACATCCCACCCCCTGAATGGTGGAGGTCGCCTTGTAATGGAATCTGTCACAAGAGGAGCTGGGGAGCCCTGCAGCTGTTTCCACCACTGAACATATTTCCACACAAAGCTGGAGGTAATTCTCAGAGAGACTAATAAATTGAACATAAAGAGTTTAAACCATGCAGATAAATAATGGCAGATGTTTAGGGATGGAATAACAGGCAAACGTATGAGTTGTGCAGTGCCTGCAGTTCAAAGAAAATGAGTTCAAACTGCGAGGGCATTGTTCAGAGGAACAGTAAGGGATAAAGCAACTGAGGGAGGGAGTAAAAGGGAGGAAAATCTGTCAACCTTCCCTCAGATATGTGAGTTCTAACCCCAGCTAGCATGGAGAACCACATCTTCATTGTCAAGCTAGCACCCTGAGGAAGCAGCAGCAAGCACCGCCACTCGCAGCCTCACACCCTGGCCTGCACAGCCAGTTTCCCCAGAGCATTTTTAGCATTTAACAGGGCTGCTGATGTGCAGAAACACTGAATCTCTCCATAAAACCTGCACCTTCCCACAGATGTTTCCAGGAATGGACAGGAATTGGGCTGGTTGCTGAGGAACCAGGATCCCTGCAGTTCATATCTGTGTCTGTTTTACTGTCCAACCCTTCATATAAAATCTAACCTCTGCAGGCAGTAGTTCAGTTTTCTGTAAAAGAAATTCTTGCTTCCCAGGGATGTGGGAGACCTAACTCCAATTACGAACTCTACTACCAGCCCTCTTCTTCCTCATCCATGGACAGAGTACATTTTAATATGATACATTTGCCAGAAATTTACCCTTTTGAAAGAGGAAGCAAACCCTTCACTGTTAACAAGACTGCAGCACTTCTTATGTGGTTGGTTTTTTTTCCCTTCACATGTCATAGGGTATAAAAGGTATTGTTTAAACAGAGAGGGACAAATTATCAGAACACTTTTGAGCTACATAATGAGTATTGCTAATAGCAATGCTGGACTTGGCAGCACAGCCTTCAAGGTTATTTAGCAAAGCACAGAACGTACATCAAACAAAATAAAAAGTTCATTTTAATAAGTCTTTGCAAAATAAATATAAAAGTAATCAATTTGGCTTTTCATTTTTTATTTTGCCTTTTTATTTCATCTATCAATAAAAGCAACCTTGAAAATGTAACATAAGAAGAGTTAGGAGTGATGGAGGAACAATAAAATGAGGAGGAATGCAAGTCAGTACAGAATGTCTTTGATCATTACAAAGCTAATTATTGAGAAAGACAGCTCAGTGTGCACGAATACAGAATAACGATGAGTTTGGTAAACACTTACTGCACAATACATATGTATTTGTGTGCCTGGAGAGAGGGTGCTTAACAAGGAAGCAACGGAGGGAAATCAGAGCCTTTGTGCGTCACTCCAGTAGCAGGATGCAGGCAAGGAAGAACTTCAATCCATCTTACTTTGAGGCACAGTTAATGCTGCAATGAGCTTCCACTGTGCAGCCACACATTGTTTTATTACTACAAGATGGGCTGTAAATCTGTATGGGTATTATAAACAAAACCAAATAATTCCCACAAAGTTTCAAGATAGGTCAAAGCGTAATTTAAACAGTAGGTCATTAAAAACTGACTTGAAATACCGAGTTTTGCCTAAACCTTTTTTAATTTTGCTTTGTTTGGCACAGCAAGAATTCTGTGGGCACACACACATATTCTGTCAGTAAGGAAGACAGGTTATTGTCAGGTAACCTGTGTACATGAATATATGGCTTATGCCCAAAATAACTGTGGAGGAAAACCCCACCTAGCCCCACCTGTTGACACTGAAACCAGTGAACATTGAGATGTTAACTCACAGCAATGTCCTGCTTGCTGCATCCAGTTGTGCAAACTTCCTTCCCCTGGGAAAAGTTTAGGCAGGGGCTCTGTGGTCATGCATGGCTTTGCAGCAGAACTGTGTTGCTTTTTGGAAACAAAAATCAGTGTGATGGTTCTGATGCTGCAATGGCAGAGCCTGCAGCTGGCAATAAAAGTTGCTGTGCTGCTTTCCCTGGATCTGGAGAGGATTTCTACTGGGTTCTGTCTGCTTCAGGTCCTTCCTCAGGCACCAAAAACTTTCCAAAGTGCTGTAAACAATCCTATGCAACACTGCTCTCAACTTCACAGATATTTCAACACAAAAAAGAATGGCAGATATATTGCTCTGAGCAAAACAGGTGAAAGAAATAGGTTGCAACAGGTTAAAAAAACATGGTACCCCCACATGCCCCCAAAATGTCACCTAGTGACAGCTACTGGAGAAAAGGCTACAGTTTCAGACCAAAAACATCAGCTAAATGCCATCAAAATCCAGGGTTAGCCAGCACCAGTGTGTTTTTTAGCAGCTATCTGAAGGCTTTACAGTCACAGTTTTGCTTGCTGAGATGTTTCCTCCCACCAAAACATTTGGTCTGTACCTTTTATCTTTATTTATTACCTTATATTTTCCAAGAATAGACAAGACATTTTATTCTTCTGCTAGTATTCTTAGTTCCTTATATTTGTTATTGAATCACCTGCCCATCAAACTGGAGCTCATAAATCTCCTGATCTGGCATCTTTTAAAAAATGCTATTAATTTACCCTTTATCTTGTAATTTAATATAATGAATAAAGTTACTGAGGCACTTCATTCCACACCTGTGCTTGGTAGCTCACTGCTCATTATTGCTTTGTGTTTACAGTTCTGCAACCCATTTTCTATCTCCTCTCTCTTGTTCCCAGCCTGATCTAAATTAATTTTTTCAATAAGATCTTGAGACATTATTTAAAATGTTCCTTATGATGTATTGCTTCCTGTATATGTCTCCATTAATCTGCAGTTTGGCTGTAAAAAAGCAGGAAAGTTCACAGGACATTATTTATGTTTAATACAGAAGAATCATTTACTGCCTGGGATTCACTTGCCCAGATACTTGCAGATTCATAACAGATGCTCTATATTTTTGATAAGGATTGAAAATTAATCCATCAAAAGCAACAGACACTATCTAACTCCATAATTTCCATATCCTTTTTTCTTATTCTATGAGACCCATTTTTCATGATTTCTCAGGAAGAAAACGGTAAGGATCTAGGCTACCTGCTATTTAAATATACTGGCTGTTGTATATTCAGTCCTTCCAAACTACTCTCCCCCTGCCTAAGAATGGATTTCCTGAAAAATTCACAGTAATTTTTTAATAATCTCCAGCATTATACTTCAGAGGAATAGTGCAGGAATAGACAGCTCAGACCTTTGAATTCCATGAGAGATTTCATTCTTTGCCAAACCCATGTCCCTTCCAACATTTCACATTTGCCCTTAGGTGGGAGGTCTCTCCCTGATGCCCCAGGGCCATGCTGCCTCCCCACAGCCCCACACCCTGGCAGTGCTCTTGATATCCAGGCCCTGGCAAATGCCAACTATTACATCCTAGAGATGCTGTTGCCTCCAGTCTTGATGGGCACAGCAGTGGAGAGAGGGTGGCTGCTCTGCTCCCTGTCCTGTAGGTACCACGAGACAAACCAGCCTACTGCAAGAGGGGAAAGGAATTGATCCTGCTGTATGGGGGCCAAATAGTTGAAGTATTTTGTCCACAAACCCTCAGCTGCTGAACAAGCAATTATGTGAAAGAGTTTACTGGTTGATTTTTTTCCAACTGCTTTTAGTGAATGGCAATTGGCATGCAAATAAAAATATAGAACTTACGCTAGCTGAAATGTTATGAAAAAGTTATTTTACTAAAAGTAAAGTTTGGCACTCCATTAGCTTATTAAATTAAATTACAGAGAGTTTGCTTTTTTTTTTTTTAAATCCAATGTCAAAAGTAGTGCTGCATTTCTGGGAGAGTTATTTTCTATTGATTGCTGGATGTGCTGTTTGGAGATTGTGTACTGTAGGTGTGTATGCAATTTAACAGCTATGCCAACATATTTTATAATAAAATTTTACATTCAAATTACAGCCATATAGTGTAATGGGCTATTCTTTTTTTCTTTTTATAGCATCCTCAGCCATGCATCAGATGCACACAAAGTGATTTTCTGGCTTACGAGACTTCAAACCATTAGACCACCAAAGAGCTGTGAATTAAATGCAGTGCAAGCAGTGGCAGCATCCATGCTCACATATGAAACCAGAACAAGGATTGCACAGCCTCTCAAATATCAAACTCTGGGGCTGATCCATTCAGTGGGTCTGTGACCTGACAAGGCAGTATGATTAATTGCACACATATTCCCTCAGAGGTTTTCCTGCTCATGCTTTCTGCAGCAAAGATTGTGAGCTTGACAGATCAGCATAGCAGCCTCTTAAGATGCCAGAGATGGAAGTGGTTGGTTTCTGACTGAAAGTTAATGGAGGAATAGCAGCTGTTCCATGCTGAGGGGAAAAAAAGACCCAAAACAAACAGGCTTTGATTCTCAGAGAAACCACACACAGGAAAAAGCTGATTTTCCGATAACTGGCTATGGGATTTCTGTCAGGGTTTGAAAGACCATATTTGCATGATATAATTAAAAATTTAGCTGTGCTTCCTTTCATATGGTTATTGAAATATAAGCCACAGCCTGTGTGTTTTTCTTTTCCCATAAAACATTTTTCTAGGTGTCTCCTCTTCCACGTGTTTGTTCTTGGCGTTAGGATCTTTGGCCATTTAGCCTAAAGCTTGCAGAAACCCTGATTTGGCAGGCAGCTCCCATATTTGCAGTGCTGAGCAAAGATGCTTGCACAGCACTTCCCTTCTGTTCACAGGCAATCCACACTGTCCTGCTGTCAGACCAGACCCACTGCCAACTTCAAATAGTTTTCATTTTTCAAGTAAGCCTTAGCAAACTGCATTAGACACTTCCTCAAGAATACTTAAGCCCTACAATTTTATGATAAGATTTTGAACACTAACCAATGTTTGCCCTTTCACATTTCCCAGCTGGACTTTCATGGGATAACACACACTTGAAGGAATCTTTCGTGTCGTGTGTGAAATGAGCTGAGCTGTGTGAGTCCTCTGTGGACATTCCTGCTCCCGTGGGAATGACACCACAGCCTGGCTCAGCAGGGAGGGCTCCCAGAAGCAAACTGCAGACAGGGAAACCCCCCAGACAGCAGCACCAGGGCTGGGGTGGGCAGGGGCAGCTGAGCGAAGTGGCACAGATATGGAGAGCTCTGCACTCTCATGCCTCACAGATGTCTTTGTTCTGTTCTAAGACAAATCCCTCAAAACACACGTCAAAGTGCAAATTTGGAAAATGAGACTTGTGCTACCTCCCCACTGCACTTCCCAACCCACATCCTGATAACAGTCCTTCAAATCCAGCAGTCTGTGCTGGAACCCTGTCAAAGGGCTACTTTTATAGCAGAGATTAGGGGTAATGATCTTTTAAAATGCCCCTGGATTCTCCAATGACCTCCCTCCTCTACTCAGAGTTTGGATGCTGTTCATTCAGCAGTTAAATTTTTCAACTCTGTGAAAGCTTGTCAGTTACTGGCAACACAGAAACACACAAGCAGAAAAAAATACAACAAAAAATGCTCCTATTACTGCAGCTTTAAAAATGAGCCTAAAAAACTAACAGAGAAAAACTGTATAAACAAATTGATTTAATTGCACTACATGAAAGAGAAGGCAGGTCTTACTGAAGCAGAGTAGTAGACAGCATGACAGAACAAAATTCCTCAAAGCAATGGCATGTAAATATTGAATAAAATGCAAAAGCCAACTCTGCAGATGGCTCTGGGAAAAGCAGCTACTCTGGCTGCAAATCTGTTTCAGAGAACACACCACAAAACCTGGAAATCTGCAAAGCCAAGGAGGAAATCAGTGAATAATCCACTAGAAGGAAATCCTCAGCTTCCACAATCAAGTACAGGGATTACAAAGACATTTCTAAATCAATGAGGGGCAGGCTGGGACATAGGAGTGAATTTTAGGATTTTGGTTTTTCCCCCTAGTATCACATACTGCTATGCCAGCCACATACCTACTGCTGGACTTTGCATACTAATTTAGATGTTTAACTTGGGCTGTTAATCTTCCAGAAAAAAAAATAATTTAACATCATCTCTGTAGCCATTACTTTCTTCTAGAGGCCCTTGCAAATGGCATTTCCATCAGATTTAAATATATGATTGCCAATCAAGTGAGCTGCATCCACTCAATTTGCTTCTTGCCTTTTGCTCAGAGAACCAGCTGTACGGTTCACCCACAAAAGCTTCTGAAGCAAAGCAATAGAGGATTTTGTTAATCTGGATTTGTGATCCCCAAGCTACTGGCTTAAAATTTCATGATGAATCTGTGTCACTGTGTATTTCCTTCTCCCTTGGGAAAACAAAGAATGGATGTATGAGAAAATCAGGCTTATTCCTCTTAACTGTAAGAAGCTACCAAAGAGAAATAAATGAGGAGAATTTGGCATCACCTTACCCAGGAAACCAAACCACCCCACAATGGCAGCTTTATATGATTAGCAGAGTGTGAAAAAGTTATATACATATATATATATATATATATACATATATATAGCAACCAAGCCCCCAAACCAGACACACAATGCAATGTTTCTGTGCATTGCTGAGGCAAGAGACTCGCAGTGGATGCAAGGAAGGCCACAGCAGTGAGACATGAGTGAAACAAAACACAGTGTCCTTTGCAGGACAGCTCTTCTAGAAGCTGGCAGGCTTTCCTCTGACAGGTTGTGAGCTCACAACCTCTCTGCACCCAGTATATCCAGCACTATTCTTTTCAGTAGGCTGAGACAGAAGATACCACTGTGTGCTGGACAGCAGGCACCTTCAAAGGGGTGATATTTAACTCAGAGAATTGGAAATTTTTCTTGCAAGAGGTACTTTTTGTCTACCAGACTGGAGGTGCTTGAACATATGCAACCAATGCTAGTGGATTTTTCATACAGACTGAAGTGCCAAGAAGCATCAAGGTCCTGCCTCTGCAAATGCATTTCCTTAACTTTCTTTGAAGGAACAGCTATCCCAGTGTGGCCTGGGACCAGAGGACTCTCCTAATGTCATATAGCAAGCAAGAAGGGAAGAGGGGAATGACCTCCAGTCACTCTGCTGCCCTTGCCGTGCATCACCCTCATCACTGGGCACCACAGGGTGTACAAGAAGTCTTAGGGAAATCAATTCTAAAACACACAATACAATTAATCTGAAAAGGACACTGGGCAATACAAGCAGGTTTGTCATTGTGCCTTGTGCCAGCTAAGCTTTCAGGCCATCAAATCCAACACTTTTCTCATCCTCAGGAAATATTTCTGCTGTGTGCTAAAATCGCAAGGAAACCCAAGGTATTTACACATAATACTAAGAATATCAGAGATTAGTACAATGCACACTATGTTTAGAATTGCAGAAATGTTAATGTAGATTAAAATGCTTTGCCAGTAATCACTCCCTTTCCTGAGCAAACCACATGGCTCTCCTTCTTTGCTGCATGCCAGTGCTGCCAAGCTGCACAGCTGGTCCCAGGGGGGCCAGCCCTGTGGGGACAATGACAAAAGCCATGAAACTGCTCTGGGCTCAGCCCCTGACTGTGGCGTGCAAAACTGTGCTCTGGGAAACTGCCTGAAACATGGACCTCTCTGTGCTGAGCAAGTGGACTGGAGCTGGTACTCCCATCACACACAGAGAGGAGCTGGGGCAAGCAGAGAAAGCAGACCCAGCAAGATTCCATGCTCAGACTGCCTGGTGTTTCCTGGAGCATCCCCTTGGAGGGGGTCTGCGTGGAGCTGGTGTGACTGGGATAGGCAGTGCACCAGCAAACACCCCCAGCCCTGCAGGAGCTGATGTCCTTCTCAGGTGATGTGAGTCACACCATGACACACAGGCTCTCCTCAGCAAACACTCAGACACTCCACTATTCGGGGAAGATGCTAGTAAAACATATTAATGTAAAACCATTACTGTAAATCCCTGCTCCTTACAGCCTGAGAGCATTTGTGAAGAGGGTATCTGAGAGGGGACTGAATACCACCGAGGCCATAAAGTAGGATCCAGTATTTAATCATCTTTTCCAATAACTGTTTCATTTTTTTTGAAAAGTATTTCTGAGAGAGTTCTACATTTCATCACAGTGAATGGCAGATGATGAAAGATTTCATCTAGACAGAAGGTAAAATTTGAATTTTAAAATTAAGTTCTACACAGTGGAAAAAACCAGCACAATAATATGTTTGTTTTAAAGCTTTAAAAAAAAAAAAAAAGCCCCCAAAGGTTAAAACCCCCAAAACAATCAAATTTTATTATTTTGGAAATACAGTCTATCTAAAGTAAATATTTTAAATATTTAATATTAAACATTAGCAAAAATCATTTTGCAGAGATGAAATAAACATCACCAGGGAGTTTTATAAATTGTCTCAATTTCTGGGTAGCTGCTCCTCAGCACTAACAGCACACAGCGTATTTGGTGCAGTGTAGATTTTCTTTTTTTTTTTTTCTTTTTGGTAGAATATACTTATTTAGTGCCATAGCAGAAGAAGCAAGCAGCTGGCATTTCATGGGGCAATCTCCCAAGAACAATCCTGAGACAAGAACAGCTCCACGGCTGATCAGACACTGGAAGGAGAAGCAGCTGGGTGCCCTGCAGGTCTGCAGGTGTGTCAGGTTGCCTCACTTGACACCTTCTTGCAGGTTTTTTTCCCATAAGCAGCCTTGCCACTCACAAATGCTTCTTCTTTTTTATTGCCTCTGCCCTGACAGCCAAGCTCTTGGCACAGATGGTCAGGACCACGATGAGGACTCCCACCAGGAATGTCACCACAGGCCAGAGGAAGCAGTGCAACAGGACAGTCTCATCATGGGTGCGCTTCAGCATCACATCATCTGGCCTGTGGAGAGGAGGAAGAGAAGGTGGAGAAAATATAAATCAGAATAACATCTTCAATTCATCATAAGTGCAAGTCATCTAACACAGTAAGATTAAAGGTGCTTTATTTGCCAAGGTGTTAGAAAATGGTTAAATGGACCATTTCATGCACTGCTTTCATTTGCCTGTTTATCACCAGCACTCGTGGCAAGCTGTGAGAGCTGTCCACTTGCAGTGTTCACAGGCTAACAGGTTCATTTGGATTAAGAAACAAAAAAAAAGAAGAAAAAAAAGAAGAAAAAAAAGAAAGAAAAAAAGTGTTGATGTTTTATGCCTTCCAGGGAATGTGGTCATCACAAACAGCCATGAGAGATACAGTATCACAGTGATTGCGGACTGCAAAACCACTCTGGCAAAAATAGAATATCAGGCAGCATTATACACCTCTACCCCAAAAGTTATCAGGCTCTGCAAATGGATTTAAACAGTAATTAAAGGTTCCCTTTTAGCTTTGAGCACTGCTGTGTCCATGGGGCTACATGGAGGCTCCCGAAGAAGCAAGCTCTGGCTGTGGTTTGGGTCTGGGAAGGGAGCTGGTCCCTGTTCTCAGCACTGAGCTGCAGCTGGCCCAGGCTAGCCCAGCTGCACTGGCAGGCAGCAGCCTGCATGAAATCTGTCCCCAGGAGGAGCACAGCCTGTCCCTGGGGTGGCCAAGGCTCCCGACTCAGCTCCTTCCCAGCTGTGCTTGTTTCAGCAATACGCTGTGGTTTGGTGCTGCAAGCAGAAGTGCCTCAGCAGACTTGAGCAGGAACACTGCGGGGAAACTCCCACACAGGTCTGAACCTCCCTGCCTCCACCAGCAGCATCTAACACACAGTCATGGTTGGGTCTGGGACAGGTTTATGCATTCCAAAGGGAAACAGAGGGAGGAGAAGAATATCAGGAGGAGGCATCTTTAGACATTTCGAAATTTAGCTGTGCCACATGTCTGAAAGATACGTTGTCCACCCCACCTCTTCCAAGTCTGGGGTGGTGTTTGGGAAATGTGATGGCAGGTTTTCCTCAGCTCTGGCCCTTTCTGCTCTCCCTTGCAGTTTAACAGTTATTAAATCAGTCTTGTGGCATTTGCACTTTGCTGTTGCTTTCCTGTCTACAGCCAGAGACACTCAGTCTGCTGGAAAACTATCTGCAAAGAAACAGAACTTTCTCCAATGAGAAAAATATCTATAGCCTTGACTCATGTTGGTAATTGCATTGAACACTCCCAATGCATTTGCTTCATCAATGCCAGCTGATGCTTCTTGGAGCAACAAACCTCACAGCCTAAAATCCTGGCAACCCAGGCTCATCCAGCGATGTCCTGGGAATTCAGGTCTCCTAACATAGTATCTGCACATGGGAGCAGATACCTCCAGGGACTGTGCTGTCTCTCCCACGATAGCTTTGTCCTGATCAGAAAACAGCACTGAGAAAGAATTCTCTTAGGGGAAAATAGAAGGAACTATTTTTCCTTCACTGAGAAATTCAATTATGGAGATGCTTGCAAATCTATAGAGTTTTATCCATCCTTAAGGAGCTACTGGAGCCAGACTGCCAAGCTACACCTGATGCCGGATTTAATTGCACCTGCATTTGCATTTGGATGTCTCTCACCCAAAATTGCTGTGTGGAGAGTCCTCTGCACTGTGCCAGCCTGAAAGTTCCCAAGGCCAGCACCATTTATGTCTCTTTCTGTAGCAAGGAGCAGAATAAACTCTGATTGTGAGAAGCGCAGCTATGTAAAAGTTGAAATTCAGAACATAAAAAAATATGAAAACGATCCCAGGTCTATTCAATAGTGGAATGCATGAAGTCTGCACAACTAAAATCCTCCAGATATATAAGCAGGCACTAGTGGAGACTATAAATTGAATGAAGTACTATTCACTTTACAGGTGCAAACTCACTAACTGGTGTCATTTGAATGACAGCACCTGAACAGAAAAATCCTTTCACAAGAGGTATAATACTGCTCTTTCCTAGTTACTGTATCATCACCTGTGAGTAACAGTGCTAATTGGCAAGGAGGCCATAAGTAGGCAGCACTCAACCTTCACAGCTCTCAACTTATGAGTGACATTGAATTTTAAGTACTTCTTTAATGCAGATATTAAACAGTTCAAAAATAATGGGCAAGCAAAAAAATCTAGAAAATTGGATTCAAATTGGAAAGAAAGTGTGATTAGGGAAAGCAAGATATCCTTTTGACAGAATCTTAAATATTTTGAAAAACATAGGTATCAAAGGTAGCAACGATGGATGTCAGACACTCACTATAGGTGTGACTGTGACTCAGTAATGTAAAAGAATTTCCCTTTTGAAAAAGAGTCAAAGACAGAGCCTTTAATTAAGCCTTGACATTAGGTTTGGCTTTAGAAGGGTATTATTGCTATTCTTGGATACAGCAAGAGTCCCTGTGCACTGGTGCAGCCTCACCTTGATTCCTGTGTGCAGTTTTGGGTGCCACAATATAAAAAAGATTTTAAGCTATTGGAGAGCATCCAAAGGAGGTACATGAGGATGGTGAAGAGCCTTGAGGGGGAGCAGTATGAAGAGTGTCTGAGGTCACTTAGTTTGTTCAGTCTGGAGAAGGGAAAACTGAGGGGAGATCTCATGGCAGCCTACAACTTCCACACAAGGGGAAGAGGAAGGGCAGACACTGATCTCTTCTCTGTGGTGCCCAGTGACAATCCCAGGAAATAGCATGAAGCTTTGTCACAGGAGGTTTAGGTTGGGTATCAGGAAAAGGTTCTTCACCCAGAGGGTGGTTGGGCACTGTAACAGCTCCCCAGGGAAGTGGTCACAGCACCAAGACTGAGTTCAAGAAGCATTCAGACAATGCTCTTGGGCACATGGTGTGACTTTTGGGAATGGTCTTGTGCAGGTGAAGAGCTAGATTCGATGATCCTTGGGGGTGCCTTCCAACCCAGGGTACTTTGTGATTCTGTGGCACTTGAAACACAGTAACGTAACTGCTTTGGGATTGCTTGGCAAGGCTAGCAGTTTTGACTTTTCATGCTACTTTTCAAAAGATGATCTGCCTGTTCCCAGAGTCTGAGGGCTTGTTGTTTCACTTGGAAAGAGAAAAGGAAAGGTGCTCTGTCCCCAGTGTAAGCCTTCTCTTGGTGAAGATCTGTCTTTGCTGGAAAGCCTAATAGCATCACTTCTCTGGTGCTGAGGCAGTGATGCTGAACCAAAGGAGGTACATGCCTAGAAACGTGTTTCTTTTTCCTGTGAAAATCAGCAGATATGATTAAATTTGTTGCCTTGTTCCTGTAAGTACAGTGTGTTTAATAAACCGATCTTTGCACTGTGATTTTCCTATATAATTCAGTTAAAAGGTTTTTTTCAGGGGGGTTACACATATTCCCCCTAAACTTGATTATTGGCAATCCTTTCTAGCAGTGCTGCTGTTCAGGTTTCCAGTAAATGCAAAGCCTCCTGAGGGGATGCACCCTAAGTCCTAACAGCAGTTATCTGTGCACGAAACAGTGCAAGGAAGGCAAGGAAGAGACCTGGTGGGACAAAAGGGGGAAAAGCCCCAGTAATTGCAAGTTATGCTCAGGCATTCAGATCTGGTTCTTGCTGTGAACAGTGATGGCTACTGTGCAGCACCACCACTGCCCAGCATCAGTCCCAAGGTGAAAGAACAAACAAACTGAAAAAAAAATCCCTGGAGTCTCTACTGTAACCCTGAAAACACAGCTTTCTCTTTCACTGAACAGACAAGGAGGAAGGAATTTTGTGCTCATTGGTGAGACCAGGAGTTACTTTTAGCAGGACTTTGAGCTCAGGGCTAGCCCCCTGTGGAGCTCTGAGCAGGGCTAACTGGATTTGCTGTTGCATTATACAACACATCCCTGTTAAGTTCTGTCATGTAGTTCAAATGGACAGCAGATAAAACAGGCCTCCATCAGAGCTTTCAGGGCAATTACTGAACATCATGGGAAGAATTGCAGTGCAGGGATTACCAAAAGTCATGTAGGACCCAAAGGTTATAGGTACATAAACATTTCAGTCATCACTTATGAACCACACTGCGTACCTTATGTTGCACAAAAAAAGCTGACAGAGGTGGGGGCATGGGATAGGGAAGCCTTACAAATATTTTTTGTGTTCAAACAATCTGGATTTAAAGATGTTTGCAGTACACTTATTCTGCCCACAGATGTTCACATCCCTTTGCTTTGACAATCAGTCATTTCTTCCCTTATTGCTGCAAGATGCAGAGATCCTCAGCGGGATGGCTGTGTGGCATGACCCCACAGGTAGAGGGAATTAATTTAGAAAACTGTCAAGTTACAGAGCAAAGCAAGATTAAAGTTCCAACATCTACGGATGAGCAGCCCCACTACCTGAGCACCCTTGGTTCAAACATGTAATTATTCTGAGACAAATGGGAACCCTGCAGGGTACCCCAACAACACACAGGTTGTCGCTAATCTCTTGACAGGGTTTGCCCTTCCAGTCTCTGATGAATTTGCGTACAGCATCCTGCAGCAAACACAGGGAAGGTTAAAGCATGGCTGGCTCATCTGCTGTGCCACAGCAAAAGAAACACAGAGCAGTCTTGCGTACAGGACAAACCCGGAGCTAAAGAGCAATAATGCCACATAAATCAGCCACTAATAAGAAATGACTTGTCACATATTGCTCTGCCTGTCTCTGCATGGCATGACACAGTGAGGTCTGAGCTGATGGCGATCTTAGTTTCTCTCTTTTTATTCCTGTTGTGGATGTCAATGAGACCTGAAACGTGAAGAAATAAAGTGATAGGATCTCCCCTATCCAGCTGTTCCCACAGGCCTCCCACTGTAGGGCAATCAGCCATAGCCCTTGTTTCCATGAGGTCATGGCTACAGACCCTGGGGACACTCGATGTGAGGTCCAGAATACTGAAGCCCTAGAGCTCAGTGCCTTCTCAAACCTTTGGCAACAGCCTGAGTACTTCATCTGAATTTTTCCTTTATTTTGGGATCTGAAACACTGGGGATTGATTTCTGCTGTGCAGGGGTTCCTTCAGACTGATATCATGCCAACAGACAGGCACCTCCACCAGAGATCCAGAAAAGCAACTTCCCCATGGAGCTTGAACCCTTTGCCCCAAAGCTTATTAGAGCAGAGAGGGACAGTAAAGGTAAGTGCCTACAGTGGCAAAGCAAAACCTCACTCTTCAATAAAGCACTGAGCTCCAAGCCAAGCTGTGCTTTGGTTCCCAAAGACAAATGTCAGGCTGCTAGTTTTGCTGGGCAGTTTGATTTACAGTAAATAAGAATGGTTGAATATGCCAAGTCTGCTTCTCATCACTTTTGTATAACTTTGAAGTGTAAAGAATGACATCTCTTTTTTTTGGTCTTTTTGAAGTAACCTGTTGAAATGTGCACAACCAAACTGAAGGGAGGTGTTACCCAACAGTACACTCTGCATGCAGCAACAATTCTGACAATGAAACTGAAGTAAACTTGATGAAGAGGAGATTATGTTTATTCACTGCCTGTATATTTACCTAGAATTTTATTCTGTTGTTTCAAAAGAGAGAGTATTATTGCAAATACTACATTCTCTAAGGAACTATTTACTATATGTTTTATACAGAATGACAAAGAACAGTTAGCTTATCCACACAGTGAAAAAATACTGCCAGAAAATAAGCACACTTCTAGTTTGAAGGGAACAGACTTTTCCCTCAGTTTGTTATGGTTTCTTTTTACTGCTTCACCAGCTGCTTAGTCATCATTGCTCTAAAAGTATACCCAAGCAAGCACATTCCTGGTCAGCAGAACTGATCTCCCAAAGCTCATTGCTATCTCCAGAAGAAAATAGATGGTGTACACATTTTGGCTTAGGCTATCTTCTAGTATCTCTGGCAGCGAGCCTCTCTTATGCTGTGTATGAATTGTTGTATGATCAGCAAAAGGCACCATTTCAAGGCAGACTTTGTGCTGGCAAGAACTTTTAGCAGTATAGGATTCAGCATCTTTAAGGAAAAAAATCCTGCCTGGGAGCTGCACAATTCCTCAGTGCCAACTTACATAAAGGGCAGACGCTAGGCAGCATGCAGCCTCAGAAAAACTTCATCTTTATTTCACCTAAATGTGATGTGAGAACTAGCTCGGATGGCTCTGGACACCTACCACCCTATGCTCCTTTATCAGAGAGAAATAAACATCTCTGGGCATCTGACCTATATCAGGCATTTACTTTGGGGTAAGTTATAAGACTCCTGTTTCTCTCCACTGACTAAAAAAGTTAACTTTCATCATCATCCTTTCCACACCAGTTTAGATGTACCCTAGCCATGACTTCTCCTGCAGACAATCACATATTTCTGACTCTCCTGCTCACTAGGGGAGTAGCTGCTGCAGGTCCTAGTTCTCAGGAGCACAAGGAACAGGCAACACCTACCTGCCAGATAAAACAAAATCACAGCTCATCTCTTGGTTAGCAGATCCAAGCTTTGGCACCTTGTGGACCAGAGGACTCCCAAGAAGGTCCCTGACAGGTCTGTTGTCATCACACAAGGTGCCCTAAGTTTTAATCCCTGCAAGCGGTAAGCAATGTTTCTTTCCCCTCTAAAGGAACAATTTTTGTACAAAGCTTTCGTGTTGTCTTCTGCAAAGGGTTAACTAGGGACAACAAACTCATCCTGGGCATGCTGTCCAGGTCTACAGTCTCTCCAGGGATACAGCAATGGTAGCCAGCCTAGGACAAGCCTGAAACCCCTGAGGGACTCAGAGGCCACCCACAGGAGAGTCAGGCATTTCTCCACCTGCCACCCTGCTCCAGCTCCCGGCCTCATTCGAGGCCCTGGCACACACTGGCATCCATTTTCCTCCTGTTTCTCTTTCTGAACTTAAGTATCTGGTGCCAACACTCCCACACTGAGCCCTGAATTGCACCTGCAATAAATATATTCCCTCATGTATTTAACTTCCAAGTGTTTGTGGCATAGGACTAACCTCCTCCTGCCACCACACTACCTTTTATTTCCTGGCATGTCACCATCAGAAAGAGACAGGAACAAGGACTCCCTCCCCCTTCTGTTTACTGAAGGAAGGAAACCACAGGTCACTCTCGTCCACATGGCAGTCACACCGACATTGGGTGTGACTGTCAGGCTGCTAGTTTTGAAAGAAACAGAAGAAAGTTTCAAAAGGAAAAGAAACAGAAGGGGAGATGCTTTAGGTTACAACTTCCTCCTCTGCAAGAAGGTACAAAACCTGGCAGTCCTGTGGATGTTTATTACACATTTCTGAATCATTAACCCTCTATGAACACAATTCCTGAGTTATTTTGTAGTATTTACTGATTTTTTCCCTTTTCTTCCATGAACACTGTAGGGCTTCTTTTCTGTGAAGGACAGGAACATTAACATCCAAGCCAGAAATATGCCATCTGAGTGTTAAAATCCAAGACACATTTTGCTATAAAAATTGCATGTTTTAAGGAAAACTTTCCTCAGAGTTTTATATTTTTACTTCAAGTGGTAAAAATTCTCCTTTTCTTTCTGTATAGCTTTTCATCAATAGAGCTGTCCTGCAAAGTTCTGCACTGAGCTCTGTGTGATAAACCACATCGCTCTGGAGGGGGTCTGTGTGTGTATATACATATGCATGCATTTATATATATTTTCAAACAGAACCAGTGAACATCTGTCAAGCAGATGCATAAACACTCCTGCCTAACCAAATGAAGATTACTTACCTCAAGTGCTGGTTAAAATAGCATGTAAATGGTTGGGAACCCACTTTCTCTTTCCAGTATTTCTGCTTGTACGTGACGTTCTCAGAGTTCTCCTGATCGTCTCTTGCACAGGGAGGGATGTATGAACACTGCCAAAACACATTGATAAACAAAGTTATTTCTGTGCTCAAGAAGGCAGGGCATCACTTCTCTGCATTTTCCTCATGATACCAGCATGACTGAAATGGACAGAGAATAATTAACAAAAGCTCCAAAGAAACAAAAAAAAAAATTAGATGAACTTCACTTCAATTGCTAATTATTCTGTGCAGGTACTGGAAAAGAACATACCAGCATTCAGAAAGAAAATAAAGGCTTTGTCATGTTTTGTTCCCCTCTTAAACCAAACTTCCTCATAACATCTTGGGGTTTGGCATGATGAACGTGAAAATAATCATTTTATTTTTATATATTCCTAGCCAGCTGCATGAATTGAATAACTTCCTATTTTCAGTGAGGCACATAAGCACAAGTTTTGCTAAGTGCCGTACATTAATAAATAATTCCAAAGAGTCCAGCAAGCTTTCCCAGATGATGGGATATCTGGCTGATGTACACCAACAAAAGAAAGTATTCTCCCACTGTTACAACACAGGGAAACAAGCAAAAAGTTTCACAGCCCTGCTTCAGCAAAAACATTCAGCATCTGCTTGTGCTGTACAGAAGTCAATGAGAGTTGGGCATGCAGCTGAGCTATCTGCAAATCTCACCCTCAGACATCTGCTTCAAGGCCCAGAGATCAAGGGAAATTCCTCTCCCAGCTTGGTGCCCTTGGGACTGGGCTTTCCAAGGCTCCCCTTTGGGTCACACAAACACACATACCTTGTCTCCAAGTCTTTGACACACCACCCTTACCTCCTAGCCACAGGCAGTTAAACAACAGAAAATAGCCCACTGAATCAAGTGTCAGCACTATCAGAGTTCAGTGTCTGAGCACAGTCCCTCCTATTTTTACCAGACATCCATACAGGAGATCATGATAGGAGATGCTGAACCACACTGAGTAACATGGTTTAACTGATCCTCTGATAACACAAAGGCTTTTCACCCTGCAGGACATATGGATACCAAGGCTCCAGGTGCACACACAGAATTTAAATTCCTTTAAAACTGGGAGCTGCAAACAGAAAAAGGTGTGACTGGGATGGTAGCTAAAAAGCCTCCTGCTTAGGTAGGATGAGGAAGCAAGAGGTGGGAGGCCCCTAAAAGGGTGCCCCCATATGATCACAACATCAATGTCTCCACAGAATCCTGAAGGCAGCAACAAGGAGAGCAATACCCTCTCTAACATGAGAATAAAAATCACTGTGACTCGCTGTGCCCAGTGAGTGCTCCCTCTCCCTCTGCTCAGGTTTCTCAGGGTGACTTTCACCATGCCCCCAGCTGCACACGCTACCCAAGATGTACAGACCTACAGGTCCATGTCTGCCATATAACAGCTTGGAGATTTGCCATTCCAAGGGGAAGGGAGAAATCTCAGGATTTTATTTCCCTGATCATGTAAAACCTGATCACTTCTGTCCACACCTGAAATTCCTGCCAGTGTCTTGCATGCTTCAGGCTTGAAAGAATCTGCAATGTCTTCCTTGTTGCTTCCAAACTGAAACCTGCCTTTTCCATAGGCAAGAGTCCCCATTTTCACACGGACTCCTGTCTGGGGTTGCTATGGCACAGAGCTACCTTTAGTTCCCTGTTCACATGACCCTAAACAAGGATTGTCCCACTGCTGATGACAAAGGACAGAAATGAGTGGCAACACCACTCTACTTCAGAAACCAGAATGCAGGATTATCACATACAGTTATTGCCATCTCAGATAATATTCCTGGGTCAGCAGTGTTTCTAGTTTGGTTGTCTACATTAGAAGCATCAAACATCCCTATTTCTTTCCCCCACTTCCAGTGCATAAACACATCTGTGCCACAGCTGGGCAGAGTGCAAATTTGGCATGGATACACCTGAGAGCACTGCTGGCTCTGCTCTGCCCCCTGACAGCCTCAACATGCTGCACCATCCCAGCTGGTCCCTTTTCCCTGCTTGGCCCAGAGTCCAGTACTTCCAACATTCTCCCCTTGGTTGTTTTTCTTTAAGGAGCATTTCCTGCTTTGTAAATGGCACCATATCCCACCAGTTGTGCACTCACTGCCTACATCTGGCTGTAATCACCACCCTGCTCTTGCCAAGCCCCCAGCATGCAGGTAGCCCCCAGACTTTGAGGGCTCCAAAAAGAGCCCCCAGTCCAGCCACTATTTAGCCAGCACACAAAATGCAGAGCT
The DNA here is from genome assembly GCF_008360975.1 of Lichenostomus cassidix. Lineage (NCBI taxonomy): Eukaryota > Metazoa > Chordata > Aves > Passeriformes > Meliphagidae > Lichenostomus > Lichenostomus cassidix. The sequence goes on along the minus strand of NC_139480.1, from coordinate 34,312,818 downwards.
AGACAAAACAGTTAAGTACCAGAATATATTATTTTGCCTAAATTCATTCAGCTGTCTCAAAACTCCTGTTCCTGTGTTACTGGCTCCAGTACACATATTTCCTCTATCCTCTGAAGTGTTTCTTCCTCCTGGCTGAGCCTACTGCTGTCCTCTACTATGAAAGTGCAACCACCCCACCACTCCTGGCTAAACTTTCCCTGGATCCTTCAGAGATCTTCCACCCCCCAAAAAATATTACTTCAGTCCTTCACAAAGTTCATAACCTGGTGAATGGTTGTTTAGCCCCATCCAGAGTTTCAGGCTTAGAAACAACTAGAGAGGTCTGTTTTCCCAAGAGATGCCCATCTGAACAGACAAGAATAAAGCTTTAACAGTCTCCCAGGACCTTTCATCACAGAGTACTTCACATTTTTTCCCATAAGTCCCAAAGCTGCTAGCTCAGTATGAAGATACTAAAAATTGAGCTTTCCAGGGCAGAGACTTTTCTTGGTTTGGAAGATGCAAAGGGGCCCACAGACAGTTTCTCCCAGCAACACTTCTGTATTTTCCCATACCAAAGCAAGACAGTATATGGGAGTATTGTCCAGGAGGGACACCTGGAAGTTGGGCACAGCAGTGAATGCTTTCCATAACTCAAACTTCACCCCGTGCTCTGCACAGCTAATCCCGGCTGACAGAAAGCAGGACGAACACATTTCGGCCTCTTCCTCTATCTTCATGAGGAAAACACAAAGGAGACACAAGGGGTCTTGCCATAAATTGATGTGACCTCAGCCAGCTGAGGATTAACAATCTTGAAGAGAGGAGTGGTTATTGTCCAAATATGAATCCCACCCTGAGATATCAACTCAATATGACGAAGGCCTTGAGCCCCAGAGAGCACCCAAGGTCCAATTCCAATGTGAACAAATCAGCTGTGGCACAATCACTGGAGCTTGTTTGCCTCCCCAGGATGCCAGCACAGTCCCCACCACCCCAAGGTACATTTTGTCCCTTTCTAATCCACACAGGGGGTGGATCTCTCTTTACACAACCTCCCAAGCACACTTCTAGGGCACTGTGCTTGACCAGCTGTATCACTCTCCAAAGCAGAGTCAGCAGGCACATAAAAGGGAATCAACCTCACAAATTTTACTGCCGTGGGTTGATGGATGTATGTGAAATAACTTCCACTTTGGCAACAGGTGTTTTCTGAAATGTTAATTCTGAAGTCCTCCCTTACAAGACACAACATTAAATAGTGGCATCAAAACATAAACAAATGCCAACTGAAAGAAAGATAGGACACTGGTAAAAATGTCAGTGAACAGATAATACCTCTTTACAACAAGATTTTGTAGGATTTGTATCTGTGTTTGCTGCTGGATGCTCCCACTTCAGTGTCTCTGCAAATGCTTGGGAAGACTCCTGGTCCTTCTGAGCACTTAATGAGGGCAGATATTCTTCCATATCATAGGGAGAGAACAGACACATGAACTCTTGACTGTGGTTTAAGTTCTGGGTTACATTTCATGCTCTTCAAAGATTAATTCTTGCCTAATTCAGTCACTTGTTAAATAAAAAATAAAAAAAAAGAAAGACTTTGTAGACTACAAGGTAAGTCCAAGAAAGTCTCAAATGCAAAGAGACATCAGGGCTCAAAGTAGAAGCAAGTCAGCCCAGTAGAAAACAAGCTAAAGTCATTCAGGATCAAGACTACAAACTCAGTCTCTAAGTGACATGTTGAGGACCATCCTCCTGCTTCTGGTGAACTATGGGACAGAGCATGTACTATTTGTTTGGTGTGGCAAAGCCCTGCATCACATGCTGCCCAGTTTGAGAAGCTTTGTGGTGAAATGAAGGAATGGAAAGGAAGCTGCAGGTAAATATTGCATAAGTACAACCACTAAAGACAACAATTTCCAGCTCCTGATCTCCTAGTGGACTGGGTTTGCATGGCAAGGTTTTGGTAGCTGGGTGGCTTCTGTGAGAACTGCCAGAAGTTTCCCCCATTTCTGACAGAGCCAATGACAGATGGCTCCAAGGTGGACCCATTATTGGACCCCAATCAAAGACAGTGCGAGAGCCTTTGGGATTGCCTTTGGGATATATAAGAAAGAGAAATACTGCTGCACAACTGTAGCCAGGAGAGAGTATCTGAGAGAAGTAAATCTGCAGACACCAAGGTCAGTGAGGAAGGAGAGGGAGGAGGTGTTCTGGCCACAGAATCAGATTCTCCAGCAGCCTGTGGTGCAGCCCACGGGGACACAGGCTGTGCCCTGCAGCCCATGGAGGGTCACGGTAGAGCAGAGATCCACCAGCAGCCCACAGAGGTCCCCACACCACAGCAAAGGGATGCCCAGAGGAGGTTGTGACTCTGAGGGAAGCCCACATTGGAGCAGGGTCCTGGCAGGACCTGTGATCCTGTGGAGAGAGGAGCCCATGCTGGAGCAGGTCTTCTGGCAGGACTTGTCACCCTAGGTGGGACCTACACTGGAGTATTTTGTAAGGAACTACAGCCTGTGGGAAGGACTCACTTTGGAGAAGTTCGTGGAGGACTGTCCCCTGCAGGGAGGGATCCCACACTGGAGCAGGGAGAGAGTGTGAAGAGGAAGGAGTGACTACGTGTTACAAGCTGACCACAGCCCACATTCCCTGTCTTGCTGTGCCAGTGGGAAGGAGAAAGTAAAGAAAGTTGGGAGTGAAGTTAAGCTCTGGAAGAAGGGATGGGTAGGGGAAAGGTGTTTTTTGATTTGATTTTATTTATGCAGTACCCTTCTCTAATTGGCAATAAAGCAAATTAATTTCCCTGAGTGGAGTACATTTTTCCTGTGACAGTAAAGGGTGTGTGATCTCTCCCTGTCCTTATCTCAACCCACGAACCTTTCATTATAATTTCTGTCCCCTGGAGGGGGGAGTGATACAGCAGTTTGGGTGGTGACCTGAAGTCCAGCCACAGTCAACCTACCACATCAAGCCACATATGAGCTTCTCCTAACTTTGAGTGTGAGTGTCTCCATGCACTACTGGGTTACCTTCATGGCATGGAACAGAGGAAGCACTGCCACAACCCACTGGGGCAGGACATGAGCAGGAGCACTCACTCCATTAGTACAAAAAATTGCCCCTCCCAGCTGACTGTGCTGAGGGAATTGGAGCTGAGCACCATGTCTAGTTTTCTCCTGCATCTGTCAGTGCAGATGATCATCATCAGCACAACCCACGAGGAGTGACAGAACCCATGACCCCTCACAGAGGCTAGAGGCAGGGAGTGGTGCCCCAGGTGAGACAAGTGGGTAGTAGGGTTAATCCATGGCCCCTGGGGCTTCTTCCAGAGGAAGTGCTAGGCAGCATCTGCACAGTTTGCCTGTCACAGGTACCAGCCCAAACACAGATCTGTGTGCTTCACCAGATGCACCAAACTCTCACAAAATTATTGTGAAGTTATATTTTCTTATGCAACCTCATCTGCCATGGGCCATATTATAGAGAGCCCAAAAATCAAGCCCAATTCTATTTCCAAGTGCACAGAAGAGATGACTGCTCATCATCCTGTCAGGTGGAGCTGTTACAGAGAGAAGCGTGACAGGAGCACGGGCAGATGTGCAGACAAGGAGCAGCAGCTGTTTTGCTCCCCTGCCTGGGGACAAGGATGGGGAGAAGCAGATCCTGCTGCACAGCTGCTAACATCTGTCTTACCAGCCACTCCCCCAAAAGTTTCTTTGGCAAACAGTCAGCAACTTCTTCCAACCCCACGCTTAACTTCATATGTAGAAAAGGGAAAAGTCTAAAAATCCAGAAAGCAGACTGTTTCAGCAGCTGACATATTCCCCTGCCATTTTCCCCAGCCAAACTTATGGCCTGTCCCCTGCACTGGCTGTATGCACCATCAACATACTCGATGGCCAGAGAGTGATAGCAACAAATTGACTTTGGAATTAATCCTGCTTAAGCCTTATCTCAGAGATTGTTATTGCTATCAAGGCAGCTGAAGAAAGGCTACTGTCACTCCAATGAAATTTCTTCCTCTGAGACAGCAATCAAAAAAAAATAAAAAGAAATCCACAAATCTCTCAGACTGAACACAAATGTAATCGTGTCCGGTGCTTTATATATACATTCCTGGATTAATTCTGACCCAGCTATATAATCTTTTAAGAGCTAAAATGAATCCTGGGCTGTACAATGATGTGATTATATTAGAAAGCAAGAAAGGAAAAAAAAACCTTTTTCCTGCATATAGGAAAAGGTTTCTCCTCACTAGAACACACAGATTCGTAGCTGTGATATGTTTATGTGTCAGCCCACTATACTACAGAAAGTAGAAGATTTTTAGTCAAATACACTGGGGATTTCTGGGGGGAATGAAAGAGCCAAATAATTTAGCATTGTTGTGTGCTGTAAGGAGCCTGAACTATGCCTTTTCCAAACTATTGATTTACAGGGCAAAATTGCTACCCTACACAGAGGAGCAGCTAAACAGAATGTCAAATTTAAAGACTGTTCAAAACAAAATTGGTCTTTTTTCCCCCTTCTAGCTGGTTGGAACCAAATAGCACATTGCATGTTGTCTAAGTGCATGAACACAAGGAAGCAAAGTGCAAAAAGGTGATGGGAAGAGGAAGAGTTAAACAGCTCCCTAAGTGTTTGTTCATAAATACACACTGGATCCTGAGCATTAAATCCAGCAGATTCCTACTCTGTTGCACTAACGGAAGTATTTCAGCATAAAATCCTGAAAGCTTTTAAAGAGAGTGAGACTTTAAAACAAAGATTAAAGGAGAGTATAACTGTTTGACTCCTCAGATATTGAACTAGGGAAAAAAAAAAGGAAAACCAAAGCAACAGATAAAACCTTCAGTCCCTTACAAAGGTGTGTTTTCCTGGTGAGACCTAACCAACTTTTCTTATTATTTTGTATTTGTTTTATGTAAGCTTCTTAAGGTAGGGAAAATTAGAGCACATTTTTTTTCTATGTAGGTTTCCATTTAGATAAGTTCAATTACTACCAGAGAATGCAGTTACATCAAAAAAATGCATCCTTTCTGCTTGGTCTCATCTGGTAAATCAGATTTAATGCTCAGCAATCAATATTCCAGGGTAAACAGCCCACACCCAGAGATGCAACGTGGAAGGTAAAGAAAACAGATTATATTTGTAAAAGCAGGAAAGTACCACACACTGCCAATACCCAGCCCTGTTTTCTTATTAATAGTTAACATAAAACTAATTTTTAAATAAAAATATTTAACATTTACAGTGACATTTACAGGCCTTACTTCTGAAACTTGGGATGCCTCCCTGCAGTTGCAATTCAGTCCCTGGGCAGGGGCAGTCCTCTTCCCACCACATTTAGAGAAAGACAGAAGAAAATAGGATCAAGAAGTAAAAACAAAACAAGACGCTTTGACTACTCAGAAAGGTACTGTGGTTGCAGTCCAATTTGGAAGCCACTGCTGAAACTGCGGATGCTGCCAGAGTTGCTGAGCCCAGGCATTGTGGTGGCAAGGCTCAGCACCTGCCTCCCATCTCCCAGCTCCCAGCTCCCATCCTGGCTGGAGTTGGCCCCAACAGAGCCACACTGCACCCTCTGCAGAACCACGTCATCGTCACCCCAGAGCAAAAGGATGGCCTTGCTTCTGTATTTTACCAACTCCACCCTGCCCACCTGAAAGTGGAGAGATGTTTAGAGAAGTCCTGGAGCTCAGACAGTTGGGGCACTCCCGGCACACCTCTGTCACCACAGCCCTCTCCCCAGGGAGCCTGGCAGCAGCATTCCCAGGGAAAGGTTTGCAAACCTCCCTCACAGGCCAACATTTCAGCTGCTTTGCAATCAGGCACCATCCAGCACTGCAGCTCCATCGCTCATCACTTCTGAGCGGTGCCAACAATTTAATCCAAATCCTGTCAGATTTACCATCCTGCTACTTTGCTGATTTTTGCCCCAACCACCTTTCCAAGCTGCCAAGGGGAAAAAAGCAACCCTCACACCCTGAGCTTGAAACATAAGTGCCTTCCAAGGGACAGAGCACACCAGTGCAAGCATGACTGAGGAGATGTGAGGCTGCACATCCCAGCTGGATACCCAAGCTTGCTTCCTGGTCCCTGCAAGCAGACCCCTGCATCATGCTTAGTGTGACCCTTGGCACTATGCTACATCCACACCTTGGTCAAACAGCTGACATTTCCTTCTCCAATATACTCCTGATTTCAAGTTCTTTCAGGGGCAGGAGGATTCCAGCACGTTCTTTTTCTTCTGTAAGCTACTCAATAAAATCTTCTCCTCTCAGATGCATGTTTTCAAGGCCATCTTTACCCAGCATAAAAAGGAGAAGGCAGAATAACTGCCTTTAAAGAAAGAGAAAGCACAAGTCACACGTTGCCTTCAGACTACCCCAGTTTGCCGGAAGATGCAACTTTCACAACTTCTTCATTTGGTCCTTTTTCATGTGGGTGATGGAGAAGTTTAAGAATCAAAACAGCACGGAGGAAACTGCTGTTTGGGCGCAGTCCCTTCTCGAGCGCCCCGCCAGCAGCGGCTCCGTTTCCGTTTTTCCGTGCGCTTTGGGGAGCGGCACTAGGAAGCCCCTCACCCTCCGGGACACGCAACGCAGCGGCAGCGGGCACCGGGCACCGGGCAGACAGACCTCCCTGCCGGCAGCAGGAGCTTCTCCTCGTCTCCCCACCAGCGTCCCGGGTCTCCGGCGGGGCGGGACAGGGAACGGCAGCCGAGCCTCCGCTGCTCTTCCTGAGCTGCCGCCCGCGGGCTGCACTCCGGACACGGGCGGGACGGACTGGGAATGGGGCTGGTCGCGAAAAAACGTGTGTGTATATGTGTGTGTGTGCTCACGTATGTGGTATCATACTAAGTACAGTATGTAGTATAGTGTAATAACGCTATATAGTGCACATTATACATACAGAGTATGTTATACTGTGCTACATAGAAACACAAAATATTCCAAATTGGAAGGCACACCACAGATCATCAAGTCTAGCTCCTGGCCGGGACAGCCCCAGGAGTCACACCATGTGTTTGAGAGCGAACGCTTCTGGAACTCGGTCAGTTTGGGCTGTGACCACTTTCCTGGGTAGCCTGTTCCCGTGCTCAACCACCCTCCGGGCGAAGAACCTCTTCCTAGTATCGAGCTAAACCCTCCCTGGCATGCTATAGATATATATGAACACAGCATATAAATATAGATGTACAGTGGATAATATGTTTATAGATATACACTATAGAGATCCACTACTTTTTGCTGAGCAACAAGCAGAGAGGCGTTTTGTAGGGATGCTCCCCGACTTCACTTACAACCCGCCACCTCCCAAAAGAGCAAACCCCGCACGGAACAGAGGGCGAGCGCCAGGGGCTGTGCAAGGGCAGCCACGGCCGCGGCGGGACCACCGCCCCGCGACTCGGGAGAGGAGAGCGTTCGCGGGTCTCACCTTGGGGTTGGTGCGCAGCTGGCGCTCGTCCTCATGGAGCAGGGCGGGTGCGGAGGAGCGGGAGGTGCGGACCAGCACCTGCAGGCAGGGGTAGCGGGCGGTGCCGCGGCAGGCAGCCCCGCAGGAGAAGGTGCAGGCGAAGCGCTCCCCCAGCTGCCGCACCGCCAGCACCGTGCAGTTGGCGGAGCCGCCGCCGCCCCGCTCCTGCAGCGCCGGGCGAAGCCAGCAACAGCCCAGACCCAAGAGGGAAAGCAAGCCGGCGGCGATGAGGAGGAAGCCCAGCCGCATGCTCTTGTCCTCCGCCTCCGTGTACTCGTAAGCCGCCCGGCTCCTCGCCATCGCCCGGCTGCCGCTGGCATCCGCCGCCGGGCATCAGCCACTGCCATCGGCTAAAGCTCCCGCCGCTCCCCGCCTCCCTCCCCGCCTCCTCCGAGGCTGAGTGTGCGTGTAACCAGCACGAAAAAAAATGAGATAAATAAATAAAATGCAAATTTAATCCCGTCTGACCTAATTCAGGGCCCTCCGGGGGTGGAAAGGGACAGCTTGCAACGGGATTATCTGACCCGGGAGATTTGCTGTGGGGAGGGCTAGTCCGGGTTAATCCTGGGTACCATCATGCGATGTACAGTATCTAGAAGAGGGTGGGTGGGTGGGGTCCTTTGGGTGCATTGTGCCCCTCCCTAAGGCAACATCTCACCACTGGCTTGGTCAAGTCCTGGAGAGCCTGCGTAAAGTGCTGTTTAGCACCCCCAGGCACCAGTCTGCAAGGTCTCTACGTATAGATGAGGAAACTGATCTGAAATTAAAGCGATTAAATACCTATGAGTGAGGAAACAGATTGTATTTTCACCATATTAATTGAGAAGGGACATAATGGGAGTTGGCCAAATGTTAACCTGATTTCTTGGGGTGCAGGGTTAAGTGCTCTGGCCAGTCCCAAATCCAGCATCTGCACAGTAGGGACAGAGGTAACAGGTAAACCAGATGATAGCTGTCAGACACAGGAATTGTTTTGAACACAGGGAGGTATTGACTTTTGAGGGTTCAATCTAGGAAGTGCTGTCTTCCAAGGAGGTTTGCAAGAAAAGCAGCTGATTCAAGAAAATAGATTTATTTTGCAAACAGAGTTTGGTTATTACCCAGCATTTCCCACTGTGGCAACACAATAAGCTCTTTGGTGCCAAAGTACCATAAGCAATACTTACATTTGTATTCTGTAGTCTTTATCACAGGCAATTAGGTAGAACAAAATGCAAGCTTCAGAGCTGATAGACAAACTTGATGACACAGCAGACAAGAAGATACAGAAATACAGAAAAAGTTTGGGAAATAGCACTTTCCTTTTTCAATCACTTTCCCGCTGCAGAGTGCAACGTCAAATTTTATAAATGACACTGATCCATAGGTTCTCCAAATGGACTATTAAGCAAGGCTTGGCAGGAAGGCTATTAAGAGTCTACACTGTGCCATGAATATAGATAGATGTAAATGCTGTCCTTGCTTGCACCACTGCACTACCACACTGCTCTTGGGTCAGCTGCTTTGCAGTAGCCTGCCCTGATACCAAAGGGTTTCTGAAAAAGTATACCAGCTCTGAGCCTGGGATTATGTTTTTTTAAACTTAAACCTGCCATAGGTGCTTATACTAGAAACTGAACTCATCTTGGTTAGTCCTTGGCTCTGTTCATCCATTCCCATCATCAGGCTTTGCTGCCAGCACTTATGGTGACAGCAGTCTCTAATGGTGAGGGCTTGCTCAGTAGAGCTTTTATTATATAAAAAAATAAAATTATAATCAGGTTGATTTGTCACTTACCACCTGAAGGGAAGCTACAGCTCTGCTTTCTCAGTGTAGATGGGCTATGACTTCCTTCTGTCTTACCTCCTGAACAGCTGGCCTTCCATACTTGGTTCAACTCCCTGCAATCCCTTGTACATTAAGTGCTGTCAGATAAAAATTAAGGCAACAGCACACTGGGTGACAGAGCAACCTTGAGATACACACCTCCTGTGTGCATCCAACCCCTATACCATCCACAGCTGAAGGAGATGCCAAAGCTGTATTTTAACTGGGAAGGTCCTTAGCATTCACCAAGTGATCTCATAGACTTTGAACTTCTGCACAAATGACTCAGTCAAGACTCAAAGTCTATTTGGATCAATTGGAACTGAAAAATGATTATCAATGCCTGATCAATGTAGTAGAATAAAGCTGGGTACTTGCGGACTTCCTGTGACGCTTTTAGCTCTGCTGTCACCAGCTGAGGGCAGAAGTTGCAATGCTGGCTCCAGGACCATGGGCTGCACAAGGAGCTGCCAGGGCTGAGAAAGCCAGCACACAAAGTCCAATGTCTGTATGAAAACCTCAACAGCAGGAAAAGAGGTTTGCTGCCTGCTTTTTTGGGCCCCTCCTTGCCCCACAACCAAGGGACAGCCTTACCTGTGGCCATCTGCCCCTGCTTTGGCCAGGCACCTGGAGGCTGGGCAGCCCACAGTGCAGCTCTGCCACCATCCCCACCCAGGCCAGCCATCGGGACTGGGCTCACACCTGTTTCCTTGCACAAGCCTAGTGGTGGTCCTTACAATGTTGACTGCACCTCTTGCAGGAAATCATCAGTAATGAACTGCCTTTTCCAAGACCAAATGTCTATATAAGAACAGAATGCCTTTCTGACACCAATACTGTGATGCCCACCAGAACTAAACTAGCCTTCCAAGGGAAGAGAGATCACTGGGGAACAACCAAACTGGCTCTTTAGTCCAGAATAAGAGCTTAAAGAACTCCAAAGGGTTTCCACAGAGGCTCATCAATGTGTGCACCCGAGCAGCTTTGAGACCTGCCTTCCTTTCACTCCTCCTCAAGACTCTTCACAGCCGATCCAGGATGGTTCAATCATGAAAACTGGCCACTTCACTGGATTGTTTGCTAAACCAGAGGGAGTTCAAAGATGTGATTTTACAGAACATTATTTTGCTAGTTTCAGAAGGAAAAACGTGACATATACCCACATATATTGGCTCAATTAATATCAAGAAGATAATATGAAATGCAAATGATAAACTGAAGCCTAGGAAAACAATAAAGAAACTTGGTCAGCACTGCTAATCCAGAAGTGGGTTGAACCAGTAATAATCAAAACTATTGTTCAACATGCTTTAACATTATTTTCAAAAAAATACAGTTTACCTCTAACAGTAAAGTGATTTTAAGCTGTAAAGCTACTGAAACAATTAAAGCCAGAAATTTAAAAAGTTATCCAGCTGCATTTCCTCATGTGTTCTTAATGTACTGGAAACTTTCAGATTTATGGAAATGTGAGCATGCACGCTCATAATAGAAAAACAAAAACTTTTTAATTCACATACTATATATGAAAATAAAAGCAACAGCTGTCAACAAAACTAACTGCTTAGTCCAATCTGCATTACCAGAATTCAACTTCTACTAGCATAAATATGGGCCTGTGGCAAATTTTGAGGAACACAACTAAAAGGTAATTGAAAACTAAGCACACTCAGAAATGTTGCTTTAATAGAAGCAATTGTTATATTTAGGATCTTAAACCAAAGCACTGTTTAGCTACCTCCTGCTTAGGACAGCAGCCATACATTTAGAAGCTTGAGTGTGACAGAAAGCAACACAATTTTCTTTCTTGTTTCATTCAATATCCAGCCATGGAAGTATTCTCAATTAGAAGCTACCAGGAACTTGGATAGGGGAGGAAGTTTCTTTTAGGTGACCGGTGACTTTAAATAGTACTATTTAGAAGATGGACAGCCTTCTTCTACAGCCATGGCCTCCTATGAGCCACTCAGGACCAAGCTGACATCTGGAGCTGATGGCCCTACAGACATGTCTCCCAGCACTGCTTAGGTCACACCAAAGACTGTTTCTGGTCTCTGCATGGTCAACAAAGAGTCCCTCCAGACTCTGCAAAAAATCTTGCATCTGACTACAATACACAAATTCTTATTTGGGAACATTCTCCCTATTTTTTTTTCATGGAAACTCTAAAATGGAAACAGACAAGAAATACTGGCTTGGGGACAGAAAGGATTTCAGACATGGCATGGAGCCAAGTGATTATACATCTCTGTAGTGTATAAATGTGAAGGTGTGGTCAGTTGTGAGTCCCAACACAGGTGCAGTCAACACTTCATTGAAGGTCACAATCATGTGAAAGACATTTTTACACATGTATTTGCAGGCTTCCCTGGATTACTTGGGTCTTCAATTAATCAAGCCCATGAAGGTTCTCATGTGCTTACATATTTTTGGCACCAGGCACTAAGGTGGAGGAGATTGAGGCCTGGGTGATTATTTTGTTGTTCATTTTTAAACACCCCAGTGGAGCATCCTTAACCTCTTTCTACATGACTCTCCAGTCCCCTTGATTTTTCCACAAACCGGGTGGTTGGAGTAACAATTGTTAAATAAGAAGCGTTTTCTGCAATACTAGGAGTAATCAAATCAGTGAAACTCGTGTTAACCCTGGAAGTTGCAAGTAGCAGATTCACAGAGAAAGTGGAGCTAACTACTCAATAAAGATTTATAAAAAATATGCAACAAGGAGCAATGCCTATAAGCATGTTGGACAGGCCAGAAATACGAATACTTCTACTTGTTTCCAAGAACACTGGGTTTTTGACTCAGAACTTACCTTGCACATTGTTGTACAAAACTATAGTTACAGGAGAAAACACCCACCTCAAAAAAAGGTATTTTTAAAACAGCATCCTAGTATGTCCCTATTCATAGTGTTAGTGGAACAAAACAACGTATTAAATAAGCCTCAGACGATAATTGTCAGTCTGAAAATCTCCAGGTCAATTCAGTCACCCATTAGCCACACAAGTGCGTAAATGAGGGCTGAGGTTTTCTTCCTTTCAGTAAAAAAAGCAGTATGTTCTTTTTTCCAATTTTTAAATTAATATGGTATCAGTTAAGAAGTGGTTCTAATCTTACATCTTGTTTTCTGTTTAAATCTGTTTCTCTTCCTTCAACCCAGAGTGTAATATGAAATTAAGTCAGATTAAGATATTAAAGTTTCCATATATACTTATTTAACTGATAAATGAAAGCCAGACTGTTCTTCCACCTGGAATAAGCAAAGCACCAGTTCCTTGCTCACAGGTGAGAAGTTTCCCAAAACCAGGCATCTCACATTTTTGAAAGACTGCGGCTGAATACAACAATACAACTGTATGTTTAAGTATTTTGTTTTGGAGAACTTAGGTTCCAAATCTCAGCTTAATTGTTTTTAAAGTGCCATAGGTATTCAGTATTTTAATGTAACTTATCTTGCTCCCTTTACTACATGTTGTTAATTTGAATAAACATACGAAATAATTACACTTGTTTTGAAGATGCAAGTATCACTTCAGGAATCCTTACAAAAAAAAAAAAATCAATGGTCATAGCAAACATCTGACAGTAAAAAAGGTAACATTAATTGTGGAGTGAAAAAGATGCTTTTGGAAAATTAGCCTTTTGAAAATTTATAAATTTATGTTTGGATATGTTTGAATTTGCTTTGGTTTAAGAAAAAGCCACCATCTTTTTCAGCTGTGTTAGCCATCATACGGATTCTAGCCATCCTCTTCTTTCAAGCTGGGAAATATTTGCTTTAATAATAGAACAAAAATATAATCAACAGACTTACAGTTTTATGTCTACCATCTTAAAATAGGTATTAAAAAAAGTTCAGAATTTAAAATTCATCATACACCTGATACAGAACCACAGCAAGGCCACTAATGGTCCAATTTCCAAGCATAATTCAATACATGCAAGCAAGCTGCTTTTGCACTACATAGAAAAATGGGTCAAAATGTAGGAACAAAATCCCAGGATTCATTGACATGTCTTTTCTTGCTTTGGTAATTTCAGGAATTTTTCAATGATCTGCATCACCAGAGGCAACTCAATGAGAAGTTGCCAGCATATCTAGAAAAAGAAACCATCCCACCCAACAGTTCAGGATTTTCCTCTTCTGCTCAGAACAGTTACAGTTTTCAGAACCAGTGTATATTCATGTTTATTTGCATCTGGAAGTTCAAGTAGTAGCAATCACCAAATGAAATGTATTTCTGTTTAAAGTGGGAAAACATCAACATGGAACTAAGCAGTGATCAGTTCTAACCCAAGCTTCTCGCAAGTGACAAATTCTTGAAGCATCTTTCTATCATTTGACATGTCACCCACCCACCTTTCTAAAAATTATTTGCTATTATAGAGAGGGGATCTGAAACCAAGGTTCACCGAACATTTTGCCTGTGGAAAATTTACCGTGGAAAAGAATGAGACTCTCATAAATTTACTTGTCAGCAGCAAAAAGACTCTTCAAGTGTCTTAACCACTGTACAGCTCGATAGTTTTAATACTTCAATTTTTTTTCCATTTTTCATTGTTGAAGAAATAATTTCACAATCTCAAATCAAAGTCAACACTGCAGTGAGGAGAGCTTTTCTACTTTATTACAAAGAGAAGAAGCCTTTATGTGGTCAGAAAATACAAGATTGATCTTTTTTTTTTTTCTCTTCCTATGAAACGCTGCTGTTCAAACAGCCAGAGTGAATTGTCTCAGTTCACTTCTTTAAGTCCCATCACATTCACTTGGGTATGGATGTCCTTGGCTGCTGAAAATCTGGCCCTTTAGTGCACAGGGCGACAAAGTAGTCCCCTGACCAGCAGTTCCAGAATGTCCCGTTTTCATATATTGCATCCATGCACACCTCCTAAAAATGAGGTACAGCAGGGCAAACATTTTCCAAAATAGATGTCATATATATAATATATACACATTCGTACATACATACCTTTATTCATGTGATGTCCAAAAATTTAAAAAAAATGTACACATTTATTACAAAATTGTAACAAAGACTGGACAGTGTTTTGCTCATTCTGGAAAGATGAAGCTCAGTAATACACAACTCTGGAAACTAACCAGAGACTGTGGCAATATCTTTCTTCTAAACAGTCAGATATTCTTGCATTAAGCTTGGCGAAAACTGCCTTTCAAAAACAGAAGGGGAAGTAAAATGAAGGAAGCAAACCTTGCTCATCTTTCCAAATGAAATACGAGAAGGATCTTCACATAAAAATGCACAAACATTTTTTATTACCAATAGTGCTACAATGAACAATGCAAATTTTGTTGTCTAATTTTTTGTCTTTTTTCTTTTTTTTTGTTTTTACATTTTGGAAAACTAAGTGGTAAACTTTTGTCAGTGTACTCGCTTGTCTTTACAGACCCAAGCTTGTCTGCTGGCAAAAAAGAAAACAAAAACAAAAATTCAGACCCTGCTCAAACTAAAGAAAAACAATTACAAATTTAGTTGTTGGGCAGCACATAATTAGTAAGGCAGGACCTCAAATGGTGACCCTTCGCATGAGCCAATTGCCAGATCCTCAAGGAATTAAAACCAGGATGCCTGAGCCACATCAGTTCTGCAGTTATGTTGAGTATTGTGCTGAGACAGCCATACCCCAAGAAAAGGGAAGTCTTTAGAAGGCTTGCTGAGCAGGGTTGTAGTTGAAGGTTGATGGCAGATGAGGCCTTTCTTCTAATTTGTCATATTCCAGGTGGAACTCCTACAGTTAAAAAAAAAAAAAGAAGAAAAAAGAAAAAACAAATAAAACCATGTATCAGTTACCTATCAAGACCTGGTCTACCAGCCACACTTTACAAAGCACAAATACAGAGGCGATCAAGTACTAACTTATCGTAAGGCAAAACCACGTGACTATGCTATCTTGGATTCCATATTTTAAGGAGAAAAAATAGTAAATTACAACAATCCTAAGCCATTACACCTGCAACATGTAGGTTCTCCTATTCTTTTGAATGCTACATGATCCTCAAAACCCTTGTTACAATCGCAAATAATTTTTATATATGCACATACACCAAACACAAATACACAATCACAGCATGAGCTGAATTATAAACAAAAGCTGTTTTTCAGCGTGTCAGGAATAGAGGCTTATTGTGCATGAACTGAAGTTTGGGGATATTTTTGTGTCACACTACCAGACCAAATAGCTTCAAGATGCACCAGGGGAGGTTCAGGTTGAACATAAGGAGGTGTTCAAGAATCAACTAGACTTAGTGCTAAGGTCTATTTGACATGGTGGTGATCAGTCAAAGGCTGGACTTGATCTTAGAGGTCTTTACTAAAAATGATTCTGTGAAAATATCACTTAAACTAGCCAGGTTTCGCCTTTGGGAGCATTACCTAAAACGCTAGAGACAAAGTAATAAGACCCACTTAACACAAATCACCATTTTTCATACTCACATTTAAGCCCCAGACCCACCAGATCTGAAAGCTTGTATTTTCCAGACCCTTTCAGCAGTTTAACTGTGTCTCATCCCTATTTTATCTTCATTCAAAAAACAGAGTAAGCAGAAGTTTCAGAACTGTTCTTTAAGGGTACTTCTTGGTAATTCAACAACTACCTTGGACATGCACAGTTAATTTATTTTTCCTGACTCGGTGGAGAACCTCAGCAGAACATCATCTGTATCTGCAAAGCAAACTTGGCTCACTGTTTTCACATAGAGATGGAAAACACAGAGTAATGAACAGATTATTTCAGAACACTCTCTCAAGTAATTAAATAGTATAATATTTCAGTACACCTAAATCTGTACTAAATTAAATACTACATCAAGTGCAAGAACAGAAATAAAATCTAGGAAATCCAACTCTCAGATCTCTCATCTTTCAAGGAAAAACAAGGCCCATTTGGCATAAGATCAAGTAAGCACGGTAAGAAAACGAAGTAGTAGAAAATGTGAAGCATTCTCTATTCCCTTGAGAATACTATCCCTAAATCTGGAAAACCCTAGCAAAAACTATGTGAGGTTACAGCCATCTGCACTGAAATATTGCACATCTGCTTCATTTCTAGTTCCCTGCTCTCTACTCCAAGCAAAGATTTTTTTAAGGTATTTTTTGTTTGGTTGGGTTTTGGGGGTTGTTTATTTATTTAGGTGATGTGTTTGTTTGTTTGAGCTTTTTTAGGTCATACATACACAAGTGAATTGCTTTTGGCATTCCTAATAAAAACTGCCTGCCAGTATGTTCTCTTTTTGTGCAGATACATACACATGCTGAGACTGAAGACATGTTGCTCTCTCTTTGGGAAAGAAGCAAGATCAAGGGGTGCCAAGTCCATGCACATACTTTGGTGTCAAAAGCTGGATTAGGTTGGGTGGGTCTTAGGGGGCCTATAGGAAGGGTGGAGAGGGACTTTTTGCAAGGGCATGTAGTAATAGGACAAGGGGGAGTGGCTTTAAGTTGAAGAAGGACAGGATTTAGATTGGATTTTAGAAATAAATTCTTTACTATGAGGGTGGTGAGGCACTGCAACAGGCTACCCAGAGAAGCTGCGGCTGCCTCATCCCTGGAAGTGTTTAAGACCAGGTTGAATGGGGCTCTGAGCAACCTGGTCTAGTGGAAGGTATTCTTGCCCATGGCAGGAGGTTTGAACTAGATGATCTTTAAGGTCTCTTCTAACCCAAACCATTCTATCCATGATATCCAGCAATTTTGCAGTCATTTTATAATAGAAATGATACTACTCAAGCTTTCTCTGCCTTTCATGGCTGTCTAAGTTTCTATCTTGCACATTATCATGGAAGGGCCTGCAGATTACTATCAATCTATGGTTAGCTTCAATCAGTTAACTTCCACAAGCTCTGAAATGCCTTAAAAATTAGCCATTGAAAATTGCTAATTAAACTGGTAAGACAAAGTAAGTATCAGAAACCAGAAAGTATCAGTATCCTAAAAAAGGGGTTTCCAAACTTAAGGTTGTTGCGAGCCTCTATTGACAGTGGTAGCTGCAAACAAGGAGTCTGGAATAAATGGTAAATGCTTAGAAGGTTGAGCAATTGTTTCCATCCTACAAATTAGAAGTCTCTCCTTCAGAAGGAGTATGTTTTCCTATCAAATATTCTCTAGAAGTATGTGAGTTCATACTTCAAACTGTTATTGACTGCTAAAATCAACAGGCTTAAAACAGCCTTCTCGATTTGCATTCCAGTGTAAGCAAACCTCAAATTCAAAATTCAGTAGTGTATAAGAACACCTAAAGTTTTATCTGACAATACCCAAAAAAGAATTCATTGACCAAGTACTTCTGGAAGCTAAAACACAAATATTTATTACATACGGGAAAATACTTACATTACAGGTACACTTAATGTTTTTGCTTTTGCCACTGTGGTTTAGGATGTCAACAGTAGCAGTGGTATTATTTAATATCGACAGATATAAATAAAGTGTAAAAAATTTCCATTTATCCATTGATGAATGTGTTAAATTGCCTTCTTTTCCACATGGAGGTAATTATTAAAACTTAATTACCTTTTATCAAAGAGGAATTATGAATACGGAATGTGTGTGCAAACTTACAAGCATGTTTGACACTAAACAAATTGTTCTATGCAAAGAAAATAATCACTTCTCATATCATCCTGAAAACTTGCTTTGATAGTAAAGTTACATCAGTCTGGACATGTACAAACAGTAAGAGGCAAGGATACTTAAGGTAGAAGAGGATTGCTTAGGATGACCGATAGCATTTGTAGAGCAAAACTAATCAAAAAAGTTAGAATTAGAGTATCCTGACGACAAAATATTCTGGCTTGTGTTAAGTCCATCAGAGCAGTGGGTACAAATCCCAAGGCTAGCTTAAATATTCCAAATGGAACTTAAAAGCAGCACTTATACTGACTTAAAGATGGATGCAAAGACAACTTTAAATTAGGGGCTGAGCTGAAACACTGTGGCCCATCTCTATTAGGCTAATGAATTTAACTTTCTCTCCCATGAAAAATTTCCATGTTTTATAATTATGACATCAATGTAAAAAGGTTTTATAATCTTGTACTTAAATGAATTAATTTTCCTTACTGAAAAGTAAAAAGGAGAAATTCTAGACAGCTTAATTCATACAACTCAAATCAGGATTTCAGTAAATGTGCAATTGTAGAAAGCACTCTGGGTGTCAGATCTACTTCCCTATCTCTCTCATGTCTCCTCAACAGCAGCAAACTATAGCCAAAACCACAGTGAAAAAAAATCGAAGTGTCTTTAACCTCAGCATACTTTCCACACCCCTAGGATGAAAAACCACATAACAAACATGTCTGTAATCAGAATTTTTCTGCATTTTAGTTTGTGTTTAAGGTGAATTTGAAGTTTGTCATTCATATTTTTTTGCAATTTACTACCATGTGTCAAAACAGAATCAACTTGGTTTTATTTCTTAACAGTTTAGGAAGTCTCATTACTCAGCTACTTTGCTGCACTTCCTTCTTCAGTCTACTATCTTTTAGAAATATAAAAATAGAGCCTACAGTTTAATAAAAAAGATAAATTTATTATTTTTCTTGAAAGAAGTTATTCAGCCTTTTCACTTTTATTAAAACTGATCTAGAACACTAAACCTACTAAATCACAACTGGTTTATGTTTTTTACAGATGTAAGACTTAAGATTTAGTTGTGTTATCTAGAGTAAACTGCTGTATTTCACTGCAGCAGTATATCATACTGCAGTGTAATTTAAAATAGGGACAATAAATATGTAAGCTCCTAATGCAAGATACCTGATGTCTGCAAAGAACAACACATTAGAGTATCTGTTGCCCTGTATTTGAGCATCTACACTAGAACAAGAACCAAATTTATACAGCACCCTGAAAACAACTGAATATGCACATATAA
The DNA here is from genome assembly GCF_008360975.1 of Lichenostomus cassidix. Taxonomy (NCBI): domain Eukaryota; kingdom Metazoa; phylum Chordata; class Aves; order Passeriformes; family Meliphagidae; genus Lichenostomus; species Lichenostomus cassidix. The sequence goes on along the minus strand of NC_139480.1, from coordinate 34,293,650 downwards.
GAGACAGTAATTTACGAGCAAGTATTCCTGACTGCTTCAAAAACGGACCAGTGAAACTCTTAAGCAGCAATTATTATTGTGGCCTTCTAAGGAACTGATATTCCCAGCATTGACTAATAATGTAGGAGTTTTAATAAGAGACTGCAATTTATCAGAATTCTCTTTTTTTTTCCCAGATCCTTATAGGTCTAATTTCCGGAAATATTTATTAATTACTTCTGCGTGTGTTAGAAAAAAAATTACTTGGCCATACTTTTCTTTGCATTCAAAGCAACACAGAGTTCATAAATATTGCTGTTCTTGTTAGAGTGAGTTAATATTAGTCTTCCTCAAAGGAAATGGCAACTCCAGAAATTAATACCAGAGGAAACAACATTACCATGGAATGCTAAGATCACACATGACATACATCAAAATTTTTATTTATTTATCAAAGGTGGAAATGTCACAGAATTACTTCTCATATGCAATTCCTTTTCCATGCAACAAAAATCTCAATTTTCCCCAAAATCATTCTCTAGCTTTCTGTGATCAATGCTCAATTTGCCTGCATGAAGTTAAGTAAAAATTTCAAAATAATATTCCAGTTCAATTTTTTGCACTAAGAAATATGCAAGCCTAGAATAAAAGACATTACTGCTTCTTATGGACATTGGTGGGAAAAAAAAAAATAATCACATTCCTTGTTAAAATACTACTGCAATTGCAAAACTTGAGAAAATACTATCCCTTGACTTACTAGCTATCTATTGCTTCTTAATGTTGGGGTAATTATTTTCAGCATGCAAATAAAAAGAAGAGAATCTATGTAAATCATGGGGAAAAACATTCAGAGAACAGTCATGATTCCTATCTCTCCAGTATCTCAGAAATGCTTAACAGAAGGATGTAGTGTGCATCACTCAAGCACTGGATGCTGAGTTTCAAAACAGCACTCAGGATTCCAAATAGAGACTATTGTCTTAAAAAGTAATTCTAAAGCATCAAATAGCAGCTGCATACATTTACCACAGGTAGAAAAAGGAGATACTGAAGAGGTTACTATCCTTATACAGTGGGCACCACTTCCTCCTAGTAAAAGGAAATGTTGTGTGTCCACACAAGCTAAAACCACAATTCCATTGACATATGAAGCCACACTACATGTGGCTCTTATTGCTCATAAATAAATGGAACACGTTCAGTTGACTCCAGAAAAGAAATCTATCCTTTCAAAATGTTATTACATCCCCTCTGATAATCTTAGGCAACAATAAAGGAGCTTTAAATAGCAACCTGGGGAACCTAAAGAAGTATGCTACACAGCAAATGAGCAATTCAAGTAGAAATAAAAACTTTCCCTTTGTTTGGCTTTTCTGTTAGAGGAGTGGTGCTTTTGCTTAGGAGTTTTGGAATTACCTTGCACTTATGAAAAGCAATACAAGTAAGGCTCTCCATTATAACTGTCAGTTACAGATTCTTGTGTTTTTCTGCAGCAGCAGAAAGGCAGCAGAGGCAAGGAGTCACACATGCAATTGGACTAAAGAATCTCCCACACCCTTCAGGGCAACTGAAACATTAATTTCTGAGGGAAGCTTGCACAAACTACGCAAAATTACTGGGTGGAGGGAGTGGGGGAGGAAATAAAAATAGCATGTATCTACTGAATGTCTAGATGGCAAACCTCAATATAGACAGAGGACACTGAACTTTATTCTCCTTAGTACGGATGTTTAAAAACACATCAACAGACATGTAACTATTTAATGCAATGTTTCATAATCTCCAAGTGTATAGATGCAATTCGCCCACAGAAATGAAATGCCTTTTCAACAAATAATTCTTAAGTTTCAGCTGCAACTGAAAAGATTTCTGATTCTATGAAATACCCAGGCATGTGGGATCACAAAATACAGTTCCAACATGCTGGAATCGCATCTCTAGAGTTCAATGCTTAGAGTTCAAGGTTAATCCGGTTTGATCTGTTAAGTGTTTTTTAGAGAAATGCAAGAGTGTGATACTGTATCTACAGAAGATCTGACATAGAACATTATTGACAGTATTAATGGACAGAACGGGACAAACAGATTAGGACAGCAGGGAAGGGAAAAACCTACAGCTTTCTGATTTTTTAATGCCTCTTGGTCTACAATATAGAAAACAAGTGTCATGGAAATATGCCTCCTCCTTAGAAGTTATTTATTTCAAGGAACTCTGGTTTTCAAACAACAGATTATGGAATTCCTAAGTACGGTTAAGGAGAGACTGTACCCAAAAACCAAAAAAGCATGCCCTGCACCCATTCCACATCCATTTTTAATTCCAAAATGAGATGTGGTAGCTTCCTATTTCATTTCCTAAAGTGAAGTTATAAAATGCTTGCAAGTATAACCTCTGAAATGCCAAATAATGCCTTCCATTCTACAACTCTATACTGTGGAAAGAACTTTCAATTTTAACAAAACTCCTAACAGAAGTTTTACATCCTTCTACCTCTCAAAAAAACTGGAAATGAGAGAAACAGCTCCTTATTTTCCACAAGCAAGCTCATGTTCCAAACAACCTTTATTCTCTCAGACATCAGAAATTAAGGTAATGAACCTAAGTAACAGGAGGTCAGAATTTTTGGGATTTTTGTGAAGAAGGTTGTGTTTTACTTTTCTGTTTGTAAAAATACACAGCTGCCAGACATAAAATATGTAGACAAAGGAAAAGAGATACCTTAGCTACTTTCCTCCAGTTAAGACAGTCAAAGAAGTAATATGTTCCCCTCTCGTACGTATTGGTTTTCATTGTTGGCTCCATGCCGGGTGCCCTGGTGATCCATACTCGTTCTTCTTTGTGGTATCTCCAATCCCGGTTAAATCTTTCATTTGTAACAGAGAGGAAAAATAATTCTTAGTGTTAGTTATCTGAAATTGGCTTAATAAATTAATTGTAAAGGTTTCAATCAGAATTGTACAATGCATTCAAATCCAAACCAGAATTTCTACGACATTGTTAAACCTGTAATTTCATACCTCTTCCATACAGTTATTACACCTCAAACTAAAACACATTAAGAAACGTCAAGTCTGGCAGGTTCAAACAGCAATCTCTTTTTATGAGTATTTACTGGTTTTTGTTTTGTTGAAGATAGGTAAGTTACACATTTGATAATAACTGACATCTGCCATTTTTTCACAGTGCTTCATAATGCAAAATACATGAGACAGGCTTTTGATTTTCACTATATGAATGTACAAAAACTCCGTACAAAATGACACCAAGGCTGGAGGAGGTATTTAAAAAAAATATTTACAGTTCAAGAGTGACTAAACTTCTTGCTTTCAATGTCTAACTTGTTGGAGTGTTCTGTTTGTTTTTTTTAACATCTGCTATTTCATTATTGCAATAGATTAACTCATATAAGACTGACAAAACAGTTTGAACGTACAGCTCTACTGCTGCTAATAGCTGTAATACATCTCCTCCATTCATGTAATAGAGATAAAACAGGAGATCTTCTCCATATCGGCCAAGTTTTATTGCAGCCAGCTGCAAAAGATTGAAGAAAAGGAGGATGAAAAATCACAATAGATAAATGTTTTAAAACACACTACCCCACTTAAATAACACAAGGATACATTCAGAACTTCCATTCTTCCATTCTAAATGTGCTGAAAATGATATTCTAATAATTATTAAAACAATCAATTTTTCTTCATTTTAGTTAATCTTTCCAAGTTAAAAGATACAATAGAAAAATACAGATGTAACAAATCAGCAAGACAGAATTTTCTCCCTATATCTATCTGTGTATCCTCATCTACTCATTTTATTTGAAAAAAACCAACAAAATAACTTCTGCATGTATTTGCTCCCTTCACGCCCTATTAAGTAACATCACTAAAACTTCCTACGCTATTTTTCAATGATCCCTACAATAGCTGAAAGAAAATATATCTCAAAAAATCCCTTTTCATGTAGATATGGAATGCAACAGATATGTGAGAACACACTTCCGAGCTTATCTCAAGAAGGAATACCTCCATTTAATTTGGCATTTGAATTATATTATAGAAAACTTCATCTTCACATGAAAGTCAAACTCTTAAAAACATACTGTGCTTTTTAGCTATTCTTTGGCATGCCCATTCTCTTTCCGTAAGATATAATGGGTGCTTGATGTGTCCAATCAGCCTGTTAATACACCACTGTTTCTAGAAAGACTGAGGACATGCACAAAATGCACTGATTTTGAACATTACCTATCTGAAAGAAAATTTAGAAACTTACTGGTAATAAATTAACAAAAAATGCACACACACAAAGACACACGTACTCACCTTATCCCTAATGTGAATGTTAGTTAAGTATTCAGATGGAACATGGAAGTCTAAAAAAGAATCGGAATTGATGCAACTATTAAGACATGTAAATGAATATATTTTGCAAATATTAATATTGAATTTAATAGTAATTTCTCTCTTACCTATGTCTTGAGGTCGACAAGGTGATGATGCCCAGGGGGATGCAAATTTGGGATAAAGATTTCTGAAGAAAAAATAAAGCACAAATTTATAAAAATTAATCCCCAAACCAACCAACCAACCAACCAGAAAAAAAACCTCCATCACCAATTTTGAGAACCTAAAAGCTGTATCACATAACCAAATCCCTAGCTGGGGTGAGAAGAAAGAAGGAAACTTTCCTAAAGCAGTTACACTTACTCATTTTCTTTTTTATCCGCAGAGCAAGGCTGCATTTAAACTACCATGGCAAACTACAGGGTCCTTCAACTTAGGTGCCAGAGGTCCCAACCTTTTTCAGCTATCCAATGTTATGCAGGGTTTCAGTTTAACTAGGAACAGTTGTCACTGTTGGGTTCTAATTTATTAGCCTATGATTTAAAAGGGGAGTGAAATTTTATGCTGGCAGGTTGCTTTTTAAAACTAACCAGTAAAGATTTTACTCCTCTTCAAAACAGGAGTTAGAAGGGTTAATTTAAACCACTAGCGATATACACAGAATTCTAAAGTTTTGTTTCTAAAAGACCATTTATTGTGCTAAGTTTTTATGTCAGACAGGTATTTTTACCAACCAAACTACCACTCAGGGCAGAAAAATTTGCCTTTTCATATGTGACACCTTTTTAGTATTTCAAACAATTCACAGAGCAAGCAAAGAACATTTAACATAAGAAAAGATGGCAGGCCAGACACTGAGGACTGCATGGACTGTTTGCAAAGCTTTTTTGCAGCATAAAGTAAAACCAGCTTTTTAATATAGGAACTGTCTGCATTGAATGTTAATCACTCTCCATCTAAGAATCTAAATACACTATACACAGTAATTAAATACTAAAAATACAGTTATTTACAGCACAGCTGTATAAAAAAAGATAGCTGTATAAAAAGCAGGATAGTAAGGAGCCACTTTTCCTATGCTTAATATCCACATTCATCAAGCTTCCCTAATTACATGCTGCTCCATATTATAACTTTACGACAGATAGAAACGGTATGTGTGTATGCTGTCTGGTCTTTGTTTTTTTAATATAGTATGTGCAAACCTTAAAATACATATACTATTCTGTCTATAAGGCCAAACTATATAAACCCGTGCTGAAACAAAAGGTGTGAGATTCTCAGTTGGAAATCAGAGCACCAAAAATTAATTTTTTTCTCACAATTACTGTCACCTAGAAGACACCAGCTTTGTCCCAAATGATCTGAGCTCCTTCTATAACTAGTGGAAAAAGAGAGGCACCCTGGGTTGGTTATTCATCTCAGCTGTCTTAAAGCACTTCTTTTACCATTAGTGCAATCACTAACTACTTTTCTCCCCACTGCCTCTATGGCAAACCTAGATGGCTAAACTAGCTCATTTGGGTGAACTGAGTGTCTGGAAGTCAACTATTAAACTACACTTTCATTTAAACTAATCTTCACTGCAGCATAACAGTGCAGGTGCTCTGATCATCACTACACTGATATAAATCGAATTTATCTCCAGTTTGCTGAGAGTTAAGTATAGGTATCCCCAAGGAATGTTATTATTTGATAACTAATGTATATATTATGTCTATACACAATATACTGTCCATTCCTTGAAGAAAGTCCTAAAGGAGTTAGGAGAATAAGCAAAGCGCTAGGTTTATTGAAAGCTTGCCCTGAAGCACAATTCTCTTCACTATAAAAATTTTACTTTACTGTCATTACATTTTCAAACTATTTGGCAAAATAGCTTGTGGGTCTGACAGACAAGTGAGCTAAGTGAACGTATTATGAATGACAGCATAATAAAACCAAAACTGAAGATAGGATTAAAACCCAGAAACTTACTCAGGAGAGTTGAGATTGAGACCTAGTGTTGTTAAATCATTTCCTAATGCAAGATGTACCATTCCTGGATCTGTCTCTGCTGCCCTGATGAATGTTAACAAGCCAATCATTCCAAACTGGTCCGTCACCATCCCTTGAGGAATGTTGGTAACCCGACCTGGGCAAGAAGAACAAATTAGTTTTCTCCTTTAAAGAAGATGAGGAATCAACAAGGTGATCTAAATGACTATCAGAACTTCTAAAGCAGAAAAAGTGGAATGACACATACCATCAGGTAACACCTGGATCCCTTTTTTCTGCTGGTTGTTGTTTTGCGTAGTTGAACTTTTATCTCCAGGAAACTTGGGCCCATCTGTGCTGGATGATGTTTTGCCTGATGTACTCAAATTCTATTAAAAATAATTTGCAGAGTTGGTATGATGAAAACAAACCAAAATGGAAATACTTATTGACATATCTTTTAGTCAAGCATTCTAAACCAGTATATCAAGTCACTCCCATAAATGGCATCACACGGAAGCTCCCAAATTCTGTTGATAAACCATATGTAGTATTTACCATTTTCCAAAGTATACCAGCCATACAGCAAGTACTGTTAACAGGCTAGAAGTCTGCAATCTAAAAGAATAAATTATTTTACACCCAAACTGCAATACACAGTGGATATCCCAAGTGCCTGTGACTAGAGGTTCTTTTGCACTCACCACATCATGTATTTTCCCCATAGTCTTGCTCCTGCATAACACTCCATGACATAGTAATAGATAACATTCAAACCAATTTCAGGTGCAAGCAACAAACAATTGGCACATTTGCAACTACCAGGAAAGTGATGTAAACACTACCCCTGATATAAACACTACGTCTGACATAAACACTATGTCAGACTATGTCTGGCAAGAAAACAGACTATGCTCCAGGAACCTAATACTGACAAAATGTATTTTCCATATGTATAATTTCTTACTCTCTATCATTTTTTACAACAAGTCTATAGTAATACAATTAATACCATTTACTCTCTCTCTTTACTGTACTCAATACTAACTGTATCAGAACATTTTCCTCATTATAACACTGCCCACAATATTTGGGGCCAGACTTCCTCATGTCCCTTTCTTTGAACAGTTGCATTTTTCAGTTCTTATACAAGCTTGTAGTCATGTCTACTACTTATTCACCAGTATTTATCTCACTGTCACTAACACCTTTTTTGCAGTTAGAAATAATAAAACAAACTAGAAACTGTCCTTTGCCATCCACATTTTATTCACCTTTCATTTGCAATAAAATAGCATTTTTTTATTACAAATCTTTCAGAGGAAATGAAGAAAAGCTCATAATCTTATGATCTAAGCTATACATCTAATGTACAATAATGATACCAACATTTAAGATACAATGTACCTCACCAGTCTGCAATATAGCCATCAATGCTCTCGATTAAAATAGCTTTTTCACTCTGATTCCACATCTCCATTAAGAATTTTTCCTTGAAGTGATATTGTATCACCTAACTTTTAAAGGATTTGACAACTTCGAAGGAAAATGTTATAATGTGTAGATTACTACTACTGATGAGAGGCATCAGTAGCAAAAAATGAGCTGCAATTAATAGAAAAAACCCCAAATTTCAAACTTAAAAAACTATTATCAATTCTCAAAAATAAGTTCTGACATGGTCAAGCAAGGTGACTTTGGACCAAAAAACTTCCTGAGAAATTCCATTTACATAGTTACATTTCAAATGTTGCTTATACAAAACCATTAATTTAGAGGGGCAAATTTGAAAAATCTCTTATTACAGATATACTCACTGATCATTTTAAATTATAATCATCAAAAGAAGTGTGAACAAAGAAAATAAGAAAATATTTAAGGTTTACTTACAGATTTATTGTCATCATTACTTGATGTTGGATCTTTGTAGCTGGAGCCTGGTAATGCTGGAAAATCTTCATTGTGTATTGAAAAGTCCTGGGACTGCTCACTTGCTGGTTTTGTTACCATTCCAACTATCATAAAAATAAAAGCAGGAATAACATTAAATGACTGCTAAGCAAAAGATTTTTCTTATGCTATCTTGCTTACTGCCATTTTCACTATGCACAAGCTGTATAGTGAGGACTTGAACACATAAAGCAAAACACAGCATATTCATTCAAAACATCCACATATATTAGACTAAAGCCTCTTATTTAAGTATGAGCTGAGAAACACTCTGGGTTAAATTCATAGACACATCTAGTGCACCTGTTTTATCCATGTAAATAATCAAGTAATCTTTACAGGCATTATTAAAGCTGTATTTAGGCAAATCCACTGATGAAGGATGTACTGCTTTTAAGAGTATAATACGTTTTTTCTCTGTCCCCTAATTGCATGAAGAATTCTTTTGCATAATCTCTTCAGAAACACGTATTCTCAAAGGACAACCAGCTAACTTGCAGCAGAACACATCAACAATGAAATACTTGCCTGTGACATAAAAATGACTCCTACCTTCAGTATGAAAACTGAAAGCATTTAGCCTGCAACTCTCAGTGCTCTGACCCTAATTTAAAAAAAGGGGGCCAGTCACATTGGAACATGGATTCTGACTACTGAACAGGAGCTTTTTTTTAATGCCAGTTCAAACCAAACCAAACCAAACCAAAAAAGTCACCACACCACACACCCAAGGACAACTAGACTTTGCTGAGACACAGAGAAGTAGTATAGTGATTTGGTTGCAAAGAACACTGCACTAGAGGAACAGAAGACAGAAGGAAGCCTAGGTCCCATTTTTCAAAGATTCTTAGTAGATGGATGGGACTAAAGTGGTTTATTAGATGCCAACATATGACTTTCTTTAGTATTCTGAAATTAGAGATCAAAGTTTCTTTATTAAAGAAAAAAAAATCAACACTGAGTTAATCTTGTTTCTCCTGCTCAGCCTTTTCATCCAGAGTTATTACAATTCCTTCCACAGGATGAATAAAATTGATAATGAATTAACTTTAATGCATATTGTTATTCCACTTAGAAGTTATTTAAGTATAATTTTCCTGAATAACTAAGCATGAGGAAAATAGATCTCTGCTCTGTTTCAGACCTTCTCTTTTTTGTCCACAACCAAAAGTACTCTCCACTTTTTGTGCTGGAAGACAATATCCAGTGTATCTCACATTTTCAGTTTTTGATTGTTTCGACCACCACCCATCTCCTGCATTAAGCAGATGCTCAAGGTAGGTCTTCAGAGAACTTTATTTTGTGGCTCACCATGCAGTCATGCAAACAGATGTGCTAGCACCAAAATGGGGAAATGGTGTAAGCACAAGAGCAATTACAGATTTTTTTTATGTTGCAGTGTCATTTAATAGTGAACTCAAGCTCCATGCTGTAAGTACATCTGTGCAAATCTCCTGCCTATCTTCTATCAATTTTTCACATACTGTCTCCTCTTTCAGAGTTGGAACTAGATGGTCTTTAAAGGTTCCTTCTGACTCAAGCCATTCTATGATGGAAAAAATCTTATGTAAGCCTCTAGCTGCAGTAAGTCTCCACTCACTCTTGGTGTGAGTTTTGAGTGTCTTTATCTGGGGAAGTCCCTTTTTTTCCTGTGTTCAACACTTCACTTTAACTTGTTCAACTCTTTCTCACAGCTGTCTTATGCAGAGGACCCTGGGTATGCCAAATCCATGAGGCTACTTTCTCTTGATAATGTGATATCTATTACGTCCAGTTAAAGTTGGAGCTATCTCTGAAAAACATTAGCCTTTTATAGTTAAAAAACACTAGCTTATTTTTGGTTCAAAATTTGACAAGTGTCACAAAAATAACTTAAGGTTATAAAAGCAATTTTTTACAGTAGCTGATGCAACATGCGGGACAAAATCTACTAAAGCAGTAACAAAAAGAAAGTTTTGTGCCCCACACTAAGCTTACCTCAATTTTTTCAAGACCCAAATAATAAGATTTGTATCCACCTAAAGGCTTTTTGTTTTATTTTTTTTTAACCTGTTCAGCAAGAATTATATGACACATACTTGGAATCTGACTGATAATAATTGATGCTTAAAGGTTATTTTTTGAAATCTGATGTTCATCGTAAGGGTGACAATGAACAGTACAACAGCAAATACCATCAGACAAAACAGCAGAAGTATACAGTATGTTTATAGCTTATGACTTTTTACCCAGTAACACCTCTACTAGTCAAATACTATTCCTGTAACTTGCTACTCAGACATCAACAGCTCTTGTATACATGTAATTTGAATAGATCCTAAGAAATTTCTAGAGTGAGCAGCCTCAGAGCAATCATACCATAACAGACCAAAAACCTCAAAAATCTCTATTAACAGTGAAACAAAAGCAGATGAGTTCTAATACTTATGAAAGGGTCTCCAATCACAGATACTGATAATTCATTTTTAAAAATGAGTCTTAGCAGCTCACATGTCTGGCATTTTTGAAAATACTGTCTGTTGTCCTATGAACAGCAAAAGATTAATCAAGCAAATTTCATTACATTTGAAGAGTTTTCAGAAGTATGGTCTTACCATAGGGTGCCCTTCCAGCTAAAGGGTTTATTAATGGAGTTGGATTGCCACTTCCTTCCCTTCTGTTTCTGTCTGCTAGTGCTGGAAAATCTGAGAGGTCCAGTCCTGTCACATTTTCACTTCCATCTACAATAAAAACAGGTATTTTTAAATCCTTAATATATTGTACTCAAAGACTTCATTATTTGCAAAGTAAATGCTGGTCATATTTTATTTCAAGTTTATCTTTTTTTCTCATTTTATAATTATTACTAATAACTACAACCATTGTGTTACAAGACTAACCTAAAGAATACCAGGATACTTGAAGTTTGCTTTTAAACAATAGCTTGTCAACAGCATTTAGTAAGGTCTTCTCTTGAATTAAAGACTTTACATGTACAATAAAGGCAAACTATCAAAATTACAGTTCTAGAATACATTTTTAAATTTGCTTTAAATCTGTTCTAAATTTGAAGAGCTATCAAGAAGAAATTTGAGAGAATAACCCATATTAGCAGCAGCATCAAAGAGCTCTATTGTCCTTAGACAAGGTAAGATAAAGCTGAAGCAGCTGAAAAGCCAATGCAGTGCAAGTTACATGGGAACACTTTCTGACTTGCAGCAGAAAACGCTACACAGGTGAGGCCAGAGCTGCAGCTCTATAAAAACGTCACAATGCCCAAACCCTTCCACTCTTGTGATGTCACCAGCACCTCAAGTTGTTTCATATATGCATCCGCATACAGAAACATCAGCACACATGAACCTAAATCACTTTATGCGCAAGGATATTTCCCCCTCTCTAGTTCACTAAATCCAGGCCACAAAGTAATTCCCAGAGAAAAATCACAACTTAATCAACTGACTGAAAGGATCACATGATAAACCAGTTGTTCAAAAGTTGTTTGAGTTAAAAAAAAAAAAATGCTTTCCCACTGGTTTCACATATCTACTGTTTTAATGGAAAATGGATAAATCTTTTTTTCTCTGATATGTGATATCCTTTTCATGACCTATTTTGTATTTCTAAGCAACTAGGTATAATCTGTAGCCACGTGATGTACTACAGAACTACCTTCACTTTGTCTTCAAATGCATTAAAAAACACTCCTATAAAATAATACCAGTTTCCTAACACTGCTCTTGGATCAGCGTTTCTATGGAACAACTGAAAATTATTAGAAAGTTGCACTCCAACAGGACAAAGTATTTTTAATTAGACTTAGTAAAAATAAAAAACCTCTCTACTGTCGTTTAACATCAACATTAAACAGAGTAAACTCACCTGTTCCATTAAAAATGTTACTTGATAAGGAGTTATTCATTCCAAATGCCTGATTTCTGTTCATCCCAAATCCAGACATACTGTGAAAAAAATCCAGCAAGTCAGACAAAAGGATACACGTAGTTTGTAATTTCCAGTGGAAAGTATTATGAGAGAAAAAAATTTAAATTATTTCAAGCCTAAGCAACCCATATTAGGCTAAACTCGGTTTTTAATTATTTTCTGAGAACACTGAGCAGATGCAACAGGCACTGCTCAAACAGGTCAACTGGAGTGACTTCAAAATATCTTAGTTTTTTAATAGCCATTGTGTCTTAAGACATCTGTCAACAAACAAGTTATGACAAACATGATCGTTACTCAATAATTTCATATACAAAAATGAAACAGCAGTAAATGCAGTAGTTGAAAGTCGGACTGTAATCCATTCATTGGCAGGTGGGAAGCTGGATCATGAAAACAACCAAGTTTGTCATGACTCATTTATAACCTGAACAGTTACGGTGTGCAATCACCACCAGATACACATGGCATTACTGTGAGCAGAGCAATGATTTCTGTCATACAAAGACATGAGCTGAAGTTTCACACAGTCAGACAAAAATGTTTGAAAAAATCTAAATATCACATAGGACTACTGTGGTTGCACAGACACCTTCAAAAATAATCTGCTTCATCCCATGAGAGCCAGAGATGTTGAGAAGCCCAAAGGCAGGCCCCCAGCTGAGTGAAATTCTGAATGTTTACCCTGTGGGAAATCACAACATCCACTTTTCCCCTGTAACAGGATGGAAGCTGGTATTTTGGAAGCTTCCATAAACAATGTATTAAATGCTTCCCTAGCAGAAATTTTACCTATGCAAACTTTTTACAGTTACAAGTCTCAAGCACTTAACTCTAATTTGAAATACCTGCAAATGCTTCATGTTCAAAAACCTAACCTAAAAACTTACACTGTTCCAACTAAGCAACTACTCAGAAAACGCTTCTTGAAAGTCACATAATTCATGCACCTGACAAACAAATGCCATAAATCCTTTTCCCCAAGAATAATTTGAAAATTTTGTTACACATATCAATTAGCCATTGGATATGTACTACTAATATACTTCCATAGGCTAATAAACCGTGAAATAAGAGCTTGTCATTTTTTCAGAGATATTTCCTTCCCAATTTGTAAAACTTGTAGATTCTTGAAAGAGAGGGATGCAAACAGTAAAAGATGAGCATTTTAATTCAAATGCTCCACACACAGGTACTTCATTATCTACCCTACTGGTGAATGATATTTAAGGAAATACTTTGTATGTACGTATCAATGTCCAATATCCTCGTCCTCTACACACAGAGTTTTTAAGTATATTACTATTTAAATCTTTTGTGAATTGAGATTTGTGAAAATTTAAAATTTGTGACCTCAGATTTCAAAAATACTTTAGAATATGATATTATAATTTAAAATTATCATCTCTACTTGCTACTATAAGAGATAGAAAAGGCAAATTCTGCATAATCAGAGGCAAGATACAAACTCTTTTCACACTCCAAGACCACGAACTGCTATTACCAGATCACTGTTTGCTGTGATTCAGAAAAGCATCTGTATGCCTACATCAGTGTGAAACTACAAAACAACCTGATTAAGATTCAGGTAACTGTGACATTAGTTTTCACCTTCCTTTACCTATTTTATAAAATACTAGATTGGGTTAGAGGTGGCATCTGACCACCATGAGCTTTTTTGTGCTCAGTCTAAGAGTCACTCCTCTAAGGAAGGGCCTGAAGGGAGAAAAAGGACTAAACTGGGAGCACGGAGATCATGAGGTCATGGAACCAAGCCTCAAAAGCAGTCAGCCATGCTAAGCTGTGACTACACACATTAAGTAATTAGAACTAAGACAGTACTTACTACAAGTTTACCAATATGAATGAAGCATAAACACAGCACTGTAACACAGTTAAAGCCTAATGATTTATGTTGTTAGTATCCTGCCCAGAGTTAGGAAAAGAGAAGAAGCAATTGAGAAACTTTTGGCATCCAAATGAGCATTAAATCCTTAAATGAATGGCAAACCACTGCTCTCTGTGTCATTTCAGAATTTAAAGAAGTAAAACACTAGGTCCTTAGTGTATCTGACTCAGTTTACTATTCTTTCAGAATAATTATTGTGGTTTTAAATTTTGCCTTACTTCTTCCCAAAGTCATAGATGAACGGTTTTAAAACAGATGCATATGCTGAAAAGTCAAGATATATATCAAAAATAAACCTGGGAACACATACTTTAAAGCAGATGCAGTAGAAATTCAATCGTCAGAAACGGAACTTAGCTTAAAGGCCTCAAGAGCTTGTGAGAATATTACAATGAGCTTCAAGGTTTATTGCCCAGACAAGAGTACATAAAGCAGCTTTCAAGATTTATTCTGATGGATAAAAGTTACATTTCCAGAGCAGCATGTCTATGGCTGTACAGGGATGGTCCAATTAGACAGCCTTACCTGTTCACAGTAAAAGGTTGTCGAGAGGGTTGCTGCTTTGGCATACATATTATGCTTGGAGAGCTTCTGTTGGGGCTGCCTAACCCTGAACTGCTCATGCTGTTTGTCCTGCTGGGAATTCCAATGCCCTGACCAACCTGGGAGTGGTTCATCATATTCCTAGGATTCATAGGCAATATCCCCCTGGAAGAGAAAAATCATCCACAGAGATGAATCTGTACAAAAGCATTTGGCTATTCATTTAGATTATTAATGCAGGATGGACTCAGAGTTGTTGCAACTTAATTTGTGCTTAGTGACCAAACAGCATGTTTGGATTACTCTCTATAATTAATGCAATTCTGGATTTCTTCAGAAATACCAGATGACCCATTACATACTAATAAACTCCTTTGTCAGGTTTAGATAAATACTTAAGTATTATACATATGAAAAGCTGTTACAGCTCTTTTCTAATGAGCATTTCAGACCTACTACCTTTATATTCTTATACTGTGCATGACATCATACCAAAATTTTAACCATACAATCAAATAACAACCTCTCACATTCTGAAGCAGAATTTGCTGGCAATTTGTCCTTCACATACGAAAATAAGATACTGTCTTACAGTAAATCCTTACTTTTTTATGGTATTATTTCCCTAACACAGGCAGTGGTCCATAGACATGACTTTTCTTCTTTTTTTATTAATCAGACTGTAAAGTATGAGGCAAAATATGCAGAACACTTAATGAGAGCTCTGCAGAAAGACACAACCGCAGAAATATCGGCTATCGATAAATACCTGCTCGGAGATGGAGGCGTGTGAAGTGACATTGTTGGTACCCCTGTTGTTGGCGTTACGTGGCTCGGTAACTGAGTGCCTTGTGATAAGCTGCGATTTAACTGAGGGGTATTGTTGCTCATTCCCCTCATTGGAAGGCCTAGTGCACCTATTGAAAAAAAATTCAGAGGGGTGGAGATACAGAGCAATCAGGAACAAGGTCTTCTCCATCAAGTGTAGATGGAAACAATTTATGTTGACAACGTACAAAAAAAGTGTAAAGATTGAAGGAAAGTGCACTGTAAAAACTAAGTCGCTGTTTGGACAGTAGAAATTCAATTATCAAATTTAGCCCATTTCTGTTTAACTTTGGAAAGGCTCTTTAAGGAATTTCTGTATTTGAAGTCACTAACAAAATTTTGTTTCCTTTAAGATGTATACTGTAGATAAAGGGTTGAATTTTGAGCTTTTTGATCAGGACATGAAAACCTACAAATCACCTCAAAAGAAGGCAGCATTTTGGGAAAATCAGTAACTGCACTCAAGAAATATGCTAATTACTTTTGAATAAATAAGTATATATTTGGCCAGTATTTAGAACACTGATTTGTCTTGCTAAAAGTTAAGCACATCTTTGGCAAAAAAGGAAGTGATAGATACCTAATTAACATTAACATTGTTTTTAGGACAACAAAAGTAAAATTTGAGGCCAATTTTCACTTTACAGTTTAAGTTG
This sequence comes from Lichenostomus cassidix, assembly GCF_008360975.1. Lineage (NCBI taxonomy): Eukaryota > Metazoa > Chordata > Aves > Passeriformes > Meliphagidae > Lichenostomus > Lichenostomus cassidix. Next base: position 34,277,535 of record NC_139480.1, on the reverse strand, counting down.
CTTCTTTATGGCAACAGTACTTCAGTGTCTGTGATTAAGTTTGACCTTATGAGTAAAGAAAGCAAGTAGAATTTTAACTGCCCTCTAGTAGCATTAAATTAGCATTTAAAAACATACAGAAGAGTTTTAACTATGTGATCAAAAGTATTTAATACACAAACAATTGTGTGTGACAGACTAAAGCAAACACTTCAGTGAGGTAACAAATTACTTCAATTGAGAACAGCACAAAATAACCAGTTACTGCCTTGTTTCAAAATGTCCATAAACTTTATGAAGTTTCATCCTTCTCCCTTCACTTTTCTATGTTTATGAAGCTTCAGAATTATGTTCAAAGATAAGAAAAGGTAATTTAGTGCAACATGGCAGTAATAACAAACTTAGCATATAAAACATGATAGCTGTGGCAGTTCCTACTGCTTTGGCATAAGGCTGCTGAGGTAGACTGACAGAACTCAAAACCTTATCTTGCAGACCAAACAAAAGAAAATTATGATGGATCAGCACTCTCCCATGGTAGAATGCCCCTGCAGAAGAGCTGAGTATGTCAGTGTATAACGTGGTTAAATACTCAGAACACAGAGAACAGACATAGCATATGTTCAAATTATTATCATGGACAAGGTCTGCAGAAATCTCCCAGTCATTCAGCTTTCACACTTGAAGAACTGAGGTCTGTGTCCTACCCTACAATTTGCAATAAAACTCAGTGTTTAAAACACTCAGAGTTATCTCTGTATGTTCAGATTAAGAGGTAGTGTGACTTGCTATAACAAGCATCCTCCATTAAAGTTAATTATATCAAAGTGTTCACTGTAAATATTTTGGCAGTTTGCTGAGTCACAATAATTTCAGTAAGCATAAATATATATTATAAATAGTATTTCATGTTGATTAACAATTATATGGGATTTTAAAAATAAAATGGTACAGAAAAAATACATACACTTCCAAACTAGACACAGCACACCAAAAAACACAATTAGGATATTCAAGTTAATTTTGTCCAAACATTTGTTTTAGCAAAACCGGTTTTACACTGATGGTTATTTCTTCTTGATGGCTTTCTTTAAACTAGAATTTTTAATTATTAGGGTTGCTACAGTGAAATAGAACCATATTCCTGGCAAGGAGAGGCAGTTGAAATATTTATTCCAAGAAGAAAAAAAACCAAAAACCCAAACCCTTTTCTCTTACACATTATTTTTCCACTTTTCTAATTGAGACAAGAGATCTACATGGGCTATGTTGGAGGCTGACCAATGAAACGGCCAATTTCCTTCCTAGTGGTCAAGTTTACATTAATGGTGTAACATGACATCTTGCTTAATAACAGACAGCTACGAATCATTAAAAGTGCATAGGTATTATCAGCTTTGGTTTTCCTAAAGAGTATTTTAATTATAACCATGACTTCAACACAAAAGTTTCTTGCTCCTTTTCCTCAAGATCTGGTAGAAACTGCCACCTGATAATATTTACTTTCAAGGTTTTAGGCATGTATGTCTCCATGTTAGAGAGATTAAATCCTAGGCACAACAATCAACTGAAAGAATAACCAAGTTGATGAAAAAAGTTGACCTTAAAAAAACCCAACAAATAATGGTGATAAACAGAATTAATAAACTATTTTGGTATCTGTATAGAGTTACGTCTGAAAGGTTCAAGAGTGCCAGAATCAGCACCTAAAAGACAAGAGCCAAACATGACTCTCAGCCTGGCTAGAAGCTACTCATATAAACTGCCTTTGATTATGCTACATAGATTTATATTACAGGGTCACTCATCAACAGCCACTGAGATAGGAAAAAAAAAACCTTAACAAAAAATGAACAAACAAAAAAAAACCAAAAACCCCACTGGATTTTTTAAACTATTTGAAGAAGGCTGAAAGAAATTGGGAAGGCCATGCATCTAGCAAACAAAGCTTTTAGTTTGTCCAGATTAAAAAGTCCAGACTCTCTAAAGTACTCTGAAGACACTTCACTTTTTTTTGGAATCTGAGTCAGATGCACTTAACAAGACAGCTGAAAACATTCAAAACTGCGGAACAACAAAGGAGAGGTGATGTTCACAACCAGTTTTACTTGTGGAACTGTATCTAACTCAGACATTCTGAGTTACTGAATGCACCTCTCAGTTACAAGGATGTTTAGTTCTCAATGCTGGCCCTAAATCAGGTGGTCCTTAAGTTGGCATTACACTGTGACTGTTGCTCTATAGCTCTTCTATCGCAACAATGTCCATGTGACTGGCAGATATATGAAATCTTCAAGGTACCAGAAAGAAAAAAACAGTGATGCAGAGAGCAATAATCTTAATGGCATAGCTCTTTGCCAAATGCAAGCTGCCAATCATGTACAAGATTTAAAGTGGTCCTGTAGAGCATGAAATACCAGTTAAGGTAAAATTTCCTTCTATTCATTATATATTTTTCTGAATTAGGCTCATTTTGGCCCAGCTTTCTTTCATTATATTTTCCTTCAGAGAGTCTGTTACATCACAGACATTTTTTATAGCATGGTTATATTTCGATATTTAGTAGTTATAGTGTCAATATATGACATTTTGCACACTAAACACTGCAAAAAAGCATACTAAGTGAAGCAAAAATATATCTTAAAATAATTGCCCATAAGGAGATGTACTGTCCTTTCTACAATCACCAGAAAACAAAGCAACCTGCATGTTCCAGAGTGTCAAACTGTAAAATATTTAGCATAAAATAAAAATATAATTAATAAAAAGAATTCTTACTTTGTTGCCCGTATAAACTTGCCCCAAACTGAGACAGCTGACCTGATGTTGATGGTGATGCCAGCATCTAAAATGTAAGAAGAATAAATATTATTAAAAACACAAAGATACTGTGCTATCTTGCTCTGAAAGTTTACAACACTGTTATGCCACGAAAACCAAAACAATTGAAAACTTGTTCAAAGTCATGAGAAATATTAGAAACTCCCCAAAATATCTGCACCGTAATACCCGTAGCAGTGTATTACACATCAATAAGAATTTATTACTTTACTTCTATAAACACAGACTTTACTTGCAACAAAGAGCACAAAAGATCTAAAAGCTTTCAGGTTTTCTACCCTTGCAGCTAGAAGACCCATCATTACACAAGAAGAAATACTCCGTTACTTAAATCAGAGGTCTTTTTCCTCTGCAAAACATGCCTCATACAACCAGATCAATTCCTGCTTAACAAGCCAAAGTTTTGTATTAGCATTTACTATATGAGTGGATAGGTAGCAGCAGGTATATACAAACAGATATGCGTTTCAGGAAAGAGTCCAATATTAAAATGGTAATATACTGCCCTAAGAGCCAGCTTCATGCTTATACACAGATATGAACTGGACCTACAAATGTCAGAAGCAATATTTCCTGCTCTATCTTGCCCACTTGAAGAGAAATCACGCATTACCAAATATTTCCATTAAACCTTTCTTTATCAGCGTTCAGACACCACATCAGAAATGTGACAAACTACAGAAACTCTTGGGAAGAGTAGGATCTAACTAAAAAAATCAATCACCCTATATGAAGAAAGATGGAGACTTGGGTTTGCACATCCTAGAAAGAAGGCAAGCAATGTAAGCACATGACACCAGATTTTCAGTCATTGTTCTAAGAGGAAAAGAATAAATTGTTCTCCATACCTCTGAAGACATGTAAAGTATTAATAAATTTGAGAAACAGAACACAGTCTAACACTTGGGAAAAAAACCCTCTACAACCTTAAAGAAAGTTAAAAACTGGAACATCCATCCTGGACACTTTCTATTGATTAGCTGCTCACCAACATTAGGGTAGAGCTAATTGTACCCTTGGGGGAAGAAGAGTTAACAGTTGATCTAATCCATCCATCCACCGACAAGAGAACCTGTTACTTGTACTTAGTAACACATGGGCAAATAGCTGCTTGTTTAGTGAATTCGTCTGAACTTGGACTGAAGTTTAGGATGGTTTTAAGAAAAGGAATGTCTCAATTCTTAAACATAAGGTAATTTCAAGCTTTTTCAACTTGAGAGTGAAGAATTCAAATAAAAATAACTTTTACTGTGATAAACTGCAAATTGCTTTGTTGATATCATTTAGACAGACGTAAAATTCAAACAAACCTTATAAACTGAATTTGCTAGTTGTCTATACTGGGGCCAAATCCAGATGGTAGAAATGTGAAACAAGACAGGCATGGTAAGTCACTAAGTATCAAAAGCAGCATTCATATCTGTAAGTCACGAAGTATTTATGATTTTTTGAATATATACAGAAGGCACGAGGAAAGAAATTAGAGCAGGCAATTACTGTAGACCATAAAAAAATACATCAGAAATATTACCTCAACACACACTAAATGCACTCATATTAAGAACACTGTGCACATATTTGATAGTAAGCAACTACAGGAACAAACATCCACATTAGCATACACAAGTAATTTGAAATAACAAGACAAGATCTTTCTGAGTAAAGAACTCACTGTGAACAAAAATCCACTTTAGATAATGACAGTGGCTTCAGCTCAGCATTCATATAACCAGGTTCACATGCTATATCTGCATCAGCAAGTGATACAGCCAGAGGGAAGTACATTTGTAAAAAAAAATTTGTTCTGGGGACCTAAAAGCTACTGTATGCATTCCTAACTAAAACTCTTGATGCCATGGACTAGATACCCTTTAGTAAGTGGCATATGTCTGGTGCACTGCTGAAGCATCTCTTCCAACCTGTTTTCATTCAGAAGGTATAAAATTCACTCACCCTAATATAACTCTGCAGCATGAACCAAAGCATGCTGAACTGGGGATGCTTGGGAGACAAGATTTCAAAAGCAAACTTCCTCCCCCAAACTAACACACTATTGTTCATTAAACACAGATAAAACAAGCTGACACAGTAGTTTTTAAGAAAGGAAAGACAAAGTAAAATGGTGAGGTTACAAAAAACAACATTTGTAAGTTTGACAAGCTGGAAAATCCTAGAACATGCTGCAAGGTGTGACAAATTCCATGGGAAAAAATGAGAGGCAGAAAGTTATAAAACCCCTTCTGAGACAATGATAAAGGCACACAAGTTCAAAAATAAAAATAAACAAACCAGACACTGAGACAGAAACATCAGTCAAAAAGTACTAACAGCTATGCGACAGATAAGCAAAACAGTTAAGCCAAAAAAGTATCCCATAAGCACAGCTGCTCAGGGAATTCAAAAATTGCTGTGATGGCATGAGATGTAATAAGCAGATGATGGTACAGACCTCAGCATAAAATTATTTTATTTATAATGTCAATATGGAGTAAAAAACCCCTTAATTAGAAAACCCCGAAGGGACACTATACTATAAAGAGAGAAAAAAGAATCCCACCTCTTGTACAATGAGTATTACTTGATTTTTTAAAATTCAGTTAAAAGCAGTAGCAAATAATATTTATTGGACACTGCTTATCAGAAAGAGGATTTTCTTTTGAAACATTGCAAAGTAGGTCACATCCATTGTGCCACTTACTTTTACATGAGAAGTTAATTGCAAAAACACTTGTAGAGAAACCTTTATAGGTTTGGCCTTTATAATAAAGGCCAAGCGTTAAATTCAGTAAGTCTGATAACTTAATGTCATAACATACTTAGAACATAAAAGATAACAAGCCTCAAGAAGAAATCAATAAAAAATCCTGTAGATCCGTTCCAGGAAGATTAAATGCAGCATTTCTCAAATCTCATGGAGAAGGAATGGGTGTATCTCACTTACTCCATCTCTACTTTATTAAACACCTTTTTCTGTCATATCTAAGTAAGGAACAACTTAAAATTGTCTTGTTTTTTTATTATTTCCATACAATTTACATCAACAACTAAAATGAAATTTAGCAAAACCTACACCACCAGAACCTTTATTTGCATTCAAAGCCTCTGAGTCACTATTATAGTCTACTCCAACTTGGTCTACCAAAGATAATGAAGATTCAAGATGAATGGTATTAGTAGGACTAAAAACATTCTTTCTGGCATTTTCCAAACATTATTTCATCTGACTGGGCTACTTGCTACATGACACAAAAAATGTAAGAACTTCAAACTGTGACTGGAAGTCACTTGAATTTCTTTTAATCTACAACAGCCAAAGGTCATAACCTTAATGAAAACCAAAGCCGACTACGCTTTAAGGTGACTAAAGCCTCTTCCAGTTGTTAAGACCTATTAAGCTTTACCCAATTATGTCAGAATCTTAGGGGGAAAATGCTCAGAATTATAGTTGTAACAACATAAATCAATTTGCTAGTGGTTAACAGCCACAAAACCCAGCATGGGATTTCTATTCCCACACTGTATCACCAATTTAGGCAGATTTCTTTTCAATTAACTTTCCCTATGTTGTTATTCGGAGACAGTGGAGGCCTAAGACTTGCCTCTCCCATGGGACAAGGAGACATGCGAGCAAAAAAGAGCTTGTGTAACATGAGGGATGCACTTTGCCAGCATACAAGAAAGACAACACTCAGTACTGGCAGGCTGAAAGACTGAGTTGACGACACTCAGCTTAAGACATGGATATCATTTTACTCATGAGTCTCAAACAATGACAGTGCAATTCTGATCATGGAAGATTATGCATCTAAACTCAAACCAATTGATGATCCAAGCAGATGGCCCAATTTTTATGGACTAGTCCACATCAAGAATCAACAAACTGTAAGGGGCTATCAGATAATTTCCTATCCCTAGTGCTGAATGAGATTTTACCATATCTGCTTTCATTACTCTTGATCAGTTTCTTGCTGTAAGTTCATTTGAGAGAGACAACGAATCTTGAAAATAACAGGACCAGGAAATGCCTAAATTTACCAGAACTGTGGAAAGAACTGCTGCACTTTACAACCTTCTTGGGAGAGTGGAGAACATAGGCTGCAGCCTTCCTGAAAGCAGAGGGAGGTGGTGTGAGGGAGGTCCAGTGGCAGAGCTGGCTGAACAGGTTCCTGCCTCCCCATGCACTGCAGCATCCTGCTTCATCCAAGCAAAGCCCCAGCTCTGCATGGGGACGGCGCTGTCACCATCACTGCCATGATGACACACCTCGGCAGGGTGGCACCAAGAAAACTCAGTAAAGCAATTCCGAGAAGGCTGCTACATTACGTAGTTATAGCCCAAAGCTACTTTCTTACACGAGGCAAGCTGTAGCTAAAATATATTGATCTAGCACTACGAAGTCAACTCCTGGAAGCAAAATGTGTTAGAATAAGCAAGTCTGTGAGTAATATCTGGCCTGATAAATGACGGGTTTCTCACAGATGCAAACATCAGCATCATTTTGTATTTACACTACTTTATTTCTGGTATCTGCCATCTGTGCTGCACTACTTAACAACAGCTGACCCACAGCCTCAAAAGAAGAGTTACACTGATATAAAAAATAGTAATAAAACAAGTCAACAAATAGCAGATAAAAATACATATTTTTCTAGACTCTGACAGTTTTTTAGTAGTGTTTAGTGTCCTCCTCTTTAAACCACCTTTTAATACAGCACCCACAAAATTCCCATGTTACAGGGAAGTATTTCTAGATCTCTGTATCATAAATACATGAAGATCTTATATTCATATATAAGTATAGGTTACTATCTGCCAGTGAAAATTATTACTGATGTAAACAATTTGTGAAATATAAATGAAAAATAAATGAAATTTTATTCAGTCTCTCATATTTCATAATTTCTGGTTGGTTGTTATCTGCCTCCAGCAGCACTTGGGAAGCACAAGGAGGTAGGACCACACTGTTGATGGCAGCCATATCTTGAGATCTTACAGGCAAGATGTTACTTTTGAATGACAATGACATTATTAACATGAGGTTAACATGCCTACCCAACTAAAATTCTAAGAACAAGTTCTCCCTATGTAGAGACACTTTGATAATACAGTTTATCAATGTGCCAAATGACTACTGAAAGCATTGAAAGATGCTATGAAAATGCCACAGCAATTAAGAATTAGGACAACAAAACAAATATTTTATTTCAACTAAATAACTAGCTGCATACAGTAAAACAAAAATCAAACCAAATGCCCACCACTGAGCTTGTAAACCAACAATATTTGAAAACAGCATGTTCAATGAACTATTGGGTACGAAACCATAATCTTCCCCTTCTAGAAAATGGAGATGATTTTATGTATGGAATTAATCTAGTTCAAGGCACCACTTCAAAAACTAAAGCTGACATATAAAAATTATTATACATTGTGGAGATGCAATAAAATAAAGCTTCTAGATGAAATGAAGATGAAACACAGAAAAGTATAGAATACCTACCACCATAGTCATTTAATTATTCTATAAAAAGCTTAAATACAAACTGATTCATAGTGAAAATTATACTAGTCATCAATAATAAAATTAATTTCCTTGTGACATAATTCCAAATTGCAAAAGGATGTGTACTAATTAACATTCAGATATGTATTTGTCATATACATACTTGCATACTGTATGAAATAGTATGAAAACACTTTTGTCTCTAAGCAAGATTAGTGTATGATGTATTATTTGATAAATCCATTCAGGTGCAAACTTACAGATGCCACAGTAAAGGATGCATTTTGTATTTGAAACTTTTTGTTCTTTTAGCATACTGTGTAACTTTCTTACGAAAATGCACTGTAGGCAGAATGAAAGTTTGCTTTGAAAGGGAACTGTGTTAAAATACAGAAAGTTCCTTGAACTATTATTCTCATTCCCTGCAAGTCCTTCCAACTATTTTCATCAATGGTATTGCAATTTTCAAACATTTAAACTTTGCTTTTTCCATTTGTTTTTTTTTGTTTTGGTTTGGGTTTTTTTTTCTTTTTTTGGTTGTTAGGCTTTTTTTAAAAAACTTTAATATGTACGCAGTAATACATGCAAGGACTGTTTAATCACTCTTCTGGAAGGTGAAAAACAACTCTATTGCTTTGTAACTCACACTTCAAAGAGTGAAGCCTAAGCCATGTGTTTTACAAAGCAAGCAGGGCAAATCTGCTCACTACTCAGTCAAATCTACAAGAATGTTTACGTGCAAAGTAATGCACATGTAAATATTCATTTGCCATTTATAATTAAAGACATTAATTAATTTATTTCTCAAAATAAACTTGAGGTTTTTTTCTCCCTCCACAACTGGATCAAAACTATTCAGACAATTACAAGTTAGGTTAATGCACCCTATCTATATTCAGCCAACCTGCGTAAGTGTGAATGCTTCAACTGCCTCTGACACAAGGTTTAGTGGGAATTCTTAAATGCATACAACTCCATATGAAGCATCTGAAGTAAAAATATGACTGAGGCAAGATAGATACCTTAGAAAACTAGACATCACAGGTTTCCTCAGAATACTAAAATAATAGCATTAAAAAGTCAACAATTAACTGGAACAATGAGGTTCAGCAGCCTTAAAGCCAAAGCTGTCTTCAAAAGACTGACTAAACACACATTTCATTTCCAAAACATAGCAAGATTCTGGATCTCAATCACAATGGCAAGCTAAGCCTTCAGGGTTTTCTCTCTTGTAAAAGTACCATGTCTTTGTAAGGTCCAGTATTTCAAAACACAGTGAAGGTTCTGTAAGTCAGATTAATAGAATCACAGTAAAAGGCCTTTGACCACCCTTTGTTGTACCTCCAGCACTGCCTTCATGCAACAGAGGAAGAGGAACCCTTGAATTTCATCCATCACAGACATGCTTCAGCTCAGAATAGAAGAAACCTCTGAAAAGCAGGCTCCCAGAATCAACAACCCATTTTGCTGTATTCAATATTCAAATCTGAGGACTTTCTAGTGCTAGGGAGCTAGATAAACAGTTGCAATGAGACAAATCTAATCTTCAAGCTAGATCTCACCTGCCACAATTAAAAGTACAAATCTGAAGTATTATTACTACCTTATTGCAAGCATTTTACTATCTGTTGAGCAACTGGGAAAGGAAATGAACAGCAAAGCACTGAACCAAGCTTTGAAAACACATTAATTGAAAAAATCTGCTAACTCTCCCAATAGGGCAGATCTTCATTAAAATGCATGTCTGTCTACTGTCAGATTTAACACTACAGCTCAGAACAACAGAAGATGCCCTGATTTTATATTCTCATCTACACATCACCAGTGGATTGGGCTAGATTGGTCAAACATTGTGGAGCCCTTCTTACATTCCCATACATGAGAAATCAAAGAAGTTCAGACTAAATGGGTCCAATCTTTTCTCAAAGGTCATCTGCGTTTTTGTTCATTGGACAACTGTAGTTTCAAAAGTCCATGAGAGCCTTGAGTTACCAATTTCTACCACCGTCACTCTATCCAAATAAACATACATGTATCCATGTCCTGAAAATTATTTTGCTGAGTGCACAGAGAGCTCAGTTAAGCTGGTGAAATTGGCCACAACTAAGTTCTGCAATTATTTTGTGGGTACACAGTGCATTAGCAAGAGTATTATATTACTTGGATCCCAACTATTTCCAGCCAAATGTTAAACTATTTTCTTAATCTGTTCTGTGTTCTGGAAGTACTATAAAACACCAAATTTCTCTGCCAAAGGATTACTGACCTGGTTATCACGCACTGACCAAGTGCAGAAAAATTCACAGATCATTCATGCATATACTCTGTCCCACTTCCCTATTTAGCTCAGCAAGCATGTGATGATTCAAGGCAAAGCAACTTACTTAGTAAAAAGGAAGCATAAAACGACTCGAGCAAGATGTAATCTCATCTAAGGAACCACAATTGTGGGCCTAAAATAACTTATCCAATCAGTAGCTGTATGATCTTGGAAGCACTTGTGCATGTGAGTAACATGCAACTTTTCTGCAATTACCATATTGATCCTTTTTATCTAGAACTGCTTTCTCTAGTGAAAAAACAGGTAATTTCAAAGAAACTTTTATTTCAGCCTCAGTGTAGCTAAGCAATAAAAGTTAACATTTCCAAAATTATTTGCTGCTATTTCTTTCCCCATGTCAAAAGCCTTTGAGGTTTAAGACAGGACTTGGCTTGACTTCACTATAACAATAAGGTGAAAAGTAAGTTTAAAAGTTTATACAAATATGCTTGCAGTAATAGTATTTAGTCCAAATTTTAGGAGGATTTCACCATTCCCTATGTTTCCCTGCTTGTAGTAAATACATACATGACCAGTTACAGGTCCTTGGAAAGTAGTAACTTTCAAGATTAGAATCAGTAAAACTTTAGCAAAGTGAAAAACAGATCTAGTCATATCCAGTATAAGGGTAAATACTAAAAAAGCTTTAGCCATTCCTGAAGAACAGTATTTAAGGAGGCTTCCACCAGAACCATTCTATTTCAGTTTGAAGAACTCTAGAGGGTAAATGAAGCATAAATTAAGGACTCTGCATTAATATGTACTTATCATACAACGGAGAGAATAAAAAAAAAAGTTTACATTTAACTAACTTTTACAGTCCGTTGCAAAACCTTGCAACATTAATTTTATCTGCTTTCAGTAAAGACATAAACAAAACTTAAAATGAAAAAAGATAATTTAAATTGCAGTAAAACTGCATGTTGTTTAAATAATATACGAGTAATTTACTCCTTTCTCCAGTGTTTCTTCTACCTTTATTTTATTGCCATAACAGATGTGAAGACAGAAAGTGCTTCAAGATCTAGAATGCCAGAATTTACCCCCCAGGTGTTCATAAAACTGGATCTAGTTTTTGAACATTGGTCTTTATTAGCTTACTTGGAGAAAATTCTGAGCAATTTTATTTTAGCCTGTCAATACTGTTATCCAAGTAACAGAGAAAATATATTTATTGTACTCTCATATACAACATTTTTAGCAGAATTCTAGTTGAAAGACTATTTCAAAACATGGTTATTTTCAACAGAAAAAGGTTTTCAAAGCTGCAAAAAAGTTGGAGACTAAGAGAATGTAACGTAACAACCTTTCTAATCCTTCTTATCTACTGTGAGTCAAATGAAATAGCAAATGGAACATGTAATACAGAATATCCATTTAGCTATACATGAGTGATCAAAAATGTACAGTCAGTGTTATCACCATAAATTTATTTTGATTAACTTATAAAAAAATTACAACAGCATATAACAGTTTAAAATTTCAAAAACTCAAAGTTGTCAACAGTGAGGCTACAGAGGCTAGAGGAATGTTAAAACTTATTTGGAAATAAAATTTTTTAAAACTTTGCAAATCCGTTCTTCTATTTCCTGTCGGAATGATATCACTCTTCTGCCAACTACAGCAGGCTTCTATGACCCATTCTGGCCACTTCTCCCACAAGCTTTTAATTTCTCATTTGTCATTCTTAGTGTCTGGAACACCCACCTTCCTTCTCTTGAAGTGCATTCTAAGATCCCTTCTGCAACTCTGCCTACAGAAAAAGTAGGCAACTAAAACACTCATTCACTGTGTCCAGACCATTCAACAATGTGCCAAGCCATCAGCTTTCACTGTGTACACTGCGCAGCATAGCATTTATCTCACTTTACCTTTCTTAGTACACCATAATGATTTTTCCCTCAGTGCATCAAATCTAAAACCAGGGATTTAATGTACAAAAATCACTTTGGAGAAATAGTGTCTACTGTTTTTGAGAGTGCTAGCTGCACCTCTCATTGACCACAGAAAGGATGTATATTTAACATCATAAACATTCCATTGTGCCCATGTGCATCTGTGGTACATGCACACATGTAATCAACATAAAGAGAAGAGCGCAGTCCATTTAGTTTTCTTTATACTGTAATTCATTTTAATTCTTCGCTGGCTCACCTGAAATTTCTTATCAAGTTAATTTACAAAACTGAATTGGAAAGCTGCCTTTATGCTTTTTTCTTTTATTTCACTGAGTTTGAAAAGGCCTTCAACTCTCTAAACTTATTTCCTTCTCTTTGAAAATCAGAATCAAAACTGAGTTAGGAGTCTGAAGGAAGTGTTTATGTTGATACAGGGTCAAGTTCTATCAAGACTGTGTTCACGACTGCTATTAACCATATTTCTGGACAGTCTTGGAGGCAGACTTGAAGCATTTACAGCATTTTGAAAGTTTGAAGGTTTATATTTTCTTTTTTAATTAGAAAGAATATGTTGCCTACACATATTAAATGCAAGCCTGCCACGAGATGATATTACTGACCTTCAGGTGACATGAACTTCAGGTCACGCTTTCAAGTCCCCCATGTATTTCTACATGCTACTCCATATAAAAGTGAAATACTTTACTGCCTAATTTATTTAGCTTTGGTAAGAAGCAGCAGAGCTTTAATAACACCAATGCAGTTGTAACATACAATTTATCATTACCAAGGGGAAAAAATGTTTAGGAATTATTAGTTTCATAACTTCATGGCATTACAAATAGGATAAATACCTACCTTAGAATACTTCGGCAAACAACCTGCACAATTCATTTTCAGAAACTAAAAGCAGCTAAAGATGTAAAACGCAAAACCACAACAAAATAATCTTGTAGACATGGGATGTAAGCACAAGATATAATCGATAACTCAATTTAAATGACAAATACAATTCTTCAAGATGGAAAATAAAAACCAACTTGCAAGCATACGGCTGAAATTTACATGTATAAATTCACTAAAATTAAAGCACTTGCCACTGGAAAGAGCTGTGTGCAGCCTAAGGCTGAATGAAGCCCTTCCTCACGTACATTTCACATACCTGAAACTATCTCAGTATTGAAAGGAGAAAAAACAAGCTTATTCAACTTACATCTTTTTCTGACCGATGTGGGAACATCGATGATTGGCTGTAGTACATGTTCTCATCATGGTAGTCACCATCAACCCCCTCTACAAACTTCTTCCTTGAAGCACCAAACATGCTGTTTGTCACCTAAATAAGAAGAAAACTTTATTATATACCGTATATTATTTAGTTTGCTACATACTTGGTATATATTTTAAATATATATATGTAAGGATTGGTAAAAACATTGTTTCTAAATATCTGAAAATCCCTCTTAAAAATACTTTCCATATATTGCTAATGAATGGTTCTTTCAAAAGAGATTTTCACATGACATAAACACGTATTCGAGAAATAACTGGGGTGAGGAGAGGGGACGTGTTTCATTTTTTGGAAGGATGTTGTTACGTTGATTGGTTTTTTGCATTCCATGACCTTACACCCAAGCTCATTTAAAACTACGTGTCAGAAAACGAGCAAACTTTCCTAGTTTTCCCCTCCTCAGGTAACCATTTTCAACCTAAAAGGAAATAATTAAGGAATATTCTTTAAAGCTCAACCTCCTTAAAAGAAACAACAAAAATAAAAGAGAAGAAAAAATATAATCTTCTCTTTTATTTGTGAAATTATTTTATTTTATTTGTGAAAATATTTGTGAAATATTATGTGAAATCACTTTCATGTCTCATCACCAGAACTTGGAAAACCAGCTGTCTTCTTGACCCCACTCAAATCCATGATTAAGTAAAAGAGGGCTGAGCTTAACCACACTCAACAACCTCATCACAGACCGGCAAAGTTACTGCAGACACCCATAAAAATCCACTAGATTTTATTTCACCCTTACTGCCAGAAGCACACACACAAACATACACACAGCACTGCTAAGTCAGGAAATGAAAACTAAAGAAACAGCAACCACACAGCTGGTCTCAGAACCTTAATTCATTAGAAAACTTAATCCTGCAGCAAGGTCATACAATGTCACTAAAGCATCTACGGCACACAGTGCATATTTATATACCTGACTTGCCTTTAATCATCTGACTATGAAACTATCCCAGCACAGTGTGGGCTAACCAAGCCCTATTTTAACCTAAGAGGTTAATGTTCAATCCAGCAAAGCGGCACATGCAGGTCAGCACAGAGCAACTTGCCCAGTTTCTCGTACCATATGGGGTGACTGAGGAGAGTCACCCAACAGGATGATAATCAACCCTGAGCTACCGCCCTACATAAGTTAGCTTCACAAGGATCTTTATCATCTTCAAAGGCAAGGAAGCTAAGGTACAGTTAGCTAATGAAATGCACTGAGATGTAACATTTATTGTCTTTACTACGGCATTCGATAAACATAAAAACCATAGGATTTTTAATATTTTTTTTAAAAGAGTCAGTTTGCACTACCTTAGGCTCATGCTTGACACTGAAATTTCAAAGTATTTCTTTTGGTTGCCTGCAAGAAGAGTTTTGGCCAGAAATCCTCTTGACAGAAATCCCTGCTGACACAAAATCACTGTGATACTCCTCACAGTGTGGCTTACTCAAATTTCACCTTTACTGATGAAGATTTCTAGGCAGTGTTTAAATAACATGGCTGTTCCTATACTGTCAATGACGAAACCCTGAGATTTCAAAGTCATAGTACTTTTGAGTAAAAGTAGTCAACACCTGGGACACATTTAATACAGCTGTAGTCACCAAATGGTTCCAAAACATTTGGCAAAACAAAGTCTATTCCACTACTCCTACAAGGGGATTTCAGATATTCAGACTACTGATATTTCAGAACAAACACAGAATCTGTTGCAAACATGTGAAGGACGGCATGTAAAATACTGGGTACCTTCTTCACACGAAACTTTTGTTTTATGTTTTTTACAAAGTATGTGCAAATGTAAGGTCCCCAAAGTGCTAGAATGCATTCAGCTGACTTTCACACTTATAGTGAAGCTTTCATTACACTGTAAGCATATCCTACTGTGTTAATCCCCTCACAATGCAATTATCACCTACCAGACGGGATGGAGCATTTAACAGGCTAAGGGGATTATCTTGTCCTTTGCTCTGCCTGAGTAAAGTGCAGAGAGATGAGCAGTTGCCTTTAACTGCAGTAAAAAGGATAGTGAAATGCTTTGGCAAAGCTACCTTCAGCAGTGACAAGAGGCTGGAGTCTCATCCAGCTACTGCTCTTGAGAAGCAAAAAGGCAGATTCTCAGAGGTCCCAAAGAATTGTTTGGTGCTCCTTCAACAATACCTGGGATAAGAAAAGGATTTTTTTTTTCTGCCACATAACCTTCTCTTGTGATACATCATCAGAATAACAACTGAATTGTGATAGAAGGCAAGTCACTGAAGCATACCTGGTACTGTATTAATGTAATACTTAACCCTGAATTACCATACAGGAGCTATATAGGGGGAAAAAACTATTCTGTCTTTGACCCTGCAGATTCTGATCTTATTTCTGCAAAAGTTTACACGTGGCTGGCTACCGTGAAGATTTCTGAGTCAGTGGGTCAGAGCTCTCAAAATATGTCTATAGCTGCTGCAAGGAAGTTACTAAGTCCAAACGTAAACTCCTTCTACTGAGAAGCTGAAAGGTATTACAAATTCTCCACTAAATTCAAACTTTCTAAAAGAATATTTTCTATACTGATAATCATATATGACAGTGGCCAAAAAGACTAGTCAAGACTATGCCCTGAAAACTGATAAAGTACAATGGTATTAACATGGAGTCTGACAAAAGCACGGTTATTAGGAAATTAGGAAAACTTTTAATAATTAGATAAATACCAGTATTTTTATGGGAAATCTGTATTTCTACATGACACCTAACAGAGCTGTGCTGAGGAACTCCAGAGAACAGAGCAGTGCACTGCAGGCTTCAGCTGTAGGGGAAGGCTGAGGAGCACCACTGCACCCAACTACCCTGAAGACCTCTAAACTTTTTACTAAGACTGACACTTCCTCACAGCAGCATTTTTGTAAGCGATTTTGTGTTGTTCAATGCTGCCAAGTGAAGCAGTTGCATGCAGTGCTCAAGCTGCCCACACGCCCACTGAGGTAAGTGGTACAGCCACTGGAGGGCATTCTGGCAACTGCCTGCACCCCTAACAGGATTCTACTCCACCAGAAAGAACTGTCACCTGTTCTTAGGGTGAGCCACAGCACAGATCACAACAGAGAAACATGATGGCACAATTCACACTGCTATCCAGCCCTGTCACAAAACTAACAGTACAATAACATGAGGCAAGCTGCCTAAAAACCAGTTACAGAAAGAGCAGAACTGGGATTACAGACTTGAGCTGCAGCTGCTGCAGCCATGTTGCTTACTTCTTGCTCATTCTGAAGATAAAACCAGCAGCCAGTTTATCTACTTCCCCATAGTCACCAGTGACAGTAAACAGCTGGCAGACTTCTGAATCAGAGCACTAATCCCCATGCAGACTTTTATATTACAGCAGGTTTATGCAATGATGGTGTCATATCGTTGCCAGGTTAGCAGCAGGCACCTTCCAATCCATGTTAACTTATTCCAGTAATCACTAACATACTTATTAGTCACTCATGCTACAAGCATATGCACAGATATTGGAAGAATACTGTTGTGGTACTCTTTGTAAGAAGGTGTGAGAATAACTGGGTCTGTACCAAATGCAGGCAGATCTGCAGATGGAACTTAGCTGCTTATTTCCTAGGACAAGAAGCCATCAGGAAACCTCATACATGGACTGCAGCTCCCTTTACACAGACTGATAGATCACGGTCAAATCAGCTAAGAAAGTAAATACAACAAAGTTCATGTAGCACTTACAAATACATTTTAAACTGTTTGGAAAGTAACAGTGATCTGAGTTTTTTTACCTTGAGGTACAGGGTCTAGACTGGTGAGGAGAAGAAATGTAGAAATCAGCTCTTGTATTTAAGTTCTTCATTCATACATATACATACACACACACACATATGCCAACACAATCTCCCAGAAGCCGTATGCCAATTGCATGGCAATTTCATCAAGCAAAGAATTTTTCCCTCT
This sequence comes from Lichenostomus cassidix, assembly GCF_008360975.1. Taxonomy (NCBI): domain Eukaryota; kingdom Metazoa; phylum Chordata; class Aves; order Passeriformes; family Meliphagidae; genus Lichenostomus; species Lichenostomus cassidix. The sequence continues at coordinate 34,259,760 of NC_139480.1, read as the reverse complement.
CAAACTAATGTCATACAGATTCCTCTCCTAATCCTTTAACTACTCTTCCTGCTCTACTGTGGGAACTCAGTTCTCTGTTGCACAAGACACACTGGCAGCGTAACCATTCATTAAAAATGTAAAAACCCTGCACTTATGTCAATTCATCCTTTAGCATAATATTGCAAAAGTACTTACAACTCCCACTGGTAGGCCCATGCAAAATATTATTAGAAAATATTCATGATGACAGAGGAAAGAAAGGGAAGGAACTACATGTTAGGACGGAGTTAAGAGAACTAACCAGCCACATGGCCACAAACCACGTCCACCTCTGATCAAGTGAACACACGTGCTCCTTTCGAAGCACAAGCTGCACCTGGGTCAGGACAACCCTTAGTATCACCACAGGCTGGGGGATGAACAGATTGAGAGCAGCCCTGCTGAGGAGGACTTGGATGCGTTGACAAATGACAGGCCGGACATGCTCCAGCAGTGTGCACTAACAGACCAGAAAGCCAGTTGGATCTTGGGCATCCAGAGCAGTGGGGCCAGCATGATGAGGGAGGGGATTCTGCCCCTCCACTCTGCTCTGATGAGACCCCTCCTGGAATTCTGCATCCACCTCTGGGGTCCTCAGCACAGGAAGGTCACTGACCTGATGGAATGAACCCACAGAAGGGCCACCAAGATGATTATAGGGATGGAGCACCTATGAAGAAAGGCTGAGAGAACTGGGATTGTTCAGCCTGGAAAAGAGAAGGTTTGGAGGTGACTTAATTGTGGCCTTTCACTACCTGAAGGAAGCTCACACGAAATATAGATCATGTAGTGACAGGACAAGAGGGAATGGCTTTAAATTGACAGAGAGTAAGTTTAGACTGTTAAGAAGAAATCCCTTAGTGTGAGGGTGATGAAGCCATGACATAAGCTGCCCAGAGGCGTTGTGGATGCTCCAACCCCAGAGTTTTCAGGTTGGATGGGACTGTGAGCAACCTGATCTAGACTAGAAGGCATCTCTGCTATGGCAGGGGTTTGGAACTTGATAATCTTTAAGGTCCCTTCCAGTCCAGGCTGTTCTATGGTTCTACGTTTAAAACTCACAACTCTGAGCTAACATTAATCAAGCAAAATATGGTCAGAAACTTGGTAAGACCTTTAAATTCTTCTGTGGAACTTTTCTCAACAACCACTACAGGGGAACTAGAAGCACTGTACAAATGTTACAAACTTGAAGGATCTAATAACCAGTTTGCTGTGGTCATTGACCTTTATCCTTCGGCTGAGAATGTAACACACAACAACAATCAATACTTATTTAAAAGAAGATTTAAAGATAAATATTTTTAATTGTGAGGAACACTGTAGTATAGCTTACATCAGCACACAAAAACGTGTGACCAATATTTGAAAATATCTTATTGAAACACAATTTGTAAGGAAAAATTATTAAAAAATTTGTCTTAAGCTGCAAGAAAATCTTTAAAATTTACTTGTAAAGCGGTACTATGATTGTATATTATGTTAGTTTAACAGCCTGAAGCAAACTATACTATTAAGAAATGAAAACTAATTAATTTTTGGTTTGCCATATTACTACAGGTGGTGCCCAAGGAGAGCTCACTCACACCATTGACACAGCCAAATCTAAACTAAGAGGATACCATAAAATCTCACAGGAGAATGCTTTTAATTTTCCACAGAGTAGAAAAACCAACACTGACCTACAATTGCCTAAACTCATCATCTTCACAAGAGCTGAAAATTCTACACAATAATAAAAGTTTTTTAAAAAAACTTAAAAAATTAAAAAAAAATAGAAGAAACCATTTTAGGAACTCTAGCAATATCTTTCCTTTCCTGCCTCTCCAGTTTGTCAACATACATGCTATCATTACATGGAAGCAATTAGAAGTTCTAATCTCAGTCTGATGTTACAAACCTTCTACCCAATACTATTGCTTCTGATGTTGCTGTCTAGATCTTAATGAGCAAAAGCAGTAATTTATTTCTTTTCTGCCACAAATCACTGTTTTCACATAACGTACTTGCACATCCAAAGTATCTGCAAAAGCGACCTTTAATGAGCCTTTCAGTGAGAAATAAGTGTCTCTGAAAATGCCTACCAAAAATCACATGAACTACCAAATCAGCCTGCAATTTAAGTCAAAATACAGAATTCAGAATTCCATCAGTTTGTTAGCTAACATAAGTTCAATTTATAGTAGAAACTACTACTGTTGGTCCTATTTCTCAGTGTCAAAGATAATTCCTATTTAGCCCAGAGGGGAACTGATATACAATAGAATATATATTACCAAGTTGTTAAATGCAAAAAAACTTTCAAATCCCAACCCTTCAGTGATAAGTTACAGCTATTAAATAAAACCACCTTGAAAAGTACACTGGTACAAACAGATACATTTTATTTTCTACACAAAAGACAAAACAAAACTAGAAGCTGAGATCTTTTGTTCTTTCATTTCATTTCACAATCGCAGTCTGTCCACTTGTCCAAGGTGAATGATAACCTCTACCAGTACACTGCATGATTATGGCGCGATAGTCATTCAAACAACAACTTTGTAGTACTAAAGGAACATCATCATGGCAAACAGAACGTTTCACTGCATTTCTCTTCTTGTTAAAAGGTTTTTAGCTTGATTGGCTTAATACTGCCATAGTTTTACACCCATTTTAAGAATGCAATAGTATAATAGGTGTTTTGTTCATATTTTGTTTCTGTGTGCCCTGCTCTAAGTGACCCTTCCTTGGCAGGGGGTTGGACTAGACGATTTCCAGAAGTCCCTTCCAACCCTAACAACTCTGTGATCTTCAACAACTGGCATCATATTCTTTTAAGTTATGCAAGTCTTTTAAGTTTCAATTTCAGAAACATGGAAGACTGAAAGACCACCACAATATGATAGACTAATCTGTCAAAAAACTTTAAAGTTGAATAGCCTTTAGAATAAACTCCAGGTACTTATGTCATATGATACATAAATTGATTATTTTCCAAATTCACACAGCACTGCAGAAAATAATAGCAACCACAGACCCATTCAGGTCAAGTCTCCAAGTAGTCGAAGATGTAACTGATCTCCTTAAAATGGTATAGTCTTTCCTTCCAAAAAGAAACTATGACAGACAAGATGCACAGAAACTTCTATGCAGGAATTCCACACAAAAATTTTGAGCATCAAGGAAATAAAGGGCATATAGTTATGATTTTATACTACCTGGCACTCATATTCTCAAAAACCACTATCTACAGGGTAAAATTTTACAAGTGTTCTATGAAGTATAATAATGCTTGCAAAAGCTATAGTAAAACTGTGAATCTCTGCTGCATGCTACCCATATCCAAGAAATCCAGTCCCTAACAGCAAACAAGCCACAGGAATTCTCCTGAAAAAGATGACATGCTAACTGTTTTTAACCATCTTTAACTGTTATGAAATAAACATTTTAAAACACTCCTGAAATAGAACAGCACAGGAGGAGTAACAAAAACAAGCCTACATTAAAATCAGAATAAACCAACACTGGAATTATTAAAGCTGAACTTGAAAATTGTGATTACAAGAAACTCCATTTCTTCTCATAACATGGTTGACACCATGCCCATCCTGGACCAGAGTCCTGCAGGTTCTCCTGGTACTAATTACAAGCACAACACTTGGAATATATTAGAAACCAAAAGTAGCTGGGGATAAAACTTTTCATTAAGCTGGATGTCTTTTATGGGTCTGATCAATAACCTATACTCATTCAGAATATAATCTTCTGACAGATCATTCAATGAAATCCAAACACACACGAGAAAGACTTTTCAAATACAAGAAAGGCAGCAAGAAATTTGCAAAAATGACAAGGGCAAACAAACACTCCATCTAGAGCAGCTTGAGAAGAAACCAAGAAGATGCCACATACATTCCACCTTAGTCAGTGACGTGACCCAAGGAGGACTGTGTCTCCTTTGCAGACATGGCAATGAAGTCACAAGTCCTGACTACTGCACACACCTGCACACCCACACACATACTGTAAAACACACTGCTGTATCTTCTGTCAGGGACATGGTTTAGGAATTTTGTCCATTGGGAACAATGATTACTTGTCTGATATTATTGTAAATACAAACTTTACCTATGAAAACTGGTACTTGGTTAATGTAGAAACGGGTCAATCTTAGAAAGGAGAAATTCAGCTGTAAATAAGCAAAACTCCTCAAAATTCCACTCCAGAAAGAAAATGAAATGACTTCAAATACTCTCATAATAAACTTACTACTACAGTGGCACTTTACCTGGCTTCTCAAAACTTTGTGTGTTTCTCTCAACCAGTATTTTACACTTCAGCCATAACAAAAAACTGCCATTGGAAGGTATCAGAATGGCAACTTCCTTCTTTTGCTTGGTAACCTTTGACTCATCCCATTAGGTAATTCAGAAACATACTGGTTGAAAACTACTAGATGAATTTGTAATTAAAAAGCATTGCCGTTTCCCATCTGAACTGCATTAGTGCTTTTGAGTATTTCACTACTGACACAGCAAGTTTTGCCATTTTTCAGAAATTACCCTTTTATAACAACTAGAATAAGATAACCTCTTACTCAACAAGTTCATCAATTTGAATTTTATTTCCAGTTTCATACCTGGGCTTGCTTTTTTTGTTGCTTTGTGGCATGTTCTTTTTATAAAATAAAGACACTTTACGCAATTAGAAATTCTAGATCTACTCAGATACCCTCTAGAGAACTCCTTCATAGAGTACATACAATTGTAAAGCTCAGTTTTAAGAGATTTGGAAAACCCTACTGCACTAAGTTCTTCAGAAATAACAAAATCCTACCATTCCCTCCAGGCCCCAGAGAAAGAAGTTGGATTTGGCATTTTCTTAAAAATTGCAAACCTCAGAGCAAATTGATAAAAATGCAACTTCTGTGTTCAGCAAAATTCTGTTGCAGAAAACTATGCATATAGCCAAATTCACATGATGCATGTGCAGTCTGAAAGCTGGATCAGGTAAATGGAGAAATGAAACCATAAAATAAAATCATACTAAGCACATGAACATTGTTCTGAAGTACTTAGAACTGTGACAGATTCTACAGATTTCTCTTGGAAGCAAAAAAGAAATTGTGACCAAAAAAAAGCCATCAGTTCAAAGAAGTTTGCACTTCCTACTCTAAAAACTCCTTTCTGCATGAAATAAGTCCTAGAACTGGTTGTAAGTAACTTCAGCTGAAAACTCAAGAGAGGGGTGTCAAGGCGAGGCAAGGCAGATAGAGGGAATAAGAAGCTTGAGTCTGAAAAAAATTTGTTGCAGTTTATACTGGCAACAGAAAACATGGACAAGCCATTCTGACCTTTGAGTACTGGTCCTTTCTTCAGGTAGTACTCCCCCTCTGCAACAAGGCACCAAAACAGGGCAGTTGTTTAGCATATTTCACAACACATGTATGAGCATGTAGCAGAGAAAAGATTCTTAAGGGACATAAATGCACTTCTATGAAGAGAGCTAAGCAGGTTAAGTGATAATCAGACACGCCATTAGCCAGGTTTGGAATTCTAGCATCTTAATTCATTGAATCTCCAGACAGGCCAAATGAGTTTAAAAACCGCAAAGAAATAAAGCATGACTTTTGATAAAAAGCTTAGAACAGTTTTGGGAGAAGAAAAACACTTTTAAGACTTTTCATTCATCGTGGTATTCAATAGTTATCACATATTCAAAAGAGACATTTTTAATAGCAATTTTAACAGAAGTTAACTTAGTAAGATTAAGTAGTTTGGACACTAGCTTCACAATTAAGAGAGCTGAGTGCTGAAGTATTTCTTCTCTATCAAGTGTTACAGCTTTGATATCAGCATGACATACTTTGCTACCTCTGATGCTGGGTATTGTTCCCAGCTGCTCAAATTTTTTTCCCACAAACAACAGACAACTCAGACAATGTACAAATGGATCACCACAGCTTAAACTGGAAAATGAACCAGATGCTCATCTAGTCCAAGCCAGCACTATGGTCTGACTTCTGAAGCAGTGATATCTGCTGCTAGTACTGAAGAAATTATATAAAGATTTCATTATAAGGAGCTTCTCAGACACCTTTTATGTTGATGAGTCCTCTAAGAATCTATCAAAACAAAAGAAAACCCCTGGTGGAGTAACATGCAAACATTTACACTGAAATCAGAATCTGCTAAATCAGAAATTTTCACTAGGAAAGCTGGTGATGAAAAAGAGATGAAACAACACTGAGATTTTAGGAAGGCTTTATCCCTCCAGGGGGTGCAAAAGTGAAAATGGTCTGCATCAAGGACACTGTCAGGGCAGGAGGAGGTAGCACAGGGATGGGAGCAGATAAGTTGAAAGGTGAAGGTCAGCTGGGCCTCACAGGCAAGGGAAGATGATTGCAAAGACAGTGTTGATAGGCTTGTCAGTGATCACATGCATGCTGTATCGTTGGGAGAGTGGTTTTTTCCCCCTAATCTTATTGTGCTCCCCTACATCTAAGCAAAGCTGACAGAGTTTCATCTGCTAAGTGTCTCCAGCTATCTCTGTAGATCACTACCTTACATACTGTTCAAAGGATATCTCACACTTCCTACACACCCAAATCAGTTGAAACAAAATATGCCCATTGATAAGCTTTCTAGTCTGTATTTCTGTAAAATATTAAGTCTTATTATATTACGTATGCCACAGTATCTATTAGGTAGTCTGCATCTGTTCACTGGACACTATCTTTCATTGGTTCATTTACCATTTAAGAAATTTTGCAGTATGTACCAGACAGGGACATAAAAGCTTGTAAACCAAATGGAAAAAACAAACTTTGAAGTGTTAATTCAATTTTGGTTCATGATCACAGAATTTAGGTGTTTTCATCACGTCAAATCTCTTTTATTGTATGAGAAGAATAAAAGATTAAAAATTAAAGAATAGGGCTCCTTTGGATTTAATTTGCCTGAGACTCTCAGCCAGGAGGTTAGATTTCTGTATCTGTGCTTCAGCTAAAAGGGCAACCACTGCTCCAGCTGGGACATCTCCACGATTGAACAGGCTCCTCTTTCCAGGAATACTGCAGTTATCTATTTAATTTCTTTTTTTTTTTTTTCCCCAAGCACAGCACCATTCCACTAACTTTTTAAGACAGCTGCACTGCCTACCTATTTCTTCTTGAATAGAGTCAAAACTTTAAAGTTTGGTTAATCTAAAACATTGTATTTCAAATAAGCCCTGGTTTCCTGAACATTTCCTGAAGTTAAGCACTGTACAGTGACAAGTACAGAACGATTAACAGAGTAACAACAGACAACTTTTTTCTTTCATCACTCTGATGGAGTTTGTTGACATTAAATAAATCAGTACTAGACCCATTTCTACTCTAGCTTCTGCCAGTGTGGGGGGGTAGGGGAAGGTATTGCTCCTGTTTTTTAGGGGGCTTTTTGTAAAAGGGGGCACAAGATAGATGAATCTTTTAAATGAGTAAGAGAACAGATAATTTTATCTTCTATAAGTACGTTCACACATAAAAGTATTTAACGTAAGCTGGTAACCATTTGTTTGAAGCACCTCAAGAAAGAGGCAATAATACTATTTTTAATTTAAGTTGAATTTTAAGAAATATAGGCTTCCCTTTGGTTTGAGCTTTTTTTTCCTCATGAAGGTATTTTAAAAATAGAAATAACTGAGAATATTCTAGCCAAAAAAATTTATTCTGCACATACAGTCCATCAAACATCTTACCTTAAAATACAACTTGAAAATTCAAAACATTAACTACATTTAATATATTGAATCCTTGAAGGAAAAGAAATATTTATGAGCTGCCACAACTTCCTGGCAGCATACCTGCCTCTCAATGACTCTTCTTCTCCAGACTAATGTTAGGGTCTGCAAAAGCAGAAACATTTCCCAGGAGCACAGACAGGTTAAATTAATGTATGGCTTTTTACAGTGTCCTCCTAACACATATGAATCTATGACTCTTCAGAGCAAATGCAAAAATCCAAGTCAAAATTACAGACTTCTGTCTTTTGGTTACTTATTCACTTGGTTGGTTGTTTGGGTTTTTTTTTTTTAATGGAAGTCTTAAGATGCTTCCTAAATATTCCAAGGCCTGTTTCTTGTAACCTTCTGACTACACAGCCAGGCTATGTTGAGACTACAGTTGTACCAGGTTCAGACATAAAATAAAGTATGACAAAACAACTTTCAACGTTTTTATACCATATCTAAAATAAAAGGACAAAAATCAGTCTTAAAAAAAATTACTGATTTTTGGAAAAAGATAATGGAAAAGTACCAGGATTATTTAAGACTGTATTTCTGAACTGCAATTCCTCGTTATTTTTCATTATTTAAGTGTTAAGTGATGCTACTCCACACTGGAAAAGGTAAATTACAACTGAGCTCCCTACCATGCTATTGCAAACACAATCAACAAGTAAAATTAAGGAAGTGGTAAATTCACCTATCATGCCTTTTCACTGTACTAATCTTCCACAGGCTTAATTTATGTCTCTCCAATCACTCTGTTCTCCAATAAGGTTGTCAAAAAATGAATTAGACTAGCTATGTACCCTCTTATTTATGCACATGGACTTCAGTCAGATTCCCATATTGTAAAAAACTTTGGCTTAATATATACTGTAAACTTTGTTCAAAATCAGAAACTGAAATAACATACCAGTTTTAAATTAAAAGCAACTCTTCTTGGAAGGGACAGACTTTACGCCACAACATTTTAAAAACAGAGGTACCTCAAATTGGCAGTCTAAGCTCAGACTGCAAATGTTGCTGAGACCTGGCCCAAACCCCAGACATAGGATAGTTCCCTCCATCTCATCCCTTCCTCACAGTTTCTTAAAAAACAATTGTATGTAGAGTTCCAAAACAGGACAGCAATGTTTAGTGCTTCAATGGCTTGGTAAAACAAGCAATAGGGAATTGCTTCCTGTTATTCTGGTCTCACTAAAAAAGAGTACTTCTACGGAAATTGGGACTACTCAATCTTCTGCTAACTTTGCTCACAGTTCCTACTTGTGATTTCACAAGATTCAGAAGTTTTTCTGACCAGCAGCATTATTTCACATTCATCTAAACTTGCAATAATAAAACACTCGAATGAATTTTAGTCTCAACACATTTTACCAGTATTGCAGATGGGGAAAACAGAGGAGATTTAAATCACTACACCCCAATCTGATGCCAAATTCTTTGAAGTATTCTCAGGGTCAGCCAAGTCCTGAAAGAAGTTCTTACTTCTGGAGTGGTATAATCCCTCCCCCAGCCTGCACAATTTTGAAGCAGAATCTTAAAAGTTCTGCTTTTAAAAAGAAGCATAATTCCAGAATTAAATAGTATTCAGGAAAGATAAAGACTAATTTCTTTATCATATTTTCAAAATCTAAATGAATACTCTAAAGTCATGAAAATGTATCAGGCTGGCAATAATATGGAGGGTGATAAATTCCATCAAGGACCTATATACTGGATAACTGAAGGCAGCTACACACTGCACGAATTTATAGCTATTCTTAATTTTAATAAAATACCACCCAGATACTGCAGCTCTCTTTAAGTGACTGAAGTGTACAGTAACTAGCTCTAAAAAACTGCAAATGTCAAAAGCGTTTACAAATACTGAAGTATTCTTTGTGTTTGACCTCCTTCACTACCGTCATTTTTTTAAATTGTTTATGTATCTCTGTGGTGCCATAAGCTCTTTTACCGGACTGTTAAGCAAATACATTCCTCACACCTTTTGTTAACCCTTTCCCCCTTTTTAAAACTTGCACAGTTATCAAGCAAATTCTATTGCACACAAACCATGTACCTCCAATACCTGAGATTCCTGGAAAGGAAGATCCACTACTTCAAAAGTAATGACCTGAATTTTTTTAAGCAACTGCAAAGAAAGGTCCAGATGACTCAAACTAAATACCTAACTAAAGCTTTGCAAGCGGAACAAGGAAAACCAGATATATTACAGATAGCTGGTAGAATGCAGTTAAGTCTCAAAGCATTATTTGAGAATAAAAACGTTGTTTAGGATACTTTAAAATTAGTTTAAAAGTGACAGTAAATCAGTTACAGATAGGGTGGAATACAAACACAACCATGACCCACTACAGGCTGCAGCTACAAAATTTTAATGGTAAGCAAGCTTTTTGGATTTTGAAGTGACAGAGAGAAACCTACACGTTCAGTGCACAATTCTTCCATTAAGAATATAATTCTTATACTAAGGGTTTGAATAGGAAGATTTTTTAAAATTTTTGTTTTATAATGGAAGATTCACTACAGTGTGAATCACCACTGAGCAGGATTTTCACAAGGTCTAATGTTTCCCAGCAGTGAAGTCTACTGTCATAGTCCTGCTCCTGGCTGGCCCCTAAAGTTTTCAGCCAGCTGGGTTCTTGGTCCAGCTATGCGGGTTGGTTACAGCTGTGGTTAAACTAAGCCACAGCTGGTGGGACAATGTAATAGCCACAGCCCCAATTTACAGTACCTTAACAGCCAAGAAACTGTATCTGAAGATCAAGGCAAGCACCCTGCTGTCCAAACACACTTTATCAAAAGGATGAATTCTTGTATGATGGAAAATACTGTTAAACAAGTATAATAAGAAACTGAACATATGTACTGGTAAAATTGAACTAGGGTGATCCATGAAGTTGCCATCCTACATTTTTCCACCATGCCCGTTCCGCAGGGGCTGCTGACAACCTGCAAACACAAGTAGCAACTGAGGTACCACCAATTTACTTCTGGTAGGTTGTACTGAAACTGTCCCTACAGCAAGTACAGACATCTCTGGGACAGGAGCAAGACCACAGGGGAATAACCACATACATGACTCCACTTCCCCTGCACAGGGTGCCAGTCAGCACACAGCACCTGTGTATGGTTTCATTTGTTCAACTGTCTTTTCACTGGGAAAGAATGACAGCAAAACCCTAATAAACCCAAGGGTACTAAAAGATCTCAACTATTACTACCTTCATGCTTCTCACCTAACATCAAACATTAACCCCCAATTTAAAATTTCAACTGAAAAGAACAAAATATTGACCAATGCCTGTTAATTCACGATTCGAAAACAATGAAGTTTTGTTGTAAAGGAAAATAATCCGTCAGCAAGCCATGAAGAACATACAGAGAAAAGATGCATTATCTGAAGCACCTTTTCTTTTGTAAATAAAGACAAATTTGCTAAACTTTAGGTTAAAAACTTGTTTGGGCATGCATAACCTAGTTAAGGAGATAAAATTAAGGAGCTGTACATTTTCTTTCCAGAAGGACTTACCTTTCAAGTTATTTACAGAAGAATTAATTCTACGAAGACTTCCAGTATACTATGGCTCTGTGCACTTTGCAAGTATTCTCTGAATCCTCTGTGTATTCATAGTTATGGGCTTCCTGTGAAGTCTATGGTCACATTAAATAGGCAAAAGATTAAAATTAAAACCTTTAGGTTTTCTTCTTTCTGTGTACAAAGTGCATCCTTGGTTAGTTCTGTTTTTCTCCTTTTGTTATTGTTTTCCAGTTTAACAGCCTTCTTTCTTAAAAGGTTGAAAAATTTCAGAGGACAAATTATTTCAAATATCAATTATTTATAGTGATTCAACAAACAAGGAAGAAAAGTTGTGGCTTAACCTAGCTATTAAAAACACAGGAGTCCCTCTGGGAACTTTGTGACTTCCAATACTTATCTGATATTCTACTCTGTATTGATGTTTCAGAATTTCTTCTCGTCAAGAGCAAAGTATACATGCAGTTCTCTGTAGCAATTCTCCAGTCCCTTTCTGTAAAGACTACTAAATTTTATAATTGCTCGTGCACTTTATAGTAAAGTAGAGCTTTACAGTTTGCTCCCTCTTCCCATATACCTTCATAGGGACAGTCATATTTTCTGAATCAGGGGCTCTGAAATAAAACTGCCTCATTCTTGTTCAAATCAAGAAATTTGTAAGCATTTAATACAAACAAAAATCCACATCTGAAAACATTCTCACAAAAACATCCCTCAGTCCTAAGTTCTGTGCTAAAGTACCTACCTCTAAAGGAAGCAAAACAAAGTACAGTCTTGTATGAGAGGCTTCTGTAAAATTCCTCGGTACCAGAAGTGTTAGAGACGAGAAATGAGAGACAATATAGATTCAGAAGTGCACAACCAAAGCAGATTTCTTTCACAAGACAAGCCCATTTTAGTACTTCAAAAAGAGCAAAGCTGAAGATTACTCTCAATAAATGAATGACTTTTCTTCCACGGATCCAGTATTTCAAAACATGTCTGTCTGGTACTGCTACATGACGTATCAGATGTAGTCCAAATTAAAATAAGCAGAGCTGCACTGCCACTCCTAAAACACATCCCATGGGGCTCTCAAGCTATACCAGTCCTTATTCCCCCTACCCTGGTACCTGCATGTGTCTGAAGCTTTTCTGGCTTTAAGAAGGGATCCTATTGCCTTGGTTCAGAATACATAAATTTATAAATCAGAACACTCATCTACCCTCCTTAAGACAACAATTAAGTCCAGACACGTTTTGTCATCCTGACATCAAGGATATCTGGAACTACAATTTCTCAAACTCCTGGTTACCAGTCTACATACTCCATTGTTGCACTTTCAACACTGGCTCTCACCTGCACAGGGAACTGCAATTCCACACTACAGGCTCAGATCTCAGCTTCTTTCAGGCACTACATGGGAGACTGAAGAGAAACACACTTTGCCACAAAAATCATTCTCAGAAATTACTGGTGAAAAGCCATAGTCTCTAATGGCAAACCACCTACCCAGCCTTGCTCCTGGAAAGCCAAACCAATCTGGAGACTATCTTGGATGCAAAGGCAGTGCACTGATAAATTACCCTGAGGAACAAGAAACCAACCTGTGCCAAGCCTAACTTTTTCCCAGCCATTTGGGATTCTGGGACAAGAGCTAGGAGCCCATAGGAGAAAGTTCACATCCACATTTAAATCCTCAAATTGAATTCTAACTGAGCATAACAAACAATATATGACAACAGAAAGGAAAAACTCTTCAAAATTACTTCTGGGACTTTCCACAGTGTATCATTAAATTCAAACATATATTGCCAAAATGTAAAACAGAGTATTCACAAAAGCAAGCTATTCTTGAGGTTTACTGACTCTTCTGCTCATCTTAGCTTAATGAATTCTAAGCATGTCATGACATGTTCCTGGGAACGTGACCATGTTACTTTAAAATGCAATTTGGCAAAACCCCGAAGCTAACTCATCTGTTTTTAACTTCATGCTTTACCATATTCACTTTTCTCCCAATAATTTGTAGGCTTTTACTAACCCACAGACTCCAATTCACTCAAATTCCTCCCTAATTCACAGGAATGTAACAAATTTTACATTTAAAATGGTGTAATATCCAACTTAGAAATGTCACCTCCTTCCTACTCTATATTGAGGCCATAAATACAAAAACTGGCTACATTGCATAGCACCACAGTTTGAGACTTGCAAATAAAAAAAAAAAAAAAAACACTAAAAAAACCCACCAAAACAAACAAACAACCCCCCCCCCAAAAAAAACCCAAAAAAACCAAAGCCACTGAATTTCTACTTACTGGTGTAAAAAAAAAACACAAAAAAAAACACAAACAAAAACCGAAACAGTCCTGAAATTGAACCTTTCATTTACAAATATGATTTTATTGAATTAAATGCGATGCTATCCCAAAGTATTCCACATAATTACTAACAACATACACTCCTCTATCAGCAAAAGCAAGGGAGTTTTTCGTGGGTTTTTTTAGCCTTTACCATTTCAGCTGAAGGAACACTAGGGATTCCAAAGAATGTTTATGTGTAAAGCAGACTGTTAATAGGAAGGATTTTTTTTCTTTTTTTACAGGGATAAACGTGTTTGTTATTCATATGCCTCAATGCAGAACTTATCCACTCACTCTACGGTACAGCTGCTGCAAATTTACAATCACAGAACTTTGACTAACTTTTGTTATGATTACACACTGCAGTATATGATACTGAAGTGTAACTATTATTGCACTATGTTTCAATGCACTGAATGTAGTACAACATCACCCATCAATAAATAAAGATGCCTGCGCCAAATCATTTTATAGATTAGTTATGTTCAAATTTGGGAAGACGATGACTTTTGGGAACACTGCATTTACAAATCTTAAAGAAACATATTTGCAAAAAATTTTAAAGCACATGTACAAATAAACAGAATTGCTTTAATTTCTCTCCACCACTCAAATGCACATACATATCATTCCAAGGGAGCACATTAATTACACTTCAAAGCCAATTCCGTCAACACCTCATTGTTGAGTCTACTACCTAAATATTTTGAAGACCAAAATTTTACATTTTGATAGCCAATCCCACTCCCTCAGAATGAGGTTCTCCTCAGAGAACCTAAAGTGCACTGAAAATTGCAACCTACCTACACACTGTACTTTTACCCATAAATATTTTGTCTCTATTGAAGTAAGCAAATTTTGACCAGTGACTGCTTCCTGTAAATAAAGTACATTGATAAAACATTATTAGTGAAATGTATTAATATCTTCCAGCCTTCTTACAATTCCTTCTGCCATAAACATGAAAAAAATCCATTTGAAAATGTTTTATACACTGAAAATAGTATGAAAATAAAATACAAAGGTTTTGAATAGTTTTAAAGCAAAACCTAAATAAAAACAATAAAAACAATAATCACACTCAAACTAACGCAGGAGTCATTAACTAGAGAAATTTAATTTTCAAACCAGAATTATTACTCGCTTGAAGATTTAGGGAAAAGGTGGATCAACTGTAAGTGCTGGGGTCTTTTTTTTTCCAGAAAAAAAAAAAAGGTAGCAGAGATCTAGATCTACAGGATGTAGATATCCTTTCTCCAAACAGAAAGCCACTGATGCCTCGATCCTGTAAAGACAAGTTATTCTAGTAATACAAATTTGTCTCATAAGAAAACCACATAAGAAATCCCAAATCCTCCCTAAGTTATTTTTAACTGTGTGTAGTTTATTCTCTGCTAACCCAAACAGAACTTGAATACTGACAACTCTTTCCATTATCTACCTTACAGGGAACTTTTCCACCTTACAAAAAGACAGAAATGCTTCCAAACCTAATGCCTGGGACAGCAAAAGAACAAGTTCAAATTCATGGACCAACAGTTTTCAGAGATGAATGGAAAGACAAAACCAAAAGGTGGAAGCACAGAACCCTATTTCCAAATCCAAAAGAGGAAAAGAAAAATCATGCCCAAGAGAAAACTTTCTTAATTGAGAAAATAAGGGAAAGAAATCTAAGAAAGAATTTTAAAAAACCCAACCAAACCAACTACCAAAAAAAAAAAAAAACCCACAAGCAATCCCCGCAAAACAAAAAAACCAAAAAACCAAAAAAAAACTAAAACAAAAAAAAACCCCAAACAAACAAACAACAAACAAAAAAAAAAAACCCAAAAAAACCAAAACAAAAAAAAAAAACACAAAACCAAAAAAAACCCCAACCAATCCCTCCTCCCTTTGATTTTCAGAAGTACTATACACTCTTCACACTGACAAGTCCCACTTGGAATTTCAGACAATACAGTTTGGACAACTGTGTCCATACAAAAAAAAAATCCTAATAAAAAAAACAAATCCCAAAACACACACGATGAGGGCTAGAAAAACTGAAAAATATTTCTTCAAGTATTCCAAAATTTAATACTGATTAATGGGAAGGTAAGACAAAGATGCTTCTGACACTAAAACCTTAGGTCACATAGAGCAAAAACAACAGGACTTATTTCACTATTGGTAAGATTTCATTATTTAATTCTCAAATTCCAGTAAAACTTTCAGTCAGAACTGTGTTTATACTGAGAAACATGAAAATATGCATGTCATTTTGCAAAATTTCCTCTACACTAAACTCAGGTATATTTTTTTATAGTCCGATTTTATTTGTGATACATTAATATTTGCATTTTGAATAGTGGAAAACGTTTCCTGCATTTTTCCCAGTAGAAGAATTACTTTGAAAGATGTTTTCTCTGTAGCCTCAGACTCAACAGTCTTGACAGATGGACAATTTCGTTATTTTTAATTTTGATTTGCATTTGTCATAGTTGAATATTGATTTTAGTCCACCATTGTTCTTTAAATTCAACTACTCTTATAGTGCTTTGACTTTACACATTTGAAAAACTTTCATCTGGTCAGTGATCCTAATCCCAATCACTTCAGGTCATTTTCAAACAAACTGTTCAAAGAATTTCTTTTTCCTCTTATGGAGAAATAGCACTGTTCTCCTGTGTGTACTAATGCATAAATTAAAAAAAAGGGTTCTCTAGGTAATGAGTCTCTTTTGTATGCTCCACCAAACCACCCAAGTTGGTAGTACAGGTTCTTTGCCAGTAACTGAAGAATTCAGAAACAGCTGTGTTAAGAATCCTGCTTTCAAAAACAACACTTAGGCTTGTCTTACGAACAGGCAAGAGAAGTGTCAGGGAAGGATCTCAAGCCACTGCCTATAAAAGATGTCTGAAGAGGTGGGTGAATCAGATTTCAAACTTGTTAGTTGTAGATAAATGTAACTGAGGCAAACCTAGTCACTACATCTTGCTGAGCATACTTGACATTTCCTCTGATCTTACTGACTGGAACAAAGCCAATAATCCTACATTAGTCACACCAAAATTCTAACGGCTCATGCTAAAGAGAACACCATCACTTTATCTGTCACACAGATATGCAACCAGCATCTGCAATGTAAGACTAAACAACCATGCACAATAAAGTAAAACAAAGTTTATCACTTACTGTATTTATCTGCAGCTCATTTACTTATTTTGTCACATACTCTATTTCAACTGCATCCTACACTGGCCTAAGACAGCTCTACATTGACATCAGTATGTCAGGATGCAGCACTTGAAGCCTAGAGCAGAACAGGCACCAATAAACTATACATAGGACAATCAAAATTTTTTATAAATTGCTCAAACATGCAGAGCTTTGGGAGGAGCACAAAACAACTACACAAAAGACAGTTAACAGAAAACTAACATTAAGCACAAGAATCACTTGAATGATCTTTTACTAAAGGTACTACCACTATTAACTTGAGGGGGAGACAGCTCTCAAAGCAGAACCACCATTACTTTGCAGACAAGTTCCCCTCCAAAACTCGAGTGCCACACTTAGTAAGTACCGATGCACAAAAATACCTCAGTTAATTCAACTATCCAGGCAAAATTAAGCAGGGAAAAAGAAAAACTTGGGAGCTTGTTCTAGTATCAGTCTCCCTTTCAACCTCTTCATCAAAGAAAATCACCATCACCTTTCTTTGCATACATAAATCCAAACTGCAATAACAGTTTCCATTCAGAAAGAGTCACCATCTGATAATTATGAAGAAAAATGCAGGATTATTAATTACAAGCGTTAACATATAAATAGAGGTATCATCCTAAAACATTCGCATTTCTGTAGTCTTTTCTGTCAAGTACAGCTGTAAACAAAAATAAACCTCTCTACTTGGCACATTACAACCACATTCTTTCACTTGCATCACACAGACTACCTAACAATCCCAGCAGAACAAAGATTCTCAATTCACCAAACTTAAGGGGCATGCGTATAACAATCCATAGATCAAGATATAAAGATATAAACACATACACAAGTGTGTGTACATGCAGATCTCAATAAAAAGGTCTCCCTACAGACTACAGATTTCAAAAGCTTTACCAACTGGTAGGACTTTTTTTAATTTGTTAATATAAAATGCTTATAATGTAAGCTGTCTTTTTATCCCTCCTGACCTGAACAGATCACAAAGAGCAATAAGAGTGTTCAAACTCATAAAACCTAAGATGATATTCAGTTTCTGGCTAACCACACTCACATTAAATTGCATTTCTCAATTGCTTCTTTCAAAATTCTTCATTAGCCTATATGACTTGACAACTCCTCTTCATCTTTCACTTTTAAGTCCTCCACATATTGCACCTCTGACAACATAACTAAAATCAACATCTCTTATCTGTGCACAAACTCATGTTTTTCTCAGTATCTGGGAGAGCATATACAGTGAAAAATGAATCTGGGGAGTGAATTTCCAATGGAAAGACCACTTACTTTTAATAAAGATCTCTAAAACTTACAAAACATTCACTTCGTTAGATTTCAGATTGCTAAATGGATAAAAAGGGGCAAGTAAATACTACCACAAAAATGCATGAAAATGCAGCATTCAAAAGATACTGTCTTGGTCCACATTGTAGAGACGTAACAGAGGTTTCCTACAATGAGGAATGGTAAGAATGAACACCAGTAGTCTTTTTAGACAATAAGCTAGCAATCTTTATGTGCTATACAGGGAAAGCGTGAAAAGTGGGTAAATTGACATCACTGTAATATTGAGCCATTTCCAGGGCTGAAATAACCCAAAATGAGAATAAACATGCAGATAAAAGCAACTTCAAATGGGAATACGGTCAAAAAAAATAAAAGAAAAAAGAAAAAAATAAGTAGTAACTATATGGTTTGGGCAAGTGTAAGTAAGTGTTTACAATGTCAGTGAAACGACACAATTTCCTGTTGATGCTACCTGCTTTTATGGTCTCATATCTCTTCTGTTACTTGGAAATTACAGCTACCAAACCATTAAGCTGATTTTTAGTGTTTTTCTTCTCAGTAAGGATATTTCAAAATATCCATTGTAGGTGATCACTATTTTAATCCCAAATTTTAATTCAAGAGCATTAGACTAGCATTATCCTAAAAACTGGAAGACATTACTGCTGGAAAAAGGAAAATGAGAGTGTCTTCAGGCTTTCAGCAACAGGCAGAAGCAAGTCTGAACAGGAGCATGGATATTACTTAAAAGAGCAACAAACTTTCTCACTGGTCTGAGGCAAATTTTGACCCTGTTGCCCTAAGGTGTTGAAATCGCAACACACACCACTTCAGCACAATCATAAACAGAATTGATATTTCAAGAACTATTCTGGGGATGCATAATAGAGATGCCAGAGATCTGTCTGTAGATGTCTGCCTCACAGGTCCAAATCTCCCACCCAGGATCCAAGCCATGAAGTAACTGAGACTTTTGCTAAGGTATTCACAACACTCAGAAAACAACAAAAGGCAAACTCAATCCCTGACATGTTAAATTATTTTGTCCTGGTGAACATCATGTGACTTTACAGCATGTTCTTCAATACTGCTATACTGTAGTTATATACATCATCACTGCCATCCAAAGATAGCGACCTCTCAGTCCCTCCACTTCACTGACCAGCAACAGAGAGATGATGTGATATTTCTGTTTCTCTGAAATGGACAACTCTAAAGTGCACGACCTGTGCATCCCATCCTAGGTGATGTAAAACTAATCCTAATTAAACTTTACATTGGAAGAGGAAAGCCATTATGAAAACAATGCTAAGGGCCTTACTGTAGGTAGCAGGACAAATTACCCCATTCAGCTGTATACAGCTGAATAAGACACAGGAAAAATTTCTGGGCACTGGGCCTGAAGTTCAGTCTTCCACTGAGAAAAAAAAAGAAAGGATGCTTCAAGTCAAAAGTTTCTCAAGTCTCAGTTAAGAGACACCTATGTCATTCCTATGGAAGAAGATATCATCACCATACCTTAGTGCCATAAAGAAGCCAATCAATCATGTATTTTACTGTTAGCAGATCTGCATCACTAAAAAATACAGATATTTCCTTTGTGACACTCACTTCCATATTTCAATTGCAGCGTCTTAAAATCAAGAGAGACACCAACTACTTTCCTGAGTGGCTGACAAAACAGCCAGTTCCAAAAGCCTGAAGGAAAAGGGAGAGAAGATGAATACTTCAGAATAAAATTATTCCATCTTTCTCCTCCTTTTTGATATTAGAAAACTGGCCGTAAAAATCCTTTCTCTCCATAGTGCGATGAAACTTTATACAGCAAAATTCCACACTGACTCCTGAACAAGAAAGGTAGTGAACTGTAGGACATGCATGACTGGTAAGACTTGTGGCTAAGTGCATCAAGAACAGGAGAAAGTGTTTGTTGTGGGTTTGGGTTGGTTGTTTGGTTTGGCGTTTTTTACACTTTAGAGAAGGGAAACTGCAGGCAGAGGGGACAAAGTGGGCAATGTGAACCTGCTGGAACACCTACAGTGACAGCAACAGAGTGAATACAGATGGGTCATTAGAGCTGGAGGTGAAGCTTATAAAGCCTTCAACTGTGACAATTTTTCTTCAAGTCTGAAAAGAGAGTAAGGAAAAACTGAAGTCAAGGTCTCCAAGCAGTGTAAAAGCCACATTATTTGGGGGAAAAAACATAAAAAATAGAAGACGCAAAAGAAAGGATGCTGTCAGCTAGAAACCCTGACAAAATGAAAGACCATCTGTTTTCAGGTCAAACAGCACAGGCAGATCCTCTACAATAGACACAAGGCTTTGGCAAAACACCAGCATATTCCTGCCTATCCCTAAACTCTAACTATTAAAATTTCTCTGATTGTGTCAAGACAGCCAGACAGGAAGGCAACACCAAAAATATCCTCCTAGAAGGCTAGAAATCCTGACCTTCCTTTCCTACAGCCAAGGAAGCAGATGTCAGCAGTGAAGCAGAGCTGTGCTTTGGCTGTACCTGCAGGTAAGAACAATCTAGCTACTGCAGAGCATCTGTGGGTTGTGGGATGCTTCCCTTCCCTCTTCTGTTTCTAATCCATAGGACATTGCAGTGCCTTCAGCTAAATCCTGGAAGTAAAGCCATTATCCCACCAACACCTGGGGATGGTGCACTCTCTGATGGACAAAGATGGCTGCAGACCTGTACTGTATTATAAAGTTATTTCATTCTCAGATGATGTGGAGAAGACAGAGATCCACTAACATACCCCACAAATCCGCAGCCTGGAGCACATGCCCAGACAGGTTAACAAGCATCCATCTCATCTCCTGCTGAGAAGCTTTTGCACCTAGCCACCATCTTTTGGCCCTGCCCTACAATACACACAGCTTGAAGAGACCGCAAAGCCACTACCACAGATGCCAATGACAAGTAGGGCAGGTAGATTTAAAGGCCAGAAACTCCAAGTAAAAAACTGCACAGCTCAGGGAAAAACAAAAATAGCCCAGTGTTGTCAGCAAACAGGGGAGGGCATCAAGAATACTCCAGGTAAATACCACTTACAAATAGAAGAGGACTCTAACTCAAATAGCTGTGAGCATACAAGGATCTCTGTATGAACACCTATGAGACTCATGCCTCAAACATAGAGCAACCTTCACATCTGTTAAAAATCTGCAAAAATATTTTTTTGTTCATATGTTTAGTATAGTTAAAGGAGTATTACATTCAATCAGATGTTTGGGCAAAGAAGTTAACAGAATAACTATTTTTCCAACTGCTGTATGCAGGATCCAAGCTCCAGCTTTAGAGCACATGCAGCCTTTGACACAATGCATGCAGAAATGAAACCAAGACAATTCCAATAGCAACAAGCCAGCATCTGGATACTGGGAGCTCAGCACACATCAACACCACTCATCTGAGCACATCTGCAATATTCCTGCTTTTTTGAAGTTGGTCAGTATACACCATAGCAGCTAAATCAACACATACAATGAAACTGAATTTCAATCTATTTCATCTAACACATTCTGACTTCTCCAAGTTTTCTTCTGCTTAATTCTTCAAGCATCATGTATTTGCGTGGAGCTATAAGCACACACCTGTGTTAGTCTAACCCAATCAGGCACTGACGAAGATCTATTTTATTTAGCTTATTCAAACAACGCAGCCCAGACATGGAAGTAACTATTTCTCCAATCACTCCATTTAACTCAACACCACAGTACATTATCCCATATATGTTTCAAGAACTGCATCCACTGCTATTTAAGTGGATATCAGATAACTCCAAAAATGCCCTTATTTTTAGGTTGTAAGTAGAGCAATTTTACAGTAATGCAGCAACATATATAACAGAGCAAAATAAAAGCGCAATTCATGATAAACAGCTACGTATCTCATAAGTAGGACTCAGTAATACAGGGGTAAGGAGATACGCCTTCATCCTTAATATACACATACTCTGTAGAGAATCAAGAGCACATGACTTCAATAAATACCCCTTGTGGACTTTATTAAAACCATACAACAGTGGTTTATGCTCTTGTCAGCTCTGCTTGCAAACAAATGCCAAACCATTGAGGAAAGTTAATTCCAAATATCATTAGCCTTTTTGCTTGTTTGGTTTGAGAGCACTTTGCAGGTCACTGGTTTCACTCTTACAGGCCCTTCATGGTTCATCCATGGATGCTGTGCTCTCCTCATGCACTCTAAGAGTGCCCAGACCAACCACATTGCCCATGAGCAAAAAACATGGGCAACAACACTACCCCTAAAGAGACAGCAGAAAGCGCTCAAGAAGACCAGAGCAGCAAGATACCTTTGCTGATAAGCAAAAGTTTCTGCACCAAATTGTAGATCAGCAAGTGATATGCAGGGGGAAAAGGAGTGCATTTGAATAAATGAAAAGGTAAAGTATTTAAAATGCATTATTTGAAAATGTCAGCTTAAAACAAATCAGCAGTACACCTTCAATCATTCTTCTACTTTATTTTTACACAATATACTCTTAAGTGGAAACACTATACACAATGAGCCTCACCGAAGTCAAATCAGAAACTCATGACTTAAATCAAGCTATGTTTAGTTTAGGATTGGGGCCAATCCCTTCCCCAGTGCAAGTGCTTTTGCACACAGGGAATTTTACTGATACTAACAGGGCTCAGACTATTTTAAATTAGGGTCTGAAAATTAAGTTGTATCCATCCCCCTTTTTGCAAGGAAGGAAAGAGGGTTGCAGAAGAGACTTATCTTCCCCTTCTTTTTTCCCTCCTCTTGTTTTAAACAAACAAGGAAGAAGAATTCAAGGAGAAAAATACCAAAAAAAAGCACACCATGATATACAACTGCATAGTAATAACATATCCTTAATATGGGAATTTCAAAAAAAGCTTGGTTTCACATTAAATATCACAGCACAGTCTCCTGTAACTGAATGTTTATCTGAAAACTGTCTTTGGCCAAGTACACTAGCAATTTGTACTTTATTGCTTATGTTTAGACACTGGGCAACAGATAAAACAATTTAGTCTTTGCAGAGTACTTGTAATTCTTAATCAAAATTACAAAAATCTAACTGCACTTAATATGAAAAATAGGTCTATAATTTTTCCAGGGCTCATCCAGATTTTACACACATTTAATAAGAAGGAGCAAGGCAGTACTGACAAGTAAGCAAAGGGCACATCTTTTCCAGCTGATCAGTATCCAGGTTATTTTACCTTTGATTAGAAAACACCTTTTTATTCCTGATTGGTAAATCCAAAGCATCTAGGAAAACATGAAGTTTATTCATTTCATCTCTCATAAGTCTGCTCAGCTTTCAAGTCAGTGAACTATTCAGCCTTTCTCTCTTTAAACTGGAATAGCTAAATGGCAAATTTTGATGTATTGCAGGTGAGAATGCAAGAACTCTTTGGGTCAAATTATTGCTTCAGTATTGTCTATGCTACCCACACTCAATTTCTTGATGGACCAGAACAGCAATTCCACTGACCAGTTCATCAGGTACTAGTAATATTCAGATGGCAGCTAAAGAAAACAAAAACTTTCTAACATAAGCACAGATATATCTGAAAGCACAATGACCTTTGCAATTAAAAATGTGTCATTACAAATGCACTCTTATAAATGGAGCTATACTAAGCACTGCCTTGATTATTTTACAATATATTAAGAACCATTCTTTCAAGGGAAGATACACTAGAACATTTAAGACTAAGTCAAATTTCATTATTACAAATGTTACTATGTATGATAAATACTGCCTTCTCCTGCAGTATTTAATATTAATTAATCATCTAGAAATGAGCACCCAGAGATTATCTCAACTGATTATATGTAATTAAGATTAAAAGATATGTATCATCCAAAAAACGCTCCAAAGTCAATGCTAGAGATCATGATGTTTACACAGATTTGAAAATAAAAAGATATAGTATTTTTTGTAAGTTTCCCTATGGTTTCATCCCAAGCTACATCATATTCCCATACACCTTGCTACGTATTTGCCAGCCTTTTGTCCTTTAAAAATACCTCCTGTAACAATACAATAACAAAACAAGTATTCAAAACCCTTCCACGGCAAATAAATTAAAATTAATGCTGGTATAATCTCTGTTCTTACATATATATATGGACCATGGGTATGTTTTAAGTTACAATACCAATAAGCAAAACATTTTTTTGAAAGTTCAACACACTCTTGAAACAAAAAAGCATAACAGAACAAATCAAAAGATTTGAAAAAAGCATAACAGAACAGTTTATGTTAAGAATATGATTAAGTAATAGGTCACTTTTAGAGTCTTCTTTTAGTTGAATTGAACATGTCTATATTCATTTTTGCTCACTTCTGACAAGAGCATGAAGAGCAACAGAGACCAGGGGAAAAAACTCAAAGGTCTCAGACAGTACCATTTAAACATTGAAAGCAACATTCTGGTAATACTGTAAGCCCCACTGTCCCCAAGACTGGCAATGAGAATTAACATGATAGGAGTTATTTCATTTTTTTGCCCTTCGCATATTATCAAAGAGTCTCTAAAGTTAAAATTTTGCACTGAATTTTTTTTAGTTCTGGACAGATCTTAACCACCTGAGAGCAGCACACAAACAAAAGTTACAGGGAATTGTTAGCATACTTTGCAGCTTCGCAGAAGAGCAAATCCCAGGTTTATGCTCTTTACTGAAAGGCACGAGTTCCCTCCTTCATTCCCTCACTATGGACAGAATGCAAAGAACGCAGCTTCTGTCTCAATTTGACGTTTGAGAAGCAACACAAACAGAACCTACTATAAAAACTGCTATTCTTAGCGAAATAAATTCCGCAAGTCTATTATAATGAATACTCGGCCTACAGCAGCCAAGAGCTAGACTTAGGACATGCTACTATAAAGGTGGGTGGGTCTGGCTCCTGGAAACAGACACACTCGAAGATCAGAATTTGACTGTAAGGAAAATATCAGAAAGCCACCTCTGGATAAGACAGGCATACAGATAAAAATTGAACAAAACCAAAATGAAAAAAAGAGTGAGAGTGAGAAAAAAAGAGTAACATGGCAGATTTGAAGATTTTCCTCCATGAAGTTTAATTTTACTGTAACTCATTTTGCAAATTCATCCCAACTGAACTGTTCTAGTTTGGGTTAGTAGCTTACTTACTGATGTTTGTAAATAGCAGAAATTATTCTGGAACTGCTGTGCAAAAGAAGTATACGTGCTACAGATAGTTATAGAAAAAGGGATCCTGCTCAGAAAGAATCTTGGACTTCACTTGGACTTAGCCAATTTCCAATGGATACTCCGTGAAATATCACATTAGTCACACCGTGAACAGACTCAAAACATCGTAGTGCAGTGACATGTTTTAATTAATTGCCAAGCCAAGATGTTTCTCCATCTATGAAATACTCCTATCTATGACCTCCAAAATCTAATTTTGTGAGAAGAACCAAGAACAGAAATAGCTTACTAGATCACGGTTAAGCTGGAGAAAGACGCAGCAAACTACGCGAAGTATCTGTTCAGAAACTTGTTCCTCTTTTCCTGATCTAGCAGTTCTCTTTAATTCAGCTGCCTTGCTGGAAATCAGAGATAATTGTTAGAGCCTAAGGCAGTGCTCGCAAGCCTGTCTAGCAATGAACAGTTTAAAAATTACTTTCGACATTTATCAGAGCAGGCTCTGCTAATCAACTTCTCCATTGGTTCTCACAGCAACTTTCTAGCCAGTTTACTGACTGGCAAGATCTCCCGGGCTTGTTTAGTTGCTCACTTCCCTGTCATACAGGTACCTCTGCTGGCAGACCATTGTTTGCCAGAAAGCATTTATGAAGGCAAGGAAAAAGGAAGCCCAAAGCTTTGTTGGTGGTGATCATATATAGTTTGCTCAGACACGGCTGCATCAAAGCTACTGCTCTGCAGCCAACATTTCACTTGCAAGGCTGACACCACAGAATATGTTTATATCGTTCTTCCATAATCTCTGTCTAGGGGAAACCAGCACGTTGCATAAACGGTTTCTGTCTCTTGCTTCCAAGAGAGAAAAACACTACACTGTTCTGAACAGCCCACATTGTCCAAAAACTTAATTCCCACATTTTTTGTAAAATCTCTCCATCCAATGCTTTTCACTTCTATGATGGGTTGACCTTGGCTGGACACCAGGTGCCCACCAAGCTGCTCTATCACTCTCCCTTCCCAAATGCACAGGAGAGAGAAAGTAAGATGGAAAACAACTCTAGAGTTAAGTCAGTTCCTAAAGCAAAACCAAAAGTTTGCACATGAAGAAGCAAAAAGGGAGAAACAAGTTTATTCTTCACTTCCCATCAGCAAGCCACTTCCCGGGAAGCAGGGCTTCAGCACATGTAGTGATTGCTGCAGAAGGCAAACACTGTAAAAGAACAACATTCCTCCTCTTTGTCTTAGCTTTTACATCTGAGCTGATCATATGGTATTGAACATCTCTCTGGTTATTTTGGGTCAGCTGGCCTAGTTGTGTCCCCACCCAGGATTTTGCCCCCCCCCCAGCCTACAGATGTGGGGGAAATGTTAGAGATACAGCACTGATGCTGTGCCAGTGCTGCTCAGCTGTAGCCAAAACACTGCTGGTGTTATCAACCCCTTTCTAGCCACCAATGCAAAGCACAGCACTGTGAGGGCTGCTGTGGGAAAACGAATTCACCTCAGCCAAACCCACCATATCTTCCTATAGAAAACACCTTTTGCAGGCTATAAATGGTAACACCAGCATTCTCAAGAAATGACCAATAAGTAAAAATAATTCTAACAGACAGAGCTTATTCCTCTCTGCCCTTGGAATGGTGAGCTGCAAAACCAGCTGAAGAATGAAGAACAGCTTAATAACTTCCACTTTATAAACCATTTAACAGCTTTCAGGGGACACCCTCCTTCCAGTCTTTAATGGTACCTGTTTATCAACCACTAGTACTTTCTAGGACACTGAAAGCCAAGACAGGAGATTCAGAATCTGTTTTCCCACTCCTAATCTGGCTGCAGCAGTGGAACTCCTGGATCCAGACATTTACTTTCCACAACCCTATGGGAAGTTCTTTGGAATTAACCGCAGAAAGCTAGACTTAATGCCTAAGTAATGTCTGTGTTAACCCTTCAACAGAGACTTACTTAAAGGGTTAACAGAGACATTAGAGACAAGACCTAACAGAGACATTAGAGACAAAACCTTACTTAGGAAGTCTGCCATGTCATTTTAAGCATCCCAATAATCCAAAGTGTTCACTTAACAAAGGTGTAATTTGAAACAAATAGAAGACAGTATTCTCTGTCTCCTATCTGGACACAAGCTAAAGGCATTTTTAAATGGATATCATACTTTTAATTTTGGTGTATTCCCCATAAGAAGTTTTCTATAAGGAAGACGTTCACTTGAGAACTGCTTGCTTAATTCAGCAAAAAAGAAAAATATACCATACCCACAACCTCAGGTTAATATCATTGCTCAAAACAAATCCATACATAAAAAAACCCCAACTGTCTTATTTTGGAATATATACCTGATGGCATATCCGTTTGGAGACTGCAACTCGTGTTTGCAAATTATGAGTAAACACATACTCTTCACTAAAGAATTAGCAAAAACAGAAAAAAAAAAATCCGGACATCTCAAGACTTCTCTGAAAGAGGATGAAGACACACATACTCACACAAAAGGAACCTTCACTATTAAACTTTTTAACTGCAATATTGAGAAACTATTGGTTTTAATACTGAAATTAAGTCCAGTGAGGCTGACATGTAATACAAAAGAAATTTCACCTTTTAAAAGAATTGACCCTTCAAGAATCTTCAAAACCACATGAAAATTAAGTTGAAAGTTTTAAATAAAGTATGAAAGAGTGTCACAATCTTTTCTAATTAGCACAATTAGATAAAAGCCTAATTGAAAGGAATTGCTTGAGTAGTTCACTCCTTTGAAGGGCACCATGATTAACGTGTCAGTTATGTGATGTATACGGGAGTAATGTATGTCTGCTGCCCTAACAGATGCTCCCTTAACCATTCACATATCTAGCTCTTTTCAGAAAATTTAATTTTTTCCATTACATTTCTTAATGATCCAGAACTCTTTATTTAAAAATTTTCAAGTAACTGTTTATAAACAAGTCCATCAGCTTACATAAACCCATCAGTATCAAGCACATTTTTACAATTAATAGACATTTTAAAGAACTAATAGACATTTTAAAGAACAAACATATCAGAAAGATGAATTTTAATACTAAAAAAACTCAGTGATTCTTGAGTATATTACATACTTGACAAAAAAAATCAATAAAAAGAATTTTAAAAACTGGAAGGCAACGCAGCCTGATTTTGAACTTTGTTAGGACACAGAAACTGGTGACAAGAACTACAGCTCCTATTTTAAGGAGCTTTTTACAAGCACAGAACATACCATGGGTTAACTTCATACTGTCAGCATGGTGGCCCAGTAAGGACTTTCTCACAACAGATATCAAGAGAAGGGCACAATTAGACAGGACACAGAGTCACTGACCAAGCAAAAAACCAAAAATTACGCAGCTTGCAAACTTTTATTCTCAATGTTCTACACCTAATCGAATTTACACTGTTCTGGTTCTCTAAAAAAAAAAAAAAAAAGGCAAAAAAAGCACAGAACTGTAACTTACACACATTTTTAAGTCAGGAATAGCAACTATTTATATATGTACCTGAAAGGGGAAGCACACATTGAAACTGCAAAAATAAAACTGCAGTAACACTACATATCCCTATAAAATTATACATTAAGAAATTATCACACCTCTCAACCAAAAGAATCTAAATAAATTTTATCAACTACAAACTCTGGCTTTGCCAGACAAAGAAGGCTGAAGAGGAAAGATCCCAGAGGCACTGTGCCTAAAAAGCAGGCAGTAAGCAGCCTGTGAAGAGCCAGTAAACAAACCATAATTCAACACAGGCCCTTCACCAAGAAGAACAAGCACCACAACACAAGGAGGACAGAGTGGTGGAGAAGAGAATGTGAGTCCAGAACCAATCCCTAACAGGAAAGTATGCTAACTATATTCTCATTTGAGAGCTCAATAATCACTACTCACACAGACACACACAGACAGTCTTCAAAAGATGCAAAATCCCATAGGGAACCTACTGACTATACACTGTAGCACAGGGTTTGGTTTGGGGTTTTTATGGGGGTTTTATAAGATTATTCAAAAGTTTCTTAATTGTTATTATATAGTCACTGCTACAGTGATATGTTTATTAGGGTTCTTGTAATTTACCACAAGTCTAACAGTTTTACTGTCTATTTACATCAGAAGATTTTTACCAAAACCTTGGCTTATACACAGAAAACAAGGCCTGCAGAGTAAGAAAAAATATCCCTAACTGGAAATTGAAGCATAAAGAGGGGAAGTTTTAGTTCAGCACCTTGCAATGTCAGCAACTCACACATTTGAAGTCCATCCTAGTGAAAATCCTTGATTATTATTTGCAGCATATCTGCACAACATAAAGATTGGCTGTATGTGTATTGCCACGTGCACAGTCTGAAAAGGAGGAAAAGGGTACAGCAACGTTTACAATGTCTCTGTGACCTGCTATACACACTGCCATAACACACATACTCTTTCAGTCACACTTCTTCATTCAGAAAGCAAATGCTCATATCTGCTGTATGCATGCATTTTCAAGGATACTCAAGTTATTCCATTTCTTTACCTTGACTTCCAGAGGCCTTCATGCCTACCTCTTACCCAGCTGAAGTCAGAAGACAGCAATTTTACCTCAAACAATAAAACTAAGTGGAGAAAGATATGTGGGATAAATATGGATCTTACAGGTGACACCCAAAGACTTATAGCTGAGTCTGAGTATTAAGTCCCACTTGTAAAACACAAAGTGGAGAAAATGAGTCACATATTCCTTAAATAAACATCTTTACTATTTTCACAGTAGTTTTAATGCAGGTGAACACACCAAATAAAACTAAAACCTTCAGCTCATCTGCAAACATTCACTCCTCTTGTAACACTTTCACTTTTAATTGCTTCACCCTTTTTCTCATGACATAATCCTCCTATACCCTTTTATGTAATCTTCATTTGAAACACAAACAGTGGTAGTCATTCCTTAACCATGAAGTTAACAGCTAACTGCTTTCTAATCCATTTCTAAAAATTGTCAATATTCCTATGGATACAACTTATCTCAAGTGACATTTCCTTTCAAAAAATAAAACAGAATAAAAATCAAGAGCACAAAAATACTTTTTCTAAGCATGCAACTCAGAGCCATTTTCAAAAGAAATCTTGGGCAAATAGCTCCCTTTGAAAATTGTATTATATTTTAAGTTGGGAATTCTGAAAAAAATCCTGTAATTCAAAGTTTATTCAACACTTCTAAACTAAAGATTTTGAAGAAATGTTCTACAGCTCTTCTTATTGTTTGGAACAGCCCAATAAATTGCATGCACATGAAATGCACTTTAATCTCGGCCTTGTTTAAAATTGCCTTCAAATGCACTACTTTGGAAGAAGAAAACACTATGAAAATATACCGATTCAGTTTTACTAAATTAAGAGTAACTTCAATTGTTACAGAAAGCACAGGCAGTAATACTGTGCTGTACAGCCTTAGTCATTAAGACCCCATATGCATTCGCTTGGCCAAATTACAGAATACATAAGCCTTTTATGACCAAACACAACCTTTAGCCATCTTTCAGGCCAAAGGGATCAAATTTATTCTTTTGTAGAGCAGTGAAAATAGTTGTTTTTTTCTGGATGTTTTTCAACAGAAAAATACCCCCCCTCCAGCTGAAAGTATTTCGAAATCTAGCCTGTTGGGATGCTCTAGTACTTGAATGGTGTGCAACAGTGACAAGTACAGTATGTTCTTGTCTTAGGAAGTCACTGTGTACCATTACAGTGAAGACCTGCTCAAATCTGCTTCAGCTGCAAGGCTCTGCACCACCCTGCTCACGTGCTACATTGAGATCATACAGACTCTCTGCTGATCTACAGTATGTTTCACCTGCTTGCACAGGACCACTGTGAGATAGTGTGGATGTAAGAGATAGCTAAGGACCTGTCATCCTAGAACTGAGAAATACTTGTAATTGTCTTAAATACCAGTTGGGTGCCATCAGGAGTGGTAGCTAGAACACAGGGGAGGAGGAAACCAGAAAAGGAATTGCAGTTCAGAACAGGAACAGAAAACGAAATTACAGAAAGAGAGAGACAGATGTGTAAGGTGCTTATGGGACAGCAGAATCCCAAAGGCCCACACACTACAGCATGCAGAGTTTCAGATCCTGGACCCACCCTTTCTGGATTTTCTCATTCTTTCGGCCAATGGACCACTGTCGTGATGTATCTCTATCCTTTTCTAATTAATGACACAGAGACTATAGAAAGAAAACATGTCAAGCTAAGATGTTTAAATGCCACATATGTAAACAAATTTTATGCCTGTCTCTAAAGGTTTGTACTTTCTTTTTTTTTTTTTTTTTTTTTTAGTAATGCTGAGGGAGCCACGCAAAGATTTTCACAAGTGCCTTCGGCTTGAAGTATTTCATGAATCTATGGAGAAGCATTAACTATTCACAGCTGCAAATTACATGAAGGTATTTCTGTTATGAAATACGAAGCCAGTGTCTCAGTCTCTCTATCTGTAATGCATGGCTGTCACTTCAGTGAGGCAATATAAAAATAAAACTTCTTCAAAAACATATTATAAAGCATTTCCATTAAACTGTAATGAAGAAATTGGAGAGAAAACATTAATGCCGTATTTACCTTTAATTTTGGAGAGCATGATCTGAACAATGGGATTAAAAACGAAAAACCTCAGAGTGAGAACACCATGCATCCTCTCTAAGCAACGAGACCAGAGTGCTCTGTGAAAACACTATTTTATCCAAAAAAAAGTGTAACAGTGACATTCAGATGGAACTCAACTTAAGATGAGAAAGAAAACCTTCATTCCAGCATTCCTTGAATTCAGATTCCCTTGAGTTGGCAATTTTAACAGCCACTGAAGCAGGGTTATGTACTGAGGGAGGGGTTTGTTTGTAAGAAAACTTGAAACACTCATTTAAACAGTGACCTATATCTGCCTCAGTTTATGAACTGAAAATGAGACTAGTCTGACATTGCAATACAAAGACTAAGAGTCAGGAAGAGCAATGAGGTAATTCAAACCTTCACTTTTCAATCTTAAATTATTGGGGAAGAAATGAAAAGTCAGTGAAAAGATGTGATGAAACGGTAAGAAAAGCACAAGGACAAAAAAACCCCAAAACCAAATAAAACCAAACCACCCAACAAATCATAAGAATACACAAGATAGAAAAAGAGGTATTCTGGGAGTACAGCAGACAAAAAGGGCTACCCGGAGTGCCTTGCATTTACCTAAATTCCAGTTTTGAGACAGAACTTTAGTTCTCAGCATCATGCGCCTCTATTAACACTGGGAAGTCCTCATCACTTGATGGAACACAGCTGCTTCTCTCCAGGTTTATGTGCTACCCCAACTCAAAGCTTCTCACATTACGTGAAAAAAAATTTAAACTTCTGATAGCTAAAATTTTAAAGCACATTTGATATTAAAGAACCCATATGTGAAGAATATTACCATCTTACCAGTGTTGCATAGGGTTTCTATAATTTCAAATACCAACCTCAAATTTACATTAGATACTCATAACAGACATGTAATTACAAGGTATCACTAGGAGTCTCATTCTTACTCATGGGACACATTTTCATTAGTAATCCTACAATTCGTAATTCTGATTTTTTGCCACTTTTACTTTGCCAGTTTGGCAGTTTCCACAGAAGTCAGACTGCTGACATGAACAGGACCTGGTGACACTTCCAGTGAATGACAAGGCCTTACTGTGGAACACAAAACAAACCCATTCTATTAGCAGCTGTCTATCCTGTTCCAAGACAGCACCCTTATCCTTACCACCACTGGACTCTCACCTCTGAGCAGAAAATAGAGAGGAGAGAAAAAAAAAAGAAAAAGTATAACGTGGGCAGAACCATGGTAGCTGCATTCACAAAGAAGAAACACACCACCAAAGAGAACTTTCTTTTGCAAACCAAGGCAAAATTTGGTATGTCTTCTGGGTTTGACACTACAAAGCACGAGGACAACTGATTAAGCAAGACCATTTTCACTTTTTGTCAGTTTAACACTGACAACTGGATTATTTTGAACGGTCTTCATGTATAACAATTTCAGAAGCTTACCTTCTAGAGCAAAATCTGTCATTCTTTCATGGTCTTAGGCACTTTTTGCTTTTCCAGTAAAAACAGTAGCAGATACTTTAGAGTATCACTACGATTATTAGTGACTAAAAGTTTTCACAGAAAACATGTTCACAGCCAAAATATCTGTACCTCAGAAGGATCAAAACATACTCACACAATTTTATAGCACTCCATGGTAAGAGCAAAATTAGAAGGATGTGAGTTCATTCTGACCCTGTGTTAATTAATAAAAGAAACTATCCATTAATTCTGTAAGCTGCAAGTCAAAAAGGTAGACACTGAATAAACCTCACATAAAACTTCAAAGTTTTGCCAGGAAAGGGAGGTTATGCCATCTGTCACAAAAATCTGAAGTTTTCATAAAAAGCAAGTTATATGATGAGTACAGGATAAACACACTAACTTCACAAAGTATATTAACAGGACAATTAAGTGTTTAAAGTGAAACGTGTGTACGGATTCTCCACACAAAAATAAATGGCAAATTCTTTTCACCAAACTCCCCTCACCTAACAACCATGAATCTGGTGATACCAACAGT
Organism: Lichenostomus cassidix; assembly: GCF_008360975.1. Taxonomy (NCBI): domain Eukaryota; kingdom Metazoa; phylum Chordata; class Aves; order Passeriformes; family Meliphagidae; genus Lichenostomus; species Lichenostomus cassidix. The sequence continues at coordinate 34,225,778 of NC_139480.1, read as the reverse complement.
TTCCTGACGCAGCCCTGCTCAAACCAGGCCAAGAAGGCTCAGTGATAAAATGCCAACTGCCAGGATCTACTTCACATTAGCAGTCTTCTCTTACCAGTGGACAGATAGATGACAGACAGCTGTGGTGAGCAAATTCTGGGATACTCTTAAAAAAAAAAAAAAAAACAAACTGGCCATAAAAATGCTGAAATACATAACCAATGCATTATTCTTGTATTTGGGTCCCTGGACTCTTATTCAAGAAAAACAGGAAATAATACCAAACAGAACAGAAGAACATATTTGCTATAACAATATTGCATTTCTTCTCTACAAGCCCAGTACAAAGTGACAGGCTAGGCCTGGGCTGACACACCAGGATCAGAACAACAGAGCATGGTCTCCACAGGCTCTTCTTTTCTGGGATGCTTCCCACCCTTGCCCATCTTCTCCTTGCCTTGCCTCACCTCATGGTGTCTGCCTCCTCCACCAGGATTAGGGCACAGTCTTGACCTTTCTACACAGTCTTGGCCTTTCAAAGAACAAAACCTATACACATAGAAATGTCACAAATTCTGACTACCTGAATATGTATATATGCTGCTTGGTCTCAGGAAGGACAAAAGCAAACCATACTTTGTCAAAGGTAACCCTCACACTGAAGCTTGGGCTTCTGGTGTCATAAATACCAAGCTTTACATTTTCAGTCTTTCCAGATTACCCCCATAGTTGACAAGAAAATCTGAGGGCTGACAGTACTTCCCCTGCCCCAAAGTTATGGATACCTGACCTAAACATTGGTAGAAAATTTAATCATTTTAATTGTTCAGATAAAACAATCATTAAAAGCATCTACAAAAATCTCATTTATTGTTAAAGATGCAGCTTAATCAAGAAACTACCTGTTTGTTTAGTTTTACAAGTATCTATTCCATCAAACTTCCCCTTCAGACGCCTCTGAATTCATTCTTCACTGAACTACCAGTTCTCTTGGGAAAAAGGATAGCCTTGTAAAGTGAAGCACTTGGGGTGTCAGTAAACGACACTACAGAAAATTAACTTCTAGAAGGACATTAATAGAATAAACAATGGTTACCTGTTTTGGCCTCAGACTTTGACATGAACTTTCAATCCTCTACTCTGAAATTTCAGCTGTACCCCTAATATAAAAGTATAGCACCAACTTCAAGCGGTGAAAAATGAGAACCAAGTTACTCAGTAATAAAGCTGTAATTCTTGATAAATTTTCGGTCCCTTAAACTATTTACATATGAGAAGTTTGTTCCGTACAGGGGTCATCCTATCAGCAAGACATGATGCATTTTATCACCTAATTCAACATGTTATTTGCAGCCTGAATTCAAAAAGCATGAGAAAAAGCCACATTAAAGAGATCAAAACATTGCTAAGACTACAGCAGGAACTGTACAAGGCCTAACAGAACAGTGTAATTTGATCATAAACGTCACCTTTCTTTTCAAGAAGATTTTGAGTTTGCCCTCAAAGCTGCATTAATATGATTAACATCTTGTTTTCATGTCTGCAGCATCCACAGACTTTCAGAACTCTCACAGTTGCAGTGCGGAGCCAAATTAAGTGAGAGCTGTCTGAGAAAGTGCACATACCTGTGAGCAGGAATCCACAGAGCTTCTTTAGGGAAACAAACGTCTACTGAACTATACATATAATACCTTTCCAAACGTTGTTTTGCCCAGATATGCAAAGGATTAACATAGTTCACCAAGCAAACAAGATATCTGATATTCCTAAAACTACTACTCATTCCTGAAACAAAGCAACTCTTTGCCCATAGACACTGGCAGGGAAAATATTTCAGATGTAAATACCCACAATCAAAAATTATGTGGGATGTGTTCCACTTCATACTAGTGGGGATGAAGCCTCTAGGTGCTAACAATACAAGATGTGTTACATAAGACTATGCACTTATTTTTAGAAGCACATTACAAAATTAAGTACTGCACTGGAATCTTTTGCAGAGCTATGGACAGCTACATCAATATGCACAAAGAACAACTGCTCAGCTGGAGCAGAGTATTAGATTCGATTCAGACTGAAGTTCTCCTGACAGTCCCAAAAAATATTGAACCATTTGAGACTATAAAACCTAATTTATATTCAGTAGATAAAGAAAAAACAAACCAAACCACAAAAATCCTACTAATCATAAAGATTATATATATATATATACACACCTTTTCTGTGAGCAGCAGAATTAATAAAAATTAGTTTCTTACAGATTTCTTCCGTTTCTTAATATTTAAACCACAATAACTCTCAACTTCCTTCTTTTCTACATCTCTTCATGACCTTCCCCCCACTTCAGGAAAAAGAGCTGCGGTGCAGACACTCTGGAAGTCTGCATGTGCTTACAGGATGCCTGACCAGCTGCCACCCTACTGAATACATACCAGATCTGACTATTTCTTTTCCAAGAGGGTGCACTAGTTTGAAATTTCTTCCTCGACCTAGACACAATTTCATGATGTGGGACCTTAATTTGAATCTTAACTTGCCCTTCTGATTCAAGTTTTCATATATATGCATATTTGTATAAAATATAAATTCAGTTAAATTAAATGCTTAATTTTTGAGTTAACTCAAAAGTTGTGTTACCTGTGTGCTTGACCTATTTTAATATTTTTTGCAGTTACAAACATAAAATAATCCATGAAGCACATTCTAGTATCAGCAGATTTTACTACTACTGTTTATTCATTTGCGGCCTCTGTTACTCCTCTCCAGGCTCTCTCCTAAGTGCATTAACACCAGGGCCTGTGAAGCATCTTTAGTCCATCAAGTTTTAAAATACACTGCTCAAAAGGGTTTTGTTTTAATAACTGGACTCAGCAGATGCAGGTATTCAGTAGTACAGAAAAGTCCATCAGCTGTACACTGGAATACATTGTTAAGGGTGAGTTAAAGATGCCTGCTCTTAGTGATTCACTCCTGACTTACCAACCAGACCTACACTTGGTCATCCCAGTTTTTCAGGACTTGTTGAGCTCTTGCTGTAAAACCTAATTCAGACTAGTGTGAAACTAGTCTGAATTCACTAGCTTCACTAGTGTGAAGCTACCCTGAGGACCCTAAAAGAACTGACAATTGCTTTAAAGAAAAAGTCATTTAAACTAGTGACGTGTCTTTCAGAAACAATAAAAGATCACAGCTAATATTAAGACTTTGCAAATTCTTAATTAAAATACTAATCCCAATGAAAATACTACTTGCCATCAAACATATACTGCTGGTATTCACAATATACACTGACCTAAAGTAAGCTCATGAAGAGCACCAAAATCCTGAAAACTAGATTTTATTCTTGCAAGAAATTTGGATACTCCCAGTGCCATTGTAGATCTCTCACAACATTTATGTTCTTGCCTAACTAAATTTCCATGAAATTGGGGGAAACAAAACATGTATTTATTGTCCAAAACATATCGTCCTGAAAATGCCAGTTTCCTAGACGAAAGAAAAAAAAATTAACTCTATACCGCAGTAGTAAAGGAACCTGAATTTACTTTGACTTCCACCATGAATTAAAAAGTGATACTGACTTATTCTCATGTGTAATGCTTATCTTAATTAATTTGATCTTGATCAACTTACTAGAAATGTGCATCCACATCCAAAAACTAAGGCAACAAATTAAGAGTTCAACATAAAGTACCTTTCTACTTTACGATGGTGCTTCTGACATGTTGGAAAAGGTACACCACACAGCGAAGTATCAAGACCAGTACCAACACTGCAATAAATAATCAAACACCTCTTGAAAAAGAGTTTTTTGTGTCAAACAGTTTTACCAGTGGACAGTCTCGCAAGGCACTTTAACACTCAGAATTACTCATCATGTCAGTCTTTCAAAAGTTGACATTGCTTACGGCTGATTTCTTTCTGAAAACCTTTCATATTTCTACTTCTCCACATCACAACACATGGTACAAATATTCGAGAGATGACCTTCTATATGTTTTTTTAGCCTAGTTGGTAATTACATGAAATACCTGCTTCACAGCTATTTTCCTGTTTTATAGCTTTTTTAAAAGTAAGTATTTGTATGCAACAAATACTTTCTCACAAACCTCACCACTACGGAATGGTAAAAGACTTCAAGCATATACCCAAACAAGTCCCCTGTAGAGCAGAGCAACAGAAGGAAGGTTGGCAGACATTTTTTCCATCATTATAATTCTCTGGCAACATTTCCTTTGCAAGAGTAGTTTTCACAATTCGAATAAAAAAATGCATTAAAAATACTTACAAGGAATAGTTATTCTACCCCAAACAATGCAAGTTTTTCATAAGCTGGAAGGGGAAAAATCCTATTCCACTGAAGCTCAAAGTAAAAACTCACATAGTCATATAGACTGCAAGACAAGTACACATTCTACTGACACAAGCACTAGTTACTCATTTTACAGCAGGACAGGCATCATTCTACAACCCTTTGACAGAAAAGATATGATATTACATTATCATCTGCGTTACAAAGACAATCTTAGAAAAACTTGTTTGCCAAGAAGTTGCCTACAAATCTAAATATTAACATTTTATAATTCAAAATAGCTGGCTGTAACGAGCCCCACTGCCTGTTTTTGGTGCCTGGAAATTCCTTGCTATTGTTTCCAAATGCACACAAATTTATATTGTAATGAAAATGGTCTGGACATGGAATTCTGAAACATATAAGGACAAACAATACAACTGTCACCTACTGAACTTGGTATAGAACCATTTTGGGGGGGTTAACATTGTTTTTGTTATCTGTATGTGTTTACTACTGGTACCTGGTTCCACAGAAGCCTTGAACCAGGCAAGTAAAACATGGCAAACCATTATCCTCCTACCACAGACTAGAACTTGGCTATAAATTGGTTAAATGACTTACCCAGAGTAACCCATCACTTCAGTAGGTAGCTCAGACAGAAAGCATGGTCCACCTCAATCCATTGGATTACTGTCTGCTCAGCAAGAGCAATGCAAAGTGGGAGCTTCCATTTTATGAACCACAAATAAAGCAGCATTTTAGACCAGTTTTCAGTTTAAATAAACTACACCTTTTGATGAATAACTTGACCTCAGCGAAGTATATTCAAACACCATTGATCAATCTCAAGCACATAAAAAATCTGAAAACAGGATTTTAAAAATGCTTCTGAAGTTCAATAAATCAAAATACAACCAGAAAAAATCCTAAGTGGCATGGGGTAATAAATAATACTTTAAAACATTCCCCCAAAATTTATCCCAAAACAAAAGGAAAATAGGAAGAAACAATGGTTTACTTACTACTTAATTTCTGATCAACAACTCTTACATTGCAATTCAACAAGAGAAGGATGTGTCTGAAAAAAGCTTCATTACAATCAAATTTTAACCTACCAGCACAATCTGAAAGAAATCCTCCTAGGAAACGCAGAGCTGTGAAATTATACATATTAGCACTGCAAAAAGCAATCACATGGCAGAGTAACCAAGTAAGGGGGAAAAAATAATGTACACTTTTCTGTAATGCTACTAATAACCAATGCTATAGCAAGACAAAGTAGGGGTTCTCAGTTCTCAGTTTCCCTTTGAGAAAGAACCACTTACACCTTGACTTGGAGCTATTATGCAACCAGACCAGATGAGCTACTACACACCACCACAAAAAAAATACTCTATTTTCATCAGAGTATTAAAAATGAAAGATTAAATGTAAATTAAAAGCAACATTTTATGTCTGTGTTTTTGGTTATGTTTTTTTTTTCATTTTTGCATATAAAAACACAAAAATATTTTCAATCCTATGTAAGAATCTCTTACCGATTAGCACAGACCATGCTTGGTATACACACACCTGCCCCAAAACCAAAATAATTCCACAAGGACAATTTAAAATATCTTACTGCACAGTATTTTCATTTGACACAATTCTTCCTACCCCATTATAACACTCAATAAAAGCACAGTTAGCTGTCAAAATACAACATCCATCCTGAAAACTCTCATGCACAAAGTTAACCATCAACATGTGAGCAGGTGCTTTTAAGTCAATGAAACTACACACAAACTTCCAGGTGTTCATACCCTTTTCCAGGAACCTGGGTCAGAAGACCAATGAAACACACACAAACACAGCACCTATGCGCTAAAGCACATCTGGAAAGACAAAAAAAGGGGGGGAGAAAGGCCAATTCTATTCAAGACAACTGAAATAAGTTGTATTGTTCAGTACAGTGCATCTGAGCATAAAGATAAATTTCAAGAGAATATATTAGCAGATGTCTGTTGTATAGCAAAACGCTTACATACATTTTTATACTTATTTATGTCTCAGAAGCCCAGATAGAGCAAAGTTAGCCTAACTTCAACTTCTAAGCTCTTGTCAATCCTTGAAATTTACATACACTGTATTAATAGTAATTTTTAAAATGAGAAAAACTGTATCATTTATACAGTAATCATTTAAATCTGTGGTGAAAAATATTGGTTCCTAAGCTACTGTACTTCTACAGAAACTGTCACAGGGCTTTCTATTTAAGCTAACATTTATAAACACAAACAAATGCAGCAAATATTCTGCCAAGAATTTATGAATTTTTCTTTTTTTTTTTTAAAGAGCACTTTTTTAAAGTGCCTTTTAAAAATCTGTATTCAGGCACATTATAGCTTTAAGTGAAGACACAATTTTAAGAAGTTAGATACAGGGGCCTACTTCCTTCAGAACAAAATTCTGGACTTGGCGCACTTTCTATTCTACCTCATAGGAAAACGAGCCATTCAGTATTTCTCTTCAGTTTCCAGATCAAGTCAGAAAGCCAGGTGATAGAAACATCTATTTTAATTCAACTGTCGTGTATTTTTAAGTCCTATTCATTTCTTGAGTCCATAAAAAGGAGGTGGAAGATATTTTTAAATAAACAAAGTTATGATACAAGGCTCCTTTAAAGCCATAATGAGGTTACAACTTAGCAATTACTACACAGCAGACCTTGCACCAACACGAAAATTAGGGAAATTTTTAAGAAAGCTACAGCAGAGGCTAAAAAAGCAATAATGTTCTTGATTTCAAAGCTAATCTCTATCTAGACAGAAATGCATTTAGAAATATAGAAAATATAACAGAAATACTTTCTGAGATCTACCAGTCCACTGCAGGCACATAGAATTTTCATATGAAGCAACTGAGGTAAAGACCAAGATTTTCAGGTGAAAACAGCCACTTACAGGACAATTTTTTAGCACCAAACTTCAAGACACACTAACTGCCCTATTTTTTCCACTAAATAATTATTTAAAATTTGATTCTGTCAAAGAGATTTTTTAAATATAAATTTCTGAGGTTTTTTTATTTTCAGTTTTCAGCCAAGGGCTTTTCTTTCATCTGTTGATAGAACTAACACACAAATAGGTTGCAATAACAATGACTACTTTGACAGCAATATTAAGTTTCTAGAAGAGATGTGTAGACAAGGTTTATCTACTACTACACTCTTAGCTTTATCAACAGCTTCCTGAAAATGAAACGGAAATACACTTGCAAGTCAAGTCAGTCAGCTCTTGATAAGTGAGTATTCAAATCCCTTTCTAAAATCAGAAGCAGTCAACGCCTTGAAGTTTAGCATACCAGCTGAATACTAAACATAAACAGTGGAAGTTGGGGGCAAAAAGAAAATTAAAAAAAGGCATGGGACAGACACATCTTGTTAATAGAACACAACTCGCAGGATCGAGTTTTGTGATCTTGAACATGTCATTATATGAGAACTCAAAGTATATCAACACATATACAACAATTCCACCAGGTCCACAGAAAGATGCCTTTACAATATAAACTTCAACAATTATTTTGCTCTTGCAGGTCTTCACAAGTCTGAACAGTCTGAAACAAATCCAAGTTTCCCGAAACATAGTTTTCCAATAGCGGTTGTGACAGCAGGTTTGATCATCTTAATCTCTCTTTCCCCAGCTGAACATTTAAGACTAGCAGTCAGTCACCAGCACCAGATGTTGCTGCTGTGCAGGCTCACTGGAATGTCTCCTTCACACACTCAAGTCACACACACACCTATATCTAATCAATCTTTCTATATATATGTATATCTGTATCTATTCCTGAAAGATATACAGAAAGTTCTTATCTTACTCTGGGGATAAAACAATGCAAAGTTGGAAACAACTTTTTCCCTGATAAAAGAGACAGCAGAAATGAAAACATGCTTGTGTTAGATTTGAATCAGCAGCAAAAGCTACTAACACCTTACACAAGCGTATTTTCATTTTCCCACATTACAGGGGCTCCAAAACAAACTTACTTGTAACTTCACCAAAAAATAATCGACCTGAAACCCGAGAATACCCATTAGTTGGTACCTTGTTTTCACCAGGAGCACACGTACACTAACTAAACTGCTAACACTGACCCTTGCATCTTTCCCCACCGCCCTACGGTCCCCCTCTTATCCCTAACCTGTCACCCTGTGCCACCTCCTCTCCCAGCACGGGTCAGGTTCACGCCAGAGCTTGTCATCGCCTGCCCGGCGGGCAGGGGAAGGCTGGCTCCTTCCTCCGGCGACCGCGCTCGGTCCCTTTCAAGTTTGTTTTACAAACACGTCCGAAGGAAAGGCAGAACCTGTTTACACACCGCCTTAACCGCCGCCAGGAGGAGAGTGAAACAGACACGGGCAAAAAAGAAAAAAAAAATATTTTTCAACCGAAAGCCAGCCAGCGGCACCCCTTCTCACCCCCTTTCTCCGCCCGGGGCCCGCGGCGCAGGCCGCACGGGCGCTCGGCGAGGCGCGGGGCCGGCACAGCCCCGGCCGTGGGCGGCAGGTTCCGCTGCCCCAGCGCCGGGCCCGGGGAAGGCGGCAGGCGGGGGCCGGGCGGCCGTGCAGCGCCGCGGGGCCGGGTTCGGAGGGACGGGGGAGGCCCGGGAGCAGCCGGCGGGGCGGCGGCGGGAAGCAGCCGTTCGGGCGGGCCGGGCGGGCCGAGCGGGCCGCAGGGCGAGCTGCCAACGGCGGCCGCAGGGATGCGGGGCCCGGGCACTGCCGGGCCGCGGCCTCGCCCGGCCCCGGAGCGGCGCCCGGCGGCCTCCGCCGCCCGCGGCCACGGAGGAGGGCGGGGGACGGCGGGCCGGGCCGGGCCTGCGGCTGCGCCCCCGGCTCGGGCGCCGCGCGTCCCCCCCGCTCCCCCTCGGAGACAAAAGCAAACGGAAACCCGGCGGGGCGGCCCCAGGCCCGCCGAGCCCCGCCGAGGGCCGCGCCGCCGCCCGGGCCTCCCACATCGGGCCGCGGCCGGGACGGCGGCGAGGCCCGGGTCGGCGGCGGGGCTGGGGAGGGGCGGCCGGGGCCGGACTCACCGCATGAATTTTCTTGTCCCGCGAATCCAAGATGGCTGAGTATCCAGCACGGAGGATGCTGGGGGAGCAACCTTTACCCTCTGACCCGGCCGCCGCCGTGACCCCGCCGCCGCTCGGCCCGGCCGTCAGCGCCGAGGGGCGGGGGCAGCGCCGCCGCACCGCCCGCAACGGCCCGGCCCTGCGGAGGGCTGAGAAGGACGGGGAGGAAGGGGAGGAGGAAGGAGCGGCGAGGCTCCCTCGGCTGCGCTCCCTCCGCCTCCCGCGGGAGACGCGGCCCAGTGCTGGGGGCAGGGCCCGCAGGCCGCGGGGCTGCCGTATCCCGCCGCGCTCCGCCGGCCCCGCTGAGACGCTGCCGGCCGGGGACGCGGCCGGATCGGATCGTGTTCTGTGAGGGGAGAGGGCGGCGCGCAGGCCGGGAGCGCCGGGCCGGAGCGGGTCCCGGGGGTGAGCAGGGTCAGGGCGCAGCCGGGCTCCCCGGTCCTGCCCGTACCCCTGCACCCCCAGGCTGCCTACGGAGACCTACCCCGCGTGGACGCGCTCCCCTGGGAAGCGCCCCAGCTTCCAGACGGGGTGTCCCATCCCCCGCGGCCCCGGTCTGTCAAGTCCGTTTGGGCTGCAGAGCGCAGAAGGAACGGCCTGGCCTCGCCGCAGGCTCTGTGTGTTATCCTGCGGGGGATTTAGGTCAGGAGCGACACGAAGATGGGGTAAATTGTGTGGAAGTTCCTATTTTCTCTGCAGCGTGGTAGCAGTGGAGAGACAGGTCCCGCTATTCACTTTTTGTGCTAATAAAGTGGAAAAGCATTTCCAAGATGATACAACTGGACTTTTAATTTATCGACCCTTAAAACATGTATGTTAAAGCAATGGCTTGAATGCAGCACATGCTGATGCATAAAACACTCATGCAAGTAATCCTCTTGATTTCAGTGAGGCTGTCAATTGTATAAGAGCTAAGTCTGTGCACAAATGTTTACAGGATGAAGGCCAGCATTATTTGTGAACTGTGCTTTGCTCCATCAAGAAAAAATAGCACACCTTAGTTTTGTTGTAAAATCATCATAAAGTTTAACATTTCGAGCAAAAAGATCAGCATTTAATGCTTTGTCAGAAATAGCAGGTTTCTTTAAATAGTTTCACATGTGCTTTCTTCAAAGGTTTGATTTTGAACCTCCAAACCGAATTTAAAATTACTGAAGAATGCAGTAGGTTACACAACACTAATATTTTATGGAAACATTGGTACTACAGTAACATGTCTGTCAACATAAATATGTTTTGAAGATAAAAGAACAGTCCTTCATCTAAGCCAGGAGACCAGTTTCTTAATGTCACCACCTCTACGTACTGTACAGTTGTGTGATGAGCATGGCTGCCACGTAATTGAAATGAATGTCTAGATACACCATCCAGGAAAGCACTTCATTTTATTATTTTAATCACAAACCTTTCCATCATGAGTCAAATATTCATGCATTTGCTGAAATCAAACCGTTGTAAAGCACCAAAAATGACGCACTTTATAGAGTATGAACTTCTGGACTACTTTTGTTCGGTCTCAAAAATCAAACATTTCTTCATAATACAAATCAAATATAAAAGCAGTACTTTTAGACTGAAAAATACAATCAGTGCTAATAATCTTTTAGTGTTATTAAATAAGCATTTGGATAGTCTGATTCTTTTATACCCATTTATAAACATTTTGCTTTATTATGTTTCATTTCACACTTTAGTGGCCTGAGTTTCTTTTTCAAAAGCTAATTTTTGTTCCATTTTCCCAAAGAGAAGTCATTTAAGACAATACCCAACAATATGATGCAAGTGAACTAGAAGTCATTTAAGACAATACCCAACAATATGATGCAAGTAAACTAAGAACCTTGTGTTGTCATTGCATCTACATGGACTGATCTCTGTCCGTTATAAAATTAGTGTTTACATGCAAATCAATTAACATTTATAGGGCAAGAAGCCTGAATAGTTCAACAGAGCTAGGTAATGGGGGGAAAAAACTCTGTTTTCTTGTCTTAGACTGGTTAACTTAGGATAAACCACCTAACTAGCACAATGTGCATCAATTGTGATTTAAATTCTGTTAATTGAAAAAATCTAACCTAAACTGCCTAAAACTGTGTCTAGTTGAGGAAGCTCATTACTCAGGCTGTAGTAGCTGTGTATTCTACTTCCTCATTTGTTTTCTTAGAGAAAGTGAAAGCAGTTAGTGTTTTAATGCGTTAACTTCCGAAGATGCTAAAGAGGGTGTATTGTCAAGTATGTGTTTGTACATTTGCTACTTTTAGTCTTGACTCAATACATTTTTCTGTGATGAAGCCTGTTTCCCATAGTTGTACCTGCTTAATTAAAGAGGTTCCCTGAGCTCATTTTATACAAGGACTGCTAATAGTGTGTTGACACTCCTAATCCATTTTGAGCCATATATGGTACAGTTTTACCTCCTTATTTAAGTCTTTGTCTGCAAACAGATATGCATCTGTTATTTTTAATCTCATTTAATCAATGGTCTCTTTCTTTTGTCTTATTTCACGGGCTAGGCTGCTACACATCCGTCTTAAAGTAAGAATGCCTGTAGGAATCAATCTGAAAACTGTCTATAGCAGCACAGGTGAAGGAACTATAGAACATGACTACAGAAAACCTGTTCTGTATGGGATTGCGTGTGCAGGCTCCTGCAGTCAACAATCCATGTGACACAGCCTTCTACCTAGTGTTCCTGAGAGCTAGTTCTGAAGTGCGTGTTCTGAAGCAGTTGTGACTCATCCACCAGCTGTTTGGATGTCACTGGCTAATGCTCGTCCTAATGCCTACAGAGGGCTAAAAGCCTATACCACTTTGTTGGAAAATTTGGGCAGAGGCCATCAAGAGAGTCAGGTGTGCTTAGAATCCCCAAATGCTTTATGGATCTCAGCATTCACTGTGAATTCTCCACAGTTTTTCTGAAGCTTAGCTCCAGAGAGTTTGTGGGTGCTTGATGATTCAAAGCGTCACCAAGAGATATGGGCAATGCAGTTGCAGAAGTGGGAGAAACTGCCCAGAGTATGTGTAGGGCAAATTTAGGCTGTTCCACTTCACTGGAACATTAAATTAAATTAATCATAGTAAGACCACCATCCTCAGTTATGAGTGGAGGCAGAGCATGGTCAATAAGCAACCTTATAAGTAATTTTTAAATAGAACAAAAAAGTTAATTGGAACACAGCAGGGTTCTTTCCTTCTGCCACCTACATATTGTCACAGTATTCTTCAGGAAAAACAAATACAGTGCAATCACCTAGAGCAAGAGTTGGCAGCTTTTCAGCAGTGGTGAAAACAGGCTGTATTTTTCTTTCTCAGATTAGGGATTAAGTCCCTTGGAACAAACAGCTTGAACCAAAAGACGCTGCCCCTTGATTGCAAGATGAATTTGATCAGCTGAAACTGAAATACCTGTTTGGCAAAAGATAGAGGTTTCTGATTTCTGCTAGACTTACAACTGTGAGTGTAAGACTCATGAATTTGGAGCTGCAGCTTCTCCCTGATGTCTTTCTTACTGAATGATGTTCAAAAGTCTCTCCATTGCTTTTTTTGGAAAGTTGTAGGATTACAGCACTGCTCTGCATTAATCTTTGCCCTTGAAGAACTTAGCAGATATTTTTCATTAGTATAGCCTACTTTAATTTTTTTAATATTTCTAAAACACAAGGTTAAAGGTGTGTCAAAGTCTACAAAGGTGTGTGCATGAAGTCTAATTTTAGACATCTCACCACAAAGAGGTGTTGACAACACTGTTTTTTTAAAGAATAAAAGCACTAAGACCTCACATTTTCCTACTGTATTTTCTCATAGTTCTTAACTAATACACTTAAATTGAGCACAAAATATTTGGATCTGTGCAGAATTGGTTAGTTAGTTTGACTTTTGCAAGTTAGTCTCCAGTTTCTAGTGTATTTAGGAAAGGTAAGGGAAGGATCAGTTGTTTCCATGGCACTGTCCTTATCTATCCTTTCACTCCTACAGGGGATTTCCAGGGATGGCTGCTGGCAAGGGAAGCCCTGGAAGTGCAGCTCAATTACTATTTTAGCGTTAAAATGCATCACAAGGTATCCACACAGATGGCTTCTCATCTGCTGGATTTGTAGTTTCCAGGAGGGAATATTGGGAGCAGAAGTATCTTTATCTCAGTCTTTCATATTTTTACTACCAGGAAACCCTTTCTCAGCCTTCTGCTCTAGTGCCTTCAGTGTCTGATTTAGTGCTAATTATAACAGAGTATCAGGGGGAAAAAAAATACCAAGTTTAAAAAGAAGTATGCCAATTCTGGAAAATAATATGACCCCGAAGAGGAGATAAAATGTAGCATTTTCCCAAAATAAGATACTTTGCATTGCTGTATAGCAACTAAGAGGTCTGCCAGAGTGCTAGTAAATGAGAGGATAAATCAAGAATTAGAGATAGCAGTTTCAAGTGCTCCTTCAGACAAAGAGAAGAATAAGGATGCAGATGGAAATATGTTTTCCAGAGGAGAGAAGCATTAGAGACACAAGCAAGTGCCAAAGTAAGTGCTGACTGACATTCCCAAACAGCATTATCCCCAAAGAGATTGAAGTTATGGCAGTGGTGAAAGAGAAACCCTTCTTATCTTAGTTTTCAAGATAGCAGTCAGCTGGTGGTCATTGGAGAGCTGCCAGGTCAGAAGTGGTATTTCTCTTTTGAAACTATTCAATCAGGGAATCATAGAATTGCTTAGGTTGAAGAAGACCTTTAAGAACATAAAGTCCAACTGTTAACCCAGTACTGCCATGTTCATCACTAACCTGTGTCCCCAAGTGCCATGTCCATACATTCTTTGAACACTTCCATGGACAATAATGCCATCATTTTCCTGGGCAGCCAGTTCCAATGCCTGACCAAACTTTCAGCGAAGAAATTTTTCCTAATACCCAATCTATCTGCTGTTGCAACTCAAGGCCGTTTCTTCTTGTCCAGTATCCTTGTGCATGTTACTTGGGTGAAGAGACCAATCCCTACCTGGCTACAAACTCCTTCCAGGTAGTTGTAGAGAGGAGTGAGGTCTCCCTTAAGCCTCCTTTTATCCAGGCTAAACAACCCCAGCTCCCTCAGCTGCTCATCAGATGTGTGCTCCAGACCTTTCACCAGCTCTGTTGCCCTTCTCTAGACATGCTCCAGAGTCTTAAGGTCCTTCTTGCAGGGAAGGGCCTAAAACTGGAACACAGGATTCAAGGTGTGTCTTCACCAGTGCCAAGTACAGTGGACAATCACTGCCCTGGTTCTGCTAGCCTCACTATTGCTGGTACAGGCCAGGATGCCATTTGCCTTCCTGGCCAGCTGGGCACTGCTGGCTCATGTTCAGCCACTGTTGATTCAGGGCCTTTTCTGATGGCCAGCTTTCCAGCCACTCTGCTGCCAGCCTGTAGCATGGCATAGGGTTGTTGTGACCCAAGTGCAGGACCTGGCACTTTGACTTGAACTTCATACAATTGGCCTTGGCTCATTGATCCAGCCTGTCCAGATCCCTCTGTAGAGCCTTCCTGCCCTCTTGCAGATCAACACTCCCACCTAACTTGGTGTGATCTGTAAACTTACTGAGAGTGCATTCAATTCCCTCATCCAGACCATTAATAAAGATATTAAACAGAACTGGCCCCCATACTGAGGCCCACAGAACATCACTTGTGATCATGTCGAAAGACAGGCAATGCTTTATTTCAGGTGTCAAGGTCTCCTCGGCATGACTCTTCCATGTGACTAACTGTCATAGTTACAATGAATATTAGCCACATAGGACATTCTCTCCATTAAGCTGCAGTGTCTATTGACAAAAACATAAACTTAAGTGTTTAAGATGGTCATAATTAAAAGTTAAGCTGAGAATAGGGTTATTGCAACAGTTTTTTTAACAATGACAGGTAAATATATAACCAGCAGCCTGGGGAAAACCATCACATATTAAAGCAAAAGCATGATTAGTTTCCCTTATGACAGGACTCAGCTGGGGAAGGGAAAGCCTGGGGGGCTAGAAAATGCTGAATTCTGGTTCTTGGTTTTTGACAGTTTTTCAAAATTGACAGGCCGATTTCCAAAAATGTGCTCCCCCAAATAAGTGTTAATGAACACAACAAATGAATTCTAGCTACACCAGCTGATGATAGTCTGCCATCCCACCAGAAGCCAGAGGACCCCAGTATCACTGTCCCACTGAGCAGCATGATGGTAGCATCGCCCCTGCCCTGTTCAAGCAAGTTGCCAGCATGAAGCTGCAGAAGGCCTCAAGAGACTGCTGACTGGGCAGCCCAAGTTAGCCAACTCATTCCTTTATTAGAAGATTGGTCGTACTTGGGGAAGAGTTCCTGAGCTCCCCAGTGTACACTTAACTACCTGTGTCTCATGCTGGCCCTGCAGCCTGCAGATAGTTTCACATGTGGACAGACCCATGGTACTTGTCTGCAGGGCTTTGTGCTTGCTTGAAAAGGAGAGCTGTTAAGCTGCTTTGAAAGCTTTACTGGCATGCTGATCATCACATTTGATGACTCTGAACATTAGCAGAGAGTCTGGTCTAGATCGTAAGTCCAGAGCTGTTGCTTACCTCCTTAGCCAATTCAAGCAGCAACATGTTGCTAGGCCAATAAGAGAGGGAACATGCTGCATCAAAGCTGATCTCTGTCTGCAGCCAGCACACTGAATTGTATTACTTTCTATTCTGGCTTACATAAACCCACACCCTGGCTTTTCTGGGAAACTCCAGTAGCTGTTACCATCACAGGGCTGAGACTGTGCCTTTCCAGCTGAGCAACACCACTGTATCATGGATTGTAGTGTTCTCTAATGAAGCAACAGCAGCTACTTTTGACCTCTTATTCACCTTTGTTACACTGCCCAACAAGATATATAAATATGTGCACATACCATTTCAGAACCCTCCAGAAGTTTCCTTGGTCTCAGTTTTGCTGTAGTTGATTGGGTGCTAGTTTATTAATAAAACAGTCCCAGACACCTTGCATACCAGCATGGTTCCCTACTCCTGTCCCATTCAGGACCATAAATTCAGACTTTTGTTTATCGTGAAGCCAAGCTATTTGTGAAATCTCATGATGCAGAAATTCAGCTGTAAATATTGCATGCACAAATACTTGAACCTCTCACACTTCTTCCAACACTAATCCTGCTCATAATTTTCAGTACTCTTAGTGGAAGAGCTGCTCACATCTGAGAGCAATGAAGTTGCTCTGCACATGGAGATCAACTGACCAAGACAGTTTGCTGCTTCCTCAGTCAGATGTGTTTCAGCAGAAATAAGCAGAATTTTAAATTCAATGCCCTGCTGTGCTCCCATCACCTCCAGCAGAGTCCAGGGTTCCTTTTGCAGCCATACTCCTTGCCTAAGTCTGTTTCTTGCTTGCGTTGGCACTGAAGACAGTATGTTCAAAGAAAAGTAAGATAATATTTTTTCTCTTTTTCCCTCTGTCTTTCCTCCTCTCCTCTATCTATTTATCTCTTTCTCTCATCTTGCTGTCTTTTTGAGATCACATGCACAGTGATTTAAATAATCTTGCAGTAAGCAGCAAATCCTTCTAGTACAAGAGACTGACCTCACTCTGGCTGTGGCTCCTGTGCAAACAAACTTCTCTACCTGTTGGGAACTCCTACCGATTTTGGTACAGGTCTGGAACACACAGCTCATACTGTGCAAAACTTACAAATACGATATCTGTACCCAAGATGTTTCCTATTTCATTATGGATTGTGATAGGTAGAAATGGAACCATTAAAGCCCCATTTCTGCAGCACTGTCTCAGGCAGCAGCTATGGCAGGTGGTGCATGCCAGGGCCAGGGACAGGTAGATGTGCTTTCCCTTCTGACCAAGCAATGGAGTAACGCTGGTTCCCAATGGTAACTAAAAGTATACAGTATCATGTACTGGCAGGAGTCGTGTATCTCATCTACACAAATATAGTTTACTTTTTATATTTTCTTTTGATGTTAAGTCAGATGAATTTGCAAGCTAGGGATACGATTCATCTCACCACCTTTAGCCGTCTGAGAAGGAGGTGCCTGAGCTAAGCTATTAATCCAGTCTTCTTGCACGTATTGGGGAGAGAGGGGAATTCTCACTCCTTCTGCTGCCTCCTGAGGGTGGGTGTCCCTGCTAGGGTCTGGCACTGGTGGGATGCATGGCACTTGGATGGCTGGTGCTAGCTGGGAGAAATTGTACAGTCTGTTTTCTCACATGAGAAGCCTACATATTACTTGTTCTGCATATTCAGGAGGTGTTTCCTAGAAAATAAGTTTGTGCACAAATACAAAGATCTGCTGCTCCGGGCCTGTGTTTGGAAAGGATGCACAAAGTTCTCTCTTTTGTGCACTATATGGTAAAATATATGGTGAAATATTATGTAGGCATAAGAAAATCAGAAATATTCTCTTGATTGCAAGATTAAATTTTGTAGAAGATTCTAGACATAAAATAATGTAATCTTAATGTATATTCCTAAAAAAAATTTCAAAAGGGCCCTGCCTTTTTCAGGGCTGGAAAAATCAACTGCAGGAAAACAATTTCTTAACATGAAATTGTTATTAACTTCATAAAACGTAGGCATCAAATCTAACATTCTCTGTTTTCACATATTGATTAAGTTATGTCTGGTTTTTTAGTATGAAGGCATATTTATTTTAAATTACAAGCTCCAGAGATCAAGGTTCTAGTGTTATAAATACATAGCTGGACAAATCTTTCCTGAGTGCTTACTGTCAAAACAAAGACAGAAATGGAGGAGATGATAAAAAGGAACTGAAGTGACTTGCTAAAAGTCATGTAACAGTATCCTTTCCCAAACTCAGTTAAAGCTGCTGACTGAGACTTCAGATATACTAGATTACCCTACAGTTAGCTTGGCCTTTCCAGTTCAAGTGTTCCTTTGGGAGAAAAACAGTATGAAAAATCACAGTTTATATTCAAACATGGAATATCATGAGCAAGAATTTTATTATTTTTAGTATTGCTAGAATGGCAAAAGATTTTGTGAATAGTTGTGGTTGCCACATCCTTGTTAGCAATGCGTACTAGTGCCCAAGTAAACTACTAGCCAAAGGCTGAGGAGTATGCCTTTTATTTTTTTTTTAATGTACAAATACAAGATAATATATCCTCAGTGGACCAGATATACTCTGGCCCTGTGCCAACTTCCCCACTCAGCCTCTGATATTTCTTTATTGAGGGCATTTATGGATATTTCTCGTGCTCAACCTGTAAAAAGATAGTTGGTGCTCTGAGCCCTGAAACCAATGGAGGGTTGGTCAGAAAATAGATCTGACTTCATAATTCCCAATATTGTTTCTCAAAGACCATGGCCATTCTTCTGTTGGTTCATATTTGCTGAGAAAAATGTGAATGGAATAATTTTGTGGCAGCAGGCCTTGTGCCAAATTAAGAGCCCAGCTTCATGCCAGACCATGTACTGTCCATTCTTCAGCAGTCGACATAAAATGAGGAAAAGCTTTGAACTAGCTCTGTGTGGGTCAGCGAGCCCATGCTGAGGTGGACCAGAGTGTCCAGTTATCCAGCAGTGTATAGGTCTGGCATGAGCCATCATGACATCACAGCCTGAGGGTAGATGAGTGTATCTTGGGTTGCTTTGGTTTTTTTTCCCTCAGCTAGTCACATTGCAAACTGACAAAAAGCTGCTTAGCCCAGGAACCCTAATAATTAGATCTCTGTGCTCAGCTAACAAAGTTGTGTTGTTTTCAGGGAGGATGAGCAGTGGGAGAGGCCTCACATTTGTCTGAAAAACATTGACTTGGTGTTACTCTGCTGTGCAGGGAAGCACTAGGAAGTTCAGCCTTTGTGCTTCTTCCCCATTTTCTTCGGTGAAGTGCATGAGTCAGGCATCATCACAGCCTTTGGGGTACTTGAGATGGCACTGCTCTTTTCTCTAGTGCAGATGGGACTATTTCCTCTAGTCCCATCAAACCTTAAAACAGTACCTGTAGCCATCACTTCTAGTTGTGGAACCAACAAAGCTATAGAAGGGACTGCACTGTAGGACACTCATTGCCAAAATCATGTGGGTTTGAGCTTAAACTGAAACACTGATTGCTAGGCATTAACCTCTGCTGGATTTTCTCTTCATGAGTGAATTCACATTTACCTAGAGAGTTTTACATACTCCCTTGCAATTTCCATAGGCATTCATAAGCATGATTTGGGGAGGAAAGATTCAACATTATTATTGGTATTACTATGAGTATTATCATTGTTATAGTTGCTAACTACCTGTGGAAGATTTGTGTTTAACTGAGCGCAGGTTGCAGTGTGTTAGGTCAGGACCTGTCCTGAAGAGTTCCCAGAACAGCAACTAGCTGCTGTGGAGCCAGGGTTATCTGTTTCCAGCAAAGCCTGGGGCACATCACTTGAGCCCTTCCCCCAGAAGCAGCCTGTTCTCTCTGTATTTCTCCAGATTGTTGCTCTGTTGTCCATCCTCAGCTTTTTCATCCATTATCTGTTGCCATTGTAAATAAAGAAATGCATGATTCTATGAAATTTTCAGTAGTTATCAGGAAATAAATATCTTAAGTCTACTACAAAATTACTTCTGTGTCTTGGCTTCACTGTAGTTTGCGTAGAAGATGTTTCTGATGCTACAGATAAAGACTATGTTGAAGGAAGGAATTAGCCCTAGTCATAAAAATGTATTTTTATACATTTTTTACCACCACTGAACATTTTCGTCAGTTTAATCATGTCTAATGCATTAAAGAATTTAAAATTTGTAACATATAATTAAATTTTCTGTGGTATACTATAGCAGTAATTTGTACAAATTCATCTGGAAAACTGCAAACAATGCTATTTTTGTTTACAATGTTATCAAATATTTTACATTTTATGGCAGTTTGGGGAAAAGAAAAGCTATTGAATTAGTTTAGAATAATTCCTCGTTTGTATTCTCCAAACTGGGCAGTCTTTCACTTCTTTATAAGAGCACTGAGGCTTTACCCACCCACAGCAAGGAAGATAACTAAGAATTGTGTTTTAAGGGCTGTGTCACATGCATGTGTGTCGTGTGTGTGAATACTGTACTGTTACAGTTCTCTGGAGAGAAACAGAGAAGTTGTAGATCCTACTTTCTAAACCCGTCTCCTGGGATGGAAATAAAAGCTCACTAGTCATCCCTGCTGCTGCATGTTACATGACTTTCTTTTCCTTTTGGGTTTCTTGAGAAAAAGGGATGCTCAGTTATAATTTTCCCACAAACATTCCCTCCCTGGTATAACAATTTACTGGACAAATCTGGTAAAACCAAAATATTTTTAAAATACATTCTAATTTCTCATCTGCCAGAAATAGCTGGCATTTGCACTCATTGGCTGACAGACTTACTTCTCAAGTCCAAATTCTTGTTTATTTTAGACTGTGAACTCTTCCAGAAGGGATATACCCTGATTATTATATGTCAGTGATGGAAGCCTTGAAATGCTACTTCTATACCAAACCAAAATTGCCAGAGAAATGAAATTCACTTCACACACAGAAGGAACCAAAATGCCATAACACAACAGAAATGTCAGAGATATTCACCTCCTTACATAAGTTGTACTGTAGATGCATTGCTACTTTGTTTATAGTTTACATATAAAAATATTTCCTGTTTAGTTTCTCAAAGGAGTGACCTGGGGGATTTTCTTTTCACATCTTGTAATAGAAACATTTTTCATCCATTGGTACTCTCTAATTCATATATTCAGCATTGTATTATTTTAAGCCTACCTTTTGAAATGAAATTCTAATCTTGCATGAAATGCCAGGAGAGTGTAATAAGCTAAGACAAAAATCCATGCTGGACATCCACTGAGTGTCTCGGAGCTGCGTGCCAGCGCTGACCTATGTAATTGCCAGCCTCTCCTGGGCTGGGTAACTCACAGCACTGCCTCTGCCAATGGTCCCTTCAGGCCACTCTCAGGATTCCTGTGTCAGTGGAGGTAGTACAGGTCTATGATATATAGATCTCTATATCATGATTTACTAACTATATGTGGGATGCTCCAGTACAGCTGTGGTGAACATCACTGGAGCAGTGATAACCACTGAATACACCCTATTAGTTTAGTTTGTGTTGTCCCTGAATCCAAATCCTGTGGAAACACTAATGCTGACTTTTAACTGAATTTCATTTTAAGCAGCATAAGAAATTTAGCATATAAATCTCTACTTGATATCCTTACTGCATTTTAGTGTCCTCTGGGATTTAGGTCAGTAAATTTTTATTGTTTATTGTTCATGACACCATTCATCATGCCTCTTCCCCATTTTTCTGGGATTCCCTTCTAAGTTACTCTCTTCATCTCATCAGGGTCTCTTTCTTTCTCTCTCTCTCTGGCCTTTGACAATTTCTTCAGCTCCATTTGGCTCATCAGTGGAAAAGATTATTCTTGCCCATAAACCTCTGTCTTTCAGACTGTTCTCAATGTCTCAAATTTTGGTAAGCACTTTGCTAGCCTGGACACTTTCTTCAACCTTTGTTTGTGTTCCCTGCTTGGTATGGTTCTGCATTCTACACTTGTCTCCGTACAGCACTTTCTTTAGCATCCCCCGTCTCTTCTCAGTGTGAAGTCTTAATGACCTTTTTAGCTCCTCTTTACTCTTTTGCATGACAGGATTCTTATAAGCCTTTAGCTATTATGCTGCTCTCGAAGGGGAGGTATTGTACACAGATTTCTTCAGTGCCATCAGAGCACACTGACACATCAGGGATTGTACTGATTCCTCACCATGCCAAAACAAGCTTTTGCATCTGGGAACCCCTCCTTGGAGGCAACTGCTTCTTTCCAACAACAACACACCATGCAGGATCACCTCTAAGGCCAGCATGTGGCAACCATGACTATTCATGATGAAACCTCTCACTGTGGAAGGCAACAATGGCTGGAGTGCAGCTTCAGGCCCACCAGGATGCTGCCTGTCATATATTCCGGCTGTCCCCAGCCTTGGCCTCACTTACAGTCATGCTTTGGTGTCACACATGAAGTTGTGTCACAGAAGTGGAAAGAATTGTAGCTAAAAAAGTACTTGGATTAGAAAAAAGTCTGGCA
This sequence comes from Lichenostomus cassidix, assembly GCF_008360975.1. NCBI lineage: Eukaryota > Metazoa > Chordata > Aves > Passeriformes > Meliphagidae > Lichenostomus > Lichenostomus cassidix. The sequence goes on along the minus strand of NC_139480.1, from coordinate 34,203,330 downwards.
TTGCTATCGGCAGCTACACACACATGAGTCTGGCAACCTAGGACATGCAATACTTAGAGGAGCATGATTCTCTGCAAATTATGCCCCTTTTTAGCCACTCCTCTTGCAAAGGAGACTGGAAAAAGAGACAATAATAAAGACAGAACCCACAGTAGTTGGCTCCTTTACATTTTGCTGCTTACATCTTCCTTCTGTCTGAAAGAACTGTGATGGGAGGATTGGGTCTAAATATTGAGCCTTGCTCAGTAATATAAATACTGAGCCTTGCTCAGTAACATAGCACTTTTTTCCCCCTGGAAATGCATTTTATGCACCTCAGCTTCAAACTCTAGTAACCCTCCTAGTCAGATGGAAATATGGCATTCATGTTTAAAAGGTAGATAAAAGTTTTTGCTTTCCTGAAACATCTTTCTAATTATGAACAAACTGGGTGTCATTTTTCCTTGAAATATGCATTTACGTAGATGTTTTAGTTTGAAAGAAGAAAGATGTTCAAAAACCTGATCGAAATTCAGACACCAGTCATCTTCTAGTGTGAAGAATTCTAACAGGATTTCTAATCTGATGTCTCTGAAATGCAAAAAACCTGACAGCCTGAAAACCCTCCAAAAGACAAAACCCTTGCCCAAATCTTCCTTGCAAATAATTGTTTTCTCTTTGTTCATTTAAAAACTCAGTCCAACAGTTTCTCACATGCAGCCACTAAACACTTATTTAAAATTTTCAGGATAATCTACTTCTGGCCTGGAGCCACACAAACATGCTCCTCAATCCATGTGACCCACCCCTTACTAACCTCAGTCTTAAATCTTCAGCAAAGCACATTGGCACCAAGAGTTCGCAGGTGTGATGCTGCCGACCCTGGTTCTGCTCCTCCTGGGAGGAAGTCAGCCAGATCCCTGGCACAGCTGTGCTGCTTTTCATCTGTTCATGTGGCATCCAGCCCACTGGCAAGGGCTTGTGCCAGCCTTAGCCACCAACCAGTGCCACGATGTGGGCATAGATAGTTCTGTCCCCATCACAGGCACCACTGCAGCCAGGCAGCTGGGCCATGGGGCTGTTTGAGCACACAGGCATCGCAAGGCATCTGGTATCCCACAACAAATAGTGGTGTTTGGGGTTACAAAAGCTTTCACTCACTCTCCTGGGCTTCTTTCCTGCAGCATTACCTAGCTGGTGGCTGCTAGCCTTCAAGGAAGCTGGGGCAGCCGGACAGCTGTTGGGAGGGCGCTGGTCTCAGCTCTGCGAGTGGCAGCCAGTGGAGCCAGGGCCACACACCACTGGTGTGCTTGGGCCAGTTGCCACCACAGGGCAATGTGGCAAGCTGGTGTGTTACACTGCTTGCTTACGAACCTGTCAGTGTGAAATACAGAAAGCGCTTGCTAGACTGATCCTTGGAAAGCAGCAGGAAGCTTTGAGATGGCATAAATAGAAAAACGCTATTATTGTGTGTAAAGCTGGTTTTATAAAAGAGAAAGGGGTTATTATAGCCTTGCATTACATGAAAAACCTGAAAAAGGCCATAAGGTCTTGAGCACCATTTTGCACCCTGCAGCTGTTCAGGCCCACCTCTCCAGAAACATAAAAATACAGTAGTAAATGCCTCACTGTACTCCTCCTCTAACTGAAAACAAGTTCCTTAACAATTAAATATTTTCTAGCAGGATACAGAAAATGTATATGTAAGAGTGCTGTAGTGGAAAATGCATAAGATGTATCTGTATATTTTTTCAGTCATTCAGTAAAATTTCAAAGAGCAGTTCAAGGTATCCAGACTCATCCATTTTACATTGATGGACAATCAACGTAAGTGCCCATGTTTGTCTTCTGAAATGTTTTTGTCCTGTATTGTCAGTATTTGGAAATAACTTCCAAAATACAGATTGAGATTGCTTTTTGATTGGTTCAGGAACAAGATAATGACCAGCTTGCCAGATAACTTATTTGCAATGAATAATTTAGTCTTAATTATAGTCAGCTAAAGTTTAATACTTTATATCTTTCACTAACCAATCTCCCTGAGCATATGGGGAACCAAGACAAATTCACTGTTTTGACTAGAAAAATCAAAAGCCTTTATATGCATATTGGTTGATGATGGGTCTCATAAAAGCATGTCACCAAATTGCTGATGTTTCAGAAATTCTGTCTCATACAGTGCAACTCATTGATTATGAAAGGTGGTTTTAATAATGAGATAAATTCTGCAAGGATGCCTGATACCAGCATAGCAGCACCTCTAGTCACACTCTTTGACTCCAGCCATCTTTTAGACATCAGTGTTCAGTGCTCTGTGGCACCCAGGTTTGGAGTGACAAAGTAAAGCTCACATGGCACCTTATGGCAGGCTCTCATTTTTCAGGTGCCCTTAATGGGCTTGGTGCCTTTTCAAAGAGATTTAAAATCTTCAGGAGAATGTGATCCACTTCTGGTAAGAGATACAGAAGCAAAAACACTTTATGGTATTTTATTACTAGAAATACCAGCTTTTAGAGAAGCATCTTTCCCTTAACAGTGTGCTTCTCTGTCTTGTGTTTTCTGAGTAGCCAGACTAGAGAGGGTGGGGCTATTGTCAAAAAACATTAGCACAGGAAACAAAACACCCAAATGAATTAAAAATAAAGTAAAACTGATTTTAAAAAACCTTAAATAAATATTGAATTTAAAATTAACATAAAAATTTTTTGAAGTTAACCTCAAAACCTTTATCTAAATGGAAACAAAGTAAGGGATTCTTTACTGCATTAGGTCCTTCTCTGAAAGAGTTGATATTATTTAGGAGTAGCTCCTTTGGGGCACATTCTGCTTCCTCTAATGGCCCAACCATCTTAATTTCCAGTTTTCTTTGTAAGAGAACAGATTCTTCCTTGTAGTAATGTTGTTAATACATTAAAATAAAAAAGAATAAAGGAAAGGACACATTTTCCAATTTTTCTCCAGCTGTGGATGGTAGTTAGATATCCATGGGCTAAAGTGTACATAAGTATGATTGATCCTTATCCTGACAGTGGCCACAAGGTACTGTAAGTGCTGTGCTGTCCTGGCTTTTTTCGCTTCTTGAAAAACCTGAGCAATTGTTCATCCTTACCAAAAACCAGCTAACCAACAAAAAAAAAAAAAAGAAGAAGAGTAAGTACCAAGGACTTCAGATGTCAAACTCCAGAGTAACAGCTGAGCAGTCTCCACTATATTTTTGCCTCATAGTGATGACACTTCTTGCTTTCACTGTCTCAAGGAACTACAAGTAAGATGATGTCACTGTCAGCTTTTATGAGAGACCTAGATTGCTAGAGAAGAGGTGTTGGGAGTAGCAATGCTGGTGACTCATTTCATGACACATCTCCTTCTGAGTCACTGCAGAATCAATGCCCTGTCAGGATGCTGAGAGGCATCAACAGGGGCTGTCTCTGTCTCCTGAAACCAGCAAAAAAGTCACTTGTTGACAGTGAAGTTCTCCAGCACTTACTGGCTGACCAGGAGAGAAAACAGAGGGAAATTGCAAAATTTTTCTCTAACTGGAGCGCCCCTCTCAGAACAGACTGTCTTTATTCTCTGCACTATGCTTAGATCCCTGTAGGTCTCTGGTGATGGCAGCTCACAGCAGGATCTTGCAGTCAACACCCATTGTGCAGCAACTTGGGATTATGCAGTAGGCACCTTCCACCAGGATTAAATCCTGGCATGTGCTGAATTTTGCTTTTTTTTTCAGTATTGAAGCTCTGACATTTTGTTATATTATGTCATATATTATTAGACTGAGCTACTTCAGTGAAATATTTAGTAATGGGAAGGACAGTGTAATTCACTGGTACAAACAAAAAGAGGCTGTAACTCAGACCTCTATACAGAAGAAGAATCTTCCCAGGTCTAAGAAAATAACATTTCACAGTACACTTCTTTGATGATATAAGTACTGAAATGGATATTTACTAGTAGTGAACCAAAAATAATCAATGATGCACAAATATATATATTTTTTTTAATTAATATTTGAAGCAAATTTAGTCAGACAACAAAGAACCAGTGTTTCAGCAAATACCTAACATACTAGTGTTTTGAGCATGATGTTCCAAAATCCAGTACAAGCAAATGCTTGTACAAAGCGGTGATATTTTTGTTAAGCCATCTGCAAAAACTAAGAGAAACTTTTGAGAACACAGTACCTCCATCAGCTCTGGCAAAAAAAGGGTCAAAAACCCAAGACTTGGAAATATGTTCTTCTGATGTAATGTTGTTAGACTGAGATAAGAACTGTTTGTCTGACAGCATGTTCACTTAATTCAGCTGTGTCAGCTGATTTAATAAATGTGTTATGCCTACCTACACACTTCGTAGCAAGAAGTGAAATGGAAGCCATTGCACATCTCATTGTTTATTTTATTTTAAGGGCAATAATTTAAGATCACATTACTTATGCTGGTAAACTTAGCTTTCTTGACATTCTTTAATTATGTCATGATGCCTTCATGATAAAATTAACTGTACTATATTTATAATCAAAATAAACAACAACCACCCTGTCCACAGAATTAAGCAGCAATTTGATGATGCTTAGAATATGCTTTGTTTTGTAGGTGGGTAGGTGACAATAAGAACATGAACTGTGAGCTGTGTACTTTAAACTTACAACTTAAATAGTGACAATAAATAGGAGTACATCAGGTCATGCACTTTCCTTAGTGAAATATTCTTTTGCATTTTAAAGGTATATTACTTCACATTATTATGTGTCAGAACTCAGCAGATTAGGGCCCAGGAAGAATCCCTGAAAAAGCAGACATGTTACAGCAGTTAGTTTTAGCTATTCAGTGGAGATGTTCTAGTGGAGTCACTGAGCTACTATTCAACATGGAAAAAAACTCTGACATGATGAAACCTTATGTTAGACTTTTATTCATCTCTTATTTAGTTTAAATTGAAACACTCCTACAAAATATTTGTATTTTAATGACAGAACACAGCTCAGCCAGAATCCTTTTGAACAGCTTTCACAGGCTATGTAAAAAACAAATCATTGCAGAAATCAGTAATTTCAACATGAGCAACAGCTTGCCTTTTTATTCAGTAATTGAGAACCACAGATAAGCTACACACACCATAACCTGAAACTGTGACATGATTCCCTATTGTATTACCTTTGAAGTATTCAGTATATTATTACCTCTTTTTTCAGTAAGATGAAAGGAAAAACTTTTCCAATATGGGAAATCCCCTGTAGGTGGCAATTTGGAATTCATTCACTCCTTAAGTAATTGCTTTCAACTTCTGGAGACTCAATTTCACTAACAATTAATGCCCTGCACTTGCAAATAGGACTTGATGATGCTGACATGCATCACTGAGTAAATAGACAGCTGTGTCAAACCCACAATAAGATACTTTGCAGATGCCATTTAATCCTGGTAGTGGTCATTGAAGTAAACATCACAGTAAATCACACAGATTTGTGCTGCAGTGATGACTGGGTTGCAGTACATGGCAATTCTATGGGATTTGGGTGTCTCCTCTGTAGTAGTTTCTGAGCCCTCTAGCGGCCCTCTCGGTATTTCACTGGCCACCAGAGATGCCACACGTGTGCTGAGATGGGCTTCTTGCAGTAAACTGGGCTGGGGAACCAAATCTGTTTCCTTCTTGTTACATGGTACAAGTACAGGGAGCAAGGTGTTCCTGATGCTCCGCTTCACATCCCTCCTCACAGCCTGGCAGTGCTCAGAGAGGGATGCTGCTGTGCCCCATCACAGCTGCTGCTGTCCTCTATGGTTTCCAGGTCTTTCAGTAGCTAAGGGCATGTTCTTATTCAAATTATGGTGGGCATCCACGCTGAGCAGGCATCCAGGTGCCCTCACTGTCTCCTTCCATGCTGCTTTCCCTCCCAGGAGGAAGGTGAGAGTGATGTGTTGGTGATAGCAGGAGATCAGGCTGGAGGTAGAAGTTGACAAAACCAGGGTGGCTTTTGGGCTTTCCAGCTCAGTTCTAAGTTTGAGATCCCATAGCCACTGCCTCTAGCTCCTGAATCATGTCAACTGCCTCAAAACGACTCATTTGTCTGTCCTTAATAATTTCTGGCCAAATGATTAGCTATTTTTCATGTTCCTTAGGTGTCTTGAAATCAGAAATAGCCTGAATACTTTTCCCCATGTGTGTAAAACAATTTCTGAGACTCCCCACCCAGTCATCTATAAATAATCTCAGTCCCCTGTGATTACCACGTTACAGTGGGAAGTATTAGTGAGATAATTTCAGGCATCCTGCCAGCTCTTAACAGCACTTTGCATCCCATCACACGGATCGCTTCTAGTACCTCCATACAAAATAAATCCTTATTCTGCTAATGCTATGACAGCACATGTTAAAGCATGGGAATGACAAATACACACTCCTCTTCATGCATCTCTTGATAAACATAACTAAACTTGGCTGTCCCTGGCACAATATATAGGCACCAGATCTTGGTGGCAACACCTTGTTGATATCACAGAAAAGCATTAATGAGCCCACGTTCAGGGCATCAGTGAAGGCTCAGCAAAGACAAAGCAGAGCTTAAAAGTATGAAAATGGAAAATGTCATCTGTCATGTCAGATTTAAGGGTCTATTTGCCAAGTGAGAACATGGAGCATGGCTGACTGAGCGGCAGTGTGACATCCTGGGAGGACACCAGAGGAAATTCATGGACACTGACTTCCCTACTTGCTGCTTCTGACCCCACTAGGTCCAGTTGCTTGTGCTGAGTGGAAGGCTCCATACCATGCTGAGACCTGGGACAAAATGTCCATCCCCATGTGGCCTAGGGTATCCTCTCTGGTCCTCAAATAGAAACAAACCCTCCACAATTAAGCACTTTCATGGCACAGATGAAGTCAAGCTCTACATTGCCTCTCTAGCTATGCACACCAACCAGAGAATTTTTTCCTGTTAAGTTTTGTGAAAGTGAATGCTACAAGCACGTCATGTTAATAATCACAGCATTTCCAGCAAATACGTATATATATAGCTAAGCTATTTGCCTTCTCACTGTTTTCACTTTATTCTGGTTTTTCTAGCTTTTTAGAATGGAATTTGAAAGAAAACAGAGGGGTATTTTTCCTCTCCTCTCCAATTTGTCATATTTTTTCCTAGTAAAAAATTTTGCAATCAAAATGTAACCAACCTCTTAATGTTTTTGAAGTTCTTCATGAGGAGAGTAGCAATTCTGCTGTTGTAATGTAGTGTAGATAAAGTAGTACTTCCCACAAACAAAACAAAATAGTCACCAATGTTAATGCATTGTAACAGATATGACATGTTGATGTATTTTCCTGAAAATCTGAAAGACCTTTAAAGTACCAGGTCACATTTTTCAGCTGTGTTGTTGTCAGTATTTTGTAAACTGTAGAAAATTACTTGACTAAGGCATATAAAATTTAAGGAAGTTTAAAAATCCAGAGTATCAGTCAAAGGATTTTATTTGATCATGCCTTGCTTAGCTTCAAAACTATTTTCTACTTCATTGGACTTGGTGGAAGCGAGAGTTTTATGGTGCATATCTGTATCTGCATTTAGAATTTCATACTAAACACTGCAATTATATACTGTGATATTAATATTCATAATCTGCTCTCTCCGTGGTGAACATGCTTGTCTTAAAGTAAACTTTACTAATAAGTGACCAGATAAAATTCATGTACAGGAGAATAGGCTTTTTAGAGTGTCTGGAGCAGTATGGGATTGAGTGCAGTTTATGGGATTGAGTGCAGTTGATGGGATTATATCAAAACCAATACAGGCCTAGGAAATTTTCTGCTGGATTTCACTGTAGAAGAAAACAGTGGAACAATGATGAAGTTCAGATGACTGGGGAGACTAAAAGTAGGATCCAACCAAATAACCTTTGCAGTTGTAAAGACAGAGGTGACTCAGAGATTTTGTCAGCAGGAATCTGGGCAGACAATCCGTATTTATTATAATTACTCCAACCTGATGAATGTATTATACAGGGAATTACTTGTCAACATTTCATATTCTGTAGATTCTTTTCATTAAAAAACATAAATTTTAGCTGGTTCATAAAGATTGACAAAAATATTTTTTCAAGTTATGTAGGTACATGATTAGTATTGCTTTTGGCAAAAGAATCTGTAAATGCAGTGCTGCATCCTCCATTTCCTTATATGTAACTGACTTTACAAAAAAAATCTGATTTAATAAACTCAAGGCAGAAATGGCAGCAAACAACCCTCATAAAATATAAAGAAATCATTTTCCCTCTAAATTATACATTCAAATCACACCACAGTACATAGTGTTCTTGCATGTTTAATGAAAATAAAAATTTCAACAAGTTCCAGATACCACTGGTGAATAAAATATAAGTATTTTCACATATCCATCTAGTTGGATTCATGAAAGCTATAGGCTACATGTATAGAGCATCTGTATCTGTACTATGGTTGAATTCAAGGTGATTACAGCACAGACAGGTTTTCCAGCCCCTTACCTACAGTGCCCAGCATATTATATTGGAGACACCCCTTCAAATAGGGATACATTGTCTTAAGTGGTCTGAGAGAAGCACAACATTACCTAAATGGCTTTGAGGATTTTTTAGAGAATAATCCAATTTTTGGGGAATAAGCCAGGCAGTAAAAAATATTCCTTAGCTACCTCCCTAGATGAGAAAGTAAACCACCTCAAGGGTGTATACAGCTGTGGTGGATCCTCATGCACCCTTCCTGGGAAGTCGGGATGCTTGATTACCTCTCTGCAATGCCTGTACACCAACACACACAGTGCAGGGAATAAACAGGAATAATTAGAGATCTGCATGTGGTAACAGTGCCATGACCTCATTGCGATTACAGAGACATGGTGGTATAGCTCACAGGATGGGGGTGCTGTCACGGGTGGCTAGGGACCTCTAAGGCAAGACAGGCCAGCAAGACAAAATGATGGAATTACTGCTTCTGTGAGAGAGCAGCTGGAATGTGTGGAACACTGCCTAGGGGTGGATGAACAATGAGGCAAGAGTTTATGGCTAAGAATTAAGGGGCAGGCTAACATGGGTGATACTGTTGTGGCTGTTTGCTGCAGGTCACCTGGTCATGAGAGGAAATTGATAAGACCTCGAGTTTGCCAAGTGAATCACAGTATTTGCCTGTCTGTGACAAAGGCTGATCAGTGAGGTATCCATATCACCATGGTTCATTTTGTCATGGAAGTCATTCCCTCCAGATAGCATTAAACTCAAAAACCCCTTATCATTTTGTGCCCTGTGATTCTCCAGGCCTGATACAAACTCCATGAACTTAAAAAGCTTGACACCTCAAAATGTGAGCTTTGCCATCTTTATTGTTAAGGTGCGCAGGGATGACGGGGCAGAGCAGATGCTGTGGAGAGGCTAACCTGCAGGAGCAAAGGATGTGTAATCCACATTCCTTTTTTTCTCCTGCACTCATGTAAAATCTCGTATTTTGCTCTCTTGTTAGCATATTTGTCTAATCTTCCATGGCCACATTCTGAAATGCACTATAAAAAAGCATTGCCACAATGGTAACAAAATGCTTATTTTTCAGTGATGAAGTTATTTGTCATTCCATGGATGGAGCTATATTGTTGTATACTAATCCTTTTTAATTCCAATACTTTCTCAGTAGTTGGACGTTTCATATATTTAGCCTACAACTCTCATAAAAATGGCAAAAAGAAAAGAAAAGGTAACCCTCAGCTTCCTAGAGATCTCCCACAAATTGTCTTTCCAAGATTATCGCATTAGCACAGCAGATTAGCTTGATAGATTGAATATAATGCGCTCTCATTTTAGCTAATGCTGCTTTACTGAAGGGGCTAACAAACTTAATTCTATCCAGGCCAGGATTACCTGACAGAGTAACTCAGTACTTTTGTGTGATTACAGATAGGATGAAACAGACTGACTAATTTCTTTGCATTACTTTGTTGGAAATTACTTCTCCCAGGACTTACCCCTATGGAGTTCACTGTTGGCTTGTGGCTGCGGTGAGCTCTCACCACCTGGAGGGGCTTGGCAGTCAGGCCCGGCAGCTGAAGGTTCATCAAAACAAACAAACATCTTCTAATTACATCTCCAGCCACAGTCCCTCCTTGCCAGCACCTGTCTGCTCCTGCACAGAGTGGGGTGGCCACTGGCAGGACACTGGGCCAAGAAGTGAAGCACTTCTCCAGGACCTTGTCCTCCCTGCTCTGGAACTTCTGAGCACCCAGGGGGTTATTTTTAGTTTGTATCTCCTTTGCTGGATGATGGCAACCCCCTTGGGGCCAGGGCCAAACCACCTGTGGGTCTGTCCTGTCTCTGTCAGACTGCAAGGGCAGTGGGCAGCCTCCCAGCCCAGACGTGCTGCGGTTGCTCTGGGAGGTGTTGCACTGAATGGGTAACTCACATTTGCTCTGCAGGAGACAGACACAGGTTAGCAGGGAAACACTGAGACACTGGGACAAGATGCAAGAGCCAAATCCGTCTGGGAAACAGTAAATAACAAGGCAGTCACAGCATGAGTTGCAGGGCTATAGTTGACCCAACCTGTAGTAAAGCAGAAACCACTGTGTGAGTAACCTTCCTCTAAAAGACAAACAGACTCCAGACCTTCTCATCACTTTAATTATATGATGGCTACCAACAGTTTAAACAAACAACTCTTTTTGTGTGTGTGTGTGTGTGTGTGTGTGTGTGTGTGTGTGTGTGTGTGTGTGTGTGTGTTTGGTTTTTTTGGGGGAGTTTTGTGTGCATGTGTGTATACTCATCATTACTATGACCATGCTGTGGAGCCTCATGCATTTCAAAGGCTTTCTCTGCTAACAGAGACTGGAGTGGCCATAGCAAGGCTTCTTTGAAAAAGAAATGCTAGCAGTGAAAAACTTCTGTAGCTTGTTGCTGGCTTCAAACATCTCCACTGTGTTAAAATGCAAGAGAGGACATGAAAGAGGAAATTCAGGACAAAGGAAGAGACTAATGGGAAATCAAATTGCATTTCCTAAGAAAGTCCTCTATGTGAGGCTAAGTGACAAAAGGAGTTTCATTCTCAGGGAGTTTGAATTATTAATATCCTTGTAAAGAGGTCACTATAAGGTCTTTCCTACTCTCAAAAATAGTAAAAAACATGTCAAATGCAAGAAAGTACTGGAGAGAAAAATAATGAAGGCAATCTAGGTGGAATGGCACAGCAATCTCACAGGGAAGGAAGAAAATTCTTCATTAAGAGCTAAGTCTTATAACACCCAAACCTTATTCTCTGGTACCTTTGTCCATGGACTTTAATTTGTTCTACCAAAGATTTTATCCTAGGTTCCCCTTATTTTACCAAGGAGGGATCATAAATAAATTGAACAGCTGAAAATCTTTGAATAGGTGATTGCTCATTTCTTTGCCCAGTTTCACATCTCTGCAGCATGGCTCTTAAAAATTGTGGAGGACCACAGACTCCATGTCATTAATTTGTTTACGAAGAGCATGAGCAGTACTGGTGTAACCAAAATCACTCCAAGTAACAATAGAAGAGTTTGAAATAATAAGTGTATGTCACAGTTCAGCTTGGCAGCCCTCCACAAGGAATATGTGCTAGGTCTAATAAAGCCATTTTGGAGGGGGGGAAAAAAAAAGCTAACATATGCAATGGCAAATTAAGAATCTAAATAAATGTTGAAATCTGGCTGTGTTGTTCTGTCTTAAAACAGCCTGTCCTGTAACATCAGTGCTGCTACATTTGAATACCTGTACAACTCTGTATAATCATTTGTATAACTGACAGCAGGAATATCAAGCAGATTTTAAGTGTGACTAGTTTTGAGACTATTCAGTGCTCCTACACTTTGGCTTCTATCCCCTTCTGAGCTGCCTGACAGATCTTTTGGAAGTGGCATGTGCAGCCTTTGCAAGCAAACCTCAGGCCCTGGCTGGCAAGAAGGATACTGGTCAGGTTCCTGGAGCCAGATCAAAACCACAGTGGGCACCAGTATGTATCCTATGTTACACATTCGTAATTCATCCTAGCTCAAAAAGTATTAATTATTTGAATCAACTATGTTTGTGCCTGATCATGTATTGTCTATCTTTGCTACTTTTAGTTTTTATCAGATCAGGTGATGCCTTTGTTCCCACAGCCAGGCTGAAAACATGAACTTTCTGTCATGTGGATGGGTTAACTTACCTCCAGCCTGCAGACATGCCTGGGCAAGACTGAAGTTGTGCTTCTCCAGGCTTCAGCATTAATTCAGTATTAATGAATAAAGGATGCCATGATCACTGACTTCTGCAGGCCAGCCTAAAGGACTAAGCACTAGTGAAAGAGTTGTGTTCAGTCCTGGGAGGTTATCTCTGTAAGCAATTGGTTCAACACACATTCTTTTCCAAGTGATGTTTTGTCCTCATGAAGTTTGAGGTACTTCCAGCTTTGCCCATCAACAAACCCAGTGCAGCAGTATAAATGTGCTGCCCTGGCACTCTGCCCAAAGCCCATTATGCTGCCATTTGCCTTAAGGAGAAGGTGTGGAAGTTTCCACACACTTCTTGGTGAGCCTGCAATGGAGACATCGTGGCACAAGGATTGTGAGGCCTGCCCAGATGCAGAGTGGATGCAGTGCTAGGAAGCTGGGTGCGAGGGATGCAGGGGGAAATCAGGGAACAGAGCTACAGGAACAGCTGGAGGCTAAAAAAAGGTATGGTTTCCAGCATCTTGTTGCGAACTTCAAAATGGATATAGCAAAGCCTATCCTAGACTAGCCCAGGCAATGTACAGCTCACGCATGTCAAGTGGTTCTACTTTGCATCAATATGGCAAACCAAAAACAAATATAAGCTTTGCCTTTCAGAGTTTTAGTCTCTGAGATGCTCTATGTTGATTTTTCCTATTGGAAGGAATTACCTCATCTCCTGTGAGTTTGTCCTCACAAGTCTCCCTTAAAAAAAAGGACAGAAAGTTCCCATATAGAATTATTTTTCAAGTTTATGTATAAAGGCTTATTGTTATACTTGAAAATTTCCTGGCACCATTAATAAATAGAATCATTTCTATGTTCTGACTCACATACACCAGTTTATCTTCTTGGAATGCTATGTTGTTGCAGGGAGTTCCCAGGATCAAAGTCCAGCCTGTACAAAGACATTATCTGATCACCTTCATGCTGCTAGCGACTGAAATAGAAATTTAATACTACAGGAAAAGAATGCAGTAGTTCCTGCTGTAAAACTTCTTTCATAACACTGGCCAACATATATGGCATTTTAAGTGCTGGTTAACATGCTAGTTGATTCCAGCTGCTGCAAGTAACCTGATACTTTGTGGTGAGGAGCAGCTCCAAGAATAATGTAGATATAGCCAGATGCTGGAAGTCCATATTAGGAGAAGTATTGCTCTGTCCTTCTGCATCAGCTGTATGTATCTTCCTTCTAAGACAAACTTTTTTGTTTTCTTACCCATTTATAAGTCAGCCCATTGTGGGGTTCTGATTCCGTTGTCCAGGAAAATGCTCTAGTCTCTCAATTTTGGTAAAGGAAGTGAGCCTTACTTTCAGATTTCTGAAGGTGAAGATGTTACATGTAGGATCTATAAATGTAGCTCATATTGACAGCAATCAATGTATTTCCATACAGCAGATTATTCTATTAATATTCATGAAAATTTGTATGCATCCAGGCAAAAATATAGATGGGTTTGGGTTTTATTGTAAATGTAAAGATCCACATACACCACCAATATGGTCAGAAGGAAAGAGAATACTTTTGATTAAAAGACAAAAACATTACAGTGATCCAGGTCCAAATTGGTATTTTAACCAGGCAATGTCTATCTCCTTCTGCCACCTTCAGTATCTTAAATTTTTCATTCTCTTCATTGTCTAGTAACAGTAGATACACATGGCAATATTTTCAATGTAGCTGGATAGCCAACAATCATGGAAAGAAAAAATATTTGCTTTTCATCTGTACATGCATATTTTCTCCAACTTTTTAAATGTTTTCCCAACTTTTTTATTATCTGTTTTTAAAACACCTTTCAAATTATTTGGGATGTGGATAAAAAAGTATATAGCAACAATATGAAATCAAAAACAAATATAAAGATTTTTCTCACATTACTCAATGTTGTTAGTAGACTTCTTGAAAACAAGAAATGTTTAGTGAATGCATTTTCTGTATACCCACAGAAATAGCATTCTTTCCTTAGTGTAACTTTGAAAATCAAATAGTGGCTTTTTAAATTTAGCTTCTAGTAAACTCTGCTTTTCTTCTTTAAATTTACCAAGAGGTTTTGGGATACATGTATTATTGGAGCTATTTTCACTGATTTTCATATTTGGAGATTTTCACATATATATTTCTTTTGTGGGGAGGGGAAAAGGGAGCTGACCTCTGCTAATGACACTGTTAAATTTTAAGAATTTGACCTATGCTTTAAGGAGTACGTGAAAGAAATATTCCATGCAATACTCAGAAACTTTTGAGGACTTTGCAAGTTAGGAAATTCTTAATACTGGCTGAGCCATATGAATCAACTTCATTCAAAACCTGAGACTGGTTTATTTAGAGATTTTAGGCTAGTGTAGCTCTGTTCTCCTGGACTACCAAATATAACATGCCCCCAGAGATAAAATGGTAGAAGACACTTGAAAAATGGTGACTGGAAGTTTCTGCTGGCAGCTTCAGTCTAGCTCTTCACCAAGACAAGCATCCACCACAGAGCACAAGCTTTGTGATATATTAATTGACATCCTGTCAATCACAAGGGAGGACAAGAAGCAGAGAGCACCAGAGTGCTACATCCATGCAGTGTGCAAGTCCTGTCTGCCAATCAGTTAAACATTCATTTTGTTTGCCTGCAATATCATCCTTTACGTGATGCTTGCTTTTAATGGAAGATTCCAACACAAGCTGAGTTCATTGATTTTCCTGTCCATCAGGATTCAGTCCAAAATATTACTTTTAGATGCACTATTAAGTGACCTTTGACATGGTGTGGCCTGGAAGGACCAGACTCAAGTCTTTTATATTAAGATCTAGTTCCTGACATTGCTTTCTGAGATAAAGTAGTATGCATTCTCCCCAAATGAGCTTTAAAAGTCCACAAATTATTTTAACTTTTCATTTAGATTTATAAGAGTAAGTAAAAAGAAGAAAGAAGTATCTGTATACCAAGCTGTGACCAACACCACCAGTGTGGAGAGCAACATGAGAAAAAATAAACTCTAACTTCAACTAATTGTTGTGAGCTTTTTTTTTTCAAGACAGATACTATATTTTTTATGATTCTGGAAAATAATTTATTGAATATATGTATATTCTTCAAGCGAACAGTTCAAAATATTAAGGATATCTTAGTTCAGTGAGTCAGATTCATCTCACCTATTTCAGTGTCTGGGCATGTTCAATTATCAATAAGGGACATAGGTATCTTCCTGTTGGCTTATTAGTCCACAGAAATTTCTTCATTGACTGGAGAAGAAATCAAGGTGAATACATGCTTCACTTCATTAGATGTCTCATTTCAGCAATATGCACTTAGTACCAGTGAGCTTGCAGTTATACACTGAGAGAAGAATTTGGCACTGCATGGGTATGGTATCAAACCATAAGAAAGGCATCCAAATTTATTCAGCAGGAAACTCCACAGTATTTAAAATGCTAATTAAATTACATGTTGAAGTCGCATATCTTTAGCACAAAAAGGTAAAGATTTCTAATGTTGTTCTTCTGTGAGGACTGCTAAGTATAGACAGCCTTACATATAGGATTCATTAATAATTATGAGTAACAAATGAGACCAAAAAGCAGTGACTTTTTGTTGCAACATTAAACGTATTGAAACTATCAGACCACTCACTGCGCTGAAAAGCCATGTCTTACTGCAGCAGCAGTACATTTGGATACAGATCAAACAGCTCTGCAAGTAGCACAGTTAGAAGCTCCAATTTACAAGTCCTAATTCGCAGGAAGTCATAATTACAACCAGTCCTTATCAATGATCTGTCTAGTCCTTGCTTAAAATTAAAATAATATTTTATGTATCTGAATAAATTCTAAGAACTGTAGATGGCTTATCTTTTCACTGCCACATGCCTCTTTTCTCATTCTAGTCTCCTTACCCTTACATTTTTCACTCATAGCTCTTGTGAGGAGACCCGTAATAATTTGGGCTGAGAAGGGCTTTACATCAGTAGTACATCAATGTGCTTTCACTCTCTCCCACCTTATCTAGGCAACTGAGAGCACTACAGAGTGCTTAGGGCCAGGTGCTTATATAACCTTAACCAGATGCTCTATATCACCTTAACTCTTAGAGCACATAAAGAAGTTGGTTGGATCACTCAGGCTGGATTTGTGGCTTGAAAATATGCAAGAACTTGGCTTCTGTGATTATACAAGATGTGCATGTAAAGCCAGTTTTAATGTAATGATAATTTGACAAATGTTGACTCCTGCTGATAAAGCTGCCAATTATATTCTGCAACCGTGCTACTAGATCAGAGGGATTAATACATGACATTCATAAAAATTCCTATTTTTATGGATGTCATGCATTAATTTGGTAACTCTTCATGCATTTCTGTAGTCCAGTGAAACAAGGAATTACTGGCTCACCAAGGGCATATAAAGCAACGCTAGTGTTCATGAAGATCCATCCTTTTAAAGCCATCTTTGCTCCTCCTTTTCATTTTTCTTTGGTATTTGCATTTTCAGTGCAAAAGTAGGATTTCAACTCCTGTGCTGTGAAAAATATTGCAGTGCTTATTGCAAGCAAAGAAGTGTCAAGAACAAATGTAGATTCAACACCTGAAGAGAGAATTCAAGCCCTCTTCCTCCAAGTTGCTCCTTATCTGCAAGAACCACCTCTAAAAGGAAAGGGATAATTTAGGCTACACATCCATTTACTACTTAGTCCTATAATTGGGATTACAGACAAAGATGCAGTTCTTGGTCACTTTTGTAAAGCATCCAAATCTTCCTGGGGAATTATGCTGCCAGGACCAGAGTCACTTGCAAGCATCAATTAATAAAGACCTGGGTGAATTTCGGTCAACTGCCTGCAGACAGCTGAATGAGTCTGTAAATATCTGAGATCCCAAGACATCCAGACTGTGAGGAACTCTGTTTATATAATAATGAAAAGTTTCCAAGTGCTTAAGCTTGTGGAACATCAACTTTCTTGCTGCTGTACTTTTAATACAAACTATCATTAGTGATCTGTCTCATCAGTACTTCAGGCTCTGATAAACTTTTGAGAAGACTCTTCATTTTTCTAAAAGTCAGCTCCTAGTCTGGTAATGACAATTTCTGCCATAGCAGGTGCCACTGGCTCCAGGATGACAATGTTTTTTAGGACAGCCACATGGCCTGATTCTCCTTTCCTCTAGCATCACCATATAGATGGGAAGTAGCTTCTCTGGAGGTAGAAGAAAGCAGTGAGTGCAGGACTGATGCAAGAAAGCACAGAAACCCAAGGCCCTGCAGATGAGTAATTTTTAGTGTTTAGGCTCACAAATGTGAGCCTAAAAGTTGCCTCCCTGATGCCACGTGTCACCCAGCAGGCTCAGGTGAGGACCCTGCCAAGGTGGAGGCAGGTGTTTCAGAATGACAGCTTCACTAAATCCCAGTCTCCTTAAAGAAAAGTGATCCTTACAGAATGAGTACTGATCTTCTCCAGACATTATATTTCTTACTTATTTGCCAGCTTTTCCATTTTCTCAGACTCCTCCAAATTCAAAAGCCTTCTGCCTGAGGAAACGGAGAGCTTCATACCATGAGTCAGCCTCAGGGGCAATCTTAGCCTGATGTGGTGGCACGAGCACAGTCTAAACTGAAATATTTAGAACTCACCATAAAGAGCACATGAAGGGATAATCCCTCAGTTTTTTCACATGGTCCTAAGAAACTGTTTGGCAGGGCTCCCATAAGGCTGTGGCAGCCAGGCAAGCAGAGTCTGGCCAACAAATATAATATATTAGGGAAACAATTAATCTTCATTCCAAACTATCTGCTATTACTGACTGCATACTTGTGCCCAGTAATTAATTCCCTTTCATGCCGAGGCACTGATTCACTGCAATTTAACACAAGTTTCTCCAGCCACTTTTGCTGCCATCAGCAGCTTTGCTGAGCCTTTCTCCTGATCACACTCTTCTTTCTCTCCTCCTGATGCAAGGTGCAAATGTGGTAGTGGAGATTCAAATACTATCCCAGAGGTAAATCTATAATCATCCAGTTGAAAAAATCTGTTACAGATGAGGTAATTTGCTTCTGTATTCCATGGTATATTGATACATAAGAGAAAAATATGAACAATGCAAACACATTACTAGAGAAGTCTTCCAAAAGCCTGTGGTGTGAGAGATCAAAGTATGTGACTGCTTCTCCCTGTTTCTCCCTGTTTTCATTTAGATGAGTAAATCTTTCTTACATTTAGTCACATATGATGATGGAACGTGGGTTTGGATCAAACCCTCCTCCTGAACACCTTAAAATAATTCAGACTTTAATTGATGTTGCTAATGTATTGTTGTATTCCAGGTAAGCCATCTGCCCCACCGATGTGAGATGCAAAGACAATTTTTACAATGTTTGGGGTTCTTTATACTTATTTATTGCTACCCTAGCAATAATGCAGGACTGGGACTTTGTTACCTTCACATTATTAATTTGGTTGCTTTTTTATAAACAGAAGTGGGAATGTTTGAAAAAGAAAGGTATTTGGTCCACACATTTACTTCATTTGTACTACTTTTAAGTCGAAATTTGAAATCTTGTTTCTACACATTTTAGCAGAAATCATTGTAGAACCAATGTCTGGCTACAGTAAAACACGTATCTTTCGACTAATTATTTTATAGTCCAAACTATGATTGACAAAAATGGAGGAGTCTCTTCCAAAATTAGAAAGATTCAATAATTCATTTGTGCAGAATACAGTAAGCACAAAGCAATTGCTACAATGAATAGTCTTAAAAGTATTACAGCTTAATGGTTGGATGTATCCAGAATATAAATGTGGAGATCCACATGATTAGAGATCCCAGCTTTTTCCTTTAATACTGTCAGTAACATTTGCATAATTAAGCAAAGTGGTTGCAATATTAAGGAATGCAGCCTGGGGAGAGATTGCACTGAAATTACACTCTCTGCTGTTTGTGCCACACAATACTGTTTTACACACAACAGCTTAGATGCAGTCAACCCAAAGAATAGCTTTATGTTGATATCCACCACTAATACTTGGTTAATTAGGAAGCCAAAATAGGGGTATGCAGGTGCTACCTTGGCATCTGCAATGTCCTGAGATGTGTTTTTGCCATTCAGCTGTTAAGGGAAGTGCACACTGAGGTTTTGCATTTCCTAGGCTTATTTTCCCAGAATATACCTTTTCTGAAAACTTCTATCTTGTTATATCTCTAAATACTACCTTATATTTTCACTAAATAATTATCCTAAACTAACTGTTGTTAAGCTTTTCATTCAAACTGTTCTTCTCTTATTACTACACAAGCATAAAACTAAAACCCAATTTCATCAGTCCTCAAACTTTTTTCCGAAATACTTTCAGCTTTGTAGAAAAGCAAAACAGTTTGAAGCATCTTAAGAGTGAACAGGGCTCACTCTTAAGTGGGGGGGGGTCCTGTGGTTTTTTGAATAGTTTTGTTAGTAAGCTGAAAAACCTGTCATAACACAGTTCCTTCAAGTTGTGAAAGAAGAAATAATTTTAGCATTTGTTAATGCAGCTTAAGGGAGGGAAAGGATTTAAAACATCGAAAGAAAACCAGTAATCTAACCTTGCCTAACCTTCCTTCTATTCATCTGTAGTTCAGTCAAGTGGATTATTTGGAATTATGCTGAAGATGTTCAGATAGCAGGGGTTTAGCTGGTATGGGATTTAGCAGGAACATCGCTCATGCTTCTTTTCCTGTCTGGGAGATGCTCACTGTAAACACTCACAGAGTATGGGTAAAATATAGCTTAGATTAAGCTGCCTTTGTAGAGCAACACAAAGTGACTGCACAAAGAAAGGCACAGTGAGAACAGCCAGGAGTAAGTCAGCTTCTTGTTTGAAGCTTGCAGATCATATGGTGCATGACCCAGCTAGCCACCCTTGATCTCACATTGGCTTCACTGCCACAAAAGGTCTGGCTGAGTTACTATTGTTTGCTTCAGGCTGGAATGTGGGAGAAAAACATTTTAGTGCATGACTAAATTAGCTCCAGACAGTTAAGCCGGACTCTCAGTCAAAGCTCCTGTTTGGGTTCTCATCATCTCAAAGCTGAGGTTCCATAGCAATGCTTCTGTTTGGCCTTGGCAGAGCAGGGCTGCAGAGGGCACTCTGCTTGCTGATCTCCTCAACAGCATCTCCCTTTCCTCCTCTTCTGCAGCACAGGATGCTTGTCCTCACTGGTGTAGCTCCCCCCTGTTTATTCCACTTCCCTATCTCTACCGTTCCCCACTCTCTGACAAACTTTCCTTTCTCCTTAGGTATAAGGAGAGGATCCTGTTTCATCTTAACCTTTGATGCTAATTTTGAAACCAGGTCCTTCATGTGCACTTTCCTGCTTGCAGGGTGGTCCCTGTAACCATCCCTGGAGCTACCTTGTCATCCTTTTATGCTCCCTTCCTTCACTCTCTGCCTGGCTTTAATAGCAGTAGCAGACTTGGTGGCAGCCATGTTGAAAATGTTCTGTAGTTCATTGCTTTTCTGCAGAAGAAAACCAGAATAAACCTTCTGCAGAAGAAACATTCCTCACAGAGGAGGGTTTCAGAGAGCATGTATTCTTCATCTGGAGCTACATGAAGATGTATAGTATATTCAGTAGTGACAGCTACATTCAG
Source organism: Lichenostomus cassidix (assembly GCF_008360975.1). NCBI lineage: Eukaryota > Metazoa > Chordata > Aves > Passeriformes > Meliphagidae > Lichenostomus > Lichenostomus cassidix. Next base: position 34,182,517 of record NC_139480.1, on the reverse strand, counting down.
AGTCAGGAATATCTTGCCTAAAGACACCAGGGATCAGGTCATTCTCACTGCTTATGGGGGATGGCCAGGGAACCTTTTTCCTGACTCCTGAGGTCATTCAGACCTTCAGGAGTCTCCCAGCGCTCGGGCAGGCTGCCTGGGTGTCACATGAGCTCCCTGAAGCAGTCACACAGCCCTTTTGGATGATAACTGCATGTGAATAATGGATCGCCCAGCCAGGCATGCTGGGGATATATTATTCAAATGGCAGCAATACCCAAAAAAGAAAAAGCCACGCTTGGATTTTATATAATCACAGGATGGCAACTGACCTCTGAATACATGGGTGGCTGCTTTCCTGGCACCACACGTCTGGTAAAAGAATGCCAGGCTTGCAACCTTTAATTAGTACTTAATAAACTGAAAAGGTGTAATTTACACTGCTCATTTACCTCTAGAGGCTTATTCTTCTTGCTGCCTCTGTGCCTTTCTGGACTTCAGGCCTTCCTGTTTTTCCTCTGCTCTCAATAGCAGTGGAGAGAAAATACAATGGCATCTTTAAGCTGGCTGAGGCAGTTTGTTTATTATGGTTGGTGACAGTGTTCTTGCAGCTAGCAACCTAAGCCAAAATCACATGGTTTTTTTATGTACAACACTCAACTAAATTGATTCAGGAGCTGTATTTCAGCAAAATGTGCAATGCTGAGAGGGAAGTACCCTCTAATGGCACAGATGCAGAGTCCTCCCACCAAAGTGAGTCTCCATTTGTCTGTGTTTAACTTGATGTGAACACAGTCTTTAGACACTTCATGTAATTATTTCAAATTGTTACATCTATCCAGAGAAATACAGTCCCATGGCTATGGGGCAGCTTATACTCTAGTTGTTACATAAAGACTGAGGACTCAGGACTTCCAGTCTGACTCTGGCTGTGCCAGTTGCCCTTCCCACAGCTTCCCCAGATCTGGCAATATGTATGTCTCCTCTCCTCAAAGGCAGGTTGTACATACAAAAGTAGGTCATACATGCATACACATCTCTGTGGTCCCTCCTGAATGTCAGGAAACTCAGTAATTTCCATTTGCTCTGCAAAGAGTATGCCTGGGATGATAAATCTAAGGTCACAATCCTTTTGCATAACAGGACACCAGTCACCAAGCAAGGGGCATTGAAAAGACTATTTACTCAGCCACAGACAGCTAAAAAGGCTTTGTGTCCTTATGACCAGTGAAAGTATGAAGAATATTTACAGGGTTTATTGTGAATGATACAAAAAAAAAAGAAGCTGCTAAATGGCATTGCAAGTAAATTAATGCAGAGAACAGTTTTGTTTTATAAAATATGTGAAGCCTTAAGAACAACATATAAATTTCCCTTCTGTCCCAGAACAGACATTTTCTGGAAAACTATTACAAAATACACTATTCTGATACTATAATAATTCTACCATTTTCAAGAAATTAATTCATCCACTTATATCTCTAAATACTGACTTTTACTCAGCCTTAATAGTGCCCCTAAATTAACTACCATTAAGCTTTTCAGCTTTGTCATTCTTTTCATGTTACCATGTAAACATAAAACTACCCAGCCCTTTCAGCTGACCTTCAAAAAATGAAGCAGTATCGCAGATAAAGACCTAGAAAATCACAGTTAAAGCTCTTGTTGACTTTAGCAGTGCCAAGGTCTCATCCAGATGTTCTCTAATACAAAGACTGTGAAACTATGAAGGCACTTGTTTATAGGTAGCAAAGTATATGCTGATGACCTCCATCTGAGATGCCAATCCTTGCACAGTGGATTTCAGCCTGTTGGCAATAGATTTGCATTCTGTGGTAGTCTTTTAACCCATATGTATCTGTGGACAGAAGACCAAAATTCTTGATCCCCACTGGAACGGCAGAGACCCATTCTGAATGACAGGTTCAGCAAATGTCAAGAACTGGTGGTGTGAAGCTACAGGATCCTGAGGGCAGTCTTTGTACATCACAGAAGGTGATGTGGAGCTATCTTTTCCACTAATTTTGTATTGCTATTTCCCAGCATGACTGTGGCATATTCAGAATCCACAATGTCATTTAAGAGTCTAAGTCTCCTTAGGTTTCACTCCTGGAAGTCTTGAAACACCTCCAAGCATCGCACAGAGGTTTTTCCCAATTAGTTGCCAGAATTTAGTGCATCAAAGAAATGTTGAAGTTGAGATAATTCACATATTTGAAGGTGTCTGAGTTGATATCTATTCTCACGGGCTGATGCTGATCCTTTAGCAATGCTTCAGGGACTTGAGTGCTCGTTGATGCAGACAGACTTACTTTTCTGACCTATGAAATGTAAAAACACAGACAGTTTTTTATAAAACCAAACAACAAAAAAAAATTGCCAGGTTACCTTTCAAAGTGTTCTGCCCTATCCAGGCACTCTATCTGCAGGATCCCCTGTGCATCCCAGTGTGCCCACTGAAACAAGTCAACAGGGCTCCCAGAGCTCAAGGCTGACTGAGGAATTAAGAGGTTTGGTGCTGAATTCTGGTGATGGGGAAGCTCCTGCAGACTCCAGTGGTCATGGAGGTGTCGTTGCTAATGCAGCAGAGGAGATGAGTTTGCAAAACAGAGCCATTTGGTGACCACAAAAGGAAATCTTTAATATGGACTTTTGATGGAAAAGAAAGAAAAATTGAGTCCTGAACTTCCAAATAATGAACTGAGATAAAAGAGAGCGGACTTCATGGAAGTGACCATTAATCCATTTGCTATACATTTCATTATTTATGACATTAATTACCTTTCTGCTAAATTAAGCTGAATCAGTAGCTCTGTTTAATTCTGCCTACTGTAGTGAAATCCATCCTCATTTTCTCCTACCCTGCAAAGGGAACCACTCTGTGAGGCAAATCTTTGATCTAAAAAAAGTAAGTAAACATAAATACTTTGGTTATGACCATCTCATTTAGAAACTCAGTGCCTTTAGAAATATAACATTGAGTTTTGATCACATTTGATACATGATATATTTGAGGAACAGGATGATATATTCATGCTAGTGGTTTGCATCTATGGAATGACTCAGGCATGTTGATTTTTAGGTAAGCTGACTCTAGAGATATTTTCCTCTTTATTATAGCTCAATTGGTTCTTTTTTGTTTCTTCTTTTTCTTTATTTCTTTTTTTTAACAGAAACCTTGCAGAATTTTTTAACGTCTTAGAACTTTTTTTTTGTTCCAGAATTGCGTATTAGTTAATGGACAAAGTTTAGCAATACTTGCTAAGCTCACTTCAGCCTATTATGCTTTGAAAGTAATAAAACATAAGGTTGTGATATGAATTTAAAAAAAAAAAATCTGAGCAATTGTTTGCAGTCAATGCCAAGATATTTATTCTAAATAAATAAGGAGCCTAATTGATTTATATTTTTAATGCTTTGACTTTAAAAAAAGCCAGCCAAACAAACCACATGAAGCTATTGCTCTAGTTCAGACAAATAGTTTCTAGTTTAGAATGTAAAAATAATCAGTAAAAAGCTAAAAAATAATTTAATTAATGGAGAATAACAGAAAATGTTGGTTCTCCTATGACTGTCTTTGGAAATTATATGTAAAATTAAATATTGCTAGTTTTGAACATTCAGCTGCTTTTGACTAACAACATTGCTCACTCCCACTCACTGGGATGTTTCACACAGTAGTCACTTTGGAGTGTTGTGAGGAGCAAAACTGCCTCAATGGAAAACTGTACAAAACAAACACATTTCAGCACAAATCAAAAAATAGTGATATGGAGGGCTCAAGTAGGGAAGTGATTGCAGTGGTAACTCCATTCCTGGCAAATCAGCTGTGTTCGTGCAGATGATCCTCTTAACAACCACGGAAAGTGGAGGTGCTGTTGGGAAGGGACCTGCCCTCCCCTTCCCATGAATTTCAAGATTTAAAAAACAAAAGGAAGTATTTTCTGGTGATTCTGTGAGCCATAGCTATGAGAAGGCATCCAAGCTGTTTCTTCGGTGGATGTTTCTCACTTCTTAAATTAGGTCCAGTGTCTGTACTGGGACAGTGCCTGAGCATTTTGGCATCTTCAAAGCACAGAGGATCATAAGGACACGCTGAGGGAGAAGATGCCAACAGCCAAGTGAAATCCATGTGCCACAGATTTATTTCCATGCTAATACTGGTTCAAATGTTTGCATCAGACTTCAGCCTCCCACTCCTGCTCCCCATCACTTTCTCAGCTGTGCCCCCCCAGCTGTTTTTAGAGCCACATGTAAAATTATATCAGACAATTGATTAACAACAAAAGCAAGCCTACTTGAAGAGGGAAGGTTTTGTTTTCCACCTAGAGCAGTTCCCTGGTAGAACTCATTGCTCAGCCCCACAAACAGTGGTGGCAGTTTGTCACCAGGATATGTCAGGGAAGAAGAGCCTGAAGCTGACATTATGGCTGAGGAATGGGAAGAAGGAATCAAACACTGTGCTTGATATACACATTTCTCAGACTGCACTGAGACTCTCCTGGCTGAAAGCAAGTCTGCTTTACTTTGGTTCATTGAAAGTCTAGTGAACATCTGTGTACCGCAGCCTGCTGTGGTTTAATGAAGTATTTTACACACTTACCTCCAGTTAATGCAGATTAATTTCCTGAGGATGTATCTGTACATGAAGTTATTTTGCAAAGGGAACCCCTGAGCACTCCTGTGTGTACAGTACTGCTCCCAAAGCCCTGCAGCAGGGCAAGGCTGCTCCCAGCCTCTCCCCCAGCCCCAGGGTGTCCATTCTTCTCCTACATGGCACCCTTGGGTGCAGGAGTTAGGAGGGCAATCCCAGAGGATTGCTGGGGATTGGGATTTGTACCCTCTCCACCCAGTTTGTTTTCCCTCTGGCACCCCATCAGGGGATAGACTGCTTGGCAGAGACAAAAGGCAAGTTTCTGGCCCAGGGACAACTTGGCCCACTCCAATTTATCGTGGAGGAAATTACTTTGTTGTAACTTTGTCAGTACCAAATGAATTCACCACAATTAGTGCATTCAGTGTGAATCCCAGTGGAAGCAATAATGATTTTCAGTTTATTCAAAAAGGTTGCTATTTTCCCTGACAAAAAAATATGACCTAAAAATATCTGATGTATTTCTCATTACTTTAGTGACTGTAATGATATGTTTGGAAGAAACACCAATTTTCCTGTCTACTGCTTTTGACACAACAACAATTAGTCATAAGCAAAGAAAAAAGACTTACATTAGTTAAGAAGTGGTAAGAAATACACTTCTGTTTCTGTGTTCATAGCCATTAGATTATTATTTGGTTACATTAGTTTAACTTGATTTGTAGAATCAGGGATTAGAAAACACACCCATAAAAATTCAAACCTGTTGATTGTAAAGAGGCAAAAGAATTGTATCTCATCAGTATAGTCCTTCCAGAGGAAAAAGACACTTTGGTAACAGCCAGGTAGCACATCATGTAGCAAAAATAACAGTGACCAGGAGACGAAGCTAGGCTTAGGATAATTTTTATCTAATTGCAGAGAGAGGACATAATCACATCATGCTGTCTCTGTGCCTTGTCACTAAATTTGGCTGCCATATCTCTAGTTATTCAAGTAAATCTATTGAAAAATATGTTTGTAAATATTCTCCTTAACCATTTACTTTATCAATCTTTGTTGGTGTGCTTGTTGATCACTTCTTATATTCATCTATTTGATGAATACTGTGTAAAACTGTTATGAAAATGGTCACTATTAATATTTCAGAAACTTAAAACCCCTTCACTATGACAACTTTACTGCATCAATTTTGGCCTTTACTTTCCCCTTCTTTACTCTTCCCAAGTCCTTTCTCCTCCAGACACTGCATTTCCAACTATTCTCTTCTCATATGTTATCTTAACCTTGCTTTCCAGTGTTGAACCTTGCTTTCCAGTGTTGCAGTATTTTCCATGGGTCCATCTTCATGAATAATGCATGGAAGAAGAACCTACAGCTTCTCTGTCAGTCCTTAACCAGAGGGTAAGTTCATTCTCCCAGCACTGACAGGTGAGCCTTTGGCACACATCACCCTTGTCATACAGACTGGTTCTCTCACACTGAGCTGCATCTTTCTCAGCTTTTCCTAGCGCCATGTGCTCATGATGTAATTAGGAACTTACTGCCTGTTAAACATAAATCTAATGTGGCTTGGAAGACTAAATTGTCAAGGCTGCCATCTATGCTCTTAACCCAAGCAGGGTGGTGGCTGAGGTCTGGGGCTTTGTGAAGGTCCAAGGTGAAGGTTTCTTTGCTTCACTGGGACTTGGAGCCTTCTCATGTAAGGATGGGACATGGGTTAGGCTACAGATGCTGTCTCTTTCTCTCTCTCTGTTAAAACAAAATCCCAAGTCTGGTTGCTCTCAAGCAGGATATTAATCCAAGTATGAGCTAAAGCTAAATGGTTAAGAAGACACAGTGTTTTGGGCCCAGCACAGGCAGCTCTGATGAGAACTAAGGTTTTGCTGCTATAAAAGTCAAAAGGAAATTTGCCTCTTTCTCAATGCAAAACCAGGTTCTACCACAGCATGAGGCTATTTCTCCATTTGTTTCCTTTGCTTTCAAAGTTAGATAATTTCCCTCCTCCACTTCTTAATTTCTTGCTATTTCTGGTAGACTGGAAAATCTCATTTTGGTGATTTTTATATTGTGAACACAGAAGAAATTGTTTTTGTTTCATTACTGCTCACCCTGCAAAAATTTCTGGTTTCTGCTATACTCTTTGCCTTCCAATTTCCAATTACACAAAAAGATACTCTACTAAAATGTAGAATAACTTGCACTACTTGCACTTTTCTAAGCCTTACTGCTTATAGGAGTGATTTAAACATCACCTACTGCATCATCTAAACAACTCGGTTTTATTATTTTCTACAGATAATAGGGATCATCTGTTATTAATGAAGCTTAATTTATTCACCTCATTTTCCTTGCTGAGTTCCCTCAGCAAGAGACCCCAAACAACAAGAAAATGAGCATGGAAAGGTTTTTTAATGGACAGCCCAAGTTCTCCAAAATAGAGGCTATGCAAATGCTGCCGTGGTAAGGTAAGTCCCCTTTGAGGCTTCTTGTTTACCAAAGTCCCTTGGAGAGTGTCTTGCCTCTGATGCATGGAGTCCAGCGAGTCCCACCAGAGCTAATGTCCAGCAGTGCTGCAGCTTCACCCACTGACTCTCTTCCTCTGACCTTTCTGAGAAGGTCCTGGGGCAGAGTCTATGTTTTAAATAGCACCAAAGTTAGGAAAACTCGCTAAAATGAGTTTTTCACTGCACATCTCTGTATTATGGTTTGAAATACTTTATGAAGTGTCACACACAGTTACTATTGAAGAGCTGAGTTGTTCAAAACTCATTTTGTTTTAGTCACAGAATTGCTAGCGTCTCATATGGAGCAGATACATATGACTACAGCTCAAGAAGTGAATGCATATGAAAGTTTCCAGGTCTCCTGAGCCCCTCCCTCAGCTTGCGAAGTTCTTTGAAGTTAAAACAAAAACAAGCGTCTAATTATCTCATGAAAACCCTGTGAACAAGAAGTCTTACCATCAGAAAGACATTTTCACCCATCATCTGTTCTATGCAGGTATTCCCATGCAAAATCTTTACGTGCACACTTTCTAAGGCATCTTCCTTCTGTGTGACTTCTGAAAGTCTTCAGGTACCAGTGAGCCCAGGACAATATGATTTCTCTCTTTGAGTTCCTTGTTTTTAATGTGATCCCTACTTAAAAGTTGAGCTGTTGGAATATTCTGTAATAACAATAAGAATCATGAAATATTTGCTTTAAGAAAAGCAGTGAGACAATCTGACATTTAATTAGTTCATTGACAGTTAACTATTTCACACAATGAAGTGACACACATGGCCCCAAATCCGGATTGTACATTGAGAGAGCCAAACAATGTGTTTGAAGGTGAGCTCTCTGCTGGCACTAACTTATTTAACAAACAGTTTGCAAATCATTTATCAGGTACTAAAGAATTTCCAGGTGCTCAGAGAAACATCCAGTCAAAGGCAGAAGAGTGATTTCTGTATCCCTGTGGGTAAACAAGTGATCTCACATCATAAGCTGCCACTGCTGCAGAAATTACTGTTAATTTTCACTAATTTGGAAAATCAGGTCACCCTCAGTGATCAGTGCATCCAGGGTCACCAGCCATGCTCGAGAAACCCACCAGGCTTCACAAGGCAGTAGTAAAATGAGCTGCCTTCCTGAAGGACTGAGGTGGCTTGGTGGAGGAGGTAAATCTGTACCATTCTCTCATTTGTCAGAGCATATTAGGTTATTTCTGAAGTTTTACTCTAGCTACACCCTCTCCTGATCCTGTGGGCAGCACAACAGACCCCAGGGGCACAGATGGTGAGCGACAGGAGATGAAGTGGTACATGGCTGCCTGTGCCACTCCCTGCTGCTGCAGAGCAGAGCTGGCCATATCTTAGCTGTAAATGAGGAAACTTGATGTTGCCATAAATTATGTTGCCAACCTTGGGGGCTGTTCCAGCAATGCTAAGGGCTGCCACCTTGGAGTGAATGCCAAAATACCAGCCCCCAGGCTGTGGGGGCAGATGCAGTAGCTGTGTGACCCCTGTGGGCTTCCTGGTGCTGGAGATATCTTCAGAGAGGCAGATGAACCATGTTAAGGGCTGATTTGCATGTCAGTCACTCATACCACTACTTCAGAACTAATGATCTAGTTCTTAGCATCTTTGAAAATATCAGTTGCTACTGAAAATAATAAACAGAAGTTTATGCATCCCAAGCAGCTAATGCCCATAAAGAGATCACATAGCATGAAAGGGATTGCCAAGGAAAGGATGCACCCATTTGAAGCTTTTGGCAACAGCCAGACTCCAGACTGATTTGCTTAAAATTAGCCCTGAGGGCGGTGGAGAGCATCTCCATACATCCCATGTCACATGTCAAAGTTTTATTGCCTAAAATGGAAATGCTTCATAAATCACAAGGCAGTGCAAGAGCATGCCAAGCAGAGGACTGCTAACTGCATATTAGAAAAAATAACCTTTTTAACAAGCAAGTTTACTGGGGCTACTCTAACAAGGGGAAAAAAGAAATTCTTTGTACTGTCCTTGGAACTATTTGCCTTCACATGTGCTGCCCTCAGAAACCTCTGGGTTTCCTTCACAGTGTAATATTTCATTCTCCTTAGCAGCTGGAAGGTCGGTGTTTGATTTGTTAATGCACAAGGTGCAGAATCAGTGACAGCTGCATCTGTGCCTGACCAAGGGCCATGGCATAAGTGGGCATATACTATATAAGGCATGTTTCACTTGCTAAGGCAACAGCATTTTTATTGTACTTCAAGCCTTTCATTATTGAGCCTCAAAATAACTATATTTGTTGGGTTTGGTGTACCAAGGATGTGTTGAGGATCATGTCATATGCAGGTCAGATGTCTCTCTAAGGCAATATGGATGAAAAGCAATAGATTGTCCACTCTGTGTGTGTATGCCTACATGTGCCTATATATCATGCATAATATTATAAAACCTGGTTTTTGCAGATAGAGGTGTTGACTCTGAGTGCTTGTGCTTCTACATGGGAGGAGAACTGATGTGAGTAACTTACATGTCAAAAGAGAGGCATGTGCATGCTTGTAAACTTGAAATACAGAATTATCATCTACATACACACACACACACACACACACACTCAGACAGGACTAAAAGCCTGCAGACAATTTGGGATTGACAGCATGCCAGACTCTCCAGAGAGCTGGTTTGGTAGAGGGTTTGTTTTTTTAAAACTTGTAAAACAAGAATTCCCAGAAGGCAGCCAGTCTGCAGGCAATTAGGAGGAGCCTGCAGCACCTCTGCTGGGGCACTCCACTTGTACTGAGGCCGTTAGTAGCTGAGTGGCTGTGGATGGTGTCACACATGCTGCTGCACAAGGGACAGGAGGAACACACCAAACTGCTGCCTGAGCTTCTTCTGCATTGCCCACTCAAGGCTTTTCAGTACCATTTTTGTGTGCAGACCAGCCAAGGCCTGCACACCTCCATGCTGTCCCTGGGAGGAGCATGTTGTTACGCTTGGGGAAAAAGAAATCTCTGTCTTCCAGCAGCCTTTAAAATTTTCCGCCAGTCATTAAGACCCAATAAAACTGTTAGCACCTCCTCAGATATCCTATTTTCTCATGCCATCATTCAGGTGTGCTCTATGGGCTTCTCTGTTTAGTACATGCAGGATACATTTTAAAAGCCTCCTGAATTATTTTGGGCAGAGCAAAAGGAAGCAAATTCCTGGCTTCGGAGGGAGGTCAATGTGGCAACACCTCCACAAATGCATATCCTGGATCTCAGCCCAATTCTCTGTCCTTCCCAGTCTCCTTTCCACTTAGGTGTGATTTCCAGGCAGGCAGTTGGAGCATGGGAGGCAAGGGACTGGCTGGAGCTGCTGTCCAGAGGCAGGGAGATACCTGGGGTGCCTGAGGTGCACCCAGTGCTGAGTGCTTGCCTTGAGGCTGGAGGGCATCCCTGGGTCTCCTGACCTGCTTGGTGCAGAGTTTGGATACAACTGGAGAAGTAACATGGAGAGACAGAGATGACTTAGAAACATGAGCAAATGATGCTAGAGAAAGTGCAGCACCCACAGAGAGGAGATCTCTATGAACACTGTTTGTAGGAGGCAAAGGAAGCTCCTGCAGAAGCCATCTCATTGGATTTATCAGATTGCCTGATATCCCTTGCTTGTATCCTTAGGGTCTGTTTCATTTTTTTCAAATTCTTGACTTTTTTTGAGCTTTATTGCTCCAAAGGGATAAAAACTAGAGAGCTAACATTTTACAAAACTTATTCCAGCGTTATTCCAGTACAAGAGCTTTCTCCTTTCCTTCCCTGGCACTGCAAAGACCTGCATAAATTTAATTACATCTATTTATTTTGCATTAGCATATCCCTTCTCCCTTTGTCAAATCAGTGTGCATTGGATTCTCAATTTAGGATTTCTTTTATTTCAGAAAGTAGCACAGAGAGGTTCATACTTGCAGGGGAAAAAGGGCTTTAAAACAATCTTAGGAAAAAAAGATTTTCTCACACAAACACATTTTTGCAGATAACTTTCTCTTTGGGGAATTTTTCTGACTTTTATCACTTGAAAATTTAATATTTTCATTAGCAAGTACAGATTTGGGTAGGTTTCATTAAAAAAGGAGGGGGGCAATATATATTTTTTATTCCTGTTCCCCAAACCTGTTGAAAACAATTGACATAATAAGCTAGTTAGACACTCAGTTTGCATCAATCCCAATAGAAATAAGGTATCTAAGAGGTAGACATCTAAATAGCTTAACTAATTGCCTCCTGACAAAGAGACTTTATGGAACAAGCCATTCAGCCCACACAATTTTCTTCCTTGCCTTCAGAGAACACCATTACAGCTGTCAAAGGGCTCCTAGACCTGGTATAAGCTAAAGATTAATTGAGGATAAAGGGATTGCTAACTATCTTGACTTTTGTGGATAGATCTGATGTGAATCTCTGCTTTCCACAAGCTTTTTTTGTACAGAATTAATCAGCCTAAAGATGGAACAGCAGATGCAATATTGGAACTTTGCACAGCTGTAGCTGTAACGATGGGTGCTTTCTTCTCTTTCCTTGCTGACAGAATAACACTGGCATGTTAGACCTGCTACGAATGGCAGCACATCTTCTGGGTGGGTGTAAATGACCCCTCTTTAATGAGGCTGCCATGCCTCATCAGATAGCCCAAGATGCCATTAGTTAATACAGTGTTTATCTTTTTTGAGAGATGAAAGCAGGAGCAGGCACTGTCTCCCTGGAGACTGCAGGTGTCCTCATCGAAGACAGGTACCAGGGAATGGAGAGAGCAATATCTGGAGGTACCCCAAAGCTCCACTGCATTAAACTTCTGCACCATCATCTCCAGGGGAGAAGGAGCTGAGAGCTGGAAGGGATCACAGTCTGGGGCTGCCAGAGGCTGCTGGGAAAACACAGACTGGACTGAGATCCCTGTTCTGCTGTGGATGTTTGGTTTTGTGCCAGGTAGTCTCAGTCCTTGTAGCAAGGCTGGGCTCATGCCTAAGACTTGGAACATTGTGCTACAGCGGCAAAACCAAAATCCCTGCAAAATCCTTGCTCATACCTGCACTGAGTCCAGGTATGAGCAGGAAGTCCAGGCTGGGCATTGGACAAGAGAAACAGCAAGCACACTAGAGCAGTGGACAGGTCAAGGGCATGGTCAGACATTAGAGGCAGAGAAGACAAGAAGCTCACGCTGGAGCAAGTCAAGGGCAGAAACAGAAACCAGGGTAAAGTAGGAAGAGACATAGCTTCAGGTTTTGCCAGAAAGAGCTGCAGCAATGATATCTTCCAGTGTCTGGATGGGGACAAACCTAGGGCCACAGGTGAAGTTTAACTGTGCTGTCAGATCAGCCAGGAAAAACAGGGACACTGGCAGCCACTGGAGACAGGCACTGAGTGGAGCTGACCCTGCTGGGAAAAATGAAAAGATAACACCATCCTGCTGAAGGGATATTTAAAAATACGAGTCTGAAAACCATAGCTAAATAAAATGTTGTTTTAGTTAATTATATAATAAGAACCTTATTCTCAGAGACAAGCAGAGCCTTGTTTAAATTAGCATGTTGCCTGATAATTAAGAGATTTGCCAAGTAACAACAATACAACTATCCAAAAACTACATTGTAAAAATAACTTTGTGAAAAAGTTTTGACTGTCTGGTAAGGTCATTAATTAATTATATCACAAATATTCTGTTAAACTAGTGGCAGTGTAAACCACATAGCAAGACATAGCAACTGCAGGTGAGCAGAGAATTCATGTGATATGAAGGGAGGGCATATTACATGCAGACTATGAAAACACATTGACATAATAACCAGTGTGCACCTCATGTACTTTCAGTAATCTTAAACTGTTGTGTATATGATATGGCTAGAATTGCTATTTACTCCAATGGTTTCAAATGAAAGGCATCACACAGATAAATCCTGTGTGGATATGGAATGGAGAAATTAACTTTCAGCAAATCTGGTTCTATGACCACAGTGTTTCCTCTGGCTTCCCATCCTGGAATATATTAACACTTCTTTTCAATCTGTGATGCCATGGGCATGACAGGCCTCAAAGGCCATTCCAGGATTGATTTTCTCTCCTCTTTGGCTTATTTCTGCACCTCTTTTTGGAAGACTGAGGGTCCCCATGGTGCTGTCTGAGAACACATCAGCTGTTCTTTCTGTGTGATGCACATTTGTTTAAATCCTGCCCTGATGCCTGCTCAGATGACCTCTTCCAGCATTGTCCACCACAAGCTTCCTATGGGAGTCTTTCTGTTCCTTTCAATTTTACTGTCCTTTCATGTAAGCATGATTCTGTTCCTTAATTAAAAATTATAGTCAAGAGGACTGATTGATTTGTGCTATACCCATCATAATCAATCAAGTTCTTGCTACATTGTCTTTCTCCCCAAGATAACCATTCCCTGGTTTTGTATCCTCTTTGTTAAATGTGAGTCTCACCAAATCTCTAATCTCTTGAATCTTTTCTAAGTTATATTTTTCTTGAAATTAGAAACAGTACTGAAGCATTCCAGACACTTTATATATGTACACATGTATATTCTGTTTGTACTACTCAATGCAGAAGTTTCTATCACTATTTAATGAGCCTTTATGAGCATTTAATCAGCATTAATGTGTGATGTTCACTGCTGCTGTACACTTCATTGATATCCAAAAATGCTTACAATGTTTTCCACAGACCCAGCCCAGAAACCAACATATGAATATACAACTTTTTTTTCTAATATTCACACCTCTTATATTTAATTAGATACAAACCTGACTTCAGTTACATACATATTACCTAATATAAAAATCTATTTAAATTCTTTTAATGAGTTTCTTAAAATTTGCCCTGATTTTTACTAATCAAATTACTTAGAATCGAAGTTCCTCAGTTCATATAACAGGCACAGCAGGAGGGTGTGAATCTAAGATTTGCTCAGCATGGGACCCTAAGTTATTATCTGTGTGGTCACAAAGGCCTACGTGCAGCCATATTTCCAATTCTCTAATGCTGATGCACATCAGTGTTTTAAATGGGAGGATATGTGTGAGAAGGAAAATCTTGCACTTTCAGGGAAAATATGCTGTCCTCTCTGCTGTGTAAACTGTCCTCTCTGCTGTTTATTTCTTTTGTGCTTTTTATGTGTGACATTTATGCCAAGTCTTTCAGAATTATCTTCTTTTGAGGAATATGGTCTTGGTGGATTTTACTGCACACTTGTGGCGTGGGTTATAGGGTTTGAATGTATGCACACAGGAAGCTAATATTAAAAAATTAATTACTTTGTTCTGGAAAGAGTTCTGCACCTCAGGGTTGTTCAGTAGGATGGATGAAGAGGATTCATTTCAGAAGACAGATATAATCCTAGTCTTTCAATACCATTCCTACAGACACATCTCTCAAACACACATTTGCCAAATGAACTTCCTTGTGTAAACACCAACTTCATCATACTAATTACATTGAAAAATTCATATGCACTCACTCAATATTTGCAAATTATCTCCTTGCAGAAAAGTCCTTTTTTTTTCTTTCTGAACTGCACACACACGCTTTGTGGCCCATAAGAAAGTGTACACTAAAAAGAAATTTAAATACCAGCTGGCCCAAGCTTATATACATTTGAAGAGAGCTGCAGTTTACTCAGCTGAATTCATTTCCCAACAGTATATTTAAGGGTAGAATGCAATTTCAAGGTCTAACAGCTGATAAAGTTAATGTGCACATGGGAGAAACAAAAGGTGCTGATTCCAGTGCAGATCCAGTCACATATATTCCTGTGCTGAAATGATTCTCCTCAAAACCATCAGATGCTCAGCCACATTCCCCAGGGAGCACCAGGGAGCCAGGAGGTGCAGTGGGGTGTGGGGAGGAAACAAGTGGGTGAAGGCACTGGCAGCCAGTGACTGGAGAACAGGGGGGCAAATGGGAGAAGAGGGTTTTTGAACAGGGGGTCAGAGCACAAAAAACACCCTTTTGTACACAGCTGGAAGGAGAAAGGAGACAAAAAGCAGGAGGAGGGGGATGTGAAAAGACAGGGATTAACTGCTGTATATAGCCTGTTCCTACAGTGAGGACAACCCCCAGATGACACATAGTTGACTTGACTCAGCCTGAAAAGCCATCATCACTTGATGGCCTCGCTGCACTAAAACTGTCCTCCCTTCCAAGGGGACCAGCTGGCTCTTCATTGCCAAAACCTGCCTGAAGATCAGTTTGAAAATGAAGGTCTGCTCTTTTTTTGTACTTTTGTTTCATAAGAACTCCTGTTCTCACTTGTGATTAAAGCTGGGAGCTGAGCAGATGTCAAGACAAAAGAAAGGCTCTATTAAAAGTGTTCTCTTCAATAGAGCTGGAAAAGTGTGTTTCAGGCAGTTCTAGCCCAAGCAATCCTCATTTTGCTAAGCTGAACTGTGTGAGCTTTCAGACACAATGGCCAAAGCAAATCTCTTCTCTTGGTGTATTTATCAAGAATGGGAATTTAGTTCATAAAGAGTGCTTCAATTTGGCCTTAGGAGAGAACATAAGACCAGCACTGAAACATCAGGGAAAGCTGCACTTCAGTTTTGAAGAAGCCCTAAATGTGAAGGGCTAAACCCATGCTGGGACGTTGGGACAGATGCTACAGGAGATCCAGGTGCCTGAAGGGGAAGGTGGCACCTTAACTCCAATCCCTGATCTTCTTAGCTGAACTCCACAGCACCTTGTTTGCTACCAGAAAGCTCTCCTGCTCTCACCATTTACCCCATTGAAGCTTTTTCCCCTGTGGGAAAAAAAAATTTGGATGCTTATGCCCAACAGCACAGCCCATGCACAAAAATGGCACTGTCTGGATGCCTTCTCCAGCTCAGCATTCCCAGTGATCCCAGCACAAATCCCAGTCCCTCCTGCAGCCTGCTGCCCACAGTGCCTGAGGGAAGCTGGTAGAGAGGCACATGCTCAGTCTCTTTTGGGAGCATGACCAGAGCACTGTCATGAGAGAAGATGCCTCCCCAGAAAGGCAGGGGCACAGCCATCCCTGTGTGCAAAGAGGAACCACCCCATGGGGAGGGAGCAGCCACTGCAAAGGCACCACCCCAGAGCCAGCCCAGGCTGCAAATACACGGTGCTGAGCCTGCAACAGCCTCAGCCAGGGAGCTGGGATGGGAGTGTGTGCTGTGCTGCACATCCTCTGCATGCCTGTCGGCAGGACAAAGTCTCTAGACCTGTAGAGGTTGTGCTGTACATGCTCCAGGCCAGAGTGCCATGGCTGTGCAAAGAGCCTGTCAGAGCTATTAACCATCACATCAAACAAATGAATGTTAATCTCTGCTCAGAGAGGGTTTCAAGTGCTGTTGCACAGGGCTGGAGGTGGCAGAGCTGCTGTTTAACCCGGGCAGAGAGCAGCTGAGGGGTGGGCTGCTGAGCAAAGGGAGCAGCAGATGCAGGTTCAACAGCAGATAAAATAACTGGACCAGCAAATTCACAGCAAAACCCTGCATGTTTTCTGTGCTGAGCCAGCCACAAAACCTTCTGTTAAAGAAACAAATCAGACTTAGGAAAAAAGGAAAAATTAAACCCAGAAAGGCAATGCAACTGATAAAAAAAGAAAATCCAGGGGCTGGAACTGAAAGGTTTGCTGTGTGTTCACCTGAGGGCCTCTTGATGGGCCTGAGAGGCGAGCAGGAGTTCTGTCCATGGGTGCCCTGCACCCAACAGCACAGACGGGGCTGCCCCAAGCCAAATGGCCAGGGTAGGGCTGAGAGAGCCCCTTGGCCCTCTCTGGGGCCCATAGGAAGATGTTGTTTCTAAGCAATTATCTGTCCCACCAGCAGCCAGAGCTTAAGCCTGACTGCTCAGCCTCTCAAAGTGTTCCCCTGCAAATCTGGGCTAGCACAGCCAGGCACCAATAACCTGCAATGTCTGAAAACAGCACCAAAAAGGTGGCCTGAGATCTCCCTCTGAGCAGAGGGATTGGGGTAGACGTGGTAGGACAGATGAGCTGAAGAAAAACTGGCAAAGATACATTTTGCACAGAAGGTTGTACAAAACAAGGATTTAAAACCAGTTCTCCCTCCCTGCAGAAGCATTTGTCATTCATATAAAAAAGATTGTGATTAAAATCACATTCATAAATGGGAAAGCAGACAACTTGCTAATCCTCACTCCAAAGGGGAGGGAAAGCAATTTTGAAGGGGGGAAAAAGGGAAATAAGTAAGTTATAAAACAAGATAGTGGCAGCTGGTGGCAGCTTAGGACAGTCTGGCAGTTCATCCACTCAAAATCCTCCTGTGTAATGGAGATGTCTGCCTGGGCACCCTGGCCTTGAAGCTGCACTCAGAGCCACAGGCAGGGTGACAGCACAGAGATCTTTGTTGCCTGCCTGCCCTCATGTGCCATGGTTCTGTCTGCTGCAGAGGTGATGCCCTCTGCATTGGGCACCATATTGCCTCATTTTTTGAGCTCTCCCTTGCACACCCTGCCTTTTCTTTCATGGGGTTTCTAAGTGCTGGAGCCAGGTACCTAAAGAGGTAAAGCACTTATTCTCTGCTACTGAGATTCACAATTAGGCGCTGTAATACTACAAACAGTCGAACAGTTAGAGGACACCATCTGATTATGCCATAAAAAACATCATTAAAATGTTGGATTTAAAAGAAAAACCCTTAGCTCTGGAAAAACTCATTAAAAAGTCATTATTAGGTAGAACCACCATAGCAGAAGGAGGTGGGTGTTTGGGTAATGGACCTTGCATATGCACAGAAGGACCTCCTGGTGATGCCATTATGATGCCAGATTACAGTGGCTAAATAATTTCAGTGCCAATCTATGGAGACCCCATTGAGTTACAGAAATAAAACAAGATTCTGCTGTGCAGACGTCCCACTACTTATTCCAAAAGTAAGAAAAGGAATAGATATATATTGTTACGATTTTATTCTGCTCCAGAGGTAGTCTCATAAAGTGAACCTCCCACCTTTTTCAGGGTTCCTGTGTGCCAGCTGTCAGAGGGTGCTGTAAATCAGCATGCACTGTCAGTACAGAGCACACACCAGCAGCATGCCCTAGACAGGATGTCTCAGTAAGGGACAATACACCTAAATACACTGAAGCATTTTTAGTCTACCATCAGCAGATGGGCAGGTGCATAGAAAAGAAACATATCATATTTTGCTAATAAAAAATGCTTGCCCCATTAAATACTGACCTGGCTTCACCAGGAAACTGTTTTTGAGTGTTTGGTGTGGCCGCTATCCTGTCCTCATAAGGAGACAGGTACACCTGGTGCACTGCAGTCTGACTGTAGTTTGCTAGAGAGAAAAAAACACACATTTGCTTACACTGGTCACAGTAGCTTCTATCTTTCAGGGATCTGTAGCCAAGGAATGTACTAAAATCTGTTAAATTTTGGTTTTAACCAAAATGTTTGTTGCACACAATGTCACAGTTGTATTTAATGCAAGTAAAGCCTTTTGGCTTCCCAGCTGAACCCCATTCAGCTATGGAGGGTGATGGAAGGAATAGAGGGCCCTGGAGACCTGCAGTTAAAAGGTCAGAATCTGAGCCAGTGTGTGATGCTCCCAGCTGTGACCCTGCTGTCTGCTTTGAAAATGCTCTCATGTAAATGAAATAAAGCATCTTTGATCAAGGTGTGCAAGTGCCTGGCCTCAAAAATTCCCAACACAAAATACTCTTTTTTCCTGCCCTGCGACTGAGGGTGCCCTGCTCCATGAAGAGGTGGCAGCCCTGGCACAGCAGCAGGAAGCCCAGTGTTGCACACTGTGTGCACCTGAAATTGTTTTCTGGACATCTGCTTCCCATTAGCCTGTAACTGACAGTTTACATCTATTTTACAGAAAACATGTAACCATATCATTACGGTAACTGGAAAAGAGCCTACTAAAAAAAATTCACTTTCAGGACAAAAAGACTGAAGCTTCTTTTGTTTACTATTTCCATCCAGCTGCAGTCATCACGAAAAAAAACTGTGCAAAAGCTCAGGCATATTTACAGTTATACTCAGAGAAATTAATGAAGCCATCCTCCAGTTCACAGGGATATTTTCCTACCCATTTTCAAACCTTCTGGCATATTCACAGGAAAGGTCAACATAAACGGGTTGCTCACTCGCCTGTGTTGCAGTGACCCAAATCCTTATGCCCACTGGCAGCCAACTTGCTGCCCTTCTTCAGCAAGAATTTGGGGTAAAGAACTTCCTTTCTGCTGGGCTTGTCTGGGAGAAGCTTCCTCTGGACTTCAGAAGTATTTCATGTGCTCACATCAGCCAAGGTAGGAGCTACCAAACTGCATATAAAGTGCAGGCTGTTGTTCCACTTTTAAACATATTTCTAATATTCCAATAATGGTATAACTAAACATGTAATTAGAGTGGAGCCAAATTTCTCAGAGCATAACATTCCAATTTAGCTTTTACTGTAGCCTGAAATAGCTACATGCAGGGAAAGCACCATTTGAGGAGAAAACCTTTGCTAGGAGCTCTTGCCTGAGAACAGCCCCAACCCAGGTGGCTCAAAGGGAGGGCTGGCCTTTTGCCAGGATTTGTCCTGTTCCTTGGATTAATTCCCAGAGTAACTTCAGGAAACTTCCTGGACCTTCTGCATTAAAGAAACACCTTTTGCTATAAAAGGTTAAGCCTTAAAATACCCACTGGGGAGCAGAACTTGGAAGCAATTGGCATTACAGGCCAGTAATCGTTGGCCCAAGGAGGAAGAGGACTGAATGGCCGTAAGAAGTAACACCTCTCCTTGCATTTCCTAGGGCCCCTTTCTCTTCACTTACAATGGAGGGGCTCATAGTGCTAAGTTAAGAGACATCATTTTGGGTTTCCTCTGAAAATAAAATACAGGCTATTTAGTGAAGTGGTGAGCAAAGGTCACCAATTCAGCCAAGGTCATCAATGTGGACAAGCTGTGCTTGGATTTGCATGGAATCTACTCATCTGCCACATCTGCAGTGAGAAGCTGGTTGTGTGGACCTGACTGCTGCATTCAGGCCAAAAGTACCACTAGCTTAAACTTTTCACCCTCATTTCTTCAGGGAAGAGAGCATGACTGCAGGAAGACTCTTGCTAGGTTTGTTGAGACCACCGTCTATCTGTCAAATGATTCCTCACCAAGGGGTCTAATAACACAAAACCTCAGTTACAGCTTCAGATCCCACTGTAATATTTAGCTGCATTAGCTTTTGCTGCTGTTAAATATTAAGCAAAAAATGGAATAAGTGGGAATTGCCTTCATGCCCTTAGGTGTGCAGGTGTGGAATGAACATGATTAGCACATAAAGGGAACTCTTGATGCAAATGCAGGCCTGTATTTATTTACTGTCATTGTGGAACCTGATATGCCATATGCCATACTTAAAATTGCTAATTTTAAGAATTCAGAAAATCATGCTAGGCATAAAAATATCAGGACACTGTTAGAATTAATTACATTATTGACAAAATTAATTGGTTACATTCTACTTTGAAGGTTTGGTTAATCTCAACCCAGGTTTTTAGTGCTTTTTGTGCTATCAGGAAGAAATCTGGATAGAGTGATATAAACATGGACCACAGAGATAGGGCTGAAAGAGAAGAGATATCAAGGATCATGTAGCCAAACCTTTGCTCCAATGACTGGATCTGTTGCTCCCTAAATCACTTCTGCAGCATGGTTTGGCCAATTCTCAAATATCTCCAGATGTCTTTGCAGAGATGCCATAACTGCAATTTATTCCCATTTGTGACAGAAATGTTAAGTCTGAATGGAGAATGGATGGGATAGTCCAAGAGAAACAGCAGAAGAATGCCAAGGGTTAATAGTACCTTTTTTAGCAGGTCATCAGAATCCCATCTGCAAGAGGTTTCTCCAGACATTGAGACTAAGAACACAGGAAGATACCTAACACAGGGGAGAGTCCATGAGCAGACTAAGAAAAGTCATTTAGAGGTGATCCTCTTAATGCAATCCAAGCTGGTGACCCGGGTGGTGGCTGCAAAGAATGGCTCATGCAGAGACATCCCAGTTATCAGGGAAGAGGAAAAAAGCGGGTGGGACAGTGGGCTAGGTTTGTGTGCTGAGCACCTCCCACCCAGCATCACTCACATACTCACAGCAAGATCTGGGGGCTTGTAGTTTTCATCACAGCAGAAAAAAGAAAGTACATTTCTGTTTATGACAACTTATGGCAAAAAACGTATGGACAACAAATACATCACTTGAAGCCACTGTCCTGTGTCTCCACAATGAGGTCCGTGAGACATCAAGGCAGATATACCTGCTGTCAAATGAAACTCCAGTGACACAAAACAGTTACATTAGTGGCGACTGAATCTCTGGCATATGAATATTCATCATCAGACAATACCCAGGAAATGGGCAGTTTAAGCAAGCTTGATTTATCAAGACAACCATAACCTGAAGACTAATATTTTCTTTATTCTATTATTCACATATTAAGATTATACATGGAATAGGCATGATCTCCACTTCACACATATTCTATGTGTTTGCAAGCAGGGGCTTTTCTAGTGCTCTCAAGCTCCTTTTTTTGCAAAGGCACCTTTTATAGTTCAGGGTAATTTCATTAACCTGATGTAGAAGATGTAACTGTGGTACTGTAAAATATCTTTGCTCCTTAGCATTAGGCATTGATCCAGCACTGAGTGCCAAAATCACAGTGATGGGCACTTAATTTTCTACTGCTGTGAGTAAATCTAGATGTTCAGAAAAATGTTCCTAATTACTGATTGGTTTTGCTGCATTTATGGGTTTTGTACCTCTGCTGAAAATTAAAGTCCTGCCTCTCAAATACAGGCAACTCCATTGTCACCAATATCAGGCTTGATGTCTGCAAGTTTACAAACTAAGATAACAACAGACTGGAGCATAATACCTTGCTACCTCATTTACCATCTCTTGGTTCCTTTAGGCCACAAGCGTCTGTGTTATTAGTCCAACAGTATTATGGGTTTACGCAGTCCTTTATGAGCTGCTAATTACTTGACTGTGCTGAGCTGTTGCAGTCTGTGGTATTTTGTGTAACACTGCCTGCCAGTGCACTGCTCTGAGCTTTGCAGCACAGCCCAGCACCCAGCCCCAGTTTAGTAAATCTATTTGACCAGGTGGCTGCAGCACAAGGTCATCCCTGGATGCATTCTTTCCTGGATGCATTCTTTCCAGAGGCATCTATCATGCCCCAGCCCTCACAGCCTTCCTTGCAAGCCCCAAGCAGTCAGAGTAGAGAGCTGGGAACTTGCTCTGCCCAGCGTGGGGGATCAGCACAGAGACTGTGGTGCTTCCAGAGTGTGTTGTGGGTCCTGCACACATAGGCCATGCAGGTGGTACACCTGGTTTGCTCAACAGCAGGAGGGCTGCTGGATCCATCAGGAGGACACACATGCTGATCTGCAGCTGGGCCAGGGCAAGGAGATAGCCAGGGTGGGCAGGATGTGTCCTGGAGAAGAAGGGATCCCTGGGAAAGGTGGGTGGGAGATGCCACAGCACTTGAGTGAGGGTGTCCAACCTGTCAGCGTGCACTTGCCCAGCCCTGCATTGCTTGGTGAGGTAGTTCTGTTTGACAGGTGGCATCAATAGTGGTAACAGCCCAAGGCTATTTCTTCCATACACAGTGCTGATCACTCCAATGCCTTACACACAAGTGCCCAACATGCCGAACTCAGCACTGCTGCCATGACTGCCAATACCTTACCTTTACACCGAGAGGGCAGTGAAGAGCCGAACCCCGCAGTGGTATAAAAGCTGCATGGAAAGTTAAGGTTTTTGAGCAGTGTTTTCTTTAACCACAGAGACTACCAATAAATGTTACTAGTACGTGCTAATGTTACTACCTCTTTCTGGGAAGTGGAAGGCAGAGGTATGTTATACACACCAAACTCAAGATTGCCGCTGTGACCCAGAGGCAGGGATAACACCAAGAAGCTTTGTGCCTCCAAGCAAAGCCAAATCAGGGAGACCATCCCTAGGGCAGGTATTGGAATAAATTTAGTGGCAGCCTTTTCACTTCTTGGAAGCTTGCATAAAACCCATGGCTCTTCAGGTGATAGTTTTCAATTCTATCCTGAGCCGTCTTTCTGATGGGGCTCAGCATGGAGAAATAAAGCTTGGCATGGCTCCAGCATCAGCAGACACCTGAAAACTGTCTGGTGTGGCTTTCAGCAGGGGTGAAACTCCAGACTAAGGGAGAGTAACAGGAAGTCACTCCTGCAATTCACAGAGTTGGGACCTCCCTGTGAACTGGAAAAAGAAAATTCTAACAGCCTGGTAAAATTGTTATGTTTGCTGTTTCTCACCTCCAGCTTGGATACATCAGAGGTTGTACTAGACTGTACCGAAGCAGCATGCTGTTGCAAAAAATGCATGAAACCAGCACCAAATATTTCACTCAAAAGCCATGTTGTGGTTTGTCAGCTGCTAACCAAGCATCACCCAGCCCTCATTCAATCCCCTCCAGTGCAATGAGGGAGCAAAGAGTAAAAGTGAGAAAGCTCGTTGGTTGAGACAAGGGAGTTTAACAGGATGGAAAAGGAAGATAGTAATTGTAATAAAAATAAAATTATTTGAGTATATAAAACAATTGCTCATCACCTGCCAACTGATGCCCAGCCAGTCCCCATGCAGTAGCCCCTGGCCAGCTTTACCTCCAGTTTATATACTAAGCATGACATCTCATGGTCTGGAGTACCCCTTTGGCCCATCTGCCTCAGCTGTCCTAGCTGTGTCTCCTCCCACTTTCTTGTGCCTCTCCAGCCTTCTCACGGGCAGGGTGTGAGAAGCTGAAAAGTCCTTGGTGTAGTATAAGTACCGCTTGGCAACAAATAGAAACATCAGTGTGTAATCAACATTATTCTCATATCCTAAACACAGCACTGTACCACTTACTAGAAGGAAAATTAACTCTATCCCATCCAAAACCACATCAGGCAGCTGTTGATAGTATTCTCCTGGAGACAGACAGCTGTTTTCTCATTATTTAAATAGAACCCAAACCCTGTAAGAGAAGCTACAAATAACTGTCTCCTTATGTGTCTACTCAGGAGGCTTCCCAGTTGTTGGCACTAAACCAGCTCTTATTAGACAGCCACGCTATAATTACATCTGGGTCAGAAGGCATAAACTGACAAGTTTTGTTTGGAAACAATAACTGGGAAAAGAAGCAATAACTAAGCAGAGATAATAATTTGGGATCCATTTTGCACTCTTGAAAATGCTTTTCATAGATTCTTATTACCATAGGAATTAATATAAAATACACATCCTGAATGGAATGCAAAAGAAACTGTTCTAAGAAAATAAGCATAGCCCGAAAAAAATATAATGAGTTCTGAATTCTCAGCTGAACACACTGGAGTGGGAATGTGAAGCAGTAGTCTGAGGGTTGTTGTAACATCTGGGGAGTTTAGCTAGTCTGGTAGGAAAGAAAAAGTTCCCATTTTCAGATCTTTGGGAGATAAAACACCAATTTGGTCATCCATTTTTTATTGCATTCAATGCTATTTCTGAACTCTTGCTAATTACATTGGCTAAGTTATCATACCTTTCAAGTAGCCCATTGTGAAATGCAGTGAGGTGTTTAAGCACTGGTTATCATACACTAGACTACAAGATACTTGAGGAAGGCAGTTTTTCTTCCACACCTTTGTAACTTCTGGCCTAGGAGCAAAGTGGAGAAGTTCTTCAACTCCAGGATGAGGAGACAACACTTACAGAAAACTCTGAGCTCTACCATTTCTGAGACAGGTTATCTTCAGATGTGTTTTGAGAAAGTTCCCTTCCTAGAGAGGATTTGCAATGCCAGGCACAAGGTCCTCTCCCTGCTTTGTTAGGGAGGTAGACAAGACATCAGCAGATCAAGAGGGAGGTGGTTGGTCTGTCTCCTTTTGCTGTGGATGTAAAGTAATGCAGTACAGGCTGTGCCTGTGAGCTGAAGAGAGGGGTAGCAGCTGCTCAGCTGTGTCGGTCCCTTGCCTGGAAATAGGTCAAGCACACAGGCAGTCACTTGGGATCAGACAGCAAAGAGCAGAGGAGATTCTTCTCTCTCGTGCTTTCATAAACCTGAGGATCAGACTCAGCTTGGGGAGAGGCTGTCTGGGGAAAGAATAATGGGAGAGAGAACTGAGAGGATCAGAGATGAACTTTTCTAGGAATGGGGGAAAGCCACAGATGTATAAAACGTGGAAGGTCATGAAAAAGAAAGGAGAAAGTAGAAAAAGTCTGGGCATGGGTGGCCCTGGGCGAGTTCAGGGAGAAGGAGCATTTAAGAGCACAAAATTAGTTTTATTCCTAGTACAGTCTATTACCAACATGTAGATTTTCTTGAATGGATTTTAGGTTAAGCAAGGTATATCTAAAACACATTGAGCACATTGCATGAGGTGAGCAAACTCCTCTGATAATCCACTGAGGGTGTAACACCTTTCTAGCATCTGGTTTTGTGCTTCCATCTCCTCATGTGCAGTTCCTTGGTCTGTTCAGTTCTCTTCTGGGAAGGGCAGGGCAGGCAAACCTCACATGAGACTGTGACCACAAAGAGCCACTGGCATCTTTCAGGTGGGCAATGCCTGGTGCAGAGATGAGCTGCTTTAAAAACTGCTGATGTTGTTTGGATAAAATTGCCTATGAAATTAGGTAAAGACATGTATATGTGCATATCTAACAGCCCACGTGGAGGAGATGGGATGTCCTACAAAACCCTTCCCAGGGTAAGAGGACAGTGCTTCAAACCATTTATATTCATATTAAAAAAAATGTTAATTCATCACCTGTATAGTTGGGATTATGAAGCAATTAACAGACAATATTATTTAAGACCAGTAAGATAGGCTTGGCATCCTTCTCCATTTTTAATAGAGGTTCATACATCTCTGTGTTTCTAGCAAAGCTCTCACAGAAAAAAAACACCCAAATGTTCCTCAGATGAGAAGAAAGCTTCTTGTAGTCACCAGTGTGAGGTAATATACTGGTACACTGTAGCCTCTTTCTTCCCAATGTTCCTTTCAAAATACTGATACTACTGTGTTCCTAGAAAATATCAAAAGATCAACACATAAATGCTGCAACAAACAATACTTCTTGTCCCCACACAGTTCTTCTCTCTCCAGGGCTACAGATAATTTAATGGGAGAATTGGTTATTTCAAAATGAACTGTTCATTACGGTATTTTCATTGACAGTTCAGTGAAACTGTCAGCTCTTCTCTCTCTAATTGCTTTTGATCAACAAGAGAAAAACATGCATCCTTAAAAGAAGATTATTTTGATGCAGCTGGAACAGGTCCCCATTTAAAGAGACTGACGTGGAAAAGAACAAGCAAGAGATAATGATGAAAAAAAAGAAAGGAGGAAAAACATTGACACATTTTCCCAAACAATCACTTGTTACTTCAGTATTTCTGCAGTGAAATGCAGTTACTCCATGTCCTTCAGCAGCCTCTGCCACAAGAAGAATTTATTTGGATTAGCTCCTACAAGCACTCAAGAAAAAGCCAGTTCTGGAGTATTTATAGGGGAGCAAGTTGTTAGCTTGTGTTGCATGAGTCAGGTTTCTCACTGGTGCCACTCAATCAAGCTACAGAGATTAACTTGGATATACAGTCTGGTAAAACTTGCCATAGAATACCCATAATTGAATTTAGGCTGCAACACTAGTCATAACATAAGTAGCAGCAGTGTAATCCTAAACTCTAGTGGAAAGTATGATCTATCAACACTCAGGTTTTAACAGATTTCTGTAAAACACCTTGCATCAAAAAAACCCTGGTTGCTCATTGCTTGCCCTCAGTAACTCATTAAGCATTACTATGTCACACAGAAAACTGACTAATGCCATGGTCCCTTAAAAGCTGAACAGAAACTTCTGTTTCGTTTTAGTTCACTTCTTTTTCCCAAATCCTGAAGTATGGAAGAGAGAAAATAAAACCTTGAATTCCAGTTAGATTTGGAATCAGGTTACAAGGAAGGCTTTGCACATTCAGAAAAGACACAGGAAAGCCCCAAACACAGGGCAGCCACCAGCTTGCATTTCCACGGGGCTCTGGGGTGGTCAGGGCCCTGTTCCCCCACAGACTGCTCCCCTGCATGAGGCAGGATGGGGATTCGAGGCCAGGTCTCGCCTCTCCTGCTCATCTGAAACATTCACTGCCCCAACATTGCCAGTCCTTCCTGACTCTGCTGCTGGTGCTTCAGCCCCACTCATAGCAGTGCTCTGCAGGACCCCACCTCAGCCCTGTCCTCCCTCCTGGCTCCAGACACAAGCTGCCTTTCTAGGGCCAGGAGCATCAGGCTTTGTCTCTAGGAAAAGCCCCTGCCAGAGACCTGGAGGGAGATTTCCAAGAGGGAGATGCTGATGAGAGTCCCCATTCAGTTCCTAGCCAGAAAAGTTAGATCTGGTTGATGAGCTCAAGAAAAATGTTGGTTGATGAGCAGCAAGATCAACTGCTGACCACCTCTGGGACAGGTGTCAGCATCCTCTCCAAGAAAGACATGGCTGCACACCAGGCAGGTAACTCATCCTGATGCTCCTTTCTTCTAACAAGGGCTTTGATTTCCAAATATGTAAGCTCAGAATTGATTTGGTTTGTGTTAAAACCTCTGTATAGAGCATACATTCTCTGCTAGCCAAAATGGTCACCCTTGGGATTTCAGCAGAATGTGTGAACACTCAGCTCTTCCAGGAACTGAATCACTCTTATTTGTGTACCTAATCATGGATTTAAAAGCTTAACTTGTAATATGCTCATTTGAAAAATACAGCCAACTCCTCCCTGGTTATACACAGCAGACGTGGAAAAATAGAAATTACAAAAGAATGTCCCTTAGCCTGAAAGAGCTTGCTTTCAAAGCCAAAACAGCATCTCCTGGGAACACATGGAGGATATCTGTGTTTAGATGCAGGAGACAGACTGACCAGATGTGAGACAGGGAGGATGGGAAGAGACCTTGATTTATCATGTCAAATTCAAGCTTCGTGTGAAACTTCAGTCCCAATATAATCCACTATTTCAAATAGCTGGTACTCAGGCACACAAAAGCTTTTGAAGTTGAACTGCAGACTCCAGGATATCAGAGGGAAAGCAAAAGTACCCATCACCTCCATGACAGCCTCTGCCAGCTCCATCTACCCATTTTTGTAAAATGTTCACCTTCTGAAGAAACAGTGCAATTTAGAAAATCACACTGGGCTTCATGTGATCACATTTTCCTCATGACCTTGAAAAGGACAAGATGAAAACCAGGGTTTTCACTTTGCCTTTGCAACTCTGCCTTTTCCCAGCCTGTAATGATCAAACCAGGGGAGGTTTAGATTGGATATCAGCAAAAATCTACTGAAAGGCTTGTCAAACATTGGAATAGGCTGCCCAGGGAAGTGGTTGAGTCACCATCCCTGGAGGGATGTGAAGATGTGTGGATGTGGCACTTGGTGACATGGTTTAGTGGTGAACTTGGCAGTCCTGGGTTTATTGTGGGACATTATGATCTTAAAGGTCTTTTCCACCCTAAATGATTCTGCAAGAGTAATGCGGGCAGGAAGCCACAGAGCCCAATGCTGTATGTAATCCTGCAACAATATCAAACTTTTTTGCTTTCTGACATTTTCTTTCCCCCCTTGCTCTATATTTCCCTAGAAACCTCACAGTCAAGTTTATTCTAATTTTGCCCTTTCTTCTATCAGGTTATTTTTACTCCTGCATTCCTAATGTAGCTTGAAATTAATGCAGCCTTTTTATTTATATATCGGCCTCCTCAATGATGTATGCACAGTTTGAGAAGAGATATAATTACAGGCTTTTGCAGAAGAGCACAACAGGCTGGTGTCATTACATCCCAGGCAAACTTCAGCTTTGTTTGGAATTCATGGCATATGGGATTTTTTTAAAGATGTTTGATCTGAATGTCATTCCCCTAGACCCCATAATAATCTAAATCAGATCAGGATGCAGGCAGTTTCCCTGTACAGCATCAGAAATTGCAGAAAAAGGGGCTGAGAGAACACATCCCTGCTGCCTGATGGACAGGGCAGTCCTTCATCCAAGGATTTTTGAGCCCAAATAAAGAATAAGAAAGTTTTGACTAATACTTTAATTAAAAGCACTCCAGAGAAACACATCTAAAACTAAGCTATGGAGGTACAAAATTAGTGAGAAAAACCTAAGTCCCTTTTGCAATGACACCCTCTTGGATCTGCAGTGTGTTATCAAACTGTGGATAAATAACTTCTTGCCAGAAAAAAATGGTAAACCTTGCATTGTTCTTTGAGAGAAGAGGTTTAGCTGTGACCCACTGGGGTTGGCCGTGGCTGTGTATTTCATACGGTGAGGACTGCAAATGAGGAGGAAACCAAAGGACATTTTACCTGGAGACTCTGATGGGAAGCAGCTGCTAAGCAACAATAACAAGAGGAAAGAAAGAGAAGAAGGATTAAAACTTTCTTGTGTCTTTTTAATGGCTTTTTCTAGAGTATCTTGCTGTGGCCTATGAATAGTAGTTTCAATAGAGTTAATATGCTTTAATTTTTTTTAAATAAAGCTCACCTCACCTTATCAATTCCTTCAAGGTTACTGTGGTTGAGATTAACTCTGGCTGGAAAATGGCTTTCTTATGCTGTGAAACTCCAGAGTTTCTTAATCTCCTGGTCTTTCCACCAAAAAAGAGAAGGTGGATGGGAGTCTACAGAAGGTATCAGAGGTATGTCAGAAGAGCAAAAAAAACCCCCTCAAACGTTCAAAACCTTTTTTATACTAAATAGAGCCTCATGCAGAGATGCAATATATCTTTGCCTTATAGAAGGGACTGGGGTTTAAACAACTGAGGTTTAGCCTTTGGATCTGTAATTTCTATTCTTGGCTAAATTCAATTTCCATTGAAGAATATTTGTTGAATCTCCTCAATTTGTTCATTGTACAAATGGCATATATAATAGGGATGAAGGCAGGAAAAAATGAAACAATTGCTTATGAAAATGAGACTTTTAAATTAAATTTAAACATCATGTTATTTAGTAGTATTTAAATAAGGCAGCACTTTTTGTTTAACATTGTTATGAGATGGTTTTTTCCTTGAATAAATTTTGCGTTCCAGTCCAAGTAACAAACCAGGACTGTTCTGAGCATTCTCAAGGAGCACTCTGGCCAGGGAATATTGCACAACCTTGTGGTCTAAGGACTTTTGTAAGTGTTTAAGTCAGTTGGTAAATTGGGATGGCACTTGTTTTGCCTAGGTGCAGGCTAGATTAGTCTAGTCTAATCATGTAGCCTTCCTCCTCTGGCAAAGGGGAAAAAGAGCATCTCCAAATGGCAGATCATCTCCTTAAGGGTTTCAGATTTGCAGGTTAAATAGCTTTCTGTGGGTGCCTCTGCCTGCTCTGAGCATGGAGCAGGAACTAGAAGAGTACTTTTGACATCTGTACTTACTACTAGATCAATAAAAGTAGAGAGATGAATAAAAATAGAGAGATGACCTCATGCTTTAGCTCAAGCCTTTGGTTTACTAGCTTTGGCATGAACTGTTGCACTAATTACTAGGAACCACTCATATTTCAGGGGAATAAAACCCAACCAAACAACCATGGAAATAGAATATGTGACACTTCAAAAATTACTGTCCCAGGTAAGCAGTTTTTTTTATAAAATGGTAGATCAGAAACCAATTTAAAATTAAAGAGAGGGGGAAAAAATAATCTCTGCAGTCTTTACAATTTCAATCTCGTAAGAAACTGTAATTGGTATGGTTCTGCTTTGAAAGGTACATAAAAATATCTCAAAGGGAAACTTCATTACACTATGACAACAATAAAAACATTTTTTAGTTGACCAGCAGAGCAATTCTAGAGAAATACTTATGAAAGTACTGAGCAGAAAAAAAAAGTGGATGGATTTGCTTACTTTTGCACAAAAACTTCACTGGACAAGTTTGGTTGGAATCAGAGGGAGGCTCAGCTCTGCAGACCTCTCCATTTAGCAGGAGGTAAGACCTGTGTCACAGTCTGTGCACTTCCACATATTCATCAGTCACCTCGGAAAAAACAGAAAAGGTTGGAGATGGACTTTGCTGGATGACACTGAAAGGCACTAGAAACCCCCAGTAACCAAGGGGGGGACACAGTAAAATGTTTGAGACTAAAACCAATAAGTGAGGGACCTGTGATTTTACCCATTCTTCTGATGATGCCAAAGTCAATGCTCCTCACGTCTGAAACAAAATTTAGCCTTTCCACATCACTGCAGAGATTCAAATGATTTCTCCAGTGAATATCAAGAAGAGTCACAGCTTCTTGGCCACAGGCACATGGGGGCTGTATCCCTGCCCCATGGCACTGCCTTGGCAGATCAGTGTTGTGCCCCATGGCCCCTCACAAAAAGCCCCTTTGTTTATCGAGAGCTGAGTGTTGGATTTCACCAGCATCTTGACCCAAAATCTCTCTGACGTGTTTTATTTCTTTTCTCTTGTAAGGCAGGACAAAAAAATCTGCAGTGTTTGCCCCTAGCTAGCTATCAAACAAATGCACAATTACATATTTGAAGTGGAGATGGCGAACATTAAGGCTATTCTAACTATAAAACCACCCTACTCTTTACTGAAACCTGTCATCACAGAAAAAAGCCATATTTCAATGTGATATTTTGTAAAATGGTAATACTGTGATAGCGATACAATAACTGCAAAGGCTGTATAATTGGATGATTGAGGATATGCAGGGCTTTGAAATACATTGGGCTTGTTCCTTTCTGTAAGATTGCTAACACTTTAAGGCTTTCATTTTACATTAATGCATTCATTTTACAAAATCCCCTCTTATGCTAGTACTAGAAGGAAAGTCAGTTGGGCCAATTTGCTCCCTCTGTACTGTTTGTTAATGTACATCCTTCCACATGTCTCTGCATTCATCTCCGCTCTAGCTGAAAAAATCTATTTTTTTCTGTTGTATTTCCCGGAGATCTTTTCCTGCTCTCATTAATTTTTATTGCCTGGTCCAGAGCACTCTCTGCTCTGCTAAACAACAGGCAAACAGAAGAGAAGTCATGTTCCTAGTAAAGTGGACAGCAAATTCCTCGAAAGGAAAAATAATAACCCCATGTAATTTTTTTTCCACTTTGTCCCTTACACAATCTGGCACTTGAGTTGTTGTTTTTAAACCACTAACTACCTCAGCTGGAGGTTTTCTGTGTTCTGTTGTCAGTTACATCTAGCTTTTCCCCTCCATCTTGTCTGCAAATTAATCCAGCATTCCCTGGGGTAAATTCATGGTTCAAATCATTCCTGTCAGCAGCTTGTGAAGGTCCTGGCTGGCTCAGCAGCACAAACACTGATCCCAGACCTTGTCACCTCAGCTGGGACACAGCTGCTCAGAGCCACGCCAGGCTGAGTCCTGTCCCACGGTGAGGGCCAGGCCACCCCCTGGCACAAAGACACTGGGAATTTTGCCTCTCAGCAAGAAGTAGGATTAGGGCTTGCTCTCATTCATCATCCAAGAGGGGCAGAAGTAATTTTAGACTCCACTGTGTGCTGTAACCTGAAAGGGTTGTGCTCCCCCCTTGCACACACCAAAACACAAGACCTCAGTTAATTGCTCTTCCCAATCTGCCTGCTCTAAGGGGAAATAGCTAGTGCCAATGAATAATAAATTAGCATTTGCATATTTTCTTTTTCTTTTCTGACTTAAATGTTTGATGTCATTTGCTGACTATGAATCTATTGTCTTATAGCCCCTTTATGAGATGATTTATACACTGAGTAAATAACTCCATGGCTCACCCACAGAGGGGGGAAGTGCTGGCCTGCTGAACAGTGCCAATTTCAAAACCAATTATTTCCTTTCTCTTTTGATTAGGAGAAAAAGGTGGCAAAAGTCTGTTTGCCTTGCCTATTGCGTACCTGCTTGATTTGAGCCAAGTTCTTTCTGCAATCCACTCAAGGCATCAGAGCTACTCAGTTTAATGTAAATCCTTCCCTCTGAGCTCACTGAAAGGACACAGCCCCAGGTCTTCAGGAGCTCTTCCCCTTGGAAGTGTTGAGACACAGTGACCACTGAGAGACTGGACTCACTTCAAGCCTCACACTGTGTGACAGAGCCTCAGCATCCTCATGGGGAAAGTAATCCTACTGGGCTGGCTGAATGCAAAACTGACAGAAAAAACATTCTGATCAATTTTTTGTTTTTAACCTGAATACCACTGAGGTGACCCTCAACTAAACAACATATAGGCTTGGCCTCAAGTAACTATGTAGAATAACAAAAATTATTCTAACTGGGATTTTTAGGTTACAGGAGCTATTTCAATGCTTTTACAAGATTGTAAGGATAATATTTGAGAATAATCCATTTTCTAGTTTATCTGCAGAGTGCTTGAGTAAAGATAATTGTGTTTTACGGTGCTTGAGAGAATCCAGAAAGCAGTTCAATGTCAACTTTTCTGCTGAGGCAATCCAATCTTGCAGATTAAATACTGATAAACATACTGAAGATGCATAGCTCTTGGTAAATGCTAAAGCTCATCATATTGTAAGTGTAATTTTGATGATGACTGCTTTGCCACTAATTCAAAACACCTGTCATTGCGTTTGAAGTAGGCAAAGTGCTGAAACGACAGTGCTGGAAGCTGTGCTCCTTTATTCAGAGACACCTTACAGAGACACAAATGCAGCATCAGCTCCTGCAAACCAACTCATCTTCATGTTTCCATGTCTTATGGGAAAGGCTGTGGCTTTCAGAGCATGAAAAAATCTCTCCTGGCTCGTTCCTGATCTCTCTGCCAAAATAGGGAGCAACAGAGTACTTCTACAATACCAGCTTTTGCAAGAGGCTTCCTTGACTGTGGTTGAATGTGGGTGAAAACTTACAAGGGGCAGCAAACTTTGCTCCTAACCTGTGCACAAGAAGGTTCTGCCCTCTCATGCACTGCCTCTCCAAAACCCTGCTTGCTGGACATCCCCGTATCACCTGACACCTTCCTTAATGATACAACTAATTTCTCTGTTCCTGTTTATAATTTATCACCACTATATGCCTTTCATATTCTTCTTGCCCAATGAGAAGAAAACCTAAAAGTTAACTTGCCTAAGAAGACATGTCAAAAGACACATACCAAGAACCAGTGGGATTACAGCACCCAGTTCCACTGCTTTTCCAGCCATATCAGATCAGCCATGGGTTTGCCATGCTCCTCAATGCCAAAGCACATCCTTGTCATGGCCCTGGAAGGAGGGCAAGGTGCTCTGGCAGGATGGGCACAGGAGGGCTCCCCACCTCACACTCACACCCCAAGGATCTGCCCTGGGCAGGGCTGGTGGAGCTCTGCACACCCTCTGCCCTCAGCTGGGAGCAGTGTCACTGCAGACACCAGCAAAGAGCTCTGGAGTTTTCATCGTTCACGTGACCAACACTAATTTACTGCTTAATTACATCTCAGTGAGAAGCAGTCTTCTCCCAGCAGAAAAAATACTGATGTCAGATGGGGCCAGCACTGGCAGGGGTGCAGGCAGGGCAGCAGAAGTCTATGCTCGAAGTAAGATATTATCAGAGCAGATCATTTTCCCTTCTTTTATTTTAAATAATATATTGTTCTTTAACTGGAATTTAGCAATCATAATACAAGTTTAAATACAAAGCAACAACTGTAGATTTAATTAAAAGGCACATGATGAAAAACAATAATTTTGAAGATTGATAACTTTGCAACTAAATTTATGTTTCATAATTCCTGTTCACCAATATTGTTTGCAAAAATCAATTTGCAATTCATTAACCTTACACCATTCAGTCAAAACTAAAAGAACTTTGGACATTTGATTCCATCTGTTAACAACTCTACTAATAGCCAAAGCCCCAATGACATTTTCATAACAAAATTTCTTGAGGACAGTTTCTGCCCTCAGCTTCCTACAAAATGAGAATGAGTTGGAAGTCAGATTTATCCTGAGGGACAAAGGAGGGCACCTCTGTCACATAGAACTGCTCCAGGACAGTGTGAAAAGATGCTGGTCATGCCTACTGGCCTTCACCCAGCCATGACCTCCCCAGAGGTGAAAAATTGTCCCCCAGCCTCTGTTGCAGAAAAATAATTCCCAATTGGCCATTATGCTGTGTGCACTGAGGTGCAAAGCTGAAAAGCTTCATTAAAAAAAAAAGAATCTGAAGTCAAACAGAACAGGAGAAATAAGAAGTCATAACCATGAAAAGGATATGAGAATTAAGACTGTCTCACCTTTGGGACTTTGAAATAGCAAATTAAAAATATCTCTGCAACACAAGCAGGCAAACGTAATACCAGCTAACGATTAAAAAAAAATGCAACACCTGAGCTACAATCCCAACAGAGGAGATCTGGCAACCATCTGACCTCACACTTACCTTCACCTGCTAAAGCACCTGATGGACAATTAGGGTGCTTGGAGAGGCTCATGACTGAGCTGCTGAGCTGTCCTGCATGGCTCACCTCACACCCTATGTTCACAGGGCTGGAGCTGCAGTCTCACCAGGAGCACCTGAAGATGAGGATGCAGATACCCCCTGCCCACCCAGTCAGAAATTTCCCCTCACCCACACGTGAAGGACACTGGGAGTACTGTGGACCATGTAGCAGGCAGTAAGCCTAGTAATAGATGTATGCAGGGAAACAGCTTTAAAAAGCACAGTAGGATTGAAAGCCTTCCCCACCAAAATGCTGGATGTCAGCCTCAGTTGATTAGCACTACAACTGAAATGTGCTTATAAATATGTCATATTTTTGTAGCACTCAGAAACCTCGGGAGCATTAGACAGTCCTCAGGACACTTTCCCTAAAATGCAGCCTACACAAATATTCTCATTTTCCTCAACACACTGGAGAAAATAGATAAAAGCTTTATTGGTACTCAGGCATCACACATGGGTCAATGGGAACACATGGGCAAGATGTTATTACAGAGTTTATGGGCATTTTTCCCAGCAACATTGACCAATATGGACAAAGGTCACTGAGCTAGGTGTGGACCTGGGATTATCCTGGAAGGCAGTTCCTGCATCCACAAAACAGTGACAACAACCCATTACTAGGAATCTCTCACAGACATCTGTTGATTATTTTATGACACATGAAGCGAAGAGACAACAAATACCAGGGAAAGTGCTTCCCCAGTGGTGATTTATGGCCCTACATTACCCCACCTTGGTACCTGCAGGCAGAGACAAACACTTTGCACTGATGACAACCAGAACCTCCAGGTAACAAGTCTCCAGGACAGCCATGAGGAAGAATGTAGTACAACCTCCCCTGTTTTCAAAGGTGATGGAATTTGGGGTGTCCTTTCTTGGTGCTCCTTTCTGCCTGAGAAAAACAACATCTCAGAGTGGACTTGGCACCTCAGTCATGCCCATAAGATATCTGGAGGCAATATTTTAAGCAGGGGACACAAGGCATGCTCAAAAGTCAGACTTGAAATTAGAATTTAATTGTATATTTTCAACTTATTTGATTATGTCATCAGCATTAAACTCATCAAAAGTTAAAGTTGGGATGGATTCAATTAACTGACCTAAACATTTTCTTCAGTGTGATTCTGTGTTTTAGGGACCTATTAAGGAAGAACCATCATTAGCCAAAGTTTAGGCAATACATCTGATCTAATTATTATGATTTATCACCTGATTATTCTTTATTATTTCAGACTTATCATACTCTGCCTGGATACATGTTTGGTATTGTCCCTTTTCAAGGGTATACAGATGATTAAAAGTTTATTTTCACAAAATATGTGGAGTGGTTCTCTCTGCTAAACACCAAAACAGTATTCAATTGGGAGAATTAAGCTTATGAAAGAGATGTTAAGGCAATGTCAAAGATCTTTTAGGAAGACAGAACTTCTATGCAATAACAACATGGTTGAATTAACTTTACAACAAAAGGAAATTAGACTGGATTTCTACAGAGTCAGTTTTGTTATTCTAGCTAACAATATGATTAACATTGAATGAATAGTAAAGGCCTCATTCATGCTTCACTTAGCCAAAATTAATGTGACTGATTACCCAGCCTCTCTGTACTGGCAGAAATTCCCGTGTCTCCTAGGCTCGTTTATCCAGAAAGTCTCACTTCTAAGGGAGTTGACCCCAGGCAGAAAAAAACCCAGTAGCTGAAGTCTTTGAAGCTTTTGCACTTCATTGCCTTTTCCTCTGGACAACCAGCTCCCTGTTTAAGGCAGTAAAAGTCTACAGTCCCAACGATCCAGCTGGGTGCCCTTGTAGACACACAGTTTGACAGTAACTTCAGGAATTATTCCTTTCTCAGGGAGGTTAATTTTTTTCTTAAATTATTCCCATGCTCCACACTGTCAATGACCAGTCCATCCTAGACAGACATTAGTGCTAGACTTGGAATAAGCTGCTTGTCCTCCTTGAGGTCCATCCCTGACTCCCCAAGGTGCCATGAATTAAAGCTGCTGCTGAATAACCCCTTTTTGCTAAGCACCTGAGGAACCTGAGAAGACCATATGGGCTGTGAAAATGACAATATGCACATCAAACGCTGTTTATGTTTGCGGTGAAAAAACGAGTCAGCACAGGCTGACATCAATGTCAGCACGATGAAGGCTGCAGAAAAAAATGTATCCTAAGAGGCAGGAAACCAGCCAGGAGCAGGTAACTCCCATCCCTCCTGCTGCCACTGCCCCATTGCATCAGTAATACTGGAGCAATCCACTGCCAAAAGCATAAAGAGCCTTGACTCTGCCTTCTCCTCATCCTTACCTAAGTATAATACAGATGAAAACTGGAGGCAGTGGAAACAGTCCATGTGAATAAGCAGGCAATTGGCTCTCCAGGACCTCATGTTATCCCTCTGAATACTTTGCCTGTTCCTCCAGTGGAGCCTGACTTTCATAAATGCACAGAAGGCATCTGCAAGACTGAGTGCCTTTTGTGGTTTCAAGACCTGCTGATGCTTGAATCCAAACCCACTCCCCACCAGAAAAGTCTTCAGCTGGATTTCTTGAACTGGAGTGAATGGGAAACCAAATCCTGGCTTTATCATTACACATTCATGGCTGACTCAAAGGGAAGGCACTAAGGATGTAATGGCATTGCCAGGGTGCTCATTGGGGTATTGGCACTGACCAGTGGGGATCTTAGTGCCCACTGTTCAACTTCTGCCTCTTTAATCACCAGGAAAATGACCGTACTCTCTTGAATGGCACTAATTCTCCTGCTGAACCGAGTGCAAGTTGGTGCAGTGCTGCACTGGAGGCAAAGCAGAATTGGCTGACCTGAGCACAGCCCAGAGGGCACAAAATGGGACAAATGCATTGAGTCAAACTAGCTGCAGCTTACTTGCTTCTGCCACTGGCAAGGTACTGGGAGGATGGCAATGGAGATGGCTCTTGGGAGCCAGAGAAAGATAGGGAAATGTGGGAAGAGGACAACTGAAGAAGGCTCTGATTGTCTGTGGGTGGGAGAGGAGGAAAGCAGGCTGCTCAAAGTGAACATCCAGAGGGAACACTGACACAGCTAGGGATGTCACGTAATATTGTCACATTACTTCCATTTTTAAAGGCATTCAAAGATGTTGAATGCCCTACACGGTATAAGGAAGTTTATCCAAGCTAGAGGATAGGGTATGGATCCTACCATAGGGGAAGTGAAGGCAGCATCTCCTTTTTAGTGGATTTGCCTGAGAAGAGTGCCTGAAGTAAACTAATTGAGGTACTAGTCATTAGGTAAACTACTTTGAATGCAATTCTTAACACTATAAGCCAGGTAAATTTAACTGCTGAGTTACTTTAGATAGACAGAATCCAAATCCAATCTCAAACCAAAGCTCAACATTAAACCAATTACTTCTGACTGTGAAACATATGCACATCTTGAAGCCTTTTGATCTTTCAGAACGGGTGACAGAAGCTTCTCCTCGCAACACACTCCATACTGAAGTGATCTGGCTGTGGTGTCACGACTCTGAACACTGGCATGTGCTGCAGACAATCAGACTCACAAAAAACAGCTTTATTCCTTCACACTGGTTTGGGCAGTGGAAACCACCATTTTGGTCTATTTTCACAAACTCATATGAGAAGAACAGAAGGAATTAGAGAATGCCTTCTCTAAATCACATGCAGTTTATCTCTACTGGTAGCTCCTGCATGACAGTGTGTGAATCTCCCAAAGGTCTTTCTGGCATCTGCAATGCACATGTCAGTGGCAATCAGAACCAAAACAAATCCTCCTCAAGTCCCCTCAGACAAACACAAGAAGAATGGGAAAGTATCCTAGTATTCTTCCTGGCAAAACTCTACAGAGGTTTAATTTTTATCACCATCATGTAGACTATGTCTTCAAAAGTAAACAAAGCAAGGAAAGGGGCAAAAAAAAAAGGTTTCTCCCAGAATATGCATTTACTTTTCATAGCAGAGTAAGTCCTTGAGTCATGCAAAGGACAAAGCTATGATAAAGCTAAGGTGGTATCACCACATCTTTTAGCCCTACATGCTCTAAACATTTCACATCTAGTGACATTTCTGTGTACTCCCAAATGTAAAAGCAAAGAAATTGTTACAGAAATTAGCATTCATGTGTATATATATATATATATGTGTTTGACTCTTGACTGGAAAAAAAAGGGGTTGTACATTAAATTGGAAAGCCCTATAGCCCAGAATATGGTTCCAGAATGAAAACAATAAAAAGAAAACGCCATTCTAATAGATTGTATTGCCACAGTTTGTCCTTAGATAAAACCAAATCCACGTCTAATTTTAAAGATTTGTCACTGGGACAATGATGTAGTTTGTTGTTTTTTTTTAATGTAATTTATGTAGTAGTCTGAGCAAGATACATGAAAGGTTGTTTAGCCTGAAGATGAGGAGGCTCAGAGGAGACCTTATCACTTTCTGCAACTGCCTGACACAAGGTTGTAGCCAGCTGTGTGGCTCTGTCTCTTCTCTCAGGCAACCAGCAACAGGACAAGAGGACACTGTCTTAAGCTGCACCAGGGGAGGTTTAGATTGGACATAAGGAAGAAACTCTTCCCTGGAGGTGTTTAAGGAAAGTCTGGATGTGGCACTCAGTGCCATGGTTTTGTTGACAAGGTGGTGTTATGTCCTACGTTGGACTTGACAATCTCAAAAGTCTTTTCCAGCCTAGTTAATTCTGTGATTCTGGCAGTTTGGAGAGAACAAAGAAAGGACACAAGTCCTGGCAAGACAAAGACAATACCAGAATCCAGAGTAGGATACATATGGGATTAATTACACAACGGGATAAACATCTACAATCATTCATGTCTGTGAAACACTATACACACAAATAGATCTGCACACAGCATTACATA
The DNA here is from genome assembly GCF_008360975.1 of Lichenostomus cassidix. Lineage (NCBI taxonomy): Eukaryota > Metazoa > Chordata > Aves > Passeriformes > Meliphagidae > Lichenostomus > Lichenostomus cassidix. The sequence goes on along the minus strand of NC_139480.1, from coordinate 34,142,165 downwards.
CTACCTTTTTTTCTAAACCTAGCAAGTTTCCCTGCTCTGTCACACACGTACAATTTTCCAGGCTGGCTATTATAAGGGCAGAAGTCATTTAGCCAAAGTAACTGTGCCAGGAAATCCCTCGGGATGGATGAAAAGCAGCAGCTCTCCAGGGCCTCCTGCCTGGAGCCCTTTGATGTCAGCCACATGTCCTCACTTGGCAGCAGGCAGGTACTGCACACGATGGCCCTGTGCCAGCCACACTGTGCGTCCGCTCCTCCTGGCAGAGAAAAGTGTGTAATTCGGGGGAAGGAAAACCTCCTCTGGACGCCAGGGGAACAAAACAAAATGACTCTTGGCAGGATGCAGAACAAGGATTTTTCAAGCACAGCAGATCTAGGTATCAGTTTGCAGAGTCAGAGACTGAAAAACTGACCAGGCGAACACAACTGGGAGGAGGAGGGACAGACAGATACAGAGAGATCTCCCCCCTTGCAAGCCAAATATACTGCTTTTGGCAAAAACATTATTACAATTTAATTACTAGGTAAGAAAAATCTTAGGATCCCCAGTGGAAAATCCTGAGTTGTTCACAGCAGGAATAAACCACCAAATTAATTTTTGTCAGTGCATGCATAATCTGGGCTAAAGGCAGAGCTAACATTTGACTTAAAATTCTTTGTAGAAAAGATCTTTGCCTTATCCATGAAGGGATTAAATAGCCATGAACATGCTCAGTTGTGATATCACAAACCAATAGGTTTTCTGGTAAAATAAACATAGGGAATAGGTTTTATTGAGCTTATTTCATAAACCAGACCAGGCAACAAATTCAGAAGGGCTGCCATTGAACCCAGCTTTGCAGCTTCACTCTAAGATGGACAGGGAGACACACTGAATGCCAAGTGGGAACATCTGGCTGCCATGATCAGCAAACTCTTTTAACTCACAGACTCAATTTCTTGTTCAGAAAGAACTCAAGGTAGTATGTTTTCCATGTTTTCACAGAGGACAGAACAACAGAGTACGGCAAGTTTGTCAGCTAAACATCTGCTTGGATAACATCATGTAACATTCAAACAAAAAGCTTTCCACACTCTTAAGAGGCAGAGAGACCTCCGTGTTGAGTTGCATGTGCCTTCCAAACTCAGGCAACAGGGACACTGTTCCAGTGTTTCACCATCCTCACCATAAAAAAATCTTCCTTATATTTAATCTGAAGCTCCCCTCTTTTAGTTTAAAACCATTATCCCTTCTCCTGTTGCTGCAGGTCCTACTAAACAGTTTGTCCCCATCTTCCCTATAAGCCCCCTTTAGGTATTGCAGAGGTGCAATAATATCCCCCGGGAGTTTGGAGCTTTCTTTTGTCCCAGCTGGGCAACCCCAACTCTCTCAGCTTTTCTTCATAGTAGAGTTGTTCCAGCCCTTCGATCATTTTCATGCCTATTGTCTGGACCTCCTCAAACAAGTCTGTATCTTTTCTGCTCTGGGGACCCCAGAGCTGATGCAGCACTGCAAGTGGGTCTCAGCAGAGCAGAGCAGAGGGGCAGAATCCCCTCCCTCTCCCTGCTGGCCATGCTGCTTTGGGTGCAGCCCAGGATATGTTTGGCTTTCAGGGTTTCAGGCACACGTTGTTGTTGGCACATGTCCAGCCTCTCATCCACCAGCACCCCCAAGTCCTTCTCCACAGGGCTGTTCTCTATCCCTTCATCCTTCAGCTTGTATCAGTACCAGGGTAATCATGGCAGTCAATAAACACAAGCAGCAAAGAACAGAGAAATTTCACAAGAAGGTGCACACAGATATAAACAGGAAGGAACCAAGAAACTTGGGGCACCTCATAGTACAAACCTATAAATATTTCACTAGCTGATGCAAGTGAAGCTGCACAATTTTGGCTTGTCTAAGAGCAAAACTGGCTGCCACTGCTTCAGGCATGGAAAAAGGCTTGTGGATCCAAGCCCACCTGTGTTAAATGAGTTGATACAGCTGGAAAACACAGACAATACCTGCTCTAGCCCCCAAGCCTCACCTTGCTCACACTGACTGTGACCAAGCCCAGTGCAGCTCCAAGAGCCAGGCACATAGCCCTGCCAGGACTTGAAGAGGAGCCATGGAACCTGGGCAATCCTAATGGCCCACAGTTTTGTGTCACAGACACCCCACTCCAGAGATAAAATAGCCATGCCAGCCTGAGGGTAGCTCTGGACCACAGCACTGTGGCTATTTCTGAGGACCAGGCTCAGATGCCGTGTGTTGGAATCCCCCTCCCCAGGCACACACCGGGCTGCTCAGCAGCAGCTTGCCTAGCTCAAGCCTGCCATCTGCACCCTGTGCGTGTAAATATGCCCTTTGCAGCTGTGCAACCCCTCTGGATGTTTCACTGACCTATATTCCCACATGCACACCTCACAGAGCAGCACCAGGGCTCTGCAAGTGCCATTTCTTCCTCACATCACAGCATTTCCCACTGTGCCCCCACATCAGATTGCACACTGCAAAAAGGACCACTTCCAGCACCTCCTCAAGCCTCAGACAAAAGCACAGATCTTTGGCTGAGCGTTTATGTGTCACCTCAGCTCTGACACACTCACCAAGGGGGTTCAAGAGATGGAGCAGCACAGCTCGGATCACCAGATGCACAACTGTGTCTGAACAGCAGCAGGCCAGTATGTCAGGCACTGCAGGAGCTCACTAAACAGCCCCATTAGCCAGAAAAATAGGGCACTCTGCCAATTAAATTATTAACCTCCAGGCATATTTACATGCATTGAACATACTCAGCTTTTCCAGTTTTACTCCTTTTGCTACGCTCAGTGACCCATACATGTCACAGCACTCTATGTGGCTAGGAAAACATTTTTATAACATTCTGTAAGTGAAGAATAGAAGAGACCAAGTCCTGCATAGTGTCATATGGTGAGTCAAGGGAAGAGCCAGGAGAAACGCCTCCTGACTCACCATACAGTGCTCCATCCATCACATTTCAGCATAGGGACATTGTTGTGTCTGCCAGATGCTGATTAAGTTGTACAAGTACAAAGGTATGAAGTATGAAAGCCTAAAGCATGTGGGATTTTTACCTAACTGAACAGTCTCTTTGTTTTCTGTTCAACTTCTTATATGGATGAAGTTATATGCACCTTAAAGCCTTTGTAGGGCATGCATTAAAAAATGGAAAAATCTTGCATTTCAAAATCTGTAAAAAAAAAAAAAAAAACCCAACCAAACAAAAAAACCTAAACAAACAAGCAAAAAACACCACCAAACTTTGTTCGACTTGCATGGTACTATTTCCTTCTTCTTTCTGCTCTGAAGCAAATGCACCCTTCCAATCAATGGCAATCTGGGCTCTTTTGCCTGGGGTACATTGCCCTGAAGTCCTAACAAAATGCACAGCAGCAGCACAGGCCCCAGAGGCATTATTAGGTCATCCCACTACATTTATGGTCACAAATTTTTTAAAGCAGTTAAAGCTGAAAGAGTGACATTCTTTCATTCCTCAGGTCAAACTAATTCATACTTTGAGCATGTCAAAACTTCTAAAAATCACTTAATCATTTAAATCACAACCACGCATGTTTTTTCCCTGAGTTTGAACAGGGGTAGTACAGACATAAGCATACTGGGGGATTCTCTGCAGCTTAGGAAACTCCTAAGTACTGCTCCCACTGGTTTTCAATGGGAATTATGCCCTTCACTCCCACAAATGCTTTTGAACATTTACTCCACAATGCACATCTTTCTTTGCAAGCTCCATGCCGAGCAGCACTGCCCTTTGGCAATGGGGAGTGTCTGACTGCTCTCCTGATGTAATGCAAATAGAGAAGTGAAAGAGAGAAAAACCTGACCTTACTTCAAATCACAGAGCAGGGTTGTCTGCATTAATCAGTTCAAAATAAGAATATCAAAGAGAAGTTTCCATAAGTTGATATATTTGACAGGGCATTTTGAGAGGCTCAGGGAAGTAGAAACTACTTTTATATAGTGAGAACAAAAGCAGCAGACAAAACCAGGTGTTAAAAAGCCTCTAACACTGCAGAGTTTCCCTTATTAAAGTCTGTTTCGATCATCATATTTTAATTTCACACAGCTGTTAGGTGAACATCATCTTAGCCGTATGCTCTAGCACCATCTAGCTTGTGCCTAAGGTACTTTCTCCACAAGAAGGGAAATAGTTAATTGTGACATTTTCTTCAAGTATGACTGTCTGTGCTTCAGTTCTTTTAGCTCTGTTGACATTATAATCCATGAAAGTAAAGGTAGTGAGTAGAAAGCAGCCTCACATGTGAAAGAGGCCCTTCATGGGGCAACTCCTTCAGCTGTATCTTTTGCATTCTGTCAGTTTCTCTGTTCCCTCTTTTCTGTGCTTGAATCCTGCCAAAGATACATATGTGTGTTAAATATTTCTGAAGTTTACATTGCAAATTTTGTTTGCTTGAACAATGTTCTTTGGAGGAGCTCATTAAGAAAAACAACAATGAATGGGTCAAAACCACACAACACCAGTTCTTATAACAAAGGAAAAAGCAGCAACAATATAGAAAACAGAAGAGAGTTGCTGCTCATCACAGGCAAGGCTAATGGTCAGTACTGGGAATGGCTTTGCTCGTGGAGGATTGAGGTGGCTCCCAGTGGTCATTGTGCCCCACGGAAGCCACCTTGATGCTCTCTCTGGCTCAGAGCTCAGATGCAGGAAATGCAAGTGAGAAAAACTCCAGTGAACCATTCAGTGGTGTGGGAACTGAGGTTTAACCTGGATCACCCAGAAAATCATACATTATTTCATTCAATATTTGTGTTGACATAAACTCTCCTGCCCAAATTCCCCATCGTACTTACGGAAACAGTGATAAGGACCATGATTACCCTGCAGCAGATGTCAGAAGACCTCTCCTGAGGAGTCAAGAGGGCTGTTCTTCTTTCCCTAATACTTGATGGAAATGTCAGGAGAGTTTTCAAAAGTTGTGAGAGCTCTCTAGTTACACTGCTGCAGGGCTCATCAGCAATACTTGTAGAGACCTCAGTAATATTTTTGGGGTGGGCTTGCAGCAGGCTTGCCCACCTCTCCCTGAAAGCACCACATAGCTGAGCACTCACTCTTCTGGCACAGGTTTACACTACAGCAGAGGGTAACAGAGGATGGGGCTTGCAGACAACTGTGTGCAGTGCCACTGGGGGAGGTCACATTGAACTAATGCTCATGTTATCTCCCTCCTGAACGAGAGCAGACAGGTCCTAAGGCACAGAGTCTGCAATGCTGCCTCTGGGAGCCCTGGGGAGCAGCTTCAGCTCCTCTGCTGCAAAGGACTTTGGCAAAAAGGAGCCGGGGCAAGCACTGATTTGGGTATCATTCCCATTTTTGCTGAGCCAAAGGTTTATAGAGGAACTCAGCTGGTTTTTTTTTCCTGTCAGCAGCATCATGACTAAATTAGCTAGTGAGTTACAAAGTGGTGATGCCAAAAGCGCAGCAATGCAGGAAGCCTGGTCACAAGCAGGTGTATCAAGAGACCAGGAAAAACCTATCCTTCTGCCAAAGCTGCAGTATAGCTTCATGTGCTTATGTGAAAAGCCCTTAAGGCTGTAAGTCAGGGGCTTTCAACTTAATTTTGCAAATATGGTAAGTCTCCAAGACTTGAGCCTTTCTCATACAAGTGATGAAAAACACAGGAACCAGGCTCAGCAGGGACATTGCCCTTCAGAGGGATTTAGAGATCCCCAGCTCAGCACTACGCCAGGGCAAACCATTTTCAAAAACCGCATTTTCCTGCCTGCAGGTTACAATATGCTCACAGAGGCAGAAAGCTCATTACAGGCCCTAATCTAAAGGCCATCCTCCGTGCCTTGGTGTCCGCACGACATGCCCGTGCCACCCTTCTCCTGCCCGGGGGTTGTGTCCCTGGGAGCTCTGCCACCCCTGGGAGCTCACGGGGCGGGCAGAGCACGGGCACAGCGACAGACCGCGCGTCTCTCTGCGGCGTTTGGCAGCGCTGAGTGATTTCACAGAGGATGCTCCATCTGTCACCGCGTTCTGCAGCAGAGCTTGACCTCGCTAGCACTAAGGAAGCCCCAGCAGATTAACATTTAATGATGCTTTCAGTTTCAGCCCTTGTAGTTTTTCATCTCTCAGAGGGCAGACACGGAAGAGAAAGAAAATTGTATACTATGTACAGCATATGGGTCTTCTTTCAGCCATCTGCTTTAATATGCTTGGCTTTGACAGATTCCAATTTTTAAAATTCTTTCTACATTGAAAAAAAATTCTAATATAGCTTATTCCAGAAACAGAACAATGTTTCTTTTTGTATACACAGACCATTTTTGTTTTGATTTGTGTAACCATCAAACCTAATTCAGTTTAAATAAGTAAACACAGGGGATGTGGTTCTTGGTAGCTGTCTGAACAGAAGCAAGGAAACTAAACCTTGCCAAGACAGATGGATGAACTGAGATGCTTCACGTCACTCTTTGTTGTCTTGAAAAACATATATAGCCACACAACTTGATGCAAAAATAAATCCTTAAGGGACAGTAAAGTGAACCAGAAACACAGAGTTTCCATTCTTTTTGTTAAGCACTTCTATTCATTTTTTAAATATTTTCTGCTTGTGAAATGTCCAGCTTGTGCTCTGTGCCCAGGAACACATGCTGATAAAGCACCTGGAGGTCTGCTATTTGTTCCCAGAGGCCCATCAGTGCTACCTGGAGCACCAGCTGAAGTCAGTAAGATCATCCACAAACACAGAAGGCACTGAAGAAACAAAAGTATGGTATGAAAGTTCATGAAATATATGTTTGGTAGCATGGGTTAGTATTTGTGGGAAATAGTGACCTGAAATGGGGATTTACATGAGAAAGTATAGGGACAAAGGTGATGGCCCAGAAGGAAGGAGAAACACAAAAGCCAGCAGTGACATCCCAAGCCCATTGAACTTTTCTGGAAGGTAATGGTAAGAATTTTAATTTTGGGATAACATTTACCAAGTAACAAGACAATAGTCAGATCCTTAAAGCAAGTAGATCACCAAGGAAAGTGAAAAAACAATTAACAAGAAGATAATTTGTGCTGCTTCAGCCATGATGCTGAGGGGGAAGCTAGCTGGGAACACAGGAGGCTATGGAAGCTAGATGGGAACACAGGGGGAGAGCAGGAACTGAATACCACTATCAGTCACTTCAGTGGCCAGAACCCAGCTGGTGTGTGTACTTCACTAAAGAGAGCACCTGAGATGGCAAAAGCCCAATGAAAGAGAGAGCTGTGAAGTCCTGAGGGAAAAAACAAGGCAATTAACCTGGCCACCCAGTAGCCTTTATAGTTTGCTTTTTGAAGTAGTGCCCCTGAGCCTTCAGCAGCCAGCCAGGCAATGCTCACCAGCACCCTACGAGCAATGAGGTTACCACAGCACGTTGCTAGTGTAACTTTCTTTGCTTGAAGAAATCAGAAATTCAGAAACTGTTCTCAATGCCTAAAAAACTGACAAAAGTAAATTGGGAAGACAGGAAGTCACCTTTTTTTGCAGCCAAGACCCTCCAAAGGAAGAAAAAATAAATTGCTTTTGAAGGTTTAAATTTGCAAAATGGTAAGGCTGCAGCAGACTCCAAACCACCTAGAAACTGAGAAGCAGGAATTTGAGGAAAGGGCACCTTATAAATTCTTACAACAGCCACAATAAGATAGAGGACAACCCAAATCACAGGTAGTCAGAACTTGTGCTCAACCATTCAAGTCACAACAGATCTGGCTCAGAGGAAACTTCCTTCTTCTTGGTATCATGGAAGGCCATGGGTTTAATGCTGCAGGTATTTCATGTCTTCATGGCCCATCTCTGTCCTACTCAGCTGTAGGAGGGACACCCCTGCTGAGCTGAGGCATATCATTCCTCAGAGTGAAAGAAAACCTTCTAGAAAAATCTTGTGCCTTGACACTTCAACATGCACATCTCCCATACCCTCACTAAAGCTCAAAGCATATAGTAATGGTATGAAATTCAAAAGGCAAATTACTCTGAGTAGTAAAAATGTATGTTTGTAGTTAAGTACAACTATGGAAAAAAAAAGTAAACTCTCACACCAAACTGAACTCCCTGCAGCAAAGCTCTGAGGTATCAGTAGGCATTATTTATAAACATCTTCATATTGTGTTCTCTCGGCCCCAAGTGTATCACTGACACAGTCCCCAACAGCAACTCAGAGCAGGGAAGGGAAGAGTGCAGTGAACACCTGTAAGCAGATCTGTCCACCTATGTAACATTTTCACTGAGTACCATCCTTGAGTGTAGGATCTTGGCCCAAGTATAGGTGGCATAACTACAAAAAGTGATATAACCACCACTAGATGTAAAGATATCCAAACACATCAGCGGGAATATTCACAGTCTCTAATTAACACAGTGAGAAATGAGAAAATATAGATCATGCTTAGTTACTGCCTCATTTTGTTAACAAGAGATAATTGAAAAAATACATGCTAAAGTGGTTGCCTAATCATCACATCAAATTTGTTAAAAAAATCAATTCACCATGATCAAATAGTTATTTACAAAAAAGAAAAAACTTGTTTACTTGTTTGGGGTCTATCTCACCTAGTCTGAGCAAACAGTAAGGAGCTTTACAGAGGAAGGAAGACCAAGGCTGGGTCCCACCAACCTTTGGGCTAATTTTGGGAATCAGAGCATCCTTCCTGCTGCTCCATCACCTACAGTTTGAGAATTATTCTTTTCCCTTTGCTGTGCATCCTCAGGATGCATGGATCAGTGTTCTCCCTTGCAGCAATGCGCTGACCCCCTCCATTCCCCCTCTGCCATCAAGGTAAAGGCCATGAGGGTCCACAGGAAAAGCTTGCATGACTCTGTGCCTCCAAAATACAGGATTAGCCCTATTGACAACAATACAATACAATCTGTCACCTTCACCCCCTAATGATATTTTCTTGATCTAGGTTTTAGTGAGGAAATGTGTCAGCCAAATGCATAATGAATTATTTGTAAGTAATTCGACCCAAAGAGCTTTGCTCCAAACTCACATCAAGCTCTGCAGTTTTAACAAAGCATTCAGGACACAATGTATTTTAGGAATCACCAATATGCTTTAGGCAGAAATCTCAACTTGTAAATACTGTGTTCTGGCCCAGCTGATTTCCTTCCTGATAGACCATGACCACTTCATATTTCTAGGGCAAAACCATGAAGATTAATAAAAAGCAGAAAAAATATTTTAATCAACACAGCCAGCTGGTCTGTGGTTTGGATTACATTGTGGAAGGCAAAGTGTAACATTAAGATTGAATGAAAAATGCAAAGCACTGATTACCCTGCAGACTATCTACCAGCTAAATTAACGTTAAACTCAAATTTGAAAATTCTGTGCTTATATTACTGCATGTAGGCAATTGTGATATATTTAACATCAACTAGAAATTTAAAGATCTGCCTTTAAAATAATGAGTTTTGTTTCAAATCCTATTCATAAAAGTCACTTTCCACCCGTTACTAAGAAGATGACCTATTTTAGATCTCAGCCTTTAAATGTTTTGTGATAAGTTCCTTTTCTGGAGGGAGTAAAACAGGACACAGAATGTCTGGAAAGCAACTAGTGAGGGATGAGGAGAGGGAGCCTGATCAAAACCCAGGAGCAGAAAGATGAAGGCTTGGCCAGTACAGGGGGCATGCAGCCAAAGGATGGGAGTTGTGGTCTGCAGAGGAGCAGCTTTGAGTGTCTGGGAGAATGTGTTTCCTTCAGGACACAGACCAGAGAGGCATCAGAGGCTGCAGCCTGACCACTGCTCCTGGTCAACAGGTGTAGGCTGCTGCCAGCTGCTGGGGTGGAGGGGAAACAAGCTGGCTGGACCCTGGCCAAGGAGCAACAAAAGGCTTGTGTGCCATCCCACATCATCCTGCCCCGCCAGCCGCCCAGCCAGCAGAGCACCATAGCAACCAGGGTTAAAATTGGGTCAGGATTGCCAGTGCAAAACCTGTTATTTTGAATATAGGCTTTGCACTGAAAATGTTCATTCATCTGCTGTTTTGACAGAAAACATGCTATTTGGTGAAGCTGAATAGGGGAGAGGAAACTATGCTTATGGGGAAATCAGTGCCCAAAGTGCTGTGTGAGTGCATGAATTTATTTTTTTTCCTTGCGCTCTACCTGGACAAGACTAACTAAAGGACACAAGGACTAACTTAAGTGCCATAACACATCTTGAACCTCACTGAGGCTCCAGGCAATGCCCACAGTGCCCTGGGTGCACCAGCCAGGCTGCTACTGACCCCCTGCGAGCACAGCCCAAAGATAAGCAGGAGGAGAAGCAAGTCACAGGGCAAAGATATGTAATCTAGGACTGGGACATGCTTATGCCTTGGTCTTTCCTTAGAAAGCACTGTTCTTTCAGCTAAATGCATGACTCACAGCCAGCAACTGTCACATCAGGTATTATGTGATGGTTTGCAGATGGTAATTAAAATTACTCTGTGCGTATTAGACGAATTTAACAAATATTATGCATGTATAAAAGCAGGGGAGGGGGTGTAGAAATGTAACAGTGAAAACAGTTTCTTTCAACTTCTTGATCCCCACTGTACAGAGAAAAAAATCAGTCATACTTTTTCTGGAGAAATATTTCTGTAGCCTAACAAGGATTTTGAGTTAACATGCCAGGATCAAAAAGTATTCAAGCTGAAAAGCTAAATCTAGACCTAGTGCACTCCTCACTGGGCCTGATTTTTCAAAAGTGCTGGACACATTGTTTACTAAAACAAGACCTGTTTGTTTAGTCCCAAAAGTATACAATCCTGACATATCTGAGCATCTCAGTGTGCCTAATTCATTTACCCTTACAACACTGACCCATTTCCAGATCCTCTTCCCCTTCATGAAGGGAAAACACAATTAGCAAAGTTTTATTAGTGAGCAATGGAGGCATGAAGGCTTCATCAGTGGCCCCAGGTCTACAGAGGAGCGAGACTGCATCCCAGCCTCCTTGTGTCACAGATGTTATCCAAAGCTCTGGAGCTACAAACTAAAACTTCCCAAACATCCTGTTTCAAGAAGAGCCATCTCCCTTAAGAAAGCTGAGAGACATCACTCAAGATTCTTTTGTCTGGAATGAACTAAATACTGGCTTTTAATCGAACATCAAATTCACAAGCTGAAATGATCAGCCTCACTGTTCTGCTTACTAATAATTTTAAGGTGCTGACCAATTACAATGAAATATGATTGAGGCACAGCCAAATTATGTTTCTACAAGATTCAAGAAAATCTAAAGCCAAGAAGTAAAAAAATACAAAACTTGTGCCCACAGAAAGAATCAGACAGAAACTATTTAATATTTCCAAAGGCAAGTAGGAAATCCCTGTGTGAGAAAGCAGTCAGTTATTCCCCATCAGTATGAGAACAGCACAAATCAAATCTAGTCCTGCCTTTTGCCTTGTCCAACATTATGGAATATAGGAAGAAGCAAACATCTTGAGGAGGAGCAATCCTCAAAAGCCAGCAGAGCAGCTGGGATTTTTGCATTGCCACACTGTCAGTGATACAGGATCTGAAGTAAGTTGTTTCTCTGTAGCACAATTTATCTGGGACATTAATAAAGTTATTCCAAGATGAAGGTAAGATCAGTAAATGATTCCTTAAAGTGAGTTTCCTTCAGTTGTGTTCTGTGCTTCCAAGTGCACTATAATGTCACATATAAAAGCAATGCCTTCATATAAAGCAACACATCATATAAAACTCTTACAGTACTGCAATTAAAAATTGTGATTAATTTTCTGTGTATTTTGAAAGTAATTTCTATACCTAAAATGAACAGGCTTATTTTAAAGACACTGCAGCACTCATATCAATAGAAAGAGTAAACCTGATATAAATCAGGTTTGCATTTTGCAGATGGATTGTCTCAGGCTCTGTGCAACAGATTTATAATTTAAGAAGTCAGTGATTCCTGAGTGAGCGACTTCCTGCATGCACTGTGAGCAGAATTTAACCCAATAGCAAATCTTAATGGAAGTATTTTTCTGATTTTATAAAGCAAGCTATAATCCTAGAAAAATGTAGATAAGCAGAACATAATCATAAATTGACCTCCTGGTCTCCCTTCAGCCCTGTGCTGTGCAGGACTCAGGTTTGGGATTGCTAACTTCTCAGGGTGGGCTCACATCATGTCACTGGACACCTCCTCACTACCTACCAAGCCTCTTCTGAACTCAAGAGTCACTTGAACTGAGCTGTAGCAAGAGACCAAAATGCCTCTTTGCTCACAGCTGTCTACAGCTTCAGCTGCGGCTGTGCCAAAGGCTACCAGCAACTCCAGCTGCAGACTCCCACCTCAGAACCACTCATTCTGCTCTCCTGCCTTGTCCTTGGTTTCCATGGGGTGACCATGCAGGATTTTCAGCCTTTACAGCCTCTTGGCTTAGTCTGCTGGGCTTTGCAGAGATCTTGTGCTGGGCTTTGAAGTGATCTCAGGTTCTTACTTCAAATGCCACTGCCACTGCTAGATCAAACTTAGTGAAAGCACACAGAAGTAATTTGTGTTACTGTCAAACAAGTAAAAACATGAATTGTCACCTTATGTTCTTGGTATGCACAGCATGGTTGAAACGCAGATCAGATGGTCCCAGATCACCCCATTCTAGCCCTGCATTTGCCTCCTGCAACTTACAGCTGTGACATTCACACAGACTGGAAGCTTGCTTTGCCTCAGCTCCCTCTTAAGTTAGGCAGAAACATTCCAGTGATGGATGTCTGAAGGTCTCTTACAACCACATTGTGGTAAAAATAGATAAGGGAAAGAGAATTTCCTGTTCCAAGTAGAATGCGCGTAAAATGTCAGCAATTCATTATTCAGCATAACAAAAACTGTTCCAAATTAGAATGACCACTATTAAAAAATGTTGTAACTTTGTTACTGAGGACACAGAAATGGGAAAAAACCAACCAAAAAAACCCCCAAAACAAACAAAACCCTCCCAAACAAACAAATAAACAAACAAAGAAAACCCCCACACAACAAAACAAGGGACATGCTTAAACTTTGTAGAACGTTTTCATTTGGAAAAGTCAAACTGTACTTCCTTTGGCTTTACAGGATGGAAAATGCTGGTGGCCATGTTTTTCCTGTGGTGTTCTTCTGTGGCAGTTCTAGTTCAATGCCATACAAGGGAGGAGGACAGCAGGAGACCAAGAATGTCACCAGCCCAGTGCTGTCAAGATGAGTTCCACTTCCCCAAACATAGCAAAGGCTTGGCAGATAGGAGAGTGAGAATCATTCCTAGAACTTCTGTGTTTCCAGTCCAAAATGGATCAAAATATGGTCATGCAGGCCAGTCACTCATTTTCCATCTGGTGGGGCTGTGTTACAGTTTAACCCCAGTAAGCAGCTAAATAGCACCCAGCCACAGTTCTTTTAACACCAAGTATGTAATTTCTGCTAGGTCTTCCCTAGCTTTTGCCCAGATTGATATTTGTTATCTCAGATGTTAGAACACAGCCTTCCTACAGCCACATGTCACCTTAAACCTGAACAAAATCTGCAACCATATCTTACTACAAACAAATGACAGGAGTAAAGAACTAGTTGAAAAGTCTTAAATGGGCAAAGTGATGTGCAATAAAATCACCACAAGCTTTTTAATAAAGAAAATCGTTGCTATCCCACATGCACATAACCCTAGACTCTAATTACAGAAAGCTTTTTGATGACAGGAAACTTTTGGAGTTTATATTCTCCTGCTGCAGTGCTCTGTGCCATTGGGAAAAGTATTAAAACCCAGAATAGTGTGATGAAAACTAGGTGGGCCTAAAAAGGTACCATTTTTGTTCAAAATGCACATTTATTCTCATCTGTGACCAGTTGACTCTTCCCTCAAGTATGGACTAAAAAAACTAAAGGCACAGACCTCTGATTATTTTGTATCCAGAGTTCCAAGACTAGTCAGTCTCTGGAATATTACAGAACAGTGGTTTATACCATAAATACTTCCCAGGAAAAAACTCAAACAAAAAAACCCACACCACAAAAAACCCCTTAAACACATAAGGTCAAACTAGTGAGTCATTTGAGGAAAAAAACCCAGACATTGCAATTGACCCCTACTAAGGACATACATCTAAAAAAAACAGTGAGAAGGACATCCTTAAAGGAAATCCCAAAATAGTGATAAAAGAAATGCCAAATGAAGGCCTAGAAACCCATTTAACTCTCCCATCACATCATCAGGCAATAAATATACAATTAAGACACACTGGTGTTTACAAAGACTGTGGGCAAGGTCTTTTTCAGATGTCAGTTTTTCTTCCTAATGTTTCCCTTTCACTGCTAAATAATTTCATTCAGAGAGCAGTTGTTCAAATGTAACTTTCACATCACAAATCTTTAAAAGCCCAGAGTCTCTACATTATATTTACTTTCTCTTCCCTACATAAAAAGGATTGAACTAAACATATCCCACAACACCATTTATACTTTACTTGTTTATTACATCTGATTTCCTTCTGAGCAACTACTGTAAAATTTCATTCAAACTGCTTTTCCTTAAAAATGTATTTCCAAAATATAAACAGAAAGGATTTTCCCATGCAGGTGTGTATCCATATGAAACTTAGAAAGCCATGCAGGTAAGATATTCTTCTCAATATTTCTATTCTTTCATCACACTAACACAAATCACAAACACCAAACAAGAATATAACCTGAATTTAGGAGTAAATAGTTCATTCCTGCTGTACAGTTCCACAGGAAAAAAAGGTAGCTAAAATATACCTCATTGAAACAGCAGTAGCATTGTTAAGTCACACAACTGTGGCAGTGAGGATGGGACTGCTCTCCAAAATGGAAACACTTACATAGACCGATGAATTGACCTGTTGTTTCCTAACTTACACTTAGGGATTTTAGAGGGCATTTGCACAGTGCTACATTTCTCTTTCAGAGTTTTGGCTGGTTTTGGTTTTGATAGCAAAAAAACCAAATAGATTTATATTTTAAAAAAGACCAGCAGATACTAAAAGAAGGTATATGTCTGTACAACTGAAGCAGGTCTCCTGACTGCAAATAACATTTTATCATCTTCCCATCTTCTGACAACTGAAGTGTATCCCAGCTCATCAGTGCTCCTACCCATTTGCTCATCTACTATATGTACAATATCATATAACTTCACTATGATCAATGCAATCAGTTTATTTACACATCTGTAGCAGAATGCTCCACTTGGGATGCAGTAAACAACCTTAGCAACACAAATTTTGCAAAGCTGTCAGTGGTGAACTGAGAGGAGGTGTCATGCTGCTTTTGGTGTTGAATTATGCAAAAACCAATCTGACTCAACGACCCCAAAGTTAAACATATGGATACTGAAGTGAAGGTGTGGCAGATATAGTAAAGTATCCTTATCTAAGATGCTGAGCTGACACAGCTGACCTGAAGACATATGACTGACAGTGAATCACTTTATACTGTTCAAGTACAGTCTCACTTTCAAATGGCAGGGATTTCTAGCATACTCCTTTTTGGAGCATGTGTGGAGATTCCTCCCTTGGGTGGGGAAGCCTCTTAAAGTGAATTAAAGATGTTTCCCCACAGTCATTGGTATGGGTGAGTAACATTGGTCTCTAATCAATAATTGGGGTTTTTTGGATAGCTTTAATGTAATTGTTCTGATCTAGTACATTATACTGTACTATGCTAGTAACATTAGTTTCTATACTGTGTAGTAAGTAATTCTGATTAAGATCTTTTTGTCATATCATTTATCATAATAAATCATTCATTTTTATATATCTGTCTTGCCATCCTTAATTCTGCATGACAAAATTGTGCAAAGGTTCAAGCACACCTGTATAATTCCTTAGACTTAAACTGTTGACCAAGTCTGGGGCTAAGATTGGATCTAACCACACCTAGGCTCCTCTCTGAGAAGGAGTTTAGAAAGTCAGAGGTCCTTTCTACACCTTGTGACTCAATGGGAGTTCTTCTCTAATAAACTTTGAAACTCCCACTCCAGCCACAACAACGTCATATACTCCATTCCCTCATGTCTTTTTAGAAACAGCTTCTGGAAATGCAAAGATATGGTTGTTGTAAAACACTTTATTTTTCTACTTTTTTTTTTAATTTAAAAGTGAAAAAAACCAACGAAGTCCCACACCAGTCAGCAAGAGGTTTAAAAAATATCCAGGGCCATTTGCAAGCCTCTTTTTCATATCAAGTGTTTCCTCATCTTTTTACCAAGAACAGAATGCTTGGCAACATTTTAGTTACACTGCCGATAAAAGTAGAAGTAGTAATCAGTAAAAAATATTCCGGCAAAATAAGGGTCTGTCGAGCAGCTAGCAAAGCCCTGCAGAAGAAAAATAAAGGTGATTCATATGGGAACTTCTTTCAGTTCAAATGCTATTTGACTTTTGCTGTGTTGTCATTTGGAAAGGCTTACCGGCACAGCTACGCGGAAAGAGTACTCACTGTCGTACAGCTTACCTACAGGGAGAGCCCAAACATGCTGGCGTCCCTGGGGGATACATGAGAGACATTAGATAGCCTTATTTCACGTGAAATTGGAGACAAGGATAGGCTCTGGAAATATTTAACTGACAAACACAGTGCAAAGTAATTATGATACCAAGCCTTCATAGCTGTAGTCAAAGTATTTAAAGACCGAGTGGTGACTTTAAACCCTGCAAATGTGGGTTTACTCTGGTCAGCTCCATATGGGAACTGGCAAGCATCTGACTCCCAGTGATACTCAGCTGGCTCTGAATAACTGGATTCCCTCACTCGTTTTCTAAGCAAATCCCACAATAAATAGGGATTGTTCCGGATGTGCCAGGCGGCCTGAGAGCTTTAAGTTGTAATAGTAGCAAATGGCAGTTCTGCTGATTTTGGGACAGCAGCTTTAGAAGTGCTCAGAAGACAGAAAATTTCTGCTATACATTCAAAAGATACAGGTAGTGTCTTCATTCGGTATTTCAAAAATAGATGCCTGCAAGGTTTCATGCTATTTTTTATTACAGTGTTCTGCCACGTACAAGTGAAACAACATATTT
Source organism: Lichenostomus cassidix (assembly GCF_008360975.1). NCBI lineage: Eukaryota > Metazoa > Chordata > Aves > Passeriformes > Meliphagidae > Lichenostomus > Lichenostomus cassidix. Next base: position 34,125,149 of record NC_139480.1, on the reverse strand, counting down.
TGTACCATAAATGTTTATGCTACAATGAATAAAACCAAATTCGGTCCTCACCTCTCTTTTACCAAATGATCAATGGTAACTTTCATTTCTAGTGTCTCAAGTCCTTCATCTCTCTCTCATTTTACTTTCTGACACATCCTCTCTGCTGGAGATGATATGTTCACATGACAAAACTTATGTGGGACTGCTGAGTCCAAATGATTGCTGTTCTGACTTTTGGTAGGGAATAAGCCTTCCAATCCCTAGAAAAATCCTCTTGAAAGAAACCTCTTCAGCTAGGCAGCATTTCTATTCTGAGTCACTTCAAATCTGAATGCTCACTGCTGCTGGAGGCTAGTTAGCTTTCGTCTTTTGATGTGGATTTCAGGTTGACACAGGAAATCTCTTTGACCAGTTTTGTCAGTAAGCTTCAAGGACGTTTCCGCATTGCGAAATTTTCTATGTCTGACTTAATTTCAGTTCTGTTGAAATTACAGCAGACAGGTCAAAACTTGGAAAATTTTGGCTTTCTGACATCTGTGCCACAGTTGCAGAGAAGCCTGCAACTTTTTGCAAAGACATTTGAAAAGTTGAGTAGAAAGTCAACTTGAGATTGGAGGTATCTCAAGTGCTCTAATTTGACAAAGCATCGAAAAAATTAAAATAAATTAAGAACAGGTTATGCATGGCAGCATAGATCAGAATTCTAAAGAAGACTGAAATTACGTCCAAATTCAGTGATGTTTCTCCTACAACATGTTCAGAAATGCCATTATCATTGCTTCTGCCTTTTCCCACCATTTTAGCCAGAATAAACATTTCCAAACAAACATCAAAAAATGAGAGCCTTGAAGGAGTCTTGTATTTTCATGGAACTTGAAGAAAGTTTAAAGCCTTCATCAATTTACTGGAGATGCTTAAAGATTTACAAGACCTTGTCACTAATTTTTTTTTTTTTTTAACTGGGCAAAGCTAACATGTTTTAAGAGCTTTTATCCCCATTGAGGCAATACAGAGAATGACATGTAAAGAACTTTTGCTTTTAAAATGAAGAATTTTCTCTAGAGGGACTTATTGGTAAACTCCTATTCAAAAAGAAATAAAGGGGAATACTACCATTGTTACCAGCAAATTCAAGACTTTTAGACTGGAATTCATTACCCATAAGATAAACATGGAAACTGTAAAGTAGATGAGAATTTGGAGGACTCTGTCTCCTAAAGCTTTAAGTGATAAATTATTCCCATTTCTTAAGTATCTCTGGAGTTATAATGAGTTATAGTGGTGACTTAGCCTGAAGCAGAATCAAAATTGTCCGTGTAGAGAATCACTTAATAGATTTTTATAAAAGTCAGCAAAAAACTGACTCCAACCAAAAAATTGTATTGCATTATGGTCATGCCAAAGCCAGCCATGACTGACAGACTCAAAGTACCACTGGATTTCCAGCACTTTAACAAAGATCAGAATTTTGCAGCCATTAGTTTTATAAAAATGATCCCCACAAACCAGAAAAAATCTTACCTGTGTGGTTTCTTGGAAATCCTTCCTACTGTTTTGGCTTGAAGAATAATGGGAGCAATAATTTCCAAATGTGACTTTGCAGAGAAATATAATTAATGGTTCTGTAGTGCTTCAAGAAACAGAAAAATAAGAATAATTTTCTCTATTAAAAATAAAAATAGTTGCCCCCAAACCACAAACCAATATTCAAAATAAATTAATATTCAGTGAAACTCCGAGTATGATGTACTAAAACCTACATAGGAGGGCTGTACTATAAGATTATAATGACATATATTTAAAAGACAAATTTTCAGTAGCTGTAGAAAACAAGCAGACACTTCAGGAGTACTGTTATATTTCATCTTATCTGCAAAAGACAGATGTTTACAAGGATAATATTGAAGATCTAAAGAGTGGACGAGTCCTTTCTTGGAGAGACAGGAGTCATGAACTGTCAGATTGTTTGGCAGCTGTTCTGGCTATCACTGGCCTTTCTCAGAATGAAACTCCTGAAGAAAGGACTTGTTCCCACTAGGAGAACACAGTGAAGGTAGGCTTTTGGCAAGAAAATACCTGCTGAGAGGAATAAGTCTGCTACTTATCCCTGCCATAAGTCACAATTTTATGCAATACCAGAAGTTCCTGCACAAGAATCTGCCTTTTACAGGGCTTGGCCCAAAACAGGTACTCTCTTGAGTTACTCATTATGTTTAGGAACAATTATGTTCCTAATAATGTTTTACTACAACAACAACAACAACAAACAAACAAAAACCCCAAACAAACAGCAACCAAAAAAAAAGGATCAAAAAAAATTCCCAAGGCCAGAGGCGACAATCCTGCCTATATACATATATGTGTCTGCTCAAATTAATTTTTAGAATAGAAGCTTAAGACTTCTGGATTTCAATATCTGCAACATTGTCTGTAACTTTCCTTGGGCTGCGAATGATATTGGGCCTATACTACAGCAAGGAATCTACCCAAAGACCTACATTAAGAATTTAGTTATGCATAGATTTATCTCACTTTTCTGAAATGAACAAATTTGTCTCACAATAGAGATCAGGTAAGAATGTCTATCAAATAATGAACCACTGTTGTCTTTTGTAGGTATTCTTTTTAACGGTACTTACTTTATTTCCAATGAGATTTCTACATCCATGGGTGTGTGTTTGTTAACAGGAATAACATAGCTGTAATTTCCAGAGCTGAAAAAGGTTGCATTAATACACGTAGGATTTTGAGATGGACAGTATCTTTGTCAAAACATGGAAATTGCATTTAAATTTAAACAGAAAAATATATAAAAAGGTAGCAACGACTCCTGCATGCTAGAGGAAATAACTGTGAGCAGGAGTGAGCCAGGCCACTTTAATGGTGTTTTATTCCACCATAACATAATAAAACAATTCACCTACCTGCACTGTAGGTTTTTAGTACAATAGCGATTGTCAATGCTTTGCTGAGTTTCCAAGATCTGTATGGAACTGATTGTTGTATCAATCCCTAAAAATATTAAGAATAATGGTTTATTCTTGATTATTTGAGAAATCTTAGATAAGAGCATAATAAAACTGCAGTTAATCTACTCCCTTGATTGCCACTTCAGGACTTGCTGCAGGTCTAAATTAGCACTCAGTTAAAAGGCTCTGGTTGATTACCTTCATTCTGCCATTGGAGATAAGATCCTTACTCAGCTGGCAAGGACAAATATTCTGGGAACCCAACACTGTACAATTTTCTTTTGGGCAGACATTGAAAGCTACTTGGATGGCAGCCCCAACAGAACACAAATGTGTCAATTTTCATTTTAATGTACTAGAAACCATACTCATTCAAGTAACCATTAACTTGAAAAACATTGTGTTTGTTGAGAGAAATAATATGCAATGCAACAAAACTTGTTTTAAATCCTCTGTGCAAGAAAACTACCCAATTTAATGAATACTATAATTTCTTCATAAAATGGTGCCTTGAACTTGCAAGAACTTCTGTTTTTGCAAGAGCTTTGTAATATTTTACATACAGATGATGAGTATAGCCATTGTTTTTCCCTGAGGCAGATTAGCGCTGTGAAGAGACAGGCAGCAAGAATCAGAGTGCTAACACAGCAGTACAGCTTCTGCTTTCACAGCTGGCCTAGAAATCACTGCAGTGAGCTGCATCCTGAAAGGCTTATTTCTTCTGGATACCTATACCTACAGCATCCAACCAGTGCAGGCCCATAGTTAGAACCTGCAGCATCTCAGACTCCTAAACCAGACCATTTCAGTTTGCACTATGGAAAACCCTTTAACACAGGGGGCTGAACAGGTTGAATCCCCTTGAGTGGAACTAGGCTAATGCTGCCAATGGTTTGGGAAAGGCCTGGGTTATTTAAAATCATAGAATTATAAAAAATCCTGAGCTGGAAGGGACCCACAAGATTATGGAGTCCAACTCTTAGCCCTGCACAGGACACTGTGGGTCTGAGAGTGCTGCCCAAATCCTTCCTGGACTCTGGCAGCCTTGGTGTAATGACCACTTCTCTGGGGAGCTTGTTCCAGAGCCTGACCAATGTTGGGGTGAAGAACCTTTTCCTAATATCCAGCGTAAACCTCTCCTGACAGAACTTCATGCTGTTCCCTCAGGTCCTATCACTGATTGCCAGAGTAAAGAGATCAGTGCCTGTCCCTTCATTTCCCCTCATGAGGAAGCTGTGGGCTACTAGGAGGTCTCCCCTCAGTCTCCCCTTCTCCAGGCTGAACAATCCAAGTGACCTCAGCTGCTCCTCATACAGCTTCCCCTGCAGACCCTTCACCAAGTCTTAAAACGTGGTGCAGTAAGCACAAGGAGGATTTGGTTCAGCAGGCTCAAGCTCTTCACATCACTCTGTGTGCACTGGCTTTGAATTTCTGTTCCTCTGGTCTACAGCAACCATTCCTTACTTTGCAGAGAAATTGGATGAGTATAGGCTGATCTGTTCTCTGATAATATAATGTCTGTGTGGTAGGATACACTTAATTTTCAGCATGAAAATACCCACAAGTGACACAAGGAAATTGAGCATGGTCATCTCAGAGAACTAGCACAGGAGAACATTTCACTATGACACAGCATCTCATTACAACATGTAACATAGTGATGCCTCAGAGGATCTTGTCTGAGGTGTATGTACCCATGCAAAAAAATCAGAATGGGAATGATTTTTCCCAGATAATCCCACTGGGGCACATCCAGGCAACCAGCAGAACCTGTGTTCTATTCCTCACCCGCTTCAAGTACATGCTAGTGTCTAGGTGTTTTATCATCCAAATATTGCCTAGTCTTTAATCAAATCTTCCTTTTGAAAAACAAGCATTAAAACAGAGGATCCACATAAACCAAAAAGACACAAGGCATAATCCTGCTCATACTGAATGAATGCCAGAGCATGCTGTTATAACATATGTAATCAGCAGATACTCATCTTTACGTAAAAGAATCAATATTTTCATCTCAGACTGGCACTGACAGCAGTGCACAGTCTCTAAAATGGGAACCTGAAATCAAGCCAAACTTCCTGTGTCAAGGAACTTCATTCCATCTCCTCTGAAGCAGGCAGTGTCAGGATCTGAAGGCAGAGATGGCCCCTTTCAGCAGCTGACATTTTAATCCTTTAGGTGAGATGAGGCAACCCCCAAACACTTCCTTTACACTGTATCACGAGTTGCCTGCCCACAAATATCACACTCATATCCTTAAGCACAAGATTTTAGCCCCTGTCAAGGAAAACGCCACTTGTCATATTGTATCTGAAGCCAAGCCTAAGAACTCTCTAGAGAGGGCAGTCAGCATGTCTATAAAAATCTAATGAAGATGTAAGAATAAACTGAAAATTACGGTGAATCACAGGTTTCCTGTGGATCACAGGAACTAGAGTCACAAGTGCTAATTCTCTATAATGATGAGTTACAACTGAAACTTCTCTAAATTCCAGCAGGAGAATTCCAAGCCTAAAAGTAGATCTTGAAAGTTATAGACGCTTACATTTTAACTTTTTGTTGTTGTTGTTGTTTAAATATAGGACTTACAGTCATTTCCAAGATCAGGTCTTCTGCTAGGTTTTTTGACTGGACCTCGTTCTGGTAACATGTCACTTTTCTTTCCTGTTAAAGGATGTAAGTAAAAACATCCCCTAAATTGGCTTTGCACAATTGTGACAGAAAAGTATGAATATAAAGTCAGAAGATATTTCATTAATTATCTCTTGAACGAAGATATGTATAACCACAAAAGAAATCTTTAAAACACAAAACACCTCTATTCAGAAGACATACACAAATTAAGTTTGCAGATAACAAGTAACAAGCTTTTGAAATCTATAGGATATCAAAAACATTTCCAAAAATAGCCTAATAGAAAAGACTTCATCACATACAGAGAACATCACCAATTCCTATAATAGAGAGCCAAAGTAAAACTCAATATGTAGTCAGACACTTCAGCACAAATCTGATCATAAAGCCACATCTTTCTTATTAGTGAGAAAATAGCATTAGTCATTATAGGCATATGGCATAAAAATATACGCTGGGGAAACAACGTAGATTCTTGCATGTAAGATGTTAAGATTCTGAGGACTGAGGCAGTACTTCAGAGAAAGGATGCATGACTAAATTAAAAAACTAATACATGGCTCTAATAACAAAATCACCATGTTCACTGATGTCACCTCTGTAACTTCAAACATCAAACTAGGCTGGGTAACATAAGCGGATGACTTCTTGTTTTAATTCTTATTCTATTAATTTTATCAACACTTTTCCATAAAAGTGAACTTTACAGGTCTTTTGAATAATCATCGCATAGTACAACCTGGGGAAGGCAAATGGCCCTTCAAACCCATGGGAAATGGATTTAATTTAATGTAATGCTATTCCTGTGCTTTCACACAAATTGCCAGCTAAGAATCTGGTCAGAGACGTGTCACCCTGGCACTGGGAAATGCCGATCTTGCCGAAAGTAAAATGCTGCATCAAATAACATTTCTAGAATACCACAACACTCCATTGCCATGCTTTCCAAAGGAAACTTTCTGATTTCAGAATGACTGTTTCAAAATAGCAAGGAAGGATCAAAATGCATTATTACTGACAAGACAGCTTGTTTGGAAAGGATTCACCCTTTTGTTTTCTTATTCCTTCCCGATTTGGATTTCATTTCAGTACTGGGAGATAAGAAAAAACAGACTTTTCTCATGCTAGTAGGTGACCAAGAGCATGGAGCCACATTAACGACTGGAATCCAAGGGCCCAGAAGCAACGTAATACAAAATCATCTTTGGGATTTTAATCTGTTTTCTGTTTTTTTATGAATGTCTCATACTGCTGCCAGCTGTTCCTTGAATCCATTTTCTGTTTACTAGCTCATCATACAGATCTACAAGTTCTGCCAGCTTTGGCAGTAACTGCTGCATTTAGTAATCATCTGCTTTCCCATTTCATTTTACTATTCGATACACCCAGAAAAATGGCTACTGAACACTCATGCAATCACTCATACATGTACAGTCATATTGGGGCAGATCTAATAAAAGCCTGTTCACCCTCTCATTCCTCCCTTGAATTCACAAACTAATTGTCACACCTTCATTTTCTCCTGATTTCTCTTGATAGTCCAGATATGCTAGCAATGCATTAAACGCTATAATTTTGTATTTTCACTAACAGAGAACTATTCTGCAGGAAAGCTTCATCCCCTAGCAGAGGTATTATATTGCTCCATGTAGATAAAATAGTTCAGCCATGCAAGTGTTGGCAGGAATATTTATTAAAACCTCTGAATTACTAAACACTTAAAACTGATTCTTTTGCAGATGATGGAAGAAGGCATTAAGCGGCATCGGAATTTTGTACAAAAACCAGGATAAAGACAGATTTACATCACTAAGATTTCAGCTATTTAAACTGAGTAAGTAACCAGTATAGAACTTTATTGTCACTTGGGTTTTTACTCATCATAAAATTACCATTTCATTGTCCTTTACGCTGTTGGAATCTAAATTTGGAGTGCAAGGTGCCAATTGAGAAAACCAAAAACTACCAAAAAGCATTGCAGCAAACTTCAGTAAATTGTAAATAAAATTCCACTCTTTTATGTATAGTAACTGAGGGCTTTCTCAAAGGCTCACATGGGGTGTGAAGATCCAATTCAATAACAAATATAAAAGTACAAGCACGACATGAATGTAATGAGGAAAACCATCATCTTCAGATAAGATTAAGAAAAGCTCATCCAATAAATGTGGTATCCTTTTTTTTTTTCCCCTCAAACACTTTCTGGTTTTAATTCAAGTGAGTTGTAATATTCTGTAAGCAATGTGGGAAAAATCTGCTGATGATTTCTCATGGTGGTGTTACCCTACTATCAACCTGGTAACTACCATGTAAAGGCACTAAATGTGAATGCATGAGGCTTACCAAAAAATCCACCAGAGAAATCAGTTAAAAGAAAGTATGAGGATAAAAGGCCACATTAAGCTAGACAACATAAAGATATGCTGAGTTTTTGTTAATACATTTTGTCCTGGTTATGAATGCTTTTGTTTCTACTTGAACTTTCCCAACAGCCTTTCCTCAACAAATCTGGGATGCAAAGGATTAGAAGCTGCAATGGATGGACTCAATAGCAGTCTGCACCCACCAAATTCAGGCATTGTATTGTGGAACAGCAAAAGGTCTGTTAAACCTGAATTCTTAAATTAGTATTTAATTCAATTGCAATTTCAAACAGTTCTACATTTCCACAAATCAGACTAATAAGCTGACTCTAAAGTATCCATTTTTAATCTTGATTATTCCCCATATTTAACTCTTAGCTTTTTGCTCTGAAAACATTTTCCTTTTCATTTATCTTGGCTACAGCAACATTAAACAGCTTGTTGGTTTTCCTTCTGTTTGAATTTCATATTGACATTGTTACCTTCCATCTGGGGATATATTCAGGTTCATTAAACTTGTGTACCACTGAAATCTTTCAGTGGTTTGTGTACTGTGCTGATTTTTCACTCTTGGATCCACACTTAATGCTATTTGGAGCATAAGACCTTGAGAAGGTAATGCTTTGTGTTTATTCTTATCTTTTCTTTCCACCTAATATCAGAAGCAGCCAGCTGGGGATAGAAGATTTTCATATTTCATTTTCATCCATCTACAGTTGCCTCATTTATAAACGAGATGAATGTCTTTTTAATTAATCAACACTCTTTCAGGCTTCAGAGCAACACAAATCACTTAGGTATGACATCTTGAAAGCACTGTATTGAGCTGTATGTGCCACAGGGCTTACTGCAGCACTAATCACAAGAATCACAAGGACCACTTACATACAGCTTGTCTGCAGTGGAAAGAATGGCCAGTGAGTGAATCCCAGTGAAACAGTTCATGCTGAGAGTGTCACAGCAATTGGTAATGTCTGCTCTGGCAGACATTGGTACTTCAGAGGCTGAACTGCTTCCATCCCCAGTTTCACCTCACTTTGTCATCTGTGGTACAGAATTGTTCCCAAGGCGAGTATGAATGCTCATTTAGTAATATTAACACCTCCTTCCAGACACTGGTAATGTTAAGGACTGGGGAAATGGAATACAGATTCCCACAACTTATGCATACCTTTATGTATTAACCATTCCTTATAAATATTATAAAAGTTGTAAACAATGCATCTTCTACTACACATATAACACCTGGCAGACAATATCAGTAAAAGAATTCATTCCAGTAAAAGTATTTTATTTTATGGAGCTCTATCTTCAAATAATACTACTCAAAAGCCCTGCCTGAACAATCGGAGTTTTAAGTTTTATGTTTTCAGGCAGTTGGAACTCTGTCTCTGCCCACAGAAAATATGTAGTATCACCACCACAGTGCGACACAATTCAGTTTTTTTGGTTTTTTTACATCTGGTAATTCATTCTACCCCCAGTCAACTCCAATCCAATTGTAGCCAAAGGTTAATTAAAGGGATTAGTGACTTTCCAGTTCACATCAAATAATGTACCAAGAATGGCCAGGAAGAAATGACATCTGACAAAACATTTTAGGGCCCCAAATTCTTAAGGGTAACCAGGCCAGATTTTTTCAAAAATATATTGACTGTAATGATGATTAGTTATATCAAGATTTTTTAAATCCTCTGGACTAAACTCTTTTGTGGAAAGCTAATTACCTTTAAAGATTCTTGCCCCTTCCCCCACACTTTCCATATAGTCTCTACTCAAGTGGTAAATAATATATATATTTTTTTTAACTTACGTTTCTCCTTTGAATTGTTTTTTTCATAACTTAGAGATTTGACTTTCGGTTGATGAATTGGACAACAATAGACCTTGTCACAAGGCAAAATGTCGCAGAAATTCACTTCAGGGATCCTGCTGATGGGCTGCGTGCTCTGAGAAATTGTGCTTTCCCTCTGCAGTGCTAAGGCAAAAAAAAACCAAAACCAAAACAAACCATTATTCTTAAAAATGCTGTCTACTGGCATTTTATAATAGCCTGTTATGTGTATGCAGACCAGCAGAGACACAGTACCTGCTGTGGTGGTAGAGGGAGATAGCAGAACAGAGCTTGAGGTACTGCAGATGAAGAAAAACAATTAATTAAGAAATAGACATTAGAGTTGAAGACCAAAACAAATTCATCCACAATCTATTACCAATTATACTAATTTGAATTCATTAATGGTAATTTAACTACTTGCCTGTAAACTGGATGTTTTTCAAAACGACTGTCGTGAATGCTAAGTAAATATAGGCTCCATATTGTCAAAGCACTGCAGAAAGATAATTATTCTGTAGATTTACATCCATCTTTTATGCAACACAATATGAATAGTATCTTGACAGCACTGTGTCCAAATGTAGCCATACAAGTGTTAACTATCTGATCACTTTCTCTTTAGTGGGAAAAATTTCAGCTGAATTTAAAGGGGTTTAGATCTGACACTTATATACAGTTTTGTGCTCATATACTTGTATTCAAAACAAAATATGGCCAGTTTTCAACCTAAGTAGAATCACAACACCAGTTCAAAGCACTCAGCTCACAACAGATTATAAACCACAAGTTTTTGGATGGGAAACAGAAAATGGCAATCTTGGAAGTCCAGAGCATGTTTTCCTTTCCACAAGTCCAATGTCACAAGTTAAACTTTCAGAATCACATAACTTCCCACCACAATGAGAATGAGTTCAGCTTCATGTCACACAACAGAATCACTCTGTACATCAGAAATGGTACTTTGCCATAGAATGATTGCATAAAACCTGCAGAGTCCAGTTTTATGCCTGTAGTACAAGCCACTGAGGTACAGTCAAGGTGCACCATACATTGTGACATGGAGAGAGATCAGCTGTGTGTCCATCTCATGAGCACCTCACCTTTATACAATGGTTTCAACTTTATAATATTACCAGGGATATTCATTGTTAATTTTAACACACTGTGCTCTTCAAGTAGGAAGGGTGAAAAGAAAAAAAAAGTGCTATATTCTTTCAGATGAGTAGAAAGTGGAAGGGAGAAAGTCAAATTTTTATTGATTAATAATTTGTTACCATAGTGCCATAATAGCAATCAAAGCTATTATTGTCACCCGGAAAATCTTCACGGAGCAAGAATCTTTGGTCTTTGACAAACAAACCTATGGAACAAAAAAGTATGGTTAATGTAAGTGGCATATACCTAAGTTACTGCTAGTAGATTAGGAAATACTACACTAGTCTGACTTTATGTCACCCTTTTATAAAGGTCAACATCTACAGAGAAAAACTTCAGTAATAAACAGTCCCTAAGACTGTGAGTGTGCTGTGTATTGTTGATAGTCTGGGGACACAAAGATTACAGAGGAAGGATAGCTAAAAATAACAGCTCTTTGTCTTTTCTTCCTGCTATTTTTCATACTTTTGAAGCATCTCAAAATCAAATTAAGAACTCAGTAAATAGTGGCCAGAACTACAAGCTCAGCTACAGTGCTCAAACCGTGCTAAACCAGAACTGGTATAAATACAGAAGAAAGGCACTTTCCAAACAAGTATGATGACCTTAGATGATGGGGCATTTGACTGTCATTCTGGTACAAAGAATATTTGACCTATTATTTTCCCTTGGTCTTTGGCACTGTCAGAAGCAAGGTAGGAAAAGGAGCATTAGTTCATCTTAAATAACAGGACTTGGCAGCCTAGGAAAACTGTCTTGAAAAAGGTCAACATATATATTTCCTCACTCATACAATCCCTGTGAAAAGGGGTATCCACTTTCTATACCATGATGCAGGCAAGAGAAAGTGAAAGCAAATCACAGTGAATGACTCAAGCAAGGATTTAATTTCACTCACCTTCCTGGATTTCAGCGGGACTGATTTTATTGATGGCAAACGACTATTAGCTTGACTATACCTGCTGTAAGAGACAAGATCTCTTAAACATTCAAATGCTTCAGCAACTAATTAATGAAGAAAAGACATTTTTTTAACATGTTTTTGTCACTTGCTTTTTCAATTTTAACATTTACAAAGGCAAAGGCAGAAGTGTCAGCAGGTTCATTTTCAAGGACAAAGGTCTCCAGTTAACTCACTTAGGTGAATGCTCTTATATGCTACATTCAATTTCAAAGAAAACTTGGGGAAATGGCTTAGAAACAGGCAACGCTCATCACTTCCACTGAAGCACTAATGAAGATTCTTTCTTGCAGAAAAAGCTCTGTAGATTTGCCTTAGAAGCAATTTCCAAGTCCAAGAGATGTAACTGGACATAATCTACCCTTGCTTTATGCAACAGAAGCAATTACAAAAATTACCGCAATTTAACAACCATTTCAAATAATAATTTTGTCAGTGAGTAAAAAAAATATAAGAAATCTGGGGTGTTTTGCACAATTTAAATGCTGGAAATTAGCTGAACTCTACTGTCAAGCAAAATTGGTTTTCACTTCTAATACAGAGATCACTTTAACAATTTGTGTGACAGCTATTAGAGAACATCCCAGCCAGAGGTACCTGACTTTGCTCTCCTCACTGACAGTCGACTTTAAACTGCTCATCCGTTTCAGCCTGGCCAGTTTCCTATTCCACTGCTCCAATTCTTCTATTCTGACTTCAAGATTGTTTGTTAGTTTACAAAGCTGCTTTACAGCACCAACATTCTCCATAAAGATCTGATCCTGAGAAGCAAAACAATGACAAAAGTAGATATAGAATATATTCATAGTATATTCATCAATCCTATGCAAAAAGCAGAAATGAGTGCAGAATTCACCCATGTAAACACACGTTATCTCACTGTAAATGGGATGCATGTATGACTATAAAACCCTTTTGTTAGACATTTAATTTGCTGTAAATTGACAATGAGGGCTTGCAGGAAAATTTGAAGAAAATGCAGGGCTTTTTAGACCAAGAATTTAAAATGTATTTTCCCTTCATACTGTGTTGAAATCACTGTCCCAACAGGTATCTACTATTTGATTTTCAGCAGCCAAACATAGATTTCAGAATCTCTTCAAAAAATGTACATCCAACCATTTACCTACAGGCATTAGGAAGGCTCAGACAAGCCAGAGTTTTTATCCATGGTTTACACATCACGTTAAACACACAGAGATAAGTTCAATAGCTCCAAACAGCAAACTGACAAAGAGACACAACATGAGCCAAAACCCCACTTCTCTGGAAATAAACTTGGAATATGAGATAACAACATTCAAGGTCTCATCACCTGCCAATCTCAAAGAAAAGTTATGAAGCACTCTCCATTTGCTACTCAAGGTGCTGACCAATTCTGGAGCTGTGAGCTGCAGAAGTTTAAGTCAGATGTTCCACCTGGACAAGAGATGTTCCAAATCTCTGAATTCAGTATACATCTTAAACTGTTAGACACAGATCTCTCCTGCTCCTGTCACCCCAAAGGTCACAGAATGGACATTCATATGCTCTATCCCAGGTGTTAGAAGAAAGAGGAGAAAGCACAGATTTACCTGACCATATTAAAACGTCAAAGTGTCTGTGAAGTAACCCCAGATCCAGATCTAGACAAGTAGTCAAGAAAATGCTAAGCAGCAAATAAGTCATTGCTGTAACGATCCCTTCCTACTTGGGCCACATACACAGCAGAATCACACCCTACAAGCGTGAAGTAGAAAGTAGGCATCCGCCATTTGTAGGTCACATCCTTGGAAGAGATCCTGGCAAGCACTCTCCAGAGACCCAAGGTACAGAGAAGATAGGGAACATGATGGGCACAAACAGCAGTGCTGTGAGGCAATGTTAGAGATGCTATTTTGTGTGATATTTCATCAAGGAAGAGATGGGAATCAAAAGCTCAATTCTCCAACCTAAACTTCTGTCAGGCAAAAAACTGACTACCCCAAAGCAATTTTGGGGGCGTTCAAAAATGCAAATGATGCTACAGCTGTCACCCAATATAACAGGACAGCCTAAAGGGTAAAACAAACCTAGTGTCACCACTTACTACCACTGCTCCTCTACTAGCATCTAGAAATCAGCTACTGGCTGGAACCCTGACCAAAAAGAGCAAATCTTCTATAAGTCTCCTTTTCAAAAGTATCTCTAGAAAGTCCTCTTTCCACTGCTTTATTCAAGGTATCCAATTCCTACTTCTGTTATATGGAATACAACCTAGAAGATTTAACCTATGAATTTAAATTATTTATAGACTATCAACAGATGACAAGTGAAATACAATATTTTTATACATATTTTCACCAAGTTTGGTGACATAAACTTGTGTTTTCTATAGAATAATGAAAGAATGCATTATAATAATGAATGCAGGATTGTGTTCATGATATCATCCAGACAAGATAAGGTCACCAATCTCTAAAATTTGCCTCTTATTAGCAGCTGCAAGTGGGGAAAAGCTGGGAGGTGATTTTTGGCATGCAGTGAACCAGCACTTTACAGAGGAGCTGCTCTGAGACAAGTGCTGTCTGCAGTATTGTATGTCTGGACTTTGTGACTGACAGTGCCTTGCAGTCCTATTTCTACAGGAAAAGGAGGGGAGAGAGCACAGGACAACACCTAGACAGTATTTCCAAACTATGAGCATGGTAACTATTTTGTGTGCCATTTCATAGCATATGATTTTGAGCCTATAAAAAGCATTTTAGAGTGCCAAAAAAAACCCCTCTTCACACTGAGCTAGCACTTGGATTTGGTATGTATGGGTTATACCAGGATTAGGGTAAGGAAGATTTTATTTAACAAATTGAATGCCATCACTGCTCAATTCACTTTTGGAACAATTAACTGAAAAACTTAAACACAAAAGAATGTCTTGCAGTCCCACTTGTTGAACCAATGCTATGAAATCACGATCCCCTTTTATTCAGGAAAGCTAAGCTTTTTCTTTTTCTCGATTTCCAGACACTATTTCTGTAATGCATGTGAGGAGCTACAGCTTTGTATGAGGCACAGTGTGTGTTCATAGCTCCCCACATAAAAGAACGGTCTAAATGCACACCACCACTTTCTCCCTCAAGACCATACCTTGTCAACCATGAGGAAGTTTTCTATTTTTTCTCCATCCTTACAGGCAACTTCTCCAACTTCTCTAACAGCTTCAGGTAAAAGCCCCTTCACTTCCTGGGCTATTATTCCTGTTCATGAGATAACAAAACTAATGTAAGTAAACGCATTGGCATACCCGCTGATCATTCCAAAAACTACAGGCAGAGCAAAAGATGATCTAGAATTTCTCAGTGATAGGAAAATCCAGGATTTCAGGGATTTTTCTCCATTCTACAGGAAAAACAAAACAGAAATATTTAGAA
The DNA here is from genome assembly GCF_008360975.1 of Lichenostomus cassidix. NCBI lineage: Eukaryota > Metazoa > Chordata > Aves > Passeriformes > Meliphagidae > Lichenostomus > Lichenostomus cassidix. The sequence continues at coordinate 34,109,859 of NC_139480.1, read as the reverse complement.
TTCTCAGTCCTCTGCAATAGGAACAATTTTTTTCATAATCACATACTTAATTCTCAATAAATTTCTGGAAAATAAACTTCCTATCTTTAAATATTGAAACAGAAGTTGTAAAATTACAAGCAATACCTAATTTTGGCATTTTTATACCACAAGAGTTACACAGAAAAGTGTACAACTGCAGTATCCTAAGAAATGAGGATGAAATAGCAGAGTGTTAAAAGGCACTATGGCACAATAAATATCAGTAAATGTTAATGAAAAATGGGAACAGAGCTGACTTAATACCTGTTTCATGGGTATCTTTTATTCCCATAACAGATGCAAATTCAGGCTTGTAGTCATATTCCACCAGCCGCATTTGTGTTATTCTTCTCAACTGCTCATTTGTATCGACCTAGTTGGAAAAATACCAAGATTTACATGTTGAAACACTAAGCGTGGCATCTAGGACACCACTGAGAGAGCAACTAGCCTGACACTGTCATTTGGGCAATCACCACATTGAAAAATACGGACTATCTTCCCATTTCCCACTGTCAGAGTGCTATTTGTATTCCTATTGCCAGTTACCCTTCAGTCTGACAACTCCCAGCTTTTACAGAGAGCCTTCTCCAAAATCTATAGGCAATGGGTCTACAGAGCACAGTGGTACATCTGGTTTCTTGAGGCCAACATTTCAGCACAGCCAGGATATGGGAGCTGCTTCACATGTCAGAACAATGATCCCCACATGTGCTGTGGTGCAAAGAGAAATGCCCTAAATACTCCACAGCCCTCACCTCCCGGATATTCTGTTTTGCTCTGCTGTCAGATGGATGCATGACTCTGCCCATAACTTTGGCGTTTCCGCAGACAACCAGTGCTTCGTCTGGTGCATCTGTGTTAATTCCTACTCGACCATGATAGACTATCGTCTCTGGAACATGTCCTCGCTGCCACAGTACATCACTGTCACTCTCAAACTGCCCTGGGTTAGATGCCTGGGAGAAAATATTTTGTTTAACGATATGGTATAGCATAAATGAACTATTGTTTATTCTGTTACAAGTTCAGGGAAAATTAAAAGCCAAATCTTAAATATTAAAATTTTATTCAAGAGCTTTTTAACACGCTAACGGAAAAAAACAGAGTGGAGCCATTGCTAAGCGTTTCTGCTCACACAGCACTGGCCTCATTGCTTTTTTTTCCCTTGAATTCATCTTTATTAGCACCTTAAGCTAAATTTACAAAGCCCAAAGCTTTCCAAATTTTAACTCTGACATTTTACCACATAACCATTCTTTATCACTAAATTTTAGCTGAGACTGGAAATCAGAAAAGAGAAAAAAGGCAGAGATTAAGTACCTGTGATATACAAAAACACATAAACACATAAAATCTACTGTAATGTTTTAAATTAACTCATATCAGAAATCTCATGTCAAGGAAACAGAGTCTTTTAAAGAACACCAATAAAGTAACAGAATGTGTATAACAAAAAAAAGGAATTTTATTTCGACAGTTGATTTTGGGTTGGATTGTTTTTTGGGTTTTTTTAAACTTTGAATTCAGGCCAAAGTATGATAATGATAAAAAGAAGCCAGGCTTTCACAAGGCTTTGCCAGCTACAAGGCCTGGCACTGTGTACTCACCACTGTTTGTCACAATTAGAGCATGATCTGATATGCCTGACAAGCACTACTCAGCTGGTAGTTCTATTGTGTTGGAGTGTATAAAGGGCCAGAAGATGAGCTGCTTTTCCTCACAGTGCATTTGCATAGCTTTGCCACTTTGCCTCACTTTTCCCTGCCATTGAAGACCTGCTAGACACCAAGAAAATTACTTTTTTTTTTTCCTTTCTAGATTTCCTGTTGATATTTTCACAGCTTTGGACCAGAACCTCTTGATCTTTCTGCTTTACCACATTCTTTTCCCTCTGTCTGAATTAGAGGCCAGGTTTGCAAAATCTCATTCTATGAATTTCTGTTCAAAAACTGTCTCACATACATTGAAGCAGCCACCTTCATTGAAATTTCAAAAGAATCTAATATTAAAAATAGTAGGAAAATGTAAATTTCTAAATTTTACATAAAATACATATCTTGTAAAGTAACAAGTATGAGTCAAATGTAAAAATTCAACAGCTTCCCCTAATTATTATGAGGTGATATCTGTAACACTGTTTGATCCAGAAAGAGAAATTCAGATGAAAGCAGGATTGTGGAAATTAATGGACAAATAAAGGAAAATATCTATGTAATATATGTAGGAATGATGCAAACACAGTGCTACAGCATCCTGAGGCAAAAAAAGCCTACAGCAGCAGCCAGGATGTGAAAACTTCTCAGCAGGGCAGAAAACTGCTGAACTGCACACATTGCTTTCAAAGCCTTTTCACAGCTCCACCCAGAAAGGAGCTCTGGGCCATACTGCCCTCCGAAAAAGGGCAATAACAGGAAGAGACTTTATGGCACAAGAGGACACCCAGATGAAAAAAGAGCCAGGACTGAAACCATCTGAAAGCCCTCATATTCCTTTGGAGAGCACTGAGCAGCACCCCATGTGCTAGAGATTCACCTTTTTGCTCTCTCCAAACCCAAATGCTAAGCCAGACCATAGTTGTAAGCCTAGGTAGATGGTGCGCTGCCAGAAAGGACCCAAACAATGGCCTGCAAAAAATGATGCCAGGACAAAAAGCTTTTGACAGCCCTCGACTTTCTTTAGAAGCCTCTCCCCAGCTCCATTTAATACACCAGAGCTCTTGGTCTTATTTGACTCCAAACCAAAATGCTGAGCCTGTTCTCCATAAGCCGAGGGCTAGAAAGAGTCCATCAAACAAGAAGCAGCTCCTCAATTGACCCACCCAAGAAAGTTCAATCTTCTAGAGCCCCTCTCCATCTTTTGCAGCCCCACCACATGGCACCTGCACATTCCCCATCTTTCTAAGCCCTAAACATAATATTCACCCTAGAAATAACTCTAAACTATGCCCAGTTCAAACATGACCCACCACCTATAGATCACATGAAAAAGGGGCCAGGACTGAAAGCTTTCAGCAGCCCCCACCTTCCCTTGGCAGTCCCTGTGCAATCCCACTCATGCTCGGGCTCTGTGCTTTCTCTCTTTCCTAACCCTAATTCTCCATAGCTCCTGTTACACTACAAATCTGGGGCTTTTTCTCTTTTCTACCTTTAGGCTAAAGCTGAATACTGAAAGAAAAACTTTCTGTGAATCAGGGAACTGAAAATAACAGTTAAGAGGGAAAAAAATTACTCTTCCTTTTCCTAATTTGAAGCCTATATTACTACCATCGAACTGAGAGGTGGAACACTCTGGAAACACACGGGAAATACAAAGCTATGGGTCTTAATCTTCCTAGAGCTGCTTGATCTTCTTTCCTTACTTTTTTTTCCTTCTCATCCTCCTTGGACAATGAAGACTCTATCCATTGAAAGCATTTACAACATTCCTGGCAAGTGCAGTAAATTGTTTCACCTCAAATAAAAAAAAAATCTGGAAAAAAATCAATATATTTTGTATTGGAACTCATAACAAGCTTTCTTTTTAAATTTTTCTATAGCTCTACTCTTAACATTTTTAATTTCTGATGATTAAAAGGTAACATACTCATACAACATGCAATCTTTTTGAGTCAGTGGTAATTTTTATGCCCAAGAATCATGACCTCCCATAATCTGCTGTGAATATCAGAACAGTAAGTAGTTTTACATTAAAGTAAAATAAATTTATACCTACCCTCACAATGATCTTTTCAGAGACATTTGCAGATAGTAGGTAGAACTGGTCCTGAGAGACAGCATACAGTCCAACTACCAGCATGAAGTATCTAATTTGAAATTGATTTAATCAAGACAATAACTGAAGTAATGCCTTCTCACAGAAAAAAAATGTTTTAAATACAGTTATTATTATCGATATATAAAAATACAATGCTTCTAAAATGTATTTCCTACAATATAAAAAATGAGTATTTCCTTCACTCTCAAGAGTTATGCTCTTACAATCCTCACAACCACCAAAAATTAACAAAGAATACAGTAATTTTGACAAATTTAAGTAGTGAAGCCTCAAAGACAAAAACCTTTCCTGCCTCAGAAGAAAAAGATAATTATTTGGGTTTTTTGGCTTTGTGCTTTTGTCAGCCATTATCCTGGCCATGATTTCCTGAAACTATCTCTAACCATGAGGATGAAGTTTGGTGCTTTTTTATTCTCATATCATTCTGTGACTGTAGAGAAAGAGGCTTTTAAGCACATACCAAGTACTACAGAATTTGAAACAACTCACAGATTTGATAGCACTGAGATTTTTCATAAACATTAGCTCTATTCTAAAGTAGACCTTCTCTTTCTTCTTCTAACACACAAGCCAACTAGCTACAGCAATACCTCTGATCAGGATTAGGTTTCCCCTTTTTTCTCATATTATTTGCTGTTGTTTCACTGAAATGCAGCCTTCCCAGTGTTACTTTAGTTGTCTGGTCCCCTGGCAGATCAACTCTAAAATAGAAAAGGAAACAAGATCAGGGAAGTAAGTATTTGAAGATTTACTATCAAAGCACATTGCCTCAAACTCATTAAAACAGTTTTGAGAAAAACTGACAAATTAATAAAACAGAGGAATCCCAGTAAAAATGCAGTAAACCTGGTTTCTAAAAATGTATTATAAACAGTGACTATGTCATGGAGATAAACAGGATAAAGCACCAGCAGTAGGAAACTGGTCTTAGTAATAAGAGTCTTATGTTTCTTGGTCTGTTTGTACACAGTCTTGAATATAATAAAACTCTGTGTGTTCCATATGATGGCAATTTGCTGCTTGCTAGGGTTAATAGCTGCTTTCTTATTTTTGGGCCTGAATTTCCACATTAAAATTAATAGAACTTACTGCTTGCCCTTTTCATCTGCACCTAATTTTCATGTCTGGGAGTACACAATAGACACCTATGTCTCAAATACACAGTGGTAGTCCTCCAGTAAGTGATAAATAATACAAATAAAGAGTCTGTATAGATAAAATTACAGTTCACCAAACAGTCACACATGAAATAATTAACATACACACATAATCTATTTGTCAGTGTGCAAAAGGAAGAAAAATGTCAGGAGAGAGGCGATTTAGGAAAAATCAAGCTCTACCTCCAAGCTCAAAGTTCAGTTTAGGTGATAATATAGTGCAGCCTTTATCCCAAGCACTGTCCTGTCTAACTTGACACTGTCTGATCTCTTTGTGTTATAAGGCTTATTTAATTATTTATAGAGAACAGAACAGCTCCAACAGAAGAAACTTATGCCAGAAGAATAAACATTGATCCCGCCAGTGAGTTAAATGCTCAAAAATGGCAGAGTTCCAGGAAGATGCTGTGTGTGTGTTTCTACTGGAGGCACTCCCCCTTAAAAAGCACTGCAAATGTATCTCATGCCCATATAGGACAGGAATATTCTGACATTTCTAAGAGGAGAAAAGCATCTGCCATACAGCTGTAAGCAGCATAAAAGAGTGCTTCTAGCTGAATATAAATATCTTGGATAGGCATGCTTAATACATCTGTAAAGCTGCTGAAAATTTGCCTTAATGAAGTGTGACCAGGTATATATTACTACTGTGATTCTGTGTGTGCACCCACAATGAAATCTGGATAAAAATCAAAAAACTGGCTTAAAACTACTGTGAGTTTTCAAGAAACAGCTAATTCACATTTCAAACCAATCACACATATTGAAATACAATGGAATAATTTTCTCAAAATTCTTACTTAATGGGATTAAAAGCTTTTTTGCTTCGATCTGACTGAGACTGTTCAATAGCAATTGTTTCATTTGGAGCTTCAACCTATGAAAGAAAAATAATTTTCAAAAATGACAAGAGCATTAAATCTTCAAACGCACAAAAACTGAAATAGAAATTAATAGGCAAATTATGCCTGAAACAGTGAAATTGCACTCATTTCTAATAGAACAACACAGAAATTAATAGATGAGCTGACTCCTGATCAATTGATAATTGACATTTAGTCTAAAGACCCAGGTCTTTCTACAGATGTAATTTGAAAGGGGGGAAGAAAATATGAAAGTAAGTAATGCATTCATTTACAAAAGAAAAATTGCTTTCTGAATCCAAACTGTTATTGGCTTATTCCATGCCAAAGCATAAATGCAGATATTCAACATGAGAACAGAACCTACATAAAGTAGTTACATGTTCTTGGTCAAAAAATTACTAAGAAAAGAGTTCACTTCAATTATTTACCTCATTATATAAAATTAAAAGTAATAATCTCAAAGAAGAGACAGACTTGCCTTAATTCCATAAACTTTCAAGTAAAACTTTTCTATTGGTTTCCTTCCCTGCTGAGTTTTGACATATTTTGCATGTCCAGTGATTCTAATATGAACTGTGAGTTGGAAATGATTCTTCTTTTGGCACACAAAGGCATCATCTGCTGTTGAAAAATTAAATCCTTTATCTGTGACAATATGATATCCTACAGCAGGTCTAAAAAACAAAGAGAAGGAATCACAACTTTAAGTACTGATATATTTGAGTGACATCTCAAGTTCCTATCTTTTTATGTGGTCCAAAAATCCATCTGTTTTTAGTGACAAAATTGCACCCAAAATACTTCTTTACAATCACCAGTTCTACCAGTATTTTCTTCTTAGCCTGTCAAAGGTGTAAAGATGAAATGCATACAAAATGTCCCCTAATTCTAGTCTGAAAATGAAGTGTTTGGAAACCAGCAGTTGAGAGGCTTACATAATTCTCACTTACAAATCTGATATAAAGACACTCTGTACACCTAAGAGCACAAACCAACCTTTTAGTGTATTCAATCATTCATTATAACACTGCTGCAAACAGCAGTCTGTGTTTGCAGACTGTGCTGCAGACAACAATGAGCTAATGAGCCAGCAAGGCTCCCCACTTTGTTCCCAAATTCCCACATGAAGTGTTTCTGCAGAAGCTACTGGGATTCAAGTAAGGCTTTACTTAAGCTAAAAGAGAAGCTACCAGTACCGACCCTCTGCTCTGACTATAAAACACTCCTTTATATGTTGTCCTTCCCACTCCAGCTAAAGCAACTATTTCATTTATTCAAAGGGCTAATTTGTCACCCAAAGAGCAAGAATATTCTGTCTCTATAATTCAAAGGAAAGGTATCAAAAGATCTTTCTATTAGAGATGGTGAACTCACCATCCCAACAGTGCTTCAAGTCTTCTGATTTAAGTGATGGATAAGTCTGAAATAACAGGACTACATAGCAAGGTTGTCTTATACAGACATTGGCTTTTCTTGTTAATGAAAGTTTGATAATGATGATCTTGTCTGATGCTACTGAGAACCTCTCACTAACACAGTTACTGAAGATGGCTTTTCATAACTCTTCTATTAGTTGGAAAAATCAAAATGTACAGACTTCATAGGAAATATGCAGACTTTATTATCTTTTTATAAATTATGAACAGAAGTCCCCTTTCAAACAACCACTGATTCTCTGGGACTGAGAATAATGAGAAAACTACTTTGTAACTACTTCAAAACTACTAAGTCATGAGTTATTTCATATTTAAAATTAAAATGAATGTTCTACTATCTCCTCAAACCATCATTATTAAAGAAGTTAAACTTCTTCTGTTTCTTCCTACAATGGATAATTTTTTTTTTATTTTTGTAGGAAATGTGTATATATCATAGTAGGGAAAGAACTACTTTTTCATATTTAGATGTGCAGCAAGTTCATTAGCCCATATTCTTAACGCAATTTCAGACTATTTGCCTGCACACAGACAAGCAGCTTGAGAAGCAAAATTACAAATTTCCGTGTCTCCAAGCTGCAGTGTTTGGAACAATGACTCCCAAAGAGCAATTTAATATTATAATTTTCTGAGTATGCTATTTACAGTAATTAAGAACAAACATATATTTTGTTCTTGTGCACAAAGAATGATGAGTCTTACCAAGGAGTACATTAAAATTTGGAATAACTTTTAGGTAGCAAGGGATATCCCTGTCACACAAATGTCCCTACTAGAAATATGTTTCAAATTCCTCTTTCTATTTAGAATTTAAGTCTTCAGACATCTTTGGGACAGAGCACCACCAATATGAGACAAGTGCCAAGAAGGTGCCAAGCAGACACAATGAAAAGGCAGAATTAATCATCAAATAACCTTTTCAAATCAATCTACCTCAGCTAACGGCATTTTTGTTGTGAAAATAAAATAACTAAGGGGTTAAACCACTGTATGAATAAAATGGAAAATAATAATTAACCAGTGAAATACCCCTCAAGTGGGCACAGCAATTTGAAGGCACAGGATCAATTCATCTACACGAAGCAATAAGAAGCATGTGAGTCCTTTGGGGCCAACAGAATACAGGATCACTACTCAGAAAATCTGTGCACTTAGTGCATCTTAGAACAACAGCACTGCCACTGACCTCACTTAAAGTACTACTGATTTCCTCTGCAAATAACATCTCAATCCCTTCCCACAGTAATGGCAACAGAGCATGTATTGGGATACTTTATTGTTCAGTATCATATTGGCTTTGTTGATCCAAGCCATAAAGAAATGTGAATCTGGAACCTCAATTTTAGGTGTATGGGAACCAACAAGTAACTTACTTACAGTTTGATTTACACAGGAAAACTCTAAATCTTTGACTAAACAGTTGCATGTCACACACACGTCTATGATTATTAAGACTTAAGTTATACGAGCCCAGGAGTAATACAGGTAACTTCTAATGTTTTCCTTTAATTTTTTAGGCACCTAGAAGGAAAGGTGCCATATGCTTAGTAATTGCTTGCCCCATGCACTTGACAAAATAAGCAAAAGTTAACAGGTATCTTAACTATCATTTCTTTTGCCCCTAAATCCCTGAAGGGAAAACAGAAAATCTGGCATTAATTTCAACCAATGCTTCAAGTTCAGCTTATCTGATACATCTGCAAGTTCATATTTCATCATATCAGTTATATTTCCTCCTCTGTTTTTATTTCCAGTAAGAACGAGGAATGCCAAATGTATCATTTATTCTTACTAAACTACAAGAACAGATAAAAAGGGGAAAAAACCCACAGGAAACCAATTATTTTCAAGGGCAAACATCAATGCTTACAGTTTTTCATAACTGGAGTCAAATAAGCTGTTCCACTGAGAAGTTTGATATGGTTGCCAGGTAAGAGCTTGACAGCATTTTTCCAAAGCTGCATTCTGTCCATCACTGTCATATTCTTGCATTTCAGCAGCATAGTCCTCTACAGTTGCTGTAGGGAGATAGTGACAATTCACTTATTTCTTTTGGGACTAGCCAAAAATCCTGCACAGACATTTTTATTAACATGTTTACATACATACACATACATATAAATCACAAATGCATAGCATATATATTTAGTTGTACTGTGCAGTTATTCCACAAGATTATGCTATATTCTCTTGCTCCAGAAAATAAATTTTTCAGCTTTCCTAATTTGCAAAATAGTACACAAGTAGCATTTCCTATTTTTATTCTGTCCAAAAGGATGGATCATTTCCTTTGGGGAAAAAAAATAGAAGAAGGAAAGCTAAGAATTTTACTGTACATCTGCAATGCTGCAAGAGCAATTAAGCAAAATAATTACATTTGTTTCCTATTCCCTCTACTGCAGGTTTGAATTGAAGGATATACTGCAGGAGGCACAGTTTTCCAATAGCAAGCACACCCAACACTGCATCTGGTTAATCTGGTTACTGCTTTCTGCCTATACTTAAGAGAATTCTTTGACAGACAGGGTCAACCACAATTCTCTGAGATATTATACATTTTATGAAGACAGAGGAGAATGTTATAAGAGAGACAGATAAATAGAGTACAGTAAGAATGGGAGAAAATATGTCATTGAATGTATAACTAAGATCCATCCACAGCCAGTGACAGCACAGTAAGACTGAGCCTTCACAATCACTTCAGGCCAAAGCTTCACTTGCAAGTCCCCACTTATGAAATACAGCAAAGATATAGGATGGATGGATGGATGGATGGATGGATGATAGATAGATAGATAGATAGATAGATATAGATAGAAAAACACCACAGCAAAGAAATTCACACCTCACTTCTAAATGATCCCATGCCATTTTCACCCATGTCTATGCCCTTTTTCCAATGCATGTGTCAGTGATATTAAGAATGACACTCAAAGAAAGCCTGTTTCAAAGCTGTATCTTTAAGTATTAAAAACAGCAATAGCAATTTCAGATACAGAAGTGTCTGCTTGTCTTCTCTTTTCAGAAGTGGTTGACTTAGAGGACGAGTCACAATCAAGAAACACCAATTAAATAAAATATATGAAAGGACTACTAAAAGGACAACCTACTAAATCAAATTGCTACTCATTAAAAGTGTTCTAAAAGATTGGTTTAATGCAGACAAATAACTCACTTTGGAGAAATAACAAGCAACTCAGATTTTTCACTAGCAGTCATGGGTGAAATTCCTCAGATAAACTTGTCATTACAAATTGTTCATTCACAGAGAGCCTCGTACTTCACAGAAGCTGATTCATTTCTGTACATGCCTGATAAGATTTTTTGTATTAATTGGTATAAGCTTAGCATTTTTAATTTGATAAAATAATGAACCAAATCAATATGGGGAAGGGGTGGGAAAGAACATACAGCTTTTACTCAGCTTGTTCATGCATGCATTGTGTAGAAAAAAAACATGGAAGGGAGGTAATAATGGGAAACCACAATCTCTTTGCTCATCCACCACATTAATTCCCTGTTAAGCTGACACAAAATGGTTTCTTTGCCCAGTCAAGTTAGTGCTAGGCAAAGTTAGCAAAATATGTTTTCATCTCTGTACTGGAGGTTCACATATGGAAAAGGGCAGAATATTCTGTCTAGAGAATCCTCAGGTAACATGAAACTCTAATGCTCTTCTCTCTTTGCCAAATATAAATAGGTCTTGGTTTTCCAAAAAGTAAATTCCTCCAAACCTGGTAGTAGAGTACAGACCATTAATACCATTATAATTTCCAAGTCAGCAAGAGCTGTGTTCTTCAAGTATTCACTTGTCTATGGCACAAAACATTGAATTTCACCTTCACACAGTTGCTCACCTTGTCTGTAATCCTGAGACTGCACTGGAGAATCAATGACATGTCCTAATAATTGGGAGAGCTTCCTTTTCTTGCTTGATGTGGCAGAAATACTTTTGCAAAAACACATGTTGCATTACTCATTTATAAGTTTAAACATTGATATTACAGATTCATAACAGAAGAACACCCAGGTATCTATTATCTCATTTTAACTGCACTGTCATCCAAATTCTGATTTGCTGGGGAAGGAGATTGTTGTTGGGTTTTTAAAACTGAGTTATCTAATATTTTCCTTCCAAAACATTTTTTTTCATTTCATATGAAGTTGATCTCATTTAAAAATTTACACAGTGTATAAGTGGCAGAGATTAAGTCTCCTAATATTTACATTAAAATCACAGCTTTTATATTGAGTGATTGTACTACACTAAGCATGAATGCGCTTTAGTTCTTATACAGAAAACACCAGTTGCAATTTTCTCCTTTCCCAGTTAAAGAGAGATTTCAAAAAATGCTCCTTTGTGCAAAAGGGAAAAAACCCTTAATGAAAAGTTCTGATATTGCAGAATGTGAACTAGAATATCCTGACAGCTGATCACTGCTTCTGAATGGGGGAGAAAAAACACACCAAACTCCAGGTCTCAGTCAGGCTCAGTAGGTACTCAAACCAAAGTTTTCTCCATGTCCCCTCACTCTTACCTGGTATCATTGTATGCTTGCACTAGCCAAGTGCATTTTACCAGTTAATGTTAAAACACCAGTGCATTTTAAATAATTGAACATCCACAACACACTGATGGGTTAATACGGCAGATAGTATATGATTAGTGCTTCACTTGCTTACATAGATATGATAATCTTTTTTCTCTTATGTCACTTGCTAAAACACTTAAAAGGTCCTCATGCACAAACCACTACAACAGGTATTGTGAAACACCTGAGTATTTTTATAATCCAATTATGAAAAACCTGTCGATTTCTCATTAGCCTTCTATAGTTTTTAAAATTGAAATCCATTCCTTCTACTCATTTGAACTTCAATCAAGATCTTCTAAAAAGCCCTCAACCACAAGTGTCTCAAAAATGTCTAAACACTGCCATCCTGTGGAAAACCCTACATCCACAGTGATTTACAACCAGTCTTAAACCAGCTCTACTGTTTTTTGCATGTCTCATCCTTTGCATGAAAGCTTTATAATTTACCCAGAAATCTGAGATGCATTAGGCTGGAAGTAAGAATAATTAAAAGCCAAAGAGCTGGAAGACGTAGAATGATGCCATGGAGTCATAGCATTTTCTGTCTTCAGGCAGCAGTCTTGGGAGATGGTGCAAGGATGCCCCATGGCATTGGGGTCAGAGCAAGTCTCCGTGAATCCGCAGGGAAGGTTGCTGTGTGCCACAGCAGATGGGCATGGGAGTGGAGGCCGCAGCCCACTGGGCCACAGAGCATGACACCATGGGCCTGAGGGTAATAAACGGAGAAGAACATAAGAACAAGGAAGAGGAGCTGGAGATCTTCCTGTGAGCTTGGGAGAGGCCATATTCATGTCACCTACTTTGTAGATGTGGTGGGGAACATGATTCTGATCCGGAGTCAGGGGGGGAGTCTGGCAACTGGCTTTGCCTAGGGATGAAAAAAGATTTTAATTTCCACTGGAACAAGACATGGAGGACAACAACATGCAGTGCTGACAGCAAGTGGAGGGGGACCCCCAGGCTACTAACAAGGGTCTTCAGAAAACATTGTTCACCATGTTAGCTGCCCCTTCTCACAGGAGCAATGTCACTTACACATGTCTCGTGTGGCCCTCCACCTCTCTCTGCCATGCAGGAAGGCCCCATCCCCATCACTTCTTGCCCAAATGCCCCCTTCACAATCTGCTGACTTCAATCCTCCGATGAGTGGCTCTTCCCATGAGTGGTTCTTCAGTTACCTCCAGGCACACCAGTGACTCTGAACATATGGTGCTCACAAGGGATTTAAGCCCCATTCTCTCTAGACTAAAGGTTAAAGACCTGTAGCATCTTCATCTCTCTTAAGGAACAGAAAATCCTATGCCATCTTGCTGCCATTTAAAGGAACTACAGAGGGTTCCTCTGTTACACTAGGACTAGATGGAGGTTCAAGAAATGGATTCGCAATCCTTTCAGGTATTCCTATGAATTGTCAGCTCAAACACTGCTCTGAAGCCCAAACTGAAAGGCAAGTCTTAAGATTCATGTTGGGCTTAAAATACCACAGCAGAGGAAGAATGACAGAAATCTGATGAGACACACCTCCTTCACAGAAGTTTAGTGCTCTCACAGAAGCTGAATAATTTAAAATAAAATTCCTTAAAGGGACACCCTCATATTCTTAAAAGATATGTTCACACACACAGAGCAAATATTTTCAAGCATAAATGGAAAATTTTCATTCTCATGTTTCTACTTCAGGATTTCTGTTTCTGAGTTTGGATTGCATTACAGAGAGTTGTTTCATTTCTGGTTACAGCCTATTACTTTTGACATGTGTGTGCATTTCTTAATGATATTGCTACTGCTTTTCTAACATGTCCCATCCACAGCCCTGCATTTTGGGTTAGCTTCAACCACATGGCTCCTCTCTAAAACAAATATTAAAATTTCACATTAGAATATACTTTAATTTTCTTCAGAATATATTATCTGATGCTTTAAAATAGCATGACTACAATCTAAACCTTGTTTTCAGCTTTGAATAGTTTTTTTTCCTGTGGGATACTTGATCCATATATACTGAATTCCACTTGTGTCTTGTAAAATTTAAAAAGTCACATCCAGAAAAGTCTAAAACTTCCCTTCTACACATTCTGGTTTCAAACGTTCTGGTTCACGTTCTGGTTTCAAACATTGCCTAGGGTACTTGATTTCTGCTTTAATTTAGAGTATTTCACTAAAATACAGAGACAGACACTTTCTAGGAGAAAATATTTATCAAGTACAGAGGTAGAACAGATACATCTCCAAGTCAGAACTTTACTGAAACTGATACTGTGCTTTTTGAAGGAAAAAAAAATCTGTAGTTTAAATGATTCTATATTACAAACACAGAATATCAATGAAATGCCTACTTAGCAAAGGACATGACAACCTTGTTTCTCCTTTTACTGATGATGTGGAAAGTATTACTGTAGGAAAAGATGAGAAAATCACATGGTGCTTCACATGTGATGTAAGAGAAGAATAAATGTAATCCTTATGGCCTTTCTGATGCGAGATGATCTTTAATGGAAATTTCAAGGTACACACCAGACCTTGGTGGTAACTGCACTCTTCATTGCACCTGACATTATGGTGTTTTGTATTTTATATGCATATCTGAAGGCTTTTAATGTTTTTCTCCTTTGACATGTTTTGACAAGTTCCTTTATGCAACTCTTTTCTGTTTATGCACAAATTGTCTGCACTACAGACAAATTCGTAATAATTTTGACCTGTACAGATCTAATGATTCAGTAAATGTTCTTAAACCCATAAATAATGAAGTAGGACTGTAGTATTAGTGTAAAGTCCTGTTCAGCCTCCAAACCTATAAGAGTTTTACAGATGGTTTTCTTGAATGTAAGTACTTTGAGGCACTGTAACTATAATATCTAACTTACTTACTGCATAATAGCATATATATACACATTTATAATTCTGCTATATTTTGTGTATAAAAGCAAAACAATAACATTTCAAAATTGTCAGACAGGAGTTCAATAATCTTGTTAACCTAAAACACATTTAGTCACTCTAAAAATAAAGGTGATGGATATTTATATACAACCTCCTCTTCATTCTTCTTTACTTCTATAATGTGGGTAAAGAGAATCAATTCCTTATTCATTATTTAGAGCAGGTAGGAGCCTATTTAGCCCACTGTAAGTAAACATGTGCTGCTGAGCCTGTCTAGAATGAAAAATCCCATGTTTAATTATTTTTAAAACATCTCTTCTTGCTCTGCTTCTTGGCAAGTGCAAGTGTCAGCCTATATTAATAGTATTTTGCATTGAACAACAATCATCTGACAGCTGTCTGGATTAAAGATTTGGGGTTTGTCTTTGACAGATCTATACTACATAATTTTCCACCCTTGACCATAAACTTTTGTGCTATGTATCCTTTGATAGTTTTAAAGTTAGCCTCAAAAGAGATGGACAGACATGTTCTGTTCTGAATTAAGTATTAGAGTGAAAACAGTAACTCTGCTTCCTTCAAAGTGGGAGATTTCTATTATTCTCTCAATGTATTCTACAGTAGCCTCACTTTTATCACTTGTTCAGTACATAAACAGTAAACTAGCACTTACAGGTATGTTAAAGTAACAGCTCTGTCAGCATTTAATGTCACAATTAGCTCCACAGTTGTGAATCAACTCAGACTTCATTATCATCCATTCTGTTGAACAAGAAGACAGCCATATTTCCAGTACTGTCTGTAGTTAATTTTTTTAAGTCTTCCTACACAGCTTCAAGAAACAATGCCAAGAGAGCCACAATGCTTTTGAAACTCAGATTTTATCATGGCACTAATGAAAACAATTCCAGAGCTGTGGCTAAGGAGAGGAAGTACATGTTGCTATTATACTCACAAAGTTCCAAACTCTATGTCACTACTGATGAATTCTTCCAACATGCTTGTGTCTACCATGGGATTTTCCAAGGCTCCATGGACATCTTGCCCTTAAGTTAAAAGTAAAAAAGATAGAAATTCAGAGGAAATTGTCAGTTTTTCAGAATAAGTAATGCTGCCCATGCTCCTACATAAAGGAAAACCGAATCTGTCCTGTCTCATGTGTAACAAATGGGTTATGCTTCTGATTTAGTCAGTCTGGGAAAAAGGATGATGAGAAATGCAGAGTAATACAGCATGTGCAGGGGCACTGCAGATGACAGTGCAGCACTGGGCAAACACCACTGAATGCATGGCCTTAAGGCTTCAGTGAATTACTATAGCAGGAGGATGAAGAACCCCAGTCTGCAATGGAGAAAACGGGTTTTAAAGATAATTTCCAACACTTTTACATTGAGGTCAAAACAGTTTGTTGGGTGGATGCTCAGACATGATCTTACACAGATCCACTTTCGGCATTAGTACTCTCAAGTACTGCAAGTGAGTATCTGAAACACTCCATTTAAAAATCCACCATCTGAGTTTAAATAAAGAC
Organism: Lichenostomus cassidix; assembly: GCF_008360975.1. Classification (NCBI taxonomy): domain Eukaryota; kingdom Metazoa; phylum Chordata; class Aves; order Passeriformes; family Meliphagidae; genus Lichenostomus; species Lichenostomus cassidix. The sequence continues at coordinate 34,093,593 of NC_139480.1, read as the reverse complement.
CAAATAAAGCTTTAGAAATGCTTGTTTGGTGACTTCCTCTTATTCCGCCTGAAAAAAAAAAAAACCACTAACATGTTAAATGTGTTAGTGAATAGAAAGGTTCAGTACTTTGTCCTTTGTTGCTTAGTAACTGAAGGCTATAAACAGATTTTATGATCATAAAGTTTCCGGAATTCATGACAACTTTCATAGAAAGTCAACGGGAGCTCTCTAAAAAACCTAGCCAAACAGCCCTACTCTGCAGGCTCCCCACCTCTCCAGCAAGCCTTCCACAAATACAGGTGTGGCCAGCCAGAATGCAAACAAGATAAGCACCTTGATGTTCCTCCTTGAGCTGCAAGTGCCTCTGTCCCACTTCACACATGGTAAAATGGACCAGCCCACACATCCAGAGCTGTGAGACTCAGCCCTAGCGTCTGACACCAACCATGTCCCCTCAGCTTGGTGGCAGCATCTGAGAACACCAAAGGTTAATTGCTGCCATTGAACTGAGGAGTAGTCACTGCCTTTGCTGTGTTTGCTATCTTCTCACTGTCCACCTTGCATAGTACGAAGTCTTACCATAATCTAGCTCCAGTTCTTTCTCTGGTGTCTTTGTCTGACACTGTTCCTCCTTTATCCAGTGTTTAGAAAGGATAGAACTGCAAGCAGAATCTAAAAATGCACCACCTTGCACAGGAATTCCCTCATGTGTCTGTCTTAATACATAAATTCACATCACTAATAGACATTTCCTGAATTGCTTTGTGATCATAGATTTATCTAGGTATTGTTTTTTTGTTGGTGCTGCAGACTTGATTTTGACTGCCTTTTACTGTGGGATAGCAACTTCCAGGTGTGCTACTGATAGATCCCTGCATCTTAATATTGATGTTATGTACAAACCTGTCCCATGCACACCAGAGAACATATTCAATAAGTGCAGCCCACCAACTTACCTCAGCAAAATTGGAACACACAAAGTCTGGAAGCAGCAGCATATCACTTTGCAAAACCAGCTAGAATACAAAAGAGCCTGGCTTTCCTTAGCAGCCTTCCTCAAACCTGTTAGGTTCTCATATTTTCATTCCTCATGTCTGAATGTAGGGTATACCTACCTTGAATTACAAACCCTTCTCCTTTTACTAATGTAGTCCACAGGAAAGTGATTCAATCACCTTCTCCTTCTTTTACCCCACCTGTTCTTCGTGTTGAAACTACCTAACCCTCATGCAGAATGATATAATTTTATTACTAATTTGAGACCAGAGGTCAAATACAAAGTGTTTTTCCTGTACTACACAACCAGGAATCCTTCCTTTTGACCAAGATCAGAGACAGGCTCTTTTGAATCAAAGAGTACAGCTATAAATCAACCACAGACAAGGCCTTTCAAGGGGACATCCCAAAGTCCAGAGAGCAGCTTTGTTGCTAAGTGATGACAACAGAAATATCTATCATTCCTTCTTAATCTCTCCACTTCACATGAACAGTTAAATGGGGAGGAGGAGAATGAAAGAATAAACAGTGCTAGGAGAGGAACAAAGCACACAGGGAAGAAGATAGGACACCACTAATTTTTGTGATGCAGGTGCACAGAAGAGCTGGTACATTTTGCTGCCCTATAAAACTTTGTTAATGTACACTCCAGGTCAGTGGCATCACGTGCTTGCACTGGCATCTGCTGCACCAGAAAAGGAGTTGTTGGATCATATGCAAATTTATTTTAAATAGTGGCATTCATTTCACAGGTATTTGATCACAGTAAATACTTAACAGATATGGGCAGCATACAAGCCAGTCACTCATCTGGATGTTCAGTGCTTGTAAGAGCAGAAAACTGCATGTATGTGGCAGGACAAGCCCTGCTGAGAGGCCTCTGTGAACACAGCTTCCTGCACAGAACCATGTGCCTGGCTTACAGTTGCTGGAGGATATGTGGAGTCAGCAGCCTCAGTCATCAGCTTGTGCTTGGGGATCTCTGCTTGCAGTTCACAGTTCCTGCTGCAATGTGCCCAGACATCTGGAGGAGTCTGCACTGAGTGACACATTCAACTCCAATGTCACTGTGCAGAGGACTACCAGCTACCCAAAAAACAGATGAAGGTGAAAGGCCAAGGCAGTGCTGTGCCAAGGGGTTCATACACAGACGTTTGCAGAACAGACACTGCAGTCACAGGCTGCATACAACTATATATTTTTCTCATTTCTTCATAACCTTGATCGTTCCATTGTTTGGTCCCCAAGTCTAAAACCCGTCAGTTCTACCACTGTTTTCTGTTTCCCTGCTCATTCTCACCTAGCCTGTCCCTAATACTCAGCCACAGGCCCCCAGGGAATAGTATGAACTCCAGCCTCCTAATCTGGCAGTCACTCTTTGGCAGACATCCCCTTCTTTCCTACAGACATGAGGCTCTCATCACCTGACTCCTCAGCTTGACTCTATGGTCCTGTAACCAACAGTCTCAATCCCTGAAAAACCTACCTTGCTCAATTCTCCCAACACTTTCATGTAGCCTTATATATATCTGTACTTAAATTGGCAGCTTCCTTTTCAGTGGTATCTAAACGCAAAGTGAAGGATGGGGAACAAAGAAATACTATTGACAAAAAATCAACACTAAACTGATCATTTCCTGACATTAGAAGAGGATGCCAGGAAGTTCCCAGCCAAGTCCAGCTTTCTGTGGTAAGATTAGTGTTAAAACATCAGCTACTCTACACAGGAAACAATCCTTAGATACAGCTCAGAGGGTAAAAACAGCACAGAAAACATGGTCAGTGTTCAGTAATAGCTGCTTGCTGAACCGAAAAATTAATAATTTTTCAAAGCCTTGCAACTTGAGGGATATGTTTCTGCTTGAGAATTGACTGATTTCCATCTAAAGACACTTTACCATGAAAATATGGGGTTTTTTTACAAAAAAAATGCTTCAGCACTTTATGAGCTCCACCATATAGGCTTACTGGAAAGTCGAGCTGAACCTCATTGACTTACACAGAGGTAGTATTATTTATGGGGTTTATAGTCCCTTCTGTCATGCTAAAGGACTTCAAGAACTGGTTGCTATTTAAATTGTTCACAGAAGTCTAGCTCATTTTGACTGAAACAGACATAGTGTCATTGACAGAAACTGCAGAGCTACAGGGTTAAAGAGAAACCAGCTGTAGCTGGCAGTACTGCAGCGAGCCAGAAGGTATCAAAGCCTAGGTTATTCAACTTCAGAAAGACCTAACTCCAAATGGTAAGGAGCAAGTTTGTGTTAAGATAGACTATTTTTTCCCAAAGTAACACTTTCTATAGAAACAAATCTTACCATCAATATTTTATGTTTTTCATTTCATCTTTTATTACTGTTTCAATCTCTCATCCTTACAATGGTATGTGGCACTTCGGGGATTTAAGTGTTTTGTGTTTTAAGGGCATGTTTGTTCGGTGGCTTCATTCGTAAACCACAAACTCTAATCTATATTCCATGCTACCCATGAAGGAGCATGAGTATACAGAGAGGTAGTGATTCCACTAAGGAAGAGATTTCTTTTGATCACAGACAGCACAGACAAAACACATGCATTCCAGAAACCTCAAAGTACCTTACAACAAAAGAGAAGACTGAGTTCAACGGTGTAACTAGGTTGACCTTCCATCAGGTTTCTCAACCCACTGATAACATCAGCAAGAACAGATTGTTCTGCCACACACAAGAAGAGCTAATCAGGAGCTCTGACCTTCCCTCAACAAATAGGAACTTACTGACTCTAAAATGCAAAGTGTTTTAATTATAAATACTCATTTCAGCAGAAGTAATAGGAAAAAAACCTGCATCAAAGATGAAATCTCTAATGTGTAAGTGAAATGAAACAGAAAAAAGCAAACTTCCCAGCCACACAAGACAAATGCCATTTACCTGAATGAGAAAAAGCCAAGGTCAAATCCCAGGATCATATCTAATCTAAAAGATCTAGCAACTATTCAAAGAAGTGATTGTCAGGAAAACAAACATCTCACTTTCCTTGAAAAAAAAAATCCTGTTTCAGACTGTCCCCTCTGTCTGTCATATTGCAAATTTGACTTTATCTTACTAGTGAGAGTGTCAAAATATGCACTGTAAGGAACTAAAGCAAAGGGTAGAGGGGATCCTTTTTGTTCATGAATTTCAAATAATCTTACAAATCAGATCTATAGATTCATTTAACTGCCAGCTGATGTGTTTGTAAGCCAAAACTGAAGCACTGAGGAACCACTCAGTAGCACTATTCTCCACTCAATATTGCAAGATTCAGCTTTTTCATAGCCTTGAAAAACAATGTTCTAACACTGCAATGACTAATCACAGAGACCACAAAATCAACACTAGCAGTTTATGACACTTGCTTCATGAGGTTTTGCCTCGTTGAGGTGTTACAAAGCCAGCCCACAAGCTGTTGTGCTAAGCTGGAGAGAGGCCATCACTTAAAGTTGGCTTAGCATTTAGTAAACATAACCCCTGCTTGAAAAGAGGGCTAACCACCTCTTTATTTCAGTTTGCTCCCTTTCCAGACTTAACTGTGGTTTATAACAGTAAGAAAGCCTGCTCCATGCTGAATGAATTATTAGCTCTTGCAGCCTTGACACATATCTGTGTCCAGATAATGGAATTCAGCCATCTAACAGCATCACTGCATGCTGTATGGCCTCAGCAGACCTTTGTCACATTCTAATGTGACACAGCAGAACCACACTTCAACAGAAGCGACATAACATCCCAAGATGTTTCACTCCTCCTATAATTAAAAGGAATCAATAGTTTCTCCCCCTCACAGTGGCACAGACTACCAAAACAGCTTCTAAAAGGAGTCAAAGTAATAATCATATAATTAAAAATAGTAATTCTCATTAAAGAGCTCATACAGCTAAAATCTCTGCAGTACCTTCTACCATCAAAGTATCATTGTCACAGAAGTCAACAGAACCTAACCTATACTCCCTAGAAAGTTGTGTTTTCCAGGAGGGTTCTTAAAAATTGTAGGGCTTTTTTTTTTTTAATATAATTCATGTCCAACACTATTTTGGGTATTTAACAGCTATGCAATGGAAAAAAAAGGGAAAAAAGTTGTAAAAAAAGCGCCTGATACAAACAAATACTATGTTGCCAAAAGCAAAGCCAAAAAAGCATGTTAGCTTTTTAACTCCGTGATATAAACTGAACTTAAGGAACATGGCAGGAATTTCTTACCACCTGTAAACAACACATTTGCTGGCTAGCAGCCCTAGAGTGTAGCTCAACAATTTAAATTTCTTGGCTTGAATGTATTTCCTTGATCAACGCTGGAGAACTTTTAATTACCTAATTTGAAATTAAAACTTAAAAGTTACAATTGCCACCTCTCATCAAGGCAAACAAAGAGGCCGGAAAAAAAAGAAAGAAAATCACCAAAGAAAAGGTAGTTTCTCAAGTTACAATGAGACCACTGAATACTTGCATAGTTAATAAATGGGAAACATACAACAAAAGCAGCTTAGAATGGCTGATGTATTAAAAACAAAACAAAAAGCAAAGTGTAAACTGGAGGAAGGGAAAGAAAATACTTAGTAGAAAAATAAATACAGTAGAAAAATAAAGCCTTTGAAAACATCATCACAGAGTCTACGAAATGCAGTTTTATTATGGAATCTATTAGAAAGTGAACCGTGTAGTAAGAGAAAGTTATGAAACTAATTGGACCAGCTTAAATAGAAAAGGTCTTGGAGAAAAAGTCAGGACAGATGATCCCAGGCAAAAGACAAAAATATCCAAGTTCAGCTCCTCAGAAGGATCCTGAGGATACAGACACAATTACCATTCTACCAATTACATTTAGGCCATTTCAGAAGAACATTAGAGGAAAGAAAACCCTCCTTACCTAACATGGTAAAACTGAGAAGGGAGATCTCCAACCACATGAAAATCAGTAAGATTTCAGAAGTGTTAAACTGCAATGAGTCCCCATTTTTCTTCAAGGCAATTACTTCACCAGAAATGCAGGCTCTGCTGGGTCAACCTTCTCTCTCGTATTCAGGCCAAAGAAAAAGGCACTGCAGCACATCTGTACTATTTGTCATATTTCATTCTGGTATTGTCTTACATAATAACTTAGTGTAAATACAGCTTTGGGTTTCAGAGCATTTTTTCTTCCTTCTTTCTTCCTCAATTACCTCCAAACAATTAGTGGTTTTGCTGCCACCAAAAATTGTTAAGGCTTCTCTTGAAACTACACTTACCTTCAAAGAACTGCTGCAAGGCCTCATTTTCTCCCACCACATCCATGGCAAGCCAGTAGAAGTGTTTTGCTTTCCTACTGCTTCAAGAGCTCCCGATGAGACAAGTGCACTCTCTTCCAGACAATTAGGAACATGCCAAGGAACACATCACGTCTTTGTCAGAGGTTTCAATGACTTTGTCCCAGCTGATTTCATTCCTCCATAACTAGAGCCAGGCTTACACTTTGGCTTTATGTAAAGGACTTAAAACTACATGTAAAGGAGAATCTAACACAGCTTTTGAGGCAAGATGAAGTTGATGTGTGTTTTATCTGGTCAGTAAGTCTAATGTTCTCATTTTAAGGACCTTTGGTCCTAGTACTAACTGTAATTAGACATGCGCAAAAAATGCAGCAATAAAAATACTTGTCTTTGTACTTTCACATGGGTCATGTAATTAAAACTAGTGATGAAAGCAACAGCAATCAAAAATGCAAGAGCAAAGCCATCACTGGCAGGGAAGTAGAACATCTATGCTGTTACTATTATGAACAAAACTAAATTACACATAAACCTGTTTGTCTAAGGTAACATTGGAAAACATATGGGAAAGCAGAACATGGAACAAAGCTCTTCTAAGGCTAGCAGCAAACTACTTCACTTTCTCTTAGCTCATATTTAAACACTGAAAACTGCCCATTATGTCACCACTAAGCAAACAGGAGAAAAATATTCAAATGTTTTTAAAAAGGCATTTGGTTATGAACAAAAGTTCCAGTGAACTCTGGAATTAGGACATTTTTGGAAATAATTATATCCACCAGAAAAGTAACTTGTCCATTTTTTACAAGCCCTGCGCACTCACAGTGACAGAGGTTTCTCATGATAAACAGCTCATATCAAAAATACAGGAAAGAATTTTGGAGCAGGGACATGAAGACAGAAGCCAGTCAGCATTTACAAGATGTTGATGTAATTGAGCCAAACAGTCATTTCTACTGACAGGTACTACAGAGGGTACATCTTTGTCATCCCTAATAGAAGAAAATCACCTCAGCATAATACATTTCAGATACTACCATATATAGAAAAGACCCTTCTCTCTGCTTAAATGAGCAACAGGATTTTGTTGTAAAGGATATTAAGTCAGAATAGCAACAGCTACTGGCTACCATTTGCCTACTGTTAGCTAATCATGGAAACAGTTCTATCTCATTATTTAAACTAAGGATTAGCAAGCATTTAGGAAGCATTTATGAGGCTAACATAAAAGCATTAATACCAATAAACACAGCTGGTTTTCTAAGAGTGAGTAAAGCCAGACTTCCTTACCATTATTGAAAGAATAAACAATCCTTTCACAATTGCTGGTAGAATTATTCCAGGTTTCTACAACAGCAAGTAGTATCCAGTGAGGGGAGATCGATAAAAGTATTCCCTCAGTACTAAAATAGCCCAGGTTGGACATTCATACTCCATTACTAGTAATATTTAGGTTGTTTATTTTAATCTTAACATTGAAATGCCCAAAGCCAACACTTGCAAAGTGTTTTCAGGCATATACAAGCAATACGAGTATGGTGATAAATTTCACTGGTCTTTCTATTTACTTTCATGAAAATGGAGAACACTGCAGCAAGACAATGATGAATAGTGTTGGTTTTGTTCAGCATCACAGAGATCTGTATCCACTGAGATGTTCTTGTTAAAAACACAACTATCTAAGCTCTCCTTCTAATGTTTGTTAGTTTACCTGCCAAAGCTTTAATCTTATGTGTAACTGATAAATGGCTGTCAGGACTAAGATCTAATGTTCTTCCAAAAAGGCAAGTCTAATACATACCCACAACTATGTTCCTTGTAAACTCATCAACTGTCTGCTTTCAGCTGAGACAACTCCCAGGAAAAAAACGATCACTTGAAGTTCAAGCGCCAAAATAAGACTTCCAACAGAAACAGCATCTTTCTTAAGAGGCCATGATCCTTTTTTGATTCTCTGACACCAGTTTTTTCACACAGATAAATTGTAACATTATGTGGAAATTCTCATCAGCATGTTAAAGACATCACATAATGGAAACTTCTGAGTTTCAAGAACAACAGTGGGGAAAATTATGTATAAAACATTTTATCTGAAATCTGGAAATCCCAGAAGAATGGGGGGAAAAGTAATTTAAAGGAATGAAAAAATTCTAATGAAAGAAAATGAGAGGGAAAGTTTTTAGCAGCCACATAGGGGTGAGAACAGATTTCTAACCAAAGAGCGAACAAGATAATTGTATTGTTCCTTCATATTTGAGAAGCACCCTTCCTTAAAGAGAATATACTGAGGTTTATTGTGCTGTGACTCTTTACTCTATGTGTTTCTCTTCTTACGCACACATTTTTAAAAATATGTAGTATAGGCATGCAGGACTTCAAACAATTCCAAATTCTCCCAGCTGTTAACTGTACTGGCATACATGCACATAGAGCTGCATACAAGTACCTAAACACTACAATGAAGAAAATATCAGACATTTATTCACTCTTTATAAAATCACATCCGTTTTGTATTTTGGAGCGTCTTATTAGGGAGATTCACGTCATTCTGCATCACAAAGAACAGAAGACAGAGACTGTTTCAGATTAACACTTTAATCAGAACTTTTGTTTTTAAATGTAAATTACAATCACTAATACACCTGCAAGTGCTTACCACATTTGTTCAACTAAGTATTATATGTAGGCATATACAGCATAGGTCAATTTAAAACAATCACAGTACTTCTTAGTGCCATTTGCAAAAGGAGAAAGATCTTGGACCCACTTTGTGGAAATAAATATCAAGTGACAAAAAAAGATTCAGCAATTTCAGTTATGTATATTCAATGAAGTTCATGCATGTGCAAGAGTAAAAAGATTTAGATCTCTTCCTTGTAATAGCCAAGTTTTGCTAGTGACATCTCTCGTCTCAGCTGCATAACTTCCCAGAACATCTGATCCACTGAAAAAGACAAAAATATTATTAAATAGACCAAATTCACATTTTATTTCAACTGATGTATTCAGGTTGCCTTACTCTACATGAGTTAGGGAAACTTCTTAACAAACATCTGGTAAAACCAGCATTAATATATGTAAGGACTAATTGTACTTGGTTATGACAAAATTTGTTCAAGTATATATTCTAAAAATTCTAAATAAGAGTCCTATAAAAAAATTCCACGGATTTCACATTTTTTTTAAAATGGAGAACAGAACTATATCGGTACTTCCCATCAGCTTCAATTAATTGCAATTTCTTATTTAAGTTTCCCTGCCCCTTGACTCATTTTCTATAAAACTAAATTACTACAAGAAGAAAAAAGTAGAGCTTGTTGAGTAAGAATTGTTTCACCAAGGAATCTGTAATTTTGTTATAATTTTGCCATTTATAATCTTTCTTGTTCCTTTTTTTTTCTACAGTAATCTGCCAGCAACAATAAATTGGATAGGAAAGACTCTTTTTTCTTATTTCATCTGTATTTTCCTAAATGTGATTAGCCTAGTGCATACCTTTAGCTTCTAGATGTCACAGCAATACAAATCAAAATCACAGAGTATATAATTATTCAAGACAAAATTTCCATGCAGTCAAGATCCTGATGTAGAATGTCTACAAATATAATTAACCTAAACAACAAGTACAAGGTCTTCCCTACCATATTTCAAAAACTACTTTTGTAAAAGTGACCCCTGTCTTAAAAATTATATGGTGCATTAGTAGAAATGCATGCAGCACATTATGCAGATAATTGTGATGAGTGCCTACATTCTTGTGAAGGTATTGTTGAAATCCTTAAATAAATCTACAAATGCAAAGATGACAACTGAGTTGAAACACTAAACTCAGGTTTTTTAACAAACTTCTTGTGAAGAATGAATAAATCTGATAATGCTGAAAGTATTTCATTATATTATGTATAAACCCCACTAATTAAGGTTTTTTATCCCAATAGCAAATAATTTTTGGTTTAAACTTCACAGGTCCTTTCAGTCAAAGTAAAAACCTTGTAATCATAAACCATATTAAAACTTACATAACACATTTTCAAGATCTTCAGGGATGCTAGTAAATCAGTAAAAGTAGTAAATCAAATAACCACCATCTGAAGGTTTTATTAAACATAATTTAGTGTATGAAATAGCTGAATTTCTGGTCAATTCCATGACCCTTCGACATCGAAAATTAACAGCATTATTTTTTGTAAGGAACAGTCTACCTATCACCTCAGGAGTGCTTCAGGTTAGAGATGGAAACAAAATATTTGGGTGTAGCTAAAATCCTAAGCTCTTGAAATTTGGAAACATCAGGAAGAGATGACTATAGGCGAGGTAGCAAAGCAGGGCTAATTCTAGCCAAAATCTTGATGAAGCAAATCCATAGAGACTTGAAAACTGGAATAATGAAATGCACAGACATCTGTAAATATTATAATGCTGGTTTACTTTACTTTCAAAAATGCAACTGAACTAAAAAAAGTTTACATTTTCACAGTGAAAGCAAATATTTTAATTAACTGTTGACACAGGACTAATGACACTTTTTCCACTATCTGTGCTTAGTATTTCTGGGAGCCTATGTGATATGAGCTCTTTCAAAAAAAAACTTGGACTGAAAGCTGTTTGGCAATATTCTTTGACCGGGACAGGAAATACAATTAAATCAACTGTGTGCACTTTAAACACAATCAAATCATCTTCCTTTTCTTTTATAGTGAAAAACAGGTAAAATGGTCTTGAAAATGATGACAAAACTTTCACTCCAACATGCAATATATTTTTTTAATTCCAGAATTAAGTAACTAGGTGTACAGTGCATATGTTTTCACGAACAGCATCTTTTATATGGACATACTGAAACCACACAACACAGATAAGCAAATTTCTGAATTACTGTGCAGACAGAGTTTAAAAAGGCAGTTGTTGGGGATGATATTCTGACAAGATCAAAGCAACTGGGTAACAGAGGTAGGGAACCCTCCCCAGGCTACTGCCTGAAGCAATAACAGTAAAAAAACCACATTTCTCTTTTGGGGTGGAGGGTGATCAAGCCTTACATCTATAACCAGAGTCCTAATCAAGATTTTGCCTTGCTACTGCAATGATCTCATTTCTCAGCTGCACTCAGATGAATGATTTACAGGTTTTCCGTAGATATGAAAGGTTACCTGTCTACTTTTTGCTATTTAACCCAAAATATTGTCTTTCTTGCCAGTTCCTCCTGAAATAGTCTGACAAGAACGGCTGTCTCAACTGTCACTGCACAAAGTGAGAAGACATGCCAAAACACCAAGCTAAAGAAAAAATGGCCCAGATCTAACCAAACTGAAGTTTTTTGCATCCAAAATACCTCCATACTCTGTGACAGAGATTTTTGACTGCAGTGTGGGAAAACCTGTGACTAACTCTCCTAGTAAGATTTTCTTAACATTTCTTACTGTATAAGGGGTTTTTAAATGGACTAAAAATCAATATATTTTAATTTGTTGCTTTAAAAAGTAACTTTATTGGAGAGTGAAATATCACCATATTCTAGAAATCACAACAATGACTATGAACTGATGGCATTTCTGTAATGCCAGGGTACAGCTATTGTGCACAGATAGCAACTTTTAGGCACAGGCACTATGTAAATGTCTCTTTCTGTATGTCAAACACAATTTTTTTACTCACCATCTTGCTGCTTCAACAGTCCTTGCTGGATGTATCGAATATATGTAAAGAAGTTACACACAGAAGTGATCTGAACTCATAAAAATAATGGTGGTTAATACAATTTTGTATAAAGGTATGGAAAAACAGCTAAATAACTACTACACAAAATTAAATCACAGTAAATCTACTTACCCTATAACGACAGAAAGGAGAAATGTAGTAATAACTGCTTGAATCTCCTAATTTGATTCTATGCTTGCATGACTTACTTTGTCCACTGAGAGCACATTTCCTACAAATATAAAGGTCACATGATTCAATAAACAAATCTGACATTATTGTCTAAACACATGCACATGTTTATGATGTTAATGTAACTGATTCATATTGGCACATAGATGAGTCTCTACCTTCATTTTACAAGCTGCAATTATTACATTACGTTGTCAATTATTTTAGTTCCACAAGGCCTAATTTGATTTCAATACTGGTGCATTATGATGCTTTTTTTGAATTCTAAAACTTTCTTCAGCTCTGGGAAAGCACTTCCATATTCACTAATTTAAGTTGGCTTGACAACTGGCACAGTGGGATTCCTTTAATTAACTCTTGATGTGTCAAATAAACATTTTTTAAATTATCAGTTGATGCCAAAATTTAAACAGATTCTTTAAGGTTCCGCTTGATACGGTATTTCATAATTAAAAAATATCAGCCCCACAGAAGAGCAATCAATTCTCTGAAGTTTCTCTTAGATGCATTTTAAATCCAGCTTTGCATTTATGCCTAAATTGAAATTATATTTTACATTCAGATATAAAATCTTTTGGGACAAAGAAAAATGGGCTGTCTGGCAATAATTCTTTCAGTTACCATTACAAAAAGTGATAGTAAAATAATCAAATTTACTTCTGGTGTATTGCAACTATGCAGTATTTGACCAGGAAAGGTCAATAGTCACCACAAATTGCTCCCCAAAAAAACCCCAAAAACAAATGACAAAAAGAGTGAATTTTTAAACGTGGGAAGAATTTGATTTATTCAGAATGTCTGTATTACAGCATCTCAGATGAACTGGGTTGCCATGGCAACCACTGTTTCATTAATTTTAAAAGCTGCTGGTTCCTCTTTCTCCCATTTCTACCTCGTGATATTAGGGAGTCTAAGAACAAGATGCCTTTCAAAAGTGAAACAAAAATTACTAAGCTTCTGTGGTTCTGAACAGTGGCTCATAGGCCCTTTTAAATTGCCTGCAGCTGGTCCACAGAACCATGTAAAACAGGAGAAAATTGAAGCATGTGTACGATTTTCCACAGCAATTTATGAGGACTGACAGCAGTTCATTGCTGTAAGAAATCCTGTAGCAGCTGAAGCAAACTGGATCACAATTTCAGTCTAGCTTTTGTCAGAAGACAAACTTTCAATGCCAGAAAAATAAAACCCTTTTTTCCTTCTGGTTACATAATTGCCTTCTCTATGTTGTCTTCCATCACACCAGTTAAATGCTGAGGGCTCCTGCTGGTGACTCAGTTCCGTGCTGTACAGCACACACAGCTCCATGCTTTGTTCCCCATGGGGACAATTACTTGAATCTTCTGGGGAAACCCAGCTGTCTTTTGTTATGGCAGCACTTACTACACACCATCACAGGCACCATTCAGCAACTTCTGTATATTAAGAACCTTTTTGTACTATGATCACAGCTCTGTCCTCCACTCCTTACTATGCTCTTTGGGCTATTACTATTTTATGCATCTGTTCCCCCTCGCAAACGTACAGCAAAATGCAAATCTACAGCAAAATTACTTTTTAAAAAATATTACTCTAGTTCTCATTGTTTATTTTCAGTTTGTCTATATTATGTTATCCATTTAGGAAGATGGTTTCAATAAAAAAAGTGTTTTGCACTGGATAAAAATAAAACTTGAAACTGCTACATGTTTTAAACTTATGTTTTAAGTGAAAATTGGAACACCTGTTTCCCATTCAGTGCCAGTAATAATACATAAGGCAAAGCACAACTGCTGTCATATTACACTTAAATACTGCATATTCCTTACCTATTACTTATCTACAAGCAGCACCACAGAAGCTTTTGTTGGTACAGAAGAGCTGGAAAAGGGAGAAAAGAATTTGCCTGACCTTCTGGTATACCTAAAGTAACTAAATTACAACTTGTACATTGTGACCTCAAAATGTTAATCTCTATCTTGCCAAATATTTAAGGATTTTTTTAAGTTCTGATTTAAAAGTTATCCTACACTGGAGAAAACAGGTTAAAAATCTCGAGAAATTTCTGAATGATGCAATTGAGTCTTCTGTCTGGGTAAGTACTTCATCACATCAACATGCAGGGAAGTTGCTTGAACCATAACGACTTTAAATCCATTTGTCAATTGTTCTTTAATGACACATGACTACTACACCAGTAGTTTCTGGCTGTCCAGATTCTCTACTGCATTTGCAAAACACAGCTCACAGTGGCAGATCTTGGATAGGAATTCACTACCCTGTGAGTAGCTCTGTTACTGGTGTGGGCCCTTCTGATAAGAGGCTGCTACCGCTCAAAAAGTATGTGTTCTAGTGAAAGGAGGAAGTTGAAAAATATTTGAATGCTTGAACTTTATAGGCTAGAAAGGATCAAAGACTATTATAAAACACAGTTTCCATTTTATACAGCTTCTTTAAGGAGAAAATAAAGAATTTTGACATGTGTTAATTGTAGTTTCTCTTCAGATGAAAAACAAGGATTAAAAAGGAATGACAATGAGAAAGAAAAAAATCTTAGAGTCAGATGAAAATATTTTGATATAAATTTTCTATTGTAAAATTGAGCTTTTTCAAATGAAATATTACAGAGTAAACTGTCTACTTGTCCAAAATATCTCCAACAGAAAAGTCAAGCCCTAGCCAAAATTTGGAAGGCTCCTGAATAATCTCCAGATTGACCTTGCTTTCTTACTTTGACATACACTAAGGCATCCTACAACTCCCTTTCCTTCTCCACACCATCAAAGCCCCAAGTGCGTCAGGCAAGTCCCTCCCACCTACCTTCAATATCGGTATCAGTACCTGACAACAGGTCTTGCTTCACATTCCTCTAGGTCCATTCCAGAATTTCTAAAGTAATCCTCCTGTCATTCAAGCATACTTCCTGCTTTGGGCTCAAACTCTCATTCATCTTCATTCTCACTTACATTCCTCCTGCTCAGATTCAGAGGATTAACTCCCTATATTTCTCAAATACTTCAGCTACCTTCATCAGCATCCTATGCATGTCCTAAATTTTTTATGCCACAAGTACTCCAGATGTCAGAAACCCAGCCTGTACTATTCCAATACCTATATCTTTCATTATGCTTTCCACCTGAGAGCTCCTAGCTCAAAAGCATCTGTTTTAAGTATTGGGATGGTCTTCTCCAAGGAGGTGAATGTTACTACACTTCTGAATGCATCAAAAGTGAAGCAAACAGCTCTCCCCAAAAGGTAAGGTTTATTTATATTAAGTTTTTAAGTTTAATTTATTAGTTGCTTACTTTCCCATAAAATTTGTAACAACAATCTTGAAGTTTTAGATTTTAGGAAATTAAACTTAAAATACACAAATTTGACTGAGGTAATCAGCTGGTAGTTTTCTCAAGCCAAGAGATTTCAAATGAGTCAACATTAGCCCCCAGTGTCAGCTCAACATACTTTGGTCCCCCACATTCAACTGCAGAAGCTTTCACAAATCGAACAGGTTGCAAGCCAACAGGTTCAATGCTCAGAGTGTTGTTTTCAACAGCTTCCAGAACAGCTGAGGCCAACTGTAAGAGAAATTTATAAAGCCATTAAAAACAGCTCTGCTTCATCCATTGCCTCAAAGCAGTGACATAATTCTTCTTCTGGAAAGTTAAGAACATCGAAGAAAAAAAAAATTTTAAAAAAATCAACCCATTAAACACAAATTCTATTGAAAATAAGATTTCACTTTCATCATAATGCAAGAGGCCCCATTTCCAGGCTCCTGTTTAAATTCTGCCCTCCAAATAACCCTGCCTTCCCTGAAGCAAGCTAACTTTCTTTACAGCCAGGAATGTAGTCAAGCATGTCTAAAGTGCTAACTGTATTTTCAGCCATTCCTCATAACCCAAATAGCAAATGTATTTGTACATGCTGTGCTCTTGTCAGAGACTGAATACAGCACAAACTTGATTTTAAAAAATTGGTCTAATTTTATTGTGTTCTATGAAAAATACAAATTATACTGCATGCATCTTTATCTTGAATAAAACAAGGAAATTTTATGTCACTGATTTTCAGCTGAAGATAGGTCTAGCAAGGTGTTCAAACAAGTAAGAGTGAACAATATATAGAAAAGCCAGCTGCAACTTTCAAACACTAGTCTACTTAAAGGGAAACTTAGCTCATCTTTTGTATGTTCACTCCTTATACAAAATCGTTAGACACTGGAAATGTGACCATTGTGCTTGATTGGACTGAACAATTGCCCAAGACCGCTGTTTCAAGTAATAGCCATTACTTGATTTTAAAAAATGTGCACCTTATGTTACTAATTAAATAACTTTGTGCCAAGGTTCCTTCCTAGTGAGTAATAAAGGTATTTTTATATTGTATTTTGATTATTTTAAAACCAGAATGTTACTATTAAAGTAGTTCATATGAAACACTCTCTGCCATCTGCCAAAAGCAAAACACTACACATACACACAAGAGGCTACCAAGAGTTAATGTAATACTTCAACCATTCAGATAACTGCATTTTCAATTATTCAAGAATACAATACATGTGTGATCTATTGTTTGGTTTAACTGCACACTAGCCTATCAACAGCCAAGTGAAAACAGAAGCTGGTCACTACACACAGCATCTGGAAACAATAAATGGTGTAACTGAAAAGTTCTAGAAGCCTCATTCTTCCCTTAAGAGGCAATACAAATCTACAGTAATTATATTACCACTGAGGAACAAAATCCAAAATTAAGCTGCTGCAAAAGACAACAGGATGGCCTACTTACTTATACTGTAGAAGCAATTTAATTCCCATAGTAACCAAGTAAACTTTTTTGTGGGAGAGTTTCATATGATGCTGTACACCAAACGTAACAACTGGTATACAATTAACTAAAAGATTGGGAGTGCTTATGGCCAGCAAGTAACAGTAGATGAAAAGCATGGGAAAAGAACATAACACCTCCTGAAAACAACAGATAAACATTATGAGGAAAATGCAGGATTTTCTATGTGAGGTGTTTAATTTTATTAGGAAAGAATATAAATACTTAGGACTTCAAAATTTCTTATTTTACTAAAGATCTCAAAATATGTTCCCTTTTCCCTACTGACTGATACTGCAACTACAGCCTGTAAATGCCCCTTAAGAATAAAAACTATGCAAAGCAGTTGGATCTGTAATCAGTTCCATGTTACTCCCAGGACAGGTAGAACTCCAGTCTCTTCTCTGTACAGGAGAATGTGTGGGAATAACACAAGGAAAAAAGTCTCATAATTTAATTCCTCTAAAAACATATTTACAAACTGCCCCCTTGAATCTTAAATCCCAAAGTCTAATTC
Source organism: Lichenostomus cassidix (assembly GCF_008360975.1). Taxonomy (NCBI): domain Eukaryota; kingdom Metazoa; phylum Chordata; class Aves; order Passeriformes; family Meliphagidae; genus Lichenostomus; species Lichenostomus cassidix. The sequence continues at coordinate 34,076,140 of NC_139480.1, read as the reverse complement.
TTCTAATTCAAACCTCTCTTCAAGAAAAGGCCCAGACTGTGCTTGTAGTTTGCTTTGACTGGTATGAGAGACAACTAGTCCACAAAAATATATTGGTCTCCACTGCCCCCTATATAAACAAGAGACAGTACACTACATTTGAAGTATCAGAAAGAGAACTTCCATCCACTCCTACAAACATCAGATTCTGATGGTTAGGAATAACATTTGAAAAAGTAGACCTAAAAAGGCCATATCTGGAAGAGCATAAATGGAACAGAATAGTGAAGGACAAAATGGTCATTTCAAAACTCCAGACCAAACTTTAACACTTCACTGTAAATTGTTACACACTAATGAAATAAAAATGGGTAAACTTCATATTGAAAACAATATAATAGTCTTTTGGCTCCATGTAACATATTTAAGGAGAAGACATCAGTGACCACATTTAGACCATTTCCATTACCTCACTTTTGGAGAAGGTTAAACATGGAAAAATATCTTCCCGATAAATTTTGTCCAAGAAAGGACATGTTCTGTCCATAGTAGGCTCATCCTTCCAAGATCTGAATTCATTGTACAGAGACAGGTCAGCCTAAAACACACAAAGATTCTCATATTTTAGTAATGTAATTATCACACCAGTGTCTATCATTTGCAAATATCCACAGGTAAATAATAAGCATTAAAATGTTTTCTATTGTAACGTGAAAGAATGCTATCACGGTTCAGCTGTGAATACCTTCTTAAATCCACTTTCCTAAGACTGTAAATTTAAGCAAATCAAAACATATGATTTTCAATACACAGAGATAATGCATCTACTGGTTATCACTACACCAGGGACAAGCTAATTACCTTTCACCCATTTCCTAAGCTTACAGGATAGCTTTGAAAAACTTAGGGAGAGCCAGAAAACAGTTTCTGTCTTGATGCATCTTCCTTACAGTATTTTATTCCACCTCCATTTATATAAGTTACAGAAATGCAGAGAAATTCAAAGAGAACAACCACAATCCTAGACATTTTACACGTTCACACTGCATCTGCCTCTAACACGCTGCTACCCAAACACTAAAAGAAAATAGACTAACACACTAAATATACTAACAAAAAACTCCAAGAAGTCAACATACAACTCAATTTAAAGTACACTGATATTCTTTGGTTTTCATCTTTATGCCTAAACTGTCTCCTACACCTCCCTACCGCAGAAACACAAGGATGTTCGCTAGGAATGATTTATGAGCCTGCTCTCCCGACAGCTCCTCTAGTCAAAGAGGAAATGTTAAAATGAACTATTAAATCATGCTAGTACTAACTGTGTTCTGTGTTAGGAAAAGATAATTGTACCTGCTTTCAAAATGCCTTGTTTTGTCATGTCCATGCTGAGATCAGTTAGCAGTAGGATGGCACCTACCCATTGTGATGTTCCAAAGATGGGTACTAGGTTGCTATTAAAAAAATCTATTTGCTTTATGGGGCAGCTGTCCCATGGACTTGCTATCCACTAACAGCTAGAGCACACTGAGGTGCTCCCAGAGCACATCATTTGCTTCAGGGTTACTTGAGCAAGATCTCATTCATGGGCTCCAACACTGCTGTGGGACACAAACCAAGCGAGTGAGGGTGAGTGCTTCTGACACATTGTCTTAGATTGATGATATGATAATCCTTTATCCCCTATCGTTGGCTTATATGCCCAAGAAAAAAAAAATGTGTAAAAATGTGTAGTCCTGTCTCTTTAACTGCACCCAGCCGCAGAGAGAAACGCGGGTTGTTTTGAAAACATTTTCTCCAAGCCTTGCTCCGGGGGAGGATTCGTCGCCCGGCAGAGACTGCGTGCTGGACGGGGGTCGGAGTGAGCTCTGTTCCCGTTTTTTTCCATTCTTCTTCTTTTTCCTCGTTCGGACTCCTTCTCTTCAATCTGCTTTGCCACCCGGAGACCCAGGAGGGCCAGAAGACAGCAGAGCTCCCCAGGGAGCTCCACCCGGCCCCGGGTGGGGGGCGAGGAGGAGAGGGACTGCGTCTGAGAAAAGGACTTTTTAATCAGGTTGAATAACTACCTTTCACCTTGTTTTTTCCCTTTCCCCTGTGCCTTGTAGGGCACTCTGCGTAGTTTTGTTAAATAAATAGTTTTTTCTTCACTTCCATCTAAAAAGTTCTGTTGGGGGTGGGGGAGGGGGTGTCGGGGCCCTTCGCTCTCAGAAGAGAGAGAGTCTTATCATTAACCCGAGACACACATGCTCCTAACCCAACATATAAAATGAACGCCAATCCCAAAAGGACATGCAACACCATCCTGCTCCCCAAGTGCAACATCATCCTCAGACTGCTTTTGACATTCAGCTTCAGCACCTTTTCTCTTCCAACTGTTTAAATCCCTTCCTTGAACTACAGCAGACCTATACTCCTACAGCTGCAGAAAGGATGTACACTGCAGGAGAAAGACAAGCCAGGATGTGAATTTAAAATTTTGTACAACTAAAGACAAATAATACAGATGATGAAATGGGGAAATACCATATACTAAAAAATTTATTTTTAATCCTATTTAAAAGATGCTGCTTTGAACCAACCTCGGTCTTTTTTTCATTCCCCATGTATTACCCTTTCTCTGAGTTCTCAGCACTTTGCCATTCTTTTATGTATATGTTCTGGGGAGTTCTTTCACAACTTTCAGGGGTTTTTTGTTAACATTTATTCTTTTTCTTCTCCTTAAAAAGTAACTTACAAAAACTGGACTGGAAAATCTGTGTTTCATTAGAGCTACTTGCATTATGCTCAGGTACAATCAGGAACAACTATCTTAATTAAGCTAATCCATAAGCGTTCTGGTTGCTAAGCCACCAACTTCATTGTACAAATGAAATTCAATCGGTGCAACTTGCTCCCCAAAGGAACATTTCCCATAACTTAAAACCCATCTCAGGTCTGGCTTTAAAATTAATACAATCAAAAGATACCAGAAGGAAAAACATCCATTTTTTATTTGTACTCTAGAATTCTAAAAATTATTGTGCATTTCTTATTAAGTTGGTTATTTTCTACATTTACTTAATTTTGTCCAAACCTACAGTTTATAAAGAAGCTGCCTTGAAAAAAACTGTTCAGTAACCACAGCTTGATGTTCTTCCTTTTCAATCTACAATGTGATACATGTGTATCTCCTCCCTGCCTTTACTTATGCTTTCACTAGACCCCAGTTTTGATTATCTGAAATTAAATATACAGTCAAATGTAGAAATAATTCCAGTTAAATTTTTTATTCTTTCATTACAGTAAATATGATATAATCAAAATAGCTCTTTGAATAACACTGATGCATTTACCAACATTTCTGGCAAGGGGATGATACCTGTCTGCTTAATATCCAGGCAGCTATTCAGCCTCTCATATTTTTTAATATATAAATTCATTTGACATGTCTATTTATTCTAGAGGATATCACCACATGCTAGGAAATACTTCTAGCTCCACTGCAATTAAGGCTGGACAGCCAGCCACTCCTGACTCTTTCAACATTCCACAAAGAAATCTGAGAGCTGACCTGTATTTGCAACCAGCTCCATTCCAAAAAACAAAGCTCTAGGTGGCAGACTCTCTAAAAGGGTCCAAAGCTATTGGCTTAGGGCAAATACATAGCCCTGAGCAAGGGTACTCTTGATCTCCTTTTGAAGTCAAGTCACTCAAAATCAGAAGAATGAGATTCAAAAAGTAACAGCTCAGTGGTAAGAACAACTAGCAAGAAGGGGACAGAATTACAGTTTCAGACCCAAGCTCCCAGAAATGCAAAAAAATTAACCTTAGACCAGCTATAAATAAAGCCAGTAAACAAAACCACAAAGCACTAGATAACAGGAGCGTCTGGGAAGGTATGTCTCCCTTGCTTAAAACAGTGTCCTAGCTACCATGCCAAAGGCAGTCTTGCTTTATTCACCCCATTCTACATTCCATTAAATACTCCTGCTCAGAAGAGAAATAAAAATACTCAAGTCCCAGTGGGTGGAAAACCCATCATGTGTTTCTTAAGTTATTCCCTGGGCTGTCACTGGAAGAAAAAGTGACCAATTTGAGCAGCCTTAAGCAGCCTCAAAGTGTCTCCTTATGCAGCCAACAAAAGGGAGACTGAACTAAAGAAAAGTGTCAGGCAGACTCACGATCACCACCTTCTCTCCACAAGAAACTGAGGCAAAACAGATTTTTCCCATATCTCACTCTTGCCCAGCACTTAAGAATTTCATTGAGTCATGACCTCAGTGTGATGCTTACAAAGTAACTAGACTTCTCCCCTTTTCTCCACTTCTCTGAAGGGCAACAAGGATTCTGTTTTAGTAAGGAAAATATCCTGGATACTACTGAAAGTGGGCAAGCAAGTTGCAAATCATCTGATATTTTTTAAGTTTGAGCATGGAACACAAACTCACAGATACCTTATTCTTCTAGGTTTATAGTACAATGGTGTCTAGTACAAATGCAGTTAATGATGACTGGCAAAATGAAGTATAAAAATGACCACCCTGAATGACATTAAAGATCCAGTTGGCATAATACCCCTCTGACAATAGCCACCAGCCACAGAGCTGGCTGAAGAGACATCTGAGAGGAAAGCCAGTGATGTGTATTCGTATCGCCTCAAAACCTGTGGCAGTCTGTAGCTAAAGAAGCTTTGTAAACCAAATGTTGTACTTATCTTCTATATACCTTGAGAGGCTTTTCTTTTGTCACTTTGCATGACTTTATTTTGAACATATTTTTAATCTTACTTCCTCGTGACAATGAGTAAAGTTTCATTATGTACTGACTAAAAATTATTTTCCTTTTAGCTTCCAGAGTTTTCATTAATTCATTAATGACTTGTCATCATTCATCTTCCCCATGTCACCTGAGATTGCAGAGATTTTTCTTCTACCTCAAGTGTCTCTCTACACAAAAATCTTTCCATTAGGTTCAACCATCTATGTCACACTTCCTGGTATTTTCACAAAGTCCTTTCTGAGATGAATACATCATAGCTGCATGTATAGAAAGACACTTTTACTACATGTTTACACAGTAATATAATTTTTCTTTTGTTATTTATTACTTTCCCAAGAACTCCAAAGTTTCTGTAGGTCTTTGACCATTACTGAAAACTGAGATGGGGTTTTCAGACAATGATCAACAAGGACACTATCTTTGTTTTTCCAGCACAATGTAGCTCTTTCCAAATTCACAACAGCAAGCTTGCTAGTTGCATGTTTTTCCTAGATGCCTTGATTCTCATTTATTGATTTTTGAATTTCATCTGCTGTTCTACTAACCACCCAGTAAAATAAGCTCCTTCTCAACTCTTTGGCCAATTTTTGCTAGTACCATTCCAAGGACTCAAGCATCAACCTCTCGCTTTCAACCTTCCCCACTTTCAGTTACACAAGTAGATTTAAAAAACAAGCAAACAAAACAAACAAAAAACCCCAACTCACACAATAAAAAAAAAAATCATACAGGGCCCAGGATTCCAGTGACTCTTCCCCTGTTTTCTAATAAATTACTGATTTCATCTTTTCCCTGGCTTCTTTCACACACTACTGATCTATAAAATGACTCTTCCTTTTTTCTATGACAGTTTATGCAATGCTTATGAAAGTTTACGAACTTTCAGTGATAGACGTCATAAAAAAGTCACCTGGATTATTCAGTTATATGTTTGGTTTATTGTTTGGGTTTTTTTAATTACCATTAATTCCAATGTAATTGTGTATTGGAAATACACAATGTAATGTGTAATTCCAATATTTGAAATCTTATCTCATCTTCCCTTAATGACTTAAAGGTAAATAAGACTTGGAAAAATCACCACTTATTGGTATGTAAGGAAAGTTCTTTCGTTAGTGAAAAATATCTCTAAGACCATAAGCATTAAATGAAGATTTAAAATATACTATATTTATTGTGGGTAAAAACCAATAAAGTCAACTTATCTGGAAAAAGAGAACAATTCTTGTACCTTACCTCTTTACAGTCTTTTACAATTGGCTGCATCATGGTAAGGTCCTGATGACTGCCGCCCATAGCACTGCTTGTACTCTTGTTTCTTGCATGGCCTTTCTTAAAAGGAGTTTTTCCACCAGACTGGAACTCCTTAGTTGGAGATGTTGGTGAAGTAGACAGTACTAGTGTTTTCAGTGCTGCTACTTCAGCCTGGAGGACATCAATCTTCACAGGGCAGGGGGGAATAAAGTCATTAATAAACAAAAATATATTAGTTTATAAATATGTTACATCAATGAACAACATCTCCAGCTACCTTGGTTCAAATTAAAACTTCATCTTCCAACAGTACTAACACACAGATGCCAGTGCAAATGCATATTGTAACACTGGCTTCCTATGCACCTTGCTGGTTGACATGATGCTGAAACGCCATGTCCGTGGGTGTTTGCTAAGAATATGTCAAGCAACACAAAACAACTGAGTACATATTCTAAAAATGTTTACAGGTAATGTTCTATCTACATCTTTATGAGTCACACTTCAGGTTTCAAACCATGCGAAAAGACAAAACAAACAAGCTGGGAAAAAACTCACCTTTCCTTGTGCTTCTTTTAACTGTTTTTCTGCTGCAGCTTGTTTGACATTTGCTTCCTTAACCATTTTGTGTGCTTCCTATAAAAGATTTTTAGCTAGTGTAAATGCTTCACACATATTTACAAAAAAATCTAACAACTAATGACATACTTTTGCTTGATGAAGCTACTTGTGAATATTAAGTTGTGCAATAGTCTGAAATGAAATAGCTACATTAAAAAAAATTCCTACAAATCTATCATTTGGATTCATCATTGGCCCACTAAGGTTCTCCTTGGTCCTGAGCCCAGATACAGAAATTCAGCAACTTCACCCACCCCCCTCCAGCAGGAACAATACCTGTCATGCTCCAGTCACACTTCAGTGGCTGACAAGTTCCTTGACCCCTGAGAGAAAGCCTCAACCAGTAGCAAACCAAAAGCAACATAGGCACAGTAGCACATTCAAAAGAACTTCTCCATTCTTGTAGCCAGAATAACCAGTTTTAGACAACTGTAAATTTCTGCATGCAGGAACCAGTCAAACAACTATGAAGTCTAAATTCTTGCCATCAGTAAAACAGACAAAACAACAGCATAAAAACAGTTCATCATTTAATAAACATTTAAGTAGAATGGAAAAAGCACTAAAAAAACCAATCCAAGTAAAGCAACAAGGCTAAGCCAATAATTAAGGAAGCATAAAAGGACTGAGGGTTTTTCAAACATCCTTTTACCTCATACCTCTAAGCCTTTTGTCTGCATAATGTATTTGTTTAGGCTCTGATCCAGCAATTTGCATCTAAGATCAAATGACTGTTCTCGCATGGTACTTACTGAAGGCAACAAAAATCAAAATATCAGAGCCACCAACCAAATTACTTGGGATAGGATCCTTTCCATATCTGTAAAGCGCCTAGCACATCTGGACACTATATAAATATAACAAAAAAAGTTCGTACATCGTCATACCAAAAGATCTGGCTCCCACTGGCATACAACACAGCTGTATAATATGAGTTTGTAAAATTCTTGCAAGTAACAAGACACATGCAGGAATGGGAACATACACATTTATACAATGTGTACAAATACATTTAACATTGACCATGCAGTTTCTCCTTAGTGATGCACCTTTGAAAGCAAAGCATGTTACTGTGCTATTACAGTGTAATAATGTAATATATGCACCCAACTGTGCAAAACACGTCTCAATCCTCCACTGGGATGCAATAATATATGCCCTAGTATATGCATTTATATGGCTGCTGAAATCAGTGGTTCAAAATTAAACATGAATTCAAGGGCTGCAGATCCCAGTGCAAAAAATCAATAAACCTCACCACTGTGTCTTGTTAGTGCCTCTTAGTGTAATAAAATCACAAAAGAAAACTTAGGTAACATGCCTGTAACAGTCTGGACTATTCAAACTCAAACTATTATTACTAATAAACCATATTTCAAACCTTTTTAACAAATTGAGACATTGTTCTAAGCAACACAGTGTCATAAATATAAAATTTCACTGATAATTTTATTTTTATTCTTCTAGAGTTAAAATACCTACCCAACATTTTCCTCCCTCCAGCATACACAAGTATCTATGCTAAAAAAATACCCTTCCACTCCTCTATTTTTATTACACAAAGAAATTGCATAATATTTTAAGTAACCTTGCCCTACCAGGATGAAAAACAAAACCCAAGAGCAGTTTGTTATTTGATTTTTGAATGTATTTTCGAACGTTTAATAGCACTTTTATACAACCTCATAGGTTTAAACACTGCTTCTAAAACATGCCTAATGTTGTATCTTTGTGCATACACTGAAAGCCTATACTTATGATTTAGTAAACGTATATATTATTCATGGATTAGGAAATTTATTCTGACAGTTAAAGAAACCACAATTTAGGCCCAAAGTCTTCCTATATATATTCCTAAGATAAAATGAGAAGTGATCCTGCTTCAAGTTATGGATTTAGCATTTTTTTTCTGTGTAATACAGTTTCACATTCTTTGCTGGTACTACTGCCTTTTCCTCAAAGGCAAAGGTCCCACTTAAAGTTCAGGCTTCTCACTTGGTAACCAGGTTTCAACCTGGTGCATCACTCAGCACTAAAGTTTCTTTTCAAGCCTGTGGGTGTAGCATCCTGCCAGACCCAAAATTCAGAAGCTGAAAGCATGGTTAAGTTATGCACTTGCAACCTCCACTCATCTGGAACTACGTGTTTTTTTTTTATTTAGTCACCATGGCAACCCCAAATTTAGCTCTTATCTAGATAGCCTTGTTGTCAGACAGAGAAACTGTCTCAAAATAGTTATGCCAAAAAATAAGCTGATATATTTTTCTTATTTTCTGCATTTTGTGTCTGGGCAGATTGACAAGCTCAATAAGGTGTCTTGCATCTAAGTGAAAAGTCTGCTGCTTTCTCTTAAGCCTCTACTTCAACACACCCAAGTCTTCAGGATACAAATCCCTTCATATGCTTCTTGCAGAAAAATTCAGTATACAATATACTGGCTCTACATAAAACATCTGGCTCAGCTTCCCTTAAGTATATCACATGGAAGACTCCAACAAACCTCAAACAGACTAGCTGTAAGTTCTTCCAATTCCTGTCCAAGTTGATCTCGCACTTTAGAAAGCCTTTCACATTCTTCATCTTTTAACTTCAGCTCCTATGGAAAATTGAAAGTTATTTATTCTGACTTAGAGTAGTAATTTGGCCTTTTAAAGCTAATACCACAAGAGAGGGAGGACAAAAATAAAAGCAAATAATCAGAGGAGCATAAAACCTTTGCTAAACAAAGCCTTTCAAAATAGCACTAAAAACAATTAAATTAATGCTATGCATATATAGCTGTTTCTTCCTGCTGTACAGAATTATACCAGGCCAATCTAATGTACACCTAAGCCAAATTTCCAAACCAACATTTCCAAAATACTCTGAACTAAAAAAAAAAGTTGTCCTGAAAGTATAAAGGCTGTACTCACATAAAATATAGATCAAATTAATTACTGGGGCAGACAAAACACCAGTTCATCTACCCATTCCTTAAAATATGCTTAAAGTAATCATTTTTTAAAAATAAATTTAAAGAACCAAAAAGTGCTGTCTCAAGAAAATCCACAATTCTAAACAAATCTTAAAATATATTTTACTATAAATCCTGTCTTCCAAATATCTCCTTGCAATGTTTCCAAAACCATACTTTATTTATATCCTTGCTCTTGTTTATGCAGATATATAAATAAAATTAAAGCAACTTAATGCAAGTCAAAAGGTTAGTGTCTACACCCCTAAAATTTGACTGAAAAATCTGACCATAACCATTTTTACAGTAAGATTTTAACGCAGATTTGGCAGTATAAGAGTTACATATGCCCAATCTCATACATACTGAGAATAAAGTGGGGTAATTTGCAGAGAAGTAGAAAAAAGCTGACAAGAAATTTGAAAGGAAGTTCTTCCCTTCCACATCCATTACACCCTGGAATCTCTTGCAGAAAGAGAAGGATGTAGAGATAAAGTAAAAGAAAGAAAAGTAGCCAATTCTGACCTTTCAAACTTCTTTCTGGCCCTAACTCCCTTCTCATCCCCATCTATCTCCTCTTTTTCCTCTTCCCCTGCCAAGAAAGGTATTACACTGCCATCATTCCTGAAATGGAAGACCCAAGACTGTAACTAGTAGATTAAAGACTTCAAATACAATCTAGCAATGACTTGCTCTGAAAAATCTCAATGAGCCAGCAAAAAACTAGCTGCCCTCAGAAAACTGTGGGAGGCCAGTCACAAGAGTCATAAAAAAAGGCCCAAATGGCAGCTTTCCTTGTGGTTTTAGAAGGTAGTTAGTATTTCTTCCAAAGTCTTCATGATTGAAGTAATGTTGCATACAACAATGTGGGGAACTGCATCTTGCCATGCAGCATGCTGGTATTACATCTTGCTCTCAATTTCTGCAGTGAAATTTGCAATAGATTTTTCTTAAGGTGAAGGGTCCTGTTTGACTTCAGCTCCTAGACTGGACAGGAGTTTAGGGACTCTTCTAGAATCATTTAGTATCAAAGACATTATTCCACTCTTCTTTTATCTGGTTTTAACTTCAAACATTTTGATTGATTTTTAGTCTAGTTTGTTTGTCATTTGGATTTTTTTGCTTTCCATATGCAACTATTTTGCAAGGTACCACTTGAATGATGGGGATTTTTTCAAACATGGTGCTTCTCAAAATCTATTTCAATTTTACTTGCTAGCTACTATTCTGCACACAGTGACCTATCTCAAAAAAAAAAAAAAAAAAAAGGTAGCAGGAAAATAGCTACAGATGGAGGCATGAGAAGGAGAAAGAAATACAAAAAAACACCGAAAAATTAGAAAAAAAGAAGAGGTTAAAAAAAGAAAGCATGAAACAAACTTTAATTATTTTGTGTTGGTTTAAAGTATTTCCCATATGAAGTATGTTTCTTACTCAGGAAATGGAAGATTCTGATGCAAAATGCTTAAAGCTCAAAAACAGTTGAAACTTTTCCTACAAATGCAGAGGAAACAACATTTCTTTCGGCTTACTTCCCTGATTTGTAAGGACAAGGCTACATATGCATCAATATGTCTTAAAAGGAGGTTATTTTAATATTCAGGTTAAGAGTTGTCAAACTACCAATGAAAGTAAAACTACCCCAGGTTAACCTACCTCTACCAATACACTATTTACATAAAACAGTTACGTTTTGCCTGCAACTGGAAAGATTAGGAGAGATTAGATTAAAATTTAGGCAGACGAGTAAAGTTTCTTAACAAAAAGAAAAAGACAACACCAGTCTACTACACATGGCTGCTTAGCTGGACTTGTCAAACACTGGGCAAGTTTCCATGACATGATTCAGGAGAAGCATAATGTAAGACATTATTTTTGTCAAGCAAATTTAAGCTCAGGTTTTTTAGGCAAGGAAGAATCAAAGAACGCCCAAAGCAAAAAGCTTAACAGTTATTAGAAACATTACTACTGCCTCCAGGCATAACTGGAGACTTCCCAGCTATACCCAATAAAGAAGCAGAAAAGACACCTGCATGTGCTAGAGTAACCATTCATGCTGCAGTCCTTGACACATTACTGCTCTGAAAAAGTAACCACATGAAGATGAGGAACAATTATAAAGCACACTACAAACACATAGAGGCAAGAAAAAAAAATTAACTTGCATGGGAAAAAAAACCCTACAGTTAAAAAAATCTGTATCAAAAAGTCAAATTGTTTATTTCTCTTTGATCTTCTCAGACTACAGGGTGAGTCTTTAAAAAGAACCAGTGAGATAAGAAATGCAAATTACTGCTTCAAAACGATTCACACTTTACATTCTAGAAGGAAAATCATTCTACATCTAGCTCAGCAATTTAACCAAGTCAAAACTAGATACATAATACCAAGGAAGGAACCTTTTCTACAGATATCACCTAAACTCTGGACTGAGGGATAGTGCTGAATTCTGATGTTGTCCAAAAAGTATTTCTATTAAACATATTCCTATTTGACTGGTCTTCACTCAGCACACAAATTAAACAAGCTACACAAAAATCAGTCCTTTAGAACTAGATTCACAAGAGTGTTTAATGTGATAGAAGATCCAGAATATCTTTTCAAAGTTAGCAGCATCTCACAAACTATTGCATTATCTTATGGTGTGGGTGAAGATGCTTCTATTGTGCTTTCATGTAGTCTTCTACTCACCTGAGAAAATTTCTCTGCCTACAGTACACTATGACAGCACAAGAGACATGGAAACTTTCATTAAAGACAGCCAGGAACTGCAAAAACACCTTCATAGAACCAATGCATCTTTAACAATCAGAAGCCTGTAGCCTCTTACAATTCAACTGCAATTTTATTTCAGAAAAGATTGCTGTTCTAAAGCACCCTAATTTCTATTGTTTGTTAACTTAAAAGAAGAGAAAGTTTGAAATGCTCAATGTACTGTATAGTACTACTGGTATTCCTGTTTATTATTAATCCATGTAGAGTTTTAAAATACGATGTTTTACTGCAAATCTGAAGACATGAGATCAAATTGTAACACTCAGTTTGTTTCTGAGATGAAAAATGCATACCAAAAGTGAAGCCTTTGAAAGAGAAATCTAAATCTCAGAATCAGGCTCTCAAACTATACTGAAATTGACCGTACCACATTCTATGCTGTCACCTCTTCCATGAGAATTATTGTATCACTGGGGAAAAATCAGTTTTATTTTACTAGGAAAATATAATTAATTCACATTTTACTACAAAAAGTTAAACATGGTTCTACTTGTTATAAACAAAAGTAGAGATCGTACTCTAAAGACCATGGGAATCATGGAAACCAAATATGTTGTTACCATCACCTCTGGTAGACTAGCCTTTCCTCTTCAAAGAGGGGTAAAACATCTATTTGTTTGACAGGGAAATAGCTTTGGGCCAAATCACACAAAAATTCAAGGAAAATATGACTATGAACTGCTAAAGCTCAGAAACTACAGGTAAGCTATCCAAAATACATGCAGTATGCTGGTTAACTAAGATGAAAAGCAAAAGGTGTTCCTTCACAAGGACTCCAGCAAATCTGTATATCAAGAAATACCATATATCAAAATACCATCACTATTCTCTCAGAGGCTGTCTATGTGTGGTTGACCTACCTTCAATAACCACAGCAACAGAGCTCAATGCAAACACAGCAGAGAAAATACAAACACATAGAGACATGAGGACATAAAGTCCCAGGCATTACAATCACTAAGCCTTTTAACACATTCTCAATTTCCCTGATGCTACTTTAGATTAGTGAAACAAGAAGGGTTCGGATGATCTAAAGCAAACAGTACCCATCTCCACCTTCAGAATATAGCCAGAAATTAAGACTTCACTGAAAAAATAAAAAAAAAAAAAGAGAAAAAAATTATCTGAATGGTCTCAAAGAGTGGAAAAAATCTGTCATTTAAATTAAGGGAGCATTTTTAGACAAAAGTATGTACAATCTTACATGCCCCATTAGCACAGAGTTCAGCACTGCTGTCAACCTCTGACCCAACCTTTCTCCCAATCTTATGACATGATTTGATGCTGCAACTGATCTAGATTGAAGTAGAAAGTATATTTTTCTCTCATCAAGAAACAAATTCTTGAAAGACTTTTTTAACTGTTTTGTTGGCAATGCCATTCATTTTGAGAAGTCTGTAGTCTTAAGAAATACAAGGCATACACAGAGCAGAAAAAAAATAAAATACTTATTCTATTACTGGATAATTTATTCAGGAACCATATTGAAATGTCTAACAATTATATGTCATACATACATTATCTAATATAAAAAACCCTGACAGCACATTAAGAAAAAAGCTGAACTCCAAGCAAAGTCATGAAAAAATTAGTGGATCCCTAAGCTTTAAAATTTCCATTTCCTTTCTATTTCCCTTTCTGATCACAACTGCAACAATTCAAATAAATCTTTAATGTATAGTACAACAACACACAGTTTGGGTAGGAAATTTGGAACAAATGCAAAATGCAGAAGAGCAAATTTGCATTTACTGTGTTCACTCTCTGTAGCCTGTAAAGTTTCCAAGCTCAATGAACCCACAAAATTCAAGTGCAAATTGTAATTCTCATTTTTCTCACTAGTAAACAGCACAGAGAATTACAGAGAATTTAAAGCCATTACACAAAAATCAACCAGTTATACCAAGACACTACCTATTCATTACATCCCTACAGGGCTTGAACTGAATACTCAACAAAAGTGAATGTGCTTGGAAACAAAAGTTTAAAGATTGCATGATTATATGAGTATCACAGAGAGGATACAGCACTGTGAGAACAGCTATGAGCTTTGGAAGAAAGATACCAGAGATGAATTAGGGATAGAAAAAACAGTCCTCATGCACGAAGTGGAAGAAAGTGGGTACAATGGAAGGAACAGGGTTTATTGTTGTACAGTCTGTACAGACTACTGTGGTGACTAAGCAATTGTGAAACAGTGCAAGTTTAGAAAGACAAGCAGACAAACTAAGTTACCCCTCCAGTATAACACTGGTAAGAATCACATGAGGAGCTGAGAATTAACAAGAACTTTGACATCAACCATCTCAAGTTAGTGCTCAATTGCTTTTGTTAAGACCACACAAAGAGTTTGAAAACACATAACATGCAGTTAAGTATGTCCTAGCAGCCTTCATGCCATTTCCTTAAGAACAGCCTTAACAAATTTCAGAGTGAAATAGGAAACACTTCAATCTTTAAGAGACAAACTGGTATACACTGGAATATGATTTTTTCGATCATTCCAAGCTAACAGTAGCAGATCCAAGTTGTGGTTTTCAAGTACATGAGCTGTAATTTGGTATAGTGTAAAGAGCTTTTCTAAAGCTTAAATGTTAATTTGTTCTTACTGTCTAGGGTTTCAAGTTTAACTGCTAGGATTATATATCCACATGCAAGATCCTCAAGTTTAGCTCAGGTTAATGTTTTCTTTCAGTGGTAAAAAGCTATACAAACACACACATTAGCAAAGGAAGCCACTACTCAGCAATAAAACAACAGACAGGAAAAGCAATGTCCAAATCCATAGTTAAGATTCACTATGACAGTAATGATGACTGCATCCAACAAGATGAGGTAACAAACAGAGGGCAGCAAGTTCAAACACAAGATGAGCCTAAACCTAAACAAGAATGGAATTGCCTAGAGGAGAAGAAAGGGCACAAATACAAATAGCACAAAATCTACTCAAAAACTTAAGCACAGAGAAATGTTAAAATGATAAATAATGGCTTTGCATTTATATAGCACCATCCATCCAAACAAGACAAAGCGCTTTACAAATATTAATGAATTGAGACACAGTGTCTTCAAAGGTATCCATATTCAATTTGAAGTGTGGTGTAACAGTACTCTAAAGAACACCAGAGAGATTTTTACTGCTTCTTTCCTATGCAGGCATTCCCCTGTGAAACACCTCTGTTTCTAAAGCATTTATATATTCCATGACACATGCCACACTTTTAAACTCTAGAGGAAAAAACACTCAAAAGGTATATAATCAGTGTCTATAAATACTTATTCAGTAACAACAGACTGACAGAAAATTACTCCTATTCTCAAATGTCAGAATGAAGGAAAGCCTACATTTCAAAAAGAGTGTGTTTAAGCAGATATTGCAGCAAAAGTTCCATAGTTATGTAGCAACAGCAGCACTAGGAAAAAAAACTTATCAAAGAAGAATTCTAAGACATCAGCACTGCACTTAGAAAATTTTACATTAAGCAGCTACATCATAATAAATCTATAAGAAATGAGTAGACTTCAAATGCACCTTTTGACCCATCTATCATTCTGCAATATTAGAAACACTTTGAACAGAGAAAAAGCGGGAGGAAACAAGACAACGAACCTTACCCTCTGAGCTTTTGCAAGTTCTTCTTTCAATCGCTCATAGCCCTTTTCTCTTACTTCCAGTACAGATGGGCTCCGTAAGTGAGATAAACTGTCTGTACTCAACCCAAAAATATCTTCATTTCCTTCAGCAACATCTGCTACTGTAGCGCCCTGCAAAAACTCTCTTTCTACGTTATTGCTCTCCTTCCTGGCATTACTGTGATTGAATGACCCACTCTGGGGTCCAGAGGTAGAACAAAGCACTGCGTCGGTAACATTGATGCTGTAAAGAAAGCAATATATTTTTTATTTATAAAATACGTTAAGAGTAAGTATTTTAGAAATGGAAGTAGTGATGTTGAATATTTAATTATGGACACAATTTAATAATACAACTTTGTAAATAATATTAAAATTGTATTTTTAATGAAGCAAACAGTTTATATGCAACAAACACTAACAATTTAAATAAAAAGACACATGGAATTTACCTGACACCTGATACTTCTCCACAGTTCAGTTGTCTGGGAGATGAATAAACAGGTTGTGTAGGAAGGTCAGACACATTTAATGCATTGGGTTGGATCGGTGTGGAGGACACAACAGAAGGGTGTGGTCGGTAGATTACACTGGGTGAGGTAGTTTGTTCCTGAGTCCCTGGCTCATTTACTCCAAGAAGATCTGGTGTAGTAGGCGAAGCGAGGTTCACTTCATGAAAGCCTTCCAACGGGTCACTGGCCATAATAAAAGCCTCATTATATGAATCCCTAAATGAAATAATCACATTATCAGAAAGCAGACAGGAAATACTTAAATATATCTGACAGCTATTTGAATTTTAAAAACACTTAAATATGTACAGAATATTTCATGATAGAATGGAAACAGTGAATTATACTTGCAGAAGTACGAACTTTAACCAGCAAAAATGTTTTTCCTTTCCACTGCACTGTTGAGTCCAGAAGACTTAACAGCAGACTCTGCATCTAAATAGGATGATGAAATCAAGAACATACTCTACATCATAAAACAACGTAATTTTTAATATGATCTAGAGCTGTTTCATATCAAAACAAATATATTTCACCCTTGAAAGAGGGGGAGCCCTAGGAATCAGTGAACAAAAAGAAACTTCTAAACCTAAGACTTCTACTTTTCATCTCAATGAAGCAAATGATCTAGGACAGAAATCAGTGAACCTTTAAATAAATTAGTCCATAGTGGTTTTGGTTAAATTACTTATCTGATCTTTTAACAGTTCACTGAGATGACAGACTTAGCCAGTAAGATTCCTCATGAAGTATGATGGCATATATTTAACACACCACATGATTAAGTGAACATGACAATTGTAAGTATACCAAAAATATATTACAGGTTAAAAGTACTATGAATTAACAATTTAACTGACAATCCTTCAAATTATCTTTTAGTTTCACATGCTTTTCATAAGATTAACAGAAAACAAGTACAATACATGATTTTTACAAGTCCTTTTTTCCAGCAGTTTTTCAGAGATGACAAAAATCTTTGCATAAATTCAAAACTGTAAGTTGGAAGTAGTATGGAGAAATTTGTGAAGGAACTACTTAGCACTGATTATTCACTGCAAAAAAAAAAAAACAAACCAACCTTTACCCCTTTATATAAATACAGAAGACAGAAAAGGCTCAAAAATATACTTAACATGCAAAAATAAAAAAGAACTAAACAAAATAATACACTGTATTTTACAGAGAAAGTTGCTTAGATTTTACACTTGAAAAGACAAGGCAGGGAGAAGATCTAGAAACAAGATGGTCATAACCATGAAGAGAGGATGCCATCAACTTATATGTACATCCAATTCATTAGCTACTTCACAAAACACACAGAAGACCCAAGAATGGAATCCCAAAATTACATATGAAGTAATGTTTTAGTTAAATTAAGACTTCCTGGTCACCTTAAACTGAAAAAACACTATCCAAACCTGTTGTGCATCTCAAGGATTGCAGTGTGTGTACACCAGTGAGAAACAAGAAGCTTTAGCACATCAACAGGTACATGTGGGAGAAATTCAACTGTTCAGACAGCAATAGTACGTTAATTTTTCTCTGCCTCTGTTAATTGCTCCCAAAAAAAAATTAGCCCCCCTCTAAGAAACTGCCCAGACTTAGGGGAAAAAAGGGACCTTACATGAATAAAAAGGAACATTTCTGTCTCGGGGTTTTTTTCTGCAGAAAATTTTCTGCAGAAATTTGTTTTACTTTGAACTATCAAGAGCAGTGGCACAAATATGATTTACACAGAAAAACACTGACTTTTGTGCTTTTAAGTTTTCCTGTTATAACAGAGATGAAAAACTTATTTCTAAGTTTAAGTAACTTTGACAAATATTGCTGTTTGTTTTCCCTATAGCTCAACTATTAGAAGCACTATAATTACATGCTCTACATGATGATAAAGCCTATTGAGCAGACAAATTAAAATGAAGGAACTGACACAGCTACAGGACATTTCTTCAAAGGTAAACTTCAAGAATGTTTTCAGCTCTACCATGCAATTATTACATCACTGTTTTACATTTAATAAGCTAAAATACTGACATCTTGAAAAAAATAAAATTTCAGGAACAGTTCTTTAGAGTTCATCACCCCAGTTGAAAAATACCTGTGTCGCAGATCTCAAAGTCAGGGTCACATCTACACAAACACTTTGCCTTTCTTTGTTCCCACTGGTCTCCTCTTCTTTGATCACCAAGTCAGCTGTACCCAACACCACAATACTGGCAACAACACCAAGATGTGACTTCCAATTTCCAATTCTTTGAACTCCTGTCTTCACAACTAACAAAACGACAGAGGCTCTGAACAAGGATGCAGAAGGGCTGCCTGGATGCCTTCCCTTTCCTACAGCACCTAGGAAAGGGCACTCAAATCCACACAACAGAAGCAGAAATTGAGACCCACCTGAGAACAGAACAGGAACATGCTTCTGTCACCTACTCCCTGCTATGGACTAGTTTCTACTTCAAGTTTGAAAGACACATTGATAGCTGCTTTTAAAATTCACGGGCCACCTTGATATTCAGCAGAAATATCACAGAACTTCACATCACGAGAACTGATTGTTTATTGCTGCACACCCCATTTGGATGAACTTCACTATGTAAGTTTTTTTTTCCAAAATCTGATTTTTTTAAAAAATACTACCTAGCCGTTTCCAATAATAAAAAAAGGCGCAAGAAAAGCTTATTTGTTGTTTTTTAATATATTTTACTATTTCTGTACAAATCTTAGGGCTATCTGTTTGGAGCAAATACTTTAAGTACATAGAGTGAGCAACAGGTTAAAAGATGCACTATTCCATGTATTTGTGATAACAGACACAAATTCATCTACATCCTGAAGTACAGAAGGCCATGCTGGCTCACATAGAGAAAAAACAATTGGAAGCCTACTTATTATCTTTCAAATTCATTTCTAGCTGTCCCTCTAGACCATCACATCAATTTACGATAGCAAAGTAGTATGTTTGGAGGGATGGATGGGAGGAATCTATCTTACCTACATGGTCCCACTCCTTTGAGAAACTCCTTCCACTCAACTCCTTTTTTTACAGCTTTTCCATCTAACCTGCCTATATCCTGCAGTATTTTTAACAGTAAAAAAAAAAAAAGAAGCCCAAATCAAAAATATTATGGAATTTTATCTACAAGACTATCACTCTGCTTATACATTAAATATTGACCTCAGACTAAACAGTAAATAAATTCATGCATAATTGTGTCAGCTATCAAAAAACAAGCTCTTTCTGATATAGTAAGAAAAAAGTTTAAAAATATATACAAGCTATTCCTGGAAGAGCTGAAAATAAAGTTCCTTGGCTATATTTTTCCCATAGCCTGTCAAATGGGCACTCATAAGCAAACCATCTGTGTAAAACACTTTCCATTCACAACTTTTTTCTTTCCTAAGATTACTTCTCCCTAGGCAGTGAGCAGGCAGAAGTTGGGTACACCACCCAGAAAAGACAAAGAAGCCCATATTAAGTATCTCAGTTCCAAGACTCACCAACACCATTATGCTGTTACCACGACATCAACTGAAGACACATTACACATTAACAAAACCAAAGATACATGCAAAAAAAGCCAGGCGGTCCTAAAATTAAAAGCTCTCTTTGGGAAAGAACTCTTCAAAGTAATGGCAACTAAAAGGAGGAGCATTAAAAAAGCACATTAAATTTCTGTGTCATTAAAGACTAGAGGCTTCATTAAGACTTGCAGAAAGGATTCATATTATTGACTAAGGCAGCAATGAACAGTCTTGCTGTGAAGGAACATGAAGCAAATGGTAAGCGGAGAGCTTTACTAGGAGCCAAGCTGACTGTGTGCAAAAAAACACACACTGTTGACACAGCAATCTTAAGTAGTAATTCTGCTACTGTGAACAAAAGCTGATATTCTGACATTTCAGGGCAGCACACTCATTAAATAAAATAATTAATTTTCTTAATACTTTTTCTACCGCATTAATATAAGGGGAAAGCTTGGAATCACATTAGTGCCTACCAAACACGATTATTTTTGTCTTAGTTGATAGCATGCTATTAGGATCACATAAAAAATGTCAAGTACTGTAATAAATCAGAATGAAACAACAAAATACATTCATTTCCTTATGCTTTCATCTGGAAATAATGCAAATTTGGTGGAAGCTGACAAAATGTTGCTTTTTATTACCTCTTTGCTGTCACACTTGCACTGCTGACTAATCACAACTTCATGTGGAAACTATGCTCAAATCTGTTATCTTCTCTAATAGTAAACTAAAACGTACTACAAAGGAATCATTTTAACAACGGTTTAACACTTCCTATAGCTTCTAAAAGAAATTAAGAATCACAAACATTTTTAACAGCAGTCAAATAAAAATGCTTCATCTACTTTTTCTGTTAAAACTCTAAGAGAGGTTTAGCTACTTGTCTGAATCAAAACACTCATTAACTAAATAGTAAAAAGCTCCCTGAAAGGCAGTAATTTATTGTGGCTTGTTTCCTTTAAAAAAAAAAAAATTGTTGAAAACTGCCTACTACAAACTCTGGAGTTTGTCTTTCACAGATTGCTTTTGAATCCCAGACACTTTGAAGATAACAACTCTGAACAATCTCCTAACTGCTGTAACTCCCTTTGAAAGCAACACCAGCACCAAACATTTCACCTATCAGGAATCTAACTTTTAGCTTTAATAGTTTAGAGTACTGTCCCAACAGAATGGCTACCTGCTCCAGTAGAAAGAAAAAAAAACCCTAAGGAAGAAAGTTAACATCTCTAAGCATTTTCACCAAGAGCAAATTCTAGTTACCATTTATCAAAAGAATGTGCCTATTAGCCACTAAGGTTTAACCTCCATGCAGCAGGTATTTTAATATGCAACTGAATCTCAAAGCCTTCATTTATTAGACACCAACATCTGCTTCAGTTGATTTGGGAGGGGTCCTGAGAGTGGATATTTTGTAGCAGATTGCACACCACCGGGCCTGCATTCTTCTCAGTCAGTTTAGGAAAAAAAAAAAAATCAAATGTTTGGCATTATAGAGCCTGGAATGTAGTATGTTTTAAACTCTAAAGAACTCAGTAGGGAATTAAGAATAGTAGACCAATGAATACCTGTTAAAGGAGCAGTTCAATTAAGCAGTGCTACTTCATACCTATCAGATGCAAATAAGCAGTTTAAAATTGAAATTGTTGTAAGGCATAGATGGGTACTAATTTCAAGTCCAAAACTAATTCAATTATATCTATTCAGTGTAAGATATTCATGAGATGTAGGCACGGTACAAAGTTTGGCAGATTTTTTTCCTGAACTGTCTTATATTTAAGCTTAGCCAGAGAGTTCAAGCAAATTTAAACACCATTATCGATGACAGTTGATTGCAGGAACACAGTTAAAGATTCGGCACAGGAATTCCTTTAAGGTTTGCAAAAAATAATTCCCACTCTTAAAATTTTGCAATTGTAACAGATATTTCTGCTTCAGAAGCCCAAACCAAAACTTTTTTTTTTTAAACCTAGTACGATACAAGAGAAAAGGAAGAAAGCACTGGACTACTCCAGCCTTTATATATTCTACTTTTATTTACAAGTTACCTCACACCATGTATTTACTAACCGATTATAAATTAGGCAAGATGGTAAATGGAAGGTAAACTGCAAGATAGGCAAGTCTACAGAATTTAACAGCTAGCAGAAACACCTGGCTTAATGTGAGTGTATTTTTCTACTGCATTCCCTCTAGTGTTGTCATATAAAACTACAACATGGGTCTTCTATTTTTACTTTGACTTTAGGCATTGAAAACATTATTTTGCACTGTTTTAAAAGAAACACAGTCTACTTGATAGCAGGATTTTATAAGTTAAAAGGATTTTTGTTTTGATGAACTGACAATTTAAAAAAAACTCTTTCAAAAACTTTATTATAGGTGTATCTTCAACTAGAAAAATATAGCTACAGACAGCAAATGTCTCTCTCACAAAAACTAGCAGCACACGAGTTTCAGTGACCTATATTTATGAAGTGCTTGTGAAACTTATAAATAAACATGGTTTAAAGCCTGGTAGATAGTACACTTCTTACTAGAGAGAAAAGTCAATGCTTTGCAAATGCAAAGAATACTGCAACTTTCATTGTAAACAAACATTCAAAGAATGCTGCTCTGTTCTCAAACCAAATTAATTAAACTGAAAATATTATTCTCTTTGCAGATACTGCTCCTTTTAAAGCAGAGCATTGTTCTGCCTTATCTTGGAAACAATTTCACAAGCCCATCTCAGGTTAAAACCTGATCACAGTGACTGTAGTGTCATTCTTGCCAAGACTTGGACCTAAGGATCCTCTCATTTTCAGTTAACACTGAAAATATTCAGTAACTTCTGAACTTAAATTTCAGTAAAATTATCATGAATTTCCTGACATTGTATCTGCAAATGCATTTAAAGAAATATTTTCCTAATTTATTAAAAAATGGTTAGCATATTAGTAAGTGCTAATGAAGTCTCCAATACAAGTCTTGACAGCCAGATTACAATAAGACAATATTTTATGAGCCATATTTAAAAGGATCTTAAAAATAAAAGTCTAAAGTACACATTTATTTTCTGAGAAAATCCATAAACCTAAGTGGAACACTGAGTGACCAGCTCATTTGGTATTTCACATGAATTTTTAAATCAAGTGAATAAAAGCTATGAAGATAGCTGCAATCTATGATCAAAATGCTTCTTGTGACTGTTCTGTTCTCCTACAGAAAAAAAGAATTCCCCTTTTAAATATAGCATAACAAGATGGATATTCCAGCCGCAGCTGTGAGGTGCAGTCCCATTTGTTATTTATTAAAAGCATAATGAGAATGGTAAATTATTTATCCTTCTTTGCTCACTAGGTAACATTAACCAAGCACAACAGATGAATGACTGCCAAGACACAAATACAGAAGGCCAAACTTTAACCCTTCTAAAAACTCATACAAACAGATACATAATAGAAATAACAATAAAAATATTAAAGCAACAAGATTTCAGGTTTTGCCCTATAGTGAGGAATACAAATATTTGAACAGGTGGTAGCTGCCAATGCATACTTCTAGTCTAAATAACCTTACATCTGCTTCAAAAGAGAAGCTGATAATTTCACAGTTACAGCAAATCTGTAGAATTAATTATTTTATCTATCTAGATAACTGGTTTTGAGACTTCCTGAGAACATGCTTAAAAATGAACACAGCAAACAAACCAAGCAACATAAAACTTGGTATATTATCTGCAAACAAAACAGACAACACTTTCAAACTCATGAAAACACTGTAGCTTTTTGTTAGCAAGACAAACTCTGACGATACCATTAGGCTTTGGTCACCCTGTGTTCTCCCACTTCCAGAGCCCTATGACTCTCGGGGAATTAGTAGAACATCAGCACGCTGGCAGTACAAATTTCTGCACAGCTCATCGCTTGAAATCAACTTGTAACCAGAATTTACTTTCTGAGCCTTACTCTCCAATATAACTACATTAGAAATTAAGGCTAACTGCAATCTGCTACCTAATTACTACAGCTTACAAGACCACTCATCGGCGACTAGGTATGACCCCCAGTACTGCTCGACAGAGCATAAAGCAACCAGAAACGCTACAGGGGAGCGCAGCCCCACTAGCCCACAGCGCAGAACCCTACTCCGGTCCTTGACCACGCTGCAGTGGCACTCCTCGAGGGGGTAAAATCTGGGAACCCCACAAGGGGCCCTGCCCGGCTGACTTCCCCCGCTTCTCTCTTTGCCCCTTTCGGCGCTCTGCCCCGACCCGCACCTGCCGCTCCGCCGCCCGAGAGGTCTGCGAGCGGAGACGACAGCACCAGCCCAGCTTCTCCTCGCACCCCTCCTCTCCCCGTCCTGGGCACTGCCGCCCGGCCGCGCTTCCCTCGGGCCCGCCACGGGCACTACGTGGGGAGCAGGCAGCCGCTCCGACCCGCCGGCCCCGGGGCTGCGATGGCTCTTTGTCCGCCGCCGCTGCCTCCCCCGGGGCAGGTGCGGCCGGCATTTCCCGGGGTGATCTCTGAGAACTACTTTTATCCAGTTTTGCCTTCGACGGCGGCTGGACTCGGGGACAAGTGCATCCCTGCCGCCGACTGCCCCTTCCGTGCTCAGGCAAGCCCCGACGGATCCGGGAGCGCCTTCCCGCCGCACACGGGCAAAGCGGCACGGCCCGGGCCGTCACCTGTCCCCACGGTCTTCCAGGCAGGCACCCACAGCCCGCCCGCGCCCGGTCACGGCGCCCCGGCGAGGAGCAGCGCGCCCCGGCGGCGCCGGCTCCGCCCGCCTGGGCACAGCCTCCCGGAGGCGCGTCGGCGGGCAGGTGCAGCAGCACCAGCGAGGAGCCGCGGCCCGGGCAGCCACCCCACCTTCCCGCCGGCGGAGCCGGGGCCGCGCAGCCCCCGCCGCACGTACCTGCCGAGCCTCGAGAGAGGAGCGGCCGCCGCCGCCGCCGCGTCCCCTCAGCCGACCTGCGGGGCCGGGCCGCGCATGCGCAGCGCAGCGCCCGCAGCGGGGCGGGGGGCAGGTGTGCGCTGTTCCCGCTGCTGCCCCCTAGCGGCGGGGCGGGGTGCCTCCGTGAGGGGAGCGGGCGGGCCGGGCCGGGGTGAGAGAGCAGCTCGGGCCGCGGGGCTCCATCGGCACCGGGCCTGCCTGGGGCTGCGAACAGCACAGCGCTGCTGCTGCTGCTCAAGGGCAGCCGAGGGCAGCGCTGCTAGGCGCTGAGTGTTCTGTTGCCGCGAAAAACACAAGGAAGTTAATAATTCTGTGTTTAATGGTATGCAGTCACAGAGGCGCGGGATTGCACAATTAAAAATGAGAAAATGAAAGATGTGCTGGAACAGTTTTCATTCATGGGACATGAACTGCTCCAAATCAGGTCTTTGGCCTCCCTAATATATATCGTAATTAAAGACTGAACTGTACGCACAAAATTTCTGAAATGAGGCCACGTGGAGATTTATAAAAGGACTCACTTGCTAAAAGACGTTTTTCCAGCTCCAGTAGTTTGATAAAGAGCAATTACTACTCCATCTCATCTGGGCTTGCCCTAAGCCATCCCCACGGCCACCCTGACACAAGCACAGTACTTAACACACTTGAAGACCTTTCTGTACTGTTCTGTGTGCCAATTGTCTTTAAAGGCAGTAGGCAAGATAGTATAAAGCTGATACAAATAAAACTCCGTTTCAGCACTGGTCTGATCACAGTGCCAAAAAACATGCTTCAAATGACAGCAGTATTGGCTGGGCCATATACTGTCCTTGCTGTTACTGCAGCTGAACTGAGCTGTGTGCTGCATGGTGAGGAACTTGAGCAAAAAACTAAGGTAAACAAGATCTTGTCCCATTCATCAGTTAAGGAATCTAGGCCACATTCCAGTCAATAATTGAAACTTTAATTATCTTGACAGCTTTCCACTGAATGTGAAAGAAACCTGTTTGGCCAGTCCTGCAGGACATAGCCACAGACAAATAATATTCTCTGTGGCACATTCCCCATGGCTTCCACCAAGCAAGAAGTTCACTGAGAGCAAAGTAATATGACAAAGATGGTGTCAAAAGGCAAATGTATCAATGCCATTCCTCATAAAGTAAATACAGTACCTATAAATACTAATATCTTCTAAATTACTTTTCAGTATGCAAATCTATGCTGACTGCAATGGGGCTCAGGCAGAAAAAATGGCTACAGAAAGTCATCATCTGTAGCTTTTCTGGAAGCAGTCTGAAAACCAAGAAACCAAAGTACAAAATGTGGAATATTCAAACAGCAGTATAATTTGAAGTTTGTTGTAAAAAACCCAAAAGAGTACAGATGTTCAGTTTAAGGAGCTCAAACTTTAAATTATTTAATTTGCTAATATTGACATGAAATAGAATCCAGGGAGTGCTCTCAGAATACAGGTTTGACAAATTAGAAGATGCATCAGAAAGTTTATTAAATACATGATTGCAAAAGAGACATGACAACTGGAATCAGAAGTTGAAAACAACCTATTAAGACATAGTAAAGGAACAAGAGTCTATAATTAGGACCTGTAATCTTATAGTTCTTAATCCTGTACAATGACTGTGCTTGGCATGACAATCTGCTGTCTTAACCAGGTTAGACATCTTGCATTTCAAGAAATAAAAGCAATACAGTTCCAAAGACATTTAACTGTGCTAAAATCAATCACCAACAGATTTCTTTTTTTCAAAGTACTCCTGTATTTTGCTGTGTGTAATATTTTAAAGAGTCAGGCAGCAACAAACCACAGAAAGGATAATTTACATGGTTAAAATTAAAAGCTAAAATAAATTGAGTAAATAAATTGAATTAAATCCAGAGTCATAAATAAAAGAAGGAGCCTTTTGAGGGGGGGCAGGGGGAGAAGAAAAAACTATTTTGAAAGAGTATTTTTATCCAGCCCTTTGCTCCTTCCTGAGCTGCACATCAGTGTCAGGGCAGAGTTACTCCTCCAGGCATCATGAACTGAGAGCCAAGGTCACCAATGAGAGCACAGTCAAGAGCAGGGCCAGGTGGCAATAACAAGCTTTGTCCTATACCAGTGACCATCATCCAAGGTGAGATGTCAAATCAAGTCCACGATCCATGCAGGACATCTTGTCAGGAGGAGCAAGAGGCCATACTGGAGACCTATATGACCTGTGTGCAGACCTATACCTGTAATGTAGGTCTGAGGCTCATTCAAGGAAGGATCACCCAAGACAGACTCACACAAGACAAAGTTCAGGCAAACCCTGGTGGCCTGGGTCTGAACTTAAATGGAGCCCTGGAGTCCCTGCCCACTATGGGAGGAAGGTGGATGACTATGGGACCCAAATTAGGCTGATCCAGGCAATCTAGGGCTTTTAGTGCCTTCAGGTTCCTGGCAATCGGGAAAACTGGAAGTTCTTTGCAGAAACAAAGCCATGCATTGCTATTGTTCTAAATGAGCAAAGTCACTGCTGTCAGTGGAAAGTGATATACTGTTTGCAGCTTTAGGGGAATTACTTATGCCATGGGTGCCAGCTCTGACTAAACAGGTGTAATGTGACAGGACCATTCAACAAAACTGCACAATGCACGAAATCTGGAGGACAGACTTAGGTGAAACTGGGATGTTTCTAATGAACACTAATATTTGCTACTCCCATCAAATCCATTCACTCAGCTTGTTAAATCAGTTTGTTGGTTCATTTTTAGCTCCCTAGTGTGGCTAAATGCCCCATATCAGAAATTCCCATTCTCCAGCTAGATGGAACACTGAATAGGTATCTTGGCAAAGACTTGACTGGAGCCATCCCTATACTAAAAACTGAGTCTCGCTTGCATAGCTTCTCTCCAGTCATACTGATGCAAGGTGTGATAAAAAACATTGCAAACAGTTCCTGCACAGCACAGAGTCCCCCTGAACTGCAGCTCTGTCTGTCCATATCTTCGGTCTCATTTGAACCAGCTGTCTAAGAGACTGTGCCTTCAAATGTGATTGTTTCCTTTCCTAATAGTTTCAGTCCACTCAAACTAAGAAACCTGTTTCAGGGATGAGAAAACAGAAGAGACAAAGCTGTTTTGCAGAAGGCAGTACCAGACGACGGCAGGTCTCTGGGAAGATTGAAGGGAAGGATGGCTGCAGGACTTTAGAAAAACCAAGTGCATAATTTTTCTTTGTTCTGAATTTAATTAGTTTCTCATCTCTACACAGAAGCACATATGCCAGTTAATGTAATTTTTGCCCCTACAGGTTGGGAGGAATAGATGATGAGATGGTTGATCTCTGTGTAAATGTTCAAGTGTTTTGTAGGGGAGGATGTCTCAACAATTTCATGAATAAATAAAGGAAATAAACTTTGAAATCTCATTTTCTACTTGCTTATGGTAATTCTTACTTGTTTATTTTATTAACTTTTTTAATATTGAATAAACTGCAATTTACTTCCCTTTTTGTGAAGATGTTATAAAACAATAAACTCAAGAAAACCAAAGGATTAATCTATTAATTAATTAACCAAAGGATTAATCTATGTAGTCACACATGCATTGAAACCCCATAGTACAGTGAAAAAAAACCAAAGAATGATCCACTACATACAAAAAAAAAAAGGTACAGAGACTTATAGTCTTATCTATTTTAGAAATTTTCCCCTATTCTTCTAGCTCAGCTGAACCAGTGCTAGTAGTATTGGGAACTATAGTTCCCACCCGGGCATATATCTTCAGTGTTTAGCTAAGCATTTTGAAAGCAAATCCAATCAGTACATTGGCATAAATAAGCCTCCAGCTTGTTGGAGCCCTAAAGGTTGCCTCTGTGCTGCCCTCCCTGTTCAACTGATTGAGTGTTAAAACCAGTGAGGTAGGTGTTTTTTTTCAAATCTACCCACTAAAAAAAGGCCCAGAATAACAGAAAATAAGCAGGATTGATATTAACTGCCTCTGAAGCTCTTTCTCAAAATTTCTGATGGTGAAAGATAGACGAGCCCCCCAAGCAGTGCATTCCAGTGGACTAACCTTGGAGTTACAAATGTCTTCCAAAGTCTAACCTCATCTCCTTTGCTGCAGTGTAGAAGAGGTATTGAGCTTATCTCAGTAGATACAGGAAGCAGCAATCTTCAGGGCATTTGATAGCATCATGTATACCCTCCATTTTCTCAAAGAATAAACAATGATTTTAATCTTTCCTCATAGGCAATGTTTCTTAGACCTTCAATTGTTTTTATTATTCTCTCTGGGTTTCTTCCTGTGGGTCTTTATCAGAACAGTGCTCAATTCTGGACACAGCACTCCAGCTGAATTCTGACCAGCACTGGCTTTAAGATATCACATATCTGCTTATATATCCCACTAAAGATCCTTTGCTTTTTCTCTTATGGCAGCAGAATGCTTTTGAACCTGTCCTTCTCCATCTTGTGTGTGACCTCACTTGTGAATTTTCTTCTACGTCCATTGATGCTTATTGAATTCTAATTTTGTTCTGAAAAAGTAAAAATGTTTAAGACCCTTCATATCTTGCAGATGTGATACGTGCACTTTCAATTCCATCAGCCAAGTCACTAATTAAAATACTGCATATTATCAGATCCAGAATGATCCTCTGACCTGAGATGCTCTTCTTGAAAATTGACGATCTAAAACCAAGGTTTGAGCAGGGTTTTCATATCCATGTTGTATGGTTTTTGCAGTAGTTTATGCTGTACAGCATGCCACTCCCTTTCTTATGAGATGTCACAGGAGGGAATTTCAAAAGCCATACCAAACTCTGTCTGTATCACATATATTGACTCTTTCCTATTTGTCTTCAAATGATGTGCTCAAATTGTGCAACAAATATGTTTCGGCATCAACACCTCAAACTGCTTCATAGTCTTTGCCTCTGTTATCAATGTTATCACCTGTTGTCCATGCACTACATCAATGTCAAAAACAAGAGCTTGAAATTATGTCTAAGAAGGGAATGCTTATTAAAGCCCTGTATTCATTAATTGAAAGTCAAGGCTTGAATTCTAAAAAATATAAACCTGGCAAATAAATTCCTTTTATACGCAGCATATATCTATAAACAACCTGTAGAACTCACTGACACAATATAAAAAAGGCACATTCTTTACTGATTTAAAAAAAAGAAAAACAAACCAACACTGTTACATGAATGCACAGAACATAGCCTAACCAGGGAAGATACAAATTAATAAAGAATAGCAATTTTTTGTTAATTATTAAAATGACAAGGATTAAAAAGAAATTTCCCCTTCAAGCATGTTAGATTACAATTGTCCACTTTGACTGTAAGACTGATTCTGCTGCTAAATATGAAATAAATAATGCCTCCAGATTTTATTGAAGGTGTTTATAAATGTAACAATGCTAAGTAGAAGAAACATAAAAACTGAAATGGCCTTACCAACTTATGTAAGGACTGACATGTGGCTTCGTTTATCTTTAGAAGCAAGCCAGGGACTGATCCAGAGTGCGATTAAAAATAGTACAACGTGTTCATCCCTGTTTGGAAGACAGCAGAGATACCAAACCTGAACTCAGAAATCAGGAAAATAAACTTACAAAATACATTTTCACATGGAAGTTACCTCTCAAAACATCCAAAGAAATTTTGTAGCCCTGACAAACCTGTTGTTAAAACTCAAGAAATCTTTTACTTGATTAGACTCCAAGGACAGCTCCACCAATTACTGAAAATTTGTGGCTAGCACAGTTTTTCCCATGAGAGGTTTTCTTGTGTTTTGTAAATAAAGATAAAGTTTGGATGTTTTGGAACAGTGTCCCAGAACTTGGGCAGTGCAGGCCTGGCCAATCAGGCCTGGGGAAAGGCTTCTGACTGACCAATCTGGGTGACTTTTGAGAACTCTATAAATGTGATGAAATCAAAACAATAAAGGTCATTCCTTCTTGCCACTGAGAACCGATGCATTCATTACTCTGCTAGCTGCTCAACAGCGACAAAAATTAAAGCAGTGAAAAGCATCAGGTGAGAATTCAGGAATCCTGTGTTTTATCCACAAGTCTGCTTTGGACCTGGGTGCCCTCCCTGTGCCTTAATTTTTCCATCTCTAAATGAAATTCATGAAGCGTCTTCCTCCTTCCCCATAACACGTACTTATGTGATAAAGTTTAAATAATTAATTTTTCAAAGGTCTTCATTCTTTCAGATTGTATTTGCTATGCAAATGGAATATGTGGCTTTAATGGGCTGATTTTTCTTTATTTTTGCTCAATGACGCAGAGATTCAAAATCAGACTTCAGTCAAGCCTGCCAGTTATTGCTGAGTTCTGTTCTATGAGGTGAAGCTGATCTTATGGAGAAGTTTTTGCAGGTACCAGCAATGTCCCTGTGTGATAGACATACTGTTTCGCTCACCTTCTGTTTAGCATTACCTAGTTGGTACAGGCATCACTCCACTGGGCATGGGAATGCCTCCCAGTTTAGAGTGGCCTTTTCTTCTTGTCTTCTTCTGTCTTCTCCAGCTCAGCACACTCATGAGGGCAAGGCTCTGCAAGTTCAGCACAGCAGAGACTTATTTCTGAAAAGTAATCTGAATTCTTTACTCAGCTGCACAGGTGGCAAAAAATGCTTAAGTAGTATTGAAACCAGAGCAGGTTTCAGTTGCACAAAAGAGAGGGATTACTGTTACGCTTCCCAAAGTGACCTTAAAAGTGCTAGGCCTCCCAGGGGTCTAGTCTCCAGTATCATATACATCTCTGTTACCTTGATTGGAAATGTTCTCTCACACTCACCGTGGTAGGAAACATTTTCTGTCACCTCATTAAAATAGTCAAAGCATGGATTTACCAGAGGAGAGTGAAGGATAAATTCCCCAGCTAGCACCATTCAATGCCCGTGCATGTTCTGCGCCACGCATCGGCTCAGCAGCAGCACAGCAAGCAGAGGGGTTGTTTCATCTGCTCTTGGCTCACAGACTGAATCTCATGTCTGGGGGACATGAGACTTTACATGCTATTCAAGCATTTTTTTCTAAGTGAAAATTTGCAGAGAGCAGAGAATGAGAGTTTGTTGAAATTCAGGTGGAAATGATCAGGCTTGCTGTCCATAGAAAAAGGTTAGTTATTTATCTCTGTTGGTTTACTAAACTCACTATTCATTTTCCTGCATGCTACTTGCTCTTTTTACACTCTTTTTGGTTTTCCCCCCTCTTAAGCAATGTCTGAAAAGTGAACTAATTAAGTTCTGAGGGAAATGTGTAGCAATGAAGTATGCAAGAAAGGAAAGCCAGTGTTAGTTTTAATACCGGACTGACAGGACCACCTGGCTCATGCAGTAAAGTTCTCAGTTTTATCCTTTTTATGGGTATATTACTGCTACTTTGAATGCCAGAATGCATTATTAGGGTTCTTTGAACTGAAACTGGTTAAATAAGAAAAAACTCACATGAGTTGTTCCCTTTACAAAAAGAAATTAATGGTGGTTAGCCATCTTGATGTAATCCTTTTTTAGCACAAATACCATTAATCCTATTCTCACAAATACAGCAACAACAACTATTCCAAATTCTTTCCAGACAATAACTAACTCAAAAGAACTTGCCTTTTATAGACACAATTCCCTGGAAATGCTCTACTGTTCTTAGTTACTATCTTGTTCTTGGAGTCTCTTCTGTCTTATCTTTGTCTGCTTTGTACAAGCAGATACTCCAACAAATCTCTCTTCCCAAGAGACAGCTAAAGAAAATCTTCCATCCTTACAGTCCCAATTGCATTTGCTGGTACCATGATTAAATTTTGGGTTGAGGTCCCCCTTAATTTGAACTGACATAATGGAGAATGTACTTTCTCCCATCAGTTGCAGCATGGTTTAATCACACCTCTAGCAGTGTTATATATGGTGAATTGCTCCACAGTTTTGTATCACTCATCACTGCATGGTGTTATTATCTTAAGTAGTGCACTAATCTGGACCATCATTCTTGTAGGTGGATTTTCATAGACACATATCAAAATATATTCATATGAATAATTTCTCCAAATGAGCAGAGCTGTCCTTATAAATGATCAAGTGGGAGAAACAGAATGGCTCGGTTGTACTGTTACATGTATTGTCCCTTTTTAATTATTATTTTTATTATTATTTTCGATGTTATTGTTGCTGTTATTATTATATTTCCATGCAGGGCACATGGGTCATCATTTGCTATTCTGAGATGTAACATTCCCCCCAAAAACCTAGGCCATTCAGCCATAAAGAGCATGAATTTATGAGGCTTCCAGTGCTACCTCAAAAATCTGGACTGAGAGCACAAACATGCCTGTTGTGCAAACAAAGATGCATTATTAACTCTAAAAGAGATTAATATTTTTGGTATAAAATAAACATTTAAATGGGAGAAAAGATTTGTCTATCACTAATTTAACTCCCTAAGAAGTGCAGGAGACATTAGTATATATTATGAAGCACAGACTTTCAACCATCAATATTCTTCAATGTCCAGAACAATACAAAAATTTTTTGCAGCATCTGTATGTAAAAAAAAAAAGAATTATTATACAAATGGCTGTGCAGTCAGCTGCATTTTTAGGTAAATAAAGAAATTATCTAGTATCTTATATTTGATAATGCACAAGAAGTTCTGAAACCCTGGTCATATTGTAAAGCAGAATGACACTGACTTCAGAAAAGCCAGTCTACAGAACAAAATCAAGTACCTGTGATTGCCTTTTAACCATTTAGCTTTCACTTTAACAATGCTAACATATATAAAATAACCTACCCTGACTGTTTCAGATGAACATGATAAGGAGCACTTTGGAGACATAAGTCATGAGAAAGCTCTCCTAGTTAATGCAGGCACTGGCTTTTGAATCCAGTTCCTGGACACCTTATTCCTGGATGCACTGTTGATCTCATCTTCTGTCTGATAAGTCCCATGGTGACATTGTGTGTCTATGCCTTTTGCCAATAAAAGGATTGTTGAGACTGGTAAGAGTCACAGTAATATTTCTAATAGCAAACTCAGCACTACTGCATAGCAAATGATGTTTATTTCATTACAAGGAAGTTGCAAAGCATAGTGTTTCTGATTGCAGTTTTACAGTACTCAGAATTAATCTGTCAGGACAGCAGGCTTTATTCTGCAGACAAATTCATTTGTAATCCTCTCAAGTATTCTACCATGTGACTTCAGGAGATAAAAGAGCCTCCTTTAAAGTATATTTCCATAACCCACATTGAGTGATGCTAAGTACAGTGGTATCTCTCCCACTAGATTAACTTTTAATTATTGCAATTTCTCTCATGAAAGAGACTGTAAGATAGCACAGCAAGTCTCTACACATTCATTCTGTGGGCAGAGGACATTTTATGCTAATTTACTGATTTATTTAAGACAGAAATTCCAGCAGCAAGTGACAGTAAGTAGAAGAGTACAGCAAAACTCGATATATTTTCATCTGAGAAAATCTGACAGCTGGTTCTTTAGTACTTTTTTCCCAACACTTTTCAATTATTCACTTCCTTTCAATAAGAAAATTCTTTCATGTTGTTCATACCACATTTTAGCCTATTTTTATGGCATTTCTTTGAATATTGGCATTATGTCTTGTTGTTACAGATCCTGAAGTGCTGGCTTGAAGCTTCACTAGCACACAATATGAATTAATGTCTTTTCCTAAAATCTTCCAGTATAAACAGGCTCAAAAATCAAGAGGAAAGAGAAGTAGGAAGCATAAATATATTAAATAACTTCTATTTGATGGATTTCTACTATCTTTTGCACTAAGCTGTCTTGTTGAACACCCATGGATGATGCTAGCAGAAACCTGTCTAGTTTCACAGTGCTAAAATATTTTTGTTTCTCATATGTGTTCAAAGTACATATTTGTATTTAAAATTAATGCAAAATACACCATTATCAGTGATCATTAGTAGAACTGCATATAGAAAGGAACTTCTGAAAACTACTTTTGTAGATGAAACCACTTTTCCCTAGAGGGAAACAAAGGAAGAGAGATAAAAATATTGCTTATCTTTGGAAATATCCAACAAGGAATTAGGGACACCTTAGTGATAAAAAAATGAGTATGTCCTACAGAATCAGTCACAATGGAGCTACACAGCTGGAAACCTCTATTTATTTCTGCCTCTGAAAACACAGGAGCTTTAAATCTCATGTGTTCTGCAAAACAGCTCAGAGCCAGTAGAGTAATCTCAGCCACTCCAATCTGCAGGAAAACTGAAGAGCCGCCAGGAAAACCACCTGATACCCACTGACACACAGAGGTGCTATTATTTACTGCTCAGTGAGACGAGCAAACGATTATGCTCAGCAAAGAAAAATGTTCAGCAAAGAAAAATGTTTGAGGTCTAAGTAATTATTTTACCAGTGACCTTAAAATATCCCTGTTGTTGAGAGTTTTCCTCGCAGAGGGCAGTCTCTGTAATAGGATCAGGCAGTATGTTTCTTCATGCCAAGTCACTGAATGCTAAAATGATTTGTCATCTTTCGCCACAGGCCACTGCCTGACACACACATGCCACAGCCTAATATCTTGCCTGCTTTGACATCAAAGTGTCTTCCTTCAGCCATTAACAACAAGAAGAAAGGCAAACAATGGCAGAAACTTCCATTCTTTCTGAGAAAGTTTTAATTAAATAAATGGCCTCAAATAGCTTAATGGGTTTAAGGCAGGAGGAAAAACCTTTCATCATAAAATGAATTAAATCTATAAATCTTACCTATTCTCTCCCCCTGCAATTTTTTTATTTACTTCACAGTCACATTATTTCATTCTCTGATGAAATTTATGACAACATTATATGGTATCTCCTGGGCTTTCGCAGTCTATCACCCTTTGCAGCACACTCTTAATGCCATGGGTCATAAAAGACAGAGTTCATCTCATTTTACAGAGGGGAAGAAGGAAAAAAGTCCTATGTAAATCCTCCAGCTGCAGAAGGCTTTTCACATGCTGAAATACACCATTGTGAATAGGTCCACTGGGACTTTTGGTAGCAGCAACTCTGCCTGTTTTGAAGGATGAATGATTTCTATGGCATACCCCGGAGACCTGATTTCCCAAATCAAATTAGCAAAGACGAAATGCAGCAAAAGCTGTGGTCCCGGGTGGGATCAAGGTGCAGCTGGGTCACATTTTCCAGTTTGGTGGGGTTGCCTCTGGTCTTCCTATTTAGATGTAGTTAATCAGTGCTGTTCACTGATGTGTCTTCACAGGACTATTAGAGAAATCACACTTTTCAAGAGAAGTCTCAGAACAAAATGCTCCCTTCTTGTCCATCACATTTTGGAAGAAATAAAATGCAAAAAACTGTATGTGCCAGTCAAAACCACTGCAAGATTCTTCATTCAAATGAAAGAGGTCCTTCCGATGGCAAGTGGCGTTATAATTATAGACTAGGAAAGAGCAAGATCAGCAGCTGCTGCTGGTGCTGCTGCTTGTGTTTGTTCCCTGTGTAACTGACAGGACAGAGTACTTGGCAAAAACAGACTTCCAGAAGTGGAAAGACATTTTAACCCCTGTTCTTGTCAGTCCTCTTAGGGCTCAGCAGCAGCAACCCCTTGCTTCAGGTTAAGGGAAGAGCAAGGTGATTATTGCGGATCTGAAGGGGACTTGGTTTAGGACGTCTGAGAAAGAGGAAGGGTCCAGGATTTGCCTTCGGGCTTGGATTGCTGAATCAAAACAGCAGGTCAGTGGATACAGCGTAAGCTTTTTATGTTTTTATAGCTGGCTTAACTCAAATCTCTCACTCACTTTCTCTTCTATGCCATAAACTAAAAGATAAGGTGATACAATGACAAAGGGTAGGTCTGCATAGAGGTACTATTTATTTTTACATTCTGTAATGTGCCTTTCATGGTCAGTTAGGAAACTCTGATTGCTCTTATTTTTTGCTGTGGTTTCTTTCTGAATCCTAATGCATCCTGAAATTCTCAGCCAAGCAAAAATCCCATTTACAGTTAGGTTTAATATTAATGGAAAGGACACACTTATATTTTTAGGTGTTTATGCCTAAAGTCTTCTGATGATCTTAACAAAAGTGGAGTAATATATAACTCACATTTCAGTGTATGCTTGAGAATGTTTCAGAAAGGAAAAAAACACCGAACAAAAGAAAAAGCAGCATCATAGATATGAGTCAAGGCCTCTACAAGCATCAAGTGGTCATAACTTGTGTTAATGTCCTCAAAACTCACAAATCCATACCAGCAAAAAGCTGTATCTGTTGATGAATTTAAGGGCAACATAATTAACAGGAACATTTTTCATGACACTGGTGCCTGTGGTATCTGATCTAATGTACTCTGTCTTTCTTCAGCCCTGGCCAAAAGAGTGCTCAGGAAGGAATGTGCTGGGGGGCATAGTTATGCTTTGCTCTTCCTGTCCATCTCAGTTTTAGTTTTTTAATATCCTGTGGCCATAAGTAATATTGGAAGGACTCTCCGCTAACATGTTGCCTGTGAACCAAGGGCTTGGGACCACCATGCAAGAGCCAGACACAGCGCAAGGCTCTCCGTCAAAACTTCTCATTGCAAGGGGAGGCCATAGCTAAATGTTTGTAGCTGTTCTCAGAGAAAAAATAAAAACCCACAAATGCTGATTTAAATTTGTGTTTGCTGTATTGAGAAATCTAACCATACAAACACATAGCTGTCTTTCATAGCTTTGTATAGTCTAAACTGTTCTATAATCATCTAATCTGGCCTAATGTATATTTTAAGACATTGAATTATATTATCCCGAAGTTCCCATATGAACACAATGATAAACGTTAAGCATTTGCTAAGCAGGAAGATAAAACAGTGTACCACAGGCAAGGAAAGACAAGGCAACCAAGGCACTAAAGCCTAAAATTGCTGTAACAGTCCCACTTTTCTTTGCCCCATTTCAGAGGCAGAAAGAAAAATCAGGGGCATCCAGTGTCTCTCAAGAGTTTCTATTCTGAGCCAAGGGCATTGAATAAAGGCTAAGAGATGGCTGGAGTGTGATAAAGTGAAGTATGAGTTGCTAGAATCAAGCAGACAAATTGCATTTCATAGATAAAACTCTCTTTTCCCAGAGAATTAATTAGTAGGGAAGTATTCTTAATCCTGATTCCTATTATCACTACAGCTCTGAATTTGTGGCCAAAGCACATCCACTAGGCCTTGCAAGACTGGATTTGCTTCAGATCTGTAGAGAAGGTAGACCCATTTTGTCCAGCTTAGCTACTGACCAGTTTCTGATACTTTTCAGTCTCTGATAGCTGGGAGGAATGAATCCTTCCTGAACCTCCTATGAAGAAACCAAGAGTCATGTTTTTGACACTAGTCGCTGCCTTCCTGCAGAGCTCCAGTTCTGTGAAGGTGCTGCAAGCAATCCTTTTTCCTCCATGGCCCACAACAGAAGAGACCTCATAGAAAGTTTAACAGATGC
Organism: Lichenostomus cassidix; assembly: GCF_008360975.1. Taxonomy (NCBI): domain Eukaryota; kingdom Metazoa; phylum Chordata; class Aves; order Passeriformes; family Meliphagidae; genus Lichenostomus; species Lichenostomus cassidix. Next base: position 34,037,755 of record NC_139480.1, on the reverse strand, counting down.
CCAGATACCAGGGGAGACCAGCAGAATCACTCAGCCCCAGTCATTAATTATTTCTGAAGGTCATCTTCTGTCCTATTATCTGCTCTCAGCTTAAATATCCTAAACAAGAGGGTGACTATCCAGTCCCCTGTTCTGATATTTGGCTGCCCCCACAGTTAGAAATTTATGTTTTGTGTCATCCTGTGTCGCTGTTGAGCAGCTAGCAGAGTAATGAAGGCACCAGTTCTCAGTGGCAAGAAGGAATGACCTTTATTGTTTTGATTTCATCACATATATAGAGTTCTCAAAAGTCACCCAGATTGGTCAGTCAGAAGCCTTACCCCAGGCCTGATTGGCCAGGCCTGCACTGTCCAAGTTCTGGGACACTGTTCCAACAACATCCAAATTTTATATTTATAAAACACAAGAAAATTTCTCATGGGAAAAACCTGTGCTAGCCACAATCCTGCATTTGTCTCACTTCATCCTCTCATTGTGGCCCTGTGTGGTGCTGAGGGTCTGTGTTCTTGCCAGGCTATAAGTCCTTCCATTACCTTAGATCTTTTCTAGATCTAAGTCCCTACATTCAGACGTTCCCAGTGCAGATTTCCATCACAAAGTGGATATTACTGGGGAGATAGAGACACACATGTTGATATTCTGGCATAAATGCATACTCCACAGCATCAATGGGCAAGGTCTAAAGGCTCCTACAGCAATTCCAGGAAACACAGTGTACTTTTAACCATATTTTTTTACCCCATTCCTCACCTATAACCCAGCCACAGATTTCTTTCATTGTTTATAAAGCCCCATTTTTGCTGGAGAACGGACATCTTTGCCTCCATTTTCTTAAGCATTGCATCCTGACCACAAGATTTTTAGCAGACAGGACTGCATTTCCATACATGCCTGTCAGACAGGTTGGGTCTTGCATTGAACTTCTTGGCACACAACAATGACAACAAAAGATTTTAAGGTCTGTGCCAAGGCTCAGGAAAAGAAAATTTTCATTTGGATTCTAAAGAGCCAAACCCATGCTTCTTAAAAAAAAATTTAAAAAAAAAAAATCTCCAAGCCCATGCTGGCAAATATCGAGCAGTCATTCTGCAGAGGAAAAGAGACAGCCCGTCAGCAATACAAGGCTTATGATGGCTTTTCCCTGCTGATTCCCTTGGTGACTAAAATAAAAAGTGGCACTTTTACAGCTGATTTTTACTGGCTTACTTTATGCTCTGCATCAAAGACACAGCCAAGATGCACAAAATACTACCAAGTCATTTATTAATTAGGAGTTCAGATTTCAGCCCCCCCTCCCACTCCCCCACCAGAGTAACTTTGCTACAGTGGCATAAAGAAAATATGGGCAAGAATCATATTTTTGATACACAGTAACTTTCTTGAGATTTTTGTGCTTGTCTTAGTTACTCTCTTTCTTGCATGCTGTTTAATAGTGCTTTCATCCACATTTAGAGTTAGGATTTGTAAGCGCGTAAAAGTTCCTGTAGCATCTCCCTATGCTGTGTAAGCAGTACCAAACCCAGCACAACGTATTTTTAGCCATACCTTAATTGCAGAGCAAAACTTTAATTACACATGAATTAATTATACTTTAATTAATGCTGTTCAGGTAGGTAGTCGCACACTACCTACCTGAGCAGCCCTATGGCTTGTTTTGCACGGCCATGCAATGCTGAAGTATTGGTGAGTAAGTCTAGCTGCCAAGAAGAGAAGTAACAGCATTCCCCAGCTGATTTCAGCTGCTGTCATAACTGTTAATGAAAGAGGCAGTCTCCAAATCTCATTTTGTTTTTAAATAACTGTAAGAGCAAGCTAAAAATACTGGCTGAGGACATACGTGCATTTGTGGAATTTAGCTTTACTTCTCTTACCAAGAAACTGAAAATTCTTTTTAAAAAATTTCAAGCAAATTTACTTCCTATTCTTTGCTCACATCAGATTGGAGCAGACTAAGAGTAAGCAGAAACTTCAGAGGTGTAACATGCCCCTGCCACTGCCACCCAGAAAGGTGGCCACATTCAGTGCTAACTACTGGGTTTAGGTGATCATTGAGGTAAAGCCCAAATACAGCCTTGCATCAGTCAATCTGCAGGTCTCAGCAGGGCTTGAAACTGCTAGATTTTTATTTTTGCCTCTCTTTCTACACGTATATGAATACAAACACCATGTATTTATGTACACATATTATTATATATTTAAATGTACATGTATATCTGTGTATCTATCTATACAAGGGTACATTCAGCTTAGGATATGCTGTCTAAAATGTTGTTGGTGTCCTGCTTCTCTTCTACTGTTTCTAGGCACAGCCTATCAAGACGATGACAGTCACTTATTCCAGCAAAGTAGCAAATGCCACTTTCTTTGGATTTCACAGATTACTCCTAAAGTGGAAAGGCAGCATCTACAAATTGCTGTACAGAGAATTTATTGTTTTTGCTACTCTTTACACAGCGATAAGTGTATTATACAGGTACACTCTTTCCAATTCACATCTCATTAAACGTTATACTGAAGTTTCAGACTTCCTAGCGTTAGGCTGATGAATGATGGGGGGAGGTTACTGTATACTTGTGGTCTTCCTTGGACCTTTTCTAATGTGCTTTCCTTTCCTTGTTTAGTTCAAGGTTCCAGAGGAAGTATGTAGGGTGTCAATACTGTTTATCATATTCAGCTGATTGTACTTTTAACCCAGCATTGAGCAACCATCCTACTGAAGTGAGACTAAATAAAAACTCAGAGGTAGCCTCGATTATACAGCTTTTGTCATTCTGACATCGAGCTGTCAGTTGTAAGCATGCCTCCCTGCTCTAGATGATAGGTATAGACCTTTCATTCTCTGTCTTTTGTTGCTTGGTGGGAATTTACCAACATTGAGAGGTAATAATTTTAGAGTCAAATTATATAGCCAGGAAAAGAAAAGGTTTGCCTAAAGCTAGGAAGGCATGCAAACCTGATTTTTAAGCTTGCAGAGAACTCAGGAAAACTGCATGGAAAGCAGGCAAGGTTATTATTTGTGTGTCACCCAGCGCCTGGGAGGAACACATTAGAAGAAGAATTGCTTTTCCACCAAGGTGTGAATTAAACATCTGTATGACAGATGCAATGCATCAATTAGTACAGTGAAACTTTTAATTGATGGAGTACATTACATAGAAGTATCAAAATTATGGTTCAGTTCTTACCGTGATCTGTAATTAGATCTCTGCTTTTTATTGGAAGCAAGGAGAAAATATGCTTCAGTTTGTCTTTGAGTAATCACTAATTTTTATTCAGTAATCTATACCTGTGAACTCAGAAAGAAAATTATAGCATTAATAGGTAAAGAAACACCAGAGTTTCACAATTATTTAAATTAATCTAGTTTTACTGAAATGTCAGGCAATTGAAGACCATGGTAAACACACCATGGAAATCTTTTTATATGTGCTCCAGTTTTTACTGCACAATTGTAAGCAAAACCCACCAAATATTTTTATATGTTCCTTTTATATGAAATCAAAGAATAACTGAATTATTCATATATACAAATAAATATATTGAAGCTTGTTATATTTCATTAGGTATCTTTTCCCATGGGCAGAAGTTGTTATGGTCCATTCATTACCTATCATTTGGTGAATATTCTCCTCATTGCAAAATAAATACAGATGTATTTTAATCTGGCAGAAAATAAAAATTTCATAGGAGTAAGAGTAAAAAACTATTGCAACAATGTAACATTTTCAAATCAGGGGAATTAGATTGGTAACCTTTTGCAATTCAAGCAGACCTGAGCATTTCCATTAAGTGGAAATACATTTTCAATAAGCATTTCCACTAAGTATTTCCACTCTGAAAAAGGAGAGTAAGCTCTACTTGCAGACTTAGAGCTGCTATCATCTTTGGTCTGTATGGGACAGCAAACTGATTCTCCAGGCAAATTGATCCCAGTAGTGCCATCCAAATGAGTCCTGGGAAAACTACAAAGACCAGGGAATAATACTGTCGTCTCCACCAGCTGCTTTAATACATGCCAGAAGTGTTCAGCCCTTTAAGAATTTGCTTGAAGACATTAGCTAAGGTTGCTCCCCAGTGCACATATCTGATTATTTATAGGTGTTTGCACTTTGTAACTAGTGCCAGAATATTATTAAAGGATAGATACATTTCATTTTTGCTGCAGATTTTTTCTTACAGGTAGCCAAAAGCGGTTCTTTGAAAAATTATCAATTTACTGTGACAGATATGCTGAACAAATCCCAGTAACTTTTGTGCTTGGTAAGTACTGATTAAATGTGAAATTAGTCTTCAACTCTGTCTCTGTTCAGGCATTTTGTGAATGTTGGTGCATAGAAGCATTTCAGAGCTGAGGGGCATGTGGGAGATCAGAGGTTCACAATAAATCATTCACTTCCAACAGGTCTCCTTAAGTTCGAGTTGCTTTTGTCACATCAATATTTATGCTCATGTTCTTAATATACTAACAAAAAATATTTCCACATATCTATGTATAGATAGATGGATCGAGATCATGCCCAGTAGCACTGATACCTTGTGCTTGATCTTTCAATGAACTAAATCAACCCTAAGTTTTACTACAGAAGAGGATATTTGGAAGCTCATGTGTATGAGATACTCAGATGGAACAGACTGTTACATTGCAGTGTCTATTAAATAATAAGCATTTATTGTGTCCTGGGTTTTGACACGGCTAATTGCATTTATTCTGGGAAATGCAGCAGCTTAGTGATAAGAACAATACTCTGCAAACTAAAATTAAAGTAACTGAAATCCTGATAGGCACAGGACTTTTTTATCCCTCTATCTCTCAGGTTTCTACGTTACTTTGGTGGTGAATCGCTGGTGGAACCAGTTTGTGAACTTGCCGTGGCCAGATCGTCTGATGTTCCTCATCTCCAGCTGTGTCCAGGGCAGAGATGAGTATGGGCGCTTGTTAAGGAGGACTCTCATGCGCTATGTGAATTTAACGTCTCTGCTGATCTTTCGCTCTGTGAGCACAGCTGTGTACAAAAGGTTCCCCACCATGGACCATGTGGTAGGAGCAGGTACTAGAGTTTGCCTTCCCAAAATTGCTTTCCTCTCCCTCAAACATGTGGGCTCAGGGAGGGAAGGAGTCAGCCTTATTTTTTCTTTCCTGGGGCCCCATGTGTGCCTCATACTTACCCACATCAAAGCAATCACCGTTTTTGTTAGTGACTTAAATGACATAACCTTAAGAGCACATATTTAATGTTCTTAAAGTGTTCATCTAGCAACACTATAGAAATCAAATTAGTTTGACACTCTTATGTAAATCTGCTTTCAGACACCATGGAGGCAATAAGCCTGCCCCAAACACTCAGGTGTATGGAGCAGGTACAGCATTCTCCAAAGCACGAAAAATAACAATGTTGCCATATAGCATGATGCAGTCAGAATGGTGTCTTTTTATATGGCATTGCCTCAATGTCTGGGATATTACTTGGTCTGGTATATCAGAGACGGATCTCTGCAGGCACTTCACAAGTACAGCTTTATCTCTTTTTTTTTTTTTTTTGTAAATAGTGTGCTTTAAGTAGATTGCACATATTAAGTGTTGCGATTTTCTCAAAAAACCTTCAGCCCCAAGGGTTTTTCTTTAAATTGAAAGCCTTATCTCAAACCTGTTTTTCCAGGGATAAATATACTAAGTACTAGGTATGTCTTTGTTTTCTGTTTCTTTCAGTAACACTGTGAGTGTGATGATGGTGAAGAGAGTTCAATCATATAACACCTTGATTGTCCATCAAGGACTGACCACTCAGTATTTAAAGGCAAGGTGTGCCTTCTGACTGGCATGGTCAGTGTCAGAAAGAGAACACCAGTGCAAAGATATGGGGATCTGCTCCAAATAGAAGTCATGTTTTCTACTGAATGTCTTGAATTTCTTAAAAGTATTCCTTTGGCAGAGATTAGTAAGCAAAGTCATAGCAAGTTAAAATATGCAGTGTGTATATATGTATACACATTTCATATATGTGTGAGAAACTTTGGATATTATAAAAAAAAAAAATCCAGGCAGACTGCACCAATCTTACTGAAAAAAACCCAAACCATTTATGTCAGATTTGTTGAATTTTAAAGCTCTCTTCCTTGTCCTGTTCAATAAAACTGTTTACCTGAGCCTGTGAGAGGTCAAGGAAGCTTCTGTCACTCTCCCCAGCAATCTGCTTCTACTATGCACTGGAAAATTACAACATTTCCAGGCAGCTAATCCAGCTCTGCCTCCCTATTGCTAAAGACAATCTGTTCCAAAGAGACATAATGTCACAGCGTTGTACCAAAATTGTAGACTGGAAAGCAAGTTTTGATTGTTGTTTTTTTTTAACAATGAAAAATATTCTGCTATAAACTGTGTATATAAGTACTGATAGTGTAGTCAGCTCTGGATTTCAGTACTTATTCTGTAGTTTTAATGCATATTGTGCTGCAGAATTTTTATCAATGCAGTACCAAGCATTTCAGGGCATATTTTGCTCCTATTAAAAATCTATGGACTTAGACAATACTCTGCAATCATACCCTCCCTAGCTCCCAATGGCATTACATATCAGACTGCATGGGAGGGAGGCATTTAATATGAATGTGAACAGCACAAATCTGATACTTACAGCACAGTCATCATTGAAACAACTTGTGATGATTTTGCATTTTTCTGTCAAGCTGAGAGCTGTCATGATAGAACTATTGCTACACACTTCTCTTTTCAAGAGCAAGCAAACAAACTGCTTAAATTCTTATATTTTAAATTTGAGAATGGTGCCATGATAATCTAGTCTGACTCATCCATAACACAAGGCACAAAAGCTTGCTAGCAGCATCCTTTATCATGCTGTAATTTCTGACTGAGCTGTAATACCATCTAGGAATATAATCAGCCCTGATTTAAAATTTGGATGGATATACTGGAAACTCCACTGCATCCTAGGTGAACAGACATTCACACCAGTGAACTCACTGTTGAAGAGTGAAATTTTATTCTCAGTCTGAACTTGCACTGTGTCATCTTCTATTCACTGGATTTTGTATAAGTTTGAGTTCTTTTTTTAATTAGAAGAAAACACCATTTTTATCTCAATAGTTACCTGTTAGCAAACTGCATAAATGCTTGAATGAAACTCAGGATCTTCACCAAGTGTAGTCTCTCCCTACAGGATACAATCTTGAGGGCTGGACCTTCCTCCTGACTCTTTCTCATGTTTTAACACTCTTTATGGAACTGTAGGCAGTAGATGCATGTAGATTCACTTCTTTATGATGGTGAGTGCTGGGGCACACATACTGTAAATGTCAGATGCCTAGCAGCAGTCCTGAGCATAGCAATCCTGCTGGCTGCAAGGTGCAAGAGCGAAGTTGGATGCTCAAGAATACAAGCCTTAAAAAAACGAGTGATGAGTAAGCAGCTAAGCAGAGAGCAGTCCTAAGGAGCTGATGGGAAATACTGAAGAGAAACACAAGGTATGAGCTCAGAGACATGAATACCTACAGATGGCTGAAGAGTGCAGTCCCAAATCCTCCTCTGGAAGGAAGCACTTCAATTAACCCTTTCTCACATAATACAGGAACAGAAAATGAAACTTGTATCTACTTGATCATTTCCCTTGTTCTCCAACCACTAGTATTCAGAATGTTTAATGTGGGTATCTTGAGCCAGTCTTGTCTCAAACTATTGAGTTTTGACAGGAGAACTGAACACTCTTTTAATCACTTAAGGGAGAGCATGAGTGATTTTTTTCCAGTCAGGCTTGTGTTCTCATCAATATTTTTCCTTTAAGATCTCTGTAGCTGACACTGTTCACATTAGTGTTCTTTGATTATTTATTGATTGCACTCCATGTTACTCTTCTCATACTTTCACAAGGATTCAGTGCCCTGACTTTCCTTAGACCATCCTTTTCAAGATCTTGGCACAATATTTGACAAATATTTCCAGTTTTCTGGAGCTGCTCCAGTCTTTCAGTGCTTCTCAAAACCAGTGTTCTTGTTTCTAGAGTTTCTTGGTTAATTCTTGAATACTCCTAAATAAAAATACATTACCATATTTGGAAACAATGTAATTTTAGTAACTGAGGTTTGATATCCTCCCCTATATTTGATGGAATATAAAGTGTTTCTTTACCACTTCAATAACAGTGAGCTATTCTGAACTCTGTGTTGCCAGAGCCTTCACCAGCAGTGAAGAGCAATCCAGAGTTAGTTTTTTCCACAATAAGTATATCAGGCATTGTTAATATTCATCAAAGAGAATATTTAATCAATATAAACACAAACGCTTTAAAATGAATGTCAAATTGAACTTTATAATTAAAAGAACCAGAATTTTTTGAGTTTTCCTGAACAAAAGGTGCCTGGTTTCAGTAGAAAGCTGGATTGATCCTTGCTGTTCTTTGTGACCCCATCAGGCTGTGTCTTTCCAGAGGCTCCAAGCAGCTTGCATCCAGTGTTTGCTCCAGACTCAATTTTTTGGTTTTCTGTCTGTCTGTTTCAGCCTGACAGAAACATCTTTTCATGTCCTGTAAGGAGCAGGCTGGCCAGACAAAAACTAAAGGCCGCCTGAAAGACTGACTTTTAGGAGTCAGGAGTCATGAATAGCAGGTTAATTTGTCTGGTTGCCTGATTATTTCTGTGAAGGTGATTATGAGTGGTGGCTGAAAAATGCCCAGGGAACTTTTAAAAGCTTCATCTTATTCTGTTCTCAAATTCCATGATGCTGTGGGAGTACTGTGTCTTGCTGCTGAATATTTCCCCTTTTACAACATTTTCTGTCCAGTCCTTGCCTTCCCTTTCCAAAGTTACAGTGCCTCCTATGTTGGCTTGTTCCAACTGTACAATAGTGACACTTTCCTCAACAACAGAATATTTAAGATCACTGTGTTTAGCAAATCTCCTTTAACTTTACTCACATTTCTGTGCAACACAGCTGAGTTTCTATATATTTATTTGTTTGCTGCCTCATATATCTTTAGCAATGTTAGCAATAATGGACGTGTTCTTAATTACAACTTGGAGTCTACTGTCAGTTCCCTTATTGAATTTTCAGCATTCAAACTTGTAATTGATTGGCTGAGCCCCCTATTTTGGGGCTGTCATGTTACTAACTTTGTCCCATGTCAGAGCTAATGTCAACACGACAAAAGCAGCTTTATACCCACCCTGATAGATGTCACACACCTGAGCAAAAACTGAGGTCCTCCAAACATGACAATTGGTCCCATACCAGAAAATGCAGGATTTGGACAAAGGAAAATGTGAATTTTCTGAGGTTGTTTTTGTCAAAGGCTGGGTGGAAGGAGGACAGCAGAGCAGAGCTCGCTTTCCCAGGGGCGAGAGGTGCTGCTCCAAAAGCCAGCTGCTCCCTTGCCAGTCCCAGGCAGTGATTGGCTCTGGTGCAGGATTTGTCACACACAGCTCAGGCTCCCCTGCTGGCTGACCTTGGGCTTGCTTGCAGCAGGGGGAAGCAGGGCTTCACGAGGCAGGGGAACTCTTCAGGAAACGTAATGCCTTCCCAGCACCCCAGCAAGGCAAACTGCCAGGCAGACAGCCCCTTCAGCCTGCAGCCCCACAGCAAGTCACCTGGCCCAGTGTCCCCTTAGCAGCGGGATTGCTGTGCATCATTCCCTCTTCATCTCTTTGCATGCCTTCATAACTGCAAAGAAAACATGAAACAATCTGTCAGGGAAGTATTTCACTGGCAGAAGGCATTCTCTCTGCTGGGCTCTGTTTCATGCATTCACTTGTATCGTCTGTTGCTTGCTCACTGCTTTGCAGATTTAACAAAAAATTATCAGAATCAAAAGGTCATGTAACTGCCCTCACAATATATGTGGAAATACTGCTGAAAGCCATCATTGCTGAAAGTTGATATATCAGATTCTTGACTGATATATCCAGTTCCTTTTTTTTCTGAAAGTAAAATATGAAAGTAGAGAATAATTTGTCCGAGTCTTAGCATTCTGTGTGTCTACCATATGTCAGCAGTTAGATAGGAGAATACAGTAGTAGCAAATTATTGCCTATATTGGTAAAGAGGAATTTAGAATAGGTGGTTAATGTAAAAAGAAGTTGTTACAAGCAAGGTCTGTTCTGGGGGGAAAAAAAATAAAAAAAATAAGAGGTTACTAGTTAGAATTATAAGTTGTGTTTAGCAGATTTCTATGCAAATATTACATAAACAGAAACATATTCAAAAATCTATAGTATCAGTAGCACTGAAAGCACAGAATAAATTAACGTTCTTTTGGTTTTTTGGTAAACAGGTTTTATGACAAGACATGAAAGAAAACTTTTTGATGACCTTAAGTCTCCCCACCTTAAATACTGGGTTCCATTTGTCTGGTTTGGAAATTTGGCATCAAAGGCACGAAAAGAAGGAAGAATTCGAGACAGTGTAGATCTGCAGACAATGATGAATGTAAGTAGAAAAAGTAAATCTAGAGAAAGCTATTCTGAAATTGCTGTGTAGTAGCTTTTCACTTAGATAACTGATTTTGTTTAGTGCACACAGATCTCCTGTGTCATCTAAATTACCGTATTCAGGATTTATCCCACTATTCTTTGTGTACCAATGTACATTTAAACACACATAGCAGCATTCACTGGGATTCTTTTTATATGATTTAAGAAGGTACCGAAAGAAGCAAATTGATGAATAAAAATTATTGTAACGTCACTGTAAATTCATACTTGTTCCATTGCTGAGAATATGAGAAATGAGAATAATTTGGCATTTTGAAGATTTTAATATCAGTTTCAGAGAAGATAATCTCCCTGAATATTTCATTAAGTGGAAAACATCCTTTTTATTATATAATATATTCTCTTTCATGTCTTACTAGACTGTGGATATGATAGAAACAGAAGATGATTTGTGAAGAAATACAAAGTATACTAAGCACTCCAACTCCATAAACCAAGTCAGTATTCAAATGGAATGCTGGACATAGTTATAGCACCAATTTACATATACTATCATTTCATTTCTCCCTGTCCTTTTATATGTGCAAAAATGAACTATAACAAAATGTTTCTAATTCAGGATGGTACTCCATGCAATTTTACTTTGTTGTGGTTTCTTGCTGGTTGTTTCTTTTTTCCCCTTTTAGGAAATGAATAAGTACCGGTCTTGGTGTAGCCTTTTGTTTGGCTATGACTGGGTTGGAATTCCACTGGTCTATACCCAGGTACTGAGCTATTATCCTGTAGAAATTTCAAACACAATTTCCATTAAAGGGGGGATTGGTAAAAAGCACTCATGGTATAAAACATTCATAGTCTCAACCAGAGTCTCTGAGCTATTGAGCACTGGTTCACTCACAGGATCATGGTGGCCTGGCTAATTATTTAAGGCATATTTAATGCAGACATGTTTTGAAGATCTTGCATAATTTAGAAGAGGAGAGGGAAGCACTGAAATGTTTTTATGTTTCCTGAGTGTTCTTCCTCATAATTATTTATTTTTATAATTATAAATAAATAATTATTTATTTATAATTATTCCTGGGGCCTCTGTATTTGCAATACCTCCTACAGATTTATAAATTATATGGCAAAAAACAGTCAAAGGCCTTTGGGTATGTGTTGCTTTATGCATAAGATTGTATTATTCCATTATTTCATTATTTTATTACTTCCAATTATTTCAATTCAAGTTCTGTTCTTTGCAGGTTGTTACTCTTGCAGTCTATACTTTTTTCTTTGCCTGCCTGATAGGGCGCCAATTCTTGGATACTGACCAAGGGTATCAGGGACATGACTTAGACATTTACATTCCGATCTTCACACTGTTGCAGTTCTTCTTCTACGCAGGATGGCTCAAGGTAAACTAGCTTTCTGGATGGGTGATGGGGGAACCCTCCAGGGGAAGCTGGTCAAGGTGTCAGATCTGTGACACACATGTAAAATCACCAATGATTACTGAAGTTACACCTGAGCTGAATTCAGGCTGAAGTGTTCTGTGGTCATATAGAAATATCATGCAACATGTTTTTAATACCACCTGACAGACTGTATGGTAAGAATTGGTCATGAATCTGAAAGAGCCCATTTTAGTAGCACCAATGCAGCCACAACTCCCCAGTGGAGCATTACTCCAGCAAAAATCAGGTCTCAGGACTTGGACTATAAGGTGACAGAAAAGAGATTTTAAAAAACACCTTTCTCCCACTCCATTCTGCAGTGGGGAAATATGGCTGCAGACTTGGCATCAGCTGAAAGGGACTGAATCATACTTTCTTCTTACGATCAAAGCTAGTATTATCTGCTGTTAACCTCATCAGATGCTGGCAATTAAAGGTTCCCAGTTCCAGAGGGCTATGAAAGAGCGACAGACTATTGGCTAGAACACCACTGCATAAAAATGTTCATTAAACAGAAGAGTTATAGAGGAATTGGATGCTGCCCATCAGCCCACTGATGACTGCTAGGCTAACATATTACAATCAATCTGACAGTTGAGTAATTAAGCCACATACCTCAAGGTGGTTCTCTCCTCTGCAATAGACTAACTGGAAAAAAATTTCAAATAAAAAGCAAATTGGTACGTTGGGATTTATGCACATTAAGATTTCCTTTTGTGTCTATTAATCATGGCTGGAAACTTAGACCTGACATTTCTGTTAGAATATAAATTGAACAAAATTGACCAGTTTTAGAGATGCCATCCCACAGCCAATTCCAAAGAGCAGAGTAGAAAAGGCAGCACACCAAGCTGGCAGATTATAAGGAAAAGTAAAGTGCCTGCAGGGCAAGCTTCTCTAATCCTGTGTCCTAAGAAATCTGGGGGGGAAAGGATTTTGCTGCATAGGAACCAGCCTAGATGGGAGTGGGAGAGAGGGGAAGGGAGACTGGTATGGTGAAGGTAGCAATTTCTCCTGGAGAAAAGTGAGGCTTTATCTCTAGGCAATGTCTCCCAGGGTTATACTAGGTGGGTTACAAAACTGCAAGCTGTTCCTCTTGACTGCCCTGCTGGTGCTCCTGAGGGGAAATGGGTTATCCTTTTTCAGCACCCAAGGATGTTAATAGCATCTCTTCCAGTTAGCCTCAGGGCTTCCTGCCAGCTCCTGGCTATGGCAGGTATGAGATGCCATTGTAACTGAAAAATCTTCTGCATAAGGAAATGAAAGGGAAGAGAAGAACTTTTAAAAAGTTAATTTAATATCAGCAGTGTTTCCTCAGACTGGAGGTTCATCCAAACCTTCAGTGCCCTGGGTCAAGATATTTTTGTCTTGAAGGTTACAGCCTGTTTCCTGCTGAGCATGCTGGACTTTGGCTGCCAGGCAGCAAAAAGGGCCCTGAGATATTGACTTCCAGTAACTTGGCAATTCCTCAGAAATAATGGGTAAACTGAGCTCATTCCTTGGCCTCAGGCCTGGTCTGTTACACCTATAATACAGGGCCAGAGTTTCCCATTACATGAGACTTCTAAATCCCCATTTTCATTACAGGGACAGATGGACTGTCCAAATACAGAGCTTAGTTGTCCAGCACTACATTCCTTTCTGCAGAATAGTCATGTCTCACATGCCAGGGCCAGGTCAGCCAAAAAAAAGGCCATCACTGCTGTTTGCTCTGTCCCAGTCCTGCTCACATTTTAAGGTTATGTCATAGGTCTTATGGTGGATTTTTGGGTTGTGATCTGCTCATTTACAGGAAGCTGATCCATGTCTTTCCCAGAGAGCCACAACACAGACAGTGTTCTGGTTCCTCCCTATTGCAGCACTTTTATAGCTGTACCCAAAATTTAATACCATGTCAACAAATGTGAGCAGAGGTGGCCTCTCTCTCCTTTCATTCCTCACTCCTTCCAGGTATTTTTGTAGTGTTAATCTACTCAGCAGTTCTTTTGTTGCGTGCCAATGCTGGCCTGGGAAGTGGTGGCCTCAGAGGGTGAGCAGGTGCTTATCCACAGAGGATAAGTTTTTTTGTGGGCTGCTTTTCCTCAAAAGCCCTGGAAGGTTGCCATCAGAGTTAACCCTGATGAAGAAGCAGGGGGCTGAGGGCTGAGCTAGAGAGACAAGCTCTACTCCCTCCAGCAGACTCCAGGTGCAAAGCTTGGGAATACTCACCCCATGGGCTAGTGGACTATTGCAGACAACAGTACAATAACAGTCTCTAGCTGCTAAACCATTAATTTAAATGAGCCAAAGACAACAGTAGGGAAAGGTAATGACTATTGTATGTGACAATTATCTTGGCCCAGGCATGTCTCAGTTCCCAGAAGGTCAGCACTGACAATTATGACTGACAGCACCAGCGAGGCACAGAGATCTGAATCTGCAGTGAAAGCAAGCTGTTCCTTCACTAGGCTGGCAGAACCATCACACAGGAGCTCAAGCTATGATTGCAAGTGACAGGCAGGGAGAGAGAGAAAAATCCAATCCTACTTTCTCTGCAGCAGTAGTCCTGACATGGCATGCCAACCTCTCTTCATGGTCTCATTTTCTTTCCAGGTCGCTGAACAGCTCATTAATCCATTTGGAGAAGACGATGATGATTTTGAAACTAACTGGTGCATCGATAGAAATTTACAGGTTTTTGTTGTTATTTCTACTTACTGCTTTACCCTACCATAGGTTATCATTACATCTAATATTATGTCTTATACTCAGGAACAAATTAGGGCAACAAGTGTCAGCAAAACATATTCTTTCCCTGAAGGACTACCTATGGCTGTGATCCACAGAGTTTGTTTTCACAAGCTAATTCATCTTGATTTTGGTATTTGGCATTTACAATGCCTGACTAAACATGCAAACAGCTGACCTTAAATTATAAGATCACTCTATGCCTGGAAAAACAAGTAATGTAGGTCAATCCTGCAAAATCCAAAAGCCATTCCCCACAGATAAGAACACGTTTTCCTAATCTGAATGTCTTGAGATTAAAACATTGCATATGAACCTTCCTTTAAAAAGCCAGCAAAAATAATAAGAAGACCAAACAGGGCCTTGAACTAATAAGCAGGGCCAGTACCATGATTCATGTTCTGATGCTGCCACCCATGGCAGTATTTGTGGTCAGCACAGGAGCCAGTGTCCTCGGTGGCAGGAGCTATGAGATGATGAGGGTACAGGTTTATTGCAGTTACCCCTGATTCCCAAAGAGCCCCTGTCTGTTGTGCTGTGGAGGAGTTCAGAGACATAAGGAGATCCCACAGCACCCACTGCTCCCCTTCCCTGGAGCCAAGCATAGAACTGGCTTAGCTGCTGTTGGACTCCACTTCTGCTGGGGACCACTGAAACAGCAAAGCAGAGGCCAGGAGTTGGGGGCAGCAAGGGCAGGACAAGCAAACCACTGAATTAACCAAAGTCAGGAAAATAAGCAATGCAGGTACATGCAAGAGTGGGAAAGGACTTCACACTGACAAAGATGCTCTCTGGCTTAGCACCACTTCAGGGTACTCATGCCACTGTGCCTTAGAGCCTGTTGTGTAAAATTTATCAGAAGCATGTTCACATACTTGATTCAGAATGTCTTTAAATGGCAATGAAGCCTATCAGAAAAATTCTTGACCTCTTGACATTTTAAGGAGCACATGTGTAATACTTTACACAGACTTTCCATAGCACATGATCACATTTAACAACATTATACATCTGGGAAGGACTTCAATCTGACACAAATATCTTTGCATTACAGAAGACTCAAGTATGATAAAATTTATGTTTTCATGAGTATAGGCAGATACAGAAGGTTTATTTTATAATACTGCGTCTCTTCCTAATGCCCAGGCCATCATACACATCTTATATTAAAGGGTTTCTGAAAGAAATGTTGACCCAGGGAGTATATTTCATATACTGCACTATGTTAAAAATTACATGATTTATACCAAAAAAAATCTAAGGTTTCACTTCTGGCGGTGGATGAGATGCACATGAACTTGCCAAGGATGGAGAAAGATATTTACTGGAATGATACCTCTGCCCGGCCACCCTACACAAAAGCAGCTGCTGATTACTGTATTCCTTCATTTCTTGGATCGACTATTGAAATGGGGTGAGTGGCACTAAGGGTCCCTAATGCCATCAGAAGGATCACCACCCCGACAGCCCACATCGATTGGCAGACAGTCAGCACAGGGATGTGGGCTCTGATGATACTGCAAGTGGGGGAGATGGAAATGGGAAAAGAAATTAGGAGGGAGTGGACAGGCTGGAGTCGGCAGGATGATGTCACCAGTGGTCCATGTGTTCACCCGAATTTTGCACGCATATCTTAAATTGTGTAATTAATAAATAAAGCATGTTTGCAGGGAGGGTTTGTTGATAGTCTCTGAGCACAGGATGATACCTGAAGACAGTGACTGATTTTCTTAATAATACTTTCTTTACTACAGTTTCTTCATACATCCCCAATTAACAAAATAGCTATTCCTTTGTTCATTTAGTTAGCAGATGACAGTTAAAATAAGTCTAGATTTTTGTGAAGATCAACAAGAAATCATCTTAAATGTTGTATGACTTTTCATTGACTAATAATCTAGGCATGGAAGTTGAAATGGTCAGATTTTGTGATGGGAAGAAGAGGATTTATTTGCAGAGATCAACAAAGAAGGATGGTTGCAAAGAAACATAGAGCGTATAGGATTGCCCCCTGTTGTCAGGATCTATATGAGAAATCAGTGATAGGCCAGTTAGCTTAGAAGTTGTTAGTTTAAATACTTCTGACATGCTGTAATATAGGTCAGTAAGTGTAAATACCATCATGCCTGAAAAAATACCAGGCAAGTAGAAGTTCTCATCTGAAAATCCTTTTTAAAAGTTTACAGTAGGCGTTTTTTTAACTATAAAAGTTATCTCAAGATATTTATAATTTTTTCATCATTTCCCACCTTTATCAAAATAAAATGTCCTTGATTTTTTGTTTCATTTGGCCTCAAATTTTTTTTTTGTCATTTTTGTTCCTCTTACTTTTTCTCTTTTACATGCATTCTACTATAAAGGACAATGGTTTATATTAATCCCTTTTATCATACATAGCCTTCTCAGAAGTTATTTCCTTATGGAAAAACTATGAAATGGTAAAAAGAAAAGAAGAAAGTAAAAAAAGTAAAGAAGAAAAATTCATAGAATATAATTTATTTTACAGTAATTTCTAGGGGGGAAGATGGCAAAGAAGAAATGTCATTAATTCTGCAAACAATTTTTTAATAAGAAGCACTTCCCACAAAAAATTAAGGAGGGAGTGAATGAAAAGTAGCTCCCTGATAGCCCCTGTGAAATTCAAACATCTCTGATGTGTTGACTTTTTATTAATTATTTTCTTATCTGAACTGTTTCGCTGTTCATATCTCTAAAAATAATGAGGAGTTCTTATGCAGACTTCAAAAATAAACTCTAAAAGATTCTTAAAAGTCCAAAGAAAATATATAAAACTTGAGCCCAAATTCTTCTCCAGTCACCTTAAGCTAACATCTGGAACAAGTTGCCCAAAGAGTTGGTAGATGTCCCCATTCCTGGAAACATTCAAGGCCCGGTTGGATGGGGCAATGAGCAACCTGATCTAGTCAAAGGTGTCCCTGCTCATTGCAGGGAGGTTGGATTAGATGCCCCTAAAGGTCTCTTCCAACACAAATTATTCTATGATCTTCACAAATGCTGGATGAAGTTCCTCTGTCCATCCAGGTTAGTGTTGCCTGCCTGTGTTCCTTGCCTCAGATTTGGCCCAAGCCCCTTTGCCATTCTTGCCTTTAGGACAGGTAACTGGGCCAGTTTGGCTTGTCTGAGCTGCACGAGTCAGTGAAGTGTACTGAATTGACTGGCAGGTGCAGCAATAGTTCTCAGAAAGCACCAAGGCTGTGCAGTAGAAGACTACCAGGTAGAGGTGACACCTTCAGACACACTGTCATGCCCCAGAAGTGAGTAAGATTTGGCCATCTGAGTTATTTCAACATTTTTTGAGAGTGTTGTCCTCTGTTTCCAGCAGTAGCTTTTTCACTGTTATTATTTTTGCCTGAAGGATTCTCCTGAAAAAGAAACTACAGCACCAAGTAGGACTTCTTTGTCTCTCTCACCCTAAGCACAAGCCTAACCATGTGGAGCTGCCTCAAAAGGCTGCAGCCCAAGTGTGAAATGGTGCCAGATGCCTGGCTGGATGACCTCCCAGTCTGGTCCTTAGAAGAGACACCTGGATGTGCAGAGTTCTCTGTGTGATCTGCCTGATTCAAAGGCACAGACACTTTTTCCTAGCACCCTATCCTTTTCATGCTTTTCTTTACGGACACACTAGGGCTTTGGTTCCTATATCTTGGTTCCTGTGTCTGAGACAGAGGGATATATGGGCACAGAGACCTAATGTTTCCTGTATTTAAGTAACACCTGGTTTTATTTGGCAGGCTGGCTGATACTGAATTCCTCTATGGGGAAGAGTGGCCATGGGAAGAGGAGAAACACCAGAGACATTCAGTTTTGAGAAGAGTCAAGAGGTTTCTCAGCGTCCACGAGGCTCCTTCATACCCAGTTCACCACCGCTACAGTCGGCAGACAAGTGAGAATTCGGTGTTTTTCCCAGCAGATGAAAAGGGGCACATCAGCCGGCTGCAGGAAATGCACACAAGAGGGAGGCACTCTGCCTCAAGCTTCAAGAAGAAGCATGAAGGAGTTAACAGAAGTAACAGACTTCATAGTAGCCGAGAGCTAGGACCCATAACTGAAACCTCAAGGAACGAGGCACAGTTTGGTGACAGTGACACCTCATCCGAGACAAACAGGCCAGTTCCTGAGGTCATCATCTCTGAAGCCAAGGAGGAGGTCGAGCCTAATGTGCTGGACAAACCAGACCTGCCAACAGAGCGTTCTGCAAGCATGCCAGAAGAGAAGCTCCAAAGGATCCTAGCTGAGGCAAATATAGCTCTTCTGAAACCAACTTTTTTCACCCCAGAAATGACTCCATATCACTCAAGTTCAGAAGTGCATCAGTCACTTCCTACTGTAATAGGAGAGCCCAAACATGAGTCCCAGGTTAGTAACATAGCTGGTCTCATAACAGATCATGAGAGAAACCTTCAGCGATGGAGTTTACCAAGCTTCCATAGTCCTAGTACAGCATCAAATGCTGATGCTGCACCGCCTTTAACAGATTCTGGGACAACTTCACAACAAAGGACATTCAATGATGGGCAAAACATTACTTCTGCTTCACAGATGTTTGAGATGCAGGACTTATGGGAAAACTTGGACAGTAAAGAAACAGCCATAGTAGAATTTTCTAATGAAGAAAGTGAAAGAAAACTTTGATCTTTCTTCCTCTGGGTTTCACTGAACTTCTTGTCTTCTCTTGAATGTGACTGGCACACAAATTTGCCGAAAGTGTAGAAGGGCAGACTCAATATACAGACAAGTCATGAACAAGATCCAGCAGGGGATTTCAGCACTTACATAGGAGGCATTGTGGTTACATACTTTAAGCCACTTGGTCACTGGCTTGAAATCTGTGACCTTGTAGAAAAAACATATACAGGGAGAACTGGGAGCCTCAGGAGTGGATGCAAATCTGCTAGTGTACATGGTAGCGAGCTGTGTAGACTCAACTAGAGGAAGCACTAAGGTTATCAGAAGAGTGGGGATGATTCTGTCTGCTTTGGATCCAGATTGAACTCTGCTGCCTTTGTCTGCTCCATCAGCTTAAGGTCCATGACATCCCTGCAAGATCCACCTACAGTTTTGATTTCTACTCAAGTGGCTTGAAGGCAAGATGTGGGCTCAATTCCCTTCTCAGCCTGGAGAGATTCAGCCTACCATCTCTCACTCTTTGGAGGAACACTTGTAAAATCAGGTTCCTCATTTGTGTAGGACAGTATCCTGCCCCATTTTTGATGATGGTATACCACTAAAGAGAGGGAAAAAATAAAAGGAATAAATGCTTAACTTGATTAAGAAAAATGGAAGGTGCAAAACAGCTGAGGAGCTGGGCATGGGAGGTCTGAGCCTTGGAGCACATATGTGGCATACCCAGTGACTATTGTAAAATAAGGTTCCCAGATTGCCTCCCTAGTGATGACAGGGCTGCAGCACTCTCTCAAGAGGTGGTGGAGCTGCAGGTGCAACTAAGCTTAAGACTCCACTCTTGTGGAGATCTTCAGCTGGAAGTGCACAGGCTGTAGTCATCCCAGGCAGACAACGAAGTGGCCCAAGACTGCTTGCAAAATTGTTCTCCACTTCCTAAACCTTTCCCCCATTGCCATGATTCCCAGATGTACCACACATATTCTTAAGTAACCCAAACCTGAGTCAGCATTAGTTGGCTCCTGCTACTCCAGGGATTACCAAGCCACCTCTCTAAACCTCCTGGCAGTGAGCTGGCCTTTCAGCTATCACTCCTGCAAGATGTTTCAAAGCAGGCCAAGAATGCAACCACAGCTCCTTGGTTTTAGCTCTCGCCCACATTTACAAAAGTGCAGCCTGGAGCATTCTCCCATGAGTGAGTAGAGGATCTCCCCAGACAAGGGAGAGACCAGGTAGCTCAGGGACTGGGAAGAACAGAGAGAGGGGAAGAACAAAAATGATGAGTCTGCAACAGCCAGCAAAAACAGCATGGACTGCATGGATAGCAAGTCCACCCAGCTCTCTTGCTCAGAAGATTTGCACTTCAAAAGACAAACCAGCCTCTCTGCCAGGGTAACTGTAACACCAATGTCTCCTGGGAAGGGAACAAACAGACCTGCCTGCTCCTGCTCCTGTGGCCAATAAGTTAGGTGAGGAGCCCTTGTAGCAGGCTTTGAAAAAAATCAACCACCCTCACCACTTCTATGTCTTCCAGCATTGTTTCAGTCTAGGAATTGGCTCCTACTGCTGTATATTAGGCGTGGTCTGAGCACAACCATACTCCCAAATCCTCCAAAAACACTAGACAAAAACACATATTTAGGAAGCAGAGGACACTTGGACCAAGGAAGCATTGTTTAAACTCATATGTTGTGAATTCCAGATGTGCAGAAAAGCCAAGCACAGATTTACCAGGCACCTATGGAAGGACTTCTTCATGCCATGAGATGAGGTGACACTGGTGTCTGACAGCAGCTTATTGAAATTTGATCACAGTCTGGAGTCACATGTTCTGGTGCAACCTCACTCTTGCACTCCACAAGTCTTCAGGCAATTCAGGTTGCTACATTAAGGTTTGACCAAAAAAAAGAGAAATTCTTTGGAGTGAAATTATATTGAAATAAACAGCACCTTAGCCTAGCAGTCCAATTTTCTGTATGGACCTTACCCAACTTCTGGAAGCATTCCCTTTTTCCTCCCGATTCCCTACTTCTTCTTGTAGCTGAAGCCATCCTTTTCAATTATGTTTTCTAAATTTAATTGCATCTGCAGTTATGAAGGAACTTAATTTACCAATGAGCTTAACTTGAAAAAATGGCAAATTTTAAGTATAAACAATGCATTTGAAGGATAGCCAGACAGCTCCAGTCACACAGCTAGAAACAAAGTACAAATAACTGCTGCTCTTTTCTATAGCACTTTGTTAAAGTCAGGAGAACAGTACAAGTTTCTGGGGAGTTTGGCCATACTCTTCCCACTCGTGCATGTATAGGAAGGTTTTTCAGCAGCTGTGAAGAAAGTCTGGCCCATTATCTAGCTCTCTCCTCACAGTACATAAGCTTGAGGAGCTGTGCTTCACGCTGTGAGGGAATTTAAGCCAGAAATTAGAGATAACTCTCAAGTGCCCATCAGAAATCTGTACTGAGTCCAGTCCCACCGTACCTCCTCACTCTAATCCTTCACACAGCTGCCACCAGTGCTTATGGTATTGGACCAAAGTGCTCATTGTCCCCAGCCTAGACATCAGCTTGTTTCATCCCAGCACTGCTACACATGAAAAAGCCTTCCCATCTTCTCATCATCCAGCTCTGCTTATCTTCTTCTGAGCCTGGCCACTGCCTAGGATGCACACTGCTGCTTTCCACCAGGACATTATACATCTCATCAGCAATGATTGTGCTACATCTCCCTCTCACTCTGCCAGCACCCCCTGGCCCTAAAACTGTGTTTTATATTTGATGGAGGC
This sequence comes from Lichenostomus cassidix, assembly GCF_008360975.1. Classification (NCBI taxonomy): domain Eukaryota; kingdom Metazoa; phylum Chordata; class Aves; order Passeriformes; family Meliphagidae; genus Lichenostomus; species Lichenostomus cassidix. Next base: position 34,015,726 of record NC_139480.1, on the reverse strand, counting down.
TAAGGGTGACCACACAGAAGCCATTAGGTAGGTAAGAGCTTCAGTTAAGCCCCGCAGAGGTGTCTATTAGACACGAAGGTGCATGATAAATTAGGAATTACAGCTGTGAAGTCACACTATGCAGTCTGTAATATCAACCAACATTTCACACAGTGGGCCAGCTCCAGGCTCTGTATAGTGTTCTGTTCATTGCTTGTGAAGAAGCTAGTGCTGGGATCACTTACCAGAAAAATTTCCTCTCCCATTTAGTCTGTTATCTCACTTTTGCAAGCATCTGTGGACTCTGACTTGTATTAAATTATCTTTTGGGATTATGTGCTCTCTTAGGCACTTCTCTCAGAAAACTGTTTGCCTTAGCATGGTAAATGGACTATTTTAGCAAACTGAACAATCTACAATTCACGTTCACAGGTATAAGCAATGTTGAATTATTGCATGAATAAAGGCACTTTGAGAAACACCATTGCCCTGGTTGTACTGAACTCTCAAGAAGCACTTCTGGCAAGGGTTTGACCTATCATGCTAATCAACTTGATGTCTACCAGGAACAGCAAGGCAGACTTACAGAAGATGATAAAGCTGGAAAAGGATAGAATAGCACCAGGACAGACAAATAGGTCAGAGCAGCAGTTTGCTCCCATCAAATAGTGTTAATCTTGAGCAGGATCAGATATATCAGAACAAAGAGAGGGCTAGTCCCTGTGCATGCTGCCTGACTTTCCACCTATTTCTAGAACGTGTTCACACTCTGCACAGGAATTCATAGAGCCAAGATGTCAGTGCTGGGACCAACTGGCTGCAGGGACATGTCCCAACATCCTTAAAATCTTCTGACATGAATAACAGATCTCTAACTCCAACTGCAGCCTCATATTTAAAGAATATATACATATTTTATAAATAATGAAAATGTACCAGAGTGTTAAGTCTGCTGCATAGTAGAGAAAACAAAAATACCCTGCTGCTGTTAAATGAGGGACAGGGCTTTTTAGATGTTTGTTTGCCTTGGTTCAGGGCCAAAAAAATTACATTTTCTAGACAAATAAGTTAGCTCAAGATCAATTCATTCTTTAAGAGTGACATGGAGAAAGGAGAATCAAGGCAAAATTGGCCTGAAATACATAGTAACTTCACACAGCTCAGTCTTGTCTGCAGAAAGACACAGCTGGCAGCAAAGTCTCCTACGCTAGAGGCTGATAGCCTGGATGCCAAATGTGTAACACAATGTGGCTGCAAATAGAGAGTCAAGAAAACAGACACTGGAGAGGAGTATTTCATACTGGAACGCAAGATCAGTGTTTCAGAGACACCTACAGGAAAACCATCCTCTTTTTGTGATGCTTATTGGTCTTACAACTGAAGACTTAAAATCTAAAAGGCTGTGATCATGATACTGCCAAGGCCAGCAATGGGCGTTGCCTTTGGTCTGTGCCAGGCAGACAGATGGCAGCAGTAAGTCCCTGAGGGCCACCAACAGCCAGTCTCTGGATCCCCATGCCTCTGCCCTGCTGGGGAGGTGCCCAGTGCACAGGGCTGGGACTGCAGACATTTTTTGGCTTCAGGAAGATAAAAGCAGCCCCTACACACCAACATGTTTTTTCCCTCCAAGGAAGCAGAGCAACTTGAATTTTCAATTGTTGCTCTACCCTCAAGTCCCCTTTCTCTCCAGCACTGGAACAACTGGGAAAAAACATAACTGAAATAGCACTAATTTTGTTTGGTTAAGTTTTATTCAAGTGTACAGGGGCAGTAGGAGCTTTAGCAATCCAAACAAATACTCCAATGGGTATAATTTGGGTGAATTTTCTTTTGCCAAATCGGTGTAGCTACCTGTGGCTGTTTCTTCTGAAACTGCTGCCACTGCTGACAAGAAGTGGCTGAGCAAGGGGCAGTAGATGTGTAGTGCTGGTGCATGGGTCCCATAACTCGTGTGAGGTGAAGGAACACTGTGGGATCCCTTTGCACAGGCTGCAGTCTGAGTTTTGTAATGTGAATAGACACTGCTCCAGCTGCTCACACAGCCAAGGGGCAGAGGTGTCAGGTGCTAAAAGCAGCATCTGACCTAAGGCACAAATGGCAAATGCTGACACCCAAAAGAGAAGAATTTTCTAGGGATGATAAACTCAAGGGAAAAAGCAGGTGTAAGTAATCATGTAAGGAGCAGGACATTGTGCAAGGCACAGTAGTCGAAAGTAGTGGCCACACAGGCATCAGTCAAATTCCCTTTTATATAATCTGGTTGGAGCATGCTAGTTTAAAGACAATTTCCATGGCACTAAGGAAACAAAGCTGAACAAAACCCAAACCATGGAAAATAATGATGAAAAAGAAAGCTGTAAGAAATGAGGGGGAAACTAGCACACAAGAAATAAAAAAAGGATAGCCAGACCAGGCAGGACTAAGATTAGTTTGCCCCACTCATAGCTACTATCTTGTCAGCCTGGCACAGTTCAGCATTTTTATTCTTCCTGATCTTTTGCAAATCTGAGTGCTGAGCTGTTCTGCTGCTTTATCCTGAGAGCAGTAGTGTCTGTCAGTTACTCAGGAAAAATTGTTTCTCCATTATAAACATCTAGATAGTTAACCAAACTATATCATCTGGGACAAGGATCACTGCAAAGCCCTTAAAACCTGGAGGGGGACAACACAATGTGCATTTAGGTCCAGAGTCTCAGAAAAAGCTCTTCTTCACACATGTGTTGATGATCATTACATTAACATTTAAGAGAGAATAAATTCTATTACGGCTCAATAGTAATCCTTCCTGTGAACAGCTTTTGCAAATCCCACTCTGTCATTCCCCCGATCAAAAATGCAGTAAAATGCAGACATGAAGACATCTCCTAAAATCCAGAGTGAGCCAGTGCGAGTGGGGATGTCGAGAGACTGAAAGCCGCTCATGCAGAAGGTTTGGTCATCAATAGACTCCTGGAAGGGAAAGCACATGTCCCTGCAGCAGCCAGCTCCATCCCCAGCTCAGGGAGTGAGGCACAGGGAGCAGGGAAGCTGCAGATACGCACCTTTATGATGTACTGCTCTGCTGTCAGCTTGTACTCGTGGTGTCCGATCGTGAAGCTTATGTGAGGCAAGCTTGACAATCTTCTGCAGTCTACAAGAAACTGTACACAATGCACTGACTGAGACTGGATTGCTTTATCTTTTTTTAAGTACTGCCCTTTGAATCCAAGGCTTTTGGAGTAGGTAATAGTGAATTTATTACAGAGAAACAGCATCAGGCTGACTTACAGCCTAACACTGTTCTCCAGCTTTCCAGTTCCTGTACTCGGTCAAACCAGCCCAGCAGCCCAGACTACTGCACCAGAGTCTCTGGGGATCCAGGGCTCATGAAAATCCTTGCAAGTCCCAAAAGGAAGGAGGTGAAGGGGGACTCTGATATCCTCCCTGTGCGACTCAAAAGCAAAACTAAGTGTGTGAGCCCCAGTGAGCCTACATCAGCAAGGTCTGCTGACCAAAATCCTCCAGTGCTCTGGCCTTGACAGGGTAGAGGGAGCTGCTCCAGCCACAGAGGAAGCACCCTATGGCTGCAGTTCACCCCAGGTCCTCCCATAATGCCATCACTTCAGGAAAAAATAAGCTAGTGAGGGATATAACACCATATACTTATACTAAGCCCTGGAGTAGGATTTAACAAGTAGAAGGGCTAAACTCTGGCATGGTCATTAATTTCTATAAGTAATACATTCCCTTACAGTAACACAGAAGATAATTTCCTGGCCTTTCTAGTTATTTCAGTAAACAACTGGTGGGTGAAATGGCAATACAGAATGCTCCAAGTCCCAAAGGGATCTTCACTGTAAGCTGTAGTGTTTAAAGTCATTGTTTTAGAGGCTTCCTAGAAGGAAGAATCTGCTTTTTGCTCTTTTTCAATCTGTTTTATGAAAACATAACACTACATCTTGCATACACTTAGCAGCTGTCATACCATTAGAACAAAGTAAACCATGGGATACAGAGGACAAGAGTAAAAAAAAAAAAAAAAACCACCTAGTAAAATGATTTGTAGGATACAAGAAGTGAGACATTATTCTTTTACATAGCTATTACAGAATAGTACATCCAGAACAAATCAATCCTTGCTGAAAAGAGATAAAAGTTCTGGTAAAATCATGGATGGATACATTCACTTTTACTGGGATAAATTTGAGCCACAATCCTGAGTCTGTCTATGATTGCTAAAAATCAGTCATAGAAAGTCTTATTTTCAGGATGCTTTTTTGCAGAATCTGATATGCCAGTGGAGTGTTCTTACGTCAGCACTGGTGTCTAAAAACTTATATGGCAATGATCCAATTTTTGTTTCTTTTAGGCTAGCATAGGTACATCAGAAATATGTATTTTATCTATGTTCCATGTTAGCATGAACCACTATAAAATGAACTTGTTATTAAAGCATACTCGTTGGCATGTACCTAAAAATTTGAACAAAATCAAAGTTAAAGGTTTAACTGAGAAAGAATTAGGAGCATCAGGAGTTATATAGATTTCATTCCAAGTCTTCCTCTTACAAATGAAGGTGGATTAAGAGTCCACTTTTGTCTTTGCTCTTTGTGAGTGCACTGGGCACTTGTAACACTCTTAATTTTCTTCCAAGAGCAGTTTTGGGTCAGGATGAAGACAAATTGAGATTAGCTCAGTTGGTTGGAGCATGGTGCTAATAACACCAAGGTCACAGGTTTGACCCCTCCATGGGCCATTCACTTGAGATTTGGACTTGATGATCCTTGTGGGTCCCTTCCATTTTGGAATATTCTGTGAAATGCAGGTTAACAAAAGCCATACATGGCAGCTGTCCTTGGGCACTGAAGCTGTGGCAATGTGCTAATGACCAGTGGGAGTCAGCCAAGGGCCAGCAATAAGGCATGGTAGAAATAAGCTGCTATTTTCCTGGAGGAACAGGAAAGAGTGGTGAGGAGAGTCAGCAAGGGGTATGTAGGAGACAGCAGCAGGGGAAAAAGGAAAACTAGCAAAGGGTCAGAGGAATAAAGTTCAGAAGGAGAGTAAGAGACAGCAAGCCTTGTCCTGCATGCTCTGACTCATCTGCCAGGAGCCAGCTTTGTGAGTGACACTGATGTGCATCCCCCCCAGGAGCTCTGGCACGATACCAACTTCTCCACTGCAAGCTGACAGTGAGAGGTCCTGTCAGTGAAGCCACTGTGGGGCTGTCGTTAAAATACCATTCCCTTTCCATTTGATGCTGACATAGCTGGCCATCAGCACCAAATCCCTCCTGGCTTTGGGGAGCCAACAGCTATAGCTGGGGATCTTGAAAATCTTCTTAGCTTCCAAGAGAAAATTATCTCTCATGCAAGGTATAGATCGATTTCTCAAACAGATGTCCCCATTATTTCCTTACACACCACTATTGAAGAGGAGAACATTTGGGAGGAGGGCTGGGGCAAGGCATATAGATCAAAAGCAGTTTGGCTCAGAGTTCAGTGCTGTCCTGGAAACAAGGCTTACACTGGCACCTGTCTAAGCAATTACTTTGGTTATTATCCAACCCTATAAGCTCTTTGCATCAAATATCACATTCTCTTCCTCTCTAGCCGTTTCCTGGCTGTACAGTTTTTACCTCTCCAGTATTTGATGGACTTGCCCCGATATACTCCTGCAATCTCCTGATTTGTGAAGAGGGGCCAGTGATAAGAGAAGTGCCTGAGTCAACAATGGCTTCGCAGCCATGGGAGCAAAATGCCACCCGGCCCTGGATCTTTATACTGCAAGTGAAAAAAAAAAAAGCATCTTTAAGCAAATGGCATATACACTGTGTCTGAAACACCATTTTATTGCTAGCTGAAGTATCAGCGTACTGACTGAAGTTAATCCCAGACAAGTGACAGGACAAGAGGAAATAACCTCAAGTTGCACCAGGGTAGGTTTAATTGGATATTAGGAAGAAGTTCTTCACAGAAGGGATTGTAAAGCATTGGAATAGGCTGCCCAAAGAAGTGGTAGGGTCACCATCCTTGGAAGTGTTCAAAAGATGTGTGAATGTGGCACTTGAGGACATGGTTTAGTGATCCACTTAGGGTTGACAGTTGTAATCAATAACCTTAAAGATCTTTTCCAACCTTAATGATTCTGTGATTCTATGATTAAAAGCGGCTGCCAAGCTTTGCTAAAGACAAGAATGTCTGTGGACCCACTTTTCTCCCTTGGGATTCCTACAACCATAATCATTTGCTGCCTTCTGATGAATTTGTCCTCACCCACAGGTATTCTCATTATTCACCCACAGGTATGTGTTCTCATCAATTTAGGCAGTGTGCTAGAGGCGGAACAAAGGAACTTCCACCAAAGTTAGCAGGAAAGAGGAGAGGGGGACCCAGAGCTAGATTCCATTCCTGGGTGCCTTAACCTTTTAACTGAACAGTCCACCAAGACTCAACTCGACCACTGGTGTATCATACTGAAACACACAAATATGCTCTCCCAGAAACCAGCTACCCATGTCACAGCAGATTTAGAGAACTAACAAACCCCAGACTCATCCTGGTGAACCCCTCTTTGAGAGTCATGAAGGTTAAACCCTGCAGCTGAGTCCTCCTGCACTTATATCAGCAGGTGTTTCTGTATCTATGAGTTTACCTAGGGAGGTAAATTCCACCACGTTTTTTTACATACATACATGCATACATACTTACTTGTTCATGTGTATTTGCCAGTAGCTTTTCTCAGTGACTGGGACCCAGTGGATGGAACCCTTGTATAGAGAATGGTCTATCCCACCCAGAATCAACTCACCACCATTCTCTGTGTCATCTCCTCTAAAAGCAGAAAACAGGTTAACACACATGGGAGTATGCTAGCATGCACCAATGAGATTACACTCAAAAAGCAAAAGACAAATCACAGCCCTTTCTAAATTCGGATGTGGATGGCTGAAAGGCATTATTCCTAAATTATCACTACATAAGTGCCAACTCAGACCCTCCAAACAACCTCTGAGAAGACTTACTGTAGATACCAAGGTAGGCATCAGGAGCAGGCTGAGCCAGTTGCTACTCTCAGCTCAGAATGAACACTAGAGAAATAGGTGGAGTTGCAGCTGGGTCCAGATTAGGGAACAATATTTTTCTGAAATGTGGCTATTTGGGTGTAGCCCAGTATTTCTGTTCATCTCCACGGGCCAGAGGAAAACCTCTGGCAACAGACATGGCCAGTCGGAGGTGGGAACTTCTCTTTTCTTTATGACCAGCTTCAACAAGAATAAATCTCTGTCCAAAAAGTCATGGTCCTCTCCATAACATTTTTCTTTTCAGGCCATAATTTTCAGCGTCAAATTGGAAAAAAACCACCACCAAGAATCAAAAAAAAATGGGGGAAATTTCTTTCTAGAGTTGAAGCTTTATACAGATGCACAGTTGCTTCTATCAACATTTAAAGTATATTTACTTTTTTTGGCAGAGTCATTTTAAAGACAGACCTTTTCAGGTAGAAAGAGAAGACCGGCTCCTCTACCAGGTTTTGGTTCATGATGCTGTCAAACACTGGCAGAGCATTGCCCACTGCTAAGGCGGGGTAGCCTAAGCCCAGTACACCATCAAAGTGGGCAAGGACAAAAGTTGCTCCTGGCTCAAACACCGACTCGCCGAAGTCCTGTCCCCTGATGGAGATGTTACTTATCTGTTTGGTAAAAAAAATAAGCAACAAACAGCCAAGCAAAGAAAAACTACAACTGAAAGTAATGACATCATAAACAACAAGAAATTAGCCATATTTCTGATCCATACAATGGATTCATTCCATTTTAAAAGCCAGGATATCTTTGTGTGACTTGCATCAATATAGCATGTACCCATTTGGCAGGTAGGCTGCACCAATTACTTAGAATGTCTTAATTATATGGCTGCTTGTTCATAAGCCCAGGACAGGATCCAAGAAGACAAGCCGAAATGAAAAATAAAATCTGAGGCATTTGTGTTGGTAAAAACTGGAGCAGCACCCAGACCTCTCAGCACCTGGCTCGGCGGGACCTCACCCTGCACTTGACTAAACCAGGCAAGGTTTTCAGGGCAAGGCCAGTATCTGAGCTGCCCTGAAAACTCTTGATGGGGAGGCTAACACCCATTTTAGGTGGACACTTACCTGCAGCGTGTCTTTGCCAGCAATGCCCAGAAGCTGTCCCGAGCCATACTGCAGGGAGAAGGCTTCCCCTCCGTGCTCATACGAATCTGACTTGAAGGACTTAAATTTCTGATGCACCCCTACACAAAAAAATGACAGTCTATAATGAGGGGAGGTCCTGGCAATGCACCCACTCCCCAGTGCAGAACCAGATGAGATGTAGGAGAGCCAGATTTTTTCTTCTCTCATGAGAAAAGTGTTGAAAAAGTGCTGCAGGCACCTCAGTTCCCCTGCAGACACCCCAGTTCTTCTGTACCTGAGAGGCAGTTTTGCATTTTAAAGAAAAATTAGAAAAAAATGGGCATTTCCACCTCTGTTGGTAGGTCTCCCAAGTCTATTTTCATGCCTTTTACCTCATAGTGCAGAGAGACTCTGGGCAGCTGCAGCTGGCACTTGCCCTGGCTGCAGGGTGACGTGAGGCAGAGACAGAGGGGCAAACTGGGGAGAGGAGAGCAGCCCTGAGGGATGCTCCAAATCCTCCCCTTCCAGATCCCTGCAGCAGGGGAGCTTCTTGGGAAAGGAGAAGTGGGCAAGATCTCTGGACTCAAGACAAGAGAAGCATCAGGGAGAATAACATTTCTTACTGCAGGCCTCGCTGATGCAGTAGGCAGAAGGCACCCAGAAGTTGGAGGAGCCAGTGTCAAACACGACGGTGAACCTCTGGGGCGGTGTCCCGACGTTCACAACCCCGTAGTACTGCGCCTGCGGGAGGAACAACCCGCTCAGCCCCAGGCTGCCTCCAGCCACCTGCTCCTGAGGAAGAGGCCTGCCTGGGAGCATCACACAATGCTTTCTCACGGGGTTCTGGGCAATTCCATTTAAATGTAAATGCGCATCACACGGAAGTGTGTCTGGTCCCACGAGTGGCTTCAGGCAGCAGGTTTCACTCCAGCTGAATGCACAACGGTGTGGAATTTTTAAAGCCTTTTAAGCAAACATTCAGTTGCATTCCCTATGGAGTCAACAAATCCTCTCGCTGGCTGCAGAGGTGGCAAGGTCATCCCCAAGAAGAAACTTTCACATGACCACACAGTGTTCCTTACTGATGTCAATAAGAAATCAGTGTTGAAAAGTCAGCATGACCTGCTTCTGCCAGCTTTAGAAGGCTCCAACCAATGGCACAAATGCTGTCATATGTGGCTGCCCTTTTTCCTTTGTAATTAGCAGCTATTACAGCAAGTCAAAAAGTATTGTATTGCACAAACTGCTCCTGATACACTGAACAAAGTTCATCCAGTGGATGAAGAAACCACTGACCATCCCTGGATACCAACTGAGACTGAGATAATCTGTGAACACGTGAATGCTACAGTGAAGTGCTTATCCAAATCCTGTATACAAGTGTCTAAGTGCTCCTATCTGGCTCTGGAAGAGCAATTCAGCATTAAGAGACCTATTTTTAGGAAGAGGCATTTCTGGAATTCAACCACAGATAGAAAAGCAATAGCTAATGCCAAACTTGGTTCAGCAATACAAGTATTTGAGTATGTACCTTCAAGTGCATACTTGTTAATTAATACACTGACGTTTCTGACCCCAGAATTTACGGTCTGAATGAGATTATCTTGAAAAGGCAAACAAGCATGCCATTTCAGAGAATATCCAACTATACAGTAGGATTCTATTTCTTCCTGTATTAAACAAACCTAAGGGATGTTCATTTAAAAAAAACAAAAAAAAAACCTTCAACCAGAAAACCCATATGCATACTGCAATAAAACCTTCATACACACTGCAATAAAACTATTCTTGGCACTACCTGAATATGCTGGGGAAGTGGGTTTTGCTTTTTTGTTTTGAGACTTATCCCTCTTGGAAATAAGCTTTAAAGCAGGTTGAAATGTTTCAGTGTCCTTTTTTCTTCACATATTTCTTTATGGCCTTCAAGTGTCAGTAAGTTCTTGCTGAATTAATTTGGCTTTCCCTTCGATTCCGTTCCCTGTTCAGATGATTTCACAGCATTTCTGCTGCTTAGTTTTCTTTGAGATAAGCACAGCAGAAGAACCAAATAAAACAGAAAACTGAGACCATCCAAGTGGACAAAATGCTAAAACCAGGAAAGACAGCTTACAAAAGGGTAGATCTGCTGACTTGCCTGTCTGAGATCCAGTGAAACTAATATTTTTCCATTTTTTGTTTACACAGTAAATTCTACCAGGTCAGTCTCCAATGTTTAATACATACCAAGTTCAAGAAATAAAAGCAGAACAATAAAAAACTCTACTTAGGTCTTTGTTATCACTGATTTATGACTACCCCTGATCAAATAAATGAGATTTGGAGGATTTTTTTATAACACAGAAGCATCCAAGTGTCTGGTAAATAGAATATGACTAAACTAAGTAATTCAGATTCTGCTATGAAAAGTCCTTAGACTTTTCACCAAGACTGATGCAGGCAAACCTCCCATATTTCTTTGGGGACCCAACTGAGTCCAATACAGGTCTGTACAAAACTAAAACTTGTCACAGGACTACCACTGCTAGTCTACATCAGCTTTCTACCCAGGTCCCATGCTATCCTAGATCTAGACATGCTTTATTTTGTAGATTGCAAACTGGTTTTGTATGATCTAATATTTATAGCATAGAGCAATGAGACACCTTAAGCCCTATAATTTCATTGACAAACTAGATTTGAAAAGTACTGGGGAAAAAATCTGCCTTCAATAGAATGATGAGTCTTAATGATTGCATTACCAAAACTGTACTTACATTCATGTAATCATACAGCCTTTCTGAAGCAGTTCCTACTGATAAAGCAATATCTGCAGGGAAGCAATGCAGATACCTCCGGGCAAAAACATCAGGGTGGTGATTCCTCCAAAATTCCTCTAATTCTCCCTTTTCCTTCAGCTGTTTCTTGATAGATTTGAATCGAATCAAGGGGATTCTATGCAAATAAAATAAACACACAAAAGAATAACTGATTGTCTTTTCTAGAACTCTCATATACTCTTTTTTCTTAAAAAAATGTTTCTTTTGAGATCTCAAGTAGCAACAAGCACAGGTCAACCCATGAAGCCAGTGGAGACATGTGCCAGTGATGCCAGATGTGTTTTCTTACCGTTCCACAGCCATGATGAATGGGATGTAAACCACGGCCAACAGTATCACCCTCATGGCTCCAAGCAGTTGAGAGTCTAATGACACTCCTTTTCTCAGAAGTCCCTTTTTTATGGCCTGTTGTCAGCTGAAGGCTGTTTGCCAGGTCAATCAATCACAGGAGGTCAGCGCTTTGGCAGAAAACTGATTGATTTACTCTCAGACTAACCGCTGGTTTGTGCAAATAGTGGTGTCCAGTGGAGCTACACAGGCACAGATAACCAGGGCACAGTCTAGACCAAACAGACATTTCACTAATAATCCTTAATGTCTTTTACATAAATATAATACATGGGGTGAGATTGGCTCCTGTTAGCATGAGAAAGAGGAAGCAGTCCAAGGACTTCCTGCTTTTCAAGCTTGCTTTAGTGAGAGGTTGCTCAGAATTGTTCAATACAGAGAAAGAGGACATAAAACATAACAATTTCACTTCTGCACGGAGACATTTCAGCAGGGCTAAGCAGACAGACATTTGATGGGCTTGTGACAAGTCACTCTCCAACAGCTGAAGTTTAATTCCATACTTATGGGACAGCTCCAGTTTAAACATAAATGTGACTGCCACCCCATAAAATGTATCTTCAAAGTAAAAAACACAATAGTACAATACTGCAACATACAGTAAATAAACAGCAAAAATTTGCACACATTTCAGCAGGACATTTGGAAGAGCTCTCGTGGATTTATTTTCCTGCAAGTTTCCTGAGGTTAGTGGATCCCACAACTGCCTGACACTTGGGTTCAAGTCAAGCCTGCAGAGAAATAATGGTGTCAAAAAGAGACTGATTTGGCAGAGCACAACTCCAAACCCATCAGCTGCCCAGGAGGAAGCTGAGCACTGAGTCTGCAATTTACTTACAAAACTTTTTGAATCTTCCTCTGCACAAGAAAGTGCAGTATGCAACCAGATACCGCAGCCTAGCATATATTAAAGCTAAATTTGAATGATCAGCCATTTTGTTCAAAAGGCTATGGTAGGATGGTGGGAAAAGAGCAAACACTTTTTTTCCTTGCAATACACTATTTATTTTAAATAAACTGTTCACTATGGGAAGGTGAACTGGAACTAAGTAATCCTCCCAAAAGAGAGCAGATGTGCAACAGCACAGCAAAGAGAGAATGTCAAGGGACAAGGAGGAGGCAGGAGTTGTCATCTGCTCTAGCAGCAATGTCAAGAAAAAACAGCAGAAAAACTCAAACACACAGCATTTGTGAGCAAAGAAAAGGTCTAAATGCCTGTCACAGTCTTTAAAGAAATGCAAAGCAAACCAAAATTGCTCCTTTAAGTCACATCCCTTGCTATGTCAGACTGATTGAGGAGCAGCATGAAAGGCTTAAAATCAATACGTTTAGAGCCCTATTTATTAGTTCCCCTGGATTTTGAAATACATAGTTTACTCTTTCCAATGTACCCCCAAAACTGTAACAGCAAAAAAACTCAGCAAAGGCTGCGCCTGATGTAATCACACAGCTGCAGGCGGAGCTTTGGATCTGAAAAAACACCAGCATCTTTATTACAATATCTTGTTTCAAAAAATAATAGAATCTCAAAAATGCATTTTTATAGTAATTTCTATTTTAATATGTTTTTTTTTAATTATCTAGCTCTGAGTAATATGCCCCATTTCTCCTGGACTTAGAAGTTTTACACAAGTTATCAGTGATCAATCACATTTTCTGTCCCAGAGTCATACGAGCCACTGAGCTGCAGGAGCTGGTTGCAGGAAATGAGAATGGTGAGCAAAGATGTGGCCATTTGTGAACTTCTAGAAACAAAGGCATTTCTCAAGGAGCCTCCGCCTGTCACCTGATGCACAGCAGAGCAGATGTCATGCCCTTGGGTAGGACAGAGTCGCTTTGACAAGAGTGAGACAATGTCTGTGCTGAGTGCCTTTATCACTTGAACTTTTCCTCAAATGCTACAAATGCTTCTGGGAAGTCATTAATGTTCATGTTGGAGGGCATCACGATAACTTTGAAGACATGAAGTGGCTTTTAAAACACCACCTGGGTCTTCTGTGGGGACTGGCTTTGCCTTAGTGCCTCCACTGAGTGAGTGATTCTCAGAAATAATGTGATTGCTCATTATATTACAAGTGTAGTCCTTTATTAATCCACACACAAAGGTTATTCTCTCTGATCTCATCCTATGTTCCAAGCAGACATTCATTTTAGCTAATTGAGGTACAAAATGCAGCAACAAAAGGTCATTGTGACTTTTTTTGATAAGCTGGAATAATGATTAAACTACAATGCAGAGGATCCCTAAGAAATAGTTATCTGCAGTTTAAAAGCTCCATTGAGGAGAAATAATTCAAGTAAAAAAAAATTAATCCATATCTGTATCTAAAGACATAAGGTATATTGCAAAGTTATTTGTCTACATGTGGATTATTGAAACAAATATGCCTAAACTATATTATTAATATATTCTTACCTATGCTCTTATGTTGTTATGGTTAGTGGGTTATCTGAAAAGGTTTGTCTAAGAGTCTCTGCTGTGGATGTACATTCATTATTAATTATGCCAAATGCATTTGGTTTTCCACACCTGTAGCCTACAGTGCCTTAAGGGGAGGGACCCTTACCTTCAGAGAGTGCCACAGCTGTTTAGAAATGAAAAACAAATACAACAACCTGCTGACACATTACCCACAGTGGCCCTCTGACAGGGCACAATGTCAAAGCAGTAAGAAATGTTTAGAGGGAGATGCTCATACTGTGCAAACTGGCCTCTTGCTGCTGGGATGCCATGCACGGCATGTCCTGCTTTCTGTCATCATAGAGGGAACTTCCAGGCTCCCTATTCCACAGCACCACCTCAGATGACTGTGACATTATCTTTGTTCTCCAGGCTTGATACTCTGCCCAGCTTCTTCATCCAAAACCTATTTTATGGCACTCAGGTCTTAGCACTCACTGTTCTCCATCCTGCTGCAATACCGGTTCCCAAGTGTCCTCTCTGTTGTTCTCCCCCCACAGGGAAGCCCTCCATACATTTCATAGCATCACCACTCCTCTTGTGGGGAAAAGGCTCGTAAACATCCTGTAGCCTATACCCAACTGATAGCTAAGAGCTGCTTTACATTTGAAAGGAAGTGATAGCAGAGAGCCATCTATTACTGGATTCGACCAGAAAACCAGAGGCCACCTTAACTGGTACCTTTTCCTCAATGTTCTGTTTGCTCTGTCTTTTGTTTTTCAAGAGTGCATGGCTCTCAGCAGTCATGGATTTTGGTAGTATAGCACCTAATACCCCGAAACCAATGGCAGATTGTTCGAAGAAAGTATTCTCCCTCAATTATGGTAAATATGAAAAATGACATCAATGAGCTGCAGGTATCAAAGTGCCAGGTGCTGGAAAGGTTATTTTACCTTAAAACACTCTGCCAGCTTTCACATCCAAAGTTCATGGTACAGCCATGGCCAACACAGGTAGGACAATCATAGGATGGGTTGGCTTGGAAGGAAATCTTAAAGATTATGTAGTTCCAACCTCCCTGCCATGGGCAGGGACAAATATGAACCCCCAGGAAAGCCTGAAAGAGCAGCAGCTCAAGTCAAACTATAGGTTCCTATACATGGGAATGCTCCTAGAAATTAGAACTGAATAGCCAAATGCATCTTGATGAGAGAAGAACAGTTTACACGGTCACATCTAAATAGCCATAACTTTTCAACATCCTATTTATTTCACCCATAACAAATGAGAATCCTTATGGAATTAAATCCATTTCTTGACAGGCTTTGGTACAGACATGACAACTGCAGTAGCACAGTTGGAAGGCGGATGAAGAACAGCCTTGGCAGTTTGTGATAGCACATTACATTGGGATTCAGACAAGGAGTAAAACATAATGAAAAAGGCCCTACAGACAAGAAGTAAAACATAATGTCATGAAAAAGGCCCTACACAGTCAACAGTGTGCCAGAGGCTATAATAAATACCATTAAATGAGGAACATAAATAGAAGAACAGCTCAAGATAGCAGCTTGCCAAGTATTTGTGTTAAAGCTTTAAGATAAGTACTGGGTGGCAAGTTACACTCTGAAATCCAGGTATTTGGCTCCTTTCAAAATACATCCCAGGAAGTGCCACTCATCTTGAAAGTCAGTCAAGTCTTGACAGGTATTTTAAGCAACAATTTGATTATATCTGACATTTCTGATGGAAGTTTCATGAAAGTTAAACATCTGAGTTTAAAAATTTGGTGTGATGTGGTGTTTACTTTCCCAAGCTCATCCCTTCTGCCTGCATTGGCTACACAGACAGCAGAGCTGCAGCAAGAGGCAAGGGGCTGCGGCATTGGGGTGACTGGGGCAAAATCAGAGAACGTTTACCATGTGCAAGAAGAGACAAGAAGGAATGTTTTTGGGGGGAGTGAGCAAGTAGGAGTGTGGGTGAGAGACAGAGACCTGGGCCCTGAGTCGCCCTGTCTATAATCCCCGTCACCAAACACTCATTCAGTTATCAGAAACATTTCAGAGCGCTTGAGATTAATGGCTGGTGCCATGTAAACAGAGCCTTATATTGGGATGACAGAGTTACCAACAGGCCAGTGCACAGCAGAAGATCGAGGCAGGCGCCTGTCCCTCACAGTCCCGGCCATCCCAAAACAAAATCCTGAGATGGGCAACAGTCTGAAAGCCATAGCTACTTTTGTGCCCTCTAACAAGTGCCAGAAGTACCTCCTAGAAGACCTAGAAGAGATGCCAGTGGATAAAATGGTGGATCTGAGTGGCAGACAGCTGAGACGGCTGCCTCTGCACATTTGCTCTTTTAGGGAGCTGGTTAAGCTGTACCTGAGTGACAACAACTTGAACCATCTGCCCCCTGAGCTGGAGCAGCTGCAAAACCTTCAGATCTTGGCACTGGACTTCAACAACTTCAAAGCACTGCCCCTGGTTGTGTGCACACTGAAGCAGCTGTGTATCCTCTACCTGGGCAACAACAAGCTCTGCAGCCTGCCCCTCGAGCTCCGACTCCTGCAGAACCTCAAGACCCTCTGGATCGAGTCCAATTGTCTGCAGTACCTGCCTGAGGTGGTGTGTGAGCTCAGCCTACTCAAGACCCTACATGCTGGCTCCAACGCCCTGCGCACACTCCCTCCCCAGCTGCAGTGCCTGCAGGAGCTGCGCACCATCTGGCTGTCAGGAAACCTGCTGTCCGAGTTCCCTCCCGTGCTCCTGGACATGCCCTTCCTGGAGGTGATCGACGTGGATCGCAATTCCATCCGCTTCTTCCCCAGCCTAGCTCACCTCCCTGGTCTGAAGCTGGTCATCTATGACCATAACCCCTGCAGGAATGCACCCAAAGTGGCCAAAGGGGTGCGCAGGGTGGGGAGATGGTCAGAGGAGACCCCCGAGCCCCGCAAGCGATCCGGGGCGGTGATAGAAATCAAGCGCGACGAGAAACCATTGCTACCTCCTGCCGCCAAGACTGAGCAAGAAGCCGAGCCCTGCTGACACTCAAACTGCCCCTTCTGGCAAAGATGGCAGAGTGCTCACACCACTGCCCAACCTCTACCTCTCCCTTGCTTGCTGGTGTCCAGGGAGCACCACACCACGTGGTAGTCATCAGGAGTACATGCACAAGCTTGGAGATAAAGTAACAGCAAAATTCTTTACGGACACCTGTCTTTGTGCAGCACTGAACACTCCCTAAAACAGACTTCTTCCCTTTCCTCCTCCTCCCATGCCAGGACCACTCAGACTTCACAGCAGAGATGAAGACTGAGTTTAGATGTTTTCCAAGGCTGGAGTGCACGGAGCACGTATGGACTTGCTGCTCCTCACCCATGGGCTCACTCTTCTCCCCTCCACCTCGCTGAGGTGTCCGAGCTCAGCTGGAAGCCACTGTTCAAGGTGATCACTACTGAGACCTACAGCTCTAGAGCAACCCACAGCACTTGTCTCAACTTACTTACCTGAAATGCACCAACACCTTGAAGGCTTCCCTGCCTGCCAGTGAGTCCTGGCTGCACTATCAACGAAACACACATGCACAGGGAGCTCTCACCACTGCTGCCTTCTTCCTGCAAAATTTGTGACAACTGTTTCGTTACTGCCAAGCAGCATTTCAAATGATGGTGAGAAAAGCTGGAGGCTTTGCTGCTGGTTTTTGTTACTGACTTCCTGTAAGGGCAGCTGTACAGAAAAAGTTTTCATGTAGGAGCAAAGACAAAAGTTAAAGCCTGACTAAAGAGGAAAAGCTGCAAGAGCTGCAAAGGTAAACTTGCATGAACAAAACCCAGGGCTGTAAGACTGTCACTATAGCCTTGTATATAATCTGAAGCTGAGGCAAACTTTACTCAGCTGATTTCACCGGGGTATTTCTTGAGCTTGCAACTTGGACCAGCTCAGATCCCTTTAAAAATGCACTCCTTTTTTAAGCTTCGCTTTAACTGATAAACAGAAATCTGGCTCAAAGTGATATTTTAAAATTTACACTCCATAGCATGGTTGAATTATGCAAAGGACAACTTTTTTAACAAGGGTGGAGAGCCTTCGGTGGCACACTCTTTGAGTAGAACTGTCTCACCAGTGCAGCCTCCAGAAGCTGCAGTTGACTTCCCAGAAAATGTTTGATTCCATGCCAGTTCATGACTGCTTAATGTAACCTACATGCTTGAAAAATTATCTGGAAATACATAGACTCTGCTAGCACTTCTTGTCTTGTTAAATAAAATTTGGATCTGGCTGGCACCCATTTAGTGTGCTACTAGTCAAATTACATAAAAGTATACTAGCATCTTGCCAAGTTAAACCATCCTTCTTTGGAATTAACAGCAAATTCTTTACCTAGTCTTGTTCCAACAATTTCTTCCTACAAAAAGGAAAGCAGGACATGAGTTTGGGGCATTTTTTTTTTAATCCAAGGTCAATGTTTTATATCCCTCAGAACAGAGCTCGCACTGTATTTATCTGAGGCGATGGGGAAGAGGGTGCTTTCAGTGGCTTGTCAATGGTTTATGTTTCACTCAGCTCTCTCCACAAGTACTGTCACTTCTGGAGAGCTGAAGAATCTCTGCCAAGAGTTAAGGGGAGGCTTCTGTAAGCAGGTTCCCTTTATTTTAAGAAATCTAAGGGACAAAAATGTTTGTGCACATACCTGCTTCTTTCTTAATCTTTCTCCTTTAGCAGACTTGCCCTGGTATTTGCCAGGTGCTGTACTATACTTGCAAGGGCCAGAAAGCTCACAAGGCCTGGCAGGCACCGTTCTGGGCCCCCACACGCAGGGCCCCTGCTTGTCTGTGCTTACAGTCATCACAAATCTGCGCGCAGATTACTGCAGGCATCACAGGTTCCTTACAACCTAAGCACAAAGAAACCAGTCCAGTTAAGAAACATGTTGGCTTTGCAGCAACTACTAAAATAGAAAAGTGAATAGAGACGGGCTACAACAGATGTGAAAGTGGTGGGGCAGAGAGGGCAGGAAGTCAATGTTGCAGCCTGGCACACTTTCTGCTAAGTGCCCTCTACTACAAGTGTTTGTAAAGTCAGCCCAGTACTTTATAGATCAACACTCAAGACTGTTTGGTCCAGAATGTTGCTATGTCTCCCAAACTGCATGTTCCTGAATTCCCCTCAGCAGAATGTAAAATCTGTGCTGTAAGATCACTTCGGTGCAGTACTGGGCATTGGCTCAGGTTCCTCTTCAGCTCTCTCTCCTCATCATCAAAATCAAATCAAATCAAATCAAATCAAATCAAATAATTAAGAGTAATACTCCATTATCACTAGAAAAAGACACCATCTAACTTCAGAGCCTATTTCTAGGACCCAGCTCAAAACCTAAGCAGCCAGGACTGGAATACATCACGCACACTAACACAGCAGGTCAACAAGAACCAGTGAGCCACAAGGGCTTAGTCACTGCCTGTTACATCCGAAGACTGAGGATGTGCACCGCGCCTCTCCTAATGGATCTGCCCTTCCTGGTTCTACAGAAAGAAATACAACTTTGGCGAATCTGAATTCTTTATTTTTATTTTTTTTTAATTCCTGTGTATTTTAAGTGGAACCTGGAAGGAACAGAAGGAAAAGGGTTGTATAAAACCCCTGGTTTATAGACTCCAGAAAGTGAATTCTTCTCCACAACACATAAAAGCTCCAGTAAGTAAAAACCAACTGAAGACAGTGCTATTGATGGAGATCTGTTTGTATCAGGCTTCTGCTCCACAACCTCACAAAACCTAGACCATTAAAAAAAATTACGAGGTGAGATCTGGTCCACACATCCTCATGTACTGAAGAAAATTTAACAGGGGCGATGGTCTGGTACACGTTTTCTGGGGAGAAAAAGAAAAATCAGAAAATTCATCCACGCTGATATCCACCAGCCCCTCCCCACCCACCCTGATTTTTAATCTTTAATTGGTATTTTGTGCTCAGTGACAACTTTATCTCACAGCACAAAAAGCAGTATCACCTCAAAGCTAACACACCACCCATGACCATGGTAAAAAAACCCCTGGGATTCAAAAAGCAGTGAACACTACCTGCTAGCAGGCACACATGGGATAACCTGCCTATGAGCAGCCATTCTTCCCAAACCTTTTAACAAACATGTTTCTGTTTTAGCTGCAGATTCTATCTCAGAAGCAGCTGGGCATTTCACTACAATTCTTGCCAAAAGGAAAAAGAAAGCACGAGCCCTCACATTTTGGTCAGCCATCTGTGTAGGCGTTTTAATGCTATATACAACAAAAGTAGCTGGTGACCCAAGATTAACTATGTTTTACTCAGGCACATCAATTTAAGCCCGCTGATGGCTCTAAAGGCCTAACGATACTGCTAATGCAGTAAAATTATCTAACACGAACATCAGCATGTCAGATGTCAGGCTCCATTTCAAGTAAAGTAATTTTAGAACAAGACTCTTCTGTACCATTACTCTTCCACAGAAGGATGCTACCCCACATCACTGTGACTGATCATGCAAATACTCGGATCATACCTTGGTGCTGCTTTAATGATGTCATCTACACGAAGAATCATTTCTGCTGCTTCAGCTGCACTCAGCAAAACTTGTCTCTTGACCTGGAAACTTTCTGTTACTCCCAAAACTGCCATGTCTCCAATGACACCCTCTTTCATATCTGGAAGAAGAAATGCATTAAGAGGTGGGTTTTGGGCTTGTTTCTTTAACTTGACATTATTTTTAAGGAAATTACCAGAAGCTAAGAGCATAGGAACTTAACCTACTCAAATGAATTATACTGATAGCAAAGGAAGTATTAAATAAAGTAGTTTACCTCAAGACTCCTGATTTAAGCCTAATGTTGCAATTACATACAAATAATTAATGATAAAAACTTTATACACTGTGATGAGGAGACAAGATCCCAACTGGAGTCTCAGCACTATTTCCTTAGGTATATTAACTTCAAAGTTCTTCACAACTCCGTGGTTGTTGTTTGGTTGTTTTCTTGGGGGAGTGGGGAGGAAAGGGGCAAGGGGAAGGATGCGTTTGGTTCTGCCGGGTTTTTAGTTCGTTGCAGGTTTTAAAACAATGGTTTTCTTTTTAAAGCTTCCTATAACTAGACTCGTAAGCAAAATGGTTTTTAGAGCTGGAAACCAACTTACTCTGCTGTCAAAAGCCTGGTAGGACAGAAATGGAATGTTGTGTTGTACACCACAGTTATATGCAAAGCAAACTGATCAACATAAAATCATTCCGTTCTCCCAGCCGAATATATGTGACAGACACATGTGAACAACTTTAATGGGCCTAATGGACCTCAAATAGCAATTCAATCACAGAAGTACAACTGAACCACTTACCCAACCCATAAGTAGTCTTCCCCTCACTGTGAGCAGCTCTAAGCTGAGCAACCAAATCAGCACTGTCATAGCCAGCATTATCAGCTATTATTGTTGGGATCTAAGGGGATAAATACAGGTTGTTTTTAATTAACACAGGGACTGATCGGTAGTAAACATACTTTGATGTTATTAGTTTATAACTGAATTTCAAGAAGAGGCTTCAAAAACATGGCAAATGATCTGTTACTGTGACCAGGAGATAAGGAAAAAGTAAAAAACCCAAACTACCTTTCTAAGAATTTCAAGAGACTGTTGTAACACAGTTCCTAAGAGGACAGAAGCTTATTAGCAGATTTGCCAGTTCATTTAACATGGACAGAAGAAAAAAAGAAAAGTTGTCTTCTATCATTTCAGACTACAACTGGGAAATGTTTTCATTTAAGAAACACAAGCCTGCTGGGAAGCACCTGATCATTCTGTTAACTGTTTTAGTGACAGTAGTGCAAACTTGCATGTGCTGACTGAAGAGGTAATGCCAAGTATTATTATGCTCTTGCATTTAATTTTTGTGGGAGAAAGGTTTTCCCTAATTTAAAATGCAGGAAGTAATTTTTTTTCTCAAACTGACTTGGATAAACTTTTGTTTATCCAAGATGTGTTTGCTAAACTTCACTTTTTTTACCTCAGACAACCAAAATTTTTGAAGTGAAGCAACTATCTTATGTCATAAATTAGTAAACCTCATGAAACTTTGTCTCTTAATCCAGCAATCTGATTAAATAAACCTACCATTCGTAAAGCTTTAGCAAAGGACTCCATTGCAACAGACTCTTTGCCAGGTGTTCTGACAGCAAGTTCTGCAACAGCATTAGCCATCAGCATCTCTGAACAACCTATTCATTGAAGAAACACAGATGTTATGTATCTGATGTACAGTGATACACGTGTGTCATGTACAAAGAATCTGATACTCACCTCCACCATACACAGTTCTTGTGTCCTTCACAGTCTGAGCCAGGACACAGAGAGCATCATGCAAAGACCTCTCTGCTTCATCCAGAATCTGCTGTGTGGCTCCACGCAAAACTATGGTGCAAGCTTCACCTAGAAAGCACAAATGCAAAAGGATTAAAAAGAGAAACTAGGACATAAAAATGAGCTATCACAAAACATTTACAATGTTTTTGCTGTCACTGCAGTCAAGTTTGGTATCACTGATTTTGGGGCCAAAAAAGAAAGCATGATGACATTTCAAAGAAGAAAGTTATGCACACAGTGCTATTGCTTTGGTTCCATAACACCTTATTTAATTTAACAGAAAATTAATATCAAGGAGGTTCAAAACCCCTTGAAAATTTACAGAATTGGTATTTACTAGAACCAGCTCTCAAGCTCTTTAAGTATGACATACTGCTACTTTCCTTGCCAATTTAATCTCCCAAAGCAGAAATTTCTATTCCCATCCTTAAAAATTGTTGTATGTTCACAAAACGAAACCCCCACAATTTCAACCATGAAAGTGTGCAGGATTTTTACTGAAAAGCACAGCTTTAATAAAAATGGTTACATGAATCATTACAGAATTCCTATGCCTCACTGGAACCTGAAAAGCATTAGCAGAGGGTTAACACAAATGTTACAACATACCATTAATGATAAAACACTTACCCATTGCTACTCCAGAGAAATGAATAAGTTTATCTTCTCCAATCATGACTTCTTCAATAAGCTTGCAGCTTCCTAGTTTCACTAGCTCAGGATGATCAAAGGTTGATGCAATTTCACCACCTACAAGTGTAAGATCATAAAAAAATCAGAGCTCACAATGAAAGCATCCTTTCAGGCAAGGCCTAACCACGGAGTGGGGGTGAAAAAAACCACCAGACACCAACGCTGATAAATCCTTAAAACACGAATGTTTTGTTTTGCTTCACAAGGACTACAATGCTTTCAAGTTGTGTCTGGTAAGAGAATAAACATTCACCTTTGCAAGCATTAAAATGTCAGTATGTTTCAAGTTTTCATAGTATTAACTGATTGAGTATTTATAAAATACTTAATGAAGACTTGTACTTTAAAACTTGAGCTTGTGACAGTATTCATTTTGCCTCCCTGGTGATGGCTGAGAACCAGTGGCCACCATTCTACTGAATCACAAGCCTCATTCCAAGCTGTAGCAGCAGTATTGTGCGCAATCTGTAAACTGCCATTTTGTAAACAAAATAGGCACTACAAAGACCAAAATGTCACAAACAGAACATTGTTCTACTTCTTTCCTCTTTCTATTATAAAAGTATTTACATGTATGTATTCCCAATGCATGCTCAGTTATTCCACGGTAGCTTGCAGCACTGTGTACTTGTAGTACCACAAGGAAAAACAAGATTTGCAGCAGAGTTTGTGCATATTTCAAACTTGTCCTTTTGTCAGCTATACTATTTGAGCCTGTGTGGCGTGATATGGCCCACTTGCTCTGCTTAAAAGTTTGCATTGAATTTGTTTCAGAATTTAGGCAATGTTTCTCTCAATCAAGCATTTGCCTGTGTCAATGTGCCTACTTGACAGTAATAAACAATTGCCACTTCAGTTTTGCTAAGATTGTCTAACAGTGTCTTTTCCTTTCTCCTTCAAAGCAAATTCTTCATCCTTCTGACCACTTTCAGAATCAACTTGCTATTATGTTCCAGTTAACTATCCCTAACTTCAGCAATAAGAATTATCTGTAGCATTCCAGAGGTTTCATTTTCATTAGTTACTAGAATCACATTTATGCTGACCACTACTCAAAATATCCAGGTTGTTCATATCATTTGAAGTCCACCTCAAGATGACAACTCAGGCCCACATTTTTGACAAAGGATGACTCTTTAGTCTTTTCCATCATTAAAATCAAACAGCCATATACAACAAAGTGGTATTATCATAGAATCAAGAACTATTAGTATTAACTAGTCTAGTTTTTCTTTCTATTGTTAAATTTCATCTTTTCCTTAGAAAACAAACATTTCAAAATCATATCAAGCAGGAACTTAACTGAAAATATTTTTAAAATATGAAGGAAAATTACTAACTGGCACTAACTTGCTAAATTATATCCCATATTTAGCATTATGATCCTTTATTCACAGATGCGGGAGAAAAAGAAGTATGTTTTAAGTTTTATGTTTACTAATACTCAAACAAATAATGTGCCCCTCCAAGTTTCATACAACAAGATACTCCACACACCTGTGACAAGAGCCAGACGTTCTACACCAGCAAAGTCTGCATGTTCAATAGCCATGACACCAGCAGCTCCAAAGAGTTGTTCAGGGTAGTTGTAGATCAGCTGTCTAAAATTAAAACACATCTCCCCATTACACACAGAACAAACTTTTAACAAGATTCTCAGTAGCATGGACACAGGACAGATTTCTGAAAGCTATTAAAGCAGTCAATGTATGAGGCACCTGCCACACATGGAATGTTACACAACACAGAAGCAAACACAGTGACAGGAAAACATACAAAGCTAAGAAAAAACATATCAATTCAAACTGTGATAGTTTTTGAAATACCCTTCCTCTAAAGAAACACTGCCACACTAAGCACAGGCAGCTACATGCTTTAAGTTCAAAGTCTTTTGATCCTAAGTGCCTGCTGGGCACTTAACTGCCTGTTCTGTCAGGGTGAACACATTACGTGAAGTAACATAACTCTCTCCTTTTCCCAAGAAACACATACCTGTTAATAAAGCAATTAATTCCATGTTTAAGAATACGATCCACTTTCTCCTTCATTTTTTCTTTTTCTGCCTGTTCTATTTCTGCCACTTTTGCTGTGGAGTCCACTCTAACACGAGAGCCAAAAATCTAAATCAAAGAAAGGAGAGCTCAGTCTCAAAATTCCATTTACAAAAACACATTTTCTCAACAGCAGTTCTGTCACATACCTTAATCTTGTCTGTATCCATACCAGTATTTGCAATAAGAATCTTTGCATTTTCAATTCTTTTTGGCTGATTTACACCAATCTTCTTGTCAAGTAAAAAGCCTGTAGTAACAGAAAGGTCTTGTAAAACTTCAAATTGAAAAAGACCAATTAATATAATTACAAAATCCACTCATATTTAGTCTTCAACTTAATAATAACGCAACAGTACTTCCTATAATAAATTTATATAGATGGGTAACTTTTAACAGCTTTATTTATCAAGTGCACATACAGTCAACACTCAAAAGACTTACCTTCATCTAAGTAGGAATCAGCCAAACTTCCACCAAGTTTCTTAATGACATGGATAGCCTCCAAATTACCAGAACCTTTTAACCTAAGAACAGCTTCTACAGCCAGCTTGACAAAGTGATCCTTATGGTGAGTCAGTAATTTTGATGAGAGAGTTGTTCCTGCAATGTTCATCAAGTCTTCACGGAACTTCACTTCATCATTACTAAAATAAAGACAGTTCAGTTCAAGTGGAAAGTCTGAAAGCCTTAACTACCACTAGCTACCACCCTGAGTCTTTGCCCACTTCGCCCTGCCTGTATCTGTATGTACCATATTCTGTTTTGAGGAATGCTGCACAGAATCCCTCCACTGTCCCACAACACAACCTTCTATTCGAAATACAAGATTTGTTAGAAGAATTTTTGCATCCCGTTTGAGAAAGTTTGTGCTTTTAAAGTGCCGGGCAAGAGAAATATTTACATTTAAAATGTGAGTATGAAATCTAAAATAGCAGCTCCAATTTTTGTTCCAGGGAGCAAATCACTGCTTGTATTTAATTTCTGCATAGCAAAAGTAATTTTGAGTATCATACAGCTTCTGCAATTCACTTGGAAAAAAAACCCAGTATTTTTTTCTCAACTGTTAAAATTTATGAACTCAGTCTTCACACTACTATACTAAGAGTGAAGAATTTACCAATGGACTGTAATTCTCATTGATGTTTTGATCTTCAGTAATTTTTTATGAAGAGTTACAACCAATGGACATTACTAACCCATGATCCACAGCTGCTTTCAAAAGTGCCTCTCTTGAAGCCTTCGTGGCTGCCCTCCAGCCTGCAATGATGGTCTGAGGATGAATCTTCCTTGCAATCAGTAATTCTGCCTCCTATTGAAGTGAAAACAAAAATTATTTCCTCCCCCAAAAGTACAGCTACACTAACTAGAAAACACATGTTCATTTATGGATGCAACTTAAAACGTAGTTGAAAAAAACTATCTTCATTTTTCTGAGGAACTTGGCAATCTGATGGATCATTTCTTCAAAATTTTTTTTCTCATTAAAAAAACCCATTTTTTTTCTCATTAATGTTATGCATGCAGGGTGGTTTTTTTTTTCTCATTAATGTTATGGAAAACATAACAGAGGACTGAGCCTCATAACTAAGCAGTGCTGCATGCTGCCCAATGCAATATCCAGGAACTGACCTGTAAGAGTCAACTTAAAATACTTGAGAGTTTTAAAAAATTATATAAGGAATAGCAATCTAAAATAATACCAAACAAAACATACAAATACCCAATGGTTGTTTTTTTCCCCTATCAATTTCAACAGCAACAGACCAAGCTATTCATCCCTATGCTTTGGGAGCCCTTTTCACAAACACAGGATAACACACCTCCTACTGGTGGTATCACAGAAGTTCACTGACAAACATCAGAAAAAATGCAAAACATTACCCTCAGTAATTCAGCTGCCAACACTGTGACAGATGTAGTTCCATCACCAACTTCATCATCTTGAACCTTTGACATATCTGAAGAAGGAAAACACAGTATTAATGCTATTTTTCTCATGCATTAGTTTGGAGGAGAAAAACAGATCTCTTTGTGTAAAGAGGGAACTCTAAAAAAAACCCAGAAAAACACAAGATGCAAATGAAATTCAGCGTCGTTCAAATTCCTGCTCTCTATGTGTAACCTAAGCACCCGTTTCAGCCTGGTGACCGTCAAGATGCTGCCCTGTTCCAAATCCTAAAGATGCTTATCCAAAGGAAGTACAGCTGGGTAGAAACTCTAAGGTGTAGATACAGGATCAGAGACTATAACAACCAAGTCTGCTGCATGGACCGCTGATAAACTGGGACCCAACAAACACAAAATCATTAGGAAATCTAACACCCAGCTGTTCAGGCTCTTGTCACCAGTACTGCACCACTAGCACAGTAATACAGTTGATCACAAAGGTAAACTCTGTCCAGAAGTTCAGTAGTCACTGAGTGACAGAGATTGAAATCTGGGAGAACCAGAGAGAACTTCTGTTGCTCTGCAGATTTCTGTTCCAAATTTTCACACTGAAAAAAGTGGGACATACTGATGTCTTTTGTCCCTTCTGACTGCTGGGACAAACCAGGGCTGAGGGAAAAGAGCAGTTTTGAAAAGCAGCATATACTGCAATTTTACTTTTGCAGAATTCCACAACTCTTGTAGTTCCCTGCCCTCCTTACTTCAGGATTTCTGTTCCCCCTCCCTTCAATTTTTCACAGTATTCCAAGAACACTTTCCTGCGAAGAAATAAAAACTACGTAATAGAGTTACAATTTAAGAAATACCAAGCCTTTAAGAACTCACCAACCAAGACCTTAGCAGCTGGATTGTCAACTCCAATAGCTTTCAGGATGGTTGCACCATCATTGGTAACTGTCACAGAGCTGTCTCTCCCAGTACTTAGAAGAATCTTGTCCTACAAGAGATTTAGAACACGGCTTGAAAACGCACTCTAACTATTAAAGTTAAATTAACAGATATGACTGCTGATAGCCTGCAGCTGTCTTACCATGCCTTTAGGCCCCAGGGTGCTCTTGACTAGGTCACCAATGGCAATGGCACCAACAAAGGATGACTGAAATGAAAATAAACATCCCTCAGGAAACAATTTATTTCTACTGTAATACAAGAATTATACACTATCCCGTAGCTTTCAAGAGGGCATTTTAACCCAACCCTTCCATAGCCCTCGTTCAACAGAGGCTGTATCC
This sequence comes from Lichenostomus cassidix, assembly GCF_008360975.1. Taxonomy (NCBI): domain Eukaryota; kingdom Metazoa; phylum Chordata; class Aves; order Passeriformes; family Meliphagidae; genus Lichenostomus; species Lichenostomus cassidix. Next base: position 33,987,742 of record NC_139480.1, on the reverse strand, counting down.
AAGCTTTATAACTGCTAAATTACGATAACCAGATCAAATATAATTAATTCTCACATAATATAATATAATATAATTAATTCTAAAAGCCAGAAGAAATACCATCCAATAAAACACCAATCTTTTAAGCTCCAATAGAGCTACTTTGGTTTCAACAATGAAGAGTTTCTCTAATTTTCAGTAAAAACAACATTGCTCCTCCCTTCTGTTCACACACATGAAACAAGGAAAGCCAGTTAGAGACAAAAGTTCCACATCATGACATATTGAAAGTATTTTCCTTAGTATAAAAGACCAAGTTTAATTACCTCAAGTACTACCAGTTTCTTAGAGAATTAAACTTACCAACCGAGCTGTTTCTGCCTTCTCTTCATCTGCACCTGCCTTGAAAATGTTCACAGGAGCAAGGGAAAGGGATGCCTAAAACACAATTAATATAAGAGTATTATTCTAGCTTCAACAAAAAGACAAAGTTTTAAAAGTAAATCCTTGACAATAATAACCTAAACAATGCTTTAATTATTAAAATTACTTATATACCCTATTTTGTTTTGATAACAGGTACATTTAAAAAATAGTCAAGGTTCTTAAAAACCGATCTCACAATCTCCCAGTCCCGTGAGGGGATGACAAGACCAAGACCACGCTGCTAGCAGAGCCCGCAGTGCACACTGGTGGCTCTGAGCCCCAGGGCCGCTACCAGCACATCACTGCACAGCTGGGCCTGCGCTGCTGCTCGGCCCCGCTAGCGGCCTGCCACACAGCCTGCCAGGCACAGCCAGCACCGGCTGCAAAAGCTCTAGTTACTGACCATACTGACGCTTTAGCATTTTCATACCTGAGCTTAACTCTTTATGACTTTTTTTTTCTTTGCACTTCAATGCAAACTAATTACAGCAGTAACTAATATACGCCTTTAAGGACTAACATTTGCAAAGCGCCCGAGGCCTTCAATGAACAAGGATGAAACACACAACCAAACGTATGAGAGCCCTCGGGAGGCAGGGCGGGCTCGGGGGTTCTCCCCGGCGGGCCCAGCCCCGCCCCGGCTCCAGAACCTTCGGGGCTCCCCGCCGCCCCCCACCCGCCGCCACGGCGCGGGGAAAGCAGGGGCGCGGCCTGCAGGCCTGGCGCGCTCGCCCGTCCGCATGGAGCGCGGCCCGCCCGGCCCCGCCGCACCCCGGCCCTGCCCTGCCCTGCCCGGGCCGAGCCGCCGCCGCCGCCGCTCACCATGGTGCCGCCGGGACCCTGCCGCCTGCCGCCTCCTTCAGCAGAGAAGCAGCGCCGCGCCTCACCCCACGCGCTGCAGCGGAACTGGCGTCAGAGCGGCCGCCGCTTCCGGCGGTGCCCGGGCTGTGCGCCGCAGCGCTGCCCCCGGCCGGAGCTGCGGGAGCGGCTGCTGGAGCGGGTGCCGGGAGTGGCACAGGGCAGCAGGGAGTTCTCCAAAGGGGATGGAGAGGCACGGGACAGTCGCTCGGTGAAAGTGTGGCTGCCCCATCCCTGGCAGTGTTCAAGGCCAGTTTGAATGGGGCTGTGAGCAGCCTGGGCTAGTGAAGGTGTCCCTGCCCGTGGCAGGGGGTTCGGAGGTAGATGATTTTTAAGATCCCTTCCAACTCAACCTATTTTATGATTCTGCGGTTCTGTGATATTCCTGCAGGTCAACTCTCAGATCAAAAGCATTTTTATTACTGCTTGTGGCCTGCAGTGCGCTTGACAGCCCGTGGCAGATGGGCTGCGCTTAGAGCACGTCGCCAGTTCGAAGCAGTGAACAGGAGATCCTCAGCACAATCCCACTAAAAACCAGTAAACAGGAGTTCCCCAGCACAATCCCACTAAAAACCAGTGAACAAGAGATCCCCAGCACAATCCCACTAAAGAGCAGTGAGCAGGAGATCCCCAGCACAATCCCACTAAAGAGCAGTGAACAGGAGATCCCCAGCACAATCCCACTTAATATGCTCTGCATTGCAGTATTCAAAAATGGGTAACTGTTCCCTTGGCAGCTCTGCCAGTGTGAGACAACACCTAAGCCTTGCTTTTTCACTGCTTTTCCTCTACACAAAAAGCCCATTACCTGGTTATAAAAAAAAACCCCAACCAACCTGTATTATTTTGTATGACTCATCCTGAAGAATTAATTCCAGCTGGTATCCCTCTTCTTGCTGCCAGATACTAAACTCTTGGGATGTATGCAAAGCTGTTTGTTCTCGATTCAAACTGGCCAAAGACAGAAATCCATCACAATGGAGACAGCAAAAAAATAACAACTGCCAACTCTCACCTGTATCGCTAATTGTAAGTATGTCAATACCTGGTTAGTGTTAGTTCTTCAGTACTTTAGGCTTTTTGTTCTATTTTCTTCAGCATTAAATATGCTTCCCTCCACAACCCTGTTCCAAAAACTAGACTACTAATTTAATTTAAATATCTTTAGTTTTGCTCATCGTTATGCAGAGAAGTATTTAAGTTTTGGCTAGGGCAAATAATCCAACTAAAACAATGTTAATGGCTTCTCTCTCGGAATCACAGCATTCATAAAGATTTGCACTGAAGTAATAATTCATTTCAGTTCACATTTGCTGCTACTGTGGTGAGTTGGGAGAAAAAATATTTTAAAGGGAGTCAGACTTGTGCAACTTATGGGCTTTGAAAGATCCAATGCTCACAGAAATACTACAGCAAATTAGTAAATTTGGTGTAAGGGGCTTTTGACCATTGCTAAGCTATGATTTATAATGTGTAATAGCGACACCAGAATAGGAAGAACATAGCAGCAGTGCTGGTCCTGGGTTGTCTCTCTCAGCTGCACAGTGCCCTCACCTCTGTTGTGCCAAGGGCAATTTTTCAAGTCGCACTGTATGTGAAGGAAAAAAGTGGCTCATTTTTAAAATCTCATTAAAAGAAAAAAATCTCAATCTATGTGCATGACAAAGGTGTGACAGAAAACCAGCAGAAATTAAACAAAAGCTTGGAGACAAATTTACAGACTTCAGATCACCATGATCAGTTTTGGGGGTTTTTTTACTACTGAGTAATGTGTGGAATACAGAGGCAGGGAGGAGGGCAGAGATGGGTACCTGTAGCAATGATTTAAAGAAAAGCAAAAAAGGTTATACAAACAAAACATGATACAGTGACACTAACACTGCAAACTACTGAAGTAACCCACAGACAATTTTTAATGTAAAATCAATAGTTTATTGCCATGCTACAAGTTTGTTTTTTCCAAATGAAGTTGGCACTGGTAAGGGGAAAAATGTTGCCATAGTACACAACACATATTTTTAAAAATGCACATTTGGTAAGCTTTCTCAATAATGACAGCTTAAAAGTGAAATTATTTTTTAGGATTAATGTGGAATGGCATAAAAATACACTCTTTCTGCATAGTATAAGAAATACGGAATGTTTTTAAAAACAAATTCATTAAACAGGGAAAATTACTTGAAATTTTATAAACAATTTGGCAATGGTACTCCCACTGTTTAGACTTTTTTATATAAAAGAAATAAAAATCTAGAAAGCTACCTTTATACAAAGTTGCTATATTTATGCCTTTAAGTAGGAAAAAACATTTTATAATGCAAATTAGGACATATAATAATCTTACAATATGATACAATGTAATGACAAGAAAGGAACATACAACAAAAGGATTTTGGCCTTTGTATAAATGTCTATTTCTGCATTTAATAAATGCATTTGTGGCACACTGGTGACTATTGTATCACTACTACCAGTCAGGTTTGATGCTAGCGCGGTGCGCAGCCGGCATGCGGTTTGTCTGGGACACAGACTGCTCTCCAGGACACTGAAGGTGATGCTGCAATGAAGCAAGATGTGGAAAAGGCAATTTGCCTGCTGGTCGAGTCATCTGGACTGTGGGACACCATACAATACTCTTTCCTCTCCTACCAGAGCATTTCTTATACATTCAATTATTAAGTACCAAAGTCTTACAAGTGAGAACATCTGTGTTCACGATTTGGCAAAATTTCGAAATACAAAGTTAGTACCAAATATATATTATATATAAAATGTGGGTGTATGATATACACACTATTCCAATGCAAAAAAACTGCATTAATATGGAGTTAAATTTGCTGACATCCGTTCCTAAATAACATGACCATTAAAAAACAGGTGTAATCCTGATCTTTCACACATTTTAGAATCACTTCCTCTTGCATACACAATAGTTAAAGCAATATATATGCCAGTATGACTAAGAAACCAAAATTCCCATTAATTATCTGAACTCTGACCACAACAAATAGGATTTTTCAGTACATGTAATTAAATATATTTATATTTTTATATCTTTTTAGACCATAAGAACTTGACCAACCAGCTCCTCAGGTGTAACAGAGCTGTTACGTCAGCAGAACTTGATCTTGCAGGAGCATATCCAGTGGCTCTTGAAATCAACACAAATTATTTGTTTGGCTTCAAAGGACACTGCATGTGGACCAAACAAGCTCTGGAAAGGTCACCCTGCTAACAAGGAAAATCTCCTGATGACATCAAAGCTCCTTGTCAGACTTCCTTTCCTACTGCCAAAAGGAAGGACTGGAGCAAAGGATACATGGACTCTGGGCTCTCTGGGTCACTTGACAGGTGGTTTTGGGAACAGCTGGACACAGCACAGCCCCAGCACTGGGGATTGGCAGGGTGAGCTTCATGGCACCTTTTGTACTAAGGCTTCTCATGGAAAGCAGAGAAGCTGCTTCCCCCACACTCCTCACTTGGCAATTCAGTCACTACAGGTCTCAGATGGGAGTTCTGGCTGGGACCCCAAGGTATTTAGTACTTTGCAGACACACAGGAAGATGGTCCCTGTTCTGAAGGGCTTGAGCCTATTTTTCAATCATAGGTTTTACATAATCTCCTTTGTATATACACATATTTGCTACATAAAATAGAATTACACCAAAGTAATGGATATAGCAGGAAACATTGCCACAATATATGTATATTACCATAGTAAATAATTACTAAAACTGCAAGAAATATTTCAAAAATGCCCTTCATAATATATTAAAATATAGAAATGTCCAACACTTGTTTCATCAACCTTATTTCTCATATTCTATTTCTATCTGTACACCTACATACTTCCAAACAAAATACTGCGTTAATCTGGAGTAAACACCGCATTAGCAAAATATCCTTATAAGACATCTGACAGACTTAGTCACATACCTTACAGCACCATACCACAAGAAATAACGTATACATGGTCAGAGTTGCAGATGCTACATTGCTCTTTTTTTCCTTCTGATTAATTTATCTTGTCCAAAAGAGGAAGTAATTCCTAAAGATTGTGAAAAACCTCATCTCATGACTTCCTTTTTCATATGCTCTGTAAGAAGGACATCAGCAGACCTGACTCCATCTTAACGCAGTTTTTTGTGGTGGAATTTCTTCTGGATTTTTTTTTTTTTTCTTGGAGTGTATATGAATTAAAAATAAAGATATAATAAATGAACTTAGGTTTATATTAAGTAAATACTGTCAAATATAAATGCCTGAATTGGTACCTCAAGGAAGAGACGGGAAAGATTGTATCATTAAATTCCAAAAATACCTAACTCTAGCACAATGAAGGACCAAACTCGTTTAGGGGAAATAGGAGCATTTCAGATTTAAGTCCACTACTAGTTCCTACTCCATTAGTTTCATCTTATTTGCAGCCATTAAATAAATTAGTACAGTGCAGAAATGGGAATTCACCATTGATCTCACCTTACATGAAGCGAGGAATACTGCTTAGAAATAGACATCCAAATCAGATACATCGTTATATGCTCAAAAGAGTAACTGACATTAATCAGAACTTCCATTTTCACTTCACTGACAATAAGAACAATCTGCTTTCTCCTGAATCTCTCTCACTGAGAAGTGGTTAAATATAAAACAAAAACAACAATAGCCAGATTGTGAGACAATACACAGTGTTATAAAACCAGCAAAATCAACTGCTGGTCTGTCACCTACAAAAAGCAGCCCTGTTTTGACATTGATTTGGACTTAGTACAGTTTACACATTTCCATGATCCTTTTTACACCCAAGCCTTAGTCAGAGGTGCAAACACACACAAATATCCAAACACTGCGGGGGAGGGGAGCAGGGGAAGACATTTTATCAATTTATTATATGAAAGATCTACTTTAACACTTATATTCTCTATAAAAGCTCTGCAGACTTTAGAAGGAATAGTGCTTCAAAGCACACCATCATATTCAACTCCTGTCAAATGCAAAACATACTCATTGGGGGAAACAAAAGATGTTCTAATGAGTGTCAAGACTTTCAAAATGGTCTTTTTCAGTATTGTTTTAGGAAGTCAGCAAAAAACACTACAAAAATTAAAACAATTGGTCCTCCTTCTAACATCATTTTGAGGAAGAGATTATTTTCCCAATATAAAATGTATTAAATTCTCACTCCCCGTATTTCTAGCACAATCATTTTTTATGTACTTTTGGTCACTGCTTTGTGTTATTTTAACAAGTCAGCTTCCTTGTTTAAAAGATACAGTAATGTATGTCTTTCCCAAATCATTGCACTAAAGGAATAGCTACAGTTAAAGGCTTTCCCTTGTCAAATGTGCATGAAGGGCAGCAACCAACTGCACGTTATGGATGAAAAGTAGAACTGATGGAGATTTTTACAGGACCTAGTTTATGTAAACTTAACATGCCACGTTTACTAAAGAAAATGATTACAATATTTCTAGTTTCTCAGTCTATACACCTGTGGGCCCAAAATAAATATGATCTAAATACCATGGAGAGATTTCAGCTGAAAACTGAATCCTAGATTACAGACACTAAATCTAACATCACAGCCTTTAAAAGAGACTGAATTGAAAAAATATTTACCAAGTCTCAAAGGGTAAAGTGCATTGCAACTGCATCTACTTCAAGGGGCAGAAAATAAGGAATGCTAAAGATGAGTCATGTGGGTAACAGGGACTACCCAGTATGTTTGCAGTGTACACAAAACAAGAAAGCATTATCCCACCTGTAAAATATAACAGGTTAAAAAAGTAGTCCTGGAAAATACATCATCAGACTTGTTAATATAATTAAGGCTACAGACAGTTGAAATTTCAGTATGTTCTCAATTCTGGAGACCAGAGCTAAGAAAACATTGTGAAACTTCCAACACCATAAAAAAATTGCTCAGACCATTCTTTTTATCTGAGACTGTTCAGAATAAATGCATAGGACAGTGCACTGGAACTAAGAAGAAATATGGCTGGTTGTTGAAATTTCAGCAGGTCACTTACGATCTACCCAAAGCCTCTGTTTCCATATTTAGCAGTTAAGAATATTACTTTCCTGCCTCACAAGTGTGTTTGAAGGGTCCAATTAATTAGTCCAAACTATACAGACAAGGACCATGTATTTCTAAGCAGTTAGCTAGATCAAACATGTTTGCCTCAAAATGCATGCTGAAGCATTAGTTCAGCTCACAAATTTAAGCTCACAAATTAAATTCTTATATATATGCTAAGAACAAGAATCATACCAGTATTATTAACCTAGTAAGTATTTTGGAATAAATGGTAATTTCTCTTCAGCACAGACCAGGAGGTCCATAGCATAAGGTGAGGCAATGGCAAAGATGTGAGGGAGCAGTTACAGAATCACAGAATCACCAGGCTTGGAAAAGACCTCTGAGATCATTGAGTCCAACCTATGACCGAACACCAACTTGTCAACCAGACCATGGCACCCTCTGCCATGTCTAGTCTTTCCTTAAACACCTCCAGGGCCGGTGACTCCAGCACCTCCCTGGGCAGCCCATTCCAATGCCTCATCAGCCCTTCTGTGAAGAATTTCTTGCTAACATTTACCTGGTGCTGCTTAAGACCATGTCCTCTTGTCCTGTCACTGGTTGACTGGGAGAAGAGACTGACCCCCACTTGGCTACAACCTCCTGTCAGGTAGAGACTGCAGACCTTTAAAATGCCTAGCCCTAGTACCTAGCTTGAGTACCAAGGTGTCCCCACAAGTCAGTGAGTCTCACAAAAGTGTGCAGAGGCTGACTGCAAAATCATTATTGAGGGGTTTTTTTAAAAAATCACTTTTAAGTTCCTCACAGAGGTCTCAATGACTCCCAACTTTTACTTCTGTAAATTATGTTCTTTGTCCATCTGGTATTTCAGTACCATACAGTCTGTAAAGAATAATGAAAGTCGGAGTGAAAAGGTTGCCTGATACCGTCTAATGGCATGGCAAGAGACATATTTCAGATGCTACTACTGCTGCCACTACTAAATGAGAGAAGACCAAAGAAAAAAAGTTGGAGGAACAGAAATACATACCAATTTAAAAGACGGAAAGTAATTGTAGTTTGGTTTTTATAAAACTTTGATTCAAATATTGCATGGAGACCCTTAATGCTTTTTCAGATCTCCAAATGGCTTTTCTTGCATGTTTTTCCTCACAGTTCAAGGGTTATTTTACATCACATCCGTTCACACAAGTGTCAGTTCCTTTGCAATCACAGGCTCAAGAGCAATCTGTTCTGCTGCTAGTACCAAGGTGCACCTGCAATACTGCCAGAATTCTAAGATTATTCAGAGTATTAATAAACAAAAGCTTCTAAGGGTGCATCTGGCATTTCAACAAACAACGTTCTACCTGGATGTACCTGTAACACTGAGCAGCCATCATTGTAACCAAATTCACCAACTGCAAAAGGAAAAGAAGTATGCTCATAGAAAATACTACCTTCAGATAATTTACTACACATCTTTCTAAATTAAAGTATACTATCACCTATGGATGCACATTGCTAGAACATACAACTTTCTATAAAGAACTATCAAGTCCAGTACCCTGCCTCCCGTGTAATCTATGTTTGATGCTTTAAAGGAAGACAATAACTGCATAATAAACCTTTCCAGTTGTGCAATAATGCATGCTGCTGGAGAGCTGGGCATCTGTCAGGCATAAAAAAGTAGAACACTGGACAAAGACAACCATTTGACCTTCAAGAGTCTTTCTTTGTCAAATGCAGAGAGTAAGACAAATACACAGACGATCCTGAACAATTAAAGCTATGTACAAAATTTTGACTTTTAAAACAAGACATTAGGGAACAAATAAAAAGGAAACATACAAATGCAAAGAAAGGAAGGCACGCTGAACTAAGAAATGACAAGAGAGCCTTAATTCAAGCCCACCTGTGAATTCCTTCACAAAAAAACCCCAAAACTCTGATAAATTAAAATTTTGTCAGATTTCACAGGGAATTTGATCTGTCACTTGGAATTCTATTCCCAGCGGAAGGAGCTTAAGGCTGTTTTTTGATGTGTTTATAGCTCTGATCAACAACCGTCAACATGACCTCTCAAATATCACACAAGTTAAGAAAACTGTCAGGAATTAGAGGCCTTCTTGCCCACAGACAATAAAGGTGTGGTGTTTATATTCCTTGAGATGAACCAAAATATCTTGTGTATGTCAGACTGAGTGAATTAACATATTCCATACATTTCATTCTGGAGGAACCACTTCAATGAGGAATGAACGTAAGATACACATACTGAAAGATTAGGTTTACCTGCTAATAATGCACGTATCAAGAGGCTTTAGAAAGTGTTATAAATGCCAATAATGAGTATAGGCACCAGACCAGAATATTTATAAATTCAAAACTGGCATGTCACTCAGATTCTAATCAATTAAAGAGGCACTGTGAAAGGTGGTGATGCTGCTATGCAGTAATTACTTCTACTGTAGAATGAAATAGTGTCACCTAAAATGAATACTTGCTCTACATTAATTCCCTTTAGTTAGACAAGTACATGAAGTATGCAGAAAAGGTTCTATTAGTCTATAAAAGGCGTTAGTGTTAAGAAATGCAAAGTACTCGCATCTTCAATTTTATAAACTTCACAAAAGGTGCAAATGATTCAATGCTCCCCAGGCTCACATAGGCAGGTCAGTACTGTTATGTCTAGTTTTCCTAGAAGTACCATCATCTCGGGGCAGTGCTTTTTGCAAGCTTGACATAGCAGCAGTTCTTTCAATGTCTATCACAGCATACAGCTCTGTGCGCCTGGTTGGAGTTTGCGGAAGTGGAGTGGTGGGGGTTTTTGGAGTCTGAGGGTTGTCAGAGTCACTACCACCTTCCAAGTCAACCTGTATATAGTTGAGCTGCCTGTGTTCTAAACTTGGACGCCTAATGTCAAAGTTAAAGACTGTTGGGGTACAGTCCCGACGTCGTGTAAATTCTACTTTATGAGCACTTGCTGGTACTGTTACATTCTCTGTATTGACATAGTTATGCATTAGATCTAGGTTATTGTGGTAGCCATTCAGAGATGGGGTCTTTGGTCCTAAACTGTCATCTTCATCTCTGCTCAGCTTGCGGGCTTCCCAAACGGGAGGCAAGGATGGCAAGTTCTCGTAGTTCAGCAGCGCAGTTCTCCTCTGAGCAGAGTTGTTAATGTTCTGGGTGTCTGAGGTACTGGTTGATGTCAAGCGACCTCTCCTGACCCCTGAGGCACTAGGGATTGATAACCTATTTATATTTTCATACACCAATTTATTACCAGATGGTGTCTCTCTACGTTCATCACTGTCGTACCCAGTGTCCCATTCAGTGTTGTTTGTGCTGCTGCCACTAACTTGATCTCTCCCAAGTTGTTCCAGTTTCTCTCTTTCCATTAACTGCCTTTGAACAGGTGTTGGTCCTAAAACAAACTTCACTCCTTCAGGCTCCAGGAGAACCTGAGCATCTCTGTCATCAGTACACATCTGATCTTCTTTCGCTTTAGTTGTTTCAGTGTTTGAAAGCTTTGATTCTAGTGGCACATGCACACTTGATCGATTTTTTCTTTCCTCTTGAACTCCAGTAGTGTTTACGTAAGTGTGCACCTAAAAGGGGAAGAAAAAAGAGGAAAACTAAATGCTATTCTGCCTTTTTCCCCCCTCTCCAAATTTATTCGCTTAACTCCCCACTTTTCTCATCAAAATACCTGAAAAGAAAAACTTGCGATGGCAGGTGTTTAAAAACAGAAAGAGTATAATGCAAATATGTACTTTCTATATCTTTATAAATATGAACATGAATATTAATATTAATTCCTCCGCAAGCCTTTCTACAAAGTATCATTTTAAAGAGGCAAAGTAAACACTTTTCTGAGGTAGCTGAAATATTGTAGAAACACATTACACCTGATACTGAAAAACACAAGTGAAAGCCTGTAGAACAATCATTAGAAAAATCTGAGGTAATGTAAAACCTAAGTTTTATGAGGGGAAAAAGCCACTCACTTGTTCCTCTGCTACAAGTAAAGGATGAGTTGATTCTTCACCGACAGAGGGGAGGCGTGCGCTGCCGACAGAAGGATGTCTGCTGGAAGGGTGTGATGAAGCATCTCCAAAAGATGGGTATCTGGGATAGCCATTAGGTAAACCTTGTGCATTGAACCCAGGAGCTGATTCAATTAGAAAACAAGCAAAATCATATTAAAATAGAACATTTTACTGTATATGAATAAGATACTTTATATCTTAAGTTTAATTTTCAAAAGAGAAATTAAAATATGTAGAACAGTATTAAATATTCGCAAAGCTCAATTCTGCTTGGAGGAAGGAAATAGAAAACAGAACAGCATTCCAGTATTTACTGGAACACATTTCTGAAGCAACCACTGAAACCCAGGCGTATTATTATACACCACAGTCTTCCCAGTAAATTCTCTATCCAACTTCTCTTTCTACCATTAACATCTCTCCCTGACAAAGACTCATTTACCTAGGCTTCCATTTCTCTGAGATCATCAATAAACTGGAATTCCTAGTTTCAAACATCAAGACATCTGCCTGAGATTTCAAAAATGCCAGAAGATTTTAGGTAAATACTTCTATCACCCATCCATCCACTCAGAGCAAATGGAAGATTCCAAAGCCACTGCACATGTGATTTTAACAGTACTTCTTTTTCCTAGTAAGAAGTTTGGAACATTGCCCAACATTAACATTTCTCAGAAATGCTACAGGTAAAGCCTGTTGATATATCATAAACCAATTCAATCAGTGTATTCATAAGTGTTCTTATGCAACAACTAAGTTCCCAAACCTTATTTCTTAAAGATGATTCTCAGCAAGTACCTCAAGAGAATGCATTAATTAGCATTAATTGGTAATTAGCCTCTTCACTTTAAATTAGCTTTCTTTTCAATTACTTAAAAGATTACATGCAAACCAAATGCTATTTTCAGCTAAGTACCACATTACACCCAGCTATGTCACCTGACAGTACAACCATACTTACTGGTAGGTGTTCGAGGGGTTCTTGGTACTTCCAACTCAGTTTGATGATTATTCCTTTCTACTACTGGTTCTTCTACCACATTTATGCTATTATTCTGCATTATCTCTTGTAACATGTTAAATAGCTCTTCAGCCCGGGCGCACTTAAAGGCAAAGATTCCTATAAATACACCAAAACAAAAATCAAAATCCTGTAACTAAGAAAAATGCTCTACAATAGCTGTAACTTTCAAGGAATAGAACTGGAATCCACACAATGAATACCTGTTAAAGGAACAAAAGTGTTAAGAAATTTTTATTGCACTGAAACACACAAAATTACTGCGACAACCTTTAAAGTGGTTATCTAACAGAAGAATAAGGTTCCCATGCACCAAAAGTTAAATTAGAACAGAAATCTGATTCAGTTAGGAGAAAGACTAAATTTTGAGTGCTAAATGAGGGGGCAAAAAACAACAAGATTTTTTTTCCTTTTTTTAAGCTGATAAAAAGGATACCTGTTATATAAATACATATTAAAAAACATTTAATGAAACTACTGTGGTGCTACAAAGTCATATTTCCTATATCAGATTTCTATTAACTACCATAAAAATAAGATACCTGCACAACAGAAAAAGATTTAAACACTGGGTAAAAGTTTAGTTTCTTTAGGAAGACTAAAATGAAAAGCTAGTAAGACAAACTGTGTGAAACAGACAGTAACAAACTAATTGCTTTAGGCTAAAGGATAGACACAGAACACAAAGTTAGCAGCAATACCGTGTATTTTGTGTGTGTATTGTGCCACTTTGCCTTTGAACAGCAGGGAGTGTCCCAACTTACCCTCACCAGCAAAGTCGCAGCTTTGGATTATTCTTCCATTGAAAGCATGAAGTTAAAGTTGACATGCTTGTTAAACGTGGGTGCAGGTGCTCATTTTTTAACGTGAGTATTACAATCTTAAAACACTCTTTACTGAAAACTACCTACCTATATAGCTACTTCTGTAAGTGCAGTTATGTGAATATGCTGGCAATTACTATCATCCTGTATTTATTTAGGGATGCAAAACTGTGACAGATCAGAACCACCACAAATGCTTCACGTGGCAGAAGTTCACACAGCCCCAGCTGGGAATACACCAAATGGGCTATGAGAAATGATGCTCAACTATTAATATGCAGCTGCTGCACGGAGAAAACTTCACGTTGGCAACACTGCAGCTATAGAGCTTCTACTACTACATGTCCCTGACCCGTAATTCAGCCACGTACAATAGTCGGTGTTTAATATTTTGTATATTTCTAAAAATTCACACTGGGTATTTAAATCTTAATGGACAAAAAAAAACAGAATTAAAAAATAATCTAGGTGCACAATCTTTAAAAAGCTCCCAGTATGTTTCTTAGAAATTCAGCTGCCTTTAAATACATGCACATTCAATACAATGTGATCTGTCATGCAACACAGTGACATACCAATTTCTCCAGGTTTTATATCCTGAATTATCCATTACATGTGCTCCCACAATATGCCTTCAAGGTTTTTAATAGCTAGGAAATTCAATGTTTCACCATCATTGCTTCTCAAAATTTATCAATAGAAAAAACTTGATATTAAAGGGAAAACAGAAACAAGAATACTGACTAATGTAACAAGTTGCTGGGCAGTATTCAGGGAATTCTCAAATGAAAAACTTCTCAGTCATCCCATGAAGTGAAGTTTTGCAACTGTGCCCACAAAACCCACTGTAGGTCTCAGGAACAATGTTCCATTGCAAAAGGGCAGCAGAGAACATTTTCTGCCAGATTTTTTTCTTCTCAATACTCACAGTATTTTAGTATTACATAAGAAAGGCAAGAAATAAAAGAGAGAGGAAAGGGTTGCTGCTTACACAGCCTGCTTAATCTTGTTTATTAAAAAAAAGGAAAGAAATTAGAAGGACAGCACAGAAGTCAATTAGACTTGGTGAAAGATTTTGCAGACTTGCTAATAGACTGCAGAGAAAAACCTTCAAATTAGTATTTTCAATTAAATATTTTTAGTATCTATTTTCAGTGTTTAGAAGAAGCAGTAAATTAAACCTGCAAAACCTGTTGAAGTTATTATCTTAAAACAAAAGCTTATTACTTTCATTTAAAAACTCTGAAAATTTAGTTTAGTATGGAGTATACTTCAATGCTTGAAAGTATCTTCATTTCTCATTAGGAGATGAGCTGAGAGTGCCTTCTAAACTCTCATAAAAGAAAACTTGTCCTCCTTTACCTCTGCTTGGAAAATGAAGATTGACTAGGTTTACTTATAATCAAGTTTTTCCATCTTCCTGATTTTTTTTACAGTGAAATTGAAAAACAAAACCTGCAGTTTCTCAATGTCTAAAACTATTGATAAGAACACTGGTACATGCTAAAAATCTGGAAAAACATTGGAACTTAATTTCACAACATATGAATGCATAAGAATTCCAACTACACACAGCTATCTCACAGTAGGAAGTTGCAACATGAGGCTGAGAGTTCAAACAAAACAGCTGTTCCCTCAGGGACTGCTGCAGGGAAGAAAGAAACACCTGAATCTTCTCAGAGGGAGCCAATCTTGGCCAAGGCAGGCATGGTCCGGGTACTGGAAAGGTAACCATCTTTTTCCAGTGAAAGCCACACAAAAAACAACTAAACATACCTGAAGTATACACACTTCATACAAAAACATGTCAAAATTTGAGAATTATGTCATTGATATTAATGAAAGTGGTATTTGCTTTAGGAAGAGGATGAAGCACAAGCGTGTTACTGAAGACAATAATAAAGTGGATACATCAGTTCATATCAGAGCTCCAGTCTTTTAAAATCTTAAAAACAGAGTTCTTTGAATTCTGAGGAGATTCCTCCAGAGTTTCAAATTCCACTGCCTCACCCTTAAAGTCAAGTCAACCTCTGAGGCAGGAGAATTTCCCTGTCAAAACCACCTCTTAAGTTGACCAAAGGAATACACACATAGAAGAGTGAAGTGCTGCAGACCTACATCGCCAAATACTACAAGCAACTAAAATCCTCATTCTATCCGAAGACCATTCCTCATAAGGTAGTTTTTTTCCACAAATCACATTCACATGTGGAACTATAGCCTTTATAACTCTTGCCAAAGGACTGGCAAGTATCTTCCAACATCCAATAAATTTCCAAAAAGCTTTATATACAGCATTTCCACATACCTTGTCCAGTTTGACACCTTCGACCACTTTCAAAAGAGAAAAGATTTGAGTCATAGCCATAGCGACGGAGACAGAGGTAGTGCCATTTTACAGAGTCCCTTTTACGGGTGTACAAAATTAGTTCTGTATCTGTAAGTTCCATTATGCCAGAACCCAGTTCATTACCATCATCATCCACGTTAATAACCTAAAAAAAAGAATTAAAAAGCATTACATAATTACTCTTTTGAGAAACAATACCACTTCTACTAATCTTAATGCTTGACTGATGGACTCCTTCTGTGCTGCCATACTACTTACAATCCTTGAAGAGAATGTTTAAAAAGAAGGAAAAAAGAATGAACTAGGGTTTTTGCTACCCTAACCCAGAATTTAAAATATTTAAATAATACTTATTTAAAAGCAATACAAATGAGACTGCCTACCATTATTGTAAAATCTAATGAGAAATTTAAAGTAGAAGAGATTTGTAAGTTAAATATTTTTTTTA
Organism: Lichenostomus cassidix; assembly: GCF_008360975.1. Lineage (NCBI taxonomy): Eukaryota > Metazoa > Chordata > Aves > Passeriformes > Meliphagidae > Lichenostomus > Lichenostomus cassidix. The sequence goes on along the minus strand of NC_139480.1, from coordinate 33,971,762 downwards.
AACTGGCTTTATGTACATATTCTAGTATTTCCACACGGATAAGGCATACCTCAGATAATGGAATCTTTCAGAGCCCCATTCTAAAAAAAAAAAATATTTGCTTTGTCATATAACCCCACTTACATTTGGGAAAAGGAATGAGAAAGAGTAAGTGGCTCCAAGATAAAGCTTCCTTCACATACATTTATAGCCTTCACTGTGCTAAATCCCCTGACAGTTTTAGATATTTTGCTGCCTTTTTAGAGGCAACAAAAATTCAAATGCCTCATAGTTATCTTGTGTGAAAAGATGTGTATAAAGCTAATCTCTTATTCTTTCTGCTTTTAAGCCCACTTTTGAGGTCATCTGCATCTTTTATAGAATTTGGACAACATGTATTTCCCCCGTTTTACCTCACAATGATGCTTTTAGTGGGATTCTTTCTTAATCAATAAGAAATCAAAAAAAATTCCCTATGGAACTGATTTTAGTCCTTAGAGAAACATTTTCAACCTGAAATCTAGTCAATTTAAAAGAATTAGGAATAGTTTCATCTGCCTCTGAGGTTTATGCCCATTTTCCTCATTTTGCAAATTACAGTCTTTCATCTCCCCCCCACCCACTGCTAAATCAGTGACCCACAGAAACAATAGAGAAATTCTACAAGGAGAAAAATAGGAACTAGTTACACAAAGTGATGTCAAATGCATAAAGAGCAAGGAAACAGAAAAATATTTTATCCTTGAGCTTTCTTAACTGATAATATTAAACATTTCCAGAAATTCCCATGGCTTTAAAGCTCATTTTATTGTTGCCCTAAGGCAACACATGAATCGTTTTTCACTGGGGAAGCATTACATTCCATTGTCAACTCACAGAGACAGTCTGGAGCACAGAAGCAAATCAGACTTGTGTGACTATGCAAAGGTATGTTTATTTAAAGTCACTGACTTCAGCAGCTTCATGCTTAGCATGTTAAGCACATGAACAAGTGTTCATAAGCTTATAAATTCCAAAGATATATGGGACAAAAGGACATTTAGAAATAAAATTTCTTCTGTCCTTCAAGTAAAAGGACAAAGGTTCTCAAAATGCTATAATCAGTAGTGACCTTCAAGTAAAATCAGCAGTCCTAAAATTTTCTTTTGCTGACCCCACATCCAGGTTCATACTCACACTTCTCCAAAAGCTATTTATTCCCTTATGCTAATGACTCCTTCCCTAACTTCTGTAACCTTCTGGAGGCAACATTACTTGGGCTCTACCAACTGAAATGGAGATGGATCAAAATCACAGGGCTTCTTCTCCTTCCTGAAGATCAAAACTGTCCTAAAAAGCCTACCCTGTCTAGGGAATTCCTGTCACCACTGATAAGAGAGGGTTTCTCAAAGGAGCAAGAGAAACCTGTAGCCACAGGGACCTGCAACTCTGCAACATTTCAACTGCTCAGAAATTTACACTCTATTTTATTTTTTTTAGATCACAAGCCTAGTCTGCAAGAAAGTAACAAAATAATTCACAGCACACCACACCAGTTACATACCTTAAACTTGTTTCGGTGGTTATCTGGGACAGTTTCTTTATCTGGACAGCTACAACAGCTACCCATGACTTCTTTAGAAGACCATCTGATCTCTAAAAGGAAAAAAAAAAACCCCAACCAACAAAAGGATCATTTAGTTGAAGTAAAAATAAAGCAACATCAACAAAACAATCCAATGCAAATTATTCTCTGACATACAATTCTTCATGATGAATCTTGCAGCCATAAATAATCTTAAAAATCAACACAGATACTACAAATATAATAGCTGATTTAGATTTGATAGTAAAGAGTGGCAACACTGAGCTGTTAAAGTCCTACCAGTAATTCAACTTGAGGTTACTACCAAATAAACTCATTTGATTTATCACTTTAATTCCCATGGTAGCAGCTGAGGGAAGACAAAACCCAACCACTCAGTGAGTGAGATTTTCATCTCCTAAACCAGGCTTTACCCAAGGCTGCTATCTGGATTCCAGTTCCATGTAAATGAGCACTCCCTGGCTCAGGAGCACAGCACTAGTGATGCCCCTTGTGAGAAAAGTTCTCTCACTATTTAAATTTTTAAAGCATTTATTCGCTCATTTACGTAGTACAAACAATGATAAGACTCTTAGAATGGCTGTCTGCCTTTACACAAAGCAGAGCACACCGTGGAGCACAGAGCACATAACCTGCAGGCAGACAGCCTCGAGGCCTGTGTCACTACACTTTATTCCCCACAAAACCCTGCCCTGTCACCTGCCCTAAGGCCTCCCCAAGGTCCGAGGTGACAGGCTGGACATTGTGTCAGTCCCTTCAACTGGCTTGTTGCTTGCTTCCAGTTGTCTGGGATCTTGCCATAGGGTCGGTCTTTACCCCATGATCTCCTTGCATTTATCCCTTTATGCAAAAATCCCACTCAAATGCCTCCTAAGATACTTCCCCAGTGTTCTAGAACATTCTAATCCTCCCTATCATTGAAGTATATTATGAATCTAAGATATAACAATCATTAACTTACAATACAGGTATTAATTTGACACAATATCAACTGCCCAAAAATACAACCATTTGCAACAAACTCATTATCCTTCAACAAATTAACAATATCAACAACAACCATTAGAACCACCCTTTGATCATAACCCCTCCCACTAGATAATTATCATCTGCAAAAGCAATCTCCAACAGCCTGTTTTTAACACCCCCTAGAAGCCCCGGGCCGCAGGAAGTTACAAGACCCAGGCAACAAACAGAGCTCACATGGCAATCCTGAAATGCTGCCCTGGCTTTGGCAGCTCCAGAGTGGAGGCATTCCAGGCAGCCACGCAGTGAGGTTCTGTGCTTCCAATCTGAACACTCACCATATAGCAGTGTACATCAAACTACGTAATCAAAGTCAAGGGAAGGAAAAATCCCACATTCAACACAAATATTTTAAAACTTGGGCTTTTTCTATTTCTATTAAGTTCCATTTGGATTGTGTTACACATTCGCTATTAAACAGTAAAATACTCAAGTAACACCTAACAGCATGGCTAAAGTAACGAAACCAAAAATAAATATTTCATATTTTTTTATATTTTCATTTAAAGATTTTTATGTGTATGGCAAAACTTTCACAAAACAGTATGATAAAATGTTCACAGAATGAAGTCTCACAACTTTTGCTGCTTCACCTTCGAGCGCTATGCAGAGGGGGTTGTCTCATATTTCTTAAATACCAGAAAGTCTGACAAAAGACAATGTAACCCATTTACAACATCTTTATATTAGAAAATAACTAAAATTTCTACTACATGAATGAAAAATGAGGCAAAATCCTGGAAGAGAGCTACTAAATCAACAAGAGACATGACATTAGAAATCAAGAAGAAAGAAGACAGAATTGGTTGATAAATTTTCCTGACTAGAGGGGGAAAAAATCCAACGTCATCTTAAGAAAACCATGACTTGTTTTCTAGACAGGCATTTGTATTAGCATGCAGTGTTAGTATCCATGCAGCACTTTAGTTTGCTAAGGAATAAGGTGCAATGAATACAATGAAGAGCAGCTAATTCTTCTACTCCTTTTGATCAGAAAAGCCACCCAAAAGAGGTACTTCTACACTACAGACTGTATAAATCTGCCACCAAGAATCCCCTGCAGAGGTAACAACACTGCTCCAATTAATACAGTCATAAACAGGCAGAATACCAGACACCTAATCAAGATCATGGATTCTTTAATGTAATTTCTGGCCATAACATGACAACATGTTGACAAATGACAAAAGTTTTTTTCCCCAACTCAGGATGAAGCTGGGAGGGCTGCTTGTTTGCTTCTATGGCTGAAGAGAAGCTATGCTACACACAACAATTTTAGTTTTCTTTTTTTTTCTTTTTTTTTTTTGCATAGTGAAGTTTTGAATGTTATTAATCAGTCCAATCACCCTCTCAATTACAGACCCCTTTTAACAGTCTTCCTACATACATGCCATTGCTATTTTGTTGTTATTAGTAATGGTATTTCCTCTTCCTCTTCTATTTAGAAAGGGAGATAGAGATAACACCACCTTTTCTTGGTTTCCTGCCCTGGCACCCCATAGTGCCTCACTACAGTAGCATTCAGATGTTGTTCTTGTCAGCCTACTGCCACTGCCCTATTTACTGTGAGGATGTCACCCTGCTATGAAGAGCAACAGGTGACAACAGCCTCAATGCAGATTAGCAGTGAATACTCTGGTCCATACAATGTAGTTGCATATGCCTCTAGCAGCCTTCAGGCACAAATGCATTGACTTAAAGCCCAGACTTAGATCTAATCAAATGTTTTAACATAGTGCAAACAGAACTACATAGCAGCACGCTGTTTCTATGCATTCAGCATGAAATAACTGACCAAGTCTGTTGGAGACAGATGCCTGCAAACTTTAAAAAAAAACCCAGAACTTAAATGCAAAGCAGTTTTGGGGGGAGGGAGGGAAATCACGAGTGTTGCAAGAAGAAAGCTGTAGGATGTGAAGATGGTAGAAGTACAGCCTCTGCATCTCCGGAACAACAAACAAAGGGTATGCAATCAGTAATCATACAAGCTTGTTATTTTATCTCAAGTATGTTCAAATATTAATATTTCAGAAAACCAAGACCTGCAATGCTGCTTCAAAGGAGGGATGTGAACCAAGGCTATGAGTAAGAAATTGTACAGCTAAGGAACTGGCAGAATTGAAAATCACTCACCTAGATTTGGCCATTAATATTCCCAGCCTCTGCTGCAGCATCAGGGCTTCTGTCATACTCAAAGTGTCATGCTGTCTTGTCACAGAACTAATCATTGGACCTAGAACGAGAAGGGTAAATAAAAATTACATTTTTTTTTTGTTTTAAGATGCCAGTTAGTAAACTAACAAAAATACATGATTTTGTTTATAAATACACTTTGAGTATTATGTCAAGCAAAGTCTTCATGATGTTTTAGATAAGACTGATCTCTGAATTGTCCTGGCATTTCAGTGCCTTGGAAGAAAATAATCTGGCATTCCTTTCTGCAGTGTAACCTGTCACACTGAGGACTCCATTCATTCTCCACTCACTGCATACCCAATTCTGTGTGGAAATGACAAATGTGGAGCTCCCGTTATCCTCAGTGCATACCGAACCAAACCACAGCAGACAAACAGAAGAACACACACAACTTACTCCATTTAACTCCTTCTTGTTTATCCTACTAGACATACACAAATGCTGACTTTATGGCTAACACATCATCCTTTCTCTGCTTCCCTCATGATTCTTGGTCCATGACATTAACCATAAATTGCTTTCTTTTACTTCCCCACCCCCTGGATTATTCTCACACTAGCCATCCACTCACATTTAACACTGAAAACTAACTGCTGCTTCCATCACACTAACAGCTGGCAGTCTCTGTTCTCTATTTGTAAAATTGCCAAACAAGCACTTAATGTTTCCTTTGATGCTGTTTATTAAACTCAATAGAAGGGCTAATTTCTCAGAAAAATACTTTATTATTAGTCTTCCTTATCTGTCTTTCAGGGTGTCTATGCAAACTTCTTAGAGACCACTGCAGCTTTTCTTACAATTTTTTTGCTGCAGTTCTTTGTATTCATCAACTGCTCCATGTATTGTCCCTGGAAAATAATCTTGGGAATCCAAAGCACTCTGATTTTTTGCATAATATCAAGAGTAACGTAGTCCCAATTTCATCCCAGGTCCTAGGCATCATTATACAAGTTGAAGAACCCTCTTACTTGTAAAGGGATCGTGCAAGAGAACACCAGACATTCAACACTGGCAAAAATAACACACCTAGCAAACGAGCTCTATCTGTTAGGAAAGATTAGTCACATAGTCATGCAGTTCAATGGAAACTCTAGCTGGACAGCTACCACAAAGCAAATGAAACATAACTGTTTGGAAAGAACTAAAAGCGCCAAACCAAAAATACTATTCTATTGTATGAATCCGTAGTGCATCCACAGATGTAGCAATGTATGCCATCAGGCCTCCTCTGTCAAAAAAGGCAGGGTAAAACCAGAAATATGCTACTTAGATGGCTCAGCCTGAAAAAAGGGAGCAAACAGGGCAGAAAAATGAATATAAAATTATGGGTGACATAGAGAAGATGAATAAAGCACAACTGTTTTCCAAATGCAAGCATTGGGGAACAGCAGTTCACATTATTAAGGGGGGGATTCAAAGAAACAGACAAAAGTTATTTTTTATACATGGTACGTAATTAAACTCTGTGATTTGCAATGTCTTGTAGGAATGAGTTCCAGAAATTTAAAGATTCAGAAAGTAACTGGACAAATGCAAGCTCCATGAAGAGCTTTTTAACTCAAGGATGTCACATCTGGCTCAAAAACTCTCTAAGGTACAGATACTTAGAAGGGTCTTAAGGAATGATCATAAAATGTTCCTTCTTACTATTCCCTTACCTATATATTTACTACTGGCTGTCAGAATTTACTGTCAGAAACAGGATACTGGACAAACTGATACTTCAAGTGTGATCCAATAAAGCCATTCTAGTTAACATATACTGATGACAACTCAGCATAAATTTGTGATTGTTCTGCCATAAGACATTAAAGAAAGAAGTAATTAACAACTTATACTTAACTTAAAATGAAACCCTCGATTTCACAAAGGTACCAAAAGGTAAACTTACTGAACCGCTTGTTAAGATACGTACTTCTGCATACAGCTGTGTGCAGGACCTATCCCTCTGCAACAAGCACAGGCTTTGGCTATGTGATGGCGGTAGCCAATCTAGCTGGTATTATTGAACTGTGATTTTGGTCAGATTAGATTTTTGCTGGCTTAGTGTACCAAACTAGCTAGCAGAGTGTCCAAGTGCCAGAACCAGCTGGGGACAGAATCACAGCCTTAGTAACTTGTACCCAGTTTTCAGGAAAATTAGCCATTTCACTTACTACTGGGATTGAAGTTTACCAAATTCCCTGATAAAATTTTCAGAACAGGAGAATGGAAAGAGGGAGCAGAAAACCTGACCCACCAAGTCTGGTCAAATCTTAGGAGGTAGTCATTAGAAAAATAATTAAAATAAAAATGTTCACAGGCAAGCTATCCTAATGCAGGTATGTTTACACTGGTTCTTACCTTGATATTTTTCTAGCAAAGCTTTAAAGCTTTCACATGGTTTGGCTACCTAAATCAGACTTGCCTATTTCAGTTACCTGAGAATGATTCTTAAACAATCTAAACAATTTTATAATGGATTAAAGAAAGCACAAAAACACACAGCACTTAACTTCTTTTTAATATAAAGCAGTAAGAAAATACTGCAAACAGTTGTTTCCAATTACAAGTTGGCTATTTACTCAGTTTGGGATTTTCTTAAATTTTCCCAGATTGCAAAATATTTACCCAAACTTAAACACACAAGAAGCAGACATTTCCACAGTCACAACCCTAAGTTATGTCTACAATGTCAAATTTAGGAGCTGTAATTTCACATTCACAAAGCATCAGTGGTGGCTGGGTGCAGTCATGCAAGGAGGAGGAAGGGGATAGAGAGTATTTTCTGCTTCTCCCTAACACATTCATTACTGCATTGCAAGGTAAAATTCCTAGGCAAGACAAACCAGGACCAGCACTCATCTAAACCATGTCAATGGGAATGAAAGGTCAAACTGCCATAACTTCACCAAGATTTATTACTTGGCTTTGTAAGTAAAACGTGCCTCTTTCCCTCACAGACTAAGAAGGGCCAACAAGTTATGGTAGTCTCTCAGAAGTCAAGGAACACAAGGCATTGGTGTAAACAAGAGTAGATACTTTAAAAAGAATGACAGTCAAAAGCTTGTAGAAATTCTAACATTTGCAATTCTGAAGTCTCCCCGAATTTGAACAAGGTGTGCGCTCCTTTGTGTAAGAAAGGCCACATGGACACACTGCTATTGTACTCTTCACTTTGCTCCATTACAGTCAGCTCATAGCTGCAAAGCTGATCTAAATGCTGGTTTTAACTTAGTTCTGCATACTCTGGTTGCAGAACTGAACATTACCTTTGGGAGATATTTTCTGTACACATAAATTCCTCTCACAAACCTCCTAAAAATCAGGGAAGGAAAAAAACCCAAATAATAACACACCTCAGAAGGGGTAGGGAGAAGTTCACACACAAATTGAAAATACTTGAAGAAAACACAGCCAAATTCCTACAGATATATTATAACTGATTTTCTCAGCTCAGTTTTTTATCACTTGATGTCAATGTTCTTCTACAGCAGGGGATAATTTTACCTGGAGACTGTTACCTCAGAGATTAAATAGACAATGAGAGTATCAATCTTAACATTCCAGGTTATATATAGCAAATTTCTAAGTAACTCATTACACCCTCTGTTCATTAACCAGAGTTGTCACTACAGCCAAGCAGCTTTAATCTTTGCACACGAAACAAACTTGGTATGAAAGTGTGAGACAGCAGACAAATAAGAGAAACCAATTTACCATGTAAGAAAAAAGACTCTGTGTAAGATAATGATTGTCTTATTGTTATGTTATTCATTTTAGAATATATGTGAAGGAGGCTGAAAAATACTGCAGTCAGTCCTTTGAATTTTGCTGGTAGCCAAATACAGCCCATTTCACAACTGGCTAATACAACGGATTAAATGGATAACCTCTGTATCTCATGTGGTATATCCTGAGTCTTTAGAGTCGTGATGTAATCCATGCTGGCAAATTCTGTATGATTTAAGAATCCTGGTATCCTACTTAGGACCTAAAATAACCCATACTTTGACCTTCTGTTTATTTTGGCTAGCATATCTTCACTGCCGTGAAGCCAAGTTTTTCAATTGGAAAACAAAACTAACATTTCTGGTACAGGGGACTCCCACATACCAGACCTCACATGCACATAAGAGATGTAGCACCAAAATAAAGCATTTGCCCTGAACTAGCAATTATTGAGTGCGGCCTTAAAATCCAAGAGCCTTATTTCCCCAATGGTCACAAAAAAGACTTCTTCACTTTATAATTACCCAAAGGGGGAAAAAAAAATCTGTACATCAGCAAAGACTAACTTTAATGTTTGGAGACAGAACAGACAAAAGAGGCGCCACAGCTGGAATGTTCTCCCATTTAAACACAGGGGTTTAATGGGGTATGAGTGTTCAGAGCAGGGAGAAACCCATGAGAAATACAGCAAAAGCAGCACAAAATGTTCTCCTTGCCTGCCCACGCCTGCTACCATCCTTCAAATCTACTCATCTGCTTTCAGGTGTCCTGGAAGGCTCTTGCCTTGCACAGTTTGACAAACAACAAAGTAACAACAATTCACACCCAAGAAGCAAATGCATTTTGGGAAGAAGACACTTTAATAGTAAAGCAAACTGAACTAAGGTCAGACATAGTCCTTGCCCTCAATCCACTTGGCAACGATTACTAAAAAAATTAATATTGAAGGTGCTTAAGTACCTTAGAAAAAAGCAGTAAAGAAAAAAGCAGATGAAAAAAGCGGTACCAACAAACCATAACAGAGTTAAAAACTACAATGAAGGAGATCCAAGAAGAAACTAAACATGCTGAGAAACAGTTTGATGCCGCTGGCTGCAATTATGGAAAACTATGAATGGTTGAGGTGAAGTTGCAGAATCTAGTTTATAACTCTGCTTATGCTAACAGGTGGAGTTTTCCCTCAAGATTTTTATTAAATGAGCCTGTTGTGAGACTTATGATTAAAACACGGTAATAAATGTACACTCCTTTTCTCTCTTTAGCCTTTTCCAAAGGAAAAAAACAAAAACAAAACAACAAAACTGACAAAACCCAAGCTAAACTGTAAAAGCTTTCTGGCTCCAATGAAAACAAAATTATTGCAACCACACAGCAGCTTGAGCACACCAGCTTGCCGTTGGAGTGCAGTGCCCTCTTTGAACATGCCTTAAGGAGGCTGATGCAGGATCGCACCAGAACTCGCCCTCTCAGCAGCATTCCTTTCCTAGCACCTTCTGCTGCTGCCAACTGCCTGCTCCTCAAACTGACAAGAGGCTTTTTTTCCCCTTACTCCTGCTTTTTAACACTCAGATAACCTCACAACTCGACCAGTTTTCCTGTATACGTTTCTGTATATTTGGATTCAAAATGAACAGAAACTTTTTATTTTATCTGCTTTACTGCCATGTGAAAATAGCCAATACCATTTAATAAAACTAAAATGAAATAAACATAAGGAAAACAAACTTGGAGCCTTGTTGTTTGTTTAAATTCAGAATGAGCCATTGATCTTGAAGAGTCATTATGCAAAAATTTCAAATAGTATGCTACTATTAATTCTCTCTAGTTCTCCCAAAAAGTGATCATTTCAGCAAAACGCTCAGATTTAGGTAAGATCGTTAAACATTTGGAGGGACACTGTTCAACAGTAATTCTTAAAAAAAACATGCTCATTCTGACAGAAAAGCTCTTCTATTCACCACAATTACAGAAGAAGTGAAGATTAAAGACCAGGTCAAACAGCTGAGCTAAGATGAGCAGAGAGAGAACAGCAGGCAGCAGTGTTGTGCCCACACTAAATGCTTCATGACATTTAAGACCAATTTATGTGGCACCAATCCTACACCTCTTGACTTTGCTCTAGCAGGACATTCTAAGAACTGTGTTCCCTTATCCTGAGTGTGGTACCACCATACTTTGGTCTATCCCAATGCAATGTAAAGCGTAAACACGCACTCACACATATACACAGATCTAGAGCACTCACACACATACACAGACCTAGAGCATGAAACAGAGTTCCAAATTTTCTCCTCAGTGCATTTTGAAAACTCCAGGTCTTTAATGAACATGAATCTTGAACAAGAGCACAAAAGCTGTTTGCTCCACCATCCCCATTAATCCTTCTGAGGATGTGGGACATCATTGCTTGTTCTACTCTTTAATTGCCCTCCAAAAAATGATCCTCTTACTCTAAACTTCCAGAGAAACAACACTTATGTTTTACTTGGTATAATTTTTAAAACAACTTACACACATGCAAGTGTTTTTCAATTTCTTAATAAAACAATTTCTCCAGATCCACACCACCATATTGTTTTCTGTGAATGTCTGCCAGATCAACTGCATCCTTTTAAAAGAAACAATCAGAACATCAAACTCCAAACCATGACATTAGGTTAAACAAGCAAGCATTAGTAAATTATTTTATTCTTGGAAATTCTGAATCTCTTTTAAAATGTCCTCTAAGGAATAGCATATACTGAAAGCACCATTTTTACACACCAATAACCTTGCAGAAATGGGACTGAAGTTTTAAGAGCTGTGCTATGGAAATGCTTTTTGGATACAGGATCAAGGAGTAAGGCAAAGAGATGTGAAAATAAAGTGGAAGGCTACAATAACTATGCCAAGTAATGGGGCAAAGCAAGAAGGGAGAATCTAGCTTAATTCTTGAAAAGGAAGCCTGACTTGAAATTGTTTAAATAGTGAGTCAGTTCTTCAATATTTAACCACAAATGCCTCCTAAAACTTGAGGCCTGCAGCTCTTGCCAAGTTTTCAAAGCCAGTAAAATGCCAAGTCTTGTAATTAAGTAAATGGCATTAAGTTTATATTTTGTAATATTTTCATCTTTGAAACATTGTTCATTCAAACATTGGTTAAGGCTAAGTTCTGCTTTTATGTTTTTGACATGTTTTACACACAATCTTCTAATACATTAACAGAAACAACTCTGGAAAGCCTACAAGGTTTTTCTTACTGATATGTTAACCAGATTCAGTAAGAAGTTATCAAAACTGAGAGCATGCCACTGTGTTTTATAAAAATAAATAAATAAACACAGTATGTATATCATTTCAGTATGTACCCCCTGTATGTATCCTTCTTCATCTATCCATTGGTTCCGCTATCAGCAAGTTCTTAGCACTTGGATACAAAGAGTCTAGCCGTACCTGAACATCAAACTTTAATATGTGGTTTTTATTTCTTGGAAAACTGACAACCACATCCTCCCAAGATCTCATTAAATCTGTGTTAAGAAATAGCTTGCCTTCTGTATTTACCATTTTTCCATTTTCTGCACAGAACTCCTTCCATCACTTTTGAAAGGCTCACGGTTTTCTTAGTTCTGTTTACATATCCCCTCGTGCTTCTTGTACGTTTTGTTCTTTCCATTTTAAGGAGAAACGCTTAATAATCATTCAAACCTAGCTACCCTGTGTCCCCGATTCATTACATAAAACAGAAAGATTAACAAAAGCTAGTTACACCCCTAAATAAAAACTATGTAGATTGGTCACTGAAGTAAAATCCACAATCTTAAGAGTATCCTTTGTCACCACTAAACTGCCAAAAAGCAGGCTTAGGTTAAATTTATTTTCTTTGTATTCACAATGAAGAAGAGCACAAAAACATTTATTTAATGTGGGTGATTTGCTAAATCATGGTAACCTGACTGCGTAGATGTTTGTTTGTGCTTTGGGCTACACCAACTCATTAAAATTCTGATTATTAGGTTGTGCACAGCAGATTTAAGTAAAACCCAATTATAACCATACTTCTGCATTCAAGCAACTACTTTTTTCTTTTCATTGCTGAATCTCTTACAATCAATTTTACATAATTAAACAACAACATCTTCTTTAGATTTGAGTACTTCTTTGTTAGTGATTTACCACCCTCCACATTAGTCTGGTTGATCCATGCCCTAAAAATTACTTTCCTATTTGAGATGGACGCTAGTAAAAACTAGTTTGATCTGCCTGTACAATGGAAAGCAAAGTTTCTTTAAGGAAAAAAATCTTTATTCAAAGTCCTTTACAATTAACACACTTAAAAGGTCCACTTCGTTATATTACATTTCCATGTTTTTAAAAAGTTCCATTTAGGGTCTTATAAAATGTGCCCTTCTTGATCACTGCTGAAACACTACAGAAATGTCTGTAGCAGCCTCGTTCTCTCAATACAGAGCCCTACAAAACTTTATTCTGTTGTGGATGATTTACACATCAGAAAAGTTCTGTTCAATGTTAACATCAGGCACCATTTTCTTTTAGCAAAGAATAAACACACCTTTTTATAGAATCCATATTGTCTGCTTTGTATAACTCTCCTTTTAGTATTTCAAAGAGCAATAAAAGTAATATTAGGAGAATATATGTCAATGGAAATATGGATGTCAGTGCATGCATATGTGTGTCAGTATCTACACACCAGAACAAGGATCAGAAAAAAGATTAAAGCTTAGCTTGCCCTGATAAGGAAGAGCATCACTCCCACTGAGTGCTCCCAGCTGTAAGACCTGATCAGTACACTCAGCAGCAAAGAGCCTGCAGCCTAACACAAGGACAGCACTGAGGCTGCATCTTACTATGTATATTGCTCCTTTGCCTGTTAGCACATCCTCAAAACAGACTATTGACACATTAAAGACATATGAAAAAAATGAATAAAACAGAAAATTAACAAATGCCCCTTCTATGATTCATACAAGCTGAAGATTGAGAAAAGCATATCACAACATGTCATGATGGTTAAAACACATAAAAGATCATGCAAAAATCATTTTGACATTACCAATCAATAAGGATCCCAGAGACAGCATTCAGATTTTACAGCTTTTTTCTTGTCCTGTGTCACTCACAAGGGATCCTGGCTAAACCACTTGGGCATAAGTCTGGCTGCCTGGTGAGCAAGTGGACACAAGAAAGCAAGCAAACGAAATCTGTCAGAGATTTACCTGAGGTAACCTGAACATCAGAGAAACAGGTAACCTGAACATCAGAGAAACAAATATCACCTTGCCCTACCAGAGGATCTTGCACTGAATTTTGTTATTCCATTCTTCCTAAAAAGATAAAAATAAAATTAAATCTTTGATTCATACTGTAAAGTAACTATCATAGAACCACTGGTTTCATTACTAAGTTGGCCTAAGTAACCAACCATTTGCTCTCTTACTTTTCAACATAATGAATTTACAACATAAGAATGAACATATGGCTTGCAAACCCAGCCACTATTTAGAATTCCTCAATACCATCATTTGTGGACCTCATTACTTGCTACTATTTACATAATTAATTTTTTTTTCCCTGGGTGACCTTTTTGAATCTCTATTACCAACTCTATTTCCTGGAAGAGTATGGCGTAGGATAACAGGATTTGAGATGGCGGGAAAAGGGAAAAACAAATTCTGACTTTCTTCTTTTTGTAAAATTTAACTCTTCTCAAGACATTACTGAAGCTTATTTTTCAGGCACTTTACTGTCCCAAATTTTTAGCTTGAAAGACTGTTTGTACAGTGAAGATGCCCATTTTGAAGAAAGGAAGTTCACAATAAAGTGAACCTTTCCTCACCAGAGAGAAAACAGAAAAATATATACACATTAGAAGTATATATACACTTCTGTTTAAACAAATCCTTCCATAAAATTCCTTCTATTAACAAGTCTGAATAGGTATCATTTAGAAAATAATTTCTGTGCAAGGTTTTTAGGATTAAACTGATGACTTTGTGTGTTACATGACATTTAGAAGCACTGGTACATTCAACTACACAGAAAATATCCACTTTCTTCTACTGAAATTATCTCCTATTACCACAAAAGTGGCAGATATTAAGGGATAAAAAATAACCTTTCAGGATTTTCATTTTCATGACACATTTTTTAATCAACAACCATGATGCTTGAATGTGTGCACTACATGCTCTCCACACAGCAGTCATATCCAAGATTTGGATTCCTCAGACCTATGAAGACTGAATAAGCAAGAGTGACAACTCAGTTTAAAAAAAATGTCCTAAGTGAAAGGCCTAAAGAAGCGCCCTGAACTTTCCTGGTGCAGGCACAGTAGCCTTAAGTTTCAGCCTCAGACAAACCTCACACACCTCCTCTTCTCCCTGGCTATGGGGAATTCCAGGCACTGCAGACTATCAAATACCACCTGAAATGCTGTAGCCCTCAAAGTCTCCATACAGATGTTTTGTTTCTCTATAGCTGCATTCAGTGGTAATATCTACATATGAGCTCATGCTGGATACATGTTTCTGCATTATTTTGTGACTCAATCTTTTATGCTGCCAACTTCTGTAACTTCTAAATTAAAAAGAGGTTGATGTAGTTTAAAATACCACACAAACTCCAAACATTTTTGCATATGGAAAACAAGCTGATTTGATTTATCGCTAGCATGAATAAGCTTGTCCTTGCTCATCCATTTTGTTAGCATCTGATGGCTATACTGAATGCCCATTTACTCTCATAAAGAATTAATTCTAGAAACTGATAGTGATGCCAAAACTTTACTACCATTACAAACCATGAATACATCAAAGCAGCACCCATAGCACTCTTTGAAAATGGTATCAAATCCACAACAGGGTCCTGTCTTTATTTGGGACTAAAGTCTCCAAAATTTACCCTCCACAGTAACTGATGAACTTCCACAGTGGAAAACATACACACTGAAGCCAGGGGGAATAGCATGTGTAGAGTACTCTACATTAATTCTTCATATTTGTATGATCCTCTCTTTCACAAATAACTACTCAACAGATCACACTCTCATTACTCTGTGCCTGCTGTGCCGTTTAATGGATAGTGAAGTAGTATCATTTGGCAGAGCACATTAGCTTATAATGTCCAAACAGTAGCTCTCCTTTTAAAATCTTTATTATTAAACTTCATAAAAGCCTTGCAAACAAGAAACCAAAACAAATGGAGTACTGATGCTCTGAAAACCCTGCATGTGAGTTGCCAATTCTGAAATATTATTGGCTAAAGCAGATAAGTTGTCTCCTTTATGAAGAGTCCCTAGTCATGAGTCAGCCACCATCTCCTAAAGCAGCAATTGTCAAGCTGAAGCCCACAAGCTCAAGGTTCATTTCATCTTCCCATCCCTCCTACTCTCCCCTGCTGTTCAAGCAGCTCTTTGCAGGAGGCAATGGAGAATTCCAAGGGGATAAACTGACTTATGTTCCTCCTCCAGCTAATAAATCTCTACCTAAATGTATGTAAAATACCATTTATTGCTATTGAGAAATAAAATACAAGCAAAAAATAATGATAAAACCCCATACCCACCTGAATTTCAGCTATCTCAGGTTTTCCTTTCTAGAAATGTTTTTACAGTTACCCATCACTTCCAAACATCAGCAGATCGCTCATAAATCATAAGTGTTCCGGGTTAAAAATAATCATTATTTTCTTTGCTCAGCTATTTTTTAACCTGGACCAGCTTCCTGATCAGGTTCACCACATGAACACTCAAACACAAGTAAGGCACAGGCACTGTTTACACTGAAAGCACCACAAAGAGAAACGCTCTTTGAAACCATGCCTACAGATACATCTTTGTCGTTACTCTATTCCGTGTTCCAGTTAAGCAATCAGTCACATCTTACTGTCAATGAAAAGTCACAGAAAACCTGAAAGAAAGGACAGAACAAAGAAGAATTCAGATTTAGGCAGGTTCTTTTTAACAGAATAATTAGAAGAAAGTTACGATTCTGACCCATCCATGGGACTTGGAGCTTAATT
Organism: Lichenostomus cassidix; assembly: GCF_008360975.1. NCBI lineage: Eukaryota > Metazoa > Chordata > Aves > Passeriformes > Meliphagidae > Lichenostomus > Lichenostomus cassidix. Next base: position 33,955,243 of record NC_139480.1, on the reverse strand, counting down.
TTAAAGCTGTTACAACAAGCAAAAGGGATACCACTCCAATACAACAATTTTCTAGAAGAGGATAGATAAGTTTAGTTATGTAGTTCAATCAGCCAATTTGCTGCTTCAGAGTATTAGAAGTCTGCCCAAAAAGGACACAAAACCTAGTCCTTCACAGATGCTAAAAGTACAGCCCTTTGTGGGTAAAAACTCTGCAGTCTCTAGAAAACCAGTACCACTTGTTTAAAAACATGAAATGTAATATGATTTGGCACAAATCCCACTTAAATAACAAGCCCATAAAGCTTGCTGGCACTTACTTAGAAAAGAGTGGAAAGAAAACAAAAATCTACTCTAATTCACTCAATTCTAAGAACTAGATTTGTATTTTAAATTTAGTATTTATACATTACTCAACATCTTAAACTAGACTTCAACTACAGAGGAATGCAAGTTAAAAACCAAACCCAACAGATAATTGACTTACTAAGGCCCTTCTATATTTACTCTCCAGGTGAAACCTCAAAGCAGTAACATATATAAAGTACTGATTCCCCTTGTTATTTTTCTCTGCTCCAGCTTATTAGCATTTCTGCAGTGAACTATATATTTTATCAGCTTTTTTTGAAATAAGAGGAATTGCTTATTACCATTGTTAATATTCAAACCCCTGTAAAGTACTTACAGGATCTTCTCACTCTCCACAACACATTTCAACTACTTAGGGAAGTCCAAGTAACGACCTACAAAAATCTAAACCAGCTACCTGAACTACCACTGTCCACTGAGAGGACTGTCTTTTACTAGTTATCATAACAAAATACAGTAATTTAAAAATAATTTCTGCTGAACACCCTCCCACCTGAGATCCATGTATTTTATCGTGTGAAGAAATATGGTTATTTCTGAGGTGCTCTCTTGTGTATGAGAGACATGGGATATTACCAGATTTCTGAGCTGTTTTATACTAAGCAAGTTCTAGGATTTGAAGTTACAGTTAATAAATATTTACACACAAAAATTATTGGCTATATGGAAAAAAAGAAGTTTACATTTCAAGATGAGATAACTTGATAGAATGTTTGAGAATGAAAAAAGCCTTTAAAAACCATTAATTATGAAAATTACCAAATAATTAAACACAGAATAAATACATAGTAATTATTGTCTGCAATAAGATGACAAGAAAACTGGTGGAGCTTTGATGTCTTGAAGAGCTCCAAGATCAAGGTCAAAAAACTTTCTGGAATACATAATTAGGTAGAAAGTTAACTGCTTGTAATAAATGGGTGAGATGTAGTATCTTATCAGAACACAAAGGAGTCAAGATAGGTTCACCCATGCCAGTTTTAAGCAACTGAAAGAATAAACACTGGCATTAAAAGATCCAATCAAACAAAAGAAAAAATCCCTTTCTCCAGTATTTAGTGATTTTCAAATGCTAAATAGTGTCAGAATAAAAGTGTCAGAATAAAAACTACATTTGAACTTCATGCTGAAATACATTCCTGGCAAGAGCTACACTCTAGCATATCACCATGTTACATACTAGACTGACATAAATTACAGAAGTGATTACTGAGGATCTCAGAAAATTGAACCATGGAAATAACACCAATGAACACCAATACTTAGAAAGTATATGGATGTCTGGATAGAAAAATCACAGTGTTTGCTACGTAGCAAAGCTACCAAATCTGAAGTGTAAACTTTAATATTTCATTAACATAACTGGTACTTTGATCTAGTATCTTTTATAATGACTTTCACCTATTGACTAAAGGAGAAAAAGTCACTGCACTCTCTAAGAGGAGGTTTTCCAGAAGCACACAGTTCAGGTAACAATTTTATATGACAACTGATTCATAAAGCATGGTTAATGAACATAGTGTTTGTTCCTTTTCTGTCTACCTCAGTTACTTTTTGCTGTCGTTCCTATAGCATTTCATCTCCACATAGACCTCTGCTGGCAAATACCCTGAAAATAACAACTGACTCTTTCGTACCAACTTATTTATACCAAATGCACAAAAATTATCTGATCAATCTGCCCAAGTGGTCCAACACACTTGCAATTTTGGATATAGGCATATTTTGGAAACACACCGGCAAGTATACTCGACTGGTTAAAAAAACTTTGGTCATTATTGTATTGAAACATCCATTAATTACCTACTCCCAAAAATACACAGAATTATTCTGTGTATTCATTAGAGACAGTTAACAGTCTCTAATGTAAAAGTTCAATCTTTACCCAAGCTACACAATAAACTGGCAGAAGGATATGATCATTTGTACTCACTGGCATGGTGATACAGATGCAGAGTTCCTGAGCATGTAGTTTCTCTTTTCCAAAGCTTTACTACACACCAAAACCCCCATTTACCCAGCGTCACTGATTTTAAGCAGGACAGATTTTACATGTGGTCTGACCATACATAAATCCAGCAATTGCTCTACAAACTCTAAAATAGCTTGTTGGTCTTCACTTCATAAAAAGGAATAGCCTCTTTGAGCTTTCAATAAACCTTAACCCACCAATTGCCACCCTGTGCCTCCATCTCACCACTACTATTGCTGCCTGTGCTAGCTAGATAAATACTCCTACCTGTAAAAATCAACATGGATACCCAAAAAGTTGTACCAGATCTGTGAGAACTAACAGAAAGATTATCATTTCACATTAAGAGACAGCCCACTCAAACCACCACTAAAAACAACCAAGCTAATTAACAATAGCACAGCCATGTATATCATACTCCATGCATTTTCCCATAAAAATATATACACAATATAAACCCTTAATGGATGCCGTTAAAATTTAAATGTATTTCTTAAAATTCCCTTAAATGTATTTCTTAAATTCCCTTAAATGTATTTCTTAAAATATTGTCCAAGTCATTCCTTAAAAGCCACATCTTCAATTACCAGAAACTGATGTTTTCAAATTCAAAATACCGAAGTGGCCTGGCTTATTTAGACTATCCAGAAAAAGAGAGGAGCATGAATAGCAAAGCCAGATGTTGTTAATAATACCTAATTAACACCACAAGGTTCCTACTGATTCACTGCAACCCCAGAAACTTAGGGTTTCTGGTGTCCTTATGCAACAGGGACAGATAGGATGTTTCTGGGGGGAACAGAGAAAAGAAGTGAACAGCTGTGTCTAATAGCACCATTCACAGTCAGTAAAGCTGCAAGTTAACATTAAAAATTCAAGTTTCTTGTAGTAATCTTTCAATCATTCTGAATTTAAAAGTGAGGAGAAATCCAATTTTGCATTTTAATATATTCTGCACATCCAAGGACAACACTAATCTAGGCAGAATTTAGCCAAAAGTTCAGTTATTTCATAGGCAGCAACAAGTATTTAACCTGAAAAGGAAATACTAAGGTTAAAAGAAAATGGGTGCCTTTTCTACTCTTATAAGGTCATGTTAATAAGGGCCATGTTTTATGTCAAAGATTTGACCATTACAGCCAGACAGCTTTCAAAACAGTTGAAATTGTGAAAGTTCTTTTGACCTTATACTCAAGATTAAAGCTACACTTTTAAAATTTTTGAGTTTCTTTTAAATAGTCTCTTTCACAATTTAAAACAAACACATTACATAAAATGTGTCCCAGAAACCATATTTAAGTACAAATGATACACGAATGAATGGGAGGTAGGAAGAAGGATGTAAAAAAATCCCATATACAGAAGAAATTCAGTTGCATTCTACTCAACATAATTTTCATTATAAGAAGTACCTGTGTACTTTAACCACAGTGTTTGATTTTAGTTACATAAAGGAGTAATTCAGGATGACTGTACAACTTAAAAAAAAAAAAACCCAACCACCAGGCCAAAACAGGGAATATTGGTAATCAAAACAGTTGTGTAATGCTAACTAAAGATTAAATATTGGGCTACTCCATATATTTTTACAGTGCCAACCTCTGCTTGCTTGCCTGAAAAAAAAACCCAGAAGTAATTTCTTACTGCTGTTGTGAAATCACAGGGAATTCCAAATGACTCAATACTAATATTTACATACCTATGTCCTACTCCACTTGCTCTTCTTCATACGTTGACACTGAAGCCCAAAAATGGCAAAATAATTAGTTTTAAAATTTGAAATTTTCTCTACTGCAATTATGTCTATAGAACTGACATGATAACAGACAAGAGGTAACAAAAACCCATCTCTTTCAAAACCAAGCCTGTGTTTCTGAGATAATACAAAGTCAGTTTATAACAAGGATGTATTGTTTCCTCACATGCATAAAAAATAGTTGTATGTTTATCAAGTACTGTGAAGCTTTCCTTTGGTAAATTAAGAGTCATTGTGTGGTGGGATATTTTAAATTAACTGCTTTTCTTTTTCAGAATGCTATTTTGTGTTCGCCTTAGCTGATCTAAAGGTGACAGCAGCTAAAAGACATGATCTTTCCTGCTCTGGCCATGTTCCAATAAGCCAGACAAGCATCAATCTCAACTACTGCACTGGTTTTGCAGATCAAATGACCACACTATGACCAGTGCCAACAAAAGGAAGGCTGGACCACAATGCTTAAGGAGAAATCAGACCCTTCTTTTTTTGCAGCAAGTCACACTTCGATGATTTCAAATTCGTCGTGAAAATAAACCTTCAATATAATCTAAGATGATACTACAGGAATTTGCTAAAATAAATTAACCTGTGTACCTTTCTACGGAACCCCATAGAAAATCTAGGGAAAAGAATCCAGTCTGCAGCCTCTGAAAGTGCTTTCTTTTAACATACTTTATGCAAAGCTAAGTTCATATAAAGGTGAAGTTATGTGCAAAGTGTGAATCTGTTTAAAAGGAGGGAAACATTTTAAACATACAAAGTACAGTACTTCAGTTGCAACATCAAAAATTGTATTGATAAGACTTATTAAATCTAGATTTATACAGGCAGCTTTTTGTCATTTTACAACTTTTAACAGTTCTATTTCAAACTTCCATTTACACTGCAGTATAAGTGTCAAAAATCCTGCAAAAAACCAGCTTCAAAAATCCCTAAATATTTAGGAATAGGAGTAGTGACAATTTAGCCAGTATAGATTTTGTTTTCTTACAGAAGTGCACCTAGTATTGCATTTTCTTTAAAATAAGAACACAAAATTTCACTTAAGTGTACAATTTAAGATTCAGTTCCTGACAGTTAAGCTGTTTCAGTTGACTGATGGAAGTCATTCCCATCATTTTTCAAAAAGTCAGCTATGGATATCAAGCATCCTTACACACTCCAGCTCAAACATTGTCCAACCCAGTTTTAAATTATACTTTACAGAAACACGGAGCATAAAACTTTTGGAAGTTTGTCATTTGCTAAATCTGATCACTTAAGTATTCAGCAAGCACAGCTACAAATGGAAATATTTTTGCCCTCCCATCTGCAAAAGGTAAATAGGAGAAAAATTAATTCAGAGCACAGACATAAACTTTAAACCTTCACATGAAATAGCACATTTAACATCTGATTTCTAATGACAGTGCAAGATAAATGACTTGCTTTCACCTTATACTTACTACTGTCCTAGTTTACTAAATACCGTTTTAAAAACTTACTACACTACTTAGCTTTTAACTTTCAAGTTAAAAGGATATCTTTGAAATGATAACTGCATATTGTCTGAAAATATTTTGGAACTGGCAAAGAATCTGCAAAGAATAGCCCAAGCTTTAACTTAATTATCCTTTTACAAGAACTGTGGTTTGAGAAAATACAACTTCATAAACATAATAATCACTAAGAGTAATAGCCTTTGGCAGTAATATCCCACAGCAAGTTTGGATATCCAAGATAAACCATGACTCCCATTCTTTCTCTCTGTACTTTCCAGTTAATATAAAAATTCAAAAGCAAATGAATGGTGTGTCTAACACTGTACAAGCAAACAAAACACCAGTTTGTGTCAAAACAACATACTGCCATCAAGAAATAACAAAATCAGTCAACAAGAGTATATTACAGAAACTGCAATCCAACAATAAAATCTGCAAAAGTTACATTATTTTCTAGAACAGAAACAGAAAGGAACTGAAGAAAGTTTAGATGCAATTACAGAAGCAGCATGAAATAATTTTGCTATTTACAGTGCACTTTAATCTCAGACAGACTATCCACTTACTGCAACCCCTTTGTATATACCAGAAGACACCCAAAAGCACAGAAGCCACTTATCCCTGCCTAAAAATATTGTAGGTATTTTGAAAGCAATTTAGAACTAAGAAACAGGATAATTAGCTAATGTTGAGACAGTAAAACACCATAATTCAAATTCTATATGTAATAGGCAACATTAGGATAAATTGTCAAGCACACAGAATTCAAAATATTCCCAAAATCAAGATTCTTCCTAACTGATTCCAAGTCCCCTTTCCTTATCAGTTCCCATACAATTCCTTGTGCTCCTTCACTGCCTTACCTTATCCTGCCCAGCTCCTACAACTTCTGTTTTAACCCACCAACCTTTAGGCTGCTCACCTATGTGAAACACTGCAACTTTACACAGGTCCAGTTCTACATCTGAATTGGATGCATTCTCTCTAATAGCTGAGCATTAAAATAAGTTTACTGTGTGTTTGTAAACATATGTGCTGTGATACTGTGGTACAACTCCAAGTAAATTATTTAACTCTGAACACTATAAATATTAGTAAACTAACATCCCTACACTCCTTCCTAAATTCCAACCCATTTATGTTGACTGAATATACAGATCAATTTCTGCACATTACCCCCTAAGCAGGAGCAAACTGTTGGGTTTATTTGGAAGTCAATACTGTTTAACAAGGAGGATTTTTAATTGACATTATTTCAGTCACCCTATATATGTCTGTAACAACTCAAGTGAGAGGGAAGCCAAGTGTAGTACAGAAGGGAAAATAAGCAGTTAGAAAAGTTTTAAATAATATATGATAGAACCATAGCAAGATTCTATTCATACTTTTCTCCTGCTGTGCCAGCAACTAAAAGCCTGTAGTATGATGCAAGGAGGGCTGCTGTTAAATTCTGTAACCTGCCTAGTGCTGCAGGCTGATATAAATTCCACTACTGTAGCTGTGACTTTGCAGGCAACCCTGTCACACCTTTGTGGCTAGCACAGGTTTTTCCCATGAGAATTCTTCTTGTGTTTTATAAATAAAGATAAAGTTTGGATGTTATTGGAACAGTGTCCCAGAACTTGGACAGTGCAGGCCTGGCCAATCAGGCCTAGGGGAAGGCTTCTGACTGACCAATCTGGGTGACTTTTGAAAACTCTATATATATGATGAAATCAAAACAATAAAGGTCATTCCTTCTTGCCACTGAGAACTGATGCTTTCTTTACTCTGCTAGCTGCTCAACAGCAACACACCTTCAAACAGGACCATGAACATCTTAACTTTGCGCTTTCTAACAGCCCCACACAGCAGCAGCATGAATCAATTAGCCCCAGTGGTGTAATTTTTATATTATTTAACCAAAATTGCATTAATTCTTGGCTGTTAAGGCAATACATTTTGTCTACTATATTCACTGAACTATGACCAAACTGGATAGAACAAATTTTTATAGGTATGTTAATTTTAGTTATTTTTGTAACTTACTATGTATTGAACCAAGAGCTGAGTTCTTTAACCTCTAGCACATCTAGACTTCCTTGATGGTCATCAGATAGCCTAGGGAACAAGAAGCAATCATAGGATCCTAAGAACTCAGTCTGCTACTTGTGTGGTACTATACACGACTCACTTGAGAGCTTCCCTAGGTAATCTTCTAAAGTGGACACTTTTCAGAAATCTCTACATTTTTAAGTGTTTAAAATCTCTGCCAAGTCACTACTATAGACTTGTGCCATCACTTGTGAATTGATAACCTCAATCGATAGCCTTAGCTGATGCACATCCAGTAGATTTGTCAGTTTAAAAAAGTACTAATATAGATTTATAAAGAATGCTTAAAATCTGTATGAAAAGCTGCAAGGCACCACAAAACCCACAAGTACAATTCATTACATTAGGCACAGGTCTAATATGTGCCTGGGAATACACACAATTCACAGAGAAGCATTTACAATTTTCTTGGAAATAAAATGAAGTCCTGAGAAGTAGCAACCACCATCACCAAGAAGCCAGCCAATAAATTCACTGTACTCACTAGGTGTCAGCCCCCCAACAAAATCCCCTCCTTCAGGAGACAAACACGGAGCCACTCACGAATCAGCTGCTAAACTGCTGCAGTTTACACCATGGCCTCTTAAAGCAAGCAAACAAAAAAATACCATAAGGCATACTGTAAACTCCTTTACAAATAGTTTAATCATGCATGTGCAAGACTACTGCAAAACAAACTATAGAAAAAAGTGTGCCACCTGCCCCAAGATATGCAGTCACTATTTCTGACTTTAAAAAGCCAAACCTACTGACATCCAGTTTAACTGTCTTCACCCAGGTGTGACACCACAGCAGCTGGGCAGAACTGTGCTGCTCAAACAAATTAAAAATATATTTAGCAGAAGTGGGAATGACCTACTCACTGTGCATCTGCACCAGCAAAAAACTTTCAAGCTTTGGTAATAAAGTGCTTCTATAATTTTTTTTTTTTAAAGCTAAAGTCCCTGATCCCAAGTTACATGCTATTTAGCAAAGAAGAAAGGAAATTCAGCATCAAGATTTCTGAGATTTTTGCCAAATTTCCATTTAACAATGATTTTTACTCTTATCACTAGCATACAAGTAATATATTCACAAAGACAGATTTGAAACTCAAAGAAAGTTTAAATAAAGTTTGTTATTAGGATTATCCTATCAGTAACTTGGCAAATAGCTTTTAACATACAAAATTTAACATCAAACATTTCTGGTTACAATTTTTGGTGACAATTTTAGCTGCATTTTATTCACAACTCTAGACTTGCATTTCAGAGACAACACTGCCTTATTTTTTCTAGCTTTATGTTCTTTTCACCTGTCCCTATGTAGTTACAACCACCCACTTCAAACAGTTCCTTCACACTCACACGTAATCAATGATGTGACTTCAGTGAAATTGTTTGGTGTTGGAATTAATTCACAGAAAGCCTTTGCAATGAATGTACACCAAGATCTCTCACAAATCACTGTCATGCCACAACATTTACTGCTCAAAGTACTACGTAAAACACTGCTACTGTTCACCACTGCTAGGCTTTATTATTCCATCACCAGAAGTATTCTTCTGTGATACTTCCTTGTTTGGTTCGAAGTCAAGATTATGGACAACTTTCAGAAAGTACATTTCCCTGGTATAGCACACTCAAGAAACACTATTTTATACAGAACAACCTAGAGTGTAACTACCTTAAAAAGTCACTAATACAGTATGATAGCACACTACTGATAAGAATCCAGTGCACCCTCCTTAACACACTACTCACTTTAGAAGTCAGCACCAGAACCAATGAAATAGTACCACTGCACCCAGTCACAATCAATGCAAGAGCAGTTTGACATATCACATAACAACTGATTAATATCTCTACTTAGCAGCATAAAGTATCCCTTGGTAGTCAACATTAAATCATTTATTTAGAGCTTTCCCCAGAGTACACCACTTATCATTCAGTACTTCAGCCTGTCCTCAAGGCCTCAGCTGAACAAATTTCTTCGGACATCATCCTACTCTGAACTTCAAAGAAAATATCCTTCCTATGGAGAGCTTATAACCAGTAATGCTAAATTGATATGGTAATGGCACAATCAAACCTTCAGAAAGGTAGTTTTAATTTGACATTGCTGACAATGTTAAACTGCTTTCACTTTGATTTGGAATGATTTTAAAACCATACCATTCACAATTAGTAAGTTACGTCCATTTAACAAATAGAATTCTGTATTACAGCCAACATAAGAAATACAAACTATTCAAGAGAAGTAAATTTAAATTTAGGAGACATACATGAAGTTGTGCTCTATGGGATTAGTTAATAGGGACTTAACAGAATAAGGAACTCTGAAGCAGAAAGAAATAAGTATTTATTAAGCAAATGTACTGACACTTTGGGACTAAAATCATCGTAAAAGAAAACACATTTGTGAAGGTCACATGATCCACATAACACTGTAGGCAGAGAAAATCCAAGACAAATAACTTGAACTTTAGATTTTGAAGAGCACTTTGTTGCACTTTCGTGGTAGAAATATTTCAAGACCCTAAGTGGCCATAAGTATCTTTAAGTAAGAGCTATAATGTACACTTAAACCCAAAGAGTCCTACAGAAACTAGATACTTATCTAAGTTTCTGGTATATGTTGTTCCTCTGAGACAAAACACACATTGCTCTATAACTAAAGAGCCACAGGACAAGCTAGAAATGCTCTCCCAATGGAAATGCTCTCTTCTGTTATCAGAAAAAAGTTCTGGAACTTAGTGAGGGAGGATATAAGTACTGTATAAAAAAGGTTCACCTCTCTACTAAAAAAAAGGAGGAGGGAATAAAATATAAAAAAATATTTTGTCTGAGGTCTATGTAGCACCTTCCCTTTTTCCTTTCCCGTATACATGTTTTTCTAGTCCAGCAATTTTTAGGAATAGAGCACTCTCTAGAGTAGCAGGACTGACCAACTGGCATGTATTACTCAGAATTTCTCTAAATATAGGGACAGCAATATTGTTAATAAAATACTAAATAAATACCACAAAGTTCAAGCTTAGACAACAATTGATTGGATTGGATTTAGTACTAGCTTGTTCATTACTTTTTAAGATCTAAAAAGTCTTAACCAAATGCCTTTTAATAGCAAAGATTAACATAATGGTATTCTTCCCAACAATGCAACAATTCCCAAGGTACAGAGGAAGCTCTTTCAGGAATTGAATACCATTACCTAAAACTTACACAGCAAATGATGAAAGAGATAGCAATCAGAGAGATAAGGCAAGCATTCACATTCACACTGAGATCTGAATATTTGCCAATTAAATGCTTTTTGGAACCCTAAAGTAGGGGACAATTATTTAAGAATTTAAGACTACTTCCAGACTAGCTGCAAAAATATTGTATAGTCTGACAGGAAACATCGAGTTTACTTAAGTATTAACATTGGTACACCTGAGAGAATTAACTAGCACTGCCCTAGTCCTTTAACATTTATAGCAATACAAACTGATGAGCAACACACACACTGCGTTCTTAATTTCAAGGTATGGAATCTACTCAGCAGATTTTAAGAGCAGAAAACATAACATAAAGCTGCCATGACACAGAAGAAATTCCCAATGATTTAACTATATTATCCTAAAACATTTCTAAGACACATACAGCAAGCTATATGTTAAGATTTATTAATTTATCTATTTTAACTAGTTTACTTTTTCATTATATTATCAGCCAAGAAAACTCAAATTACACATAGGCACAGCAGTTTACCTTTCTCCAAAATAAACCCAAAAAAATCACAAACAAAATGCAAAACACAAGCCACAAAAACCTTGGAAACAAAACCTCATGAAACATGAAAAAAACATTTAAGAGTCATTTGGCTTGCCTTAATAAAAAAAAAGTATTACCTCTGCTAATATTAGCATTAGTTCTTCAGTAAGTCAAGTATATGACATAGCACTTAATACTACTTTGATTGCCAGTTTAATTCTATTCTTTTATCATTTCAGTACAAGCTGTAGATTACATCTGCCTCACCAAAGAAACCTGTCAAGTGCAGAAAAAAATTTACTAACTGAAATCACATATGATACTAAAAGTCCACAAAATATGAAACTGTATTCACACAACAGATTTTAAAGCATGCCACTGGTGCACTTTACTCCAAAATAAAATCACTGGACACATGAATCACATTTAAAAGATATACAGCAACATATATTTCATGTGTATCTATAAGAAAAGATCCATAGGTAACATGTATCCCTAGTTTTAAACATAATTTATCTGTATAAATAAAAGAGACAACAGGATACTCCAATACCCAAGAAGAAAGGTCAGAGGTGCAGTCATTTTCTCTTGTAATAGTATTAACATATATAACATACAATTATTCTCAGAAGTTTTGTAAATCAAAGTAAAGAACATGACATGAAACATAAGTAGTGACATTGAAGGGGGGGAAGAAAAAAAAGGGACTGAAGTGCCAAAAGTAGCAAGGAAAAAGGCTATGATGGAGAAATATGAGACATGGGTCTTTGAATTCCAAGACAATAAGCAAGCTTTAGACTGATGAGGAAAGTATCAGTCAGACTACTGAAAAATCATAGCAGCTGTATTTTGAACAGATTGCAGAGCAAGGAATATCAGCAGAGGGAGAAGGTACTTGAAGTACTCCAGATGGCAGATACAGAAACTTCATTTGCAAAGACAGAAAAAGAAAATGTGGTCTTGAAAATGTTATTTGGACGAAGAAGAAGGAGTATATGAATAAAACATGACTGTGGATTCAAGAGGAAGAAAAAGAAAAGGCTACTCCCAAACAAGTGCCCTCCCTGGGTGAGGGAGGATTATACCCCTGTCAGCAGCATTGCAAATGGCGAGAAAGTTTGAAAGGGAAGATAAAGAGCTCTGGAACATTCAAAATGTTTATGATGATAAAAAACACTTGAAGAAGATGCCGGACTGAATGAAGGCACACAAAGCCATGAAACTCTACAAAGAAATACAGCAACCTAAATATAGGAGATGCAGAGATTTCTATGAACGTTGCACACCTTGGGATTAGTGGGAAGAGCGTAGATGCTTGAAGCAAGTAGTACCACAAAGACAGGAGAGGGTCAAGGCTCTGACAACCAGGCAAGTTTTCCTACATTGTCATCTCATTCCCACAAACCTAAAGCAGCTTAGCTACGTGTTTTATAAAAAGCCCAACAATGCTTTGAAAATTTAAATGATTTTTAATTGCATTGTTGTACCACCTGACAGATGCACAATAGCAGCTACTTTCAATTACAATTATTGTGGTGATTTAAAAGCAAGAGCATATTTCAGTTTAACTAAAATTTGTATTCTAACTACATGCTTCAATCAGTGTGGAGTTATTGAAAAATACAGACAACTAGAAAGAAAGTTGTCTAATACCCTCTACTTGTAATGGTTGCCTGAAAAGGCCAACCTTGTTGAGTGACATCAAGGGGGAAAAAAGTCCCCTTGTGTTTCGGTAACATTTTTTTAAGAGAATAATAACAACTGTGCTTTAAACAAGTAATTCAAAGAGATTAAAAAAAAAAAAAAAAGAACAAGCCCTACAACAAACACTAAGATGTCAGAAGAATCTTTGCATACTTCCCTGAAGAAGTAGCCCTCCCTGTGTTTGCTTGGTATCTTAATTTGCCTTTGGTTTCAAAGCCCTAGGCTTGCCAAGAGCTATTCCTTTCAAAACCTCAGGAATTCCATTACTAGTTTTAAGCTAAATTAAAGGAAAATAGAAGCATTCAACGCATGGCAAAAGTATGCACAAAGTGTTTGTTGATACTCATAAATAAACTGAAAAATTTAGCCATGTCTGAAGGATAACTGCTGCACAGTCAACTCAGTTTTGCTCTGCTGTGCTGCTAAGTTCAGAAAACATCAGTGTGAAATTGATAGATTGCTACCAAGATCGGACACAGCACCAGATCGTTCATTTCTCACTTCAAGTTTATATTTAAACTAAAGTTTACATTTCTGCAGGAGAAAAAGAGGAAATAGTGAGAGTTCCCTCTTTAAAGCAACTGCTTCAACAGCTCCATCACAGAAAAATGTCTCACTGTCCTAAGGCATGGCAAAACCAGCCAAATCTCCACTCTGTCAGACATCTTGCAAATAATGAAGTACATTTAATCTCAGAAATACATCTAGTATTGTGCCGATTAATATCTTTCTCTTCCAAATCATATTTTATCCTAAGCAAGCAGTATTACTACCACCACATTTACCAACTAAATAATGGTGAGAATGAAATGCCCCCACCTGCATATTGTGCCAGGCGTCATACTAACACACAAAAAGATAATATCCCTGTGCAAAGCATTTAAGAAAATCTTCTTGAAAGACTAATGCTTCATTTGTGACAATGTGTGCAATCCCAGCAGATAAGAACTACTATGCAGTTTAACTTCTCTGGCAGCAGCAACAGGAGAACAGTGAAAATATCAACACACTACTTTAAATTGCAGCTCCCATGAGAAATCAAAGATCTGTATCTTGCATTAGAAACACAGGAATCCGGGTACTGGTGTATGGGACAGAGAGTATATTTTACCCTTGGAAAGGCCGGAAATTAAAGCAGCTTTTCACCATTGAGTCAGCAGCACCCAGTATGGATCAGGGCTTTACAGTAACCATCACCATGGTGTGAATAACAGCAGGAGCATCTCAACCCTGCCAGGACCAAAATCATTATGAAGAGAAGCCAAGGAAAAGATTCGGTTCTTCAGACTGAAAACACGGGGCTCCAGTCTCTCCTGACTTGGGCACACATACAGGAAAACTATCACCATCTCAGATATGCCAACTGCCTTATAGTATTTTCTATTTGCTACAAGCACAGACAATTAATACAGTATTTCTAAATTAGATTTTTCTCAACAGAAAAGTAGCAAACACATGTACAATGAAAAGCTGAATACCTGAATACTGATATACTTGAGTGCCTTTTTCATAAGACATATGTTTATCATAAATAAAGGAAAAGAAAAAGGATAAGCTTGAAATCTCCATTTGGGGTATTTTTTTAAATCCTGGCCCAAAAATGTACCAACACAGGTGATTCTATCAACAGCCAAAACAGAACCTAATCATCTATTAAAAAAAAAACCAACAAACAACAACAAAATAAAAACAAAACCAAAAAAAACCCAGTTCTGCGGGAAGAAGTGGCAGTTCTAGTAATTGGTTGATTCTAGAAGCTGAAGTAAATAAAGGCCATCCAGCATGGTCAGGTAGGATTGCAATGACATGCAACACAATGATTTTACACTTGCAATATCTGAGAGGAACACACTGCCTAACACAGATACTAGTACTACTTTGTTGACTGAGATTCAAGCAAAAAGTTCAGGGATTACCCTGGACCACCTGAGTGTCAGGTTACACACCATTCCTGTGACAAGGAGCTTCTTATCTCACTACCCCACCTATGGATGTAAAAGCGTTTTAGAAAAAGAACAAAATAAGACATGAAATTAAAGTACTCTAAGACATGAGAAGGAAACAGTCAGTAATCACAATGCCATTTTCACTAATTAGAAAAGAATGCATATAGTCAGTCCCAAGCATGTAATAATCATGAATTTTTATTGTATAAACATCAGAAATAAGTTATTAGCTCTTTTTATTTAAGCCAAGAGGTAATTATTTCAGTTGTCATTTAAAGCTTGAGGGGAAAACTGAAATTGTGGAGAATCCCATGGCTGCAGGAAGAGGGAACTCAATAAAGAGTGAACTAAATTCGCCATCATGATTGTTGCCACCCTGCCAGATGCAGCGAAGATGAAGCTTTGAAAAGTACACTGCAGTTGAAGAATACATGGCATACAATCTCAGACATTTGTATGCACACATAGATATATGAGAAAGCACCACACACCTGTTCAAGCCTAAAAAGAATTGTCACATCTAGCACTGATTAAACAGAAGGGCCAACAAGAAAAGATGATGTTTAAGAGAAGAAAACTGAAAGTCTATTAGAACTGCTGTTCTACAACTCATTCACAACCAAAATACCATCTGCATGCACTACATGAAATTACACATCCCTGGACATCAATTTTCAGCCAACAGTTCCTCAAATAATTTTGATAGAAAACCAGTAGCACACAAAAATAAAACCCATTACATTTGTAACAGAAAACATCACTTAAGAGCTGCAGATAGGTCATCACTTCCAGCAGTAGTTACTGTCTTGAGTTACTCATCACCTCCAAACAGAGAGACTACCACCCATACAGACACGCAATAGAATCAATCATGTAAGAGCACACTAATCCACTTTGGGAAAAATTAATCAAGGTAACTGACCAGTGAAGGTAGGCTGAGGTGATACTGTCCGTTTAATGGCTGATTATGTCTAAAGCACGTAACACTGCATATGGCTTCTCTGGTGAAAAGGATCATTATGCACGGCAATCTATGGCAGAGAGGAAACACAAATGGATGGGGGACACTGTATATACAGTTTTCACAGATATTAAGGGAGAAAAAAAAAGATAAAAATCAATGCCTACCCATATCCTGAAACATTAACTACAATCTCTGTGATAGGCTGAAAGCCTTAAGACGGACTTTGAAAACCACTAACCATTATAGTTACTTAGGAAGAGAAGTCACAGACTGCCTCCCCAGAAACTGTCTGAAGTTATAATGTGTATCTTACATAAGCCTCACAATTTCCATAGATTTGTTCTGTCTCTTTATCTACTCATTACTGCAAAATAACCTGCAATAAAGAGTGCCACTTTCTTAGAGGACACTCTGATCACTAACGTTTCTTATTTAAGTCTTTTAAATTTAAAAATTCAATATACATGGCAAACAAATTAACTTGTTGCAGCAATCTGATGGACGAACACCAGTTGTATGAAACAATAGGTACCAAATAATTTTTTTTTAATTAGTTACTATACAAAAGGCCAGATTCTTCCCTCAAAATCCCTTCAAAGCACATAATGAAATCACACTACCCTGGTTTAAGGGGTCTTAGATGTAGATGTTCCCATGAACCATAACCAAACGATGTCTTCAAACCCTTAATGCCATACCATCTTAACTTCACAGAATTAGGCCAGTATCAAATATGCTTTAAAGTGGCATAATGTGCCACTGTCACCGTAAGAAACAGACACACCCTGCTCCCCTTACGGCTTGCTTCCACCCCCATCTCTGCGCCAGCACCAATGTTTGTGCAGCAAACCGATCCAGCTCAAAGTGAACCCTTCCGTGCCTGCCCCTCCCCCAGGTTAGTTCAATCCTCAGCCCGGCTCACCACAGAACCATACAAGTATTTGCCTGCACAAAGGAGGAAGCAGCAGAGCAGGGTGGAAGCAAACAGCACCATGTTTTTCCATGGTGGAGCTGGTCTATGCCAGCTGTATGCCAATGCAAAGGCTGGAGTCCTGCAACATCAACCTCACAGATCCAGGCCTGTGGTGTGCCACGCTTCCCCTTCCTCTCTGGGATCCCACCCCTTTGCTCACACAGCCACTGACAAGTAGGCAACTATGGGATGTGTCGGTTCAGGGCGCTGAGTCAACTGAAAACTAATCCTACCAAGGAAAAAAAAAAGTTGCTAATTTTCAGCCAGTACAGGCTCCTGAACAGTTCCCAGGGCAATCCGTACTAGCACAAGGAAGGAAGAGAAGGAAGGATGCCGGAAAGGTGGGAGGTCCAATTTTTACTAGCTTGTGATGCTGTGAAAACACTCATACACCACCACATTTTAAATTTCAACTTGCCTGCACAGATGAACATGACTATTTTAATCAATTTTTTCCTAAGATTAAACCTTACTCCAATCTTTTCAGAAACCTAAGCAGCCATAGCCTACTTGGATCAAGGAGGAAGTGAGGCTAGTTCACTACATTAACCACATTCGCCCTTCATATTCAAAAAAACAAAAACAGAGCATTATTTTCTCTATCTTAATGATACTTTTACCAGATAATTATTTTAAACATCACTGATTAAATCACTTCCAACATTTGCATAAGAAGGACATACATGGAATAAAACCATTGCAGCCATGTTAAGTATTATCTCAACCATAGTTTAATTCTTACAAGGAATTTAAATGGTTCTGGTGATTAAAGTCATCTTACAAACCTCTCTATTCAGGAGTGAATTTCATCCATTATTCAAAACGTTGTTTTGCGTAAACTACAAGTCCCAGTGGTCACAGAAGTGAACAAAATTAATTTCAATGAAGTCAGAACCAGACACCTAATAAACATGGATGTAGCTACTTTCAAGCTAACTTTTGAACAATGAAGTATCATAAGAAGGAGTACAGACTTAGCAATAATAATCTTTTAAAGTTACAAACAATAGGATTTATTACTGGATCATTACATTTAGCAAAGAACTATTTCCATGCAAAGTAAATGTATCTGTTTATGTTCATCCAGCTAACAAAGAAAAGAAATATAATCATATCAATTCAAAAGATAAATCAACATTACAGTTCAAGAACTGAAGTGCAGAATCAGATGCATGTTTTTGCAAACCAGTCTTCCAAGTGCCATATATTATATTTTTCCAGTTAATGAAACTCTGATTTTCTTACAAAGCTAGATTCTTCTACAGACTACCACCTGCCTACTGCAGCATTTTAACACAATTGGTCTTTAACAGAAACTTCTCGTGTCATGAAAAAGTGTCCCAAAGTACTCTGTCTGTAAAAATTATACAGAAGTGAGAACAGTTTATTTTGACTACAATTCACCAACAACAGTTGAGACAAAACACTCAACTGGAAAATGCGCAAAACCCTGAAAAGGCATTTAACCATACATTCATACAACTGCTGGCACACTGCAACAAGCATGTCAAAGCATTCTTGACATGGAAGTAGATAAACTCAGGGAATCTCAGTCAAGGAATAAAGTTCTTAATTTCTTTCCATTTAGAGTGGAGTTAGCACTATTTGGACCTGAACTGATGATTTATACTGATACAGGCTTCTTTTCAAGCAGGCATAGACAGGTGTGCTGTTCAAACGCACCTGCTAACCAAGGAAAACAGACAATTTCCCTGGCAGTTCTGCTGACTTAAGCAAAAACCAGGAGGCTTATTGGATCTGAACCCACATATCTTAATATCAAGCCACTTCTAATGGAGCAGTAAATCTTTAAAAACTAGTTTTTCATTTCACTAAATACAAATATACCGTAGAACTAGCAGAACAGATGTAATGACCGGTTCATGATACGGAATTACTGCTAATGTTAACACCATTAAAGACTTATTCAGAGAACTGTTTTGCTCATTACACTAAAAATCACTTTGTCATTAGGACTTAAAATTAAAAAAAATCAAGGACTATTCAAAAGTCACAAATAAAATACTTGTTATAAACATTATTAATATCAAACCATAGCTGGCAACTTTTTCAACATTTAATAAACTCTATCCTGATTTCCACACTGTGTATTCATTGCAATAACAGTATTACTTTAAACTCACAGTCCAACAACATTCCTAGTAATTTTTAATAATGATTATCACGTCTTATGCAATGACTTTGAACAAGATGCAGTGACTAGGAAGATGCAAAAACACACATTCACTTTCAAAACCTTCCAGTTTAGATGAGCAACCGAGCCAAATGAGTACTTAGACACCTTTTGACCTCTGTGTGTCTTCAGGTCTCTCCTTGCTACATCTAGTCTAGCGATAGACACAGGAAGGGCAGCCTAAAATGACGAGAAAGTGAGCTAGGTCTCGCTTTCATTCATACACACAGAAGCAAAGGGAAGAGCACGGAGCACCCCGCTCCCCTGGCAGGCTGTCTGCCGCTCCCAACCCCCCGACCCGACAGAGCTCTCAGGGAGGCTCAGGGCTCGCACCTCGAAAGCCCCCCGGGCTTGCTCAGCGACGTGGAACAGCAAACGCGGTTGTATGGCGAAGCGTGTGACGGACGCAGCTGAGCTGGAGGAAGGTGCGAGCGCTTGACAGGTGACACGAGAAGGGACACGACCATCGGACACGCCGAGCAGCGAGCAGGCGGGCGGGCGGGCAGGCAGCCGGGAGCGCTCCCCGCGCCAGAGCTGCCTCCACACAGCCACAGCCGGGACTAACCTATCGCCTCGTCTTTTGTTTTTAAACTCGCACTCCACTCGTCCACACTCGCTCCCGCCCCGACCCCAGAGAAAGGCAACGATCCGCACTCCGTGCCCGGCCTTCCCCGCCCAGACAGAGCCCCGGGCCGGAGCCCCCCGTGCCCGCGGGGGCCCAGCCGCCACCCAGCTGCCGCGTCCGGCCCCGGGGGCAAGGAGAAGCGGGTCCTACCGCGGGGCACGTCCCGGCCCGGCTCCCACGGGAGGAGGCGAGACGAGGGGCTGCTCCGGGGCCCGGGAGGCTCCGCTGGGAGGGGGCGGCAGCGGAGACGGCCAGGCACCCCGCGGGAAGGAGCGGGGGAAGGGGCGAGGAGCGGCACCCACCTGGGCCATGAGCCCCGCGCTGCCCGCCGGGCCGGGCCGCCTGTGACGGGCGAGACGGCGGCCCCGCGTCGGGCCGGGGCACGGCTGCGCCTCCGACCGCGGCAGCGACAGGGCCGCGCTCTGGGCCGGACCCTGCCCGGCTCCGCTTCCGGAGCGCCGCGCGATCGCCTTCCGGGGCAGCGCCGGGGAGCCGCGGGGCGGGCGGGGCGGTGGAGACCGGCTGCGGCTCTGGCTGCGGCTCCGGCACCGGCATCGGCACCGGCATCGGCTCCGGCTCCGGCATCGGCACCGGCATCGGCTCCGGCACCGCCCGGGCGGCGGGGCGGCCGGGGGCTGCGCCGGGAGCGGTGCGGGGGCAGGGAGCGTGTCGTACTGGTTTCTCAGGTTAAAAAAACCAACAAAAAAAAAGTATTAAAGCTGTAATTGCGCGCCCAGCTCTGGCAAGGATTGTTTCGGTTTGCTGTAACTTTGTAGCAGTCGGTGTCACGGTGTTGCACCAGACGCTGCTGGGTGACTCCTCTCGCAGTGCCGGAGCTGGGCTGTGTCCCTGAGGTTGCTCTACGTGCGGCTGGACGCGCCGGCAGGCGCTGTGCGTGTTAAAAACAAGGGGACAACACGATTAATGGGGGAAACAAGAACCAGAGGAGGTGCCACACCTGTGCAGGTTTGTGGAATACTCCTGTTAGCCAGTGAAAAAAAATCCCCACGTTTGTTTTTGCTCTCGCTACCTGCATGTCACCGTGTCTATTTCTTCTTTCCAGACGTCTGAGAGGACTTGGGCCAGAAGACATTGTGATGGACAGTTCATGTCGATTGTGTAGGTTTTGTCCCAACATACACAGAGACACACTGCCCACGGTTAGAGTAGCCTGCATAAAATTCAGCTTTGTCTCTTCTTCTTATCCACCTGCTTTGGCCTTAATCTAACTTCTGACCTCTTCACCAAACAATGACTTGCACCAAGTTGCTTCATAGAACAGGTCTGTGTATGTATTTGACTTTCTCAGGGGTTGTGCAACTCCTTCTTTGACTTTGTTTCAGTTACCTCATCGTAGGAAGAGCAGAAAAATCTTGCTATCACAGTTGTTCACTTTCTTCCCCTCCCTGGCCAGTTACTGCTTTGTAGCAGAAATGTCAGAAGTAAGTTGCATTCCTGCTGGGAATTTCTGTTCTTTTGTTGTTCCTTCTCTTTCTCACTTCACAGGTGTTTTGGATCCATGACATATTTGTTGCTGCTCAAAACTACAATAATTTCTGTCATCCCAAACTAAGGTTATTGCACCTCTGTCCAGATGCTGCACCAATTGCAAGTCTTTTGAAGATTACACGGCTGCTTACAGACTTCTGTAAATGATGAACTTTTATTGCTTTAAGTCCTTTGATGGCATCTTTATTTCTACTAGATCTTGCTAAACTTTCTTTATGTCAACTTTGAAGTCAAAAGCCTTCTCTGTTGTTTCGCTATAGCTCAAATTCTCTCTTTTTAAAAATTAGATGCTGCTACCATCTTTATAGATGGTAGCACATAAACACCTTTTACACACTTTTCCTTAAGTGTTTTTAACACTTTTTCCCTAAGTGTTTTGACCATAGTTAAAGTTTGTAAAATTATTATTTTAATAACTAAACTTTTCAAATTGTTTGCTTCAGCATTTTTGTATGGTCTTGTACAGCCACTACGGGGTGTGCTAAATATATGGCTTTTCTGAGGCAGCAAAAATAATCATGCATTTCATAATTCTCTTGATTCATAAATGATGTACCCAATTAAATGGTCATTTTAAAGGTGTTAAATTTTAATAATATTTAGAATTTTCTCCTTTATTAATAACAGCATTTTCACCCAAAATGAACATTTGCAGAATTTAACACCTCCTTTTTATTTAAAAATTAGGTCATATAAATATTTTGCAAAGAGTCTTAGTATTTTAAGAGGAGATAAAATTGTACTGCATAAGATACATGGTAGATTGTATTTCTAGAAGTTCTCATTGCACTGTCCTAATGTATTTCAGTGTTGATTCATAGATCATTCTTGTTCCAGTTCCTGCATTCTTACAAGATGATACCAACATGTTTCGGTGGTTTTTATAATGAAATTTGGACTCTGAAGATCAAGTGTTCTTGCCTTTGACCTATGTTGATTGAGGCAGTATTCAGTTCTGTAAGGAGGAGCACAGTCCGGTCACATACAACATTTTAACATCAGATTTTTTTCTCCTGTGCTGAAGTCTGGTGAGGTCACACCTCGAGTCCTGTGCCTGTTCTGGGCCCTTCACTGCAAGAAAGTGATTGAGGTGCTGGAGCATGTCCAGAGAAAGGCAACGGAGCTGGGAAATTGTCTAGAGGGTAAGGCATGCGAGGAGTGGCTGAGGGAGCTGAGGTTGTTTAGCCCAGAGAAAAGGAGGCTCAGGGGAGACCTTATTGCTCTCTACAACTGCCTGAAAAGAGATCATAGCAAGGTGGGGGTCATGCTCTTTTCCTACTAGCAACCGGACAAGAGGTCAAAAGGAAATGGCCTCAAGCTGCACCAGGGGAGGTTCAGGTTGGACATCAGGAAGAATTCTTCATGGAAAGGGTTGCTAAGCATTGGAATAGACTGGCCGGGGAAGGTGGTGGAGTCACCGTTGCTGGATGCATTTAAGAAGTGACTGCAGTTCATGCTATAGTCTAGTTGACAAAGTGGTAATTGGTCATAAGTTGGACTCAATGATCTTAGAGGTCTTTTCCAACCTAATTGATTCTGTGATTTATCTGATTAAAACAGTGTTCCCTTACTTATTTTTTATTTTTTCTTTATATCTGGACCTGGCAAAGAGAGGACTCTTGGGGAATGGAGTGCCACATTCTGCATTGTGTTAATGCAGTTTCCTTTCATATGCTGTTCAGAGATTCATGGCAACAAACTTCTTAGGGGTATGAAGTGGAGAATTATATTTCTTTTTCTCAAGAACGTTGGAACCTTTCCCATTTCATGTACAGTTTGTCTTCTCATCAGGGAAGTCTTTTCTGACCAGGATGAGATATATCTACACCAGCATGAAGCCTGGAAGTGTTTTTGGAGGTGGGCTCAGATCCTTAATGATTCAACTATAAATTTAACTCTTGCAGCAAAAATAGGAGAGTAAACAGTTTCTCTAAAAATAAAATCATAGCAACAGCCTCATAAGAAATCACAGAACTTTGCAGTCACTTTGTTTTGTAATACAGAAGGCCTTTGATATGCGTATAGGCACCACCTAATATAGCTATAGGTGAGAGCTCTACTATAAACACTGTCTTTTCTGGTTTATGACTGCAATGAAAGCATGTTTCTGGTTGAAATGCAGCACAGAATCTTGTGCACTTTCTCTGCTGTAGGAGGCTACCTAGAGTGTAAATGTATTCTGACCCACATTTTCCAAAATCCATTTGACACTAAAAAAAATCTTATTTTTAAAAATGAAAACCCACACATTCAGACTATAACAATATTTCAGGAGTTGGAAAACAGATTTACAAAGAGAGAAGTTGGACTTAATGTGCTACTGAAGAGAGTAACACCAGTCACATCACATTTTGCATCCCCTCATGTATGGCATATTAAGTAGAGCAACCCTTTGTATATCACATCAAGAAGTTTTTGTTTTCACAACCAAACAAATCCCCTGCATACAGTAAGAGCCATACAGCAGCTACTTGTGGCAAGATCCTGTCCCTTCTTATGAAAGAACACCTCCCCAGTACAGTTAATAGTATTGTTTTTTTCAGAAGGAATTGCAAGATTGAGCTAGTTTAAACTAGTAGTTCACTGCTTCATTGAGTATTGTCATTAGTTGTGATTTCACTTAAAAGTGAAAAAGAAAGTTCAAATCCAGTAGTAAATAAAGGTGCCTTGCAGCTGGCTATTTTAATTCACATCATGAATTTTTTCTCAAAATGACTGCTGCAATATTACAAACTTTCTGCTCTTTTTCCTAGCCAGGGAAAAGTGGAGCAGATCTGGTCATTCAGGGATTCTTCTGGTGGCTATTGATGTAATTTGTTTTTCCTCAGTTGTATAAATTGTCTTGTCATCATAAAAATAATTCACTGGCAAGGTTAAAGGATCCATGAGCTCCAAGTAATATTCTGTGAATGACAGGGTACTAGTTGTTGTAACAGTTGGTCAGTAAACTTCTAAGGATAATACAACGAGTTGCAAAAATGTAATTTTAAATTTAAGTATTTTGTCTGAGCTCATTTTAGTCTGAACTTGCTGTCTGAGGTACTATGCAATTTATTTTTAGAGATGCTAGATATTTAGTCATTTATCATTTGAATATTGAAAACCTGAAAAACATCATTGCAAGTGAAGCTGGTTTTTGGGCCTCACAAGTATGTATACTAATTCAGTTCTTGTCACAAATTAATGTTCTATGTAACCAAATTGAACTAGTTTAATTTTCCTAAAAATGGCTGTCATATGCAGTTCCTGTATCTTCTTGGTGATTGTTTCCCTGGGGGAGCATGAGTTTGTTGAATGTACACACATCTGTTTCCAGGTTATTATGCCTGTAATAAACAAGATATAAATCTATTTAAGGGCCTCAGAACTGTGCACATTTGACTATGTAATATGTACAGAACAGTGGCCAAAGAACACCATCACAATGGCAGACTTTTCAAAATTAGGCAACTTGTGCAGCCGTGTTTTTGACTTCCTTGTGGGCACCAAGAATGACAGAATTAGGTTGTCTATCATGCAGCATTTTTCTGTTGTGTGCCTTCGGGGGACAGAATAGAGACCTGTCACAGGAGGAAACAGCTGATTATTTTAAATCTCTGCATGCAGCAAGTGCCCTTTGCCTTATTCATTTAGTGAATAAAAACTTAGATATTCTTAGGGTGTTTGTCATTGTGTTAGTTGATATTTCATTAGCAGTAGTGAAATTATTTCTGTGCTGCTTTTGCAAGAGAAGCAATATGGTTTTATTTTGCTTGCAAGGAAGCGTGGGTTAGGTCTGCAGCAGATCTTGGTACTGCACAGACTGGATTTGTGGCAGTAAACACAGAAGAACAGTGGTGGTGGGTGAATTCAATTGCATCTAGTTCTCTTTCCAGGTTTCCCATGCTAGCTAAACTTTTCACTGTGAAATGACATTTATGTGACTGAAGTCACAGTGGCTGGGGGATAGTGCTAAATAATCTTGACAGATGCTGGGCTTCTGTCCACTGTGTCCCATGAGTCAGTATTATGACTGCTATTGGAAAACTTGCAGGTACACAATGCACGTTTGCCTCAGCCACTACAGTGCTAATTCAGGAATGTTTAGTTAAGTCCACACTGCAAGTTCATAACTAGGACACTGACAAATAGTGCATTTTTCCAACACAGCTACATGAGAAGTGTTTCAGTGCAGAGGCAGGAGAGGCATGCAAGTACAGCTGCAAAACTTAAAAGTGTGTCCCTCAAAATCCTCAAAATGACAGAGCTGGAAGGAGCTGCTTGCTCCACTTGGAGTTCATGTCAGTGAAGTTTTTTTTGCTAGATGCCCTTTCATGCAGAATGTGTATATTTAAGGCTAGGAGAAGCCATCCTGTCCTTTTCCTGTTGTTCAGTGACTAGAAAGCCTGAAATTCAGCTTATGGGGACATTGGTTTCATTTCATCCTTAATCTCTGAATTTATAAATTAATATTTTCCACGTACTCACGGTGTGCTATAGCCATCATACAGTTATTTCAGCTTCCTTAAGCTCTGAAATCAATCCACTGAAATTGTTTAATTTGTCATCTGGGCTGGACATTTAGAAGTAGAATTAGCTTGCTGGGAGGTACATGTGAAAGCTGTCAGAGAGGTTTTGGGAACCTCAATAGAGTAAGAATTTATGGAATGTAAGCACCTCCATAGCTGGAAAGCAACTGGATGAGAATTTTTAAGGCAGTGATTTTGGATTTAAGGAACATAAGTGTTCATTTTCAGCATCTGAGCCCTCTTATTGTAAGAGTCACCAAGACTTGTCTCAGGTCACATGAGCTAACCAGTGACAGAGAGCTGGGGTGAGGCTTTAGCATACAGACAAATACGTCAGACCATGGAAAAATCAACATGGGTTTTTGTAGATAGAGAAGCCTTGTCATAATTATGCAGTTCTTTGACGAAATCGACAAACTGATAAACCAGGGTGATACATTCCTTGCAGTCATTTCAAAAGAGCCTCTGGCACAGTGTCTCAGCAGTGCTGCTAAAGAACAGTAGCTGTCATAGGTTGGGAAGGAAGCCTCTCTTGGGAGTTAGTAACTAGCCGAAAGAGAAGGGTTAACAAGGAACAATAAATAGTAATTTTTTACACTGTGGGAGAGTTAGATTAGACTCCTACAGGGATTCATGCTGGGACCTGCACTAGTTAGCATACTCAGAAATGGTCTTGGAAAGAGATTTGAGTAAAAGCAGCAGTGCAGTTTGCTGCTGATGCAAAATCCTGTGCAGTAGTGCACTGTGAAGCCGCCAGCAAGGAGTTAGTTTCAAAAATGTCTCCTTCTGCTGAATAGCATGGGTGTTAGGCTAGAAGTGGAAATTCGGTCTCAAACTGTAAAGTAATGCATGCAGGCAAAACCAATAAAGGAAACAAACTCAAAAGCAAAGCAGTGCATTAGCAGCTAGTAAATTGAATGGAATACAGTGGCCTTTGGTTCTGGTTTTCTCTAGCCAATGATTTACTAAAAAGTGAATATATATCAAAAAGGATTGTACTATACCTCAATTCTTTCTTCCCTTGACTGTTTAGTCCTGGTCATTAAGTCCAGAAGCGAGTTAAGGGTACTTGTGTAGCATGATGCAGTATGGCCATTTTGTACTTAGTATAGGACAGAGACACCAAGATGGTCAGGAACCTAAAAGAATGGTGTATTGGAGAAGACTGAGAACTGATATTATTCAGCCTTAAGGAGGCAGCTACAGGAAGATCTTACAGCTGTTGTCCATATGGAAAAATAAGACAGATTCTTCTCAAAGGTGCACAGTGATAAACTGAGAGAGAATGGACACATCTTGCTAAGCTCTGCTTAGATTCAGAGATTTCTTTCTCTTTCTTGCTCTCTCTCTTTCAGTCTCTCTATCTCTCTTTCTTTCTCTTTCTGTTTTTCTATCATGAAGGTGGTCAAATACCGTAAGAAGTTGCCGAGAGAGACATGTGACCTCCTTCCAGAGAGACACCCAGAGTTTGACTGGATGTGGCCCTGAACAGTCTGGGCTGACTGGTCCCACTTTGAGCAGTAAGCTGCCCTAGGTGGCCTCCAGAGGCCCATTGCAACCAATGTAGTTCTGGCTTCTTAAGGTGGGTTCTTACCACATGCTTGTGCCCTAACATTATTTCACGCGATATATTCACGACAGAAGTGGAATATATTTGCTCCAGGTTAATGACTATATATTAAAACTCAATTCAAGAACATTGTGAGGCTATGACACTTTAGATTTGGCATAAACAAAGCAAGAGTCAGCTATGGTGCTTTCTGTCTAGTGGCTTGACGAAGTATTAAAATACATTGTAAAATGTCAAGAACGGGAGTTCATTGTCAGGCCACAGCTATAGCAGGAGTCAGTAAATGGTACTGTTGTCCATTCTTAGGGTTTTTGGTTTTTTACTCCCAATGTCTTCTTTAAACAAATGACATAGAATTCATTTGTCAGATGCTGAATGGTGCGGAAGAGTGTACCTAGCATAGCACGTGCTGCCATGCCACATGATGTGTTTGTGTAGGTGCATATTCTCTGCATCTAGATCAAACCTGTCTTCGACAAGAAAGTATGTTCTTCACCGCAATATGTCTAACTCTAGTTAGACAGTCAGGTCAGTGCTTCTTAGTACTTGGGTTAAGATCTTTGAAAGATAAGATAGTGCTGTTTGTGGCTGACTGCTTCTGTTCAACACCTGGCGTGTGTGGCATGAAAAAACATTTCAGACTTCAGAAACACCCAAAACTGCCCATCACTGTTTTCTCCTGTAATAAGAACGTTTATTTGTAAGCTGAAGATCCTGCCACAGCTCAGTGGCTTAACAACTGTGTATTCACCAGGAATACTTATGGAATAAGCTGAGTCTTATAGTTTTAAAGCATAAATGTACTTCAACTTAATTACAGTCAGACCTGAGTAAAAATTAAAGGGTTTGCATGTCTGTTAGTCTGTAGGTGGGTAGAAAGGCAGTGAGGTTAAGATAATAGGCTCAAAATGTATTCTCAGAAAACATTTAAAACCACAGCAGGGTGTGATTGTATGCAAATAAGTATTTTTGCAATAGCAGATTAAACACCTTATGGAATTTGTATGGAAAACTGCATGCTTGTACTTGATGCAAAGTATGATTAAGCACCAGTGTGTGGAGTTTTTGCCTGTGGTCAAAAATTAAGGTGGATTTAAATCAATCAATGGTTTTCTCAGTCTTTTCACAGTATATATTATAAGTTATGAATGGTGACTACTAGAGAGAAAATTTAAGTTTCTCCTTGGGTCTGCATTGTTACTAGAACATGTCCTGCTATGGTTTCCAGTCAGTAAAAGCATGGCAGTAGCAGAAAGTCTGGTGGTAACATGGCAACATGTAGGATCTGAGACAGTGAGGGAAGAAAACTGGCAAATTGACGTAAGCTTTTACTGCAACAGCTGTTACTGCATGTATTTTGCCATCAGCTTACAGACAGCATTTCATGAATGGGTGAATTAATAATTTCAGGTTCCAGGACTACGTTTAAATAACATTTTTCCTGTTCAAAGATTGTTGAAATGACCCTCAAGCAACCCAGTGCCTGTAAGGGCAGCAGGTACCTTCTCGAAAAGCTATCCTTAGCAGTAGTGGAAAGACCTGCATTGTCACAGGCAGATAATCGCTGTTCTACTTGCTTATTTGCATAACTAAGGGACCTTATGGTTGGCAGAATGACTTAATTGTCGTTGGAAAATAGTCTTCAATGTCAAATTCTAATCTACATTACATACCAGAGTTGTGTATCTGTCTTTCTGAAATTCCTTTCTCTTACACACAAGTTAGTGTGTCCTGTGCAATGAGAGTGATACCGTGGCTTTTCCTAGAAAATTGCTCTTTGGTATGCCCAGGAAGAAGTTTAAAGAAACATTTAAAGTTGCAACCTGAATTTTTTTCCCTTGTCAGTGATAGAACTGATGTAGCAAAATCAGATATAATGGTGATTGGTTTAATCCTGTGTTTTTCTTATCTGGAGTAGAAAAGATAAAATACATTACTTCAAATTAACTTTTGTATAACTACTGACATAAATTGGACTCATGGTGATATGCAGTTTATTTGGGGTGGATATAGTACTTCATGAAAGACATAAAAGCTTCTCTGAAGAAGTCAAATGATGATGTTAAGAAACAGTAAAACACACTTTTTCTGTCTTCCAAAACAATTCTGCCTACTCAGCATTCAATCTACAGAGGGAACCCAAGCTCACACTGGCAGGATTACTCTTCTGCCTCTTAATCATAATTTGTTAGTGAAAGCAGTGGTCAAAGGAAATGCAAGGTCAGCTGTTCTGAACACTGGTAGAGCAGGTTTCTCTCTCCTTCAGTCATGTGCTGTTGTCCCACAGACTCCAAACTCACATGTGGACTTGAGTGGATAACTAAGCATTGTGATTTTTACAGACAGGTGAAAACTGGAGGACTCTAAAAGTATCACCTACCCTCCTCTGGAAGGGTCTCACCCATGCTGAGGGGAAGGCTCGGTTTATGAAGCTGTTGCTGAAGCACTGATCACAGCCTGATGTTTTAAGAGAAGAAAAGCATAAATGCCTGGGGTTTTTTATTTCTCCCCAGCGTATAAGGAGTGGGCTTCTTCAGGCAAATAAGAACCTTATTACCGTGTGGGCAGAAACCACCAAGCGAAGGTAATGGGCCAAAGTGATGAACCACTCCAAACCCTTGAAAAAATAACTTTTAAAGTTAGAGCTGAGACAGCCAACATAAAAGTCTGTGGAAATAACTTTGGGCATGTTCTCCCAGAAGAGGCATAGAAGAAGAAAAGGTGACTTATGGCAAAGCAGAATTATTGGTAATGGAATATAATGCTGTTTTTACACTGCCTCATTTGGCAGCCAGCATATTATTTCTCACTTTTAGGACTGCCTAAATTCACACATAAGCCAGTAGAAGCAAACTACATAATTGCTTGAAACAAGGGAAATAAAAGCAGACTTGTTAATGTAATGATATTTTAAGCAATAATTATTTTAAGCAGAAATAATTAGATTTCCCTTCAGTAGCATATAATAGCTTGTATTTTGAGGCAATTTAGGGACAAAATCAAAATATATACCAACATTATTTCCTCATGCAGAAACAGGTATGGAGAAGTCTCAAGGATGGAGACCAAGGAAGTCTTATTCACAGAATCTTTCACAGAAAAGGAAGTCTTATTCATAGAAGCAGTTTGATTCAGGTGGGACTAACTATTATAGAAAGAGATTTGTCCAATTGTGTTTGTTATTCCCCACTGTTTCTTAGCAGGAGGAGGGAAAGATGACAAAACTGGTTTTGCTTTAATGAAGTTTGTTTTTTTTAATGTCTTGTGTTTACAATAAAGCACCCCAAAGAAGCAGACCTTCAAGATGAAGTGAGAGAAGGTGAAGGCTATGAGCCTGCCTCTTGGGGAAGTTCATTCCAGTGCTAAGAAAACTTCTGCTCCTCACGGAGCAGAACCGTGGCAGAATTATGGCAGAAGAACCAAACCAAATGGGTAACTGCAGACCATAGATGATCTTTGATGGGCTTTTCCTTCTCTCTCTGTCACACTCTTGGCCTTTCCTGAGATGTTCAATTAGTTGCTGTTTGTGTCAGAGCTCAGGGCAGGCCGCATATCCTGGTTTTAAATAAGACCCACTCACCAGTGCAAACCTCTGTGAAGCAGCCTGAAGTATTTGGGGGTTTTATTCTGCTTTCAGAATTGGTGGGTACAGGATTATCTTGTCAAAGTAATGAAGCAAGATGCTTAGAGTTTTTATTCATAAGGTTTTTTCCCAAGGCTACTTAAATCTGTACCAAACAACTGTGTGCCCACTCCAACCCTTAAATAGCCTTTTGCTACAAATGGCAGATTTTCAGAATATTTTTGTTCAGCTCTCTTTTCCATCTCTCCTTTCTTGAAACTATAAGAACTATCTTCATGCAAGTGACTTCCCAGAATAATTTTTTAAATAAGTCTGATTTGTTAAAGATGGTGAATTCATAGACAGCAGTTGCTTCTCTTACCCACTGTAGTCAGACTGAGTTGTGTTGCCAGAAGATGAGAACTGTACTGTATTAAATACTTCTTCAGATCAAAGTGGATGAAGGGTATAATTTTAGAGCTGAAAGACATTGCTTACAGCTGGAGTAAAGAACTGCAATTTATTATACCACCCATCCTATAGTGCCCATTCAGATTGCAGGCCTTCAGGCCTGGAACTCTGCCTGTGCATTTTACATGTACAGTATTCTCAGGATACAATATAAATAATGGTATATCATCAGTGAAGGGAATAGCCCAGTGGGGCAATCCACAACTGAATGAACCTTTCAGATAGTATGGAACAAGGCCAGCATTACTTCAAAAACATTTCTTTTTCACAAAGTCAGTCAAATACCTAAATTAAAATCCCACTCAACTGCTTTGGTCTTATCAGATAAAGTATCTGTGTGTTCATTTAATATGCCTCTCATGCATTTTATCTTTATGCTTCATTTAAATATGAGAAGCAAACACATTTTATATAGTTGTTATTCTCCAATTACTACAAAAGCTTCTTGGAATCTTTGATCATGAGAAAATTATTTCAAATCCAGTTCTTCTTCGCAATTACAAAGTGTCTTCAGTGAAGTTAGTTTGGATGCAATTCTAATCCCAGTAGAGAAAACCACAGTCAGTCCTCAAAAAACAGTTTATGACTATGGAGCAGTAAAGAGATCAGAATGAACCCAAGTACCTGAGTTGATTTATGTGGTGGTGGGGTGTTTTTAGACAGAAATTCCAACCAAAGCTGTAATGATAACAAGCATCTGATGTGAAACATAAATTATTTAGCATTACATGGCGTTTACAAAATGTTATTATTATTAAAATACAGTAGATGAGCAAATTTTATTTTTTGTATCAGGGACACTAGGATAGAGGTTCAGCCACAGGGTTTTGGGGTTTTGGGGGTATTTTTACACAAGGCCACAGAGAAGTGACGCAGGTATATATATAATGGCTGCTAACCAAGTTCAACATGCTTGAGTGTGGACAGCTATTAGATGATTACAAAACATATTCAGAGTTGTCACGCAAACTTTCTCTAGATTTAGGTAACACTGAAGCTAGCACTCTATAGCATCAGTGTCAGATAAAGCTCAGGAAGTAACAGCAGCAGCAAAACCAAGTTACCTTGCTTTTTGTCTTACAGATAATTTGTCTTATATTTACTGAGTGGTAAAGTAGCTGTAGCATAGAATTGAGGAGAGCGATGGAACTTATAAAGGGCAAACCTTTTGGCGAATGTACAAAATACCATGCAAGAAAATAATGTTACTGCGAAGTCAACAAGAGGGCATGCAGTAGCAATGACTAGGTGACAAAGTGACAAGTGGTTTGTTTAAATTTGTACGTAGGGTATGCTCAGACTTCCAAAGAGTTTAATACTTGTGAAGAAATGCTGTAAAACCTTAACTATCATGAAATATAAAACATTACTGAAGTGGCCCTTCTGCTATTAAAATATTGCTTCTTCATTTACTGATTTATTACCTTCATTCACTAGAGGTTTGATTGAAATTCACTCGTGTCACAAGGATCGAAGGTCAGGTTTATTTAGTGAAGTATCAAGCATTTCTATCTCCAAACACAGAGGCAGACCACTTGCAAGAGTTTAGTACCATATGGGGTCAGATTAAAATATGAACTAAATATTTTCAGACAATCAATCCATGAAAATTTTTACTGCTTTTCCATTTTAAAATACACATACTGTGTCAGCCTGTTTCAAAAACGTAATGATTTCGTGTCTGCCTTTTATCCCTGAGGGGAAAAAGAATACTAGAAAGAATTCACAGCATTAGAAACATATCTTCTTTATTCTCAGAAAATGCAGAAGGACTAGGTCAAATTTCTTATTTACTAATAAAAAACAAGCAAAACTCACAACACAGTTTAGTTTAAATTCAGCTAGACTGTGTTCGCTATTTGAAATTGTAGGCTCCTGACTGTTAAATCATGTCAAGTGAATCTATCAGGATGCAGGACTAGCAGACTGATCTGTGATGAGATGCTCCACGAGCACAAAGCACCACCCAAGAGGAGCAGCCTTGGGGTTGGTGCCTTGCAGGCCTGGCAGTTGAGTGAACACCAAACCAGCCGTGCCCTCTGACATGGCCCACGATGTTCTGTCATGATCCCAGGCAATGCCCATCTTCATCTAACACTGCACCTCCTGGCTGTTGCTGATAAGGACTGTACAAGGAAGATTCAGAGCAACCACAAAGCTTTGCAAAGCAGCAGATGCTTTGATCATTTTAAGCACTATGTAATGAGTTCTGGAGTTCAGTCTGTCTAGTTTAGTCCTGTGTCTTGCTTCACCATGCAAACATGCTTAACCTGTAGCAAGAAGGGGAAAAAAACCAGTTCCAGTTGTCCAATATATATATTTATTCTACAATCACTAAAAAGTTGCGCTATTTGAAAAAAAAAAAAAAAGCTGATTCATAGACTGAAAAAAGGTGAAATTTGCCAGATATTACAGAATTAAGACATTGAAGAAAAAAAGCTATTGGTCACTGCAGGTAAAAGTATTTGCAAAGCAGAAGCAAGTAGTCGGTCAGATGAAATTTGTTTCTGTCCTAAAGTACAGAATTCTCCACAAGCATGGAAATAAGAAGGGCCAGCTAATCATTTAACAAATGAACGCCTTAAAAATAGTTATTATTGGGGCCTAGTAGGAAAAATACTGTATATTGCAATGTTAATGAAGTTCTTTTTGTGGTCTATTCACTGTGGCCTAATCACTGAAGAGATTTTTCCTATGAAAATCAAGTAGTAGATTTTAATTTTGGATGTGTATTAGCTATTTGCATAGGCAAAACTGTTTCACTAGAAACTTACATGACCTCATGTGCTAGCTTAAAACATTTTAAAATGGAAATAGTATAAATGTATCATAAATGAATGTTACATAAATCCCAAATAAATATATATAACAGGAATTTCTCATTGTTGCTATTCTTTTCTACCATCCTAACTCTCTTTTCTTCCCCTTACTTAAGTGAAACTGATCTTCCCTGCTGTATGCAGGAAAATTAGAAGTTTCAACACACTTGGAAGCCAGAGATTCATTTATAGTATCATTAAGCAGCAAGTATTCAAAGAAGTTTATTAACTGTATCAAGATTGAGTTCAAATGGTAATTACTTTTACTTGCAGAAAATCATACCATTTTGGACCTGCAATTGAGTGCAAGCAAAGTATGCAGTCCAGTAGAGTGCCTAAGTTATGTTTAGTGCACTCATATTGTCACATAATCTTGGCCTGAAAAAAAGAAAAAAATCCCCTGAAAACAACCCCAGAGATTTTTAGTTTGAAAACTGCTTCCCTTACCAAATGAACAAAAATTGTAAACATTCACACTTTATTTTGTGCTTCCTGGCATGGCACACTTGATTTGCTGATGAGGCTGCTGAACAGTTCTGTAACATGCATGAGATAATTTGGTCACCTCTACAGAAATAAATACAGGTTGTCTCATTAGATGATCAAATGTCAAAGCAAATGAGATCAACTAAAGATACCACAGACCTGCCAAAATCCCAGTAATTAAAGTGCTGTTGAGACTGGAGACTATTTTGGACATACCTGCCACCTGGTGTTTGGAAAACATAATGTCTGAAAACAACCTGAAATGCTCTTAAATCTGTATTCCCATTAAGAAGTAAACACACTGAGGTATTTTATATGGAAGAAATGCATAAGCAGCTAAAGGTTGGTGTTATTATCAGCATCTGTCTAGAAAGAAAATGAACAGGGTGCTTTAATGTTGCTTCCAGCTCCATCTCTACTGACCACAAAAATTCTCAAGTAAATCTTTGACTTAACTGTATTTACACATCTCCCGTCAGATAATGGCACTTTTGGTGAGAAACATCCTGGGCAAGAGCCTTATACAACTTCACAGTCTGGTTATAACCTACTGTGTGCCAAACCCAAAGGAAAGAACTGGATTATATGAGATAGAGCTAGGAAAGGAAAGGACTAGTGATACATAATACTGAGTAGTGAGTAATGAGTCATTGTCTGAAATTACTGTGATGACCATTAATTTGTCTTAGCTAAAACATTTGAAGCCCCCAAGTCTTTATAGTGGAAGAGGCAATGACACTAACTACTAGTTTTGCATTTTTGATATTGATGCTCACTGGTAAAGCTTGTAACAGTAAGCATGTCAACTGAGAGAAACCATGGTTTACCTTTACTTACCAAAAGGTTACTTCGAGTGGTGGCTAAATCTTTAGAGTAGGCAACTGAACAAATTACTGAACTGCAGTAGGAGGCAAACTGAACAAAAAATTCACTAATGTCAAACTGCACCTACAGCACATTGAGGTTTTCTTCCACTCCTCTGCAAAGCAAGATTTGAATACAACTGCGTTTCCCAATGATAACTCAGGATGAAGCCATAGTCTAAGGTCAGTCTCAGCAATATAAATAGCATTTAAGTTTGCAGCCTGGCAAGCTCAAACCAGAACTTTGTCTGGAATCACATCTTCGTAGGGCTGCCAAAAATAAAGTGGAGTGTAGCATTTGGGCTTTTCTTTTTTTTCAAGGCAATAGAGGTCAAATGCAGCTGTCCTTAGGTGCCCCACTCCATTTCAGTTCTAGTAACTTTGAAATTGATACACACTAGAAAATCAACACTTCCTGTAAATTTACTGTGTACACATGTGCTCTCAGGTGTTTGCATCAGTAACTTCTCACTGCAGAGCACATGGGCACAAACATAACCTATTAGCTGAGATCCATGCAGCTCTTGGGGATGTCCTGTGCAGGGTCAGGAGCTGGACTCGATGATCCTTGTGGGTCCCATCCAACTCAGGATATTCTATGACCATGGCTCTATGATTAATTGTCATTAACTTTTCCCAGAATTTAGTTCCTCTCTAATACAGGGCTCAGTTGCTTTCTCAGCGCCCGAACAGTATTTTCTGATGGAAACACAGATCATAGGACAGAACTTTGTAAAGCAGAAGGTGCTCTTTCCTGTTGTCTATTGACAGTAACTGCTCAGCACAGACAGCTGTGTTAGCAAATTAGGACTATTTTTTTATTATTGACAGAGGAGCCTAATGACTCTTCTAGGATCTTTGCAGAGAGCACAAAGAAGAAGAAAAAAAATACAAAAAGTTGAAAGAAAAACTAAGGAAAGAAAGACCAGTAACTGCGAACAGAAATTACATCACTGGTCCAGCATGCTGATGGCTACTAACAGTGGAGCCAGGATTGTTGCTCCTGTATCCTAGGACACTAGGCTCTTCACTGGATGCTATTAAAGATGTAAACATGAAGAATACTTTGGGCTTCCACAGAAAAGTTGGACTCAAAAGGTACATCTCCATTCTTTCTTGGTCTGTTCAAGAATGTTTCAGCAGACCTGCTCACATTAGTCACAGCTCTTGCACAACTTCTTTAATATTATGTTTGAGTTGGTCATCGTAACTATTATTTTAACTTACGAATATGAAGATAAAAATGTTGCATACACCAAAAATTGTGCTTTCCATTTTTCTTTCAGCATGCACAATATACTGTGGCCCATGCAAGTCTCAATGCACAGCTCTGAAGATGGCATTCTTCTTCATCTGCATCTTAAAAGGAAATTGGCTACTGAATCAAGAAACCAAAGCACTTAGGTAGCCAGAAAAATTTGGATCTTCTGCAGTGCTAGGAAGGATCTGTGTGGACACCACAGTAAAAGCTGTTGCTCAACCTACATGTGTACATAATACCATAAACCAAGTATGCCAAGTTGCTGTACTTAATGAAAACCCTAAGTCTACATATTGAGTGATGAAACTGTTTCAGTGCAGTTTACCAAAGCCATGATAAAAGCAAATCAATCATCATTTGTTACAAATACAAAGGAATGGGTGCTTTGATCTCCAAGCATTGATAAAATCATGTACTGATTTTTCAGGGGAACACTTGTTAGTGACTTAAGAATTATGTGGCAAGGTTTTGGTAGTGAGTGGGCTACAGGGGTGGCTTCTGTGAGAAGCTGCCAGCTTTCCCCATGTCCAAAACAGCCAAGGCCAGATGGTTCCAAGATGGAGCTGCCACTGGCCAAGGTTGAGCCGAACGGGTCGCTGATTTAAAAAGGGAGAAAAAGCCCTGCTTGGGCAGGGGGAACAGAGCGGAGACAGGAGTGAGCATATGTAAAGAACAGCCTTGCAGACACCATGGTCAGTGAGGATGGAGGAGAAGATGCTCCAGATGCTGTAGCAGAGATCCATCTGCGGCCCGCGGAGGACCCCACACCAGAGCAGAGGGATGCTCAAAGGAGACCATGACCCTGTGGGAAGCCTGCACTGGACAGGCTCCTGAGGCCCCCTGGAAAGGAGCCCACACTGGAGCACTTTGGGAAGAATTGTAGCCCATGGGAAGCTTTCACACTGGAGAAGTTCATGGAAGACTGTATTTTGTGGGAGGACAGCAGGCTGGAGCAGGGGAAGGAAGAGTGGGAGGAGGAAGGAGCAACAGCGATAACATCTGATGAAGTGACTGTAGTACAGTAAAAATATTGAATAAAATCCTGCAAAACAGCACTGGAATAATTTGCTGCTTCTGAGCATAGTTTGTAGCATTGATGTATTTATATGTGTTAAAGCAGCTTTGGGGCTAGAAACTCTTACCTACAGATATACAAGTTATATAAAACCCTGTTTTCAGAAAGTGTTTTCATTGTGCTGGTAACAGAGAGATATGCCAAAAATCACTGTAACCAGACTTAAGCAACTTGCATACCAATGTATTTCAACCTCTGTTTTAAATCAGGGTATGCTACTTAGTTGTTCTTCAAGCCCACATCATGACAGGGACAAAAAATATTAAAATAAAAAACTGCATATTTTATTTTTAGCTTTAAAGATGCATCTCTAAACAATCAGTAGAAAAAAAACAAAACAAAACCGTAAAAAAAGTAAACACCAGCATTTTGTAAAATCACATTGAACTAATACAAAGACTTAATACAAAGTTTTCATACACAACTCAAATGAAGTTAAAAAAAAAAAAAAAGTAGGCTGGTCTCCAAGACCACTTCTGCTTGAAATAAATCGTTAAGTACCCACCGATTTTAACTATAAAACAAAGGTACATTCCTTCTTTTTTCTTCCATTTATGAAGCTGATTGCCACAAACTTCAATCATTTGCCAGCGAAATTCTCATAGTCTCAGTTACAGAACTGCAGAGAACTCATACAATTCCATGACTGAAGTCCTTCCATTTTCAGATTACACTCAAGTCAGCACTCATCACATATCTTTAGACTGATCATCTTCTTCAAGTTTTCTGATTTCATTCTTTAAACAGTTGATGGTTTCACGACTTGCTTTTAGTCTTTCTTTAAGCTCAGCAATTTCAAAACTAGTCTTCTTTTTGGCAGCTTCAAGTTTTTCCCTGGTTTTGACTTCAAGATCTGCAACTGTGGGGGTGATAAAGAAAAATAAATATTTTAAGTACCATGAAAAGTTGCAATTTAAAAAAAATTGAAACAGTAATTTGGATAGCGTGTGTCCTAAAAAAAAACAAAAAAACTCAGAGATTTAATGGTTGTAATTAAATTGGTATCCACGTAAAAATCTGAATTTTAACAAAAAGTTTGTTTTGCAGGCTCATATATGACTTCAAGTATCCTCTTTTTTATTATTTTTCATGCACAGGTTTTAGAACAAAGACAGTAAAGCCAACAAATCTATGAAGGCCATGGAAATTCCATATATTACATATCCCATATATTACATATTGTGGGTAGTGTCAAATATTATCTGCTTCATTTAGTACATTTAAAGGAAATATTTATACATTAAAAAAAACCACACTAAAAGTTTCCACCTACTCTGTGGAGAAATACCCAAAAATTTAAGTAAAAGTATTTAAATTTGGATGGTTTTATGAATCATATCATTAAACATTTTCTAAACGAAAACCGTAACATGCAACGTAACAAAAACCTACGTCCAGATTGGCTGAACTGAGGCAGGAAATACAAGCAGCTCACACATCCACACAGCCAAGCAGACATAAGGCAAAAAGGAACCCTAATTTTGAAGCTCATAGTCACTCTCCACTATTAGCACTAGTGTTTGCTGTCCAAAACATACCAACAATGCCATTTGTTGTCAGGTGAACATAAGGTCAGGTGAGCTGAACTACAATGGCATTAAACATCATAACTAATACAGCAGGATTTTGGCTCAATAAATACTACATCTTCTACTCTCAGAAAGCAAATAAGAGATGAAATACAGAAGATCAGAACAGAAATAATCACTAAATGCATTACGACTTATGAACCAATGGATCTTAATTTCCTTAATTCCCCTCATACTTTTGCTTATGTTTGGAGACAAATTGGATAAAAAGGACACAAAAAACATTACGCTGTACTGAAGAAGTATGTTATGAAATTAGCTACAGTTAAAGAAGTAGAAGGGAAAAAGACAGGAAGACCTTTCAGACACTACTCTTTATCCACAAAAGGTTGCTCCTTTGACTTAAACATTACTAACTGTCCCATGCTTCAAGTGTGACCTTTGCTTGCAGTGCTGAACAGAACTGTACTACAGGGTGGCCTTCATTTATTCTCAGTTTTAATTCACTTCAAACACGTCAGACTAGGTGTAGATCATGCCATCACTCTTCAGACCAAGTAATTCCTAATTCTTTTTTTTTTTTCAGCAACCATAGGAATTAGAAAATCTTAGAAGTTTTCAGGTAAGTATTAAAATCTTTGCAGAAGTTAAATTTAATGCAAAAATATCACTTTTTAGCAGCATTCGAATCCATTGCACTGTTAC
Source organism: Lichenostomus cassidix (assembly GCF_008360975.1). Classification (NCBI taxonomy): domain Eukaryota; kingdom Metazoa; phylum Chordata; class Aves; order Passeriformes; family Meliphagidae; genus Lichenostomus; species Lichenostomus cassidix. Next base: position 33,915,091 of record NC_139480.1, on the reverse strand, counting down.
AGCCCAGAAAAAAACCACAAAAAGCAAATCCAACTATTGCTATCTTTAAAATTAAAATATTTTAACTTTCAACTTACACTCTGTTTCATGCTTATAAGCACCTAGTGTTAGTTGACGAGACGTTGTTAACAGCTGCTGCATCATTGCAGTAGGATCTTGAAATATCTAATAAAGGAGAAAAATACATGGTATCACTCATACTCTTCAAAATAAAGTGAGGGTAACATTAAGAATGTTCATACCATTTCATCATAGAATTCAGAAACTACAGTTTTCTTCCCCAGGATGGCATTGGTATCCGACTGAAAAAGCTTCAGCAAGTGATATAAGGTTACCTATGCAAAGACAGAATTTTATCAGCTTGACAACAGTATGGAAATAGGAATCTAATCCTAGATGTCAACAAGTACTATTTTGTTTCTACAAAACAATTGTATAGGAATTAAAAATGTTTTAGGAATGCAAAAATAAATACATAGCTTCAGCAGAATTACTAAAATTTAGTATTAACTGCTAAAACATGCCAACTATCCAAAGGCCTCTTGAGACTTTAAAAATGTCTGGGAAAGTGGTTTAGGACTGGTATACAAAAACTACTAATACCATCTTGTCTCAAACATTTCCAAATAGGTGATTTAATTCAAAGCAACTTTCATAATTAATCAGTTAGAAAGTGCTTTCTGTGACCTTATCCTCCCTTCTTGAGAAAGAGAAGCACCAGGGAAGCTCTGAATCTCTTTTCACTGTAACCTCTCTTTATGGAGTTACTCTTCCATCCCTGCCCTGCAAATGGCAGGGTGGGGAGAGGACAGAAGTCCTGTCCAGCCCCGAGGAGCCACCAACCACATGGATCATGGCCTGGGAAGAGCACACACAGCCCATAGTTCTCCCCTGCCACAAACAGCCCAGGAGCAGCCAGGGAACAGAGCAGCACCCTACTGCCCTTGATAATTCCTGGAAAGGGAGGACACAACAGGCTCCGAAACAGCTTTCGAAAAACAGCAGCAAAGAAAAAACACCCAACCAACTTTAGGACAGCTTGAGCAAGCTGTGAACGGAATTCATACAAGTCAGGATGCTACTGAGCCCAACAGCACAGGAAGTCCTTTCTACGTATTCAAGAAAAACATAAATACAGTTTCCCTCTCATTCAGCAAAAAATGGATAAAGGTTTGTTCACGTGATGAAAGGAACTCAACCCTTCCAGAAATAAGCATCCCTTTTCCCTAAAACAGAGTAATCAAGCTTCCTACCTAAACAAATCTACAAGACATGTCTAAAACACAGGAATGGAAGAAACTAATTCCAGTACTTTATGGAACTACAGAGCTGTCTTAACCTGGTTTTCTTAAGGCAGAGACTTATGCTAACATAGTACCTCTGCTGCTTTTTGACTGATTTTGATCTGACAGAAAAAAACCCCAAACCCTCAAATATCCTAGAACGTGGAAGCTACGTGGAAGAGAAACAGTGTGTGCTCAGCCCAGGTCAGGTATAACATGTGGTCAGGTCTTAGTAAATGTCAGAGAAGCCAAGCACAGGAAAATCAGTCACAAATACCAGGAGTAAAGCACAGAAACAGGAAAATGTGACCAATCATTAAATTAATTTTCTCCAAGAACAGACTTTATTAGTTCCATGGCCAATGAAACTTACTTTGACCAGCAATTTCCTAGAGCAGAGCTGTAGGCCACCATAATTAATTATTTAAGTTTTGTTAAAAGTTTGATGTACTTACAGGTCTTTCATTTGGATCAATGAAAAATATCTTAATGATTATTTCAAATTCACCCCAGCCTGTTTCGGTGATTTCATATGGTGGTTTGGTAACAACTGCAACAGGAAACACAGAAGTGTTAATCCCATGAAAAAGCCAGAACAAAAGCCCAGTTCTAGGAACAAATGCCAAAATGCAAAACCCACCTCTTAAAGGATTACCGTAGCTTTCATGCAACTTGAATTGAATTTTTTTCACATATGCAGACATGTCCTAAAACAGAAACACTGTTATTTCTGATTATTCACACAGCACACCGAGCTACCATTCATTCATCTATCCTACACGCCTATCATTGTTGCTGACGTAAGCACTGTATTCCTTCTGACGTTAAACACAGAAGTAAAGCAAAATGGTAAATCCAAAAACTAGTTCCGGCACACAGGTCTGTTAGTATTTTGTCCCCATGAATGTTCTCCAGTCTTCCCCTAAACTGGAAAGATCACTCCAAAAAGCATAAATGGAAGCGTGCCTTTCCCACGGTTTTCCTTTTAGGAAACCCATCAGCCTATGTGGCTCCTCTGCTTACAGCCAAACACCCTTCTCCCTTTCCTCGAACCGCAGCTTTCCAAACTCCCGCGTTCGGCTGGAAAGGAGCTCCAACATCACGGAGTCCAACCTGAACCCAAGGCCACCACTAGCCACGTCCCCGAGCGCCACATCCCCGCGCGTTCTGCACGCTTCCAGGGCCGCCGATCCCCGGTTCCCGGGCCGCCTGTTCCCAGCCCGGGCAGCCTTCCTTTCGGCTCGGCTGTACCTCGTTCCGGTACGGCTTCACGTACACCGTCCACTGGTGCGTGTGACCGTCCTCCTCTCTCTTCTTCCCGAAGTACCGCGCCACGTTCCCGTACACGATCGGCTTCACGATGGTAACTCCCTTAAAGAAAAGGAACACGGGCGGACGCGGCGCGTTCAGACAGGCGCTGCCGCGCCGCCCCCCGCGGCCCGAGCCCCGCCGCCGAGGCCGCACCTTCACCCTGCCGCCGGAGTCAGGCCCGAACTCTGCCATTCTCTTGAACATATTGCCCGGGGGCGCCGCCCGCCGCCGCCGCCGCCCGCGCCCGCCCCGCCCGGCCCCGCCGCCGCTCCCGCCGCCGCCGCCGCCCCGCGACCGCCATCCCTCGCGGCTTCCGGGGCGGGGCCGCGCCGCCGCTGCTGGCACAGCCCCGCGGGCCGCCAGGGGCCCGGCCGGGGCGGGGGAGCAGGGCGGCACGGCAGGGACCCTGCAGGGCGCCCGGGACAGGGACACTTCCACTAGGCCAGAGTGCTCCAAGCCTCATCCAGCCTGGCCTTGAACACTTCCAGTGATGGGGCAACCACGGCTTCTCTGGCAACTTGTCCCAGCGCCTCACAGTGAGGAACTCCTTCCCAACAACCTATCCTCTTCCCGTTTTAAAGCCATTCCCCCTTGGCCTGTCACTACATGCCCTTGCAAAAAGTCCCTCTCCAGCTGTCTTAAAGCCCCCCTTAGGTAGTGGAAGGCTGCTCTGAGTTCTCCCTGGAGCCTTCTCTTCTCCAGGCTGACCCCAGCTCGCTCAGGAGGACATGAGTCTCGGGGGTTGCTGATTTGTGGAGTTGCTCCATGCCCCAGCTGCACCCTCTGGTCAGCCCAGCCCTGTCACAGTGGATTCCTCTGGGGCGCTGCAGCCAGACCCTGCCTGCGAACCATTCTCCACCCAACGGCCCTCCAATGCCCGTGCTGGGGCTCCTGGCACACTAGAAGACAGTGAAGATCATGCCTAACCCACTCCCAGAAAGCCAAAGTTCCCTACCCTGTTCCTTGCATGAACTAGATCTCATGTGAACAGCACTGCTCAGCACTGAAATGTTACAGCTCTTCTTGTTAAAACAAAGCAAGCAGGCAAGACTGGCAGCTGGGCCAGTCTTTTAAAAGTGGTCAAGCTCTGTCTTCAAAGAAACATTTTCTGAGGTTAATCTGACTTTAATTAATAACCGGCTCCTGTGAAAAACTCTTTATTCCAGTAACAAGATGAACAAGAAAAGCAATTACGCAGTTCCTGCTCTAAAGAAACCTTTTCCTCGTACGTGCTCATGACTACCCTACAGATTTCCCTTAAGGAAGAGTGGGCTTGAATATTTCTGGTTGGATTTTTAAAGACAGAGGTGTAACCAACCTTTGGTAATCTGTCAGAAAGAGAACAGGATTTAAGAGCATCCAAAACTTAATCAGAAGCTATCATACAAACCCAAATATATACAACATATATCCCATCTGATAAAGTGTGCATCCTCATGTTAAAAGACAATAAAATGGTTTGGGTTGAGAGGAAGCTTAAAGACCATCTAGTTCTCCCCTCACCCCCACCCCAGGCAAGGACACCTTCTGCTAGGCCAGGCTGCTCAGAGTCCCATGCAGCCTGGCCTTGAACACTTCCAGGGCTGGGGCATCCAGAACTTCTCTGGGAAACTTGTTCCAGTGTCTCTCCACCCTCACAGTAAAAAATTTCTTCTTAATATCTAGCATATTATCTCCTGTCATAAGAAATAATAACTGAAAGGCAAATATGCAAGAAAAGGGCAAACTGGTGTAAACACCATGTGTCTTAAAGAAGGCCAGAGCCTCCTTCAACAAAATAGCCAAAATAAAGGCAGAGAAAGTATTAACTAGCTGTTGCAAATGCCTTAAGGAGTTAAGTACAATGGGAAGGGAAATAACTAGAAAGCAAGCATTATCAGCACAAAACCCAGAATAATATAATCCAACCAAGAAGAAACTCAGGCATAACTTCCTTTTGTAACCCCTGGAGCATGGGAGGAACAGAACAGACTTCCTGTAAGAAGTGCAGGAGCAAACACTCCAGACAGATCCCATGAGGCTGTAAGATAAATCATGGAGGAAGTTAAACAATGCAGTTGCTTGCCCCAGGACAAGACCGAGCTTCACATTCCAGACAGCACTTTCCAGTCTTTCTTGCTACTTTGCTTTCTTCCTGCACTGAAGTATGGAAGGCTAAAACACACCCAAACCATCCCCAACCTGTTTTACCTATAAGCATGGCCAATCACAGAGAAGACAGCTACAGATTGATTGAAAAGGAAATAAATTCTTTTTCTAAGCCTCACACAAAGACTTGTTCACCAAAAGAATAGTTAATGGATTTATTATCTGAATATTCACAGGCTTGAATGTTATTACCAAGATGGAAGCATGTTTAAGAAGTGGCAGAACTGGAGAAACTGGCACTGGACATGTGCTCTGTGCCAACTGAAATAAAGGAAATCATGTCAAATGGAGAAGTCTTCAAGGCAGTCACTGAATTTCAGAGTCATAAGCAGATTGTGGCTATGGAGGGAAAACCTTTGTTGGAACATGTGGAATGAGAAGAATCTGCATAAGTAGATGACATGGGAGAGACTGGAGATGGATGGGATTGTTTGAACTAGACCATGTTAGGCAGGTTCCTGTCTAATATAGGAAAGGGCTGGGAGCACCATGAAGAATGTAAGTGCTAAAATCTGCTTCTACCAACCTGTTTTTGGGAGCTGCTGCACATGATCTGCCACCATGCTGTAACTGTTGAGTCCAACCTCTGTCCAAGTGTGCAGTTCAGGTGAAGTTTTATCACAAGCTAATGCAGTCAAAGGAAGGAGCCACATACAGGAACTGGCTGCTCCTCAGAACTGAGCCCTTCACCTGCCAGCTGTCCTCAGATGGCACACAGGTACTGGCATACACAACAAATAAATAACTTCCAACTCCACACTCTCAGCAAAATTATCAGGTTCCTCAACATCTTTACCCAGCTTAGGTAATTCCAAGATTTAATTCCAAAATTGTGGTTTTAAATGTTCCTCCTTTTTTTTTTAAGTTAAAAAGAGATGGCAATATTTTTAATTTTTGTAAGGGGATTACATACAATCTCCCAGGAGCTGACCTTGCAGAAGTGTCATGTAAGGCTTTCCTCAAACTTCTTCCAATCCTGCTAAGGACAAACTGAGTAGGCAAAGAGGCCACCTGCTCCAAGGATCAAGTGCAGCTGAAGGGAGCACAAACCTGGCTCTAGCAAGGAATGCTATACCACCATTCCTCTCATTACTTCTGACTGTTTTAACAGACTACTAATATAATTTGATGGTAATATGGTTTTGGCAACTTGGTACATTTCCCCCCTTCCTCAGTAATGTACCCAAGCCCATCACCATAAAAAATCTGAGCTAGCTATTGCTGTAACTAAAACAAAAAAAAGAGATGATAATTTAGAAGTTTAAGTTTTATTTCTAAATTCTTTTTGAGTAAAAGGCATAAAACTAATTTTAAAATATGATAAATTACTTAACTAAATGGAACAGGCAGGGGATAACTTGGAATTAGGAGGGCACAGTAGGGATCCTACATGACAAAATAAGTTATTTTTCCGAAGAATCATACTGTTACCACTGTGAAATTAGCACCAAAAAAATGTCCTGGACTCCTGCTGAGATGGAAGCCAGCCAGCAGATAGCTTTAATCTTATGGAGAATTCATACTTACATAGAGAAGTTCAAAATACAGCTTTTTAGAGCTGCTAATAAAACACTGGCCTTTTCTGACCCTTTTTATTCAAAGTATTTTATGTACAAAAAAAAAAGAACCCACCAAACAATTTGGACATTATTTTCAACAGTTTCTTCTGCAGGGTTCTGTTGGCCATTTTAACACCATTCACCATTTTCATTACCCTTACACTACCGGTCTTTGAGAAAGTAAGGGCTATGAACCTGCATCTTGCAAGGATTCCAAGCTAAATCACTTTCAGGAAAGTAAGAACTGCAGTTTTAATTACATATAAGCTCCATTAACTTTTTGAGGTGGGAGCCCTAGTCCCTTACAACTTGACCCATGAATAAGGATTCTGTTTGGCATGAATGGTCTCTGTTTCTATCCCCTCCCACCGGAGTGCAGCTATAACACATGCAAGCAGAGCAATATATTTTTTAAGTGAAGCACAGTCTGCAGATTGTAAAAGGTGGCAAGTGTAGCTGCCTGTCAAAAGAAGTAAATGGCTAACAGGGAAATGGGATACCAGTGAACCCCAGAAATCAGTTTTAGAGTAACCATTCTGAAATACAGTAACTCTGTAGAGCTCAGTGCTCCTTCAGAGGCAAATGCTGCCTGTTCTACAAGGGAACCCACCCATCTTCAGAGGAGTTTTAGAGATGCATTCCACTACAGGCAACATTTTATCTGCCTGTGTGTCTTTTTCCAGTGTTTTTAGCATCAAAGAAAGGTTTCTAAGCCTTAAGTGTAATATATAGGAAAACACACAGGAATTTAAGAGCAGTGCACTCAAAAGGCATTCAGGCAATGAAGAGGGACTTTTTCATGAGGTGTCAAGGCAAGGAAAAGATAATACAGCTTGCTTATTTTGTGGAAAAGGAGTAGGAGAAGAAGTAACTTTTACCTTCTTAAATTTACGACAGTTGAGAATTATTACACCTAGTTCTGCTGACAATGCAGACACAATTACTGAGATTATAAATTAAGCAAAAAGGAGTGTTTTTTTGATGCCACTAGATGGCAGAAAGCCCTTTTACATTCCTTGATCACACCTACACCATTTTGAATGTACCCTTCCTTGTGTGACAGGACACCTAGGGATCTATCTTTACCATTAAGATGACGGATAAAAGAAAAAACCTACTCCATGACTGCAAGTGCTAAGTAGATTAAAGTAGTTCTGAAAAAAATCCTCAGTAATATATAATTTTTAAAACCATCTGTTTACTCTGGGTCCTTTCTGTAAAGCTGGTAACCCTTGTTTGAGAAGAAACCAGTTTTGCTTCCCATTTATATAAAGGGCACAAGATCTACCAGACATAGCAGTCTGACGGGAGGCAGTGCTAAAAATTTTCTGCAAATTGTTCAGAAGAGATGCATTGTTCTCCAATACCATTTCAAATCATACCTTGATGGTCTTGCATCCTGGTTAGTTGACCTATGCTTGAACACCTCCACAAAGAATTCATCCATGTATAACTGAATCCGCACTGTGTTTACTTTAGAGTATACATCCCATGTTTTTGGGGACAGAATGCTTTACACTTAGTCTCACATTTCAGCAGTTGGAACTCCTGAACACTGTAATCTGGAGGAAAATTGCAGGAACATACTTTCAAAATCAAGAGTTCGCAATGATTTTCTCCTCTGCTCCTAACCTAGAAGAAAGACTGGAATTACCTGAACTCCATCAGCCACAGCCCAGTATAATTTCCATCTCTGTCTCATTCTTCACCTGGTCAGTGAAACTAGGCTACAACACAGACATGTTAAAAACCCAGGTTATAATGGTGAAATTCAGACACAGTACAGAAAACTCAATGGCCAAGTTGGCTTTGCTATCCTGTTGCTTGCTATTTTGGACAATTAATGTCTGAGCCCTTTAGAGGTAAGCAAACATTATTTCAATTACAGCAGGTTTGCAGCACTACCCAGAGAAATTCCAGTTAATTTTCTAATGAACATTTTGTTTCCTCTGCAGAGACCTATACAATTTCCCATTGGGTTTAAATACAGTCACAAATGCTGTGTTCTTCCAAACCAGTTAGATTAAATTTCAGACTTATTTTTTAAATGATAAAAACAATTCTTTTCCTGAATAAAAACCAGCATTCTCACATAATCTTACCACTGTCCAATGCTAGAGGCTCATCACAGACCAAAACTGGAGCCAACAGCATTGCAAAATTATACCAGTAATCTAAGATGGTAAAATGGATATAGCTTGTTTTGTGCCAGAGTGAATGAACTTTGATAAGTACCAATTATGGAGGTTTACCACTAGAATGGCAGAGTATGGCAATGCTAGTGGCTTTGTGTATATAACACAGAGATGTATTTTATAAAACACAATGTTCTGCTTTAGCAGCAAGAACATTTGCTCATGTAACCCCAGTACCAAAAGCAGTTTTAAATCACCAGAGAATAGACACTGTCATTGGCACCAAATCAATGCTGTGCATGAAGTAAGATGACAGTAGTACAACCTGCCCTACAGCTGTCTTACAGTTGCTGTGTTTTACACTCACATGCTTTGCAATGATTAACATTGGTCAGATCTAGTCAACGCAAGAAACCAGATTAAAATAAAAAGTTTTATCATCAGTGGTTTAATGTCTCCTATAGAGCAAGCCCACAGCTCCAAACATTACTACACTGATGTTTGAGTCTGAAAATGTAATTTTAAGAGACTGAAATTGCTTTATGCAACATGCCTATTTTTTTTCTTTAGTTAACACATTACATGCGGGTCACAGTATTTTACAAAAAAATAAGATTAGCTTAAAAAAAGTCTGCACTTCTCACTGGTTGCAAACTCTGCAAAAAGTCTTTAAAGACCAGATAAGGACAAGAGCTAGTATAACTATTTCTAGATTCAGAAATAATTGCAGCACAGAATTTAGCTGTAACTATCTTAGAATGTCCACCCTCCAAATGTTAATGTTTGAAAATTCAAAGTCTGGTAATAATGAGAACTGCAAAGAAATTAGACAACCTGAAATGAAGACAGACAAAAGTTTTTTAATATAAAAATGGTTTTTATTTCTTCAATACAAGGTAAACTACTATTGCAGTTTAGACCAACACAAAAGTTGGACAGCAAATTGCTTAACAGTCTCCTAAAGGCTGAAAAAAGAGAAACCTATGAAAGCTAAAAGTTGTGCAATATTTCAAGTATAACATCTAAAAAAAATGAAATTATCCCTAAACGTACAGATTATTTAAGTATTTCTGCTGAAAATGTATTGAAATCCACATTTGCTAGGATACCATCTTACCTTGTGGAGAAATACAGGTCTCCAAAAACGCCAGTATTCAACAGACTCTTTGGCCTGCCAGCATCAGGAAACTGTTTACTATATATATATAAAATCCTTTGGAGTCAGGCATTCTGACAGGCATCCATTTCCTTACATTCTGCATTGCAATTCTGAATTCCAACTTGGACAACCCCCCTCCTGTATTTCAAACCATTTCTTGAATATTTACTCACATACCCTTGTGCAAAGCGGGAACCAGGAAATGGAATGGTACAGGAAGACAATACAGCCTTTTGTTTAGAAAGTCAGCAGTGCTGGTAATCATCATAAAAATGTTACAGTTTACCAAAGAGGAATGTATTTCACCTTTAAAACACTTGGCTTTTTTTTCTCCTTTCTTTATTATTTTAAAAAAGGACAGCTGCAGTAGTAAGGAATATGAATTTGCAATCACTTGTATTTATAAAAGCACACACATTCCTCATTTTCTTACATCTGAAGATCAAGGGAATGTCTGTTTCATAGTGTGATAATAATATGCACAGTTTAAAATATTTTCTATTACAAAATACTGTGTACAAGAGGGTGAGGCTGAAGTCTATTAGTTGAATATACTCCAAAGTATTATTTCTGAAATCATGTAAAAATCACATTACATGGTATGAATAGATGGGAAGTTTTACAACTTAAATGGTCCATTCCATCAGGATCAAAGGTATGCTGTTTACTATTTTCAAGAGACTTCTGTAAAACTAGTGTATTTAAAAGATTTAAGCACAGGCATAGGCATCATCCCACTGCAATCACTGGGGCTACAGAAAGGGTTCAAGAATAAACAAACTTATATACAAATGGAATGAGAAGCTTTATCGTACTTTGTCAAACATGGGGAAAACTAAATCCCACAAGAACATCGAACTGATTAACTTCTATGCCCCAAACTGCTCCTTAGTAAATTTATCCTCTAAAGCTAAAATGGAATCTAAAAATACATAGGATGTCAGACCTTAATGGGGGATGGGGAGGAAAAGGGAGGATGGGGAAACAACTACAAAACCAAAAAACCCCAACACCCCATCCACCCCAAGCCAGTCTGAAGTATTAATTGCAAGGCATCATAATTGCAAGAGACAGTATTTCTACATTAACATCATGATTCATTAGCATGCTGCAACCATTACGTTCAAGACCTGTGCAGTCAATTACCAAAATAATTTGAATCTCAACTGAATCCACGTTGCTTTTCTATGTTAAAATTATTTTGGAAAGAATTCAAATTAATTTTTTTATATGGACACTGACCTGCACTTTCCTTCTCTAAAATCTTGAAGGGTTTATATTTCAATGCAGAAGCAATTTAGTGTCTTAGATGTCTGAAGAGTACCAGTCTTAAACGTGCATGTTTCATATTTAACTCTACATGACTGACAGTAACTTAACGAGCATTGTATTAGGAAATTTAAGGCTGTATCTCAGTTTACACAAGAACCAAAGACAACTTTAACAGGCTATGTATAAAATTCTATAAATAAAAATGGGAGCAAAGTCTGTTTAACCTGTACACAGAGATCAAGTGGATAAGGAAAGAAAATCAGGAATTAAGTACTTCTATAAAGAATGCCATGTATTTTACTAGAAACACAGATGACAAGTATATACAACATTTAAATCTCCAATTATCCACATACAACTAGGAAAAAAAAAACATTTACAAGGGTTTGGGTATGCAACTAAACAATCAGGTAAAAAAATACAGTTCAAAAACTAAGCCTCACCAATTTCAAAGGAACAAAACCAGAAAGCACTCAGTCCATAAAGAAAAAAGCTAATGCCTAAATTTAATAAAAATATCTTGTTTAACACAAAACCCAACAGCTATCCAAGCTTATAAACCACACTGTAAATAAAAATCTGAAGTTCTGACAAACATTTTTCAAAATGTAATCAGAACAAAAATTATTGGCACAGAAAGCAAAAAAGGGAATGAGGAAAAAGAAAAAATGACTGTACAGTTTCCAAAATGCTATGTTCTTCTTCTTAAGTACTTTGACCTGTCAAAATGTATAGTCCAGTAAAAATTTTACCTAAAAAAAACCACCCTCTACTTCTAAAAAACAAACCACCAATAAAACAAGTTCTGTTGGTAAAGCACCACCACCCCACAGTCACTACTTGTTAGTTTTGTCTTTCAAGATAAAGGACACAGCCTTAAGGTAATAATTTCAGTGTTAGTTATAAAATCAATATTTGAAAGAAATAAAGTATTTCCTCACAGACTATTTCATCCTTTCATCAGCAAAAGGAAATGATATACAACTGAATGAATACTTAAGAGCAGAAGCCATGACGGCATCACCACCAGTCAGTCAGTTTCCAAGCTGCCATTTCCTGCACATGCACAGGAAATTGCCAGGAACATTTAGTAAACCAAAACTCAGTAAAAATTCTACTACAGATCCAGTTATACATGATGTACATTAGGCATATTCCTTTTTGGTGTCTTACCAGGGTCTTTGGATTTTTTTCTGTACATTTTTTTGTTTTATAAAAAAAAAAAACTAACAAAGGAAGCTCACAATAACAAGAGAGTATTATCTAAATTGCAACACAGTACATTTACCAGTTAAAACTAAGTATTTGGAGAACAGGCAGAAATAATGGGCTTCATACAGGGATCTCATCTCTCAGGTCACAATGGTCATTCTGTTTAACTTATGTTATTTACCCCCTGCTATTCCCTCCCTGCTATTTCCATTGCCAGCAATGGAAATATGTGAGTGAGAAATTACACTCTATGTAAAAAGAGCAACAGTCTCCTTAAATCTATTTCAATGTGGAGTAAAATATCAGTTCCTGCATAAAATGCTGTAAAGTTACTTTTTTTTATTTTAGAATTTAATATATCTATGCAATGGAACATTACTTACCTGCTGCTTTTCCAGTATTAGCTATTCCCCATTTAACTGCTACAGGCAGGTAAATTTCTTCCTTAAAACTTATTACACACAGTAGTAAACAATGTTTTTAAGTAAAGAAGAAAAAGTTACAACAGTACTGTTTGTAACCAATACCTATTCACAAAAAAAAAAAGCAGGAAGTGATTCATGACTTGCTTGATACAACTTTCAGTTTTACAAAATTTTTAAAGGCAGTTTTCATTTTCAAACAGGATTAAACAAACACGTGAAATATCTTCTCAGTAGCAAATAGTTCAATAAACACCAATGATCCCATGTGTGAGGAACTGAGGTACACAATTTAGGAAAAAAAAAGGGGGGGGGACAAGTCTGAAACTGTAGCCAAGTCCAACACGCATCAACCTGGCTGCAGGAAACCTGCTTGAATAGTAGGTGCCAAAAATATGAGAGCATTTTAGACTTATGCAAAACTTTTGCAGTTGCACAAGCTACTGGTCCCAACTCAGTAAAGCATAAAAATCACTTGGATGCAAATGATACTTAAGGCATATGTTTACATTCCTTGAAATCTACGAAATGTAAGCACATGCTTTATATGCTCTGGAAAACCAAACAGATTTAAATGCTTTCCTGAACAGGGTAACATTTTAAGTCAGCTGTAAAATCTTCAAAATTGGTAAAAAAGAAATCAAGAGGCTTCTAAGAGCTGCCTCTTAAAGCCATCTGAGGTCTTGAAACTTAACTTAAAACATTACGTGCAGCTATTTGAACGAGTGACAACTCCAAGAGTGTCTGTTACATAACACTTTACAATAAACTAAAAGTGAGCCTTTGCAAGGCTGACAGAAACTAAGCTTTTGCAGCTTTTATGAAATTTCTATTTTCTTGCATTTTACACTTGATGAAATTTAAAACAAATTCCTTAATTTGACGCCATTTTCACTGAGTGCTCCATTAATTTGTTTTTAGGTAAATTTACAAAACCTCATCTGACAAATTTAATCAGCGCCATTTTTTGCTAAGACATTTAAATATTGCCCATTGGTGAACAAGGACATACAAGTGTACCTTTTCTTTTATATGCATGTGTGAATAAACCCCAAAATATTAAGAAAATACCAAACCCATGAAATTGTAAAAATGGTAACATCTTGTTTCTTCTGGCACGTTTCAAATATACAACTATGTACAGACTGCTACGGCCTTGGGGGTGGAGAGGAAACACACACAAGCACTTTTATTATAAAACTGTAAACAACTGCAGGTTGGGGTATTTTAAACCTAACTCTTCTACCCCTTACTATGGGCCATTTAAGTTAATATGAACAGTTTATATTAACTGCAGTGTCAATCAGGATCAAGGCTGTATGAGAGATAATTTTCAGTGTGCTAAAAATCACAGATCTGGGACTCTCTCTCCTCAGAACAACTGACAACAGAGAGCTGCAGTTTTTACAGTTTTATATGTCAATTAGCAAATTCACAAGCCACCTAGGTAAACACTGCTAAAAAGCAAAATAGCATTAAAGTTTTTATGTAACCACCTATTTTTGTATCAAAATTGAGTGGGAGAGCTCAACATTAGTACATTTAACTCGCTGAATGCAAGGTTAGGTTGAGGCATATGCAAGAACTATTGCAATGTTTTTGAAGACAGAGTCAATGTTTTCATTGTAACATTATCTTTAAATATTGCTGAACACATGACTTTCCCTGAGGTGTAAACATCAAATAACTTGAACAGCTTTACACATCAGCCCCATTAAACAGTTTATTACAACACTATATCTACTGTAATCAGTGGTGCTGTGTACAGACATTATATGAACAGTTTAACATTAACAAACTACTATAAAAACAAGCATTTACTTGACTTTTTCCAATTGCTTGCACATTATAATTGCCAAATGTATATAACCAGTAATAAAGTTGCAAAAGCTATAAGGTTTAAATCACACAGGTTTCCCTCAAATAAAACAGTTAAGCAACATAAAAAAGTAAAAGAGCTACTGGTTACCATGTATGCAGATTTGCTTTATTCAGATCTATTCCTGTTCATTTTATCCATGAATCCTTACAGGCTCAGTTCAATCACATGAAGCAAACTGCTGGACAAGCATCTTTCCTTGAAGAATGTATCTTGTCTTGCACGCTGTTCCTCTTCCTTCAGCTGTAATGTGTCAAAATTTGTGATGTAGATTTTGCTAGTCCCATAATACACAGAAAATTGTTGGCTTATCTATACATACACAACTCGTGCATCTACTTCACCATGATGTAAACTAACACAAAAAACCCAGAAGCAGTAGCTACTCATTTGAAGTTGTTTTCTAATACAATAATTAAAAATAAGATTTATGTTGTTGTACAACAAAGTTGAAAGAATATAAACTTCACAGTTAAAGTACTGATGATAAAGAAAGAAATAACTACTGCTCCTGGACTGATGGGAACATTTATATAGAACACTTCCTAAAGTATGCATTCTGCAAGAGTAACTGAACAAGAATTTAAGGTTATTTTGCCACAATTAGAGTTTTACATTTTTACCTGCCCACTTACAGAAGTTTTAAGCTGGTTTGACATTTAAGTAATTCACCAATTGTATAATGAAGTGGATGGCTCACAGCTCAGTAACATTTAAAAGACCACAGAGCTGCTTTTAGGTTCTGCACTGCTGCAGACCACTACTTCAAAATTTTCAGACTAGTGGCAAGCTGGATTGGGTTCACATCTAAAAATCCACACTTGCAGTTTAAGCACAAGAACCCACTTTTCAAATAATACAATGTAGATTTGCAGGTTTCCTCACCTAATTGCCCGAGGGGAAAATCCAAGCCCTACTCCCTACTCTCATCTATTTTGGCAAATAAGGGAACCACACAATTCAGAGTTAATTACTGTAAGAGTTCACAAAATACTTGGGAGGGTATAATTCCATACACTGGATTTCAGTTGAATTCCATTACAAAACAATTAGCTATCTTAATTTCATTAATAATTCACAATTTCAACATTCAATAATTTCAAAATAGTTTCAATCAAATTCTTAAGAAAACCAACACATTAAATTGTTCATTTGAAAAGACATTTAGAGAAGCAATTTCATGAACGTGCAACAGTACACAGCTGTCAAATATTCTTTGACTAGTACAATAATTTCAAAGCTGAGAAAACTAAGTACTCAATTTTTCTTCTTCACTTCCTCAAAGTGACCATTAACAATAACTTTTAAAAAAATCCGAAGTATAACCAAGTAGACTCTATACACAATAGAATGCACATAAACTAATTCAAATCAGTGAGTGAAATTTCTTCTCTTATTCACAGACTTTGTTCCCAGGTCCTGAATGTATCAACCAGTAATTACTTTTGGGGAAGTTCCTTCCCCAGAGGCCAGTGTTTCCACAGGTGTTATGTGCTTTTGAAATTAATTAGTAGCAAAGTGACAAAATGCTGCCTCCACAAGAAAAATATGTTCGTTGTTACAGGCTAAGTTAACACAAACATAGAGGAGAGAATCTCAGTTTTCTAGGGGAGAAAGTAAGTACCTGACAGCTGTGAGACTGGACGTCAGAATTTGCTGCTCTCATCATACAATTGCTGCAGCCAGAATTATGGATCTTTATTATGTCTACGGCAACAGTTAACAGATCCAAAGCACCATATATATGATTTATAATACTAGCATAAGAAAGCTTCAGTTCCTGGGAATAATTTGCTGGATTCGTAAAGGTACTTATGGAACTACAGGAACTCCAAAGAACGCACAATACAGTGAATTTAGGATTAATGCTTTTTGGTAGAGGGCTCTTAATACGGTCAGCACCACACTGAGCCTTCATTTTTAAACATGACCAACTAAAATCCAAAGTGGTGTACATTTCAGTTCCAAGTATTCTGCCACTATATCCTGGAAAAACTGGAAACCCTTGTGGTTCCAGAAAGAAGAAATATACCTGCATGCTCAGACCCTTTCTGTATTATACAAGCAAGGAGAATATTGAAGCTACAAACAACTTTTTAAAAAATTAAACCTCTAGTCAGTATTTCTTGGCAATCCTGTTGTCCATCTGCCTCAAGCTTATACATAACCTATCTGTCCCATGCATGTGTTAGATTTGTACAATTTAACAACACACAGGAATCAGTTTCTCAGCATTTCTACCAAAATTTACCAATTCTACCCAAATTTCAGACATAGGTGTTGAATAGATATTTTGTGGTTTGAAAGTTAGGGGTTTATGCCAGAACATTTCACAAATTAAATCCCAGAACTTGTGTGATCAAACATTTCTGAATTTATGAAAGATGCAACTTGAGCACCTTTTTACTCACGAAGACATACTCTTACAAGAAAACGCAATAGACTTTTATATATATATGCATATATATATCAAAAGCATCTTGCAATAGCAGCTCTATTTTTTCCCTTTAATTCCAATTATCCAAATAAGCACCTAAAAGCTTTAAACAGCTTTTAAAATTTTGAAAATTCGACAGCAGTTTTAAAGCTGTATATACATATACCCATCAAGTTTTATTTTAATAGTTAATTTTCAGAGATTGAATTTCAATCTCACATGTTCACATTTCAGTAAAATGCATAATATACATTTGTTATTATATCCTGGAAGCTCCTATGAATTACTTAATATAATTCTCCTTTATTCTATACATGAAGAAAAATACACAAACCAAAAATCCCACAGGAAGTATCATCTTAAAAGCCAAAAATTTCTTTTTAGTTTAACCTATATTCCAGAACATCACAAAACACCCCAAATACTCTGATGTTTTAGTTATAACATAGTGAGAAAGAAGGAATTTCAAGCTTGACTTTCTACTTTTCTTTCAGCATGTAAGCAGAGATACACATGTGATTCTGTTCTGTTCACCATACAAATACAGACTATTTTATCACCACTAGCACCTTCTAAAATTTGCTGCCTATTCTCCCCTCCTATTGTTAGTGTACTTACCTGCTGTCTTTGTTCAGACTTAGTGTATAATTTCAGATCAACACAACAACAATTTCATGACTGTATAAATAATTTTACATGGGGGAAAAAGCTCTCAAACTAATTTCATTTGTCAAGCATCTTTGTTCTATTATCCCAGCCTGTCTATTCACCAAATATAACTGATGAACAAAGAGGTGTGTTCAGAAAATTCAATCTTTAGTTTACAAATTAAAAAGATATGAATTATTGGCAAGTATTTTTCACATAAATATATGAGGAAGAGACAAAAAGGTAGATCAGGCTGCCACAAGAAAACACAAAAATGAAGACCTCTCATGTGTCTCCTTTTTTTGATAAAAAGAAATCTTAGTTCTCAAACCACAATGAGCAAAAGTCAAAAACTGATTGTTTTTTGTTCTTAGAAGAACATTGCATCAAACCAACATTTTCATTTCTTTGTTTAATACACCTAGAAGTTTCTTGGGGAACTTTTCACACAGATCAAATTTGTCAAAACTAATGAATGCACACATAAAAAAGCCCAGGATACGAGGAACAAAAAAATGTGTGTCTAAAGACATCTCAGAGGTCAATAAAATTACAGCAACATATTCATCTGACAATAGTAGTAAAAGTCATGCTTTTGAGAATAATTAGCATATTTAATTCATTTTTCAAATCATTGTTTCACCCTCAAGAAAATCAGATTAATCACTGAACATTAATAGACAAACTATACATTTCTGCAAAGCACCAGAGTAATGATAAAACAGACTTTAAAGAGCACATAAAGCAGCACATAAAGCACTGCTTGCCTCTACCATGCTATGTTGAATTTCAAATACTGAATCAGATGCACAGAGCGTTACTTCTCTGGAGAACGCTAAATACAGAAGAATAGTGCCAGCCCCATATATGTGCTTCCTCAAAAACACAGATTAAAAAAAAAAAAAGCTATTAGATAAGTAATGTTCATAAATAGATTGAGACTAAGACATGATACAATTCTAGACAGGTATGTATACCCAGGTCTTTAACAATGCTACAACATGATTTAATTAATATTAACTAGAATTAACTTATTATTAAAATAACCTATTAAAAATAGGCATTTTCCAATTCATTACAAGGTTTCTTAAAAGGCTAATTTCCTACTTCACTTGATGTTTAAATGGTTATTAGCACAGTTACAGGGCAGTTCCAACTTAGAGAAGCAAAAATATAATACATACTATGTAAACCATTAGTGCCATTTCCCCTCGTACTGACACTAAAAAAATTCCAACCATGCTACTTCTTGAATGACTTGAAAGCTGAAACGAACTTCATAGTGAAGGGAGCAGTTTTTGAAGAAGCATACAAGCCTCAGACTCCAAATTATTTTGCTTACAGTGGTTTGAGAGCAGAAAAATCATAGAATAAACATGAAATATGGAGTACAAAGTCTACAAACATATCAACCGTTACAATGCTGTGGTTTTGTCTTTGTAATTCAATCCAAATCCAGTTTAAATAGGAAATAATCGATCAACCCAATAACAAAAACATAAAATGAAAAATTTAACATTCAGCAGTTATAGAAACTCAGACAGATTAAGATTGGGACAATGTATCAGCTAGAAATACATCATTGAGTATCAGTTAAATTTAAAAAAAAAAATCTGCCTAGTAAGTCAGGAGTCATGCTGATGAAGTTACATTACTATTCTGTTTGTACACATTAATTTTGCTGTTAATTCTTCTAAATGTCATTCTATTGAATTCTTAGGGTTTTTTATTAGAACAGGTTAGACATTTGTCTTAAATCCACTGTTCTGTTTTATACTTATAGGCTTTCTATGAGCTAAGGCAAGATGTTCCAAGGAAACATTCAACTTATAGTAATTCAGGAGAATGCATTGCCAATGTACTTGAAGGCTTACTCAAATGAAAGCACAGAATCTTGCAAGAATTTAATTTTAAATCATGAAGTGTACAAACAGAAGTGTAAACACCTGGTGTGGTACAACTAAACTTTTTATAGAGTTTTATTGTTATAAACATATTTTTTAAGTTATTCCAATTCAACCCATCTCTGTAAATGTAATACAGTACAAACTGAATTTCACTGTTTACAAAACGTTCACAATGGACCCTTAGAATCCTTCTGAACTAGAAGTGTAACACTTTGGAAAAAAATGCCAGTACAGTATCACAGTTATGACTATAGGTACACAATAAGGAGAAATATAGGTGCCACTCATAGGGTGCAGGCACAAAGGCAATTTCATGCTTTCTGGCAAAACACAGTAATATGGGGAATAACTCTTCAGCACTGTTGATATTTATTAAATGACTGAGTGTTAAATCAGTTTATGAATATTATTCAATGTAAAAAATGAAACAAAAATGTATGGCAACATACATCTTAGTGAAAATGAAACATACAAACCAGGAGATAACTGTATTTCTTTTATATGTGTGCGTGTATAAGTATATAAAAACAAAACTACAATAAAGCTCCTCTTCATTAAGACAGCAACAAGACAAAATGTTTACAACTTAAAAAAAAAATCAAATGTTTTCATTTACATGTGGTATACTAAATTTGCCCTTTAAATCACATTCTTAGGACCTATTTTCTTCACACAAGGGAATCTTACCAAGACACCCTTTTGAAAGAAAAGTCCCGACACACAACAGAGCTGAAGGATCTTGCAAATATAAATCCCACCTGAACTGAGACTGAAATCACAGCCTCAGTGTAAATTGTGCTTCAGAAATTATAAAATACAACCTAATGCTGTTTGATATATTTTCTTGGGGTAACAGGGTAGGAAACCTGTACTTGGCACAGTAAATCTGTATCTATATGCACAACACTAAATACACAAAAATTAAAGCTAGATTAGAAAACTATGCCAAGGGTTAAAAAAAATTATCTTTAATTCCAGGCTATTAACAATTTTTAGTATGGCTTGCTCATCTCTGCCAGAAGGAAAACACTCTGGAAATGCATCCATTACTCAGCTCAATGGTTACCTCTATTAGTAACAACTATTTGCAAATATCAAAAATATGCAGTTACTATAAAAGCTAAAAAACCCAGTTCAACACAAGAAACTACATTTACTTTTGTTATGTCTGTATTTTTATGATCTGTTATTTTACAATTAAGAACCACAGTTGATATGTTTACTAAATTCCAGAAATATTTCCATCAATCCATTTTAATGGCAAAAAGTGGCATTAACAGAAATATACCGCCAACTTGATCTCAGCTGCCATGTTTCACCTTCCTGTTTAAGCCTTTGACTCCCTTTCCCTAGATCAGTTATGTCTTTTTGTGTTCCCTGCAAGTATATGAATCCAAGACAACATTCCACTTAATTCTCAACACACTAGAGCATTTAGTATCATAATTTGTTTTCTCCCAGGGGAGTGTCAGTGACACAAAAAGTCTGACCGAAAAACTGACATTTAACATGTATAAAATTGTATTTTCACTTAGGCTTATGCTACATTTTATGAGACTTTTAGAAGTTTTGCTCTGTAGCTTCTACAAATGAACTGCCATAAATAAATTACACATGCATTCCTGGAAACTAAATCTGAGGTTAAATGCAAGAAATGTAAGCTGGGCAGACAGGCATGTCTGCAAGCTTCAATTTCAGTGTAAATGTAGTGGGAAGCTCTTTTAAAGAGGGAAAAGACCACTATAGAGTCACTGCTAGGTAGGGTTGGTATTTTTTTCAGTTGTCAAATATAAGGAATCATGGGTGGCTTTAATTCCCAATCCTCAAAATGGTACGTTACATGATGTAAACACTTCTATGTATTTTAATGCAGTACATTGAAAAAAACCATTGTTTAGCATGCTACTCTGACTGTCTAGACATCTGATGCATGCAAGACTTCAGACACATGAAATAAAAGAGCACGTTAGTTTGTGAATGACCAGAAAATAATCAACTCTTGTGTCATACATTTGTTCACTAGGCTTCAGAAAAAGACTTTACTACCAGAAGGAGAAGGGACCAAAAATCAGGGTGGTGGGCAACAACTGGTTATAAATTTTACTGAAGGTTAACACCTGAATTTAGCTAGAAGGCAGAACATACTGACAGGTCACATTTCATAAAATAAAGAGCAAAACCTTGTTATATTTCCTGAATTTGACTAAAACTCACCAGGAAAAACAAAACAAAAACAACACAAAACAAAACAACAGAAGCCACAGATACGAAAACCCAAACAATCACCACCGTACTTGTGCAAGGACAATAACTGTATGTACGCTGAAATAATCCACACACAGTCTATGAAGGGCTAAATGCTGCAGTTCTTACACAAGTAAATTTTAAAATACAAAATCAGTGTTTTTAAATACAGTTAAAAAATAAAACCATAAAATTCGTAGCATCTTCTAAGATTACAAAGAGAACAGTCTGACTTATTGCCTCTGTAAGAAGTGGTTCAATCACACTTCATAAAAACTGGGAACACTATTATCAGCCAAAATAAAAGAAGTGGCATGCAGAATGCAGAAGATAATTGCACGAATACTTGCTCCCTCCCAAGACCAGTTAATTACCTGTTGTTACTTACCTATGTTCATGTCAGATGCTGCAAGAAGAAAGCGATTCAGTACATACTGCAGGGTCATTTAAATACAGACATGAACAGTATAAATAATCTCAAACCTAGAGTGGTTACTTTTAGTAGGTCAGTAAAGATCAAGGACATGAAAGAAACGCTCACCTTCTTTAACGGTGACGATATTCTCTCTCTCTGTCTCGTTCTCTGTCACGATCTCTGTCACGATCACGATGCCTCTCTCTCTCACGGCTTCGTTCCCGGTAATAGTCATCGTGACGATCTCTACTACGTGATTTGTGGCGCCTACTTTTTTCTCGTGACCTACTGTGGTCCCTCTCTCTGGATCGCTCACGTCTTCTAAAAGAAATTACTTCATTAACTTTTTCTTCACAACACTTGTCATCCCCACACCAGTTTTGTATTCTGCTTATGAGTATGAGTTTGAGCAAAAACAGGTATGAGAGGAAGATCTGTTCATCATGATGCAGGTATGTTTTTGCATATAACATTATATAACATTAATAACAAGCAGTGGCTAAGAACTCAGTCATAGGTAGTAAGGGGCACCACTTTCTAATCCAGCAAAGAAAAGTCAAAGTACATACTCAGAATGGAGGATGACTGAAATCAGCTGGGGGAAATGCATCATATCTCAAACGATCATTACAACATGTCTGCTAATCTTCACGTGGTAAGTATGTGTCAAAACCACTAAGTAAAACTAAGAGTTAAATTTAAGCTAGTCAGATCAATTTTGAAAAGAAGCTTAACTAAAAGGCAGCTTTCCCAAGTTCAGGAAACCATTCTTTGGTTCCTTCACAGATTTATTGTGCAACTCAGCAAATTGCTAAACTTCTTACATGCCTCAGTTTCTTCTCTGTAAACTAGTCCTGCACTACACCTTCTCTTATCTAAGTAAGAGCAGATGGAAGAGGAAAGTTTTACCTGGATCCAGAACCATAAGACTTGGACTCAATTCCATGAAGGCAGTCCTGAAGAGAGCTAATAAGTACTTTGCAGCGATCATCTGCAGATACTTTGGACTGTTTGATTAAGGAAATTGCAGTTACCAAGGTCTCTATAGCACTTCCATAGTCCCCTGAAAATTATGTAAGATCAGGATCAGAAAATTATGCAAATGAAAACCTAGATTTTTATCTGTAACAATATTACCATTTTTAGTATCTTCTCTTAAACAGCCATCTAAGATAATTTACTGTAGCACCAAATATTAAAATACAGTCCAGGTCAGTACTCAGGTTTTCTTAGAAAGTAACTGAAGCACAGTATAAAATCCCTCATAAGCTAAATTCAGCATCCTATCACAAAAGTGTGGCTTCAGGCCTTCCAGATTCCTAATTAAAAAAAGGACCTATAAATTCTTTTCAGCTGGGTAGAATAGCAAGCATATTGAGTTTTACTAACCAGCACTGGCATCTGATACAGCTCTTGAAATGGCACTGCTTGAGATCGCCCTATTTCTATTCATGATTTCTTCAAATTCTGCTTCACTTAGAGGTGTCCTTGCAGCATCCATTTCTCTGCAAGCAATAAAACTAGTATTTAAAAGGTTAAGGAGAACTTCAGAAGCTATCATTGCAATTCCAACAATCCAAGTTTGCAACTTTAAGCAGTGACAAACAGAAAAGAAAGCAGGATCTGGGTTTGGTTTTGGCTTTTGTTAAGGACCATTGTTACAGTACAAAATCCTGAAAGCTTAAAAAAAAAAACCAAACAAAAAAACCCCAACAAACCAACCAAACAAAAAACCCCCAAAAAACAATTAAGACATTGCTGTATAAATAGACTTTTTTTTTGTTCATCCCATCTATTTCAAACATTCAGCAGCAGTTAATATTGTGCTTTACGAATATTTACAACTGTCATAAAATCCTTGAAGGTACATAAATAGATATTCCCAACTGAATGGACGTGGAAATACATGTACATAGGCAATGCAACTTTGAGCAAAATTAGAGATAATTTTCATAACAGTATTGGAATCAGAACTATATGATCCTGTTTCCCAGATCTTAACTAAGACCAGAATGCTGTAACTTTTGAAAAACCAATATAGTTATCCTCTTTAAAACACTCAATTTTATGAATGATATGTCAGCATTTTACAGCATTTTTTTTTAAATTTCTGGTCAAGTTCAAGGTGCTCCAATTTAATCTCCATACTAGTCACAGTAAGGAGGAAGCAATAAAGCAGAATCCTCATACTCATTACACTTTACTTCAATTATCAGCTACCTATAGAGGGTTTGCAAAGTAACAGAAGTAAACCTAAATTTTCCCAAAAGTTTTGCAGTGTCCTATTAGCCAGTCTCTGTGTCATATAGAAAATTTGGAAAAATGTGTTAAGAGATAAATGCTGAGACTGTCAAACTGGCCCACTGCTTGATATTTCTATAATAGTGTTAGTTCTTCTGGTAGAAAGAAAATGCAGAATAATAAGCAATGCTATCCTCTTAATTGCAAGAAGTGGAACAAGATCCTATAGCCAGTTTAGCATAAGAGGAAATGTCTAAAAATTCATACCTCCCTGAGTTTTGAGTATTATTTTTCGTGTGCCTCCCATAGAATGGAATATGTAATTTTTCTCTTATGGACATGTTATTTCCAGTGAAACGCCTATGATATATAATTAATGACAATTTAAATAGTTATGGATGATAGCTTTAACATTATTAATGAAAATACTGGACAGTAAGTTATACTGTCCTATTCCCACTCCTTCCCTCCCCAGACATTCTATAAACTGCAGACAACCTTGATTTTGTCCATCAAAAAACACCCAACACCTTATAGTCTTATTATACTTCAGGCAATTAAGCCAAAGGCTTCAATTTCTACAGTTTTTTTTTTTGGTATGAACATTGTCTGTACAAATGCTCAGGGGTGGGGTTTAAACTTTGTGGTAAAAGAAGAATCAAAGCAAAGCATCTTTGCAGAAAACGTTTTAAGCCAGAAAAGTGTGTCTCATGCTAGCAGTAAAATTACTACTGAAAAATTCAAATCTAACTATGTAAAATTTTTTCTCTTACAATTTATGCCTAAATTTTTGACAAATATGGTGAAAAATCGAGAAACAGCAGCAAGACAGAGATGCTTGAAATCACAGATGAAAAAGATGTTTCAAACAAGATGTGAAAAACTTGACAAGTCAAGTCAGAGACTTAAGAACTCTGTCCCAGACAGGACTAACCATAGGAAAAGCCACTGCTACAAACACAGCAAGATTGCACCAAGTGAGCAGAAACATCTTGATAGGAAAGGAAGGTAAAAGTCTTGCAGTAAATTCACACCTGGCTTTTAAGACAAACACTAAGGTTTAATTAAATCCTGAAGAAAAAAGGGACAAGCAATGCTGCTGAAAGATGAAAATGGTATGAGCTTGATATGACCTCAACATATGCCCGTATTCAAAAAGGAAAACTCCAGAGCATTCTTAAAAGGCAGCCTGCAAAGCGCAATGATACAAGTAAAAGTCAGAATTTCAAGTTAAGACAGAAGCACAACCAGAAGCTGCTGCGTAAGTAGTGATATATAAGTTTACATGTAGAACACATGGAATGATGGCACTGCCAAATACAGTGAAGACAAACAGTTCAAAGCTGAAAAGGGAAAGTGAGATTACTGGTGTTGCATTTCAGGAGTTTCTTACTGCTGCAAACACATTTCTCAGATTTATTCCCCTGGAGAAGTTAAAAGGGGCAAACTACAAGATTGGTGGGAACCCTTGTGGCCCTACTTCTAATCGTTCCTAACATTTGCATAAAAAGGGAAAAATCAAATGCTTCCAACAGAGAAGTAAAATCTACTACCCAAGCACATTAGACCAAAAGAACTCACCTTCCAGGTGGCCCATAGTCACCTCTGTCATATGGTGGAGGTCGGCCATATGGATCTGTCGGAGGTGGGCCACGGCTGTCTGAAGTAGGTATGCCACTATTGGCAGGTGGGGGGAAGAAAGCTGGATTCACATGTGGTGCTGGTGGTGGAGCACCTGGAGGTGGCCCAGGGAGATGTGGAGGAGGAGCAAGAGTCAGGGGAGGCCCAAGAGGGCCAGGCGGACGAGGGGGAAATGGACCTGGAGGTGGAGGTGGACCCTGCTGAGGTGGTGGTGGACCTGGTGGTGGCCCATAGCCTGGAACTGGTGGTGGAGGGCCTGGAGGAAGTGGCCCAAGTGGAGGCTGACCAAAAGGCTGTCCTGGAAACAGAACTGGTGGTGGTGGACGGTCACCACGATTAGGAGGTCCAGCTAATGGAGGTGGGAGGACCTGACCAGGAGGTGGAGGGCCTGGTGGGCCTGGTGGGCCAGGAGGACCTAAGGGTGGACGTGGGGGAGTTTGTCCAGCTAAAATAAAAAAATAAATAAAAAAACAAACAAACAAATAAAATTGAGTGAATAAATATAAGGAAATAAAAGTCTTTAAAATTCTTCCATTTTTTTATTCTCAAAAACTATGACAAAAAAAAGAAAAACCAGAAAGCATCCCTCCCTCCCTGAACATTGTGCAGTATGTACAAGACATGTATGTCCCCACTTGGGATCCAGCGGCTCAGAAAATTTTTAACTTATAGGTATCTATTGATACTAGGTATCTTAGAGATAGCTAAAGAGAACAATATTATCTTTAAACCTGACAACTCCCCTCCTCAAATCACTTCATCACTCACTGTTGTTTCCAAAACCCACAAAAAGATTACAAAAGCTAGGAAACATTGCATCCTTCTGCAAGTCTTTCATATGGGGCTTAAGATAAAATATGTATTAAAAATATTCAAGAAGCTACATTGGAGAAAGTAATGTAAATGCAGTATTCAAACCTTTTACATTCTCTTTCCTGATTTTTCAATTTGACTATGTCCCTTGGACTGTTGGTAGACCATCTATTACTGAATGACATTTACTGAAAAATATGTCTGCTGAAAAAAGAACTTCACTGCACTGCAAACCTAATTGTTTAACAGATTTCTTCTATATCAGATACCTAACTAAACATGAAGACCTCCTCTTCAAATTTCTGGTATTTTAAGTACCTGTCAGTAGGCATGAATCAAAGCTGAATTTCTGATCATGTGCAGGCCTGTACTACAGTAAGGAAATTAGTTATTTGCACTCTGCAACACAGGCATTCTCAGCACATACAGCAAACCAGAAATTCTGAACTACACTGCACTAAAGCCAAATGTACTTGCTAACATGATCTATTTTCATTTTTTCCTACTTAAAAAATATGCATATTGACACAGTATAAAGAATGTATACTAAAGTCCTGTTAATTTCAACAAAGGAACAGTCAAATCCTACAACCTAGCTGTGAATGCTGATTATGGCTCATTACTGAATTGCCTTGGTGTTAACCATTTCCCAAATAAGTATGCCACATTGAAACAAGAAAGCACAGGACTGAAACTCCACATAGGAATTATTTTACCTGGGAAAGGTGGTGGTGGCCCTCCTGGCCCTGCCGGTCCAGGGAATCTGTCTCCACCTGGAATGGCACCTGGAAAACGGCCCCGACCTCTATTACTAGGTGGAAATGCTGCTCTTGAGCTTCCTCCTGGGGGACCAGCTTTACCTTCCCCAGACATCTGGCCTGACTGTGTGGCTGCAGCGGAAAAGCAAAAGTGTCATTACATACATCAAAATAGGTTAAAGCATTTCAACACTTTATCTGAAGTTTTATGCAGTGCTAAAGCATGACCTTATCAGCACCAACTTGTTCCCCATACCCAAACCCAATGCATTTGGGGAGGAAAATGTTCTTTGCTAAAATACTATGCCTCATGCTAAAGGAAGAAGATTGGGAGAGACTGCCAGTCCTTCCTTCAATGGAGCCAATGGCCACAAATGATTAGCAGTGGGAACACAAGAAACAGTGCTTAAGTGTAACACAGAACCTCTCTTCCCCATTCTGTCATAAATACAGATGGTCCACATATTGGAATTTAGTCTGGTTTGTCTACAAATGTTAATTTTTTTAATGCTCTTGTGCTTTTTTTTTTTTAATTACATCCACAAGAAATTGAGAAAGCATCTCCAGCTGTTAAGACAAGAGTTGCAAAAAACTGCAACCTTCTTTCAGAATGCAGCAGCTCTTCAGTATATTAAGTGATTTCTTTAAACAAAGATACAACTTCATTCACCTGGACTCTAAGTATTTCATAGCTATTTTAAACCGTGTAGAAATTTTAAGACACTGAGCTAAAAATCTGCCATACGACTTTTTCTGCTTTTCCAAGACACCACCAAAGAAAAGCTTACTTTTCCTTGACTGCATTTCAAATTGACTCAGAAACTGTTTATTACACGGGGTTACAACAGGATTCTGCCCATGCAATTCTCTTTTAGGCAACAAATCCATCAACTTTTTGGAAGATGCTTCCGATCCCACACCCACAAGGGCAAACCTGAAAGGAAACAAGAAATGTTACACCACAGTTTTTCCATTTTCCAGCATCCTGATGCCTCATAAAAAAGATGACACAGAGTAAGCAAAAGAATACTTGAAAACTAGGCAGAAAAGCTGTCTCACAGGTCCTAGTCCAATTTTCAGTACAAATAAAATAACTTATTCTAGGACATAAAAGAAAAAAACAAAATAGCAAGTACAAGATGCATCACAATATATCACAGCAACAGCAAGCAACTTTTTGGTGGTAGATTATTAACAGACTACACAATGAATTCATATGACCACGTTATTAAGCATACACTGTGTGCTCGTTACTGCCAAAGAGACAGGAAGACACATTCATGCAATGAAATTTAGGTTGTCTTTGAAAAACGGTCTCAAGCACTTACTTTCAACAGCTAACGGAAAATAAAGACAGAAATAAAGTTTTAATAATGAAGGTAGGGGAACAGTATTTACACTGAAATAAAACAAGCCATCACCACCACACCAACTGAAATACAGGAACAGTCTTAAATGAAGACAACCAACAAGCTTTAACTCACAAAATAATGAGACACAATACCATCACAAAAAATGATACCTGAAATTTAAGTCATTAGTATGAAATTACATGCCAAATAATTTCTGGACCAATAGGCAAAGATTAGCAGTTCAAAGACTGATGATTACAAAGATTGAGAACTCCTTCCCCTCCCAAACTTCAGTCTATGTACAGAAAAAACAAATGACAAGTTCTTACCCTTTAGACTGGCCATTAGCACGATTTTCAAAAAATTTTATCTCCAAAATATCATTTACCCCCAGTGAATGAACTGCTTCAGTTAAGTCTTCATCTGTTGTCCACTGAAAAATATTTTTAATATTCAACTATGAGAGCTTATCTAAAACACCAGGTAAAGGGCAACTAAATTTTCCATGGATTTTTGTGTGTGGTGTGAAATTGATCCAGAGGAATAATTTATTCAAGCTGTCAATATATTCTGACTTTTGGAGCAGTAATTTTTATTTCACAATTCAACTATTAGTTCAGCTAATTAATGCGCATTTTACCAATTAATGTATTTCACAATGGGACAAATTAAGTCAACAGGTCTTTTACTTACCTATTAGCTCCTGAAATACTGTAATAACTAAGAAAAAAACACCCATAAATAATTCTTTTTTAAGTTTAGTCCTAGCAAGAAAGTAATCAGAAGGGGAAAAACCTCAAATATGAATTTTGCATATGTGGACCCTGAAGAAATTGATTTCATGTAAACAGATAAAAGCTCCACTTAATTCAGCTAGTGACCAGATCTTGCACAGTATGCTTAACTGCAATTGATTTTAAAATGCTTTAATTCTAACACAGGTAATTGTCTTAAGGGCAACTGCAGTTCAGTGAGTTATCATAAACCTGTTCTTCTTGGACGGAGAAATGAACCTCAAGACAAATACCTGAAAACAGTTATAAGAGTCACTGCTGACGGAAAAGGCCCTGGAAAATGTGAAAAGTAATTTCAAGAAAATCCCAGAGAAACTTCAACCTCCATTTAAACTAAAACCTTCAGCAAGAGTTTGCTAAAAATTGGGTTTGCTTAGTAACCTTTAAGTATTTACAGGCGTGAAGTATTTAATAGTTCAAACTTGTTCTCTTCTTTCATTTGGTTCTCTGAAATCCTTAAGAACACAATAGCACACATATCCCTTCATAACACTTAAAACATGACAGAAACTCTGACATTTATATTTAATGAAGACTTTCTTGATTTTTAAGACATAACAACAGCTCCAGGCAGGCTCACCAAATTTCAGGTAAAAGGAAAAAAAAAAAAAACAAAGCCACAACCACAAAAATTAAAGAAAACCAAACCAATAACAAAACCAAAACCACCTGATTTTTTGTACTCATAATATTTCATATAAAACATTTTAAAGCAAAAAGATTTTACAAACAGTTATGTCCATAATTAAAATTCCTGTCTACAACTAAACAGCAGTAAGATACTTACCCAAGTGAGATTTCCAATGTACAAGGCAATTCTCTTTCCAGTATACGTATAGACAACATTTGGTGCAGCTCCTTTACCTACATCATCCCCAACAGATGGTGGAAGAGAATCCATGTAATCACGATCCTCTGGAGCATCTCCATTATTTGCAGATGGAGAAATTACATCATCATATAAATCAATCTGATCATGCCCACCATATTCAGCCTCCTAAAATAAAAAAGACACCTTGATTATAAGTAACACTACACTGAAAACTTATTGAAGCAAAAAGTTGTGAAAACTGCCATGTTCCAGACACAGTAAGTCTGATCCAACACCTACAAAACATCCCTGCTGAAAAGCTAAGCCCCAGTTCTATCCACATCAAAACATACAAAATTCTTATGGCTCCTATTATATTCTAAACCTACGTGGAAAAAAATACTTCTGGCCACTGTTTTCCATTGCAATACTTTTGTCCTTGTAATACAAGCAGAAATCAAAAAATCCACAAGCCTTACTTCCAGAATTGTATATATTAGAAAGCACAAGTGTCATGGTTTAATCCCAGATTGCAACTAAGTACCACACAACTCTTCATTCACTTCTTCCCCAACCACTCCATAGGATGGGGGAGAAAAACCAGAAAAAGGTCAAAACCTGTTGGCTAAGAACAGCTTAAAAACTGAAATAAAATAAACCTCCAGTCCCTCAGCAGTGATCAGTCCACTCCAGCCAACTCCCACCGGTTTATGTACTGGGCATGATGCTCATCCATCTGATGCTCTCCCATAATACAGCAGGACCCATCAGTAAACAAGGTATATTGTATAACCTCATTTAGTGGTATCTTATTATACAATGGAGCCCCTTCAGCATGTGTTATCTCCTCTTATGGTGACATTCTGAAATCTTTGTCCAAATCCAAGATTTTTGGGCAACTGGGATTTCCGATTAGAGCTCATTGTGTGATCACTGCAACTCACTTATTTTATGAAGCACCAGCTGCATGGTGTGCAGAGAAGATCCTCCCTTTGAACATCCTGCCCAGCACTGCCAGTCACTGTGGAGCTCGAGGCGGTGTGCTTCACCACCAATCCCTTCCAAAGCAGCTCAAGCCCCTTGATTAGATTCCAGTATCTCTTTCAGCTGGAGTATAGAAGGTCTCAGATACTCTGCAACCCCAATTCCTAAAGAGAGAGGACTGGAGATGGACTGGAGTCTCCCCTGGTGCTTTTTGCCTACACTCCAGGTAGGATCATTCACCCTGGCTGCGGTATGGAGCACATTTTTACATCTTGCCCTGCCCAGCCTGGCCTGGAGGCTATTGCACGAACTATGCTGCACTTAATTTGTTCAAAAGCTTCTTGTTACTCAGGGTCTTATTTGAAATCATTCTTCTTCCAGATTATTTGATCGAGAGGGCTTACAATCAGACTGTAATCTGGAATATGTGCTTTCTCCAAAAACCCACAACACCTAAGAAAGCTTGCGTTTGGTTCTTACTAGTTTGTAGAGACATTGCTGCTATTTTGTTGATCACATTCATTGCCATCTGACAACATCCATCTTGCCATTTTATTCCTAAAAACTCAATCTCCCATGCAGGTCCCTTGACCTTACTCTGTTTTATGTTAAAATCAGCTTTCAGAATAATTTGGACTATTTTCTTCTCTCTTCTCAAAAACTTCTGCTCTTGTATGGCCCCACACAATGATATTATCAATGTATAGCAGGTGTTTCAGAGCTTCACCCCGTTCCAATGCAGTCTGGATTAGTCCACAGAATTGGCAGGGCTGTGTTTCCACCCCTGGGGCACTGTATTCCAGGTCTATTGGACACTCCTTTATGTGAAAGCAAATTGTGGCCTGACAAAGGTATTGCAATGTATTAGTAACATCAATTGTGGCAAACCACTTGGCAGCTTTTGACTCCAGCCCATACTGGAGTTCCAGCATGTCCAGTACGGCACCACTTGGCCACAGTAGGACTTCATTCAGGCCACGATAGTTCACTGTTAGTCTCCACTCTCCATTACACTTTCACACTGGCCACATGGTCCTACTGATCACTGCTTGATTCTCCAGTTTTTAAATCAGCTTGTGGGTGGGAATCATGGAGTCTCGGTTGGTGTGATGCTGCTGCCAGTGCAATGCTGTGGCAACAATCAGCACCTGTTCTCTGACCTTCAGCAAACCCACAACAAAAGGGTCCTCTGAGAGACCAGGCAAGGCAGGCAGATACTTAACCTCCTCCGCCTCCAAGGCAGTGGTACTGAACACCCACCAGTACCCTTTTGGGTCTTTGAAATACCCTTTGCTGAGACAGTCTATGCCAGGGATGCACAGAACCTCTGGGCCAGATACATTGGGGTGCTTTTGCCACACATTCCCAGTCTGGCTCACTTCAGCCACCAATACAGTCATCTGTTGGGATCCCCCTCTCTCTCTCCAGAAACAGAAATGGGCTCTGCCCCTGCAGAGCTGGATGGCACTGGGGCATGGGATACCCTGTGCACTGGAGGCTACTAGAGCCTTACACTCCTGTGGGCCTGATGTGCAAGGCCACAGGATCCATACACTCCTGCAAACCCAGCATATGACAATGGTGTGCACTGGGAAAGTTTCTGCCACATAGATCACATGCACTGGAATTCTTCTGGGTCTATGGGTGACTGCACATTGGGTGATAACAAAGGTACTGGATACCTCTGTGGTGGCCCACTTGCCTGGGTGACATAGAACATCTTCCTTGAAGGGATGTCTTTCCTTCACACTCCAGAGGAGTCACCTCCCAGAGGCTATGGGCTTGTGGCCCTTAGCCAATTGCCTTGTTAATGCCCCTTTCCCTAGGAGGTGATCCCAGCTGCTTGGTTTCCCTACCCTCCAATTCTTGGCTACTAGCCTAGCCCTGTTGCTCAGCATCAGAGCAGTCAGCTGATCACATGCTCACCTGCGTGACGCTGAAATGTTTTTGCATATCCCACAGCTCTCTCAGGGATAGGGATTGAGTGTTTCCCTCTTGTTCTGCCTCTTCCTCCTCACCTTGTGATGGCCCTGCTTTGTTCTCCTTTACTAAACTTGCTCTCTTGTGTCCATTTCTTCTGGTGAAGAGAGGTGACTGATACTGGCAGGGTTGGTGCTCTGGTTGAACAGCATCACCCGTCGTAAGGGTCTGAGCAGCTGCAGCACCTGCCACCAAGGTCTGAGTAGCCACAGTGACTGTCATGGGGTTTGAGTAGCTGCAAATAGTTGCTTAACCCTAAACAAGACCTGGCACACAATCATGGCTCCTGGCAATAGGGCCATGATTGTTTCAACATCCCAAGGATATTTAAATTTTTCAAGACCTATTGTCATTAGTCTGGCAGAGAAGGGGAAGATATTGGATCACATCTCCTCCATAGGTTAACTCGCAGAGGATGAAAGGTAAACGGTTTAATAATTAATAGTTTCCACAGATTGTTTATAAAGTACGAAGATGATGGCAGTGCTGAGTACAAATAACAGATTATTTTCATAACCAGCAATTCTGTCCTATCATATGCCAGTGTTCACAGGATCATTGAATGGCTTGGGTTAGAAGAAACACTAAAGATCATCCAGTTCCAAGCCCCCTGCTGTGGGCAAGAATATCTTCCACTACACCAGACTGATTATGTAAAGTACAACACAATAACCTTAGACCTGCTCCCACTGGCGATGAACAGCACAACAGGGAGCACACCCTGGAAGTAAGGAGTTAAATGATGGAGCTCTGAGAACAAGCAGAACAGCTGAGAACATAAAATCAACATTGTGTCCAGCAACTATGAAACTAATATAACAAATACTTAAAACAAATTTGTTCTAGCATGTTCTAGTCAGATTTGTTGTTTTCTCAACATGTCAAGTCCCATGACAGGTGGCAAAAAAAGGGCTATTGTGCATAAATGTCAGCCAGTAAGTAAGTATCACATAGGTATTGCTCACTCCACCCCCCAAACCCTGTGAAACAGGGGAAGGGAATCGGTGAAAAGGTAAAACCTGTGGGTTGAGACTAGAACATCTTAATAACTGAAATAAAATATTAAAATAATAATGGTGATGATGAAAAGGGAGACAACAAAAAGATATAAAATAATGCACAAGACAGACAAGTGATGCATAATACAACTGCTCACCACTGGCTGACCAATGTCCAGCCCATCCACAAGCAGCAATCATCCCTCTGAGCCAACTCCCCCCAGTTTATACACTGGACTCTCATACCCTGCTCCAGAACAGAAACTGCCTCGCCAGGTTTTGGTATCAGACATATTTCAACACCCACTCTGAATTTTTGTCTAGAAACTCACAGAAGCATCCTAGACAGAACAATTCAAGGTAAATATGGCAACTAGAGAGAACCAAGCTGGACTCCACAAAACACAGGCTGCAAAGCTAACAATGCTTGCTGTAAACCCAATATATCCACAACCATCATCAAAAGATCCACTGTCTTGAAAATATGAAAATATTATCAACTACTGCTCATACAGGAAAATGTAACTAAAATAAATTTTATTTTTTTTTTACAAAACAACAACCAGGTAAACTGAGTTTTGGCATTGTCAGTCAAGTAGATTTAATCCTCAGTAAACTGCACTGTCCCAATACACTTTGAACTTCAATAGAGAAATCTCTCTTTCTTAAGGTAAGCTTATCACTATTAAGTTAAGTAAGGGTTTCATATTTCACCTAGTCTGTCCAGTTCTCAGTTTGATTCCTCCTATTACCATAGCTAACGAAATCGGGTTCATAGAACTGCCCGAGACAGGTCTAAACATGACAACTTACAGCTAGATTAAGGTTGCTGTCACAAGGCAATTAAGGAAGTTGTCTGCAAAACGTGCAGTAATTGTAATCATCTGTGTATATTAATGAAGACTTCAGGGAAGTAGAATTTAGTTTTGGTAGACAGATGCAAACAGGCAATCACCAATCTTAGAGCACATGTACACTAACCTACCTCTCTCAGGTCAGCATTGCCGAAATACTGGAGCGGGCAGCAGTTCACAGCCCTGCTGCACTCCCCTAGCGACAAGAAACTCCTCCAAAAGAGCTCTTTTCTATCACATAGGCTTTCAGGTCACCATCAGTGGAGGGAGAGAATTATTAAGGCAGCAGAGCCTGCAGGTAATTGAGAGGGGGGCAGGGCAGGCAAAGCGCCCAATAGCATCAGTGTCTTAATTTAAATAAACAAAGACACAAGAGAAAACCTGATGATGTTCACTATAATCTCTTCTTACATCGTGCTGGTTTTGCAGCCAGCATGGAACTCATTCAGTTACCAATCTGTCAGCAAGGTGTGTGCTTAGATGATTACGGATGATCTGAACCAGCAACTCCAAGTGAAGACAGAAGAGAGGGGTCCTGGTGGATATTGAACAAGATCCAACAACCCTTTCTCCTTCATATGTGTTCTGTGGAAATTTACCTAAACACACCCTTCCTTCCTAGATGCAGAAAAGGAAAAAAAGTACAAGTGTTACTTCTCTCATCTCAGCTATTTAAACAACTGCTTTGCCTATATCAGGAACCAATTTAGACCTCTTCCAACTTCCCAGTTACAAGAAGGACATCAAGCATTAAGAGAAATTATTTCTGCTCAATTACTGTAATTCACAATCTTGCAGATAAACATGTTAAGAAACAAAGTGAGCACTGCTGTTCTGCCCCCTCTAAAACCAAATAAGACAGCAATGCATTTCCAAAGTTTACATTTTAACTAGACCACAGTCTGAAATACTTTATCATATTCCCTGGAAAATCAGGACTGAAATTCCACATTCTGTGCTAATAAGTGGGATTGGGTGAAACATTCCAATACGAAAGGCATAAATTCAAGGAACTTCATGTCCAGAGGGGACAAACTAAACATGTTATTTCTTTTTTTGGAACTTAGCAGCCATACTCCTCTGAGTTGCAGAGAACTGTTCTTCCTTTACAAGTGCTGTTTTGGAAATAGTTTTTGTTGTTGTTAAGCAAAATTTTTTTAAGCCGTCCATACATTTGTTAGACTTGCTTTCTGCAGACCCTTGCAGTCCAATTCAAGAGTTAAACACTAACTTACACCTCAAAAAACACATTAAAAATCAGTTAGGTAAATAAAGTGTCATGAAGAACATTTACTGTTACTTCTGGGGAAAAAAAAGAGAGAAACTAAATTATCCAGCTTCTCCTTTACCATTTTTTTTCTCTCAAGTTACAGTAATTGTGCCCAAAAACTCTAAACATATGCTGGTATCCTCACTTAAAAAAAAAAAAAAAAAAAAGTTTGTAGGTTCTGAAGAATAACAAGTTGAAGATATAAACAAAAATCTTTCCAGTCTTGATTAACTATCTGAATACACAAACTGGAACCTTAACAAAAAAGTTGGCCTTTGACATTTCTGAAATAGCAAGCTGCCTATGGCAAAAACATCCATTCAGCACAGTGGACAAGTTTGTTAGACCATAGATTCACATTTACAGCCCAAATGCTCTTGGCTCTACAACTGGCACAGCACTAAAATTTAAGCAACCAAATCTCTTGTAACTAAAAATTACGG
This sequence comes from Lichenostomus cassidix, assembly GCF_008360975.1. Taxonomy (NCBI): domain Eukaryota; kingdom Metazoa; phylum Chordata; class Aves; order Passeriformes; family Meliphagidae; genus Lichenostomus; species Lichenostomus cassidix. Next base: position 33,878,121 of record NC_139480.1, on the reverse strand, counting down.
AGTAATTACAGAGTTACAAAGAATAACTAAAAATTCACAAGTAGTAAAAAATACAGACTAAACATACATAGTATCACTGTTCACATTAAAACAAAGTGAAGAAGTGCCAGGTAAGAGGGTTTCAAGTTTTTCTGGCGTTTGATATTTACCAATATACAGAAGTTATGTCTTCCCAAGGCCCCTTTCTGCAGAACTGACAAAATGCATATGCCAGAACATATTATGTATACATTTTATAACATATGTAGGTCTGCCAGCTTATGTTTTTTATGACCAGGACAGCTCTTCTGAGTAGAAATTTGTAATACCACAATGTGTCCATCTCCTCCCATGATAAGACACCTGTCTTCCCAATATAAAGGCTGTTTTTAATAACAAGCTTTTACTATTTATCACACACACAAAAAAATTCCTTTGTATTACAGTTCTGAAATCAAGACAGTAACTAACACATTCCTAAGATATTGTAGTTTTTAGATAATTAGCCTCTTCACTCATTATTCCACCTAAATCACTTTTATTATCCAGATACAAAATACAAAGTCAAAACTCCTTCATTCCTAATTTGTTAGCATTTAAACATCAAAATAGAACACTACAGGCATGTTTAGACATATCCACAATGCAACTATTCAACTTTACTCATTAAGAGTATAAACAAAGCAAGCACTTTTTCCATAGCATTAAAATAAGATATCCTTAAATTCTTTTGCATCCTCTTCCTGATCAGAAAGATTTTTATACGTACACATGTGTATAATAAAAAGTTTTTTACTGTTTAATTACATGCATAAGCCCATGTGGAAAAAAACCACCTGAGCTTGGGAAATGCAAAGCTGATCAGAGCATCAGGAAACTTGACAATGCACGGTCAAAGCGGCAGGCAGCCTCAAGTCAGACCCAACCTGGCCTCCTGCAAAAGCTCCTAGTTATCTCAGTATCATGCAGCAATACCCTAGGGTTTTGTGTATAACACTACATCCTAATATTTACTAGAGCACCCCAACCCTACTGAAGGTCTTCTACCCTCGAGAGAATGCCACCCTCAGCTATTTGTACACAGACAACAGTTCTCATGAGCAGCACAGATCTCCTTCTCTTGAAGAGCAAGACGTTGGGAGTTTCTAAAGGTAAAATATTCCATGCAATACCTATTTTAACAGGTCATAAGCAATGCATGCAACACTACTACATTTATGAGGCTATGATCTCAAAATGAGACTTTAAATAAATAGAAAAGACTGCTGGATGGGGAAGACAGCTTAGAGAAAAAAAAAAAAGAAAACGCAATTAAAAAAAATGTAACTGGTCAGAGCCAAATTGACTAAAGCTGTTAGGCCAAGGATAAAAAATAGGACTATGATGAACAATAAGTTAATAAAGAAGTAAGAGGCAACACTGACAGACAATGAGCTTCAGATGGAATAGGAAAGATGCATTTTCACTAAAAAGATCTGATATCAAGTTAGTCAGCTCATTGCAACCAACACTAAATTCAACAGAAGACATTTTACAGTAGTCATGCATCTTAGCCATCTTGTAAATCCATGGCTCTGTGGCCTTTATTTCAGCTTTATAACCTATGGTTCATTTAGCACGAATCAAGCAGAACATCCCTCCCCGCCTTCTCTTGGAAAAAAGGCATTAAAAAAATCTCAGAATAGCCTCAAGGATGAGTACCTTGAGGCCCAGAATGAGACAAAACAACCAAAAGAAGTTTATTCTGTCACAAGTCCTAAATGAAGAGTTAACACCAGATGCAAAAAAGTTTTGTCCCAGCTTGGGTACAAATAAAGTTATATACTGCATCCAGAAAAACAGCAAAACTCCACAGTATATTTCTCAGTTCCTGTTACTGCCAAAACCAGTGGAAAGGGTTTCCATAGTCCAACTCAAACAAATATTAGTAAGTCACATTAATGTAGTACAACAAAATCAAAAAACAATAGTTCCTTACTTTAACACATGAAGTCAATTTTTCTTTACAAATATGGTGTTCTGTAAAATGCCCTCCACATAAAGAAATTAATAATGCAAATCAGTTTCTCCCTAAAGCATTTTCTGAACTGTCATCTTCACACATCCACAGAACTGTTTCATCTTATCCATTTAACCTGTGAGCTTCAAATCAGGAACAGTAATTAACGAACAGAAGTTTCTAGACAACCTTTTGCCATGATGTCAGAATTAAGAGGTAGTAACTAATACAACAACTCTCCTTCTTTTATATATGACAGAAAGAAATAGGAAAGTGCAGAGGCATCAATCTCTCACAGTAAAACTTTAATGTTGTCTCAGGACCCACTCAGTTCAACAATATTATTTTAAATAGAAGGTCATAAAAATTAAATTTGGAAAAGAACAAACAGCAATTTTTGGGGGTGTGTAAAACAAACCAAACCACAGAAAAAAACCTCTAAAACTAACAAAATCCCCTAAGTCAAGCTGATGGAAAAAGGGCACTAGCCTCTTCTCACCTTTCTGCCCTATATTTTGCAAGATTCATGAACTGAAGCAACAGAAATGCAAACCCAGCAAGGAAGCAACTAGGGTAAATACAGCGAAAAAAGCAAGAGGGTTCCCTGCCTGGTGGAATAAGCTAAACTAAATTATCACAAGACTCTCTTCATTTGTACCACCATGGCTACAGAGAACATCAACAGCAATGATGATCTGAGTAGACCAGGACCATGCAAGTGAAGCAGAACATTCACACCACGTTTGTTCTGGCACTACCTCTACAATATACTTACAGCACACAACTATTCTGCTCTGAGGGTTTCTGCACACATGAATTTACACAAACACTACCGGATTCAGATGAGGGTTTTTTTCCTGAAAAACTTGATTTTTTATCAGTTTTATCTAGAATTGATTAAACCAAACTCAAGTTATCATAGAATTTCAAAAAATGTACTCTTCTGCTGAATGGTGTTTGTCCTAGGGCTCCTTCCTATTTAAATTCATATAATGGATCTTCAAATGCTAAGGGCAAAACCTTCACATGCAGACAAACTAACAGCAAATCAGTCCACTTCATCATCTCCTCTTAGTATGGCATTTTTTTCATAATATACCTTTATGAGATTACTAATACTTAGAATTACTGTATTAATTGATATCTGAAAAAATAAAGTCTTCTGAGAAAGTTACAAATTGCCCGTGAATTCCAAAACCAGCTCTCTGCAGGGCACGCTGGCATGCAGCTGGGCCCTGTAAGTGCGTGAAAGTGCAGTTGTTCCCGGTTATTTATGCTCCAGGGCAGGAACAAACCAATCTGGGGCAACTCAACCTGGAGAAGGGCAGGACTCGCTAACAGGACAGATGGCATGCAAAACTGATACGAACATTGTGTTTCGGTAGAAAAGGTGGCACACGGCTATTCGGTAAAAATGAGGGGCAAAAAAAAAAGGACTAGAAAAGTGGACTAATAATCCAGAGAAGTTCTGTTTATTTCATCCACATTTCCTCAACAAAATATGAACTCGTCTCTAAAAAACGCTTGCGCAACTTTTCAAAGTGGAACGTGTTGACGAAGGAGAAAACAAAACAAAAAAAAAGAAAATACAAAAAGCAGGATACTTTTTCCACTGCTGCAGAATAAAGCCGCACCAGTTCCGCCTCCCCCGCAAAGCGCGGCCGAGAAACAGCCACCGCTCGGCGGCTTTTCGATTCATCTGCGAACAATGGCAGCGCTTGCCCTGCCGCCAGCAGGAAGGGGCCGCTCTCCCCACCGCAGCCGGGAGGGTCCCGTCCGCCGAGCCGCCGCGGGAGAGCCCTCTGGAGCGGCCCCCGAGAAGGCAAGCCAGAAAGGGTGGAAGGCCGGTAAGAAGCGAGCAAGCGACGGAGGGAAGGGAGGGAGGGTCTCGCCCCCGGCGCGTCCAGCCCGCCGGCAGCAGCCCCTCTGAGCGCCGGGCGCGCTCTCCGCCCAGCCGGGCCCGCCGCCGGCACCCGCGGCCCGGGCGTGAGGCCGCGCCCGCCCCGGCCCCGCGCAGCCCCGCGCTCGGCGGCGGCGGGAGCGCCCGAACAATGGCGGCGGCGCGGCCGAGCGCTGAGGGCCCTGCAGGCGGCGCGGCGGCGAAGGCGGGCGAGGGAGGGGAGCGGAGAGACCGCGCCCGCGGGCCGCGCGTACCTGGTTGAACTCCTCGCCCACATCGGCGTAGATGTCGATGTGGTCCACGCCGTCCGCCATGGTCCCGCCCGGGGCCGCCGCCAGCCGCGCCCGGCTCCCGAGCCGCCGCCGGGAGGGGGAGGGAGCGGGGAGGCGGAGCGCGTCGTCACTTCCGCGGCGGCGCGGCGGGGCTTCCGCCGGCAGCACGGCCGGGGCGCTGCTCCCGTCCCGCCTCGGGCTCTCCCCGCCCGGCGGGCCGCCTCACGCCGCTGCCCGGCCCCGCCCGGCCCCGCTCGGCGGGGCTCTGCCGTGCGCGGGGGGAGGCCCGTGTGCGCGCCGCGGGGCGCGGGCTCGTGTTCCGCGCTGCTCGCTCCGAGGAAGGGAGCTCCGCTGGAGGCAAAGCGCGTTGGATGCTCAGTGGGCAAAGACCGTAATTAATGCAAATGAGCACCGTGCTACGGCTGCAGAGCAGGGGCGCGCCGGGCTCAGGAGCAGTAAAACGTGCGGAAAGGACACACAACAGGGACACGCCGAACCGCGCTTAGCTGGGGCTCTATTGTGCTGCTGCAGAGCTCTCTTTTTAACATCACCAAGTGAAGATAACGAGTGGCAAATCAAACGTTGGTTTTTCTTTCGGTCTTAAGTGTTTTTGGGGGTTTTTTTTGTTTGTTTTGGCTCTTTTGTTAGCAGTCAGGATTAGGGGTTGCAAGACAGCTTCAAATTAATTTTGAATGAATGTTCCTGTTACCCAGATCCGTGTTCAAGCTCCAGGTGATTTTTAAAAACAACATCTGGTACATAAAGCACAGTGCTCATAATGCTCTGCATAATAGATTATGTTCCGCTTTGTACATTATCTTCCACATCCAAAAATAAACCTGCTTTTTTTACTCTATCACGAGCTGACAATAAGAAGCTTGTGCTTCTCAGAGTGAGTTAAAATAATGTAAAAACATCACTGCAATGAATAGAAATGTTGTTATTTTTAGCTTGACTCAAATTTCTTGTTTCGTGACTGGAAGTACTTCACAATGCGTGGATCAGCATCCAAAGTGTCTTGACTTCATATTGAGTTCTGGACTAGTGTGCAGATCATCCCTGTCTGTCTTGCTATCCCACACTGAAGCATCCATCAGAAAGAAATATGAATAGACCAAAACATAGCTAAAAAAACAGAGATCCAAAACACGGGATATGTTGTGGAGCACACCTGCTGACAGTCTAGATATATTTCAGCTTTAGAGGTGCTTGGGTTATTCCTGGGGTTCTTATCCAACTTGTGACATGATGAATGTATCAGCTGCAGATCATTTGTCATTCCTGCTGTTAATTCTGGAAGACAAAACCACTCTATTTAAGGAGTTTTTTTATTCGAGTTTCCTGGTTGGAGGAACTAGCAGATTGTGAACCTTTTGGTAAAGTTCAGAGTATCACCTGAAAAAAAAACCATTTTAGAGGTGGCAGTTAGGAACAAACAAACAAGACAACTGGACTTTTAGTGTTGGTTGCAATTATGATTTACTGTACTACATTTGATCATAGGTTAAAAATACATGTTCCCATCTATGAATGCACAAGTCACTGGTGAATGAAATGATTGGTTTTGCAAGGAGGATTCACTTTTCTTCTGGATTTCTCACAGTGCATACAGGTGCTGTTAAAGTGTTAAGATAAAATTGGCTTCACATACTTGCTTAACGATGAACTGATTTAGTAATCAGTCTGCTACAATATAAAATGAAGCACTATGACAGTTACCACTTCTGGCCATGCTAAATAAAGTTAGTGAAATCAAGAAAACCTAAGCCTTGTTATCACAATGAACAGATAAAAAGTCACAGGAGATGGTAGGTTGTGTGCGGTTGAATGTTTTATATGCATCTGAGTATTTATCCATAAATAGTGATGATGCTTAAAAGGGAAAGGAAATTAAATATGAAGGAAGAGGTCATCATCATCACCTCAGAAACCACCTCAGGGATTACTGCTAGTATTTGAAGGATGTCACCTGGGGCCTTTGAAGAGGCAGGAAAAGACATCAGCCTCTGCTTTGCTCTTTAAGATAATAAAGGCCAATCAGTGAAGCCCTTGGATCCCCACTATGCTGTGTTTCTTGCTCAGGGGTCTTTTCCATTTTGGAGCCTTTCAAAATAGTTTAACTTGCTAGATTTATTGTCCACAGCCTATTAGCAGAATAAGCTATGATCATTTTTATTATTGTGTGATATTACTAAACAAATTCTGTAAGCAGTGTGGGAGGCTAAATATTATGCAAGCTATTCTATTTATTTTCTGTTGTGTTTTCATTCTTTTCATGAGTAGACTTACTAAATACATCTTCCTCTTTCTTGTGGTCATCAATAGCTTCTTTGTGAATTACTGTGCCTCAATGGAGCAACTTCAGAACTTGTTAATGCTTTATGTATTGTACACATCAAAATTATTTAGGCAAAATGTTGCCTTCCTTCACCCAGTAAAATTCAGAAGGCTGAGGTGAAGCAGGGGTTGAAACAGAAATGTGATCAGGAGAGAAAGAATTACTGGCCGTACAACTTGGTCTTGGAGAAGTGTCCTCATAGGTTTTGTTTGGAACAACAAGAGCTACTGCTCATGAAGTAATTGCATACCTTCCAAACCCATAGCCCACCACAGGAACAAATAGCAGCAGATGAACTGGTATCTTCCATCAGTTCTTCTTTCACACCGTAGGATGTTCTGTCATTTGATGACAACAGCTGGAGCTCCCTTGATACCAAAAGGAGGGGGGAAAAGGGGTAGTAGCAGTTCTACATAAGAAGGTAGCCTGTAAGTCCCTGTTTCTCATGGATACACAAAAGCCTATTTATTTGTATATTGTTCCTTTGGTCTGTTGTGCTGTTAATGATGCAAATTCAAGTATAATCCTCATTTTGAACATAAAAGCAGCAGCTGGTTCTCTGAGGACCTTGTGACGCATGTCTCATTAGCCTACAGAGCTCTCCATACCTTCCTCTTCAAAGCATTTCAGAGCATTTTCTACTAGGATGTTCCTGCTGCAAGACGAAGGGGAGGAGAGCTCTTCTCCCACCCCTTTGTGTTGTATGTGATTACTTCAAAATGCATTTAAATATATTACTTTAGTTAAGAGTGGCAGAGCCAGTTTCAATATAAGTGTTTTTAAACATTAATCTATTTTTGCTAGTATCAACACGGCAAAAATATATATTTATATTAAACAAAATTAATTTATGTAGAATTTGCCTGAGGAATCAAGACTGAGAATGGTACAGGAATTTTCAGCTGGACTTTTATTTCAATATCTGCATAAACTGCTCATGCAGTAATGTCATGGACAACAAAGTGAAAAGATAAGATATAAAAAAGTGCTGTGTTAATAAGGATAGTATGCAAAATCAGAAGAGGCCTCAGCTTAGTTGAGAACTGCAGTGTATGTTTTGTTATATAAACTTATCTCCTAGCTGTGTTAGTCCAACTGCATTGAGTATGTTTTGTTTCTTGTAGTCCTGAAGGCTTTGATCTTTCTAAAGCCTCTTGGAGCCGCTCTGCAGACCCTTTTATTGTTTTTCTCCCAGTAAAATAATCCAAATGGTAGAATTCTGTACACTCTAAGTTGTAAGAAATTGTCTTTTCCACTGAAATGCCTTAATTTATAGAACTGCACCGACAAGAATGGAGAAAAAATGTTATATTCCAAATGAGATGGCAAATAGGCACAAATCTGCATAATTGCTCTCAAAAGCCAAAATCCCAGGTTTTATTAACTCCTATGTGACTGCAGGCTGACATGAAAAGAGACAATTGTGTTCCCAACAAAGGTATCAACAGCCTGTGCTGGGAAAGAGGGAATATTACCTCATCTTTTGGTTGCGGCTCACAGTTAGATTGGATTAAGTGTAATATAAAACTGCATCCAAAGGGCATCTACAAGAACTCCTACTGACATAGCTATTGTAGGAAAATAGCTAGCATTATTCATCACTTGCTCAGAGTTGTCTTTTTATAGGTATTCAATTGTTTTGGGTCCTACATGTGAGCATTTTGTTCCATCTTTTTTTCACCCTATAACTGCTTGTCAGTCTGCTAATTCTCTTGGTTCGACTGCTTGATCTCTGGTTCAGAGCCAGATTGAAAATTATGGTTAATCAGGATATGATTTGCAAATGGCATGCATATTCTAACCCTCAAGGCAGGAAAGTGTATTAGAGAAGGTAAGTATAGTGCAAAAGCTGATAATAAATTCAATTGTCCCATTTGAATCCACTTCTGTATGAGCTGCTAATCAGAAGGCTCAGTTACCTTCAGAAAAAGTATAAAATTGAATTTCCAGCTTTTTAACACATCCTATTTTTTGATAGCTTCCCTTTCCCTTGTTTAAAAACCTGTCTCCAAAATTTCATTTTTACCATTAAGATCATAAATTATCTATTTTTTGCAATACCTTTCTGCAGTTCATCTCATCTTCTAAATTGACTGAAATCTCCTAAACTTGTTTAGTGTGTTAAACAGATTTTTCTCTGAATGGGCTATATGCATATTCAAATAAAGGAACAGCACTATGAAGATCACTTTCAGATATTCTTTGATGTTTCAAAGAATTGAAGCTCTGGGATAACTTTGTTACAATGTTTCTGTTTACTTCTGATATCAGAGTCACTCTGAATTTGGATAAAATCTTCACTGCTCACTCATGCATTGTATGTGCCTTAGTGCTTTGAGCACAGGCTGGCACAACTCTGTTCTCCAGGCTTCCTCTTTTTCCAGCTCAGCTAGTTAGAGATACAGTTTCAGAGAAGAGAAGCCTCCTCTGTAATATTCAGCTTTGGGGTTTTTTAAACTTGCACCATTCCAGATTTCAGGAGGGGTAGTATCTATCATTACTGTGTTATAAATAAACAAAATTAGTCTGGAACTGGAAAGCAGTGTATCTTATTCAAAGAGCAGACCAACCTTCTCACTCTGGCTCTCCTCCATGTCTCTGCAGCTCTGCTGAGCGATGTGCATGTGAGCACTTACCAAGGGTCAGAGGAGACATGCCCCTGCCGGTGCCCTCTGTGAGCTCATCACTCTGCTATAGGGATGGTAGAGCAAGTCCCAACCCCTATCCCACTGCTGGGATTGCACCAGACAAGCTGAGACTCTCATTTGTATCACCAAGGTTTTGAGGAGAGGCTGTCCCATTTGTACCACTGACATTTTCAGGAGTAGCTGTGCTGGGGCATGGCAGGCAGGTGCAGCAGGATGGGCTGTGCCAGACACCTTTGCAGAAGTGCTATATGGAACAGGGTTTGCTCTAATCTGCAGCTTTCAGAGGGACTATCCTGCCTGGAGGGACAGCAGAGAGGAATGAAGGTTCAGGTTTTCCTTCCAACAATCTCTAAGAATTCCAGGGACACGAGGCTGCACAGATAGCCAGGGGGCTTGGTCTTGAGGATACCGCAGAATAAATAACCATTGTAAGTCCCATGGCAGCTTCTTGCTGCCCTACAATTCAGCCCCGAGGAGGAGCCATCAACTGCTGCCCACACCATAAAACAATTATGTGTGCACTGATTACAGTTGTTACAGGACAGATTTAAATACCACAAAGGGAAGTAAATAAGCAGAATATGAATTGATGAAAGCCATGTGCACTGGCGAGCTGACACCACCAGGCTTACTGTCAGAATACTTGTCAAAATACTATGTCATATAGCAAAGTTGAGGTTTTCAAGGCCATTCTCAAGGACTGCTTCAGCATTTGTTTTCATGGGTCTGAATAGAACCTCCTTTTGCTATTAACAGCTTAGTGGCAGAAAAGTATTCCTTACTCTCAACAAATTTATTTCTTTAGGAATTTTAAGAGTATCTTAGTAATAAAAAATTTACTAATGTAATAATTAATTTCTGGCATAGAAGACCTCATTTTGAATTAGCCCAAATTCATTTTGAGTTACAGAAAATACACAAAACACTAGTAAATATTTAGCATTTTCCCAACACTTTAAATCTGAATTTATTTTAGAATTTACAAACATTATGATATATTCATTAACCCTCTCTCTGTATGTTAGGTAAGAGTACCATGATATTTTTTTTAATCAAAAGGAGACATTTGAGCTCAAATTTCCAAAAGCACCTATTGAATTTGTGAGACTTGGACAACTAGAATGTCAGTCTCCACAGTATTAGCAGTAGTTGCTGGTGAAATTTAGCATCTTTATGTACTTGACTTGCTCAAAATGAATGGACATTTAAAAAACATTGATTTTTCTCTTCCTGCAGGTGTGAAGTCATAATAGATCGTTACTAAATAAAAAATTTTAAAAAAAAAAACCTAGAAAATTTCAGAAGTAGTGGAAGGACACCTCAAGCAATGAGAACAATCACAAAACCCCCTGTAATTTGACTAATTTAAAATGCAAGTAACTAAATATAAGCTCCTGTTTTGTGCTTGGAATCCATTTAGCATAACTGCAGAGGAGCTAACTAGAACTTTTTGGAATCTATTAGAAGAAAGATCTCCTCCTAATACAATACTGATACTTTATTGCAAGAGAAGAAAAAAGTACCTGTAATTGCAATTTTGTTTTATATGTGTGTCTTTATTCCTAGTGTTTATTTTCAAGTGGAAATACATAATTTTGTTATGAACTGAGCACATATATATTAGGAACAGTGGAGAATTTCACAGACAAAAATAAAAGATTTTATCTTAAAATTGTATCTGTGTTTCATGTAGGAGTTATGTCTGTCAGACATTTTGCATTGAACTAAAAATCAGACATGAAAGAATAAAAAGAAAGGAGAAAGAAAAGCAAGAGTGATCAGAAAATGTGGGGTTTGTCAGCCAGATATAAAATGGCTCTAATGGCTGTTTCTATGGCAACTAAAAAAGAATGGCTCTGAAGATAAACTCAGTTTTTTGGGTTTTTTTAGCAGAGACAGTAACATTGCTGTCTACTGCCACACACTCCAAATAATATTCTCTGCCCCAAGGTTGAACATGTAATGATTCAGTATCACCACCATATAATTTCACACAGATGAACTGCAACAACTTTTAAAGACAGGGACTGAGTCCCTGATGGAGACTCAGTTTCTCTGCCCTGAGCAGTAAACCAGATCCCTGATCCATTTACTTTCTGAACTGATGCCCACCAGTGCTCACCCATTTTTCACATTTGCCAAAGCCAACTCAGCAGTTTTTAACTCCTTGGAATCACATACCCATTCTTTAAGATAAGTTTATTACACATCATTGCTACAAGATTCACAGCAGCCTTCCAAGACCAGCTGAAGTCCTCCAGGTGCTCAAGTGGAGTCTGCCACAGGAGGAAGGGGAGCTGGCCTTCTGCAACCCCTCCTTCTGCCTGCACCCTCCCTGTGTGCAGTGGCTAGTTCATGATACAATTTAATCCAGAATATCCCTGACTGGATAGGGCAGATAAGACTTTGTTAATTCTGAGTCCCTCCATCCTACACTCATCAACGCTCTCCCTGCCCATGTTATCAGAGAGCATGCAACACATGCTCACTGCTTCAAGCAATAAAAAACCTCTCCTGGTAAGCTGCAACATGGCTGTCCTGTTTCAGGCTCTTTGAACTGAGGAAAAGCAGACAAAAGAGCAATTATGACTTGGGGCCACAATGGTACTATGTGTGAACTGTATAAGACCAAGGGCCAGGGGTTTGTGGAGAGGAGAGACACATTCTCCAGAGGTGATCAGCTTTAAAGAAACTAGCTGCAAGTCCCTCTTCACCACTTGGCACTCACTTAATTAGCAGGAACGTCCTAACATGGTTAGACCGTGGTGAACTGGGTCACAGCAGTGATCTGACTGGAAATGACCGTGGTGAAAACAATAAAGCTGACATAAGGCTTTAGGATCCTTTGTGTGAGCAGGTGGGAGCGGTGGGGGTTGTGCTCACAAGGGTCTGGGAAGGGCAGGGTGACTTCTTTCAGTGGTGATTCTGGTTTATGCCAGTTCCAAACACCTGTGAAAATAAGGCCTTGCTTGGCACCTTCGCTTGTCTTTGTTGAAGTTTGGTTTGGTTTTTCTTTTCCCCCAGAAGTTCTGGTGCTATAGGCAGTGAAAAATTGGGTTTTTTCTTCAGGTATACATGTTATAAATGTGTTTAACAGAGGACTCTCAAACAGGAGTGCCTTCAAGCAGTAGCATATTTCACACCAGCTTGCTAAAATGCCCAGTGTCAAGCTCAGCCACCTAATATGGAATTAAACCCTTAGGAAGCCCCATCTGAGACACAACCAACTTGCATGAGCCTTTATATGAGATGACCTCTCAGTGAACTACAGTATCATGTGTTTCATTAAGGTTTGTTTTCCATTGCTCAATAAAATTTCCAACAGGGGAATCATTCACAATACAAGTGAAAAGGAGCAGGGTGTACAATGGAGTTCACTGTAAAGAGGGAATTAACCAGCTATAAATCTCTGCAGCCTTTGCAGTGCAACTGTCAGCTGCCAAAAGGTCTGAGGAATCAGCAGGAAGGGCAGACTGGTTTGAAGGAGAGAGCAAAGAGAAGAGAGCCTAAGTCTAAGACACAAAGCAGTATAGCCTTGTATTAAATCTGATGTTTGGTGATGGAACCAGGTGCATTTTGGATGTGAATTCTCCTGACTTGGAAGCAAAGGTGTTGAAAAAAATATGAAATACCATTTGGCTGCATGTTCAGTAAATTAGTGGATGTGGTCTGGTGTATAAACAGAAATCATATACCACAAAAGCTCATTCACTTTTCAGGGTCATGGTTTCTTTCTTTACATCTAGAAAGCTAAAGCTGGATACAGAAACACTGATAGCACCTTTCACTTAATTCTGGTATGTGATGTATTCACACATTTGCATAAGAGAGTCTCTGGAACATAATTGCCTCTGGTTTAACAAACATAGAAAAATGAGATGATTGCATATCATTGATTACTCTGCAGGGCTGTCCAGACTACAGCAGCACAATGAACATGGCCAGCAAAATTGTGACCAGTGTGTCAACTGCCCCTGTCCTAAGAGCTGGTTATGTCCCAGTCATGATACCATGATGTCTGAAAGATCTTGGAAGACTACTCTCTATCTGTCTTTACCTTGCTTGGATCAGGGGAACTATCTCTGACTGGCATCTGTCCTTTCAGCATGTTCCAGTTATCTACAAAAAGACAAGGTTTTCATACCTAGTTCTGTCTTTGAGATTGCAATGTCAATGTACTGTGATATTTCATGTTTGCTTCTTGAACTGGGATGTTGTGATTTCTGTGGCTGGGAATCTACAACTTTGCCTGCCTGCTCTGGCAGATGGGCACAAAATTCAACTCTGTGGCATCTCTTTTGGGATGGAGGTACATTTAGTACATTTAACAGAGAGGAGAACAAAAAAAAGCCTTCCATTTGACCATCCTGAAGCAAGATTTATACACCCTCAAAAAGTCTTCATTGTAGTTTGTATGTGTGTCTGGCTTCCTAAAAGTGTATTCTAACTTTGCTGTTTTAACTCTGAATGTCCTTCCATTTATATTCATATATGATATGATTTTGGGTGCTTGTAAACTCATAGCTTGATTTGATTATAGTTACAGTGGAATATAATGGAAAAATAAGCTCAGGAGATGGGAAATTTTAGAATAGATCTGGACTTTCTGCAACTATTACTACAGTAGATGGCACTGTAACTTAAGTCAAATGAGTAAGTCAGCTGGACTGGGGATCTCACAAACCTCTAAATAGGATTTTTTGTGCAATTTTAAAGAACAGTCCAACAAAGTAAGGATCAGGCTTTTGGCATGCATCTGTGTTGTGGCTGAATTCCTGTTTTAGATTTTTCAGGTCAAATTGTTTCCTTAAGAAAACTCTGAATCATGCATTTACATAATAATTTTTCCATCTGCTTGCGCTTCTCCACTCAGAGATTTTTTTTTTATTATTATTACTTTTACTTTTTATTATTATTTTTATTTAATACTTTTAATATTACACCTGAAAACACAGGCATCTTGGTTTTTTTATTAATTTCTGTTACAATTTTGGACTGTTATCAGCAACATACAACACAATGATCTAAACTTGCTATCTTGTTATTACTAACTGAAACAATCATGTCTTACTGTAAATTGGGAGGATCACATCCTAGAATGATACTGAAAGCACTTGGTATTTACACATTAATATGACTTACCTGAGGTAGAACTGTATATCTGACTCTATATCCCTAATATTGGAACACCCCAAATTATTTACTGATTGTGCTCTCATAATATCCCAGGAAGTAGGATAGCAATGTTATTCATATTTCTACATAGAAAATCAAAGAGGAGAGAGACTAAATAACTTCACCTCATTCACACAGGGAGTGTGTTAGAATGGAGGTTTTCATTATATATGGAAAATATCTTAGATATACATAGAGCACATTTTTGTTCTACATATCCCATTTGAAGAAAATAGCTTACATTCTTCTACACTATTGTTTCGTTTATTCTGGTTTTTTACAGAATGAAGGCTCAATCTGAAGTGATTCTTGCTGTTAAGCCATATAAACTTTGGGAAAGACCCTAAATATTGGATATCTGAAATAAAGATGGTTACTTTAGACAAACTTAAGACATTTGTAGCTGCTACTAAACCTCTTTCTTGTTACTATACTTCTTTCTGGTATATTGAGAAAAAACACAGAGCTGTAACTAAATCAATTGTCTGGCTTGATAATATATTTAAAGAACAAGTTGAATGTCTCCAAGGAGCAGAGGAAGAATTCCACAAGAAAGCATAAGAGATGTAAATTGTCTCTTGATGTATCATTTTATTGTCCAGTGTGTACTGAAATACAGCTGTAGCAGCTACTGCATTCCATCAGGGTCATCACTTTCTTCAAGATAATTTTAGTTATGTATGGACCTTTGTTTTTTCAGTAATACACAGCCAAGATAAAACCAGATCTTGAGGTGTAAGGCTTTTGCCTAGTCTTCAAAAAGAAATGCAGAAAGGACTCTAGTATTTTTTTCTATATTTTATTGGCATCTGTATGTCTGTGTTCATCAAACCAATTATGCTGCTACTAGTACTTCATATAATTCAAGGACATATTCTTTTCTAGTATAATAAAAAGAATGTTAAAACAACAACAGCTGAATTTGAAAGTCAGGGAGAACAAGATACTGCTGCCTTAGGAATACTATTAATTTGGCAAGGACTTCACAAAACCATCCCAAAAGCTAAATCTTCTGTGATTCATTTGCACTAGGGTACACTAGATTGCCAGAATGAAAGCAGAGAGCACACTTCCATGCAAACAAGGAAAATCCTCAGAACTGTGATTCATAATGTATTTTTTTCATGACTGGTTTTTTTTTTTCTTACCTTGACACATAAAAAATCATGTGGTAAGCCTCAAATGAACAACCATTCAAGACGTAATTTGACACAGTAAACAACTGGGCCTGAGTAAGATAAATGGTTGAAGCAGTAAAAGAGTGAATCTAGATAAGTACAAACTGCAGGCATGGTTTTTATTCCAAAAAGAGCAATTGCCAAGGACTATTTTAAAATAGAAGATTGCTGTGAAAATTTTGAAGGAAAATATGTCCACTGTAGTTTCACGGGTGTCATATACTTCATATTTAAGCTCTTTGCATAGTTATTGGCAATAGGCTTCTGAGTGAGATTCCCTGAATTAACCTTTAGATGAAGCTTACTCACTCCATTAACAGGGGACTCCTGTTAGGAGGTGCCTTAATTCAAACAGTGTGAATGAACATAACAGATTAACAAAGTAAAACAAAGCATGCCATGTATGTACTCAATCTCTGTTTGATTCTACTGTGCCAGAATTTATATAAAGTTCTTTATTTCTTCCACAAGGACTGTGAGGTTATGAAAAGAATTGAAGAAATTCTTTAGTACCAACTCCATATGGGTAGACAGTGTAACTGTGCTTCTGACCCCTTGAAGATTCTGGGATGACTCAGACTAACAATTCTGCCTATGGGAAAGTTCACTTTAAAATGCCTATATAATTTTTTAAAGCATGTTGTTTGCATATGTTCTTTCTAGCCCCTCAAAACGTGCATTACAGTTTACTTCATAAAATAGAAACTCATTAAGAGAGTCCCTATCCCCTATCTTTTCTTGCTTCTTCAGCTTTCTCTTCATCTGAGGCTGGAAAAATTTTGTCCTTTATACTTGTTTTGTGGGAATGGAATACCTATGCAAAACTGCTATAAAATTGAAGCCTTATGTTTTAAAATGTTTTGTAAAAGCTGAATTGTTTACTGAGCTGCTGTACACTCTGACTCAGTTTTAATCTGATAATAACTGGAATTTTTTACCTATGTGACCAGGCAAGTGTGGCCCATAGATCAAAATAAAATTGTTCTATTTCCTATTATGGAGAGCAAACACATTTTAATACACAGTCAAAGACATTTCTTAATCTAGAATTTTTTTTTTTTGTAAAGTAAAAGTAATTCTAAATGTTTTATATTGCATTTAGTACACTTACCATAAATAGTAATTTTATAATAATTCTTTGATTTCACATATTACCTGATCTGTGACCATCTTGACCATGACTCACATGGGAGTCATTGGCATTTTTTGTCAATTTTCTTTAATTTTTACAGGAAATTCAATATTTAAGTACTCAGTAGCTTACTTTTTTCTTGTAGGCATGTTGACATTACGCCTGCTATGGTGAATTTAACAGCCATAATCCAAATGAAGTGCATTCACTTAACAGAAAAGCTTAAGAAATGAGGGGGGAAGACTTCAACATGACACTTTCTTTTGGAGATGGCAATAACGGGCAATCACGTGGGATTTTTGCATTTGTAATGCTTGTTGCTGTGCCAAAGTTATCAGTTTTCAACTGTTTTTTTCCCCAACTTTAAAAGCATCTCCCAAATGCTCAGCAAACTCTTTAGCCTTAATTGAAAACAACTCATTGCCTGTATTTTCTGAAAGGAGACGAAATGTCAAAATATTTATCTTAGAAACAAAATATTGGATCAACTGTGTCCTGTAGATAATTTGTTGGGATGACAGGAAACTTTGCTGGAAAAGGGGGGGGTGATTATGTAAAAAAGATTTGTGACTTACGCGGTTCTCTGCACTGGAGTCAAATCTCCATGTAGAGGAACATTTCTTCAGATTCTATCTTATGTTCTGCCATTTTAGTGTCTATCGTGATGAAGGTGGGAGGAAGATCAGGGAGAAATATCCTGAAGAAACAGCAGATCTTTCTGCTTGCTTTTAGATATTTTAGGTAATGCTTTACCAACTTAAAAAATAGGCATGAGCTTTTAATTATTAGTTGGATCTCAGAATACACTAAGCATGAGGTAAGCAAATAAAGAATCTAAAAAAATCCCTAGAAGCTAATATAATTGTTCTGGTGATTTAGCTGCAGCTTTTGAAACTCCTGTAAACCTCAGGAAGCGCAAGAGCTTCTTGGTGAGCTGATAGACACAAATGGTTGATTTAATCTAGCAGAGGAATAAAAAGGCCACTTCTGCAGGAGATAGGCGATACCTTTCCCAATTACAGCAGAGTGCTTGAGTTTCTCAAATGAGCTTTTGTTGCGTTCATGCTCACAGGGGAATGCTTAATGTGGATAATCTCTCTAATCACTGTGCAATCTGAAAGTTTATTTTTTCTGGAAAGGACGCTGCAAAAGCTCTTGAGAGAGAGGATGAAAAGGGTGTGAACTCTGAGTAGCTGTATACTGAACAGATAGAAAATTCTGTCCTTGTAGGGCAGTGGAAAGGAACAAAAGAAGGAAGGAATATTAACCTGAATTATTAACCTGAGAACAATGGGTAAGACAGCAAACATGTTACAAGAGGCACTGAATGCTTTGAATTCCCTTTGAAAGGGAATCAGTAGGAGCTGTATGCTGTGTCTATAGCTGGAAACAAAGACTCTCAGGACAGCAACAAATAATATTGAACTGAGGGAAGATAGCACCAAATGTTTTTCTCCTGTCTTGCATTCATCATTCTTTTGCCTGTTCTGATTTACCTTTGGTTTATAACCTGTACTTCTACCCTTCTGTGTGTGAATAGATACACGTCTGCTCTAAAAGCATTCTTAGTCATGTATAGTGGGAGCTTGCAATTATAGTAACTGAAGAGACTGAAATGTTTTCCCTATACATTCCAGGGTGGCTGGGGGGGAAAGATAACTTTAATGTGTATTTTTAAAGATATGTTGTAAAAATATTTGAACTCTCTGCATTGTTAGTTGGAATAGTTAAAATTAATACTGTAACTTCAAGGAAAACAAGGATATTGTATTATTTCATTGGTTTACACAACCAGGACTTATAATGTAGCAGGCTGTAAGTTATTTCATATTTATCCCCAAAGCCATTGAAAAAAAATATTTTATGTCTCTCTGTCTATCCACTACATAGTCCTTGAGTCTCAGGATTACACGACAACTGAAAGTGGAAGAGATGTCAGGAAGTCTGCAGCCCAGGGGCTGCTCCAAGTCCAAGTCAGCTGTGAGTTCAGAAAAGGTTACTCAGGGATTGTTCCACCGGGTCTTGAAAACTTCCAAAGATCGAGGCTGCACAACTTCTCTGGAAAACCTGTCCCATTGTTTGACTTCCCTCAATGTGAAAAATGTGTGTACATATACTGGTGTGTATGGAGTTTGTGAGGAAATGTTTTGGTAGCAGAGGGGCTTACAGGAGTGTGTTCTTTGAGAAGCTGCCAGAAGCTTCCTCCGTGTCTGACAGAGCCAATGCCAGGCAGCTCCAGGATGGACCCGCTGCTGGCCAAGGCTGAGAACATCAGTGGCAGTGGAAGCACCTTTGAGCTAATGTGTTTAAGGAGGGAAAAGAAGTAACTGCAGAGGAGAAATTGCAGTCAGAGCAGAGAGGAGTCAGAATACATGAGAGCAGTAATTCGGCAAACACCAAGTTCAGAGAAGAAGGAGGGAGGAGGTGCTCCAGGCACAGCAGATACTCCCCTGCAGCCTGTGGTGCAGCCCATGGTGAGACAGGCTGTGCCCCTGCAGCCCATGGAGGGTCACAGTGGAACAGAGATCCACCTGCAGCCCGTGGAAGATCCCACGCTGGACCAGTGGATGCCCAAAGGAGGCTGTGGTCCCATGGGGACCCATGCTGGAGCAGTTTTTTCTGAAGGAACCAACCTGGTGCAGTTCACAAAGGCCAAATGGTAGAGAATTTCATGGAGGAATGTCTCCTGTGTGAGTAACCCTATGCTGGAGCAGGGGAAGAGTGTGAGGAATCCTCCTCCTGAGGAGTAAGGAGAAGCACAAACAGCACCAGTATGGAAGAGGTAAAAAGTTGGTAATGAATTTGAGCCCTGGAAAAAGGGAAGATTTGGGGAAAGGTGTTTTAAGATTTAGTTTTTGTTTCTCATTATCCTACTCTGATTTGACTGGTGATAAATTTCATTAATTTCCCAAAGTCAAATCTGTTTTGCTGTGACAGTAATTAGTGAGCAATTTCTGCCTTATCTCTACCCACAAGCCTGAGGAGGGGAGAGGCTGGTGGAGCTGCTTCAGTGGGCACCCGGCCAAGGTCAACCCACCTCATGATGTGTCCAAGAGAGCCAGTATTGTTTTCAGGAAGATGTACATGTCTGAAGCATACAAGGCTTCATGTCCATACTTCAAAATATTCATACCAGAATTCCTGCATTATGTTTTTTAGCTATTCTGTGAGTGTATAAGTACATGTACTTGTGGAAGGATGAAGGGAAGGCGGACGACTGCTGATTAAACAGAGTGCCTCAAAAATGTCCAGCTGGCTAACACCCAAACCAGATTAATGTCTAAAAAAGGCTATAATCTGGACATTCAGGTGAGTATTTTATGATATGTAATACAAGAAACATCTGTGGCTCCAGCCAGCTTCTCATGAAAGGAAGTTCTGATTACAAAACTGTCATAGCAGCCTAATGCTAATCTTTATACTGAATGGAAATTTCAAGGAGAGGAGAACACTGAACAGTTCTCACCCTCTGGAGCTGGGAAGTGATGTGAATCTCAACCCTTCAAAACCCCAGAGACCCCAGAATGTGATGATTCATGAGATTAATTTAAAAATAGGAGGATTAAAAATAGTAAAAGTTCTTTTTGTTGGTATGCTAGTTTAAATCCATATAGTTCACATTTTCTGGCTATGTAGGCCTGAAATCTATTGAAAAATGCAACTACTTTAAAAGTATATAAATAGCAACTGAGGCCATTGTATAATCCAATAAAACTATGAACTTGGCTTTATACTGGTGAACAGGGCTTTGATACTGTAAAAGGGCCCTGGTAAGAGTTAGGCTCAGGAGTTTTAGTCCACCCAGGTCAAAATACCTTCTATAGGAGGGTGATAATTAAACCCACAAAAGCTTAGACATGAGTTTCTGCTTTTTATTAGCAGGAATCTCAGCTGAGAATAAAGCTGATGATTTCTTCTGAAACACTGAATTCCTGATCCTGCTCTGCAGATCACCCTTCTTTCCTAAGTCAGGTAGAGGGGCCAGCATGAGAAGATAGATGGGTCTGAGATGAACAGTGTTCTGCATGCTACCCTGTGCACCCTGAGAGCTTGCCTGACATCTGTGCTGTGTGCTACAACTCTAGTCTGTCCTTGAAATGCCCTTTGCACTGCGATTTGGTGGGGTTACTGGAAAACAGTCCTACAGCTGTTTTCTTGATTGCCTGTCTGTGCTCCAGAAACCATCCTAGTTACAGACTGCTTAGGACTCTTCTAAAATAATTTTTTTCTCAGGGTGTAAAGGTTTTAGGGTGCTGGTGAAAATCTCACGACAAAGCAAGTCCTAACATCCTCCTTCAATCTACAATTTAGATTTGACTCAGTCAAAACTCCCATTGACTTCACTGAGCCATTTAAGATTTGTCCCTAGGACATTAGCACATTGCAATCAGCTATGAAAGCAGCAACAGAAGAGAATCCCATCGAGTAACATCAGAGTAACATACATTATTTCCATCCAAGTAAAAAGGTCTGCCGTGACTTCTTTTTCTGGCCAAATCTAAATCTAAACACATTATTCATCTGTGCACAAATCTGTTTGCTTTCCAAGCCAAAACTCACTAGAAAAACAGGAAATAAGATATAAAACTAGGTTGCTCTGCTCTGTTAATTTGTCAAAGCCACAAAATGTGTTTTTCATTAGCTTTCAAGTATGGGGTGAAATGATTAGTGCATCTGTCTACCCATCCATCCATGCATCCTATTTTTTTTTCAGCAGAAGTTCAGCGCAGTTTTCAGCTGTTTTTCTTAGAGTCTTTTGTTTAGAGAAAGCAACTGACACCAACATTTTTATTGTGCTTTGATTAGATTGTCCTTGTGAAAGTGGAGCAAAACAGAGTCAAGAAACTCATGCTTAAATGTATACATCTGCTGGTGTCAGTCTCAGGGGTTCAGGAGGCACAGTATGCCTAAATGCCTTCCTAAGGGCCGCTGAGAGGAAAGGAAAGTCATCAGAAAAATCCCATCAATTTCCAAATTGATGCAATTTCCAAATGTATTGCATTACTCCCTAGAAAACAGTGTTCACTATTTCCACACCCCTTTACTTGCAATTCCTCACCAAACATCCATGCAGAAAGACACCCTTATATTTCTTCATCTACTGACTGTGTCTTCAGAACTGAATGAAATGATTTGTTGACCAATGACTTTTGTAGACCCTTAGGTTGTAAAGGTATATGTACTGCATTTAAACCTTGGAAACTATGGCAACTTTGGCAGCCTGTGCTGAATATGGAACTCCATAAATTCAACTGTTTAATTTTGTAAACTACAGAATTGTATAGACGTGGGAAATACTCATCGCTGAATCTCAATACATCCAAACACTCCAATTTTTACCAATTAATTTTACTAGAAATACTAGTAAATACTAGTGGGGGTGTTTCACTTACACATCTGTATTCACTGTGTTTCTTAGGACTGCATATGAGAAATCAGAAAGTCCCACTTACTTGTAAGTATATTAATCCTAAATATAGACTTAGGCAACTCTCTTTCAAGTTTTCCTCTTAGTTGACTCAACTACTGAAAAACACTAAGCCTTGTTAAGGTATAAAAATGTTCTTGATCATGCCATTATAAGAGCACCTGAGTAGACAAACAGATTTATTTAAGCTAACTTTAGTATTACTCAAACACATGCACTATAATTTTAAAAGAAGAGTAATTATATCCATGTGCTGCATTTGTTGAAGTGCATACCTTGTCCTGTACTGGACTTGCTCAGGTAGATAAGCTTTCACTGGTGATAGAGTGATAACTGTGTCTGTTAATTGATCCAGTAATGTTTGGACATTGTATTTTCAGGGCATAAATCATAAAAATCTTCTGTAAAACTAAGACTGTGACAGGCAATTAAATAGTCAATGCTAAATTAGTGATTCATCAGTTTCATGAAATCATTTCAATTAGTCCTTATTTTCTTCCTGCACTCCCTCCAAAATCCCTGTTTTATGACAGACAGGTAGAGTTGCAATACCAGTATGTGAGGATGATGGGGTAAACCACAAATCTTTGGAGACTTTACTGGATTCCCTAATCCACAAAAATACAAATTCAGTCTTGTGTATTAGTGTTTACAACAGACAAAAAAAAAGAATTACAGCTAACATGCATGTCAGGTGATTGCTGCTCGCAGTCCTTATAAAAGAAAATTAATTCTGGGAGTACTGAATGTGTATTTAAACAAATTTCTTGGACACTCAGTGGAGAATACAGATATGAAATAATTAAAATAATGTATTAGCAATTTTTCCCTTACAAAAAGTAATTTTATAAAAGAACCTGTAAGAAATTTCAGGACTTTGATGGGGATCACAAAGATAGTAACAGCACTATCACTTTGATAGTGACAGCACAGCTAGGATTTCACAATTAGGTGAAGCCAGAAACTTATGACAGCAGAGAGGACTTTTGCATGGACTTTTTGCCAGAACTAAACTAATTTTTGTCCAGGTGAGCTACAAATGTGAAACTGAATATGAGTACAGGCTTGGTCTTGTGTGAGGAACAAACTACATTTTGATATATTAAGTAAGTAGGTATTTAAATCCTTGTGCCAATTTTCTTACTGTCATGTCCAGCCCTGGGTGCCAGTAAGCATATACTCTAACCATGAGATTACTATTATTAGTATTTCTTATTTTTGAATAACAGTTTAAAGAGCAAACTCAAAGTTTGCAGCTGATGTATGTTGCTAAATACCATACACTCCAGAGAGTGTCCAAAAGTCTTAAGCGATTCCACCATTCTTCACAGAAGCAGAGTTGCAAGATAGAACCTAGGAAAAAAGCCAAAATATGTCCCAAATTGTACCTAATTTCTGTGGCAGGAATATATTCTTTCAATGGTAATTGAGATGGGTTCAAATGTGTTGTTGTACTTTCCCCTGGATTTTTCAAATCTGAAACATCATCTACTGAAGATCCCATCTGTTCCTAAGGCTGGAAGACCAGATCATGTGAAGGACTTTGATATTCACAGTGGACCATGAACATCCATTCCTAAAATTGCTACCCCTCAAACCAGGGCTCAGATACGACCTCAGCTGGGAGGCATCTAAAATTCTTGGCTTTTCAAAAGTTCTGAAGGTTCAGCCTCTGGGCGTTTGCAGGAGCACTTCAGTTTTGACAGGAGTGAGCAGATTGTTTTCCGTCTCATGCATGAACAGGTTGTACCTCACCAGAATTCAGAAACAAGAGTTTCTGTGCTGAGCTGTCTCCAGTGGTCTGCTCCAGGAGGTCTCAAAGCCTCCTGTCTCATGCACCAGTAGGCACAGTCTTGGCTATTGTTTCCATGTAAATCATGGTGAAGCTGGTGTGACACCATCACTCCTTTTTCACAGGACTGCCCCAGAGTTGCAATTCTCTCCTTTGCCTGGGAGCATTAACAAACTCCTGTTTCACATCCCTTTCAGAGAATGGCCTAACCACTAATCTGTGACTTACTTCACCTTCCAGTTGAATCTGTACCCCTGTGAATAAAAGAATTAATCATTTCTGATGCCTGAGAGAATTCCCAGACAGAGCCTGGCTTTGTGGCCAGGATGCAGCTAGTCTGTTGGCTGCACATGAGCAATACAGGAGTCATAATAAGGCCAGAATGGGAAGAGAACCTGCCCTAGAGGGAACTCCTTTGATACAAGAGAGAGACCACTTCTCACCAGCTGCTGTTTCTCCAGACAGTGCCTGAGACTTGCCAATGGCAGCAGTGGGACAGCTGGACGAAGCTGGGAAGAAGGACACTGAGGGGGCGTGGGACGCTGAGGGGTGAGCACCAGTGCCAGTTGGAGGCAACTGGAAGGAGCTATAAGGAGACAGAATGCATATCAGGGGTATGAGTGTGTCCACCTCCCTCCCCATCCTCTGCTCCTTGCAATCTCTGTGACAAACCCAACAGTGTGGCTGGAGGTGCTGGCTAGGGAGGAAGGCTGTCAGAGCCTTGCATGTCAAAGAAGGCAGCATCTGTGAAAGCCACTTAGCATGGCACTGATTAAACCACAAGCATCTTTCTGGGAGCAGTTACTGGAGCTGAGGTGGGTGCCCACCTGGGCAGTACTCCCCTATTCCACTGGCATTTTTGCTGCCCTTGGATGTTTCTTGCACCATTGGGTGCTGAGCACTCAGGTGGTGAGCATGCTGTGCAAACACATCCACACTTGCCAGGCATGCTCCCTAACTGAGGATGTGTCTGCCTATTATGCTGTCTTCTGTCATTTATCATTTTCCAGACTGAATACCCTCATCAGCATCCTTGTGTTCTCAGTGAGATGTTATGTGCTGCGGGAGTGGGAGGATTCATCAGAGTCCTCCTTCCACATTCTTCATAAGCAGGCAGCCTCTTTCCTTCTGCCATGCAAAACAAAGGTTCAGCCATCAGGGGAAAAAATCTAACTTCTGGGATAAATTGTAAACTTTTGCAGCAAAAAGCACAGTCAATTAAGTCCAGTGACTGATTGTTCATTACAGACTTTTCTCTCCAGGTTCACGCATGGGAGGTCTGGATTCATGTGGAGGCTGAAACTGAGCAAAGGAGCATAGAGAATAGGGATTAAATCAAAGGGAGGGTGGGGTGGTGGAAACCGTGGGAGGGAAGAGCATGTGGGAAGAAAGAAGGGAGAAAGAAAGGGGCGATATGAAGGGTACAGGCAGCTGAAGAATGGAAATGGGTTAGTGGGTGATCCTACAGATTGTGTGACTCATCAGCTGCTGATCTCTTCTTCCACTCTGTTGACTGCTAGAGCTATCACTTAGCATTTTATCCTGTTGCCTTATTGAAAATAGAAGTAACTCTCCTGTTTGCAGAAGGTGAACTGTTGAAAGTTAAAGACCAGAAATCAGTAGCTTTTGGATGAGATGCAGCTACTCGCTGATCTGAAAATAGAGCTGAAGTGGAAACTTCATTAAGAAGTTTATGTCCTTGCCACCTGGCAGATTTCCTACTTTTTAAAGGGGTGATTACAGTCCCATAATGTGTTTTGCTAAATTGCAGGAAATTATTCTTTTTAATGTGGCATCCCCAAAATAATTCTTTTGACTGAGTTGTGTTTTTTTCTCTCATAATTTGAGATGTGTAAATATCAGTACATGATATTTGCAGTTGGAGCCAGGTACAGAGCTTTTCCAGATTTAAATTCACCATTTACCAGGCATCTGAGCACTTTTTGTAAGGATCAGGAAGACAAGATGTAAGGGTTTGTATTTCCCTGGGGGCTGCGGGATTTAGCTTGTCCAGAGGATATATCTGTCTGGAGACTTTTCTGGATCTGGGCAGGGATCTCTTGTACTTCATCTTCTACCACAAATATCCCCCTTGAGGTTCATTTGTCTGTCCCAGTAGTGTTGCCAAAAAGAACTAATTGAAGTAAATTGAAGAAGCATTGTTGAACACTGTGATTTTAATTTCCAAAGTGACTACAGTAATTTTTTTTCATCTGGGCCTCGCTGCTCTTGTTGGCAGCCATCTTGTTTGAAATGATGATTCCCAAATCTTGTAGTTTATGGTATTTTTAAGTCTAGAGGCACCAGCTGTCTAGTTTAGAGGATTTAGATGGAATCTCTGGAGGTAAATGCATATCCAGGGACATCTGACCCTTGCAGGATATGTCTCTCGAGGCCACACAGCCCACCTGGAATCCCTCAGGCTGTGCATTGAACAGAAGATGGCTTTATTTTGCTTCAGTTGCCAAGTGTAACAGCAGCCTAATGGCACATTTTACTATGTGATCATATAATTTCCTATATATTATCATTTAGAGGAAGTTCTCATGACCACAGTTTTGCTGATGAACTGCCAGAGTCACATCAGGCATTACAGAGAAAAAAAAACATCAACTAGATCACCGTGACTATATCCAGCACACTCCCATGTGTTAGAAGGAGCTATGGTTGTACACTACAGGGTGGTCACCAGGCCAAGCTCCTTTACAAACCAAAACAAGTCAAGCCCACCCAGGTATTGCTGGTAAGGCACAGCAGAAACAGCCTCCACAGTCTTTGTGTGTCAGATATACCTCTGTGACTTTGGAAGGGAGAGCTCTGGAAACCAAAGAGATGTGTGATTATAAAAGCACAGTTTATGGCATATTTCCAAACAAAGCCAGAGAAAACATCACATTAGAGCATTTAAATTATTTATGTCTTCTTCATAAAGTTGGTTTCTCTGAGATTGCATTTTATCTGTATATCATTAAAAAGGATAAATAACCTATAGTCATGACTGGATTATGTTGCATGGGCAACATTCTTGTAACTCCAACATCAACAAGTAGAACCGCTGTAATCGAGACCTGGAACTGTTCACTAAACAAAAACAGGGCCTGGCTTTGTTCTTGGTTTTAAACCTAATTGCAAATCTCCCCCCCTTTTTTTTTTTCCTGAATGCTGCTCAGCATTCCAGTAAGACTGGAAACATTAAATAATTTGCCAATCACAATTTATCTCCAGGGAACAGTTTCATGCTGTGAAATTTATTTCCAGGGAACAGTTTCACAGTTATGCCTGCCATCAGGATTTTTCAAACTGGAGATGTATCAACCAAAATGATATCATATGTTCTCATAACTGTGTGCGTTATGACAAAAAGATAGAAGAGCAAGATTTATTGGAAGAAGATTGCCAGATGCTGTCCAGAGAGTAGAGAAAGCCATTAGCTCTGAACTGGGTGAGTCCCTGTTCTTTACCAAGTCAGTAAAGTCCAGGCACCATAACAAATGCCACATATATATTTAAAGGTTTGAGAGGGAGATGATGAATAATAAAATGTCTTAATTGAATGGGGATAGAATGAGCTTTGAAAGCCAAAACATAAGGGTTTGGGGGTTTTTGTCAAATTAAAGTACATCTCATTATATACATACATATATATATGTAAGAAGATCTTCAGCATTCCAATTATAAACTAAAAATGTATATTTTATAATTTATGGAGATTGTGAGTTTTAGAAAACTGTTTCCCCTTTGTCCTCCTTGCTCTTGCTGGAATAAATGAGAAACTTTGACTTTCCTGATAACAGCTAAGTAGTAATCGGCTAGTGATCAGTACAAGTAGTTCATATGAAAGATCAGACTTGTTCCTGTGCTGATCAGGCTGCTGTCTTCCATTGGACACAAAGACCTTTCAGAACAAGAAAATAAATTTTCTACTCCCTATTCTTAGAGTAAAAGGCACAAGAAAGAAACTATGGGAGAAACCATCAGCAGGAATATGGAAACATATACCAGCCTGGAGAAAGATGAACATGTAAAAGAAAATCTCCAGGGAAAGGAATTATCTAGAATTTATACAAAGAGTCTGCCTGGGGCCTTCACAGTAAAAATTTATTCACTGTTAAGTGTTTACCATTCTAGTGAAATTATGGGGTGAAAAGTGATCAAGAAGTTCTTGAAAGCTGCTGCATATTAAGGTTTTTTTTAATTAGCTGCCAGATATTGACTTATCTGGCAGCATGATGAAGAAATCTGGATGCAATATATCTATTCTAATCTCAAAAAAATGAGGAGACAGTGGGAGAGGGAGAGGGAGAGGGAGAGGGAGAGGGAGAGGGAGGAAGGAAGGAAGGAAGGAAGGAAGGAAGGAAGGAAGGAAGGAAGGAAGGAAGGAACCCACCTGTTTGCTTTTATTGGGTCTTCTTTTTTTTTTATAATATTTTCATTTGTTGTTTTAATTTTGCATTCATGGAATCTGTAACATGTGGCTAGCACAGGTCTTTCCCATGAGAATTTTCTCCTGTGTTTTTTAAACAAAGATAAAGTTTGGATGTTATTAAAAACAGTGTCTCGAGATTTGGACAGTTCAGGCCTGGCCAATCAGGCCTAGGGGGAGGTTTCTGACTGACCAATCTGGGTGACCTCTGAAAAGTCTATATAAGTTGGAATCAAAATAATAAAGCTCTCTTTTCATGCCATGCTGAGAATCTGGGTCTTTCTCTCTGCTAGCGGCTCAACAGCGACAGTAACATAGCTTCCAAAAAGTCTTGGAATAAAAAGAGAGCTAAAAAGTTCCCAGTTGTTGGAAAATTTAAGGCACTTAAAATGAGGGACTCAAAGTAAGCAAATCTGAGAGGTATCACAATAAAAAAAAATTGTTCAGGCTTAATGAGAGTAGCATTATGAAAATCAGTAATGTGTTTTCAGTTAAATATGTAAATGCTTTCATGAATGAGATCTGAGAGGAGTGTGTACATCGGCTGCACAATAGCCAGTGGAAAGAAAAGAGAGATATTGAAAAGGAGAACCTAAATAAGTGCTATTGATGCTGAAGTGGTTAAGAGCTGAGGGAACCATGGGGTTAGCACTATGAAAAAGAAAACGTAAACCAGTTAATTATAGAGATGCTTATTATAATAAAAAGTACTTGGTGTAGCATCATGTGTAGTTTTGCGGCATTGAAGTTAGAAAAGAAAGTCAGTTTGTACAGGGCTATGTTGAGGATATTCTTAAATGTTTACGGGAGGAAATGGATGGAAAGGAAATATATGATCAAAAGCAGAAGTTGTGTGTTTTGGGGGGTTTTTTGGGTTTTGGTTGATTTGGTTTCTTGGTGGTTTTTTGTTTGTTTATATGTTTGTTTTTGTTTGTTTGTTTGTTTTTTGCTAAAAGAACCTAACAGTTGTTAAAAATGTAAAACAATATTGAAAGACAGGTTGCCACTGGGGTCATAAAACTGCAAGTTGACCTGCTTGCTCAGGGTGTGGTAACCCGAAATATGTACTGTTTTAACCTTGCTGTTTATCTGTCAAGATAGATTAGATTAGATTGCAAATAGATATTAATATATATTATTATATATTAATATATATTATTATATATTAATTATATATATAATATATAATATATTAGATAATAATATCTTTTATCTAATATATATTAGATAGATAGATAGATTGCAAATCAGACTATGTAGAATATCTGTGAAGTCCTGTACCTACAGCTGTCAGGTGATTGCTTGTATTTTAACTCAATCATATGTGGCTTTATAGATTGCTTAGAAATGGGTGAGTAGTGTATGTAAACCTTTGCAATGTAAAAAGTGACAAAAATTTCTTTATTTGTAGTACAATCTCCACGAAGAATCATGATTACAATTACAATAGGCATAGAAATTGCCGTCAAACTCCATCACGTAAAGGCAGTTGTTTGTTAATTTGAAACTAATGCCTTTGGGTACCTGATAAAATACTGAGGTACATGCTAAAACATCTGACCTTTACTGAATTCATCAGCTAGGTAGCTTTCCAGAAATTACAGGAGATTACTCATATTGCAGTCATGGTGGGAATCCCTGGAATTTCTCCTAATGGTGGCTTCTCACAGCTGCAGGCATTTCCAAATGGAGCTTTTTCTTTTACAGTTGTCATTTTAATTGCTATAATGACTTTGTTAACTGTAATGCTTAGCAAAATGAGTAACATTGATGTTGATACACCAAAGCTCTGTATTATAGGCCATCCACAGGTCTGCTACTGTTATTACAAGGCAGGACCAGGTAGAAAATACAGAGAACTCCTAGGAGCTCCTTTGCTCAATCCCAATCAGGAGCTTTTAGCTAAAATTATGTTTGCAACATCCTTTCTGTTCTTGTGAGTGGCAAAGCTTTCAGTTTGCAGGCTATCAGAAGGGGAAGTTTTGGTTGCCCTTAATAACAGTGTGTATGTAATGTCAGAAATACCTGCTGTGGGATGGAGAACAGTAAACCAGGTGTCACGGGCAGCGGTTCCTCTTGGAGTCACAGACTGCTTCTCTGATCATCCTGGCTTTTCAGAGCAGCAAGTTTGTGATGCAACAGGACAGATTTTGTAGAAATTTCCCTTCTGAAGAAACTGAAGAGAAAGATTCTAAGGCCAAATTCATGTGTACCAGAATGGAAAGGCAGCAATGGTAGGAAACAGCATCACAAAGCATATAGTCAGAGAAATGAAAACAAAACTGCAGTGTCCCAGGCCTCAGAACAGTCCAGATAGCATCAGTGAAAGGACAAGATTGGCTCAGAGTGATGTGCATCCCAGAAGGACAGGACAAAAGCCCTACTGTAGCTTATTTCTGTGAGTACAGAGGACTAACACAGTAACAGCCCGTACCAGAAGGCAATAGTGCTGTGTTAGTGGCTTACAGACAATATTAAATCTTTCAGAACTTAGATAAATACCCCTGCAAAGCTGTGTGAGTTTGAAAAGGCTGCTAGTGAAGGGTAAGGGCGCCTGACATGTCAGTCATCTCAGGAAATTTTTTCAAAAGACTACCAAGAGTCGTCATCATTACAAAGGTAAGCAATACCTAAGATCAGTTTGAGACAACCACACAAGCCACCACAGACAGAGATGATTATTTTTTGCTGTGTGACTTTTCACTCAATGTGTTCATTATTCAGAATTATTCATGCCATAGTTTGCAAGAGCTTGATGTTCCCAAGTTATCCTCAGCAGTCTTAGCAGGATATAGAAGTTGATTAAAAAGTCTGTTTCACAATAAAATTGAAGGGCCACCTTAACCTTCTGTGTCAGGGCCTGATCCTGTACTGCTGGACAAATAGTCTTCTTAATTGTAATACTTTCTAGGAATTGTAACAATATTTTAAAACTAGTTAATCCTCCTGTATAATATGTTCATTCATTTTAAATCCCGTCTGCATTTTTCTTTCTTTGCCTTAACTTACCGTTTGTGGAACTACAGTAACATTAGCAGCAATACAGCATTTATGACAGAATAAAGTGAAAAGGGTCTGTAAGAAAAACCAAATGGAATACACAACAGTTTAGGCAAAACAGCAGCATTTTCAGCACTCCATGGAAGGCTATAGTAAACTCATTCTATTTTCTGTGTGTGTTTGCAGGATGTAACCACAGAGTCACTATATGATTCTTGCATATTATAATTTAATGTCTAATTTTCCCAAAGCTTTGGGCAGATCATTTTGAAATGTTCTAAAACATGCACTTTAAGCAAACAGAGCACCAAGCTGGATTTCGATCTTTCTTGAATCTACAAGTTGAAAGAGTCAAAGGTGAAACAAGGCTGCTTCAAACACTGTTCTGTGCCCTGGAGCAATCTTACACTAGCAGGATAAGCAGT
This sequence comes from Lichenostomus cassidix, assembly GCF_008360975.1. NCBI lineage: Eukaryota > Metazoa > Chordata > Aves > Passeriformes > Meliphagidae > Lichenostomus > Lichenostomus cassidix. Next base: position 33,846,432 of record NC_139480.1, on the reverse strand, counting down.
TTATTTGATGAGTCAATTTAAAGCCTTTTCTGAGTGTAATGAAGTGACAGTATCATTCTGAGATAGGAGAGATTGTTATAGGAAATTTTAATGAAAGACTCTTTTGTTCTGCCTTTACTATTTTTAAAATCTGCCCATCTACATCATGCACAGCCTGAGCATTTTAACTGGAGATGAATCTAAGGTTCTGGGTTTTGTGTCTTTTTGAAGTAGGATGTGTTGAGTTTGTCCTTTTTGCAGAGAAATGGATGAGTCGAGATAGCCAGTTCCAAGAATGCTTTTAGTCTTAGGGTCTGAATTCCATGACTTACTAAAAACTTTGGATTTGCCTCAGGTTTTAAAATTCTAATATTTTTCCTTCATTAATAATTAAGTATTTTTATCTTAGTGACCTCAGAATGTCATTTCTTCACAGATATCCTGTCATTCTGTATGTTCTAATATTTAATATAAATACTTTCTACTCCAAGTATCTTCTTATTTATGAAATTTATGCTTAATCTATTCCAACTTATTTCAGGCCTTATATAAGTGTATATGTCTCTCAGAAACTTGAGGGCTCTTGTTTTGGTTTATGGAAACTTGAATTGGACCCACCGATTTCTTTACAAATAAGGAGTGAGTAACAACAAGGAGCTTAGGTCATTAGTCCTGAACCATGCCATTATTTATAGAGGGTGACACTTCACAGGACAGAACACCCTTTCCTTGTTTTGTATTTTTCATGTGGAAAATTAGATTAAAAGTCTCTTCACTAAAAGAATATCATTGAAAACTAGGATGTCCATGCAGCATTTTCCTGGCTTTTTCTTCACACTCTACAGGAGTCATCTCCCAGAGGCTATGGGCTTGTGGCCCTTAGCCAATTGCCTTGTTAATGCCCCTTTCCCTAGGAGGTGATCCCAGCTGCTTGGTTTCCCTACCCTCCAATTCTTGGCTACTAGCCTAGCCCTGTTGCTCAGCATCGGAGCAGTCAGCTGATCACATGCTCACCTGGGTGACGATGAAATGTTTTTGCATATCCCACAGCTCTCTCAGGGATAGGGATTGAGTGTTTCCCTCTTGTTCTGCCTCTTCCTCCTCACCTTGTGATGGCCCTGCTTTGTTCTCCTTTACTAAACTTGCTCTCTTGTGTCCATTTCTTCTGGTGAAGAGAGGTGACTGATACTGGCAGGGTTGGTGCTCTGGTTCTGCTGCAGGGCCTGGGGCAGGCTTGGAGGAGCTGTAGTGCTTGGCAGTTTGTCATCAAATCCAGGGAGATTCTTTTCCCTTGAGGTTGCTGCATGGTGTTGAACAGGGCTCAGTAGGCCTGGGCCAGAACCCAGCATACTGCAGTCATTGGTGTCTCTCTGGAATTGCCAGGCTGATAGCATCTTTTTCCAAATATTTTCCTAGTTTTTCTGGGTCCTGCACTTGTTCAGGGGGAAGTTCCAAAATGCTGCAGGTACCTACTGTCCTAGGCACTCACCCATACCATCCAACACACCCATCCATTCAGAGCTGTCCCATCTCAAGACAGATTTCTGGGTGGTTTTCCTTAATAGTTGTTCAACAAGACCTGGGACACCATCAGAAAACATAGCAATAAAACCATGTTGGTTTGAACATCCCATGGACATTGAAAATTTGCAAGAGCTGTAGTAATTAGCCTGGAGGAGAAGGGAAGTATCTCCCCCATGGATTATGTCCCCCACAGGGGGAAGAAGAGGAGAATCAGTAAAAAGAAGACCTGTGCATTGAGAGAAGAACAGTTTAATAATTGCAATGAAGTAAAAGATGATGATGATGATGACAACGATGATGATGAAAAGGAAGATAAGAGGGAGAGGACTAAATCCCAAGAAAGACAAGTGGTGCACAATACAGTTGCTCACCACCAGTTGACCAATGCCCAGCCATTCCCCAAGCAGCAATCAGCCCCTCCTGTCCAATTTCCCCCCCAGTTTATATACTGACCAAGACATTCTCTGGTATTGAATATCCCTTTGGCCAGTTTGGGTCAGCTGTCCTGGCCATGTTCCCTCATGGCTTCTTGTGCACCTCCTGACTGGCAGAGCATGGAAAGCTGAGACGTCCTTGACTTGAAGTAGGCACTACTCAGAAACAACTAAAACATCAGCGTGCTGTCAACATTATTCTCATACTAAATCCAAACCACAGCACCATACCAGCTACTATTTGGCCATGGTCTTTGCAGAATGCCAAATGACAGTAGACCTATTGTCTGCAGCCCAATTAATAAATCATTGCAAATGGAAAATGCTGATTTATCACTTTTTCTCACTCTTCAATTACTCTGTGTACATAAGTGACAACATAGGACAATGCAAAACTGAATGTAGAATCTAGAATCTTGAATGGTGCAAAAGAAAAGTCATTCCCAGTTCTTTAATTCTCAAAAGAGACTGGACTAAGATTTTTTTCATGTTACTCAGCTCTGAATAGAACATAAACAGAGAAAGGAAAAAAAAAATCTTAAAACAAAAGTAAACTATGATATCATATTTTAATCAGATCAAACATCCCTATGAGACAGCAAAAGTTCATAAGTCCCTAATGGCCTAGCAACTCACTAAAATTTTGTTTCAAAAGAGGATGGGAGAAAATAATGATGATCAAAGCTGTGAGCCCAAATCATTAAAAGAAAATGCAATAGGAATGGCAGATGCCTATGTCCAGGGATCACTTCTGTTTTAATATAAAGCTATGTATGCTCTACAGAAGACAGACATTTCCAAAACAGTAGAAGCCCAAGCTAGGAAAGCTCCCAAGCCTATTCCATCTCCTACAAGATAGTACACATCATCTTAATTATATGCTTAACTGTGATTGAAATCAAGACAACCTTGGCAGAAGTTTAATGTTGTTGAACATATGGTTGTCTGATTTACTGGCTCAGATTCTCTATTTACAGCTGGATAAAGGCTGGACAACACATACAGATAGAGATCTTTTTTGTAATTCTAGATCTAGGCAAAAGTACCAAAATTACTGAGAGTAATTAGGACAACACTGGCTGGAGAGGAAGAAATAAATTTTGGTCCTTTTATAAGGAATCATGTCCTAGATATAAACTTATGCAAGGTATAATATATTTTGTGTTTTAACATGCAGTGAAAAGAAAAAATTCTTTGTTTACAGACAAAGACAAGTTGGATAATGTGACCACATATTTTCATTACATTTAGATTACAAGGCCAGATTTAATATCCAATCTCATAAACTGTGAATCTAAGGGAACAAAGAAAAATAGAAAAACCCTGAGTTTACATTAATATAACATACATCATAGCATCAGGAGAAGATACAAGTTTTGTCGACTCAGATTCTCCTTTAAATTTAGTCCAGTTTTAAAAACTATTATAGTTAAAACAAGAACTCTCTTCAGTTCACATAAGAACTGGCTAACATTCCAGTCCTGTAAAACATGTATCTGCCACCCTGAATCTAAGATCTGTACCATAAGTCTGTAAACCAGCAATCACATTAGGCTTATATTGTAATACATTTGTAATTGTGATAGTTACTTTGCAATAGTGCCAAATGCTGGATCACAACAGATCTGTGAATATTGGGACAAAGTGAAATAAATTATGTTCAAAGAAGGTAAATATAGGAAATGTAAATCTTTTAATGATCAAATATCTGCATTCATGGCAATCTATGGAAAGTGTTGTAGTTTACAATGGAATTTGAAGTATCAGCCCACAACAAGATAGTTTTAAAGACCAAATACTTCTCTCAACAGTTCAATTATTGATCAAAGACAGACTCTTTCATTAAGTTAGGCTTGCATGGGAGCAGTCTTGCAAAAGAGAGGCTTGATAAAGCTACTTGGTGTATAATGAAAAGAACAGATCAAGGCTCCATAAATATCCATTAAAAACTCTCTAGGATGAAAAATAATTAAAATTACATTAAAAACAATTGACTACCAAAAAGGTTTTGTCAATCTTTGCAGTTCATGCACTATTCAGCCTTGCTATCTGTTATGGAGATTTGAATACATGCCTTGAAATGAGGATGTCTTTCAAGTTATCTTAATTTAGAAATCTCCTTACCACAGGCTCTCTGGGGAATTAATGTTTTTCTTGTGTATTTTCAGGCTTCCTGTGTGTGAGACTGCCAACAAGGATTACTAATGCAAATGAGATGAGGCTACTCTTTCTTAAACACTTGAAATCCTCATTCCCAGGGGAGAATTTTGTATTATGTTTACACAGCCATATGTTAACAAAATAATAATGAAGACATTGAACCCCATTGAATATTTGTCTCCTGCTGTAGCTGGTACAGGAAATTGTTCCAATCTGGGCTTGCTCACTCAGATGTCAGTTTGGTGTCTGATGACTCTACTTAAGCCTGCTGTAACGTATGTTGTTTTGAAACATCCATACCAAGGATGTGCCAAGAATGCTAAAGCATCCCTTATCCTATACATCTTCTGTGTGTGGATTTGACAGGAAAAACTGCCATAGGGAAGCATTGTTGTTAAAAAATATATATTTTTTCATGATCTAATTTAAGTACAAAGCATTCTAAAGCAAGAAACCACTTGAAAGTATTTGTAAATAAATAACATTAGAAGTCTAATTGCATACAAATTCAGTGATTGCATACAAATTCATAGAAATTAAAACTTACCTGGTCTTTCTTGCTTCATATCAAATCTTGCCTACTTTTATAATTTTCTGATAATTCTGTAAAAGATGAACTAGCGGGGAAAAACTCTCTGCTGTCAGCGAAACAATTTTTTTCATCCTAATTTTGGATTTTCTGACTAAGATATTCATGACCTCAAATAAACTACTTTCAAATCCTGAGTATTGAAAGATCCCTTCTGTAGAGGTTGTGCCTTGTTAGGGGCTGCTCTTTAGCCAGCCTCTGTAGCCACCATAGGAACAGCTTTTCTTTCACTTACAAGCATTTGTGAATAAAAGCTGTTCTTTTCAGTGCTCTTTTGTGCAGGCTGTTTTGTTTGTAAATACTGGCCATATCAAGATAACTTTAAGAAGCTTTCTGTCATGACAGTTATCTTGGAAGGCTCATGTGGCTGCAGGAACTATTCATGTATTATCATCATTTTCTACACTGAACAGGTAACAGTATCAGACTAAGGGTAGCAGAGGTTTCCATATTTGTAAGAGGGTTCTCTTTCTCAAATTTCTGTTTAATTGGCATTACAAGACTGTTTGAGAAGCACTAATTAATCTATAGTTAAATTCAGCATTTACTGAATATCATTATCCCCATATCATTAGTGGGGGAGGAGAGTAACAAGACTTCATGTATCTCTAGGGAACAAGCCGTTGCCAGAAGAGAGGCACAGCACAACATTCTCTGTCTTATGAGCTCAGTTTATTCTTCCAAAGAGATTCTTTTTTGACCTGTGGAATCCCATACCTACCTCCCCTTAGCCAGCAATTCACTCTCTCTCTCCATGAGCCACTTGGCTCTTCCGCTCCCCCAGCCAAGGCCTGTGCCTCTATGGATTAGGGACCTGAGGCAGGGGAAAATAGAGATTCTTTGGATGGTGTGTGTGTTTGGGTTGCCTTCCAGATGCACCAGTTCCCCAATCCAACTGACCACACAGCTGCTCAAGTGCTCACACCAGCAGGGCTGCCTCTCTCAGGGACAGCTCAGTTTTATGTTACTTTAAGCTGGTTACAAAACCATACCCATATCCTCAGAGAAATGGAGCCTACACAGAGCCATATGGTTTAATAAATGACAGTCTAACCAGCACACTGCCAGTACAGATTAATAAAAAAAAAATCATCTTGCCAGCTGCTTTCACTGAGGTCAAACAAGTGGCATCTTTGTTTATTGCACCACTAAACATTCCTTTTTAAACTGCCAATCAGTAAATTCATAGCTATTGTATATCTGGAAAGCTCCCTTTTCATTTCTTTCCCAAAACAAAAAAGTTAGTGCAAAACATCATAATGTGTACTTTTCACTGATAGGAGATTTCAGTGCACATTGTTTACTTGGTTTTCTATGTAGCAGCCCATTATGCACAAATCAGTGCAGAGAAATAAAGGATTGTTTTATTGCACAATGAAATTTTCAAAAAAGGATCTTAATTTCCTGTTCAAGAAATGGCACCATTGTTACTTGAAACAGATATGTTAAGTGGCCTGGAGGGATTTTGTTTAAGGAGACAGACTTGCCATCATTGTAAGAGTGTTGCATTGTTCTTGACAATGGCAATTAAAAAGATAATTTGGTTTGAAGGTAATTAGCAGAAATGCAAAACTCTGTTTCAATGCTTGACAAATTTTCCAAATGGCTAAAGCTGAAATGAGTCCAGTTCTTGGGCTAATTTTCAGATTGCTCAAAAGTATTGCTTAATATCAACAAGAAATCAGCTATGAAGAATCTCTGTAAATTCCATGGTATTAACTGCAATGCATTTCGTATACAAATTAGCAGACCTGACAAGATGCTATGTCAACATCTTAAATCCCTCAAATTTTGTTACCCTGAGGTCAGATTAGCAAGATGTTAGTGAACAGAAAGACTGCTCTTAGTCCTTTTCCATATGAACTCACCTGCCAAATCCTCTCAGTTGTTTTTTTCTCAACCACAGTATCTATAATCCTTCCACCTTCCAGCCCCTTCTCACCTCCTCAAGACTTCTATGGACATTCCTCACCTTCCTTCTTTTTGTTTACTTCCCTGAAATGCATCTGTCCACAGGCCATGGAACTTCCCACCAAACCTTTCTGGTTTTCCCTATTCTTAGTCCTGTGCTCTTAACCTACCCGGGGACACATAATGCCTCAGGTGCAAAATTAGGTTCTACTATTCCAAGGACAATTTATTTTCAAATTACATCTAGTTCTGTGTGGACTGCTGAAAGAGCAGTATAAGCCAATTTAAGAGGAGAAAGATAAGGCTGAAAAATGTTACAATTGTATTACAATACCCAAGACACAACACTCGACCTTTGAATAGAATGAGATCATGTTTCCATTTTTCAACTCCCTGTGGAGCAGAACTGACCTGTTCTACTATAGCACCTGACAACATGTTGTCATACAGTAGCGCAAAATCTCTGCTGTATGCAGATTTTGCTGTTTGCAAGATGGGGTGAGTGAGAGGATTGTCAGGCAGCTCGTTGTGGTTCCAGATTCTCCAGTTGAATCAGTGCTTGTCTGGACAGCTCTAAACAATACCAGCTACTAATAGTCCCCATTGGGATCATTTCCTAATTGCAGATTACCAGACACAGCAGGGCATCTCTTTCTTCTCCAGGGGTAATCTTTATGCTGGGATGGAGGGGAGGAGATTTATGAACCAAATATGCAAGCTTCAACTGAGAACTGTCAGTGTGGTAGAGACAACTAATCAGTTGGTGAATATTTGAGAGATTTCTGGTGCTTTTGTGCTCTTTCTTGAAGGGAACCTATCTTTTGCCATACTAATATCAGCCTGTTAATTCATCAGTACAGGTATTATTATACACCAGAATGGGTTCATTGATGTTTATTCAGGGGATCCATATCTGGGTTTATGCTAATCCAGTACTGTGCTGTCCTATCAAGTTCATGTGCTTCTGTCATCACTTGTACTGAACTCACTTGTCTAGTCCATCTCACTTGAGAAAGCCTTTATCTTGTGGCTTTCTCCCAGAGAAATCTGATTGTCAGGTCCTTAATGTTACATCAGTGTAAAGATCATGTAGCTGTAGTCTGAATGCCTAGCACATTATTTCAGAAAATAAAGTTTTAATAACAGTAGTGATCCTTAAAAAATCTTAACCTTTGTTAGTGACCTCTTTTCTAATTTCTCGCCAAAAATATTTTGACACTTCAGTTATAATGTAGTGCACTTATTTTTCCTCACTGATCTTTGCAAAGAAATCCTGCATGAAAGATGATAAAACACAGAGTAAGGTTTCAAATTCCAAGACTGTGAATGGCTCTCCAAAGTCACAGAAGTTCCTAGAAGATCCTTTTGCTGCCGTTTCTCATCTCAGCTGTGTCTGTGGAGAGTCGGTCTGAGGGTGCTACCTGTCTTGTGTGAAGGGCTGTTGGTACCTGTTGCTTGTGGCAGGAATTCCGTGCTTGTCACTAGAGGGCAACGCAGCTATTCCCAGCATCACACCGAGCCCCATCCAGCCAGCTCCCTGCTGGGATCACGGCTGCGAAGTTCGCCTCAAAACTTGCGGTTTTTTCTCCACAAATCCCATGCTCAGGTGCTAACTTTAATAATGAATTGTTGAATACCTTTGAATGGAGGATCCGGAATGACACGGAGAGGAGAATAATGCTTCTTTTAGCAAGAGGACTTGGCTTCTCGGTTTATGTCACTTCCTCATAAGGGTCACTGCCCGCTGCAGTGCTGAGAACAACTGCAATCCGTTTCAGACACAGAGTCCCTGATTTTGAACTTCTGATGCTGGTGGGAGATTTACTGCTAACTTAGTTTCATGCAGGATTTAATCTTTGGTACTGACTTTTACCACAGCTGTATATACCAGAATATTACTAGCTCAGGCTCGCTTAAAGTGACCTTGTGAAATATGATTCAAGTGTATCTTTCAGATTTGTGCAGACAGGGTGAGGGGGTGGAGGGGGAGGGAAATGTTTTTTGATTCTGTCACATGTAACTCAAATATTGCCAAACAAGTTGGCTTGTCATAACTTGCAAGCACCTGGCACAGAAACAATCTATCATTTTGAACACTCCTATATGCAGTAATACTCTCATTTAACCATGACTGTGCTGCCTACATTAGAGAGTGGCGTAATTTCCAAATGAGATAACGCTGTGTGATTACTGGTATCAAAGGTGATTTTAGTTATTTCACTGAGATTGGGGTTTTACACCCTCTGTGATTTTACTGTGTTGCCAACACCCTACGCTGTCTTGAAGTCAGAGTTCTCCAATTTCATGTTATTATCTTGGGCAGGTTTCCAGGTATGTTTATGCCGGATTACCACCTGAGCATATTTTCTTCCCAGCTTACTCAAGTGGTGTTTCCAGATCATCTCTTAAGGCGCCTGTAAAAAAGTACACTTAAGCCAAATACATTCAAATGTGAAGCTCACATGCTTGAGTCCTTCCTCCTGCTTCTCTGGAGACATTTTTGCAGTGTAACCCCACAGTTTGTCTCCCGTTTCACATATAATCAGTATCAACTATCAACTTCTTTGTGTTTCTTTAATACAGAATGGAAAAGACATCCATATTTAAATCTTGCAATAATTTTACTTTGTGATAAGAGAGAGGGTCTTGTCAAACTATAAGAGTTAAAATAAGGTGGAGTCAGCGTATGGGAGAAAGGCTCTGGGTCTGTCCTCTCCCTCAGAATACCATACCAGGAGCCCTATTCAACAGAAATATAATATTACATATCTCTTTTAATCAAGTAGCCTTGTAATTTGCATACATCCTTGTTGTATGTCATATATGATATGGAAGTGCCTCCCATGAACTTAGAGGGGTCTGAATGTGGATATCTTGCATTTTGAGATATCTATGCCTCTGGTACATTGGGATACTACACATACTTGCATTAAAATATAGTTTCAACAATTTTTTCTTAAAACTTCATGGTAACTTATGGTAACTTTTTGTTTAATAAGAACTTTTATTAAATATAGTGTCTTCTATTTGGAATACAGAAATTGTTATTTGGGATCGGCACATACATTCATTTCATTCAGTATGCTTTTCTGACATTGATCAGTGTAGTAAATTTCAGAAGAAGGCATAGTAAATTTCAGAAGAAGGCAGATGAAATCCCACTGCTGGTTATAACTTTTTTCTCAGTAAACTTTACAAGTAGTTGTATTCTAACACTCAGCTATATCCACATTCATATTTTAAAATAAATGTAGACGCTCTCCTAATTTGTGTTGCTGGAGGCCAGCTTAACTTCCTTTCTCTTAGTTCTTTTCAATCTTCGAGACAACAGAAGGTGATGAAAAATTCTTTGTGGTGAATCCCAAGACCAAGATACCCCCAAGGCAATGTGGTTAGTGCAGAACTAAGAAAAGCGCTTAATTCTGTAGATAGAATCCGGTCTTTTTTACAAGTGAATACAAGCCTATTAAAAACTCATCTTTAAACAAAACAAGCCAAACCAAAAATAGTGCTAGGTAGGGATTCTGTTGGATTTGCAGCTAAATTCTCTCGCGGGCCATGCAGCAGGCCGTGTCTCTGGCCCCGGGGCGCTGCCGTCCTGATCACCCCCAGCACCGCACCGGCGCTGAGGAGGAGCTGGGGTTTATTTAACAGCCCTGCTTGGGAATCGACACCAACATTCAAAACGTGAACGTTTGCACCCCGCCCCGGTTTGTTGGTTGTTTTTTGATTTTTTTTTTTTAATCCCTACAGACACCGCTTATCCCCTCCGTTTAGAAAAAGGAGGAAAAGCTAGCAGGGAGCGATGAGAAGCGAGCAGCGCTGAGGGCTGCAGGGCCGCGCAGGACAGAGCCCTGCCCCGCGCAGGTGAGAGACTTCGGCGAGGCGGGCAGGAGGGAGGGGACAAGCGACAAGGGGAGGGATGCCTCCCCTCCGATCCCGACCCCTGGGCGGGCCGGGGGCAGCTGAGTGGATGGAGGCCGCGTCAGTCAGGGCAGGGCGAGGCCGCGGCGGGGGATGGCGGCCTCCGCCCGGCGCGGGGCTGCAGTGGCGGGGCAGCGGCGGCACCATGCGGGCGGCGGCTGCGGTAAGGCGGGAAGGCACCTGCTCCCCGTGAAGGAGGGAGGGAAGGAGGGCGGCAGGGCTCTCCCCGCGGGCTGGCCGCTGCCCCGGACGGCGAGCAGCCCGCGGAGGGACGTTCGTCTGTTTCTTCCTAGGACGTGGTGGGCATCCTCATCCTCTGCCTGGTTTCTGTGGCGGCCGCGCTGGAGTTCAAGTACCACCACACCGAGGAGCTGGAGGAGTACCTGAAGGGGGTTCATGCCGCGCACCCTTCCCTCACCCACTTGCACAGCATCGGGCGGTCGGTGGAAGGTAAGGGCGGCGGGACGGGGCAAGAGAAGGCTTTTTGTTCGAATTAAACTGAGGCAAGTGTGGGTGAGCGTGGCGTTTCGTGGGCGCTTGCTGGCGGCGGGGCTGCTCTAACAAACCTCTGTGAAGTTTCCTCTTCCTCTTGCTTAAGCGTGAATAACACTCTGGCTGAAGCATCATACGCCTCATCAGGGCAGAAGTTCTCCCAACGCTTACGTTGTTGAGAATTGGGAACGTCCTGAGTGGCAATTTCAGAAAGAGAGCCGTCTTTAAGGAGCTTAGAGTATGTGGGACTCCCTTTGCCAAGTGCCTTTTCCCGGGGGGGCTGTCATTAAAGACGTGTCTTTTCTAACTTGCGGCTGTGTTAAAAATGCCTCCTGGTGCAAGGTCCTGTGCTGTAGATGAAGAATAGGATTTCAGTCTCAAACCTTACAAGAAAATGTACTGGAAATCAATAATCACCTCTCTGGCCTCATACAGATATTTGAATTTATCTCTCTATGATTAGTACTTCTTGCCATGATTTCATTTTTGGGGGGGGGGAGAAAGAATTTTCTTTTTTTTTTTTTTTTTAAAGCTATTGAAAAGATTACTGTTTATAAGCATGTGGACTTTAATGTACATCTGCTTAGTTTAAAGAAAAGAAAACCAACAAAAAACCAACCCAAACAAACTGCTTTATTAGATTTCAGTTCAGGAAACTAAATCACTTTGACAAGAGGTATAAAACTAGATAGAGAATTCATTCTAAAAAACATCATCTGTTTCTCTAATTCCATTTCATACCACTGGAAGGAGACATTTGTAGCATCTATTATCAAATCCACGCTTGTGTTTAAAAGAAATAGAAATCTGTATTCTTGGAATATGATCATGAAGACGTTTTCATGCATCCTCCCTTGTTTTACTATGTATCTCAAAGTAGACAAGGAATCGTAAAGTTATTTAAACCGTGTTGGTTTTGGTTTCATCAAAGGCAGAATTAGATTGGATTATGTTATTCATCCATGCAAGAGGTTAGTTCCTGTAAGTACAGTTCCCTCCAGTACAAACTAGCAATTATCCACATTCTCATTTTCATACCTTCAGAGAACTTAGCTAAGATTCTGATGATAGGACTAGATTCTGACTTTTCTGCCAGGAACTCTGCTGACTTGTCTTTGTGCAGATAGGCAAAAACCTTTCATCCAACCTGAGAGGTTGAAACTTTGGTTTTTACATATCTAGATACCTGAAAGCTGATAACATGAGGTGTTCAGCTTGTCTGAGTTCCATCAGCATGAAAACTGGAAAAGCATCATCTCTTGATTGTGATTGAGCAATGCACTGAAACATTCGGGTTTTGATATATTGCCTTTTGCTTTGCCAAACTGTGAGAAGACTGTGTAGGCTCTCCTTGTTATTATTCTCAGTAAAGCAGAATGGCAGTGAAAAATGTTTAGTGCTCTTCTATTCTTTCAGTTTTTTCTAAATGTTAAGAGATTGCTAACTGTGTTAAGATATTCAGAGTCACCTGGAATATGGGAGGGAATGGTACTGAAATAGGGTCTAATTTGGGGGGACTTTTGATCATACTAAAAGGAAGTTTTATGACAACAATGGTTATATAATTTTGGTGAAAATGAAGTTTCAATTTTGGTCAGTGGCTGAAGTTGTATTTCTCTTTTCTCAGTTAAGCTGACACAAACAAGACTGTATGTGCACGCACTTGCTTCTGTAGGTTTACTAGTGTTGTCCTCCTGCCAATTAGCTAAACCATGATGGCAAAATGTACTTCTTGATGACAAACAAAAATTTATTTAAATACTATAAAACTGAGATCAGTGTGAGGTAGTAAATTGGTATTCCTGATAAGGGAATTCTTCATCATGCATACAATATCCCGTGGATCAAAGTAATGCCTATAAAGCCCAGACATATTTTTACTGTTACTATGAATGGCTATTGTTCCCATGTTATTTGTTAATCTAGGTTTTACTGCAATTTTATCTAATAGTATTTAGTATCTAATAATCTAGTATTTTATATTGCCATCTAGACTTAGATTATGAAGAATGTGAAGTAAAGGCTTGAGTTTTGGTTGGTGTGTGTAGACCTAGAGTTCTGCGAGGACATAAAAATCCACTCTTAGAAGCCCAGCTGTGGAGGCTGATAGGGACCTGTGTATTACCACTTCAGAAAGTGATGGCATGCTTTAAGAGAACTATCTAAACATTCTTAATGTCAGAAGCCTCACCTGCTTCAGGTAGATCATAAAGTAATTTTGGTCTGGAGGCTATCTAGTTTGAGCTCCTGTTCAAAGCAAGCTCACTTGAAAGTTAACTGTGATACTCAGGGCCATCTCTACTCTGAATATCTGCAGAGGTGGAAGTTCTACAGAGTCTCTGGGTACTTGAGCCACCTTGCAGCCCTTAGGCTGCACAGCTGCAACCCAGCCAGTCTGCAGTCTGTATCTGCATGGGGTTTTTTCCTTGAGTTGATAATCCAAATATGGGGTTCTTTTGTTCCAGGTGGAGGATTTTGCAATTTTTTTGTCAGATTCTATGCATTTGCTGTCAAGGAATTCCTTCAGCTTATCAAGGGCCCTCTGAGTGGCATCCCTGGCCCTGATGAAGATACTAAGCAGCATCAGCCCCGATACTGACCCTTGAGGAATGCTGCTAATAATTTGCTGTCTCTTGAATCACCAGTTGTTCAGTCCAGTCAACTTATGACCTTACTGTAGTCTGTTCCTCTAATCCATATGTTCCCAGCTTGTTGACAAAGATACCATGAGGGTGACTGGACACTGGAACAGGCTGCTCAGGGAGCATCCTTGGAGATACTCAAAAGCTGTCTGAACACAGTCCTGGGCAGCTGGCTGTTGGTGGCCCTGCTTAAGGCCCTGCTTAAGGAGGGGAGTTGGACCAGGTGACTTCCAGAGTTCCCATCCAGCTCCTGATTATGTGATTCTGTTGAAAGCCTGCTAAGGTCAAGACTAAAGAAATAGGGTGCTTTCCTCACTCCCACTAAGCCAGTCATTTTGGCATAAAACCTAAACAGTCAAGTATGATTTGTTGTGGATAAATTTGAGGTGAGACTTACATAGTGTGTTTATTTGCTGCATACAGACTGTAACAGCAATGTACACAGCAGAATCTGTACCAAGATTCTCAATGGAAAACAAATGAAAAGATACTCAATTTGTTTTGTGGCGATTTACATCACCATATAGAAACTCCCCCCTGCTAGATTACTGGGAGCACCTCTGCCAAGTTACTGGGAACAGTGTGTTCTAGACTGCCAGTGGACTGTTCAGTCTCCAGATCTGATTTGGAAGCTATGATATTTAATTATATATCTCATCTGCTAAGTTATTATCCTTAAATGAGGGGAGAAAGGAGCTTAGAAGATGTAGCCCATTGGCTGACAAAACTGAGTGTTATATTTTGGTCTAATTTAGTAGGTATCCTTAAATCCCCCAAGATTTGTAAGTGATTTGTATGTTTGTGAGAGGCTTGATATAGTCTTAGCAGCAGGTAGGCAGAGTTGTGTGATGGCCCAGAAAATACTTTAATTCTTTTATATTGTTTCAGGTGTGTTGCTGAATAAAGTTATAAAAGATCTTTGGCAGGAGTTCAGTTTTCTAATTTGTCCAATATCCAGCCTCAGAACAGCGTGTGCACTCTATGTCAGTAGAGGAAGCTGCAGAGCTGCATCATCTGGAGAATGTACCTGGTGCAGTCATATTAACCCATCCTGCCTAATGCCACCCCAGTGAAAAAGAGACTGACTCTTCAGCAAGCAAATCTTAGAGTGCATTACCAAAAGGAAAATATTCAAGGTATGCGTATGATCAATTGTTCATACGCATACATTTTTCATTGTTCAGGATAAAGTGCTGTTGTTATTCATTGAAAAGGAAACGGTGATGGGAAGCAGACTGAAGGATTCTAACAGACCTGATGACCCCCTTAGGAGGACAAAGACAGCCAAGTATTGGAAGAGTGGAGTCACTTTTGTAGCAGATCCCCACTCTAAAAGGTTTCTTCAGATGCACTCTGGATTGAGATAAAGTGATAGCATGCTAATTACAGCTTGGGTTAGATCTAGATTTTCCAGAGGCCAGTCTGCATTCTTAGAATTCAAGTCAACTTGGGACATTGTAAACATCCTCAGGCTAGATTATGCTCACTGAGGGAAAGGTTGTATAGTGTTGAAATACTCCTGTCTTTACCTAATGAAGTTTCAAAGTTGACTTCACATATTAATATCCCTTTAGCAGATTCTGTCACTGGAGAGACAGAAACAAAAACAAACTGACCAGATTTTATTCTGGTTCCACTAGAAATTCTCAGAAATACCTTGCAAAAGAGCTGTCCTCAAAGTTAGGTGAGAACTATGTGACTTAGTTATCCTATTCTGATGCTTAGTGAACACCAACATTCAGTTGCTCTCTCTATTGCCCTTGGACCGATGCATTCTATTCATTAATCTTAAGCACTTTGCAAATTTTGGGGTTTGGGTTTTTTTTGTTTGTTTTGTTTTGTTTTTTAGTAGTGAGTCTTGCTTATTAGCACTTTTCTATCCCTGCACTGTAAACAAGAGAGGCTGAAAGGTGCAGGGGGTGTGTGTATGCTTGCTGTAGGTTTTAAAGTTTATGTAGGACTTGCACATGGCTGTGTGCATGGATGGTGCTACGGACTACAGGGAAAGTGTGCTCAGTATGGCTCCCAGCAGGCCAGGTTTCTCAGTGACAAGGTGCCCGTTGGAGTACATTATGACTCCTTCCTGCCTGCATTCATGGGTTTTCCTCCCTGGAAAACAAGAGGGAATGAGCATGCCCAGGTTTCCATCTGATAAGCAGCTGTGACTTCAGCAAAAGGGCGTGCTAGGGATTAGGACTCAGGTAGTGTGGTGTGAAACGTGCCTGGTAATACAGTTAATGGAGAACCTAGGCAATTAACCTGTCCATCATTCCTCACCAGCATCTGTGGAATGTGTGCCCAAGATGTGCCAGGGGTCAACTGAAATCTGATTCTTCTGATACAGTGTGATTGATATGTTTAAGTGTTTATGGGTGGCTGTTGAACAGGGGAGTACTGATTTCAGGTTCACTGCACCCCAGTGAAAATATTTAATAATAAAAGGCCAGGTATTGTACTTGTCTCATCTATACATTAATAGTCTGTTTATGTAGCTGGGCAAAAATAGAAACTCATTTAGAGTTATTTATTGTGATACAGTATGGAAGAACTCTGAGTTAGTGTCATCAGTGGTATAGTGCATTGTAAATTTTATTTAATTTACATTACAGACATTTATATTCTGGGTGTTTTTGCTTTGTTTGAAGTACTAGAAAATGAGTGTCACTGCTGGAGAAAACAAAGCAAAAATACATTATCCATAAAATGTTTGTATTCTGTTTTTATTATTGGGTTAGCTTCAGGGATTCTGGCGCTGTACAAAAATAGAATGAGAAGGTTATATACAGTCTGCTGTACTTTGAGGTCAGTTTCTCAGTGTTACCCATTATTAAATGCTAGTATCAGTGTTTTTAAAAAGAAGGAAGGAAAATGAAAGGTGATACAAAAATTCCTTTCGTCTTAAAAATAAACAAATTATCTAGAGGAAAATCCAAAGCAATTCTGTTGTCTTTAAAGACAATATTGCAGTTATTATTTCTGTGATTACATTATGTGAGGTATATTTGTGTAGAAATTGTTCCCTTCTGTTTGTTCCATTTGACTGCTGCAGATGTCTTTCCTCCTGTCTCCAATCCTTGATAATGGCTCTTCCTTTCCCTCCTCCTTATCCCCACCCCATAAATTTCGTTACAGACTCATTGTGCAAGTATGGTGTATATAGATAATATAAGCATTGAGGTTTTTCAGTGTTTGTTTTAAGAAACAAGAAT
The DNA here is from genome assembly GCF_008360975.1 of Lichenostomus cassidix. NCBI lineage: Eukaryota > Metazoa > Chordata > Aves > Passeriformes > Meliphagidae > Lichenostomus > Lichenostomus cassidix. The sequence goes on along the minus strand of NC_139480.1, from coordinate 33,829,568 downwards.
GAATGAGACATTTTCCACTCTGAGGGCCTCATGCAAATCATACTAAAGTCTCTAGGCTCCAGTCCAGAGTTCCATGTAAAAATTGGCATTCTAAAACTTACTGTAATAGTTAAATTCTTATCCATGCTGACCCACTTCTCTTCTGAATGTTTTTTTTCTGTTATGTGCCACTTATTCTTTCTCGTGTCTTTCCTCGTAACCGTCTTTGTTCTCGTCTTTGACAGTATGTGACATATAAATGTATGTTAACAAGATTTTAAGTAGGTTTACACGTTCATTTTATTATTGAAAAGGTGTTCAGGTTCATGGATGGGCTTGATATTAATAGCCTTGTAAACTCTATTTGCAGCACATTATGTGAGTCACTGGGATGGGAAATGGAAATAAAACAGAAAGGAGGACTGGCTTCTTCAGGGTTTATCCAGTCAAAGCTAAATCATGACTTTAAAAACAAGAAGTAGTAGCTTGTGTTCGTAAGTTTTCAGCTCCCAGCTGAGCTTTGCTCAAAATCATGTGTTTGAATAGAACTTGCTGTTACTATATTAGCTCTGAATTCCAAGTCTGTTTGTCCTAACTGAGGCTAAAAATTCTTTAAACTTTGAAATATGCATTCGTATATTATCTGACTGCATCTTCTAGCAGTTTGACTCCTGTGATGTCACACAAGTACTTTGTGTGCAATCAATCCTTCATTAGCCAAGTACTAAGATTTTATCTGATAATAACAAGACTTAACTTTGCTTTCCTGTCAGAATAACTGTGCTTTTTATGCACATAATTTATAAAAAAACAAATAGTTTGGTCAGCGTCAGATGTTTAAAAGATTGATAAGCTTAGACATTACTCTTGGAGATGCAGTCACTAACTCTGAGCACATTCCTGTTCTCTTGCAGTGAAAGTAAAATTACTTGCATAAGTCTTCTCCACTTTATGGTTGCCATGAATTGGTCAATCATTTTTGTCTTGCCTTCTATGATCTCTCCTACTTAAATACACTTCTTGCAGAAAATTTTGTGGGAAAGTTTGTTTGTTCGTTTTTTGCTGTGGAACATGCCGTATCAGAGATTTCTGTCCCAGCCTAAATAAATAAATAAATTCAAAAAACTGTTTGAGGGGAACCTATCCTAGCAACATAGATCAAACATTTCTTGTATATAAACTGTTATCTAGTACTGAAATTTTAATGTTGTAACTTCAAAATGGAAAAACCTGATCTGTTTAGAAATAGTACACTGTTCACGTGAGTAGCATTTATTTAGAACCAATCTTGTGGGAAAAATCTTTGTTCTCCTGCTTCCTCTCTATCCCTTGCTTGTAGTTGTCTAGTTGCAGCATACATTTGTCAAGCTTTTTCTCAGAGCAATAAAGGTCTTAAGCCTGCAGTCATCCTGTTTTTCCTCAGCATGACTTTGCAGCTTTCCATGTTTGTTAGGAGGCAGAATTGACTACTTCTGTATTGTCGTTCACACCAGTGAAGTTAGCAATGCTCTGGAGTTTATGTAACATAAATTCAGCAATTACAGCTGGTGGAGGCAGTTAGGTTATTGTCTGTCTCAATATCCTTTCCTGGTGTTGAGAAAGTAAATATGTAACAGAATTCATTTGGGGGTTTTGTTTGTTTGTTTTTAAAACAACTAAAACGCAGAGCTCAGGATACTAACAATGGTGCACAATAAACATAAATGAATGTTTTTTCCCCCCTCACTCCGTGTAGGATTCTGTATTTTGGAGCATTGTACATATATTTTCAGCCCTGTAAATAAAATGTGATCCTAATCACAGACGTACTTAAAGAAATAAAACTCTTATCCTGTGTGTCAGTTTTACCCATGTGGCCAATTTCTCTGTATTCTTCTTTTATCTTGAGGAGAGCTTAGTAACACATCCCTCCTACCCCACTTCAGAGGACGAGGCTTTTTAGTAGAAAAATGTTTCTGATAGCTTTCCTTCACTTCTCAGAAAAGAGAAGAGCAATGTGCCCTCCATCCCTTCTGCACAGCCTTTCTGCCTAGGACCTCTGGCTGCAGAACCTTGAAGCTAACAGTGTTGCTTATTTTCAGGGCTACATAATTAAAGATTTGCTGTAGGTAGCTGTGGTATGGCATATTGTGTTCATATAAGCACATGGAGACCTACTTATAATACATTAATTAATTGGCAAGACTTCTTACACTGAAGTGTTTGTTCATTAGACATTGTTCTGTATATGTTTTTGTGTGTTTTTCAGGCTGAGATTTTTCTTTGAATTAAATCTGAATGTATAGGTGATTTCTCAACTTTCTGAAAATTCTGCTTTCAAAAGTTTTTATTAATTAGGAGATGAATTTTATAAATTGGACATAGGAAAAAAAGTGCATAAGACTGGTTGTAAATCTCTTCACCTCACAGCTGAGAGAATACACTCCCTGTAAACTGTTCACTCTTGTAAGCTATGCAGTGGTTCAAATGCCAGAAAGAGATTAGAAGATGTTTCTAAGCAAATGATTCTGCAGTTTGATATCTAGGACTTACTTGTTCTGGGAAAGGTCAGACCATGGCAGTTGGAGTTATATAATTAAATTACTGTAGCTGCTATGTAACATGCTGAGCTCATAGTGGATTTAGGACAGTTGAGTTACATTTCCTGTTTGTCCCTAGCCAGTGTGTTCTGCATCCAGGGTCTTGCAGTTACCTGGGGTATTTAAACAGACCTTGAGCAGATCTTGAAAAGTAACACTTACTGTAAAGCTAAAATAAAAGCAAACTGTGTTCTCAATAAGGAATATAGTCATACTGTATCAGTTCAAAAGTCCAGTCTGGTCCAGTGTTCTTTTTTCCAAAGAACAGCTAGAGAAAATTATAGGAATAAGGTAGGCACAGATGCCTTCCCTGGTATGTGTTTCAAGCAACGCCCAGCCAGGATGATTCTGACAAAGCGTATTTCCCAGTCGTGGTGTACCTTAGGTATGAAACTTGCTTTGATACACAGTTGTGTTAGGCTATCTCAAAATCCCAAGAATAAACAAAAGCCACCAGAACATGTTTGTTCAAGAGACTAAGGACTGAATTGCTCTGTTTGTAGGTAGTAGCACTGTCTGATTTTTAGTTGTTGCCTTGTGTCTTTGTTACCTTTCCTAAAAGCCAGTCATTAATTTTTCTACAGAGACATTTTGTTACCTGTTTTAGGAAAGAATCAGGAAACAACTAATCAAACTAATGTAGCTTGTTAACTAAACCAGAAAAAGATGATCATAACAGAGACTGGATTATTTTAAAGAAGTTAATCTAGCCTCCATTTTTTCCCACTTTATTGAGTTAAAAAAAAATAGGAGTGGCATAGAACTACTCACTGTCTGAATTTGTAGGAGTCTGCTTGCTAATGTTGAGATGTGTATTTTTTTGAGCTTCCTATTCTTGGGGAAAACATAATGTCGTAGATCTGACAAGGATTTTTACAGGATAGCTATAGCAAGTCCTTGATGGGCACTGCACTGAACTGAAATCCTCAAAAGGTGCACCAGTAAGTTCTTGGCCACTTATGAACAACTTGTAGTCTACTGCCTCTGTTACCTTAAAATGGCAGAAATAGTTCTGACCTCCTATACCTCTAGTGGTAAAAGGGTAGGCTAAACAAAACTGTTGAATCTGGATAAATTGCACTTTAAAACAAACCACCCCTCTCCCTTTTGGCTGGCTTGTGTTACAAGCAATCACTTTATTCATGATGATCCAGTGGTATCACTGCTGGGTAATATTTATTACTTTTATGTGTACAATAGCTTTTCTGAAAATTACTAGGTGCATACCAGTTTCACATCTTCCTCAGAAAATAAAGTACACCTTTTTAGAACTAGGTTTAAAAACTCTGTGGTAATAGAAATAAGAGTTGGTGAAAAGGAAAAATAGTCTATTTGGTTTCTGGGTGTAAACATGAAACTAGTCAGTATAAATAGTAGAAAAAGCCTGCTCAAACTAATTCTATGTGTCTATGGTGTCCTCATCTTCTTAATGGGCAATACTGAATAAGACTACTATATCTTAATTTAAAACCAGTATTCCCTCTGGGTTGTTTTTGTTTGGATTTTTACAAATTTATTTTTATTTCTTTTTTTTTTTTGTTTGTTTTGTTCAAATAACCTATAAGGTGCTATTGTAGAGACTGCGCTCTGCATTGGCAATTTTTCCATGGTTTTGTGTATAAAGAGTATGTTCAGCTTGATTATGAGAACTGGAAATGATACAATGATGACTCACATGTACATAGGAAAGAAAGGGCTGCTGTTCTCATAAGATACAAGTCCTGTGAAAGTGTCCAAAGCAGCTATGGATGTCCCAATCAACCAAAGATTTGTAAACCTTTAGGAAGATAAGCAAGCATGTGAGCCATGAATTCTTTTGACTCCCTTCCTTTCTCAAGTGCTTTGGATACAAATAAACAGTGTCTAGTGTTTTTTGGAATCATTGTTTATTCCAACAGTTCTGCTTATATGGTGCTGACTAAATTGGGGTGACTGGTATAATCCCTTGGAGTTGATAGGAACTGATTAAATAGTGGGAAATTTACTTTTTGCTGAGAGACAGACCCTTAATGTCTGTACTAAGGGACACGTGGGAAGAGGCCAGAAGTATGAAGTTAAGCAGGGGCCCCCATGTAGTGACTGTCAGTGGCTGTGGTGGACCTGCAGCCAAATGTTTGTTGGGCTTTTTTTCTGCTTACCTGAGCAGAATGCTGGATACTGCCAGATATGCCTGGTTGATGTATGTGATTAGTCTGTGTCTCTTCAATCCTTTAAAATACCTTGAAGACTTTCTTAAAGTGTCCTAGCTCTTCTTGGCATATCAACTTTGTTCATTACTGATGCCAATGCTAGTACAGGCCAAGTCTTTAGATAATCCATTCTGTCTCAGTGGACCATAGTATAATTGAAAGTGGGAATAAATGCTCACAAAAGAATTTGACGTACAGTTGTTCATCTAGATGTTTGTCTGATCTCAGCTTCAGGTATGTGGCTTATTTTGGGAGTGCTTTACTCAATAGTCTGGCTACATTAAAATCACATATCTGTTCATGTTTGTAAGGCTACTTCTCCAATACTGCTACATCAATCATTCTGATTAACTATTTGTGGTTATACAAATAATGTACCTGTACCTGAAATTTTGTTAGACTATGAATCAAGCCATGTGTGCTGTTGGGCAGTTCCCTTGCAGAAGAAAAGTTCCAAAATGGCTTTAGATTTTCCAGCTTGAATTGGTGATGACAAATCTGAGTGCCTCAGGGCAAGGGTGCTGCTGGTGCTAGTTTAGCAGAAGGAATTATTCTTGAAGTCCTTCATTAGCTGTGGTAATGTTTTGCTGGAAGACAATGTTGCCCCAAGGAGGCTCATCTCCTTGGGGAAGAGAATGCTTGGGGGAGCCTTATCACAGAGTTCTAGTACTTGAAGGGTGGCTGCAAAGAGGATGGATCCTCTCTCTTCACAGGGAGCCACATGGAAAAAAGCAAGGGACAATGGGTACAAGTTGCACTATGAGAGGTTTCATCTCAATATAAGAAAATTTTTTACAATGAGAATCATTTATCAGAACAACTTCCCCAGATATGAGGTAGAGTCCTTATCACTGGAGGTTTTAAAGATGCAATTGAACAAAGTGCTCAATCATCTTATCTAGGTTTCCTTTCCCACGTAGGGTTGGACCAGATGATCTCTTGAGGCTCCTTCTAACCTGGGCTGTTCAATGATTCTGAGATTGGTTCTATGATTAACTCTCGTTAGAATGTAAGGTCCTAGAGCAATTCAATCTGTCTTCCCCTCCTCTGTGTCCTGCATCTTTCTAGGTAGAGACTGCCTCAACATGGGTCAGCATTAATGCAGTTCCTACCCATGAAGCCAGTGTGCAACACATGGCCAACCCAGGAGGACTGTAGTCAATCGCTTTTTCTTGGTCAAAGTGGTCCTCCCTGCAAACCCTTGAATCAGTACCCTAGCCTGACTGGTACTGACAGTAGGTCTGAGCCATTCCCCAGTCATTTCACTTCATTTCATAGTCATAACTTTCTTTGAAATGACAAGTTTTTCATAAATGAAGCTGTAAAGAACAAAGCAAAGAAAAGCAGAAATAAAGTCCAGAACAAAAAACAGGGATCACAATCCAGACTCCAACATCTACAAATCAATTTAGTTTTTTTCCCACTAGATCTGGAAATCAGTTTAAATTCTTCATTTTAATTACCAGTTTTTGTGGATCTGTTTGGAATACTGACATTATGTTGTGAACTGTAGCAATGCTAGAAAAGTTTTTAAAAAGTTAAGAAGACTTCTCATTCTATTAGAAGCTGTGTGGTCTGGCTCTGCTCCAATACAAGTCTTGTTACTTGTCCTGAGACACACAGTTAGAAACACACGTTTGTCTTCATCACTTGAAATATAGTTCACTAATTAGTTGACGTCAGTTTTGGTTTGGCAATTTGACGGTGAGAAACAGCTTTTCAAAGCATGAGAGGAAGCTTAGCTGTTCCCTTCAGGTACAAAACCAGAGTTATCTAGGCTTTGCTGATTAAAGGAAACCATCCATATGCTGAATCTTTTTATATGCAGTTAATTACTGCTTTATGGTAAGAAATCTTACATCATCCCTTGTAGGTACACTATCCAGTACTGCAGGCTGAGCAGACCCAGGAATTTATTTTAATTGTTAATTGAAGGCTTAATACTTCTTACAAGCTGGAAATGCCAGGAAATAATTGGTATCTCAGTTCATGGGAGTGTTTATCATGTAGATGGCACTCACACAAACACTAAACAGTCTAAACACTAATGCTGGAGAGATCAGTTTACATCAGCACTTAATGTTAGTCTATACTTAGCTCTTCCTTGTGTTTCCCATGAGTGCAATTCACAGTGAGAGCAGCAGGAATGAGTACTGCTGATGGCAAGACACTAAAAGTATTATTTTAAAATTTGAAATCAGAATACAATATTATTTGTAGAAAGTCTTAAATGATGGAAACATCTAGCGCATTGGCTCTACTTGGCCTCTTTGCTTGAGTATATATAATGAGCTGCATATTGTAGGCTCATGGTTGCCACCTCTACGTTTGTGGTGGAAAGGCTGCAATTGCCGCTGTAAGCAGGTGTGTTCCTCTTGGTGCAGAAGTCCACGTGGCAACTGACATCCAGGAGGGATGTCTGTACTTTTCTTCCAGCAGAGGGAATGAGGTCTGGGAAGCAGGTCTTAGAGAGCATAAGGACAAAGAATCATAGGAGCATTCTGAGCTTTTCTTGGTAATTCATTGCAAGTTGCTGCAGGATGCAACTATAGAGAGAATATACGTAGCAGGGGTGGAAAGTAAGTTGAGGTTGTTGATTATGATTACAGTACTTGATTATGAATAACAGTAGCATACTTTTTTACTACTAGGATTGTTTTCAGTTCCAAGCATATGCTACTGCAGCAAGACCTCATCTATTTTCACAGAGTTGCAGGATAGTTGAGGTTAGAGGGGATCTGTGGAGGTTTTGGAGGGAAGAAGGGCTAGGGTGAGATGGTTTGGGTGTTCTTTTTCTTTCATTTTTGAAGACAAATGTGCTTAAAACCTAGTATCTTTGGATTCTCCACTCTGGAACTTGTCTAGGCTTACAGAAGTCAGGCTTTTTCTTTTTTTATGAAAGAGTGACTCTATGTGCAACAAAGCTGAATAACTAGCTTTCTTACCAAATCACTTACTACAAAATTATTTTTAAAAGTATGGATTGCTTGCTCACATTAGCCTTTAATGAAAGAGTCAGTAGCAGCATCTCACAGCTTTGTGCATAGTTTGGATACAAGATGTGAACACCAAAGTCTTTGAGAGTAACTGTAAAACCAGGGGATACTGAGATCACTCCTCGTTGAATCTGTCAACTCTCAGCACTGTCTTGTTGCTTCTTGATCCTAAGCCTGATACTCCAGCTCTGTTAACTGAGCATTTAGTTTGGCAACCACTGTCTTTAGTTTTATCTCTCTTACAATTGTTTCAGTGCATCTTGCAGTGTTCATTTTGTCCTCTCCCAAGTTTTTCTCCCATTCCTGAAGTCATGACCCTAGTGGTATAGCTGGTGTGAGTCAGTCACATAGCTAGAAAAGAAAACAAAAATGCTGTGGGATGTGCATGACTACAGGGGTCATGCCTTCAGGAATGGGAAACTGATATGCTCTAGAGCTTGTTTACTGCAGATTGATGATCCACAAAGATTTAGGAAGTAAGGCTTTTTATAGTACTGCATATAGCAGTTCCTATGTTTTTCTTTCCTGCAAGTAACAGTGATGGCTGTGTTCCTCTCAGACAGGTCATGGGTCCCAACAAGCCCTGTGTGGAGCTGGGGACAGGCAGCATGTCTTGGCACTAGGAATCTGTAGGCTGTAACTGCTGTATCAAGGAACTGGTCCAGTTTCATTGCTGCCATCTACTGAAACTTGAGTTTTCTGCCTCACTGAGCAGTCTAGTGGGAAGCACAGATTTACAGATGAAGTCTGAAATGCCACAGTATCACTAAAAATAACAATATCCCCTCTCCCCCTCCGCTTAAATGAGGACTTCCAAAATGTATGTGTGTTTGTTTATTTTGGTACTTACAGTTCAGCTTCTTGTGCAGCTTAAGTGGTCCTAACTAACACTCTTTCGGTAGCTATTAATTCTTTCTGTGCTGATATATTTGGAATATGTCTCTCATACAATGCTTGCTCATACCTCGTGTTTTCTGAGCATTAACTCATGAATGTGTTTAGCTTTGTTGTATTGTCCTTACTACAAAACCAGATGTTCTTTCTTTGTGATAATGAAGACTTCTGTATGTACTTCAGAAAAGCCTTATGATTTAAAATTTGGGGGGGAAGAGTGATCTTGTTTGCTAAATTTAATTTGAAAAATGTTTATTATTAAAAAAAAACCCTTCTTTTCTAGTCCTGGTTAAATGCTTTAGAAGTTGCAGGGTTTACAACATACTGGGGCAGAATGCAAAGCATTCTTATTCTTATAACTAATATTGCAAATATTCTTAGAATAAAAGAACCCCACAGTCTACTTTGGTATGTTATATATAGGACTGAGTGGGCACCAATGAAATATGAGAATTTGTACAATGGTCTTAATGACCAACTCTTTTATTCTAATGCTTGTATGATTTTACACTTGTTTTAAGAAATGTCTTTTCCCCTTCCCCTCTTAAAGGTAGAGACCTGTGGGTTCTTGTTCTGGGAAGGTTTCCAACCCATCATAAGATTGGCATTCCAGAGTTCAAGTATGTTGCTAATATGCATGGGGATGAGGTACGTTTCAATTTTTGCAATGTTGTTTATACCAAATACACTTACCAGAGGTTTAGAGTGAACTTCTCTCAGGCATGTGCTTCTTATTATTGAGGTATGTCATAACTCAAGGAAGACATAATATGTGTGTATTCTGTGAGGAATTTTCAGAATGAAGTCCCTTTGTTTTGGTGGAAGGCCTTAGGAGACCTTACATTGTGGTGAAGTGTTCTACAATCCTACATTCAAGACCTCTCTTAAGTAGAGAGCTTTGTCTTCTGCAAGTGAGTAAACCCAGAGGCCTTAAGTTTCCTGGCAATGAGTCAGATGCAGTAGTTTGCTTGTACATTATTATTGCCTAGGCGTGAAATATGACTGAAAGAACTCTTCAAATACATCCTAAGATAAAATAATAATTGCTGTGAAGTGTTAGATTATTTATGTCAGGAAGAAACGTTTCTTGGGAGCCTTAAGCTAGGAACACCTAGTTTCACCTGAACTAACACAGAGCATAAAACAAAAAGTAATTTCAGAACAATAAATTTGCTCTGGGAAGAATGCCCACTAATTAATGATGAAGAAGAAATGGCGATTATGAGCCTACCTCATGCAGTACTTGAATCTGAATCAGAAAGGATCAAAGCTTCACTCTCCTCTATAGTACTTTATTGCTTTCTATTTCTTTTATTCTTTCGTTTACCTGATTATGTTAGTCACGTTCAGGATAAGTTTAAACTACACAATACATTTTTATGTGGTCTTTCATGTGAAGGTTAAATAATTTTAACAGGAGTAGCAAGATATATATGCGTATATATGTGTGTGTGTTTGTGTGTATATGTATATATATATATAAAATGTGCTAGACTGTGAATTCTCAAAACTAAGAAAACATATATAGTAGAAAGTGTATCCTGTGCAAAGGGTAACATGTCACCAGTTATTGCCGTTAACAATACTGTGTGTGAGCACTTGCACGCCTACAGGCACTCGTGACATTATGTGCCAAGAATTTTCCCAAGTTAGACTAGTTTCACCTTGTTCAACAGTGGCCTTGCTCAAAGTGCTGCTGGGTGTTTGACTGTTTGGGAATTTAACTCTGTGTGGGAAGGAATCAGGAAGCTGAGTCATGGTTTCAAATGGGTGCATTTGTTACTGGATACCCAAGATGGGGTTTGCAGCTCCTGAGTCCTGGTGTGTGTCACCCAGGCATCTCGGAGCTGAGGCTCCATATTTCAGTGCCTGCAGACTGCTGAAGGGCATTGCAAATCTGTGGCTATAAATCACCCAGCTTTTATGGGAAGGAGGTGGAGGGCAGGGCATTATCTCATCCAGAGTGGCCTGGCTTGCAAATCTTAATCTTGCTGGACTGCAGAAGGCCACACATACTGAAGTCTCCACAATAAAGAGCCCCTGTCATTATCACTGCCCAGTTGGACACGTGTAAGGAGCTTTGACCATAGAAACACACACTGTTTGCATATCTATGAGGTTGGAAGTTGCTGGGGCTTGACAACTCAGATCACTGCCTAGGATCTTCATTTTTATTGACTTCATGAGGAAATGAGGCAAGATTTTCTTTTAAAATCAGGACACCATGCCAGACAGCCTGAGCAGGGTTGATCCTTGAGCTGCCTAGCTAAGGCGTGCTACATTCTAGCTTGTTTGTCAGACCAAGCTCACGCTCAGGGAATGTTCTGGAAATAGAGCCAATCCTCCTTTTCAGGCCCTCATGGTGATTTTTGCTGTATGGATTTTTTTGGTGCACACACATAACACTCAGTTGGTGCTTGGATTTTATTTATCTGAATGTATTTCAGGTGGCGGGAAGTTAGTTCCTCATGTAGAGAGGCATTGGAGGACTTGAATGTTTTTTTCCTCATAATCTAAGATTCTGCTGGACAAGTTCCTGGGAATAGATTCAGCTACCCCTACAATATATTAAGCAGATAAGTTTTGCACTAATTATACAACAAGCTTCAACTTCTGTACCAGAGTCTTTCATAAATTGAAGTTATGGCTTCATTGATCCAGTCAGGTCTTGTGTGCTTCATTGGTCCTTCCCACAAATGATACAAAATGAGAAAAGTTCTGTTCTCGAGTATTGTTTGGTGATGCTGCCCTGCTAACCTGCTATGATCACACAAATGACACTTAACTTTGACTCAGCTGGCCAGCTGCTCCTAAAACATAAAAGTTGGGGTGGATCCTGAATTACATGTGTGTGGGCTGTTCACACATGCTGCTGGAAGAAAATCTGGGTTATTTGGAGAGCTGCCCAACAGGGAAGTTCTAATAAAGTAATGTGAGTACACAATACTAGGAAAAGAGGGTTTCTTTTCAGAACTGGAAAGGTTTATTTAAGTAAGTTCATTTTTCTTAATACTGTAAGACATAACCAGCCAAGATTTAAAGGATTTTTATTTGTGTTCACTGTTGCCAAATAGAGTGAACTTTTGCCCCAGTTCCACTGAGAGGCAACAAAAGACTTCTCCCATTCTTTGTGTTGCCTGTATGAATTTGGACACCATTTTTAGCAGTACTTTTTGTTTAACCCAAGCCAAATGAAAACTGATTTAAACTGACTTTAATCAAAATGGCAGTAATTGCACAAAATGCATAAGCCTGTGAAATGTTAATAAAGTCTGTAGTGGGGAAGGTGAGGGAGAGGTTGCCTGATCTGCTGGGGCAGATTCTGAATTAGGCAGCGGCCTCTTGTCCCAGCCTTGTACTCCTACTTGAAAGATCTTCTCTTTCTAAGTGTATCACTCACTTCTTCCTGGGGAAGAACTCATTCCTTTTAACATTGACCCCAACCAAGCCCCTGAACACTCCTGTCATAGATGGAGCAGAGCTATCACCTTTGGACCCTCTGTGCCAGTGACTTGAGTCCATTCTATACAACTGAAGGAATAGGATCTGGTTGGAAGGCTATTCCTAAACCATGTATATCACTGCAGGGAAACCCTTTAAGGAAAAGCACATCTGAACAAACCATAAACTCCCTGTGTGTTTCTGCTTTTTCCCCTTCATGTATTGAGTATATGGCTTTAACTTTCTGCAGCTATAGTGTAACTAGGCCATCACAAGGTGAACTCTCTCAGGATGGCAATGCTAATATCAGTCCTTTTCTCCTAAAGCATCTGCTTCTGATCACTTAATTTTCTGAGTGTATAATATTAAATAATATATAATTTATTTATAATGATAAATAATAATTTATAATAGAAATTAAACTATAATATAAATAATAGAGTAATACAATAATATAAAATATTTTTAAATAATGGTATTTTTCCTCTTTCATTACGTGTAACTGAGCCCGTACTGATAGGTCTGAACTAGCCTACATGATGTGTTTATCTGCTGGCTTATCTTGTGAAATTAGTTAAAGCAACTATACCATATTTTCCATGTCATCACAGACATAGTCATATCCACTGTAGGGTTTCCTGAAATATTAGGGCTTAGGTTAGTAAGGACTGGAGTAGATTTATTTGTGATCAATATCATGGGGTCTTAAAAAAAACACCAAACAATGAACTAATGAGTCTTGTGTAGAATTTCTCACTCTTATTTCCAAAAAAATAATGGAAGCTGCGTTTACACTATCAAAATACCACTGTAGAAAAAAAAAGCTGGTTTTTTGTCATCCAATTGCACAAAAGAATACTGCACCTATGGCACAACTTGCTATAAGGAATTGTAAGCCCATGTTCCTATGTTCTCTATCCTGTATGATATATTATTGAAGTGATATGGAGGGAGGCAGTATTTTCAGAAAAGAAAAAGAAATTATAAAAAATATTTATTGCATAGTGAATTACTTTTCACTTAGCTTCAGTATTAGCTGATATAATGTGAAGAAGGTCAGAAGCAACAGAGAATTCAAAATTCAAAGCAATCAAATCTCAATGCTAACAACAGACTTTGAAAAAAGCTGGATTTTTTTCTGGATTTATTTTAGATGCTGAGATCTGTTTATACAAAGCTTAATACTGCCTTCCTGCAGTTACCTTTTTCCTTATCTTTCCACACACTCTTCCAAGTGGGAAAAGGAAAAACTCTCCATGTCTCAGCCAGGTAAATCCTGAAGCCTGGAATTTGTCCAGGTGGTAACAACGTATGCCAGTTACTAGTTCAAAAGCAGGCTTTATGTTGCCGTTTCCTTCAGTGATAAACCGAAGAACTGTGCTTCCCTGTCATACATGCAGTAGTTCTCAGATGTCCATAGTGATTGCTGCTGTAGAAATAAAGGGATGTTTGCCAAACTATTTGCATAAACAATCACTTTAACACCAATGTGTTTTAGCAAAGGACAAACACAGTGGGAGGTGTCCTAGCGGTGCACAATAATGAGTGCAGTACAGTGTTAAAAATAACCTCTTGCAAATGTGGCATTTAAGTGGGAAACCAGGATGGTCTTCTGGTTTCTCTGCTCTGACTCTGCTTCCTCAGGTGGGGTTGTGCCTGGTATGCTGAACTAGGTCTGTGGAGCAGCCAGGGCTGGAGCAAGGAGACTGGCAAGACTGTGTTGCCCTGAAACAGGTCCTACCTGATGGTTTGGATCTTTCTTTCAACATCGTTCAACTTAAAAACCAGGCCATGGTTAAGGAAAGAATTTTAATAATAAAAATGGGCAGAGTCCATCCACCCATAGTCCTCAGGTATTAGGTCTCTATCATGTGGTAAAACAGTGTTCTAAACCCAGGGCTGCTGGAGTAAGGTGTTACAGTGCAGGTACAATTGGAACTAACCTTAATCCCCTAACTGGCTGCCACTAGGGCTTCTTGAGTAATCCCTGTGGTGGCTGAGCAGGGTGCTGACACAGCCCTGCCAGCAGGCATAGTCAGGAACTTCAAGGGATATGTGTAGAGAAGCAGCAGTCACACCCTTTTCTACAGCGTTGATCCATGTCGTGACACATGCACGCTTCTTCATTCATTCCCCTGAGGATCACTGAAAGCCTTTCCTGCTGACTTTCTCCCTTTGGGGCACAGCAGGAAGCTGACATCTGAAAGTGCACAGAGAAGCTTAATGTCTAATTGTATCCCTAGATGTGGGAGAAAGGGATTTCCTTTGCTTTTCCATCACCCTTCATGTGAAATACAGTAGAACAATACTCCTTGGTATCTCTCTTGGGATACTGCAGTTAAAACTAAATGTTCACATCCTCTCAAAGCCCTAGAACACATACATGCTGTACCCTGCTCTTCTCTCTATCTTCATATTAAACATGAGGCAGGTTAAGGTGTCTGTCCTCGACTTTACTGTCAGCAACCTACCTTCAGTGTGTTTAGATCCATTGCTTGAAACTCTAAAGTAAAGCTAAGCAACTCATACATCTTATCCACACCTGACCTCTGTAGCAGCAGATGCTTTCCAAGGGCTTGACCAAAATTTGAACTTTCCCAGAAACAAAAACTTTCCCTCAGAAACTTCCAGATGTGCTTTCCCAAGCAATGCATGGTGCTCTGGACCAAAACAAAACTACCCCTCTGTCACCATGCCAAAATGGTAGTAATAAGTATATTCTTCCCTCACTGTGCAATCATCCAAGTGCCAACTCTGTTATGATAATCTGAATCATTTAATATCCTGAGTGCAACAATAGCTATACCAGGAATCCTATAAAATAGTTTGGTAGATACTGTATATGTAAGTCTGGGATTAACTTTAAGTGGAAAGAATGTCATCTGTGAAAAACTGGTCATTTTTCATTCTTTGTAAACTTCCTTTTCTATCACATTCTTTCATTACTTTTTTTCCCCTTTCTGTTCCTGCTTCTCTACCCTTTCTTTCTGGGATTTCTTTCGGTCAGGCACTGAAGAGAAGTACAGTAGGAGAAGAGCACTTTCCCAGTTTCTCCAGACAGCAGTCCAGTCTTGTCTGTAGTTTAGCTGTCTCTGTGGTAGAGCCGTTCTTGCTGATTCTGAGTCTGGTAACTTCACCTCTCATGCCTAGGGCCATGATTTGGCTGATTTCTCTGCTCTCCTCTCCTGTCTTCCCCCATCTTATATGCTTCCCAAGATGTCTATCAGATCCCTGTTCAAGATCTGTCTGTACAAGACAGGTTCTGTTGCATCCCTTCCTAAATTTTGTGGAGTATATTTATCAAACCTGCAGAGCAGTCTGTTTTCACATACTCAGGTGCTGGTTTAGATCCTGTTGTGATATACCAGGCTTTGTTCTTGGAGATAAAGTAGAGATAAGTTATCTCTAGAGCTCATCAGCTTGCAAGTCCTGGTTTGTTCCTCTTCCAGATAGGGCTTAGGAACCCTAAAGCATCCTTGCAGTATGGATCGCAGTGCTATGGAAAGTGCCCCTGGAAAATATGGTCCAGTGAACACTGGTAGTGTGTTCGGGGATAGAATAGAATTGCCCATAACTCTGGATCTGGAACTTGACAATATTTTGCCTAAAATCTGATAGACCAAATGGAGATGTCCTGTCAGCTTTCATGACTTACAAAAGCTTGCACAAAAATGAACAAAAATATGTGTATCTTTTTCTCTGCCACTGCTTCTCTTTGACCTAAAGTCTGTATCCAGATCAGACCAGGACTTTAGATCAAAAGTCCTTCCATGTCTTTTTCTAAGGATTTATGTACATTTGGTTTCCCCGATGCGCATGTTCATGGCATTAAAATAGAGCAGTGTGACAGAAATGTCCATGTGGCCTCTTGGATCTTGTATTAATATTGACTTCCCATAAAAGGGGATTAACAAGAAAAAATCCAGCTCCATAGTATCCTGGAAAACATTGTAGGCTTGTTCTTCCTTTCTTCTTCACCACCACTGCCAAGTGATGCTGCACAGTACTGGCAGTTGTGTGCAGAGCCCAGGGTCACTCAGGCACCAGCACAGAGCTGGGTTCCTGCAGTGGGACTGAGCAAATGCAGTGGGATGTTTCCAAGCCCACGTGATGTTTATCAGGCAGCTTTAGTTTTTGATAAAGCTATTCCTTATCCATGCAAGATTTAAGCAGCTCAGCTGACATAGTCAGTTTCCCATTATACAAAAAGGTCTGGTTGATCTGGGTTTAAAACCCTTGTGAAAACCCTCCAGTGATTCCTTTAATCTATTTAATGAATTTAAATATATTTAGTGGAGAGCATAAAACAGATCAGAATGCTCTCATATGCCTTGTATGTCTGTGCAACTCATAAGAAAAACCTGGAAGTGCAAGGTGGTGTGTCTTTATTTATTTATTTATTTTCTTCTTCTTTCTCTTCCACATCAGACTTAAAAGTAAAATCTATGCTTCTTTACACAGACTGTTGGGAGAGAAATCCTGCTCCATTTAATAGACTTCTTGGTGACCAGCTATGGACGTGACCCAGTTATTACCCGGTTACTCAATAACACCCGGATTCATATAATGCCAACGATGAATCCTGATGGATTTGAAGCTACAAAAGTGCCTGATTGTTATTACACACGAGGAAGGTAAGGGTGGCTTAGGAGGGTGGGAGGGGTAAAAGAAATGGGTGGGGAGTAATAATCGCAGATGGCCAAAACACTGACTCATACTTGGTGGAGAGCAGAGTCTACAGGATGTGTTAGGGCTAATTTTTGCCTGTACTGTTCTGAAGACTTGTTGTTATGGCATAGAGTTTCTGGAAGACTGAATCAGATGGGTGTTTATATGTGGTGTGGCCAGAGAAAATTGGTCAGAATGGTGTAATGACCTCATCTTTTAGGCAGGAGACCCAGATTGTAAATACAAGCACAATTCCCTATTTTGTAACACCTTTAGGGTGCTACAAGAAAAGAAGGAAAATTCCACCCACAGGGATCTATTTCAATGAGAGAATTCTGTAGCCCTTCTTAATGAGAAAAGGTGTGTCTAAGCTTGTTGAATGGACTTCTGGCAATGTGTTTAAAAATCATGTTGAATGTGGATTTAGTAAGAGGGAGGAGTTACACAAGCAGAGCTGGCTATAATAAGTTCTGTGCTAATAGTGGTGATAGGGAAAAAAAACTACACAGAAGAAAATATAACCTGGCATTGCATCCTGTGCTTGTTTTGCATTCTTTAATGTGACTACTGCAGAGACCAAAAAAGGGACAAAAAGCTTAACAAGCTAGAAGAGGGAAAGAGAGAGTGAGAGAATGAGAAGAAAGGCCCAAAGGACAAAGTTGGAATGTGCAGAAAAAGCAAACCCACACGCTAGAAGTTCTCTTGAATCACTGGCCTTGGCAACATCAGGAAGAAGTGAAAAGATGGTTTAGGGAGTTTAGTTCTTTAGGTGACCTCTGTAGGCTATCCTTTCTATAAAGAAAAATTTATTCCTCAGCAAATAGATGGGACGTGTATGGAGGGGGTTATTTTTTATCACTTCACTGTCAAATAGAGAGATTTTACCTGAAATAAAAAATTAACAGTCAATGGTGAATACCCTCTTTAGTTCTGTACTGACCTGTCTGAGTGAAAAAGCAACAGAGCTTTGCACAGGCTGGACCTTAAGGTTCAGGGAGAAGAAAATGCATCCTGTTGTTTGACTCAAATTTTTTCTGTCTATCGAGAGTGACAACAGTCTAAGGGATGCTGCCATTAAGTAGTAACCTTGGGTTTCTATACAAGCAGGAAAAACACATACAGGAAGAGGATAAAGTCCTTCTGATCTGCCTTTGGTTTTTCTAATTCACATATGTGTAGGTGTGTGCATGCTATATGTGTGTTAAATATTCTCTGTTTCCACTTAAAATACAATAGAGGAATTATTTTATTGTGTCCTATGAAAATTCCAATGCTGCCAGGAAGCAAACTGAAGTCCATCACCTTAGTGCTTGAGAAATAAAAAATGGTCATCCTGCCTGTTCCCTAAAGACACTAGCACACCACAGATACGGAGTACTTGGAGGCTGGTGATGGGGAAGTGCCCACAGGCAAAACAGTAATGGGAATGTCTTCTCTCTTTCTAAGGTACAACAGGAATGGAGAAGATCTGAACAGAAATTTTCCTGATGCCTTTGAAAACAACAGTGCTAACATTCAGCCAGAGACTCGAGCTGTAATGGACTGGATAAAAAATGAAACATTTGTTCTTTCAGCAAACTTGCATGGGGGTGCCCTGGTGGCCAGTTACACCTTTGATAATGGTAACCCAGGTAAGCTGGTAAAAGTCAGTTCTCCACTGCTAACTGGGCTTAGGAAAATTAGCTGCACCAAAGCAGAATTTATAAGGATTCCTGCAAGGTTCTTCTAGCTTTTGAGCTGGGATGGGCAGAATTTGATAAACCCTATCAAAATTCACCCCCTAATATGGCCATTTGGGAGATGTTTATCTTGTATGTAAGCCAGCACTGTATGTTTTACCAGTAATGAGAGTTGTACAATGGCTATCTTCATTCTGCAGTTACTGGCTCTTTGAAAGGCTATAGCAGATCTCCAGATGATGATGTCTTTATTCACCTGGCAAAAACCTATTCTTCCAACCATGCCAGCATGTACAAAGGGATAGGATGTGACAACAGGCAAACTTTTCCAGGAGGCATTACCAATGGGTACTCTTGGTACCAGCTGGAAGGTAAGAATATCAGTGATGCTTTATTCAGCTGCTTCTGGTAAGATGTTCTCACTTTTTCCTGCCATCTTTGATGATGCAAGGGCAGTGATTTTAGTCAGAGTGGAGGGTTGATGAGGGGGAGTAAGTCAGCTCATTCATGCTGATTCTCTGAGCAGGACCTGGGTATTCTCAGACTCTTCAGCTAGCAATTACACAAGTGAATGAGGCACATGCTGTGGTTTGGTTGCTTCTGTGCCCTTGCTTAAGGCCTGCAGTAGCTGTAGAGATTACACACATGTGCACACACTGCTTAGCATCATGATCTCCTTTCAGAAAGAAAACCAATCTTCTGTTCATATGTCATGTATTTTTTAATGTTTGATTACTGAAATAAATGTTTTCATTATTGTTTATGTGTAGCCAAATAGAATATGGGACTTGTGCAGTGTGTATGTTGTTTTCATTGTCTGAATTCAAAGACTTAAAAGGCTCTTGGAATGGCTTTAGCAGTGGCAAATCCTGTGCCAGCCTATCTCCCCCTTTTTAATTGGGAATACTTGAATGAATTTAAGTCAAAGACCCACCCTTTCTAAGCCACAATCATCATCATCATTTCCAAAATGACATATGGTTTAGAAAACAACACTTTACAAGTAACTAGAGTAAATAATTAAATTGGTTTTCTACAGGGGGCAGAAAATACAAGTGTGGCATTGAGGAATAATTTCTCTGCTTTACTTTTCTTATAGGTATGGTGCAAGTACAATATTTTAACTCTCCTATATGTCTTTTAGTTTGAACTTAGTGTTTATTTGCAGCTGAACACCCTTTTATTTCACATTTAAGGTGGAATGCAAGATTACAACTATGTCTGGGGACAGTGTTTTGAAATTACATTGGAGCTGTCATGCTGTAAATATCCTCCAGCAGACCAGCTGGAGAAGTTCTGGAGAGACAACAAAGTTGCTCTGATCGAATACATCAAACAAGTACACCTAGGTGGGTATGTGAATGGGGGCAGAGCAGAAGGTGAGGCCAGCTTAGATGGAACTTCTGGGTCGGTGGCACAGCTCTGAGGGGAGGTCTGGTGTTAACTTGGGAGCTTCTGAACAGGAAGTGCCACAAGGCTAGGGATGGGTAAGGCAGGAGACCTTACAAGTGTGTCAGGTGAGGGGCAATGGGTGCTACCACAGCTGTGCAAGGGGCTTAAAATATGTTGGGGCAGGAGCAAGGGACAAGCCCCAGGGACTGTCTGACCATGTGCCCCCCAGGCAGCCCACTCTCCTGAGCAGCCTTGGGACAATCATTTATTTCAGAGGTCTCTGAGTGTAAGTGTGCCTCAGCACAAGTTTCACAAGTCTTTTTTGCTTGGATTTTGTAAATTTGAAAGGCTTCTCTAGGTGTGATCTGACTTCACATTTGGAAGAGAACTGCTGCTTAATGAAGTTGTGGTGCTTCACAATGAGTTGAAGGGTTTGCACAAATCTGTTGCTTATCTGCATTTTGTTGCCCTAAATATCTGACTGCTGTTTTATCTCTGCTTAATGCTTGGGCTGCCTTGAAGATGGTGTGTAGGAATTAAGGGAAACTACTTCATAAGCAGACTTTGTTGGTATTCTGCCTTTGGGAAGTACTAGACAAGAGGCTGACTTACTTTAAATTACAAAAAAGAAGGGTGTGTGTTTGTACAAAAAACTGCCAAACCTGTATTGAAGAGTGAAGTCCTTCAGTAAAAGACATACAGTAAGTGTGTATAATACCTTCAGCAAATGAGATTTAGAAGAGGAGATTACAATACTGCTTTCTAACTTAACGTGAGGGTAAACTATTAACAACAGCCAAAGATTTTCGAGTTTAATTCCGTTGAGTAAGACCAAAATGACTAATGATATTATTACACATGCTGAAATGTGGTGAAATAGCCTTTGAGTACATCCATCAACAGAACAGTCTGATTTTCTCAGAGAAGGAGGCTCACCAGTTACAGGTTGTGATCTTTATGTCCTCTCCCTTTTTCATAGGTGTCAAAGGCCAAGTTACTGATAAGAATGGGAATCCTATTCCCAACGCCATTGTGGAAGCCAAAGGAAGGCCACATGTCTGCCCCTACAGAACAAATGAACAAGGGGAGTACTTTCTTCTCCTTTTGCCTGGGACATATGTGATCAATGTGAGTACACAGCCTTACTAAAGTATTGGTTCTAATTTCATTTAGTTCCTGAGCACAGTGTGACAGCATCCCTGGAGGTGGGTGAGCTGAACTGCTCAAGTAATGGATATGAGCTGTAAAGACTGTTTAGCAGACTTAAAAAACCCAATCTATTTAAATATTAGTCAGCAGAAAGGAAATCTTTTGATACAGTCCTCAATGTCCAGAGATATGCGCTCCTCTGACCTTGATGGTGGAGCCAGCTGGGATGAGCATCTGGAGCAGGGCAACAGGAGCTTGAGGTGTTTGGAGCAAACCACAGAACCCCTGCAGGGTGAGGGGATGGAGCCTGGGATCTGGGCAGCACCAGGCTGACACCACCACCAGTGCCTGTCATTTCCTTGTGTCAAATCAATTTCTCTGTGGAAGTACTAGAGAACATCCATGCCCTGTAGGCTCTGCCTGCTGCCAAGGGCTTATGCTTAAGCATCACTGCAGGATTCCCTCTCTTGTACTGCAAGAGTCTTACTGCTATAACACAAAAACTTCACTCTTTTCTCATTCCATGTTCTGAAATGTATCTTTACGTTTTTTCCTGTACATTTAAAGTGTAAACAATGATTGTTTCACAGCTGAACTCAATGTTTCAAACCAAGGAAGAACACTTTTGTCTTTTCTCCTAGGCTACTGTGCCAGGATTTAAATCAATGCTGAAGACGGTGGAAATAGCTGACAACACTGGTAACTTCAGTGCTTTGAAACAGGACTTCTCTTTCTCAGAGGTCTCAGATCAGATCAGATCAAGAGTTGCTTCATGTCCCAAAACTCCCCTCTACCAAGAGCTTGCCCGAGCTTCAGCTGCAGTAAAACCAACCCTACACGTTTTGGTTTTAATGAGCATTATGCTTGTAATGTTCAAATAAAGTCAGGAATGACAAAGGCAAAATCTTCCTGCACAAATGTGGCTTTTCAGAGAAGGAATTGTATACGCAAAAGAACATATGTTTTTATAAACCAAATTCTCAGATTCACAATCGTGTTTACTCTATTTTGTAAAATACTGACTTGACAACTGAATGTTTTACTTTAGTTATAATAGACTTGTATTTTTAATTGTAACAGACTATCATATTTTTCTATGTAAGTATTTTACTCTGAAGAAATTTTGTACAGCCTAAGGAGATAACTGTAGAATTTTGATGCAGAAAGTATTTTGAAGACTTCTCCCAAATTAAAAAAAATTGAGGCTCATACTGCAAATGTTTCATGCAAGCTCAGGTTCCTCATTGAGCCAACAGCTCAGGTTGTAAATGACACACAACTGTAAGTGATCAGTTCCATACTAACTTCTCATAATAAAGCCACTGCTATAATGAGGAATGGCATTTTTATATATGCTCTTTCTTACTTGGACAGAGGAGACTGCTCTGGGCTCCTGTGTTGTAAAGGCCAGTAACACAGACATGTTTTAAGACAAGAAGATGAAAATGAACTGTGAGTATGTGCTAAAGGGCCATGCTGTGGAAGCTGGATGATAATCTGCACCAACAGGGAAAAGGGATGAATTTGTGGCTCTGAAAAGAGTGTTCTCCTACAGCAGAGCTGCTGAAAATGTGGAAAGAGTCATGGACAACATTATACCTTTTCCATTTTTAATGGAATTTCTTGTGGGACAGAACCACATACAATTCAAAATTCTTTGAATAGTGTTAGCAATGGCTTTATATTGTTTAAGTTGCTTCACAGCCCTGCTGCTGCACTGTTGGGACTGTCTAACACCCATGCCAGGAGCTGGCAGGCACACTCAGCAAGGCACAAGCCGGCTCTGCTTACAGAGGCTGACTGCAGTGTTCCCCTGGCTGGGCTGTACTGCAGGCAGGATTAGCAGATTCCTTTTGCCTGGCCAGTTGTGAGTCATTTTCAGGGCCCTTTGAAGCTGTCCAATAAACACAAAATTTATCAAGAAAAGCCAGTTAGTACCATCTCCTGTGTTTATTTTAAAGCTTTATCTACCAGTAATTTTCTTAAGCAATTTCAAAAGTAAACCAGCAAAGATTATCTTTGGAAACATCAATCTTTTCCTGTATACAGTAAATAAAAAATGCAGGAATGCAGTTAATCCTTTAAAGCCTTTTAAAATCTTTCCTGAGGCATTGCTGCCTGTCACACCAAGCCCTAGCAGCTGGGCTGTGGAGCTTGGGCATCAGCCACTTGTCTGCCAGATGGCCACATTCAGTGTGCGAATACACTTCAGAACTTGGAACAGCAGTGCTGATAGCAATGAGGGCTGTGTGTGCAAAATACTGTTTTTTGAATGTCTTCCTCATATGCATTTGCATCTTCTACCTCTTCTTACCCTCTGATCTGCTGTGAGTTGTTTACCACAAAGAGAAGTAATTATCCACTAAATCCCATCACTGATCCTGCCACTTGTAGCAGGAAGGAGAGACTCCTTGAACTAAAATCTCCCAGACTGAAGAAATCTGACAGAAGTCAGCAGTCCAGCACCTGAGTGAAGACAGAAAGAGCCTGCATGCTGGCTCACAGACAAGAATCTGTGTGAAAACCAAGTACCAGAACTCCTAACAATCAAGTCATTCACATGAAAAAAAGGAGCACCATGGAGTATATAAACAAATCTTTATTTAAAGCTTTTAAATAGAACACATACTCAGTTTCCCTCAGAAAAGGAAAAACTGAAAACAGAAAGATAAACACACATGAAACTTCTCATAAATGGGTCTACACTCTGTGCAATTGGAGTGGATACTTGCATTTTAATGGTTACTGACTGTGGTCATACGTGCACTGGGTAGCCGGAAAGAAGCGCACCAGCTCAAGCTCCTGAAAGCATGTTGCATAGTTATTTAAATTCACTATGAACTACTCTGTTTAATAGTCATTCCAGCTATGTGTAGTCACAGAACAAAGACTCTGGTTTTAGAAAAGCTATTGGTATTTTAGGTGTTAAGTAATTATCATCCTGACAGCCACTACTTTGGCTCAAGACCAAGAACTGTCCTTTAAAATGAAGCTGTTAAGCTAAATCATCTACTCCAAAGGGGAGCCACCACCTTTTTAAGTATCACTGACAAATTTCACATGTAAAATATAGCTATAGATACACTAAAGAAGCATTCACTTGAAGCTTTCTGTGCATCTGTGCTAAAAAAAACCCTAACAAAACCCCCACACTTAGGTTAAAAGCAACAATTTTTCATGTTCACTAACTGCAAAACATTGTAAAAACCTTAAGCTGGAGTTTTGTGCTTAAACAAGATAAGCCTGGGACTCTGGTATGGAGGAGCTGGAAAGGCAGGGCAGGTAATCCCCCAGAAGAGCCTGAGGGCTGCTGCTGTAGCAAAACTCTGCTATGCTGCAGAACCAAGGTGACCCTACAGCCCCTCCACAAGTCCCATCAATGTGTCCCATGCTCTTTCTCACCACAACAGCAAATGCCCCTTTTCAGGACAAAATCTGTACAACAAAATATTTTATCTTCCTGGGATAAAGGATAACTGCTGCCCACCATGTGTGTGGCCAATTAACATGCTGAGTAAATTACCTGCTTTAAAATTATAAACTCCAAAGTTAAGCTGCAGTACAACAGCAGCTTTAGATTAAGATGGGGAAGATCTTCACCACTGTATTCATCCTATTTATTCAGTTTCATTATGCTTCTAATAATTTTCTAATCTCTTTTGTAAGACACAATTTTCTGAAACAATTATTCTTGTTGACATTTTCTGTAAGAATGAGGAATTTTTTTCCCATATTAGTCATAAAAGAGAAAAAAATCTGCCTGAAGTCCTGTGTCTTCATACCCACAGACACTTCAGAGACAGTGACATTTGAACAAATTTACAGCAACCAGAACTCAGTGATAAAATCGTACCACACTGTTAGAAGAGATGAAAGCTTTTCATCAGTGAGCATTTTGAAGCACTTTTACCCTTTCTAAATCAGCTGCTCACAGGAGTGGCACAGGATGGCACAGCCCACAATCCTACCAGTGCAAGGTGAATTTCAATACTAATATAATTTCAATACCAATAAATAGGTAAATAGTTGAAGAGTTGTATTTAAGCAAGAAGTTTAAATACAGGTTTACAAGGTTTATTGTTACTTTATAAAAAAGAATAAATGTGAGTTCTTGCACCGTTTGGACATAACTATTGTGTACCTGATGAACAAGAAGGAAGAGACAAAGAAAGTTACTGAAAATCGTGTACAGTCACATCCTGTCAGCATCTGGCCTCCTCTGCAACCTTCTTGGTCATGTGTCCAAAGGCAAAAGCCATGACCACCTGTTGCAAATTAACCTTAAAGCCTCCCATCACCATCCTGCATCTTCTAGACATCACCCAAATGTTACCAGCACCTGGAAGCTGTCAGTCAGCTCCTTGCCTGTCCTTGGGGATGCAAAAGCATTCCAAAGGAAAGCAAAACACCACCAAAATATTTTCACAATGCTAATGTTGCACCAGCTCTATCTCTATATAATAAATGTTGTTCAGGTTCAATGCAGAAGTTGTAACAGAAAGAAAAAAGGAAACATAGCCATAAATCTTCCTGTGCCCTTCTTAATCTGAATATATTTCTCTGTATTTTAATGCTATGTTTCTTAAAATTCTTGTGCCTGTGATTTACTAAGTAAGCTTATTTATATAACTACACATGTACCAGTAGACTAATTCAATAAATTAGAGCTCAAAACATTAACTGTGAGCACAAGGATATTTACAAACAGCAATAAATTAAAATGTGTGCGCTATTAAATAAGGATCTCAAACACCTCACCAAGGAAGAACTTTTGTACCAAAACTTTACCGACTTTTGCACCACTACCCAAGGCCAGAAATGTGCTTAAGGGCCAGAACAAGCAGGGTGCTTGCTGCTCATGCCCACGGATAGAGCATGGCCAGGCTGGCAGACAGGCTGGAGGCAGAGCCAAAGGCTCGGGGCCACAGCTGGGAGTCACCATGGGAGTCACCTGTCACAGACGCAGCCCCTGAGCCCCAGGCCTGCAGCTGCACTCACCTGCCAGTGTCCCTGAGGAACAGGAACAGGCATCAACACCCATCACTCCCATCTGGAGGGCATGCACCCACACCAAATGAACTAAAGGTGTACTAGAAGTCATTAAGAATATTAAGCCATAAAATGTAACTCAGCCCAAAATATTTGACACAGTGATTTGCAGATGTAGAAATCAAAATTTTTTTCTCACCACTGTATGGAGTGGAGGGTATTTCCAGGGCTATTCTCTGCAACATAAGGCATGTGACTGGAAGAGAATGCCAAGAGTGGGATGGCACAATTTGTCCCAACAGGAACTAGATAAGGACAGCTGCTCCCCCAGCACTGCAGTTACACAGCCAGGGCAGTGACTGCAGACGAGGCATCATGCTGAAAAAGGGGAAGATGTGGGAGACAATGCAATGGACAAAACTTCTTATAGATGAAGCTTTTTAAGTACAGTCCCCACGTTATTAATACTTCTGCATAGACACATCTACATCTCTCTCACCTGCAGGTGCAACAAAGAGCCTCTGCAAGCCTCACTTCACCTAAGTTTATTAAATAAAAAAATTAAAAAATAATACGAAGTGCAAATTAAGGCAAATAGCCCTGTATTAGTATCCTTACTTGAAAAAATTAACTATCTGCCCAAAGGCCTTCTCCATCTCAGGCTGTAGGATTACCAAATCCTATAAAACCTATGAAAGGTTCCTGCTGATCAAAAAATATTGCAAGAAGAACTTGTAGCTGCCTGTTGTCACTTTACAAATTGCAAGGGGCAAGAAACTTGCAAGTAAGAATCTGAATGTATACAGCTGGGGTTTATATTTTCTTTAGTTAAAATGAACTATATTAGAACTTTGGGTATTTTGTTTAGTTAAAATGAACTATATTAGAACTTTGGGTATACCAGTATCTTTTAATTGTATTTTTAAAGAAATAGCTCAAATGTATCAACAAAATGTGAATGAGCCCAGTAATTTGGTCTTCCCCTAGGAAGTTATTACTTTTCAACCAAGTCACAACCAAGGATTTACTGAGTCTCCTCTGTACATCTTTATGTCTTTTTCCCAAGTACCTTGAGGTATTTGCAGCCCTGGAGGTAAACAGAGCAGTAAAAGTTTTTGTGCCACCGCACAGGCATCAGCAATTTTATACTGCTGGTGTTAGGGAAGCTGTTCAGCCTTGGCTCCAGCTCCATTCTTGGCACTCCCCTGACTGTTTATTTGCCATTCCCTATTGGGCAGATGATCAGCAACTACCTGTAAAAACAAAAGGTGCTAAAAATATACAACTCCTCCTGTAACATAGTTTTCCCAAGCAATAAAATATCACTGACTGGTACTGAAACTCCCTATGTGAAAAGCAGCTGAGTGATCTTTTCCATATCCTAGTTTCTGTACTTGCACTACCTTGTCAGGGCCCCAGAACTGAGGCACTCAGCAGACTCCCTGGGCACAGAGTTTTTGACAAAGTACAGCAAGGAGACAAGACCTAAAAGCAGTAAAGGACAGGTCCAAGGAGACCAATTCTGAGTTGGCTAAACACCTTGCAAAAGACTTCCAGAATTCTTGTGATACAGATAATAACAGTGAGTTGGAAAGACTACTGAACTTAAAGAATGTGAACTAGAACTGCACAGAGCTTACTTGTTTCTGCAGATTAAGGTGGACTTTTTTTCTTACTATTTTTATTCTAAGAATGTAGCAATGCAGCTGCAGGTATTCTCCTGAAGTCAAAAACAAGTGCAGAAAAAGAAAACAACTGTCCCCTAACACTGCCTGACATGAGTGTACATAAAATATCCTTCATTGATCTTGTCTGCCTGAGACTTTTCACATGCTGCTAAATTAATGATCATCATGATCAGGATAGTACAGACCTCCAAACCCACAAATGTAGTTTCTCAGGACATTTGAGAGAGAACTGTATGACTGAGCTTTTATCAATGACTTCTTGGGACACACAGCCCTGAAGTTTACAATGCACACTATAAAAATAAAAGACACATGATCCCCTTTTCTGTTTCCATAGTATTAATTATTTTCTACCACATCTTTCCCCACTTGCTCTTAAGATCTCCCACATAATTTGATACTTGGAGGAATTTAAATCAAGATTCTATTTATTCATTTTATTGACTTATTCAGAGGGGTCTGATTGAGCCTTATGTCTTCACCACGCAACAAAAACTGGAACCTGGATAATCTTCTATTTTCTTAAAAAGAGGAACTTGCAGAATGAAACACTTGAACATCTCCCCTCCAACAATCCTTGAACTGGGGATTTTAATGTGTGTATTTAATTCAATAAAACAAATGTCACTAACTTGCATGGAACATTAAACACTTGGAGAGGCAGGTGGTTTACAGGGCTTGGTTATTTCAACTGAGAGGGATTTAAGATCTCCAAGTTGACTTACGAGTACTAGGCAAACCTCTTAATAACTCCAGTGCATTTATCTCAGCAATTATTTTTCATACAGAATGTAAAGAGACACAAAATATTAATTTTCCAATATGCATACAAAAATAATTTCTTACTCTCTTAACCAGTTTATGAAGTTTCTTTTGCAGCTTTCCAGTCAACATGTGTCTAACTAAAGTAAGTTAGCACAATCATTTGTATAGGCTGCCTGCACACTGGGCAGGGTTTGTTCCTCTTCTTCAGCTTTTTTGCACACGTAAAACACGACATGAGGTGTCCTGTTTTGCCATGTACTATGCAGCCATTTTTAGGTCTGCTCTGGCATATGACACAGGGCTCTATGCTGGTAACAGGCAGGCTGGATTCCATGCTTTCCTCTTTGTCTTGCGTTTCTCTCTTCTCAGGCTCCTTAAAGTCCTCCTGACTGCTACAAAACATGCTGCTTGATGTCGATGGCTGGGAATAACCTTCACTTTCCTGGGACTCCGAAATCTGTACTGCTTTATCCTCGTTCTCATCCACAGCTGGCTCTTTATCTTCAATCATTTTTGTTTTCTTGCAGTCTGGAACATCAAAACCTTCTGCAGACTCTGCAGGGAAGGAGCCTTCTAATTTGCTCTTTTCCAATTTCTCACTTTTTTCATCTGGAAGCCAATCCTCACGTAGGGCCCAGCATCGGTGGCAATGTCGTGGAAGCGGAGGATTCATTTCACTGCATTCAGGACACTTCCAATAATCCTTTAGTGAATCAAAGGTTGGAACAGCTTAAGCTACTTGGAACACTTATAACTGCAGTATTCAGAGACTGTAAACAATTTATTACTGCCAAAATAATTGTCATGTTGAGCTATCAACTTGTTTACAATTTTAAAATTTCATTCGATAGCTTTGGCCCCATTTTACAGTTCTAGATTAAAACAGTTCTTAATTTAAAACTACTCTGGTTTTCCTTCTTTTTGCAGTAGGTTTGTGACCAGAACAAATTATTATTTCTTATGCAAAACCGCAGAAGCAAAACCACAAAAATCGTCAGAGGACCTCAAGAAAAACTTGTTAAAAAGGTCACTATTTCCCTTCTTCTCGACTACAGACTTCTGCAATGGCAGCTACTCCAGACTATTCCTCTGCGGTTTGCTGAGCTGCTGAGGCACAGAACAGCCGCGGGAGGGCGCTCCAACACAGCCGCATGAGAGAAAACAACAAATGGGGAAAAACAGGAAAAAAGGAGGGGAAAAAAAAAAAGGGGAGGGGGAAGTGCTGCATAATAAGAAAAAAAAAAACCAACCCAAAACTTATTAACTAAGCCCTGAATAACATCAGTAACATCAAAAGCTTAAAAGACCAAATTTAAATCCCAAAAATAATGTACAGGCCTCTTTTCCCATGCATAAGCACTGCTATGTTTTCAGAAGGTGGCCAGTCCTGTCTTTCACAGAGAGTAAAGTTCATCAGTCCTACAGACCATCAAGGGACTGGAACACTTCAGACAGTTCCAGAAAACAGCTTTAATTCAAGCTCCAGTTGTGAAAAGCAAATATAAATAAGGAGATAGCACACACTAGAACTACAATGCAGTGTTTTTCACATACATCTCCGTATTTTGCCTCAAGACTGTAAATTTCTTCCCACTCTTCAAGAATGATCTCACAGAATGGAGTAAAAGCCTCTTTTAATTTTACAGTACTGTTCTGGAAAAAGGCTTGCCTTCTCATATCTATGTTATCTTCATTCAACATGGACAATAAAACTAGGTATTCTGATTTAAAGGAAGAGGTTTTTAAATGTACATGACCAAGACTTTTTTTTTTAAATTTTGTGCAGATATTCAGATTTAGGCTCCAAGTAATTTCCTTCCATTATGTCAACAAAATGGTAAGCTACCACAGAGCTGTTTTTTTTTTAATTGATATGGGAGCTTACTAATTATTAATGAGAAATAAATCAAGATTCCTTAATAATCATATGTTCAAAGGTTAAAATATTGTACTGGTACCTTCATGCATAGAAGAAAGTGTCACTTTAACTCTTAAAAAAATCACTGGTAGCAATTGAATTCATCTATACTTCTTGAACTACTCTGTCTCAGTTCACCCAACTTATGATGCTTCACCCAACAAGTTTTTACTCACAGCTAGAGAAATCTCTGGATCTTCATCAAATGAATCAGCATCACTATCATCATCCTGGTAAATAGTCAGCTGATAAACCTGGTTTAAATGAAACAAGAATATATATATATATATAAAACTGGCTTTTGGCATTTAATTAAAAACCCAAATTAACCTGCTCAGATCTTCAGACAGGGAGCTACTGGAGAGACTCCAGGGATGGGCTACTATGATTCTTAACAGATTAGAGGAGCCCTCACAGGGCTGGGACCATTCAGCCTGGGGAAGGCTCAGGGCAGGGGCTGCCTGATCAATGTGAATAAATACCTGAAAGGATGGCATCAAGAAGCCAGAGCCATGCTCTTCTCAGTGGTGTCCAGTAGCAGGACAAGAGGCAACTAGCACATTTAATGAAAACACAGAAGGTTCCTTCTGAATGTCAGGAGACACTTTCTACTGTGGGGGTGAAGAAGCACTAGCACAGGTGCCCTGAGCATCTATGAAGCCTCCATCCTTGGAAATATTCAAAATACATCTGGACACAGACCTAGGCAATCAGCTCTGCCTGAGCCAGGCTGGGTGGCTAAGATGACCTCCAGAGGCCCTTCAACACCAGTCATTCTGCAATTCTCAAAACCACTGTCTAAAGCAGGGGCAACACCTCAATCCTTTCTTCCTCCAAATTACTGTCTTATCTCAGGGTGCAGCTCTGTGGTTCACTACAGGAAAGTTAAGCACACAGACTTTCCTATCCAGCCCATTTCAGAGCCTGCAGAAAGCCTCACCACCATTTCAGTCACTGCCTAGTGGGTGTATACTGGTGACCCAACTGCACCAACATGTAATTTGAACAGCTGGGTGCAGATTGTGACAAAGCACATGCAGTTCAAAAATACACCTGAAGAGTTCTCCTTGGAAACTTACAGGAATACTTCATGTTGAGATTCCTTTTCCTTCTCACCCCCTTCCCCCCGGGTCAAACAAGGAAAGCAGATAGTACCTCATCATCTTCATCTGTGAGCTCCTGCCCTTCTTCATTATGGCTATAATCTTCTGAATAAATAGACTCAACTTCAAACTCAACACTGAACTGGTCTGATACAGAACTGTGGTCAAACCAATCAGAGTTTTCACTTAATGAACTGGCATCAAGATCCTGAACAAACAAAAAAAGAAAGCACACATTCAGTCCATACACATAACATTACTGTTAAAACAACTCTTAGGATACAACTGTACTACTCAGTATAATTAGCTATGGAAGAAAAAGGACCAGTTGCTATTAGATAGGGGACTTTTTATGCAATAAACAAATTACAGGTAGGTAAAAATAAAGATAGATCTGAAAGCCTTTTGCTGGCGCTGTAATAAGAAACTGCACTCAGCCTACAGCCAGCTGAAAGACCACAGTTACTATTTCAGAAAGCCCCTCTTAAAAAGTGAAAGAACAGATGCAAGAAGACAGTATCTTTTGGCTGCATGTCATTAAATTCTCTATTACCACCAACTTTGTTTAATCTGAGACTGTGGCTAAACCATTACAAAACAGGGAGACTGAAGATACAGCATTAGTTCTGTCAATTCAGAATACAGTAAGTGACTAGGAATACTGTTAGTTTAGCTCTTCATGACTTAATCTAACCACAAATAATTTGCCTTGGTGTTTGCTAAAAACAATACAAAACTCCAAGTAGCGGCATGGCAACTGAATACAATCTACCATCAACAAACCTGCTGGGGACAGTCAACAAAACTGTACCAGAACTACCAACTAGTTCTAAATAATGGAATGTCTACAACTCTTTGTCTCTTAACATTCTAAGAAACAATTTTAAAACACAAAATGCATCTGACATTTTTTCCACTGTGCAAGCAGTGAGGATCTTGGTTTTTAAAGAATATTCAGCATTAATATTTTTTAAAAAAATTCACTTCAGCTTTGTCAGCAGTTCTATTAAAGGCCCCACTCCACCCCCACACCAACTTTTCCTTCAACCTCTATTCTTTCCTCAGACACCCCTGAGGGCACTGCTGCTTTTAATTAAGAACATGATGTTTTCAGATGCATGTTTGCACTTGGGGCATCTATAAAATTTGTACCACAAAAACATTTTAGGTTTCTGTTTTGACTTACAGGAATGGAAAGAGAATCTGTTGAATCGCTGCTATTGCTTCTTTCACGGCACAGACCACTGACTACACACCATGAGAGACTTTCATCAAACGTCAATGAAATGCTGTCTGACTTGTGTCGCTTTCTTCTGTCACTGTGCAGATCATCTGAAGAATTTTCTTCTGGGCACAGTCAAGAATTTTTTATTACTCAAACAACATCTATGCAATGTCCAGTTTTGAATATTCTTAACAGAAGCTTAAAATATATTTTACTATAAAGAAATCGAATAAAATAATATTATTTTAATGGGGAAAAAAGACATTTTTCCCCATTAAAAACTTATTTTAAAAGACACAGTAACACATATATCCATATAGTGTGAAACATTTCTGAAACGAGTGTTTCAGGGCCTAGCTTTCCCCATTTGTCTCATCAGTACAGCTTATGAATGGCAGTCTCCACATGCAGGAAATGAAATAATTGCAAATTTGAAAGAATTTTTACTCCACACATGACATACTAAACTCTTCCTTATTTTAAGAAATACAATCAGAATCTCATCCTCACTCTCTCTCTACAGTCAATAGACAGAATGGCACTTTCAGAGGGCTTCTGAGTCCATCCCAGAATTTGCAGGGAGACAGAGCAATTAGCTCCCAGGTCACATGCATACAGAAGACCTTGTGCTAAGCCAGGTAAGTTCAGGTTCAAGTTTCAGACACCTCGACAAACTTATCAGTGAGTATCTGCACTCTATGTAACCGTATTTACTCAACAAGATTTTTGTAACAAACCATTAGAACTTTTATCACACCCCAGTAAGAAAATCTTCAAGACATACGATGCAAAAGTTGAACTCTGAAAGCATTGCTTTAAGCTCTGCCTACTAAGCATGCTTGGTTTGAAGGCAAAGAGACAATGCTTTGCAAATACATCGTATTTTGGGACAATCACCTACAGCAGCATGAATAGTAAGGATACAGGATGTTAGGGGTGGGTAAGTCAGAATTCAGTTCCACTGACTTTTAGAGCATTTGGTAAAAATCAATTTTACTAAAAAATGTGTTGTAAAGTCACAATGTCAGTGCAGCGGAGTGAAAACCTCCCAAGATGCTGACAACTTTTGGTTCAACAGACCTCAGCTGAGCCTGCTGCCCCCCCACAGGTGCCTTTTGCAGCCACCCTCTATTGCCCAGCTTCTCCCTTGCCTTGCAAAACACAGTGACTATCCACAAGTCTTCAAGTCTTGAATTGTTCATTGTAAAAAAAAAAAAAAAAAAGAGAGAGAGAACAAAACACTTTGTACATACTTTGAGACTTCTCTTACTTTCCCTTGGTGCTTCATGGCTCAGCCCCTCTTTTCTTTTTTCCGCCCTGAGAGCCCCACCAAACTTGGTGCCCCCAGGCCCAAGGGCTGCTCCTGTCCATCGTTGTCCTCATTTAGTTGTCATGGCTCCATGCCGTACTGATACTGTATCACCACAAGGTCTCTATACACTATTTAAGTGGCTCCAAAGGAGCCGCTACCATCCCAATTTAACAAGAATAGTGGTTTAAAGGGAAGATTTCCTATAAATTAGAAAAAAAGTGTATATAAAAACACTAAATTAAAAGAACTTTTAAGGTTGTAACAAACTAATAAATGGATGAAAAGACAAGAGTTAATAATCAAACCTACAATAAGTAAGCACAACACAGGACCTTATATGCTCTGGGTTATGCCTAAATATTACAGGTTGTGATGTTTAACCAAGACTTTCCATCCTTTTATCAGTTTTAGTTACAACATTAAAATGTTCTTTTAATTTAGTGCAAACCACTCAGCAACGCAGCACCAGTTTTGGAGTGACTTAACATAACAGTGGCCTACGAGGGACACAAAAACATACTACTTGAAAGCTGAGGAACTGAAAAATGTTCCCGAGCAAGTGAAGAAAAGGAAGTTCTACGCAGTGACAGATTATCACTGCCCAGGTAATTATAACCACCAAGTCATGAGGTAACACATGTAAGTGATGGAACAAACTAACGTAAGAAATTCCACAGAACAGTATGTAAGTAGAACTGTAGAGAACACTTCCATTGAGAAACTTATTCAGGTTTATGCTGACCAGCTTGCTATTGCTACTTATTAGAACAAACACTTCGTATTTTGAAACTGTATTTGCCAGGGATTATTGAATAACCACAGTAAAGACAAAGGGGAGGCAAATATGATGCTTAATCACCTGATGTTTTAACAAGTGCTTAATGAATGGTGAGGTATCTAAATATATCCAAAATCATCCTGTGTTACTACCACACCTTTGATGCCTCCCAACTGAACTGAACATCAACTGAACATCAACAACATCCTCCCAATATCAACTGAAGTCCAAAGAAAACTGGCTTTAGTGAACAACCAAAACGTCAAATTTTGTGGCTGTCTACAGAGGGAACTGAAATGCATTTGATGCTATCAGTCTATTACAAACAAAAGTATTCTCATGAAGATAACACAATTCATAAAGTCCTGCTGATGCGAACAAGTTTAACAGAGCTGCAGAGCAAGTTCCATCATCTACTAACAATTCTAGAGATCCAAACTGTAATGTGATACTGGAGCAATGCAAGGAATTGTGTTTTTCTTTCAGACTGAATATTTTGTTTTAGATAAGCAGAGAAACATGAATAGTATTTGTCAACATCTTTCAAGTCAGCAAGGCTTGAATGTAGCTTTTCCTCTAAGTGGCCATGCCACTGAAAGCTCTGCATCATAAATCTGCAGATACCAGATTCACTGTGTGTCCTCCTCCTAGAAGATGTAGTAGGCCGAGAAGTCACATTTGATGAAGTCTGCTTCTCTTCTAACTCTTGCGTAGACTCCTGATTAACAGAAATACAGAGTCAGCCTGAGAATAAATATGAGGTGAAAGGCTACAATGAACTTATAACACCTAAACCATTGACACTATTATGCAAAACTAAATACAATTTACAACTCAAAGTTTATTAAAATAAAATAAAAATATCACCTTATGAACATTTTCTTCTTCAGGCTGAGATGTGGCATCATCCTCAGGTGTGTCACCAAGGGTAGAGTCTGAAACCAAACCAAAATAAAACCCATAATACAACATAGTGGAAAAGGTAAATTTCAGGCTCAAAAAGTAGATTCTAACTATAACTTAAAATCCAGACATTTTGCAACAATGGAAAAAAACCACACAGTTCCTTTGTTTTTCAGGTGTGTGCAGTACCTTTCCTGTAATATTACTGAAGTGGGAATGTGGGGAGAAAGAAGAAGAAATGTCAACTGCAAAGGTAGCTCAGAATTTTATTATAAATTACTTCAAATAAAGGCTGTGCATAAGCTGTGATTCTGCAGATAGGAAAGAATAAAAGCAAGAAATGTAATTCCTTCCTCCTCTCCAAAGTGCTTTATACTGCCGATCATCTGATGGGAACTCTGAGTTAAAAAGATGCAAAATAGAAGAAAAATTAGCTGTTGTTAATGATATCTGCTTACTAACAGACAGATCCAAAATTAACAAAGACTCTTCCATGAAAAAAGAACTGAAAGATAAATTTAAGTTTGCAAGTTAACAATGGGGATAATGAAGAGAGCATGTTTCCCATCTTCAGCAGCTGAACACTTGCCTTTAGGAAAAAGCAGAAACAAAGTGTATCTTTATACAGATTTAGAAGCCAATTTACAAAATGGCTTCTATTGTTTAACTTCTGCTTCACACCCTGTATTAGGCGAAAATTACAGCTATATTGAGCATTTCTATACTGCAGGACTGTATGTAACAATTCTCCTTTCAAAGAGTAGCTATATACACAGTCACCACAAAGCTACTTTTAAGTATACAGACCTTTTAAAACAGGACTGAGTGTAGCTAAGAATGACCAGTTCTAAAGGTACTTCACATTCAGTTATGAAAATTAAAATAGAACTTTAACAGAAAAAAAAATTAAGAGCATTTGCCCTGACTTCACTGCTGGCATAAGTTCAAGAAACTAATTTTTCATATAAAAACTTTTTATGTTGAGGCCTTTATCCATAACAAATACAAGCAAATTACTAAGTTTTCAATTCAGTACTCTTTTTGTTCAACTCTGTGTTTTTTCTAGTCCAACAAAATTACTCAAATGCTGTTCATAATCTTTTTCTCTGCCTGAAGAAACAGTGTTTACTTTGAATTCACTATATTATCCACTGCTCTGGACGGTAGTGAGTAAAGCCAAATAGTTAATAATGGAGAGATCACTGTTATCTGATCACTACCTGCAAGATGCTTAACATAAATTTTATTTTCCCTACTGCTGTTTCTCAAAACAAATCATCCTCAAGGTAACTAGCTTACCTTGTTGATTGATTGCTATCAGATTTCTGGAAATCATTGAATACAGTCTCCTTAAATAGGGATAAAAAAAGAGATTACACGAGTTAGCTACACGTAATCATAAAAGAGAGCTTACCATCTTTGAAGATGCGAAGAGTTAAAAAATGACATATTCATTATGTTCTTCATTATTTCCCAACCAGACTCTCAGAAAAGAATCCCATTTTACCTGTGTTCTTTTACTGAAAAGCT
The DNA here is from genome assembly GCF_008360975.1 of Lichenostomus cassidix. Taxonomy (NCBI): domain Eukaryota; kingdom Metazoa; phylum Chordata; class Aves; order Passeriformes; family Meliphagidae; genus Lichenostomus; species Lichenostomus cassidix. Next base: position 33,792,391 of record NC_139480.1, on the reverse strand, counting down.
TGTTACTCCAAATAAATCCCCCAGGAGATCATTTGCACAGTGTACAATATGCTGCTGTTTTTCATCATATAATTGTTTAGACATAATATATTGTCCAATATAGAATATTACCTGTGAAATAAATGAAATAGACATTAAATATCCAGGTTGTTGTTTCAAGTTTAAGTGTGAAAGACAAAGCACATTAAATACTTTGAAATTTGCTCTTCAAACTCTGAATGCTTAAAACTCCCTTTGAGCTGACAGATTTGCATCTATCATTCCACAAGAACACTATTCTACTGACCACCAAAACCTTTGTTCAGATTTTTGAGAAATTTGCTAAATAACCAGTTACAAGCAGGAGAATAAACACAGTATCTGGTCTCAATAATTTCTAGAGAAGCTATGAACAACACTGCCCCCCCATTCACCCAAACCAAAACAGTCTATCTGTACTCACTGCTGTCTACCTTTAGTGATCAAAAGTTCTCACCTCCTTCATAGTAAAAGTGTCCTTTTCAGCACCAGCTAACTTTAACAACTTCAACAACAGTGGCTTTGGTTTAACCTGTGTGTGGAAGGAGAAAAACAGTATGCACTAATTATTCACCAAAAAACCATTATTCTTACAGCTTGCCTTCCTCCTGTATTAATCTGACATGTAGACACAGTGCGTTAAAACTTACCCACATTCAAGTTATTCACTTGGCAAAGTTAGCACTTAAAAGCAAGTAACACAAATCAAATCATACTAAACTTCTCACACAACTGCACATCTCAGCTCAAACCCATCTTTCATTGTCCCTAGTTTCAGCTGGGATAGTTGATTTTCTAGTAGCTGGTACAGTGCTGTGTTTTTGATTTAGCAGAATAATTATTACAGCACACTGATGTTTTTGTTGTTGCTATCAGCTACACTAAATCCATGACTTTTCAGTGTCCCATGCTCTGCCAGTGAGGAGGTGCACAAGAAGCCATGAGGGCACCTGGCCAGCACAGATGACCCAAGCTGGCCAAAGGGATATTCCATACCATAGGATGTCAGACCCAGTGCTGTAAACAGGGGAGTGGGCCAGGAGGTGCTGATTGATGCTTGGGGATGGGTTGGGCATGCCTCAGCAGGTGGTGAGCAATCGCACTGCGCAACACCTGTACAATTTGAATTTAACTACTCTCTCTTTTCTTTACTATTATTATTATTATATCTTATTTCAATTAAGACCACAGGTTTTACCTTTTTTTCTGATTCCCCCATCCCACTGCAGCAGGGGGTGGGGGTCAAGGAACAAGCAGCTCTGTGCTAACTTGGTTGCTGGCTGGGGTTAAACCTCAACACATTGGTAAATACACATTCCTTAATTGGAGCTACGGGATTTGTTTATTAGTTCCAAGTCCAGGGCTGAGTCTTAGAGAATTCAGCTTCACTCGTTTAACCATTACCATGACTCCCAAAGGGGAGGAAGGATGGAAACAGACCTCTGTGACTGTCACATCCAAAGTGCAAGTCATAAAGCAAACACTGGTCCATCTTTTGTTAGTCCCTTTTTGTGACAGTTTCTGGGATCACATTTGCCAGCTGGCCTGCTTTACCCCTGAAGAATTTTCTTAGCTGGGACAAGCACACCCTGTCCTTTCCATCATACTTCACTCACTCCTACCTCTGCAATGGCCTCCCACACACTCACTGTGCTAGCAGTTTTATCTGCAGCCAGTCCGTGACAATTGCCAAGGCAGAGGAAGGAAAAGTTAAACTAGTAAAATCACTTCCCCCATCCATATAAACTGCACCGTTCCACACAGCTGTGCCAGCACCAGTGTAGCAGATGAGAACAAGCTGCAGGGGCTGCCACAACAGCAAAGCCTGTGGAGCCACTGATGACCCCCAGTGCAGAAAAGTCTAGTGTCACCTCTTTAACAATGGCATAACCATTCTAAAACCAGACTAATATTTAGCTATCCTGCCATATTACATAAAATAAAATGTAAAAAATAAACACAGAAAGTAAAAAAGCAACCAAAACTAAAAAAAACCCAAAACAAAACACAAAAACAAAAAAAAAAAACCCAAAACAACAAAGACCCCACAAAAAGAAAACAGCGAAGTGTGAATAAAACATGAGACAGGGAGTAAACGTTTAAGGGAAGGGTGGAGGAGGGGAACTTCCCCGCATTCCATTCCACAGATCTGCTAAAACCAACGAAGTTTTAGTGAGTTAAAAAGAAGTTAGTTACAAGAAGTACACATAATGAAAAAAATAACCAAGCTTGTGGGCAACATTGGCTGTCTCTTCACCCCCTCCTAAGAGCTGAATTATTTAGGACATGTGGTATATATTCCAGTTTCATAAAGGAAGCAAACAGTAACTTATTAAAGTACTACTGACAGTTAAGTGTAGGAAGGCGGAGTTTCAGAACTATGAATCCACAAATAAGCCCACTTCTACTCCCCAGCCCTCTTCTTCCTGACTCCTCCAAGTATGAAGTTCTTCAGCCTTGCAAATCTGACAGCACACAGTAATATCACAGTATGATGACTTTGAAAAAGGAAGAAACAAACGAAAAAACACAATTTTGATCATTATTTCACTTTTTTAAAGTTCTGCTGTCAGTCTACACTATTAAGCTTTACCCTTCTACACAAGGTAATCCAGTTCAACCATCACTGTATGCATGACGTTTATAACTCACATTTCAGGAAAACATAAGGAAATTAGCAGAATTGTCACTGTATCACAGAAAGCATGGATATGCAAAGCCATAAACACAAATAAGACTCTTTTTACAACCTGCTTATGAATTCCAATAGACAAGAAAGTTGAAAACCTTCGAAGTATTCCACAAACAGTATGGTTTGTACAATGGAGATTTTCCACAACTCTTCAGTTATGCTCTGTTAACAACTTCTACCACGAAATACCACGATCAAATCGGATCATGGGATTCTTTTTATTAAAAGAAACCAAAAACCATCAGAGTTCTCCAGTAAACAGCCTACACCTAAACCATCACTCTCAACTATTAAGCAGATTTGCTTACTACAGGACCAAGAAGAGAACACCTTCACTGGCTGGACTTCTGGGTTTTCTCCAGCCATCGCTCGCTAAGCACAGTGATTCTTCCGAATTAGTAGCTTAAAACTCCGCAAAAAGCATGCAAAGCAATCGCGCGCCCAGCAGAGCAGTTACTGACCAGCGCCTCTTGCTCCGACGCGGTGACAGAGGCGGCATCCGTGAGGGAGGACATCTTGGTATTGCACATTTGCCTGCAGTGAAGGAAGAACAGCCTCAGAACGCGGCACACAGCGGCACAAAGCGGCACACAGCGACACGACCCGGGCGGGCGGCAGCCGCCACCCCAGCCGGCCCACTCACCTCGGGCCCGCTGCAGCCCACACGGCGGACTGCGGCGGCGGTGTCTGGGCCGAGTCGGGCCGGGCCGGGCCTTATATAGCTGTGCCAGAGGGAGGCAAGTCAGGGCTTAGCTCCCGCGCCGGCCCGGCCCGGCCCGACATGCCCGAGCATGACCCGCGGCGCCGCCGCCGACTCACCGCGGGGGGGAACGGGGTGCGGCGGCCCGGCGCTGACTCACGGCGGCCGCCGAACGCGGGGGGGTCCGGCGGCGTGGAAAGACGGCGGCGTGGAGGAACCGCGGCGTGGAGGAACCGCGGCGTCCCCGCGCCCCCCGCCCCGGCCCGGCCCCGCTCCGCTCCGCTCCCCCAGCAGGAGCCCCTCCCCCAGCACCGAGGCCGCACGAGCGACAAGCGAGGCCCCTGGCGCCCTCCTGCCCCCGAGCGAGCCGCGATCGATCCCCACGCACCGCCAGCCACGCCCGCTCCGCTGCCCGGCCCGCGGCGGGCGGGGCGCCGGGACCACCGGGGCTACCGGGGCTCTGCCCGGAGCCTCTACCGCCGCCCCGCCGCGCCGCCCGCGCCGCCCGCCGCCATGTTGGTGCCCGCAGCGCCCCCTGGCGCGCCGCGCCGCGCCGAGCGATGGGCTAGCCGGGCCTGGCGGGCAGCGCTGCGGGAGCTGTGCGGAACCGCAATGGAGGCTGAGCTCCTCCTGCCAGCCCGTACCGAGCGATGGGCTAGCCGGGCCTGGCGGGCAGCGCTGCGGGAGCTGTGCGGAACCGCAGTGGAGGCTGAGCTCCTCCTGCCAGCCCGTACCGAGGAGCCACACAGCAGTGCGGGTGCTGCTTGCCTGCCCGGCCTATCCCTAACAACGCCTTTGGATACCAGTTCGATTTGCACATGTCGTTTGTGCCTTCTGAGGTGTCCTTTCACTGATATGTAAGAGATGGAACTAGGAGAAAAGTTTTAAGTCCAAAGAGAATTGGGTGCTGTCGTCCTATGTTCTTGTCATCTTCCATTCTATAATTTTCAATATTTTAAATATAGGGCATGTGGAAATACGTTACTTTCATAAGCACTTATTAGTTCCTACACTTCACCTCGAACTGGTCAGATTTTAGTCTTCCTTTTCTAATTCTCATGTTTTTTCTTTGCCCATGGTGACATTTTAAAATTACTTTTGAATAATGAAAACCTTTGTCAGAGAACATGAGTGCTGCAGACAGTTTTTAAAGATAGGCTAGAGCAGAGGGAGCGTAGTGCTAATTTTCCATAACAACTAACTTGTCCAAACAAGCAGTGGATAACTGCCTGGACTTGTCTGTTGGCCAAACACAGCTTCTCAGAAACCATGGCACCTTGTAAAAATTCCACCAACGGTTTAAATCTAGAGATCTGTGTGATGATGGATTTTCAGGATGACCTTGTTATCCCTCTAGAGCATAAAGCTCAAAGTCTAATGAGGGACAGCCATGAAACAGCCAGAATTTTGCAAAGCCTACTCACCTCCTGTTAGTGCTGGGATTTCAAAGCAAACAGCAATCTGTTTCAATTGAAGTCAAGAATGTCCTGCAGAGGCAAAGTCAGGCTGGGTGGCACGGCAGGCATTCTGAAGCTTCACCTGGGTGCACACCCTGGGCTGTGGTGTTTTATCACAGCATCACAGAATATTCTGATTTGGGAGGGACCCAAAAAGATCATCAAAGTCCAACTCCTGGCCCTGCACAGGACATCTCCAAGATTCACACCATGTGCCATGTGGGTATTTTGGATATGAGATCGGTAGTTTCCTGCATTTACATAACTTCAGATGTTTATTTTGATAAATGCAAAATTACTTCAGATATACTGGAAAAGATGGTCTCAAAGAAAGTATTTTTCTAGCAGCTGTTCATGAGCTCTTGCTTCCCTCAAGCACCTTAACTACAGCTGCTTCAAAACCACCTGGAGGTGGAATAACCCCACATCAGAAAACAGCAGCTCTTCTGCTTTTGTTTAGTTCGTGTACTTATTCCTTCATCCATCTGGGAGATATTGGTAATCTGTCTGCCCAAATGTGTTTCCTATTTAGTAGCAGTGCAATCAGCCACAAGCACAATTAAATTAAACAATAGTGTATGCTGTCTGAAAGGATGCCAACTGGCAAAAATATAAACCAATTATTTTGAACTTCTGCTCATAATCTAACACAGAATGAAAGGCTTGGGTGGTTTTTTTCCCCTCTAGTTTTCTGTTTAGTCCTCACTTTTGAAAGAAGCTCATGGAACAATTCTAAAGAACTGAAAGGGAAAAATCTCAGAAGACTCTTCTTACTTTCAAATAGTTTTTTGAGGCACATCACTGAGTGAAAAAACGTGCTTTTCTTGTTAAGCAGGGGTGAAGTATGTGGCTAGGTTGTGACCATATCTTCATTTACTAAACTGTGAAAATTAAACAATCCAGTGATCTCTCCTTTCCTAGAAATTGCTGATTGTATGTAATTAGATCAGAAAAGCTCAGTATATAATCATGTTCATCTGCCTTATTTAATCAAACTAGGATGATGCCAGTTCAGTTTAGAATTGTTATTTTAATTCAGTGCTCCTTTGTAATTCAAATGTGCTGTTCAGTCCAGCACAAAACACATTTCTGTTCAAGGGAGTGGCCCAGAAGGGTGTGTGGGATGTGCACAGGCTAATAGGACTTATGTGAAAGACTGAGGTGTCTTTCAGTCTGAAACTGAAATGTATTCAGGGACAACCTAGATCTAGGAGAAGCTGAGAGCAAACAGAGCATGCAAGCCAAATCCAGTCTGTTTGGGATGCTATGCATGCACAGAACTACAGCTGATGATGAGGTCAGGCCTAAAGTATTGTTCAAGTCAGGTTGCAGTCTACGTTAGAGGAAAAAAAGAAAAAAAAAATTTAAGTGTCTGGCTGTTACTTGAACTGTTTGTTTCTAACAACAAAATCCAGAAGGGCATTTTATAGTAGCTTCTTGACTCAGACCCATTTTATGTACCTGATTATTTATCTCCCTGAATTGTCCCAGACTTGCTGACCCAGTTGCCTACATCTCCTCTGTATGCTTCCATACTTGTTTGCTAGCTGCCTGTTATACAAAGAATATGTGCTTTACTTTGGATCACAGCATCTATGACATCCTCCTCTGCAGACCTTCTTGTGGTTCTCTTCACAATTTAATGTTTGGTCAATGCAGTCCTACTGATTGGTGTGTGATTTTACTTGACGCAGAATGAACCATCCATCCCTGAAAAAAGCTGCAGTCTTCTCCTTTTCCTAATACAATTGATTTCCTGATGAATTACAAGATCGCCTTTCCGCCGGCTCTCTATGTTTGAGAGCACAGCTTTGTCAGTACAACGTTTGGCATACAGCTTGCAACACATGCAGTTGAACAACAGTGCAAGTAGCTAGACAAGTAGTTTGGAGCATTTAAGAGAGGCATTAGTGTCTGATGTAGCCTTGACTTGAAACCCTCAAGTTTGAGTAGTTTCCCTCCAAGAATTCCTCGCCATCAAAAACAGGGCTAAGTTGTAAACCTTCCAAAGCCCACTTTGGAAGGAGATTTGCTGAGAAGTTTCCTTGACATTAAATAATGCCCCCATAAACGGGGCATAGATCCATTATACCTCCTGAAATAAACTGATTTATCTTGCTAAAGTCATCCTTCTGAAAAACCACATTGCTTACCTAGTCTGTCTTTTTTCTTTTGCCCATATTCCCTCTCTTGATTCAGGTGGATCCTGATCATAAGTCACCAGAGCACCCAGTAGCTGGTATGCAATAACTTACTGCCAAGTGAGAGAAGTTTTTTACAGTGCCCAGTTGCCTGCCTGTGAATTAGTACTTGTTTAAACACAAACATGAAGCAACAGCACGGAAGTAAGGAGCACATTCATGGCACTGAAACAGAAATGGCTGTCTCTGTGGAGCAATGGAATAGTAACCTCAGCACAATGCACAGGAGAGAAGTGGAGTAGAACTGGGTGCTCCTGGGAGGAGTTTTTTGACCCACAGAGATGCAGCAGGCAGTTCTACTGCAACAGCAGTGATGGTTTACCTGCTTGTTCCAAGCTGGGTCCCAAGGCAACATATGACAGTCACAGAAATCAAGATAAAATGTCATGTTTTCCCCTTGGATCAAAGACAAAGCTCTCACACGTTTTACATTCTCACATCTGCAGTAAGAAACACTAAGAAAGCGGAATATTGGCATCCTGCAATTCAGGTGCCAGACACTGGTTGGGACAACCAGCACAGTCTTGAGCTTCTTTTATACATGCACCTCTGAATTTCTCCACTTTGCCTCCAACAGTGTTTTCTTCACAGTATTTGCATAGTCCTTGTTTCCTTCTCTCCTCCATGTAGCTTCTTCTTTCCAGATTTTGTTAATATTTCCACAGTATATTTTTTATATATAGACATATATTCTCTAGACATATAAAAAGTAGTTTCATACTAAGAGCTCACAAACTACTCTGAAAATACTTTTAGGTGTTCTGATTTTTGGTAGTTATATGTGAAAATGTTTGTAGAATTGTAGAATTGGATCAATAAAGAAGCATAAAGCAAGAGGGTTTGGTCTGTTTTTAAAGCATTTTAATATCCATATATTTCACACTCTGCTTTTCTTCTTTTATTGTAGAGTTTTAATTCTTCATAACGTCCACCTGAAAGCCAGCTGGTAGTGGTTTCCAGTATGTAGCATGCATTATCCTGTGATATCATTATCACAGGAGGACTGTGATGGGGCCAGCTGCACTTGAAATACTTGAGTAAGTAACAGGTAGCTCTTGTCCAAGTCCATGACTTGGTTTTGTTACCAGAAAATTTTTTTTTAAACTAAATATGAAACAGGGAAATTGAGGGAAATCCCCTACCCCAGCTGCCTTAAAAATGAAACCTCTTTCTAAGTACTAGTGGGCAGCAGAGATCAGGATAACATCCACAGTCTTTATCAGGAAGGCAGTATTTGAAAAGAGTAAGAGGAAGTATTAAGCCAAATGGTATAAGAATTGCTGAAGGCTGTATGTGCCACTAAACTTGTTTTTCTGTCACCTGCCCTGATTCCATTAGCTGGTCTGACATACACCGCTGCAGTTTCCGTGTCTGGAGACTGAGACCCACCCCGCCGCTGGCCTCGGCAGGAGGTTTGTCAGGGGACGTTCGCTGGTGGTTGCGCCATCTGGTGCAGAAAAGGGTTTTTTCCATCTACAGCACACAAAAAAGGCTCTCGGATTTAATGCATAGAAGTTGCACAAACCCATTGATGCCACTGGAAAAGCAGGACACAAACTAAGCTCTGACTGCAGATGATGAAGCCATGCAACATACTATTCTGTGCTTTGTTTGGTTCCATTGAAGCTTTAATATCTCAGTTATATCTTGCCTCCAGAAGAAGGAAGTGCATGGACTTTTTGGTATTCCTTAATTCAGCTGGTTTTGAAATATCCATCCTAGCATCTTAGTTTAAATCACCTTTGTAGTTTTAAAATAATTTGGCAATTTGTTTGTTTGTGTACTTAGATATGCAGGCACTGGCCTTTGACTGCTGACCTCCCTTATTTATCTTAACATGTTGTTCAGGTATGAACCAAGGCCAGAGAGTAGAATATCTTGACAGGAATATACCATGTAGTGCTAGTCACAAGGTAAAAGTCCCAAACCCAGTGCTGTGGGACTGTAAGATACTGCTGCATCACGCCTTCGCTGTCAGAGGACAGGCTGCAGTTTCCTCATGTAAGCAAAACAAGCCTCACACAAACATACCCTGAAATGCACTGCAGTGAGACATTTGAGAGCACAGATCTGGTTTTCATGCCAAAATACAGTTTCAAAAAGATTCTCAAAAACACTTGTTTTCACCCATATCTACTGGAGAGAGTCTGGTAGGATACAGACCATCCTTTTTGGCAGATAATTGCTAATCCTGATCTTTAACTCATTCAATGCAGGGGATGCCACAATATATAATTTCCTCTTTCTTACTGGATAGGGTATAGGTAGAACTACAGAGAGTTGTTGACTTGGACCTGTCTTACCCTCTCCCTGATCCTTAGTCAGCCACAATACCTGCTCTGCTCAAAGAAATGTACCAGTTGTGGGGCTTAGTCAGCTGCACAGCCACACTAAATTGGTTGTGTTTAATGGCAAGATAATGAAGACTCAGCATGCACCCCATTGTAAAGCGGTTGGTGGCATGTTACTTCAGAGAGATCTGTTCACATCTATTTCTTCCATCCTCTTGCTGCCCCTTTTGTTATTTGTGCATCTCTGGTATAAAATAGATAAAGTGATCTGGCACACCTCCGAAATAATGCATCTTTTTTCTGTAGATCAGTTCCCTGAGGTAGTCCTGAGCAGCTGCATAGCAGCTGGCCCAGGACATCATTGGAATGGCAGCAGACAGGTGGGCAGGGAAAAGGTGGGATCTGCTTCAGACAGCTTAAGCAGCAGCATTACTGAGGAGGCTGCTTACACAAGCTTTTCTGATTTCAGAGCACACCACTGCGATAGAGGTGTTCCATTCTCCTTGTCTCCTCACTTACGGCTGCATGCTGATGGTGAGATCTTCTTTTAAAGATGTGTGGTGATGGATTGCCTCAGCCTCCTGTTACTGTTTGGTGATGCAGCTGAGCCCATCAAACACCTCACTGAAAGAATGTCCTGAGCCCATCTAATGCCCTGTTGAAACAATGGCCTTGCCAGGAGCTGTGCATTCCCAGCCAAGTATTTCTTTGAACTGGCTTTGGCTCCTTTGCCACAGACTTAGCTGATTCAACAGCAGGATATTAACTTGTATTTGCTGCTACTATGTCAGCTTGCTTTATCAAGAATACGTAAGACATCGTCAAGAAAGCAACATGAACGCACAGCTGGAAGCAGAGAATTGGAGATGGAAGTGGGGAAATATCTCCTTCTGAAGGCAAGGAGCCATTTAGTGGTCTTTTCCTTATCATCTAACCACACCTTGGATGTTATCTCTGGTATCAGTCACCTGGGCTGGTAAACCAGTTAGAACTGTGACCATATTCCCAGAAGTTTCCCTCAGGTGGTTACTTAGGGAGAAGCAAAGAATGCATGTTAGCACTGATAATTACTTCAGCGACCCCAAGCCAGCTTTTCCTGTGTTGCAAAGGAGGTGAAAGGTTTGCAAGATGAGTTGTGTTGATATTACCAAAGAAGACCCTGCTGATGGTAATTTGCAGGCCATTGTGTTTTATAACTCATTTGCTCTGTACTCCAGACTGAACGTGTTCGTTTCTGTAAAAGCCGATTTGAAAATACACATCTTGAAATCTGGAGAAAGCATGTCTCAGCTGTGTATTTTACATTCCACTTGTGCAGGTATCAAGCAGCTCTAAAATGTTGCTCCAGATCAACACATGGATCCCTTCTGCTGTTGTTGGGACTTTGTGAGCAAAAGTTATTGCCTTTGCAACACAACTTAAGTTGGAGGGATTGTTGGAAATGATAGAACATTTTTTATGTAACTTTGGTCAAGGGTTTGTTCGCCTTTGCCCAGGGGGAGGGCAATTGAAGTTTCTCTTTAAAAGACGGTTCATTGGGTGAAGTCTGGTAAGCTTAATATCTGCAGACTGGGAGTAGCCAGAAGATACACAGGAGATAAGCGAACATTAACGAACATTACACCGCCCCCCACCCCGGTGCTATCGGAGACCTCTAGTCAGGGAAAAGATCGACAAGAGAACCGAAGAATAAGGACTAAATTAGCATCGAAAGCGAACGCGTCAATAACCAATAGGAAGTCGAATACTAAGAATTGTCTAATGTAAGACCAGTGAACGTGAATTTCTTTGGGATTTGTCTGTATAAATACGTGAAAAGTCTGGTGAAGAACCATGTGTGAGGGAATGATTTTCACTGCACAACCCGGGCATATGTGGATGAAATAATTTCTATTGCACATCCTGGCCAAAATAAAGTACTGCCCTGATTCTCTAAAAATTCTCAACTGAAAAGATGTTGGAGAGTTTCTGTTTCCCCCCACCCCGCAGTCTCGGTGACAAGATCACTACCAGCATCTCAGTTCTCAGTCTGGCATGTTAAACTGATACTCAAAGGACTGTATCCAAGGGAGACCACGGCATGGGCACACATTCCTCTGCTGACACAAACAGGAAAAGGACAATCGCCTCTGGAAAAGCAGAAGCCTGAAGTAGTTGGGGAGCAGTACTATTACACACCATTGGCAACCTCTGCACGCGGACTGAGTCCTTTTGGTTCATGCAGCCATACAATTATTTTATGCAAGACCAAAATGATAACTGCACTAAGACTAACAAAACTGTATGATTTTATTTATGTTTTATATGTGTAAATCAGCTCTCCATTTTTACTAGATTTTGGTTCCAGTTTCCAGTGCAAGCAACCCCTCTTTTGAGCGCAGTGTCTCTGTGTTCTACTACAATCCAGCCCTGCCAAACCACTTTTGCAGCAAAGTCTTTACATAAAGCTTTTCTTCATCTCAATAATTTCTAGCACCCCAAATTTACATCTCACTAGATAATAAGGACATCACATCATAAAATAATTTCCTCAGACATCTTTGCATATGCTGATTTACATCCACTTTTAAAAGGAAACCCAAAGATGGGGGGGCCTTGCTTATCTTACTTTTACACTCGATGAAAACACTGTGAATACTTAACTTGAAGGCATTTAAATCCTGGCCTGCTTAGAGACAAGTAACTGATTAAAAAATTAACCAGCCTTTAAAAGTAATATTCCAGTGATTTGTGTGACACCCAGTGAATTACTATAGGCTATCAAATGAGTAAAGCTTCTTCACAGAAGCAGAAACAGCTGATACAGCACAGACTGGTTCAGCTAAATAAAGCACACTGAAAAATAGAACCAACATACAGTTTACACTCCACAGATCTTCCCTTTATACAGAAAACAAGGGGAATAGAGAGCTGCCAGTCTACAGGAGGCTGCAGAGGCAGGAAGCAAGCTACTGAGATTCAGGGCCAGTCTCCCAAAGAATTCAAGACCACTTATAGGCTCCTAAATATATTGAGTGCTTGAGAAGACCTTTGATGGGTCCTGTCTAAGAGGCTGGTAGCTGTACATGAAAGTGAGCGTTTTCACACCATTTCGTTTATGTGTGATGCTTTTTTCTTCAAAACCTTCTGAGTTTGAAGGGTGTGAGACATTATATCTGGACTATGGAAAGGGGCTCCTCCCGCCCTGACCCCATTTCCCTCGATCCTGTTTGTAGCCATGTGGTGTCACTCTTGTCCCTTGTCCCAGCATGGAAACTTGCCTGCCTGCACAGGAGGGCATCAGCTTGCTCTGTAGCCAGGCGTGGCTATTCTGCCTAGCAGAGGGCCATGTAAACTTCCCGGTTCAGGCAAATCAAGGGGCAGAAGCAAATGCCCGAGCCAGGTCCATGGGAAGAAACGGGACTTGTGCCTTTAAGCAGGAACATGACATTCCACTGACGCTGCCATCTCATATAATGTATGCTAAGAGCATGTCTTCAACTACATCTGCTAGTTTCTCAGCGTTTCTGAATTTAAATTTCTGTCTTCAACGTCCAAGATGAGGTTTGAATGACACCCAAGTACAGCTGGTTCTATTTCTAAAAAACCAACCTGGTGCAGGTGCTCAGCAATGCCAGCTCAGTGCCAGCCTCCCACATGTCCATTCACACTGCTTTCAGCTGGAACTCGTTGAGACTTTAGGTTTAAGGGAATACAATTAAAGTTTACAAGCCCATCCTGATAGAGAAAGCTATTCCCAAATGGAAATATGCTTTGTGGAAAAAGTTTTGCGTGGGCTTTGTTTGGGATACAAATCTACTACATCTCTATATTTATTTTTTTTTTTAAAACTTGTATGCCAGTCTTATGCAAACTGTGCCTGAAGAAAAGTTGAAGAAGTGGGTCTCTGATGAATGATACTAGCTAAAGAACATTGGTACATTGTTAATCCTCACCAGAACCACCTTAACATTCAGAAAAGCAAGATCATGTGTTTTCAGAAATGTATCATCATTTCCTGGAGGGCGTATGTCAGTTTCTTCTCTCAACTGGATTAACGAATAGGAAACCAATTTTTGACTAGCCACCACAAGAAATGCATTTAGCAAGTAAACCACTTTGGATCCCAGAAGACCCTAACATTGCTTTGGACTCTGTGGAGAGAACCATCTTTATCACAAGAGCTGATGCTGTATAATAGGAGCTAGAGAGGCTTTTCTCATTCAGCTCAAAGACAGAAACCCCATTAAGATCTTAATTGAGGTTTTTAATACACAATTTTGGTGTACTGTAAAACAAAACCCATTCAGTCACTCTAGTTAGAAAATAAAGTGCACAAATAGTTTGTTTTCCCCAGAGAGTAAAGTGGATTAAAAATATTAGGGGCAGAGCAGGAAACAGAACAAGGATTCAGTTTCTTGGTTGAGTGGCATACCTGATTTAGTTGGGGACAAAAAAAAGTCAAACTTATCAATTATGCTCCTTCCTTTCTGAAAATGCTAAGCCAATGCCATTTTCTATTAAGTTATATTGAAAAGGAAGAAGTTCACACTGACAATTTTGGCCCTGGTATTGAGCTGCCTAACTGTGGAGTTTTTTTTCTTTAATCACAACCATCTCTATTCTATGGTCCCAGTATCCATGACCATTCCATGTGCTTCAGAACACAGCTCCTTTAAACAAGTTTGCTTTGCAGTCTCCGCTTAAGAAAGTAAAAAAATGCAACACTGTTTTTGTTCCAAGGCCATTAAAAATTAGATTCTTATACCCTGCTTCAACCAGACATCTCCACCCTGCACTTCCTGGATGAGCTACAGCCATCTATGGTTCTAAAAATAATCCTGCTCTTTTCTGACACACTGCTTAGCCTGCATGTGTATCCTGCATGTGTGTCTTACCCACAAAGCCGTGCTGGACTTCTTGGAGCTCCTTGAATATAACCATGTGCCTTCATATGAATAGCTTGTATTCATGTTCCAGTGAAGCCACAAACTGATCAGAAAATATCTTTGAAAATATCAAGCAGCCTTTGGATTGTTCCCAGTACTTGCTTCTAAATACATAATTTATTTAATTACATTATGTTTAATCTGCCCATGTCTGTTCCTGCCTATCCATTATAAAGGCAGCACATTGTGCCTGTTAGATACTGAGTGAGTGCAGCTGGGAAGGTATGTGCAACTCCTGAGCTGACAAATTACCTCTTAATTCAGGTTAACCTGACTCCTCCTGTATGTTAAGCAAATAATTTTTTCCGGATTGGAAGGGAGACAAAGGCCCCTAGGTAAAAACCAGCAACAGTGGGTGAGGCCAATGTATTTATGTGAGCAGTGATACCATTTCTGTCTCAATCCCAGAATTCCATAAAATACATCATAATTATACAGAAAGACCAGACTGAAATAGGAAAGGGAGCTTTCTTATGCACCTATTAAAGGGAAATGACAAAGACTAAAATTAGAAAGCATTAGAAACTGCGCTGGAACTAAAACAATGAAAAGGGATCACATTTCCCCTTTCTTTAGTCGTTGCTGTACTGCAGATTGTAACTATGACCCTTAGGGCTGGGCTGGATTCCCTACTGCTGACTGGACACTACAGCTACACAAGGCAATGAAGTATGTTCTACTCCCCATCGTCACAGTACCATAGAATAGAATCTTTAGGTCCATTAGACTTTTCAAATCTTTTTACACACACAAGGAAGACAGGAGAATGATCCAAGTCAGTTGGATGAAAGCAGAAACAGCAACTTCAGCGAGACAAGCCCCATAGAGAGAGGTGATATGTTTTCGTTGGACCGGCTGATACATCTGAAAAAAGCAGAGCAGCTTTTGGGTATACAAACCCTCCATCACCAAGCCCAGCATCATTGGAGCAGGTGAGGAACAATAATACCTCCCTTCTCTCAAGGAAGGTTAATCACTGCTGTGGAACAAGTCTGGCAAAATTTTATACTGTCTGAATCCAGCTATCTTTTTTTACATGGCATTTCTATTTTCAATTTTATGTTATTAAAAACTACTTTATACTAAATTTGTCAACTACTACAGCACAGTAAGAATGCAAACAATTTAGCTCTTGCATTCATTGCAATACCTGCCTGGAGACAAACCCACACCTCTCCCTGCTGCTTAGCTCAGGCCTATTTGGAAAGATGTCTCTATGTCTTACAGTAGGATTTCTCATTACCCAAGATTATATCTGATTATATCTGCTCCTGCTGATATTTTTCTCCTTTGTGTTCTTAACCCTCTGCAGCTGACATCCCAATCATCTTGGCAACAACTGAGCTGTCAAATGGAAGGCTGAGACTGCGATCAGAGGGAGAGCACCTGCAGGAAGAGAGTGAATTTGTGTGAAGCAGAAAAGCTGGTGCTTCTTTGCATCTGCCCAATTGTAACAGTAGAAAAACAAAGAGCTGCATCTTCAAAATTAGAAAATTCTTTTGCAAAACAAAATGTAATCTTCACTATATATACAGTTGCCTTTCATTTATTAAAAATATAAATTTTTTCTCATTAAACAGGGAAGCTGGGTTTTGAAAGGTTGAAATAAAATTTTAACAGGAAAAACACCCCTAACACAAGTAGACACCTCCAAGTCTTTAATCCAAACTCTGTTTCTTTTAAAATCTAAGTAGGACATGAACTATGTAACTGGGAGCAAAACAGGCACCTTGAGAGAAAATTCTTAATATGAAAGGTGATATGAGGGACACTATGGCCTGCTCTCTGAATTCCCTTAACCTGCAAGTCTGTTGTTAAAAGCAGGAACATAAAAAGCAGGAAGTTAAAAAGCTCTCAGCAATCACTGAGGCTTTTTCCTTTCCCCAGTAGGTTGGTGAATTTCAAGCCAGATGTTTCTTAGTCACTGGCAAATACCTTAACAGTTTGCCAGTGTCCAGTATTGCTCAAGAGCAGGCCCCTCCTCAGCAGCCCAACTATATCAATATATACAGCCAGCTATGAAACAGACATGGGTTAGACATTAGCTGAACTCCAAAATGTTATAAAACACTTTTCTGAAACACATAATAAAAACATTATAAAAATGAGACTTTTGCCTTAATATTTAACCAGGATCGACTATAACTTATATTTTTTTAAAAGTTTAATAAACTACTATGGACAGCCTAAACGAAATTTTAATGTTGCTTTAGCCCTAGGCCATCGCTGGGCATTCATTTCATGAAATGAGACAGAGAGAGGATACAGTCCTGCTGAATTGCAGTTCTGTCCTGAATGTTGTAGACTTCCTGCAAGACAAACCTCCTTTTCATACATGTAACCACTCTCCTTCAACCTCAAGCCTGAGAGAGCAGCTGTTCACCCATCAACAGGAAAAGTCCTCTGGCATTCTGCCCCAGAGCCTGCAAGAACTTAGCAAGTTGTACAAAATCTGATGCAAAATCTGTCAAACAAGCACCGAATTACCAAAGTTAGAGTATATCTTTAATGGAGACATACTTCCCATTGTTTTGGGGAAAATGGGAAAACCTTGTGTATGTTGTTCAACAGTGTTTTTGGGGACAAGGCTAGATAACTTAGCACCAGTCACATTTTAATCAGAATCATCTGCTCTCATTTTAAAATGCTATTTCCATTTGAACTATATCAATGGTAGCTTTTCAAAGTAAAGAATGCTAATACAGCACCAAAACACTGCATGGCAAAAAAGGACCAAAGCCTATCCTGTTACCACAGTTTAGTCATACATAGAACATAAAGTAAAATGAAAAGCAGAAAGCAAACACCAGGGTGTGTATGGTATGGCTTCAATTGCAACATCACACATAGGCTGATGACTACACATTGCTGAAGATGGCAAGTCTCTGATTCCTCTTTCAGGAAAGCCGAAAGTGATTGAAATACACATAGTTAGCAGGAAAACACATTGAAGTGATGTTGTAAAAACTAGAACAAGCAAGTAAGTATCAGTAGTTTTTATAAGACTCCAGTTTTACTTCAGGATTTAAAGTTTCCCTCATTTGTGCCACGAGTCCGAAATGTTCAAACTCCATGCCATATGGACAGAAATCCATGTGGCACCATTTTGTCTTACACACACCTAGATCCTTTAAAGTGTATGCAATTTAAACAGAAGATGAAAAAAGACAAGAAAAACTCCTCTCTTCTGCAATAAGCAGGCATCAGACAAGTGATAAAAAATTTATTCCCACCCTACACATGGTATTCAAACAATACATACAAAGATCTGTTTAACCCACAATTACACAAGCCTCCTGGATTTAATATTTTGAACCATATGACAAAGTTCAAGATACTTTATTTATTAGATACAAGCCAATCTCAGAGGAGAGTTCTTGAATGCATGAAAAAAAATCACATCACTTAAGTGACTCCCACACACATACCTTCCAGCACCAGATTATATTTATAATGTACTTTTTTAATGATGCTGTTAACTTTCTCTTGCAGATCTGTTCCTCTCCTTAAGAAGTCTTTTGTATTTCCAGGCATGGTTGTTCAGTTCATTCTCACACTTTATATATATATATTTACATCCATCTTATCTCAAATATTTTTGTCATACAGGCATATAATTTAGTTGTTTTCTAGCTGTTTTTTTGCAGTCTACCTACATCTCAAAAGAACTTGTGCATAGCACAAATTAACACAAATGGCTTTCTCAGTGTACATACTGAAAGATATGCATCCAGAGCTTCTGAAGACATCTTTCAGTAGTCCAGGCTGTACTTTTAAACTATTTATACAGATCTATAAAAATGTATTAAAAAATTATTCTCGGATCAGTAAAATGTCCAAGAAACAGTTGGTAAAGATGTAAAATTATTCAGGTATTTGTAACTCTGAAATTATCTAGAGTGTTACAGCGTAAACTTAGGTTACACACAGGAATAACTTTTTCTTAAATCAAGAACTCTGTAACACAATAAATAATTTACAAGCTTGAGAAAAGTTTTAGTGTTTCCAACACAAAGACTTCTTACCTCTATTGCAAAAAGCTTAGAGGAACTAAATATTATTTCTGTCAGTGGCTGCAAAACTTAAATACTTGGTTTTGTTCACACAATTCCCCTCTTTAAATCTGATAGAGGTAGTTGAAGACAAAACAAACCCCAGCATGTAGATTAAGATACTGCAAATAAATTCTATCCCTGCAAATCTAGTGAACATATGTTCTCACCAGATTTATGGAAAGCAGTTATTTTTTCTTTCCTTTTTTTAAGTAGAACAGCACTGAACTTCTTCCATCCACATTGTCAAAATAAATGCCTGGTACTGTCAAAAAATAATTTTCAAAGACTTTTTGAATTAGAGCAGAAGAAGGTCCCACCTTGTACTCTTCAGTCATTCAGATACATTTCCCAGGACTGTCTGTTGAGGAAATGCTGCCTCACCCAGCACTGTGCAGACAGCCCCCTCTCCCCTAAAACAATGACAACAGACAAACCTGCAGATCCCACCCAAGGTAACTCTTGGGGAAAAGCATGGGAGGAAGGAAGGTGGTGCTGAAGGCAAGAGAGATAACTGGGCAATGTTCACACCCATTAAAGATGGTGACTTTTCCGAAGCCTTCTCCAAAATATTTTTTCAGCATGGGTGTCTGTGTGCAAGGGCTGCAAAACATTTGGTTACTACCACAAAACCAGAGATTTTATTAGGCTTACAAGTGTTTACAAGATCTTGTATAAAGTCTTGGTTTTGGCACAGAGAAAATTATAAAGCAGTAACAAAATTTTTCAAAACGTTAATTACTTCATTAATGTCCTGACAAAATAAAAAATTAAGATTAACTGTTTAGATCTGATTTCCTACTTTTCCACAGCCTGGCCTGTGGCTTCTAGTTTTCTGTTTTCCTCTTCACCTGTAATTTTATCTACTTTCTTCATCTAAAGATCTACTCCTGTGTTGAAGCCAAACATAGACAAGAAAGCATATACAAGAAATAGGAATGAGTCGGGCAGCCTTTTTTAAAAATGACTGGACAAAGTATGCTTCCCTCTTCATTGTTCATCAGACAAAAACGAGAAAGTATCTCTACAGACCAGAACATGTGCATAAAAGTGCCTCCAAGTTTCTTCACAACAGCAATACTGGCTTGATCACAGAGACAGAATTTTTTTCTTTCTCTCTCTCTGTATTATAACTGTAGCCATCATGATCTCATTTGGTATGCAAAAAAATATAATTATTTCATGACAATTTCCACAGCAATTGGAAGTGTGCCTTTTTCTCTTTTAAGTTACTGTTCTAATTTAATGAAAACGATAGGACAGACTGAGATGGCAAAACCCCAGCATTTTACATCCTTCAGTTTGTTTGGTTTAGTTACAGAATAACAATTCTGGCAGTTAAACTAAAACCATAGATCTAAATGGATGGGGCAATTTTGTGCATTCTAAAATCAATGCATATTTAAATACTTGTTTTCCCTCACAACAGTCTTCAGAAACTCTTGCTTTATGGACGCTGAACCAATTTACTCTTATTGTTTTCCTGCTCACTAAGCTTGAAGTGGGTGTAGGCTAAAATGCCAAACAATGTGCACAGAATCCCAAGGCCTTGGTTAACAGATAGCGGATCCTTAAATAAGAGGCACCCTCCCAGAAGGGTGATGCAGAACTTGAAATGTCCAAACATGTTATACCTAGACGTCTGTTAAGGATAATAGCCAATACCAGAATTATTTTTTGTAAAAAGAAACACTTGGAATTTTCGTTAGTCCCACCCAAAGCATGCAACGGTACACTGTGTTGACTCCAACTCATACGCTTTTCCCCAACTATGCAGCTGTATTAACCTCCACCTAAAGCCATTTACCCACTGTACACTGCAGTCTGATGGACATGCCAACACTTCCTCAAGGCAGCTAAAGCATGAGTTAATATTCCTTTCAGGTATGAAGGTCAGCGAGCGAACAGCCATTACAAATCCCAAACAAAGAAACAAAATACACTAAAGCACAAACAGGCTTTTCCACCTTCATAATTTAAGATAAACCAAGAAGGTTATCAAACAATTTTCCCACAGAAATCAGCCCAAATGAATCCCAACATAATTAATCTGGAAACTGGAGAAACTACTAATGTTACAAAGGATACGTGACAGGTGACGTATTTCCAATGATCCAGTAAATGGACAAGTTTACCATAAAGGCTATTATTCCAGACAGCAGTACCATTATCTGTGGATTAATGCACACAGTCAGCAATCTGACTCGCCTTTCGCTATTTGTAGATACATTCCAGGTTATTCATTTAGTTTCATTTACTTTCAAATGCAAAATATCAGGCAAGAAAAACATATGGAGAACAAAAATAGAAACAGCATCAAATCAGAAATGACACTAGTGATGTGTATAAGCAGCTCAGGGTATGATGTCCATAAACATACACTAACAGAACCACAGGCCTTTTCTCCTTTATTCTTGGCAAACATTTAAAAGTGATTTGGAAAATCTGGATACTCATTCACATAGAGGTTGTATTCTTTACCTTTGACATAAACTCTTACTTATGGTCACAACAAAAACTCTTTTAGCAAAATATCTGATTTTATTACTGTGAATACTTGCTATCCCGTTCATAAACTGCAGTGCTACAAGAAATGACCCATTGCTGGGGGGCACAATCAGCAGTAATAAGAATATGCCAATGGCTCTTTTCTGGACAGAAGGATACTGGGAGAAATTATAGTCTTCTTGGTGAAAAAAGTACTAATTCTAGAGAACAACCAATGCTGACATCCTTCCACAGAGGAGGAGTTGAGAGTCTCTTTCTCTGAGTGGACAGTAAGAGCTAGAACTAAAGCACTCAATACACTAGGGGAAGCTTCTGGATTTTGATTTTCCTGTTGTTCAGATGCCCTCTAAATAGAAACAAGAATAAGAAGATAAATCAATTGACAGACTTGCTCCTCTCAGAGGAAATGGGGCAGACTCAAAAAGAGGCTTTTTCTCCTGCACGTGCCCTTCTCATCTCACCACAGCCAACAGCTTACAAAAATCTGTTTCACAAATAAACAGATCTTATTATCCAATTTAACTACAACAGTGATAAGTATTTAAATAAAGTCAATAGAAGCAGAAAGCGTCTTACCACAGCAGAAAGCGTCCAGGGCCCAAATATTCCCCCTTCTCCAAAGACGGGCTCGAAGAAGGGTATGATGAACAACAACATAGCTGAGGACATAGGTGCCTGATAGTACAGCAACTGCATAGAGTTTACCTGCAACTCGTGCTGCTTAGCACCTACCCACTAAAATCAAAAGAGAAAGCTGTTAAACATGAGGAATTATACCCGCAAATTGAAAAACCTGAGCAAATGCACACTGACTGCTAACACAGAGGGAGTCTCCCGTGGACAATAGTAATTAGACTGTTGAGCCTCACCTTTGCCTCACTGGAGGCCCCACGTGTTTGTCTCTTTCAAGTAAAAAGCCATGAGAGGTGAAAATGCCTGGGCAGTAAAAAGAGTGCCTATACCCCTAGGCTATGAGAAGAGGGAAGTTAAGTATTGTACTCGAGGAAGAACAAAAATGTAGCAGAGCTGAGAAGAAAATACCAGCTCTCTTTTATTTCTCAACACGAATTCCAGATCCTGTCTGTCTTAGAGCTGAGTATCCTTGCCTTAGCAGGGATCAGATTCTGCTCCTTCCTTTTCACTTTCCTGTACATACAAGCTAGCAAAACCAATACACACTTTTCTTTTGCCAATTTATTCCAGATTTAATGGATTTCATTTCCGTATTGATTATAATTGACTCTAACTTAAATTTTCAAGGTAGCATTCTTCCAGAAATATTACTTATCTATGGCTATGAAGATAGATGTTACAGCCAAGAAGACATGTCTTTATGTCATGCTGAAGAATGACGTTTAATATCACAGAAATCACATTACTGGTAACGTGGATTCCAGCATATAAACCTGCTAAGGTTTCTTTACCTTTATAATTTTGCTCAAGTACCACTATTTCTCCAATACACACATCATCACTTAATGTTATTATGCAGCACCTATTTCTTCCTCCTGCCCCAAAACAGCACAAGAGACCATTATTTATCATCTTACACACTATGAGTCAAAGAGCCTCAATTTTTTGGAGGCACAGTACTCCTCGTACAAAGAAATGCACGTTTAAATCTATCACATCAACATGACAGAGGTTTCTAATTTAGGAGGCTCTTACCGTCATGGTCAATAACGAATTGGGTGAGCTGTTAGTTCAATGTTACAGCAGAAAGGGCTGAGGCAGTCCTTGGACATATCTTTTTTTTTCAATCACAATCATCCAGAAAGGCAGTTTTGTGCCCTCTTCAAAACCACCTTAGAACGTGTATGGTTGAAATTGAAGGATGCTGATAAAGCGTAAATAGCTCCAGGATAAACCATGTTATTGCAGGACTGGAAAAAATCCTTTCTAGGGAAAAAGCTCAAATGAAAGGCATTTGCTTCAGCAAGGAGAACATCCGCTCCCTCTAGAAAAAAAGGATTTTCACCGCTAAAGCAATCTTCGCCCCTTGAAAAGAACGCTCACGTTAAAGAAGACACCCCAATTTCTAGGAGCCAGGACGATCAGCTGCTTCATTTATGAGAGGTTATGGTGGATTATCATAACTTGGTGGGGTTTTTAAAAGCAGATAACGGAGCACGGAAGGTTTCCCGAAAGGCTGGGTGCTACTTAAAGGCGATCAAAGCAAGGGGAGCACCCTGAAGCCCAACCAGCCCAACGCTCCCCCCGCGCCGTTACCCACCACTTGGTACAGGGAGGTCACCAGGACCCCCAGGGTGGCGAAGGCAATCCCCAGGACGCTGAACTTCACGTCGTAGTACGAGTTGAGGAAAACACCCAGCGTGATGGGGATCTGTGGAGGTGGACACGGGGTTTTAGGCACGGTCGCTGCCCTCAGCGCCGCCCCTCCCCGCTCCCCTCAGCCCCGCCGCCTCCTCACCAGGGTCAGCTTGATCCGCAGAGGGAAGGTCTTGCCGTAAGCCACGCTCTGGATGACCACGATGACCGGCGTGGTCATGGCCTTGGCCAGCTGGTAGGTACCGATGGTGTTGCTCTGCAGGGAGAGGTTGGTGAACACGACGAAGCCGCAGAAGCTGAGGGCCAGCGGCAGCACCTGCGCGGGCTGGAGGCTCTTCGGGGAGAAGGCGCCGAGCGCCTGGCACAGGTAGAGGCCGAGCCAGGTGATGGCGAAGTGCACCAGGGTGAGGCTGAGGTTGGGGAAGCCCAGCCGCACGTACAGCCACTTGTTCAGGAAGACGATGCAGATGGAGGCGGCCAGATTGACCAGCAGCCCCGCGGCCAGCCGGCCCTGCGCCGGCAGCCAGCCCATGGCCGAGGCAGCCCGGCGGCCGCCCGCGCACCGGCCGGGCCCGCCGCCGCCTCCCGCCCCGCCCCGCCGGGACACGTGGGCTCGCGCCTTCCGGTGGCCCCGCCCGCCCCGGCCCGAGCCCGCCCCGCGCGGCAGCGACAGGCGGGGCGGCTGGACTGCGTGTGCGTGTGTGTCTGTGTCTGTATGACTGTGTGTGTGTCTGTATGACTGTGTGTGTGTCTGTATGACTGTGTGTGTGTCTGTATGACTGTGACTGTGCGTGTCTGTGTGTGTCTATGTCTGTGACTGTGTGCGTGTGTCTGTATGACTGTGACTGTGCGTGTCTGTGCGTGACTGTGTGTGTCTGTGCGTGTCTGCCCCCACCTGCTGCCCAGCAGCCCCCGACGGGTAGCAACGCACCTCGGGTTCAAGGCACAAGGACCTCTCCACGACTGAACTGGGCGTTTCCGTAGACACGAACACGAAATTGCATGTACAGAGATGTACAGCACGAAGTACGTTCTTTGTCAGGTGTCAAAAGACACGGACTTCAGTGACGGAGCCAAAGTCCTTGCCTAACTGCACTACTGCCCTCTGCACTCCGTCTCGTTAAGGGAAAAGCAGCTGAACGTGTGTTTACACATGTAAACGGGGGCAGAACACATGTAAAAACATGTAAAAACACATGTAAACGGGGGCAGAACAAACTTTCAAAACAAACCACAAAATCTCAAACATGGGAGTTCCAACGTGTGATCATCTTTCATATGGTTCAGGATTTCACCAGCATTTTATCAACTCCTTAATCTACAGGAGAACAGCACAACCCATAACTCAAGGCTGCCTTCTCTTCTGAAGGGCTGGAAGTAACCCCTCACTTTTGCTTTTTGGTTTTCCTTTCCTCCACCCTCTCTTGCTTTCTTCTCTTCTACTTTCTCCATACACTTTCCTGCAGGCTCACTTTGCTCTCCACCCTATCCATGCACATTTTACTGCCAAGTAATGTTTCCAGTCTATGGGCAGCTCTTTTTGGCATGTAGCAAACAGATTAAGGAGATTCATACAATCACCGAATTTATATAACGACATTTGAGATTAGAATGAACAAACATTTTCTCTTTTTCAAGCACTTTTATTAGGAAAACAAAAATATGAAAAAGGTTGTATAACAAATAACATCTCTGAAGTTGGTCATACTTTTTCAAGTTTAAATTGAAATCTGAAGGTTAGGGGTTTTTACCCCACAAACCCAGAACACTTTGTCCAAGTAATGATTTCGCTGGGGTTTTTTGTTTGTTTTGTTTTGTTTTGTTAATAACCAGAATGTCCATGTTCAGAAGTTTTTGCAAGTATCTACATGAAAACTTATGACTGAATTTCATATCCCAAAGGATCAAGATCCTGGTCCAGAAGTATCAGAGAAGATTCCCTCAGCTTCTGTAGAAGCTTTCGGAGTTCTTCTTTTGAAAATACCTAAGAATAAATAATAAAAAACCAAACATAGTTAACTTATATTTATTTGCAATTAATAGCACTGATATAAAAGTGGTGGTTAATTAAGTTACTATTTTTTATTTAATTATTTATTTTTATTTAAGATATTGTGATCATCAAATATTTCAGAAGGACATCTAGTAAGGCACAGGAAGTTAGTAACAGCATTCAAAACCTGAAGGTAGGCTCAGGATAGATCTGTCTCATATTGGGGTTGTTTTTCGAGGCAAAGAAGGTTAGGGATAAACCAAACACTCTAAAACAAAACCTACTTATACAATGCTCTGAAATGTCATGGAAATAGAGAAATCAATAACAATTCTACAGCTAAACTTAGAATCATAGAATCATTTAGGCTGGTGAAGACCTTTAAGATCATAAAGTTAAAATTCAATAGCCCCCATCCAAAAATTAATAACTGCAGTACTCAGAAGAAGTGCTCTGTATCGAAACACTGGTCATCATCTTCAGTGTTTCAAAGTTACCTCTCTGATTCCTTAAGTCATAATGCAAGGAAACCTTTTAGTACTGCAGTGGATGGGAAGCGATAAAGAAACTTATAATGCTAAGGAACATATGGTGTCTTTCTCTCTATATAGAAGCTTTTTCCACAGCCAACCCACAGAGCTTTTAAATGTAAGCTAGGCTGCCTGCAGCCCTTCCAAACTCACCGTGTACAGCTTGTGGCGGTCGGAGGCGACCATGTCGGCGAGGCGCAGGCACTCCTGGTGCTGCCCCGTGCTGTGGAGCACTGTGTGCAGCAAAAAGCACATCATCGGCAGACACAGCTTCCGCAGCAAGATCATCTGGTGTGCTCGCTCAGGGTCGTCCTCAGCGTCCTTACCAGAGCAAAATAACATATTAGTATTATGAAAATCTACCTCTGACAGGCAACTCTGCATAACCACGCAATTAGCAGTGTCAGAGCCTGAAAACTGGCCTAAGCAGCCTGGAGTGGACTGTCAGATATGATCTGTAGGGTAACTAAGGGGAGCAAGCTCAGAGCCCATTAAACAGGAACACGTCAAACTCCACGTGACAAAGGTATAGTGGGGTACAATTTGTGCTTTGTGGTCTGTGTCACAATATAAAAATTCATTTTACCTCTCTAACATCAACCATCCATCCTCCATCAACAAACAGCAACACATTGTACATTTTCTCCTTAACGTCAGCTGTAAGAGCATCCAAGAGGCCTTTCCAAATGCCATAATCCATCTGGCAAAGAAACAAAAAATAACCTACTGCAGAACAGGATGATTTCCAAGGCTATTTTAAAACAGACTGCAACAGGCAGTGCAGCTCCAATTCAAATTAGAATCTTCAGCCAGTGGCTAAAACTTAAAAGCCTGCTGCTAACAGCTATTTTCATCCTTGCTTAATTCCCTGTCCAGAGAGTCAGACAGGTTGCTCGGAAGCAAAGCCACTAGAGGAAGATAATTTTAAACAACTTATTCTGCCATGCTTATAAAACAAATGTTTGTATTAATTGAATACAGTATATTCATACTGGCCATACATGCAAAAAGAACTTCTGTCAAAACAAAAATGCAACATCTTTTAGAAAACAAAAGGTGATAAATAGAAGAATAAAGAGTTAATAGCAAAATCAAGTGCTCAGATTTATTGATACTGACAATCAACACATTATAATTGATATTTACTTTTACATTACAATATTTTATGTAAAGCCGAGTAATTAAAAAAAACAAATTATTGTGCATTTGCATTATTATTCTACAGTCTCATACTCTCTCAACATAAAAATAATTTATAATAGAGTCCTTAAGCAATATGAAATAGCAGTCTTCTACTCTGTTCCATTAAACTAAGACTGCTTCCAAAGCAAGAACATAAAAGTTTACAGTAAATAAGCTGGGCGTCTACCTACCTCATATTTCTTTTCTTTATGTTCATGGGCCACTTTTTCAGTGAAACTTGCTTGTGGTAACAAAGAAGGCTTCTGTGGAGCTGAGTTCATGTGTTTAAACCATTCATTAAAGGTTTCGTGGGCTTCCTGGATTGCATTGGAAACAGTGTTTGGATATTTTGGACTCATAATTATAACTAGAATGTCATTACATGCACAGTTTTAAATGCATCAAAGAATCAGACGTTATATCAAATGGACAAAGCTAAAGTTTCATCATGAAGGGAAGGTCACCATTCTTTCTAATAAATAACTTGGAATATTGCATATTTGAAACTCACCAAATATGCACGAATACATAAATGTTCCCGAATAGCATTGTCATCTTCAGCTGGAAGTGGAGTATCCATTCCCTGTTCTTCCCACTGGTTATATATTTCTGCTATAGAGTCTTGGGGAATCTTCACAAACACATCTTTTGCAGCTTCATGTTTCTTGGATGCTATGAGAATGTGAACTGGGTGTCAGAGCTTTGCAATTTCCATACCCTATCTTCTTAAGCTCACAGACCCATGCTTTTTAATAGACTAGATTCAAAGTTATATCAAATGTAGTGCCAAGAGCCAATGGGAACAAAACCAACATTTAAAAATAAATCTACAATATTTGTGAAGCTTAGTACCCAAGAACTTCCTCATGATTGCATTGCTTTGCTTAAGTGCTTCTGCCCTCTGTGCAGGATCAAATACGAGCCAGTCAATTACATCTATTTTCAGCTGATCCGCCTGTAAAAACCAACACAGAAATTCACCACCATTTCAAGTACACAACTGATGTAACACACATACTAAATCTTGTCAGGGAAATACACAAGTTTTGAAAGCATTACAACATAGTAATAAAGATCACTTTATTCAAAAGCTTAAAAAACAATCTCTGTCATCTGGAAAAATAAAAAAATTGATTTCTAAGCATTCCCAAGTTATTCAGAGCATCAGCTCTCAATTTTTTTTATGGATTATGATGAATTTTCCTCAAATTTTAATATGAATACACTGTACAAACATGTTTTATGGACCTCTTGCTATAATCTTAAGGGGTGCCATCAGTCTGCAGCCACAGTTTTCCAAATCTTGTGTTAGATAAACTGTGTTTTTGTCTTAGAGAGCTTAAACTTTGTACTGAAAAGCAAAAACATTACCACAAATTTGCAAATGATCAGTTGCTTTCTAAACAGTACTTTGAATAGAGAATTAAATTGCTGTCCCTAAAGCACTGAGTTGGCTCCAACCAATGCTCAATAGCAGTGACGAGGAAACCGTCAGCAAAAGCAATGTCTGCTGTGGCTGGAAGTGCCACCTGAGCATTTTAAAAGGTGTATCTAAGATTCGAAGTATTAATCCTCATAAACTGTAGAGGCTACAACATCCTACTTCCAGCTACAACACAGGGTGCTGCAGTCATTTCTTGGGCCTTATCTTCACTTAATGTTTGTGTACAGGCATGTCTGCTGAGCAACACAAACCCGAAGAGCAAGGAGGAGTAAAAACAGGGTTACAGATTTGTGCAATATCCTCACTTGGTCACATGGAAAGTACATTTCCCTCACAGGGCTTTTCAGGGATATTTTCACCATTCTTGAAAGAAAAATATGGCTCATACATGGTCAAAGACTCTGTAGTTGATTGGAAACTGGAGTATCTGCTCTGCAAAGCACTCACCTCTGTTGTGCCTGTGTCGAGCACATGGTCATGGTGACTGAATTCCCCAGCATCCTTCTTGCGGATGTTTTCAACAACTGTTTTTGTTATGGTTGCAACGTCCAGACCTGAGTTAAAAGAGAACTCTGTAAGAACTATCATGAATTCAAACTTTACACAAAATTAATTTCAGACTCCAGTTGATCTTATTCTGTACTACTGGTAATTCTTATCAGTCTGTTCACACACACATTGTCAGAACAAATTATAAGCTTTTGAGCTATGTAATTTATTGCAGGTATTTTACAAGAATGATATGTGATATAACATAGAACATCAAATATGAGAAAAAGAATAAGACAACTAACAAGTTTTTCAGTTTGTGATGAAGACCAGCATATAGATATGTCTGCTAAGATCACTGATTCCTGCAATTCTGACAGCAAGACTATGATTTGACAGGAATGTACCAGGAAAAGCTCAGAATAGTTATTTTACAGATGCTTTAGCAGGGTGTTTTATTTTTGAAACCTTAGCCCAGTTTAAAAGAAAATGATTGAAAAATGACTGAAGAGAAGTTAAGACACTGAAATCTGCAGTAAATCTATTTCCTGGTGAATTCTGAGTGGCATGGAGGCATTGTGAAGCCATGGACAGTGTGCTGCTTCTTTGTAATCCCTTCTAGTTTGATGTATAGGACTGGAAGGAAGCTTACAATTAATGCAAGCAACCCACTACAGCTAAGAAAAAGCACTATAAATAGGACCAAAAAAAATATTAATAACTTTCCTAAATCTACAACAGGTGTGTATTTTTATAATTAGTCCTCTGAAATAATATCATCGTGTCAAGCTTCAGAACGTATATTTGAGACAGGCAGCCAGCATTTACTTCCTGGTGTGGTTGGGCATAATCCAGAAGCAGTGATATTTAGTTTAATCGATTCCAGGTTAATGAAAACACACCTATATACCTACTTGAAGAAGTAATCAGCAAATTAATTTTATTTAACTGAAAAACAGAGAGACACAGGAAGGAAAGAATATCATATTCACAGCTAGGTTTTGGAGCAAAAACTACTGAAAGACAAAATAACCCAAGACATA
The DNA here is from genome assembly GCF_008360975.1 of Lichenostomus cassidix. Classification (NCBI taxonomy): domain Eukaryota; kingdom Metazoa; phylum Chordata; class Aves; order Passeriformes; family Meliphagidae; genus Lichenostomus; species Lichenostomus cassidix. The sequence goes on along the minus strand of NC_139480.1, from coordinate 33,762,574 downwards.
ACATGATAATTGGACTATCAGGGTCTCTCACCTGCTTCTTTTGCTAATTCAAGGCAGTGGTGGCGTTGATCGCTCTCAGTAACATCTTCAAGAAATAAAGCATACTGGGCAACAGCGAGCTCTGGGGGCAGGTGGCTGACATAAAATGCTATTAAATCTGTCTGCTTCTCGGACATCAACCGCTATACAGTAGGACACAAATATACAGAAGGAGAAGCAAGTATATAAGCAGCAAATATATAGAAGGTATCCACTAATATATAAATATATATAATAGATATGCATACTATATTCCTTAGTGAAAACACGTAACTGTGTTTACACTTCAGTAAAAACATGTAGTAGCTAAACCCAAAAATGTGTAACAAATTTCTGATTAATAGATTCTGATATGGGAAGATTCCACTCAGCATCTAAACAAGGATCAATAAAACTGTCTCTTATTTAAGCACTGCTGACAGAAACTTTGCGTATTAGGCAAGCTTCCATGTATCTCTTGAGAAGAGCATTAGCTGCATCATAGCTCTTTTTTTATCCTGTAACCTTAAGTCTCCTTTTCTTCCTCCTTTACATCTAAATTACATTAGAGAAAACAAACTATATTTCTGAAAGCTTACCTGAATGTAGGTCTTTAGGACTTCAACAGAAACTTCCTCCTTATTGCAAACAAATATAAATTCAATTTTAAATCAGATAATGTGGAAAATAGAAGATACTTTACAGGCTATCATTATAAAAACAAAAACACAAGGTTATTTGCTTATTCCTGCTTCAGTAATCTACACAAACAGGCTCAACTGGAAGAACTGTTTCCCTTGGAGTGTGATTTAAAAAGCATGTTTTCTGATTTAGTGTTCCAAGGATTTTCTTCTTCAGCAACCAGATAATGAAGTCTTAGCTCTAACCAGAATGTTACTTTTTGCATGTTTTTCGGGTATTTTCATTTTAGCTTTTTTTTTTTTTTAATTAATAAACAAAATGTCAGGCAAACAGATTACTATTGCAGTGTATTACATGCCCTGTTTTATTGAGGAAAATTATAATGTAACAGGGCATAAATAACATCTGGCTCATCCGTAATAGCCTACACTAAACAACCAGTATAATCTGAGCACCTGAAACTGCTTTAGCCAAGACTCCAGTATTTGTTGCTGTCAAGAATTACTATTTTAGTTTTATATGTGTAAACTGAAGACTTTCATCTAAGCATATACCTATATGAATTCTATGCAATCAACAAATAATAAACATCATAGATGCTTGCACATCTGCCTCTCCCCCCTGAAGCTGATCAAGTAATACATCAGTAAATTCACCTACTCCAAAACCGTAAAGGCAGAATCCATAGCTACAAGTCCCACAATGGAATTCATGTAGGAAATTGCACCTTTTTTGTCCCCTCTGTCAAACATATGACAATGGCTAGTTCTACTACACTTCAGCTTAAAGACCTACTCTTATCAAATTTTGAGTCTGGCTAAAAAATTAGTAAGTATACATACATACACACACATGTTCCTCTTATTTAGCTAAGTGTTAACTGACTTCAAAACAAATTTCCACAAGAGAATGAAGCAATGATTCGTATTGTTTATTCAATGTATGAATGAACAATAACTAAGAGCTGTATTTAAATCATCTAATGAAAACATATACTTGTCTTTTGCCAAAGGAGGTTACATTTGGAAACTTATTTGATATGTAACGGCCTCTAAATTTTAAAACAGTAGAAAAGAAGAGCTCCAAATTACTTGTGATATTGTCAGAAATGAGTAATTACAGCTATGTGACCCATCTCTGCATTTAGCATAAATAGGCCAGGTAGGCAGTAGGCTATACTTAGCTTATACTTGGAGATAATGAGAAAGTTTCAGCTGGTACTAATTGCTTCAAGCAAAAGCATTAATGAGCTTACAGCAGCAATAGGTACAGTTCCAACAAGTGAACAACTGTCTATAAGAACAGCATGTACTCAAAACATCTTGGCTGTTATGAATAAGCCTAACACTGACGTTTGAGTCAGGACCTTCTCAACAAAGGGCTTCTGAGTAGAATCCACCATCCCCAAAAAAAAATTTTTAAGCTCAGCTGGAAGGAAGGAGGATGCTCTTTTCTGCTTTAGGCTCCAAGATCAACAAATACACTGTTTAAGCACGCAGCTCATCATCAGCCTGGGAGCAATTTACCATCACTCTATGTTGTCTATGTACTTGCACACAAGCATTTCTACTTCAAAGACTAGCTCCTGCTATGAAAATAAATCAAGCACAAGTGAACTGACCTTAGTCTGCATGCCCAAAGTGCGGAAAAACAGAATAAGATGTGTCATGAAACGAAGGAGGTGTCCTGGGAGCACACTTCTGTCTTTGGAAAGCCACCTGCTGACTTCTTCCATCAAACCTATAACCACCAAGGAAATGTCTGCATTAACCATAGCATGGGGAAAAAGAAAACCACCTAAGAAGTGTTTCAAATTATGCATTTATTTAACAAATGCAATTTAGCCTCAAAAGTCCAAGAAAAGAGAAGAACAGCAACAATTGTGGAAAGACATAGCTGTTTGGCTTAAAAATCTACTGTATGTATTCTATCATTTCTCAGAAGAAGTTAAAGCTATAGTCTGGCGTGGATCCAGCCACATTTACATGATTTCATTACTTCTTTGAAAACTGCTTTGTAGGTCAAACTGTCCCTACAGTTCTTGATTAGAGCTCAGCTTTAATGCAGAGTTTGCCTACTGTGTGCTTCTAAAAATGCATTCATATAGAATGGGCCTCTCTCGAAAGGTCACTCAAAATAATGTAGTCAGTTGACAATAAAAAAATCACTTAAGAGAAATGCTCACCATCCACATCTCCCAGTATAATGAATTTCTGAATCACATGATAGTGTTCTTGATTCTCCTCTATAACCCTCTGGAGACAAAACAAGAAAGTTCAAACTTTGAATAAATCTTATAGCATAACGTATGAAGAAAACAAACTTATAAATAAAACAAAGGTTCCTCAGGGAAAAAGCTATCATATTTCAGAGGGTATTCTCCATAAAGAGCAAGAGAAAAGGGAATTGCTATCTCCATGTCAAATTACAAGAATACTGACAAACTGAAAGAAAGAACTGGAATATAGATTTGTGTAGTTAATACTTTCATGGAAGACATCCAAGACTAAGGTCTTTTCACACTGAAGAGGAGAATAAACAATGTTGTTACAGGTAAGATTTACAAAGTCACAGAAAAAACAACAAAGTGTATAAATCTGTAAAGAAAAGGCCTGTGAAAGTTACTTCGGGAAGAAATTACATCCTCTCCCCAGAGGAACGAATACATTGATGCATGAAATGCAACCCAAACACACCGGCAAATTTGCTTTATGGTGAGGACTGCACTACGTTGCAATGGCAAATGCAGCTGGGTGTATCTGTGGCTGACTGCGTGTCTTAGCAGTATGATAAATGCTACATGTCCGTTCCATCAAATAAAAGTAAGTGTAGTTTCAATTTAATCACTGCAAAATTAACCTGTAAATTATATATCCCCATTGTACATGAACTGAGTATTTTGGGTGCTAAAAGTAACAAAGAATCACAGTCAAAGCAAATATGCTTTTAAATTTTTAAAGACCTGCTCTGAAATATGCACACAAACTTCCTAAGAAGATAATGGAATGTAATCAAAGTTGAACATTTTATCGAACTGTTATATAGTTGATGTACTTTGTCTGCTTTGTATGCCTGACAGCATTTGACAGTCATCCGTTTCTTTAGCACACCCAGCTAGTTTGGCAGATACAGGGCAGCACAAAACCTGTATCACTTTCACTGTTAAGATGTAGCAGTCTGTAGAAAAATCTATTTCAATTGAGAATTCATGCACTACAGAGGTAGAAAATACAAAGCAGAGCAGTCATTGTATGTATTTGAGCATTCCATTAAACAGGGCAGTAAAAAGTAGAACCCAGTGAATAATTAAAAATGGTAAGCGGTGAGGAGAAACACTGCACTTATTACATACCTTTTTGTCTGTTGCCTGAAGTTCTTCAAAAACCTTTTCTGAAGTCCAGCTTCAAAGCAGGAGAGAAAAGACAAAAAATGTTACCTTGAATATTCCAGACAGATCAAACAGGATGCTTTGTTGAGTGCAGGAGCATAATTTTACTTTAAACTTACTTTGTTTCTAAATAATCTCTTGGGAGCTCTTCCATCTCCTCTGCAGTTACTACTGAGGTTCTTATTTCCTGTTCAACTAGTGTGTCCACCATCACCCTGAAATATGCCCAAACAGTATCTTCCCAGGTATCGCAAACTGGAAGAAGCTGCATAATAAAAAAACAGCAAAAATTATCAAGAGATGGTGAAATATCAGAACCCAAACAGAACAATTATAATTTAGGAGCAGATTTTCAGCCACCAAAGCAGAGTGGTTACGACCTTAAACAGCAGGCTTTCCTTGACTGAAAAGTCTATCACATATTTAATTAAGACATGTCAGTACTACAAAGAGCATGTCTACTAAAGCAGCACTGTTTGTTATTGTTCTGTTTACTAGATCTTTAAAAGTACAATAACCAGTAACTGCAATATTTCTGATGACACCATTGTCACATATGAGAAGGGAAATGCACAACTACCAAGCACTGCTTAACTAGGGGGCTTGACATACCTGTTTGAGGTTTCCACTCAGGGCTGCATAGATTGCTCGTTCGTATCTATTAAACTGCTCCTAAAATAAACAGTAAAAACATCCAAACTTTTAATTGCAAAGCACTTAAGTTTTCTAGTCACTTTACATTTTATTACAGATTAATCCATTGCAAAATGTTCCATCTAACACATTCCAAGAAAAGCTGAAAAATCACAGGATACATGAGGAACCAAAATAAGAATAGCAAGTGACTTTCCCTTCACTACCATCCCCATGTAACTTATCTGAAAAATTTACATTGACCTGGAAAGAAAGCAACGTTTTCTCTTTCCCATTCAATTAAGTCAAGATGAAAGTCAGTGTCAGTGGTTTTACTTTCAACCAGGAAAAAAAAGGCAGGCATTTCCTAAAGAAGTTGTGTTGATTATGCAGATTTCTCACAATACCTAAATACGGTATTTCAGAAGTCCTCTTCGAAGCATTAACTGCAAATCCTCTAAGCAGCAAACACAGAGGGGGTATGTTTACTTAAAACCTCATTTCCGAGTTCAGAGAAGTTAAAATTTATGTACTAATAAAAAGTAAACCAGCATTATCTTACCTCTTCAGCCATGCGCCAACAACTTATTTTCCAAATGCACCTGTATGGATTGCCTTCAACAGGCTCCAGCTCTTTTCCTACATGCAAAGAAGAATTTAAAAAAACAGAGCCGGAAAAGGAAAAAGAGAAAAAGTGTTATTAACAAAAGAGAATCCAGTAATAGGTAAAATGTATTTTCTTTTCAAAACCCAATTTCAGTCCCTTTGGGACTCTTCCAAAAGCACTTTGATGCTTCTGACTGGACTGCAAGGTGGCTTTTCTGGGTAGTTTGGTAAATTTGCATCTATAAGTTACAGTAATTTAAAAACTTGGCTGCTTACCTTGCTTTTTAAAAAAATAATGCTTTTGACTGTAACATATCTACAGTGTCTACATTTGGAGAAAAACAAAGTTAACGGGAAAAAAAGAATTTTTATATTTTGATCAAAACTTCTTAAAAATGTCACTGCTTCAGTGGTGCTATTTTGCATGCATCTGCATAGGCATTCAAACCCACATAACAACAGGTTAGGTAGGTAGACTGAAAAAAAAAGTTATGACAGTGGTGTGGCAGGAAGATAAAAGTGACAGACTATCAGGATTTGAACAGCAGGAAAGCATGAAGCCTTCCACAGCCAGCTATAAACAACACTTAGATTCATTCTTAATTTCCTTGCTAAATCCTGCCATGTACTGAGCACAGAGAGAAGCAAGGTACAGTGTTATAAATGGGGAATCGTGTGACAGGAACCAAGGAGAAAGGCAGTTTAACAATTTTCAAATATTTTTAAAGCATCTCTTTTTCCTGCATTTACATTTGCTGAACTCTAGTCCTACTATACCTTTCTGAAGCTAGATATATAGTCCAATTTGATTCTCTAAGCAACAAAACGTGCTAGGTGGCGTAAGTCAGATGTTAAGAAAATACAGACTCAAGTATGATATGAAGATGGAGAAGACCTGTACAGAACTCTGGGACATCTATTTCTTAGTGATTATGCCTGACTTTAAAAAACAAAGTAGCTTTAGCATGTTTAGATGGATTCAATGAACTCATACCTTCAACTAAAATAATTTCATATTCATTTTTAAATGTTCAACAGACATGGTAAAATATTTTGGGTACCAAAAAAGGCTCATAAGGTGAAAAGAAACAGCTAATTCTCTTTGCAACAAACAGATACTACGAGATCTTGGTATTTTAATATCTGTCTCAAATGCACTTTGGAGCAAATACCTCCATTTATGTTAGGATCATGATACAATTTCCAGCCTTCCAAAGTTGCAGCTCTCCAGGCCTGACCACATCGTTTGCATAAGCGTTGAGCCTGAAAAATAATGCATTTTCTCAGCAACACACTTCAAGGTAGGAAAACTTCCAACTTCTTCTTTAAAAATGTGAGTATTATTTAAATAGTTAATTTGTGTAGAGATTCTGCTATGTGAAAAAGAACCACAGAGGATCATACACTCAAAACAACTGAAAGATTTCAAAGTAAATGTCACCAATTTTTTTCACTGAAATTTTTAGTTTTTCAGTCAGTATTTACAGCAATGTGAGAAATGTGCTACATCCTCATCTTTGATAGCTTATACAAGTGTTTTGCATCATTCTGGTAAGTTTAATGTAAAGCACAGTCCTTTTGCTTAGATGTTTAATCCATGTCTTCATGCCTCTGCTTTCCCAGTTCACTTAGCCTTCCCAGCCTCAAATGAAGCTGCAAACTTGTATTCATCTTGTCCATATTCATATGCTCATGTTCCCATACCATCAGAAAATGAATAGATGTGCACCATATTGGAACAGAATATGAGCAAGTAACCATATTCCTCAGTTAAGGTCTTTGGCATGAGAATCTCAGCTCCCCTTTCCTCCCCATTACTCAAACGTCATTACATATGCATGTCTGATAATCCACTGATGATTAGAGATGCAGTTAGGAAGTTCTTTAAAGCATTCTGTGTGTTTGTCTGGCAGTATTTAGTATCAAGCCCCAACAGTAAAAAAATACTGTCAAACAACCAAAAATGCCAAAACTACATTTTTTCCATAACATCAATTCTACACCCAAAATTACTTAACTAAAATTAAGATTTCATTAAAATGCTAATTTAGCAGTCAATATTGACAACAAATTGAAAACTGAATCACTACAAGCCAAATTTAAACAGACATTTTAGCACACACCTTTTCACTGGCTTTAACAGTAAGATATTTAACGCTTACTTAATTAAAAGTTACACTACCTCATCTGTCATTCCTGCTCTGATGAGAGTGAAGAGATACTTCAATAACCTCACATCGTCTTCTTGATCCAAATCATCAAGTGGCAGTTTCTGTCGAATAGGAGCATCTGGATCCTGCAAGGAAAAAGTTCATCACTCATCTACACAATGCCTATATGTCTCTTCCAGTAACATCCTGCCCTGTTTTATAATTGGGAGTCACCTTTTCATGTTGGCACAACAATCTGTACAACCCATGTAATATTGAGCATGATACTTCTCTGTTTTCCCTCTCATTTGTTTTATTCCTCTTCTGTCACTGCTCCTATCAGAAGGAGCCAATGCAATTCATTTGCTCCACTGCCTTGTCATTTGCCCCAAATTACTCATCTTCCAGCTCTTCTCACCTTCAAACATCCTTTGCCCTTCTGTCTGTCTATCAGACTGTTTCTCCTCCTCCACCTTTTATCTGAGAAGGTTTTTCACAACAGCTGCACTTGCTTCTATTTAATCCAAAGAGATTTTCTGAAGCCAATCAATACCTCAGATCACTCCCCAATTGAATTCATCTTCTATGGCTGCTTTGCTGTCACTGAGGCAGTTCATCACCTAATGGACAGTCCTTTCTTTCCTTGACTTTTCTCCTATTAGCTTTTATTATAGAGCTCTCAGACTACTGCATCAGCACTTAGTTTCACTGTACTAGTTACTGCATAAAGACTGTATTCCCTTATCTGCAAGGGCTCCCAAACAGATTTATAAGAGTTTCTGGTTAGGAACATAAGTTTGTTTCAGACATAAAAAGTCATAATAAAACCACTTGCTTCACAGGATAGAACGTAAGTACTTGTGTGGGGGGGGGTGGGAGCATGAGTGCTGAAAGGAAACACAAGTCCATGGTGATCCCAAAAAGAACTTACAAGGTGCTCTGCCTCACAACTTCTGTACCTATTTTTAGATACTACAACTACTTTCAGATAGCACAACTATCTAAGAATTGGTGAGAATCTGTGAAGATAGCATATATGCTCTCCCTATCCCATTTTGAAGCCAAGCCTTATTTTTATATAATACTTACCAACTCTGTTACCAGGGGACGAGAACTTCCCATGTATGTACTTGACTGTCGCTGCTTCAGGGTGTGTAGTGTGTTATCCCTGAAAGCAGTGAAATGTTTTACAGAAAAACATTTTTTTTTAACAAGCATCTTTTAATAAGGCAAATATTGAAAGATATATTTTGTTACATGGAATATGCTTACAGAACAGACACTTGGTTTGGTTGACGTATCAATGGACTCTGCTAGCGTTGTGGAAACACAACATTTAACAAGAAGTACAATATTATAATTAATGCACATATATTTGATTTCAAAGCATCTGTTATTTCAATCATTCATGTATTCAACTATTAACTGATTCCTGCATAAGCAAATTTTTCCATTAACATTCACTATAAAGTCAGTCTAGGACAGAAATGCAACTTAGGATAAACACCTTATTCCAAAAGCCTATATTCACTGGCCATTAAAAGCAGGTTTATTCTAGGCATCTAGCATGATAGGTTAGTCTTTGGTCCTTTCTGCCAAAAAACCCATCACTGATAAAAAAGGTGACAAAAATGGCTCCTGGTGAAGGGTCAATGACACAATGTGATGATAACAACTTAGGCAAAAATTAAAGCCAGACAAATATTAAATTAAGTTGGTTTGATAGTTTTTCCTTTCATCCTTGCCTCCCAAAAGGAACTGACTTCTGAGATTTACTTCAGTGGATGAGCAAGAAATCTCAATTTTCACACTGAATTTACATGAATTTAAAGAAGAGAAGCGAATGAACAACTTAAAAAACCCACTTCTTTTCAGGAGTGATTCTGTGACTGTGAGTGTTATACTTGATGGCAAAATGTATATAATCAAAGAAAGTCCGAACTCACCAATACACTGTTTTTGCATAAAACTCAATATTATCAGAGAAGTCTCCAATTTCATCCTTAGCAATGCTCTCTAGCCAATCTACCACCAGCTGGAATAAAATTAAATTGCATTTTTAAAACAAACACGTAACAAATAATACTTTTACTGCCTTCCTCTCATCTCTGGAGCCACTCATTATCTGCATGGCAACCAAAAGGCCAACAGATCCACAAGACTACTCCACGTGCATTTCAAGTATCCAATATGAAGGTGGTTGGCACTTGATCTCTATTTCTCACTGGATACTGCAGTTAACTACAGTGCTACTTAACAGCTTATTAATCACCATCAACAATAACAGATGCTGCAAATGGGAGCAGCTCTCAGCCTTTCATCTCTCCAAACTAGCCTGAAAAACCTTTCTGATCTTTAGCAACTCGAGAGCATTGTTTTAATGCATCCAATTAATATGTACTTGAGTAAATATTAAAAAAAAAGTATTAGAAACAATCCCAGAAAGTACACAGAGCATTGGTGCTATGAACATCTATTTTCATTCTCACATTAAAACTTTCCATCATACCTGACTTTGTCGAACAAGTGAATCTTTCTGAAACAAGTTGTCTACAGTCGTTTTTTCACTAGCAGTTAAAACCTAGTTAAGAAAAAGTTGATTATTATTTCATGGAAAAGAAAACTACTACAAAACCAGAAATACCAAACCAAATACGTACTTGCAACTCAAAGTGGCAGTCATTCAAAATTCAGAAACTTGCTACAAGTTCAGTATGCTGTCTCTCCCCTCCTTAAGAAACAATGCCTTATGCACTGTTTTATTTGATCTTTTACATCCAGTTACACTAAACACTGTAAAAATGAGACCTAGAATATTATTCACAAATATATGACCACAGAAAGATTCTACACAGTAAGTCCATTGATTCCATGACTGCATGCAAATTATCCTAAATCCCATTTGTTACTTTGAATTAAAACGATTACATTTTTAATGTTAAATGTGTGTATGATCTTGAAAAAGTGTGAAAAACAAACAAAATACCAACCCCAGTGCTCTGATCCTTCTATCTGATCTCCTGCATTAATTTAGCTTTCATTAGACTTGCAATAAAAAGAGAACAGAAGATTATGTGTTTTCCTAAAAAACACAGGTAGGAGGAAACTGAGTATTTTTGGCACAACAGTGTTTAACACTGACAACTTAGCAGTGGGAATCCTAGAGGAAGCTATTTTATGACTGAGAAGAAAGATCTGCAATCATAAATTTTGCAAAGGCAGAGCCACTTTACTTATTGTTTTGTCTTCTTAAGCGTATTCTGGCAGCAAAGGCTGGAAGCACTGTATTGACATAGACAAGATGACTACAGCTGTAACAAGAATGATAAAAAATTTGGATTTCTCTTGAGATAAATTGGAATCAGGATCACAAAGGCTAGACAGCTTGAGACCACATGTTCTTTTAGGCAAAACAAAATTATCTCTGACCTATGGGAACATCACAGCTATTGATGCAGCTTTTAAAAAGAAATAGTTATTCCTAATGAATTTAGGATTGTCTTGTGCAGAGCCAGGGGTACGACTCAGTAATCCTTGTGTATCCCTTCCCACTCAGGATATTCTGTGATTTTTCAGGTGTATGTGAAATACTTAAGGAAACAAAACAAATAATAGTTTATAATATTTTTTACACTAGCATGCTCTCTTTAGAACTGAATATTTAGATTTACTCTCCACAATATACGAAATAATTTAATATTTGCTTTGATAAAAATCAGTCTCATTTCTCAGTTTTGAATTTTGAATGGCTGCCACTTTGAGATTGCAAAAGTAAAATACAAGCATTTAGCCTATATTTTGCTTATCTAGCTTCTTATGTAACTTCAAAAAAACTCTTAAGAGTCCACGCTTACTGGGATATCAAATGCAGTTTCATCTTCCAGTGCAGACTGTATTCTGTCTCTAGAAATAAAAGTGCAAAATGTTAAATATTAAAACAAAGCTAAGAAAATTTAGCAAAATGCCTAAGTAAAAATGCTTAAAAAAACCTTCACAAAAATGTTCTTAAAAATTTCATTAGTTGCAAAGGTAATAAGAACAGCCCTCTTATAAATTTCAGTTTTATAAATAGATAATGAATAGACATATATATCAGAACCTAGTTCTACAAACATCTTATTAATAGGTACTTAATTACTTAACTCCCTACTAATAAACTCATAAAAATATATCCAAGAAAGTCATCTCAGTACAAAAATGCAGTAGTGTGCTTTTCAAAGCAATTACCTATAGAGTGAGGACAGCAGTCTCCAAGTTACCATCTCCTGCTTGAGAAGCCACAAGACACTGGCAGTTTTGGAAAACTTCTGCTGTCCTGGAGTTGCCCGATAAACTATTTTCCCTAGTATATTCACCTGAAGGAAACCAATTTATACAGTTAATACTGCCTATCAGTGTCTTTTTTTCCTAAGCCATTACAACAATCTTTTCATTATCCTGAATGTTTCCAACTAATGAGTTTGATTGCCATCTCTTCAAAATAGGTAGACAATAACCCACATCATAAATACCCTTAATTAGTAATAAAAATAACATTAACACAGAGGACATAAACAAACAGATTGGCTTTGTTTTGCAACACATTGTACAAACCCAGGATAAAAACAGCTTACATTGAAAAATTAAAAAGCAAAAGACCAAAAAAGACTGGTAGGGAGAGAAGGCAACCACTGCAGGGAGAAAAAAATCCCCCCCACCAAAATAACATGCAAAAAACCCTCAACAAGCCACCAAAACCCCCACTTTTCCTATATACATCAATACCAAGAACAAAGCTAGCCCTAGTGGTATTTGTGATAGCACTTATGCATTTAGCCATGCCTGAAAGATACTTTTTTCTTTCTAGTTCTGTTAAATGAGGGGAACCCAATCTGGTTCCACATAATGGAATACAGTTACCACATAATTCACAGTATCGCCAAAAAGAAATTCTACTATATTTTCTTTAATTTTTTATGAAGAAAACTTACACAATAAAGTCTTTTTCACTGGTAGCTAGTTCCAGAGCTCTTACTACTTCCAAAAAGAGTGCTAAACGCTTACATTTTAGATGTACCCAATTTTTCAGGCATTGATATATTAATCCATTTTCAACTGGGAGGTGAACAACAGATTTGGAGAAAAGAAAGAGGTGTACCATCATGGTGCAAGAGAGCAGCACAGTCGTCTATTCTCTTCTATTACCCCTCAGAACACATGAGCAGTTTATGGCTGTCAGGAACCACCGGGCAGAATCTCAGGATAGAGCTGGGAGACTGCATGATAGCTCAGCACTGTCCCTCCACCCCAGGCCCAAGCCACATCAACAGCATCCAAGGCTCACCTTAGAGCAGCATCCTTCACTGTACTTTTGTATGTCCTTGGCAACATATTGCCCTCATGGCTTAAAACAACCACTTAGTTATTCCCTGACCCTGAATATGATGGTATCCATATTCTCAAACAGGACTTCCACCATCTCACAAAAATCAAGGTCACATTTACTTTCTTTCTCTTGTCTGCACACAACTGTGGTACATACCTCATTAAATATCTCAGCATTTTCCAACTCAGCCCCAACAATAAATTTGCACAAAAGAGGGCTAGCAACCTTCTACCAAGAACACATTTTCTTAACATAGACACAGGTATGAAATCTCTTTAAAAAACTTAATCTGTAACCGCTCTTGTGATCAACACTTATTGACAGAAGAATCATAATTTATTACTTTCAAACTATCAATCCTGCTAATCCTGAACAGTTGACTGTCAGTCAACAACCAGTCAAATAAAGCACTAAGAAAGTATCTAAAAGCAGAGACATCTTAAAGCTAATGCTGAGCCCTCTACTCCCAGCTTGTTAGCAATGTATCAGAAAACTTAAAGGACCGTAATACGATGATTTTATTTATTTATACCTGAGAGAAATAAGTACATTTAATCCATTTTATTAATAAAAGCATTTATACATCTGCTAATGTTTATTGCCACTTGACACTTTCAGTGGAATGGCAGCCAGATAACATTTTTAGTTTCCAGCAAGCTGATACCACAAATACACCACGGAAAAAAATTCCTGTGCCAAAGCAGTGTTTGAGGAAAGTGAGATGCTACTCAATGCTAGTGTTCAGTGACTCATAAGCTGGAAGATTTAAAGTATGTATGTTAAGCACTGAGACTTCGCAGCAACGCTGCTTTGGGAAGGGAATGTAAAATAAAGTAAATAAAAAACCAAGTAAACTACTTACCTGACTGTTACAAATACTTTCATACTCATCCACAAGATCAAAAATGGTAGTTGATGTATGCTTCAGGAAGGAATGCAGAAAGTCTGAGTACATACTCATAGTAGCTAGGACAGATATATGAAGAAACAGTTATATTAGTCAGGCACAATTGGTAAGAAAAACCCCATGAGACTACAAAAACATCCGTCTGATGACATCTCATTTTTGCAAATTTAAATGAGTACAAAGATGATATGAACAATCCCATGAAGTCAGAAGAACTTATCAGCTAAGATAGCTAAGATAGCTACGAGCTAAGTCAATTATAAAACTTTTGGGGTAAATATGCCATCTGCAAGAGTTTCAACAGCAAACTTATTTTTGTATTTCCACAAAACTGATCCAGTTTGCATCCCACATCACTAGAGCATCCCCTTTGTTCCACCAGAACAGGTTCCATAGAAAGCACCAACTCACAAAACTCTGATAAACTGGTACAGCTTAATCTTCTAATCTTTTTAAACTAGACTGCTTTTGACTAAGAAATACCAGTAAAATAATACAGAAAATAATAAAAAAGGACACATATATTTAAGCCACACAAAAAAACCCTGTGGTAAATGATCAGAAAAACTTCAGGCAGTCTCACCAGCTTCCCCAGGATCATCCTCACGCAACAATACAGCACTCATAGTGACATCTTCTGTCATATTGGATATGTCTGCATTTACAAACATTCCTGTCTGCTGAGGAGAGAGTGCCATTGTCCAGTTACTTTCATCCAACTAAAACCACAACAAGAACATAAAGAAAATAAATTTTAATCTCAGATATTCAAGGCTAGCCACACTTTTTTCCTTTCTATAAAAATGGTACATAAACAGAGAATTCTAAAAAATGAATAGTGAAATAACTGCCTTTAGATAAGGTGCAACTATGCCTTTAACAAACTGCTCTGAGAAGATAAATTTTAATTTGGAAAAAGAAAATTCCCATTTTTTTCTGAAAATAACTAAAGTAGAAGTTTATCTACTAAAACCATCTACTTTAGAACACCATGTATGACTTTTCAGCTTAAACCAAATCACCCTGAAGTTTCATATTCTGTCATGCTAAATGATTATCTTTCAAAGTAAAAGGATAACAAAATTGACTAAGGTGTAAAGCAGCTGTGAAAAGTTAAGCAAAATACCTAAAATATGAATCAACCACTTAGATGCCTTTCAACCTTCTTGATGAATTGCTCAAAACCATTTGATCAAATACAGCAATATGTTTAAAATAATAGCAAGTATCAGAGTATTAAAGGAGGAAATAAAGACAATCTATATTTTGTGGGGAGTATTTCAGGGGAGGTAACATATTTGATAACATATCTGACAACAGAGCAGCAGAATGGCCAAAAGAGAAGACTGATTGTACACATACTGCACTGACAGGACAGCTTCCCAGACGTGTCTCCATGCCAGCAATTGCCTTCTCAGCAGCCATTAATACTACACAAAGACCTAGCAATGTGCCATTGGCTGAATCTTTTTTCTGGACTCTTGAAACAGTCCCACCCATACAAGTACAAAAACACAGAACCAGATGACATTCCCCTGGTAGGCATTCCTCTTGCCATTGCCATTACTGCCCTTTAGCCAACCAGAACCCAGTGCCATAGCCCTGCCACTGCAGAGCAAAAATAACACAGTTCAAACAAAATTGTATCAGGTCTCTGTGGGAAATATGATAAGCGCTGATATGTGTTCCTGTCAACAAGCAAGTAAATTTCCACGAGCAAAAGTCCTTTTTTCTGTCACCCACCTCTGAAAGCCTGTGTCTAGTCACAGGTTTCCCCTGCAAATCTAAACTGGATTCAGGTCAGAATACTAAACTCTAACCTAAAATGCAGTCCACTCACAAAACATTAGTTACAAGAGGCTCTGAAAGAGAGAAAAAGTTACCAGTGCTAACAGCTCTGTATACGTGTTGATCAACTAGGCCTCAGAAGCTGATAATTTATAAAGAAACAAATGGATTGTATCAAACTACAGAAACAACTAAAAAGGAGAATGCATTAAAATGCACATACAGAAAAACACCTTAACTTCTTCTGAGTTAACTTAAAAATAAATGGAGATACTCCAGACATCCCTACTGATAACTTGTCCAATTAGTGTTTGCCCAAAGACACTGCAGTAAAAGATAATCAATGTCACCTGAAAAGTCATCAGAGCTTGTTCTTTGAAGTCTGAACTTCAACACCATAGTGAAGCCTAATACTGAAGAAGAGTGCTAAAATTAGAAAAATCCTGAAGTTTTAACTTGCTGACATAAAATAATTATCTTTGAAGAATTTGTAAAGCAAAGTCAGGATTTTTGTAGTCACAAGCCAATGTTATGAGGACTAGCTTAAAACACATGGTGTATTTGGAAAGTCCTTAAAAACCTCTATTATTCCTCACTGCACCATCTCAAAGAACAACACAGTAATAAATAACACCAGCAGTAAAAAGTAATAGCAGTACTAACAAGCTTGTACCACCCACAGCTTTTCTTTGGAGCAAACAACACAGAAACACTAAACTTGTTGTCTCGTATGTTTCACAGGGACAGAAGAGAAAAAGATCCTCCAACCATCTTACCATTGACAGATTGCCAAAAAGTCCAGAAGTTGGAAGAATGAGAGGAGATTTCCCTCCTTTTCCCAGGATGGCAGACATGTCTGATGGCTTCATGGAGCTCCGATGTAATGGAGTACCTGAAAGAGAAAGAGGCTTTTCTGAAAAGAAAGTATTTGAAGCTACTGTGCTTTATCCAGAAACTCCAGAAGAAATTTTTAACAGGCACTGAAGAAGTGCAGATAGAAGGCTGAAAGCAGGTTGTATATAGGCACCAAATAGGCAGCATACCTTCAGGTACTAGAGTTCATTGTAAACACACACAAGCATAAAGAGCAGTGCATCTCCAGTCACTGTTTCTTGGAAATGGGTCTCCAAACCCTTAAAGCAAAAGGCAGCCACAAGTCTGCTCTACCAAGCACTACATCTGCTCCAGATACTTCTGCACATCAGACCAGTGCCTAGTGTTCCTGGGAATATCTGACCCACGATAACACTGCTTTGGAAGATAATAAATGCCACATCCTATGACAATGATGAGATCCACCACAACACACCTTCCCACAAACCAAAGATCACAGAATTGGCATAGGGAGAATAGCTGCTTTGGTTCCCTTATCAATCACAAACAGCTTAGGAAGCCACGCAAAAATACTGATTAGATCAAGACAGTGACAGACAGGAGATGTGTTAATAGTGATTAAGAAGGAATGAGAGAGTCCCAACATTTTGTTAGCAAATTTGGTGAGAGAAGTGCTTGTACAATCCTCAACAGCAGTCCCTAATTTCAGTCAGCATTGAGATTATGAACATTTCCTTTTGGATTTGAGGACTACTGGAATCAGAAGTATCAAAAATGACCACAACAGCATATACAACCACAAAATAAAGAGTGTGTCCAGGGTCTCCATCCAGTTTAGATGCAGAAGATCAAATGCCTATGGCACTTTGTTTTTCCTCCGCTGCCTAAGGTAACAGAACAGCAGAATGTGCAACCATCCTCTTGGAGCTTGATAGAAAACACACTAGCTAGATGATTACAAAAAAGAGGAATCCCTTATATGAATGCCTGAATGATGACAAAATAAAGATGACAGGAAGACACTGTGACAGGGAAAAGGGAGGTAAGCCCTGGTGATGACACGGAAATGTAAGGAATGGGCATGTTTCTTTATTTCAACCACAACAAGTGAGGAAGGCACTAAGATTACAGAGCTTTACACATTGTGTTTACCATCAAGTCAACACCAAGACCAAGAAAACTGTCCCACAAGTAGCTTGTGCTCAAGAAGAAGGCTGGTGCTAACAGTATTTATCTTTGCTGCTGGTCAAAACAGAAGCCAATAGATGGTACACTAAACAAGAACAAGCACAGGCTACACAGAACTTCTCAGGGATTCTGAGAAATTATGAAAAATCAGTCTCTCTGGAGCTTCTCCTCTTTGCCCAAGTACCAGTTAGGGAAGAATCCCCAAACACGCTCCTAATATGGGTCCACTGATGCAGAACATGGAATGAGATTGGGAGGTTTCAGGACAACCTGACCCTAGCTACCATGTGCGGTTCCACAGCCTTTCTGTGAAATGTGCTGATTCCTTCTCCTGCTAGTGGAGAGGTGCATTCACTGACGCAACCAATAAATAAATAAATCTGCAGAAAGGTCAGCAACAGAATTAAGCTGTAACAAAGAAAAAAATGGAAAAATATCTGAAGAGATACTACACGGCAGACAATCTTGAAGAATTAAAAACTACTGCAAAATCAAAAGAGCATTGGAAAAGAGAAGTAAACACAACAAACTGCTGACTAAGGCAAGAATCAGTTTTAATACTTGAGAGAAACTGAAATGATATTGGACATACTCTTGTGCCAAACAATAAAAGTTGAGCTCAAACCCACTCTTAAAAGCTAAAAGGCAAAAATTCATTATTATTCACCAATACCATAAGCAAATAATTTATGAACATAAATGTTGACTATTACCAGGTATTTTTGTCCATATTCAGAAATGTGTTTAACTTCAAAATCACAGAATCATCGTGTAGCTGAGTGTACTGGGTTCGCATCGCAAGGTTTTGGTAGCTAAGTGGCTTCTGTGAGAAGCTGCCAGAAGCTTCCACCATGTCCAGCAGAGCCAATGC
Source organism: Lichenostomus cassidix (assembly GCF_008360975.1). Taxonomy (NCBI): domain Eukaryota; kingdom Metazoa; phylum Chordata; class Aves; order Passeriformes; family Meliphagidae; genus Lichenostomus; species Lichenostomus cassidix. The sequence goes on along the minus strand of NC_139480.1, from coordinate 33,744,184 downwards.
CAGATGGCTCCAGGACAGACTCACTGCAGGCCAAGGCTAAGCACATCAGTGACAGTGGCAGCATCTCTGGGATAACAGATTTAAGGGGGAGAAAAACTGCTGGGAAACAGTAGCAGCAGAAGGAGGAGTGAGAACATGTGAGAGCAACAACTCTGCAGACACCAAGGTCAGTGAGGAAGAAGGGGAAGGAGGTGTTCTGGCCACAGAACCAGATTCTTCAGCAGCCTGTGGTGCAGCCCACCTTGTCCTGCCTGATGTGAGGAATGACAGAGAAGTTTGGTGGGCACCTGATATCTAGTCAGGATCAACCCACTACACTGAGTTTGGAAGGAACCTCTGGACATCATCTGCTCCAATCCCCTTGCTCAAAAGTGTGTCAACTAGAAAAGGTTGCTCAGGACCTTGTCCAGCTTTGTTTATCCTCAACGACAGAGACTCCATAGACCATCTGGGCAACCAGTTCTAGCATTCAACCATCATTACAGTAAAGAAGTTTGTTTTTTTTTTTTCATGTTTAAACAGAATTCCTTGTATATGCCGTTGTGCCTATTGCCTCTTGACTTTTCACTGGGCACGACCAAGAAAAACATGGCTCTCTTTTTACTCCCTCCCATCAAGTATTTATATATATTTACAAGATCCCCCAATCTCTTTCCCAGGCTGAACAATCCCAGCTCTTCTCAGTCTCTTCTCATATGTCAGATACTTAACCCACTAATCAACTTTGTGGGTCTTCACTGGACCAATTACAGCACATCCATGTCCTTCTTATGAATTGTTATTAATTATTAAGTCTAAGCACATAAATCCTTTAACTAAATAGTAAGAAAACATGCAGTCTTACCTGGCTGGTGAAGCAATGAATTAGGAGTTCGGGAAAGAAACTGGCTTTTGGGCATCATGTTTCCAATAGTGTCATCCAGGGATGTAAGAACTGATTAATAAACAAGTTAAGAAACACTCTCTCAAACACACTTTTGGATCTATTCTAAATGACTGCGACTACTTGGAAAGGAAAAATATTTTGTCATAACTCACATGTTATGAAAATTACACATCTTGTCTTTTAGAGCAAAATGGAAAGTTCCAATCATAAGCCTTTACATCATAAAATGTTTCACGAGAACCTTAAAAGCTGGAGGGTTAAAAGGGACACACCACAAAGTGAAGTTCAGAAATATGAACACAACAGGACTGGGATTCCTCACAACAGCTCAGATCAAAGAGAATCCTTCTGGCCTATGAGGAGCTGCTTTATGCTACGTCAACCATAACAAGAAAATCTGAGTCTGAACGCATTTTTAAAAACATTCTCTCTCTTGCTTCCAGGTTCTCTGATGCTCTACTTTTCTTTTTCCTGTCAGCAAGTAGGTTCAGTGCTCTAGGTACAATTTACTAAGTAGTTGTATAAAAGTTTCAGCAGCCTGTGTTATTAGTGCTCAGAAACATATTGATTCTTAGGCACAATATAATCAGGGCAAATACCTTACTAGCTTTATTTTAAATGCAAAACCCAGAAGAATAAGCAAATGTACTGGATTCCTTTGATATAATAACCATGAAAATACTATTATCTTATTTTTTCTCTTCATGTATCTGTAACTTGGTGTAGTTCTGTGCTTCTTACAGGATGATGCAAACCTCTGTTCCCAGCACATTTAGCCAAAACAAAGCTCTCAGGATTGAGATTCAAGGACATATTCGTTACCCCAGGGCCCAAAAATCTGTAAACAATGGTGGAAATGGGGTAGTGGGCCTGGGGTGGTCAATATCATTGCCTGAAGGTGTGATTGGAGAATTAGGGACAGACATGCTAATAAGACAGAACTTACAAAAGGTGAAGAGCTTCTGACTCAGTGTCCATTTTTGGGTGTAGTCCCTTCGAGGGGGACTTTGCTTGCCCAAATGTACCTTGAAGGCCTTGAATAAATTGGTCCACCTTTTATACTCCTAATTTGTCTTGGCCTGTTTCAGGTAGCCTGTTTCAGGTATCACAGCCTAGTCAATTCTGTGATCTTTTGGATTATCTCTAAGTTCTTATGTAGAGGCCAAGTAATGTACCATGTTGTTGAAAATGCAGTACTTTCCTAAATGAAACTCATCTAGATTTCCTAGACACGCTCTCAGGCAGTCATTTATAAACTGCCCTGTAATTTTTAGTTATTGCAATTACAGTTTTGTTTTTGAACTTTTCTCTTTAATGCATAAAAACACCACATAGAAAACAAAACTGACTAAAGAAATGGAAAATATGAGACAGCTCAAGAGCAGAATTTTGACTGCAGAACACCTCAGGAATCAGGCGAGAATTTCACATTACATTCACACATTCTTCATTTTCAAAGGGGTATAAAAACCAAAGAATAACTTGCTGTATATTCAAGAACTATTCCCAACATGCTTAAAATCAGAGCAGTACGAAAAATATACACACCTGGTGAACACAGCAGTTAAAGACAAAAACTCTTTACAGAAAAAGGATACTAGAAACTCTTTTCTGAGAGCCTTGCTTCCGTCCAGGTCTGGCTATCTCTGCATCGTGGGGGGATGGCATGTCTTCAAAACCATTTCTAGAAAACAGCAACGTAGAAAAAGCAAGTGAATTCAAGCAGGATAGCCAAGATCTTATTGTCATGCCAAAGTAACTCCACAACCAGGAAACTTAAAGTGTTAAGTCATCTCCTATCCTACTACTGATGCTCAGTTTCTTCTGCAGAAATCTAGCACTGCATATAAGCTCAGAGAAACGAGCTTGCCTGAAAACCCAGACTTTGTTTCTCCTATTAACATTTTATTATTAAATATATCTCCATAACTAACATTTTATTATTAAAAAGAAGGGGGAAAAAAGGCTAGTAAAAGATGCAGGAATATGAAACGCAATTTTGAACTGAAAAATTAAATTGAAAGAATGGCATGAAGTCACTATTTGATGTTTCCCTTCGGATACACGCAGTCAGCACAGACTGGGCGAGTCCGTGTGTCTCGCAGCAGGGCAAGCACGCATCCGCAGCCAGCCCGAGCAGAGCAGCCGCTCCCGGGGCGCTGTGGGGGCCCCGCGGCAAAGACCTGCCAAACCCCGCGACCCCTGAGCCGCTCCCAGCTCCCGCTTAACCCAAAGATACACTCAAGAAGCCACAGCCAGCCTCAGAGCTGCCGGGTGACCAAACGCCTCCAGTAGGCACAGCCGCCGCTGCGGGCCCGCCGCGTTCCGCAGCCAGGCCTGCGCGCTCCCGCTCCCCGCCGCCCATCGCACAGCACGGCGGGGCCTGGGGCGCTCCGGCCGCCGCCCCTCACCTGTCCATGGCGGCGGCCCCGGCGCGGCTCGGCCCGGCCCGGCTCAGCCTTCCCGCCGCCGCAGCGCCGGCCTTCGGCCCGGAAGGACACGGGCGCCTTCCGCCCGCGCCGCCCATGCGCCCCGCCGGCACAGGGCCAGGGCAGGCCGCGCCGGGAGCGCCCCGGGCTGCTCTCCTCGGTCAGGGTCCGCCACCCCCGTTAAGGGTCAGAGCTTAAAGAACTCGCAAATCGTAGTTTAAAAGCGTCAGGTGCTTTTGGGGGTTATGTCGCCGCACAGAAAAAGGCTAATCAGACGCGCTAAGTGTTTCATACATTGAGCTCCAGGAGCAGCCTCCGTCCGGCCTTGGCAATGACGGGTTTGTTTCACCGAGTTACAAACGCGCGGCTAGTGCTTTCCTGTTTCTACCAGTGTAACTCAGACTACTGGCACCAACTGTAAAGGGTAAAGTAACCACCGTGCAGGATTACTCAATCCCTACAAAGCTGGACGAACTAACAGAATTATGAAATTACTTCTCTCTTTCCTTCCCCAAATGAATTTTGTCTACTTTTTAACTATAGAAAAACATTGTTACTACTTTGTCGTTACAAACGACGGCACAAGTGACTGCGGTTCATTTACTTGTGCTCTAGGATAAGGAAAACTGTCCAAACTGCATATTTTCATGTAGACAGACATGTTCTGAAAAACACTGGCAAGTACTTGGGTACTTTTAGGGCTACAGCTACAATGGGTTACTTCAAGCAAATTAGATGTTCGCATTTCTCAGAAGGATACACCAGATAACACCTGCAAAAAGCAGCAAAAGTGCAAGACGTCTAAAATCTCCCAGCTTGCTTAATAAGCTGATAAAATGCCACAGCTCCCAAGCGTAGGGTCTCACTGAAGCTGCCAGAGAGCCGAACTTCAGAAGGCTTCACAAGAAGAAAGCTGATGAAGACTGGGTATGCAGAAACACAAGCAAGCGAAAGACCTACAGAGAGTAGATCAGTCACTCAGGAAACGTAATTTTGGATTTAAACAACAAAAAAAAGTTGTCCTCCTACCTTGTAGACTATCAAGAAAGCACAAGCAATGGCAACAACCTTCATAGAATTATTACATCCTAGTTCAGTACTACATATTTAATAGACTTTACCTCTCAGCATATCCTCCTGAAACAGTGTAGCATTATTGTCTCCGTTGCAGTGAGAAATGCAAAGAGTAGTGCACAAATTAGTATCTGGTTCAATCGTTTGCTAACAGCTCACACCCTCAGGCTAGCCCTGCCTAAGGGCAGAGAAGCGTAAACAAGTGAGAAATGTAATGATGACAGAGAAGATGCTTCCTTTGTGTGCTATCTCAAGTTTATTCAAAGCAATGACAGGTGAGAACAAAGCAAAGGATATAAGTCTGAAGAGAAATTAAGAGGGCAGGATGCATGCTTCTTAAAAAACCCAAACCCGACAAACCTGTAAAAGTATATAAAAGATTGGAACCCTTGAGAGAACTTGCCTTCGTATGTACAGACTCTGTAACTGCAGACTGGGGAAGCACCGCAGAGGCTCCAGTAAGGGGACAAGGCAGGGGGAACTGGGTGGAAACCTGGATGTGTGTTTCAGTGCTTTTTGACTGGCATCCCATTTCATATTTATCTACCAACAAGGAAATAGGGAAAAAAAGGAGGAAAAAATAACTGAAAATCTTATGAAAGCATCTTACGCTTCCAAGAAGCAGAAACGAAAACTTTTTTTTTCAGTGATATAAAGGACTCAAAATTCAAATTTATAATTAAAATTTATTACTCCATCTTAAATTTCACATATGTGCATCAGATTGACTGATCTTAACTCCAGTTATGTTACCAGAATATTGGGGAGGCAGCAATGCTCCTCACTTAGAGGCAGAACACACAGAGATGACCCTGCAGCCAGCACAACTAACACAGAAACCTGGCATGTTTATTGCCAGTGCCAAAGGTTCTTCTGCTCCCTACTACCTTTCTGTGAACTTAACAAAGCCTACAGGATGTATCAGGCTAATTTTAGTCTAGTGTATCCTGAACTTTAAACAACTAACTCAAAACTCCAATTGCCCTTTACAAAATACATTTTAAGACAGCTCATGAATCAAATAAACTTACCTAATGCACTGCTAAGCTGCATACATGACATCTGCATATACAGAATTGTTATTTTTAACTCAGAATTACCAAAGGCAAGAGCTCAAGAAAGTTCATGTGCAACGTGTGACAGCAGCACAACTGCATTCAGTACAAAGAAAACTGGAAACTACACTATACCTTGGTTTTTTTGTAAGAGAAGCAAAAGTTCATTTTTTAGCCCATCTTAGCTGAAACACATTCCTTGAAGCGTGTAATTTTTTACATTTTAAATGCAAGGAAACTTTTAAAAAACCAATCTCAAGAATTTAAGTAAAGTGTTCATGTGATTGCTTAGTATTTAAATATCCAATGTTGACTCAAAATGTTTGCTTAAGTTCTTACCTAAACAAAATGGTTCTAATGCTATATCTATTAAGGCAGCTCAGCTAAACCCACTTTTTTATTAAACAGGAAAAAGAAAGAGACAAATTTGTAATTCATTTTATTTGTGTCTGAAAATCATGACAGTACTGCCAAGGGACTTTGTTGCTATTGGGTGCATTACAAGCAGTAAACCCAGTTGATGAGAGCTGGGATTTCACACGTAGATTTATTTGTAGTTAGTATGGGAGTGAAGCTACTGAGTCCTCCCTACTAGATTTGGAAGGTAAAAATGCCATACAGTATGAAAATGTAAAGCATACTGACAAAAGAAGGAGCTGTAACATCCACTATGATATTACTCAGTATTCAAGATTGCAGAAATGCCCCATGTGTCCAAGTTTATGGTAAACAAAAGACATTACATGAATTAATTAGAAATTACAATGATTCTCAAATGAAGTTCACCCCAGTCACAACTTCAAAGAAAAAAGATCTTGGTGGTAGTGAACTTTCTTAAAACAATGAAGCTGTAGAGCTTGTTGTTTGGCAGAACTAAGATCTCTTGAGACTGAAGTGAGTGCAGTGGAATCACAAAGTCATTCTTTTATCCACTCACAAATCTCTCCCCTAAAGAACAACTCTTTGACAACAGGAAGCCACTCTCTGCTTGATGATTCAAACCTCTGAAAATAAATGGCTTTGGAGGTTATTTAAAACAAACAAACACCCCCCCCCAAAACCCTCAAACAGAAAACACAGCAATATCCACATTTATCTGTTGTTTGAAGCCTAGATATTGAAAGACTGTGAACAAAATCAAGACTATGAAACAACTTTGCTTATAGTTCAATATTAAGAAAGTTTTCCACTAATGTATCATTCCAGAGTTTACTTTATAAAACAGAAAAAGTAAACTAGGTTTTAGAAATCTTCAAGTTGTTCGTAACCCTTTGAAAGAAAAGCATAACGTGCTTGAGATTCAGAAATAAAAACCTAATTTAATAGCTTTAGTACTCTAATGCTATCTTAGAGAACAACTTATAACTGCATTTTGTTATATATTTAATCAACTTTTTATTTGTTTTTATTCTCTCCCCACACACAAAGTAAAAGCAATAAATTGAAATATAGCCTAATGCTGTTGGGACAGCAGTTAAAAATTGAACAAAAAGCTTTCTGTCTACACTTGGCTGCATCATCAGATTACAATTCAGAAAGTGCTACATAGATGTACATAGACTACTTTTGACCACTCATATCTAGTATAACTTTCTATTGTTGATATGTCTAAACTGAAGTCTATCTAGAACTAGCAGAGTATTGTGGCCAAATTTCTCCCCAACCAAGTTATTTTCAAAACTGGCAAAGATTAGAAAACTCTGGAAAAAGTCTCATTAAGTTTGATTGATCCAGTTTGTTTAGAGCATTTTAAAATAAGAAAAATTTTCATCTTTACTGTTCACATGTAAGAAAACTGCAATTCTACGTACAACAGAAAAGGAGAAAAAGGTATAGTTTAATCCCAATTTCAAATTCCTGCCACCTTTCATTTCTAGCATCACAGAATCAATACGTCTTATGAAAGAAATGTATTATTTAACTCCACAATACTTTTCCAGAACTGAAGTAGGAGAGGCATAGTCATTTGAGCTTACAGTCAGTTCATCAGGACATCTGAAAACACTTTGCAATGTCTCAAAATAGTCTTCTAAGTTAGGCAAGTAACATCCATTTCACATAAAAATCGGAGAATAAAAAGGAGCACTAGGATAAGGTAAAGGTTTAAGAGAAATTTCTACTGCAAGGAAAGAATTCTAATATGAAGAGTGCAATTCCATTAAATAATACTTCTGTATTTCAGGACATAAATATTATTTTTTCCCACAGAATGCTCAGACTTTAAATACTGACATATACCAGTTTCAGATTAGAGAAGAAATAAAGCAATGTGCACTGTAAGCATAAGCTAACTTTACAAGCAGTAATACATGTGTATTAACACCAATTTTGCAAAAATGCCTGCATTAGTTCTCAAAATATGAGTTATGCATGTTTTCATCCAAAGTTTTAGGAGAAATGTTCCGTTTCTGTACAAAGAGTTCAAGCGTGAACTTCTTAAGCATTGGTACATAATGAAATTGTCTTGAAGATACGTAAGTTTGCTCAAAAATCTCAGCAGACAGGATTCTTTTCTAGAATTAGTAACTGCTTACATAGTTCCAATGCCCATTGAGAACTGGATGTTCACTTCCTCAGTGGGAACAGCTTTTTACGCCACAATTATTTAGACACAGAGAGAATTCTCATATGTTTTTCTTTACATTTCATCATTTTATTAGCAACATTTTGTCAAGCATCTTCCCTTTACCAACTGGGACACTTCTCCCTTGAAGCTTGCCTAAATTTTCAAGAATACTGGGGTTTAGGTGTTACCTGGGTTACAATGTGCTGGCTGCACAAATATGACTTGAGTTCTAAATACAGGAGGAAGGGGGGGTGGGGGGGAGGGAGGGATGGACATATTTCCTTCTTTAGCACAATCTTTAGATGTTAAAGCTTAGAGATTCTGAAAGTTTTACTTCTTCAGGGTTTGATCCAACTGTGTATCTCTAACGTTGAGGAACAGAGTAGCCAAGAATACTTCACTACAGAGCATTTCAGGACAATGCCTGATCTTCCCTGTCAATAGTACTCTGGCTGGACACTGAGACCAGACCAAGGCCCCTTCTCTGATATTCTCAAAGAATTTTCTCTCACTCCCACCCAGTGCCATCTGTACAGTGCCTGGAAAAGAAACACATTAAAACAACTGATAAAGGACAACCAGGACATTCAAGTATTACAAGACCTGAATAAGCAGAGGTTGAAAATTAAGAAAAATTTTGATTAGCTCACCAAAGAAAGTAGGTACCTAGTGGAAAAAGAACTAGGGCATCTAGTGCTCCAGTCTTCTCTACTCTGGGGACCAAGCAGGATGGGCATCATCACATCTTATGGTTTCTAATGACAAGTGAAAAGAAATTTCAGTCTTAAATCTGGCTCTGCACAGTAGAAGTGTATTACCTCCATTATTTAAACAATGGTGATGACTAATGAAACTACCAGCAGGAAGGATCAGCTGGGCTCCTTAATTCACTTTGGGCAACATAAACTATCTTAAAACTTAGCAGTATTAGCTAACCAAATCTGATTGAATTTGCAGGAATGGATTAGAACAAGCTCTCTGATAATTCTGTGCCAGAGAAACAGGAGGTACCAAGTATTTGGGTGTGACATTAATTTTCAGCAGCACGGCCAAAATCAGGAAATCATCTACAGTCCACACATTCCACTTCTCAGTCCAACACTATAAACAGACATTTCAAGTCTGCAAAATTCTACACTCAGTACTGTAAGAATGCTCTTCTGCAGATTTCCTTAAAACCAAACAAATAAGGTTTAATCATGCAGAAAAATCCCAAAAGCATTTTTTTTTTGCTAGACTAAGTAAATTTTAACAATTAATTCTTCCTGGAAAGAAGGAAAATAGGAAAGCAACATATTTTCAAGTTTCCAAAACAGCCACTGATAGTTGAGGACAGGTATTTTTCTGTTAGACTTTTTCTTTTGTTAGACCTTGGAACATTCTATTCCAAGTCCAGAAATACGTAGAATTTCATTCAGTCAGAAATTCATTCACACCAACACATGGGATACTATTAGAAGAAATATCTATGGCATGTATTTGTCAGAAAACAAAGTTGTAAGGGTTCCTCTTCATCCTAACATGTATGAATCTGCACTGTGCAAGAGATTTAAAAATCAGTATTTACTAGCACTACTGAAACACAAAACATTCAAGTAGTATAACTGTAATGCAAGCCCTTGCATGGCAATCCAAATTTATTGAACTACTGATGCTAAGTCATACAAAATTGCACCACTTTAATTAAGGCTTTTAGTTTACATTTGGCCACCTCAAAGCAGTTGTAACATTAGGTTGGTCAATTTAAATACTGTGGCTCCCTGTTGGATATACACACAATCTTTACACCCAAACGTTAATGCATACAAAGCAACAAGGCATTGTTAAATAAATCAGCAAAAGTTAATTACTGCAACTTAGGCCCTGTGACCAATTACACATGATTAAAATTACTTCCCACATTCACATCCACAGTACTCTTCCACCATTTAACATCTCAACCAAAACGTTACACATGTAAAACAATCACTAACAGGCAAAAGTACTAAACCTGTATATTTGGTATTGCAAATACACTTATGCATGAGCAAGCAAGGGAATTCACAGTGAGAATCTACAGCTGCAGAAGCCCGAAAATGATTTACAAAAAATTGTTAAATCATTAAAAAATTGTTTTAAAATATACACTTCTTGTTGTAGACCCCCACTGTACACACAACTATAAACATTGTTCCCTATGTAAACAAGGAAAAGGAAACATACAATAAAAGGTTGAAAAGTCTGGACATTTCCTTCCCAACAGATATTAAAGGCCATGTCTTTAGTCAGACGTTATACTGAAAGGACTCTTAAAGACTAGGTCACTGTCTCCACAGGTTTTTCCTAAAATTAAAAAACTATATAGCCGTTGTGTTAATCAAAGCGCTTTTGTACAATACGATGATGATGATCCTGTATTTCTTTAAAAAAGTTACAATAAGCTACAAATACCGATGAAGCAAAGTTATCTGGAGTAGTCTATATAGGAGCTCTTTGGACTTTCTTTTATTATGCTAAAATAGTGGTGCTTTTAGGATTTACATTATTGTACTCTCCAATAGAAAGTGGGGATTGTTGAAGTATACAGTACACAGTTTTCATACATGTACAACATTGGTGGATGAACAACGTCTCTTATCAGTAATACTGGATGTAGGCTCTGGTTTTACCAGTTGCATACACAGAATATTTAGAAGTAAAAATCTCTCATGACACTGGAAAGTGATAGAATGTGCAAACTGATGTAGCTTTCATCCATTTCTTAAAGGGTACCACCACAGGAAAGTCCATTTAAGATGTTGGTAGGTTTAATAAAGTTGGAATGCTGGCACTGTTGAATTGGGCAACAGTTCTTCAGACCTGTAAAAACAGAACAAGGAGTTAGTATTAGTAACGACTATTTGTCTGTGCTCTTTATTTAAAACAACTAAGGCAGGAACTAGCAAAGTTCTTGACAAACGGAAAACATCCTTGACATTTCTCTAATAATACGCTTTCTATACAAATAACAGACTATGTCAATTATTATCCTAACTGGATTAGGATACATAGAGGAATCCAGGCTGCACTGTGGAAGTAGTATTTGATTGGTGGGACTAGTTTTGCTTACAGTATGACAGTTCCCATGGCTTTAAAACCAAACACAATTGAAGGATCAAAGCTCCTGAATCAAAAGTCCTGTTAATGAAATGGAGCAACCATTTCTGCATCCTCAGCTAATGCTTTAGGAACTATTTCAGTTTTACTTTTAACTGATCTAAGTTGTTCAAATTGAGGAAGTTTAATATACCAAAAAGAGTTACATATGATTATTAATAAAAGCCTACAATTCCTGACAGTGAGATGTCCTATTAGGAACCTTCAGTACATCACATAGGTCTATTGGATGACAAAATAATGGATGTAGATATTAAATTTAAAAATAATGGTTTCAAAATAATGGTTTCAAAATAATGGTGCAGTACTGAAGTAACTGCACCACTGTATGTTCAATAAAACTGAAGGAAAGGGAGGTATCAGGCAACTTTGATGATGTAAGGTCAATCAAGACAGACCTCTGCCCATACTAAGGCTTGGGCATGCAAAGAGGGAAACGACCTGCTCAGAAACCCAAAAAAATTTTCTTCCAGAAAAAAAATCTATGACTCCTGACTAACTTCTGGAAAGCCTTGCTTAAAGAGTGGGCTGGAGCTTGCTCAATCCTTCAGCAGCATTCTCTGAGCACAGATTAAGTCATGTAGGAATTTAGCCAACTGCAAACAAGTAAGAAATTGATCTAGTACCCAATAGCTCCAGGTCACATTTTTGGAGTGTTACAATGACCACTGCACCTTTCTGATCCAAATGTGCTAATTACAATGCAGCCTCCAAAATATCCACACAGTCTCAAGAAAGGAAGCTAAATTCCTATGACATCACACAAGCATATGCAGGAGTTCAAAACAGAAAGAAACACCAGCATACAAACTATAATACTGTGTGCATTCAAGATAACTGAGCTCTTGCAGTATATTCTATCAGGCTTTAGAACAGAAAACCATGTTTCCAAACGCTTTGAAGTATCAGAGCAAACACTGTTAATTTGAGCTCTACCAACACCTTAAAGCTTGAAAAAAACCCCAGACTAGTGTGAACAGTAGATCTTGCACGTATTTGTAATTCTGACTTTGAAATGGCAAAATAAAGACCATAAACATTTCTACAATAATGTAATTCAAAAATTTTCAATGTTGTTCTGCATCAATAGCTACCACAGCTGTTTAGGGGTTTTTTGGTTGTTTTGATTGTTTTTAATAGCCATAATTCACAGAAAAATTTAAATTGTTTACCTGGCTCAGAGCTACAGTACAGCTATGCATTAAAGTAGCTGACATGATGACTTTTTGCGTGCTTTTCCAGGCACTGGAGTTTTTCTGTTAATTTGTCGCACAAGGTCATAAAAGATCTGGAAAGATAAAAATCAGTTGATTATGGAAATTAGGAGGCTTCTCTTATAACCTTAAGCCTTGAATCTTCACACATAATGCATTCACATACTCAAGAACCCCTGAAAGTATTTAGTTATCACAAAGCTATAAAGTTAAATTGTATATTTAGTTAATAATTGCTTTTAGTTTTTTTTTCTTGCTTAAGGTAATTTTCTCCCAAGAGTTCTACACTTTCAGTGAAGCAAACTGGAAAGGCATCTATAACCCACAGCTGCTTAATCTCTGGGTCAAACTCATCTGAACTCACATGAAAAATGCCACAGTGATCAACTACTTTATGGTGTTACTCTGCAGTTTAGCACTGAGGTCAAGAAACAGGTCACAGCTTTCTTCTAACTCAAATCACTCTTAGGATATTCTTTTAAACAAAGTTCTAGTAGGTTTTAACTGCACATTTTTCATGGTAACTCACATACACTACATATTCAGTAACAGGCTCTTGTATTTGAATGAGATCATGCTTTTCCAGATACCTTTAAAATATTGAAGTCTAAAAAACTACTTTTGCCTCTGTAGACCTACAGCATGACAGAAGCATAACATTTCCTAGAAAAGTAACTCATTTAAGGGACTCTCACACTTTTAGTCTCCTAGAATTCTATCAAGAAAATGATTTTTTTGAAAGGCTAATTTAAGACAAATCAACATGCTACAATTCAACAGCATCTGTTTAATTCATAACTGATGTTGCTCCAATTATTTCTGCATCTCCTAAATTAAGGAAGCCCTCATTCTAAAGCCATCATAGCAGTTTCCTAAGCACTGGCTGAAAAGCAGCAAATGTTCCAACAAGGACTTATAGTATTTGATGGACGTTCTAGTTTCTTGAACATATGACTTTTATACAGTTAGGGTGATTAATGTGAATTTTAAAAAAAGTCAGTGGCTTCCAGAAATTCCCAACTAATTAAACACACATTACTTATTTTAAAAATCAGCTGTGCTAAAACCACCATACTGCTTTGATCACTTGCAAGTCCTGTGTTCCAGACAACCTAATGAACTGTAAGATTTATCATAAAATTTAAGCTGCTCCAGAAATGTAAATACTGACAGCTTCTTTTTTCTAAAATTTTTGTATCCCTCTCTTTATGCTGGCACCCCCCACTGGATAAAAAGGCATGCATTATGGCAAGCCCCCAGAATGCATGCACTTGATCAATCACCTAACTCCTGTTAAATAAACAAGTAGATAAATAGTAGAGGAGCTTTTGCATCCCTTTTACTTTACAGAGCTGCTAATTTTAACAAAACTTTCAGGAGTTTTTGTACTTACCATCTCAAATAGTTTTAACACCAACTAACTTAAACCAAATAGTTTTACTGATTTAACTCTCTTAAAGGTCTTTAAAAAAAGAAGTCTAGCAGTACAATCTCAATTGATAGAGATTGTATCAACTAGGAAATGGAACATGAAAGAAATATTTATCCCAAATTCATATGAGGATAATTTGAAAATTAGACTAATTACACTAAAATCAATATAATTTGAAAAAATCCCATGTCAAAGCTAAATACATCCCTTAACATAAACATCTCACAAGAGCAGCGTACAGTTTTGTCCACTGTGGTGAACATAATTAATGATTTTGTTAGTGTTTCCTTGACAAACAGTAAATGTTTGGTTATCAAAACAGTGTCCCATTCTTCTCCCCCGACACCTCTCTCCACCACAGGTAAAATGCCTTACCTCATTAACATTTATCTTTGATTTTGCAGAAGACTCTAAGAATGCACAGTTATTCCATTGCCTTGCTAGGTTCTGACCTTGTTCCTTTCCCACAACTCTTTCATCTTCCAAGTCACACTTATTGCCAACCAGAATCATAGGCACCTAAGAAATAATTCAATGCCAGCAAAGAAACAAAATTTTAGAACAGCACAATGTAAATGCACACTTAAAAGCTATCTGAATCTTCAGAGGATCCTGATTTTCAGAATAATCAAGTTCTAGTGTAACTGAAACATAAGTTTCCAGCTGTGTAATATATTAACCTTTAAATGAAAGTGACTGCATTTTTGCCAGCTTTTGGCAAGGCAATGGGGAGAATGGTTTGAGAATTCAGTACCCTGCCAATTGAACAAATTTAATGCTTTTTCAGATGACTTAATGAAATTTCATTTTTAGATATTTAAGGCATCAAGAATTCTACTGAAGAATTTACTGTACATGAGTCTTACAAATTCTGAAATCCTGGAAACAGTGTCCTGTACTGGGTAGCATGACAAGCTCCTTTCACCATTCTTCTACTCTCAGCATGTCAGCACACCTTTTGAGAGCAGTCTGTGCACACAGTTCTTATTAGCAAGCTGCAGCACACAGAGAAAAGAAACATGCTACCAGACTTACCAACTACAGAAAACACTGAATTGACCGTTGCAACAAGAAAACTCCATCATTTAGTCTTTTCCTCCATTCTTTTCTTTTACTAATTTAAGGACATAGCTAAACTCCTAATGGATTCAAGTGTTGAAAAAAGGTTTACTATATTTTGACCATTTAATTTTCCCCTACATCATGCCTAAGCTTTGGCATAGAAAAAACTTCTGTGAGTTTTGATGGAAACTAAAGTTGCAACTTGAAGCTTATTATCTTTCTCTTGATACTGTGGAATGCCTTTCAAGACTCAGGTGTGTCTTCTAAAAAAACCAAAATACAATTCTAAGCAAATACCACCAAAATGACACTAATCAGCATAAATATATGACAGAAAATAAGATTTTAAATATAATCACATTTATCTTGATTTCATTGTACAAAACTATTTTCATGGTAAACAAGGCTATATGTGGTAGGTGGATGGGAAAGGTCCACACAACTTAAATACCAACCTTTTGAGATACAGTATGATAATGGGTAATGAATTGCTTCAAGAAGAAATCTGCTGAACATAGGCAAGACCTGCAAATGCTTATGGTCAAGGAAATGCAAGGTGGTTTGTATTAAAGAAGTCTTAATGCACTTCCCTGAAACTGAAATGGTTAATATATTCTGTGTCTGCTGACAGCAGAAGCATATGCAGATACATGCAGTAAAAAAGGAATCAAAGTTTGCATAAGCACAGTTTAAATGAGATGACCATGCTTAAAAACTGTTTATTGCTCATCTTTTTATTTAAGAAGGAAGTTTTTCTGCCTGAAGACTACATGGTGTTTGTTAAAAACACACTCGCTGTTTCACATTTGAAATACATCTTTCCTTTATTAGGGGACCAAGTATTCACTTCCTTCAACTGTTGTAAGGTTTTTTCATAATTTATAAAATATAATGTTTTAGCCTCATTTATAGCTTTAATAATGCTAAGAGATGCACAATAGAAATGGTGTGGAAATAGGATGACCGAACTTAATTGCAAGCAGGCAGACAAAATATAAAAGCTACATAATGTGCAAGTTTGAAGGTTACAACTTCAAATTTTGTGCTTTTAAATTACCATAAACAGTAGGGATATTGAGGAGAAAATTAAACTCTAAGCGATTTTACAACTTCACTGATAGCAATTAAGGCAACAATAGCTGCTCTAGAAATGTTTGCTGCAGTTTAATGAATAAAGTTATATCCAGTTTCAAGTAAGGTATTTTAAAGAAAGAGATTAAAAAAGCCTCTGTATAACACATGACAAGTTACAATTTCTCCAGTTTACCTTAAGAGTTGCATTTCTGTACTATGCATCTACTGGTTCATACATCTCCGAACTTAAAACTTGGAGGCCACCTTACCACACTGTGTACACTGCAACACACTAATGAAAACCCTTAAGTACTAAGAATTTCTAGAGATCTTACATCATCAGTGTCTTTGACTCGAAGAATCTGTTCTCTTAGATCCTGTAAATCATTAAATGTGGACTGAGCTGTGATGGAATATACTAATGCAAAACCTTGTCCATTTTTCATGTATAGATCTCTCATCGCTGTAAACTGTTCCTGTAATTAAAAAAAGATACAGATGTTGCATTTAATTTGGACTTTCCTTGCATTAACTGCTATAAAATCCAGGTCACAAACACATCACAAGTACAAGGCATTTGTGTTGCCTCCCCTTCCTGTAGAATTGACAAGTATTTTATTGTTTGACTACAAGCATTATTGCAAACAGACCTGCTTTTAAAGAAATCTCAAGTTTGAAACACTATCTGCTGTGGCAGAACAACATCTAGATATTGCCAACAGCCACATACCCCGGGGAAAAAACATCAGAGAAACTACAGTAATTTCACTGGAGAGAAGTACAGTGGAAGGTACACTGTAATCTGTAGATTACAGAAGTTAAACTCCTCCTGAATCTCTCCTAATATACCAACTTTTTCTCCATATCCTGATAGTTCCTTAAAATGGATTATAAAGTAAATGCATCCCTTTTCAGACTCAATTTTGTAGTCTAGGCACTTTCCTATGTTAAATTCTACATTAATTTTCAAGGAGATGGACTAGAGGATAGAGACACTCAATAGACTTGTCATATTTCCTTGACTTCAGTGGCAACTATGATATTGCATATAAAGACTTGCTGGTGCACTCTTACCAGTATGACTGTAGAATGGCATTTGACTCTTTCGCATTGGTGACTTGGCTATCTGGTGCCTGATCAACCACTGCCTGTCTCTTGCTGTATGTCAGATGAAAAGTGCAATTTATTTCTAGAAAACAGCTGCTCCATCTTACTGTATATTTACAGAGTTTTAATCTAATAGGGAATTTAAGTAAGTTATTATTGGACCAGATTACTAACAAAGTTCAGAGAACACATGTTAAACTCCAAGTGTTTTGAGCTTAAATTCACTGGAATCAATAAAGGAAATTAATGATTTCATTAATTTTGGAACTAGTCAGAGAAAAACCTGACCAGTATGCAAAGGGTCAGCATAACCCTTTTGCTTTGAGCTCCCATAAGCTGACTGAAGCAATACTATTTTTATCCCAATGTCACAGTACATCTCACACACAAAAGAAAAAGGACATGAGAAGAAAGCACGTATTCTCTACAGCAACAGAAATCAAATTGCAGTAGCCAGTAGGCCTTCATTTTTTCTAGGCAACAAACTTAAAGCAGGAGCACAATCTCTTTTCAAAGAGAGAAAGCTATATTTCTTTCCCCTATTACAAAACATGAGCTCATTGGAATCTTGCAATTAATTTTCTGCTGCAATCCTCAAGTTTTCTGTAAATACACTGTGCATCGGGATTTAGGAAAGTTGTTTTTTACATACCGTTCCTGCAGTATCTAAGATTTCAAGCATACACTGTTGTGCATCTACTTCAACTTGCTGTCAAGAGAGAAAGATGTGGTTAGATTTTTTGCCCTTGCAACTCTCCCCTCCAAAGATATCAGAAATTGTGTGATTTTTATAAGCAAATTCATAATGCATAAAGCAACATAATGGCTTAAGAAGTTTGTATGGATATACACTTTGAAAACAGCAGGAAGAAGCCTTTCAAAGAGCCCCAGTGACATTTTCAAATGCAGTGTCAGCAGCCAAGTACCACTTTGCAAAGTGATTAGGGATTTTTGATTATTTAAAAGAAGGCTGCTAAATTTGTAATGATGGTTATGAGCAGCTAGCACAACTAATTTCCACTTGTTTCAGGGTTCATCACAGACTGCAAGAAAAGTACCAGTGAAAGCCAGAAAACTGGATTGGCGTACTAAGGCTCATTTGATAGTAATTTACATCAACAAGAGAGTAAGTAGTACACAGCAAACAATTAAACAACTACCACTAAGAGTGGTGTCCCCAAAACAAGCCTTTAGGAACACTAATTAGAAAATTGACCTAGCTTAGGAAAGTTTGCAAAAAATGGAAGGTTTAAGAAAAGAGAACAAATTTTGTATTCATTCCAGAGTTCCTCTGTCTAGTGTAGATACCTCAAAGAAATGGCCCTGAGGGCAGCAAAGGACATAGAAGTGCCCTCAAGCTGTTTCAAGTGGGCTACCCACATTTTAACTTTTTTTTTTTTTCCCCAAGTTATTTGTAATCTTCTTTGTTTCCATTTGCATGTAGAATTCCTAGTTAACAGAGCAGCACTCAAAAATTTTGTGTCATCTCTTCTCCATATAAGCACTGTCACTAGTTTAACTTGCAGCTTTTCCTCTGTAACTAGATTTGAGCTTGGGACAGGCAGGGGGAGTATTTTCCCTCCTCTCACACTTCCCCCATGTCCCCTGCGGATTGTGATTCCTTAAAAATAATCACTACTTTTACAGGTATTGCTGACAAAGTCATTCAGCTAATTAGGCAGCATTTGTTCACTTTATGAAGAAATATCTGGGGAGTAAACCAAGGCATAAAGTTTCAAAACTTCAAGCTCAATTATTCAGACAAACAAGTCACATCCTCTCAACTTTAAATATTATAATATGTTTAACATTAATAGCATGGAATTTCAACTGCCAAACCAACACATTTTGAAGTCAAGAAGGAAGTTAGAATTGTAACTAACAGTGAGAAAATGAAAATGACTACATGAAGTGTTGTCCAGACTTTAGCAAGACTTTAACAATCTGGCTGATTTGAAAAGAATACCCAGAGTTATTACTAGTTATTTCAGGAACAAACCTGAAAGTAATATTATAAGATCTTTACTAGCAGCAACAACAGAAACATGTAGTTAGCAAAAGGCAAAATTTCTTAAGATGGCTTTACTTTTTTAGGCTCCATGGAAACAGTCTTCTAGTATGATGCAAAGAATGTAAATACATAACAAAGGAAACATTTCACTTTAGATCAGCCTGTGAATATCTTTTGGAGTCATTTACTGGGCCTGACCCAGCAAAGTCCTGCACCAAACACTGGGATATGGTCAAAAGTTCCTGTTTCTCTAATACAGAAAAAGTGTCAACATAGAATTTGGTTCTGCTATTGTCTCTTTAATAAGAGTTCTAACTTTGGCTGGAAGTCCACATACTTAGACAAGGATTTTTCCAACATACAGTTTAAATGAGGTCAAAGAAAAGAGGTATGAAATTATTATTTTGCTCTCACTAATTCCTCCTCTGTTCAGACAAGATTCTTGTGACTGTAGGCTGCAACAGTTCTTAATGCATCACCTTTGTTCCAATATAAATGTAGTTCAGTGCTGAAAGAGAAGGTCGTGTAGTTTGCCTATTCCCAGCTAGGGTTTGTGCATTTTGCCTCCCTTGTACAGACACTAACATTTTTGTGGCAACATGACTTACATCAGAGTATCAATGCACACAAAAAAAATTCAGCTAAAAAAGATAGATAGATTAAGAAACTGACATAGCTGAAAACTTATCTCCTGCACCAAATGGTTAATGGTAGAAGTCCAGATATAAACTATCTTAGTCTGGAATCTTAATCATGGTCTCAGGTGAAACTGAAGAGTGAGCAATATGGAGATTCAAGATGATGCAAGCAGAATCAGACCTTTCAGCCCATCATGCTGAAGATAGGAAGAGAGAAACTAACAGGCCACTTGCTGTAAATGCTTGTTCATTTATGACAGGTTTGTGTTAACTTATTAATAAAACAACAATCCATCTAATAGAAGCATATCTAGCTATCATTTAAATTGTTATGAGTACAGTATGATAGATGCCTCCAGTGTTCCAAGGTGTGATGTTGTTTTTAGCAATTTTTGTAGTAGCAAGGCAGTTTAGTACCTTCAAGGCCAAATCTACCTGGAAATATTAACACTCAGACAAACTAAAAATAAATATCATAAAATTGAAAAGTGGTAGTGTGTTTTACTATTTTTTTTCCAATCAATGTTCCCAATCCTGACAATGAAATAGCCATTTTTACTGACTAGCCAGCAAGGTATTATGCTTGAACATTAAAAAGCTAGTCTTGAGTTATTCCTTTTAAACAAATTTTAGGAGAACATTCATATTTCAAACTTATTATCTGATTTACTATAGCATTACCAGGCATACCCTTTCTCAAGCTGTGACGCAAATATTTGACAATATGTACTACAGCTTTAAGTTTCTGTAACACTAAAGAGGTGTTTTGCATATACCTTTCTGTAGGAGTCTTCTATCGTAGGATCGTATTTTTCAACAAATATTCCTTGAACAAACTGTACAGTCTGCAACAGAAAAGTTCTTGTAAGATTCTCTTGCATAGTGACATTTTGTAAACATTTTACACAAATCTCTGTTCTAGGAGTATACTCTGTTATCCATAACATTTTTAAAGCAAATCAAATGACTGACATAACTATAATTTTAAGAAACAGCAGAAAGTTAGATGTGTATGCCTATTTAACTATTTAACTGTTAGATGAAGCAATGCTACACTTTCCTTTATCCACCATCGCTTGGAGGGTAAGAATTAAAGCATGCATTGATTTAAGGTTTGCCTAACTCTTAGAATCAGTATTAATTTCTAGTTGACCAGGATACTATACAGCTGCACAGCTTTTACATTTGCATTTTAGAACTACTTCATCTTCTGCTATTTATCTGCCAGGACAGGAATTAGTCAAAAAACAACTGTCAGTTTTTACTAGTCTTAACTAGACTGTTCCTGTGTACCTAGCATGAAGGATGTTTTTAGCACAAGTCAAATGGAACTTAAGACTCAATGGCCAAGTCAGAGCAGGCACATTCAAATCCAGAAATGCTGCAGTGAGATAAAGAAGTCAGAGGTGAACAAAAATGTTCTTTCACAATCTAACATGATTTGTCATTTAAGTTTTTCTTTAGGAACTGCTTTGTAAGAGAATACTTCTTACCCAAGGGAGTGGACCTCTGGAGCTTACTTTATGGTAAGGTGCACAATTAAACTGAAAGATGCAAAATTCTTAGGTAGGCTGAGAACATCGTATTTTGTGAACTTTTTCAATTCTAGTTTAGGTCAGAACCATTCTGTAATAAGTTAATTGCAAATAAAAGAGCTCATGCATTTTAATAATCTACCTGTCCCAGTTATATACCTACTTGCACAGAAAAGATGTAGGAAACACATTAAATTTCCTACCAACATGCAAATCTGTATTTCTATCTGCATAAAAAATATTAGTGCTACAGAGACTGCTATAGAACATTAAGCAAACAGCACCCTGAAGACCTTTCTAGAGACAGGACTTACAGGGGCAAGCTAGTTCATATCCTTTGAGAGATTCACAAAGGAGCTTGATTTCCCACACACTGATGGCTGGATTATCTGCTGAAGCCAGACACCCTCATAATGCTGTGGCTCCACCTCACTGCACGAGACTGATCAAGCACCATCTACCAAACCCAGACAAAAACAGCAGCATGTGAGAATGCACCAATGGATGCAGATGCACCCAGTAAAGGATCTACCTATTGTAGCCACGCTTCCATAAAGAAATATACATTTGTAGAGAGTGTATTAGAGAAAAAATACAATAAGCCCAAAAAAACGTACTTGAACTGCCTCATACTTACCAGAGCAGACTTTCCAACACCTCCAGAACCAAGAACCACTAGCTTGTATTCACGCATGATGCAAGAGATAAATCACCCTCTATACCTAAAACACACAAATCACCAGTCTGATTAAAGCTTGATCTATATGCAGGAAGTACAACCATGACACCACAATCTAGTTCACTAAACAAAGTTTGATAAAAGCTCTTTAGTTAACTTCTTTAATACAGCAGACATTTTAGACTATTAACTCTTAATGCAGCTACAATAAAATGCTGCAAATCATCAGATATAGTACTTCCTCTACTTCATTACTGGCTCTCTCATAAATATCGAATAAACCATGCTATACTAAAGCTAACAGTTTATTCATAAGAAGTAATTAACCAAGAGGAGATAGCATGAATTTTCTCATTCTGAAACACAACTGCTAAGCAAAGAATCACAGAGAAAGACTTGTACAAGAAAATTAAAACCTCCTCTTCCCAGCAAACAAACACTTCTTAAAAAGAAGAGCAGGATGCCAGAAATCATCTTTTTAAAAAAATCCCGATTCTCAAAACTGTTTAATGTTTCACTAGATATCTAACTGCAATTATAATGACTCATTTCATGAGTAAGTGGAAGCAACTAAAGTAGTATTTTGAGACTATACCTCTTCTACAAGCTGAATCTGTTTCCCTGTTCCACACTAGTTGGTGTGGCTACCTACAGCAAACTGTGAGATCTGCTTGCTCATCTTTGTTGGAAACTGACCCAGCAAAACCAAAACAAGGCCACAGATTCTGGGACATGTCTTTGGGTCATCCTGCTCAAAATCCCACACCTCTTACAGTCCTGCTGGCAACTGAGCTAATAGGACTGTTACTGCTTCCCGAGAAGAAGGTCTCAGTTCGTTTCCTGTGGGGAGTCTAGCACTTATCAGATTGAGTTACCCGTTTTCTCCCCTCTCCACCCCCACAGAAAAATGAAACCCTCCCCAGCTAATGAATAATCTGTGGGCTGGGGAAAAGTGCAGGGATCCAACACAGGTACTTGTAAATGTAAGCAGGGAGAAAAGTAAGGTAAGAAAAAGACCCTTATCAGCAGTAGTAAGACAGCATCTCTGAAATCACACCTTCTGTTAGGTATTTAGCACAAAATGCTGAGATGATTTACACAGAAATTAAACCACCATGGTACTGTCCTGTCTTTGCCATCACTGATCAACTCCACAGATTGTCAGAAGACTGAGAAATCAAGAGACCAGGTCCTATTTCTTCTTGCAAAAAAACATAATCTTTCAATTTATTTAAACTATCCCTTGCAAAAGAAACATAAGGAGAAAGCCTTAAGGAAATAATTGACCTGATGTCCAGCAAAAGAGGTGCCTCCACAGGCTTCCATTACCAATATATTTTGAGATTCTTTGGTGATTTTTACACCTGATAGGACATCATTTCACTCCTGATTTAAAAACCTGTTTCCCTCCCTACATATTTTTTTGCAAACACAGACCGCAGAAACCATTTACACAAGTTTCATCTATTTGGCACCATTGTAAATGCTATTAGAACCACAAATCTGTAAATTGTCCAGCCTTTTTATAAACAGGATTGTTTCTAACTGTACTGAAAGGCACCTTTCAAACTCATGAAAAGTTAAGCCTATAACTACCTTACCTGCCATTTCTTTAAAACAAACATTCAGTTATCCCTTTATTTTTACAAGGGTGTCACTAGAATGACAACTGTAGTGGGTGTAGTGGAAATCCCAGTACAGTAATCTGGGCGAACTGCAGCAATTACACTGTTTTTAAAAGAAAAATTTAAGCTGAATTTTTCAGTCTTCACCTGAAGTTAGAAACTAAATATAGATATCGATAATGAAGGCTGACAGCAGTTTAGAAGTAACAGAACTTAAGCAGCAGGTACCAAATATCTGTTTTAAGTAATTTGTGACTGCTTCTTATTCAATGATCTACAATTCAAAAGAAAATTCCAAATCCTGAAATAAACTAACTTGGTTTTAGTGAGAGACTGCCAATTTAATTTTTGGCTCTGAAATAGCAATTCAGGAATTTAATACAAGCCAATGCTTCTTTCAGCATCCTGATTTGGAAGTTCAACTAAATAACCAATCACTGTACAACATTCTGGAGCTGATTTCCCCACTTCAAGTGGTGGCACATAATTAAAGCATATATATACACATATATACAAGCCCATACAGCATAGAGGCACAGCTTGGTATTCCTGCACTGGTGTTATCATCTGGCCATTATATCTTGGAATGAAACAAAAACTGATATATCCTCTAAAACACTTTAAGAAAGCTAACCTGGACATCTCTAACACAGCATGCAGCAGAAGCCCCAGCTATAGTTTGCTGCCACTTAGATCTACCACCCCACTGCCTTTGAGCAACTGTACTGAGGTCACTTCACCTTTCTCTTACTGTTTTCTAACAGAAAACTCTAACTCCTAGCTAAAAGAATTTTCCTAAGAAGACTTTCCTGATTGCAGGTCTTTGCCTCCTCAGCCAAGAAATCTACTATCTCATGTAGGACACTGCAGTCTGCCACACTATTTGATGTTGTTAAAGCCTAGCTTTTTGACTGACCACTGTCCCTGAGAGCTGCAGGCATGCCCCAGACTGAGCTTGGGCTCTGATCCTTACTGAACTTAACCTTCCAGTGATTCCCAACTAACCCGACCTGCTCTTCATCAAATTCATTTTTCCATATCAGATCCTGTAGAAACTGCCGGCACCCTAAATCTCAATCATGCTCTTTATTTTTCAGTTGACACAAATGCTTGACTGGAACTAATAATGTATTCAGACTCATCTAGTGCCAACAGGATTTCCTTTTGACTCATTAGTGACAAATGAATGGAGGAAAAGGAAGAAGACAAAGACTAAAAAAAGAGATTTAAGCCATAAAGCACCATATCTGGCTGGCATTTCTAGAATAAAATAGGGTCAAGTCCAATAACATCTGTCTGTAGTCCCCAGATCACCTCTGGGATGCAAAATGAATACACTCAAAGAGGCATAACACAAATAAAGATACTAAGATATGTGGGCAACAGATAAGCAAGACCTCAGCAGATTTCTTGGACACTTCACAAGTATCTACTGAACCACCCAACAATTAGATACAAGTAAGTTTAAACTTACTCCTAGGAAATATACCAAGTAACCTGTTTGAATCCCCCTCTTCATTTAGCGGAGTCTATTTAAAGGGAGAAATTTTGCTTTAAAAGTTGACTACCTATTAGGTGACTAACCTGCCAGAAGTAAGAGCAATGCCAATTTTCCTTTGCTTTTTCACTTTTCCATTCCCCCATCTTGACGCAGGAAAATACTGTCAACTATGGCCTCTATGCAGGCGCTAAAGAGCAAGAAGATAGGAAGCATGCAAAAAATAAGACCTTTTTTCACTTAATTGGAGCAGGTACTGCCTTTGAACAGAAGACTTGAGTATTTCCATGCACAGATATAGTTGACATAACTGAACTGTGGAGATGCCTAATGTAAGATTTAGCTAGAAAAAATGAGGGAAGCTACTCTTCAAGAGACAGCACTATCACAAACTGGGTTTTAATGGCGGTTTCAAAGTACAGAGCTCAATTTCAGGTTGCCTCCAGTAACTGCCAGCAATGTCCCAGGAACTGCCTTGCACACTTCCCGAGATGCAACTGTCCAAAAAACCAACTGTGTCTGTGCAGACTCTCTCACTACTCTGTTCACACTACTTTCTGTAATTAGTGCATTAGTGTAGTGTATTCATCTAACTGCTAAATTCTACTTCTTCATGACACACTTAGAATACTTGATAAACTGGAGGAGCACATGCACACATTTGATATGCACATGGACACTTTTCCCAATAAAGATTCTGTCTGAAGGATGAGCATATCTTTGAATAAACCCATTTGAACAGAAGAAAGGTTAACCAGGACAAGTCACTGAAAATGCAGCATTTCAAAAACTTGACATCTGATAAGGACTGTGAACATGGAACTTGCTTTCTGCCTCTGTCCTTCTCAGACAAGCCAGGAAAAAGTGCCTCCTGGACATTTTCTTCAATAGTTTCTTGAAGCATGTCTCCAGAAAAACGCAAACCAAAGATGATGCTAAGAAAGTTGAGGAATAAGTAGCCTTACTTTAGAGATTAATTAAAAAACTGCACACTTACTGCTTGTAAAACTTTCCTAAAAATCAACCACGCAATGAACAATTCAGGGAAGTTCATATACCATTTGTAATTGAGCTTGATGTGATAGCTGTGAAAGTGGGGTGGGTGGTGGTTTTTTTTTGTTTGGGTTTTTTTTGGTTGGTTGGTTTTTTTGTTTTGTTTATTTTTTGTTGGGTTTATTTTTTTAGTTTTTTTTCAATTCCTTCAGCTTCAAATTTTGGGTTCTGATTGAACTTTTTTAGCTAACGGATGGAAAGGCTAATAATCCGATCTTTTCAAGTGATATTAAACCATATGAAGCTGTAACTGGAGCTCAGTCCCAGGACAAAGACATGAACTAAGTACAGTCACTTGAAGATATCTTGTTATATGAACTCGTTGTTCAGGTATGGAATTAAATGAATTGGCCCTCCCCGAAGCCTTATCATTTTCAGAAGGGATCATGATTATTTAGCACTTCACAGACACCATGATTCTTGTGCAGACCCTGATATTTTGGTTCATTGTGTTCACCAAAATCTTCCCAATACTTTTGCCTCAGAACATTTACCTCTCTGGAAGAGAGACTTTATTAGAACCACCTTGAAAATAGTACTCCTCAATTAATCTCAACTATTTGCATGAGAAAAAAAAATTCCAACACTAGATTGACATATGAAAAAAATTAACTGACTGGTTTACCTGTTTACAATTAGCAGTGGAGCAAAGCAAAAAAATCCAACCTTTTTCTCAGAAAGGGGATACTAGCCCTGAGATGAAACAAGATTACAATGGTCAGACACTTGGAAAAATAGCACTAGTTCAGTCATGGGACCAGCCAAGCTCAGAGGATTATGTCTTTCCAGAGATGTTTCCCATTTCTGATACTGGAGCAGTCTCAGATGGCCAAACCATCCAGATGCCATTAAGTTTTGAATCTCATGGTTTAGAACCTCCTCTTCAGGTAAACAACTATTTAAGAGATGATGTGTGCTGTCCTTAATATTCCTCAAATACTTACATGGGAGAAGTCCTAAATTCTTATCTCTCAGTTCCAAGGAGGGGGTTTTTTCACCCCCAGAATAATTTCAGCACATAAGCAGAACTTTAACAACATAACCCAAAATGGAAGCCCACTCATTTTTACCAACTTTTAGAGTCTTTAGGAATTAAAACAATTCAGATAAGCCTTACTCAACATGGTAAGCGTATCTCTTATAAAAGAGAAATTAAAATACTCCAGAGCTGACTTTCACACATTTATAAAAAACACTATTCCAAAATCAATTCTGAAGATTAGATACACCGAAAAGCTGATCGTGGTCTAAATAAAGACTTTCATACTCATGACTCCTGGAAGTACAGCTATTTCATTACTAATGCAGATTCTAGGGAAGTGAACCAACTGTTCAGTAAACAAAGCTAGGGGCAATGTTTATCTCTAGTTTTTACCTGCTTTTGATAGTTTCTGGTCTTGACAAACATGTATTTCGTCAGTTGAACAGCTAGTTCTTCTGGGCACTAACACTGTAATTTTTCTTGGACAAAAATAGCTCTTCAATTATGTTCAAATATTTTAACTGATGTCAGACAATCTTCAGAGGATTTTCAAAAAGCTGTCTGGGTGGCTAAGCTTATTCAGCAACATGAAATCATACTAATCACCTGAGACACCGTCAGAGACCTGAGAACAAGCTACCGCAGCACAAACATGGCACCAAGGTTTAAGCTGCTCCTTGAACAGCCTACAGGGACATTTACACAGAGAAAGCTTAACCAAGTTATCCTCCTTTCACTGAAAGGAGCTACCTTGATTAACACTGCACACAGGGACCATTTTCGGCAAAGCAGCTAACCACATCTGACCTTATGAGACTAGTTCCACTATCTATAATTAGTATAGCTGAAAAAAATCTGATTTTTTTTTCTTAAGCCGAAGTTAACTCCCAGCTAGATGCTGTAAGCGTGAAAACTGTCTGCTTAAAGTCAGTGATATCTCAAGATGGAAGCTTCCTGATGTGAGAGACTAGCAATCGTGCAACTTGCAGTAGATTCACACAAAATATAAAAAGCATTTTCAAAGCAAGTGATGTAACGAACATTCGTATGCTACTAAGAATATGCTATGCTTCAACATTTACTGAGTTCAAGTTTCAACTCTGCGCAAGAATTCTAATGTGTTGATT
This sequence comes from Lichenostomus cassidix, assembly GCF_008360975.1. NCBI lineage: Eukaryota > Metazoa > Chordata > Aves > Passeriformes > Meliphagidae > Lichenostomus > Lichenostomus cassidix. Next base: position 33,716,002 of record NC_139480.1, on the reverse strand, counting down.
CAAATGTAGAGTACTTTATAAAACCTATGCTATAGAGTCTATTTAAGCTTCAAATGGAATTTGTAACATTTATAGAAATATTCTTATTTTTGGTGACTGTTTGCCATGATTTTGCATTTTCTCCCTATTTCTGTAAAACAGTCACCATCCCCCATGAAATTGTTTGGGAGTGTTCTACCAGTCACACTTACAGTTAAAATAATAACCTCGGAATTCCAGAAGAAACTGAACTGCAAATGCTTTTTAAGCTTGCAAAGAAAACCCAGGCAGGCAATAAACAGAAACAACACTCAGATTTTAAAAAATACTACACATATATTAAATTCAGAGAAGGTGTAATTACCACCTTAAAATATCTTCTATGCATAAGCTAAATAGTTAACCATAAAACAAGTTCTGAGAACTGAACCAGCAATTTGATGCTGTGAATTTGGCTCTATAGTCATTGCAGAGCAGGATCAGTATTTAGTTCTACAACTTTTATAAGTTAATGGATTGCCACATCATAGCATATACAACATGCTTTACCTGATATGCATCCTTCTGATTAAAAGCACATGTAAGCATTTGTTTGTCCCCATAATTGTTACACTAAATTTTATCTTTCAAGCTACAAAACAAGGTAAAACCCAGCAGGACTACAAGCACGACGTGGAAGTTTTCAGAGTTAAAATACTTTTCTTATAAAATGCACTTGTGCAGTTTGAAAGTTACTTTAAAAACAAGCTTGCCAGTTGGCTAAAGATACTCTTCTTCGGAAAAAGGCATCTTAATTTCTCTTTCAGAAGCAAGACCTAGCCTCAAATTCCATCTGGTATCTGCTTAACATCTGGCAATCCTAGCTCTACTTTGATTGTGACACTGGCTGCTGAACTAGTAAAGCCTTGTATTAGGTTTCCTTCTACACACATAAGCCAGTGCTGGGTTCAGCTGCAATTCCAGGATCACCTTAACTTTTCTCCCTCCTGTTTATTTTTCTCCATAATCTACACATCGTATACACCCCCAGCCACACCAGAGCTTGCATGCCAAGGTATCATTACTTTTACTGTCTTAACTATAAGAAGTTTGGAGTTTATTCAGGTTTGTTTAGAGTACTAACACATCATCAAGACACAAAGATTTCCTTCATCATTATATGATGTTTTGTTACTGGCCATTTAAACCCAGCTAGTGTAGGCCCTTTATGTACAAAGTATCCTTCCACAGTACAATTTACAGTAATTCTATTACAAATCAAGTTGGTAGCCAGACAGAAGTCTTACCAATTCCCATACCTCATTTTAATTAAGATTAGAAATTTTATCTGTTGAAATGACACTGATTCTATGCAAATTGAGAATACTCACTACTAGCATTCGTTAACAGGAATTAAATTAGCTGTTTCATGATAACGGAGCCATACCAGCAGAGTCCCAAGTAATTGTAAGTCATGTCTGTTTTAACCTCTCATTCAATACTTCCCTAATAGAAACATGGTATTTGAACATGAGCAACAAATCTCACTGCAAGTCAACCAAATGATACCTAACTTCACCAACAGTTCTTTTGTTACAGTTTCAGACATCTGTCCTGAGGGTAAGCTGAAAATGCCTACACTGACACCCAGCAACAACTATTACTTTCTGCCACGTGGTTTTGCTACTTGTGCAATAATGGCTTTGCTACTTGTACAACCTTAACGGCTTCTTTTCACAATTAACTTAATCAGCTGATGAAAATCAGTTCCTAAAAAGTCTGGAGTGCTTAACTGAAGTGACTGAAACTTGGGCAAAACATCTGTTTCTGGCAGTGAGGCAGTAGCACTTTGAACTTAGGTTTGCCTGCTCTGCAGAGAATGTCTAATGCACAAACAAACCTTAACTAGAAGATGACAATTGCATAAGTTGACCTTCACACCTCTGCCCATATGGAGATGCACAGACAACTTGGTTGTTCCTTAGGTAACTGCTAAGCTGCCACATACTTCAAGAGGGTATTTAAGAAAAACTCCAAACACACAACAAACTCAACCAATCAAAAAAGCTAAACCCCAGAGAAAAACCTCACCCACTAAAATGACTCCCCATCCCCATGTCATCCCCCCCAAAAAAAACCAACCAACAAAAAAACCACAACCTGAAAAAACAAACCAACAACCCCCAAAAAAACAAATTCTAGCAAATATTTGCATGCAAAACTGTCAATTGCCATAGCTCTGCATCTGCTCTTTGAGCAGCTGATGCACCTTAACCCCCCTCAGAACTCTCATTTAATGGGTCACAAATTTTCAAGAGGTGAAAAATCTGAGTTAGGAGCATAACCCCAAAGGGAAGCAATTCACACTTGCAAGCCTGAGCTCATAGACATGAGCACACCTACACAAAAAGCTGAATAATTTTAACCAAATGAATTTGAATCACACTGAACTCTACACCACTTTCAATTACATGGACTAGATCTTTAGTACAATGTTACTAAATTAATGATGGTTAAACTTGTTTAATCAAGTCTCCACAAGATTCTACTTGAATCTTCTTAATGTCACCCTAGTTCATGTTTAGACCATAATTTTTGGTTCCTCTGCATCTTCAAAGCCTGCCTTTTTCTGGAGAAACCTGTCATACCTCAAGATTCACTTTGCAGTAATTCAAATTGTATTGGGTTTGCATAGCAAGATTTTGGCAGCTAGGTGGCTTCTGTGAGAAGCTGCCGGAAGCTTCCCCCATGTCCAGCAGAGCCAATGCCAGATGGCTCCAGGACAGACACACTGCAGGCCAAGGCTGAGTCCATCAGCAACAGCAGAACCTCTGGGATAACATATTTAAGGGGGTTGGAGGGGTGAACTGCTGGGGGGAAGAACAGCAGTGGAGACAGGAGTGAGAACAAGCAAGAGCAACAGCTCTGCATGAGTGGTGAGCGAAGAAGGAAGGGAAGGAGGTGCTCCAGGTGCTGGTGCAGAGATTCCCCTGCAGCCCATGGTGAGACAGGCTGTCCCACTGCAGCCCACAGAGGTGCACAGTGGAGCAGACACCCATAGGCAGCCCACGGAGTAGCCCAGGCTAGGGTAGATAAATGCCTGAAGGTGACATTATAGGACAGGCTGCTCCAGCATTGGTTCCCTATAGGGTCACAAGTCCTACCAGGACACTGCTCCAGCATGGGCTCCTCTCTCCACGGGTCTGCAGGTCCCTGCCAGGAGCCTGCTGCAGTGCAGGCTTCCCATGCGTTCACAGCCTCCTCTCAGGCACCCACCTGCTCTGGCATGGTCTCCTCCACAGGCTGTGAGAGGATCTCTGCATCCTCATGGACCTCCACGGGCTGCAGGAGCACAGTTGCATCACCACGGGCTGCAGAGGAATCAGCTCCAGTGCCTGAAACACCTCCTGCCCCTCTTTTTCCACTGACCGTTGGTGTCTGCAGCCTTCTTCCTCTCACATATTCTCAGCCTGCTCTTCTCTGGCTGCAATTACAACTCTGCATTAACTTTTTCTTTCCCCTTCTTTTTCTTTTTAAATTTGTTATCACAGAGGCATTACCACCATTTCTAACTGGCCCAGCCTAGAGTGGTGGCACATTCATCCTTGGAGCTACCAGGGATTGGCTTTACCAGACATGGAAGAAGTTTCTAGCAGCTTCTCAGAGAAGCCACCCCTATAGCCTACCTGCTACCAAAGCAAGGTCACGCAAACACAATACACTACCCCATAGTGTAGGAGGGTAAGGAGGGGAGTTAAGTTAAGGAGGGGAGTGATACAGCTTTGGTGGGCACCTGATGTCCACCCAGGGTCAACCCACAACAAATCAAACACATTGACAAGGTAACAGAAGACGTCCAAAGGTTACTGAAATTTAAAATCAACTCTATGGGTTTGGATGGGAAGACCTTTCTAAATAAAATCTGCATGTCTGTCTTCTAAGAGTCATCAATTATTTAGGCTATCACAATCACCACAGCATTTGAACAAGCATTACCACTATATCCCTAATCTTTCACTGAAGAGTTTTATTTCAAACATAAGCATGTCAAAACTATCGGTATTTTGGGCAAAGCCCAAGCAGAAGCGTGACTTTTCAGTCCACCCTGACTGTCCCAGTGAAGCAAGTTCGTCCTTCAGGAAACCAGTCTTTCATTCCACATTGCTTAGGGTGCCTGCAGTTTACTGAATGCATATTCTGTTTAGGTTCTAGTGACCTATGACTTCAACCTTCTGTAGGCAAATGTGTGAACGGTTTCTTATTTTCACCGCTACTACCACAGCAGATTCAGCATTCAGCTTCGAACACAGGCTTCAGCTTTCCTCTGTGAAACTTACAGCACCAAATTTCATTTAAAAGGTAGTCTCACAGTCACATTAAGTAACAGAAGAATTGCAATACCTGTAAATACAAATGTTTTCACATTGACACATTTGTCTTTGAAAAAAAGTTTTTGCAAACTGCATCTTAAGATCTTGCCTCTGGGTAGAAGCAGAACTAGTTAGCAAGACTTCACATTCTTCAAAATATTGGTTACTGCAGTTAAACTATGTTCAAACTTGCACTTAACATTGCTTCTTCACTGGTTTCCTGGTTACACAGGACCGAGATTTCTAGCAGAAAAGGAACACTTCAGGACTTTGTTGTTCTTCAAGAATAAAACTGTACAACCTACTAGATCTTTCTGTTCTGGGTTTCACATGAAATATTCCTGTTTTCTCACTCTAACTCGTACTCACATTGATACAGCACTCTTCTTCTGAGATTACTCTTAAGACTTTGATGAAAAGCAACACACAGATCAAAAGCATGCCAAACATAAGCACATGCAGTGGCCTAAAACACTTAATTGTAAAACCTCATTTTCCTCAGTCTTCGCAGAATTTCAGCTACCACACTTAGGTTTTCTATGCAAGATCTCTGGCTGAACCTCAATTTACCTTTGGGCAATTCCTGAAATAAAAGGTTTAGGAAGATCAGAAAAAAACCCAGAGGATCATTAAAATATAAGTAGATATAAAAATATAAACTCAAATATAAAAAGGGTGAAAAGGTAACAATAAAACACGAATGTACAGTAAGTACAGGTATACACAGCTGTAATTCAGAAATGCTTGTTTCCCTCTCTAGCATTAAAATATACAAAGCAAGAAGAAAATTGTACACCAAAAGCAAGAACATTTGAAGACCAAGCATAACTAGGTAAAAAGCTAGTTATGAGCGTCTGCTTATTATACTATTACAACTTCTCTCTATTGGTCTCCAAACTTATTAAATGCCCACAGAGATTAAGCACCAGGGTATCTCTTCGGGGAAATCCCATCTAATCTGCTACTAAGTAAAAAAAAAATGGATCAGAAAAATGGAAGACTGATATTCTTCAGCATGACAGTCAGCTATTCTTGCCTCTTCCAGTGCTCCATGATGCCACAGGACTACTGCAGTCTCTTTGATTCCACCAAGTGCTAAGATGACAATTTGGCATCAGTTTCTAGAAGCATGGCACATTCTGAAATAATTAATCCTGGTAGAGGCTGGACTATTGAACACAACATTTCACAGTCCACAAAGAACACAAGTCCAAGACATCTCAAACTGTATATTTGTTGACATAAAACTACCTTGGAAATTCATCTGTGGATTGGTATTATATTTGTGAGAATTTTGAAGGTGAGTTCACACTTTCCACAAACTCATTTTTGATGCTGCTCACCATAAAACCCATGAAAACACAGAGCACTTTCTGTATGCTTCTACCAATACAAACAACAGACAGTAAATACCAAAACGACCATTCCCTGAGTGAGAATAAAATCACCACACTCACAGAATGTCTACTGCCCTTCAGAACTCCATTTTTAACCAGAAGAGTCACAAAAAGACAGTATTATATATCCTAATTCATACTATGTAAATATAACTCCAGAAGTGCAAGAGTGAAGATTTTGCATGCTGTATTAATTTATACACTCTCCCAACCCAAAGAAAATCCTTCAGCAATATTTTATGCAAAAAGCAATCACATGAAGCCAAGTAGGCTAAGTTTATGGGTCAACTTGTACATCAAGCTTTCAGAATGTTACGTTGGTAGGTACCTAGGTAGATTCACAGTGCAAGATCACAGGAAGGTTACTGACTGCACTGTACAACCTCTAACAATCCCCCATAACCACTTCACATTTACAAGATGAATAAAAGAGGTTCCCGCACAGTATGTCACTGGGCTGTCCCCACATGCCTGGACACACAGCCACACACAGAGCATGGCTTGGGTTGGAAGGGACATAAAAGATGATGTAGTTCTTCCAGGCACAGATAGAGATATCACCCACTAGATCAGGTTGCTCAGGGCCCCATCCAGCCTGGTGTCGAACCAGAGATCAGGCATCCACAACTCAGTATCAACAGTAAACATCACCTGATAGATAAATAAATAAATAAATATAGTCCTAAATACTGTATTAGCAGAGAGTAAAAGATTTTTAGGTAACTTCCACTACAATGGAGATTGCTTCCACTCCACATTCCAGTTTACCCTCCTGAAACATTTTGCAACTTTCCCCTAGTCTTCTAACAAATCACTTCTGGGGGAAGTACTAGACCAGATGTTATAGAAGTTTGATTAACTGCAAACAAGGATTGTACAGTTGCACAACTTAACTATCACTGTTATCTGGGTTCTGATGCAGTCCAACTACTGTTCAGCATGCTGACTTCATCTCAAATAAAAAATACTGACCATACATGAAACCACTAGAAAAATCAAAGTAGCTGGTCTGACTCTGCAACTACCAAAACCACTTTCACTTCTGCAGTGCTGAGGTGCCACTCCTAGTAACAGGCCCTCCTTCTACCTCCCTCTGGAACTCCACAGAGATAACTCACAAGTGTTTGCAGCTCATCCTTGACAGAGATGTGGTGGTACTGCTTTTTTTGCTTCTTCCTGATATACGAAGCATGCTTTTAAGAAACTTTTCTTCACTGCAGACATAAAAAATAAGTGAAGGCACAATTGGTTACGTTTAAGAAACAGAGACTGTGAGTGGAAAAAAACGGACAAGACTTCAAAAGCTAAGACAACTAATGCACAGAAACAAAAAGAAACAGTTGCAGGGCCTGTGTTCACATATCATTTCAGATTAACTGAAGAGGAAGCTAGACAACATATGTTATCTGGGCAATAGATAAGAAGCTAATTTAAGAAAAAAAAACTTTCACCATCTAATATCACAAAAAGTTATAGAGCAAGCCATACTAATGGAAATGCTGAAGTACATATTTTCCTTTAATCCAGATTACCTACTGAAATTAGGTAATAATAACTGCTATAATTAAAGCACGTAAGAGTCACTCCAACATCAACAAATCTTGATGCAAAGAACACACTCTCCTGAGTTCTAATGAAAAAGAATTTCAAGTACAGAGCCTTGCTTCAAGTTTGTCTACAGTTATGAAAATAAACTGTTCCCCTGTTCCAGGTCTTCAGTACTGCCCAAAGATTTAACAATATAAGGTTTCTCACAGCTCTGTAACTAGGGTTACATTGAAAATTATTTCATGAATGAGTAACAGTGGCTCACAATATTGTATTTGCAGAAGACCTGGTCAAGTCATTCACATTTAGGCTACCTTCCTGTGTTGCAATAACTGCAGGAATGATACCAAGTGATCTAAGAAAGTACAGGTTTCCTAAAGAGAATTTCAAGCTGGGGAGAAACATGAGATGTTGCTTGTCTGCCACAGGATGCAAACACCAATCCATTAGAAGAGCTAGGCTGTCCTACTCCTGTGCTATGGTCTGCCCTTCCTCCCTTGGTCAGGAATGATCTAACCATGTGGACTTACTTGGCAGTCTCTTTTTGCAGTTGCATAGCAAGGATTTGCTTCAAATAACATCAAGTCCTTAGATTAATAACTAGAGTGCTGACTGGAACAGTGCACAAGATATTGTCAAATGCCTCCTCTTCTTCCTGGTTCATATCTAAAAAGTTTAATTCTGCAACACGCATTCCTCTAGGGTCTTATCGTGACATTCACTCTACTGCTTCAGCAGTAAAAATCACTGTTAAAACACTGTTCTCAAAAAAGAAGCATCTTGAATAGCTAGAGGGCCCCAAAATCATTTTATGTTTCAAAAGTTGCCTAATAGGCAGATTTCCAACCTGGTGTTTACAGTCTTCCTCCCCTTCTTTGCTGCTAGAAGAGAGGAACATGCAGCATGTCAGGAGCTCACAACAGCATGCATGAGAAGGCACGCATAGAAATGAAAAACTTTTTGACTTTTAGTTGTCCAGTATTTCTTTACACATTCTAGAGCTTGAGAAGAGAGTTTCAAGCCAAAACCTACTGCTGCTTTTGAGAATAACCTCATTCAAGTGTTTAATGAAGAAACAGTTTGTACCAGCAGACAAGGTCTTTGACTTTCTCCGAATAGCACTTGTCTACTACAAGCAAACTGCCACAACTTCATCAAAATATTACTTCTACTACACCTGTCTCACCCAGCTGCCTCATGGACGACAGGCCCTAAGGAAAAAGCGATATATTAGTTGCTTGGAGATACTAAAGCCTGAGCTACACTCAACTGTTAAACAACTTTGAAAATGCAGTCAACTTGAAAACAGGTCTCCTATTAATGGCATTCAAGGACAAAACCACTTCTTTTTTCCCCTGCTTTATGCAAGAAGACGAGAAACAGACCATCTTAACCACATCTGAGCAGAAAAACAAAATCTGTCTTGAAATATGAAGGTGTAGTTAACTGGAGATACTCCTTTCATCTTCTGAACAACGAGGCTGTCTAAAATATCCCTCTACCTGACCTAGATGCAACAGAACACAGAAGCCTGCCCCAACTCAGCAGGGATTCAGCACACTGACACCTCACAGTGCACTTTGGTCTGCTTTTGGATTTGCTCTGAGGTAAAGGAGTAGCAGCATTTGCAACCACAAGCTAAACATGAACTGTCGCACGGCATATCCTGAGTGATGTTTACTAAGAGAGCAATTTTGATTAAAAACACTTGAGCCTGACCTGAAGAACACTCTCAAATGTCAGTTAGGTATCTGAAAGTGTCATCATTACCTAGAAAGGCCAATTCACAAAGGATCGGCCTACCCTCTCAGCATACACCCAAGGACAACAGAGTGCCTGGTTTTATCACTAAGATATCCTTATCCTTAAGAGCACCTCTCTGTACCTAGCCCTGAGCAGCTAGCAGAGCTCTGTGGATGACAGGATTGGCACTGTAGCAGTAAGCATCAAGTACTCAAGTACTTATGTGACTCTTGCACTTCCCACATCCCAGATGATAGGTGGACAACTGTTTATTTTAGTTCCCTGTCACACTTACTGTTAGATCACAAGCTACAGAGTAATCTTCAGCACACTTCCTTCCTTAGCCATACAAGCAATTTCTTTCTCCTTCTGTAGGCCCTCACCTAGATTCCCATCTGTTTACCTCTGCTCCAGAAAGGCTCTCAATTAAAAAGCCAGTCAGTTTTACTCTGCAAAAACTGGCACAGCACAAAAAGAACTGTCATGGCTCACTTCAGATTTATTTTTGATGAACTGTCCTACAACAGAGCTTTGGAACAAAACAGCACAATTTTAATTCCACTCAGAAAACTTATCTGGTGCATGCATATGGTAATAGAACCATAGATACAGACAGTAAAGAGACTATTGGGTTTTTTTCCTCCCATATAAAAGTTCAGGGTTTACATTTTTTTTGGTCTTTTAACTCTGTTTTGCAAATTATTTCACCCCCAGACAGACAGGTGCTCCAAGTATGACCATTTTTACTGCAAAAAAGGTACATGGCACTTATATTGCATAGTGTAATTCGAAACTCAGTTACCTGGGTACAGATAATAACACAGTTTTACACTACAGCTCTAAGTTAAACCAGAAGTAGTTTGTATCATTACAAGAAGCATCCCTGAAAACATACAGGTACCAAAGGAATAAAATAGTGCATCTAATTAGGCAAAGTTTGTTTTTGCAAAGCCTTTAATGTGAATGGTCCAAGGATCCCCCACTATTCACTCAGCTCTTTTTTATCTAGAATGAAGTCTACAGGACAGATTTTGAGCAAGAGTAAAAAAATATGCAATGAAGGAAAAAAAAAGAAAATGCTCAACTGTACTAAGTTCGGCTGGGCTTTTTTCCTCCCAAAAGCTTGCAATTTTAATATAGAGGCAAGTCATCCAAAAGGTAATAATTTGATTAATGTTATTGATTTGATTAATGAGATAAGAAACTTTTTCCAAAGGGAAATATACTTGTTTTTAAATGGTTATTCTTAAAGGCAATGTGATTGCTTCACTGCCTTTTAATTATAATTCATTGAAAAGATGAGTGTTTCTTGTCTCCTTTTCTTATAACAGTAATTTCAATGTACACTTCACTGTGAAAGAGTACTAAAAAAATCTTTGTCATACACTGTCTACACATCTCAGACTGGGCTAAGAGGTAGCTGTTATATGTGGAAAATTACAATTACACTAATCAAAACATCTAAATGCAAGAACACACACACACACACACACGACCCGTGTGATTTTCAAGCTGGGCATCTCTGACATTCCCTCTCGTGGAACTGCACTACCTTACTATCATACCCCAAAACAGTATAGAAAAAGACTTTGCTTTTTTTGTTTCATATACCCTGAGCAGGACAACCCATGCCTTTAAGATGGAAATGGGAATAAAAGCACGCTATTCTTTTCGCGCAAAAACCCTTGGTTTCTCATTCTCTTTTGTAATCTAGGGCCAATGCGAAAACAGTCAGATTCGGTTTTATTTCCCCCTCTGCAAACTTTGCTTTCCTTCCACCGCTTCTTCACCAACGCACGCAGAAGGGTACAAGGATCTCAGGCTCATTAGACGGGTTTGGCGCAGGAAGTGTCAGTCAGATTCTTCCATTTGCTTTGACACGGGTGATGGTGGGGTGTTTAGACGAGACGAACATCCCTGTCATTCTTTTTTCATTTTGCGATAAGCAGCAGGGGAACTCGTAGGCCACGGCGCTGTCTATTCGTCCCATTCCGTGGCCATCCCAGGCACAAGCCCCGGCGGGCTGCCCCGGCCGGCCGCGCCCGGGCTGACCCCCCCCGCCTCGCCCCCACACACCGGCCGGAAAGAGCGAGCGGCTCCTCTCCCGCGGCCGGACTAGGTGGGGCTCGGCTCGGACTTCCCGCTGACAACGCCGGCGGCCGCCGGGCACCGTTCTCTTCCCCGCCCGCGGCGGGGCCGAGCCGGGCGTCACCCGCCCCTCCCAGCGGCCGTCCGGGCCCCACGTCGCGGCCCCGACCCGCGGGGTTACAACTTTCCGCTTCCGCTCCAACTTCTGCTCCGGGGACCGGCGGGCGGCGGCGGCGAAGGGCAGGGCCGGGCCCTGGGCCCGACCGCCACGGCTGCCCCCTCAGCGCGCCGCTCCCCCCATCCCCTCGAGGTCCCACCACGCCTGAGGCCGGACGAGGCGGCGGCTCCCGGTTCCTCTTCCGCCATGTTCCAGGCTGCTGCCCCTTCCCTCGGAGCGCGCCGTTCCCCGCGGCCGCCCCCCCTCTCGCCGCCGCCCCCACCCCGCCCCGCCACCTGTACCAGAGACGCCGCGCCGCTCCCCGCCACGGCGGCCCGGCCCGGCCCGGCCCGGCCCGGCCCGCGCTGCCCGCCGCTACCCACCGGACAGCGCCTCCGCTCCCCGCCGACCGCCCGCCCGCCGCCGCCGCCTCGCCGGCCGATCCCGCTGCGCTGCGCCCGCTGCGCTCCGCTCGGCTCCGCTCGCCGCCTGTGCCGGGGCGCGGCTCGGGGCCGTCGCCGTGACGCCGCACGCCCAGCCTCGCTCTGGCGCGGCGGGGGCGGAGGGAGGGGCGGGCGCGGGGAGGGCTGACCCCGCCGCACCGCCCCCTGCGCACGCGCGGCCCGCGCGCCCCGGCGCTGTGCGGTGAGGGGCGCGGGGCCCGAGGGCGCCAGGGGTAGCGGAGTGCCCGTGCCCGTGCCCGAGTCCTGCTGCGGCCCGGGCTGCAGCCCTGGCTCCTTACGGCCCAGAGCTGCCCCAAAAGCACAGTATGCTTGCTTACAGTTAATTAAGAACGTAAAGAGCTGGAAACGTGAATGCCAGTGCAGTATTTCTCGCTTTCTTAAAGGGGTGTTGAGTTCCATCGGTGAAGGGTGTTTCAGAGATGCCACATACTGCTGGTTTTATGTGGATCCTTATGCCTCTAGATGTGAGCAGTCTGTCATTAGTCTTGATGGCACAAAGTAGGTTTCCCAATGCCTCCAAATAATTACGGTATTTCTTAGCCTGTTATTTCAGTCCTAAATTATGTAAATCACTTTTTTTTTCCCCCTGAGTGTCACTCATATTTTCCAGTTATAAAGGGTTTAGCTGATAAAGTCTAAAAATAAATGAGCATTTATGCTTCTAGGAAACACTGAGCAAGCAAATAGTTAATGTGGTGCTTTCAGATAAAACTTGTGCTCAGAGGAAGTCCACGGCAGTGTAAAACTGACAGGAAGTTGCAGTGAGGCTTCTGGCAAGGAGAGTGGGTGTGGAGGAAGCAGAGGCTTTCTGTTTGTAGGACAGAGACAGAAAAGAGAAACCAAAGGACTTCGAGCGAATCTGTGGGAGATGCTAGAGCTCAGAGCAGAGCCAAAGGATGGGCACTGAAATGAACTGCCCTTCACAGGGGAGGCTTCATCGAGATACAGGGCATCCAGAAAGTGATGCATTTAAAAAATATTTTTCTTTTACAGTGTTACTCCCAAATCCTGAGCGTCATAAAATCTCTTCTAAAGTCCAGACAAATCTCTTGGTGTTTTACAGCTTAAACCCTTGTGCTATCCTTTGATAATGAATCCCTGTAAGTGATGGATAACGCAAGGGAGCTCTGGTTGTGAGAAATCAGGACCATAGAAACTAGTCCTTTCTCAGTGAGGCGTCCTATGCAGGGCAAAAATCATTAATGAGAGGTGTCAAAATAGCTGAAATACAGCCTCTCAAGTGAAAATCAGAAGAGCATTTCACACAATTATTAGCTGTGTACCACGTTAGCTCATCAGACAGAAATATGCATCCTTTTTTTTTTTTCCTGTCACTAGATATTATTATCAGCACCAAGAAGTATTCAGAGAGAAAGAACAAAGATATATCCTCAGCCCTCACAAGTTTCTTCAGTGAACTAGGTTAATCACAAATAACTTGCAGTGTTCCAGGAAGAGATATGTGTCATTAATGTAAGAGTATTTTACAGTGTGCCTTTAATTGTCCTGTGATTTATAGGCACTGGGGCAAATCCTCCTCTTTGCTACACATTAAGGAAAGAGGAAGGGGGCCTTTGGGAGTCTGAGTGAATCTCCTGTGAGCAGATCCTGGTGTTTTGAGTTTCATGCAGGGGTATCTGGAACTTAGTATTTTAAAAGAAGTGTATATACACATATATACACATATGGTTTGCTTAATATAGACGTGTTTGGAGATTGATCACTGCAACTAGAAGAAATAGGCAATTTGGATTCATTCTAAGCAAGAGACCAAGTGTTGCCTTTCCCCAACTCTCTCAACCACATACTTTGAATGTAAATTGGGCCCTTAATTTTGGATTTTCCTATGAATCATCTAGCTAATCCTCAGCACAATTCTTAAACCAGCTTTACTCATATCAGTGTGACTGGCAAATAGCAATTGGTGTGCTTGTTAAACATACTCACCTGGTACTTCACAGGGCTTGTTCTGCTCAGCTTGCTCATAGTTTCATACGTGCCTAATCGCTGACGGTCACTCAAGCAGCTGAACAAGTGCAGAGGTTTCCCTGTGATAGAGCAGCTCCCCAGAGAACCAGGAATATGGGTGAAATGAGGGGGATATGATGACAGTGCTGTTGTGTTGAATAGGAACAGCACAGATGCTTCAGCTTTCCTTAGGGGGCCTGCCTGTGCCCAGCATTGATCGGGAATTTTTAAAAGAAGGTCAAATACTCAGCCACCTGTTTACTAAACAAAATGCCAAAGAGACCTGTTTATGCACATAAATCTTAACATCAAATAGACCTTTCCAAAGCACTGTAGCACTTGTCCTTTGTGCTGTAATTTCTGTCTCCCAATTTACCAGTTGCCTGCATGTACTTCAAAACCCTTTTATTTCAATGACCAGTGCTTAGCTGGAGGTAATTCAGTCTGCTCATCACTAACACAGTGAGCCATCTGATAATGTCATGGCTCTTGTGAGGAGCAAGGGAACATAGAAAATCTCCTCTGATGCAAGATGAGGAGGAAAATACTGACAAATCTTTTTTCAAAGTCCTGTGGAATTAGTGGGGGAGTAAGCTGGGGGTTGATAGATTATTTGGGGAAAACAAAGTAATATTTTTTAAAATGATTCTTTAATAAAAGCTTGGCAGGGCAGCCTTTGGTCACCTCCATGTAGTTTTCCTAACTTTGCCTGCATTGTTTTCACTTGGGCTGCATGGGTGTTGGAGTGAAGAATGTGGCACTATGTATATTGCAGTTTCATTACTGCTGAAACACAGCCATCTCTGGGACAGAATGCAGAGCTGGCTTGTGCCAGCAAACTCTAAAGTTAAATGGGTATGTGGTGCCAGGGAATACAGTGCTGGCTGCATGCCAACTAGCTGTGAGCTTTTCTAGAAATTTGTCCCAAAGCAAAAAGAAATGTCATTTGACAAACCTAACAGGATACTTTGCTTTCAGAGGGGAGGCAAAGTTCTCATCTTTTAAGGTGAATGGACTGAAAGGGATCAATTCTTAGCTCAACAAGTCAGCTGTTCCAGCAAGAGAATGGTTACTAGATAAGAATGTGCTTTGGATCATGAGAACAGTAATGAGAAAACTTCTTCAACACTAAAGAAAAATGTCTGTTATTTTTGAGACATAGGTATGTGAGATATTTTTATAATTCTTTATCCTTCAACATGATTTTCATTTGTTATTTGTCCGTACTCAAAAGATTTAGTCATATAGTGTGGGAATACCTGTCTGTCTTGATGGAACCTTGAGATGTTTCAGGGATGTGTCTTCCCCTCCAGATTTAATGCAATTTCTCTGTGTCTTTGTATCTGTTGATACAGCTTCAGCCTGAGGTTTTTCAACTGGTAATTATCAGCTACTCGTTCATCATCTTCACTTCTGACATAGTTTCCATTATTTGGTTCTGTTTCTTAATGTCTCTTCATTGCATCTTCTTGATGTATTGCCATTTGCTAATCAAAGTTGTTTAAACATTGGTTTAATCACAAGCTTGACTGAAAAATAATATGAAGATTTTTTTCCCAACTTTTTTTTCACTTTCCGTATGTTTACCTCGTTGTTGAGAAAAATTCTGTCACTCTGCTCCTCTTCCTCCTCCAAATAATCTTGAATTAATGCTTTTTCTTATCTCTAAGGGATGCTCCATGACTTTTCAATTTATCTGTCAAAATCTCTTACTGAACTAACTCTTTTCCTTATCCTTGGCCAAAATCCTATTATTTGTTCATACAATATAGTCCTCCCTTTATCTTGTGATTTGTCTCCTTTCTTACCCTGTGATAACTGCTTTGAGGAGCAAAACTTGCCTTTGTTTTTTTAAGCTGGGGAAGAACAGGCAATGGATACTACTGCAATTTAAATTGTAAATGTCAGTATTTATTTACAGGGGTCTAATTTTCTAATCTATTTTCTTCTGTCTTTGAGAGACTACTTTTATATCACTGCAGTTACTTCAGATAAAACAAGGAATAGCTGTTTCTCAACACAGCTGTTGTGAAAGCACAGTACTCTGAATTGCAGAGGGTTTCAAGAAAATGTCCTGAGCTCTGGAATTTAAACTCTTAAGAATAAGGATTCATTTGGTAAAAGGAAAAGACTATTTTATCCTCTGTTGAAAAGGACTTTCAAATTGCTTTGGACAACCAGCTCAACAGATAAGGAACAAGATTGTCACAGCAACGTAAGTGCTTTAAAAGTGTAAATGAAGAATAATGTATCCACTTGGAACTAGAGAAGTAATGTAATTACCTGGAGGAAAATCTGTCCAGGATATGGGTGAATGTTTCTCTCAAAAAACCTGAAAGTCACACGCACATTTTCACAGTTTCAAAGCTTCAGAAGTTTTACTTCCCTGCTTTTTCAGGAGAACACGTTGAGCAGCGCATGATGCAGAAAAGAAGTTACTACTTTCTGAATCACCAGCTCCTGTGATACCTGGATAGTTCTTCAAAGTCTTCCATAAAAGGACTGGGTGCAGTGGCAGTTAAGTGATGATGATGAGTGATCACAATGTGTCAGTATAAAGTTGTAAAGGAACAGTTTCCTCATTTATATTTCTGCACTATTCCCAAGAATGTCCTTCTTTACCCCATTACCAGATATTTTAGAATAATGCATTGAGCAAAACAGAACAGTCTGATCAATGGTAGCGTTCGGTCCATAGTGGTAGTGCTATCAAATACAGGGGAAGGTAGATACTTTTCACTCTGCTTTATGAGAACATGGAAGTACAGTATTTTTACTTGGTTAAAGCATGTTTTTAACTGGATGTCAGTAACAACATTTTAACTATTGTACCCTTCTTTTGTTCTTTGATTTTTTTTCCTTTTTCATTGTTACTGTTTTTTAGCATACTCATTTATATCCAGGTTTTGACTCTGCTGGAGACAGAAGAAAGGTTCCTGTTGATTTTAATGAGCTTTGTACCAGAACCTAAATTCAGCCCTTGAGGGATGTGCAACATTTAGCAATACTTGCGTTTAAAATATATATTCACTTCTGGTTCATGTCAATATTAAGACAGGAACAAGTATATTTAACAATGACAGGTCTAAAAATACTCAATGTTTTTGTCCTTCTTTCCCTAGCAGCAGAATTATACCCCAATTAACATTGCAATTTACACTGACATATAGATGTGGAAGTGACTTTTCTTTGCTTCTTTTTTGTTTCTGAATGTCGCTGTTGAGCCGCTAGCAGAGAAAAGACCCAGTTCTCAGTGGCAAGAAGGAAAAGATCTTTATTGTTTTGATTTCATCATATATATAGAGTTTTCAAAGGTCACCCAGATTGGTCAGTCAGAAACCTCCCCCTAGGCCTGATTGGCCAGGTCTGCACCGTCCAAATCCTGGGACACTGTTTTCAATGACATCCAAACTTTATCTTTATTTCTAAAACACAAAAGGAATTCTCATGGGAAAGACCTGTGCTAGCCACATCTGACCACTTCAGAATCAAGACTTAATTAACAAAATGGGCCAAAAACATTTGCAGGAAAATAATTGTTTACATTAGCCATTCATTAGTTTTGGTACTCAGTTCGGTTAGATGAACAAAATGTACGGCACAGAAAGGAGAATTTATTTCATAATTTTGTTAGATCATTTTATTCTTAGCTTTCTCTGTAGATGTGGCCTTGTTCTGCCATATTTTTCCTCTGGCCACGGAAGCTGTTGCTGAATCTACAATCATGAGAGAGATCTTAATGAGTATAGTTAAAGTCTACACTGAGGAATAAACATATGCCTTGCCTTTTAAAGCTAGCAAAAAAACAGGTTAATTTTTTTTCCTTTTTCCAAATGAGTGTATTGCAGGTTTTTTAGTTGATAAAAATTTCTTTTTAAAAAAAAAATTTCTTTGTTTTACTTCTTTCTTAAGAAGTCCATAAATTGCAAATCTCTGAAAGAGTAATTTTATTAAAGTGTTTACCATGAATCCAACTGTATATGTTATAGTTAGAAGATCATATTTAATGAAGTTTTGTATCCTCTAAATAACCAGTGTAAAACCAGGAAAATGTTGATTTTGGGTAAGTTCATCCATTCAAACCATCTCCAAACAAGACTTTACATCTTACACAGACCATGGTTCACAGTCTGATCTGGAAAAGTGTTACGTTTTTTCAGGTCATTTGGGTGAAGTGGTAATCAATGTCATCTGTGCAGAGAGGAGTGATGCCCCACTGCCTCCTCTCGCTCCCTCCCTCCCTCTCTGCAGCTTGTTCGCTTCACTTAAGCTTGCCTTTCAGGGTGGTTTAGCAGCTGGTACACCTACAACCTATTCTCCCCTTTCTGCTGTCACCTTTAGAACGACTCAGGGGCCAAATCCCTTCTTGTTCCTTAACTGTCCTGAAAGTCTGAATAGATGATCTGTGCAATAGATGATCTGTGCATATATAGATTTATTTTACGAATACTTTTGTTTCACTACTGCTGTACTATGGAGTTCTGCTGAACTTGAAATTGAAGATTTCATAATATCCCATTCCCATGTGATATCTGTGTTGTTATATCAACTTTTTATCAATAAAAACATGCATTTGAAATGAAAATGCTGTCCTCTCCCTTTCTTAGAAATTCAGAAGTCCCATGACTTTTAATTGCCTCTGCACCACACAGAATCTTATTTTTCAACCTCAAGCAGCATAAAATTTGAACTCTAGACAGGATTTTAACATTCAGAGAAGACTGGATTAAGAGGAAGCCTGTGAATCACTACCGAAGATGGTGACAGAATGGAAGCTGTTGCCCTGGTGTTGCATTTCCTTCCGTGAAAATTATACTCCTGTTGCCCTGGTGCCATGTTTCACATGCTAAGGTGATACTCCACGGGCTATGCTAGTTGTGCAGCCTATTTGTGTGCCCTCTGTGGCATTTCCAAATTCAATTCAAGTGAAAGAAGACACAGGGCCATGCTTTTAATGATGTAACATAAAATAAAAATTCTATTTTGTTTTATTGTCATTGCCACCTGAATTGTTTTCCTCCCTGCTTTTCCCAATTTTTCTTGCTTTCTACATTTTTCCTTTTCCATTCTTCCTTAAAAAAATCATCAAATTATGTGAGTTTCAGACCCCAGTGAGACCAAAATGAATTCAAATAATGGGTTTTATGCTGTCTTTCTCTAACTCCTATAATTCCATCTAACCTTTATTTTACATAATCCCATTCTTTTATAAAGTAGCAACTTTTCCCTTCCCCCTTCTTCTCTTTATCTTTTATCTTGTCTCCCTTTGCGCTTTAACACGGTAGTTTAAAGACTGCAAGTTAGTTCTAGGGTGGAGTTGTGTGATATAATCAACTTCAAAATGGTATTTAAATTTCCTTTCATCCACTACAATACTGAAATTTATGCTCAGAGATCAGCGTTTACTCTTACTGTATTTCTTTATGCTCCTTCAGTGTTATAAAGAGAGGACTGTAGCTTTTTTTGCCTGAAAACACCCTTAGATTAGTACCTTGTTATTTAACAATTCTGGTACATAACAGTGGATTCAGAGAAAGAGCAGTGGCTTGTAGATAACAGTCATTTTATAGCTGGCTCTTGCGAATAGCTTTTTATCATTTAAGTGATTTCTTTTCTGTCTCTGGCATTCAGTAATGGAGGAAAAGTCCTCAGGGGGTAATCCTTCCTTTTATAGAAGAAATTCTGAGGTGCTTCAGGCTTTCCCAGGTTAGCCCATTTCCTACTCTCCCTGTATCTGCCCTGTTCTAGGCATAACATTATATTTTAGTTCCCAAAAGCATTCTATGCATGGTTTAGGCTGTTCATGAAGGCACATGGACTCCAGAAAGTGGACACAGCTGCCTACAGTATTTAGTGCACAAAGAACATTGAGTGTCAGCAAGTCACTGGGCCAGTAATTCTCAGAATTTTCCATATGCAGGATTTTTGCTCATCTAGCCAAAATGTGATTAGATAGCTCTCTCAGATGACAATGTAGGGAGGGCAGCCAGTCATGACTCCTTGCCACATACATGACACCTATGATGAAAAGCTGAGCATGTACTTGTCCAAGTTACACTCTGGAGAAATATTCTTTACTGCTCTATAATAAGCTACCTGTGCTCAACAGTCATGAACCATTCTGTCTTATAGATACCTGTCAGCTAGTTACAGCTCATTCCCACTTTGCTTGTATATGTCCAATGCAGTTTAGACCATAATGAGGAATCCTAAACACTACTAATAAATATCAGCTCCATTTTCTTTGAGTATATCAGTGGCAAAAAGCTTGCCAGCTGAACCTATATGGAAACTGTAATTTCCATAAAAGCCAATTAAAAACATATCATATTCTTAATGTCCTGTGGTTTGGTACCAGTATCACATAAAATAGGTTCCATGTAGTTACATGGATTTGGTAAGATGGACAGATGAACCTTAGTTCTGCCCTCTCATATAAGCAATAACATAATATGTAAATGAATTACAAAATTAGTCAAAGAGTATTTTTAACTACATCTCCAAAGTGAAATTGATTTGGTTCTTTGCTTACCCACACACTTCATAAACATATACATGTAGGCAAAAAAATAAATGCACAATTTTGATACATCAGTTCCCTGATAATTTGTTCACAGTCTAATGGGTTTTGAGTGACACCATTAATAATATTTGGGATAATGCACTGTACCTATATACATGTAAACATATAGTTAGAATTGCTCTGGGAATCCTGTTTTTGAATTTCCACACTTCTTTGCAATGAAATGTTTGACCTTCATGATGTATTAACATAGAGATTTTTTTTAATTTAATACACCGATGAAATTGGGGCAGAGAACACAGATGACTGCCTCTGAGCCCTCAGGCTCCTGATTATCTCAGGATAACTGTGCCTTCCTGGAGTTGCTCAACTGCTGCATTAACAGTCTTTACTGTGAAGAAAGCAGCGTTAGATAAACATCATTCAGAAGGCTATCTCTAATTGTTTGAGCCTATGGAAATAATTTGCCCCAAGCATTAGCAGTAGATAGGTGTGGTTTTCAGATCATCAAGAAATATCTTTGGCTAGTATCAGCTCAGTGCTGTGTCATCCTCTTGTTTTAATTGACACTGAGTGTATCACTTGCTCATTGTTATGTATTTACAAATCTTGATTAAGTCACAATAGTTAAATGTCAATATATTCATAGCAGCTTTATAGGCTAGGGAGTTACCTGCCCTTTTTTTGTGTGTGAATACCTCATGCAGAGACAGTAAAAGACACTTATTTATGCCCAAGTATTGACTAGTGCCAGCAACAGCTGCCAGCAGCTGAGGGTGGCACTGGGAAGATGCAACATTCAACTGAGGCATCCCAGTAGGTATCTTCACTCCCCAGTTAAGCAACTTTTCCAAACAAGCCACCATCCCTGTGCTTGCAGTCATTACAATGAACAAATCCAGGAAGTGAGTAGCTTCTAAGCCATTCACAGCCACTACATGGATTCAAAACTGGATGATAACTCCACTGGAGCAGGAGACCTTGTGGTTGCTCTCTCTGTGCCTTGTTGACAGAGAGTGTTTTGAAGATGACCTTCTTTGCCTCTTATATCTTCAGCGTGTGTTTGCTCCTTTTTACACATCCACCATCTTGTCCCCCTGCATATGTCACCCCAATCTTCTTGTAAATGTCCTGTAATTCCCCTTGCTCAGGTGCAGAGGCTGTGCACCCTGTGTCACTACACCTGCAGTTCACAGCTCATGTAACTGCCAGCACAGAAAATGGTTATATATACCCTACAGGAAGCTTGGTGAAATGAGTATTGGGGTGCTTGGAAACTCCAACTGGAAGGTCTGTCCCACATAAATGAGGCCAGTATTCCACTAAATTACATCTATTTCTGTTGTGTAAAACTAGGGAAATTTGGTTTCCTGGGACCTTGCCGTCCTTACAGATTAATTGCATCCAAATTAAATACAAGGTGCTGATATTATGCTGGCAATATCAGATGCTCCTGTTTCATTTACTGATATACAAGTCCTCTTATATTTCCCCATGAATGACAAAGTGGTCTGATGACACAGTTCCTGAATATGTTGGAATCCATCTGAATACAGAAAAATCAAAGTCATTCTAAGGGGGAAAGAAAAGAAAATATAGCTTGATTGTTGATTATTATTTTCTTTTTTGGGGTAGTTTTATCCTAATCTGTCATCAAAAATACTTTATCATTAACAATTTGAATACTGATAGAATAACTTTACCATAGCCCTTCTTCCTTATTTCTCAAATTTTTATTCATATGTGCCTCAAACTCCATGCCAAAGTGTCCATCACTGCCTTGTGCAGATATGTGTCAAATAATATATATATCCACTAATACTTACCATTTATTTATACAACACACAGTATTGTGACAACATTATATATATACTAACACATACTTATACCTATGCAATTATTATACAGGGCTATGTAATAATAATAATAATTACAATTGTGTATATATTGTATGTGACAAGAAAGATCATAGGAGGATTGCAACAATATGCTAGCTATTACTAGTGGTACTTATTTGCAAGAAGAAAGTTAACCAAAATAACTGTACTGGACTATGTGTGCCTGAAAAACTAGTTGTCCTGGAATTGGCATATCTCACTTAAATCTTGAGAAACGTTATGAGGTACAGAAAACAGCTTTTTATTACCAATGTATTCCCCACAAGTTGTGAGATGCATGTAGTGAACATTTCTCTGCAGATGGCAGTTACTGTACTTTTTACAAACACAACACGGAACCACAGAAAGGCGTTAGCACTTCAGCTCTAACACTGTGGTTTGTGAATGCTGATGGCTTCTGAAGCCTCCCCTCTTTCCAGGGCAAACACTCACAAATCTGCCGTAGGAAGAGATAAATAGCTAGACTTTAATTCCAGCCTGCTTCCACTCCTCTGAACGGCTCATTCAGTAGCACTCGTCTTTACAGACATTTTATCCTGAGGCTTTTATCGCTGAAAGGAAGTGGGGACATGATTTCCCTGTTCCCACTGCCGGCTCCCCAGGTTGCACGTAGATCTGCTGCTACAATAGGCTGTAGTCATGTTTCAGCAGCAAGCGTGAAACAGGCCATAGCTGCAACAAACAGAGAGAGAGAGAGGAATAATAATAGTAGTAATAATAATGATAATAATTAACTCATCTCTTCTCAAGCTGACATAGATCCATGAAGTGCCACTGGTATTTTGGTTGCAAGATGATGATAAATGAACTTGTTTAAATGATACAAAGTAATCCCCTATTATTACACTGATTAAAATGGGAAGGATGCAGACCATGCACTCTTGCATCATAGATACTGTCTGTGAAGTTTTAAGGTTTGAAAATAATTTCTTCTGTCTTAAAAAAAGAGTTTCTATCAGTGCAAAGTTTAGCAGTTTAATGATACCTGCATTCTATCCAACACATACTCCTCTATTTAAACAAGTCAAGGGTCTGATCACATATTTACAACCAAGCTATAACTTTCAGAGCTCAGAGTGCACAAGGAATGCATAATCAGATTTTTGGAGACTCAATTCTACAGCTCACAGCTGCCTTGAGTATCCCTTAACAACAGATATTCCTAAGGCTTCCTCCCAGCTCAGATGGAGAGGAAAAGATATTAATTAAGGATGATATGCCAGTTCATACCAGACAGAGATCCAACCTAATAGTTATAGTCCACAATAGAAAGAAGAGACTTGATGGAGATCTCCAAGATACAGATGCTAATTATCTTGAAGATAATTACTGGGTGCAATGGTAGAAGATGATGAGTAGTCTTTACTCACAGGAACCTACAGGCCAACTGTAAAATGGTGCTAGCTCCATTCTTAGTAGCTGATAAAGTATGAACATGAGAATCACAGCTACTCATCAATGCTAAGGAAAAAGCCCTATATGGAAATGGCATATACATTAACTAGCAACTCTTTGGAGAAGAGCAAAGGTGTGTGTCCAGAGGTGTGTGTCCAGAGACATTGCTGTGAGGTCCATCTGATTGTCTTCCTTCGCATGGAAGTGAAAAGCACAGCACAGAGTTTCCCAGTGTGGGACCCCAAAGCCAGGCACAAGGAGTGAGCCAGCTCAGGTAGCCCCAGACCAGAACTAACAGCTACAGTGTCTGTGCAGCAGCAGTTCCTTCTGCCTGGCCTTATTGTTGTGCTGCCCTGCTGCTGGGATACAGTCAGTGGTTTTAAAACTGCTTTAAAGCTGGCTGTTAGTGATCAGGAGGAGGGCAGCCACAGAATTCCAGCTTCACTCTGTCAGGTTTGCCTCTATGTAGAGTCTGGCCTAATGTCCTTCCTAATGAATCTTCATGTAAATTGGAGCCTTATTTTATTAACTGAGCTGCTGAAAATATATCTCCTTCTCTACCACGCACATTTAAAGGGTTCTGGTAACAAATTAGAAATCACATCCAAAATACTACTAAAGTCTATACCTTGGGCAATGTTCTCCCTAGTGTTGCTATGTGGGGGAAATATGCTGATGGTCTCAACTTTGCAGTATCTCCTCCACTGAGGAGGGAAGTCAGACCTGAGTCCTTGTTTTCTCCCCAGTGAGGAAGAATACCTGCTGCTTCATGCAGTAAAAAGAAATACTCCCTGTACAAGACCTTCCTTTAATTTTTTACTAGGATATCATGGAAAGGTCAGATGAAATTTGGCCCTACAGCATTTAATCTGACTCATTTTTTTGTTCATGTAAACAGTACAGTAAAACACTTTGCAGAACAAAGGAGCATTTGAGAGGCCTGCTAAAGATGTTGGGTTCATTAGATTCACATAAGGCCAGATTCTGTCCTTCAGGACACACCTTTCATTAGGAGTTAGATCATGCATCTGGGGAATGGAAATTATCTTTTAATGCAGTCGTATCAAAGAGATTCCATTTGACAGTTTTCTCATTTATTTCCACAATTAGAAATGCTAGCAAAAGCCCTAGAACACTTCATTTTTCCTCTGATTTATTCCACGTCT
Organism: Lichenostomus cassidix; assembly: GCF_008360975.1. NCBI lineage: Eukaryota > Metazoa > Chordata > Aves > Passeriformes > Meliphagidae > Lichenostomus > Lichenostomus cassidix. The sequence continues at coordinate 33,691,327 of NC_139480.1, read as the reverse complement.
CAAGCTTGTTGCTTAATTTTTAAAAAATTCTGTATGACCGTAGGAGAGCTCTGTTTCTGTTGGCAACTTGCAAATGGCTAATTTTCCTCTCCTGCCTTTGCTCTTTCACAGAAACCAGTTCTTCAGTTTCAAACTATTTCTTGGAAGAAGAAATGTTGCAGAATGAGAAGGAAGACATTGTTCCAGGAAGGGACCCACATGCCCAGGGTGAGTCTCTTAGTCAGCTGGGCCTTCCTTGCAAAGACGATGGAGAGTGGAAAGGCTGTTGTGTTACACAAGTGAGAGGTTGGGAAGGTGGGATGTATCAGCAGGACAAAAAGAGATGAGGCAAATTTGCAGATTAAATGCCAGTAAACTTGCTAACAGCACTAGGCAGCAATGCACCATCAGACGTACTACAACAGCTATTCTGCTTGTTGGGAGATGTAGAAGAATGGAACACAGAAAAGTGTCTAGACTCACATGCTTGCCATGAACAACATCTTCCATTGAAGACATCTTCCACTGGAGACAAAATACTGAATGGGATGTATCATTAATTTGACTTAGTGGGACATTTCTGCTGCTTTTAATTGGGACCAGCTATGTGACATAATTATTGTTTTTCATTGTGAAATTTTCACAGCACCTGGCTTGTAATAACAATCAGGCATCAAATTAAATAACCAAAAGTCATGTTTGTCCTAATTTTTATTGCCACAGGATGTGTTTCTGTCTTCTAGGTGTTCTTTACTGTTCATTTGCAGCATGCCATATAACATCTATAGGAGACTCAGTCTGTATTTCAGAGGTGGGGGGAACAGTGCATCTAAAAGCCACTGCCTGATGGAGGAGAAGAAGGGAGAATGAAAGAGCTGGAAACAGATAATGTATCAGATATGGGCTCTTTCTAGTAAAATCCAAAATTTCTATTCCAATTTTAAAAAAATCTATGTTTTATTCCAGGTAGAGGGTGATCAAGTGTGACACAGTGACTTTTTTCAGACTCATCTTCTGTTATCAATTTGATTTACCTCACTTAATCCCTTTGTAAACTATATCTGACCTAATTTCTTCTGCAGCGACTCTTATGGCAAGAACAAATAATAGAGGTGACCCTGTGCATTCCTGCCATATCTCTTTCTCTGTAACGTGGATCACTCTAGTTTCACATTTGTCTATGAAGAGACAAAGTCAAAGATCAGTTCAAAGCAGCTGATACATTCCTGCAAATTCACATTTGGCAGCACTCTAAGTGGGTAAATATTGCCAACATGTATTGATTGCTTCTTCTGCTTCAGCCAACAGACCTGAAGTTATATGCCAATTTTTTTTTTTTTTTTGTAAATGACACCTCACATTACCTGATGGTGCGATGGTGCATGAGCTGTATCAATTTACTGTGAACCTCACCTGCACTGGGAATGTTGGCTCTGTAGGGGATTCTTTTTTTGACAACAGATTTTGTGATTTCCTCTTTAATACAAATATGGAAGAGAAACAGTCTGCTAACAGTGAGACTTCCAGTTATGGCCATTTGCCACATTTTAGGGAGCTGTCTGTCTTTGAATTTTCTGTGACACTGCAAGGTGGAAACATTATAAATTGCTTTTATCTCTCTTGGGCCACTCTAACTTTTCCTGTGCGCACGTGTGCATACTTGTGTGTGTGTTTGTGTGCGAGTGTGTAACTTGGTAAGATGCCCTAAAGTCTATTCTGTTAATAGGCCTTCTGTGTTGCTCCTGCTGCAGCCAGCAGCCAAGCTGCCCTCACTGCTTGTGGTGGGTGATGGAGAATGCTCAGAATTCAACAAGTGTCTGCTGGCTCAGCTGCTTTTTTATCCATGGCAAAAGTAAGCCTGCAGTGCAGAGGAAAGTGTGCTGTGCTCCAAGCAGCGATATTCTAGGCTGCTGGTGCTGTTGAGGGAGAGGTTCTTTTGGATTCTTGACAGATGAAAAAAACAAATGTTCTCCCAAAGAAGTTCTTTTCCTTTGCCAGAGACAGATCTGTTTTATGAAAGAACTGTGGAGCTGGATGCTGTTGCATCACTAGACATGGAAGCTGAGACAAGGAAAAAAATTATACAGTTATATTGACTTATACGGATTATAAAATAATTACTCCTTCTACTATTATTAGGTCTAGTAGGTCCGATATCAACGTCCTAGGTATTAAAGAAACATGGCAGTCACATACCCTGCTTTAAGAAAGACATAGGTTGTTTCAAGAGGATGTAGAAACCCATTATTGCTGCTTTTGACATGACATTAGTGGTTATTTTGAAGACCTGGATAAATAAACAGTCAATAATGCAATGTGAATGTCTCCCTTTAACAGCAACCACTGCATGAAGTAGTTTATTTCAGAATCTTTTGCTGGACTGGATGGTATACTTTGACTTATAAATGCTTTCACTGCTGGTTATTTTTCTGCCATGATCATTAATCAGCTCAAAGTCTCATTTAGCTTACTGTTACAAGGAAAATTGTGCCTCTTGTATTACATAGCTGCAGCTTGATGGGGAGTTTCAGACCTTTCTTCCTCTCACCAAACTCTTCCTCAGTGCCTCTGTGCAGTGGCAGCAAAGGAAATGAGCTTAATAGCTTCTGGCCTAGAGAGTATTACCTCCATTAGTTGGTGGTACTGAGAACTGGCCATCTGGGAGAGCAGCTGGAAAAGGCTTGAACACCACCCCATCACCTCACCCCACACTTTTTCTGTTCACCATTCCCAAAATATGGGCTTGAACTAGGAGCAATTTAATTCTATAATGATATTTGTATTGATTGGTTCAGCCCCACAAATAGAAGAAATATCACCTTCAAATTGAAAATATTTGTGGTGGTAAATGCCTAGTTTTTATTTTATTTTTCAATGAAAGGAAACTGAGGCAGAAAGGAACAGTAGAATGAGGGATAGAAGTTCAAGGCTTCAGTAGAGTGGTCTTCCTTTTTATGCAGTGGGATGTGAAGCTCCTCATGTGGGGTCCTTGTGATGGGATGGATAGTGCAAGCTGCTGATTGACTGTTTTGAACAGGCTTACAGGTCTGCAGTTGGAGGGCTAATGGTAAGGAATTATTATCTGCTCTTGGATTTCAATTATGCAATCTTTCTCTCTGGTCTTCTGTGAAGCAAGAAAATTTAAGCAGAAATGAAATTTATTAGCTGCTTTATGAATGTGGTAAATGCTGATGTCTTATTGCAAATGAGGCATTTGCTAAATAGAAATGCTTTTAAAAGAGTATAATCCTTCACTGTCCCTTCAGGACAAACAACTGGAGAGCAGTGATTGCAGAAATCATTTAGGTCATGCAAATCAAACTCCAGCAGCAGTGTTTCATGCAGTGAGAAGGGAAAGCAAGACTGTCTTATTAAGAAGCCTTGTAATGATAAACATGATTAAAATAACTTAGTAGAAATTACCAAGTGGGGGTCAAGAAGGGCTAAGAAGGGCAAGCTGATTGTGGAAATGTGTTTTTAAGTGGACTAATTCCAAAGAAGTATGTTTATCATAGTCACACATAAATGGCTGAACAATAATCATACCAAAAAAGATGCAAAAATCATAGCCCTTTCAAGGTCTGAGGGTAGTTTAGTAGCTTTCTATATACGGAGCTGATTTACATCAAGTGACATAGGGGCCTAAAATTCTCACGTAATGTTTTCACAAAGGATGACAATCAGCTTTCTTGTGGACTTAAATTTAAATGTCACTTGGAGGAATACCAAGTTACCCAATATTGTACAGTGTAAGCAGAATGTAATGAAAGGTACTGCAGCTAATGCTGCTGCAGTAAGCTGTATTGTACAGGGGCCAGCTCTGTCATTTGGACATCCTCGAGATGAATTTCCTTCACAGTGGTTCTGGCCTGACAGCGCAGCTGAATGGAGACAGTAATTGCTTTCTTTAATGGGCTAAATAATCTGGGATATTTTTTATGTGTGGCAGTACCTGGAGGAAACATATCATCAACCAAACACACTGTTTGGTTACAACAGGCTGTGCACAGATCCTTTGCAACTTGGAGAGCACTGACTCCTCCGTGTTATGGCACTGCAGGGCTGGGAAGTACCTCTTTATAGGCTAATGGTTATAAACCAGATTGAACAGCAAGCTGTCTCTTGGCAAACACTGAGGAGCATGTCTGTTTCTCCTCCTGCCTCCTTTCCAGCCACCCCTTATTTCGCTTCTCAGAATTATTTCCATTTCCATCTTTCAGAGGTTTTGGTCCTGTGGGCCCAAGGGTGGTTCTGGTACATGCAACTCCCTGAAGTCAGCAGCACCAGCCTGAAATCACATGTGCACACAACTGCTGAAGCTCGGCTTCAGACTTGCCAGCTCCAAATTTCGTTTTTAGGAATGCAAATTTTTGACGAGTTACCAAAGCAGGAAGCTGGCTGGCTCTGAGGCTATGTCAGCTGCTTTCCAGCCTTCCTCACTGAAGACATGGGGATGTAAGGGAGAAGAAAGGTTTAGGAGGACAATGGTGACTGCTAGCACGAAGGGGAAGGGACAGCCAAGGCTTTGTCTTTGGTCTGGCCACGGAGTTGTAGCAGGGAAACTGAGAGGCCAATTAGATCTCTACCCCACAGGACAATGAGGAGCACAGGACATAATTAGGAGGTGTTACTGTGACAACCCACGAGGCAGCAGCACATAAAAAACAAAGTACGGAAATGTAAAGCTGAAACTAGGGGAGAGAAAAAAGAGACGATAAAAAACATGAAAGAAAGGAGAAAACAAGTACAATAAAAGCAAGAGCAAATGAAAAGGTCAAAACACAATTTGAAAGGATAGGGAAAAAAAAGTAGGTGGTGAGGGGGCACCAAGAGAGATGCATGATCACAAATAACCTGGTTAGCAAACAAGCTACCAGGATGTGGTATCTTCACACTAAGTCTCAGAGATGTTTTGGATTGGGTTTTTTAATCTGACTTTAACTATCTCAAAGTTAGATGTTCAGCCTGAGGAGGTTTCCTGGGCTCTGTCAGTAGTTTGCAGAGAGAAGCAAATACCAGGGGAGGTTCAGACGTTCTGCAGTCAGTGTGGATGTGGTGACTCCACAGATGTTTTCTTTGCTGTCAGCTTTGGCTTTAATTAAATTGCAGCTCTTTTTGTCTCCCTGCTTTCTGCCTCCTCTGCACTGTTATATGACTGGCGCTGGTGAAGCTGTTGTTGAGGGACACAGTGAATTGTGTTGGGAAATCAAGGAGAGCTCTTGTTAGTCTATGCTGGCTGTTCAATCTGGTGGTCACAGAGCAGCCACACAGAGTTTTGCTGAACTGCTGGGACAGCCTTGTGGAACCACAAATGAGTGCCTAAAAGAAAAGGTGAGACCCAGTGAAGCTGGCACTGCTAGTGGAAAAGCTGGCCACTTGCTATACTGACAATGGGGCTTGTCCACTGGAAGTGTGTCAACAGGAGAGCTCTAATGGCTAGCATGGCCTGGCAGCCTCACTTCTCCATGGCCTTACTCTTTGCAACTAGCACTTTAGGTCTATTACTCATTACTCATTGTGATAATAATGGTATATCTGTAGTGCTATGTGTATGGCAGCAAAGTTAGCCTTGTGTCAGAGGGGGTCAGGAGAGTGTGAGAGAGCTGCTCCCAAGGTGTGGTGGTTGGCTGTGGTGGACCACAGCTTTACTCACCTGCGGGGTGTCGCACACTGTGTAATTGCTACATAGCTCTGATCAAAATCATCAAATGGCATTTCACATTGCAGGAGTTCACTTCTATGGGTCTTCCATATTCCTCCCTGCCCATTTTCCTGCTGGGCTAATCACTTTGGCAGCACCAGTGTGAAGACCACCAGTGTCAGCTACCTTTCATATTTAAAAACTGTTCATATATACAAATTTGCAGTAACTCATTACAGAAAGGAAACTCTGATGCAGCAGCTGTCAGAGAACAGTAAAAATTAATGGAAACCAGTTCAATAAAACAGCTAAAATGTTTGGTTGATTTAAGTATCTGGCCACACTGGAGTAAGTAATCTATGCTAGGCACAGACCTTCAGCAGTCACTGCACTGCTAATGAGAAACAATTCTCTTATTATAAAATCATTATCAGTCAATAAAAAAAGCTCAAATCACAAAATAGGAGCAAAGTTCAGGGATCTGAGAATTCATAGTTTAGCCCCATCACTGAAAATGTCAGGAAATTAAAAGAAGCTCTACGTAAGTCACCACACAGTGGAACCCAACGCACAAAAACAATCCCTGAGTGCCATGGCAACTCTTATAGGCTCTTCTGAAACAAACCACTAAGGTGAAAGAATGGGGCCTTAATCTTTGCTCCCAGTTCTTCATGTCCACCTTCATCCCATCAGTATGGTTCATGCAGCTGCTAATTAGCTAGCAAAATGCAGGCAGGGAAGACAGAGGTCAACTCTTGGCTTGAGGAAAAACAGAAGAGTAATGTGGTATCTAAATTATGGTTTAAAGACATAAAATAAGTGAAAACTGCGAGCTAATATTATGCCTACAGGTGGGCACAGTTCCCCCTGAAGGGCCCACACTGCCTCCAGAGCTGACCTGGGCTTGTGCAGAGCTGCCTTAGGAATTACCAAGGGCAGGGTGGATAATGATAATTAGTGATGGCCAATTGACAGCTGACTCTTGCTGAAGTTTACAGTGAAAGTAACTGGTGATTTTTCTCAACAAAGGTCATGTTAGAGGAAGAGTTTATTACATTATAGCTCTCATTTGGTTAGGATCTGCTCCTCAGGAGTTGGCTTAACAGATTTCTATTCAGTACATTCTTTCCCTTCTATTTTTTCAAAGGAAAGAGATCACTTTTAGGCAGCTTCAACTGCTCCATGCTGTGATTGGTCTGGTCCCAACTTCCCAGCAGGCTCTACGTCTGTCTGGTTCTGTCTCCTGCACATGTGGCTTTCTTGTCACCTGGAGTGCAAACAGGCAGGTCATTGTGCTAAATACAGACTATTTCCAGTCACAGGAAGACATTACTGCACCAGCTGATGATGCCATCAGTTTCAAGGTTATCTTTGAGACCATCAGGAGAGGAGCAGATATCAGGGCAATTGAGGCTCCACACCAGCGTCCCAAAAAGTGGATCCTTGCAAATTCTGGAGCAAGACAGCAGAAAATATTGAAAATGCTTTCAGAAAGCACAAACCCTGTATAAAGTACTAGTAAAAAGAGAGCAAATCTACAAATCATAGGAGATAGATAGATAGATAGATCAATAGATAGATAGATACAGCAGTTGAGTTACTTAGGATAATAGTACTTAACTCTGCTGTACAACTCTTTTATTTGCAGATTTTAAAATTCTTTATAGAAATGAAGGAAATGTACTTTTGTTTTGCATATTACAGGTATCAAGGGGATTGAATCACAAAGAAGCTTAATGACTAACTCATGGAGAAACACTGGGTCTTTGTCTGGGCCTAGCCTGGATCTTTTCGTATGCCAAAAATTATCTTAATCTGTAGGTTTTGTTGGAACCTGATGCATATCAGAGACTCCTGTAAGAAACCTTTGGGTCTCTGCTACATTGCGAAGGCTATAATTTCAGATGTAACATATTTAGGATACCTCATGAATGGGCTAACCTTGTAATAGATACTTACAAACTCTGTAACTAGGCAACTAAAAAAAGAAATAAACCTCTCAGGTGGTTATCAAATTTGTCTTAAGAAACCCTTGTCCTGCTGTGTAACTTAAACCAAGAGATGGTGTTGCAACATAATTACATTTTATCTTAAATTATATTGTCTCATAATTCATGCAGCTGTATTATCTGAGTTTTACTCAAAACCATCAATCTGCATCAGAGAGGCAAAATGCTAATTTTTATATAATTTTACCTCTTGTTATTAAATAATTGTTATTAAATAATTCTGTTATCTAAAGAGTAAAGCAATCTGGTATAAGTACACACATTTTATTTAATTGTGTCTGACTTCTCTATTGTTAATGAATGAAAACTAAAGAAGGAAGCATAGCTCTGGGGTTTTTCTGTTCCTCTTTATGTATTCCAGTTTGCAGATCTCAAGAGTCATTTGGATTTACTGTTTTGTATATCCATGGAAATACACAGATCACTTGTAGTGATTGCAGTCCTTGTCAGAAAGGTTCTGCAGAGGAGCCTTTGCCTGCTTCCACCAGCCAAGCTAACCCCTAGTCACTACTTGCTATGCTGAGTCCCCATGACCTTCAAGAAGTTTACATGAAGCAGATGTTGTGATGCAACGCAGTGGATGAGCTCTCACAGAAAACTCAAGAAATCCAAAGCCAGATTTCTTACGGACCTTTATAAACAAGCCACAAGAAGACTTAAAGTAGTAAGGTATCCTAATTAACCCTATGTATCCCAATGTTAAGAAATAATAACTATGTTGCTGTTGGAATGATGACTTTGAAGATTATACAAAACAGTCATATTCAAAATATAATTTAATGTTCTGAACTGAACTGAAGGTGACAAAGGCCAGAAATACCATAATTATCTGACATGGTAGATTATCAATTTTGATGATACATATATAGCTTTAAAAAAGAAAAAAATATCATAACATAGTGTAACAAACCCCTTCCAAAATATTGTAAAGAAATGCAGCAGCGTTTACATAGACTCATCTGGTTCTGCAGAGGGTTGAAATACCTCCTCAGGGAACAGCAATTCTTAGGCAGAAGTGCCAGTGTGAAATGCTTGGTGCAATTGGAGGCAAGAGGAAAAAATCAGGCCTTTCATTCTGGATATATCTGAAGTAATCTGTGAACAGTTCAGGAATCGATATGTCTTTCCAGAAAGAGATTCATGACTGCCTGTTTTCCAATCATTTGTTTGTAACAACCAGGCTGTGTGGAACAACTCTTATGTGTTATATCCTGAAAAGTTTGCTATTTGCAAAACATTTTACCATTTTCCACTTCAGAAGCATCTAAATTTAGTAGTGGTGCATAGCTCTGTCTCCCTGGGGGCCTGCAGTTCAAAAGTCCAGCTCTGTTTTGAATGTAAGTTTAGAGCAAACAGCACAGCATGACACAGTGACTGAAGAACAACCTGTGTCTGTTCCTCGCCACAAAATCTTTAAACACCCAATCTGAGGGTGCAGGAACCCAGGTGGGATACTTGGGGGTGCTGCAAAAATTGAAGGCATTTTCTCTTCTTCACAGACACATGGGATGATCTGTGGACAGCTGTGGCCCCATGCCTGCTTGCAGCTCCCTCCTCTCGTCTCGCTGAGAAGCAGTCAGTCATAGAAACAACAGCCCTATGGTCCAGTCGCCCACTCTTCCCCTGCAAAATCCTGCTTGCTGGGCTATAGTGATGTATGGAGCCATTCTGTCCCTCTCCTGTTTATAGCTGTGCTGTTCACCATCCTACTGCTTCTGAAACCTTGTTGTCCTCAGAAGGAAACAGAAAGCAAATCTCGCCCTCCTTGAACTGCAAAAGCAGAATCTATTAACCACTGCAGCAAATAGCAATACACTGGAAATATGGACTTTTGTATAGGGGATGATACTTGTATGTATTAGTGCAAGGTCAAAAGTATGAGTCTTTGACCCTTTCATTTATTATTGTATTTCTTGATCCAGATCTTCAGAGAAACCATTTTGGAATTTATAAAGGATTTTGTATTGCTTCCAGGCACTTTCTGTTCCTAGTTAGTCCCATGCTGGGTCATATCATATTGAATGTCTGCCATCACACTAATTTATCTTTCTGCTCCTTCTAGTTCCTCTCCTAGCATTTTCGTTGAAGGTCTTCCTTTCCCTCTTCCAGGTCACTGTACAGATTCTATGGCAAAATTCTCCCTGGTCTTCCCTTCTTCCTGTGTGCCTTTGACTCAACATAATCTCATCCACCTACACAAAATCAGGTGACATCCCTGTGGGTATCTTGGACTTCCACCTTCCTGCCAAAGCTTTCTGTCCAAATCTCAGCACCTCATTCTGTAGCAATTCCCAGATGATGTCAGGTAAAACTGGGTATGCCAGCAGAGTGCATTGGCTATTGTCAGCAAGGCTGTCCAAAGTCAGCTCAGTGCTTTAGTGTTTCCCCTGTCTCAGTCTGTATTAATGTAGTACAGAATCCTAAATGCTTTAGTAAAACTTTTTTTTCCTTTTGGTCTTCTCAGCAGCATTAGTAACAACAATAGAACAATCTCCCTAGGAAAAATTCTAAAGTTATGAACTCTGGATTTAAACAAGGAGCGTTTATATTAAGTAGAAAAGAGGAGGCCTTTGTTTGAACACAACAATCAGGCATGAAGAAAGTACAGAAGTATGCTTGGCAAAATTTTTGAGCTTCATTTTCTGTCAATAAGCTAGTGGTAACAGAATTTTTCTTGCTGAGTTTAAAGCTTGTGCTGTATTATTTTAGATATGCTCCATTACCTTATGGCACAAAGAATTTGTTTTTCTCAATATACAGTAGAATTCATGCTTCTGTTGTGAATTCCTTTGAACATTATAAGGAATGGCACAGGGAACTGTGTCCTTTGGAAAGAAGGAATGGTGGAAAACAGAAGATGCTGATTATGAAACTCCATAGGAGTGAGTCTGTTTAGCCATACTGCAGCATAAATTCAGTTCAATACTTATCAAAAAGCAATACATCTCGACAGTCCTATTATGCAGCCAAGTTTAGATTACTTCTTGATAACTTTTCTAATGGATTCAACTGTGCATGATGAAAAGCTTGCACCTGAAACCTGATTCAAGTACTTTAATGGTTTAAAAACTGTTGTGCTTCGTTATGGTGGGGGTTTTTTTGGGGTTTTTTTTTGTGTAAAGGCAGAGGTACATTTGTCTGACCTTCTGAAAGGGAATTTGTCTGATTTGTCTAATTGCTCTGAAGGGGAATCATATCTGTCTCCACCTCAAGGTCAAAGATCAACCCTCAGTTGTCAATTCATGAAATGTTTCCTGAAATATCTTCCTGGAGGAGACAATGCTGAAAATGTGACCCCCTCACCACAAAATGCTGTAGATGAGTAAAATTAGCATGGGTTCCAGAGTGACTAGACAACTTAATGAAAGATGGATCCATTGGGGCTATTAAATGCAAAATCACCATGTCTGGTTCAGGAATCCTCTGAACCACAAATTGCTGTGTTCTCGATAGGTATTCTGGGAACAACATGATGCACTTGCTCTGTTTGTAATTCTTTTCTAGTCATTTACTGCTGCCCACTGTTAGGGCCTGGGCTGTGCTGACGTTCCTTGAATTGGTGTACCTGTTTTTATGTTTTGAAATATTTCTGTGGATTATTTCACATTTCTTCACAGGAAAGGTGGGAAGAGAGAGGAATAAAATGATAACTCAGACAGGAAAGTGAATAGGTCACAACTTTTAAAGAGAAGAAAGTTGTAAATATTGTCATATTTTCCCACTCTCCTTCTATAACATGTTTATGGTGTGGGGAGCGGCTAAATTACTTTTGGATACATTGTGTGTAACCTGATGAATCTTAGAAGAGTGAAGAGCTTGTTGCAAGCTCTGATCCTCTTCCAGTGCAAACAGTCTGCCTTACAGTCAAAAGAAAACAATGTGGTCAGTTTCTCTTGCTCTCTTCACATTCCCTAGTGCTGCTAAATGGGTAATTTAAAAAGGCACATGTAATTCTAGTCGGTCATGCCTTAACTAATTCATTTAGGAATAGAGTACCTGTTCCCTGCTTTCCAACTTTCAAATAACTTTCTTCTCTTGATAATTTTTGTGGTATCCCTGTGTGGTCATGAAAACGGAATATTTTGGTCCCTATTAACTCAGACCTGTTGTTTCTACTCTTTGTCAGCTAAACCGTAATTTTTTCAGTTCTACTTCATGAGTTATGAGTTTCTCACCCTGCTGTTCCTTCAGCTGGGGAAAGTAAGGACAGAAACTCTAGCCCTCTTTCCACAGAGTAGCCTGGACTAAGACCTAAAGTTTGGGAAACAATTGAGTTAGTTGGCAGCTGTTGACTTCTTACTGACATGCAGGATAAATCATACTATGATTACAGAGGCAGTTTGGATCTGGCCATGCTCAATAATTTGGTTAGTTAGATAGCTATACCATATCTAAAGTAGCTTTGTCACTGAAGAAGCTCGGCCAATTTTGTACATTCTGTACACTAGATTAATTAATCAGACTGAAGCTTGATCTGAACAGAGGCAACTTGGGTGTCCAAGCACCCCATGGCCCAATGTGGCTTTGCAAAAAGCCAGCTTCAGTTTAGCAAGTCTGGCACTAATACTGAGGCACTCAGTCCAGCTGGAGCTGAGCTAACTCCTGCAGAGCCCTGAGTACTACTGCACTGTGCTTCTCAGCCGCCTCTGAGCATCCCTGCAATGTGGAACATGCACAAAAAACCCCAACTGTGTGGTCCTGAAGGAATCAACGTGCTCCAGAAGGGCATATTAGCACTAATGTGGCACCAGCCATCCTGGCTGACTTCACAGCAAACCATTCAAATGCCTTGGCACCAAGTTGCTCTGTACCATATTGCCTGCAATTTTCATTAGCTAGGTTATTCAGGCCTTTGTTCCTGTTCTTCTCTCCTGTAGCTCTGGATACTGGCAAGTTGGCCACAGGATGAAAGCAATGATTTTGCCATAACTGTATGTGTTATCAGACGCTGTAACTTTTATGGCTATTTAATGCAATCTTTCAATTTTTGTCCACCCTTTTTTGGCTAGGCAGACTGCATTTCAGGATCCTAGCCATGGAGCATGATGAAATTACTGGTTAACTCGTCCCTGTAATAAGCTATACTTACAAGTCCTGTCTGTGGGATATGCGGAAGGGATGGGCTAGAGAGCTGGAAATAGGACTTCACTGCATACAGAGAACTGCAACAACAAGAACAGTGCTGCTGCTTAGACAGTTAAACTCTGTAGCATGCACACACACCAAAAACCAGAAGTCACCAGTTTTGATAAAGATGGTTCCCACCAAAACATGCAGTGAATTATTTGTGGTGATTTTTTCCAGAAAGAGATACTGAGGCTAAATGTGTGCTTTCAGATAAAAGATATAATTGTTAAGTATTACATTAAAAATAAAATAAATTAAATGAATAGAGGACTTTAAAAACTTGTCTTCCTTTATCTACCCTCAATCAGATTTGAAAAGTTTCCAGCACTGTGTTCTTCCTTTTAGATGTGCAGTACCTTGGCATCATTTCCTGAAGGCTTTTCATGACCTCGTACCATAATTGCTTTGAAACCTACAGCAATCTCTGTAGAGTCTTATTAAAAGAATATTACAAAAGTTAGTAATGCAAGTATTTTTTAATAAATTTAAAGATGGAAGGATCACCTTTTCTGATGTTTATGAGAGTCAGATGTCTGCTCTTTAGACCTACCATAATTTTCCACTTCTGTCTTTTTTTTTTTTTTAATTCTTTCTTAAAAACAGAATAGGTACACCAAATTGCACAACTATATCAATATTTCAAAAGCTACCAAATCTTGCACATGCAAAAAAGGAAGCTTAACAATCTTTGCTAATCTCTAATGCAAGATGCATCCATTATTTATGAAGGCAGCAGACAAAGGGGAACTGCTCTTGAATGGATTCTAAATGCTGCACAAGAGAAGCTCACTGCACAGGATACCCTGTTACAGAGATACTGACCAGTCTCTCTGGAGATTAACTCTGAAAGTTAGTCTCCAGAAAATTTTATATTAATTGCGTGTGAATTGGACTGATATTTTTTAAAAGATGGTAAGAATGAATATAGAATCCTGCTATCCAAGTATCATTTTGTACCAACACCGACTGAGTGACAGCAGGTCAGCACTTCCTCCCTCTCATCTCAGATTTTCTGCATCTTTTCTTTTTGTGTGTGAGGAAGGCAAGTGGCCTTTAGTGGTGGGACATTGTGGTAGAGGTCCTTACATGGCAGTTAGGGGAACACATTTGGATCCAACAGCATCTATAACTTTTCTTCCCTCTGGGTGGGTATTCACTTATAGTACTGTATCTGGTACTAGCCTTAATGCCTATTAATGCTTGCAAATGGCTCAATGAGGCCACATTGCAATTTCCTGAAAGCTGAGCTTAATAGATCTTTAAATACTATTTGTTTCTGCTGTGGCTGAAACTATTTGTTTCTGCTGTGGCTGATCAAGATTTTCTGTATTGATATTCCATATTGAGTTGGAGAGGAAGGGTTTGACAAGGTGGGATCTTTTTGTCATCCACACAGAATCCATTTTAGGGTATCCCACTTCAGAAAAGGTGGAATTAATGACAGATTTTCATGAGAAAAGCAACAGGAATGATCAATGCTCAAGAAATAATCATAAGGGCACAGACACTGAGGAAAGGCTGGAGGAACCCAGGTTATCTTCTGTGGAGAAATGAAGAGGGAGGAGTGACGTGATGTCAGCCTTCAAATGTGGTTTTTTTGAGACACATTGAGGCCTGCCAGGGAGAGGAGAGGAAATTGTCTGACCTCTGTGTATATGTTGGATAAAACCATAAAAAATATGCTAAGGGAGATAGTGCACTTGCATTTCACAGCTTGGACAATAGTGATGATTTTTAGTGGTAAGGATAATGAAGCATTAGAGTATATGTCCTAGGAAGCAGATCTCGAAGAGGAAGCTGGAGAAGCATCTGTGAGAAGTGGTATAGGTATGGTCTGTCCTGCTGTAGGTAACAGGATGGATTAGAGGACCTCGCAAGCTCCTTTCCTTGGGGGAGCCCATTGCTGAGTGTAAACAGTTCCAGGATATTTTAGACAGAAATATATTAAAAGAAAGTCTGTCATATAACTGAAACTACTCTTTTTTGTGCTGAATTTTCTTCTATAGTCCACACACCAAGTACCAAACACCTACAAAGCCCTGAAACACCTGAATGGGGGCCCAAGGAGAGGATAGCAAGAAGCACTATGCCACACAACTGAAAATGGTGGGCAACCTTTCGAAACATTTTGAGAGGAGACTGGTGTCAGCAAACTCAAGAGCTCAGTTATGGAACTGAATTAGCTCTTTGTTTCCTCCCTACTGTGTTATGTTCAGTAAAAATACTTAAAAAAAAATACCAGGAAGAAAAGCACAAATGTAATAGAAAATGCTTTCATCTCCCTAAGGTTTCAAAATGTTCAAACTTTTTAAGAACTGGGGAATAGTTCTCCTCAGGGAAACTGTTTTCACCATTTCCCCCTTGTCTCATTTACTAAAAAACCTCAGTGCTTTGAACTTAAAAGGAATCACGCAGAAATGATGGGTTTATGAACATGACAAGGAGAACGGTGTCCAACATGTTTTTTCCCTCAGCAGTATGTTCCGGTTTTCTCTTTGTGAATTTAGACATGCTAAATTCTCCATTCTTTGTTTTAACCACACACTAAAACACTGCCTTTCCAGTTTACATCAACATTAAGTATAAGCCTGCTCCTTGTGATCTGAGCAGAATAATTCTGTGTGTCAGAGCCTTACAAGGAGTTTAACTTCAGGGGAGCAAGGTTTTAAAGAAGAACTATAAAGCATAGAGTGCTTCTGTGTCATGTAGTGAGCTAAAGAGGAAAGGTGGGATGTACACTATATTCTGGGGGACACCTAAGAAGACATGAGATAGTTCTGTAAGCCTTTGTTTCTTCCTTCCTCACTCTCTACTCTTTTGTCCTCCTTCCCTATGTTTTCTCCCCATTTTGTGACCCCCCACCCATGAAGAGTGTAACAGTTGCTCTGTGCAAGTGCTGCATGGCTGGACTGGGATTCACCTTCAAACTGCTCTTGGAAGCGAGTTTCAAATGCCTTTGAGCATTTTGACTTGAAATTTAAAATACCTTTTGAAAAAATGTGACTATATTAGCTTTATTGCTAAACCAAATTATGTTTTCAAATACACTGGACTTTCCTTCAGTGTTATTTTTGTTGTTGTTTCTAATTTGTATATCTTTGTCCTTACCTGTAGATTAGAAGACCAAAAATGCCACAAAGACTTAGAATCATAAAACAACTGAAGCTGTTGGTTTGTATCTTCCCTTTTCCCTCCCCCCTCCCTGCTTTTTTTTTTTTAACCTTAGGTTGATAGCACTACATCAACTTAGTGTCTTACTTATTATTGCGTGAAAAATTCAAATTAAGGAAATCAGACAGTTGTAAATTGCTGGCATATGTAGTAGTAAATTAAAGAGCAGTCATCAACAGAAATAAAAGCTTGAAATGAATTGGAGTTCTGAGGATGCACTGAGAAACTGAAGAAAGACATCAAAGCCAGCAGGAAAAAAAATTAACAACTTAGCAAGGAAAACTGGCTTTTAAGAAAAGACATTGGATAAAGTGGTGCATAGCCCAGAGAGGATAAAAATAATGAAGAAGAACAGCAGGGACCACAATAAAAATGGCTGGAAATGAATACACCCTGGAAAGTAGTTGGTACAGTCTTTGCCAACAAAACTCATAGCAATTAAGCAATTATAAATGCTCAGGAACTGTCTGAATATGAGATGATTTGCTATTTAATATTGTTTATAATGGTGTTTACATGTCAGGGAACAACTGGCCTCTTAAGGCAGTCAGATCATGAGACTCATGAACCAGCTTCAGAGAGAAATCACAAGGAAACCCCCAGTAGTTTTTAATAGTTTTATGACAGCCTAGAGGATCAGAAAAAAAAGAGTGTAAGGCATTAGTAAAATTACGCCAGGAATTATCTTGTAACCCTTACTTGTGCTTTCAATCTCATTGCCATTATGAGTTGCACGTGCCAAGTGTGTGCTTGAGAAACTCTCATACATTCTGTGTTAAAGCAAAACCTATTTTCCAGGCTGTAGATAATTTTGTTCTATGCTTTTCCATGTGGATTTGGGCTCTTCTTCAATTCGGAGAAGTGCTATTGTCACCCTGATGGTGATGAGTTAGATGAGGGCTAACCCCAAAATACATGTATCACCAGCAGAACCCATAACACCCTTGCACAAGTTTGTGAGCCTAATTCTGATCCCACTTAGCCTAGTTTTATGCCAGGGAACCTCAACAGAGTGACTCCTAGTTTGCTGCCATATAAGGGAGATCAGACCCAATATGACTCAGCTCATCACTTGCCTGTCTATTCTAAGCAAGACTATAATAAGAATTTCCACAAAGGAAGCTTATTTTGCTAATATGCAAAAGATAAAAAAGAGTAGCAAAAGTGTGCCTTTATAGACATTTGTTCCACTTTTCTTGGCTTTTGAACTGGATATGTCTACACAGACTATAAATATTTGCTGAAGGCAGAAATGGCATACTTATGAGCTACCTGTGTTAATTTTAATATACTTCATGCAGTGGTAATGATATGACAGCACAGGCTGGCAACTGGAGTACAAGTGTCCTGGGCACACACAGTAGTTGCTTGTCCGTGCCACCACTTTTTGCTACACTTGCTAACTATGCTAACACTAGTCTGGATGTTGTAAAATCACTTTGCCTGAAGAGGAATGGGGAACACAGAAACACTCCTGAAGATAATGTTTTGGTAGGAGGGATGCAATTGTGTGGTTCTCGGAGTCACTGACATCCAGTTGTTCCCTAATGGACCCCTAATCAGGAGAAAGAATGAGTCTGTGCTTGAGGAAGGCACTCCCTTCAGTTAAACTCACCTTATGCCTCTGAGAAACATTATTTTGTTACCTCAGATTTTACAGCAAAGACAAAGTGTTTGTAGTATCTTAATGGAAAAGCTTAGTGATTCCATTGTCAAGACAGGTTATAAAACAACTTCCATAATGGCTGCAGCTATGGGGCTATACCCAGCAAATGCCTTAGGCCTGCAGCTTTGCCCATATGGGGCAGGTTTGCCCAGGTGACTGTTGATATTGCATGTGTTCCATAGCAGTAGCCCTGTCATCTCTACAAGGCCATGCTATTTGCCTTGCATGCTGCTTTTAACACAAAACCACTTTGAATGTTAGAGGATGCTCAGCTGCTCATGTAAGAGGTCATTCTGAAAGCAATATGCTATCCCGTAGAATATAAATCAAGTTATGTGCATGTATATTTTTCTCATCTGAGAAGATTATTGTGGCTATTGCCTTAAAGAGTCACTAAGGTCACTGTTCCCTTTGCTCAAATTCCTTGTTGAAATGTACATCTTTTAGAGGCAAGTAAGAAGTCAGACTCCCCATAACAGGCAAGTAAAAGAGAATTGGAGGATGCGTAGAGGACCAGCCATCTACATAAATCATAAGCTCATACTTCTCTTCCTCCATCGCTTCCCTTTTCTGAGCTACTGGACCATGAGTAAAACACTGGCTTCAGTGAATAAAGAACTAAAAAAAATTTTTAAATATATGGGCAATTTTTACTGGGTCTTTTTGATCAGCCATAGGAAAAATGGCAAATGCACCATGATGATTAATTAAAACTTGGAGAAGAATGCAATGCACTTCTAGCCCTAGGCTGCCTATCTAAGCCATGGGTCAGACAAAGGGTAGTTTTACAGTGTTGCCTTCAGAGGTCTTATTTTGACTGTGCTTCTGTGGCTTTTTAATATGCTTTGTGGACAAGCAAAAATTTCAGAATTATTTCCTCCTCATTCAGCATTTGCAGTCCCCACTCTGTTTTTTGCTTAAGTTCTTCTTTTGGACCTCTTACCATAGCATGCCAGAGTCAGATTACCGGGATGAAGGTATAAAAGCTTACTCCATTTGTAATTTCTCCTCCAGGACTTTAAGGTTTGGTCCTAGAAAAAATGTAGGACTGAGAGCTTTCCCCAGCTCTCTGCACTCAGTGCTGTAGGATCCTCTGTGTGTGCTGGTAGGAGCTCCTCAGAGCAGCACTGGCAATAACTATCCTCCTGCTGTGGAAAGCTGCTAAAATGTGAGGAATTTGTGTGGAAGCAGAGACTCTGGAGGCTGGCAGTGAGTCTCTACTTGAAATCACCCCCCCACCACATGGATGGTGAAGCTCTTGGTGACCCTGAATGTGATATATGGCATGATTAGCCAAGCTCATTGTTTACTATGTGTAGAAATGGGTAATTGATAGTTCACCAACAGACTGGACAGAGGGATGCAGCAGGGTTGGACAGGGACCTCTCTGGGTCTGGCACTATTCAACATGTTTGTTATCCACTCAGATGATGAAACAGCTTATACTTAAAAACAATTTTGAGATACTGGAGATACAGGAGAAACCTAAAGGCCTAAAGAAGCAGAAAAGAAGACTTGAGGAGGAGCATTCAAGCTACTGGCTTAGCCGTTTCATTTCTCAGGCCCTTCCTCTTTCCTCTGTGCTCATTTTGAAGATGCAGCCAATGTCACAGCTGGCGTTAGTCACCAGAGAGCCTCAGCCTTCCTACATCCTAGAGAAAGGTTCAAAGAGGAAGAGAAGCTGTCCTCTGTAATTCCTGGTTTGAATTTTCCAAACACAGAGGTTAGGACATTTTAGGAACTATGATTTAGGATTCTTCTTCCTGTCCTTGAGTGTAGTGGGTTTGGGAGTGACTGGGCTGTAGCTGATTATGCTCTACACAAACACCCCTATAAGGAAGGTCTTTGCAGACTTTGGGCTGTCTCCAAGGCCAGCTACACAACAGACCTAGTCCTGTGATGGCTGAGAGACCACTAGAAGCTGGGAACAGACTTATAGGTCATGGGAAGTGGTTCAGGTGATACTTTCATTTCCCTCAAGCTTTCCCATTAAAAGATGGATTCCCATTTATTATACTAACCAAGTGTGCTGTTTGGGTAGTGTAAGCAACTGGCTCTACATCTTGATTTGGAGGTTTACTTGAAAAGCTGCGGGGATTATATCTTCCACGATGAGGCTGAGTAGTCTTAGGGTCTAATGCCCTTGGCACAGCGTAAAAAAAAAAAGAATAATTATTTAGATATCCAGGTCTGAGTGAAGATGGAAAAATAAGAACAATGGTTTTGGAATCTTCATGGCTATTATGAGTCATCTGACAACATGGTCCCCTGGTAAAAGTCTTCTCCTTTTGCCATGTCCTTGGATGTCCTGACCCTCTTGTTCCCACTTTATCCCCGAGTACATATAGGATGGAAAGACGGGGGGGAGCACAATGCCCTTGCAAAGTGCCGTGGCTCCTGGCAGACTGTGGGGAAGAAAGTCATTGCATTTATCTCTGGCTATTCCTGAGCTAAATAAAAATAGCATTTGTGTCATATAACATGCTGGTATTTATATTTCAGGAGGCAGAACTTAATTTCTTAATTAACCTGAGTAAATAATTAAAATTGTCCCCAACACTTCAAGGGAAAAAGCACTAAAAAATGATCTTAGTGTATGGGAACAAGATTTCATTAAAAAAAAAGAAAAGAAGCTACTCATGTGCATCTCCATTTGCTGCTGTTGCTGTCTTGTCTCCCTTGTTAAGTGAAAGGAATATTTTCCCTGCTTCTAAGTCTATCTTGTTTTATGTTTATTACATCTTGTCACCTTGTGGCACATCCAGCTAGATTTGCTAGAATTGGATGTTGATATTAATAATTACTTGTCTGAGCTAAATGAAAGTGCTAATGAAGTCAAGGGCCCTCTGGGGGTAAGGTCTGGGCTTCTATTGCTATGAAGGTGCAGCTGGATTTTTGTGAAGAAAGCTAACATTATCTCCCCAAAAACACTCCTCTTGAGTGATAATACACCATATAATCTCCCTTAGCTAATAGTAACAAGTGCTACGGAGCAGCAAGAGATTTGTGAATGTTGAGGAGGAAAAATAAAATTGCCACAAACTACCCAAAGGCTGTGGAGCTTACTCAGCATGTGGCTGAACTGAAGGCAGAGCTATTTTAAATAATTGATAGTGTTGTAAATGTACATGATGTGGTACAGGAAGAGGTCAATGCCTAACATGTAATAAGCCCTTGCCCTGAAGGGTTTATGGCCTGATAGTGCAAGTGGAGGAAAGCCCTGGTAGCTCATCAGAGAAGGGGCTGTGGATGGTGGCATGGCCTTCGGAACACAGAGGTCTGAAGAAGTGTGAGGGTGCAAATTCAGAGATGAGGCCAGCAGCTAGAAACGAGAGAAGGGGACCAGCACAAAGTGAGATGCAGCTCAGCTTGGAGGAGGCAATCAGACAATTCAGAGCTGTGCCATTTTAAGCAGGCTGACTAAGACACATTGGTGATTCAGCAGCAATGCTGGCATGCCGGCAGAGTTTGGGAGATTTGTGTGAAATGAGATCAGATACTCTGAACCCAAGGTCTGGCGTGATTGGTGCAGATGGCAAATCCTGCGGCTGAGACCTCCTCAGCTCACATGTAGGGTGGCTAAGGCAGTGGGTGGAGGGCTCTGAAGATGACACTAGTTATCTGAAGTTTTAGCATGTAGGGAGTATTATGCCACAGGAGCAAGAAAATTTGTTGATATTTCCTACCACATTACCCCTGGATGTGGTATGGTTTGACCTCTGACTTAGTTGAGAGGGAAATGGTGACACCCAGAAAGCTTTTCTAAGATAGTCTCAGCCTTCTGGAGCTGTGAAAATGTGCCCTCCCCAGAGCTCTCTTCTGCTGGCTCTCACAGTGTGGGACACCTACTCACTGTATGGAAGCCTCAGGGGGCAGGGAGAGTGCTGCCAGTGAGACAGCTGGTTGCCATTACATTATTTACTCCTTACCCTGGAACATAAAAATAATAATGAAATGGATGTTACTTGAAAGAGGGAGAAAACAGCAAGCAAACAAGATTTTTTTAGATCTGACAGGTTCAGCTCTAACACATTTGCATCTTAAACATCTGTCTATGTGTAAAGAATTTTCAAGGATTTGGATGCACAGAATCAAATCTTCTTCAGTGCCATACTCAACAGCTGCTATAAGCATTTTCTGATACAAATAACTCATAGTAGTTAAGTAATTTACCAATGTTTTAAGAAGAGGTGCTTTTGATAAAAAAAACCCCTTCTTCTTTTCCCCATTTAGCAGAGATTTTGTGAGGACAGCTTTTAACACCAGTTTTTAAACAGAATTCCCCATTGCTCTCCACAGAATTCCAGTTTTGAAGAGTGGTGTGGCACCACCATATGTCAGTTGCTAAAAAAGTGTTGTATTTAACCAAGCAACAAGAATTCAATTTTGTGATACAGAACAAATGTAAAGACATATGGTGAGTAGACCTGCTGGGGGAACACCAAACTTTTGGGTTTACAGAACAAAAATGTCTCAGTATTTTTACTGTCTACTGCCTAGTCTGCTTCCAAGAGAGCCTGTAAAATCAAAAAGACATATGGGGCAGTATACATCTCACCCAACTTGAGTCATCTGCAATACAAAGATCTATGTCTGAACTAGGCACCTTGGGCTATCTTTACTATCAACAGATAGGCACTTTAAAAGGGCTTGATGTATCTGTTTTAGATGTCTGGGTTGGGATGAAATTAACCACTTTTTAAAGAAGTGTTTTTTTCTCCCATTGGGATTGGCTATGCAGAAATCTTAGGTCACTAATTCAGATGAAAACATCTCCAAAGTAGACATCAATGCTCAGAAGAATCCCACCTATGGGTGAGATTTTTGGACCTAGAAGGTGCTGAAAATGTCCAAAAGTGCAGATGCATGGTATGATTTCCACAGAATTTGGAAGATTCATTCTTGTGCGGGAAAAAAGCCTTGACCATTGAAAATATTTTCTGAAAATTTTGATTGAAATATTATATTAAATTTTTGTTGTTTCACAATCCTCTCTCTTAAAAAAAAAAACAAACCTCTAGCAACCAAGAAATAGGTAAAGCTGACGCAGCTTTCCATTGTTTGGTAGCATTTGGTGCTCTGATGGAGTATAGGCCCCTGCGTGTTTCTCTAACACAGTATTTTGCAATGTGAGGTCTCACAGTTTCAGAAACATTCATATTACTTCTTGAACTTTGCAAGACATCCTAATGACAAGATTAAATATATGTAGCATGAGTTCAGTTTGGGAAAGCTTGGAAAATGTATTTGCAAAGTATGTGTTTGCCAGTATAACATTTTTTGACATAAACTCAGTTGCTAAATTGGAAACCCTCTTTATTCTCTTAAAAGATCATAACAATTCCTATCTTTGAGCTTCATTCTTTGGAGCACTCCCAGACATGCACATTGTTTTGCTGCCGTTGTTCTTCTTGTGATGGTGACGGAAGTTGAACATTCTTGGTAAAGAGGAATGAAGGACTCGTCTGGAGCCAAAAATAACTAATGAGGAAGCAAGGAGGAGGTTGATAATACCTTCCCCCTGCAGGGAACTACTACAGGCACTACTGTGGCTTAAGCCAATGTCCTTTCCTTTATAAACTGCTTAACTCTACCAGCTCCCCTCAGCCTCTCTTCTTTAAGGCCCCCCAACTTAGATTTTACTGTTTCCAAACAGTGAGGGAATATTAGCTACTCTGTGCCTCCCTCCCCACCAACAGCCATGTGTTCTGCATTTCTGAAATTGTATTTCAGCAGATCAGGGAGGAAGAGGCCACAATATTGATTTGGAAAACTGCATTACATTAATGGCAGCTACTCTCTTTTTGGTTTAATTATAAAAAGCAGTCATGAATACAGATCTGTGCTTGTGTCTGTGGAAAACTGAAACTTCACTGAAAGCAAAATTAAAACCCTGATTGCGCAGGCAGTCAATGGAATATCCATTTACAACTACATTTCTCGTGGCAAGAATAAGGAATTCTATAAATAAATGAAAACACAAAATGTTACACTTTGAAACAGAGAAAGTATCAACAAATATTAATAGCTCTGTACAAAAGCTTCGGGGAGGCACAAGCATTTGCAGCTGGGCAAACAGAGGTGATGTGTGGAAGGCACAAAGATAAGGCCCACACCTGCTAGACTTCTTTGCACAGGAGTTTCCTGCTGCCCCAGCAGGATTTCAGCATGAGGACTATGGGTGAGGTGTCTAGATTGCATGTGTTCCCTGAACTGCACTTTCTTGTAGGTAGCTTTATATAAATGGATTATGCACTTTAGTTTTCTGCCTTCATGGGATCCCTGTGAGCATCCATAAACTCACAACATCAAGAGTGTCTTGTCTAATCATCTTACTTGGAATCAGAAGCATGAAAGCCTGTACTGTTCAAAATCAGCAGAATAGCCCATTTACAGTAATTTAATAATCACTTTTTAATTTCTAGGTGAAACTTCAGAGTTTTGAAGTCAGAAAAACAATCCACAATCTATCTACACATTGCATATACTACCATATAAACTAAACAAACATAAGGAAATGACAAAGCAGCAGCTCTTCAACACATGGGTAGAATGATTAGCTAGGAGGTTATTTTTAAATATAAAACCCCTTTATCTGTCCTTTAAGTTCCCAGTTGTTTAGAGGAACATTTTCTGATGCTACTAACTTTCTTTTGAAGCTGTCTGTGCACACTTCTGGACCATCCATGTGACATTCAGAAATGTATCCTCCTGCCTAATTAAGTTGCTTGCTGACTATTTCTGACACACACAATTCTTCAACGTAGCAAATTCAGCAATAAAAATACAGCAAAGCAAGTAAAAATCGCACAATGAACTCTTAACCCCAAATATGAATCATTCAGATTTAATTGGCAAAAGAACACATTTAATTTTTTTCCCATAGGATCAACCACAAATAAAACACAAATGTAAATATTTGTTTGAAAAATGGTGCCTCTGCTAGCAGCTAAGTCAAGGCCCTGCCAAATGAAAGGCAAATTTTGATCTCAGTTTGCAGCAAAATTATTGCTGAAGTCAGAAGGAATACTACAGGTGGTCAAAAGCGCCTTTCACTTTATTAAACAAATGTTGTGTGTAAGACTGCACCCCAGTGAAGCTGGAAGGTGTGAAAGAGAAAATTAAAAATAAGAGCTTCTAAAAAAAAAAAAAAAAAAGTCAGGAGATTATCATCTACAAGAAAGGCCCAGATAAAATGTCTGATGGCCTACTGGAAGTGAAATATGTTTTAAAGATGGAAGTAATAATGACCCTCTCCTGGCCTGCCAACAGAGGGACAGAGATGGTGAAAAAATAACTGAAAGGGCAATGCTTGAACAAGCCTTGAGAAGAACCTAGCACAAAGATCTGGTTTTTGACCCACAGGCAGCAGAATGGTGACTTGTTTGGTAAATCTCTAAGTATAAATATCAGTATTTTAAAGATATTTGGAAGTAAAGAAAGACCTAGGACCTTCTCCAAGGCTTATTGTCAAATCAGCAAAGAACTTTGAGTAATGGTTCAGTTCAAAAAGTCATAAGAAGAATCACTCAGATCATTGATTAATATTTCAGTGAAGAACTCCTCAGACCACGTGGACCAGCAATAATGCAATGCATGCTCAGACCTCCTGTCATCCAAGTACCTAAAATACTTTCTTAGAAATTATATAAGCTTCAGCAGCAGATGAGCACTATAATTGAAAATATGGACATGGCAATGTGCTCATATGCCAGGAGAATTATACAATTTAACAGCCATGTAAAGAGAGAAGCAGGACGTAACCCAGCCTTCCTGGCTCTCAGTCTCCTTTCAAAACCATCTGGATAATTTTCTTCTTTATCCTCCAAAATAAATAATTCAGCTGTTTGTCAATATAGTACAGCAGTTGTTTTCAAAATTTGTGGGTAAAATACTGCGCTGGATGTCTGGAAAACATGATATAAATGCCACAGGCCTGGGGGAACTCACCTTTTTATATGCCTTCAGTGGCATACACTGGACTTTCCAAAGGTACTGCAGCTTAAACAAAACCGAGAGCCACACTTGCTTTTCATCTCCTCACCAGCCCCCTTCCTACTATTCCTCTAGGACAGTATTGGCACAAGAGTCCAGGTTTTACTACTGTCTTCAGCAGTGCTTTAACCAAAGGAGTATTTGCTGCTGCCAGTTTTGTGGACTTTTTTTTGCTGTGTTGTCAACACTTCATAAAGGGACTGAAACATGGTGAAGGATCTTGCCACCACCTACTTTTGACTCATGCATTTTCTCCTTTTGCATATTTGCAGGTTATACATTAAAGTATAGTCAATAGGTCAAAAAACCATGACATGACTAAGCCATTTTTAAATACAACCTTATGAAATGTCTCCTGTAGTTCAAGCCATGTTAGTTAAATTTAAGTACTTAGACACAGAATGATGAGAGTGGGCTTCCTTTTTAAGCCTTTGTGTGTACACTTTGCAAAGAGCTCATACAACCCACTAATGGTGAACTAATGGGACAGAGCCTGTGGCAGCCAGCCTGCTGACCTACCACACTGCCCCTGCCTCCTGATGGCCATGCCAACACAACTGTAGATCAGGAAAAATTTTTTTAAAGAACTGTGGCACTTTAATCTACATAATATGATTTTTAGCAGAGGACAAACACACTGTTGATATAGATGACATATTACAAATACTCACATTGCATATGGTTGATCCAAATAGCACAAATTCAGATTCTGACTGAAATGTACTAAAATGCTTGTTTCTGGCCCACCACTATAGTTTACAATTGCTAAAAATATCCATGCACTGCACATATGGTAGAGATCAGTTAGTCCAAAAGAGTCATGAAGAAAAAAGTTTTAACAATAATTTGGGATTTTTTTTTGCTTGTATGTTCCAATAGTCTTGTAAGGTGACTATAACAAAGAGAATTAAGAGAAAAAAGGTGCTGACAATCTTTCTATGGATTGTAATGCTGTAGTCAGGACAGCTGCCAATTTTTTTAGATACATCTGTGCCTGAAATATAAGAGAACTTTTTCCAAGACAGCATCCTGCCAGCACATCAGCCCTACACAGCAGCTCCTCAGAGCAAACACAGACCGTTGGTGTCAGGGAGAAGATTACTTATGTTTCTGTGAGAGAAGCAAAAATATGTACTGAATGTGGCATCCCTAGTGTGCCAAGGTAAGGTCGTCTCTTCCTTACAACTGTAGTTCTCTCTTACTTGCACTTTCAGTGATCCGGGCTGTGCTTTAACCTGGACATCTGGCAAACACATGGATAATCAGACAAGCAGGGTCAAATCCAGGCATCTATCTGGCCTGACTTTAGGGTTATTTCTGGAGCTGGAAGAATGTGGAGTAGTGATGACTCTGGCACAAGTTTTCCCTTATAAAGGACAATAGAGATAATAATCAGAACAATTATGTAAAACTCACTAAAACTTTCAGGAATTTACAAGTAGGTACTGGTAAATATTCAAGTAGCAATTGGTGGGATTGCAAGTGCCAGTCCTTCTTTTTCAGTCCAAACAAAGCAGAGAACAAACACCAAGAGACCATGCAAAAAGTGGTTACACTGACATACAAAAGTGCAGCTGAAGCAAGAAGTGGTAGGTGAATGTTAGCAAACCCAGTGTGGTAAGGAAGACCTATGAAAATAAGTACCAACAAACAACAAAAGGATAAATGGGGGAAAAGAATTCTCAAGTCGTAGATAAATCTTTACAAACATCAGAAGGTACATCCAGTATCTTCTTATTGGATTGTAGGCAGAGAAAAAGCTGTTTAAAAGCATTTAAAGACTCTGTGTTTATACTGCTTTTATGGAGTCCTTTTCCCCAGCAGTTACTTGTCCATCTGTTTCCATTTCAGATTTATCGTTATTTCTGACTCACAGCAGGTCAAAACTTAGGGGGCCTTTTTAGTTGTTGACAGACAATGTTTGTAATGCTCTAAGGGAGTGTCTCTGTTGGTACCTTCCCTCTGTGCCTGACTGGGGGTCAGGGAGAAGCAGCTAGTCCTCATCCTCCCTGCCACCTTCTTCAGGACGGAGAAGCCAATTTGTGTCTTTGACTGTACCAATACCCATGGCCTTCTGCTAGCTTTTCAATCATATGCCTCCATGCTCTGTCTCATGCTGTCCCAAACACTTAGGAGAAGCTCTCCCTGAAACATCTGAATAGCTGCCTCAAAATGTCTCTTCAGTTCTTGTTTAAAACTGTCCTTTTCCCATATCATCTCCATGAGTTTGCGTGAGACCTACTAGATTGACAAATATTTCTTACATCACTTCCTGAAACCTGTTCTCCTGTTTGCTCTTCTGCCTGTCTGCTGCATCTTTTCCTAGCTTTAAACTGTAGGGTTTTGAGAGATAGAACTGTCTTCTCATGTCCTACTTAAACTAGGTCTGGTACAAAGACAGTTATTCCTGGCATGAACACCTCTTGTCTCTGGCACACTATACATCAGCTGTGGTAGTGGCCAATACATTAAATAAATTTTTTTCTGGATTTACATCACCCTATAGAAACATCCTTATGATCAGTACCAGAGTTTTAACAAGGGCTACAGAGGTGCCTGGTGATGAACCATGGTTTGATGTACTTGTAACAACCTGGATGATGCAGGAGGCATGTCTGTCCTGCACGGAATCATCCCCATCACTTTCTTACCCAGTTTCAGGATTAATGAATTTACTGTCAAACCCATGTCATACATGCCTGTGGGCAGGCCACTATCTGACAAGAAACATCTAAGGACTAGACCCTAAAGGACATTTAGGTTCCTAACTCCTATTTAAGTGAACAATATACTGCAATTCCAATAGGAAGGGAGGCTTCCAAATATGAGTGATTTTTTAAAAACTGCTACATGCTTGTCACTCAGACATTGTACAGTCAGACAGTAAATTGAGGACTTGTAAAACTTTCATTTTCCTAAAAGATCAAGAAATTTTCTAGTTACATTACAGGCCTTGCATTAAAAGGGCACACTTCCCCTTCTTCTCAGGGGTGCAGTAGAAAATATCTGTGGAGGAACCCAAAACAGTGACTGTCATTGCCCCATCAGTTCTTTTGCAACCCAGCTTTGCATGCAGAAATGTATTAGAGTCAGAAAAATCAATTGTTAGAGAAACTGTGGTGCCTGTGGGAAGGACACAACAATGAAACAGTATTGTGGATGAGGGTGGGTGGGAGGTAGAAGCAGGATATCATCAGTGGGGAATGGACTCCCTGGGTCCTCACTAAGCACTGTGCAGGTTTTTGTCAATGGACCATGTTACTGTCAACACCACACACTCTAATCTTATTGTGCATCCTTGTTTATCAGATCCTGTGTGTTAATACAAGATAACTGTCCTTGGATCAAAGAGACAGTTGAGCAGCTTTGCTAAAAAGGAAAAGGTCCAGCTGGAGCAGTTTCCTTCTGAAATATGACAAAGTGCTAGTGAATAGCTTCTAACATTTTTAATAAGAAAAGTTGTGAATCTCTACCCTAGCAATCCATCTATGAACGTAGACATAATGGGTTAGTGAAACTAGTCAATTAAAACATATCAGCCATATTTATTGACTTGCCTGATCAGATCACTGGAATTTGCTTGAGAAGCACAGCGCACACTGCTGCAGCTGTCAGCAGCACCTGCAGCCCAGCCCTGCTGAGGACAAACCTGGGAGTCAGATTTCCCAGGTAAAAACAAAGATGTTCTGGATTACCAGACCCCTTGCGGAGCGGATACACTTTCTTTTTATGTGCACAAATTCACCACTGAAACCCGAGCCTTGAAATGTTACTAGTTGTTAGAACCTGAAGCGCTTGGTGTTAGGCACATAAAACTGAGACACATGTACCTGAGACTGCCTGGTCTCTGCTAATACTTTTCTGGATTGGGTTAAACTCTGTGAGCATAATCAGCTGCTTTTCCTTCAGGATAAACATAAAAAAAGCCACCAGCTCATCTGGAAAGGAAGGGACCTCCACCCCTGTTGAAGTCACAGTGGAGCTGGAGTGGAAGTGCCCAAGGGAATGCTGATGCAAGAGGACAGTGCATGAGATAACCTCTGTTGTGCCTCTGTGTGCCTTCAAGGACTTCAGCAAGAAAGATTACAGAAATCCTGGAAAGACAGGAAAGGCATGAAGACCACAGGGAACGACCCAGATCCTTAAAGACACCAGAGTAAGCAAGGTTTCCTGACTGATCAGGATTGTGGGTGCACTAACAGCCTTACTGTCCCTGCCCTTCCTCTCCAGGGACTAGATCTCTATCCATGGGCCCATTTTAGCCCAGGCCTTTAGACTTCAATCTGAGCTGTGATGCTGATCTACAGCTATTACCACTCATGTACCCTCTTGACCCTCATGGACCCTGACTTTAGGTTGGCATGACCTTGGACACTCCTCTCCAGCACAGAGGTGCTGAATGATGTGGATTCTTGGTGGAACAGAGCTGCCTGCAGCTGCCCTGCTCCCTGCCTGGGGTGAAGTTCTGCCCTGCCCATCCCTCTGGTGAGACCCTGCAGGCCCTGGTCCCCAGGGATGTGCTGGCCCAGCAGCATCCTGGTGAAGCCCTGGCAGGAGCATGGGACTGCAACTCCCCAGCTTGATTGCAGCTGCACTCAGGAAAGCATTGCTGAGTAGGATCTCTGTAAACGGGCACCTCTTGCATCTGCAAATGTCTACTTTTGTCATTAATTACTCAGACAATGCACAGAATCCTGCCTTTTGTGTAATTCAGGATTGAGAAAGCAATGTAGAGCAGGTGGCTCTGGTGTCACTGAGGTGCTGAACGTGCACGCTGATAAGGATGTGAGAGGTACGTTTCAATTGGAGTCCTTATTCTTTGTCTCACAATGCTCTTGCTTTGGTCGGTCCTTGTTGAAGAAACATAGACCCCCAGTTCTCCAGCCTAACATGCCTAACAGCTGGTTAACAACTCCTATTAAAGAAGTGGCACCTGTTGCTCAGTACAGTCTTAAATAGTATGAAACACAGGCAGAGATCAATCTTTAGGCTGGTTCCTTGCTGCCTCCTTTCACAATTTGGTTAAATTAGCAAGCCAGCAAGAAGCCTTACCTCCTTTTGTTCATATTTTTTTCCTATGGAAGTTCATGGTTCTTTGCAAAACATTGGTAATTTTTTGCATTACATTGTAGAAGAAGGTAGGGTTCCCCCCCCGCCTCTTTTTTTGACAAATCAGCTCCTCTTTCTCTTTTTTTCTAGTTGGAAGTGAGTTTAGATTTTCATGTTCATGACAAACTCCCACAGCACTGAGGATCTCCGCAGAGGGACTCGTTGATCCTAATACTTATTGGTGCAAATTGCATTGGTTTCTTGAGATCTTCTTCTTACTACTTTATATTTAGTTAATGAATTTTTAAAAAATCATGTTATGAGTGTTTTTAAAAGCTGCTTGGAGCTGGGAAAAAAGAGTGGGTCAGCAATAAGGAAAAGTGGTGGAAATGACAATGCTTGCCCCTTGCACTGCCAGGCAAATCATAGATCCAAACAAGAAGATGTTAACAGTGGTCCCCTGAATACTCGGAGCCAAAGAATTTGAGAGAAGGGGGGACAGAGAGGCAAAAGGTGAAAGAGATGGTCAGAGCTGTTCAGTCAATTCATAATACAAAACCAAAATGAGGATGTTGCCACTTCACTGCGGGTGTCTAGAGCATTTCATATCTCCAGACATGGTGGGCACAAGCTGCTGGGCTCTGAGCTGCTGCTGGGTAATTCTTGAAAATTATTTAGTGTACAATGTGTTCCTCTTCGCTGGATTAAGGAATTTAGACAGAGATCAGTATGGTACATCGTGTCAGAAAGCCTCTAAATAAAAGGGTTGAAATATGTGGATACTAACTGTAGAGGAACTGGCTTCTGCAATTTTTGTCAGGGCAAATGGCCATAATTCTAAGGGGCAATTTTGCTTATTGCCTTAGGCCATGTTTTGAAAGGTATTTAGGTGCTGAAAGACAATTTTAGACTTCTACTAAGACTTTCAGAAATATTGCCTCCTTCATAAAATCATACTTGGCACACATCTGGTTTGTTTGGCCCTCAAATATCTTGAAAATCTGGCATGTGCAGATAATTAATACAGAAAAATAATGGGAGTTCAGATTAGAAAATAGCAATTTTTTTCAGTATTAGGATTTGCACACTGTTAAACTGTTAATACAGATAAGTCAGGATTTCTTACAAGGTGCATGGAACTAAAAGGTAAAAATAAAAAATGGACACCTAAAAAAAAAAGATAATGAAGAGAATGGAGAAAATGTAAAAAATGTACTTTATAAAGACCCTGTCATGCAGATTCAGATTATTTACTTTATCTTTTTTTTTTTAACCTTTTCTCTTGGGAATTATTGGATGAATGTAGAATTGCAAATTGAGCATATAGATCTTTCTACATGTTTGCAGAATGAGAGATCTGAAATAAAATAACTAACATTCTTAAAACTGGTAAGGACACTCACTTGTTGAAAAAAGTTAAATATATCCTGTAACAGCGAGCAAATAAAATGGAGGTATTCTAATCACAAGTATAAGCCTCCAGTTTGGTGTTTTGTTTTTTTTTTCTTTCCAAGGATAAGAAATAGAATGGTTCTTGAATATGTAGATCAGTATAATTTAATTAGCTTTTATGACCAGGAATCCTCAGAGATAACCATAAAAGTCAATTAGACTGTATTAAAATGAAGTCATTTCCCTGAAGGTTCTGTGAAACAGCCCTTACTTGTTCAAGAAAATGGTAAAAGTATAAATATCTTAATATGATATAAAGAATAACCACATAGAAAGACATGGCTGTTGTTGTTTTTAATATAACTGATTTCTTTCTTCTCTTCCCCAGTGAAATGCATTGCAAGGTACAGGTCATACCTCGAGTTATATGCTGTCCTGGCCAGCCAGTGTTACAGTATGATCTCGCAGTGTGTTTAAAATTGGATTTGAAGAATATGGTTAGCAAAGTGTAGTGCCTCAGGGCAAAAGCCGATTATCTGCAAGAATCAGAAAAGGATTGTGTCCTCACTGTACTCCCCCTCCCAACTCCAGATGTTACACACACACAGCTGGCTGAGCACACAGGAAGATGTGCAAATACCTAACCACACAGGCATATGATCATGTCTTAATTGATGCCTTCTTTCCTCACGCTTGCCCCTCTGTATTGTAATCAGATCTTCATCTGTGCTGGGTTTAAGAGCAGCTCTGAGGTGGCACTTGGCAAAAATGCAGCTTGGTCTGTGTCCACCCATCCTGCCACATGGCCACAGTTAGTCTGTGGACAATGGCTCTCTGCCTCAAGATAAGGTTGCCTCCTGTGAGCCTTCAGTGCACCCTGAACTTGAGGTTTCTGCTGAAGAGGAAGCTTTTGAAGGCAGGAATCACAATTACATTTTGGTGTCTCTAATGAACATTACAGACATACATGACTACATTACAGAATATTCAAGATTTAGTTTTTAAATTAGCTTTTTTTCCTCTGAACAACATATTCTGGCCATTCCAAAGATTGTACTTTTAATTGTCCTGAGGAAGTCCACACCGTCTTAAATATTAGTGAAACTAGTAATGCCAGGAATGGCTTATATTATTCCTGCAGGTATGGATTACCCAAAGCAGAAGAGGGGAGTGGTCAGCAGCCCTGAAGCCGCAGTATCATGCCAACCAGAAGTTTGACTTTTAGAAAAGGAGTGGCAAAGCAGCTGGGCAGCTTCCCCATCACTGCCACACTCATCCAGCCCTGAATTCCAGCTCAGTCTTATTTATTTCAATTAGCTCACTAGACCTTTCAAGCCTCCATGCTTATCTCAAAAACAAATATTTGCTGTACAGCACGTCATACTACCCAGTATTATGTTTTCTGCATAAAGAAAGTCCATGCAAAACATACCACAAAGAGCTTGTTGTAAATCTATTGTGAGAATCTTGAGTCTGGCTCTGCCTGATTTTATAGGATTAAAGTCTCAGAGTTGATGCTGCATTAGTGTGGTGCTCCTGTGGAAATTATTTTGTTTCATAATAATGTGCTCAAGTTCTAAAGGAGAGAGACAAGTGTGAAGTAAACAGAACTCATGTCAAATTTGCGGCAGATAAGAACAAGCATTGTCTCAAAATCTCAAGTTCTTCTCTTCTTTTTTAAAGCATAAGAAGTATTTGAGAGTTAGCAACCATGGCACTGAGTTGATGATCCTTTGCATCGACATAGTTAATCTGTCAACAATTTCATCAGCAAATCTATTTTTCAGACCTGTTAACTGTGGTCTGAAAATCAATTCCAGACTTAATAATGGACAAAGGGGTGCATTTCATGTTCTGCATGCCAGTGATACACATATATCACTTGGAGAATAGATTCCAAGGTCTCAGACCTTAAGAAATTTAATGCTTATAATATTTATGACAGAATATCACCATTGTGCTAAAGAGTGTGGAAAACTAGACAGAATAGGTGATTCAAATGCAAAATAGTATGAACATCTGTCAAAAATTCCTTGGTCTTTGGCCTTATCATACAATCCAAGGCATGTAAAAATTGTGCTGGAATTTGCCTCTTGTCATATCTCATTGCTTAATTATTAAACAAGCTTGGTATGGTACAGTTGCTCTATAATAAAGTCTGTCATTACCCGAGCAAACAAAATTCCATGCGCTGTTGTCCTCCTAGATAGTCAATAATACCTAATAAGGGCCAGGGCTGCAGCTCCAGGCTGAAGCAGGGCCATGCAGCAGTCCCGTGTGAAATGGTATCATCCTGGGGCAATGTGACAGTCAGAGCAACCAGGCACTGCATTTTCAACTCCTTTTTGTTTTCTTCATGAAGGAATAAATCCTGCACCCTTCTGTCTAGCTGGACAGACCAGGAAGAGGACAGGATGGTGATCCTTTGTCAATAGCAAATGCCAAAGCCTTTGGAGCAAGCGGCTGGAGATAAAACTGGCAGTGATATCAGGTCAGGACACCAAAATTACTGAGGCTTCTGCACTTCTCAGTACACTCATGGAGGCACACAGAAAAGCAGAACTTAGAGAACATACCCCAGGAGCAGAGAAATTATATCCTTCCTCCTCTACCCCTGCTTGCCCAAACCCAGTTTCTCAGGATGGGCCTGAAAAAGGAGATCTGACTGAGGCACATACGTGAAGCACTTCTGCACCTATTGATTTTTAGGCTTTCTACTTAATTTTAACCAAAGATCCCCCAAACCAGGATTAGTGAAACAGACAATGACAAAAATTTTCATCTCTGTAACCTTCAAAGCAAAGCCCTGGGCTTAGCACCAGTGCAGCCCTCAGCAGACACAGCTGAGTTTTGCTGACACCATCGGCTTTGTGTGCCCCTACATTTTGTCCCCAAATTTTGGGTTGCTTGCCTGTTTTCCCAGGTAGGGTTTGTGAGGCACCACTTTTCCACTAATGCTCGTTGGAATGGTGCCAGCTTCTGGCCTTGAGTATCAGTCACAGTCCAGCACCTCTGTGTAGGTACCCAAAAACTGAGACAAGACACATCCAAATTAATGGCTTTTCACTTCATTGGTTTCATCATTTTCTGCACAAGTGCGAAACAGTCCCTTCATTTAGATGGGAGTGAAAGAGGTGTGAGGCTCAAATACTGATGAATGACACATTCTCTGTTCACCTCTTGGTCCCACTCACAAGGACTGAATCCCCTCACGTGAATGTGCAGCACTGGGCCTGGCAGTAACTCTGAAGCAGCACAAGGAAGTGCCATGAATACATAGTAACCTCAGGTCCCTGCAGCATCTTTGCAAAGGTGCCTTTAGCTGCAGGGATAACGAAGCTGCATGAGCTCTGCTGTGGTGCAGCAAAGGGCTTGACTCAGGGAGATGCTGAGCTCCAGCAGCATGACTGAGGTAATTGAGAAATGCAGGGTTTTCCTGAACAGAAAATTGTAGCTGGGGGCTGCCTGGGAATGTCTGTAGAGTGCTTAGTTTTTGTTTTGCTCCTGGGTGAGTCTGTGGAGCCAGGCAGGACGACATCCTGGGAAGGAGAGCAAAGTGGGCTCGTGCAGTGGGTACTTCTGTGGATGTGATGTTGCTAATTTATCTTCATCTGCAGTTTGTGTTACACAGCAGCCAGCAAAGTGGGGCAGCTGAGGTGCAGGCAGACCCTCGCAGCTATGCAAGTGGTTCCCTCCAGTGCAGAACTGATGCTGGCTGCTAGGAGCAGTGACTGTGCTGGTGCAGCAGGCAGCCCTGCCATGCAGTGGGGGTCCTGCTCCTGGCTCAGTTCCCTTGAGGCTTGTCCCACTCCCCACAGCCACTGTGGACCCCTCAAGGCTGCTGTCAGCTGCAGTCAGCGCAGTGTGCTTCCTCCCCTCTGCCTCAGCTCCGAGCACCGCAGTGCAGGCATGGGATCCTAACCACCTCTGCTGCAGAGGTGGCAAATTTTGGCAGAGGGCAAGGCAGAAAGCTGGAGGGAGCTCTTATGTTGGAGCCTTATTGATGAGGATGCAATTTTTCCAAGGCAGTCAAAAACGTTATACAGGAATTCTACAGTTCTATCTCATCTCTAGTGCAAGCTGTGGACGGCAATGCTATAGCTTTGCAGCCATATAATCTAGCTGTATTTTTAAAAAAAACAGACTGGGGCTATTTAAAAAAAAAATCTTAGAAGTTAATTTCTTTTGAAGCCAGCTAACTGAGCACTTGCAAACCTAACTTTATAAAAAGAGCTGTGTGCTGAACTGTGGGCCATCCCATCCCACAAAGCTTTTAAATGAGCTGGAAATGATTTCTCTTCAATGTCTTGACCTCAGGGCTCAAAGGGGGATCTGGCAGCAGCCACATGCAAAAGCCCAGGTGGGAAACATTTAATTTCCGGAGACATTAGTCCCACAGTACTCATGAAGAGGAATTGCTTCAGCTATTTCAAGGTGAGTTTTTTAAATCATGAAGGTTTGCAAAAGTATGGGTGAAATACAAACAAGTAAGTAAGTAAGTAAATATGACTCTCTATTGTGCACAAGTTGGAGGGTAGCATGGACAAAAATAAAGGTCCTACAAACAAAAGCTGATGTGAAAGCCTAGTTGAGAAGGTCCTATAGTTTTATTGCAGAATCTCTTGTCCAAACACTAAAGGTCTGTGTAAGGCCTGTTTGTGTTTGCTGTGTACAGGAGCCCTCTGTTTGCAGGGGGAGGAGAGGGTCTAACCTGTACTGCCTGGAGTGGGAACATACACACACTGCTGCAGTCTGCAGCCTGAGAAACTCCCCTGCCTCCTGTGCAAATACATTCGCTCTTGGATTCATCTCTGACCTCTTGAGATATTCTGTCTTTACCACTTAGCCTTTGCCTGTCCCTATCGTAGCAGGAAACCATGAGTTTTTCCCATTGTGAATTAAATTAATGGAAAAATAATCTAGGGAAACTTGGCTGTTCTTTGGCTGATTACCTTTAGTTATCCTACTAGCCATGTTGGGGTTCAGCATTACTGAATGAACAACAATCTAATTAATATGCTTAGTGTACTAGACTAGAATCTAAAGACATTCAGCTTGTCACAGCATGCACTTTTAGATTTTTTACTCAGCAGTAACATTAAAACAGCCAGACTTTCAACCCTGCAAACTGTGCATAATGAATTTCTTTCATCCCAAACAATTTAGTCCCCTGTGTATTAAAACACTTAACCAGATCAGTTGTATTTGTACCAATGCATGCTCTTACATGCAGAGCAATGGAAAAAATGAGCAATCAGTGTGCAGTAATGATTATTTTCTTGGTAAACATTTTTTTTCTTAAAATGATAGGAAAGAAGTCACATATTTCTCAGTCACAAGTGAGCACTGTTTACACAACCAACATGAATAATGATAACAAGTATATTCCCTGCTGCCCTCACACTCTTTGGATGCTATCCAGCATTGACTGAAGTCAGGGAGAGCTCTCTGTTGACTTCTCTGGAGCAAGATGGGATTTGCTGCCTGCAGTTGGCACTCCTCTCAAAAAAGCACAGCTCTTGAAATGCAGTGCAGATGGAAAAGTCCCATGGAGACTGCAGAGCTCATCGTACTCAGGGTTAGTAGGATCACCCTCTGGGCCCCAAAACAGGGTCAAAGTCAGGAGGGAGGGGAGAAAGGAAGAGCTCTAAAATGAAAGTTTGCATGCTTTCCCCCCCTGCCATTCTAGTTTCTGAGGCATTTAGCTATATTTGGTTGTATTTTTAGGCTCTGTTCCAAGAGCAGATTGAAGAACCAAAAACTTTGTGAAAGTTAGGATTTCCGCATGATCACTTCACTTCAAAAGCTAATGTTCAGAAAGAAATACCCCGCCCTGCCACACTTGTTAAAATACAAATATTTTGTACAAATGCAATTTTAAGCTAGCCCCATGAATCTGGTTTCAAGAATATAATTCTCTGCTTTTAAAATTTGATACAACAGCACAGACATGATATTGCAAGGAGCCCATCCTTTCATCATGTGTGTTTTGGGGTTGAGTTCCATGTTCTTTTGCAAACATGCATGGGATTAGGCTTCAGTTACAATGCACATAAACAACTTTTCAAAGCAACTCCCAGAAATGCAGTTGATCATTCCAGCAAAATGGAATTTAGGGAAAAGCTTTCTGCCCTTCAGAGAAGCGAAAAGGAGCAGGGTTTGGCCCATGGCGGTGGGATTCATCCTGTGTGAGGGGTGACGTGGACTTCAAACAGGACCAGGTCGTCAGCCTTTGACTGTAGTGGCAACTTTGCCTGAGCAAATAAGAGCTCACATGAACTTTTTGTTCGTGCATCCATAAGGGAAGAGATTTGGCTTTGGCTGCCAGCCTCTTCAGTCCTTCAGGCTCTCTGCGGTGGTTCCTCTTGATTTCAAAGTGTATCAACTGGGGCTATTCATGCAGTTGTAAAAACAATGTGGGTAGATGAGGGTCACTACCCACTAGGTGACCCCTGGAAAACCTGCTCAGTCAATGGCAAGAATTTTTACCCCATTTTGGCTGGAGAGAGATTAAATCGTTAGACTTTTCCCCATCATCAGCATCCTCATTGTGGAAACACAGCAGTCAATTTTCATTGTGCTTTGGCAGGGCTGTCCTCAGCGCTGTGTATTTCCTGCTTGGCATCCACCTTCCTCGCTTTTAAAGTTCATTATGGGTAATCTGCTGTGAAAGAGAATATCGAGCCTGCATGTGTTGACCACCCAGGTCTATACATTCCTACTGTCAGATCTATATATTTCTGCTGTAATAAAAGCACTGGAGAGCAGAGCATATGATAAAGTGCTCCTAAGGAGATCACTGAATCTTAATCTTTGCCTTACACCCTGTTTAGCACCATTTCTTCTGAAGCTGTGCAGATATCTGTGTAGCTGTGTATTTTCAGCACATGCCACTGCAAAATAAATTATTCAGGATTGTTAGATTACTTATAAATGACACCAATCAATTAACACCACAGCCGGCAGTCTTTGGGGCTTTTGTCACAGGCCAGGATGGTACAATTCTCGACTCCATGTTTTCCATTCTGAAGGATTATGGTAATGACAGCTTATTTTTATTGAATTTTTAATTGATGGGTAGTATCTCTGGACTCACTCTGCTAACATTAGGTCTAGGGAGAATTAATCTCTTGAAGGAGAACATGATACAAGCAGAGCTGCCCTTCTGCAAACAAAAAAACCTCATTTACATGTGGCACCAAGCAACCAAGTGAGTTTGGTGCTGTCAGTAGTCAGAGTCTTTCACAATCCTTAGCAATGAAGATTTGTGCTTTTTCCTTACATAGGGCTGCACAAGCCATTGAGGAGACCATACATTGACATGTGCTTCAGTGCTGCCCTGTAAGGAGGTGAAAAAAGTCGGGTGGTTCCAGGTCATGCGAAACAAAGCATGCAGCAGCCTCTATTGATCCCTGGGCCAAAGATCCCACGTTTCCTTTTGAGGGCTGGAAAAGCCCCAGGTCTCCTTCTTCCGCATCACTGACATTTCCAGTGTTGCCACTGGTGCTATCAGCAAGGCCACAGGATAGCAAGGCCTGCAACCCTCTCACACTGAAACAAACACTAATGCTGGCTACAAAGCCACAGAGCCATGAAATAAAATATATGTTTCCCTTTCTTGAAGGAATAAACCTGGGACCCCTTTGTCCTTCCAAAATATGCAGATCCTTGGCAGATTGTGCTGGTGCATGTTCATGGTTTAGGTAAAGGGTGACCCACACAGAGAGCTGCACCTAAACACTGCCAAAGAATAACACAGATGATTGCTGTTTTCCATGTCGCTTTGAGGAGCAGCAAAGCTTCATGATGATGGATAAATACTATTATCATGCATTAAATGCGTGCTTTAAGGACAGAGAGTAGTCTAATACTAAGTTTTTCAAATAGGTTGAACATGTCACTGAACTATTTGAGTGTTTT
This sequence comes from Lichenostomus cassidix, assembly GCF_008360975.1. Taxonomy (NCBI): domain Eukaryota; kingdom Metazoa; phylum Chordata; class Aves; order Passeriformes; family Meliphagidae; genus Lichenostomus; species Lichenostomus cassidix. Next base: position 33,651,378 of record NC_139480.1, on the reverse strand, counting down.
ATATTTAAATCTTCCTTTTAGTCCCATGAACCAAAATCAGGCTGTTCAGAGTCCAGCTGATTTAACTCCATAAAGTCACTGAGAATAGTTTAAAAAAAATATAGATCGTATGCTGACATAGATTGATTCATTAAGGGTGAAGGTAGAGCCTGAATTGGAAGGTGCAGTGAAGATGATGATGAATTTTAATGTGGCCAGTGGCTACTGTTCAGCAGATATGAAATTGGAAATCAATGCTAGCTATTAAATACAAATGGATGCTTTACATCTGAAGCAGTCTTCAATTCCCAATCTTTCAGTGTGCCAGGGGAATGCTAGAACGAAGGAAGCCCAACCTTGCAAGGGTCTGCCAGTACTGCTGCCTGTACTTTCTGTTTATAGATGGGGTACATCTCAGCCTCTATGAAATGAATCCACATTAAATGCTCCCAACTCCCCCCCACTAGATGTGGTGGCTCTACTGGGTCTAAATCTCAGTCTCTCTGTCTGGGAGCTGCATGATTGCATCTGAACATAAGCTCATAAATATCTCTAGATCTCATGGTCAGAAGGAAAATCTTCAAAGGGTGATGAGTGCGTAATGGATACAATGATGGAGCTCACTGGCATGTGGAAGACTAGTCTAAGGCAAATTAGAGCGCAGACTCTATAAGCCAAGAGTAACTGCACTGCTGCTGGAAGGTGTTGCTGGAGGAGTATGACATCTCAGGCCACCCTGTCCTGGCCTAGGAAGATGCTGTTGAATGTCCCTCTGGGTGCTAGCATGGTACCAGGAGTGGCTGGTAGGTAAGTCTCTGCCTGCCAGAGAAGAAAACTCCCCTGTAACTGCAGCTCTGTGTAGCAGTGGAGACACCGCATGCCCTTGGGGGAGCAGAGAAAGCCTCCGGGAACTCTGTGTTGTATTTTGCCTAAGACATCAATTTGCTGTAATCCAGCTGTGTTCCCATATAATGCAGAGACAAGGTGTTTTAGCCTCCTATTGCCTTGCTTACTACCATCCCTCTTCTCAACACATACATGGACAATTGAAATAACCTGACTCCTTTGCTTTGTTATAAAATATTAAATGGGAAGACAGACACTAAAATGTCTCCTTGTCCTGTAGCAAAGCAGAATGAAGAAATGAGCATGCCAATCTCATTTAAATGTTTGCTGGCTCTGTTGACACTGGAACGTTGAGCTAAGTCCCTAATTAAATGAGAAAATAACATGCACAGCTAGTAAACTATTGGTTTTCAAACAGTGTCTAACAAAATGAGCACCATATTTTAAATGCACACCATCTAGATTTCTCAAGCCTAATCAGTGATGTTTAACATGCCCTTTATAAAAATACTGTTTCTTTCTCCCCTACAGGAGCAGAAGAAGGGAGAGAAGCTGTTCCTAGGATATGGGCAATGGATTGCACCCGAGCACTGGAAACAAGCACAAATTCTCCCTGCATGGGCATGATAGTAGTATTGGTGTAAGATTAACTTGGGTAAGTTAACACAACAAAAAGATTAAATTCCCAGTGAAGGGTCTGGGGGACATGCTCACCCAACAGAGGAAAGTTAGGGAGGTAAGAACAGGACTATAGGAACCTCCAGCCCAGAGCCTGTCTTTAGCATCAGCCAGCCTGGCCTTTTGCATTAAGTCCACAGACAAGCCCCAGTCAACACAGCTGGTCCAGAGAGCTCAGACACCAGCTCTAGTAAGGAGGGACAGAAATGCACCAGCTGTGCTACCTTATTTTTTTCCTTTGTGTCAAAACTCGTTTGACTCCTGAGAAGCATCTCCCATTATGTACTATAATTTTACCTAGCATGTTGTCCTGGACCCGTGCTGGCACTGCATATCTATTTCTCCTTGGCTAATGTGTATACATTTTTCTGTGAAGGTTGAAGTATTGGTGGTTTTCAGCCATTTTGGCTGACATTTTTATACTACAAGAGGAAGATTTCAGTTTGAAGTTCATTGGGGCTGGTGATCAAAATGCAGGGGAGGGCAGCAGTGTTGCTAAAGCATCTCCAAGAAGCATCCATTTTGTGAATGCCTGAGTGGTTATTTTTGTTTTAATTGATATTTGACATTTCAGCCAAGTCTGAAATCTCCAGGATTTAATTGCAGTAAAATCAATGGTACACCAGGAGTAATGAGGTGTGCCTGAATTATCCTGAAATAGATACAATTACTGTGTAACTCACCCAGCAGGTCCCAGTTTCCCAGCCACAGTCAGTATCATTGTTTTTCAAGTGAAAAGACATCAAGAGATGGTGGGATAGAGTCTAATCAGTCAGGGTGCTCTTGCCTGTTTTGCTTTTGAATGTCATGTAGCAAACAGTGTTTGAAAGGAGGAAAGGGTGCTGGAAGAAGATGGTGGTTTGCTGGCACCCTGAAGGTGCTTCCCACTTGAGCGGGGGGGAAGATGAGTGTGGAAGTGTGATGCCAGGGTGGAGCAAGCACTGGTGCAGATGAATTTGTTCGGCTGGGAGATCTGGTGTTCTCATTAGAACTGAGTTTTGACCTTCACTGCAGTATGGAAAAATCCCTGCTACAGGTCAAGATGAAGTGCTTCATAAATTGTCACCTACTGGAGTCACAGCCCTGAGCTGTGGCAGCTCATGGAGCTGAGGGACAATAATGTACCTGGCCAGGGGAGCTACAAAAGCTACTGCAGTTAGGGAGTCTGTCCTCCTAAGGGATGCTGTAGTACATGTGTCTCTGCTCAGGATTTCTTGCTGCCAGATCTCTGCTTCCTTTCTTTCTCCTGAAGAGAAACATTCCTAGGATGTGGTGAATCCAGGCTGGATGTCTTCTGTTGCCTCAGGATGCTTGACTCCACACATTCTCTGCTGGAGACCAGCAACACACCAGGTTTCAACTTATTTTACTGCACTGCATCTTCTACTGCAGAGGTTTCCTTACACGCAGAGTAACTCTGCCTTAATTAAGGGCACTCAGCTGGGAAGGCAGGATATGCAGCCTGAAGGTGTGATTTGGTGTGAGTCTTCCTACTGCTGCAACCACTGAGCCACAGAGGCAGCCCCCATGGCCCCTCAGAGTTGTGTTAGATTGTCAATGAAATTTACTTTGTTTTCGAAAGACAAATAATTTGATAATTTAAGTATATTCAATTTTTTTAAACAAATAGATCATTTACAAGCTCAGGGAGATGTAATGGGGATACACAGTCATCTGGATTTTAATAAAAATAATACAAGATAAATTTACCTAATAGGTTCAGTTTTTATATGTCTTAATGGCCTTCTGCTGCTAGTTTTATACTGGCTCCTATCATGCATCAATTTTTTCAACACATGGGAATAATACACAAGGCACAATTCAAGTTCACAATTCAAGAAAGCAACTTGCATTTAGTTACAAACAGAAGTAAGTGCAGCAACAATTGCATAGATCCATTCAGGCAACATATCAAAAGCTGGGCCAAAATTTTGCACCTTTTGCTCACAAAAATAATCCCACTGATTTCCTAATGTCATTGTGATAAACAGGGCCAGATTTTATGAAAGAACTTTATGTTGCAATATATTTCATATTAGGTCCCAATGCCAAGGGCACTTTTAAAACCTTCCATATGTCTAGCTAAAACATAGTGGATGGGTTTCCTACACTAATAACCAATCAATTAGTATAAAGACTCTCTCTCCACAATCACCTGACTTAGTCATACATCATCTAACTGAAGTACTACAATTGCAAGACTTTTAAAATAGCCTATTATTTGTCAACAAGGTGAAGATTTTAATGCAAGTACCCCATATCCATGAGTGTGCCTTAGATGAGCAGTCTGGATAAAAATTTAAGATGCAGGTTTAAACACGCTATATGCCTCTGTTTGGTGAGCTGGGCCCACACTTTGGACTTCATTTAGTCTGGCCATTCCAATGTTGCTCAAAGAAGCCGAGCACAGTGTGTCACACGAGGCCACGTGCAATGTTCACTCCTTGCAGTGGCCATCTCAATTCACAAGCATCATCACTGGGCACCATCACACAACACCAGCCTCCACACCACACTTACTGCTAATTTAAACCTGAGCTTATACTGTGATCATGTTTGCAAGCTGCACTTGCAAAAATGCGTGAAGAAAATAAGGATCAGGTAAATCTTCTTGAATATGAGTGTCCAAGGTGGCAAGAGTACCAATAATAGCATAAACCTTTGTTTCTGCCTTGAGATCTAAGTGATTAGGCTGTGATATACTTTCTTTCTTCTCACAGGACCGTTCTTTTTTCTCACTCTGTTCTCTATTTTTATGATGATGCCCCACTTCCTCATCAGGGATTCAGCTAGGAATGAACTCATAGGGGTAAAGTGTGAGGGACAGAGATTTTGTGTCTGATCCTTTGCAACAGCAGGCCTTCTTCCAAAGTATTTTTTTCCGGACAAAGCACTATACACAGTTCACTAGTGGAAAAGAACTTTCAGTATGAAAGTGTGAAGCAGAAGTAGTGTATGTTTATCTCCTTCACCTTGGTCTTAATCTACATCTTCAAGGTTTGATCTTGTCCACATGAAGATCGTGCTGTTGACTTCTGTGGGATCAAGTACCAGAAACACGCAGAGGGAATGATATAAGAAAGTGCTTTATAGCCAGTCTGCATGGAAAGAATTGGAAATACCAGGTGCAAGTTCAGGGAGAAGAAAGATGCAGATGTTGCGTTTTCTCCATTTAGAAACAGGCATCCAAAAATCAATATTCTTTATACATAGTCCTGAAATGTGCTGCCTAAGGTGACTTGGACACTACAGTGATGTGTGTCCTCGAAATCAGATCAATACAAACATCTGCTCCAAAGGTCTACCTTAGTCATAACAAGTATAACTACTGATTCCTCAGAATATGGGCAGCTCCTGCAGAAAGTAAGCACAGACATAGCTTCCAATCAAATGTACTTTTTGGGAATAACACTTCAGGTACAGTTTGCCTGCTAATTTACTCATTGTAGGAACTCCAGCAGAGATCAGACCTACTTGGGAGATCTTCTCTAAGAAGCAGAAAATATATGCTCAATGCAGCAAATTTTGATGATAAATATATGCTGTATTATTTCATTCAAATGTATACACTTGTTCTTTTTCCCTTCAAACCTAAATTAATTGTGCAGGCATATGTAATTATTATACCAAATTAGCAGGGTATCTTTCCTAATACCTCTTGTTTTTTAATACAACCTTACAAAATTTTCAAAATGAAAAACGATGGGAAGCAGTGAGGCAGAGTTTTCAGATTAACTGTTATAAAGGCAATGGAAAATTTCTCAGGCATTCCCAAAAATATTTCCATATTCAAAGGAATTCCTTCTATCTTGAAGTGAATATTGTTCCACAAAATTTGCCATTTTATGGCACTCTTACTCATGTTCTTCCAATCACCAGCTTTCCTAGGAAACCCATGCTTAACACTTAGGGTTAGATTTGCTATACCTGTAGAAATCATGGAAACTGAACCTGTAGGAGGACATTCACATGTAAACTCTTTCTGGCTTCTTGTGTTTTGCATGAGGTGAACTAATACAAATATTCTCATCTTCCTATGCCAATGAAAGTAAAATTTGCTAGAAATTCATGTACTTGACAGAATAGTCAGAGAGAAGTAGAAGAGGAATTTAAAAATTCCCCCAATCCCAACTGGGAGCACACAAACCCCAATTTTTTCTATGGTACTGCATACTTTTAAAAAATTATTTACATCTGAACTCAATTAAAACCAAATCTGTTCAGAGCAATCAGTTCAAAGGCAGGATTCCTTTACCATCAGTTGTATTCATGGACACTGATTAAAAATGTACTGTGTATGCTTGGGATCTCCTTTCAGATAAATATTTGCTTTCTTTAATTCAGACTTTTAATTCAAGGTATTTGCACTACCAGCCTACTGTACAGTGACAGTCTCACATCAGCAAACTCCAGGCTCCATACTGGAGGGAATGACTGTTTAAATGGAGACCATTTTTGTAAAAAAATATGGTTTTAGATTTTTTTTGAGGTGGTGGTGAAACGGCACGTCCAAAACCACCATTCAAATGAGGCATGATGCCATCTAATACTTTTATATAATGCACTAGCAAGATGTTTGAAAGGTATAGTTTGAAAGGAATATCTGTTACTTTAAAGTCATTTTGCCCTCAGGAACTAAGGCAAATGCATTTGTTTTTCTAAAACAGTTACCTTTAATGAGCTTGTGAGGAATCTGTTTCTGAGAGGGGCATATTTGAGTGCAGCACTATTATTCCTAACAAATTAGTCATATTGCATCATCGACACAAAACAATGAAACTAAAGAGCCAGGGCCATAATTTGCTCTCACGCGTACTGGTGTAACTCCACTGGGTCTGATTTTCGGCCACACCCGAGCTGAGCAGAGACGTCTCAGAAAAGCCAGTTATAGCCTGAAGGCTGCTCTGCTCTCCTGAGGAGTGAGTGTCCCACTGGACTGGATGACACACGGGATGGGAGCACCACAGGCTTGGTCATCTCGCTCCCCACCTTTCCTCTTTTGCTGCACCAAGGGGTATGTGATGGCTCTGAGAGCTCCCCACAGAGAGGGCAGCCAGATCAGGACACTGGCTGTTTCCCACCTTCCTCTGTACTGTGGGGCTGATGCAAAGCTGGGAAACAAATATTGAATCACACAGAATCACTCCCCCTTCCTGGCATAGAGCAGTTGCAGAAGCCTGTTGTTCCTTATGCCTGTTGAAAAGTAAGAAACAAGTCAGTATATTAAAGTAGAGTTTGGAGACAGATGCTTTTCGTCTCTGTTCAAATACTACAGTGGTATGTGTCCCGACTGACCTCTGCAGAATTAACATTTTTGAAACATAGTTTTTAATTAAAATTGGCTGGAAGAAATTTCCATTCTTGATCCTGGATTGAGTCCTTTGATTCACACTGTGCTCTCAATGAGGTTTCCAACAAAATATTTGACAAAGTGTGGAGCTACTTCAGATTTCCAGGCAGAGAATTAAGATCAAGATCTACCCTCGACATTTGAGCCTTCCTCCAGTAAGGATCAGGAGTTTTGACACTAATCCATGTTTAAGGCTAAAATCTGATTCTATTTTTACTATCAAAAACCCCTCTCCTGTGCTCTTTTTAGTAACTGCAACTTTATGCTCGTGAATATACTATAGAGAGAAAAAGTAAAACTAATAATTAAAACAGCATGAACATGATCTACAAAGCATCATCATCTGAGCAGTTCTTTCCCCTTCCCCCACATGCCAGCTTCTTCTCAAGTATTAAATCACATCGTGAAGGCTGCCCTACAAAGGAACACCTGAGAAAAGCAGCTGCAGTATGCTAGGGCCACTTACATCCCTGTGTGTGTACTCCTAACCATGACAGATGAGGGTGAGAAAGCTACGTGGGCAGGGAAGTAATTGGAAGTAATCACAAAACAGACTTGCATAAGTGAAATGATGCATACAAGTAGTCTTTGGAGATTAAAGATATTTGGGTTGGGAGAGGAGCTTTAATTGGAATTGACCTTGTAAAACATGCTCCCTTATGTTCAGACTTATAATCATGGGTGGGCCAGCTGATCTATTTAAAAATGCCTGGTTTGCATTAACCACCCAGGTTTTAGAGACAGTTTTTAGATGCTCGGTGGTATCGCAGAGAACAAATGACCATGTTTGAATATTGATCCAGCGCACTCGCAGTTAATGAAAATGAGAACAGATATTTGGTGTAGTGCCTCAAACAGCACTATCAGGCAATGTTTTGACCTAAGAAAACACTTTCCTTCAGGAATATAAAACACTAATAATCCTACTATTTCTTCTAGGACAGCAGATTTCCAATTGCTGATCTCTAAACATATTTTTAGCTGTAACAGACAAAGAGAAAAAGATACAATAAGCCCAGCGGTTGTCCCAGGAAGATTTGGTCAAAATGAGTTCCTTTGATTGTAACACAGATCCAGTGTAACAGGACTAACACCAACAAACATGCCGTTTTCTCATGAAAACTGAGCAGAAAAAGAAATGCTTTTTGCACTCAGGGTTGGGGCGAGGTGAAGGGCAAGGCTGGGAAGGGGGAAAGCAGATTTTTATGAGGAACTCCAGGGCTGCACTTTCCAGGGCCTGGATGCAAGGAGTGCCTCCCTCTAACTTTCTTTTGATCTCAAAAATAGCACACACCAATTTGTCTGTAAAACAGCCCAAATTCTCGCCTCTCTTTAGAAAGGAAGAGTGTTGTCGCTATTGAGCCGCTAGCAGAGAGAAAGACCCGGATTCTCAGCGTGGCATGAAAACAGCGCTTTATTATTTTGATTCCAACCTATATAGACTTTTCAGAGGTCACCCAGATTGGTCAGTCAGAAACCTCCCCCTAGGCCTGATTGGCCAGGCCTGAACTGTCCAAATCTCGAGACACTGTTTTTAATAACATCTAAACTTTGTCTTTGTTTATAAAACACAGGAGAAAATTCTCATGGGAAAGACCTGTGCTAGCCACAGAGTGTGAATATTGGATATTTTGAATTTGCAGAATTTTGATTGCGCATTCCTGATGTGAACTGGGAGGCTAATTTTTTTTTTTTCCAAATTTTATTTTGTTTATTTGGCAAATACTGAGCTCCAGTAATTCACTCTGCCTTTGCAGGTACTGTTTCAAAGTTTGCTCCCTGGGCTGTTCCCTGCATCAGTTGTGCCCCTGTCACTGCTGTGGGACCAGGGGAGCTGGGTGCCTCACAAAGGCTGGGTACTTCCAATGGGAATTGGGGTGAGACCAAGCTCTGGCTCCACAGGCAAGGGAATAGGATGGTGAAACACCTCTGCATGAGCTGAAAGCCTGCTCGAAGCAAAGGCCCCTGAACAAACTCTTACCCTGTGCAAGCTTCAAGCTTCAGGGTTTCTAAGCGTCCACAATAAATCTATTGCTAAATAGCATATAGTTGACAAGTGCAAATAAATTGCAGTCCTTTCCAGGCAAGGGACTTGCAGTATGAGAATACACAAAATGCCTTAGAAATATTTGAGAACTGATGACTGAAACTTGTGCTAATGAAAACTCAGGTTTTAGCAAATTGAAATTTTTCTCAGAAATAGTTTGCTTCCCTCTATGTTATATATAAAAGAGTATTTCCCCCCTTTCTTACCTTATTGGCCAAAACTGAGAACTTACTTTGTCTTCTGCCAAAAATCAAGTTTCCTGTATGGAACTCTTTCTTACTGCTGCACTTTCTGACTGGCTTCATGTGCATAACCTCCATGACTGTAGAGTCTGGGTGTAGCATCACACTTCCAGGAAACCAAACCAAATTCACATTTGACACAAATGACTCAGGAACTTAGAATAATATATTAAAGCATGCTGTCTGTGTAATAAATGGGAATTGTTAAACCTATTTTTAAAGGAATAGTCTTTGATCTTTTTTCTTCCTGCAGCCTCAGACTTCCTTAAAATCTTTTGACATGCCTCAATTCTTTTTTTTCAGTCTACTATTGCTAACCTCTGTGCAGGCTTTCAAGTGGATGCTGTCCAGAAATCCTATTACAATAAATATACTGTATTAAAAAAATCTGAGGAGGAAATAAGATATGGTCATATTATTAAGTCTGACTGTTCACCAGTGCCAGCTTTTCATCCAGCCCTTTGTTTATTGTCATCTTATCCTGCACTTAATCTCATTTAAAGCATAGGTGCTTTAGTACAAGGACCTTCCATTTTCTTTATTTTGAGTGCCTTCTGCATATATGATACCACATTTGAAGCACATATTCTCTCTCTTTTAAATGCTCTCTACATCTATAATGCTGTAGAAATAAATTTTTACAAAAGCTTAATCAAGACTTGCAAACCTAACCAAAATGTATTTCTGTGGCTCTTAGTCTCCTTTGTCGTAAACAGCAAGGCCAGCTTTCCTGTATTTTAGGAGAGATCAATTACCATATTTATCTAGAAATGCTGCTTAAAGGAATGGATCAGATACTAGCAAATCTGAGTGAGAAATCAGCAGCATACTATAGTGCACATCCCTAAAGAAATGTCGAGGATCAGCTGTTTAAACTTGAATGATCTTGGGATCTCTAATACCTGTTTGAAGACCCATCATTTGGAATCTTCTAGATTCCAAGTCTGTTCAGAGGACACCATGAGAGCAGCTCTGCCCAGAGCTGCAGTGCAGGGTCAGTGCAACGCGCTGCTGAGATACTTCATTTTACAACCCTGTGGCCTCAACACAAGGTTGCATCGAGTGAGCTGTGTGGCCACAGCCAAAGGGAATGGGACCAGAATGCCTGCCAGCTAACCTCTTTTTTCTGATGTGGTCCTTTCTGTTCACATCACTGCAACTCCAAGTGGGAAAAAAAGTCTGTGCTTTAAATACTTTAAATGCTGCAGCAATAAAGAAAAAACCCCTTACTTATTCTCAATGGACTTTTATTTTGCTTGCAGGGAGGACGCAACACTGAGGTTCCATCTCAAACACATCCTCCTTCCCCCATTATCCAGAAGACTGCTGTGCAAACCAGAATGAAGTGGGCTCTCCGGACGAGTCCTGTGCTGATGGCTAGCGTGGTGGTGGGGCGGTGGTAGTCTTTTCACTTACTGGATGGCAGCTGTTCAGCAAAGCACTAAGTGTTTCAGCACTTTTGGAGACGTTTTCTGCTGCATCAGGTTCGTGCCACCTAGTGGTGACAGTTCCACCGTGCTGAGTCCGTCGGCAATGCAGACAGTGGTTTTCACGTCTTTTCATGAACACAAAAATAATCAGAGTACACGTTCTAAAGCACAACGTCCTAGGTATTAATCAGTACATCGGATTCTCCAGTGAGTTTTGTCTTTCATCCCCAAACCGCACACCGGCCCTTAGGAGACCACAGATGATATCCTGGACTTCGGTGAAAGAAAGTGCCAAAGGCATGTGTTAACATCTGTAAATTTGCCTGCCCACTCCAGCTGGCTCTGCCTGGATCTTGAAGCCACAGACAATGCAGTAATAAAACAGAAGAATAGAGGAGTGTTTCACTCGGGCAGTTCTCACTCATTGCTCTTTCTTCATCTGCTCAAGTCGTCATACAGTTGTCAACAGTCCATGCATTGCCCAGAAACCCTGAAAGGTGTATCTGAAAAAATAAATGTTTCTAAGTAACATTATTTAACTGATCTTGTCTTTCACTTTGATTTATGATTATTGTCTTAACGCGGACTAGATAGACTTAGCAATCAGTTGTCAGCAAACCTGCAGTAAATTTTAAATTAAAATTCTTTAATTTGTCTTTGTTCAATGATATTTTCAGCCTTGCTTAAGCAAAGTACTTTTGAAGATTTGTCATCTTTTTGGTTAGACAATTTAATTCAGGGAAAAAGAAAAAAATACAGCATCTATCCACATTGCAGCATTGGAATTGTACCAGGAATGAATCTGGACCAGCAGATTTATTGACCAAAACACAACAGAAGAAATTGTTGACTTCAATCTTTCTGCACTGATTGAGGCACAGAACAGACTGCAGTTTTAATGAATAGACTGCAGTGGAAATTTTCTAGTATTGTGCATTCATGTATGATTTAATGGATTCAGGCCAATACTGAAAAGAAAGTCAGCACTCAAGTCATCAGAGAAACTGTCACACCATAAAATCTGCATTCTTCCCACTCAGAGATCAAAGATTCGACTTGCCCTGGTGAGGAGGTAGGAAGAAATCTGAAACCCTGAATTGCTTTACTTCTCAGGAGCACAGAAAAATGTGGTGCTTCTGCCACTCTTTTCTCAAAACTGTTAGATTAGCTTTAAATTACCAGTGGGATCACCTATGAGTTCTTCTGATAGGGAATGTTGAAAAAAACTCTTGCTAATATGTAACCTTTACTGTGGTACCTCGGTAGCTGGTCCTGCTGTCTGTGCAGTGTGGGCCCTGGTCTTGCTTTCTGCCATACATCCTTCTTCCAACAAGCCTTTCTGCCACTGGGATTACCCAAAATGCCAGGGGAAAAAACCCAACTTCTGAGTATGACAGAAATGATAGTATGCCAATAAAGGCTTTTAGGGATTAAAATTGGTGCTCCTTAAATAATACAATTCAAAACACAATGAGAAAACTATGTCTGAGAGATGAGCCATGCATCTCAAGGAATGTAAGAAATGGATTAGAAAAGCATCATTTGTTGAAGAATCAATATTTTATAGACAGAAGAAATGTCATAAGTATGGTTTCCTTAAGCTTCCTTAACACTATGCTTTCAGTGTTCAGTAAGCACCAGAGATGGAACAAATGCAGATGCAAATTAGGAGGAAAATCACCTGGAAGAGCTGCTGCATTAAAGTTGCATTTTCAAGTTGAAGTAAGAATAGATGAAGCATGTTATGACAGAAACCAATGTAACATATTTAACAGCAAACTGTTTATTTGAGGATGACTATGTCTGGGAGGAAGCAGAAGAAAAAAAAATCAAACATTAAATCTCAAAAAACTTTTCTAAGTTTTTAAAAGCAACAACTTCACAAAGGCTGCCAGCATGACCCATGCTTAAAGGAGAGACTGAAAAATGGAGAAAACACCTAAAAATACCATTCTATAAACTAAGAAAAACATATCAGCTGTGATAATGTAGTCAAGCTGGATTGACTTCTTGGATCCAGTTGCTAGTGTTCAATTAACAAGTCAAATGATTTTCAGACTTCTTTCTGGTATTATTTTTACAAAGGTTAATTTCTCATAAAACCAGAGCAGACTGAAACTCTCCTGGTTTTGGTTTTGGTTTTTTTTGGGTTTTTGTTTCTGTTTTTGTTTTTTTCAACACAAAAGTAAAATATTTGGAAAATTCGATACTTTTCAATTGGAAAATTTAGACTTGCTTGTCATCAGGTGATTGCATATGGAATATTTAACTTCCAGATATTTTCCACCAGAGAAAATACTCTGTGGGAAGTTAACCCCACACTAGAGGCATACCCTGCACCCTTTTATCCAAATATAAGGTGGGATTTAGTTTTCCGCTTGCCTTAGTGGCCCCAAAAGTTCTGCAAATTGGTGTTAATTAATCACAAATTGCCTGTCTTTACCATGCTGTTACACTGGACACTGTAGAGTCAGAGAAGTATTTACCCATTAAAAAAAACCAAAAAACAAACATTTGGTCCTCAGAATATCCCACCTCGAGGTGTGGCTGCCAGAGGTTGGGAATGATGCAGAGTCAGTGCAGCCAAGGCAGAGGTCCCCAGGCAGTGCCAGTGCGGAGGGTACAGCTGGGACCCAGCCCTGTCCTGGGGGAGCTGCTGCCAGAGGAGTCCTCACCCGAGAGACACTGCTGCTGCCCAGCCTCAGCCCATCCCCACGTGCTGGTTTTCCTCTAGCTGGGAAAGTGTCGAGTCAGGATCATCTGCACAGGTCTTGCATGAGGCAAATCTCATTAGCAAGTCCCAAGAGAGCAACAGGGACCACTGGGCCTCTCCTGGGGACCACCAAGGGTAGGGTCAGGCTCAGCCTGTAACTCCACACCTGTGTTCCCTGCAGCCAGCACAGACTGATGCTGTGCTGTTCAGCCACAGATGAATAAGGCCCTCCAGGAACACCCTCAGCTAGCTCAGTTGCCCTAGTGGGCATTACCTGGAGGAAATAATTTTTTTAAGAAACTCAAGGTAATGTGTGTCACAGTAATGTCATATCTGCCATAGAAGGGACTTCAGGATTTTTGCCAACTGCTGTTTACAAAAGATACTATTAGAATGGTATCCCTGGGGGGGCCTGCAGATGGGGAAGGAGGTAGAAAACAGCTGCACTGGTAAATATTAGATTTCTTTGTGCTCAAATGTATGTCAGACAGAAGTAAATCTCAAACAATTAAGAAATTTCAGCTTTAGTAATGCCACGCTGACAAGATCATTAAGATTTGATTTGTGTGGCATTGGATCCCCTATCAGGCAGCAGCACGTGATGGCACTTCTGGAGAATTATCCAGAGTACAGAGTTTGTTATCTATACTGGGTTTATATTGTCTGGGAGAAACTGGTGTGGTATGGATAGAATATACTCAAACCAATAAAAACTGCAACACTTTTAGCACATTCAAATCACGTGCCTGCAGCACTTTGCGCCATAAGGCTGCAGCGTTTTGATGCAGTAATCAGTGCCCTAAAATATTCCTGTGTATTGCCTAACATAATTCCAACTGTAAAGCTGAGCTGCTGCAACCAAAGGCTTATACAGAATGTTCAGAAGCTCTTGTCCTTGTGAACAGCCAGAACCATGTACCAGAACCTGGCAGACAGTCAAAGAGATTTCTTGCAAAGCCTACATACAGGTAAGAAAAATGTACACCAGCTGATGTGTGTGTGCCTAGTGCAGACTAAGGCCAGGAGAACAAGATTTTAATTTTGTCCTACAGTGCTGTTGAAATAGACTTCTATCTGTCCACCTCGTGAAGGATGCTGCCAAGAACTGCAGAAAAGAGGGATGGCTGCTCACATCCAGATTCCAAAACATAAAGAACAATCTCCTTTGGACAATGCGGCTAATTTGCACTCCCTTAATGAGTCTTCCCTTCTAAATGGCTATGAGTCAGCGTCATGGAGGTGTGATTTCTTACTGATGTATGCATGTAACACCAATAGCATGACAGCAGATTATTGTTACAAATGGCATGCAGAGCAAAGTAAGAAATGAAAAGAAAAATGACAAAAATTTAACTTAACATTCAGGACATCTTTTACCAACGGTTTTCTCATTACAACATAGGGAATTTTGTCTAACAGATTGTCCTCTACAGTGACTATTAGCTTCTTTGCCTTCTCTATTGAAGTTGAGCTGCATTACCGTGCCAACTCATCAGAGCCTGCCCACCAAAGCCATGGAGGCCCATCTCATGGTTCCATTGTTACAGTACAGTTACCAGTGCATCAGATCATCCTGGGATAACACTCAGACATTCTGTCAACAGGACTTGCTCCCCGAGGGGTTGTCAGAACAGATTATTTATGCCACCATTGCACAATTTTGCTACTGCAGTGCACAAATCTTATGCACCTTTAAAAACAGAAAAGAGATTATTTCTACAGTATGAACTGTAGAACTGGTAGACTGTAGTGTACAGTAGACTGGTAATGACTGAGTGCACAGAGCTGCACACATATCACAAAGTAATGCCCTGTGCTCCCTACAGAAACAGATCACTGTTGTTTATACCTACAATGTGGATGCAAGCTTTGCTGAAGGATGAGCAGCTGTGGTTTCTCTGTGCTCTTCAGGTGAACATTAGATCAAAATGACACATGCTCTCTTACTTTCTTTTTTCTTCTAATGTAAGAAATGAAGTTGGCCATGGTTGCCCTTGCATGAGCAACACATATTTGAGCTAGTCTGTTCTGCTTCTGAACCGGAATTCTACACTTCATAAAAACTACCTTGTGCTTTCATTTAAAAAAAAAAAAAGCTCATGATTAGCAGATACCAAATCATGGTTAGAAATCTCATTATTCTCACTTTAAAGAGGAAGGAATCTTGGGCTAAGGATGCTGAATTAAAAAATGGTCTGATCTGAGACATTTTAAAGGTCCAAGATCATACTTGGTTGCCATGGAGGTTGGCAGCCCTCTGTTATGGAAAGCCCTGCTGTATGTGTCTGGCCCTGGGGGTTAAACACAAAGTTCTCAAAGGCAGCCATAACTTTTGACAGTGTTTTGCCCTAAAAGCATACAGTGCACAAATAAATAGATGGTAGGTTGAGAGTTGGCTCGATCTATCATCATCTATCTATCTATCTATCTATCTATCATCTATCTATCCATATTTCATGATTATGACCTCTTTTACCGCTATAAAGAAGAAATATATAAGCTTTTCTGCTATTCAGAATGTAATTGTACCAGAGAGGCAGGCTACTTTAAGATGATAGGAGTAAATGCTTTTGCCAAGCTCAGGAACATGAAGCCAGGATATCTTCAAATCCAGACCCCAGTGAGCAACAGAACACTGCCATTTAATGACTGCTGGATCAGCTCCATCACTTGAAACAGGGATTGAAATCAGTTCTAAAATTAAAGTCGTTTTTACACCGCAGTTTCTAAATGAGTTGTAAAATAAGCTGGGACAAGTTTGCACAAGAAACATTTGCTCTTAAGAGCAAAACCATGGGACCGGAGCCAGGCCAGCTGTGCTATGGCTCCTCCTTTACTCCTGTACCAGCGAGTGCCAGGGGCTACAGATTCTGGAGGTAGAAAACACGTTTCGTTGCTCGTTTGATTCCCTCAGGCTGACACACGGAGTGGAGCTGTCAGGCTTCATAGCAAGCTGTGTCTAGCCTTCTTTGGCTGGAGGGAGGGTTGCTGATACATCATGCTCTGAGTTTTGGCAGGAGACATCACCAGTGTTAAAACAAAAGAAAGAGACTTCAGGTTATCATCAGCTCACTGAGGGAAGGTTGTCTGTGGTATACAAGTTTACAAGCAGCGAGAGAAACAGGTCATAGGAAGGTCCCTATTTAGATGTAATAATTAGCTGTTCAAAGGCTGAAATTCAAGTGAAAGTTGCTCAAGCCTTGAAGTCAGGACTCAACAGTGCTGAGGTAAAGAGACAGAAAAGGTCAAAGATTAAGGTCTGGACATATTGCAAGATGTGGTGAAGTTAATGGGAAAACAAACAGTGTGAAAAGAAAAATTTATGGGCCACAAATTACTCATTTGAAATCATACACACAAAAATATCAAAAGAATTTCTGAACGTGGTTTACCAAAAAAACCCACACGTTTAGATTAATTTGAAGAACAGCAACAAGATAACCTAAATCTGGAGTAAGAATCAGCAAGGCAAATGAAAATATTTATATTCGCTTTATAGGAAATAAAGGAGGAATAAAGTCAACTTCTCAAGTGTTACAGAAATGTGAAGTGACTTGAACTCAAAACTACCTAGATGTGTAATGTAGCAAGACAAGCTTTAAATGCTTATTTCTTTAAACGATAGCATGCAATAAATGATACAGACCAGTTACTAAGGGATGCACATTTACATCAGTCCCTGCAAGTTTATGTTCCAGCAAACTGTAAGCAATCCTTTTCTACTTTTCCAGACTGTGAGTTTGTGAATGCAGTGCAACTTTTTCTACACGCAGATCCATTTTTATGTTTTCATTATTTATTCAACCCTCATGTGGAAATACTGTTACTGGTCTAAGTATCTTAGCATTCCTACATCATATTGCCTTGAATAACTGTATATTCAGTAATGTGTATACATTGAACCTGAAGTGGCTGGTATACATCAGCAGTGATAAAAAAACATGAGGTAAAGACAGTAGTAGCTCACTAGCTGACATATTGATTCAAGTGCTTTCCCCACGTAAGCTATTCCTATCTCTTAGCTATAAGGAGAAGATCTAAAATGCAACTTATATCAATCAGTGCATACAGAGGAATGTGAATTCCATTGTTTCAGGATAATTGTGTTTTATCTTAAAAAGAAGGAGATGTTAAGAAATATAATAATTTGCATTTCAGGATGGTGTGGTCTCCTACTGTGCTTCTGCACTAAAGAATCAAATCCATCTCCAAATTCAGACAGCCCCAAACCATCTATAAAAGCATTGTTGTAGTTTGGTAATTGAAAAACACCCTAAAAACATACAGAAATTATGTTTGGCCTGGTTTCCATCCATATCAAAGAGGAAAGATTTCTGGCAAACCTGGAATATGTATTTTGAACATTGTGTGTTTGCCAGCTGGCTTTTCACATTCTGTAGCAAGCTTGTGCATTACTTTACAAAATGTACTGAACTAGACCTGATTGAACATTATGAAATAAATCACTGTAATAACAAAACAAACTACTTTGCTGGGTGGAACTAGCAGTTTCAAGTGTAATTAGCAAGTACATTATACCAAAATTATTGTCTTGATCTTGAAATTCACACATAAAGATATGTGCAACTTGCAAACACTATCAACGCAGCACCTTTCTTCTGTTTCCCCCTGCCGCTGTTCTCATCGCAGAACATTTTACTTTGCTCGCAAGCGTTTCATTACAGATTATTGCTCTCTCCTGTCCCACATCGACAGTAAAAACTTGTTGCTCACCAGTTACACAGCATGCCACCGGACCTGCTCGAGTCAGTGGGTCTGGCACTGGCACTCCTCCCGTGTCTGGCAGGGTGCCTTGCACACGCAGAGGTGGCAAAGCCCTGGCTCGAGAAGCTTTCGCTGCTCTAGAGGCAGCACTGGCCAGAGCAGGCGCTGGTGGCAGGGAACTCGGGGAGTGTCGGCAGCCACGGGCAACAGCGACTGTAAACACACCGCCTGGGCCCGAGCTGCTCGGTACGTCCGTCTGTGCACTTTGTTTAACCACCTTCTCCGTTCTTTTTAATTTGATACAGTCTAAAGTACTCGGGATGGAGATTAGCAGGGGCAAGGCAGTCAGAAAAGCGGTCCCCGCGGGGAGGTCTGAGCAGGGTGGATTAGGATGTGCTGATAGGGTGGCCAGGCCGGCTGAGGCGGACCGGCAGCGCCATCGCAAAGCCTCCACAAGGGTAGGAACCTGAAGCTCTTTCCTTTCTCGAAACGCTGTTAACGTAAAGCTGCGTGCGTGGACGAGTGCTTTCTTTATAACCAGGCACCTAAGATTCCCCCGGCCTTGCGATGCATGAGCACCGGGTGCCTCCCCGTCGTACTTCCCCGGACACACAGCGCTGGCCGCACAGCACCGTTACCCTGCCACGGCCGGGGAATCAGGCTTTTAATGTGGACAACACGGCGACAGCACCCGCTGCGAAGCTACAGCCCCGCCCGGCCGCCACGGCCCCAGGGCAGGGTCGGGAGGGCAGCGGCGCGGCCCAGCACTCCCCGCCGCCCGGGGCGGGCAGCGCGCAGGCGCCCGGCGAGCCGAGGGGAGGTGCGTCGGGCCGGGCCGGCGGAGGGCCAGGGGGCTCGGCGGGGCCGGGGGGCTCGGCCGGGCGGTGGCCGCGGCTGCACCATGCCCGTGCGGTTCAGGGTGAGCAGGACGGGAGCGGGGGCCGCTGAAGCACGGCCCCGGGCCCAGGGGCGGCAGGAGCGCTGCCGCGGCCGGTGCTGGGTAGCGGGAGAGGGGAGGCCTCTGCGCTACGTCACAGTAAACACAAAAAGAGTTCAGCCGTGCGGGTCACAGCGAGCCCAGGCTATGTTTGTTCCTGAAACTATTTACTTGAAGGCATGAGATACATGTTTTTGGTTTGGGGCGTTTTCTTTTATGTTGTTTTTTGGTACATGAAATGCTTCGACCTCAGCAGAAGTTTTTGTTCTCCGATTGGGGTGGGTTTGGTAGATGCAGAGCAACCTGCCAGCTTAGTTCATCCTGCAGCAGCGTTTTGGTGTTTTTCGCCCCTCGGAGATCTGTTACCGACAGGAGCAGTGGAGCAGGATATGCACCGGTGCCTTGACAGACTCCTCTCTGTTTGCTGTAGGGACTGAGTGAATACAAGAGAAACTTCAAATGGAGAAGCCCAGAGCTTTGTAGCGCTTCCCAACAGCAGAAATCGTTGTGGGCAGGACTGCGGTCGGATCAGTTTGGTAAGTCCTGATGCCCCTGAAAGCTGCCGCCTTGGTTGCGGCCAAGGCCTAGAAGGGTTTGCTGTGATGAGTGCGTGGCCACAGTGAACTGGTGGTGTCTACAGTTTGTCCACTTTGTAATTAAATTAAAAGTATAGTCTTGGTCGTCATTTAGAGCGTGTTTTTAAACTTCATATTCTTTATGGCTGACCCTCTTTTCAGTTAGTGCTATTTATATAAACCTTTTAAAAGAGGTAGTTTCTGACATGCAACATAAGCCAAGACTCAAACGTGAGCAGCAGGTATAGTGTTGACCCATATAGGGTGTGTAGAGGGTGGTATTGGGTTATCTGTGATGTACAGAAATAGTAAATAGAATTCAGTTTTTAAGGGGAGACTAACTTGGGACAAAGTTTGTGAAAGTAATATTGTTATGAACTTAACAGGTACAGCTAACTGAAAGAGAAGGTCAACCATTGAATTGAAAAGATTGTGATACTGTAGCCTAGGATTTAAGGACTGTAGACATTATCGTGACCAGGAAATGGGATACAAAGCTGAAGAAAAAGGAAATAGCATTTGGATTGAAAGGCCTGTAGGGAATTGAGGAAGAGGAGTAAGCTGAAGAGTGATGACAGCACCAGTGTTTTGAAAAGGACTCGTAAAAATAGTAATTATTGTAGTGGCACGAGGCAGATTAAAAAAAAAAAAAAGTGCAGTTCAGTGCAATTGTGCTATGCAGTCTGTGTAATTAGAGTACAATGCATTTGTTCCTAAAATAATAAGTGTTTTAAATTATGGTCTTGTAATTAAGAACTGTCTACTGGCAGTAGGGTTTTTTTTAGTCAAGGTGCTAGACATTTAAATAAATAAATAAATTCTGCTAAATATTATACTTTATATCTATTATTGCATTCTTCCAGTACTGCAAAATACATCTTTCTTTAACCTTGCTTTCCCTAGCACATGGATCTATGTATGGGTACCTCTTATTGAGTATTGTAATTTTCACGACTTCTGAAGTTCTTAAGCATCTAAGAATGTTAATTTCTTTTTAAAATGCCAATCTATGCTTATTTTCCAGTCAAACTAAACTGCAAATTTTACAAGACTTGCTGTAAACTCATGAGTTAGCAATACAGCAGTTTCTCCTCTTTCTTGCATTGTAATGGCAGTTTTGTGCATGCTTGGTGTAGTTTTTCTACATGTTTGTATTAATTTTCACATCTCTTCTCTGGCCATTTAACCTCCCACATCTTTAAATGTCATTCTTGGTACCTCATAGGATTTGCAGATTGTTACTGGTAATTTACTTGTGGTTCTTCGTGTTGAATCACATAATTGGCAGTTTTAAGAATCACTTGGAACATGACAGCAAAAAGTTGACAGCTGCAGGTGCTTGGAGTGCCTTTCTGCTATTTTTCCAGTGTTTTGTCACTGGAATGATTTTCCTATCCTATATGTGTAGTCAGACATATGGACATTCTATGTATCTTTCACCATAGGTTGTTCTCTCTTTCCGCATTGGTGCTTCTTGGGATGGGTCTCTCTCACAGAAGGTATTTCTATCAGCCAGTTAGGGGCTTTCACTAGTTTTTTCATCTCAGTTGAGCACTTTGAACTGGATTATGATTTCCCTCATTGAATGTGTTCAGTCATCCAATACTCTTTTTAAAATGGTGGAGTAATTTTATTTTCACCTGCCTGTGTAAAGCCCAGCAATTCTTAAAATAACTTGACACCTGGTTTGGTTACCAAATATTTTTCTATTCTTGGAGATATTTTTGTGTTGATACTTTAAAAGTTATCAGTTATCTGAGATGGTCTTAAATTGCGGGTGGATAGAGATCTGTCCCAGTCAGAGAGAGCCTGTTGAGCAAGGTGTGTTGTGCATGTGTAATGAGAAGTGCTTGTGGCTTACTTTGTCCCCAAAGGTTGGTTGTTCTGTATGTGCTAGCCACATTCTTTTCACTGGCTGTGTTAGTTTTCTTCTTGTTCAGCTCCCGGGATCAATTTGTACAGGATTGTCGTGTGGACATTTTTGCTTTATAGGGTTTAATCCAACCTGGTTCTGGAGCACCATGTTCCCGTCTCTTTAGTGGAAAGGAAAGTCATTTGCAGATGGGAAAGAACACAGAACTTCACAGTCATGCCCATATTTCATTTCTGTCACTGCTCCAAGATACTAAAACTGTGCTTTCTAGTAATCAGTTGTATGATAAACTTCCAGTTTATTCTTGTTATAGAGTGATATTATGTCTTCATTAAAATGTTTTTCTTAAATCTAATATGGCTTTTCCTCAGGAATCACGAGAGAACCAAAATTCATTTCCAAGAGAAGGGTACCTTACCATAATCCACAGATTTCAAAGTCCCTTGAATGGACAGCAGATTGTGACTTGAATGACCAGCTGGAAACTGAAGCTGCAGAGTTGCACACAGACCACAACAACAATAATGTGAATCAAGAAAAACTTGAAGCACCAGAAGGACCTGGACTCCCCCCAAAAGTTCAGTCACATTTGGTAGATTCTAATGGTGAAACAGCTCTCGCTCTTGCAGAGAACAACATGAGGAAATCACCCTCTGAAGCTCCACCATATCAAAATGAAGCATTTTCATCTCCAAAAAAGGAATCAGAAAAAATGGGTAATGGGGTAAGGGAGTAGTTTTTTTTTTTTTTAATTGACCTATCTAAAAATTACTAATGGTAATTTCACACACATGCTCAGACTCTTTTGTCTAACTCTTTCCTTAGTTCTGTATTTTGATACTCTGTTGTTGCTTCTCTGTTGGAGAACAGTATGTTTGAGATCAGATTTTGGTGCAACTTAATTCAATAGAAATTTGCTCTTCATGTGTCATCACTGTTGATTTCAATTAAACAAGGATTTAGCCAATAATAAATAGATTTTTGGGGTTGTTGATGATAATGAGAAAATGCACTTTGCATTAATTCTGTTCTTGAAACCAAACTCAACAATCATTGTTTTGAAAATGTGTGTTGAAAGATGTCTGACTTGCAAAACACTGTAGGAAAGGGAAGAATTGTTATTTTTTCCTTTTTTTTTTACATTGTCAGTTTCACAGAGCCCTTCAGAGGAAAGCAGACATAAATATTTCACATTTAAAAACTTTGCCCAGAAATTCTGAATATCAAAGCCAGTTTGTCTGGAAGAGTCCTCAAGAAAAGTCACCAATAATTGCAGCTGAACAGGTAACTTTAGAGAATCCAAAAAGCAAATTAATACTTTCTTTTATGTATCTGCAAAATTTTCCTTTCAAAAAGATTTCCTTTTTTTCTCTTTTGGTGGGGGAACGACAAACTTTAATGTTGTTTAATGATTTTTTTTTTTCTCTCTCACTACACAGAAGTGTAGTATAATTGGATTTGTTTCCATGTGGTTCTTTATTGTGGTCAGGTCTAATTATTTGTTCTCCTTAGGCCTTGTACTTTGTTCTTTTTAACAGGATTTTCTTCCGTTTGCATTAATTTATCTGTGTTGCCCCACTTTCTGGTTCTCAGTGTCCGTCTCTGTGCACATATACTTCTAAACACTAAAGTGTGTCTCTTTAGCATTTTATTATTTTGTGAGAACAGCTTATATTTGAAAGTGGAGTCTTCTGATTTTAAGATACTCTTGTGTCATTTTAATACATCTCATGAGCTTTTGGGCTTTGTAGGGTTGAAAATGCTGTAGTTTTAATCAGACCACAAAGAGTAACTGAATGTGAGACTGCTTCATGTTTTGAATTAACTGTTACTGGGATCAAGACCTAGAAGACTCAGTTTTTTGGTAATTTTACAGTGTAAAATAGGCACTACTGTATTTGTCTTCTGTTTCTTCACTAGAAGCATATACATTAGTGGGATTACTAGAAATGCTGTGCTCTTTTTATCCTCAGGTGGTGGATTTGTTCAGCAGCAGCTTTCAGAGACAATAGATGTTGATAACTAAGATAATCACTATCCTGTCTTCCTGCTGGAGTGCCAAGCAGGTGGATTTACTGCAGCTTATGTTTCCCAGCAATCCCTTATCCAATGAAAACTCACTGAAACACATGACAGTGGTATAGAGAAGCTACAGGACCTTTTGAGGAAGAGGCGAATCCCAGAAAGACACCTTACGGAAAAAGTCAAAGAGAATTCCATTTGATTCTGTGTGAAATCAGTTCCATTATTGATGCTTGTGAACACTGTGCTTTTTTCAGAAGAAAGACTCTGAAACTTTTGTTCAAAGCCTATACAGAATAAGAAGCAGTGAGAATAAGTCTGTAGGCGTTGTACTCTCTGGATAAGTAGAACTTAGGGAAAATTTAATGATAAAAATTATACGTATTAACAAATTTATATTCTTCACTGTTGATATGACTGAGAATATACCTGAATACTGATAATATACCTGAATACTGATAATACCTTTCCGTTGAAGAGATTCTGGTAAAATAACAAAGTTATCCAAGTTAGGTTATAAGTCAGACATAAATTCTTGTGGAAAATGTATGGAAAATGCATTCTTCACACATATGGTATGGTCTTGAAATTTGGAATCCCCTGAGGAGATGATACGTGACCACATATTAGGCAAATTCTCTGTCTTGGTTTAGAGTACTGTGTTGGTTGAAAAATAGTGTATTTTAATTTGCCCAAGCTCTAAGCATCCAGCTCTCAGGACATCCAGAAAACTAAGGGCAGTTTTCTGTTACTTATGGACAGGACATGCACTGAGGATGCAATTGGAAGTTTTATGGCTTGCCTTTAAGAAAACATGATCCTACCTACAGCTCTGAAGGTGAACAAAAAATAAAATAAAAAAACAAACCCTCTGATAATAAACATCAGTAAGAACAGTTCAATCACAGGTTTAACTGTATCTGACTTGGTCATTTTTAAATGTATTTAAATTTTCCTGAATTTCTCGCAGAAGTTCATTAGTTTACACATGCTGTATTTGTACAGATGACTGTCTCTCTGCTCATGTGTGAGTGTATTTGTGTGAATAAGTTAATAGATTTTGAAAATTTAGCCTTAAGGTAAACAAGTCACACTTTCTTTTTCTTTGTTTTGTTTTCTTCCTCCCACGCAGCTTATTTGCAACACAAAGAATTCCGTACCTCCGGTTAAATCTCCTGAAATTACTTCTGAAACTGCATATGAGAGAAATTCCAAAGGGTCTCCTCCTGTTAAGAGTCCACAAGAAAGAGGTGGTTTAGAAGAGAAAGAATTTCTGGTTTGTGAACAAGTAAATATTTCCCTGAAAGAAAAACTTTAGTAGCAGTTTTGTATTTTTGATCTGTTCTATAAAGGGGTGGGTTTATGTTGAAGTTTTTTAGTTATATTGTAGAGTTGTTGCTAGTGATACTGAACTCGACAGTGGTTTTGCTGTAAAAGACTGAAAATAATACTGCACAGCTCTGCTCATTGGGGGTTCTGTAGTTGATTCTGTAGTTCCTGTAGTGCATTTTTTTCAGTATAAAGTTTTAAGAGTTTTGAAGTAGGTTGTTTTTTTTTTTTGTTCCCAATTGCCACTTTGTTTTTAGTCATTAGGATAGTTTCTGCAATCTAAATCTCTGATTTATACGCTGATTGGTGTCAGCGTTGTATCTTGGTGTGCAGTAGGGCTGGGTGGGAGGTATGGAGCCTTTTGAATGTCAAAAATCAGAGATAGTGTGAATTTTCTTCCTAGAGCAGCAAGCAGTATCTCTGTATTCTTCCCATGTCACCTGACTTTGCTTCCACTGGGCATACACCTTCCTTTTTTGCCTTTCTGAGTCAGCTCCCTTAGGACCTGTTCCATAAAGCTGTCATTCTGGTTCTTTAGGAATCTTCTGGCCTGGGTTGTACCAGCTGTGTGATGCTCCCAGTTAATATAAATCTCCTCACTGCCCATCTCTGTTGCTGATAGAACAGAAAGGGCCATTGTCAGACAAGGTGTTCACTAGGAGCACTGCTGGACAAAAGGTGTACTTAACATGCAGTGCCTTGGCTTAGGTTAAGCCGTTGGTACTTCAGAGGGCAATTGTTGGCTTGCAGGTATTATCATTTAAGACTCAGACCTGCCCAGTTCTTTAAATCCCATCTGGGGATGAGAAATTTTATGTTCCCTTTTGCTTCTTTAAGTAGATACGAAGAAAGCTTGAAAAGTCTGAGGTTTGCAGGAAGTGTTTATCTGGTTTTAATATTAGAATTTCAGGTTGTTTTTTTGATAACAGCTAATAAATGAAGTAAGAGAAGTCATGAGAGGGGAATTTTTGTGAAAGTGTCTAAAAGACTGGTTTTTTATACCAATACCTCTTCTCTGATGAATATCTTGAAAAAGTTGTGGCGGATTTTGGTGGACCTTTTTTTTTAATTGAATTTGAACAATATCTGTGAAGATCTCTAGCAGAATCAGAAGTCACGCATGGGATTTCTGAGAGAGTGAAATAATCAGAGAAAAAAGAATCTTTGGTGTAAAACCTAAACAAATCAATCTAAATATTTATAAAACAAAACAAAAAAATTGCCTTTTGGACTCAGATTAGAATGTGCAGGTATCGTATTATTTTAGTTCTGTGTTTCATGTTAAATTAATTTTGTAAAGTGGACAAAATGGATCATCTAGCCAATAGAATGTTGCGCTCAACCTTAGCTTTGGCATTTTGCTAGTTTATTTTTGTGTTCACAGAAAAATGTGATATTCTTGTTTGCATTAAACATGCAAAACAGCTAACACTAAAAGAAAATTAACTATTTGCAAGAGCTTGATGTCAAAAGAAATATGAGGGTTTTCAGATTGTTAGTTGCTAATGTGGTATTTTTAAAATTATCTTTGCCTTAGAGTAAGAGGGAAGAACCGTTTCAAAAACCAGCAGAAGATGCAGCAAAACAAGGGAAATCAGAACAGAAACATCCTAAACAAAATAATAAGCAACATAGCAGTCCAAAGCCCCTCACTTTACATACAAGTCGTGGGTATGTATAAAATAGGAAAACGTAGACTAGTGAATAGGTGTACAGCAGCCTAGTATTTAGAATGATGGACTATGGACCTTTAACCACACCATGCTGCAGTTGCAGGGGCAAATGTCCCCTTGCAGCACTGAGATTGAGCTCCTTGTACGTGCATCTAAACCTGATGTTGATTTCCATCCTCTTCTCTGGGCAGCAGAAGTGGAAGCTTTGTAACCACTCCAGTTGAACCTTGTGATGCAATAATAGTGGTATTAATAAAATTGACATGAACGAAATAAAATTGGTGCAGTGCTGCTGCTAAACTTTCAGCAGCTGCTTTGGAAGTCGTAGTCACCTTTCAAACTGCTCTGCTGTGCTTACTCCACACCTTAAAACTGTGGTGATTGATTGTACTTGGTGTCTCCTTATTCTAGTCTGCAGGGCCTTGTGTGCCTGAGTTACAAAAGCAAACACATGAGATAAAGGGAAGGAAAGAAATCTGTCCTATTTAGAGTAATCTGACAAGCATGGAAATGAAGTGAAATTGTATGTTATTGAATGCTATCAAAGTATCTTTTTCTGCCGCATGCCTACATTGCAGGAATTTAACTTGTATTTCTATTTCATACACATATGAGATATGTCAAGAGAAATAAAAGCCAAGAAGTAGCCTTTAAAATGCATAGATTAATCCATCTCTCCTGTGTTTGTGCTTAATGTATGCCCCAGCAATTGCTCTCATTCTTTGTGGCAGTGTTAAGGCATTAGATTGAAGATAGGAGAGGAGACTTACCAGAGTTTGAATGCTGTTTGATATTGGAAGTTGATTACAAAATGATCACCCAAAATTCTATGAAATAAAATTGCTTTATGGAAAAGAGAGTGGATATAGTATAGCTAAAACCTTTAACTATTTGGTTTTCATACTCTGTGCATTAGATTGTTGTCGATTTTGCAGTGAGTACTGTGCAAAATTCTTGATCATTTGCTAGGGCTTTTTTCATCTAAGGGCAAATTTCTGCCTTTTACGCCTTCAGTGTAGTAGCACACGACAAAATTTTCTAAAACAATCACTGAGCAAGTAGCTGTCAAAATGTGCAAGTTCTCAATATGCAGGCAGGATTTTTACTTATATGCAAACTATGTTGCATGTCCTGCTTTTGCAGCAGAATGACTGGGATTGAGGCACAGCAGTGGTGTGTTTTTTGAGCTAATCCATTAGTTTTGCAACAAAAAGTGAAGGAATTCTGTCAGTTTTAAAGAAACTAATTTATTGGAAGAAATTTTGACTATAAATGGTTTTTTTGACCTTGGTATTTTTCTTTTTACAAGGTTCATTTTATTCTCTGACTTCAGGCTTTTATGACCTATTTCTGAAAAAGGATTGAAAAATAGGGCTTTTTCACCTAGTGCTGAATATATTAAAATTAAGTTGGTGATGTTCTGAAGCATGGTTAAATTCAAAAGTGTCTTTAGATTTAAGCTGATACATCCAGAGTTCAGTGCTTAAGGAGCTGTACTCCTTATTGCCTGGTATAGGTTAGATGATGTTAATTTTTCTGTGTTTGTATGTGTGTGGCAGAAGGAAAAAATGAGCCCATCTTTTCAAGTACTGAGGCGTCTTGAAGATCAAAGCCAGTAGGACGTAGTCAGATGAATTATACTGTCCAGTGTTCTGGCAGTCAGATGTTTCTAGCACCAGCAGCTCACCCCACCCATATGCAGAGTGCCTTTAAAGTAGAGTTCATAGGAGGAAATGTCTCAGACACATTAATGCCAAACCAGGCTTTTTTACTTAAATGTACCTTCATCCGTGATTTAAATCAAGGTCCCACACTTTGCATTGAAGTAATTGAGGCTGATGTGTGTATTATGTTCTGCTGATTTGACTGTCAGGGCAAAAGCTTCTGGTGGAAGTGTTTCCAGGAGAAAGCAACAGGAGTAACTTCTTGAGGGACCACCAACTGTGTATTAGTTGTGTATTTTTCACAGCTTTGCTAGTGGTATTGGTTTGAGTTGTTGTTTTTGCATGTGTTTTCTTACATCTCACTGGCATTTAAGTGCAAGTATATTTATGCTTGTTGATGAAACTTTAAAAGTGCTCTTAAAGAGTATTCTGGATATCAAGCTTTACTCTTCTTTTTCTCTCCTCATTCTTGATTTCTTAGGAAGATGAACACTGAATACAGGTCAAAATTTTTGTCTCCAGCCCAGTATTTCTACAAAGACGGAGCTTGGATTCGTATTAAGAGTAAAGCTCACAACCAGGTGAGTGTTCTTAGAAAATCTGAAGTCTGAGTATGCTTTGTGTTTTGATTTTTAGATGCAAAAATTTTGAATTGTGGCATTTATAAGATTCAAATTTGAGATTGCAATGCTAATGACTCAAGCTTCGAAAGGTGAGTATACAAAGACAATTAGATTCTGGCAAGTCAGTCTAATACATAGGGAGAAAAAAAAGAGATGGTGAGACTAAAAAAAATACATTAATGTGACGCAAAGTGAAGCAGAAGTTTTGTTTCCCATACAGGATCAGGATCATTCAGAACAGAGTCTCTTGGGGTGATCTTATTATAGATGTTCAGCCCAGTTTTCACAAGCAGAAGTGTTCAAAATACAGAGTTGAATGACAGGAGATTCCAAGGGAATAAAAAGGAAAAGGACAACATATGTATCAGCCTAGGTTGGCTTGATAGTCAGGCTCAGTTAGCTTACCATGCTGAATCCATTCAAACAATCAACTGAATTCAGTCATAGACAACATAAAATTGAGAATTTTTCTTGCAAGTTTCAGTCAATCTGTCCATTTTCTTGTAGTTTGTTCAGAATCTGCAATCTATATTATACTGTATAGGAACTCAGTTGACAGAGCTCTGAAAGTGCTGAGTAACTTCAAGACCACAACATTACTTAGCATTATTAAGTCTGATTTCCGGAGTTAGTCAAGTAAATCAAAACCATTAACAGTGTGCTAAGAAGCTGCTAGAGCTAGTTCTGCAGCTCTCTGATTTCACTGCATTGACTGAGTCTTCTCCCAGCTGATAGAGGGAGCCTTTGTGAGACACTGTAGTGCTACCTGTGTGGCGGATACTTGGAAATGTGAGCTTCCTCATCAGTTGGGTCCATGGTGATGTGGAAGGTAGAGCAGGAGCAAATGGTTCTAGGCTGCTGAGCTTTGAGTATTTGAAATTAAGGTTCTCTGAGAATTGCAGGAGTAGTCTGGTAGCATTCAGTTCTGTGTTTTCTTGCTAGATTTACTCTAGCAAGTAATTTTCCTTTTAGCAAAAAGAAATATTTATAGAATACATAGAAAATATGCAGTGAGAAGTAGGTCTAAAAATTTAAAGTATATTAAAGCATGAGATGATTTATAATCAGGTTTTGTGTATGCATGCATGAGATAATCCATTCTGTGTAAACAGCCTCAAGAGGATGTTAGAGGACTGAAAAGAAGCAATATTTTAATTTTGTATGCATTGATATATGCATTAGATTTACTGTAACTAAGGTTGCGAACTGTTGTGAACTATTGCGTGCAGCCCAAGTGGTATGTTGAATGTTTCTGTAGAATATTATGCCATTTTTCTGGCATATAACACTTTAATTTGTTGATGTTGCATCATGAAACATTCAAACCAATAAAGAGCAGTGCTCACCTTCAAGAGTAGCTGACTGGTAGGCAGCTAAATATGCATTGTCTTGGGATAGAGTGTGTTTGTGGCACAGTCAGCTAGGAGGAGTCACTGCACTATAGTTGAGGGAAAGAGTGGGGAGACTGCAAGTGGAGGATGGATGTTCAACTTTACATGTGGCATTTCATTAGAGTGTATGAAAAACCAAGGATTTCCCACATTTGTCAAGATGTGTTTTGGGTACATCAGACTTTTTCACAGAAATTTTCCTGCTCAAAGGGAATTGCAGGAAACTAGAAAGAAGTTACTTGGCAGTAGGGTTGTTCATTCCCCCACAGTGGTGGGGGGGAGAAAATCAGAAGAGTAAAATTGACAGAACTCGTGAATTGAGATAAAGGCAGTTTAATAGGTAAAGCAAAAGCCATGCATGCAAGCAAAGCAAAACAAGGAATTCATGTGCGTACAGACTGGAAGATGAGATGCTGGAGAGCGGCACGGTGGGAGCAAGGGGTCCTGGTCAGTGGTGAGTTGGACATGAGTCAGCAGTGCCCTGGCAGCCAGGAGGGCCAAGTGTGTTCTGTGGGCATCAGGCACAGCATCACCATCTGGGCAAGGGAGGGGATTGTTCTGCTCTGCTCTGCACTGGTACAGCTTAACCTTGAGAACTGTGTGAAGTTTTGGGTGTCACAGTATAAGAAAGACATAAAACTATTGGAGGGTGTCCAAAGAAGGGCAACAAAGATTGTGAAGGGTCTTGAGGGGAAGCTGTACGAGGAGCCACTGAAGTTGCTTGGTCTGTTCAGCCTGGAGGAGACTGCGGGGAGACCTTGTATCTGTCTACACCTTCCTCACGTGGGGAAACAGAGGGGCAGACACTGATGTCTTTCCTATGGTGACCAGTGACAGGACTAGAGGAAATGCCATGAAGCTGTGTCAGGGGAGGTTCTGGTTGGATATTGGGAAAAGGCTCTTCACCTGGAGAGTGGTTTGGCACTGGAACAGGCTCCCGAGGGAAGCGGCCACAGCACCAGCCTGACAGAGTTCAAGAAGCATTGGGATGGTGCTTTCAGGCACATGGTGTGACTCGTGGAGTGTCTAGTGCAGGACCAGGAGTAGAACTTCAATGATCCCTGTGGGTCCCTTCCAGCTTGGGATATTCTATTATTCTCTAACAAAGTAGGACTGAATAATATATTTCACTCATAGTTGTGGCAAAAAAAAGAATCCAGACATTTGAGAAATATTAACAGCATATTAATGAAAGTATGCATAACTTGAAAGAGTGGCAAGTGCATTGGTTTTGTTGTAAAGTAACAGAGGTACTTTGGCCATTCACAGTATAGGCTGCCCAACAGTCCTGCTTTCTACATGATTCCATATCTTCTCATACTAATGAAATGTTCTTCCAATGTGTATCTAACCTCTGCATCTTGTAGATTGTTGAGACTCATCCCCATGAAAGTGCCTACAGAATATTTCTTGCTTGGCTTAAGTAAGTAGATGATAAGTTCCAACTGATCTCCCTTAGTTGGGACTGCACATGGGTGACTTTGTGTCTGAAGCAGACTTTCTGAAGTTCTGGGTCCAACCAGGCAACTGCCATAATGGAATCCTGGTGTGACCTTAGCCATAGTGATTACTTGTAGACTGCTTCTCTGCAATTTATTACTAAGGATGCTTTTCAGCAGTTAAACAAAAAAAAAATCTCTTCCAATTATGCTTTTGAAAAATTAATGTGGGCAATTCATAATCACAGTAGGACTCTCTAGGGCCTGTGTCCTGCTGAGTTAATGCTGCCTGCTGAGTCGCTGAAGGAGATGGTTGTCCTTTGTACTTCTTCACAATTCGCTGGAGACATAGTATTCTTCCTCCCCCTGCAGTACCCTGTTGCTCTGGATTTACATGCCTTCTGTTCTGGCTATCATAATTAATTTTTTATTCTTCTGCTTAAGATGAGTAATCCAGTAAACCACTTGCACATCAAACTTCAAATTCTCCTTTGAAAATGTCAAGCATATATTTTTAATGGGCTGTTCTTTGGAAGCTTAGTGGGTCAAATTGTGGGGTGTTCGCTGGATGTTTGCTGCATCCAGTTACTTTCAGTGGGATTAGCTGAATTTAGCCCACTAACTGTTCCTTGCAGGAGGAATGATGTGAAATCTCTCATGAAGAATAAAAAAGAAAAGCTGTGAAAATGTACTAGGGGAAATGTTAGTATGAGTTTCTTGCTCTTTGACAAAATACTTACTTCCTGTGGACCATTTTTTTAGTAAACCAGAATTCACGATATAAGAAAGTTATTTTTAATAATTTAAATGTAAACTTGTTGGTTTTGCTTTTTCTTCTTGCACTTTAATTGTGTTTAGGTGAAGGACACAAGACAGCAGGTGTTTAAATTGTCTTAAATGTAGAAATGATAGTGTATAGTGTTTGAAGAAGGGGGTTATTTTATTCTTTTGGAGTAAAACTGTCACTTGAACAGTTTTGTATCTCATTCTTACAGTTACTGATAGCCTAGAAGGAATAATTTTGATATTGTATCTTGCATACAATAGCACCCAGAGTTCTTGTATTAATCTTAGCTTTTCACTAAGATTAATGTAGCTAGAGACAGTTACAGTGTTTGCAGCATACAAACTCAGTATTACATATGCACATAGATCTCTAGAGTTAAAATAATCATAGATTAGTGATGGATGTATTTTTGAGTGTTGACACTTAGAAATCTGAATTCATTTCCTCAAGTTTGGCAAAAAACTGGTAGAATACCAGTGCTGACTATACTTGTTTTAGAGCTTTTTATTGAATCTGAGGGAGGCAGCATAGAGCTATGTTGACAGGTTTTTAGTCTTTAATTTCTTACTTTGACTGAAGTAAAGTTACAAGGGTGATAATAACAATATCACCCTTGAGTGTTGAGAGGAAAAATAAGAAAATTAAAAATAATTCTGTGTTCTTCTCTTTAGGCATCTCAAAACACCCTAAATTCCATGTGGTATATGGAGGTTGGTTGCATCCAAGTTCCTCTTTCAGTGTTTGGAGCACTATGTCTGAGCGCTGATGGAAAAATTAGAATCCAGCACTAAACTTATTCATAGTTACTGCATAAATTCTTGTGCTCATGGAATGAGTATTTGACAATTTTGCTTTGGCTTCATGGCTCAAACATGCTTACTGAGTATGTGCTTACTGAATATATTATTTTTGCTTTCCTTTTGTTGCCTTTACTGTGGCATGCAATGTTTGTGCTGTGGCTGGCCCTGTATTATGAGTAACTTGCTTTTCTCTTCTAGCTGCCAGTAGCTAATGCAAGTATTTATAGTAGCCTAATAGTGAATTTTAAACAGACCTGCATCTTATGAAACTTGCAACTTGATGTGTAGGTGAGAGAACTTCGGGAAAGAGCAAAGACTTACAGACAACGAGTAGAGGGAACACACTTCTCCCGATACCATTTCAATCAGATCCTGTCTGATAACAACAGTCTGTGGGATGTGTCCTCAACTTCCAGTGAGGAAGAAGGAATCAGCAACAACATCAGAGCACTAGATCTTGCTGGGTAAGGTCATCATTCCTGCCTGTTAATGTGCAGCTTTGAAACAGAGCAAAATGCTGAATATAGGCTTATCCTAGTTGTGGGATCTTGAATGTTTCATTGCATTCAAGATAAAATTGGGCAGGGTGCTCAGTCGTCATCTAGGCTCTCTTTCCTCATGGAGGGTTGTTCTGATTGGTCTTTTGAGGACCCTTTCAACCTGGGCTGTTCTACTATTCTGTGATACGTAAATTCTCTGGAACAGATGAGGGCATTTATCTTTTCACAGGTATGTCAGTTGATTTGTGCTCAAATTGAAAACAAGGCACAGTCCAGTCTTCTGAAAGAAGAGAAAGTTGCTCCTTTGTAACTCTACAAATGCATTTTAGTGTGGCAGCCTTAGTCTCATCAAGTCTGGAAGAATTTTGCACTGAATCATACTGAAGTAATATTCTTTCTGGAATTTTACTGGAATGATATGAAATATGTTTTGCCTACTCAGATGTTATTGATCTTGATAGGAGTAATTAATTTTATGGTTGAGTCTGCTTAGTTCAGAGCTGAAGACGTAGGAACTGGAATGGTGTACATCCATTTTCTTCTTTCTTTTAAGGCTGTCAGAACTGGCAGATATTCAATCCCTTGCTAGGAAAATTCAGAATTAGTGTGTTAACAAAATGTGATCTGATATTTAAAAACAGTGCCTTGGATGGTTCTGTAGTCCACTGTGGACTGTTGTATGCACACTCCTTTCTTATGTGTGTGGGACAGATCTGCCCATTTTGCCTGAGTAGCTCTAATAGGGGTTTAGTGAAGACATGTAAAATAGTATTTATTACACCATAATATGTGATACTAAGTATGGCATAAATTTTTTTGTTTACCAGTTTGTTTTCTTCTGTGAAATGCAGATCCGCTTACTGACCTCATTTTTGTGCACTGGGCTAATTTGCATTGGTTTCTGTCAGTAGTTGGGAGTTTAAGCCTTTCAAAAGTTCTGCCTGAAGAGGGGTCTTCTAAACAGCTTGGCTTTCAATATTATGCCATCAGACAGTCCTTTGTTTGGAAATAGCTTTTTGGGCACTTCTCATAATCTAATTTGCTCTTTAAATTGAAAATACAGCCCTAATTTACATTGCATTTTTAGAAATGATGATACAGAAGGAGTTTTTATAAAATCTAGTTTGAAAATGGGTTGTACTTAACCATCAGTTAAAACGTCAGTGGCAATTTAACCATTCATCATGTCAACTGTACCACTTGTTAATGTCTGAGCTGTACTTCTTGCAAAGAACTAACTGGATGAGTGTGTTCTACATAGACATGTGTATATTGTGCAAATCATTGATGCAAAATGCTGTGTTCCTTCTTACCCAGTGTTTCTGAAAAAGAGGCTGCACCAAGCCCCAAAGTGCTACAGCAACCTGACTCCAGAGAACAACCATATCAGGAGAGCACGAAGAAAAACATGTCAGATGCTTTAACTGTTCCAGTCAAAAGACGTTTAGCTTGGGATGAACCAGAAGGTACTGGAGAAAGGGAAAAACAGCAATCAACGGAAGAGAAAGAGGAAGAAAAGCAAGATGAGCAGCCTGCAGTTGTGGCCCAGCAATTAGAAGAAAACAATAAGGATGCCAAAGAAGATAAGAAAATTGAAGGGTAAAAGACAACTTTTTTTTTATGTATAGGTGTATGTGTGTGTGTGTATACATATTTCTTCTGACAGCTCAGAAATTTATAGGTTAACTTGTTTCTGGTTTTCTATCAGATTTACTTAAGAGAGTAAATTTGGTTGACACTACTTTTCTTTTCAACAGTATGATAAGGAATGAGAAGTTTAAGTTTGATGGAAGTGGATCTGTCATTAAAAATACTGCATTTCTGACTTGCAAAACAGAAGTTTGTAGATGCATTAATGATTCTAGTGTTTTTCTCCAAAACAATGAAATTTG
Organism: Lichenostomus cassidix; assembly: GCF_008360975.1. Classification (NCBI taxonomy): domain Eukaryota; kingdom Metazoa; phylum Chordata; class Aves; order Passeriformes; family Meliphagidae; genus Lichenostomus; species Lichenostomus cassidix. Next base: position 33,615,863 of record NC_139480.1, on the reverse strand, counting down.
GAGTATGGGCCTGTCAGAACAGACTGTTCATTACACAGCAGCCAAGTTTAGTGAAGATTAAAACGCACGGTTTGCTTCAAGTTGACAGCTTAGGATTGATAGGACAGGATACATGCTAATATTGATTTTAGGTATCTGTTTTTCTTAAAAAATTTGATGGACAAAGATAAAGGACTTAGGAGAAAAAAAAATCTAATATCCAGTAATCACTGGTGATTATATTACTAAGCATGTGTGGGAAAAACGTGGAGGAGTATTTGCAAATAATGAGATATTAGCTCAGTATGTGCATAGTACTGTATTTGACATTTGAGAGATCCAAATTGTATCTAGTTACAGAAGTCTCTGGCTTTTTACTCTGCAAGTTTTGCATACCATTTTTTGTAGGACAGTATTTTAGTTTGATAGACATTTAATTTTGAATAGCTTTGACCCTTGTTACCATGTCAGCTACATGTGTTACATTCCTCATTGTGTTTCATCTTTGGTGTTGCAGCAGTAATCAAAGGTAAGGAACTGTAATTATCTCCTTTGGGGATAACACCATGTATGCAAAACCCAGGCAAAGAAAAACTGAGATGTTAGACTCCAACAGATACTAAATTAAATTTCAAAGCCATCAGCTGGAAAACCTTCCTAAGTTTCTGTTTAATTCTAGAGGTTATCTAGTTCACAGATGTTTCTGATTGGCACTGATGATTTTCTGTCTTCCTGCAATGTGGTTCTGTGTGTTCCGGGATGTGCACTGGACTCAGCCATTCAGCTTAATGCTTGCATGTTATCTACACCTTATTGAGAGCTAGAAATGAGGAATTCTTTGCCTAGATGGGTCTATAATTCACTGATAGATTCAGGCTCCTCGACATTGTGAGTGTGCTGCCCACCCCCTTTTGAAACACACCTGGAGAAAGAAGACTGAAGTGGTAGTGCTGATGTATTTAATAACCTGGGGGCTATCATCGTGACATAAATGTGGGACATTTGGCTTCAGTTCCACCACATTGACTGAAAAATGTCAAACCCACACTTCCACCTCTAAGGCAGCAACCATGTTCAAAGTTTTTCTGGGTTCAAAGTTTTCCAGCCCTCCTGTTGAGCCTCTGTATTGCGCAACAATAAATCAGGGTATGTTGGGACAGAGGGAGCCTGAATTTGTAGCTTGAGACCATTTAAAATACAAAAACTGAAGCTTAAGAGCTGGAATCCAGGACTCTCCTTTACAAGCAGGTGTTTACAGGTTGTTGGGGTGTTAAGGCCTTAACTATCTTGCCTTATGCTTCATTGTCGGAATGGATTAGAACAGGAAAGCTTGAGTGCAAGACTCCTGAGTCCTTAGCTCATCCTTTAATCATTACTCATTTTTTTTCAGTGAGAATGCCTTAGTGCTGAACACTTCTGCAGCTGTGTCAGATTCTTCTGTATCCTCAAGGACAGACGGCAGGCTTCCTACTCAGAAGCTGAGAGCTCTTGGAGGAACTCCGAGGACTCATCGTGATCACACTACCCCAGCTGTTGGTAAAGACTTCTAAGTGCAAAGCAGTGTTTCAAGAACTAAAGAAAAAAAATACTTAACCGAATTAATTTATTAGGTTATTTAATGTAATAAACCATTTTTAAATTTTTTCCAATACAATAGGAAGTACTGCTCTAGTGTCTGCTCCTAAATTCAAGTCTTCATCTTCCCTTCAGAGAAAGCGAAACTTAGCAGCAAACCCCTCAAAAAAAAGGTCTTTCCAGGTGAGCCAGAAAACAGACTTACCATTATGAATTTTAGGAATATGCTTTTTAAGTAATAATGAATAATTTATTTAAGAAGTCTTTTTATTGTTATTTGCTGTCTTAAAATTGTCAGTATCTGTGACTAAAAAAGGCATATGTCTGAGTAAATAGGTTTTTTTAGGGTGTCAAACAAAGGAGTTGAGACTGCAAGAGTGAGACTAGATTTATGTCAATTTGGTTTTTTTGCTAAAATGCATAGGATCTGTTTGTAGAAAAAAGGTTGGCTGTCGGGTTTCCCTTTAATGTTATTGTAGCCGTTGATGTAGGGCACAGCTGCTGATTGCTTGAGTTGGAAGAAATTCGAGAGGGAGAGGTTGGGTGCTCATGTGCAGGACAGGTTAATGTGCCATAATAGTTTCACTCTTCCTTTCCTTTACTTTTGTGCTGCTTTTACTTTGGAGCTTGCATAGTTACTAAAAGAAAAACAGAAACATTTAGGGGTTTTTGTCCTCAAAATTTGGATATTTTTTGTCAAGTTGTGCTTGGTGTGTGTTTTACAAAGACAGCTACCATTTAACTGCCTGCATCTCTGTAGTAGAAACAGACACAATTGCATGAGAAATTGGTTATGTTGTAAAATCTGAAAAATCACAGTTTTAGAAAAGAAGCTCTTGGCTTCTTTTTAGATTAGATTAGATTTCTTGATTAGATTACTTTCTGGCCATGTTAAACTCTTCTTATTAGGAACATATTTTCTTTACACTGTCTCTCAAGCTTGGAATACTTTTCCTTTTAGTACTTTCATGAGAAGTTTAACAGTGTAAAGTCAACACTTGCTACATGTGTGAGGATCTGTACTGGAAGGCTGTATATGAGATGTTGTGGTTTTGTGCTTTTTGGATACTTTCTTTTTTTTTTCTTTGTCCTGTGTTGTAGCCTGATGTGCAAATGGAAGCCACTTCACGCTTTAACTCTCCACCTGCTGGGCGGAGAACTGTGGATCCTCTGCCACTTAGGCAGGATCAGTGGCCTCCAAAGAAGGTTGCTGATGAACAAGTTCCTCTTGCTTCCACCCATCAAGAGCAGTCCTCTGCAACTCCTGTGCTGAAGTCAGCAAAAAGCTGCTCTGTGCCTTGCTGGAGTCCCTCTCATCGTATTCAAGGGACTCTCAAGGATCCAGAATTCCAGCATAATGGTGGGTTTTGTTTAATAAGTCTGTGTTAGAGTGATGCAGGATGTGAGTGACTACCGTGCAGTGTTCATGCCAAGAGAGTGCTGAGCTTGCTGCCTTACAGTTTCTATGAAGAATGTGCTGTTTGTAAACAAAAGCTTTTCTACTATATGGTTAGTTTTGCTGAGGAAATATGCACAAAACTCCACCTTAGTTTGATTCCACTGGTATCGCTGCATTACAGTAGTCTGTTTGATTTTGCCTTACTAATTTCAATAAATGCTACTCATGCGAATAATTTGGTTTAGCATGAACAGCTTTAAATTTTAAACTGCAACTGGATGCTGCAATTGCTTTTCCAGCTGCAGTTACTAACTGGGACTTTTATGATGTAGTATTATTTTGCAAGATTTGTGGATTTCTGAGAGATAAGCTCCTTAAAATTATTTCTGCAGGATAAGAAAACAAAAAAGCCATCTCTAGAAGGTTTATTGGATACTGAGAAGAATCTTTTCTTGGCTGAAGGGGGATTTGTGCTGAACCATTTAAAACATTTTTAACAATGTTTAAGGGTAGTAGGTATGTAAATTTGATAAAGAAAAGATTCCTTATCCCCTTAGTCTCCATTCCAGAAAGACTTTCTATAGCTGCTTAAGGTCCCACAATTCTTGGTCCTTTGATTATAGAGATGAGCTAAAAAGTAGTATTTCAATTCTAGAATGGAGGAAGTAGTTGTCAGGTTAAGTGGGAACGTGAAATGCAGAGAATTTCCTCAGAAAGATTAGAATTTGTGCTGAGTTCTAGTTCTGCACTTCGAGTGCACTTGCAGCATGTACCAAAGATTGGTGTCTCAAGAAGAATACAGTGGAGCAAGATCATTTTACCTCAGCTTAGGGTAAAGGAGTCTGGTAGAATTTTTGTTGTTTGCTGTTTATAAGACTCTTGTTCTGGAAATAATGTTGCAACATTTTAAAATGTTCTAAGATGAAATATTGTCTATTTTGAAATTATTCAAAATTGTGCCTTTGACTTTTTGTCTTAGGGAATCTTGGCAATCCAAAAGTGAGAACTTTCCAGTTGCCTCTTCGGGAAAGAAACTGTAATGATGAAGGTATTTCTTGTTCCAAAATATTATTGTATGCCATGTGTATATAACCTAAATAAAATTTAACTTTTGTGTGAATGTGAGAGGTTTCTGAATGCAGTAATTTTGGTTTATGTGTTTGACTGAATAACTACAGCATATTTTCATCAAAATAACTTGAACATGTTCAACCTAGTAATCTGAAGTATGAATATGGAGGTATAAGGTAATATGAATAAACAATTAAATATGTCTGAAAACTAATAGACCATTGTGGCTTGATATGGTTACTGTAGCTTGCTCCATACCTAAAATTGCTTTCTGCCCACACATTTTTAAGCCTTTGTGTTGATAGCAACTAAAGGAAACCATCACACAGCCCATATTGCAGCTGCAGTAACTTTGGATGCAACTTAAAAGGTACCACAAACTTTAAGATAAAGGTTTGCTTTTGATACTGTAGCACCAGATGTGCACCATAAAATGATCTCTCTGATTTTAATTTTCCCACCTGTCCTCTGTTCTGTGTATTATGGCATCCTGCTGTTCTGATTGCTGTTTTGGCCTATTTTTCTTGTTTATTGTAAAGTTAATCTGGGAGAGCAGCCATTTCACAGCTGCATCTTCTTGGCCTTTTTGTGGGCAGACACAAATAAACTCTTTCGGTAGCATGAGTCAGCCAGAGGCACTGTATCTGGCATACACTTTTTCTTAGTGTGGTGTCTGAGGTTGAGGCTGGTGTGGTGCTGTGCTAGTTGCAATCACCTGTGTTTGGTTCAGCTCAGAGTATGGCAGAGCAGGCTTACATCTGATTGCAGTTTATTTATAGTTATACTCAAGACCAACCAAAAGCTTTTTTCTGTATCCCTTGGCACTTCTTTGCTCCTTGAGTTTTAACCAAGATTCAGGCTGATTCTCTGTTTTACTCATTACAGTTGGCTGAAAAATGTGTGGGTTGGTGCAGATGGCTCAGCCAAGCTTCTGTGCAACTGCATAAAGCATGCAAAATCCTGTAGTACTCTGCAGCTTCCCACCAGCTTGCTGCACACAGATTTAACGCTGTAGCTGCTGTTTCTTTTTTATTTTTCCCTATGAGGTGACTAGTAATGTATGAACTTGCAGAAACAGGTGAAATGTGCCAGCTCACAGGTATTTTGTATGCCCATATTTGTTCATGTACATACAAACCTGGGAGTTACTCCAATGACACGTCTGTTTACTGAAGTGCAGTTAGCGGTTTTCTCAGGCACGGGAATGTAGTTGTTACACATAGTGTGTGAGCCTGTTACAGGTTATTTGGATCACCGTATTTTAAGAATTTAGAAACTCTGCTGAAAAGTTAATTCAAACACTGACAGAGTAGCGGAGCTGTTTGGATTGAGTTGAGGAATTTTCTTGTTTTTTGTTGGTGAGGGGTCTAGAAACTAGTGATACAGTTCTTTCTAATCCATTGCAGGAGAATGGGTGTAATTAAGGTAATTTTTCATAGAGAGCATCTTGGCAGACCTGTAGCAACATTTTAATAATGCTGTTAAAGAATTATGTGCTATATCAGGCAAGCAACATCAAGACTGATTGAGTTTAAGGAGTTATACTGTGTGTGAAGTGGACCCTGTATTCAAAAGGAAGACCCTTCAAAAGTATATTTCTAAAGGCTGGTTCTTCTTGTCTTTGTGGTAAATTTCTCTTTTCTTCAGAAGACATGTTCCTTTTAGCAGCTTTTGACACACTAGCTGCATTTGGCACAAAAGGGCTCTTTGGCAACACGGGTTCTGATATTTTAGTCATGTTATTCTAAGGTTGTCTGCCTTGCTTGAAGCAGTGAGTTGCTTTCAAGAATATGTTATTACCAGAGTCTAATCTGTATAGGTTTCAGTGGCAGAGGAACAATTCCTGAGGTCTCCTGGCACAGGAGAATAAAGGTAAAGAGGACTTGGAGAATTGGGCAATTCCCAGGTGAACATAGGGATCTCATTCTGGAGTTTGTCAAGAGATGGGCATGTAACTCTCTTAAAGTTACCTAACATACTGGAGGCTTCCTTGTGAGGTTCTTCTCCACCATGCCAGTTGCCAAGTAATTGAATTGGAAGTGCTCTGTGGTACTATTTTAGCATCCATTGTGAAAGAGGGCATTAAAATATCCAAAAAATGTCAGCTGTGTTTGAATATGTATATTTAATCTTCCTATTTACTTTTTCCCTTCTTGCTTTCCCCACAGATGACAGGTTGTCTCAGATTTCTGCTCGCTCGGCAGCATCTAGCTCTCTTGCGTCTCAGATACTGGAACGAGCTCAGAGGAGGAAAGATTTCTGGGGCAAGACATAGTCTCTCCTACCTGTTGTATAACAACTATTCTGTAAAATGATTTGTTTTGTATAGTTTGTAGTGTATATTTAAAAAAAATGTGATTGTAGGTTTCCCACAGCATCCTTTCACTTACCATTGATATGGTCCAGGTTTTAGGATTTGCCATCCCAGTTGAAAATTAATATTTAAACTGTTGTTGAAAATTTATTTTCTTTATATCTAAGAGTTAGGTCTTAATTCACTATGTCACAACAGCCATATGATGTTTTATTTTTTTTACAGTGGCACTTCTTGACACTGAGGTAACTATTTTTTTGTGGAACCTGTGTGTTACTTTTCAAGGTATTCTGCTGCAGTCATGCAGTATGACCTGGAACAGTATTCAGGGGCAGCACCATTGTTCACCAAATACCTCTATTGCATTATTTTACCAAGTTATCTTAAGGGCAGCTGTGGTATATATGTTTGTTACTGTATGAATCATCAGCATAACACAGTCCTGTAACAAATAGTTACTTTTACTACTTACTGGTTTTAACCTTTTACAAAAAAATTCTAATTTCTTAATGACACTAACACAGAACATACAGGAGTTTAAAAAAAGGACATGAAGCATTAGGGTTTGTTCATTGTCCACAGGTTTTAGACCAGGATTACTATCAGAGTTCAGTGTGTACAGTACTGCAGTTTGTCAGCTGTACTGATGTGAACACTTGTCTTGTAGACTAAGACCCGTGTTCAGTGTTAATTTCAGCTTCTCTAGAAAAAGCAAACTCAGCCACGCTAACCAGTGGTGTTCCCCAGCTCCACTTCAAACTCAGGTATTTAGGAGTAGCGATCACTTTAAGTAAACTCAAAAGAATGTTTCTTTTTCTTGACTTTGATATTTTAATTACCTCTTGCCCTAGTTGCCTGTTCCGGGGAGACTGATACCTTTATGATTGTCACAGTGAAAAGTGTTTGTGATTTATGCTGACAGCTCATTTTATCTTTCCATGCAGACTGGTTTAAATGAAGTAGAGGAAATAGGTGGCTAGCCAGCAGTTTGGCTCTTTGTGTGTGGCTTCAGGTTTTAATACTACTTCATTTGAAAATTTTATACAAGAATAATTTGAATTTTGTATACACTCGATTGCATTTTGATTTTGTATGTAATTATGTATGCATATTACTGAAAATAAAAACGGTTGTTTGCTTTGTTTCTATTTAAGTTATGCTGGATAATTTAGCAGAGCCTATTACACTGGCAGTTCTCTGTTTAGTTCTCCTTTTCACCTGTTCAGCTGGAATATATGTGCACTTAAGAAAGACAAGATAATCAGAAAGAGTAATTTAGTAAAGCTAGGTATGTTGATACTAGAAATCATGACTGACTGCAGATGCTTTAAATAGTGACTTGAAGGAGAGGGGTGCTACACAGGCTGGAAAGGCTGTAATGCCCAAAGGGTCAGTCCCCCTAAATCAAAACAAATGATTTAAAGAGTGAGTGAATTAGTGCTATCCAGTACTGATGATGTTAGAAAAGAAATTGTATGTTACAGTAGCTTCCTACCAGTGGAGTTGTTTGAAACAAATCAAGGTTTTTTATTTTATCTCAAGGAGTTCTGGGATTATTCTGGTGTTGTTCTGTGATGTGCACTTAATGTGTAAGTTAGAATCAGTCAAAAAGTTTCTCCTGAAAGTGAAACTGCAACAGCCTTTATGAAAATTTACATTTTTCCTCTAAAATGATAGTTTTACAGTGGAGAACTTAATGGGAGATGTATCTAAGGAATAAACAACCTTGTGAGCTTGTCATCTTAAGGTCAAGATTTACAAAACCGGCACATTAATAACTGACCCAGTCAGTAGGTGTTGAATTGAATGTCTTCAGCTGCTGTTCCCAATTTGTTGCCAGCTGGTCAAGGGAGGTGAAGGAAGACTTCGTTGGAGTCTGCAACTTCCTCATGGGGACGAGGGGCAGACACTGACCTCTTCAATGTGGTGACCAGTTAAGGGAGTCGAGGGAATGACCTGAAGTTGTGTCAGGGGAGGTTTAGGTTGGATATTAGAAAAAAGGTTCTTCACCAAGGGTGTCATTGGGCACTGGAACAGCTCCCCAGGGCAGTGGTCACAGCAGCAAGCCTGACAGAGTTCAAGAAGCATTTGGGCAATGCTCTCAGTCACATGATGTGACTCTTGGCAATAGTGCTGTACAGGGCCAGGTGTTGAACTTGATGATCCTTGGGGGCTCCTTGCAGCTCAGCTTATTCTGTGATTCTGTGACTGGTTTTCCACATACAGTCTGGATTAAGTCACAAAGCCACCCAGTAAGTAGTCTTCCAGTGATACTTAAGTCACTATGGTAATGTTGCATAGGGGTTTTTCAGCCTTTTTGGATTAATAGATCCACATCTACTGTGTTGCTGATGGATCCCTATTGTAGTGAGTAACAACGGTTTGAAAACAGGTTTGGCTTCACCAATGTCTTGCAGATAGCTGGAGTTCCTTCTGCACCCAAGGGCCACAACCTGGAATCCATTGTGTGTTGCAGTAAGGTGAAAGGAAGTGAAATTACTTACCAGCCACCAGCTTTCTCCTTGACTCAAAAATTATTGGAGCCCAGGTACTAACACGTTCTCCGTATCTGACTCTTGGTATCATCACTTTCTGGCAGAAAGCAGTGGAGGAAAAAGGGATTTCTAAATCTGTATTACGCAATGAACAAATCTGTAGTCCTTGAAGGTAGGGTAGGAAGCACAACTTCTTTGAACAATTTAGTGTGTGTTTATTTGCATGATGCCATATTGATTCATTTCATCTTCCTGTTCTGCAAAGCTGAGTTGGCACCTAATGTTATGGTGTCAGAGCAATTCTTAGCCATCTGGTAAAATTGTCAGCAAAGAGCCCCATCACCATTTGATGTGAGTGGAAGTTTTGATATGACCTTGTTGACCAATATTTATTGTAACCAGAAGAAAAATTGTTTCATTATCAAGATGCACACAAATGTGTGATAAAGAAAACAAGCCGAACAATAATTTTAATTGTAAGTGACCTAAAATTAATGTCCTGATTCTAGCAGTTATTCAGACCTTTGCAGACAGGAGCTTAGCGAAGAGAGAGTGGGATGTTGGACCTGTAGTTAACTTTTTGGTGTGCAGTAATTACTTTGGTTTTCTGTGGACTGAAACTCAGTGGGAAATCACAATAGCAGTGATCACACCAAAAGCAAAACCTGAAGAGCAATCAGTATGGATGGTAAGTAACCAGAAAACTCCAGTCTCATGGAAATCCAAGTCTTGGTTTGCTTTTTCATTCAGTTTTCCTATTGTGTTAAAGAAGGACATCTGGTGTTCCATGCAAAAATGTGAATGAACTTCCTAAATATGCCAGTATTTCCTACAGTTCATCTGTGTTGGATGCGAGCTGACCTTGTGAGGTTTCTCTTTCACAGGCTGTGTCCTAGAGAAGCCTGTGGAGTGACTGAGGAAGCCAAACTTGGCATGTTGAATGTGCTGTGCCTGGGAAACTGAAAGGTGGTGCTTAGTGGTCCTGTGTGGTATCACGTTAGGGTGGAGGACTGAGTGCTGCACAAGATTCCTGTGAAGACTGACAGTCCTTCGGGAAGGCAGGCAAGGCCTGATTTGCTGACAGCTTTCACACCTTTTGTTGGATTGCTTGTTGCATTCATGGGGCTCAAATAAAAGTGTAAGAGCACTCATTTGCAGAGGGCTTGTGCTTTGCAGGGAGAGTTGAGGGTACAGTCATGGCAGCAGATCCTGCTTAGTGTAGACAGTTCTTTAGCGGAGGGGGAAAAGGAGAACCCAAGCTTCTTACTCCCCACTTTTTTCAGAGGTTGTGATAAAGTCTACTAGGAAAGTGTGTCAGCTTTGTAAATATGACTTACATTTATGCCAGGTAACCTTATGCCAAGGTAAGGTAAACCTGTGAAGGTTTCAAGTAGATCTCAAAGCTTTTCCTTTTAACTGTGTTTAAATCTGACATGCACACATACTCTGTGCCTCTGTGTATGTATATGTGTGTGTGTGTGTGTGTGTGTGTGTGTGCTGGAATGGAGATTTTTTTTCCGTAGTAGCTAGTATGGGGCTCTGTTTTGAAATTGTGCTGAAGATAAAGTTGATAATTCAGAGATGTTTTCCTTATTGCTGGGCACAGGGTCAAGTCCTTTCCTGCTCCTCACCCTTCTCCATTGACATGTAGGCTGGGGATGCACAGGGAGTTGGGAGGGGACACAGCCAGGACAGCTGACACCAACGGACCCAGGGGATGTCCCACACCATGCGGTCATGCTCAGCATATAAAGCTGGGGAAGAGGAAGGAAGTGGGGGGACATTCTGAGTGATGGTGTTTCTCTTCCCAAGTAACCATTATGCATGATGGAGCCCTGCTTTCCTGGGGCTGAAAAATTGCCTGCCCATGGGAAGTGGTGAATGAATTCCTCATTTTGCTTTGCTTGTGTGTGGCTTTTGCTTTATGTATTAAATTGTCTTTATCTCAGCCCACAGTTTTTCTTACTTTTACTCTTCTGATTCTCTTCCCCATCCCATTCCAGTGGAAAGTGAGTGAGTATCTCAGTCGGGCTTAGTTCTGGCTGCTATTAAATCACACACATGTGTGTATATATACATGTATCATTTTTAAAAAAAAAACTCAAGGTGTCTTTGTTTAATACTGTCATGTGCTGGGATGTCTCCAAAGCACCTACTTTAGGATGTGAATGGGAATAGGAACACGTGGCAGGATCCAGAAAGCATGTACTTTTGGATTTCTCCCTTCCTAGGCCCCTTTCTGGTTGCTGGGTTCTTGTGACACACTAACCTGCAGATGCAACCTGTTCTGGAGAGCTGGGTACCCAGGTCTTGGTGCAAGGTTGCCCATGTGGACTGGGGAAACCTGCTGAGGCTCAGTGCCCCCCAGCTAGAGTGTGCCTGTAAGTTCCCAGAAGAGTGTTCTCGTGAGGAGTGCACATTTGTTTTTCCAGTGGGAAGCTGGCTCCAGCCTGTTTATATATTTTAGCTTACATGACACATGGCTAAAACCAAATAACCCAAGAAAATAGCGTCGTAATTCCTGTGCTGTGGCTATTTTTTTGACCCTATAAATCTCATATGCCTGACAATAGTTCCACTCCAAGTGGAAACTCGACTTACAGCACTCTCTTGAGAGATGGGCAATAGCATAACCCTGGTCTGGGGAAGGGCTGGGGCATGGGTTGTTGGCTTCCTAGGGATGGGCACAAGTTAGAATGGGCACTGCTGTTAGTGACATGGGAACTGTCACTTTCTCTACTGGCTCTGTTATATAGAATAACTGAGCTACCAGGGGCTCACCTTCAAGAGATGCTGAGCTCAGAGCTTCAGTGGAAGTGCTGGTGTATGGGCAGTGTCTGAGCACAAGTACTTCACCTTAAATAACATTGCTTCCCTTCAAAATGGCTTTTTAAAATTATTCTGTTATTTGATAAAATTCCAGGTACTTGCTTAACCAAGATGCTGGGGCTATTTCATAACCTGAGTAACTTTATTACTGGATTTTGGATTATAAACCAGTTTGCAAAATTCTGTTCCCAATTAAAGTGGTTTTCTTTGAGATATACTATGTCATTAATTCCACCTCATCATGTTACTGAGTCACGGCTGTGCAACCACACCACACATTAACAGGAAGCTCAGAAGTTTCAGTTCACCTGATCTGACAGTTCTCAGGACATAGTTGGATACATGTAGGTCACTATATAAAGTGACAGAGTCTTATGTGCATGACTTTACATGCTGAAGTAAAAGAGTTGCCATCTGGTGGAAGGGTTAATAATGGTGCCTTTGGTGCCATGAGGCTGTGTACATGGACATGGTCTGAATTCCCTTTTTCCCCATCTGTGTGAACTGAGTGTTGGCTGCTATTGATAAGTCTTACTGAAACTTCTGTTTATGCTTTACTGATGTTGGCAGGAGTTTTCTGAAGAGGCAAGACTGCTGGACTAACATATATTGCACTTCCATTGACAGATTTTTGATTTTTTGATTTTGTGTTAATCATTTAATCCTTTTGGCACTGCAGTAGAAGTTACTACATCAGTGGTCTTGGAAATAACGTGGTGTTAATGCATTAAAAACATTAATAGCAGCGATACAGTGTTGCCTCAATGTATTTCTGGATTGCTCTCTCTTTATCTCACTATACAAATGTTGCTGAGGTGAGAATAAAGTTATTTAAAACAAGAAGGTTTGTTTTGTTTTGTGTGTATGTGGCTGTGGTTGTTATTTTGTTGGTTTGGATTTCTTTATTGGTTTTTTTTTGGGGTTTTTTTTTGTTGTTGTTGTTTTTTTGTCCCAGAATGTAATTTAAAAGTGAGGCAACAACGAGTTCCTCTTGGATGTTTTATGATATGAAATTCCAGTTTTATGATATAGCATCTTGTACTTAGGAGACCCAAAAATTATGTAACAAAACCAAGAGAAGGTTAGAGACAAAGATCTTTGATGAAATATCAGATATAAAAGCCAAAGTGTTATTGTCAGAGGAAATGTGTTACTCTGTGTTACAAAAATGTTACTGCCAGGGAAGGTAGGAAATCGCCCATTGCCTGCAAAAAGCCTCAGTCAGCAGTGCCTGTACTGAGAGCTAACTTTAGAGTTTTTTCAGTCACCTAATATTCCCAGGCTAAGCAATTTTAATAATGCTCTTTATTCTTCTTCCAAAGGACTCACAATTTCTTATAGAACATTAAACCTAATATAAAAAAAAGAAAAAAAAACCCAAGCAAAAATATAATCGTCAAATGCTACATGTCCTCTCCCAGTCTCCATTGGTACCATTTCCTCTGTAGAAATGGAATCCCTTCTGCCTTTTGTAATGATCAGGCCCAGAGACACTTGCCTGTGTACTAGGATGTTTCCATAAGAAATACCTGGATTACAGAAAATCTTATTTTCAAGTTTTGTAGAGAAGAATCAATTTCCATTACTGATGTTTTCATTGCTGGGCAGAGAACTGACTAAAATAAGACTTTAGTGTAGCTTGAGCTGAAATGACTTTTTAGTCTAGTTTAATCTTTGCAAGCTTGAAAGTCTGAGCAAAAGCAGAGAAGAACTGAGATAAAATGGAGCTGACAGCCGACTGCTTCACAAATGAGCTGGGGCAAAATGAGGGGATGAGTGTGACCTGAAACCTGAGACTGAGTGTTCAGTTTTAGGTGTTACATGACCAGTGAGCGATCCATTCATACATGTGTTTAAACAGGGAGAATTTCATCACCAAATAAAAGATCCAAGAGGACGATACACAGGCTCACTTTTTCACATGCCTGCTCTTGACAGTACTTCTAGCCCAGTGACCAGTCCTGACATTTCCAACAGGGCAGCATAATCCTGGCTGATTGAAAATGTACTAAAGCCCAAGAAAATTTCTGCTTGCTAGTGTATTGCTGCTGACACACAGCAGCTGAACATCAAAGTACAATATTGGTTGTTCACCTGTGGCCTCATTCGAAGTCAGAAGGAAGTGTCTGTGGCTTTAGAGGCTGATGTGATGCAGAGTTCCAGTCCTCCTCAAAAAATCCTCTCTCTTCAATATGGGTCAAGGAGTCATTGTCGAAAATTCTTACCACAATGGTTTCTTAATGAATTTGGGAAGTTCCATGTAATTAGACTTCAAAGGTTTATAGGTGAGTTCAGTGATGGCATAGGCACTTAACTCCTGGGACAGTACCAGGGGAAAAAAGTGACCTGTGAACAATTTCAAAATTATTTCCTTAATTAATTATATTTAAAAAAAATACAGTGAGTATTTTACAGAAGATTAAAGGTCTTTGGTAGTTTTAATTAAAATGGAAACAGAGCAGATATATTTTCTTGTAAGAATTTTGTATTTTAAAAAGTGCTAACTAGCCTTAAAAATATTACTAAACCAATTAAAAAAAAAAAGAAATAAGAAAGGGAAATTACTTTCCCCTCATTCTTCAGATCCATTTTGTCCAGTCTACTCTTTCTCCATGAAGTAAGACCCTCCAGATATGGTTTCATCCAAAGTACCACAATTTAAATGAAGGGCAGCTTTCCTTCCGCTGTTCTCTCCTGCCAGCTGTACAGTTCAAATTAGCCCATTTGGGAAGGGGAATGTAACCAAGCAATTTTCCTGAGGTTCACCCTCAGTGCTGGTTCAAGACCCTGTTTTTCAGAAGTCTATTGTATTTCCTCCTCAAACAAGAATAAAAATAAATCCTTCCCAAAATGTAGCAGAAAATACAGAGATGACTTCAGCAGGGGACTGATCCAGTGCTAGTGCAGGTTTTTAGCCCCGTCTGTCCATGGGATGTATCACTGGATGTGTATTTCCCATCCAGGGTGTGGTGAAAAGAGGTGATAGCTGTGTCTAGTCTTTCTTTGACGCAATCTCATAACAGAAATACAAGACCCTGAGAATGGGAGACATATCTCCACTTCCAAAGAAATTCTATTGATAGGTTACAAGGAATAACTGCAGCCAGGACTGTGGCTACACCATAACTCTGTGGTACATCCAGGACCAACAGTGCTGGGGAGATGCCAGGAATAAACTGATGAGCATGGGAACCATACAGTCTGCTTGCATCAGTGTCCAGTAACATTTCAGCTGTTTGCTTTTGGGCTAGACCATACTCAGAGTAAGCTAGAGGGGTGAAAGTTAAAACTCACAGCTGCTAAAAAAAGGGTAAATAATGCAAAAGCTTTCAGAATGTCATAAAAAGGGAATTTGCAAAACATTTATTAATGAATTTAAAATATTCATTTCAGCATCTCAATGTCTGGAAAATAGCAATGTAAACTAAACAACTGAAACAGCTTCAGAAGGAGGACGTGATGGCACAACCAAAAAGTAGCATAACAGGGAAAGATGGCTAACAATACAGGTGGGAGGCTAACTTAGGGTTTGCTATGAACATAGGTATGTCCCAGTGTATGGTTTCAAATAATAGAGAAGGAAGACAGAAGAGATCCCGTATGACTGCAGAAAAAAGGGCAGAAAAATATCCAGCACCTAATTCTTCATTCATCTGCCTGATGTTGTTTAAATATCCATCAGGACATGTGGGAAGCTAGGGACGAGGTGAGCTCCTCACAGTGGTTTGAACAGATGAGAGTGGCACAGCACCTACTTGCCCAGGTCATGCACCTTTTCCATGGGACTGGAGCCACAAGAAGAGGTCAGGCACGCTGGGTCTGTGTCTGACAAGAGTAAGTGACCAAAGGGATGCAGAGGTAACATCTGTCAGAAGGACAAGTGGACAGGTGATCTGAAACAGAGGCAGTCTGAATGTCTGTTCACAGCTTCTGTTCTGGGTATGGGACTTCAGATCTGGTGGATGGGCTGATGGAGAAACCTGTTAGAAGCAGATTTTGGTTATCAGGGTGTGTTTAGCACCTGGGGAGGATTTTGTAGAAATGCATTTCAGGGAAGGTCAATCCTTCAAAGCAGCTTATCTGTCAGGATTCTCCCAGTTTGGTCTTTAATGTCTGTCTCTTGTTTAAGTAAAACTCAGCCTTTCATCTTCTCATTAACTTGTACCCCCACTGGGACTATTAGCTTGGCAAATGGAACATATGTGGAAAAGAGTTTAGAAATATATCCTTGCATAGCTTTATGGTACATTTAGGTGAACTAGAATGCTGACATCCTGGGTCCAGACTTTGTTTCTGCTGCCTGCTGCAGTCAAGATGCTGTTGGAGGCTGGTCATGGGAATGGGTACCTGAGAGGGGCACGGAAAAGGAGGTGATGATGACGGCTCCAGGGTGCAGCTTCAAGGGCACAGATCTGTGTAGAGCTGATGTGGCAGCTGTCTAAGGGCAACTGAGACAGGACTGAGGAATGGAGAGACGAATTCATGCTGCAGATGCATCAGATGAGGCTAAAGAATGAACCTGGTGCTACTCAGCCTTTACCTCTTCCTTTGAAGTGTAAGAAAAAGATCTGGGCATTTCAGACCATGGGGTAAGGTTGATAATGGGAATTATTCTTGTCCTGGGAATTTGAGCCACAAGGGATGGATTGCAGCATCCATCTGCAGGGATACCCACCCTCAGAGTTCTCAGATGCTCACTCTCAGAGGCAGAGCTGAAGCCTTGGTTTTCAAGATCTTATTTCTCCTGTTTGTCACCTTGTGGGTATTAGACAACCAGGAAATTATATTTGTACCAGTTCTGTGTTCTCATGCATTACTGTCTACAGCTGGGTTGCAAATTATCCTCTAAAGAGTGCAGTTTCCCTTCAGCACACTGCATGATACTTGAGACTGAAGGTGCAGCACTGCCTTCATGTTAGCAGAAGAGCGTAGGAACATGGAAATCACCTGGATAAGAAAGTACATGACCAGAACTCTGGTCATTATACCTGATTACAGCCTTAAATATGGATATTTTTGAAAAAGGGAATTTTGAAATTAGGGATGTGATAAATGCAGTGTTGGTCCTATGCAGTTTCTGATCTCTGAGAGAGGATTGCACAGTGATGGGCAGATGGCCAGTGACTCCAGTGGGCCACTGTGTGGGAATGGGTATTTTCAGGGTAGAAACAACAAGTGGTCGGTGCTTTGGTTCTGATGCAGTCCCTGATCATTCATGTGTATCAGTCAGCAGCAGTGAAACCAGTCTTTTAACACAGAAGATGAACAAAAGTTTAGGTAAGTTACATTTTCTGCCATCAAACTGTCAGTCAAATGAGTACATTATAATTGGGACGGGAGGCACAAACCCATGAAATCCTCAAATATTTTTACGCAAAAAGAATTCGGGATTCCTACCCTGGTAAAAGCCCCTGCTTTGCCCCACATTAATACTTGGTTTGATTTATAGGAAACTGAAGATTATGATGGCATTGAAGTTGTATTTGTGGGTTTTGAAGTGGTTTGTTTGTTCTCAGAAGAGGATACTGGAAAGCAAGAGACTTGCTGATGTCATTTTTATTTCACCACCGGTACCCAAAAAAAAAAAAAAGCTGAGAGAGATGTTTGTGGCCCTATATAAGGCGCAGCTCACCTCTTGCAGAGCACGTCACAAGAATCACAGCAAAGGTAAGGCTTGCAGCCTTTGTGCTGCTCTCACTTTGCCTTGCCCGCTCTCCCTGGTGCTAACGCTGCCTTCTCTCACATCAGCGCTGAGTGCTGTATCTGCAGCTGCTGGGACAGACGACTTCAGACCGTGAGCCATGGCCTCCCTGCAGACCTTGTCCAAGAGCTTCCCAGGATGGCTTCTCTTCTGCTTCTGTCTCCCTCTTCTCACCAGCTCTCTGCCTCTGAAAGGGGCTTCCACTGCCCACCATGCCTGCAGGCTCAGGAAGATCAACTTTCAGCAGCCCTACATCAGGAATCGCACCTACACCTTGGCTAAAATGGTACAGTCATCCACATGTTCTTCATGGTGGGATCTGAGGGCCTACTCCTGTGTTGGTACCCTGGCTTCTAACCTTTGGAATTCCTCTGTCTTTCCTATGCCTTTCTCCATATAAAAAATATGCATTTGCAGTGAAGGCAGAGTTTGGGTGTGTCAAGCCGGTCTATTGCCTGCTGGCTGCATAGCCAGGGGAAGATGCTGCCTCTCCTCCTCCTGCTTCCCATGGGAAAGGCAGCCCCTGGAACAGCACAGCTTCTTTTCTTCAAGCAGCTGCTGCTAAAATGGGTAAACTGGAAAATACGAGATTAAATTTCTCTATTTGCCCAGTCCATTTGGAGCTGGGCCTGTCCATGACTCCAGTTACAGCCAAGCAAATACTCAGGCATCTTACAGCGATCTGCCAGTGCAGGTTTCTTGACTGCTCTTGCCATGGGTGGGTCTCCCTGGGTGTATACCACTGAGGGCTGCAGCACCTCCCAGCAGCACTGTGGGCCACCCTGAGGTCAGCCACCTGCAGCATCTGGTTTAGTCATCATAACCATGACGACCTCTGATGTTTAAGAGGGGGACATGAATTTAGACTTTGGCTTATTTATTTTCCTGTGATACTGACCTTGAATCTCACCCAGCTGAGGGGAGAAACAGACACAATGTCCAAGTTTATCTACCTGTGACAGACTGTCTGTGGTGTCCATTCCCTCATTTCACCAGCACTTTCATCACCGATGAAAACTTTAGGGTTTATTATTCATTTTTAGGCAGGTTCCCATCACCACCTGACACTTCCTTCTTTTCCTCTCAGGCCAGTGCCTCAGACAAGGACACAGACAACAGATTGATTGGGCAGCAGCTCTTTGTTAACATCAGGGTAAGCATTACAGGAGTTATCTGCTCTTTGCATCCCTCTGCAGCACTCAGTGGTCTCTTGTCCTGATTTAACATGACCTCTTACTTTCATATATAGGAAAACAACCGCTGCTACCTGATGAAGAGTGTTGCGGAGCTCATAGTAAAAGATGTTCTCCTCACTGAGGTCAGGAACCAGTACCCATATGTTGAGGAAGTGGCACAGTTCTTGGCATCCCTGACCTCGGAGCTGAGCAGTTGTGTGAGTAGCACTGGATTTCTTTCCCTCTGACTCTCATCACTGCTCTTGAATCTCAGAATGCTACAAGCAGTGGCAAAAGGCAGTGATATGAAAGGAAACCTCAGATCAAAGATATGAAAGTCAGAGTTAATAGAAAGGTGTGAAAAAGAAAAAAAGGCACATTGTTTCCTATAGCTGTCAATCTTATGTCTGATTGTTTTATTTCTTTTAGAAATTCTCAGGAAACAGGGAGCACATTGAAGAGAACCTGGAAGAAATGAAGAACAAAATGGAACAGGTAAGTTTTTTTCCGAACATTTAAAAAGCAGTTTCAGACCATAATAATTTAATTGGATTAAGCCTGACCTAATTATGAAACAAACTCTGGAAATTATTCAAGAGGTGAAGCCTACAAGGGCATTAAAGAGGGGATTAGTGATATTTCCCCTTCCAGCCCTCCCTCATTTGTCCTGTTAACTCTGCACGTGTTAGGGTTATTTAAACCTTCAAATGTTAGGTTGCAGGAAACTTATATGCTAGTCTAGCTTTGAATGAGCTAGTTTATCTGTCCTGATATAATGATTCTAACAGAACTATGTGAGAGAATTAGGAAAGTAAGTTTTTAATTCAATTCCTGTGACAATTCTAATTTCTGAAAAATAATGAGTTGCTTAGACTTGCATTGTGCTCTTTTCTAGTTGGGAGAAAATGGAAAGACGAAAGCCATTGGAGAGCTGGATTTACTGTTTGACTACATGGAAAATGTCTGTACTGATGCCCCAAAGAAGGGAGGGAACAAGAAGAAAAACTGAAAAAGTTCCAGATCAGGCTTTAAGAGATGTCTCTGCAGATCTCTTGCAATAACTCAGATTGATTAGCTGTTGCAGCAACTACGTCCATTCCCCCCAGATGCAGTATATTTTTCATTTGTGTCAAAACTAGCAAACTAAGTGGGCAGACAGCATGCATCTTGCTGTCTTCTTTGAAGATGAAAACTCCAGGTCACTGCCTCTCCATTGCAACACAGGGCATTAGTTATTTACAAAAGCACCGTTCTCTCCTCCTCATCTCCATAGGAATGAGGCAACCATTTCTGTCTTTTATATACTGAAATTTGACACCTATGAATCAGCTTTGATCAAGGCACTGATACAGAGCCAGGATGTTTTGAGCCTCCTAGTTGGAAATCTCTCTTGCATATGTTGCCCCCTTCTGACCTTTGCTTGAAAAGTTGGTATTTTATACTAGTTCAGAAATAATTTTTGTAATTCGTATTTAATGGTAACTTATTTTAAGGTAATAATTATACAATACTTTTATTTATATTGATTAATTGAAAAATATCCAAGTAAATGTATTTATTAAGCTTTACCAGACATTAACACTGCTGTGTGATATTTATATGCAGATGGAATGTTTTATAAATGCTTGTATTTTAATTTATTATAATAAATATTTTGGTCCTCGAATATTGCCATTTGCAGAGCTTTTGTCTTTTCTTCAAACACAGGGAACATTAATGACAGCCAGCCAGAGTTTGGTACCACATGACAGTTTCAGGGATTTAAGCTTTTTTCTGTATTCAGTAGGATATAGATTTCCTTTCTTGTGGCATAAGGAAAGATGTTGTCAAGAGCTGCTGGCCAACATCCTTTCTCTTGTCACTCAAACTTGTGAGAGCTGACAGCAAAGGGAGGGAATTTAAGCACCAAATGAGCAGATCACTTCACAGAACTTTGACATACACAGTGTTTCCCTGAACTACATCTGTCTCCCTTTATAGTCAACAGAGCCTAAGAGGAATTATACAGGTGTCATTTCTGTGGTCTACATTAGAGGTTTATAAAGATTGTGACTTTGGGCAGGATAACACAACTTTGCCCTAAAAGTACCTGTTTTGTTCCTTAACTGTAAATAGAGACCAGACCATGAGCTACATATATGCTGTTCCTTGTTGATATAATCACTTC
Organism: Lichenostomus cassidix; assembly: GCF_008360975.1. NCBI lineage: Eukaryota > Metazoa > Chordata > Aves > Passeriformes > Meliphagidae > Lichenostomus > Lichenostomus cassidix. Next base: position 33,595,158 of record NC_139480.1, on the reverse strand, counting down.
ACAAGTGGATAAATAAGTTATTTCCTCCTTCTACTTCCATTAGAAGGAATGTCTCTTCAACATTGTCCTTCTTGAGTTGCCCTACCTAGAAATGTCAAATCAATGTCTCAAGTTTTCCACACTGGGGCTAAACCCAGATTAAAACCCATTTGTCCACAAAAGTGTAAAAATGAAGTCAACTAATCATTAACTTCTCCAACCCTAAAAACCACCAACTGGAAGGCCCTACCACAGAAATCTCATGAGCTGGAGCCCTGGAAATGCCACACAGCAAACTTTGCAGAATTTCCTTCTCAGCTTTTCTTGCAGGGTATGTGTGACTTGTGGGTATGCGAAGGATGGTGGTGAAGGTCAGTTTTGAACAAAGGAAGTAGAAGTTGGAGTAGGTTCCCCTTACAACAGGAGGAAATGTCTGGGACAAACTACAGATCAAAAGAAAATAAAAATGTAATTTCAGTCAGGCAATCTAGGTTTTAATTCAGTTAATAGCTACAGCTCAAAAAAGGAAAATCTTGCTGAAATGTTTCATTCTGACGTTTTCTAAATAGTCAGTGTGTTGGTTTTATATGCATTTCTTTCAAAGGCTGAAAGCAAAATAAGCTGTTTCATTTTGAGTTGGACAAGTGCTTTGGGCCTAACCAAAATGCATTATTTTGGTTTAATTTTTTGCTTGGGTCACCAAAGAGAAACTCCATTATTCACAGAATTCTAATTTCTGTTGCCCTATTTTCCTTTTCTTTTTCTGCCTCCAAGTCATGGACTATTTGTAATTCCCAGAAGTCCTTGTCTAGCAGTCTTAGGGAAGGCACCTGCTGCACATCCTTCATTGAGGACACCTCCATTGTAGGGGCTGCAGAACCTCTTCCTGAGCAAAAATTCACAGACCACCCTACTGTCAAATTTGCATTTCATTGACTCTTCCTTCCCTTCTTTTACATTAGGTGACCAAAACAGGTGCTTTTTTTTTGCTTCAGAGATAATTATAAAGCATTTATAAAACTGCCTCTGAAATGTCATATTGTGAAGAGAAAGGAACCCAAAGCATGAACAGAAGTTTCCACATCCTGCTGAGTAAGTATTGGTGACAGTTTAGGAAACATGCCTTAAATATGTTGCCTGGAGTGTTACTCAGTTAAGAGATTTACATATTCAGTGTATGAATATACACTCCTCAAGTGACCTAGAATAACAGAGGGTTGGTATTTCCAATTTGCTGCTGGAAGTATATTTTAGGCAATGTAGAATGTTGAAGTTAACCTGTTCATAAATCAGAGGCACATGATTATGTCAGCTTGTGCTTTAGCAGCTAGCTAAACAATTAGCTGCTCTGAACAAAGTATGGACTGCACTGAACAGCAGCAAAAGCCTGATGAAATTTTCAGTCACAGTCATCATCAGTGTGGATGTTTGTAAATTTGGTGTTACTGGGAGCAGAACTGGCCTGCGAGTGTGGAGCAAGATCAGCAGAAATATTGGAATCAGTCCTGGGCTTATGTATGATACTGCCAGGAACAAGGGAATGATCAGGGAAAGAAGCAAAAACCTACGGTGCCGTTCTGGGGGACCCAGGATATTTTTGGCAGGCCACTACCCAAAAATATGTAACATAAAAATAACATATTTAGGATGGAAAGTAACGCAGCCTCTCAAGGTATCCAGACCAGGATTCTGTGCCATTCAAGAATTTGTTAGGAAGTCTTATTTGGGTGAGGTAAACTACAAAATACAAACTATGCTAAGGTTGATGGCACTTCTGGGGCTACATGATTCATAGCACGTAACCATTTGTGACACCTTTCTCATGGTTAACACAAAGCTGCAGACATTAGCAGATTAATGTATGAACTTCACCACTAACAAAAGCATTAAACAACAATGTAAGTAAACATTTCTTCTCAAGTCCTGGAAACCACTCTCTCTGTTAACCTTTAAATTACAAATTCCTGGTTGAATTGTCAATTTCTATAATTTAATTTGGAATTCAGTGATGAATAGTTTGAAAAGAAAATGTTCCTACACCTTTCCTTCCCTAAGGAGAAATTAAAATAAAAATAATATTGAGAAGAACCATTTATCCTCAGCAAACTAACCCATGAGGCCCAAATGTAAACATTCTTTCAGCATGGAGGATTAAAACACAGCATTTAGTATTTTGAGGATCTGGCCATTTTTCTTATCCAGGTTTGAATTTAAAAAATAAAGGCAAGTCTACTAAACTAAAAATATTTTCTCTTCAGCTCAGGGCAGCATGGATAAAAATATTTGGAAAAAACCCAGGCTGATAAATGTGTATTCAGCTACCTTATTTGAAACCATTGTATGGTTGTTTCTTCAGAACCAGTAATGTTTTTCAAAGGAAATTGAAGTCGTAGTTTCAAATGACTGAATGCAAAGTGATGTTGTTTTCCAAAAAACTTCAGAATTGCACCAATTTAAAGTTAATTTTGTTCTACAGTTTTTTTCCAAAAGAAAGATTTCTGACTCCTACTGCACATTTAAAGAATGGCGATGATGTTCCTTAAGATGTGAAAAGAATGGGGCAATCATACATCTGTGGTAAAATCTAAAAGCTGTGCAATCATGAAGATTGACTTCCTGATCAGGCCTTGTGATATAAGATTTCCCCAAGGGATTAGTTCATCCTGTATCTGGTCCTATCACAGAAGATAGAAAGAAAACTCTTACTGATTTCAAAGTGTGTAAGAGCAGGCTTGTAGTTTGTGTGTTTATGAAGTTAATTGTACTTAAACAAAAAAAAGCTTTCAACACAGGTGCTAAAATGGAAGTGATGAATTGGACTGCTCTGATGAAAGGCTTGTTTATGAAAATCTGGTGTATTAACACTTATTTGGAAACAGAGATTCCAAAATAAAGTTTAGATGCTGCTTTGTCATTTTAGTAACCTTTTATTTATTGTTGGTCTAAAACTATCCAGGCCTTGTTTTAGATTAGTACTTCTTACCAAATGTCTGTAAAGCTTCTGGTTTGACCAGCTTTTCTCCTGTAGTGGTTGTCCTTTATAATGTGACTCCTGGCAGTGTTGAATAGGGGAAGAAATTTCAGATTCTCTCTTTTTCATATGTTGTCACAAAAAAAATTAAATAATATAACTGAGATTTTAGGTAGATATTACCAGATTTAGTGATTATCAACTCATGCTCTTGTTCAATTCAGTAACTCAAAAATAGAGGCTGCTTGTTTGTCGAGCACAGCATTTGGCAAAAAATATGATTATTTTGTAGTCATTGTTAACATCAACACAGTGTTCATTTCTCCTGTACGTAACAGAGGTTTGATTAAGTTTAGGAAAGCATCTTACTTTGATGGGAACCATGTGTGGCTCAGAAAATGCTAGACAGTTACTTGCACATGAGATACCTGGATTGACTTGACACGTGAGCTTGAACACCCTGAAATGGGGAGCTGCTGAATGCTGTCATTGTGGTCTCATTTCAATATCTGCCAATGATTCAGTTCTTACATGACATGGATTTCAGGGCAAATACTGCGAACTCAAATCAATGACCAAGACTCTGATCCTGAAAATTGCCAGAACGCCACACATTCTCCTCATTTTGATAGTAGCCTTGTTTGAGTCATCTGCCCTAGCTTTGGTGCCAGAAATCCAGCTAGCAAGAGCTGAGATGCTGCCCATGGGCACTTGCAGATGAGGTCTGGTCCCTGCATCAGCCCCGTGTGATGAGCACAGGCTCACACATGCAGCCCTGGGTGGTCTGTGGTTGGGAGGTACAAATGCCAGGCATGGGCTTCAGGGTGTGATGTTGCTTGTGGGCCCAGCTAAGAGAAAGTGAAAGAACTAGAATCAAGCAGCTTTTTCTGTGCCATTTTACTTTGGAAACCTTTTGGCAGTAAGAACATAGCTGCATTAGATTTCAGTTTTCATTTCCTAGCTATTTTCCATTGGTACTTGCAATTCTGGATTTTACTTTCTGTTGGTAACCCAGTAATGTTGGAAATTATTAAATAATAGAGAATATTTTTTAGGGGAGGTGAATATGTGAGGTTTCTCTGAAAATAGGAAGACAGGAGCAACTCATTTTTTCTACACTTCTGAAAAGGAAACCAGAGAATTTCTTAGACCTGCTGTATGAAGTTTTGGCTGGCAAAGTTAGGCTTCTACCATAACCTCATTATCAGAACTGAGACAGGAGAGACTGATAAATCATGTCCTGTTCCTTGCTGTGGTGTTATAGGATTATATGATAAATAAAATATTTGCTTTTCCCAAGTGACAGATTAGCAAAAATAAACTTTTACGTGTTCACAAGTTTGGGCAAACATTTCAGAGCTGGGATACTTTGCAGGGCTTCCCTGAGAGTTTTGAAACGTGTTTGCTGAAGATCAAGGCAACAAATATAGTTTTTATGGAGCTGCTAAGTTGAATGAAGTAAAATTTGGTACAAAAATGCCTTTTCTCAAGAAAAAGAATTCTCATGTATAAAAATTTGCTTTCAAATAATCTAACCTAAACCTCGAAATGTGAGGAAACCTTTTACAACCCATGGAGACTGATGACAAATAATCAGAAAAATTATGGTTAAAGGTTTTTTTTCTTTGTAGCAAATGATAGATCTGAAGATTTAATTAAGTTGGAAAGGTCTTTTTTATTGAATTTTTAAAATGTTATTCTGATTTTCTATATAAGAGTGATTTTCTCCTGGTAACTCAAAAATTGGCAAGCCCAGCACTGATATAAAATTGAAAAAAAACCCAAACAACAGCAACAACCAAAAAAAAAACAACCCAAAAAAACCTCAAGAAACAAAAAACAAAACCACCCAAAAAATACACCCCAAACTTAAAAAAAAAAATCAATTAAGTTTTCCATTCATTGTTCCATGGAAACTATATTTAAAAAAATTAAAAGTAGCTATTTTCATATGGAGAACAGGAAGAACATACTAATTAGTTTTACTTCATGTATCTGATGATTTAAGCTTCTGTCATAGCTACAGTACTAATTGGATGTATGGCAGTTTGTAAAGTCAATGCTCAGGTCTCTAATTGTAATTTTGCACACAAGAACTCTGAAAACTCTACTAAATATACAAATATTAAGAGATGGAATATTTCTGTTCAAGAAGCTCTTAGAGAAGGTGTCTGTTAAAACATTTCTGTAATTTAAAGTGTTGTGTATGTGTTTACATATTGTGTTACAGACTAAGTAAAAAGTAGACCCTGAAAATAGGCTGAAGAGTGAAACTCCAAACAAGCAAGTTATGCAAAGTTAGATATAACCAGTGTTCTACTTTTTTCTTAGGTTTCTAAAATAAATTTCCTAACTTTCTAAAATAAAGTTTCCCTGTTGCGTTATTAGAAAAACACATCAAAATTTTCCTGATCTAAAGTGAAAGTTTCAATGCACATTTTGATATCAGTGGTATCTTTCTTTCTTTCTAGTTATATTTTGTGATGTTTTATTTTTCTATAACTTTTAGGAGTCTTTACAATGCAATCCCTGTTTTATAAATCCTTTCAAGAAGAAACTCAGATTTTACAGCACCATCAGGTACTTCTCTAGTGGCCAGTACCACAGGATTGTACATGCTTTAGAATCTCTCAGAAGTAAAACATTATTTGGCTCCTATATATTTTCAAGCAAAAAAAGTGCCAGATATAATAATTAGCCATATCTGATAATTAGCAAAATTTCCCCCCAGAATGGATGTACTGATGAGGGTCATTGAAAGCACCACTTCACAAAGAAGGAAGATACAGAGTGGGCAGTGGAAAGTCGGGAGCCATGAAGGTGTTGAATGAAATCTGGGGAGAGGTTTCCCTGGAAGCAACCTCTGACTGAAGGGATCGAGGATGCTTCTGAGGGAAAGATAACAGAGGGAAGCACATTTTTTGCCCATAGGTTTAAGTTCACTGGAGAGAGAATGGTACCTCCAAATGGAAAACCACTCTGGGAAATAATTTTGTAGCTTGCTGCACTGATGTCTCTCTCACTTTTGTTCTCTGGTACTACTGGAGAGCCAAGGTGGCAACCATCCAGTGGGACTCAGTCCAACAGTGGCCAGGATTTTGGAACAAACCTTGTTTGTGAGAGAGTTGACCTGAGAGATGACTTGGCAAGTTTTCCACATTTTCTTGTGCAGGAGGTTTTTTTGTGTTGCTCAAATTTGCCCAACAAAAGCTAAGATTCAGCTTTCAGTAACCAGAAAATTTTAGCTCCAAACTAAATTGGTGACTTTAGTTCTTTACTGAAACTATGGAAATACACTGCAAGCAAACATTTCCTACATAGCTTTGGGTTTGGCTTGTTTGGGTTTTTTTTTGATGAAAGACTATTCTTTCCAATAAAAATCAACTATAATGATTTTTCTTAATGTGATTCAATTTATTGCCTGCCATTAGCATGGGTATATCAGCTGAAAGATTCAATGCCAGTATTGTTCACCAATGTCTGGTTAGGTTACTCACACCTTGATATGTGCTAACTTATCACAGTAGTTTCTGAGCATTGTCCAGAAATTCTGTTAAATTACTATCTTAAATTACATTTCAAAATCTGTTTCTCACAGGAGACAGCTACCTATGAGCAGCCTTCTCAATTCATGTCTTAAAAAACATTATTTTCCAACACCAAGAATCCTTTCCAGGATGAGGATTGCAGTTGCTGTAGCTTCAGAGTCTCCCAGCTCCCAGGTGGTGTTACTCATAGAGCTGTAATGGCAGCCTATGCTGGCATTGCCAAGATGCTCAGAAATGTACTGGGTTAGGAGAACAGAGCAGGAAAAAAACCCCTTTAAAAAGGTTTGAAAAGAGAAGCAAGAATGACGGTTTAAAAAGATCATGGGGAGAGAGAAAACTGAAAAAATGGTGCACAAAGGTAGAAAGAGAGAGATCTTTCCAGGAAAAGAGCTGTGCCATGCAAACTGACACACTTCTACCAGCCGAGCAGCTCTGTACATCCTCCTCCCCCAGAACTAGACCCAGGTTTCCATCAGGCTGGCTTTTTCCTTTCATAATTTTAGTACAACCATTTTATAAAGCCATGATGACATTACAAGAGAAAGCAGGTCACAGACTTTTGGATGCTCCTGGATGTCACAAGAGGAAATAAGGAGTTTGGAATAGCCACCTGCCCACCTGGGCAGGCTGAGCTGTTATTGCTGGGCACATCTGTACACTCTGCAGAAATACCACTGTGCAGGGATTTCCTAATGTGAGTTTGGTAGTGGGAAACAAATGTTTTCTAAAGAGTTTGGGGATTGAATCACTGTTGCTAAGTGAGATCACTTGACTGGTTCATGGGAACGATGTGGGCCTGCTCAAATATTTTTTCGTAACTCTTTCTTTCATAATCTCTATTCTGAAATGCAAGACTACAAGAATGTGACTAGTAAAGGCTACTTACTTGAAGGTTTTATGTTAAATGCAGCTCCTTGTCCAGCTAGGAAATGAATACTAATTTTTAAGTACATAACTGGACATTTGAGAAGTATCTTGAATTATTCAGGTAGCACTGAAAATTCTTTCAAAGCAGTTAATAGTTGGCCATAAAAGCTGCTACGGCTTGGAAAACAGTTTGGTTTTTTGTTTGTTTGTTTGTTGTCTATTTCTGTGCACACAGGCAAACTTTTAGTTCTAGTACCTTGGTAGTTTCAAAATAGATCCTGAGTATACTCTGTAATCTGTTTCTGAAAAGACTGAAAGTACTGAACCTTCCTATTAGATTTCTGAAGTAAAACTAGCTTGACAGACAATTGTCAGCCATCTGTCACCACATTGAAACACCAAAGCAGGACAAAGGCACAAGGAGATCCACCACTTGAACCATTTTCCAAAAAAATTGCAGACTCAGTTTTGAATGCTGGGAGCTTTTCTGCCCCAAACTTCTCCCTCCAAGGGAGGCACTAAGGTTTCTCAATTTTTTATGTCCTAACAGTAGTGTTGTCACCCTCAGATTTAGTAAAATCTCTCTAAACTTCTTTGTTACTTATCAAATCATGTTTCTGAGGACAAGTACTGCACCTTTTCATGTAGACCTCTTATTTTTCAGAAGACTAAAGTGAATCAAACAGCATAAGGAAACAAAAGAAATAGTAGAGAATAGTCTTAAGAAAAATCATAACATTAGCAGCAGTTAAGCAAATATGAGTAATGTAATGTTCATAGGAAGTACACAACTAATTTGGTTCTAGTTATACTAACAGGAAATGAAATAAACAGAAATTGTGATAAATGAGAAGATTCATAAGTAAGAAACTAGACAAGGCCTTTTGTGGATGGAGATCAAAAAGCCATTTAAGCTGCAAAACACCCACTACATATGATTGCTACTTTAAATGGACTAACAGAACTTTGCAGCAGTGGTAGATCTATGTGTTTGTTCTACACAGATCAAGAGAATTTAATGTCAATAATACCTACTAAACTCATGTGGATGAAGACAATTCCTCTGCTCACAATAAGGCAGGGAAGAAAGGATCTTCCTCAGGCTGTTGTTCTCATGAACTCACATGGAGCATGGATCATAGACAGCCTTCTTTGAAACTTAGTCCCTACCATGGGTAAATCAGGCAATATTTTCTTATCCAATAAGCTGACTACCCTGGTTGGTTTCCTTACACTTTTTTCTTAGTTATATTCTTTCTTGTTCATTCTCATGATCCTAAGCTTTACACATTTTATATAAATGTAACACATGAACTTTGCTTGTGTTATCAGAATTGTATTGTTCCTGAAATATTTGCTGATAGTGTACATCTAAAATTTTCCATTTTGAGAAAGAGCCCATTTCCTCTGGGGCAGGCTCCTTGAACATCTCTGGTTTCCAGCCTATGCATGGAAGCCAGCATGCTTTGTGGTGTGCTCTGCTGTTGCCCTCAGACTATTTCTGGATACATCAGTTCAACTGCCCGTGCAAAGCTTTGCAGTTATTTTCTGTCTTCATTGCTAAAAGGGCTGGTCCCTGTATTTGTTTTTTTTTTTTTGTTTTTCTAATAACTTTATAATAATGAATAATACTGGTCCTTTGGTAGTCTATATTATTTATACCACAGTTATGTCTGAGTGCCAAAGTGGCACTAAAATACAGTGTAGAATGTGCTACATAAGACACAGAAAGAAAAGACTATCTTTGTTCTGAACAAGTAGTACATGAAAAATTTGAAGAATATTGGTTATTTTTTACTAGAAATTAAATAATAATATAAAAAATTGTGGAAGTATAATCAATTTTATAGGATTGGTTATTAAATGCTAGCCCCCATTCTTTTATGAAAAGAGTGCTAGGAAAACCCTATTTTTGTTTTATTTTTAAAAGTATGGCACCTTGCACTTGCATCCATCTGCATCTTTTTACACCACTCAGTTGAAAAGTTAGCCAGTTCAATCACATTTACTGATTCACATCCCAGAGGTATCTAGAGCCCAACGAAAAGGTGTCAGTGCTACAGACCTGTAAGCATGGTGATAGGAGTTCACAGAAGAGACAAAATGAAACTTGTGGGCTCAAGGGTTTTCCAGCAACATTAGAAGTTTCAGAGATGTTGAACATTATTGATTTTCTTATGAAAAGCCATTATGGACCAGCAGCATAACCCATTTATTCAATTTAGAGGAAAACTGTTGACCAGGGAGTATCACACCTTGGGGAGCCCAAGGCAGTTTCGCATTCTGGCTGTATTGCTTTCATCCAAGACCCTCTTCCAGGAACAAACTGGCAGTAAGAGTCTAACCTGCTGTCCACTACCTAACCTGCTGAGGTTCAGTGCACCTCATCTGGGAAGCCTGACCAGCATTTAGAGTGTTTAAATACAGACCACAGTTCACAGGAGCACTAAAATCCACATTAGACCTTAGGTGAGCACCTTGTCCACTTTCCAAAAGTCGAAGATCTCCTCCTTTTGTTGGCTTTTTTTGTCCCTGGACCCTTGTCAGCACTTCAGTGCTGGTGAAGCTACTGCTATGTGTAGATGGTTCTGTGGAGAAATGCATTACCCAGAGCTGTTACAGGTGGGATCCTTGAAGCTGGATGTGCATCCAGCTTGGCCAGGAGGCTGCGTGCATACTTGTCCATGTAAATGGTCAGTGGGATCAAGGCTGCAGTGAGTTAATTACCCAGCTTGTCTCACTTTTCTTCCTCTCAGAGCTGACACATAACCTGGGCACAGCCATTCTGGTGGTGCCATAGAGGGACAAACAGATCTGACAGATCACTGTCACTTTCAGTCCCTGCAGTTTAAACCACTTACTCCAATGTGTTTAAGGTCTTCTGTGTTGCTTCTGAAACACTAAAGGAGTAAAAAACTCTGCCTTTTGTGAATATTTCAAGGGCTTGCTTTTACTTCCAACAAAAATGGTACCAAGTAAATTTTGTTCTAGACCAAAATCTGCTTTCTTCATCTTCTTGCATAGACCTCAGCCAGTTGCAGGATCTTGACATTTGACTTAAAACCATCCTTGGTGTAACAGCCTCACATTGCTGGTGTTACTTCATGATTTACAGTTCTGTCTTTAGAGTGAGCTTTTTGCATATCTGGAGTGGTACCTGAGAAACCTGCAGCATTTGGCTGTCTTGGGAACAGGCCATACACAGATTGTCCAATCTCTGTCCAACTACTTTTGGAAAGTGTGATCTTCTAATTCTATGGCTTTACATTTACCTCCTCTGTGATGGGCATGCAAGGATCTTGCACAGTATCTCCCAGTGCTATGGGTCTCAGTGGGCTTTTAAAGTGACCCAATAGCCAAGGATGTCCTGGTCCTTCCACAAAGCTCTCCCTTGAGCCTTCCCTTTCACACTGAATAGCCTACTACTCATACTGGGGCAAAGTCTGTCCTGGAAAAAGACTACAGAGTTTAAAATAGGCAGCAGACACCTTTGCTATTAGATGCTATGTCCTGGAAAAAATATTCTTCTCAAAACTGGACAGGGAAGTTTTAGATGCTGTGCAGTCCAGCTTCCTCATAGATAACAGATTTTCTAATGTTTTTCAGCGTAAATTAAGAAATAGGGTTTTTTCCTCTCTGGGCCATTATCTTTCAGAGAAGTGCTGCCATAAAATTTTGTTTAAAAATTAAAAAAAACCCCAAACACTTTGTTGTGAAACTAAACTAACGCTCAACTACCTTTTCCTCACTTGGCCACCACTTAAATGAAAGAAGACTTCTCATATGGTAGGGAAGTTCTTCTTTCTTGGAAACCTTGACCCTGTTGCCAGTAAATATGGAGATACCGTTTAGAAAAACGTCACAGATGATTGTGGTCAAATTTGTTGAAAGTGGAGCAAGATGTATAAAAAAGCACAGCAAAAATACCAATCAGCCACCACATGAGCAATAGGTTATCTACGTGAGCATCTCGGGGAAGAAGCTACTTTGAGGGTTAACAAAATTAGGTTAACCTCTATCTTCTAACCAGTCTGGCTGCATCACACATGCTGCTGTGACTGCAGAGGCTCGAAGATTTGGGAGCGAAGATGAAAGTATGTTCTATTTTCAGATCTGGGCATTTTTTATTTCTGCTTTGTCTATTTGCTGTGGAAGGCAAAAGGTCACCTACAGGAAAGCACACCTGCCGGAAAGGACTCCTCTCCCAGGTGACAGAGAACCTGTATATCAAGGCAACTAGTTTAAAATCGTCTGTTCCTGTAAGTTGATCCCACTAGTTGGAAAAGTTTGTTTTATTTATAGATGCTTCTTTATTAGTTTAATTGTTGAGCTTCTGGACACTTTAATTAGGTTGAATGATCTCTACAGTGCCATATAGGGTAATGCAGCTACTTCTTTTGTAAAGGTGGGGAAAAAATGATGCATAGAAGATGCATGGAAAGGTTGGATGGGCTTGCCATGAAGGAAATTTGTAGCTAGGATAGGATTGGAACACAGATTTACTGAGTCCTCATCCTACATCTGAAGACGATGATGAAGAATAATTTTATCGCTACTCAGTTTTGTACAAATCAGACTTGAAACTGTCTTCCTTCCTCTGCTCAAGTTAATTAACACCACCACATCATATTTTACAGAAGGATCTCATCAAGACCACAAGACTGCTTAAAAAGACTACGAAAGTGCTGTTTATGGTAAGATTTATACTACTGGTTTTCCATTTCCTCTCTTTGATTTTCTCTGGTCAATAAAAGCAGGAATATGTGATCAAGAGCAATGACAGCCAATGCAAAAATCGCTTGTGTTTAATTGGGAAAGACATTTATGACAACGACAAACTTAATGATGCCCTCTGCTTAGAGGAAGAGTGTTATTTCTGTCACATAGAAAGGGGTATTCCCCTGGGACGTGAAGGGACATTTGGTCATGGTATGGGGAGAAGGAGGTGGATTTGGACAGCCTGCCTGGAGGCATTTCTCTCTAGGCAGTTGTAGTCATGCTCTGCCAGGGAAGTTGGGGTGAGGGTGGTTGTGGTGTCAGGGAGGAGTGTGCTTGTGGTAGCACTCACTCCTGTGAGCCCTGGCTTCATGGCAGCCTTCCAGCAAAGCTTTCAGGCACCAGCCCTCAAAGGAGGGCCAGAGACACTGTCCTGCAGCTGAGGCACCTTCTGTGGAGGGTGTGCATGCTTTTATGCGGATGAAATTTTAGGCCAAAGTTGACCTCCAAGGTTTTCATCTGGCAACTCGTTACTTGATTTGTTTTCAGACAAACTGCAGTGTTCGAGATCAGCTCCTCTCCTTCTATGTAAAAAATGTCTTCAGTCGTCTTGAGGTGAGAAGCGACAAGTTGTATGTTATTAGTGCCTTCCGGGTCCTGCAAGAAAACATGGATGCATGTGTAAGTATATTCTTGAGAGCTAAGCTAACTTTGTCCATCTGAAAAGTTAGGGAAGAGCTCCATCTCAGTTTTTCAGCAGACAGAAGGGTGATTCAATCACTGTGTGTCCCATGCCACAGTGAACCCAACTTCTCGAGAACTTCCCCCTGGGGCCAGGAAAGTTTGACACTGTTCATTCCCTCTCAGAGTGATCTTGTGGAGTGTGCAAGGTGGTGGAGATCCTATGGAGACAAGCCACCTCCTTACTGATGAGGTCACCTTGTGCTGCCCGCTTGTCACCAAAGCTGCAAAGAGACTGGGTGGTCACAGGGAGAAATGGGTCTCCTCAAGGATCTGTGATGAAACAGTGGTAATGCTTTCCTTCTTCAACAGTGTACCCTCTGTATGTGTGCAATCTTTTCTCACATGTAATCTCTGCTCCTCCATGCTGAATTTTGAAAGAACCACAACTTGTGGTTGTGTCTCACGAGGTAGCAGGAACCACAATTATGAAGCACATGGGAGCAGTTCCCATGTATCAGCTGTGCCCACAGTCAGAGCAGGTTGTCAGGGAATGATGTTCTACACTGGCAAAATGTCTCCAGGTGCCCAGAGAAGAGGCACTTTCATCAACACTGTCTAAGTAACAACAGAACAGCAGCTAGAGTCTGTGCAAATATACTTACTACCATACCAAGTGGAATGCTAAGATGATGGCATCACTTATGGGACATTTCCAATCTAAGTTTTAAGGGCAAACAAATCGCAACAGGGTGTTTTTAAATATCCTATGGATTTTTTTTTTCTCCCCTAAACCTGCTGTCTTCACAAATCACGATGTCCCAAAATGTGGAGCCTGACTTTGGGGAAACTATAGCCATGGATATCCAGGCAAATGTCTATAGCGATTTTAAGAAGTCAGAGCAGGATGGCACGTCAATGAATTAACGAATTAAATTAATTGAAACTTTGTCTAATCTGTACTGTATCATAGCATGAAAGAAAAGGACATTGGTTCTACACGCACAAAAATATTTGCAATGCAAAAATAAGCAGTTTCAGAGATCTCTGCAGGGTTATAGCTCAGAACTCAACCAGGATATTTGCATAATGTAAAAAGATTCAAACTTCAGTGGGAAAAAACTCCACCAGCTTTCAAGTTCTGTATTTAAAACCATGCTAAACAGTTGTAATTTACAGCCATTATTCACAGCATTCTGCTGTGATCATACTGCTGTGGTTGTCTGTATCTGTCTAAATTCCAGATAATACTATAATATAATTCCAGAATGCGATAATATAATTTCAGATGGTGTAATATGCTTTATAGAGATTTCATTCTTGTCTGGAGAAACAATTACATTCTATAAAAGTGCCAGTACACACTGAGAAGTTTAGACTGTCAGCTGTGACTGAATTCAGAATATCAGTTATTCTTAAATACTGCTAGTGTCTGTAGCTTGCTAGATAGCTTAGTAATACATTCTGTGCTCTATGGAGACAAAATGCTGCAGATTTCTCAGCGCTCCTACATTCTTTTTCATGACTAGTGCCAGCGTTTTACCCAACAGAAATCTAAACATAACAACTTACATTTTTGGGTCTTAAAATGTGCTCATAAGAGAGATAAGACTTCCCTTGCTAGTAGAAAAAAACCTGTCCCTTTGAGAAATCATGGCTTGCCATGATTTTCTAGGACACACCTCATTTCTGGAAACTAACACTTTTTGAAATGTTTCTCTTAATTCAAACCCAAAAATACAAGACAATGTGAAAGAATAAGAGAAACTGTGAATAGAGTGGAAATAATGGATCCTTTGCTAATACCAAACTCAAAATTTTTCATCATATTATTCCTCAATAAATCAACATTCATTCATCCATGTACATAAGCTCTTTAGATGTTATTATCTAATTATGCTATCAGATGTTTATTAGAAGGGATTTCCACCATGACAACATATGCAATTAATTTGTTACCTTGCAAGGATAAAATTCTCTATACAACTAAGGGAAACAATGATACCTTTATATACATATTCACCCTATATTCATTCACAAAACCAGGCTGTAATTCAGCCAGCTAGAGGAAGGTCTATTATCTAAAAATCCCAACAATATTTGCCTCCAAACCAGTTCTAGTACAACGCTAAAATATTATAAATGTCACCATGCCAGTTCTTGGTTTTTGTCCAAACAAGGAAGCATTAATATTTTCCAATGACATAGGGGCACAAGGTCAGTTTTTCAGAAACACATAAATTCAAAAATCTCTAAACTAATTTTCTTTAGTACAGTCAGACTTTTTCATTTAGAATATGACTGTGAGGTAAAGGCAACAGGCATTTTTCCTTGGATACTTGATGCATCCACCTGCAGCACCACTGACCTCATTAGTTGCTCAAGTGCCCTGGTCAGCATTGCTGAGAATGGTCTGGAGCTTCTTCTGTGGTTGAACTTATATTCCTACATCAGTAGTGGATTGTGGAAGCGTTTTCTTGTATTTGAATGGAGTGCAGAAGGATGATATATTCCCTGCAGAACCTTTAATATTTCTCTGTCATTGTAGGCAGGGCTTATAGACCTTAAGCTGAGTTTGAGTGTTGTTTGCAATACTCAAACTTGCTGGATAGCTCATTTAGTTACTTAGAGTTTATGCAGGAAGAGAAGAGTTTGTAATGTGTATCACCACAAAAGCCAACATGTGCATACACTCATTTAAGGTCAGCTCTGCTACCAAATGATATTTTATGGAAATCTGCATCATACAAGATGAAGATCATTACTTAACAAAAAACAAAAAAAAAAGCCCCAGGTCTGAAAAAAAGCCCCCGGTGCAGAAGTCAGATCTGAAAGAACTGCTGTGGTTAAAAGAGTTTAAAAATTTACTTTTATTTATTTACACTGTCTTCTAAAGATTTACTTTTTTCTCCACTTTTATCATGTGAGGTGACTTTAGGAAGCATAAAAGGCAACCGGAAAATATTTGTGCTCCTTTTTCAAGTACTGTGTGTGAGATAGAAAAGGACCAATTACCAATCATTTAAGCAGAGTAGTTTCCTTCCATGAGTTGAGGTGAGGACCTTTGCCTTTTTTCCTTTCAAACATGTTGCCCTTTGCAGATAGGAAAAGATCAGATTTTTCAAATTTTTTTCACTGAAAGAGTGTATCTTCCCCTTTGAAAACCCAAGTAGCTGAGGAATCAGCAAGACGTTGCTCAGAAGGCTTTGTCTGGCAGATCTAAAAGAAACAGCTGGAACAGCTTTGGGTGGCCAGTGCTGAGCAGCCAGAGATAGGTGGTGAGGAGAGGACTAAGCCCTGTAATTAGCCAGACACTGGAGAAATGAGCAGGGAGACAGAGACCAACACAAATTAACTTTATAGGCATGTTTGAAGGGCTTGCAGAAATGTGCAAAATTGTTCCCTGTGCTTTGCAATGGTCTTTGACCCTTAGCCTTGCCTTCTTTCAGGCTCAGAGATTCTGAGGGTTCAGAGTTAAAGGACCTAGAATCTTAGAACCAGGATATAATGTGCAAAAGGTGTAAGTGCAACTTATGTAAAGGTTCCTGAGATGAATAGAAAGTGTTTAAAAAGAAAGCTTAGAGGTAATCATGGTACCAATTTTTTGTGTTGTGAACACACTTGGCAGGAGGCACACAGGTAAAAGAACACATTTGAAGTATTGGGAGATGCTGAAACGATGCTGAGATCATGCATTTTACTGGTAGCCCTAGAGTGCCACACTGTGGGCTGCACTCTTCCTCATCACTATGTCTTTACATCAGCATCTTTGGGTTTTTTTCATCCTTCAGCTTCCGTGTGCTCCATCCACAAGGTTAACTTCTCCTGTCAAAAAGTTAAAGAGAGAGTTTCTTAAGGTAAGAACAGGAGGTGCTGGCTCCCCACTGCATTGTTCAAGGGCTGTAGCTACTTTGTTTTCTAATGCCTTTATATTCTCAACAGCTCGGAGATCAGGGAATCTACAAGGCCATCCATGAGCTGGACATTCTCCTTCCCTGGATTCAGGCCTACATACAAACTGTCCTATGAAGAATGAGGAGGTGACAGACAACGTGCTGCTTCTGTGCTAAGAACAGATCATTACCTAGAAGGCCTGAAAATGAGCTGAGAGCCAGATGTACAATGAACCTGGCAGTAACTCCATCCCATGGAAGGACACCTCTGTAACACAGCGGTGTAAAGAGGAGTTTTCACAAGGTTGCATGGTTAGCCTGGCACAGCAGCTTTGCCTCTTCTGCCTCTGGAGCAGTCACAGTACCCTGCTGTGCTTCCCATCCTGCCTGCCTGCCAGCTGCCTCGCAGGCAGCCCCAAACACTGGCAGAATGAGGAATCTGCTACCCTGTGAGTCACACACAGTGCCCCATGTGCCGTGGGTGTGATCCAGCCGTGGCCTGTGCCATACTGGGTGAATACAGTTCAAAGCAATGAGGATCACTTTGGAAAATCCTGACCCTAAGTTATATTTCTTTTGGGGTGTGTGGTTGTAGATATATAAGAGTTATAACTGTATACATAGTCATTCTACATGTAAATAAGAAATGTAATCATATGCTGCTTATCTTTATTATTAATTTAAGGTAATAATTGATCCCTAATGAAAATACACAATTAAAGTAAAAGCTTTGTTCTCGTACTCACGCATGACCTTCAGATGCCATATGATCTACATGAGATCAGACATTCAGAAAGCACAATAAATGGATTGCTCTGACTAGGATTGTAAAATGATTTGTGAGAGGTTTATGGAAGTTGATGGTAGTGGTTTCCAAAATGTCTTTCATATAGCATAGAATAAAGATAGTGTTCCAGTTTTCTCATATTTTTAAAGATTTACCAGGAGAAACTCTCTAGGCAAGGAACGTATTCCCAATCTGTATGTTTGGCAGTTCCATGGGGCTGAGATTCTGCAAATTTTGAAATCTCACAGTTCTGCTATGTCAGGAGCATTTGAAAACATTAGTGTGATGACACTGATGAGCCTGAGCCAGTTCATCTTCTGCCTTGTGTCCTTCTGCAGCCCACCGATGTTACCTCTCACATAACTTGATGGTGATTGAAAGCTTCCCTATGCAGAACTCTTTTTTTTTTTTTTGGTGCTGTATCATTTTCACATAATTTTTGATCTCCAGCTCCCTCAGGCATTTAAATAGAAAGACAGAGCTTGGGAATAGCCTACCCAGGTGCCCATGGCATAAGTAAAAGAGAAGAGCAAGAATACTTTTTAAGATCAATTCAGTTGCAAGCTGTCCTATAAAAGCAAGTCGGGAAATAATTCGCAACCCCCCTCCCCCCATAAGTAAAAGAAAAAAAATATAAAGACCTAACCAGTAAGGAATATATCATCTCCTAAAATTATTCCTAACAACTTGGCACTATACATTTAAACCTGCTCCTTGTGAAAGATTAAAGAGATGCCTGACAAAAATGTTCCTAAACATATACATCCTTACTCTGGGAGACAGCAAATGCTAGTGCACCTAGTGCACCATCCTGCATGATGATTTAAAATTTGACAGGGATCTGCCAGTGCAAAACATACATGGAATAATATATAAAAAACACAGGCAAGGAGAGAAGAACTGCCTTATACCCCTCATTCCATAGAATTACCAGCTCCTGCTTGAATGCACTGCGTGTTTAGCAATAAGACACAGATTTAATCCTCTATTGTATTAGTAGTTATATGGTTTCATTACTTGTATTTATTACTAGAGGGATTTGCAGTATGTGACATGTGAGGTTTTGTTGCAGTACCTTACCAGTCATCTGTATTTTATCTGAACAAACTGTGTTATAAAACAAACAGAATCTGAGCATAGCACTCTTGGCTCTGAGGTATCACCTCCAAATTATTTAGATCCTACTGAATTCCTTGGTTTTTTGTGATTTGATATGCTCATAGGAGCATAATAAGACACCTAGGAGGCTAACAAGACCAAAACATATTCCTAACTCTAACTTTTAAATTTCATGAAGCTGGTTGTTGCCAAAATAGCACATTCAGAGAGAAGAAACAGAAAAAGCTGGCCCAGTGCTTAAATTAACAGGAAGCTGCAGAAGCAGACCCAGGCAGACACCTGATACCATTGCACGAAAGTGCAGGACCCATCCTGGGCACATGCTGTGGGAGCAGGAGCCTGAAGGTTTTGTAGGATGTGATGCCCATCCCAGGGTGAGCTGGGCACCTGGAGAACTCAAGGAAAGGGAGGTGTGGCTGGAGGAGTGTATGTTCACCGGCTCACTCCTAAGAGCATAACTCCATAATTTCAAATGTTTGCCTTGCAGACAAGCAACTACATCATCCCACCATTCTGCAGTGTCAATATTCAACATTAGCTTGCAGTGAAATTAGAAAATGTCTAACTAATGCAAGAGGGTTGCTATGCAAAATACATTTTTTTCAATTGAAGACAAAATGGTTAATTAGAGGGACAGTGGCAAATTTAATGTCATGGTCTTTTTTGAGCATGTAATTTAATTTTTAATTAACACAAGGTTCCTTTTAATAGATTTTTTTTATCTATGACACATGAAGACACAAGGAAAGAGATGACCTTTGAAAAGGGCAAGTAACACCTTCCCTGCCATGCTGCATTCCTGGTTTCAGCCTTACGGTGGGTATGGGCAGCCAGCAGACCTCCTGCAGCAGGGTTTGAGGTCAGGCTGCAGCAAGGCTCAGCCTCTGTTCATCTGACAGGGAAATAAAATTATGTTATGGCATAGAAGCTTAGGATTTGTGTATTTCAGCCCTCATTTTCCTTATGGCTTGGGACACTTTGTGGATTCTTAGTTGCCTGTCTATAAAATGAGAGTGCCTCTGGGCATGGTGCATCACTTCATACAGTAATGATAATCACATTTCCAAACCAATTAAACTCTCCTGAATGAAAGGCAAAATGCAGCATCTGCAAAATAAAGGAAGGTCTTTACTTAACACAAAAATGTTGTGGTAAGTGATGCATTGCCATATGCATACTGTCTAACAACAAATATCGCTTTGAATCTTCACAACAACATAGCAAAATAACTGTTATTAAATATATTCAACGGTCAATTCAAAGTAATAAGTATGGACAAAGGCTTGCTACCTTTTAAAACTGGACAACTGAAAGAGTGCATTTTAATTTTACATATGAGACTCTAGGTGTCACTCTTAGAAAACAAGACTCATGTTTGTCCCAGTTTACTGCTGACTTCAGCTGATGGAGAAAGTGTTAGAGCATATTTCATAAGCAGTTTCCTTGGATGGAAACTGAGATATATATGCAGTTGGGTTAGAAAGATTGAATTATTTATATTCAATTGCCAGAAATGAAAAAATTGAAATGAAAAATGAAGGGAAAAGACAATGGGCATATAGCCAAATACTAATCAAATTCAGTCTTTAGTTTTACTACAGAATTTTTATGTGACTATAGACAAGTTCCTATATTAAAGTACTGTTCTCCTTTGAGAAATGGAAAAACTGTCTATCAATTATTTGTTCAAGTTAATTTATCTTTTCTTAGCATACAGAAATCCTCAGAAGGAAATTATTTCCCACGTAGTGTTAATTGTTGTCACTGCTGCTTAGTGTATCTTATTACAGTGTTTTGGTCTTTTTGAAGCAGTGACTCTTGTTAAATGGAAAAAAAAGGTATTTTTTGTCTGTTACTGCAAAAGCAAGAGTGAAAAATATGAAGTTGTGTATTAAAATTGTCACTAGATCACAACTTCATGAAAAACACTGATCTAGTGGAAAGTAGCAGCTGCACAAGCAGTTTTGGTGTTATGTAAATAGTACAGCAACAGTCAGCGAAGACAATTTCCATCATAGACAAGACTATGTACAATTTTCTGGTTTCCCTGAAGTGTTTTTTTTCTCTGAAGTGTGAAATCTTCAGAGCAGAGATTATCACTCAATAAATTATTTCTGCTGTCTGCATAACCATCTACTGCAATTTCCTGACCTCAGCTGGAGCCCTGAAGTGGTGTTACAATGCAGTCACAGAATCATGGAATCATAATACCATAGAGTTGTTCAGGTTGGAAAAGACCTTTCAGATCATCAAGTCCAGCCATTGACACAGCACTGCCAAGTCCCCCAGAAAACCATGTCCCCAGGTGCCAAATCTACAGGTCTCTTACCTACCTCCAGGGATTGTGACTCAACCACATCCCTGGGCAGCCTGTTCCAGTGGTTGACAACCCCTTCAGTGAAGAAATTTTCCCTAGTCTCCAATCTAAACAAGTCCTGGCAAGTGCTGGGATAATTGCCATCAGAGAGCATAAGAAGGATTAGAAGATTAGGTTAGAAGAGTGTTTCCTGAAACATGGAAACAAGAACGGGATTTGGACAAGGATGTAACGTGTTGAATTTGGCTGTTTGGTCATTGTTTCTTTGTGCCCACAACATACATCAGTTTCTAGAGACAGCAACCTCTTCACTGCATAGATGCCTGGCCAAAGGTGAAATGCATGGACTTTTCATCTTGTGATTAATGAGGTCCTTCCCAAATAAGTCCCCTGTAGCCACTGAGCCTGCATATTGTTCGAGTCATCTTCCCCTCAGCAATTGTGGGGTTGCCTAGAGAAGGGGTGCTGGCTATCATGGGAATGGGAGATTGCAGGACTGTCACAGGAATGGGAGGGATACAGCAGCCCCTGTACAGCTGTTGCAGTGGTCACCTTACAGCTTCTCCTATCTCTAGCCAACCTTCATATTGCAAATAATGACTGCCCTGGGGGTATCCCCTCCTAAAAACTGCCAGGAACCACTAAGTTCTCCGAGAACACATGTGGAGAATGGTCTCACCTCATATCAGTTTTCATTGAAAAATCAGTATTTAGAGTGAAATTCCTATTCTGTTGGTTTCAGTGGAAGAGTGATTAGGAAATGTAAAGGCAGTTGGTAGGTCTATTGCTCTAAAGGAGCATTGCCAGAGGGAAAAGGGAAGCAATGGAATACCATCTATTGAAGGTGGAGATTATTGTGGAATGAAGATGCTGGTGACATATGCCAGGAGTAGGTTTGAATTGCAAAATATTATGAGTGTTTCTTTCAGTCCTTTGGATGGAGCTGGTTGATGCCCTTCCTACAGTTTTTTGGCTTCTGATGGGTTTTCTGCCCCAGCAAACAGGCAAAGCAGCAGAATAACATGTTATGCTAGGACATTTAATATCAGCTATCTGATTACCATTCCCTGATTTTTGAATAGTCAGAGATAGATCCTGAGAAAATATAAATTTAATTCTGTTCAGTGAAAGAGGGTGTATAGAGGTAGAGGCAGCCCGAAGAAGAAGAATATAGAAGAGGAGTGATGATCGGTGGGTAGAGGAGCCTGGGGTGTTGTCTTATCAATATGCTTCAGCATGTTGCTGTATTTTGCACATTTAAAAAAAAAAAATCTCCTTAAAGGAAGCCAGAAGTAAAGCTTCTAGCAGCTGGAAGTAAAGCTTCTAACAGCTGGAGTTGCAGAGAAAAGAATGAAACTCAAACAGAAATGATGAATGAGGTTATTTATAGATATTAAGGTGCATGTAGATACTGTAGGTACTATAGATACTAAGATATCGAGGTGTGAACAGGTTTGGCTCTGCTTTTCAAACAGCCCTTTAGTCAATTATGATTCTTCATATTTAATAAAATCTAATTTCTCCTCTACTTAAGACCTCAAAAAGGCCTTACACTCTTGACATAATAGTAGAGTTTGGGGTAATGATGTGCATGCCTTGTTAATATTAACCAATGGATGCTTTTCCTTCCACTTTCTCCCAGTGCTGCTTATTTAAACTGTTTTGGCCATGCTTTCAAATGAGCTGATGAGAAGGAAATAACTTCCTTGAAGTACCCATGGTGTGGAGGGGGATTTTTTTTGCTTGTTTCCTCTAAAGATTCAATGAGTAGTAGTTAACAGCAGAATACACTGTGGCGGTTTTATTGCCGTAGGTGAAGCTTGTAGCCCATGTCCACCATTTAATAAAGCATCATCAATTATTGTCTGATTTTTCCCTCCCTGCATGAAAGAAGAAGTGATTTGTGCCAACCCAGCTCATTGTCCCTAACCACATGCAAAGAACCCACTGACGTCTCCTAGACAAATTTTTTCATGCCAGTCTAAATGTTTTCTCTGTTCCTGTCTGGTGACTAAGGAATACGCAGCAGCAATTTCCAAGTGATGAGGAAAGCTTGCAGAGATAAACCACAGGTGCCTTAAATTAGTCACTTGATAAAGCGAGTCTCTTACAAGCGAGCCTCTTAGATGTGAGGAAGAATTTTTTTTGTGAATGAGAAACCACAGGCTGGCAGTGGAAAAGACAACCTGTTTTTCTACCCGCAGTAGGGGAAAGAGTGCTTCACGTACAGCGATACCCGCAAGGGTCGTAGATGTGAATCCCAAGACAGAGCACAACTGCAGAGGGGAAGGAGAAGTTCAACATTTGGGGAAAATTGCAGGGTTGCAGAAGGATAGAAAAAGGGGTTGCAGCATCTGGTGAAAAGCTGCAGCTTGACTCAGTGGCCTCTTTGAGGCCAGCAAACTGAGCTTTCATGCCCTGTACCCCTAAAAAAACCTGCTGATACCAAAGGGTGACTGAGTCAAATATTTCACTGATATCAACTGCACTCAGCTGATAGATAAATCCAACACAATCTGGTTTCAGAACATTTAAAGTGTGTGCTTATTCTTCTGTATAGAGAAAAAACAAGTGAATCTTTGGGGAGGTTTTATAGAAGGAAGGGAAGAGGCCATACTAATGTAGTGGAAATATATTAAAGAGTATTATCCTGGCCTAAACCTAGAATGAGTGTTTCACTGAGCGTAAAAAGATTTAAGAATTGTTACAAACTGCATGTTACAAACTGTATGGCAAAAAGGGTGAATATATGTGCTCAACTTGTCCATGAGTGAGCGCTACTGAGACAAAGCAGAAGGATGTAATTTTTGTATGTGGTTTCACTATTGATTTTCTGAGTCTGCTCCAGCTTTTAAGTTCTTTGAAACATTGGAATATTGCAAAGGATTTAAAGAAGAGTTGTAGGAAAATTTGCCCTATGGTACAAGACATTAAAGATATCAGTTCAACCCCACCCATGTGAGGGAAGATAAAAGCATCAGTCAATTGCAATTCATCTACAGAAATGACTTTATAAGAAACTCCATGTTTCCTCAGCCAAATGGCAGAAAGCACAGCAAAGTTGTACTCTTCAATACTAAACCCAGAAAACTAAGATATGCTGGAACTAGCAGTAAGACAGACACTGACCAGGTCAACTGGTATAAATGATCACTTTAAAGACTGTAAATGGAATCTCTAAGTTTTTTTATAAGTTACATCTTCCAGATACCAAGCACAGAAATGGAAAGAGCTCCTCTGAAATGCTTAACCTATGAACTCACCTCTGGTTTTGTTGTTTTGGTGGTTTTGTTTTTGTTTTTGGTTTTTTTTGTTTTTTTTTTTAATGAAGGCTGTTGCAGAGTTTCATGTTCTGATTGCCAGAAATCTTTCATTTTCTGGTCTGAATTTACTCACTAGCAGTTTATAGACATTTTGTCTAGTGTCAGTTTATTCTGTTAGCCTACATGTGTTACTGAATTTGCTGTTTTCCCACTCTAATGTAGTTCAGATAACAATTGGGTCTTCTCTCAGCTTATATTTTTCTAAATATGAACAATCCCAACTCTTCTAATCTTCCATTATAAAACAGGAGCTCTCTGTTTTTGTAGTTTGAATAATCTATATAGCACAGGGTTAACCCACAAATGTACATTGGCACTGCTGCCCTCCTCAGTCCTCTGGAAACACCTCACCCAGTTAACCTTCACAGCATCAATTTCCATTGCAGCATTGGCACAAGATACTGCTCCTGTGATGAGCACTGGCACCATGGAGTCATTCTCGTCCTCCAAAGGGTGTCCTCCAGCTTCTTCTGGCTATAAGCCTCACACCCAGAGTGACATTTACACAATCACATTTCTGCCTGTTTTATTCATTCTATCTTCATGTAAACCAAATTCTTCTCACTGAGGTCTGCCTTTGATTGAATCAAGGCTGCATTTTATTCTTTACCCTCCTTGTCTTTGATGGTTCATTATTTCATAATTTGTTCTAAAGACTTGCACACCACTCTTGTCAGATAACATATCTCTTTCTGCCTTGCTCATGCTACCACTCATCTGACAGATGGATTAAAAATTTCTCACTATTGCAACAGCAATTTTGTGTGCCCATTTGTTCCATTTGTTTACTTGATGGAAGAAACTTTAACTCTACCTTCCTGCTTGTGCTTTTGCCTTAGAGGAGACTGTTTCCATTCCTATTGTGGTCAGTCACCTTGACTTTACCTCTCTGTTTTGTGTCAACATCTCTCAAAATAATCTTGTTCACCTAGTACATTCAATGCTTCTTAATGTACCCATCATTGAGATGAATTGTCTGTTTAATTCTGGGCCTAGAATATATACAAACATCCAGGCCAGTCTGAACCTGCACCAACCTCTCTTCTTCCCTTATGCTCCTATTTTTTACATTCCCCTGACATGATTTTCTACTTCTGTTTTTACATTTGATTTGGTGAATTTGGGAAGTTGTTTCACACCCTTTTTCACATCTGAGATGCAGTTATCACTCGGGATCCTGCTGTCTTCCTATTGTTCTTGGGGAAGTGGCTAGCTGGGCTGCTCTCGTCAGAATAAAATCACAGCAATGCCCAGGTTGAAAAAGAGCTCTGGAAGTACCTGGTCCAAACTTCTTCCGTGAGCGTGGCCTTGGGGTTAGGTTATTTAAGATTGTGTCAAGCCCAGTGTTGAACACTTGAAGGTAGGTTCCACCACTTCTTCAGGCAGCTCGCTCTGACATTTAATGCTTCTCATGCTGAAACAATTTGAGCCTGTTGCACCGTGTCCATTCACTCTGCCCTGTGTGAAAAGAGTACCTCCACCTTCTTTATAACTACCTTTTGGGTAGTGGAAAGCTGCAATTAGATACCCCTGAACCTTCTTGTCTTGTGGCTGAACAAATCAAATTCCTTCAGTCTTTCTTTGCAAGTAGAGATCTTCAACCCTAAATGACACTGGAGGCTGTTGGCAGAACATTCTGCCATTTTTCAGTGTCTCTCTTGTGATGTTACTCTCTGTGGGGGGACAGCAGGGGATGGCAGCCCCCCAAAACGAGGTCCCTGGGGGGCATATCTCCACCATGTCCGGGCCGGGCAGCCCCCGGCGTGCGCTTAGTGTGGCGTGGGTCTCTGAGTCACAGAATTTCAGCAGGAAACGCAGTGAGACGAAGGAACAAACTGAACCCATCTCCTTTCTGCCAGGAAGGTTTATTTGGGGTTCTTAGGTAGGGTGCAGGGACGGGAAAGGGGGAGGAGAGCGGGGGATGGGAGTAAGGTCTGGCAGCTCAAAGATGGAGACCACGAGCTGATGCAGGCATCGGCTTATAAGGGAAAGGAAGGGGACGGGGCTGGCTTCCCCGGAGCCTATCCCTGGAGGTCTGAAGGGAAGACAGGCAAGGGGAACACACCAATAGATTTCGGATACAGCAGGATGCATATTTCAAAAAGAACCAATAACATACAGAGCAGCGGAACAAAGGAAAGCCACATGGAGATCTGAAAATCGCATTGCTACACTCTTGAGCTGGGGGACCTAAGCTGGGTGCACTATATTGGGTGTGGACTGAGAAGTGCCAAGCAGAATGGGAGAGAGAATGTCCAGTGACTCACTGGCTGCAATTCTGCCGATGCAGCCCAGGATCCTATTTGTCTTTGCAGCTGCATAGATGAAATCCACTCCCATTCAGCCGTCCACCAGCAATTCCAGTCCTCAACAGCAGACTTGCAGTCCTGTCATATTTTTTTTCTTTACTTTTCAGGCAAATTTTAAATAATTTTGCACTTACAACTTGCAGAAACCCCAGTCTTGTTTCATGTTTATCTTTACCTTCTGGCCCATTGATTAGTTCCTTCAGCTAATGGTTCTTTCAGAAACATTAGTTTGAAACAAAATGTTTCTTTTTGAAATGAAAATATAATTGTTTAACTGAAAAGTTACAACTCACAGGACAACATCCAGTCTTATTCAGAGAATGAGCATTGACCGTAATGATTCCTTTTGTGGTAGTACTTGACTTCTGTTGAAAAGACCTACAAACATCTTCCTAAATCTGTGAATATCAGCGAAGCATAACCTTCTGGTTTGGGATGTCTAGAAAAACAAAGTGAATCCATTCTTTCCTCAACTGAGTAACACTTCGTTATTGCTGACTCCTAGACACACAGTTCTCACAGGGACTTCCTTGGAAGCAGAGGGGGAACTGATGCATCCCACCACAGGCTCTTTTAAATGTAATTCAAGCTGTAATGCCATAAATTAGAGGGATTTTTAATGTGTTTCCATGTGTACCTATGTATGAGAAGATCCATGACTTCTTTCAAATACTTAATTACTTCTTCAACAAATATTTATTACTGCACACTTACCTGTCTACTTATGTTTGATTATTATGGTTCAGGTTCTAGTACAAATAACATTTTAATTTCATGCTTCCCATTGCTTAGACCATTCACCTTGGGTGCTTAAATATTTCAGGTAAGATCTGAAATTGTTGGAAGATAATTTATGTCTTCATTAGCAAAAGGAGCAATACTACAGGAGCAGATTATTAAGTTAAAAAAATTGGTCTTGAGGACCCAACTTCCACACTGTGCTTGTTTTGAGTTTGTTTTGAACAATCTCTAGACTGGTCCTGTGACCTGAGCTCCTATGAACAATTGGAGAGCATCAGAGAGTTTCTGAAAAACATTTTTCAGTTTTATTTTATCTGAAAGGAATTCATTTTTGCTGGTTCCCAGAGTGCTCCCAAATGCAAGACAAAGTAAAGTGAGTGGTGCTCAGGAGATTGCCCATGTGTAGGACAATTGTCACACAAACACAGAGGATCTTGTTGATATGCCATTTTGCCTTATATGGGCAGAAAAAAAATTGTGAGTCAGTCTCAAATGTCTTTGGGCATTTTCTTTTGGCAAGTATTGAATCAGAATTGATGGTTTTCCAGAGGAAAATTCTCTTATGGAAATGGCAGAGCAGTTCAAGTGTGCTAATGGAAACCAGAGTTGGTGTGCCTGAATTCTGAGCTCTTTGCAATTGATACTCAACTTGTCTGTGTACTTTTGCAAAGCTGTGAAAGGACAGTTGTACTTTGCCTATGCACACAGAGACAGAGGTAGAACACTACTGATAAATTCTGGAGTATCACAGCTCCTCTTCTACTGATATCCACACTAGTTAGATTAAAATAAACCCACCTTAGCTGTTGTGGTTCATGCTACAGTTTCTCCTTCAATTTTGCTGCACAGATATTCACAGAATAGGCTGGTGTGGCAAACCAGAGGTATTGAAAAAGGATAAAGTAAGAATCCAGAGCCCTGTACACATTATTACAAAACAGAATGATCAATTAAAGTGTCAGGGGAAAGTTCTTTTCACTATTCTTTTTCATAAATTTTGGAAGATTTTCCTAATTGTCGTATAGACTTTCCTAGATGTTAACAATCCTTGAATAATTGATGAGATAAATATTCTTTCATAACAACCAAATAGTGATGCTAGGAAAGGTATTCCCCTCCTTATGGTAACTAACTCATACAGACGTTAAAATACCAATGTGTGGTCCATCATTAGTAGGGTAATCTTGCTGTTGCTTAGCTGTCAAATTTAATGAAGGTGGCAGGAGTTAAATTAGCTGTGAGACCTTTAAGTCTCCCAAAATCAGAAGACACTGCTGACTCTGCTCAAAAGTTACTGACAAGGAAGGAACTGACAGCTAAAAAACTGCATAAGTTTCATTTCCTTAGGAAAAAAGATTAACAACCCAGCCTGCCACAGTACCTACATTTTGATTACTTTAAAGTATGCTATTTGAGACTGTAGTTTGTAAATTTTTGAAAAGTGCATTTTTGCAGTTTGGGGGGAAAGAAAGAGCATATTTGTTTATTTTATTGTCTTTTAAAAAACTTGTATTATTTTAGTTTGGGGTCAGAAGCTCAATTGTCTCTTCAAAAAAGCAAAGAAATTTATTTCTGTCATTTCTTGGGTTTGTTTTCTTTAAAAAGTATTTATTACTAACTAATTAAATATTTTAATTGTCTTAGGAGCACTAGAATATATTAATTCAGAGCACTTCATAGTTGTAGGTTCAGGCCTTTGAAAAAGGAAGATGAGCAACTTTAAAATGAAGTGCATCTACACTCGACCCACAGTAGCTCTTCTACAGGCAGCCTTATTTCCTGTGGAGATGAAGAGGAAATGTGTTTAGGGTGTGAAGTACCTTCTTCATTTTTTAACTACTAAAAAGCAAAGGTCTTGCATATTTCTCCTTTCACTTTAAAATCGGAATCTAACTGAAAAACCTTTGCAAGCAAACTCCTCTCAAGAAGCCCGGTTCTAAGTAAAATGTTATCTGTGGATGAATTGCTTGTAAGCCTGACTTTCTGGCATTCCCCTACATGTCCTGGAGGCTGGACAGAAACAGGTAGGACCAAATCTGTGTACCAATTTGCTTTTTTCTGTGAGAAAACATGACTGGCTTTCTTAGTCACACAATTATGAATGGTGCTAAAAAGATTGGCAGGAAAGGGGGATCCCCACCAAACCGTCTCCTGGATAGTTTTAGAAGAAAAGATTGCATCATGTAATAGATTTCTTCTAGGAAACATCCTGTGGAGGTTTCCAAATGATTATGACAGAAAATGTCCACTCTGTAGGCTGGTTTGAAAGATTTAATGGATATTTTTTTACTGATGCTTGAAACAGATCGTTGACTTAGCCTCCAACATGTGCCCACATGTACACACTTGTGTTTCCATGTACTTATGTGATAATTAACTATTATAAACTGTATAGGGGATAACATGTAAATGATCAGATTTTTCCTCCAAATGCTCACCTTTCAAGGTAGAATATTCAATAATAAATTATAGCAGGGTTGCTTCCACTACTTCTTTCTTCCAAACTTAAATGTATTAATTTCTAACAACAAATACATATGTAACATAAAGTACTTAAACTGTGAAAACAAATGCAACTACACAACGAAAACCCAAATAGCACTTGAATTCCTTATTAAAAGTTAGATCAAAAAGCTCCACTGCAAGTAAAAGCGAACAGCACCAAAAAATCAGCATAATGAGAAGGAAAACAACACCCAGCTCATGGAGAGTATTCTATAAATATAATGAGAGGAAGAAGAGCAGGACTGGCTCACTAACACGTTGATAGTCTGAAAAGTGCCATTTTGACATAGTATTAAGAATGTGTGAGAAGTATTAGATTGTTATCCATCTGCAATGAATATTCAGTTGACTCTGTGCTGCTTTGTGAGGTGGCAAGCTGGCCTCTGATGAGGTTAATGGAGATCCCTGAATGGTTTGATCTAACACATGCAGAAACTGACAGCTGATCCAAGACTAGCATCCTTCAGTCTTCTCCCTTTAAAAATGATGTGGTCCTTTCAAAAAAGAGACTTGGGGTATTATCACAGATACTTGGATGAGAAGTTCCAGTGGTTTTTTTGCTCCTTTTGAAGGTGGATCTGATCCTATGAAAATGAAACTGAATAACAGACTGAGAAAACACCAGAGGTCTCTGCATGGAGAATTAAAATATAGAGAAAAACATGCACTCATTTACTGGGAATTGGGGAAAGAAACTGAGCAAAACATCTATTTTTTCTATCTAGTACCATACAGCAACAGTAGACATACACATATATATTTACAGGAAATATCAGAAAGTCAGAATCACAGAACACAGTCAGGGCAAATTACAGCGGAATTGTTTTCTCCATGAATTAGCTTTCTCAAAGTGAATTAAAATATTACCTTGAAACTAATGGAAGCATTTGTGGAAAAGATTATGGTAATACTAGCATGATGGTCTTATGAAGAGCAGGGCTATTAGAGAACCTTGGAATCATAGATCATCCTGACCTGGAAGGAACAGAAGAATTAAAAAACCTTGGAAGATCACTTTGGGGACAACTATTTTAATAATATATATCCTTATTTTTTAGAATACCTCGCATCCACAGAGTGCCTTAGCTGAGGTCAATATGTTCCATTGATAACATTAAATATATAGCATTGCCTGCTTAACATTAAAAACCAACAAATATGAATGTTGTAGGTGATAGTGCCTAAAAAGCCTAAGCAGAAGTATTTCAAAAATATTAGGAAAAATCTTGTAACAGTCATGTTTAAATAATTTTTTTTTCTATTTGCTTTATTTTGCTTTTAGAACTTCTTGTTTTCTGTCTTTTCCCTGCAACTGTACTGATTAAAAAGTGATTAGAAGAGACATCCCAACCCCAAAACTCTAAAACAGATCCCAATATTCATGAAATCATATAAAACAAGAAGCTGGTCTTTAAAGTAGAAAAAAATACTGTAAGATCCATGAAATAATGCTCATAACTGGCAGTACCTCCAAAGGGTATTATGGCCCTGAAAACAGAAAACTTTCAAGAGTGTTTTATTCCTATTGGAAGAATGAGGAAGAGCTGGTGAAAATGGAAGATTTTATGTGGAAAAACCTGTAGACACTCTGTGTTTGTAGCACGGGAGGTATAACACAGCCATAGTTTTGGATTGCTGCTGTGCCAACAGTTGTGCTGCATTTCCATTGATATGGACTTAAACTAAAATTGCATAAGATTTAGAATTTTATTCTATTTTATGGGCAATAGGTTATCATCAGGATTTGGATATGTGGAAAGATTCCAGACAATAGAAGTATAGAGTAAAAATGCACACCATATTTGTCCATCACTGTCTTCTACATTGTCATATTTTTTTTCCATACTTTATTACAAGAAAAAGAGTATTTTGGAATTTCACCTGCCTTTCTCATGGCTAGCTCTCACTAGTAGCTTATATTTTCTAAATCCCACATACATGCAGACTATGTTTTTTTTGAGAGCTGGAAAAACAGTTTGTACCAACGTGAAATACAGCACAAGAAACAAGAAGGAAACTTTGGTCTCCATTACTTATTGCAGTCCATGTACAATTAGCAATGAGGAAATGTGTTATAGGTCTCTCTTTCCAGACTCAGAATTCCTCATATATATCAAGTCAATAGTGTTTCAAGGAGAAGAAAAGAAAGACAGCGGTATGCTGATTTTAGAAACGGACGTGAGCAGCTACTAATGAGGATAGATGTTCTGAGAAAAATATTTTTTATCATCTTCAGAAAATTATTTTAACACTAGTCCTGAATATTTATATTATGCTATTGCTGAAGTTTTTAGAAAATGCAAAGATAGTGATACATTTAGGAATTACCATAAATTACCATAAACACCAAAGTGTTTGAGAAAGGCCGGAGGCTATCCTCTTCTTGGGTAAAGCAAAAGCTTGAACATTTACGGGATAGATGAGTACTCAGACCATGAGGGGTAGTTATTTCTGTTGCTAGTTCAGAAAGGAATCATTAGTATTTGGTGGGGAACTCCTGCATGAGTTTACCAAATTAAAAAACTGAAGGAAAGTATGAAACGGATGTCTTGTGTAAGTCAAAGTATCAAGGTTTTAATAATTTTGAACTTACACTCTAATCAATTCAAGTTGTATCCATCAGCTCATTATCTATTTGGAAGTTTGTCTCTCTAGATGTCTAATACCACTGAGTGCTAATTTCCTCTTCCTTCTTTTTCTTTGGGAGACTCAACAGCTTATGTGTATAAGAAAATTTGTGAGTGGAAAGAGGGATCAATAATACGCCTTTTCCCCTTGCCAATTGCATGCAGACAGGGGTATGTAATGGAGGCCAAAGGACCATCCTAGTGTCATATTTCAGATGGTATAAACTGGTTTTCCAGTTCTCTCAAACAATATCTCCAAAGTGTCCTTGGAATGGGATGAAATTTTATTTAGAAAAATGCTAAAACAATTACTTTTGAACATTTCAGAAAATCTCTCTACCCTGAAATTTTATTTTATAAAACAAAGTAGATGTTTTGTGTCAGTATTATCCCTAATGAGGGATAATATCTATAACTCTATCCAGAGTCACTGGAAACATCCTCTAAATCACAGAGATCCAGTGGTCAAAGAGAGTAGACAATTACATCCTCTATAATGTGTAGTACTGATGAAGCATATCCTTATCTGTAGGAGAGTGGTGGGTTGGCTTTTTAATTTTATTTTTGGTTTTGATTTTTGTTTGGTTTGGTTGTTGTTTTATTTGCCAGTTTGGGGAGTGTGTTGGTTTGAAAACAAACCAGTGGGAGATCACAAGTCAAGATTGAAATTAAAAATAAGTGAAATAATACAAGGAAAAGCACTGACAAAGTCAGATACAACCTAACACCCTGTTAGGGTGGTAGTAGCAGTCTAACTGAAGTAGTCCAGTTGAAGCGGTGATTTTGTGAAGGTCTAGTCTCTAGCTGAAGATCTAGTGGTAGCTCTGGTCTTCTGGGAACCCAGTAGACAGGGCTAGCTCAGGCAGTTCTAAGGCTAGGTTATATTCAGGTGGGAACACCTGGCTCTTCTCTCCTCGGCAGAGCATCTCACAATGGGATGAGATAAGTCTATGAGTCACACGGTGGGTCTCTGATGGCCCATTGCCTGTCATGCGGGGTGGGTCATTAGCAAGTGATAATAGCTAACGGATGGCCCATTGCCTGTCATCCGGAGTGGGTGATAGCAGCTAATGGCCCACAGCTGGTGGTAATAGAATACTTAACTACATCAATATTGCAACCTAGGACAGGGAGTTTTTTTTTTTTTTTTGGTTGTTTTACTTTTTTTCTGGCAGGGGAAACAACAACGTTATATGTTTGTAAGGGTCAGTTGTAAATTTACAGAATCATAGAAAGGCTTGGGTTGGAAGAGACTTATAAGATCATATAGCTCCAACTACATGGGCAGGAACACCTTCCACTAGACCTGGTTGCTCAGAGCCCCATCCAGCCTGGTCTTGGACACTGCCAGAGATGGGGAATCCATTGCTTCTCTGGACAATGTTCCAGTTTCTCACCATTTTCACAGCAAAGAGTTTCCTTCTAAAGCCTAATAAAAACCTTCCCTCTGACAGTTTGCAGCCATTCCTCCGTGCTATCATTACATGCCCTTTTAAAAATTCCCTCTCCGGCTTTATTGTAAGTCCCCTTAAGTCCCCTTTACTAGTGATGCCTGATTATCAAGTTATCTGCTTTGCAGATAGTACTACCATGAATAACAATGTTTGGCAATTGCATATCACTGGCACAATGTGTAGGCAGAGTTTAATCACTTGACACCCTCAAGTGAGCCAACCCCTCCTCCACCGCCCCCGGCACCGCGAAGGACGAAACAAAGGAATTGTTTCTGCTGCTTTGTAAGAAAGGGAGACCAAGAGGTGAAGTGTGATATAATGTCAGAATGACAACTCAGAGAGGGTTTTCCGACCCTGGGCTGCTTTCCTTGGGCAGTGGTGACAGAGAAAGCCACTGCGTTTTAGAGAAATGAAAGGCAGAGATCTGCTGAACTGGCATGGGCAGTTGCTCACTAAACCACTCAGCGCTCTGAGGAGTAAGCATAAAACAAAAAATGAAAGGGAAAAAGCTGTAATCAGTGGTTATATTGAAATTTGACGTGACTTTGCAAGGGCATCTTCGGGTATTTGGTGTAAGGTGTTGTATGAACAGAAGGGTGTGAAACCTCTGCTTTGCATGAAGAGTCAGATGAGTTCCAGGCAGCAAAATGAAAAAATGCCTTGGTTTCACTTCCTTCTGTGTTTGGAACCGATGACAATCCAGCTGTGACTACGGAGTCTCACAAAAGGACCACTTCAATTCTATGCAGCGCAAGACTTCTCAATACACTTCTGGCATCTCTTTGAACTAGATAGCACTAGTGCCCAGACAAAGAGCTTGTGTTAGTGCTGAGTGTTCAGTCCTCTCCAGCATGCACTTCACAGATATCTGTCAAAGAACACAGATAAAAAATTGCATGCTCTTAGGCCCTTGGAAAGGGCAGATATTTTCAGGATACCTCCTGCATTTTTTGTAACCATGTTGATTCTCAGGAAAGGCAGTGCAGGGGAGCCATCTGAACCTGGGGCTTCCTCACAAAGGGACTGTTCACAGTTCTTGGCCAACAAGAACTACACTGGACAACGGTGATCTGCTCCATCACTTTTGGATGGAATGGAAAGCAAAACAGGGCTGGAAGAAACACAGAGCACTCATATTCTGACCATCTGCTGTAGACTGTTACCTAATTTCAAAATAATTTGGTAACATGAGGTTGTGTGTCGACAGAAGAGAATATTATGAGACAAATATGTCAATGTTAATGTGGCACCATTTATTAAAATGTAAAGGATTTGGAAAAAGGGTACTCTATTTCTATATTAAAATACATTTCAGTTCAGCTGATGATTTACGACAGAACATTAAATGCTTTGTGTGATAATTTGAATATGGAGATAAGTAAAAGGCCTGAATCTAACCTCTCCAGGTAGGAGAGTGTACCTACAAGTCAGACCTGCACTCAGAAGATACCATGACAGAGACAGATGTCATAGCTTTTTTTTTTCCTTTTTGCCTAATTTCTTGCCTCAGTTTATGATATAATACTTGTAGCACTGCATTGTGGTCAAAGGACCACAATGGGACTAGGAGACCATGTTCGTGTTTCTAGATTTGTCTTTGCCAGAGGCTGGATGATCATGAACCATCGCATTACTCTGTGCTTCTATTTTCTTACCTGCAAAATTGAGTGCTTGGCAAGTGACCTTCTCTCAAGTATGAGGAGATTTAGTGATCAAATTAGCTGAGTAACCTCCCAAAACTTTAACCAGTATTGACAAAATGTGAGCAGGCAAAATCCTTTTTTTTGATACTTCATCCTCCTGCTAGTCTTAAAAGTTTGGTTGCAACATGAGATCAAATGGAAGTCACCTAGAGAGGCTCAGCCTGCTGTGGATGAGATGTGTGTCAGACAAGTTTAACAGGGCAGCCTAACCCAGCACAGTCACTCTGGGTGGACAGTTCTCTGGAGAAGGCAGTACTGCTGACTTAATGTTTCAGGTCCTGGAATTACATCTTCTGCTTGGCTGGAAAATTACAGAAATTAGTTGTGTTCAATTGTGTTGTGATTTGTTCTTAATATGTTAGGAAGACTGAACTGTTTAAGTAAAGAATCTTTCCCAAACTTCCTTCTTTCAACTATTCTTTACACTCTCTCTAGTAATTCTGCACAAAAGCACTGTTCAAATTAGAACCTGTAATTGGCAAAAATTTGGCTTCAGGATCCAGTCCCTCATCCAGTTGTACGTTTCTGACTGCATAAAGAGTGGCATATGCAATAGGAATCATTTTCACTCTCCCACTTCACATGTCCTTTCCAACACTTTGCCAAAGAATTGCTCCATAGACTCACGGCCAGTCAATGAACTTCAGCAGGTGTTCCCATCTTGTAAAATATGCTGTCTATAAAACTACATTTGGCTGAGCTGTAATGTGTCTTTGTGCTTGCCTTGCATAGCAATCCAGATGCTTCACCATTATCATTAGGTTTGTTCAGTGTGCTGACATTTGTGAGTTCATTTTGAATTGTGAGTCCACTTTGAATTTTGGTGGGGCCTCCATTTTTCCACTATCCCTGGAGGTAATGAAAAGGCATATGAATGTGGTGCTTGCAAACGTGGTTTGGTGATGGACTCAGCAGTGCTAGGTTAGTGGTTGCGCTCAATGGCCTTAAGTGTTTTTTCCAAACAAAATAATCCCATTATACTAATTTCTAGCACAGAACCGCAGAATAAAAATGGTTTGAGTTGGAAGCGACTTTTGAAGATCATCTAGTCCAACCTCTCTGCCATGAATGGGCTTGTTAACTTTGCATTTGTTTACAGTGCTTTGAAGCATCCTTGAATAGCACTATTACCTTACCTTCACGCCAACACGTCCAGCAAAGAAGTTATTGCTTAATCAGTTTTAACTTCTTAAACTAAAACCAAGGTGTGCATTGCATAGTGTTACTACCTCAAGCAGCTTACAGCACTAATTTTTGTGCAGTACCACACCTGTTGTGAGATGTGCCCCATCTGTCTATGTTGCTGTTGCCAAGGAGTTCTAGCATGCAGCTTTTGGGTCTGCCATTGTTGGTGAAATTTGATTATTTTCCCTGAAAAATGATGATTTCCTGGTAGTAGTAGTCTTGGTTTATTCCACAGATTGAGGTCCTCTTTCAAACTGCAGATGAAAAAGATCTGATGGCATTAGTGGTCATTAGCTGAGATGGAAGGAGCTTCTGGGGAAAAGGAGAGTTTCTTGCAAGGAATATCTAAAGAGACATGTGGGGCTGATCTGAAGAGTTCTAATCTTACCTGTTGGGAACCACTTTAATTTTCACCTGTTTCTGATGAGCTGCACACATCTTCCATTGCAGCCTGTGTGAACTGAGCCCACAACTGCCCTCTTCATGATTCTCTCTCTCTTCTTTTCCCTATCGGCCCCTTCTTTCTTTCCCTTGCAGGCTCCAACCTACCCTCCATTCATATACTGCAGCCTAAAATTATCTAATTTCTTCATAAGACTCTTCAGAATTACCTCTTTTCCCATTATATCCATCAAAGCAGAGTTTAATTCCTATACAAAACCGTTTTCTTTCCCCAGCTATCCTCAGCACAGTTGTTTCAGGGTCCTGTATGCACTTGGAGACCACCCTGTCTTCTTCAACTGGGCTTATTTTCATCCATATCCTTCTGTTTTCATATTCCGCACACATTAGTGCAAGTGAAATGGCAGGTGGGGAATTTTAATCATTGCCAAGCAAAAATGAGTGTCTTAAGTACTAAATACTCTGCTCCCATAAATAGTAGACAACCATAGAGGAATTTAATATGATACATCATTGCATTAATGATGGAACCTTGTTTGTCCTGCTCTGAATCTGGAGGTGAGGAATGCAAAAGCAGCAGAAGTGCACTTTGGACCATGGAAAGGATGAATGCAGTGTTTTACAAAAGGATAGCAGTAGAAAGAATGTTTAAAATTCTAAGTGTCTGTGAAGAACGCCACGCCAAACTCAGTGGTTACTTTAAAAGAATACCAGAAATGAGTTGACTGTTATACTGACCCTTTAACCACAAGATATGATTTTTTTTCAGATGGTGTGTAAGAATTGGTTTGAGCCACAATGCATACTTTTTGATCAGCACTGTAATTTCCCCCTTTTCCCCAACCACGTGTAAAAGAAACTTCAGAACTTGCCACGTAAACGTTACCCATTGACGAACCACCAAAATTTTTTCCAGGACCATGTTTTAACAAAGACTCTTTCGAGGGATTCCCTTGATTAGCCAAAAAATGAAGGGTTCTTATCTAACACTATCTTGTCTAAATATACACAGCCTGTGATGACGAAACAAAAAAATTTCAAGACCAGGTATAAATACCACTGACAGGCTGATGAAGTTCAGTCGTCTACCTTCTTCTAATAGAAGATCTAACTATTAGAAGTTGAAGCTCTCTGGTCTTAGACCTGTTCTTCCAGAACTTATCTGAGCAGTTTAACTGAACCACCACCAAGAAAATGGCTTTCCAAACCTACAGCTTGTTTGCTCTGGCTGTCATCATGATTTCTTTTGGGCATGTGGAAAATAGATTGAATCTTCTTCAACTTCAAAATGATATAGACAAACTGAAAGCTGATTTTGTAAGTATAGTCTTCTACATTTCTCTTCTCTTTCTGCTTGTGCTTTACATATAGTCCAAACTTGAGCACTGCTTGACACACTCAATATGTACCAATAGAGGGTAATCATAGAACTAATTTTTGATCATACCTTTTTTCTTCACAAGAATATGGATACTTCTTTTGTTTTACTAAGCTATTTCATTAACCTGATTCAGATTTTCTATAGTCATAGTTATTGTAGTAATTTGCATTTATTTCAGAGATGCTCTTTCTTTTACAATAGCTTCTTCTAGCTCAATTCAGCCTTAATTACATTGAACATTTTGTAGCAAGAAATCTTAATGCAATTTATGGTGAATATATGAATCTTTATTCAGTTCTGACTAGATGAAAATTACTGACTTTTAAAATTTTATGTTAGCAATATTAATGGGAGATTTAGTACTAGTTAGCAATATGAACAAATTGGTGATGAACTTTTGCTTTAACAAATGCATTTGCTACTTATTTTAAATTCTAGTAGTGTGTTGCTCAAAGGTGGTTCCTAGTTCCTATATT
Source organism: Lichenostomus cassidix (assembly GCF_008360975.1). NCBI lineage: Eukaryota > Metazoa > Chordata > Aves > Passeriformes > Meliphagidae > Lichenostomus > Lichenostomus cassidix. The sequence goes on along the minus strand of NC_139480.1, from coordinate 33,556,174 downwards.
TTTGCATCCTCCAGTCATTTTACTTCCATATGTGTGGCTTTGATCTGGTATGGGAATATAATCTGGCATGATATTCTTTCTTGTCAAATAAAATTTTGGTAACTTGATAACAGTAATGTTAATTCACCAGTCTTCATGTGGGAGGCATTAAGGGAATACACAGCTGAATTCAGCAGGGATTAATCACAGAGACAGCAGATTTACAGTAGAGTCACTTTTAATTAAAAGATTTTATTTTTAATGTATTTTTGTTTGGTTTTTTCCCCTCTAAAAGGATAAAAACAACTGCAAGAGTCTGCTCCTATTTTCAGCTCTGATTTTGCCATGATTTTGCTGTAATTTTGTGCAAATGACAGTTGAAATTTGATAGTCAGAGAATCACCCTGAAGTGGTAAAGACTAATGTGATACTTCAGTGTTTGCAGGAAACTGGCTGTAAAATTGGCATAAAATCTAAAATTTATCATTAGCATAGACCAGAGAGAGTCTTGCTAGAATATACATAACTCTGTTGAAGAGATCCTGAGCTATGGTGAACTTTTTGCACTGACATTAGAACTTTGCTCCACAGAAGGAGCTCCAAACCTTTCAGAAGCAAAAAAAAAAAAATCAAAGTTTGGTAGTGTGCTCAGCATGGGGAGCCAATCAGCCTAGGGGCTTCTGTCAGTGTGCAAGTTTTCCTTTGCACTCACTGTAATTAAATTACTGAGCAGACAAAAGAAGGAAATACACTGCTGTATACAAAAAGGGGAAAAAAAGACACACAGAAGAGGAAATGATTCAGTTTGCCTTTCCTTGGTAGGAGAGTTGTATTGCTCCTTGTTTCCTGGAATCTGACACAGTGTGTAGCCAACATCTGACAGTTAAACTCTGTCCCTGTGAGCCTCTCAATAGCCCAATAATCTTGCTTATCCCCATGCTTGACTGTGAGCTACTGGGATATTCTCCAGTTCTGCAAACTCTAGTTTTATGGTAAAAATAGTTTATTCTTGTTCCATATGAGATTTTGCTGAGACTGTATGAATTTAAGGTCACAGATTACAAACTATTGGACTGAAAACATGCCAATATCAGACCTAATGATTTTCTAGCCAGTTGCTGTGTTTATAAGCTTTTATTTTCATCTGTCAATAGCAAAACTTGCAAGGAGCATTTGGGAAAATAGATGTGCTAAACATCTCTATTCAGATGAGTTATAGCAGGAGAAGACATTGAAAAGCAGATTAATTCAATTTGTGGTATCTGGCAGCCATATAGTGGGATTTGGTGGTTAGCGAAGTGAAAGCATTGTGATAGCTATAGGCCAGATGTGCAAAAATCAGGATTTTGCTGCACATTTGAATACAGAACACAAATTTGCCTTGTGAGAAATATTGTTTATGTAATAGATATGTTCGTTCTTTTTTTCAGAACTCGAGTCATTCAGATGTAGCTGATGGTGGACCGATTTTCACAGAGAAGCTGTCAAGCTGGACAGAGGTGAGTCAAAACCAGATATGACAAAGCGTCTCAGGCACTTTGTGGAGCACTTTTGGTACAAAGCAGCTCCCAGAACCAGCATCATTAGCTGCAGTAGAATGATCATGTGCAGAGTTCTCTTTGGTAGCTTGGAAATGAGACAAAAATCCCCATAAAAATGCTTTATACTGCACCATGAACCGACTCTGAGGTACAGCCAAGCCTGGGAGATGAGTTGCAACATCTTCTTTATCATCTTGTTTCAAGCAGCAGAGAATCCCTCGATGCTGTATTTTATCTTCCTTCATTTCCCTGCTGATGGGCACTCACAGACTTTTTGTTTTTAATTGTATTTTTCAACAGAGAAATGAAAAAAGGATCATCCTGAGTCAGATTATTTCCATGTACTTGAAAATGCTCGAAAACACTGACAGGTCGAAGGCTCATGTCAGGAACATATCTGAGGAGCTCCATACTCTGAAAGAAAGCCTTTCTGATGGCTCAAAGAAGATAGAAGATCTCAAGGACCTGACAAAACTTCAGGTGAGGCTCTTCCTTTGCCTCCACGGCCCATGATGTTATATTTTCCAGTTGTGATTTGAGTGTGATTCTAGCCAACAGTACTGCAGTAACCCATATGGTAATCCCCATCTAGCTCAGTTCACGCTGTAAAACCAAATGTTTCCAGCTGCAGGGGCTGCTGCAGGTTTACAGTGTGGGCTAGTGCTGAGCCTTGCTGCAATCTGGCACAGAGGTGCAGGCAGCAATGCCACACAGGCTTTACACCAGAGCTGCCACTGATGCAGCCATTTGTGGGGTAGAAATGGGTTGGGAAAGCTGTGCCCAGCTGTGGAATGCTCTGTGGCTGTGGGAGAACTTGGCTTACGGTGCTCGAGCCAACAGCACAAACCACTGAGCTCTGCAGAGCTCTGCACACAGTGCCCAGTGGAGTCAGCTGCTTTTAACTACAGGGTAGCTCTGTTTCACAGAATATGGCTCTTCTGTGGCAGGTTGCAACGTGGCACGGAAAGGGGAAAACAAAAATCTGTGACAGAATGACTCTCTGTTGTGGGAATTAGGTGGTAGGGAATTGAAAATTGCAGATGTCCTTCTGTTTTACCCTGGTAGCAGGGTAGCCTGTGGGTTGGGATCAGTAAATATTTATAGCTCTTGGCATGGCTTTTATTCCATTTGTTTCTTATTTATTACAGATGGGTGACTTGAAAATCCAGCGCAAGGCTGTGAATGAGCTGTTCAGCGTCTTACAAAAACTAGGGGACACCTCAAGTTCTCACAAAAGAAAAAGAAGCCAGTTTCAGAGGCTGTGCAAATGCTAATGCCATCTTATAATCTTTTGCACTGAGCTACTGTGCAAATCTTGTTGTGACAAGATTTTAAAAATGTTAATATTTCTATTGATTTTTATACATTTATTTATTAATATTTAAGTGCCTAAATAATTATTTATTAAGAAATACAAATAAAAGTATTTATACTCCCTAATATTATATAAGAAATTATCTTGTCTTAAAATCCTGTCTATTTGTTATATGTTTGTTGACCTGAAAATACAGAATGGGGCAATATTTACCCAATTTCCATATGGAAATCTTGAAATGACATGATATGGTACCCAGCTTACCATCTGGTGATGCCTTGAGAGAGGGGTGTTATGAGATTAGTCTCATCTCTTTGGCATGGAGATACAAGCACCAGTACAGGGAAACTGCAGTATTCAGGAAAACATATTTATGTCTGCTTACTACTAAACATATCTAAATCCAAATAAGGCAAGTAGAGATGCTTAAGGGTATGCAAATGTTGAAGCGCATTTTGGAACTAGAGGATTGATGATTAATTGCTGGTTATTATTATTATTATTATTACTATTTTTATGCACTGAAGTTACCAGGAGGACAGTCCACTTAATATCTCAAGAGAATGTGACTAACTGTATTGCACTGACTTAACTTAAACTCTCAGATTTTAAAAATTTCTGTTGTTTTTTTTTTTTTCTTTAAATGAATCATTCACATGTGTCTGTTGTAATTTTATTTATTTGGAGGTAGTAATATGGAAGTTTTAATCTCAAAGACTATATTTTTGCACTGGAATATTATTAAAAACTTCAGATTTTTTCCAAAAGAGATGTTTTGAAAATTGAATATTAAATAAATAAATACATATGTTTTAAATATGTGTTTTCATGTTCATTCACCATCATCTCCATGAAAAGTAAAATGTTAATCTTGTTCTACATTGTGAAAAATGATGGTCCTGCCCAGACATATAAAAAATATTTTGTTTCCTCCTGCCTGTCCAAGACTAGGGAAAGGACAATGTCTTTGAAGAAATATGGCAGAAGAGTCTAAAATTCCCAAGCTTTTCTTTGATCTGGATGAGGAAACATAATTTGGCTTTTGAGAAGGCATTGATCATTTGAAATTTGTTGTTATTGTGATTAAGGATAAAAAACACTTCCAAATTTCTGTGCATGTCAGAGCTGTGGAGCCCAGGCTGATATCAGCCCATCTCCTGGGCTCCCTGCCAGTGTCCAAGCTGGAGACCTGGGGCAGCTCTGGCCAGCCTCACAGGCTCCCAAATTTTTGGGTCCTCAGGCCTTTACCCAGCAAATCTGGGGGTAGTCTGCCTGAACTGACTGGAAATAGAGCCAATTTTCCTTGGCATTCCTGCCAACAGGAGATTTCCAACTACATCCTGAAATTTGACTGACTCAGCAAATTTCAGAAGTATCACCACATCACATCCAAAGTTTAGTTGCAGTAAGTCCAACAAGTTTAGCTGGAATTCCTGCAACCATTCCTACCCCCAGGCTCAGCTGGTCTCCCTTGGTGCAAGACACCTTCATTCATATCCACATTTGACAGTCATAACAAAGTCACTCAATGAGCCTGGAGACTTGAACTTATTTTGAGGGAAAAAGCTGCTCTTGTTTACATTCATCACAGACATGCATATGCACGGGAGATGCAAGTGACATTTCTCCTGTAGGATTTCTCCAGTTTCAGAACTAGGCATGAGAAGCCCCAGTAAGCATTTAACATAGAAAATATGTTCCTCTGTGCTCATGCTCTTTCATGAGGTATTAAAGAGACTCATGTCTGGGGGAATAGACCAGGTGTAGAGAGCTCTATTGAAAAACATGCAAGAAAAAAGAAAGAAAATGGAAAAGAAATTAGAGGAAAGGGAGAAGAGAAGAGAAAAGAAGAGAAGAGAGAGAGAGAAGAGAGAAGAGAGAAGAGAGAAGAGAGAAGAGAGAAGAGAGAAGAGAGAAGAGAAAAGAGAGAAGAGAGAAGAGAGAGAAGAGAGAAGAGAAGAGAAGAGAAGAGAAGAGAAGAGAAGAGAAGAGAAGAGAAATAGAAAAACCTAACAGAAGGGTTAAAGTTTCATTAGCCATTGGCAGTGAGACAGGGTGTCTCCCCGCTACTCCTGAATGAATTAATACTCTATTTCTTGAATTTAAAGCCAGGACTGGTTAGGAACTATTAAATTAGACTATAAACTGAAAATTCCACAATCCTTCCACACCTTGCTGTATGGTTCCATGGAAAAATGATTTAAGGTAATTGCATACAGAAGAAATAACATTTCCCAATACAACCTGCTTTGGCTGTGTGTACCAACCCTGTGCTCTGCTGTCCCCTGCATTCTTGAAATTATTGTACTAAATCTGGCTCAAAATAGCAAATGTTTTGTGGGGAGATTTTGCTTGGTCATGCAATTTTCTGGGTTCTTCTCATCCTGGTACTGGGTAGCAGAGAAGTAGCAAAGGAATGAGTAGGACAGAGATGGAGTAGCAGCTGTCACTCCTAACAAAATGAATTTGTATATTTTCATTTCAGTAGTTTGGTGGTTTGAGGGTTTTTTGCTTGTTTAATTCATTAGTTGGATTTTTTTCCTTCTTTTTTCCCTCTGAAGTATCTCTGCTATTTTAAGCATCTTGGAACCTTTCATGCTAAACCTGACACCAGACATTGTAGAGATTAACCAGTGCTGCCATAGTTTTCCAACAATTCAAAGAAATATAAAGAATTAGTTTCTCATATTGACCTGACTTTTCCCTGCCCAGTGTAAATCTGTGCAATTTCTACAGGGTGCTTAAAATAAACTGCTGAACATTCCCCACTTTATTACTGTGATAATAATGCTAGAGAAGAATATAATAAAAATCAGCCTCTACAAAACCTTATCTTTTTCATCCCATTCCATCCCATCCCATGCTTTTTTTGTATGGTATATAATTGCATACCATACAAATTAGGTGAATAACTTTCAACATGAAAACCTGTCATTTCTTCTTTTGCATTCACCAGAGTCCTGGATCTCCTTTTCTACGTCATTCCTCACAATATCCAAGTGAAGAGGGCTCTTGCAGCTAAGCTAAATGTAAGGGTAAAATTAATTTTAATGGCTACCATAAATATTTCCATAGAAAAACATAGCAAAAGCTTTGGCCTGAACATCAATGCAATTTCCACCTACACAATCTGAGTGTGAATACATGCGCATGCTTAGAGTGAAAAGATATTATCTACTATTTAGTAGTTAAAATTAGAAAGGGAAAAAGTCAAAAGGAAAGACAGAACTGTCTGCGAACCTCACTGTGTTTTACTCATCACTTCTGCAGCATATTAATTCTGTCCTTACTCTCTGTTCCTGCATACTACCAGCCCTGATTTTAATCTGCCATTTTATCACCATGTCACTCTGTATTTTGAAGTCCTCTAATAGTTCTTTGCAGCTGGATGTCCTCTCTGTATCCTGCATAACTTAGCACATCACCAAACTTAGTTATGAATATTAATAGCTTACTACATCAGCAAACTTAATTGTGAATATGAGTAACTAAGTTAATATAAATAACTTAGTACATCAGCAAACTTAATTCACAGGTCCCCCTGTTTCTCAAATTGTTGATGGCTTTAACATTTTAAATCATGGTATTATTATGGGTGGAAAAGGCCTCTAGGACCTTTAGTCCGACTGTTAATGCAACACCTCTGTGTTCACCCCAACCCATATCCCCAAGTGCCACATCCACATGCCTTTGGAACACTTACGGGATGGTGATCCCAGCACTTCCTTGTGCAGCCTATTCCAATGCATGACCAATGGCACAGGCCCCAGGCAAGCCCTATCATGACTGAACCCACTTAACTGCAAAAACCTTTCACTGATTCCTGCACTTTCTTATATTTTAACCAATTGCACATTTATGTGAGGAGTTGTAATAGCTCAACTTCCTTGGTAGTTTTACAGTGAGGCTCATCAGAGATCCTTTTGAAGCTCCAAGACATGGTGGTATTTTGAGTCACCCTTGTCTCTATTCCCTGACTTTTCAGTAAACTCTACTACAAACAAGAAGTGTGGTACATCCTGTCACAAATGTCACAATATTTACTATTTTCTTTTGTACCACATTTATCCATGGGCCCACTTGGGCTTGGTATTGTGCAGTAGGGATGCCAGTTTTATTGTTTGCACTTTTCTGGGATTCCCCCGAGGCCTTTTAGAAAACTAATGTCCAAGAAGTCTACTTTGTGCATCCCTGGTGTAGGGGCAGACTCAAGAGCAAGTTGGATCCTCCAAACCCTGAAATCTGTTGTTCAGCTGTTTTACCCTGCAGGACTCCTGAGTAAGGGTTGTCAGCTCAAATCTGTCCCTGCCATCATCTTCCTCCACTAGTCTAGGAGTGACCATGGGATTATTTTTTTGTCAGTGGGAAGTAGAAATATTAAAAAAGTCTAAAAAGGTCTGGAGGCGTAAAGACACAAACTGTCAGTCAGGTGTGGGATTTTCAGCCCAAAAATAGCTAATTGTGCAAAACCTCTCACCTCTTCGCTGTCTTGCGTGGGGCAGAGTGATAACAGCAGCTTCTGCAATGCATGGGATGTATGTAGGCTGCTGAAGTAGGTGAGAAGCAGCACAATGGCCTAACAACAGCAAAAATATTACTTCTGGGCGTCTTGTATAGCCATTGGTCCTGATACAAGATAGTAAAATAAGGCCACCTGTCTTCCAGCTTCCTCCTTCATTCTTTTGTTACGGTTCTCATATTGACCACAGTTCCTCTCACAGTAACGAGAGAGATCCTCACAAGCAATAAGGAAGGTGTATGCCAAAATCTACCTGCAGAAAAAAGTAGAGTAGATCCTTGATCCATAGGAAAACCAGCTGTGTCTGTATGGTGGTCACATCATCCAGAGGGAAACTGAAATCAAAGAGGGCTCCACTCCAGATCTCACAAAGTGGGGAGGAACCTCCTGCACCACTCCCTGATCAGTGCTATCTCACAGGCAAACATGTCTTTTGCAAGATTTCTCCCTATACCACTGGTCAAAGATGACCTTGACCTTATAAAACTGAAAGCAAACAAGTCAGGTAAACCTGGTCTCTAAATCAACCCAGGGCTGTGAGTTTAACAGGAACAAATGTCACTCAGTACTTCTTCACAGATGGGATCTATGTTATCAGAAAATGCAATACAATACATATCTCCGTGCATAAACATTTCCACAGAAAAATATTCTTGAAAAGTGCGTCATCATACACAATGAATCCAAAACCAATGACACCGAAGAAAAGTCATTCCACAATTCATGATTTTATTTTATCCTTAGGCTATTAATGTCACCAGAGGTAAGGAAATTCCCCCCACAGCCACCTTTCTGATAGGTTCCTGAAGGTCAAACATGTTGCTAACAGGCAACTGTCCCGCTGGGGCAGGCACAGCTGTCCTTAGTCCACTTTCAAGTCTTCCTGCATTATCATCTGGTGTCCTCCTCCACAGGCTTCTGGTTCCCTCCTCCAAAACTGTAGACATCAATAATTTATGAACTTATAAGAGCAAATTTAGACTTCCCACTTTCGCGTCACCTTTACAAGAATTATTGAACGGAAACATCATGAAGATAATGCTGCTCTATCAACTAAAATTTATTTTCAGGAATGTAAAAGGTATCTTCTCTCCACTTGAGCTACATGATTACACTATTTCAAGGAATTATGATGATCAATTGAATTTTAAATACTTACCTCCATTGAAAACTTGGCTATCAGGCAAAACAAATGCTGGAGGACTCCCTCTTGCCCAAATTATTGCAATAACCAATCTTTACTGTCTGTAGTGCAAAACCAGTGGTGTGCTGTTCGCTTGAGCTATATAATTCCTTGTGCAGCTGGTGCTGCTTGAGGTTTCTGTTACAGGTTGATTGATTTAAAAATTCATAAAAGTAAATGAAAATATTCCTTTTGATTTAAAAGTGATTTGAATTGGAAAACTGGATTCTGGATATCAATATAAGGTGCTTTTCTTAAAAAAATTCTTATAGCTAGAGTGGGGTGCTCAAAAAATGACTCTGACAGATGAAAAAATTATAGAAAAGGTTGGGAGTTTAGAATATATCCTGCACTTTAATAAATTTATATGAAAACCTATCACCAATGTTCACATTATTTGCTGAGAATATTCCAATTTTCTTTATATAGGCTCAAAATTCCTCACATTTGAACCTGGTATGCAGTCTTGAGAAGTATGAAGACTGTGAGTTGTTTCAAATCATCAGAAACCCACTGCACACTATTTAATGGCTCTATTTAATTTGAATGGGCCAGCCTTACTATCTTTCAGTTCCTGAATCATGCTTCTCTTTTGGCTGCTCCAGACACTCAGGCAATGACTTTTACTCAATGATGGAAAGATTATATTGCTCACTGTAAAGCTAAACTGTACTGGTTTTGATTACAAATAAATATGCTAAAGTCCTTTTCCTCATTTAGGATAGTAGAAAAATGTTTGGAATATAATGGCTGTGAATTTATGGAAAGGCCATAATTTGGTGGTAAGTAATAAAACTCCCAAGTTACAGAAAATACCTTAAAATTCTTAATTTAAAATGCATATCGTTATTTTCAGAGGTTTCTAGAAAATGCATAAAATGCTGTCAGCTGCCCTATGTCATTCATGTGCTTGTTCTCTGAGCTTGTTGATTAACATAGCAGTTTAATAAAAATGATCTGAATGAACAAATGGTGCTTTTTAGCTGGCACACCAAGCAATGAATCCAAAAGTTCAGCTGGTGAAATTCATGTTGCCTATCTAGTAACTATTTTTTTTTTCCATAGACTTTGTAAAAATTATTTGCTTCTTGAATGCTGAAAAAATTGTGGTTCTCAGATGGTGTTTATCACAAGTGGCTAGTGACATGGATAAAAATGGAAAAAATGATTCATTTTAAAACCTTGAGCTGGTCTTAATAAGTTAGCTCTTCATTTCAGAAAGTTCTTATGAATTCTAAAATTATGTATAGCCCAACCACACAAATGCTACATGAACAAACTGTAGGCAAAGAACAGCAATTAAAAGAATATATTCTCATGCCTTTGTGCCTGTATGGAAAATAAGCTACACACAGATGGACAAAATAAGTATCTTTTAATCTGCACAGAGAAAAACAGTCTCAGATGAAAAGTAAAAGTCACTTCAGCTAAGTAGCTTCTGTTCAGTGATAAAAGTTGCATCTCAGTAAACCTTTCACATGCCATTCAAAAAAACCCCAAACAAAACCAAACTCAAATTTGCACTTTTTACAGAAACAGTGTTTGAGTACCTGTGTAACCCACTTACTGAAAGTTCTGTCTCAAAGGTGCTCTTTGAGGATATAAGAAGCACCATCTAGCCTGACTCTGTTCCTAACTAAAGTTAAGGAACAGCTGTCCTGCTTCCACAATTTTAAAAGCCCTAGGCACCCTTTTAATCCATGCAGCACTCATTTCACATATTTTTTACTTTGTTAGACCATGTACAACATCAATTCACAGGTTTTCAATTTTTGCTAGGCCATTTTCTACTCCAAAGGGGCTTTTCTGATAAACTTTCTGAAATGGTGAGAAAATGACTGACAATACAGAAGCAAAATTTTCAAGAGGATGCATTTAATACTGGATAGACTTCTTTTTGACTTATTTTTCAGGGTGATGTATCATTTCCAGGACATGTTTGTGTGCATTTCTCCGAGGGACATTTCTGAAAGTGCAACTCAGGGATGCAACACTCTGGGAGGGAAAAAATATGAAACAATTTCCCCTGATCCTCTTCCCACATGGATAGTTCTGCTCCTCCTGGTGCCTGTGTTTCCTGCCATCTTCTCTGAACTTAAATTCAGAGTGAATGAGCTACAGCTGAGCACTAGCTCAGTGGTTCAGATAGGTAAATGAGCAAGGCTTTGGACTTAACCTTCTTCCTCAGTCCTTGTTTCTGATTTAAATTTCCACTGGTTTGCAATATTTTCTTTCTACCAGTCACCTTTCTCTCTGGTTACCTGTGACTCTTTTTCTCCCACTCCCAGGAAAGTTCTCCGACCTTTTTTTACCCTGCTTGGCCCTTCCCAGAGCCAGCCCTTCCTGGATCTACGAACAGGGCCAAAATTCATCCTTTCCTATGGATCTCTTTTCAGGGCTTACCGCTTCCCATAAGATGTGACCCAGTCAATGTTGGCCAAGCACAAAGGAAATCTCAGTCAGATGAATGCATGTATGCTTGAATTTATACAAATGTGAATACATTTAACGCCTGTCTATTTTCAGAACAGCCCAAACGACCCTTTCTCCACATTTCTCCATATCTTAAGAGGACTGCACAATAATCAGACACATACTTTAGCCATTTCTAAAAGTAATTATTTGACTTTATTATGATCCTTCTAATCTCCTCTCTATTCTTTTTTCTGTTTTAATAAACTCGCACCCTTGGTTTGTGAAATTTTTTAGCACCTTATGAGCTCCTATCAAATATTGGTAGCTAATTCAATTGAGCTAATATTTTAATGCTCTGTCCCAATCATCTATTGTGGTATCCATTATTTGGAGAGATTTTTACTTGCTGACATAAAAAATAATGAGTCTACCATTTACGTGTGGGAGTTTTACTTCTTGTCTGGCTATTTCCTACTTGCAGCTAATCAGTTTGATCTTCATAGGAAAGTCTGTAGGTTTTGTTCCTTTTTGCTGTTATTGTTTTCTTCCTGGTAGTTATTTTCAGTTTCTCTGTGTTTGAACTAGAAGAGACCTCCTGTACAATACCTCTTCAGCCACAAGAGCATGCAAAGACATGTATAATAAATTCAGCATCAAAGTAGCTACTGGTATTCTGACATGCCAGCGTGAGCACTGTTACTTTTTCACCTCCAAGGAGTGAGTGGGGATAGATGGTTTTGAGTTAAAAAATGTCTGAGGGTTAGCTCAAGCAGAAAGATGATTTTCCTTCTCACTGTCACCCTGCTTTGCTACCCCAAAGTGCTGGCACACAACATTTTATCTTACTGAGAGATGCATACACTCATGTAACTTGCCCAAACCCCAACTTTTCTGCAGTAAGATTTATAAATTTATACTTAGCATCCAGACTACACACTTGAGTTAAACATTGAACAAAATTGTTGAAAAGGAATGATAGCTTTCATATGTTTGAGAAGGCTGTGGTAAGGGGAAGGTCTGTAACATAATTCAGGAGAAAAGGTCCCAGGCAGTACCACCATCTGATAGCCTGGTTTTGTGTCACCACATCTGTCTCAGAGTGCCAGAGGCAAGCCAAATTTTATTTCCAGCAGACTCACAATTTTAAGAATTACTGAGCTGTGTGGACTGGAATTCACCTCTGGGCTGAGTGGCAAAGAACCTGCCAGGAACACCTCACACAGTTCAGCTCCAACCCCCGCCAGCCTTCAGCTTGCACAGGTGGCTAAACCAACAGAAAACCAAAATACAGACCTTGTGAAATGGAGGGTAACTGCTACAGAGCTCACACTGAGTAGGGATCAAAGCTGCCCTGGATTCCCTGCATGTGTTGGATATACAGCATTACATACCTGCTCTTGCTGGACTCCTTGCAAGCAGAGATGGTCTGGCCAACTGTATAAATTTTGAGGTGAACAAACTTTTATTAAGAAGAGGAATGAATCCCGCTGTGATCTTACTCAGTTGTGGTCAAAGCTAAGCAGTGAGCACAGTTTGCAGCAAAGGAGCAAAGACTACAAATGCAACACATTATAGTATCGCTGAAACGATCTTATTAAGGTACTCTTTGGTGGAGCTTTTTGTAGAAACAAAGGCACTATATTAGTCACAGTGCTATTAAACGTGTTGTCTGGCTGACTCATAACAGCAAAGTGACAATAAAGCAATTAAAAATATGGGCAACAAAAAACGCTTTATGGTTACTTTTCCAAGATAGTAAAGAAAATAGTGAAAAGGAGTAGGTAATGTCAAGTCAATTTATTTTTGTTTAAGGGGGAATTTGGAGTTTCCCAGCTGGAGCTCTGTGTCACAATGGTTTATTGTGATCATTTGTGGGAATGAAGAAAATAAAAAGGGAGCTTTTTTCTTACTTTCATTCCAAGTTGCTTACACAGTAGGGTTAGATATTTAATATTACACTCATATTCCTCTTGAGATAGATAGTAAGGTAGATTTCTTAAGTGAAGATAACAAGGCTGTGAGGTTATGTGCAAGGGAAATTCATAGCCACAAGAACATTGGGAAGTTTGCATTTCAATTCTCCACTTCCCTGCTAATGAAAAAGTTGTAGAAAATACGCCAGATTCACTAAATTAGTTATTCCTGTTGGCTAGAAATGTCCATTTCTGTTTGGATTCCTGTGGCAAATAGACAGGCTTCAAGTTCTCCAGTTTCAGGCACAGGACCTTCCAGCTAGAAGCTGTTAAATCTTTTAGTATTTTGTCTCAACTCTGTGCTGTTGGGAAACATGATCAGGGTGCACCATATGAGGCTAACCCATTTCCCCCATAGCAGAGGCTATGGTTCTGAGAGGGGGGTTTCTGCTACAAAAAATTTCTAAGGAAACCACAGGCTGCTCCACAGTTTTGTGTACACAGTAGGCTGTGGGCTCAAAGCCCCTTACAACAGCCCAGTGCTGACTTCATATTGTGAGCACAACTGCCTCAAGTGCTCTCTTTATGCAGGGAGTTGCTACAAAAAAAAGCCAAGAAAATATATAAGTATTGGTAGGTCCAGTAGGTCTCACCAGTTTGTGTGCACAGATTTGTTTCATCAGCTTTTGACTGAAACATGATACCACAGAGTTTAGAAGACCAGTTTGAAGGAGAAATGTCCTGTAAAACTTATATCCGGAAAGTAAGAACAGTATTTACTGATAATTTACACCAAGCCAGCAGATGTGTAGGTGAGTGAGGAAACTCCTGTCCAGTTTGTCATAGTGTTGGAAACTGGACATCATCGTTACAAAACAGCCTGGATCTTTTAATACAAATTATGTATAACCACGATACAATTCAACGTGTGAAGCAGCAGAAAAATGGCCTTGGGTTAGAAGACATCTCTATGGCACTCACAAGATGAGAGAGAGGGTAAAAAGCCACGCCAATGAATACAGGTAGATTTTGGCACAAATGAGAATGGAAAACCTACTGAGGGATGCAGTGGAAATGAGATCCTGGTTCATGTGGCACACGGAGAATGCTTGGATTGAAATATCTTGAACCAACATAAACAAGAAGGCTGCATTGCTAAAGGCCAGAAAAAGGGTGTTGAAGCAGAACAAGAATGAAAATGAAGAGATGATAAACACCTGGCCGTTAATTTTTAGCTTTGTAGATTGAAACAGTGTTGTGTTTGGTAGCAGTGTAGTTGTATATTCTGTAGAATTTACAAGACTCAGTGGCAACTGGAATGTGACAACTCAGACAGTTGACATGAAAGAAATACCTGACTTGCAGGCCTGAGGAAAGGTTGATAGCCTGGATCCAGACTCCATTTAACACTACTGAGCTGAAGCTGGTATTGGTCATTCAGAGACACCACAGGGACAAGCCATGAAGGTGAGGAACATCCTCAGCCTAAACAAACAGATGAAGCTACAGGTAGGGCAAGGGAAGTATCACAAAAATCAGGATATTGAGACAAAAAATGGCTGTTAACTATTGAATGAGTTTGGGATATTGATGATAAGTCTGGTCAGGGACAAGTCTGGAAAGCCTGAGAACATCTCAGTGGACTACAAGAAGCAAAAAACTTATTTATCATTCGGAAATGTGGACATTTTCAAGCCAGTGGTTTTACATGTGGATGGGTCATCTCTTTCCATGTGTTTTCATGACTAACTGAGGCCAGGCTTATCAAACCTCGGTGAATGTAACTGATATGGAACGAAACAACATGAAAAGTATGACTAAAGACATATCAGATTAAGAGAGTCTAAGAATGAATTAAAAGAGTCAACTGAGGGGAATGAAAATGAAAGTTAAATCAGGAAGGATAAAGTCATTGAATTTCAGAATGGGTGAAATCAGATTTCACATTTGTTAATTCTGCACAAGGATCATTCTAAAGTTGCACATTTAGCCCAAGGCACAAGGACCCTGCTAGGTCTTGGATCAAGTTATTCTAAACCGGAGCTCTACATGCAAACTATAGAGCTGTTATTTCCAATTTAACACCAAATACAAATGGTATTTAGTGGGAGTTTTTGGTGTGGTATGAAACCATTTGTGTGTTTCTTTGAGACTCGATAAAGTGCAATGCAAATCACTCATGCACACCAGCCTTCACTAAGTTCTTCATATATTTCTGTAGCAAATGCTGAAGAAGAGACCACTGAACTCTTCCTATAAACTGTTTTGTGGCCTCCACCAGCTTTGGGGGCCAATGGACAGCTATCAGCTCTGCTTACAGACCATCCTGCCACTCTGCTTTAATAGTGATGCATCTTCTATTTCACCTGCTGAGGCCAGGTCTCCCTACTGTGCTGTCGTGTACAATATGACCTTCTGACAGTACTCTCACCTAGTTTATCTTCCCCAGTGAATTTGTCAAAGATGCCTCCTCCCTCCTCCCAAATCAAAATAAAAGTCTGTTCTTCAAGTTAATTATAAACTGAGAAGTAACACCTTGTGATGAGGAAAGCAAAGAGTCTGCAGCTGAGATAGACCTTGGAGGCAGATCCAAGCCAGTTTATGGCTTTGAACAGCTCTTGTCCATTGCTATTACTGGAACAAGGCATGGTCAGGAATTTTGAAATTCCATCCAAAAATCTCCTGCTTGCAGTCTGAGATGAGTCTGGGCTATCCATATATGCCCATATGTGCATGGATATTCAAGTGGCTTTGTAATTTAAGTGGAATTTAGTCCAACAGCTATTCTATATAAGGCTCCTACCAAAGAAATCTCTGTTGCCTGCAGTTTCTGTGACACTACAGTGAAGAAATACACTTTCTTGGAAAGCTTTTTCCCCTGTGCGTGAGGAGGGCAGATGCTGTGGGAGCTGCACTGCCAGATTTGTGTGACTAAATTAAAAGTACTATGGCACCAATTAACACCATGCCTTTCAATACACCCCTTTAGGAATCTGTTCCCTGTAACACACAACTATAGCAACATGCAGCCATAAATTCCTGACTTATCAAGAATCAAGCTTGTGAAGCTGTTTCTTCTATGGTTTTCCATACAGCCAGGATGCAGAAAGTGGCTAGGAAAAGGGATACACTCCAGGTCGTCTGGAGGGGAAAGGCTTGCAGTGCCACACATCAGGGAGGAGAGCTGCTGGACAGTCTCACAGCCCCCTTATCCTGGCACAGCTGCACACCATATGCTGCTCTTGATGGCAAAGAGCCCTTTGATGGCTGATCTAACCCAGGCCAGGGGGCACTGCAATGTCATACGTAGCAGCTGGGAAATTGTGAGAGATGAAGAAGTTATTTGTCATCGAACAAATCCAAAACGTATTTCCATACTAATCATTATGAAGCAAATTAACTCTGCCCCAGCCATAAGCAGCACATGTAGTCACAGCCTTTACAGTAGCCCCAAGAAGGGTGCAGGAGCCCCACCACATTCCAGGCCTGGGTGAGCCCCAGGCACACATCTGGGGAGAAGGTGGCATGGCTGGTGTGGTGCAAGGGCAATGGTTATAAGCCACTCATCTCTGCATCCCTCTCTGCCTCACGCTGCTGATCTAGCTGTGTGTGGGACGTGTAAACACACCGTTTTCAAAAGGTCAGGTTGGAAAGATATCTAAAACACGAGCAAATACACCCAAGAAAAAAGCAGTTTTTCTTGCTCTTCACTTCTGTCAGCCTGTTCAAAATGTTGTCAGTGCCTTTCCTGCAGAGCTTTCCATCCTAGCCCAAAACACATGGCCCTTTGAAGAAAACATACAGTGTGCCCTGGTAGCTTTGTACTGCAGACGCAATTTCCTCAAAGCAAAAGCAAACTGTTCAGCAGAGATGTGGGACTATATAGCACCATGCATCTTGTTTCTATACCCACTTACACAATTCCAAGGGAAAGCTCACACATGATTGCTGAATCAGCACATACCACAGGGTTTGGCACAAAGAACCACTCAGGATCAAATGGCAAGTCCTCAAATCTCTTTACATCAGCCAGCCTGGGCACAAACTGAGTCGAGGCAATGCTGTCTGGACTCTGCATTCCAGGCAGGCAAAGTTCTCAGCCCATCAGGTGGCTGCAAGGTTCAGTAGTCTCTGACTCCATCCTGGATCAGCACAGTGCCTGATTATGAAAGATCAGAATGAGAAAGGCTTGTCAGCTGAGAAAAAAATTTTGCACATTTCTTGGTGTTGGTAGTCAATGGAAAACAAAAAGTTGAACAACCTGAATTCTTCTCTCTTCTGGATGGTGAACATTGGGACAGGAAAGAATTTTACGTAGGAGTGACCAACAAATATGGATGCTACTACTTCTGATCACCTTCCTTTTTCTCTTTGAAAGAAGAAAACCCATAATATTCATTACAAGCATTATTCATTGCATGTATCTCAGTTGGAAATATCCAGTCACAGCTGAAGCCCTAGAGAACAGAATTTCAACTACATATACTATTTAATACTTATTGGTACTTTATACTACATATACCTGACGGCACCAGTCACTTCAATTCAACTCATATAAAGCAAACCCCGTTGGCCTTGGCAACTATGCCTGTAGGACCTTCACACATTAATGCAAGATAGCAAGTAAGAAATGATGATGTTCTTGCTCTTATGCACAGCTTAGAACACCACAGAGTAAAACAGACCTTTTGCAAGCTCCTTCAGATTTGACTGTTCACTAGAAACATCCCCACCCATAAGAGTAGAAAGGTTTATTGTGACAGAGGGCAATGTCTGCAAATATCTTGAAAACTATTCTTTGCCACATGCTTTTTTCATGCTTTTCACGAGTTGTGGTAGGACAGCAGTCAGTCCAGATACTGTTGTGAAAAAACAAACAAACAAAATAAAATAAAAGAATATTTCTCATTTGTCAGATCATGTTTGCTTAGTTTCATTTTATATTTCTAGCCCACAGAAGGCTTACAGGAAATTTCAGCTGGTAAAATGTAAACTTACCGTAATTGTGTAGTAGTACCAGATGCAGCTGACCACAAGTTATATGCTTTAGAAAAAAAAAGCATTTGTACTAACAGGGTAGTAAATGTCAGGAAACTGCCTGATGTTAGCACAGCTTTTTGAGCCTATGACTCTCAGAAAAAAAATGTGTACCATACCTCCAAGGGACACCATGCATTCTAATGAAATTCCCACAAGGAAGAAGACATATGGTAAAAAAAGTTAAATTGCAAAGAATAATTAAGCTTTTGTTTTGTTACCTTATAGCATGCCTCTCTGAGGGCTGGTGGGACTACTGGCACACAGGGCAAAAAGTTCAACAGGGGCTTTTCCTTCTTTCTGGTAGGGCAAAGAGGTACCTTTCTATGTGAGCTTCATACAAAAGCCATAAACAGTGCTCTTAGAGCTAGAAAAGCTCTAATTTCTGACTCTGGGCTCAGACAGCAGCACTAGCTGCAGATATATAGAGAGCTCCTCTTTACTCTTTGGGACAGACATAAGCTTCAAGCACCCCAGGTTGTCACTGAAGCTGAAGATCTGATTGCTCTGCTGTGGCAACACTGCCAGTGCCATGGCTGGCTGCAGCCTTCCTCCAAGTGGCAGGGGCAAGCAGCACTGTTGAGTCATCATGACTCTTTCATGATTCTCTCTTTCAGCCTTAATCACACTGCCCTTGTCCTTTCTGATGGCTCTTTCTGCTGTTTTTCCCCCTCTGTCTAACATTATCTATCTTCTTATATGCCAAGTGCACTGTATGTTTTCATATGCTCCTCAAGTTAATTTCTTTCCTAATTATTTTTTTTGTCGCTGGCCTCTCTCCAGTCATACCCTGTTGCAAACCTCTGGGGTAAAGTGTGTCTTTTAGTGCAGGGTGGTCAGTAGTTGCTTCATGACTACTGTCCATCTCTGCTTGCCTGACCATTTCTCCCTTTTCTGGCCTGCCCATCCCCTATTCCCTTCTCAGCGCTTTCTCACTTGTGTCACACTGTGCCCAGGCTGTGTCCCCACAGGCATAGGAAGCCCACAGTGAGCAGAGCCCATTAGTACATCAGCCAGGTGACTCCTGGGGCCTTCTACTTGCCACAACGAAATGACCCTATGAGATTAATTTAGTGGGAAGTTGGCTCACTTAGATCCAAGTGCCCCTTGGAGATATACACACTAGGATCTCTCACTTGCATGTATGTATAAAAGGACATGCAGTTCTCAGTGTTCCAGGCCGTGTTGTCCACATGTGCCTACTTTCCTGTTTGGTTATGTCCACTCTGGTGTGTTTTTCCCAGTGTTACGCTGAGGAACAGTCTTTGGGGCAGAGAGATTCTCCTGCTGTTTTGGCATGGTGGCTTTAGCTATTTGAATAATACAAATTGCTGTTATGAACAGAGCCAGGAAAGGGAGGGAGACAGGCTAGATGCATACACACAGTTTCTCAAATCTCACAAACTATACAGAAGTTTGAAGACCTGATCCTGAGTTAGACAAGTCCCATGTACTTGTGAAGCTGAGCTTTGAAGCTATAACCAGCTACTTTCAGAGGAGTGGAAAGTACAGGCTGAGCACCCCGAACATGTAAGTCTTCTAATGGAAGATTCTAGAAGCGAGTGAGGTGCAAACCCAAATCACCTATTACTCATCCTTAAAAATTGTTAGTTTGCTCACTTCTGCAATCTTGGCCTTCAGGACCTCAGCAAACAGTAGTTTGGAATTTCATGATGAGAATATTTATGAAGGCAAATACTAATTTGGTTTGCAATGTGAAAAAAAACCAACAAAACGCCAACAAACCTACACCACAAAAATACCCACCTAAGTTACTCCCAAATTAAATTTATACTAGATATTTGCAAGACTGACCCAAGCACCTGGATTTGGGGACCAGCCTGTCCCTACCTTTCCACACCCATCTTTGAAGGGACAGGAATTTGTGTGGCTAAGTGCAAAAGGAGAAGACCAGGGAATTCAGTCACTGTCATGCAGGATATAAATCCCTTCAAATGATTAATCCAAAACTAATTCCAAACTGATTGTACAGGTAAAGAGTGTGAAAGGTTTCATCTCAGATTCTTGGTCAGCCAGAACACCTGATCCAACTGGGTGACACCAGCAAGCATAGAGATGAAGGATTTGGAGATGAGCTGCCGTGAAGTCTTCAGCCAAAGGCAACTACAAGGTGCCAGCCTCTGCCTCATGCACCCCCATTGCAGAATACGAGAATCTGAACCCTCCAAAAATCCCCATAGCTTGTTTTGGTTACTCATAAGTTACGAGTAATTCATCCCATCACATTCTGGAAAATAGGATTTCTTGGCAATCATATCTTCATTTTCCAGGTGGTATCCAGCTCACCTGCTTACCAACCTTTTTGAAGCCTTGGAGCATTTTTCAACTGGCTTTGTGGAAAACATAGGCTTAATAAGCTGAGGAACAACAACAAGTTTACCTTGTCTAAACATTAAGATGAGTGGCATGATGGTTTTAAACACTTGATCAGCTGAGCCAGCACATGGTGCATATGGCAGACTGAGACATATAGGGCCTGCAGGAGGTCAGAACACAATACACAGAGTGCAAGGGCAGGTGACAAATTTTCAAGCTTGGTAAGACTGCTTAATTCAAAGTTACTCCTCAGGAAAACATACCAAAATATGGTATAAATGTGAGACTAACTACAGCAACCACCTGATCACACAAACAGGCTTTGCCAGGCAGAGAGGATGAGAAATGCTAAGGGTGACATTTTCTCCTCCTTTGCAAGTGAGCTCAGCATTCCCGTTGCCTAAACCCCTGAAGATATCTACAGGTAAATATGTAGAAGTCTCTAAATGTAAAAAAACCCCAAAACAACCCAAACCCCCCTTTTGAGGCAGTTTATATACACAAAAAGAATTGGAATGCAATTACTTTGCTTTTTCAAATGGCCAAGTGTTGATACCAGCAACTGAGATTTTTCCTTCTTGTTTACTAGTGTGCAGTAGTGCATTGTACTAAACATACAGTATTTATGCTTCATCGGAGCAAAGCTGTTCAGCTGCAAATGAGGAATAATTTTTCAACCACAGGAGGAAACTTCCTGTGTTATTTTGGCTGCTTTAGATGGGCAAGTAAATTGCAGAAGGAAAACCTCATCCAGTATCTTCAAGTAGAGTTTCAAGTAGAGTTCATACAGGAACTCGTTTGTCAAAGAGAGAAAAAACCCAAGACTTTGTCTCCAGTAACCTCTGTGGCAGCAAGTGTATGTGCTGATTAACCACAAAAAGGCTCATATGACAGCCACTTAGGCTTGCTGAACATTATAAAAACGTTTGATATGTCTGTTAAATTGTTCCAGGGACCAATCCTGTGTCTCCTGATTTCAATGGAGAGCAATTAGTTTACTTCTGTAAACTTTGAATCGTGATCAGAAAGAAGATGAAGCTGGGACTTTAAGACAGTAAAATGGAAAAGAAATTGACCTCTTATTATTAAAATGAAAAGGTGTGTTATTTGTGTCACAGACATAGGATATAATAAACTCCATGCCTAGACTCACAAACTGTTTCTCTCCAGTCAAGTAAAGCAATATCTTTTTGGGCAATGTGTTGTTTTCATGTTAGAATTTCACTTTTATGAGAGAAATATCCTCTGTAGTGAATTAAATGTAAATAAAATCTTAACAGCACAAACTATAGGTTTACAGAGAACAAACCCTGTCAGACAAATCAAGATTTCAAATATATTTCTCAGATTATTGTCAGTGTTTCATAATACTTCTTCAATAATTTCCCACAATGCCTTCCTTTCAGAGAATTGTGTTAAGTATGCAAGTGACACTTTTGTCAGGGCTCTCAACTCCTTTAGCCTTCTTTCAAACCTTTTAAAAAACTTCCTAGCTGATTTTGCAGCATACAAAACCAAAACAGACTAATAGGAAATGGTCTAAAAGTCGTTGTGGATGACTGTAGGCTCAATCAACACTTGCATGAATCAGGTGATTTCAACAGGAAAGGTACGCATTTGAAGACTATCTTTTTTTAGAGAAACGTGTGAAGATTCTCGTAGAGAGTGTAACAGGTTCATAGTTCATCCCTGAAAGAGGAAGTGTTCGACTGTCTTATTCAGGAAACCTAAAAGTGTGGTTGATTTTACTGCCCATTCATTTCTTTCAAGGTGAACCACAATAAAATTCCATAGACTTTTGACCATTCTTTACCAGATTTTAATTCTTCAGCACCTTACACATGGGATTTTCTTTAACAGACATGCTCTAGGAAATAGAAACTTCTCATTCAGATGTTGCAGTTTGATTTGTCAGGTTTCACAGCATTTACAGGAGATGGTAGGGATTATTACTTGTCCTTTTTAGCAGGAGAAATGGAAAGGGAAAAGTATAAAATAATTGGTAAAAGGCATAGAGGAAAACAGAGAACCGGTCAGCAGGCTTGTTGATGTTACCACCATCAAAACAAATATTAATAATATTTTTTTTAGCCTTCTTTAGCTTTCTCCCTCAGAGAAAGATGTCAGATGTCTATATTAATGAAAACCAGAATCACCACTAGAATAGGAGAAGAAAATTAATTGCCCATGATACAGATGTGTAATACTAGTAAAAAAGTTGCTTCATATTATTTTTAATAAACTCAATTTCAAATTAAGGGAAGAACCTTCCATGCAGAAAGTCTATTGATTCCAGTCCCCTTGTCATGGACTGGGACACATTTCACTAGACCAGGTTGCTTAGAGCTCCATCCAACCTGGTGTTATATAATTCCAGGGATGGAGTACACGTGATTTGTCTGGGCAACCTGTTCCTGTGCCTCATCCCACTCACAATAAAGATTTTTTTCCTAATAGATAATCTAAACCTGCTCTTTTTCAGTTTGAAGACATTACGCCTTGTCCTGTCACTACATGCCCTTGTAAGAAGTCCATCTCCATCCTTCCTGTGGGCTGCCATAAGGTACTGGAAAGCCACAATGAGTTCACCCCAAAACCTTCTATTTTTCAGGCTGAACAAACCCAATTCTCTCACCCTTTCCTCATAGGAGAGGTGCTCCGTCCCTGTAATCATCTTGGTGGCCTCCTCTGGACTTGATCCAACAGGTCAATGTCATTCTTGTGCTGAGGACACCAGAGCTGCATGCAGCACTGCAGGTGGAGTTTCAGCAGAGCAGAGCAGAGCAGAGCGGAGCGGAGCAGCAGAATCCCCTCCCTTGTCCTGCTGGCCATATTGTCTCACATGCAGGATGCGTTTGGCTTTCTGTGTTGTGGGCGTAAATTGCTGGGTCACGTCCAGCCTGTCCATCAACACCCCCAAGTCCTTCTCAGCAGGGCTGCTCTCCATCTGTTCATCCCCCAGCCTGTGTTCCTACCAGGTTTGCGTCAACCCAGGTGTGGCACCTTGCACTTGGTCTTGTTAAATCTCCTGAGATTCCCATAGGCCCATTTCTCAAGCTTGTCCATGTCCCTCTGGATGGCATTCCATCCTTTAGGTGTGCCAACTGCACCACTCAGCTCAGTGTCACCTGCCAGTTTGCTGAGGGTGCACTCAATCTCTTTGTCCGTGTCATTCATGAAGATATAGAACAACACTGGTCCCCTGAGGGACACCACTTGTAGCTGATGCCCATTGGGACTCTAAGCTGGTGAAAACTGTATGTGACTGTCTGACCACTGGATACAACCATCCAGACACTTTCTTATCCATCTAACCGTCCACCCATTGAATCCATCTCTATCCAATTTTGAGAGAAGGATGCTGTGGGAGACTGTCAAAGGCTTTACAGAAGTCCAGATAAATGACAACTGTAACACTGTAACACTCTAACACTGCTCTTGTCCACTCATGCAGTCACTCCATCACATAGAAGGCCAATAGGTTCTTCAATTTCAACATGCCTTTCTCAGAATTGCATGATATGAAATGTCTATAATGTTCAAGACAAGAGGACATTATTATTTTCATTTTTCTGGCAATAAGCTGACATCTCATAGACTGAGAGCTATTGAGGTGGGGGTGAACAGGGCTGTCACTGCAGAAAGACAGCATCTGACCTTCAATGTCATTGCGGGAATATTGGCGTGGCACTTAGGAAAGATTCTCTTGTTTCTGTTTAATATTTGAAGGAGGTAAAATGCATAAAAAATAGCTACAGTAAACCACATTTACCACATTAAACCAAGCCTGGAGTTAAAAGAAACATCTATTAATCAGGCTTTTCCCATTAGCATTTTGCCACTCAGGTTTGTTCTGACAACCTAAAACTTGATTAAAGAGACCATTGGATGCAAGTGATTCCTTTAAAAGAAATAATATAAAATTAATTGAGTTAATAGTTTGCAACTAACTATGAGGTTAACTGAAAAAAACCTTAAACCCTAACGTAAAAAACCCAACAAACACCCCCATCCAGCTTTCTAGCTCCCTCTTTAGGAGAGAAGGTGAAAACTGGAAAAGTATCCCAGCTGCTACTTTCGTTTTAAGCTCTCTGGCTCCTCCAGAAGGAAAATGAGTGAAGAGATGTCTTCCTGCTGCCAGGGGTGATGTATTTCCCTCTGTAAAATTTCACAACGCTTTGGGGGACTTTTTTCTCATAGGATTTTATATTGGGCATCTTAGGGAAGGAGAACACAGATTAAAAGATGTGTTTAAACTGGACTGCTAAAGACAAATGCAGAGGCAAATTCCTCTAGCAATGTGTGAAAAAGCTTTGCAGGAACAGTTTCAAAGCCACTGAATCCTGCAGGTTCAGAGCTTGGGTGTGTAGAGAGGGTCAAGCACAGGCAGGCTTAAAATGAACGACCATATTTTCCTTAAAAAACCCAACTTTTGTGCAAAAGTGTGGGGATTGAAAATAATTTCCTTCTGCAACTTTCCCATGTTGCTACTTTGTGTATTGTCAAATGCTATCACTCATATTCTAACAATAACAGAGGAATAAACAAGAAGCTGAATCAAGCCGAGGACACAAAAGCAGGGGCTTTGCTTTCCGTGGCAATTCTGCTGGGTTTGGGACTTCTTATTTCTTCTTTACTGTAAAATAAAACCCACTGAAAAGTGTGGAAACCTTCTGGTTTTTCTTGGATGTGCTTTCTGTGTAGACCTGCTCAGGCACAGAAAGAACAGACTCTTAACATGAAATGGGGTGCTTGCTTCCTGTGGTTATGTATTTCTCTTTGTTGAGAAGCCCAGCAAAGTCATTTTTACCTCTGCGGCTGCACCAGGTCATGTTTGACTGAGGTGTTTCCTTGAAAACTGCCTGTTTCAGCTTACTCATCATCTGTTTCACTGAAAACTAGCTCCTGCCCCAGCATCATAATAAAATTATTCACCATAAATTCAAAGACTTTGGACCAAAGCTGCCCCCAGGTTAGCAGATGCAGAAGTCGTCTTTGTAGAAAGACAGTAGTTTACTGCAAAATACAAAAATACTAGATAGTTCCTGTTGTTGTCACCATCACCACCTTTATTGCTGCTCTTTCTAAATGACTCTCCCTGAATTCTCCTGTTTTACCTTTAATAGGGGCATGATGTGTTCTGCAGACAGCACAGCTTTCTAACCTTTTGTACAACCTTTTATGTGTAAGCACAGGGGGGCATCTTGTGTGCAGGAGGTGCATTCATTGCCTGAATATTCCCTTCTGACTCTGATGGTGTTATTGCACCAAATATAAAAAACTATGTAAAGTCAGCTGAAATTAATGGCTATTTGTCCTAATTTCTTTGCTGGGCTTCTGAGTGGATATGTGAGATTGTGAGATATGTGAGAATTGGTTCTTCTCAGGCGAGGTTGCAATAGCAAAAGGCTCTCAGTAAATTCATGATTACACAGGGAAATACTTTTGGACTGACTCAGTTACACAGACCCCTGTTTTAGTGTGGCCCTGCAGCCTTCTATATACAGCACTGCCAGTCCTACAAACAGGCAACAGACTGTACAGTGAGTTTACAAAGGCCTTGCTTTACCTCAATTTTACTTGACATGCCTGATGTTTAATTTTCACTTGCTTGAACAGAATTTTTTTCTGATCATGGTATAACATACACCATAAATTTTTATTTGCCTCAGTTTTCAATGGCAATTGCTCTTCAACAGATATTGAGCCTGTGAATCTCAAGGCATGAACTGGGACAATGAAGACTTGCCCATTGTAAGAGAAGATCAGGTTTAAGACCATCTGGGGGACCTGAAGAGATGCATCCTTAAGAGATGCTGCCTTAAGTGTAGCGCCTTTTTTGCACATGTTATTCCTGCATTTTTTAATGGAAAAATATTAAGAGAGTTTAATAATATTTCTCTACTGGGAGTTGGAACTTCATGGCAACCAATCTCTTTGGCATCAAACTGATTTTTAGTTTAAATAAAAAGTAATAATTCAGAAACTGCCAGCACTACACTTGTATGTATGATAAGAAAATAAGTACAAGCCACCTAGCAATAGCTGTTCTCTGTTCTTTGAAGAAATGAACTGCTTGATGTGCACTTTCTTAAAGCTGGGGATTTTTGATCAGGTTACTATGAGTATGCATGTGCATGTGAGACAAATGCCTCAACTTTGGTATAAAAAGTGTGAAATAAATTCAAAAATTAAAATAATTTAACTGGCATTAAAAATATTGATTTTAAATTAAGATTTGTCAGTATGTACATACATGTTTTGCATTAAACTTTCTAAGATATAGATTCCAAAGGCTTGGTAATACTTGTAAAGCAAAGGTTTACTTAAATAGGAAATATTAAATCCTGAGATGATTTGTATGACAGACTACAGAATGCTATTTCCCAATGCCCATTTTCATTTTCCATTTTGCTGGTATGGTTTGTCCCTCTGCTGTAATTTACAGTATATTCCTTTTTTACAGTTTCTTTCCTCTAGCAGTTTGTTGGCCAATTACAAAACTTGTGTAAGTGCTAGACATTATTTTACTTGCATCTATACACTGCATAAATGTTCAAAAACACTGTTGTACACTTTAGACAGAGTAATGAAAAGTTATTTCTCTTTCACAGGTAAGAGATAAATCATTAAATCAATAGTATAAAACTGCTTAAGGAGCTTGCATTGGCACCCAGTATCTCAAAAAAAGCTTTTCTGCATTGTCTGTTCAAGAAGTTTGCAAGGAATTTGTGTATCATAGGAGTCCCTGCCAGAAAATTAGTATGCCCCACACCTTCCTGTGCCAGGAAGGCTTGTACCACTCTCTAATCCAGCTTCGTACAAAAACCAGGAAATTTTGCACCCCCATGGAGACATGCAGAGGTCTTTTTTTCCTGGGGCAAATTGGAGCTGTGATGAGCTAGAAGCACCCTTTGCATCAATGATCTAAAAACCAGGCTGCAATGCACTAGCAAGCACCATTCCCAGATGATTCTTCCCTGCAGAGAGGAGGAGGAGGGTTCCTGCACCATCTTCTTGCTACCTGAGCAGGGAACACTGGTGCCAGTGTGCAGGAGCCAGGAACACACAACCTGCACCAACTCTGATCACAGGGCTGTATCCAAGGGCAGAATTTGCCTGAGAAGGAATCCATCGCAGAATCACAGAATCAGCTAGGATGGAAAAGACCTTTGAGATCATCGAGTCCAAGGAGAGATATTGAAAGGCAGAATCACACCTGTAAAAAGACAGAATCTTTGCCATTTGGAGAAAAGCATATCAGTGATCTGCCTGGATCTCTTAAATACTTAATCTCTCTCCTCTTAGCTATGTCCAGCCTCATACTACAGAGAGGAGGCAGGAGTTTGCTTTCCACACCTACCCCTGAGCTCAGGGTAAATGAGGTTACTTATATTTCTGCCTCACCCTTCACGGATTACAGATTATAGGATTCAATCATTATGTGATATGGGAAAAGCAGTATTTATCTCTCCCATTGCTATGTTCCAAGGAAATGGAACTCACCCTAGCATCACACCAATATACTTGTAAAAGCACCAAGATAAAACTGAGGCAAACTACTTCCTGGAACTGTTTCCCTAGTAAAATAGGATCTCTGTTAGTTCAAGAAATGGTATCAAGCAGCTATCTTGGTATGATGCTATTGGTCAGTTATTAACAGCATGCTTGACTACTGAACTCCAGTCTCTGTGTACTTGTAGCTGCTTCTTCCCTCAAATTACTTGATTTCCTTGGAAAAAACATTTTAAAGATGGGTCTGGAGTTAAACAGCCGACATACAGATTGGGCTTTGCCTAGAAAAACGGCCTGACCTCTAGATACTGTAGGATTTTTACAATTCTGCCATGCATGGCAATACTGTTTATCATATTCATATATTGTGCAATAACATGAGCAATCACTACATTGCAGGGTTCACCCCATAACACTTTAGTGTAACAGCTTTTGATTTATGGTCTTTCAGATCTCAATTTCTGATGTACGTGTGTTGAAAAAAAGCAAGCCTGGACTGAATTGCTTTGATTTTGTTATTTTGCCTTAGGAGTGGATATTTCAGCAAAATGTGTTTTGGACATGTTGTTTTGCCTCTTCTAGAAAATCTTTAACAATCGTGGTGAAAACCAGCAAAATGTCCAATGTATTGAGCTGGGATTGAAGCTGAGTGAAGGGCTGCTCATCTGCCTGGTGGGCTCACTGGTACTAGCTGGCATTTGGTCTACTAAGGAAGATGGACTACCATGTAGAGCTGTATCTCTCTCTGACCTGGTGCAGATGCTGGCTTCCCACACTGGAGGTGGCTCCTGACTGTCAGAGTGGCTGAGGAAACTGTGAATAAGAGAATTGCCTCATATCCCATGCAAGCCTAGCGCTTCATGAGTGCCCTGGCATTAAAACTCCATTCATTATCCTCATTTTAAAGTAGGGTTAATATAATCTTATTTTCCAATGGGGAAAATAAAAGTGCAGACAGATGTTAGGAACAGGTTTTTATTCTTAGAGCAGGACTTGACTAGCATGTAATGCAAATGGCTTAAGGCTATATGAAGTACCAGAGAGACTCTTGAGCACTTACTAGATGAACACCCTGATCTGGGCAGCCTAAATGGGGTGTGTGGTACAAAAACCATATGACTGACTGTGCCACACTGATTATCCAGCAAGATCAGATTGAACATGAAACTTTAATTCTGCCTTTTTCTAGCTTTTTAATGCTGGACTTTGCAATATAGATAATATTATTTTAATGTCATTTTCTTGTGTATCATTAGAGTGTCAATTCTCCAGCAGCATGAGTGGGTGAGAATCCTCCAGGAAGATGTTGAATCATGGGATCACAGAATGGTTTGGGTTGGAAGGAACCTTGAATATCATCTAGTTCCATCCACCCTGCAATGGGCAGGGACATCTGTCATTAGACCAGGTTACTCAAAGCCACCCCCAACCTGGCCTTAAGAACTTGGAGGGATGTGGAATCCAAAATTTATTTGGGAAAACTGTTCCAGTGCCTCACCACTCTCAATGGGAAAAAACAAATCCTTATATCCAATCTAAATCGACTCTCTAAAGTTTAAGATTGTTATGCGTTGTCTTGTCAGAACTGGCCTTGGGATAAAGTCTTTCTACATCTGTTGTATAAGCCTCTCATCTAAGGCCCTTTTAGAAAGACATCACTGGGGCTTTCTCTTTTGCAGGCTGAACAACCCCAGCTCTCTCAGCCTGTCTTCACTGATGCCCCTGTGCCCATTATTGTGGCCCTCCTCCGGACCTCCTGTAACTGTCCACATCCTTTTTGCCATGGGGGCCCAGAGCTGGACACAGTGGGGTCTCATGAGAGTGGAGGGGGAGAAGCAAGAAGAAATTCTTCACTCTGAATGTGGTGAGGCACTGGAAAAAGTAGCCCAGATAAGCTGTAGATGTCCCATCCCTCAAAAGTTCAAGGCCAGGTTGGATGGGGTCTTAGCAATCTGGTCTAGAAGATGTCACTGTCCTTGCAGGAGGTTAAAACCAGATGATTTTCAAGGTCTTTTCCAATCCAAACCATTCTGTGCTTCTCTGAAATAGCACAATAATTTTACCCAAAACAGAACATTATAGGAGGAAGAAGGATTGATTTGTCTTTAGTTTGAAAAATGTCCTTATTTGGTCTCAATAAAATTATTGATTAATCTATATAGTTTATATACAGATTATATAGATTATGCAGATTATATGGATTATATTAATCTGTTTCCTTTGAGAAGAAAAATACTTTATTTTTTTGTAGTCTTAATCATAACTGAGTATGATGATGAATTATAAATATTAAAGAGAAAGTTTGTAAATTTCAATGAAATTTTTAATCTGAAAAATAATTCAAGAATGTAGAGCTTCAGTAATACATGTTTCTTTATTCAAATTCCACTTAACACAGGAAATGAAATCAATCTCACTTGGTACATCTGACATAAATTCTAGAATACCTTTGTTTCAATGTAATAATCTAATATCTGTGGTTACAGCTATAGTTTTAATTTACATCCTACTATTTTTTTATTAGTAACTTGCGGCTTTCTTAATATTTTTGTGTTGCTTGGAACCTACAAACCTTTATCTTCTATGAATCTATGAAATCACTGTGCTCCACAGTATTGTTGCTTGTGAACGCTTTTTGTGGACAGTAAAAGAGGAAGTTGTGCTAATAGAACAGCCCAGATCTCACTGCTATCCATAGAGATCTCTGCTGATTTCCTGGCATCCAAATGGACCTGTCTAGTAGGATCAGCTCTTAAAGGTAGTGTGCTACAGCCTAAATCAGGCCTTCTCTTTATGAAATGTTTTTTTCTCCATGTACTGCACATTTTATGACTTTCATCACAAGGGAGGGAGAACTCTTATGAGCTGGAGTGTCCACTATGCAACTCAGAGTCTTCCTCTGCATATCACACTTCCTCTGCTTCACTGGACTTGGAGTCCTGTGGGTAGGAAGATTAAAATGGGCTATCATCTAATAGGATATTGTCATGATTACCTCAAATCCTCTGCTCAGTTCTGGGCTCCTCACAACAGGACAGACCTGGGAATGCTGGAGCATGTCCAGGGAAGGGCAGAGTAGCTGGTGAAGGGTCTTGAGCACAGATTTTGTGAGAAGTGGCTAGAGAGCTGGGGGTGCAGAAAAGGAGACTCCGGGGAGAACTTATGGCTCTTTACAACTACCTAAAAAGACATTGTAGGAGGTGGAGATCTGTCTCTTCTCTCAGGTAAGAAGTGAAAGGATGAGAGGCAACAGCCCCAAGTTGTTTCAGTGGAATTTTAGATTGGATATTAGGAAAAATTACAGAAAGGGTTGACAAACACTGGAACAGGCTGGCCATGGAAGTGGTTGAGTGACCATCCCTGTAGGTATTTGAGAAAAGGGAAGATGTGGTGCCTAGGCACATGGTTTAGTGGTAAACATGGGAGTGCTGAGTTACTGATTGGACACAATTATCTTAGGGGACTTTCTCAGCCTAAATGATTCTATATTTCTATTCTATGACATATAGACAGATGGGAGACAAAAGACAGCTGTGTGGGTGTCCTGAGCTGTAGTGTTTCCTATGCTTGGCAACTTGGCTTTAATAAGAAATTATCATTCTTTTCATTTGGTAATTGCAATTTCCTAGGCTTTTAAGAAAATGAACTTATTTAAAGAAATCCCAGCTCAAGAGTGGCTCTTCTACAGCGACTTCTAAGCTCTTTAGAGTAGTGTTGAGCAGAGTTACAGTCTCTGGATGCTGGCACACACCTCTGCCACATGAATCAATCCCCATGAAGGCTGGCCAGAAAGCAAGAATTCCACTTAAAAAAATGTAATGATGGGACTGACCATGGGAAACAAGAATTTCCTTGGCTTCAGAAATTTCAGTTCTTCAGAATGGAAACCAGACTTTTTGATATCCTTAAACCCAATTTCTAGCAATGATCTAGCTGCCTTGTCTTTTTCATGAGACCAACAATTGCATATTGAAATAATTCCAGGAGAAAGAAAATAAGGATGGAAGAGGTAGAGGGGGAATTGAGATTTAAACTTCTTGACTCAGTAATTTATGGTTTTAAGATGCTTAAACTCTGTTGTAACATGGATGAGAAATAACTTTGATGAATAAATGGCAAAACATAAAATAAATATAAATATATACAATATAAAATATAATACCATAACATGGGCTATAAATACCATGTTGGCTTCCCACATTTGACATCGAGCCTTGTGATAGGCTTTTTCTGGTGTGGTAATTGGGAAAAGACTACTGTAGCTCCTCAAGTAGGAGGAAATCAATCTGGAATTTGTTTACTGATATCAGAAAGTGTCTGGAGATAAAAGCAGTGCAAATTATGGACTCTCTCTATAGCAAGAACTATGGCTGCATAAAAGTAGAAATGGTGGCTGAACTGAAAGGTTTCTCAAAGTCAACCCCCTCCATACCTTAATAAAATTGGAGATATGTTGTTTTCTTAAAAATCTGCAATATTGTCCTTCAATGTATAACTTTTCAGAAATGTTGAGGAATGTTTTCTATATCCCAACAAGGTGTAAATGAGGCTTTGTTTCTAAGTGAGAACTTCAGTCCTCTCCCTGACCACCATGACATAGCTAGAGGGTATGACCAGAAGATGGCTTAAAAAGTCCTGGCTTCTTCCTCTGCCCAGAATTTCAACTTGTTTTATTCAGAATATAAGTACAAAAATTTTTTGGTCAAAAACTAAAGTTTGGTGTTTTTCGGATTGCTTGAAACCCATTTTTGCATATTCTTCAGTTCTTCCTTCTGTTACAGCAATTCTGCTGTTTACCATCAAGAACAGTACCGCTAAAATGTTTGATGAGGCAACATGTGCAGTCAGTAACCTAAAGAAATGTGGTGTTCATGCATAATACTTTCAAAATAGAAGTGCTTTACATAAACCAAAATACTGCCAATCCTGGCGCACTTTTGTCTGATTAAAAATGTGTGGCTAATTCCCCCTGGGTTGCTTAGAGCTGAGATTGCTGCTGAATGAAATACAGAAATTACAGCACAGAACGGAAGCAAAATGTTGGATTTGGTGTTGAGCAAATTTTGTGCAGCATTTTTATCTTTAAGATCTTGCTAACATTCTTCTTTCTATGATATAAAACATCTTTCAGAGATGACCTTTTGCATCACCAAATGCTCCCCAGCTGAAATCAACTGTCAGCTAAGTAAAACCTAAATATTGATTTTCCATCCAGCCATCAAGAAAAATACATCAGGGAGATTTTAGACATTCATTTAGACAGATTCTTGGGATTCATTATAATGTGTTTTAAGAGATTAAAAGATTGATTTGCTAATGTTCCAAACTTTCTTGACATTTCTATCTTGAAAAGCACAACTGGGGACTAGGGACCTTCAACCACATCCTCTAGTGGAAGAGGAATTTCTTCACCAGACTGTTGGTGTGACACTCTGTGTGGTGGACAGCTGGACTTGATGATCTTAAAGGTTTCTTCCAACCTTGAAGTTTTGATGATTTTACACGTCCAGAAGCTCTGTACAACAAAGCCACAACTGCAGAGTTACCATCTTTGCACCGTTGAAAAGCATTACTCTCTTGTGGCAAATTTGAGCTCACCTCTATTTGAGCTCTGAAAAACCATATAAAAATTTTAAAATAGTAGTCTAGTTAAATGCATGTAGAAAAACAGAACCTGCACAGATATATAAACTGATACAAGTGCAGACATCCTAGTGCTTTAGGTTTGATAACAGACCTTAAAAAATGGAGAGGACAGTAAAACAAGTAGTGCTTGAGCGTCACTGGGAAGTTAATTAATTACAAACTAGAGTTTATTTAATATGAGCAAAGACAGCTATTCTCATCCAATTATTCAGACATGTATACGGTTCTATACCTTCCAAAATCTGCTGATTACAAGCACACCTCACCCTCCATTCTTTCAGTAGAGAGACACACAGGAAAGTGTCTTATGTGTCTGTGATTAGAACTAAACTTTCAGAAATGAGTAAGCAGTTACTTTTGATCTAATATCAGCATGCAGTTTGTGGCAGTCTTATCTCACTAAGGAGATTCTTATCTCGAAACTGCATTTGGATTTCACCTTAAAAGTGCTTTTCACTTAAGCCTTATTACTCTACTGCAGACTTACAGAAAAGTTTCTCAATCCACCCACATGTAAAGTGGGGTTTCAAATTGCATTTGCTATGGTAGATAAGAGATACGACATTCTTGCTTATAATGGCAGGATCCCTGTTTAGTAACTATGGAAAGGGAAAATACAACTTGTGCCAAGAAGACTCACTGGTTCGATGGAGGGTACCGAGTTAGTCTATAGTTATAAAAGACCGACTCTAGCAAAGCAACTGACCAAGTCTTCTAAATTTAAATGTTTAGAATTAAGTGATACTTGAAGGCATTTTGAGAAAGGAATGAATATGAGGCAGTAATCTACAGCCTTAAATTTTCATAGAAGGTGCCTGATGTGTTCGAAAGCGTCTTGCCATTTCTTCCTGCTCTTATTTGGGTGGGGCTGACCATGAGCAAAAAGAAGTAGACCATTTAATTTTTTTAGAAACTCTCCCTGGTGCTTCAAATATTTCAGGAGGGAGATGGAAAGGGACATGAGCTGAAGAGGGTCTTGTTCTCTGGGGGACCACCATCACCACAAAATGAATTGTCTGAGATTCATCATTGCATTGAACATCCTTCAAAAAGCTAATACTCAGCCTTGGATAAAAGTGGACTGGAACCCCATGGTGGAGCTTCAGTGTCAAGGCAAGTTTAATTCACAAGAACTACCTCATAAAATTACATCAGATTAGCATGAGAATGATGAGTTAGGCTTGTATGTTTTAGCCATTGCCACATACTTACAAATAGTATATACACTTAAGAGTCCATTATTTTTTTATAAGACATGTTTAGAAGTTCCTGGTAAACACTGGTTTTGTTTTCTCAAAAGCACTTCAAATTGCTGTAATTTCAAGTTTACCATTACATAAAATCCAAATAAATTGAATTATTTTGAAATGTCTGCAAAGTAGGGAATTTTCCTTCTCATTGTGTGGCCATCGGTCCCATCAATAGCTCACTTTTTCCAGCACGGTCCAGCAATTTTCCTGTGCCAGTGTTAAATGACACAAGATCCCCAGCATACAATTGCTAGTTGCAGCTTACTAAGTTTTGCAAAAAAAAAAATTTGTTTATCAACTCTGACTTCAAAAATCAGTGGTGAGGCATGGAAAAAAGTACTGTAAGTCCACAGAGAACATGTCACTTAGCATCCATTGGATTCATTTGGTTAATCAGTGCAGTTGTGTTTTGGGACCATTATTCAATATCAGATTGCTCCACAAAGAAATAATAAAAAAACAGGACTCTTCAGATAAGCAGGACTTTCTGCCATCCCAACAGTAGCAAGTTGTTGAGTCAATGTCCACAGGTAAATGGGTCTGGGGAGCAGTGATTTTTCAAAAAAATGCACTGGCCAAATATTCACAAAAGTTTCCAGTGTCTGCAATAGCTGTGCCAACACATATTCTTTTCATCCTTTCTGCTACTCAGGAATGGAAATCCCTGGAGGAGAACACCTAAGTGATAGTAACAACCCTGTCAGGCTGTGGACCCAATTGTTGTTTATATTCTTACCCAGTTATCCTCATTTATTTTTCCCAAATGGATGCCTTGCCTGCACTATGTGGCCCTGTTTCCTACCAAGTCTGTGATGATCTGGGTTTGAAACTAGGGACCTGTGACTTAGAGAAAGGAATAGTTCTGCTGTTATGAAATCTGGCCATCCTCTGGTAATCGGTGCAGAGACAAGAAGAGCTGATCAGTAGTTACAGTCATCTGGTGCAGCTTTAACAGGTTCAGAAACACCCCAAAGCCCCTTCCATATTCTTCCAGTCCTCAGAGCCAAGACTCACTTTTAATTGCACTACTTAGAGGGAAACAGCTCGTGAAGATACTAATTTATTACTCTTCTAAATAAAGACCACCAAAGCACCTTGTTGCTGCTTTCAACTTCTAGTCATTGCCAGCATGGCAGCAGGTGTAGACTTGTCATTAATTAACACCTGACTCACATTGGGAATGATCAGAAGATGCTGGGTTTTCATTTTAGGATGGTGTTTTGTGATCAGTAATAGGGAGATCCCATGGTGGAAGTCACTTGCTTGTATTAGGATGTGTTCCTAAATGACTTCATTAACTAAAGGTGTCAGCTAAAACTGTATATAAGTGTAAATTTAAGTTTAATAAAATAAAGATCAAAATCACCACTTTCTTTCACCAACTACAGTAGGCATGGCAGGAGAATGAAGGAATTCTTAATGTACCCCTGAAGAATGAAACCATGCTCCAATGCCACCTGCTTTGTAGAGACATTTGCTCTATTGGTATAAGTGCCATATAAATAACACATTCTGGTTAAACTGCAGTATTAATCCACCTGCATTTTCAGCACTGCTACTTTGAAGGAAACACAATACACATATTTAAGTGGCCTAATCTATTCTATTACTTTGAGAAGAGACCACAAAAATGATTGGTTTATAGTGGTTTTTTTATAAGCAATTTCTTGGTAACCAATTTTCAAATGTTGGAGCATAATCCACAGTTAATTAAACTAGGTCAAGTATTATTTTTTTAGAAACAAATAACCACACTTCACCATACCATGTCCTGTGTAAGTACAGTATCTCTCTCTTCCATCTGTCTCAGGGTTTTATCCTCTACCCAAACATGATGGTATCTGAATATTTGCAGATTGAAAATATATAGAAGTAGCAAACATTTGGACACCCAATGCATGGAATCTCTGCAACTTCAGTTTAGGAAATGAGTGCATGTGTGTGCAAAGGGGCGTCACCCTTTAAAATAAAAATTTATTGCAAACCTTTCACACCCCCAGCATTTTGGGATGTTTGGTTGTTTGTTTCCTTTTTGAAAACTAATCCCTTGATGTAAGTTTTAAAATTATGTCAAAAGCTTTATATTAATATTGTAAAGATGTGTTTCATTCAATTTGCTCTGTAAGTTTTTACCCAAAATGCTTCTTCCATAACTTTCAGGCACTTTAGAATGAGCCTCTGTGTTCTGCTATGGAGCTTAGCTACACAGCTCTTGTTATAATATCTGCACTCTAATTTAATCTTTGAGAAAGATGTGGCTTAACCTGATTATAACTTGGAAATTAGGACTGTGTCATTGAGGTAGCCCTCAGTGATGACTGGGAAGCAGTGAAGAGACTTTTCCCAGGGTCTCATGAGGAGCTCTAAAGCAGAGGAGACACCACCAGCTGCATTTTGTGTTTCAAGATTGTTTGAGCTCTAGCTGAATCCAGCAGCATATGGAAAATGGTCTAGTTCTCAGCCAGGAAGAAAGACAAAATTTCATTTTGGAATTCAGATAAAAGACATCTTTTCACAACAGTTGTTACCTTGTCATTTGAGACAGAGTCCTGGTCTTAACAGTACTTTATAAAAAATGGAAAACTACTGATGGAAGGAAGCCCAAATTTAGCTCATGCTCTTCATCTCATGTTTCTGTGAACAGCATGGTACCACCATTCGTGAGAGTACTTGGGCAAATTAGGTGACTATTCAAGCAAAAGGTGTAAGGGCTCGTCTGGATGATTATTAGAAAATTCAAAACAAGAGACAAAATTCAAAAGAACAATATATTCTTTTAACTTTTAGTCAATCTATAATTCAATCAAGTGCCAGTCTGTGGAGACTGAATGCTTAGTAATACAAGTGGAGAGCTTTCCTGGCCAGAGCAATGTGATGGTTTGACCCTGGCTGCATGCCTAGTGCAAAGCCATTCTGTCATATCCCTCCTTAATTGGACAGGGGAGAAGAAATATAACAAAAGGTTCATGAGTTGAAGTAAGAATCACAGAATCATCAAAGGTGGAAGAGACCTTTAGGATCGTCAAGTCCAACAATCCACCCAGCACTGCCCCTGTAACCCCTAAACCATCACCCAGCGCCAGGTCCAGACACCCATTAAATACATTTGAGCTGGTGACTCCACCACCTCCCTGAGCAGCTATTCCAATGCCTGACTACCCAAACAGTGAGAATTATTTTCTAGTATCCAATCTGAACCTCCTCAGCCTCAGCCTAAGGCTGTTTCCTCTGGTCCTGTCACCTCAGGCATGCCAGAAGAGACCAGTCACCCCTCTCCTTTCAGGGAGGTGCAGAGAGGAGTGAGGTGCCTCTGAGCCTCCTCTTCCTGAGACTAAACAAATCCAGCTCCCTCAGCTATAAGTCATGTTTCCTAGACTTGTCCAAATGCTGAGAAATCTATAACCACCAGCCATTTTTAGAGATGTTCCTATGCTTTCTAAGCAATTTGTTTCCGCCACATTTTGTTCATACTTTTCATCCTGCCCCTTCTTCTTTACTCTCAAATATCCTCAGGGAAAGGATCATCAGCTCCATGGCATCAGGATGTTCCTGCAGTATACAGATATCTGGCTGCTTTGTCTGTGAGGGCTGATCAGTCATTTTGGTTGTGCTGCCTTAGAAGAGTTTTCAAAATCGCATAGCATGGTTTGGAGACAGCCCTGCTCTATGCAGTGTCTGTCCTCCAGTGCTGCTGACAGTGCATGAGGCCATGATTCACCATACAGTACTGTTGGCCTTCCACAGTGTAGATGAATTTATGCTGAATCCACAATGAATCTGCAATGAAATGACAATGTTCTACATTGTAGAGCAACCTACAGTAGGGATTCACCCTATCATACAACAGATATCTAAGACGGAAAATTTATACTCTATTATGAATACTTAGCTATTAATTACACAGCAATCTAAAGACCTAAGAGTAGACATATAAATTGACAAAAAAAAGCTGCAATGAAAAAGAACAGATTCTACTACAGAAGACTGAAACTTATATATTCAGAGGATGTAAAGCAAGATAAATCACTGGTCTGTATCTCTTTACTTTCTTCTCTGTAAGAAAGGCTTTAATTGTCCTTTTTTCCCCCTGACAAGTTTCTTGCTAATCTTTATAGAGTCACTTCTCAATTTCACTTTGATTATCTAAGCAGATTTTGTACTCTGATTCTCTCACTCAAAGATGTTTGCTTGACATTTTTAGTATTTGTCATGATTCTTTTCACCTTATCAATACCAAAATTGCAGTCACCATATTAAATCTTATCAACACCTTATCTGGAAGTAAAATCACTTCCTTTCATTTTCTTGCTAATTTTATATTTAGAAAATCTGAGGACTGCCATTTGATTTTCTCTCCATATTATCACACTGGAAATTTAAGCTGAACATTCATTCTGAGGACTTGGTTGGCTTTAGTTTTCCCTTTCCAACATAAAGTTACTTCTCTGTAGGTCTGAATTAGATGTAGAACCTTAATTTAGATGTAGAACTTTACACTGGCTCTATTAAAATGCATTAAACAGGCCTCCAATATTAAAACCAGCTCTATGCATGACTGCCTGGATGACTCAGTCTGAACAGTAGGCTGGGCATAGGACTGCTTTTGCATCTCCTTTAAAAGAAAACTCCTTGTGGGCAATAATATTTTAAGTCAGGTCTCTTTCCAGTCAGTGGATTTTTTCAGTGTATTATTAAGTTATTTTTAAAATATTACGTAGCAATTGATACTAAGTAAAAAACAACTGTTTGATTATCTGTTCTCCATAAACTGACAGGAATTAATCACATTCTCATTTTTAAGGCTATGTTTGTTGACTCCCTTATGAGCTTTTCAATTATTTTGCTGAGAAAAAGTTACCAGCCAGTTACCTCATATGTCTTTCTCTGATTTTTTCAGTATTAACAAAATATTGACACTTTACTGGTGTCCAATTGTAATTC
This sequence comes from Lichenostomus cassidix, assembly GCF_008360975.1. Taxonomy (NCBI): domain Eukaryota; kingdom Metazoa; phylum Chordata; class Aves; order Passeriformes; family Meliphagidae; genus Lichenostomus; species Lichenostomus cassidix. The sequence goes on along the minus strand of NC_139480.1, from coordinate 33,516,583 downwards.
ACTAGAGTATTACAGATTTTTAAAAAAAATTTTTTCAGTGGCACAGATGTTTGTTCAGACAACTGCTTTTTGCTCCCGTGGGTATTTATTGTTCTTCTTCATATTCATATAGTCAAGTGCACCATCTCTTTCCTATTGAAATATGTCAGAAATATTTGCTGAGATTTTCCTTTTCTTTCTAATTTGTAAACATTTTACTACCTCCATCGGCTACATTGCCTGATTTAATATTAATACTTATCCCTTTTTTGTGCTATAGACTTCTCTCTAGCTTCCCTCATTCTCAAAATTTCAATAATTTTAATTTTTATTGAATCCTATCCCGTTTCCTTTCTCTGTTTGGCAAATACATAGTTTATATTTTAATGCTCCTTACAGAAGCATTACTGCACTGTTGAGCCTGTAAATACCTGAAAATGTTTTGAGATATGATTTAGGCATGATTACATTGTCAGGAATGTCACTTTTAAAACAGAGTGCAGTAAAAGCTGTTTTAGCCCAGTGGAAGCCATGGGGAAGTTTTAGCTGGCTGTACTGCAGCATGCAGCTGACACAGGCTGTTGCTCCCCAAAAGGGGACAATGCTACTCATCAGCCAGAAGCTGGCAGCACTGCATGTCCCACGGCACACAGAGTTACCTTTTAAGCCTTGATGCTAAACTACACTGGATTAGATTAAGACAACAGCCTTTGAATGGATGAATGTATATGAATTGGCCTCTGAGGTTTCACTTACACAACATTCTTTAGCAGAGACACTGTCTTTCTTGGGAAAGCCTTTAAATCTGCTCTTGGGTTTGTATTTCTGTTTTCCTGTGGATAAACGTACAGGGAATTGGGGTATCTGTTGCAAGTCTATGGATTTTTCATTCTGGACTAAGCATATCACTTTGTACTGCACCTATCCTATTTCACAAACAAATACAGAAAAGCTTCAAAGTACAAGACCAGAGGGCTGTAATTGAGTCTGGCACAGGTGCAGTCTCTCAGGTCCCAGATGTTCTGGCTGTGGCACTGGGTGCATGCCTTGATATGGTGCCCTCTGTGTGGGTGTGAGAAATAGTGAAAACTTTTCACAGTAACTCTCATCTTGAGCATTGAGTTCTTAACTGTAGCAGTTTGTTGCTCCTAGGCAAATACTGGTAACTGTAAAGGGTTAGTATCAGGGTTGTCTGACCTTTAAACAGATGCTGGCAAAGTTACTCTATGCTTTTCTGTAGTTCATTGAAAACCTGCTTTTCTCTCTCCAAAAACACTGTATGGATTTCCTCACACAAGAAGAGATGTGACTCCTGAGCAGACACCACTTGGATGGCTCACAAGTTGTCTGAAACATAAACAGATAGAGTAGAACAAGAAAGGATGTGTATCTTTAGGAAAATCTAACTCGTTGCACATTTCAAATTTACATAGTTAAGAAAGTGATCAAAGAGACAGAGGTGCAAAATTTGCTTTTGATGTAACACAATTAATTGTATGACACCATTGTAATTTCTTTCTTTGTTGCCAGGATAAATACATCTGATTTAGAGAGAGATGAGAGTGAGAGTGGTCATTCTGCCAGTGTTATGACACATGAGCAAAATAAATGTTTATTCACCACATAGCATCACTGTCTGCCAGGGAAACAGGAAAATAGGGGTAACCAGTGGCTCCTGTGCCACCCAGAGTTTTCTTATTTCTCTTACAAAATCACAATACCCAGGAGCAGATTCCTTCAGTTCCACTGTACAATAAACTTCACAAGGCATGGTAAGCACTGACAGCAGAGCTTTTGGAAATTTATAAAAGAAAGTGATTAGCCTCCTGTGAAACATGGATTATTTCCTTTCATGTTAATATGCACTGCCCTCTTGTGATAAAATGTATTTTTGGTGTTCTTTCAATGTTCTGTTCTTGTTTTCACTTTTTGCAGTTTCCTGGTATTTTTAATTTTTTTTTTTGTTGTTTGGGTTCCTCCTCCAGTCCCCAGAGCTTTCTTCAAGGCTTTTTTTCTATGGCAGAAATTATCTATCTTAACATTAGAAGGATGAAAGGAAAATAACACAAAGCTTGATTAAAATATTCTTAGCCAATATTTCACCCTTTCATATATTTAACATCTTCCCAGATTGTTTTACTGAACATACAAGAATCAGACAGATATGTAGACTGCAAGTACTGTAACAAAAAACATAGACTTGAAAGGATGAGGAAGTTACATAGCAGTTCATTGCAAAGGTGGTCTTGGAAGAAATAGGCCCAGCGTGCAGCAGTGTTCTTCATTGTATGATCCCTGTCCTAACAACCTGAAGAAATGGCAAGGGAAAGCTATCTACTGCTGCAAACCTGATCTTCTCTAAAACTAGGCACAGGAAAAAGTCACTTCCCAAAGCTAAGCAGGCAGGCAAAGCCACTCACTTGAATATGAAGGGTGAAAGGCCATTACTGCCTGGGAAGGGAGGAAGGAGACAAAACCCCCAGAAGCAGGAGAAAAAGCAGCATGACATGCCAGCCCTGGAGCCGAGAGGATGGCACAGAGGAAAGCCCAAGGAGAGACTTTTCAGTTAAGTGCTGGTTGGAGAAAAGTTGCCTCATCCTGTGTTTTGGGCAATGCACATCAAAGATACCCAACTGTAATCCTCTCGTCCTCTGAATGGAAGCAGCACACAGGGACTGTGAATGATTCCTACCTGCTTACTGTGTTGTCTTAGACACAAAGGTGATGCCTGTAGAATGTATAAATGAATTTGTAGAATTAACTACCAGATCAGTGGGAAATTTTCCTAAGCAGCTCTACAGAGAAATGGAAAAAAACCCAAAAACATGCTGTACTGTGATTAAAGACAACACTATGGGCAATGTGCTGAAGGAAGAAGGGAGAGAATTTGAAAGCATTGAGCTGACAGAAAACCTAAAATCTGACCTTTTCTAACATCTCATTGATGGATTTCACAGCCTTTCTGTTTTTCTGGGATTTTTTTAATGCGAAGGCTACTTTTATATAAGAACTCTCCCTAGGCTGATTCAAGTTGCAAGCTCAATTTTCAGTCTCTTCTGCAAATCACAAGACAAAAGAATTTGTCAAAGAAAGACTGATTATTTAGTTTACAATGGCAAAGCAGAGAGTATCTTTCCTGACCTTATTTTTATATGAACAAGTTACATTAGCCAAAACATCTAAGAACACAGGTCCCAAGGCGAGCATCACACCCAGGAAAATAATAGCTAAACTGTAACACTAATTCTCTGAGGGGAAGCATCAGGTAATCACAAATGGAGATCCAGCTGGCTGCCATCAAGAATAAGTAAGGACTCCCGTGAAAATCTGCATGTAGCCATGGTTGGAGACAGTGTGCTTGGCTGCTTAGTTTAACCCAACTTCCCTAAAGTCAGGTGAATGTTACTGTCCAGCTCAAGTCCTTAGATGCTGAAGGGCTCAAAATACATTGGTCAGTGCCAAGGATAATGGAAAGGAGCAGCAACCTTCAGTATTTCAGTGCTGTCTATTCCTGATGTGTTCCAGAAATCAGCCTGCTGGGCTACAGGCTGGGAAGGGGACCATGAATTTCTGGGAAAATGGCTGTGCATAATATTGCACTTCGACTCCAGGAACACCTGGAGTTAGCTGACCATACTCAGACAGTATTTTTCTTTTCTGGTTTCCTTTTCATTGAGGCATCTCTTCTCCCTGTTTTCTGGATTTCTGGGACAAGATCCTCTCAAGGTATTTGCTGGAGTTACCGTTTGGAAACTCCTTATCACAAATGCTGAGGAAAATATGGAAGAGGCTATACAGCAAGGACTTGAGCATAGCATACCCCATATTCTGCATATTTCCATCTCTCCTACCACCAGTTACCTAAGGGGTTTTTCATGACCAGAGCATTTTTTCTGTGCTGAGGAATGTACTTAAGATGAACCTGAGAAATCTGCTACGTGCTTGGCCCTTTGAATCTCTGATGTTGTGGTACTCCATGTCCTTGTAAAGGTGAACATGGATCTAGGTTAATGACATAAGGTGGAAATAACGGAAGAACATAAGAGAAAGAGGCAGCCAACACCCCTCAAGCTATAAAAACCTAGCAGAGAGTAAATGACAAATGCTGTGGAGTTTCACTCCAATAAAATGTTCAAGAAATACTTGAACTGTATGTGAACTTCATACTTTTCAATCTGTGGAACTGCCCCAGAATGGTCATGTGAACAATCTCGCTCCAGAAATTCCTGCTACTTCCTGCTTTCATCAGTGCAGATAGACTTTCTGTGGTATTTTGGCACATCAGCAGCTTACTGTGAAGTGAATGACTCCCGCTTTTGCTCCAAATCCCCAGCAAAATTGACCTGAAGCAAGATGAAAATTGCTATATGTGTTTTCCTCCCTAGTTTTCAAGGCATGTTGCAAAATAAAACACTCCAACTGGTGAAAGCTCAAAATCTCATTTTTGTGAGGTTCTCTAAATGGGAGAAAAACAAAACATAAGCAAGATTTTCTCATTCAGAAAGGTGTACATCTGGGCAGCTGGCCACCAGAAACAACATCAGTGAAAGGAGCACAAGAAGCAACTGCTCCTTTCCCAGTTATCTCAGCTTTTGGTCTGCCACTGGCCTTGTCGCTACCTCCCAAACTCATTGAAGAGGGGCAGATTTGGGTGGCAGCCAAATCTTTGTGTTGCCCCCGGAGCAGTGGGGCTGGTTTTCCCACAGACACTGGGGTTTTTCCACATTCTCCCACTCTGCCCACACATGGCAAGCTGCTTCATGTCCCCAAAGACTGGGGATGCCATGCTGTCATGGGGAAGAGAGCTTGGGAGGGGTTGGTCATACCACCTCAGAGATAGCCCCTGGGTGTGCAGTGGAGCACACAGTGCTTCTATTTTAGTTTCTATGACAGCTTATAAAACAAAGCTGCATATTTGGACAGAAATAAATTCAAGAGAAAATTCCCAACTAGCCCCATCAGAGTCTGCTCTTGATGTAAATGCAGCCTGGAAACATAGAAGTAGGACCAGGCATTTCCCTTAACTCCACCTTTTTGCAAAAGTCCTGATAGCATTTTTCAGTGCCAACATTAGCACTGCCTTGGTATCCCTACAATCAGCAGACAGTCTGAGACTGATGAAATGGGAAAATACCATTTCATTCTCTAGAGTGAGCTAGGAAACACTAATTTCTTCCCCATTAATTCCTGATGGCTTGGTATGAAAGCATGTCTCTTAAGAGCTCAGCTGAGTTCATTATCCTGAGCAGACCTGAGGTGAGGCAGGGCTGCCTGGTGCCAAGCACAGACCTGCCCTAATTACCCTGGCAGATGTCACCTCACAAGAGGAGCTGGGCAATGATTATGGCCCTGCAAGGGCACAGGTGCTTTTGTGGGTCACAGTTAGAAATTCACAAAGCACAGTTAAATAAGCTGGGCAGCAGGGTTGAGTAAATTAGAATCTCATGACAAAATCACCCAGTTGTTTGGCAGCTCAATGAATAAAAATAGTGAAAAGTCCTCTTCCAAAAGCACAGAACGAACATCCTGACTTCAATTCAAGTTCAGGTTCTAGTTTTCAGAAACACTCTAGCTAACATATTGGAAGAGACATCTGGAAGTTGGGGGAGCTGGTGACTCTTTGCTGCTCCTTGCTATTGCTCCTGGCTGGGCACAAGCCCTGCAACCTTGGGCACCTGCTTGTATGCACTGGTGCCAGCCTTGGTGTTCAGGAAGGGAAGGTCACATTTATTCTAACACCTGAACTACTTAAATCTCCCCATCACTGACTCATGACACAAGCCTGGGGCTGGGTATAGCCATGACAGTGGGGTGGAGTGGATGGGTGGTTTCCAGGAGCCATTCCCACCTGTTTCCTAGGGTGCTGGATCTTGCTCCCCCATCAGTGCTGGGTGCTTTTACGGAGCTCTTCCACTCAACACTTCCCTGCTGGTTTTGTGGTCTGTGCTTTCTGCTGCCTTCAGCACAAGGTGACAGATCCACCACACGTGGGAGCAGCACATCTGTTCGAGTGTCCTCCTTTCCCTCCACAAACACTGTTTTCCTCCACACTTTCTCTGCAGCAAATACCTAGAGTATTGGTGCCTTTGAAGGATAGCAGAGATGGCCATTAGGCAGCTGGTGACATTGCAGCAGGCCGTGTCTGAGCAGCTGCCATGTGCAGCACAGGTATTAGCTGCATATTAGCCTGCAGGCAGCTTCAGACAGAAGTGCAGGCTGGGGCTGACCCTGGAATTTTGCCGAATGCAGGGCAGGCAGATCAGATGCCAGTGGTATGTCCAGGAGGTGGTTGTGCCTGTTGAGAATGCCAGCGTCCTGCCAGACTCCTGTGCCATGCCATGGGGCAGTGGGTGACGGTCGGCATCCTTGTGCCATGAAGTGTGGCATGGAGGAAGCAGTATGGTTGCTGTTCCCCTGCTTTGCTTGCTCGCGTGTGGCTGTTGACTTCCCGCAGCACCTTGGCCCACTGCTTTCCACCAGGGTGCACACAAAAAAGTGTTCTGGTTCGACCCCACAGGCTCCCTGTGCCGCCCACTGGCGCATGGGCAAAGTGCATGTCAGCGAGGTGAGTCACTGCATGGAGTTTCTAGCAAAACTTTTTTGTGGTTGGAGTTATGATGAGACTGACACAGCCCCTGGGGTTTTCTGACGGAGTCCCCTCCCTGGATTTGCGGGCAGAGGGATGAGCACATTTCCCACCACACACTCCTCTCTGGCCCCCTCTGCCCTCTCTTGTCACAGGCCCCATGGCATTCGTGTCGGCCTTTCCTCCAGCCCAGGGCACAGAGAGTGAAAAACATTTCTTGAGATAGCCTTTCCTTTGCACATTGTAGCGAGCCCTCTGGAGACACACGATCTTCTCTGAAGCATTTTTCTGCTCCCATGACGAGAAGAGGCGGAGTGACGTGTGGGGTTGCTCACGCCTCTTCCGTCACCTTTCCATTTTTTAACATTGTGTGAGTTTCCTGAGCTTGTCGGCATTTTCCTATGAGTAAGCTGTTACCACATGCACCCAACATTTTCTGCTTGTGCCTAGAGTGGAAATGGGCACTGAAACATTGGGTAACACATGGGTATAGTGGTAGGAAGGTGTGAGAGATGGTTTCTAAAAGCTGTGGTGAACAAACTTGCAGGCACTTTGTGCAGCCAAAGCAAGAGGATTCAAGTGAGAGACCTCTGGTGGCCCCAGTTCACCCTTATGACTACTGCACCCCACTGGATGCTCTATTCCTATAAACCCTAGTGTCAAATTATGAGCTGAGCTTACCCCATCACTACATATTATCTTCTACTCATTAACCACTTCAAATGTCACATGTTTTTTACATAGCAAAAAGCCATGAGCAATCTTTCTTAAAAATAGCTGCCGACAGTCAATCTAGCAGCATGTGCTGAGGACACTGTACAGCTTTTAGTGCCCACTTTCACGTGGGGCTAGTTTCCACTGCCATGAACTCTTTGCTGCTTGTTCTGAAAGAAATCTATGGACTTCAATAAGGATAATCTAGCACCATTAATAAAAAATGAAACAAGCAGAGCTGTTTTATCGTCAACTATATTTATACATTTTATTGAAAGGATTAAAAATTCTCCCCTAACACATCAGGGGAAGAAAAATATTATATACCTTTCAAACAAAAAGAGTGACAATGCATGAGGACCCATGTTATTATTTCAAATAAGCAAAACAAATTTGAAACAAAACACAACAGCAACAACAAGCTGGTTAAATAAGTAGATGACAATTTTATTCATCAATGGATGGTCTTACCAGGCAGTGATGATGACCCGAAGGTAATTCAGTTGCCTTCAAGGTTTGCCATCATATGTGCAATCAGCAAGAATTTCCATGAAAAGCCAGATTTGGCTATGCCCAGGCACTTTCAGAGGCACACAGATTACCTGTGAAGCAAAAAACTGGCAGGTTCCATCAGGAGCTGATGGGTGCAAGGGGCTCTTGCACCCTTATGCATCAGGACAGATTCTGCCCCTAAGTGCTGAAGTGAAGGACTTCCACACTCAGTGAGAGTCAGGGTGTCTCATGTTTCTTCAGTTCTGGATAAAGACACCAATAACCATTGATCAGTATATAAATGGGTTTCCTATAACTTTTAAATAAGGCAATGCAACAACAAAAATAATTTTAAAGAAACTAGCGCAGTCTGCTGCTGAGACTACATATGAAACTCATCAAAGACTGCACTGTTACACCTTCATTTACTCAGCATTACAGTCTTGTTGCCCCTCAAGACTGTGGGAGGGAAAAGGAAAAAATCAGAACAGAAAGTCTTAGAGGCCCAACATGATAATTTATATTCTATTTAAACTTGAATTCTGGCCAGAAAGAAGCCATCAAAGTGAGGCTTCTCCAATGGTTTTGCAAACAATGGTTTTATCAACCACTTCTTAGATAATGAATAAGTCATGGCAAATGAATCAGTTAGGTACGTGATGAATCCTTAAGGAAACAGGATTATCTTCAGTGGCTATGTTTAGGTTAAGAGAGTACAAGCAAGATTTGTCTTTAGTTTTCTTAAACTTTATTAGGTTACCTCTATATATCTTGACTGCTTTCTCTGTCCAGACCCACTCAATGCAAGAATGTGTATGGAAATAAAGACAGGTGAGGTCAGATCAAGGGTCCACCTGGAGAATGTCCTGCCTGTGGAAGTGGCCACCAGTAAAAATACAAAATAGAGTACAAAAATAGGGAAAGGACAGAAAAACCACATTTAGCTTCCAGCAGTCAGGGACATGGGACCTCCCCAAGCCAGAGCTGTACCCCAGTAATCCCACATGGAATCAAAGCTCTGTGAACTTTTCTCACCCCAGAGTGGTAACTTTACACTTCTGGCTCCTGCTGAACCCAGTGTCAGGGATAAAACTTCCATTCCTTTTTTTGTATCCCTCATGTCCACAGCTTCTGTGGTGGCTGTTGCTTTTCCAAACTGAGGTTGCTCTGAGGATTTAGCTATCGGTGGAAGCCACTCCTTATCTTTGTAGAGGATGCTTCCTGTCAACCTTTTCTTTTTTTTCTTTTTGGTGTGAGATGACATAACCAGAGCTGAGCAAAGATTTTGAGTTACATGTACACCATGGGCCTATTCACGGGTTAAAGGATGAGCCTCATTTTCTGCTCTGCACTTTCTTAATAAGTCCTAACATTCAATTTGCCTTGTAACAGCTTTTGAGTGTTGACAGACATTTTCAGAGAACTTTCCACAGTGATGACAAAGCCACTTTCCTGAGCAGTAGCAATGAAGCCCTGTCATTTCATACATCTTTTTTTGTCCTAAGTATGTTGTTCAGTGCTTATCAGCTTTTTTATTGCTTATCAGCGTTTTCACTTATTGTCCTGTCACTCAACACCATGAAGTAGTTTTGCAGGTCTCCAAAGTCAGCTTCAGGTTTAAGTATCCTGAATAATTTAGTGTCATCGGCAATTTTTGTCAACCACTCCCCCTTCTCTGTCCTGGTCACTTCACCTTTCAGAAACATTGTAAATATCTGTAGGGTCCCACAGACAGGACCATTTCCCAGTGGTCTTTCCATTAGGAAAAATAACCACTCTACCTCCTGCCCCCAGTTTCTGAAATTCTGGGAGACCAATTTTTCAGCACTGGTTATGGGTTTTGAGGGCAGTGTCTGGGTTGCCTTTACTATATGGTGTGACTCAGCTCAGAGGGGGGCCTGTGGGCACAGTGAAATAACTGACTTTGATTTTTCAGGCAGCTTGGAAAGCCCAGTGGTTCTGTTTGAATTGGGCATGGTGAATATGACTGCGGACAGATGCCTTTAAAAAGCCAGATTGCCTGCACAGCTCTCCCACAGCTGGGAGAAGCCCACTTATGTTCCATCATGGAGATGCACACACACATGTGCACATGCAGACAACAGAGTCATCGATTTGATTTCGTACAGAAATCTTGAGCATTGGAAAAACACCTTATCTGAAGTGTCAGGCTGCATGTTTAAGCAGCAGATTTGCCTGAGTCAGCACAGCAGGGTTGAGCCTTTCATGCACAGCTAAGCGGTTTCTTCTGGTTGCAAATCAATTCTGCTCACCTTCAGCAGGAACTGATGATTTCTATCATTTGTTCTCAGAGCCATGGAGAAGTTGTAGCCTTTTTTTTCCTACTGTTTCATTCAGTGTTGGTGTGTTTTGCAGGAAGATGCCTATAAAATGAGGACTTTCAATTTGAGTTAGTAGCACTTCTGTTTGCCTTTCATTTTGTAAAAAACCAGACTTTCTTTGCACAACATGGGGAAAACCTTTATAAAAAACAGGAAGCACCTTCAGACTGCTCACCAAAGCATCAACAGGCAGTGAGGTACCAAGGATCAAACGTTTTCTATCCACTCAAGGCTTTTCCTAAGATTGTATGTCCAATCTCATTTTGGAAATCAGTGGAATTTTAAGAGTACATTTTACAAAGTTGTTATTTGTCTGATGACAACAGTTGGAGGAGGCCTTAGGCCTGCCTTGGTTGCCCCTCTGCTGGCTGCTGTGCAAAGACAAAAGGGGTTGTGTCCTGCCTTGAGGGGTCTGCAGGAGAGGACACCCATGAAAGGGACAGGTACAAGGTGGTAGAAGGTCCTCACACTGCTCCAAGAGTGGCCTCAATCTTCAAATGGTTCTTCAAATGTGCCATAAAGCAAAGCTGCCCTCAGGGATTGCAGCATATGCAATGCTGGAGGTCAGTTGTGGATTTAGTGCCCTGCTAGGACACTGGGGCAGAGCACAGCACATCCTGGCAGGGTGCATCCTGCTGGGGGTCCAGAGGTGACTGCAAGGTCTCCATGCAGCCAGGGAGCTGAGGACACAAGCATGTGCTGCTAATTTGAGACTGTGAGAGCTTTGTGGACACACTCAGTCTGGGCTGGATGGGAAGCAGCCCTCCCATGGCATCCTGGAAATAACACAGGGTGGTTTTTGCAGGGGGCTGGAAGATGGTTAGTGCTGGGTGGCAGCTCCTGGGCTCACAGCAGTTTATCACCCAGCTCAGTGTGTGCACAGATGCCTTCTCTGTAATGATGCCCTTTGGGCCTCATTTGATGAGGTGCTTTCACCTCCTCTGACTTCAGTGCCTGGTGCTTCTGGAAAAACAAATCATGCATATTATTTTGGCTGTCATACAGGTGATGTAAAACATGCTTTTACTTCAACATGTGGAAAACTTCACTCCTGTTCTCCATCTTTCCTCACTGACCCGCCCTGACCACTGTACCCCAAGAGAAGGGCTTGTGTACCCCAGGGAGCACACAGACAGCTCTTCCTGTACACAGCTCCACAGGGAATAGAGAACACCTCACAGAGTACAGGTCTGCTCCACTGCTTACACTTCCTTTAGGAGAAAAAAAATACTGTTGCTGGAGACCCCCTTCAGCTTTTGTTTTATGCTTATATTTTGTTAAAGGAATTTGGAATAATATATGCAGTCACTGGCAGATAAGTTAAATCATGAGCTGAAACATTAGCTGAGATTAGGTTCTACTGATAGGCAACTGAAAATAAGCATCCTGACAGATGGTGCCAATTGATTTAACTGCAGCTGGGATGCTTAACAGGGTAGAAAATGCAAGTAAAAATCTAATGGGAGGCCTGCCCTAGTTAAATCAGCCTCTTATTTAACTTACCAGTCGTAAACACTGTTAACAAATTCCAGTTAAACCAATGGCAGAAAGAATTATCTGTTTTATTAAGCTTTCCAAGCAAAGCTAGTAAAGCTGGAGGCCTTAAAACAATTTAAGTATATATATAATATATAAAATGCACACACATATATATCTAGAATATATATATGCATATGTAATATATATCAGTATGTCATATATTTAGCATACATATAGCATGTGCCATGCATATGTTATAAAACATACATATGCTGCCATTATTGTTTTGTCAATATGGATTAATATGTAGATACATAGAGATAGTTTTAATTTATATTGATTTGAATGTTCATAAAGGTCTATCAAATAAAACAAGAGAAAACAACATTGCTGTTTCAAACTACATGGATGAAAAGGACAGGAAGTGTGGTGGAGTAAAGGAGAAAAGGTGGGAAGAGGTGGGAGAGAGGAAAGGCGATAGCCTGCCACAGGTCCTTGCAGCTTCTCTTCAGACTCTGCAAATGATAACACAAAGCTGTTTTCCTCCCTATGCTTCCCTGCTGAAGTCCTCTTTCTGTTCAGGCGTGAGTTCAGATCTTTCTGGTCAGATTTAAGGTTCCCGTAGGAGGTTCCCAAGGCTTCCTGTGCTGCAGCAGCCCCTCCAGGGTCAGACACTCTCTCTCCAAGCTGCTCTTCTGTCCCACTCACAACTAACCATGCTTTGGTGCATCCTTAAAAGTTGTAAATGGATGGTGGTCACGGGTGCTGTGAAAGTGAGTTAGATTCTCTGTGATGCCACAAAGGGACTGGGTTTTAATCCCCTTGTGCCACAGACTCCATCACTTTGTTTTGCATCGGCGTGAATCTAGCCTTGATGGTCCCACTACAGACCATCTGATGGCAGTTTCATGGAGGTCAGTGATCTCGCATATGCAGACATTTGAAAGCCTGATTCATTCATCCACAATTCATTCAAGAATGCTCTTGGCTGGAAGGTTATTTGTTTATTTTATATGTTTGCAGCTTTCTAAAATTAGCCCAACTTGGCCAGCCACTAAGTCCCTCCTTACTTTCCTCTTAAGGAAAATTAACTCAAAACTTAAAACTCTTAAGTTTCCTCAAACCTCCAGGTTAGAGGAATTAAGAAAATTTTTCCTCTCAGGCAGCTTTTCGCCTGTAGACACAGAGCTCTTTTTCTTTTTGAGCTTATGGTCATGCAAGAAAGATTTCTGATTCCCAGTGAAAATCATATGAACAGAGCAAACTGGGGAAAAGACTGCCTGCTTGCCATGTCATTGGCTTCAATATTTACACACTACAGTTGCCAAGTAGCAAGATTCATAAAAGGACAGAGCGCAGAGAAGAAAACCCATACACAATTGCTCTGGCTTATGGCATTTCCATAGGAGTACTGCAAGAGGTGATCTGGAAAGCAAGCAATGAGAGCAGAGCCTGGCTCACATGTGTTTCCACATGGAGCCCGCTGGTCTTCTGTGAACAGCAATCCAGGGCCTCTGCTTTGGGATTTCAGGGGCAAAGCTCCCCAGCCACTCATAATGCTTGGAAGCTGCAATAAAAGTCTAGGGAAAAACTAATTGTTGTCATTAATAGACTGATATCTATAGCACCCAAAGGGAATCTAATCATTGCATGTCCAGCAGCACTCATCCCAAGCAGGTGTATTTCAGAGGATGACCCATCACCTGCAGCATTTCACAGAGCTTGTTTTAATCTATGCCCACCACTGCTTTCACACAAAAAAGAAGCCTATTTAGAAAGAATAGAAGATTGAAATTTCCCTCTGCCTCACCATGCAGTGGCTTTTGCCCCTAGAAACACATGACCTGCTAGACACTCCCTTCCCCCTGCAGTGAGACAACATGGGCTCCTGATGAGGTGTCATGACCTAAGGGTTAGTGCAGACTGTGACCATGGGGTCACAGGATTTCACAGTACTCAAGGGCAAGGGACACCTTTTCTTCTTAATCTCTCTGCTTGTTACAGATTACCACAAATACCACAAAAATCTCCACCAGCAAATATACCTATGATTAACAAAGTAAAAATGAATAATTATATATATATGTCTCAAGCTATTACATATTACTAGCATCAATCAATTACAGTCTCAATCAACAGTATGGTATCAATCAATAGCACCAATTAGGATTGTAGTACAATCAATAGCAAGCACAACCAACTAGTTAAGTATTCTTACCAATTACCACCACTTGTCACTAGCAAAACAATGAGTATATATAATGTCAGTACGAAGCAAATTAGATTTCAGCAGGAAATCTCGAAAGGGGAGGCACAAACCAACCTGAGGTGGGGACTGCATACCCAGCCATCCCTAAAATAGGTTATGACAGACTGAACTGGAAGGATAACAGAGATACTCACTTCCTGGGGTCAGCCAGGGGTCAGCAAGGCATTTGTGGTGACAGTCCAAGATCCTGTAGAAAGTTTGCATGGGATTCAACCGGAAAGCTCTGAGTGAGACAGGGGCTCAGTGTTGGATAAAAAATACTCTTTTTTTTTTTGATAACATATGGACATAAGAGGGCATAGGACATCCTACTTCAAGGAGTCAATAAATGCTGTTAACGTCTGGTTTCACCTGTAACAGCCAATACATCATGATGTTTTCTGTTCTTTCAGAGCAATTTTATTTTCCCAGACTATTTTCCACCTTCATATATGACAAGTTGCTCTTATAGTCAGTCCCTCATTTCTCTGCTTATTTGCAGTATCTCAGGATGTCTTCACTTTCTAGGCACCCTGGCTGTACTTTTCAAGGATGCATCTAGTTTACAAGCCTCATCCTCAGAGGGGATGCCATTCATCAGCAGTCCCAGGCTGGCTGCCCTTTCTCTCTCAGTACTATTCAGCAGATGATTTCTTCTCTTCAGTAGTTTTCCCCTTCTAACTGGGCCACCTTTATGATCACTCACATTATAGTGCTGGACTGGGATAAGACTGAAATGCCTGTCAGGCTGTGAGGTACCTATCAAGCAAGCTGGATTTGGGATAAGAAATACCCTGATCCATTTCACACCAGCAGCACTACTAGTGAAGACTGGTGGCCAGCATGGCTCTTCCTGATACCCAACTCCTCTTTAGTGGGGTAATAACTTGAATTATTCTAATAGCATTTCTCTTGTCTTCCAAGCCCCTGTTTTGCCCTCCCTTCAAATCTGAATAAAATTGACTATGAGTGCTAAAATTACTGTGAGACCAAAAATGAGAAACTGACCAATGGGATAGATGTAATCTTTGCTCCCCTAGGAAAGTGAACTTAGGAATAGAGCAGGAGCTATGTCTGACATACTAAATGGTGGAAAACAGTCTTTAATTTTAAAATTACAAAGACAACAAAAATACAGCATTATATAATAAAGGCTTCCCTGAATTTCAACAAACTAAATCAGCACTTTGTTCTGTTTTTTTCTCATAACTTGAATTACTCCTGATGAGATGTTGTGAGTTCTGTAAACTGCAAGAAGCCAGAAGAGGGAAGAGTTTGGGCCTCTGGGCAAAGAGCTCCACCGTCCATTTCTGGGTCCATTTCAGGCTGTAATTTATCCTCTCTGTGTCCTCCCTGCCCTTCTCTGAGCTCAAAATTGTTGCCCAGAGCTGATGCCCCGTGCAAATAAACCACATTTCTCCATATGAGGTTTATGGCAAATCAAGAGGTTTGGGCAAAATCTGTGGTGAATGCAAACCTCTGCAAACTGCCTGTGGACTAGGCAGCCCAAAATATGGGGACAAACCCACATTTTGCATGTGAACAGGATGAACTGGACATGGAAGTCTATGAGCCTGAGCACCCAATGCACTCAAGTTGTTCTCTTGGTCACCCCAGTGCTGCAGTAGCACAGGGCAGGGGTCTTTGCAGTCAGAGTTTGCAGAATATGCAGCATTTTATTTGAAATTTCTCCCCCTCACTGACTGTGTTTACTGTGCACAGAGGATACTGTGTTCAGGCAAATTTTGGGGATTGTGAGTACTGGGGAATAGCTAGAAAACCAGTGATTTACAGTAACTGGACATGGTAGCTCTCAAAGGAAAACATACCTCTCCTCTGAGATGTGCTATGGATTTCTGCAAATTAAAAAGCAACACCTGTCTTGCAGACCACCCTGCAGCCAGCCTCCTACAACCAGCATTGAAGAAAACTGCATCCCACAGAGCCCATCCCAACTCTGGAACCCATACATGTTTTACAGCACTGTTTTATATTTTGGGCTGTTCAGGCTTGGGCTGTCAGACACCCAGCTCTTATCAAAATTTTGTGGTGCACTTGGTAGGACGTTCAAACGAATGACACACAGAAAGCCTTACAAATATTTAGAGACTGACTTGGAGTTATTTTTATGCGGTTTCCAGTTCCTACAAATATTTTGTAGACGTTTGCTACAAATGACTTGGGGGGATTTACTCTGACAACTTCCAGTGAGATTTATTCTTTGCAAAGAGCAGACCAAAAGATTTCCCTTAAAATCACTATTTTTTGAAGATAAACTGGAGCTTTATTTAAATGAAATCTTCCAAAAAATACATCCTTCTTTGAACTTGAACATTTTCCTTGAAACAGTGATGCTAGAAACCCCCCAAATTTTCAGCAGTTTTTGGTGAGGCAAAGTTGTTACCAGATGCTAGAAAACCAAATAGCTTTTTAACATTTTGAATGGAGCTTTTCATCAAAAGGCAAAGTTTCCTATGGAAAATTCTAATTAAAGCAATATTCATTGTTATGTCAAACCCTCCTGCAGAAACTCTCTCTTTCCGATATGTCACAATCTCTCTACTCCCCAGCTGGGCGAGTGTGTTAGGAAACCCCAGCCAGCACTTTGCAGAGACCCAGCTCTTACATGGGATTATCCAAGGTGAAGCCTGGCACAGAGCTGACAGTTTGTGGTTTTTGTGTGAGTTCGCAGCCTCACAAAAGGACACCTGCGACTTCAGCAATCTGCCTCATCTCCTCGAAGGTCTTTCTGCTAAATGGAGTTGTCATCAAGGTTATCCTACCCCTCTGGTCAGCTCCAAGCCAAGGACTTCAGCCCTGGTACATTCAATAGTCAGGCATCTCTACTTGTGCCATCTCTGCTTCCATCACCTAATAAAACTAGTAATAATCAATTAACATGTGTAAAACAACCACAGAAATGAACTTTTGCAAATATACGTAGCACCATTTTCTTTAATTTCTTTATTATAGATTATTGCAATTTTCATGCATTTTGTCTCAAAAATTAATTAAATATTACTGTCACAGGTTGCTCATATCTAACAACAACACATCCATTGCCAGCTAGCTGTGTCCAGCTCAGCAGACTTCCAAATTGCTGCCATAAACTAACTGGATGGTAGAATGTATTTTGCAGCTTACAGGGTGAAGATATTTCCCTAGGCATTTGTTGGCATGAGTCATGGTTCTCATGCAAAACCACAGTATATAGGAAATAATGAAGAAATGAAGATTCAATTAATATTGAATTTTTAAAAATGCCACTGCTAGTGTTAATACAAACAGCATCATCAAGGTCTGGTAGGATCAAAAGGAGACCTGCCTCCTGGAAACACTCCCAACCCCAGGACTGTTAGGGAGTTAATAGTCTATAATAGAATCTATTCATGGTCCTAGATTAGTCTGTCAAAGACAATTAATCAAAATACAATAAGCTTTTCTTCCCAAAATAGAAACGTATACACAGTTAATGTGACAGCTGTAACACTGAAATTTCACAGAAGTTTTCTTCATGTATTTTGCTGAAGTTACAGGTCAAGGCCTGGGAGATAAGGCCTGGACAGGCAAATTTATGAAGTGGGAAAGGCCACTTGAAAGAAAAAGCCAGAAAACCATGTCTGTATGAACTTATTTAAAACCATATACAACCATTCAGTAAAAATACTGATATTTCCAGAGGCTGAATTTATTTATAAACTTTTTATCCTTTGGAATGTATTTGACAAATGTAATAAACATGCAGGGCTGTATTCTGCCATCATTCAAACATGTGTAATCTCATTGGCTTTAATGGCACTGTATCAACATTGCTGAGGGCAGAGTTTGCACCATTCAGGGATCTCATTTTTGAAGATAATTGAAAGCATCTCGGAATAGAAGGAAAGTGTTTTTTTCACTAGAATCTATTTTTGATACAAAAGTATTAGTTCATAGTCTGTAGCTGGTTTTGTTATTGCTTCCTTTCTAATGCAAAGCAAATTTATAGGCACTTTTCATAAAAAGGAACCAGAATGGAGTCAATTCTATAGCAAGAAATAATAGAGATAAATATTTCTTTCAGTGCTGACTCTGAGATAGTATTACCCCATTGGTAGTCAACTTACACAAATTTGATAAAGAGAGTTTTACTTCGCCCTCTCTTAAAACATAAGGTGAATACAAATCACTTATTTGATCACATTTACTCCTGATCATGCTTGATTCATTTAACTGGAAAAGACCCAAGGGTCAGGAATCAGGCTGTGGGATGGTGCAGCAGGGCTGTGCCTTCCTCCCTGGCCCTGAGTTTGCAGTTCCATCCTCCTCAGGGTCCCTGGCTGATGGGAGTGCCTGACATGTGGCTTGGAGCACTTGGAAAGTGCTGCTTCATGTGCCACAGGCAGCTCCATTTCCCCACACCAGCACTGCCTCCTCCACCTTGTGTTGCTGTCAAACCATGACCTTCTATGGGGCACAGCTTGAAAGCCTGAACTGTTCTTTTTGATTTTGTAGTGAAAATGAATGTTGAAATGTCAGGAACACCTTTGGACTGAAAATCACAGATGCTGGCTCTCTGTGGCAGAGAGGTTGGACTATGAACATACATGGGCCAAGTGCCAGTTTCTACACTGACGCACATGCAAATAAATTTTATGACTGGAGCATGCTTTTGCTGATGATTTTACACTTAGTTATAGTCCCAGAAGTTCATACTCATTGTCTGAGAGTTTTGGGGGTTAAAGAGAGGACTATGATAGAGTATTTGGTCCTGCCATATTTTTAAGTGCACCTTCTCCTTTTCAAAGTTGCTGCCTTTCTACTGACTTAACATTTTTTTGGTGCTGGTTCTTTGATGACAGGAAGTCTTACTGCCTCTGAATACCTGTCACTGCCATGCTAAGCCATTTGCCATGCAGTTAAATCTCCCCTCTGCCTTTTCAGCAGGGAAGAACAGTGGGAGGGACTTGGAGACAGTACAAAATTGTAGTCGAGACATTTGTTTCTTATTATATTCACCCTTCCCAGGAACACAAGTGGCAGCTTGCCATGAATTAGGTCTGCTCAATAATTCAGGCCCCCAGTAATCAGAAGACAGCAGTCAGAGCTATGATGGATAACAGCCGGGTGTCAGATGTCCATGTTGGGTCTCCCCAGTCTATCACCAGCCATTGTGATCATCAATCATGATGCTCTACTCACCTGCCTACCTCCGCCGGCAAGCCTTAAGGGGCTTGCATGAAACCGATGGTAATTTCCTGTCAGTAGGTCCTCCATGACCTGGGTACTGCAGAGATGGGCCATTTGGCTCTTCTTACACAAGAGCTGACCAAAGGCAATATAGGACCCTTGGGCCAAACTTTGTCAGTTACAGAAAATGCAACCTCCTTGCAAATGTAAACTGAGAAATTTGGCTAAAACTTAAGAAAGATCTGTTGTTTTGATAAAATATAAATATATTGTATGCTCTGAAAATATTATGTATTTGTAAGAGTCAGACTTGTTCTCCAGTGGTCTTCAAAATCCATATCACCCCAGTCACAGCATTTCCTAAGTCAGGATTCCCCAGTGTGAGAAAAGAGATTTGCCAGATCATGAAACTACAACTAACTGGCTTAAGTATTATACAAGTCGTTGGTGTCTTAAACCTTCTCCTTTTGTTGTGTGGGCTTTCTCATTTTATTTGTTTAGGAAGAGAGAATACAGCCTACAACGCTAATGAGGGAAGACACACAGTCAAGTACAACCTCAAACTCTTTTAAAACGAGCATGGTGGTGGTGAGATGGCTTTCAGTGCTAAGGGCCCCAGGCTCTGGTGACTGCATGCTCAATACCCAGCTCCCATCAGTGGTGCTTTCTTCCTAGGATTGGGAAGGTCCCATTGAGTTTGCTTACAAACAGCTTGTGTGCTACAGCAGATACTTTCTGACTCCCAAGTCTGGTATGTCTCATACTTGAATGCCCTGAAGAGATTACTTTGGATTGCCTGCCCAAAACTACTGATGGGTAGCTACTTGATGGAGATCAGTTTTGGACGTTTCCAATAACAAAGGACAACAGTGTTTAGCTACTTGGAGTCACACAGATCTGTTTCAAGAACCTATATTGATGTTCTCTGTGGTAATTTCTCCAGGGCAAGCTTTTATTTTACTCTTTCATAGGCTTAAAGCTTTCTGGAATGGGAGTTGAGCAGTTGTCCCAAGAAGACTCATACACTTGGCTGTTAGTTGGACTAGCTAGAAAGGAGACTTCTAGCTTGCAAAACATTTTGAGATATCAACAGTTATTTTAGTTACACTGATGATCAATAGGCTGTTGAAATTTGTCAGAAAAAAAAATAGGGAAAAGAAAGAAAGTGTTTATTAAGGCAGTGATTCTTTCCCTCACCTGGTGAGGGGAATCAAACTCAGGTGATGCTCTGTCTTGTCATTAAGATTATCAGTATGTTTGTCTCTTTCTCCATTTAATCAGAAATATAATTCTGAACCCCAAAATGTTACTAACAAAAGTTTCAACTAATTATATATATTTCCGTGAATAGTTTTTGTTTCAATGAAACAGTATTTTCTGGTGAAAAACATTTAATTGAAAAATTCCCATCCAGCTCTTGTGTTGACATCCTCTTGAAGCACTACAGACTTCTGGACAGTCAACTGGAAAGAAACAATGCAAGCAAGCATTTTATTTGTCTTTGATTTTATTCAAGTTACAAAAAAACCAATTGCATATGACCCTAATTATATATTTGGTCTCATTCTGAATGACAAGCCATAGCTTAGTTTTTTGGGTTTTTTAAAAATTTGTCTCATCTGGACTGTTGCTGAGCAAAAGTCGACTTTGCTTTCCTTGTTCTGCATTTTAAATCAATGAAAACAAAACCAAACAGATAATATTTTGAGAAACACTGTGATGAAATAAAATAGAAGAAGGTGCTGTTAATGCAGGGTGTTTGTGTGCATCAGTGGAGGAGGCATTCCTGCCTGTGTTGCTTCATGCAGAGGGTACAAGTGCCAAGTGCTGTGACTCCCATGGGTGCAACACCTGCCTGGACATTTTGGTGTGCCAGCAGGCACTGCCTGGCTCAGCAGTGCAGAGGGAGGAGTGGCACTGCCCCACAGCTTTGTTCCTCCCCATGCTCACCTCCTGTACCACCACTGTGGGTTATTTGGATCCCTGTGGGTTGTGGGTGCTGAAACATGCTCACTTCAGCTATCTGCAGGGACTGAGAGTGCTGGCACTGCTGGCTCATGAGCCACAGTCCACTTACTGCCTGAGAAACTACAGGAGGTGCTGGCAGAACATCCTTGGAACCATGTTCACACACAGCTTCTAGTAAGATTGTCAGGAAAAAAAAAGAGCATGGGGAGGCTGCATGGTGGTTGGCAAAAACCTGGAATTTTGATGATTATCCATTGATCCACCACTTCTGTAAATGTGTTAAAAAGATGGTAACTTGACTTAAACTCACCAATCCCATTCAGGTTTACACCTGCTCTCTGGGTGTAAATGTAGCTGAATTTCAGCATTTAGCTGAAAGCTTTCAGGAATGCAATTATTCAACAGCTTCTTTACTCTAAACTGGTAATTTCCTTATATTCTTGACCATTTTTTTTCTTCTAATATTCTGACTGCAACACCTTTTTCCTAATATGTAATTGGGTGAAACAGTGTGAATAAATAGGATGAGGGAAGAGGAGATCCCAAGAATTATACCAACTTTCTTCTGACCAGCCCTGAGCAGATTTTCCTACTGTGGTTTCCTCTTTGTCTTGGGAAATTCCCCTTTTGGGGGATACTGGGTGCAGACATTTTCAGAAAATGCTGTCAGCACAACTCCTGCAGAGCTGCAGGAGGAAGGGAGGGGACCGGGGGAGTGTGGTAGGGGCCCAAGCATTTTTGGTAAAACAGTCAAAGCATAGAGTTGCAGTATCAGCAGTGAGACAATTGTCAACTACAGGAAAAACATTTCCATTTCCTACCAAAGGTCACAACACTCAATAGCTTCGTTGATACGAACACCACTAAAGACCAAATCAACCCAGTATGCAAAGCTGGTGTGGGGTGATCTACAACAAACCCCACTCACCTGGACCAGCAGAAAGGCCCAGAACTCCATGGGTAAGATTCTTGCACAGAACAAAAAGGAAGAACTTCCCTATTGAGCAGAAAGGATGCAGGGACAAAGTGCTGAGCTGCAGGCTGAGTGCAGTGCTGCGGGGGATGGCTGTCCCACTCCATACAAGTATGGGGAGTTGCAGCAAAGGCATCTTGTGCAGACTGGCTCTGTTATCTGCCACAGCTGCCTCATGTCAAGATTCAGCTCAGGACTGGAGTCCCTACCCTGAAGTGTTTGCACAGAGATGTCAACACCTGAGCTCAAAGGGTGATTCAACTGCCTCCATGGAGACTTCTCATGCTGCTTGAGATGCTACAGGGAATCTGAGACATTTACAAGGAGGTGGCAGATGGAACATAGGACCTCCCACTACAGCACATGGAGACCTGAAATAACACCCTGAAGCATCCAGTTTGGCACTCAGCACTGTCAGCTACCTACACAAGTCCCCTCCAAGGGCTCTCCATTCTCAAAATACGCCTTAGATTTGATATTCTTATGCTGGCTCATGGGGAATTTGAAACTGGGAGGGATCTGTAAAGGACGGATAACACGTGACCAGATTGCTCTTCACCCAAGGTTACATTACATGGGTGGGTACAAGCCCAGCTAGAGCGTCTCTGCCTGCCAGCACAGGACTGGACAACCTCTTGGCACAACACAGAGCCTCACAGGCAGCAGCCCCCATGTGCACTAACAGCAGCTTTACTTGTCTGCAGCTGGTTCACACATCTGACCTGGCTGGAGCAGGACACAGATGTGGCTGTAAACAACACATCCATGGAATGCAGAACCTGTGGCACAAGGATCAACCTGTGGCTCAGGGTAGCTCAGCCAGCTGGCTTAGGCGGAATGTAGTGAGGGGATGTGAGGTGAGGTGAGGTGAGCTGACTTGCTGTAGGAGGACATCTGGCCTTGCTGCCATGCTGCTGTGCAGATAGAGGTTCTGCCCCCCACTGTGTTGGGACATAAAACTGGTGATTTGTGACTTTGCAAGAGTATTTCTTAAACAGGGCAGTTGCTCGTGCCTTAGCAAAACTCATCCTACTGTTCCACTGGTCTTTCCAAAACAGCTGTATAAACTGCTGGACTACTTGCAAACCAAAAAACTCTACTTTTTCCTCAGCCCAACCATAATCTTTTCCTGCAACCTCTCCCTGCCCTGCAAACCATCAGACACTCCTGCCTTTTTTTATCAGGTCTGCAGCCTGCTTTTTGTATCTACAAAGTTAGCATCACTGGCATGAACACTCAGAAATTAACTAGGCAGGTGTTCGGTTTATGACAATCTCAGTTGCAAAATTTCTGGCCCTGTGGCAGTGGAATGATCTCAGTCCTCAAATCCTCACTATGTTCTGATTGCAGCATTAAATGTGCTCTTTTTTTCTTTTTTCAATGGAGTTTTTTTCAAAGGAATGACTACATAATAAATAATAAATATATAAATTAAAATATTGCGTGCATGCCTGGAAACCATAGCACAGAGCACTGAGAGGAAATATTCTGGGTTGTAAAGTCTTTTGCTGCACAAGTCAGCTATCCAGATAATGGATCCTTATAAGTATGTAGGACAAATAGCTCTATGAACCATCTGGGACTCACTCAGCAGTGGGGAAAAGACTGTTAGGCTTGCAAGATCAGCACGCAAGAGTGATTGCTGATCAGTCACTGCTGCTTTGCAGAGAAAACAAAGGCTTCAGCATTTAAGCTATTAATAGTTTTCACCTAGTCCTAGAGTTGCAAGATGCATTTATTTCCCCAGACAATAAATTCAAAATTTGTTAGATACTTTTCCAGATTGCAGTTTCATAATAGACTTAATTTTTATTCACTTGTTCCCATGTATTTAATTAGCCAGCATTAAGTTCTGTGGAGTGCCTGGCTGAGCCACATCTGGATGAGAACTAACCAGGTATAAAACACAGCAAAACTCCTTTTCATGTCATAATTTCCTGACTCAACACATCTGACAGCTGAAGGGATACTGCTACTGGAACAAAAGGGCACAAAAGGCTGGAATCAGGTTTTTTGGGGTCAGCATCCATTTAGGCCAATTTATGCTGATTGTGGGAGCTGATCTAGTTGGGCTGGATGTTTTTCTTCAATTTCATATTACAGTGGAATGAAAAACTAGCTAAAAACAGTTAACTGTTAAAGTTGATTTTAATCAATTACCAATGTGCTATTTCAGTCTAAATCTGGTTTGTGATTGCTTCTAACTGGAAAAATGCTTATTACTTCCAGATAAAAAGCAAAGATGACAAAGAACAATGAAATAGTTAATGATTGTATACCCAGGCGGGTGAGATTTTGTACACTGCCCCCATAAGGTTGCAATTTTCAATCACATACTGATATGTCCAAGAATGGCTAACTAAATGGCTAACCAGATGGCTAAAGGCAAAGCTCCTTGCAGAACCCCTTGTGTCCCATGTTAATTTGGCTCAACCTGAGAAGCAGACCAAAGGCATTAGTTTGGAAATACTTAACAGAACTCACCTGTGGTAAACTGGGACTGGGATTCAACTCCAAATAAAGGAACCTGCATGTGGTGTGAGTATGTAGCAGCCTGTCTGAGCCCTGTGTGTCCAGGTTGTCTTTCCACCTAGCAGAGATGGATGGTTTGGTTGCAGGAAGCTGTTATCATCTGGAATACACAGGGTGCAGTGACCTCCCAGATGGGACCAGCAGCTCTGACAGAGGGTCTTCAGGATCTGTGCCTCCTGCCACGTGGGGACTGGGACATATACAGCAGAACTAGAAACCTCTGCTCGTATATCTAAATCCTTCCACTAGCACACAGCCAGCCTGGTTCAGCTGGCTGCCCACCAGAAGCAGGTTCAGCTGCCCGTACACAAGTACCTAGTGCTATTCAAGGCACTAGGTACACTGCATGAGGTTGGCAGATGCGACACAGGACTTCTAGGAAACCTCTCTCTACCCCAGGGCTAGCAGTGTGAGGGTAGGTGAGATTTCACATGATGCTAAGTATTTTGAGGCAGTAAAGGAAACTCCCAGAACTGACTTTCCCTCAATTCAAAAGCTGTGATGAGAATACTGTCATGCTGGACTGGGTTTTGGCATTGTAGCTCAAATTCAAGGACCTCTGCCAATGCTTTTGTGGTGTAAGGTGCTTCTTGATGGCAGCCAGGGCATCACAATCAATTTTTTAGGAAATGCTGATGTTAATGACATCAAATTAGTTGCTGTTTTGTCAAGGTTCAAAATACCAGGCCTTGCCAGGTTCTGATTCTGCTGTCCTGCATGCCAGTGTAATGCCTGGACTTGAGTAGGATTATTAGATTGAGTAATGAGGTTCAATTAGAGATGTCACAGAATTCACCTCCAAACAACCTTCTGGCTGGGAAGACCCAGTCCTTGAGCCAAACCTTCCTGCAAACGTCAGCATCTATCCCCAGAAACACACACTTTTATCTTGAATGATGGTCCTTCCAAAAATATTCCAACAGCTGGAAGAGCTGGCCATCTGGCCATGAAAACCCGCCTTCTTGAAGCAGTGAAGATGGACCAAAAGTAATGTGAGTGCTCTGCTCTCTTTGATGAGTTGCTCTTTCCAAATGATTGGGCCTGTTACTTGCCATCTTCATTTTGGAATGGGGTGGTTCCCTCTAGGGCCTACTTGTGTAAGACACTGAAACATGGAGAAAATCTTACTGATGTCAAATTTACAAATGCAAATGAACAGCAATAATGCAGGGGTGGAAATGCTGCACAGTGTGTGCCATGCAGTGTAATCCACTGTGCTCTGAACTGCTCTCTCCAGGGCATGACACAAAAACTCAGGTCACAAAACGTCCTTTGGCAGGAGATGCAATTAGAAGTACATAGTATTGAAAAAAAGGAGAGGGGTTAGTTAGCAGAAATATGCCTTTATCAGGGAAGGCTAATGAGTAGCCCACAAATTATTCAAAGCATGCGTAAGTCAACCATGAATCAAAAAACTAAGATAAAAGCACCAAGGAGAGAAATTGGCTGAGCAGAACTGATCAGCATGTGGGAGTAAGATATGCTTAGAAGCCTAGGAAATCTCTAACAAAGCAAAACCCAGTGCTATCAAAATTTAGTTAGCACAATCTTTTGATGCTTTCTGTTCTTTGCAAGGTGCCTTAGAGACCAATCATGAGATATCCACTTCACCCTAATATAAAAGAGAGATGTTTTTTCAGACTCTTTCTTCATGGAGTTGAAGCAGAAGGAGAGGGAAAGCATGATACTGATGCAGAACACAGGAGCAGGGAGAGTGACCAGGAGGTCCTGGGCAGGGATACTCAGTGTAGGAACATGATACCCAAGCATCACACACCCACTCGGCAGTAACACCACAAGGGAGCACTTACACAGCAGCCTCATGAGGCAGCAGAGGAACCTGAGAATCACTAATCACCCAGCCACAGCTCTAAAGGAGCAGAACCAGCTGCGCTGAAAGCAACCCCAGTTATTGTGAGCCACAGTCAAAAAGGCCATGTGAGTGCATCATTATTTACGTGACATGGCAGGCTCCAGCCAAGAGCAGGGGACTGGGCTGCCACAGTGTCAACCACAGTGTGATGAGCTATGTCTTGCCTTTCTTCATTGACCTCTAATTGCAGGTAGTTTTTTGGGGGATAGCGGAATTAACAATCCCAATACTGCATTTAAATCCTGAATAATTCACTCCTGTTCTCTATTTCTCATTCATCACACAAATATACCTTTTCTCCAAAACTAGGGACTTTATAATCCAGAGCCTTTTTCCCTGTGAATTTTTTTACACTTTTCTTTGGTGTTTTTTGGCGTCTACTAGCCCTGCTCTACACAAGACATGCATGCACAGTTTGATCAACAGGGTCCAGACAGACTATTTTATTCTGGGGAAAAAAAGTAGGCTCAATATATCAGATAGAAAAAACAACCTTCATACCAAATGCTCTAGGAACTGGAGCTCAGCCGATTTGAGATGAGTTTATAAACACACTTTTCTCAACTGCTCCAGTTTGATGGCTGCAGACCAACCTCTGCTTTGCACTTGTTCCTGTAGTGTTGAAGCTAATGGGTAATACATTACACAGTATGCTATTACTCCAGATTTCTGAATTGTCTCATGCCAATTGGACACTGTCACTCTCAGATTTACTGAACCATGAAGAATAGGGAGACAGGTGTCAACCCAGGTACTCTTTGAAGGAAAACTGTGGGGGCCATGCTGGGGAAAATGAAGATCTGGCTGTGGTGCTTTGTTTTAGTACAGCCTGGCACACATTCAGTCCTAGTCATAGCTAGCTGAGTCTTCATTAACAGCCCTTGATTTGGTTTTCATATTTTTCTGTGTTTGACATGCCTGTTTTTCCTTTGGTGTTGGAAGTAAGACGCAAGCCAGCACCAGTGGCACGTGACCAGTCAAGGGAAGTACAGTGCCACTGAAACACAGGCAGGACAGTCTGATGTAACTCCTTCAAGCTCTGCTTCCTCACAATTTGGGGAGGGAGAGGCTTATTCTGCCACCAGGATGTCTTGTCCTTCACCCAGGATGTCCTGTCCTGCCACCAGGTTAGGTAAGCTCAGCAGTGGAGCTCAGATGCTGTTGGTAAGAACTGAATTGTGCTTACCTGGGAATGATTGTTTCTCTGGTGGAGCAAGAAAGGAATGAAGAGGAATTTATATGTAATATTGCCTTGGACTGGTACAGTTCATCTCCAGACCTGGCTCAATACTTCTTGCTACTCCTCACTGTGTGTGCTGTGTGAGGAGCTGCATAGTTGCTCTGTGCTTTCGCTCCTGTGACTGGGTAACAAACATTTATTGGAAGAGAATAACAAATGGTGAATCATTTCATTTCAGGCATGAATTCTTAGATGAATGATCATTCATGCTAAAATTAGTAATGCTCACAAGGGCAAAACAAATGGGCAGGGATTGTTCAAATATTTTCCAATAAGAAATATAATTAATTTGACTAGCTAAACTTTGTGCTTTTTTTTTGGTTTAAAATTTATATTAGGTAATTTTTTAATGTCATACAACATTGCTACCCTAAAATTATTTATGTACTAAGTGATAAATATTTTCCTCTTTCTTACAAAAATTATTTATAGTCTGTATACCAACAGCAGTACTATTCCAGGTATTAAAATGTGGGGCTCTGCCTACATGTGCTTTTGATTTGGAATTCATAAATAGCATTTATTGCATCTAGGAGAGCAGAATTACATGGTTTTGAAATCATCTGCACATTATATTGGGCAGAGGACAGTCTGGTAGTTCCTGGAGGCAATTCTTTGCTCCAGGCTGGCTCTGTCATGCATGCTCCCATTATTTTCAGTGGAGTGGCAGCTAAAGGAGACCATGCAGCATGTCCCAAGACCACGTGAGGGTCATCACTTCACAGCACTAAAGTGTTTAAGTATTCATTTATAGCCTACTTAAAATGTTAATATTCCCAGACCAGACATATAACATTTTTAGCAGGATACTGCATTCCTGTCCACAGATTATTCTCTTTGCTTTTAAATATCTTAGCCTACATTTTCAGACAGGATCAAATTGTCCTGTAAAACTGTAAGGATGTGAATACACTTACATACACCTCTTTGCACACCCACAGAAACACACATACACACATTTTTTCTTGTGTAAGTGGGATGATTTTTGCAAATAGAATCCTAATCAGCCTCTAGTAGGTCTGCTCTCTCCTTGTCACAGAGGAACCCAAGGCAGATGTTGCTGCTGTGCCAGCTACCTCAGCCGACTGCCTGAAGATACCAGGAGTTTACTCTTCAAATCACATAACAATAGCTTACACACAGAGTGCAGTGAATCTGGATTCTTGCAGAACAAGCACTTAGGTGGAACACCTTTGTAGGCTGCTGTGCAGAGGAGATAGGAAATAAAAGCTGTGGCTTTTATTAATCAGGATTGTTCCTCCTAGATGTTTGACCCCTATGGAATACAGCATGTTTATCCAGAGGGTGTACAATTGCCGGGGGAAAATTCCTTGGCACCCACTGCCATTTAAAGATAAAAAGGCTGTCCTGGATTTGGAAATGTATGTGTGTGCATATCATCCTGCTGGAGCACCAAGGAACCAAAGTCACAACATGTGCAACCCAATTCCTCTTGGCAATGGGCCTGACAGATTTTTGTAGCTTGAGAAGACCATACATTCAAATATGGTATTTTAAGAGTCAGTCTCTCTTAAGAACTGTGCTGACATTAACCTCTTGCCTGCAGACAACTCACCCAATCTTGTAGCTGAATTTAGACCAGTGGCTTGCTCATTCTGACATACTTGTCTCTATATTAACACTAGGAACGTGCCTGTATTAAAATATGCCTGTTTCTGCATGACAGCCCATTTAATTAAAGTGATACACAAAATATACCTTACCAAGGAATATCTGGTCAAAGTGTATATTAGAGAGGCAGCCCTCTTTGTTTCAGCTGAACTTTTCTACCTCTGCTATAGATAGACCTAACTCTTCCTTAGAGAACATGTGCATGCCTATTTCTTTAAATCCCAAATTACACAGATGAAATCCAGCAGAAGTTCTTTGGCCTCAGGTTGCAGGCATAAGTTGTGAGGACTTCTTTGCAAACTCTTGTGCAGCTTGGCCAGGACCCTTCACGTGTACAGTCCTGCCTGCAGTTACAGAGCTCCCTTGGGCAAAAGGTGCTAGAGCTCCCAGGTCATGTAGGGCTGGAAGGGATTTCCTGACACACTGTAAATTCAACTCTGCACTAAGCTCCTCTGCAGAGAAAACATTGCTGGTCTAGGCCAAATGGAAGGGGGACACTAAAGTCAGTGGCGGAATGGGAGAAAAGGATGGTAAAAGTAAAAGAAGTAACCCTAAAACTGTGGTTACTTTGGCTAAAGGTATGTTTTATCTGACACTGATAGTATCTTTTCTCTGGATTAGTGTGTGAAGGATGGGATTACAGTCTAGATAAAACTGAAACATCCCAACTTGAATTTCCAGCCTGCAAAAAGGAGGCTCTTTGAGTGCCTGCTCCACCATGATGCCTCACTTTGGGAAAAACATCAAGGCCATATTCTTGTGGCAAACCCTCTTCTGGTCTTCTTGCATGGTCTCTCCAAGTTACCATTTAACTGACTGTCTTCATCTGTCTGTTTTCTATTTGTTTAACTGGATATAGTGAAGAGCAGAGACAGGGAGAAGATAAATTGTAAAGAACAAGACTGGACACCACTTCTCTTGCCCAGTTTCCTCAGATAACTCTGCTGAATCATTTTCTCAGGGTTTTTTCAAAGCAACATACACTACTCAAAATAAATTAGACCTCATAAGCCCTTTTGCCCTTCGTATCTCTGCAGAGCTTTCACATGTTACTCATTTGATTTTTCTGCTTTCAGTTTCAGTGTAATTTATAATCACGAGGAATATACAAATAGGTTCACAGTGGTCAGCAGGTTAATTTATGACTGTTAAGATCTGCCCTTTTCTTTACTCTGCTACTGTGTATTAAGAACTTCCTGTGAAGAGGCAGAGCACACAAAATCTCCTGTGTCATCTCAGGTAGAATAGTGCCCTTAAACTCAGAAAAATCCATCTGATTATGGAAGAGTGTACATTCACTATGATACTGTTATGGTAGGGATGCCTACAACTTTTCATGAAAGCTTTGCTTCCAAATCAGCTTTCTGCCTGGAAAAGCTATTTGGGACATAAACATCCCATAGTTCAGGATTTTGTTAGTTTATTTTTGAAGCTGGAAAATATTCATGCACTTCTTCTTGTTCCTCCAAGAAGAAATGTGAGTAACTTCTCGCTGAGCTTAATTTTGAGCTTAGAGCAATTACCACATGATGTCAATATTAAAAGTAGTAAGATGAAGTCGAACAAGGAAGTTCATCAAGGTCACAGTAAACTCACCAAGACTGGCTGAAGCTACTGGTGATAGAGAGGCAATGACAGACCTTACAGAGGGAAGGCTGTACCCTTCTCCTCTCCCATTGCTGGCATGCTTCCTTACATAGCCCTGACTAGCCACTACTGGAGTCAGCGTTGCAGTTGTGGGCAGCTTTTTTTCTGTGCTGACATGCTTTTCCCATGGGCTTTAGTCAGTGTGAAGGCACAGCAAATGGGAGGTAGGAAGAAAAACTGGAGTGACGAGAAGAGGATGTTCCCAAGAAAAGCTCTGTATTTCTGGACAGGCAGAACTGGTGCATTTGACTTGCAGACATAAGGCAGGACAAAGAAGCTGTCGTCCCAGGAGCATGTACAAATGAGCCTGTGGCTCTTATTCCCTTCCAGATTTTCTAGGCTTTTCACAATACAACTTTCTGTTATAGTGCCAATAATTAGCAAGGATGAGTGAGAATTATATGACAGAGGAAATTACACTAGGTGCAGAAAACACACCTAAATTAGAGGCCTTTTGATTAAATCTGGGGTGTACTCAATACATTTTGTTTAAATTGTCTGGTCATGAGAACTCAGCCTGCTTCAAGCCATCAAATGTGAGTTTCCTGTAATTTTATAAAAAACTATGACTGTTTCTCCATCAGTGCACAAAATCACCAATTGATTAGCTGCTTCACAGAAACTGAAAACATGCTTTGATAAAAGATGGCTTCATCTTTTATTTTTACTGCTGTTCAAACTTGTCCTTAAAACACCAAATACCTGGCAAATAATGTGAGCTTGCTGTTATTTTTCTCTTCCATATAACAAAAAGGATTGCTACATAATTTGTCTTTGCTTTTGATGCCTATTTCCTAGAGCATCCTTCCCAGATGGGTTGAAGGGCATGAAGTTTGACCCAGCATTACTTCAAACCGTTCCTGAAGTGACCTGTTGTGTGGAGTATTCTGAACTCAATTTTATGACCAACTTTGTTTCTCCTTTTCCATTTTCTATATTACTTAGGTCTGACCAATGTTGTTTATGTTTACATTTTCACAGGGTTTAGTGCACAAAACATAGTGCCCCTAATGTGTTGTAAGCCTGTAAGCTGTGTGTTCCCTTCTACCTCTATATTGAAGACATGTAAACAAACACACACTTGCACATGCATCTACAAGTCCAGTGCTGAGCCAAAATAATATCATCCTTAACTATGGCTGTAAGTGAAGTGAACTTCTCAAAGCTGGCCACTGTATTTTTTCCTAATCAATTATTAAACAGCTTAATTTTGAAGAGGGATTGCATTTCAAACTTTGCCTTCTAGAACTGACTCAGTAAAACTTTTATGAGCTGTAGGTTTTTTAAGAGAACAGACTCCAAAGATAGGTGTGAATTGCATTTGTATTTCTGCTGGGTCTGTTTTTCCTGCCAAGTGCAGGTGTACAGCGTTTACTTTCTGTTTTGCTTTTATCTGCATTTTGTGCTCATTATCAAAATACACCAAAGAGTCTTGCCAAATTCCTTTAAAGCCCCATCCCTTGGGTGTACCTGCCAAGCCCTCCTCACTCTCTAATTTAGCTGCTTATAGTAGTGTTCAGCTTGAAATGCAAGTAAATAAATTCTGGGCACTGATCCTATTTGGCTTTGGGAAAGACCCATAGGGCAAACACACACTGGAAATCTCACAGCTGCCACAAGCTGGGGTTTGTACCAAAGAGTCTCCAGGGAGCTGGGGGTGCCAGCAGCCGCCTGGGTGGCAGTGCCACCTCCTTCCAGTTGGCCATCAGCCACCCATGGCCTGCAAGGATGGCAGCAAGGGTGTTACAAGAACAGTTTGTGCCTTTTGGTGCTTAGCTCCCAAGGGCTCATCCACAGCATGCTGAGGTGCAGAGCCCCCAGCCATGTGGCACAAGGAGGATGCCACCAGGAAGACTCCCCTCTGTCCTGTGGACACCCTCACAGCCAGGGAAAAGTGCCATTCACAGCCCTTGATGATGAGTTGTACATCCAGGGTCTCACATGGGCACACTTCAGAGCCCTAGAGCTTGGCATCACAGGGACCCCTGTAACCTTACCTCTGGGTTTACTCTGTCTTGGAGTAGCTGTGCGTAATTTGCAAAGTTCCCCTGGAAGAGAAAGTCTTAAAAATAGTCTATTCAATATAAGGAGTGTCTCAGAAAAACTTGAAATTATATCAAATTGAAGATTTCCTTCTGAAACACACACACACACACACACACACACACACACACACACCCCCTTTAACCTTCTAATGAAAATTTTATATGTTTAATAACAAGGATATGGTTTATTCATGTGTAAAACTTTTTCAAAAAATAATTATGGATTACTTCGGGTTACTTCTGAGTGGAATGATTTATTTCATTTTCTATATTAAATGTTTTATGCATAATTTCTATATTAAATGTTTCATATTACAGCTGAACAACATTTTAAAGAAAGAATGCAAATAAGTCATTCTTATTTTGTTAGTCAAATTTGCATAAAATTTTCATGTTGTCTCTATGTATTGGAAACCATTATACTATGTAAAGTAAGTTGTTTTGTTCCATGTAAAACAGCAGCTGATTATAATGATTTTTAAATAACTGAAGTCAGCAGTAAATTATTCAGATATTTTGACTTAGTTATTATATTATAATAGAACATTGAATTATGCACTAGTAATTCTGATATCAATAAATAAAATAGAAATAGCAATACAAAATCTTATGTTTGACTGGAATATGAGAAGCCACAACAACATGCAAATAGTTTGAACTTAAACTTCTTTTTTTTTTCCTGTAAATATATTACTTTTTAATTTAAGAACCAAATGCTTTCATGGAATATCTTTCAAGGTTGGTATGATTTTGTGAATAAAACAATAAACAATGTTTTTGTGAAAAAGGCTTTTTCCCAGAGAGCAGCAATGTTGGCAGAACCAGCCAGTCAGGTTTCCTTGAGTGCCCAGGAGAACTGGAGCACCACCAGGCTCAGCTGGTGGTCCTGGCTAGTGGAAGCTGCCATGAAGCTGAGTCATTGCTCATCGCTCTCCATCACAGCCCATAGGTGCCTCACAGTGCACAAAAATACCCCCTGAGGCAGGATCTTCTTTTGTAAAGATGGTTAGAGGCAATGAGTGGACAGTCCAGAACCTGTCAGAATATCACAAATTTGGGGAGAGAAGTGGAAGGGTGAAGAGACATTTGGGTTTCAACTACAATAAAAGTAAGACATAATCTAATGATGTTAAGAGTTGACATGGATCAGTTATCCCCCTCTGCCAGAGACAGGCAAAACTGAGTCATTTATTAATGTGTGCATTAAAGTCAAGAGATTTATTTCAGATGGGCACATTTCCACCTGTATTTCCACATTTCCACACTGCACCAGCACACACCACTGTGCCCACTGAGGCTTGTACTGGCCAGGCAGGTGCACACCGTGGAGCTCATGCACCATGGGCCTCCTTAACATACATCCTTCAGTGCCTACCTTCAGAAAGCATGCAAGCAGTATAGCAGCCAAAACCCAGCAGGTTAGGTTTGTAAGATTCATGTTCCTTGGCTGTAGTGATCTTGCTGTGATGGCCATGCTTGTGCTCCCAGCTGCTGAAAGCCCTGACATCTGCCAGACTCTAGATGGTTCCCATGGCAGATATTGACAGTGTGCTTTGGCTCTGGATCTGCTGGCACACTCAAAGGCCTCCCTCCAAACCAGGCCCTAGAGATGGCAGACTCAAGCTGGAGATAGCCAGAGGTTATTTTTAATATAAGGATCAGATCAGCCTGAGTTCTGGCAATGCAAGGTGAACTAAGTTCCTCCTCTCATCTTCGGCCTGGCATGAACTGCAGCTCAGCAAAGACAAACCCCAGGAGCATGACTGACAGGGTGCACCAGTGACTGATACTTACAGATGTACATTCTTTCCCAGTATGATCAGCTTTTAAAGTGTTTTTGCTGGCTGTGGGAACACAGGCACTGGGCACACTGGGGTAGAGAACTCTGCTGAGCAGCACAATATGAGCACAGTATTTATTTCACATTTCTGTCTCCAATACGCCCACACTGTACATTGTTAATACTCCTTTCCACAGACATTAGTGCCTATCAGTAGCTAAAAGCTCTTCCTAAGTTCTACCATCCCAAAATTATTGATTTTCATTAATATTTCAGTTCACTGAAAAAAAAAGTATATTGTACTTTTCTCTTATTTCTTGAAATTACAGGACCACAGAGCTAATATTCTGGATTTGTTATATTTCTTACTTGGTAGACACTGAGAAAGGGAAGACTCATTTCCCATAGATCTCATTTCTGTCAAAGAATTTTTTTTTAATTCTGAAGAACTGTGAAATAACAGCCTGGCAATGTCATGTCTCTTACAAAAGCACATGTCCAGCAAGACAGACCTTTAATCTTAGGTCATCATTCATTTATTCTGCAGCATCCACAGTATAAAAGTAGTGTCAGAGAAGATGTGATACATGGTCCTCACCTCAAAGGTAGATGAGCTGTGCAATGGTTGTCCATCACAAGTGGAAAGCCTATTCTCAGGCCTATGTGAGATGCTGTTTGGACACTCCTCCTGGACATCCTCCTGGACATCTCTCCCAGCAGTGCTGACCCAGGAGTGTGGAGCAGGGCAGCAGCATCTGCAGCTCTCCTGGCTCTCCTGGCTTCTACCTCCCAACATCAAGGGGAGAAGGGGGCAGCAGAGAGAGCCACTATAATTGGACCCTAAGAAATAAAACCATTTTGAAAGCACTGATAGGTAACAGTGATCAGGAGAGAAACATATATTTAGCAGGCAGAATATCAGCAGTCCACTCAAGGCAGCCAATGCTTCCAGTCTCATGGACATTTGTAGCCAGGCTGTATTTTTCTTTCCTATTGCAGTCAGTGGTGAAAAAAAAATACAAACCACAAATATTCCTCTGCAAGTGATGTGTTCAATTTTCATTGGAATGAGAAGAATAATGTGGAATCTGTGGCCATTCATGACTGCAGGGGTCTAATTAACCCCAGTGATTAACTGGTTTGCTTTGACACCTAGGCTGCTTTTCTTTGCTGCAGCCATCCAGCATAACATGTAAAATTTTTTAGGTCTGCTTAGAAATGCCCCCTTTTTGCTGCAAAGGAGGAAGGATGCTTTCTGACACTTTGCCAAGCAAAAAAGTTTTCAGACTTTCATCTGCAGCATTGGAAATGCCAGACCTCTCCATTTCCCTCCCAGCTGCATTAACTGGCCATTTCTCCTCAATTAGGGAGAAGGAATCAGTTGGCATTGTCTGCTCCCTGTGCAATGGACTGAGAAATATCACATTATTTATTCTGTACTAGCTGAATGAGGCTGGAAAGATTCATTTCTTCTCAGTCTGCTTTGACAATGTAATTTGTTACATGGCATTTAATTCTACAAGCTAGAACTAAGCCAGGAAAATGCAGGGTATCAGAAAGTGTCTGCAAGTGGGTTCAGTGCCTGAGAAGGACACGGTGGCTTCCAAGGGCCCTGTGGTGCCCTGTGCCCAGCACCAGCAAGGGGATGGACCAGTAAGCCTGGGACAACAGCCTGGGAGCTGCAGCCCCTTTTGTGAGTGGACAAGTGTTATTCCCATATGATGATTTTATGGGTCTTTCTGTGGTTACTGCCACTTGTATTACCACTTGGCAGAGATTTCAGTGGTGCAGGCACCCACTAACTAAGTGTGCACTGAATTCAATGACAGCCTGTACCTCCATTAGCCCAAAGCAGTCCACCAAAGGGTGAAGCAGTAGACAAAAGGTCTGGAGCCCTGGCTAATGTTTCAGGCCTTGCCCTCAGGCAGGCTCATTTTCATACTTGTCAGCTTGTCTCTATCTTCTGCATCAACTGTAATAGGTTAGGGGCAGGATTATCCCTAGGAAGGATCTGTACAGCACCTGACACAGCTTTCTCCTCAATCTCAGTTATACAAGTGTCTGTCGTTTCACCATGAACAATGAAAATAGTTTTAATATATTTTTAGTGCAGCAGAGGAGAAAACTTGGTCAATTTTTTTCTCTGACTTGCTCAATTTGTTTTTATGGTACAGAATTTGTCCAGAAAACTCAAGTTTGTGACAGGGAACTGCCCTTTAATAACCTTACTTTTATAATTTCCTAATTCCTTTATGTTTTACTGAAATATATTGAGTAAAACTGTTTTATCTTTCCTCTTTCTCTATACTTGGATTTCCTGTTGGCTAGTACAGTTGGAGTTAATCCATGCTAAATGCTTTGTGCCAAATTTTGTGTGGATTTACATGGCAAAAAAAAAAGGTGACTTTCAAATGGTGCAGGATACACCTCACTATCTCAAAATTTGCTCTATTTAGGCAATATTACTAGGCGTACTCATAGAGATTGACTGCAGTTACTAGGATCAGACACAAGTCAAGCAAGCACTGAACCTTGCATGCTGCTTTTTCCTTTCCTTTGTTTTTTTCCATCCCAAAGTACCTTCTTACTGAAAAGAAGAACTTGTGCAGGACACTGGTACATCACCTGGACTTCCCTGCAGGCCCCAATCAACTCACCTCTGCATAAACCATTGCTGACACATGCTCATCTGACTTTGCACTTCATATAGAATTGCTTCCTACTTTTCCAGACCATTTCTCTCAGTTGTTGTGCTCATATAAGAGTCCAAGTCTTGCCTTAGAAATGCTTGCAGCTCCTCCTGTCCCTGTATCAGCTACCTATTCATAACCTTCTCCTTTTAAAAGCTCTCAAACACTGTAGAAAATACTGACATGCCCTGGACCTTGGGCAGACCTCTGGGCCCTTATTTGATATGCTTTTCTGGCTTGACATTAAACCTTTGACAATTGTTTCTTGAGAGTGGATTTTCAATAATTCAAGGAGTAACCTTCCAGTTTCTCCAAGAACAGGTTTCTGCAGCCTGCTTTTTAAAATACCAGGAGAAATACAGGGTCAACCCCCCTACTGCACTCATGTTATCTGACATCTTTTGCTTTTCTCCTTTTCATCAGACTTTTGGGACTGTCTGGGAAAAATACAGTCACTTGGGCTCGTTTAATTCTTGAAAAATGTATATCAGTTGTGGGTTCTTTATGCTTATAGGTAGTTTGTTTCTCCTTTTGCTCTAGAAGGTAAATTTAGGCTGATAGATCTATAGCTTATGCAGATTTTCTTTTCTCCTTTGTGTATAGAATAATTTTTCTGCTTTCCAGTTTCAGCAACCAATTCTGTCCACCACAACTTTTCAATGACAATGTTAATTCCTCTGAAACCACCTTGTGCTTCACTGTGTCGGGTTTGGCAGAAAGTGGTGTGAGAAATTCCTGCCTCCCACCACCCTGCACCTAATGCCTTCCCTATCTCTCTCCATCCTGTTTCTTCATCCCTTTTCTCGTCCTGAAACCACAACTTGCCCCCAGTCCCCATCTGTGTAAGTATAATTGGACTGTAATTTTCTCATTGAGAGAATAATGTTCTCCCTCCTCATTTTTGAAGGATTTTTTCAACTCAAGCAATATCACCAGTCCAGTTTGTGGATCAAAGGGAAGGCTGTACAGGGGGCAGAGGTGAGGATGAGTATGCAAGAGATTCTGCCACTGGGTATCGTCAAAGCCAGACTACGGTGCTGTGGAAATATGACCTCCTCCACTCTGAGAGCTTGGAGATGAACATCGTCAGGACAACACAACCTCAAAGAAGCTAATTTCACTAATCCTTTTAAATCCACGTACTTCCTCTTTTCTCTGATGGTTTTATTTGTCCTCAAATCATGATTACTGAAAACTGCTGGATATTTAATTATTTGCTTCATTCTTGCTCCTCTCTGCTGCAGACTATCTGCTGGTTGGGTGA
This sequence comes from Lichenostomus cassidix, assembly GCF_008360975.1. Taxonomy (NCBI): domain Eukaryota; kingdom Metazoa; phylum Chordata; class Aves; order Passeriformes; family Meliphagidae; genus Lichenostomus; species Lichenostomus cassidix. Next base: position 33,477,930 of record NC_139480.1, on the reverse strand, counting down.
TGAACCCAATTTTCTCCTAACTGCCCTCTTGCCACCAAACAGCTTACAGACTGTTTTGCTCTTAACTTCTATTTTTCTTGCAAGCTGAATTTTAGGACTCGATGTTTCTTGTTGTTCCTTGTCTTAATCCTTTTTAATTTGACTGATTTTCTCCTTTCTGTACAACTTCCCTGCCAAATATCCCCAGGGGAGCTCTGAAGTGGCCCCAGGAAAACTAGTGGACAACATGCTCTACATTATAATTCAACAGGTTAGGGCCAAGGTGTTGTCCTGGCTCCCCTGGATAAATGAACTTGGTGTATCCCACCACTGACCTGCTGAAGGACTTCAAAGGAGTCCAAACCCACCAGTGAACTCACCTCCAAGTTTGCAACCCTACCTGCAATCAGGTAAAAGCATTTTTAAGAGGAAGAGTGGGCTGCCTTTTAGATTAAAAACAGGATTTGGTCCTGGGAGGGCAGCACATCAAGGAGAGAAAGTAGCTGTCTCTTCCTCCAATCCTGGTCCCCTGTCCAGAAGAGCACCTGAATATCTAGCAAAGGTTGGCAGCTGGAAGGGCAAGCACTGGGCCACTACAGCCTGTCTGTGAGGCCATAAAAAAACAACTGTGTGTGAAAAGATAAACCTGTAATGCTGCCAAGTTAAGTTAGACCTGTGGCATGATGGATTTCCCAGCCACTTATTTATAAATTATTTTAAAGCTTCCCGTAATACGACAGCTTTGCTCTCTTTTCCAGTGTAGTGAGCCATTACTGATGAGAATATGAATAACCAGCTTTTTTCTCTTACCCTTTTTGTCTTTCTAGGGCTGGTGAAAATTTCTTGAAGGTCTTGTGACATCGAGGCATTTGCCAGTCCCTGCTTGGTGCAAACTGTTACAGTGTGAGCTGGTGTCAAAGTGCTGCCTCAGTTTCCAGCAGCTGTCAGCTCTCCGCTCTCCAGTGTCCTGGGATGGCTCATCTCCCGCAGTGGGAGCCAGGAGTGAGCACAGCCCTGAGGGAGCAATGGTCCAGCACAGTGGCCAGGAGCCAATAACCCTGGCAGACACACACTGCTGCCAGCAGCAATGCTGGAGTGTCTCTGTGTTACAGACCCAACAGAGAGAGCTCTGGCCTGGCTTCTTTATTGAGGTACAGAACCACATTTGGTGCTTCCTCTGCACTGCGCCCTACCTGGGCTTTTTATCCCTGATAACTCTCCCTGAGACTGATGTGAATGAGACAGCAATAACTAGCTTGGAACACAGCCAAGGCAGAGGGACAATGAGTTTGATCTTCCTTGCAGACCTGAGCTGACTCCATGCAAAATCAGTTTGCAGAGTACAGTGGAATTACTGTGCAGAGATATGTCCCTTGGCCCTGCAAAAAGCTGCTTTAAGTCAGCTGAATGTATTAATCTGGGCTAACATGCTTCCAGATAAGTCAAATACCAAATTGATCAGGCAAATATTTGCATTGCTGGATCTATATCTAGTGTAGCTAGCTCATCCAGAGTAGACTGTAGACTGATTTCTGAGAAATCTGAGTTATCTGGACCTTAAAAAAGGCAAAATCCCAGCAAAAGAAAAAATTCCCTAGGATTTTTAGTCTTGTGAAAAGCATAAATGTTAGTTTGTTCATTTTAGCTGCATTTTGCTTGCAAGATAATCTCTTGCTCCTTAAGTAAGAACACAATTTTAAGAAGGGGATGAATAATGTATCTTTTACATTGATGGAACATATTCCATTGGGAATCTCAAAATATTTTGCAAACACTAAAGGATAAATCTTTCCAGTACACCTCAGAAGGAGGTAAAATTATAAAATCATAGGCATTTTATAGATGGCAAACCAGAGGGACCAGTTTTGTTCTAGGACCCACAGGACAATCTGTGCAAAGCTGAAAATGCACATAAGCCTCCTCAGATTTCTAGCATTTTCTGTCCTGCTTCATATTGACACACTGCTTCCCTGACATATTTACATTGCCATATAATACTTGTTTTTTCCAGATGATAAAGAGCTAATTCTCATTTAAACAAATGACTTTTCAATCTTTATAAACTAGGAAGCAGGGAGCATTTCCTCCAGCTGCTGTTCGGCAATTATGCCATTTGGAAATGGTACTCAGTGATTTGTGATAGTGTAATCCCTTTGGAGTAGGAAAGCAGCTCCAGAGTCAGGCTTGATTAGAAATGCCCAGTTGACTGCCAGGCACACATTTCAACCAGGCTTATGCTGGATTGCTCATATATTTGTATGCATGAATTGAACAGTCAAACATACAAATGATCCAATCTGCTTTTGCAAAACTATACTGTTTAGTTCTAAACCCATTTTCTGGCCTAAAGAGTGCCCCATGTCAAATATGTAACCAGAAAAGCAGCTCCTCATGTGCCCTCAGAACAGTGAGCAGTACTAATCCATGGAGCTCATCTATATTTGCAGATTGTCAGCTCTAAACTCAGGGCATTATCTTAGCAGGAGCACATCTCAAACATTTTGAAACTTACAGACATGAAGTGTTTTGCATATCCACAACATAATTCAATTTTGCCCCCATTCAGAGGGCAAAACTAGTATTTTTAACCTGTGCCAGAGCAACTCAAAGTCTCTCTGCTGACTTGAAATCAGGCTTTAAACAACAGGGCTTTTTTTCTACCCTTGTTTAATGTGAGACAAAACCCAACCAGACTGAGGACACGTCAACAGAAGCTCCTCCTTGTGTTATCACTCAAAAACTTATATGTTATACAGACATTTTCTTCTTAGAGGAAGAAACCTGAAAGGTATTTTTAGGCCTAAAATCAAAATTGTTGCAGATGTGAGCAGCTGACAAATGAAGCAGATTCCTAGTCAGACAATTGGCCTGGGGAGGCTGAACCTGATGAATGTGATTTCTCCTGAGTTGAACTCTGCTCTCCCAGGTGCTCTCCAGCAGAAAATCACGCCAGTTGCCCACCAAAAATCTGTGTGCAGCTGATGTGAGACCCTCTGGCCAGACAGCAAAGAATGCAGCTTGCTGAAGAGTAAACCAATTATAAGCTGCTGCTTTATCCTGGCAGGCAGATACATGAGATACCCCTCTGCAGAGCTATAAAATTGATTGCATGTGGTTGGAAAGCTGGAGCAAGAGGACAGTAAACTTCACCAAAATCTCACCAAACAGAACATTAGGGAGAGATGGATACAGAAATATGAATACAACAAAATGCAATTTAGAAATACATGTTTATTCATTTTATTTGTGCAGAAATTACCTTTCCTCTAGCTCCATTAGGGGGATCAGTGCAACTCAGGAGCACAGGAGAAAGGAATGCTGTCTGTCTGGCTCACATGTGAAGGGTGGTTCTGTGCTGTCCAGCAGTGATGCTGAGCCAAGGAGCCTGAGCAGACTGTGCCAGTACCAAAGCTCACCTTGATGCCCAGTGTGAGCCTTTCTGCACAGGAAACCAACTGATTTCAAACAATTCTGCAGCAGTGCACAGATGCCCACAAGCCCTTTGGCCATGGCACAGCTGTTGCTGCCTGTGCTCTCAGATGACCAGGAAGGGCTGTGATCCCAGCTCTCAATAGCTATTTTGTGGTGACAAGAAATGACTTTTAAAAGCAGTGCAGCTCTGCAGGTCTTACAGCAAACTCAGTCAGGAAAAAAAGGAAGGATTTTGTTCCATGTCACACAATAAGAAGTGCAATGCATTATTACTAATAATAATGTCTAGATTACATTGAATTATTACCTTCTGCCTGGCTCTAATTTCCATTTCAAGTTTTCACTTATTTTTCACTTCACTAAATCTACACTATTAATATGGCATCAGACACATCCATTAGGAAATAAATTCTAACTTTGAGGGGAAGCGTGACAGGGCTTTTGGGAGGGGCAGGTTGAATCTCCTTAACCTTGGTCTACAGGTATATGAGTACTTTGTCAACTTTACTTTCAACAGCATTATATTCCTGATGAGCACCACGCTTGGAAATTGCCCCAGCTATCACACTGCCTACTCACACTCACTCATTTATAGTAATTTCTCTGGAGAGCTGACTTCTAAGTTGGCAGATATTTCAAAGGGCTGCTTTGATTCAGTCCTCCCTCTTTAAAACTGTGTTATTTTTGTTTAATCGTTCTTGGAGGTAAGAGGCAGAGGCAGGTTTTGCCCCTTGAAGGGTGTGTTGCATGTCTGACAGAGCAATGCAAGGGCCCTGGATTGAGTTATTCCAGGGCAAGTCAGGTTAATCAAAAAAGAAATTTCCATTGTGGAGGTGAAAGAAGTATTTTTAAACCATTAAGATGCTAGTTATGATTACTACATGAAACAAATAATCTCTTCTGTCAGAGCTTCAAACAATGCGCCAGCCAGCCCAGGCCTTAGTCTTGGTAAAGCTGGATGTATTTCTTCACAGGCAAATAAAGTTTGTTTCTCTTTTGATGAAGCTCCTCATATTTTCATCGCAAATCCCTTTTCAGAGGTGCAATTTTTCAGAGCCTTGTTTACCAAGTTCCTTACCTGAAACAAGCAACAGCTTTGCCAGGAGTGTTCTCCCTCTTGCCTCCACATCAGGAGGATTTGGTGATTCCCTGTTGAACCACAGTGAGTTTTCCAGGGGCTGTTCATGGAAGGTGGCGCTGATCCAACCCCAAGGGCATTTCTGTTGGAGATGTGTGTTATGTACAACATGAAAGTCACTCATCTTTGAGGAATCCAGCCCAACCCAGCTTCCTCTCAGGCTGCTATTTAGTGACGAACAAAGGTGAAGCTCAGACTTCTCTGCCCACAGTGAGCAGCTCAGGACCACATACCGCTTCCAGTCCTGCTGAGGCTTGAAACTTGGAGCTGAAAGCATCATTTGCACATGTCCTGAAACCATAATAGATAAACATCTTCCTGTTACTGAATAGCAGAGGCACTATATCAGGGGGGCCTTGAAACCTCTCAAACAGAAAAAGGGAGAGTGTATTTACTCCGATTTCATGCAAAGAAAGTGTCAGCCCTTTTGCTCATTCCACCTACAAACACATCACAGCTTGGACCTGCCACTGGATGGAGAGATATCCCAGCTGCAGGACTGATCTCTCACACCTCACCTCATATAAAGAGATGTTATACTGCTTTTTTTCTACTGCTAAAATCTACAGCCCACTTAAACACAAGAGATCACCTTCTGAGAACTCTTACACTTGGACTGGAGTGCGCACAGATGAAATAAAGCAAGGAATTTTGCTCTTATGGCAACTAATTTTTTGTTATGTTTTGCTTTTTTATTCATCTGCTTATCTTTCCTTTGTATTTTCATTCTCTTTCTTTCCTTTGTCATGTGTTTCTCCTCACTCTTCCTTACCACTTTGGTGGAAGTCCTGTTCTGATAGGTTTTCAGGTTAAATTTCATTCCTTAAACAAAAACACAACTGACCATGGACTCCTCCTGGTCTTGATACTACTTGAAGGATAGGCAGGACCTGCTGCTTGTGCCTCAGAATTTCAGCATCCTTCTGCTTTGCTTGAGCAGGGTGTTGGTGAGGAAGAGAAGAGCCTGATGGTGGTACTGCTGTGGTCAGAGCACACAGCTGAAGCTATGTTGAAGCAGGGTCAGCACAGGAACACTTTTTGGCATGTGCTTTAAGGTGTTTCTAGTTGTCAGGTTCAATTAATCTAGATTTATTCATTCTTATTGCTCATTTTGCCTACAATATATTCCAGCAAACTAATGAAATGACAGGGGCACACAAAATTACATCCCTAACTTAAACACAGCTGATAGTCCCACACACACTCACACAAAGTAACTTTCCCACCTTGCCCTGGTCTTGCTGAATATGGGCAGTAGCAATCCAAGGCAAAAGAGAAGAGCACACCACTCACAACTAAAACCTCTTTCTCCAATGCCCTGGGGAGGGAACTGTAGAGCCACAGATAGCTGCTCACTGCACAGCACACTGGTTTCCAGAGACTTGATGGTGGCAGTGAGCAGAAAGTGCAGGTACCAAATGCTTAACTGGTATTCAGAGCAAGAAAACCCTCTTTTCCCTGTAACTCTTGTTCCCAATGCCTAGCCCTCCAGCAACAACAAAATGCCACAGGTACACTGGGATGTGTTAGCACGAGGAAAAGGAGGTGCAGAGGAACAATGCTAGCTCAGACACTTTGCTTCAGAGCACATGCAGCCAGATGGGAGCACTGGAGGGGACTGCAGACCAAGCTTGTCCTAGGGTTTCACCCCTGCCTGCCTACCCTTGCTGTTCCTGTGCAGCTCCTAAATGAGCTCCAAGAACAAGATGCTGGTGATGCTCAGGTTATTTAACCTGTAGGATGGCACTTGAGATGTCAGAGCAGCAGATCGCTGCTGTGGCCCACAGGTGTGAAATTTGGTGACACCTGCTCTCCTGCCAGCACACCACCCCTGTGCCAGAGCAGACACCTCTGCCCCTCTCAGCTGGCAGGCAGCAAGGCAGTGCAGCCTGCCATCAGCACTGGGCTGCAGCTGAAACCTTGCTCCTTTCAGTTTACACATTCACACCTACAGAAATCTACTTGCCAGTTGGTATAGACTGTTTTTACAGCATCAAAACCTCAAACTGCAACTGCTCCGAACCTATTGGTTTCAAAGGGTTACCTGATCTTATGTCAAAACCATGTGAAAGTGCTGAACTCTGTCAGGTTGTCTCCCCCCCCACAAAAAAAAAAAAAAAGCATAATCCAAATTTCTCATTCATGACTGAACAGAGTTTCAACCAAAATGAATACATTTTATTGTGAAACTTGAAACCAGGTGACTTTTGCATGGGCTCATTCAAAAAAATCTGTACAAAACCAGTTACTTGTAGCTGTTCTGTAAAGCACATCTTTATACTTTGGGTTTATATGCTGCTGAGTGAAGGGTATGTGAAATAAAAAATGTACTATTAAGACTAGCTTTTTGAGTATCGTCTTAGAAATTTAGCTACTCATTATGGATTTTTGGACTAGTAGGAAAAGGAAGAACAACAACAGCAAAAGAGACAGCTGGCAGCTGCCTGGGGAGGAGCTGCAAAGCTAGAAAAAGCACTAATGAAAGTCTGGGAGAAGAGTGAAGGGCCAGACTTTACCAGGAGAAGACATGGGAAGATGAAAATACAGGATGGTTCTACACGATAGCCTTTGACCAGAGAAAAGCCAAAACTCTTCTGCATCTAGCACAAAAGACAGGCTGGAAGATTTTCTTTCTGCACTTCTAATGAAATCAGTGATTGCTTCATTCAATTGAAAGAAAAGAGACAGCAGAATAAAGAGTGTAAATGAAATGTTATTCATGGCTTTACACCCTGCTTTCCTGGGAAAACATGGCCAGTGGCTCAATTTTTATTGAAACAACTCTGTAAATGGAGGCCAGCACAAAGAGAGAAATCTCCTGGTGGAACCAGAAGCATTTTGGATGACACCATCTTCCTTCATTTTGAGTGAGAGGCATTGTAAAGTAATAGAGGCTTTCTTCTTGCTCAAGTAATATTTGTTGATCCTGCAGTGAAGGGTACCTTGTGCAGCAGTACATCACCAAGGGGTCCTATTCAGAGACAAAACAGAAATATTTGGGGCAAACAGCAGCAAGGGGTTTATGGCACCTGCTCATTTTCCTGGGCTGACCATGTGCCTTGTTATGCCATGCTCAAGCTGCCTGGCAGAGAGGCTGCTGTACAGCAAGGAACAAGGGAGGAGAGGGTGAGAAGACATGATGCTGATGTGGAGACTGCTCTCCGACTGGCAGAGCTGAAGCCTGGAGGCAGGGATCAGGACCAGGCCCCCCAGGGAACTGCACTGGTGCCACCTGTTGCACTGACACGAAAGGAGCCATGCCACTGTGTGTAATTGCCTCTGTGGAGACAATCCATGAGATTTCCCTCCTGTGAGAACAGGCAGCAGTTTCACCTCAGCAGGCACAACCTTGTGTGAATGTGTTTCTGAGGCCTGAAGGCTGTGCCAGGCTCTCAGCTGCTTTTCCATGCCTTCACAGCCAGCAGCTCCATTTGCCTGGGTGGCATCTGCTGTGCTGCAGTCCTGCTAGCCAGATGTTAACTTTTAGGAGGTGTCCTGGAAAACAGCCACGTTCTGTCTTGCACACATTGGAGGGATCAACACACCTTTCTATAGGCATGCACAGCAAGTGTGATTTTGCAGATCTGTGTCCTGCCAGCTCGCTCTCTGCCAGCAGCACTGTGCCATGGCCCTCCTCCACTTGGCCTCCAGGGAAAGGCAGGAGACATGAGAAACTCCCAGAGGACGGGCGCAGAAATGCAGAATCCTTTATGGCTTTACAAAGATACTGCCTATAAGGGGCTGTAAGCAAGACACAGTGCTGGGCTGTGCAAAGAGCCCTACAAGTGGGGTAAAAGCAAGCCCCAAATGCCTAGCAGGGATGCAGCTGAATTTTGGCAATGGTTTCCTGTATAAACTTGCGTTTCATCTCAGACACAGCCAGCAGATAAGACAGCACAAAGGCAAGTGTGACTAACTCCAAAGAGGTATGTGCCTCATTTGAGACCTCACACAGACAGACACACACTGACCTCTAGCCCCTGTTCCTCTGCCAGCACAGCTTGTGCCACCATGGACACAGAGTCTGCTGGGCCACTGCTAAGCATTAGAAATGTTCTTGCATACATCCACGCCACAGATGTAAACCCCCCTCTCTGCCCTGCTCTCAGCTGCTGCAGAGCAACAACTTCCTGTGAACACTCAGGATCTGCAGGATCTGGCTCAGTACATGCCAGGCAGTGCCAGGCAGCTCCATCAGCCCTGTGGCCACACCAGAAGTCACAACCAAGGTGGCTGGATTGGTGCTGAGATGCTCTGTCAGTGGTCTCGAGCATATCCAGGCTTGGTGGACATGGGGTCTTGGGACACTGCCACCTCAGCAGCAGCATGCACCCATTAGGTTTCCTTTTGGAGGCAGAGGATCTCTCTGTCTCAAGTACAGATGCTGTCCTGAACTCTTGATTGTTCAACAGTTAAACCAGGCTCTTCACTCAGCTACAAACACATGCTCCCTGCCTGTTCCCCTGATCTCCGATTCTTCTCTTAACTCATATCTTGGAAGTTTAAGGTACTTCTTATCCTCCTGAGCCCATATTTCTCACTCTTTATACTTTCTTACATTGGAGACGACATGAGGAAAACACTTGTCATCTGTTCTCTCTGCCTAACTTGCTGTGCTCAGGTCTCCTTTAGAAGGACACTCACCATGGTTTACCCAGCTCTCACCAGCCCTGCTAAGAGTGACAAATATGCCATCCTGACAGTGTACAGACAGTTCAGCCCATACCGAGGCACAGCATGGCAATGCTGCTCCACCACTTCAGCCTCTGGGCAAGAGCGTTGAAGACAGGGAGGTTTCCCAAATCACTGTGGCTGGCTTTGATACAGTCTTACAGACTGTAATATTTAGCATCATAGAATGGTTTGGATTGGAAAGGACCTTAAAGATCACCTACTTTCAGCCCCCCTGCCATTGGCAGAGGCATCTTCCACTAGACCAGGTTGCTGACTCCTCTTACTGTCCTCCTGCACAACCACCATTCATGCATTTGGGAAATGCAGTAACAAGACTCATTTGGAATAACCTGTTAAATCTTTATATGGTTCAGCTGCTCCAAAAATAGAAGCTTTCTGAAATAAGTTGCTGCCTGAGCCTGATTGGCCATATCCAAGCCTTTCTAACTCATTAGCACTGAGCTGATTATGTGCTAAAGGATAAGCATTAGCCACACAAGCCAGCATTCAAACTCACTGATTTCCACATCGAAACATCGAATCTTTATGGCCTCTAATTGATGAGTGGGAGTTCGTGAAGGATGTCAAGAGTTACCTTTGTTTTACTGTGAGTCACTATCAGTGTTGGCAAGCATAAGAAAAGCAGAGGAATGTATTAGACACCAAATATTGTACTTGTAGTAAAAGACACTAATCACTGGGATTGAGATGTTACACTGCATGTGCAGACTGGTGTCCTGGCAATTTGATCACTTCAGTGCTCATATGTCTCACTTGATCATGCATTTTTGGGGGCAATATTTAGCATTACAAGTAGGACAATAATATTGATTTTTCTGCTTACCTCCAGATGACGATAGTAAAGCCATACACATATATTTTCAAGTACCTATATGATCAGAGGTACCTACGTCTCTCCTCTACAGTAAGCAAACTGTCGTGGTTTCCTTTTTACAACAGAAAGCCATTCAAGGAACTTACCTCCCTAAAATGTATTACACAATTGAATATGAGCCCTTTCCTACAGCAGTGTTTTAGTCAATGGCATAACTGGATTGGTGGTCTCTGGAGGGATACATAAGGCTTATGCTGAGCTCTCACCTGTGTTTGATGTGACTCCAGCCATGCACAGCTGGAGTTCACACATGAACTGGCAAAACTCCTGCAGCTACAAGCTCATTAGCTGATGACTGGAGGGGTTAAATCCACATAACCACAAACAGCATTTCCTCTAAATATCTTTTTTTTTTCGTTTTTCTGTGAGCTGAATTTGCCACACACCTATTAACTCCTTTGCATTCCTTTGCAAACCCTGCTTACAATTAATATTCTTCTGCCATGAAGCCTGACACAATTGTCCCTCTCTGAAATAGTCAGTGTTCATTCAAAAGGACTAATCCGTGATTCTGTGGGTGTTTTCCACTGAGTGTCAAAAGTCCTGAACAGCTGATTGAGTAGGTTCTGTTTGTAATAAATTTTTCCTCACCAATGGAGAATCTAATAAGTAATAAAACACTGAAGATAAATCATCTTCAGCCAGAGTATTAATATTTAAATTAAACTTTTCATTTAAAAAGGCAATGGAAGTAAGCTAGAGGTCTGATGCTTTAAAACCATTCATTTTTAGAGGAAGTTGCACTCAGAAAAAGAGGTGTTTTGATCAAAATGTAGTCAGCTGTCAGGGGCACTTAGGGACATACAGAAGAGTTGAATTTTTTTTTTTTTTTTTTTTACATAAGCTACAAAGATTTGACATGAATGAATGAGTTGATTAAAATCCCCACGCTCTCTTCGCACACACTGGCTCTGAGTTGCCAGTACAGTGATAGTAGTTAATCCCCAGTTACATCTATTTTAGAAGTCAATTTTAAACATATGTTCAGTGCTGATATATTTCTCTGTAGGTGGCTTTCTTTTAGTACAGTCTGTAGTTTACAGCATTTCAGCCAATTTCCCTCTGGGATATCAGTTCTCAAGCTTCTTATCTTGGTTGGGAAATTAAAACTCAAATGAACAGGCTGACACTCAGAAAACATGTCTGGATAATTTTTAGTATAACACAAGCCCACGTGAAAGCAGGAGCTAGACAAGGAAAAATCAGGTGTAGCTACATCCTACCTAGTTATAAATATCATGAAAAAAATTACTTCTATTCCAAATAAGTGCAAATAGATCTGTCCTTTAGCTACACACCAGAAGCCCTATTTTTTGCAGATCTGGATCCCTTTGTAGTGGGAAATCTCTTTCTGAACACAGGTAACATCTACCTGGGGAAAGATGGGAGCTAGCAGCCAGCTGATCTTTGATTGTCCCCTCCCCACCTATCCTTCTCTCCCTGCACCCAATTCCCAGACATTTTGGCATTTGTGTGTGGGTAAGAAGGGGCAGGTCTTCACCACAGCTCAAGTGCAAGGTCTTTTAAGAGGGGTTTGAATAGGGGACCGACGCAGTAGTGTGGGAGTAGCTGGAGCTGGCTGAGAGATGGCAAGGATATCTTCCCCTGGCATTAATTGCTGAGTTTGCCAAGGCCAAAAAGGGTGGTGATTGCCAAATTGCAGAATGGACTTTGGAGGAGCTTAGAGGGCTGGAAGTGGGACATACATGCCCATGAAAGGGCAACAAAGTGTTAAAACTGAAAGTACCAAAAGCCATGGGGTGTTTCTTGAGAACCACCATCCTCATGGAGTCTCCTGCAGAAAAAGAGCTGCAGACACCACAAACAGAGGCTAAATATTTTGAGCCTCTGTTTTCTGGCACTTAACCCAGACAGCAATAAGCAGAGCATTAAGCAAGTTCTTAAGATCTGGATATCCTTAAAGATAGTGGTACCAAGACCATGATTTTATCTGAGCATTTCTTAAGCAACCTTTTATCAATGCAGCTCAGCACTCAGCCCAACTGAGCTGAGAACTACTGTTACCTAAAATAATCCTACCACCCATTTTCTATGGGTGTTACGGTTTCTACCACGCCTCTTCATTTTTACACCTTGCCTGTTTGTGTTTTACTCAGCACAACAGTTTTAGGCTGCTGCCATCTCTCTGATTAGGTTTTCATTCGCATTATGTTTTGCCTAAGCAGGAGAAGTGTGATTTAATCTCCCATATATACAAGTAAATTAAATTAAAAGGAGGGAATAAATAAGTCATGAATTGCAGATGATAAATCATGAATGATTCATGTTCTCAACTGTGCTCTTCAAGAAAGCCATGGCAGAAGCTGTCCCATTGTACTTTCAAGTGAATGTACTCCAAAGCAGTAAACTGCTTTCCCATTAAAACATATTCATTATAAATTGAAGCCTGGTGCACGAATGCTTTTCTTCACTATTATTATTCTCCCCTTAAGAAACAGGAATTATATTTAATACAACCCACACCAAGATAGGGAGACAAGACCGGATAACTTTTTGCTCTTACTCAGAGACTTTTGAGGATTTTAATTTTCCATTTTGATGCCTGAAATGCTGTACTACAGTCCATGACTAGTAACGGTTCCTGCCTCTGTTGTCTAGGACTATTCTAAAAGATAATTTAAAAAAAAAGGTGATTTTTTTTTTTTTTTTAGTTTATTTTAAATGAGGTCAGATGAAGACAAGGTAGAAATGAAGAAGAAATGCTGGTAAAACCTGATTTTTTCGTCATAAAACTACAGAAACAGGGAAGTACATTTTACTGGGCACGGCCCCAGAGCTGGGTCAGTGCACTTGCCCTGCAAAGGACCTGCCATGTTTGTGATGCTGAGCAAATCCTTCCCTGCCTGCTATGGTTTCTCTGCCAGCATCACACTATCTTGCCTATTTATTCTGTATGTCCCCTGGAGCTGGCGCTCTCTCTTGTCATTTGTTTGTACGTAGCAGAACATTTTTAGGCACCAGTAAGTGCTTTTACTTTTGCTTGATTTCAGCATCAGATGCCTGTGAAAGCCTCATGTCAAGCTATAAATTTGCTGCCAAAATTAAAAGAGAGGTTTTGCTCATCTCAAAGTTTTCTCCTCCCAACCCATCCTTCTATCTTCAGCAGGAAAAAGAGATGTATTACTAAAGCTCCTCTAAACTGCTTTCGTTCTTCGCTCTGCCAACAATTGTGTATGTGGCCTTTCCAGGGGTCCTTCCTGCTGTGAAGGGAGGGACATGGATTTTGGTGGGGGAGTTTATTAGGACACAGTAAAGGACCATGTAGGTGTGTGTAGATAGGCATGTATCTCCTTTTACTGTCCCTTCAGAAATCAAGTCAGGGGAGACAGATCCCAATAAATAGTTGTAGAACAACTTTTACCAATGAAACTGTTACCATTAATGCCATCCAGGCTCCTACTTTTAATAGCAGGCACTTATTCAGGCAGTACACTCATTTTTACACCCCCAGGCTGGGGCCCAAGCAGAGAGGCACTAGCCCCAACACTTTACTCTGCAGTGGGCAATCATACTGATGTGCCACAGCTTCTGGATGGGTGTTTGAGCAACCCCTCCAGGGCTGCCTACCCACATTAGGCGTATACATGGTCTTTGCACCTTCATGGAGGTGTCCTGAGTGACACTGTCAGGCAACTCTGGGAGTCCTGAATTTCTCAGCTCTCAAAGATTAAGTGGGACCACCAGTTTCCAGAGTGTTCACACCTTCCCAAGCCCACATTTTTTCTATCCTGCTGTTTTCTTGGGACTATTTTCCCATCCACACCTACCAGTACCTACAGGTTCCCCTCACACAACCTCACAGGAGAGGTGTTTAGGATGCTTTATGCTTCAGCACTTCCCCAGTTCATACAGCTGTTCAAAACTCTGAGGACCTCTAAAATGATGTGACACACACTTTTATTTGAAGAAACACTTCTAATTTTAACTCCTTTCCTAGAAGTAGAACATGTCCTGAGGTGGAATTTATAACATATTCATTATGGTATCTTTGCTTTACCTCCTCTGGGGAATGAGATGCTGCCTACAACAGAAAGATGGAGAGAAAACAGAAACTCTTTTGCCTTAGGAAACAAGAAAAAAAGAGAAATATTATGATTTTTCCAGTCCTTTTGCAAAAAATATGGAATAAAATTTTATATGCAACAGAGAATATGTTGCATATTTGCAAAAAAGAGATTATATATACTTTGCTTAGTCAGTTCTAATAAATGTTACCAAATGTATTCATATGAGTCTAAATTTTTTTTAAAAAAATAGATTTTCCATTTAGAGTTTTCATTTAATTTCAGTGAATCCAGTTTTGAGTACCTTGGCAACCAGAAACCTGGAAAGGTGTTACCTGTGTAAATCAACGGTATGTGATTATAGTAACAAACCAGTTTACTGCCTGTTTGTGATTTTTTTATCTTCCCTGGACTGTGTCTGTGATTTACCTACCCTAGTCCACTCTTTCCCCAGCTTGGACTTCTGGGCTGGTCATGGAGGTCAGGGCTGTAATCTCTGCCCTGTACCTGCAAGCCCTGGGTTTATTTAGGAAAGCACCAAGGCAACCAACACACATCTTTTCTGAAGAACAGATGGAACTGCAAAGCTCTAGAAAATGAAGGATGCATGCATGGAGCCAGTGCCAGCAACACACACACTCACAGCCCAACCATTTGTGCTAGAAAGAGAAGATGCCCACACTGTCCTGATGTCACAGTGACAGACCTCCACAGCACTGGTTAGTCCCCAGGGCTCTGCTTTCCTCTCTGTTTTTTCATTCCCCTGCACTGGCCCTTCTCAGAAGAACCTCTGTCCACAGCCACACAGGGAAGCATAAAGGGGATGGCAAAAAAATATTTCTATCAGCCCTCCTGACTCTTGTATTTCATTGGAGGCTTGTTATTCCAAAATGAGGAATGACTAGGAGTAGTATCACACAGGAATGATTACAAGAAAGACACGGAAGTTTTCACAGATGGACATTTTTTATGGTAGTGACTTCACAATGGACAGTTTTTCCCCCTTCAGACGCAGTCATGTAGAAAAGAGATACTCATGGCTAACAGTAATGGGGAATTTATTTGTATCAGATTAATTTAGGAAATCATCAGTGACTTGAAAGTGTGATTCATAATGATGCCCAGGAAGTATTGTCAACAGAAGACCATCATCCTCAAAAACAAGTGGGTCAAAAATATTCTTATTTTTGCTGGGCAATTTCCCTCAGGCTTTCCCATCTGAAATTCTGAAGTATAAAAGTTTCTACTAAATAAATTGAAGAGAAAAACATATGAAACCATATATGCTCATACAGAAAGAGAGAATATGTTGCAATGTAAGAAGGAAAAAAGCTACCCAAATTCTTCTGAAAGCTGGAATAGGGCTGTAAATTCAAGTGTTTGTTGAGTGTCAACAGAAGAATTCATTTGGCTGACAAATTAGCAATAATTAGTGCATGGGGACATCCAGCCACAGAGGTCTTGGTTTCACAAAACTCTTGCTTACATTTAAGAGATAAAGACTATGTAAAGAAAATATACATTAAGAAAATATACAAAATGTAAAGGAATTCTGCCTAGATGACTCTGAATACTCAGATGTTTATGGGGCTTTCCAGTAGCATCCTGTGTTGGGCTGAAGCTGCTCACTTGGTTGAACTTCAGCACATGTCTCAGTCCTTGCCAAATGGAGGCCTAAAGAACATTGACTCAATATTGCCCAGAGCGTAAAAACTGTTGTCTAAGTGGCACACATTCCTGCCACTCGTTCTCCCTTTCCCCTTCTTGTAACCAGGGCTGGCTATAGTGAGCTCTATGTCTGAACACCCATTGGCTGACCACAACAAACGGGCTGTGTGGATCACCAAGTCTCTGTAGGTTTTTATTCATCCCCAGAAAGAACTTTGCAGCTCAATTGCTATTGATAAGTAATCACCACACTCACTGACAAATGGGAGGTGGATAGCTTTAAAGCCACTGCAAAGCATTACAGTACATAATATTTCTATAAGCCATTATTTCCTCTTTAATAGCTTGCTCAATATTTTATCACAATGAAAAGGTTCACCACTCAGCAATAATAAGATCCAACTAACTCTTGTTACTAGCGTGGCATAGACCATAAATATTATGTGGCATCCAGGCGTTTCTAGACAACAAGCAGATTTAGAGATTTGAGCTAGATGAAATACTGTTTCTATCTCTGATTGCATTAGTTTAAAGTCCTGGAAGATGTATTCCAGATGTGCTATGCTAATAGGATTATTTTATAAAAGTGAAGACAGATTTTAGGAGCAACACCCTGATTAAGCAGCTTGCAGTTTCCATTAAGCTTTTTTTTAATTTCCACCTGAATTAATGGTTCTTTGGTCTTACATTAATTTCATACAGATGTCACAGATCACAGGAGAGTTGTCATTTACTGACAAGTGATCATTTACTCTTCTGGATTTCCAGGCTTCCTTGCACTGATTTAAAGGAAACATGATGAATGCTTTAGGTGGAATCTTGGTATGCTCAGTGAGGATTATTTATAAGTTAGCATGTCAAAAGTACCCAATGCAGTTTGAGACTCCCAATTTTCACACATGTATACACATATATATAAGAAGTGCATTTTTATATATTTGTGATTTATGTGAGCATGAATTTTTACAACTGTAAAGAACAGGATAATATTAAAGAGTCAGAATAAAGTTGAAGAGTGTAAAGACTGACATTTCTTGTTTATAATTCATATTAAAGCTGATGGCTGGATGAACATGATTTTTCCTTTTAGTTTGTATTTATGCCCAAAGCATATTAAAAGAGTTTGCCTTCATTTCTACTTTGAATGCATCTGGTGCCCTCAAGTGAAACCACTGACTCATGCTGCTTCAAAAGCCTCTGGTGATCATTAATTCAGGAAACTAGACATATAAGAGAAAACACTTGGCTTTGCTGTCTTGGAGTAAGTTAATATAAAAATCCTCAGCCACAGAAAAGTCTTCCAAGGACTTTCTTTCTTTGTTGGTTGGCCTCTTACATGTTGTAGACAAGAACCTTTCCCTACGTCTACTTTGAGGAATTACAACAAAACTGCTTGTATCTTACACACCATGTCAAACACACCTCAGGGGTGGCTGCTGCAAAGCACTTCTGCAGGGAAGCCAGACAGACCATGTTTTCCAAGTCATACTTGCCTTTCATGTTCCAACATTATTCTAAGAAAAAAAGTCAGGAAATGAAAAATCATAGAATCATAGAACATGCTGAATTAGGAGAGACCCATCAGGATCATTGAGTCCAACCCCTGACCCTACAGACGACACCCAAGAGTCACACCATGTGCCCCAGAGCACTGTCCAAATGCTTCTTGGCCTCCATCAGGCTTGGTGCTGTGACTACTTCCCTGGGGAGCCTGTTCCAGCACTCAGCCACCCTCTGGATGAGAAATCTTTTACTGATACCCAACGTAAACCTCCCCTGACAGAGTTTCATACTGTTTCCTTGAGTTCTGTCCCTGGTCACCAGGGAGAAGAGATCAGTACCTGTCCCTCTGCTTCCTTTTGTGAGGATGTTGAAGACACAATGAGATCTCCCCTCACTCTCATCTTCTCCAGGCTGAGCAAACCAAGTGACCTAAGCAGCTCCTTATATGGCTTCCTCTCAAGGCTGTTCACCATCCTCGTGTCCCTCCTTTGGAAGCTCTCTAATAGTTTTATATCTTTTGGTATTCTGGCTCCCAAAACTGCACACAGGTCTCCAGGTGAGGCCACACCAACGCAGAGCAGAGCGAGACAATCCCCTCCCTTGACTGCCTGCCAGGGCACACTTATATGGAAGTACAATTAAATTAATTTATTAAATTCCTATTTTTTATACTAGTTGAAACCACACAGTGGTTTAAGTGTTGCAGTGGCTCTCACAGTGACCTGTGGTTTTCAGTTTGTCCTGTCCTCCAGTACATGAACAAAAGTGATTAACAAGAAAAGAACAAGAATTATCTTTCAAAGTTTTTGCCCATCATTTTCATGAAAGACTTGCTTCAGTGCCAGAACCAGAATTAGAAGAAGCTTTCCCACGTAAATTCTGCACCACCTACTACTTTCTGGTGACAGAAGCACCTTATCCTCTCCTGCTTAGGCTAGAAATATAAAAGTGGCAATTCACAATTCCCCCCTAAAACTAAAATCCCTGAATACCCCATCCTATGTATTATCTCATGAAAGTTTGCTAAAAAGAAGCCAGAACAACTTGGATAGAAAAAAAGTTTTCAATTCTCCTTTTTTTTTTTTTTTGTTTTCATTTTTTTTTTTTTATTGTGTGTAGTTGTTGAACTTCAGAACCTAGACAGTTATGCATATGTTGGCTGATCCTTCAGGGAGAGCTGGTAGAAAACAGCATTTTAGCTCATTATTTTTAATTCAATTAATAGAAACCAGACACCAGGTTTGAATTATCCCTTCTGCCGTTCATCATGAAGACAAGTGTCTAAAAAGGAGATGGGTCATTATATATTCTCTATGCATAGACCAGCATGCCAAAAAATACCTTGAATAGAGAATCATCATTAGAAAATCTTATTTCTTTCAGGCTATGTTTGTTTATTGGATAACAACCTTCTCTGTAGAGTAGCTTGCTGGAATAAAATATACATATTCCATAAGCCCTAAAACAAGACCAATAAAAATGAACCTCTGTTGGTTGTCAATGCATAGACACAGCAGTATGCAGCAAAGGCCTCCAAAACCTGCACCTTAAATATTTAAGAAAGATACAGGATTTCAGAGAGCATAAGTAGAATAACCAGCACAGTCGTGGCAACGATGCTAATTCCAAATTTTTTATGCATTTACTATTTTCACTCAAATAATACTCCAGTTTTCCTTCTTTTATTCCTTCCCTCATGGCTGAGTCCTGAGAAAACCTAAGGTTTTGTCTTAAAACATTGTGTGAGTGGGACTTATATTGCTTGACTTCAGATACTGATTATCAAGAAGTGAACAGCTGACCTTCTCAACCCAGCTCCTTCATGCTCCAGTGACAGAAAAAGGCACATTTTAGGGAGCTATTCATTAGCCCTATTTTAAGCATTTGCTTTAGGGTAGTTGAATCAAACATTCACATGGGTGGCAGGTTTTCTCCAGAGGGAACCTAAATGATGAACTCCAATGGGAACGCCTATACTGGATGTGATTATTTCTCTCTGTAGGCATGTGCTGCCATGAAAATCCCCAGTCTTGGGTAGGGTCCCCTTTGGTCTGATGCAGAAGGGACATTCCTATCTTTTGGGTGGCTCCTGGGCAGGGAACTCAAGCATGGACTCATGACAGAGATACAGCAAGTGTTACTTGATCCATTTTCTGCTAACCAGAAAAATGGTTTGGGTGGAGAAAAGATCAGCTAAAATGAGAGGCAGGTGACGTGGTGAGTGGAGAAACAAGGTGATGGTGTCTACCTCATTTTTTTCCTGGAAATTCAGACCTGTCATGTTCCCTAGGCTACCTTGATTGCTGGAGAAGAGATTACAAAATAAATAGAGGAACAACCGGAATTATCCATGAAAGAGCTGCAATGACAACAGTGGGCTACTTCCCAAGGGCTGCTTGGGAATTGCAAAGGAAAACCTTTGCACTGCCAAATCTAGGAGAACACTTCTGTGAGACTGAAGCCATGATAGCTTACCCTGGTCACATAATCACATCCTTCCCTTCACTTACTCTTATTACACTAGTGCTATGGATTTGATATTCTGTCAGCAAATACCCTATATCCTTGAAATGGATGAGTATGACATGTTTGGAAATATGGAGAACACCAGCAGGTTAAACATAATTCACATAAAGCTAATAAAAAGAACAAAAATTATTTACATATTAATCACAGAGTTGTAATCTTCCAGAAGACAGTTGGAAAATTGATCTCTCACAAGTATAGACTAGAAAATAGTTGAAGAGGGAATTAAGCTCAAAGACAGGACGTGGCATGACTTTCATCACATGCAGCCTGAATTTAAAAGCGACCAATTTGGTAGGGAGGAATCCATTATCCACAGTGCATCAGCTCTTGCTGAGTACATGGGGATTCCATAGCTGCTTTGAAGAAATTCACACTGACTGGACAAAGAGCTGCTTAAACCCTGGTAAACATGAGAAATCCCATATAACCTTAGCAAGACAGACACACACTATGGTAATTTTAAAAATTACTAGATAAACTACAGAGTGAGAAGTTAAAGAGCAGCTCAGAAATACCAGTTGATCTTGTTCCTGAGCTTAATGGTTATTGTGTTCTGCTCTTAAAACAGTTGTCAACTCAGACATGCAGTTCTGGCAGCTGAACATTTTGTTTGTGTATGTCTGTATGCATGTGTGCATACACTGGAAAAAGAGATGAGTTGAAATTACTAATTTTGCTTCTGGAATTAAGACTCCAGGGAGGCTAATTACAGCATACCATTGCTAGTAGAAGGTATAACACATAGAAGTATACACAGAAGTATAGGTAATACACCAACACAAATTGGTATGTGCAGTGCACAACTCTGCAGATTATTTAGGCTTGATTGTGGAGAGATTCAGTCTATTAGTAGAATCTTAACTGTACCATCATTCCAAGAAAAAAAAGGAGGAATGCTTGATTCGCTGAGCACTGGAAGCTGACCGTGGAATCTGCTCCACACTAATTCCCCTAATGCCAACAAGTGTCCAGCAATTTGTATTCTGAAATCTTAACTATTTCACCAGATCCTACCCTTGAAAACTCATTACTGTAGCATTAGACCATCTGCTCCAACTAGTTTATGAACCTCACCTGGGTTTTTAGCTGAAGTTTTTCATGTAGGTTTGTGTCTTAAACCACACAGCTTATATTTTAACATCTGCTGAAAACACTCTGCCTGTTTTTGAGAGGAATGTTTAAAATAGGGGAAGAAGAAATATTAGGATGACTTTTTTAAGCGGTTCCATGCCTTGTAGGAGAATGTGAAATTTAGCAAGGTGACACTTCCTCTCCAGTTTTAAGAATATGTAATTTTAAAACATAGGGGCTTTGCATGGTTACCACTATGATTTTTTTAATTTTTTTTTTTTTATAGAAGTATGATTCCAGTCCATCTTTGAAATGAAAATATCTAAATAATAGAAGGCAACGGCCAGTCAAGGAAAAATGAGTCTGCCTTTGTTTTTCCTTGCCCAAGCTTGCACTGCATACACAAGTGCTCTCTGGGCAGGAGCAGCCAGTACGCTGTGAAGTAAAGAAGATGCTGAGAAGAAGCAAACCTTACAACAAATCCAATACCCTCAGTATAAGCAATGTACAAAGGCAGAAATTAGAACTACTATTGACAAATATAACAATTTTTTTTTATCCATCTCAGAGACTTGGAAGTCTGACATCTCAGGCCCAGAGAGTTGGTCTTTTCATCTGAAAGCCAGCTATTTGCAATTACAACCCATGATACATGCAATACACATCTTCATTCTTAGCAGACTTTTGAGGCACATCTACTACTGTCCTAGGTCCAGTTATAGTAACAAAGACGCACTTTAAAACAATTTTAAAAGCCAGTCCTGATGACTCCTTCTTCCCTGGTGTTTCTTTACCTGATCAAAGAACAAGGAATGGGAGAAGGCCGTCTGGAAGGCTAACTTTCTAATTATCACACACAGGAGTAGGCTGAGACCTCACACACAATGAAAGTGGGTTTTACAGATGTACAGACGGGGGTTAGAGAACAACATTTATTTCTTTTGTTGCCTGCACAATGTTTAAGTACAGGTATTGGCAGAGATCAGAGACAATTACAGATCCACTTGCTCTGTAATGGGAGCAAGTAACAGGAAGAGGCTCAGTTAAAGATCTCCAGAATTATTCATGTTTCCTTGCTGAAGAATGTCACACTCTCAGGTTTTCTCCTGCCTCTGTGGTCTGTAATTTGGACCTATAATGCAGGATAGGCCATGGTACTTCTAGTTACCATATTGAGAATAGGTGTTGCTTCAGGCACTGTTGACAGAGATATCTGTGGGGCAGCATGTGCTTTATTTAGTCAAATTAAGTCTGCCTGATGCTGCATAAAATCCCATTTTATGGGAGACAGTTTATTCAGCATAAGCCAGGTCAGTGACTTTGGCTAAACATGCATAAGGAAGGTAACAGCGGAAAAGAGTAAAGTGCATCAAACCCCAGAGGTTATATCCAGGACTGGTTGTGGATATTTAGGAAAGAGTTTAAAAAATAGCTTGTGTTGTGTTGTGCTTGTTGACTTTCTGGGATCTAGTTACTCAGCACTAGTGACATTGACCAGTGTTGAGTCTAGAAGATCCGGTGGGGAGGAGGCAGGAAGATGAATGGGCACACTTGATATGTGTCTTGAAAGAGCTGAACTAGAAAGAGACTTGGGCTCACATCTCATCATAAATAATCCCATATATTTTTATGTTGTCTCTCTGAGCATTTGGCATACAAACCAATGGGGCCTTCAACCAGGGTCAGCCAAGGCAGGTCCTGTTTCTGGAAATGGAAAATTTCCAGAGGAGCATGCTCTGCTCCTCCTGACTTCTCTACAGCTGTCACTCATGGTGGATGGAAGGAGCCAACTTGCACCAGGCACTACAGATTTTTTTAATAGTTTTTGTACTGTCAACAGCTGGTGGTTTCTGTTCACTGTCAGGCTGCCAGAGCTGGTCTATTTTGGGTCTGTATTTGCCCCTAGTCTGACTCTGTTGGACTCTGAAACAGGGAGTTTTGTTCTGCCAACCAGTCTTTGAAGTCAGAAGAAACATGTTCCTAAACCAACCAGGAAATGGAGCAAGCAGTTAAATACAATAATCTTCCGTATGTACCTACTGCTCTTCCCTGAAAACAGCCACCTGGAGGTTCCCCAGGGTCATCTCTGAGCCCTGCTCTCTTTTCAGGACCTGTACTTGGAGCTTGTTTGTTCATGCCTGAAAAGCTCAGCAGAATTTAAGTCTTATGAATTTCACCTCAATGGGTAAAACAGAAACAAGACTTGACTGAACTTTTCCCTTCCTTTCCACTCTGGTCTGCAGGTGAAGGTTACTCCCCCCCACTGTGATTTTATATTGGCTTTAGCTGGCAGTAATGACACTGAGCAGACACAGAGAAGAGATGAGGATGGAGTAGCATACCCTGCATTAAAAAATGGTAAGATTTTGTATTAAGGTCACTTTGTCCATGGGAGAAGTTTGGAAAAACTTCCTCCAGCCTCACACAATCATATAACTATGTTACCTTCTCAAGAACAAAAGACTTTCCTGTTTTGGACACCCAGAGACACACCCCAGACAGAAAAGGCACACCCCAGTACTGCCCACATGCTGCCACATTATGGGAAAACAGAGCTGATGCTCAATCTTGCAAAAACAAGAACTGTTCTGACATTCCTGAAAAAGATAAAACATGCTTCTGAGTAATTTTAAACTTGTTTAGCTGGAGATCTGTCTATTTGCAGTCTAGCCTTCTCCTTTCAGCTCTGCATGTTTTGAACTCTTGCACCTTTAACAAGCCCTTGTACAGGCAGGAATGAAGCCCAAGCCTGCGCTTTGCATGGATTTACAGAGCAGACAGCTGCAGCTTGCTTTGGCTGTATGAGTGCCTTAAAATTGGAGAGAGAGACATGAAATGAGTCTCAGGCAGCATACACAATTGTTCCAGTCTAAACTGGGGTGATTCATTTCCATACAGAGAGGAATAGGTTTGATTTAATTTGACAAAGCTCTTTTCAATACCAGTGGCTTTATCTTGTTAAACTTAACAGAATGAGACTGACAACGCCTGAACTTGGGTTTTCCGAGAACATTTGAACTTCTATTTCTATGGTGCTTCCTTGCCAAACAAGAAGCTTTGTTCTGCAAGTAAACACAAGGGGATACCAAGGGGATACCAGCTGGGGAGAGGTCAAGCCTCAGCCCAGCCTGGTGGAGTTGCAGAGAAGCCAGATTTTGGCTCTAGCCAGCCACCCCACGTGCCTGGAGCATCCAGAGCTGTGGGGGTGATGGCACCTGCAGGACACAGCTCTGTTCCTCTTCCCTCAGCTTCCATAGGCCCCTCAGGCAATGCAGATCCCAGCCCTGCTGTGGCACAGACCCTCAGATGTGTTTCTCCCTCCTCCTCTGCTCTGAGCAGGGCTCAACCACGGGCAGATGCTGGGCTTTGGCCCCAGGGACTGATATGTGTGATATGGTATCGATTACATGTAAGATGTTTTAAGAAAGGCAGCCCCCTGTAGGAAGCTTTTCCCCTAGGACAGGAACATTTCTGATTTTGTGTCTGTTTGGTTTACACCAGGACACCCATGTACTGTACAGGGTATGAGGCTATGGGGCATAATGGTTCCTGTCTGCTTTCTGTTCCTGAGCCTCACAGCTTTCTCCCTGACCCTCACATCTCAAGAGTGGATGCAGCTATGACAGCACAGCTTTGGTGACCAAGATCCTCCTCTGAAGATGACAACAGATGCACAGAAACATGGCAGGCAAGGGGCTTAGGAAGGTGATAAAATGGCTGGAGTCTGCCTGCTCTGCTAGCCTTTTTCTGTCTGCCTTTTGCTTGAACAGCTTAGATGGCATTGAATCACTTATTTGTTACCTCACCATTTTCCTGGCTATCAGTACCAAAGAACTGAGCCATGTCATGTTCTGCCAGGACTTCTGGGGAAGCACACATCTGAAAACTGGACTTTTAGGAAATGTGGTGAGTGCTGCCATTGAGATTTCTAATCCACTCTTACATAACTAGATATAGAAAACTGTATTTTTTTATACTACAAAGGCAGCGAGAAAATTCCATCTTTGTGACCCCTGGGGGACAGGAGTCAGAAACCCTGCCAGGTAGGGATGCAGAAGAGGTAAGAAGCTCCAGCCCCAGACCAGCACGTGCCAGGAAGGAGGTGTCTGAGGAACTAGAAATGGGATCACCTTTTGGTAGCCTAGGAGGCCCAACAAGTGAGTTCAGCTGTTGCCTTCTGTTGAGAAGAGGTGCAGGAAACTGCTGGCCCTTCTCCAGCTGACCTAAGCCAGGCTCTTGTGCTAGAGTGGCAGTTTTAAAAACAAACCATTCTTATCAAGGACATAGTTATACAAAAAAATGTGCAAGATCTGGCAACACTGTGTGCATGTTCCTTATAAATTTCAAATAAAATCCTCAAGATATCATCTGAGAAACCTGTCCAGTACTTCAAAACAGCATGTCTGAGTACTTCTGGCTGTGGGTCATCCTGGAGAAGCTCCCCTCCTGGCAGCATCCCACCACAGGGCAGAAGGCACAGCAGCACCACTCGTGATATCCTCTGAGCAAGGCAGTGGTGCAGACAGGCAGCCATCCACCTCCTCATCTGTTGCTAAGGGAACATGGGGAGATGAGCTATAATTATACCAATAAAGCGTGAGAGACAGACAGAGAGAGGGAGATGTGAAATGGGCATTTGTGATGGTTCCCTCTTCAGTTTATTTCATTTATTGCTTTGTAAATCACAAGCAGAAGGCATCCAAAACATTTCATGTGTTGACAGATGACTGAAATTTAAGTGGGGCCTTTTGATCAGTACTGTCAGCATCTTCCTAAACACAATGAGATGAGCAAAAGTGGTAAACTGCAACATTTAATCCAGTCACCAGCACGTCCCCAAA
This sequence comes from Lichenostomus cassidix, assembly GCF_008360975.1. Classification (NCBI taxonomy): domain Eukaryota; kingdom Metazoa; phylum Chordata; class Aves; order Passeriformes; family Meliphagidae; genus Lichenostomus; species Lichenostomus cassidix. Next base: position 33,452,175 of record NC_139480.1, on the reverse strand, counting down.
TGAAATTCACAGATTCAGAGCATTTAAATGAAAAAGGGGGAAGGTAGGGAAAGTTCATGGAATATGACATTATTTAAGGCTAGGCTGCACTTTGGGGAAGGGAAGTCCCCTGCTCTGAATGTCAGTTTGTGCAGCTTTGCAAAGGGAATCAGGCTGCTTCAGCCAGGGGTTTCCTAGGAAAAAAAACTCTCAGAATAGCAAAACAGCCTGGAGCTGCTATGGCACTTCCCAGCCTTCTGTGATAGTCCATCATTTGGTGAAGGGAATCCGTCCTGCCCTGGTTATGGGAGCCTGAGACAGTCTCACACCACGGCCCAGGCTGGTGCTTAGGCCTTAGGGTAAAGAGAGCAATTGCATCACAACACAGTGCCTCAGTCTCTCACCAGGGAATCCAGCACAGCCTTCCAGTTCACTGAATAAACAATTAATTTCCTGATGTTTTTAATCACTATTCAACAGTCTTTACAACAACATGCTTATCCTTTGACCTAAAACACACCCTTTCTGGAAGAATACAGACTGTTACGGTAAGCTTTACCCTTCTGAACCTCTTAATGCAAGTTACAGGGAGATGCTCAATCCGGGAGCAAACTGAGTCTGTCTCGTGTGGTGGTGCCTGGATTAGTAAAACAGTAGCCAGAAACGTGCAAAAGGGAGGGGGAAAAAAAGACGGAGTGAGACATTAGAAGGTAATTACAGATAGTTAACAACTAGCAGGTTCAGTAGAAGCTGCTGACTCAAGAGGGCATTGCACCTCCCAGAAGTGTTGGTGTGATCTGCACCTCAGGAGGAACAAGGAAGCACTTGCAGTGTTTGAAAGCCAAGCACAATCCCCTGCTGTATTTGTAACTGCAAGAACGGGAAGAGACTACCACAATGCTTATTCCCTGTACCCAGAAGTGGGATAAGAGCCAGGTAATGCCATTCATATGGCCTGAGATCTGCTCCAGCCCTGACGATGTACAAGGACAGCCTGGAATAACCTGGTTATTCCAGTCTTTGTGCAGCAAAGGGCAATGCCCACAGTCCATCAAACTTATTGGCTAGCATACACTTTTTTGCATACACTTTGTTTTTTCATTAATTTTTTTTTTGCACTGGTAAAATGGATATACTTTATCTGTACCATTCTGATGCTGCCAGGGAGAGGGCAGTGTCAGGGTACCATTACAGTTTGGAAAAATTATAAAATAAGTTTATACACACACACAAACACACACACATACACGTACACACACACAAACACACACATGCTCTCATGTTAATACGAAATATCTATTGAATATCAAATCTCAGATCAACAGACGTGGCACTGCTGATTTCACCCAAACTGTACATTGCTGTGCCATGTTGCAGTGTGGCTGTGTGCTCACTATAAGCATATATGTCTGCCACCACTACAGGAAGTAAAAAGGGCAGCTCTGCTCCAACTCTGCCAAAGCAGGCAGCACTGCAGTCAGGAATATGACCCTACATGGCCACAAACCTCCCATGACTGGGAGCCAGGGTGCTTGCTACCATCCTTTTCTCTTACTGTCTTACACATATTAGTGCACACACATTACTTAATTACTGACCTTAATGTAACATGTCAGTACAATGCAGTTCTCTCAAATTCCTGTTAACTTAACCATGCTGAATGCTTGAGGTGGAGCTATTCTAAACAGTTTGCATAATTTCATATGTGCCATTCCCAAGAAACACTATGCATTTTAAACAATATGAACCGGGCCAGAGCACTAATGAAGTTAAATGAGGCTGGCAAATGATAGTGAACTGAACATGATTTAGCAAATATGTCCTGAAAGGACAATATTAATGAAGGCAAAAATCTAGCTGTGTGCTGTGGGGAAGGTTTCTGCAAATAGATGACTGTGGTTCTCAGGACTTCAGCTATCAATCATGCCTCTCAAAAAAGACACCTTTCCCCCTGGATGATCCTTCTACACTTTCAATCCTAAAATTTCCCATCTCAACATGCAGGGTATTGAAGACTCCCTGTGAAAACTTACGCAACACCCACAGGAAACAACCAAATTTTTTTGCCTCATTTGTCATCTTTGAGACTGAACAGTTCACATCCACTCAAGTGTGTGACACATAAAATCACCTCTTTTCTCTGGCAAGTCCTGCTTCTCTCTCACTTGTCCCCAGCCTCCATTTTTTTACAGATCACTAGTCTCTCAAAACTGTTGATTCTGGTAGGGAGTCCAGGTCCCACCTTAATACTCGCCGGTTTGAATTTTCCACACCAATTTGACTTTTCAACGTGTTGCTGTGCAAAGCAAGACAAGCAGCCCATGGCTGAACACGTGAAAATCCAGCCTGGAGCCAGACCAAGTTCTGGGTGAGGCAGTGTTTGCTGGCAGTTGTAGAAAACTTTCTCTGTGGTGGTTTTGTGAGCAGGTGCCTGTGCCACTCTGCACACCCCTGCTCAGCAAGGGGGCAGTGGGGATCACTGGGCTCAAGGAAAGCCCATGGGAGGCTGTCAGACAGATTATTTAACTTGACAGAAGACAAACAGAAGAGCTATTGAGTGTTTATCATATTTTCGCATGCAAAACTTGTGAGCAGGCTTTAATTTAAATGCAGTACAGGAAACAATGGTCACAGGCTGCCTAATGAGATGTCTGTGGACTCCAGGCTTCAGGCCTGGCCTAGAAACCCTGGAACAGCTGGAATAGGACTGCAAGCAAAGAAGACTCTGTCAGGGTGCCAAGGCATGGTTAAATGCCAGGAGCATAAGTGCAATGCCAATCCAGGCATGAGGAAGCCTGATGTAGAGGGGGACTAAGGTAAGGGCATCCCTCCCTGCTACCCTGGAGAAGGGTGATTGTTCAGGAATGGAAAAAAATACAAATGTTTTTAGTGTTTTATCTAGACCTAAAGATTTCTTGTGCCCGCTGGAGCAGCTGGGTTTATTTCCTTTACTCTTCACACTCTCTGGGACTGATTATTGGAGGCATCACTCATCACCAAAAGAAGGAATGATAAACCTTGAGTGCCATTTTAGTTGCTGATGGAAGGTGTGCTATTGTATCTTTCAGCTCAGATCAGTTCTGGATATAGAGAGGGAAACCCCTATGTTTTCCAATATGAAACTTACAGCTATGTCTGAAGCCCCCTGGAAATAATAACTTCCCCTTGATCTCACAGTTTTTTCTAAAATAAATGTCCAAGAATAGTATCTCAAAGGCTCCTATTTTCACAGTGACTATTTTCATTATCTATCTTCCCAGTCAGAAATACAATAAAATGTACTACATGAAAACTGGTTTTAAGGATCCTGAGCCATTTTGAGCAATGTAAAACTAACATCAATTCAGAAAAGTCACAGAGGAGAACGGATCAGTGATTCACTATTCTCTCAGAGCTAAGAAGCGTCCCTGCCTGAAGTGGAAGTGAGCATTGTCCAGGATGGCCCTTTCCAGCAGTTCTTCCAGTTGCAGCCATCAGACAAAGGGAGAAATTTTAGATTTTATTTCCTTAGGAGGGAAATGGAAGTTGTGATTGCATTTATTCATTTACCAGTATGGATAATATCAGTGGAAGTGATATGGGAACCCAGACAGATACAGATGGAGATCAGAAATACAGCTGGATACCTGGCACAAAAAAACCCATGCCTCCAAACAGTGCAATTCCTGATCTTTTGAGTCAATACTCTGAGGAAAAGGACAGCTGAACAGTGACAAAGGAAGGAAACATTTTTAACACCTCTGAAACTTCCCTCCCTGATTTCTCTTTCATATCCCACTGATCAAGGCCTCTGAACCAGTAAATCACTCTGTACTAACTGAAGGGTTTTCCTGCTCAGGAAATTGTTGTGCCTCTGTTCAGTCGAAAAGATCAACACAGTTATTTTGATAGCCAGCATAATGTGACAGTTAGACTTTCTAGACTGCTAGAAGTGTCCATCATTCCATCAGTTTCTGTTTCCAGTTACAGATATGGGCCACCAACAATGAGCTAAGCAGAATGACCATGTCACAGGAAAACAGAAAGGTGCCTATTCCTCATGATTTCCTACACAAAGGGATTTGCTCCTTGCTTATAGTTTATTTTAAGTATTTGTTCCTATGGTGCAAAACAGCTGCATTCAGACACTGTTTTAAAATCACCTGCAGTAGAGAGGAGGTGAAGAGAAGGGGCTGCACCTATATATCTGCCTTTCACTGCTGAGTATAGCTGCACTAATCCTCTGTGTGGCACTGTGCTCTGCCGGAGATGGCTTACTCAGGATCCGTCTGTCTCCCAGATCTGATGACTCCAAAGGGTGACCCCCATTGTGGGGAGGTGGCTCTTGAGCAGCGATAAACCCTGCCACAGAGTGCATCTCTGTGATACACACCCATGGCCAAGTGCTACTAATTATTCCCAGACCTCAAAGACCCAGGATGTAAGCTTCTGGCATGACTAACCTTCTGCATCCACCCATTTCCTACCCCTGCTGTACCGTCATTCTAGAGGTCTGGCTGTTAACAGCCACATTTGATATTTGCTAAATTACCATAAGCCAAAGATAAACACCTGCTCACCTACCGTGACGCACGTGTTGGAGACCTGTGGATGGAGAGGGCAGCTTTTACTGAGTGTATTAGTGCATCACAGCCTCTATTTTGAGGCAGGGCGATCCAGAATCCCCCATTTCCCATGTTGTTCAACACTGTTCCTGTCCAGACAGAGGCACACTCAGTTGGCAACAGTATGAAAAATTTCAGGACATGCTCTGGGTACATATTGGATATTTACAAACTCTACTGATAGTTGTTTATCTATACACACAATATAGTGTGTACACTATACATGCTCTGCATCCAGACTGCTGTGTGATTTGGGCACAAGCCCCTAATTAATAGAAAAAAACATAATTTCTTTGCTGTTTTCCTCAGCAGCAGCTCAGATAGGAGGAAAGTGGATGACTTCTCGTAAGAAAAATGAAACATTAATGAAACTCCTTAGATACTGACTTATGCCAGGTCAAAGTCCAGCAACTGAGATAACTCCCTTTGAAGTGTGTTGTTTCCTCATTGTTTTGCTGTATTTACCTTCTGGTTTTTAGAAAAACTACATGCTGATAGAGCAGCATGAGCATTAAATGTTGGTCAAGCAGTGGAGGAAACTAGAGAAAGGAATTTACATTAGAAAAAAACAGTTCTCCATCATCAAGCTGGAGCATCTGTCATAACTAAAGCGACAAAGAGAGTCCAATAAAAAAGCAGGAACTTCTCCTGTGGCAGTTCTGGACCCAGAAGTTAATCATTGCACTTCCAAAAGTGGATGGGAAGTACCATCATTTCCAGTCATTTCAAATTACTGTAATTCTGTATGCCTCAGGAGGAGGCGGGTTTTTGTTCATTACCTAACCTGGGCTGTACATGTCTACCTGCAGAAGGCTGAGCAGGGGTGCTTCTTAGCATCCCAGGCTTGGGTCACAGTGTCATCATGGAAATACTGCTCAGAAAATATTGTTATCAAATAAAATGCTCATTAAGAGGTATTTTTTTAAATGAAAAATGAAGAAAACACAAAAATAGGCAAATCTAATGAAAGCTCACTAGTGGCTTTAAAGCAAGTAAATATGTGGATATGTGTGTATACCTGCAAAATATATACACAGATAAATCTCTATGTATCCACTAAGTATATCTTGCATACCTGGAGGAGCTAGATAGCACTAGACAAATGCCAAACAAAGGCAGATAGCCTTTTTTTGGAGAAAAAGTGTCCAGTCATATTCATGTGTAGAGAGGAGCTGACCAGCCCCAGAAGGGAAACAAGGAATATCTGCTGTGAGCTACATCAGGTTTTCCATCCTCTGCCATGCTTGCTGCCTACAGCGCTGGAGAGTGAAGCTGTGGCAGAATGAGGGTAACACTGCAGTGCTGCAGAGAGGCAGGACAATGGGTTCAGGCATTCAAAACCCACAGCAGGATCACAGAGCTCTCTAGACTCTGCTTTTATACTAGTTCAGGGGGGAAAATATCAAAAATCGTCAATCCCTCCATGGGTCAGTTAGTGCCAAACTTCTACCTTTCCCTGGATGCATTGAGGAAATAAACTTCTACAAGGGAATTTAACTGAATTTCCTTCCTCAGCCTTCTTGATGGTGATTTGGCCTCACAAGCTTTTTCTAGGGATTATATAGATGAGTGACTCATGGATGAGTGGGAACTAGGGGAATCCTGGTTCCATGTTTAGCTGCTGACTCAGTACCAGACCGTAGAGGAGTCACCTGACCTTCACAAGACAGTACTCAGCCTAGGTGGACAATGCAAAGAAAACCACAAAACACTGCTGAAAACCCAGAAACCTGGTTTTCTGGGTGAAGAATAGCTGTATATTTCTGTTAAAGTGTGGTTCATCAGATGCATTAGACTGCCACCACACTAAATCCTTTGTGAATTTAATAATTTAGGAGGGTTTCTCTTGTTCTGTGGTCATTAGATGTAAGGGGGTTCATTTGTCTGTAGTGAGGAAAATGTGCTACTTTGAAACAAAAATCCTCCCACTCCTAACAGTACTTTCTCACTTTCTTATTTGGGCGTTTCAAACACAAGGTGCATCTTTTGCTCATCTTCAGAATATTATGAAAATAAGAAAAAGGAAAAAATAACCACTACAACTAAGTTGTTCACATTCTAATGGCTTCCATAATTGCATTTAAATGCAATACACTTTTGCTGATTAGTTTGCATGCGACTGAAACAAGAGGGTAAATAAACACTTAACAAGGGCTTTATTTTGCTCTGCTGTAATTGCTGTTCATCAGAACTATTGTGGTGGAGGTATATGGCAGCTAAATTGCTTTTCTTTTTATTGAAAAAAAAAAATAGGGAAATAATTTATTTCTGTAGAAGACCCTCTAAAGATAGCACAATCTGAGAGTTTCCATCGAGAGTCAAGTGGATTCAAACACGTTTCAGCATTCCAGCAGCCCCCTCCCACATCTAAGCTGCTATCCCCATGTGCCTGTTACTAAATATAGCAGCAGCTCTTCAGATTGACAGGAGAATTCCTGATCCAGGCTCCTGGGCTTTGCTCCATACATTCCTAATATGGTAGAGCGCTGCAGCCAAGCGAATGCTCAGGAAGGACTCAAGAGGGTAAACTAGGACCACAGGATCATCCCTCCCCATGCCATGGGAAACTGAGCAGCAGCAGGCACTGAGAAGCTGTGACTTAACCTTTTGGTGTCTTGGCTCCCGATCAGCTGTCAGTGAAGCTGACTGACTTGTCACGAAAGGGCAAGGCTGTGCAATAACGAGTGACGCCAACCTCCAGTTGACACCAGCATGGAGAATTCCCACTTGGCCCCTCCGTCTCTCACAGCAGCCAGCCAGGTTACAGAAACATCTGCCATGGGCAAGAAGGGACAAAATGAAGATAATGTTCATTGTGAATATGTTTTAGGCTCATAAATGGACATGCAAAGCAACAGGGTGGGGGGGTTTAGTCACTCTAGTTTTATGAGCAAGACAAAGCTTGTATGCAGTGCTGACATGTACATCTCTGCAGGGCATTGTGCCGTGGAGGCCATGGAGATAGAGCCTAAGAGATTATTACAGAGAGCAATAGTTGATTTCATCTACAACTAATTGCCAATGTTGGTATTAATAATTTTAATACCTTTCCTGCATGATTGTATGAGTTTAGCAGGAGAAGCACAGATCCTTAAATCAATCAGCAGTGCTATATGGAAATATTTGCCTCCTTGCAGAATGTCAGCAGGTTTGCATGAAAAGATGCTACAAATATGGCACAGGCCTTTTTCTGCCTCTCAACCTCACAATGAGTATTTTTGCTCATTATCTCAAGCTCTTTGTCTCAAAGTCTCAAGCTCCTCTATCTTATTAAACATCTCTGCTCCTTTCACCATCATTCTGTAAACAGCAGGATGCTCTGAGAATACCCCATTTGGGACTTGGAACGTCAGGCTGTGGTTCTCCAAACCATAAAAGCACCCTCTGGGCATGCAACAGAAGCGTTCATTTAGACACCGCCAACTCTTCAGAGGTTTATAACGAAATATACATTATAAATCAGTGCTGCACAAAGGCCAGATGAAACAGAATTCATTATGGAAAAGGTATGGTGAAGGAAACTTTCAAGCAGCAATAAAGTGTAACCAGTTACCAGTACAGAAGTGGGAGGAGGAGAAGGAAAAACTTCTTCAACACAAAATGCACTACTTAAAAATGTATAATTTATAGTACATTGCACCCATTCTTAAATGGTCATGAAAACCACTCCTGGCTTTTTACTGATGGGAGGGAGAAGAAACAATGCACAGAAAATCAAAATAACTTGTTAAGATTGCAAGGTAGGAGACAAAACATCCTAAATTCTAAAATCTTAGGATAAAGGACATCTCTAGCAGGGTCTAATGCTCAGGGAAGCTTTTACATCTTGAAAACATTTTTTGCGGCTGCTGTGGGTGGATAAGCTCCTGCAACCCCAGTAGGTAAAGGCAGATGGGAAATCCCTGCAGGAGCCACTTGCAATATGTTAAAGCTCCACTGAAGCTTATAGCAGAGTTTTCATCTTTTTTCTTCTTTTTCTGTGTTTAATTTCCACTATCAGTGATGCATGAAGGGAGCTAAAACTGCAAATAAATAGAGGTTCCTGTCGCTCAGGTTCCCTCAATACTGAAAGTGACAACAACATATTATTTATAGTCAGAACAAGCCAGAAGCTACAGTGTGTTTCTAGCACTATAAATTGAATAAATAGATTGTCCTACACCTCCTTGTTAAGGCCCAATGCAGCAACTCCTCTTTATACATTGATCTAACCTACCAGCTAGTTCATCAGCAATAAATCAAAAGTGTGATTTAAAATACCTGTCTTCATAAGGTAAACAATAGTGGGCCACCAGAAAAAAGGTACAGATTGGAAGTATTCCTCTGAAATGAAATACTCTCCCAATGGCTCTTGAAAATTCTTTTTGAGGGAAGATAATCATCTCATCTTTTCCAGGATACTTTAGGTATGCATTCAGGCAATTCAGAGCTAGAGAGAATAAACATCCCCTCACACTGGAGGTGTTTGTTAATCACTATCTCAGCTGGCTCGTGCTGAACGTCATTAATCATTGATTCAAAAGCCTGTTTACTTAGGAAAAACCTAATTCTGTATATCTGCCAAAATTGTACATATAATACATAATTTCATCTCAAAAGAAATAGTTGGTAAGTTTTTGAATATTTATCCTCTTCAGATAACATCACCACAAACACAAAAATCAATTCAACCTATTTTGAAATGTTTAAGCAGAAACTCTGAGTTTCCAAGCACTTATTTTCATTCTTTCTTCCCCAAAATGAAAGTTAGCCAATTATATTAAAAAACCAAAAAGATAGGGAGGGCAGGGCAAAAAATACTCAAACCTAAGCAAACGAAAATGAGGAAATAAGGTGGTGGTGGCAAATCCAAGCTTTCTGCAGAAAAGTAGAAAATCTGCTATGCTTGTGCTACATCCCAGAGTTAGGCTGATCAGTGCTTCAAATTCTTAGTGGGAATTATGGCCCAAATGCCATAACAAAGTCGATGAGGTAGACTAGGTAGAATGGATTCCAGAAGCAGCTAGAAATAAATGAGATATTGCTGCTGTCCTCATCATGGCCAGGCAGCCCCTTGACTCTCCTAGAGGAAGCCTCACCAGCCTTGTCACAGGCAGCTGCCAGGGCAGCACCTTGCAATACTCTAACCTGAAAATAAGACCAAGAAAAGTCAGGGTCCCTCCTGTTGCTTGAGGTGCTGTGTAGGAAGATACTGCCTGGAAAGTTCATTAGCTGGGGATCCAAAAGCCAGCAGATTCTGGGAAATACTAAAAAGTGGCCAAATTCATTGGCAAAAGTGGTCACAGTTAGGTTGTGACAGTGCAGTCACAACTTCCAGCTGCATCTTGGGTTGCTCGTCTTGCCCATCTCCTCTCACCTTGCACCTCACACCTCCTCTTGCCAGGTTGTCTGCCAGCTGATTCTCATCCAGACATCTGTCTTGGCCGGGTTCAGGGGAAAAAAGGAAATTATACCATCTGGATCTGCTGAAAAAAAGTCACAGAGCAGAATGTCACCAGCATACTGATGGCGCAGCAGCCAAAGCACAGCTGCCACACGAGCACTCAGCAGGAGCTGTGACACAGGGGGTCTGGTGGGATTCACCTCTAAGTTTACTGACAAGGGGAAAACTGAGCTAATGATCAATTCTTGCCAGATCCTCTCAGTACAGGAATTGTGACTCTCTGATCAGCTTCACTCGAAATTGTTGGCAGATGAAGCAAAGTTAGCAATGTCATTTTGACTTGGTCTATTATTTGTAGCAAGTCCCGCTTAGAGAGCAGTAACACCTCCAAGTCCTTAATGTGATTGAGGGAGGACAGAAGCAGCAGATGAGCCCTGAGCAGTGCTGTGGCTTCACAGCCTCTCTGGAGCAGGAAGCACTGTGCTGAGGCAAGAGAGTCATTACAGACTGATCAAGATATTTTAATTAGAGGTCAGGATAGGGGTTGCTTAAGCATAGTTTTGTAGATGTCTGCAGTTCTCACCCTCAGCAGACCAAGATGTTCACAGTTATCTGTTTCTTCTCAATGTACTCTCCTATTCTCCCAGTTCCCCTCACACCTCCATATCCAACTAAAGCAGATCTTGGCACCAGCACAGGCAGAGAAGCACACAGCTTGGCACAGCTTAAGCACCTGATGTTTCACCCACCTTCCCAAGCACTTCAGCCTGCTACATCAAGGCTGACTTGGGAAGCTCTCCATGAGGCCAGTGCAAGAAAGATGAGCACTGGGCTGTTGTTTGTGAAACTGATGAATATTTTGACCTTTTAATTCCATTTCATCTCTACATCTGAGACATAAAAGGCATCCTGTGGAGGAGTCCCTGGTGGAGAGAAGATTTGAATACACAAACTCCTACATTTGTGCATTTGGATGTACTGGCTGGCTTTTTCCACACCAGGGACAGGCTGTCCTTGAAAACTAAGGTGATTCATCTCAATTCAATCTACACTAAGATATTTTAAACCCACTCATTTGCCCTGCATCATAAAGACACTTACGATCGCATTATTATTCTTCAAAACATACAGTGCTCCTTGGTTCTTACCAGCTTCCTGGCCTCCCCCCTAGAATTTTTTTGTTCTCTAATAACAGGTGAATAGCGTATTTGGTCCACTTTTCTTTTAAATCCTGAACTTTCAATTACAGCAATATAATCTAAATCAAAAAAGGGATTCATACGGACTTTCTTACACTGACACAGAAAGCACTCTTTGGTCAGTCTTGGATGTCAGAAATGGGCCTTCCACATGGATGTGCAGCCTGGGTAGCAACTTTTATACATTAGGGACTTACAGAGGGTGTAAGGGCAAATGAACCACACTAGATATAAAGCCATATGTGGCTCCAGACAAGAATGATTTGACCATTATCAACCTGTATAATCTCCCAGGGATATATGTTTAGCATACCTTAGCCCCTCAGTTATTCTGAGTCTGGGAGATTAATTTTTTTTTTTTTTAATGCTTCTTCTACTCCTTTATATGACCTGAGACTTCTTACAACCATAAAAAGACATATCACTACTGGCATAAAAACCTTCAGTCTATCTATGAGGCAAGATACTGTGATCCTCATCATCTCAGATCTGTGCTGTGTGGAGGACCATGGAACACAAAGAAGGCCATGGAACTTGTCCAGGGTGGTAGCCAAGCTCTTTCTGTGGCAGCCCTTGCAGGACTATCCCCCTCAGGGCACAAGGCACATCTGGGCATGCATGATGAGACTCCACACCAGTGCTGGCAATGCAGTGGAGAAGGATGGGTGCTTGGAGGATCACTGGGAAAAGGCATTAAAGCCCTCTGGTAAGTGCCAGGCTTTGCTGTTCTCACAAGGAAAACGTTTCATATTAGGCAAAGATGACATCTTGTTCTCTCTAGGGCTGCCTCCCAAGATTCGCCTTCCTGAAATATACAGGTTAGGCATATTTTTTAACAAAATGGGCAATTTCACCAACTAAAGGAAATGCACATGCTGGCAGATGGCTCAAACATTGTGCAAACAAAGAGCAAAGCTTATCAATGTATTATTTATAATTTGCAGACTGAATGAGAAGCTGCTCAGTCTGGCCAGTGAAAGGCATGGAGAAATACAGTTAGAGTCCTGAAAAGATGAGTTCAGGTGGAGATTCATGACGCAGCAAGAAAAGGAGAAAGAATGCTAGCTAAGGAAGATTTGAGGTTGCAGGTTTAGTTATGTGATGGCTGGGAGAGGAAGTGCTTTAAACAGTTCTCAGCACTATTCCAACAGAGGTTTTACTTCCTTCCCCAAAACTATTTGGACCAAAATGAACTTTCTATTAACTGCAACATCTCTAGCTCCTTCCACTCTCAGATCCCTGAAGTTCATTGACAGCCATGAATGTCACTTTCATTATACCTCAATTTCTGAGCAATGCCTACCCTTGAATATGCGTGTTCTAGTGACTTTATCTGCTCCACCACGCATCTGCCCTCCCTGTAGTATCTGGTTTCACATCCTGCACAGGCAGGTCAGGTTCCTCTATTTTGTTTCCAAGGTGCCTGGTGTTTATGTGTGCAAACATTTCCGTTGGTTCTTTGTGATCACCACTGAACTTGGGCAACAAAAACTCAGTTGACATGGAAAACTGTAAATTTAGTTTGCAAGGATGAGATGGGATTGATGAGGGTAGATAATCCTGCTGGAAAAAACAAAAGGTGCCAGTTTGTCTTGTTACCATCTTAGGGATAAGTAGTTTCTTACACTTACAGCTGGCAGCCAGCAGTCTCCCTTCTGGAATTCCCAAATGTAGAGAAATCCAATGTATTTACTGCAAGGCTCAGCTGGGGGAGGCAGGGCTGACAAGCACATAACCTTATATCCAATTACTCCAATTTCAGGCTTCAGGGCCATGGACGGAGTAGTCTGGGGAGCTGTATTTCAAGTTCGTATATGAGGAACTGACCTGTGAGTGCATGTCTGTGGTCAGTGCTGTATCCTCACTCTGTTACAACAACTTACAAACCTTTCAGAGGTTGAAGTCTGCCAATTTACACTTAGCTAAACAGAAATAGCAGCTAAGCAGATGTATTCTGGTCTGCCTTTATAGGTAGTGAAAAAATGAAATCATTCTCTCTTTCATATTCTGTCACTGGTAAAACTCTACAATCATCAGGCTATTTTTATGCATGTGCTCATTTTACAGCTGTATGATGTTTTTATGAGAGCACTCAGGGACACCTACACGTTGATCCAGGGTAGGGAAAGCATGGCACCACGCAGTGCACGTTTTCTTTCCCGTGCCTGCCAACAGGCTTCATTTTTCTGATAGAAAAAACAGCCATGGAGACCAGGAATCAACAACGTGACCTGCTCAGACTTTCACCCTCTGGACTCCAACCCAAACTGTAAGACATTCATTACTCAGCTGGGACAGGTCCCCATCCCCCACACCCACAGTGCCATCCATTCAAAGCCTTCCTGGTGATGAAGCCTATCACAGCAGCTGGCTGGACAAGGCAATTTCCACACTGGAGTGACTTATAATGTTATTTTGTGACTAAAAGCAGCAGATCAGTTTTGTCTCTCTCAAAATTCGAAGATTTTGAAGCACACTGTCTTCAAATGGACCCTGCTTTTTGATTAAAAGGAGTACAGAACTGTATGCTTTTTGCTATGAGAACTCCTTTCTACATTCCTGTGGTTAGAGGGAACACAGGTAGCAGCTGTTATGTGTGGCTGATGTGGTGCACTGTTATTTGTATAAGGAGCTGGGGCTCAGGGAATGTACTTACTGTTTGTTTGAGGATAGCAAAGGTGATTTAAAATTGCTCCCCTATTGTAATCAAGCCAGTCACCTTTCACATCAAAAATTATAACAGGAGCTTGCTGCAGAAGTTTGGATTTGCATACATAAATTACATAAATCCAATCCCAGTGAACAGCTGTCATCTTGGTATGTTACACATGAACTTAAAGACTTAACCAGTTTGCCTCAGACCCATAAGCAAACAGTTCCTCCCTCTCAGCAGGTTTAATATGTTCTTCACAACCAAGATATCAAAGGACTGCTCCAGCAAAGCCCACCTGGGCTGGCCCTGGCAGGAGAGATGGGATGCTCCTCCTGGCTGAGAGGCTGGGCAGGCAGCCCAGCACTGGGAGATCTGCAAAGGGCTCTCTGATTTCCTCTGAAAAACTAAGGGCTGCTCCTCAAATCCGATATCAAACACATGCAAAGCCGTATGCAAACAGCACTCGAAGGGCAGTTCTGTCCATAGCTGAGGGCTGGCTCAGGGAGAGTGCAAGGACAAGCTGGCCAGGTCTCAGCTGCTGCCAGGGCTGTGAACCCGGGTGGCTCCACTCCCTCTTGGCACAGGCAAAGGGCCAGGAAACCAGCACCACACTGTGCTCCTGCTGGGCTGGTGGGAAAGCAGAGAAACCACTGCCCTTGGGAGTGCTGGGAAAACCTGGAAATGTGCACCCTGGGGACTCACACCTGACAGAAACAAAACCTCTCCTGTCCTCTGTAGAGTATTGTCAATGTATTGGTAACAGTGAAGCAAAGGGAAAAAAAGAGTTCAAAGAGGAAAAAAGCAGTGGCTGGAAAGATCTTTCAAAGAAAGAAAGACAAGGACAAATGTTCTTCTTCCTTATGGCAAGCTTTTTGTGTGACATTTAATTTTCAGACTTTTTAAAATCTCTTTCAAAGTAAACCTTATCATAGCTGTTGATATATATAAAAGTGATAAATATATAAAATTTTTTGCTTATGCTCCCAGACCTATACAACTTTCTTGACCATGATAACTAACTTTTGCTTCAGAAGGAGAGTAAATAATACAACTGATATTTATTAGGGTGAGTTGAAAGTGGCTTTAATAAAAATGACTTTGAGATAAGCTTAAGGTGTTGGTATAAATACAGTGATGCAACTGAATGAAAAATGAAGCAATTTGGGATTTTTGCTTATTTTATTCTTCGCCCTGAAAAGAACTTGTATGAATATAGAGATCTTCTATACCAAGATACAGACATGATATTTATCAGATGCAATAATCATTTCCTTTTACCATATGTAAAAATTCCAAAACAACTGAGAGTCTAAGAACATTATTTTTAACCTGTGTTTTAGTAGATTAATTAGGATAACTCCATGGCAGCCAAAGGAAATGGTTACTTTAAGCAGCAAAGGTAAATTGTTACTTTAACCAGAAGTTTTAGCTTTATTTGATTCCATTTTAAAAGCACCTCCTTGTGTGCTTTTCACAAACCTATTAAAACTATTTTCCACAGACTACAGTTTGTTAGATATAAACCTATTAAATTGTTTCCCACAGACTACATAATCTGTCCATTTTACACAAAAAATTGGCAAAAGCAACTTATATTGCTGCTATATCCACTAGCTACCAGGACAAAAAAAATATATTGAGTAATTCAGTGAAGATTGGCTCAGGAAGTGACAAGTAGGAAAACTATATTGCAAGAGGCATCTTCTAGGTGGCAAAAGGTCAAACTTAAATTAAAACCTAGTTAAACATAAACCAGAGTCCAGGATCAAATAGGAGTAGAAAAAGGAGGGTATTGTTCTGGAAGGTTTTAACTATATTTTAGCCAGGCCAAGATGACAGGAAGGTGAAAATGCAATGACTGACTGAGGAGATGCATAACTGTGATAACTGTGGATATGAGACAGTATAAAACCAGGAATAGCCATAGGATAACCAAGGATAACAATATTCAAGTATCACTGAGAGTGTCACGCAGACAGCTGGAACACATGTGTCAGACCTTAGGCCAGGACATCTGATGGGTCCCCACCAACCACTCATCACAGACTTCATGCAGACCCCAGGCTCCTCAAGCCAGTGAGTCACACAGGTCTTTGGGGAAGGAGGAGATGGACTCACAGTTACAAAAAGCATTCCTCTGAGTAAAATTCTCTTCCAGATTTCGTAAACAGCATTTAAGATGCTGATAGAAATTGCTGAGACCCCAGTAAAGTGAGCACATAGACACAGTGCTTTGAATCAGTCCTTTTTGTTGGACCAGTCCTTAACTTCCTGGACTCCTGGTTTCCCTAAAATAATTCAGGGAAATAACCTTTCCTCTCCTCTTTTGCAGGGTTGTCCTTTCAACAAACTGTTTTGCTGAAGATTTCAAGTACAGCAGCATGCATTGAAGACACATACACACACACCCCCACACCAGCACTTTAAACCCACACTTTTGAGATTTGGGTTTCGTTCTGATAGCAATAGCCTAGAAGAAAATAGTGCTTTGTTTGGCAAGTAGCAAATACTAGCACAATAGTAGAGAGCTCTAGGGAAAAAGTCACAAACAATCCATTTTTTGGATATTGTTATAGGACAATTTGAACACCTAGCAATTCTGAAGTATGATTTTTCTCTTTGTGAGAATGAATTCTAACACACAGAATCTTGTGCAGACAGTTCCTGAAATTTTTTTACTCTCTCGATGTTATTGCATGAGGGTAAAGGGAAAATCTTGAGGAGAAGCTTCTGAACACCTGCAGAAAACTTAAGGACATACAGTCACTCCAAGACAGGTTCCTCCTACCTGGCTCCCTCCATGCACCAAGCATTGCCAGCAGTGCTAAGCTATTTTACTGACAGGGTTGTACACGACAATTAAAATGATCTCTCCTTGCCCATGGTCTGGAAACCTGCTTGCCCTGCAGAATTTTTATGCCCACAGCCATCTTCTCCCAGGGCCTCTCCACAAAGCCCTGCCACAGAAGGGCAGATAAATTGGGTGCATCAAAAGAGGCTCACTGGGAGGCAAAGGGATGCTCCTGCACACAGTGGCACAGCCTGCACTACAGAAAACCCAGAGAGCAAAAGTCAGTGCTCAGGGCTTGGATTCTAATCACTTTGGTTTTCAAATCTCAGGGTAAAACTTGTGACTCCTGTCCCTTGCTAATGGATACATTACACTGGAATATAGCATTCTGTCTTCTTACTTCTTTTCATCATGCTGCCATTTTCTGGGTGGAAAGAAAATGTAGTCCTCTTTACCACAAACAAAGCAGATTTAACACTATTTAAAAGGAAATCACAGTTATAAAACAAGAAAGAACTGATCTGTTCCTCTATACAGCCTGGGTTAATATGACTGAAAGGAGGTTGGACACAGGTCTGGGAATCTTTTCAACAGAAATACTTTCTAGGATGTCAGAAAAGAATAGTCCAAAATGGCAAGTGTTTGGTGGGTTTTGTTTTGCTTTGTTTTGTTTTCTCCAAAAGGCTCCACTTACAATGAAAATGGTTTGAAAGAAAATCTGCAATTCCCCCCCCCTCAACCTTTCAATTCACGTCAGCTCTGTCACACACAAGGAAACTTTTTGTTGTTCACGTTCAGTAATTTTGGCCAACAAAGGTAGGCTCTAAAATGAAGCAAGCTCTGACCAAGCTACCTGCAGACAGCACAATCATGTCCTCAGCGATCTCCACCTTGACATGGATTTTCAGGCTTAAGTATTCACTTCAGCATTTATTTCACTCAGCCTTTAGCAAGGTGCAGTTTTTAGCTGGTGTAGTGCTTACCTTCCAAAGCCCGAAGTTGTAAAAGCCTGAGTATGACTGAGTTGGTAGTTTGAACATCTCTTTTTGTGGCAGCATGCAAGTCACTTCAGGTAATATTCAAAGCAAAAAAAAAATCAGCAGGAAATTCATGCTTATGTTTCTCTCACCATTGGATCCTCAGCATCCAAACTGGCCCTCCACTCATATTTTTTTACCACTATTTCTACTCAGTTGCAGGCTAGTGCATTTGAGGACTGCTCATCACGGCCTGCATATGTCCCTCCTTTCCTTCTCCTTTCCCTACAGTCTATTGGCAATCCTGATGGCCTCTATCACAAATGGTGATGCCCCTTTCACAAATCCATTTTCCTCTTCCCTTTGTTCTCTCTGGTGCCCCTCTGAATGGTGTTGTGCTCACAACTGACAGGATTGGAAGATGTTTAGAAACATGACCTTTCATAGAATCATTGACTCATTGCATGGCTTAGGTTGAAAGTCTCCTTAAAGATTATTTAGTGCCAGCTCTCCTGTCATGGAAACCCAAGGAGGGGTTTCCTCCTGCAACATCCCAAAAACAAAGGCTGCAGAAATAGGAATCACTCCCATTTCCTCCTCTCACACTTTTCTGAATAGAATAATCACGAAAGATTAGAGAACAAGCTACTAGCACCTCTATGCATGCACTGGTATAGGCTGGTTGGTGGCTGGCTTATATGCTAGTATCTGCACTTCACTGAGTGAGTAAATGCAAGAGGAGGCACCAGTCACCCTTTTAATGGGTAATAAGTCACACAGTATTCCTTTTCCGTCCCTTTATCATTAACCCAAGACTAGGAGTAAAACAACACTCAGAAAGGCATTTAATTGGGTGGCTCAGTTTTAGAGATCACAGAAGATGAACAACCACGAAACAAAAAGTTTGTGTCACTGTTCAGTGACAGCTGTCAGAAAGGAGGGGAAAACCCTTGAGACTCTTCCCCTGCAAGTTGCTATTTGTAGCCCACTCTCTGTATGGTCTTGCAAGCCTGTGATTAAATGTTGTGAAAGACAGGCAGTGCTAAGCAACAGAGAGGACAACACATAGGGAGCCAGCCCCAGGTTGGAACAGACTTTGAGCTGTGAACTCAACATTTCCAGCTTTCGAGGAGCTTTGAATGTTCTCCCACAAAGATTAGTAACCAAGCATGCTTCTTAAAATGGCTTAAAGCTAGCAAGGCTGAATCATGAAGGACTTTGATGCCTAAAAAGAGCTTTCCTCCCCATCCACAGCTGTGCAGGCACAAGATGATAAATTAAATTAGCTATTGTTTCTCCAATTGCTTGCCCTGATTAAGAGTACGATTTTGAAAAAAACAAACAAATCAAACCAACACTGGAATTTAACAATTAAACAAAACCAGTCCCATTTTAATATTTGTATACATAAACTGAAAGGAACAATTCCCTTCCATTTGCACATTGTTCCCTCCCTACTCCCATAACAATTTATGAATATACATCAACTAGCAGAATGATCTGTTGTCCAAGACTTTGGATTTTTGGCTCAGTGCTGATATACTTGGCACCAACGGCACTAATGTAGAAGTTATTTGGATGTTCTAGCTTGCCATTATTCCATTATTTTTTAAAGTGAGAGCCCAAAAAATTATTAATGCTTCAAGGAGAAGCTCAATTGCAAACAGTGATATTGTCATTCTGAAGAGAATAGCTCACAATGCCCTTGCCCAGAAAAAAACATGCAGATTGAAGCTGGATGGTTCATTCCTGCCAGATTTTGGGGCTACCAGTGGAAAGTACAAAGGAGGAAGCATCAGCTTTGCTATTTCAACTAAATAGCCCCTGAGTCCTGGAAAATTACTACCACAAGTCAAAGGGCGCTCCTGGGAGAAAGAAGTACAGCAAGAAAATCACAATGAAAAGGTTCCTTAGTGAAGACAAAAGAGCAAGATAGCCAAAGCCTGCAGAAGACAGGTGCTGATGGGTTCAGTGTTCACCACTCCAGCAACAACCCTCTGCAGAAGAAGGGCTGCAAAGCAGATGAAGGCTCCTCTAAATTGTGAAAGGGTGGAGGACAGCCCCTTCCTCAGAGGGCTGGCCACAGAGATAAACCCCCACCCATCTCCAAGAGGATTTCACACCTTGCATGAACTTTAGATCATCTCCCAGTCCAGTTTACTCTTGTCGGGATACAAGCAGTCCTTCACTTATATTCTTGGCAGGAGGACTTGCTTCATTAACAAGTGTTTAAAAAGAAGCAGCAGATGCTCTCCTCCTTCAGCACGTAACAACAGCAAATAGCATAATCAGGGGCTGATTACAAGACTGATTTCCACTCTCTAATTTAAGACATGGAGCAGGTAATGGCATGTACTGCACGACGTGTGCCATAGCTTGTGTGTCATAAACTCCTGCAAGGCAAAGCTTTTTCAACAGCACTTCTCATTTCTCATTTCTGGAAGGCTGTGAGAGACAGAATAATGTTCTTATTTTGCCTGCAACAAAATCCAAGTTCTGAACACATAATCCACAGTCTATAGGCTAAGAAGATCAGAAAAGCAGGACTAGTCAAATTTGCAGGATCCATTGTGAAAATGTCTGCAAGCTCAGTCTGTTCCAATGGCAGCAAGCTCAAACAGGGTATTGAAATATAGTGATTTAATCACACAAATGATAACCCTCATTATGTTGTGTAAACTGTGTCACAAGTTAAATTATGGCAGGAGCAGAAAGGGTATCACAAAAGGAAGATAACCAAAGCTGTACTTTAAAAACTGTTCTGAGGGAAGAACTGTGAAAGACCAGGAGCAGTTTCAATGGGAAGTATCTGAGGTTGCTGAAGAGAAATGGACAATGAAATAATAAACAAAATAAAACCTGAGAATAAGACAGTTCTGGTACAATGAATTAAACAGGGGCAAGGAGGCACATTTTTGAAGCTTGTCAAGCCATGCTGAACAGCCAGCTCATGCCTGGAGTGCCACCAGCATGCCCAGCACCATCTAGCAGAGGGACCTGCATGAAATGCATGGGATCTTCTACAGGAAGCAGAATTCATTGCTTGCAACCTGGCAGAGAAGCTGACGGATGATAACCTCACAGTGGAAGCTGAAAGGTATGAAAAGATAAATAAATGCTATTTAGAAAGAAGAGCTTTGAGGTTTTGGTATATTATTAAACATACAGTATTTCAATAGTTTGGGACCCATTGCACTGAACTTTAGCTTAATTTCACCTTCTACCACATCAAAATTTTTGTCTTACCTTTCAAACCCCCTTGGGATAAAATTCCTGTCTTGTCATCATGTTTAAAAGTTACTGTCACTCCATCACCAGGAGCATCCTTGATCACCTGAATCTCCACTTCTCCCATGAGCCCATGTTTGCCCTCTTCACTTCTCCCCTTACCATCAGCAAAATCTCTTTCATCATTCATGAAAATGACTTTCACTCACCCACCTCAAAGCTTGCTTTCCCCACAAAATACCCAGAATAAACAACCTGAGGAAGGATGGTCATGCAGCAAGATGGTGCTTCCCCTCCCATGAGAGGAAAAGAGAGTTCCCACTGCCCCTCTTCCTGTTTCCTTTTGTTTTGCACATCACACATACTTGAAGACCAAGACTATGATTTTCTACATGTAATGCTGCATGGGACCTCTGCCATGACTGGCTTAGGTAAGTGCCATGAAGTGAAAATACTAATAGTAGTACATTTTAGTAGTACATTTCTAGTAATGAGGCTTATGAAAAAGTTCCCCTTGCCTTTTACAATCATCGTACTACCTGGATTTAAATTATATTAAGAATTTATATTTCCTTTCACTAGAGTTTGTGAAAACCTTCAGAATTTGGAATCACAATGAACAGTGCTATGTGCCAATGATGTATGTATGCTCCTATATATACAAATAAAGATCCTCAATGTTTAGGTTTGCAGATCTGCTTATTAAAAATTAAGACCAGTTTTTATAAAGATTTCTCATCAGAATTCACCAATATCACACATCTATTTTAATATTTATTTAAAACAACTGTGACCTTTCAGAGGCTCACTCAAGAGCTTATTACATTTTTCTATCCAAAATGAAATTGCTTTAATTTTAAGGCTTTATTGTTGTTATAAATATGAGGAATGGCAGGGTACAGTCAACTGTAATATGGTAGAATCCAGTAAATATGGTTTAGTGTAGAGGCTGACTGAAGTGACCCCCAATACACAGCACTGAATGAAAGCAGGCATTTTCAAATGGAAAGAGTAACTAGCAGAAGTCTTCCAGCAAGTGAAAAAACCAGGGAAGGTGTCCTCTGAGTATTGAACTTCCCTCTATCACCCTCCAAAAGCTAGGAAGGGAGAGGAAGGGCAAAGGCCTGAGGATCTGCTGTGGAAGCAGTACGAGAGGATGCACATGCCACCAGTTTGAGCAAGCTTTATGGACACTCCAGGATCAGCATCTCCCAGGTGGGTTTGTGTCAGTATTACCCAGTTAGTGTACACAATGAGGTGTTTCAGTCCATGTTTTTTAAAGATTCCATTTGATTTCCTCTTTCTTTCCAAACACAGGATCCTAGGAGATCTGAGGCAGCCTGGCAGAGAGGCTGCCAGCGATTTCTAGTTGTGTTTTGGCAGAGGTTTGCTGACATA
The DNA here is from genome assembly GCF_008360975.1 of Lichenostomus cassidix. Lineage (NCBI taxonomy): Eukaryota > Metazoa > Chordata > Aves > Passeriformes > Meliphagidae > Lichenostomus > Lichenostomus cassidix. Next base: position 33,429,963 of record NC_139480.1, on the reverse strand, counting down.
TTTATGCAAAATCTACTAGTTCTCCTGCAACATTGCTGGGTGGCTCTAACAAACATCCACCTTCTTGCTTTCCTTGCTACCATCCAGTGAGATGCAGATCTCTATGGAAATACAGAGGGAACATACACTCATTTGAGAGCAGAGACTGTGATTCTTTTTTTCGGAATACTGTTTAAAGAAAATTTTCAGGAAAAAAGGCTCTTGTGTCCCTGGAGAAGTCTTGGTCGTTGTGGGGAGCAGGCTGGCCCTAAGAGATTCCTTGACCTCACCTCTGGCTCATTCTGTCAGTGCAGCAGCTGGACCCTCCTTCAGCCAGAGGGAACAGTTTCACTCTGGGGCTGGAGAAGTGCAAGCATATTTATTTACTGAATACTAATAATCTCCATGTGTTATGCAGCTTGACTGTCTAATGTCAGTACTCACTTGGCACAGAAGGTAATAACATGAAGAGACCCACCCCTGCCAAATCTAACAATCAAAAATTCACCTCCTCTTCCACATTACAAACAAAATCCTGTATTTAAAAAAACTCATCTGTCTGTCAGGATATTTACCACATTCTGTATTCATCCCAGTGGCTGCTGAGCAGTTACTTATCAAAGCATTTGTCTGTAAAGTGGTAGAGAAATATCCGTTTAATTTTGACCTTTAAATAAAGGGGGAAATGCTTAAGTGGCAGACTGGATTGCAAAAAGGACAGAGAGCCCTCGCCCTTTGGACTGCCATCTAAAATGAGTAGCTCGTGGAGGTCTTTGGTGAGCTCAATCAACTCTGCAGCATACAGCTGTCTGGGCTGCATCAGGCAGATCTCTGTTGCTGTGAGAGGGTTGCAACCCATCTCTCCCTGGCTCCTTCCTGGGGATGGACTGCTCTAAACTGAGATGAGGCTGTTTGGCTTAGCTGGGCTGCACTTCTACTGTGAGAGGGCTGAGTGGATCCAGTGAGAAGCTGGGAGGTATTGGCCTCTGAAAAAATGCAGAGTTGGGGCTTCTGCATTTATTTCCCAGAGCTCAGCCTAGGGGTCAAGAAAGATCACAAAGAGAGCTTATGTGAAGGGACACAGTGAGAAGTTATTGCTAGAATTGTTAATGCCTTCTTCCATTTCAAAGCATGAGACTTCATTTCCTCCTTACACCTATGATATAATTTTTCAGTGTTCAGCACTCTGTGGGAACTGTTGATATATAAACAACTAATTAGATAAGGCTCCATTTATCTGAGAAAGCCACAGCCTTCTGAAGGCAGGCTCACATCAGAGCAGAGACTGCATGAATTGTATAATGCACTCCTGGGTTTTGAAAGAAAGCCAGGCCAAGTCCTGGATCACTTTGTTGACTGAAGGCATACTTTCCCAAAAAAATCAAAGCTGAAGTTGGATTCCCGAGCCTGTGTTTGAGCTTCAGAAGTGCAGCTGGATTTTCAACCTACCAACACCCTCGAAGTTCGCGTGTGTTCCAAATATGCTGGAAGTCAGACCAGTTATGTAGGAGCCAAAGTCTGGCAGCATGGCCAACATGTCCAGAATGCTCTTCAGTGTTTCAGAGGTATGCAGGAAGCCTTAGCTAAAAATCCCTGCCAAGACACGGGCAACCATGGTGTTTTTCTTCCCTTCCCTAATACATGAAGGATTTCAGTGAAAACAATTCTCAGACTTTCTTGTGCCCTTGTAGCCCTGAGAACTGTCCATCTCTGCTGGTGAATCGCATATAAGGTTTGGTCTGTTTCAGACTCAGCCCTGAGACTTCAAGCACAGAGGGTGGGAAAGGGGAGAGATAGGAAAGCATTATCTAAAGTAAAGAATCAGAAGATAACTCTGGCAGCTGTCAAGCTAGATTTGCCATATATTTCTCTGTCACAGAAGGGAGTTTAAAAAAACAAACCAAAAATCTACAAAATCAGACTTGAGAAAGCCTGTCTCCAATTATATGTCCTCTCTGTTGCCAGAAAACATTACAGTGACTACAGGAGAAAATTCCCTCCTCCTAAAAAGGTATTGCTTACTGAAAAAAGATTGCTCTGATCATTTTTGAGGATTGAAGGTTGACAAGGAAGCAGCAGACTCTCTCTCAGATCTTTAAAGACAGGTCTATGACACAGGAATGTCTGAAATAAGGGACAATTTCTGTCTCTGTCTCAGTCCTCAGCAAAGAACACAAATCAAATAGTCTTTGACCCAAACGATGTCTGCTCAGAGAAGTTTTTAAAAGGATCCAGAGGTAGAAGAGTATCTCCAGGCAACCTACAAAGATCACCTTTCATTCTGGTATAAGAAGTTTTGGGAGAGATGGGACATGCTTCTGTTTGCAGAAGGGCCAAGAGCAGAGAGACATCCTATTCCTTCAGTACAAAAAATCCTGTGCTGTCAGAGCTTGCCCTAAGCAGCTGCCCAGGATCAGACCTTATGGGTGAGAGTTTTATAGATGAGCAGATGAAAATCTTTCTGCTGACTCTCTATTTATTCTGTTTAAGAAGGTTATCTCTGCTGGATGTACTCTTTTCTGCATAGGCACTGAACACTTACTCAGCTATGATGTCCCCCCATGCCTAGTGCACTACAGTGCCTCTTGGCACACTGCCTTCTCAAATCCCTTGAATATTTTCTATACATTTTTTTATTTACTTTATAATGCTATGCTACCGTAATAGGGATGTTTCCTGTTTTGTATTGCTTATCATCAAGAAAAAGAACAAGCCAAAGAAATGCGAACCAACTTTGTCATACCAAAATAAAGTAAATCATGTCTTGAGCTGAACACAGCTGGACTGCAGACTCTGCACTGGTGGCTGTCACAGGGGAGTCTGTAGGGACCCCATGTGTCCAGTTGGTTGAGGTGAAAATACTGAAACAAAATCTGCACCAAGAAGGAAGGTCCACCCTACAATGATCTGCAAGATGAAGTGTGTGCAATAGCTAAACTGGGCCAAAATCTGACAGTATGTTCTTCCTGAGGCACCTCTGAGAAGCAGATGAGAATATCCCTTACTTGCAGAAGGTGGGCTGGTGTTTCACAGATGGCTTTCACAGCAGGAACTTCTGGGTGCCCTCCCTGCACAGAGGTGTGTGTGCTGGGGTGGGGAGTGTATGGCCAACGTCCTGCTAGCTTAGGGCTGGCATTGGGCCTGATGCAAGAGACAGGTGGGCTGGGAGAACAGGACATGTCACCAAGCACCAGCTTGGCAGCAGTCAGTGAGGGCAGAGACACAGCCTCTGGTGCTCACAGCAAGTGCTGCAATGACTGCCCAGGCAAAAGGCACCTCTCTCCTCAGCAAGAGATGAAACTTGGGGTAGACATCAGCAAAGTGCTGGTGGCTGGTAGCAATTATCCTTTAAGCCTGTCTGAAAAGAGCTCATTGGGCATGAAGGGGATGGTTTTATCTGTCCTTTCAGCCCTTATCTTCTTCATTCGGTCTGCTAGAAAGGTTGACAAGCTGCTCAAATGACCTTGGCAGCTCTGTGACACAGGAGCCATTATTGGATTGAGACCAACAGCTGATTTCAAATAGTCCAAGTAGCCCCACAGTTAAAGAACCTCCAACTCCACCAGTACAGACCCAGCAGATGGAGCCTGGTGTCACATTGCATGAAAGTCTTATGTCAAGTTTCTCCAGACAGTAGACATAAGTTGCAACAAAAGAAATCCCAACTAGATATTAGGGAAAAAATCACCACTAGTATGAACAAACAGTAGACTGGGTGTCCAGAGGGGCTGTGGAGCCTCCGTCCTTGAAGATATTCAAAACCCAACCAAACAAAGTCTTGAGCAATGTGATCTAAGATAAATCAAGTCTGAGCAGGGGATTGGCTCAGACAATCTCCCAAGGTCCATCCAACATAAATTATTGTGTAATTTTCATCATTCTTCTATAATTTCTTGAAGACTCATGATAAAATTACCCAGGCTTAAAATAGACATCTTGAGGATATTGGCTTTCCCACAGGAAAGCATCTCTTGAGAGTCACAGCATTGGAGAGGACTTATCCAGTCCAAAGGCAGTTACATGATGAGAAGGTTCTAGAAAACTATTTTCACCTGGAAGGTCGAAAGATTATGTCAGACAGAGTGAATTTTGGCACTTTTCCATAGACCTTTTGCACAAACATGGCTGTTGTCAGAATATATCCAGACAGGTCACCCCCTTGGTCCCCTGTACAATGCAAGGGTAAATGAGAGCCTGTGAGATGCATCACGAGTAATGGCAAACCAGCACTGCAAGTATTATAACAATGCACATAAAATTACATAGAGGACTCATGGAATTACAGTTACTAAATGCCTTGATTACAAAACACAGCATGAACAGCCCCTAGATGATGAAATCCATTCCAGCAGTTCTGTGCCAGCAGGCTGACTGGGACCTTGATGTGAGCAGTTAAAAGCAAATCACAACTGTGTTTTATTGCTCTCACCACCCTCAAAAGATTCAGCTCAGTTGCTGAAATGATTGCAGTGCTCAAAGGGTCTTTTCTTTTGTAATTGAGTATAAAAAACAAAAAGTGCTCTGTGCAACTGTCTCATTGCTGCCGACATTGGATTCATTTTGTACTAGTCTGCAGTAGATCCACCTATAAGAAGGCCTAAGCTTGGTGAAAAACCATTTTGTCAGATATATTCTGGCATAAAAATTCTATACTTCTATACATTTCAGTAAATCAGAGAGGGTTATTGTTTTATTGATGCTGACTGTCTAATATTTTAAAGCATTCATTATGCAAAAATGTAAAAGCAGGTTGCAAAATGTAGTTACATAGACTGCACAACAGTCATGGAAATAATTGTGTTGCATTCGGCATATGATAGCAATGAGCAATTAGATACCAGAATGATAAAAAGGTGCCCCAAATTGCTTCTTGCCATCAGAGATATGATTCCATATGATTTTTTTGTGCTAGCCTTACCATCACAGTACCTTTAAAAAGTGGTTAACATCTTCCATAATGTTGCTTTCCCTTTTCCTATCCTCTTCTAAGTGAGGATTATATTCACTTCCTGCTGTCATGTCCTAACAACCGTGACTTCTGCTGTTGTTTTACATCTTATACTTACATTAGAGAAGCCAAAGTCACTTGGAGTGACCTGCAACCAGGTCACTTGGTTGGGTTGGGAAGGACGCAGGGAAGCTGAAGGTAAATGCTCAGGCTTGGAGGGATGCAAGTGGAGCAAGTGGAGCCTGTCAAAGCTCCCGTGCTGTCTGTCACCCTGGGGCAGGGAACACCAGGGACACTAATGCTGGTGGCAATACTACAGAGATGAAGAAGTAGGTAAGACTAATTGGATGTTACACACAGTTAAAGCTTCACATGAAGCACTTTCTTTCCACACTGAAAACAAGCACATGCTGAGAATGATGTCTGTGGAGGACTCTGATTTAACAGATAAGTGCTTACAAACAGTTCAATATAAGACAGAAAGTAATGCTTTTATTACTCTGACACACAGTCCAAACCCTAAACCCTAGGCATTGACTACTTTACAGAATGTCATACAAAGTTTCTCTCTCAAGTACATATCAAACCAACCATGGAGGGAAGAAAAATATAATGAAATTATGCTTTTGTGTGTGTGTCTGTGTCTGTGTCTGTGTGTCTGTGTGTGTGTATGCATGCCACACAAGCCAGTGTGCTAGCACTCTGCATGGCACCCCAAGAACAGTTTCTCCAGGGCACTCCAAGAACACAGTCCCAGATATAATGTGGATTTTATTGTAGCAGCCTTCAGGAGCAGCAGGAGGCACTGAGAGACTCTGAATACAGTTAGAACTACTCAATATCTATTAGAGTACTTTATTAGAGCCTTCCTTATGGCAGCCTTCTGTTAAACATTTGAAATATAATGTATTGTCTTAGACAAATATGTAATAGGAATTGGGAGTTATTAATGCATAATCAAAAGTGTATTCCAGCAAGACTGGTTACCTTATTAATCAGAAATAGCAATCCTGAAGATTTTGTTATTTATATGATTTTAATTTAACGAAAGTTTAATTATAGTTGCACCCAATTCACCCAGAGGATGAAAGGGCCCATTTAACAAAGGACATTCTGCCTTCATTAAATGATTACAAAGGGAACTAGGAATTGATGATATTTTACTATATTGTTCCAAATCACAGGGGACTCACATCAGATATGCTCCATAACATTTAAGGAAATCAATTCTGGAACCCTAGTAAATGAATCCATAAATTACACTTTAATATCTCAAAGTGCTGCCTTCCTCAGATGGAATTTGTCACTCCCAGGATCAATATGGAAAGTACAAGGTTAGACAAGCTTTATGGAGAGCAATTCATGAGATTGCATCATTATACATATCAGCATGTCACGTTGCCACTGTATTCATATCTAAGTGAGCAGACATCCCATTCCTGGAGTGAAGTCTAGCTATCAAAATTTGCTACAGGTTAATCCTGTTTTTCAGAGGAAATAATGGAAATTATTTTTTAAAAAACTTGACAAATATGTGGAGAAAACCACACCCATAAAAATGATTGAAGCACTTAACACTGTGTGGTCTCAGTGCAGAAAAATCAAAATGAGCACCCCTATTTAGCACTAACTTAGTGAATAAATATCTCTCTCTGGAGAATTAGATGAGCAAAATTGCCCTCCAGTAATGTCCAGATAACATCAGCAAGCGAATAGCTTGTTTAAACCACACAGAGGGAAAGGATTTGTGCCATCCCTTTGTTTCACTACCCCAGCAGCAAGAGCAGAGCGCCGTGAGGGATTTGTTCATGAGGGAGCATCAGGTTTGTGATAGGCACTCTTGTACTGGGACTGAAGTGCCTCACTTCAAAGGCATTCACTGTGGGTAATCCTGCAGTAGTTTTGGGGGGGACAGGAGGACCTGCTGCCACCTCTGTGCTGACACCGAAAGTCGGACAGCTGAGAGCAAGGGAGACATATATAGAAACACAAGATTAATCCTATGCTGCAGCTAGGGAGTGCCAGCACATATCCATGTGTCTACTCCTGAAAGGAAAAAGCAGCACTTTGTTTTCCCCCTGCAATAAAGGAGAGAGTATCCAGGTATGGAGAGGGAAAATGAGAAAAATCCTTGTTTCCTCTATCATAATTTTGTAGCAGAATTGTCCCTGTTAGCAAGAGCCATGGTCCAGCAGTTACCTGTGGCTGCTGGGAATCCTGTGCTTGTATTGTAAGCATTTGAGTGTTTTTACTGAGCACTGGACCTAGCCCATGTCCTCCAGAGTTCCCTGCAAATGCAGTGGGGGGGTCCTCGTTGGAGGACACCTGCCTCACACCGACCACAGGAGTAACTTTCTACATGCCATTTCTTACTCTAGAGGGTCTCACACAGAGGGAAGCCCATCTCATCCTCCAGCTCATGCTCCTGGCTTATTTCTGCTTGGTTTTGAATTTTTACAAGCAGTGGTTCAGTGCCTCCTTGCCTGAAGGCTCCCTGGCCAAACTGAGGAGCAGGAGGGTGGTGTAGGTTGTGGTCAGTCTTATGGAATGAGCAGCTGAGGGGGACCTTGGCCCCTGCCCCTGCCCCATACAATGCAGAGTCCTGCCACCACCCTGTGTTCCATCAGGGCTGCGCTAACCTTCATCCCTGCTCTTCAAAGGGAACATGAGTTAATGGGGCAGACAGCAACAGACACCACTGGGCATCACAGGAGGTGGGCAAAAGCTGGCACTGTGCTGCCTCATGGTATGAGGGCTGAAAGTTTCCATTTTTGTCCACACGTGCATCTGCAAAATTGTCAGTCAATGCCGGGTTTGTTGCACAAAAAAGCCTTGAGAAGAGCTCACTGGTAGGTTCCCAGCAAGAGACTTCATGTACACACTCTGCTTCTCACACTGTTACTTGCTCAGGCAAGAAAACACAATTCTCTTCGTCAGCAGCTGACATCCCTTGCACAGGCCTCAGCTGCTTCTTGCATTCTGAAAAATGGTGCAGCAGCTTTTCCTCCTTCTTTATTTTCTAGGCTATTTCGCCATGGAAGTGATGCTCACTTTACCCAGTGGGTTAAATGCAGTGATCTCGAAGAATTCAGAGTAAAAACAGTGGCTTGGTTGCTCTCATTGTAGAAGCAGCCTGGACTCCAGCTTTAGCCACAGGCTGGTCCAGTCATGTGCTGCAGGCATTTATTTGTCATGTCACTGCTTCTCATCTGGCTCTGGCAAGTGCACATAACTGACAGGAGAGGCAGGCTTTTTTGTCTTAAAAGAGGAAAAAACCCTACAGAGTCCCTTGTGGTTTCCCAGCTTCCTTTAATGCTACCTGCACCCAGCATGAATCTAGTAATAAGAGAGAACATTAATCCTGCAATCAGCACAATTCACCATAGTATTCTTCTATTTATTTTTGGAAACTGGTACATTACCACATGCACATCCTTTTTCCCTAAATCACAGCAAAATCTCTGCACATAAGAGAAAGAATCACATTTTAACTTATTGTCAGATCAGAAAAGAGAAATGCCTCCCTGCAAAAAGGTACAAGAAGGTGAAAAAGAGAAAACAGCAAACTCCCTGCCCTTCACAAAGTTAGCATACAAAATTGTAACACTTTACACAGCTTATTTTCTGATTCTCCTCCCCCAATCTGCTGAAAGGAGATTTTCTCTAAGTTACCCAGCTAAATAATAAAGTAGTTAAAGCATTTCTCCTTTTATTCTCGTAGCTGCAGTCTATGTGTGATTATGCAGGAAAATAAAGTATTCTTGGTCTTTTTCTGGGTCTGGATAGGAAGGAAACCTTTGATCTAAGGCAATATTAAAATTTTCAGGAAAGGAAGTGACCCAGATTTAGGGAGCACAAAACTTACATGGGTGGAAAACATTTTATGTGTCACAGACAGCAGTTCTCAGACAATGAAAAAATATGAATCCAGAATAGCACAAAACATGGGCTGCAACAAAGCAGACTGGCCTGGAGAAGCTATTCTGGGGACTGTGAAGTATACACGCTCAAACTTGGGGGCAGGCAAGACCTCTGAAAGTCAGCCTCTGGGTGACTAAATTTGGATACACAAAATTAGAGACCATTTTTGAAAATATAAGACTGGGTGGAAAATTTTGTACTGTACATAAGCAACATGCCATTTTCACAGGCTTGTAACAACTTATTCCTAAGCCAGTGTTTATTCAAATACCAAGTTTGGTCTGGATGAAGTTATTTGACTAGTCAGAGATCACAAACTAAGGCAAACATAAAACCCAAACCCAAACAGTTGCAGAATTATGGCCTGGTATGTGGAAAAACAGTCACCTTGTGCTAGGCAAGCTCAAAAAGAGCTCAACCAAGAAACGTTTTTAAAAGCAGTCCCAGAGAAACAGACATTAAATTTGCTTAGTTGAAGCACCACTGTTTTCCCTTCGGGAACTCTGAGCTGCATGGGGCACGATGGCTTTCCTCCTCCTGGAAAACCAGCCTCAGGTGCTGCTGCAGAATGGCCCCAGGTGGTGCAGTGTGACTTAGCCCAGCCAGCAGGGATGGTTTCAGCCATCCTGTGGGTTACTCCTTGGCATCTGTGGGAGCCAGAACCACATCCCATATCAGCACTTCTGTCCTTCCCTCACAGACAGACGTGTCCTGACTCAGACACATGAAATATTTTGGGGACATTAATCGGCTCCTAACTATGGGCAAGTGACTGAGGTGAGCACTAAGAAGACATTCTTCTGCTGTGATTATAGGATACATACATTGTGCAACATTATGGACCTGTGACAACTCATTCTTCTTTGCTGTTACCCAGCACCTCTCTGGCATTGTTATCCACCACCACTTTGAGCTGTTGACACTTCCTTAATAATGCTTCCTTTTTTTAATTTCCTGCGTCTCTCTCACTTTGGTTCCAGGTAGTAGGAACAATGTTGTATTCTCCATTTACATTTAATTTGCCTGTATTTCCCCCCTGCATCGTTTGTACAAAAACAATCTGTCGATTTCTCCCTCAGAGAGTTAACACTCAGGCTGTCTTCAATTTCTTTTGACCCCTACTATAAAATTCATTTTGATGAATGATTTATCTCTGGATCTCCCCAAAGAATTATCATTTGTATCGTCTGTAGTTTCTGCCTGTCACTGGCTATTACCGAATTACATCAGCTGGACAGCAGCTGTCAGTAACCAAACCATGTTCCTGCTCCGCCTTGCCTTTTTGCATCACCCAACATACACAAACCAACCAGCTCCTAGGGCAGGTTGCTTTACAAGCCTGGTCCTTGCCCATTTTGAATGCTAAAGTCAAGTTGATTTTTTTCCTGTTAATCTTGGTATGAAAGGCAGCAAAAAGGAAAAAAAAAATAGATATTGTTACTGAGTGGACAAATAATGCCAAACCCAAAATCTATTCTAGCCTTGGACCAGAATTCAGTTGCATCTGGCTATGCTCATTATCAAGTAGAAAAACCATTATTCTCCCAAACTGATTTAATCTAAACAGTATCTACATGAAGCAAATGTACCAGCAAGCTCCCAAAACCCTCCTTGAAAAATAAACCCTTAGCTATGAACATTGGCTTATTCAGCAGTGGGCCTTGTTTGTCATCTCCTCTGTCATTAATCCAAAGCCAGACCATAATATTGTCATGTTTTCCAGTCACTACACAAAATGAATTCTTTTGGGCTTAAGGTCCCTATTGTGAGATCTCAGAGCAATTAAAGCTTTAGAGAAGCTCTTTGAACCTGACTTCTAATCCACCCTGGCAATAAAATGTTTATGTGTATTAAGCTAAACAGACAATAAAATCTTAGTAGGAATTGAGTTTTAGTCAGATAAAACCTCTCTATACAGAAAATCCAAGTGTAGATATGCTTCATTTGTTTAAATGATTTTTTTTCTAGCAAATTTGGTGTGTCTGAAAATGAAAGCTCTACACAAGATGTTTGCAGTGTTTTTAGTTTCATATTTAAATTGACTTCCTCTGACTCCTTTCACTTTTAATCTGTTTTCTCCTCTCTACAGGTTCCTCTGGCAAAAAAAAAAAAAGAAAAAGGAAAAAGGAAAAGGAAAAAGAAAAAGGAAAACAGCAAGTGCTGAAAAGGAATGAAAAACATTGTAAAGTACAGGAATAAAACCAAAAGAAAAGCTAATATTTAAAAATTCCTCCTTTTGATAAGATTCAAAATAAATATTTAAAATGTGCTTGAAAAATGTTTTTTTCCAATTTTAATTTAGTCGTCCATAATACTGTCTTGTGCTTTCGTTCACTGCATCCTCTTAGCTTATCCAGGAAGCATTGTATTGAAGGAAAGCAGAAACAATCCCAAGCAGAAGCCTTTCTTTGCAAGAAAACTCCATTCTTAGTTCACTGTTAAACAGTATGAAAAGGACAGGCAATGAATACCTACACTGAGCCTTCCTCCCTGATCATCAATGTGGCTTTGCCTTTTTTAGAGAAATCCCTACATTTGTGATGAACATAGTATAGCACAGACAGCAGTAGGGGTCAATACAGTCTAAACATACCACCTGTGAAGACAAGCCTTCAAATCTTGACTTGAACTCATTTGTGAATCCTACTCAAGCCCTCAGCTGGGCACACCCAGCCCCTCTCACCAGCTGCAACCCTTTCATGAGTGACACAGGAGTGGCAATTGGCAGAAGCAGGGGCCAGCCCAGATGTGGTTTTCTCATGACCCATGATGGGAGCATGCATTGCAAAGTTCAGCCTCATTATCAGTTCCTCATAGGTACTAAATGCACCCCAGCAATTTTAAATATTTCCTGCTTTTCATGACTGCTTTACTGTTATCATCTTCCTTCTTTGTGTCTTTTTATAGTAGAACAGTGTGCCTGAGCACTCAGCATAAGACATTTCAATGCAAGAAATCCAGGCATGGCTCAGCAAGTCCCACGACATCTGTCTTGATGTCTCTCCATGAAGTAACTCTCTATTAAATAAGTAGAAAAATGGGATTTTAGTTCAAATCATACTATTTCACATGCTTTGGTAGCACTGGAGACTAACTACTCTGAAAATCTTAGCAATATTGCTACATGCCCTGCAAATCCATTAGTCTAGGATTCAAACCTGCTTTTTTTTTTTTTTTGTAATCTGTTCCTTTAAAATTCATAGGAATTGTTGTCTGGGTTTGGGGTTTACAACATACTTCTTTCTGAAACTAGAAACTAGTTTCAGTAAAAGAAAATTTAACTTGTAATAACAATTCTAGGAGTGAGGATTTGAGGAGAAAAACCAGCTGAACTCATGAGACTTGGCAACATTATACTCAAAACATCTTTGCCTTTTTTTCTTTTTGGTGTAATGGAAACACCTTGATGCTTCAAATTGATTAGAGCCAACTGCATCACATGTGAAACGTATCTCTGAAAAATGAAGGCTGAATATGATTATTTTTTCCTTACAGTCACATAATTTCTAATGTTTTTCCTAAAGTTCCAGCTGCTCAAATTACATATACCCATGAGAGTCACGAGGTTTCATTTTGCACAGTAAGGCAATGGAAATCTAATTGAACAAAGCCAAGTAGATACATACCAGCCAAGAGAAATTTTACTGTAACTTGCACATCATCTGTGCACAGCACATGGAAGGAGAGGCAGGGGAGCAGCCAAATGGCTGAACGGAGCTGCTGGCATTAGACAGAGAAGAAAAATCCTGGGAGATGCTCTGGGTGAAGTACTGCAGTGGGCAGGGAGGGGTGTTTTTCGTGCTGTGCATACCCTGGTGGGACCACAAGCAGGATGCCAACCAGAGCTCTAAGAAAGCTGCACTGAAGACAGAACAGGTGCAGAGCCCTAGCAAGACAGGCACGGGAAGTCAGTTTTACTGATGAGACCAATATAGCATTAGCCTAGCAAAAGAAAACTGAGGGGGATACAATTACACTTTATAAATATATGTCTGAATACCAACACGGCAGAAGAATCATTCGAGCTGTAAGACAATGTTGGCACAAGAACAAGCAGCATGAAAAAAAAATTCATCCACTGTTTTAAGATAAAGCACATTTCTAACCATCAGAGAAATTGTTTTATAGCAGTCTTTCAACAGAAGCAGTAGGTGCTAGAAAGCTAACTACTTTCTTAGTAGAGAAATAGTACATTTAGATAAGGAATTTTATGACGATAGCTGCTGTGACAGTGGATGTCCTCTAGGTCCTATGCTCCCAGAAAAGTTCTGCTTGTTTTGGTTGGAAAATAGAAAAGAAATATACAAATATACAACTCTGAAAGCTGAGATACATGAGGGAAATTAAATAGTACTCCACAAGTAACTTATATTTTTAATCTCTTGAGTTTATGTGGCTTGTATCTGTTTTTTTAAATACATAGGGCACTCACGGCTCAAGCAGGTGATTGGTTTTTTGTTACCAAAGTCTAATGCAATAGAGAGTTGGATGAAATTACCAAGAGGAAGAAAAGTGATCCCTTGTTTATTACTTACTGCACTTTTTTTGCAACCACCATGCTCCCTGTCTCTCCAACCTGCCCATCTACAGAGACAGTAGCTCACAAGGACTTCCTCAGCTTTGTCCAAAAGGGGAATTTGTCTGCCCAGCACTATCAGATCCACCTCAGCCAAGAAACAACCAAAAAACTGGGAAGAGAGAGTCCTATATTGATCCTCTGCTACAGCTGGGGATGGATGGCTAGAACATTCCAAGTGCTTGTTATGCCATATTTTCATCAGAGGAGAAAAAGACCCCATTTTTATCTCTTCAAAGACCCATGGCAGCCGTTTTTCTTCTGTTTCTAATCTCGCCCAAGTGAGCCCACTCCAGAGTCACTTTTTTGGCAATCAGATCAAGTGTCTTCTACTAGGTGAGGAAAGGCTTCTGCTTTGTATCCTTGAAAGGTAGAGGTACACTTGCCTTCAGCTTCTTTTCACACAGCATTCATTCAGGGGCTCTAAGAAGGCTGCCAGCACCTCTACTCCCACATAATAACTGCATGGGTAAGTATTCTGCTAATGGCCTTTGGAGCGAAACCCTGTAACTCCTGTAGTCATTGGCCATAAAAATTATTTGTCTGAGTCACTGTGAGGGAGGAGGAAATTTGGGGTTACAAGGTATTTGCTTTGAGAAGGCACCAGTGTGCTTTTCTGTCAGCTCTGCTGGCATTGATTTGCTGCAGGCAATTCTCAGTCAACATATGAAGAGCGCTGGCAGGAGCTACCTCCTAATTATAAATCATTTAGTCAATCAAAATATAGCTCCTAAGCTACGTAAAGATCTCACTACTTCTCAAGAGCCTTACATGGACAAAATACGGAAACGCTGTACCAGGAGGAGGGAAAAAGCTTTATTTAAAAGTGACAAAAAATGAAAGCTTCAGGACCCTGTTTGTGGTGTAACTTAAAGTAACTTAGGTACTTGTCAAAGCTAATTAAGACAGGCCATCTGCAAACGAGTGTGATTTGAAACATTCCCCCCTGTGCCAAAGGAACAGTGTGTTACAGCTTCCTCACATCCCACCCTGACAGGTGCTAAGCTGCTCTGCCTGATGCTACCAGTCCCGGGCTAGGGAGAACTTCCCTCCTCCTGCAGCATGAGAGCACTTACCTAAGCATCATGCTTTGGCTCTGCCATGAAGCAAAGGGCAGGGGAAATGTCCCTGCCTCCACACACTGTTAGGGACAAAAGCACCCCACAGGGAGCAGGTGCACAGCTGAGCTCACACCAGTGGGCTGCAGCACCCTGCTGGGTACCCTATGGCAGCAACTCCACCTTGGAAGCACCATGCCAGCTGTTCACTGCCTTTGGCAAGGAATTTGCAGGCAGAGCTGTAGGCAGTGATGGGTTAGCTCATGAGGAATGAGACCTGCTGGTCCACCCCAACACAGCACGGAGGTGGGTGCTGGCAGGGCTGGGAGGTGCTTGTGGAGGAGCAGGTCCAGCGGGACAGAACAGCTCACAGGACTGACACCCAGGCAAGGAGCAGTGTGGCCTCCCATGCAGTGTGCAGGGCCCTTGAGACACAAATGTTTAGTTTCTCCTTAGCAATGCTTTTCAGTGTTTTTGTCCATTAAGTATTCTTTGTACCTTGAGGAAGCCAGCAGTGCAGGAGGAGTGCCAGCCTCCCAGGGTAGCCAAAGGCACTGCCATCTGTGTGCAGCATAGACAGGACCATCAGTTGAGGACTGTCCTGGGCAAAGCACTCTCTGCATAGACCTTTGGAAAAGTCTTTCATATCTTAAAGGTCGTTTTGTAAGTGTCACAGTTGGATGAGACAAGTGCTAGGATGCTTAGAAACCCATTTTTAATTCCAGCTGTGGAGTTTACAAACTCTGCCTCAGGATTTCTCTTTCAGCTGAAGTTTACCAGCCCAGTCTAAGCACACAGACTCAGGCTTTAACCCCAAAGGAGTTATTTCAGTTGCCAAGCATGGTAAGCTACAAAACAGCTCTTTCATTGATGAAGGTCCACTTCAGAAAATGTGACAGGACTGCCTGTCATTGTGGTGACACCTGACTCCTGCTCACTGAGCAACCTCTGCCTCTAGCAGGAAAGCTGAGGTTCACTGTGTGCACCCCAACATTGAAAGTGGAGTATAGCAGTGAGAAATGGCTTTGATTTGTGTGTAACGCAAAATATTGGACTTATATTGAAACTTCAAATGGGCAAAGGGAAAACAAAGCTACATCTCTTTTTCTGGTAAAGCTCTACAAAGAATGCCTGCAGAATTTTGGTTTTATTTTTCAGAGTCATATATGTGTACACACATACATACCTATATGTATACATTGTATACACCCACACATTCCTTCATTTGTGGTCCTGCTTATCCATGAGGAGCTGATATTAGAGTAGAACTCTATACCTAGATGGTTTGAGGAAGGGATATTTGTAGTGTCTGCAAGAACCCACTCAGCTGGGGGAAAAGAATAATTAAATGTGGAATTTTTACTGCCACACCGAAGCTGAAATAAAAATGTTAGTGTTGTGTCTTTATTCAGACCATTTTTATAAAATTAAAGAGGTAGTCTTATATAAATCAGTACAGTACTAGAAACCTGCTCCAAAGTCTTTACAAAACAATTGTCAATTGCTTTTCTGCTTCATGGACATTTCTCTCCCTTACTATGTTTGATTAAGGTTTAACAGTTCACAGCAATGCCTTGCATTTAGACAGTGTTAAATGGAGCTCGTGGGTGCTACCATGTCAGGTCAGACAGTCTCTGAAGGAGAACCTTTGGATTTCTCATTGCCAGTGTTAGTTATAAAGCAATATTTTACCATTTGCAGCTACTCCAGGCAGTATCTTTAGGTACCTAAAGTATGCAAAGCCACGTGCAGCTTGCAGATAACCAAACCACAGCAAAGGAATTAAAACAGTCCGCAAAACAGGGGAAACAGTACCCACTCTGTTAGCAGGAACTGTATTTGCCACTTCCCAGGGTGTAATGCAGAGCTTCCAGTACAAGAATTTCTCAACAAAACCTTCACTAGCTCCATCTGTATGCCAAACTTTCTCAAAAAAGATGTCATGACCTTCCCCTTAGTCTCTTTTTCCCCCTCAAAGGGATGGACACAAGCCATTTCAATCTGCAGCACCTGGCATTTCCACTGAACTGCACACAGAAGTTAAACAACAAGGTTAACAGCTGGTGTGGACCCAGCAGCTGGAGGTGAATGTGGATCGCTGTCTTTGGAGTTTGGTACTGAGCTAGACTTTCTGTTTATTGTTGGGGAAAAGCTAAAGAAACATTGTTTTTGCAGTATTCCCTATCCCAAAGTGCTCAATAGTTGGCAGAGATCCAAGACTCAGCACAGCCAGAGGCTGGAAAGCACTTCTTAAAAACAAACAAATGAACAAGCAAGCAAACAGCAGACAAAATCAAAGAGGGAAAATGACACAGAGAAACCCCAGTTCCAAGAGCAGCAGAGGATTTCTGCAAAGGAACAGAAACCAGTTCTACCAATGCCACTTTCACTCTGATACAGCATATCTGATGGCTGGGAGATGTCTAGTACTACACACTGGAGAAAAAGACAAGGAATGTTCTCCCTCTGAGGAATAATAAAGCATAAGGCTATGCAAGCAGCATAACAGCACTACAAATCACATTTTAAAAATAAATGTATAATCATGTTTATAAAGTTCTAGCTACAGGAAAGATTCTTTAATGTTATCCTTGAATTATTAGCACAGAATTTAAAATGACAGACCCTCAAAAGAATTATGTTTTTCCACTGAAATAATAGTTTAACCAATTGTTTAAGATACTGAGAAGCATTTAAGATTTTCCCATTTTCAACCTGATACTGCTGAAATTCTTAAGCCTTCACTGAACCCCAGAAGGATCATGCTTACCTGAAACTTGGCCCTATTTGTCTTGCAGGTGCTTTTTTTCCCCTCTACATACCAACTCCGGACCATAGGCAGCCCTATACAGATACCTTCCATAGTACCCTTTTCATTTCTTAAGTTTTGAGTGAGAGTAAAGTTCCTGCTGGATCTTTCAATAAGCAGATGTTTAAAAAGTGGAACATGACAGCATTTTGAAGAAAAGCAGCAGCCTCTGTAAGTGAGTAACACAGTACCTGATCATCATTACACTTGAATTCTTTACTGGGCTTGCTGTAAAAAACAAGAGAGGCACAGCTGATATCCAACGGGAGACAGTTTTTTCAGAAAAGAAAGTACTGTGGAGATAACAGCAACCACAGACTGTCATTCAGGGTGCAATTCCAGGGGCCCCATTTTAGGAAGGGATCTGAGCTCTTAAAGGCTAGGAAGGGAGAGATGGCAGAAGGCAACACAAATTCCCCACCAGCTACTGGGAGTCCCAGCAAATGGCACAGGCCAATAGGCAACTTCCAGACAACTGAAATCAAGTGAGATGATTCTGACCCTTCTTCAAATGAAAAAACAGGATGTGACAAGAGTGCAAAATTTGGCAAGAGGATTAGATGGCTGGAGGAGATAGTGAGAGACAGATTAGAAGGAAAAGAAATCCATAAGAAAATTAAACTAATACCAAATAAAAGGCCTTTGTCCTCAGAAGAATACAACCATAAACAAATAGACCACAAAGACGTACTTTTTGGCTGACTGCTCACTGGGGCTGTAAACTGTATTTATCTACATTTAATATTGATTGGGTTTGTGCTCTAAAATCTCCCAACTATGTTGAATACGAGACACTAAAAAAGTGTAATTAAAATCCCTTTATTTCAGCCTGGGCTCACCTGAACCAGAAAGCTTTTCAGTGAAACTGCTCTGAGGGCACACATTCACCAAGCGGAGAATGTGGCCAGTCACTTACAAGACACTTCTGCACTAAATGGTGAAATTACTCTGGATGTATCTGTGAACAGAACGTAGCTCAGTCTAGCCTACCAGCTTTGTTTAGTATGTTCTCATGATCCTGGGACTTTACAAAGTCTGACCAGCTCTGAAAACTGTCTGACACAAATATCGGTAAAGAAATCTGGGTCTTTCTAAAGCTGTTTTAAGAAAAAGAACACACACCGTACCTGTCTCAATCAAGTATTTCTTATAAACTCAGATCTATTGTTATTTTAAAAGATCTTTCAAAAGCAGCTAAAAAAAATTAGAACAGCCATGCCCACAAAATTTCTGCCAAAGAAATTTTCTCTTGAATATAGGGCAAATAAAAATATAACACATACTACGTTCTAAGTCCTGACAAGAACTTTAGAAACCTCAGGGCAAAAGCAGCCATTGGGCAATATTCAAGGCTGTCAAGACAGATAAAGCAGAAGAGTCATCCTCCAGAAATGGGTGATTACTACATACAGATACCAGCAAGCAAGCTGGGGGACAAAGACACTGCTGCCACTAACTGCAGCAGGCTAGGAGAAGGCCTTTCTGCACTTAACAAATGTCAGAATTCCAAGGGCTCTCTTTATGACTACAAAAAAACCCAAAGTACAGTGGAGAGAATAAAGTAGGACATAAAATTTTATTCTGAAATGATCTCTGGCCACAACAATAAAATGTAACAAATATTCACTAGAACAGTCTTAACTCCTGTCATCAGCTGTACAATACATACAGTATCATAGAACTGGCCACTAGGATTAAAACCCACTACAACATCTTTAATGTTAAGTGGCAACAGCAGCATCTCACAGAAAATTATACATAAATATATACACAGTCCACATTCAATCATTTTTCACATGTTTTCAGTACACACAGTTGCAGCATATTACAGTCACGTGTCTAAGTCATTGCCCAATAAAAACCCAAGCTACTGCTTAGACGCAATTGTAGCAGTTGAGCTGAGTAATTACAATTTGTAGCGGAGATGTACAAGCCCCTAGAAACAATAATTCACAAATGTTATTTTTAAATGCTACCATAGTATTACACTGGGCAATATTCTAATCTTTGTTGACTGTAAAAAGAGTTTGTATTTATCGCAAATATTACTGATGGAAAAAAAAATTAACTAATGGAGAGCATTAAATAATGCACACCCTTTCCTAAAGATTCTAATATTGCCCGATGCTACTTATGTCTTTTAAGTGTTTTCAACATTCCCATGAAGTCATTTATAACTCCAAACCACCCACCAAGTTAAAAGTGGCTTAAGTGCCTTGCACCCAAATTGTAAAAATCCCTGGCCACCTTTATAAGAGCCAGGCACATATAAAAGGAATGCACTTTGGTTCATACCAAATGCCCTGGGATTAAATCACACTATAAAACTAAAGAGTTTGAGGTAAATTTTTACAAATACAGTTGATTTCTGGCTAGTGTCACTATAACAAAAATTATTTTAAAAAATCAATTTGATGTTAAAGTACAACCAATGAGGAAGGGCCATCTTTAACCCCTTAATGAGACTGTACTACGAGAACAGTGTCCTCTCCACCCCAGCAGTGTGATTGCCTTATTGTTTCTATTAAGGCCTCGATCATCTACAGGATGTTTTAAGACAGGTATAGCACTTAAAAATAATTTCATCCCTACTAAGCAGTATTCCAAGGGTTAAAGAGGCCGAGATGCATTTGTAACAAAAGGCACATTGTTAACACCAAGGGCACAATCCATCCTCTATCCTTAATCTACACATCTTGCATCACTCTCTTGTTCCAACACTTAAGTGGTAATGAACACACCAGTGGTGCAAGAAACTGAGCCAAGTGAGACTGCAACCAAAGACAACACTGTGCTGTTACTAAATCTGAAAATAGCTCAGACATCCTCAGACAATGGTAACATGTGAGACTAAGCACTGTTTCCAAGCCAACTTCTATAAGCCTAATAATCAGAGCCCTTAGATTAAAATCACATCAAAGCAAGAGGCAACATCCTTTCTCCCCACCCTCCCTCCTTTTTTACAGGTATAAATAAGCTACAATAAAATGCAGCTACATCACCTAAAAACCTTGATGCAGCTGTTGCTTTAGCATAGAGGAAGTTCCACTGTATCTGGGTTAAAAAAATAGCTCTTCACACTATATTTTGGCCTTTAAGTTTCCGGTAGCATTTATGAAGAAGGTGGATCATAAATGCATTATTGGCATTAAGAACTGGTTACATGAAAAAGAAAATTTAGTGGTTGTAGCCCATTAATGACCCATGAACATCATGAATGTTTTCATCTTAAGTTGCCAGGAAAGGCAGGAACATATATCAATGTCTGCTTAAAAAAATATCAAGGGAGATGATTCTGCTTTCGCCCTTAACATCAGCATCCCTATTTCCTGACTTTTGCAGGAAACGTTAAGGTAGAAAGGAGTGGTAAAGCCAAGTAGGTGGTGGAGGAAGCAAAGATTCCCTGTTACTGTAGAAAAACACATAGTATTGTATTCCCATAGTCATGAGAGTCAGTTAATTTTACATTAAAATTAATATAGCTCTTTTCCAGACTTAGAATTTACTGACCATAATTTACTGGATATTCATATTCTAAACTCCACTTTTCTTAGAAGTATTATTACATTTCATTTTAACATGATTTCATACATGTTTACATATTGCACTTACACATATTGTATACAGTTGTGAACATTTAACACTAAATAATTTAATTTGACTAGAGGCAGGAAATAATGTTTTTATTTTAAAAAGTAAGAAAAATGGTTGATTGACAGTCTAATTCTTACATTTATCAATCAACAAGTATCATCCTCTACTCAGAAATTATTTTGGAGCTTCTTTAGGTCTTTACTTTTTGGCAAGAAGTTCAGTGATATGTTTCCTGAGAATTCAGTCCTTTTTTTTTTCTTTAGATCCCTCCCCCAGTCTTAGATTAAATTAAAAATAAAA
Source organism: Lichenostomus cassidix (assembly GCF_008360975.1). Classification (NCBI taxonomy): domain Eukaryota; kingdom Metazoa; phylum Chordata; class Aves; order Passeriformes; family Meliphagidae; genus Lichenostomus; species Lichenostomus cassidix. The sequence continues at coordinate 33,408,778 of NC_139480.1, read as the reverse complement.
CACACCAACAGACAAAAATTAAGCTGTACGTGTTAAATTAATGAATATGAAGGAGAACTTAACCGGAAACTTTCTTGGCCTCTCAGGGGACCATGCTTTAAGTAATTTTCATAATTTGTACAAGTAACTCAGTAAAATCTGTGCATATAAATGTTGTTTATAAGTAAAGTTACTGAGGTTTAATGTAACCCATTCTAGTATGTCTTGTTCTAACATCCATAAACCCTTCTAGATTATGCTCTACTTTGTTTAAAATTCCCTTTTTGTATGTTTTATACATCCAATGTAGACCACAGCCACTGTACTTATTAAAATACTGATCTCAGATTTCAAACTGTTCCTGTTGAAAACATGCTACAACATGTGAATACCTCTCTCATAGGTCTAGATACTATTCTTCAGTAAAGACCATCTTTTTTCCATGAATGCAGTTAAAAGAAAAAAAAAGTAAAACCAAGCATTAGCACACACGTGAACAAATCTACACATATCTCTAACTGTTATTTCAAAGTTAATTTTCACCTACAAATGCCAAAGATTAAATCAAATTCCACGCATTTAGCTCTTCTTTGATAATTCTCCCTTATTAGAAAGTATCTAGGATGGTGTCTTCCAACTGAAAAGCTTTTCACTGAGGATCTTTCCTTCTACAGTTAAGCTGTCTAAGGTGAAGTACTCCTCTACAGGAAGCAATGTAGTAACAAAGTGTTTGCCCCTACATGCAGATTTGATCTGAAGTGTAAATGTACCACAGAAGTCACAGTCGCTCAAACATTGTCAGAAGAAATAAAAGCAACCTTAAAAATCCGTGTAGTTTAACAGTCTGGAAGTTACAGTATAAAACTGACAGAATGAGCACTTCTGCCTATGTGACTTTGGGAGACCAAGCTGCACATTAGAAAAAACAGAAGAGGAGAGAAAAGAAGGGGAAAAAAAGGAAAACCTGTGTGAATGCTCAATGTTACAGACCTGAAACAAAGTTCAGAACATTTTGCTTTACCAACTAATCAGCCACTTTCAAATTTAGAGGAACAGACATACTGCCATTTTCATGTTTTCCAAGACTATCTGTTCCTCTCACTCTACCACATGGCATGCAAGGTAAGAGAGTCATTTTAGCCCCGGTGTTCTTATTTTTTGCATTATATTTAAATGACCATTTTAATCCAAGCCCATTACTTTTAAACAGAGAAAGCATTCCATAGGAGGTGACACTATCACTAGCGATACCACGACTTTCTCTGGGCTGCCACAGAAAAAATGACAATAGAACATGCTATGGCTCCACTTCAAACTACAAGTTTACAAGTGCTTAACTGTATTCTTTAAGTATTCCCCCTGGAGTCCAGTCAGTCACAGATGTGAGTGTTCACAGAATCAAGACCAAACCCATAAAATCCAAAAGGTAGTCTTCCAAATTTACCCCAGGTTAAAACTAATATGAACCATGGAAGAGAAAGGTTAATACCTTTGATACCACGCTGCAATGCATGACAGTCATGTTGTAACCAGTGGCCTGCCACTGATGTTTATTACTGTGTCACACTAGTTACAGTAAGGCTAATTGTACTGTAGAAGACAAACATTTTAAAAAATGAGTATAAAAACTTAAAGCATTGTCCCCGTGTTTTTATAAAAACAAAATCAACATTTCTTACATTTAAAATGAGTGCTGAAAGATACAAATGAATAGATTTATTGAGCAAAAAAAAATGCATATCTGAGCTAATTTTTCATACAAATAAGGCTCAGCCACATTGTATCTCTCATATTAACAGCATTGGGTTTTTCAAACTCAGCTAACGAGTTTTGGCAACACTGTTCTTTGCTGAATATTCCCATTGGCATCCGTCATCTGTGCCAAATTAGTCCTCAGTTTTGAAGCTGAGCTTGAAGTCGGAGGTAACTTGGAAATCGAAGTTATAGCACCAGTACTCTCTGTAATTCTCTTTGCCGAGGCCTTTTCCCCAGTTGGAGGTTTTGGCAAGCGTCTCCTTAGCCAGGGATGCCGCAAAGCCTGGCTGGGTGTCATACGGACAGCAGGATCCCATTCTAAGCACTGTTTTAAGAAGTCAAGGAAGAGGGGATCATCACATCCCTTTAATGCGTTACCCCATTCTCTGCTCTCCGGTGGGCCACGCAGTTTTCCCCTCCGAGAGCGTCCACCATTAAGTATTACAGAGCCATCAGGCAAGGTTGTGATGTTGCAATAGCGGGGATAACCCTTAGAGCTCACAAAGTTTTTTGCTCGCTTGGATGCATCTAAGAGTTTTGGAGAAGGCATGCCCAATAGTTCGATCATACAAGCCAGCTGGTCTCCTTCATCTTCTCCAGGTAAAAGTGGATAACCGGTCAAAAGCTCTGCTAGGATACAGCCCAAGCTCCACATATCTATGGGCATCCCATAGCGAGCACCAAGAATGACTTCAGGTGCACGATAAAACCGTGACTGAATGTAAGTGTAGACACGCTGATGCTCGTAACAACTTGAACCAAAATCAATCACTTTAATGCCACTTCTACCCTGTTGCTTCAACAGAATGTTTTCAGGTTTAAGGTCACAGTGAATGATTCTGTTTTTGTGCAAAGCATCCAAGCACTGTAAAATTGAGTGGGCAAACTTCCGAACCAAAGGTAGGCTAAAGCCCTGAAACTTGTTTTTCTTTATTAATTCATAAAGGTTCATGCTCAGCAACTCAAATGTCATGCAGATATGACTGCGGAATGTGAAGTTTTCCAACATGTGAATAACATTCATGTTGTTATCCTTATCTTGTTTCCGGAGATGTTCCAGGATCTTAATTTCTTCTGCAGCTTGGCGGTGGAAACGTTTTTCATTTCTCACCATTTTTAGTGCCACATGCTGATGCATCTTGTGATCGTAGGCCTTCACCACCTGCCCAAAGCTTCCTTTGCCTATAACTTTCAGGACTTCATACCTGTATGCAATATGATCATGGGGTACTTGTATGTAAGACCCTTGGTCATCATCATACCCGCAGTTGTTTGAACCACCGATCACACCTTGCCGCTTCTTCGCATTTGGACCCAAGAAATATATTTCAGGGTAGCTAAAAATCTCATGATGCTCAAAAGCTGTTAATTTTTGCATGTATTGCTTCATTGCCTGCTCTGGTGTGATAACAGAGGCTTTCACCTTCCCTGTTCCATCTGTAGATTTTAAAGAGCTGGAGCTCCCTTGTCGCCTGTGGGCACTCTCTGACTGTCTGTCCTGAACCACTGGCAATCCAGACTTGCCTAGCGTTGTAAGTCCATTTGGCTGCGTTGTCAGAACCGTTCTCTTGTTACTATTATCTTCAAAGAGCTGCTGAACCTGGATTTGTCCATGGCTACCAACATGTAGGTGCTCATTCATAGTGTGCTTACCGCCTCCAACCTAAAATTGAAAATAAATACATACCCAGTTAACAAGAAAGACATGAACTCCATGCTTCAACATTCACTTTGCAACCCTACATTTCTGCCTAAATCACCTCAAAACAAAGTGTCTTCTTAGAAGTCAATTGTTTACAGATAATCTAAAAAATATAGCACACATACTGCGATACTGCTGGATGCTATTAAATTTCCTGATTCTTGTTTCTCAAATGCTATTTTCATGACCAAAATGTCTGCAAAAAGGCAATCTCAAATGTGCTGCCATGAAAAGCTAACAATTGCTCCAAGGAATCTTCAAGGCAGCAGTCCTGTAACATCAAGATGCACGCTTTGAGGGACATCAGACTTTATAGAAAATAGTGGCAGTTTTACAGATGCTGGAGATGAATATATAAGGCCTGCTAGATCTTAGCCTCTAAGCCTCTCCTTGTCACCTGTTCTCAGAAATCAAGATTTTAACTTGTTTCTAAACTTGCTGTATATCAAAAGTTCCAGATATATTTTTAAGCAATAAGGAAAGTGCTGTGACATGCACAAGAAGGAAAAGAACCCACGTTTCTGAAGTTCAAGAACGTAACTTACTGCTTGCAACTGAGACAGTCATGATTCAGCAAAACATTCCAATCAATGAAGAGTAAGTATCTCCTTTAGCACTTTCCCAAACCAGTCTAACTTTTAACTAAAATGAGATTTGAGGCCTCATGCAGACTTGAGTAGGAAGAAAATATCTGCCTTGAGGAACATAGAAGTACTTTATTTTAAAGGAATGGGGAAAAAAGCATTAATTGATTTTAGAAATTACATTTGTTCTTGACAGTGCTTGGAATGGGAATAAGCAGCAGCATTCAGCTTTTTCAAGCAAACAAAAAGCAAAATACTAGGGTGTGAAAACAACTATTGCTCCAAACCTGATATTTTTAAAAATAAACAAGAAATTTATAAGCATACCTGCCACTAAAAGAGCTGTCCTTAAAATTCCTCATTTGCTCTAAAGTAGAGGGTAATTAGTTTGTCTTCTGCCTGGTCTTACACAAATGTGGGAAGAATTCCCCTGCTGTCTCTCCAGCTGATTCACCAGTCTTAATATTTATGTCAAATTACTAATGAAAAGTTCACTGATACTGTCAGACAGATGATCAAGCCAGGGTTGAGAGCACTTTTCATCTGAACTGTATTTTTTCTAGGCAGCTAAGGATAACACATTCCCTGTTCACGTAAGGTTGCTGAAATGAAATCAGAAAATGACAGTTGTGTGCTGTGATATGAGGCAATGAAATCTGTGCTGCAACAGCAGAAGTGCGTCCTAATGAGAAAACCCAGACATGCCAGGCAGACTCAAGCATACTTTGTGCTTCTGTCAAGGCATCAGTCTGATACAGCAGAAGCATGTTTTTGTAAATTCAGTAACTTGTTCCCAAAGACTTGCCAGCTGGACACCAGCTTCACCTTTGGACAGTATTTTGAAATTTGCAGCTCTGAAACTCTCATAATGTAAGAACAAGGGCTCTTGGGGACTGCTTCTGCCAAGTTCAGTGCTCTTCTGATTCCATTTTGACTCATGTTGAATAACTGGTTCATTTTTTGACTCATGCTGAATAACTGGTTCATTCATCATTGCAGTTTGACTGTGCATGTTTGCAGACAAATTTAGGCTCACACTATCCAATTTGATCAATCTCATAGAAAGCATTACCACACAATCACAATTCAGAGCAAAGATGTTTGTAATATTTTAGCACAGTGAAGATATATGGGAAATTAACAAAAACTCCCTTCCTAGTCTTATGTCTCAAAAGCACCAGAAATTAAACCATTAAGAGGACTTAAAGAGTTTATCATGCCTACAGGCAACTCCTTCAGGTCAAGTCTGAGGCATGCTGCAGTAGCAGTTTCCTGAAGGTTGCCCTGATCCTCTATATAAACAGCAGTTACTGCAAAGAAAAAAAAATTGGCCCCGAGAGCTGCTAAATTACCCATTTCAGAAGAACCAGATCTAGTTAAGTAAGATGTGTCACACACCCAGCACTGCAGAACTGTTCAAGAAAGGCATAATGAAGCAGCAGAGTAAACATACAATTCCAAAGACTCATGCTAGGAAATTCCAGGTACAAAAATTTCTTCTCCAACACTAGTTCAACAACAAAGCAGAACATATCTAGACAAACTGGGAGTAGACAATACCAATGTAGACAATGAGGAAGAAAGAGTATCTCTGAGAAAACCGTCTTTAAGATTTTTTTTAACCCAAGTACTCATTGCCACAGCTCACATCATGAATTTTTTCCCTGAGTCACCTGTGTTCACACTCCCTAAGCACTGCTTGCTTCAATAGAAGTAGTGAGAAGTTCTTCAGGGCTTGGAAAAAACCCCATGTATTTATTCCCTCTCAGCAGGGACTAAAAAGTTCTTTTTTCTGAAAGTGTGTTTGTGAACACATTCTAAAGTGTAAACCATGTAGGTCTGCTTCCTGCATCTTCAGGCATATTTATGGTTTCTCTTGCTGCTGATAGGTTGGAGCTTTTTTTTCCAAGCACCAGAATGAAATCAGCAGCATTATTCCAACTTCAACCCAAAGTGACTGGTTTTGCCAGTTTCAGTCAGCTGCTGCTTGGGAATGCAAATGCAGGTGCAGACAGCAGCACAGGTTTTCTTTGTGGAACAAAAACCACCACATTATCACAGGCTCTATTCCAAAAGCTGTGCAGGAGAAGAGAGCCCACTCTTCTTTCAAAAAAGCGTGACAGGAGTTTTAGAGCTATCAGTCACAACACAACCACAAAGTCAGTATGAAAAGTGGACCTTCCTCATCTCAGAGTACTGCCTGCACAAGTATCACCACGTCATCCTCTAATTCCAGCCTGGATGAGGGCTGGATTCACATCAGTCCTTTGCTCTGCCTATCTACTTCTGGCAACTGGGTGTCTGAGATTGCTGTCAAGTTCAGGCTTGCACTGCTCACGAGCTCCACAGGCTTCACTAGCAACACCATAAGTTCCTGAACCAAAACTTATGAGCTTGGGAAGCTACAGAAGACTACAACCCTCTTAGTCCAGTACCAAACTGTTCTACACGGAAGATCTATCAGCTTATCAAGTGAAATCGCGAGCCTGAGAGGTCTATAACACATCTGCATTTTGCTTCTGCAGACGGACCTGTAAATTCCAGAACCAACAACCTACGCAACCAATCACCTGCATGCACTTATGAAGCTCACTTATTATATATTGTATTATCTGCGCTCAAACCCACCCACACCTTCTTAAGATTTACATATTTTTGTAGCACACATAATAAAAAACTTATTGTTGTAAGTCTGTGAAATATATTGAAATAACAGGTGACTTTGAACCCATCTTCCTGAATCTTCTGGCATCATCAATTACGTAAAAGTGAATGTTAAAATGCGTCATTTCTTTCCTCTCTCAGTAGCTTCTCTTAACTTCAAAATCCTCATTAAGATTTTACTTTTACTTTGGTATGTTTACTTTATGGAAGTTGATGACTGTGCCAAAAACGTTCACCTAATCTTTGAAGTAGATACGCCAAGCAAAACAAAACAAAACGACACCCTAAACTACAATAAATAAATAAATAAAAAAGCAACAAAACTTTAATTTGGGGGTGGTATTATTTGGGTTTCTTTTATTTTGCCTTCACAAATGGATTTAGGAACAATAACTTACTATACTTAGGCTACAGACCTGTAACAACACAGAAGTAGCATAAACATGAGTCCATCCAGCTAACAAGGAGGCAAACCTACTCACAGTTCCTTTGCAGTAACACTAACCCAACGCATTGGTCTGTTTCAAGACCTTTCTACAAGACTACGATTATAGGATTGACCCCCACAGGCGCATACACCTCTTCTCAACTTAATCTTCCAAAAGCATCAAGATATTATGTAATCGTATCATATTTTATCTTTGTAACAGTCACTTCATGTGATTATTAGCACCCCATAAAACTATCCAAGACAGACACATGATTCAGCTATATATGATCATTTTATTTTGAGCGAAACCACGGAAAAAAGATTGTGCTGTCAATCAGAATCTAAAAAGGTTTATAAAATGAATCTTAATAATAAAGCAATCATGATGGCCTGATGAAATACTGCCCAGGAATAAGATGTCATTATCTGCTATTACTTTGCATAGATGAGGACAAAGGGAGAAACAGTGCTCTAAAGTAGTAGCTTAATAAAGAAGAATTGTTACACTATATATCACTTTCTTTACAGCATTTTTGGGCGTGCCAGTTTCAGCCCTACTGAGTCTAACACACTAGAGGTGTATGGTATCAGGTGTAGCATGCTTCACTGCCTATTTTGTTGACTACAAAACAAAAGCCTGAGCAAATGCACAAATGGCCTTCTTTTCCCTTGATTAACTAATTCTGCAGCATTCCCCTGTTCAGAACTAAAAATACTTGCTAATTAGTACAATGATAATAATGCTGGATTATCCCTAATGGTTTTATTGTGAGTATGGGTTTTATACACCAAAAAAGACTAAGTCCTTGTTGAGCCTGTGGCCCAACAAGAGCGGCAGAAAGAACACGCCATTTGGATTTTTGCTGTTGCTGTATCTGGTCCATACAAGCTTATTTTTTGAAAAGTTAACTTTAACATTTTATAGCAAATATTTTCACAGACTGAACTATGCTTCAAGAGTGATACTGACTCTTAAATTTTTTCATCCTGTTAGGGGTGAAGTGAGTTTGAATACTTCTGGGACACCCTGCATTTATTACACATGATGAAACCCAAAAGGACTGTCAATGCACACTAAATTTGGATAAGCTGAACTATACACACATGAGCAATGTGCCCAAAAGTACTGCAGTCCCCACAGCACCACAGTCACCATCTGCTGGAACCCAAATTTCACAGCCCACCCCCATGGCCCTTGAAAGTTAAGATAGCTTCATATTCCCCCTAGATACAAATTTTATCTAGAGAAAGACACGTCCAAAGAAAACTAGATATAGTGAAATCGAGGTCATGACTGCATAGTTATTTCCACTCAAATGTAACAGCATTTCTGTGGCAATTTAGTATGTGACAACACCACAATAGGAAGGTATTTGCTCTGGTTTCACCTGCTTTAAAGCAGATGATCACAGTAAAAACTGTCAACATGTGACTAACCAGATCTTCATATTAACAGAGTCCAGGAATCTCTGTTCCATTGTAACTTAAGTCAATTAAAAAACTAAATTTTAAAAAATCAGGATTAAGACTGAATGACTGAAGCAAAAGTATATGAAAAAGCATTCAACCCTGGTGGCAACAAAAATAGGCTTGCTGAACTGAAATCTTAGAAAGGGCTTGAAGGAGGGAGGACACTGAATCATACATTGTAAATGGGTTGTTTTTACAGTAGTAGACAGGAGGATAAAAACATTAATACTGCTATACTGCAGAAGAAACAGGAACAGTGCAGAATGCAGGGATAGATGCCAAGTAAGAAACAACAGAGATGGCAGTAGACAGAGATGAGTCTAGGAGAGGGACTCACAGACAGGTTGGGATTTACACAAGCAGAGCAGCAGGCAAGCAAGATAATCTCTACTGCAGCATGTCAAGTGCATGTAAGAACGTCATAATGAAACAGGAGAGAGTGAATGGAAGAAAGGTTCCAATCATCACAGGAAGAACCTAAGGCTTCAAAAGAGAAAGCAATGACTTTGGAGAGGAAAATGAATAGGACAAGGGGCTGCAAATAGGTTCATGTGTTCCACCACAAGGCAAAAAGGAAAGCCAGGGATGGAAGCAGACACAAATAGGCCTAGGATGAAGCCACATTAAAACAAAAAAAATAAACAAAACCTTTCCCTGGTACAACACACAACCCTGCCTGCTTAGCAACAAAGACTGCTGTGCTTGCTAAGACTGTCAGCAAAACCTCTGTCCTGTTTTATGAAGCTTGTGTAAAACATCTTCCTCCATTCCACCCCTGCTATTTATAATCTACCAAAGAGTGAAATTTCACTTCAAAGTAGGAGACCACAGTTTCACCAGAGGCTGGATCACACAAGCAAGGAATATGACAGGTACTGGATTACCTCTGTGAATTAAAAGAAAAACCCTTTAGCTTAAACAAAATGTAACTTCAATCTCAGTTTCTCTCACAACTAGTATACGTACCATGCACGCTTCTATCCAAGCACCAGCAGTTCACCCACTTAAGCACACTCCACCGTCTCAAAGTTTGAAACACAGACAGAAATACTCTATTTTCAACTATTACAGAAGTCACATAGATACAACAGAGATGAAAACAGGATAAGTGAATGAACACAAAGAAGGAAAATAATTTAAGAAAACTGAAAGGATCCATTTCAAATAGGTCTGATTGGAGGAAGTGGCGGAACGCAAAACCAATGGTTTTAATCTGTCAGTGTCAGCTGAGGTCAGTAGACCTAAGTCTACAGTAAGATCACAGAACAGATACTGCCTTTTTTTTTTTTCAGGTCAAAATCCAGCATTCTGATGTCATATCTGATCCTTACCACAAAAAGTTATGCTAGCAAACCACTAAACAACCACCTACAAAATCCAGCAAGGCAGTCTGAGGTATATCTGTAACAGCACCCAAGGCTAAAAAAAACTGTAGAGTAGGCTCTTTATCACAAAGGAAAGGCAGAGTTTGGAACAGTCAGAATCTAGAGGGACATGATCTATAGCCATATAATGATTGATCATCCCTGCATGCTTCTATAAGTACACATCCATATATGCTACATATAAACATGTGCCTACATGCACAATCATACAAAAACACTTGAGACACAGAAACGTAACACTTGAACACCCCTTGAATGCTTTTATACAGACTTTATCTTTACATATATATCTATATATGCACAGACACTACATATAATGCACATAAACAAAAATCTTGGTATAAAAATACCAAAATTCTGTATTTCTGAAATTCGTAAGTCACAGAAAAATAGCCGGACCACCATGTTTTCACAAATCCTAAATTAAGTCTGGGCTCTGTTACATGTGAGTCCCTGATACTTGTGGGTCCTACTGCAAATGCACTTGCATAACTGCTGCCCAGGCTGTTTGTACTATGTTCCTTCTTTTATGATTCAATTAAAAAACCTCTAAGCTATTGCCTCAACTCTAAAATCAAGCAACATTTAACTGGTGTACAAATATGAAAAAACTGGCCTTTTATACTAACAAACAATTCAGACATACACCCTAGCTCGATAAATTTACAATGAAGTTGATCTCAAGTATGCAGCTCCACCTTGGATTTGCAGACTAGTCTTCATTCTTTTTGCAAATATCCTACATACACTGATTTTTTTTTAATTTAAGCCAATTCTTTCTATAAATGGATTTGAATAAGATGTTTTACCCCTGAAGCTACATGGAAAGTCACTGAAACATTAATATATAAATGCACAGTTTCACCTTCCACTAGCCCATAATCACATTACTATTTAAAGCTCTGCCATATGTTTATAAAGATAGTATGTGAGCATCCATGAACTCATTAATTCTATGAAAAGTATGCCATCAATGCCTTTCAGGGTCAGCATGAAATCTTTTAGAATTTAAAAGGAAATGTATGCAATAAAAATTTCAGATATTTAGTGTTAACATGACAGCGTAGAGACCCCTCTCTCTACTCTGTCATGCCTTCAGGACAGCGATACCTTCTCTTATCCATATATAGTGGCATACTTGGGAAGTTTCATTCCTAGTAGATTAACTAGGACTGGGAGATAACGTGAGATATCACAGAACCGGAAAATAACATCCTTTTCATGCCATCAGTGGTTATTTCTTTATAGGTAAACTACTGCAGCAATAAAGGCATATTCATCCAATCATTGTTCCTGAGCAGAGCAATAGCTATTTCTAGGGAAGACTGCAATCGGCCTGAGCTAATCAGATATGTAAATGGAAGAGCAGCCTTCATTTTTCACTACAGTTCATACGACACTTTAATCACAGTGACTAACCTCATCTCAAAAAATGCATTTACCAGAACATCTCCTCTATGCGTGTGTGAAAGATCGAATTTGTCACTTAGAATGAGACACAAAACCAGACTGAAGGGGAGTGCTGGGGAGGGAGAAGGCAGTGTGTGCAGTTCCAGGGTCCCAGCCTCACAACAAGCATGCACATTTCATCGGTGCCCGCAGAAATCCACCGCACCTCTGTTCCAGCACCGTGAGCCTCGGGAGCCCACGCGCGCTCTGTCCCGCCGCTGGGGACACCCCGGGGCCCGACGCCCCTTCCCCGCATCCCGTCCACCCTCCCCGTACCCGGGCTCACCGTGTGGGAAGCGTTGCTGGCCCTGAGCGGCGGCAGTGCGAGGGGCGACGGTGGGCCGGTCCCAGCTCCTGCCCGGGAGACCCCGGCTCCGGTGCCCGGGGAAGACGGCAGCGGGCGGCCGCTGTCCCCTGCCCTGCCTGCGGAGAGCAGAGGGATGAGCGCGGCGGGCAGCGGCGGCCCCTCGGGCAGCGAGGCCGTCGGGGCGGCGGCGGCCCCAGCGCTCGGCCGGCACCGCCGCCCGTCTCGCTTCGGGCAGAAGCCATTAAAAGCTAATCACCGCCGCGGCGCGCACACGCACCGATCCGGCTAATAGCGCGGGCGGGCCGCGCTCGCCCGGCTAAACCCTTCATCCGAGATTAACCCGCCACCGGCAGGCGCCTAACCGGGAGAACGAGCCGGCTCTGCTCCGCGCACGCCTCGGGGCTGGACGGCTGCCCGCGCCCCCCGCCTCCCCCCGAGCCGTCTGGCCCGGCGAAATCCCGGCGCCGCCGAGGACCCGCCAGGAGTTCACAAGTCTGCCGCGGGAAGCGGCGGTGAGCACCGCTGCCCCTTGTCAAACGCGGCCGCTCCGGCACTCGCGGCGATCCCCGGTTCTCCTCGGGTCGTTTCCCCACGCGATTTCTCTCGGCCCCCCTCACCCCGCCCCGCTCCCCCGAGGCGAACTCGCCGCCCCGCACAACAGCGGCTCGCCGGAACCCGGCGCGCGGGCCCCGACGGCCCCCCGGGCTCGGCCGCCGCGGGGGGAGGGCGGATCATTGTTCCACACGCACGGCACCTCTGCGGCTGCAGCCGCGGGGCGCCCGAGCCCCCCCCGCCTCCGTGCCCCTCCGCCGGGCCTCCGCAGCCCGGCCCAGCGGTGGCGATCGCGGCGGCCCTCGCTCGCTCTCCTTACCGGCTGGGTAGGCAGCACCAGCGGCGGCGCTAGCTGAGGGTTTTCTGGTTAACATGGCCGCTGGAGAGGAGGGAGAGGAAAAGGCATGTCAGGGTGGCTCTCCTCCGCTGCTCCTCGGCCTCTCCGGGCGGCGTCTGCCTCTCTTCTCCGATCAGCTACACCCAGACCCAGACACGTCCTGCGCTGCATCCCCCTGGCCCCGGGCCGGCCGGACAGAGCCTCCAACGGCCCGCCGTCGCCTCCCGCCGCAGCCGCAGCAGCAGCAGCAGCCGCCGCGCCGCCGCCGCAGCCCCCGGCCCAAGCTCATCACCTCCCCCGCCCCCGCCCCGGTCGCCCCGGTCCCCTCGCACGGAGGAGGGGGCAGCAGCAGGCGGCCGGACAGGACCCTCCTCCTCGCGCGGCGGAGCGGGGACAAACAGCGCACAGGCTCGGCAGTCCCCGCCCCGTCGGCCGCGTGCCCTCCTTCCGTCCCTCCCCGCCGCTCCCTCCTGTTCCCTACCGCTCCGCTGCCGCGGAGGCGGCGCGGCCTGCGATTCCCTCCGGGCTCCGCACGTCCATCCACCCACCCGCCCGCCCGCCCGCACAACGGCCGCTCCGCGCGGGGCCAGGGCGCGCCCGGCCGTTGGGCAGCGCGGCGGCACAGCCATGTTGGCCCTGGGCAGGGCAGGGCAGGCGCGGGGACGGGGACGGGGACGGGGACGGGGACGGGGACGGGGACAGGCTCCGGCCGGCCCCCGGCCTGGCAGCGCTCTGGGGAGGGGGCGATGCCCGCGGGGAAATCGGCGTCTGTGGGAATCGTGTGTGGGACACAGGAGCCGTGGGATCGCCGGCTCGGTAGGCGGCGGGGACCACTCTGTCAGGCCGGAAAGACAAAGGTGGCCCCGTGGGACGAAGGATAAATAACTTGAAACGCGTAGTGTAATGAAAACTTTTTTTTTTTTTTTTTTTTTTTTTTTAAAGGCGGTTAGGGAAAAGAAGCTTTTGGGATTGCCCTGGAGGCGTAAGTGCTTCAGCCTAGAATGAGAGTGCCAGGGACGTTATTGGCCTTGTTTTCCAAACTGCACGGCTTGCTTTGTGGAGTACAATGCTTTGAATTCCTGGTTTGTCAGCTCGAACGTCATTGCAGCCAAAAATAGAAGACTAAACACTTGCCCCGCTTGGAACAGCGTTGAAATGAACTGTCCTACCTATGCTCAACCCTTTTTGAAGTCCATACAGACCCTGCAGGTTTTTCCTTTTGAAACAGCTGGCAGATGTGTAGACAGACCTCCCTTCATCCTCTTCCACAGAAAAGACAGAAATATTAATCTCCCCTTTTCCTATGTCTAAGAAAAAAAAATCCCATTCCTTTACCTCCTCCAGTGCCACAAATAGATGCATAAGCAAAGACATTTCCTGTACTGGTACAAAGAAATAAACAATTTCCCTAACCCCTCCTGTCACACAGAGAAAACAATCATACCTTCTCCTGTCCACACCCACCTAATCTTTTCCCTTCACTGTGGCTAAAAGAAAGCTTTGTCTTCCTCAATATCCCTCCAGATGTCCACAGGCACTCCCAATGTCCCTTCCCATTGGCTGCCAGGTGTATAAATGGTGTTTTCTGATTCCTTTCTGTATTTTCTCATCATTTTCACAGGCAGTGCATGCACATCAAAGGTATCTGCATATCAAACACTGTGATAACATTAGTCTTCTGAGATACCTTAAATGTTTCAGGAATGGCAGAAAAGAAAGAAAGAAAAGATATTTTCTAGTTAGTCTAGGGGGGAAGGGGAGGAGGGGAAGCTTGTTCATGCTCAGGCTGGGTAAGAAAAACTGGAATTGATACCAATTATCTTTTCATAGGGCTGGCAGGAGTTCTTCATCCTGAATGATGTGTCTTTTCTGACTGTCAGTGTTACAAATGGTTTCTTGCATGTTCTGAGGTTACTTACACCTAAACACTGCAATAAGACAAAGCCCGCTAAGTGTCCTGTTTCAACCCCTTTCCAGTCAGGTACACCATCCGCAGTATGCTTTCCACAGTTGATTCAAACACTCTTGGACTGCTATGAAGGCTATGTAAAAAATGGAGCTAGTCTATCACATAGTAAACAGTATTTAAATTAACTCAGTGGGAACACATTACACTGGTACCTGTCTAGCTATTCCCTTTCTAAAACTGCATGTGCTGTAAGCATTAGTCTTGAATCCTGTGAGTGGCCTTGGTCCTGCTTGGATGCCTTGCTTTCTCCATCTCTTTCTCCATCTGCAACCCATCCTGGTGTTTGCTGTCAAGGATAGTACCTGATGGAGTCTGAAGTGCAACTCAAGGGCAAGCTCATCTTTATTCCGTCTGAATGCAATGCAAGAAACTCCAGATTAAAAGCCCCTTTCATGCAGGATTTAGGTTGATAAAGAGGAGGAACATGCTAATATAATTGCAAAATATCTTGGCTGCAAATAGCAATGCCTTTAACGTCCCTCTTCAAAATCACAGGGGCAGATATACAAAGAAAAGAAGAAAGCAAAGCCTAAAAACTCAAAGCAAAGGTAAATTATTTCATGCCAAGTTTTACACTCAGAAATTTGAACTAGTTCCTGTTGAGTGGCCACAACACTTTCTTCTTTCTGATACTGGCCATACTGAGCATATTGGCACTTTCTAGACCAGTGCTACATAGGATGAGATCAGCAGGCTTCAGTGCTCAGGACAGAAATAAGTATTAGGCACCTGACAGGAGAAAGTGTATGGTGCTCAGAAATTAGTGATCAAAATGAATCAGGATTTTATTGATCCTTTTTCCTGCTCACTCAGCTTTTATTACCCAAAGGTATGAACGAACCTGTAATGATAGAAGATTAGTCTTCCCTTTCTTGCAAACAAATCCACTGAGTATTCATGAGTGACAGACTACTTAGAATCATAGAATAATTTAGGTTGGAAGGGACTTTTAAAGGCATCTTTAAAATGCCCTTCAATGAGCACAGACAGTGTCAACTAGATCAGGTTGCTCAGAGCCCCATCCAGCCTGACCTTGAATGTTTTCAGGGATGAAGCATCCCCACCTCTGTGGTGGCACCAACTGTGCCAGTGTTTCATCACCCTTGTAGAAGATTTGTTCCTCATAACTAGTCTAAATCTACCCCCTCTGAATATAAAAACTGTACCCCTTGTCCTATTGCAACCGGTCCTATCAAAAAGATTGTCCACATCATTCTTATAAACCCTCTTTAAGTATCAAAAGGCCACAATAAGGTCTCCCTGGAGCCTTTTCTTCTCTAGGCTGAACGACCCTGCCTGTCTCAGCCTGTCTTCACAGTGGAGGTGCTCCATTCCTCTAGCCATGTTTGTGGCCTTCCTCTGGACCCACTCCAACAGGCCCAACAGGTACTTGCAAGGGACTTGTTGGGTAGTGTCATCAAAGCAGTTGTTTTTAAGAGAAATATCTGAAAATTTCTTTCCAGATGGATACTCAAAGAGACCTGCTGACTGGAAAGTGCCAACTCAGTGGGACACAGGCAGTAACTGGTTCTGTACCATGGTGGGCACCTAAGGAAAAAGGTGAGGGAGCAGTTGAGGTGCTGGGGAGGATCAGAAGGCTGCTTGCCACAGCTGTCTTGAAGAGGCTTAGGTTGGTCTGTTACAGATATCATCATCCCATTATAAACTGTACCAAGTGTTCCAGTACAAAATCTAGCAACTCTTTGGTAAAAAAAAAGTGGCAAAATCATAACCATTGAATGACAAAATTAAAATTCATTAATTCATTAATTTGTTCATTAAAAAAAACAAAAACAACAGAACCAGAATGTTCTAGAATAAAACATGCTATCTGTAAAAACTTGTCCAAAAGTATTCCTGCCCACATAGTACATTAAAATGCATTATTGAAGATATTATGCTAGTACAGAGTGGAGAGATACAGAGCATGCTGTGTTTCTTGAGCCATCCGGTCAGGGCCCTTGTGCCCAAGACAGATGTTAATTCTAGGCAGACTGTGAGGGGTTGTTGAGGTCTTTTTTGTCAGGCTGCCTGGGGACCCATTTCATATCTAGTTGCCCTGTTGAAGCACTGTACCTCCTTAGTAACCCTGTGAGATCTCCTGTGCCAGTCCACTTACCTCTCCAAAGTGGATGGGTTAGGGTTTAATTAAATGGGGCTTTGGTATGTGGCTGTAGGACAAGCAAGGCTGGCTGGTCAGTCACAAAGCATCTCTGCCACTGCGGTATTAGCAAATGCTTATGTGGTCAGACACCAGGGAATTCCTGGGAAGCCATGCATGTCCAAAGCTGCGGTGATGACACTGTGGGACTCCCACAGTGACGGGTGCAACGATTGCTCAGCACCTTGCTATGCTCTGTCTATTCTCACCAAGCACAACAAACTATTTTGGCTGTAGATAAATGACCACTAGGTAAAGCAAATACCGGGCTCCTCAAACATCATGGGGTTGGAGGACATGGCACTTAGTGACATGGTTTAGTAGTAAACTTGGTAGTGTTAGGTTAGTTTTTGGATTTGATAAACTTAAGAGTCTTTCCCAACCTAAATGACTCTGTGATTCTATGAAAAGTACAAGTTAGACAAGCCTAGAACATAGAAAGTAAAAACGTGGTTTTCCACCACCTTGTAATCATACCCTCATACTAAGCAGAATTTTCATGAAGGAGGATCTTTACTCATTCTCAACATCTTTTAAAATGTTTTTGTGAAGCAGACCCTAGATGATGAGCTGGAGACATTAAATCATTTAGAATGTGTCTCACCATTAATTAAACATGGGTCCAAACCTGTTGTCTCAGCCAGTAATACGTATTTTAAAAGTAAACTCTTAAGCCCAGTAAGTGGTTGCCTCAGGATGGCCTGAACACGATCAGCACCAGGTTCTCATTAATTTGTTGTGGATAATTTAGGCTTGAGCAGGACTGTGTACGCTACAGTTTCATCTTTCAGCGGATCATTCCAAGAGTATTGTAGGCACTTCAAAATACAGCAACTTACAAACACTAGCACTGCAGATGGAAAGCACACCAGTCAGGACTTGACTAGCTCTCAAACATGCACTTCACAATGTGGTACATACATAAGGTTTGCAACTCCACCCTCTCTCTGCTGTTCCCAGAAACAAAAAATTCCCAGCAGAGCATCTGCAACCTAGAATAAAATTGTATTTCAATACAATTACAAAATATGAAGTTATGTATTCAGAGCAAGAGTGCAGAGAATTGCAGCCACAAGTCAACTTGCTAGTACATATTCATACTGACATGAGGGTATGTGAAGCTAAACTGGCTTGCCAGGTTCAGATGTTTGTTGGCCTTCATTCCAGTGTGTGTTCTGTTGAAGTTTCATTCTGTTTTCAAGGGTGTAAGAACTGCTGTTTATGAACACATAATACACAATTTCTATTACAGTTCTAAGACACAACAAAGGATGTTTTAGTGGTCAGTGAGTACACCCTGAAAAGAATCTCTGAGATCCTGTAAGTCTGCAAGCATACAAATAATTTTTATTCTTCTGCTATTACAGCTATTTTGTGGGAGATTATCTCACAATGTATTTGTATTTTACTGCTGTCAAATTGCATATTAAGTAAAATTATTTTCCTTTTCACCAGATGATGCCAATATTTCTAAATTTCTGTATTATATATTTCCTATATAACTTCTGGATTTTTATAGAATTAATATTCATTGGAATATTAGACTTATTCCTTTGTGTATACTCCCAGCATGTGTAATGGGAGGAGAAAGATTCCTGTTTTTCTGTCTCATATGGCAGAAGCAATTCTGATGGAGTCAGTGGAGTAGCATTAATATAAAACTAATCTCAGGGAAAAAGCTTGATCCTAGTTGAATCTTTTTAGCTGATGACACACCCCTCTTTATGTACTCAGGAGAAAAGCGAGCCTCTGGAAGAAGAAAAGAAGGAAATGATATATGTGTCTTTGGCTCTTCTTCTGTGGACCCTTCCCACCATGTCATGAAGCTCCTTTGTTCCCCCAGCTATGCAAATAAGGAAGATGGGATAATTGCAGAGACATAAATTAAAACTACTGGCTCTCATGTCACTTGAATGTTAGTCTTTGCTAAAACGGTCCTATAAAACAACTGTTATTGCAAGTTTAGTTTGCAGATGATACTTAGGATTTCTACCAAACTGTTTCAGGGAGAAACCACAAACTTGTTAAACCTCAAGTAATTTCTGAATTCTGTTTCCTGTTCTAACCACCTTGAAAATCAATATAGAAGCTCAGTGCAATCTTTCTTGGGCTCATTGTGTGGGCTACTCAGTTTCAAAACCAGCTGTTCACACATGGGGTTAGTCCCAGCTGTTGAAACACTGGTAACCTCTGCTAGTCCAATTCCACATGTGAAATTAAACAGACTTAACTTTAAAGGGTTTATGGGAATCAGCTACTCTTCACAGCAGTGTTTCGTAGAAACTGGGATTTAATTCTGTCAGGTGCTGAGAAGTTTCAGCTCCCCTGAGTCAGGGGGCCCAATATCTCATAGGGTGTACTGAAATTGAGAAATTACATATCTCGTTCACTTGTGATAAGGCTCATTACAATCATTAAAATCACTGCCCTATGAAAGCACAAAACTGAGATATAATTAAAAGATGATGGGTCAGAGGAACTCAGAATCCAGAAAGAGCTCCGACCAAGTTCTTTTCCTCACCCAGGCTTTCTCTGGGTAGAATTTATTAATAATAAAAGAAAAATGAATCATTAAGTCCCAAAGTCTGAGTGTTATATTATTAACTAGTATAATCTACTGTCAGGATTTACATGGTGACTTTTGAGTTAAGCCATGAGCCACCTGCTGAAAAGCAAAATTAAGGCTACATGCTGGGGAAGAGCTTTCTCATTAAAATATAATCAAGGTTTGTTAGGGCAACAAAAAATGAATCATCCTGATGTGCTGAATTAAACTGAGTGGGAACTGAAGGTGTCAGACAGCTGTGAAGAGTTCTTCAGCTCCCTCTTTTGCAGGGTGTAAACCCTACATGTGCTAACCATGGGAAACACAGAGTGCATCTCTTGAATGTACATAAGAGAAGCCCCAGGCCATGTTTCCTAAGAATAGTATGTGCAACATATATGGTACTTTTTCTTCTGTAACGAGCCTCCTTACCTTTCTCCATTTATCTCAGAAGTGTAAAAAAGAATTTCAAGTGAGCATGGTCAGACTGATATTTGAGTAACAAGAAGGGATGTGCAGGCAAGTATTTATAGTGTGGCGAGAAAGTTAAGAGGGATCTTCTCACAGTCCTCTTCAGTACCTCACTACTGGTTCTTTGGTATGGAAGTACCCTAAACTGTCCAGCCTCTCATTTACACAGTTGTTTGAATGCTTGGAGGATGTGTGTATTCAGGTGTGAATAGTGGGAAAAAGAGAATAGAAAATACATGATGTGAAAATGAAACAGAGGCTTTAATTTACTATCATTTGTAATCTCCCTCCAAAGGATTAAATGTGCACATTAACACACAAATAGTTCACAATAAATTCAGAAAATTGAAACTCAGAATCATTGTACAATTTGGAAAATTAAGTAAACAAAGGAAAATTCCTGCAGACATTCTACAGATAGAGAAAAAGAGAAAAGATGCCCAAGGGGACACTTCAGTGCATGTGCTATTTTATTAGTAAAATGAATCCCTGTGATTTCAAAAAGACCACTCACACACAGTTCCCCTTGTGATTAGGATCCCGGCTTTAAATTAGAGAATACATCTTTTGCTTAGCTGAGATACTAATTTTAATTTGCAGAAAGGCAGAGGTTGCTACCTACAGGTAAGTCCCTTTAAACAGATTTAGTTGTGAGTGAAATGGGCAACATTAACATGTGGGGCTAGGCCTAACAAGTACCTAGCTCGTAAAAGAAAGTCACATGTTGCAGAAAATATAGGTGCCAATGCCCATTCTAGTGCTTGGCAAAGTGTGCTGTGAAGTGGGTGAAGTGGTGTCAAAGCAGAAATAGAAATCATAGGTGACAAAAATACCCAGAAGATTTCCTCCTGCATGAGCTGGCCAGTTCAAGAACATCTCCTGATGGTGTCATCTCCATATTCTTTAAAGAGTCACTGACATCACAGAGTCCACTTCTGTGCAATAAAAGAATGGCAAAAGCACTCATTTGGCAAAGTTCAGTGCGTTGGACTTCAGCCTCTGAAGGTATGCAACAAACTACAAGCTGCTGAATCTGGAATTCATGACTCACTGGGTCAGAAAGTATTTCAAAGAGAAATTAAAGATGAGAAACGCTATTGCTGGGAGGTTAGACTTTAAAAGTGGGGGTTTTTTTAATGTTGCACAAAGCACAGTAATATTCTGTCACCCCAGTCATGCAATATGCAAAGTTTTGGTGAGATAAGGAATCAGATGAGTATTTTCAAGTACTGTTTAACTTCAGTTTATAAAGACTAATGATCTATTTCTGTAACCAGAAAGCACACTGAAAAATGGGCAGTAAAAACCAAAGCAGCAAGAAAGGAAGAAAACAAGGGTAGGAAAGATAACATGAAAAATATTATGAAAAGCCAGATATAAAAAGAAAAGAGGATGAAGCAAAGAAACAAAACACAATCATCTTTTATTTTCTGACATTAGCTTCCTGGTAGTGTGACCTTTGCCTTTTTCTGTCTCTCCATTCAGTGCTGCTTCCACTTGTGCTCTCCTGTTTTAGTTCAGTGTTTTGTCTCCTCCTGGTCTTTGCTCTGTCAGTGAGAAGGCTGCAGATGGGCCACAGCTGTCTGTCTCCCAACAAGTGATGCCATTACAGGGCTGTTCCCTTCCAGGAATTAGTGGGCAAAAATTGGAGTCCTGCTGTCTGTAGGGCATCAGGTAGGGTAAAGGAGAGCTGAAAGTGTGAGAGAATGCCTGGATAGTGATCTTAAGAGTGCTGAGCAAAGTTTCAGGGGGGTTTCCCTGAATGAAAATAACCCACTGCCTCTTCAGTTTCTTTCCTGAGGGCTCTGTCCTAGTCCTACCCCTTCAGCTGCAGAATTTGTGTCTGGGGCATTTACTCATGAGAGCTGCAGCAGCACAAGGAGGCACAGGGGAACAGGAACCCAGCTAGTGACAACCTATTGGTGAGGGGAATTGGGGACTGATAGCTAAATTCAAAGAAAAAAAAAGTAAATTTAAATTTTCTAAGTAACTGATTTCCTGAAAGTTCTTCAGGTCAATCAATTTTTGCTAAAACTATATTTTTTTAATTCTACATTCCATTTATTTCTGGGTCCTTCCTTCCCTCCCACCCGACTTAATAGATTTATCCAGTCTGCAGTTGTAGGGTCAAGTTCTTCCCACATGCTTAAGTCCTCTGCTTCCACTGCTATGCTTTTTGTTGACATGGAGGACTATAAAATGAATGTTACCCTGACATCTGGGTGTTCACTGTTGCAATGAAATCTTCCCAATTAGCTTTCTGGATCTGATTTTCACCTTGCACTTCAATGGCTCAGCAAGGCACACCAAGCTTCTTGTCACTGTGAGATAACCTGGATAACATGAAGGATTCCACATTCCTGAGAAACACTTGTTGCAATTGACAACAATTCAGAGTTTCTGAACCTAATGGCACCTCAAAATGGCATAGTCAAAGAAATTAATTCCTTAACCACTATATACATAAAGATTCATTCAGACAGCAAAAAGTTGTCCTCCTTCTGGAAGTTTTAATGGGGTACCAGACTGGTAACTTACCTAAACTGCGGTTTCAAGAATATGTACTAAATGGTCTATATCTGAGATGTAACACAGACCATATGTGATGTGAGGTTACAGTACAGGTCTAACTAAGACATCTTAGTACCTGGGGGGTGCCACTGGACAAAGAGGCAATATACGTATGTATACTGCTGAAATGAAAATGAACACTTTTTTTTTCATAGCAAGTGCTCTTCTCTGGCTTTTTAATGAAGTAATTCAGTATCAATATGTGCCACTAACTTTTTCTTTCTGTTTTTCACTTTGGAGATGAAAGTCTCCCTTGGCAAACTGCCAGAACCACAGGACGCCAACCAGAGGACCAGAGGCATAGGAGCTGATAGTAGGGGAGCACACTTCTCCCAAGGATAGCTGATTATTTTTATAATGTATTTTTACAAATAATTTTCATCTTTTGGCTTTTAGCTAAAGTTGTGGTTGCTGCCTTCAAGACATAAAACAGAAGCTCCACACTGCTCCACAGCTTTTCCCAAGTCCTGTGAGAATGAAAAATTGGTCCATTTCCTAGCGTTTCCCATGGCATTCATTTCAGAAGAGCTTTCTCTTTTCAGGCTGAAAGTTGAAGTACGAAGAGGTGTGCACACTGCTTCATATATATGCATATTTATTTTTTTTAATGGAAATATCAAAATACATTGATCCCTTGAGAAATAAGGTTTCTGAGTAAGTATTCAACCGTCATACCATTAGATGTGCTGAAACAACACAAGTTGAATATAATGACCCTCCCTGCTCACTTTTAGGGAGTTAATAGCAGTAGAAAGGAACTTGTTTGACAAGAAGGCCATTCATAGAGGCCATCAATATCAGGCAGAACATCTGACTGCTTCATGGTCTTTACAGAGAAAGACATAAATGTTTAGAAGTTTTGCTATTCAGATTGGTAAGGAGAGAAGAAACTTCCTCAGTTTATTTTCACCTATCATGAAAATTTGAGCCCTTTGCCACTGTGGAGCAAAATCCTCCATGGTCTACACGAGAGGGTAACCGAGGATCAACAGAATAGCTCAGGCATGAAACATGACATTCTTTGAACACATCCCTAGGAAACATTTGTTTTGGGAAAAAAGCCAACAGTTAACCTCAAGCAAGCAGATCTCGAAGAAGGAGGCATTTTCATTTCCCATGTTCCCCAAGCACTGTGATGTGAAATCTTTGAAATGACAGTAGCTGCAAAAGACAGGAGCTTGAGCAGAGAACATGCCCTGGGGACATGCTGTGGCTCCAGCAGCTGTGAGGAAAACATCAGCTTAGAAAATAGCACCCAACACAACACCTCTGCCACAAGCATCAAATGGAAGAAGGCAAGCCTAATTCCCAAAAAGCCAAGCTGTCTACAATCGATGCACCTACTAGTAACTTGTGGAAAAATGTCTATTACTTGTATAAAAGCTGTTCATACAACTCACTGACTAAAACAAAATTGCTTTGACCACTCATCTGAAAGCTTAAGGCATCATGACATCAGAACCTCACTGAGCTCTGGACATCACATGTTTGTTCTCAAACATTGCCCTTTCTTCTGAGTGTTGTATATTTTATCCAGAAAATAACACTGAGGTCCAGTTTCCTTTAAGAGCAGATTTAGAATATGACAACTTCTGCTTTTGAAAGTAGATTGCTTTAGACACCTCTGGGTCTTGTTCTAAATATAAATCACCCATACAGTATGCTTGTTAGCTTAGGCCAGATATATCATACAAGGGTTGGTTTGGTTTGGGATTTTTTTCTTTTTTCTATTTTTTTTTCACCTAGATATAAGCAAACCTTAATGTAGAAAGTTGAAAAGCAACCATACTACTGTCATCTTCAGTTCAGAGAAAGAAACAGAAGCACTCTGCTTAAGACTTTCTTTCCCATATGGCTCTTAATAAGTCAAGACTGCCATTTTCTTCTCCTCAATTTATTTTGAAAGTGATTTCTATTTTGATACAGATCCTGGAGAAGTAGACAGAACACCCTGGTGTTGCTTTCTCCATAGCAGAAGAAGGACCTATTATGAGATTGACTTACATGTACGAGACCTTAAGGCAAACATGGAATTATCTGTGCCCTGAATGGGAATGCTCAGTACCAGCACAGTTCTGATAGAGCTTTAAATAAATGTGCTTTCCATCCAGCTCTAAATAGGAAACACAGTTTTGGTGTGCTGTTCCCAGTGATATTGGACCAGATCAACAAAATTACATTTCTAGAGTCTGCTTCTTTAAAATCTGCTCAAATCAATGATTTGAGGCTTCTTAATCATTGGTTTATGGCAGATATAGTCGGTGCTTGCAAAAAATTTAACTTTGTATCTTTAAGGATTGCACGTTTCCCTTGAGACTGACACTAATTTTAGCAGAGCCCTGGGCAAGAATAACATGAATGCTGCAAGCCTGCATGGGGCTCTCTCCTCAGCAGTGCTGTGGAGAGACCATCTTTGCACATCCATGACAAGCCCTAACCTTTCCTCCCACTCTCAGCTGTCTGTGACTTTACCTCCTCAGGCTACAATTGCCCCATCTTTTCATTTTTGAGGCTTTGCAGACTTTAATGCTGTTGCCGACAGTGCTGAAAGCCAGGAGCAGGGGAAGGATGTGGTAAGGAAGAACGATGTGTTGAGATTGAGAGGGAAACCAGGGAATTCAGTATTTGACATGTCAGTATCAAGTGAGTGCACAGCAGGGATAAGGGATAGGGACTGAAGGGATAGGTGGAAATGCTTGTGGAGCAGAGCTCTAGGAAGATAGATCTCTCTGTGAATAGACTGCACACCACAGTTAATGTTTCCTATTCCATTTAGTAATACCAAAGAATCTTTGTCAGTTCCTGAAGACTTTTTCACAACATATTGGGCACCCTTTACATATGCAGTATGAAAGAATCTGGCAGGGACAAACAAGTTTGTCAGAAAGAAATTATTACCTTGTGGAAGAACGGATTGATATCCTAAATACAACGAGCTGTGAGAATGGGTCAGGAAAACTCATTCTCACTTCTAGTGTGAAGGAAACAAACTATTTGGATCTCCAGGAATCTCCAGTCACACAAGAGTGACACAAAAAGTTGACAGCCCTATTTGGTAATTTCGATCCTCCTGTAGATTTTGTCTTTCTACCCCATCTGTCAAAAAGATACAAACCCCACACATTTAACAAGATGGTAAAGTGGGAGCAATTATAGCTGTAGACAAGAATCAGTCAAGTCTGAGCTACCTGGTGACTTTGATCTCCTTTCTGTTACCTGTTCTTTCACCTTGCAAGCTTTCCTAATCAATGCTCTTTTATCAGAGTCTTGTCCTTGTTCTGTATTTGAAAATCAACTGAGATATCCTTCATGTAACCAATCTATCAGCCATATCTGGATCAACCATTCTATTTTCAGCCCACAGGCATTTTTCTTGTTAGACAGCTTCTGCATCTAGATTGTCTCTTCAAAGTTCACCTTGTACAACAGCATCTGAACAGCAAGACAAAAGGATATAAGAAAATGTAGCTATTGTCAGAAATTGAGACAACTGCAAAAGTGAGTCAAGAGTGTATTCTACAGCAGAAGCTCTAAATCTATGAAATGGGTCAAAATGTAAATAAACCCAGAACTTTCAACATCTACCTGGGACAAGTGCCCATCAGCACGCAGATTTCAAAGCTGTTTCAACATGCAGATCCATAGATTTTGAGTTCAGATGGCACTGTGGTGATCACCTGATCTGAAGTCCATGCTCTAGAACTCACTAAAGAAAAATCCTTCTTTACACCCCATATCAGTACTGGAAATAGAGGATATATTAAAAAAAAACAATCAATCATTTTCCCAGTGGAAGAGAATTCTTCATAAGCCCTGTGTGTTGAACTTCAGTGACTATCCCCATTGTTACAATACTTTGACTTTTTTTCTGATCTGAATTTGTCCAGCTTCAACTTCCAGCAATTAGTTCTTGTATGAAGCACTTTGTGTCTGATTTGAGGGCCCTGTACTACCAAATTTCAGCTCCCCACTTAGATTATCAAAGGCTCCACTTGCATGCGTATTGCACATCATTTTTGTGAGATCAGTAGACAAAGTAAGATTTATTATGTATACATTCAATAAAAAGAATAAATATTTCAATACCAATTAATAAAATATTACAGGTTATATTTTTTTGAATGAAGATTAACAGTCCTCACTCTGTAGAGCAACCTAACATTCTTTCCACTGATTGCAAAAATCAGGTTGTTTTGATTCTTGGGAAAAATGACTTAACCCAAGAAAGCAAAAAAACACAGGCCAAAAACCTCATGTTTGTCTGACTGCTAGATCATATTTCACCATCCAAAGTAGAAAATAAATATGTAACTCAGAAAGTAACAAGAGACACCAATCTTGCCTCAAAGAGCTATTAGCCGTTTAGTTCTGAGCATAACCTCATTTATTTTTGTAACCCTTAATTTGATTTCAAAAGAAATGTATGATACTGTAGCTGATTTAATTCCTGATATCAAAGCTAATTTATCTTGCCTTTACATGTCGCATCACGTAGCTAGAAAATATTATTTTATTTGGATAATGTTATGGCGAAAGTGCTCATTTTATTCTACATGTGTACAGGGTGTTTTCCCTGCAACTTAAAACCAATTTATTTGATTCTGTGCCTCGTTTTTTCAGGTCTGATCCTATTCCATTTTATTCTGTCTAATGACAGCAGCATTGGAGGTTTTAGGCACTACATTTAAAAACTCTCAAGCAAGTGAAATAAAGTCCTTGTTTGTACAAAATAAAGTTGTTTGTTTAGTATCTATTTTATATTTATATTTCATATACCACAGTCAGACCAAAAAGATGTTGAGAGTAAAGGTGTAAAATATGTGATGTACATGATATAATTATGTAATTGGATAATGCTCATTCAAAAAATTCCAGCCAATGAGAGGAAATCAAATCTTTCCAAAGAACATATAAACGACAGAACCATCTTTCCAACATCAGAACAGAAACCAAGTACTGCCTTTAAGTACTATGTGTTAAGTATTATATATTTGTTTTCCATTGATTCTAGAAAATCTTTATGTAATACTGAGGTAGTTTTAGGTAAATAAAAGTACCAGAATACAAGAAAACCATTTTCCATAGCTTCTCACGAACTAAGAACAATCAAAAGCAGCAGCGGCAGCAACAACAGAAATAAAGAATATCTGCCCTCCATGCTTCCAAAAACTTTTTAATGCAGAATAGAAGAAGGGTCAAATTCAAAACCAAGTGCTTAACAGGTGAAAAATAGATTTACACACCAAGATTGCTTGCCAGTGTTTGTGGACATGAATGGGACCAGACAAGGTACAGAGAGACCACTTCAAGTGACTTCACCCAGCCATGGCAGTGAGAAAGAACTCACAGAGGCTATAATCATTATTTATTACCTTATTGAGACCTCTCTTCACAGCCAGGAGAGAGATTAGTACCAATGGGAGTTAGGCTTGCATGTATACAGAGGCATACAGGGAAACATGAATGGAAATAAGATATGTGAAGAAGAGAAACAAATGTGTGCATTACAAAGCATTTCAGATCAGGTAGTTACAAGTTAATAATGTGGTATTGGCTATTCAGGCATTTACTAGGAAATAAAGAAAAACAAGTCTTCTGATTGCTTAGGCCTCTCCTCTTCCTGTCAATAAGCCAGGCATCAGCAAAACCTCAGATCCAGAAAGGCACCATCATCTCTGTTTGGCTTCCCATCAGATCTTCTCACACTGGGGGGAGGCTGAGAGCAGGAATGGAGCAGAATGCATGCTATCACACCAAGGGGGCACTTGTTGCATGAGACAAAGATCCAGAGATCTCCTGAGGGAGTCTCGCACTTTTTCTTAAAGGGTCTGAGTATTTCTGATTGAGCTTGGCCAGGTCTAACCAAGCTTGGCAGGGGCATAGGGCAGAGCTGTTCAGCCCTCAGGAGACCTTGGAGGCATTTTGGCAGACAGACACAGAAACTCACATGGTCATGGGCTCCGGTAGTTCATATTCACAAACATGTTCTGTGCTTCTGTCATTTTGTCTCTTGGGGATGGATAGGAAGACCAGAAGTTCTGCTTATCATTGAGTTAGTCCTTGGAGCTTTGGCATAGCACACTTGTAAATCATCAATGGAAGAAATAGTTAAAGTGTGGTCCTAAGATTAGAGAATCATAGGATAGATATCAGAATATTGTATTTCTAAATAAAGAGGATCATGAGGGCACATTATTGATGTAGTGACTATCAAAAGTTTGGTGTAGGAAAAATTCAGCTTTATGATTTTATGCAGCCAGTTTCTGGGAATGTCACAGTTACAGGCTATTGTGAACACACCATCTATTGAAAATCATGTTCTCTCCGGAATCTTCTTCAGGAAATAATTTTATTTGGATTGCTTCTGTTTTGTTGAGCAACAATGTAAACTTTTACATGGAATATATCCTGTATCTTCCTGATACAGAGCTGGGAGAGCTGGAGTCTCTCTGCCAACATTAGTCACCCTAAAGTTTGGTTCCCAGTATAAATTAACCTTTTCTTTTCCTTCTCTTATCAAGGAAGAGATACAGGCACCTCTAGAGGACCTCACCAGTACCTGTGTTTTCTCTTATTTAAAAATGTTCGTTTAAAAGTGTCTGGCTCTGCAAGTACAACGAATCAGGAAATTCCAAACAGCAGTTTGGAAGAAAAGGTTGTTTTAATTTTGTTTAGGAAAGGAATATTTTCTTCTTGAGCTTCATGGGTGACCACATAAAATAGAGTGCAAATCAAAACTGTTTCCAAATATAGCTCTGCTGTTGGCTTGGAGGGAGGTTGTAACACTAGAAAATTACACTGCTTCTATTACAATTTGGATGACACAGAGAAATGTCTTACAGACGAAAAGGCATCAGTTCCTCACAGAATTAAATATCAAAGATTAGACCTAATTTGGCAATTCATTTTGTAGGATAAAGTAGTTCTTAGCATACAGATAAAATCGTACATTTTTTAAACTAATGAGAAGTTTTCAGTAGGCTGGCTGGGGAGTTTGATATCACAATATATATTTAGCTGGATTGCATTTTCTTCAGTAAAGCTGCTGGTTTGTAAATTAGGCCTATGTTTGTGAACCAGCAATCATTTGTTAAAACTTTAACTTTCTATTTTTGCACATGAAGTTTCTGACAAAGTTTTTGAAGCCTGTTTTCTTTCTCATCTGTTTTTTTCAGGCTAGGCATAAAGTTTTAAGTAGGTTTTCTGGGACAAGCTATCTGGGACATTTAATTTTATTTAAACCTACTCTTCCAGTCCTATTGCATTAGTACAGTAAATGCTTGATAACTGTTCTATATGCATAAGCAAGACAATATCAGTCATTTCCCTGGTATAATTTTAATTTTGTAAAAGACTTAAAATTCTTCAGGCTGTTTAGCCTCAGATCAATATTTAAATGTACTCCAATTGTGGACTGCAATACACATTCATGGCTTCTGTGCACTGCTTCCATGCATAGAGTTGTTACTGCTTCAGAGCAGCTGGTCATGCATGATTATAAGCAGATCTAGTTCTACTTTCATCCTGTCTAAAATCTTGACATATCTGTCCTCTGCTGAAAACAAGTGATGCAGCTCCATGACAATTCAAGTGTCATCACACTGTGTTAACAAGGCCTTCATATCAACATCAGGAGGAAATGTGTTGACACCTTGTTTACAGCCATTCTCTGTGGACATCCAGAACCAACTCGCCTTTCACTCACATCTATTTTACATTGGCACAATTCCACTGGGTTTACAGGTACTTTTCCTTGATAGCCATCTGAGAAGAGAATCAGATTCTTAATTCTTTCGTTCTGCTCATTCTGGAGTTGAATGCTAGTTTAAGATCTCATATTTGCAAGATACTTTGAATGACTTTGTGTGAAGTTGTTTTAAACATGGAAGTGTAAATATAATAGTGTAGTTTTAAATTTAAAAAAATAAACTTTAAATGTAAAACTGTAAACATAATAAAACATAAGCCTGATAATCATGTGAACCATATTTTTTTTATCCTAGAGTGCTGATGGTTTGCAGTCTGATCTGGCCTTTTCATATGGACTAGTGATTTCATTTTTTAGTTCCTGATATGTAATAAGATTAAGACTTAAAGGAAATCCCGTTTTTTTTTTTTTCTCAGTGGTTAAAATCTGTTCTATTTTTAATGTTTTATCATGTGGATGAGGTGCATTTAGAAATCAGCAGTAGAAAAATAGAGATTCCTCTGGATCTCTGGGGTCATTGCTATCATAATATCTGGCTTCAGAAGCTTCAGCACCCATCAAGACATTGCCACTACCTGTTAACCATCTGCTTAAGATCCCAGACAGACCAGTAGCATTCACTTAAATGCCTTAATACCACTTTTGCTCCAGCTTTTGGGGTTTCTGTCTTTCTTCTTTCAGACATTGTGTTTGCCAGTAACAGAAATCTATGACTTCACTGCTGCAAGTGTCCTTCTCTTTCTCTCATGTTGTCTTTCCACATTCCCTCTGCTCTTCTCATACCTTCATTCTTCTTTCATCAGGTCTGTTCCTTTGTGCATTTTTTTCACCCCTGTCTTCTTTGATCACAGCCATCCATGTCACTGTTTCAGTATGGCTTTGGACCCATTCCCTCACTCTTCCCTATAGGATTGTCTTGATTCTTTTGATAAAAGAAATCAGGGAGGAGGGAGCAATGGGCAGCTGAACTACATTCTCCACTTGCATGAGTTCATTGTCCTCATCTTTTCTGCATTGTAATACCTCTGTTATTCTGTTCTGACTCATATAAAGCATGCGTGGTAATATCATCTTCCTTCTGCATCTTGCCAACCCCATCATCCCCTCAGTATGATCCTGGCTGTGAGTTTCCATGTCCTTGCATTCCACCAGAGAAAAGCTCTTTGCCCATGTTTCATTTTTGCCCCTTCTCTCATTGCTTTAGTGACATAGTCAAGAAGAAATCAAGTCCAGCAGTTTCTCCTTTGGGCAAAAAAAAAGTGTTTTTCCACTTCTCCCTGCCCAGACAGGAATGCAAGTGAGGAATTTGCACAGCTCTGGCTGCAGCCTCCTACTCCTGTCCCCAGCAGCTGCTACTGCCCCTTTGCCAGCTCCTTCTCCAGCAGCCAGCTTTGCCAGGCTCCTCCTGCCTTTGAAACTCCCCAATGCCCTCAGGCATCACAACCAGTAACTCACTTATGGCTAAGGGAACTGAAAATATCTGCTTACCTATAAATATGTACACAGCCGCATGCTTACACGTATACATGTGTAAGTATACTATTTTTTCCTGTGTGTTCATACATGTATATACATTACTACATTCTTGCAAGTAAGCAAGTGACATCCTGGTTCTCTCATCTCTCTTCATAGGGCATGTAAACAGGCTTTTTGGAAGTGCAGGCATGGTACACCAGCTTTATCTCCCAGTCTCAAATTTATTTTGGAGAAGAAGTTACACCTTTGCATGCAATTATGTACGTTTGCATCATACAGACTTGGCTGTAGTAAATTTTTCCAAACCCTTTTCATGTCCTGTATTTCCCTCAGTCCTTGCATTTTTTGAGGCAGGGCTTGGCTTTTCATACCTGTGGCCAGCCTAGAGAGGCTCCAAACCCTACTTGTGCTGGCAAAGTATGTTTTAAAAATAAATTACTTCTAAAAATATAACTTTCAAGAAAAATTAATGCAGATAGCTTCTGAGGTCCCAGGCTTTTCAGAACCCTCACTACTAGACAGGAAAAAAACTCTCAGCTGAATACATTACAAGTGTGCTAAATGCAGCTTTAAAATTGTTGTGCCGTGGCCAACATGCTGTAATTTTTCACAGGCATTGCTGTGCTGTGGGAAAGAAGGAGGAACACAGATGAGCATTTCTTTGTGCAGGAGGCTGGGTGTTTCTCAGCAGCTCTGTCCTCTAGGCTGCTCCCTCACAAGCTTGACTCTTTGCCTGAGGCTGGCAAGAGGCAAGTCTCCTTCTCTTGCGTTTCTTGCTTTCTCTACAAAATCCACTGAGGAGCTCCACCCCTGCATTCTCACGCTTCTTAATGTGACTATAAACAGCACCTTATTTGCTGCCAGATCAAGTTTTCTGCATAGGTTATTTCAACCTAACTTCTGTGCCAATCCCATTTTAATTCTGCCAGAATGCTGGCAAAAAGCTTTTCCTTTCCTTGGATTGCAGGAATGCTGCCAAAAAAAGGTATCTACTACTTCAGAAACAAGAAATGGCTTAATGTTAGAAGCCTGATCTCAAAGGGATGACTGCAGTGGGGAAACTGCTTGTGCTTTTCTCGACTGTACAGTCTTGAGCCTCATGTCTACTGGATCTTAATCTACTAATGTCAGTGTTTCTGTATAAAACCCCCTGTGAAGAAACAATTGATATCATGATCAGTATCTCTTTTTGTTGGCCAGAATCCCAAGACAGACTAGGACTTGCCCAAAACAATTTATTAGAAGCTTATGTGCTAATAGTCTTTAGCTAACAAAGCCAGAAGAAGAAGAAGTAAACAACTGTTTTAAAAAGACCTATTCAGCTCTCCTGTGTATAACCTAGAGCCTGCAGATATGACCACATCATAACTGATGGTTTCATGCATCTTCAAAAAAACCCCAATGAACAAACTGACTCATTGCTGCTACCTCCGAAGCAGCCCTGTCATCAGCAGAGACACTCCCTTTTGGCAATGAGAGTCTGTAAGAGTGCAGCTTCTTAATTGGGACACAGTACTGCCCTCTTAAAACTGAACAAGAAGGGGACCCCAGGGTAACAGGGAACTGTATACTTGATTTCCAAAGTAGTTCATGTGGGGGACAGAAAGTTGTGTGTTTGAGCACTTGCAGTTCAGGCTTAGACTAAATAGTGCATCTTGACCATGCCATTGGGGTGCTCCACAGTTGTACTCCTCTCTCCTTACCTACTCTTGTTCATCAGCATGTTTTACCTTATGTATCTGTCATCTCTATTTTAAATGGGCTGCAAGCCCATTTGTCTGACTTTCCCAGGAAAAGGCCTCTGTGACTTTGTTACAGCCATCACACCAAGAGCCCAAACCAGAAGGCTACTAGTCTGTCTTTTATATATCCAATCCATTGCTGCAAATAGTTAAAGCGAATCTGATTATGAGAATCAGGAATAGTTCAGGTGACCTTTCTGACAGTGCATTTAAGGTTTTCAATTAGGAGCCACTCTTAATGCCCATCATTAACTCATACAATCAGTTCTCCTTTCTCATTTCTCTATGAGCTCCACATTTGTTACATGCTCCCCTGCTTCAAGTTCACTTAAAAGCCCTGAGGGAGGCAGAGAAATACATATTCTCACAGGTGTTTTTAGCACTCTGATGGGAGGAGGAGATCCTGTTTATGAACAAGGCTTATGCTCTTATAATGCAAGTTAGTCAGATAAAGCAGTACTAATGATAATAAAGAGCACTCTAACAAAAAGAGACAGTGGTGATATCTGGGTGCTATTTTGGATTCTTCTTCTTTTAGGTATGAGCAATCTAAAAGTGCCAAACATTTGCAAGGTAATAATGTAAGGCCATGAAGGGAAATTGCGGTAAGAACTCTAATAAAACAATCTTTCCAGGAATCTTTATGGCCTGGAGAATTCTAGGGGCAAAGACAACACATGCCTTGTACTGTGGACAGGAAAACCATGTTTCTCCTCTGCTGGAAGCCCTTGCCCTGGGGAATATCAGCAGAAACGGTGCACACAGATTGTCAGTAAAGAAGCAAAGGGATTAGTTATGATAGCTGTACATTTGCATTTTCTCAGGGCTTAAATATGGCAAACCTTAGATGGGCTTAATTGCTGGACCCTGACAAGCTGCTTCAGATAGATGCTGCCAGTATGACCTCCTCTGAACTTGCCATCTAGCCATACTGCACTCTGTGAGCTCTTGAAGTGTTTTACAGGTGTGCAATAAGTCAAGGAACCTCAGGTGTTAAGTTTAGCTTCAGGACAGCTGTCTGAGGCTCATAGTTCAAATGACTGATACATGATTATATTTCAGATCTCAGCAACAAACAACTTGGCTGCTGTTCAGATTAAAGGCCTGGGTGTTAGACTGTGGGGTTACACTGCTGATGTTTTGGCAGTACGCTGAAGATGGCAAAATTTAAGTAAAATTAAAAGAATTGCTTGTTTAACTGGCTGACAGAATTAACACCAAGATGGGGGAAAAAAGCAACAGCAACTCAAACTGGAACAGGAAAATGACAGATTACAATGTAATTGGATAAACTACATGTGTCCAGATTGTCTGTGCCTGGCGAATTCCATCCCAAAATAGTGAAGGAGTTGCCTGAGACAGCCTTAAAGCTGCTTTCAATTGTTCCAATAGAATTGTGGCAGAGCAGTGAGCATCCACGAGACTGAAAGGGGGCTAGGCTAACACCTACTCAAAGGGGCAAGCAAGCCACTGATTTGTCAAGCTGGAAAAAATGAACAATCAGAGTCTTTGTGACCATCTCAAAGAACACAAAGTGGTGAGTAACAGCCGAGATGGATCAGAGCAAATCTGATCTAATCCAGTCCAAACAACCTAATTTCAAATGATGAAAAGTGGTCAGCTTACTGTCGCTTCTCAAGCTGCTGCCAGCTGAGGCAGGCAACATGTGCTTGACCCACCATGTTTACAAAGCAGACCTGTGTCTACAAATAAATGTATTCATTGATATCTTTTTCTTCACAATTTGTGGGATGCAAAAAGGCACACAGACAACATCTGTTCAGAATTTTTTGTATTTTTAGACAACAGAAGATTTTCCATCAGTTGCTGCAAAGAGAAAAAGAATAACCTAACCTCCACATGAACAATTAAAAAGAAAAGAATAGTCAAAGAAATATTTTTAATCTGCAAAAGGAATAAATTACATTATATGGACCAAAACTCTCTGATCTTAAGGATCATTTAGTGTTGGACTAGATTATGCAAATACCATAATTTGTTCTCCTTAAGAACAGATGAGACAAACACCTGCTAAGAATCACAAGGTTATTCCTCTGTTCCCAGTTTTATTTTCTCTGGTTTTCCATGATTTAGAAATATTTGTGATCTCTCCTAGTGCTGGTGAAACAAACAATACTTCCTCTCTCGGAGGAGTAAGGTGCCTCACACTTTGGAGAAACTATCAGAACAAATACCCAAGACAGTACTTCCTGACCCTCTTTCCTAGATTCAGTTCTCAGTTACAATCAGTACAACTTCTCTGGCTTTTTTTGCTTCCACCTCTGCAATGTCTAAATCTGCAGTAGCTGGCAGTCCCATGCCATGCAGAACACTGCATTTACAGCAACTTTCTGGTGTTTGTGTTATGATGAATAAGGTAGAGGAATTCAATGCACTGTATCACCTGGAGTAGGGAGTGTCCTCTCACATAAGCACTTTTGGACCTTTTTGTATGCACAAGCTTGCTCCATGGATCCTCAGCAAACACTGCCTTATAAAGCACTCCCTGCCTGCTGTGTGAGTGCTGCTGGCAGGACAGGGCAGCTCCCTGTCAGGCACAAAACCCTGGGCAGAAGCTCCATGGTCTCACCATACACCTTCAGTATCGGCTTCTTCAGGTCCTTCTGAGAGAGGCCAAGAGACCCAATGAACAGTTGGGTATTGTGAAAAATAGAGCCAAGACAGCTGTAGGGACTTGATTCAGAAATTTGTTTAATCTGATACCTCTTTCCTTCACCCTTAAAGGACTACTTTGCCCCCCACCCCCAAATATAGTGTTTTGTTTTTTTATGGAGTGACAGGTTCAGTTGGTGGCTGAACTCTGGGCAAAAAACATAACCAAAAAACATGTATGGCAAAACCTTAGTCTTTTGCATCTATCCCTTATTTTGCTGGGCAAATATTTGTGAAATCAGATATACTCTACAGGATTAGCTAGAAAGAGTCTCTAGAGATGAAGTGGTTGTGTTTCCTTCAGGAAATTCCAGCTGAGAGCCATGTAATTTCTTTTCTACTAATTTCAATTGGAAATCAGATTGTAAAACAAGTAGTCCATTTAAAATTAGTCTTTACCTATTGGTCTTCCCGCTGAAAATAATAGAAGAAAGAGTAATCCACAGAGACCAGCAAAGATTCCTCTGCAGCCTGGTGGAATTCCCATTAAAGAGATGACAACTGTCCTGAGTTAGGGCTGCTGTTTTTGGCAGAGAGATCATTTTATCAGAACAGATCTATCAATTGCCAAACAGATCATTCAAAAAGGGGGGGTTAGTGACTAGTGTTTAGGTGAGAAGTAGTGCTGAGGAAGCTGGATAGAAGTGCTTTACAGAGGGGAAATGGAAAACGTGGAACAAGCTGTGCCAAGGGCAAAACCTGAAACAGGCTGTTCTGATCAGCAGCAGGCAGAAATAATGACTTGTAGAGAGGTAGGAGATGCCAAGGAGCACATTAATTTTCCATTGCTGGAAGTGTACCTGCCAAAGACCAGTGTCAGTAACCCCTTCTGGCCCTTACAGGTTCCCAGGTAATAGTAAACTTTCATGTCTGAACTTGCTCTTTGACTTAGAGTTCATCCTCCTCTCTCCTTCTGTCTTGTAAATTGTTTCTGAAAGGTTTCTCTGAAGGGTGCTCAACTTAACAGTGTCATTTATAGTATCTACAGCGAAAACCAGAGTGTGAACAGCTGCTTCCTCTCATGATACATTCCTCTCTTTAGGCCTTCTGCTGATGACCTCTACAGTACATGTGTTGAAATATAAAATATTTATCCATTGGGGTGACACTGTTCTAATTAGTGCAAATGATGTTGCATGTCTTTCATAGCATCTCTTCTGAAACAGCATATGTGATCAGCTGTGGCAATAAATTTGTCTTCTCTCTTCCTTTCATTCTCTCTTTCCTCCTGCTACACTTGAATCTGTTTTTATTCTTGGCTGAAATCCCTTAAGTTTAGCACTGTCACATTTACTGAGTATCTCAGATTAAAACTTGATCATGTTTTCTCCCAGGAACCAAGTAAACATCTCTATAATAAGAGCATGGCTAAAGTGCAAGGAAGAGTACACAGCCTCCAACCCTTTTAAGGTTGAAGCTGTGCTACTGAGTTTGTTTAGGATGCCAAATCTCAGGTGCTGCTCCTCCGAGTGATCTATGCAACTGGGAACAGGTTGGGTTGGAAGTAAAAGCAACGTAAGTGATTACGTTAGGACTTGTGCTCTGGAAGGAGCTCAAAGCCCTGCGCCGGCTTGGCATTTTGTGAGCTGGAGCTTGAGCTTTCTCTCTGGCTGTGACTCAAAGCCTGTCTGAACTCTGCAACCCAGAGAGCCTGGAGCCCTGTTCTACCTTGGGTCCCTGTAAACTCTGTGATCAACCTTGAAAAAAAACAGAATTGGCTCAACATTGCCAGATGTCTTGGGTAATATTAAACTGTTTTATAACTCTCCAGAAGGCTAAGAGAGAATATAAGCAGATCTGAAATGGATGCCATTCCAGCTGCTCACTGAAAAGTGTTTTGTAACACTTTCCTCAACACTGTGTAAATATGAAATCCTGCCAGCAACCCTTAGAGGGAGCTAAGCATTCCTACGCTCAGTAAAGAGTAAATCGAGGCACTGAGGAGTGATATATCCGGAGCAGGGCTATGCTGGAGGAGGAATCAGCAGCCTTCTTCCATTTACCTGCCCTGAGCACCCCATGTAAGTGCTCTACCTCCTGGCCCCTGCTGAAGCACAGTTTTTTAGTGTGCGGGATTTAGAGCAGCTTCATCATCTTTTCCCTGGGCACAGCTTAGAGGAGCTCTGTCGCTGTTCCTCCCTGTGACAGCACATCCCACTGCCATGGATGGCCATGCTGGTGCCCAGGGTTGGCATTGCACGGCAGGGCAGTGAGTCAGCCGGGCTTTGTTGCTCCAGTTCAGCAATTATAACAGCACAGAAGGTGCCGCTTTCTGCTTCTAGACCTTCCATTCTGCTCTGGCAGAAGCATATGGGTGATTTGGATCTTGATTTATTTGGCAGACTTCAGCAAAGTCCATTTTAAAGGCTGTGGTTGAACTGACTTACTGAAGTCAGCCAGAATTTTGCAAATTGTCTCATCTCTACAGTCTCAGTTGAAAATTTATCAGCAAATTCAGTCAACCTTTTTGATCCTGTATTAGATTGTACTGATTGTGCGTTCAGAAATTAGAGCATATGCTGCCTCACCAAGGTGAAAGTGTAGCAATGTACTTTTTCAGGATGAATGCTTGGGCAATAATAATTTGTTGCTAGGCAGTATTAAAGTTTTCCTACGATCCTCTGTCTGCCTTATCTTTCTGATGAAGGGTTATTTTGCTGTTGCTTTATTCTGCTTTTTTCCCCACTGCTTCACATGCATACCTTTCAGAATCTGCATTTGGCCAGGCTGAGATGAGGGATAGGTGACTGAGCCCTGGAGCACCCCTCTGCCTGGCCATGCCAGGATGCTTTGGATGGCACCAGACAGGGCAGGATGTCAGGGTCTGGCCGGGCTGGCGGCGCCGCAGGGCTGTTTGCTGGGCCCACCATCCATGCAGGCTGACACAGCTAATCCTCCTTGCTGGCAGGGACAGCTGTCAGACGGTGCTGGCATTCTGGTCACTGCCAGCCCAGGCCAGATTTAAACTGGTGTCCTGTGGATGGCCTTGGATCTCTCATCATCGTTCCTGAGAGGGACTTCCCCTTTGTTTTTTGAGTTGGAGTTTATTCTGCAGGGTAGGCGGTGCTGGTGCTGGCTGTAGCTAGGTCTCCTGAACCTGGAGACCTGGGAGGCTGAGCCAGCCAGCTCTACATATTTTAATCTTTAGGCTTTAATTAGAGCCCAGGGCCTGCACCAATGCCTGCAAAACACAAACAGAAGGGTGTGTTCAGCAGTCACTCCAAACCACATCCCTGCTTATTCTAGCTCTGGCTGCAAAGGTCACAAAGCACTCACATGAAGGCTACTTCTAATTATTATCCCATTTACCAAAAAAACCCATAGTGAAGTCATCCATGCAGAAGTGAAGGGAGGGAAATATGTCTTATATAAGCAGCACCTTTGGGGATTTGCTTGACTTTGTGTGTCCATATGTACGCATAACATTTGGTGAAAATCGTGCTTTCTCTTGGAATGGGTATTATTCATTAATATGGTTCCAGTTAAACTAATTGGTCTTGACTTTAAAAAAAGAAGAGAAATTTCTAGTAAGCTGAAATACCTTACTTAGACATCTTTCAAATGAAGCATTTCAAATTCTCATTTTAAGAGACAAAAATTTGCATGATCATCATCTGTTTTATTTTTTTAAGAAAAAGGATTTAAGGTTAGGTGGAAGAAACTAAAGAAAAAAAGGAAGAAGCTGACCTAAAACTAAATTTGCCAGATATTCTAAATTTGGCCATCTGACTGATTGAATCTGTCTTTCACAAAGCCCCTTCTCAGAGGAGGTAAACTGCGATCTAGCCATTCGGGGAGAATCTTTCACTCAAAAGCTGCAGGATGGAGAAGTCTCTGCATACCACAGGGAGGAAAGTAGGCCAATCTTTGTCCTTTAGAGAGGCACCTGAAGCTATGAAACCATTGAGGATTAAAATCTTCTGGGACTCTCGCCTCCTAGATAGACAGATGGCAACTTCATGTAACAATAAAGGCATCCTTGCAAAATAAATGAAAGACAATTAGTCACCTCATACATATCTGAAGACCCTAATGCAGACAGCAAGTGTTGGGGATTTGAAAGGGATCAAACAAGCTCTTAAGTGATACTTTTTCCAACACATATGGAGGGTAGAATTTAGGGCCATGCAAATAATAGGAGCATTGGGGTTTTTGTTCTACAACTGAATGACAAAACCAGAATAAGGAATTGCAAATTGGATTGAATGCTAAATTTTCATGAAAACAAGATTAAAAAAATAATTACCTCTTCCCAACAGATCCCAGGTATTTAGTTTTCTTTTCAGCCATTTAAAAAGCTACACCAAGTAATGGTCCAATGAGGAAAACACTATTAATACCTCTGTTTTGTTGCCATGCTAGTGATTACACTGTTGGCTCAGGATGTGGGATACCAACATGGAATACCTCACTCTACCAAAGGCTCTCTGTGCACTTTCCCTGGACAGGGCTCATACCCATGGGTGTGCTTGGAGCTTGCTCTGCTGACATTGTTCTGTTTATTTTTATTTCCAAGTAGATGCTGGATTTTGAACAGCACTCCACAGCCTCACCAGAAGTGCAGTGCTGGGGTAACAAGGATGAGTACTGGTCCCTCCTGGTAGTGGGCAAGTCAGGGATGCCAGGGGCAGTGGCACAGCTCTGGGAGCAGGATGGAGCCTGCAGCTGCATGATGATGCAGCCAAGCACCTTCCAGCTCTGCTTGAGCTTTGAACTGAAGCCTTCCTAGGATGGTAGGCAATGCTGTCAGATGTGTAGAAGCTTCTCCACCAGTGTGAGTGTATTTGCTTTCCTTCTGGCTTTCAGAGTCAGCATCATCATGCCCAGAACTTGCCTGAAAATGCAGCCTCTCACTCCACTAAGTGCTTCTTCTTTGTTCCTCTGTAACATCCTTCCTTCACCCTTCTCCAGCCCAGCCCAAAGTGGTGCTACCAAAACTGCTTCTGTTTCACCAGAAACCTTCTTCCCACTGGCCTTTGTGTTTATTTCACACTGCTTGCCAGGCCCTGCTCATGCCACATCTCCTGCTCACATCCATGTCATTCTCTTCCACATTAAGTGGCCACATTGCCTCCAGCACCATCTCTTAGCATACTTAGGGAAGCTTCTTACACTGCTCTTGCCCTGAGAAGCCTTAAGCAAGTCACTTCCCAGAGGCCAGGTCCTTCCTGGGTCTTGCCAGGTGCAGGGCAGTGCTGGCAGAAAAATTGCAATATGCATTTCTTTCAAACCTCAGCCTCCTCTCACTGCACTCCAGTGCAGCATTTCACTGACTTCCCAAAAGTAGTGAGGGAGCAACTTCTCTCTGCATTTCTTCCCTTCCCTGCTCCTGATTGTTCATCCTACAAACTGGCTGGGACTGGTGTTGTTTCCCATCATTTCTTAGCACAGACTCTGGTACAAAGGGACTCTGATCTTCACAGATCTAAGCCTTGCTGTATCAATAGCTAATTAAAGTTTCTTCCATATTTAGGACCCTAGTCATCCCTTCACTGACAGCTCTGTGGAATCGCAGTGACTGAAGATCATACTCAATGATATTAAAAAGTAACCAACCAGACTGAACACATCAAACGTTTTCTGACCTGTTTCACTTTGTCTCCCTTATCTGAACCACATGGGTGGAATTTAGC
This sequence comes from Lichenostomus cassidix, assembly GCF_008360975.1. Classification (NCBI taxonomy): domain Eukaryota; kingdom Metazoa; phylum Chordata; class Aves; order Passeriformes; family Meliphagidae; genus Lichenostomus; species Lichenostomus cassidix. The sequence goes on along the minus strand of NC_139480.1, from coordinate 33,367,215 downwards.
GCCTCTATTTTTAAACCTTTAACTTAGGCATTGACCTCTTTACTGCAGTCACCCCACGTTCCCTTTGCAGTCAAAGAAGAGAGAGGCACTTCTGGGGTGCAGTTTGCATGCCCTACTTTTGGGGTCTACTTTAGGGCAAGATGAAAGGGACCCCAGAAACGCCTGTTTCTTCTCTTCACTGACTGTGAAGAAAGTCTTGATAGTCATGCCACATGCTTACAGTGTCAATCAAAAGCAAATCTAAGTGCTCTGAGTTGCCCTTTGTACACCACGGTGCACACTGTTAGCTCTAAATAAATGGATTATTTTTAGCATATTGAGAGTTTTTTACTGTACACGTTTTGTATTTATATACATATAATACCAAACCCATGTATTCATCTATTACTAGGAAGTTAATCAAACAGCTGTAGTTATCATTGCAACATTTTTCTTACAGTTTCTTAGATGAGAACTCCATCTTCCAACAATTAAAACCAGTATTGATACTAGAGGAGAGTGTGTGGGGTATAGATTTGCAAAGTCCACGTCCTTGGTGATTCTTTGCCTTTCTGACAATGTCATTCCAGTGCCAGCCATAAAGTCAGAGCCACACTCGGGGGAGTCTGGCTAGGGATATTTCTTTAGGTCTTATCAGGACTGCATAGCAGCTTGCTGGGGAGTCTGGCTGGAGCTGGTATTACTGAGTAATTGTAGCATCCCCCATGAACTGATTCCTTACCTGGGCACTACTCCCAGTGAAGCTTTTGGGAGCAATGACTTGATGTGTCAGTGTGAGAAGCCAGACTGTCCCCTTTTTTTTTTTGCTGCAGCTGACCAAAATTAAGTCTGGAATTTTGAACTTACATTTGAATCTACATGTGGGTCACTTGATGCTGACTGAGACCCACCATATGCAAAATTAATAACCCATCATGCCACTGGATCTGCCTGATGGATGTTGTTAGCCACCCACTACATTGCAGAAGTCGAAAAGTGGAAGTGGCACACAGAGTAAAGAATGTTTTAAAAAAAGCCACTCAAAATGCTACAGCCTCTGAATTAACCTTGCTGCTACATTTAATGCAGAAGATGAGAGGATTTTTGGGGAGGCAAGCCACATATGACTTCTTGTATTCACCTATTCACACAATAGCTCTGAAGAAAGTATTAATTTTCCCATTTAAATCACTCTGGGAAGAAGTAATAATTTGACTTATTTTTCCCCCAGTATGCACCTGAGAAATTATATCAGTCACAGCAGGATCGATGCACAGATGGGGGCACACATGCTACCATACATATAAATACATGCATGTCCTAGGAGCATGTTCTGACATCTCTAATTTGTTTAACCTACCAGCAAGATAATATAAAAAAATGGAAGGAAATAAGCTGCCAATACCACGTTTCAGCAACAGTAAGTCATTCCATCTTGAGCACAAATATTGCAATAATACCTCTTGATACAACACCATTTTGTGATAGACAATTCCATTTCTTTCCTCAAAGTGGAATGCTAATTAAATCTGTCACTGGTTCTTCTGCCAAAGTTCTGCTGCTACATCTGTAGGCAAAACTATATTTAAACACCTTCAGGGTCAGTAGTACTTCATTGATTGGATTTATGAAGGGAGCATAACCAGGAAAAATGTATCCTGTTATATTCTCACCTAAGAAAACAATCTGATAACCAGATTCTTAAGTGGAGCTGTCTTTTGATAATGGGTCCAACTCTTGGTGTGACAAATGAAAGTACGATGAATAATACCTTAACATTTTAGTGGATCTCTGTGCAACGATAAATTGCATTAAAAATGCATAGCAAAATATTTTCTTTTCCTTCCTAAGAGGCATTGTAACTCTTTTCTTTTGTGCTCAGTGGAGTTTGCAGAAGTTATCCTTTTTGTGTGCAGCAATTCTGGCACTCTCGTGTACCTTTAAAAGAAAATTGGTCCAGGTGTACTGCATTCCTCATGGAAAGCTCTAGAGATCAGTATTCTCTTTCCAGCTCAAAAGGAGCCCAGACCATCAATCCATGTCCCTCTGCTTTAGGAAGTGGGTTTCCCTGAAGGAAGAGGACTTTATAGGCTCATTTGCATTTCCCCTTCCTATATATCTGGCTTTATGCTAAGTCTCTGAAGGATGAATAATAGGTACTTCTACCTGAATCCCACTTCAATACTGACACACAAGCAGAAGCAGCAAACACAGCAATACTTCACAACATTATTTCATACTTGAAGGCAGTGTTTCAACATTACAGCAGAACGTGTGTTTGCACATGAGCCCAGAACAGTGCTTTCCAGAGCAGTGGGGAGGAGCAGGGCAATGCTGGGAGCTGGCTGGTGCCAGCAGCCTGCCCTAGGAGGTCGTGACACAGATGCAAGACCCTCGCTGCATCTAGAGTGTTCCTGATATGTAAATTGAAAAGGTCTCATTTTTCAGGACAATGAAAGCATATGTGTCAGGTCATGCTATTTGGGTTTCACATGGAGCCACAGAAGATCTACAGTGGATATAAGCAGCTCTACAGCATCTCTAACTGATGCTCAGCTTCCTCCTCACTCCAGCTACCAAAGCACGGGGAGGCTCAGCTGCATTAGTTAAAATCTTTATCCTGAAAACCTATAGCAGATGTCTGAGGGCAGCTCCAGAGATTTCACACTGCTCAGAGATCCTGGCATCTTCCAGCATGAAGTCAGAATTATGGACCCTTAATGACCTCAAAACAGGATCCTTGGAGCAAGGGTCTACCTCAATGGCAAGTGTGATTATTGTCCTTAGATGGCCATCAGCAATGCAGACAATGGGTCTGTGTCTGGCTGACAGCTGTTAGCATGTGTGGGATCAATATGTGCCTGCCATGGCTCAGTATTTTAAGGAGGACGAGAGAGGTGCAGAAGGTTGCATGCAATGTCTCCTCTCCCTGTACCATTCTTGGTCATAGGTTATGGGGTTATTTTAGCATCTGATGAATCTAGGCTAATCCACTGGAAATCAATCAGATCAGCTGGGAATGAGCATCCAGTGATGACAGATTGAATTAATGGTCTTTATCGCTGATTCAGCGACAAGGGTCTAATCCTGGTATTTCTGTCCTGGCGCGCAGAACAGAGCACACATGGCAAAGCACAGAGACAGGCAAGGTAAGTGCAAACATGCTTTTAACTTCTCAAAGACCTGTACACAGATTTCTTTTCTTCAGTATTGTCACCTTTCTGAAGATGATTCAGTAGAAAACTGTAGTCTGTATTTTCCCTTGTAGACTTCAAGGTCTGTTCCCCAAAGATCAAGAGGTAATTTTTTTGAGTAATAATTGAGGCTGTCTTGGATTTTGACTCTTTAAAGGAAGTTTAAAAAAGTACCCAAAACCAGACAGTCAAAGTCACCAGTTAGCTTTTAAAGACTTCAGCATGTCCATGCAGCTTTATCTGTAATTTATCACCACAGCTATTATCTGTCTAAAAAACAGGCCTACGGACATGAATATAAGAAATACCAGTGAGACTACTGATACAGGAAAGGTCAGCAGGATCAGACCTTAATACTTTACATGTAATCCTATGAATATTAGGTCCCATATGCTCTGCTAATTCCCACTTTATCTCTAATACGTGGCTTATTTCTTAGGATTAGGTTTAGAACAGCAATTGGCTGTTCAACAAACAGTGCACCAAAGTACCTGTCTTGCAGCTACAATTGGCTTCTTCTGCTGGGATTGTGAAAAATAATTCTCCAGCTCAATATCTAAGCAATTGAATCTCTCTGTGATGAAAGCTCTGCCTCCTAACGGCCTGCATGTATGTACAGAAGAATTCCCTGGTCTGCTGGCGATAAATATTTTGCAGCCATGCAGAAATTTGGGATGGCAACGATTGTCTGAAAGCATTATCCAAGCCATCTATTACACTTCCCAAAATATTTCTGCCTCTGTGGCTGTTGGGCTGGGGTTTGCTGTGCTCTGCAAGCCCCTCTTCACCTTTCACCATTACTCCCTGTCACAGCCAGGACAAGCTGCAGCATCACACCACAACGGGAGCACAGCCTGCCAGCTTGGGTGGGAGCAGATGGTGTTTTGAGCTGGATGAGCAGGGAAGCGAGTGTGTGAAGCTGGGAATGGTGCTGGAGGGTAGCCTGGGCACAGGGGACAGTGGCTGGGCTGTGGGGTCAAGGGCGCCTGTGCCTCCTGCTGCAGAGCCCGTGCTGCCTTCCACGGGAGGCTGTTGCTGCATCCAGGTTGCAGTGTGCTTGCTTCACTGCCAGGGGCCAGCTCCCCGCAGTGACCTCTCCAGGCTCCACATCACATCCTCACCCACACAGCAATCCAGCTCCCAGCTCCTCTTCTGAACACCTTATAAAAGCCCATCCTAAAAATAAGCTGCTTGGCTCAGGGACACAGTGAGAAAGAGTGAGAAAACAGCAGTTAAACAAACACAGGCAAAGCATGAGAGCATACAAAGTATTCATTCACTTTCACGCCATTAAGTTAGTTCATTTTTTTCCTCTGTTGTTTGCACCATTTGCCCATGTGGTCATTTAAATGTTGAAGGTTTTCCTTTATCTTTTTGGATTTGAGGGTAGTATTCCCTTCTGTTGGCTGGCTGGACTCACTGTCTCATTTCCAAGGTCAGGGTGAGTGTGAACCACTAGCAGTCTTGTGACAGACTTTCTGCTCTGCCACCAGCTCAGACATCTCCTGACTGCACACCGCACAGGCCTCGGACACATCTTTCCCTAAAGCATCCATCAACCTAGTGAATAAAGATGTGAAAAATGCCAGAACTAAAATTAAGACCTCCATGAAGATACTGATTCAAATAAACTCATGTAAAATTAGTTAACTGGGATGGCAATCAATATCAATCTGCTAGTCTATAAATTGATAAGAAATTATTTGAGCTGATCAGATTTCTCACTTCCTGTATTTTGGGAATTCACAACGTCCTTCTGCTTTAGCTCAGAGATCAGCATGAAAGGGTTTCCAGTTCAGAGGTTTCCTCACTGTATATGCTTCCTCCTCTGCTTTCCTGGCTTCTGCTTCACACCCCATCTTTCTGTCTTCTGAGACTCCTGCTTTTTTCCTTACTGTCTCCTTTTTAATTCTCTGTCTCCAAAAACATTTTCTGTTCTAAAGCAGCTGTGTGCTTTAGTCCCAAGTCCCATGACCTGGAAACTAAAGATCGTACCAGAAACTCCAACAGTTACAATAATAATAACAATTGCCATAATAGCAATAGCAATAGTTCTCATGCAGTGGAGGATATTGAGGGCAATTGCTCTGGACAGTTGGCTAGTGAGGACCTCCAATTCCTCAACACAGGGATGGGGAATGTACCACCCCTCTGGGCAACCTATTCCAGCTGAAACTGGGCAAGTCTGTGGCTTTCAGGTACTGCAACAAAAATACCCTAAAACACCCACGACAAGGTAAAAAAGTGCAAAGATGTGTTTCTTTTAAAAATCTCGGGGTTTTTAAGCAAGTCTCACAACTGTTTTTCAGCGGGGATATTACATGCATGTCAGTTCTGCAGTAGAGCTGTCCATGTAACACTCCCTTTAAAGTGATGCTGAGACTCAGAAAGTTTGTGTACCTACACACAGAAAGTTCGGTTTGACAGACTAACAAGAATGATACATTAAGTGAATTTGCAAGTTTTTTCTTTAGTTCCCATTCCATTATCACCACGTTTTTCCCATGCCCAGAGCTGTGTGCTTGGACTCTTGCCTTTATTTGTAAGTGCACTTTGAAAGACAGCTCATTTCTGCATCAAATCAATGAGGAGGCTAATATGGCCTTGTTAAACAGGAATCACCAGGTATGGAGGTAGTATTTTCAGGTTTCACTTACTTATGAACTTGAAGGATTTAAAAAAAATTAAAGTTCATCTTGTTCAGCTGATAAGAAGGGAATTTGGAAAATATTAAAATTGAACCAAGGGGTTGTATTATTTTATGCAAAGGACAGGAAAATAGAATGAAATCATGAATTGTTGGTAGCTTGGTTGGTTTCTTTGAAAAAATGCTACTCACCAGAAATCGGCCTAATCTTAAAATCTTATAAATGATACGTGTAATATGGTAATAGTGCCTAGTAAATATGTTAATTTTTCATCCTTGTACAGCTGAAATGCTATTGCACAAATGTTGCACAGAAAATCCCATATTTGCAGTGGGATCTAATTTAGCAGCATTTCTTTTCAATTATCTTTTTGCTTTCCTCCTCATGATCCCAAATGAACCTTTCACCTTTCCTAAAACTTAAACAAAGTCTTCAGACCTCTGCCCACCCTCAAATTAGACTTATAATGGCAAGAAGGTTACAAAATTATTGCATTGAACAGAAGCACACTACTGAAATCCCACACAACCAGTGTTCTCACAGAAGACTGAATTTTTTAGGGAACCAGGCTAAAAACATAATTAACCAGGCAGTGCTGCCAAGAGATGGTGTGCCTGTGGGGTCTGGCCAGGCTGGATGCTGGCTGGAAGCCCTGAGGCATCCTTGTCACAGAGCTGACCCCACACACACACACTTGTGTGCACACACTGCCCTACACAGAGCACAAGGTCTGGTGTGGGGTGAGAGCCACACTAGACACCATGACGTGGTGACAGGGCTGTCACGGTGCTGGAGGTTCATCTTCACTGGCTTGGGACTGGAGATGTTGCAGAGCTTCACAAACAGCAGGTTTTTGATGCACAGACAGAACAAAAGAGAAATAAAGTAATTATATATTCATCTCAAGTTGAGCCAAAAAAAGCAAGTGTTGGGGTTTTTTGTAATTATTCTTGTGGAGGGACAAATGCATTTCATGTATCCAAAATGCAGTGGTTTATTTCTCTAGGTACCCAAAAGGCAAATCTCTTGAGGGTGAAAAATGGATGCAGTCCCTCCAGCCCAGTCACAAGACTCCATGCCTTTCCATACCTCTTGGAAAAAGAGGCTGCCCCCCTAAAAGGGAAACTACTTCCCAGGTGCAGAAAACCATCAGGACACAAGTAACCACATAACCTGCACAGTGTCCCTTTGTCCACCCCTCACAGCTGTTGTGCACTGCCCCAAGGCTGTGGTCAGCAGCACAGGACTGCAGGCAGTGTTAGATTCATCAGCCCTGCTCTGGCTCCCATCCAGGCAAGATGCCCATGGTGCTCCAGCCCACAGAAAGCATGGGCTCATCTGCTGCCTGCACCGCTCTGGCCAAATCCCCAGCTAGGGTCCCCAGGGTGTTGTTGTTTTCTTGTTCAGCATGTATGGGTGCTGCATTGTGAAAGAACAAGCTGTTCCTCACTTCTTCCTCTGCTCTTTTTCCCCCTGATTTAAAGTGGTTTGCTTCTCAGAGCAGCCAAATTGTTGAGGAAAGGCTCCTGTCTCTCAGCACTGGCATGTGGTGTCTCCCCTGTGCAAATGAGACGCAGTATAAATAGCACCAGTCTGCACAGCTGGTGCTCAGCTGCCATGCTGGGGCTTAGCCCAGGACTAATTCACTCTAGTGCTGTCAAAATCCAGCCTGCTAGCCCATGGTCCTTCTCTATGGAGAAGAACCATTTATCATTTTCCCAGCTTCCTGCTTTTGCTCCCATGCAGGTCTGCTTCAAGCATCTCTCTGAGTGTGCAGGTGCCTTGCAAGGCCTGGGCAGTGAGGAAGCAAGAAGCCATGAGCAGGCTGCTTACTGAGCATCCAACCCATGGAAAACCTTTTCAGTCTCAGCTGAATGGGATGGGACTGGTGATTATTGTGCTTGTTGAAGTGCCTGAGTATTTACTCTCCATGACCCCATCATGTAAGAGCACGCCCAGCCTGTTTGGGCTGACGGGCTAAACCTCTTTGTATTAAGCAATAATGAAAATTTGTTGCATTACTATTGGAAAAGAAGGATTATAGACTTGCTGGGGTTTAATATCAGAAGGTGGAGGTTTAACATTATTTTGCTTCCTTGACTAATATTTTATGCAGGAAAGCAAGCTATGACCTTGATACAAAATGTTGCTGCTACCTGAGATTCACAAAATCCCAAGGACAATCTCAGTGCAAGCATAAATACGTATGTTGCATCAGCAGCAAGTGCAGATATTTTGATAAGACATGCAGGCTAAGGACTTCGATGTGGATTCCTCTGACTAAAATTCAGACATAACAGACTCTGTCTGAGCCTGTAACTCCAGTTCCCCTTCAAAATCAATGGGGAGAAGTAGGCACTTCCGGGAAAGAATTCATCTGATGTGGATTAAACATGCCTTAGAATAACAGGAGCTCCACAGATATCCGTGTGTCTGCTCTAACCATTGAGCCCATTTGGATAAATTGTCGAGGTACAGGTCCAATGTAAGTGTGTGACTTTGGTTACGTGAGTCCCATACCAGGTGAAAATATAATCCCATACCAGGTGTCCTTACAGCACAAAACTGTGAGAAGAATGGAAGGTAGGAAGCAGGGTGAGGTTTATTAACAATCTTCTAAGCTCTCTTGCTGTTAGTTTGTCCTTCTCAGCTTGGGTCAAGAACAGAAAGGAGTGCCCTAGAAAGGAGGTACTGTCCAACAGGAGGGAGAAAAAATGGGACATGCCCAAAAGCCCCTGCCCTCTTTGTTGTCAACACAAAATTCACTCAGCCTAGGCAGTTGTGAGATTTTAAGCGCAGGCAGGAAAGGTGGGTGATGAACTTGGGTAGGTATTTGCAGACAAACTCATGCCTCACTTCAGTGGCTGCTATTCAAGATCTTCCCACAGCTGGCTCCAGCACGTTCAGTGGCCGTGGCTTTCTATGTCTCAGGCACATCTCAAACAGTGACTATTTTCCCGCTTAGACCCAGAAGCTTTTTTCTTTAAATAGGTTTTTAAAAATAAATCTTTTTCTCAGCATAACTGCTCCAGCCCAGCAGCTGTGAGCAGGTCTTGACCCCTGATCTCACTGTCTGAGGACAGATTCCCCCCTGCAGAATACCTGTAATTCAAGCATTTGATTTTTCCCAGCAGGGAACCATTTCTGCAAATGAAGCCTATTTGTGTAATGAAACATCAAGTAGTTCACACAGGGATACAAAACAATCATATAGGGAAAGTGCTCTCAAATGAAATGCCATGCCAGGAAAGATTTAATTGTAGTTACCATACAATAATAAAAGAAAAGAGGAAAAAAAAAACAAAACCAAAAACAAGCCTGCAGTAACAGCCTGTTTTCGTTTCCCAGCAATTGCACAGCAGCAAGGCTGCCTCAGCACTCAATGAGCTCCTGTTGGCACAAATTGGCACCCTTGCTGGTAGGTCTGCAGGGATAAGATGAGGTCTGAATGGCTGGCAGGGGCAGACACGCTCCCACACCTCCACGGGCAGCTGGGGTGCAGGGGGCAAGGTGCAGGCAGCCACTTGTGCTTGTGCTTGGCAGCAGCCAAGCCCCAGCAGCTCTCAGGACTTCTGCAAAAGAATGTCCTCAGATGTGAGGAAAGCAAGTGTGTGCACAGCCATGCTGACATCAGATGGGGGACTCCTGCCAGGAGTTTAAGTGGAGTTAGCAACTTTGAGGTGTGCAGGGACACCTACTCCCTGGGTATAGCAAGCGTGTAGGTACCTGCATGGCTCAGAGCATATGCCTCAGTGCTTTCTTCCACAAGGACCTCAAGAAGCCTTGAGTTCCTTCTTATCTTATTTACTAATAGCACCCAAGATGATCACAGGCTTTTCCCAGGCTAATATTTCCCAGTGTTGTTTTCCACATTTCTTATTTCCTATAAACCTCCCCTTCTCTCTTTACAAGTTGCCACTGCATTTGCTACCCTTGTCCCTGACAGACTCTAGAGTTTTTCATGTGGAGGGAAAGTTTATTACTGATTTTCAAGTGAATCTTCAGCTAGGGTCACCCAAGTTCTTCTTTTGGCCAGAGACCAAACCAGTCCCTTCTCTGTGATGGTTATGTACCAAATGGCAGCCTGTCCCAGGGTGATGCCTAACATGGGTGCTTAATGAAGCTCACAGGGAAATTTAGGGAAAAAACAGTTAATTTTTGAGATTTCTTATTTTATTTATTCTTCTTATTTTTCAAGCAACAGTTAAATTATCTGAAATGGCTGCTACAGCTTATAAAGAGTTCCCCTATTACTGGCATTACACAGAAGGGTGGGGTTTAGCCACATGATTTTCTGCTTGCAAGACTATGGGCTGAGTTAGCACCTCAGACATTTAGATGTTCCCATTCCCTTCAGTGGCAAGTGCCTACAGTTTCTTGGGTAATTTGTCCATTCAAATTATTTCCAGAGTGTTTTAAGATACTTCCAGGAGTTCACTAGATACTGAGAGCTGGCTAGGTGTGCTTTCATTTGGTTTAGCAGTCCTAGCTGTGAGTACTGCACCAACACATAGCTCTCCAACCCCAAAACCTGAAGAAGGCTTATCAAAACTCCCCAAGAGTAAAGACATTTTTTTTCTGTGGAGTTCTGTAGGGTTTAGAGCACGCCCAGTTGTATGATTAACCAAACAATCTGAGCAGGTTTTCAGCCCTACCATTAACAGTGCAAAAAAAAAAAAGAGATGGGGACAGACAATGGCAAGTCTGCACAGAGTTCCCTCTTCAGCTCTTTTGCCTTTTGTTTAGAGAATGAACCATTCTTTGGACTATATCTACACTTTTTAAAAAACTTTTCAAAGCTGGGGAACAAGTCTGAGTGGAAGAGGGGATAGTAATACAGCTCATACATAAAGCAGTCATTGCTGAGTCTGTCTGTACACTTTGAATCCAGGTTGCCTTTGAACAGCAACTTGGAAATTTTGGAAGAAACTTTACTATGAACACAGAAGCACTCTGTCAAAAATGTCAAACTGTTGCCAAATATTTCCCAGCCAAATCTTGGTTTGGATTTTTGCTTGCTTGTTGGTTTGGATTTTTTTTTTAACAAGAAAAAGAAGAAAGAAATGTTCCATGGCTAAAAATTATCTCTGCAGTAGCTCTGTGTAATTGCTGTAAATGCTCACCATATATGAAGGATATCTTGCTATGCACAATTAGTAACTTTGTGAATGCATCAGCAATAAAAATGCCTGAGTAGTAAGACAAAATTCTTGCAATAAGGCGGAGAAGAGGAAAATCTGATTGCCCACCAGTAAGCAATTTATTTTGTATGAAAATAAGCATTTCCATTCCTAATGACTATGCAAGCAGAAGTGCTTGTGACAGCTACTTTATTTCTACAATAAGAGACTTCTTGGGACTGGACAGTTGGTAGAATAGGGAAACTGCTTTGCATGCATTGATATTTGTCTGCATGCCTAGTATTTTAAGTGGTCAAAACTGAAGAGCTGTTATGAACATGTCCCCAGTATCATAGTAAAATCACAGAATCACAGAATTTGATGAGTTGGAAGGAACCCATCAGGATTGAGTCCAACTCCTGGCCCTGCACAGGACACCCTGAGTCACAATGTGTGTCTGAGAGCATTGTCCAAACTCTTCTTGAACTCTGTCAGGCTTGGTGCTGTGACCACTTCCCTGGGGAGCTGTTCCAGTGCCCAACCAGCCTCTGGGTGAAGAACCTTCTACTGATACATAACCTGAACCTCCCCTGCCATAGTTTCATGATGTTTCCTCAAGTCCTATCACTGATCATGAGAGTGAAGAGATCTGTACCTGGGGTTGTTGAAGACCACAATGAGATCTCTCCTCAGTCTCCTCCAGGTTGAACAAACCAAGTGTCCTCAGCCACTCCTCATAAGGCTTCCCCTCCAGACCCTTCACCATCCGTGTAATTCTATGATCTGTCCTTTCTTTCAGGGAGATCTGCACTTGCCCCTGGTGTGGGAGGGGAAGGGAGGGAACAGGGTTGGATATCCCTGCCCAAGCCTGTCTGCTCTGCTACCTCATCCAGCTCCTCTGCTCCTCTGCTCCAATCTGCACTGTTCTGCAGTGGGGTTCTGCCATGTCCCCTCCTGAGCCTCAGGAACAGCTGGCAGTGCTCTGTCAGGAATCTCTGTCCCCACATTGGATGCTGGGTCACAGAAGATGGAGCCTCAGTAATGTCATAGCCAAGGCCAAATAATAAGCACCTCTGGAAAGGTTTAAGACCTTATCTTCACACCCTTGAATTTTGAATTTTGAGAAAAAAATATTAAACTATCAATAATTGCTTTGTAGGTGAAATAACCATGCTGCAAATCACATTTTATTTTAAAATTGATAATAAACTCACACCATAAATAAAGGTAATCATGCATTACGTGTCCACGGCAGTAGATGATACCAAGCCTATTAAAACAGTATCAATCAGGCACTGAAAATGGTTTATATTTAGCACATCTCACTTTAGATTAAATAGACTCCACTCCCAATTATCCAGTAATTACCTAGAGGCATGAAGGCATGTACACAAAGCTACAGCAAAGCAACTGTGAGCACTGGCTTACTTTGCTGTTGGTAAACTTCATTTTGTCAGGATTAATTGCAGAGAAGGCTGGTGATGAACACATGACAAGCACAACACTCAATAATGCTTTAATAAAGTGATGGAAGCAAATGTTTTCCATCAAACCTCTTCAGCACAGGAAATGTGATTAATTAAGCACATTCATCTAATTACTGTATGAATTCTCAGGAGGTAAATGTATACTCCAAGGCAGATACACTGAGTATGGTTCCAGAGGCTAGATTCAATTTATTTTTATGTGGTGTTTTTATATAAACATTAAATAAGTTTTTTTAAGGAGAGATCTTAATGGTGATTGGTTTCCAGCACTGGATAAAGATGATCCTAATTGCCCATGTTCTTCAAGAGCTAATAGCTGGTCTTCCTTCAGAATAACTCCATGGCTTTTCTATTACCTCCAGTGAGACTGAGTTTTAGGAAAAATGCAACCACCAAAATAATTGTTGGATGTTGTCCATGTCTTACAAGCCTTCTGCTTTCCTCTGCATTAATAGTGTTTGGGTGTTCAGGGCTGGAACTGTTTTTCTAATTAGCAGCAGCAAATGAAGGATACCAGGCTCCCAATTGTGTCTGAATGGTACTGCCTGGGCACAAGCCCTTTCAAAGGCAGGAGCCATAAATTTGCTGTCATTAATCCAGGCACAGCAACACTACATCAGCAGCTGTAGGGGATGCTGAGCTCACAGCCCTTTTCTCAGCCAGGTGAGGGAAGCCCAGGGGCAGGGAAGGTGTGGTGGCACCAAGCGAGTGCTGGTGGCATCCCCCTCTGCCCACCACTGCCAACCCAGTTCTGCCCTGGGGCTCCCTTCCAGCACAAAGCAAAATTTGCTTCTGCAATGGAAATCCTCATTTTGCCTGGGACAGGAGAAGCAGCAGCTGTAGGAACAGTTCAGCCAAGTGACCCAAGGGGCAGTAACCCCTGCCGAATCTTCCCCTTGCCCCAGCACAGCCCTGGGCTGCTGAGGGCTAAATTCCCTTCCCAGCTGCAGGGTGGTCTCAGCTGCAAGGCCACAGGGTGGGGGGCTGGAGGGACTGCCATGCAGGGCACAGACAGACATACAATCACAGCAGTGCCTTGTTGTGGCTTTGTGCAGAAACACAGAATATTTGAGGTAGTGAAGCTGGGGAGAGGGATACCAAAGCTAGCAGCGAGGGAAAAGCCATGTCAAATTCCCACCACTTCTATTAGCACTGCTTCCACTCCATCCCCCTCTCCCTTCCCCAAGGGAAAACCCATGCCTGGTGCCTGTATCCTTAAAAAGATCATTGCCAAGCTATAAATATCTAGCCATCAATTAACTGCATAAATGCTCACTGTACAGAGAGCTGTCCTTCTGAGCTGCTAAGGTGACTACCATCAGGGATGCTCACCAGCACAGGTCATATTTGCCTCATTAAACCTTGGACTCTTCCAATGTATTTATTTTAGAAGTTTACAGCAATCTAGTCCATAGTGCATTTAAAGTTAACAGAAAGACTCTGACTGACTTCTGAGGGCTTGGATACCTTCCAAGGGAAATATTTTCCTACTTAAGTAACTCTGAACAAGGCGATCACACCAACCAAAAAAAACCCAACCCTGGAATGTTTCATTTAAAAATATGTTGTTGACAACAGAAAGCAAAGAGATCCTTAGTACTGTGGATGTATTTTCAACGTTGCTTCAATCCAATGCTTCAGAATAATAAAAAAATAGCAAAATAAACCTGTTTGCATGTATGGCCTTCCCAGCTATGGCTGGAAAGGAATAAGGGGGCAGGTCTGACAAATTCTGGTCCAAAGGAAACAACTAAGGAAAGAAAAAGCTTTCTCAGGCAGCCTGGCTGCTTGCTGGCTTCCCTGGGAGGGGCAGGGAGATCAGAGGCTGGGGGAAACCCCACAGTGTGATGCAGTCTTGTAGCACTGTATCTGCCATGTTGCTATGACCTAACTCATTGCAATACCAGCTCCTGGCAAAGGTCTGGAGACTTTCCAGAGCATTTCACTAAGGACACTCTACCTGGATGAACAGAAACAAGAAGGCATCCCCACAAAAGAAGGCAGGGCTCTGTTTGGCTTTTATTTGCTGACAGTAGCCCTGGGAGGATCCCACACACCCTAAATAGTGCATCACACATTGCTGAAGAACCACAGGTATACACAGCAGCAGCGCAGCAGGTGAATACACCTGTGGGTAGGTGGATATATGAGAGGGCTCCTGTAATCATTCCTGCAATGTAATCAGTCCTCTTCCCTGTACTTAGTGCGTAAGACCTCCTCGCGTTACGCCAGCGAGATAATTAGTGCCACTTGAGCAGGGTGAGCCCAGGCACAGAGCGGTGGAGCAGCCAGGTGACTCACCTGGGGCATCTGCCGGCTCCTGCCAGTGATAACCAGAGAGTGTGGAGGAGGGAACACTTGCAGTGCTGGCTGGGAGGGCAGGGTTAGCCCCTGCCAAAGCACTCAGTGGTGCATGAAGATTCAAGCAACATCAAGCAAAACACAAATTTGCAGAAGTATCACAAGACATGTAACTACTAGGATTATTCCTCAGGAAGGCTGTATAATAGAGAGATGCCACATGGGCACTGGATAACCGGCAATCATCTCTTTACTCTCAGGAAAAGGAGATATCTAGTGTAAATTTGTCTGCCCTCTTTCATAAACCAAACCTGTACATAAGTATTGCTCCACAGTGGTTGACCTGGTGTCTTCCATCATAGTATAAGTGTGTGTGTGTGTACATGTGTGTGTGTGTACATGTGTGTGTTTGTTTTGGCTGTGATTTTGGACACCAGATTTCTATGTGTCCTGATGAGGTATGCAAATCCTCGGACATCTTTGTACTAAAAATTAGCTGGAATTTCTGCTACCCTTTCTGTACCATTTGGTGATCTTTGTCTTCTACTCTCTGTGCAGAGATTAACATTTCATGTGTGGCCAGGATCAGCAAAATGCTCTGAGGAGACCTGTGCACTGTGTTGTCTCAGATCTACATCTAATTCCATGGGATACCTGGAATTAGATATCTGGGAGAGAGGCAGCAGTAAAACCCTCATTGGAGCATTTTGAAGGGACAAGTGAAGCTGTTAGGATGTGGGTTGCAAAGCCACAATCTTTTCCTTGGCTTTGGAAGAGCAATCCCAGAGTTCACCTTATTGACATGTGCTAATGTATGAAGGGCTAATACATGAAGGGCTCTTCTCTCCCACTGTGCACTTAAGGTGTTGATATCAAGGTAACAGATCTGCCATTTGGAAAGCTAGCAGAGGAAATGTTCCTTTGTGGCAGATCTTAGGCAGGCACCATGTGCCTAGGACATGTCCCATGATCTTCTCCTTTGCAACACCTTAGCTTACAAGAGATGCCATTGAACTAGGGTCCCATCATGAAAAACAAGGGGAATCCAGCATCACAGTCCAGGAATTTGGTGTGTGTCCTGTTGAGCACATAGTAGTTGGGGGGGGGAAATAATAGAACAAGTACTGGATAATGTGAAAACGTAAGAAGTAGGGGTTGGCCTTCCCAGTCAGTGCAGTGTCTCCACAGGAGCATGAAGGGACTGCCTGAGGAGGTGCAACCTTGGTTGCAGCCCCAATATTTCCAAGACAGAAGGTGACCTGCAACCTCAGACAACAAAGACCAATAGGTGTCCTGCAGCTGAGACCCAGAAAAAAGTCTCTGGGGATAAAAGGATGAAATAAGAAACATGAGGGTCTGTATGAAAAGTCAAAATACAATAGAAGACACTGACTCAGCTCCCCTCTCATTTATACAGCAATGCAGTGCTGGGAAGGGAGCAGGGCTGGGGCTGGCAGGACATGGGCCTGATGTGGCAACAGGAGGGTCCTGCCCTGGACTCCAGCTGAGCTCAGGTATCAGCAGGAAAAGGTTTGGAGAGGAGGCACTTCATGTTTAAAACACATATTCACACCTCTTCAGTTTGCCTCAGCTTTGCTTTCCTCCCACAACTGATGGAATGGGTCAGTCCTTTACAGAAAACAGCCTACACACAGTTGTGAAGGCATCCTCTCTTGTTTGTCTGTATCCAGCTGTCACAGTTTCTTAAATATGGGCATGCTGGCAAAATGCCATTTTGATGAAAGAGTGTAATATCCAAGGGAGCTGTGAACAGAAATTGAGTATGTGCTTTTGGAATAACTGGAATATCTGGACAAGGAAGGATTACTAGATGCTGCTCATGCCATTTTTAAGGTGACTAAAGCAGCATGTTATTTCCACTGCATTGCTAAAGCATATCACTTATCAAATATATCCTACAATTTAAAGAGAAATGTCTTGAGATGTGTATGTTTTCCCAATACTGAGCTGGATGAAAAAGAAACAGTTTTTCATTAAAAACAAGGCAGAGGTGTCTCACAATGTCTGGAACCAGATTTATCCTGGAATTAATGGATGACCCAGGGCACATACCTACTTCTTATTCCCTTTTACATGATGCAGAGCACAATAAGGCCCAGGCTTTGACAGTAGTTCTGAGATACTGCAGGAGTATAAGGAACATATGGACCATAATTTGGCTACGATTTTGAAAAAGACATCAGGGACCCAGTGCTCAAATTCAATGGCAATTTTGAGATGACTAATTTGTATCTTTAATTCTTAAAGAATGATAATTACAGGAGGGTGTTCATGGCTACTACAGTGCAAAACCCACCTTGCTCAAGAAGCCCCTTCACAGTACAAAAAGTGAATACTCATGTATTTCCCTGTTACAACCAGACTGTCCTTTTCTGTTTTGGGTGAATCACAGATTTCTCTAAATGTTTAATACTGCTGTCCTCAGGTTTTTATCTGGGAGACCACAAACTACAAAATC
This sequence comes from Lichenostomus cassidix, assembly GCF_008360975.1. Lineage (NCBI taxonomy): Eukaryota > Metazoa > Chordata > Aves > Passeriformes > Meliphagidae > Lichenostomus > Lichenostomus cassidix. The sequence goes on along the minus strand of NC_139480.1, from coordinate 33,350,007 downwards.
CCTTCTTGTATCTGTAATGTGGATATAGAAGAAGAACAACTTAGAGTGCCAGGATCTGTGTGGCATGTAACTCCAGAACAATAAAAAAAGGATGCTAAATTAGAGAAACTCAAGGCAGAGCAAGCATTTAACGAGCATTTGGTAAATACTGAGCTCAGGGTAAGAAGATAACACATACATAAGGAGAGCTACTTTAAAACCCTGGGGATACTTCTGAACATAAAGAAAACAATGATTTTTCAGGCTTCCTGCCCAGAAGAGCAGTCATTCATTTCCAGTCTAGCAGTTCAAAGCCAAAGGTGTGCTAAGCTGGCTTCTTGACTTTTGAGAACAGAAACTGTCTTTGACCCAGCAGGAGAAACAAGATTAGCCTTTCCAGATTAGAAGGAAAGTATTAGTGAAGCACCAGAGGGTTTGACATGGGGTCTATTTAATAGTGGCAGGCCTTGACAATAATGATGAAAGCAAAAGTTGCCAAGTCTCTAAGGCAGGATGGATGAAGTATTAATTTAGTTATTACTTAAATGCCTCAGCTGATGGTGAAATGCTGTTCAGAATAGACTGCTATAAAACAAGGTTTCTTGGGGTCAGGTCACAATACACAGCAAGAGTATCTAAAATAATAAAAAGAAGGATTTTTAATTGTCATATCAAAATTTCTAAAGCTTTAAGCTAAGTACATCTGCAAGAGGAAACATGAAACTGGTTGACCCTGCCCAAAGGAAAAAGGGGGACAAAACTGATAATATCAAGTGTGCTTTACCAAGGATATAATATATAAACAAAGAGTGTGTTAACATTTGCAGACCTGCTAGTAATCAGAAGGCAGATTTACCTCACAGTTTGGGCGTTTTCTACAGATTCAATATTTTTCTTTTTTACCTACTGCCAAATCTTAAACTAACTAAGGGCAGATTTCCTATGAGACCACAGAATTATGTGTGTCTGTTAGTCACTAGCTCTGGAATTGCATTGATCTCTTCCTTTATTTTTTTCCTTGATTTATTTCATTAACAAGATCACCCAGCAGCAGATAGCCAGATAGGCTCCATGGTGTCCTTTCACTCTACGGGCATTGCTGAAGAATGGTGTCTCAATACTTTTCATCTAGTAATTTTAATTTGTTTGTTCGGCAGAGGGTGGCACAAGCTGTGTGGTAGAGACTTAATCCAGCAAATGCTAATCCATCAGATCAGGACTAGAGCGCTGTGTTCTGCTTTGGCCTCAGCCTTAGAGAGAGCTCAGTTTGACACTCTGCTGCAGGGGGATGTTACCAACCCTGCTCTGTAGGGTGGGCTCCCCATGGAACCACATCTCTGTGAGGTGCAGATCTGCTGTGCTCCCTTCATTGTGCTCTAGATACACTACTTTAACATGAAATAAAACCATAGGCTTTTACGTGACAGTTCCAACTGTTCAAGTTGAACTAGTAACAAGAAAAAAAAATCAAATATCTACGTATCTTTTGTTTATTTGACTGTGGTCAAGAATAACAATGAACAAACTTGCTGCAAAATCAGCTTTCCAGCTGTCCTCCTCCCAGAAGATGAACCAAATCAACATAATGCTGTGCATTTGTGGCATCTTTTTTTCTTAGCTCAAAAATCCTATGAAAAAAGCACTGCTGGATTTGAAGTAAACTACAAATTAACTGAGTTCAAATGCTAATTAATTCCACACTGCTTTGATACACTCACTGACAAGCACTGATTGGTTTCCAACCAAAGGCCAGAGACAGTGGTATGTAGCTCTAGTGGGCTCACAGGCTGATAAGAGGGATGCTAAACATTATCCGTGCTCTGCACATCTTGTGTGGTCAGTAGCAGCAGGCATGGGGTTTGCTATTTGAGACACATTCATGAAAATGAGAGAATAAAAACTCCTCTGAGAGCTGCGATGAGAAATCACTGCCATCAGAAGTTAAAATAAGTCATACCATGTGGGTACATGCTGATCGCCTGAGCCCAGGTAGACTGCCATCAATGTGCACCATTTCTCTCCAAACCAAGCTGTTTTTCTACAACTGCCTCATGCAGGGCTATCCTGACCTGAAATCCAGGCTGCTTCAGAGCAGTCAGTGTTTCTCACCTGGCTGGGACGTGCAGACCCACAAGCTCAGGGACTGAGGGCACCAGAACCAGGCAGGGCAGGTGGGGTCAGCACCAAGCCTCCCCAGCCTCGTGGTGGGCAAGAGGACACATTCTGTGTCCTCCCATCTACAGGGGAGAGCAACCATGCCTGAGAACATGCGGCTTTTCCTTTTTTCTCTGACTAGCAGAGCACTGGCAGGGGACACCACTGAAAGCTCTCTGGTTTAGTCCAGGTACATGGGAACCACTCTGGTTCCCATCACTCTGGGAGATCAAGTGGTGGGCTTGGGCTTTGTCATGTCCATAATTCACATGAAACATAAACATAGCTTGTTTTGGTGAACAGACTCCAACATCAAGGCAGCTTTTGCAGTCAGAGGCTCAGAACACTTTCCAGCAGCCAGTTGAGAACATCATCATTTATTTTCATGGCTTAATGATGTCTCAGCAATAGCTCTGTGCCAGCAGCAGGGCTGTCTGTACCAGCCCTCTCCTTCCTCTGGGCAGCTGCCAGGCTGCCACGCTCCCTTGGCACTGCTCCAGTTTCACTCCACTTGTTGCTGAGAGCTGCTTCAGGTGTTCAGGGTAAGACTCACTTCTCAAGCTTTGTACTTTCTGTGCTAGACCAACCGACCACTAAAATAAAACCTGACAGGGTACTTTTTTTTTTTTCTGGGTAAGTGATTTCAGCAGAATTTCATCTATTGCCTCACAAACACAATTATTTAACATAGCCTGGAACCTTAATCCTTTTGTTTGTTTTTTTGGCTAATAGAGGCAGTAAAAAAAAACAGCTCTTTTTTGTTTGTTTGTTTGGCTTTCAATTCTGCTTTTTCTCCTTTAAATGTAAATTTACTTTCAAAATCCAAATAATCGAGTTACCTCCTGTTATGGCAACAGTTGAGCTGCACTCAATTTCTCTCTTCTACCCAAACCTGTTTTTCTCCTTACTGGATAAAAACCCAGGTGTCTCCTAGCCCCTGAAGAGAAAACAAGCTCAAAATCAACAGGTCAACAGGTAGCAGTTAAGATATGTGCCTCACTGATTTTCACGTTGTTTTTAACTACGCTGAGAGCCTTGACTTTCTGTGCTCCCCCAGCCAGGTCATAACCCATCTGGGAGCCAGGGAAGCAATAGGAGGCCAACACAAACACAGCACCTGCCTGCAAGTCTTGATGTGTCAGCTCTTGCAGGTGTAGCTGCATTGCTCAGAGGAATAGGAAAAAGACAGGCAAAACCTTTCTGACAATGTTTTCATGTCTTGCTCACAACCACAATGCATGAAAACACTGATTCTGAATAAATTTCTTCTGAAAAGTAAAGGAAAATAAGTTATTGAGTTAAGCTCACTGTGGAAACAGGCTGGAACATTTCAATCTGACATTTTCAAATGCTTTGAAATAAAAGGAAATCAAAACTATAGTTGAAAAAACACGTTATTTTGGATTATTTTCTCCAATGAACAACAAATAGTCCAAAATTTAAATGCTAACAGAGGCCCCCAAATTACATTCTATTATGTTCTGGATTTTTTTTAAATTTTAAAATCCTGGGGAACAGCTCTAAAGCCAACAGCCAGTGACCCCTTTGCAAAAAATAGGAATACATTTTTTATTGCTTTTGATTAGTCTGCTTTCTCCTTGCAGGCAGAAAGTTCTTATTTTGCATGCTTGAACAGCGCATTTAAATTGAGTGTTTTTACCAGGAAAACTTAGCAGCAATTTTAGATGGAGACACAAAGTAAGAACAAGGATTTTTTTTCCTCATTGTATTTACTTGGATTACTGAACTTGTGAAAAAGGACAGCCAAGTTAAAGGTACAGCATGACAACGCATTTGAAGCATAGCAATTTCAAATCATCTCTAAATCACCTCCTCCTCATGGAATTTGCTTTTGTTTACCAGTGCCTGGAGAAAAAAATGAAATTCAATAACAATTGAGTTTCATTCAATTAGTGGTAAAACATGATAAAATGAACTCTGCAAAAATGAACTCAAATAATATAACATATATTAATAAATCTGTGGCCTGTCAGACCAAGGGCTTCGTAGAAAAACACTCTTTGCATAAACTACTTTGTCCAGGAAGGGCCAAACCTGTTTTTACCCCCAGGATGTGAGTGCAGGCTCCTGCATCGATCCCAGCTGCAGTAGTCTGGCTGGGCAGTAAAACTGGTAGGCAGAAACAAAACTGGTACTTAATCATGCAGTGAGCACTGAAATTTGATGAATGCTGCCCTGTGTGACCAGGTCACCAGTGGCATGCTGTTTTGGAGGAAGGCGACTACACTGACTGAAAGTCCTAGTATGGAAGAGAATTTAAAAATTCTGACATTTCTATGTAATTTTTCATCCTCCCTCCACCCCATCACTCGTCTGAATTGTTGTACCTGTGAGTTACCTCTCGGTGAGGAAGAGAGGTGAGACGGAACACTCCACCTCCATATGGAAAATGTGGCTGCTTTAGGAACTGTGAACCTAAGTATGCCCCAAACCATCTTTCTTTTTGTCAATGATACTAAAAAAGCACAAATGGGGAAATCCAGCCCTTCCTTGTTCTTAAACACTGGCAGCTCTTCCTTCCAAGCCTTTCATTTGGTGTTTTTTACTCATGGGAAGCAGACAAGGAGGGAACCCAGCCTCTCCGTCAGAAAAATAGCCCTGATAAAAACCCAGATTGATAACATCTGAGGCCATGCAGTCAGGCTGGGCATCTCTTTTCGAAATTGTCTGATTTTAAGGCTCCAGCTTACCCCTTCCCAGTGCTGCCTGCATAGCAGCAGTTACAGCTGTTGTTCATCCCTTCCTCGCTGGTGAGCACAGGCAGGGAAAGCTCTCGGGGCAATCAGAGGTTATTTTTCAATGCCTCACAAATTTTGCCATCTCCCCAGAACACCAGGCATTAGCTTCCAGTTTTTCTCATCCTCTCAGATCACAGCTATTTGAATTATATCCTCCACATTGTCTTTGATTCACATCAGCGGGGACAGGGAATGGGTTCCTGCCCAACAGAGGTTTGGTGGGTTATGAAAACCCTGGCAGTCCAAGTGGCCTCTGAGGGTTGCTGCTTCTGGTATCTCTAATGCCTATGGCAGCTTAGTCCCTGGGCATCTCACTGCCAAGTTAAAAAGCTTATTCATCACTTAATCTTAAAATGGTGAATTTTCAAATATTTTAAATACTTTTGTGGAAGAACCCACCTCCATAAATAAAACCCAGTGAAAGAGATTTCATTCAAGCTTTAAAGGGAATTGATTGCTTACTTTTAGGCACAAAGCAAGCCTGGGAAAATTCAGGTGGCAGACAAAAAAAACCCATGGAAACTTAAGATGACAAAATATAGGCTCTCTTGTTTATCAACCTGTACTCACGTGACTGCAGACCGCAAAAAGTTAGCAGTTTGCAGATGTTTCAGCAAGTAGGTAAGTGCTCAGATCAAGTTTTTACTGTGAAATGACCATTTGAAAAAGCTGCTGTCATATCTATTTCTAGGTTATATATGATTTAAAAAGTAGGGAAAAGGAATAAAACTGCAATGGTACTTTAACCTGCTTCTATATGTTTGGATGGTCAATTACCAAATAAATGAGGGATTTATAAAATCCAGCCCATTGGTCCAATCCCTCTGCCTGTGCTGCACATTCACCATGACATTTTGGCCCAAAATTGATCAGTTTTGCCTTATTGCTTAAGCACAGTTTGCTTGTCACACACTAACCTTTTATTTTCTCAGTAATTTCCTCTGTGTGCCTCAGTCACGCTAAACCAAGCCAAACCCAAATATTTACTGCCACTGGGGAGCACAAATAGCATTTAATGGTCACACAGAGGTCTTACTGAGGTAACTGTTTAAGCCCGAGGTAACTGCATAGTTCTTTTTATGTTGTGAGTCCGTGAGTGCCCATGCCAAGTCTCTGTGGGAGATGCCATGGGGCCTCCCCTTCTCCACTCCCCAAAACACAGGCCTACATGTCCCCGACCTGCTCTGGGCATCTGGGCTTCAGTTTAGGGGTGAACTATGTTCACAGGCATGGGTCAAGCCAATGGCAAAGCCAAGAGGTGGCTCTCCCCATCTACCCATTGGGATAAAACCCATTCTTCTTCCGTACAAGTGCTCATTACCACAATCCCTAGGGCTGCTTCCTCTACACTTGGCAAATGTGAACAGCATGTTTGTACTGATCTATTTGCTAGTTTTGCTAGTGAAGCTGCCCTCTTTGCGTCCCTACAGAGGCCTCACCTTTCCTTTTATTGGGTATCAGCAACAGATTTTAACCTTTGAGGCCCTGCTATCCAAACTTCTGTGAAGTATAAACACATACAGGCCATGGCTCCTGCTGAAGTGAAGACACATCCTGGAATTCATTTCAGACAGTTTCTAAGCAAAGGCTTCAAAGATGGCTTTTGAAGTTATGCTCCTAGCAGGAGGATGGAAACTCTAATTTCTAGTCTCACTGCTGTCACATCCCATAGAATCCTTTCTTCTTGCAGCACCGGGTGACACTCCCAAAGTCAGCCACCTGAAAACAAATGGCATGCTCCTTCTGGGCAGCTAGATATTTAACAGTGTTAAGGATCTTTAGCCATGAATCCTCTCCTGGACTGAAGTCACAGAGCTGGAAAAAAGGAGGTACCAACAGATGTCAGTCACATCAGGTAGTAGGTGATGGCAATGGGGACAGAAGTAATGGGTGGCCAGGTTCAAGTCCCACACTCCTCTTGATCTGAAGCAGGGATCCAAACCCCGATTTCTCTGAGAAGTACTCCAGTCACTAGGTCCAATTGGATACCTTTTAATGAAGGATAAATTGCTCATGGTAGTTGTTCCATGGTCCATAAAAGAAATAATCACATTTTAAGCTGTAAGCAAAGTCAAAAGGCTTTACAGCTCAACATTTAATCCCCTCAGAGAGGATAGCACAGTGAAAGTCTTTGTCATCCTAGCTAGAAGTGTGCACTGCTAAACTGTGTGCACATTTTGGGATGTGCGTAATCTCCACCCCACACCTCCCAAACAGACACCAATTTTCACAGCAACTTTTCAGTTCCACCATTTCCTCGCAACCACATCACCAAGTGAAAAACAACTAATTTCCATAATAAATAAACCAACAAGCAAATAAATATAATTCATTTCCTCCTGTAAGTTCAACATGAAAATACTCTGCTTTTGGCAATGGCCAGCGAGAGTAACCCATCTGAGCATCATTTAATCAGCCACTGCTGAAATAGTCAGCTTCAGAATGGAAGGACCTTGCTGAAGATCCTTGTGTTGCTTACAAGCATTTCATTATTACAGTATGATTTAGTAAATACAGTGGAGAATTGTTAGGGTTTTACACTGGCCAAATCCCAAGCACCTATGACAGCTACTCACTCACTCTCTCTCCTGCCACATCTGGGCAGAGGAAAGAAAAAAATTTAATAAAGGGATCATAAGTTGAGATAAGGACCAGGAGGAAAAAACACTCTGAGGGTAAAATAGGATCAACTTAGAGTTACAAAGTGAATTCATTATTAACAAAGTCAGAGGAATATAATGAGAAGTAAAATAAGCCCTTAAAACACCTTTTTCCACTAGCCCCTCCCTCCTTCCCACTGACAGAACAAGGGACAGAGCGTGGGGGTTTGGTCAGTTCATCACCAAGATCTTCTTCCACTGCTCAGGGAGAGGAGTCCTTCCCCTGCTGCACCGTGGGGTTCCTCCTGCTGGAGACAGCTCTCCATGAGCAAAACTGTGCCCCCCTTTGTTTTGACTTCTTCTTTAATATGTTAGCACAGAGGCAGAACCAACATCTCTAACCGGCCCAGGCTTGGCCAGCAGCATGTCAATTGTCAGAAATATCAGGGATTGGCTGTGCTGGACAGGGTGGAAGCTTCTAGCAGCTTCTCACAAAAGCCACCTGTGTGGCTCCCCCACAGCCAAAACCAGGCCAAGCAAAACAACACATTCCAGCCCTCGCCTCTGTGAATCACATATTTAAGAATTATCATTAAAATCCACATTTAACAGACAGACTTCACTCAGAAAAACTAAAAACAGAAAACAACTAAGCTAAGAAGAAAAAGGTTCCCTACACCAAATCTACAAATAACATTATCACAGCACAGAACAAAAGGACAAATTACACAAAATCCACCCCCAAACCCTTCACTACAATTACAACACAAATTTCCCCACTATCATTCTACTTAAAAACATGGCTGAATACTAGTTTTGCACTTGGAATGTTTTCTCCTGGTCATTACCTCAACTTACGACCCCTTCATTAATTTTTTTTCTCTCCTCTGCCCACCTGTGGCAGGGGAGAGCAACTGAGTGGCTGTCGTGGGTGCCTGGCTTTTGGCCAGTGTCAAACCACGACAAGAATGAAGCTTGGGAAGTTCAGAAAAATTGAGTTCTTTTGTTTACTTGAATTATTCCTATAGATTATGTCCATGCTCCTAGTTCTTTTCCAGTCTCAGCTATTTGTCAAAAGTGCCCAGGGACATAATTATGCTTTTCTTAGAACAGCCTCTCTTAGGTTCAGGGCAAAACCCTGCCTTTGGCTCCTGTTACCAACAAGAGCTTCCTGCCTGCCCCAGGTCAGATTTCTGGGCTGTGTCTCCAGTGGCACAGGCTGGAGGAACGGCTGTGTTATGCCTTTGGGGACATGCAAAACCATCCTACAGTCACTTTAAGCAGACTGGTTGCTCAATGAAGGGTGACAGGCTAGAGAGCCCAAGTCCTCTGCCCAGGGGAGAGGAGGGGACAGTGGGGGTGAAATGTGCACAGAGAGAAATTTGCTTTCTGCTCACGGGCTGATATTCCCCTTAGTGACCACCAGCACTATCAATACAATTGTCATTTCAAGTCCCCCAGCATCACCCCTCCCCCCTTTGGACCAATCATAGCCAAAATTCCCTTTGCAAAAAATGACCTTTCATGAGCGATTATGAAAGCATGGCAGCCCCAGCTAAAAGAGGAGCAGTTTGAGCACTGCTATTCTTGGCCAGGCAGATCATCATCCTGCAGACATCCAGCGACGCAGAGCTGGGCTTGCACCACTCCACTGGTCTTCCCAGCTGGGCTGCCTCTGCCCTCTGCTCCCCAGTGGTGTGACATTACATATCCACTTGTCATTTTGGCAGCTGCTTCGGCACCTCTTTCTAGCAATGTTAGCTTCTAGAGGGAAAGGGTGGGCTGGGGGTGGAGCAACTGCCTGTTTACCTTCAGACATGTCAGTCATTGCACATGAGCTAGAGTTCACCAGCACCAACAGTGTTCCCATAGTCCTGTTTCATGGGTTTGTTCGCTTGTTTTTCCCTTCTTTTTTTTAATGAAAAAACCCCAGCATGAAAATACACACCAAAAAAACCCCAAACCAGCAACAACAAAACAAACAAACAAAACTAAACCAAACCAAGCAAAAAACAAAACAGCAAAAACAACAACAACAACAAAAAAACAAAACAAAAACCAAACAAAAAAACCCCTCTACCTTTAAAATTTATTTCTCTTGGCAGTAAAAACACAGATGACTGCACCAGATTCAGTCCAAGGGCCAACTTTTAGTAAAATTTTCCCATGTTTGCAGTTCCTGCAGCGACACAGAGCAGCAAAGTGCATGGCACAATGCAGCTGGTCCGGCTGCCTGCTGCAAGCCAGCATCTCCATCCTTAAGCCAGCAGCATGAGGAGCCTCACAGTGGTTTTAGTTGCTCATGTCCCAGTGTCAAGGGTAGTGAAACCCAGTTAGAAATTCAAAAAGGCAGCACAGCAAATGTTTTAATTTAACCACTATTTTGATATATCAATGGAAAAGCTGCTTGCTTTCATAAGACCAAACATTTCTACCACCAGTCCATATCTTGAGTTCATTCTCCTGCAACAGAAAGCAGTATGTGTGCAAAAAAAGTGAGTGGATAAGTTTGATCAAATTCCTTGTCCTTTATGAAAATAGGGATGTTCTGTGCAAAACTGCAGGTTTGCAATGGAGGACATGTTTTGGTAGTCTGAAGCAGAAAGCAATGCCACAAAGAAACCATCATCTGTTTGGAAACTGAGGAAATATGAAGAAAAAAGTAGCGAGGTGCTTGCCTCTCTGTACATAGATAAATCCCAGCATCACTGCTTCCAGAACCTGGGAACCCCTAGTGAATTTGTCCTTGCCAGCCCAGCTGCCATCATATTACATTAGAGGAAATATTTCCAGGATCTGTTGAACTAGAAAATATTTATGTTCTAGTACACACGTTTACGTATGTCTTTTAGGCAGCAAACTATCACTACAAAACAAACTACAGAAAAATCCCTGAGATATATTCTGGTACTGGACTCCATCCTCCTAATCTTTTTTGAAAACCCCAAATATCTGTCACAAGATAAACTGTAATGTTTTCACTCGCAGTTTATGAACAACCTATTTTGAACTCCCAGGTACAAGGTCTAACTCAGAAAATAGAGAATGAGCCCAGCCCCCTTCCCTGCACAGTTGCTAACCACTCATGGTTTTGGACAGGGTACTCTCTAGAATGTCCTTTCTCCATGCTAACAGGTGAATAACAACATTTACCTACCTCAAAAGCATGGCAATGGAGTCAAGACAGGATTTATTAAGCATTTCAAGGGTCTTGGAGAACAGGTATTACAGAATTACATGCTGATCTAGCATCAGGCAGAACATTCATTTTTTTATTTAGGATAACAAAACAAGGTGCTCTGTTTTATGGAAACATTAAGGAGTCAGATGAGATGCTCAAAGCATAAAATTCAACACATTTCTCTTGTAACAGAAGTCCCTCATCAAAGGATCATAAAAGGATGAATTGCTTTAACCAGGTCATGTCAAAAGACAACTGATATGGGTTATGAACTTAACTCAGAATTTCCCCAGATTTGTGGGTTTAAGTTGGAATTGGAAATGCTTTTGAGTGTGCTTGTGCAGGAACATGTGCATATTGCAGAGAAAAAAAAATTCAGTGAGAGCTGCCAGTACCTGGCTGACAACCCAGTACAGGTGGTATGTTAGAACTGATTCAGTCTTGTGCAATAACTTTGTTTTGGGTTAAAAGAGGGCAGAAAAGATAAACTCCATTGAGATTGTGATATGTGAATCCATGGACAAGGCCTTGACTTTTGATGTACATGTATTTGGCAGTCAGTGCTGGAGATTTATTTACAGGGTGTCATCTGGGGTTTGCTCTGATATGCACCACAGAATAACTACTGGGGTTATTTTGCTTGGGGCTTGCTGTTTCCAGCTGCCTTCTTTAACTTTCTTCAGCTGCTCAGGAGACACTTCCTAAAGGCAATTTATTCCTACCGTACACTGGACTCAAACGTTTCTGGTGTTCATTCCTCCACTGCTCCCTCTTAAACCTTGCCTGTCTAAGCAAATAAACAGGAGGTCTAAATATGTCCTTATGTATGCACATGCCAAAGAAAATATACATTAATTCACCCAAGGCCATACTGCACTGCTCCTAGAGGGCCTGCAGACCGTCCTGAGGGACTGTGAGCTTTCCTTTGCTGAAAATCCCTGTACTGCCGCAGCATATTCACTCCTGAGAAGAGGTTAAGGGTATTGCGTTACCCTAGGTATGCTTCAGATGATGTAGGGCAGAAAGGTTTAATTTGTGTCAGGTAAGGCTCTAATTCTGGAATATAGCTTGACAAATTAAGACATTTGAAACCAGTCTCAGGCCTGATTTCAGTTCTTCATCTGAATTGTTCAGTCCTTCGTCTCACTGTGAATTATTTTATGATTTCCATCTACAGCTTGTTATTAAATCAGTGAGTTCAAAATCTGCTTACATTACACACTTGAATGCTTCTCATAATGTTGTACTTTGAGTTATGTAGCCTGCAAGAAATCAGTTGTTTTCACTTAGTGTGAGATTCCAGAAAGAGCCAGTCAGGCACACAACATCCATCAAAAACTCTCTGCTGGCTGAATCAGTGATATCAGCCTTAAGGGACTAGCAGAATCATCTACCATCAGAGAAACTCTCACAGTCACAAAACTTCTTATTTGTAAATAAAAGCTAAGCTCAGTCTGGTGATGACACAGTCTGTTCCTGCGTTATCATCACCGTAAGCACTGCACAGAAATGTCACTGATGCATGGCAGTGTCTCTGGCTTTCCCAATGGAGACAATACAGCCAGGGCTTCAATCACTACAAATCCTCTCCGGGTTGAAAGGACCACATCTCATAATCTGATGTGGCTGTGTGTGCTCCACAAACTCTTTCCTCTTACTTGCAGCGAGAGCTCACTGGCCATGGGGTGAGAGAGAAATGAAAGAGCACTTGAACTACTGAGCCCTGGAAAGGCATGCCGTTTACCTGTGCTTTCCCTTTTATCCTGGCAGGGACTGCTGTGAATCCATTTGTTAGGTAGTGTGGCCAAGGATGGGACCTCTCCAGGGGGGATACAGCTCCCTGGGAGGTTAGCATGGTATGGCTGTCTCTTGGGGGAGCACCTGAACCCTGGGCAGCACACAAGAGAAGGGGCTGGTAGCAGGACTGATGGAGATTGGGAGGAGCAAGGAGCAATTCACCTTCAAAGCATGAGAAGGACCAGTGCCAGTGGTAGGAGAACAAAAATGACCTTGTGACTACCACCTGTAGCATAATACACAGGCAATTCCAGTACTCTGTTCCCAAATTACCCACTCTCAAGTATTACCTTTCTTTTAGCATAGCTTGAGAATATTAAAGAACACACATGCTGAAAAAGTTTCTACAAACTGGAATATGCGATTTTTTTTACCAGCATCTTTTGGGTCTTCAGTTCAATTGTACAAGAAATTATTTCTGACCACTCTAACAACAATTGCTCACATTTCAATAACCCTTTCCACATAGGCATGTCACCACTCAGTCCACAACTGAAGGTGAAGACCTCTCCTGCTTGCCAGCTGATGATGCTCAGCAAAGGAAATGGGCCTGGTGTGACCTGTTAGAGAGAGACAGACCTAACATTTTAGTAGAACTTATCTCTATAAAGCACCCAGATTTTCCCCAGTTGCTGACTGAGAGAGACAGCATTTATTCAATGGAAAAAGGGATTCATTCATATTGATTGGACTTTTCCTCCCACCATGCACATTGTGTAACATCAGGGTACACTTATTCCACATCAGTAACTCTCAGCCCTGCTGCAGTCTAAGTGCTCTCCCATTAAATTATTCAGGATGTCAACATGGGCAACTGGCTTAGAAAGAAAACTCAGAATGATCTAAAAACAAAAGAAGGTTTTTGTCTTATAAAAAGCCCAAACTAAAAAAAATCGAAAACAAAAAACAAAACCAAAAAAATCCAAACAAACCAAAACCAGGAATTGTCATGTTATTTTTATTTAGAAAGATCTAATTATGGCAATATTAGTTTACTTGTTTCACTAGAAAGAAGCCTATAAAAGAAATCAGTGTCATCAACATACAGGCTAATGCTAATTTTTTCTTTAGAAATCAGACCTTCCTGCTGCAACTGAGGTTAAAAACAGAAGTGTGAACTACACATTATTTTAATGTGTGAGAAAGGAAGCGGAGGATGGGATGGAACAATAAATGAGTTGCTTGCTTGAAAAAATAACAGTGCAGGGAGATCACTGTCTTAGTTTCCTGGTCACATAATCTGGTGGTTGTTTTAAACAAATTAAAGCAGACTGCTTTCTTTTTGTGCACTTGAGTAAAACAGAGACTTCAGCCAGCAGATATTCAATTTTCCTGGCTAGTTTTTGGATGGTGGCCATGTGTGATTAGTGACCTATTTTCATAGCAATGAGATCAGCTCTTTGTAGGACCCTGAATCAGCAGATCTGTCCTTATTCCTGGCTCTGCCTGCCAGAGCACTGAGCCAGGCCCGTTCTCCAAACATGCTGGCCTGCCATCACCATATAGATCTGTAGGAAAGAGTGTTTGGTCATAAAAGAGCTGCGTTGAAACCTAACAGGCTATGACCATCATGCTCTATGGTGCACAATCTGCTGATGCTGCTGAACTTGACATTTTATTTGACTAATTGAAAGGGGCTAGGAATAGAAAAAATCTGTTGTGTTTACAGGAATTATAATTCTTCCTGGATAATGGTGCTATTAAAAACCAAAAGGGGCAGAAGCAAGAGTCAGTGAAGGATCCTAAGGCTTTAGCTTTAGATCTGAAGCAGTTCTGGTCACAAATGCCTGTGGCAGACCCTTGTCTTTGGAAAAGTTCATAATATGTCACAGTTTGCTAGTACTACATGAATTCTCATGTCCAAATGCAATTTTGAGGTCAGCTCCAAAGTATTCTGCTGTTGTTTGCCACCAAAGCCCAGCACAGAATCTGTGCAAGTTTGGTGGTGCTACTTGGACTGAGCCATACAGGAATGATTGAAGCCTCATAGGAAAATTTAGGCTTGAAGGGACCCTGCAGAGGTCATCACCCTGCTTGGACACCTCTCAGTTGAGTTTTGGTGACTGAGAAGTAAGTAAACTATGTCCAGGATCTGCTCTTCTGGAATGAACTTCATTTGGATTAGTATATTTAAGGAATGTTTTGAAAGAAATTATTATTCTTACAAGGCTGCAGTGGAGACCAGAAGTCTGACTACAGTTCCTTTTCACTTAGCCCCATAGCTGCCAGCAGCACTGGGCACTCAGCTGTCAGGGAGGAGAGGAGCTGTTAGCAAATAGGCAGAGGTCAAAACCTGTCCCCAGTGATCAGCCAAGATCAAGGAAAGAGAAGGAAAGAAAGACAGACAGATTTCCCTCCTAGCAGCCAGGAAAACAAAAGGAATCAGCAATGGTTCACATTCTGCCTTCATTTACCTCTTATTTTGTGGATGTTGGCAAAAAGAGGTGCTTTGTCAGGATTAGAGTATTGCTTCTCCACTTCATTTCTCACTGGACCACTTCTGCAATGAAGTGATGTAAGAAGGGATGAATTTGGTCTTGTGGTCACCAGTGAAAAGTATTGCTATGCATCACCTGAAATGTCCTCACAGTGCTCATAAAGACTGCATCATCACCAGCAACATCAGGGGTTTTGTGAGGTGTAATGAGGGGCTTCCTGGTGATGGAGCCTCCGTACAGACCCTTGAGGGAAAAATAATTTAAACCACTGGCAGAAGTCAAAACCATCTCTAGTGAGTGTTGTGTACCTGTCTGCCTCAGACTGGAATCCTGTGGTGAGTAAAAACCACTGATTTCTGTGAATTTCACCAAAAAATACACATAATTTTGTGACAATCATCTGTCTGACATGCTGCCTTCTTTCATTCTCCTCTGTAGCTGAGACTATAGTACTTCTCTGGTAACCTTTCTTTCCCACAACCATCCCTGTCTGATCCCGAGAGGCCCTTAAAATGCCAAAGATGCAAGTGTGACATGAAGAGGGCTGACGTCTCTGCCAGCACAACTTCATGGACGCCAGCACCCTGGGGAGTTGAGCTGTGCTAGGAAAGCATCTAAGGTTTTAAATGTGAGCAGAGTCCTCTTAGCGGCATAGATATCCTCTTTTTTGCATTCACAATGAGTGACAAGTTGAAATGCCTGCCCTCGGGCATGTGGCAGCAGCATGGGATACTAGGGAAAGCCAGGTTCCTTCTGAAACAAGGGGAATGATTTCATTAGGTTAAAATCTCTGAAGACTTAGGCAGATGCAGAAGTGAGAATGACAAAAGCCATTACACAGGAGCCGTGCTGTGGACAGCAGATAGAGCTGGAGCTGGGCAAGAGGTGAATTCAGCACGGGTTAAAGCATTGTGATCTCCCGTGCCAAGTACCTTCCTGTTGCCACAGACTTGAGGAATTTGCATACATTTTACAGATAGCTTTGCTGTGAACTGCAGTGCTGAGGCTTTCCTTGTGGATAGGTGGCATCATTGCATTTTAGCCATTTCTTTGTTGTTTGCTGCCTCCAACAGGATTACTGGGAAAAGTTTCTCCAGTCAGTGACAAAAGACCCACAATAAGAGCAGCTGCCTTTGATACTCACACAAGGAGGGCAGAATGGTCCTGAGAGACAAGCAATAGGTTTTCAGAGAAGTCAAGAGATTTCACCTAGAAATTAGCATAACTCCAGGTTAAAAGCTACCTCTCTTCATGGTAGTGTAATGAAGCCACTGTTTTAAAGTTTATTAATAACAACAAATTTAAAAATCAATTGCTTTTTGGAAAATAAACTAAGACAATACTTTAATTCCTCCAATGTCATTCTTGGAGGTTTTATCTCTATGAAAGGGCAGAGAAAATAAGAGGAGATTTCTGTGGGCCACCTTTCAAGCCACCCCTTCAGATGCTGCCTAAGCCACCTCTACATTCTTACACACCTGCTAGCACTGGATCTTTGAACCCCAAGTGCAAAGTCCTGGTTCATTAGGACTAATGAAACTTGAGCTTAAGTCCGAAGTTTCAAGAAAGGTCAAACAGATTGCTGTGTGCTAGAAAAATATGAGAGTTCTGCTTGACTTGAAGAAGCGCAACTGCTAAACACAAACTGAAGTGCAGATTAACAAATGTGTGTGCTTGCAGATCTGCACACACATGGAAAGGTGAGGGGATAGGGGAAAAAATCTGGGCAGGAATATGCAATACTGATCATGTTCCCTGCAGAAGACAAGGCAAAGAGATAAAGGGGATTTCTCAGAAGTGCAATATGAGCCCCAGTACAGAGTGGCCCCCAGATGGATGAATGAGGCCAGCTGCAAATCTTAGCCTGAACCACAGTGATCCCTACTTCCCAGCAGCTCAACTCACTAGTCCACCAGACCCATCAGCCAGCACAATGATTTTCTTACCAAAAAGGTGTTACATGAAGAAAAACAAAATTAGCATGGGAATATGAAATTCTTCGTTTCTGCTTTAACTCTGATTTTTCCATTGTGTAAGCAAGCTTGAAGCTGGGGAGACATACAGATCTCAGTATTAAGGTGCTTGAGAGCTGTGTGTTTATACAAAGCTGTATTTAGATTAAAACTTTATGACCTCTTAACATACACAAGTCTAAAAATAACGTTAAGCACATGTTTTTTATCACAGTTAAAACTGTTGCAACAAACTCCATCCAACATCACACCCAGCTATTTGCTGTTATGTTCCATAGTAACAATATTTGGCAAAAACAAAAACCACTTTTGGTCAAATGAGATGAGGAATGAAGATCTGATAGAAACCCTGAAAGCTCCCTGAAAGCAATAGAAGCCCCATGAAGCCCTTGAAGGAAGATACAGAGCTGATGCTGTGGCATTTGCCCTGATGGGGGAGACCAAGGAAAGAGGCAGATGCAAACTAAAGACCAAGCCTAGTGCCATGACACCCAGTCAGGGAATGGGATGGGGTAGGAACACACTTTCCTGAGAATCAGAAAACTTTTTTTTGGTCCCAAAGGCAAGAAAATGATGTAGCAAGGCTGCAGCATCCTCCAGCCTGGCTGTGCTCTGATCCATCTTGCTGGGAGCTGGGAACTAGCAGAGAGGCCCTTATTTCAGTGGGAAGGAAGAGGAGCAGGTTGTGCCTACTTGAGCACATCTTCATGCAACTGAAGCAGCATGAAATTAAATTAGCATAATGAAGAATCAGTCCACAGACACAAAAGCATCAAATACCATGTCTATGATGAGCCATAATGACTGGTTTGTTTTCAGTGTGGCCTAGCTCATGCCCACGAGTCTGGTCACATCCAAACTTTCAAACTCAGCTTTTCCAGTATGGAAAAAAGAATTAACTCAAATGTCAGACACTCCAAAATACCTTCAGTGACATGAACTTTAGCATCTGATCTACTTTTCTGAAACTCAGCCAAAATGCCTCTTCAGTTACTAGGAGCAGGAAAACAGTTTCTCACATCTCTCTGTTCAGCTGAGAGGCAACAGCACATGCATTTGGCACTTTGTCAGTCAAGAAATAAAAATGAGTTTGTAAAGAAAATGCTGACACAAATGCTGGCAGAGCTGCTGGGCATCCGAGTAATACGGGTGAAGAACACAAGCTGTTATTGCAACTGAATTCACCCTAGGGAAGACATGCTGGTCATGCACACATGAGGACACTGGTGCTGTCTTTGTGCTGCTATCAGCTTTGGAAAGGCTGCTGACAATATGTTTGATCTTAGTTGATCCTAAGTTAGAAGCTAAACAGAAGGAGATAGCTAAAGGCTTGTGACAATGAAGGCTTATTTACAACTCATTGCTGCCAAGACAAAACTCCCTACATTAAGGCAGAGGTGGTTTTATACCTGTGCCGCACTGCTGAGCATCACTGGTGTGTCACTCACAGTCCTCAAATAATCATTTAGAAACCAGCAGGTGAAAATCAAGTAGCATCCCTCCAAGTGAAGGATTTTCTTGATTTCAGGCTAAAAATTTGCTTTATCCTTCGCTCGGCACCTCTTTATCACATCTCCACTTCATTTCTGGCCTCCAACTTGCTCCTCTTCATTTCCCTCAGTTTTCTTGCCACATAGCACCTCTTTGTCTACCTTTGCCTCCCCAGAAAAAGCTGGGGAAATAATCTCACCTTTGCCTCTGTCCTGTGATCCATTTCACTTGTCTGCCTCTCCCCAGCCCTGTGTATGGCTTGTTGCATGAGCTACAGGACAGGAACTGCCTGCCGCCCTCTGCTTTGACAGCGGCTGCATGCCCAGCTGCTTGTATTGTCATAATAGAATTGGCTTTTTACCACTATTGGGGCTGGATTAGTGGCTTGAGAAACATCATTCAGGACAGTCAGATATTTTTGTTATTTTTTTCTTGCAGTTCATAGGAATTCCAGCCCACCCATCAAAAATCCAGTTTGTCACACAGCTTCCCACACTAGTCAAAGGCAGTCACTGATTCCTGGACTGTGTGGGCAGAAGATGTGCTGGAAATTACACACTCTCTTTGCATCTGATTTTGTTTTCCCTGACCAAGAAGCCACAGATTTTGGTTGTTTCTACACATATACAGGGGGCAGGAGAGTAAAGTGAAATGAAATCACTCAAACCCACCCAGAAACGGGGTAGAGCTGCTGCCTG
Source organism: Lichenostomus cassidix (assembly GCF_008360975.1). Lineage (NCBI taxonomy): Eukaryota > Metazoa > Chordata > Aves > Passeriformes > Meliphagidae > Lichenostomus > Lichenostomus cassidix. The sequence continues at coordinate 33,330,937 of NC_139480.1, read as the reverse complement.
CTTAGGAACTATTTCTACATTTATGTACAAAGATTTTAGTGTGGTTTTGTCCCATGTGCCTTCACCTTTGGAGAGGTGAGTGGGAGCCAGGAGAGTAGAAGAAGGTGGTGGAGATCATGAGCTCGGCTGGTGTGGAGGCCCATGAGAGGAGGCCCAGGCAGCTGCGGCAGGTCCTGCTGGCTGACAGAACTCCTTGTGACCTCTGTGTATTAATCTATTATTTGTTAGGTATTTTTCTCTGTGAATTCAGCTTTTGCTTTCCCAAGGAACTGCACAGTGCTTTCTCTCCCACCCTGTTCCTGGGAGCACATAACACAGAATTATCCAAGATTTGTGTAAAACACTACCCTGTCTGTGATATTTTCTCAAAGCTGCTGGAAAGAACAGCCCTGGCTTGTTTCTGTCAAAGATCTGGGCTGGCAGGGACCTCCATCTTCCATCACTCACAGAGAGGTGGCCATCCATCCTGCAGAGAGGGCAACTCTTTACCCACACCATGTTCTACAGCAAGGCTGAGGAGGCAACTTGAGCCAGATTCCAAAACTAAATCTTTTCATGCTGTTGGCTCCCTTAAGGCCCCTGTGTCCATAGCTGTGCCCGGCAAGAGGGTGAGCCCCTGCATGCAGTGCCTCAAGGATGACAAGGAGAGAGCTGCTGCCACACCCATGGCTTTCCTCCCCACTTCCCTCTCATTGCCCTTCAGACCCTTCAAGTCTCACCCATGAGGTGTATGTCTCACCACACAGCTGCTTGTCTCACACATTTGTCGGGCAGGGCCACACTGTCCCCTTAGATCTACAAGCCAACATCTCATGCACCACAGCCCAGTCCCAGCCATGACCCACTGACTTGCTGATCCAGGCACGTGGGGTCACAAAATTGGAAAGAAGCTCTCTGACTTCAAAAGCCAGTTGTTTTCTTCTTTTGAAAACACCACTGCTCAGCAGTGCCTGTGGGGCAGGTGTCCCATGGGGTGCCAGTAGGCTCCCAGCCTGTCCTAGCTTGCTGGCTGTGGGACAGACACCTCCCTGCTGTGAGCCTGGGCTTCCTCCATCAGCTCATTTCACACAAGGCACAAACAACCCCCTCTGGCAACACAGATTTGCTGTTGTTTCACTTGGTTTCTAATCCCTGGTCTGCACTTGAAGCACTTGGTAGATTTTGTTTCCTATGGAAACACCACCAATTCAGCTTTCTGAGATGTTAAACATCAGCACCATCCTGTACCAGGCTCTTCTAATTGAGAGACATTTTCAGAGAGGGGGTAAGGCAAATGAGAACAGTAATTAACTGAGAAACAACTTAAGTTGTTCTCTCAATTCCCCATGCACTGGACTGAAATGGTATTCTGGCTTCCTACAAAATTACACGTACCACATCAAAAGTAAACACTTAATCTAATATTCTAATTGTGGTTTTAGACAAACATCACGGTTATAAATCATTTTAATGAGTATATAAAAAAGAAGCAAATACCACATTAACTTTTCATTACCTTTTTAACATCTCCCATGGATAATGCAATTCAGTAATGGGTATAATAGCCCCCTCTACTATATGCTGTAGGTACACAGAGGAATTAAATAGTGTCGCTCTGGGGGTGGTTAAGGTGATTTAAAGTAAGAAATGGCTATGACTTGTTGATGCACTGCTCGTAAAAAGAAAGGTTATGCATTTTAACGAAGAAGTCTGGGATAATTTGATCCAATAATTAAAAAAAAGAGGTGTCTTAATTGCTGGCCCCATACTAAAAGAGGTCTTAATCAAAGTAGAAATGAACAGCAGAAAACTCTAAGGGAAGTCAACTTTTCTTGACAAGCTGTTAATCTAAAGACTCTCCAGTTACAGTCACATCATCAAATACAGCAAAAAAAAAAGTCATAGTTAAGGCAAACTAAGCATCCCAATGGGTGGCAACTTCTTTGCAATAGTAATTTAACTGCTTTCAGAACTGTAGCCACACGCTTCAGTAAAGAACAGAAACATCTGGGGAAAAATCATGCTGTTCTGTAACTCAGCAGAATTTCAACATTGGCTTCAAATATGATCAGGCATTAGGAGGTGTTTTCAGTGCTTTCTTTTAGGGAAAAGTCCCTCTTTAGGGCATTTGGTTGAGAGCAATAGCTTAAAAACATAAAATTTAGGTTACCCGAGCAAAAGCAGTATGAAATTTCTGTTTCTTTGAAACAATGTAAGTAAATATCCCATGAAGCCTTCCTACAGCAGTACAGCTATTGTTTCTGATCTGACATAATTTCTTTTTGTCTTACTCTAAAATTTATGTTGTAATATTTGTACAGGCAATAGAATTTCACACAGAACTTTGTAGTAGCTGAATCAAATAACAGCAATGATGAAAAAAATTAATTCCTTTACTGTATCCTAATTTATTACACTTGACTGAAATGGTTTAGAGGCATCTCTGAGCCACACAGCCAGTAATTCTCTGCTTCATGGACAAGACATATTTTCCTAGACATAAACTAAATTATTTATATAATGCATAGAGCACATGAACCATCCATTACCTGATACTTTCGAAACAATAGGATGGAGAGCAGCCAGCATTAATTGATCATCCAACTGTCCAGTTACTCTGTGTGGGCAATTTATGCCAGATGCTATATAACCACACTTTGAAACATTTTCCACAAATAAATCTTCCTTATAGAGGGAGGAGGTTGTCTTTGGAAAAACTATTTACGAGCAGTGATTTGCCAGCTGCAGCACTTGTGTAGGACATGAGCCAAGCTCCCGTCCCTGTGAGCAGCAGGGCTGGTGGTCACGTCAAGCACACCTGATGGAAGGGCTGAGTCAACAGGGCACAGTGTCATTTTCCTGAGACAGGTTTCTGTGAGGTGTCAGAGGCAGTTTGGCCTGGCTCAGAGGAATCAGTTACTAAAATTACAGCCACTTTCCAAACCAGTGCTAGGAAAACCACCTTTGACAGGCTCTCCCAATGCCACTGGGGAGCAGGCTGGGCAGGCAGGTAGACACCATCCGAGCAGGAGCTTGCTCATGTGGCTGAACCAGGCACCCTGGGACAGAAACAGCTCCAGCTCTGGGGCACTGCCTGGCACAAAGCCCAGGTTAAACAAACCAGCAAGGGCAGTGCAGTGTGCCCCTGAGCACCAGCACAATGGGGCCTGGCCCCTACATGGAGCTACACTGGCTGGTTTATGGGAATGCCTCATGTGAAGTTCACCCAGAGCATCTGGGCAAAATCAGCTCCTGTAGCACCTTCCTATGCTGTATCAGCATGGACTGTTTCATCCTGTGCAAACAGGCTGATTAATCAATTAATCAAATAACAAGTTATTCTGGCCAATTAACATGTTGACAAACTATTTTTCTTCCTCTGATTAAGCTACCAGTTCTAAGAAACTGTCTGCACTATCAGTTGTCTCCATTCAGCTTTGTGCCCCACATGAATGCTTGGGAAAGATTTATTTCCTAATCTCAACTTTCTATTCCACCAAAGCAAATATATTTACATCCAAGACCAGCTGTCTGTTAAGTTTGCAGCCTTCATCCTTGTGGGTCCCTTCCAACTCAAAATATTCTGTGAATCTGTGAGCAAAAAGCACAGCCAATTTCCCACCAAGCAAACCCGACCAGCAATCACCCTGGGACATCTGAGTCCTTAGCAAAAGGCAGGGGAAGGCTCAGCTCTCCAGTAGGTGCAGAGATGCTTCTGGTCCAAGCCCAGATTTCCAGCCTGCCATAGGAATGAATCTGCAGACCACATTCAAAACATGCTCTCACTGGCCCCAGCTCTGAGAGGGCAAAGTGCAGAGCTGGTTAAATTGCTGATACATGGGGGAAATCCTACCACAGTTTCCAAAAGAGCTGTTGTGTATGTGTTGATCTCATCATCTCTGATCTTCTAAGTTATTTGTTCTTGCAAGTGCTGAGAGGACACAGAGCATTCAAGTAACAGCCAGGTCTTGTCTGTACCCAAAGCAAATTCTGCATTTGAATTGGCCTGCAGACATGGTGAAGCCCTTCAGTCTCAGGAGGTGGGATGCATCCATCTGCTGTGCCTCTTCCTGGATGTGAAAGATGCATCTTCCCTCTACTTCCAGCACGGGCACTGTGCATCTTCCTCCTGACAGGAACACAGGCACAGATCCAGAAGGTTCCCAAAGAAGGAACCAGAGTGCATGTTCACCATGGCATCAAGAAAAAAGGGGATGAGGGGTTCGCTTTGCTCTTCACTTCATTGCTTAGACCTTGCTTTTGATGTCTGCTCAGCTGGTCCCAGAGAGCACCAGAAAACCACACAAAGGAGATGCCTAACTATATAGCCTAGAATTGATCCAAGATTCTCTCTAAAATTTGTTTTCTTCACACTCTTTTCTACGAAAGAGGAATTTTCATTCTTTTACAGAGCCTTCTTGTCTTTGCAGGAGACCCTAAATATCCAACTAGCAAAATACAGGGCCATAACAGAGCAGGATAATAACTGCTTGACTGCTTATCTTAATGGTAATTTATTCTCTAACAAAAGAGGCATATAGTGGTGAGATGGGAATTTACTTACAGTTCATGCCTGACCTTTTTAATGTCTGGTAAAATCATGTTATGAAACTGTTTGAAAATTTATTGTCCCTATTTAACAATGCTGACATTTTGTGATTATTGGCTCTGGAAAATCTACTGGCACTGTCAGGCAGAGAAAGTTCAGAAATTGCTTCCAGGGAACAACAAAGCTCTGAGTTTTAGAGTGCTGAACACTAACAGATCCTTTTTATTGCATGTTTTTAATATCCACAAAAAAAGGAAAAATAAGATGCGAAGCAAAGCTGAAAAAGGAAAAGAGAAAAATACTCTTGATTAAATGCAAATTAGAGCAGGGCTTCGCTCCCAGCTGTCTGCAGTCAGTAGTAAAAGGCATCATTACTTCAAAGCAAGAATGATCAGGTCCAGGGACACTCCAAGAGCAGTGCTGTGCCAGTTTGGGCTGACGGCAGGTGGAAAATAGCTCAGAACAGTCCAGCTGGCAGCAAAGCAGCCACGCATGAGCCTTGGGCTTGTGGGGGGCTGCAGGCAAGGAGCCGTGGCAATTAGTGCTCGAGAAACTTTCCAAGTGCTCAGGCCACACAGGCAGCCCACACACGAACAGGGAGGGGACAGTTCTTCAAATCACTAGTGGCAAATTATGGCTTTTGTACATGGCCCAAGGTGGTGCCCCTCAGCAGGTGTCTGGCGAAGAGCAGTGATGAGGGTGGGTCACTGCATGAGTAAATCCTCTATAAAATTGTCAGTAGGTAGTAGCCTGACACGGTGCTCATGAGGGGGTTGAAAAAACCTTTGCCAGAGGACTTCAATTGTGTTCATGTACAGCAGCAAAATATTACCTCATAATGACCACTTGCAGACTTTGTTAGAAAATATCATAGTTTTCCTGACCTTTAATTCTCAGTGACCTTCCTTTTAAAATTCTCCTTTATCACCTTATATTTTTTCACCTAATGCTACAGAAAAATAGCATTATATTTGTAGAAACAAATAGTTTTTTGTACAGCAGTAAAAAAACCTGTACCTGCCCTATCAAAGTGCTCTGAAAATTCAAAGTGATATTGATTCACAAAACCTTTTCCATTGACGAGATGAGGCAGCAGACCTCAGCTCTTGAAATACATGTTCCTGGTGTATCAGCGCTTCTGAAGGAATTAACTAAGCAGTGTTGTGGCTGCTATGGAAAAAATGCACAGTTAGCTGACCAGTTAACCAGTTTACTACTGGGGGACATGGATTTTCCAATACGCTTAGCTTGCTACAAAACTTTTAAGGAAACGGGAAAAAAAGAATCTTTCACAATTGCAGCTACAAAGAGAACCAAGAAATAAAAAGATTTACAGCCTTTCAAAGATTCCAATGTCAGACCCAGTTTGCTATCACACTTGCAAAATGGCCTCACCATTGCACCAGGAGAGGTTTAGGTGGGATATCAGGAAAAAATTCTTCACTGGAAGGGTGGCCAAATATTGGGACAGGCTGCCCAGGAATTCTCCATCCCTGGATATGTTCAAAAGGCATGTGGGTGAGTCACTCAGAGACATTGTTTAGTGGTGAACATGGCAGTGATGGGTTGACAGCTGGACTTGAGATCTTAGAGGTCTTTTCCAACCTAAATGGTTCTGTGATGCTGTGATTCTTCCAAAGAAGACCACAGGGTACAGCAGAGACCATATCAGTGTATGACAAGAAACATGTAAAACTCTAAAAGTGTGAAATTGTGAAAATTGTGTTTATGGGACTTTTTTGCTGTGATAGTTCTCAACCACTGTTATTTAAACCAGCCAAGCACTACATTGATTTCATTGAGGTATAATGGTCTTTACAACTGTTCCTCTAAACATAGTGGCTGATCTAACAGAACGATTTTATAAAATGTATTGAGCCATTGGAGGCCCAGTGGCCTCACTCAGCTGTGCATCCAGCCCATTTACAAGCTGCTGTGTTCTCAGTATATCTTTCTATCTTCAGGTTTTGAGGAACTCTAGATGACTCTTGAGCTACTTCTAAAGTTTTCACATGGAATAAGATGCTATGAGCCTCCTTTCTAACGAGGTTGCACTTGACTGCTGCAATTTTAGCCTTTAAATGACATTTTAATACTTCTCATTACTGCTCCAGAGCTCATATGGATTAATACAATTATTTCAGCATTTTAAACAGATAAGCATTATTTGATATTCAAAGACTATGCAGATGGAGCACGAGTATCTCCTTACAATGTAATTCTTGTTGAGTACAATTCATGTAGAGTCTCAGTTGATTCTGTGTCTTGTCCAAGTCTGAGTCCAAATCATGGAAATGAGAAGATTACCTGAGTGGTGATGGTTTTGTATGGTAACACATCACTGAGCAGACCAGTTTTGGCACTGGGAATGGCCACAGAGATTTCTGCTGTCTCTGTGTGGGAAAGGCAGCTGACACATCAGTGTGACTCTACTTGGTAACATCACAACACTTCAGCAAGTGACCAGCAAGATGCTAAAGAGCTGCTTGTAGTTTCAGGGTGTACTAAATAAGCTAAAGATTGAGTTCTCACCATATTGCTAAAATTAAATTTAATGTGGCTGCAGTCAAGCAGCACATTTAATAATTTTTTTATTTGTGGTGGTTTTTTTTATTTGTGACCCTGTTACCTGTAACTGGAGGTTACCTTTTGCTTTCTGTCACCTCTGATGTAGGCACAATTGTGTGCGTCCATCTTCTAAGTGGGATATGCAGCTACCTCACACTAGCTCAACTTTTTGAAAGAAATAGCATACAGGAAGTGACCAGGAAGGCATGCTGGGGTTGCCCTCATGCACTGAGGGATGCTTCAATTGCACAGAAGCATCTACAGTCTGAGACCACCAAGCAGATTTTATCTGCCTATAGAAAATACAAATTCGAATACCACATAGTACTGTAACAGGCATGGCATAATTCACTGAAAATGCAACAGTGACTAAATAATTATCACTTTACTCTATTAGTCCACATTCAGAAAACAGTTACCAGCACTCAGTGATGTCAAGCCATTATTTTAAAGCTTTTTTAAATGTGGTAATGGGGAAAATTCATGAAGTGTTTCTAAAGCAGCTTGCTTCTGAAGGACTTATTCATCAACTGTTCATTTATCCTTGTATTAACATTTGAAAGTCAGCTTTTAAGGAATTCTTGCATATTTCCACTCAGATAGCGCTTTAAAATATGAACTGTTGACTAAATGTTGTTTAGAAGGGAGAAACATTTTGAGTAGTCATTCAACAAAAATGCCTGTATCAAAATACAAAGCACACTCCCTTTTTCGTGGAAAATGAAAAAAAAAACTGGACTTTTTAATGACTGAGATGGGTTCAAACACAAGTGGCCATGGCAAGCAGATCTCTGTCAATGTCATTATTCTCAAAACAGCAGAATGATGAGTTTCAGATCTCTGTATACAAGACCTAAGAACCAGATTGTGTTAGTGCTGCTTTAAAAAACATCCTTCCACTAGTCTGCTATGTGCTAGGAGTGTCTCAGTGATGACAAGCCCACAGGAGACTGTGGGTGCTGATGAACACCAAGTTGGGCAGGAGGCAGCAATGTGCCCTTGTGGCCAAGAAAGCCAACAGCCTCCTGGGCTGCATCAGACACAGCCCTGCCAGATGGTCGAGGGGGTGATCCTTCCCCTCTGCCCATCCTGGTGAGACACACCTGGAGTGCTGCTGGATCACATCCTGGGCTCCCCAGTGCCAGGGAAACATGGACATTCCGGAGCAGGTCCTGTGAAGGGCCATGGAGATGATTATGGGCTTGGAGCACCTGACAGAGGGAGGCTGAAGGTGAGGGAGCTGGGGCTGTTCAGCCTGGAGAAGAGAGAGCTCTGGGAGGGATCTCATCTGTGTTTATAAATACTCAAATAAGGCAGGGAATGTGTAAAGAAAAGGTCAGGCTCTTCTTGGTGATGTATGGTGACAAGGGGCAATAGGTATGAGGTGTAGTTGAAAAAAGTAAAAAGGGTTTCAAGCTTTTTGTTTGTTGGGTTTGGGGTTTTGTTTATTTAATGAGCGTCATCAAGCACTGGAATAAGTTGTCCAGAGAGGTCCAGAGAGTTATTCTTGAATTTTATACCTCTGGTACAGCATAGATTCTTTGCTGGTGTTTCATGGTTGGCTTGCAGTCTGGATGGATCAGGGAATGTCCCATCTCACAGTTCTACCGAGCCCTATAAATGAATATATTAACCACAACCATACACCTGCATTTATTTAGGGCTTTATGAAGCCCTAAAAGCAATTATCTGAGGCTCCACAGCATCTTCACACAATATGACTGTTCCTCCTTCAGCTGCCGCTCTTCTGACAGTAACTCTTTCCCAAATTCAGGATGCTTCCTCACTCTGGAAAGATAATCTTTATTGTCAAGCCAGTGCTGTACAGTTGATAAAGCACCTTAGATTGTAAGAGCTGAGCCAGATAACCCCTGCAGGGACAGAAAGGAGAACAATATTTTTCTCTCTAACTTGTTCATTTCCTATAACTACTCTGAAGCTAAAGCAGATGCTTTAGAAAGTGTGAGATAATATGAAAATATTATTCTCAGAAGTAACTGACATGAGAATCAGAGGATGCTACGTCCTTTTGTCATCCATTAATATGCATTTTGTGTATTCATGGCCACACTGAGATGTAATTTGTTTAAAAACACACCAACACTAAACAAAATAGATATAGTAATGTTTGTCAAATATCATTTGAAACTTAGACAATTATAAAAACTGGTGGTTTTTTCCTGCCTAGAGAAATTAACAGGATTATGTACAAGATAACTCAGAGCAGATTTATGCTCTTGGTGGTTCTCTAGAATAAATAACATGAAGGAACTGGATCTGGAAGTTCAAGGTGAGCATTCAGATTCAGGAAAGTACAATTTAGGCAGCAGAGCTGTAAAAACTGCAAACAAAGGCCCTTCTTGGCCAGAATGATATGGTGTAACCTTTGCCATTATGGAAGCAAACCTATTCCTGAAGCTGGAGATGCAGGCCCTGCCAGAAATGGCAACCACTGAGCAGCCACTTTTCCCATTGTTGGAGCAACGGTGATGTTCCTGGGTGAAAAGAGCTGGCAGCCTGTAAATGTACAACCACACCAGCCCTTGTGTTTGTTCCATTCAGCTCCTAGCTCAATTGCCTTCTATTGCAGTGGTCTAAGCAATGGCACCAAACTGCTTCACCCTGAATTTCAGTCATAAGTAAGAAATTTAAATCTCAAACATTTTCTTCCCATTGACTTTTAACATTACATGAACTTAGCAAGACGGTTTTTGCTTTGCCAGCTAGGACCATTTATCCTTACTCCAATATTAGCCATATCATATCGGACCTCCTCCACAAATAGGAATACATTTGAAGCCTGAAAAAAGCTCCTCATTGCTTGCTTGTACATCTAAAATTACCCATTCACTTCTTGGTAGCTGAGAGCACTCAAGCATGTCAGTTTTGTGACATTCTGTGCAGCTTCATATGCTTTGGTTCTTCCAGAAGCAGCACTCACATGCTAATTAGCAGAGAACTGGTCCATAATAGGTACTGAGCAGTCAAGTAGTGTGTATTCAAAAAAAACCCAACAACCTTTTCCTTTTTGAGATTTTTTAAGCCTCGAGATGTTCCAGTTTGTCCTTTCCAGTTCAGGTGTGTCAGGGCACAGCGGGGGCACCCCTTACCTTCCTTATCTTCTGACAAAGGAATAGTACTTAGGGCATCACTCTACAAGTGAGAAAAAGACAGTTCTGTCAAATTTACTTCAATTTTGTTTTAACTAAGATAAAATTTCAGTTGGTATTTTATTCTGAGAGCATTGTAAGAGTCATCCTTGACAAGCTGTTCATACAAAAAAAATTGTCATCATATTAGTAAATTCATTATAATTTTGGTGCCTTAAATCCAGGCTGTTCTTGTAAGGCAAAACTTGCAGCTGAAACTGTGTTCTGGCAAAACCAGCAAGTTCTGATGGCAGCTTAAACAAATGGAGCATTAGCACATCCAGGTGGTAGGTCAACTTAAGACTGTATTTGTAACTTGAATTTTGAACTGTATACAAAAGCTAGTTTTCCTTTCCTTTTTTCTTTAGGTACACATCTAACTCTAAAACATGTACCCAAACTGCAGTTTCCTTCAGCAGTTTTTCAGCTACAATGTTTGGGCAGATTAGCACTGAGTTTTATTACATTTAGACCCCCAGCAAGCACACAGAGCCCAGTTTCCATAAGCATGAGAATAAAATAATTTTTAAACTGCATCATCATCACAATCATAACAAATTTTGTTTCAGTTTCACTCTGAAGCTGTTTTTCAGAGACAGAAGTTGAGGTTGCTCTGTGCATTGTACTTGGCAGGAGAAGCCACTCAGTGAATGATACTCTTGACTTAGGTGAAATTCAGAAAAACAAGGTAGATCATCCAAAACAAGACATATCCTCTCAGATGAGAAAACTGTTGATCTGCCACAGAAGCCAAGACACTGTGTACTTTCACTGCGAACATTGTAAAGGAATACCAGCGACAGTTCTGGGCTCAAAGAGACTGAGTCAGCATAAGAGGGACAAATTTAGATCCTGCTGAGCGAAGGAATCCCTCTGCAGGGGAACAGCTGTGAACAAACTGTGCTGAACAGAACAGGAAGCTCCAAAGAAAAACAGAAGGCTGATGGGCATATTGTCTGCTCTGAGCATCACGGCTGAAGCCACTGAGGAGCACAGGCTTGTTGAGCTTAAGCAAACAGTGCAAAATAGGAGAGCTGGATGAGTTAGAAAATCAGAATCTACCCCAGCTCACCAAACTAGTCCTTTTGGGGATGAAACCTTCTCTCTCTCAAGATCTCCTTGACTGAAAAGGGAGGAACTCATTCAAGACATTGGGAAGCTAACAGTGAGACTGTAGTGAAAAGGGGCAAAACCTGGTCAGGACCCTAGCTGGGAGCAGGCAGTGAGAAGTCAGTCCACAGCCATGTCTTTGCAGTTTTCTCTGACACCTGAGTTCAATATTTGCTGCTCTGCTTTTTTTCCCCATTAACACATCCTTAACCAACACTCCTTTACAAGTCCAGTATAATGTGGTGATATACATTGTACGATCCTTGGACAAAACATACTCCTCAGTGAGACAATAAAGGCATCCAGGAACATTTTTTTGTCTGGTGCTGGTGTGAGCTGTTGGCATCTAAGAGAAAAGCTCTGCTCTGAGGGCTTGAGGACCAGGATAAAAGCTGACATTAAAAGCAAACAAATAAAACAAAATCATCTGCAAGACTTAAAATGAAAAAATGGTTAAAAGTGAGATAAAACAAGCTTCAGCCAGACATCCAAATGCTGCTACCTCTCATAGCAGTGTCTGAGAACAGGAATCTGCAAGGATGTGTTTTGGTCTGTGTTTGTGCTCATACTGGACTTGACAGCTTTCTTTCTGCCTCTACTGCTGCCTCGAGCAGAAAGTAAGCCTCCATCTCAAGTCATTGCTGCTCAGTTACTGCAGTATGGTTGGACAGGTCTTTCAAAATACTAATCACTTTCTTTTCAGTGTTCAGCAGCAAGTAGAGATTTTTACAGAAATATCCGATTTTTTGAGCTTTTTTGTTGTTGTTGTTGTTTCTTCCCACACATTTGTATTTGCATTTGTATATTTCAAATAAAATTATTTCATGTTTTGACTTTTGTAGAATCCTATCCCTAAGAGCATCTGATACAGCAGCATTTATTTCAGTACTTGCAGCATGAAGTGCAAGTCTGCCAAAACCACCTCAAAAGAGCTGGTGAGCTCCTGAAGCTGCTGTTGGCTTACACAAACATCTCCTTCCCTTCCTGGGGAAGGAAGCAGTTACCTTCCCCAGCTTTTCTTGCAGTGATGGTACTAGCTGCTGTCCATTAGAACCATATGCAATTTGTTCTAATTACTAGTTTTTCTCCCTTTGGTCAGCCTTTCCAGAATGGAAACCCCAGTTCTGCAGCATCAGAGAATATCACCATTGGAATTTGGGTCTTACTGGATATTTTGTTATGGTCAAATCTAAACTCTAGACCTGAAAAGCAAGTCAGTGTGACAGTGCCCAAACACCTTAATTTTACCACTTAAGCAGTGAATGCACCCATTCAGAGGAAGGCAATTGCTGCTGATGCACCCATTTGCTCACCAGAATCCAAAACCTAGTTTTGTGAGGTCTCCCATGTTAAGAGCCACCCTTCCATTACAGCTGACTGCTGAAAGCCTGAAAGAAGGGAAGTCATTAGCAAGGTAGAAAGAAAATATGGAACTATGCCATGAAATCTGCTTTTTCAACCATGTAACTCAGCGGGTGGGGCCCAGGGGTTACTGCACTCCTTGCAGCAGCACCCAGCCATGCAGACCAGACCACCAGCAAACAGCTGGCTGCATTGCCCTGGTGGCCACACACCTGCAAACTTTGACAGAATTTACACTCAGAGAAATTAAGTTTAGAAATGACTTCAAAGGACTGAAACAGAACTTTGAAGCAAGACAATCCTAACAGAAAAGCTTCGGTATCTTGTCAAGAAAAATAAAATTCACAAGATCCATTTCAAATCCATTCTTCAAATACCTGCAATTTCTTAGCTGTGAAGAAATCCTGCTGGTTTTCCCCTCCCAGTTGGTTTGGAGTCTGTCAATGAGGTTGCAGCGCCATCTCCTGGAAGAGAGCAATTTGTTGCCACTATTCCTGAAACTTAAATTGTCATTTCACTGTGCCCATAGAACCAGTTTATACAGTAGATTCTGCCATGACAGTCCAGCAAGGTGAAGAAACTGGATGGGCGAAAAAAATATGTCAACCTTTTTTTTTTCTTAGTAGACATACTGCAAATAGTTATCATGAGCACTGGGAAAGAACGGAGAGGTTGATTTTAGCTTATACTACACTTTTAAGGGGCAACAGGAGATTCTCAGTTCTAGAATCAGCACTGGAAGACACAAGCCTGCTCAAACAGATCTGGCCATTCACTGATACAAACAGAAATAAAAGGGTTTCTGGTCCAAGAGGTACATATACCTTTTGGCCAGAGGGTATAAAACCTGAGGTCCAAAAGGCTAGTAATAGCCAATGATGAACTCAAAATGCCACCAACAAATTTTTTTAGATTTGTGATTCACTGCTTTACAAAAACACTAAGAAACAAATAGTAATAAAACTACTTTCACATTAGAAGTGCCATTGTCAATTAATTTTAGCTTTTTAAAAAAAATAAAATATTACTATACAGTTTAACACCTAGCATTGGAAAATTCTCAAAGAATTGTCCTTTTATCAGATAACTGATGTAACCTCTAAAAATGCAATTCTGATCAACTATGGGGAGCAGTAACTTCAAAAAATTAAAACATTGAGAGATGGAAAACCCAGGAAGACCCACCCATTCTCAGATACATGTGTATACACATGCATAGACACATAGCAGTGATTTTAAAGTGTTAAATTAGAGAGCCATTTGAAAGAATAAAACACATTAATCAATAATTACTAGCAAGCAGGTATTTTAATCTTGCAGCTATGTGTGACATTATTCCTAGGCACTTTGCTATATTCGTGGAACATTCTGAAAACTTTTTTATGGAGCATAAAGCTTACACTTTATCATCCTGGGGTTACTACTGGCATTAAGAAGAAATAATAGTTGCTTCCAAGACTATTATTATTTGTGGATTACCCCACTGAGTGGGATTGTACCCAGTGTGCTTGTTACATCCAACCCTACAGCTGATAGAAGAAACAAAGAATACTTCAGTTACTTAAACCACTGTTCTTTCATTAAAAGTCTTCAGGGCTTGATAGTTAAGGCTTTTTAGCATTATGAAAAATGCTAAAAGAAAAAATTATAGCAATTTTTATGGTCTAAGCAATGTAAGGTAATAGTCTTGGGCATCAGGGGTCCCTGCAAAAAAATCCCAGTGCACTAGAATTTTATTCAGAAACCCCTGTCAAAAGGGTAACTTGGGACTACAGGAATAACCTGTACATAACACACCATTTTGATTTTATCACAGAAATAACCTTCAGCACTGTGCCACATTCACCAACATAGGATAGAGTATTTACTGGTACAGCCAGGCAGAAACAGTTGGATCTTCCTTTAGCAAAGGCCACTGATGAGCCGTGCAGACAGACTTCACAGTCAACAGCCTCTTCTTCAGCCACATGATCAAGCAGCTGTAAGAACAGATTTATCAAACGAGCTTCTGATGTTGTCCTCAGATACTGTACTTTCAATAAACCCATTTCCACTACTTTGTCAAAGAAATGGCTGGTCTTCAAAATGGAGCGCATTACATATGACATCTTTGTAGTCAAACATACCATTCTGCATGCAGACCTCAGACATTTCCTAGGGCTTCTCTGTTTCTCTAACATCTGCTCTGGTCAGAAATGAATGTGTTTTTATTGCTATAGGCTGAAATCTGAACAACACTGCAGAAAAATATGCAAGATTTAATCAAGGCAAGCAAGACTGAGTTTTGTAGTGACATAAAGCAAACAAACATTGACAATAAGAGACATCATCTGCTTACAGTCCTAAAGTGCATGTGTTGGAACATTTCTCTTGTAAATAAACAGTACAGAAGCACAGAAACAACATTATGACATTTAAGTCTAACTCTGCAAATAAACACTTAAATTTCATTTTTTTTTTTTTGCTTTTCAAAGCACTATCCGGAGAGATTGCTCCTTGATGTGTTCCAAGTACTAGCTGTACTTTATAACACTGGCAGGTCACTTTCTGAAGAGAGGTAAGTCATCTCCTTGAAAACTACCTGCAACAGGTTGCTAAGTAAGTCTGCAACTAAAGGTACTTTTTATTAAAAAAAAAGCAACATAAGCATTTTGATTTCAAATCATATTTATTCACTAGACCATGTTAAAACTCAAATAAAGGAGATGAACATAGACTAAATGCTCTCCCACTCTCTCTTTACTACTTCTGAAGGTAGGAGGTAGGAAGAAAATCTGACTTGATTCTTGTAGAATCTTTTAGCTGATCCTGGAAACTGTGCATTATGGTTGTTTGCTTTACTTCATTAGATGCCATGGCAGCATTTTAAGGTTCCTTCTTGGGAATAGATTTAAATTTACTGGAATTATTAAACATATTAAGTCTTAGTTTCAGCTATTAATTGCTGCCAGAGGAATTTTTTTTTAAATTGTATTTAGGTCAATCCTCCAAAAGAAGATCCATTAAGCTAATTTTTAGGATGAACCTTCTCTTGAAATGTAACTGTGCACTGCTACAATTATAGCTAAAAATGCACGCAAAAAAGTAGAGTATTGCATCCTTACAGCAAACTGGATAGACCTGCAAATGAGCATAACTCTGCTACCTCAAGCAAAACAAAGCTTCTGTACTTCCACTTAATGAACTGTTACAATATGAACTGAATGATGACCAGACACACCAGATTTTTTCTGCACCGCATCATCCGCATTTCACAGCATATTCTGCTCAGCATTCACACTACACACAACTATGGGCCCTCACTGCACACAGGCTCAGCAGCACACTGAAATAGCTCCCAAGTTCTCTTCTTTCTGCAGTACAGAATGTACCTTTCTTATATGATGTAGCTAAAATCATGTGAAACTATATCCAAATTACAATGGCAGCCGTTGGGGGCTCTTTCAAACAGGTCTGATTCTCCTCAGTAATTCCTGTAAGTTTCAAGATATTCTCTCAGCTGGGAGGGTCTGATCCCACAGGCATGCAGGATATGATCAGGTCTATTTGGTCAGTCATATTAGATTTTGTTTGTTCCTGGTATGCACTTCAGGACAGCAAACAAAAAAAAACTTTGACCAAAAAATGCTTATTATATTCTGCAGTGTCCTCCTTGACCTCTGTCTATAGAAGAACCTAAACCTGCCAATGAACCTTTTACTTTCCCATCCTTCCATGTGCTGACATATAACAAAAACCCCAGCCTGTTGCCAAACTGTTTCTGCACTCTTTCCAATCCTTTTATCAAAGACAAGTTGGGTAATGTGTCGAATATTGTGCTGATAGCTAAGTTATGCAGTCTTGGAGCAATAAATGCCTAGTGACACCAGATTCCCCTTTGTGTGTGATAGCCTGTCTTTGCCTTCCTTTCAGCTGGAAGTTTCCTGAACCAGCCACATTGAGCCACCTAACAGACCTGAAATAAGTAATTCATACACAATCAGAAATCTTTACGATTTCAGAAAATTGTTTGTCCTTACAGGGCCCTTGATGAATTCAACTGTGTCAACTTGAATACATGTATTCAAACCATTAAAAACGTTTTTTCTCTTTGTACAAATAACCTCATTTTTCTTGTAAAGCCATAGAATGACTGGATGTTCGAGGCTGAAAGCCACTCAAATTCATATTCAGAAATCAAGTACCACCACCACTATGAAATTACACAATCGTGGGGATTTTTCTCTTATTTTAAAAAAAATTGCAGTAAAGAAGTGGAAAAATAATTTGTCATTTTCCTAGAAAATAACCTACAACTGAAGTTAACGTCACTGTCAGAATAGCGTATAATCTCCCATGTCAAACAACTTTTTGATCTTTCATATAGGCTACCTGGAAATACAAATATTCTTCCATTTTATTAGAGTTGAACTCAACCCACCTTATATGCCCAAAATGGTACCAAATAAGAAAGCAGCATAGAATTCAGTATTTCATTTTGGCTGCCCCCTGCTAAGGTATTAAAATCAACCATCTCTGTCCATCTGCATCTTCCATTCCCCACTTCAATTATGATGATGAGATGGTTTTTGCAAACAAGTCACGATTCAAACCAGAGTCATGGATTTTCAACCTACAATGTTAAAAGAAACAAGAACTCTGTACAACCCAGTAACTTTAGTTTAGTATTTTCCCCTTAAAAAAGACTCATTTGATCATCTCCGTATTTGGAAAAAATTATGGTAATGTTGTTTGACTTTGAATGAGAATTGATGTTGGGAAATCCAAATTCTTTTTTTACCCTTCTGTCAAATGTGGCTGACACTTCAAAGTTGCCAGCTGTGGAGGGGAAAGAATTGAAGTCGCTGCTCCCATACATTCCATCAGTAAGCAGAATATAGCTGTTAAAATTCAAAACACCTTCTTACTGGCAAGCTGGGCTATAGCTTCATATGATTTGATGCAGTGTGAGCATTTTGAAATTGAGGGGCAAGAGAAAAATTTACATGAAGCCAGATTCCGTGGAATTCCGTGGAATACATCATCAAACCACAACACACAGATGAATGGCAGCAGAAATCCTTTGTTTGTTTTGGGGAATAGGTGTCTTTTCTGAAGGCAGTTTTCTCCTCATCTAAGATTATGTGGAAACATTAAAGCCTCATGGGGTGGAAAAAAGTCTAAAGAAGTCTAACTCCATACCAAGACAAAATTGCCCGATTCTCACATAAAGCCTCATTTGTAGAAAGCTTCCCTGTTTCACCGACACTGCTCATGGAAGATTAATTTACTTCATTATTCTTAAGAACTCAGTTTGGCAAACTCAGATACAATGAAAAATTATGAATGGATACTGATGAAAAATGTGGATTTAAGTGTGAGAGTTGTAACTATACCAAAGAGTTCTTCTAGGGCAAGGAGCAATGCTCGCTGCCAGAATCTCTACCTGCTTATGTTCAGTAGAGCAGCACTCAAATCTTCCCATCTCACAGCAAGGAGGAACCAAGAAGGGGGAAAATAAAAGTAATAAACTGACTAGTATTTTTCATTTCTTCAAAATTAATTTTAAGAACAGCAACAACAAAATACACATTTTTATCCGAAATTTAGACCAACAGGGAAATAAAACCCAGAGGCTGCAGGTATAACTGTTCGGTATTTAGCAGAAACAAGTATGATTTCAGTCAGAATGATCAGGATTCACAAAATAAAAACAACCCACACACACACTTCCAAGGCCGCATGTTACTTTGCTTTTAAAGGTGCAGGCAAGGCAGAGAAAGTACCAGCAAATATGTGAACAGTTGCTAAATCCCTACTACTAAGTCCACCAGCACAGGGTGAACTTGTTCCAAGCCTCATTTTTGAGAATATCTGTTAAGGCAAATATAATAGCAGCAGATAGGGATTTTTAATTCATAACTTTGAGTTGAGGAAATTTTAAAATAATCCTTCATTTGAAGGAAGCAATGCTGTTTACATGCCTATGTACCGCTGTGTACACCTCATAAAAATACAACTAGAAGTGGTACAGCTCTCTTTATTTTGCCAACTGCTATATTAGATGCCATACTTTGAAGGAAAATTATATAAAAAATAAATTTACATGACTGAAGTGCAGCGTTCTTAAAGTACTGGTAGTTTTCAATTTATAATTTTAGAAAAAAAGCTTTTTGTAAGAATGGCAAGTTCTTTCACTGAAAAACAGAGCATGAAGTACTTTTGAGATACAAAAATATTTAAAGCCAAGAATCTACAATGCGAGGACTGGCCAACCATTTCTGTATTATGCACAGGCTTGTTAATTGGTCTCAATTGTCTGTGTGCAAAGTGATGAAAAATACTGTAAAAAGTTCTCATTTTACCAAACATCATAAGAGCAGCCATTCAGAATTCTGGTTTTGTTTTAGTGAGAGAAATTTCATATTTTAGTTTCAAATATTTAGCATTTAAAGAACAGCTACAGGTATTCCTGACATCTTCCTTAACAGAATTAAATGAACATAACTGATCTAAAAGCATGAACACACCAGATTTATACAAGTACTCAGATATACAGAGAGAAAACAAAAAAAAAAAAAAACCCTTTCAATCAAGTGATCCAGTGAAAGTGAGTGGAATTTCAACAACTAACATGGTTAGATTTTGTAACACTAATAAATTACTTCAGTAATTATGGTGCAGTTGCAGTCTTTATGAGTTTGTCTTCCTGCATCACCAAAGTAACTAACTGCTACTTAGAGACAACTACACTTGGAATTTCTGCAATTTACAGGGAAGACTTAATTCTTGCATTCCCATCTGCTTCATCAGTGGTCAAAGATTACTCTTTTGCAAGAAAGCATTCCCTATGTAATACAGCTCAACCTTCTCTTCTGTCCTTAAGCTTGCTCCAAGCTTGCTCCACTGTAAAACAAAGTGAAGATTATTTGAAACCACCAGATCAGGTGTTATGTTATGATAGCACATAAGCACACACAGATCTCTCAACTTTGAATATTCTGATCCCCTAGCATTTTCACTTACTCTCTTCTCCTGTTTTAGCCTCACACTTCATGTTTATCATACCATTCTCACATCTAACTTTAGATCTATAAAACTTTTTAATATACTCTGAAAACTTAACACAAAAAGTTCAAACATTAGTCTGACAACTAATTAGCACAACGGATTCTTAATCAGGAGGCCTGTATATTGCTGCAATTGAAGTCGACGAGTTACACAGTAAGATAAAATATACCTAATTCACAGTGCTTTTTCTACCGTATGGTTTCTCTCTAGTCATCCCACTCCTTTTCATGACATTTAGATATGTTGGTATGTTTAATCTCATTTATTTCTACTTCTAGAAGACAATTGTTACATTAGTATGAAGACTTTGGAGACAGAGAAAGCTACATTTTCAAAAATTTCTACAGCATTAGAATTGTTACTACTGAATGAGTTCATAGACTTTTTTGTTCAGGTCCTTCTATTAAAGTAAAATGTACCAATATCTCCTCTGCTTTTCCCAAGCTGCAAGCATGTAAGGTGAAGATTTCGCCCCCCAAGCCCCAATGCTCACAGGAAACTGTCTCTGAGGTCATAAAAATAAATGCTTGTTTAGTCCTGTAGCAGCTTATGCCATGTACCCACGTAACAGGTTTCCAAAATATCAAACTAGCTAAAAAAATACCAGTTAACTAAAACAAGTCAAAGTTGTACCTGACTTGGGAAAAAAAAAACAACTAAGCAGTTGCATTAAACAATTCATGAGGCAGTGGTCCCCCATCCTTTTGTTACTGAATTTCCAAATCCAGTTCATTGCGGGACTGCCAGCTATGCGCTTCTGGTCCATTTCTAAATTAGCTCAGCATATCCACAGAAGAATGTTTCCTTTTGTTTGCTCTCTATCTCTCCCCAGTCTTTTGGCCATTCCCTGTTTCCTGTCCTACAGAATACTGTGTGACACTTGCAGCATTGCAGCCTACTGGTGGCTCCATGTGCCAGAACAAAATGATGGTCTGGCAGTACTTGTCTAGGTAACACCATGTATTAGTGCCTTAACAAAAGCTGTCAGATGAACAGTAGGATATAGAATCTACTGAAGAAACTTCCTTCATACTTTTATAACAAAAGCGAAGTTGAATCCAGAGTTGAGGAACCACTGAGCAGCTCTTTTTTTCTCTGCTCGTTTTACCTCCATCTCATCTTGTTTCCTCCCAGTCTTATGGTTTGTCCACCTCAATTCCAGTGGTTCCAGTCTTTGGGAATCAAAACCCATGAAAACTGCAGAAATTGTCATGTTTACTGTAAGAACATCTGCAGGATCATACTACTGGCATATAAAAAAGCCAGCTTAAGACAACAAACCTTCATTCATCCCTTCCTGCATGAATGGCCTGTACGTCAAAATACCTGAAAACTGCACTGATACAGTAGAACTTATTTTAACTTGCATTACGAATAAACTGCACATGCTGTTTTACAGACAATATATATTTGTAAACTTGCTCATGCAAAATTAGTGTGCACAATAGGGATATTGGTTTTCTAATCCCCACATCTGTAAAAACGACATTTATGTCTGCTCTTTTTGAACTGTGCCCAAACTCTCTTTTTAATATAATAAATCTTACACATAATTCATCTGCCAGCCAAACCAATTTATGAAGCTGAAACAAAAAAAGAATAAAAAGTTTTACAAAAAACATGGTGCACCTGGACACTTGATTCCCACCTCCCCCCTTTTTTGTTTACAAGTAGAAAGAATGAACAAAAGAAAAAAAAAAATCATGGTCACAAAATTTCGACATTTTAATCCTAAACATTACAGGGCAAATGGATGTTGGAACTTATCTCCATACACCATGAGTCAACTTTTTAATTTCCCAATGTGGCCAAATCCACTAAAACAAGAGTGGTTAAACTCTGGATTATGGAAATACATTTCTGGAATAAACGCTAAAAAAGCAATTATGGGAAAAGCCAACTGTCTCCATAAAAGTAAATAAAGTGGAACAATGTGTAGATTAGATACTTTTTCTGTTTCTTACTCATAACCTGTCAATTCAGTGCATCATATGGTTCAACATAATGGTCCCCATTTTGGACAAACATTTAACTAGTGTCCATTGATTCCAAGTTAGTGGATGATGAATCTTTTTGGATACTTTCAAAGATGGCTGCCAGCTCAGGGTTAGAGCTTATCTGTGACTGAAATTCACTCATTAATGGACTCTTCTCTGCTTCTGGAATGGTTAGAAGTGCTGCTACAGCTCTCATAGCAGATCGTTTTAGTTCATCTTGCTTTTCAAACTCCTGTTTCACTGAGTTTGCCTTTACCTAAGGAAAAAATGAAAATATGTTTGAAACTTCACTTAACCCTTCCTCAATACCCACCATAAAAAAAGTATCGTAAAAAAAACATATTCCCTCTCAAAATTATCTAAGCACGCTCAAAAAAAAAATACCCCCAAACACCTTTTTAGCAGAATTTTTACAAGCAGTTTACAAATAGACTGAAGCTTCAATACTGCAAGGTAAGCAGAAAAAAGTTGTAAGCTGCCAAGTCAATCACCAAATCAAAGCAACTACAGCAGCCAACCTTTAGCTAGTAAGGTCAGTAAATGACCTTAAACTGCTATTATCACAGTACTCCCAGCTTCCAGAGAACAGAACTTTTTTTATAAGCTGACCTTCATTAGAATAACCAACTAACCTTCTGTTTTAATTCTCAAAGATGTTTCAGTGATACAAGCATAAATTATAAGTAAAGGCAGTCAATTTTTGTGATACGGAATATAGCAGACTACAGTAATGGAAAAGCAAGGTAAATCAGGCATTAAATGACTACCAGAGCAGGCAGGTGAATCAAGACCAGAGCAGGAATGGAAGGAGACTAACTACAAAGGTCCAATAACGTTGTAACACAAAGAAGAGGTGGGGTAAATGACAAAAAAAACTATCAAAACCAGGACTACTTTACACTGGCTTCATCAGCCAAATTCTTGTCCAAAACAACACCATCATGATAAGTTAGAAAAGCTCTCAGTATTCCAGTTTAACTGTTTTGTAATTTAAATAAATTTAACACTCGTATAAAGATCCATTCGTATCCTGCCTACTGCAGCTTATCACATATAACTCAGGAAATGCTGCAGCAGTGCAGAGGTATTCTTTAAACATGAGTTCATTTATATAAGACAATACAAAATAATGAACTTAAATAAATTGAGATACCTTAGTTGTACATGTAGCACGCAAAGGTTCAACAAGCCTGTCCAATCTCTGCAGCACTGCACTTGGACAAAGGGTAGACAGTCTCACCAACATTAAAAAGGTCAGCATCTAGGGTGAGGAAAAAGCCCAGTTCAACAATAGTTATGCCTGGCACATACATGGAGATGTATTTCCTACAATGCTGTGTAACCTTTTGAACAGTCACACTTCAATGAAAATGGCAAATGCAGTGAAGTACTTAAGTATATGAAGTAACATTTTTACCATTTCAGTCTATTTATTATTTTAAACGTTTTGACAAAGTCACTGCTTTCACAGAGAAAAATTGACAGCTAACCTTAATATCATAGTGATCCTTCAGACCATCTTCAACATGGTTTAAGAATTCAAATATATCTAGTCTATCCAAACAGCTATCCAGTAGAGTATACATGCACTCAAAAGCTGCTTTCCTTATGTCCAACCCATCATCAACTGTATGCTTAAATGGTCCCATTTCCACCTGTCAGTGAGTAAGAATAACAAAGTTAAGTAATATGCTTTTTTAAAAAAATAATCTACTTACATATATTTAGCATTGTTTTTCTCAGTTAACATACCTCTCTGATTAATTCTTTTCTGACTTTTGTTTCATTGTACAGATGAGGAAGCACAGTATCTAAGAGATCCCTTATCAAAGATGGTTTATTGTGGGCAGCTGAATTAAACGTCACTAGAGCTACTCTCCTGACATTGAGATCTGGGTCCTCCAGAGTTTTCAGAAAATCACCTGCAGTCATGTACAGAAAGAAAGCAACCTATGAGGAACTTTTTCATTTGCAACTTTAAGAACTTTTTCATTTGAAACTTTAAGAATATCTTTGCTCAGTTTTAACCTTTCAAAAATATATATTTAGTGCAAGAGTTATTTTAATGTAACAGACATGTACTACTTCAGCATGATTACACAAATAAAGGATTAATTATAGTCATATGAAAAGTATGAATATAATTTATATATAGTATTTCATATAATGAAACAGTAGTAGAAGAAACACCATCAAAATAAATGGCCATCACAATGACATTTCAATTTTTTTCTCAAGATACAGCATGTAAAATAATGAAAATTACATTTAACCTTTCCTTTTCTCCATTTATTAAAATTCTCTAAAAATATGCATTAGAAAACCAATTTAAATTCTGCAGTTCAGAAATTTGAGAACACCTCTTGAAGGAAACTACCGACACACTGATTTTTAACCCTCAAATTGGCATACACTCAGAATACCTAAATTACCACAAAATAGGCCTACTCAGTAGATATTAACGTAGCAACACCTCTCCCATCCCACCCTTCCCTCAGGAATTTTTAAATTAGATTTTTCTATACTTCTATAATACAGCCTTGTTAAAATAAATGACTGCATCCTCAATGTTTGTGAAGTTGTACTAGCAACATCCATGAGGAAATAACATTTTCAAAGGAGAAAATCAACAAGATGTAAACAACAATGTGACTCTTACACTCACAAAAAAACTGGGTAACAAAACTCAAAATGACTGAGATTTTTTAAGTACTAGATACTGATAGCTTTTTGATGATTGAATAATCAAAAAATATTTCCAGAAACAAAAGCAGCAAGGCAGCTTCAGTGGGAGGGGAAAAAACCTACAGCATAATTCTTGAATATATTACTCAAAAACCAAAACAACTTAGTGATGAAAATAACACATAGTAAGTCACTTAATTTCCCTATAAATAAAAGCCTTGCTCTTCACAAAACTTTATGCTTTTAAGGATAAATATGCTTTTAACAGGGATACATCTTTTCCCCCCTTAGGTTAAAAAGCATAGACAATTTTTTTACAGATATCTAAACCTGTAATTAATCAAGCATAAAACATTCACCATAGCATATTAAAAAATCTACAATAATTGGTTATACAAATGAGAAATGATAAAAAAAAAGCCACAGCATTGCAAAGGTCTTTATTATACTGCTGTTACACTGAAAGCTCTGATTACCTTATTCCTGTATAAAAATATAAATGATTCCAAATGCTTTCCGACCACAAGTATTATAGAATCATAATGACCTACATTTACAATTCAAAACCTGGTAACACTCAGAATACTTCACACAAGCACACATGTTTTAAGTGACTGAATGTCAAATATTTCCAAGACTACACTTCTGGGTAAATATAGAACATCTTACTACATCAAACAGACCAAAATTTGGCAAAAACACGGGAAAGGAAATCAGCTTTTTGGTCCCACACTACTAAAAGCCCTACCTTTTTGTATTGCCCATCACAGATTCAATACACAGAATTTTTAATCACACAGCTTTTACTGCTCAGAATTCAAATAAACTAGTGCTAATAGAAATAATTAGCTACTTATTTCTTGAAGTATCTTGTAACTCTTCCAATAATTATCATTAGCAGCAAATTCTAGTACCTTCAAAATATTTACTTCTGGTAACACAAAGAAGAAATTTTAAATATAATTCTATTGCCTGAAAACATAAAAGCTGTCAGTATAAGTAGAGTACTTACCAATGCAGTTCTTCAAGAGTGGGTCTATGGGTTGTGGATGATCAGAAATAGTGAACTTAACAGCAGTAACCACTGAACTTCGAGCATATGAGGACCCTAATGTGAAACAAAAGTGTGAACATGCAATATCAAAACAGAACAACAACAGAATCTAAACTGTGCTCAATGCCACTCATTCCTCCTAGACTTCCAATCCTCTTAAGAACAACTAACAAGAAATGCTATTTATTACTAGCAATGCAATACATAACTCAAATCTATAGATAAAACATTTTAAACAGGGGAAAATACCATAACATGGTAATAAGTGTGTAATGTTATCTGCTACAGAAAATTTGAGCAATAAGCCTATTAAAACAGATTATTTATGATAGGCCTACAAGAAAACTCTCCCCTTTATAGCAGAAGCACATGAAGAAAACACGTTGAGTACAGTTCTTGATATGAGACTGATTCATTAATTACGCACAATGATTCTTTCTAATCCTTAAAAATTTCAGAATCCTTATTCAAAAACTAGGAATATAGTAATTTACACCAAAAGGTCAAAATGTTGCAATTGGTTGGTAATTTGTCCATTTGTCACCTGTGCTCCTTCCCCTTTAAGTTTACATCTTGTTCGTAAATATAACATTGTTAACTGAAATATAAAGTCTGAAAGCAAACACAAGTAATTCTTGCTGTGTATGATTTACAACTTCTAGTATAAACAGATTAACTTAACCTTCCATTGTTTGATGGGGGGGAACAAAACTTCAAGAGGATCATAACATTTAAGTAAATAATTTGAAAAACTAGATCCATTTATTAATAGGTATCATCATAAAGCCATCTGCTACAATACATACATGCTTTATTACTACTTACCTGATGCCAAGTATCCCTTGAGTCGTGGAAGCAGAGTCTCTGGGTCTATCAATGTAAGCTTGCCCAAGCATTCAGCAACGACATTCCTTGTACCCTCTTCTGCACATTCACAGTGTTTCAGGAGTAAGGCCCAGATGTTCTCAACATATGGTTTGAGACCAATCACTGACGCAGAGCTGATTATTTCTTTCAAGGAATGCAGAAGAAGGTATTGCCTCTTAGGTTGACTGGTTATTTCTTGTAGGACAAATGGCAGATACTCAGGAAGATTGCCAACGCTAATACTGCCTAAGGCATATGATGCTGCTGACTTGACTTCTTCACTAGGAGAAGAGAACGCTTCCAGTATTACAGACTTCAGCTCAATTTGTCCACTTAAGTCAATGTGATGCCCAACTTCCCCAAGAGAAAGCAAAGCCAAAAGACGAATGGAATCTGTGGACCTCGAGTTTTTAACATCTTGAATGAACTGACCTACAACAGCTGGTCCTTCCTTAGGGCAGGCTCGAGTAAGGGCAGCAACACATTTGGCAATGGAATAGTAAGACTGCTTGTGAGTAAGTGCTGTGCTCTGTGAGTACACTGGACCCGTTAACATGCGCAGTAAATCCATATAGCCTAAATTATTTGTACCAGTTACAACCAAAGCTTGGAAAAATTCTAGCATGGCACTAAGTGCTCCACCCTGAAGTAGGGGTGATCTTACCAGCCCAATAAGTTCATTGAGAATGGAGCCACTAATCTTTGACAGGGAGGAAGGATATACTTTAGCCAGTGTGGTCAGAAAACTGATGGCCATCTGTGATACGTGCATATCACTTTCGCTAATCAGGGGTGGAAGCTCATCCAGGACAGCATCAATCATGGCAGCTGTCAAGCTGTCACTGTAATTCTTAATTAAAATATCTAGCGCAGAAAGCGTGCCTAGCTTCAAAGCTCGCTGGTTCTTTCTCAAAAAAGAAGCAAGAATAGGAACTCCTTCCCCAAGGATTGGTCTCAAATCTATCTTCAAAGGAGAACCAGCGATCAATGTCATGGCCTTCACTGTAGTTAACCGAGTGATCTCATTCTTCAGTCTCTCTAGAAAGATCTGAAGTGTACTAGGCAGGTCTGTGCCTAAACTATCACCAAGGCTACAAATTATTTGACCCATGCAAGATATTGCCCTTTCTTTCACCTCCTGATCAATGTCAGCAGCCTTTAATCTCTTGATTGTACAAGTAAACAAATCTTTGATGTAAGGGGTAGCATCAAAGGAAGTAGGCTGGTCTAAAGGACGAATAACCTTCACAAGTTGTTGGGTAACCAGAAGCGCCTCTGATGTTATCTTGTAAAATGGGTCACCAACACAAGCTACAACTGGAGGTACCAATGCTTGAACATGAGGATGAAAGACTTGGGGAGAATGATTGCAGAGGATCACATACAAACAGGACAAAGCATCTATCTTCAGATTAGAAGAACTTGATTTGTCATTCAGTGAAAAAATTATTCCTGGAAGAAATCAAAAAATGTATTTTAGGGCAGGTATTTATAGTCTGCTGGAACACTTCGAAATTTCTGAAGGAAAGCAGCTATACTGAATTTACATCTTCCAGCTCCCAATCTTTCTTGAATGCTTCCAAATCCCTTTCACCACTTTATTCAACCAAATAATTTTTAAGCTTCCTCTACCAGAAGACATGGGCTATTCAATGGTTTATGATTTATTTTTTTAATTATAAAGGAATTCTGAACCTTTAACATTTCCAACCTTTTCACTGTTACTTCAAATTTCAACATTTTAAGTTTCAAAAGCTAAATTATGGACAATATTATTTTTCCGTTGGGATGGAAAAAGACGCAGATTGAGCTTGCAATTAAGAAGCAAATTAAATTCTTTTCTTTTGATAAAGAAGGAAAAAACCTTCAATCTTGTTTAAAAGATTAATGAAAATACATCTCTAAAATATTTATATGGGTCCACATAATAGATGATTATTTGCCATTTTCTTTCAACAGAAGCCACACTTCAAAGCTTTTGCAAAAAGGAGTCAGGACTTAAACATTTTGATGTTTTGAAACTCCACATACCATTTATTATAGTAGGTATTTAAGTTAATGTTGTGTTTCTCATACCTGGTACAAGTACAGGAACATGTTGTGTTAGGGCTCCAGGTAACACATTTACTAGCTCAGTCAGCATGTTAAAGCAGCACTGACGAGTCTTCACACTTTTCTCCTTCATCTGTTTGTGCAAGGCTTTAACAATGTTGGGAACCTGCAATCATCACACATCTGTTAAGTGATTTAACAGCCAACATTTCTTTCATTATTGGTCACTGGGGGGATACAAAAGAATATGTGCATCCTAACCCTCTAACTTCTCTATAGAAGTTACAGAAGCACAGGGAAATGAGGATTCAAAATAATTGCTTTTAAAAAAAAAAAACTAATTTAGCTTTGAAAGGTGATTTGCATTAATAAAACTGTAGAGAGCAACAACTGAAAAGTCAACCTAAATAATTCATCTAGGAAGAGTTTTTCAGCGTTATCTTTTTTATTCTGCAAATAAAAATATGTTGCAGCAGTCTTATCAACATATTGATCAAGTTTTACCTTGATCATCAGAGCTTATGTCTAGATTAAGGATTCACAAAGTAACTTTTGCTTTGGCAATTTGGCTAAAAGACATAGGACATGCAACTTTTACAGGTGAGTAAACAACTGAAATCAAATGAGAACATTTGTACGAGTCAGTAATTTCAGTTTCTAAGACTGCTGCACTTTTTGCACCAATTTACCCAGCTTGCTCTCTATGTTAGTACTACAGGAATAAACTGTAACCTGTGTATGAAGAAAGCATGATAAAGCACATTGAATGAACTATCCTTATGAACAAGGTGCAACTTTAGTATGTCTTCTCAAAGATAACAAAAATCTTCACAAATAACCTGACTCTGAAGCATTGTCAAAGGTGTCTCTCCTTGTTCCATTGCATCAGGATCACAAAGCCAACTTTGCACAGGTCGAGTTTGTTTTAAAAGAGAAAGATATGCATGAAAAACATCTGCTTTAACATTCTCTTCACGTTCTTTGAATCTGGCTATTAAAGCAGGAGATACAGTTTTGTAGAATTCTGGAAGCATTTCATGTCGTGTGCTAACCACAGCATCCAGACATTTAGCAGCTGCACGCCTCACTTTCCAGCTCATGTCATCATCATCACTATATTCATCATCGCTCCCTTGAAAAAATAAATTATGCATATGTTCAAGTCTAGACAAGCAAAGCATCAAGTTTTATTTTAAACAATTAAAAAGAATACAGTTGGGTTCTCTGCATAAGATACACAAAGAAATATGTTCAGAAGTATGTTAAAAATGATACATATAAAAAGCCTTCTAAACAGCCTAACTTGTAATTCTCTGCCAATTTTTTCATGCTAGCCTTACACAAATATTAATTTAAACTGCAGATAGGAAAAGGAGCTCCCCATCATATTTATAGCCTGACTACTGATTTAAAGCATATCCCTCTTTACTCATGACATAACAACAAAGCAACAGTGAATACTAGCTGATCAAGATTCAACAAATAATCCTGTCTGCTTCCTTCTAGGGGTAGATCAAACTATACAGTGTTCCCAAACACAACAAAAAAATATAAAAATGTATGAAACAAGCAATACAGATTTTTCAGCTGCCAAAGCAACAATTACGCAGCTCACTCCTTCTGTAAGTAATGAGAATGTTATGACCTCAGTTCAGAATACTTGCATCTAAGTTCTCACAAAGCTTACATCTGGCAATGCTTGCCACCCTTCTAACAATAAAATACTTTATGCCTTTCAGTCTGAAACACTTTTATCCTACAGAAAAATACTGAGTAGTTTTCAATCTATTCTGATTTTATGCATTAGGAACCAATATATTAGAGTAGAAAGTCGTGAGAAGCCTTTCCCCATGCTTCTCCCAAGATGATCTCACTTATCACTTATATCATGCCACATGCTTCTGCCTTTTTCCACCTTTCAAGTATTTTAAAATATTTGTCTTGTATTTTATGTTCACCCTCAGAATTACTGATCTCCAGCAACAACGTCCTATACTTTTACTCCGAGAAGTGAATTCATAAGCTACGTTTAAAAGACGTACAAAATTTGAATGAAAGTACGCAAGTCATTCAAATGCTGATACTCAGGAGTAATATCACCCATACCAATGTTCTTGGATGGGTGCAGGATCAAAAGCTCATCCTCTCCCCCAAAACAAAAAGAGGATATACCTTGATCATCATCATCACCACCATCAGCATCCATAGCATTTTCATCTTCATCTTCATCATCATAATTGTAATTAGGATCATAAGTAAGATATTTAAGACAAATGTTTATAATAGTAGATACATGAGGATAAACTTCTTTAGGACACCTGTGTAATATAAAAATACAGTCAATGACAACTTACTTTGAAGTACTACAATATTCCTAGAAGATTTCATACTGCATAGTGTACTCTGGAGACATTAGCCAACATCAAGGCATACATCTGAATTACAGAAATTCCAAAGGGAAGGTCAGAAAGGGCAATGCCACTGTGTATCAGGATCTGCTATATTGGAAGGTTGCAAAAGATTCAGATATGCCTTTGGATGCCAATTTTTTGTCACCACTATTGGACACAAATATTATTAGAATACTTCCCACCTCTTGTTTGCACAAGTAGCAACGACAAGTAGAAAGTTTGTAAATTACAGTCATAACACACTGCTTCAGGGTCAAGTTACAAGACAGAGTTATAGGAACTGTTCCAGCACAAAGCTTGCAAGAATATTTTGTATGAAGGAGACTGTTTCTTGACAGCTTACAACCAAGTGACACACCAGTAGTTAAGAAAGCCTGAAATAGGTACCCATGAATGACTTACCTCCTAACAAAAGACTCAAAGGCTTGAATGCAATACTCTCGTAGCTCATCATCATCTACATTACAAAACTTTACAACCAAAGGAATTATTTTCTCAAGATATTCACCTGGTAAGAGAAAAAAATTAGCTAAGTAATTATTTCACTGAAAAACTTCTAAGTAAAAGATATTGATATATTTTTCTTACCTATTCTATGACCTGCTTGCCTACTGATAGCAGCAATACACTGTATATAGGTCCTAGTTGTTGACATGGAATCATTTTTAGACAGCTCTGTCAACAGATGTTCAATGAGGTCAACAAAAACCATATTGCCACAACTCATAACCAGGTGACCAAGAGCAATGATGGTTCTTTTCCTCACAGCAAGTCTTGGGCTGGTCAGCTGGGGGAGCAGACAGGTCAGAATTGAAGGATGGAAGTTAACAAGCAGTCCTCCTTGCCTTAAAACAGACAAAACACAAACTCAAAACCAATTGAATCTAGAGAACTTTGTTCATATACTGTAAGACAATCCTTCAAATATTCCCCAAACATCACAAATATTCCAATCAAGTCTTTAAATGTCCGGTTTTGGAACTTTTTAAAATAAGAACTGAGTTTAAAATATACCCTCAAAGCAGTAAACATTAAAAAAAAGCTTAAAACTACAATTCTCAGAAGATTAAATAGTAATTCATCTGTCAATTAATTATTTTCAATACATTCACTTCCTTTTCTAAATTTTCATCCATACTTAGTATTACCATATTGTTTCACATAACTGAGTAATTTAATTTTAACATTTGAAAAACTGAAGTTCAAGCTTTAAGGAGTATTTATGAGCATTCACCAGCATATTAAAAGAGGGATGTTTACCTGCTCAGCATATCAGCCATGATATCCAGTGCCTCCAGCTGAACAGACACATCTTCCTGTTTGGCTATGGCACTGGTGAGACGCCCTGTGATCTTTTTGCAAACATTAGCTGCTAATGCAGAACCTGAAAGTACAACAAAACCTCAGCATTTCCATAGTATTAAAAAAATACAGTTTTTAACACCAGAGATCATGTTTGTGACAATGGGAAGCAACCCAACCTCTACATAAAGAAGTTTTTTCCACCCAGCTAAACAAGCTTAAACAGCCAGTGTGTTTGCTAATGCCATGTATGCTCTGCATTAGAGCTGAAAGATTATTTATGTACAAACACACTAAGTAGGAGGGCTTCTCGTCCCAGAAGTTATACACAACAGAAGAACACTGCTTGTGGAAGGGCAAGCAATGGAAAGTGAAGGCCAAGACAAGTCTAGAGCAGTAAATGAAAGGACTGTAGGTAAAAATGAAGATATGGACTGCATGGTAAGGAACTGCACAGAAGTAGACCGAGCCACTTCTAAAGAATGGCAAAAATAGGCAAAATAAAATGATTTTGCACAAGAAGTTACTTAAAAAGTAAGTACCTGAAATACTATCAAAACATTTGAGGAAGGCAGAAAAATTTGTAACTAAAGTATCTTAAAATACAAGTAAAAATGCCTTTAAAACAACTTCATAGTTCCTCTTTCTTCCAACTGTCTAACATTGTTTCAAGTAATTATGAGAAGGAATTCATGTCATGGTAACAACTCCCCAGCGGTTAGCACTCATCTTCATATGCATTGAATTTTTTTAATCACATTTTGCGAATTTCAATGTGAAATTAATACCATTCCAACCTACGGTAAATCTAGTTTATATATATTATGGCTCATCCTTAACTACAATTAAAATTAAAATATAACAAGTGGACAGTCAAATGTGTTACCATGGAGGCTAAGAAAAAGAGACAACAATCTGTGTTTTGTGTTGGGGGCAAGAAATAATATGTTGTTCATTTTTATGCTAGGAATATTAATTATACTGCAAGATTTTGCTACATTTTTGTTTGAGCTTTACCTCCACCCAAAGACCTCTTTTTGTTTTACGTACACAAAAAAAAGTGTAAAAGCTTAAAACAATTTACTTAGAATTAGTTATGTAAAGCTTATGCATCTCACTGCTTCTTGATAGAAGCAAGATTCATATGTCAACTTTCAAAAAGGACATTAAAATCACAGCTTTTTTTCTTAATTTACAAGACCTCAGTCTCTTAAAATGTAATTTCCAAAGCCTTTTTAATCATTCTTCTATTCTCATTCATTTCCTACACTACAATATCTGAAAAGCACTTGAGTAAAAAAGTAATGCTCTTAACCGATGAGCTGTTCAATACTAGTATCTCTTTTAGAGGAAACACTGCCTTAATATAGACCTGCAGGTAAGACTTTCACTAATTTAACAGGCAACTGTCACAAACACAAGGTACTTCCCAAAACAATTCCTAGAAAGTGAGACAAGAAATCTGACAGTGACAGAAAAATATCTGAGTTGTGATCAATTTTAAAGTGCATTATCAATCAAAAACCAAGATGAGATTTAGCTACTACTGCTGCCTAGAAATGTCCCACTGCCAATAATTAAAATAGAAGCTTTTACACTCAACTTGTTATACTGGAGTTCATATTCTCTAAGTTTGTTTTCCACATTAATGAAATTCTTCAGTAAAAAAAAAAGCCCTTAAACTAGTAAAATTTGGCAATAGAGTAAGAGAAGGAGAAAGGGTATTTGTGCCATGTGTTTTCACCCTAACCAAAACTAGTTCCAATGCTAAATTAACTGAATCCTCTTCACTAAAAGCCCCAACTTTTATATTTTTTTTAATTAGTAAATGATACAACTACATGAAGTCTTGAGTACAAAATGCCTTACCACTGGAAGCTGGGGGGAGTTCTCCAATCACAGTTTTAAGACCAATGCTTGAAATGTCACGTAACTGCTCTTTATCTGAAAGCATGTTTGTACAGAGGGTATCTACAATGGTTTCCACTTGATACTCCTTCACTTTACTCACCAGAGGCCCCAGGCTGTATAAACAAAAGGAAAGCATTAAATCTGCAATAATATTATTTCAGTATTTTGCATTCAACTCATAAACCTAAGGTTGGTTTTGGTAGCAACATAAAACAGAATTTTAAAATCTGAAAACCTTCATTTGGTTGGGCTGATAACTTGCCTCCATAAATCTATTAACAAAAGACGTGCTTAGTACATCTTTAATTTGGTACTGGAAACTTTTTGTATGGCTGTTCTGCTTCAGTCTCAAAACCAGAGTCCATCTTACTTCTCAGTTAACAACAAGATTTATAACAAAAATTACCCAGCCAGAGCCATCAGTTTCATGCTTGACCATCGGTGCCTGCTTAATTCAGAGACAAGTAAGCAATGCTCTTAATTACTGCATCTTTATTCTATACAACATTTGTATTTAGTCATGGCTCTATACAGTAAGACAAACCCTAAATACATCTTCCACCCCCAAACATGTCATATGTACACCACTGCTGCTACCCTTTTCTCC
Organism: Lichenostomus cassidix; assembly: GCF_008360975.1. Classification (NCBI taxonomy): domain Eukaryota; kingdom Metazoa; phylum Chordata; class Aves; order Passeriformes; family Meliphagidae; genus Lichenostomus; species Lichenostomus cassidix. The sequence continues at coordinate 33,296,284 of NC_139480.1, read as the reverse complement.
CAGGTCCAAGAATTCACAGGGGCAAGACCTAATTATTATAAAAAATGCCCAGCAGAAGCAAAAGGCAGAAAGACATGCTAACAGGAGGAGGATATATGGACAAGCATGCTCTTGCACTCGAGCACTAGGCCTGACATACTGTACAACAGTAACCAGAGTAAGGTTCAAAGTCTTGGCATTAGTGATCTGTCACTAAGTTAGGCAAACCTGGAGGTTCTCTTTCAATGGCCATGCTCACAGTGCCTTACCTCCCATGAACTCAGAACAGGGTTTGCACTATAGGCACAACACTTAGATTAACACCCAGAAATATGAAATTCCCAAGGCAGTCACACCTAGCACTTTCCATGCCTTCCTTCACAAACTGTAACCTGCTTGGTTTCTTTCTCTCCTTACCCACCCTACTCATGTGGTAAAACCTGCTGAAAATACGTGTGTGTGTGTGGGACGGGGGACAGCAAAGGCAAAACATATTTACCAAAACCAGGTACTGAAACATCACTTACAACTACCTCAGTTTTGTTAATGCTCAGAACTTGGAACTAATTTGACAATAGTCCCACTGAGGCACAGCCATCTGAAACTGATGCTTTATGATCACATCAATGCCACAAACTCAGGAAGATCACAATTTACTGATTTTGCAGAGTATTTTATGGAGATTTACAGATAACCTTAAAATAAATACATGAGAGCAACTTCAGGGTTATGTTTTTAGAAGGTAGAGCATACAAATAATCTCAAGAAAACTGTTGATTGAGATACTGATTGCCATATGCCTTTATCAAAGGCATAAAAAGAAGCCATTTAAGTGCACAGAAATGAAGATGTAATGGCATGGTTTCTCACTTGCTTCAGCAGATCCTGCAGAAATGAACAGCTCTGACAGAACCCTCTTTGTTAAAAGTAGTCAGACCTCATGCCCTAACCTGACACTGCCCTTTAATTTAGGGGAAGGGCACTATACTGGATTCTTAAGATTCAATTAAACTATCTCTACAGCCACTAAATCCCTGAATGCAGGGGTTTAGAGGACCATATGCACAATCTAATCTGGTCATTTTACTACTTCAGTAATATTAAATTAATAATGCATTATTAAAATAATTCCTGAACTGTGATACTGGTAAAGACTTTTTGCCTCTAACTGGCAAACTCCTGATAAATCTGTACACAAACATCTGCAAACACAGATTATTAACCAATAATTATCTCTGAGACACAAATACATCAAGCCATCCCCAGCTGCAGTTGAAACATTTCCTCCAGTTGCTGAAAAAGCTTACAGCTTTCTCCAGAACTTGATTTCACTCTTCAGTCAAGCTTTCCCTTCACCATGATTCATTGACATATCTATATATACAATTTCACTTCAAATACACAGCATTAGTCAGTGGCTACTCACAGCACTGTTCACTCATCTACCCTTGGTGCATAGTAAATTGTTTTGCAAGCAACACAAGCAGAAATCAACTAGAACAGAAACTTACAGAATTCCAAGGTACAATGACTCCATAGTAGTCCAGAGAAATTAAATTCCCTGTGCGTTTCAGTCAACAGACTACAGTATACAAGGTTACAAAACCCTTGTTTTAAACCTAAACTGTTGAACAGCTATCTTTTGATTTAAATATGTTTATTTTTTAAACACAACCTATAAGTAATTAAAATCATCACAGGAAAAGCCAGTCTCAATTAACAATATGAAACACATTTTTGCTAATGTTTTAAAGATGACCAAACCACTGCAATGATATTCACACAAACACTATAAATTACAGTCCCTGGAAAGTATTACGCCATATTTTACCTGGATCAGCATCTTCAGTCCTATTTATTCAATCTATTAGTTCAGCAAAGTAGACATATCAATTGCAAAGTAAATTTTACAAAAGATTACTTCAAGCTTTTCTGGCTTTCAAAATCAGTAGATATTCCTTACAGACCTTATTATTAGTCCCAGATTACAAACCAATCTTATCAGAAGTTGAAAATAAACTATAACCTTCTTGTATAAAATCAGTTCTGACAACAAAACTTTTGCACTTAAGCATGTATTTTACACACTCAAACACCATTTTGGACAGTTTTAAGTGCTCTTCAATCTTTTCCCTTTCACTGGCCAATAATTTGTGTTGAGGTTCTCTCAAAGTAAAAAGCTCATTCAGCTGCCTATGGAAATAAACAGCAACACACTGTCTCCTTTAAGTTACATACATTTGGAAATAAGTGTTCATAGCATAGCTCCATATTAGGAAGATGGACATCAACATATAACCAATTATAATCTCCAACTGGCATATTTTAATAGCTATGGAATAAGCACATTTATTTACAGGGAAGAATTAAAATTCGCAAATTAAAAAAAATATTCAAATCACTAGTTTAACATGATGTGCAGTAGTGTATTACACAGCATCCAAAATGCTCTAAAGCTGCTGAACTGGATCAGCCACACAGCAGCCAACACATGCATCATCCTGTTCACACTAATGACTCAGACTCACAGCGTCAGGCAGAGCTCCCTATATTGAACTACTGCCCAGAGAAGTCATACTGATAAATGCAGAGAAACTACAGTACCACAAGGGAAGACTCACTGAAGGTGCTTTAATCCCACCCTTTCTTTCACCATAGATAGATAGACATATACATGTATGTTTGGCTTCTTCCTGGTTTCAGGAAACATTTCACAGTGTGAGTCAAAAAAAACTTCTATGTATAGGTTTAAATGCCAGAGTATCAGTGCTCAACATGAGAAACACTTCATCCTTAAACTGCAACACTGAACACATAAAACAATTAAGGTACCATTTGGGCCAACAGAGCATTACTGGCTTTATCAGAAATGAGGAACAAGCAATACCAAAACAATACCCACGCTTAGACAAACGACACTGCTTGACTAAGCCGGATGCACATAATTCTAAAAAAAGCTACAGGCAGTGTAACTACTGCTGCCATAAGGTGCACAGGGTACCATGCTGGACTACACTTAGAGCTATAAACTAAGAACATGCTGTAAGAGTAGCATTTTCCACACTGGCTGACTGTGAAACAGCCTATGACTATTAGGTAAAACCTAAACCATTCCTTCAAAAAAACCAGAAACAACAAAAATACATTTAATATTTTACATGCCATTAAGACAAGGTTAACAACCTGCTGTTACTGACATAGGTTTCATCTACTGCCTGCAGTAAGAAGCTCGACAAATAAAACTCAGTTCCCTTCTGTAGGGTCAAAGATTAGAGCAGGCCAACGTTTACTTCAAGAGTACTAAGCAGCTCACTGATTTTCATTTTTATTCAGAAATGAACTGGACAACCATCTTGCAAGGCAGCTACCCAAGTACCCATGAACCCAAAAACTGACTTGCAATCCTCTTTTACATGTTTTATCCTGCTGCAAACCAGCATAATGTAGTTGAAAGGATCAAGAACAAAATGACCATTGTGTCTTGCAGAACTAGTAAGAAAAATTCATCAGCATTTTAACCAATAGAGCTCTTCTTATTCAAGTGAAAAAGCAAGCAGCAGATAAGGCAAAACCAGGAACACTGCTCACTTGTTGCTACACTTGCCTAAAAATAAATACTGCTTTATGGCTGCTCTGAGTTGTTTTAAATCTGCTGTGTTCAGTGACCTCGAGAATCAAACCTTAAGGAGTGACTCTTATGCAAGAGTTTCATTCAGAGCGTTTCCATGGATCTACCTGTAGAGGAAGTTCCCCCAGCAGACTGCAACACTTTTCCCCCTTCCTCAAGGAAAAATCTATCTCAAACACAGATTGAAAAGTACATTGGGTTGTCTTAAATCCTCCTTCTGAGAGAAGGAATCTATACTTTAAAAGGTCATCAAGTACCAGTCTGATCAAAGTTACTACTGATAGTCTCTAAGCTCCCCACAGCATTTAAATTAAGAGAGAGCTAAACACAGTTTATGCTTTCCTCAGCTGAAAGTGCCAAGAAATCCTTAACAGAAATAAACAAGAGCACAAAACATTTAAAATAAGTCAAGAAAAATACGCTGGCTGAAATTAACCTCCCAATGAATCTGGCTTACACCCAGTGTTGTAGTAGATGGGAGACTTGAGATCAGCTTGAACTGTCTTCAAAAAATACAGCTTAATAGTGTTCAGCCTCTCCCATCCTTCACTCCCATCACCGTTTCTACCAACAGGTAGATTGCAGGAAGAAAGCACTAAGCCAAAAGAAACTAAGCTCCCAGACCAGTCTGTAACAAAATCAGGTAAGAAGCAGTGTGAGAAAAGGGACAAGGAGTACAAGAACAGCAAACAGCAGCAGCATTAGGCTTAAAACAGTTATAAACAGTACTGTGAGTACAAGCTGCTCTAAGAAGAGAATACTCTAAAAGTGGTGTGGGTTTTTTTGTATGCAAAATGTGTCTGCAAGTGATTGGAATGCAAACAAAACCAAAAAAACAAACAAACAAAAAACTCCAAAACACAACTTGATGCATTCCAGAATGTACATGTGTCCACCTTCTACACAGATATTCACAGTCCACCTGAAAACTCTTTCATGATGTTTTTTGTCCATTAAAGTAAATTTAACACTGTTCCTTAACATTATTTGGATTTCTCAAAAACACTCCAAACTTGAAAGAGATTCTGTCACATTAATTAAATCCAAGAGTTTTATCAATGTATCAAAGTAAACTTTAAAAATTGAAGAACTAAGAACAGGACATACACACACAAAGGCAGTCATCTATTTTTTCATTCTCTACCCTTTGCAATCTTTCTGCAATGTTTTAGTAAGCATTATTTGTACTTTAGATACTAAATTCTAACACTGCCATTAAAGATTGTGATGTATGTGTCTACATGCAATAATCAGAAATTCAGGACAACTTTAGGATGTACCTTAGAAATGAGTACTGCATGTATGCTGCAATGTAACTTTTCCACAAAATGCTATTTGACACAAAGAGAATTCTAAGCCTGAGCCAAGTTCCACAACAACATACTCTTCTGATTGAGTACAAGCAATTTGTTTCCAAGCCATTAAACCACGAGGAACTCAGATGTTCCAGAAGTTTGAATTAAAAAGAAAGGTATTTTGTGTTGTTATGAAAAGCAGGTGGGTAAGACACATTTTAATAACACTGCAGCCCTGGCGACAGTAGTGAAAAAGTAGTGACAATTATAGTGCTAATACCCCTAATACTGCTAATATATGGCTTGAAATTTGACATTCCTACACGACTTTCTCTGTGCAAAATTTGGGTTACCATCACTTAAAATACTTCAGAAGCTGAAGCAAGCACTGCTTCTAAGTACATAAGCGAAGGTACACACAGGCTTTTTCTGCTTTGCTAGTCTGAAAGGGCAAACTACAAAGGATAAGCTGAAGAAAACACAGCTAGTCACAATGCGAAACTTCTGACGCTCATGTACCAAGTTTACTTCAATCCACACCTCATGAAATATAAGTAGCATACATGGAGTATTAAAAAACAACCTGAGCTCACAAACAAGAAACATTCTCAGGAACACTATATGTCTCTTAAGAGAGGCCCTCTCTAAAGCACACAAAAAGTCAGAATGGCCAAGAACAAAAAGTCTTAAGAAATGTAGCACCTCTTCAAAGGATGCTTTGGAAAAGTCCCACCATATGTAAAGCTCAATAAAGTGAGGAAGAGAGGGCAGCGAAGCAATAGAAGTTGCTGAAACACAAGCAAATGCACCCTGACCCCATAAAACATTTACAATTCCTGTAAAGCTTGTAAAACCATAAATGCAGTATTCTGCATGTTAGTGAAGAGGTATGTTCCACATTTGATAACTGAGGCCATATCTTTACCTTTTTGTTTTCATCTCTGCTTGAAAACAACTTCAATATTACAATTCTTCCCCTGCACATCATCTAACTTCTCACTGTCAAATAGCAACGTGACAACTACCACTGAATTATACACTTTTTGTATCTATTTAGCAATCAAGAATTATCGCCAAAGAATGAGTGTGTCACTCAAATACTTTCAGCAAGGACTGCACATGTTATTTGGTGCATGAAACTCCAAATATTAATTCCCAATGTCAATAAAAGACAGTTCTGTAAGTTACAACAATTAAGGCAGGTAGTCTACAAGAACAAAGGCTCCTTTGTGGACATCAATTTCCTAATTACTTTGCATAGCAGTGGTCACTTGAGTTTTCAAGTGCTTTATGTAGTTCAGTCATTACACAGTTTCTTACAAAGAAAAAGAATACCTACCATTTGACAGCTAAGTTTTGCACCTCACCATTTTTATCTTCCAGTAATTTCAAAATCATCTTCACCACCTTTCTTTCACTGTCATCATCCAGCTTGATGGAATCTTTCTGTAGTTCTGTCATCAAGTCATTAGTAGCCATAAACCTAATAAAAGACAGTGAGATAATTATTGCTAAAGCAATATGGGTGCTCAGGATTCAAGATTCTCAGTTTCTATCATTTGTTAACAAATCACATTTAACACTGAATTACTGTTGTCTGCATTGTGATGCCAGTAGCATTTATAAAACAAAAAGGAAGAAAAAACATATTTGAAAATGACAGTAACTTTGAGTTAGGTCATCATCTTTCTCTTAAGAGAACAGCTACATATCTTACTGCCAGCATTTACATTATATTCTCCGTGATCTCCACAAAGAAAAACTGACACTTTCACAGATTTCAAATAGTCCTTTCATTAGCTATGCTGATGTTGTAAAAAACAAGTTTCAAGCAAGAAGAAGAAAATAGTTTCTCAAACATTCTCCCATAAAATTCACAAAAGCCAAACTTTAATTAATGAAGGGAGAAATAAAAGTTGACCTTGTGTTCCATGTGTTTTTCATTTTCTTGCCTTGTACAGACTAGCTTGTTTACAGCCCAGAAAACAGCTGATCACATTTATCCAGCCCACAATCCAGGGTGCCACAGTAAAGAACAAAATGAATTCTTGAGAGATCAAGCAAATAAAATCATCTTTCATATCAATTAATTTACTACTTAATAACAGTCATATCCATCAACAGAAGAACATACTGAAAAATTACTTTCCAAAAATACTGCCTTTATGCCTTCTGTTTCTTTTCCTTCTGAAGTCTGTTTCCCAATCCATTTTTCTTTTGTAAGTGCCCTCACTTCCCAGAAGCAGCAATACAGATGCATTACTTAATTATGAATCCCATGGGCTTCGGTACCAACATCAACCCCCATTTAAAAGCCCCAGATAACATGGGTTTCTAGTTAAACAATTAAGGGTGACATTTGGACTTCAGGCACATCAGCTTCAAACAGACATCACTTTAGCTCAGGTTATGCTTGGAAAGTTATCTCTGCAGCTTGACATGCCAGATACTACTTTTTACTGAAAATGAATGCCAAGACTCTGCATAATCTTAATATGCATCATAAATGCACATGCCTAACCTCACATAATGGACCTCAACTTGTCCAATCTTTTAATAACTCCAGTCTGATAGTTTCAAGGTATTTCTAAGATAAGACCTCACTCGTTTTTCACTCACTCCAACAGTCTCACTGAAGCAAGCCTGCAGACTGACAGGAGCCAGATGTGCACTAAAACAGGCTGTGAATGCAAACAGCATCAGCTTTTAAGCACAGCAACAAAAAAAGGCTACTTGGTAAGTAAAGGTAACAGACAGGATGGAATTTAAAGATACACATGAAGTCACATAGTACTAGAACACTCAAAAACTGTCTCCAAGTTACTGCTATATTCACTTCCTTTTCTTAAAAACCTAATAACTTCCTCTCACTTCCTTGGTCAATAGCTCCTGTTTCCTATCCTTAGAAGTTCATGTCCACTCATCACCTACTTGTAATTTCCTAAACTAAGCAGAGCTTGGCCATCCTCAGTGAACCAGCAGCCTCTGCACTCAACAACAACTGAGTTCTCCTGGCAGACTCCTCCATTGAAGGTGAAAACCAACCCAAACCCCACAGTAGGGTGGGGAGAACAGGCAACTTTTAAGTAGCTGGTATTTAGAAACATAGTTTTGAGTCGTTTCAAAGTGACTTTTAGTCACTACTCCTTCTGCCTGCACATCAAACTACCTGGTGGAAAGGAGGCAGTGTGTCAGCAGCTCCTCACACCCTGTACTCAGCAGTCATTCTCCTCCTCCAGTGAGGACACTACTTCTCCCACAGCCAGACTGTAAACTGCCACCTTACATGACTGCCCATTTTAGACCTTCAGCCCGAGTTTCCATGTGGACAATACAAACCCAAGTATGGACATCTTCCAAGAAGTACATATTCCAACTCTGCATTGGACAGGTCAGTTGATCCAAAAAAGGAGGATTATATTTTACAGCAGACTGGTTACTTGAACCGTGGTTTACACTCTTCTCCCTGCTATCAACAAGTTAACTACACTGTTCCTATTCAAATATATGTGACCTAAGAATAAACACACTTACAATTACTAGAACTAAATACTACTTTATCCATTATGCAGACACAATATACATAAAGTTTCATAAAATGTTACTCCACAACAGCAAAATAGTACAGATCTATCATCACTCACTTTTTTATGGTTCGTAAAGCTGGATTTTAATCTATGTTATGAATTTTTTCTTAATATTCAAGAATTTCAAAATTGTTCAAAGCTATTAGAACAGATAATTTCTGAAGTGTGCTCTACTAAACGAACTACAAAACAAATTTTAATTATAGATAGCTTGGGGGAAAAATGTGTTTGCTACAATTGCACTGGACAGGTATAACCTGACCCTTCTACACAGAGAACTTTTAACTCATAAAAATCAGTACTTAGTCAAAAATCTATTGGAACTTTTTGTAAGTCATCCTCCCCTTAAGTACAAAATGGAAATCTCATTTAATCACAGAAACAAATCAGCATGAAAAAAGTAAAAAGTCTTCTGTAACATTTAGAGGAAAAAATGTTTGAATCTAGTTTCAGAACAATTTAATGAAATCAGGCAATTCTGCCTTGTCTCTTTTTAGACTAATCACTTTTTTTTTTCATTTCCAAAATTTCTAGTCTGAACTCTCCAGGTAATATCATGCTATTACAATTTGAAAGAAATTAACATAAAAATCTCATAAATACATCACATGTGCTGTGATCACATATAGTGTCCAGTGCCACAACACTTTGTTAAAACTTAAGAAGATTATTCAAAACCCAACTCTACAGTTTACTTTATCACTGCCTCTGTTCTCCTTCAGATTTTTAATGTATGAAGAAGAGACTTGTTTGGATGTCATGTACATTAATCACAAGCTAAATGCTGCAATGTTGCAGCAAAGGAACAAAACACAAGTGCATTTCATGTCTTTTCCTGTCTGTATTGATAAACTCTCATTGACAAGTAAAGCCTTCAAACGTGAATTTCTGGTTGCACTCTATACAAAAATGATGCAATTATTTTTAACCTGATGCTTTGCTAGAGGTACTGTGTAAATGTATTATGTCTGCTGGTTTTTAACAGCTTAATTGTATTACCTAATTTTCTGATATTTTGCATTTTATCTGCTATTATTCCAAAGCAGGCAAATGATCCAATAAAAAGTAGTGCTCTCGTGAGAGATCCTAAACTCAAAATTAAGTGCTAGTCCTGTCCCCATAAGTCTTAACTGAATTTATCTCTCCGGATGTACAGGGCAGTACCAAACTACATGAGGAGCACAAAACCCCACTGTCTAAAAGATGCAGCACCCAGAAGAACAGGAGCTTAGGATCACAGAATCTTTTGGGTTGGAAGGGAGCTCTGGAGATCATCCAGCCCAATCCCCCTGCCAAGGCCAGGGTCACCTAGAGCAGGTGATACAGGAACATGTGCAGGTGGGTTTGGAAAGTCTCCAGAGAGGGAGACTCCATGACCTCCCTGGGCAGCCTGTTCCAGTGCTCTGCCACCCTCAGTGTGAAGCTCTTCCTCATGTTGAGGTGAAACTCATTGTGGTTTAGTTTATGGCCATTCCTCAGAGTCCTATCACTGGGTACCACTGAAAAGAGTCTGGCACCATCTTCTTGACACCCACCTTTGAGATATTTATGTGCATTAATGAGATCCCCTCTCTTCTCTAGACTAAACAGGCCCAGCTCCCTCAGTCTCTCCTCATAAGGGAGATGCTCCAGTCCCTTTATCATCTTCGTGGCCCTCCTCTGCACCCTCTCGAGCTTGCCGTGCTGGCTTCCCCTTCCTACTCCTATTCGTAGAATCATAGGATTCACGTTTTTTGAAGTTGGTCAGAGACGAGGGAGGTCACCTCACCCGACCTCTGCTGCTCAGTGCAGGGTCAGAGACAGTTGGCTGCTCAGGGCTTCGTCCCTTTGGCTTCTGAGCATCTGCGAGGTCAGGAATTCAGCTCTCCACCCTCGCCTGTCCCCACGCGAGTCACTGACCCTGGCGGCCGCTCGGCTTCTCCCGGCTGCCGGGGACCTCTGCCCACGACGCGTGGAGGCCGCGGCTGTGCGGGCACCGCCGCGCCCCGTCCTTCACGGGCAGCGAGAGGAGCGCTCCCCTCAGGGGAACTTCCTTCCCGGGGGAGCACCAGCGGATTCGCGTACAGCCGCGGCGCGAACGCAGCCCGGGCCCGCGGCACCGGCCCCGCCGCCGGGCGCCTGCCCCCGCCCGGGCCGCCGCCGACAGCAGGCCCGGGGCCGGCACGCAGGCGGCCGCAGGGTCAGCGCGGGCGCGGAGCCGGCGGAGGGCACGGAGGGGCGGCGGCGGCGGATCCCACCTGAAGTCCTTGTCGCTGGATGTCATTTTCTCCAGCAGGTTGGAGATGTGGTACGAGGCGCTCGCCATGTTGACGGACCCGGCCGGGGCGGGGGGGGAAGGGAGAGGAGGAGAGCAGGAGGCGGCGGCAGCGTCTTCCCGGCCTCGCCGGCTCCACTTGGCCCGCGGCTGCAGAGGCCGGGCCGGGCCGGGCCGGGCCGGGGGCGGCGGGGCGGGGGCGGCAGCTGCGGCGGACGCGGCGGGAGGGGCGGGCAGGCGCGCGCGCGGCCGCTCGCGCTCGGCGCCGGGTCGAAGGCCGGCGTTGTTGATTGGGTCCGCGGGCGGGCGGGAGGCGCGTGCGGCCCTGTGACACCATGTGACGTCAGAGCGTACGTGGCGCAGAGCGTGCGCGGGAAGTTCGGGCGCCGCGGGAGAGTGGCGGGAAGGGGGGAGGGGGGCGCCGGTGAGGCCGGCCGGGACTGCGTTTCCCAGCGTGCACCGCGCCCGCACCCAGCCGGGGCTGCCGGCGGTGCACGCCGGGACGTGTAGTTTGCGGTGTGGCGGGTTTCCCGCACCGCGGTGCTCGCTGGGATGCAGAGCCTCGTTGTGGCGCTGGGGAGGCGGTGGCGCGGAGATTCCTGAGGGAGAGCCGACTAGGCGGGGCTGGAGAGAAGCGCTGCCGTCTGAGCGCTGTTCGCGTCGGAAACGCTCAGCAGGGCTGTGGGTGCTTCGCAGTGCCCTGTGTGGCTGAGAATGGGCCGAATCAGGACATACCGTGGTGTCACAGGACCGCAGCTCCTGTTCAGGCCCCCTCAGAGGTGTGGAGTGGCTCCCGCCGTAGCTGAGCACGCTCAGAAGAATGTCAGATGAGAGCTGAAAATGCTGTGAAAAACAAAGTGCTGTGGAAAAATTTCTTGTTAAATAGGCATGCTTCCATTGGTCGTGGCTTGCTGAAAACAATTTGGAATTGTGATGTGAATGCTTTTAGAGGCCTTGGAAGCCAAAGGACAGGTTTTAGTGAATGGGGCTCTTGCACACACTGTTACTGCTCATGTCAGTCTCGTAACTTTTTCTAGGCCTAACTCATGGTTTGTCTGCATGGATAGATGACACAGAGCATCGGAGAACTGGGGAAATAGTTCCACAGTACATCTTCTTAAGGTTCACATTGAAGTTCAAGAACATAAATAAATAGTCAACCCTCAGTTACACGTGTGTACAACAAAACTCCTAAACAAGTGGCTTTTGATCCTGTTATTAAAAATAAAGAATTATAAAGAAAATTTCCTTAGGCATTTATTACTGCAGTTTGCAGGCAGCCTTGCACAGCAGCTAATCAAAAACGTGCTCTTTACTCGGTAGAGTGAAACTGTGTGTCACCACCATGGCCTGTCACCCAGCCACAGTGTACAGACAGCTGTCTCGGAAGATGCTCATGGTGTTAATTTTCTGGCAGCTGTGCTGGAGAGACAGAGCTTAATTTGTCCTGGTGTCCTTCCCCAGAGCAGCTCAGTGGGAGGCTAGAAATGCACAGCAAGATGATGGACAGCATAAGGAAGAGGTGGGCAGTGTGGTGTTGTATTAGTGGCACTGCAGTCAGGGGTGATGATGGGATGGAGTAAGGAAGGTGGGAGTAGTCAGGATTAAGAGGTTTTCCTGAGAAGAAATGGGAACATCGGTGTGTTTGGATGAACTGCAGTAAGGGGAGATGCTCAGAAGGAGAGCCGGCCCAGTGCTGACTGATTTTCAAATAGGCCATTCACTCTTTTGAATGTGTAATACTTAATTTAGTGGTTACCTTTAGAGAGGGAAATTCGTCATTTTGCTTGAATGCTTGTGTTGGATATTTAAGAAAGCCAGCTGGAACAATGTCGATGAAGATAGATTGAATCTTGATTTGGTTGTGACAGCTGAAAATGGTTTGTGATGGTATTCTACACACAGAGAAAAACTGTGTAGCTCTTCTTCAAAGTACCAACATATGAAGAATTGAAGTACAAGTGTTTGACATTTGCCACATTGATTCATATTTTGCCGTGGGAAGGTTAGCACTATTCTAAATAATTTTGGTGACCGTGGCTTCTGACATCTTACAGTTCCCAGGAGCAACTTGTTTCTCGGACATTAGTGTCCCACAGTTGTCACATAGTGCAGGAAAAGACTGTTCCAATCTGGTCTTTACTTACATTCATGACTTTGGTACTAAATGGGGATTGGGTGGTTATGGAGGGGTGAAAGATCATCTGTTCCAAGAACATTCTGCCCACACAGTTACCATGATGCATTATACTGGAGAAGCATGCTAAGACCAGCAAGACAAAAGAAGATAATTTCATGGCAGGTAAGGTCATTTCGTTGATTACTCCTCATAGAGTAAAGCATTGCCAGTGGTCCCTGTGAACCACTGTTGGGATTTACTTTTTGAAGTCCTTACCATTTTCAATTAGGTACTAAACCAAGTTATTTCCATCTTTGGGAATCCTACAACTTATAATAAGAGAGAGTATGAGAGGGGAAAAAAAATCAGAACAGTTCTGCTCCGGTTTGCTTGACAACCTTGAACACTTTTAAAGTTATTCCTAAATCCTCTGACATCATCCTTCCCTTGCTAGTTCCTATACCACAGTCACCTTATCCTGCCACTGCTCAAACCCAATTACTACCAGAAACACAGGCCATCACAGAAGAAAAAAGTATTTTTTTATTCAAGTACAGTTATTACAACTGGGATGCAGCTTTAGGAGATGCAGGGCTCCAAAGGAAGTTAAACACAGAGAGAGACTAATTGAGTTGAGATTTTTTCCAGCTGATAGCAAACAGTTTCACAGAAGGAGTGGTACTCCTGATCTGTTCCCTGTAGACATGCATATTAGATGCTCTCTGGCTCATTCACAAAGATAGCTGAAAGCTTAATTAAATGCTGGAACCTGAAAGGATTTATCTTGCTTTATGCTTGCAAATATATTCCCCAAATATTAAAGAAGAGGGAGTTAGTTTAGAGATGCATTCACAGCTCTAGAATTTTAGCCCTCCTCAGTTTGCAGTTTCACTTCACACGAGAGCTGTGAGGCCATTGATGGACAGAGGATATTGGGAATTTGCTGCATCTCAGTCTTAATCCCAGTGTGGAAAGAGTTATACCACACAGCTGTACACATCTTGAAGGGAATCCTTTCGGATGACAAGTTAAAAGCTGGTTATCATTTTTTACAGCTGGTTTTGGGGAAATAAAAGGAAAATTGCTGCTCTAATTCAAAAGCTGCTCACTGCTGCAAGCAGATATTTGAACCAGAGAACCTTACAGTTGTGGTTTATCACTTAGATACATGGCTGGCTTTGAACGTGTGAACTCAGAATTTTCACAAAGATGCCTGGAAAGAGAGTTTTACAGACTTATTGACTGATGTTATTAACAAGCCACAGATGGTTTCAAAGAAGTCATCTAGATGTAAATATGAAAGAAATAAAAAGGAATGGTATGTCAGTGTTTAACTTTAGGCAAACAATTTGAAAAAGCAGCATAGCCTACACTGGAATGGTCATGTGGGTAAATGTGTGTTTCAAGGCATTAAGGGTATTACTGCATTGTCTAAACCGTCCTGTTCCAAGCCATGAAGATGAGTTAACTGAAGAACTTAAATCAGCTTTGGAATCTTAATCATAGCAATACTCTGCCAAGGGTGGGTCTTCTTTTCCCCCTTATTTTCTGTTATCCTTATTTTTCAAGTTAGATGGCATTTCATAGCAAACTATGGCAATTTACAGAGTAGGACACATTTAGAACTCAATAAATCATCAGCTGCCTTTAACCTCATGAGCCAAATTTTTATTTTTTTCTTTCTTCCTAAAGCAGAAAATTTGTTGATGTGAACTTAAGTAAGAATCCCAAAGCGTCTTTCCAAATGGTGCTGCTCTGCAGATTTTCACTTAAAATCATTTCATTTCTGGACAATAGAAGGTACTGTTGGACTCATTTAGGAGATACTTCAACACACTTACCAGGAGGAATAAACAGTAGCTACAGCCTTCCTAACCCAGCTAACCCACTTCTGAAAAGCAAAGCAAAGCAAAACAAAGTGTTTGAGTATCTGATTCCATCAGCTTTAAAAAGAGAAAGATAGGAAAACTGTGCTGAAAAGAATGTATTCATCTGGGTAAGTAATGGACTGAAACAACTGTCACATGAGCTCAAATTGTCTGTCTAATAGAACAGAGTTCCAATAGTACCCTCACCATAAGATTAGGTTTCAGGAAACAAAACACCTTATAGGAAAAAAATAACAGCATTTTTTTAAAAGGTTAAAAAAATGTAAACCCCCTGCCATAACGCTAAAAGAAATTTCCTTCTTATTGCTTAACACTGCACAGCTTTTTGCAGCATCTGTGGTTGTTTTCAAATACATTGAAACACGCAAACCACCCAAAAATAAAAAAAGAACATCAATCTTTAAAGGAAATCTGATTTGAAATAAAAGCCAGAAATTTAGATTCAAAGATTTTTATTATTGTATTATTTTCATGGCAAATGAACTTGGTTTACAGAACAAAAGACTTTTTTCTCGCTCAGTAGCTCTCCTGAAAATCAGTTCAGGTTGTTTTTCTTTTTGCTTGACCATTTGCATTTTCATGCCTTATCACGACTCGAAATTTGTAATTCCTTCAGAGCCAATTATGTTTCCCTTTATGTCAGCACACCCAGATTTCTTCATGTAATGATCTCAGCAATACTTGCACTCGAGACACTTGTCTTCAATAAACTTAAAAGTACTTTTTTAATTGGAACTTTTGTTATTGAACAATATTCTCTGCATTGCAAAAGTTGTAAAAATACCAATTAAATGTTTGCACTATTTAGGCTTATTGGGACCAGAGGTGGCTGTACCATGGACTTTCTTTATTCTGGATCCCACATTTCAGGAAAGCTTTGACCATACCAGTAATTTAGTAATTTCAGTGTTAGTACATTGGCTAATTACAATATGAGTCAATGTTTGTCAAAGTGGTCATAAGACCTAATCTGTTTTATTTCCTGACCCAACAACACTGAGATTCTTGCCTTAGAAGTGCTTCATTTCAGGCCAACAGAATGTGCTATCTCCCACCTTTATGAGACTCAGTAACCGCAAAATTGAAAAAATACAAATAGAATTATTCTGCCACGAATCAAAGTGAACAGACAGGGCTAAAATTAAATTGGAATTAATGAATTGAGGGAATGGAGTGTAACTTTGCAGAGTCTGATTTCTTGGAGCAAAATTGACTCATCCATAGGATCATCCAAGGTAAAGTGACTCAGTGAGTACTCTTGGGGCAGGTGATGCCTGTTGCCATCACTTGAACAATGAACACAGGCCACTGCCTGTCAAGTTGTGTCCCCGTTGGCTCCCAAAAACTGACTAATGTTTTGATCGTTTCTATCATCTGTGAATGTTCTACTGAAGGGCTTTATTAGTCCTTAATTCATATGTTGAAGCTGAATGGCTCTTAATAGATGATGTATACTTTTCTTTTAAAGTTGCTATTTGAGAAATAAATTAATAGTGATTACTCAGTACACACTGTCATCCACATTCTTACAGCAGAATCTAAAAATATCCGCTGACTTCCATATGCTCCGCAGGAGAGACTTCTCCAGGAGTCCCTATGTAATTGACTGAAGTTTTTAGACCTGACATGTGATACCTGTAGTGTTCAGGTCCTCCTGAGCAGGAACACACACTTGCTGGTCTTTATTAGAGACTCTTCTGGGACTGCGAACTCTGTGTTCAATCAGCTCAAAAGTTCTTTGGTGGGGTTTTTTTGGGTTTTTTTAAGTGAACTGATGTATTTTTGACACATAGTAGGTGGTTATTATGCACAAAATCTTGTCAGAGTACTAAGTTCAAATACTGATTAGACACTGTGTTTGTTTTCCTCTTGTTGCTTAGTTTTGCAAAGAGAACAAGGGTAACAGTACCATGCACAGGAACAGACTAGAAAGCTGCAGTAAGATTGCTTTCACTGTTCACACTGACAGAAGTGCCATTTCTCCATTCAAAGTCTTTGAGTTCTTTGAATTGAAACCTTCCAAAGGCCAGAAGTCAAGATCCAACCCCCAGAACTTGTGAATCTACTAGTATGTGAGAAAGCTCCATAACTCCTTGTCCTCATGAAAGTTTTACCTAAACTTAGCTAACACATTGGTCATTTGTGCCAAGACCTTTTCCACTTTTCCCAGGAGGCAGGACTCCTGAAGGGGCTGGGGTCTTTCCATTTTCTGGCTGTCTTGCATGGAGGTGGTGGTACCAAATGAGGGATGAGCAACAACTGGTCTCTTCAGCTCAGCACTGAAGGTCTTTTTGGGCGTCAACAACCATTTGAACAGAAAGAAGAATTAATTTATACTGCAAAATGTCCCACCATAACCTATTGAACCGTGGGACTTAGTCTTCCAACATGATTTTGTTCATTCGTGTAAATCATTAACCACATGTTTGTGTGCTAAAATTAGTTAACACAGAGTCATAAGTGTGAAAGTTGTTTAAATGCATACATTATTAGGCTATTCATATATTTCTAGGATTAGTAACTGTGTATTATGATAGCAAGGTATATGTTTGAACATGTCAGAGCCACCATTAGAATTTTTAAACCCTCTGGGTTTGTAAAATTTCTCTTCATAATGAATATGTCTTAAATTGAGGACTGCTGAGTATTGCTGGCTTATTCGTGAATTTATGTATCTGAGTGGCAAATATGAAACAAAGTATCAAGGGAAACAAGAATACAAGTCAAGAATCTCATAAATCTCATGTGCATTATTCAAGCAAGAGGAGGATCCTAAACGAAAACATCTACAATTATTTATAATACCTTTGAAATCATTACATGGCAGGAAGAAGAACATATATCAAAAACAACATGTTTAAATTTCAAAACAGTCTTAAGAAATGCCTTCTTTTATTTTGTTACCTCTCAAGGGGTTAATGATGCCAGGAACTCTTCTTGAGTGATCTGGTGTTTTTTAATAACTTCTATCACAAAAGTCAACATGCTACAGTCTGATGCAGAGGAATGTCATTTCCAAAACAAAAATAGTTCTCCGAAACTTCTTAGTTTTTTCATTCATTGGAAATTGAGTCATATTACTTATGTTAGGAACATCTCCTGCCTGTCAAGGTGACCTATATGATATCTAATTTTTTTACCACTTCTGTGGTACTGGCAGTGCAAGGATGTCATTTTATCTCTGTATTCAGCTATAATGGTACTAGATCTGGGTTTTGTTCTGTTATAATTTTGTAGAGGCCAAAATTAGTGATTTTTCTAAGATTTTTGCATTACTAGCCAGTGCTTCAGGGAGACTGGAACAAATATATTGTAGAAGCAATGCCATTTAGAAGGATGAGATACAGAGAGACAATTGTCTGCTCACATATTGCAAGATAAAGATGATTTTGTCTCTCAACAAATTGTTGAGAGTCCATTCCTACAGTGTTTCTGGAGGCAGTATTTTCTGTAACAATAGAAATAAATAAGCTGGTTTCTTTGTTTTCCCTTACCTGATGTCATCATTTACACCACCATGTAGTCAGTGTGAAAAAGCTGCTCTGATGGCATTTTGCAGTCACTTTGTCCTGTGAATAGTGACACTCTGCAGCTCTGATGGGAACGGATGGAAGGAAGATGCAGTTTTGCAGCCTCATCTTCCATCGGGAAGTCGTCAAAGAGTGCTGCCCAGACAGAACTACTGTGAGAGCAGTGGATCTAGTGTCCCTCAACTCTCTCTTAAAACTTATGCTGCTAAGGACCAGAGAAGTAGATGGAAAAGCACCTACTGTATTCTGCCAGTATTGTGTGTGGTCAAGTTTTTTGTCTTGAGATACAGGTTTGTTCCATGAATAAACCACAGAAGCTTATTGTTCTCAGGTCCTTGTCATGTGTTGCTTTCATTCATTGCTCTCTTGTCCCCTCTACTTTTCTACGTGGAGTTAATAGGATCATTCTGGGAAACTATCAAAGGCTGAGAACAGTGAGATTTGTATTATGTTAAATTTGCACAGCATGAGCAGCTGGGGCTGAAAGAGAATTTTCATTACCTCTTAGCAGTGTATAGTCTAAGGCATATAGCTGAGAAGCTATGATACCATCCTGAAGGAATAGTTTGTACATGCTTCAAGGTCAGTTTGTAAATACAGATATTTTATTGCAATTGAAATATCCCATTTTAGTCAATGTTCATGAGCAAGACATTGCTAGAAGAAGAATACTTGTGGGAGTAATTTTTTTTTCTGTTCAGGACTATTTGACCACAACTTATGCAAAGAGTTTTTTTGTTTCAAGAAGTCAACTCCAAAATTATATTTCCTTGAGATGAGTCATCTGGTGGTACAGTAGTGCCCCTGCAAGGCAGTCAGAGGAGGTTGGCAGTGATCCATGGTATTTCAGACTTCAGTGAATCGTGGAACATGCTTGGCTTGTATGAGCCATTTTGGTTGATTCAAGGCTGGTTTAAATAGAACAAGGCACTTAAGCACATTGCTTAATTTTAGACCAGAGTGGCATCTTATGTCTTCATGCATGCTAACACACTTTTTTGGGAAAAAGATGTTACTGTGAATTGCAGGTGTGTCAAGCAGGGAGAATGTCACTGTATGAGGTCTGAGGCTCAGATCCTTCTTTGGTTCCTGTATTTCATTCATGTGCTTCAGGGGTCAGGATAAAAATTGGTTTTTCATTTCCTTCTTCCTGGATTTCTCTACGATAATTTATCTGTATTATTAATATTTCAGTCACATAAGCAATTGTATACGCACCCAAAAAACCACTCAGGTACCCCAAAATGTTAAGGATTTTTATTATTACTACTTAATTCTTTCACTGTCATCTCTGGCAAGTACTTTCCTCCATGCCATCCTCACACCTTTTAATGACATTGAAGTAATCTTTATGTCAAACACCAATTCAGCATCCTTCTTGATGTGTGCAGAATATCACATCAGAGCAATAAGAAAGTAAGAGCAGTGTCTACTTCTGAAAAATAAGCTTTATGTTCCCAACATACAGTGTTTTAGAATTTTTGCAGCTTATAGTGTGGCTACTCCTAATGTAAAATACTGTTCCTCTAAAGAATTTATCTGATCAGTTGTAGTTTTTTATCTTTGCATGGGTCTTTTTACAGTTATTTTAGAATAACTTATTAATGTACACAATATCAGTAACAATCAATGTGAGTAAACTAAAGTTATCTACATTCACTGTTTTTTAATATAAAAAAGCTGATTAATCAGAGCCCTTGACAAAGAAGCAATGGAGTAATGGCTGAAAATACACCACTGTTTTTAACAAACTGATATGAATCCCTCACTTCCTCCACTGCCCCCTAAATGTTGCTTTCTCTCTTGACAAGACCATTTAGTCAAACTGCCTCTTTTGGCACATATAGTTGGTGGCATATAGTAAGCCCCAGTTTTTCATCCTTTTCCCCATCAGGGATTAAAATTTCTATGTAAATGGAATCTGGTGATGATACAAAATGGAAGGGAGTAATTCAATTTTATATGCTTTTAGATATTGTATTGTTGGTATTCATTCACAATTACTTCCAACTGAAATCTATCTATCTCATGCATATTTGTTTTGTTTATCAACAGTTCCCATGACAAACTAGTGTAAGAGGTTTAAAATGTATTTACCATTGTCCACATGTCTCATCTTAAGAGTCATCATAATTTATGTTCAATATAAATGCCTAAAGAACAAGACTGTACTTCTAGGAATTGGAGAAAAATAGGGCTCCAGCAAAAAGATATTCTCTGGCTGGCTTATCAACTGGTATGAAATTTTCGAGGGTATTACCAGTGATTAGGGAATGCAAATGAAGTGCAGAAGAAATGCATGTTGCCCTAAGTGCTGAATGATATCAAGAACTAATGGAGCAATCAGCCCTTTTTATTCCAAAGAGTCACTTTACAGTAGAAGGAGAAAAAGGTGGTAATCACAACCTATAATGTGATGATGGAAGATGCAGGGAGAGTGATATTCCATTAAAGTTCATATTTCATTCTTCACTAAAGATCAACAAATTCAACAATAGCTGAAGTCAGATTTCTATAGACAGTTATTGTTTCAGCTGTCATTACTTCTTTATTACTTGCGATCAATGAAAATTTTCAAGCAGCATTTGCAGTGTTTGGCTTAGCTGTGCTCAACTGATGCACCAAAACACACTCAGAAAGAAAATACTGCAAGATTATTTAATATGCACTGACTTAAACATGAAGAAGAATTAAAGGAAATAATAAAAACACTGTGCACTGAATCACAAATAGGAAATAGTTTCTTTTTGCTGATAGGGCTACATAAAAATAAGGACAAAGCAGTGGACATGCTTCAGGTCCAATTGATGCTGACAGAATTAAGATTCCTGATATTTAAGACTGAGTCACAGTGTGTGGCAGTTGTGGTAGATTTTCTCTTGGCTATAAAAAACCCTTGTGATTCCAATAATAAAAACAGTTTCACTCAAATGCTGCAGCTTAATTCTTTTCCCTTCAAACCAAACCCAAGGAGCTGATGGCACAGAAGATATGGGAATTATATATCACATCAGTGCAGAATGATCTAATTTGCTCTGATGCGAAAGTCCTAAAGAAATATGCTGCTAAGGCGATCCAATCAGGCAGGGTTTCTTCTTTTCCTGTTCTAGTTTAGAAAGCAAAAAAATGATCTGAAAACTAAAGCTATGCCCTCCAGAGAGTTACCTTATCACGAAATCAGTCACACATGAAATGCATAAATCTTTCAGGGAAAACAGACATCAAATCCAACCTGGTGGTGCTATCTTAATTTTAGAGCTTCAATAATGATATTTCAGAGAAATCCATAATGAACCCACAAAAAGAAAGAAGTCTGGAAAATTCACTTGAATTTCATACATGAATTAAAACAACAGCTCCCAGACTCAGATAATTCTCTCTAATGATAGTAAGCAAACCTATGCCTAAAGAACTGTCAAAAAAATTTTGGTAACATAAGCAGAGTGTACCAGAATGTCTTCAGAGTTCGTTTAGCCAAATGCAAAGGTACTGAAGTGTGATGTCTCTTTCTGCTACTAATAATACAACCAAGTATGAAGATCTGGAAGGCTCAGTGTGCTCACAGTTGTCTTCTTTTTTTATTTAGGGTGACAATTCAAATTCTGAAATAAGTGAAGACAGTAAGTTCTGTTGCCATACCTGCTCTCAGTGAATTGGTCAGAGTCCCTGGTAAACTGGTATTAATCACGTGCAAAATGTCTCACCATAATTGTTGCCCTCTTAATCCTTAGAGAAAGAAATAATATAGACTGAAGCAGGCAGGAAGAACAAAATTTTCACTAGTTCTGTAGGTTGTTCCCCTTTGGGCAACAGATTTACATTGAGGAATTGAGCCAAGAACAGCAAAAGCAATCTTGTAACGTTTCCCACCTACATCTTTTAGGACCAGCCTTATGCTTAGCCAGACTTGGTCAATTTTGTTTCAGAATTCTTCATGAAAGGCATTTTCAGGTCTACATAGAACCACTAAATGACAGCTAGAAAAATAACCAACAGCAACTAAGGAAGTTAAAGCAATAGATTTTTTTTTCACTGAAGAAAGCAAATTTCAGATTTGCATTCTACTCATTCTCTCTCCATAGTAGTTTGTTCTTTAGTCTTGTGCAACAGGTCATTAACCTGCTTAACAACCCTAAATCTAGATGTTTTCCCTTTAGAGAAATGTAGTGAAAATACCAAATCTTTCTTCCACTTCATTTTCTTTGATAGCTTACAGGAACGCATGAACCGGAAATTTTTGTTCACAGTGGCAAATGGTAGTTTAGCTATTAACTACACGGGATCTAGATTTCAGACCCTATGTCTGTGTACAGTCTTTTTATCTCCTGAGTCTGATTATATTCAGATCGATATTATCTAATGACTGTGACCAAAGGTGGGATATTTCAAGGATATTTCAGCTTCCACCACCATTTGACAGTAGGCAGAAGGTATCACTGCAAAGTTATTTGGTCATCTTGTTCTTTTTTTCCTAATCAGAAACAAGATGAAAATCCTTGAGACAATAAATTTTTCATCCACATCTCCCATATTTTACCTTCGCCATAAGCCACATGGCTATTTAAAACTCAAATCATGTGAAGAAAGCAGAATCTAGAGCTACTCCTGAAAGCCTAGTGACACTTTAAAAGCCCTCCTGGGTTTTGCCTCTCTCTCATTTGAATTGGTGGACAGAAGTTGCTATTCTAAGGTTATGTTTAGATTTCCTATGTTTCCTTTGATGTGTTCAGTCTTGTTCTCACCCATATCGATGTTCTTTTCAAATGCATAACCTGGAGGTGAAGGCCAAAACCTTTCGAGCTTAGAAGCAAATGTGTTACTCGTTTTTCTTGAAGGATTATAAAACCTCATCATCTCTCTGCCAGAGATGTTCACTGAAAGACGCCAGCCAATATGGTGTTCCAGGATTAATTAAAGAGTATGTCTGCCAGACATTCTTTAAGTCTGCTATTTCTCATTTTATTTTTACTTTTTGGCATGTAATAGTATTTCCATACTTATGAAATCCTGACTGATAATTACATGCAAAAGAGCAATTAGCAGCAGACAATTTAGTGGCAAAAAATTTATAATTTGAACTGTTTATCATTCAGAGATGACTGAAAATGATAGCAACTGCATCAAATAAAACTTCATCAGTGATCTTGTTCCAGTGGAGGTTCCACCTGGGGTGCTCTCTGTTTCTTCAGCCTGTCTTTGTATTAAGCATAAAATCAGACGTGTAAGTAGACACTTAGTGAAATGTCATGCAGTATATTTGATTTTATAAAATCAAAACCTCATTTTATTGTTCAGCACTGTGTGTGTTGAGGGACCTGTCCGTGTGTGGCCTCCTGTTCCTATTAGAATGCCCTAGTGTTACAAGTTAGCGTAAAGGATATTTCTTAGTTAAAGAAACCCTGACTGAGTGATTGAGATCTACAGACATTTTCTCTGCTTGTTTTCTGTACCCATTTTAATAGAAGCTTTACATTTTAATAGAAGCTTTACTTTTCTGTCTGCAGGAACATCCTTTCTGTGTTCCAAAAATAACACTGCCATTTCAAGCACAATCACAAGGCCAGCAAATGCAGAACCTTTATCAATCAGTTCATATCTAAAGAAGTAAAAGATTTGATGATTAATAAAGAAAGCTCATTCTGAACAAGATGTTGTGGGCAAGTATTTGAACGCCTCTCTGATCACGAACTAAGCGGGAGCCAAAACGTCTCACTTTTTTGACATCCCTTTGAGCTTGAAGTGTTTCAGTCCATTTATGTATGGGGAAGATATGCACAGACATTACCAGTTTTGTAACAATAATTATCAACTTTTCCTGGTTCTTCTGACACGCATCAGAGAAAAGATTTGAAAATAGTGCTGAATAACCAAAAAGGAGAATGTCTGGAAAAGGGAAGATGCTCCCTCCCCTCAGACTTTGAGATCACTTACCATTTACTGTGACAGGCAATACAGACTAAACTTGAAGAAATCAGTCTAATTTGTTAGCAATCAAATCCAAGTAGGATAATGAGAAATAAAATTTTCTCTTAAAATACCTTCCCCCTGCCCCTCCCTTTTCCCCAGGCTCAAGTTTACTCACACATTTTCTAGTCCTCCCCTGAAGCAGTACAGGGAGAAGGGGAATGGGGGCTGTGGTCAGTTAACCACATATTGTTTCTGCTGCTGCTTTCTCCTCAGTGGGAGGACACCTTACACTCTTCCCCTGCTCCAGCATGGGTCCTTCTCACAGTCTTCCACAAGCTTCTCCAATGTGAGTCTTTCCCACAGGGTGCAGCTCTTCACAAATTACTCGAGCAGGGTCTCTTCTGTGGGGTTCTGTCCTTCACAAACAGACAGCTCCAGCATTGGTCCCCATAGGATTACAAGACCTGCCAGCAAGCCTCTCTTCATGGGGCCACAGGCTCTGCCAGGACCCAGCTCCAGTATGGGCTTTCTGCAAGGTCACAGCCTCCTACCACCATTTATCTGCTCTGGTGTTGTGTCCTCCATGGGCTGCAGATGGATCTCTGCATCCCTGTGGATCTCCATGGGCTGCAGGGGCACAGCCTGTCTCACCATGGGCTGCACTACAAGTTGCGGAGGAATCTCTGCTCCAGCACCTGGAGCACCTCCTGCTTCTGCTTCTGCACTGACCTTGGTGCCTGCAGAGCTGTTGCTCTCACATGTTCTCACTCCTCTCTTCCAGCTGCAGCTGTGCAGGTTTTTTTACCTTGTCCTAAAAGTTTTATCCCAGAGGCACTTGCCACTGGTCCATCCTGGAGCTGCCTGGCATTGGCTCTGTCAGACATGGTGGCAGCATCTCACAGAAGCCACCCTTGTAGCCCCTCGGCTACCAAAACCTTGCCACACAAACCCAATACAGCCACATAGATCTTTGCTCTCTATATCCACCTGGAGACTTTTGGTGGCATAGGGCTCCTTCAAATACTAGTTTAATGCTCATACAAAAGGGAGTCTGCTATCTACTGGTGAAAGTTTCCTTTCAGATTCACTGGCTATGTGTTTCCAACCAAGTGTTGACGTAATCATCACTCATTCAGCTTAAGAGGTCTAATGTGACTGCAGCCTGGCAGGTATGATTTGGAATATTTCAGAACTTAGCAGAAGAAAACATGTCCACTTTGTATTTCAAACATCCAACCCTCAGCCTGCATTTTGATTCATTATGAAAAAGCACACTGATGTTTTTAATAGGAAAGCAGAGAGGATCAGTTCTGAGGCTGTGTTATTTTTTAGATTTATTTGCATGTGTAAGTACTTCTTCGATCTAACTGACATAACAGGAAACTCTTGTTTGCTTTACAGTTCAAGTGTAAGTGTAATGAAAAGCATTCTTCAGCATCTATCATGAATATACACAACTGTGGCTCTGTAATGACCTTTCAAGCCAAAATCAGGGAGCCTGGGAAGGCTTTTGTATGGATATACTTGTTGCATCAAAGTCCTTGAGGTCCTTGCCTATATTGTACTTACCAGCAGTTTCACAGCACCACAAGAGGTTGTAGCCTCCACATCTATGATCTATTGCAGAACAGTAACTAAAGACATTTGGTTTAATTCCTCTGAAATCAATGTTCACTTTCACTAACCCTAAGTCGAAACAGATAAATTCTGCAAACTATTAAGACAATATTGGTTTTAAGAAAAAGGGTGTGTTTCTTTAATAAAAATTAGAGACAGTCATGCAATAAGACATTAAAACATTTACACCTACAAAGAGGCAAGTAAGCATAGTTAGCCAGGCAATGTTACTTAATTATATTGTAATAGAGCTTCCTGCTCTACTGGATGGAGGGTTCTTTATGGAGGAGATCCTCACCCATGAAAAACAATTCAATTTACATACACAAAAAAGGCAAAAAACTTTTCAAAATAAAAAAGGATCATTCAGGCATTGAGTTGTTATAACTTCTCTGTCCTAGTCTGGTAAAAATTAGCCTTTATGATAGATTACAGGAGTCCATCTGGTCGGGAGGGGTGTGGTGTGTGTACCAGTCCTTTCCCCCTTTAGTGGGGAGATGTGTGTCTTTCCACAGAGCCCATTCTTCCCTGCCTGGCTGCCTGCACATTAATAACAGGGAACAGAAACCATTCGGTGATTGATACCATTTTATGCTAAACAATTTCCCCTCCTGTTTCCAATAAACATGGCTGTTCAAATAGATTATAGTGTCTCAGAGCATTCACATCCCCTCCAATCAGCCTCCCCGATTCCCCCCCTCCTGGCTTAGATGTCCTTTAGCTGCTCTTTTGTGATGGTAATGAAGCTAAACAACATTTCAAAGAGGGCTTTGATTAGCATGATCACCGTGTAGTAGCCTGATGGCCAGCATGGAATGGTTGTCTAGTCTTCCAGCACCAACAGCTTCGAAGAAAAGTTAGACAACTTGTTAAAATGCATGCCTGGATGTAGATATGTATGTATGTGTGTTTGCATTCACATAATTGAGGTATCAATAAAACCTGACAAGGTCCATTCATTGATACTGCCCGTTGGAACAGCAGTTTCCTGATGCACAGGCTAATTGCACCAATTTGCCAAAACTTGTCTGGGTAATCTGCATGCATTTAAAGAGGGGACAGGAGATGGAACTGTGGTAGAGCTCAGTAATTGCTCATCCTGTACAGCATCACTGCATTGCTTCTACTCAAGCCACTAGGCATTGCTGGAGGTGGGACATCTAAGAACGGCATGCAGCAGAAAGACTGCAGGAAACTCCATGTCTCAAAACCTACGTAACAGTGTCAACATGCACACCAAGGGCTGAAACTAAAATGCCATGGCACCACTAATATAGTCTCCCAAATCAGATCATTTGGGGCAAAAGTTTATGCTGAGAGCATGCCCTTTCTGCCTTGTAATATTTATTCTTTTTTCCGAAATTTAAATGCAAGACAAAAGTTTTTTCTGGACTGTTGTTATCTGACATGCATTAGGGTTCCAACGGGTTAGAGCCACACAATGGGATGGGATGAGCAGTAGCCCATTGGCTCTTTCACAGTAGTTAGACTTTATGGGACATGACTGACTCTTATGGTTTCATTTCTTTTTGAGTTTCAGCTTTCAGCCTTCCCTTTGTAATTATTTGGAGCACGAACATGAAAAACTGCCTTAATTGAAATAATGTTTCCTCCGGATTTCTTTTTTACAATGTTTATACGTATTTTGGCAGCCCTTCAGGATGCTGTCTGTTAAGCAAGTACATGACAAGTGACATCTTGCTAGTCTGCAAATACTTAAATTCCAGAACATGGAGCAGCTTCATGTCATCCATACTAGCAACATCTATCTGCAATCCAAACAGAAAGTAAGAGAAGGTACATTGCAGAGGCAACGCCAGATGAATTCAGCAGCATCATGAAGCTGATCACTATGATAAAAAGCAGTGTGACACCTCTGTAAGTGTGCTCAGAACTGGCAGCTATGGTTAGTAAAGAATATCAAAAAGGCTTACAAAGAGGTTTATCTGCTTTAGCTCTAGAAATACAAACAGCATGAATCCAACATGCGCTTTGCTAAAATATGTGTGAGTTTATGCAAATATTAACAAAAATACTCAAAACAAGCCAACAAAAACCAAGGAGTTATTTGGAACAGAGAAGAAAACAGTGAGTAGCCTGATGCTGCTGTGTAAATTTTGGGTGTGGAGGGCCCTGTGTTAACAGCTGCACGATCATGGGGAGTGAGCAGCAGGGGAACAGCTCTGTGGGAAGGCTGGGGCTCCTGGCTGACAGCAGGATTGAACATGAGTCAACATCATGCCATGAGTAGTGGAGACAGCAGAGAGCATGCCCAGCTGTGTCAGTAGGAGCAACATGGCCAAGAGATTTTTGCCTTTCAGCACTCATTAGAGCACAGCTGGAAGTCTGCGTTCGCTTTTGGGCCCTACAGTACAAGAAGGACATCAATAAATTGGAGTGAATTCAGTGAAGGGCCACCCTTGATGGCCAAATCTGGGGCACTTGCACTTAAAGGAGATTCTGAGACACCAGGGCATCTTCAGTCTGGGAAAGGGATGACTCTAGGGGAACCTGACAGCAATACCTACTAACCAATACTAACTCACTAGCACCTATCAAACAGCACCACTGCCTTACTGAGAAGCTGGAACCAAGGTCTTCCTGGCAGTGCATGGCAGGAAGACAAAGGACAGTGGCCATGAAGAGCTGAATGGCAGTTACAACTGGGTATAAAGGAAAATATTTTCCTGATGAGACTGAAAAAATACTGGAACAAGGAGGTTACACAGTTTCTACCCATGGAGGTTTTCAACATCTGGCTGGATAAAGCCCTGAACAACTTAATCTGACCTTGTAGCTAACTTTTCTTTGAGCAGGAGGCTGGACTACAACGATCTTGAGGTCCCTTCCAGCCTGAATTATCCATGATCCTGTGTTTCAAACAACTCATAGCAAAGCTGCACAGCTCTGCTGCAGGATGCTGCAGACACTGTGGGTGTCATGTAGGTTTCAGATGCTGGCCAGGATCACCAAAGGGAAATGCACCGATGTTTTGGGTCTGAACCCCCAACACATGGAAATGGGAAATGCTCAGGGGAAATATTACTCTATACTTGCTATAATCTCATATTCTTCCTTGGACAGCTGCTTATGGCTGCTGTCAGAGTTGGGGACTGGCTGTCCATTTCCCAAGCCAGTACAGCTCATTTTGTCTTTTTATTTCTATAAAACACACCATCAGCATGATCTACTGTTTCAAACCTAAAATTTTGCAGAGTTTTTAATTACAGGGAAGTGCAGTTTTTAGAACGTCATCCCTACCCTTGGAAGGAATAGTAAAATAATGAGGCTTTTCAGACTCCTTTTTTTCCAGTCAATTTTCATAATGACAGTATTTGGGGGGAAATTGAAGATTGTAGCATATTACCAAAAAGTACCAGAAATGTTGCAGAGAGATCTATTTTTATTTAATATTTTTTTTTACTTTTTCAGAAGTTCAACAAGTTCATTGCAATCTGCCTTTCAAGGTCATCCATCTGAATCAATGATCTTCTTAGCTCCACCAGTTCTGATTTTTTGAATAAAATTGTAATTACCATCCTTTTAAGCACCAGCTGTTCTATTGAAACATGATACTGGTGGTGTACTCAGTCCTGGTGGAAAAATATCTGTGAGCTGCTCTTCACTGCAGCCTCAAAGCTGATTGCAAGGAGCATTTACAGTCACAGAATTAAAGGGGCCACAACCAGATTCTGTATGGATTCAGTTCCTTCTCCTTTTGTGCATTTGAACCTCCACTGTACAATCCTTATAAAATAAGGAGGAGAAGAAGGGAAGTACAATACAATGTAGTGGAATGTGCAAAGGAAAAAGCTATTAGCTTGTCCACATGATGAGCCATAGGATAGCAGTGCACAGAAACAGAAACATTTTGGGGAAATGTTTCTCTGCTATTTTTTAGCAGCACCCGTTTTTTAGCAGTGTGTACCATCTTTATCAACAGGCAACCAAGGTTAACAATTTAAGACTAAGGCTATAATCTACGTACAGTAGGATACTGTACTAAAGAAGAAATCAGTGGTGAAAAGAGAAGCAGAAGTGCTTTTCTAGCAGGATTTGCAGGAGAATTGAAAGGCTGATTGGCACAGGAAGTGGCATGGGAAAATAAAAGCAAGAGGTAGAATTTGTCTTGGCAAGAAAGTGATGTTCTACTATTAGAAATGCCTGCAGGCCAAAAAGAAAAAAAATCGTGTGCTGAGATTTAGAACGGATTTTCCAACTGCTTTAAAGCTCAGATCCTACACTAAATATCTTCCTAAAGCACATCACAGTTTGAGAAGTGCAGAAGCTTTTGGTCATGTTCAGAGAAGCCAGAGACCAGTGTGTGTTTACCCTCTAAGACTGGAATAGTGACAATTTCTGTGCAGACAGGCAAGATGCAAGGAGCAGCCAGGCACTGGGGTGTACTTGCCAACTGCTGCATCTCTGCCTTCCCTCCTTTCCCCTGAAAGACCTTTTACTTTATGTATTATATTGTAGTGTATTTTCCTTTTTTCTTTTATTTTTATGAGAAATGAGAACAGTGGTAGTGTAGCAACACGTCTGAACAGTAGCTCCTGCCAGGTCAGGGTGCTACTAGAGGGCACTCAGGCCTGAGGACACAGGGGAGGGAATTTGCCTCGTCAGCTGCAAAACTGAAGCATTGCAGTAGTGCTGACTGATGAGGCATTGCTATATTTTTCTCTATTAATTACATGGCCTTTTCTCTTTCCAAAGCCAGGAAAGTGTCCACGCTGTCAGAAGACTTTACCTATGAGGACACTCATCCCTCTGCAGTGTGCTATCAGGAATCAGAGTGCCTGGCAAGCCCTTGCTCTCTGTAAGTCTTTCCCTTACACAACAGACCTTGAGCACTATTCCTCCACTCAGTGCTCCTAACCATTAACTCATAAGACCCCAGTTCAAGAAGGCCTTAATGCACATAACGACGTATCTCTTTTTCTAAAGATTGCACATAGCATGCAACCATTATCCCCAAACCTGCCCTGAAGAAATATTTCTTCCTGAGTAAGAGATAAGTGAATATCTGGAATGAAAATACACAGGGAACAGTGAAGGAATGCAATAGAGTTTTTTCTTCTTTATTACACAGAAAAAAATACAGAAAAGGAGAAGAGCAATACCAAGAACATATTGAAAATACTAGTACAATTGAATGGACATAACAAGATTATTTCTTTTGTGACACCCCTATCTATCCCTGATTGCAGATATTTGTCATGGGAATGATATTTTACTGCTTTTGTGTACAGCAGCTTTTGCCACAGATGTTCTTGATCTCATGCTGGATCTTTAGACAGTGCTGAAGGACAGGTAATAATAACTGGTAACAGGTATGGAGGACTCTTGTACCCATTAAGGCATTCCTGAAAAGCAAGAGAGGAAAATCAGAATGACCACACATATTAATAAAAAAAGACTTGTTGTGTAGAGAGCTCAAATTATTTCATTTAAGGTAATATGAAAGATTGAGTCTACATCTTTCTTTTCAGGGATGCTCATTTTGTCACTTCTTTGATATTTGCTCTTGCTTTAAACAGTATCTTCTTTTATCTTGATAACTAAGGTTAAATGGAGAGTCTTTTATTTTGGGCTATGTAACTCATCTCCAGATGGAGCCACTGCAAATAGTCTGAGCACTTCCAGTTCCTGCTTCTCACTGTGCCTGGCTTCTGCTAGCCAACACGAGGTCATTTTGTCTTAATATTTCATTGAATTGGTGTATTAGTAATACATCAAGGATGATGCCTTAATGAAATGCAGGAGCTGGATCGAGTCACAGCATTTGAAAGCAATGTAAGAAAAAAAGGCTGTTTACTCTGCATGGAAAGGGAAGGATGATATTTGTTCTCCCAAAAGCTGGAGGCTCCAGCTCTGCAGTAGGTGAAATAGAAAATATACATTTGGTGTTATGTGAATTTTAGAGCTGGTGATAGACATGTAATCTCAGTCACTTGGCAGAGATTCATAGAGCAGGCAGAGGCTGCTGCTGCAACCAAGTAAGCTTCCATATGCTGCCTTGTCTCAAAATGAATCTAGAAAGCAGGCAGAAAATACGTTGTCATACCATGGCAAATTCTCGGCTTCATAGCCAAAAATACTGCTGGGGTTTGTGACCAGGATCAAACACGTGGTACTTGCGTTTCTCACCTGGGTGCTGGGCTGAGAGCACTCAACTCCTCCTGTACAGGTCAAGGGCTGGTGTTTAGGGGTTGGCACTAATGACAGGTGCCCACTAATGACAGGTGCCTGGTGTTGGAAGCAGAGTTCAAGGTGAAAGATGTCCATATACCACTACCTGTGTGTCGCTGTTGAGCCGCTAGCAGAGAAAGGACCCGGGTTCTCAGTGTGACAAGAAAAGAGAACTTCATTATTTTGATTTCAGCTTATATAGACTTTTCAGAGGTCACCCAGATTGGTCAGTCAGAAACCTTCCCCCAGGCCTGATTGGCCAGGCCTGAACTGTCCAAATCTCGAGACACTGTTTTAACAACATCCAAACTTTATCTTTGTTTATAAAACACAGAAGAAGTTCTCATGGGAAAGACCTGTGCTAGCCACACCTGTGCTCTAGGCTATCCATCTTTTTTCAGAACACAAAGGTAGAGAAAAATAAAGATTCCAGATTGGCAGTGGATATTTCATTAACTCCTTCTCTCAGTGTGATATTTTTTTCCTTATTAAGTTATTATTGTTTAAGGTGACCACTGCTTCTTTTTTTTTTTCCCTCTGTGAGATTATAATCTTAGAGAAACAAAACGGGTCCCTGACAGCTCTTATGACAAAAGGTGATTACAGGATTACCATACTTTTTACTTTTCCTTGAACAGATTTCATTCTTTTTTTACCCTTTTTTCCTGTTGGTTGTTTGATATCTGAATGTGTTTATCTCTGAAAGAAACTCACCCAGGGATTTTGAAAAAATCCTTTCCTCCAGGGTCCAGTGATATAGCTTACATATTACTTACAGATGCAATAAACAAAGCCTATTCTCAACTGCAATCTCTTAAACTTGCAGAATAACTGATCAGGCTGTTGGCTCAATTTGCTATCTGATCATTTAGTTGATAAGGTGAATCTTGACTGAGTCAGATTTTCCGTGGTGGATCAATCAAGTGATGGAAACTGGATATTGCATTTTCTCACCCTGGGACAATCAGAGAAAACATCAGCATCAATAGACATCTATTTTGGCAGGTAGTTTAAGCTCTAAAGTGTGATTTGTATCGGCTGTTAATATCCATTAAAAATACCTTCATATCAGAATGACAGCACTTATACTCACTCTGGTGTTGTGTGAATAGGTGTGTGAAGTGCACAGGACCCAGGGGTTGACCCCAGTGTGACTCATGCCAGTGACCCACTAAGTCAGTGTGTCTCACTGGTAAATAATTTTGTGTGAGACTGCCTACAAATGACTAACAAGTGGAACACTCTCAACTAATAACAGAAATGTGTAGTAGAAGTGTTCTACCCTGGGAGTTATTTTTTTACTTTTTCCTTTTAAAAATAATTTTATTTCATCTGAACTAATTCATTCCTTATCAGTAAGAAGACAATAAGAAAATTACTTTTGGAGAAACATAATGGCAAAGACAAAAAAAAAAGAAAAGAAAAAAAAGCTAAATATAAAATATATCCTTGCGTGAGACTATGGATGGTACAGTAAAGACATGAGACAATTTCCAAGTTCCCTTGAATGCATCAGAATTGAATGATAATCAAATGAAAAATGTCTTCCATCTTAATAAACAACTATTCTCCCTTAATATAGAATGTACTATCAATTACTGAAAATGCTATTGAAACTATGCTTCATTAACTGTACTACATGACATGACTTTTGGAGAATATTTTTTAACACACTTGCCTAGTTTACACATTATTCTTTCCTTTTTTCAAAAAGTGTGCAAATGTCTAAGAAGTGCAGACAACACTTACCCTTTGCTTAGTTTTTCACATTTTATTGCAAAATATTTCAAGTCCTGTGGATTCCAGGTCCCTCTAAAACCAAAAAATATCGTCCTTAAAAATATATTAAAATAAAGCATAAAGCTTTCAGAAGAATTTCAATTAATGGTAATAATTGAAAAATGAGTGGGTTCTTTTGTTTTTGTGAGTATAAAGAGAATTTTTAGTGGTAAAATAAATAATAATTGATTTTTAATATCTTCACTGAAAATGAAGTAAACTAAACAAATATAGCATTCAATAGATTGTCTATGTGCATCCTAACAAAGCTTAATTAGATGTAATTACCAGTCATTACCACTTCTCCTGCCTTCTGTGTGAAGTGTGGCATTATATAAAACCAGCATGCCTTTTCATACAGGATTCAATTTCAGGAAATCAAAGATGTGTTTATACAGTGTAACTTTCTGGATAAAGGTTTTTGAACTACTGACCACTTTAAAACCGTCATAACTTCTTCCTTAGTAGATATTGTATCCTCATTCTCTGGAACTTCTATTATGAATGATTGCTATGTGCTATTAAACTTAACCACAATGGAATTGTTGCCCGTAGAATTTTCACATTGCAGCTCAAAATTACCAAAGTTAATAGTCCTAACAAGATCATATGTATTATTTTTTTGCTTTTTAACCTATATTGTCAGTTTACTTATGTGCATTTTTATCAGGAAATCCCTGTTAGTTTAAAGAAAACCATGAAATGGCAGTATTTAGTGAAAAGGGAAGTACTACTGCTTAAAACCAGAAGTTACTATTCTGTATTTAGGCTGAATCCAAAAATTCCCTTTCTTATACCCAATCTTCTGTTGTAATTATGTTCCAGAAAAAACTCACCCAAATCTACAGAAGACTGGCAGTTCATTCTATGAACTTTAGTACTTAAAAGGGAAAAAAAATCAACTTATCATTTTTAGACCTTTGTGGAATTCTCTGTACCAAATGGAAAGGAACTCTCTCATCTGCCCAGTGACTGATGTGAGAAAAAGCAGTATCACCTGTGAATATATTATCAGGATAAAATAGCTGCTTTCCAATAGAGGGAGAAAGGGATGATGGTGGGCATGATATCCACATGCCTGTAAAGCTCTGTGTTTTGCTGATATCTTTATTTCCACAACAAGCAGAAAGATGAATCTTCCAGTTTCTAAAAAAAGCGATGCTGTGAAGTTGCCGAGAACTGGGCTTGGCACAATTTTTCCCCATGGTTCTCTTAAATAAGTCCCAAAGTCTTATGCTTGCTTGTTAGGCTTATAAATGCAGACTGCTTCCTTTTCTGCTCTGGCTGCATTTCTCGATATTGGCTGGCTTCAAACGACAGGGAAGAGGAAGAAACATGCTGACAATGCTTGCATTTTCTGTGAATCTCTTTCACTTATTGCAGCCTTTAGCTCATATGAATTTCAGCTTTGAGGCGTTTGCTTGTACAGCCATCTCGTCACCGACAGTTTCTCCTGCTGCCCCAAATCCTTTCCAGCTCCACTCTATTTTAAGGACCTGGCTGCACCATATCTTCTGGGTCAAGAGAAAGAAACAAAAACAAAGCATTTATTTGCCAATGTCTTCTGGATTTAAAACAACTCAGCAGCTAACCCCTGCTGGGGAAATAGTTGCCACATTGGTTTAGCTCAGAAGGACCAAGCACCTTTCCTGTACCAGGGGTTTCAAGTGTCATAAATAACTGCTTCAGGATTTGTGCACTTATACCTTTTTATGCTGAAACCACTGATGATGTTATTCACTAATTAATGAATCGAAATGTAGGTGTCTATACGTGGATGTTGACACGTGGGTTGAAGTGCTTGTTACAGGCAGTGGAGATCTAGTTAATGCAGGAGCCTGCACAGCATTTCAGCTGGCCTATGCAGGGAGACTCAAACGAGATGCCCACACTGAACTATTTTGTGCTACCTGAGCTGTAACTGAGGCATTCACACCAGGATGGCAGACATGAGGCAGCACCTCCAAAAGGTCCACATCCTCCTAGAGCAGCAGTGGAAGATCAGGAGGGAGGTGCTAGTGTGTCTCAGCACCAGCTGCTTGTATGCTGTCACAGCTCCCTAGTCCTCTGTGCTGAAAGGAGTTGAATTTCCCTCTCACAAGTGTCTGACTCCATTGATTTTTCATGTCAGCTTAAACACATGGCTTGCCTGTGGACAATCACAAGTAGTCATTTATCTTCAAGTTTCATAATCTGGAGCTGAATTTCTCCATGAGACTTATTGCTAGGCCCTCACTTTTACCACTTTGTACCACACTGGGATTACACCACCAGGTTCTGGAAATCTTCTGGAGTGTCAAAACAAGGCACTGCATTCGAATGGAAGTCTGGAAATATGCAGTCAGGGAGCTTGGTTGTGAAACATGCAGATTTAGAGCACCCTGAGTGCATGCACTGGAATACAATCAGGCCTTAAGGCAACTGAGCAAACACAGGGCATGGGCAAATGGACACAGACAGGGCACTGGCTAATGCAAGTTAGAGCCATCCCTAAGGCAGGTTGGTCCTAAATATTTATTTGGACTGACTAGCCACTTTTGACTGTTGCTTTTTTTTTTTGCCATGTGATTCCTCAGACCCTGCACCAAGTATAGGTTGCAGGCTCCAAGGAATGGATATTATTCTTCAGTGAATGTTATAACAGAAGGCACAACACTGCCTAATTTGTCTGATGGTCAGAAAAATCATAAATATGAGAATAAACTCTTTTGCTCAATATATTTAAAAGAGTGTATCCTAAGTTGAAAGGCATTGGAAAGTACATGTTGAATACCTTAAATAACACATTTGACAATATATTTGTCATTTCTCTTTCACATAACTCGCTGTCAGAGAAATTGGTAAGAAATAGCAGCAAGGCTCATCTTGTGACAAAACCAAGATTTCTAGCCATATTGACACCAGACTGCCTTTCCTGGAGTTAACCTGATGAGGAATACAAGAGTCTATTGTGCAGAAACACACAGAAGCTGTTCAGATCTGGAAATGTGCAGCTGCACTGGCATGACACTGTCCCAAGCATTTATGCTCTACAGACACATTTGAACTTCCCTGAGCGTTGAACTGCTGGTTCTGTATAGTGCCAGGCTATGGCATGGGGACCTGCTGGCTCAGGTTGGCTCTAACTCAGGTGCTTCATTATATGCTAGAAATTTGGCCTTCATGTCTAAGAATGAACAGGTAAAAGAATTTTAAATATGAGTTATCCCTCTTTTCTTCAGCTCATCTTAGTGGGACTCTAATAATGCATATATGCAACATAGACTTTGTTGCTCTAGTGCCAAATTTTCACATACTCTCTGGTTGCTTAAGTCATTCTTAGCCACAGGTATTTGCTGCCACTCTAACAGCTGGATACACGAAAGATTGGTTAAATGACATCCACGCTAAAATATACAATGTATTTCATTAGTGTTTTAAGTAAAATTTCTTTGCTACATCCAGATTTTCTCTTCTGTTGTTAACTGATGTAGCACTAATTCCAGGAGGGCTTTATCTCTCAGTAAAGACATGTGGTTTTTAAAATTCCTTACATTGTGTAGCAGGCTTAACTGATGTGGTCCATTTATTCCCCCTTCAGCCCATTATCTCCAGTATGTAAAATGAATTATTACCTCTTCTCTAGTGTAACAGCATATTATGCTCCACAGAAGACTCAAAACTTGTCTGTGTTCCCACAAAATCTTCTTCCATGGTGTCTGAGTGTCTCTAATGACACTTATTTCATTAAATGGTCATTCGTAGTGTTCTAATAGTACTAAAACTATATGTTAGCATTAAAACTTTATTGAACTGGTTCCCAAAGGACATTGCAATCTGAGGGTGACACTCCATCCTGTGCAGCTCATTTGCCAGCCAAAAGAATACAGATTTTACATGTGATTTATTGATGCATGGCCCAGCTGTTCAGTGTCTGCTTAGGAGATTTTCATCCTGGTTGCATGAACTCTGGGCAAGACCTTGCGGCTGTCTCATAGGAGTCTTATAAATTTTAAATAGTACTATTAAAGTGTGTTAAGTGTGTAAAGCTCATGACATTTATGGGAGAATCACTTTGTCCAGCCCTAAAGTAGAAACCACTTCTGACATAAAATACAACTGCTATTTAGTACCTCTAAAATGCTGTAGAAATTTGAAGATATATTCCATATTCCTATGAAACTCCTACACTATAAAAACAGTGTAGTAGACAAGAAGAAAATAAATATCCTTTCTAATACTGTTTTGCTAATTAGTAGTAAATATAAAGTTCCTTCTAAACCCTTGGTGTGATCTCTTTTCCTAAGTCAATCAGTAGAGAAACTTAACAGCTATTGAATCATCAGCTGTGTTTTCAATAGCATATGGGATTTCTCCCTTAAGTACCACTGCAGCCCAATCCTGCTTAGGTTGCAATAGCTGATTAGATCACAGCTTGAGGCTTACACAATAATTGCTATCAACTTAATTATTTTACCTTATATTAAACATGCTATTGCATTTTCACTATTCTCTCTCCCACTGTTCCATTCTTACCTTTCCAGTTAGACGACAAAATGATCCAAAAGCTAACCAGCACCAAAAAGAAGGCCACGAAACCCCACTCTTTCTTATTCCTTCAGATTACTTTTTTTTTTTTTTTTTGAAGGAGACAGAGAAGTGTTGGTTAACATATGGCTACTCTTTAGGTTAATGCTTTTGTTTTCATGATGTTGCTAAAGGGACTTAAAGGAACTTTCCAGTGTTTCCATTTAGTGCAACTACTGTCATTGCATAGCTTTATTTTTCAATATGTGTTTACATTTTATATTAGTCAAATTTTTGCACCTATTCAGAAGGTCAAAATGTGTTTTGCAGAAGTGTCTAAGAAAGAGTAGATCTTGCCTGAGCTACATTTACCTATCCAACTACCTGTTTTTTTCTGCCTATCCACCTGCTGTGTAGTCTTTGCTTTGTCTTTGGAAGGTCTTTTACTGGCTTCTCTCTTTTGACCTAACAAAAGCTCAAGGCAGAAAAGACCAGAAGAGCTTTCTGCTTTTGGACAAATGGTAAAATTGGAAGCTATTAACAGTGCAAGGCACATTAAGCCCAAATAATATGTTGAGACCCCAGTTTGTGGTGGTAAGGCATGGGAACAGGTTGCCCAGAGAAACTGTTGTTGTATTTCATAGCAGAAACTGAGAATGATAAAAGCTGAAAGCAGTTGCCTGTCCCTGATATTTAAAAGCACTGCACTGTGCCACTGGGATATCCTGATTCTTGAGCTTCTTCTTGCAGACAAGAAAGACCAGACCATCAAAGCCCAGACAGTGGAATGAGTCCCTAAACTGTGGGAGCAGCAACCTGCAATGATGAGCCATAGGTGGGAGCAGGCTTTCCTCTTTTATACAGGTGTAAATTTGCGAGGAAGGGTCCAGCTTTGTCCAGGGTAAGACCATCCCATTTTCCACTTGCATTTATCCTACAGGCTTGGGCCTGACTGGAAAGGGAAGCTACATTAAGACTAAATTATTTATCGAGACTTTGATTTGAGTGGTGAGACACTTGAACAGGTTGCCCAGAGAGACTGTGGATGCCCCTTACTTGGAAGTGGTGCCCATCAGAGGGCAGGGTAGGAGTACAGACAATTTTATTCATGTTGAAGACTTTTGCCAATTTTACAATGCAAGAGAAACTCCTGTTCTTAAAGCTCATTGAAGAAACAGCTCTGGGCACATGTGCTACCCACATCAGCTGACTTCACACCTGCGTAGCTAAGGGAGACCATCAGACATTTTGTCTGTTAAAAATCATGATAAAGTGGCCATTGTGAGTATTTGGGATTTTCAGACTTTTTTATCACTCCCTAATGAGCATTTCCTTAGTGCAGCCCCCCACCCTGAGCATCTGTCCTGTTCCTCCAAGTGATTCCATATGAAAATGTCAAGAGTTCTTCTGAATACCTTTACCAGGAAAATTAGGCTAAAAGTCACTTTATCCTTTAACCTGTGCATGTATATGTATATGTATATGTATATGTATATGTATATACATATACATATACATATACATATACATATACATATGTATACAGGTGTGTATGCATGTGTCTATATGTATATGTGTGCATCTATACACATGTGCACATGTGTGCACAGACACACAAACACACTTCTATGCCTCATTCTTATAAAACCCTAAGCATGATCTACCCTTTTAAATCCATTCAGAGTCTCATGAGTCACTTTGCACTTGTCAACATGTTCTAGCTTGTTGCTGACCAGTGATACCAAATCTTCCTCTGTATCAATAACAGACATAAAAAAATGGTCTTTTTTTTTTTCTCTTGGATATCTGCATATTTGAAAAGGATTTTATTAGCCTATTTTGGGCTCTCATTTTTATTCCTCTTTTTGACCATTATTTTGAATAATCCTGCCTTTTTAACGCTTATTCCAGAGGAGAGACATAAATATTTTATCTTAAATGTATTCCAGCAGAAACAGAGTGAACATTAGCTGTCTATAAGGGTTAACCCATTACTGAAAAGGATGCCTGATAAATTGAAAGCGTGGCTCTTAGCCAAGAGAGATCGGTATATTCTGAGCATTCATTTTCTGCCTTAGGAGTGGCAAATCATGTTGCCAGTATCAGATGTGATACAGCTTCTGAAAGAAGAAACCTCAGAGGCAAATTCATACTTGGCTATTCAGAGAACTGTGCACTAACTGTGTATGAATTAAGGGCATGCCTTATTTACAAAGTTATGGTTGCATCTGGAATTGCAAATTGTAACTGAGAAACAAAAAGAAACCATAAACAACTTTTAAATAAGTCAGATTCCATTTTCAAAATACCATGTGGTGTGTCTATTAATGTAAAAATTTTAAAAGGTATTTATTAAGTGCTCCTTGACATATTTTTACCCCCAGTTTCAGACATATTTTCTTCCATTCTGAGTACAAAAATCAGTAATTCAGTTTTCAGATGCTGTGATGGAGTTGTTAATCCAAAAGCATTCCCAAAGTCTCAGCATGGATCAGTAAAGAACTCCAGTCAAGCTGTCTGGAAGTGAATATGTCATAGAACAATGCATGTTTTAAGAATAATTAAACAGCAGTTAACTTTCCTGCTTTAAAAGAAAATAAATATTCCACGCTTTTTTTCCCTCATAGACGCATCTTGCTTTATAATCCCTATTGCATAATTCCCTGTCTGCAAACTTTAATTCAGCAGTTTTGTATTTAATTTACATTGTGTTTGATTTACACTGTGCTTAATTTACATCTACACAAGAGCAAGGAACACAAGTCAGGCTTTGACAAATCCAGGCCATATTGCACCCAGTCAAATTCTTTCCAAAGGAAAAAATGCAGAGCCCCTGTGCTAATATTTCTTTGATGTACTGGAATTTAAGGAAGATTACGTTGCTCGTCTACTACAATCACAGAGGTCTACAAGGAGGATTTTGGGGGGCTTCAGTTTCTTTTGGCAGATTATG
The DNA here is from genome assembly GCF_008360975.1 of Lichenostomus cassidix. Classification (NCBI taxonomy): domain Eukaryota; kingdom Metazoa; phylum Chordata; class Aves; order Passeriformes; family Meliphagidae; genus Lichenostomus; species Lichenostomus cassidix. The sequence goes on along the minus strand of NC_139480.1, from coordinate 33,255,049 downwards.
AAGAGAATGAAACACACCTCCTGGGCATGGTGAACACCTGTGTGCTTGCTGCCCACTTCACCCAGTCATGCTGAGTAAAGCCTTCACCAGTGCCTCCAGTGCACCAACAGTCCTGAGCATCAGAGCCAAGCCTATGGAGAAGGGAAGGTTTTGTGTAATAGGACAGGGAAGATTAAAGTAGCCTCTCCCAGCTTTTTCTGCCTCCTTCTGCTCCTTCTCCGCCCTTCTCAGCTCATGAGGTGCCTCTTGCCAGCCCTCGGGCAGCTGAGGAGTGCTAACAACAAGAACACTGGTTCCTGTGGCAGGTGAGTCAGAACAGAGGGGGACAGGGGTGGGGAAGCACATCCTTGGAGAGAAGGATGGGAGCAGGGATGAGGAGAAGTGGAAGGGCAGAATTACACTCCTAAATACCCTTGAACTGTTTAGCTCTCTACCATAGCCCTTTTCACTTACTTTTCAAAGTTAGTTACCATAATTATTGAGAGGCAGTTCTTATTAATCCACATGCTTTTGCCTTTCCTTTTAAAAGGCATAAAATTTGTTTTCCATATGAAATCACCTCAACTTTCTCCATAAAAGTACTTTATATATTCAAGTGTTGCAGGACAAGCTCACACATGAATATAGCAGGCTCTGAAACATCTAAACTCTATACTTCTAACATGCAATCTATTGCTCCTTAAGGAGAAAGTAGCTATGTTTTAAAGAACTTACATTTAAAAATAAGTTTTTTCTTTTTAAGAAAGCTCATGTGTGCATACAGTTACAGGGGATGTATTCATTTATCTTTCATATATTTAAATTATATTTGTAGGTATAGGTGTAATATGTAAAATACGCTTGTTGTGACATTTGTGAAATGCACTCACTAATAATTTTCAAGATTTTCTAGTGGATGTTTCTTATTGTTCAAGCAATGCAGAAGGAATATCTTTCCTGCCACTTTGCAAAATGCAAAATAATTTCCCAGTGAATGTTCTATATTTGCTCTGTCTCCCTAACATTTTCTGGCAGGGAGAAAAGCATGTCAACAGTTCATGTAGAGCATACGAGAAAAATTTATTTTCCCCGGTGTGATTATGTACTCTTGGTATTTCAGCAGTCTGTGGAGAAGAATCCTGTATGTTCATGCACTGACTTAGGTAAATTATTCTTATTGCCTTCAAGCTGTTCAATGACATTATACACCTATACACAAACAATTGTAATCATTTTGGGTTTATAATTCATCACTCATTAGAACTTTAATACAACTTTGTTTTTCTTTCTCAGAGACCAGACTTGGTAAGTTTGACATGGGAATGAAATATTCTGAAATAAACTTTACTACAGTATCGAAATCAAACCTTCAGAACTAAAATTCCAGCTACAACAGTCTTCCAAGATGTTTTGCATCTTATTTTCTAATTGATTTTACAGAATTTCTTTGCAGTTTAATAGGACTCCAAAGTGGTCAGAAGTGGTCACTCCAGGGTGAGTCTGTCTTCATCTTGTCTTGAAAGTGAACATCCAAATGCACGAAAATGGCCTTCAGCTTTTAAATGGAGCATTTTGTTTGAGCAGAAGCTGTAAACATTTTTTCAAATAGTGAATTGTTGGTTAAGACATAATGTTGGTGCAGGGGGTTGTAAATAGTTTCCTTGCAAAATACCTTTTTGCAATGTGAGGTTTTTCCTTGAGGCCTACTTTTGGTCAAGCAAAGACCTCCTGGGCTGTAAGGAAAACCATAAAACCTCCTCTGGACTCTAGAATTCTTTTCTTTAGTAACCTCTAAGGGCTGGATCCCTTAGGGACCTGCTTTCCAAGCCCACAAAGTTTTGGTGGGTCTGCAGGCTTAGTCCTTGCTGGCTCCCCCACATCCTCTCTAGTGATGTGCTCTTGAAGTGTCCCCTCCAGTGAGTACCTCTTTGCCTTTAGGAAAAGGGAAACTCATCTCCCTGCAAAGGGAGCAGCACACACTGAAAACAGGGCACTGCTGGCAGGTAACGGTGAGCAGAAGCCTTCCTTGCCACCCTGGTGCACTTTGTTAAGAGGAGAGGCCAGTGGTGTGAGCAAAGTAAAACAAGTGTCATCCATCATATCTTGAAACAAGTCCAGTAGTATGGTCATTGTATGGATATTGTAATTGGAATTACACATCTGCTAAATAGGAAATTACTTTTTGCCAGTAGCCTTTTTTTCAAAACCAAAATTCACAACTGGTATAGACTGCCACAAAGCAAAATAATGCATGTTGAAAATAAAATGGAATAAGGGGTACTCCAAACCCTTACCATACTGAACTTCATTTATGATGCTTGACTTGTTTCCTTTCTTCCTTTACTTTTTTAATTCCGTGCAATTACAGTTCCTGTGTGAATTAGCAGCTTTCACTAGTGCTTTCACAGCAGCACCTCAAAGATTCGCTGTTTTAGTTGGGGTAAAGCAAATCCAAGAACTTCAGCTTGGCAAAGCCTCTGAAAATTTATAGTAAGCGTGTGTGCTCTGTTTTTAAACATTGGCAGCAATATCCTTTGGAACATTCTATATTTAAATTTCAGCAGTGATTATTTACTCACTGACCACAAATGCTCCATAAATGGCTTTGTACACTACCTTCTGTGCAGCAGTTGGACTGACATGTTCATACTTGAAAATTGATGTCCAAATATTGCAGGCAGAGGTGTGATGGGGAGAGGCAGTGGGAACACAATAATTCCACTGTGCTCAGTGCATACTTTTCTGTAGGTTTCGATCCTGTGTGAAACAAATCTATGCTACTAATCACTGTCATGTGGTCCTGGTGTTAGCTCCTACTCCAGGGTCACTCACCTCACAGCCCTGGGCTAGGGTTAGTATCCTCAGCATCTGCCCACTTCAGTGGGGGTTAGACACAGCCAGCAATCACATGGAAGTGCTTGACCTTCTGCAGCAGGAGCCTTACTGTTGTCTCACTCTGTTCATAATAATTTACAGTGATTCATGCTTTTTTTTAACCTCAGGAATGTGAGGGAGCTCTAAGTCTTCCCTTTTCAGACCCTGAAGAAGCATCTGAGAGTCGCTGGATTGGGAGGAACACGAAGGTGACATGTAAGCAGACCAGGATTCTCTGCATGGTGGTGGCTTCTTGCTGCCCCTGTGAATTTCATGTTTTAGAGCGAAAATCATGGCAATGTCATGGCTGGTGTCAGTGCTTACATGAACACAAGCACAGGTCTGCACTCAACATAGCTTCAATTAAAACACTGCCATCCAAGTAAACAGCATGTACCACCTATGAACATTGGAAGGTGTCTTGGAAGATATTCCAGATCTTGTCAGGCCAGCTTTAGACACCAGTTGGGTGTGAAAGCAATGACCCCACCAGCTACAGGCTGTGGCAGCCCCAGGGGAAGAGTCAGGAGTGGCAGTGCTGTGCCCCAGCCTTGGACTCCTGCCTGCTGGGACCTGCCTGCTTGAGGCGTGGCCCTTTGGACAGGGGGTAAGAAGGAAGCCAGCAGTGCGTGAAAGGCTGGGAGGAATGCTCCCTTAGATTATTCTTTCCCTAGGAACCCTTGTATGGGGAACTGTAATATTGGATTTGTTTCCAAGGCCTGAGATGCTATTGTTTTGGTAAAGTTAAACTGGGGTATTATCCCCTAGAAAACATCCAGTGTAAATATCCATTTTAAACCACTAGAGTAGATTGAAACATTGCATTTGAATTACTTGTAATAGCTAATTTGTTGATCTACACAAAAGGTTAGCTGCAATTTCAAAGCTGATTCTATTAGATTTTATTTAATGAGACACTTTATTGCATTATAAGACAGCAGACCCTCTTGTTTGTTGTTTGAAGTGCTGTACTTAGCTGTTGAGACCTTGCCATCACACTGTCTTGGTGTCTGTAATCTGTGGGTCTGTGGGTCACAAATACGCATCAAAGGATTTTTTTTAGTCAGTCCTTGTTGTTACAAAGGTTTTGAGAAGGTTTCTGGTATTTTTGTACAGAAACTTGTAGGAGACAAAGCAATAATAGGCTGAAAAATAAAAAGCTCTTTCCCAAGTAGCATAATATCACACTAACCTCAGGCTGTATCACAGTGAAAATTACTAGCTGGGGTGTTTCATTAAAATATTTTCTATCAATCTGCTTATTATATTGTGCAAGAGAAGGTTAAAAGTGACATGTTTGCATTGTCTGCCATAGAGGTGCCATTTGCTCAGACAGACATCTGTTTCTCAATTATCATTATTCCACATTTCTTAATTTTCTAGACCAACTCTTAATAAGGGCTCCAGCACCGAAGGCTCTGTTCAGCATCTGGCTGGGAAACATTCTCCTGCTCTTTCTCAGAGGGAACTGAGACTACCTGGCCCCTTCCAGGACTTGGTCTCCATTAAGAAAGGATCAAGTGAGTTCCCCAACAGTTCATGATTCTCAAAAACACACTGCTATTTTAATGTTCATGGTATTTTCCCCCTAAATATTTATGCTGTGTCGTGGCAACAGCTGCTTTTAGTTCTAAATTTGTTTTCCCATCCTTCATTTAAGAAAAAAAAATGGCAGTTTCAATTTATTCCCCTTAAAAGTAAAATTCATTATTTTAAGATTTATTAACTATAAACAGTTATACCAATGGTCTGTGAGCTGTTTCGGATTCCCTACTCAAAAGAAAATTACTATATTGATTGCCATTAATTATGAAGGGGCACCTAAATGCTTAAGATAAAAGCAAATATACAGAATGTACATCATGTGTTGTAGGCTTTTTGGAAGGGGGATGACAACTACAGGGTAAGCAGCAAAATTAGTATTCCCAGTACATATTTAAAAATTGAGAACTAAGCTAAAAATAATCATATCATAACAGGAGCAATCAATGATCCAGTTTTTTCCTGTCCAGTTAACTTTATTATGTTTGCCTGAGTGTAAAGTGGATTGAATAACTGAATGTACAAATTCTTGTTATTAAAAGCTGAACATTTTATTGCCCCAGACAGGCTGAGGAAAAGGACATTTAAGATCCTTAAATGTAAGTCTTAACAAATGAACCACAATTAATTGTTACTACTATCATTATTTTTACTATACTTGAAGAATGCTGGAAGTAAAATGTAGTGAATTCAAGAACAGGTACTTTCCATGTGCATTTAGACAATTGCTTACCTTGGTCAAAATAACAAGAGACACAATTCTGATGCAGAAAACCAATATTCCTTTCCAGAGTGGTCTGATCAGCAAGTAAATCAGTCAAACAAATTTAAGGAAAATAGTGCATGGAAGTTTTTTGCCTATATAAACAATACAAGATCTTAATGGGTAATGTATTAAAAAAGAAACTGTTCTAATCAAATTTTGATTACCAACTGATTCTTTTAAGTCTTTATTCAATTTGCATATATTTAAAAGGGAATAGGACAGTGTGTCATAAAAAGGTGCAATGACTTAATTTTTAAAAAGAAATCAATATTTTTGTGCCTTTTTTTTACTTTCTCAGTCTGAAAAACCCTACTACTCTACTACCTAGTAGTATTGAGACTTTACAATTAAGTTGAAACGTGCTAGTTTTTGCTCTGAAGTGCCACTGCTTTATGAAGGATGGTTAAGGCAAGATATGTACTAATAGCTAATGGAGAACAAAAAGATTTATAATTGGATTGTGCTTATTATCAAGAAACTACACCTTACTAAAGGAGAAACATAAATGATAGACATATGGATATTTCATATCAATTTATGCTATACCACACCTTCCCCTATTTGTTTTAAAGTGAGAGTATGAATCTGTACATGTCACTGTGTATTGATTTGCACAGAACCCACTGGATTGTTTGATCCAGGAAAGCTTCTTTCACTCTGTTAGTGGAAGTAACCATATCATTAAAGTTACAGTTTGTCATGTGTACATCCTCTTCTGGATCAGGGCTGTTAGCATTGGATAGTAGTAGTAACTGATACTAAACAATATGTCTTCTTTGTAGAAAACTCATGATAAAATACTTACTATGCCTCTCTAATCTTACTGTGTTTTGAATGTTTTAAACAATTTCTGTAACAGTTTTTTCCTGCTGCAAAGTATAATTGCAGGTTTTCTTCCTTTTCTAGTGCAAGGCTTACAAACACATTCTTTAAGATCATTACATTATCTCAAGTACCTTTAAAAAAGTTTCCCTCTGATCAGCTCAATGTTCTGTGTATTGTAGGAGATACAGATAATAGAGTTATTCACATAAATTTGCATTAATGATACAGAATTTCCCTAAAAGACTAAATTTAATCTACATTTCAAAAAATGAAAAAGCGTGACCAGTATTTTTCTGATAGGCATTCTAGCTGAATATCAGCTTTATGGCTGTTTGTCAAAGAAGATAGAAAAGCCTTTTCTTTAAGATTTAGGGTAAAACTTGGAAATTTCAAATGCATCTAGGCAGCTGAGGTCCCAGTATTGAAAGGCAGTTGGAGCACATCTACATTGCTATGTGCTTTCACGTTCCAATTCATCTGCTTCTGGCACAACATCAAGTCTTTCACACCCGCAGTGCAGACTCTGCTCATTGCTTTTGAGGGCTATTCCTCCCTCACCTCACAGTAATGAAGATTTGGTGCTAGGGATGAAGGGGCCTATAGTGTCTCAAAACTTGCAGGTATTACTTAGGTTATTGTGTAACACTAAGTCCATTTTTTGTCCCTGTAAAATGTCAATGGTTTTAACTTAGCTCTCACTTGAGGCATTCTTGAGACTGCTTACTCAAGGTTGTTTTCCTTCCTTCTACCTTGCTGCTGTTCATTCCAGCTTCCCTTTATGTCTGCCAAGAGTTTGTACAACAGGCAGATGTTCTGTGAGATGCTGGATCCCGAAAAGATTAACTCTTCATTTATAAGGTGGATTCAGGAGGGGCAGGATCATATCAATGTGGAGCCCTAGGGTGACAAGCAGTGTCCCCAGATCTTTCATCCCTGGAGGCAGACAGATTTCATGAACTTGCCCTAGGCCTCCAGAAATGGGACAATTCTGCCCTGTAGTGGAAACAGTTGCACCACCGAGGTGGTTACCCCTCACAGCTGCAAGTTCATGACTGGGTCAGCACTGGCCTGTCATTATTTCTGGGCTAGTGAGGATGCACGAGACAATCAATCACGTGGCTTGTGTGTAGATAATGGGTACAACTAATGTGCCTGAAATAGCAGCTGGCTTTCTGATAATGGACTTCCCAAAGTGCGCTGAGTGTCATTAATAGTATTCACGGCTGCAGGTTGCTTGCCAGAAAAAGTAAGTAAATACATTCATCAGAATTCAACACAGACAAGCATCAAAATGAAATATGCAGGAAAAGCACATGAAGAAAGAGTAAGTACCTTGGGAATTTCAGGGGCCGAATTGAGATTGTTTTGCATGGGCTGTTCTCTAGTACTATGTCTTCTGGAGACACCAAGGTGAACCGTGACAGGCTACTGAACAAGGAACACAGGAGAACTGAAAGAAAAACTGACACCCTCTAAGCTCCTGTGTCCCCACCCAGGCAGCATGCTGAGAACACACATAACCAGCACCCCAGGAAAAATAGCTTTCTAAATTTACCTCACAGGTTACCTGTCATCCTTACCTTTTTAAGGAAAAACTGTCAGTTACTTGTCTGGTGTCTCTCTCTCATTTTCCCTGTCTGTCCATGGAATTTGCCTTGGATCATGAGAGACCGAGGGAGAAAAAGGAAATATGTGAACTGTTCTCAAATCTGAAGCAAAATCCCATTTCACTACATGCAGTTTCCTTGACAATAACAATCTCATTAGTCACAATGAAATCAGAAATCATTCTCCATAATGCATGCAGTAGAAATACCATGAATGACAGTTAACAGGGTCTGGATTTGTTTCCTCCAGGTCTTCTTCGGTCTTTTCCCTAAGCCATCCTCATCCCAGAATACCTCATAGTCCACTCTTTCCTGCAGGCTAATCCTGAGCTTTTGACTCCATGAGTTGTTCCCAAAACTACATTCCTTTTCTGCAGCAGGCTTTATCACTTTCTTGTAAAAGTCAGCTTGCCCATGTTGAGAACCAAGCACTAAAAGAAAGTCTTTCCTATGCTGACCACAGAAATGAAGTAGAATTGTGGAGCCTTCTTCCAGGCAAGTGGCAGAGCCCTGAGTGATGGATATCATGGAGCTCAGTGCACCCAAGTAGGACAGTACAGAGGGTCGTGATCATTTGCACCAAGTCCAGCTGGAGGACAGTCCCTGGAGGTGTACTTCATGGTCTGATACTGGGACCAGTACTGTTTAACATCTTCAATGACCTGAATGATGGGACAAAGTGCACCCTCTGCATGTTTGCTGGTGACACAGTACTGGAGGAGTAATGGATACAACACATGGTTGTGCTCTATTCTGAGGGATCTTGACAGGATGGAGAAATGGGCAAACAGGAATTTCATGAAGTTCAGCAGAGGGAAATGCAAAGTCCTGTATGTGGGGAGGAGTACTGATATATAAATATAACCCCATGTACTGTTATATTCTGGGGTCTGACCAGCTGGAAAGCAGCTTGGTAGGGAAGTGTCTGTGGGTGCTGATGAACACCAAGTTGGGCAGGAGGCAGCAATGTGCCCTTGTGGCCAAGAAAGCCAACAGCCTCCTGGGCTGCATCAGACATAGCCCTGCCAGATGGTCGAGGGGGTGATCCTTCCCCTCTGCCCATCCTGGTGAGACACACCTGGAGTGCTGCTGGATCACATCCTGGGCTCCCCAGTGCCAGGGAAACATGGACATTCCGGAGCAGGTCCTGTGAAGGGCCATGGAGATGATTATGGGCTTGGAGCACCTGACAGAGGGAGGCTGAAGGTGAGGGAGCTGGGGCTGTTCAGCCTGGAGAAGAGAGAGCTCTGGGAGGGATCTCATCTGTGTGTATATACATCTGACTGGGGCAAGTAATGATGATGGAGCCAAACTCTTCTCAGTGGTATTCAGTCAAAGACCAAGAGACAACGGGCACAAATTGAAATACAGAAAATTTAGTTGAAGTATTAGAATAATCTTTTCTACTGTGAGGGTGGTGGAATGCTACTGGAGATAGGAATGCCTGCAGATGTTAATATGTGAGAGTCCTCAATGGAGTTTTAGTGTTGTCAGTAATTTGGGCACATTGGCAACATGGATATATTGGTTAGGGCTTAAGCTACATCAAAAACCATTTGGTTATTTTCTGAATGTTCCTTTAGGTTCCTTTTGGAATGCTTTCCTTATATCTGTTTTAGCTGCTTAGATATAGAGAATTTTTCTGCAAAGATGAAAGTTTTAAGTACTTTCAATTTTTAAAGTCTTTTTCTAGTTAATGCTCTATTTTATTTATAATTCAATATCAGCACAAAAAGGCAGCAATAAGTCAGGGTATTTAATATTTGCATAATTTTCTTTTTTTCATTACACTGGTAATTGTGTAGCCCTTTGCAGCCGATTTACACAACTCATTTTTGTGCAAACAAAACACTTATAAGCACTAATTAGAGTACTTTATTTTAGCAGCACACAACCCCCAAAATGTTGATCTTGGGTACCTATATCTCTTCAGAGCTTGAAGCCTGAGCACACAGGGAAACAGTGTCTCTTTGTCTTGGAGAGGTTACAGAAACAGGAAAAGGCAAGTAGGTAGTCCCAAGAAGTCTGCTGTCTAGTGGGATTTGTGTAGTTGGCACAAGGATGCCATCATGACCAAGAATCTACATATCCTCTTCTGCTAACTCTGACCTTGTTTGCTGTAGTTCAAGGATCTGAGATAAAACCTTAAAAATATTTTCTTTTAAGGGAAATAGAGAAAATCTTCCTGCCTCCTTAAAACATCAGACGGCTAAATCCACAGTCACACAGGTACATAACATAGGCAGCAGGTGGATTGCAGGTTCCTAAACACACAAACACAGTCCATGAAACTCCCATCTTCCCTTTTCACTTATTTGAAGGCTGTAGCCAACTTTCCTAAATTAACTGTGCTCATTTTTTGCATGATTCCTAAATCTTGTTGGGACTGACAGGCCAGGTAACTCGAGGTTTAACTTCCTGATGGGCCCATTTCCACAGGCAGGCTCAGACATCCTCCTCTTCTGCTGAAATCCCCCACTATGCCAATGTGAGCAATTCATGGGACCATAAACAGAGCAAGCAATGGGACCACATCTCCTGCACTGCCCTAAGGTGGACATTCCCCATTGAGGCTGACAATGATTGGCTACTGCTCTGTGGCAGGATGTCCAACTATTTTTTCTTAACATTTGTTAAGAACAGTCCAAAATTGTGTCTAAAATAAAAATCAATTTTTGGTATGTTTCCTATGTCTCATCTGTGAACTTTTTGGCCTGATGGTCAGCAATGTGACAGTAGCTTTCCAGATAAGGCACTTTTTTGAATAAAAGGACACTATAGAAAGAGAAAATAGAAGAGCAGGGCAGGGCAGATACTGCTGTATGGAGTGCATCTCTGGTCTGACTAGCGCTCAGTTCTGGCAAGATTTGTATCAGTTTTTTAATGAAATCACATCACATTTTAATGTGACTCACACTCATTTATGTAACCCGTAGTAAGAATACAGTAACACAGCCTCAGGCTCGCACTGGTGACCAGCCCACCTAAAAGAATCAGAACCTACCCTTCTCCCCAGATGGCACAGGCAAATAATACAGAGCCATCAGCAACAATGTGGTATGCTCAAGTATTTTTTATTTATTCAGAATGATATGGAAGTTTTAATCCAGAAGCCTGTAGAAGTTGCAATATCTTAATATTATAAAAGGTATTTTAGGTGACTTGATTTTAATTTGCTGAAGAGATTTTCCTTGACATCTTCTAAATCTCCTTTTAGTCAAAACCATGTATGCAAACATACATGCAACACTTAGCAAAAAAAAAAAAAAGATAAAAGTTTAGAAGACCTAAAAACTGAGACATCTCTCCTAACTTAGAGGCAATTTATGGTGCAAATCTGCAATTACTGAGAAACATTGTACTCCTCCAGCAATGGAACCCTCTGGCTCACCATCTGCATATTTCTCCTACCTAGCTTTTAAGGAATACATAAGAACAGGAAATTAAAAAAAAATAATCTCTTCTTTAGAATGCTCACAGAATAAAACCTTTCATTGGGAATATTATACTTCTTTCACTTTTGATTAATTCTGGGGCGTTATTGTATGTGCTTCAGATGACCTGCATGCTGCAGTATCAAGTAAGAAGAAAGGGTGCTTCCTTGAAAATCAAGATTTGATTAATTTAAAATTCTCTGGGGAAAAAACTGTACACAGAAAAGAACTGTCAGGAAATTTATATGCTACCTCTGTGATATATTCGCCATAAAATGCACATCAAAATCAGGTGACTGCTTTCTTCCATTAGTAGCATTGGCATACACAGAAGCAGTTGTTCAGTGTAAAACAGCTCATGTGAGTAAGAGAAAGCAATTAAATTAACTTGAGCCAGGCACCCATGCAAGCTTCTCCTGTAGCAAAGAAATGGGGAATTATAGAATGTCATTGCCTTAAAGGATTTATTTGTAAAGTACTGCATAAGACAGAGAGACACATACATATTCCATTTAATGATGCAGATATTGTCAACTATTTAATAGTTTGTATATTTGTTCCTGAGAAGCCGGTGATATTTATAAAAATTAGGACTTATCCCTCATTCTGGAACACAATTCTGGAGCAAATCCAAACCAGCAGCTGGGATTTTATGACTCCTGCAGGATCCTGAAAAATCCCACATTCAGTCCTAAGGAATGCTTACATTCAAAGTGATGACACTATAAAAAATAGCTGGAAAATGGACTTATTGTGGACTGAAGAGTAGGGCAATCCACTTCTTTATTCCTCTGACCTGCAATTTTGCTGGCAAAAAAAAATCAACTGGAGCATCAGAACTACAACGTTAAGGTTCAATGTTTGTATTTTTATCATTTGTAATGGAAATGCTAGGAGTAAAAGGTGGACATCAGAGGTAGAAGTACGATTTAGGATATGGATGACACACAATCATCTGAAGTTTTATTTCATTCCATAGCACTTCAAAGTCCAGGTGTCTTTTAAAGAAATGGCAGAGGTAAATGCCAAAGTAATCTTCTTTTTAAAGTAGTTATATTTCTATACACGTTATTGCCTTTAAACCTGTTCCTGGCTGTGTATTCTCCAGGAACTCTTGGGACAGTTTTCTGCACCTGCTCCTTGTGTTGGTGCCTGCTGGGCTGAATAGCTGCAGAGTCTTTTCTCTTTCCTTTTTCTCTGCCTGAACACCCCAAAGGCATTGTGTGGAAGCTTTGCGCTGTGAGCAAAGAATCTAGCTGGAAATCTTTATTTTATAATGCTTAGAAATTCACATGCACATTCACTTTTTCTTCAGAAATACCAGTAACACCCTCCCCCCCCCGCCCCCAACATTATTTAAGTGAAAGACTGTGAAAGGAAGGAGTCTATTAGCATAAGCATGTCTCTTCTAAAAGAAAAGATGCAAGATTGTGGTTCAAATATGCAGGGAATCCAAATTTAGTGTCCCCTATAATTAACCAAAAATATGAATAGTCACATTATTCAAAGACATAAACCCAGTCTGACACTTGTAACTTTTTTGTTAACACCATGTTGTTGGGTTTTGCTCTAGATCAGGTATCACCTGTCCTCTCACAGGCTGCAAGAGTGTTGTCAGCATAAGGAACTCTTCATTACATACTCTTAATTCAACAGAAGTCCACGATGTGCCCACTCTGGATCACTGCTACTGCTCAGTGATCCTGCAGCATTACTGACGACAGGACTGCAGCCAAAGTGCAATCAAGGGAAAGCCAGGAGCTGCAGCTTTCATCAATGGGATTTTAAACATGGGGTTTTCATGAGCAGCAAGACACATTCTGCTTGACATGCTGGCACAAAGTCAACCCAGAAGAATGCTGTGTCAGGAAACTGTCATGATATTTACAGCAGAAATTAAACCCTTCAAATTTTCCTCTAAATCAAGGGTTTGCGTGTAGTTGTTTGACTATATAAAATTACATAATTTCTAAAAACTATGAGGATGTTACAGACAATATAAAAATAATCACAACATAATTGTTAGGCAGGATGAAGCTCTTATAGGAGTGCACCCCCAGAAGTGCCTTGGAAAATTAAAACGTTTCATTGGTATTACTATCATTATTTTCAAATTACATTCCAACCTGCCACTTCAAATTTTTATAGTGTTTTTTTTCCCTGTAAAAAATAAAAGGAATATTTAATCACCACAGCATTAGTCTCCTGTTAGGACACGGCTGTGCCAGAAATAATTTTAGTGGTGAAATTTAAGGCTTTTTAGTCAAAAGGTCGTAAGGCATTGCCAGTAATACTGACAGAAATTCGACCTGTCACAACCGGGTCCTGGACTCTTTATGGCGCAAATTCTGTTTTATTTGATCGGGGGCTGTCCGTGCGGTCCATGGGAGCTCGGCTCTGTCTTAACTCCTTGTAGCCCAGCTTTCGCACACGTGGGTGCAGGGAAACTGGCCAGCCAGGAACTGCGGAGGGAAAGAGACGAGCCTGTCCGTGCAGCCAGGCGAGGGGCCGGCGGGATGGTCGCGCCGGCCGCCACGCGGGGGCCGAAACTCAGAGCCTTGCACAAGTGCGGAGTTTCACACCCCGCGGCCGCGAACACGAGTGCCGCAACCACGGGCACAGGCAGAGCCGCGCCTGCAGCCCCCGCGCCGTGAGGCAGCCCCAGCCCCGGCCCGCACCTGGCGGGCGTGAGGCGGCGCGCCCCGCCCGCCCCACCTGCCCCGCCGCGCCCGAGCGGGGCCGCCCCGCGCTCTCCATTGTGCGGCCGCCGGCTCGGGCCACCTGCCGGCAGCGCCAGGGCCGGGGCCGGGCACCGCTCCGCGCCTCCTCTGCCTCCCACAATCCCCCCGCCCACCCCCTCCGGTCCCCGGCTGCACCGGGGCGAGCCCGCGCCTTCCCTCCCCGCCCGCCTCCCTCCCGTCCCCCGGCTGGCGGAGCTCCGCCGCCTCCCCTCCCCCGCCCCGTCTCTCCCTCCCACCGCGCGGCCGCCGCCCCTCCGCCGCTGCCCGCCGGAGCCGCCGACTTCCCCCTCAGCGCGGGTCGCCGCCGCCTCGCCCTGCCATGAGCCGCCCCCCGTCGCCGCCGCAGCAACGCTGAGCGGGGAGCGCGGAGCCATGCCGGGCTGGAAGAAGAACATCCCCATCTGCCTGCAAGCCGAGCCGGAGCGAGGTGAGCGTGGAGCGCCGGGGGCGCCGGCCGCGCGCCGCGAGGGAAGGAAAGGGAGGCGGGCGGGCGGGCCGGGGTCTTCGGCGCCGGGTGCCCCTTCCCCGGCCGTGCCGGGCACGGCGGCGGCCGCCCCGCGGTGGGACGGGCGGGCGGCCACGCGCCTTCCATCTTGCTCCGCCGCGGCGGCAGCAGCGGGGGCTGCGGGGGGCGGCACCGCGCCGGGCCGGGGGCACACCGGGCCGAGGGGCACACCGGCCGGGCCCCGCCGCCCCCGCGCCAACTTAACTTTCTCCGCGGTGCTGCCGCCCCTGCTACCCCGGGCCGAGCTTCTACAGCCGGCGGGGGGCGTGAGCCGGGGGGTGGGAAGGTAGCTCTGAAGTGACTTCGCGAAAGTTCCCCGCGTATGGCTCTGCCCCGGGCCGCTGCCGGAGCTGTCCCGTCCCTGGCGGTGGGCGCCGGTGAACCGACCGCGATCGCGCCTCGGCGGCGAGCAGTGCCCCCCGAGTCCGGCATCGCTGCAGGGATGGCCTCGGCTCCCTGAAACCCCCGGACGGGTCGGTGATGTAGGAAGCGAGACGGCTTCTGGTCACTTTCAGGAATAAACAGTCTGTTTATTTTAATAGAAAGGTAACTTCGCGCCTTCCTCAGAGGGCTTATGTCATGGGTGAGTGTTGTCACTTGCTCTGTCTTCATCCTGTCAGTCAAAGACAAAAAGGCTGGGGCACCATTTACTCTCAGGTATGCCCGTCGTCTTTATGGCTTTGATTTCCAGGTTAGTTCCGTGCTAGCATGTGGAGTCCTGAGGTAGGACATTTGGGTTTGGTTGCTGCTGTGTTGGATGGCTGGCTGTCCTGCTAGGAACCACAATTCACCAAGTATCAAAAAGGAGGAGGTTCTGTTTGCTGTGTGGAAGAAGTCTTTTTCCCTTGCATTGGAGGTGGAAGTCTGTTGCAGAACTGCTGCCCTTCTTCTGACTGGTAAATCCTGTCCCTAATGGGAAGTTCATCACAAACATATGACATCATGAAAATAGTTGACGAAATGAGCACAGGTATTTCAGCCGTGAAAAGCAAGCATTTTAGTCTTTACTCTTAGTAAATACATCATTACTAAAATCTGTGGTCATACTTCTTTATGTCAGGAATCAGTGTAGCAGATGAATCACAGAAATAGGATGGATGACAGTTGTCAAAATATATCAGATGCTTTTACAGATGAGGGAACTTTAGAAGAGGTCTAATCTGGCTGTGTCAGAAATGGGAAAGATTTTCTCATTTCATTCTGCATAAAGGTTGTGTCATGAGCTGTAACATGCAGACTTGTCTTTATTCAGAGTAAACAATGGTGGTGGTTTTGCTCTGATGGGTTTAATGTCAGTTAGAATACTGATTTGTTAACAGTTCTTGTTTATTCCTATTTCTGTTTAACCACTTTCATCTTCATTAGGAAGCCAAATAGATTTATATGTTAATAGTCTTATCACTGATGCTTTTCTTTATTGTATTTCAGTTGTGTAAATAGGAAAAGCTCTACTGTGCCTGAAGTAAATTACTGCTTTCTGAAATATGTTGCGTTGTATGGCGCTTAAGTTTAGCTAGTAATTTAGCAGGATTCCAGTCACCGGAACTCTCCTGATTTAGACTTGGAAAAATATTAAATGGTCAAAAGTTAATCAGCATTGAATTTAGTAGTTCTTGAATATGAAGAATAGATGAAATAAAGCTTTCAAGCTAGACAGAAAAATGGCCAGTGCAGTAATGAAATGAAGGTGCATCTTTAGCTAATGTAGGAGTTTAGTGTGGCATTGAGTAAAAGGCAATTACAAATACAGTTAAATTCTGGTTCAAAGCCAGTTATGTTAACATCCCCCTCTTCTGTTTCTAGAAAATATTTCCATTCAGTTACTCTGCAGAACATTTTATGTACATAATGCTATCAGAAGACTTCTGTGAATGTAAATACTGTTATTTTAAGCTAACAGTGTAGCCGATAGCTTTCTATGATTTAGATACTGGATGTGAAATATTTAGTAATATAAATTGTATTTATGTCACATATACAAGCATGCTTATATATAGGATATAAAATATCCATTTATCCATCCCAAATGCTTGTGTATATAGGCTAAGAATACCCATATAGACTATAAGAATAAGAAACATTTAAATGCATGTGTATTTTCTGTAATTTTATGTTCCTGTAATCTGATTGTTTAAATGAGTGTTTTGTTCCTGTGAGGGGGGCCAGTCTTTATTCAACCCTATGAACACCAGTAGGACAGATTAGTAGTTTCCTGTATAACAGCACAGACCTGCTAAGTTAATTTGGTGCTGCAGCTTTTTAGTGGTGATCACTTGTAAAACAAACTACAGAATGAAAAGGGATGAAGCAAGCCATCCAAACTAGAAAAGTACCCTACAACCACAAACCAAACAAGATCTGAGAAAAGAAGTGAGTAGGTAAGTAATGCTAGTTTATCCTTGTGCCTCCTGCTGGCTTTACCCTTCAGGGGAGCCTCCCCTGCTGGCTTTATGATATCCACAGTCCATACCCCCCATTCTCTGTCATAATAAACAGGTACTGTGCAGCTTTAATTTCAAGTCTAGTTGTAGCAGCAGATTTCAACTGGAAAAAGTCAGCTCTGGAGGTGCTGGGAAAACTGGGAAGGCAAACATTGCCCTGTGGTGACCTACAAGTGGTTTGTACCAGACTGTTTTTTGCCAGGCTTTTCCCCCTCAAATGTCACAGGCTTCCTTTTAGCTTTTTCTCGAGAGCTCTGCATCCTCTGCATGCACCTGGAGGGAGCTGATCGGGCTCGGGCTCTTAGGTCCTCAGCAGTGGAAGGAAGGAAGCTGTGGGCACTAGGATGTGAGGCTTGAGAGGTGGGTGGATTTGTTAGAGAGGATGTGAGGGCTGTATTCTCAAGGCACTGTGGCATGGAAGGCTTACTGGGTGCCAGTAATGTTTCTCAGTCCAAACCAATGCGGCATTGCTTTGGGGAGTACCTCAAGGCTGTTGTGTTTCCCCAGATGCTCAGTTCATCTAGGGTGTCAGGAACTGGATGGCAGTGCTGCCACACTGCGCTGCATGCCACAGCATATTCTGGTGCAAGGAATCAACTTGAAAACTATCCAAGGAGCTGCTTTGGTTTAATGTGAGGAGATGTTGGGATATTGCAAGCAATGATTACCTTGTGCAGGCATACAGAGTTTGCTCCAAGTAGGGTTATTTTAGCGTGTTGGTACCCTTGTTTGCCCCTTCCTTGCTTCAGAGCTCCCCTCCATATTGAGTAACTACCTCAAAAAGTCCTTAGCGCAGCCTGTGATTGTTGTTCCTACAAGTCATGCGCTGAAATGGAGGTTATCCAAAAACTCGATAAAATCAGAATTTTGCTAATGGAAATTGGCAGGTCTTGTTGAAATGAAGTAGCAGAGACATGGTCAATGCAGTTGGCTCACCTTGGCAACAATTGATACTCTGAGTGAAGGAGAATAACCTGGGATAATGCTTCAAGCATTGGAGTGTGTGTTTGCATGTGGGGTTTAACATTTGTGAGTGTGCTTTGTGGTGGAACAGATTCTCTTCTGAGGGGTGGCAATCAGTGATATTTCAACAAGTATTTTTAGATGTCTTCACGGTGGAAATTATGTGGGATACTTACGTCAACTAAAAAATCATATTGTGCTGATTTTCAGTGACTAAACCCAAATTTAAAATATGGAGAGCTGCTTTTTTGTGTATACTGCAGCACAGCTCTGGTATCTGCTCCCTGCTCTGTAATCGAACAGTACTCTGCAGTGGCTGCGCTGCTTCCACTGCCACAATTATCACAAGAAGTCCTCTCCTTTAGAGGAAAGAAACTGTGCTCTGTGTTGAGTAAAAGATTTGTAACATAAACCTGATGTATACCCTGTGATTTAAAAAATGACACGTGAAGATGTACCAGTGTAAGTCTTTAAAATTCAGGGCACACTTCCCTCCTTCCCCATTTTCTGCCCAAGACGTTAAATCAGATCTTGTTGTAAACCACCTAAAACATTTTCTAGGGTGACACCTTAGTAAATACTTTAGGAAGAAAAATGTCACTGGAATTAGTTTTGTTCAATATTGCTTCTAGTCAAGTTAAATGAAGGTGTTTCATGGAACTCCTGTTTCAACTTCATAGCTGATCAAGTTTGACAGTAGTATGGAAAATATTTGTATATCTTGTATGCTCACTATGGGACTGCTTGAGATCCCTTAGTGTACATACATGTTAATTTTAGAAATGCATCTAAGTATGCTTTGGTCTTGATTTTATTTTTTAAGTACTTTGCCTTCCACAGTTGTTTTTCCAATGTTAAATAGATCAGTTACATCAAGGAAGAAGGAAAGATTTTCTGCTTTTCTGTCCATGTTCACACTTGACAATCAGGGAAATGAGGTGAACTTCAAGAAAACATTTTAAAGGAAACATTAGGAAATGTTTTAAACTCCAGAACTCAAGGATAAAAAAGTGTGCAGGTATTTTGTGAATCCTGCCTCAAATACAAAACCAGCATGTTCCATGGAAGATGTGCTGACAACAAGCATCTATCCCTGAGGTCACTGCTGCGTGAGCTTGTCTGCTCATCTTAAGCTGGAAGAGAATCAGTTTCTCAGATAAGGGAAAGATATGTTACTGAATTTAATCATGTTATTGTGGGTTAGCAGTTTGCATCTGATCAAATGAGGCCACTTTACAGCAGCTACACTTCATGGTCTTGCCAGGTACATGTTAAACATTAGCTTATTTTCAGCCCAGAAGGCTGAGGGTGACTGTTCTTTGTATTTCAAGCTCTCACCTAGTAAGGCAAGAGGAATCTTTTTCTTCTTGATCTTACATGGGTTCTTGGAAAGAAGAGAGCTGAAGAGAGCTACAGACCTAGGATCAGAAACCTTGTTCAGAGGCTCTCTGTCCGTCTTTATCTGTTTTCTCATGTGTGTCACATGCCTCCTGCAAAGTTAAAGTATAACCTGGATGGCAGAAAACTTTGTGAGAAGAGAATATGCTCAGAGGGGCAGGTCTAAGAATCAGGATGGGGTGTCGGGGATGAACATATGGAGAGAGATGTGTGCAAGATCATCTTTTACCCCAGGGAAGGCATTGCCTAGACTTGGTGTGGCATGCAGATAGATATCTAATACATGAACAACTGGGGCATTTGGTCAGTTATGGTATGCAAAGCACACTGTAGTTGCTTACCTTTAAGGTGAAAAAGTGAAAAGGACCAAAATGGAAGGAAATGTCAGTTTCTCAGCTGCTGACGCAAGAAGCTGGCTTCATTCATCTTCTCCAGCAGCATCTGAAACTACCACTAAATCTCAGATTGGAAAACACTAATACTAGGAGATAGATTAATAACAAAATACTAATTGCAAACTGGATATATTTTGTTCTTGTCAGGACTTCTGCCTCTATTCACCTCAGTCTTGACTGAACTGTGCCTTGGAAACGTAGTCTTTCTCTGTTTGCTAAACTGAGCGTTGGTGAAGGCCATTTGCCAGGTGGGATAAGATGGCACTCTGGAGCTGGTTTCAGTAGCATGCAAAGGGCACAGGCGGGCTGTGTCAGTTTTTTCATTCTTTTAAAATTAGCTGGGATGGACAAGATTCTAACACAGGGATGGAAAAGAGGCAGCAATTGCTCCCTAGTGCCCTTTTAGCACAACAGGAACTGAGAGCAGGCAAAAGTCATCTACATCTCTTGTGATCTGCATAGCCAAGTTAACAACATTTTATCACCTGTTGTATTAAAAGAATTAGTTAAATCTTGTGGGATCTTCATGAAGGTGTGGTCTTCACTGATAGCTGAGAGATTATCGTCTCCTGTGTCTGCATCACAACCAAGGTTTTTCCCCTCATATTGAAAGAAAATGTGAGATAAGTGCAAATAAATGATTTCTGTTTTTTGCAGAGGCAAAGCAGTTTTTGTTCATGTTTGTCAGAAATGCAGTTAGAT
The DNA here is from genome assembly GCF_008360975.1 of Lichenostomus cassidix. Taxonomy (NCBI): domain Eukaryota; kingdom Metazoa; phylum Chordata; class Aves; order Passeriformes; family Meliphagidae; genus Lichenostomus; species Lichenostomus cassidix. Next base: position 33,234,877 of record NC_139480.1, on the reverse strand, counting down.
TTGTCAGCAGTGAGTAATGGCAGCAAACACTCCAGCTTGCCTCAAAGAACAGCAACACATAGAACTTGAAGCACTAACAATATTTGCCACTGACAGGCACAGTTGCTTTTTTGTGGGTATCTGGGAGCTATGAAGGGAGTAAGCTCTAAACAGCAAGTTTTTGATCAGTTTCTTGCACACTGAAACGTTAGAGAGAGACATAACTGGAAATACAGAAGCTACAGTGATCCTTCGGTAATTTAGATGTAGACAACTTGTATTGAATCTTAGTGCATACTTATATCCCTGCTATGGGCTGCTTTTTGTATTATTCAAGATTATCTGAGCTGCCACAGCTTAAGGTTCTCCCTGAAGAGCTGTGCAGACCATGTTGCTCTCCAGTGGTTGCAGGAGGTAAGGCTTGATGCTGTACCTTCTCCCCACTGGTTGTATCTGGGTCCTCTTCAGTCATCATGCTTTTGAAAAAAGATACACCAAGTCAGCAGGTATCTGTAAGGGTCTGATGGTTGTGGCTGTGAAATTCTGATGTGTTTGAATGTTTTACCTAAGCTGTTTGAATTTATGCACATTGAAATGTTGAGTACCATCCATCCTGACTTAGGCAAAAACAGACTAATGATATGTGTCAGCATCCTATGTGGATGTGGGCAGGATGATCACCTGCTCAGAGCTTCATTTGGACAAGATTAGTGTGACACCCTGCAAAATTCAGGGTAAAATAATAACATTTGTGTCAGATACAAGTGATTTTGATTACTGTATCACCCAACGGTTGGTTTTTTTCCTGTTTTTTTTTTCCCTTTTTTTTTGTTTTTGTTTTTGCTGGTCCTCTTTCTGTTGGCATAGACTGTCCTTTAGTGGTATGAAGTAGCCAGATTTTTTTATGGTTCTGAATGATGTTGCTGGTCTAACGTCTGGGTTTTTTTCAAAGTCATTATCAGTGCAAAGTTCTGTGTTTCACTGATTCTGCATCACAGATTAGGAGCGGTGTTCTTTGCTTACTGTTGAAATAGTTTAATGAGAACTTACGAATTGAAAAGACTGGCAATCAGGGGTGGCACTTTTGGTACTGATACATATTCCATAAGGAATTTTCTTGTCTTCTCTCTTTGGAAATCACCACAAGAATTGAGAATGGCTGGCATGACTGACTCAATCTCTGTATTGTCTGTGCCTTGTCTAATTTCTTGTTATTAGTAAAAACCACCATTAGGAAGATTCTGCTACTTCAAAGGAAAACTGCAGAGAGTATTTTAGTAGTTTTACCATCTTCTTTACACACTGGAATCTCACAGACATTTAGACATTTAGGGAGCTCCACAGTCTCCTCATGCAAGTTTAAATCTTCTCTCAAAATAAGAGAAATTATTACCTGAAGTATAAAGGTAGAAATGTAATGATGACAGTTTAAAGTAACGGTCAGTGAAACTTACCAGATTTTTTTTTTACCAGTGGTATGAAACTGAATTTTTAACACCACTGTTTTGTGGGCTAGTAATTTCATATTGTGTAACCAAATACAAACTCCTCCTTATTAACAGTGTTTTGAATGTTGTAAAGTATTGCCAGAATGTATCTTCTCACTGTCTTTCTTAGGAAGGTAGGCACTATTTAAAATACTTATTTTTCTTTACTAAGCCATGCTATGTAGTTAGGTCTTTATTCCTGAAGCAGTTTCCCAGTAGGTGAGCATACAGTGAGACATGGTCTCTCTGTCCCACAGTGCAATGTGTGAATGCAACCCAACACATTTACATTTAATCAACAAAATGAAGAAAGACATATCGGTGACTGGTGTGTAAGTGAATCAGATCTTGTTTTGTTTCTGTGGATATCAGTTAGTGACACAGAAACAATGCCAGCTTTCCTACAATTGCCTGACATGGAGACAGGTGTTCTGCAGTCCAGCATGTTGTGTGTTAGTTTAGCTTCTTCTACAATAGGACAATATTCATGAGAACAATTTTTGCAGGCAAAAAATTAAGACAAATAGTTGCCACTTTTGGGGGGCTATAATAACAGCTAACATCACAACAAATCCAGCAGTCAAAAATATTTGTGTGATAAATGTGTTCTGCATAGGCAGGAAGGAAAAAGGTTATAGAAAGTTGTTATTGAAATGGAAATAACAAACCTGGGGCGTATTTGAATTATATTATTCTTTTTTTATTTGGATTATTGTCTCCATGGGACAGATAATGAGTCCTTTGTATTTCTGTTGCAAAGAACAGCCTTCCCTGCTTCTGTCTTTCACCATGATTACCAACTCCCCTTTACTAAAGGTGAGGAACAACCTGCTGCTGGCAGGTGCTACTTCTCACCTGAGAAGTTTTTCTGGCATCTGAGCAAAGTCAGGATGGTTCCACAAACAAGTTGTATCAAGTTTCCTGCTATACTTCCCTTTCTCAAAGTCTCTTAAAGCATTGGTAACTGGTCACTTTGTACCCATGCTACTCGTGACAGGGTTTAGACCTGAGTTTGAGAGGCCGCAGTTGTGGAATAAACACATTGTTTTACTGCTCTTGACAAAAATTTAGTCTCAGTGGCATTTTCAGTGAAGTATTTAGTTGGTTTTGTGTTAGGAATGGATTATTTACACAACAGCTGGGCAGGAAGTAGAGTGGTAGTCACAGAGCAGATACTCTGGGGAGTAAAATTCACTGTCTGGTAAATGGATGCAACTCTGCTGGATTCTGAAGGTTAATTCACTTGTGACAGCAAATTTACTGAGCCCTTATACCTGTTAGTGGAGGCTGTTTCTTAGTCCAAGGCCTCTTCTGAAAAGTCAGAGAAAACTATTGCCAAGAATACCTTGCCTCCTTCCTGTATATCTGCCAGTTTTTTCTTCTGCATTTTTACGTTTTCTGGGTCATATTTGTAAATACCACAATGTTTTTGAATGCAGTGAAAAATTTCGAGCTTGAGCCTTTACAAAATACCTTATGTATTTGATAAAGCTTCCAAATTTGTGAGGAACATTCCTGTAACTTACTTTGACTTTTTTCTTCTAATACTAAACTTTCCCAAGCCAAATGATATATAAGATGTGGGCTTTAAATTAACTGTGTTGTTAAAGATTCTATGTGCATCATGATTTGACAGGACTGAAGAAATGTCTCCTCTCTTACAGAAATGTGTTTTGAAATTACAATTTGTAGTGCTTTTAACTTCATCTCCTATTAGGACTGTTTGCAAAATGTGCAGGAGCCAGATAAACTTGCAGGATTTGCATGTCAAAAGTGAAGCAGTTGATCAAATGCTTTCAGCTGGGGTGTGTGCAGCTCTATGGAGAGGGGAGAGAAAGAATGAAATGGATAACACATAAGGATAATTCAGTAGCTTTATACTTGCAGCTCTTGCAAGTCAATACCTCAATTCAGGAATATTCATAGTATCAAAAACGTTGGACTTGAAGCATAAAGTGTTGAAACATGGCTGATGTTTTTGTGTATTCATGTTTGCCTTTTGAGAAAACACACCTTGTAACTTAAATTTCATATTATCTTGATTTGAATACTGTAGGGCTTTAGTATTCCCAAGCTTTCCTGTCATTACAGCCACTGACAAATGATGCACTAACTCAGGCTTTTCTTATGGTATTTCTTATTTCCTGTATCTTTCTTGAGTGCACTAATCCTAAAGTTTTTGAGGTTTCTTGTCTGCCTAAGTTATTTCTTTCACATGTCCACAGATTTAGCCATGAGCTAGCACCTATATTTATGTCTTTCTTTAAAAAACCAAAAATCAAGAATACTATGTATTGTAGTAGTTCCTCATTCTGCTTAGACAGATTTCAGATGCATTCACTTAAGTTTCTTAATTTAGTGTGAACTGATTCTTTCTTTTCAGAATACTTTAATATGAAAAGGGCTTTAATTTCCAAATAACTTGCCCTCTGCCATTAAAGATCTGTTTTTCAAACAAAAGAAAAAGAAGGTTCAGCTGCTGGCACTATATTCTATTTTCTGCTTTTGTCAAAGATCAGGGTAGTAGGTAAGTAGTGCCTTAAGCCATGTTCCTATACATGTTTCTTTTTTGTAAAGTGATTGAAGTTATTTTAAAAAACACAACCTCTAAGAATTTTATGATGTCTTCCTCAGGTTTAAATAAAGGAAGCATGCTTGTGGGTGAGTTATGGAGTCCCCTGTCATCTGAAAAACCAGTCTTGAATATTTTTTCTTTGCCAGCTTATAATAAACATCTGGCTAGTTTTGACGTTTGTCCTTTTCCTCCTTTTCCATCACTCCTTTTTATTTTTTTCTGATCTTACCAGGGTTGGTGGTATTTTTTTTCTGACTCCTTTTTGTAACTAGGCGTATTTAGTTCCTCTTTAACTGCAAAGAAAGAAGTCAGCACAAAAATTAAAAATAATATGATTGCCCTGTTCATTGAAACTGAACAACTCTGGTGTTCAAGCTGATGCTATGGAGAAAAGTATTGAGAAGTGGCCTTTAACTGACTTGTTTCAAGTGTTGCTTATTATTTTCTTAGTGATAGTTGTCTGAAATAATTACATAAAGTCTTTTTTAATTTGTATGGTTATGCTTTCAGCTATTAAAATGAAAATTCAGTTTGTTTATGTGAAACTTCTAAATGTTCTAATTCACAAAATTGGGATTTTATGCAGTTATTTGAATGCGCTGTAATTTTTTGAGAAGCTGATGCTGAATTATAGAGCATTCCTACATAATTAAGATACCCAGGATTGTAGTTACACACATTTAAGGGTTTGCAAGGTTAAAAGTAAGGATTTTCATGATATTTAAGAATATACCTGTTGTGGCATACTGTGCTAGTAAAGCACCATACACAGGGAGCAGAAATGAAGGTCTTCTCCTCAGATTATTCTGAAGTCATGGTTTGTGACAGTATTCTTTAAATAGAACAATTTTTAGCCTAATGTAATGAATCTGTGTGTTCAAATTCAGATACAAAACTTACTGGACTGCCATGTGGATTCCAGTTAATAATTGATAGCTCACTGAGGAGTAAAAGAAAAACAAAAACTGGTGATGACAATATGTCCAAGGGATCTGTCTGTCAGCAAAAGGTGCCCATGAAAGGCTTGAACCAGCAAACTGTCCCGCACGGAGTCCCTAATCCACCAAAGTGTTTAAAAGTATACATGTTTTTCTGGATCAGATCACAACACTCAGTAGTGTTGGCTAAGCTGTAGCAGAATGAATGGCTGATGAGTCTGGTCCCAGTTCATTTGTTGCTCATCTGAAAAAGTTTTCTAAGTCAAGGTTGCTGAAACCTTTGCTGCCTAAGTGTGCAGATAGAATCATAGAATGATGTGGGTTGGAAGGGGCCTTGAACGTCACCCTGTTCAAACCCTTGTGCTATAGGCAGGAACCCTTCCACTAGGGCAGAGAGCTCAGAGGCCCGTCCAGCCTGGTCTTGAGCACTGCCGGGGATGGGGCTGCCACAGCTTCCCTGGGCAGCCTGTTCCAGTGCCTCACCACCCTTACAGCAAAGAACTTCTTCCTAGAATCTAATTTAAACCTACTCTCTTGCCATTTGCAGCCATTCCTGCTTGTCCTGTCACTGCAGTTCCTGATGGAGAGAGAGTCCCTCTCTGGCTTCCTTGTAGGCCCCGTTTAGATACTGGAAGGCTGCTCTGGGGTCTCCACACAACCTTCTCCAGGCTGAACAGTCCCAACTCTCCCAGCCTGTCTTCAGAGGAGAGATGCTCTAGTCCCCTTGTCAACTTCGTGGCCCTCTGGACTTGCTCCTGCAGTTCCCTGTCCTTCTTAGGTTGAAGGCATGAGAACTGTACGCAGTACTCCAGGTGGGATCTCAGGAGAGCAGAGGGGGAGAATCACCTGTCTTGACCTGCTGGCCATGCTCCTTTTGTTGCAGATACTTGAGAATGAATAATCCTTTTGAAGCCAGTGTGCTTTAAATTTAGGCTTATAACTTACATGCTTAAGTGGATCAAATGGTAATTCTAAATTGAAACTGTTTATTTTGTTTAATTAAAGATCATTCTCATGACACCTGCTAATATCGGTTTGATAGGGGGGGGAAAGAAAGGCAGTAAAAAGGATTTAAAATACCATAAATTTTCTTCCTCTGTCTTTATTAAAATGCTGGCTTTTTTTCCCCAGAGAACTTGTAAAATGTTTTTCTTTGCTGGCATTCCTTTGCTTATTTCTCATATTCCTTGTTGGAAGAGAAGTTAAATGTGTTTAACTGCAGGGTGTTCGACATTTTTTCTGGTGGAAAAGCTTTTGCGCTCGTTGAAAAATACTGCATCCTGACTGTAAGTGATGTGCAAAAAATGTGTATTCAGAGCTGGCAGTTTTATTACCAGAAGTAACATGTACCATTTACCCAAACAGGTCTGAGATGTCGCTGTGTTTTCAGAATTACCTGATTTATTAACACTAAGAGGCTAATAATTATATATCATAGTAGAAGGAACAATGTTTGTCAGAGTGGAAACATTGAGAGGGGTGGGGTTTTTTAAAATTTAATTTTATTTTTTTAAGTTTTTCTTTCATGTGGATCCTAAAACCTACGAACTTTTCCCTACTGCATATTAGTGAAGTAGCACTGGAAGCAGAAGGTATCACAGTACCAAATAGGGTAGCATCTTGGTTGAAATCAGTAAGAATTTTCTGTTGAATTTGTTGAAAATAGGATACCTGTGCTGTTGTCATTTGGGACAGCTACAAATTTGGCTTAGTTTTTTGAAAACTGGAGTATGGCATTGGATGGGATAACAGGATCACCTGTTGAGAAGGAGGGGTTAAACACTCTGGGTCTTTTACTGTGAATTGGCATTGAAAGGTGTTTGGAGGAAAACTAGTGATGCTATTTTTGTGCCTTGTTCCTTAATTCCCAGATAGTTTAAAATACATATGCTTCTGGATATTTCTTCCTACTTTGATTTTGTATTCCAGTCTTTCTTTTTTTGTGAGGTGCTGATGTCTGTACTTTGAAAATGCTTTGGCACCTGGGATGTGTTATTAAAATTAAGCAATAATAGAAATATTAAAATTTCCAGAGGAACTTACAAATGCTCCCAGACAAGCCTTAATGTTTTCTGCTTTGTCGGTCAGAAAAGAAGACTTTGAGTTTGTTAGTTTGTTTCATCTTCAGCACTGCTCTATAAGCTTTAAGCCTTCCTTCTTTAAAGTAAGGTAGGTATTATTTTGTGGAAAAAAAATTGGGGTGGATGTGTGGTTGGTGCAAGATCACAGTAAACATCTGCTTTGCAGTTTGAACTTTCATGTCTTGTTCTTCAGTCAGTGAACCACTGTAGTCTGTAGTCTTTCCTGTATGAAGGAGTTGTATAAGATTTCTCTTTAATAGTTGGTTAGAAAATACAAGTAGAAGAAAAGGAGGCGCCTTTTTTTTCCCCCGAGAAAAAGACTATACTTACTTGTGTGAATACAATATGTAGGAGCGATTGGAAGTCCCCCTGCTCACCCTTAAAAGTGGGATCCAATGTCAAATGGATCATCCATGGAGTAAGCTGAGTAATAATAAAAAAGCTGAATAAACCCAATATTATTCTGCAATATGACATTGTCGTAAAACAGTTCCAGTGCTCTATAGCTTTTCAGTCAGTAAAAAAAAGAATTCTCTTAACAAACAGTACTCATATGTCTTTAAACACACTTGAGTATTGCTATGGTAAAGAACATTGGTGTAAAAGTCATTCAACCCTATGGATATTTATTTGTGTATCCTAGTTTCCTGTTCTACTGGTGCATCTCAATGTGTTTATTAAAGATTTCCTTGAGAAAAAGTCTTCAGGAAACATCATTTGAACATAAATGTTTAATCAGGGGAGAGAGGGGCATTATTTTCGTAATGAAAATGTCGTCTTTCCCCTTGAACTAAGGTGCTACATAAAAGGTAGACAAGAGTAAAAGCACTTCAACTTGTTTGATCTTTGAGGAGTAAGTTTATGATCTGCCATTGCACAGTTCAGGAGCTGATAATCTATGAGCCCAGTAGCACAGAAGAGATGAAGCAATATTTTCCTTTGTGTGTAAAACCAAGGATTTACATTTAATCTTGTAAAAAATCTACTCTGCCAATGCTAAGATGTGAGCACCAAGGAGCCTAAGCATGTACAGAAGAATTGTACCGAGTTAGACTTGGCAATGCTAGGTTTATGGATAGACTTAATTGTCTTAAGGGTCTTTTCCAACCTGAATGATTCTATGATTCTAAGTTCAGCTGTAAGAGACTGATTTAGGTATTAATCTTCATGCTTCCTCTTGATGTCCTAGTAATTTGGAGTACACTGGAGAGAGCTTTAGTCTTAGAACCTTTAGGTATTGCTTCTGCTTTGGTGAGCTTCTAGTGTTGTCTTTTTGATGGTGATGGACTTAAATACCTCAGCTGCTTCCCCCATACTGTGTAAAATAGCATTTGCCATTTGTTTGCTGTCTGACTGATCAGGTATTGCTCTCTTTCCCCGCGGCCACCCTTTCTCTTCCCCTAAGCTGTGAACATCATCTGCTATAGTAGAGAGCAGTAAATAGTTTTTGCATTAGGTTCTGCATCCAGCTATCAGCATCATGTTCTGCTTCTTTCTGAAACCAAGTTTGGAATGCAGTTTTATATAATTGATCCTTTCCATGGTATATCAAGGTTGCAATGAATTAGAGCAGTTATGGGAAGAATTTAAATCTTCAAGGCAAAGTACAGGCGCAGTGTATAAACCTATATATAGGTTTATATAGGTATATATACCTATAAACACCTATAGGCAAACAGGTAGAATATATTGCTGTGGAAACCTTATTAAATAGGCAGTTATGAGAATGCCAGATTGATTAATATTTCTTTATAAGCTGTTTTATTAAAAAAAAAAAGAAAAAAGTAAAAATCACCCATTCTTATTCAGTAAATAGGGATTGTGCTGTGGTGTTCAAAGATGTGAACTAATATTTGCCCATTGAAATACTAACAAAATGTCACTTTTATTAAAGAACAACTTAAAGGTCTAGCGGTTCCTTCATCTCCTTCTTTGAATGCAGTATAGACTGTGTAAGCATAATTTGAGATTCAGAATATGATTTGTTTGAAAAAGCATTTCTAATTTTTATTCATTAAAAGTCAAATTAGGATATATAAACTAAGGAATGAACAAAAAAATAATGGGGTGAAATTGTTTGAAACTGTTTTAATTATGTCTCATGTCATTCTGCAAATGTTTTAATTTCTTTTATGGTGAAGTGCTTAATGAACATAAACAAAATGTGGTTTAATATTTTATTATTTCTAGTTAAATTAAATTGAGCTATTTCTTAAAAGGAAAACCAAGAAATTGTTTTTCAGTAATCCAAGTAACCTTTCCCAAGTCCCTAGTTTATCTAATATTTTCGATTTCCATTTCCTCTACTAACCTTGATGTCTTCATGTTATTGTTGTTTTTTTTTTTGTCTTCATAATATTTCTTTGTTTGTTTCCCTTAATGATCTTCAGCTATTGCAATGCATTAAAAAAAATTGACTGATTTTTGTTTGAAGAGAGAGAAAAGGAGTGGGGAAGTAATGTTCAGACAGAACATGGGGTTTTTTGTGATCCTTGTGTCCCTGTCCTTGTCCCTGCTGTGTTCTGTGTGGTGGAGGCCTGCTACACCTGGCCTGTGCATCGCTTGTCTCTCCTTCACATTTGTGTCGCTGGTCAGTGTCTTTTCTGAAGCTGGAAGACGAGCCCAACACCAAGGTCCAGGTCAGATGTTCCTTTATGATAACCTCAAAAATCCACAAATCCATCCTTCTCCCTGCTTTTATAGCCACTGTTGTTCTTTGAAGAGAGCTCATTGCTGGATTGTCCTCTGCTATTGGGTTACCCATTTATTCATCTTCTTGGGAGACCCTGACATTGCTCATAGACTGCTCATCTCTTCATTATCATTAAAAGTCTGTACTGATTTTGCAAGAATTATTAATGGCATCAGTTCTCTCTTTCACGTTGGTCCTCAATGTTTTTCTGGGGTTTTTTCCTTTTTTTTAAAAGACTTTTTTTTTCTAGTTTAAACACATTTGTAGTCCTTCCTGTTTCACATAAGTTGATGGAATTAAGAAAAATCAGAACTCATCCATCAACGTTTCTTCTAGCTCAGTTAAACCACTGATAAGGTTGATCATACCTTTTTATTTCCTTTATTTTTTAACAGAGTTATGTATACCTGCTTATGTGCACTTCGCTGATTTAAGTTTTTTCTGATTGTTTGGGCTAAATGTTTGAATTTGCCTTCTGTGTGATGAATGTATATTTTAATTTATGTATCAGTCAGTTAACTTGACTGTTTAGGAGATGAGTGGGAGAAGAGGATTATGTATTTCTGCCTGTGTATAGAAGAGCTTGGAAAACCTGGACTGTTTGATTGAGAGCTCTCGGTCCCAGATTCCTTGCTGTTTAGCTGGAATAGATTCCAGCTCCTCTTACAACTTGAGCTGTGGATTTCTGAGCTCTCCATCTGGGAATAGGGAAGCCCTGAAAGCCCAGATAGTTTCAAAATGTAAAGCAGCAGCTCTGGAGCCCTCTGTCGCTAGGCATTCTGGATGCTGGAATATCCTAAAGCCATGTATCCGGCAGCTCAACATGGGAATTACCAGAATACATAGATGTCTGGATTTTTGTAAGTGGAAAAAATTGTCATTTTAAGGGTTGATAAAAAGTTAATATGACTTTTTATCAAGATGTGAACTTCACTGTTTGAACCCTGAACCGCAAGTTCAGTGGCACTGTAGGGAGAACATAATGAAGAAAATGATCATCTGATCATATCTGAAAAATGTACATCAGTGATGATGAGAGAGGTAAATTCTAGGAAGATGACCAAGTATCAAAGACCATGTAAGCTTACCATGTACCATTAGCTGTGGTAATATATAGCAGTAATATATAGTAACATATAGTAATAGCAATGCCTGTTTGGAATTGCTTGTGGTTGTCTTTCTGAAAGTACGACAGATGATTTGATGTGCCTTGGACTGACTTCCTCACGCTGTCAGCCCATCTGCACGTGTTGCAAGTGGTGGAGCAGAAGTGAGCATGGCTCTTGCAAAGACACTTTTGTCTCTTGTCTTGAAGTGGAGGTTAACTGCTCCCAAGAACGTGTGTGTTCACCAGTGGGCAGAACTGAGCTACTCTGGCAGTGCTCCGGCTTCGCTCATTGCTTTGGAGCAGCAGGGTGTGAGTCCTGTGGCAGCCATGGTATTAAAAGTTTAAGATTTTTTGTGAGTAATTATTCATGAAAATAAATAATAAATCAATGTACTAGCTTGTCTATTTTTTGATTTTACTCTGCAGCTGGCTTTGTCTTTGGCCTGGTTTGTAGCGTGAACAAGCACACCCGGCAGTACTGGGCAGTGAGCTGTGTTCTAGCAACTTGACGGGCACTGATTGCTGTAGTTTACACCTAGCAAGAGGAGCAATTTCAATGAATACCTACAAAGCTTAACAGTTTCAACTGTTGATTTACTTGAGGTGTTGGAAAGCTTTTCCACTTGAGATTCTGTGCACGTGATTTGTCATTCTGGGTCTTTTTCCTTGCTTTTTTCTTCCAGCTCCCTAATAGCAAAGGGTCTCTGAACAGCTTCCGCTCTTGCATCTCACCTACCCTCCTTTTTTCGTTCTCTGTCACTCTTCTTTGTTTCCCATTTTCTGCCATCTTTCATCCTTGTTTCTGTAGGTCTTTCTTGAGTTACCTCTTTAGACATGCATTACAAATAAGTTGTGCTGTACTGAGGCTGAAGACAAGCTAAATAAGATGAATCCTTGTTATCTGGGCACGACTTGTGACACTTTTGCCCACTAGTACAACAGTAACAATATATGGGCAAACTGCTGCATAGAATGTAGAAGCAAAATGTTAAAAAGGGACTGTAAAGGTAGTTTTGTCTAGTTATTCAGCCTGTGGTTCATGAATCACTGCTGGTCCATAAATTGCTATGTAATGGTCCTTGAAACAACTACTGAATGCCCCAGGTGCACACATGCTCCCACACGCTCAGCAGGATTGTGTCCGAGTACATGGGCAGGCACAGTCAGCAGCTGGCTCCCAGCCTGGCTGTCCAGGCCTCATTAAAATGTTTATTCCTGTCCAGTTCTGTGCTTATCCAAGTCTGTTGTTTTACCCAGATATTAGATACCCCTGTTCTCAATTTCCTGTGATGCCAATACTTAGTTAAACCTCTAAACACTTTCCTCACTCAAGGCACTGTCTCCGATTTGCAGTCCAGATCTGTTTCTCCAGCAAGTTCTAGGTCTAATATCCTGTCTATTAGTGGAATAGTTCTGGACCTCCTGGTTCCATAGTCTCGAGTTCTAATAGTTTTGTTTGTGACCTTCCATACATATGTAGCTATTACATTTTTCTCTACCTTATTCTGTGAGTAGTTGTCCTGTGTTCTTCATGTTTGCTGTTGGTGGTCATAAGGATCCCTGTTTTTTATATGTTCTAACACCTACATTCTGTATCTGATTGTAAAACTTCTGGCAGTAATCGTTGGAGGAAAAGTTTGGTTTTGTCCTTGTAGGCTCGGAAGATAGTGTGCGTAATGAAATCGGGGCTAATTCTTTCTTATGGGCATGCATCAGAAATGTGAGAAATTAACATGATAGATTCTTTCTGGTGAACAAGTCTGAGTACCTTGTTTTGTGATTGGTTTTATACTGTAGCTAAAATCAGTTAATTTTCCATGACACATTTGTGGTGCAAATTTGAAGTTCTTAGCCTAAAGTGTGTAAATGGGAAGATATTATAAAGAAAAGGCACTGGCTATTTTAGAAAATGAGACTTCAAGTATATTCACTTATTTCAGGTGATAAAATCGTTCCAACTCTCTGACCCAGTTGGTTGATGCAAGAGCAGTAGGAGCAGCAGTCACCCAGAGGCAATTAATTAGCACAGATTTCAGTGCAGTTAAGATTTGGCAAAGAAGCAGATACCTGCAGAAGTCCTATGTTGTGAGTAAGTAGCAACAGTAATAGTAGGCAGTGCTAATAATGAAAGCATTGCAGGAGAAAGTAGTTCCTACAGAGTTACCAGAAGCTGATTTTCACTGTATTGAAGGGATATAATAAAGAATGAGGTAACCTGGTGTAAATTCTACTTTCTGCTTTTTCTTCATGCATGGTAAGGAATAGAATTCAACCTCCCTCTTTCAAGAACAGCAATTCAACAATGTTAAAAAAGCATCATGAACAGATCCAGGTGTTCTTTCTTTTAATCTTACAAGGTGAAAGAGTTATCTAATGCAAAAAGTACTTTCTGATAAAGGCCAAAACTGTAATTAAAATTCCTGTCATCCAGAATGAGCAGGAGCTGATAAAGAACACTTTTAGTAAATATTTCCCCATCAGACCTGCAAAAGAACCTGACATTACTCTACACTCTGCTTTGGGAGGATATAATTAAAATAGTAGCTTCTGAATAAAACAGGCGATGTATGAAACCTTACAGGTCTGAGGAAGAAAAACCTGTTTCATATTCATTTCCCCAAAGTAACGGAGCAGGGCTTTGCTCACAAAAGATAACTCTTACACCAACGGCATGAAGGGGGGATTTGCCCTAGGAAATAAGTAGATAAATAAGTGGAAGTTCTCAGGAGTAGTGATGGGGTATCAGCTATGCTCTAGGCAGCAGTAGATTCTGCACGAGTTTTTCAGAGCTCTGAGCCTGAAGACCCACATCCACAGCATACCTGAATGGCTAGGTTTTGGCAGTACTGGTGTTGTTCAAGTGGGCTTCACAAATCAGTGCTTTGTAAACGTGTATGTTCTTGGTGGTGCATTTCCATGAGCGCTCTTGGATGTGTCCAGGTGGTGTGAACAGAGAAGGACAGATTTCATGGCTTGGTCTCGACATGTAGCAGTGTCCACTGGCAGTGAACGTGCATCAGCACAGCAATCTTGATATTGGTGCAACTGAGAGTAAAATTTTTAAAACCTTCAGCTTAATATACAATCATGTTTGGGGAGAGAGGTGGAAATACTAGAGAAGCATTATCAAATTTCATACATACTGGAGGCCAAGTAGAGCAGAGATGTACAAATTAATACATCTTTAGGGCAGTCATTAAAACAACGTGTTTTATTTGATGGACTGACACCTGGCACGTGTGGCCTAGCAGTCAGCATAGATGTAGCTCTGAGCTGGTCACAACATGCACTAGCCTGCCCTGGTAGGGATGTTAAAAGGGACGTGGAGAGGAGTTTCGAGTGTGGAAAAGTGTTTGTAAGTGGGGAAAGGGGCGGAGTAGAGTGTGTGGAATTTGAAGAGGGCAGTTCATCAGTGGGGAAGCAAATCCATGGTGCTGCTGCTGGTACAATTGGTTGTATTTTGTCCTTCAGCTGTCATCTTGCTGTCAGTTGTACTTTCTGCCTTCACAAAGGCAGACTCTGCCTTTATCACAGGTCTCTGTGAGGAAGATGACTTTGCTGTTTGAATGTTGGTCTTTTTTTTTTCTTCTCCAAAACCTCTTTAAATTAGGTGCTCTGTAAAAACAAGGGGTGAATTCAGACTGTTGTGTTGTGTTTATTATGCAAAATTTTACAATGGGAGTGAAGTCAAGATTGCCTTAGAAAAAGGCAGCAGTCAGACTGCAATGACAGCATGTGTTACAAACATTCCTTAATTACTGTCGATGTGTGGGATATATATTCCTGTATATCAAAATTACCTGCTAATTTTTTGGCCACTGCTAATGAGCTCTCCCAGCTTGCTTATCTGATAGGAGCATTAGGTAAAGGTTTTTTTCACTGCTCCCCTTGCCTCTGTTGCAGGTTCATTCAGGCTTTGCAGAGTGCAGGGAATCCCTGCAGGCAGCTGTTTTCAGGCTTTGTGAACAGGAGATGGAGACTGGATAGGACAGGGTCAGTGTGTCTTGAAACTGAGGTGCAGGGATTACTTGGGGGAAAATGAAGAATTGCCTTGAAGGCAGTGTTGCAGGATGGCAGGAGGACCAGTGCGTAGGTAGTTGCTCTGGAGTCCTGACTCTGTAGCCTTCAGCCCTCTCCTTTTAGATGTTCATGATTTATACTGGCTCTGGTCTCAGTGGTTCCTCTTGTGTTTTCTGAGCTTCTGCTCCTGCAGTGCTCTTGAGCGCTGTGCTACGAGTTGTATGTTTGCATTTTGTTACTGCACTGGTTGTCTCATGGACAGAATGGGTTTGCCTTGTGTTCCTTTTAAGCTCCTGATTCGTTATCCACTGCTGATGAAGGCATTTTCTGTCTGTGTCCCTGTTGTTCCATGCTGATGGAAATGGGTGGCCCATTCCAGTGTTGGGTTCCCTCAACAGATTTGTCTGTGAATGGTGGGTCCATGGACAGACCTCCCCAAATGAATGGACTATGCAAAAATACTGTTTTTTTAACTCTATGAAAGCTTTAACAGCTGCGTACAATTTAAGATCTAAGTGAGGTCTGTCTGTCAGCCATTACTGTGCAAGCCTGTGCAATCCAGGTCCTAGGATGACCCTGGCTGAGCAGGTAAGTTGTGCCAGATGACCCTCAGGGGTCCCTTCCAGCCTCATCCATTCTGTGATTTTGTGGGGTTTCTCTGGAAAGTCTATGCAATCTCTAGCGCAGAGCCCTCTCTGCTGGGTTTCAAGTGCCCTGAGCTGAAAAGGATGTATCTAAAGTTTTCAAAAGAAAATGTTGCCTGAAAAGAAAGTAAATATTGTATAAAGGATTCATTTTTTCTGAGAATGTCTATTAAACATAAAAATAGAAGGAATTTGTCACTTAAATCTGAACATACCATGAGAAGTTTCAGCTCACTGGTTAAAATCCAGGAGAGCAAGAGGCACATAAAAGCTGTGTCAATTTTAATCATTGGCGCAGATATTGGCTAGAATAAATATATATAAAAATGTTAAAATTGGAAAGGTTTTACTCTCTGCCTAAGAGTGGCTTCTCCTGCTACCTGAGGAACTGATACTTCTGACATCAGTCCTGGTTCCCAGAGGGAGAAATGAGATAAAGTTGGTGTGTCATTTCTCAGGAAATAAATGAACAAATAGGATAAGGATATTTCTTTTTACTGCATCATTAATAGAACTTGCAGAATGCCTATTGCATGGGTCCTGGTAGTGTTCTTGGCAGTATTTAGTATGAATTGCTTTCAAAGCTAGTATACATTCACTTGATGCAGTTGTTTCAGATTGATTTTTTGGAAATGATCTTTGAGGTTCTGTAGAAACTCAAGGGTCTTCTGAGAAATGGAAACAAAGAAGGGCTTGATAATGAATGAAACTTGGGGTAATGAAAACACCTATTTTGTTTTTCTGTAGTCTTTTTCATCCTACTTGTTATTTGAAAGTGTTTTGTAATACTACAGAGCATAACATCCCAGGGTGCCCTTTACATGTGCTATAGTGATGTAGGATGATTAGGCAGTCTGACCTCATGGAGGACAAATTGCACAGTGCCTATGAGTCTTCAGGAAAACTTACTTGTTAATGTTTTGGATTCTAAAGTCTGTATGCAGCAGTGCATTTGTTTTGCTGGGTTATTTCTTTGTTTTGTGCAATGCATTATTTGATGAATAGATTTCTTTCAAAAGCAACATTCAGAAATTGGGAAAGGGGCAAAATGAAAAAATGTTGTTGTACAATTCCTGCCTGATTTTGGAAAAAACATGATTTAAAATCATTAGGTGAAAAAAAATTTAAAAAGACTGTGCTGATTTAAAAGAACCAAACTGGTTTAGCATTTCTGGAATGTATGGTTACAAATATTTAGAAAGTCAAGCACTTAGAAAAACACGAGCTGGGTGACATCAGACGTGTTCTCTGTTCAATAACTTTTTTAATTAACAGGTATAGTGCGTTAAGGACTCAGGAGTGATTGTCTTAATTTCCTAATGTTTTTTTAAAGCAATTTAAGCATGTATTATTTGCTTACATAGCAAATAATGTAGACCTTGTCTGTCCTAAATTTTTTTAGAGTATTTTAAGTGCTTCTACCTGTTGATCCTGAGCACTGTTACAATCATGGGGGAAGGCGCTGCTCAGGAATGCAGCTAATTTAGACCATAGACAGTATTTTTATATGAGGGCTGGCTGCTGGCTTCAGCTTTGGCTGTCATCCTTACTTACTGCTAGTAGTTTGAGACTAGACAAGCTGCAAACTCAGCTAGACTTGGGTTTGCATTTATAGACTGCAACTGGATTGCTGTGCTCTTGGACTGGCACTGTCTAGCTTGGGCAACTTTACAGAGCACACTTGGCTGTATTCGGTTGTTTCTTGTAGTGCCTAAATGAGAGATTCTAACATTTAGATCTCTCCTATGGGCAGGCTTTCTTCTGTTGTTTTCTTTTAAATCCTTTTATCTGTGCTTCAGCTAGGCTTGCATTCAGCACCATGTGTCAACAATGTAGCCAGTCTCAGCTTCTACTAAGATACACTTCAAAAATTCAAATTTTTGATTCTTCTCCTTTCCTTCAGGAAAAATAGCTTTAATGAAATTCATGTTTTTAACCTACTTTAATTTCTGTAATTTCCATCGTGCTAGTAAAGACAACACTCTACAGAAATATCTCACTAATTCTTCCTTCCATTTTGTAGTTTTTCCCTTCCAGGAAGGAAAAAACTAATAAAGTGGCTCTTCTGGTAGCTTCCATTTTAAGCAAATAAAGATCATCTGTATGCCACTTAAAAGTACAGACTTCAAGTTTTTAGACACAATTGCACTAGAGTGGGTTTATTTCCAGTCCTGGTTCTATTTGACTGGCTTCAGCTGCTAGCATTGTGGCAAAAGGTCATGTAGAATATTTTGTGGAAATGAGAGGCAGAAACATGTCTAATTAATAGACAAATACTTTGTGTTTTAATGTGTGTACTGGTTGGATACATTTAATATGTTATAGTTGTAGTCATGTAAATAACGTTGCTGTTGCATTCTTTCTGTTTGGTTTGAGAGTGCAATATGTATCTTGTTTGAAAAGAGGAAGTGTGGGTGATACCTCTGAGAAAGGGATGCTGTTCTGCTTTGCACGTAGGATTCATCAGGAGTTCCACCTGAGAGTAAGGGCTTATTAAAACACTAGATAGCACTATGCATTGATAAGGTTCATTCTTACTTATTCTAAAACCAGCTACTTGCCATTTATGGGGACTAACCTAATTTCAAGGCTAGAATGGTTCATTAATTCCTAGTGTTCTCTGTCATCACACTTGATGCTAGAGACTGCAAATGAAATGTTTTAATGTTTTAACACCATGGGTACATCTCCCACTCCTTGTCAGTAGCTGGTCACTTTGTGTGTTTTTAATTTTTTATGTATTTATTTTTAGTTAAACCCACCCATCCACCCAGAAATATGTGTAAGTGCAGATAGAAGTTATTGGCAATCCTCTTTCCTTTCCACATACCAGTTGATTTTTCTTTTTTTTTTTTTAAAGCTGGAAACAAAACAAAATTCAGTTTCAGCAAGCTGAGGTCTCGATAGTAAGTAGTTGCATTTCCAGGGTTTCCTATGCTCTGTTTTGAGGTACTGCATGATCTTTTTTCCCACCTGGTCCCCTGTATATGTTGTAAAACAATCAGTATCTTCACTGCTAGTTTGGATGAACTAAGTGCTTTGTTGTCTGTAACCACCTGCAAAAAAATTCTGCTGCTCGTGAATCTTTTGTTTAAGTTTTTATAGATGACCTGCTGTTACTAACCATCTGAGAATAATGTGCAAGTGGGGATGAGGATAATGTTGCAAGTGTCCAAACCAGGAGCAATGTTGAGGTCCTTATGTGCTCCTCCATAATGCTGAAATCCTGTCTGTCATTGCAGGAGAGTTTTATTTACCCCATCTTGGGTTTCTGTGTCTCTGCTAAGGGTGCATAGTAATTTTGTTTTCCTGCATTTGCATGGGAAAACTTTGGAAGATGATTTGTCCCAGAGGTAGACTCAAGGTTCGCATGTGTAAAGAATCCTGCCTGTATGAAGCTCTGGAAGGTCTGGGTAGGCCTCTTAGGGAAATTAATTTCTCCCAGTTGTCCTCTAAGGATGGTGAGCCTAAGTTTATATCAGAGGGTTTTTCTTCAGTTGGGATTTAGACAGAGCATTTTGTTCTGCTTTCATTAAAAATAAATAATACATCACATTCAGTAAAAGTTTTATAAAGAATATCTTTGTTTTAAATATATATTGATGCTACTTCGCATTTAATTTTTGGAAGTGGTAATGGATTAATGGTCTCTTGTTATGTATGTCTGTTGTCTTCTCATGCAGTAGAGCTTCTACTTGACCAGACAGGGTGTCTGTTCATTGAAAGCTGTTGTCAATCAGTGGCCATTGTCTTGTAGATTTGCACTTTGAAATACTACCATTATTGGCAGTGAGTTTTGTGAGAGCGTGTTTGCTGTTTCAAATACTTTTTTGTCCCCTTTCCTTTACTGCTTATTTACTTCCAGGCATTTGAATTGCCTGACTTCATTGAACTTGAGTTTGAAGTTGCTGATTCTGTGTCTTCGGTCTAGACTCTGTCCTTTTAAATAACAGTAACGAAGTGCTGTCATGATGACTGTGTTGCTGTCTCCAGTGTGGGAAAATCGTCTCTGCTGCTTCCGAAAGCTTTGCCTGAGGTGGCTCCATTAATTGTAACATTTTAGATAATTGTTTGTAGTTTGTGCTGTGCTTTTTGCCTAAACTGAGAACTGCTCAAAAATGAATAGATTGAAACTCCATCTCTCCCTTCTCTGCTTTGCTAATGACATAATGGTGCATGATTGGAGTTTTAAATATTTTTTGGAACAGATGCAGTTTGTGTCATGGTGCTTCTCTAAGGTGGATATGTTGTTTGGAGAAAACCTGTATCTCCCGAAGTGTGATGTGAGTAGGTATGAATTGGACCTCTTTTGTCACACAGGAGTTACATCACACAAGGCAGGTATTTTGGTGGAATTAATGAATCAGGATTTTAGTTTTCACTGGCAGAGTCAGCTGGTATTCATTCAGAGGTTTTTTAGAGTTAACTTTTATTTCCAGTAGAATCTGTACTGCAAGGACTATAGGCAACCTGAGGTTGCAAATCCCTCACTGAAAAAATCGAGGCTGTTACATGTGGGATTGCTGCTAAAGGGTTATAGGAGCTCGTCCCTGTCCTGTGTAAATAGGGGTGTGGGAGGTTTCCCATACATTTGTGCCGTAACCTTCCTTCACTCATATCAGCTATATCTGTTACCACGGCAAGGGGTGCTTTGGCTGCACTGCTACTCTTCTGTCATTAGCAGATCTGTCTATACTGGCACTGTTTTCCCATTTCTCATTTGTCCAGCTGCCTCTCTCCATTTCCCCAGAGGAGGATGTTGGTTTTCCTTGTGATAGTTATCCTGTAGGTTCTTTCACTAACCGTGGTCTGTAAAATGATCCAGGTTAAGAAAGGAACTTCATACTGAAAAAAGGGAAGAGGCTTCAGACTGATCTGTCTGCACTATAAGAAAAGTATCAGCACTTTGTGAAGACGTCCTCTGTGTCATTACTATTTTTAATTTTTTTAATATCAAAATAAGAACAGAATGTAGGAATTACTCATATTGAGTCAGACCCCGTATCCTTTCTGACAGTGGCCAAAAGTGAAAAGCTGGGGAAGATTACAGCACCGAGGTAATGACCCCACCATCTGTCTTCTCCCACCCTTCAGTGGTATGTGACTCAGGACATAGGGGTGATTTCCATGTGGATATTGACTGTTACTGCTTTTCTCTTCTGTAAATCTGTTGGGTTTCTCATTAGAGCTGTAGAGTTTCAGTAGCCGCAGTATCTTGTGGCAGAGTCCAATGACTTAAAGTTGTGTGAATAATACTTCCATTTGTTCATTGTGAGCATGCTAATGTTGGTCCCTAGCTCTTGGGCTACGAGAGTTACAACTGTTCATCCAGGCTGTGTCGCCTGTGAATTTTATCAGCCATTCCTTCATCCCCTTTCCAGGCAGTGGGGTATTAGCTGCTCAGCCGTTTATTGTATGAGGAGACGACCAGAGCTGTAAGGCAGCATTCAAGGCCGACAGTGGATTTAATGGCAGTGTTAAGCTTTTCTCTGTTTGTTCTCTCCTCTGCATAGCTTCTAATAACCTGCTGTTTTGTTGTGACTGCTAAGCATTTAGCTGATGGTTGCCTGAAAGCATCTATTTTGTGTTGGAGGAAAATACATCGTGCTGGGTCCGACAGCCTGAGAGAAGCTAGGCAGCTGCTGCTTCATGCCTCAGGGCTGACCAGTGTTGAGGCTGAAATGTATCCCCAGCAGGCATGGGTGTGCACTGTGTGTGTGTGCTGGGATAAGGCAGGCAGAGCGAGCACTCAGACACAGTTCTGTTTGAGCAGGAGGGAGCTCTGAGAGTGAGAGTGTGTGTATATACGCGTTGGAGGAGCCTCCCAGCAGCTGAGCTCAGATGCTGGGTCTGCCCTGTGGCTGTCCTGGTCTCCCCAGTGGCTGGCTGGCGCCTGGACATATGAGCTCCCTGGTCCCACAGCCAACACCACAGGTGCTCTCATCTGTAGAGATCTGCAGGTGTTCTCAAGCTCACAGCTGGCCCACAGAGACCCACTGTGAACTCCTTGCTCCCAGGCGTTTCTGCTGTCCAGCCTGGTCTTTGTTAGCACTCGCATGCTCATAGACCCGATGGAATCCCAAAATGCCCTTCCCTTCCATCCTACCGTGTGTCCTACACCCCAAGGCAGAAATACTCCTTAGTTGGAAAGGTGATGGGAGTAGCTGCTTCCTGCAACTCATTTTGCTGGGTTCAATGCATGGACACTGTGGCTGAGATTCTCCTGGGACAGACAGGGTGTTAGTTAGCTGGAGTTTTGCTTTGGGGTCCTGCCTGCTTCTCTTCCTCTGCTTCCCTACATTTGTTGAGATGGGATTTGGATGGACGTGAGAGTAGACTGGAGATGTATCATTTGTGTAGATGAAATAAGATTATAATCCCAGAATTATACTTCCAAGTTGAGTAGGATCAGAGCCCATTACATTATCTGCGACGAAGATTGACTTTTTGCCATGTGGACAGCCTTTTGTAAATGTAACTTTTAAACTTTGTTTTTGCAACCAACCCATGTTTTTACTTTCCTGGCTAATTTCAATATTATCAACAAATCTCGCACCTTAGTATTCACCTGCTTTTCCTGGTTGTATTAAGAATATACTGAGTAGCATAGGTATTAATGCACATCTGCCGAACCACTGACAGCTTCCCTCTAACAGCAGATCATCATCTATCTTTTCTGATTTAAAAAAAAAAATGTATGCAAGAATCAATTAAGTAATGGTTCTATTTAGCAAACAAAGAAGTTGTCTTTACTTTCAAGTTTTGTCTGGTGTAGTATTAGGCTTGTCATGAGCAATGATGCTTCTGTCATTTTCTTTTGGAAATGATTTCATAATCAAATAGTTTTTTCTTGTCAGAATTTATGTACTCAACAATTTCATTCTGTCATTCATAATAATTTTCCCAGCCCTTGTAATTTTCTGAATTAGTCCTGTCATCCTTCAGTGTGAGGAGGTTCCTATGCACCTTTGTTATGCAGATGAAATATATTCAGCTTTTCTGACTTTTCCTTATAAATTCAGTGCCTCTCTCACTTTTCAGGTTTTAAGGACTTAACCCCATGGTACAGCAGAACTGAGCATCTTGTTTTTTCTGTATTCTTTCCTATTTGCAGGAAGTGCATCTCAGAGCAGTATTGCACCATGACCCACTCTGGTTTTTGGACAAGTCTGAGGTGCCATATTAGTAAACTTTGTTTTGAGTGTTGGTTAAATATTTATGTATGTAATTTTTTAAAAAAAGTAATATTTGCCCTTATTTTACTTACTGGAAAAACCTACTGGCATAGTACACTAATTATGAAAAGGCATTGCTTTCTATTTTTCAAGAAATTATTATAGTAAGCACAATAACCATACAAATAAAGAATTCATGTATTCTTCCCTATTTACCTTTACTACAATAAATGGAATTTCTTTTCTTGACAGTTTCTATAGGTGTCTGCTTTGAGCAATGCAAATAAAAAAAAATTAGGTTTTGTGTTACCATTTTCTCCTTTGAGCATACCCAGTTCTGATCTTTTTCCTGAATTCTTCACAGAACTGTTGTTTTCAATTGAATCTATAATTAAATATGCCTCTCTTGATCATTCTATATCAGATCCATATCTCTAGTCATTTCACTTTATTTTCTTCAGCTTTTAAGAATATTGTTTGTCAAGATTTTTGTATTTCTGTAGTGTATCTGCAGCTACTAGTCAGTCCTTTCTGAAGTCCTGCGAACTCTGCAGGGCAGTGAATCACCTCATGGGCTGATGTGCTTTACACAGTGGCTGGCAGCAAAGGCTTGGCTGGGTTAAAGTCCTTGGCACAAATAGCATTCATATAGGAGATTTTTCTGTTTTCCTAACCCCAGGCTATAGTGATCTGTTCCTGTCTGGAGTTTTTGTCGTTGGAGAGGGAGTGGGAAATGCATGCTTTTTGCCAGAATTGAGTTGGGACAATAACATGTTCTGGTATAGGGATTCTATAACATTCTGCCTGGGGCTTTGGAAATAATTGCTGATTAAACTTAGTGTGCTGGTTCTGCTAGGGTGACTGAATATCTGTCATTTTGTTTTGCCAGCATAAATTTTGTAGCCCCTCTAGTTTGGTTACTGAGGTTCAAACATGTGTCAGGCCGAAAAAGAATAGCATGCTGTGGTGCTGTATGTGCTGTGTTGTACATGGCAAGTGGAAATGTTCAGATACAAAGACTTATCCATCTCTGATCACCAGTCACTCAGAATTCCCTTAGAGTTGCTATTTTTTTGCCTTTATAAGCAGCAACATTTCTTTTTGCCTTTATGGAGCATTCACAACCAAACTTGTCTGCCTTAGCTTAGCTTCTTTCAAATATCAAGTACTTGTCTGTAGTTCCTTTGGAGCTCCGTTCTAAAACATGGAAGTTTGTTGTTGTAAATAGAGATAAAGGAGGATTTTTGAATCAAATGGCATCTTGTAAGCAGAAATGTTTCGCAGATGTGGAAGTAGATTTCCTACCAGCTCTCCTCATAAGTGATTTAATGGGCCTGGGCAGCTTCTAACACCTTGCAGCTGTTTTTGTAGGTAGTGCAGAGCCTGCAATGCAGGAGTGATTGGTCTGTCTCCTTGTGTTTCTGGTGAAAAACATGTGCTAGCGTGGCAATTAGTGCTTGGAAGCTCTGAGCAACACCAAGCTCTTTCTGTGCTAAGAAGCATCACATATACAAGAGCCTGTGCTTAGGAACTGGTTGTGTAGAACAGGTCAGAGTAAGGAAGAAGGAGCTCTATTCTACCCTTTGAAAAAATAATTGAAGCTCCCAGTGACTTCACATTGTGTAACTTCAGACTGGAATCTCATAGGAGGGCTGAGGATTAAACCCAAGTATTTGGCATGGTAGAACATGACTTAATTGTAACCCCAGACGTTCATATGACTCCATTATTGAAAAAAATAAAATCAGAATACCCTTTGACTGAAAGTTGAAGCTGTTACTGGAATGTGAAAGAATTAAATGCTAAATTTCATGCATCTCATTTAAGAAATATTTTGCACAGAATGAGCTACACGGTGCTAACCACGTTTACTGAGGACAAACAGTTGTTACAGGCCAGTGTAGAGCCTGAGGTGTTTCTTTCACACCTCCAGGCTTGGTGGAGGAGCTGTGCTTTATTCTCAGGGCAGTAAGCCTGCAGCCACGCAGAATACCATGTGATCTGTCTCTGGGGAAATTAGTCCACTCATCTCATCAGGAATTGATTCTGGCAAACGACGGGTAAATGTTACGACACATTATTGTCTTTCTGCTGTGTTCTCTCTCTCTGTCTCATAATATGGGTGCATATGAAGTGCATGTGGTGATTTGAGGTTACAAACATACTGCAAGCTATTGGTATAATTCACAAGTAACAAATGAGCATCAGTTAAAAATTGAACTGGTCCTTCCAGCAGTAACAATTTAAGGAAGCAAGCAACAGTATGAATCACTTAGCTGGAAAAGAAGAATTATCTAGATGCAAATGGCATTTGGCAAATGAGTGATGGTATAACAATTGAATGCTGTACAGACCATGACCCAGCTATTGGCATTACTTTTAGTGTCCTGAATTGCTCAACTGCCACACTCTTCTGAGGCTTCAGAGCATCAAAAATACTTAGGTTTGTATTCATGGGCTTAAGATGTTGCCAAAAGCATTAAAAGAATTGCTGTCCTAAATTAATTAACTTTTGTTTGTTGAATCTGTAGTGTGGAACAGAAATGTCAGTTTTATTCAAACAAAAGCGAAGTTTCATCTCCGGGCCATAACTGATTTTGCCCTGGCTTAACGAGTCATATATTTCCACTTGACCTGAAAGAGAATTTTTTTTTTTAAATGATTGCTTCAGGCCACATATAGCCTCATCATTTGCAGCAGTGCAATTTAAGGGATTTAATGTAAACTACTTGAAGCTTTTTGATGATGTGTTTGACCTAACCACAAAAAAAAAAAAAATTGTCTAACCTTCAGTTATAGTAGCGTAAGAAATAGAAGTCAGCAGATATGAAATAGTTTAAAATGACACAGTCTGCCCACTGTGCTACATGGCTGCTGCTTCTCTTTCTTTGATCACATCATTGCTCACCCTCCTGCCTGGTGGCAACTTTCCTGAGCCAGAGGATGTGTGGGGCTGGGTCCTCTGCCCGAGCTGTGCCCACCTGGCAGCCCTGGCTGTGCTGCCCTCCCCAAGGCCTTGCCATCAGGAGTGAGCATAGTGATGCAGAATATCTTCCTTTGATCTGATTTGGTCTTTTAAAGCGTGGTGTGATATTTAGCTGTAGGGACAGAGCATGTCAAAGTGAAAAGGCTGGGGGTTGCTATTATGCTTGTTCTTTTTCTATTTTCCCTAACAGTCTCTGTCAAATCTGTTGTTCTTTTTTGGTTCCCTTATGCCAGGTAGGGGCTACTTTGTGGCAGCTGGTGGAAGCATTGCTCTTACATGCCTTCATACCTGTGTTTTCCAGTATACCTTGGAAATTTGGTTGAAAGAGGTTGAATAGGTTGAAAACTTAAATTAGTTCAGCATACACACGTGATTGATAACTGGTTCACATAACAGGTTTGTAGATCATGAGAAGAGGTTCTATGAACACAAAAGTTTTCAGGCAAACTGCAAATACCTAGTTTTTTTACCTGCTGTTACTCAAAACCATAATATTGATCGCAGTATTGTTAAAGCAGACTAATTCTTCAAATAAATGGGTTACAAAAAATGACATGTTTTGTTGATATGAGGAAGTATCATGTCTTTTATTCAGGTTTTGTGAATGGAGGGAGTGGATGATGCAGGCATGTACTGGGAATTGATTGCCTTTTGAAATAGTAGCTTTAGTAAAGTGGATGTGTCCAAAAAGTCACTACAATCCTTTCAATGTCATTGTCTATAGGCATTATGAGGTACAGGAGAAATGCCATGATGCAATTTAATGACAGTGAGATGGAGATGGGAAAGAAGGAAAGTGAGGCAGAAAGAGATCTCTATATTGGCTTGAAGAATTACATGCTGTATACTTCTTTGTCATGTGCCTTTGAATACTGCTTGTTTTTCTGTCTCTCTGTGCCTTCGTTCTTTTGTATTATCTTTGTAATGTCAATCTGAAAGGGAAATGTTCTTCACCACAGGTTGTGAAATCTTTCTCCAAAATCAATTCCTCCACTAGGACTTTTTTTCTTGGCTAGGCCTTGTGGGGGTTTTTGTAATTTTTTTTTTTAATTATTTTTTTATTTTTTGGGGGTCTTGTATCTTGGGATCTTAAATGGCAAAAGGTTATCATTTTATATCTCAGGAAAGGAAGGTAATACTTCTTTTCTACTGGGATGCAATATTTGATAGTATTTGAAAGAGTCTAAATCTTGGATATAAAATACTGCAGCTTTTGTATTCAGAGAAACTATTTTAGGATATTCTGAAAGGTTTAAAAAAGGTGTAATTTTTCTTTTCTCATGAATCCTGTAAGTGTTGAACATATAGCAGAATGAAGTGCTGTGCTTTCCAGGTGGGAAGAGAAAATAAATGGTCCCAATAAAATATTGAAAGCTCTGTAAACAATTGCTTAAGTAGTTTTTCAGTACAAGTATGTGTTGTGTGTAAAATACGTGGCCTGCTGGACACTAAAGATTTTTTTTTTTCGCCTTCTAATCAGGACACAGATGAGTTGAACACTGTACCTCATGGGAACATTGAGGTTGTACCATCTTAGAAAATCTTCATTTGGTACTTCAGCATTCATTCTCTGGGGTTTTTTTTTTTGAATCTATAACTTTATAAAATATTTTCATTTTGTTCTGTAAGGATGCTTCATTCTGCAGCAGTGACTTGTACGTATATATTTTTTTATTACTTTAAAGTGTTTGTTTAAATATTTTATGTTCTTAATAGTGCTGAGCTTTGAATTCTACACTTACGTTCTATCCTTCATGGCCTGAGCACAAGTAGTGGAAGTGGTGGTACGTATTACTGCAGGTTGTTTTAGATGAACTTTAAAAACTGTGTGTTGCTGTGGTGTGGTAATGTTTCTAACATTTTAAGCACTTTTAGACAAAGTGATTTAAAGGTGGTTTATATCTTGGTGTGCATGGATTTTAACAGTGCTATTGGAGCAACAAAGCCATAAAAAGCTGATTATTATACCCAATAAAGAAGTATTGGTAGTGTAACATTGAAATCATAGAATCATAGAATGGCTTGGGTTGGAAGGGACCTTGAAGATTATCCAATTCCAATCCCCCTGCCATGGGCAGGGACACCTTCCACTAGACCAGGCTGCTCAAAGCCCTGTCCAGCCTGGGCTTGGACATTTCTAGGCATTGGGCATTCACAACTTCTCTGGGCAACTAGTTCCCATGCCTCACCACCCTTGCTGTGAAGAATGTCTTCCTAATATCTAATCTAATTCTTTTTGGGTTAAAACCATTCTTCCTTGTCCTGTCACTGCATGCTCTTGTAAATTTTCTTTCTCCATCTTTCTTATGGGCTCCCTTCAGTTTCGGATATTGACCCCTGAGGGACACCACTTGCCCATTGAGACTCTGAGCCATTGGCCATTATCCTCTGGATGTTACTCTCCAACCAATTTCAACCAATGAAATCTGTCACTCCCCAGAGCCATCCATTTCTTCATATCTTACAAAGTGAAGGAATGGTATATGCAAACATACTCATATGTGTCAATTTTTCCAGCTTTATTGATTACAAAATTTTTCAAAGATTTTAAACTAATTTCATGTCTTTAGAAATACTATTTTAAAAATGGCAGCAGTGATGCAGCAGAATATCCAAAGAAGATACGTTTTGTGGTGTGCTCCTCCTTGCTTTTCTCAGTTGACTATCATATTAATGAATTCACAGTAACTCACTTTATTTGGATGAACTTTACGTTACCTGGTATGACTTGAGATCCCCTTTTTGCTTGTATGTAATTAATAGAAAATGTCAAACTGGAAGTCTGCAATGTAGTGTCTCATCACAAAAGCCAGCTAACGGTAAACGCTGATAATGTTTGTAAAGCACGTTAAGGTCCCTGGGTGAAAGGTACCATAGAAATACAAAGTATTAAGCCAGTAGTTTAATTATAAGATAAGAAGTAATTGAAATTTTCCAACATGGTTGCATGCAGAAGACATTCTGGTGATTTGCTTTGTAATATTTAGGTCAGTGAATTGAGATGTCTTTCTAAATCCTTTATGAATATTCTCTCATTTAAGTGCATTGCTCGAAGGTGTCTGATACATTTATTTGGCTGGCTGATACTGCAGTTTAAAAATACCACATTTCAAGTAGGCAGAGAAGTGCTGTATAGAAACCTTTGAAATAACCAACCTTCATCCTTCAAAATGACAGTTATTGTGCTATAATAATTGCAGAAGTACTGAATTTGCTTCAATTGATTTTTTTTTTTTGAATAGTATACTGCTCGTTTAATACACAATGCCTCCAGAATTTTAATCTCCATGTCTCTCTTGTGGTTTACAGTTTGGTACAGATTTCCCTTGAGATATTTTTCCTTGCCTTATGTACATCTATATAAGAACCACGCATTTTATCACGAGTACTAAATCCTGCTTTATGGCACTTACCGTGCTGTCAGGTAGAACAATTCATAAGCTGAAATCAGTACTTTTATATGGCATTAAGTCCTGGAAACTTTTGTTCTACTTCCATTTACAATAAAAAGTAGCCTGTAACAATTGTATTATATTTTTGACTCTGGAATGTCCAAGACAGATGTTAATGCTGTAGTAGTTCCCTCCCTGTTGCACCTGTTTTGACTGTAGGAATGTGACAGTTGTGTGCAGCTTGGATGGTCCCAGCATCCCTGGATCTCTTCCCAGGCTGCCTCCACGGTCAGTAAAGCTTGTTACAGTGGACACTGTGCAGAAGGAGGGATTTGAGTCTCCATCATGCTCTTAGACCTCCGGGGGAATTTCCTCCTTGGTCCCTCCTTGGTCCCCTGCAGCTTTTCTCCTTTTGCAGTCATGGCAACGCTGCAGGACCAAAACCAGCCTTGTTTACAGCCCCAAACTGTCTTCCATGACTCTGCTGATGGGAGTTAAAAAACTAGATGGAGACTCTGCTGCATTCTGCATGCGGTGGGGCAGTGTTTTAGTTAATGGTTAGTTCATCTTTATTAGAAAAAGAAAAGCTTTGGAATATTTTTACCTTTTTTTCCTTTGCACAATAATCCTTTTTGCTGAAGAGGGGAATCTCTTTATTCTTTCCCTTCCCCTGTGATTTTCTGTCAGTGGAGGAAAAGCCCTGTCCTGTGGGGACATGGATGCAGCAGAGTCCGTATTGGCCGAGGTGTGCTGCATAAACATCGCCTCAGACGGTGCCTTTGCCAGAAAGCTGCTGAGCCAAGGAGAGAGGCTGTTCTCTGGCAGTGGTCAGGGGGTGTTTCTACCTATACTAAAAGCTGATCTCTCAGGTGTTGTTACAACCTTTAGCTCATAGGATGCAAACATTTTTAGGGGGACCTGAATTTGGCAGAAATGGTAAAAGGTTCTTGCAATTAACGACGTAAAGAGTTTTCAGGTTTAAAATTATAACCTGGACAGGACATTCTAAAACCTGAATGTGAAAACCAGATAAAGTTTTGCTGCTCAAAAGTTGTCTGTATGGCTATAGGGATTAAAAGATAAATTTAATTTTGAAAATAAGTATCCCTAATGATTGAAGTTTTGAAGGATTGAACAGATTTGCTGGGTATTTCAGAATGTGCAAACCTAGGACTGAGCGTGGGGGTCTTGTCTAGTAACTTTGTAGCCAAAGGCTGTGACTTCCCTTTTCCCCAGCTGTGCTCTGGGGCTGTGCTGGAAGGGCAGTACACTGCAGCCTAACAGGCCTGTTGGCAGCTCAGTGCCTCTCTTGCCAAGTAGAGAAACTAAAAGGACCATTAATTCTCTGAATTATGATTTGCAGTGCAGGATGTCCTCTGAGGGATACAGAACAGTTTGCCTATGGCATCACACGACTTCTCTTGAGCTCTGGCTCTAAGCACCAATCACAGATGTGCAATCCTGTCACTTTATAATGAAAACAAAATTTTTGCTATGAAGTTAAGGGGAAATCTGATTGTCCCTAAAGGAAGAAGCCTTCCTGAGGAGAGCCAGCTCAATTCCTTCTGGCATCCTGGGAAGCCCCCTTTGCAAGAATTTTTTCCCACTTTCTCTGTGTACTGTCAATCCTCCTTGATCTTCCTGCTCATCATCCCTCCCCCATGCCCTTGCCTCCTGTTTCATCCTGAATTCCAGAGGAAAAAAAAAAAAATCACTGCAGCCACTCTGCTGCCATTCCCCCAAGCCTGTTGCATTTATAAACTGTCCTATGGCCTTGCATCCCCCTCCTGGCTGTGCTGCAAATCCCCTGCCCCGAGGGGCAGAGGTGGTGGAGATTCTCCCGCAGGGATGCAGCAGTGCCACAGCAATTAAGACCTTGGCTCTAGCGCAGTGCATGGGAGCAGGTCAGGTGCAGCCAGCCAGCATAACTGGTGTGGAGGACAAGGAGGGCAGAAATGTGTCCTCCCTGAGTGAGGCGTCTGACAATGATTTGGTTTTTGCCTTATGTAATGGATTGAAAATATAATTAATCACAGTCTAACCCTGCAAATTATTGCACTTTTATGATAGAGTCAAGTGTAAGAATGTGGTTGAGGCCAAGTTCCAGATTTAGTCACTGTCAAAGAATGAGTTAACAGTGAAGTCTTTTTGTGAATTAACATAGTAACATTGTTTTGACTGTCTCCAGGTTTCCTTGTCACCCCCACATTTTACTTTGAATGACAAATCTTTCATTGTTCTCTATGCAGTTGAATTATCTGTTTACATACTATATATTTATATCTTTTTTAATATTGAGGTGACCCTGTGTCAGTTGGAATTCAGGCAGGACCTGAAATTTTATTGCCTGCATATTCAATTGAATACTATCATGCTTCATGGACCATGAAGTTTAGATTGTATCTAGTAAATGAGCAAATGCTTTTTATAAATAATTAGTCTTCTGCTTAATTACAGGACTAGGTTTTCCGCCACATTTGTCATGTGATCTATGTATATGGTGTTGCTGTTTCTAATTGAATGTGGGAAATAATCAGCTTTCTTAAAAACTTTGGAGTCAATACTTGCCTCATCAAACTGTAGCTGATGGATTTAATTTGCTATTTACAGAGTTATTGATTAAATGACTTAGAATTCCTTGAGAGGGAGGTAGTTACCTGGAAACTTAGGCTGCTGCTCCTCTTGAATTCACTGGTAAAAACAGCTTTCTAAATGTAACTGTTGACTAATAGCTCACTTAGAAATAATAAACCCAGTCTAAATTAAATATAACATGATGTTTCTCTGTTTGTAGTAGACCCTTTCTCTTTTGAGTTCATATTTCATTTACTTGCAAAGTAGCTTCCACTTTCTGTGTAATACCAGGAAGCTAAAATGGAATGTGTTTGCTTTATAGGTGTTTCATCCCCAGTTTTCCTTGAGTAAAACCCAGCTTTTTTTCCCCCCCAAGATAGTTAGGTTTTTGTTGGAAAAAAAAATAGACTGGAAAAGTACTCAGTCTCTTAAAAAAAAAATTAAAATTTGCATTATGGAAATTTTTGAAAGATGAGGAGTGATGTATATGGTGCTTAAAAGACAGGCAGAATTCAAGATGTTTCTTCCTCAAGGTGAAATTGCCCGTGGTGTCTTTTGGTGCCCTCTGTTGATAAAGCCTGTCTGAAGTCCCTCCCATGCCCCATGGAGAGCAAGAGCAACTTCTTCACACACATTGCAGCCCCCCTTTTGTGTCACTACCACATGCTTTCCCCCTCTGCCTTTTATAGGTTATCCAGTATAATTACTACATCCCTGGTATATTTCACTCTTTCTTTGTTACATAGTTTCCATATTTTGGATGATGAAATATTTGTCTTTGGATATCTGTTTACATAAACTGACAATATCAAGTCTCATTCAGAATTAGAATTAGTAACTATAATGCCTCATTTTGTAATAAACACTAAAATAGGAGCTTATTTTTCTTAAAAGGCTATTTAAAGGTTTGTTTTAAAAAGGAAAGGTTTGTTTTGTATGTCAGATGAAAAATTTTAAAGTGTGGTTTTCTTTTGTGCATAAACTAATGTTTCAGGTTTGGTTTTTGCTTTCTTTTCCAAGTGCCACCTACTGGTATTCTTGAAGCTTTCTTTGGTAAAATTTGCTTCTTTAGAAAATGAGGCTGTACATGCTTCTTTTTTATTGGAAACTCCAGTAAAGAAAAGCAAAAAGAATGAAAATGAAGTGAATATTTTGCAAGTTTATTATTGGGTTATACTTGTGTGCTATTACAGATCTGGATATCCCCCAGATTTTTTTAAATGAAAAATACTTCTTAGAAGAGCCTCTCCATATTTTTTTTCCCAGTTGCAGTGCTACTGTGTACAATTTTTCTTCTTTATTTGACAAATGTGCTATTGGCATAATGTGCACTTGATCACAAACCTTGGCTTAAAAAAGAAAGAAAAACAGCTTTTCTGGAGATGCTTTTTCTAGCAGTTCATTTTCAAGAGCCCATAGAGCTCTTTTGTCCTGATTTTGCAATTAGGTTGAAATGAAGTGGTGATTTTGTTGGGACTGTTACCAAACTCTCATAAATCACCACTAGAGGAGAGTGCGTTACAGATCCTGCTACTCTGGCCTGGGCTCAGAGGGAAGGAAAGGCTGCTGTCCCTCTCCACTGCTCCTGTAATAATCCCTCCAGTGGGAAACCTGCTGGCTTTCACCACACTTGTGATAGATCTGTGTTTCTAGCAGATCAGAGAAGCCTTGTGCATGGTCTCTAGTGCTGATATTCTGGCTAACTCAGCAGGGTTTGATACTCACATTCTTTTTTTTTTTCCTATGGAGCATGTGAGTTAGGCAAACCCATACCACTTCTCTTAAACAAATAAATATATCTGCTTTCAGAGCTCACAGCATGCACAGCAAAGAAATAAGAGGTTGAGAAAACTGACTTGTATAGTTGAATCCGTATTGCCATATTGTCTTCAAAACGTGTGATTTCTTGCAAACTTTAGCAGTACCATCAGTTTGGGCTCTCAGAAGGTGCTTGCTTTATTTTATTATTTTATTTTATTTTATTTATTTTATTTTATTTTTCTCCAGTTCTCAGCTTCTGATAGATCACCTATTTCTACTACTAAGTCTGTCAGCTTTTTTGTCTGATTCCTTTCATCTTCAGTTTGTATCTTTAAGGAATGGATTTTGCTGGTCCATGCAGAGCTGGGTACTGTTCTTCAGGTGCTGGAATGCCTTTGTTTTGTTTTTTTGTTTTCTTTGTTTTCTTTCCTTCCTGTTGTTTGGACTGTACCTAATCTTTCTTTATCTTGCTCACAGCATTTTACATTTTACATTTTGGAGTCAGAAGAAGAAAAATAAACAAACTGAAATACATATGGTATTCGTAAAAACAACACATTTTCAGTGTATGCTTTGAGGTAGTTAGTCCATTGAGAGTGTCAAAAATGCACCATTAAGAATGAGACTTCTCTTTCATCTGTTTAGATATTGTATTAATAAAAAAAAAGAAATCTCTCAGTAAATCCTTTTTTTAATGTAATTTCTACAGGCATCCTTCTCCTCAACTCTCCATTACCTTTTCAGTAACTATAGGATGAGCTATCGTCAGCCTGTTAGTTAATGCTTCGTTAATGAAAATAAAGGCAATAAAAAAGAGCAAGACATCTTTCCATTTCATGGAGTGTCTTGAAGTATGGAGTTCTTTGAGCTCTCTGGGCTCGTAGTACCATTACAGAGGAGCAGATGGCCTCTTTCGTGCTCTATTCATGGGCAGTATGAGGGCATGGATGAAAGGCAGCCTGTGTGTTGTTCCTTCCCTCTCAGCTTATCTGGAGACAAGGAGAAGGCTGGATTCCTGAAATCAGGCTCTGCATTGCTATTACTTTTTCCCCGTGCAGTGGGCTATTGGACAGATGATGAATGAAATGTTCTAGTCATTGAAACGTGTATTTGCTTCCATGAAGTGCTGTTCAGGGATGTGTTACACTGACAGATATCACTGGAGAAGGCTAATGGCATTGCTGTTTGGATTTAAGACTGCAAATACGGTTTCAGAAACTGAGTTTCAAAGGGGTTCATTGGAAGGAGCATCTTGGTGGAAGGAGCCAGGCACTCATCTGATGCTGACAGTGAAGGTTGGTGGTGGAACTTGAGGAACCTTGGTGCAGGGCTGGTGTGGCCACGTTGGCAGTGTGTACCAACTGCTGTCACCTGAGTCATTGCTGACCACTATGAGGGGATCCTGGGAGTTTCAGACTAATGAAATCTTCTAAAATGGTGGGAAGGCCTCTTGACATATCTGGGTAAGGTGGTGATAAATAGGCTGCAGTACAACAACCCTGGTTGGAAATGTTTTTCTGGTTTGAATTAAACCGGATAACTTTTCTTTCCTTGGTGCCATCCTGAGCACAAGGCTTCTCCCTTTTGCTGTCTCAGTACTGTAGGACAAATAGTTGTGATACCATAGACCCCTCTCCAGAAGCAGGGATGATCTTTGTCACTTTTGTATAATTTTCAGAAGTTTCACACATTTGTTTTTACTTGATAGACTGTGTTTGCTGATTGACAAACTGAAGCTGTTTCTGAATTACAGAAGTAAACATATTGTACAAAAATGTTTTATTTCCAGAAAAAGAAATGCGTGCAGATACTACATAAGAGTCTTTGCAACTTTTATTCCATTTTTATGTACATAGTTTCAGAGAGTTCTAGATCAGATTTCTGTAAGCATCCAGAAACTTGACTGCAGATTTAATGTGGCTGTTCTGTGTTCTGTATGCTTCCCCTCTTTTCTCCATTGCCCAAGTTTCATCTCTCTGTTCTTCACATCTTTCATGTATGTTCATTTTAACACCATCAAGTAAATCCTGACTTTGCTTCTGACAGATTTCCAGTGTGCTCTATTCTGCCAGCTGCTAGAAACACTGGAGGAAAAAAGACTTATGTCAATCTCATCGCTCCATTATTCAGCACAGGATGAGAATTTAAGCATGTCAGAATATGTATGGTAGGACTTACTGGCCTCTTCTTTCAGTGATGCTGTCTTGTCATGTCTAATGGGCTCCTGAATGAAAAAGTATGTGAACAAGGGCATCTCTCTTACAAGGAAGGGCTGAGAGAGCTGGGCCTATTCATGTCCCAAGATGACTGAAAGAGGACGTTCTCAATGTTTACAAGTATCTGAAGGGAGAGTGTCAAGAGGATGGAGCCAGGCTCTTCTCGGTGGTACCCAGCAATCGGGCAAGAGGCAGTGGGATGCAGAAACTGATGCACACGAAGTTCTACCTGAACACAAGGAAGAACTTCTTTACTGTGTGGGTGACTGAGCACTGAACAGGTTGTCCAGAGAGGGTGTGGAGTCTCCCCACTGGAGACACTCAAGAACTGTCTGAACACAGTCCTGTGCAATGTGCTCTGGGATGTCCCTGCTTGAACAGGGAGGTTGGACCAGATGACCCACTGTGGTCCCTTCCAACCTGACACATTCTGTGATTCTGAAAAGCAAATCATGAGGTATAACAGTGGGGCTGCTGAGCATAAAACCTAATGAAGCCTGACTCTGTTAATTGTCAGCACATTAATTGTTCTGGCCCCTTTGTTCTCTTGCCAAGCTCCTGTCCAGGGTAGGGCAAATATCTTCTCCCAGCTGCATCATAAAACCAGTCCCTTTTATGAGAACTGGCAGGTGCACCAGCCAGTGACACTGCCCGGCAGTCAGATGGTGCCAGCACTTAGCAGGTTGTGCTGCAGTTCCTCCATTGCTCTGTGGAGGCTGCAGGTTGTGACACTTTCCAGTAGCTGATTGTTGTTAAATTTGTAGGAGCATAATTATTTTGAAGGGTTTTCATCCCTCGCGGAATTTAACTAGAATCAGCAAGAGACTTGGAGAGTGAGTGGGCAGATAATGTGATAAAATAAGCAGAATTTCTTTGGGAAACCATATGGATAATTTAAAAAAAAGGTTTTTACGTGTTGTTCTTAAATTGAGTAATTCAACTGATGCCACAGTGACAGGAAAATGTTGTAATATTTGGGGATCCTAACTTAACAGGTGTAGTGAAAAACATGAGAGTTTTACTTCCTAAGTAGGTGTGATTTCATCCTTTTTAATGGTTTCATTGTTGGTCTAGAATAGACAGTTACCTGACAGTTACCTTCCCATTACCCGTGGGAGTGACATTGTATATGAGGGTAAAAGTACAGGTAACATTTAAACATATTTCTGTAGCTAGTGTGTATTTGAGAGTGTTGTCTATACTTCAGCATTAGATGTAAGTCTTAACCCTGGATGCAGACATCATATCTGATAGCAGAATTTTGAAAGCTTCAAAAACAGGCTGGAGTGGAAACCTTGAAGATCTGTGTAACTGAAGCTTCAGAAGGAGAGAAAGTCTTCCTGTAACATTTCTGTTCTCTGTCTGATAGTCTGATAGAAAATGACATAACCTTCCTTTCATCAACTAAAAGTAGTCAGCTACAATGAACGTGTTTCCCCAGTGGAAGTTGTTTTGTGAAGACAGACTAACAAAAAAAAATTTGCTTTCATGTATATTTATCCGCTACAATATCCTCAGTGTCCTGATTTGCTCAGTTCAGTAATCACAAGAATTATTCTTTCTGCTTTGGTACTAAGGGTCAAATATAAATTGCTTATTTTCCATACAGCTGTCTTCTTACCTATATTGTATGACAGAGCCACACTTCTTAACCTCCTCCAAAGCAGCCAAGAAACCCAATTGTTGTGGTTAGTATCTGCTTAGATTGAATGTTACAGGTTGGAAGGGACTTTAAAGATCATTTAGTTCCAGCCCCACTGCCATGCAGAGTAAGAGTTACAGCATGCAGATTGATATGTCATGATTTAATTTGCACGCCTGTAATTAAATTTCCAAGGTCATGCTGCTAATTCACTTTTTTCTGCTATGGTATTGCTTTCCTTGGTGGGTGCTTCCTGTAGCCTTGTGAAGTATGTTGGCTGTTGTGTAATAGATGCCCATGTGAATGGACTTGCCCCAGGGGAACAGTGTAGTTGTGGTGACAGATATCATAGGTTGTACTCTATTCATACTAGGTTGTTTTTTGTAGCTGTGGAATGAATGTATTTTGGACTCTCTGTGCCCTGAGATACTTACAGCCTGTGTTTGCTCTGACAGTGTGGACAAGCTGCCATATGAAGCCTTGCTTTTTGGATAGAGACTGCAGTTAGTATATGACACTTTATTTTGACCTTATATGCCCGTTGGGCAAGTCAACCTCACTTGTTATTGCTTTCTTCCTTGAGGGTAAAGCAGTTTTCATCTCTTGGGACTTGGAAGTCAGCTTCTGGAAACTTGCATTAACAGCTGGATAAAACCGTAGTTGAAGTGGAACAAAATAATGTGTTTATGGACTACAGAGGACAAATAAAAGGAAAAAATATTTTACACTGGATGTGTCCCTATCCTGTGGTTGAGTAAAGTCACCGTAGCAGTATTGGGGTGTCAAGCTTAGCATTCATTGACCTGTAATAATGCTGGTGGTGCATGTAGGGTATGGTGTGATGCTGAAGTGTAATAATGATGTTAGCTAGTTGCACTAGCTAACATATGGGTATGCATCATTCTACTGTGGGCAAAGGCTATCAATACTTATTCGGGGCAGCAGCATTTGAGAAGCGGAGCTGGAACAGTTGATGCTGTAGCAGCTGCATACAGATATTTAGGCCATGACTTTTTAAACATCAGAAAAAGCCAGGCTGCTTGTTGAAAGGATGGTGCTTGAATGAGAACATGAGAAAATTGCTCCTGGTTTGCCTAAGGACAATGTCCTGTGTCATTTGGGAGCTATTCCTGTCTTTTCCAAGCGATTGGCTCTACAGCAGTGAAGCTGTTCCTGTCCATGCCATAATGACATGGGGAGGAAGCTACTTTGCCACTGAGTGGGTCTGCAGCACTGGTCTGAAACAGTGATATCCTGGCATCTCTGAGGCTGTGTACTCTGCTGTCTGTCCCCAGGGCTGCCTGGATGCTGTGCAGGCATGCTGGGATGCCGCAGGGATGCTGTGCATCATGCACAGGGCTGGCTGCCCGCTGCACCCACGGCTGAGATGGGGGTTCAGGGCCTCGTGGACAGCAGTGTGTGGTCAGCTCACATCCGCTCTGCTTGCTTGAGTGGACAAGCCCTGGATTGCAACACTTCAAGTCAGCAAAAGGAAGGACAGAGTTACTGCCCATCACTGTTTACTGTCTGTCCATATCTGCTCCTTGAGCATTTCTCTTTCATGAGGAATAATTCTCTTCATAGTCTCCTCATAGGCAATACATTGAGGTGAGGTGTGGGTTTGGTGGGTTTGTGATTTCATTTGTTTAGTATTTCTTACCAATCACTTTGGATGACACATTTGTGCACATTATTTTAGTTGTCATCTAGTTCACATATTTGTGGTTAGACATTTTAGAGATGTTTGACCTGCTTCAAATTTCATTTTCCTTTTGGGTTGCAGAAAACTCTGGTTTATCATTTGGCTGGGCTTTGGGACTGTGCAGGGCTGTGTGTTTGGCTGCATCCTCAGCCATGGATGGAATTCTGTAACCTCTTGTTTGTGCCATGTGCACTTGGGTTTCCTATAAAGCACACACACTGGTCGCTGGAAAGCACATGGGCTCCTGCACCTCTCCTAGAGGGCAGTTGGTGCACAGAGGTAACACTTACAGAATTTCTAGAGCTGTCTGAGAAAATTAAGCCAGGTGTTTTGAGTAGTTCACCTGCGAAATTCCCATTTTCATGATTTCCACCAGCGGTGGTCTCAGACTAAGCCATGTGTGATTTTTGGAATTGTTGATCATATGATGTTGATCATATAGAGGCATTAGAAATTTTCTTTAAAACTTTTTTGTAGACTCCAGTACCTCAAAAGTATAATTCTCATTGTTTTTGTAAAACTGCAGCTTAATTTGAAAAGGAATTTAGGAAATTTGAAGCAGTTCCGGGACAGTTGCTGGTGAGCCAAAAGCCCACCCTTGTGTTGTCTTTCAGGTCACTTGGGTTGGAGATACATCCAGGGATTTCAGTGTTTGGTTTGATGGCCTGGTAGCAGAACCACTTTTAGAAAGCTTTTGTGAAGTGACATAATTTCAAGGAGAAGTGGAGCTTCTCAGTATTGTATTCAAATGAGCTAATGGTGATTCACAATATGCTGGGAGTAACCAACAATGCTTGTTTTCTTACTGGGTAGCATGTGCCCAGAGAAGAGGGGTGGGAGAGTGTGAGAGCATTCTGCAGGATAGTATAAATTACCATTAAATTTTGCTTAGATGCTTGTTTATTAGTATTATTTCTGCATGCAATATATTAAATATATGGTAATTACACATTTGGGGATGAAATGTGTTTTAATATCCTGTCTGATGTTCTCTTTGGAAAAAAAGAAGGTAATATTGTTAGCATTTTGCTGATTTGCCTTCAGATTTAGGAGTTAGGGATATTGCCATAGAATCAAAGGTAACAAAAAGTACAGATAACAATAAAACAAAATATTCAGGGTTTTCATAGAATGGCTTTCCTCTGGATGTTCCCTTTAAGCAATTAAGCTGAACAGAAATGAAAAGGAGGCTAAAGTTAATTAGCTACTGCAACATGGTGGAGTCTGAGTTTATTCAGTTATTTCAGGCTGTGCCTCTGGTCAAGCATAAGAGCACAATGACAGCATTTGATATTTGTAGTAGAGGCATCGCATTTTTGTTTGATTTTAAACAAAACTTAGTTTTCTGTTAGATGGTCTTATTTTCTATTAGGCAATATGTAAGCTGTGTTCAAGATAATTGTGAATTAAAAGAAACCGCTTTCCTGTAAATTTAAAATGGATGAAAATATCTATATAGAAAAATAGTGAAATAGAAAAGCATCTATTTCACTAAGTCACTGCTTGTTTTTATGACATCCCAGGACAGCAGATATTCCCTGCTCTTCTGTTGTGCTTTACTGCTACTCGCACAGACTCACACATGGAGTCAGGCATTTCTCTTGCTGTGGCTGGCAAAGTTGCTGATGCTTCACCACACACTGATCCCTGCGGCTGTGCATCGGCTGCTCTTGGGGAAAGCCAGCTTCTTCCCTGTTAGTTGCATTGCTGAACTGCAGCTCAGCAGCTTTCTTTAAATAAATAAAAACATCTGAAATTTTCCTTTGATTCTACCAAGATAGCATTTTGATCTGTGACTGAAACTGTAGGAGTTTGGATAAACTAGAAATGTGGGAGAAGGAGCTACGCCTTCTGATTATGCATGGCAAGCCATTACCTATGCTTTTGGTGAGCTTGTTACAGCTAACAGACATCCAGTCATCTTTCAGGCATTTGCCTAAGCTCACTATTTCCCCCCTGTGCTTGTTTGTTGGTTTGGGCGTTTTGTTTGGTTGGTTGGTTTTTGGTGTGTTTTTTGTCTGTTTGCTTTGATTTTTTGTTTGGGTTTTTTCCCCTCTTAAGGTCTAATGCACACAAACACTTTTTAAAATATAAACCATGCCACCTTGTCAGGTGTACATATAAAAATAAGGAGTGAGAAGTTGTAAAGGTTTAAATATTTGTACCCTGGTTTTCCAGGATCCTTTGTTTTATGGCCTTTTGCTAGTCTTTGCCTCAAAAACCTTGCCTCTTTTCCTCTTATATCTTCTTGGATCCCTTTTAAACTCAGTGACATTCTTTTTGACGTTTAATATGTTAAATTTTCACATATAGTAAGCATGCCCAACTGGACTGCTCTTTCTTCTGCAGGGTAATACATGATGTTCAATCTCACTTTTCCAATTATCACCTAAACTTTACAGCAAAATCCATACACTCCAGTGTTGTTGAGGCAGGCTTGTGCTGGCCTGTTAAGTCTTGCTGTACAGAAAACTGCATTCACTTTTTGTCTTAATGGTCAGACAGCTTCAGATGGCCTTACCGTCGTTGATTATTCTCTGTAGTAGCAAAAATTTACCTAAACCGAAAGAGAAAATTTACCTAAACTGAAACTGCACTGCTGGAAATAGATTCCAATACTATGTTGAAAACCTTACTTACAGTGGGATTTGTTTTCTTCCTTATAATAAGGTGAGTGTAGCTGCCTAATCTTTCATATTTAACTTGTTTTCCTTTATTTGTTGTTGAATTCCTGACCATAATCAGAGGTGGTGTGTATTAACTAAACAGTTATTAATAAGTAGATGGAAGATCATATAATTAATTTGGGCCAATCAGAATATCAGAAGCAGTGAACCTTGCTTACGTATGTGCAAGGGGTAAATACGCATTTAAATTGTCATTGTGTTGGGTAGGCAGGAGCTATAGAGCCTTCTCTGAGGATTGCAGGGAAGGAAATCTTGGATGTTTTGATCAAAAATGTGCATGTACCGTCTGAGATGGTCCTTTCAGTCTTTGGCGAGGTAGTTAATAATGTTACTTGAGAAATATCTGAAAGTGCTTGGGGAGCCTTTAGGTGATGCACCAGAACAAGTATGTGACACAGGCATATTTTGCTTTCTCTTTGAAGTGGTGAAATATCAAAAAACCCCAATGCCTTTCCACTCAAAAAAAAAAAAAAAAAGGAAGAAAGAGAATTTCATAGGCTTAAATGTAAATAGCAATTCTGTGATATGATTAAAAGAGGGCAGTTGACACAATGTTTGTGTGGTGCTGAAAATTCTATTCCAAAGACAGTTAACGTACAGTTAATGGCTGTGGAGATGTGACTCTTGCTGGATGGCAGGTACTCACCAGAGCTCCTCTGTTACTGCCCTCTTCAAGTGGACAGGGGATAGAAAATATTAAAAAAGGCTCATGAATTGAGATAAGGACAGGAAGAGATCACTCATCAATTACTGTCATGGGCAAAACAAACCTACTTGGGGAAATTAATCTAATTTATTACCAGTCAAATCAAGCAGAGTAATGAGAAGTAAAACAAATATTAAAAACATTTTCCCGCAACTGTTCCCTTCTTCCTGGGTTCCACCTCCTTCCACAGTGGCACAGGGAGAAGGGATTGGGGGTTATGGTCAGTACAGCACATGTAGTTTCTGCTGCTGTTCAGGGAGAGGAGTCCTTCCACTGCTCCAAAGTGGGGTCCCTCCCACAGAAGACAGTTCTCCATGAAATTCTCAAATGTGAGTCCTTCTCACAGGCTACAGCACTTCATTAACTGCTCCAAAGTTGGCCCCCCACAGGGTGCAGCTCTTCAAAACAGCCTCCCCCAGGATGAGTCCCCCACACAGAGTCACAAGTCCTACCAGGACACTGCTCCAGCACGGGCTCCTCTCTCCATGGGTCTGCAGGTCCCTGCCAGGAGCCTGCTGCAGTGCAGGCTTCCCATGGGTTCACAGCCTCCTCTCAGGCACCCACCTGCTCTGGCATGGGTCTCCTCCACAGGCTGTGAGAGGATCTCTGCATCCTCATGGACCTCCACGGGCTGCAGGAGCACAGCTGCATCACCACGGGCTGCAGAGGAATCAGCTCCAGTGCCTGAAACACCTCCTGCCCCTCCTTTTCCACTGACCCTTGGTGTCTGCAGACTTCTTCTCACATATTTTCACTCTTCTCTAAGTGCAATTACATCTGTGCAATAACCTTTTTTTCCTTCTTAAATGTGTTATTCCAGATCATTACTACCATGTCTGATTTGCTTGCTTGACCTTGGCCAGCAGTGGGTCTGTCCTGGAGTTGTCTGGCACTGGGTCTGTCAGACATGGGGGAAGTTTCTGGCAGCTTCTCACAGAAGTCACCACCCCTGTAGTCCCCTGCCACTATCAACACCTGGCAATGCAAACCCAATACGCCATT
This sequence comes from Lichenostomus cassidix, assembly GCF_008360975.1. Taxonomy (NCBI): domain Eukaryota; kingdom Metazoa; phylum Chordata; class Aves; order Passeriformes; family Meliphagidae; genus Lichenostomus; species Lichenostomus cassidix. The sequence continues at coordinate 33,191,510 of NC_139480.1, read as the reverse complement.
GTAGACATAAAATCCTAAGTTAAGCATTTTGGCAGACTTGTGTGTGTTGTGATGCGTAACAAAAAAGGTGGAAAAAGCCAGAACTTATACCTCTGCAAAACTGCATCTCCAGGTCTGGCCTGTGGCTGTCCTCACTTTCACCATCCTGCACCTCATCTCTGGCTGGTGCCCTGTATTTCTGGGTCAACTCGGGGTCCAATTTCCCTCCTGCTGTTTTTGTGCTTTGCTGAAAGGCTTTTACTTTAGAAGAGGCTTCCCTCTGAGGCTTCCTTTCTTTGAGCAGACCTTTGGGCCCTGGAAAGCCCCACTGCTTCCTGGCCCTGCTGGTGCTCCCTGAGGAGGAGGACTCTTCCTGCATATGCCACTGGGTCCTGTGGTGGGTCCTGCTGCTCTGCTGCCCAGAGAGACCCTCTGTTTTTGAAACCACACCTGTGCTCACATTACCATGCTACCCCTTCTTCTTAGTCTTCCATGATGAGAAGGAGAAGAGACTCCCAAGTGGGCTGGTTGGAAGAAGGGACATTACTGTCCTTCCTCTGGGGGAATTTGAACATCTCAGCCCAGGATCTGCCCTTCCATCTCGGGGCTTCCCAAAGTACAGTGAGGTGAGATGATGACCCAAGGGCTGTTGACACAAAGTATTAGGCCAGCACAGGTCTTCCACGTGTGGTGCAGATAAGCAGGCAGTGCCCCCCCGCCAAAAAAAAAAGGCTAGAATATAGAGGTTTTATTTATCTATGTAATTCTTTCTCACATATTTTCTTAAAATAATTAAGAAAATGTCTGGGGAGGTGAGGCATTTGATCTCAGGTCTGTGCTCATAAGTAGATGGGCATCCTTCAGACAGAGGGTGTAAAAAACTTAAGAAAGTCTTGTGAATCTCAGCTAGCGCTGGGTTACACCATTTTTGTTTTGCTGTATTGTTTTCTTCTTAGCAATTTTTTATGAAGATTCTTCTGTATTTTGTAATACTCATTAGTGGTGGTGCAAGTAAAACAGAAGTGATGGGAGACTAGATCTCTGACCTAAGGAACTCTATAATGATCTTACAAATACAGAAGGAAATTAATGTGCTTGACTTCATAATGTATAAAATGTATGTAGAGTATGTGGAAATTTATTTTTTAAGTGGAGAAAGGCGTTCCAAGTGAATAAAGTGTGTATGCATATTTGCTTCTTATAGTAAATTCTATTGGATGACTTTTTCTCTGCACTGAATTACAGTATTTTACAATATTTGTTACCAGATAATATGTTTTCCCTTGGTAGAAATCATATAATAAAGTCTCAAATTGGGATAATTTGATACAACTAAACTAGAAATAAATTAAATCTGACAAATCTGTCATAAACTGTAAGTTTTAATAGAAGCTTAATATAAGCTTTCATGACTTTGTCAAAACCAATAATGTGTCAGCAGCTAGCTCTAAAACTGGCTATATTGTACTACAGGACTGGAAAGGTTAACAGATTTTTAAAACACAGCTGTGAAGTTATGTGCATTTTAAAATGCCTTTAGCAGAAGGCATATTATGTTCGATTAATGGAAAGATGCTGTTTGTTGATATTTGTTTGAAAATAATGGTTTTTTTTATATTGTTTATTTATATTGTTTTTTAATTTAATAGTTCCTTTACTGAAATGCCTTACTGAATATGACAGTGGCGGCTGGACAGAATTTGGGCATGAAGAAGGTTACAATCATATTCTGTTTCTGTCTATTTCTAATGAAATAAATAAATAAATTCAATAGATAAGGCAGAAAACCCATAAAACATGATGAGACTTTCGACATTGCACCGCAATTCTTGTTTCATACATCATGTTTGACATACATGTGGAATCAAAGGTTTTGTCATTGACAACTAGAGAGATGTTGGGATATCACAGCTTTTAACCAACCAGATTAAGAGATATATTTCTGTTAAAAGAATATTGTAGAATTGTGAAAGTGCTTCATAGGAATCTTCATTAGAATTCCATGCAATCTATGTGACTTCAGGGAGAGTTATATTGAGCCAAAAGAATAAACTGACCCAGTAAACACATTTCTGGATTTTTAAAATGAATAAATTTATTTTTTACACTTGGACCCACCACAAAAGAGAAAACAGAAATTTTGTCCAGGGAGACCAAACAAGGAAAACTCAGGTCTCAAGATGTCTCAAGAACAATTGTATGTGCACTAATTGGACTTTTGTGCCAAGCTAAGTAAATTTGACAGTCTCCTGATTTCTGTGAAGGTGTTGTTGGTACTTGGATATTTCTTGGGATGGGAGGAGGTTTTGAGGGAATTTTGATTTAAAACAAAAAGTAAAATAAAATAGTGTTCTATAGAATGAATTTAATATGATTTTTGAATGATCTTCAACTGCTAGCATGTTTGTATCAATAAAAAAAATAAAACCAGTAAAAAGAAAGCTTTCCTGCTAAAGTGAAAGTGAAAAACCACTCCAACTTCTCTTTTCACACTAAGAAAACTCTGGCGTAACATAGGGAATAATGTTCATTCATTTCTTTAAACAGCTTAACTTTCCAAACAGTGAAACAGTATGCAAGTGGTAGATATGCTTGCACAGTACAGTGTGGTAATTATATTCTGTTGGTTTTGATATGTAGGTTGAACTATAGCCATATTGGTTCTAGAGTGAGTCTGTTCTCCTCACAGAACAACTCAAATAATATACCTAGGAGATTTATCTATGAATATTGACCAGATGCCCATTTTAAAATAAGGCTGTAAGAGCTTTTCTCCCTCTTACCCCAAGCATTCATGAAAGTTTCATATATTAGCAGTGATCCATTAGTTTAGGGTTAATCAGTAGTAGATATAGTAATCTCTACCTAAGAAAAGGTCACTTGAGCTCTGGGTAAGATTATTTTGTGAGAAGTTGTAGGTGAGATTCCCCTCTCCACCCCTATATTTGACCTGAATACATAATATTTACGTAAAAAAAAAAAAAGAGAGAGAGAAAAATCATCTTTTCTAGAAGTCCTTCTAAAATACTACTTCTGGCATATTAAAACAGTGACAATTTTTTTTTCTGGTGTAACTATGACTTGAGGTAGACAAACAAAGGTTAATGCCCTCTTGATAGTGATGAAAATAAGGCCTTACTTAAAACTTAAAATGTGTTCTTATTTTCCTCCTTTTAAAGAAAAAAAAATGCATCCTAAAACTTCCACTGTAATCTCCATCCTCTTTGTCTTGCTACCTTCCACTTTAAATGGACCCAAAGCACCTGTAACTATCAAAACCTCTATTCAACAATGAAGGTAGAGATCAATCTATTTTTGTAAAAGTAAATTTATCATAGTGCCTGTTCCGTAGGACCCAGGACAAATTCTGGACTGCCTAGGATAAAATGAAATTCTGATGACTTTAAAAACCTTTTCATGGCTCTGTTTTAGGAGAAGGAGGCTGCCAAGAGCAGTTGCACCTGGGATTTCAAGTTTCTTGGGGTTGTCTGCCGTGCTGTTTGAAGACTGCATGCTCTGGCCCTGATTAAGGGATACCTCCTAGCAGATTTTTGAGCACCTCATTGAAAAATAGCCACCATATGGTTGTTGAGTGCAATATCCATGCTAGTTCAGTCCTTGTACAACTGGTAAAGGGGGTACTAGGATATCATTATTTTGCATTTGCTCAGTTGCTGGTGGTAGAGCTCACACCAGCATGAAGGTCACTTCTGATAAGTAGTATTTGTTGATATATCTTTTAGGAAATCTTAAATCAGAATACTTCGGCTTGATAAATCTGCCTGTTTCTGAGGGGGGTTTTTGGTACTCAAACAAATCTGAATTGTTATATTTCATGCTTCCCAGCAGGTCAGCCCCCAGCCTGTGCTGATGCAGGGGGTTATTCTTTCCCAGGTGTAGGACCTGCATTTTTGTTTGCTGAATTTCAGATGGTTCTTCTCTGCCCATCTCTCCAACCTGCTGAGATCCTTCTGGAGGGCTCACAGCACTCTGGGGTATTGGCCAGTCCTCCCAGCTTTGTGTTGGCAGTGAACTTGCTGCTGAAAAAGTCTCTACTCCTTCATCCAAGTGATTGATGAATAAGTTACACAATTCTGGGCCCAGTATTGAACCTCTCAGGACACCATTTGTGACAGGCCTCCAACAAGACCCTGTGCTGCTGATTGTGACCATCTGGGATCTGCTATTCAGCCAGTTCTCAATCCACCTCACTGTCCACTTCCTGAGTTTGCCCGTGAGGATGTTGTGAGAGTCAGTGTTGAAAACAGTAAGTGATGGAGGCAACAAGGCTGTAGCAATGAGACTGTGCACAGCTTAACACACAGTTTCAGAATTCGTGAGGATAATTAATAGTTACTCATGTTTTGTTGGTGGTTGGTTGGCTTTTATTTATCATAAAACACTCAGATAATGAAATATTCCCTCTCTGGTTGTTGAGGAGGGGGAAGGGATGAAGTGTTATGTACCTGCTGTGGTTACTTTTCTGCAGTCAGTGGAAAAAATCCACCACTGAGAGTTCTTAAGGGAAGCTGTGTCTTTTTAGGTATAAAAGAGCAATGACACCTACTTACTTTAAAAATGCGAATAGCAGTTCTAGTGTCAGAATAATAATAAAAGTCAGAACAGATGTTTCTTTTCTAATAAATTCATAAGTTTTTTTTTTTCTGAAGCACATAAATTTAGTCAAATGATTTGTGAAACAAAGTGTAAAATTGATGTATGTTAGACATCTGGCTCATGCTTAACTTTTAGCTTGCAGTTGGTATTTTATGCATGACAGCAAATAGGTGATCATGACTGGGTGTCTTTCAAAAACATCAGCAAAAATTACAGGTTTCTGAAACTCTAATGGTAAGGAATGACTTACTATAATTGATGTTTTCTCTAACTCTTTAAAGACATATTTTGCATTTTATTTCAAGCTCAAAAATCTGGTAATTCTGAGGTGGGAAGTTAAAATGTGGAAGTGGAAAGGGATGCAAGTGGCAATGGGCTGCTTGATATTTATCTTGTTTTTCAGTGAAAGTGTTGCAGAAATTCATCTGATTTGTCACCTGCTTTGATTTCAGAGGGTGTAATCAAAATCTTTCCAGTACCTGTGTGGCCAAGCTGGGCTGTGTGATGGCTGGCCCTGTGCTGGTCTCTTCAGGAGCTTGAGGTGGTTGGGTTCATTTTCTCAGTGTCTTCACACTTTCAGTGTGAAACACGACAGCTGTACTCCTTTTCTTTGAAAACCTAGGAGTTGGTAGGACCTTATTTTTGTATAGACTGGATTACGTAAGTTATTTATGCACTGCAGTGATTGGAATGCTTGTTTTGAAAGAATGGACTTTGAGGGATTCACAAAAGAGATTTTGTCTTAAGGCTCAATTGTAACAGGATCATTCTTACCTCCTGATAGTCAAGTTGTGCAGGAAAAACTTACTCATAGAGCCAGGGAAAATATATATGGGGAAGAGCATAACTCCTCTAATCCAGTGTTTTAGAGGATTCCTCTGGAGGAGAAAAGTCTCCCATTCTGGAGGCCTGGGCTTCATTTGTTTGATTTTAAGTGGAAGTTAGGTGAATTGTGTAAATAGTATCGGGAATTGTCTCAGGTATCCCCTCTTTCAGCAGAGTGCTCCTGTCACTAAGATACAAATTGCTTTGTGTTTTCTCTTTGTGGCTCCATAAATTCACTATTTTTTAGAGTGAGTCTGAAAGACTAAAATGCCCCTTGCCTCTTGTGCTTTGCTTCCAGTCCTCCCTCCCTCCCTCCCCACAGCCTTCTTCTGGAATGCTGGACTATTGAAACAGCGGACTGTAGATCCATATCTTACAAAGTATAATAAATGTACTGAAGTATAATAAAATTCATTTAAATTTTTAAGTTTTATTTTTAAAAATCCAAACGAACGGAAGGATGTGAAGTCTTATATCCCAAGTGCATGTGGATGTTGGACTGAAGGCTGCAGAGGAACTCTAACCCCAGGGATGGGGAGCAGTTTCAGATGTCTTGCTGTCCTGAGTGTGGGCAGGGTACCCAGCTCACCTGGCACCTGTTGGGTCTTGTGACTGTTGTGCCAGGTCTCCTGGGTCTCCTGACTCATCTTGTGTGCTGCTTTGGGAGCCTAGACATACAGTGCAACGTTGCTGATTGGCTTCTCCTGAAGCAAAGCTCTTAGAAGTCTTACAACTCCACAGTGTGTGGATCTAGCCCAATCCTCTATTAAACTCCTCTGCCATTTAATGGCAGTGGTCCTGTTTATTGAGCTTTTAAGCAGGCTTCAGAGTCCTGTCTAATGAATTTCTTGCTGAAGAAGCAGCCTTGCTACAGCATCACTGCATATGTACCTTTTTGGAAGCCTTGCTCTGGAGGGTGAAGCAATGTTCTTTAAAAATAATTATGATCTGCCTTTATTTTTGTAAACCAGGATGTGAAGGTGCTTGGCAGTTGGTTTTAATATTTTTGCAGAATTAACCCGTCAGTTATCAGAGAGTTAACTACTGAACAGACTAATGCATCTGCTGTGCATTTTTACGAATACTTATATTAAAATTGTCAGAATTTTTCATTTTCTTTTTAGACCAAAAAAACTCCCCTGAAAACTCTGGCATGGTATTTACTTTGGAAGGTATTCTCGCATTTTAGCATTTGCACTACTTGCGTCTGTGGACAAGTATCCCCAGGAAAAGCAGAATGTTAGCAAACATCTAGTTGTGACGCTTTCGCAATGTGACAAGGAATCAGAATCTGTACAGACGATGGGCCTTGGTTCAGAATGGAAGTCAGGCAGACACTATAGTATCATCTTTAGCACTGATAGAAAAGCAGAGAGTAAACTGTACACACCTGTGAAAAATAATATGGGCCAACCCTTTCTCCATAACCTGTGGGGAATAGGAGTGGTCACTGTCCAAATGTAATCTAGTTGGACTTTCAGTCTGTTGGCTGTTTGGCTCTGTGTGACTCAGCCAATTGGAGAAAATCCATGTTGAATGGATGTCTGTAATCAGGGTGACTTTGGTGGTTTGATAGTCTTTTTCTTCACCCTTTTCCCATTATATGTAAAGGATACATATTTTTTTTAAATGAAAAGAAAAATATTTCCCCCTGGTCTCCTAGGATAAGAAAGCAAATAATACAATAAGCTCGTGGGTCCTCAGAGACTCAGAGCTTTAGACATCTTGTTGCCTTATGCAGGTTGACTTCCATGGCCAGTTACGTGGTTTGGGATGCTATTGGCAAATCCAGTGTGTAATGTGGAAGTCCGGGTAAGCAGTTCTGGATGGTACAGTGTAATTGCAAAATAAACTCTGCATTTGTGCAATAGCTGTACTTAGCTGTTTTCATTGAACTTGTAGTAGTTCTAGTAATTAATGTGGAATTTAGTCACACAGCTAAGTTAGTTGTGTGGATAACATGTTTCACTACAGCATCCAGTTTTGGCTCAAAAATAAAGTGCTGCTCTGCTAATCAGAGTGAAAACATTTCCGTTGCAGAGAATAGAAGATATCAACTGACTGTGCAGAGGACAAAAAGGATGAAACAGGGATTTAAATTTTTTTTAAGGAACAATCATCTCTTGGTTCCCCATGCTGGGATAAGTGAAAGACAAAGCTGTCCTTGCCACAGACTTGTAGGTTGCCCTGTGCAGCACTGCTGCCTTGCCCTTCTCTCTGCTTCCTAAAGCTCTGCTCTCTTCACAATTCCTGCTACAGTGCATCCTTAAGGATGAACACATGCTCATACAGCACAGCTTGCACAATTCTATGGCAACCTTACATAGTTTATTCTGTGCATTCTAGTTTCTATTGCACTTGGTAGCAGAGGATAGGCTGCCATCACATTTCAAAGCAATGATGTTTTCTAGTAACTGTACTGGGAAAAACAAGAAAGGTCTTTGGGGAACTAAGATTTAGCTTGTCTTGTCAGAAGACACTACTGGGTTATCAGTAATTCAAATGCCTTTTTTCACACTGGAGTCTGACAGGACTGAAAATAGAAACTGTCAGCCTCCTGATTGTCTGATTATGTAAAACCATCAGTAAAACCAAAACAAAACAGGTATGATAGGATTATGTATGTGCATATATTTTTCTTTGAGATATTTTTATAAGGTTTATAAAGGAAAGACATTCACTTCCACCTATAGATTGTAGTGTTTTGGAGACAGAGCAAAAGAAATGCTGTAAGTCTTCCAGATGTAAACTTATGTTTTTGATGCTGTTACAGGTTACAATGGTAGTCTTTGAGGCTGATCAAAATAATAATGAAGTGCTTATTAATTTAAATAATAGACATCTTTGGCAAAATTGTGTGATGTACAAGGCAGGGAGATTTTCAGCCTGTTGCCCAAATGAAAACTAAAAGAGATGTCTTGGAGGATCCTCTACTAAAAGAATGTTTGGTTTTGGATCAGCTCTGGTCTGTCTGTACAAAATATCTATTAGAAGCAGTTAGAGATAGGCAGGTACAAATCCACAGTACTGCTGTTACCCTGGAGGGCTGTGAACTCCTCATTCCAGTCAAACAAAATGAAGAAATTGTTTTGAAGCCTATGTGTCATTGGTACATATTGTATTATTATACAGCTAGACAACTTTTTATAACTCTAAGCTATCAGTGGAATACTTTTGTACTTAAGGTTTAAAATTGTGGCTTTGCTTTTGCTCTCAGGTACTCTGTATAGAGTAACTGATTAGTGTATGAACCTGGTATTGCATTAGACTTAAAACTCTTCAATTTCTGTGTGAGAGGAAGTTTTCCTAAGACAAAAAAGATGCAGTGTTACTTCTTAATGGATTATGTGCTGTCTTAAACCATACCTTCACATTGAAAACAGTAGCCTTTTGGAAATGAACCAGAGTAAATAAAGGCTGTTTAAATATCACTTGTGAAAGTTCTCCAAGAGTCAAAATGAAAGATAAAAACAGTCTGCAGTGTCCATTTCAAATGGTAAAGTTGCACTTTGCTTAGTTACAAATACAAATGACTGTTTTTTCTTTCACTCATCAGTAAAATTTAAGCCTGGGCAACCCTGTAATAAAAATACATGTTAATAAAGTCAGATTACTAATTAGCATGCAGGGTGTTATTGCCACTGAATTACTGAAAGGCCTGATTTAGATAAATCTATTTTTTCATAGACTCTGGTTTAGTAAATTCTGTGGAAAAGAAAAAACATTACATTTTTGAGAAAAAACAGTTTTTGACAATACTGAGCAGGTTTTCTGGAGACCAGATACTAAGAGTGAGTTTTATTCCGTCTTAGTGAAAGCCAGAGTGAATGAGTTTTATGTGAAGACCTTACAGGTGGCCGGTAGTTCAGTCCCAGACCTCTGTCAGGCCCTGGGGCTGCATCACCACTGTCCTTTGCAAGTTTATATTCTTGCCTTGAAGGGTGGATGAGCAGCCTGGGTCCCCAGGGCTGTCTGCAGCACAAAGACACACAGCACCAATGTCTCAGGAGGGTTTGTTTCTGAAGGCTAAGCCTAACAGACAGGCTGTGATTGTCAAATTCATGCCAGCTGTGTTACCCTGGGCTACTCTGAAAAGTTACTCTTGTTATAATTGCATTTTTGTGAATGTGACTAAGTAATTCCCCCAAAGTTCCTACTGATTTTGACCTTAGAAAAAGGACCTGTCTAATCAGTTGTCATTCAAGTACATTGCTAAAAGAATAATCAACTTGGTGGACTAAAATTACACTGAGGAGTTGACAAATTTTCTCTTAAACTCCCAAACAAACTGCATTAAAAAGAACCAAATAAAAACCACAACAAAAACCCTGAAGCCAAATGAAAAATGCTGAGCTGAAAACCAGCCAGCCCTCTGTTTTATTTGATTTCTTTAGGTTTGATCGTAGGAATTTGTCCATTTGTTTATGTCTCAGCAGTCCTCTTTCAAGCCAACAGATTTCAGCAAATAATACTGTGTACAGTGAAGAATCACAGATCTTCTGCTTTGACCATTTTTAAAGATCCTCTAGTGCAGGGGTTATAAGGAGTAGAGAATTAAAGCAACATCTCAGTTAATGTTGAGATAGTTTGACTGAAAGTGATGTGTTGTCCACCGAAGTTTTTTTTTCTGGACATAAAACACCCTCTGTTTTGGTTTATTTTGGATAAACGTCTGCTGTGTGTTTTCTGCTGCAGTTGCTAATGATCTGAAGAGAGTTAGTTTGCTGTATTGTGCTGACTCCCTTAATTTCAGTAGGGAGAAGCAGATAATACAGGAAAGAATGGGAAAACTTAGAAGTACAGAATAAAAAGCAGATCTTGTGGATATGCTTCTTTTTTTTTTACTTTTCCCCAAAAGGATCAATGAAGCTTCACGTGGGAACCTAAAAAAAAAAATCATAGTTCAGCTGCTGTTACATTATGAAAGCTGAAGAGCTTTAGTGGGCGTTTTGCAGTCATGCCTGATTGGAAACAGTTATCACGTATGGTGCCATCAGAAGTTGCTTGAGAGCTTTGCATTTTGTTAGTCTGTTCAGTGGATGAATGGTTGAGGTGTGCAGTTAACCTACTGTACAAAGGAACTGAGAAACAAACTTCCCAAAAAGACTGTCAACAGCGTTCCTCAGCAGATTCCTCTACTGCTTGAGTTCAAGAAGTAAAACTGTTTGTGGACACCAATGATCAATTATTATGTACAAACCATGAATTCAGATTTTTAAAGGAAAGTGTTACTTTGAGGTGAATTTCTTTTGTAAGTTTTACAGCTGCCATGCTATATAATTTGCACAGTTCTAGAGCAGAGAGATTTTGACGTGTCATTGAAATAAGCTGCCTTTTTCAAGAGCTTGGGAGTCAGGATGACTTGCTTGTGTTCAAGCCCTGCCGGTGTTCAAATAATCTTGCAAGACCAACTATGCTTCATTCTATTTTCTTGCAAAAATCAGTGGAAACATAGAAGAACTAATGGAAAACATATATGAGCTGTGCCGTTAAGGAATCTGTCTCTCTTACATTCACCTTCGTTACTCTTAGAAGCTGACTTTGGCTGAAAGTAGGGGTAGCTAGAGCTGAGCCAGGTGTTGTGTACAACATCTGTAGCAATCTGTGTCTTGTGCTCATGGGCTCTGCTGCAGCCAGTGGCTTTGGAGAAACGTAGAGGGAAGTCAGAGCTTGGAGAGTCACCTGTGAGTTATATATCTGTATTACACAAATAAGAGCAATAGAAACAGGACATCATGGTTATTATTATTTTGTTTACATCAGGGCTTTAATTAGCAGAAACTTTGTTTTCTGGATGAAACCAGCAATATTTTCTCAACAGTTTACTTCAAAAGCTGTCTTCTCAAATGGACTGCAACACAGCAGTTTAGAAATTTATTTTATGAAAATCAGTTTAATTTCCACTTTATGCTTCTGAAGCCCAAAGGGGATATCAAGGCACAACTTTGTAAAAGTATCTTTGCTCTTTATAGTTTTCATTTATCTTTTATTTTAGAGCAAAGGAAGTATGCTGCATTCTGTGGAGTGTTAGTCGCTTCTGGCTGTCCTCAGAACTGGGGTTTAGTTTCTTGTTGTGGCTGGCATTTGTCCATGTGAATTTTGTGGATGCTGGCAGGAAAGAGGCATGGAAACCTTTGCTTCTTGTTAAGACAATGTACATCAAAACTTTCAAGACGTAACTGATATTTTTTTCATCAGAATAACTTAGGTTTATCTATTTTTTTTTGTTTAACATGCAAATTAGCTATTCAGAATGTTTTGCTGCTCTAAAATTCTCTCAGTAGAGAACATTAATTTGCAAGCAGTATCAGTAATTTAGCAGCATACATTTCACGGTTGGCAGGGCTGGTGTGACTCCAGAGAAATATTTGTACCTTCTATAGTTAGTTCTCTGCATGTTCATTTTGTAATTGATGAAATATCACAGTGGGTAAATCGGATACATTTAATATGACAGCAGCATCTTTCATCACCTCAAAATCTGGATTTTTTTTTTCCCATGCCTTCTGATACTGCAGTAGAGACTGGAGAACTCCAGCTTCCTCCTTCTTCTGAAGCTGAGACTAGATGCACTTGCCATTATTGAGATAGTCAAGAGAGTTCAGCTGCAGTGTTACTAACCACCTGCAGTGCTGTCAAGCCTAAGCATTCGAAAAATCACAGTGTAAAATTAATTTCTTTGCTATTTGAAGTTTACCTTCCTTTTTCTTAGCACGATGTTCTCCAGCATTTTTGTGATTGTGAAAATTAAAACCTGGCAGTCACCTGATCTGATAAGAAGTTTGCTCATGATGAGGTTATAAATAGTATTTGAGGTAAATCCTCCTGGGATAACTTCCATGAAGTGTCCATACCTGCAGCATGTTTCAGTTCAAGTAATAAACTGAAAATGTGTAAAGCAGTAGGTTGAATTCTTTACCGTTTAATGAAAGATGTCACATTTGTAGGAATTTTGTAGATGCTCCTGAGAATGGGTTCATATGTCTAGTTTAAAATACACACTGTCGTGGTGCTCAGTTGCACGAATAAGAACATGTTGGAGGAAGAGAAGTATGTACCTGTATCTCCAAAAAAGTCTCAGTGGTGTAGCAGCGCCTTGTGTCTTCAGGGTGCCGCACACATCTGTGTGCCTGTTGGTGCTGGGAATTCATCCATCCCTGTGAACGCAGGGAACTCCCTGGGGCTGTGCTGAGGCACTGCCCTAGACACCTGGCTGCCTTTCTTGGCTCTTGCACAGTAGTAAGTCACGGGGAGAGAGGCTGAAGTGCTGTGAGACCTCAGATATTGTTAATGTGGGCTTGAACGAGTAAGTGCTACTTACAGGGTGTTTATCTTCCGGTATTGGCAGCTCATGTTACCATTTAGTGGCAAAGGCAGAACAAATACATCTGTTCTCTGGGTCAAAGTGAACTTTTAGCCACTTGAAAAGCAGGTCTGTTTAGGGTCTCCAAGGAAAGAAAATTCTCATAGGATAAGGAAAGGAGATGTTGAGAGTGATTGAACTGAGACGGAAAGGATGGAGTATCTACAGATAAGGCAATTGCCTCTCAATTTATTTATTTCAGTGCAGGTTTTGATTAAGTAATTATGCTGATACATTATTCCAGAGATTTACTGTGAACATTTCATTGGCTGTCTGCAGGGATGTGCTTATTTTTCCTTCCTGTATTACCATGAAATATATTTTAAAAAAATCAGGTGTTAATGACAGACTCTATAAGCTGGAGCAAAGTGAGCTCTGAAAATTGGCAGCTTTCTTTACAGTCTGTGGCATCATTTGTTGTTAATGAGGGAATGCAGTTAAAAATGCATATTAATATTTAATTGAAGAAGATTCATGTAAACCCCAGCTGTGACCATAAAAATTGGTGCTTTTTTTCTGAGAGAAATAAAAGCAGTGGTTCCCTATGGTCTCATTTGATTTCTTTATTCAGCAGCCACCCTTATGTTAGCATACATCTGTGTAGCCTTTTGTATACTTGCAGAATGGAATATGCAGTGCTCAGTCTTATTTTGGTTTAAAATGCCAGTGACAAAATTGCGTGTTGTAGGACTGCTGATGCTCAAAGGTTTTAAATAACCATCATGAGGTTTTATTTGTCATATTGCTGGGTGGAAGAATTGTATATAAACAAATGTACAGCAGATGGCACTGCACTGTAACTGTAGAATGAGAAGTTTGGGTAGAATAAATGTGTTTATTTAGGGTTTTGTCGCTATGTGTGGAATTCATATTTTTTTGTAAATAGTGATAAGTATCAGAAGGCCCATATGCTTTAAAGCAGTAATATGTGAACTCGTGTACAATGTGTGTCAAATAAAGCTTTCATTACTTTACATTTCTTTACTAATGATGGTCAGTATTGTTTCCAGTGATTTTTCATCTTTCACTAAGGCTCTGCTGCTAAATACATAAGAACTTAGGTGTTACTGAGAACGCTAAAACTAAAGACAGGCAACACAGAGCTTTCTTCTACTGCACCAAAGCAGATCAATAAGTTGAGTGGATTTTTTTTCAAAAAAAATTTGTCCAGGAGCTTCTTTGAATGGGTAGGAATTTTCAGCATGAATTTCATCAACAAATGAGAAACAAATTCAGCTATGAGGAAGGAGAGCATTCTGTGTAGTTGCTGCCATCTTCCCTTGCTCCTCATCTTCCCATACCTCAGGCACCTATAAGAGCACTGACTTCATTGTTCCATTCAATGACATCTTTAAGGAATGGCAACCCTCAAACAGGCTTTTTTGCTTTCCCACCACTTATATGTACATATTGAAGAGGTCTTATAAACCTGATAGCTTTTCAGTGGGGCTAGTGAAAAATCACTCAGTGTCACTGTAATTCTGTCTCCTCATTGGAATTTGCCCCTTAACTAAGTGTAGCCTTGACTGCTTCTTGTAGTGAGTTGACAGCATTTTGTGCTCCATAGCAGTAGATGACTTGTGAAGGATCTAGAAGATTTAATGGATGCAAGTTTTTTTCATTCATGCCTCAAAATTTGGAAAGTTGGGTCAATATTATGTGCATCCCATACCAAAAAAAAAAAAAAAAAAAAAGGAAATTAAAGGGTTACAGACCTTAAGATGATTTCATGCCTTGTCGGTCTCTTCTGAAAGTAAACACCATCTCTCCAAACATTGAGCTATGACTCAGTGGCAGTGACTTCCTTCTTGTGATTCTTAGTGCTGTGATTTAGCTGCAGCCTGGTTCTTCTGCTTCCTAAGTGGACTTAGGGTCAAGTTATGAACAGATCTGGGTCTGAAATTGAGGGACTAAAATTGAAATAAATGAGGAGACATTGGCCTTTTCAAAAATGATGGACCTGAAGCAGAAGTAGTCAGCCAGTCTGGTAAATAGTCAGCATGCTGGTAAATTTACCAGTTCACGTCCTTTTGGTTGGTCTGGAACATGCCTCATCGTTATAGCTAATTTAGAAATAATTTTCTATAGAGGAGTGTAATCCTTAGCATATTTCGTAATGTCCTAAGTGGCTGTAGTTCTTAATTATCTTTAAAGTAGCAATTCATATTTTGTATTTCAATTTTCATGTTTCTTAGTATGCCTATATAGCATTATAAGCAGAATTTTAAGTCAGTGGAAGGTGTTTGATTCTCATACATTTAATTATATAGGAGTTTAAAAAGATACTTAGAGATCAATTTGCTTTGCTGCCTTGGTGTTATCAGAAGCAGAAATTTGAAGTGGGAATATGACCAAGAAGGTGGTGAATGCAAAGAATGATGTTTTGTTGTCAATAACCATGGTGTGGTGCACATAAGGTCCTCTAAGCCTGGGCAAGTACTGCTTTAGAATATTTTCCTTTATGCATGCTAGTGTGCTGCTAAGAGATTAAATCAAGCTATATTTACAGTAAATGTAATGACTTTTCTTGTTTAACTGAAGTGGAGTGTGATGTTAATCATGAAGCACTTCTGAGAACCCTCCATTAAAAACTGACAGCGATATACATGGGTAGCTACTTACGTGTAAATCTATTAGTAAATTAATCAACTGTGTGATCCTGAGAAAGGACGCTAAAATGCTTTATGGGTTTGCTGTTCATTGCATCGATTATCAGGGGCTCTTCTGAATATGTTTCTTTGATTTCTGCTGTTTGCCAATTCGTCATGGCAGTAGTTAAATAACATTTTGCTAGCTCAGCATTCTTGTCCATGCTGGATTTGTAGCAATAACTGAAGGTGATTCCCTGTTGCAAGGGGGACATAATTCTCTAGAGAAGGAAATGTAAATGTACTGCTAGCACTGGCAGTCTGCAGTATTTTAATAGTGAACTTGTCTTCATTTAGAACAACTTCAGGTTTAAAATCATTAATTAATTCATGTTTTTTATGTAGCAAAATTGTATATATAATATATATTCATCTAAACGTCACATTTTATTGATGATTAAGTGAACCATAATGAACTGAAATCAGATGGGTTTTGTACTCCTTTCTGGTTTGTAGTATGTATTTCAATTATAGCACTCAGGATTTTGGAGTAAGTGAAGAATTTTGCAGAAACATTTGTTTCAGTTCTTTTTCATGTCTTGCAAAGATGGACAGGGGAGAAAACTTACAGAAAAATCATTAGGTAATGCAGGTACAATATATTAATTGACTTTTTTGCTCATTTGAATCCAGGGAGAACAAGTCCTTGTTTTGATATGAGTTTCTGGTTATGATGTCTTTATTGCTAGGGTCCAGACTGTATAGGGTAAATTACAGGATGATGGCTTTGTCCTCTGATAGTATTGAAATTGACCTCTGGGATGTAAAGTAGTATCGATTTTGTCTTTGAATGTCCTAGATTATTTAAGTAGATGATCTTCAGTGTGTGTTTATGTAAGTGAAAAATATAGAAGATCTTTCAGCATTTTTTCAAAGATGTCCATGTCCACTGATGGATTGGTGTCCATAAACTCTACCCTCAGCAAGGTCTGCATGTTCTGAGCTCTGGGGAGCTGATAAATTACTGACATGGAGAACCTGGCACTGCATGAGATCTTTGGTATATGGAAATTACTTGGGGAAAAGAAAAAGAGAATAAAAATGGATGTTTAAAAAAAAAAAACCTGCCTGTCACTGAGGAACGAAGTAGTGTGATTTTTTAATTCCTTAGAAGTCTGATGTAACCACACTGTTAAAAGGACCAGACCCAGCTGTGGGGTGTTACCATGTTTTGAGCACTGGCTATGACCTCTTGTGGGTCTCAAGGGCTCCCCAGATTTGTGGGAATCTCTCAAAAGCAAAGCTGAGTCTTGGGGAGAAGGCTTTTTTACAAGCCCTCTGCTCCTGCGTGCCATATGTGAGCAGACAACCTCAGCTGTTACTCATATTAATTACCTGGATTTCATTTAAATTCTTTTCTTTCACGCAAAGCAGTAAATATTGAATAGCAAGTTAAAAAATACTAAATGTAATTATTTCTGCTAGCCATTTAATAGAGGCAAGTAATTAATACTGATGTATCTTTTGCTTCTTTGTTCAGGGCTGCTCCTCTTTTGAAGTAGCAGTGATACATAATAAATCAGGTCAGTCACATAACTAATCGACTGTGAACCAAGGCATAATTTTCTCAAGCAGGAAAACCTCTCTAAAGGACTGACATCTCCTGCTTGGTTTGAGTAAAAAAAATAAATGTTTTATTGAAGTTTGATTTAAAAACTCCATAGCCTTCTTGCTTCCCCAGTGCTGTTTTTTACCCCGAAAGATTTTAATAAAATTTTAGTAGACACTTTAAAATAAAATGACTGTTCAGATGGAAGCCTTAGAGATGCAGTATGTATTATAGCACATAGTATGTAATGTATTATTTGACGTTATGGAGTGATTCAAATAAGTCTGGCTTATATCATCAGAACAGTTATCTCTCCCACCTTCATTTTCTTTGTGACTTGAATTCAGGTTTGTGAGATTTGCATGACATTGATCCTTTCCTTGGGCAATGCACAATTTCATAATTCAAGTGCGACAGCTGCTGTAAGCATCATGCCAGCTGTCCCTGCAGATGCTCAAAAATCTCCAGCTTCTCAAAGATGTGTATGTATCCCTGGGGTAAACCATTTTTCTAAGAGGTAATGTATGAAGTATCTTAAAAGGGTCACTGTGCTGGCAGTTCTGAGTGCATGGTGCATGTAGTGCTATGTTTCTTGACTAAAAGCTCTTCTGTGTGTCACTCGACATGGCTTCCAACCCCCCAGCAAAGCAAAAAACTCCTCCTGTCTATCTGTTATTGTTATTAAGTAAAGGAGTGAAGCTCTTAAATAAAGAAATAAATAAGATGGTAAAATTTGCCAAGTGGGATCCAAACTTCCGTCTAAGACAGATGTTTACAGATTTTGTTTCCCTGTTCATCAGCCTGCAGAGGATTTATCTCATGTAGAAAAGATCATGGATGAACTCTTGTGTCTGCCTGACAAAGGATCACCCCTGCCTGGATGTTTAATGGGGCAGCTGCTAAGCTGCACTGCAGTTTGGCTGGTTAAATTTCCAGTGAAGCCGTGTGAATTCAGATCATCCCTTTGGGCGGGGGTGGTGCTCATCCATGCTGCCAGTGAAGGCGTGGGCTGTGAGCAGGTGCTGCTGTCTGACTGTGTGTGCAGCACTGAGGGAATGAGGCAGGGTCTTGCCAATCTGGGGGTCTCCATTTCCATCTTTGCAGAGGCTGGGCTACCAGTGCTCAGATCCATCACATTGTTGGAGCTCCTTGAGCGATTCATGGCTTATTGAAAAGTGCAAAAGCCTTTTCATTATGTTGAAGAGTACCTTGCATTCAAACTAGTTCAATATTAATTGAACTGATTTTTTAGTGTGTATTTTAGTGTGTATTTTAGTGTGTATTCTAGGAAAGCAGGAGTGTTCTATATCTGAATCCATAACCTACATGTTTTACTGCTTCTGTTTCATGACAAAAAAAAGTGTCATTCATAGGAGTTCATTAATAAGAAATGCTTCTGGAGACTGATGTTCTTCAGAAAAAAAGCTTGGAACAATTCATAGCTAGAATTATCCTTTTTTTTCTCCCCAATCCCTGCTTAATATTAGGTTAAAAAGAGGTAAATCTAGATTTTATCTGAATTGGTCCTATCTGAAATGAAGATAATCGCTGTGGTTGTGAGACTAAGCCTAAGTTGGAGTGGCATCCCTTTCTGTGACTTAAATATCCTACTGCTTCCTAGTAAGACCTTGTAATCTGGTCTTGCTACGACCTCTTCTGGGTTTATATCCACTTACCTTGTGAGATCGTGGGAAAAGCCACAAGTCCTGCTGCTCTTCTGTCCACCATCCCTGTGGCACGTGTGAATTTCAGAGTCTAGCTAACATTCTGCCTGGAATATGCAATTGGGCAGAAAAGAGAGTTTATTTCTAATCAGCTCCAAAATTATAAAAAGGACTAGTTTTGAAATGTGACTAGAAAATTAATTGCTTTTATGTTTTTTGAAGTGCCATGCCTAGTCCCAGCCTCTGGGCTTCACAAATGTAGAATTTTCATTAGGCCATTTTTGTAGTTGAAGAAATTGTTCACTTTAACTGTTCAGTTAAAAACAATCAAAATGTACTTTTCTTTCAAAAAAGTTTCTGTAAGGTAATTTTTTCAGAAAAACAAGTTTTCATTTTGTTTTCTCATTGAATGAAACCTTTCAGAGTTCCAAAAAGTAGTAAATTTGCAGGAGAGGGAAAACAGCAGTCACAAAACTCAGAACTTAATAATACTTAAATTTATAATGATTGTTTAGAATGGGGGCAAAACTTGCCAGCCCCACAGTGTGGTCTTTAATAAGTAAGCTTTTGATGTTCTTTTATACTTTATTAGCAGTTAGAGCTGTCAGGTGAATTTTTGCTCATTATTTCAGGAGTAGACATTGATTCTAAACTTAGAAACAATTTCTTAAGATTAGAAGAAAAAAAATTAGCTGATGAACGAAGGTTAAATTAAGAACAATAAGTCACATCCTCTCAATGCTTTTCATCTCAAGACCAAGACAGTTTTTGAAAAATCGTTGTACCATAAGATAATAATTTTATTAATCAGACTGTGTAATTGTGTCAGTTCTGCAGTTGGTCGTGAAAGCAAAGTAAAATGAGGGTATGAAAAGTGTTTCCGAAAGAAAATACAGTATCAAGAAAATGTGTCCTGAAGCTATAAAGACCTTGGGGCAAGAATGCTATGATCCCATACGTAGCAAGAATGCTACGAGTCAAAGTCCTCGAAAGCTGTTCTGTTTAGCATTTTATTTTGATGTATTGTAGACCTGAGGACCGTGCCATAAAATTTGCTTAGCCTCATGCACCCAGGTTTTCCTTAAAGGTTTGTGGGTCCTCTTATCAAAAGTGTACTTTTCAAAAAACACATTTTGAGTTTTATAGTTCTTGTTGGAGTGGAAATAATCAGCCTTTCATTGTAAATGGATGGGAAATAAGCAGCTTTTGAGAATAAACACCTTAATTTTGCCGCAGTTGATGCTAGTTTGCAGCAGCTGTTTATTTCTCTAGGCAAAATTATTGAGATAATTCACTTTGATTTCCTGAATAACATGCATTTTTGAAGCTACACCATTTATTCCATCACTACTATAGGACTCAATATGTCTGCAATGATGTGCATCTAACATATGCTCTGAGCTGTCAGCCCTTGACCTTCCTAGCTCCTTGTGTGCTGGGGAGTTCATGTGCAGGATTGTTGTCTGTCCCAGGTGCTGCGCTGGGAGAAAAGAGGATTTGGAATGTGGGTTTGATCAGCAGCTGTTGATCAGCTGTGTGCTGGGATCCTGGCGCATGTCTGTCTGTCATTTGTAGCTGTGCTTTTGCAAACTCACACCTGCAAGCAGACTCTTTTGTCTCTGCTTGCTCCCATTAGACTCAGCAGACAGACTTAAGGTATTGAGTACCCTTGTAGGTAAGCTAAGGACTTTGAGTCCCTGCTTATTACCAGAGATCAGGCTGTTCAGAAATAAATTAGATTCATAATCCCTTATGCAGCCAATGAATTTTCTTCTGTTCACAGAATGCAGTGGTGTTCAAATAAAATACTTTTTTTTTTAGGTGACTCTAGAAGCCGTTGAACTAGGTATTATATATATAGCTATTAAATATAAATTTTAGGTGTTTAAGGTGGTGGTCAAGACATCAGCTGTGGTATTATTGCTGCAGGGATAGAGAAAAAGGCCTTTGATTCCTCACGTAAATTCTGTGTGAAGGAAGAGAAGTGAAAAAACAGCAGGGCCTGTAAGGAGAAATATATGTTTGTGTGCATTTGACCTTTATTCCGTGTAGTGAGCGGTGGAAGTGATGTAATTGGGTTTCCTTAAAAGTTCATAACGTCACCACCTGCATCAATAATTTGTCAACTTCTAATACCAATGTGCCTTTCCTTGTAAGTAGTCTCTGCATCCCCTCATGAAACAAAGAGAAGAGATGCTTCAGGGAGCAGGGGCACATGATCCATTTCTGAGGGCTTCCCTGTTTGAGGAGTCCTGCAGAGACTGGACATATACAAAAAATCAGGCTTTTGACAAACTGAGAACCTAATGTCATGCTGCCTCTGCATCACATCCTTTACCTTGGATCTCCATCCCACAGGTCCCAGTCTTTGTTAAGAAGCTATCCTGTAAAGCTTTGCTGGATAGCACATGGGAAAGCATTGTCCTGGGACGTTCTTCAGCAGTCTTCTCGCTGTCTGCAGGGAAAAGGCTGCCACCAGTCT
Organism: Lichenostomus cassidix; assembly: GCF_008360975.1. Lineage (NCBI taxonomy): Eukaryota > Metazoa > Chordata > Aves > Passeriformes > Meliphagidae > Lichenostomus > Lichenostomus cassidix. The sequence continues at coordinate 33,170,383 of NC_139480.1, read as the reverse complement.
GCTGAGAATCCTGCCAGCCAAACTGTATAATGATTTCCTTTAATTATAGGAAGTTGGTAGGTTCCAGAGGCTCAGTTCCAACTGCTGATCCCCTTGGCTTTGACGAGGAGATACATCTTTATTTGCTGTTGCTTCACAGATGCCTTAGCATTACTTATTTATGACCTTTCATTAAAACATAGTGCATTGGTTGGTATTCCTGCCACACTGTATCCTTCCTTGAATAATTTTAACTTCTGATAGTGCACTAGTTTGTCTTTTATATGTCTCTCCCAAATGTATTAACTGGAAGATTTCTGAGTAGGTATAGATGTGAATAAACTGCTTTGGTATCGATATTTTTCCCCAGGTTACCCAAAGAAGATGGCACAGAGCTCTTTTCCCAATGGGATACTCACAGCGTTCTCAAAAACCAGGGTGTTTAGTGCATCTTAGCCATCATTCCTCTGCAACGAGGAGGTTAAGAGCAACTTTTCTGTGTGACTTATAGCTGTAGTTGCAGGACTGGTGTCATAGGAATTGGGTAATGTCTATGTGCTTTTATCAGCTTTGGGTCAACTGAAGCAACTGTTTGCCTTTCTGGGTTTAGTGGCTTGGAAATATACAATAAGAAGTCAGTAATTTAGACCTGAGTAGGTGAATCTTTTTTAGGGATCACAGTTTTGTTTGTGTCATGGTTTCTCTTCATCTCCCACAAAAAATATGTTCCCCTTAAACCCTTGAACAAAACAGCAATACTTTTTTTTCCCTTTTTTTTTTTCCCCTGGGAAGCTTAAAAACAGAGTGAGGGATTACTAATTTCTCATCTATGAAATTTAGTGGAGAAGACATAAATAGGCTTGGAGAGTGAAAAATAAAGCATTACTGATATTGTTCAACTCAACAAACTCAATTGTTTCTTATAACTTTGCAGCAGTGCGCAGAAGGCTTTATCTGTAAGATTTTTGAGTTGTGATGAAATTCACTTGGGAAAACAACTAGGGTGATAATTTGGGATAAACAAAAGAAAATTTAGGGGCTAATTTGAAGGCATGAAGTCCTTTCACACAGACCTTCAGCCCATCTTTCCTAGCATTTGATTTCTTCCTGCAGGTCTTGTGTCTGCATTCTGTGTCCTTATCAGTTGAGTCCTGTAACATATTTTGGCCAGTTCCTGTGCTCTCCCAAATGTACCTTCTTGTCTCCCTGCATGGGTAGCTCCCCTCAGTCCCTGAGTAGATGTGCATGCTTACTCCAGGGTAGCAGGAGGCCTCTGGCTGTGGACATAATTCTTCCCCTTCTGTCCTTACTCTCCCGGTTTTATTTTTTTTCCCTACTTTACTGATGATATAAATGAAGAAAGTGCCTGAGTCCAGAAGGGCACTGGGGACCAACCACGCACAAGCTCCTGTCTGCTTGCAAAGGCCTTTTGCAGTGACAGGGCTTCTATTTATTATATTTGTGCCAAGATGCTGTGACTTCCCTTGATGCTGCACTTAAAGTCCTTTGTGCGATCCTGGCCGAGGGCTTTTGGCAAGTGCAAACCAGAGGCAAAGAGTCTGAATGCTGTTATGCAAGGCAGTGGCAGCCCACCAGAAATGCTCTGAATAATGATTCCCATCACAGAGAAGCTAATGGAAAAAATAACTTGCTCAACTCCTTGCCTTGTCCACCTGCTTACTGTCCGGGTGGGGCCATGGTGACAGTGTGTGTCGCCTTAGGCTGCTGGACAAGGGATTTCTCAGTGCTGACAAAATAGGAATTGGCAATCAGCTACTGATACTTGTGTCAGGTTTGCCACAAGCAGCACATCTTAACCATTCAGGAGGCCCACCAGACAGCACAGCTAGATCTTGGGCATGAACAGAGTGAAAGGAATTGAAGATATTCACCATGTTACGATTTTGCACAGAATGCAATTAATGTGATGCAGGCTAGGCTGTAATTTTAATCATAGCCCTTGCTGCTTATAGATCCATGTGTGCCATCCCAGCCCTGTTTGTCACCTTTTCTGTATTCCTGAAGACCTCAGCTGGGCTCTGACCCTGGTTTTGACTTCATCTGTGACTTGTTCCTTACACTTCTGTTGGCATCTTGTCTTAAAAATTCATATGATCCCCAGGAGTGTCTCTGAGTCAAACTGGCAAACAAAACGCTTGAGACAGAGCTGGTAAGAACATCACTGAAGCCAGGTGAACTAGGAGACCACCTTTGCCAAATCAGGGAAGGCTCAGGCAGCAAGTGTCCATTTGGCAGAAAGAAAGGAGGTGTTAACTCAGCAGTGGAAAAGTCTTTTCTTCAACTGTGTTTGTGCTATTTTATGGCATTACTGGAATTTTTCTGCGTATTTACAGGAGAGCATGTGTTTGCATGTGTACGATTGGAGTTTAAAGCTGTTGTGTTTATGCTAAAAGGATATAATGTTAGATTTTCCTGTTAATTTAATGAATTATAACTAAACATGTGGAAGTCAGTTGTCATCAGTAATGCTGTAATTTCCTATTTTAGTAAATCTCTACATGTTCCCACTTGCTCAGTCTTCTAAAAACTAGATTTCTACCTATAAGTCACCTTTCTTTGGTTTAAAGCACAAGTTTATTGGGTCAGTTTTGGCTGCAAGTATTTTTCATTTGATTCTGGAGGCCATCATGAGCACTTATATCCTTGATACCTATCAAAGGATGAGGGTGACATTATTGAAAACATTTTATGGGACTATGTGATCATTAACTGGTTTAGGTATCATCTTTGAAGACAACAATAGTAAGTGAAAATAACACTGACAACATTAATTCTAATATTAATATTACACTAATAATAATATATAAGACAATAATATTGTCTCCTATTACCTTGCTAGAGCAGATTATTTCATGCCGTTAGGTGTACCTTGTCCTTTAACCCCAGTTTCTTGAACTGTTCTAGTTTTCCTTTGTATTATGTCTAAACACAAAGGATTTATTAGAACTTTGTCTTTTTGTGTTTTCAAATCAGAAACATCAGAGCCTCTACAAAACCTGGAAGTGTCTCACAGTACATGCATTTTTAATACATTTGTCATTCTTTTTCAACAAGGTTTCTTTGTTTGCAAGTGTTTTACAGGGAAGACCTTATATTGAGGTAATGAGTACCAGAAAATCAGTTATTGCTATAGAAATGTTTATTTTGAGAACTGGTTAATTTGAACAGAGTTTGCCAAAGTTGTTACTTGTAAAGAACACCTGAATCTCACAGATTAGGAAAAATATTAATGTGCAGTCTTGATTTCAAATGTTAATATGAAATTTTAGTTGGATGCCCTTTCTGGTTTTTTGGGGGGTTTTTTTTGGTGGTGGTGGTTGCTGTTTTTTCTTTTTTTTGTCAGCTCTGATTTTTCTGTTTTCTATTCTTTCCCAAAAAGATGAACCATATCTAAGTATCAGCGTCAAAGATGTAATATTCTTAATTTAATTTTGAACATTATAGCTCAAAATCATTCAAGCCTCCAAGAAGGGGCAGATGCCATGTTTAATGGCAGCTAGTTAGTTCTGTGTTAGATTGATCAAAGTATTCCTGGACCAGATTGTCAACCAGCAAGAGTAAAATTTTGGTTTAGAATTTTTTATCTGTGCAGCAAAAATGCTTCAAACAGTGGATAACTAATGTGGGTTTGCATGTTCCCTCTGAGAAGTCTCTTTTTGTTGATACACATGCTGCACTTTGTAGTACAGGGCTTTAGCTCGGGTCAGCTTGATGAGCTTTTCCACTGGAAGCTGCATGTAAACCTATTTAATGTAATTTCTGATTGATTTGCATCTTAATTGGTAAGATGACTATTTGACTTTTGAGGATGAACCTTCTGTCTCCTTTGCATTATGGTTTTATATACTTTTGCAAGTTAGTTTAATAGCTGAAGGCATTTCTGCAGTAAGCCATATGCTCCTGTTTTCTTTCTCTATCAGTGCCCATTTTTGAGGTCAGAAGAGTCAAAATTGGCTCTTCTCTATGGTAACTTGAATCTGCAAGTGTCAATCTCTTCTATCCAGTCCTGGTGCACAGGATGCTGCTCACATGCTACCCAAATAACTCCTTCAGCCAATTCATTCAGTGCAAACCAAATCCAAACATTTAAACTAGGAGAACATTTTGCATCTGTATATTATTTTTCTTAAATTAATCCTGAATAGCTCACAATCAAATATTTTGTCTTGACACCTGGGGTTGTGTATGGACTTGCTGGCTGGGGGGCAGTCATGATGGCTGCTGGTTCTGAAACCTGGACAGTAATTCTGTTGTTCAGGTCATTACTTCTTTAGCTTTTGCTTCAGACAAACTTCTTTATTCTTAACAGATTCTTAACCTCAAACTTCTATCCTAGAATTCCAGATGCTTTTAATATAATCCTTTTCCTGTTCTTACCCATCAAGAAAGTTGCAAAGTATTCCTTTTTTAATCTCTTCTCTTTTGGAGGTGTTGTTACATAAGCAGCAAGGACAGGATGGATATGCCTATGTGATAGAATTATAGTTAACAAGATGAAAAACAGCAAATCATTCCTGAAAGCTTGAAGTAGTCTGTGGAAAGATGAAAAATTGCAGTATAACTTTCAAACAAATATTTTTTCATATACTATACCCTTTTTTTCGCTGACAAGTTAATTCTTTCTGACAGACTTGGCAAGTGAGCAAGTGTCTCCAAGGCAGATACTGAAGCTGCTTCATGAATTCATGTTACAGTTGCTCTGATATTGTTGCTCTGCTCAAATGGTATTTTTAGCTTTTATTCACACCTTGCCTTAACATTTCTGTGAGTGAGGGTAATTTTGTTTTCCAGTCCGAACCAAGCCATGGGTTAGTGTTTCTCATTGTTATTGTTCTTTCTTGAAGAAATGCTTGCAGGTCCTAAGCTCCCTTGGAAGGGAACCCTCTGGGTTTGGGAATACTTAGCCAAGAACTTTACTTCCAAAACTTAGACCTCTCACATTGCAATATTATAATTTTTTTTAAAAAACTGGAATATTTTCTTTAGAGACATGCAAAATAGTCAAATTCCTAATAGAAAGAAGAAAAAGTATCTCCTATATTTACTTGGTTGATATTTATTTATTTTTTCACACAGTTTTGCTTGCAGGATATGGTTTTTGACTGAAAGTTTTAAGTTGAAAGAGGTAAGGTCATTCACTGACCTCTGCTTGTGTTCACTTCTGCCTTGTGCACTCTACCATTAGAGAGGTCTGGTCAGGGAGGGTGTTCAGAAAGTTGAAAGCACAGGAAAAATCTCTGCAAGATGGAAGTGCAGAATTTTTTTTCCCCCAGTGTCAGCAGCACAGCACCATGTTTTGTGTAGGCAGTGTCATCACAGTCCTGCTAGTCCCTAGCTTCCCAGTATGTCCATCGTCTGCCATCCTGTTGCTGATTAACAGCTGCATTAATAGCTCAGCAGAGCATCATCATCCCTTTCCTCTGATAGCAGGGGATAGAAATGTTCTCCTAGCCTGTATCAGACAAGAAAAACAGGACCAAAATGTAAACAGGAAGGAGAAAGGCTCACTGATGGAGATGCTAGGTTCAGGTTCGTTTTAGGTGTTTGTCGTTCAGATCCTTGTCAAAGCCAGATAAGTAAAAAACATTCTGAGTACTTGTCTCAGCAATGCCTCAAGTTGGAAAGTTAAGCACTTCTGTTTCTCTGAGATGTGTCCAAAAATGACAGATGCCCGAATATTATAATTGGACAGTGCATCCTTCACTGAGGAGGCTCAGGTAGGTGTAGTCTGACAGAGGTTCTTTTGATTAAAATCCTTACCTGGAGCTCAGTCTGGCACAGACCAGTGCTGCCCTGCTGCTCGTGGTGTAGCTCAGCACAGGCAATGGAGCCTGTCCTGTTTGCTCATTGTGGTGAGCATTGCTCGTGATGGTGCTTTCTTCATTTGTGTGAATGCCTCCTGGTTTACCTGAAGCTCTTACAGAGCGAGAGTTGGGGAAGGAAAGAAAATTAATCTGCTTCAAAGACAACAGTAAAAACAACTCGAGAGATCTACATTGGGCAGCTTTGATGGAGCTTTAGGAAGAAAAAAGTCTGCTCAAGAGGATGTGGAAATGGACCCTTCCTGCAAAGAGCGTATTGAATCACATACATCAGCTGCAGCAGCAATGGAGAAAAATAAGAGAAAATCAATTTAATATTGTAGGTTTCAATGTTCCTTCCAAAATAAGTACAGTCTAATGATAGAGAATGCCTTTTCAAGTGGCAGATGGCCACATTAAAGCTACAGCTGTGCCATCATTTTGGAATTTCTATAATGCACACATGAAGAGCGGACAGCTGCCTATAGCATGGGTGGTAGACCCTCCTTATTTTTAACTTATATCTGGTCCCTGACTTGGTTCACAGCAGAATGTACTGGGCAGCTCTCCCAGGTCAGCAAAAGGAGCAGTGTAGAGGTGGTAGGAGAGGAGCTGTAGAGGCTGCATGGGGAGAGCTGGTGCTGCTTGCCCTGACCTTGACACAGGCAGGAGCATCTCCGGAGGAGATCGGACTCCTGACTCCTGGGTCAGCAGGATTCAGGAGCTGCTGTCTTGTGTCAAGGAGAGATGGAGTGCTCACCAGCATGTCCCAACTCCTGCTGGGTTTTTATTCCTGTGCCTAACCTTTAACTTGGAAGGAAAAGGACAGTTGTCTGTCACCCTGCGTCATGAAAGAGATCAGAACACTTTGAGCTGGAGATGCAGTTTTCCTGGGCTGCAAGCGGCTGTTTCAGAACAAATAAAAAATTACTCAATAGAAAATAGAAGGTTACTATTTAAAAAGCAATATTCTCTTACTAGTTACAATTGTTGCAATATCTGGAATATTTGCAGAGATACTAGAAGTGGGCTATGTAACTAGCTGCTAAGAGGAGGAAACTTAGTTTGTGCTTCTTGCCTATGATCTACCATGAGTCTTCTTGAGGAAAAAAATACATGTGAAAATAAAGGTAATAAGGAAAGGAAGAGGCCTCTTCTTTTTAGAAAGTTGTATGTCAGTGTACAGTACGTGTGTGTGTGTTTGTGTGTGTATCAGAGTATTGGGGTTAGGGGAAAATACACACATGAGACATGGTAGAAAGCAGGAATCAGAGGCAGTGGGGAGTAGAGGGAGTCAGTGACATAATAGAAAGATGGGGGAGCTGCGGGTGAAGGGAGACCAGGGAGGAAGGACAGCTGCTGAAGGAGGTTGCTGGAACACTGTTTGCCTGGAAGGACCTTCAGCTTCTTTCTTCTGCAGAGGAAAAGTGAGATGTTCACCAGCTCTTCTCCATTCCTGCTGTGTTTCTGCTGGCGTGTTTAACCTCCCAATGGGAAAGAAAAGCAGCTGTTGAAAACAGGATGAGCTACTGCAGGAGTAAAACATTATGGAAGGGAAGAAAGATTTTTGGAGGATAAGGAAAATATATAGAAAGAGGAAAAAGAAGAAAGAAAACAGGCAAGAGTGCAGGAGAAGTCCTCTGTAAGTCATGTAAAAGACAAGCAAAGTGCACAGCACTAAGCACAGAAAAATTTCATGTATGAAAAGTCATACAAAGTTATTGGAATGGTGATTAAAAAGACAGCTGGAGACTGTGCTAATTCCAATAATTTTTCTAAACATGACAAAAACACATTTCCAACACATGCAGTTGCTGTTTATGTTTGAGTATGTTTGTAACCAATAGGGTTACTTTTAGTGCTTTATTTTTTCTAGCTTGTTGGATAACTTCTAAGTTTTTCTTGCCTTTTGAATACACCAAATGGGTAGGCATTTATTTTGATGTTATTCAGGGCCTTTTATTATTTTCCATGCAAAAGAATTCGACATGTTCAGGATTGTTTAAAAGATACCTTTCAGTGATTTTGAACTTGCAAGTGTTTGAAGTTGTTAAAATAGCGCTGCAGAATATAAAAAATGATGGATCAAGATTCTTATGTCTGAGAAATGAGAACAACAAACCCTCTGATGTGTTTCCTCCCTCTGCAATGCAGCGCCTGCCACAAACACTTCTGCCTGGTGACTCTTCTAGTTTTGCCTTTAGAATGTCTAGCTAGTAGTCTGTGCAGCTTCTTGACATTTCCTAGATCTAAGTAATCCACCTAAGTTTTATGGGTCTTAATTTAATCCAACTACTGTTTTTGTATCTCTCCAGGTCTAGTAACAAGTTTAGCCCAGACACAAGAACTCAAAAATTAACAAAGATATGTAATTGAAGTGTGTTAAATGCAGTGTTCAAGAAGAGAAGTGGTATTAACCTAATCCCTTTCTTAAGTCGGTGTATCAGAATCCTCTCTAGCATGTCTCTTAAATACACTATTTTATGGGATCAGGTTACAGCAGTTTTTCGAGCAGCAGTTTTCTTGGGCTTCTTGTTTGTTCAGGAATATACTTTAAAAATTAAGCAAGTCATTGCTATTACACATTTGCAACATGCTAGTAGGCAAACTAATTTAATTAGAATGAGCAGTGTAAAAAAGAAGTTTTTGTTTTTGTCAGATTCACAAGTTTATTAGTGTATAAAATCTTCAAAAGCCCCCCACCCAACCAAACAGCATTTACATGAGAAGTGTCATTATTGACAAAGATTGCTGTCTGACTGTGTGCCTTTTTCTGTCAGTACCTAAATGTCATGTTCAGATAGCGCATTAAAATGTTGTGACAATTTTTGCTTTTCCCATAAGATACGTAGTACCATAAAAACCATACCCCTGGAACTTTGCACCTGCAAACAGCAGGTTTCCCTTGTAAGTTGAAGCAGAAATTTCTTCTCTTGTAGGTAACTGTTCATACTGGAGAGAGTTTCTGTCAAACAACTTGGCACTTATCTCGATTTGGCTTGTTGGGAATCATGTAGTTTCTGTGAACTTCTGAGAATTGTGGTGTTCTCTTGTACCATTAGTTCAAAAATTTTCTATCAGGATGCCAGTTGATTTTGAAGGATAAAGCTTTCAGCAGTGATTGCTGAACAAGTACAAAGTATAAAATCACAGTGTTTGTTTTTTGTATTATTTAGGAGGGTTAACCCTTTTTTTTTTTTTGCCATATAATTAATATTGAGGTCATGCATACATTGTTTATAGTAATGATGAAATCTTTAGCTTGGCTGTAGGGAGGTGAGAGAAAGATGACTCACTTCTAGTATATATAGTTTCATCCAAGGTTTTTGAATTTTTATTCCTGTTGCACATGCATTTGTTCTTGTTTCCTAGGTAACCTCATGTTTCACAAACTCAAATTTTTACTGTGGTAGAAGTAAGGAAAGCTAATCTCAGATAAGTATGGAGCTATCAACATCTTACTAAATCTAAAGCTCTTAAAATATAAATTTCATATTTCAATAAAATGGTGCATGTCTTTACGTACATATATATAGGTTCTGGAGGAAAATGGCATATATACTTGATTGCTTTAAATTGTAGCAGAATTGTTAATTTATTTCATGTTATACCTACACACTTTCAGGTTTAAAGGTCTGTCTTCATTCTCTGTGGGTGATATGTATATATGCATACTTCATACAGCTGAATCACCAAAAATAATAAGAATTACTCTATACAGTAATATAAACAGATGTTTATATTTCAGGCTTCTCAGAAAGTGAGCATTCTATTGTTTTCTGCCTATATAAAAATAAGATTTCTTTTTTTGCATGCCTGTGAGATGCATCTAAAGAAATTACTTCACTGAATTTGGGAACTGTCTGGACTATTCTTTGAACTTTAATGTTGAAAGACTTCTACAAGCTTAGCTGGGCGAAGGGCAATCCTACCTTTTTAAAGAGTTATGAAAAAATAGTCTGCTAGCAAATATTTCATGTGGTACTCATGTTTTTTTCTTACACAAAGTATGTCAAAAATCATAGATCTTGATCATGCAAGCAATATTTATTCTTTTAAGCTGACAAAATCAGTCGCATTAGGTAATTGCTTTGCCACAAGTGGATTAATGTAAGCAGTTCCAACCAAGCTCTTTCATTTTTCAACAGTTTTTTTATAGTGAGGATGAAGCATTATGTCTGCACCTTAAATGAAATGTGTGTTGGTCTAAAGTTTCAATAAAGCATTTTTATTTTGCATTTGCACATTCCAAATTATTTCCTGATATGAGAGAGGATGTTACAGAATTTTAATTTTATAGCATCTGCAGTTCTTTTGTCAGAAGGCATCAGCTTAAGGTTTAATTCTCCTCAATGGATTGCATGTATTACCAGCAGTCACTGAACTCTGTGAGATACGGAAAATGGGGCTGTATGATCATGCTTCCAGTGTAAAATTAGTTTTAGAAAGCTTATAGGTGATCAGCTGAAGGATCTTTGTTCCTGCCTTGAATATTTTTGGATTATCCACAGGTAAATTCCCTATGTGATATAACCAATCTCCCTTTGTCTTTTGTTCGTTGAAGACCTTGAAAGATAAAAAGGGCTTTTAAAGTGATTGTGCTCCATGTATTCCTCCCTCACTATAGACTGTCAGCCCAGCACTCAGAGAAGGTTCCAGCTTTGGCTGTCAGCGAAGTGCCTGAGAGCCTCTCTGGGAATTGCAGAGGGGATAAGGAAGTATTTGAAAATTTTATTTTATATGCTGCCTATTGTGACATTCTCCACTATGATGTTTCCCTTTTTTTCCCATACAGTCTGGTATCTAAAATTAATTTCTGAATTTTATTACTATCAAATTTCTATGTATGTAATATACAATATTCGTTTATATTTATAACCCATTAACTAAAATGAATGAGGCACTGTTCGCACAAAAGGGAGAAAACTCATATTGTGTCTGAATATTTATTAGCGCCTTTCAGTCTTCAGGATTGCAGAAAAAATAGCTGGAATGAACCTCTGGAGATTGTATAGTTGGTCTCCTAGCCCAAGGCACTGTCTTTGTCATTCCTCACAGACATTGTAGAAGAATTATAAAATAATTTAGATAGGAAGGAACTTGTGGAGGATGCCTGGTCCAGCCTGCTGTTCAAGACAGGGCCACCTTTGAAGCTGGGTCAGGTTGCTTAGGGCCCATAGTCAGCTGAATTTTGAATAACTCTAAGGATGGTAAGTCTTCTCTGAGAAACATGCTCTAAAGTTTTACCACTTTTCCATGATTCTTTTTCTCCCTTCTAAGCAGAATAGTTGGAATTTCACTTTCTGCAACTTCTGTCTGTTGCCTTTTGTCCTTCCACAGTGATTCTCTGAAAAGAGCCTGACTCACTCTTCTCCAGAGTCTTGAAAACAGCACTTGGATTTCTTTAATATTTTTTTCTGAAAATTAGAAATGAAACAGTCAAGCCTCTCAGCCTCTTTGCATACACTGCATGCTTCAGCCCTCGATCATTGCTGTGGCCCTCCACTGGGCTGGCTTTAGTATGTTTCTATCCTGGAGTGCTCCAGATCAGACAAAATGCTGCAGATGCCATCTCAGAAGTGCTGAATTGTGGTGAAGGACCACATCACTATCTGCTGTCTGTGCTGTTACTGATTCAGCCCAGTATGGAGTTGGTCTTCGTTTCTACAAGTATGCACTGCAGGCAGACGTGCAACATGTTGTCAGCAAGGATCCCCTAGTCCTTTTCAGTAGAGCTGCTTTTCTTTCCAGGTGGTGCCTGTGCTGCAGGTCTTGGTGTTTGCTTTAGTTGAGTTTCTTAGGAATTCTGTCAGATCATCCCACATTTCACTGCCCTTATTTGCTGTATGTTTTATCTTATGTTCCACCTGAATCTTCACACATCTCTGTAGAAAATGGAAAATAAGTTTCTTTCTTTCTCATAGTCTTTGATGTTTCTGTACTGTTTATTCTGTTTCCACTTCAGTCTTCTCTACTTCTCTTTTGTTTTTTATTCAGATTAAATTTTACAGATCTTTAATCCATACACACTTTTCTTTTTGAAACGCTAACATCTAAACTGTGGACAGAAGCATCCAGACCAGTGTAGAAAAGGGCGAAGAAACAACTCTGTGTGCTATAATGCTATTAAACATATTTATATGATTGAGTAGTTTACCATAGTGGATGTTATGGAGCTGGGTTCAACTACTGAATGATTGTGGTCACCAGATGCTTTTCAGGGTAATACCTATCTAATCACTTTTTCTTCATCCTTAGGTTATATAGTTGCATATTTCTGCTCATTGGAATATCTTGGATTTCTCCTTATTGAAAGGCATCTTGTGTCTTTGAGATTATTACTTCAATCTGTTTATTTTTTATTCTAATCTGCTCATCCAAAGTGCTTGCATTTGGTCTAGAGATTGGTGATGTCTTGGGATTTATTCATGACCTAGATTGATAAAAATGGAAATTGCACGTAAAGAATTGTATATGCATAATGTATAGAAAGTGAAATATTGAATAGCAGTGGATCCAAATCTTCCAATTTCTTTTCTGTTTGGATTCAATATAGCTTTCCAGTCAGTTTTGCTTTCACCCTCACATAGGCAAACTTTCTTTAAGAGAGTGACGTATATTACATAATTGTGAGAATGTTTAGTTAGCACATATGACATCCGTTGTGCTCTGTCTGTATGGTTTGCTGTCTTGCTGCTAATTTGACATGATTTAATAGTGAAAGATCCGGGTTGGCTGTTTGTTTTGTAGGGTTTTTTTTTCAGGTGTTGTTTGTTGATTTATGGTTTAACTGTTCTGTTTAATTTTTTAGTCTCAGTATTTTCTTGAGTGAAAGTTTAATACCAACCATATAAAGATCTTTCCCTCCCTCCCTCCCTCCCTGTGCTTAAAGATTGAAGATGACCTTTTCTAGTCTTGTATGTCCATGAGCTCTCAAAGATAAAAACTAGTGGCTTTGAGACTGTAGAATCAAAACAAGCCAAGCCATCACATCTCCAGTTGCAATATTGAGGAAAAGCTACTTCATGCAAATGTAGTGGAATTACCAGCAGTTGTTGAGATTTTGTGCAGTAGTCATGTCTTACATGAAACTGCCATGGGCTCTTTAAATAATCACAGATGACTGATCCTTTATTTTAGATTCAGTTTGAAACTACTGGAAGAGTCTGAGTCATGTTAAGCATAATTGTGACTGGGAAAAGAAATTAATTCTCTCTGTGCTTAATGGATGTTGATGTGCCTGTTAAAAATAAATACACATGCTTTTGGAAGAAGGTCTTCACGTGGCTTGAATATTGCATTTCTTCACTTGCGGTCAGGCTGTTAGCATAATTTAAACATTGTTCGGCGTAAATTTTTCAGCAAATGTATGCAGGCATTAGCATAACCCTGTTTCTAAACAGCCCCCTGCAACTCCATGCTGCCAAATTAATATTGTTTCAAGTATTGTGCCTTTATATGCTGGAACATTCACTATCTACTAACTTGCTGAGCGTGTAAAAAAATCGTAAAAAATGCTTTAATTTGGTGAATAATTGTCAATCCATGTGTAACTCCTGGAGTTTGTGGTATTGTGGTATTTGGCCCTTCGAGCTCTGCCGTTGCAGGGGCAGAAGCAACGAAAGATGCTGGTAGGATGAGCTAGTGATTAACCCAGATTAATTATTTCATCGTTTCAAGGTCCTGGTGCCCTTTGGAGCTCTATGAATCACTGAGATCATAGAATAATTTGGGTTGGAAGGGACCTTAAAGGTCATCTACTCCACCCTGCCCCCCAACTCCGCCATGGGCAGGAATATCTTCAACTAGATCATGTTGCTCAGAGCTGTGTCCAGTGGACCTTTAATGTTTCCAGGGATGGGACATCCACCAGCTCTTCGGGCAACCTGCACCAATGCTTTACCACCAGCATTGTAAAAAACTTTTTCCATATATCTAATCTAAATTGACCCTCCTTTAGTTTAAAACCATTGCCCGTTGTCCTATTGCAACAGACTCTGCAAAAAAGTCTGTCTGCATCTTTCTTATGGATCCCCTTTGAATCCTGAAAGGCAGCAATAAGATGTCCCTGGAGGTGGTTAGCTCAAAGTCAGCGGTCAGAAGGCAGTCCTACCATCGCAGACATGCGCTGATGTCTCACAGAAATATGGAATGTTTTTTTGCCTTGTATTTTGTGAATGGACTTGTATTTTGGTTTCCTTGTGTTTTTCTCCTCCCTCTGTTTAGAAATATGGGTTTTTTTCTTTTTGAATGGTAGCCCTCTCTTTAGGTTAGCTTCTCATTGTACAAAGATTGAAAGATTCTTGATCGAATGTGATCAACTGAACAATATTGCCTATATAGGACTTCAGAATATTGTACATAGAATTGGGAAAAATAAAGAGAAGGATAAATTCAAGGAGTTAGTAGGGATTTTATTTGCATTTTGTGTTTTGACTTGAAGAATGTCTTTAAGTTACATTTTCAAGACTGTCTCTTAAATCTTGTCTGCTTTAAACTTGTACTTGAACTACAAGTTAGAATTCTCATTTCCTTTTGTCCAGCAGCTGATTTTAAAGCAGCTTATGAAATATTAATGGGCACACAGTGTCTTCAACAATGTAGTTTTCAGAAAGAATGCTGCCAAACTAATATTCAATGTCACGTTTTCCCTTTCACCTCTTGGAAGGGGCGTCAGAAGGGATTCTGGGAAGATTGACTGCATTGGCAGATAGAACACATCTCATTAAATTGAATTTAAATCCTTGCTTGATAAGATTAAATGTGATTCATAATTTTTTATCTTTCCCTCAAGAGGTTATTGAACACACTAGGTAAAATAAAAGCTCTAAATGTTCATAAATCATTAATGTGTTCCCATTAGTATAGTACTCAGTTTTAACCCAACTGGTGTACCCAGTCTTAAGGAGTATAGACTAGTCTTCCTAAACTAGACGGTTAGACTTTTTGCAAAATTAGTGACAGAAATTCCTCCATTCCTCTGTTCATTTTGCAAAAAGAAATTGGTACTGTAACAGGCATCAGTTCTGTGTGCAAATGCACTGTATAAAAGAACTGATACATCTTAAAGCTAGATGTGCAAGTTGGATTTTTTTGCTCCAACTGCTGCAGGCTTTGGTTTTGCAGGTACCTGCCAGGCCTCAGCTTTTGGACTCTTGAGTAACAGCTGATGGCATCAAGGATGGTAGTTGCAAAAGACAGGGTCATTCCCCACCTGCCCTTCAAGCTACCATTTCCTTTTGGTTGTTGTAACCAATAAAGCTTGAAATCAGAATCTGACAACAGCCCCTCCTTTTAAGTCATAGAATCATTGAATGGTTTGGGTTGGAAGGAACATTAAAGGCCATCTAGTTCCAACCACCACACCATGGACATTTCCAGGGATGGGGCATTGACTTATGACAATGCGAGTTTCTCCCATTGGCTGCAGTAGACACCAGTGTTCAGAGAAGGTGTTTTTAATAGGAACCAAAATAAAAAAATTAACATAGTGACCAAGAAAGAGTCTGGTCAAGATCTTTTACATTTTGTATCCAAAACCAAACCGTGGACAACTTAGATGAAAGCTATGACTGTGGGAATGAAAGGAAATAGGGTCAATATGCTGGGCAGCAGCCCTACCCTGTTTGAACAGGCTACTCTATGTGAGAATAGAGGCAGGAGGGAAAGAAAGTGTGAGACAGACACTGTTTCCAGACATAGTGGTGTGGGGCTTGATTTTATTCTTTGCAGAGTCTTTCTGATTTCAGAATAGTTCTGTCCCTTGGGGGAATCAGTTACTGGGATATGTGTTGGCGAGGTGGAGATGGTGAATCTTCCAGAACGGAATCATTTAGACAAAAAAAAGAAAAAGAACAACAAAGCACTACTTCAAATTAACTTTTGTTTGCTTTTTATTTTCTTTTTCCTTTAGAGGTCCAAAATGCTTATTTTTCAATTTGTTTATTTACAGTAGTTTTCAACTCATTAGAGATCCTAAGTCCTTTTCAGTTTTGCAATTCTTACTCAGTTAGTCTTCCTACTCAGTAATTAGAGAAAAAAAAAGTGATTTGATTTATTCAATAAGATTTGAAGTGGTAATGAATTGTTATATCTTGTAACTGATCAGGAATTTTTTAGCTAATTAAATCATTAAGAAAGGTATATAGTTGTATATATTGGGTTGTTCTGTATAGTGACTCTGGTGTAGTATATCAAATGCAGTACAGTATCAGAAAACGATAGCTATCCCTTGAGAAAACAGCATTGGAATTTTCCTTTAGTTTTCCCTTTTAAAAAAACATCAGAGTAGACTCAGCCCACATGAAAAGTCCTGATGAATTTACACCTGTGTTCTGTAACATTTCATCATCCTTTCACACAAGGCCAGATATTTCCACTGGCTTCATATACAGAAAACTTCTTTTGGTTTTGACAGTGTATTAGAATCTTCACAAAAATTGTGTGCAGGTTTACTGTTTATGTTTTGGCACTAAAAATAATTCTAGGAGTACTACAAGTGTTAAAAAAAATATCCTTAGCTTTTGCATTATCTCAGTATTTTTAATTTCAAAACTGAATTTTTCATGACCGTTCAGACACATGGTTCATTAATGCACTTTTAGTGATTCTTAATGATGATGCAGTTTGTAAAGTTACTGTAAAGTGAAATTAGAGTAAATGTGACCTAACTTTGCAATTCTGCAAAATGTGTAACAAAGTGACTAGCAAATTAAGTGACTTCATCCATCTGTGAAATATTTCAAGGTCACACCTTTATTGGCTACAAGATTTCTAACTAAAAAGACAGAGGATGACAGTACTTACAGTTTGATAATGTTTGCTTACTGAGCGTGAAATGAAATTTAACAGTGCAGCATGTCTACATTTGTAAATTTATTGTGGTTGTTTAGACTTCTTGGAAAATGAAATGTCAACTTATCACTCTCGGCTTCCAGAATGTGATCTTTAGGTCCAGCAGAAAAGTTCACTTTGTAAAGTTTTCTTCTTTAAATGAGTGTGACATTAATTTTTTTAATGGATTTCTTAAGCAAAACAAAACTCATGGCACAACTGCATCTGAAGGTAGGATGCGGCAATACCAGCATATCTGATGCAGCAGCTGCTCATTATCATAGTCCTTCCTACCAGCAAGCATCATGTTCAGGTCAATGGGACAGTGTGTGAGGTTAAGCTCTTACTCTAGATTGAGATCTTCTATCATAGCAGTACAAAAATTGTGTCATCTACACCTGAATAAGTAGTGCATGGAGTGATTTGCAGGAAAGACAACTCCAGGAGTAGAGATTAGTATGGTCAATTGTAAATACCTGAGACACCTTTTTTTAGTCATTAAACTCAGACCTAAGGGGTTTTTTTTTAAAGAGAAAGAAGAATGGCAAATTCCGAAGCAGTTTATTAAAGAATCTTATTTGTCAGTCAATACCATGTGATACTCTGCACAATATAGTATAAAACCAGGGAGAATGTGTGAGTGTGTCTACAGAATTGCTTCAGAACTTCTGAGCAAAATGTTAATGGTTAAGTAATCAAAATAGCAATAATTAACAAGTTGGTTTGTAAAATAAATGTCCTGTCTGAATTTGCGTCTTTTAGAGCTGTAGATGTATTCTGAGCCATCTGAAAGAGTGAAAAAGTTTCTTGGGATATGTGCAATAATTACAAGACTCTTTGGGATAGTGAAGTTTTAGCTGTGTCAGTTTTGCATACTGATTGATAATGATTTAACTGGTCTGGTGGGAAAATTCCTTAGTATTTTCTCTTATCATTTTGTTATTGTTGGTGAAAACTGAGGTCTCCGAGTATCTTGGTCTCTTGAATCTTGAGGTGATTAATTACAAGCTCTGCCATTTCGTGTATGTGTTAGGAAATAAGGAACTTGCCCTTTGAGCGGTATATTCATTTTATGTGGCTTTCATAATTAACAAAGAGGAGTGCTATTTATATCTTGATACGCACATTTTTACCCAAGTGACCAAATACATCATAGGGTACAAAAACTCCAAGAGTTGTGAATTCCCGCATCATTACCTGCAGACCAAGACAGAAACAATCCCTGAAGTTATGGATCTGGCTGAAGAGCACAGGGCAGAGAGTTTGAGGACGAAAATGTGTGTTTAAAAATGTGGTAAGGTGGATGTGTTAGGAATGACTTCTTGAGAACAGCTTCAAAAGCATTTGTATTTACTATTGATGAAGAGTGCCACAGTAGAGGAATGAAGTAAATCCTGGTGTACAATGCATCACTAAAGAGAAGATTGAAAAATCAGACTACTTTGTCTCTGCTCAGTGTCCCAGAATGTAAATTCCAAGTAATTTTTCGTTTGGGAACTATCAGCTTTCAAGAAGAAATCTCAATTATTATTTTGCTTCTGAAATATATGCTGAGGTCAAGGATCTCATAGTCTTTACAAGTAAAATCAGAATTATTTGTTCTACCCTATATTGTTACACTGTAAAGCGTGCAACACTGAGCAAGTGATTATATTTAGTCCCACAATTTTATATGACAAAGTTGTTATTGTAAGAGTGAATTTACAGCAGCAAATGTCAAGCTGTGTGGCAGAAGTAAATGAGATTCAGAACCCCAGGATGTAGTGATTTTTTTTTTCCCTTTGGTTTGCTTCTTAACATTCAAACACAGGAACACTGGTCTCATAGAGCACATAGCAGACAATTTTGAAGTCTGCATTTGCTTTGTCTGTATTTCCTTTGTTAACCTCTTAGCAGCAGCATTAAGCAGATTTTGTGGGTTTTTTCTTTCCTCTTCCCCTGGATGGAAAAAGGTGGGCTTGAACTAGGAAACAAATTGCAAACTGAGCAGCAGAACCTGCTCTGTGCCCTTGGAATGGGGACAGAAGGGAAGTGAAACCTCATACATAAAGAGGTGTCAGCAGCTCTCATTTCCCAAACTGCTGTTTGGCATGAGAGAGATGAAGTACCACACTAATGTTCAATGGTCCTTGCTATTGAGAGCTGGTGGATGGAAACCTTGATCCTTCAGTGCTGTGGACATGTGCCTGGGCCTCATTACTGGGAGTTTACATGTGAAGTTGTCCTTTTGCCTTTCAGGTCTGTATTCTTTTTACTTGGTATACTTTGTGGTTTCAGACTGTGTAAGGACAATCTGGATGTATTTAAAACTGGATGTGGAGGGCACTGAGAGAGAAGGAGAAGGGTTAATCCATCGGAGCAACTGGATTCTTCATTGCTATCATGTCAGCCTGTGCCTCTGAGGCAGTGGACTCCAGATGGATGGTTTAATTTGCATATATATTTACATAGTCTTTTATTGTAAATTCATGTGATCATAATGAGGAATTTCTCTGTAGTAGTCTTTTCTTGACAGTTAGGCAGAATTTTCTTCTTGTCAGAGCTCACCTGCAATAAAATCTTTCTATTTATCTACAATATCTTGGCCCTGATAAAACATGGAGCTCAGGATACAACTCAGCATTCTGGATGTCTTTGTTTTTTTCCCAGAGGTGCATCTCCATTGCTCCAGTTTCGTAGCTGCCTCCTGATTTTTCATCTTTTTGCCTTCAGATTTCTTTCCTGTTGCCCATCCTTTATTACTTCTAACTGCTCCTTCAGTTAATTAAACAAATTGCAGAAGTGTCTTGTTGCAATAATTAGTTCGTCAGAGAAATGCAAAATATATGACTGGTGGATGTTTTCAGTAATGAAACATAACAAGGTTTTTACTGCTCTTTATAACTAAATATTGGTAAGAGAAGAGGTGGAATGCCCGTTATGGTGCTGCTGGGAAATACAGATATTCCTCTGCACCAGGGATTTTATAAATCTGAATCTTTTGTATAGGATCTCTGGTACAGAGAATTGATACTAGATAGAAGATGGACAGGGAGGAGGATTTGTAGGAAATGGCATGTGGAGGTTTCTCCTCTCTTGTGTTCTGCATCATGCTGGACCTTTGTGTTTTACAGTGAAACCTCTTTAGGCCCTTGGAAGTAGGATGAGATAGGCTATAGGAATGTATGTCTGTGTGTGTACTCAGAGCTCACCTCTCAGTGGGTCAGTGGTCACAGATGGGGGCAGGAAGGATAGGATGCATCTATGGGAGGATGAGCAGGCTCCTTATCCACAACCCTTTTTGCTAATCTCATGAGGTAAAAGAGAGTAAATCTGTTTAATGTCACACGGTAAAACGTCTCTTGCATGAACTCTTACATGTGAAGAGATGTTGAATGATTGATTGTCCTGTGATTTACCTTCAGTCTCACACAACGTATTCACAGAGGTCTTAGGTCTTCCACTGTCAATTAACTGTGAAATGCCACCTACTGCAACCTTGTTTGATGGCACGCTATAGCTCTCATGGTGTGTGGTCTATAGCTTAAGAAAATATTTTGATGCTTCTGTGTGAGAACTTTATTTAATGTATTTGCTAGGTATTTTTGTTCTAGCCAGCTGTAATATCATAAATTAACTATTCATTCTTTCCAGTGCTCTGTGTGTATTTTAATTATCACTAGAGTTAAAATGTGCCGTTGTTGAAGAATCAAAAATTGGGGAAATACAATGGTTTTTTTACTCAGTGAGGAGTAAAAACCATATCTATATTCCAAACCACTTCTTCATATGTATTTCATATTTGATTTGAGATATCCTTTGTGCATAAAACAGACACACTATGCAAAATCTTGGTAGTGTTCCCTCTAGCCATTTGCTACGTTTCTTTCGAAAGATGAAAACACCTTTAATTCAGACTTTCCAAAGAACTGTGTTGTAGTTTTAGTATTTTAAAATTTCAGTCTACTGCTTTAACCCTGAAGGGGTTTTACATATGGTTGGAACAGTGCTCTGGTTAGCTTTTCTTGCAGAATTGTTATTGGTGTCACAAAACATTAAGGAAATTCAGACTTTTTTTGTGCTTAATTTTACCTGAGATGTATGTCCTTGGTGGTGGTAAAGTTAGCATTTTTTAGTGCATATTTGTATATTGTAATTAGTCACTTACTTAAAGCCAAATAGGCTAGAAAGACAAGAAAAAAATAGAATGTATGCAAACGGCTTTAGCTGAATTGAAGGGGAAAAAAAAAGTGTCTTTTCCCCTGAAGCATACATTCTGCATGAAATTCAACTTGACAAGTGACCCTTTCAAAACAGCGCTACAAAGATTTCTCGGCATTCTCCATATATGAGAGGCAGCATTCTTGTATTGTAAGCACAAGCAGCCCCCCAGTTCCCTCTAAATGAAAATAGCCTCTTCCTCTATCCTTTGTGTTCTGTTTTACCCTTATCCCTGTGTTGGCATTCACATTTATGAGCACACTTTTATGTGAGAAAACTTCGCAAAAAGCAAAACCATTGTGATTGTTTGTACAAAATAACATATATGATAAAATACAATAGAGAACTTAAAGTATTGAAAATGTGTGTGTGTCCACTTGGAAAAAGAAAAGGAAAAAAGATGGAAAAGAAAAAATATTTTCCAGTTAATTTAATTTACAACTAGGTGATGCAAAAGCTGAACTCCAGCTCTCAAGTCTTGCATTAATTTAGGAGCACAAGACAAAAATGGTCTATGATTCTGTGTGAGCAATGAATAACAAGAATGTGTGACTTGTGAAATGAATGAATGCATTAAAATCAGAACAAACTGATAATTTAACAGTGTATAACAAGTATCAGATCTTAAAAATAATAGTAGTGGACCAGCAGTATTTTATCACCATCCAGTTCTCCTGCAGCAGCATTCTAGAGAAAATGCACTGGTTACTCTGTATTTAGATATATATTGTCAAGTGGGAGAGATATGCAGTATAATATTCAGTATGTCTCATGCCTTCAGTGTTCTTTCCAGATGTCGTTAGGAAGAAAACAAAACTTGTGTTCAGAAGCTGGCTTAACAGATGGGTTTTGGGTGGGGAGTGGTACCTCGGGGTGGTGGGCTGCTGCTAGATACTCCTCACACACAATATTGACTTTGTACACAGCGCTGCTTCTGCATATATGGACCATATGTTCTCATAGAGTTTAATAGACTGTGGATTACAGGCATTTTATAATTTTCAAATTGGCAAACTCACATTTTACAGCAAGATATTTAGGGCAAAGAACTGAAAATTGCAGCCTTGACATGCCCATTTATCGCATGTGAACAAACATCTCTTGAAAAACTAGAAGGTCAGGCAAGATCATACTGTAAGAAAAACAGGGAGATTAGTTCCTGTGTTAATTATTGCTGGTCTTCAAAAACAATGACAGCAGATTATCAAATCATCCCTCAATTGGAAGAGAACCAGAGAAGAAACGATTTGTTCTTCCCTTTTGAGGTTTGCTGTACCTTTATTCTGAGGGGTTTGAGGGAGGTGGGAAAAACCCCATTTCCTCTATTCAGACAGCCTCCAAGAGCTGTTTATATTGATCTTAATTTTTGTATTGTGCATGTACAATTCTGTGGACTTTTTCCACAAGAGTAACCTGAAGCAGGTAGATCTCTGCAACTGCCATTGTGTGCTCTCTTACATGGGTTGCCTCCCAGTGAGGGGCATGCCTTCCCCCACCAGAAGACTTTTAAGAGCTGCCCAGAGAAGCAGAGGGACATACAAGAGGGTAGGAGGGTTCATCTGTCTGAAATACTTTTCTTCTAAACACTGAGACATACTGATGAACAGGGAACGTATACCTGCTCCAAACTGTTAATATTTGGTGCTCATTCCATTCTGTATTTATGATACAACACATTAAAGAGTCTTGCTTCATATACAGGCTCTGGTTTCAAAGCATCATGTTTGCATGTCCACTCAAATGGAAATACTTGTTAAGTATTTACTACCTTAGTGGCTTGTCCTTGGATACCAAAACGTTTTTCCTACTGCTTTCCCCAAATACTGGAGAAGTGCTGTAGAAAATAAGTATTTCACTTGTGGAAGTTTACCTTGATAACTGCATAGCTAATTTTGTGCAAAGAAAATGTTAAATGCAGATATTTTACATGATGAGAAACCTAATCTTTGCTCTGGGTAGGGTATAAAGAGAAGTTAAAGCTTAAATGCTGACATCTGTCTTCTAGAAAATTATCCGTGGCTGCAAAAGCATTTATGCTTCAGCTCAACTTTTCAAAAAGGACTGCCTTATTTATATGTTATTGCTATGAAGTCTTTTCCAGTAAGTCACTGACCTGAGACTGATCTAGTTTGATGGACTTCTCCTTGACTTAAACAGATTAGTTATCAGAATGGAGCATGCAAATATTATCTAATTGGTGTCACTGGGCAAAATTTTTGTTATGCAAATCATGCTGGAGACAGCATGACAATCCTTGCTTCTTCTAAGGAATCCCCTTGGAAATGGCAATAGAATGCTTGCTTTGATTGGAGTAGGCAGAAAGGATGAGCCAAAGAGCTTCAGACATATTTACATTGCAACTTTCTGTTGTGGCATTAAAACACCAGAAAATTGATTCTCCAAATTCTAGTTCAGAGACAGCTTCAGAATATAAACCAACACCTAATTTTATGCCCTCTGGGCATAATTATCCTATTCTCTTCATCATTAAGGATGAAACTCATTGTCATCTCTGATGTTTCGCATTTTAAAAATTTGAAAGCCAGTGTTTGTTTCTTTCTCTGCTGGTCCTGTAAAATCAATTTGCCTTTCTGAAACTGCCGTATGTCTCTTTTAGTTTCTGCTTTTTTATTCCTTTTCAAGCAGAAGGTTGCAAGAACCGTGTTCATTTTCATTAATAAATGAGTTCTTCACCACAAGAAGCTGCAGAAGGGTGAATTCTGAACAATGGGGAAAGCGGTAGTTTAGCTATTTGTTTGGATTTTTTTTCAATTACTGTGTTTATGAAATAGTTCTCCATGTATACCTTTGAAAGTAGGACTATGATTAAATATTTACAGGTATTGTATATGAGGAGTAGCTAATGAATGTCTCCAGTATTTTCAGCAAACAGTAGCAGTGGTATGTAATGCATATCTGAAACAAAAGTTTTCTTCAGAAATCTTCAGAAATCTTTCTAGTATAGTAAGGCACTTAATACTCTGACTTGAATTAATATATAACAATGATGTCGTCAGTTAAGGTATTTCCTTCTCTTTAAATTGCCCTGAATACCACAATATTTTAGGTCAGAGAAAATCCTATCAAAAGCTTAGCTTGCTCTATGTTTAAAAAAAAAAAAAAAGAAGTAAAAATTCTGAAATGACATGTCTCTGCAGTTTGCATTCATTTAAAAGGAAAAGAGTGTATGTTTTACGTGCTGGCAGGACTGTCAGTTTGTGTGTTAGAAACTGCAAGCCTGCTTCTGGATCTTCAGCATAGGAGATGAAGCCTGATCTTTGTGGAGAGTAGTAGGTGGTGCACAGTGAAGTGCAGCAGAGCTTGAACCCCCTCTGCTTATCTGGGGAGAGCTTGTGCTCCCCCCAACCCCTTCATACTTTACACACAGCATAGGTGGGAGCTATTAGCATGAGCACTGGCCAATAATACCATTTAGTGCATTGTTTTCTGCTTTACTATGGCAGCCATATAGCTATGTGATGCATGAGCGTGAGAGAGAAGGGGAAGTCCATTGCACAAGGTAATGAAGTGCTTTCCAAAGATCAAAATTTGCCCAAACTTATATTGGTTCTCTCTAGAAAGCGGTCAGGTGGTTGGTGTGCTGCACCTGCTGCTTGTGGTGCTACTTGAGGTCATTTGGTTGCTCCCTTATCTGCTTGCTTGCTGTATTTGTCTTGTTATGGAAAGGCCTGAAGTCTCCCTAGGGCTTGCTGAGGACTGGGGAATCTGCTTCTGGAGGGGCATGTTGAGCAACAGAGGCACTGGAAGAGGTCGTATTTTCTTAATAAATGCCAAATGTGTCTGCTTGATTCCACTTTCCAGTTTTCATTTAGAAGACAGTTTAAAAGCAAGAAATTTTTACATTTTCTCCTTTTTAAAAAGCTTTGTCATTTTTAATTGAACTTAATAATTTAACTTCAAGAAGCAGTGATGGCTGCAAGACTTCTGTCTTGAATGTTTCCAACACCTACAAATACCTTTTTGCACATCTGCCGGGGAGAGTCCTCAAGAGGTGCAATTACAACATCAAACCAACATTTCCCTCTCTGAAAAGAGAGAGTGCTGCCTCTGCTGTAGGCTACATCTTTGGTTTTCATGTTTCGTGACACTAATGTTTTTGCTGCTAGGTGGCAGAACACAGAAGAGATGTGAGTTGAAACCTTCAAAACATACAGTGATCACTTCTCAAAGTCCATAGGTGAAGTTTTATTGGCTTTTTTATTTTTGGTAATATGCCTGTAATATTCCTGTAAGGTCTTTACCATTTGAAAGTTGAAAGGTGTGTGAAAAATACAGACTTGTAATGAAATACAACCTCCTTGTAGAAGTTTCACTAAAAATAGTTCTGGTGGTGCCCTGGGGGTGTTCATCAGCAAGCGACAGCGGCTGCGTTTTCACAGCAGGAAAGCAGGACTGGTGAGGTCAAGGAGGATGACTGTATTCCTGTGAGGAACGTGGTAGGAGCATCCAGGGTTTTTTGAGCTTTTATGGATAAAATGAGTGTGGATTTCTGACAATATTGTTCCAAAATACCTGGAAAGCTGGAACAAGCACTAAAGAGTTGCAGTTCCAGCTTTCAGTGTGTGTGTGTTTTAGGATCCTCAGGGACCTTTAGGTATCAGGTCTAGCTGACCTTCGCTTACAGCTTTCACGTTTCAAAACTAGAAAATCCCAACTTAACACTGATCAATCTCTGCATACTTCTTTTGAAACAGAATTGATAAGTTACAATCCTGGTTTTTGCTTTACATCTTTTATGCTTTTAAAAATGCTGTCCTGGTTTACACTTTGCAAAATAATGACTCACTGAAACGTCTGCATCACCAGAAACTAATCCCTGCTGTACATGCTTGTCATTTTCCAGGTGATGAACCTGTAAAATCTATTTTACAGAAAGAGTTTCTGACTTCATTATGCTCACAGGTGCAAAATGGTATCTCTTGGGGGCCTGATACCAAGTGGCCATGTTCAGCACATAGTTTGACAGACGTGACTGCTTGATCCCTGACTTGTGCAAGCAGACAGGAGGGATCCTGCTGGACTAGAGACCTCACTGAGCTTGCAGGAACGTGATTACAATAAAAACACCGTAATAGATGTCCATGTGATAGGATTTGAGCAGTCACTGCTTTTGTTTTTGTGCGGGAGGGAAACTTCATCAGAAACACGGATGAAATTCCAGCCTTATCTTAGGGAATGCATGTAGGTTTCAGGCATGCAGCAAGAGAGCCAGCACCTTTTCAGGCTTTTTGCTTCTCTCATCCTGTGCAAAGAATAATCTGCAGCACCTTAATTTTAAAGTTTTTAGAACTCTGCTGGGATTTGAAATGGTTATTGTCATAGTGTGCCTGTGATGTTGCTTCCTTTGTTTGCCTACTGCCGTATACCCTGGCCAGCTCTGTAGGAGACCTGTCTGTGGAGTGCCTTTTAATGTTTAGATCTAGCAGTGATTGGAATACACTAATGCCCGGTGGGTATATGTGTCATTTTTTAACAGCTGCCGAGCGTTCTCCCTGCTGCTCCAATTAACACATTCGGCACACACTTGCCGGTGAGTGGGCTGTGTGTACGGATTAAACCACTTTGCTATTTATTCATCCAGCGTATGAGATGCCAGAAATGGGTCAGCATGTTTCCTCTTCTTGCAACAAATGAAATCAAACGGGCTCCTGAGCCTGTGCCCAGGTAGAGATGAGGGCAGCATTTAACTGGCGAATGGAAACCTGTTTTGCCTTGAGACATGGTTCAGTCCATTGACTAACATCTATCCCCGCCTCCCAGCCCCTCTTCAAATGATGGAGACACAGGATAGAGAGCTCTCAGTGCTGGGCTTACCCTTGCTGGCAAGCAGGTCTCTTCAACTTTGTCCTCTGCTGCTTAATAACAGCTTGAAATACTGAAATTTTCCTTTTTCTTCAATGCTTTCCTCCTATATTTATTTTCATGTTGAAATATTCCAGTCAGTAGATTTGATAAAGTGTGTCTGTGTCCCTTTTTTTTTAAAAAGGGAAAACAATATGCTTCCTAGTCACAGCTGAGATAAGGGAGGGGTTGTTTAATGGTAGCTGAGCGGCTGGTGGGAGCTGCAGCTCTGCTCTGGTGCTCACGGTTGATTCATGCTGGGACAGCTCTTTGTGAAGCAGAGGGCGAAGGGGGCTGCCGGCTGGGGCTGTGAGTGAGGCAGGAGATGGAGCGCTTCTTGGGCTTTGTCAAGCAGATAAGAAGATCAAGAAGAAGAAAAGGCAAAAAGTACCGGCCAGAGGAGGATTACCACGAGGGCTATGAGGATGTCTACTATTATGCCTCAGAACATTTTCGAAGTGAGTATTTTACATAACCTCATTTTCCTTTGGCTGTGATAAATGTTATGCTCTTAAGATGTTTAAACTCCAAAAATGCAAACAATATTCCTTCCTTGCTAGAACCTGAGCCTCATGTATATATTTATTAAAAGTCAGTTCTGTGAGGGCTTTATTTGACTCTGCTGCTGCTGAACAATACAAAGCATCTGAAGTGGCACAGAAGCTCTCAAAGTGAAGGGGGTCTGTCTGCAGACCCTGGTGAGATTTCAGATGCAGTTAATCCAGTCTGACTGCTGGAAACCTTTTGTTGAAACACTGTGTTGAGAAGCAGGTAGGGTGGTGGTAGCCCTCTTAGAGTGCCTTTGGAAAGCTGTGTGGATATTTTTAAAGCACTTCAGAGGCAGCGAGCACTCATTTGTAAGTTGAAGTTGATGATTGATGTGTGGTACTGAGGGAGAGTCAGTTTACTAAGCCTCTGCTATGACCTGGTCTTTTCAGTAGTGAGTAAATTGAGTGGGCTGGTTCCTTGCTGCAGGTCCAGGACCACTCCTGGAGAGTTAAGTGGAGGTTTTGTTTGCTGGAACTCACGTGATGGCACTCAGAAGCTCTGCCAGAAGCAAAATAAACCACCTGCTCAGAAGTCCCTGTGCGAACTGTGCACTGGACTCTGCAGCTTCTTAGAGTTTGGCCACTGTGCCGATCAGGCTTCAGAGCTGCCGGTCTGCCGTGGTCTTCTGGAGGAGGGGATGTGCCCAGAGGTGCCCACAGGGAGGGTGGGAAAGAGGGAAGTCATGCTCAGCCCCTGCCTGGGGACTTGTGCAGCACTGTCCGGGTGAGGTGGTGGCAGTAGAGCCAGCCATGCACAGAAATTGCCTTTTTAAAAGGCTTCTGCTGTTTCGGCCACTGGTTTGGGACCTTTGCAGTGAAGCTATGCCTTGTTGAGCTGCTGAAGTTCGGTGCACTGCTTTGTTGTTCGGTACCATGTGGGTGACTGTCAGTATTTTTTTTTCCTTATTTCCACTTTGCTGATATAAATCATGAGAACCTTATATTTGTTTTAAGATAAAATGAAAAGTGTGATTGTGCCTTACAGCACCAGAGAACTGCTATCTTGTGGAAAATTAGAAAACAAAAGAGTTGTTCTTGCTTGCTTTCTCCCAGTGTGCTATGCTTGCCTATCTCCAAAAGAGAACTAATGTAGGGGGCTTGGTTGTTTACTGGGCTTCTTCTTGATGCAATTTTGTTTACTTTCCATTTTCAAGAAAATTCATCATGCTGATAATATTAAATTATATAATTTATCTATGTTGTTAAGAGGGAGTTCATGCAAGAAAAAGACCTATTTGGGGGGCAATGCAGTCATAGTGGGTAACATAGTGACATAAAGTCGTTACACAAGAACTAAAAATTTTAAATCTGTTTAGCACTGAAAAATTTGAAAGTGATACATGTTAGTGAAAGCACGTAACTTTTTCTTGCTTTAATATGTAAATCAAAAGAACATGTCAAAGCTGTACGTCAAAGTATTTCCCTAGGTGATTGCTGTTGTTGAAGATCCTTTAAAGAAAAAAGCAAAACCCCTCCAAAAACTGTCAAATGTAATAAGAATTTCTTGAATGATGATTAATAAATTATTAACTCTTAACTAAATGTATGACACTAAGATTGAGCCAAATATCTAATAGGTTTTTCCTTTGACTCTACTGAGAAAATAAAAGGATAGTATGCACTTCAGCTTGTGGAGGTCATAAGTATTTCAAACTTGATGAAATGTGTGTCAGATTTTCAAGTGGTATTTGCAAGTGTTCAAGTACTCAGACTGAATGATTAAAATAGTGCACAGTCCTATGGAGTTGGATGCACAAGGAGTTTGCCACTTCTCACAGTTACTTAAACCAAATAGTCACAGGAGATTCAAGCCATGCGGTCTTTATAGAGATACCATCTCAAACACAGTTCCTCCTCACGTACTTTTGTCTGGTCTTTCCATGGGTTCTGTGTCGGTGTTTTGATTGGATAGGTGTGGGAGTTACTTAGAACAATATGCAAAATCTGAAAAGATGCTGCTGGTGCTACTACAACTGCTCTCGTCAAATTGAATTTAATGTATTTGGGACGATGAAATGTTTCATATTTAATTTAATTATGGTCTGGTGTTACACTGTTTATAGTACAAATTTAGAGTAATTGCAGAGCTTTTAATAGCCATTCCTTCTTCAGTTCTTTGCTTAGAAGAATGTGTGCTTGCGAGAAAGATTGTGTTTATTAGTACAATTTCTAGAATATCAGAGCTAATGAAATCAAATGTCTATTGTTCATTCGACTGAACAGAGCTGGAGCTTTTTTAGATTTAGTTTCCTTTATGTTGTTAGGCGTGCCTTCTCCATTATCATTTATGAGTTATATATCCAATTAGCCAGTACATTTGAAGTTTGTCTAAGACAATCACTTCATGAGCTTGTTACTCTCTTTCTCTTCCCCCATTCCTTATATTGCTTAGAGTGTTGCATGGAGGCAGAATTAATGGGAAAATGCAGAAACTGCATTAGAATAACCACAGGATCAAACAAAGACAACAAAGTTAAAAACAGAATAGGCCTCTGGGAATCACAGGAAAAAGGTGACTTTAGTTTGTCCTTAGCCCAGCTGTGCTTGAATATTGGGATATTGTTGCTCCTGCTGTTTGGTATACTGTCTTTACTCCCCTGAAGCCTTTTCATGGAAGACCATATTAGCTGTGATGTTGGGACACAGCTGGATGAAGGGAATGTGCAGTACTCCCTAAAGCTCCCTGGGTAAAAAAAAGATACCTAAGCTCCTGAGACAGATGTCTTTCTTCTTGGACATTTCATCCACTTGTGTTCAGTTAATGGATAACCTCATTTTGATGTGCAACACCAGCCTTCCTGTCTTTCTGAAGATTCTGTGCTACATAATGCTAGAAAAACTAAAGTAGTAATTTTGGTATGCAAGCACATATTGACATTAGTAGTGCAGGCATCATACTCATTTCAGTGAGACTTTGCAGTGTGAACATAATGGGTGATGAAATTGCTACCCAACCTACTCAGATGAGTTGGTGCTTATTGCATAAAACACTTTAAAAATCATCATATTTATCTTGAGCAGCATTACGGCACTGCCATTCAACCTGTTCCTTATAATTAGGCTTTGCATGAAAAAAGGCCCTTGTTGTATTTTTACAAAGACTGTTTGCAGACCATCAGTAATGCTGTGTAGCAGAACTTCCTGGAATGCTCCCAAAAACGACATATGTCCTTTTGCTGAAGTCAGGGTGTTGTGCCAAGACCTTTGAGTTTCAGCTTAGTCTTGAGTGGGAGTGTGGTTTTGGGACCCAGCCCAACTTGGTCACCTCTGACCAAAACAAGCACTTCTTCCCACAGCCTAAAATGATTTCAGCACTAAGTCTTTATTTTTCAAGGATTTGAGTTTCTTCCAACTGATTTTGGAACTTCACAGGTTGCATGAGACGTGCAGGTCTAGAGGGTATCGCTGTGAATGCTTCTTGCTAAATTTTGTCTTATTTATGTTACTTCTGTTGTCTGTCATCCATCTCCTGGAAGATCATCTTTTCTCATTGGTGGTTCTTCTTCTTCTGATGTTAATCTCAACGTGGTTCACAGTGTAGTCTGTTCGCATAAAGATTTTGCTTTCTATATTGATGCAATGACAACAGTAAGTAATGATCTCAAAAAGCAATGTTTAAAGAATTCTTCTAGTAAACACCCACTAACCTGAAAGGTCCCATGATTTTAGCCTTGACCTTAAAATGTGTGAGTTAGTCACCAGGGCCCCATGAATAACTTGCTTCTATCATTTGTCAAGGCCTAGTATGTGGTGTGTAACAAGAGCATTGATATCTTAGACAAAGTAATCTGCCATAGTCTGCATCTGCAGTGCAGTCATGTATCATTTCCCTCTCTGATGCCATTTGTTAATTATTTCACAATTCGGGTGTGGGAATTATCTGGTTCCTCAGTTTAGGACCATCAACCTCTTTGAATTTGTCCCCTAAATACATGTGATGATCTTTCCATTAATTTCCCCTTCTCTCTCCCTGTGTCATCACTAGAAAGTGAAGGTAAGGTACTTGACTCCTAGCCTAGCAAATATGGTAAAGAAAGGAAAAACTGAAGGTTTTATGTGAGTCAGAATGGAAAATGTCCTCTTTGTTGACTGAAATCTGGGAATGATTAGTTAAAATTAATATTGGATATATGATACACTTATTGGGATGGTGTCAGCAGAAAAACTCCGCTTGGGCATTATTCTCCAACACAGCTGGATGTTACAGTGCAGAAACTCCCGCACCATGGCTGCCAAAATGTTTGGAATAAATGTCTTTGCATTTCATACCCGAGTTGGTGTTAAAGCTGTATTAAATATGTAAGACAAAACACCAAGGGGAGTGATATACCTATGGTTTCTTAATGCTGCGGTCAGTAGCAACATCACTCTTTGTCAAGATTTTCTCCATTTTGTAAATTAGTACAAATAGTTCTTGTTTGCAGCAATCTCATAGATTTGATTTGGGTTGCAGAAGAGTTAATGATTTTATGAGTCATGTGGTGACAAGGGAATTGAATATCTCTGGTTCAAGTTGCAGAAATGTTAATTGATCTTAAGGATGAGGAATGCAGGACGACCGCTTTCCATTTTACGAGTCTGTGTTGCTAGTTTGCAGTTTAACTGGATGTGCATGTTTGTGTGGGTCGTTCTTCACCTATCACAGATCCTGTTATGTCAGTACAATTATATGTCAGCTTTCATAGAAACTAAAGGGAAAATGTTTGTTGAAGCCTACAAGAAAAAAAGACTGGGTAACCTGAGAAGATGATATGGCAGGCTTTGAAAACACTATGAAAATAACACAAAAAAATAACTAAAATTTATTTAAACTTCTGATTTCCTTCTTCTTAGTAACTGTTGTTTGGTTGTTGGAATGTGGAGATTTTCATTAATGTTGTTGAGTATTTCTGTTTTCCATAAGCCACTTTTTTTCCTGAGGTCTGGATAGCCCCAACACGAGTTCATCATAGGCGCGATGCCCATGTGCCGACAGACTCTGTCATCACAGGGCTACCATCCAGTGTCAGTTTGCAAGCCAGGCATGGTGATAAAGGAGGCTGCTGTATTTGAAGCTTTATTGCTGGGACAGGCAGTGTCAACTTTACCATTCAAGATTTTCTGCATGAAACAAAAGTGGTATCTTTTTCTACTGTCGTGCTCATCATGGTTGCTAGTGAACTTACTCTTTCTAGTGCAACTCAAGTGGAGAAGAAGAATTACATACTATTCTCATTTTCTAGACAAGCAAGTTAGTAGGAGTAGGTAATAAAATGAAGACTGTTACCAGCTCTTCAGCCTCCCATTAAATTATTTAGGTTTTCTAAGCCCATAAGAAATATGAGTGTATTAAAATCGTATTTTACTTCTTTTCTGTTTTATATTAGTTAAAACATGTGAGTCTTGGGATGAGGCTTGTGTTTGTAGATTTTAGCCTGATTGAATAGTGGCTTTAGCTGTATTATGTCGTTCAAGTAAGTTCAAATATAACTAAATTGGCATTATTACTTGTGCTGCAGTAGTGTGATACCCAGCCACAGGCTCTGCTAGTGAGGCACCTAAACCCTAGGCTGTGGGGTTACCCGCAGGACGGGAGCAATGCATTTCTTCTTGCCAGGTGGGTTGCATTTCTTCTTGCCAGGTGGGTGTGTGCTGGTTTTGGTGAAACATTTTCATTTTACATGAAACAGGCCACAAAAACTCTTCCTCTTCCTCTTCCTCTTCCTCTTCCTCTTCCTCTTCCTCTTCCTCTTCCTCTTCCTCTTCCTCTTCCTCTTCCATTATTTTTTCCCATTCTTTTTTTCTCATTCTTTTTTTCTCATTCTTTTTCTTTTTCTCTTTATCTCATTCTTTTCCTTTTCCTTTTCCTTGTTCTGTTTCTCCTTTGTTCTTTTTTCTTTAAAACTGTACTGCAACAGCCAGTTTCAAGTTTGTTAGTAATAGGATTGCTTTTTTAAATGTGTCTTTGTGGCTCTTCTGCAAGTGGCCCTTAGCCTGCTGGGTCAGCACAGAGCATGGATAGTAAAACATTGCTTTGGAGTTACTTGAGGGAAAACAGCTTATTTGTTTTAAGGCACTGAAATAATGAGACCTGAGTTACATAATTCTTTGCATGAAGTGTAAACACTTCTCCCTGCTAGCAATTACAAGTGTACAATTCCTGTGCTATTTTGTTTCATTTACTTTCCAGTCCTATTCTTCACTGAATAATTAAAGATCCTGATTGTCTCTGCGCAAGAAATTGACTCATTCTATGTCTTCCCCCTCTTCTAGTGGCTGCTGGTGTAAGGTCATACTTCAGTGTTTTAGAGAATTTGGCACCCTTTATATTTTTGAGTGTCAAGAATACATTATATTCACATTCAAACACAGATATTTAGAGAGATCGGGGCTTCCTCCTAGGAAATTATGTGTAAGTCCATGATTTTAATCATGGCTTTGTCAGTTTGCATCATGAACATGTAGTGATGTAATTATTTTTTCCCCTTGGACATTGTGAAGTGAATGAAGTAGCAGGTTTTATGAACTAAGATTAAAGAGAGAGGTAGAAGCAACAACTGAGGTGTCAGTTTTCATATTGGCCTTCAGTTCCAATGGAACACTTGAAACAATTAGTGGAACAAAGAAACAATATAAGTTGCTCGCTGACAAGATTATAAACATTTATTGAATGATTGCTCTGTTTTGTTACCAGGGCATGACAGGTGTAATTATTCATCATCTTGAATATAAACACCTGTTTACGTAGTTATTATTTCTATAAGACAAATGTGGTGGCACTCACTGTATGTGCAGAAATTCCTGCGCAGCTTTGTTCAATGTTTTCAGCAGAAAAGCACAGGGGTTGTGCTGTGACTGGGTGCAGGGGTCCATGATGACCACACTGCTGGTGACCCAGGCTCCTTAATGCTACTGGTTTTCTTCAGGGCATTTTCTAGTTTCCTTCTGAAACCCAGGAAATGATACACGAATCAGCATTCTGAGTACATATAGTCCTGATTGCAAAAGGCAGTGGAACTAAGGGTGCCTCTAGGACCTTCATTTGGCCTTTCACTAAGAGTCCTTAATGAAGGAACACCTGATCACTTCGGTAGTGATGTGACAGAGGCTGCACCAAGTCCTGTCAGACCTCATCCCTTGTTTTCCTCACTTGAGACCCTGAATTTGCAGATGGCTGGCACCAGTTACTGCAGCCTAGGGAGGTATGGTTTGTATATACAAAAATTACATAAGCCTCAATAGTCTGAAAATCTAGCCGTAAGGCATCTCAGGCTGCAACCCTTTAATTCTTGTGTAGCTTTCATGATAATCTCCCTGTACTCTGGTTCTCCACCTGTGAGATGAGGTTAATTGTACCTCTCCTTCACAGGTATGCTGTGAAAATAAATGTGTGTTTCCTAAGCTATCAAATGCTACAGTGATGAGCACAATAGAAGAGTTTGGGGAGAAAAGAATGTCCATTGGAAAGGGCTTGAATTAAGAGTGGGAATCAAGGCATGGAATTACACTTTGAGCAATGAAGGGAAAGCAAGATCTTAAATAATTTATCAGGTAGTTCAAATAATTTCTTTTGGGCATTAAATGAAATGAGGTCTCATGCAAAAAGTAGATCAGGTAATTAAAGATTGTGTTGTAATGCATACACAAAAGGAGACCAAGTTGAGAAACACTTAAATCTGGAATTTGCAGTTTGCTATTTTAATGGTTTGTGTGTGTGCACATGCATGTAGTAGAGAACATAGAGCCAACAGTTCCTTGGGTTTTAGCATGCCATGGAAATGTCATAACAGCATGTTATGGATATAATATTTGCTACAAATGAACCAAAATTTCATGTCCTTGAATTTAACATGCAGAAGTAAATTTTGGTGGGTGGCCATAGGATCTGATCACATGTGTATTACTTCAGTGCATTCTGTAGTAACAATCCCTGTGCTGACGTTGTGAGGGAGCACTGTGGGCAGCTCTGGGACAGAGGAGGGAGGAACCAGATTTATCTTTTGGCTGTCTCTGAGTACTTTGAACAGATGATGAGAGACACTTGAGGTGAACTATCTTTGGAAAGATTACCATGGGAAGAGCTAAATTTTGGAAGGCAGAAAGGATAAAAGAGTTTTTATCCTTTATGGGGAAAGGCCTTTTCCCCTTTATGGGGAAAATACTGTTTGAATGAAATCATGAAAAAGAAAGTGAAATCAAAAGTACGCAGATACCATGTGAAGTATTAACTCAGTAAGTTGTTTTCAAGTCTGTTTGCAAATGCTTCCTTTGGGTGTGTTTAACAAGCTCTGTGGCTGCTCAGGTCTATGTTATTTTGATAACATTGTCCCTCTCCCAGAAGGGTAAAACTCCTCACTTAACAATGCACCCTGTCACTATTCTGTCAGCTGGCAGCATCTCTATTAAGAGAAAAGAAAGTATTCACAAGGTATTACAAATAAATGCAGTACAAAATGAATGGTATGTAAACATGTTTTAAATAGAGATACTAGCTTTTTGCCCTTGCTTTCTGTAGGTTGGAGTAAGAAATAATTTAGAACCCTGATGACCTGCTACCTGCACCCCATTTGTAGGAGCACAGTTAAGCTGTGTAGTCACCAAGGGATGAGTCAGGCGGTGGCTGCACGCTGCAGCACCAGCTCTATTAGCGCCGAATGCTCAGAAATCAGAAGGGATGTTTGCCACACTGTCTGATAGGGATGTTGCATCTGACAGCCTAGTTTAGGGAAAATGAGAAAATGCTTGTGAAGGAAAGTTGGGAGAGAGCCTGGATCTATGGCAGAGCACTGCCAGCAGCAGCAGCAGTGCTCAGGTCAGTTGTCAGTAAATCGAAATACGTCTGGTGGCATTTACAGTTTGGAAAGCAGGAACGTGGATTTTCCATTGCGTGGTGGTAGAATTTCACGTGGCTTGTCATGAAAATGCTACGCTCCCTTTCATTTCTAAAAGGAGATAGGAATGCCTTCTGAAATGGAGAAACCAGAGCTGTTCAGGCCGGTGGTTATAGCTGCCCATCAGTAATTATAAAGAGTGTAGCAGGAGGGAGGAACTCTGAAATTCCTTTAGAATTTAATGACATTTTGATAGTCTGTGAAATGCTCCCTCTGTGACTTGACCTGTGTTTCATCTGGGCTTCACAGATTTGCAGAGGAGTTACACAGGCATCCCTAGCACTTCTAAATCTGTTGCCATTCACTTCTGCCATACCCTGGCAAGAAAAAAAAGAAGTCTTCTCAAGCTTAGGTTAATTATGATTTGCCTTTTTTTTTCTTGGTACACACTAAACATCTCACAAAAATAGAAGTGTATTTATGAATGTGGTAGGTTTTGAAAACTATCAGCTGCTCTCCCAGTGGTTATGTGTGTCTTAGCTGGCTTCTTCAGGCAGGGGTTGCTCAGCCCTGTGCTACAGGAGAGCAGAGAGAGAGAGGTTTCTCTGCTAGGAAGAGTACGACCATCCCTTTAAAATGCCACTGCTCCCAAGCATATCACAAGGGATGGAGAATGCACTGAATATTTTTATTTTGTAACTGGTACTTGATTTGTGTGCTGCAATTCAGTGTATTTTGTATTGGGTGGGTAGAAAACAGTGTTCCTTTCTAGTTTCTTTTGGCATTTTTGGTGTTTATTTTTTTCCTTCACTACTTCTTTGAATTCAGGCGCTTATAACAATGTGAACGACTGTGAGTTTTATAGGGCAGATTGTGTCATGCAAATTGTTTCCACAGACTGAGCAAAACTGTCGAAGGCTGTTCTGGTTACAGCCTGGAGTTTGTGGTCCTTTGTCTTGTGCAGATAATTGAGCTTTTTACAACCGCATGTCAATTCACAATAGGTTGTTTTCTTCCTTTTAGGTAGCAAAAGAAGTTTATTAGCTGCTGATGTAAGTCTCTTATAAAAATTTTGCTGGTGGCATAATTATTAACGAGGTTACATCAGTGTGAGCAGAGAAGCAGGCCAAGATAACATACTGCTCCATTGCATGAAAATAGCTTTAATATATGGAAAATGCTCAAATCCTCTGTCTTTCTCACAAAATTGCAATTAAGACAATTAAAAAAATTCTGAAAGCAATTGCTTGGAATTAATTCTTACACAGCTTCAATATGTTGGCATTCCATGCACTGGTAAAATGTTGGTGGATTTTCAGGTAAGGAAAATGTAGTTTTGGTGAGTGAGCTCTTACTTTGTGATGAAATGTCTTTCAAATCTTGATGACTTGGTAAGTATGTCTTATATGATTAATTAATGGATGGTAAGCAGCAGCAACTTGATGGCCTTGGTTTTATATAAACTACCACCAACTGATACAGGGACGTACAAATAAGGAGAAGAATCCAACTTGATGAGTAACCTACAGAAGGTGATTAATAAACACTTAAGATCACTTCTGCTCATTTTAACTGCTTTTCTAAACAGCTAGAATTGTTCTTGAAATTACTGGTAATATTTTCTTGGTCACAAATTATATATTTTAAATGCATAGCTTAATTAAACTTAAAGACATTGAGATACAAGCAATATTTAAAAATCTGTAGTAGTTTAATAGGTGAATTATCCTGAGTTTTTCTTTTTATTATTGCAGTGATTGAAAATGATCAGTTCTTCCCAGAAGGTCATTGAATTTTTTATCTGTAGGCTTCTAAATTCAGCTTTTGGAATCTACAAAATTTGTCCAGTTTTTAAGTCCAGTCTAATATAGTAACAAGGACCATAGTATGGAGGGACGAGTTAGGGGATGATATGTAATGAGAGAACTCATTTTGGTATTATGAAGAGCTTACCGTGTGCTAGTATGGCACCTTTTTTTTTTTTTTTTTTTAATCCTCCCCCAGCCTCCTTTCCCCTTTGCTGATGCATATAGTTCTTTAATTCTTCAGCTGGGCCCTGGGCAATTGAATGACCCTGTTTCCCTGATTTGGGTG
Organism: Lichenostomus cassidix; assembly: GCF_008360975.1. Taxonomy (NCBI): domain Eukaryota; kingdom Metazoa; phylum Chordata; class Aves; order Passeriformes; family Meliphagidae; genus Lichenostomus; species Lichenostomus cassidix. The sequence goes on along the minus strand of NC_139480.1, from coordinate 33,132,235 downwards.
TTTTTTCTGAAGTGGAAATTTTATGTATTCTCTGAATTACATACATGAAACCCCTCTCTCCTCACATATCCTGATGTCCTTTAAAGTACTTGAAAAATAAAACTATGCCACACATTACCTTCAGAATTTGAAGTCTAATAAAGACTTTTCTTGCAGTTTTGTCATTAAATCAAACCATTATCACAAAGGGGAGAAAGCAAACTCATCCCATCTGCAGTCATTTAAACCTTCATTCAAGGAAGGCTTTCAAGTTGTATACAGAAGGAAAGGATGGATTCAGAGGTGTGTGTCTTATTAATACAAAAAGGAAAATGCCTGCTCATGGTCCATAGTACATGGTTTACTTTTAAAAAGCGTGAGTTACATGTATTCTGGCTGCCAGCTGCTCTTTCTGCTTGCTTATTTATTTAAACAGACTAGCGTGTGCTGCTCAGCCAGCCAGGGGGATGGTCAGTTGTTAAATGTGACAGCACAGTCTAGAGCTCAAGATGTCTTTAGGCTTGACCCAAGGCCGCTGGGGATGCCTTAACTTGAGGCTAGGTTAAAAAAATGTGAATAGGAAGCTGTCTGGGAGAGAAGCAGAGGGAGTAAAGTTCCAATAGCCTTTACATCTGCAAGTTCAGCTGCTTTAGTCAGAGGTTCTGGTCTTGGGTTTTAATGTGTTTTACTGTGCATCTTAAAATGCATGGGGAGATTTATTTGTTTGTTTATAGCTGCTGCATGGAAAACAAAGCTTTCAAAAATCTGTCTGCAGTAATTCCACTTTTTCTGCTTGGTGTTTATTTTATCAAGCAGATTTACAGAGCTGACAGTGGGAGGTTTTTTTCTGGTTGTGTCAGCTGTGCGATGCTGTGGGCCAACCAAAGATTTAGTCCTGCAAGTGCCAGGCGTGTAACTCCACTAGTGTGAGAAGTTCCATTGGCACAGGTTTGATATAAATCTGTGGTTGGGAACCTGAAAGAAAATGGTGTTTGTGGGTAGAACAAAATAGTAATTCTAACAGTTTCTTTGCAGTGTTTGTTGTCTGTATTGTGTTTCTATCCTTTGTACACATTTCTGGCAGAGATAAAACATCTTTTGACTGAGAGATCAGTATCTCTGTATTGTTTCCTCTAAGATAATTTGTAAGCATGGTGGTTCTGTTTCATTTCTGTTCTCAAGAAAATTGCTCAGACTTCAAAAACAAAGCAAGTTGATTAGTTCTACTTTATTTCATTTCAGTGTATTATTTCAACCTTGTTCATTAAAGCTGAAGAGGAAAACCTGGTTCTGAAGGACCACTGTTGACAGGAACCACTAGCCTGGAGCACAGAATTCAATAATTATTGATCAATACACTTTATTGCTGATTTCTTTTCTTTTGAAAAGCCAACTATTCTTGCCAATATCTTTTATACATGAGCCTTCGCTTAGGATTTGAAATTGTAACTTGTAATAATAATAACATTTTAAACTGTAATGCTTGCTGAGGGGCAGGAGGTGGAAAAGAAGGAAAAGAAAGACAAAAAGTGAGACTTATTTGATACTGACCCTAAAATGGTATTCCACTAGAGCAAAAACTGAAGTAGATAGATGTATTGTAGTAAATATTAAATGTGTTAAATTGCCTGCCAAGTACAGTGATTTTTTATTTATTTCATTTTTATTCACTTGGAGTGGAAAATGTTTTTATGTGGAGTTGTAGAGAAGACCTGACTGCTGCTTCTTACTGTATGAAAGCCAATTTCTATTACAGAATCCAAGCAAATGAATGTGTGCTCCCTTCGGTATGGAGGCCAGTGGGGATGCTGTAGCCGTAGACTGAATTTTGGACAGGAGCTAAGCACATCTGTATGTGCACATAGAAAGTGTGTATGGGATGGTAAGTGACTGCTTGAGGTTCTTTGGTAGGATATGAAAGATTGGAAATGGCAAAAGATGAGCTGTGTGTTTATACTGATCTCTTTGCTTAGAGCAACTCAGTGTTGTTTCTTCAGATGTGTGAAAAAAAGGACCTGAAGAACTTGCAGCAAAGCAAACTTCTGAGGTGCAGTCACTATAGAATAAATCATTTACATCTGGAACTTAGGGTTGCAGCAGGAGATCAAAGGTACAAAGCTTCGGTCTCTGTGCCTGCAGTTAGACTTAAGTCTAATGCAGAACTGAATGACTGCTCTAGCTGAATGAGAGTCCTGTTGGTGTCCTTGGGGCAGGAGGGAACAGGCATGGGCACTCCTGAGCTTCTCCTGGGAGAGCTTCTCCTGGTTTTTCCCTATTAGGGGAAGAACCCCTTGATGTTGAAATTTCAACTCAGATATCTGTGTGTTTGTCTGTGTGTATTTATATATGTGTATATATGTGTATTTATATATATGTTTCAGGAATCATGACTTTTGATTTCTGAATTACTTTTTTGCTTTTCTGAACTTATTTCAAGAGCAGCATGTACAAAATCCCCTTATGCTGCTCCTTAAGCGTAGATAAGCCACATTTCTACTCAGTGAGCCTATTTGAATTGTGGAGGGGGAAAAATGAGCAACCTCCCTAACAGGCAAAGTTCCTGTATCCTCAAGAGTTCAAACATCTTCAAAACCACTTCAGATGTCTTTGGGTTTTTATCTGTAAATTATTTTCCCGGCTCTGTATTTTTGCCACAGGAAATAAGAAAGTAAATATTTAATCGACCTGAAAACATTTTTCTGTATTGCGTGTTTTGGGGACGTCTCCCTCCCAGGCTTGTCTGCAGGCTGCCTGGCTGTTCCCTGGGGTCGATGCTTCTATGCTGCTTAGGATCTGATGGACAGCACTTGGCATGTGGGGACACCAGCAATTTCCTTTACTATTTTCTAATTGCTGGTAAATTGTGAAGCAAATCTTACCTTGTCATTTCTTGAAGAATGATTGAAATGCAGGAGCAAATTTGTGGGGGATTTTTTCTTCTTGTTCTTTTTCATCATGTTTTTACTTTACTGGCAGTCTTATAGAGTTCTGTTTCCAGGGGGAGCAGAGGTACTGGGTGAGCAGGTGCCAGAGACAGGACAGTGTCCATGTCCATTTCATAGAATCATTAAGGTTGGAAAAGACCTCTGAGATAATGGAATCTAACTGGTAACCTAACACTGCCAAGCTCACCACTAAACCATGCCCCCTAGGGCCATGTCTAGATGGTTTTTCAAAAACTTCCCAGGGTAGTGATTTCACCCCTTCCTTGGGCAGCTTGTTCCAATGCTTCACAATGTCAAGTGAAGAAACATTTTCTAACATCTAATTTAAACATTGCCCATACTCATCTCTGCTCCATAGCAGGCAAAAGTACTTTTTCCTAGACATATCTCTAGCACCAAGTCTGGCCTCAGTCCACCTTCTCTGTTAGTACATTGTATACAGTCTTACCGAAGGCAAAATAATTTGTGATTTCTGTGTGAGCTTTGGTTTATCTTGACATGCTGACGAATTTGAAGCCTAAGAACAGCTTTGTGTAAATAGGATTTTATTAAATGTGCAAATGGAAACAAATAGATGGGCTTCCCCCTCCCCCATGTATTGTTTCCTGTAGAGAAAAGTGTGTGTCAATCTCAAGATTGTGAGTCTACTCTGCGAAAAGGGTTTGTGACTTTTGGATAACCTTTAACTCTAGGAGTCATTCAGAGATGCAGAGTTACAAAATTATTTTAAAATGTCAGCCTGTCTACAACTTGTTTTTCAAGTATTCTAAGACTAAAGCTGCCTAAAAATATTGCATCAGTGTTTCTGTGTTGTAAAAGTTGCTTTTACTAAGCCACCTATGGGACCACCACCTGTTGTAAAGTATTGAAGACTTGTTTTCACTTCCTCGCTTTATTTAATTTGAAACCAATCTCAGAAGATGTGAGAGAATGAAATTTATTTCTACAAAAACGAAACTGACTGGCCCACATACACCCTTAAGTGAGACTGATGAATGGTATAAATTAAATACCGTGTTTAGAGCACAGTATTCAGTAGAAGGCCAGAGCTTCCTTGCAATATCTCAGCCACCTCCTGTGTTTAAGGGACTGTGTGGGACCAGGAATTAGACCTGCTGGGTTTTTTCTAGCTTTACACACTGCTTGAAGTCAGATTCAAGGATGCTGGCATTAAGCTGATCTGTCGTGGTTCAGGTCAGGTTTACCTGGGCTTGTGGGGCTTCCTGGCTTTGCTCAGGAAGTGTAGGCTGAAGGCTGCATCCCAGCCCTGGTTCTCCCTCACCTCCTCTCCTGAAAGCCCTGTTAGTGGGTGGGCACCACTGATGTAGCAACTCCCGTTTTCAGCCTTTTTGGGCCAAATCAGATCCCACACTTTTACTGGTACTTTCTTGCGAAGCATTTAAAATATTTATAGGAAAAATAGTCTTTCTAAAAATGGTAAGTAAGAAAACAAAAAATAGTTAATTCTTCTTGTCAGCAAGATGTATTGCCTACAGTCATAAAATGCTCATAGCTGTGAATTTTTCCTTGTGCAATTAATACTGGCTAGATATTGGCTGGGTTTATGATTTTTTTTTTTCAGAGACACCTATTGAATTAAGGAACTCAAAGATACTTTGCAACTATTAAACTTTGCCTTAGATATATTTGGTGTTTTGCTGTACTACCTTTTCCTGTACTGATTGATTGCCTAGCCTGAATATTTTATTTTCTTCTGCATGTATTTGTTCCTAAGTAAAAATTCTGTCTGCGTGAGAAATATTTATGTATGTATTTATATGTATACAAAATATATAAAATTTGAATTTTCTTTCTGAGCAGTCTTCATGCTTTTGACTTTGAAAGTGGCTGGGCATACTGAATGAAATTCAGTGTAGGTTCAGTGACTGCAACGATACTATTTTTGAAAATTGAATGTCAGGCTGTGTAGGGAATACCAAAAATATGTAAATTTGTTGAGCAGGGAATGACTCCATGAGTTGTGGGGAAATCAGACTGGGGGTGTATGGATTAAGTGAAGTGTGTTTAGATGTCTTAAATAATTGTTTCCAAGCAACTAATGCCAAATGTTGAGAGTAAAGTTAATTTGCTAATGGGAATACTGGACCCTTTGAAATGCCATTTCAAGCACCAAGTTCATTTTAGAGATTTAATAATTAATCAAAGTGACTGTATTAAATGTCAGTGAATATATCCATGTGTTGCTGTCATACCTCTCTCTCAACATGAGTTTCCAGGCTCTTAATGATTAACACAGTGAGATCTGTAATGTAGTAATAATGCTGGTGCTCTAGAAGGCTCAGTACTTCTTGAACATTCTTACTGCAAATTCTTCAGCTTGGACTTCATTACAAGCAGTGGATATAAGGAGTGCTTTAGATGGGTTAATCCACACCCACATCTTGCTTGGAGGTTGCTTTTCTTCTTTGCAGAATTGAAACCAAAGATACAGGGCAGGGTCTTCAACTCCCCTGTTACTCCCTCATGGCTTCCCTGTGCTGCTCTACTGGAACAGCAGATGTTGCAAGGAAGATGCCAGGGTTGCAGAGAGGTGCATTTAGCACAGGGAGATTGGCTCCTAGAATTTGGCTTGCCAGTTTCTGTGTATTTCTTGTGTCTCGTTGCACATTTAACTATTCATGTGGTTGTTCAAGGTCTGCTTGTGCTGTGAAGGAACATTAAAATGATAGAATGTCTCTTTTTACCCACCTGTGCAAGTGTGTGTGGATTGTTGAAGGCATCAGACGTGGTAATGCAAGAAATTTGCGGTAGCTGTATGTGATACAAATAAACTGAAATTGCAACTTGTAGGATGTTTTGCCATGATTGTGGTTGTGGAAAAGCAGCAAATCTTTTGCACTGGTGGAGGTCTCTTTGTGATTGTGTGCTGTTGTTGGTAGTCCTGTAGTGCAGTAGATTACTCCGTGTGTGACTGTACCACATGCACACACTTGAGATAGTTCAAGAAAAGCCTTCTGGGAAAAAGAAATCACTCAGTTCCTAAAGATCCTCTTACATGCAGTGTGCTGTCTAGAGTAGCTTGCAGTGCTCTCTAGAGCAGCATTGATACACTGAACACTTCTTCCAGCTTCTTCATAATAACCCCGTTTTTGAGAGAGGCACATGCTTGATGCATTATGGTAAAGAAGTCATGTTATAGTGAATACTTGTGTAATTTATTGGCCTTGTAATCAAGAGGTAAAAACGTCAGAAAGGACTCTGGAACCATAAGGTTTGGTACTGGGCTTTCCAAAAGCTTGTGGCTCAAGTTGGTGCTCGAGGGAAGGTGCTCTGGGCAGCGAGGATGGTGTGTTGAGAGCATCCATGTCGTAATGGTCTGAAGAGGGCCACTAGAGCTCCCAGTCAGTAGATAGCATTGGATCCTTCAGGACTGGAGTCACTCAAGGTAAGCTGCCAGTCTGTATTCATTTGTTATTTCCCATAGTTTCTCTTCTGAGAGATGACAGTTGCATTGTTCAGTTTAAAAAGTCTGGAGTGGAAAAAAGAGAGGCTGTGGTTCTAAATGATCTAAATTATTAGAAGTCCAGCATAAAAAAAGACAATAGCCTTGAAAAGGCATATTATCAGGTGGTAGGATCTGTGGGGTCTGTGATTATTTCAGAGCTACATTTTGATCTCTCAGAATCTGTATGCTTCTTTAGAAGCATCATTGACTGTAACCTTATATTAGTAGTGTAGAAAAATATGTGCAGCATAAACGTTGATGGAAACATGGCCTGAATGAGAGGCCTTTGAAGTAAGTATGAGGTATGGCATTTGCTTCTGCAAAGCTCATATTTAATCCAGGTAGTCAACATACTAAAGTAATGAAAGAATTCCTTTTACTATACAGCTGCCTGCATCCTGTCACCCCTTGAGTTTTGTTCATAAAATTGTTTTTCCAGGGCTTCAAAAAGTTGCTGATAAAGACTAATAAAGTTAGAGATTGCTTTGTGTTTTTAATTAGACATAATTCAAATACAGAGGTGTTTTTTGTTCTGGCTGTAACACTGAGCTCCCACCACTTCTGCCTTCTGGGGGAGCTGGTGGCTGTTCTTCCTTCAGTGTGTGCTCATCACCTTCTGGTAGATGTGTATGGACCACAGCTGGGCTGCTGTTGGTGAGGCAGCAGGCTTTGCCCAAGAGGCCTCTGGAGAAGGGAACAGCTGGGGCAGAGCACCTGGTTGGATGTGTGCTTATGGTGAGCCATAGGTTCAGTATCATTGTGCTGCTGGAATGCATGGCAGGACTGCAACAGTACGCCCATTGTGAAGGAATGCTTTATGGCCCCTCCCAAAAAAAAGGAGAATCAAAAACTCCTAAACTTAAACACCTCCAAAGCAAAACAAAATATAGGGATTTCTATTTGGATGCAACAGTTAGGTAACAGTTCTTTTCCTTGTATTCTCTATGGTCTTAGTGTTCAGCTCTTAGATATGCTGAGTCATAGTGATGGATACTGTAAGCAGGTTCACAGACATCAAAGCTTTTTGTTGGCAATGAGGAGATCTTGCTAGATGGAATGGGAATTTTCAGTGCTTCTTGAACACTAATTTAAGTAAAATGATCTAATAAAAGAGTAAGAACCAGGAGTTTGGGGGGTGCGTAAATACCTAATTAAAAGCAAACTCTGGAGAGTTTGCTTGTCTGTGTTTATTAAAATACAAACAATGGAGGGGGTGATTGTAATGTCAGTGGGCAAGAATTAATAGAGTGCAGTAGAGGCAGTTATGTGCTACAAAACTATATTGTTTTATCACTGAAACAGTGCTGTCACTGGAGGCTTTGAAAGCATTTTGTGGCTATGGGAAATGTTTTTCTTATTTTACTGGAAAATGTCTCAGCTCTGGATGTAACAAAGTACATTAAAAAGGATGCAATTAAATGTTGCTATATGCCTTTTTAAAAAACCTAAAATGGAAATTGCAGTGACTTTTTTTTTAAAGCCTTACTGTGCTACAATTTCCCATAATGCAAAGATGCTCAAAATCTTTTTCTTTCGCTGTGCTGAAATTTGGCAATAACGTACATGTTCGTAAACATGTTCATGTTTGTACAAGATTAGAAGAATAGTAAAATAGATTAAAATATTTAAGATATTTTTTTTCGATTTTCACTCCCAACATTTACTTTATAGAGGTTTTTTTACACTTCCTTAGTTGTCCTTGTTTTTATCAACCTTTGATATAAAATCAGGAGAGAGTTCAAAATACTGTAAAAATTGACATAGAATGGAAGTTCCATCCACTACAGCAGATAGAGCGGAGCAGGGTGAGCTCGGGTCTGTTTGCTCTCATTCATTCAGCTGTACCCTGGCTCCCCCACTGAAGTCTGACCCTTTCTTGTTAGTTTTCCTTCTTCCAAATATAATTGTATAAATTGCATATATCTAGATATTATCAACACACATGTATGTAAAATAGGTAAGAAATAGAAATATATCAAAAGGCAGGATGTCCCCTTCCTCCCTGCGAGGAGAGGGAGCAGGCAGAGCTGAAGCAGTGCCAGCTGCATGCCCAGGCCCGGAGAAGCACAGCCGTGCGTTCCACTGGAGCGTGAAGCATCACCAAGGCATCGCTTGAGCCTTGACTGCCAGGCGTGACAGTAGTTTTGCCCTGAGAGCATGTCAGAGTGCCTTGAAAGACTCTTATGTCAGGAAATCCTCTGGGATTAATTTCATTTCCTCAGAGCGTTTTTCCTTTCAGTCACCTTCGTTCCTGTTTCCCAAATTTCAGATACAGGAACTGAGAGGGGAGATGAGTCACCAGAGCTGATTAAGCTGTAGGAGAGCATCCTGTCAACCAGTGCTCTAGAAAGAGCTTCCTCCCCACAACACATGGGAGGTGCCCCAGCTCCATGGGGTCATGTTTTGCATTTGCCAGGTCAAACAGTAAACCTACAAACCAAAATGAATTTCCATCCCACTCTCCTTCTCTACTGAATGTGAGGAACCAACAGCCATCCTTTTTGTCCTCATCTTCTTAAAGAGCTTTCTAAATTATTTCATTCTAGCCCTGTTGAGTAGCAGTTTCATAAATGGTCCACATGGGAAAGATGCTTCCGGAAGTGGTTGTTCTCTTCTGCAATGTGCTTCTGCAAGCCTGGCTGCTGCCCAAAAACTACGTTTATGTGGGAGGAATCTGTCTCTGTCCCCCCAGTTAAGTGGTATGGACATGAGATGGATATATGTATATACAATGGAGGTATGTAAATATGAAACTCATTTTCAGATCTCTGGACAGACAAAATTGTTTTTTAAGTACTCCCTGTAAAATGTAGAAACTGTGTTACTGTCTTTGCTCTCAGTATTTTACCTCAGTTATGTACCCCAGGGCTGGACTCATAACCATCAGTGAGTTGCTCTGCAGGTTATAGAGAGAAGTCTGTTTTGGAGAACCAATTGTTGACGAAGTACACATACTTTTAATAATGAAGGTAGGAATAGTAGCACTGAAGTTGCATGGTTGCTTGTAAAATGGAAATGCAGATAGTAGAGACGAACACAGATAAATTCCTCTGTGGCTACAGCCGGAAGATTACTTCTTGGTTTTCGTTTGCTTTCCCCCACACTGTAGTCTTTGGATGCCACAGCTGCTAACACCCTCATTTGCATATGCTTAGAAGAACGGAATTCCCTCTTGAACATCCTTCTTCCCCACAGTTTTGTTGTACTTGACCTACTTTTCAGTGCTTTCCCCATAATTAACTAACATCTTCCCTAACTGTCAACCTGTGTGAACAGCCAAATGACCATGACCATGCTTCAAGACAGTACATAGCTGGGTATTGAAGAAAGTACATCCCAGTAGTTGTTGTTGACTGCAAAGTGCTCCCTAATAGTTGCAGTTATTTCCTCTAGTTTTCCTTCCTTGGTTTTAACAACAGCATGCACAAACGAGATCATTATAATTACCTCCAGGTGGGGGAACGGTCCCTTTGCTGTGCACTCAGCTCTGCTAACACTGAAGATGAGTTTGTTTGTAAGGGGAAAAAGTGAGGAAATTACCAGCTGAAATGATTGTAACTTTTATTTCTGGGATGTATTATAAGCCAGCGTTTTGACAAGGTGTTGTGAGAAAAAGCTCCAGTAGCTGTGTACTCCAAATCAAAAGAAATTTTGAGTTGACACTGAGAATCAGAAAAAATGGTATCGTGACCTAGGCAGAAGGTCAAAGGATTTCCTAGATATATTTTTGAAAGAAACTTACTGTCCATGTAGCTCCCAGTGTAGCTGCAGGCCTGGAAATGGGACTGGATCCTTTGCCTGGTTGAATCTTGCACAGTTAGCATAGGTGAGCTTCTTAAACAGAGCATTCATGTAGCCTGTTGAAAATGACCTTCATACTCTAGTTATATGTGGTACCCAAGCTGTTTGGGCCATGAAATGCTTGGTTAGCCAAATGGTGGACTATGGTATGTGCTTGAGATCAGGAGATTTTGGAGTAGGTGATCCCCAGATAAGAGTCTAATAGATGCTGTATGTTCCAGGATGCAGTATGTGAGCCTTTGCTTTCCCTGTCATCTTCCTGTGTGACACTCAGAAATACAGTGCAAGTAATAAGCCTGCTATTGCTGAGAGAAACTCCTGCAGATTTGCTGTCCATGCACATTAAATTCAAAGACAAAGCTTTTGCAACCCAGTGGAATTTCAGCTCTTAAATTAATCTACTGAGGAAAAATTCCTTAAGGTATCCCCAGAAGTCTTAGCTAAATCCAAGCAAAAATGAAGGTAAGATTATATGTAAACTTCAGGAGATAGTTTGTGTGATGTGGCATTTAAAGTGTTTGTCAGAGACAGCGTGAAATTATTACTGTGACTGAGAAAGCTGAAGTATAAAAGTGTGTAAGCTTTTATCTAGTTGCAGCAGGACTGTTTTTAGTCAAAACAGTCATTTGTCTGTGTTCAGAAGTGTGCCTGCAAAGATGGAGCATCATGTGGACTTCTACTCTGACAGTGTCCTGTATATATGCTCTTTCTAGTTGTTGTTTCTAGTGTAGGATTATACTGAGGAAATACAGTGTGTAGCCAGGTGGCAAATGATGAGTTGTGGCAAATGACACTGAAACCTTCAGTGTTTCAAGTGTCATATCAAGGCCAGTCCTAAAAGCATGATCAGTTTATACTGGTTTTGTCCTAACAGTTGATAAGGTCAGAGTGTTTTGAATAGTTTTGGTGAGAAAGAGCCCAAATCTGTTTGTAAGTGTCTATGCCTAAAAGCCTTCTTCAGAAAAGCAAAATGTCTTTATACTGTATTACCTACCTTGTTCCTCTAGGACAGTTGAGGCAAAAGCTGCAAATGTAGAGAGGCCCTTGTTAAGAATCTGCCAGGCATCTCAGTGATGGCTCAGTAACTTTTCACAAGCACTGCATCAAGAACATGGCTTGGAAATAGGTTAATCTGGATAAGTCAATATAAAAAATGGAAATGTGCCCTAACGCAGAAATGGTCAATTTGAAATGTAGAGCAAAACAATCTTTTTTCCTCATTCCCTCAAGAGCAGTTGTCCGTAGACACTCTCTTATTGTTGTGTATTGCCCGTAACACCTAAACACATTACTTAAAAGGGTAAGATTATTAAATATTGAAAACTGAGGCTGATGTAGAACTAGAAGTAGGATTTTGTATATAGGAGGTCACTTGTAACATGTTGTTGCTCAAAGATGAGTGGAAATAGGTAACATCAGCCTTCATGTTAAGAATGTCTAATTTTTGATACAAAATCTGCTCTCCTGACTTTCATGTAAGGAGGAACAGGAAACAATTAGAGCACCTATTGGTCCAGGTACTAGAACTGCTTGTGAATTCCCCAAATTGTTATTTCCAGGTAGCACTTGCTGCCTTGTTTTTTTTCCTGAGAAGGAAGGCAAGCTACACCTGTCTTTGGTTAAACTTGTATTTCTCTCACCTGGTGCTGAAGAGCTCTTGCAGCCCATTACAAGTTTTAGGTATGATTTGATTATGAATACTGAAGATTTACCAGCATCACAAGGGTCCTTAAGAATTGCTAATTCAGTAAACACTCCAGATTAAACCCTTTTGGGATTAATTTATCTCAAGAGAAATTGCTTAGACAGTTATAAATTATGATATTCTGGGAAAGTGAGGAGGGGCTACTCAGCTTTCCATGTGAGAGAGCAGCAGGGATGCATGGATCCCTGCCTTCAGAGAGATGATCAGGAAGAAGCAGTGCATGATGCCTTCAAGTAGCTGGAAGAAGCCTCACATTTGCAGGAGGCTGGTCCTGGTCCTCAGTGGGGACTTCAACCATCCTGATATTTATTGGAAGAACAACACAGCTGTGCACAAGTAATCCAGGAGGTTTGTGGAGTGCACTGATGATAATAGCTTCGTAACACACGTGATCGATAAGCTGATGAGGGGAGATGCTTTCCTTGACCTCACACGTGTCAGTGAGAAAAACTGAGCAGGCCTGTGAAGGCTGAGCAGTCTTGGCTGCAGTTTTCATAATAAGGAAGAATTCAGGCTTCTGCAAGGAAGGAACAAGGCAAATAGCAGGATCACAACCTTATCTCAGAAGAGCAGACTTCAGTGATAGAAGGCCTGCAAGGAGCTCATGAGGAGGATCAGGGAGCCACAGGCTGGTTTACATCAGTCTATGGAAATGTGATGGAGCAAACAATTCTGGAAAGAATTTCCAAGCATCTGATGGGCAAAAAGGTGATTTGGAGCAGTCTGCATGACTTTAAGAAGGGGAAATCATCCCTGACCAACCTTGATAGTTTTCTACAATGAGATGACAGCTGAATGGATAAGCAGAGAACAGTGGATGTTCCTTATCTTGACTTTTGACACTGTGAGACACACCTGGAGTGCCGGATCCAGTTCTGGGCTCCCCAGTGCAAGGGGGACATGGACATAGTGGAGCAGTTTCTGTGAAGGGCCATGGAGATGGTTATGGGCTTGGAGCACCTGACATAGGGAGGGTGAAAGTGAGGGAGCTGGGGCTGTTCAGCCTGGAGAAGAGAAAGCTCAGCAGGGTCTTATCAATGCATGTGATGAGAGTGAATAAAGAGAATGGCTCTTCTTAGTGGTGCCAATGGGCATCAATGGTGACGGGACAAAGGTCACAGGAGCAAACAGGAGAAATTCCAATTGAAAATAAGAAAAATGTCACGCAAGTATAAAATGAGAGATTGCCACAATAAAATATTAACAAATACACAGTAAGTAGACGCCTTAACAGTATTGTATGTACTGCTCTGCCTGTAACAATTTACAGAGTGCCTTGTCAAGGACAAGGAAGTTATTAATCATTGTAAGTAGCAAATTGATCTTGGTTTTACAGACCGACTGAAAATAAATGTTCAGCAGAAAATGAGTTGATTCTTTTTCATTTTGCTGTTGTGCCAATTTCTGCTAAGAATGCTGTCACGATTTTAGCAGTTTGTCAAAAAAGGCATGATTACATCCTAAGTACTGTTGGGAAGAATTTAAAATTCAGCACTCTTGCGAGGGAAGTAAATGAAAGTATCTTGTGTCTCTGTGTGTTGCTAGCAGAAAAGGCATACTAACATCCATCCAGAAGTGCTTTTTTTAGTCAGCTTGTCTAATAAATTTGTTCCTCTAATTATGACTTGGTTTTTATTTGCAGTGATTATTCTTGTTTAAGGTAATCCTTTCTATTAAATAACATATATGTATTTTAGAAATAGAATGGTATAATAATATAGATGGGAAGGTTGTAATCTTTATGGGACAGACGAAATAAATCATAGGTCTTGTGCAATAAAATGTAAAGAAAGATTTATGTACTTCCATTCCTACAGACTACAACAATGATTTTGGTGATTTCTAACAAAAGCTGTATAGGAAAAAGCAATTCTCTAGTCTGTGTCATAAATGGTCTGTCTTTTTCTAGTGTTTTGACTACTTCACGCAAACTCTTACTGTGTTATTTGAGTAATAAAATCTTGTTTCATCCAGCTGACAGATTGGCTGCAGATAATAAATTTCTGGATAAAGTGTAATATCAGTAAATGTTAACATTTCTTGATTCTTTATATTACATTATGTTTTGCCTTCTTGATAGAAGATTGTTAATTACGTGCCTTTGGTAAATAGCTTGCTTAGAAGCTCTCTGATGCTTGTCTCCAGTTATATCTTCAGAATATGAACTCGAGTTAAAAAAGATCAGTAAAAGAAATTACTAGTTCAAAAAGTGTGCAATTGTGGTACTTGATCTTCTGTCTTTTGAAGAGAGATGAAATAATTATTATAAAAATGGCAGGGAATGCAATCAGAGAAATACAACTAAGGTATGATTTTATATGCCAAACTCCTGTTGGCTGAGACTGGGAGGGCATGTCTGGTGTGTATTTATTGAATGTGACTGCTCTGCATTTGAATTTTACTGTAACATCAGTGGTTAGAGCATCCAGAAATGCAAATCTTGAGAAGCAAGAGAGTGACTTGAAAAGTGAGTGGCACATTGTTAGTAAATGCTTCAGAAAATGGAAACTGAGTGCTTACCACAATTTATAACCAGTTTCTGTGTTTTGACTCAGAAAAGCCATTTTCTGAAACATGAAAAAAGCCTTCATTGCACATCTGCACCTTTATCATGGCACAACAGGAAGTTAGAACTGTAAGCAGCAAGCTATCCGATCGTGCTAGCATTTGTCTTCCTAGGGAGTCCAAGCACCTGCTTCTCTACTTTATAATTTCTGTCACTTGAATAGAAAAGGAAGACTTAGCAAGTTTTAAGGGAAAAAGTAGAAAACAAACCCTTTGGTAATCTGGGGGAATAATGTGTGCTTAGCAGCTGGCAATGTCATCTTTGATTTGTGTGTAATTATTATTCAGTTTTCGGTGGTGCTTATATTCATCGCTCCTGATGAGAAGATTCTTTTGTACACATCATTATTACCACTTCTGACATGTGCCTTAGTGACATTAATCTGTGTTTTATTTTCTGCAGTGGTAATAACAGGGTTGTCTTTCCCTGCTTTGTTATGTTGTCGGGCTTTCTGAAGTTGTCCTCCTAACACAAAGGAGAAGTACAGAGTGGGGATCTAGGGAGAGCCAAGTAACACTGAGTGCGGGGGAAGCAGCTCTTCTGATCTTGCCTCCTTCTTGCCAGGCTGTGATGTGCTTTCCTCACTGGTGGGCAAGCAGGCAAAATTACTCTGTTTCAAGTTGTGTTATTGAAAAATACTTAATTAAATGTCTCTAGAAAGGGTGCAGCTCTAGAAGCTTTATATTCTTGATAAGAACATTTAAATCCCTTTTGCAGTTTATTCTGGAAACGTGGAAGATTGTTTGGGGCTGTTAAAGATTTATTCTCTTTTAGCTGGACTGAAATAGCCTTATTACTTTCAAAGTGCAAGCTGATAAAATGACTCACTCATTTGAAATCATTCAAATGGTGTTTTTCCAGAGCCTCTGATTCTCTTTGCTTTATTAGGAGATGCTAATGGGTCTTGTCAGAGTGCTGAGGAAACTTTGGGTCCACTGTGCTGTGATCCTGTCTAGTGCAGTGCTGTAGGTGTACTGTTTTCTTCTGCTGCCATCTTGGTTTCCTGGGTTTCTTCCTACACTTACGCATATATACTTTTTGCATTAGGATATTTTTGCTGTATAGGAATATTTTTTGGGAAAACACAATATTCAGCATTGCACATCTGATTGTGCTGTTAATATAACAAAACCCATGATATGAAATGTAAATGGAGGATGGAAGTTTCACCTGAGTATCTCCACTTCTTCTTCTGCTCATGTTCTTTATCTTCCTCCTGTTTTGATTAATACTGTATTTGAGGAAGAAACTGAAATATATACACAGTAGCCATATAAAATAAGTGTATCAATATTAAAAAGTGAAGGATTAAAATTAGGGGGTTTATCTTTAGTTGGCCTGTTATCTTTCCTTTCCCCTTATTGCCTCCATTATAATACTTAAATTTTATTCCCCATTGTATAAAGTCTCCATCTTACATATAACTAACTGACTTTGTATTATGGATACTTATTTTATGAGAAGAAAATACTTTTTCCCCTCTCTTTAGGATGTTGCTGGAAATGTTACCCATTGCTTACTGAAATGTAATGAAGGAGGTCTCCAAGTCCATGACACTGAACTGTCATTGAGAGCAAGGTGTTCCACTTGTGTGCATAGCTACAAGTCTGTGGGTAGAGACAAAGTGGTGGTGGTTCTAGCTTATACATGGTCTCAAGTCATCTTTTTCTCTACTTTAAGAAATGAAGCCAAGAATTGGGGTATCCCTTTTCTCTATTCATTAGTATATTCACATGATCTGGCAAAGAGAAGATATTGCAGTTAGAATGTGATATATCTCTTCAGAATGTGATATATGCTTCTTTTCACTGAAGAACCTGGAAATTTAAATGATGTGTATGTTTTCACAGTTCGAGAGATTCCTGAAAATTCTCGTTTTGATACACTGCGTTTTGTTGTTCTCTAGTAAGGTTCCCAAAATTCTCCAGGCATGGCTGTACTGAAAATTAGAGCATAATCTCATTGCCCTTTTTTTTTTCTTTAAGCATAAAGTGCAAATGTGAGAAAACTGTTGGGTTTGTTTCCTGTTTTCTTTTCTCAGATGGAACAAAAGCTTTTTCTTTTACAGGCATTTAATCTGCAAACAAATAAGTCTAATTACTTGTTCATCTGTGTGTTAAACTATGCAGCACTCTTTAATGTTTCTGCAGTTCTGAATTTATGTGACTGTTTTGGAATAGTGATAAACACCTCTTTATGCTATGACTGCTTAGGAGTGGAGCACAGGGTTATATTCATTTTGGTAAATCCCTATTGACTTCAAGGTTGTCACACCAGTCATGGTATCTCTTTATATTACTGCATAAGCTCAATTACTGGTGTCTTTGCTTGACAACATTTATTACAGTCATTACTACTTCTACTTACCTTTTATCATTAGTGTTTTGCTTTATTGGAACAATAATTGGATTTCATGGAGGAATGAACAGTTAGTGGAATAGCGATAGTTCCTAAAAAAACCTATTTGGTAGCTTAGTAGGGTGTGAGAGAATATACCATGGCCATTGTGTAGAATGGATCCATCAAAACCTTCTCCTGCAAAATACCCTGGATGTCCAAGGTGAATAGCTCACAGGTCATGCATCTGTATTTTTTCTATCTTTTATTTGGAAAAATGCTACTGTTGCCAAAGCTCATAGCAGACTGTAATTATTTGCCATCGTTCTCAATGTGTACAAGCATTCTGGTTCTGAACATATTGCCAGAAGTAGGAGATTATACTGAGGGTTTTTCCTCCTGAAGGGTAAAATGTATCAGGACGCTGTCACGTGAATGGAAGTAAAGCAATACATTAGACAGTCATTTTGGGTAGTAAATAAGAAACAGACAAAACAAGGGAAAAGGTCTCTTAAGAAGAAGAAAGTGAGAGGGCTTGCAAGATAAATTTACAGTGATTGAAAAGAGTTTATGCAGATTCTTCAGGGAGAGGTCCCATGCATTTGGTCCACTTCTTGGAGAGTAGTTGGATGCCTGTGTTGTGCACAGCTTGGTTGATGTGCATCCATGTGGGATGAATGCATAATGCAGTAGTTCTGGACATGCTCAACTTACGACCTCAGAGCAATGTTGATAGGAGGGTATTTATGTGAGAAAGCCTGGTCACCAGTAGAGTGTTTTGTCTCCTATTTCTAGTATGTGTTAGAGGGGCTTGTAGCTCTGAGCAAAACAAGGGACCCGCAACGATAAGCCCTGTGTATGTAATTAAAAGACAATTCCTGCCCTAGAGAAATCCTTAATATAGCCTGTGGCACAGATGGGTAAAAAACAAAAGGACGATGACAAAGAACCACTTTTGCATTGTTCTGATGGAGTTGTACGGTGTGAAGTTTTCGGCTGTACTTGTACAGTTCACGGATGACTGGTTTTGTGGTGAGGGCTGAATTTCCAGCTATCACTGCATGCTTTTATGAGGGTATATCTTGTTGTAGAACTGCTCTTGAAAGCTGCCTATGACCTTTCTATAATTAGTTATAATTGTATCAACTATCAATCTTTATAAAGTCTTTCATTTTTTTAGAAAAACTGTTGAGCAAATTCTGATAAAGCCACTCAGGCAGCCTGAGATTTCCACAACTGAGAGATTTGCAGTTTGACAGAAGTCTAACTGATGCCATTTATGAGCCAACTCTTGATAGTGGTAATAGGAAATATGTCCCTTTTTAATAAATATTTTCTCCAAAGCAGTATTTCTTACTGCTGTAAAATCTGGGACTTGGCTTCCCAGCCTTCCGCAGTGATAACTGATCTCTGTGTCTTTGAAATTCAGGTTACTTTGGCTGTGGCAATCAGATTAAACACTCCAAATTTAGTCACCGAAAACTTAGAACCTGGACAGTATTTTTTCACCCAAATCTCTACCCACTTTTGAAGAATAACCTTATTTTACTCTGAACTGATGATAAAGTTAAACCTTTCCTTGGCACAGTATTCCCCTGTGCCCTATTTCTTCCATTGTTTAAAATGAATAGGCTGTCTCTGCCCGTCTGTCCTTGCTGACTAAGTTGTTGGCTCTGCTGAACCTCTTACGAATTGCTTCTGCTGAAAGGCACATTTCCCACAGCTTTCTCTTGGAAGAGAATAAAGGGATTGTTGCTGATAAGATAAACTTCTGTGTAGTTGGTGATTTCTTCATATGTGCACACCTTCAGCTGTGCAACCCATAGATGGCCAGAATTTGTCTGTGGACTGACCCTGGTTCAAAAGCCAATATCAAGCCATGGTACTACAGGGTGGCAAAGACAAACACAGGATGAGCAGTGGCATGGGGAGTGATTGAGTAGGGTTTTGAAACATCCAGTATTGCTTGCCTGGGTAGGTTCCTTGTTTGAAGATCCAGGTTGAGTGCAATAGGAGGTGTGCAAAACTGTGGGTGACAGGAAGGCTCCTTTGAGAGGAGTGTTCTGGGCCCTGGGCAGAGAGCTCAGTTTGGCCTTGGTTGGGTTTGTGTTACGCAGAAAGCCAAAGGGCTTTGAAGATGGGTATGGCAGCTGTTTCCCTGCTGGGACTCTGTGCTCAAGTGAGGAGGTACAGACCGGGGTGATGGGCAGTGCCACTTTAATGGAGATTTGCAGTGCACGTTGATTGCTGTATCAGGACGTGGAGGTATGTGGCTGTCATGGCTTGGATCTGTGTTTGAGATGAAGGTCACCATCACCCTTCAGCAGCCTGGGCAGGAGAAATACCTCCTGCATTAGGAGGCACCATGGCTAGGGTGTGCCTGGACCGTTGCCCAAGGAAACAACATACAAGACAGGGAAGGGACCATGACCTCTAGAAAAATAAAGGGTATATTTGGAAGAGTTGGGCACGTATCCATAAGAATAGCCATAATGTCTCACTGTCCTGTCTCCACCTGTAAGCAGCGGCTTATGGAATAGCTAAACTGCTGTGCATAGACAATACTCCTTTCATAGCCTCAATTATTTTTTCTGGTTTAGGATCTTTTGAAGAAATGGCTTTGTAGTTAAAAACAATCAACATATCTTTGGTTTGTGGTGTCATCTATTTCCTTCTTGAAAAACATTAAGCAACGACAGCATCCTTTGGCAATGAATTCCCCAGGTGTGACTGGCCGCTGTCTGGGGTTAAACCGCGGCCGGGAGCAATCACAGAGGTCTGTTGGGCATAAAGCTACACATGGCTTTAACATAAATCCTATTTTCCTGAAGCAATTGTAAAAACACACAGTGATAAGGCATTTTATTTTGTTGTTTTTCAGCACAGTAGAAAGTCATTTAATCTAAGCAACTGAAAATCATTTTAGGCTTAGCAACATGTTGAGACAAATGATAAAGTATTTAAAAGACTCATTTTACTAAAGAATAACTGTCCTTAGCAATTAAACTGATTTAAAAAAGCTTTCAGAGAGGCACAAAAGAAATTTAGCTTACAAAACTGACAATTATTTGGGATTTTTGGTTATGTATGTTTTGCAGTGATAGTTTTGCTGAAGCTTCAAAACTACAATGAAGATCAGGTAATGCTGAAGACTTTGGCAGGTTTTTTTCTGTTTTGTTTTATCACGGTTCCTTTTCTAGTCTGATGTTTCAAATATGAATTATACTTTACTGTCCCTATTCTTTGTTGGTTTTCATATTCAATATGATATAAATATCATAGTTCATTTCAAGTTTGAATGTCTTACGATTTTTAAAATAGTGTTCATGTTACTTGTTTCTCCAGGAAAAGAAAAGGAAAATAACATGTTTCATTTTGTTGTGTAGACATGAAATTCAGACTTGAAATAAATGAATTTGTTTCTATAATCAGATTGTGTGTCGTGCTCACTGCACTAAACCCATGCTTGCCCTTACAGCTTATTTTTTGTACTACTTGGTATTTCACTGTGCTAGTATGCATTTGTAATTATTTTTACTGTTGCATTAATTAATTATTCATATACATATTAATTTCCATTTGAATGAATTCCCTTGGTTTGGATCACCCAACAGCCGTTGGCTTAGGCAGTCTAGTTCCTGACTGATGCTGCATGGAAAAGTTGTCATGGGACATTGTTGTGTCCAGAGAATAGCTTGCATTCAAGTCTGCCTTGACAAGCAAAAATATTTGGAAATGTCTCTATTCTGGAAAATAACTTTAAAAAAAAAAATAGAAATTCTAGCATGTTTTACCCTGCACATTTCTTCAGTTCCCACTATACTCCCAGTTCGTGGTTTTCCTTGGTCCTACAGTCAGCACAGCTTTTCCAGACCCTTCCTTTAGCATTGTTTGTGCTTGCTAATTAGAAGGTGGTGTTGTGTTGGTTTTAATATCAAGTAATCTTTATTACCAGGACAAAAATTTGGCATACATTTTATGATGACTTCTTTATCTCTGTAGCTGGTGCATCTTTTCCTCATGTTGATTCAGCCCCAGTTAAATCTTTTTTAAACTCCAAGTTTTCATCTTTTGTCCCTTCCTCCCATTTTAAAGTTTTAATTTGAAGACAGTTATTGCTTCAGTACCAATGGTGTAAGTGTAGACTATGTATTTTCATACATTTTTTAATGTGAGGCTAACCTGTAACATTAATGCGATTGCATATTTTCTTTGTGTATTATAATAATTCACCAAAATTTGATTTCTGTCATTGCCGTGTCCTGTCCTGTCCCTCTTCCTTCCTCACTCTCTTAACTGGCCTCTTACACAAGATGTTATTTTTTTTTCAATTTGTATGTCTAATACTGTTCACAAAAATTTAATTCAAGTTTGTGGTTTTCATAATTTTGAGACAGAATTTCTATGAAATGTTTCCAATTACACACACTGAACGCCCACACAGTGAGCCTTTACTTAGATTTATGATAATACCTATTCATGTTTTTGATCCTTTTTCACAGTTGTCTAAAAAAAAGATAAACAAATCTTCCTTGTTTACTCTTCACATAAGGGGGCTTTCTTCACAGAATCACAGAATGTGTCAGGTTGGAAGGGACCACAGTGGGTCATCTGGTCCAACCTCCCTGTTCAAGCAGGGACATCCCAGAGCACATGGCACAGGATTGTGTTCAGGCAGTTCTTGACTATCTCCAGAGAAGGGGACTCCACACCCTCTCTGGACAAGCTATTCCAGTGTGTGGTCACTTGCACAGTAAGGAAGCTCTTCCTGATGTTCACCTTGTTCAACTTTGTCATGTGGAACTTCCTGTGCATCAGTTTCTGCCCATTGCCTCTTGTCCTATTGCTGGGCACCACTGAGAACAGCCTGGCTCCATCCTCTTGACACCTTCCCTTCAGACACTGATAGACACTGATGAGGTTCCCTCTTGTCTCTTTTTAAGGCTAAACAGTCCCAGCTCCCTCTTGCAGTCCCTTCTAATCTGCTTGCTTTATTCAAAATGCCCCGTTTTCCAGATACCCTGATTGCCACTTTGATGAAATGCTTAAATTTATTTATTTTTAATATCATGTCAGTCAGTTCAAAAAATAAGACTTTGCTGGTTTTATTTCACTATCAGATTGGGAAAACTAGCTAGGCATATTACTATGCTTTTCAATCCTGAAAATTAAGGCTTTCATAGCAGACACTGCTGGAGATCTTCTGTATCTTTGTGTTGTATTTTACAGTGGAATTAAACCAGTTCCTTTTTCAAGCCATCTGGTTGGGGTTTTTTCATTATAACTGCAAATGTCTAAATGCAGCTTCAGTTTTTCAGAGTAAAAAATATGATCTTTGTAAATAAAGCTTTAATTGAGTTTTGATCTCTTTCTACAAAAGAAGCTGGTAAGCCACAGAGAAGAAAAAATGTAGAAACCAGAGCTTAAAGAAATGGATATTTAAGTTAATTATGATGAGGTGTAGAAGTATTAAAAACGTAAATGCCTTTTTAAGAAGTATTTGCTCTCTAATAAGCAATACGCAGTTAAATTCATGAGACAACATAAAACAATGGGTACACTTCTACAGAAGTGTAGAAAGCTGGAAAAATGTGCAGATAGAAATGTGTCCTGGCCAGACCTCTGGAGTAGTTTTTTTCATTTCATTTATTATTTATCTCAAAAAATGCTTATATTATTTACCTGTGTCTTGTTAGAAAACCAGTAGAAACGTGATTTAAAACCTCACTGTATTTCACTGCCTGTGATGTGATGCTTTGGTTGTTCATGAGCATTCTTATGTGTTTGGAATGTGGACAGGCTTGGACCAGAGTTGTTGGATTGGTTTCTTGTCCTTTCTGCCCATCTCTGTGTACCCATGTGCTGCCTCCTGTCTTGCCCAGCACTGTAGGCTCTCTGGGGCTTACACACACATTATGTGCTACACTCACTGTTTCAAATTATGTTTTGAAACATAATTTGGCTTTTTAACTTTTAGAGTTACCAATCATCAATGACGCAAAATGGTGTAGGAGTACAGTTTCATCAGGTGTACTCAGCCTTTACTCATGGCTTTCCAGTACAGATCATGGTATGAATCTCAACTCTTTTTTTCTGAGAGCTGTTTTGGCATTGCTCAGGGTACCCTGGAGTGTATGAGTCAGGCTGAGTGTGTGCCACTAGAAACTTCTTGCCCAGTTGGTGAGCACGTTGTGGGACTGTGGGCAGGGCCCACCAGAAATGCAGCTGTCGAGTGGGTGTGATTTTTCTAGACATACTATAGCGTTATGTCTTGGAGCTCTGCCTAAGGGATTTGAAAAGGGTCACACAGCTGTAGGGGGTGCAGGAATGCTCATCCCTGTATCAGCTGGAGAATCTTACTCGTTTGCCTTTAACATAGAGGAATATCAGACAATTAAGCTTCAGGAATAGGAGAGAGGAGGATGAAATAAATATAGGCTGGCTGGTGTAGGAGTGGCGTGTGTTGAAAGGAGAAATCCTGAATGGATGTAAAAGCTGCATTAATCAGAGACAAGGGTGGGGCAAGCATTATGGGGTCAGAATGGGCAAAGTGACAGAGCTGAAGACCACAATGGCTGGAGCAGTCAGGGGCATTTGAAATGCACCTCAGAAACTCAACATCTTTTGCAAGGGGGGCATTGCATTAGTAAAATCATTTTAAATTAAGACCTAAGTACAATTTGTGTGTGCTGTTAGTGAGAACCTGTCATTTCAGGTTGCCCTGTACAATCCCCTGAGTCGTCTGAAAGCTGCTGTGTACCAGATTTGGAGCTGAATGACAGCAATAAATACAGGCTGTCTCAGAAGCAGAAATGTGTACACAGTCCATGTATTTCAGCAAAAGGAAGAGAAATACTGTTTATTCTAAAGCCTTACAGTAGGATAAGATTTTGTTTATGATGTGTGGCAATAGTTTCAATCTACATGATGCACTGTGAGCCACGCTGATTATCCACCAAGCTTGCAAAATAATAAACAGACTGTGCGCTCTGACTGTCAGCAGTCTGACAGATAGCTGAGGTGTTCTGGGACGTTAATCCTAAGAAATGTGTTTTCTTGGGGTTTTTTATATGGTGGGGTTTTTGTTGTTGTTTTGGGGGTTTTTTGTTGCTGTTGTTTAATGAAAAGATTTGTTTTTATGATTCTTAGTACTTAAAAATTAAATACTCAACTATCGTGGTTTTTTAAGCCAGGTATAGACTTTCAAGTGAGTTCCCCAAAATGACCTCTGACCAATCTCTTGTGTCATTCTTACAAGGATACTGTAAGAGTTTTGTTTCCAGTTACAAGTCCCAGATCCTAACACTGCCAAGTTTTTCAAATTAATATTAAAAGTGAAACATTCCCCAAGAAAAGCAATGCCAGCTTACAGGTCCGATGTTTGCATTAGTAATTTTTCAGTATTTTATAATACCGTAGTGTCTAAAGCCATGAATAGGTAGTTTGAGAAATGTCTGGGGCTTAAGGGCAGTACTGAAGTAAGAAGTAGCAGGAACACTCAATAGAGGTGACTGTGTAAAGGCTTCAAAAGCCCTTTTGGCTCGAGGAGTCATCTGAGGTGTAGTGCTTCTGTTTTGCTATAGTAATGTTTTGTAACCAAGTCAGTCACAAAACTCAAATCAGATATAATTATTCACTTTCCTCATCTTTAAAAAAAAATGAGAAATGCCATTGTACTGAAGGCATGCTGGGCACAGTGACAGGGCTACTGCAACTTACGCAGTGCTTTTCTCCTCCATCATCTTCATGTGTCAAGAAGGATGGAGGAGAGCAGTTCCTCTTCAATGACAGGATATTTCCTTCTTGCCGTTGGTACTATAAGGGCTATTTTGCCTCTGTGTCTCAGTTTTAGTTTTGCTATCATGATGAATGAGAGAGGCACAGGATAGATTTAGGAAACAGGTCTGTACAGTGTGAGGTGGGATGGTTTGAGGGAGGAAAATGAGTTGTGTTTTGGAGGTGAGTGAACATGATGTAGAGAAGTGAAAAGAAATAAAATGAGAAGTACTTGCTTAATTCACAAAGGAAAAGATGTGGCATGAAAAGAAAGAAAATGTGCAGGGGGGAGATAGGAGGAAAGTACTAAAGCACAAAAAATGTTTCATTACCAGAAGAAAAAGTTAAATCAGTCACAGCAATGTGCTACAATTAAATTTAAGGCCTTGAACAAAGAACATACAGCTAGGAGCTCTAAATTTTATAATTTTTTTATTATTACTATTTTGTTCAGACAAATAAATTATTTGACAATAATTAAAAGCTTCTGTCAGGCTGAGGCTTGTGAGGTTTTCACCACAAACAAATTTGTAGAGGTTGGTTATAAACTTCTGGAAGTAGATAAAAATGGAAATGCTGATACAGCCTAGAGTGTGGTAATGAGAATATGCTTCAAAAACATTAGACATTTTATTGCGTTATATCTTAGGATCTTAGCACTGAATAATAATTTCCCATTCATATCAGTTTTGTTCTTCCTTCCTCTTCCTCTTTTTTGCCACCCTTCCTCCCAGTCTGAGAGTACTTAACCAGCACTGCAGAATTCTATTTTGTATGAGCATCCTCCAGTGCACTTCACTATACGGGTGAAAGTGCTGCAGTTCCTAGGCTAATTGCTCTTGAGCTGGCATGTAGGTCATCACCTCGTGATGTGTTTTGCTTTGTCCTGCATCCAAAGAGCTACTAAAGCTCACACTGCTCTGCTGTGGCTTTCCCGTGGCTCTTGCAGGTTTATTACAAATCAGTGTCATTTTTCTGCACCTGCAGCACAGCTTTTTGCTCTTTGCCAGGCATAAATAGCAGGTGGTCCCCTTATAGGAATATTTTATGTAAGTGAAGCTTTTTCACATTTAGCTCTGCTCCTGCTTCATTGCCAGTTCAGGCAAGAGGCAGCAGCTCTTCCACTCTCTTCAGAAATGTCTCTTGGTGGAACTGCTTTCTGCAACTGCTGAAGAGTTAAAATTGTTGCTTAATTCAAGTGATAAAGAGCCTTGTATGCTGGGCACTAGAATGTGGCTCCATTGGGGCATATATAATTGAATATACATTGTTTTCTTTTATTTCAATCTCTCATTCTCTCTCACTTAAGAGGAAGCTGCATCTCTCCCCTGTTCAGCAGTCTGAGTATTCATATGTTCTGTGCTCCTGAAGGAATGAACTGAAACAACATGCAATTCCCTATTCCAGCTGGCTTTTATGAAAATCACTGGCAATGTTAGACTGACATATGGTTTTCTACAACTTGAAGTGATTTGCAGAGTGAGGTTTTTCTTCACCACAGTGGTGTGATGCTGGCAGCACAGGGACTGTGTGTACAAGGGTGCTGGGTCAGTTCTTCAGTCATGAGCACCAATTTCACACAGCTGTAGCTCCACTTGCCACATTTTCCTGACTCTCACTAGCATCCACCAAAAGGCAATGCAAGTTGGTTTTCACTTGAGCTTGATGCTGATTTAAAAGCAAACACTGTGCTCAACCTGTAACATTGCTTTTAAAACATCGATGTTACTTCTTTTGCTATCTCCATGCTGAGTTTGTGCATCCAGGGCCCAGATGCAGACCTTGTGACCGTTCCAGAAGCACACAGACATCTGCAGAAGTGCTTTGTCAGGGAGGTGGATGATGTGCTGATCCAGAATTTATGGCTGTCTATCCCCTCCCTGCTCCCCATGGGAAGGCAGTGGCATTGCTGTCACTGCTCCTTCATGGAGAGCAATTGCTCCCCTTCTAGAATGGCTGGCTCTGCCCGCTCCATGGAAAAGGAGCATGTCTAAGCCTTCCTACCCCATTGATGTGTCTTTGTGGAATTGCCACAAAATGTCTTCAGAATTTAGCAAGGTAGAGTGCATCAGCAGCCATGCCCAGCTGTTATGTTGAGGGGTTTTTTTAACAAAACTAGAGCTTATGGTAAGACACAACCTATCTCCATTGAAAAGCTTTTAACTTGAGGAAAAAGGGGTACTGGGGTGGGAAGGAGAGAAGTGGAAGGGAGAAACTTATGTGGTCAGTGCTCTGGGCTTTCAGGGAAGGAAACCAGAAGTGTGGGAAAGAATTTAGAAGTGAAAGTTGAAGGTTTAGGTGTTTTCAAATCATGAGTGTCTGTTGGAGTTTACTTCAGAGTGCTTAGAAATCATCTAGAAAAAGATTTGAATCATTAGGGTTCTTAAGAAGCTATGGAAGGAGAGAAGTGGAGGGACAGAGATGGACGCCTCCTCTTTCAGGGAAAGAGAAGTTACTAGTAACTATAAACCAGGTGTTCCAAAAAATGGAATAAATTATTAAATAATTTGCAAGTACTTAGCGAGTAGCAAGGGAATACCCAAATGGATTTGTCAAGAACAAATTACTTTCAGCTAGTCCGACTTGCAGTGTTGACAGACTAACTGGCAGAAAGTCTAAGAAAGAAGTATTAGATGTGATCCATTCTGACTTTACTAAGGCTTTTGACACTATTTCACTTGACATTGTACTATGCAAACCAAGGAAGTAATTTAAATGAGATATCTCTAAAGTGACTTCTGCAGTAGTTGAAAAACTGCAATAAAGGTTTGGTTTTCAATGGCCTGATAGTCCAAGTGGTGGGAGTTCATTTTCTCAAGGGCTTTGTCACGTGCCCTGTTCTCTTCAGTATTTTTTTTTTACGATTTGCATAATGAATTTGAAAATACTTACAAAAATTGTGGATGATGCTCAACAGAAAGGGGTTATGAATGTTTTGAAGACAGATTTTAAAATATTCTGGATAAATTAGGATGAGGGTCTGAAATAAATAAGATGTGATTCAGTGGAAGCCGCAGCTGGGAAGGAAAAATCAAATGTAAAACAGGAAATAAGAAGCTAAGCAGCTGTGCTGCAGAGCAGAATCAGTGTTCATTTTTAGTGGGTGACAAATTAAGCAGCTTAGTGGTGTGGTACCATTGCAAAGAGCAAGAGTCTTGCTAAGTTTTATAAAGACTGTGTGTCCCATGTGAAGCTGTTGTGGGTGGTGTCTGCTGTATTTGGATATCACACTAGGAAAGGGATAGGCAAACTGAACACGGAGTGGGAGGGAAGATTGTTTTAGAAAACATGATGTGAGAAAGGGATAAAAGACTAATATTTATTTTACTTGAATTTAGGAATTCTCTCTTTTTCTGGACTTGTCAGTTCACCAAACATTCCATTACTCTAAGAATAATACAGCATTTTCAGATCTGCTGGACTAGATAAGAGAAGGAGGAGTTGGAGCCATCTGAAATTAGAGACTATGAAGCTGAGCAAAATGAAAAATACTTCAAAGAGGTGTACAATTCATGGAAAAACTTCGAGGAGCTTTGGGGTTTGACTGTTTTCTTAGCAAAGAGAATTTGAATTCTTAATTCAACCCTATTACTCCTACTACTTATGCCCTGCTGGAATTAATAGCACTGCACATAACCTTACTTATTTAAACAACCCCTAATTAGGTTGCCAGTGAGTTTGCCTTCCAGGTTCTCCCACAAGTTGATGCCATGCTGCCTTTTGCTCTTCTTGCAAAGGAGACAGTCTGAGTCATTGCCTTGCCAATTAAACTCTCTTCATTCAAGCTACTCTTTGGTATTTTTCCCCCTTCTCATGGGAAAAATAATGGCTCAAATTCCCCAGAATTATAATTTTGCTGATGTTCTTTAGAACAACTTGGTCACTGAAAAGTTTTCCATGCTCTTCTGTTGCCCCGATGCACTTTTATGGTTGACAGTGTTCCTTCTTTACAATCTCTGGTTTGCTCTGGAAGACTTGGGCATCATCTTCCAGAGCCATAGGCAACAGCTGTGAAGGTGAGGTCAGCAAACAGCTTTACTGCTGGTCGGTCTGTCAGGTCATCTATGTTGCTGCAAGACTGATGGGGCCTGGTGGAAAGTGTCCACCTGGCATCTGCTTTCAATCCCTGCCTTACAGAGCAGCATTGCAAGCTCAGAAGATTTCTGCACTTCAGTTCTCCTATGAAATGCATGGAAAATTGTCACCTGGTAATTGTTGGGCCTTTGATGATATTAATTGGCTATGGATTATGCCAGCTTCTTGGGGGATTTAATTCTGTTGGGTCTTGTGTCCCAGAAGATCTTTCCCCCTGAGACTGGAACAATGGTTTGTCGTGTGTTGAAACTTCTGTATGGCATTATGGTGCATTACAGTAACTATTAATAAAGTGAAGAATGTACAGGGGAAAAAAACTATGAATGCATCTAGCAAGAAAGAATTGGAATGACTAATGTTTTATAAAGACAGAATGAGAATCTATGTACCATATAACATCTATGGAGATTTTCCCAGGGTTTCCATATAAAGTCTATGCCTTCAGTAATTGCGCTATTTGCAGAATTTCTCATTCTGTTCCAAACAATGCCTTTCTGTGTATGAAATACCTCTGGCATATTCTGTAGTCCTGAGATCACTACAAACTAGTGACAAGCAGTTATATTTTGTAACAGAGCACAAGGGTGAATATTGTAAATATCTGTATGTCAGACTAAAGAACTGCTTTGGAACTGGGTGTGGCTGAAGTATTCCTTTCACCTGACAATGTGTTAGGCTTTGGTTCAAAACTGCATGCTGCTGATGCACACAGAATACAGAGCAGTAAGAAATCTGATGCTGAGGAAGGGGGAGTGGAAGCAGAGAGCTCTCCATTAACTGTGTGCAACGTATATGAGAGGGGAGGAAAAACCATGGGGGAGACTTTTTTATTGTTTGCTCTAAGCATCCCTTTTTCTTTCATATTCCATGGCTTAGTTATCTTTCCTTTAATCTCTGGGTTGGTGGCAGGCTGCAGCTGTACCCCTGTTGTTGCGTGAGTTAATGGTGTGAGTGAAGTCCCACAGGAGTGCCTGTGGTCTGTGGGGGAAACTTGTTTGGTGCTTCTTTCCGAGTGCTGAATGACAGTTCATTTCAGGAGCTTGACAGACTCAGTGAGGAGGGGGACATGGAAAGGTTTTCAAGCCAGTACATTTCTGGCCTTTTCAGGCAGGTGGCATTTGGCCACATCCAGAATGAAAACAGCAGGTAAGTTTCCTTTCACAGCAGGTCTGCCTGCCAGGCTGTATAGTTCTTGTTTTCAGTCAGAAAAGAGGTCACTTTCTCTTGAACTTTTTGGAAACATTGATAAACCAATATAACACAGGCTGATACTTTTCAGGTCTACACTCTGACAGTGTAGTTCACTCCATCAGAGCCAGGGAGAGCTATGCAAGGCTTCCAAATGCAGAGGAGCTGAGCATCACTTCAGGTGCACTTAAAGAGTCTTGCTATAAGAGCCTTGCATAAGGCAGGAAAAAAGGGGGAAGTGTGATGCCTGCACCTAGAAAACAAAGGAAAATCATTATATTTGAGACAAAAATGGAGAAACAATAAATAAAAGTTCCCTCTGTTGGTGCCATTTTATAGTCCTTTTCTGAGTACAAGCTTATGTGGAATCTCATTTGACCAATACGTTCTGCAGCTTAAGCTGCCATTAAGATGATCACGGTTTGCTGATGGCAGTTTATTATAGCTAGTGCCAGTGCAGATGTTTTTATAAAAAGAAATCCCCAACAAGCAAATAACAAAAATACCGAACTGTAGCATTATGCAGAATTATCTTTTTCACTTGTAGATCAGCTTTCTTCAGATTATCATGTGCAAAGCTGCAGTCCTATTTTTGTATGAGCTAATTGCACTAATTGGCTGAATACAGGTCTTTATCCCTGTCCTGGTTTTGGATAGGACAGAGTTAATTTTCTTCCTAGTAACTGTACAGTGCTGTGTTTTGGATTAAGTATGAGTTTAATGTTGATATCACACAAATGTTTTAATTGTTGCTAAGTGGTACTTACAGCAAGTATCTTTCCAGCTTATCATTCCCTGCCAGCAAGAGGGCTGTAGGGGCACCAGAAGTTGCAAAGGGACACAGCCCCACAGTTGGTGACCCCAGCTGGCCAAAGGGGTACTCTAGACCGCACGACATCATGGTTGGTATATCAGCTGGGGACAAAGCTGGTCAGGGGCTGCTGCTCAGGGCCTGGCTGGGCATCTCTTGGCAAGGTGAGCACCTGCATTGTGCATCACTCGTTTTGTGTATTTTAGT
Source organism: Lichenostomus cassidix (assembly GCF_008360975.1). NCBI lineage: Eukaryota > Metazoa > Chordata > Aves > Passeriformes > Meliphagidae > Lichenostomus > Lichenostomus cassidix. Next base: position 33,101,359 of record NC_139480.1, on the reverse strand, counting down.
TCTTTTATTGTTCCTATCATTATTATTACTTTCTTCCTGATCTGTTCCATTAAACTGTCTTTACAGCAGCCTGTGAGTTCTCTCACTTTTACTCTTTCGACTGTTCCCCATTCCACTGTGGAGGGGAGGGGAGGAGGAGGGGGAAGTGAGGAATTGGGTGTGTGGTGCTTATCTGCTGGCTAGAGTTAAACTGTGGCACTCTCAGATACTTAACTGAGAAGGTCTGTCCCTCAGCATCATAGCTCGGGCATAGCTGAACTGAAGATGTCATAGATCAGGGTTGTCCACTGTGCAGAGAAAATACTTTGTGCTGCAGGATGTCTCATGATTCTTTGATGCAGAAAGAGCCACATCAGGCAGAGGCTCTGCTGAAGGAATTGTAGTTTTAGGACTGCTGTCTTTTAATCTCAAAGTTGAAGCTTTGGTGAAAATTCTTCCCTTAGAAATCTTCTCCCTTCTACAAGACAGGCAGTCTGCTTGTCTCGGCTTCTCCAGAGGGTGTTATTGGTATGCTTTGAAGGTGAGTGACTTCGGTGTGATCATCTTTGGCTTTCTCTACATCCCTGGAAGAGGCTGTGGCCACGAGCCCAGCAGAGTGAAGCCTCAGTGGAGATGGTGAACTTTTCCTGCTGGGGCTGTTCCTGTACCAGCTGATATGAAATGTAAAGCTTGAACTTTGAAACTGCAATTCGTAGGGAGTGCTTGTGCAGGGAAGGTCAAGCTGATGGATTGTCAGCTTTAGTCAGTCCCACCGGGAATGGCATGGCCTGAAATGTTGAAAGTTCACTTCATGCTGCCTTTGTGCAACTCTTTTTTAAAATAATGTCAGAGTTTCTTGCTGCTGACTGTTTGAAAAGATAAGTGAACTTCTTTCAAGTGCTTGTGGCCAGGCTGGCTTCGTCCCAGGGATTGCCTTGAGGTGTTTGTGGGCTCTTGTTGTCAATCCAGCATTTCATGTCAGCGTCTCTTAAATTTACTTTTGGACTTAGACTTGGTTGTAGTCACTGGTGTTGCTTTCAAGGCTAGACTTGCATACCTGTGAAAGGTGACAGCTTTTGCACTGTGTATTTTTAAATTATTGGGTTCTAATAATGAAACTTAGGACAGTTTATACTTATTAAGTTACCTCCTTAAACTAGACTTAGATTGTTTTATGGGTCTCAGATGCTCTCACTTCCACCTTCAGTCTCCCTTGTCTTTGTTTCTGGTCCTCAGGTTGCTTTTTCTTATTCATTAACAATCCTTCCTTTGCTTGGGTTTGCTCACATTCCTCAGAGATTTCACTGTGCTAATGTTTGAAAATAGTTTCTCTTCTTTGTGAAGAAGAGTTTGCAAATCCTGGAGAAATCTGTGTGAGAAAACATTTTGTATCATTAGTAAACAGGGCAAGGCAGAGAGTTGATAGTTTCATTTTCTTGAGAGGAGATGGGTTTTCTTATGCTCTTTGATGTGACTGGAAAGAGGAAGGGAATTTATGTATAGTGTGCTATTCTCCTGATTTTAAAATCAATGTTTTTGTCTCTTCCCTTTCTCCCTGAACTACTCAGACTTAATTACATTCTTCATTTGGGAGCATAGGATTTATTTGCATTATCAGTTATAATTAAAGAGAAGTCCATGGTAATTACTGTCTAATACACATTATCATTATATGCAAATGTTGAATTCTTGCAGACAGCCTCATAGAGCCAATTAAAAAAATGATCTGTTTAAGATTAGATTCTTCAGACGTTTTCCATTCCACAAATAATCACTTAGGCACTATATTTGTTGGATTTAAGAGATGGCTGAGCTTGCAGAGACAAGTTGTCATTTAATAATGCATGCTTTGTTTTCCTCACATTTGGGTTTTCATCGCTGCAGTGTGTTCCTTTTGCAAAGCTGCAGTAACACTTCAAAGCAGAGTTTTTATTAACTTGAGAAGATTAACATTTACTAGGACCACCACCTAACTTCGTTTATCCTACGCAGAGATGCTGTCTGTAATAAAAAGCACATTTTTGAAACAGTGAACATGTATATAGTCAGCCTCCTTTTAAAATTACTTAAGTATCCTCTGGTTTCAGTCGCGATTACAGAAAGATGATGCAGTTGGTGAGAGCGAGATTTAATTAAACAGAGGAATCCCCGAGCCAGCGCTGCTGGCTGGAGCCTGCTGCCCTCTGCCTGTGCAGTGCGGGAAATGGATTTTGCTCCTCCCTTCAGCGTTCAACCTCTCCCTGCAGGACTCCCGTGTCCTTAGGGATCTTAGGAATTCGCTCCCATTATAAGAGCTTCTTTGCAGAATTTTTTAGCATCCCAGCCTTTAAGGGTGATCTCTGTTGTTACCGTTTGCTAATAATGTGATGAATTATTACAGACATGTTTTCTGTGAGGAAACAACCCTTTGGTTATGATACTCCATTCTCTCTCTCTCTCCAAAAAAAACCAAAAAAAAAAAAAAGCAGGTTTGTGCCTGTAGAAATTGCTAATGGTGGTGCATGTATGCCATGTGGCCTGAAGGATCATCATATCAGCCCCTCTCCTTTTATTTTATATATGAAGTCTTCTGGGATAACAGGAATTTTCTGGTTCCAGTTATTTTCTGATTTTTTCTGATAAAGGCCTTTCTGAAGAAGTATGTAGTGTTCAGAGAGTTTAAATATAAAATGGACCGTATGTGTGGACCTAAAGTAATAATCAAGCAAAAAGGATGAATTTTTAATGATTATTTAAGTGGTGGTCCTAATGTCAGGCTTACTTATGATTTGAAGAAGTTGATAATGTTTGCATCTGTATCCCATTTTTACTGTGTGTGCAAATCACCAAGTGTTGTGCAGACAGGTATTTGTGTGTTTAGCTATAAGGGATGTTATATAAACAATGTAAAACAAAAGTTCCATGTGTGTTCAGTAGAGGCTTGTGGTGTTGTGTCAGCCTTATGATTACTTCATCATACAAATTAATTTTTTAGAATGGCATTTTGGAAAACAGAAAAAAGAGAGAACTTTAAAACAACTTACCCAAAAGAGCTGTAAAATCTGTTTCTCTTATCATCTTAATGACATTAATTCCTAAATTTGTCTATAACAAGTTTGTTGAATGCTCACATTTATAGAAGTAGTGTGTTACTTTAGCAGAATACAGCATTTCCATGAAGCATATCAGGAACAAAAAAGAAATCCAAGAGATCAACAATTCATAGGTTTGAAATGAGAGGCAGGTCATGAGACAGAGTAAGTAATGGGCTTGTCTCTGTAATTAATTTAGCCAAAAATGTAGGAGGCTGGTGACCCCTACCAGGTGGTTTCAGCAGGTCCCTTAGGTCCAAGGGAGGGTAAAGGCACATGGATGGTCGGGCTGGGGCAATCTTACAGCCCGTCAGGCTCCCTTGTGCACATCCAGTCTCTTGCATTTCAAATTTCAGAATAAACTGCAAGTAGTGATTTTCTTTTTTGGAGAATTCCATAAATATTTTAAAGGAAACTGAACATTCCGTTTCATGAATCTTGCATTATTTATTTTAAGCCTGCTATAACAAGGAAATCTGAAAGTTTGTGTGGAGTGAAAGGCAAACAGAACCCAGTTTTCTATCCGTGAACATTACTGCGCAAACTGTAATTAAAATTAATACTGGATACTTACTTGATATTTATCTGGAATTTGCTAGGAAGCTGCTTCGATTCTTAGTGTAAGTTATCTTGCAAATGTGCATTACAAAGCAGCCGACCATCAGCACCGAGTGGGATTTGGCGCAATGTACTGCAATGTTCATGTTGCGCATTGCCAGCGAAAATGTAGGTATTTTTGGAAGAGGAAAGTGGCATCTCTTGCCAGCAGAGGGAGTCGATGGACACTGATCTGGGAGTCCTCATCTGTGTACAGGGGTGCTTGGAGTGGTGTGTGCTCCACTGTGTGTGCATACATACTTAATTCTCTGTATGCTGCAGTCTCTTTTATTAAGAAAATCTTGATTGGGGTTTGTGCTTATGGATCAAAAAAAGTGAATAAATGCATCAGTGTTACCACATTTCACTTTTAAATAAGAGGGATGAGAGTTAAAATAATTATCACCTTGTTGCAGATGCATTAGACAAGATTACTGTTTTCACCATTTTGCTGTAATTTTGATAACATCTAAGAATTTAGCAAAAGAAAGTTTTTTTCTTTGTTTCTCAATTCTGTTCACAGAAAATTTTTTTAAAACTCACCAAAAAATCCTCCAATTAAAAAAATAATGATGCCAGTCTTGGTCTTTAAAAGAACATTATCACAGTGAGCCCCAAAGTCAAAGTCCTGGTCATTAAAATTGCCTTTTCTAACATTTGCTCCAATTTTCTTCTTGTTAGTATTTGTGAACTTATTGGGCAGCCATTAGTATTCATTGTTTTACAAGTCTTAAGTAGTTATAGTTTTGCCACTTGAAATCACCTCTCGTGGTGCCTCAGCAGGTGAGGCAGAATGACAGGCAGTGATGTTGAGGGCAAAGTCTTGTTCTTGCCATTGCCTCCAAGTTTGATGGAGAGGTGTTTGCTGCATGGGAGGGAGGATCCAGAGTTTCAGCTGGGGAGACGGAGGGCAGCAGCGGTGGCAGGGGTTGGGCACCCCACAGGGTGGCTGGCTCCTCCTAATCCACCCTAGGGACTTGAAGAGGGTGGCAGGGAGGTGGCCAGTCTCAGCAGAAGGCTTCTTGTTCTCCGGTCACCACTCTTGGTGGCAGAGGGCTGGAGGCAGCTCCATCCCCTTGGTTCTGAAGCTCTGGTAGGAGGGAACAGCAAAGAGAAAGGAAGCGATTACAGGAGCAATGCATTCCCTGGCAGAGGAAGAGCTGCTGCACCCAGTGATGCTGTCTTTGTGCCCCCCAGACTGTCTGTAAGGGAAGGGCAGATTTAAGATAGTGGTTGCTCAGTGCGTTAAGAGGTGCTTGGACCAAAGCAAAAAAATAGTTCCTGGGATCCTGGAGCTTCTTCACGTCTTACTCATTCCTAACACCCAGATAGAGGATCTCTTGCTCTGAAAGTAGAATGTTTTCTCTAACTGAACAGTGGCAGGAGACTGTTGTCCCCATCTGCTGAGCAGATCTGCCCATAAACCCATGAGTAGCATCATCTCTACCATCTGATTGAGAGTGATGCATGGTCTTCTTATCAGCTGAAAGGTCGCAGTTGTTCTACATTTGTGACTTTGTCTCTTGGGTTGTCTTTTTTTGATGGTGGTGGTGATGGGGTTTCCTGCGGTGTTCAGAAACACTGGCTGATTTCAAAAACAACTCCTAATTGCTGCTTTGGTGTAAGTAAAACAGTCTTCATTATGTTTTATCAGGAAATATTCCTGTTTAACTTTACATAATCCAAACCAATGGGGTTTTGTGTGCTGGTCACTCGGTCACTGCCAGTCACTGCTCTGGCATCTGATGGCATGTGCCACTTCAAATCCTGTAGTGCAGTGGCAGGGCACACTGTGTCCCAGGCCTGAGGGAGGTAACACACGATCTCTTTACAGGCATTTGAGCCACTGTAAGGAATCAGTCTGAGACAGAAGACTGTAATGTGTGACAGTGACAGAGCCCCCTCCGAGGCTCTTTAGAAAGGTGGTTCATACTCAGAGAGGATTTAAAACAATTCCACTCTTCTCTGTTTCCTTTTCCAAACATGGGTTTTCAGTCTTGTCTTCCTACCAAATGCTCAGTTCAGAAATGTCCAGGTGCATTTTCTTCCCGTGTTGCTTCAACAAGCTTCAAGTGAAGAGGAGGAGTAGGAAAGCTTCATTTAAGCAGCATCCAAAAGATGCTGAAAAAATAGCACTTGACTAAATGTGAAATGAATAGATGTTCCCCAAAAGCTGTTTGTAAAGCACAAAATAAAATACAGCTGCCTTCCCTGAAAGCTTGTTTCTTGCACCCTGCATAAAGCGAAGAAAGCTTCTGCATCGTCAGGGATTTTTGTTTGCAGCAGGTTCACCAGTGCTCTAATGTTGAGTATATATTCTGTAGCATAAAGGTATGAAGGGAAACCTATTTTTGATCTCTTACAAAATCAAAGCCTTCTTTTATGACACCTGTTTAATAATCTAACATAGCAGAGGAGTATGGGAAACATCTCTTAACCTTGAAAATCAACGTGGGAAGAATGCTATGAAGAGGATTTATATGGTGACAAATGTAACAATCCACTGAATCACTTTTTCTCCTGATGTAAACTCTTACTGCTATCCAGTAGAGACATTGTATAAAACACCAAAAAAAAAAAAAAAAAGCTTTCAGTTTTAGAAAAAAATGTGTTTGTGGCCAAGTTTAAAAAGTAGTGAGAAATTTATTTTTAGTATAATAAAATTTACAAGAGCTACTTTTACATGAGTGTTTTTTTTGTTGCTTGTTTATTTGTTTTTTCCCAAGTTTCTAATTGGGTTTTGCTGAGTTTCTCGCATAGTCTTACTGAGCTGGTTCATTATTGACTTAAATCATATGTTCTCTCCACTCACAAATGAAACACCACATGGTTCACAAGCAACTAGAGAAAGAAAGAAAATACAGAATTGTGGATTTTGTCACCCATGCCGGGGAGATATTTTACATATTATACAAAGAATGGAACAAGAAGAGCTCTGGTTGTAAAAATAAAAGCAACAACAAATCCCAAACACCTTTCCATAGTATTAACACCCCTGACGAACAACAAAACAAAAATGAACTGTAACAGTTTCCTAAAACATAGTAGCCTTTTGTGAAGTGTATACGATATGAGTCTTCTGCTTAATTATAATTCCTAGATCTCACTAATCAAAACCTTTTCTTGTTAGCTAAAAGATTCATTAGCTTTTTTAGAAGATGACTTCTTGGGTGTAACTCTGCCCTGTGCTGAGATTTTGAGAAGGCTTGTAATGTGCATCATATTGTATCTTCCCGTGCATTGTTCTTGTAACTTTTAATTGAGGCTGTCTTTTATTACACTAGTTCGTACTGCCATTTTGCCATAACTCGTTTCCTTACAATTAAGTATGTCCCATCCCTGAAATGCAATTTTCTTTGTGCTGGTAAATGCAAATTTTACATTATTATTTTCATGGGACTTTTGTATTTGATAAAAAATTAGGATCAGAAAACAGTGCCCTCAAGGCAGGATTTTGCAGTACTTGAAGCACTTGAGGCAACTGCTTTACTGTGACTGGGGCAAGGTTGGCATGGATTAAAACTAGGAGAAAATTCTTTGTGGAAGACTTGAAGGGTGGGTTGTGAGTGTCTGTCATTCCTACTCACCACTTAATGTACAACTGGTGCAATTTGGAGAGAAAAAGGGTGTGTGTGACAAGGGGAAGTCCTTTTCTGTTTTGTCAGTCTCTGTGTGAGAAACCTAACTGCGTGTTGGTCTTGACCCAGAATTAAACAGGGAAGAGGAAATGTGATGATTTGATCATCAAAGTCCATTGTTAATGTCAGAGTTTCTTTCCAGAGCCAGCAAGAACTGAGTTGTCTGGGGAGCAAAGCAGAGGTGAGCTACACACCAGAGCTGAGTGCCATTCTGCAGGGCCTTGTCCTTCATCCTGCTTAGCGTAAAGTGCTTGGTGGAGTTGGAGGATGGACAAAGAGCCTGTCCACCAAGGTGTGGGGTTAAATAAAAGACGAACATTTCAATGCTGACTGTTTTTTTGAGTGAACAAAAAGTAGCTTTTTGTTAGTCAGCCATCATATAACCATATGAAGTGTAATGTTCAAATAAAACCATAATAGGGGTGTTGAGAGATGTGCTGTGATATAACTGTAGGGCTGTTATTTATTTCCATGCTGAAGCATAAGGTATTTAGTTACTTGTGATTTGTTTCAGGGCATAAGTTTCCAAGCAGCTTTACACAAGGAGTGTCAAGTTGCCTCTTAATTAGTATTGAACCTTCTGGGAAAGGACTGCTGACTCACTATATAACTCACTCTGCAACTTCTTTGTCATTTGTCATACGCTGCTGAGCAACTCTTAGATATTAGAAACCATTCATCAGTACCTCCCTCAGCTGGATCCAAACTGACAGCTTACAAATGAAAGCCTCCCAAAATCAAAGTCAATCTTCTAAGAGATTCAGTCCCTTAAAACAATGTTTCAGGTGGAATCAACTGAATATTAATAGCACTGATAAGAAGACAAACCTCTGCCATTTTCTCTTCTCTCTTTCTGCTCAGAGGGAGTGGGTAGTCTTCTCCTGGTTTGCAGCTCTCTGTGGGGTTGAACTCCAGACAGTGTAGGCATTTCAAATTGGTTCTACACCTCTTCCCACTCCTCTTTGGCTTAAAGAGCTAAAAGAAAGAACAAGGGGCTTTGGGGACTGAGTCCTGCCAAGGACTGGATTCACAACCAGAAATTCTGGATGAGACATCTGTTGTGCCTCTTCAGTGCTGAAGCTTTTTGCATTATAGCTTTAGTTCAGAAATTCAACACTTTCGGGGAAAATATCAGGGAATATGTTTATTCATATAAGCTTCCAGATGTTACATCAAAGATTAGGGCCAGTGGTTCCTGTGAAAGTAAGTGGAGAGGGGAACTGGAGTTTAACTCTTCTCAGACCTTAAAGGGATACATTCAATATGGGGTTTGTTCCCAGGCTTTATATTGGGTGAAAAAAAAAAAATGAATATTCAGTGTTGCCAGGGGACCCAGTACTTTATTTAAATGGGTTTGTATTTTGCAGTTGAGATTTATATGTGCTTATCAGAGAAAGGGAAAATGGACTAGGAAAGAACACACAAAATGAATAAAAATGAAGTACTTCAAAATTTATGGAAAACACTTATTTTTCCTCATTGTTTTTGGTGATAACATCTGGTACTAGTAAATTCAATATTTTCAGGATTCCAAGTAGTCTTTCTGATATCTGCACCAACTTTGTGCAAAAGGCAGGGAAAAGATTTGTCTACACCTCAGATGCAGACATATCTCAAATCTGTCAATTTAAAATGCCTGGGAAGAGGCCAGTGGGAAGTGCAGCATCATGCATTCAGCAAAAGGCTGTTACAGCTGTGTCACTTGGAGATCTCCCAAGTGAAGAGCCCTTGGTCATCACTTTTTCATGGATTTACAGGCTTAAAATGCACAGCCTGAAGTGAACGTGTTAGTGGAAAATGTAGTGCCTCTCTGAGTGGGTAGAGTGTAAATATGGATTATTATTTTTAGGTGGGGCTTTTTGTTACACTTGTTTTGGAAAAACTAGAGCATCCTTGCTGAAGCCTTATGTAAAAATGGTGGGAGCTGTAGGCTCATCATCATGTTGGTAGGATGTAAATTGGCATAAATTAAACACCTTGTTCAGGAGTACGCTGTGCTTCTAATTAAAAGAAAAAATTTAGGCATAGACATGTTATGTGAGGGTGTGCAATGGATCCCTGCATTTTGACCAATTTAAGGAATGTGCTTCCTCTTCTGAAGGCTTCTTATATCCAAATGAAAGCAAGCATAGATTTGTTATTTTTATAATTATTTTTACACTGTTTTTGTTTATATTACAGTAAGAGTGTGCATCTCGACTTCCTGCAGCTTCAGCTGTTTCCCCCCATGTGTGTTTGGCATTACTACAAGGGGCAGCATCCTTTTGCTGGACCACAGCACCAGCAGAGCTTCGCTTACCTGGAGCTCCACCAGGAATAGCAATTGCTCTGTAAACATGGGCTCTCTTGGTTGTTTATGCTCTCAGCAGGGCTTCTCCCCCACAGAGAGGAACTTCACCATTCACCTGACTCTGCATGCCTGGTTTCCTTGTTAATATCTTGCGCTATCAGGGTTTTCCTCCATACCTGGGGGTATGGCAGGCAAGGTTGACATAAGCAGCTTGAAGCCCCAGTTCTGGCCAAGTAGAGGATGAATGTTTAATGCCTTCTGCTTGCGCTGCATTGCGTTTTCATGCATCACAGAAAGTGCTGCATTCAATCTTTATTTAGATTTTCTTACCAGGTATGAAATGAGCTGATAGCAAAATCTGCAGTTACTTCATATTTTTAAATGATGGAGATAGATGGCTGTAATCTTCTGTCATTTGACATGATTTTTACCCCTACATTTTTGTGCCTTGGCAGAAATGATGGGAATTCAGATGGTAATAAGGTGGCATCCAGATGCACAGCACACACGCGCGTATGCACAAAATATTGATTTAAATATGTCCTGACAAGCTGGTCGGGCAGCAATCTGAAGGGAAGGAAACTTCTGAAGTGAAAGAGAAATAATGACAATAATGAAGAGGCAGAACATTGATTTTAATATGTAGCAGCAGTATGGAGATCTGGGTCTGATGAATCAGAAGGGGGAAGCTGGCACAGGAGCACACTGTGATTTGTTGCATACATTTGTTTCCATTTTTATCCATTAGCAGCACTGTGAGCATTCAGATGCAGACGAGAGATCAGGAATGGGGAACAGGGGGAGGGGAGCTTGGGCTGTTAAGGCTTTGATAGGTGATGAATTTGTATCAGCTAGCTTTCTAATTTCCTGTTAAAACATCCAGGCCCCTTTCTCCTTGCCTTACTTTAAAATAAATAAATAAATTGCACAGTTACCATCCCATTTCTGCATTCCAGGCAGCAGCTTGGGAGTATTTCCATCACCTCAACAGTTTTATGGACCTTTCTGGTTAGGCAGCAGGCCTTGGAAGTTGGTGCAGTACTATTAGCATATGCCTCTGCAAAATACTTCATCGTTTTGTGACTCCCTTTTGATCAATTAAGTTTATGTAGCTCTTTCCAAGTAAGTTCAGAGGGAGAATCTGTACACAGCCATCTCTTTGTGGTACCAAGTTTATTTTCATTGTTGAAGTGCAGCAGCTGGCATGATGCAAACCAAAATGTATATTGGGAAAAAATAGTAAGTGCATTGAGGGAAAAAAGTAAGTGCTTTGCAACAACTGCTATATGAGCTGGTTTTCGTAAAGCCTGTGATACATTAACAACTACAAAGAAATTCAAGTGTACAGTGTTGGCTGCTTTCTCTCTCTGGCTGTGAACACACTGATCTTTGGTATCTGTAGGTGGAGCCAGTTTGTGCTCACCCAGGTAGAGTTTGACCTTATTTTTGGATGGAAAGCTAGTAACATGCCACAGAAAACATTAATATGTGCACTTAAAAAGAGGAGAGGGAAAAAAAAGAGAAGTTTTGATGAAAGAAGAAAGAAGAAGTTTTGGGCATGGTTTTCTCCTTGATTTAGTGCTGGTTTCTATAAAATTCCAGTAATGAAATAAATATTGAATAAACATTAAAGAGGGAGAGGGATTTCAGGTCTTGAAGGTAATGTGAACATAGTTAATAAGCAGTATAGATTTGTAAATAAGGAACTCTGTCACAGTTTGGGATATAATACAAAATTAATGGAGTAATACTAGTGCTTGATGCAACTCTGCAGGATGTCTTTGCATCTTTTAAAGAGTTCAGTGTATTTTAAATGCTCATGATCTAAAATGGGAAAATACCTCAAAATGAGTTGGTTGAGAAACACCCCCAGGAGTTGACTCAAGGATAAAGACAGCAGTAGTGATTTAACACCCTCGTTAACTGTTGATAAAATTAGCAGATGAAATTAGATCAGGAGACCTACATGGTATTAAGAATGGAGATGTCTGTAACTAGTCTTTAAAACAACTAGAAATGTGTAATATGCAGAAGAATATCTTACGGCTTGGCAAGTAAGTGTGTCTGTGGGGAAATAATCCAAGATACAATGATATACTATGAATGAAAATATGGGAAAGCAGCAGTGCATAGAGGGACCAGCATATCTAGAGAAACAGCAGTTAGGTTTGCTATTCACTAATAGCAGCAATACTTGCAAAAAGGAGTTACTAATGCTGTACTATGAAAGGTCCTGTCACAGGCACATGTCAAGGACATGTCACATATCAAGGAAAATAACTGCCCTTTACTTACTTGTCTGTTGGACTGCACCAAGGCTGTTAAATTAAATTATGGCTGCTTCTCATATTGAAACACAGGAGTGAAGAGAAAAGGTTCAGTAATAAGCAGCAGACGGATTTCAGGCCTGACTTGTAGCAAAAGTTAAAAATTTGTGTGTATAAAATATTTGTATACAATGATAGTTATTAGAAGAACCCAGATATCTATGGGAAGAGGAGACAAGTTCTAAGGGAAGATCTGAAAGGTGACAATTGTTGCAGAAAAGTAAGGGGGAAAAATAAAATTAGTTATTGAGAAATTTTCACTGATACTTACTGAGTCATGTGAAACATGCTAAAAAAAGTTTTTTTGACTGTGTGGCATGAAGAAGTGAGGTGTCAGCTTTCAGAGGCAGTGTGGATGGCAAGGGTGTGCTGTGGTGGGACATCCATCTATCTTCCCACCAAGTCTGGGCAGCTGGCTGGGACTCAAACCAGTCCAATATGGAACTCTTCTCAAGACCCTAAAGCCAGCCTGAGACCTTTAAACTCGTCAGGGGGTGTTTGTGCTTTTAAAGAAGATATTCAAGTTCAAAGCAAAATTACTAGTTGGTTAGTGAAGATGTAATACAGAACCTGAAGTTTGAGGTCTGTTGATAAGCTCTAATTTCACACCTGATAGTGCAAAAGAAATGTGCGAGAGGGTTTTTGTATAAAAATGTTGGAATATTAGAAAACTAATTAGATAGATAATATTAGAAAACTAATTAAAACAGGGATTTGCCACTAGTAATTGATAATTTACAAGTGGTGCATCCACAATAATACAGGAAGACCAGTGCTTTGGCTTTTTTTCAAGTTACCCTTTTAATTTTCCAAGGGTAACTTTTTTGGTTTTGCTGATTGGCATATTTTAGTTATATGTTGGGCTGCTCTGAAATGTACTGTTTTCCCCCTGTATCTAGCTGCTCCCAGTTTTTTATTGATCATTATTGTATACAATACTATATTTACCTTGGGAGATTGTAGGATTTCTATGATTAAAAAAAAAGAGAGAGGAGAAAGGTGGAAACAAACGGATAAATATTGTATACAGATTTTTAAGAGTTAATGTTGTCTGGCCAACCTACAAACTTTTTTTAAGAGTATATGAGAAGGAACTATTAAAAGTGCGATGAATAGCAGTGGGACACCACTAAAGCATTAATGATCCATGGAGGAATGACACTAAAACAAGCTTGAGGCTATGAGCATTTCACTTTCGAGACTTATGTTACAAATTCTTCAACCCCATGCCTAGGAACCTTTCCTTCGTTTGTTTTGGTGACTTGGGAGCAAAACATGGTGATAATTTCCTGATGTAAATAACATGCTTTGTGCTACTCTGCATATATGTTTCCTGACTGTTGCTGTGGATCCTGTCCCTTCTTTTACAGCAGAAAGGAAGGGATGTGTGTGTCCGAGGATGCTCCACAAAAGGGTTTCCCTGCTTTTGAAATATTAGCGTTTTGAGAACGTGGAGTAATTGTGGAGCATAATGGGGCACTTTTTCTAACACATTAAGGATTCTGATTATAAAAAGATTTTTATGTTAGTGTTAATTATATGTTTGATAAAACATTATGTTTATCTATGTACAGCTAGTCCTGTCTTTTAATAGCGTTTTATTTGAGCAACATTTCATGTGCAAACCTGATTAGTATTTTAAGGACGAAAATAGCCTGAAAACTCTTCCAGTCTGTTTTTTAATGGTGCCCATTTCTCTTAGTCAAAGCAGTAGTTACAGACAGTCGGAGGCCATCAAAATCTCATATCTTGCTTCATATGCTTTCTAAGACAAGAGAGGACATGTAAGATGTGTAAGCAGGTTGTGACATTCAGCCTGTTACTGACACAGCAGGTCCAATAACTGATGTTTTGCAAAATTGCATATTCCAGAAAGGCAGGCAGGCTCTTCAGAGAACCATTTTGGTAGTAGTTATCTGTCAGTAGATCTTCCAATCAGCAAGTGATTATTTGAATTTTTCAAGCTTGTCTATCAAATGACATAGAAGCTCTTGAGCACTTTTTGTGTCAATTTTTTGACAGCTCTTAGGCACTGTCTAATCAGGTCACTGTCCTAACTCTCCCAATCTGATATTGTCCTTCCTGAGTCTGGCACCACACAAGGCTTTTTTATTGGTCAAATCACTCTTGGTGCTCTTCTCTGCACCCTGCCCAGTTTTTCAACCTTTTAAAAACAAACAAATCTAAAGCAAGCAAACCCTACTATAGATGACAGAGCTGAGTATTGGGTTCTCATACAGGTCTCTGTGCACAAGGCAGGTAGCGATCTTTTCAATTCTTGTCCTCAGTCTTCTCCCATTTATACAAGCAAAGATTGCATGAAACCTGTTGTAGCCGTTGCAAGTCCTTGGCTTACCTTGAAATGATCTGCCCAGCTGTTTTTAGAGTCATCATACTCTGGGCTACACTCCCTGGTACTGCCAGTACCAGTTCTGTTTCTGGGATGGAATAGTCCATGTGGCCTGGGAAAGTGCAGTGGTTGATGCCAGTTGGCTGGCAGCTGCTCAAGCTGCAGGCAGGCATCCAGTGTGCACCCAGTTTCACTATAGAAATCCAGTCTGTTCTGGTAAAGCAACTGCTACCGTGTCTTCCTGCAGCTTGCACACGGTAGGAATATAATTGCATCAGTGAATCAGCATTTCCCTTCACCTTCCAAAGGCTTGAAGCTATTGCCAGTCAAAACTGCTTGTGCCATCCTTTCTTTCTGCTGCATCTCTAGAGCTATAATCTTCCATTGCCATCCTTTTTCATCATATCTTGAATATAAAGACTTGCACATAAAAACTTACTGAATTAACTCCTAAAAAATCTCTTGTAGTAGATTAAGTGATTTTACGTTATATTCTAGACTCGTACCTACAAATATACATTTTATTTTCTAGGGTGATATGCCAATTTCACGGCTGCTAAATAGGTTGCTAAGAATATGGGAACAAAGCAGTATAGCTAGAGAAAGATATAATTATTCCACTTTTGTTTGAGTAGTTTTAGTAGAATCGTAATCTTTTTTTGTTTTTAAATGAGAGTTGAAGCAGCTGTTTTAAGCTAAGTGTAAGAGAAAGTCTCCTCTTCCAGTATGGTAATTTTCAGGGAATGCTTAGCTTTGTTTTGCTAGAGACTGATGTAGCAGTTGGAAGGTCATCATTTTAATTAATTGAAAAAACCTCTACAAAGTACAAAGCCTTACAGAAATTGTAATTACAGGAGTCTTTAACCATGTAGTGCAGCATGTGGAAGCTACTTGTAAGACAGAGTCATCCTTTAGTTTTGAGATTACTGTTAAATCCCAAAGCCTGTAATTATATGCATGTTGCTGGCAGGAGCCCATGCTGGGCTGATTGTGTTCAATGAACAGGGTCGTTACTTGTTGTTTCTCTTCATAAGAACTACGAGCATCCGGGAAAGCACAGTACCTAGTACTTTCACTGCTGCTGCGGCTGAGAGGGCAGACAGACTACTTTGGGTTTTGTTTATTTCATTGTATTTTGAAAGATTTCAGGTTCTTTACTAATTTGCAGTTCAGAAGATGCAAGGACAAATTGCTAGTAATGCTCCAGAAAGTAAGCACTCTCTTCTGTCTTTGTAAACCAAACCAAAGAAACGGTACAGACACATGTACATACTAGAAATGGAGCAATACCTGAAATGGTTCGTAAGCTCTTGATTTTGTGAAGGGACTCAATGCACATGTGTTGGGGCAAACCCCAGCACAAATACAGGCTGGACACAGAAAGGATGGAGAGCTGCCCTGAGAAGGAGCTGGGGGTGCTGGTTGATGAGAAGCTCAACAAGACCCAGCTATGTGTGCTCACAGCACAGAAACCCAACCACATCTTGAGCTGCATCCAAAGCAGTGTGGTCAGCAGGGCAAGGGAGGGGATTCTGCCCCTCTACTCTGCTCCCATGAGACACTGTGTGGAGTAGAGACTCTGCTGCATCCAGCTCTGGAGCCCCCAGTGTACGAAGTATGTGGACCTCCTGGAGTGAATCTAGAGGCCCATAGAGTCTAAAGTCTGGAGCTCTTCTGTGAAGAAAGGGTGAGAGAGCTGGGGTTA
This sequence comes from Lichenostomus cassidix, assembly GCF_008360975.1. Lineage (NCBI taxonomy): Eukaryota > Metazoa > Chordata > Aves > Passeriformes > Meliphagidae > Lichenostomus > Lichenostomus cassidix. The sequence continues at coordinate 33,085,402 of NC_139480.1, read as the reverse complement.
TTCAGCCTGGAGAAGAGAAGGCTCCAGGGTGACCTTAGAGTACATTCCAGTAGTTAAAGGGAGCTTAAAAAAAGAGAGAGGGCAATTGTTTTACATGGACAGATAGTGATGGGACAAAGGGGAACATTTTTAAGCTAAAAGAGGAGTGATTTAGGTTGGATGTTAAGGAGAAATTCATTACTGTGAGGCAGGTAAGACACTAAAACAGGTTGCCCAGAGAAGTTTTGGATGCCTCCTCCCTGGAAGTGTTCAAGGCCAAGTTGGATGGGGCTTTGAGCAGCTTGGTCTAGTGGGTGGCAGGGAGATTGAATCTAGATGATCTTTAAGGCCTGTTCCAACTCAAACCGTGTGAAGATGATGATGATGACTTGTTTCTGAAGCAAATCTCAATTAGTTGTGACTATGCTTGAAGTTACCTTTGAGAGACTGCAATATACTAGTACCACTAAAGATTCTAATTTTCATTGTACATGTAGCATCTTCATGTTTTCCAAATCTTTTAGTTCCATAATTATTTTTAAAGAAATATCTGTGGCTAGGAAAGGGTAGGAAAAGCTGAACAGTGTGTTTGCCAGTAGCTGAAATGAAGCTAAGAGTGAAAAGTCAGAGTTGTACTCAAGGATTTTTTAAGATCTTTCTCTAGTAAGAAACATCTCTTAACCTTTGTATATCAACACAATTTCACTGAAAAGGACAGGTTTAATTTTTGCCAGCAATTGAAACAGACTGGTAAGATAAAGATTTTTCTGTGAAGTTCTGGTGTGCAGTTGCTGTAAAGGGTAATGTAGGCAATGCTGTTCCTTATGTTGTGCGAAAGGGTAATGTGTACTGGAGAGTAATTTTCATGTAGTAGAGATATATGTATTCTCTTCCCTTTAATACGGCATTGTAAATTTTATATATCATTAAATCAGATTTTAAAAAAATCAATTAAAATGTGAATCTGCTGTGTTGTAAAACACTTTAGAAAAAAGCCATCTCAGAATGTGACAATATTGACTGATTTTATCACCACTTGTTTAATACCCACTGATTGAAAAAGGTTAGCATTGCTTAAAGCCAACAAATGAAGATTTTCCTGTTTTTTACCTAGAAGGCCCTTAAATTATTTTTCCTAATCTCTTCCTGCGCAGTGAAACTAGAATACTTGTATGGTGCCTTGCAAAGGTGTTTTGGCATCAACTTAGATCTTTAACAGATCTATTCTCATCTGTTAAGCACTTTCAACGCACACACGTCCTTGCTTTTCAGCATGCTGCATCTTGTATGTGACATGTTCTCCAGTGAGGGTCTTCTGAAGCCAGAGCACCTTTTATGACTCCTAATGACCTGTAAAGCATTCTGCTGCAAAGTCGGCGTGAAATTAGCCTACAGTGTTGCTAAGGTGGTTAATATAGCTAGAAAATAGTTGCTGTAGTTGATTTAATAAAAATGTAAATTTACAAGATCCTCCAAATTATGCAAAGCTGACAAGTTGTCTGTTTTGATAATCTGAGCACTGGGGAATAACAGGGTGTCTTTATTTCACATGCCTTTTTACTCCTTCTCCCCATAGTGAAGGGGAATCTGCATAATAGAGCAGTATTCATTGCAAAATGCTGGACTGACTGAGCCTGCTGCTGCATGGGAATACAGCTCTTCTCTTTGGGATGAAAAATTTTGTTAAGCTAGAGATTCCTGGTATTGATAAAAGGTTGTATCAAATATTGTGGTGGAAATGTTTTCGTTTTTACAACCGAAGTATCCATACAGCCATTTGTTATTTTCAGAGCTAAATTAAGTCTCTTTGTTCCTTAAAAATCTGACTTTCTGTTTGAATAATATGGTAGATGCCAGCGGTGAGTTGTAAAATAATGAAACAAAATGCTGCGTTGTACAAAATCTTCATGTGTTCAGACTTCATAATATTTCATTTCTATTTTCTTAGGTAGATCCAATAGATATCACTGCATCTTCCTGACACATGAAGCACTTGATACCTGCATGTCTTTCTCATTGCCTTAATGTTTTACTGAGACTGTTGTTTGAGTACCTTGCTGTCCTCACTGAACCCCATGGCTTGGCTTTCTTTGAAGGTCTGGGACTGTGGTGAGCATCGCTGTGACCAAATGAGTTCTCTGTAGTGCATCTGCTTTGGTGTGGTCACACACAAACTCACACCTTAAAGAAAAACAGGAACATGCGACATCCAAAAGCAATTATGGCAGCTCACGTGGACAAATTCCCTGCCAAATGAAAGAAGGGATGAGGTGTAACTGGTTTCGAGGTGCTGTTCAGTCACTGTGTGAAAGCAAATGTCTGATAGAGCATGAGTGGAATTTTACCTAGGGTATCTTATGGGGGTGTATATTCCCATGAAACAGAAGGGTGTGTTTTCTGCATAAGAAATGCATTTTTTGCAAACTCATTTTTTTTCCCAAAGACAATCTGATATTTTGCAGAATTTGTATTCTTCATGGAATACTGGTACTCTAGAGGAATTTCCCGATTGTGTCTAAATGTCACACTGTATAAAGATTGTAATCTTCAATTTAATTTAGAGAAATTTCACTATATTTTTTTAATCCTACAGAGAAGTGTTATAGATAGTAACATTTTTTTTATTCATTTATTTCAGCTAATGTGATCTGATAAGATTAACCAGAAGTTGGTGTTAAATAGCATACATATATTACACTGCCTGTCTTATCGTATGGAAATATAAGCTTCTTTCATCTAGTGACCTTCTACTGAGTACTTATGAATACAAATTCAGTTGAGAAAGTATTTGTGTGTTATATATATTCTAGATTTATAAATTATCTTTCAGACTCCTGAAGAAAGGAGTGAGTGCAGCAATAAAAGTGATACAAATTCACGCTGCTACCCAAAAGGATTGCAATGAAAAAAGATTTTTACAGATAAGTCCAGAGAAAATTGTAACTAAATGTGAAGCTCTGTTAATTAATAAAGAAGAAATGTAATTACTAGAGTTTCACCTGTGTTATAGAGACTATAAATAATTTTTTAGTATGTCTGAAGGTTTTTGATCTCCTAATATTGTATTAGCTACCTTTTTGTTTTTACCTCCTCCTCCGTTTTTCCTCCTGAAACTAGTTGAGTTCGGCTGCAGAGCTGAATGACTGACACCTCAGACAATGATGGCTGTTTCTTGGAATGTTGAAACATTTAGTGATCACAAAATACTTAATTTGTAAAAAAAAAAAATTAAAAAAAAAATAATAAAAAAATATATATAAAACTAGCATATCAGGTTATACCTAAATTAATTTCAGGAGTAGGACTTTGGACAAGAGCAGTTCCATTAATCCTCGTGATTGTTGTCCCGCAAAGGTGATAAAACCATGTCAATCAGGAGTAGATATTTTAGAAATTGTTCCAATAACTGGATCTTTTCCAGATTAAGCAAAAATGAGGGGGAAAAATGCAGTACATATAATATATCATTACCTTCCAGGCTATATTTGAAGTATGAATCCTTTGTCTTCTGAAATCTTTCTGAGAAATTCAAAGCCATACATGACCTCCCTTGGCAAGGACAGAAAAATTGTCTGAAGAAACATAAGCAAAAAGCAATCCTATTGACTTGGTTGGAAGTGACTATTGCAGTGCTTCAGAGGCTATTTAGCATACATACCAATAATCTAGAAGTAGTAAACAATGCAATAAGCTTTTCGGGTCAAGGAATGTATCCTTCACTGTTACTAAAGTCTTATCTCACCAGGTCTGCTGCTGGTTTTGCATATATATCACAGTTTCTGTAAGAATTTTAGACATTTCTACTTAATCCCATTGGGACTTAGCATTTCCTTACCTAAAGGCTTGATTTTTCTCTGGTGTCTGAAATCTGTCTTTTGCAGCCTCCTAGCTCCATGAGTGTGCTCTGTTTTGCATCCTCTACCAAAGGGGCTGAACCAGGGTAAGTCATGAAGTCAGATCACAAAGGCAAGCAGCAAGCAGTTCTTCCTCATGGTGTAGATACAGCCTCTTGCCATTCTCTGTGCAGCAAACATCTTCAATGATGTCAAAATTGCACAAAAGCGGACTCTTGAGTTGAGACCTGCTAATGAAAATCATCTTCTTTTGAAGGGAAGGGTGAGCACTGCAGGCTCAGCTGGCACTGATCCTGGTGGGTTATGGAAAGGTCCATATCCAAAGAGGTGGGAGTGGAGACCTTGCTGCCTGGTGTAGACAATGCTGACCCACAGCTGACTGGGAAGAATCCAAGAACAAATATTAGGGCAGCTAAACTATAATCTTGCAGTATCATCTGGTTTCTCATGAGTTAAGGGGAAGTGTTTAAACTGGTCTGCCTGGGTCCAGCAAGGTTTATGGCATCAAGGACAAGCATCTGGCAGATGAAAATGCAGTGATAAGGATTCTGGATGCCACTCTGCAGAAAGAGAGCAGCAAGTTCAGGCAGCTTTGGCATCTGAAACCTGAAAGACCTCTGAGCAGGGGCTGTGTGCTGAGGCTATAGTATTTAGTTTCTGGAACAGCTTTTCCAGGGGAGCAGGGAGAAAGGAAAGCAGATATCAGGTGGTATTTATTGGTATTACTGGTGTGAAGTCCTGTTACCTGAGAAGGAGATGGCAAGAAAGAGTGGTGGCAGATTTTTTCTTCTAAAAGCATATTGGCTGAGAGAGAGAGCCATTTACTCTTCTTTGGTTTTCTCTTTATGGGAGAACAAGAATACACAGCTCCTCCCTTTTCACCTCCACAGTAGTCCAAGATTTCTGTTTGCTTTCCAGACCACTGAATTACACTGCCTTAAAACCTCTACCTTCATCCCATGGTTTCACCCCTTCTTGTGCACCCCATCCATCCCTGGCCTGAGGTCTATGACTACAAGAATGTAGCCATCAGTCCACAACTTCAGGTGCATCTGCTTTTCCACTGGTTGGGTTTTATGGCTCTCTGGTACAAAAACAGCTACAAGAAGCAATAACAAGGTTGGCAAACAGGAGACTTGATTACCCCATCTGGTTTTAATGACAATGAAATAAAATCAATTTTCACCAGGTCTGTCTGGGCAATTGCATCCATGCTGATGGAGTGTTCCACCTTACCCTTGGAAATAAGGCTGTTGCTAAAGATGCAACAAAAATAGGAAAAACAATCACTGTAATAATGAGTTGGAGTGTGGGAAGTACAGAGCTGCTGATGCAGTGAAGAGCAGGCAGGGAGAGAGAAATAGCCCAGAATGTGAACGCTGTTCATGCCTCCTCCTAGCTTTGTGTAGCTGGTGGTAGAAGGTGTACACCATGACACTGGACCATAACATTAAATACAGTGACGGATAAAAGATGGCAGAAGATAAACTAAGCAATTTTGTAATCAAAGCACACGAGTGGGACAATACATGAAGACAGTTTTAAATATATCACTCAAGTGTAGCATAAATCTTGAGAAAGAAATAATCTGTTGTCTTAAAGTAGAGTATCTGTTGCGGGACTTGGGGTCTGTGCATAGATTTGATGTGACAAACTCTATATGGAATATTTTTGTTTGCTTGCTTGGTTTGTGGAATGGGTGTGGAATTTTGTCCATAAAGGTGGTATGGTGTTCTTGTTTAAGTGGCATGCTCTGCTTCATAATTTTCTGAATGAATTGTAAAAGCAGATTAATTTGCTGTTTAAATAGACATGAGAGAACATAAAACTCCTTGTGAGCTGAAGAAATCTTACAAATGGTGCGATGTTTGGCCAAGTAAATGTTCAGATGCACTAAAATCTGTTATTTTCTCCCTTTAGTGAAGGCAGAAAATGCGATTCACTGTGTGTTTTCTATTCAGCATCATTTTATTTTGGTGTGATCAAGTGCCTGGTGGTCCTGCCCACACACAACAATTCATCAATTCCCTCCACTGTCTCCCTCCCCCTGTGGTCTGTTCTTCAATGGCTGTAATATACTTGTCTACAATTGTCAAAAAGCTTTCTTGTTTATCAAATCAGGCTTTTTCTTTTTTCTTCCTTATAGATCTGTGAGATTAAATCTTTAATATGCTTTGATTAGACTATTCCCATTTGAAATAGGCTCTTTCTCCCCCAGAAGTAGGATTCCTGGTGTTTTTGCTCTATTAAACCAGAGGGAACAGTAAGGGTAACGATAGATACGAGGAAGAAGGAGAAAAATCACCCCGTCTTGCTGAAACGTGGGGCCCTTTCCCTGGCACAGCAACCATCACTCCCTGCAGGGTCAGGGAACGCGAGAGGCTGGGGGATGTGTCCCTCTAATATCGGCGTCCGTGTGTGCAGCTGGATGCTTTCTAGCTTTTAAAGAAGTACGGCTTTTTAAGCCCTTCATCTCCTCATGCAGGTGCTGGTGACGGCGCTAGTAGTGAATGACACAGCTTTGCCAGATGACACGGAGCTGATCTCTGCATCAGCCAAGAGGAATTAAGCTTTGTCACTCCCCGCCGGGGCTACCTTTTGCCTGGTATGTGCAGGAGGAGGAATTCACAGGCTGCTGCTGCATTCACCCAAGCAGAGCCCCGAGCACGCTTTGCCAGGGAGGCAGGCAGCCAGAATGATAGCTGTCTCTTTTAAATGCCGCTGTCAGATCCTGAGGAGACTTGCTAAAGGTAACGTGCTTTCCTTCTTACTCATCCAGGGGCTCCCTTGCATCCTTCCGGAGACATAGCCTGATGTTTTTACTTTTAAATATGACCGTCCTTCCAATGTGCTGTCAGGCAACAAAGAACTCCTGATACAGGAGGGTGCAGGGGCTCTTTCAGCTAACATTCCTACATGTCCCAGGTTGTGCTCCTGCTAGGAAGATAGATTCTTCCCCCCCCCCTTTTTTTTTCCCTTTGATTTTTTATTCCTACAATGAGGATTTTTTCCCAAGTGAAGTGCTAAAGTTATTGTGGGGTGTAATTGTTTTGTATTTCTGGTAACTGCTCAGAGGAGTCCCTCCTGGGTCAGTGCACGCTCTGCCTTGCTGGGAACAGCTGACACTGCTATCCTGGACCTATATCCAGGTTGAATTTCTGTTGTTTCACGTCCTTTGCGAGCTATTTTTACCTGTGCTTTAGATGCCAAAGGCTGTTGTATGTGATGAAGTATGGATAGCAGCATGTGTTTTTTCAGGGCTGCTTGCATGTCACACTTTGGAAGTTAATTTGCCTGTTACAGCAGTATGCATTTTATCTTACTGTAAATCTTTGTAGTGTCTCATTTTACCGCTCAGAACTTTAAAATACTACTTGCATCTTACTCTGAGTCCTGCATGATTGTTAAAGTAGATATGTGAAAACCTGCCTAAGACACCTTCGCTGCTCAGGAATGAACATACCTTATTTTCTAAAAATAACTTCCCTTTAAAAAAAAAAATCTGTTTTGTTTGGTAATATTTTCCTTCTCTGTGTACAAAGGCTCGATTTGGGATTTTAGCTCAATTTTTTGATGGAAACTTCCAACACTGTAATAGCATTATGTGTCTGCAAATAAGAAGCTTCTATTTTTTATCTTGGGTACTGTGAAATATTTAATGGCTGTTACCGTGTAGCTGGATATACATCCGTATGTGAATGAAGCTATTTTTATCAGCCTAGCTTGAAAGATCAGAAATCTTTGATTATTAGTTAGGATAGCTCAAAATCAATTAGTGTTTTATTTTGCAGAAGCATGAAAAGGTAGCAGGCTAATGTAATGAAATCAGTAGTAGGAAAAGAGAAGAATACTGCAATCAAACTTATATAAGCATTTTCCTGGGTTTTAGATTGCTCTGTGGGGTCACGTTGTTCAAAACATATGAATTTAAATATTTATTAATCATCCTCTCAGTAGATTTGCTTCTCTTTAAAATCTGTGCTGGGTAATGCCGGTTTTTCTTTTTTGTGTAAAATGTTTCCATTCTGGTAGCTCTATTACACATTTATCAGGTTTGAAAGTTAGTGTATTTTCTTTTTCTGGTGTGAGTAGAGCAACCCTTTTGACTGCTGATGTCTTTATCAGCTAGATCTGGGCACTAATTTAGTCTCTCACTGATGAGAGTTGTTACTTCACTTAAATACAGTTTCCCTGTGAATAATCAATAATCTTATACATCATAGCCATCTTAATTCTTTCATGCTTCCGTCGTTCAACAGAACTCAGGCTAGTGTTTTTTCCTCCTTTGAAATAATCTTAACTTCCTTTGAGACTCCTCGCTCCTCCCACTCCCTCCCAGTAGGAACTGGCATGATACTATTGATTTTTTGCACTGATGTGCCTTGTGCTTGTCTCTAGTTGCTAAAGGAAAATTACAGTCTTGAAGTATGTTCATATATTCTCCTGTAAGCCATATGCACACTGGACTGGTGTCGCTGTCCTAATTGACAGGTTCCTGAATTTTCACCATTTTGAGTAAAACCTTTGTTCTTTTACTCTGATTCTCTGGGTTTTGTGGCCTTGGCATTTGCATTTCAGACACCAGTTACAGACTGCTCAACACAGCCTAGCTGAGGACAAGGATGGACCTTCATATTGTTATTGTGGAGAGGATTCCTGCCAACAGCTGGCAATCTCCTGCTGCTGTATCAGCTGGAAGATCTCCTTTCCTTCTAACTTGCTAGTCATGGGGTTTTGCACATTCATTGAATTCTATTGCTCTAAAAGCAGTTTTCTGTCCTTTAGTACTTGCCCCCAGCCTGTCTCTGCCAGGGTCTTTTTCTTCTACACAAATCCTGTTGCTTTGAGCAATTCCCCAAAATAATTACTGTCTTTTAGGCCTTTTTTGCTGTCTGTGGTGAAAAGATACAGGTATGCTGCGCACTTGGTTAGTGTCTTGTGGTTTTAATAAAAGACCTGCAGTTAACTATACATCAAAATGTAGAAGTATCTGCTTTATTTATGTTATGTCATTTTTCATGCCTGTCTTGACAAAGTAAGCTTGTAACTTCATTTCTTCTTCTTTCAGACAGGGATGTAAACAGAAATGCCTCATCTGGGCAACTGGAGACTCTCCAAAAGCAATTCTTCTCAACAGGGAGATGTTCAGGCAATATTGTATTTTACAGCATTTGCACTCCCTTCTTCTTGTACTTCATCTTAACCTTTCAAAGCAAAAAGGAGAGCTTCTTTTGTGTCTATTTGCATTGCTGCACATACTTACTTTGTAATTGAAAAAAATTCCGGCAGGAGAAGCTTCAATCTCAAGGCAAAAATATCATATAGTAGTGGGCATGCTCTCCAAAACCCAGTCAGTGACCTACTCCTGCTCTTCCTTCCCACAGTCGTGAGTCAGAGCCTGCAGCTGATAACCCTTACCTCTCTTGACCTCACCTGCAGGCTTATCTTCAGGTGGGAGCATTAGTCTTCTTTGTCCTCTGCCCTCAAAGTTCTGCCATTCATAGGAGACAGGCACAATCATAGAATGGTTTGGGTTGGAAGGGACCTTCAAATATCTTCCAGCCCAGCCCCCTGCCCCTCAGTCCTGTGTCACTGCTGCCCCTGCACTCCTTTTGTGTCATATTACCTCTCTGGGTGTGAGGGCTGCTGTGGCTGCTGCAGCTGCTGTACAGAAGACTTCTTTGTATTTCCACTGTATCAATCACCCCCTCTTAAAGCAAAATATGTGGCATAAAAGAAGTGCACAATAATTATTCATGCAAGAAATTTAGAAGACTATGAGATTAGGTCCCTTAATGTGCATTACACTTCAGTTTTGTGAGTCTTTATTTTGGAGGTCAGTACATTTTCAGTAATGAAATTGCATGTTACCAAGGTCAGGCAAATCTTCATACTTGTGTCCATTAACAAGCAACCATGAAAGAAAAGTATTATGTTATTTGATGATGCAATTTGCAAGAATGATGCTGTGTGAGACTGTTTTCTCATAGGTGTTGATTTGAATTTAGACCTAGTTTGTCTAGTTAAGAACAAAAAAAATCCTGTTTTCTACACAAATATATTATTTCCACAGCAGTATGTTGTTTCTATGCTATTTTTCCATTATACATTCTTTTAATAGCTGTTAAAATGTTTATTGTGGATGGGAGTTTGTGCTTTAGTTACCTGATTTCTTTCATGAATAAATCTCTCGTGCTTTTACTTTTGAGCTGAAATATTGCTGGGTCAGTCTCTTTTTGTTGTGATTATCTGTGTATATTTGAACCTCTATGTGTATGTATATACATTGTAAGCAATGCTGGAAGTAATTAAAAGGCTCTGAAAAGAGAAAAGGTGTCTTCTTACCACATCAGCTACTAAAATTCACACTGAGAAGAGGGTTTTGTAATTTTTATGTATTATTTTAATTTTTTATCTCCTTTCTATCCCAAAAGAGCAAGGTAAGCCAAAAGCTACATTAAGAATCTGAAGTAGTAGCTGGTTTTATAGTTTTCAGTATGAGAAGTACTGGGGTCAGAGAGAATGGTAACTTATATTTGGACCAAGTGAATATAAGGAAAGGCCACATTTGACATTAAGTTGTAAGAGTGTCACGAGTGGAGAGCAACTACAAATCTGCGCTTTGTACAGCTGCTTGTATTGTAGGATGACGTTTTTGTGCAGTGGAGGAGTAACAGGGTTTTTTCCCCCCAGTTTATTCGTATAAGACCTTGGGCATTGAGCAATATGCTGTACATACCAAAGAGCCTGTGGTAATCCCTTACATTGGATATATATGCTAAATAAAAATTATACAATTTACAGTTATTATGTTAAGCACAACAGTGAACAATATATGTATATGGGATACAACAGTGAAAAGTTGCTGAAATATGTAGGCTGGTCAGGTTTACAGGTAAATTAACCACTTCATAGTTTAAAAATTGCCTTTCAAGGAGTGCATTACAAAGCTTTGGCTGTGCTTAATTTATGTATGAACATGTTCGTTTTTTCCCTTTATTAGCTGAAAGAACAGCACTTTCAGGAAGCTGTTTCTATAGTATAAAGTTGCTTACAGAAATGGGTCTCTTTGTTAGAGACAGCAATGCAGTTTTTAACATACACAGATCAGTGAAGTTATTCTGGATTTTATTATAATGGAAACAGAAAAGGAGCACTCTGATAAAGATGTCAACTGTTGTTACACAGGGCATAGTGTGAGGAGCTGAGTGGAATGCCTCTCACCCATCAAAGCTTTATAGCCTATCTTCAGGATAATTTATCACCTACTGCGCATACAGATCCTTTCTGCAGACATATATTTTTATTCTCCCAGTATGTTTCCAATACAGCGAGATAAAGCAAGCTTTAAAGGCAAGATGCTGCACTCCATTTTACAAGATGATCAGTTATCTAAAAATTGGATCGGGGCCTAAAGCATCAAAGGATGAATTCTGAATGTAGCTGGACGTAGGTTATACTTTGCTTTGCGCACAAGAAAATACAACACAAACCCAGAATTTTTTTTTTTAAATATGAAATTAAAATGGTGTTAAGGACTTGACATCGAGGCTGTATAGTATCTTATTAAAAACTTGCCAGTGTTTCAGAGACTCATCCCTGGTTACCAGCCTTTAAATTATTTTAATGGTAATTCTAATTATGTGGTCTCTTTTTGCAAGTAAATTATTTATAAAAATACAAGTTTAAGTACTCTAACTGAGTCAACAGCTTGCTTTGAACCAAGTAAAAAATCACAAGTAACAATATCTGTAGGGACTTTTAAACATATATTGGTTTCCTGTCTTTCTAAAATTAGGTCTAAATATTCAGAAAGCTCTTAAGTGTCTGATAAGTTCTATAAGTAGGCAGTCAGTATGGATTTGTTGGTGTTGTGCATTCAGTTGGTGTTTCAGAAATACATGTTGAGGTTTTTCACACTCAACACCTGTTTATCCAAGTTGTCCGTATCTCCAGGTTTTTTAATTTTATTTTTGAACGTGACTTCTGTGTTTCTTCTGACTTAGTAAACACACTACAGTGAAAGAATAGAGAGTAAGGGCAGAATCTGGAAACTTTGTTTTCATCTAGAATGTGGGAACTTCAGGTCCACCTCCAGAGTTGCAGCCCTTCTCCAGCCATTAGTGGGTACTTCATGAGAAGACAGGAGAGAGTCCACAGGGGAGAGCTGTGGATGTCTGTCAGCAAGGCAAGTTCTGACATTGCTCTTAGTGCTTGTAATGTGGTAAATATAACTTAAAAACAAAATAAATTCCTTGGTACTTGGATTTTTTTTGGGTTTGTTTTGTTTAAAAAAAATTATTTTGTTGCAAGGCTGTTTGTCAGATAAAATGAGGGCAAAGAGTTGTCATGACCTCTCTTATGTCACTCAATGGATCCATGCTAGTCCTGGGGACAACCCTATCCTCCCTACTGCCATTTGTTCATCACTGGTTAGGAGCAGTTACTGAAGTTGACAAAGACTATGAGAGAGCAGAGACAACACTGCATGACTTTCTCCCTTCTGGATCTTTCACCAGTTTTGACTTTTTTATTTGCACTTAAGAATGCCTTTGGCCAGGATTGTTTTAGGATTGCTTTGAAATTTTAAGTGCCTGCATTATGATTGCTGAAGGAGAGGGAGAGAGATGATTTTTTGTTAAGATGTTCCTTCTGTAATTGCTATTTAGGCTTTCCAGCACTGAGTACATGTAGAACAAAAGAGGCAGATTTATTATATTTAATGAGCATTATTAGTTCGCAATATTGTCTTTTGGTTTAAAAGAATTCTTTGAACTTACTGTTGTAAGAAGTAATGAAAGGAGAAAGGATTTCCTCTTCTACAGCAAGCCGATCACAGTTCACAAGTTCAAGCAATATTTCTTCACCACTAATATATTCAAGAACAGGCAAACTCTTTATTAATTATTCAGGATGATCTGAAGTACAGCAGCATACTAACCAATCTGTGTGAAGCTTTGGCAGAAAAGAAAGGCATAAAAATACTTTCCAAATCAGGCATGTACTACTTAAAGTAGGAGCAGTGCTGCAGTTCTTGTGGTCTCAAGGTGTCTGTATGACTGGAGTTCTGCAGAGAAATTCTCTGGTTTAGATAAACAGATATAATTTCATGCAGGCACCTGTAAGGTGTGAAGAGAAAGCTGCAATCATATAAAGAGATGGTAAGTGGCCATTAGCTATCTGTTATCTATCAGGTATTACTAGCTGATATTTGATATGGCAGCTCTGATATCAGTTACACACGGAAAACATGGGAAGTGTTTTTTCCATCGTGTGTAGATTTGCAGGATGGGTTATCAAAGTTGTTAGCTGGTTCCTGCTGAACTTCTTTCACAAGAGTTCAGCAGGTGATTGGGACTTTTTGCCTTGTCCCTAGTGGCCTGATGGGAATAGCTATGCTTCTCTCCTCTGAAAAGTATTCTGAGGAGAATTTAAAAAAAGAGATGACTACGTATCAGCCTGTAGGCTTTCTGAATATTAAAGGTGAACTTGTTTTAAAAAAACAGTTTATTGGTAAGTGGTGCCAGTTTTAATATGAATGCAGGCAAGACATCTGAGCTGTAAATAATGAAACCCCAGACTTGCTCATGGGTAGGGTGTTGCACAGACATCCTTCCAACTATCAGCATTGCTGCAGGATAGAAGTGCTTTGCAAATGTTTCATGAGTTTGTCTTCAGTGTCATTGCTGCTTCAAGTCGTTGTAGAGGACAGGTATTCAAAAATAGCTTAGGAACCCAGTCTGATAAGCATCTCAGAGTGGCACAGAAGGTGTGAGGAAGGTTGGAGCCAAGTGCTAGGAAGGAGCACGTATCAGGTACAGTGGGAAAGACACAGCACATTTTGCCAATCTGCAAAAACCATGGGAGTTTTGGTAACTTTGAAGTATCTTAATTGCACAGGATTCTGTGGATGGAGGTGAAGCCTGAGGAAGCATGGGAAGGAGAAGGGTGGCATGGGGTAGGAGCGAGGAGATGGCACACGCTGCAGGCCTTTGCTTTGCAGTCAGCTGGAGGTGCCCATGTTCCCCAGTGCTCTGGGGTGCTCCAGCAGTGGGCAAAGGAGAGCTCAGCTGTGGCTGGGGGAATGAGCAGCGGCAGGGGGAGATGCAGCACTGCTGGGAGCTCTGCACAGCAAGCTGGAAAGAGGACAGTGGGGAAAAGCAAAATGAGGGAGGTAGGAAAAAAGCCGGAGGTGAAGCAGAGGTGGCGTGTGCTGCAGGCACAGCCCCTTGCTGCTGGAAAGGCACGTGTGATGTGAGGAAAAACAGGGACCTGAGCTGCCAAGAGTTAGACAGCAGGAGTTAAAAATGGACATTTTATGAAACTTTTTTATCCCATATAAAGTTCAATACTACAGTTATGTAGTAGTATCTACCTAGATGTTTTAGGAATATATTGCAAGATGAGGCTCCAGGTGGAAATGGCTCTGGTTCCTTGTGTGAAGAATGGACTCACTCTCATGAGTTTTATATAATCTTAGTTTGGGGGTATACTAAATCTGAGATACATTGTGGAATAGGGGTGTCAGCATGCCTGCTTTTTGAGGCAGATTTCTGCATTTTTGCAGTTTAATCTGTCTCCCAACATGACTCTGCTTAGTAGTGCCCAATCTGCATTTCATATTCTGGTGTTGCTGCCATAGGAAGGTCCTGCTCTAGGCATGGTCCTAAGCAGGTGAGTCTGTCTCTGTCAGTATAGGTTACAGCACCTCTCCAAACAGCTGTCAGTAAATCAACAAAGGGTAATCTGATTTCTGCTGCCCTGTCTGCATTCCCTGCAGGAGTTCTGCTGGCCTGGGCAGAAAGCTGCTGAGCAGGGCATGCAGAGAGGAATGCCCTGGTTGGAGAATATCCCAAAAGGCCAAGTTTCTGCAAGTTGCAAGCAAAAAGAAAGTGGTTCATACCATGTTCTTGTTTCCTCAAGGGAAAAAAATTATATTAAAATTTTATAAATTTATTAGTAATATAAATTAATGGAAGCTTCTGCATCATCAGACTGATTTACCACAGTATTGCCACAAACACTGACATTCCCTCACTTATAGAATCATTTAGGATCATTTTGATTGAAAAAGACCTCTAAGATCATCAAGTCCAATCATTAACCCAGCACTGCCAAGTCCACCATTAAAACATGGCCCTAAGTGCCACATCTTCCTGTCTTTTAAATTACATTTCCCTGGACAGCCTGTTCCAGTGCTTGACAACCTTTTCCGTGAAGAAATTTTTCATAATACCCAGCCTAAGCTTTTCCTGGCACAACTTGAGGCCATTTCCTCTCATCCTATCACTTGTTACTTGGGAGAAGAGACCAACCCTTACCTGTGTGCTTTCAGGCAATTGCAGAGAGCAATGAGGTCTCCTGTGAGCCTCCTTTTCTCCAGGCTAAACACCCCCAGCTCCCTTAGACTCCTCATTAGACTTGTGCTCCAGACCTTTCCCCACACACTCCAGAGCCCTTCTCTGGACATACTCCAGAGCCTCAAGGTCTGTCCTGTAGGGAGTGGCCCAGAACTGGACACAGGATTCAAGGTGTGGCCTCACCAGTGCCAAGCACAGGGGAACTGCCCTGGTTCTGCTGGCCACACAGTTTTTGATATTTCAGAAATTTCAGGCCAATTTCTGTTGGCATCTTGTAATTGTATGAACTTTTAAAGATGCTCATCACTTATGCCTCCATTCTTCTTTTGGGCATTTGCTTTAAAGCATCAGTCTTGTAATATTTAGGAACCTTTTAAGTCTCTGGACTAAAGTTAAAAGAAAGGTTCAGCCCAGAACTGCAGAAAAAGGGAAAGCATTATATAAGTCTTCATTTCAACCTGTCTTATCCCTTGAACTGCTCATCTGCAGTTTTTATTAATACTGTTGGGAATGATGTTGTTATTAGAAAAGGAGACTTCCCAGAAAGTGTATTGGGGCAGAAAAATTGCTCCAGATTGGACTTATTATGAAAAGGCAAACACTAGACATAGTTTTGTGGCGGAAAATGTATTACTGGAAATATTGTCACATCTAACAGGCTTATTCTGCCTTAGCTTCTCAGCAGTGAATAGAGAAAGATGTTAAGCAAGGAAATACCAGCTATTCCAGAGACTGCATTACCATAGTGCATTAGTAAAAGTCACCAATAAAGCACAGTTTAAATCCACAGTGCTCTCAAGGAAATATTTATACTTTTAATTAACTAGATTTGACAGCTCTGTCTGGCAGAAGAAATTGTTTCTGGCATTTAGTTTTGGCTGGTTTTTATTTTGGGTTTTTTCTGGGCATCCAGCATGTGTTGTGACCTCTTAGAGACCAGTGCAGCTTTGCAAAGATACTGTGGCAAGCCAGTGATGAATAACAAAGATGAAATTTCCTGCCATGTTATGAGGCTTAAGTTGATATATCATTGCCTTCTCCCCAGCAGTCCAAAAGGAGGGCACATTTGAGTATTTTAAGCTTTCCAGTGACATGGTTTGTATGGGTTTTTTTCCATTACTGACATGCTTATGTACATAGGTTTCTGCAGACCCTAAGATATGGTATTGTTATAGCACCTGTGGGTCAGGAATCCATTTTGCTGAACCTGAGTGTAAACTTACTGCAGTTTTTGTTTCATTGAGCTAGAAGGAGTTGGGAACTGAGGTCAAACCTGACAGCCTGAGCTAATATGTAACATGAGCACTTCTTTTTTACTGGACAAAAAAATGCCTCAAAAAGCTTAAAAGTAAAAAGAAATTGCATTGTTCAAAAAGAAACAGGCATAAAAACCTTCTAATTAATAGCTGTTTCCTCAAAGAATGAGAAGGAACAGAGAAAATGGGGATTCTGACTTAGGTTTTGTATTACTATTTTAAGAAGAAAAAAAACACAGGAAAGTGCAGTGTTGGTGGGGGAGTTCCCTGGGAAGTTCAGCAGTTCAGAAGATTGTCTAGTTATGTCTTGTCTCTATTTTCACTCTGGAGCTGTGTAATGCAGTGATAAATGTGCCCAAAGGCCACTTCTACTCCATGTTCCAGAGCTTCCAAGGCAGCAGGAGCCTGTCCCGGTGAGTTTTCTTTGTTGAAGAATCCAGTTTCCTCTTCAGTGCTGCTGTTTTGGACCTTGTTCAGGCAAGGCCACCAACCCAACAGCAGCAGCAGTTCCTGCAGACGCCAGTCTGAGAGCCACTTCTATGTGCATATGCTATGTAATACTGAACAGCAGCTGCTCTGAGCTGGCTGACAGCTGCACTGAGGTAGGAGCTGTAGCCCCAGGGAGTAAGGCTGACTTCTCTTTTGTTGCATCTGTGGCAGTAGCACAGTGTGGAGATCTCCTTTGTCCAGTGTAACAGAAAATCTTCATCACTTACTCCCTGCAGAATGTGAGTATAAACTCTGCCCTGATTTTTCATGGGATTCACATCCTCACAATTTACCCAGACTGAGAACTTGGAGTGGTTGGGCTGGGATGTGGTGTGCCCAGTACTGAGCTTTTCAGCTGTCTCCAAGATTTCAGATCTCAGTGTAGCCATAATTGAAACGTTCTTTAGCAGTTCTAGACAAGTCAGTTTGACTTTCAATGCATATTTCAGACCTGCTGTGTTGCTGTGTTGTACTGTGTGTCTTGGTGGTGGATTTTTTACCTGACTGTCAAAAAAAAATGCCTTAACTTTGGCAAATAGGTGGCTGGGTAGAGGAAATCTCAAAGGTAGTACTGAATCCAGGCTATTTCTTTTTCATGGTTTCCACAGAATAGGGACAAGACTTCCAAATCTTTTTCTACCATTGGACAGTAGGGAAAGTTGGACCTTCTTGAATGGGCACTGGCCATGTGGACTACATACCATTTTGAAGGGGTTTGCATGTTGTACATGTACATGGAGTGCATTTTGAGAACTCCAAGTCAGCATGCTGAGGCAATTGTTCAGTTTGTCAGGGGTTTAAGTAATGCCCTGGGTAGCAAACTATAATAGATGACTTAAATGCATCTGTGAGATACCAAATGTGTTACTTCAAGTAGTAACTTTGAAGTTACTTTGATGACATCTTCAATAGAGAATTTTAAGCAATATGGTCTTGATACTGGTGAAATATTATGGACCGCTGCCTTAGAAGAAATTAGAACCCAAGTTGACATTTCTAGTGTAGTGTTCCACTGAACATGGCATTCAGCACTATCATGCATCCACTCAGATGCTCATTCTCTGTGTGAGAAGTTTCTCTTCTTTGAGTATTGCTCAGGAATTATGCAGGAGCCAAAAAATTACTGTAATGAGCTCCCCCTCCATGTATTTAATCATAATTAGTCAGAAAGTAATGAAGTAAGTGACATTTCCTGTGAACTTTTCACAGCAAATTCTATTATCCATGTTACCATAAAAAGAAAAGAGCAGAGGGATGATGTTGGACAGAGTGACTGGTTTGTATTTATAGTGGTTCCTCATAAGTTCCCCAGTCTGTCCCACAGTGGCATCTTTGTCATACCAAAAGATAACACAAGAGATGGAGCTTAGTAACCTGTTAAGAAACATTGTGTTTTCAGGCATTTGAGTGATTTATGGTTAGCTGAAAGAATTTTCAGATTCTTTTTACTGATCTGGTTTTCTACTCATTTTTTAAGCTGTTCAATAATTACATTTTCTTTGTTGATTAAGACTTCACTATAATCCCAATCAGAATGTGATTTAATTCTATTGCTTTAACTCTGTTAACGTTTGTATTTCATTGTGGTTGAATGTGAAGAAAGAGGAAAAACAGTAAACTAAAATCACTGTGTTTCTTATCCAAGAGCAAAAAAATCTATCTGTTTCTAAATGTGTTCTATACCTACACTGTTTATCTTTGAGACCTCCAATACAGTGATATCTGAAACCTGTGCCTTAAGAGATGGAGGCAGAGGAATACTTGAATATGTCAAAAATTGTGGTGAATAGCAGAAGAATAGAGAAGGCAATTATTGTTCAGAAACAAGATTGCTAAGTGTTGATTACAAAGCTGAAGATAACACACCAAGTGACTCTTGCAAAGTTACCATGAACAATTTACAAACTCAGATGGAAAAATCTTTATATAATTCCAGCAAAACTTAATGATGTAACGGGAAGTGATAGCAGAAAAATTCAATCAGGGTCCCATGTACTATTCACAGTCCATGCACTGTTTTCAAGGGGCCTGTAAAGGAAATCAAGAAAAGCAAACTTCTGTTCAGCATTTAATTTTCACTGTTACAGAAAATATTAAAACATCTGAAAACCAGAAAAGATGGAGCATATATGTGTTTATGTAAATACACAAGTATCTATGTATATATACACGTATGTGGACATATACATACAGCAGCTATCTTACTGCTGAAACCAGAGGTTATAGGCTGCAGTTCAAATAATTGCAAGAAAAGATTTGAGCAATGTAGGAAGGAACAAATCTAAATTTTACTTTCCTTAGAAGAGTGAGAAAAATCTACAACAGTCATGTTCACTGCAGCCAGTCACGTTACTATTGTTATATATCTGCATGCAGAAAGATTGACATTTGATATCTCTGTGGAGATGATATTTTAATAGATCAGAGTTTAAAAAAAAATACTGTAGTATGAGGAATAATGTTGCAAGACATCTGAGTAGTTAGTTGCAAATTACTAATTCTTTGAGAGATTAAGTTATGGGAGCTAAGACATAACCACTGTTCTTCCAACTTGGATGATAAATATAAAATAGGTTAAACACAGCAGCTTTACAGCATGTAGCCAAAGATGAATAAAATTCTGTTAACTTCAGAAGCATCATAAAAGCTTGGAAAATGATAGCTAATCCTCCTTCCTTAAGAGAATTTTCTGGAAGACATACCTTCTACATACTTTATGACATGAATCTCATCTTTCCCTGAAAATGTGGAGGGGGAGACATGTCTGCCCTGTTAGGTTTTTTTTTTAAATTTTAATTAAGTTAAGATGAACAAAATCAGACTTCCTATTTCAAGATCAACTTTGTCTTAAATAGGAAGAACAGCAAACATGGATTGTGTAAGCGAAAGAGAGGGAATGTGCTTGGATTAAAGCATCTTCATCCTTGTTTGCAACCAGGGTGTCATTGGGATATCCAGGAATGTTCTCGTGCAGAGAGCGTGAAGCTCATACATTATTATCTGAGCAGCTGAAATACAAAGAATATATGGTAATTTATTCTCTTTGCTGCTTTTCATTACAAGGGTTTTTATTCTTGGTAAGCCTTTACTGCAAGGGGGAATAGTCTTCCTGTAAATGTAGGTTTTGTGACATGAATCCATGGGGACTGTCTGTCTGATTTGAAGTTGCTAATGGATTCGGCATATTGCAGAAGCATTTGCTCATCTAATACAACCTCCTTAAATCATGAATTACATTCAGGTTTTGTTCTTGGCCTCCTTCTCTTCAGCTTCTCTTTTTGTGGTGTCTGTGCCAATAAGCGCATTCATATCTGTTTGCCTGTTTCTGATCTTACTGGTTCAAATTTGAAAGCATTCTGTATAGTTGTTCAAAGAAAGTTTGGAGAACCAAAATTGTAGGTACAAATGCTGAAAATCTGAATCTATACTGTGCTCTAACCACGTGTGTCAGATGTACGAAGAAAGAGATCCTTTTAGTAAGGAAAAGCTGGAAAGGATCTTATTGTGAAGTTCTAGGTACATATATATGTATTTTTTTTTTTAATATATATATGTTATGTTATACATGAAATAGCTACTGATGCTTCATACGTGATGAGCAATATGGCTGTTCTGGCTAACCTGAACCACTCTTTTGGGAGGAAATGATAAAGCACAGTGTAATGGGATGGGAGTCACTGCCTTAGGAATGAGCTCTCTGCACCGATATAGCAGGAATCTTGGGAAGCCAATGGACTGTCCCCACTTGCCTCAGTTTGCCAAAATAGGTGGTGCCAGCGCTGTGGTGCTTATTCTCCTTGGGATGGTTTTAAGTAGATAGGAGCACTCCCAGATACACTGGTCATCTCTGATTGACAGATTTGCTTTGATGGCTTAGACAGATATATCTACTGACTACAGGTGCTGTATAAGTAGATCTGTATAAGTACATAATTTTGTTTTCAAATTCAGCAGCCTCTTATGTGTCTCTTGACACTTTTATGTCCATAGCATTCTTTGCCAAAGCTGCCATGTTAGAGAAGAGGTTAAATACATCTGGCTGTAATTTATTAAGGCATAATAAATTAATAGTGTATATTTTAACAAGTCGTTGCTGCATAGGTGCATTGACCAAGAGTCAGAAAGTTTCTTTATAATAATTGCTTATAATGCTTCAAAACTCTATTTTACTAAAGCGGCAGGTATCTGTCAGTTAGTAGTACAACTTAGCTATTTTAGAAACTTGTTTAAAACATTAGCAATTTGAGAAATGTTTGCTATAATTTAATTTCTGGGTTTATATTCTGGCAAATGATGGCTTGTTTCAACCATTTCTCAAGCAGTTATCTTGATACTGCCGTAATACAGTATTCTCAGGAGTGGAAGATGCTGTCAGACAAAATGCAGGCAGTTCACACTACTGCTGCCAAGCTGGTATGATATTTTTACGTCTGTGTATTTATATAGATATATAAATATATTTTTCACTCTTCCACAAATCAAGTGCCTTTCTGACTGAACTCTTAAAACTGTCATCCTTCAAACCTTAACCGTTATACCATTTAATATAGTTTTACTCAGAACATCTTACAGCACTTCTGGGTAGCTGTAGTTTGGATTGTTAATGTTTTCACTAGGCAGTAGTTTGGGCTGCCATTGAGAATTGGTAGTCATTGCTCCATGCATTGAAGCTGTACAGAGTTCATTGTTCTGTTACTATGAAGATTTTGGCTGAAGTAATATCTGAAACTCTCAGATTATAAAAAATTGGTAACTTCACTTTTTGGACAGATTGACAGCTGTATTTTTGATGCTCTGTTGAGTTGACTGTATATTCTTTTCAAACTTGATTTTGCAGATCCCTTAAAAATAGCTTTAATCACTGCTGTCTTCTGTAATATATTTTCTGTTTTGTTCTTTTTTTAGCTGGTATTTGTGTTTATAAGAAAAATGAAAAGCACTACTGAGTGGAGAATGGTGAGAGAATTGTGGAGGTTAGATTTTGTGAATGTTCATTCTTACAACTGTACATAATTACAACTTTTTAAGCAAGAAACAGTTAAGAGGATGGTGACAGTATTTCGTTCCAAGGATGGTCGAGAATATTCTGTTTTATCTGGAAATACTTTTAATTCCTCATGGTCATGTGGCATCATGCTTGCTGGAATTCTCTCTCTGGTGCACTCTATTCCACATCAGTCCTTTGGCAGAGAGGCACTGGGATTTTGTAAGCTCTTAGCACTAAACATTTGTGTTTCTTGATTTCCTGTCTGTGTCTGAGATCACCTCTGTTCAGTTTTGTAATAGTTTTTTTCTTTTTAAATTGCCTATTCCTTTCTTACTTGAGGGAACCTCTTCAGAGTAAAATGTGTCCTTTAACTGATTTGGCAAACCCTTCAGTAATGCAATGGCAATAATTAATTTTAAAAAGGAGTTTTCTTCGATTTTTATATAGATACCAGCATTTTGTCTCCTGGTTTGCTGTGCAGAAAATAACTCAAATTATCAGATACTATTTTTATAGTGTAAAAGTGATTTTATTTGTACCTTAAGGCAATTGTGGTTATATATTAAGGAAGTTAAAAGTTAACAGCTTTTGTGTACACTGCATACACTTTTTTTCATGTAGTTATTTTCTCCTCTCTCTAAACTACCCTGACTTCAGGCGCAGGAGTGGCTCCTATTTGCATACACAAACTGTGAAGCCATGCATCCTGGATGAAATACAAGGAAAGCATCATTAACAGCTCTGGTCCAACCAGGTCCCCTCTTGATACTCAGCAGTTCCCATGGGCTCTGAGTGAGTTTCTAGTCTCTTTTCATCCTTAGTCCAGGGATACTAGACAAAGATAGTGATACAACCCCAGCCTAGGACATGACATGGCAAAAACCATTTGATGTTTGCCCTTTCATTTTTTTCTTTTCATTTGGAGCTTTCTAAAGGTGAGGGTAGAAATATTACCATGCTTTGTGATAGTTTGCTTTTGAGCCAGGGTGCCGTGATTTCACCTCAGGACTTGAGTGTGAGGCTTCTGTGCTTTAATTCCCCTTTACCGCCCGTGGGGCTTTCTGGATTTACACCACCATAGGAAACAAATACTGTGGGGATGAGTCTGATGGGGATGAACAAAGCCTCATGCGGCCTGGCCACACTTCCTGCTTAAAATTTTGGGAGCCAAGGAAAGATACGTAATCCCTGACCTTGACTGTGGGTCCTGACATTGAAGTGTAAGAAAGCGTATGAGCTTTCCTGAAGCAGCTGTGAGGAGAGGGACTCTGAGTGACAGATGTTAGCTGAGAAGACATCAGTATCTCCAGACTAGTGAGTTTTTAATTTGACTACTAGGAAACATGTCTCTATAGAAATACATCTTTGACATTAAATTTGGTTTTGACCTCCTTCAAGTTACTTCTTTTCACTGGATATCTTAGTTGCTTGGCACCAGGTATTTGTGAAAGATAAACTAAATGTTTCAGGAATTAAATCATGCTGCAATTGGAAATAGCCATTCAATATCCATGTGTCATCCAGTGTAAAATAATGTCATTTTCATACGTACATTGAATAATTAATGTTATTTTAGAAATTTCAAAGTTCTGTGGAGGCATATATCATTCAGGAGAATGGTATATCCAGCTACATCTTTTCTGAGGCAGAGGATAGACCCATAGACATTTAACTGTTTTCAAACATGCAACATTTCAAACTATTAATGCAATGTTATTTTTTCCTAAATGCATCATTAAGTACTGGTATGGACTTCCAGGGCTTTCAGTCCAATTGTAATATAAGTGGACAATTCTATCAAGCAATCAAGTAATTGATAATAGCTTTAATTTCCTGGGAGATATATGCAGCTTCCTTGTAGCACCCCAAAACTTTAAGCTGTGGATTTCATTTATTTGCTGGTTTCTAACTCTCTGCTCAGTGCATCGTTCCTAGCTTATCCTAGCGTTGTGAATTGTACAGTGTACTGAGGCCAAGAGTTGAAAGAATAGCAGTGACAACTAACAAATTGCCTTAATAATCTTGTTAAGGACGGATATGAAAAGGGATATAGCTGGAAATTAGGATGATAGGAAAGATACACTGCATTAAATTACACCACGTTAGTAGTTTTACCATTGCTATAAGTATACATAGGCAGCTGTGCCAGCTTAATGGACAATGTTAAAGTGCAGTTCTGTCTTCCTTTTGTTCCAGTCACATTGTTGTAGTGCTACAATGGCTTCTCTCAGTTTGTCCATTCATCTTTTTTTCTGAAATGTATTAAGAATGTTCAGTAAGCTCCTTCTTCCAGGGTACAAAGCTCTTTTCTTTCTCCCAGTTTTGAAGTAAGCTCAGGTTTTTTATAAGGTCTGATGCGTTATATCCAGAGGGAAAACAGATATGATGAGTTCTTCCTAACTCATCATATTGTTGTTGTATCCTCTCAGTTGTATCCTCTCAATTGAAACACTTAGATGTAGTCCTGTAAACTGATAGGACTCATATCAAAGAAATACCAATAAATGAAAGCGGTTGAAAAATAATGCCAAATATATTGGTCGATCATGTAGCTTTGTAAATAACTTTGTAGAAAGAAGCAATTGTTTAGTATTCTAAACCTGAGGAATCTACTTTCTTGGTGGAAAAAGAAAATACGGATGTTAGGTATGCTGTTGCTTTATTCACCTGCACACTACACACATTAAAATGTATATTTTTACTTGGATTGTATAGAAAAGCTTATAATATAATTAGTTAAATTTGGTGTGACAGTTGATCATGATTAATCACCTGTTATT
The DNA here is from genome assembly GCF_008360975.1 of Lichenostomus cassidix. Classification (NCBI taxonomy): domain Eukaryota; kingdom Metazoa; phylum Chordata; class Aves; order Passeriformes; family Meliphagidae; genus Lichenostomus; species Lichenostomus cassidix. Next base: position 33,060,697 of record NC_139480.1, on the reverse strand, counting down.
CACTGAAATAATTCTATTTTTCAGAAAGGAAAAGGAATTATACACAGTGAGAAATATCAACTATATTTTTATAAAATCTGAAAGGTGGGAAGCATGTCATATTAATGAATGTGTATTTTATTTGGAGGCTACAGTGACCTTGCTTTTGTTACTTTTAAAAACAGGTAGTGAGGTAGAGAGAGAATCATAGAAGCATTTTGGCTGAAAGATGACTGGCAAGTCACAGTGTCTTTGAGAGTTTTTCATGGCCTCCCACAATTGCTTGGTGCAGGCACCAAGGGTAAAGGAGAAATATTAAGCTGGATACAAGTGCAGTTTGGTACAGATTTCTATGAAAGGAATTGTTGTGTGTTTCTGAGCATCTTGAGGGTTTTAAAAGTTGTTAAAGGCAGAATGAGTCCCAAGAGTCATGAAGGAACCTTGAAAAACTCAGTTTATGCCCTACTCAGCTTTAGCTTTTGAATGAGCAATACAGTAGGTGAAGTACTAAGTGACTCAGTCTTTCTACCAGGCTGGAGCTTAACATAGGAGTTAACATTGGAAGACCTTTTGTATTTCTGTGACACACAATTTTGCAAGGACTTAAAAAAATTACAAATACTCATGGTTTCTGTACATGCAGAAGTAGTGCTTAGACACAGATTAAGTATTGCGCTTATTTTGAAGGAAGTTATTAAACCATAAAATACAGAATTGTGACATTTTACTTGCTAGCAGTTTTTATTAGAGGGATTTTTACTGTGCAACAGAGAGATGCTGTGTATATTCAGGTGAAGTTCTAATTGGGGGTTAAATTATTCCTAGCCTTAGTAAGAAGCTAAATTCCTTGGGATGAAGAAAATTTTCAAAGATTGAGATGAAAGATTTCAAACAAGATCACATTCTGTTTTATAGCTGGTTCTTAATGAGTTTTGCTTCATAAGTCTGTGTTTTAATTATCTGCTGTGTATTAGCATGAGCCATCCCGTATGTTTGCATGTGTTAATTCTTTCAAGAGTTATTTATATATGAATAATTTTATCTGAATTTTGTGCACATTAATTAGTCTTGTAGGGTTTGATTCTCCAAGCATCTGCATAACTATCTGAAAAATCGTGTCCCAGTGAAAATACTGCTGCAGCTTGCATCTTAATAGAAATAGTAGAACTCATTGGAAAAAATCACTATTAAGTGTGTATTGAGAAGCATTTCGCTGTCGTTCGCACTTCGTTTGTTCAGAATTCTGGTGATAGGGTGACTCTGACTGTGTTAACAACTGTGAAATGCAGGTCATTAGGGAGATTAGGCTGGCTGCCAGTTGCATTGTTATTACCTTTCAAATTTACGGTGCTTAGTAGATTATGAAGCGGTGCAAGAGATGTAGCTGTATGTTTTTGATATTTCTTGAAAACTTCTCAAGGATATTGTATATGCTAAAACAAACATTTCTAATGCTGCAGTAGAGTTCTTAATTGGATACAATATGTAACATACAACAGCAGATTTCCATCGCCAGAAATGATAAATGATAGTGGTTGGAGTTGCTCTTATGCAAATGTAATTACTGTCAGGAAGAAGCAGCACTTCACTTCATTATGCATTCTGCTTTTGTCTTTTTGGTGGCTTTGCAGCATTATGCTTGCACATTACTATGACCATCTTTGGTATTTGTTAAAAAAAACATGAACCATATTTATGCAGGTATTAAGACAGCAAGCATGAATTAGTAAGTGAAACATTTGGATGAATATACATTTATACACACACACAAAAGCACATATGGCATATACATAATGCTTTGTCTTTTTGCACATTCTGAGAGATACGAAACTTGTTATAAGCAAAACCAGTCCCAAGAGAATCAAACTACAGTGAAAGAACCTTGAAAAACCTTGGTGACACCTATTATACTCTTGAGTTGCTGTGGCAGAAGCATGTGCTGAGCATTAGACCAACATTTGACATATTGCAAGTGTCTTATTTGTCAGCCCTTACAAATCCCCATCCCGTATATAAGTATGTATATCCAGTCCAACTGCAATAGGTCAGGCACTATGACATCTTCAGGTTCTTACAATAGAGAACATTCTCATAGATCTTAGCAAAATTTGGCAAAAGTATTTAATTTGTAGTTAGAGGCTTCTGCAAGTCATCCTTCAACTTGGAAATATTCTTTATTTTTAGTTTTTCCTACTTTGTTGAACCAATTCTGTTTTGAAAGAAATAGTAGGATTTTTACTGTAAGTTTTATGAATTCAGGTTTTCAAAACCTTCTTCTCAAAAGAGCTCCAGTTTCACACTTACATTTCCTCTGCAGGACTTCAGAAGGCTAGGATATGTTGCACTTCAGATTTCTTCTTTCTTTTATTTGAGATTAACAGTTCAGAGAATGCCAAGGGAAAAAAAGCACATCTTGGCCTTTCTTATTTTTTTTACTGTTGTGGTTTCATTATCTATTGTATTTTCAAGTTGTGTAAGAATCTTCATAATTTTTTTGGTGATGCAGACTTCTATAAATTTTGGCTTCCAGATAGGAAGGGTGTTTGCAAGAGCAATAGGCCTTTGAGCCTGTGCTCTGTCTCTAAGTCTTTTTAGTGCAACATTCTGGAACTTCCAGTGCTAAATAAAATGGCACTGATGAAACTTCTTCTATATTCTTTAGTATGTTTAATTAATAAATTAATTTTAATAGCCTTTAGGTATTTGCCTGTTACGAAAATAAGGATGTACTTGAGGGAATAACTTTAGACATCTTTCACCTGTGTATAAAATAATTTGGACTAATAAATGTAATATTAGAAATCCATAGCATGTGTAAGATTTAAAAGTGTAGCTGATACTGTTTTAGCAGTTCTACATCTAATATTTCTGAACAGAAAAAGTTCCATTTCTTTAAAAAGTCTCAGTCTGAAGGAACTACTCAATCAAGTATGACAAATGATAAGGAAAAGTAACTTAAGCAATAAATACTTTTAACAAGAAATGCGGGAAAGCTGGCAGGTAAAATCAACCAGTGTTTTTCACTGAGATTTAGAGGCATAAGTGAATGACTCCGCATTAGTTTTGAAAATGTTTGTTTTGTCATTTTGGGCTAGATCTGCACTTTGATGCTGGGAAAGTAGGTGAATCTGTGAAACTCACAGACCTCATGTTAGATGCCCATGTTCCTTATGCAGTGCACAAGAGAACTGGCCGTCACAAGGTGAGATCTCAGCTGGACAAAGGTGTCAGCAAGAGCTCATGTGTTGCTGGCACATCACTTGCATTTAGCTTGAATCAGCCAGCAGGGAGCTCTGAGAGTGTGGTGAGCTGGGGGTTCTGTTGAGGCCACAGAAATATGGTGTTTTCCACCCCAGCTCCCTGCCTGTGCATTTCTCTCCTGAAGGTGCATGCACATACATTCCCTTTCTTAACAAACTTAAGTGAGGCACGGAATGGAAGAAGCCACTCTTTTCTTTGAAAATCTGTGTGCCCCCATGTGATTTTCTATTTTGTCAGTATGTGAGGACTTAGGTTCCACTCTGTAGAGGATTCAAACCTACACCTTCCACCTGCATATCACAAAAGAAGTTGCTGAGTCACACCACTGCAATGGTTATGATAATATGTACTCTTTTTCTTGTCATGGTACACAGTAATGGAATTTGTACTGACAAAGTTTTGGACAAAGATGAGAGAAAGCAGAAGAGAAATTGTGCTCTTGCAGCTTACAGAAATTCAGCCTTCCTGGGAAGAGTCTTTTTAACTTCTCCTTCTGGGAATATTTCACTGTTCCACATGAAACAGATTGCAGGTAAAACCAAATTTGTGTTCTTCTCCTGAAACACCACCCAAACAGTGAGTCGCATTTCCTTTAGCAGGCAGTTTATCCAGTCAATGACAAATGGTCGTCTTAAAATCCTTTAAGGTCTGATTTAATTAAATTTCCTGGCAAAAAACCCACAAACAAGCAAAAAACCCCCAAAACAACAAAAAAACCCCTCAGAATAATCTCGAGGATATGACAGAGTTATTTAGGCAGAGGGATGCCTAAAATTTCTGAGTTATTATCAAATATGCTTCCAGCTGCTTCATCCTGTAAAAAACAAGATGCAGAAACTGTTGTTTGAGGTATTATGGGACCTCTCTTTACATGTAAATTGTAGTTTGCTCCCTGTATGGAGAGGTTCATGCTTTCAGAGGCTGGTGGCACTGAGCAAGGATTTTTGGAGTCACATTATGGGAATCTGTAGACCTAAAAGCCATTATAAAGTCTCTCTATAGGTATCCAGCATCAACATTGAATATATCCTTCAAGATGTTTTGAGTCTCATTGCTGATATTTCATATTCTATGGTACAATAAAAACAAATGTGGTTTTCACTGGCATTTGTCTTCATAGAATGTAGCAGATGGAAACTGCATCTCCGAAAAGTTTGAAGTTTGTTGTTGTTTTTCTTCATCTTAAATATTGTGTGGAAATTTATCTGCCAACATTCAGCTGTCTGGGATAGGGTATAATGGAAATTGTATCCTTGCCAATTTAAGAGTCCCTGCAAGGCATTTCTGACTATATATATTTGCATAATGAAGCATAGCAGTATTTCTGTAGAAGGTTTTCGCAAGATTTTCGCTGTAATATATTACAGTTAATATTTAGATACTGGATTGAGACAACGCACTTCAACTCAGGATAGCATTTAAGTGCACACAACTGAACTTTATAGGCTTGCTTAAATCTCACTGGCTTGGTGTGTTTAAGTACAGTGCTGAATTATTAAATTCCTCAACTAGTTTATTTGGAAATACTATCTGTGTGGTTTTATGGTTCAGGTAGATTGTAAGATATTTCAGTGGAAAAGGGAACTTAGTTTTCCAGAAGCTTTTTGTACCTCATTGTTCTCTACTTTCTTTTAAGTGTTGGACAGATTAGTGATGATTAGACGGTTATAAATTTGACTGTGGTGTATTTTATTGATGTACAATAATATCAAGAGAGGACAAACCCAAATGTCCTGCCTCAGAAAAGGAAAGTCGTACTAAGTACCCCAGTACAACGCATGCATTCCTGGTTGCAAAATTGTTTCCTTGACCTCTCTGTATTCACTAATAGAGGGAGCAAAGACAAAAACCATTAGAGCAATCTCATTTGAAGAGCAGTGGGATGTTTTTTCCCCCTGTACCTGGGTCAACATGGGAGTCCCAGAATCCAGTGTCTCCTGGCTTTCCATTATTAATGCAGAACCATCTACCATGTGTACATTTCCAAACATGACTAATGACTAATAAGAATGCCAAAATACTGTAATAACCTCAAACCCAGTGAAGAGGATCAACATGTGCTTTATAAATACATTTATCAAATAGAGTGTATTTTCTCTTAGTTGAAAAATCAGCTTCCCGTTTTATCAGTCATGAATTGACAAAAGTGAAATCATATTTTCTAAGTAACATTAGTGCTTCTGCACCTTTCAGAGTCAACAAATTCCTTGTTGGGTATAAAATACTACCTGAAAGTATTAATCAAACTATTTTACACAGCGTTAAGTGCTTGTAGCTCATTTTATTGGGCATCACTGATACTTGACATTTATAGAAAGCAATGCCTCTGGTGAACATACTAGTACCAGTCATTTTAAATTTGTCATCTGGGTATAACTACAGATGTTGGAAAATACCAGCTTGGCCAACTATGGCATTTAAATGGGTGAGGTCAGACTGCTTGAAAACAGACACAAAATTATAAAACTAAACCACCACTCACCCATGCCAGGTCATCTGTGTTAATATCAGTCAGGATATTGTGCTGTCAGATTTGTAATGGGATTGCAGGATGTGGCTCTTTTGTCTGTTGGTGAAAAAAGGTGTTTTGTTCCATTTCTGATAGTTCTCATGCCATGTGTGACTTCTTGTTCCATTTAGTTTTGGGGAGGGGTTATGTTGCTACTACTGAAAGTGAGGCTCCAACATAATTTACAATTCACTAGAATATTTGTGAGAGTTGTGCAAACTGCTTTGTATCTCTTCTATTTCCCACTGGCTTGATTAGCAACACATTTGCTCTTATATAGGCTGAGAAAGTGATAATTACCTCCATCTTTATGAATAAAGCTGGGAAAAGTCTTTTTTGACAAGTTATAAATTTGCTGAGAAGCAGAGTTAGATAGGGATCAGAAGTGTATGCATTTTCAAGGATGATTACTGCCAGAAGTTTTGACTGAAAAAGATGATTTCCCCAGATGCTGCAGTGTCTTATTTCAGCATTTTCAAAATTAGATCTGTCCTCTTTTCTTTCAAAATATTTTGAAGCTTTTTCCTGTATTTTTTTTCCTTAAAGAATACATGTTTTTAAGGATTAAATAACTTGAAAATAAAAGGAAGCATTTCATTTTGGATCAAAAATAATATTTTAGGTTGACCCCAAAAGTGATTTATTACTGTATTATTTTGCAGCATTATCTATTTATTTAAAATCAAACTCTTCCCCCCATTTTAAGCTTTTTTTGTTTACTTTGGGCGTTCAAAACTTTCATCAGTCCGAGTCTAATTTTGTTTGTGTGAAAAATCACTTGAAAGTTTCCAGTAAAATGGATTTATTTATGTTTCAGAAAATACACAATATCACACTTTACCAAACAGCTGGTTTATGTTAGCAGCTTTACAAACAGGTTCTATAATTACCACATATGAAAGAGGATACATTGCTTCATTCAGTCTTCTGGAGGGAGTTGCAAACCAAGAATAGGTGGTCCCCACCGAAGTCTTATATTTTCAGAAGGTACAGACTCAGCCTTCTGGGGTGGTGTATGCAATCCCTTTTCTGATGCCTCACAGGCAGCTGAGCCAGGATGATGCAGCTGTCGGGGTTCAGAGAGGTGTCTTGATCTCTGCGGTCCTGTGCAAGTTGAGAATTGACCATATCCATCAAGAATGAAAGCCAGACTAATTGCTCTGATGTGCTGCAGCTCAGTCTGTGTTCATTCAGTTGTGTAGTAGTTCTGAAGGTTAAAATTATCTCATTGAATATCTATTGTATCCCTTCTGATCAGAGACCCTATGAAGGAAGAAGGACCCTTGGTTTATGCAGGTCTGTGCCATGGCCTGTGATTTTAAGTTCCTTGTGTTGCTGAGTAGGTTTTAGATGCAGAGATGCTGAAGTGAGTTCTTCCTTCTCTGGCTTTGCTGGAGCTTGTCTGGCTTGCAAGGAGGTCCTTGGAGCTTCTGTGCCTGAGGCAGGGATGGTTTGCCTTGCTTAAGCTGTTCACTCTTCCTGCTGAAACTACCATGTTTTATTCTGGTGTTTAATTGTGTGGATGCAAGTTCTCTTCTGGAAAGAAGAGATTGTTGTGTACCTTGTCAGCTTGCATGAAATGCTTCTAATCATGCTGTATTAACTTCCCAACAAATAATTACTTGTTTAACAGCCTCTGCAAAGAAAACAGTTCCATATCTCTCTGGGGAATAGGCAAGTTATGCTATTATTTGGTACATCTCAGATATATTTTGTTGCCTCTTCTGTTTTCCTGTTGTCTCACATAATCTTTTGTGCCTGCATATGGTTGTCAGGTCGAGTATTCTGCAATTGGGTATGTGCCAAGTGACTGTGCCAGCTGTGTGTATTTGGGGAATACTGGTGAGCCACCTTGGTGGGCAATGTTATTCATGTTCTTGCCCATTTGTGCTTTTCATGTGCCACCTCATGTCCCAGGATGCAAAACCCATATTACAAACTTCTGGTCTTCATTACTGACTTTATGGTATGACAAGAGGGTAGTGCATCCTTGGGAGGTGACATGGATTGTTTATTTTTTGCAGTTATGGGGAATAAAAGTGTAGTAAATACTTCATGCTGTTAGTAAGAGCACTAGGAAACTCCTACCATCTGCAGAAATAAATTTCCTGGAGCAGAAATTGTTGTGCATCAGGCTTTAATGCCCAGAATTTTTGTGTGCATGCCTTTTCCATGTATTTTTGTTGTATGTGCCTGGAGCTGGACAACCTCAGACAACTTAATTTTGCTAGAAGTTGAAATGGCTGGAAGATTTTGGAGAAAAAAAGACCAAACTGTTGTGCAGTGGCCTCTCCAAGAATAGTGGTACCAGCAGTTGTTCAATTTTGTAGCAGAAAGATAAACATACTTCTGCACACCCGGTGGGCTGTGCGACCCTGTTCACACAAACAGTTAATCATTTCCAAGCACAGGAAAAGATGGAGCTGCTGCCTTGCCCTGCATGTTTCTGAAGGCTGCAGGAGAGACATCCTCCTCCCTCTATGCTAAGGGCAGGCTGAGGGAAATGGATGGCTCTGTGTTTCCCAATGTACAATAAAGCATTCACATCAGTTTGCCAATGACTGCAGCTATGGTTTGTCCTTCCTCCCCAGGAAGGCTGCCTGTTCCCAGCTATGGCTTCTTATGGACCCGTTCCCATGTGTTTTCAGAGGTGAAATGTGCTTCTTCCAGCCTCTCTCTCTGCTTTGTTCTTAGTTTTTGTCTTTGGTTGTGGCACTCCCTCCTTTATTTGCCGGTTCTTAGCGAAAGACACTGGCAATTCATTCATGTATTGTGTGAGGACTACGCACACTCTCATTCATGTCCCACAGCAGGCTGGCGCAGCCCTGTGTCTGCTTATACAGAGGTAAACATGGCACAGATAGTGAAATCAGCACCAGTTCCTTATCAAGTCTCCCTCTCAGGTCAGTGCAGGAATGACTTTCAGTTTTGTGAGGGTCCTGTGCTTAAGTGTGAACTGCTTTAGAATGGGTTTTCTCCCACAGTTCATTTGGAGTTTTATAGAGGTTTTGAGGAATGGAGGGAGGGGGAAGAGTGGGAAAGGGCTTTATAGTACTCCATCTGTGGTACTCTTTGCACCTACTTCGCATCTTTACAGAATCATAGCATCATGGAATCATTTTGGTTGGAAAAGGTCCTTAGTATTTGCTTACTGAGTCCAGCCATTAAAATAGCACTGCCAAGTCCACCACTAAAACATGTCCCAAACTGCCACATACTTTAAATACTTCTGGGGGTGGTGACTCAACTGCTTCTCTGGGTAGCCTGAACCAGTGCTTTACAACTCTTTTCCTGAAAAATTTTTCCTAGTATCTAATCTAATTGGGGTGTTTCTGGCTGAGCATGCAGTCCATGCTTTTCCAAACTGAGGTGCCTACTCCTTTCATGCAGGCATCTGGTAAACCCATGACAACCTCACAACACTGTTTTGGCCAAGTCTAGTAATTTACATGTAGCTTGTCTGGTACCATGTAGAAGACTGGCCCCTCTCTGTCCAGCCTGAAAGGATGAGTGCTGCTGCTGGTGTCCCTTTGGTGCTAGTCTGGGGTTAAGGAAGATCCTGTTTATCACTGTTCGCTCTGGTTATCTTCATTATGCCAGTCAAGTACTTGAAAAATGTCTGCAGTGATTCTGTAGTACAACTTGTGTAACACAAGCCTTTGATTTTCATAAATTAAGGAATTAATCCCATTTAAATATGAGCAGCCTGTAGATAAATATTGATCTTAATTTAAAAAAGTGTTTAGTAATGGAAAATAAACATTATTACAAAAGTGATACTGAAAATCAGTATTAATGATCCAAGAGCTTTTTGGCTTAGCTGTTGAATCTAAGTCATCCAGACCAGCTGATAGCAGACTGCCTACCTTGCTATCATTGTTGAACATCATTCTAAATTATTGTTGACTTAGAAATACACTGTTATCATCATGATACGTTATGTCATCCATTGGTTTTTGACAGTTGTGATGCTTCTTCCTAAAGTATTGCACAGAGATTTTGCTGGGTTTTAATTTTGCCAAAACCAGATTTTTTTCTTGAAGCCTTTAAACTCTTATAGCAGATCTCTATAGCTGCTAATTCATGATTTCTGATAGTTTGTGGTTTCTGTGCATCACCCTCTAATTCTGCTTTCTCTCATATCGATGAAATATCAGTGGCTTGTAAACTAGGAACAGCATTTCTACATGGTGTATCATCCCCTAACCTATTCTCAGTTATACTCCTTTTCCAACAAGTCTTAATTATGCATTTTAGTTATCTACTTATGCTTTTCTTATCACCTGGTACTTTTATTATTTTCAGCTTAATTTTTTCCCTGTACATTAATTGTTCTGACGTCTCCTGTCTAGCACACAGGTTTCTAGTTCTGATGCAGACACAATTATCTTCCTACTTCCCTTCTTTAGGAATTTCACATAAATTAGTTTCCCAAACCTCCTTTTTTTGGTTGGCTGGTTGGTTGGTTTTGGGGGTTTTTCTGGGTTGGTTTTTGGTTTTTGTTTTTTTTGGGTTTTTTTTTGCTAGATGAAGATTAATTTCTTCTCTATAGCCATTTTCCTTTTTGGTATTAGTTTTATCATCCCAATTGACCTATTTCTTACAAGGATGACTCCATTCCTGCAGAGATGAAAGGCACCTGGGTTGTCAACTTTTTCCTCACCAAGACAGGCTATGTCCCATATAGACAAACCCTTCTGTCTTTGCGGGTTGCTAACACATCTGTTTGCTGGGTTAATCTGGAAACAAAGGGAAGCCTGATGTTTGACGATCAATGGCGATTTGGGAAGATGTGCAATAGGGAACAGATGTTGCATCCGGATATTCATCCCAGCGCATCCCTGTGCTGGCCGACAGTTCCAGTTTATCCGAGTTGGACCCACGCCAGCTGGCTTTTATCCAGATGCCAGACATTCATCTAAGCAGGGGATGAGAAACCACTGGGCATCTATGAGAAGTGACATATCTCATCACACCAGAGCTACCACAGCGCAGACCTCTCCAGGAATGCCTGCAGCTTCCTGAGGGAGCTGTGGTGGGGGAAGGCAGCCAGGCACAGACTCTCTGTCTTTGCCCGTTGCCCTGTGGACCTCAACAGCTTCAATGATTTCATCCCGGGCACAGATCTTTGCCCAGAATGGCTGACCACTGGATTTTGTAGAGGCTGTACCCAGAATGGGCAGGCTGGAGCTTAGCTCTCAGTTCACGAGCTTTGGTTTGCACAAAACACCTTTGCTTCTGTAGCACAGCATTTTGCACGACAGCGAGAAGCACTTGTGCAGAGAGCTGCATTGCTTGTGAGTGGATAGTGTTTCGTAGCTGCAGGGAGTTTTATTGAAATTCCCTGATCATGACAAATTCTGCAGCTGCGCTGTTGTCTTTGAGAGGTTTGTTTTTTCTCTTGAAGAGGAGCCCCACCAAAAAAAAATCCTCTGTCTGCCCGTGCTTTCCCCTCAAGCAGATAATGTGTTTCCATCATAATTTCCCATTTCAGGAACACTTGCATTCCGTGGTGGGAGAGGTGCCAGTGGGCACTCCGTGTGCTTTCTTGCTGCAGGCAGGGGCATTGCAGCCAGGCAGGGGGGAGGCAAGGGGAGGATGGCCTAGAGAGGGCTCTGGCAGAGACACAGCCCTTGAGGGAAACCCGAGTAGATACACGGCTGCAAAGGTAAATGGGGCAAGGGAGAACGGAGAACCATGAGTTGCTGCCTGTGCTGCTGCTGTCCATGTAATGCTCGGGCAGTGGGGGCACAGAGTGCCCTGCAGAGTATAGAGCTGTCCAGCTGAGTGCAAAACAAGCTGTAGCTTTTCAAAACCATGCTCTTCCTCCTGGATCTGAGTTAACTTTGGCTTTGGCAACTTCCATGCACTCAGAAACAGTAACTTCAGAATCACAGAACCATTTAGGTTGGAAAGGACCTCTACGATCCTCGAGTCCAAATGTTAATTCAGCACCGCCCAGTCCACCAATAAATCATGTCTCTGAGTGTCACATCTACATGTCTTTTGATGGTGACTCAATCACTTCCTCAGGAAGCCTGTTCCAATGCTTGACAGCCCCTTCTGTGAAGAAATTTTTCCTGATGTCTAATCTACACCTCCCCTGGCACAACTTGAGGCCGTTTCCTCTTGTCCAGTTGCTTTTTGCTTCAGAGAAGGCAATTGGAGTTAAATAATTTGTTTTTATTTAAAAGAAACAAACAAACAAACATTTCTCCTTTAAACCAGTCCTTGCATGCTGTATTACAATTGTAGAAAAATTAAATCTGTGGTGACAGTGCTTTAGGGTGGGGCACTAAGGTTTAAGTAGTGTAGACTGTCACGCAAGAGAAATTATGAGAGGAAGCCTGAAAGAGAGGGAAGAGACTGTCTGTAACAGAGAGAGTAGCTTCAGGCTTTCTTGTTTTGCTTCACTTGGTTGTTTTTGTTGTTACTATTCCAAATAAACTTCAGACCTCTTTTTCACTTAACCATGGAAATATTTGTTTGGACCCCAGTGTCAAAGCAAGCAGAAGCTTTGAATTTGATAGTTTTGTAAAAGGGCAATAGGGAAAATAGGAAATTGATTTTAATGCCACAAGTAATTTTTTAGCACTTTCACTTTTGCAATTTACCTCAGATCAAGGGTAGAGCCTAGCCTTGAATGATCTGAGGAATGAAGTCGTCTTGTCTGAAGACAGTGCAGTAATGTTTCTTCTACTTTTCTTACCTTCCAAACTCCTGGTCCCACATTCAGAGGACTTTGGCTCACGTCCTCTCCCAGTTGTAGATCCAATGAGCCACACAAAATTTAGTGCTCAGTATGATGTCCATGGCCTCTCCTAGCAGGGTCACATTGGTGGAAACCTGAGAGGTTCTTGAAACGTTGTTTCGTTGTCAGAAGTGAGCTCTGTTGGTCAAATTTCTAAATTTGTAGCCTACTTGTACACTGGTATATGCACCACTTCACTGGGTCTATGTGCAGGCTGCACTCACTTGCTGGGAAGGTTGTAGTAGACAAAATGATGGACCACTACATATCGATAGCCCACTTACAGAAAGATGTAATAATATAGATCTACAAATACAATCTTTATTAGAATCATACAGTTATTAACATTGGAAAAGACTGAGTCTAGCCCTTAGCCCAGCAGCACCCTGTTTACCACTAAACCATGTCCCCAAATGCCATATCCACACACCTTTATCATTCATACTTGAAAATAAATTAGCCTTAGTTCTAGGCCGTATCAGTGTACAAATTTTTCAGAAGCACAAAGGACACTGTACAGGACCAGAGATGGCAGTACCTTGTTGAATCTTACTTTACAACAGTTACTAAAATTTGATTTTATGACTTTGTCGGTCTAGAGTGAATAGTGGTCACCTTGGTTAGCCAGGGAGCAGCATTCAAAACCAACCAAGAGAGCAGAGCAGTCTTCCTCCTTCCTCTTCCTCCTTCATGCTCTCATTCCTAGGGAGAGATAGTACCTAGACACCAAAGGTGAAGGCAGGCTAATGAGAAGCATACTTGAGGAGATCAGGGGAAGTCAGAGATATAGTTATCCCTGGTAATATTAGCATGCCATTTTTTTTTCTCCTGGAAATGTTTTAGCAGCAGAAAGCATCTGCTTTCAGCTTGTCAACTTGCTGCTGCAACCTTCAAAATATCTGCCAGTGTTAGTGAATGTTTCAGGTGGCTGTAATAGAAAATATGCCTGCAGTGGGTCTGGGGAGGGTGTTGTCACCTGCCATGGTGGAAAAACAGTGCTTCTGGGTGGCAGTTACAATTCTAGTCCCAGTAAAACATGACCTGAATCTCTTGCATGGGTTTATGTGGCTGCACACATTAAAAAACCCCGCAGTCTCCATTTAGCATCAAATGCAGCAGTGCAGATGAAACATGGGTTACTACATAGTCAAGCTTTGTTCTGCATGGGCTCAGTTCAAAATCTCTCTCCTATTTGAAACTCGTCTGGGAGGACACATGTAATTGCCTGCAGGATCATTTCTCCTTCTTGCTGACTGCTTCCAGCAGCCGTGTTTGACTGCAGAGAAATGCTCCATGACAAGTGGAGCCAGGCCAATGCTGGCCATCAGGCTGTGGTGAATTGAACCTAGATTAACAGAACCTTTTCCAGCATGAGCTGCAAATGATCATAGGGTGCACTTCATGAAGACCTCTCCTTAAGATTTAGTTTCTCTAGAGTAGCTTTCTCTTGGTAAGTTCTTGATAAACTCAAATTACTTGACAAATAATATAAAATGTAAATTATTTTTTACAGAAATGAATTTGTTTTCCTAGCACAATGTTCTTGAAGAAAGAATAGTTGTTTTGTAAAACAGTGGTGGGTCAGATGATACTTTATTTTGGGGCATTTCTGAGGTCAACTAAAGTGACGATGTATTTTATCCAGAATCTTTATTGCTTCATTTTTAAGTGTAGTGTCTCATAACTGGGATCAACTTCATAGTCTTTTCCTGGGGAAAAAACATGGATTTTAAGTGTGAGCATAACTCTATGGACATTTTTTATAATTTAAATCTTTGGTTTCATGCTTATTTGGCTTTTATGCCAGTATTGATAGCACTATTTATTTTCTGATTTTAGTTAGTTCGTATAGAATGTCTTAAAGGTAAATCCCCAAACCCACAAATCTTACTGTTCACTGAGGTGGAAATATGAATGTTTCTGTTTATGTACTATCTCACTGAATTTATGTTGTAATGTTAAAGGTGATCTTTAGCAAAATCTGTTAGCAAGAACTTGAGAGAAGCAGCTGTTGTATTTAAAATTAGCACATAAAGTGTCATTAAAATAATGACAGAGGTTCACAGAGTTGCATTCTAAGTGCTAATCATCCTATCTTGTGGATGAGTTGACTGCTGTGCCTTACTCCATGGTGCTTCGTGGGTTTGGATGATTGGCCTAAATTATTTGGTAAAAGGCTGGAGGTGGTAGAAATAGGAGCACATATGTGCATAATGTGTCACATCTGCCTAATATCTGCCTACTGAACCCATCAACTAAATTAACATTTCCTTCTCCATCCTTGATCTTTGCCAGTGTCACTGTTAGGTGTAAAGTACTGTCCTCTCTGAGGTGTCATGAGGCTTCTCAGTGTACTGGCTTGAAATGGCAGGGAAAGAAAAAATTACAAAAGACTGGTGATATTCTAAGTTGTGTGGGGAGCTAGCAAACTACCAGGGTTGGAGTTATTTTTTGGCAAGCTAAACCTGTCAGCATGAAGAAATTACGATTCACTAAGATTGTCCAGGGGAGCTGTAATTATAATTATAATTGATAATGGCTTTTCTCTGTTCATTTAGCCAGGTTTTCCTAAAGGGACTGGGTCAGTCAAATCAGCACCCATACCTTTACAAATCTACACTACTCCTTTATCACTTATCTGCACATAAAAATCACTGTTTCCATTGTACACTAAAAAACTAAAATAGGTGTAAGACTGGAGTTGCAAATAATGCATGAATGGTTACAAAGTCTTTAAATACTAATTAGTGAATATAAGTGAAATTAAGGTAATAAAGGTGGGCTTTTTTTAAATGAAAAGCCACTACAGTTATGGTATTTGTAGATCAGTGTCTGTATGCATGAATGGATTGCAACCTCTTTTCTTTCAGAACTTTGATGCACTTAATAAACTTCTGTCTATGTTGAAGTGTGTATGAGCACACAAAATATTTTTGAAGAAAGGGATGGTAGCCCACACATCTGGGAATTTCAAAATAGATTGTGTGTTTAAAGCAAAATCTGGACAATCTTTTATGGCCTTTTTATATCAAAGTGCTGCTATTCTGAAATTGGTATTGTTTTGTATTGTAAATCACTACATTGGAAACATTTATTTTTATGAGCTTTATGAGAATAAATTATACAACATTTTTTTAAAAAGACACTAAAATGATGAATGTGTGACTTCCAGTATCCAGTTTTTGATTCTTATGTAGAAATTGTATATCACACTTGCAGACAGCCATTCTCACTGCAGTTTGCCAGGGTATTCAGTGGGAAGCTGCTGTAGTAGTGGCCTGTTTTGTTATAGCTGCATTTGGGAATGTGATATTTAAGGGCCATGTTTTAGAAATGCTTTCAGAAATTATGGTGTATAGATTTGTGATGGATTTCTGCTTACTTTTCCTTACATTATAAAACATAATACAATATCACCACACAGAAAAATGTATTAAATGTACATGTTATGTAAATGTACACGTCTTGACTTTCACAATGCGCCTAGAGAGCAAAAAGCCCTGCAGGTACCTGAATATCTGCAAAACCAGGGCAGGTAATTCCATTTCAAGAAAGCATCCCAAATCAGGACAGCATCCAGCCCATGTTTGAATCTAAAGCATTCTGCTAACTTTAAAATCCCACTGCCTTTTCATTTGGCTTTAATAGGAACAAATGATCCCTTAAATTGACATACTTTTTCAGAGCAGGGTCTTAAGGAAAATTATTGCTTTTACTATTGCTGTAGTAGCCAGTCTGACTAAACTGAAGATATCCTGGCAATATCAATGAAGTGAGTAATCCTTTTGTGTTTAACTTTCTTGTTTTAACTTCTGATTTGATTTGAATAAATCCATTAGAAAAAGATAATGGGAACATTTTATTCTTTGTCATAATCTTTACTGAAAAGAACATCTTGAAATAACTTACATTGTTTGTATGAAACATTACATATATATGGATCTTGGCATGAACTTGGGAATAGACATTCTTTGATCTCTGTTATCATTTTATTCAACTTTTAATTAACTTTTTACATGCAAGTCTCAATAGATTTCCATACTGGAAGCAATGGGAGCAATCCTGAGGCTAGTCCCTGAAACCCAGTCCCTGAAAAAATCATGCTAGAGAGAAAGAAATGTACAAAACAGTGGTGGTTAAAGAAATAATTCCTCTGTTGAGACCTTATGTTCACTTTGTTTTGTCCTTAAGTTGTCATTGACATTTCTGTATTTTCATTTCATCCATATAATGCTAGCAGTAGCACTGTCATTGTTTTGCATGGTTCTCTGCTAAACAAAATATTAAAGAAAGTATCTGAACCAAAAATTCCTGCATTGTTGCAAAAGTATTAAGAGTTTTGTTTCCTGAACTTTATACCTTGCTTTCAGTTCCCACTCAGGTTCCTTAAGCTGGTGGTGGTGACAAAAATTAATACAGCTTTCACTAGCTCCCTTGTTAATTTGCTTCTCACAGGGAGAAGCATTAGCCTAATGCAGAGGAGACAGTTTGAGAAGGGAAGCAGCAAAGTATTAGTTCCTGCTGTAATTTTTGTGTCTTGGTGTTTTTTGCCAAATCAACTTCTCCAGTGGTTTCTATGTTAGTCTTTTGCTATTAGTAGGAGAAACTCAAAGCCAAGGACTTCTAATGTCTGTGTGATTTCAAAGCAGGCTGCTTCAGTTGTGCTGTGTAGTTAGCAAAGGAAATACAACTTTTTAGAGGAGCTTGGGAGGCGATCAAGAAGGAGTTGAGAAGTGGGATTAGTCTCTTTTCATTCATTCCCCCCCATACTGTTACTGCCTTTCTTTTTCCTCTGCAATCCAATATAGTTTAGTTTTGCCCTTCTCTCCCTCTTCCTTACTTGGCACACAGCATTCTGTGCACTGCATATATTTATTTTCTGTTATGTTTTGTGTCAGACCTTATCTCCTTTTATCCCTTATGTCCTTTTTTTATTCCTTCTATTCTGTATATGCTGTTAAAATGTAGTGACCCTGCAACAGAAAGGAGTGTGGACTAAAGGAAGCAACTCAAGGTTGCTATGGAACATACGAAGTCAGAGCTCTGTTGTTCAGCATCCCTTGCTGGTCTGACCTTATACAGGAATATGAAGCATGGGAGCTGCTTTCAGAGCTGTTTGGTGGAAGCGTCTTTTGACAGAGAGGGAGCAACATTTTTATTATAAGCTCTGAGACAGAATGGGATCAGAAAGCCTAGGGTCAATACCACCAGCTCAGCTGCCCTACAAATCTCTCAAGGACAAGTCTGTTTGGGTTTGCACTTTACATGGAAATGGCAGGTGACTGGCAGCTCTGAACACCCATAAACCTCATAGACAATGAGCTTATTATTATTTATTCTCTTAAGGCAGGAAGACAAGAATAGTAATGAAATTTTTGTGGAGTATGGGAGACAAAGGGAAAGTGTTACAAGATGTTTTATAAGCCTCACAAAGAATAATTTAAGTGAGTCCTGTATTATGCATAGTGAAAGTCAAGTTTTTTTGATGGCAGACCACTTTAGGTGGGTTTTAATGTGTTTGTTTTTCAAAGTGATTGATGGAACCCCAGGTTATTTTTAAAGTACATCCTCCTAGACCTTTAACTTGCAGTATGCAATCTTCCACTCATCCTCCTCCCACCCCCACCCTCCCCACTTCTCTGCAAGACTTTTGGACCCAACAGGTTCTATTAGTTTATTGCAAACTCTGCAATGGCTTCTTGGGTCCCCTGGAAGTTCCTCCTTCTATTTGATGCTCGTACAGCGCATTCACCACTGGTTCTTGTTACCAGCCTGTACTTTCTGCACTACTCCATCCTCTACACCCTGCCCTGCTGATGCTCCCACCCCCTACGTGTTTGTGCACTCCCATAGAAAGTAGGTGCCCTTCCTCCATGGGTCTGCCTCTCTCCCCTGTGCTTTCCTCTCAAGGAATGCACCAGGGAAGCTGAAAGCGCATTGAGCTGGCACTGTCCATCAGAGTAGTTAACAATACTTGTTCCACCGTCAATGGTTGCCCTAACGCCTGTTAGGAAATGTTTTCAGAAGCATTTACATTTCTAGCCAGCCAAACCAGTGCATATCTTCGAGCTTTTCTAAGTGCTGGAAGTCAGAATGTGTTGGCTAGGGAGGGCAGAAACTCGTTTTTTTCAGGCTGTCAGGGCAGATGGCAGTGTCTGTTGGTCTTAATTGCTTTTTTCCCCTTTGTTTAGCTACTTAGTGGTGTTGTGCACCTTAATAACTAGATTGCAGCAGCGTAAAGGCATAATTTGTTCTTAAGGGGCTTTCAAGAGGTGTGTCACAGAAGTGTGTGATCTTTCAGGGCTTGACAGACAAAGGTTAAAAGCCACTGCCCTAATCAGCAATTCTTGTGAGTCTCAGTGGCTTGCATCGTCGTTCTCACAGTCTAAATGTGTATGTTGAACTCAACTCTGACTCTGCAGCAAAGCACTTGCTTTGTGCAACATAGAAATCATAGAGCTTGGAATATTTTTTTTAAATACCAGTTGTTTCTCGAAAGACCTTAAAGATCCAACTTCTGCTATCATCTGTGAGACGTCGAGCCCTGGTTATTGATATAGATACTGTCCTCTGTGTTTTCTTGTTGGTTTGGTCAATAAAACCAGTTTGGTTTCCTTCTCAGTCAATAAAATTCCAGCGGTGCCTGTGGTTGTGTCTTCTGCTTGATAGGGGTGGTGTTGCTGGTTATATGGCTGGTTCCTGATGTGGTTAGTAAGATATTGTTGTTGTCTAGATTTCAAAGCTGCAGCAAGTAGTTGAAAGTATTTTGCTCCTTGCATGCACAGGAATGTTTTTCCCTTCCTTCTCAATAGTTTGCATTTATGTGTACTGTATTCTGCACCAGGATCTCCTTTAAGAGATTTCAGATGATGAAGGAAATAGGAAATAGCATCTCTGTGAAATAATGATGTGGCCTATTTTTCTTAACTTCCTTTCTTCAGAAGTTTAGTACAGACGGATTCCATAGCCTAAATAACGTGCAGATGTTAATATATTTAGCATTTGATTGGATCTGAAGTCTTACACATCATGTCTTATTAATAGTTATATTCTACTCTGGCTTTTAAAATCAGCTTGGTTTCCCTCAGTCTTTCAGTATAAAAACCTGGTCAAGGCACAGGCTAGCCATGATAGAGTGATCTGGACTCTGGCATTCATCATGCTGTTGGTCTGCCAGAGCAAGGGCTTCTTTGACCTTCAGAATATGGCCAGTCTGGAAGGTTTGAGCTTTCGCCTTAAACCTCAAGTTTCTGCAGAGTCTTTTATCTGCATCAGGTTGATTAAACTTGTTAAACTTATTAAACTGTGATATTTCCTGTTATTTTCAATTGCTTTCTGCTGTCTATTTTGAAGTTATTTTATGCATTTAATAAATCCATGGTTAAAATTAAACATGCACGCACATACGTGTATTGTGATCTATCTGAAAATGTTGGCAATGTGCTGGTAATACACAGAAAGATTTAATAAATGCATCAGCATTACTGTAGTGTTGGGAGAAAAAATTGAAGTATAATTTTCACACTATGCAAAAACTAAATCCATGTTTATTCTATTGAGGCAGGCAATAAGTTAATGCTGTCATTGTTTCTAGGAGATTCAGAGCCAAAGACATTGTAAAGGTACAGCTGTGAATTCCTGAAAGAGAAGGAGTCCTAGTTAAAAGACTTGGGAGATTGGTTCATAGAAAGATTATTTGCCTGCCTTCTTGAAGGCTATGGGGGTATAATTTTTCACGCATGCTATACATTCATTTGTATCTATTTCTTTATTTTTTCAACAGGATAGCAAGAAGCTGATTGAGACATGGACTAAGTTGCATGTAGGCAAAGATGTGGGCAAGCAGATCTAATAATTACCATTTTACAGAATCTGAGGAATACTGCAGACAGTGAACTGCTTGCCCTAAATAAGCTTTGAGATTAAATAGGACCCAGGAGATACTGGCAAATAAAGACTGTTTGACAGGTTAAAAGGCTTGCTGTAAAGAACCACTTGCATGGATAGATGGAGCACAGAAGGTGGCCTAAGCTTTATGTGAGCTTTAAGTAAGACAAATATGTATATATTGTTTTGTCAACTTGACATCTCTTTTGTTACTATGCTTTGTTCCCACTTCTAGAAGCACTCAGCACTTTATTTAAAAAGACTTCTTCTCTGCCCTGTGTTCAAACTTGTCACATCTTCCAAAAACAATGAAGTTTCGCTGACAAGTGAACTTAGTCTAAATTATTGCACAGTCTCTGTGGATATATTGAGTAAACTCTTCCAGGGTAGGGGCTGAAAGCAGGACAGTATTTCACAAGGCCGTGAGGAAGGTGCCAGGTTTATGGCCTGACTCTTGAAAGAAGTGCAGACTGAAAGATCTGTTTTTCACTAAGCCTGAGCCGTGCCAATTTGAACTAATGTGTGTCATTTGGACTATAGATAAGAGGGACAATCGCACTGGCATGCCAGTATAAATACACTGATACTAGGTTGATGTTTATGCAGCTCCTAGTGGCAGGTTAGAATTGTTCTGTGAATCAAATAAACCTTGTTAATGGGATTAAAAAGAATAACTATAATGCTGCAAATATATAGGTTACAAAGATGGAAAAGTATGCTTTGCTTTTAATGTTGTCCACGCTAGAGTTAAACTTGTGCAAATTTTTGCTTTAAAATAAAATGGGTACTCCACCAAATGAATATCCTAGTCAATGTACACGCTGTGCTTTGGTGACAAGGTCAGCCAGTGTTTGTGCTAAGTCATGCCCAGTAAGAACTGGTAGGATCTGAGCCTAAAGCAGTAGGCTCAGTAATCTGTGTGGGTTTTGGAATGAACAGTATAGATGAGAGATATTCTTTATAAGATCTTCTGAAGAGTGGAAGAATGTTATTAGGAATAATGGAATGACAGTTAAAGCAAGGAAAGAAAATTGCAGACTGATGGAGGGAACTATTATCCAGCTGTGAGACCTGATGCATCCTGTGGAGCAGCTTCCAGAGGAAGGCAATGAAGATGTCATCACTAGAGACACTTACAGACACAAATAGGCTGAAAAACACATTATATAATTTACTGCAAATAGCATTAGTACAGCACTGGAATCGAGGCAGGATAACTAACCTCATGAAAAAATTACCATTTCTAACTTTTGTCTTTGAAGATAATGTTGTGACTTTGCTTATTCTTATTTTTCCTGAAGCAAATTAAACACCTGCTTTCTAAACAGTTTAACATATTTTACTTATTTTTTATGCAACTTGAATGACAGTCTCAATGGCTCAGATATTAACCTTTATCATTTGCTTCCCCTAGCACACCTGCAACTAGCTTCTGCTGGCATGCAGTAGAGAAGTTCCTAGCTGACATCCTCTGCTCCGCCAATCCCTGCCAGATGTAATATCAGCAACCTGGGCAGATGTTCCTGATCTGCTCTGTGTTGCAGTCTGCATATGTGGAAGATGTTAGGTTGCTTCCTCTCTTCTACTTCCTAATTTTTAAGCAGTCAGACTGTAGGGAAAACCTCTACTAAGGTTGGTCTGAAAGAGACAAAAGTGTCTTAGCCTTTTTCACCAGATGTATAATGTACAGATTTTGAATGTATATGCTTCATGAAACAACAAAATTTGCTTTGCCCATATACTAACCCATTCATATGTGTTATGGGAGCTCCAACCATGAAAGAAAGCATTAATTTCTCCTACTGGTGCAGACGAATAATAATTTTTCGAGTTCCTTTTAGAGCTATGGCGTCAGTCACTTCCAGTGAGACTTGATTTTTGAAATGGCAGCCTTGTTGAAAGTTTTATCATCTTGTTGGCATTGGTGTACATCTGTCAAGACTGGTTCAAATATTCTTGAGGGATGCTGATTTAGCATTTACCAGTGTTAAACAATGTAATTGAATTTATTGATTGTTAGAATTTTTTAAAGAAAACCATCTGCAATATACTTTTTCACCAAAAAGCTAATGGATGGCACTTTCGTACAATGCCAGCATGCAGCAGTACGTCAGAGCTACACACATGCAAGAAGGACAGCAAAACCTTTCTATGGACCAGGGTGTTCAGAACAAAATTGATACTTTAATATCTGGAAATGCTTCCTGTCAGTGATATCTGTGTCACTTAGGAATTTCCTTTTAAATGAAAAGGTTTATAGCCCCATCCCCTAGAATAATGTTTTCTGCACAAGTTGTAAGTACTGAAAAATCCCAGACTGTCTCAGAAAAGAAAATAATTTACATCCCCAGTTTCTTCAAGCTTTTTCATGCACCAGCCTCTTCAGTTTCTAGCTGCTCTGGGTAAGCCTCACACATATCACTTATATGATGCCTGTATTATTTCCGTAAACAATAAACAGCAGCTCAAGACAATAAAGTGAAACTCAAGTTGAATTTTAAAATTATGTAACAATTCAGCAAAGATTCTGGTTTATGGCATTTGAGTTAATGCTTGATGCTGTATAAACAAAAAGACATATTTATCAGATTTGAAGTAGTTTGTGGTTGGGGTATTATTTAAATAGGATTACTTCTTTATTAGATAATCCGCTGAAGTGAATTTCACCATATGCTAATATCTCTCGAGACACGTTTTGAGCTTTCTGCAGATCCTGCATGTTTTAAATGGTCTTGGAAAGTTCTGCATTTTCATGAGCAAAATAGCTTTGGGAGGAGATCAGCGTACTTAGTCATTTAGGAAACCAAGCATTTCCATTCAGGTGCCTAAGCATAGGCTTAGAAAATTAACTTTGCACAAGCAAACTTGGAGGATATTCAGATCATTTTTCAAACAGTCAAGTTTGCTGAGGTATTGTAAATATCAATAGGAAATGGATTCACAGTTATGCATAATTACAGTACCCTACTTCTCTTGCTTCTAGATTAAAACTGAGCTGCTACTGTAATAAGTAACCATATAATTCAGAAAGAAGAGAATTAAATTTACATAAAGTATAATAAAATTGAATAAATTTTCACTTTAGAGAGACAACACAGTTATTCATTGGTACTGTAACTGTTAAAATTAAGTTTCTAAGAAAACCAGAGGCACATCTGCTAAATGTGGAAAAGAAAATTACCAGGATGTATTGTAACTCTTCTGTTTCATAATTTTTCCATGTCACACACACCAACAAATGTTACTTAGGGAAGCATTTGAAACCCTATGTTTTCTTAATAAAGACTGCTGGAGAGCACTAAGCACACAATTTGATAAGAAAGGATTAAGATTAAATACATCCATATTTGTCCTACTTGGAGCCCTAGTTCATAATGACTACTTCTCATGCAACGCTTAGAAAATTTTATATAGTTCTAAGCACCACTTCGGAGAGCAGCATTGCCATTTCAAAAATCAAGTCTCACTGGAAGTGACTGACGCCATAGCTCTAAAAGGAACTCGAAAAATTATTATTCGTCTGCACCAGTAGGAGAAATTAATGCTTTCTTTCATGGTTGGAGCTCCCATAACACATCTGAATGGGTTAGCATATGGGCAAAGCAAATTTTGTTGTTTCATGAAGCATATACATTCAAAATCTGTACATTATACATCTGGTGAAAAAGGCTAAGACAATTTCGTCTATTTTTTCAACAGTTTATAGTCCCTTGTGCTCTGACGCAGCTGTAGTAACATTGTAGTAACCATGAATGTTCCAGGATGTTAATTTTTCTCTAAACTTTTGCATTTTTTAAAAGCAAATCTGATAAAAACATCCTCCTTTCCCAGGAAAAATGCATTCTCCGAGATATTTTTTCATTACTGTTGTCAAAGTGAGCTAGCAAGACTGAATGACTGTGTAGCTGGGCGTTTGGGTACTCTGTGTGAATGTGAGAGTGGGCTTCAGTCACTGCTCCAGTAAGTGTTTTTCTTACAGAATAGAAGATCTTTAACAGAAAGGTCTGAGTTTAGAAGAGAGTAACTTGCTGCAGGAATCATCCTAAAAGTTACACCAAGATTGTTTGTAAGCTTTCTTAACTTCAGAGCTTCTATAAACCACTGGCATCAGTTGATACATGTTTATTTTTATCTGTAAAAGCCTCTAGCTGCAAGCAATGGAGATAACCAAGAATGCTGTAGCTCAAAATTTACTGACAGTCACTGGTATGATACTGTGCAAAGAAATTTTGCTTTTAGATAATGCTGAGCTTTATGCCATTTAAAGATAAAATTCAAGATAGGTTTCAGATATAGGAAGTATGAGAACCTATATTTTATGCTGTACTGGCAGAATTCTTAAAAATTTGATGCTTTTAGTGAAAAATGTTCTTCTTTATAAAGTTAAGGAGCAGCAACTTGCAGTGAATGGAATATTACAGATCTTGGAATGCCTGAAGTAACAACTGTGACTGGTGCTTTTATTTTTTGAGGAGCTAATCTTGGGGATCTTCTCTCAGTTGCAACCAATTCTCTTGACAATTTGTGGTGTTGCCAGTCTCTACTCTGTACAGAGATGTGATTCTCTACTTGTCTGAGGTGCATGCTATCCCAAACAATACAAACAAGGCATGAAGTTGATCTTATTCCTGTACACTGAGACTGCTGGAGGTTAGCCAGCTGAAGATGTAATGTACTTCTTTGAGGAGTCGTGGGACTTAGTTGGAGATTCTTCACAGTGGGAAACATTTGAGGAGCACTTCAGATTTCACTTGCTTGGGTTCTGAAGTCTACTTGGGACCTATATGGTCATATTCTAAAACAGTTTAAATTCAGTTCTTCCTTGGTGAAAAAATGGCTTGTTGGGTGGTGAGACATAAGTAAAGCTGCTGAAGAATGAGAATTAAAAACTGAAAGATGGAAACTGTTCTCCCTCATTAATGCTTTCACATTTACTGTTGAAAAAAATTAATAGAGCTTTCAAGCTCCTATTAGAAAATTCCCATGTTTGAAAATTCCTCATGTACAAATTTAATGCCACATTATTTTCCCTGCTCCCTCTAATGCAGGTTTTGCAGTAGAAAAGCAGGTACAAACGGTGACATAGAGCTGAGAACCACCAGTTTTGCTGGAGAGACAAGGTACCACAGTGAAGCATCTTCACATTTGCCCCTTCACATCACCATGTATGAGGGGCAAAGTGACAGCTATGGAGTTGTTCAGGAGCTGTTCCCAGAGGGATTGGAAGAAGCTTCCCCTTCCTATCAAACAGGACACAGCTGTGCTTAGTCACCTTCTGGGGCCACCTGGTGCTGCACAGGATTTGGACACATTTACTGGGTTCAGCAGTTACCACATGGACATTGAAGGAAACGTCCTCTAACCCCTTTTGAAGACTTGAAGGAGGGAGTGCCCTTAGGCTTTCCCACATCTGTAAACAACCTTCTTGTGTCAATAGCTTTCACAGCCCCCAAGAGAGACACAAGAATGGTTCAGCAGTCATAAACTGCCTGAAACGTCGAATGTCTAGACTTGGCTGTTGAGAAAGTATCTTTAGGCTTTCCTTTTATTCCCTCTCATGTGCCCCCAGTTGGTATCCTTCAAAGGATATTAAACTAAATACAGCAAGTGTCTGGAGATTTCGTATGGTCATTTTGCTGACACAGTAGCAGGCACATTAGATATATATCTGTACACATTGTCCAGTGTATAATCTTTCTGGGGTTACATTACTGTTCTTTGTTGAAGTCTAGAGCTTTTAGTCTTGGACAGGTGCCCCACCCCCATTCAGTAAGAGCAACGCAGAGTGATAGAAATGGGTCACAGCATGGTCCCTAACTCAAAGAGTGAATCATTCAGTTACAGGATAGAGATGCCACCAGGTTAAAAAGAGGGAGGAAAGTGCAAAACGCTGTTTATCTACCACGCAAGCAAAAGACACTAAGGCTACAGTAACAGCCGTAAGCAGTAGGAGTACTTGCCTGCCCACTTGATCATTATCTTTGTAGTCTTTAATGGTACGAAGGGCTTTCAAAGGATGATGTGTAAGCTACTGTTACCGGTGTTTGGGGCTGTTTCATGAGGACAAGTAAAAGGAGAAGACAAAAAGGTAATTTTGCTTTGCTGGTTAAGAATCCTAATAATCTGCAAGGTGTTACCTTTGAGATTATTGCTTGTGTTCTGCCAAGAAGGAGTGAACTAACACAGTGTACATCTTTCACTGTTGCACGTTTACAACTGTAAGAAACATGCAAAGTATAAATTTAGGTGGAAAATGACCTCTGCCTCTTGACAGCCTAAGAGGGTTGGTTTCCTATGGTCACTGAGTGAAGAGATCTGCTGGCAGAGCTGACACCTTTGTATGACCTACTGACTTCCTGAAATTGTTTACTCTAAGTTATCTGATTTTTTAGCCAGAGGGAATTACCAGAGGAAAAAAAAAGCCGGTAGCATATCAAAAGCAGCTGCACAAGTGGATGGATAAAGCTAAGCTAGTAGGGAATGTGGCCACCTGAGGAATGACTCCTTCAGAAGCAGATTAGAACTTCTGCCCTGAGTGGCAGTTTGTGGCTCTGTGTTCCAGGTGAAGGCACTTCGGTGCTTCGGGGCAACACAGTTTGGCCTGTGAATTCTTTATGGTGTGTGGCTTGCTCCCTTCTGATGATATGCTGTTATTAGGGATGTAAACAGGTGAGATTTATACTGCTGAATCTAGCCTGTTTCTCCCTCTACTTTGTATGTGTGCAGTCTTAAAATATATTACAGCTTTTCCTGATACTGAGTTATTATCTCCTGTTTGGAGGAGGAATGCTTCATATCCTTTTGCTCCTTTGCTTTTTCACTGTGCTGGCTTGCTGAACTGAGTTTCATCTCCAAGTCTATCAGTGCTGGTAATACAGAGTTCTACAAGTCGCCCTAGGTGCTCCTGTCATAAGACGTTTTCACATTTTTTAAGACCCTCCCTGCTAACTATAGAGTGGATAAAGGCATCAAGAAATTTTAATTTGATGATAAATTCTTGTGGTCACACGTGCAACTTTGTTAATACATACAAACAGACTTTTTTCCTTTGGGGCACCATGAATGGTGTCTGACATTTCAGGGCTATCAGGACTTCCTTGTCTGTCTAGTTACACTGTTCTTTAGGGTGACATCTATTTCTGTATCTGTCTGATCTTTATATTGCTTTCCTGTCTCAAGCATATTAATAAGGCTTAATAAGAACTCTTTCTACAGTTGGTTGTTTTCCTTTACTCCATGGAATCCTTTACACATATTTCTAGTCTAGTTTCAGTCTGATTTTACTGTTAAAAGGACATTGGAAAAAAAATCTTTCCAGTTCTGGGAACAACTTACCAGTCCACCTATGGCTCATTTTTCTTTTCCAATAACAATAAGGCATATTTTGCATTTACAGGGGTTCAGAAGTTTATGAAGGAACTTTTTGGGCCCTTTGTTTTGCTATGAAAATCTGTGGACAGGTTAAGAAATGTAAAACAATTACATGCCTACAGAACCTAGCCCATAGAAGCATCTGATAAGTTTTCAGTGTTAATAGGCTTAAATTAGTTTACTCACCTGTGCAGTCTTAGTTACTTTCACATGTGCCAGTTACTATGTAGAAAACATTTTTGCTCTTGCTCCCTAGTAAGTGTTTGAATGTGCACTCCCCTCCTCTCGTTGGGGTTGTTAACCAGAAAGATTTGCAGGCTTGTCCTTTGTTCTGACTTCAGAATAGCCACAGGTACTCCTAGTCCAGTGCAATGTTGGGAAAATCTTCTTCCAGCATGAGAGTAGAGCTGATTTACTCATTTGCTCAGTGACAAAGATTCAGTGAAAAAGGGCTAGTTGTGAAAATTCTTTTTGCCTTTTTCCCCTCTCTCAATGTGATGACAATAATATGTATGTAAGAAGTCTGACTAGGAGAGGACTGTTTTGTTCTGTAAATTGATAGATTTTTCCATAGGTAGAGCATACATTCAAATAGGGTGCAGAAGTCATCACTATCAATCAGTTTTAGAGAAATTGTATTATGTTTTCTGTCCACTTTTTGAAAGAAAAATGCGTGTTTCACACTATCTGCTGTCATGTTCAGCAATTGCAACTAAGTAATAGTGGATGGGACATAAAAGCCCCATACTCAGTTTCTTTGTCTTAAGCCTTGTCTTGAGTTTGAGCTCAGTGGTGCCTCTTCTTTGGAAGAAAATAAATAAATGCTACTTCCTTCAGAACCTTCAGTTCAGTGTTTTTTTCTTTAATGAGGGGGTGTGTAGTCTACATACGCAATAATATTAGCTTTTCCACTTACCTCAAATGGAAGAATAAGGCTTTACATACCTTTTTCCTAAATTCTCTACCTGGATCTATGTTAATTTTTTTTCCATGCTTCTGTATTTCCTGTAGCTGGCAGCTTTCTTTTCTTGTGCATTTGTAGTAGCATGTAGTGTAATCAAGCCTCTTACTTTTCCCTTGTAGCATTGTAGTCCTAAAACAACTGGAGTTCATTTTACTGTAGAAAAAACAATTATATTGGCTGTTCTGGTATTTTACTAATACATGTTCATCATTGGTTGCTGTATTTTCATCAAGGTTCATGGCTAAAAATCATTATACTGCCTTTTCCTTTTCTTTCTTTTTAATGAATTTAAACTTTTTGTTGTTGCATCTGCCTAACAGTAGCAGACTTCATTGCAAAAGTTCTGGTTTTAAAAGATAACCAGCTCTTTCAGTCACTTCGAGACCTGGTTTTAAATTAAATTAGGCTGACCAAACCTTTATCTCACTGATATAAAAATGGACTGCTGTCTTTGATGCCAGTTTCTAAAGGAACTTGAGACCTCGCAAGATGTAAAGAGTGCCATCTGCAAAGAATTACACTGTCAGGAGTGTCAACTGAAAAGAAAAGATGGTTCTCCAGAAAAAGTTTATATGGTTCTACTTGATCTGAGGATGCTATAACAGATAATGTAGTCTTTGATTCCTGCACTGATTGATCAGTATTTAGCATGAATTCATGCACATGCTATAAATGCATCTGTCATTTGCAACCTGAAGAAAAATATGCAAACAGGAAGATTTGTGACACTTTAAAGACTTTGAGCACTCAGTTAAAGCAAAGCAATGAAGAAGCCTTTTTTCTTCTGATTCCTTTATTTTGATTGAAATAATAAATGCATATACTATTTCTTCTCTTTTATTCACATTTCTTTCCTGCACTAACGGTTTGTCCTTTTTAAAGCTACGGTATAGTTGACTTTTTCCTTATTGTCATTCTGCTCTTAAGAGGCACATAGAAGTGACTTACTTTCTGCCTATTGCTGCCGCTAGTTGATGACTCACCTGCTCATCCCACCATTAGTGGTCTTCTATGCACTGAAGTTGAACAGTAGGTTCCATGTAGCCTCCTGTTTAGACAGAGACAGGTACAGTGCTATTCTTTAGGCACAAATGTTCCTGGCCTGTTTGGCAACAGCCTTCTGATGTTTTCCCTAATCAATTGTTACAAAAGAAAAGGAACCACCCACTGAGAGATCCTAAAGGACATCTTCCCAGCCAGAACATTGAAAAGCTTCTGGAAGCCTTTTACTCCTAAACAGGTGTAGTGCCTCTGTCACTCAAGTCTTTGATATGTGATGTTTCTAAATATGAGAAAAGGGAAATTTCCATCATTAGGTTAAACCTGAAAATGCCTTTGTATATCAGGCATGTCATCAATATGTGTTACCTCCAATTTGAGTTTTAGCGCATCTTTTTCGGCTCTCCTGTTCAGAGCCTTTGTCATTGAATCTAAACATTGACATAGAGCATTCTGTCAGCATTCAGAAATACCCATCCTCATCTGGCTCACAGCAGCTCTTGTGATCTGCACTGCAAGTTCACACAGTATTTGGATAAAAAATCATGTTGTTTTTAACATTATATTTAACAGTAACTGGAGGTGTTGCTTGTTTCTATTTAGATGAGAGTCCTTACACAAAATCTGCAAACCAGGCAAAGGCACCTGATGGAGCACTGTCTGTGAGGAGACAGAGTATTCCAGGTAAGACTTGCTTTGCTTTTTGTAACACCTAAATTGTTTTTGAACAGCAAGGTAATCAAAATTCAACTAGTTATAAAAAGCAAATATATTACAGTTGCTACCAAGCAACTCTATAAGGAAGGTTCCATGGGAACTGTAAGGAGTTCCCACAGTTAGGTTGCCTCAAGCTTTTGCTGTAAAGAACATCGCCATATCTCTGTCTTTTGAGGCAGATTTGGGATGCTGAGCACAACAACCTTTTCATCAGAGGCTCACATATTTTCAGGCCCTCTGGATTCTGTTCTTTCATACCTGGTTTTGATAATAGAGGGAGATTGGCTCACGTTTTCCACTACCGATCAGCCAGGCTCAGAAGTTTAACAGAAAAATGCTCTGTCAGAGTTCTTGTCTTCGTGTGATTTTCTGCCACACGTAAAATCACTTGTCCATCCTCGTCTTTTGTGTCATCGCATCACACAAAGCTGGACCATTAGCTCAGTGGTTAGTTAAAATAAGTGATCTTTGAACCTGTGTCTCTTTTAATTACTTCAGTCACGTCTGATATATGTTCAAGTTTGACATACATATTATGCAGCAATCTAAAGGGTTTTCCACCTCAAGTAATATTTTAGAGACCTTGTAATGAAAACAAATGAACGCTGACAAAGGTTGCACTCAGGTGGAATTACTGATGTCGCCATTCTCACCTCAAGCACAGTAACCTCTGACTTGAAGGGAAGATGCATTGCAATAGAAATCAGAAGCTGTAAGGTCATGTCACCCACTTTCTAATGACTAATGTTAATATTACTGTGCTTCATGGCCTTATTACTGAACAAAGACACACAGCCCACAGAGTCTGTGCATGGGGGATGGAGATCAGACCTTTACCCTGCTAGGCTCAGATCTCATCCCAACAGCTAATAGTGAGCAGCCAAAGGACATCTTGTGGATGCTTTGTGTGCATGTTTCTATGTGTGAGAGAGAGCAAGCCGGCTTATTTACTGTTGCTTATAGTGAACATTTTATTCATTCTTGAAAATATCCTAGTGATTTAAAAATTGTTATTTTTATGGTAGAATCATGAAGATCATAACCATTGTGAAAAGACATGACTACAGTATCCAGTGTGCAGTTATTCTTATAAGAAAATACTTAATTATACAAACATCAACCAGATATTTTTTTAACCAAGTCAATACAAATCAATATTCATTGTTCTTCAGAGTGAATGAAAACCTCTATAGGGTACCTTTTCAGGTAATGCTGTAGCTTATAGGTCAATAATATTTATGGCCTTGGAAGTATTCAACCTTTTGTTTTTTTGGCTGTGATCTTAGTTATAATTTATGGTGTGGTTATTGTATTTATAAAACACTTAAGGTCTGAGAACAGACTGAAGTTCGTGGTTTCACATGATATTTTTAGAACTCCTGATGGTTTTCACTTGTGTACTTTAAAGAGAAGGTTTGATGGAATTGTACTGGTACAGTTTTTCTTTAGAGTATTTGATAAGATTAGGAATTTGTAGTGTTGAGTAATAGTCATCATGACTAATGACCATTTATTTTGATTTTTTTACAATTTTGCTGCACATTCTGGAGTTTTTGAGATCATTGCAGATAAATTTTTACTGTGTGCTCTGCATAAGTTGCAGTTTATTCAGGGAGATAATGCTCACAAGTGTTTGGTGAGATGTGCTTTGCTTTATTTCAGGTGTTCTGAAAACAGCTGATCTAAGCTTATGTATGTTCTTCAGCTTTTAATATAGTGATGACATTTATCTGAGTGCCTTGTTCCATCTCTAGACTGTAGAAGCACCAAAGGATAAATGAGGTTAAACTGGTTGGATATTAAAAAAAATGATAAAACTTCTTCATGCCATAACAAATTCCCATTGTAGCACAATAGATGTTGCGGGTTTAGATTAAAAAATGGTTTTGCAAAACTAAGTACTGTTTTGGGAATTAACTTGAACATATAGGACTTGACTGAAGTTTCTGAAAATAGCCTGTAAATATTTATATCGCTTGGACACTGAAAAAATTTGATACCATGTTTTATATGTGAGATAACACTGTGTAAATAGCTTCTATTCTTGCTTGTGTGTGAGCATTTTATTCTCATTATGGATGCAGAAGCATCCCAGCTAGCCAGCTTGGTTTGACAATAGGAGGTGCACTATTAAATAGTACCATTAATTAGGACAAGACCAGAAGCAGTACAGCCATTTTTTCTTGGGAGCAGGATCACTTGTGATGCTATGTAGGTCAGCTCCAAATAGCTTTTGAATTGGAAGGTGTGATGCAATGAACCCAGTAAATTCTACTGGACCTGGGTGGGAACATGTCAGCTGGAGTTACTGTCAGTAATCCTTACATGGAGATCTTATCCTGTATGGAAAGCATTCATTTCTGTCCCCCCAGATGGTATGCCTGATAACACATTCCATTCCTGAACTGCTGTTTTTTCAAGCTTGAAGCATGGGAGTACCTTTGACAGTACAGCTGTCTATTCCACTTGATGCTCTGTCATTCCTAAGACATGGACAGCAGATGTTCTATTCCCAAGGAATGCTCTGCCTATTGAATTAGCCAAGAGAAAACTTATGAGTTTTAGCAAGGTAATTGATCGTATGCAGAGTTTTGCACAGGTTTGAATAGTCTGTGAAAAAATTATTAGTGAAAATATACAGGATATGTGATGTAAATCTTCCAGCTTGGTAATGGGATTGTGGCATTTCTCTGTGTCTGGTGAAAGTTCCTTCTCATGACATTTGAATTCACTTAAAAGGATTTTACTGCTCCATCCTTTTGACGGCTATCAAAAAGGGGAGCTTTCGTTGCTGTGAGACCTGAAACTACTATACTAGCTGCAAACCCCAAGAGGTGGGTTTTATCCTTCCATGTGAAACTGTATTGAAAGAGCAGTATTGATGAGCACTGACCGAGTGCACAGAGAAGTAATGTAATTCTGTAGAGGTTACATGGAGCTCAGGCTTGGTTTATTTTACAGGAAAAAATGTTGAAATAATCATTTTATAATTAAAGTCAAATGAGCACATACTGTGAGATCAGTGCACTGAGTTTAATTCCTTTCATCCCCAGAAGGAAGGAATGGATTAAGCATCTCCCTGGAGCAGAACTTGCTTATTCGAGATGCAGAATGCATTATTCATGTGATGAGACTACATGTCATATTTACCATGTCTTCACATGGTACAAAATCAACAAGCAACAGATCCTTTCAAAGGGATTTTGAGAATTGCTGAAATTATAGTTAATTCAAATTATATGAATTAATATAATGCAGTTTGAAACTTGGACTTTATTTTGCATATGTGTAGGTGTTTAGTTACAGTTATATATACATGATTGTTTGAAACATTACTTAGCTTCACAGTCAGAATTTTTTAACTTAAAAGTGAGGCTTGAGGTAATGCTAGCATGACAAGCAGCCTGCAAAGTCAGAAACAAACAGATTTTCCCCTCTAAACATTTAAATTTAGACTGTCAACCAGAATATAATGAAACCTTATTGCTACCCTGTCCTTTCAGAAGCCAAGGGAACAAGTATGTTGTGCCCCATTGAAGAAACCATCACTGCAGGACTGGTGTGAAGGCACATCAATAAAAACAAGGCACATAAATAAGAACAATTTCAGAATTCATGGTTAAGACCCTTCCCTCAAAATCACAGATACAATTAAAAACAACTGTAATTTAAAAATAAGGTATTTGATAGCCAGCCTCTTGAAGCCCTAGGTTTAGATGGCTGTAGTTCCCACTGAGTTCCTGGACTGAGGTCTCCTGATTGGCCAAAGGTCCAAGCAGTGCCCAAGTGTTAGGTCAGTAGCAGCTGAGTCAAAGGTGTCATTCTTGGGATTTCTTATTCCTGCAGGAGCTTTAAAAAGGACATCAAATATTCATTGTGGCACTGACACAATATCAAGAGCTGATGGCACTGTTCAAGAGGCACTTCGAAGTCAAGGAGACTTTAACATTTACTTCAAGATAAGCATGTTCCTGTGCTGTCCTGCATATGGACAGACTGAATAGCTATTTCCATGCTTTCCAAACTAAAATCCAGTGCCCTCTTATCTGTTTTAACAACGTGAGTAAATCAGTCAACAGTAATGCTGTGCAAACTGTTCACTTTATTCATCTGTTTGTTTGTTTTCAATTCACTTACGGAAAACTGGGGGCATGGAGGGGAAAGAAATGACCTGACATAAGAATAAAAATAATTCCTTTGTGAAGTGAAAATAAGACACTATAAATTTAAGACTGATTAAAATATTTCATAGAATCTGCAACAAAAGTTTCATTTTGGTTTTAGTCCATATTTTTTATAGAGTCTTAAAAGTTTCCATAATTTAAAAAAATAGTAAAAAACACTACAGTATTTTTAAGATTAAATATTTCAGCTTCTCAGTGTATGATTTTTGTTTTGTGTTTTGGGAAAAGTGGATTTAAGCCAAATCTAGTTGACATTAAATTTAAAAATTTTAAAAATCCGTACTTCTTCAGTGTCTACTGACCTCAACATGCAGTATAGCAGACTTCTGGACATGTTAAGTCTTGTTGCCTGAGGTAGTCAAGGGCTCAGAAAAACTGTAATGTGAACTATGCACTGGGACAGCTATTTGAATCATCTGTGAATTCAGAGATTTTGTTTAGCTAGGAGGATTGCAGTTGTGAGCTGTCTCTGTCCTAAGTAAATTCTTGTTCAAGGAACTGCCACCAAATAACAGACACAGTGGAAATACTTCATCAGTTGGAGGAATTGTTCTCTGGGACAGAAGAATAACCCAGCTGCCTGCCTTTTGCCCTGCTCAACATACCTAGCAGAAGACCCTTGAAGTCTTGTCCTCATCACGTTGAGCAATTCACTGTTATTTTGCCTCCCATGTAACCCTTGTGCTCCAGCTGTGCCTGCCTCTGGGACACACAGGAGCCTTCCCAAGTCTCATTCCAACTACCTTCTACTCCGTGGTGATAACTGAACAGGCAAATTATCTACATTTATGGTGAGTACATGCCAGCCTTTGCAGAGACAAGCAGGAGAGACCAAACCCAGATGTTATAAATCATTCTTTTGACATTTTGTCCACCAATGGGAGCACCTTTTTCTCTCCAACCAATTTGTTTATTATTATTTGTCATTTGCAAGTTCTGTACGCAGCTGCAGGGATGTACTAACAGGTCAGTTGTTAAAATAGGTCAGTGTACTCTGAAGGAAAATTGTCAAGACTTTGAAGTCTGAAATTAAAGTGACTGGATTTTTTAGTTCCTTTGTACATGTGTAAATACTGCACTTTCTTTCCACACTACCTGATTCTTTGAAGCATGCTATAATACAGGTTTTGTATTTCAGCACAGTGTTTGATCTCAAAAACAGGGGTAGCCATCAAACTGGAGGGAAAACAGAGTGAATGTACAGCCCTGAGCACATCCTCTGCAGTGGCTCAAGATCTGGAATTGCTGTTAGTAGCTGTTTTGCAGCCTTGTTTGGGGGAAGCTTGGTAACAGGATTTTAATGCAAAAATAAAATGTTAAACAAACATAATTTTAGGGTAGGCTGAATTTTGAACTGCTTAGCTAGAAGGGAGCACATGCAAATCAAAGAAGCTTAAAATGCCTTGAAAAGATAATATTTACAGAGCTGATACTAAAAAAGTAATTACTGTATGATGTAGTGTCCCCAGTAATTGCTTAGGACACAAAATATTCCTAGGAGAAGTTATGAAATACTAAATTATTGTAATAAAACCAATAATTAACATCCTGGGAATTTTCAGGCTCTGAAATATTTAAATACACAATGTAAATGTCATTACAAAGCAGTAAGACAGTTTTCATCTGATCCTTGGCTCTGAACACATAGAGGAGCTGTTTACAAAAATACAGAGGTATGCCTTTTTTCCTCCTCCCTGACCCACAGCCTGCTGTGCAGCAAATGTTCATATTCTGTCTTAGACTGCACCAAATCTGGCTTTCCTGAGGGGTTTGCCTACTGCCCACAACTAATGAACTCATATGTAGGTCAGCTGGAAGCTGAAGAATTTTAAAGACCCGTCCTCTTTCTTCACTATGATTCTTGGGGTTTTGTAACATCTAGAAATGTCTGTTTAATCCTGAAAATAAAAATATATTACTATCAGAAAGCAAGCAGAGGTTGAGATGAAATAAGAAAATAATTTGGTTTATATATATATGTATATATATATATAGATAAAAATACAAAAAATCCAGAACCTAGATTAAAGATCAAAGGGAGAACATGTGATCCAGTTATGATGCCATTGAGTTGCCAATATAGAATTATATTAGCTGAATTTAAGATTGTGTGTGTTGTGCCACAATTTAAATGAGGAAAAGCAGTGTACTGCATAGTGTAATAGTAGAATAGATGGAGTGCATTAATTTTCTGTTGCAAGATAATCTTGGAAATAAGAGAGAAATATAGAAAATAATACAGAGTGATAAAAGGGTTTAAAAAAAATCCACATTGATTGGAAAAAAAAAATGAAGTGATCCTGGGATCTAAGTTCCATTAAATGGCACTGCTGACGGGGGAAGACAGCTCCCAGGTTATTCCTGTAGCTCAGCTATAACATCTGAGCCAGGCTCCCAGTGACTGACAGATGTGACAGACGGGTGATCCATCCCTGTGGGTATGTGTTTACCTGTGTGCAAACACAGCTCCAGAGCCAGTTTTGTTTTCCTTGGTGATTAATATGGCATTGCCAAGACAGTGGGTGTTCAAAAGCAGCTGTTCTCATGCCACAGTTAACTTAGTCCAATTCCTTCAGGCTCCTGTGCCAAGTAAAAACACAGGAGATTTAAATGATCCCATTATTTTTTTACAAGAGTGCTCCTAATATCAGCTGGCCAATTTGCATCTATTGCTACAGGGCAGCCACCTTCTCAAGCAATGATTCCTGACTTGTGCAGTCCTCAGTCACTTTTTCTGTCCTTGTCAGAACAAACCTGCCTTGCCTTTGACTTCAGCTTCCCTCAGATTTCAGAAGCACTCTGATGTCACAAATGCAGCACTGTGTTACCTGATCCTTCATTCCCCACCAAAATGTGAAATAGTCTTCATTGGCTAACTGGTTTTGCAGAGTAAGAGCATGATTTGTCTGAGAAAACCTGTCAAAATGACTCCCGACCTTTTTCATAGTTCTCATTATGAGAAAAAGGAATTCGTTGCAGAAGTAAAACTTGAAAATAAAACCTGTATCAGTAAAAGCTGGGATAGGAAATTCAAGTATGTGTCTACAAAAGCACTTTTTTCCCTCAATTTGCATTGTCTCATAAACACTTACTTTTACTATGTACTTTTTAAAATCAGCACAAAATGCCACTGAAGAGATTTTAAGCATTTAGAAACCCATTAGCAGTAACCTCTGCAGTCACAGTTATTATGGTAACGATCTTGGGTGATTTCTGAGCAGAAGCAAGTGTTTTGACCTGTGAAATGCAGATCACAGGCTAGTAAGCTTTTCTGCACTTGAGGTGTTTATTGTATCTGCAAAGTCATTTGCTGATTTTTGTGTTTGATGAGCAGCTACAGTTGCTGTATCATTTACAGGCTTCCCTGTGTGTTTGTTTAACCTGCTGGAGGTTTATGAAATGGTCTGTGAAGCAGCTGCAGAGCTATATGTCTTTTTCTTCCCAATGACATTGAAAATTCCTGAATTTGTTTTCACATATTTAGTACTGAAAAAAGTAAGATTTCTCTCTTGCACTTCCTCCTTTTCATCTAAATAATTTTGTTGGAATGACTTTATATATAATTTTAAACATTTCATACACAGAGAATGCCAAAAAAATTTGTCTCTTGCAGAAAATAAACAAAGGTCACCGAGTTCTTACCTAATTGTGATTGCTGATGATTTATTTCTACATATTCTTTACAGATCTGCTACATGTTAGTATTTTTCAACACTGAAAAGCATTAGAATAGAGAACAATCTCATTTGACTCCTTTTACCATGAAGGAGAAAATGCTTTAAGAGCAATACTGTACATGAGGAATGTGCACTTTTCAAATATCCAACTGATACAAGGTCTGAAAATTTAACTGACTTTAAACTCTCTTTGCTAATCAGGCAACCATTAGCAGGCTGTTGCTCTTGGTACCAAACACCTTTATTCATGTGTATTTGTATTTAATTGCATATAGTTTTGCCAGCCTTTAGCTTTTTGAGGTAAAATGCATTAGTTTACTGCAGCTGCATTTTTTTTCCAGAAAAATCAGTTTAGCTATATGTAGTATACAATGATATACCATATAGTATGTATAACATCATTAAAAAAACTGTCTCAGCCATTTAACCCTTGCACACACACATTTTGGGGCAGAGATGTCAGTTCCAAGCAAATTGTTCTGTACTCAGCAAATGTGCTTGCAGTGTGTACGTGTGCCTGTAGTCCCTTGACCATTTGTTAGTTTGAACCACAAGTCCCTGTCACCATGCCTTCCTGTCACAGACACTACTCAATGGAGCTTGGAGCCTGAAAATAGGCTGGGAAGCATCAGTGCATCTCCTGTGGTTGGGGGTCCCATCTTCTATGACAATTGTTTTCTGCACAGTTCTGGCATGCTCTTTGAGCTCTACAAGGGGAAGATACCCTTGTGATGGTTGGTTTTGTTCATTTTAACCAAAGTGTTGGTGATGTCTGTTGAAAAATTTCTTTTTCTTTAAAGGTTTCAGTTAGAAGAGGGAGCATGCTGTAGAGGACATGTGAGGAGAGAGAAACTAGGAAAAAAAGAAAGATAGTCAAGACTAGGTTTGAAAAAGCATGGAGACAGTCTCTGAAAAAGACACTGGATAGGCTGGGTGAGCTTGGAAAGAGGGAGGAAAACCATGTGTTTTTTAAAGGTCATGGCAAGGGGCAACAAGCACAGGGAGATCTGTAACCCTGGGGTTGTGCGACTGATCACAATCCCTTCCAGGCTGAATATAAAACTCATCATTCCCAATAATCGCTGCTGTCTACAATAAGTTGTAAAACTTCATTTGTGAAACAAGACTTTGACTGTCCCTTGTGGAATACAACAGCCCATTACAGCTACTAGAGGTTCTTTTAGGTAACTGAGAAGCTAAAATTTAGTATTGACCTCTTGAAAATAAACTGCATTTTCGCAGGATAGCACAGCTGGGCTTTCACGGGGCAAGAAAAGGGGGTATCTTCAGAAAAATGGATAGTATGTGAGAAGAAAATCCACGAGGAATGCTCAGGTTCCCCAGTCTGTTCAGAAGTAAGGAAATGTCTCAAAAAATTTTCAAGCAATATCTTTTTCTCTGAGTGGAAATCTATTTAAACATTCTTCTCTGTACTGCTATCAGTCCAGTATTGGAGGAAAATTGTGTTTTCAACAGAGAAAATGATTTCTGCATCATTCAGTTGAGACAATCATGGATCCAGTATCTCTAGAGAGGAAGAGTAAGCAGTAAATCTGTGTATACAGACTGAGTTAGTGGGTTCAGAAGGGACTGAATAAATTAATTTCCCAGAGCTTTGTATGGAAATATTACAAAGACTGAGAAGCATTGTACTCTCTTCTGTGACACTACTGGATGTTGGGGAACTGTGGTAGGACAGGACTGGGAAAGTAGGCTGGCTCTCATTCTCTCCCTAAACAGGACCTCACTTTCTTGCTTTCCAGGATGGAGCAGGACTAGATGGAGTGTTGATGTGACCCAGGAGGGCACTGCTTTCTTTCAAAAGTCCTGTGTTGCACAATTCTGTAGACATAAGCATATGAGTAGCAAGCAAAATCCAGACTTGTTCCTTTAAGGTCTGAGAAGTTTCCTGATCTGAGAAGTTGAGGGTAATTTTTTTATCGTTTGCCTGCTTGAGTCGTTTTGCACTTATTAATTTCTTTTTATCTTAGTTATAGATAATTAACTTGATGTTTTTAATGTTCCTAATGTATTTTCTAATACCTCTTTAAAGGGCTTCATGCATGATTTCCATCTGTTTGGGGTTATTTTAATATCCCTTTCAGTTTCTGCAATGATTGTCATTTCAGGGCATGAAAATAGCCAGGAAACAATATACCATCTACAAAGATAACACCAGAATATGTTATCCGAAATCCGAATAGTAGTTTGCCTCTTCTTTTCAACTGTTTCAGTGGTTCAAATTCTCACTCAATTCTCACTCTTCACCTTGACTTATACACAAAAATCTTAATTTTTAAATTTCTTTTTGTTACAAAATTGGATGTCCATTCTGCCACTATGAAATAGCTCAGTGTTTTATATGGATGGAGGAAAGGTTGTTTCCTTGCTTGTTTGCTTTAATAGTGTTTTCATGCTTTCTATTCTTTTCTTACAATCAAGAGGAGCAAAGATTTTGGTGCTCATGTGTCTTCCTCATCCCATCCCTGGTACATGGGGCAGACAGAGATATGATGGCATGCCCCATAGTGTAGAATAAAAGAAGTGGTTTGCTTCGTGTAGGGTCTGGAAGACCAGAAGTTTATTATAGCATCAGTCCAAATCTTTTGTTTCCTTGCTATTTGAAAGTGCAGCAGTAAGAGCAAAGAGCTTGTCTGTTCAGGTTTTGATGTATTTATTGTGAATTTACGGGGCCAAAAGAGGTATTTGTGACTGTCTAAACTAAACATTCGACTTCCTGGAATTTATTTGTATCTCAACTTGTATTTGAATTATATTTTAGAAAGACATTCAATCTGTTT
Source organism: Lichenostomus cassidix (assembly GCF_008360975.1). Taxonomy (NCBI): domain Eukaryota; kingdom Metazoa; phylum Chordata; class Aves; order Passeriformes; family Meliphagidae; genus Lichenostomus; species Lichenostomus cassidix. The sequence goes on along the minus strand of NC_139480.1, from coordinate 33,019,597 downwards.
ATGGTTGCCAGTGGTACAAAACCCATCACAGCGTTTTGTGGTTAGACTCACTGCTTTTATTTTTAGTTTGTGTATGTGCAGCTTCAGCTTCACCTCATTTGTAGTAAAGAGTTGTTTTTCATCAAAATTCACTTCATCCTTTATAGTCACTTCAGTATGAAATCACCATTTAATCTTCATTTTGTTAAAGTAATCAAGTTGTGCTTCAGGGGTCTTTGCTCTCAGGCATTTTTCTATAGCTATTGTGAAAACTCTTTTGTAACTTACCTGCCCTCTCTTTTGTTACTAATAATCATGGGGAATTGTGTCAAAAGAAGGAGGAGATAAAGCATCTGACTGACAGTCACTACTTCACTAACACAAAGGTGTACTAAGTACTGCTGTGTTAAACTGTCTTCTTTATATATTCATGGTTTGTATTAATTATTCTGGCCAGTGAGAGGTTTGATCACCTGGGAGGGTTCCCAAATACTTTTTCGGCAACATTAATTTCATAATTAATTTACTGAGCACCTGTTGGGGTTTTTTATATATAGGTGCACACATCCTTTCATATCTCTGACATTGGTGAGATATGAAAAAGTGAGGGACTTTTTTAACTTTCTATGTGATATACTGGCTAGGAGAATGCAGATAGTGATCTTTTTTTGATTTATTGTCCTTGTCCAAATTGCAGCTATCTGTGTCACTTTATGTCTGTGTGGTTTGGGGAATGCACTAATGTTGTGTGGATAAACACGTAACGAATGCTCTTCAGTAAAGTCTCCCATATTACCAACTTGAAAAGAGTACAAGAAAGCAAAACAAGGAGTATTTTAATAGGGAAAAATAGTAACAAGGCCAAAATCAGGAGATTGCTCCTGATCAGTTGCTCTTATTCATGGAAAACATTGGTAGAAGGACGTTGTGAATGTCAGTCCAAGCAGGAACAAATGCCAGTCTTCAATGCTAATTGATTTTACTGGTGAAGCAGAGCAAGCCCAGCTTAATAGTTAACTGTGAGACAAGATTCTGCCAAGGCCTTCTTCCCATCTTAGATGACATTGTGACCCTGAATACTTGTTGGATAAATGGTATAGAAAATGAGCATTGACCTTTGAGATACTAAAGACCTAATGTCATAGAAAAAGGAGAGATCCGTGCTAGAGCTGAATTTGAGATGTCACTGCAGAACGATGAGTGATCATAACTGGTAACACAATGTGACTATTGATCCCCAAAATACTGCTTCTGTAAAGCAAAGTGAGAAGTAAAAATTGATAGAGGTCATACAAGGAAATTATGCCATTATAAGACTGCAACAAAACAGACCAAATCTATGAAGAATAAAAATACTCCAGTACAGTTAATAATTTCTAAATAACTTGTATTTAACATATTCACATGGGAATAAAAAGGTGCTCAGAAAGATTTCAGATTTAGATCTGGAATTGAAAGTTTAGCAAATGTATTTGAAAGTCATTACAAACTTGTAGCTGCATACCCAGATACCTAGTAAGGAACTTCTGCAATTTTATGATAAAGATGGTATGTAACTCTTAACAAGGCCATCAAAAGCCAGGAGCTTTTTCCATAGCCACTAACAAAAGGTAATGGTGAAACAGAGAGCATATAGTGGATGGGAACATCTATCCAATCATGGAGCTTGGCTTACTTAATCACACACCACAGAAAATAATAGAAAAGCTGTTTAAGTCAGTCTAGCTTAAGTGCTAGCTAACGAGGATGATAGCTGGATATGATTGTAATGCATGGTAAGACGTGCTGTTCATGGACTGAGTTAAGGGTATTGGGAGAATCAAAGTATTTTAGACAAGCTGTAGATACATTTTATAGTCCCAGTTTTCTCTGTGTACAAAATTGGAGTAGAGACTAGAACATTTTATTTGCTGATCCACTGCAAATTTTAGTATGTCTACTGCCCTATAAAAATACCATTGACCAGTAGTCAAAAAACAGGAAACAGAAGGTGTCAGGGCATCATCTTGTATGTACCAAATATTCTTATGAGATCATTGCAGCAGCTAACATTCGGCTGGTATCTCTATCTCCATCATAAGCTCTGGGTCTTCACTGAAGAAAACATGCTGAATGTGCCAGCCTGTTACAGCCTGAAGGTCACTTGCTCCAGACTCTGGTAAATCAGGAAGGGAAAGAAAATATGGAGCAAAGACTCTTTTACAGATGTTTTGTAAGACCACAGGGAGTAGAAATTTGTTTCTTTTCCAAAACACCACTTGATGATTTATCTGGAGAAGAAAAAAGTTTCAGAATGCACTTGTTTGTGTAATTTAGCGAAGTTTTATACCAATCTGGAACCATATGAAATGTAAAAATACAGTTTTCCATTACTTTTCCTCCAGTTCTGGTTAGCAAATTTTACTGTCAGTGGTGGCAGAAGATCTTTGCACTGATGCCGCTGTATTGAGAAAGGCCTGGTAGGTTCCTTAAGTGATTTTTGTAAATTTAAAATTATTTAGAATTTCAATCTTTCCTTTTAAAATGCTGGCAGTATATCCTTTAACAGCAGAGGAGAAAGAAACAGGGGCAGTCACATCTTGTGAATTGTTTGCATGGAATAAGCAACCTGGACTAACATGCTGCAGTTTCTTTCAGTTTAAGAGCAGCCTTTATTAAGTGACAGCTCTTTTTCACAGACAATCTTACTTTGAAATAAGTATTTTCAACAGGTGTGCTTTGGGTTGTGTTAGCCGCTTCCCCGTTTGCATCCTTGTTGAGATTCTGCACATTACACTGTGCTTGAAATGAAAGATGTCATTAAAGCCTCCAGGTAGTACTATTTAGCTGAATATTTACCTGGTTCAGTCTGTCTGAAGATTTTAGCTAATCCTGCAATTAATATAAACATTTTGTGTCTGTTTTAACCTCTTGGTCACTGAAAAAAGAGAGGGATGTTGCAATAGACACAACAGACAAGATGTGTCTTTGAAGTAGAGGTGAACCAGAATATGCAGTTAGCCTGTCGCAGTGTTTTTGGAGAGGAAGGTAGGTGTGATCTTTGTTCCTTTTCACATGAAGTTTCTGGAGGATAAGAGGAAATGTTGAAAAAAGAGCCAAAAACTTTTCCTGTGAAACTCACATCATATTTTGGAGTTTGACAGAAGAAAGTTTTTTTCCCTGTCATGTATAATAATGAGGCTGCTCTGGGATAATATAAGCCTCTTATGTTGATGTCACATTCAGATTTTTGCAAAGACCTGCAAGCAGCTTCTTGAAATGTCCTGAAGATGTGAAATTTTCCTATTGTCTCACAAGCTAATATGTGCAATGTCACTAGGTGTTCATATGATGTCATCTCAGTTTCTGTGCTAATTCAATGGGATATGCTGATAATTTAGAAGAAAAAAAGAAATCACATAGGTAGATTCTTTCAGCTGGGCATTTTACTGTTTCACTGCAGTGATTTGTTCAGCAAGCTTGACTATCAAATAAGCTAGTTCATGCAAATGAAGGCATCTGTCTTCATTCCTCTTTGCTATTAGTTCATTATGCATACATTCAACTTCAGGGAATAAGTACAGAGATTGATTAGAGAGTTCCAGAGCACAGGTCAGCAGCCAAGAAATGCCTGAATTATTCCTTTTCTTTTTTCTACCTTTCCCCCCACTCCATTGGCAAACTTACTTTACGGGAATGGTAAATTCTTGTGGATTTTAAATGCTTATTGACAGCTGCAGTCATCACTATTTCTATGATTTGGTGAATTTAAATATAAGCTAGTATCTTATTTTGCAGTTCCTTAACCGTGCTTTTCCATTGGCTTTAACTGTATTTTTTCTTCATCTTGAATATTGAGTAAGTTAATGATCCTTTCATCACAGGTATTTTTTTTTTTTTTACTGTAAACACTTAGTGAAAAATCAGTGCATCCTATTTGTCAGGTTGCATATTAAAACCCCCCTTAAGCCATCCTTGTAACTTTTGTTTTATATCAGATTGAAGTACACAAAAAGAATGGGTCGTTGACAGATCACTTTTTAAAACATTTATAGCTATGCATTCATTCAGCCTGTTTTTGAACTACCATCTTCCAGAAGTCAGCATTTCTGGGTTGGGGTTTTCCACAGAGGTAGAGACTAAGCAAACCATAAAGATATCAGTGGTCACTGAGCACAAAGGACAAAAGGTAAAATGTGCAGAAAGCATTCACTCACATTTTCCGTATTTCTCTTTTTTCTCATCCATATCTCATTTTTTCAAGGGTAGCCTAATCTTCTGCACAGAGACTTTGATAAACCCTTTTGTCATGCTGAGTCTCCCTCAGTACTGCCAAGCAGAAAGATAGGTTGTGCATATCATTCAGCTTTATATGTTCTATAAAGATGTATATGACCCCTAAAAACATAAATGTTCCTTATTATTCCTTAATCCAAGTATTAGGAAAAGTTCTGCAGGCCCATTCCTCCAAATTTCAAATATTTGAAAAATCACTACTGACTATTTGAATACATGAACAATAGTTTATCTAAAAAGGAGTGACACCATTACTGTATCATTTTGTGATTCTTACTGCTTCAATTTTACCATGACACTAGTGATTGTAGCTCCACGACATAAAAATGAAAACCAATGTCTTGCATTAACTAAAATGCTAAATTACATAGCAGCTGTAGATCATGATGGGCAATGCAAGGTATGTTAGGAAAAATAAATGACAGCTGAAATGGAGAAACGTGATTTGATGACACTATTGCTAAAATTTACCCGGTTACCACAGGATATTAAAACATTGTTGCAAAATGTGTCTTAAATACCATAAACCTAAGCAGTTCAGACAGTTGTTAATCTAAAAGGGAAGGAAAATTAAGAGGTGATTTGATTGAAGGTTACAGTTCTGTATGTGCAGGGACATCCTGAATGTAATAGTGGTACAATAATGAGATCTTGGTCTTGAAGGCTTGTCTACTCCCAGTTCAGACAGACATTACCTACATATGTAGCAGATTTTCCATCACATGATGCTTTCAAAGCCATGCTGGTTATGTTTCTGAAAGGTAATCCGTAGGTGGAGATATTGCCACATCAAGTTCTCTGCTTGTGTCACTCAGGAGATGAGGGTGAGAATTGTTTTCAGTGGTTCCTTCCTGCCTTGAAATGTACAAATGCAATCAATCCTGTAATCAATCCTGCCTGATCCATTTTGGTAACTGTAGAAAGCAGAGAAACTGCACCAGTCAGGCTGTGTTTTTTTGAGTAGTGACAGATCAGTGCAAAGCAACACAAATCATCAAGAGTTCTCTTGGTGTTAATTTCTTGTTAAAGAGAAATTAAGAGGAAGTTGGAGGTGAATTCATCAGAATTATGGGAAGAAGTTCTATAAATCTAAATTAGTGTCAAAGCTCTGTGCTGTTCTGCACAGCAGGATTTCCACTAGTGAGGGAGGAGGGGTAATGAAGCCTTTATCCCATTCAAACAGAAGTATGGAAAAGATTAATGTCATGGTGCTCTGTCCTTTCTTTATCAAGAGTGTCAACAGACATGCAGAGGAGTTCAGGGATGCACTGCTGAAGCCCTTCTTGAGTTTAACATTTTGTTGCTTATCGCATGATCAAAATTTGCAAAAGGAGATACCTGTTTCATGTGGGAGATAGAAATTTGAGATAACTAAGAACATAACCTTCAGCTCAAAAGTACCCTATGACCCATTTTCCACCCAAGCCAACAATGAAATGGTGTGGAAGCAAGTTTGAGCTCTGGAAAGCTCTGCAATGTCTGCTGAGGAGGTGAAGGTTGAGACCATCAAGTCGTACATCACTGTGCTTGTTTATGCTTTCCAATGTCCTTGTTTCAGAAAGCTCCACACCGACAGTTTAGTCATCTGCTCTGGACCCAACAGATGTTCAGGAATCATCATAGATAATGAGGAAGCAAAAAAATGCTTGAACTCTCTGAAACCCAGCAAGTGCCTCAAGGTAGAACTGGTCCTCATCTGAAGATAAGGAAGTTGATGGTTACAAATTTTCAAGCATGCATGTAGCAATCAATGGATAGTGTAGATACTTTCCCAAAGCAAGCCATCAGTGAAAACACTAGAACTTCCCATCTAGCTTAAGGAATAAATGTGCTTTTAACTACATAATTGAGAAAGTTTGTAGTTTGCACTGCATCTTTATTCCAACCCGACTTCAAGGTGGCATGCCAGGGATAAAAATATATTTTTTCAAGGCAATAATACAAGAAAAGAAAAGCTTTTGTTATTGTCATTTAACTAAATCTGGATCTTCTTGCAGTAACATGTTAAAGTATTCATATTTACTGAAGCCAAATATTTTAATGTTTTGTGATTGTTTTAAAATAATTTTTCCTCTAATTGAATTTCTCTGCTCAGGGATTATAAATGGGCAATGATTGTGTTTAGCCTGATATTTCCAGTCCTTGATGTAGAGCAAAAGATAAAGTACAGAGAAAAGAATTCAGAAGTGTTCACTGACAAAAATTCCTAATAGCCTCAGCTCTTAGAAGAATCAGATGCCGTCATCTATATTGATATAACTCAAGTTGATCTCTTTGAATGTAGTCAAAGTAATGCATTCAAAGTAATCTGTCAAAGTAATGTGAATAATTTTAGGCTAATAGTACTTGGAATATTTGGGAGGATTCAGAGTAGCAACATCTATTCTTGGTTTGTTTTCTGGCATTATTGTGCTATTCAATTGTGAATACAAGAAAATAAAACAAAACAAAAAAACATACTTGAAAACTCTTTCACTGTGGAATTTCTGCAAGCAGGACTATCCAGAGGACCAAAAAATCTGTTGTTCCTTCACCAGCACTTGTCTGGCTTGAAAAAGTGTCTAGACATGTGGCCATCCATCTCCTATTTTAGTCTGTATATCTGCCCCAGGTAGCCTGGAGAAACTTCTCTGCTTCTTAAACAGCTGCTGCCATGGACCACTTTCCCCTCTAAGTTCAAAGCAGTCCTTTTTCTGCATCCTCATATGTAAGTTGTGAGTTGGAAGTTGACGGTATAGAGATCACACTTGTCTTTTCTGTGTGAAACTGCATTAATGTGAAAACTGATTTTACATCATGCCAGGCCTTTTTTCCATTTTCTGGCAAATATTCTCTACTACTCCTGCCTACAAGGAGTGTATGCTGTAGCAGGATGTTGTATCTTGAGCATGTGCCACTGGCAGCATGGCCGTGCTGCTGCCAGAGGAGCACTGGGACTGCACTGCAGGCTGTGGGATGCAAATGTTAAGGGGAAGGTAATGCTGGTTTAGTCTGGTCATTGTTCACTCCTGAAATGTAATTAGTGAAGTTACTGTAGTGTGCATCGATAACTGTGTCATATATCAGGTGTTTCTTCCAATAGTCTTCTGCGAAGAAATTGGCGAGGTTCTTTAATTAAGAATTAAGAGCCTTTTTTTTTTTTTTTGCTGCTGCTGGCTTTCTGATGGTTATTTGATTTCAGGCTTGGGATATTTATATTAAATTCTAATATTTTAGTTAAAAACAGAATTTCAAATATAACGCTTATATTTGTGGTTAAATTGAAGACCACCTTTGTTGAATGCCTCAGTTGGGATTTAGAGAGAGTTGGCTGCCAAGGATTATGTAAAGATGAAAAATGTACCCAAAACCAAATAGCACAAGAGCTAAGCTCAATTTAGACAGGCAACCAGTGAACCCAGGCATAAACTGTGCTGCTGTGTCCTGCAGGCCTGGTGTTTTCAGTGAGTTATGTGATCATGTCCTGCATATCGCAGCTTGTGATGGATCATAAAATACCCTTATTTCCTTTTCTGTGTCATGCCTTGGCTAGGCAGACTTCTTCTAGTTTATAAGTGCTGGTGGAAGTTATTTGGTTTTAAGGTAATATTTTTGTAATGGCAAAGTCATCTTTTAGATGCTGTTATAGCTGAAAAAAAAAAGAAAAGGAGATCATCTGATGCCCTGTACACAAGCAGAACAGCTGTCGGTATAAATTGAATCTGTATTAGACAGTTTTTTGCAAGTGTCTTAGCCTTAACTATCTCCTCACTGAAAATGGTACAACATTTCACCTGTACATTTATACAGGTTAACCCAGCTGCTGACCCAAGGCAGCCTGCATTGGCAGTGTTTGAAATTTACAGTCTTGTTGGGATCTGCGGCGTGTTGTGCCTTGCAGATGTGCTCTGCTGCAGCTCATACCAGTTTGTCCCTCCACACGCTGGAGGGGAGGCCACAGAGCAGGTTGTGATCAGCTTCATGTTTTCAGACTCTCTTTACTGATGTGATTTTGTTTATTTTTGGTGGTTTTTGACAGAAATTTAGGTGTTTTAGAAGCTAGTGACAGCCAGTCAGGAAAAGGGCAACAAGGTGATGGCTGTTAATCATCTCTTGACATCCTTCTTGTCACACTTAGAGAAATACACATACCTGCAGGACTGGAAACACTGAGTAAATGTGATATCTCCAGTATAAAAAACTGCTATCTGTGTCCTAAGAATTCAGTTTATGTGATTTCTTATTAAGCTATGAGATGTCTACTGGGATGCAAAGCAAAATGTTTTCTCTGCAAAATTTCTGCTCACTTACGAGGGAAAATCCATTCAAGGACAACATTGACTATATTTTCAACAAACTTACCAATTATTTACATATTAATTATATCTGGTTTTGGTAGGGAAAACATCAATAACAGCAAGGTTTGTGTTGTTTTTTTTTTTTACTTTTCGGTTCAGTTCCATTTATGCTCTGTTCCAGCTGCACCTACCAAACTCATTCAACTAGGTGGAGAATGGAAGCTGGCACTTGACCTGGTTGTGTAGACTTCAGACATTTTCTTGGGTTTTAAAATGAAACTTTCACAGAAGGCACTCAATATCTGAAATGAAGGCAAACATTTTTGAAGGCAAACATTAGTTAATTATGTACATTAAGATAAAATTGTAGCAATATAGAAAATAAATGATAAAACTTTTGACTAAAAGTTCAAAATTCTTTCAGCTTTCAAATGTTTTTCTGTGAAAAAAGTCTGTTCTGTCATCTAGTATTCAATTTTCTTTTTGAAGAAGCAAATATGTTCCAGGTTCTTATGTCTCATGGGAATTTATTTTCCATGCTATTTATTCATTGAAAGATATTATTTACGTACATCAAAAATTAGAAAACCACAAAAAGTCTGATCGTGTATAAAATACTAGAAGCTTCACTATGTTGCTATTTTTGTTGAAGAAAAATTAGTCATGGAGTTCTCCAATTTTACCTACCTGCAAGTTTTTCCATGTATTCATCTTCTCACAGTAGAATTTACCCAGTCTTGAATTTGAGCATCTGCTTCTCTTTGAAGCTTTCTTGCACTCCGTTCAGTATCCCTGTAGTCTTCCAGGCTGCAGAGCAGATCATACTGTTACTGTCCCAGCTGACCCCACATCAGGCACACACAGTCATGATATTGCACCAGCAAGCCTGAGAGAAGCATCCAGACCAGGAATTTAGGGAACAGCAGCAGCGTAATGTTTTCTTTAGAATTCAGCTGATGTGTATGCTCCTGCTTACAGAACTGGAGATCTGAAGGAAGCTCTTTGGAGCAGAAACCTTTCTTTTTCATCTTATGTCCACCTGTGTGTACAAGTGTGTGTATTTGTGCTCCCCTTGCCAAGCCATCTCCAGGATTCAGCAGGATTCCTGAACCCCATTCCAGAGTTAGGTGGATGCCAGAAAAGCTGCAGAGTGGCTTGTACCCAGGATTGTCCCTGCAGCAGCAGGAAGCAATGGAAGTCCTGAGGCAGTCCCAAGACCCTCCACAGGCTCCACAGGCTGAGGGAAGGCAAGTCCCAATGTGATTTCATAAGAAGTCTGGAAATAACTTCTGCTCTTTCCCGTCTGATGCTGTCTATGCTAATACTATTACCAGTGTGGGAGTACATGCAGGAAAGAACAGACTCCAGAGACTTCTAATTAGGAGTTTGCTGGTTGGCATAAGTAATGAATTATGAGTGAGGTGATACATGAAGTAGTTTGATATTTTACCCTCAAATTGTAACATAGCATTGTCTTAACTGGGAAATAGAGACTGACCTTGCATTAGCTGGGGAATAGCATGCACAGGTGTGGTTGCTTGTTGGATTGGAAATGAAGTCCCAGGGTTGTTCTGATATTGGGAATTTCAATAATACTCTTGTGGGATTAGTTTGTAATAATAATGCCAAAGCAATGCAGATGAGTAAGCATGTCATATATAGCATTATAAGAACAGTAATCATGTGAGATTTAAGAAAGCAAAGATGAAAAACAGAATCATGGGGGTATCGAATGGGCCTGGTTCAGAGCCCTCCCAGGGATAACAGTCTCTTATAAGCAAAACCAGCTTAGGTGGTTTAATTTCTTCCCGATATGATTATATACAACAAAAGCTACAAAATCTTTCAGAGCAGCAAACCTAATGAAGCTGTGTGCATGCCTGACAGCGCACAATGAGCACTTCACACCCCCCTCCCTTACAGTGCTGGTGCATCTTTTCCTCCTGCCTAGGAAGAGTGTCTAGAAGTCATTGTTCTGTTGGCAGAGGTAAACAGAAATTCATCATAATAGATGGTGAGAAGGAATGAGCCTGGTCATCACTTTCTATGCCAGTAGTTGAAGGGAATAGTATAATTGTTAGCCTGTCTAAAATACTGCTTGGATCATCTGTTCCACATGTCACTTCAGGCAGCAGATTATTTCCCAGCATTGGATTGGAAACTCCAAAACCTGTGTAAAAGATCAGAACACATGACAGCATTATACAGTGACAAAAGATGAGGCATTACATTGTCTATGTCCTATGTCTGTATACGCATTTTGGCAAAGTATTTGTTTTAAAAAAATCTTAGATGGTTCCTGAGAGCCAGGTTGTACTACTGAGAATTACACAGGAAGGATTCCATTTGGGAGGTGGGAAGAGAGGAAAATTTTCCTTTTGACTCCAGATCTCATGGTTGAGTAAACCCTGAATAAACATGTGTCACACACTGGCAAAGCACCTGAGGTTGCATCGTGGGTGAAAATGTACAGTGTTTTCAGTTGCAGTAGGTACCGTGACTAACTCTTGTATTCATTATGAATACTTACAGGTTTTTATAAAACTGAAAGCAGCATTTTGGTCCATAGCATCTCTACAGCTATGCAACATGTCTACATGTTCAGAAGCAGGTAATCACATCTGTTCTTTCTCAACTGTCAAAAAGGCCAGATGTGAGCAAACATTATGGAAGATCAACAGCTTCCAGATGGTACCAAATGGTGGTTTGGTGTCAGCCAAGTTGGAGAATGCTCTGGTTAGTTGTGCTGCTGTCTGCTTTTGACAACCTGTGTTGCTGAATGCATTGCAGAATTCTGTTGTAGTAGAAGTTTAGTAAGCATAGAAAAATTACTGTCCAAGCATGTACGTCACGCTGTATCATGGTAAAAATGTGAATAACTGAAGTGAGGTCATCATCAGCTAGAATAGATAGAAGAGCTTGTCAGCCACCTAGAAAAGAGCAGGAGCACATCATGAAAAGATTCAGCAGTTAATCCTGTTGGAAGTACTACCAAGGATTACAGGCCTGTGCACCAGGACTGGAGTCTCTTTGGGGTGACTTCCTCAGTCTGCCACCATTTCCTCAAATACAGAGGTAATAGTGGTGGTTTGGCAATTTTTGGTCAGGGCAGGGCACCTTCTTCACTGTAAGGTGAAAATGTATTAAATCACCTCCTCAGTCATGTGGAATGATCTTGATAGAGCCTTGTTGCTATTTGTATAGTGCTGGTTCCAGACTTATTGGGGAGCATTTGAATATATTCAAGGACCTTGCTTGGGTTTTGGGTGGCTTTTCACCTTTAAATCTTATGCTGCCACAGTGAACTTGCTAGTGCAGTGCAGACATAAAGTTGGTTTAAAGTGCATATATGATGTTTGTATCTTACCAATTCACCTAAAAGCTATATATTACTCCTGAAACAATGGTCCTGAAACAGATGATCCTTCTAGGATTTTAGTGGATCTTTAGGATTTCGTGTATTTTTCCTGAATACTTGGGCAGCTGTTGTTTTACTAGGTCTTCCCTGACTGGAAACAGTGGACATGAGGCTTTCCAAACAGTTGCAGTCCTGCTGGAACTGTGCAGATGTAGATTACCATGTGCAATAAAGACATCTCTTTGAAAGGTTGAGGCTTTTTGTTGCATGTGACCTGCCTTTTTTGATGTATGTGGAATTAATTTACCATTTTCCAAAAATGGAGAAATGCACAAGAGGATGTCTTAGTATGTAAGGGAAATTTTATATACACTTTATGACTATGAAAGCCCTTCACTTACTTTATACCTGTTCTGCAGAGATTGCAGAGAGTTACAGTGGAGCTGTATTTGCACAAGAGTAAGGAATAAAACTGTTAAAATCTGATGTATCTCTGTCTGGATTCTTGTTATGTTCAGTTGTTTCTTTTAACACTGACATCTGCTAGTGGCCTCAAAATGAGCCTGAACCTAAAATGATAGTTCTGATATATCATTGTGTCTTTTACCCTTCTATTTAATCAGTTGAAGTGCATTATAAAACACAGAGGTCAGAGGGAGAGAGCAGAAAATGAGAAAAGACAGCTTTTTTAAAATGTGAAACAGCTACCTTTAGTTATAAGTGTTCCCAGACTTCATATTTATGAGCTCTGTATAGTACACTAGCACATTGGTGTAGTTTTTAATAACCTTACACAGAACATATGGCTCAAGATTTATCTATATGCAGAGCCTTGTGGACAGAACTTGTGAATTGTAACATAAAAAATCTCCAGATGTACATGTTATTTCTTATTAACACAGAATGATTTTCTTGGGAAGTAGATGACATATTAGAAAGGCAACATCTGTGTTATTACTTAAATTTTAATAATGTGAATAATTTTCTTTCAACAGAGGAATTCAAGGGCTCGACAATAGTTGAATTAATGAAAAAAGAAGGCACCACCCTAGGGCTCACAGTTTCGGGTGGTATCGACAAGGATGGGAAACCAAGAGTATCTAACCTTCGCCAAGGAGGAATTGCTGCTAGGTAACTACCTCTCAAGCAACAAAACACGGGATAAGATGTGATTGCTTCAGAAAGGTACTGCATCAGAAAGGTCACCTAAAAAATATGTGACTGGATGCATCTATAATGGCAGCCCATCACACTTGAGAGCCGCAGAGGGAAATGGCAACAGCTGGTCCTTCTTTTCACTCAAGGCTACTTTGATAAAAACTAGAAATACCAATGAGATGTTTGAAAGTTGTAATAAGATGGAGATTTATTCTAAATTTTATATGTTCTATTTCTTTTTTTTTTTTTTTGTCTTTGAACAAAAATTTGGGAGAAGTAGCATAACATACTGAGGGGGAAAAAAACAGAGTGGAAAAACTAATGATAGTGCTACCATAATTTTTTTTTAACTCTTCATCAACTGGCTTTGCAATTAAAAAGACTCTAAAGTCATAGGTACCTTGATACTACTGCAATGAGAAGAAAAAGGCTGTTAATCATGAGTGACACAAGTCAAAAGATAAAGGTTGAGCTGAATCATCCCAAGTAACTGAGCAGCACATCTGCTTTTGGGCTGTGGCACATCTCCTGTTGATGTGATGTTAGCTGTGAAGGCAACCAATGTCCAAAAAAACCCAAAAAAGTTGTTTTGGACATTTCCGAATCAGAGAGAGAAAGATGGGGATGTGAAGAAAATTACTTCCTGGGTCCTATGGCCAAACCAGTCAAATCATCCAGCTCCTTTATTGTAGAGCTGGTTTTGTACCTCAGGAATGAATAATGCAACAATGTTCTTTTAATATTTAACAAGCTGGAGTAGATTAAGATCTTAACATGCCACTTTCTGTTAGAAAGATCAACTCATTTTAATCTAGATTAATGGAAAAAGTATTTCCTAAAATAGCTAAACAGTAATTTAAAGGATTTAGTTTGGTCCAGCAGATCTGTCTTTCACAAAAGGAATATGTACTTCTCCCTAGGAGTGACCAGCTGGATGTAGGGGACTACATCAAATCTGTGAATGGAATCAACCTGACCAAATTTCGCCATGATGAGATCATCAGCCTGCTCAAGAATGTTGGCGAAAGGGTTGTGTTGGAAGTGGAGTACGAGCTGCCTCCAGTCGGTAAGGAATTGCAGAGCAAACTGAGAGCCTGTGCAGAATAGCAGACATTGTCAGCAGTGAGATGGGCATAGTTGGTGATAGTCATTTTAGTACTGGTTGTTTTTTAATTTTCTGGGTGTTTTAGTTCACTTCTTTGCAATTTTGAATGCTGGAAATTAAATTCAGTAGATTCCAGGGCAAGAAAACTCTTCTTTTTACCGTAAGATCCTCTGAGACCTGTGAGCATTTGGTAGTTCTGCCTCTGCTTTTTCCTTCCTTCTCTCTACTTGCAACACCATCCCTCTCTCCCAGATAATCAACATCCTTTGGGACTTTCCCAATCTTTTCTGGCACCACTTTTCGGCAAAATTTCATTTCTAGAGAAGACACAGTGGGGTGGGCTATGAGGATACATGAACTTGCAAGAACTGTGTGACTGAAACAAGGGCTTCTCACTGAGCAGGATTTTCTTCAAAATACAAGTTTATGCTCACACCAAAGTTACAGAGTGCTATGGAATAATTTTCTTGCTTATCTTTTGCTCTCTTTTTATATGCTTGTGTTTGTAACACTGTGTAGGAGAAAATCAGTGGAAATTGAGTCTTGTGAGGTGTAAAGTGAAAGCCAGAGAAACAGCGAGTTGGAAACCTGGGACCTAAAGTGAAAGAGCGTCAGGTGGCTGCCTGGCACCAAGGGGCTGCACCAGGCACACCCTTGAAAGAGTGTGTGTGCATCCATACTGCTCACTGGAGGGGAGAAAATGTTTCGTGTTTGGCCAGAAAAATCTCTGGTGCCAACAGGGAAGCTCTTACCTCCTCAAATAGAGTTTCCTTGCAACAGAATCCAAAAAATCCATCACTGTCCTTGATGCTCAGAGGCTGATGAAATTCCCCACTGCTTTCTAGCAGCTGGAGGGTTAGTCTAATTACATATTTGGTTGTTTTTAGGACCTCCTGACAAGCACCTTAAAAATTTTGAAATATCCTCTGTTGATTAGTGTTTGCTTGGGGTAAGGGAACTTCACGTTCTGAAGCACAGTATCTGAATTAATGAATCAGCTAAGTTCAGAGTTACTTTGCTGCAGATGTAATTGTTTTACCAGCATTATTTGTTTTGCATTTATTCAGCTGGGCTTTCTTTTGTTTTCATTCTCTTTTAGCATATGTGCCACTCTTGCCCACTGAGACTGGATTTTGACATGCTACATTACAGCAGCATTTGTACCTTTTTCTGTAAGGCCTTGGATTTTCCAACCTCTTCATACAAGCATAGATAATGAAGTTGGAGATAATTAGCAACCCAGTTGTTTCCATAAACTTCTAGTGATCCAACTAGACACACTGCTTTTGTTATACACAAAAGTTTTCCAGTAAGTCAGGTGGAGAAGTCCTGGCACTTCCTTCCCGGCCCCAGACATAATGAAATTCTACTGTTCCCATGCTTGCTCCCTCAGAGAGAGGACTGTAATAATTTCGGAGCCAGGAAATGTCAATTGTTTAATAATGATGGATTAAATTTGGCTGAGCACTGATAATCCCAGTTTCCCTAGTGCTTTCTTCCATGTCTGAAGTGTTCACAGCTGGAGCATCCAGCTGCTATTTGCAGCACAAGCACCTCAGTGTTTAAAACTGGAAGGTGAGCAGTGCCTGTCTCACGCCTGCCTTTTGCTGCTGGTAGGGGTTAAGGAGTTCTTTCCCACAGCAAGCTGAGGCTGGGGTAGAAGGACAGCCTCCTGAGGGGCTGTTCCCAAGTGGAAGGGCACTGCTGCCATTCTCACTGCTGAAGTACAGGTTTCTCCTGTCCCCAGTGGAGGTTACAGGCACACCAAACAAATGAGTGACACTCAAGGTCATTTTCTGCCAATAGGAATGAAGGCAACAGTTGTCCTCTCCTCGTAATTAATTTTTTTTAGTCAGTAAAATGTTGGTAACTGAAAATGAAACAACCATATGGACTCAATAACACAGTCCTGATCTTCAAGCTGTAGCAGGAATTACCGCAGCACAGAGCAGTGCTCTGGAGGGCCTTCTTTCACCTGGCCTCCTAAGGAAATGAGATTTATGCCATTTCACTGGGTGGTTCTCCTGGTTCTCTGCAGTTACTTTTTTAGTAGGGATTGAAAAACTCCCCAAAAAGTACATTACTGTACACCTCCTGGAAATAAACCCTTGAGTGAGTTGTGAGCAGGGGCATCCTCAGAGAGAGAGAGAGAGAGAGAGAGAGGCAGAGAATGCTGAGGGGGCTTGTGGCTAGCACAGGTTTTTCCCATGAGAATTTTTCTTGTGTTTTATAAATAAAGATAAAGTTTGGATGTTATTGGAATAGTGTCTCAGAACTTGGACAGTGCAAGCCTGGCCAATCAGGCCTGGGGGAAGGCTTCTGACCAACCAATCTGGGTGACTTTTGAAAACTCTATATATATGATGAAATCAAAACAATAAAGGTCATTCCTTCTTGCCACTGAGAACTGGTGCCTTCATTACTCTGCTAGCTGCTCAACAGCGACAGGGGCTCTGCTCTTCCTGGCGCCTTTCATGACTGGCAGCACGTGCAGAGTAGCCTGTGGCATCCATTGCCCCCTCAGGGTATCCTGACAGGGAAACTCTGGTTATTGCAGCCAGGAACATTAAATGACACAAGTTTTCATTAGTTCTGCTGCTCATTGAGCATGTATTTTATAGAGCTGGGTTGGGTTGGTTTGGTTTTGATTTTTCTTTTTAACTTCATGTGTGCTTGTGCTGATTGCAGTATTTGACTGGAAGGTAGAAAGTATGAGTGCGTGTGATTTTGCACAGTGTCCTTTTCCCATTGGAAAAGAGTTCTTAGACCCTGCCAAATTTTTTCCTGTAAAAGCTAATAGCAAACTCTCTGCTGGTCCCTTAACAGCAGTGATTTCAAATTCTGTAAAGTGGATTATCACACCCAAATGCATTGGTCTGTGCATTAGACTTCTCACCCCCTAGTCCAGCTGTACACCACTCCTCTAGTACTTACAGAGAAAATACTGACTCAACTAGAAACCAAAGAACTTTTTTTACTAGCTCATCAATTGTGAGGGAGCATTCTACATTTCAAAAAAGAAAAAAAAATCCTCATTATAACAAAATGCATTATGCATCTTAGTATAGTTAACTGAGACCAGAGAAACACCCCAAAAAATCTTGATTGTCCTCTCTCTAAGAGACAAAAGTGAATGTTTTCATAGCTAAACAAGTTCAATAGGTAGTCTTAAGACTTTCATTTGTCATCTTTTCTTACTGTCTTACTTACTTATTTTCTAGCATTCTTCTGTAACTATAAGAAAAGTAAAATTATGCCATAACTTAAACAGTAATACTCAAATTCCTCACCTGTTATATGCATCTATGTGTTTTTTCCCAAACCATTGTCACTGAAAAATATCTGGCCCAAAATTCTCTCCAAAAGAGGATAAGTTGTATTTAATTACAGGTCTTCAGTATGACTGTTCTGGAATTGAGTCTTTTGAATTGCATGACCCAACATCTATCTTAAATTGGAAAAGGTGTAAATCTGTGTGTATGATTAGAAAAATAATAACAATTAAAGTTTGGGTTCTTTTTCTTTTTTTTTTTTTTCTTTAGCTGTACAAGGGTCTGGTCTCATTTTTAGAACTGTGGAAGTTACTTTACATAAAGAGGGGAACACTTTTGGATTTGTAATAAGAGGTGAGTTATTGTTGAATTTGAACTCTCTGTATTCTCTCATTTAAAAATAAATGGTAAGTTTTTATAGCACTCCAAAATATGTCAAGATTTATGGTTTACTGTTTGTAAAAATCAATGTATTACATTTTCCATACCCTCATGTATTGCATTTATGAGCTGCTCTAATTTTTGTTTATGGAAGAACCTTAAGTAATCAACTGTGCCAAGAAAACATGACAAACTCTGGTCACGTAAGACCAGATTCTGCTACCACTGAAATCAGCAGGAAGATCATAATTCTAAAAGAAGATTTACATATATCATTTGTATATATTAGGCATGAAAATGGATTAATCCTGCTGATAGTCTGAATTATACAACTAAAACTTAGCACTGACTTGGAGAATGGAAGAAAGCATGCAGCTGCTAATTAATATAATCCAATGAGGAATTATTTCTTTCTTCAGGGATATCCTCTTCTTTGTTTAATACATAAATTTCTTAGTGGTCACTCATTATTCTGAGTATACATATAGATGCTTTTTTCTTCTCTATGCTGCAAACATTGCAGAACAGATTTTCAGAGATCACATTTTCAGACTAAAAGTTCGAAGAAAAAAATATACATTTATTAAGAATTCCTCCATGGAAATGGTTTTAAAGATTCATCTATACATAGAGTAAGTTGATTTTATTTAAGGTCAAATTCAGTGGTGTGTCGTATTAATGCCTTGGCCATTTTTTTTCTTTTTAGCCCGTCTGTAAAGGTGTATGCTGCAAGATGTGGGGTTGCCTTTTGGAAATGAGCTTTCATAAAAAGCATAAAATGAAGGTGTACTTTCTCTCACTTTTTCCTTTCCAGGTGGAGCACACGATGACAGAAATAAATCTCGTCCTGTTGTAATAACATGTGTCAGACCTGGAGGGCCTGCTGACAGGTACAATTCATCTTTCTCTGGAGTTCATGTGAAAGAGAAATGGAGAAAGGTGAATTATTTGGGACAGAAGTTAAGATTTTGAGGGAAATAGATGTATTTAAATACAGTCCTTTGAAATCCATGGCTTTGTCTTTAACTGTTGTAATAGAAATAATAATAACAACTGCAGCAATAGTAATGAGCAACCACAGAGGCTCGGTGTGTTATGGTGTGTGTGAACTTAAATTTAGAATCTTGCACCTAAAATAATTAGAATGAATTCCTTCAGTAAGTCAGAGGCCATTTTTTTTTGCATTCTTCAGCCAACTGGTGTAGTTCTTAATTATTCTTTTTATACTCTAAAAACACAATCTTTTCCTCTTGTGGTTCAGAATAATACTGTCACGTGTTTGAGTGTTATATTATTCTGTTAAGATGTTTGTAAATATCTGCATGTGAAGTCACACATAACTTTACCTAGACAAACTTCTGAGTACAGATTCATGTTTTGGTCATATTTGTGTATAATACCATTTGGTATTTATATAAAGAAAGAATATTTAGTTTATTTTTATGTACAAACTGTATTTTCAAAAATGACATTTGTGTCCTTAAACCATTAAAGAAACTCAAAGGGCAGTTTCTTTAAAGCAGATTGATGTCTGTAGCCTCTACTGTTATTTTTGACATTTTTGAAACCTTAACTGAGAGGAAGATGTTTCAAGAGAGCATTTCTTTTGTTCCCTCACTTTCTTCTCAACCTCGTCCCCTGGTTTCCTTGTTTTTCTCCATGATTCTTAAGCTGACAATATTAGTATTTAATTTTCTATTACAATTCTGAATAGATTATGAGACATGCCTAGGAGACGATGTTTTAGATATAGAGCTGAATTACTTCTAGGTAGGAAGAAAAGAAAAATGGACTTATGCAAGTAAAAGATACTTTTAAAGAAAATCAGTAAATGGACATTCATATTTTGCAATCTGTTTCTGCACCCATGTGTTTGCACCTCATGTTTATTTTTAAGAAAATATTGGAGGAGGATGTGTTTATGTATGTATGAAAAAAGAGTTGTGTGGACAAGGCAGAAAGAAAGCATATGTTGAGCAGAAGCTATACTTAGTTGCAATTTAACATGACTTGATTATTTCACTGTGTGGTAAGCTGTTTTCCAGTCACTGACTTTCCAATTAAAGCAATTTCCTTTCCACTGTGCCCTCTGATCATTCTCACTGTCAAAGTAAATGTTAAGTGTTAAGGCAAGAGGGATGGATGTCAGGGAGGGTGCAAGAGAATGGCTTTGCATAAAAATGGTATTATCTCCAAACCAATTTATCTGAGACTAACAAAGAGCATTCCTTTATTCTCCCTTCAGAGAGGGCACAATCAAACCTGGGGACAGGCTGCTGAGTGTTGATGGGATCCGACTGTTGGGAACAACACATGCTGAAGCCATGAGTATTCTCAAACAATGCGGGCAGGAGGCGACTCTGCTGGTGGAATATGATGTCTCAGTGATGGGTAGGTTGTGGGATGGGAAGTGGGGCTGTAATACTGGGAGCCATCTGTAATGTTTTGTTCCCTGTTCTTGATGAGCTATTTTAGAAGTGATTGTGACCTGTTACGCTCCTAGTAGCACTGCTATTCCCTTCTGCATCGTATCATTAATCTTGGGTTCATAAGGAGGTGAGCAGTATTTTACTGTAATTTAGCATTCTGACATTTTGTGGTTTGTAGACTGAGACCATAGTGTGGATTCTAGCAAAGTAACTTTTCCAGTGACTAGTTTATAATAAAGGTTAATGAAGTGTAAGCATTTCTGTGTCACATGAAAGAGGGGAATACTTGATCTAACAAGAATTCTTTTGCCTTTTGCCAGTGCTGCTAGTTGGCCAAGAAATAATTAAAAAGTCACAAGACTGCCATAGAGAAAAGAATAGGGAAGAGAAAATTTATTAAGAAATACAGAGGTGGCAAATCATGGCATGAAAAATGAGCTTGCGTGTTATACAAACTTTGATTGAACTCACTGAAAATATGGAAGGTTTTTTTGGAAGTCAGGTAGACCAGATGATTTTTAATCAGATATTTTTGGATTGAGTTGTTTCTATTTGTTTTGGAAATTGTCATATCCCCTCGATTTTTTCGAGATACAGAAAATTCATGGCAGCCAGAAATGTAAATACTCACCAGTCAGACTGAAATATTTCTTGTCTGTTTGGGGATTTTTCGCTTCTTTTTCTCCTCATTCCACAGTCAGGTTTCTAGCCTAGCAGTAAAGCAGCCTCCTAGGGATTTGTGAAATAGCACTGTCAAACTTCAAAGCCTTGGAAAAGATTAATACTGAAAAGAATAATGTCAGATATTTGTTTATTCTGGAACAGCCTTCTTTATTCTTCTCTGAGACACAGATTTTTTTTCTTATTGCAATACATGTCTCTGTTTATTTAACTGTCAAGAATTGAAGTGGCAGGGTTGTGTAGTGTCTGGCAGGCCTGATGGACAGTTGTGCAAGTTCATGTCCAGAAAGGTGGAGAAGCTCAGATGAGCTCTAGTTCCTGATGAGAACTAGAATTTAGGTGTTTTCATTTGTTTCTTCTTTTTCTTCGAAAGATGGATGGATGGATGGATGGATGGATGGATGGATGGATGGATGACCAAACCCTGTCTATCATCACAGTTAAAACAATATTATTTTTCTAAAAGTGAGATCTCATTGAAAAACGAACCCGTGGCTTTAGACAAAGTTCCCAGCAAACTTTCATTTCAGAGAAAACTCCCATCCTCAGTCTCTTGTATACCCCAGGGGGAGAGTCAGCCTCCATTTCACAGAAGATCTTTTAGAAATCTTTGCAGGTTTATGTGAGGAGAAGACCACATGATGAAAATCTCTGTTGTGTTCTAAATTGCAGCTTGTTCAAGGCAGGGGCCTTCTTTTCAGTGTTATCTGGATAGAGCTCAGTTCAGGAGGATACAGAACTTTGTTGGAAATTTCAGGCTTGTGTCTGTAAAGGCAGCACCAGTCAGTCTCCTCAGGTCATTTTCTCTCCGAAAAAACTCTCTTTTGTTTTCAGTACCAAATCTGGATTTATCATTCCTGCATTCTGGCAATGAAAGTTTTATCCAACAGAAATTAATGGAGGTAGAAGAACCTGAGACTTGTGGAGTCAGATGAAGGACAAAAAGAAAAAAGGAAAAGGGAATCAAACACTGGGAAATGTATGGACTCGTGGTCCAGCAGAGTCTGTAAGAAGAAATAAGGAGGGAACCAGTACTATCTTTCTAATGCATTGTGATTTTCTTAGATTTTACCTAGCCTTCAGTAGGTTTTGATTTTTTTCTGATTTGCCTGCCCTGCATAGTATTTTAGCAGTGGTGTGAACTGAATATTTTGGTGGGAAGCTCTCTTGTGCAGTTACATTGTGACTGTGGTGGAAAAGCTGAAAATCATTCATCCTAATCCACTGAACCCTGGCCTAGGAACCTTTGCTGATTTGAATCTTCTCCAAGTTTTGCTCAAGAGCAGTAAAGTCAAAGTTGGGAGTAACACAGAAGGGAGAATATGAGCTATGAAGAGAAATTTAGGAATTACAGAAATGTTACTGTTTCCCAGCCCTTATGTTACCCATTAACTATTTGGGATGCTA
Organism: Lichenostomus cassidix; assembly: GCF_008360975.1. Taxonomy (NCBI): domain Eukaryota; kingdom Metazoa; phylum Chordata; class Aves; order Passeriformes; family Meliphagidae; genus Lichenostomus; species Lichenostomus cassidix. The sequence goes on along the minus strand of NC_139480.1, from coordinate 32,997,275 downwards.
TCTAAGAGTTCATGTGAATTTGAAAATAGGCCAAAACAAGAGGAAGAGCAATGGGTAAGGTGATTTATCGATAACTGATGCTTGAAAACAGATTAGTAGGTTAGCCAGCTTGGAGGGGGCAGAAACAATCCAACAGTTACATAGTGGTATTCTGTAGGGTTCTTCTGGTATAAGCTTTCAGTGGAATATATTACTCCTAGAGATATAATTGTAGCATTATTTGCTTTAATACCCTCTCTTCTGTTAGCGGATGGTTGTATCCTGTAAAGTAACATTGCATGTGGCCAGAACTAGAAAGAGCCATAAAATACCTTCTGGTAGCATGAAATTGGAACTTGATTTGAAATGTCATACTAGATGAAGAAAATAATTCTGAACTATTTTTCAGCTGCAGTCCTGTAGTGTGTAACTGACTTTTCTTGCTCCTGTAAGCATTAGCTGTTTCAAAGGTGCTATATTTCTCAAAGTTTAGTTCCTTCAGCTGAAGTCTTCAAGAGGTCACTTGGGAAGCTTGTACATTTTATTGTTTCTGGAACCTAGACAAACTGGAGTAAAAAAAGCATCAAGGGGTTCTGTGCAGGGTAATCAAGTGTGTATATAATGTAGGAGATGTGGCTATTCCCATTGAACTCTCTGGGGTTACACCTGTGCTTGCTTGAGTACATCCTGAAGACTCCTGCTCTGCTGGGTCCTAGGAAATAAACTTGTCAATCAATTCAGCTTCTTGGAAGAGATTTTTTTTTTAACTCTGCTGAAAATATTTCCAGGTTGGTGTGTGGAGTGTACTGCTGTGTAGTTTCAAAGAGACTTTGACATAGTAGGAATTTGAAAATACCAAGATAATCCCTAAAGAAAATTGGAAAACATCATTTCTGAGAAAATATTTTATAAAGTGATAAAAATTACATTTGAAGTTGTGGAGGGTGCAGTCTTCCAAATGTCTTTCTGTTTTCTAAAACACATCCTCCAATCTTGAAGCACTGTGATTGCTTGTCTTTTTAGTTAGTTTTAGAGGACACTACCTGCATATTTTGATTTTGTGAGGCTTTAATATTTTGATTTTGTGCGCTTCAGTGTTTGCCAAGGACATGGATATGGTGACTCACTCTACACAAAACGGTACAGAAGTAATGTGATCTTTGTGGGCTTTATCACTTTTCTGTGTAATCCTTACACCTGAAGTGTCCAATCTTTCTGGTCATGTGGATCACCTGTTTTTATGTAGTGGTGGGAGAGGTCTGAATAGTGCAGCTCTCTGTGCCCTATGATTACACTTGTGCCCCTCATTTTGAGGAAGGGGAGAAGTAGAGTCAAGGTGGCAGCTAGCAGTGACTTACTGCTAAAATAATTTTGCAACCTGAATCCTCTCCTGTGGCAATTAAATAGAAAATACTAATTCCAAGCTATAAACTTAGGTTGGGGAGACTGAAGTTCTCGCTGTTAGGCAGTGCTCAGGTGAAGTATCCTGATGCTAGAGCTAGAGTGAGGGTGAGAATTAGAGTGCAATGCTAATAACAAGCTACAAACAGAGATTCACAGTACCCCTGTCTAAAATAAGAAATAAAAGTTTATCAGTACATTGAAGCTGAGGAGATGCAGTTTCCCTTCAGGTTTTCCACTATCTGCCATGATGCCACTGGGCTCTGTGTTGTCTCTGTAATTGGGGTTGCATCTGCTTCGGTAACATTCCATATTTTCTCTGAAAGGAAGTGATCAGACAAGTTCAAAGGTAATGACTACCTTGTGTTTAAATTCTGGCCATTTTTATGTACCTCTAGTTCATAAATGGCTGATGATGATCTTTTGAGCTACCTAGTTTTAAGTCTTGGATGTCCCTGCTGGGGTAATCTTTGAATCAAGAATGCTGTAGTTAAACAAACTACTAGCTATTGCCAGGACTTTGGCACAAAAGGAAGCTTTTTTTAGCTGTTTGTACGTGTTAGACACAACATCTTTCTCTCTCATCTCTTCACTGGGTGTTTGTTAGTTCAGACCGCTCTATGGTGTTCAGGAGTGAAAGAACATATTGCACATTCAAATTCCATATGTTTCTCTGGCTTCTTTAACAGTTCTTGCACTTACTTGAGCCAGAATAAATTTGCTGGAATGTGGCACCCTGTAAGCGTTCACTACAAAACAGAAACAGTCAGCTTGTTTTTTGTTGCAAGTGTACCAGAGTCACTCTGACATGGAACCACTCAATTTTAAATAGAGCAACACCCTCAATTTTCTGAACTCAATGTTTAACACTCATAGAACTTTCTAGAAAGGGGATTATTGATGCAGACATTTGCTAGTAAATCTTTAACAAACCTCATCCAAGGCTTTTGCCTCCTTAAGTTAGCTCATTAAAATAAGCTAATTCATTGCTTAATTAATGCTGTAATGATCTTATGAGAGTATATTTAAAGAAATCTGCCTCACTTTTAGCAATTCTGCCTGACAAGAAGAGCACTAAGGAGAGAAAACTTGCACGATTTAAAGATCAGGTGAGGTAATCTGTGGTTTAGTGTAGACTTACAGTAATTTGTGGAAGGCAAGAAAGAGAGGAGAAAAAAGAACTTATGGGCTGCCTCTTAAGTTTCATAAAGCAATATCACTCAAGTGTGTCAGAGCTGTGGAGACCCTTAAAAGCTAGAGATTTTAAAGCCCAAAGGAATAGGAACTCCAGAGACTCCAAGGACTGACTTAAGATCTTCATAAGCCTTAAAAGTGTTGCAAGACCTTGAAAGTTGAAGTAAAGTCAGGAACCCTGTAGGACTCCACACTGCCTTTTTCGTTCTGTTTCTTTACAAATTTAAATTAACATTTCCTTTATCTCTTACAGGGTTTTGACAGAACAGATAGGCAGCATATTCTAGCATTTGACTGCAACTGCAGGTCTTGTGGCTGTCACAGGGCAATAGACTTAGATCCCTTGAAATTTTAAATATGAATTAGTTGCTTAAACCTTTGAAGAAGGTTTCATATGTTATGTTGCTTCAGAGACAGGTAGAATGAAAATTCATGTGCAGAGCAAAGGTCATAATAGCTGTATTAGTTGAAACATTACTCTACTTTGAATACTTTAAATACACAAGTTATGTCGCAAGACAATGCTGGAAGTCAAAATGTTGAGTGTGCCAATTGGGAAATGTCAGAAGTGAGACTGTCTGTTCAGCCACTGTCCAGATAGGTGTGCATGCAGTACAGTCACAAGACCCATAGGAGAGATAACCTATTTATGCAGCTGTTCATTTTGAGTTTTATTTCCATCTCTAGTGTGTGACCACAGCCTTATTGAAGACACTGCCCATATCCTTGTCTAAATGCAAAGTTATTAATTTCCTGGTGTTTTTTCCTGAGGCCCTAATCCTACCACGGTTTGAGTGCTCCAGGCAATATGTGGATCTCAAGGAGAAAACCTCAGAGTCCCAAGGTCATTCCATATGTATTGGATCTTTCTTAGAGCAGAAGATGACATAGACATAATTCTAACAGTTCCAGAAATATTCATTCACAGATGTGTCACAGAAAAACACATGGGATTTTTTGTCTCTCCTGGAGGCTAATGAGTGATTCACATTCACTGAGCAGATACTTCATGTGCTGTAACAGGTTAGCCTCATCTTACTGTGCAGTTTACTTGTTTTTCAAACATCTGCATGTTCTGCTGTCAGTGCCAGATGCCTGCATCAGGGACACCAGTACAAACTGACAGTCAGCCGTGGATGTATACAATTAATAGGTTTTCTCTTTGCAGGGCTAGTAAGCTGTCCTAAGGCATAGGGAGGTGATTCAAGACAGCCAGCATGGCTTCACCAAGGGCAAGTCCTGCCTGCCTGACCTATTGGGCTTCTATGATGGAGTAGCTATCAGTGGGCAGGGGAAAGAGAGGTATTATTTCTCTGGACTTCTGTAAAGCTTTTGACACTGCTTTCCACAACATCTTTTGCTCTAACTTGGAGAGAGATGGATTTGATGGGTGGACTGTTATTAGATGGATAAGGAATTGATTGGATGGTTGCATCCAGAGGGTAATGGTCAATGGCTCAGAGTCCTAATAGGCATCAGTGACAAGTGGTGTCCCTCAGGGGACCAGTGTTATTTAATATCTTCATTAATGACAGAGACAAAAGGATCGCGTGCACCCTCAGAATATTTACGGGTAACACTGAGCTGAGTGGTGCAGTTGACAAACCTGAAGGATGGAATGCCATACAGAGGGACCTTGACAAGCTTGAGCAGTGGGACCATGGGAATCTCATGTGGTTTGACAAGACCAAGTGCAAGGTGCTGCATCTGGGTTGGGGCAAACCCTGGTATCAACACAGGCTGGGGATGAACAGATCAAGAGCAGCCCTGCTGAGAAGGACTTGGGGGTGCTGGTGGAGGAGAGGCTGGACATGACCCAGCATTCATAGACCAGAAAGCCTAACGTGTCCTGGGCTGCATCCAAAGCAGTGTGGCCAGCAGGGTAGCATGGAAACCTAAGGTAAATAGGCATTCTGGTTTAAAAAAAAATCTAGCTATTTGGGATGGATTCAAATTCAAACTGAAATTCAAAATCCAGTTCTTGATTGATCAGTTCTTTGTGTGATCAAGAGATACAGCTGCTGACTGTGATAGTGAAATAAAAAAATGCATGCAATTGGTGCTCAATGCAGTTGGTCCCTTCCAGGCTTTACAGAAATTGTGACAGAAAGAGAATCTGATAGTTAAAAGCAGCACTCAGGTGTTCCCTCCACGTTACATAACCCTGTTTTCCTTGCAGTTCCCTCTTTATGCCTTACATACCTCCTACCCAACTCATTCGCTGCTAGCTCCTCAAAACTTACTGTGCTTTCACCTAGGGGTAGGACATTTGTTTCATTGTGAGGACTGCTGAGCAGTGAAAGAGCTGTGGAGTGGGGCCTTGTAAGCAAATAGACTTCTCTTTCCAGTGAATGGTATCCCTGTATTGCATAAGCAACTCTCAGATTGTCATTTACCAGTGTCTGTGTAAGCTTACATCCTTATCAGCACTGACAAATTTTTATGTACCATTACCTAGGTTTCTCTGTCAGAAAAACTTCAAGCTTCTGACATCTGTACCCGTTTAGTTCCTCAAAAGAGTGAGAGCTGCTAAGCCCACCAGCCTGCTCTCTGTTAGCTGGGTTATCAGACCAGCTGTCCAGCACAGAGCACATGTGCTTCCTGGAGACCAGAAAATCTTGATGCATGCATGTGACCACAGGGTTTTGAGGACGTTTGCTGAAAGTGGAGAACAACTGCAAGAGTTCTGGATCCCATGTTCCTTCATGTCTGTTTCATGCAAGCATGCTGCTTCTTTCCTCTGCTCTTTGTTCTTACCCTGGTTCTGAGCTGCATTACTGTCTTTTTCCCAGTGGCTGCTTGATTTTTCCTTTCTTTACTGACCTAGTTTGAGTCTTCTTTTCTAGAAGGTCCTAAATCCCCAACATGCTATTCCCTCTCCTTACAGCCCAGTTTTTTTGCTGTCTTTTGCCAAATAAGGCATAGGTAATTTTCCGACACATTTCTCTCACACTGCTGATTTCCCTCTGTTAAAGGCCTTTTGCAGTCTACATGCCTGTCCTTCTTTAGCCCTTTCTCTTGTCCCTGTCTCTTAGCAAACCATTCCCAAGTTTCTTGTTCTGCAGCTTCTTTTCAGATCAATAACCCTCTCACCTCAGTTCATCTCCTCCTTGCCCAAAAAGTCCTTCTCTTCCCTCTTCTTAGCTCTTGATTCTCAGTGCTACGTCTGTCAGGTAGAGAAGACACATAGGGAACATGAGTTTTCAATATAAAGCCTATAGAATTTTCAGGGGGAGGGCCAGGGGAGGTGGGGAAAACCACTATGGCGTTTCCTAATGACCTGTTTCATCTAAAATATATAAGAGGAGAGAAAAATAGTGTAGTCTGAGAGAGGTAACCATCCTAAGAAAAAATCACACCAAATATTTGTACTGTGGCCAAATTGTAAGTTGCAAGCAATTAAAAACAAGATGTTTTAATCACAAAAGTATGGTTTCCATGATTCCCAAGTCTATTTGTTCTGTAGAATATTTTTAACTTTTTTTTCTCTGGTTGTGATTTGCTGCTGCAGTTTAAAAGCCATCTTGTAGTAGGTGATTACAGAAGGGAGGAGTTGTCATGTTTTACAGGCATTTCATAAATCTTACAGGTATTTCTTTCTTTACAAACTTCTTGATCATCCCTAAAGAGAAATAAAGGGAGTTTAGCTGAACCATTTAAGTTACAAATTACTCTAGCAGGTCCAATTAAAATTTATCTCAAGTGCGTTTGAAACTATGATCTCATTAAAAGCAGCTTAATAAACATTGCTTCGTGTGAGAGAAAAAAACTGGAAAGGTGAAATGAGATGTCCCTGAAACAGAAAACTATAGGTACAATTTAAATGTCATAAATAACTAGGAAGAGGGAGGAGTTCCACTTTTGTATATGAAAATACCGTGTTTTACTTACTGGGTACTGAGAATAATGGAAAAATTCGTCTTCACAGACTTGCTGGGAACATGAAACCTGTATTTGTATGTAGTTAATCTAAATAGTCTACAGTTATAAGAAATCAATCTGAAATACCAAATGTATTTCAAGAAGGGCATTCATTGAAGGAGACCCTAAGATATGTTAGTATCTCCTTACAAAGCACCTGGTATCAATATTTTAGATGCTAATTCAAGGGCTGGGATCCTCAAATGGAAGCAGTCTTTTAACCTATTAAAAATATGCCATTGTCCTTCTTTTTATAAGTAACTAAAGACAAATGATGGAAGGAGAAGATTCTGGTTATAGTCTCTCCTGTCCACCATTCAGGCTTCAAGCAAGCAGAGCAAAGGAGCAAATAACCCTCCCAGATACTTAGTAAAAGATGGGGAATAAAGGATTGATCAAATCTTTCCACTTCACGTGAGGGCTATCCAGCTATGCCATGAAATGCAGCATGAAAAAGAATTGCCATCTCTACCACATGCTCATACCTCTGGTCAGCTGCAAGTGGGTCAGTAAGTTGGCTTCTCTGTTACTTAGCATGCTGGGTAACAGAGTCTATGATAACAACAGGGTAATGAGGTATCCTGCCTTGTGCTGATCTAAAAAAACAATGAAGTACTTAAATTCAGAGTGCAGAGGTGAAAGTTTTATAGAAATGGTGATAATTAAGTTTTGTGGAGATTAAAGGATCTTTTGTATGTGCCATGCAGTTCAAAGCAAGAGAAACTCTGTAATCAGAAAAAATCCAATTAAAAAAATACAGCCCCAGATTTGTGTTTGCCATTGCAGTCATCTGAGAGACTAAGGAATAAGGGACAGATCTGGTTTTCTTTATACTAGAGAGAACATGGGCTGTAACCCCAGAACCTGTCTCTAAAAGGGCCCATCTCTAAGGAAATAACAGCACAAAGGCACCAGTCCTGCCTCCATTCCAGGGAGAGGAAAGTACTAAATGTCTCCCAAGACTTCCTCTGAGGGAGGCATTTTAAAAAATGAGCTACTTCATCCTCTTGACTTTTTTCCATGGGTATGAGGCATCTGGACTGTGTCTGACAGGTTAGGCAAAGGGGAAAAAAACCCCAGGAATCCGTCAGGTCATTTGCTGGAGCACCTGTACCAGGCATAATCTGGGAGGTTAAACTGGAATGCAGTAGGACAGATTTTTATTCCTTTACAGTAAGGTTAATGGTTCATTAATCATTTTACAGAACATTTATGCTGAAAAGGGATGGATTTCAAAATACAAATATTTTTAGACATTTTGCCTAAATATGAACTATCTCAATTAATGGTGTTTTAGTGCAAAACTAGTGTGAATGAGATCTGAAGCTGATCCTTTGAGATTGTGCCATCTAGTTTGCAGCACGTGGGAGTTGTATACTGCTCAGAGAAGACAGTGCTAAGGTCTGTGATCTGGAAATGTAGGTAGTGGGGAAAATCAACATTTAAGGTGAATAGGTTTATCTTGAAATCAGCGCAGTTCCTCAAGATAATTGCACCAGTGCCACATCTTGCAACATGATCTTGTTACACAGTTATACTTCCAATGCTGTTGCTCATCTGTACAATGGGTGAACTGTTTTGTTCCCTGTGTATTTGCTGTTTAAACCACATTCCCTTACAGTGATTTTAAACACCCATGATAACCTGGTTTTGTATCTTTTTCCTAAATGCCTATTTACAGCTCTTTGTTCATTTAAAGGGACCATTTCATAGCCTGTGAGCTCAATCTTTATCAGGCTGGTTTGGGGAAACAGTACTGACAAAAGTTTTTCTGGGTGTTAGCTTAAATTTTAAAAAGTAGTATTTTTTCTTTGTTTTAATCAGTTCATTGGTGACTTACGTTAGTGCTGTTTGATCTTCTATGAGTCCCATGACTTTGAGTTGTAAGGATACTGGCCAGAATATTCAGGCAATTATTATTTCTTGGTCATGTTGTTATTTCAGTGTAGATGCTGGAGGACTCTAATGAAATGTTTCAGTGATAATTGAACTTGCACTCAGAATAAACTGAAGGCAAACACCTGACTGCAGGTTTCATCTGTGTCTTACCTGTTTTCTTCTTGGAGGAGGAGAATAGGGTGGCAGTGGTTTAATGAAGAGTACTTATCTAGACTATTGACTGGTTTCTTCTTTAATTGTAATTCTGAGTATAGCAGAAGTGTCATGGCTCACTGCAGCCAAAAAAAAAAAAAAAAGTGCTGAGCCCTCCTGAAGAGATGAGTAATGAAAGATATGACAGCTTCCCGAGGTTGCAGGTAAAGCTGTAGCAAGCAGAAGTTTCTTCCTTCATCCTGTGTGCCTCCAGGGATTTCTTCTCTGGCTGATAAAATTGCATTTTTACATGTGGAACCTGCACCAGTATAAAAGCTATATTTCTTGAAGTGAGTCCTAAGTCATGTGGTGACCCAGACCCTCAGGTTGCCTCCATGAAATTGGAAGCAGAGTAGGGCTTTGCCAAGAGATTTCATAGAAACTGGCTGTAGGGCATCAAAGGCAGTGAGACTCTGGGGAGAAAAAGAGGCAGACAGCAAGGGAGCTGAGGATGCTAAAGAGAAAGAAAGGGCTCTTTAGAGTAAGCTTTCCTATTGTATTTACATACAAGCATCTCTAACCCAAATTGCCTCTTAATTACAGGGTTAGCTTCCCTTTTTTTCTGCCAGATAATCCAAAAGTTATATACATGAAAAGATGGTCATATGTATGCCTTGAGGCAGAGCTTTGGGATGTGTATTATGTTGCTTAGGAAGTCCCTCAACACTTTTTTTAAGAACTCCCCATTGTTTAAAAACCTCATTGGGTTTTTCTTTGTCTTTTATTTTATACACAAAAGCTATTGCTGATTCAGGTGATCTTGTGTGAGTTCTTAATTGAAATTTAAAAGCTTCAAGAAGCTTAAAACTAAAAAAAAAAGAAAAAAATTAACTGCAGACACACACATCCTGTGGTTTCCTCCCTGTCATTCATATGATTCTGACACATCTCCGTAGCTGCAAAGAAAATCTAAAACATGTCTTCCTGCAATTCCTCATGCCATTTTTTGGCTCAGGGAGACCACCAGCAGTTTATAGCTAGCTGTTTTTATTTACATTTGACTTCATTCTTTGAAAATAAATGTTTAATTTAGGAATTGCATTCATCTTGATTTCGAATATGCTCTGCTAGGTTGTTCTCTCCACAGAATTTAGTAGGTTTTGCATGCACATGAAGCTGTATCTAATCCCTATCCACAGCAGTGCTACAGTGTGATGCCATAAGTGCTTAGGAGAAGAACAAGAACCATTGATCTGTAGGTCAGGAGCCTTTCATGGAGTTGGCAAAGGCCTGGTCCAAGCCTGTTTGACTCAGTCAGAAGACTTTCTTTAGTTTCAGCTGGGATTTAAAATAGGACCCAAACGCAAAAAAAAAGCTCATGTCCTATGTTTGAAGAGCTTTGCCTAAGGGGAAATGAGCAGCAGACCTGTGTTTGTTTGTCCCCCTCCTCAGTTCTCACCAATGGACACCCAGTTTGTACCAACAAATATGTCTTCTGCCAGCATAAAAGTTTCCTGATTTAAGCACTGTTTACATCACTAAATCAATGTTTCATTTTCTTGCCAGCATAAGATGGGGGATTCTACAGCCAACTCCAGTCTGAAGCGTGGAAAAGACTCATATTGCAAAGACCTGACTGATACAAATTACTTTAAAAGTGTGCTGTTTAAACTGTTTAATTACATCCTGTTACCACTCAGTCCTCTCCTTTCTACTAATGAAAAAAGAACATGCCAGGCCCATTTTCTCTTCACCCCTTTGCTAAGATGTTTCTCTTCTGGTGACAAGGTATTTTCTAAGATACTCCTTCTGCATTAGCATGGGAGCAGGGTGTACGCACATGAAATTGCTGGTTTTGTGCTAAGTTTTATAGGTCTTTTATAGGTTTTATAGGTTTTATAGGTTTTACAGGTCACTTTGGATCTAGATCACAGCAAAAGCCTCTACCCTTGAACATGCCAGAGAAACTGTGTGATGGACAGCCACCATGCATTTAATTTTATTTAGTTTTTGGCTTTCACATAACAGAATAGATTTCAAATGTCAGCATTTGATTTTACAAATCATGGCAAGGCACTGATGTTTCAGTACATCCTGTTCTTTAGTTGGATATGGAATGTGGGAGAAGCATCGGCTGCTTTGTTTAAACTAGAAAACACCTTCAAAGGAAAAATGAACAAGACAGGATGTGTCCTTTCTGTGCTTCTTTAAGATCTTCGTTGCTGGAGGAATGGCTTTTTTGATACTTTAGTTAACTGACTCACAGTTAAACCCATGATTTTAAGAACAGTGAAAACTTCAGCAGTTTACACTAAGGCTTTTCTTGTGGCTCCTTCTGCCTTCCCCCACATAACTGCCTAGAACTGGTTTTTGTATTTTTTTGTAAAGCATTTTCAGGCCAAATTGTTTTGCCTTTGATGAGAAAGTTGGAGAAACTGTGCATTGTGAAGACATGTCTATTTGAAGCACTGGAACACATCCATGCAGTTGAGTGGGTGCTGGTTGAGGGAGAGAAAGAGTTTTTCAGGAAAGACTCTTCTGCTTATCCAAATAAAAATCCACACAAACAGAGCTACATTTGGAAGTCTTTGAAACGATACAGCTCAATGTACTCAGGAGAAGCAGCATTTTGTGTCAGCTTTTCCAAAAGATTTTGTGTATATGGGGGAAGCTTTTTCTTGTCTTTGCGAAGTTCCTTTCTGGTCAGCTCTTCAGGGATTTGCAATGTAAGAGTTAAAGATGCCTGTGCAGCCTTACTCAGATGCCTTTTTGCATATATTACATTATAGATTTTAATTGGAATGATTGCATACATTTTACCTTCCACAGTCACCTGCTGCATAGTACTGAGTGATCTGAAAAACAGTCATGTGAGAGAAATGTTCTAAAAAAAGCTTCTCTCATCTTGATGCAAATGCCTAAACTGGGACAGGTGAAACATATTTTTTAAATGCCACATCTCTTGGATGGTTGTAGAGAGAGCTTACAGGTACAGCTACTTCACATCTGCTCTACAGAGGTCTGCATTTTGGTGTGGTGAACCCCATCATAGGTGTCCTAAACTCTCCTCTCCAGACAAATGGATGCTTTCAACCTTAAATTCTTTGATCCTTGTTTGTTTATCTCTACAGTGGGGAAAACACCATGCTTTTGCTCTAAAGGGTGGTCATAAGAGAAAATAATTAATAAATTATTTGTAGGGAATACTCAGAGGCTGCAGCATACAACAGCTCTCCCCCATCACATATGCTCAGAGAAAATAGAGAACACTGTTTAGTAATTAAGGCATGAACATGGAAAAAAAAGGGAAAAGTGTTGCTACTCATTAAATATTCACTGTCTACCTTCCGCATGAGGCTGTTGAAGAAGGAATTGTGTGTGCTTATTTAATTAAAGAAAGGAGGTAAAAATAAGTACATGCAGGCAATATTCATTCTGGGGATCATTAAGTTTGGAGTGCTTTGTGCCCAAATGGTGACCATAATATTTTCTTGTTAATGTCATTCTGTTTGTAAACAGACGCTTCTGATCTTTATTGGTGTACATGTATTTTTATGATGATTTATATTGATGTTCTGCAGATTTTAATCAAGTTCTCATTTGGGTTTTTTACAACTTGCATAAGCACCATCTTTCTCTTACAGTCAGCTCAGCAGGGTTGTATGCAATAGCCTTCTGAGCACTGTCACCTCTAATTTTTCAAGGTCTTTAAAGCTTAGGTAAATTTGAGTGGATTTCACTGGTAAAAGGAAAAAAACAACCAAAACCAAAGAAACAGACCAAAAAGAAACACAGATGAAAAAGGCTTTTCACAGCTTCTCCTTTACATAAATTCAGTAATTGCTTAATTACAAATATGAGCACTGGAACATCTTCAAAAAGAACGAAGTCACCAGGCAGGGGCATGAGAGGACCTGGAGCCCCATGAGCCTGGCAGTGGGAGCTGCTCTGGCAGGAGGTAAATGGCTTGTCCTGCAGCAAAGGAGGAGCCACATGGGAACCTCGCCAAAGGTGACCCTGGCAGCAAGCTGGCAGGCTGTCTGCTGAGGTAGCAGATGATAGAGTGCCCTTCTCATTGCTGTGACTCTAACAGTTATGGGCCACTTGGGTTTCTCGAGGTTATTGCTTAGTTGGGATTTTGGGAGCAGAAATGTGGGGAATTGGTTTTGCTGGAAATGTATGCTGCAAAGAACAGAGGGATAGAGAAAATTCCTTTTACTTTAAATGTGTGAATACTCCCAGTAGTACCGTCTCTGTATTGTTTGGAACAAGCACTGGGAAGGGAAAAGCTGGAAATATATAGGCAATCCTAGATTATTTTTGCAATGAGTGATCAAAGAGTTTCTGTTTAAAACCATGGCTTCTGTGTTGCACTGAAGGGCCATTTACCTAAACTACTTTCTCTGTTTCTTTGAAATGTTTTTGCTAAACTGCTGCTCAGGCAGTACCAAAGCAGAAGGAGAGGGCAGTTAATAAACTTGTTTTCTGACTCATTTTACCAAAGTCTGTGCAACCCCTGAGAGCAGAAAAACTCTCACTCTGGTCCTCAGTGCAAAAACCTCCAGGTCATATCTCATCCTTGACCTTCTGCATGGTAGCCTTTTATAATGTGACTGTGCCAATGCACCAATTATTTTTAACTCATCTGTGCTAGAGCACAGATTATTGAAAAGACCAAAGTTTTGGGCGGAAAAAGTGATACTGATAGTACACATACTGTAGTACCCATTAGAAATTGGTATTATCTGTTATGAACACCAATGTACAATTTACTTTTTCTTTTCTTCTGGTTCATAGTCACCCAATAAACTTTGCAGAGGGGTGTTTTAGACTACTCTGAAACTCCTGCCTATTCAACCAACCAAAGTCAGCTGGTGTCAATGTTGGCAGAAGCACACCCAAGGTCAGCTTTCCAAGGCAAAGACTGCATTTAGCTTGTGTGCAGAGGTCACTAACACATGCAAATAATAACTAACCATGAATGTCTAAGTTGGTATGTCTCAGTACAGAGGACACCTGAGCAGGGTTCAGTCATGAAGCTCACATACACCAAGCAGCCCAGCTGTATGGGAATGGGGCTGCACATGGGTCACTCATCCTGTTGACAAGCAGGAGTGGCTGTCACAGGCCCAGCATCTTGGTTGTGTGGCTCTGCTGCTTCCAGGATTTCAGCTCCCACTGCCGTGGCAGAGGGACAGAGACAGCTGAGGTATCTCACTAACTCAGCATTGACTTGTCCTTATTTGCCTTAACTGTTCTCTTATCCAGATGTCTGAACTACCCTGGCACACCTTTGCTCTGAAGCTTTTGGGATTGTGTGAGATGTCTTGTCCCGGAGGAGCCTTGGACAGATGGGAACTGTCAGCTCAATGCAGAGTTTGCATGCTTGGGTGTTCGCAGTGTTTGTTCCCATCCATGAAGTGACAGCAGTGAGGGGCTTTGTGTTCTGTAGGCTTTTGAAGATAATCCAGTCCCATTCTAATTAGTACTGTTCCCATTAGATGGAACTTAAGGGCATTGTTTCAAACAGGCGTAATTGATGGGTACTGCAGCTCTCAATATTATCTGTAGTGTGTACTTAAGGACATGCTTTCGAGGTTGGCTGTTTAAAATTTGACACACCAGCTGTGTCTTAGTTTGCAGGCAGACATGCAGATTGTGTTGCCCTTCTTTGTTCTTTTCATTTTGATTAGTCAGACACAGAATCATGCAAGAGATGGAGGGTTTTGAAGATATCAAAGTTCCTGTGCATTTTATTTCCTGTTCTACTTGGAGGAGAAAATAAGTATGAGAAGTTTTTTGGACATACGTATCTGTCAGTCAGGCCGAGACAAGTTTTGGATGTCCCATCATTGGAAGTATGCAAGACCAGGCTGGACTGGGCTTTTAGCAACTGGTCTAGTGGATGGTGTCCTTGCTCATGGCAGGGGATTGGGACTAGATGATCTTTAAGGTCCCTCCCAGCCCAAACCCATAGAATTCTGTGGTTCTATAGTTCTTTGATTTTATCTGTGCTTTATGCAATAGAAAAAATAGGACCTCGGCAGAGGACTTATTATTTGCACCATTTTTGGGGTCTGTCTCATTTTGGAAGATGTTTTTTAAAAATAATTATTTGTGGGTTCCATTCCTGGAATGAAATGCAGAATTCCATTGCTTCTGACTTCTGCAAACATTTCACAATAAATCTAATGTTGTAGTATTTCAGGGCAGTTTTCAGGAGCTATCCTTCAATGGAAAGGTGGTATTTGAGGCTCAGGTTGCTAAACTGACCATAAAGATGTACTTACAGGCTCCCAAGTTCTGAAAGCATGTGCTTCCATCAGGGATAGAGATTTGAGTTCTTAATAGTTCTTGAAGTGCCACCTGAACTTTCTATGTTCTTTCTCAAGGTGACAAATGAATAAAATCACAGGGCCTGGGCTTATTTAAGGTGCACTCTGACTATCCTCAAAGAGGCACATTCAGGATTTTCTGTGCAGGCATCATCTACCAGGTCCCTTCCGTGTTGTAAATTGTGCAACAGACAAATTGTATTTTAGATTAAAAGGGCACATGAAAAGAAAAATACAGATAAATTAAGAGATTGGGATTTTATACAGCTTTTGAGCAGGGAAGGGGCTTAGTGAAAGTGAAAGGTGTGAGCATGAGACAGAGTTAGTAGGAGGAAGCAGCGTCCCAAGAACTGGGGCAAGTCTTTTGAGCAAAAGGGTAAGTTAGAAAGGTTTTTATGGTCTGAACATGAGAGACAGTCTGAGAAAGTCCCAAGCTTATTTTGAATATATCCACACACACACTGTGGGAGCATTTTGAAGGCAGGGATGGTTCTTCAACTGGTTAGTGACATTTCTTAGATGAGAAGGGTGGTGGGGCTAAGGTTGCAAACTATGAATTTACATAAAGGCAGCTCCTAAGCTTTTGATTTGAAGAACTTGACTGAATTAGAAGCATATAAATGAGCTGCAGGAATTAGGCAACAAGAGGAAAATGAAAAGACTGTGCCAGTCAGTTGACAAGAATACTAAATTGCTTGTGTATGGGGGGTAATAGGTGGCACATTCTTTTAGGGAGTAATGTCTTCATCTTCCATTCTGAGGTTGAGAGGTCTCTCTGATTTTGCGATCACTCATTCTGCTGGCATCCTCTTGGAATGATTCCTATTTACTATTTTTGAAATTTGATTACTCTGAAGGTGAGAGGGTATAAAATGCCATTGGTGGCTTTTTTCCTTAGCAGCAATTTTATGGATTTTTTCCTGTGAGCTCTGTGATCTTCCTTTCAGTTAGTAGACCAGCAGCTCCAGTGCTGTCCTGTTACTGAGGAAAATACACTGTTCTGTATATATATATTTTAGTATTGTTTTTGCCCCTCTAATTCTAGTTCAGCCAGGTAAAATTAGAACAGCTGTTGCTCATTCTACAGCCTGCCTGAAACACATGATACACCATAATCAAGGGAATGCAAGGAGCACACATATTTTATGGTAGATTGTAGGTTGGGCCTTGGAGACAGACACTGACACTTCGAACAAGAACATCATTTAATTTTTAAATAGTTGTTTTATTATTAAAAACTATCATCCTTACTCTACAAATATTGCTTGTAATATATTGTCAGCTTACTCTATTTTATAGAGTCATAAAACAATTTGGGTTGGAAGAGACCAAAAACATCATCTAGTTCCAACCCCTCTGCCATGGGCAGGAATGCCACCCACGAGATCATGTTGCCTAGAGCCCAATTGAACCTGGCCTTGAACACCCTCAGGAATGGGGCATCCACAGCTTCTCTAGGCAACCTGTACCTGTGCTTTACCACCTTCTGGTAAAGAATTTCGTCCTAACAGCTAAACTTAATCTCCCCTTTTTTAGTTTAAAACTGTCCTGCCGTATCCTATCTCTATCTGCCCATGTAAAAAGTCACTCTTCCTCTTTTTTCCAAGCTGCCTTCAAGTACTGAAAGGCCGCAGTGAGATCTTGCCAGAGCCTTCTCTTCCCCAGGCTGAACAACCCCATCTCTCTTAGCCCATCCTCACAGGAGAGGTGCTCCAGTGCTCTGAGCATCTTTGTGTCCCTCCACTGGACCTACTCCAACAGGTTCATAGCTTTCTTAGCTTTCCAGAAATCCTTTCTAGAGCTTGCTAGCTGTCATTGTTTATATTTTGCTCATAAGATCTGAGATGAATAAAAGGTTACTCTGCTAAATGAAGCGTGAACAAAGCCAGGGTGCAAACATTATGCAATATTAGTAGAACAGAATACCAAAGCCAGTACCATGAATCATGTCTTGTGTGTGGTTTGTCTATGACCTTTAGTCACAAACTTATGAGAAATCAAATAATATTACTGTGAATGAGTGATAATGGTGCTACCCAGCTGTAGGGCATCTTGAATGTTGTTCCTGTGCCCTTTAAACACTGCAGAAGTCTTAATTCCTGCCTCTCTTCCTTGCTGCTACATTACCTCTTGAAACCATTGACCCATGATCCCAATCTCAATTTCTTAATTAGATCATCTTTAAAAATACGTAATTATATCCTTTCTTTGTGAAAAGGAGATCAAATTATCTTCGCAGTGTCAGGAAAGGATATTACATAAATAAGCGACCTTCCACCCCCCACCTCCACTGCCTAAAAAAATCAGTATTTAACTAACCAGTGCTTAGCTCTCTGTAAGAGACTTGGCTAGTCATTTATTTAGTTGCTGTAAAAAAAAAAAAAGAGTGAATGAAAATGCCCTTACAAAGGAAATCTCAAATGTTAGCAAGATAGCCTAAGTGCTTTATGATGTAGATGAAGAACAGGGCCAACAGCAGGGTTTTGTCAGCTCTTATCTGTGACCTGGTGAAACCTGGAGAAAGAAAAAGAAAGGTGTTAGTGGATTGAAGCACAAAGGCAAGAGAGAGGTAGAGAAAAGCTTCCTTTTAGAGAAAGGTAGAGAAAGGTAGGGCAAAGCAGATCTTTCTCTTGCACACACATTTCTGATTGTGGCTCTTGTTTTGCAAGAGATCGTGGAAAAGACAGACGGGTAAGTTGACTGCCTCTGTCTATGGCAGTCTCAGGGAAACATGAGAAGAGAAATAGAGGAGCCACAGCATGACAGAGGATTATGAATCTCATAATCACAGCTTCACAGCAGGAGTTCAATCTTGCCACTGGACTGTGAGGAGTTGGGACAACTTTAAGTGTATCAGTCATAGAGAAAATGTTTAAATGGATGCCAAAAAAATGGGGGGTTTGGGCTGGTATTCATGTAAAATAAATAATCCTTAAGAAGACAAAAACCGCACCAAGAATGATTAGATTCGTTAAGTGTAGTTTAAGATACTGTTTCACAGTAATGAATAGTCTGTGGGTTAATGAAGAAAAGTGGATGTGAATGCACACAGAGTCCTTGAGTGCTTTTATGTTGCTCTGCTGTCAGCTGAGCAGTACTGTGAAGGACCTTGCAAAATGGACTGTATGGCGAGTGTCACTGCTAAAGCCACAGGTCTTAGAAATTAAATTCATCAAGTCTGTTAGAAGTCCTGCCCGTTTTTTGGTTTGGTTATCTGGTCTCAAGTTTGTACAACTAGCTGTGGATTTCAAGTGCCCTGTCAGATCTGTATCAGCTTTGATTTTTGCATTTTGGTGATCTAGCTTCCCTAAGCAATAGCAGATACTCAAAACTCATGGTGATAAGCCTGTGGTATTTTGATCCATTTCTGTTGTAAAAGCTTTTAATGTTTCAACTCTTTAATGTTTCCACTCATAAAAAGCTTTTAATGTTTCAACTCTTGTTTCTTAGCACAGAAGAGAGGGAGGCTAATCCCTAGCATGCTGATTCTGAATGGACTGGCACAACCACACCTGTCGTGCTTTCCCCACCATTGATTATTCTGTCAATTATAGAATGATTTAGGTTGAAAGGGGCCTTAGAGATCATCCAGATCCAACCACCCTGCCATGGGCAGGGACACCTTCTACTAGAGAAGGTTTCTCAGAGCCCCATCCAGCCTGGCCTTGAGCACTGCCAAGGATGGGGCATGCACAATTTCTCTGGGCAACCTGCTAAATAGCTATATATGTACAAAACAACTTCTCCTACTTATTTTTTCTTTCAAGTAAAATATGAAAAAACCCAAGAACTTGGATTTCTTCAAATCCACTTCTCTGGGCAGCCAACATTGTATGTTATTCTCAACTAAGACTGAGATGCCAAATAAAGGCACAGATTTGGCTTCTTATTCTGTGCCTTACACACCAGACTCATCACTGCCGTTTCTAAGTACCTTCTGCTTGCTGAGTGCTGATGGTGGCATGTTGGGATGTCTCAACCTTTCTGTAGTAAGAACTTACTGCAATGAAGTGTTTTGTGTTGGATCCTTTCTGGAACTCACACTGGCCTGTATACACAAATACACATACATACTGCCCTTACATTCTGTTGTGGTTTTTTTTAAGAAAGCAGGTTCAAGGAAATGGTGGTGCATTTCTGCATTTAAGGATTTGTGAGTGTCCTTCTATGAGAGTTTACTCAACAGTTTCTTTGGGGAACAGTCAATGATTGTCCCTTTTACATCAGATCTGTCACATATATGATTGCTGAGCAGGCACTGGAAAAGTATAATTGATTTTTGTGAATTAAAAAAAGCACAGAGAGAGCAGAGGAAAGCAAGAATATAGTCTAAGACATTTGGGAGTGATGGGAGCATTGAAACTGATTTCTTCAATCATGATTTTCTGTAAATGTTCCAATTTTTTGCTTTTAAAGGCAAGAGTGTCAAGGATTTCAGGGTTTTTTTCCAGTTCTTAACAATCTTCCTTAACCTTCAGTAAGATATGCTTCTGTGACCCACTAGTGTGAATATGAGGTGCACAGGTATTGGGTATAAAAATTAAGGTTCCAGAAAAGGAGAAAAAAAACAAAGTTTCGGGTGTACAGGCAAGAACTGAATGGAGAAGAAGCTCCTGCCTGAGGGAGAGATTGCTTTACTTAGAATCATAGAATTGTTATGGTTGGAAAAGACTTCTAGGATCAGAAAGTCCAGCTGTCCAGCCATACTTGCTATCTGTAGGTTGCAAAGATTTTATATGAAGGGAACAAAAGAAAGATGTGAGGAGTAGGGGAGCACACTTCTCTGATGAAGAAAAATTATTTCTGTGAAGTACTGTCTTCTGGTTTTAACACAAGTGAGGCACAATTAGATCTGTAAAGGCACTGCTGCAAAAGTGTTAAAACTTTGCTTTGCAGGAACTACAAGGTTTAAGGACCTGTGCATTTTTTCTGATCTGAACAGCACCTTGCTGGATTTTTTTTACTACTTCTGGTCAGAGAATCACCACAGAAGAAAGCTACATGGACCTGCTATTTACAATTGTAAGGCAAGAAACTTGTCAGTCTAGGAACACCTAATAGGGAAGAAGCTTGGAAAATTAGTGTGAGATAGTAAGATACCTGCTCACTTATTACATCATTGCTGTAAGGTGCAGCAGCATCCGAGAGGTCAGTAGCAGATACAGTCTGATGTCTTCTGAAGCTGTGTGTTTCAATTGGTCCAGCTGGCTCTTTAGAGTCAAAATCTATTTTGACATCCTTCCTCTGTGTCAAGGTCTTTTAAGCTATTTGTACCTTGTGTTGCCATGACTTTGATAAAAGAGCACCCCAAACCTTGCAGTCAGAGAAATGAGAAGCTGCAGAGCACAGATAGCAGCAATAGAGCTCAGTGTTCCCACAGGAACAAGCTCAACAGCAGCACTTACAGCTTTTTGTAAGTGCAAGAAGACTTTGCAAAAGGAAAAAAGGGGCATAATAGACTAAAAAAGTTTGGTTTCCTGTGGATTTAGTGCCATTATTGATTGCAAGCTATGAGTGCAGCTTTCCCCTTTCTAGGGCATTTAAAGGTACTGTTTCACACATAGTTCCTCTACTGCCTAATACAAGCAGCTTGCCTTTTGGTTTCCCCACTGTGGGAATCCTAGTGTTTTTTGTCCTCCACCACCCACCAGTTGTTGACCTGGATTTCAGATACCATGAGGATCAGTAAGGATTAACAGATACATTTGCAAGGACATAAAGAAACACATGTAATGTGATCTCTTTATCAGGTTAAAAGTACATTTTCAACTTCTAAAATTATTTGTGTTTATCTTTTGAGGCAAAGGAGCTTGGTAACACTGCTTATTTTATCCGAAATGTTCCTATATCATATAGTTTATTTACATATCATAAAAGTATATTCAGAATAAAACCCCTTGTTGCCAGTGATTTAAGCTGTCAAGTAAAAAAGGTGTGCTGCTGTCTAGCTGAAGAAATATATTAGCATGCAGAAAGCAATGCTGCTTCCTCTGGGAGGTTTTAATCAGGCCTCTTGTAGTGATTGAGATGCAGTACTCTAAAATGAGAAAAATTATTAACAAAATCAAAAATCTAGAGTGTCTTTCACGCAAATATTCATCAGTGTATCTTATGTAATTACATAGTCAATAAATCAACATAGTGTGTAAGTGCTTTAGTCATGGTGTAAATATCTTAATCACTGAAACATCTTCACACATGAATAATTTATACCTGTATGATTCATTTTTCATATCCATGCTTTACTTCAACATGAAAAACTAATTTGTCTCTGTCAGAGAATGTGTGCTTGATTATTTTCTTCTGATTTCTCTTCCTTGTGCTTCTTTTCCACCATTAGACTCACTCCATTTCTTCTCTTCTGGTCCCTCTAATGTTGTTATCTTATTTATTCATCCTGTCTGCCTCGGTTTGCCTTCCCAGTGCATTTCAGCAGGCACCTGGGAAATAACACTCAGGCATAAGCTGATAGTGCTTATGCAGTTTCCCAAGGAACTGGAAAAAGGACCAGCATCTTGCAAGATTTACACATTCTTAACAGATATTTGCATTCTGTTTCCTCTCCTCAAGGCAGCCATTGCAGAAAGAACTTGTGCAAGTTGGGCTTTGCCATTTTCTGGATCAATGCAAGTTAAAACCTTTGTCAAGGTACTGATGACAAACATTGTTTGAGTCTTCTTCCCATATATTTGTAAATGTGAAACTAGTGTGTAGCTCCAGAAACCACTGGAATGTTTTTAAGAGGAAAATTATTGTTTTTCAACTGCAGGAGTGGGGATAGGGAATACTTAAATTCTGCTCTGCTGCACATTTGTTTGGCTGTTTGCAAGGCATTGCATGCATCCTGCCTTACTTAGACCCTTAACCAAGTCATCTAAGACCGGAATTTCGTTGTGATAAACTCCTTCTTTAGTTACTAGAGAAAGACAGGTAGCTGCTGAGGGTAATTCATCCAGCTTTAAAGCTATTTAGTGCTTGAAGCCCCAGGCAGAAATGTTACTGGGTGGACTCTATTCTATTGGCTTAGAATTTAAAGATCAGTTCAGGTTTCTGGAACAGCCTATTTTGATAGTCCCTATGAAGGTTTGGCCTTTAAAAATTCAGCCCTAGTTGGGCACAAAAATTAGTCACTCAGGAATAATGACCACTTTCAGAATTACTGAATCTTGCCTTCAAACCCCCAGATTTCAAACTTGAAGAAAAAGAACACCAGCAGGAATATAAAAATTATTTCAAGTTGTGGGGGGAAAAGGAGCTCTATAATAATTAACTTATGCTTTTCTGATATTTCATGTTATTCTCTCCAACCTTTTTTCACTCCATTTCTAGATGCAGTTCACCTACATTACTTGCTAATGAAGAAGAGCACCTCTGCTGAGTGTTCATCACTCTCTCAGTCAATCTCTTGTATCATTATATAGATTGTTAGTTTCGCATGATAATAGCGTTTCACTGTCTCTTCTGTGTCAATACTACATTTTTTGACTAATTTTTTAGACCTAAGACAGAATTGAGTATCTTATATCTGTCCTCTCCTCCACACTTGGAAGCCCAGCTGCAGTTCTTTTACAGTTTCAGTCTTAATGTCTTCTGAGACACATTACAATGGAATATTGTCTTTGTATCCTTACAGCTGGCTCCAGTATGTTGTGAATACCAATCTTTCCTGTCTGCCAGCAGGACATTTGGTAACTTTGATGCAGCATAAGTCTTTGTTTATTCAGTGTTTTCTTATTCTGATTTTAAGCACCTCCAAAGGCTTCTGATAGCCTTTTCTTTGTCTCAGTCTTTTTATATCTTTAAAGGACATCTTCTCTTACTGTGTCTTAGTCCACTGAGATGAGTTATTGATCAATGGGTATTGGTTAGTAGGAGTTCTCAGCCAGTATCCAGAATGTACTTTACCCTGATCACTGTCTGCTTTGTTTTGGCATTTAAGAAGAAGCCTGCTGTCTTTTTGCTTTGTTGTGTCTAGCACTTGTCTCTTTTGGGTATAGTTTCTCACTGCGCTTATCAATAATGACTGTTGCGCCATCTTATTTTCCTGTTTTCTTTATTTAGTGTTGGTCATTCACTATCTGTGCCCTGTTGTAAGTCAGTATTTTATCCAGTGACAGGATATTACAAGAATCTTTTGCATGTATTTTGCTACTACTACTTCTAGCTATCATGCCACCTGCACTTTTGCCATTTTCTCCTGAACTGTCCTGTCTTTTTGTGAAGGATTTCTTGTAGGCCCTTTCTTTACCTTCTTCATTTTATTATTATAGCTGCTGTCCACAGAACTTCATCTTCTTTTGAGAAAGTTAGTCTGGCTTCCTTCTTTAACCTATTCACTTAGTCATTTTTTTCAGATAATTTTCTACTTTTGTAATTAATTTTGTTTTTCCAGCATGCCTGTTTTAAATTCCAGGTAATTTTAATCTTCAGTTGCTCAAGAGAATGATTCACTAACACATCCTGTTTCCTTCATCTGGTCCATCTCTGATTCTGACACACTCTTAAACTTTTGGATATCCCAGATTCACAAACTACTTCTTACTTTTATCATTTTCAACATTAAGAGCTGATTGTTGACACCTTAAATGATGCTATTCCAGAATTTCTTGAAGCGGCATGTTATCTGGTTAGAGAAATAGAATAGCCGTGCAGATTTTATGTGGGGAAAACATGAAAATGGCATAAATACCACATTGGTGTAATACTGATCTTTTGTTGTCTAATTTCGACAGATTCAGTAGCAACAGCATCTGGGCCACTGCTAGTTGAAGTTGCCAAAACTCCTGGTGCTGCTCTTGGGGTTGCACTAACTACCTCGATGTGCTGCAACAAACAGGTCATTGTCATAGACAAAATCAAATCTGCAAGTATTGCAGACAGGTGAGTGTGACAGAGGGCTGACACTGCAGGCCCATGCATCCATTTTACTTCTTTTTCTGTGTGGTCTGGTTTTAAAGTAACCCTTCCCTTTTTTTGCAAAAATCGACTGAACCAGATCCTCTCAAGGTTGCATGTCTTAAAATTAGCACTTTGTCAGATCACTGTTCCATACTGCCAAGTCTAAGACTTCCAGGACAGCATCTACTTTAGCTCATTTCTGTAGAATTCAGAGATATAAGCCAGCCCCCATGTAATATGTGACTGGCTGCTTGCACTATGCAACACAGAAGTTTAGAGGTCTACTCTGGCTATTAAATGTAACACTGTGGCAGAGATTAATATTTAAAAAAAAACCCCAAACCTGCTGGAATTCTTGAAGTAAGCCCACCATATGGAACAGCTGTCAAGGGAAGTAAATTTTGAGGCTTTGCAACCTTGAAGTGTTCTTTTAGACTATATCACTCATTCTTGTGGCACAGTGAAATGGAACTCCCTATGTCTGGATTCTTTTACTGATATTTTAGAATATAAGTGAGGTATCAGGAAGACTGGCTTCTGTATTTTTAAATTTGTTTACTGTAATTTTTCCACTTCAAATAAAACCATTTAAACCATTAAAATTATAGATAGATGTTTTTCCCCAGTGGTCTGAATCTCTGGAACAGAGTTGTGGGATCTTTTCTGGGGTGTGTGAGTGTGTGTGTGTGTGTTTATACATATACAGTATATTCCTATATACATATCTCTATCTAAAATTTTTTAAAATATCACGTTTCAGCAGCAAATTTCTCCTGCATGTCCCCAGTCACCCTACCTTGTAACTCCTCTTTGGCAATGGTGCTTTTGGTGGCACCCACTTGTAGCAGTGAGTCTACAGCTCCTCTGTGGGCTTTTCCCTACAGTAGAAACTTTGAGAGTGACGGCCATTGATCCAGGGGTGTTCTCCAGTTCAATGGTGCAGGATGCTTTAATTTTCTCCCTCTGTTTTTTCCCATTTCGCAGGGGGTAACCAATTAAAGGAGCTGTCCACTTGACTGGTACGTCGGGATGCTGACTGCTGTGTTTGCATTTCTCAACTCATCCAGTAGCCAGTCTCTTGAGTGCAGCGAGATTTAGCAGATAGCCCCCTCCCCACCCCACTCCTAGAGTCACCATGCTAGCCCTGGTTTCATTATTTGTTTGACTACTGCATAATTTCATCATCATTTACAGCTTTTGTACTAATAAATGTTGAACTATAACTCAAAAAATGATGAACTGGGTGCTTGTGTGAGGGATATGTGACCAAGTTACTCGAGTCTCCTTAAGCTCTTCTCATTTTATCCTGCTGCCATTCACACATATTTTTAGAGTCAGCTACCCCATTGCAGTTCTGTGAGTGATGTCTTGGCATATGCTGTATTAACTGAATTGTTTTTAAGGTTTGTATTAATAGAGATAAAGTCTGACCAGTGACAGTGCCTACAAAACACAAGTGTCTCTCGAAAAAAAAGAACACGTTCTTAGTTGTCATGACCAGTTTGAAGGCAGAACTCATTTTGCAAGCAAAGAGCATACCTGATCATACTGAGTTTTTCCCCTTTTGTTTAGATGTGGTGCATTACATGTAGGAGACCATATTCTGTCCATTGATGGCACCAGCATGGAGTACTGTACGCTGGCAGAAGCAACGCAGTTTTTGGCTAATGCAGCGGATAATGTCAAACTGGAGATCCTTCCCCACCACCAGACACGGCTAGCGCTGAAAGGGCCAGAGCACGGTAAGAGGATCTGTAGCACCAAATACCTCTTTCTTTCTTTTGCTTTGCCTGCCTGTGCTGAATGGTCAAAGCTATTGCCACAGTTACACCTGTAAATGTTGTTTCAGCTCCCCAGGTTATGCTTCTGCAGTTTCTGAGCAGCTCTGTGTTTTCTTGGTCTTAATGAACCCTCTGAGATTCCTATGGCTAGAGAGGGAAGTGTTTTGCTAAGAAATAGCTCTACAAACTTGCAGATGTAGGTAAAGACATCTGTTGACTCTACTGTTGCAATCGTTGGGGGTACCACAAGATACTTCAGGAGATGAATCTTTACTTTGCTTCTTAAATTTGGAGTGGGGAAGTAGCACTACGACCAATTTATTTTGAGCATATTGACAGGATAGTTATGCTTCATTAATAGTACCTGTTCTCCCCTAAAATACATAAACCCCTCCCATATTTTCCCTTGTTAATGGCATTATTATTTACTGCCATCATCTTTTAAAGTACTTCTGAGATTGCTTCATGGGTTCATTGTCAGTGCTTATGGAAACTGTTTGGAAACAGTTCCCTAGATTGCAGACCTTTTCACTGTGATACTTATTTCATACTAACATGCTTGAATAGAATAGCTTTCCATTTTCAAATCAAATGTATATAAAATGTCTTAGTATTTGAAGATGGATGCTGCCTGTCTTGTCTTCTAACTAATCCTGAGAAAGTAGCTAATTCACAATTATTAAAAAATTCAGTCTAAAATACCACATGCTGATAGACATCAAAGAAGTAACAAGGGTTATCAAATATACAGAGGATAGGTATGTGTGTTGCAGCATGAGCCAGTGGTATCAATTTTCTGAGCCTGTGGTACTGTGCTTCTGCCTCCTTTAGACCAAGACAAGATTTCTGAGGTCTCGAAATGTCAGTGAATGTAAATGTTCTTTGACATCCATCTAAGATCCAGGTTGTCCCTTGATAAGTGACGCTCTAGTCAGTTTCTCAGAGTGGGGAATACTGAACTAGTGATGGAGGAGACACGAGTTTCTCCTACACCAGGGTGAACAAAAAGTAACCTTTGCAATTATGTGTTCTCCCATTTCTCAACTCTTTCCCCTTTCTACTTAAGCTGGTAGAGCCGCAAGGAAGCAGAGGGTGACACTGCCCAAGCAGAATGAGACGGAGGCCACATTTGCAATGTATTTCCACTCTTTTCAGTTAGGACAGTACATTGTAAATAGATTTTTTTTTTAAGCAAAGATATGATACAAATAATTTCTGGCTGGTTAAAGAATCTTTGAAGACTGTTTCATTTGGGAAGATGAATGCCAGGGCAAATGATTTGTGTAGATGATTGTATTACTTGAAGCAGTTCATTTGTTACCTAACATTTGAAACAGATTAATGCTGTTAATGTGCTAGTAGCCAGGGTAGAGGCTCAGAAAAAGCAATGCTCTTGCTATGCCAGGGTTAAGAACTGACTGTTAAAAAATCATATCAAAGTGATCTGCAAAAGATGATATATAAGAGCATCTTTTGGGGGAAAGTATCCCTGATGTAATTAAGTTACTATCTTCAGTAAGGCAGAAGAACTAGGATGTTTACAGCCCTTTCCAGCCCCTCACTAGGTGGTGCTACTCCAATATCATGACCGATTCAAGATATAACAAGCTCTGTGGAAGCAAGTACCCTCTTGGAAACAACCTTTCATCAGGTGTGGTATGGCCTAGAGGCTGCAGAGAGTGAAAGTCTCCCTTGATATGTCTGGAATAAGCTGAGTCATTAGGGCTGCATCTGCTGAGCTCAGTTATTGGTCTTGTGTGAGTATGTTAGGAATTTAAAATGGCCAGGAAAGTCAGTATATAATATATGCTGAAATTTTAGCCTTAAAATAAAGTGAAGAGCTCTGTAAAAGATAGGATTCTTTTTCATGTTTTTTTCCTTTTTTCCTTTATACTGCTGACATTCATTTCTCTTGCTGCCCCATTAGTTTTATGTTTACTATACATAACCCTGGGTTGGAATAGCTCAAATTACCACTAAATTACTATGGTTACACACAAAAGGATTTTCTTTTACAGAACATCTGTTGAATTGGGATTATCCTTCTACAAGCTGAGCAAACTGAATTTGTGTACCTTCCCACTTTGTAGGACATTTTTATCTCTACTCTCGGCATGAAAATAAAACATTAGGAAAAAAATCTCAAGGACTACCAGATAATTTCCTGCTGGAAGCAGTCTTTTTAATTAAACAAGGCTCACAGCAGCTTGAAAATAATGAAAATCCACCTGGCCACGTTGTTCTTATCAGATTTTAATTTTTACACCATAGTTAAATTTTAGAAGTCTCACTCTCTGTGCACG
This sequence comes from Lichenostomus cassidix, assembly GCF_008360975.1. Taxonomy (NCBI): domain Eukaryota; kingdom Metazoa; phylum Chordata; class Aves; order Passeriformes; family Meliphagidae; genus Lichenostomus; species Lichenostomus cassidix. The sequence goes on along the minus strand of NC_139480.1, from coordinate 32,969,432 downwards.
TAATTGAAGAGAAGGTTTCATCTGAGAAGACATGATAAGTCTGTAAGACACGTAAGGCCATATCAGGCTGCTTCTGGTGTTTCTGGGACTTTCCTGGCTAACATGAGATTTTCTGAAGTCCCTGAGGGTGGTGGTGCCAGGGGAACTCCAAGGGCACAGACCCAGCCTGGTGCTGGCATCACCCCCCTCCGTTACTTTTGATATCTGATATTGGGGAAAAAAATAATTCTTTTGATTCAAGCCACATGCCAGGGCACAGAGTGTTCTCAGGGAGGGATGCAACTCCAGGGCAATCTGACTGAAGGCACAGAGCCAGGTCAGAGCATTCCAGAGCCTGCAGGGTCTCCACCACCCCACCAGGCTGCAGGGACATGGTGACCCCCTGTGCTCCCACTACTCGTAATATGAAAGCATGAGCTTTCCGTCTGCCACAGCACAGTGCTTGCTGTGGTGACTTCCTTTTTCCCCCTCATTTTGTCTCATGGAATAAGATATGAATGCAAGGTGTAGGTCCAAACTAAACACTGAAGGTTTTGGGCTCCTGTTAAAGTCCAGCATGGGGACAGACATGCCTGCAGCCATTTTAAGTATAGCAGGTAGCAGAGGGACTCAGGTAATACAGCTCATGGGCCAAAGACAGCAGCCTCTGTTTTATAGAAACTGGAAAAGGGCAGGTTTAGATCAGATATTAGGAAGAGATTCTTCACTGTGAGGGTGGGGAGGCCCTGGAACAGGTTGCCTGGAAAAGTTGTGGCTGCCCTATCCCTGGAAGTGTTCAAGGCCAGCTTGGGTGGGGGCCCTGAGCCACCTGGTCTAGAGGAAGGTGTCCCAGCCATGGCAGCAGGGTTGGAACATGATGGTCTTCAAGGTCCCTTCCAACCCAAACAATTCAATGACTCTGTAGTATGGGTGAATCCCTTGGTGTTTTAAGACAAAAAATTCAGTCAATAGTTCCCCATTTGAACTGTGTTTTTATGGTTCAGCAAGGATACAGACAAGCTGAATTTGATAATGAATATACTGTATTTAATTAAGGGAGACTTCAATCACTTTCCTTTAAGATTTGACACATCAACTGAAATGCTTCCCATTCTCTTGGTAAATACCTGTCTTCACTTTCAGCATATCCCAGATTCCATATACATAGAACCAGCAATTAAATAATAAAATGTGGTCTCAAATTTCATCCAGTGAAAGGATAATTTTAAAGTTTTGAAGATCAAGTTAAAAAAAAAAAACAAAGCAAAACCATAAAACTGCACATCCAGCTAATCAATAAGACCTCTTGTCTTTATTAACCAGGTTTCAGGATAGAGTTTTCCTGCTGCTGGCCTTGGGAAGTCATTTACTGCACAGAATAGCATAATCCCAGCAATAGATTGTGGCAAAATTAAAATGTCAATACAGTAAATTGAAATGGCAAGCAAGCATCTCCATTCTAGGCAGTGCCATGTAAAATATCTGGTTGGTCTTTTTAAAGTAGATTAATGCAAGCAGAGACTATTAACCCTCAGTTAGTGGTCATATGTAGTATCTTAGTATTTTCTGAGAAAGTTTGCAATCTAGCCCCTAAGGCAGAGTGAGATCAGAAATAGATTCAGTAGTCATCTTTTTAAAACAAATACAAAAAAGAAAAAACAAAAAAGCAGAAGCACTTTTTCTGAGAAAAAATACTATTTCTGCTCCTCAAGTTAGCACCCCCTGATAAGAAGACCATGTTATTTATTGCTTTATTTTATTTTATTTTATTTTGGTTTGGTTTCAGTTTATTTTCTTACTTTCACTTCTGGTTTGTGTTTGTTTTATTTGTGCAATTCAGTTACTTTTACCTCTTCTCTGGTCCTTTTGTTGTCTGATTTTCCATCATCCCTTCATGCGGGCAGTGAAGGTTCAAAGAAGCAACAGGCAACTTACCTGGGATTCGTGTGCCAACAGCCACAGCAGCCTCCTCACCTACCACCATTATAACACCTACCACCCTGACCATTGCAGGATGCCAGCCTTGAAATTCCAGAAAGCGCCTCCTCAAAAAAGCCTTCGTAATGTTCCACACGTTTTCCTGCTGACATACTCTCTCCTCCTCTTCTTCTTCCTCCTCCTCCCTCCCCTCCTTTTTTCACTCATACTTTCCCCATTTCAGGCTCTAAAACCCTTTCAGTTTTATGGATGCTACACTTTTTCATAGCCATGCCAAGGTTATTTCTGACATTTTACACCTTTTTATTCTCCGTAACAAAACAGCCTTTGTAGGCAGGAAAAGGCTTGAAAATTCTGAATCAATCAGCTCTTCATCTATATATGAGTAGACCATTGGATTGGAGTAATTTACATAAAGTATGATTTTTGAATGCAAGGCATTGCTTACAAATCTTTGTCAGAAATTACCTACTACAAAAAGGCATTTCTGAAATCAGTGTATCTAGATATATTGATGAGCATTAGTTCAGGCATATGTGTTGAAAAATTTAATTTAACATGCTTTGCTTAAAGTAAGTTGTGTACTCTGACTATACTTTTTGTATCTACATTATCTTTGTTAGCTTCCAGCAAGTGTTTTCATGAAATGCTGGCTATACTTTTTCCTAGGGTCACCTGTGTGGTTTAATGTCTTTGTTATTGGAAATGCACCATTCCTGTGCATCATACACAGGATATACATAGAGTGTTTGATTAATTGATGAGTTACAGGCATGTGCCGCACTCTTCTCTGAAGACTGAGTGCTGTATGCCAAGTGTTTGATTTCTTACAGCAGCTCTGGTGTCTTCATCCTTCTCTCCTACCTCCATGAGTGCATACAGCCTGAGTTCCCTGAACATGGGGACCTTACCTCGCAGCCTCTACTCCACCAGCCCACGTGGGACAATGATGAGGCGGAGGATGAAAAAGAAGGACTTCAAAAGCTCCTGTAGGTGGTAACAGCATTTGCTCAAAAATGTGCAGTGAATTAATGGGTGGAGGAGGGGGAAGATACAGAAAAAAAAAATACACAGCAGCTTAATTAATATACATATATTCTAGTCAGAAGAGAGAGTTTCTGTTAGAGAAACATAAGGGTAAAAATATTTGTCCGATGTTAAAATGAGATGAGTAGATGCCATGCAGCATAACTATCTCATTTGAAATATATAAAGGAATGTTTTCTTCTGACAGTTCTGGAAGAGTTTGCTATACAGTTACTGAAGCAATTTTCAAATTCCTTTTTCAACTCTTCCAGTTTTCATTAGGGAATAGAATTTATAGCTGAGTAGTCAAAAGCAGATTGCTGGTAAGCTCAACAAGCTATCACATTAGGGAAGGCAGAGCTTGCCACAGCACCTCCTAGGTAGTTCTAATATTTACATCTACATCATGACATGTACAGTTATTTTGGTGAGGAAGAGAAAAAAGAAATAGCGAAGACTAAATAGCCTTGTTTGACCACTCTCTGGGATTCAAAGCGTGGATGGCATCTGAGTCAGTAATTTCCCAAGACACAGTAGATCTATTCAGGCTGTTCTACTTTGCATATTGCTAAGCATTCACTGGGCTGGAAAGAGTGTGGCTGTGTCAGTGCATTTTTTTCCAAGATTCCATGTAAGTGCCACCTCTCTTTTAGCTTGTCCATCTTCGTGTAATCCACAGCAGCTCAGTTCCTCCAGAGCAGGGAGGTGAGAACTGTGTTGTAAATCATTTACTCTGGATAGCAGTGCTCAGAAGTCCAGTCTGGTACAACTGAGCTGCTGCACATTACAGTGCTGCTGCTGTGTTTTAAAGATTCCCCCTGGTCATAGTAAAACCAGAGCAAACCAGCAGCTCCTAAGGCCAGTCACTATGGCATTGTGATAATACATTAGAGAGGAACTGAGGTTTTGCTTTCTTGCAGTTTTTGTTGCTTGCTTGTTCTTATTTCTTTCGTAAAGCACATATTTTTGCATAATATTTGCCTGTAAGTGCATTTTTTATTTTTAATCCAATCAGCCATTTTTCACAGCTCATCTATCGACATGTTAGCTTTTAATGCATTCTTTTGGGTCATGAAGAGACACTGTGTCTGTCATGCTTTGGTATCAATAGATGTCCAGCTCTTACACGTTCTCATCTGTACATGAGAAACAGTTGTAGTGTTACACTGGTAGTAATTGATTTGAATAGTAAAATCAGTGCAAAAATTAGTTCTTCATTTTTGCTGTGTTTTAGTTGTTCAACAAAGCATGAAATCCTGAAAGCTAATCCTATTATGGATCCTGGAGACAGCCGGTAACTTGTGTTGTTAAATTTTTCATATATTTTTCCTTCAAGGAAGCCTTGTCCATGTTGTCTTGCAAAGACTCAAAACAAGGCCAGTGATATGACATTTAAGTGGGACAATCACATAAGCACTGCAGCCCACCTGAAAGGTTCTTCCAGTCAGAAGGCCATGGGGATGACAGGCTGCTGTGGTTAAACAAATCTATAGTTAGAAGTTAGGATGAGGCTTTGTTGTGCTGTAGTTTACTACACATTCTCATTGTGAGGTCTTGATAAAGAGTATTACAAAATATGTGGAACTGGCCCCATCACTGAGTGGTCAGTGCCTTACTACAATCAGTGACTATATCAACCTCCCTGAACCAGAACTGGCTTTGGAGGACTTGGCTGGCCAAACAGACTCGTTTGCTCTTTCTGTGAGTTTGCCTGTCAGCCCATGCAGATTTCCTCACTTTGTTACTAGACTCTTACCCATACTTGTGACAGCAGTAACAGCCAACTTAAGAGACCCACACTACTCAGAATGTGCTACAAGGGACCAGGACAGAGAATGTCCAGTCCTGTACCTCTCCACTATCCATCAACAAGACATCAACCTCACCCTTCTCCCTTTGTGGGAGACTCATGAGAACAAGGTAGATTGACTGCTGTGCTTTTCATAGAAAAGGAATAGCACACTCTTAATTTTAGTGGTATTTTTTCTCTTTAACCCAATTGGATCATTTGAGGGTTTTAATAAGGTAAATGTTACTAAATCTTTTAGAATGTCACTTGGGAAGAAAAAGACGTAGGTTGCTATAAAGTTTACATTGCCAATTAAGAATACCTGCATAGCATAATGTGATCATGGCATAATTCATGAAGATGAAATGTTTTGGCACAAGGGGTTACAAGACTTTTATGGTCATGATTTAACAATCATTGCATTAGTTATGCAGATCTTTCTAAACATGTGGCTGTAAAAATTGAGGGCATGCCCTGCTGCCACATGCTTTTTTATGCCACTTGTTTTTAGTTTTTATTCTTCCTCCACTTTTTGTTTGTTTGTTTGTTTAAAGTATTGGATTCATTATAGAAACACATAGATTATTATTTTGTTAAAGTCTAAATCCTGAAGTATTTTGTAATAGCATATTAGCATATTAGCAGTTGGAAGCAAGACATAATTTATACCAATTTACACTACTAGGGTTCCATACGTGGTAGAAATTGGAGGGGGTGTTAGACATGCATGGGTGCTGTTTTCTCAACAGCTATCAGAAGAAACTGTGAGCATTTTTCAATTTCTTATGGGTCAGAGTGGGAGACTGGAGGCATAATAATCTATATACGTACCTTGAAATACATCTTGCTCTGCTTCTCGTACAACTGCAGGAATAAAAGTAACAAATACAAATTCAAGATCATTATTTACATAAATCCAGAGCATACAGCAAACCAGGAATGTTGCTAAGAGTTAGATGGGAACTATACAAGTATGCTGGAATGTACCCTTAACAACAGCAACCAGCATTCACTGGAACTACATACACATCCATGTCCCCTTTTTAAATCAGCTGTGCTACTTCCTGGCCTGTAAAAAATCTAATCCATCAAGGAGCCAAAAAACGTCAGTGTATCTTGCTACAGTTATTTTTGAATTACAAACCCCAGCATGCTCTAAGTCTTGGATTTGGGTACCTGTGCCATTTTATAGAGGCTTAGGAGATAGCTACTTTTACATGATTAGGAAAGGATATTTTCATCTCTGGTTTTTTTGTTCCTGTTTCTCTTTCATTTTCTTTGGGAGTGGAAGGAGTTCCTAATTGTCACACTTAAGTGCTGACATCATCAAAATGTTTATCAGAGTTGAGTTTTGAATCCCACAGATAGTGACTTAATTTCCCAATGTGAATTAAAACTTAAACTGTTGTAAAAGTTGAAATAAATTTTATGAGACATTTAGGTTCCTGGGAGGACATTATAAAAAGAGCAAGAAAGTTACAGAGTCAGCTAGATACCTACTGCACCAGGGGATTAGAGACATAAGCGACAGGAAACAGAGATGAAGTTAACAAGTAATTGTCATATGACCTTTAATAAAGGGAAAATTGAACTTTTCTGAGATTGGATGCCCTAAATTTAGATGTTTCTAGAGGGCGTGTTTGGTATTATATTCTTTGGTTTAGTTATATTTTAGCCTTTGCAGCAGTGAGGACTGGAGAAAACTATTTCTCACATGCAGTAAATACTAAAGCTGATGGAATTTTCTAAGAACAGATTTTTAGTATTTGCTTTTGTGTATAATTATGTTTTATTGAGTACAGATAAAAGAAACAGTAAGAAGGAAGCTATTGAGTATCTTAAATAATGCACAATTCTTACAAAGGAAACTTAAAACAAGAAATGAGGAAGAATTCACAGTAATTTGGAAAAGATGGTTTCAGAGTGGAAGGTAGCTTAGCTGGGAGGAAACAGAAACTTGTGAGGTTTTTGACAAGTGAAAATTTTGCAAAGAACTGTCATTGCCAACTGTGCCACATCAATCAGATTTATACTAACTGATACAGAGCTTGCAGCCCCAATACATGGGAAAATACTTATATAACCTCTGACATCTTTGTACAGTTGAGCTAATATTAGCTCTAATGTCAATTTTTTTCCACATCTAAGAGAAAAAAAAATGCACAGGTAAACTATCCCTCAGATAAACCATGAAATTTTATCTAATTCCTAGCAGATGCTGCAGGCAGAAATAGGTTTTGAAGAAAATTAAGAGGTGGAGAGGTAATGACATAGATTGATAACAGAAAACCATTCCAAATGCTTGGCATTGAAGGATTATCATTACTGAACAGGAATTGAAAAACTCCTGTCTGTGTATGGCATAATGAAAGGCAATAGTTTGTCACTGAGGAAATTAAAGCAGTGATACAACAGACAATACTGTACAATAGATTCAACAGACATTTATACGGAGATCAAGGAAGCAAAGGCGCAGTCTCTTCCTTTCATAGGTAACTGTGTTGAATCTCAGGGTTGTTTTTGTTTTGATTTGTTCTGAACTGCAGCCTTTCAGAAAAAATGTGAGTAAATCAGGAGAACAGAATTAGCTGCCTGAGTTTCTCACAGAAGGGTCTCCCAGTGTCTTTGAGAGACCCCACAGAACTTCTTTTCTCACAATCTCTTGAGATATACTGGTTGCTAAAACAGAGTGGTTTGTTCAACACCACCCAGTTGGCCTAACAAATTGCTGACTTATAGTAAACATGTACAAGAAGAAGGCATCTTTCTTGCAAGCAAGCCTAGTCCATGTGCTTTGTTGCTAGCAACAGTGCATTGCTGTGAGATGTTCAAAAGAGGAATCTGCCTGAATAACAGCTGGGCTTGTGCCTCCAATTCCCTTAGTTCCTGTTAAAGTTCTGCTCATCCATGTCTCAAACCTAATGCATACAGAATTCAAGGATGTCCTGAGATTTTTGGAGTGGAGATATCAAACACATTTCTTTTACTCAGTACGAGAATTATCTTTCTGCATTCTAACATACAACCAGATGTTTTCTATTATTTTATATGTCATAACTGTTTATACATAATTTATAAACTTTAGCCTAAATTGACTTTGAGATGTTTCATTGACTAGATTTATTGTACAGATCAATTTTCTCAAAAAGCAATGGAATTCCTGCTGTATATGAATGTCTTTCCTCCTGGTCTGCTCTGTTTTATAGTGTCTTTAGCCTCTAGCACTGTTGGTTTGGCTGGGCAGGTCGTCCACACAGAAACCACAGAAGTGGTGCTGACAGCTGACCCCATAGTAGGGTTTGGGATACAGCTCCAGGGTAGTGTGTTTGCTACCGAGACCTTGTCTTCTCCACCTCTCATTTCCTATATTGAGGCTGACAGTCCGGCAGAAAGGTGAGGCTCTTTAACTGACTGCTAAATACCTGTTTGTTCCTTGGGTACTTTGGGCTTGTTGCTTTCTTTCAGTTTGTGTCAAATTGCAGGGCCTTGCTCAATGGAGTGGGGCAAGTAATACACTTTCCTGTTCTGACAGTGTTATTTCATACACTTGATCAGCTATGAAAGAATGACAAGCACTAGTGTTCTTTCCATACAGAGTCCTCCAGAAGGAGACAGGAAGCTGTATTCATGCAAAAGAAAAGACAATAAGAAATATCACTGCAGTCAAAACAGTGATAATTGAGTGTGCCAGGGGGAAAGTTATATCTAGCTCTGTTCAGTTTTGGTACAGAATCAAATCTTAGGGAATACCAGAGTTTTGACTTACTAATAATTTCAATTGCATTTTTATGCTTATATATGTATTTAATCATGTAATGAGAATTACAGTAGTTGCACAGACAACCAGCTGCCATTTCACCTGCAGCCCAGGGTCAGAGGCAGAGATGATGTCCATGGGTGGGGTGGAATCATGCAGAACCCTCTTCCTGGATCCCAGCACCTGGAGAGCACGACCCATGCTGGGAGTGCTTGATAGCACCGTGGTGCAAAGGGGCAGCAGCTTCTGTGCCTGGTACTGTTAAGCTGCTATGCCACAATTATCCTTCAAGGTTAGGTTGAATGTGTTTGATCAGATGGCTTGTATCAGAAACTGTGTGGCCAGCAGGACCAGGGCAGTGATCATGTCCCTGTCCTCCCTGTATACTGGTGAGGCTGCATCTCAAGTCCTGTGTTCAGTTCTGAGCCCCTCATGATATGAAAGACATTGAAGGGCTGGAGCATGTCCAGAGAAGGGCAGAAGAGCTGGTGAAGGGTCTGGAGCACTTGTTAGACTGGAGTCTGACAAGGAGCAGCTGAGGGAGCTGGGGGTGCTGAACCTAGAGAAAAGGAGGCTCAGGGGGAACCTTATAACTCCCCACAACTATCTGAAAAGAGGATGTAGCCAGGCCTCTGGGATTGGTCTCTTCTCCCAGACAACATGTGACAGGACAAGAGGAAATGGCCTCAAGTTCTGCCAGGGGAGGTTTAGATTGGATATTAGAAAACATTTCTTCAATGAAAAAGGTTGTCAAGCACTGGAGCAGACAGCCCAGGGAAGTAATTGAGCCACGATCCCTGGAGGTATTTAAAAGACATGTAAATACGGCCATTCCACACAGAAATGGTGGACTTGGCAGTGCTGGGTTAATGGTAGGGCTCAATGGTCTTAGAGGTTTTTCCCAACCTATATGATTTTGTGGTTCTGTGATTCTGTGACATTGCTGGTTCTGGTAACATGCACATCTGATGATTGTTTTATATCACTGTGTACCAAGGTGTGGGGTGCTGCAAATAGGAGACAGAATAGTGTCAATAAATGGTATCCCAACAGAAGACAGCACATTTGATGAGGCCAATCAACTGCTCAGAGACTCCTCTATCAACAACAAGGTCACTTTGGAAATAGAATTTGATGTTGCAGGTATGAATGTCCTGTTATTCTGTCTTGCAAGAAAAACGAAGGAATAAATCCCTAGTACATTGCAAGTGTTAGGCATCCGAGGTAGAGGCTTTCTTCTCATAACTTCACCATTCAGTTTTCACGTGGCTTATTTGAAACATGTCTTTTTGTACAGCTTTCTCATTTCACACAGCCCTGCAGTGTACTTCAGAACGCAAATAGAAATGACAGGTCCTGTAGTAAGATCTGGTGACTGTCCCTCCTCTGAGTTATTTCCAGACATTTCTCTGCCCTGAGACAGAAGTGTTCTGCTGAGCAGAGACAAATCTGCTACAGGCCAAATAATGAAATATTTTGCAAGACAAAAAAAGTATTAGAAAGGGTGGATAAGCAAAAAACTCTAAGGTGTTTCATTTACAGTATCTCAAACCAGCAGTCTAAATGAAATAATAGCAACTGAGTTAATTAAGGCCAGAAGAATCATTGTTAATTTTGTTGGTGAGCATTATTACTAATGGCATTCGTTTATTCTAAAATGTGTTTAAGCATACAGAATATATCCATAAAATCACAAACTATATATCAAACAAGTACACATTATGTGTATTCACTACCCCACTGGATTCCTTTTCTTCCCACTAGATGTTAAATCCATGGCAGTTACCATATTTGTCAATTAAAAATAAGTGTTAGTCCTGCAGCAACAAAGGTCGGAAATCCTTACGACTCAATCTGCTGTCCTTTTAATTAAAAGCTGTCTGCCAGCAGTAAAATTTTCTCATGTGCTCACAGAACTTGCATACGAGCTAAAAACTTGCAGTCTCAGCTGGCTGCTGGCCCATGCAATCTCCACAAATTCAGTTAAACCTTAAAAAAAATTGAGTTACCGTGAAATTACTAGTAGGGTTGTAAATCATACTTCGTACGTCCTACCTCCTTCATTTCAGCACCCGTGTTTCATCCCTGCCTTGTGACTCTGATGTGATTTCATCAGCTTACATGTGTAGCTCCATGCACTTGGAATTGCTGCGCCTTATAAATTATCTAACATTTTAAATATTTTTTTATAGAATCAGTTATACCAAGTAGTGGAACATTTCATGTGAAACTACCAAAGAAGCATAATGTGGAACTTGGCATCACCATAAGTTGTAAGTAAAAGTGCTTACTTTTCAGACCACATTTATGGGGTAATCTTCAGATAGTAGCACTTGTAGCTACAGACTCATGTTTCTTTTGGTGTAAACTTATTTTTCCTTTTTTCTAGCTACTTTTACTGCTTTCTCTCTTCTGAAATACCATTCTGTAACATATTTGTACTCCTCTTCAAGTAGTTAATGAAGCCAGAAGTTTGCCAGATCTAATGTTTGGCTTATTCCTTCATGCTTAGTACATACTTAACTCCTGTTAAAATTATTTGTTAAAATAAAAAAAAATAAGTCAACAGAATTAGATCCATGCAAAAATATTTCCATAGCTGTGAAGTTTAAAGCAGAGTCTGTCATGGTCTCTCACAGGCTCTTGAACAGAACCCCACTGAACAAAAGGGTCTCACAGGCTTGAGGATCCACAAATGTAGGGTTATTTTCTGCTTCAGAACCCAGGGACTGAAGATACATCCTCAATCTCTAGAACTAGTGGGCAGTCCTGAATGTGTGGGTCACAGGAAAATCCCCTTTCACTAGGGATTCTGGAGATTGCTGAAGAAGGTCACAAGGGTTTGCATCAGTCAGTCTCTCAAATATATTTGTGGTTTGAAATCGAAGTGTTTCTGTACTTATTTTGTGAGGAGAGAGTAAAACAATGTGTTAGAACTGGATTTTGGCCAGGTAAAATCCAGCGTACTGAGTTCAGCTCTTGACAGAAGGAAAAACAATCCATACCAAAGTTAATGAGCTTGACACTGCAGAATCTGGTGTCATCAGAATTAACACTCCTTTATGGCTGTGGCCTTTCTTAGGCTATTAGTCTTTCCTTGGAATTATTCATGTGTCTTGGGGGCAGATGGTGCTTTGCCTTGTATTCTCGAAGCTTTTACCAGCACAATGGAATGTGGCTAATCAAAAGTACAGCAGGGAACTGTGCTCAGGATTACATCTGAGGAGCAAATGAGAGACACTGCAGGCCTGTTTGCTTGTGTTGCACACTTGAATGAGTAATTGTTAGACTCTGTAAGATGTGATGTGATGCTTGAAATAAAATCATAGGTCTGCATGTACCTGTGCAAGTGAAAATATTGAGAAATGAGAAAACCTGGAACGAGGCTGTTCTATTTAAATGTTATTCTTAGGACTGGTAATAGTTTATAAGGTTATTGAAAAAATACGATCTTCCTAGTAATTTGATTTGTGTTGTTTTTTGGAATGCAGGCATCTTGTGCTGTTTTGTCTGTAAGAAAAACTTTTAATGGAAAGTTAATATTCTTGGAATTTAGTATTTAACACTCCTCTTCTAAACTTTATATGCCTTACTGATCTGGAATTTAATTCCAAAAATTAGTACTTTACAAACGTAGTGCTTTATGTAATCAGAGTAACATGTGGTTGGTCTTAGCTTTGCTCTTCCGAATATACTGCAGTATCTTAATTATTTAAATTATCTGTTATATATAATGATCTCATTAATAGTATTTAATGAATATGAAATTTATCTAGAATTAATTATTTACATGCTTTTAAAGGGTTCATATTTATAACAGGAAGTTTGTAAATTTGCTTTGTAGGAGTCTTGAATTGCTGCATTTCATGGTTGCTTTTCAGTGTTTTGCTGTGTTTTACCTAATTAACTCCTAAATAAGGCTGTACGATTTGAAGAATATAAGTGCTTTCTATTCCTTTTGTCAAACTTCTGTCAGGACACTTTAGCACACCATTTATTAGTGATATTTTCAGAAAGCTGTATGATTTATTTTAAGAAACAAATACTAAAGGAAACTTGGCAGAGTTGGTATGACCAGTAAACAGGGGGGATAGAGATGATCAGGTTTATTCACTTGTGGGCTTGATCTCTTAAAAGTGCATGAGACCTGTTTCATCCTCTTCCTTCTCAAGTTAGTTGAGTTAATGGTGAATGAGAAATTGCTATTAAAACATCACAGAGAAACACCTTTCTTACTTTCCATATCCCCCTTTTAGTTCGGGATTTGTATGAGAAATTCAGGAAATCACCTAACCTGACAGACAAAACCAACATTTTTTGCCATATGGGAGATGTAACCTCACCTTGGGTTGGCACATGAGCATATGTCTATTTTTAAGTCCAGGAGTTGTTCTAGATCAGCTGTTAGGAGTCAGACATCCTGGAAGAGGAATTTATTTCTCTTTCTTGGTATTGTTTTCCTTGGTAATGAACACCAAGTGTGCTTGCATGGAGTTACATCCACGTGCTTTATTGAAGGCATATCTGAGGTGACACACAGCACTGAAGACAAACTAATTTGTGGTCTTTGAAAAACAAGACTTGTAATAGGAGAAGAGGTTTTCCTTAGTTTCAGATTTATTAATGCCAGAGAAAAATAATAGAAAAAATTAAATATCCCCTTAGATAGCATAACCCCTTAAAAAGTAGGACAGAAGAAAGTTTCATGAGCATCATCGTTAATGTTAATCCAGGGCTCTGAGTTTTGGAAAGTTTGCATCAGTTTCCTCCCAGTATATTGGTTTTACCCACTGCTACCTTCATACACACACTGGCATCCTATCATTCTTCCCTGATCTCAGCAATATCTAATTTTCCCAATAATAGATGCTTACATTCAATAAGGACCTTATTTCATATTTTGAAAATACACATGGCTATATATTTAATGCTTCAGATATCACTAATTTCACATCCAGTTACTGATTAGAGCAGTTAGAAGGTTTCAGTTCTTAAAATTACATCATCCAAATAAAGCACAGGAGTGTCCCTGTGTATGTGATTATGCTTTTATAGCAGAATCATTCCCTAGAAGGATGGCTTTCAACTAGATCTAATAGTGCTCAAATCTGTTTCAATTTATTTGCCAGTGACATTGACTTCAGACCATGTAATGAATATAGATTTTCTTTTTAAGGCAAAAACTTTTTTTAAAGGTTTTTGAGGCCACTGGCTATTTTATCATAGACTAGGGGTTTTTTTGTTAAAGACATTGAATGATGTCCAATAAAATTACTTACTAGTGGATTCTAATAATTGTAGTTAACAGGTTTTTTTTCTGTTTTCATTTTCTTTTCTTTTTTTCTTTCTTATGTAAGATTCTGATATCCTTACTGGTAATGAACTGCAGCACCTTGCTTCATAAATAATCTCTCTGAAGGTAATGGCACTACTCAAAGAATAAGAAGCTGCAAAGCTGGTAAGAATATCAGAATCTCACCCAAACTATGATCAGTTTTTCTGAGTCACTTTGACTAGCAGCTATAGTGTAGTCTGCTTTATTGTTTTTTAATTCCATCAGAAACAAGCTTTGTAAATATCTACAGATATTTAGCATGGACTACGAGAAATTTTTTTCTAAAGCATGTTTCTGTATATTTTGGGATTTCACCTGGCAAGCTCTACTTGATTTTGAAACATTAAAAGTAATTCTTTTCAAGACAGAAAAAAATCTTAGCTGCTCCACATGAACCAATACTATAGGAACAAAAGAGCTGCATCAGTGTAATTTTAAGAAGCTCTTTTATCTTTTTAATAGCCACACTCTTTTAAAAAATGTCTAGTAGCTGTAAACCAGCATTTGGATAAATGGACTGACTTTGTATGAAAAGTATTTTTCCATTACATGAACATTTTCCTCTGCTTGTTCAGTTGGTTCAGAGCTTGATCAAACTCCAAAGTTTGAAGCCAGGCAGAGAGTAGTAGGTGAGTTTTGGCTGCATGGTGGGTGAGATGTCCACCCCAAATCTGTTGAAGTCAGTTTGTGGGGAGTTTTGTTTGAGTTAGCAATGAAATAAGAAAGGAGCATTGTTTGAGGGGTTTTTTCTAACCTAATGGAACAGCTGATATACAAAACTGGCAGCACTTCATTGAACTTGCTTTCAAGTGGCAGGGGAAGTGTAGTAGAAGTAGGTTAGAGTCCTAGGATGGAGACCTGGGATCATAGAGTAATTTAAAGGGAGAAAACAAACAACTTGCATAAGATCAGCTGTTTAGCTGCAGCACTAAATTTAGTACATGTACAACGTTATGGATTCTTCAGTCCACTTGTGGTTATTCATACAGACTCTAAGGTCTCTACAAAGGCTGCACATTAAGTAGACTAACAGCTGGAACAGGGAGGAGAAAAGATGAGATCTTCATTGGACAAGTAAATGGAACAAGGAGAGAAAACAAGTGGAAAGCTGTACCAGAGACAGCAGATGAGGGGAGAGACTGAGCTATGATCAGGAGTTGGGGCAGCTGGAATTTGAACAAGAAGGCTGGACATGGATGAGTGATAAGGTGCTTTGTTTTTAACTGCCTCTTAAAACCAGAAATAATTCTGAAATGGAGACTTGAAGCTGTACAGAGTCACTTCAAGCTTGCATTAATTGATGAGGATATATTAAGTGGTCAAATACTGCTTTCTCACTGGAACTCTTGTTCTCTCTCGGGAGAGAGGAAACAATGGTGTGTAACAAAGGGGATGGAGGCTGCATAATGAGTGAGATGGAGCAATGCAGAAAGACAAAGGAGGCGATCTCATGGTCAAAGTGGTTTAATGCTACCCTGGAGAAATTAGGGTGGTTTTTCTTTTTGCTGCAAAAGACTTGTGCTGAGACAAGTAATTTTGGGGGCTGGGGGTGCAGATTTTCCACAGGTGGCTGCGTGATTTTATGCAGAAACATTGAGATCATGGGGTTGCACTCACAGAAATGCTGCTCATCTGCAGCTGTTGCTGAAAATGACAGTAATTGTGTTTTGGACATAGAAGCTGTTCTACAAACTATTGTGAGAAATAAAGGCATGGATATCTCAAAGTGCTCACCGAAAACTGTCATATGTTGACTTAAATGTTCCTGTGTTTCCTGTCCTTATCTGTAAAATCAGGATAATAGTACTCAATCTTCTTGCTGGGGGCAGCATCTGTTCACCAGTGTTTGGGAGGCAATCTTAGGCTGTGGTGATGTGCAAAAAGTACAAAAGATCAGGAGGAAATTAATGATTTTATCTCTGCAACACAACTTGAGTAATTTGTAGTAAGTATGTCGTGAGCATTGAACAATAATAAAACCAAGTGTGGTGTGTCTGCTTTTCGGTGTGGGGGGATTCATTTCACATGGAGCTGGTGCCTACAAAAAGGCTTTCCTCCTCCAGACCCAGTAATAGCCCGGGGTAACTCACAAAATACTGCTGGTTCACACTGACTCCGTTTGAAGCGTTGATAATTATGTGTGCAATGTCATACTCTTTGCATCCACATGTACTTTTTGGCTCTGCACTTTGAGCTGTGGTCTTCTCCTCATTTTGGCTCCTCCTCTCTTCTTTTTCAACAATAATGGACTGTTTTCTTAAGCATTTCAAGACTCAAACCATAGACTGCAGACATTGTACAGTGGGTAGCATATAACCTCAGAGCAAGGCAACCAAGAGGGTAAAAACATAGAATTAAAAAAAGAAATCACCAAAGTGATACTCTAAAATTTTAACAAGATACTAATTGGTGAAACAAATCCAAAAGATTCATGTAAATTATGGAATTGTCATATATTTGACCCATGACATGAAAACATGAGAAACAAGTGACTAAAATGACATATCTTGCAAAGAGTTAATTATTGTTCTCTAAATTGCAACATAATCATTTCCTGAAAGTGTGCTGTTTTAGACAGATTTCTAAAAATATTGAAAGTCCTTGTGTGTCTGTCTTCTGGACTTTTGAGACATTGCATTTGAAATATGGCTACTTAGCAGTTCTTGAGCAGTTCCTTTGGACTTTCAAAGGCTTTCTCAGTGAGGGCAGCTAAGGTTAACAAGACCTGTTAGCATATTGTGTTGGAAATGTCATTATTAATTTACCATGTGGTTGCTGTAGGTGAAGATCTGTCATTTTGCATCAAAGAAAAGATTCATGAGCTGCTAAAGTAACTGACATCAGGATTTTGTAGGTGATCTTCCAATATGGGTAGCTTTTTGGGTGATTGTCAGTTCAGGCATGGGAGCCTAATGGAAAAGTACCTTTTGTGAAAGAATGCAGAGGGCTCCGTACACAGAGCAGAAATAGCCTGGGGCAGTTGAAGAACCCTAAATGTGCAAAACCCATTAGTGCTTTCAGGAGAGCTGAGAGCCTTATACCATATGGCAGTGTTTTAATATCAGCACACTCTTTGTTAACAGTCTTAAAAATCAGTCTGTGTTCACCACATGGAGCACCTCCTGGACAGAGCTGCTGTGGGTGATAATTCTTCCCAGAGGTAGACAGCATATGCCACACAGTTGTCTAAAAATGTGTCTTCATCACCCTCAAGTTCTAAGCCCACTGCTTGCCATATCAGATCTTCAGTGCATTCTTCTGTCAGCAAATGGATGAACTGTCTAAAACAATGCATTCAGTGAAGCCACTCCAAGAAACAGTCCTCTGGAAGTAGTCTGTGATCATTGTTGTCTTCCTCTGGGGTATTTAACTGCTTCCTAGGCAGCTAAAGGTCAAGCAAAATTGATGAGTGAATTTCCTGGCCAAAGGAAATTTGTCAAATACTTTTGTACAAGTTGGTAAAGAGTTGCAATGCCTGGCGTTGAACAGCAGAGCATCCTTTTAACCATGAGGGACAGATAGAAAATTGACCATTAATGTTAGGTACTTCCAAAACAAGATGAGTTAAGTGTGCAAGGAGAGGACTAGTGGGAGTTTTTAAGGCCCAGCAGCAGTAAGGGTGTAAAGGTTACTCATCCAAAGAGGCACAGGTTGCTTCAGAAGAAGCAGTGAGTTACAGTGAAGGAAACATTTGTGTGATGGAAGCTACACCTGTGCAAACATGGTAACTGTCTGTCAGCCCAATGGGGGGTGTGTCCACTGTCCTCAGCATCCCATTTATTAGGAAGTAGATTCCTCCTTCTCACCCAGGAAGCATTATCTTCATACTTTGGCCTTAAGCACTGGACAGGACAGAAGTTGATGGAAAGGATGTGGACTAGCCCACTAGATATTTTGCCAGAAGCAGCTCTGTTGGTCAGGGATATAGTAAAACAGGATTTATTCTGGAAAAATATCATCATTAGTGGTTGTGCTGAAAGATTCTAATGACAGAAAATCTTCCTTATGTGTTATAGTTACACAGCATTTTATGATAGATCACTGGAGCTGTACTGGGATATCTTCACATGACTCAGTCCTGGTCTAACCCAACTTCAGACATGTCAGGCTAAATTCACTTTATACTAGTCACCACAATTTCAAAATTTTCTAATTTTGGAGGAGTATCCAGTCTTGCTAATGTGCTGTTGGTGTTTGTTTGTACTTAAAGTACATATAATATAGGGGTAGGGAAGGAATATAATACAATTAAATAATGTATATGAAACATTCATTGATTTATGGGGAAAACTAGTTGATCTGCGTATCTAGAAACAAAAATAAATGCCTGTATATATTCTTAATTACAGCTCCATCAAGTAGAAAACCAGGGGACCCTCTGGTTATTTCTGATATCAAGAAAGGAAGTGTTGCTCACAGGTAAGACATTGGAGCTCCCAGGAAAAATTTATTTATGTGTGTAACCAGCCAAATTCAAGTTAAACAGAGAGAGCTTGTAAGAAACTGCACCTTTTTTTTTTTAACCAGTTAGAAAATAAAATCCATATTAAGAAATAATTGTCTTAAAAATCCATCTTATTTCAATAATAATGTTTATACCTCTTAAGATACCTTCTTTTAATATTACTAGAGTTTCATGTAAGTTTGTTTGCTTGTTCACAGAACTGGGACACTTGAACTGGGTGATAAGTTGCTGGCAATAGATAATATTCGACTTGACAATTGCTCAATGGAAGATGCTGTCCAGATCCTTCAGCACTGTGAAGACCTTGTAAAGTTAAAGATCCGCAAAGATGAAGATAATTCCGGTATTTGCAATGACTGTTGCAGATTCATGTGTATTTTCAGGATTTCTAGAACACAAGATTTCTTTTACGTTTAAATTTTAGTGAAATGTTTTTCCTAAACATGTCTAGTTTATGCTTGTGATAATCAGAAAACATCACCTAAAAAGAATTTTAATGGTATATAAAGTTTTGAATTTTCTCACTGGCTATATTGCCTGCAGGAGCTCCACTGCAAAATTTGGTCTTCAGTTTTCTGAAAAGACAATTTGCCCTCAGGTGCAGCCATATAAAGTTGATCTGTTTCTTACCAGAGTATTGGAATTTTCTCTGCTTTTGAGACTGGAGTAATGGCTAGCAAAGCATGGATCCCTAGGCCTCATTTCTCCAGCAAAGTGGTGTAGTGTATGCTTTGTCCATAAACTTTAAAATTTGACTTCAGTACAGCTGTTCACATGCTCAATGGTAAGTAGTACTTTACGCTTTGTGCTGGATGTCTGATGGAGGAGCCATGTCTGATCAGCTCAGTGGAACAATGGACCTGCCATAGTTTTGTACACCTACACCTAGTAATAGTCTTGTATCTTCCCCATTATGGATTCCATAAGAACAGAATTTCTACCTGGAGATAGTGAAGTGAGTTCTGTTATGCACTGTAGTGGCAAAGGAGGTAAGGCAGTTACAACTGCTGTTATTGCTGGTGTTTGTATTACAGCATTACACAAAAGTACAAACTGCAGATTCACTTCTTTTGAGCTCTATGCAATCCCACAGCAAAAAGGCACAACCTGCCACACTTTATTATTTGAAATTAAGTGCAACTGTTGAAGTGGTGTTTAGAATTGCACTTGAACTCTGTTTTCCTCTTTCTTCCTGCTTCCTAATTGATTTTGAAAGCAAACAAAGTGTCTTCTCAGTATTATCAGTACAAAGCAAAGGCCAATGCATTTAGTACCTTGTGCAAATTGTTGCTGTAATTGCAATGTGGATTTCAGTCTTCACCCACGTAAAATAAGATCTTTGCTCTCTTTGGTATTGCACACTATGGTGTCTGGTACAGATTTGAGTCTCAGTGGGATTCCTGTACCATGGTTTTCTTTCACACATTCACATTGCTTGTTTCATAGTTATATCATATACCTATATCAAGATTCTCAGACAACTACAGTGTTTTATCCAGACATGACTGGTGTACATGACTGGTGTAACTGAACAGATTCAAATGTAAATGGACAGCTACTCAGAAACCTACAGAAAAAAATTCTTTATACAAATTATTCTTGTCACAGTTAGACTAAGTGTCAAAGCGTAAATGAAAGTATTTATGGCAGATTTTAGGTGCTTTGAAATTAAAAATGAGTGTCTCCTGAAATGTTAGAGAAAAAATATTTAGGAAACAGTGGCATAACAGTAGCAAAGGTGTAACAAAAAGTTACAACTCTCGTGAGTCCAGCTCTCATGTGGCAGAGCTGCTGAAGATTAATAACTTTGTACTCACTTTGCTTTTATAGTAAAGAAATGTCAGTATTGTGCCAACCCTTAGCAAGTACTGGCTATTACCTTTTCAGTTATCTTGGCAGGTTACTTTTCATCCTTCAGTTGAAGTCTTGTACCATGTCCATGCCACAGCTGCATAAACAGTACCAGCATTAGATCCCAGGGGATTTGTGGTTGTTCTGTAAATGCTTTAAGCAAGCAAAGCTGCTGTTTTCTGCTGTGCAGTGGCAGCTTTCATGCTAGCCCACTGCATGCCAGCCAGAGGCTTCCAGTGCTGTCTTGGGAGTTGGGTGCTTCTGGAAAGAGCATGTCAGAGAAAGGGCAGTTGATGTGAGCTGTGCCAAAATACTGAAGGCAGTGCCCCAAGTAGGCATGAAAATCCGAGTACTCTGTGCTGAAAAAATACCAGTAACTCTTCTCTTTGATTCTCTGGGTGTGCCATTTTCTGTACATGGACAGCAAGGAGGAATAGTAGAGAGCAGTGGTGAGGGGGAGCTAAAGACCAAATTTTTCTGAAAGTTGGGAAGAAGCAAAGTAGTTTCAAATATATTAGTGTTCCTCCAGCTCTGCTTAAAGTATCACATTCAGTAGTGGAAGAAAGCAACTCTTTGAACCTTGCTAGTGGTGCAGGTGGGTTTGGTTATTTTTTTTATTTCTTCCTTTTTAAGCTTTTCTATCTACAGGAACAGAAATGGTAACATTTGAATTTTCTAACTTAGTTAGTTGTAGTAACATTTATGGGATGTGCATCCTAGACATTTTCCACATTCACTGAACTGTTCAAAATGTCATTACCCACAGGTCTAGGAAAACTTCCCCACCAGACCAGTCATCCTAGCTGAATACCAATATCAGAACATGAGCAAGAAAGCACTTGTTATTTTGATTTGAGGAGAAATCTGGCATTTTAAATTTTAAAATGTTACTTCACAACTCAAAGATGCTGCAGCTGATCGCTCTCCTGCTGCAGTTGGGTTTTTTAATAATATGGAAAGGGCACTGTATAAATGCAGTCATCTTTCTTGTTGGTGCAATATGTATTGAGTATTGTTTAAGGAAATACATTGTATTTAAGCTTACTCAGTGATGGATTCTTCTCCAGTTCTGATAATTGTTCGGTGAGATAAAATTTCAAAATTAAAAAATGCAGATGACTTTGTGCAGTATAATGAAATAATATCTAACGGACTTATTATTCAATTTAGGTGGTAATTCAGTATTCAGAAGATGTCTTTGATTCAGTAACAAAACGTTTAAAACATGTCCATCAAAAACATGGATTCCTTTACTAACACAGCTGCTCATCCTATAATGACTTTTGACTTTTCCCAGAATTCTTTTAAGGAAGTTTGGGTTTAAAACTTTTGAACTACATTTAATTTTAAGTACCTTTCATTCAGTTCAAGAGACAGATGAGTTATCAGTATTTAAAGATCTAAAAATTTTTAAGAGAGTAAAATTTTGTCTTAACAGAATGAGGAGAGTTTTTGTGTTAATTTGTGTCCAGGTTTTGGTAACTAAAAATTGCACAGTTGGTAATTCCTTTTTTTTTTTTTAAATAATCCAGTAGAATATTATTAAGAATTGTATCTGAAATATGATCCTTTGAAAATGTTGTTTCATTACCAGTCACTAGACTGAAAGTGCTATTTTTTTCATTCCCTCTTTCATAAGAAACCAATTGCATCCCCTTGGCATTTATTGCAGATGAACAGGAGAGCTCTGGAGCAATTATTTATACTGTTGAGCTCAAGCGCTATGGTGGGCCTCTTGGCATTACAATCTCTGGTACTGAAGAGCCCTTTGATCCCATAATCATCTCCAGCCTTACGAAAGGAGGATTAGCTGAAAGGTAAATTGGAAAGCAAATTATTTTTAAATGTTCTCTTTGTCAAGATAGAGATTCATTTTGTTTACCTAAAGATGCTAATTTTCATTGTTTAGCAATTAATTTTCATATAATTCTCCAAATCTGAGTTTATAATCTTTTTGCTGTTGTTTTTTGATCATTGCCAAGCCCAGGAGCATGAACAATATCTGAACACAATGTATTTGTACACACTATACAAGGCAGAGGATTGTGGTCCTTACTATAAATCACCAAGGAAAATGAATCAGTCAAACTGCTCAGTTATAGGAACATTTTAGCAGCCTTTTGAAACCAATAGCCTTGTTTAGTACAATAAGTAAAGAAAGCATTTCATGTGTCCAAGTTTATCTGAGCTTAGCATACACTTATCTGCCACTGTGTCTGTATGTGCCCTTGCATACACCATAGAAAGCATTATCAGAGGAGCAGAAATGCTCCTCATGGTAAGTGATAGATAGAGAATAATGAAAATGGCAAAGATTTTTGTCACCTGTGTCTCACATTGATTGAGTCATTGAAACTTGTATCTTTGGTGGTGGTCTCAGAGAGAGCTTAGAGCACACAAAACATGATATTACGTGCAGCCAGAACCAACAGCGAGTTACACAAAAATATTTTATTTTCTTTTCTTGATTGACCCATCCTGAAGGCCAGGTTTCTGAAATACTGGCTACTTGCTCAAACTGCTTTTATTTATGTTGTGAGGCTTCTAGAAACTTGACTCATTTCAGACTTACTGAGGTGTCTGAGATTGCTCTTGAACAGGTGGGCTGCAGTGATCATCCTGCAGGTGATTAACTCAACTGTCACAATAACACAGAAATCCACATCTTCATGCCTCAGCTCTGCTATTGTCACTACAGCAAAGGTGACTTGCTTTAAGCATTTCTAACAAAAGAATTACTCTGTAACAGCAATAAAAGTGAAATGAAAGAAAGAAAGGGAGATGAGCCTTTTAAGCTCCAGAAATGCAAAGAAATTGCCTTTGTTGCGTTTTACACTCTACTCAATGTTTTACTTCTCTCTCTTATTGTAGGACTGGGGCAATTCACATAGGAGACAGAATCCTAGCAATAAATAGTAGCAGTCTGAAAGGAAAACCTTTGAGTGAAGCCATTCATTTATTACAGATGGCAGGAGAAACTGTCACCTTGAAAATCAAGAAGCAAACAGATGGTGAGTGTGGCCAAGGCTACCATCCATGGTCCTTAATGCGTGTGTTATTGCAGATTAACAAGCATTTAAGCCATCCATGGAAAAGCTTTGTGTCAGGAGTGAAAAAGCAGATTCTCAGAACTGCAGTAGAGCAAGGATCAACACTTTTTTTTATATAATCCTATTCAGCTACCAGTCCCAAGAAATTTTCTGTCCCAGTGGGTCACGTGAGTGAACTGAGTGATGCTGAAGATGAAACCTCTGCTGCACACAAATCTGGCAAGCTCTCGGACATCTATTCCACTACAGTCCCAAGTGTTGACAGCGCAGTAGAGTCATGGGATGGCTCTGGTATTGATACCAGCTTTGGAAATCAAGGTACTGTCAAAAATACAATCGACATTTAAAGCAGGAATTACTGCATTCATGGTTGACCTTCCTTTGCCCTAAGGAGAACTCTTTTATCTGTACTAATGTTTAACCCTGTACTTTGTAATGTGCTGCTGTCTCATTATGACCACCCACATCAGCAGGCATCATGATTTCTTACACTTGGCTGGCCTCAGATTCATTCTTTCATGAGGATGCGATGTCTTACAAAGCATTTATCAATACATTAACAGGCTTTTGTTAACTTTACTGACATCTGAATAGCTTGGTCCATAGCTCATCCACAACTAAATGAGTTTATCCTTCAAGTACAGATCAATGCAAGGCACAGAGCACTCTGGAGATGTTCATGAGTTTGATGCCCATGTGCATTAATTTTTAAATGACCACAGATTTATTATAAACTGCTGAAGGGCAACATTAGTCATTGCTTATGATTTGTAAATCTTTTGCTTCTTCCTCATTCCTGCAGTATTAACATCTAACTTTCAGCTGTCAAAAACAATCATTCTATTTAAAGACATGATTTTCCATAATGATAATTTTTTTATCTCTCTCTGACTTGATTTATATAGGATTTTCAAATAATCTCCATTTGTAACACATGTTTATTTAGGCATGGAGGGATATAGACATCTTGTAATATTCTTGAGAACAAGAAAAGTGACTTATACACAGCTTCAGTGTTTCATTTAACCCTTTTAAAATGGTTATTTCCATAGTAAAGCCTGTATTCCCATAACCTGGGAGGTATTTGGAAAGATAGATCCTTACCTTAAATAATTTTTATGGGAGGTAGAATTTGGATAAATTTAACTCCTTTTCTTAACTGTGTTGGTCAGTTATTCAAAAGAAGTTATATTAGATTTTCTTCTGATATTTTTAAGTTCTAAGGAGAAGTATTGCTGAAGAAGTGCAAGAATGGTAATTCTCATTTTCTGGATGAATTCATGATATTTGGAGCAAATTGTTCAGCTGTGGAAAGGATTGAGGCCCAGAATGCTTTCCAGAGTCCTGATGATTCAGATGCCATGCCAAAGCTGGACCAGTATCTCAAAGCAGATTTTTTTTTTTTAACTCCCTTGAAAAAATCAGCCCAGACTTGGCTGGATAAGTGGCACCTCTGCTAGACAGCCTGAGTGTAAACAGATTTTTGCCTTGACCCATCAAACTGAGTTTGGCTTTTCTCCAATCCTTTCTTGGCAATAAGCACAGACTAAGCAAGCTGAGGAGTTTGGGGGATGTTTCTGGAGCACCAGATAATGCTTTATCCTATTAATTACCAATTTAATGCTGGTGAGTTGTCTTTTTTCTCCTTGAATTAATATCTCATTTTGTACCTTTATATTATGTGTCTGCCTTACTAATCAGATCCTTCACCACACAGCACTCATATCTTCCCAACCAATACCTTTCCTAGAATCTGGGAGTATGTTAATGTCTGCTAGTTTGCTGGAAAATACTCACAGCTCTGTAGTTACACAGGATTTGAGGGAGACAGGTCTAGACGGATTTATGAAAGCAAATTACCCTCTTTAGAGGGGTGGCAGCAGTGATAATTGTTAGTCATCAACAAAATAGTACTTCCTAATCCAATATGCACATCAAAAAACATCAACCTGTGGAGCTAGAGAAGGAATATATCAAAGTGAAACAAACATACATATATATGTTTGTATATATATATTCTTATATATCTATATAATGTATATCAGTTCTGCCATAATGGATTTTGCTTACTAGATCAGCATCAGCTTGAGACCTGTTGATCCATGTGTTCATCTTGATACATCACTTGGAAACTGGTTCCTACTTGGAATTGAAAGTACACCTAGTTTTGGTTAAAGAAGTACTACTGAAGTAATACCTGCTTTGCTAGTATGATAAAAACACCCAGAAATATACCCTTCAGGTATAAAAGCCATCTGATGTGCACAGCCTTGAGACACTTAGAAATGGGTGATAGAGATGGTGTGTATTGGTCCTGGGAATGTGCCCATTTTGAGAGGCCTTTCCTGAGCTCTCAGAGCCCTAGCAAAAGGGCATGTGAAAAGCCACATCCTTGGGATTTTTTAATGCATTTTTGCAAACTTTTTTCAATACATCTGGAGCAGCTTTCTTAATAACTTAGCTTTAATTTTGGGCATATGTTTTATATGACCATGTTAACATGTATTTAACACATGTAATTTATTAACTGCTGTTCAATGTAGGATGTCAAATTGGAAATGGATGAATTGTGGCTATGTCCAGAACTAAATACAGAAGCAGCTGAGACATAACAGTAGGAGAACAGTGTTAGATATATTTAAGATTTTGCTTTCAGTGGACTTTCACAGGAGAAGCTGCAGACATAATCAAGGTCAAATAATCTGACTACAACAGAAAAAGAAAAAAGGCAACAATGATGAATCCAACAGTTCTTGAGAGCCCAGCTTCAGAGATGTGCTTTCCTGTCATTTCAGCATATGCATTGCTGTAAATTAGTAATTCATCTTTTTAGGACACACCTATCAGGCTTCAGGATACAACTTCAATGCCTATGAATGGAGGAGTCCTAAGCAGACTAGTTTGTCCCCTCCAAGCAAACCCCGGAACCACCCATTTCATGAGACAGGGCTGAGTGATGACGAGTGGGATCGACCTGCAGCGAGCACGTAAGTTCCCATACCACTGCCTGTTCTCTGGTTTGCAGCTGCAGCAGTGCCTAAAAAATGAACATTCACTGTCTTGAATGAAATAATGTTTTTCTGATGAAGCTATACTAGCTCTTCCTTTAAAAATGAGATACAGTGTACTTCATGAAACTAATTGGGGTGGACTAGTGATCTTTATGGAGGATTATGATGCCAAAACCAAGACATATGTTTATTTCCAGTTACTTCAGCCAATAAAACACAACATTTATCCCTTAAGAATCAACAAACAAAAAATTAGGGCATTTCCCTGGGCAAGTTTCAGAAAAAATCTGATCTGCTTTCCACTCCACAAAAATAAACCTACAGATAATGTGGCTAAAGACAACTGGTGTGTTAATCTTTTCTCTTCTATGAAAATTCATTTTGGTTTGGGCAAAGAAGCACAAATTACAGTCTTCCTCTGTAAATGCTTAAGACATCCACATTCAGGAGGAGAGATTCAGTAGGAGTAAAAAGTGATCCAGATACAAATGTCTTGTCCAAACCTATGGTAGTTTGCCATGCATTTATTCCTCCTCTCCTGAGAAGTAAATCTACATTTCAGTTAATTTGTCTGCAGACCAAAGAAATTCCTGAGAAAAAAAAAATTTAAAAATTACTTCACAATTCTTGGAGATAGTGAAAGAACCAAAAGACTCTTATTTTCTATTCTAAGCTTTTCTCTTTCTTTGGATCTGTTAATGCATCCACTGCAGAGACTTGGATTATTTCTGCCAAAGAGGAGCTCTTCCTCAGATATGGGAAGACAGGCATCACAGTTAAAGAGACTTCTGTGCTCTTTGTGCCCACCCTCAGGACCTGCAGACATGCATGTCCTTCATGAGAAATACACTTTCTTGGTGTACCAGCACACTGAGCCTGAAATCCCAGTCTGTGAAAAATTAAAGTTCAGTACTAAAGAAAACCTTGTGCCTGTATAAACCTACTGGATAAGTAAATCCATAAGGTCCAGTCTGTTACCTTTGAAATACAAATCAAGGCAAAGTTCAGATGCTGCTTTTCAGAACTTGAATGACAAACCCTCTGATATAGCCCATGGCTTTATGGCATCTTGTCTGGAGACAAGCCTGGCAAGATGACAGCTAAGATCTGGGTAAGTGTGAACCTCAGTCCATATCCAGCTTTGATCCCTACTGCAGAAGCAGACTGGCAGTTTTCATGGTCTAGTAGTGGGCAATGTTTAATAAGGAAATGAGTTAGTTTCCTTCACACTGCCCATTCTTGGTAACCTAATAGCTTTAGTTTAATAGCATCTTTATCTGCAGTTACAGCCCATATTTTTTTCTCAAATGAGCTGCAGCCATGGATTCCAGAACACCTACTGGTTTGTAGCTATGTAATTAATGGGCTGAAAAAGTTGATGAGCAGTGAATCAAGGAGCTGGATTGTAAAATACAGAATCCTGTAAATGAAAAGCATGTGTTCTATTGCCATTCTAAAGCACTGTTCAGCAGAAAGTATGCACAATAATGAGTCTTGTTCTGCTTGTCAATGTGACTTACACCTGAGAGATGCAATACAAATTAAAATAAAGATTATTTTAATGCTGTATTGGTAAAATGGATTGTGCCACACCTGATGGTGTTCCTGTCCCAAGTGCTAAGGTATTTGAGCAGAGTATGTCTGCTCTTCAAGCCAGTTACAGGGATCCCCAGAAAAGCACCTCTTCTCTTGTAGTTCTGGCTAAACAACTTACCTTCTTCTCTAGCACAACAAAGTAATTTTTTCTTACCTTTATTTTGTGTAGCACAGCTTCCAAGAATATGTGGCAACAGAAGGAGACTGAGACATTGGGAGAGAATCAAGAAAACCATTTAAAGCAAACATCTGTAGAAAGATCAGGTGGAGAGAGCATCAGGAGCATGAAGAAAGAGGGAAAGCTGTGGAAAGGTGCCTCTGGAGGGCAAAGGAAAGGTGGGGGACAGCTGGAAGAGTGGAATACTTCTTCCAGGTAGGAAACCAAAAAGTGCATAAAAGTGAGATCCAGGTGGGCTGAGGCAGAGGTGGGGGGTATGAGAGGATGGGGGAAGAAAGGAAAAACAGCTGAAATCAGAAAAACAGGGTAAAAGCAGAAAACACCATGTTAACTTGCTGTTGAGTGACAAGGAAATTCCAGTGGGCAAGCAAATGAAACCAGAGAGCTCAAACTGCTCTGTAGCCTGGTATCTGCCTATCACTGGCACATAGGTCAAGTGTGTGACAGTTCCTGCTCCAGAGAAAATGTTTTACACATTAAAACAATGCTTACAGGAATGAGTCTTCCAGATCCAAGAACTCTGGATTAAAAAAACTAAAAAACACAAAGATTTTGTCTCTCGTATGACAATGAGAACCAAGTCATAGACACCCATGTCTTCATTATCTGTCCTTCATTTACTGCCTTGCCTTCAGACTTTTTATGCATCTGAATTTCTGATGGCTCTTCGAGTAAGCATCAGAAAACCAAATATACTCATGATGGGTCAAACAGTATTTGACTTAAAATCAATCTCTCAGGTTTCAGATAAAAAGAGCCATCTGGATAAATTATTTTGGTACCTCTTTTGGTTTTTTGGTGCAGTAGCTCAGCTACAAATTACTCATTTGGTTGTAATGAAGATGCAAAAGTTGAGATTTCACACACCAGGAGAAAAGACTCAGAGAAAGAGGAAAAGAGGAGGTGAGAGCAGAAAAAGAAGTTACTTCAGCTAAGAGGTCCAGACACAGAGGCATCATGATTTTATATTTCACAGAAGTCAGAGAAGTAATGAACCTCCAGTTCTGGGAAATTCAGATTTTGCTGTCACAGACAATTGCCTCAAATTATCCTGTTCATTAGCTTAAGTTCCATTTGATATCATTAATATACAATATAGCAATTGTAATGGATAAATTAGACTACATTCAACGCTGGCTATTGAAAGAACTACACAGATTTATTGAAAAAGGTAATTTCAGAAGTCAAGGATCTTTCTAAAATCATGTTTTAAATACTTTCTTGTCTTGCCTGGGAGGAATTGCATCTGTGATCTGAGTAGGTATTCTTGCCATTGCTGTATCTATTGCAATATCTTAGAAGAGACACTGATGCTAGGTGGAGAATCATTGCAATAAGAGATTGAAATGGCTGACCATTGTCTGCTTGACTGATTGTAGCTGTAAGAAAGCATCTCTGAGGCAGAGTATCATGTGTGTGAAGCATTCAAGCTGTCCTCTCTTGTGCTGGGCAATACTCCTATTTAAAAGCTATTCTGTAAACAGAATTACATTCACGCTATTCTCAGTAATACATTGTTTGTCAAGCAAGGCCTCAGATGCTTCCATAATGGTGTTTGCTCTGTTTATGTGCTGTTAAGCACCACTAGCTGCAGTCCATGGGCTGCTGCTCCAAAGTAACAGCTTGCTGCCACCAAAAGGGCGAATTGTCACTTTCCTTCCTCATCCTTCTTCCCCTGTGCCTTTCACATAATCAGCCCTCTCCCATGCAGCAGCTCTGATGCTTGTGTGAACCTTTATTGAGCTGCTTCCCCTTGCTAAGATAGAAAAAACCTCCTGCTTCCCTCCCTGTATACACACATACCCTGAAAAGATGTTGCTTTGGGCTGTGTCACCACAGCCCACAGTTGGTGGTTTTTATCAGACCTTACTTGCTGAGCAACTTTCCTAAGCATCACTGTCACCAGCCTCTGCTCTGGAGTGCTTGTGATAAGGCTTTGGTGCATTTATGAAACACCAGAGAACTAAGTTTCCATACAAGACAATGGCATCCCTGAAAATGGCATCCCATTGTGTTCATGTTTGAAACGATTGGAGCAGTTTATATTACGGCAGTCAGGTGGGCTTAAATAGATAATGATAAATGCAGCTTAGGCTGAAAGATTCAGGTAAAAAGCACCACCAAGCCTCTTTTGCAAAACGTTTGCAAAAAATTAGGACTCTTTCCATATTGCCTGGGAGAAGTCTGTGAGGTTGAAAGGTTTTATTGCAAATATTTGTTGCACGGAGCAGCTCCACACACAGCTACTGGTTGATTCATTACTTTTCATAGGGAGGTCCCAGTTTCAATCCAGCAAAAATGTGTATTGAATTGTTCTTGGAATCCATTTATCTCCTTACTGAACAACTCGCTGCTCAGATCCTGCCAGCTGCTAGTGACTGCCAGGTTATGAGAAGGCTTGTCTGTCATGTGCTCTGCATGTCCATCCAGCCTCTCTGATCAGCGACTCTCCCCCACTCTCCTGCATAACGTTCTGTCATCCGAGTTGCAGTCTGTGGCAAGGCACGTGTGTAATATATATTTTTAAAGGGGGAAAACGTCCACATTTTTTTAACTTCTCATTGTAAATCTAGCTTCACAGGTACCCATGATAACACCGAGGCTGACCAGGAGGAAAATTTCTGGTCTCAGGCTCTGGAGGATTTAGAGACCTGTGGCCAGTCAGGAATTCTGAGGGAACTAGAGGTAGAACAATCTTAACCTTTCTTTCCGATTATAGAGAAATATAATGGTTTTGGTTCAGTTTACATTCATTTTATTTTCTCCTTTTTTCTTTTAAGTTGCACTAATCACACCAATTCATTTAAAAGCTTTAACCCCTCTCCACAGGACAAGGCTGACAGGCGTCTGTGTTTGAGAAACATGACTCTCTTGGTACCTACCCTTTACCTTTATATTTTTGCTTGTGCAGCTGCCTCCCCCACCCCCTAACCAGAGCTGTTTTCTTTTGTGCAATGCAACCAAATTCTATAAACATGTTCACCCCAGTGCTTTTGACTTGCAGCTTCTGCTGTGCATTACCATCGGTGCTGTCTGTACAGGCAGCAAATGGCACAGAACTTCTAAGTGGGCATAATCTTCCTGCAGCAATACATTCCATTCTCTGACAGACGCTTCATGCAGCTTTTCTTAGCATGTTGTAGGTTGTCTTTTAAATTGAAACTTAATTTGATTAAGATGAACATAAAAGAAAATCAGCTTTTCAAAGTGTTTACCTATAGTCGTACCACTCTGAAAGAAAAAGAAGCTGCCAATGTGAGAAATGTTTGTTATACAGATATTTCTTCACAATTTATCAAATTTTCATATTTCATCCTTAAGTTTATTACAAATCTAACCATGCTTTGTGTTAGATTGTGCTGAATGCATAGAGGGAAGGAAACAGAAACATAGTAACTTGGGAGTCTTTATTTTTCTAATCACCTTTTCTCTAAGTTACCTAATCAGAACAGTTACAGTTATACTGCCAATTAAAGCTACAGAATGAAAGGTCCTAAAATATTTTCTTTTATGTTCTTTTAAATTCCTGGAGCTGCAAAACTGGCAGAATCCCATTTTCATTTTCATGTTATATAAAGTCCTTTAGCAGCCAGGAGGAATGTGAATGGCATAACTGGGTGAAAGTTTTTCAGTTCAGATTAATTTACTTCCTCAGATATATGGCTTTTGTATTGCATGTATGGATAGCAAAATGTGATTCTCATGTATTTGTTATTGCAAACCAGAGAAATGTAGGAGAAAATGTTATACTGGTTTAATTCCATAGTTATATATGGTTCAGTACTGCAGGCTTCTCTTGCAGTTTTCAGTATTCAGAGCATCATAAAAGGATATGGAAATAGATAATTCCAAAAGAGAAATAGGTCATCCATGCTGACCAAAATTCAGTAACTTCAACACACTGGATTTTCCTCAGCCGTTCACAAAAGTGAAATACAGAACTGTAGATGTACCATTTATAGCATTGCCTCATTGCACAACCTCCAGCTCTGAACAGAAAGTCAGACTCACTCAGTGTGACAGGATGCTGAGAATGGCCATGCCTCTACTTTATGAAGTGCCATGGCATAGCCAAGGACTCCTTATCATTTTTCATTTCAAGGTCTTCAGCCAAAGAGCAAAGAAGGCCATTGTTTGCCAAGTCCTCTGGCTGCTTTTGCTCTATCAGGCAGTAATATCAGTCATTACTGAGCACAAAAGAGTGTTATGGCTACAATCCATTATCTCATAGTGAAAGTAGTGCTGGAGCTGTGAGAAGGAAGAGTGACAGACATGCTCAGAGTCATAAGAAAATATTTATTTGTCTGTTTTGCTCTTATTTTTTACTTCTCACTTGCAAGCAGGCTGCCTGCATCCAGTTCCAGTCAGAGTTCAGGTTATGGTCTTTAAATTTCCCTTTCCACTTGTCCATCAGAAGAGATAATAAATAGGAAATTCAGCACACTCTGTCCCTGCAGTGGCTGTGGCAAAGTGCATTTGCCTCCCATTCCCTGAAGCAGAAAATCTTTCACAAGGGAGAAGGCTCCTTGCAGTGCTCCAGTGCTTTGCAAGTTAGTCTGTTCACCCAGTGGACGAGGTGATTCCCATCCTCATCTTTCAAGATTTCATCCTCCATGTATTCTTGCATCTAAAACAAAAAGGCTGGCTTTTACTGAGATTAAAACCAGCAGTGAGGCCAGGGCCAGTATTAGTTCTGAGCTAAGGCAGTCACTCTTGCAATATGCATCTCATGCAAAGTTTCTTTCCAGGCAGTGAGCTTACTTGCACTGAGTTTTCCCCAGCTTGGGGTGGTATCCAGGCACTCTGCCCATGCTGGCTCTAGAGCTGCCTACATGTTCTGCTGACTCACATTTTTTTACCTTGCACACACAGTCTGAATTGTAAATGCCTTTCTATGGCTCCAATTCCAACAAATGCAATTATGCCACAAGTTCAATGTAATTTTATTTATGTGTAGAATATTTTTAAAATAAGCAATTACACTACACACTCTTCAGTCTGCCAGGGGACTGGCTTACAAGCATAGCCATTCTAGTGCTCAGTATTTTAGTTTGAAATGCCATCTGAAAACTTCTGCCCATAGGGTTCATATATTGTTGTTGTGTTTTGTTGTGGTCCTTTATTTTATAGTGACTTGCAAGCAGATTGAACATCTATCCTCTTGCCTTTTGCTGTGCCCTGAGTGATTGTGTTCTAACAAAGAATAGAGGTGTTTTTCCTACTGCTATGAATTAACCGCTTACCTAACCCACATTCTCTGTTACAAATTAACCTGTTCATTAATGCTCTAGGCCACAATCATGTCAGGAAGTACAATGAGTTTGAATCATGAAAACCCACAACCTCGTAACCAGCTGGGAAGACAAGCCAGCTTCCAGGAGAGAAGTTCTGTAAGGCCACATTACAGTCAAGCTACTCGTAGCAACACATTGCCATCTGATGTGGGGAGAAAGTCCATGGTTCTGAGAAAATTTAAGCAAGAAATGAAAGAAATCATGTCACCAACTCCTGTGGAGTTACACAAGGTCTGTAATTTTTCTTCTGACAGCTTTCAAATAATGTATTCAGCCTAGAAACTCTAATTATATGGCAACACAGTAAGCACTTTTTATAATGACTCCACAGATGTAATTTGGGGGCCATGCATATTAGTTCTTACAAACACATTAATGATAGATCCTTATGGGGGAAAACAAACGAATAAGATGCATCCTTGTCTACTATTTCATTTTACAATAAATCCCCAAAAGGCACTGTTTTTTTGAAAGGAGCATGTACTGCTAATTTGAATTGACAGGACCAATAACTCTTCTCTGCAAAATGTGTTCATTAAGAAAGCAAAGTTTAATTTCTAGAAAATACATTTCTTTGGGAAATTACTCAGGAGGGTTTGGGGCTCCCATTGGTCCTTTTTCAAATTAACACTAATTTTGAATCAAATAGAAGTGATTTAATGTACATAATACTGAATGTTATTTCAAATTAGGTATTTCTTCTTTTCTCTTTATAATTCCTTTGCTCTAAAAAGGATAAATGATCTTCAGTCTAGGCAACTTTTCACAGCTCAAGATGGTTGAAATCACTTGGGGATACAGAGGTGGTTCTCCACTCCAAGGAAGTACAGGATAAAGTGTCTTTGGATGTGCACAGCAAACACCCTGCCACTTTAGGTCTCAAGTCCAGTGAGGCCATAACAGCAACCAGTTTCCAAAACTTCGAGGGAGATTTTAATGCACTTCTCCCTGGTGCAAATAAGCATCCCATTTCCTGCACCCATCTTCCTCGTGAAGCTCTTAGATATTTCCAGAAAGGAGGCAGAACATGAGAAACTTCATTAATACATCACGTGGTCATTCTCAAGAGATTTGTGTTGGTTTCTAATCCCTGTGGTTTGCCTGAGTTAAGTCTGTAGTTCAGTTTAGTTCAGCAAGGTAAGGACTCACTGAGTATGGGCTAAATGAATGTTTGTAGAAGGTAGTAGAGAATTGATCTCATATATGGTAAATGAATTCAGTGCCAGTGTAAATGATCAATAAGGATGTGTTGTCATAGTTTTAAGCTATTCATATTTCCAGCTTGATGTGAAATGATTACTGGAGTTAGGTACTGTGCTGTTTTTCTGAGAGGTGAATAAATGTGACATATAAAACAAAACTATGCCAGTAGGCATTTCACAGTGTGCTCACATTCAACAAAGGCACAGTTCTGGATTACAAAACCAGCCTTTCATGTTAAAATAAATCCTTGCCTGGAAAGGCATCGTCAGATTTCTGTTAATGAGTCAGTGGTATTCTGTGACAGTGACGAGCTGTTAGAGTCCTGGGCAGTACAAATACAATACAATACAAAGCTCAGTCCATGAGCTTTCTCTTGCTTCAGTTGACTATTTTTAAGATTGCTTTGACCTTCCCTTTGAGTAATTTCCAGGTTTTCTTCAGACAATATACTCAGTTATCCTGTCTGCTGAAGTGATGCTGAGTTTGCTTTTACTGTCTGTTTTCACCCAGAAAAGAGTAATTTCCTCTGTAAAAATCTAAAATTTGAACCTCTACCAAGGATTTTCCAAATCCTTACATTCATTCAAGAAAAATAGAAACTAGTGACTGGATCTAATGGTCTGATTCCCCAAAGTGAGCATGTAGCCCTGTGATCACACATGCAGGTTAGCCCAGGCAGCATGAACTGCTTTTGTATTCATGCCCATCCTAGCAAGTTCTTACTTCTTAGTTTTCCCACTGGTTCTTGTGTAGCAGTGTGCCTGTGACTCTCTCTCTCCTCCTTCATTTTTGTATTAGACCTCTAGTTTAACACTAATAACCTGTTCTCTTGGACAGCTTGTCCAGTCATAACTTTCCAAAGGAGCTGCAATGCCGCAGGAATGACTTCACTGTCAGGGAAATGCCTTGGCTGAAGTATTTTTCATATATCCTCCTGCTGGCAAATGTGTTCTTCCCTCTGCAGGCAAATGTCTGCATTAGCTGGGCCACTGAAAAATAGGAAGATTTGGAAAACTGTGATGGTATAAGCAGTTTTGAGATACAAGCTAAGAAACAGCTTGTCTAAGACCTCCCTCAGCAGATTTTCAAGCATGTACCTGACTACGTGCTGCTGAGCTTTCCCAGTGTCTTGGCCAGGGCAGGGCAGGGCAGGTGCCTCTGTTCCTCTCTGTCAGTGAGATGAGTCTGTGTCCCTCTTGAGTCAGAGCCTTTGTGCCCACAGGTCAGAGTTCGCTGTGCAGCAAAGTAACCTGAGCTCTTCACTGCTCTTTCTTACTTCACAGCAATGCATTCACCAGTTGTGCACTTGAACTGTCTTTGTCCTGAGGAAACTAGGATTGAGATTAAGTGTCCTACAAATCTCTTCAAACATTTGTTCTAGATGGTTTAATAACATTTAATTTAGCTGGATACTGTATTGCTATACCAGTACCCAAATTTAATGAATGCCTTTAATGATTTTATCTACTTAGGTAATAATATAGATTAATATTTTTCTAAAAATCATAGCAGACCATTTTTTAGAAGTTTCCTAGAGCACACATTGAGAGCAAAAATATGCACTAGGATCAGATAATTTTTCAATATTATTATTGCGAGTAGTCATTAACCTAAAATTACAGTCAGTTAAAATATCTCAATAGCTGATCTGAGCAAGATGTATGAATTTAAATTAAGCATTTTCCCATAGATTTGGGAGGGAGAAGAGGCATAGGCACAGACTCAAAATGTATGAGCTTGTGTTTTAAATTTGTAACTATTTAATTGCTTATGAAATATGAATTAAATTTCCAATTCCACTTACTTTTTCCCTTAGGCTCCTGACGTAAATTTAAAAGTCTAAAAAATCACCCAAATGGAGATTTTGCTATTGAGATCAAACCTTGCAAAGAGTTGTGATCAGCAGTACAGATAAACCAGCATGATTTAGGTGTTGTGTGAACTGTCTGCCGTTTAATTCCCTTCAGAGAGGGCTGCTGCAAGTGAAGATGAGGAACCTGTGGTAGGGTTTTGTCCATACCCATTATTAAATGGAAACTGAGTATTTCAGATAGCAGGGCTTTTATCAGACATTCTCTTTGAAGAATATATGTTGCCCTAAGAAGAATTAGCCCCAAAACTATAACCTCTAATACAAAAGAAAGTTCTCTGCAGATTACTTCCATCTAAAAAATGTGACAGCTGTCAAACATGCAACAAAGTTTAATTGCTACCTCATCCCTGAAGTAAGCATCAGTTTCTTTAAGTTCCAAGCTCCTGTTAAATATAGCAAAAGTCAAGAGAAGATAGCCATAAGGGAAACAGTTTGTAAAAATCTAGAATCTGTAGGTCTGAAGAACCACAAAAACCAGAAAATATTTTGAAATATGTAAGTTGTGATTGATAAAAGACTTTGGATGACCATCCTCAAGTTCTGTGCCCCTCCTTGCCCCCTGCCTTGCCTACTCCATTGCAATAACTTCCCACTGACCATGTACAGCAAAACTCCACTTTCATGCCCCTTATTGTTTGAATTGCTCCATTTTTTGTCTCAAGGTGGGCAGGAAGTAGCATGTGTATTATTACAGACAAGACACAAGTTAAGGTGAGCTAATGTGGAATGGCTCTTCCTATAGATCTCTAGAGCTGAATTGGTATGTGTTTTGTTTGCTAATAGATCACTCACTAAAAACAGGAAAAAAAACCAACATTATCATAGAACATGTTAATAGGACTGCCATCTGTGGTGAACTGTTCTCCACTCCAGCTTGGCTTTGAGAAATTCTTGACTATAATAGTGTCCAGTTTGGGGTCTGAAAATTAAAGAAAGATGTTGACTGTATGAATAGGGTCCAGAGAAAAACAAGTCTTATTTCACATCACTGCAGAGAAAGACAGAATAAAGTGATCTTGTTCTCTGAGGATGCCAACAGGCTTAAGCCTTAGCAAGGGTTTAGACCCAAGGAAAACATCTGAAGCACTGGAAGGGATTACTTTAATAGACTGTGGAGTCTCGATCACTGGAGATTTTTAAAAATGGGGCAGACAAATGTCTCTCTGAAATGGCTTAAGTGCAGTTGATCCTGCCTTAGGACAAGAATGCAGTCTAGATGACTTCAGAGAGTCCCCTGTTTCATATGCTTTTGTAGTTCATCTGGGGCTGGATCCAGCTCCACTGACTCCAGTGCCTGAAGAAGGGGAAAAGGAGTAAGTGGAAAGGGGAAGTTCCTTTTAAAAATTGTGCCAGCTGTGCTAGAACAGTAAAGACTATTTTCAGTCTTATCTTAGGCATGGTATCCCTTTTCTACATGAACTTTTCAAGGCTTCTTTAAGAGCAGTTAACTTGAAGCTCTTCTTTGTGATGGTGAGGGAAAAAAAGTTACTTTGCTAGAAGAGAATTTTGGTCCTGGTCCAGAGCTAGTTATTTTTAATTTCTGCCTTAAAGTGCACACAAATCTGTCAGTACAACGTATCTCCCTGCTTTATTTTTTTTTAGTCCTGCAGAATGGTGGTCTTACAGCACTTTTGTAGCCGCTTCAAACATACTTTACATCAAAGCCATGTTAGACATGCTGTGATATCACAAACAAAAGCCTCTGTTCATAACAAATTATTAGAATTTCCCCAGAGTCCTGATGATACAGCAGCTGTTGATACAAATTAAAATCATTTTATGATGAATTATTGTGAATCTTCAGATACGTTTTTCCATAGCTGAAATGCCCATAAACTCCTAAAATTCATGCTGGGATGG
Organism: Lichenostomus cassidix; assembly: GCF_008360975.1. Taxonomy (NCBI): domain Eukaryota; kingdom Metazoa; phylum Chordata; class Aves; order Passeriformes; family Meliphagidae; genus Lichenostomus; species Lichenostomus cassidix. The sequence continues at coordinate 32,931,227 of NC_139480.1, read as the reverse complement.
AGGACATACGACAGATTCAGCAAGAAGTTACCTTGGGGGAAGATGGGGAAAAAGAAGGCAAAGACCTTAAACACTCCTTTGAGCAGGACACTGGACTACAGACTTCCCAAAGTCCCCTTCAATTTTGAATGATTCTGCAATTCAGAAACATCAGGAAGGAATTCAGTGGCTGGCACACACACAAGGATGCAGCACACGGAACATTACTTGTACCAAGCCATTATAAAATTATGGAACACTTAATGTTGTCGTTTTTATCAGCCAAGATACGATAAAACCAGTGCATTTTGAATCCAAGGTGATAGATGCTACAGCAGTCAAAGCACAGTTGTGACTGTGCAGCTGTATCTGTGCACAGTGCCAGGTGGCACATCCCTGACTCACACAATTTACTGGCACAGGTCAGCGCTCCTGATGTGAGGGAGGACCAAGAGGAAAAAGCCCCTAAGCATGCTGCTTATCTATATAGAAGTCTCTATCTGTCAAATAGCCAAATTCACAAAACTATCTGTGAGGGCTTGTCTTCTGAACACCTGAAAAACCTTCTCCTAACAGTTTCATTATCTTCTGCTCCCTCCTTTTGAATGACCACCTCATGGCTATGTAATTGTAAGAACACTGCCTGCAAGCTCTTTCAGAAGGAGCCTTATTTGTATTTCCTTAAAAGATTGCATTATAACTCTTATACTGAGCACTTCAGAGATTAGGCTTTACAGGGTGGAGCACAGCCTAGCCACAGTCAGGCTGTCTAGAGCTTCCAGTGATGATGGCCTTCATCCTTTTATTGGAAGACACATCACCAGTTGCTGAGGCTAGGTCTTCATACCTGAAGCAAAACTAAGCCTTAAATTGTACTCAGATCCTTGCAGTTACAGAACAGAGAAACAATAAGACTCAAAAAGTGACACAAGAAAAGGTGGGCTAAATACCACAAATTTCCATCTGACAAGCAGGAGTGAAAAGGGTTGTTTATTACTGAAGTATAAGGTGGCTTCTGAGATATTAGCATAATGTCAAAATGGGGACAACTTTAATACTGTAAGTACCAAATAGTAGATAAGTGATCTCTCTAATGTGGAGGAAAGAAAAAATCACCAAAACTGTCCTAGGTAGAAAGCCTGCCTAATGCTTGTAGAAATGGGGACAAACTTTTTTCCCTTCTCATCATGTCACATCTCCTCTACAGGTAACTTTGTACAAGGACTCTGATGGAGAAGACTTTGGGTTCAGTGTCTCAGATGGTTTATTGGAAAAAGGAGTCTATGTTAAAAACATTCGACCAGCTGGCCCTGGTGATCTGGGAGGTTTAAAACCATATGACAGACTTTTACAGGTAGTGTTTCTGGCACTATACAGGTTTAGTGTGAAGGAACATGACATACAGATTACTTTGTAAAAAGATTTACTCAAACCAAAAAAGTTTGGAGGGTGTTTGGGTACCTGTCTTTGGAGAGGTGATTATAGAAAACTGCACAGTTTTGCAGTTTTGTTTCTTGGAACAGCCCTGTAATCTGCATTGCTTATTATATCTTAAGTAATGAGCACCACTGTTTGTTTGTCGTTCTGCTGGGAAGGGATGTATGCAGGGGGCAGGAAGAAGGACAAACATCCATAATTGCTCTGAACCGCAGGCTGTGCTATGTAGATTTCTTAGATTTCTTTTCTTGGCAAGAAGAGGCACCACTTCACGGAGCTTTGAACTTTTACACAGTGGCACTAAAGCTGGATTTTCCTGTGCAGTCAGATTTATATAAACAAATTCCTTCAGAATGCTAGGTATTTTAGAACTCCAAAGGAGACATACAAATGCTCACTAGGAAGCTTGAATTTCCCAAAGCATTTCCAGACAGGTTTGTCTTTTTTGCTGTTCTTGATACAGACCTGAGAATTATTTCTGTGTTTAATCCAAGTGTTGACTGACATAGTTGGAATAATGTAATACTCACTCAGCACCACACTTACCACAGTGCCAAGTTGGACTATGATGAAAAACTAAATTATTTCTCAACTAGCCCAATAAAATACTTTATAAAAATTTATATATATTAGGTAAAACCAGAGAAGACCTGAACTAAATTGAAATTTCAGATGTGCTGTACTGCATTTAAATTGACGAACACCATGAAAGACAGAAAAACTATGTTAAAAATCATTTATGGAGCGGGCATTGTGACAGCTGGCAACAGCCAGCACTAGTGTAAATATCCCTGCTTCAGCTACATTCTGTTTGAGTGAGTAGAAAACTTACCTGATGTCTTCAGACCAGACACCATGGTTATAGTCTTATACTGGGCAGTTCTCTACTTGGCATAGTTAAATCAGGCTCCATAGTCTCAAGGATAAATTTGTTTCTCTTGTGATTTAATTTTTTTTCATAAAATAATAATAAAAATCAATTTTCTCATCACTCAGGTAAACCACGTTCGCACCAGAGACTTTGACTGCTGTTTGGTTGTGCCCCTCATCGCAGAATCTGGCAATAAGCTGGAACTGGTCATTAGCAGAAACCCACTGGCATCTCAGAAAGGAAGCTCAGAACAACACACTTCAGGGAGTGGGGAGTGGAGCGATCCCAATGCTGCCTTCCTTCAGCAGAGTGGACACAGCAGTGTTAGTACAGAGACACGGGATCCTACAAATACCTTATAGCAGAAACCATTAGAGTGGGACATTCGGTAACAAAAGACAATTATGGTGCTAAATCCATTTAAAATTTCTCTGAGATTGAGGCTCAGATGCTGTACAGCACTGAAAAGCACAGGAGGTCAGTCAGTCTGTCTCAAGGCTTCTATTAATCCATGGTTACTTTGGAAATAGTTTAATTCTTCATTAAGTCAAGTCATTCCATTCTAAACAATCTAGGATTAGTAACAGTGAACAAATACATAAGGGCCTTTTTTTTCCCCCATATAAGAAACTGGGGAGATGTTTTAAACATGATCTAAATGTTCCTCTCCCTTCAGCAGCAGCAGCTGTTTGAGGGAAAAGCATGGAGTTAACCTCTGCTAACAAACATAGTGTCCAGGTTATATGGTTTTTAAAAATCCTTTTATCAAGAAGGTGTTGCTGTCTGATGGACAAGGCAGAGTGGTTTCCTGCACTGGGTTTTCTTGTGAAATGGCTACATCTCTGACTTTGGAAACCTTTATTCGCTGGCGAGAAGGGTGCACTCATCAGGCAAAGCACTGTTTAGCTGTTGTAACAAAATGCTTGCAGGAAGCTGCAGTTTGCAGTGAACATTACTCCCCCACTTCAGCAAACTTTGTTAGAACATATGTTATTGCCTATGCAATGAAATATTTAATGGTATGTCTCGCAACCTGTGGGGATTTCTAAGCAGAGACTTTCTTTCGTGGGATAAAACCTCTGACGGGGGATGACTGAGAAGAGTAAAACTGAAATGAGTTCAGACAAATTAGAAAGGTTTTTTTAAAAGAAAATTGCTTTTTTAAAATTATGTCAGTGGAGATTGATACAAAAGCTCTTTAATGATCCATAAACCTGTAAACTTGTACTGTCACACATAGGCTTTTAAAGTCAATCCATTTCTTGAAGGAAGAAAGGTCCTATTTAATATGCTTTGTTTTCAGCCTTCTTTATGATAAACATTACCCCCTGCAACACATTTTTAGAATTTAAAATTGTAAATATATTTTACAAACACATCACACAAATTCTCTCCTCTCCCCTCTTCCCCCAAGCAATAAAATACTGCCAGTTGCTTTATATGCTCACCAGCAGCTGCATTGGTTTATTCTGGTATTCAAGTTGTTATTGGTAATTATTGTTATTGGTGAATATAAAGATACTGGATTTGTACATTTGTAGAGTCTCCATATCTAAGCAATCACCTTACAGAGTTGTTTCTGGTCAGTTTAAATTGTTTAACTGTATCCCTGTTGCTGTCTCCAGTACATAAACAAGCTCACCTGCCCTGCACACACAAGTATCTCTGATTTCTATTTCAGCACTGCCAGAAACAGTCAGAATAACATTCAAGGCTGAATCATGTTAAAAAAAAACAAACAAAAAACAAACAAAAACCCTAAGGTTCATGAGTCACTTAAATATGTATTTTTATTTGTAACAAATAAGTATTAAACTGTAAAGTATTTTTGTACAAATTTAATACTTTAATAGCATGATATTTATCGTCTATGTTATGTTTTTTGAAATTCAAACTGTTGCAAATATTTGTATGGAAAAACTGTATAAATTGAAATAAACAGTGATTTAAAGACATTAAAATGAGGTAGAGTTTTTCAACTTTGTATTTTTCCCCAGTTTTTGCAAAATATACCATGTTTATATTTGTGGTATACTTCTTCCAATCCAATGTGAAACAAACAATTTCAAGGTAAGCAGGTTGTCCACATTTTAGTACAATGTGTCTGATGTTTGATTTAACATTCAATTTACAAATCTCAAAATTACAATGCAGCAAGTCACATAGTATATATGAAAAAGTTGAAAGTGGAATGTTATTTGAACTTTGACTTGGAATTTTGCTTTTCTTACATCATCATCAGCATGATATTAGCTAAAGTAGCAATGACAAGTTCTACATCATATAAAAACTATTTATGTCACTGATTGCAACTTTCTTGTTCTGTCTTTAACAAGATTAAAATCCTTAATCCATCAAAGCTTCATGGCCACAAATCTATTACATTAGAAAACCTGGGGTTTTTTTAAACAACTGTTTTAAAACAGTTTTAAACTGTATTTCTGACTCGAGGAAACTGTAGTTTTGGCACATCAGTACAAGCATCTCATCAGTGCTGAAGCATTAGGAGATGGATAAATTTTGGTATGGAGAGCTAGGAGTCTTTAAATCAAAATACATCCTCATGTATTTTTTAAGGGAACATCTGGATCCTCAAAGACCTGTAAGTTCATTCTTCACCAAAACAGAAGAATTACGTGATTTTTGATAACCAGCACACCAACAAATCTACTAAAAATGGATCACAGAAAATGTAATAGGCTCAGTGTAAAACAACCTGCTCTTCACAGAATACATAAAACCAAGAAAGCCTTTGAAAGGCACTCAGCTTCTCCGTTCCAAAAATCTTGAACAAGTTCAATAAAGGTTCACACCAAGGCAGTTAATAATTGTCTGTTAGTTTTTGAAAAGCTTCCTAGGAGTTGCCTGTCCCAAAGTTAGATTCTTAAGTCTGGTAGATCCAAGTGGGGATTCTGTTAATGTTGTCTGTAAAAACAAAACAAAACTTTTACCCACGTTTGAATCGGAACTAAGATATTTGTCTTCAAAAAAGGCTCTTTCTCCATGACAGAGCTCAGAAATTATACATAATTTTAAAAAAGCATCTGTTAAGCAGGTCTGACTTTATAAAAAATCGATTTCAATTATTAAATTTTATATATATATATGTTTTCACAGCAGGTCACCTAAATACTGACATTTGTGTACTAAGCATAAGCTGATACAGGCTAAGCTGACCAACAGATCACTCCAGTAGTAAAAATATGTATAAGTTTACTGCTATTAACATTAATTTTTTTTTCTGTATTAGCCATATATTACTCTGCAAAGAGATCTGCCAAATTTGACTGCTTCACCAATTACCGGTCAACTTAGAAATTACTAAGTATTAAAAAAATAATTTTAACAGTACCCAGGTGACTCGTGGTGGTGAAAGAGAGTGCAAAAGTCTGTTTTAAACTTTCTATTTTAAACTGTAAGGAGATACTTACAGGGGGTATTTCTGTAGCATCCTCAGATGCAGGAGTTTGTCTTTTACATGGACTTTGCTGCAAACTGCCCATCTGCTCTTTACTGAGAACTGATGACCCTTGCTGTGTCATGAGATCACTTTGAAGTTCAGGTGGGTCAGGAGCACCTTGAGTTACAGAATCAGGCTGAGTCTCGAGCTCTTGACTTTGCCAGCACTTCGTCAGGGAAGAGGACATTTGTTTGGGACAGTTGTTTGTTTCTGCAATTGCCTCTCTCAAAAATCTCTGCAAACGCGTTTTTCTGGGCACGTTCTTGTTCTTGACTGCTCTCCTGAGGTGTGGCTCTTCAGCCACGATGTAGACACGGCTGCGGCCCCTTGTCACCGCGGTGTACACGTGCTGCCAGTGCTGCCGGCCGGCATTGCCAACCACGTACACCACGGTCCTTTCCTCAGAGCCCTGAAACGTGCAAGAACGCTGCTTCAAAGGCAGGTAAATAGTTCAAAAAAGGACAAGAATGAGGAAGTTGGAGACAACTGAGGACACTTTCAAGAATATTTTCTGTCTTGCATTCAAGGAATTCTAGTTTCAAGAAAAGTTTCTGCTTCTTTCATGTGAAAATACAGTGCATTAGCTCAGCTCACAGCTGCTGTGTTTTTACCTGGAATGTGTGAATAGTTCTGGCCCAGGCATGCTTTATGTGACACAGCTTCCTCAGTGCCTTGTACTTCACAGTGTACGTGGAGCCGTACGTGCTGCTGATGGTCAGGAAGCGCTCCTTATCAATTTCTGCATCCTAAAGGAATAGCACAGCACTCAGCAGTGAGCCTGAATCAGCGGCTGGATCAACATCCATGTGCATCCCTATTCTAGCTTTCCCTGGAATTAAAACAGCTGCAATGTCACCCAACTGAAAGAGTTTCAGAGGACACTAAACCAAACAAATTGCTGTCTTTCACTGACCACCTTCAAGGAAAACAGTTTTCACTGTTCAGGGCCTACCCCAACTACTGATGTTTTCACTGCTCAACTCATTGAACCCAGCAAAAAAAACAGTTTTTCATTGCTGTTATTTTTAGGCCAGCTTAGTTTTCTGCCAAGGGAAGCTTAAGCTGTAACATCATTATTCTTTACTTCAGACTGTTAAACATTATCCATTTCAATTACAACACACTAGAGTATTTACAGAATGTATTTACACTGAACACAATCAGACCAACTGAAACACTTAGTACAAAAAAGCCCAGAATTGGGTTTTTTTGAATTCTCTACTGTACCTTGCCTCTTTCATGCCTTTTACACTATCGTTTAGCAGAACTAAGTATGCATTGTGGGCTAACCTTACAAAGTGTGAATTGTTTTGTTCTGGGGATTCAACAAGCACTGAATCAGTTACCACCAGGTTTTCTTTGTGCAAGTTCTTGCAGCAAAGACTTACCCTTGTTATGAAAAATATATCTCCATTGCACAGTCGTTTGCCCTCATCAGCAGTGTCTGCAGTGAGTGTGGTTTCTCCACTTGGGCATTCATGGCCATTAGAATTCTCTCCAACACCAGAGGCTGGCAAGAGATCCTTGAGATACGTATTGCGCATGCAGGAAATCTTGTCCCCAGTTTGAAATAAAAGTCTGTTCTTATGGTCTCTAGGTCAGAGAAAGAAAAAGGGAAAAATGTATTTACAAAATGTGCATTTAGCATCTCCCAGTATTCAAAATAATAATTAAGGTATTACGTCACATTTATGTCTTGAACTTTTGTAAAACTGTTTGGTAAAAAACAGTAATACAGAGTAGCATAAAAATCCTGCTTCCAAAAATATTTCAGAACCTATTTAGAAATCACATAATGGCAAAAAAAAAAAAATTAACCTTGAGGGTTTTTTTCACATTGCTTTTATGTGAATTTTGAATATTCCACAATAACTTAAAATCTTGGAATTCACCCAGTGAATTTAAATGAAAGGCAGTTTACCACTGTTTGCAGTCCAGATTTAGATTAAAGAGCCCATCAAATAAAGTTTATTATATTAATGATTTATAACCTAATCAGATCTGGATGAAACATTGGTACTTTTACAATCTTGTTTTATGGTGTTGGCCTGGCTATAACACTTTCAAAAACAAAATGAGATCGTTCACAGGAAAAATGCAAAACACTGACTTACCTGGTTAAATGATTTGAATAGTGCTGGCAACAAAGTTCATTTATTAGATCACAATCTTGCCTAAATCATACAAAACAAGAACAAAATCATGATATACAAAACACACAATTACAGGCCATGTCACATTAGCATTAATCTATAAATTATGGGAAAAGCCCCTTTTGTCTCTGATTATCTTCCACCAACTATTAAAAACAATCACTAATTCAGAGTTTAGAAGACAGAGCAGTAAAGGAACAGTTTTGTCCAAATACTACAGAATGTGCACTGTACACTTAGATTAGCTAGATTTTTTCTTAAGATAAAGAAGAAAAGAAAAACTAAAGCCTGGACAGATTGTTTTCTGTCTGTGGATGTATTAAAAATAGCCAGAAGATTTATTTGCTTTTTAAAGACCTGTAATTTTAACTTTTAAATGCAGATTAAGTACTTATATTCTAGAAGAATCATCCACAAAAATCACTACAGTATTGTACCTGAATGCAGAAATCACTAATAACAATTTTGTACCTGAATGCAGATTGGAGAAATAAAACTGGTATCAGAATTACTCAGCATTCACAAATCACTTATTAGCGCACAGGTAACCTGTAAATAGTGGGTGCTTTTTACTTACTGAGAAAAGGTTCTTCACAATTAAGCATGGGAGACTCTTTTCCAAAGTACCCTTTTGTGCAGAACTGCAAGTTTATGGAGTATTGGTACTACTGCATACTTTTATCCCTTCAGTGCTTCTGCAAAGCCATCCATACTATTCATGCTCCTGTGATTACCATTCCAGTCTTTCTCCAAAGAGTGTTAGAGCCCTACATCCCACCCTTCTTAAGTGATGAGCATTCCAAGTATCTAGTAATTTTATGCTATTGCTACTAGTCCCTCCAACTCAACACACTCAGCTATTTTTAGATTGTAGCTACTAGCAAGGATCTTTTCCATGCCTGTCTGCATACTCCATTACCTTCTGAAAGCAATGAATTGTGATTGTTTGGCATCCTCCAATCCTGGCCCTTTTTTAAGTAAAATCTTTATGGCAGTTTGTAAATCTGTTTTAAAAGACATAAAAGGTAAGGCATAAAAATATTTTGAATTAAAAATAGAAAAATATAATTCAATATGAAATTACCTTTGCTCCGAAGAGGTAAAGATCAAATATTTTCAAGCCATAGACCTATATGCTTAGATTTCACAGAAAAAAAACTATTTTTAGTATTGCTTGCTGAGTATTTTGCTATGGTAAGATAAGGTGATAATGTTTTCACTATTTTTTTCTGCATTCCCCTTGAAGCATTTTGATATACATAAAACAGAGACTGCTCAATCCACTTATACCCAATAAATGTCAAAAAAACCCAATGAACAATGGCTCTAGCCCTGACCCCAAAACCTTTCATAAGCAATACTGGCATCCCTTCTTAGAGTTTTCCTAACTCAGTTCTACACATGGGAGCACATTCCAGTCTAACACACCATCCTGTTAACAGTTGCTGTCTACTCAAGTGACGCACCTCTGAAAAAATTCTGCAAACCTCTTTAAGGTTTGACAGCCCCAGCTACAATATAAAAAGACAACCACATTCGATTACAGTGGTGGAAGCTGTCCCCCATTCCAAAGTCTAACTGGTGAGCTGGAGCTCTACAGCCCTTTCTTAGCACTTAAGGGTTTTGCAATGTGCACTTACAGAAGGCAAAAGATAAACTATGAATGTAGCATATAAATTTATACCACAAACAAAACCAGACTAAAATCTTCCCAAATTTTTGTTTCCAGACAACAGTCTATGCTTCACCAAAGGGAAAATCAAGATCACAAACTGACAGTACACACATACTGTCACAATTCCCGCCAGCAGGTAAAGCAATAAGAATAAATTTCTTCTCCGGGCTTGGCATTGTCATTTCTTCATTCCAAGAAGAAACTTTCAGCACCTCATCAAATTCAGGAAGCTGCCGGTAAGAGATTCTGGACCAGAGAGTTGGAGGGAAAAGAGAGAAGTCATTCCCAGTTAAAGAATTCTAGCGTATCATCACCTGCATCAGCCTGAAGTTCACCACTTAGAAATTTTTTGTCATCTACACTACAAGCCCCGAAAATTCTTTCCTCAGAGCATAACTTGATTTCAAAAATTGGCAATTTATTCTCTAAATCCTCCATCACTGCAGCAGATACTTAGTATTACCCATACAGTTCTTTCCATGGGAGCAAAATGAAATAAAACAGAAGTGTTACCAAAAAAATAGGCAAGAATGTTTGTAAAACACTCACTAGTTCTGGACATCTTGCAAATGTTCAGAATATTCTCAAATTCAATTAACATCAAAACCTAAATTTTTTTGTTAGAGGTTTAAAAAAAGAAATCATGTATTGACAGAAAACAGAATTATTTCCAAAACAAAAATAATGCAAATGCTGGAAACATTTTGAGTTTCTGGGAATGAATACACAAAAAAAAAAAAGAAACTATGATGTAATGGCCCTTGGCATCCAAACTCTCAAAGCAATTCAGTCGGTTTTAGTTGTTGTCACACTGATCAGCAATGTCTTTAAAACTTCCTTTTTAGAGTAGCCATTGTAAGCCATTTTAGAAGGCATAAAGCCATTTATGCATTTACAACTCATTTGAAAACAACATAGAGTATCTGATAGTGTGATAGTGAAATACATCCCATAAAATTCAAGTGTTCCAGCACACACATTTTTTTGTCCAATACATACTTCTGGGAAAATCTGTAGGGTTTTGTTGCTGTTGTTTGTTTTTCAAAACAGTGTAATGGATTTGGAGCAAAAAAACTAACAGAAGCAGTACTACAGTCAAATCTGGATGCACTGCTATTTGCAGGTGGAAGGCCAGGCAAGAATTACAAGAATGCTTCATACACACATCAGGATATCCTACCTTGATGCATTATCTACAATCAGCTGCGATTCTGCTCTGTGGTTAGTTCGCAGCTCCACAGAAAAGCCTCTTGATTTTAGACCCTCAAAGATATCAGCTAACATGTTTCCTGGGTCTATGCTTGGCAGCTGTCTAGTGTCACCTAAACAGAACGCACATTAGTTTTTGTGAGAAAGAGTAACATATCATCTGTTCAAAATTGTCTTGAAAAAGAAACCCCACTGGAATTAATAAATACTCAAGCCTCTACATAGTAATATACAGCCTTAATACAATTCACGTGAAATAAAACTTTCAAGAATCTAAGAAACTTTGGGAATAAGGCTGTAGTGTAGCTTAAGTGTTTTTACACTCCTCACTCAGTAATGCTTTACTAGCAAGGGCAAATCCCTCTGATTGATGAGCCCTGACAGTGATCACATCTTATTCAAACACACTTTGAAAGCTATGTATTTAAAAACAAATGCCATAAATGGCATGTCAAAAAGCAAACCTCTGAGAAAGCATAAAAATTTGACTTTACACTTCTCTGCTTTCATTTTTGAATTAAAACAAGATGATCCAAGCATTAAGAATGGCATGAAAACTCCCTTCTAACATATGCCAACACTAGCTCCTTCAGATTTAAGGAAGTCAGGAAAGTTTTCCAGTTGCAAGATGTAATAACGTACCACATAGGAGTCAGAGTAAGACAAAGCACTGCTAAACAGTTAATAGAGATATTTTCATACTGACAGCTGGAAAACTGTCTATCTCACCTAACCTTACTTAGCAAAAGTATCCAAGTACAGAACAATGTAACATTCAGGGCTTTTAAGAGACTAGGTGGGACCAGTGGGTTACACTGTATATTGTGTATTATTTAACATTGTATAATGGTAAATTTGCTGCTACACTTACCTAGAATAACAAGTTTAGCAAGCTGAGCATGCTCACACAAGAGTTTTAAAACCAAACTAAGAACGTGTACAGACACCAAACTTCCTTCATCCACAATCAGAACAGTAACAGCAGAAAACTTCCACGGGTATGCTCCTTCATTCCGCCTCCACGATTTAAAACTATAGATAATCTAGAAACAAACAAAAATAAAGCAAGCTCTGACAGCAATCAACTGTAAACAACTGACTTACGGAAGGAGACAGAGTGGTATCTTCTGATGTTGTATGTAAAGCTATTATCTGAAATTCTGAACTTACAGCTGTAAAGAACCAAAAGACTCAACCATTCAGTCTTTTCCTTCACAGTGAATACATTTCTAGCTGAGATTACAGATGCTTACATAAAAGCACAGAAATGCAGCCTTTCTATACCTGCAGGAACCATTAAAGACACAAGGTCAGCCACTAGATTGCTGAGTAACAGAAAACCTCCTGCTAGAACCTGCTGTCATTAATAAATGCCCAAAATTGCATGGGGAAGGGGAACAGGCAACTATCCAGTCCCCAAAGATAAAATAAGCCAACAGTACTTTTAATGTTATAATAATTCCTATTTATATGGGTTATTCCACACCTCCAATGTCTTTTTGGCACCTTTGCTACCTAGAACAAGAGAGACTTGACCCAAGTTTATTAATAAAGAGTTTGCTTTCTACTTTTTTTCTAAAAAAAATCCACAATACCTAACAGTAATTAAGGAAACTGGAAACGTGCAAATGAAATTTCTCTCATTATTCAACCCCAGGCAACTGATCTTTTCATGTATGTGCTGTTATGATTGCTAGGCAACAGGATCCTAGAGAACAGCTCTACCACCCAGAAATTATTTTTGTCTTCATTAAAATAAAATGCAAAACTGAGAAGCTGAAAAAAACAGATGCCCTAGAGAGGCACAAATTTCAGATGTATATAAAGAGTAAAGAAACTAAAGTTATAGCAAATAATGTATTTCAAATGACTGATTTGATTCCCCAAAAACTTAATGCTGACTTTCAGATGCTGACAAGCTGTACCTAAGCATTGATAACAATAATAGGCTACACATTTCATAAGGAAAGTTCAATAACAAGCTTTTTTTTTTTTTTCCCCAAAACAAGAATGGACAGTGCCAAAAGGTCTTTCAGAACCTAATTTTTAAAAAGAAACAAGAAACAAGTCTGAAACAAACCTTACCTGATGCAGTGTATATGCAGGAAGCTGAGTTTTTTCACTCAAAAGACTTGCTGCCCTCCCTGTAGGTGCAGTGAATAGCACATTCAAAAAATTTTTTGCATACATATTCTCTGACTCCCAGTGGTGATCAAATGTATTCCATTCCTCAGATGCATCCAAGTCTTGTTCAAAGTCCTTAGAAGCAGCTTCCACTTCTTTTTCCATCTGCTTTAAATGACGAAAAAGGCAGCTAACTATTGTACTCTTCCCACAGCCTCCTTTTCCACTTATGATTGTGACAGGATTAGAACAGATCTTTTTCACAGCAATCACCTGATCTTCATCTACCTCTGCTTTCCTTTGGATACCAGACATAGAGCCCACCTCCTTTTCAGGAAAGTGATTTTCACCATTATGATTGTCCGGATTATTTTCCTCCACTTCATGTGTCTGGGTAATATTAATTTTCTTATCTACTGTTTCTCTTGATGCCTCAGGAATGCTAAGTATCTTTTTCACATCCACATCCAGTTTCCATGTGTGGTTTGACAGAAGGTCACCTACATACATTGCAATATCCTTTTCAGATTTGTAAAGATGAGGCAGAAACACCAGCTTTTTCTCCCTAATCACGACATTCTGATCTTTCAAAAATTCAAGAGATTGCCAGACATGCTCAATGGACATATGTTTGGATACCAAATGAGCTAATTCATCTTGATCTTCATATGTGTGTCCCATTTGTCTACACTGTGTCTTGAGCTGATCATACAAAATTAATGCATTCTTCTGCAAGTCAGGAATCTTCCAGAGGAGATGTTCACACTGACAGAAGGCGGCCCACGTTGCCTCACAGTTTGAAAGGTTCAGCTCCCTATAGATAATCTTCTCCCCAAAAAGAGTAAAAGCAAATATATATTTATTTCACAAGATGTTAGACTCTTGCTGAATAACATTCCTCCTAGTAAATACAAATTGCAATTCAGAGGGTGGAAGTTTGCAAAAACGTATGTATTTTTCATAATGTATGAAGTTACGCCTCTCAAGCTATGTGAAAGTAAAATATTTAAAACTAAGCTGGAATGATAATTCCTCTCAGTCACCCTTCTGTATGAAAATAAAACTTTAAAAATAAAAAGTCTGGCACAGAAATTGTGTATCAGGGAGAACTCATGCACACCACATAACACATTTTCATGTAAAGGTACACAGACTGTACAAACAGAGCACAGAAAAGCCATTAGCCGGAATACCATACCAAATTCTGAACATGTTACTTCAAGGAATGCACCAGCTTTACAGACACTACCACAAAATAGTGAAAGACTGAGATGTGCAAAACAGACCAGCTACTAAGAGCAAGACAAATTAATTGTGCTTTCTCAGTCTTAAGAGAAAAAAAGCTTAAGAGAGTCTTCAAGCAATAAAAAACTGCAGTGAGAATGCACATCCTTGAAGCAAAAGAGCAACTAGTCCGTATTGCATCAAGGAATAGTCAAACTGGACATCAGGAAATTTTTTTAAAGGAAATTATATAAAACACTGGAATATATTGGCTACACTGCTGTATCTCTGAAATCAGAGCTCTTAAGTACAAGGCAGAACATCCACCTGTAAAGCACTGGGGGATTGAAGCAGAGGGACAACAATCCCAATTGTGAACAACTAAGCTGTAGTTCCCATCTGAGGTACAGGACTGCTAAGGTGAGGTGCAGCAGCAAAGCTCACAGCAAGTACAGCAGAGGAAAACAGGAAGGTAAGCAACCACTGCAAATTCCATTACAAAAAACAAACTACTGGACCAGATGATCTCTTACAGAGAAGCTTATCAACCTTACTGTGAAAGCATAGATAGTGTTCTACATATTTGGAACAGAAATTCTCATTTACTGATATAAAATTGAAGAGAACAGTTGAGGATTTTAAATTAGCTTTCTTACTTTTGGCCCAATTGCATCAAGCATCTAATTTTCTGTCCGTTGTAGAAAATACTAAACAAATGGTTGTAACAAAACCACTTTCAAGAATCTTCTGAGATTAATTTATTCTAGACCAACTGGAAAAACAAAAGCCTTTGCTAAAACTGAGTCCAGTACATCATCCATTTTCAAATGAACTACACTTAGCCCCTACAAATGCCCATTTAATAAAGTGAACATAACTGAAACAGCACTATAGTCTAATGCACCTCAAATGCAGCAAACACTGTATTTTTACCTTGCGTAACATTACTTACCCTGCTGAATCCAAGTTTCCATGGCTCATCCTTTAGTATCTCATCCAATTTTTTTACCGTCTTGCGATCTACCTCCTCACCACTCATACCATTTCCTTGCCAGCACATCTTATCTAACAGACAGCCAAAGCGGCGTGGCAGAAGAATCGGCAAGAACTCCAGTATCCTCGGAAAAGCCAGAGCTACCAATATCGCCTTTCCTGCAACTGCATGTGCATAAAACAACACAGTTGGTTTTATGCATTATACAAAGGTAGCTGTAAAGAAATTTATACTGACTCTGTAGTTTTCATACAGATGTACAGAAGAACATTTCAAGTTCAAAATAACATAAATTCGTAGTATCAGATCAATAGAGGAACTTAGGAAAACAGTGCTCTCCGTTGGCTTTCTCAATGACCCCAAACTTAAGCTATCACTTTCCCTGCTCTTATCAGTAATGGGATAAGAGAGAGAGGAATAATAAAACTGATTTGCTCTATACTTTGCCTTTAAAAAGTAATTTCAGGAGAAAGAAAAGCAAATTTCCACACACTAATTCCACACACACAAAATACTACGAAGGCCTGAAGAACAAACTGCTCAAGCACATAACAATTAATGACAACCAAAAAAATTTACAATACTAACAGTAGCAACTAGGGGCAGAAGGGTCTATATTGCTCTGTAATAGAGCAAGATTAAAACTTAAAAGGTAGCAAAGTAATTTAAGCTAGATACTAGGAAAAATCACCAACTACAGGAACAGTGAGGAGAGTATGTAGGCACACTGTGAAATCTTTACCCCTGAGGATTCATGAACATAGTGGACAAGCCTCAGTCAAATGCAATCCATATATCCCATTAAAACTTTCACAGAAAACCAGATCTGTGTTCCTACCACTATCAATTCCTACCCCTTTGGGTGGTCACGAAAAGATCTGAAGTCCAGAAAGAAGAATTAAGAACTCTTCTATCATTACAAAAAGGGAACAAAAGGCCTGAAAGCCTACAGAGCTCTGAACATTTTCCCCTCCTTACACATGGGATTTGAAGTAAAGTCAGATCAAGTCTAGCAGAGGCTCTGAACTCTCCTGTTACACATAATTTGACATTCAAAAGAGTCACCTCCATCACGTGACCTGACACTGCCCAGTAAACCAGGTATTGGAAAACTCTGTTTGCTTACACATAATAAGAGATAGACAAAACCTGTGCAAGTTATGGAAACAGATCATCAGAGCAAAACAAGGTATCTAATGCTGAGGGCACACTTCAGACATCCTGACTTTCTCTGTACTACAGCATTTGGTTCAGACCAAAGTCTGAAGTCTGGTCCCATAGACTGAATGCCCGCTATGGATCACAGTACCTCAGGATTGCAAGTGGAACACATTGTTTGGGTTTCATCCAGCAGGAATACAGTCAATGCTCTCAAGAGACTGCATCATAGTGGGGAAAAGAGGGATGTCTGCTTCAAAAGCACACTCCTGATCCAACCTCTAATACTCATGTACTCACACTCATGTAATCACACCAACATAGCCCACAACAGCATCCTCTGCAGTCCTGAACAATCTCCATATGGGGACATTCCAGTGCTTCCAGAGTCTGCTCCCAGCCACACCAATCTGCTGACAGGCAGAATTCAAACACAGCTAGATAGCGTATTCAGTGCAGCTGATCTGGACTATGCTGAACTCCTTCACTGATCCATGTACTACACAGAAGCAGCTATACTACTTTTGAACACATGCCAGTCCTAAAAAGCCACACCACCACATTTAAGTAGTGCTGAACCCTTTTTTCAATAAGCCTTGTTATAGATGAATAAACTACAGGAAGCACCAGTGTCTTTGCACCATAGAATCACAGAAGCATAAAATGGTTTGGGTTGGAAGTGACCTTAAAGATCAACTAGTTCCAAACCTCTGCCATTGGCAGGGACACCCTCCACTAGACCAGGCTGCTCAGAGTCCCATCCAACATGGCCTTGAACACTTGCAGGGATGGAGCCTCCCTAGCACAGACAATTCTACTCAGTAAGCCTACAGAATTCAGGAATCTCCTTCTGTATGCCTATATTTAATTGGTCAGTTGTCCTACTGTCCTGAAATATTTTAAAATAATCACTGTACATTCAAAATTCATTTGAATATACATTTCATATGAATACATGTTAGATTGAACACAGTATATGAAACAGAACTCCTTAGCTTTTGAAACAATAAAGCTAACAATAGTACAGAATATACCTACATGATTTTGCAACACAGCAGAAGATGTCATACTCCTTGGTATCTCCTTGTTTCCTCCTTGGCTTTATGTGTGAAACTTGGAACTGTTTCAGTTTTTCTTCCAGATTGCTAAAACTCAGCACAGACTCCATGGGAAGCCAAGCAAAAAATTTTTCTTTCAAATATTCAGGAACATCACATTCCGTAAGAAAGAGTGAAAATACTTGTCGGTTGTTTTCTTCCACATCAGTCTGCAGAAAATACGATGGATATCCTTGCACAAAGTACTTCGACCCCATTTTTTTAACTTTAACATTAACTTTCCACCAAGGGCCAACTAATGGAAAACGTCCAACTACTTCATACTCCTTTTTGGTGCCGCATTCCTCTATAATAACTGAATCATGAAAAAAAACCCAAATCCAATGTTAATTGACAGTTATAAAAATTAAAAGTTTGTGTTGATTAAAAGAGTTTTGTTTGTTCAACGCTTGCTTCTTTCTGTCCTGTAAACTGCAATAGTAAAAGCAAAGCGGGGTTTTCACAAGCTCCTGAGTCCATTCTCTCTAGCAATATTTAAAAACGGAAGTGAAACCAATCTCAGAAACAAGCATGAAAACTGCTTTTCCAAGCATCAACAATAAATCTTATGAATTTATCCTATGAATTTATTACGCCAATTAAATACATATGGCTTAATATTATGGTTTACTATAATATTAAACTAACTGGACAATAACTCAACGAAACTATGGTTTATGCCAACTCAAGTTTACAACTGAATTTTAAACAGTTTTATCACAAAATATTCTATCACAATGCCTGCACAATCTTCACATACGTTTGCATACCGAATATTTCCTACAACTGAAACCACCAAAATTATAAGAAATTAGAATAATAAACCCTTAACGTCTCTTATAACCTGGTTTACCTCCTCTTTTCCTTCAAAAATAATACACTATTCCTTGATCAACAACTGGGGACTAATTCCAGTGACCAGAACAAAGCGGGCACCTATGTTTAGCAGAGCCTCTTCCTCCCCAGGGCAGCTCTTTAGCCATTTCACAAACAACTCGCAGATCCGCACGTGGGAAGGGCCGCGCACGGGCGGGCGGGCCTGGGCCCAGCACCTCCTCCCGCCGCCATGCCCGGGCCAGGCCGGGCCGCCGCCAGCTTCCCCCGGCAGCCCGCGCGGAGCCCCCACGCCGGGCAGGGGGAGCACCCCGGGCAGGGGGAACACCCCGGGCAGGGAGAAACACCCCGGGCAGGGAGAAACACCCCGGGCAGGGAGAAACACCCCGGGCAGGGAGAAACACCCCGGGCAGGGGGAACATCCCGGGCAGGGAGAAACACCCCGGGCAGGGGGAACATCCCGGGCAGGGGGAACGCCCCGGGCAGGGAGAAACACCCCGGGCAGGGGGAGCACCCCGGGCAGGGGGAGCACCCCGGGCAGGGGGAACACCCCGGGCAGACAGGCCCCCCGGCCCGGCCCGGCCCCGCTCCGCTGCCGCAGCCCCTCACCTGCGCGGCGCGGGGGCAGCGCGGCCGGCAGCTCCCGCCCTGCGGCCTCCACAAGCGCATCCTCCGCCAGGAGCGGCTCCTCCTCGAAGTCGTCCTCGCTTTCCTCCCCGTCGCCCGCCGCCTCCCGCCGCAGCGGCCGCAGGTGCCCCCAGAGCTCCAGGGACTGCTCCAGGGACTGTCCGCGGGACACCGCCATGCCGCCCCCGCCGCGATGCCTCCGCCCCCGCGGAAGGGCGGGCCGGTGCCTGCCGAGCGGCCGGGAGCGGCGGGACACGCTCCGGATAGCCTGCAGGCACCGACGAGTACGTTTGTTTAATAATTCGGGACATAGTTCTGCGTCTTTACGTGAGCCCTGTCATGAAAGCATCAAATCACTTCAATTATATCCGATTACATTTCACCCAGCTGCCCCCAGAGTGGTTTAATATTATGTATAAGTGGCAAATTTTTCTCCCGAAGATCCTCACTGAAAATCACCCGTCCTTCCCTGTACTGAGCTTAAGGTTGCCGTCTGCTTGGTTTCTTTTTCCTCCCTTAGTCGATACTGCTACCTGTACAGTTAGAGAAAAGAAGCTAAAGTTAAGGGGTTTTAAGTCAATGATAAAATTGTTAACTCTGATGTAAAGGTACCATCCATGAAAGCCGTAAGAGTAAAATGTACGTATTTAAGCAGTTTATGGATTTAGAAATTCACAACACATATGCAAGTGAAGATTATTAAGCATTAGGAAACAGATGAACACAAGGCCAGGAGACTCAGTCAAAAATTACGCTGTCACAAAGGTTTTATATTGTACTTTGAGAAATAATTGGAAATATTAGATAGCCTTTGGGGACTAGCTTATTTTCCATCATTTCACATTTCAAATTCCACCCCAAAATCCAAGCATGTACCTTAAACAGAAACATGCTTTGACAGGCCTATGATTTTATCTTCTAATGCACCATGATATTGAGAAAGGAGTGGTCAAATAGAAAACCCAAATCTATTTGCACTTCAACCATCCTTGTTTCTTTGAGCTTTTGCCCCTTCCACCAGCACGGTGCCCATCCAGGGCTGAAGGCTGATAACAGTTCTGGCCTTGTGGATTCCCTTAATCTTATCAAGATAAAAGGGAGCAAAAGGAATTCTTTTGCCATTGAGCACAAGAAATCGCTAATAATATTAAAGACTTATGAGAAGTAATTTGTATGACCACTCCTATCCTGGGGAATGTAATGAATATTCATGAATTTTACCTATAACACTGTGCCTTTGGAAGTACTGAGGTGTGTGTGTTTGGCGGAGAGAATTCCCCACACACCCGGTGCACCGAATAAAGCAAATACCCACTTCTCTGACTTGGTCTCTGAAGTGTCTCCAGGCTTGATTGGGGCAAATCAATATCACTGTCATGATAATTCATGATTCTTAAAGTATAATCTGTCATGACACTGAAGAAGTTAGTGTTACACTTCTGTCCATGGAGAAAAACATCTGTTTATAGATTTGAACTCAATATTGGTGCATTCAGTGAAAAAAAAAATGCAAATCCCTAAAAAGCAAAATCATGACGAACAAGGAGAGATAATTTGCTGTCTCTTACTGCTTTGTGTCTTGTCACACAATAGCAAGTTTTCACTTAATAAGAAGTATGCATATATAAATCACCCTTTTAAATAGGTATGTGAAATCTTACTCTGAAAACAATTTTTAGAACATTCTGACAGGCACCATTTATACACTGAAGGGTTATATTTATGCCAGCCTCCAGATTTAAGTAAGACTTGCCACATTTTTTAGTGTTTCCCCACACCAGACACCCCCTTTCAAGGGATGACTAGCAGTTCATCTTTGAATCTGACTAGGACTGGGAGTAGGGGGGATTCCCTAGTCTCAGATTTGCTTGGGTATTCACTGCTTCCTGATCTCTGCTGGGATTCAAGACATTCCTGTCTGCCAAATTCAACAGTAAGTCTGAGTTTGCCATCCAGGATCATCAACTGGAAGTCCTCGGAGGGTGAAATTAGGTGATGTACCTAGTATGGCAGGAGGCAGGGGTAGCAGAGAAGGGGTTAAGCTTTCATTCCTCTTGAGATGGAGTGATTTAGTTTTTCCCTGTGATCTTTCAGGGTGTCATAGAGGAATCATGTCCACAGCAATACTTTTGAGGAAGTGAAACTATGGACAACAGCCTTTTGAGCTGTTGTATTGAAATGCTGGCCCCAAACAGCAGTGAGCTATCCTTACTGCTCGCCATGAGCTTCCTGGAACACAAAGTCCAGAAGCTGTCAGCTACCACCAGCATGACCTAATATTGGAGCAGGGGGAGTTATCAGATCTAGGGATCCCATAAACAGGTGTCAACATATGGAAGCTTTCAGAGGGTGGTACCTAGTGAAAAGGGGCTGTAAAATGACTGCAGATAAATTAGCACTTTTACTTACCAGAGTTTCTCACGTGAAATCTCTTCACAGCTGGGTGACATTTCAATAGATGAGGTAAAAAGTGATAATTCCACTGACATTGCTTTTTCCCCAGACAGTAAATTTCAGAAAATGTCAAACATGCCATGAATGAGATATATATGTCTCACAGGCTTTATTAAGTATCAAACTAATAGAACTCGAGACATACATAAACATTAAAATTTAAAAAAAAAGAATGAGAGTTGTTTTAATAGCATCATATTGCAGTGCACTTAATCATAGTGTAGAAGAGGGGCTTTCTGAAAACTTGAGAGTTGTAAGATAGAGCCCCCTGGTTAGCACAGATATAGTGATTCAACTTGGAACTCTGCCAATGTAAACCAGCACATTAGCATATAGCATTGAACTCTGCTTAGAGAACATGCTTCGCAGTGTCAGGGCTTTAGGAACCAAGGTAGATTCTTTGTGTTTAATTCAAAGTTCTGACACAGGACTGCTCCTTGTTAAAAGAGCTTCAGAAAGCTTTTAACAGGGACAAGACAACCTTTTCCTTCTCCTTTCTTCCCAAGCTCACAGAATGTTTGCAGCATCTGGCATATATTTCCCCTTACAGAATGGTGACCTCATCTCTGTGTGGGATCAGGGTCACTTTAACTTAATCACAGCATTGCAGAGCATTTAGAAAACTGGCTTACAAATTATAATTTTCTATATCTGGGGGAGGAAAAAGCAAATCCAGTGCAAAAAAAAAAACCAAACCAACCTGGATAAAATGGCTGCTGCTACAGACAACGCCCCCACCCCATTACTATTTTTATAATTAAATGTATGTGTACAAAGATTTCTGCTTGAATATATTACATTCATTCACCACACTTCATGTCATGCTTGCAGGTTTGTATATCTCAGGAGAGAAATCCAGTACTGTTATATGATTCTTCAGCAACACATAAAACCTCCCTTAACAGTGTTTCTTAGAGGGTAATACTTGGAAGCACTACTAAAACAGTCTATATCTTGGTGGCTTATAGAAAAAAAAACAAAACCCTGTGTTTATCCCAATGTGTTCCATTAATGAAGAGGCTAAGGAAAACAGAAACAACACCAACAAAAACAAGCAAACCAAAACCAAAAAAAAGCCCAAACACCCAGAAAATGATAAACAGCCTTCCTAAGAAACTCCTGAAATTCTCCAGTGCTATTTGTAAATGAAAGTATGGGTAACTTTATTTTGGTTCACTTGTCCCTGGCTGCCCTCCCGCAGCCCCTTCCCCAGCATCCTTTTGTAATTAATAGTTTGGAGGAGAAATGAACTGCCTACGTCTGCATTTTTGCGAGAGAATCCAAGACTAGTTATTTATGTTTATAACTTAGAGAGCTAAGTTGTTCTGTAATGGTGCAACCTCTGCATTCCTGGTGAACCACACAGCAAAGATCTACTTAATAAACTCAAAATTAAAGAGAAAGAAGACTCAGAAAAAGAAAATTCTCTGTCTTTTAAGACTCTCATACTAAAGGATATTAGTAAATATGTTTTAAGTACTGTTGTGTAGTTGCTTATCTTTACTTTTTGAGAATATTTGTCTGATAACAGGGAGGAATAACTGGGGAGGGGGGGGGAGACAGAAGAGGGTTCCCTCAGGATTTGACTGAAGACTAGTATATTCTGTGCTTAATGGTATGGATTTTTTAATTTTCCTAAGCAGAAAGCCACCCTCCTGCCAGCAGTATCTCACTGTGTGACTGTTGGGGTGTGGTTCTGAGCCCAATTTCCATCTATGTTTGCAAACTAACCCATGCCAGAACAGAGCCTGAAGCGGAGGTGTGGCACCATCCACACTGTCTGCAACTGAAGCACCCTGGCACATTTTGCCCTGTGCCCACAAACCTCATCTCAGATGATGCCCTAAGAGCTTTTCTTCCCCTTCTCACAGTTCAATATCAGGACCAAAGAACAGATCCTGTTTTCTTTTCAGGTTCAGAGATAGCCACTAAATCTTCCCAAGAGAAGTCATTTACCTGCATGCAGTTCTACTTTCCAGCTGTTTGCTACCAAAGGCCACTGCTCACACACATTAGCTCTGTAAAGCCTTTTTTTGATACTGAGATCTGGAAAATATTTGTAGCTGCTTTCCCCCATTTAATTTTTATCTGGAGCTTTTATTGAAAAAGAACTAAATAAAAATGAGTAAGCACTTTCACAGTCTAAGGTTTGAGCCTGTTTCCAAAGGGTCCATTGAGAGCCCTTTCAATTATTTGCCTTCAGCTGGGCTCCTGAGTTGAGCTATTAATTTTTCTTCATAAATAAATCACGTTTGTGCACTAACCCTTCTTTGTTACTGTTCCCTGTTTCTCTATACTTTTCTGGTAATGAATTAAAAGCAATTTCCTTCATGTGGTCTTATAAGTATAATGAGCAGATGGAAGTGCTTGGATTACAGCTAAAACCAGCTTACATGCAACTGTTCATCTTCTTTTGTAACAAAATCAATGAATATAATTTCTGACTAATTTTAATTTGTCTCTTTTTCCTTGAACAGTCATTCCCGATAGGTGTTCTGCTGGAAAAAGAGAGGTTCCAAGAAGGATTTACAGAGGAGAAGGGATAGAGAAGGAGCAGATGAGAGATACTAATAGAGTTGAGTGTTACAGGAAAGAAATTCACAATGCTCACATTCATACCAACTACTTCCAGGTCTGGGTAGATAGTATCAGACTGCAAACCCTGCCTTCAGTTTTTGTGTAAGGCACTCTGATACAAATGACTTGTGGTTAATAGAAAAACTGGGAAGAGTGGTGGCATCTTGTTGATTGATGCCGTCATTCAGCAATGGGTGTAGAGGTCAGGAGGATTTAAAATCCATTGGGATTTAATGTCACTATGCACTTTTCTCTGGGATGGCTTCCATCCTAAATAAACCACCTGGAGAATGGAAGTAGTTATGACAAGAGGAATATGGCAGCTCTGAACTTAATAAAAATTTAAAATGCTCACCTAAGATGGTGCTGGGTCACACATCTAGCATGAATCAGAAGATACTCTTTGAAAATGAATGCACAACGGCACAAGTCGAATTGCCCAAACCATGTGGCTTTTTTAGCATAGCAGAGAGAGTAAAATAAAGAATAAAGCTCCCTTTGGGGTCCTTACACAGAGTGAAAACTACGTTTTCCAGACCAAAATGCCAGATGCTGGTAGAAATGCATTGTGTTTTGGGATTGATATAGCCCTGCAGCTAATATCCTTTTCCTTTGGAAATGTGTTAGACCTTTAGTGATCACTGCAGACCAGGACTTTGTTATATCTGAGAAGTAAAATTAGAGGATGATTTTTCAAAACTTAAAAAGATTTTTCAGTCTTGATTGCACTTAGCAATTGTTTTGTGACCCTGAAACCAGAACCTGTTTTCTTCACTGACAGGTTTGCTCCGCTTTTGTTGACATACAACAATTTTAGCAGGTAGGGAGTTGAGTGTTCTGGGTTTTGTAGTTTCATAGCTTTTTGTTTGGCATAGTTTTTGCAATGAACTTGTCATTTCTTGTGAAGCATAAAATTTGACACAATGCAACGCATGGCAAATAGATAAAGTAGAAGAGCAAGTCTAATGTGGAGCCCTAACATTTACAATTTAGCCAAGGTTTCTCTCTTAAGTGATGGAAGAGCTTGCAGTGGTGGCCATGGTGTAGGAGTCTCCTCCCTGCATCTCCAGTCATGCAACACTCTGGAGTAGCACCAACAGAGTCGGGGTTGGAGAGGCAACACAGGAAATCTGGGGGCTACCTTGCACTGTAGGATGAAAACTTTTAGAAGATGCCAAATCGTGGAGGAATGGGGGAAGATGTGAATATGGAAAAGAAAAAGAGGTCCTTTCTGAGGATGCAGAAGAAAAAAGTAGTAAAGTAATGTAAAACAAAGAAAAGAAAGGCAGACTTTCCATAGCTCTTTTTAAGGAAAAAGACCAACACTCTTAATAAGCAGCGCTGTCTCCACGAAACTCATTTAGAAACCAGCTCTTGGTTAGAATTTTGATTAGTAATTATGAGCATGTTTCCTTTCACCTACAGCTTTCCTGGAAGAGAGACAAAGCACTGATTGAATCCACTGGTAAATCCCACACTTTATGAAGCTAGTAATGAATGGTGATTTCTCTTTTGTATTAGCATTACTCACACATCGTTCATAATGCCCCAAACAGTAGTAATGAACATATTCTATACAGTGAGCTAATTGCATCCAAAATTATTTGTTTAATACTAAGATGACCCCTGAAAAGTTAGTTTTAAGATGTAAAGCAGAGAAAATTGTTTCTTGACATGATATGTGGCAAAGGTTTTCTAACAAATAAAGGTTAGTCCTTCTATTCCTTTGTGTAGGAGTCTACTCATGTAACAGCTATTCAGAAAATAATACAAATTTGTTCATATTAATGTGATAGATTTCGAAATGTAAAACTCTTCTCATTTATTTACTCTTAATTTAACAGAGCTGTTCCCATGAACCATACTTGCATGATAAAATACACGCATTTTTGGCTCTAATGAAGAATGGATTCCTCTGCATTCTGACTCGTTTTGTTCACAGCTGAGAGTGCATGCAGGAGAGCCCCTGAATTTTTTAACACAATACCTACAGACACCTATATTCAGACTGTGGTTTTATTACTAATGAAGACAGTCAGTAATTTCATGTATTGAATCTGATATTGAATTAATGAAAGACAACTTATATGTAAATGTGCCAGGTCATTCTTCCACAATGCATTTCACAGTAGAACTCGAATTTTATGTGTGTATTTTGAACTGCCCCAACACCCCTCACTGATACTAAGTTTGAAAGAAGGTCTTTACAGAAAAGGACTTTTTAATGGTGGTAAGACCAGCCTAATGAGATTCAGGACTTTTACCTTCCAACATAGGACTGGTCAGGAACAGAATAAGTTTTTCTTCTCTCTTAGTAATCATGATTTCATTTTTTTATTATTCCCATTAATACCTTGATATGTTGATTTATTGCTTATCTGGCTATGAACCACTCTTTTGGCCAGTTGCCATGAAGTAAATGTTGGAGCTGAGACTAGGCTGTGGTCAGATGGAGCAGATGTTATCACAGCCCATTTGTTTCTCCTGCTCTGTCAGCCTCCATGAAGGTGAAGCCAGACACCCAGCCCTCCCAGCACTCATCTGTGCAGTACTGGTCAGTTTAGTTTAGCAGCTTGCAACACCATTTTAACCTAAATTGGCCAGTTTTCCTAATGGCAAGGGTGAAGGGCATTCATGTTAAATATGATGAGTCAAGCAGACGGGAGAGTTTAGAAGCATTACCTAAATTCTTTTATCCTAGAGACACTCTGACCTGTTACCCAAACTCAGGGCATTTTGACTTTCTTCTTGACTTGTCACAGGGTTAAGGGGAGAAATCCAGATTTGCTTGAAATAGCTCTGAGAACAGCAGTTAAAAATATTTCTTGAACATACCATATATATACCTTCTATTACACAAGCATTATTTTCCTTCTTTCTGATATCAGAGATATGAACTATCTTCAGAGAATGAAATAACACCTCAAGATAAATCATGTGGTTTCTTACTAATGCTGCTCTATCAGAGCATCCAAATCAGTGCTAAGCAATCTAGCAAGTGGAGGAAATGGTGAGTCATTATTAAATTTATGAGAAGCTGCTTCATAAATCCTATATAATCACTTTTTCTGAGCTGACTTGGGAAAATCCTTTAAAGCTGCCTCATTCTATTTGGCATCCACAGTAGCTCAGTGTGATAGAAAAGATTTACCTTTCCCCAGACAACTTCCCAGAGCCCTTGCTTTTCAGCTGACAGCAAGGAAAGAGCCTGTATCAGCGTGTTTCAATTTAGAGTCAGATTTAAAGTCTTCCAAGGCACCCTGAATTTAAGCAAAGATTAGGCACATAAAACCAAAATTACAACACAAGCCCCCTCTGTAATTCCCTCATTCTGGAATTATTGAACCACCCTGGGTACCGAGCTTATTTACTTCAAAGCTTTCCGTGTCTCTGCTCAAAGCTCAGTGAGGATTCAGAGCTGGGGTGTTTTTCCTCCTAACTTCCCCATGGGGTCTGCTTCAGCAGCCCTTCTGGATACATAATGCCTTAGTAAAATCAAAGATCCATAGGCAGAAAGTAAAAGAAAAGGAGCAAGATGAAAGCCTGATGTTGAGCACTGGTCCAGGGCAGTGAGATCCCAGGGTCTCAGTGCACATTTACATTGGCTCTTTCATGCCAGATAAGCTCCTCAAGCCTCTTTCCTGAGATGGAGGCACCAAGCAGATGTATGTGAATCTCCCAGCATGGGCAGGATTTTGGATCACACATAACCCTCAAAGCACCCTGCTGGATGCTCCTTGCTGGCCTCCTCCTCGAACTCTCAGCCTCACACATGGCCCTGAGACAATTCCTGGCTGCAGCATCTGCCTTGAAACAAGGGCAGGGCCCCAAGGTCAGCTTCAGTGCCCAAAATCTGGAGTGTCAGAGCCTAGCTCCAGCCCCAGCTGTCTGGTCCCTGGACTTGGAGAGGAGTCTGGGGCTCACAAAGCCTTGCATCTGCGGCTGAGTTTCCCCTGAGCTGAAACCAGAGTCTGGAAAGCCAGAAACTGTAATAGTGTGCCAAGAGGGCTCTTCAAAGCTGTCTAAAGCAATTATTTTATATAACATTTTTGAAAGATTAAGATGTATTTTTCGTCTCTGAATTGTTGAATGACAGTTATATTTTTTACTTCCCATAGCTCTGGAATGTCACCCAGTTCAGAATTCTGTCCAGAACAGAATTCATTACCTTACCAATTTTGAGGGGTTTGACTTTTTTGATGACCATCCCTTATGCTCCTCCTAAATCCCTTAGCTAATCAGCAGATCTACCAGGGTATGCTCCTGAAGCATACTGTGCTTGCATTTTACATCAGTGACTACTGGCACAGAATCAAAAAGCCTAATTGAGATTAAATATTCATATAAAATAGAGAACAGTGTCAACAGCAGAAGCCTTCCTGGAATGTTCCTGCTTGCTTTCCATTGCAATAGCTGCATGTCCCTCTTTTACTCTATTCTTGTTCTTGACTTTATTGATTCCTGCTTGTCACTGAGTTTATATATAGGGTTTTTCTTTCCCCTTTGATTTAAAACAGCAGTTGTAAGAGCTTGGCAGCTGCCAGGGTTATTCTTTTATTTAAGCCACCTGACTCACTTTGTTATATTAATAAATGAGAGACCATTTTCTCTGAACTGCTTTTCTCAGATTTCTGCCAGCTTAGAAACAATTTCTCCAAAAATTTACAGTGCTTGTGAAGATGAACAAAGCTCATAATGGCTGAATTCTCTGTAAGCATAGCAGATCTCAGTTTGAAACAATTTGACCACCTAAACTATACATTTAATGTAGTGCAATTTTTATTATAAGGTGCTTTTTATGTATCTCATTGTCCTCTGCTACAGTATTATTAAAGACAGTCTAATTCAGTATCATCTTCCAACACAAGAATTTTTTACCTGAGGCTTTTCTTGTTTTCATTGACATGACCAAGCAATGAATAGTAATTGAAATCTGAGAAGAAAGTTACTAACAGAGAGATTTTTAAAATAACAGACAAAAAGTAATTTAGGAATAAATTATCAAAAACTAGCCCTGAATTTTTTGGGTTTGGTTTTTTTTCCTTGATAAATGGAGGAAAATTGTACTGTATATATCTTCTTATTCAGCGTTGGTTTTGTTAGTATTTCTTTCAGAGTATATTGATTTTATTTGTCACCATTTTTCACCTTTCCTTTGCAGAAACTCTGAAGACTGTACATCCTTCAAAACAACTGGCATGACACAAGGCCTGTATAGATCTTTAGGACCTTAAATAACTCTCATGTTGCATTCAGTGATCTGAATTTTCATGCTGCAAATGTAAATGCCATGTTCAATTTTACTTCCTGCTTCTGTAATGCAAATATGAATATTGCCATTTTCTGTAAACCCAAAAAGATCTGGCAAAGCAACACCGCTCCTGGGCTTGACAGTGATGGCAGTGTTTCAGCTTCCATTAAACAAATAGGAAAAGACTTAAAAAATTAAACACAAAGTTGAATATTTCATAGTGACTTTGCTAAATGGCAAAGACAGGTCTGTCTCTTCCAGAGAGCTCTACAGAAAGTGACCTCTCATGGCAGGTGCATTTCCAAGATGTCCATCTGCAGGTGTGCAGGGACCCCTCCACCATAGCAGGA
The DNA here is from genome assembly GCF_008360975.1 of Lichenostomus cassidix. NCBI lineage: Eukaryota > Metazoa > Chordata > Aves > Passeriformes > Meliphagidae > Lichenostomus > Lichenostomus cassidix. Next base: position 32,901,753 of record NC_139480.1, on the reverse strand, counting down.
GGTAAGGTCTTCTCAGGCAAGGCTTTTCTCAGCTGGCCAAGCTGGCAGAATGTGGCCTCAAAGACCTGAAACCCAGACTTTGGAAGAGACAGAAGTGCTGCTGCTCCTAAGCACCTGGCCTTGTTTCCATGGGACTGCCAGGAGATCTTCAGACATCTTCCCCTTCCCTCCCTAGGCCTCAGAGAAGCTGAGATGGATCTTACCTGTGCATGGGTTTTATATACAGGCTGAGAAAAGGAATAAATAATGACTGGCTTTTGTGTTCCATTTCCATGACAAAAATAAGATTCCCACAGTTTTCAGGTGCCACATCTTAATTTCTTGCCAGCATTGGGTGACACTAACTGGTGGATGCCCAGATCTCTGATGTAATGAGCTCTTGTGGTACTTCAGGTGTGTGAAAGGTGGAGGGCTGGCTGTGGATTGCAGGTGTGCAGGGGCTGGCAGCGCAAGATGTGCCCTGCCTAGCACCAGAGGAGACAAATAATCACAGTGAGAAGAGTCAGAGCTGCAGATGTATCTGAGCAGTCAGTGCACCAAACAGAGCCTGTGTCAATTGTTGTTGAGACCTGGAAATAACGATGTTGCTTGTTCAAGGAAGCCAAGGGGAGCTCAGTGAGGAATAGGGTGATGTTACTCAGCCCATCACCCTCTGCAGTGCAGAGGACACTGAATGAACTCAGGCATCTCTACTTTTTCAGGCTAAATAGTAAAGCAGTTGCTGTGCCTTATATCCCATTTTACTTTCCCTGTGAGCTGTACAAGCTCCATTATAAAGCAAATAGCCCAGAAAAGATCTTCTGGAAAGTTAAGTGTTAACAGTATTTTGAGGATGTTCACATTTTCTCTGTGTGCTTTCATATGCAAGCTCGTACTGGAATTGATCCCCTAAAAAAGAGCTTATTGCTAAAATATTCTACATAACATCTGATAAAATTTTATAAAATGCAGCTCATAAAATCCTGCAGAATGTCTTCTATGGTACAAAACTGTGAAGTGCATCTCATAAAATACTCTGAAACCTGTATCTTGAAGCAGAGGATAGATCAAACACTGCAGCAAATGAATTTGGATGACACCTGGCTTTCACAGTGATGGGTTTATTATTGGAATCTGCTGTGCTGGTAGAGATGTGAGGAGGGAGGGGAGGAGTTAGTGGGAAGCATGGACTGCCCTCTTGTGTGATGAGCCAGCCTCAGTCAGAGAATATATTTAAACACACAGGAATAGTGTTACTAGAAATGATACCTTTCTGTCCCTCCCAACAGAATCACTACTCTGGGCAAGGAGCAAATCCATAGAAATCCCTCTCAACTGGGAAAAGTTAGATAGGCATCAGCTCCCTGCAATGTGGCAAACACCATGTCCACCTTCCAGTCTCTTAATATATATGCACATGTCTCTTATTTTCTGTAAGATGCCACAAGAAAGAAAATTACTCCAACTCCTTTCTTGGGGCTGTCAGGACAGATGTATCCCAGCTGCCATGTTCATGGAGAGGTATTGTTGGAGGGAAGATTTTGTTGTAGGGGTAATGTTTACAACTCACAGCACCATAGATCCTGGTATCTGTGTGACTTCCATGGCCATCAGTGCTGCTCACGTGAATACTCAGCTCAGTTTGACATCCCAGCTCAGAATCCTATCTATAGGATTACTCTTAGAAGGAAGGTACATTCACAGAGGTCTGATTTGTGCTCTTGGAAGTGTTATCAAATCATTAGTCTCCCTCCTGTATTACTGGTGGACTTCATGGGATTCCCCACCCTTGGCCACCGCCTTGGTAGAAATTTTAGGTTAACTCTTGTTTCAGTGCAACAAGTAACCTTTACTAAATACCCTGTTTTCACTGCCAGTCTTTACTTTGAGTAGGTTGTCCGTAGAGTTGGCACTTCTTTTAGCACATTTTCTAAATTTTTGCCTAATACTTTTTCTAAGCTCCACCTGAATTCAAAGGAGTGGTATGAATGCCAGGCATGTAGGTATCTCTATGACACATGAGCTAGCATGATATTCTGACTCAGCCAAAGAGATGCCAACATCATGTATTTAATGGATTGGTGGATCTCAAGATGAGCACTTGTTAAATCGGCCTCTTCCTAAAAATTAGTCCCAACTGACAGAAATTAGTGAGTTCTTTACCATTAAGAGTGTAGGCAATAAAAACTGATCCTTGTTTAAAATTTACAGTCAATAACAGTTGGATTTTAAGTAAAGGATTTAGAGAAATCCTAAACCTTACACCTAATCTTAATTACCAGAATTTTTATAGGTGCCCATATTCTCAATTATCTTTTTTTTTTTTTTTTTGCATAGGGTGTTCTTTTATGCACTATAGCCTAGAGTTTATAGTTTGAAAACTATAACTCAGTGTTTCTATGCACTTTAATTGCACCTATATGATGTGATCTTTTGTGCTTTGAACTGTGATTTTACATTGCCACTTTCACTGACTGAAAAGTTCATACATTTCCCTCCAATTTTTTTATAGTAGTCATATGGTGGCACTTCTATCCCTTAGCAGACAGTGATCTCTGTGTTGTACTAACTTTGTGCTATTTTGTGTTTTCTTATGTCCTTATCACTGCATTCTATTTAAAATATTGTTTTGCAAAGAATGTATGTGCCATCTCACTGAAACCAGTGAAGCGCTTGTTGTACCTTCTAACTGCAAGCTCTGGACCACAGGCTGTTTTCACTGTTTCATTTATTTCTCTGAGTTGCATTTCTGTGACTTTTCTGTTCCTCTGTACATGCATGAAAAGTAAGTATAACTGTGGACATAGAGAAAAGAATGCATATACATGTGTGCGGACCAATTATTACTGCATCTGAGTAATTTGTAAAATATACATTATAAGCCCAGGTCTTTCTGGAGAATGATGCTTCCCCTTTCACCAGGGAATAGGTGATGGAAAACCAGAGCCTTTTAAAGCACTTGGCCTCTCTGACACCTCTGTCACAAATCACTCATGCATGAGATGTCAAGCTGTCACAGTTTTGTGACACTGGCTCACACTTTAAACATGTTTAAAATATCAAGGATTTGAGCAGTCTTGCTGAAGTTGGAGAAAGGAGTTACATACCTGGAGTTGTCTACACGATTCCTTGGAGCACACTAGTCTGAGGCTGCATTTTCACCGTAGCTGTTGTTTTAAACATATGCTGATCATACACAGACTCCTGGCAGCTCCTTTGGTGTCTCAAGGCCCATGATCCCTGCAGCAGACAGCAAGAATTTGCTCTCATGTTCCTGTTTGAAGTTCCCACTGTTGCACCCGCCAGTGGAGCCCAGCAGCAGAGCAGCTGGATTTTGACTGCTGGAACGTGGGGACCTGATATGGACAGGTTTCAGTAACACCTCATAAAAGCACCCAAAGCCTGTCTACAGCACTGTTTGCTTCATTTTGAGCACCAACACTATTTCCACGTTGCTGAAGCATCTCTAAAACTTCCCACTGCAGAGGATGCAGGTGACATTGGAATTCCTCATCCATCTTCCCTATCATATATCACAGAGAAACAACCTTTGCCTGGGGCTCCTATTTTTACATCCATTTACTACTCTGTAGTGTCCTCCCACTGCAACTGAAAACCCCCCCACAAATGCCAGATCCCAATTTTAGGCACTTTGTACACTCCAGATTAAGCCAAATATTTCTCCTTTCTATTTTCTAATTAGTTTAGTTTTCTTACCCTCAAGTTCAAGTAGAGGGCCTTATTTAATAGTGACTTCATTGATGCTTCATAGAAACTTCCCTCAATATATGGGAGAACAAAACATATTGTATGGGAGGACAGGCCAACTTGTAAGAGACCCAAATTACAAAAAGGACAAAACTGACAAGTATTGAATGCATGCAGTTCTGGAAGCTTTGCAATTACTTTTTCCAAAACTGGTAGAAGTCATGCAACCTTCAAACGGCAGACAATCAGTTTATGCAAAATATTCTTTAGGTTGTCCAGGGAGATCTCACCATTTTCCTCACGAGTATCAGTAAAATCCAACAATTATACAACAATTAATATATACCCCATGCTGAGGTCAAATCAGGTTTTAAAATGCTGTGCTTTGTAACAATAAACATAAAGAAAAATGAGCAAATCAGGTATTTCATAGATTGGCAATTATATTTTAATTAGGCTGTGCATTTATAAAATGACATTAAGTGATCTCCAGTGAATAATTAATTTAAAAAGGTCTATTTAGCAGTATATTACTTAGAAATAACTGAAATTTTTTGAAAAGTGTTACTATGGGAGGAAATACTACTGTGAGCTTCTTTTACCCTTCATCCCAAGTATTTCCAGTATTGAAGCAACTGAAGCCTTATATACCTTTCCTGTGATGCAAAATCACCTACCACGATGCCTAAAGATGCTTGTCTGTTATACCCCAGCACTGGGGTCTATGCAAGAAGACTGTGGAGCGAGTGCTGAGGTGCTGGAGAAGGATGAGTTCTGCAGCTGGTACTGGAGTTAGACCCCTGCTCCACTGTGCACTGAGATTCAGCAGCACTGGCCCAGGAGAGCTCCCCAGTTTTGTGGCTGCACTCAGCTGTGCCACAGGCTGAGTAGCCCTGCCAATGTCCATGGGACCTCTCGTGGGTCAGGGCCTGGCTGATGTGAGGAACAGGGACTCAAGGAGGATCTGCTCAAGCATGACACCAATCTAGACAGAATGTGAGAATGTGCCTGTATTTCTGCCTAGTGAGCTGAAATACACATCACGGTGTTCCAGCTAGCTTGCTCCATAGGCACCCTTTGCCTTAGACATCTGGCCTTGCTCACCTACCCACCTGCTGCACAATGAGATGCAGGGTTAGTAGGATGCTGACCCAGGAGACCAGACTACTGAGCTCAGCCACCACTCTGAAATAAAGAACCAGCTTCGAGATGCCTCCAGCATCTTAACACTACAGAGCATCCTAATTTATCTGCTTCCTGGAGGCATTCTGCAAACTGTGGTAGGTAGTAGCATTATCCCCACTTGGCAGCAGTCCCTTTACACCCATGCACTTCTCCAAATAATGACTTAACCTGTATCAAAACCAGGCCAAGGTGACATTCACAGATGGTCACTGTAGTATCAGAGACCCTGCTGTACTAAATATCAAATGTAGTGGATGTATCAAAAATACATCAGAGTCCATTAAAACTGAATAAAATTACTATTTTCATTATTTTCCAATGCAGAAGGAGATAATACAATTTCATGTCCCTTATTCACTGCCATAGACCATGAAGATCTTGTTCTAGTGCTGCAGCCGATACAAGAAGGTTGCAAGCTCCCAGGGCTATTGGGAAGCATAGTCTTTTCAGGGCTAGTCCAGAGAAATGGCCCATCACCAGTGTCCTTTTAGCGGCAATTTTTCTGCCGATTCTTTACCTGTCTTCTTTTTCTGTCCAGTTGCAGAAATGTGACTTCAGAACCACTGTGCTCAAGCTGAATGCTCTTTGTTCACTTTGCTGTTTTGGGAGGGGGCAACAGAAAGTTCAGGTGTTTACTGTTTTCTGCAGGTATTTCAATAGCAGGAGCCTGAAAGATGAAAGAGTGTAAAAGACATCAAAGATCATGGCTGACTGGCAGTGAAACTAAGAGTATAGGGAGAATTTTCTAGTGAACACTGCCTAAGAAACCCCCAATTAGATGGAGAGACAGTCATTGCAAGTGAGAATAGCAGGAAATCCCAAAGCTGATCTCTGTGACACTGTGTCTTGAGTCAGTGTAAGTAAGGGAACTGCAGGTGTTCAAGACCCCCAAAAGCAGAGCTGTGAGAAACTCTTATTCCAAACAGGCTCGTTTTTTCCTCCCTTGTGTGTTCTCTATCTGATTTCTTACATTTCTCACATGTGTCCTTTCAACTTTATGTTGTTTATTCTACTCTCATCTATTTCCCTACTGCTCTTTTAGTGATCTTTGATTACTTTCTTCCCTCCCTTTTGGGCACAGATGGCCACATACAAGAAAATAGAAAGGGGATGACAATCTAACATAAAGGAGACAGGAAATCTTTCAGAGAGTGTTTTGAGAGATTTAACTGAAATCAAACACATTATCAACCCTAAGGAATTCAAATTCAGTTTACACGATTATATAAAAATATGCATAGTTTGTATGAATATATAAAACACGAGTGAGATTCCAAATGAGATCTGCACATCACTAAATCAGTCAGGAAAAAACACTCACTCTTCCATCGGCTGGCGATTTGCTAATGATGTCAAGTGAGTGTTAACGAGCCCTAATTACTGATAGGAGAAGGAAGAACTGCTCAAGGCCAGGACCGATTCCAAAAGCTATGGTGCTACTGCCACCTGAGGTTTTCTTCTGGAAATACAACCCTTATGTGGAAGGGGTTGCACAAAAATTGGTAGAAGAGGGACTCGGAAGGTCATTGGTTCCAGGAGAGCCTCGTCAATGCAAGAAGAGACTGTCCTCACGGGCAGCCCCAAGCTGACAGCTTTCCCAGCTCCGCACTGAGCTGTCTAAGCAGATAGAGCACGGGCAGCCTCTGCTCTCCTGGCTGCCCTCTCCAGCCTGGACTCCCTGTGTGCCATTGCCTGGCACAGTGCTTTTGCACTGAGACAGATCAGAGACATGATCCAACTAAAATCAAATGGTTTTTGGACTGCATCTAGGATACTGTACCCAGATCTGGGCTCCCCAGTAGAAGAAGGACGTACTGATGAACTGCAGTAAGCTTAACAAAGGGTCACCACAATGGCTAAGCCTTGCCCCATGAGAGGAGTCTGGGAGACCAGGGCTGCTTCATCCTGAGAAAGAGATGGCTTCATGGGCACCTTACAGCAGCTCTCCAGTATCTATGCAGAGATTATCAGGAAGACAGAACCAGGCGTTTCCCTCCAGTGGAAGGACAAGAGAGAAGGGGTGTAAATTGAAGGAAGAGGTTCAGACCAGCCATATGAAAAACCTCTTCCACCGTAAGGGACAGTCAGGCAGGGGTAAGGTTGCCCAAAGAGGCTGTACAGTTGCCCTCCTTGGAGGTTGTCAAACGCAGTCTAGACAAAGCCCTGAGCATCCTGGTCTAATCTTCCAGCTGACCTCCTTTGAAGAGGCAGTAGGACTAGAGATCTCCAGAGGTCCCTGCCAGATGATTTGTCCTGTGATCCTATGATCTTTAAGACAGGGTGTTCTCATACAATTTTGTAGCTGTGTGGTGTTTCAACTTTATATGCAAAAATATTTTTATCTGCTGGTACCTTAACCTAATTCAAATAAAGGATTGCAATGTAACCAGAAAAAGTGAAGGCATTTTATCATTATGGTACTGGCAATCTTTAAAACCAGAATCCTGGATGACTCTTGCTTAGGCCAGGGCCCACATGTGCTTCTCCAGAGTATTATACCATGGCTGGGAGCTCGTCCCACTCCACACACAGACATCTGTGTTGAGCAGCACATTAGCAGCACTGGTGCCCAAATCCATGTAGTCCTGATATAGCATATGAAAGGGAAAATGAATGGGGTTTTTGAAAAGCCCAGTAACTATTAAAAGAAAAAATTAATTATATACATTTCATAATTTTCCCTGGTATCTGATTTTAATTGGGAAAGACCACACTGTCATTTGTGCCCAGCTTTTGATCTGTTTCTGACTTTCTCCTATTTGTTGTAAAACACCATTTCGATCATAAAAGCTATTCTCTCATACAAACTTCTCCCATGGTGGATCTCAGCTTTGCCCATGATGTACATTGACATACTAGACCAATCATTTGCAAGGCATGAATTTTAAAGTTAGTTTTCTCCATCATGTTCACCATCACATCTTTCTGGCTAGAAAATGTGTAACCTACTTACATTTAAAAATAATAAAATCAGAAACATAGTGTGCCATTTTGAATTGTGACTCTCACCAAGATAATGTTTTGGACTCTTTATCTCTTTTTCAAAGCCTGTCAAAACTTCCATTATAGCCTAAAACATTATAAAATAAAGCTACATTACTTTTGGGATTATGAAATATTAATAAACTATGAATAACCAACTAAAGCTATTAAGTATATTTTAATAGGTTTTAAAAATTATTTTATTATTTATTGCTTGCCTAAATTCCTTATAACAGTTAAATCATTGCACAGTATTTAACATCAAATCAAATGAAGCAAAAAAAATTAAGATCATCTTCCCTCCCAATCAGATAATTTAGAAAAAGATTTTAATAATTTACAGAAGTTGATACTAGCAATTGCATTGTTTTATATGTAATTTTATAGGTTTGCCCTTTTTCAATAACTTCTCTGAAATTTACCTCCAGAATTTATTTGTAGCTGTACTTTTAGTGCAAATAGGAGCTACCACTTGGGACCTCAGGCATGACACAGAAAAATCTGATAATTTTGGTTGAATGTGGTTACCCAAAAGTATGTTTGTCCTGGAATTATTCAGAGATGTATATATATAGCTTACCTATGAAAAAAGGTGGGAAGGGAGAGAAGAGACAGAGGGTGAAAAATCAGGCAAAGCAAATTCGGTGCTTATATTTTCCTAATGAATCAAATTCTTCCTGTTTCTTACATTAATATTTTATTGTGCATTATAGCTTCAATGAAGCAATTCTGTTTATGTATGTGCTGGAAGAAGAAGACGAAAGTGTCTATCACTTTCAGCGAGATTCCTTAAATATTTTCAAGTTGAGCAGATGCTTGAAATAAGCATACACTGGGTCAGTGCCTGACTGCACTGCTTGGTATTTATTGGTAGTAGTGCGTGGCTAATGTAATATTTTACTTCCATTCTAAAGTCTCTCTTCAGCTGTTCGCAACTTCCCAAACCAAATTCCTTAGACCTTAAATTCTAAATACTTGGCCTTATGCAAAAAGCCAATCTTTGTATATTGGTTCCTGTAAAATCCATCCATCTGAATTCACATTATGTGGATAAGACAGAAGTGATTACCGTGAACTTAAGCTCAATTTTTTTCATATAACTGAGAATAGCCATGAAGTTTCAAGCATGGTTGAAATTGCAAAATTCAGCCTCTCATTTTACAACACATCTTCTGCAGAGGTACCATGACTCACACTCACGAGCTCACTGAACTCAACAAAAATTTGAGGAGGATCAAAGTTTCACTTGTAGGATGTTTAGGGAAGGACTGAACAGGCACAGTCACTGCCAAGGGTGAGGAGCCACATATCACTCCCAGCTGGGGATCTCCATGAGGGTGAACTGGGCTGGGCCACCCCAGCAGCCCAGCAAGGGAGCGAGAGCACCCCCAGCCCCACTGCCAGATGTGTTTGGGGTAACTCACCAGGTGTGGGGCCCAGCTGGAAAGTCAGTCTGCCAGTCAGGGTCTGGGTGAACAGGTCCACAGCCAGGCAAGGATGGGACAAGGCTGGGGACAGGGTCACCTACAGCTTGGCTGAGGACAGATCAAGGCTCCCAGCTGAGCTGAAATTAGGTTCACTCTAATGCCTTTCATTCTGCTAACACCTCTCACAAAACTAGGCAACTGGATAACAGTAAGCAAGTTTATTATTCAAACATTTTAAAACTAAAAAATTTTAAGATAATTAAGCAGTTACATTCTTCAGAGCCATCGCTTTCTAAAAACATGTCATGCCATACTGGTTCCTACTGCTTTGTGTATGAACACTACACAGCATGTATGAAAATGCCATTTCTATGGCATACCTTGCAGTTCTGTCACAAATCACAGTGCAGATCTGGATAGTATGCAAATACTGAAAAGTTTTGGCTGTACCTATTAATATATTCAAACAAATTTGCTTGTATAGAGAGAAACCATCACTACAAAAACAGAGGCAGTCTAAGTAGGTACTCTGTAAAAGACTAAAATTCCACTTCAAAAAGCACAACAATAGATGTCAATCTTAAAAAAAGGACCCTATGAAAATTGCTACCCTTCTGGTTTTGAATGTAGACTGGATACTCACTGAAGGACTTTGATATACAGACTAATCTGCATTCCCTCCACCTGAATGGTTTCATTTGCTTTTCTCCATTAAATGCCACCCAGTTGAGTTTTGTCATCAAAAATAAGAAACAACCTTTCAACATTTTCAGAGGGGTTGAAGTTCTTATTACTCTTTTTCAGTAGAAAATAATGATACTGTTGCTACAGAAATATGGAAGTATTTGTAATATCAAGACCCTTAATGGCTTCTTTTCTTACCTTTACAAAAAAGAAATGCTTAAAACACACATTTAAGAGATTGGATTGGTATAAACACCAGCAGTAAGAGTGTTTTACATCAAGTTGTACTGGAGGCTTTCAAACTCCATTTAATCTTAAGAAAAATTTATTGCTATTGCAGGTTTCAATTATTGGCAACAAGGGTTTCTCAGCTAATATTGACAGGGAAAATCCATTTTCAGTGCAATTATAAAAGTATTGGCAGAGACATGGGAGATTATGTGCTGTCACACATCTTGAAAAGGTGCTGAAAATGCTTTTGTTCTGTACAGGATTAAATAATTTTTTTGTCTGTCCGCCCTCTGCTGCTCCTCTCACATCAGAGTAATTAGGATAAATGAACTCCCATTTGACCCTCTTCAATGCCTGTGGTGCATAAACCCAACCTATAAGATAACATAAGTGTTACACTTAATCCCCAGTTCAGCAGAGCACTTAAATGTATATTTTGAGACCCGATTTAAAGGTATGTTTAAAAAGAAACATATCTTAATGGCACTGGTGAATTGGGGCCTTAACAAGCTTTCACGGTCATTGTTTGATGAAACCATGAGTTAATGTAAATCCTGGGAGAGCAGCACTTCTTCCATACCTCACACCAGTAAAACAGCTGTATTGCCCAGCATGCTCTGTCCCAGGATTCTCTACATCCAGATATTGCTCCAGGGGGGCCTCTGCTCAGTCACACACAATTTTCCTCCTTTCTCTACCTTTGAGGTTTCCCTGGGATCCTCATTTGGTGGTATCAACTGGGAACCAGCTTACATGGATATTGTCCAGGGTGGAGGTAACCAGTACACCACGGCACAGAGTGCCGTGTAGCCACACACGGAAGCAGGAAATCCTAAACACAAATCCAGATAAAATTCTCAAACCAAAAGCACTCTCCAGCAAACATCTTTTTCTTTGGAAATCTATTTTCATGTAGTCAACATCAGTATACCTTGTATAGTATAAGCAAATATTTTTATTAAGTCTGACACAAAATAGGAATGCCAGTATTTATTTGCCAATTAAGATTTCCACATTATTTTATCTTAATATAAAGTAGAACAGCTCATTCTATGAGAATATCCATGTAGTTCAAGTAAGCTTGGGTGAAGAAACCTAGGCATTAGGATACCTTTAGAATCCTTGATTGCTCAGTAGGAAGGAAAGGACCAGTATTGTAGATATGCCCATGTGCTCTCAGAAAAATCACTTTCACAGCCAATAGTTATCAGCATAGAAAGGCGTTAAATGATGTAAAGAGTCACTTAGGTAAATGTGTTAAGAATTTGAATGTAACATTGCCTGATGACAATAGAGAAAAAAATAAGACTATAAATGTAATGGCTTTGAACTTTTTCTATAGTGTCCCCAGTGCAAATTGGTTTTTAACCATAAATAAATGTTTCGTGGGTAAAGCCTGTAAGATTTGCTGGCAAAGACACACAGTCAGAGCTATAAATATGTGGGAAAATCTAATAGTTCAAATTTACTCCAAAGGTCATCTGGAGTATAAATGTATTCTCAGAAAAATTATGCAGAAATTTTATCATTCTCTTCTTCACATGGGCTGAGATTGCAGGAAGTAAGTAAGTCCTCACAAAATATAATGACAGGAAGAGAAAAATGCCTGTGCTGTGACTGAATCCAGTTTCTTCTAACAAATTATTATGTGCTCTGTGACATAAATTCCAACCATTAATCACTTCCATAGGCATGAAGCCAGAAGAATAGCGCTGTTAAGACCGGTTTTAGCTAACCCCTGAAATATTTTACTCTTGAAAAGGTTGCATTTTCTAGACAAAGGAGGTTTACATGCAGCTTGGCAAGAAGTTAATGTGAAAAGGAAAAGCCAAAACATAAAATCAACTTACAACTGCAAAGCTTTGACTTCTGAATGAAAGACTTTCCACTGTTTCTTCATATGTTTTGCCTACATAAAAGCCAAGAAACATACATAATCAGTGAGTTACAGTGCACAGATGTACTTAAGTCTTGTTAATGTGAGATGTAACCCGTCTTTCATAAAAGGAAAATGCAAAGTCATTTACCTCACTTACATCAAAACTCGGGCCACAGGGAACAAGCAAGAAGTGTGTATGTTTGCCAGATTAAAAGATAAGAATAAACATATACCAGGGAAGACACCAAAGACTTTTCCTTTTCCTTTGCTTGCAGATGGGCAAAAGGTCCCAGGAGACCACTGGGAGGATGGCTGTAAGAGATCCAGTACACACTCTGGTCCATGGTGAATGGGAATAAGCTGCACTTTGTGGGAATACATATACGCTCATTAGCACCATTTCTTCTGCAATTATATTTTAATTAAACAATCTTTAACAGAAATCTGACTGAAAGCAAGTCCCCCGAAAACAAGCACACAAAAAAGCCTCCACCTCTTCAGCTGCAATGGCAGGGAGTTTGGATTCGCAGTCATGGCTGTAAAATTGCAAGACAACACCATATAACAAAATCCAAGAAAATTACTATAGGATTTCCATACGTACATAAATTAAATAAAAATATGTGCAGATGCTTCCTGCCCTCTTATGTCTCAATAACACTAGCCAATTAGTTATATATAACATTCTCGACAGTAAGAGGCAATTTCATTTTCCCTTCTTCTTTTGTTCTATTCTAAACATTTATCCCAGAGAGTGGAGTTTTAAGTAGATATGGGCATGCAAGCTTTTACATAGAAAGCTGAGCATTATTTATCATCCATTTATAGAACTTTAACAGCTTCAATGTTCTTTTCCCCTTTTTGTGACCAATATTACACATTATTTTTACTGCTGTGTCCACAGAATTAAAACTAGTAAAAGAAAAGAGAGTGGTATAAGGATGCTGAAGGTGGGCTGCGATAATGAAGCAGAGAGAAAAGTGTGTGTCTCTCACATGGGATTTTCCCTCTCTCCAGATACCACAGTTCAGAGCAGTGATGCCATGATGGAGCTGCTATGCCCTACGCCCGTGCTGAAGGCAAGAAAACAGCTGGAGACATGTGGAAAACTTTAGGACTCTTCTGTATTCTCCACATTTTGGTGCTCTTCAATATCTCCATTCCTTCAATCTCTCCAAACAAGGTTTGCAATAAAAGTTAGTAACAAGAAGAATGAAGTGGCAATGTATTTCTTAGGAAGAACCAAATGCTAAGTAATAAAGCAATGTACAAACACAGCATTATGACTGTTCATTTTTTTATGTTGCCAGAGGTATAGTGGATCATTCTCTGTCCTTTGGGTGTGGACCATGATGTTTCCCAAAACCTTATATTAGCTCCCTTTTTCATCTGTGTCACAAGAGTGATGTGCTGAATTGGTAATAGACTTATCAGGAGAACCAAATATTTACCTGTTTTGATATTTAAATATTTTGATTTTTAAATATTAATTTTAAAACATTTTACATTTGCAAGCAATACATATTTCGATACATAAACCCATTTGCTTTATTGTCTAAAACCTGATTGGGGTTTTCTTAATCAAGAGCTTTTCACATGAAATACATACTAGTGCCACGGAAAAACACAGTCCCTGTGTTAATTTTCACTTTAAATTAGTAGATTTATCCTTTGTCACATCAGGATGGTGGAAACTGTGTCACACCAGTTGGATGGGACACAGTAGTACACGTCTAGTGCTTAGCCTGATTCAGCCTAAGAGATGAAACTACAGTTTCACACCAAAATAGAACTGTGCTGAAGTTAGTCTGTATATAGAAATACCACCAATGACACCATAAATGGTCTCTACATACTGGTAGATTGTTGAATTAAAACCTGTAGAAAATCACAAAAATGCAGCAATTTTACATTTTTTTCTGTTCTGTGCAGAAGTAACAAACTTTGCAGATGCAGAATGTCAGTAAGCATCTGAAGGAAAAATCTGCATTCGTATTCTGAGAACTCAAAGGCACTTAACATGAGTTTTGTAATTTATTGCCATCATGGGAATCATAACTTTCAGGAAAGCCTGTGAGTTTCTCAAACTATATTCCCAGCACCAACCTATTTACAGGAAGAATTTCAATGAGAATTACAATTATATGTGGGGTTGATGAAAAGCATCTTTTCCCACACTGGTGCTGCTAGAAACTGTCAATCAAAATATATTTCAGTATTTTCTATCTTAATGATGAGATTCAGGAATGCATATCACTAATTGTTTCCAAAAAGTAAAAAAAAAAAAAAAGTTAAAAAACCAACAAAAACAAAAAACCAAAAAAAACCCTGCTGAGTTTTATATATTTTTATCACCCTCTTGTTAGAATTTCATTGCTTACCTTAGTGCATTAATTTCTATGCAAAATTAAGCACAGCACAGCCAATTAAAAACATGAGTTGATAATTACTTATGTTGCAAATTGGCCTCTGGAAAACTCTTATCTACCATCAGCCAGATCATCATAAAAATTGCTACAATTCTCTCCCAAACAGAATGCCTATGTGCTCAAAGTTCTGTTTCAACACATTTCTTGGAAATAAAAGCTACCAAATATTTGGGTCATTTATGCAGTTACTGTATTTCTAGACTCCCTAGTAGACACAGCAGTGTTCTCCAATATTGCCCTAAAATGCTATTAACGCAAACTTAAATTAGGTTAATTATACACTCTACTACTTGGGAACACAGGATACAAAGAATGTTCAGATAACATTTTCTTGCACCACAAAATTTTTGTACTAGAAAGACAAAACCATAATGAAGTCAGAAATTTTTGTTCCCCCAGCTCATCAATAAAATCATATCCATCTGAAAATGTTCCAGATGTGCATTTCAGATGGAGGAACTTGGGATTTATTCCCCAAAAATAATAAAATCTGACTGAACTGACACCCTCAGCAGCCTCTTAAGTGCTTCCACAGTGCAACCACAGCAGTGCAACCTCTCAGAAACATAGAAATTTCATAGAAATGTGAACAGAAAAGCCATGTGATTTTGAAGAAAGTTTAAGGGAGAATTCACCACCCGGGTAACACTTAACTTCTGTCATCCATTCCACTCAGGACATAGATGCAGATACAGCAATTTTCAAAGTATTTTGAGATTGAGTACATTTCTATCTCTGAGCAAAAGTCATAAGAAGCCCAATATGAAATATCATTCCAAACACGTATTTCTGAGACTGGCAGAGAAATATTCAAACTTTTGGCGCCACAACATGGCTGGGCACCAGCTGCTCCTGCCAGATACATTGCACCACACACCTTGCCCCCCACACTTTTACACTGGTACCTGGTATGAAACAGAGCTCTAACCTGCTGTGCAGGAAAAGTTATTTTATTATATTGTCCCAAGCCTTAACACTACTGAAGGATTAATTTATGCTCAGAGTAACATTTGAATGTGATATCCACAGAGGAAATAGTTGGGTCAAATGTTAACTAAAACTGTGACTCCATAATTAATTTAAGCTGTTGGAATGCAAGCTGCCACCCAAAAAGGGAATACCCTCCCTGCCACCAAACCTCGTGTGCCCATTGCCTTTTTCTTGTGAGCCCAAACAGCAGCCCACACACAGTTCAGCTCGTACTGACTATGATCTACACATTGACTTATTCAGTATGGAGTTATATGAAAATACGGTTGTCTGTGGAAGCTTATCTTCAGAAATGTCTGCTGCTGAAGTTCTTCATGATGAGCTGTTGCACTTCCATCCTCATTCCTTCTAATGTAGGTTAATATGCAGTTTTAGACAAATCTTTGGATAGAAATCAAACAAGTGAATCAGTAAAGTCCTAAGTCAGTCCCAAGTACATGCAAACTTCTAAAATTACTACTTAATGTTGGTGATCAAAGCACAACTGTAAATCCTACCTTGCCAGGAAGAACTTCTGGATCAAGCAAAATCAAATACTGCCCTAATCCACACTCTCAAAAAAGTACACAGATCTTCAAAATAATGTAGCCAGCCATGTGTATTGCAAAGTGCTCCAGAAAAACAGCAGTCTGACTATTGGGCAAGGGAGGTACATTCCCCCTGCTCTAATGCAGGACACACATGCTAGGCAAGGAAGATTTCCACAGAGGAACTCTCCACTGACCTGGGAAATTCAGAGTCTGCCTTGGCAGCCTTGGGAGTTAAAGCCCATACTGTGTGTATTTCCTTGTATTGAACGAACGGATCCTGAGGCGGGGTGTAGGGCATTTGAATTTCTTTTTTTTTTTTTTTTTCTTAATTTGTGAGAGACGCTTACTCTGAGTTTGGGGGCTTTTTTGGGCTTTTTACCTGAAATTACTTGCATCCCAGCCATGTAAATTCATATATCTCAGTCTTGCTTAATACTAAGGCAGAAGAGTCCTCAGACTGAGATCCAGTACTTAGAAAATACCTTGGAAGTGCTGCTCCAGAAACCAGTTGACATATTTCTCTCTCCTTTTTACAGTTATTCCTGAAAAATGAGAAATTAATGTTTGAATATAAAGGGATAGGTTCCCCCAAACTCATAAAGTTGGAAGTCTCATAAATAACTGTAATTATGTTAATACTTTGTCACATCTGTTGCTCTCTTCAGAGGCCTCACGGAGATGATTAAGCAGAATCTTGCCCCAGCTACGATTTTCAGCTAAGTGGCAGCACCTAAAACACGCTAACTTTGGACATAGTGTTTTAAAGGAACTGCAGAACAGTTGGTGAACCATTATGGGTTTTGGCCAGCAATCAAGAAAAGACCATTAAAAGAGTTCAATTGCAACTACAATTATTTTCTTGGCAGGTAATAATGAATGTGTTTAATGTTTTAGTGGAGATATTAGGTTTCTAATTAGATTAGATCTCTAACACCAAGTATTGGATTTAAAGAATCAATCACTCTAATGGCTGACTCATTATGATACAGAATCAACAATCTATGAAAATAATTTTAAAATCTATTTTTCTCAGGCAAGGATCTCTAAAAAACAAAAGCAGTACTGAATAATTGGATTAGGATGCAAACAAATGCAGGTGTGCTCCAAATGATGCATGCTACAGAATGGTCAATAAGATCTCACACAGATGACAGTAGGCCAAGTTTAGTGATTTACAGTAGAAATTTACCTATTCACTCAATTTCTTAGCATAACTACCATTACTGTGTAATTCTGATTGCCCTTCTGCATGCTCAGTATTTACTATCTCTGAAACAGGCTTAAAAGCAAACACTGCTGTTAAAACAGCATCCTTTAAATTTAATCAAATTTAAAGCCTAACAATTTGATATGGCTTTGCTTTCCTGAAAAGCAAAAGGTTATGTCTCAACATGGACTTTCCCCTTCCCTTTGTCTACATAATTTAGATACATTGCTCTTTGGAGAGCAAGAGCTCAAGCATAGCTGGTGTCTGAGCAGAGAACCTTTCCACAAGACCAAGACAAGACCCATGTGCTACAGCCTGCTCAGCCAGCACATATCCTAAAGCTCACTGTTGTTACCAGTGTGGACATTCTGATCCCAAACAGCAGTTGGCTGCCAGCCACCACCTGAGATTACAGTGAGAGTGGTGAAACACTGGCACAGGTTGCCCAGAGAGGTGGTGGATGCTTCATCCCTGGAAACATTCAGGGTCAGGGTGGAAGGGGCTCTGAGCAACCTGGTCTATTTGAAGCTGTCCCTGCTCATTGCAGGCAGTTGGATTAGATGCCTTTAAAGATCCATTCCAACCCAAACTATTGTATGATGAATCTGTGTTTTGTAGAGGTAATGTCACTGACAGCAGTCCTTGTAGTCAAAATCCTTGTAGTCAAAACCTCTGGAGTTCAACATACAGTGAAGCACATAAGTCATTATTTTTAAATGAACAGGGGCTGCTGAGCTGTTTTGTTTCTGCAGAAGTGATGCTTCTGCTTTTTAAGGCACAGCATTAACTTCTTGCATTCATAACATCTCAGTTCTAAAAGCATTGGAAACATCTAACCCACATTCCACTTAAAAGACAAACAAATAAAAGAAAAGGAGCAGTTTTCACAGGAGATTAAGTTTTTCTAAACATTTTCAATACAGATGATGCAGACAACAGTGCTGGAAAAATCCTGAATACAACAAAGATGACTGTCCAGCTCATAGTCACTGTAAAGGTACCACACACCAATTAACACTACTCCTTGTCAAAGCAAAAATCAAGTTTTAAAAGGAACATCTCGCTAAAAATTCAATTGTGATTATCCAAATCTCTGGCTGACTAATGAACCACGGTTCTTCCTGCTAGTATCTGAGAACGTCAAGATTACACGAGATTCACTAGTGTTTTAAAAATGCTATTTAAATATTAACACTAGGAAATACTCAGTTGGGAGATCTGTCTTCAACTCTTTTCTCCATTGCTGGACCAACTGTAGTATTTAGGGGAGCTGTGGCAGTCTTTTCTCACTGCTTTTCCAGAGAGGCACCTTGAAGTGGCATGGAAGTACTTTGCTGTCTGGAGCCATGAGCTTTGTTTCTGCCTTATGCAAAGTGAGCAGCAACTATATCTCTGACACACATCTCCTGAGACTTAATGCTGAAGAAGTTGACATCAGACAACTAAATAATTAACCTTGTGAATAAGCAAAGGATTTGCCACTGACCCACTTCCCAAAGAGCCTGCATGAGGCTGACAACAGTCTTGCTCCATCAGCACCAGAGCAAACATCTCACACCACTTTTGTCCTTCCCTCCATATTATTCAATGCTGTGAAGCTCCAGGAGGTGTCTTGAAAGCCACTGAGCTGTGGAAAAAAGGTGTGGGAAAACTACGGGCTGCTTACGGCCCAAAGTACTGGTATTTTTGTCCAAAGATTGCAAAAGACACTGAATATATCAAGTTTCTTGTCGCAGCCCCTGTGCAGGACACTGCAGGAGTTGCATGCAGCCTCTCCATATCGGAGTCAATATGTGTGTGATGGCAGCATGACAAGATGAGGTGATTTCAGCCACGCCTCATGCCTTATGAAGCCTCTCTAGACAAAACCTGGGTGCAAGCAGTGCCTGAGGGTGACGTGTGTCCTCCTCTCCTCCCAGCTCTGTTGGCACCAATATGCTCATATGCTCCCAAAATAAAGAGGGCCATACTCTGTATGGGTACTTCTGTGCTGATAAAGTTGTCCCAGCAGAGACAAGACTGCATTGCCATCAAAGCAGGTTTTGTGACTTGGTTTATGGTGAGCCCACACGTACACATCTGCTCTTTCACAGAAACAATCAATGCCTTCAGGTTTTTTTCTAGCTCCTCCTCCCTCTTTCCTGCCCTTACTGTGTGCCCATCTCAGTCACGATATATGTTCCAAATATGCAGGGTATCATTGCTTAAATACTGGAATCTGGTGCCTTTTAGGATGCTCCAAGGTACCCAAGGTATTGCTTGGCTTTGCAGATATAACAGAGAATTCAAAGCTCAGCGCCTTGACAGAGAAGCAAATGGAATTGAGACTGATACCCTGAGGGCCATAAAATGGCATCAGACACTTATGTTTAGGCATCTGCATACCACCCTTATTTCTACTGATAGTAATGGGTGCCTAAGCACTTCATACACATCTAGATACCTATTTATAGACACCTAAGTGCATTTAGACCTGAATCCTGCTCTTCAATCTGTGGAGTAGACCTGACCAAAGGCTGAAAATCCACTGCTATTCTAAATATTCGGGGGGAGTTTTCTCCTTTAGCAGCATACATACTATTAATGATATTACACATGGGAGTTCTTACCAGGATTGGATTGAACTAGATACTCAAACAGAAATAAGCATATCTGACCTCAAATTTTCAAAATGCTGGGAAATCAAAGGTCCATAATTGAAAGAGTTCATAACAAAATAAGTTCAAATGTTGAGATAAACTAATTTACATGAGTACACTCAGGTTTTAGATGACAGAATGACAAGCCATTACAGGTGATATAGGCTGTGCAGTGAGGACAACTGAAGACAATTAAAGCAGATTGGGATTTGTACAGAAGGAGTAATTAAGAGTTTTATAAACAAACTCCATAAAGCACTCCAATATTCAAGTAGCTCTTACTGCTAAATTGAAACTGAAAAAAATGATAGAAAACCCAAGGCAGAGTATGCTTTGATGTTTTGTTCAAAGAAATAAACTCAAGAAAGATCAGCCTTTTATTTCACAAGACAGTGCAGTTATTAAATTGGTTTAATTTGTAACATTACCTCCATGAAAAAGAAAAAAAAACTCCTTACATAAAGAAAGGAAAAATTGCCTATATCTGGGCTGTGGGTGTAGCATTCCGTATTTTCTGAGGATTCAGTCTTACACATGGAATAAAATGGTAATGCTCTTTTTCTTAAACTTCAGCAGCTACTGAAATAACAAAGGTGTGATTATAAGCAAAGACAGATTCCAGACTGATCCTGACCTTAAAATACAAAATCCCTCAGCTTGTCAAAATAAGATGGCACCCTTGAAAGATATGAGACTTGTATAAATGGGCAAAAGTCTTGAAAGAAGACTTTTAATGCTAGGATTAATTTATTAACTGCAAGTTACTACTCTATTAACTGTAGAGATACATTTATCCTGAAGTCCTGTTTTCAAAAGGAAACATACTCACCCCAAGCCCATTCAAAATGTCTCACCCAATCACATGAATCAAACCAACATGTCTGTTCAAGAGCCATTCCCAATCCTTAAAAACAAGGTCCAGGCTTTCACATGGTGCTCTCTGGCAGGTAAGCTTGTACCTCCCACATTGATGGACCACTGCCTAGTGCCACCAGATAGTTCTGTTCCTAGGCACAACCGATTTCTTATTGCATCTAAACCTCCACTGAGAATAAGACCCAAAACCAACCTGACATATCTTATCAAAAATGCACATGGTTAAAAAAAAAAAAAAGGAGCTAATTGAGTTACAATAGGGTGAGGTGGAATGAGAATAAATATATAATGCAGATGGGATTTAATAGGAAAAAGAATATACTATCATTAAGCAAAGACGTGGGCTTTAGGAAAACAAAGGAACATTGAGAGAAGTTTGTCATCCTGGAATAGCTTGGCTTTGTGACCTGCTTGCTAAAGGGTAGAGTCTTTCTCATGAAACTGTAAGTACTAAAGAAGATAAACTCTCTTCCCTTGATCAGTGGATTTGAAAATACACCATCAGGGATTTTATAGCAACAGATGGCACATCCGTCTCTGAGTTTCCTCGTTATTTTCTTGCCCTGTAAGAACATCATGATGGTTTTCCATCTACATGCTGTACACATTGAAATATAATTTGGAATAACTTTACCATTACGTGATTTTCTCCAGTTCCCAGAGAAAACTTAGTGTTTTTGAGTGTGAGGATAATGTCACAGTAACTCATGGAGTTGCGGAATGGCTTGGTTTGGAAGGACCTTAAAGATCATCTAGTTCCAATCTCCCTGCCACAGCCAGCAACAGCTTCTACTACACCAGGCTGCTCAGACCCCCTCCAGCCTGGCCTTGAACATTTCCAGGAGTAGGCATCCACAACTTCTCTGGGCAACCTGTTCCAGTGCCTCACCACCCTCACAGTAAAGAATATTCTAATATCTAATCTAAAACTACTCTCTTTCATTTCAAAGCCATCACGCCTATCATTACATGCCCTTGTAAAAAAGTCCATCTCCAGCTCTCTTGTAGGCCCCCCTCAGACACTGGAAAGCTGCTACAACTCACAGTTCTTCAAATTAAGATTCCTCAGGATCACACAATTAAATGATCCTTTAACTTAACTAGCCAGCTATTTTGAAACTGAGAGATTAAAGTTCACCTGGGGATAAATTAATGGTTAATGGCCTTGTGGATGCACCTAGAGAATCAAACTTCTCTGTTTTCCCACATTGCTTTGCAGCCACATGTGCTGTGCTGTCCTAAGCACAAAATGCCTGGATGTTACCTCCTTGCTGAAAGGCTGGCATGCAGCCACGGGGCCCCATGTGTGACTCTGTACTCTTGGAACCACACTCCAGCAATACTACAGCGGTTGTGTCTTATGCATTTGTGTGGAGCCATGCAGAGGTCATGGACTTTGCAGTCTGGGAAGAGGAGACCATTTAGTCCTGCCTCAACAACAGCCGTGATGATGTGAAGATACACAGATGTATATCAAAGCCATGCTGAGAGGGGTCACTCTGGGAACACTGCTCAAAGCAAACGAAGGGCCTCTGGCACAATGATTTAAAAACAAACCTCTAGAAAGAAGCAGAATCCTGGCAATGCTCCAAGTACCTTTCCCAAGTACCTCTGAGCAACAGATGGACTTTTTCCAGCAAAGCCACCGATTATGTATAACGCAGACAAAAGGCACACAGGAGTTCATGGTCCTTAACCAGGCCTCTAGTGACAGCGAGCTTCCTTTCTCCATACCAGAGCCCAGACCAGAACCTGGGAGAACAGAAAGCTCTTTCACCCCTGCACGCACGCACACAGAGTGGGAGCGTCTAGCCAGTCCTAAGCGAGTCACTGTGGGACTGCCGTGGTTTCAAATAAAAATAGTGTGATAGAGGTATGTTTAGGAAAACATCAAATACAGAAAAGAAAGGCAATGTAAAACACACTTTCCTTTTTATAAGGCATATTTAGCATTTTACAAGGTATACTTTCCCAAGTGAGGAATGGAAAATTGCAAAGACACCGAAAACACCAGACTCAGTGTCATTAAATGTTCATTCAGTACAGTCACTCCAAAGAACTGCATGGCACAGTGCATTCTGTATGTGCCTGCTAGTAACAAGAAAGACCTTAAGACAAGAATGACACTCTCTTTTGGCATGAAAATCATGCCAGCCTTTATCAATATCACAGCTGTAAATAATTTTCCATTCCCATCTGCAGCAACTTGGGCAGACTGTGCTTCTCAGTGGCATCACTGGGTGATTTTGCTGCTTTTTCTCTTGCCTTGCCGAATAAGCTCATTACTGATTCTTGGTGGCTTACATGAGACCAACATCTTCCACACAGGAGTTGGGTGTGTGAGTGCAGAGGCTCACAAGCTTGTTTCCTGCCATCTCCTATCTCCCAGCCTATGCCGAAACCCTAGGCTAACAATTCAGAAGCTTTACCCTGATTACTCTTAAAATTAAATGTACTCAAGTTTTCACCCTGAATCTTCCCTACTGCAGTTTAAGCCATGATACCTCTTATGTGACACCTTCTCCACAGCTGGAGGACTGCAACAGCCTTATAAAAATATTTGAAGGCTACTACTATGTATTTTAATTGTCTCAAGCCTCAAACTATTTGCAGGAGTCGACTTTGCAGCAATGCTCTGGAATTTTCAGTCTCTCACACAGAATGCCTCTAAGTGGCATTTTAAAGAAAATGGCACTACATGTATTAGGAGAAGTCAACACCAGATGCTTGACCAGGGCTCTAAATGCTTCTTCTAAATGCATCAGTGTTGTTCTTCTGCAGAGCCAGATGCATGCAAGCAGACAGCATAATTGTTTCAAAACGGTTACTATTCAGCAATGCAACAATGCATAAAGCTCCAAATTCAGGATTTAAACTGGAAGATCCTACTCTGCAGCAACTAAAGATGCAAAATGATGCTAGGAAAATCATAAATGCTTCGCAGGATATAAAGTCATGTTCATAATTCTTGTCTATGTAGTGCAATGTAGTATCTTGAGTCAACACAGTGGAAAAACTGTTCAAGATTATTTCATCACAAAATCACAGAATTGACTTACTTCTCCCTTGAGAAGATGAATACAGTTCAGACCACTATTTTCCAATTTTTAAAAGCACTTCCACTCTAACCTATTACATGTATTTCTAATGTGACTGTCGCTTCAGTTTCTTGGCACACTTTAGAGGATATTCACAAGTTAAAATAATAACCTACTGCTCTCGCCCCCAAATCTTAGCTTTTGTGATTCCTCAATGTGAGCTCCAGTCAGGTCTGAGTGTACCAAGTGCTTTGAGACTCCTGAGAAACGCTGGGCATCCTTGTTTTCTCGTCAATTACACCGAGTTTGAAGGACGGGACACGACACTAGGAGAAGGCCGTGGTAAATTCTGCTTTGCACGGAAGGTTTGTAGAAGTGAAGCTCATCTCTGTGGGACACACAGTGACGGCAGCATGACCCTGCGCCGCGACCGCCAGCGACCGCCGAACGCGGCTGAGGCTGCAGCGGGGCACAGCCCAGCCTGCCGCAGCACAGCCCGCACAGCCGGCAGAGGTGAACCAGAGGTGAAAGCCAGCCGAAGGGCTGGGTTTTTTCAGCCCTGCAGCTTCCCCTCCCCACCCGTCAGAACTAAATCAGACACAGGCAGGGCACGGCGTTCGGGAGGAGGGCGTCACCCGCCATCGACGCGCTCGGCGCTCGGCGGGGCGCCCTGCTCAGGCTGCTGGGCCCGGCCCGCCCCGGAAGCGGAGAGCAGCGGCGCTATGGCGGCCATGGCGGCGGAGCAGCGCTACCCGCGCAGCTCCATCGAGGATGACTTTAACTATGGCAGCAGCGTGGCCTCGGCCAGCGTCCACATCCGCATGGGTAGGGACTGCGGATGGGTGGGAGAGCCGCACGGCCTCGCTTTAGCCCCCCAGCGCTTGCGGAGAGGTCCCGTTTGCCCCGCTGTCGGCGCGGTCGGGGGTGCCGCACGTCTCGCTCGCAGCAGGTGCCTCTGTGATACTCCGGGCGCCTCGGGCCTGGAGCAGAACCTTGTCGTGTTCTGCGCTCTGTTTTCACTGGGGTAAAAGTTGTGAGTGCGGAGCCAGGGCGCTGCTTAGTCCAGGTTAGCGTCAAGGCTGAGGGAGCGCGGCCGGCGAAAGGTTTGTCGTTTAACCGTGAAGGGGGTAGGCCTCCTGAGAGGGGTGCCCGGTGTACCCGGTGTAGATTCAAACTTGATTTTGTCCACGGTGGCGAATATTGAAGCCCAAACACGATACACGAGATGCACAGTCCCTGCAGGGACGCAGCTCCCTGGAGGTGTTTAAGGAAATCCTGGAGGTGACAGTTGCTGTCATGGTCTGTCTGACTTGGTGCTTTTCAGTCATAGGCTGGACTCGATGATCTCAGAGGTCTTTTCCAACCGTATTGATTCTGTCGTTCATAAACACTAGAACTGGTGTCTGTAATTACAGAAGTTTAACCTTGAGACTGAAGGATTTGAATTTCTTCTGTGAGATGTTAAAATTATTGTCTCTTCTGCTGAAGCATTGGGCATGCTAAGAGGTCATACTAATGCCCGTGAAATCCTGCTGTGCTGTTCATTGTGCAGGTTTCAGCTGCATTGAGAGCTCTCGAAGAAGGTCTCTGATCAGTAATCCTTGCTGAAATAGTGTTACCAGATACATTTTGGAACAAAAACGGCTGTGTGCTGTGAATTTTTTTATTATCTATTTCTGGTAATCAGGAGACCTCTTCCTATTAAAATACAGTTTTACCTTGTTTGAAAAATGAAGGGTGCCATAGGAAGTATGAAACAGATAATGCCATTAGCAAAATTGTTAATGCACTTTTTAATGTGGGGGGTAGGCTTTGCAAGCTAGGAGGCTACTTCTAGATTTGGTCAGTTTATTATAACAAAGTATGCCCCAGTCCCTCATGGCTTACAAGTGTATTTTACCTGCTGCAAGCAGTTTCTCATAGTGTATGTGCTTTTAAACTTGTTTAAGGCTGTGCTATTAATGACTGAATTTTCTTCCCTATAAGCCTATTCTTCCTTCCATAGCATTTTTCCTGATGGACCAGGTCTCCTTCCATTCAGAACAGAGACCATCTGTGTGATATATCTGTATGTCCTGAACTACACTTTGCTTTCCATAATTCTAGACTTAAGAAGACTGTTTATTCTAGGAATTTTTTTCCAGCAGTCTGTGCCTGTGGATAACCATTCAGTACAATGCAAGTTGTAAATGATGATAAGTGATACTTAATATGATGGAAGGGCAATAAAACATATTAATGTAAAAACTTTACCTTCTCAATCTTTGATAGCTGTTTCTGCCTTCCGTGTTAATCCTTTGTCATTTAGGTCCACTAGGCACCACTAACATGATGGAGAAGGTGTGCTGTTAGTACAGTGAGAATGGGTGTATGTAGGTCTTAAATTAGTCCAAAGTAAATTCCTTGCAAATGTGTTCTATAATTCTTTTGTCATCACTGTTATTGATTAAATAATTATATCCAGCAATCAATGTAATTTTGTTGTAATACTGTGTCAATTTTTTTAAAGTGAAATGGCTTTTTACAACTTTGCTCTGTTCATTTTCACTGTGACTTTATAATGGTTCCTTATGGAAATGAAAACTTGTATCTGATTTACTGCTGAACTTTTTAAGTCTTAAGTCAAAAATTATTTCATTTTTATTTTTCTTATTCTAGCATTTCTACGAAAAGTCTACAGCATTCTTACCGTTCAAGTTCTATTGACCACAGTTACATCTGCAATTTTCCTATACTCTACTGGAGTGCAGGCATTTGTTCATGAGAGGTAAATATTAAGGTGAAAAGCAGCTGTTTAGCATGTGTTAAGTATAATTTATGTAGCTTGTTTCTACACTTCAGTCTTCCTAATAGTTCTTATAACCTGTGTTTTGATTCTGTAATAGATATTTTGTAACTCGATTAGGGAGCAACTTTTCTTCCCTGACATTTTTCTCCTTGGTTTACTATGAAAACAATTTCTGTTATTTTTGGTGTTGTTTATTTTAATCAGTGCTTTATTAATAGTGCTTATTTTAATATTTATGCTATGCAAACTTCTAAATGAGTTGTAGAACATCTCAGTTATTGACACTTCTTGTTCTACAGTACTTTTAGAATCTCTTTGGAATGCTGTAGTTTATAGGTGCCAGTTCCAAAAAGCAGAATTATGTCTTATTCCTCTTCCTTCCTCTTCCATCTTCTTTTTCCCCTTATCCCTTCAACGCCCCTAAAAAATTAGTCTGTTTAAATTCCTGTGGGCTTGCTTCTTTTTGCCTCTCAGATTTTTTTTGATAAAACAACAAAATCTAAACTCTGGTGGACAGGCGAGGGAAAAGAGGAGAGCCCTGAGTCTAGTTTCTGTTTTCTTCCAAGTGGACTTGTGGACTTTTACTTTCACTTAAAAGCTCAAATAAAAAAGGAGGATCAAACACTGGATGAAAGTTTCAGTTTCTCTATAAGCTATGGTGTATACAACAGAGGGTGTAAAACTACAGTTTTCTACTTAAATCAGATAATTTAAAATTGTCCTGTTCACTTAGAATTGTTGTGATTTTGTGTTTGATGTTCATCCTGTTTTTTCTTGGAGGGCTACTTGATTGGACAGTACTGATTTTGTTTGGTGCAGTTAATGCCCATGTTTGTTGCATTCAGGTGCTTATGAAAAACAGTTCTCTGAATGTGGAGTTCACAACAGGCAAAATACTACAAATACTTTAATACTGTTACTTGGTACAGATGGATTTTCTTCTTTGTATGTGTTTGTTTCCAGGTAATGGATTCCTGGGCAGTCTTTAGCTTTAGTATGAACAAGTTGCATTTACATGTGATTGTACTATTTTAAACTGATTATCTATAGTTGTATGTTTTAGAACAGTTTTATTGTAAGCTTGCATGACATTTACGTTGGATATCTTTTTCTAGGTGATCACTTAAAAACTTGGATTTATATAAACTGTTTTATAGTCTTCCAGATATTGAAGTTTGTTTACTTTTTTTTAATATGTAATTTTATAGGCCTGCCTTGCTTTTGATATCTGGATGTGGATCTCTGGCTGTAATTGTGGCACTGACCCTCTACAGACACCAGCACCCTGTTAATTTATACCTGCTGTTTGGATTTGTAAGTGTTTAATTCAATTATTAATTAATTAAATTTAATAGTTTCTAGAATATCTTGCATTGCAATGAATTCCTTGAAACTCAGGATATGTAATTTGTTTTTCTTGTATTCCTTGAAAGACGTCCTATATATTTATGAAGGTCTGAGTTACTTTTTGGAGATTCTGTTGACAGGTTGTTCCTAGATAGCAGCCACTTCAGGTTTCTTGCAGCATCTTTTTAGAAAGAGTGTTAGAACTTGGAATCAGTTTGAGCAAGGTTTTATCTGTCTGCTCTCATTGTTCTGTTGATGTCAGGGATCTTTTGTATGGAACTGCTCAGTAGGAAAGGAGGAGGCATTCCTGTTACCTAAATTGTTTAATGGATGGCCTCCAGCAGAGACCCAAAACAGCCATATGTGTTTATTTCTTCAATTGTCATCTTTTTGATGTTAAATTCTGAGCATGTTTCCAGCACAGGGAGGTCAGTCAGAGCTGTCTTCAAATTTCAGTCTTTTGCCTGATGTTGTGAATATGTATATCCAGGCTAACCAATGCTCTTGGATATTTTGGATTATGTAGCATATAAGTCTTAGAAAAGAAGTAACAGTAGCTCAGTTAGAATTTGATGCTTTAAGAGTTGCCTAAATTGTATTTGTAATAAAACAGAAAGACAGCTTTGCTGTGTAAGTAAACAGATTGTTGAAAGGGTAAGTGTGGAAAGGAAGCTGATGCAGACACAGTGTGAATTGTCTAACAAGGTATTAAAAGTGTGTTAATTTTATAACCCCTTGAATAGTTTCTAAGAAGTTTCTAAGAAGAATATTAATGGTGTGCACTTACAGTAGAAAATGTAAATGTGATTTTTCTATAGGGGAAGTTGCTCATTTTCACTTTGTATGGTACTCCTTTTATGTAACACAACTTCCAGCCCAGTAAGACAGTATGATTGCAATTTTCTTGTTGAAAATTGAACATGTTTTCATATACAAAGATTTAACAGGAGACCTAATGTAAGACATGGTGGGATTATGTAGCAGAATGGGAGTCATTGCATGTGAAACCTCCATATATGTGTTCTATGGTTAGATTTTTTTTTTCTTACCCTTCTTATATTTTGGTTTTGCTTTTTGTAGACACTACTGGAAGCACTGACAGTTGCCATTACAGGTAAGTAGTAGCCATCCTATTGTCTGATTCCATAAAGAACTTGGAAAAGGAAGCCATTATGTTGTACTAATTGCCATTATGGTTTTCTAAATGTGACTAAAATGATAATGACAATATCCTATTGTGTGATTCCATAAAGAACCTGGAATCCATTATGTTGTACTAATTGCCATTAGGGTTTTCTAAGTGTGACTAAAATGATAATGAATCCTGTTTAAAAGTTTTGATGACAGTGATAGGAGTTTAGCAAAAATCAGGGAATCAAGGGAGAAAACTGGATTCTGATTCAGAAATGAAAGTGTATAAACTTGAAGTGAGGAATGAGTTGGGGAATCTATTCTTTCAGTATAGCTAAAAATGTTCTTTTTTGTAAGGCAGCTCTCAGCAGGTCTGATCTTCAAGTTGAAATATTCCTATCTGTCCCCTGAATTTCCTTGAAGGGTATCTGAGTTTGGAGAGTTCTGTACTTCGTGGTCAGGGTTGGAATGAGGCAGTGTGCAGTCAAGTCAAGGCATCACCTTGCACTATAGATTCCAGCATAAAATGAAACCTCTTCATTGTGGCTTATCATCTCCTGATTTGGGGAAGGAAAAGATTAAGGAGGAAGGAGGGGAAGAATAAGGTTGCACTTGTTTCTGCTATCTTTCCCCTCCTGTCCCCTAACCAAAACTTTGAGCCTTTATAGGGGATTGTTTTATTTTTCCCCTTGTTTCAGTATAATGAAAAATTCAGATTGTTTTTTTCCTTAAGATCTCTGTTACCTATGCTTAAAATATTTTTGTTTTGTTTTGTTGGTGTTTTTAAAATTGTGAATAGGGAAGACCTGTTATTCCCATTTAAGAAGCTACAGCTATAAAGTAACTGCCAAACTTAGTGCAAGGTCCCTGAGTTCTGTGATCATAAATTTGAAATGCAAAGACAGGTTCAGACATAATTTACTTAATTTTGTTCACAGTTAAGATTTTTTTTCCTGTCTTTGAAAGTTTAAATTTCAGTTTATTCAAAAGATAACTCAGCAAATACATAGTGTAGTGTTCTTTAATTGACATATTACTTTTTCTGTTTATAGTGAGTTTCTATGATGTCTCCATCGTCTTGCAAGCCTTTATTCTTACAACTGCCGTATTTCTTGGATTGACTGCTTACACCTTGCAGTCAAAGAGAGACTTCAGCAAGTTTGGAGCAGGGTATGTTGTCATATTGATGATTTGTAGAAATCTTTGGGTTTTGTTAGGGTGGTTTTTTTACTTTCTGAGAGCAAGCTTTGCAGGTATGATAAGGAATACAGTCAACAGAACCTGGTTCAAGGGAATAGTAAGGGTTATTTATTTTAAATTACTGATTTTACCCAGTTCTGATCTCTTGGTAAATTCTTTTCAGTGATTATGGGTCTTAATTAAAAAACTAGTTTATCTGGATTTTTCACTGAGAAAGAAGGCAGTTGTTTCAAATATTTTAAACAATTAAAGTTAAAACATAACTTTTGACAGCTTTTTAAAATTCTTACTGCTGACACCAGTGAACAGTTGGCATCCAGGAATTCCAGATATTTACTTGCCAAATGTATTGTGAAGAGGTTTTATAAGAAAGGAGGATATTTGAAGTCTAAAAGAAAGTATATGGTTGGTCACAGTGTAATTTGTTTTCTTTCAGCCTCTTCGCTTGTTTGTGGATTTTAATCTTCTCAGGTTTCTTGAGGGTAAGATACCTTGTACTCACAGTTAAAAGATATTCATAGAATCAGGGAATGGTGTGGGTTGGGAGAGACCTTAAAGACCAGTTAGTTCCAACCCCCCTGCCATGGGCAGGAACACCTTGCACTAAGACCAGGTTGCTCAGAGCCTGACCTTTTACTAACTTCTATTATAACTAAAAGGTTTGGGTCAGCACAATATAGCTTAATGGAAGAAAATTCCTAACCAGATCTGTTACTGTTTAAGATCATGAAAGTGTGTGATCTTTTAACCACACATTTTCAGTTTAGATTTCTGATGGGTGCTGGTTTTGCCAATATAAAAGGGGTATTTGGGTTAATTGACAAATTTGTCAGTTGAGATCCACTACTTGATTAAGAGAATGTGAAGGAGATTTGGGGCTTAATAGTAATTTGGTTTTCTGGTTGTTTTGCTGTTAATGTTCTGGTGACCTCCAAAGTGGAGGGACTTTTGCTCAGTAGAGATTGTGTGACTGAAGACTGTATGGAATAAGAACATTGAAATGTCATCATAATATGGTGGGTTTGTGTATATAACAGTAGAAAGACTGTGTTTTAAATGTGGCATATCATTACATAATTTTAATATTTCAAAATTAATATTTTTTAATATTTAAAAAAAATGAAATTCACAAGTATTCTTTTTCATGTTTTATCTGCCTCCAGCTGTTTTTCTATAGTGAGACAATAGAGTTGGTGTTTGCTGCTGCTGGAGCTCTTCTGTTTTGTGGATTTATTATTTATGACACTCATTTGCTGATGCACAAATTGTCCCCTGAAGAGTACATACTGGCTGCAATCAATCTCTACTTGGACATCATCAATCTGTTCTTACACCTGCTGCGTGTACTGGAGGCATTTAATAAAAAATAGTCAAAAGTGGTGTGGTTTGACTACAGCAAATTGAAGATAAGCATTTGGATGATCTGCAAACTTAGTAGTTCTGCCTTCTAAAGACTGAATCTTTATTACCTTTGCATTCCATGAATATGATCCCTGCTTAGGGGGAAAAAAAGGCTTTTTACATAGCTACAGTTCTTCTCCAGACCATGTATTTTATGTAGTTAACATGCTGTCATCATTACAGTCACTTTTTTTAATCACTTAAACGGCAATTGACATAATTAATGATTAAAATTTTGCCAACTCCTGATTGCTCCAGATAAGCTTCTCTGCTGTTCTGTAGCTGGTGAAAATGTTTCCTTTGGGACTGATCATGAGTTTGTGTACCACACAAGGGTAGCATGAGTTTACCATTGTGCAATGTTTTACTAAGCAGAACTCTTTCCTAGTTTTTGTTTGGTAAAATGGAATGCTGTCTCTGACAGAGATAGTCTGGCCTTGTTAAAGGGCTGTCGCTATGAAAGCTGGGAGGATGTTAATTAAAGGGAATGTTCTTCATTTTAGTGTTATTTATTGCCTGTCTTTCAGTGTTCCGAAAAATCATTTGGAGATTGATTCTGGCATTTTATCAAGTAGAGTGTATTAAGGTTCCTTGTGTGTCAATAAAAATTGGAAAACGTTTAGACTGTTCTTGTCAGGGTGCTGAGAATGACCGCTGCAGCCCGGTGCTGTGACTGTGGCTGCTTCCCGCGCTGTGGCGATGCTGGAGGGGCAGGCAGCGTGAAAACAATTCGGAAAGGCTTTCTTACTGCCTGTTCGGTGCGGCATTGGTACTGCTCGCTTCTCCGGTGTGCGCGCTCGCTCGGAGAGTTACGGTACGGCCCGTCTGCCCCCGCGGGAGGCCGGGCTCCTGAGCGCGCGCATGCGCAGGCGGGCAGCGTGGGCCTGGGCGAGTGTGCGCGGCGGCCTCGTGCGCGGCCGGTGAGCGGAGCGCGGCCCCGTGTGCGCGCGGCCCCGTGTGCGCGCGGCCCCGTGTGCGCGCGGCCCCGTGTGCGCGCGGCCCCGTGTGCGCGCGGCCCCGTGTGCGCGCGGCCCCGTGTGCGCGCGGCCCCGTGTGCGCGCGGCCCCGTGTGCGCGCGGCCCCGTGTGCGCGCGGCCCCGTGTGCGCGCGGCCCCGTGTGCGCGCGGCCCCCCCTCACCGCTGCCCCTTCCTTCCCTCCCCGCAGGACATGGCGAAGAGCCTGAGGAGCAAATGGAGGAGGAAGATGCGGGCGGAGAAGAGGAAGAAGAACGCGCCCAAAGAGCTGGAGAGGCTGAAGAAGATCCTGGGAACCAACGCGGATGTCATCATGGAGGAGGTCAAGGAGGTGGCGACCGTGGTGCCCCCCGAGAAAGTCCTGGAGCAGAAAGGTGCGTTGGGCTCTGGCTGGCTCTTCCTGCTGCAGTGTCGTTACTCGTCCCGTGACTTTCACTGCCGGATCTGGTGTGTGGTTAGTGCAGGTTGAGAACAGTGAGTCAGAAAACTTCTAAAGCTAAAACTCTGAATCCGGTCATTTCATAGCACTGGCATCCATATTGCATCCGGTCACATGTGGAACAATGTTATTAACATTTGATTTTTAGAGTAAAGTATGTGGTGTATCGTGTGGAGAGACGTCTGACAACATCAGGCGAGCGAGGTTTCACCACTTAGCAGTTGTTCCTATCAAAGCATCATATTTGCTGTTCAACTGTCCTAATATAAAGAGGCTACTCAACCTAGAGAAGTTAGGGCAGGGGTAGTAGGGACTCAGTTTTTGAATACTAATCAGTGCTGCCTTGCAGCCCTAATGGTGCAGGAGTGGTTGGTATTAGGTGTCTGCAGAGAATGCCTCTTCCTCCTTGTGCCTGGAATCAAATATAATCTGTAAAGGAAGTAACCTAGGAAGTGGAAACAAAGGTTTTAAATAGCTGCATGCTGGATAGGAGTTTGACACCTCCTCTTTCCAAAAATGATGTCCAAACTAAATAATAGTCGTTTTTTGATTCTCCAATTTATGCCACTTCAGAGGTTCTGATACTGAAAATGGAAATAGAATGGACTATAAAAATACTTGCCCAATTAAGGGTAGCTTCAAGTAAAATTTGTAATTTCATTCATGGTTCTGGTTTGTCCCACAAAGCAGGTGTAAAGGTTTAGTTTCTGAAGCCAGTGCACGGCTATCTGTCGTGCCTGCAACTTGTTCCAACTCTGCTGGCGAATTCTCTACAAGTGGCCAATTTCACCTGGCTTTTTCAGAGAGATTGCAGCCTCAGAAATACCAAAGAATGTGTGTATTTCACAAAACATCTAGACGTTTTGTGAAAATAATGGTGTCTACTTTGAGAGGTCGTTACAGGACTAACTGTGGACACAAGGGAGTTTGCATCACCAAGTGTTACAAGAACTGAAGTAGACAAAAACTTCATCCATCATATGTACTTTCCACAGTTAGGTAAATAATTTTCCAGCCAAAGAAAGTATATAGGTATATATTACAGGCATCTTACTGTGCTGCTTTAGGGTATTTTTTACAGCACACTGTGAATCTTTTTTTTTTCCTTCGGTTTTTCTTGTTAGAAAAAAAATAATGTAAGGTCTGCTTAGCCTTTGTAGCTGTTCTTAAAACTTTGTGGGCATGCACAAATTCCTCAAGGTAATCATGTCCATTGAGTCTGCTTCAATAACTTATTTTACAGCTTTTTTTTTTCTCGTTGTCTTTAACCCCTTTGATAGGTTTTCTTTATGTCCTTGAATAACTTCTTTTCATAATGCAAACAGGGCTTCTTCCTCTTACTGCTTTCTGCAGCATCCCTAAGATTACAAAATACAACAAAAACATTGTTCTATGTGAACAACTGGTATTTTTAGCCCAGAAGTATTTATTTAGTTTATGTTGCAGCTGACATTTACTGTGGATGTGCTCTTTTGCATTCCAAATTCATGTAACAGATCAACCTGTTGTGTGATAGGATGGGAGTCAGAGAAGAAGCTCCTCCTGTACGTGGTGCTGGGTGTGTTGGTGGTGTGTTGGTGGAGGCTGTATCTCCTATGCCATTTGGAAAACTATGCTGTTAATAGGGTCTGCTGTTGTGTTTCTCTAACACCTTGTGAGGTTTCCAGAGCTGGGTCTTCTTGCTTCCTGTCCCAAGCTGGATAGGCTTTTGGTCCTGTCAACAGACCCCTGTGCTGATTCTCTGCTCGTTGCAAGTATTTATACCTCAACTTAGGGCTCCATAAGCACATCCATGATTCCTGTAGTCTATCAGCTTCAGCTGTTGAAGCAGCATGTTGGCCTTTTGCTCCTGAGCTTTTTCTCCCTGCGTCAGACAGGCACAACATAAAAGTCTTTTTCCTCTTCATAAAACTTGTGGTAAAGGCTTGACTTCCACACATATAGTTGGGGTACAAGGTTGAAATAAAATTACAAAGCACAGTTCCAGTCAGTACTTAGCAAGGTGTTCCTCCTGCATCTGTCTCACTGAGACATGGCATTCGTGGGCTGTTAGCTAGCTGGGTACGATGTTCCTGGGAGTGACCATGTCATGGACAGTCTTCCTGATCCTAGAGATTAATCCTCTCTTGCTGCCTGTAAGTGTGTTAGACCTGACATCATGCTCACTTCTTGAGGCAAGTGTGGCATCACTGGCTGATACTTCATACTGTCATTGTATTTCAGCTTTTCTCTTTACTGTTCTTTTTACCTGTCTTCATCTTCCACTCAGAATAATTTTTTAGAACAGATCTTAAGCACTATATTATAAAAAGTGTGTAATTGTGCATATGTTTCAGTAAGCCTATGGCTTCATGTATGGTTGCATGTCTTTGTGATGGAACACATGATGTTCTTAGTCACAGGATTGGAACAGATTGTAGACCAAAGAATAAGATGCTTTGCCCAGACTGGGCCTTTAGAGAAGGTACCACATATTTGCTATCAACTTTGGAAGTTCCTGGGTTGCAGTTCCATTGTTTTGGAAAGTGCTTTCACTATATAAACCCTTCAGCTCTCTGTGTAGAAATACTTGTTGTGTCTAGGGTTATTTATATCATTTTGGGGAATCTAGTAACAAAATAGCTTCTGTGAAGCTGATTCAGGTATTTTACTCACTATAAATGCCTTTTATTTTCAGATGACTGCAAAATGGAGCTGGATAATAAACGAAACAAAAAAACTCTTCTAGACCAGCATGGACAATACCCAATATGGATGAATTCCAGGCAAAGAAAGAAGCTTAAGGCTCAGCGTGTTAAAGGGAAAAAAAAATCAAAATTGGCCAAAGGCCTCGTCTGGTAATCAGTTTTGTAAGATCATGAATATTTTATTTAACAAAATAAATTTACCATATAAATTCATGAGAATTTGTGCTTGGTCACTGATTATAGTTTATTGTGTTGAATGAATTTTTGAAGAGACTATTAAGCCAGCAGATTATGAAAGAAATAGCTTGGTACCTGCCAAATCTCAAAAGTGTGCCTTTGAAATAGATTGACTGTGGTTATCTCTTTTCTTCAGGGGAGGAGGGTCTTCACCTTTTATATTGTGAACACCCAAAATGGTACAGGAGATCCTAAAAGTAATGAAAGAAAATGTTTTTTGTACTTTGGTCTTTGTCAGTGTAACTTGTATTTTAGTAAATATAACCAAAGGATTCTGTAAACATGCTGTAGGCTTTAAATCCGTCTCTGAAATTTGTTACACTGATCTGTGTTGCTTTTAACATCTGGTAATTAGCAAAAATATACTTTCATATGTAACTAAAGTTTGTATGCTGAAATAAGCACCGAGTCCTCATGAAACTTCTGTAAGTAAAATGAGAAAGTGTCAGCCTGACATTAATTTGCAGAGAGAACAACAAAATATTTCACTGCTGTCCGCAACAGAAATATTGTAGGAATGAAATAACTGGAAGTACAGCTGATTCTTTTATTATTAAAATGAGAGAATGCAAATGCACAGAATGGAAATAAAATAGTTTTATTTAAGATCTTTTCCAAGTTTTAGTAAAGTAAATGAGAATTTTCCTTTCTATATGTATTTTCAGTAGCCTTTTATTCCTCTTAAAATGGTACTTACCTATCATGCTTTACAATGTGTGCATGGGATAAAATACTGCATGATTATGTAACAGATGCCATTTATATGATTAGCTGCACTTGGGTGTGTATTACTTGGCAATAACATGTGATGACAGATGCAAGGGTTAGTTGCTCTGAAAGCTTGTGTTTTTAAAATGTCTCTCATTTCAAGGATGGAAATAATTATAGTACCAACCCTGCAGTGTGTTGCCTTTTCAAGTATCAGTTATTTGTGCAGGGCATAACCTTTGTCCAGCTTCATCCAAGATGGGATCCACATTCTGTAATTGCCCACAAATTGTGATCTGTATCTGTTGTGATAACTTGGGCATAGGAAAGAAGATCTGTTCTTTTAATTACACAAGGTTGTAGTATGCTAAAGTCCAGTGAGAAAAACTCAATGTTTTAGAAAATAAGTTTTTCTGGAAAAATACAGTGTTTATTATTTGTATTGTTAGGGCAAAGTTACTCTGTTACATAAAAACCTACAAAGACATTGAAGGAAAAACCAGTGCATCTTCTATTTTCACATAACTTGACAGTTATGATTGACTTGGTATGATATATGGATTCCATATTACCAAGCTATATGCCATTAATAACTTTGTACTTTAAAAATATTTAAAAGCCCTCCTAATTGATAAAAACAGCTGCTGCTATCAATTTTTTTTGGTCTCACTAGGTAAATGGATCTAGATTTTGGTATCAAATTTATCTGTTAGCTTAATAGATTAGGACTATTTTAAAATTGATTCATATGGAGTAAAGTGTTATGAATGTGTTTAACCAGGACTGGAATGGAATGAACAGTCAGATTGTATTTACTTACTGTTGTAATGGTGTAGGCTTTGTTTTGCTTAATACATGCTTTGGGGAGTTCAGGAGGGGAACTTCCTGGGCTTAAGTGTGAAAAAACTATAGAGTAAGCACAGTGCTTTTTTTGACATGATTGTAAATCAAATGACTTTCAAGCAGCTCGCAGTGAGAAAGCAGGCTGCCTTTCCCAAGTGGAGATTATCAAGCTGGCAAAACACTCCTGTTTGGATGTACAGCTTCAGAGCCAGTTTATTCTCATTCTTGAGGTGCACAGTCATGTTCTGCCTTATCTTCATCAAGCCTGCCACTGCTGCACTTGCCTTCGCCCATCCTCTCTCTGGAGTTGTTTCACTGCTGCCTCTGCTGCTTCCTCTATAAGAGAAAATGACCTTCATAACTGAATAGTCTTGCTTATTTGTACTTTTATGGCCTAACCCTGAGCTTTGTTGTACAGATTTGTTAGCTGCTTTTGTGACCAGATTCAGAATTTGAATCTTGAGTGAAAGACGGCAGACGCTGCACTGATCTTTTATTTAGAAGTTGAGTCCTTCCTGAAACAATACTGGCTGTGTGAGGTATTTCCTTCATGGTGTCCAGCATGAAGTCAAACATTTTCACTTAAACTGCGGATATTTTAAGACATCCTGTTTGATTTTTGAGGTGAAATGGAGCATAAGGAAGGAATAAACTCCTGTCTTTACTGGAACATACCTCTTAGTCTAGTACCAGTGTATTGTGTACAATGTCAGACCTCACTTGGGTAGAGCTCTCTAGGCCAGGAAACATTTTTGAGAGCTTGTTTGGGTGGGATCTGTAAGCCAGGCTAAAAGTTTGCTTGTAGACAGACAGCAGGACCCTGGCTAAATGTGCAGCATGGATGTAACCT
Source organism: Lichenostomus cassidix (assembly GCF_008360975.1). Lineage (NCBI taxonomy): Eukaryota > Metazoa > Chordata > Aves > Passeriformes > Meliphagidae > Lichenostomus > Lichenostomus cassidix. Next base: position 32,863,363 of record NC_139480.1, on the reverse strand, counting down.
CAGAGGTTGAGTCATGGGTACAGCAGGGAAACTCTACTTTCTGGGATTTGAGCATATACTATATGTGGATACTGTAGTTTTGTATTTGGAATTTGGTTTAGATCTGCTTTGACCAACTCTCTTTTTTGAATGGAAATACCAAATTATTTAGTTGCTTTGAGTATTTGATTTGTACTGCTTAATCTGAGACATGTTTCTGTTTGAATTGGTGGGGAAAAAATTTCCTTACAATAGAGATTAATTTAAACGTAATTGATTCTGACTGAAATACATATTTTAAAAGTCCTTAGAGGGATTTTCAAAGAAGTAACCTATCTGCTTCTAAACAGCATTCTAATAATACCATAATTTATTGGTCTTTACATTAAAAAAGCTCTTTAGGTTGGGATTGAGGGAGAAAAGGTTGCAGTTGATTAAACAAACTGATAGAAGTCTAAAAGCGTGTAACTTAAATGGCACTGTCAGAGTTGTGCTGGTTTGGTTTTTGTAATTCTGCGATTGTGCTATTATAGAACTGCTTACTTGCAACTTCCCACCACTGTGACTCTGCCACCTACCTGCAAAGTGCTGTGGTAGCTGTATGTCCTGGACCTGCATACAGAAGGCAGGGGAAATAATGCAGGTACTTTTGAACTACATGCATAGGAGCCAGCACTGAAAGAATTAAATGCTGTCATTTTATTGAAATGTTTGTGTGTAAGTTGTGCATGTGTTTTATACTGTACAAACGATAAAAATTGCATTAGAAAATGACTAAATATCCTGCAGATTGTTGGCAGTTTCTTGAGAAGATGACAAGATCTGCTCTTTTTGACTCAGTATGTAGGACATGATTTTTAAAGTGACTTATTCAGATGCTTAAAATAACTGGTAGCAGTGGTGGTTCAGTTCCTGGGCTTTTCTGGTAACTCATTGCTGCTCTGAGACACTTCTGCCCTGTGTAGTCAAGTCAGTTGGGGGACCAGTTAGCCAAGATACACTGAAAACACACCTATTTTCCCCATTGTTTTCAGTTGGATTGTCTTACAGCCTTACTGTACAAAAAGCAGCGTCAGTAGGAGGCAATGCAAGACCAGGAACAAACGGCTGGTGAAGGCCGGGCTGTGTCAGACTGTCGTGGCTCAAAGTGCTGATCTCAAGAGTCACCTCTCCTCCTGTGGCATTAGCGCCCCTCGGTGTGGCCACTGTGCAGTACAGCATTGGGAAGGTGGTGAGAGGTTCTGGAGACAGGTCAAGCAAATGCATTGAATGGGGGTTTTGAAAATGTTTCTCAATGAAGGGCATAGTATTGGAATCTTATCTACAGCCAACACTGTGGTTATAGAGGATGCTAAATACAGTTTGGGGCTGCTTAGTACTAGAGGAAGAATGTCATGGCCACATGGAGCAAAATGGTCTCCTGATATGTAGTCACAACTTTTTAAACAACAGGAGTCCTGTACAAGGGCTTTATAATGTATGTCTGTTTCTATTATGCTACCTTTGCCTCCTGCTGCCTAAACAGTCACATGGGTTCTGACTTTGATGGAAGCTGGATATCTGATCTGTATCTGATTTGTAGTGTGAACATGTCTGTTATCAGAGATTACAGGACTGCAGCCTTAGCGTGCAGAAATCTGAGTGGTGCAAATCTGCTCCTCAGGGTGGCATAGTCTGAATTGAGTTATGGCATTTGTGGGGAGGATGAGAGTCTGAAGCAACAGCTGTGCATCACTCTGTTCAGGCCAAGGTTTTGCCATCAATTTTAACTTGCCTAAGAGTGAAGTTTCAGGACAGGACTGACTGAGCCATCTGAGAGCTCACTGCTGCAGGAAGAGGCTCTTTTCAGCTTTTTCCTTTTCCTTCTCCTGCTGCATTGTCCAACTCACTATTTCCTACTTCAGGAGAAACAGACAGTGGGATTTTTTTTTCCTGGCTAAAAGTGAGAAAGAGCTAACAGCTTCCTTCTGTCAATAAACACTGCACAGTTGTGACAAGCCCACCATTTTCACTGTCCTTTTATTCTTCCTACACTACTACGGTTTTCTGATCTCTACCTCATCAATAGTGACAGTATTTAAAGGAAAAGAGAAGGCAGAATGGGAAGAGGATGATATTTGCATTGTTTCCTCTTCCTCATCTCAGTCACTTAAACATTGCTCTCTTAGGTCTCTTAATTTTTCTGATGCTTGTTGTCTTGGATTGATGATATGATAATCCTTTATCCCCTATCGTTGGCTTATATGCCCAAGAAAGAAAAAAATGTGTAAAAATGTGTGGTCCTGTCTCTTTAACTGCACCCAGCCGCAGAGAGAAACGCGGGTTGTTTTGAAAACATTTTCTCCAAGCCTCGCTTCGGGGGAGGATTCGTCGCCCGGCAGAGACTGCGTGCTGGACGGGGGTCGGAGTGAGCTCTGTTCCCGTTTTTTCCATTCTTCTTCTTTTTTTCCTCGTTCGGACCCCTTCTCTTCGATCTGCTTTGCCACCCGGAGACCCAGGAGGGCCAGAGGACAGCAGAGCTCTCCAGGGAGCTCCACCCGGCCCCGGGTGGGGGCGAGGAGGAGAGGGACTGCGTCTGAGAAAAGGACTTTTTTTTTTAATCAGGTTGAATAACTGCCTTTCACCTTGTTTTTTCCCCTTCCCCTGTGCCTTGTAGGGCACTCTGCGTGGTTTTGTTAAATAAATAGTTTTTTTCTTCACTTCCATCTAAGAGGTTCTGTTGTGGGTGGGGGAGGGGGTGTCGGGGCCCTTCGCTCTCGGAGGAGAGAGTCTTATCATTAACCCGGGACATATTTGGCGCCCAACTTACGGGGCCTTGATTACTTGTTCTACACCTTTTGTGGGGTTAGAGAAAGTGAAGAAAAACCCTAATAATTGCATTCTGGTTTTAAACGCTTGGTATTGAATTACAGCCATCAGTAGTCACTATGCTGTTTGATGGGAGGTTGTTTGATGTAATACTGTCTGTTTGGCACATAGGTTTGTTTCCCTACCAACAGGTAGGGACAATCTTGTCCCTAATGTATAATTTCCACCAATCAGGGACACGACTCCGGCTTGTTATAGTAATGTGTGTGATGCTGATGATCTGTAAGAAGGTATGGGAAACAGTTAAAGATGTACATGCTCTGTTAGTTTCCTCCTCTAGTTTTAGTAACCTGTTTTGGAGTTTTGTTAGTAATATTACCCAACCTGTTAGAGAAGTAGATGGTGAAGCTTCCTGGCTCCTCACCCATCTCTTTCCCTTTAAATCTGGTATATCAGCTTTTGAGAATATTCAGTTTCCCCTGGATGTTAAAGAGACCATTAACTTGGTGGTACAGGTGCTTTACCTAGGAGTTTCCGTGTATATGATGTTCAGTGTTACCAGAATGAGGGCTGAGAAGTCCAGAGGGGCTGAGCAGGAGCAGGCACCTAATCCAGATGTGAGGAAATTTGAATGGTGTGGAGTATGGGAGGACATAGGTAAAACTTTAAAGAAATTCTCTGATCCAATAGACTGGGAATTTCCCCCTGGACAAATCCCGAGACCAGCTGAGGTGGGGAAGTATCTGAAAGAGAAGTGCAGAGATAACTGCAGTGCAATATGTTGGGCCCTGGCATATGCTTATCGTACACTGTCGGATATTATAGAACAGGAAGTAAGGGAGCCTAAGCCAATGGCAGTTGCTCCTATTACAAGGAGCAGGAAAGCCCAATTTAAGACTGATCGCCCAGATGACAGTGGGGAGGGACCCTCAAGGCCAGCAACTGAGTCAGAGGTCATTGTTGAATCCATGAATGTGAGAGACCTTCACAGCCTAAGAAAAGATTATGTCCAACGAGATGATGAATCTGTGATTAGTTGGTTAGTCCGTCTTTGGGATGCTGCAGGCGATGTTACACTTCTAGATGCTACTGAGGCAAGGCATTTAGGGACTGTGTCACGTGACCCAGATATCAACCAAACTATACGAGATGGGCCTGACTGCAGCAGCCTCTGGAGACGAGCTATCAGAGCTGCGAGGGACAGATACCTACATCCCGACGATCTCTATTCGCAACAAACCCAGTGGAGAACCATAGAACAAGGGATTCAACGCTTGAGAGAAATGGCGGTGGTAGAAATTGTCTTCCCAGAGGACATAGCAAACCCAGATCCGATTATAGACCCAGATAGGATAGAATGTACACCTGTGATGTGGCGGAAACTCCTAAAGCTTGGGCCATCAGGGTATGCTTCTGCTTTAGCCATTATGAAGCAAGATGACGGGCATGAGACTGTGCGTGATATGACAAGGAAACTCCGTGCGTATGCAGATGTCGTGCATAGCCCAATGAATGCAAGAATCTCAGCTGTGGAAACAAATCTGCAGAAACTAGAAAATAAGATAGAGAAGAATCATGAGAAACTCAGTAAAGAGATTAAAGACAGCCTTCTCCAAATCTCAGCAGTACAGACCAGAGGTTCTGCTACCCCACGCAGACGCTCCTCAGCTATGAGAACTGGATATATCCCTCGACATGAGTTGTGGCATTTCCTGTGTGACAGTGGAGAAAACATGAACAGGTGGGATGGACAACCCACTGCTGTCCTGGCACGACGAGTGCGTGAATTGAAGGAGGGCAAGACTCAGAGAAGGAACTCCACCAGAAGGGAAGTAGCTCTACTCAATATGTCTGATTCCGTTGAAGGAACCTCTAACACAAATACCCACCAGGGTTAGAGGGGCCCTGCCTCTAGCCAGGTAGAGGCCAGGGAAAACCGAATTTTTTGGACAGTGTGGATTCGGTGGCCTGGCACATCAGAGCCACAAGAATACGAGGCTTTAGTTGACACTGGTGCACAATGCACGATAATCCCATCGCGACATGTGGGGACAGAACCTGTTTCTATTTCCGGCGTTACAGGAGGATCACAAGACTTGACCCTCGTGAAAGCTGAGGTGAGCCTGACTGGAAGAGAGTGGAAAGAACATTCCATTGTGACTGGCCCAGAGGCTCCATGTATTTTGGGTATAGACTTCCTCCGAAATGGATATTTCAAAGACCCAAAGGGACTCAAGTGGGCATTTGGGATAGCTGCTGTGGAGGCAGAGGGCATAAAACAGTTGAACACCTTGCCTGGACTGTCAGAGAACCCATCTGCAGTAGGACTCCTGAAAGGGGAAGAGCAACAAGTACCAATTGCAACCTCGATTGTGCACCGCCGACAGTACCGGACAACTCGTGATGCCGTGATTCCTATTCACAAACTAATCCGTGAGCTGGAGAGCCAAGGGGTGGTCAGCAGGACCCATTTGCCCGGACTATCGTGCCTTGAATGAGGTGACTCCACCTCTGAGTGCTGCTGTGCCAGACATGCTGGAGCTCCAGTATGAGCTAGAGTCCAAGGCAGCAAAGTGGTATGCTACTATTGACATTGCAAATGCATTTTTCTCCATTCCTCTGGCAGCAGAGTGCAGACCTCAGTTTGCTTTCACCTGGAGGGGCGTGCAGTACACCTGGAACCGATTGCCCCAGGGGTGGAAACACAGTCCCACCATTTGTCATGGACTGATCCAGGCTGCACTGGAAAAGGGTGGGGCTCCAGAACATTTGCAATACATTGATGACATCATTGTGTGGGGGGACACAGCAGAAGAAGTATTTGAGAAAGGAAAGGAAGTAATCCAGATTCTCCTGGAAGCCGGTTTCGCTATTAAAAAGAGCAAAGTCAAAGGGCCTGCCAAAGAGATCCAGTTCCTAGGAGTGAAGTGGCAAGATGGACGGCGTCAGATTCCTACTGAGGTTATCAATAAAATCATCACAATGTCCCCCCCAACCAACAAGAAGGAGACGCAAGCTTTCCTAGGTGCCATAGGCTTTTGGAGAATGCACATCCCTGAGTACAGCCAAATTGTGAGTCCTCTCTACCTCATAACCCGCAAGAAGAACGATTTCCACTGGGGCCCTGAACAGCAGCAAGCCTTCACCCAGATCAAGCAGGAGATTGCTCATGCAGTAGCCCTTGGCCCAGTCAGGACAGGACCAGAGGTAAAGAATGTGCTTTACTCTGCAGCTGGGAGCCATGGTCTGTCCTGGAGCCTTTGGCAGAAGGTGCCTGGTGAGACCCGAGGTCGACCACTGGGATTTTGGAGCTGAAGTTACAGAGGGTCTGAAGCCAACTACACCCCAACAGAGAAAGAAATCCTAGCAGCATATGAAGGAGTCCAAGCTGCCTCAGAGGTAATTGGCACAGAAGCACAACTCCTGGCACCTCGACTACCGGTGCTGGGGTGGATGTTTAAAGCAGAGGTTCCCTCTACTCATCATGCCACCAATGGCACATGGAGCAAATGGATTGCCCTTATCACACAGCGCGCCCGTATGGGAAATCTGAATCGCCCTGGGATTTTGGAAATAATTACAAATTGGCCTGAAGGTGAAAATTTTAGTCTGACTGAGGAAGAGGAGCTGGAACAGGTGACCCGTGCAGAGGAAGCCCCACCATACAACCAACTGCCAGCAGATGAAACACGCTACGCTCTTTTCACTGATGGTTCCTGTCGTCTTGTAGGGACAAAACGAAAATGGAAAGCAGCTGTGTGGAGCCCCACACGACGGGTTGCAGAAGCTAGGGAAGAAGAGGGGGGATCGAGCCAATTCGCTGAGCTCAAAGCCGTTCAGTTAGCCCTGGACATTGCTGAAAGAGAGAAATGGCCAAAGCTCTACCTTTATACTGATTCATGGATGGTAGCCAATGCTCTGTGGGGTTGGCTGGAAAAGTGGAAGAAGGCTGGTTGGCAGCGTAGGGGAAACCAATTTGGGCAGCTGAAGAGTGGAAAGACATCGCTAGTCGGGCAGAGAGACTACCTGTGAAGGTCCGCCATGTAGACGCCCATGTCCCCAAGAGTCGAGCTAATGAGGAACACCGAAACAACGAACAGGTAGATCAGGCTGCAAAGATAAAGGTGTCCCAGGTAGACTTGGATTGGCAGCATAAAGGAGATTTATTCCTAGCTCGATGGGCCCATGATGCCTCAGGCCATCAGGGCAGAGATGCCACCTATAAGTGGGCACGAGACCGAGGGGTGGATCTAACTATGGACTGCATCTCTCAAGTTATCCATGACTGTGAAACATGTGCTGCCATCAAGCAAGCCAAGCGGGTGAAACCCCTGTGGTATGGTGGAAGGTGGTCAAAATATAAGTTTGGAGAGGCCTGGCAGATTGATTACATCACACTGCCTCAAACCCGCCATGGCAAGCGCTATGTGCTCACAATGGTAGAAGCCACCACTGGGTGGCTGGAAACCTACCCTGTGCCTCATGCCACTGCTCGTAACACCATCCTGGGCCTTGAGAACCAAGTCCTGTGGAGGCATGGTACCCCTGAGAGAATTGAGCCAGATAACGGAACTCATTTTAAAAATAGCCTCATAAACAACTGGGCTAGAGACCATGGCATTGAGTGGGTGTACCACATTCCCTATCATGCACCAGCCGCTGGCAAAGTGGAACGGTATAATGGATTGTTAAAAACCACCCTAAAGGCATTGGGTGGGGGAACTTATAAGAATTGGGAGCGACATTTAGCAGAGGCCACCTGGTTAGTCAATACCCGAGGCTCCATCAACCGAGCAGGTCCTGCCCAATCTGAGCTTCTACATACAGTGGATGGAGATAAGGTCCCAGCAGTACATGCCAGAGGCTTGTTAGGGAAAACTGTCTGGATTGATTCTGCCTCACATAAAGACAAACCCATCCGTGGGGTTGTCTTTGCCCAGGGACCAGGGTGTACTTGGTGGATAATGCAGGAAGATGGAAAAACACAATGTGTCCCTCAGGGAAATTTAATTTTGGGTGAAGGCCACATGTAAGGTTGGGATGGCAACATACCACCGTTCACCGTTCGTGACATTATTTGTACATAGTTATGTGTATATATGTATATATGTATATATGTATGTGTGTATGTATGTATATAGGTGTATATATATATGTGTGTGTGTTTGAAGTTGGAAGATGTTAAGGTGGGCCTTAAGCCAACGCTATGGAATAAGGGGTGGAATGTCTTGGATTGATGATATGATAATCCTTTATCCCCTATCGTTGGCTTATATGCCCAAGAAAGAAAAAAAATGTGTAAAAATGTGTGGTCCTGTCTCTTTAACTGCACCCAGCCGCAGAGAGAAACGCGGGTTGTTTTGAAAACATTTTTCTCCAAGCCTCGCTTCGGGGGAGGATTCGTCGCCCGGCAGAGACTGCGTGCTGGACGGGGGTCGGAGTGAGCTCTGTTCCCGTTTTTTCCATTCTTCTTCTTTTTTTTCCTCGTTCGGACCCCTTCTCTTCGATCTGCTTTGCCACCCGGAGACCCAGGAGGGCCAGAGGACAGCAGAGCTCTCAGGGAGCTCCACCCGGCCCCGGGTGGGGGGCGAGGAGGAGAGGGACTGCGTCTGAGAAAAGGACTTTTTAATCAGGTTGAATAACTGCCTTTCACCTTGTTTTTCCCCTTCCCCTGTGCCTTGTAGGGCACTCTGCGTGGTTTTGTTAAATAAATAGTTTTTTCTTCACTTCCATCTAAGAGGCTCTGTTGTGGGTGGGGGAGGGGGTGTCGGGGCCCTTCGCTCTTGGAGGAGAGAGAGTTTCATCATTAACCCGGGACACTTGTATATCAATATAAAAGGTCTGAAATGTTTGGAATGGTACATGGTGTGGCAAGAGAGGATTGTGTATCAAGGGTCCTACGCAAGGCAGCATGAGGACTGCTGTATGAAGGGCTTCTGTATTCAGAGCAAACTGACTTCTGTTTTCAATCTAGTCAACGGTTAGGAGGCTGTGAATGCTATGACTTACATTCTTGTTTACTAAACTATTATTTAGTATCTTTTTTAACTCCAGTTAATTTTCTTGTAAGACTTCCAAAGTCTGAATGCAGATTTTACAGCATTTTTAAACTTCTGCCTTTAACCAGTAATTTGGTTTGTGGTTAGTATTTCAGGAAGCAAAGGCACATTTGTTGTCTCAGGATGGCTCATCCGATTCAGCCCAACTGGTCCATTTGTAGATCCACATTGTGTGAAACGTATAATACCTCTCTTTTGAAAAGTGACAGACTCATAACATATAGGTGCAACAGCTTTTCCATGGTACAGCTTGATACCTTGAGTCTTTAAATTACTTTGACAATAGATGTTCTGTAAATTTAGCTTTGATGGGCTCTGATGTCTGCATATGCAACATGAACTTTTTAGATCTATTGATTGTGCTTCTGTCCATTTTGCTTCTGCAAAATATGACAGAACTTGGTGCAGATCAGATCAGAGCTGCAATTTGCCTTACCAGGGAATGTAAAACATGTCTATGAAATATTGGAAGGGCTCAGCGTCAACTTCTTGATTGTAGTCTTTCAGGTTTAGTTCATCACTACTGCTATTGAATAGCCCCACTGCAAATGCAAAATTCAAGTTAGTTTCTTTAATAAGTGCAAAAAGATACTTAAAACTAAACTGTTAGTGAGAACTAAGAAAGGTAAGATACATTGCTTTTTCTAAAATCGTTGCACCCCCTTGGAATGTGGTATTGTTAGAGGATGTCAAGCAACAAGCCAGGAACCTAAGTGCACCAGGTCATGTGCAAAGCTGATGGTGGAGCTGCAAACTGACCCATCCGAACCACAGCTGGGTGGTTCAGCCCTCAGACACTTTGATTATTTTTTCTCTCCTAAATGTTCTGCCTGCATTCTTGTGGGAACAACACAAAGTTGGCCACACTTTAGAGCAAATGCACCAATAGTGTGATCCATATACTTGCAGTTGCCAGAACCACTCATTGAAGACTTGGCTGCTACTGTGTTGAAGAGAATAAATGTTTAATTCCTTGAGTGTGAGATCAGGGTGTAATATCATCCATGGGAAAGGTTACAGGTTGGTCTGATGTCATAACTTGAGGAACTATTGCTTCAATGTAGGGTACAGTGTGTTTATATACAGACACCTATGTTTTTATCCATCCCTTTTAAAGAAGTAAGTAAGTACATGTCTAACACAAGGCCTTCTCTTTTTTTCTTGCAGGAAAAGATTACATATGGATTTTTTGTTATTTTGCTTGTTTAAAATAAATACTAGTTTGCTAAACACTCTGTGTGTCCAGTATTTTAGAAATATTATTATAAAACTAATAAAAATCAAAATTTGCACTTTTGTTTCCTTAGGTAACCCAAAAGATGTTAACGGCCAATGCATGTCCTTAATACATGCTATCCAAACTCATCTCTAGAATATCATCCCCGATAATTGTAGACATAGGAATTTGAAGAAATTGTGGGGTTTTGGTGTTTGGGTTCCCCCCAGTAGAAGAAAAGCTTTTTGTTGAACTCCTTAACTATGTCCTGACAGAAACCCTTAGCAGCGGAAAGTGAATCTGTACTTCCACAGCTGGTGACTTCCCTGTAACAGTGACGGGAGGCAGACAAAGGACAAAGTCTGTCACACAATGAATTTCCACCTAAGCATTTCCTTGTCCATAACAGCGTCCTCCAAAATCACTAGTGAGGGCGTCTGGGTTATCCATTGTCGTGCTCAATGGCATCAACTTCTACCCTAGCATTTCTTCCCTCAGATTCATCTGTGACACAGATGCCATGAGTATGTGGCTTCGGGCCGTCTTCCGCTACGTGATCGCAAACCGGACCCGTCCGTGGGTACTTTGAGAAAGTCGAAAGCCCCTCCGTGCAGGGAGCAGTCCCGGCGGGAGCTGCCCGGCGTGCAGGAGCTGGGCTGTGCTGCGGAGCCGCTTCCCGGCAGGCGGCGAAGGCAGCGGTGGGAGCGCGGCAGCCCCGGCGGGGACAGCCCCGCAGCGTCCCCGGGCCAGCCCCGCAGTGTCCCCGGCAGGGCCAGCCCCGCAGTGTCCCCGGCAGGGCCAGCCCCACAGTGTCCCCGGGCCAGCCCTGCAGTGTCCCCGGAACAGCCCCGCAGTGTTCCCGGCAGGGCCAGCCCTGCAATGTCGCCGGAGCAGCCCCGCAGTGTCCCCCGCTCACGGGCCCTGTGAGGAATGGCACCGCCAGCACCCTGTGCCACATTGTTTGTTTTAAGAAATCCCCTTGTCTCCCAGCAGGGCTCGCACTGATGGCGGGAAAGGCGCGCTGCCCTGAGCAGCGCAGAGCAGTGCCCCAGCCTGGGGCGCTTGCCTTGCTGCGGCATTCCCAGTGCTCTTGGGCTCAACACTTCCCCAGCTGCCTGAAAAGCTGCTGGAATTACTGTCACATACTCTGTCCTAGTAAGGAGTGACATTTAAATGTGTAAATGTTTTTACTGATGATATGTTTATAACTAAGTGCAGATATTCTCTAAAAATATACTAAAAAATGCTACTTCACGCAAACGCTTTCCCAATCTATTTCTTTTCCCTTAAACATGTCAGTTTTCCAGAAAATTGCACAAAGGGATGCATGACTTTTTCTGATATATAATGGTTTGTGTTTAAAAGGAAGGCTCTTTAAAAGCCTCTTATCAATCAACTGAAGCGTTTTAATGACAATTTCAGAAACTCAGTGGAAAGAGAGTTGTTTTATATTTGCTTGTTTTATTTGCATTTTAAAATCTCCACGTGGTGATTTCAGCTAAGGTCCTGTGTCAGAGAAATCCAAAAGTGAAGTTGACCAGAGACAAGTAAAAATGCCTGTGTTGTTTTCATTGTCCAAATGTAATGATGTGCAATGATTTAAACCAGCAGTTTCACATGGTTAAAAATGAATTAGATTTATAAAATTCTAAAAGTAACTTCAGAAACACCAAAGAGGATAATAGTTTGTGTTAGGGTAGAATTAGTTGTAAGACTACAAAAGCTATTTTCTGTGCATTTGCGAAACAAAAAAGTGCTTTTCTTTTTAGGAATGCACAAAAAAAAATTGTTTTTATACCAACAAACACTGTTACAACAAATGCATCCATTCCTGCAATTGTAAATGAAGCTGAGAAAAATTAAATAATCTTAAGTATTTCAAGAGTAAGTTAATGCAAAACAATATAAATTAATATGAAATTGGAGAGAAAAATTATTTTGGGAATACAAGATTCATGCTGTAAGAAAAAGACAGAAAACAAGGCTTCTTTAGCTAAACAGAAGTTTAAGAAACAGACACACAATGATACAATTGAACAAATTTATGGAATAATATTTAAAATTGAAAAATATTTTTTAAGTTGCTAGAAAATGAATGTTACTTAATTCGTAGAAATAAAGTCATACTTGGGGGGGAGGGGGGTGGAAATAAAAAGTAAGTTAGAAATAGATTTAATTTGCATAAATCTATACAGAAAAACTAAATGTATGTTGTAATGAAGCCTTCCAATTCCAGTGAATGAGAATTTTGTCACTCATTAGTCTGGAAATAAAGGTTAAAACTTGAAAAATAAATCAACTAAAAAACAGAGAAGCTGAAATTCCAGCTTTCATTGAAAATTAAATGTGAAAAAAGGTTTTTGCAAAACCTTTTCAAACATTAATTAAACTTCTAAATATATTTAATTTTTTTAAAGTTATTTGATTTTCTTTTAGTCACTGACTCTACATTTTAAAGTCTTATTTCTGTCAGAACTTCACTAACACAGAAGTGTAAACCAATGAATTCAGCTTCTGGTCTACCCTGATATTTTAAGAGATTGCTTTGCTGGGGAAGGAAATTAAATAATTTCCAAAATGATCTTACCCAAGTATCTTTTTGCATTAAACAGGGTTTGGATTCAGTGGTTCCTAATGAATTTGGATATGTTAACAGTGACTGGATCATATCCAAATATGACTTGATGGGAAAGCCATTAGTTTTTTTCCCTGAGGTTACACTGGGATCCCATCTGGTGATTGCTAATAAATGTGGATACATTCTGAAAAAAAAAAAAAGAGAGAGCTTGTATTGGATTCTAGTATGAATTACAGGGAGTGCAGTTTCTTGAAGTTTCATTCATGCACTTCTGGGAAGCTGAGCTTGGAGTACTTTAAAACTCGACAAAAAGAACATGACATAAGACTTCAGTTTGCTTTTTTTATTCTACAGCAATTGTTTTTGCTACAGAATTTTGTTTGAGATCAGTGAAAATGTATTATTATGTAAGAACACTTATGAAAAACTCCAAAGCAAAACCATCCATTAAAAGCAATTTTACATTTGATTGTAGCTGCCACGTGTTTACCCTAAAATAAAACTTTAATTATTGAGAGCCTGAAGAGCTTTCCTCCATAGTAGGATGAAATCTAAGCCATATTTATCTTTCCTACGCAGCATCCAGAGCACTTAGGCAAGTTTCATTTTTTTATGCAGTGCTAGGGAGAAAATCCGAAGAGGACCAGAAACAAACGCTTGTCTCAACAAAGAGGAAATGCTCATCTGTTTTCAAAATCCTACAAATTCTTGGAAAATACAGCAGTGCATTTAAAATAGTAAGGTTAGTGGTTGAATGCAGCTTATGTTATTTGTGAACACTACAACTATTAATTACACGCAGGGAAATACTGCATTTCCTTTTGTAAAGAAAAAATACTGTTGTTCAGCTTTTTGCTTTTTTTTTCCCCTTTTTTTCTCCCTTAACAAACCAATTATTAACCAGGGCAAATTGACCCTGGTTTTGATCAAAGGAGCAATTCATCTCATCCTGCAGTTCCTGCAGCCTAATAGCTATCTGTTGTTGCAGAATGTGCAGGTCGCCTTTAGCTGCCGACCCCATCCAGGCATGAGAAAAGGGAGTGAGGAAAAACCTATAAAGCCCAAAATAAAACTGCGGATTCTTCTGGTTCTTGTCAGGTTCAGTTACAGTGGTACAGAAACAGCAGTAAATTCACTGAGGCTCTATCAGATCAAAACAGCTCTGTTATAAATATCATTCATATAAACCATGTGGGCGAGAGAGAAACTGTCAGAAGAAGGGAAGGGAAAATAGATCTTCTGCACTTCAATAAATTATATGATAGTTTTATAGATTATAGCAAAAAATTTGAAACTTAGCATATGTATGCTCATATATGTGTGAGTGCATGTATTTGTGTATACCCACATGGTAGTATTAATTTAAATATACCAATGTTTTAAATCCAATATTTTACTTTAATAAAATACAGAGATTTCAGTGACTGTAGATAAAATTAGAGTACAGTATAAATCTAGAACAAGAGGTTCAAAGGAGTGCCTTATGTTTTCCTCAGGAATTGACTCAATGACTTGATGCACTTCTGATGGGATGAACAACATAGTTCTGCTTGTTTTTGCAACTGATGAGCAGCTGAGAGGGCTGTGATTATTAAAGGTGGTGACCTTTAAAGGTGATGAGGATGTGATGACCAAAGCCCTTGTTTACTTGCCCAGTTGACAGAAGAAGGTTGTTTTGTGTATTTCCCTGCTGTAATTAAAATTATCAGCCAGAGTTTTACTGACATAGCATTTTGACAAGTTCCCTGTGCTTGATGGTGGTGTGTTTGGGGGTTTTACATTTTGAGATACCTTGACACAATAATTGGAGTACAATTAACAATTCTTTTACATTAAATAGCTAGAAGTTGCCAGATGATAATGTGCTTTTCCTCCTTTCTCACCTCAGCGAGATCTAGAGCCATATCTTAGCTAAAGAGTTCATTAAACTAGAGAATGATGAATATACATATATTGGTTCAGTAAAGCATAAATGAGAGATAACATACTAGCAAAACCATTAACTGCAATTAGAAAATAGGGACACATTAAAATGATGGGAGTGCACCAAGCCTATTAACAATGGAATCAGCTTTGTTACATGAGTTCATGAGAAGTGAAGCTACATGCAGTTTACACAGAATCTAGCAAATAGTGTAAATCTATTTCTTGGGAATTGTCGTATTTTTGGGCACACCACTAACTTTGATCTTCAATTATTTTATTTTTAAACAATTTTCAAGTGGTTTTTCTTGCCACTGTCTCCTGATTCCCTGCCCAGGGGAGCTGAGATCGTTGAGTTCTCCTGTCAATGCTGTACATTTGCTGGCTCAAGTCCCGAGTCAGCTAAACAGACAGATAGTTGCTTCAAAAGGGTAAGCGATGAGATTCAAGATAAGTTTGGTACTTAACTGCTCACGGTAGATAGCTTACTGCCTTGCAGGTCACTCCTTAATGACCACAGGGAGTAAAGCCAGAGACAAAGAAAAATGAGGTTCAATGAAAACCAGGAACACAAAGGAGGAAATGTACAGAAACAGGAGCTCTAACTTCAAAACTGTGAAGCAAAAAGGGCCATAGCTGACCCCAAAGCTTCCTCTGCTCTTCTCTGTTGGGTTCACGTATTCACTTGGTGCCTATAATTGTGTCTGTGATCATGTCCAAAACTGTTGCAGACTGATAGTACATCCTTAAGCACAGCTGGGAAATCAGAGCAGCATTCATTAACTCCAGGTTTATGTTCTTTATTTAGAGACTTTAATAAGAGCTAGTTATCCTTAGCTACATTTTCCATCATTGGAGGAAAAAAGGGACAACTCAAAGGGATATTTAATCTAATTTTTGTTGACTGTTTCTTCATATACTAATCTGTTTTCTCTACCTGCTTCTGTCCACTCACTGCAGCAAAAGCTTTGGGTGATTTACTTAGATTAGACCTTTAGCATAGTGATACCCAAAATCTTTCTCCCAAAGTTTCCTCTTTTCCTCCCACACTCCCTTCCCAACTAATAGAACCCACAACCCAGTGGCTGAAGCCACAGGGTGACAGGATGGAAGGGCTCAACTCCTTGCAAGCAGAATTTGTGCCTTGCATCAGCATCAGCAAACTATTGCATTTGTGGGGCAGTATCTGAGAAGACAAAACTGTTGAGATTTTGGGAGGAAGGATGTAAGTGGCATCCAACCCACTAGAGAGCTTCTCTGTGGATTTGTTGTGAGCAGACATCTCCTGTTAGGCCTGGATGTGGCACTTCCAGAGAGGAACAAGATTCAGAATACATCTTGAAGTGGACAAGATTGATTTTAGACATCTGCCCATTCAACACTCTTGAGTCTTCTGCAGAGCCACTTACTGTTCCCCACATAAAGAGTCATTAAGCTTGAAAGTCTATGGATCTCTGCTGAAGTGTGTGATCTTGAAGCTTAATATTGAGCACTTCTCTCTTTTTTGAGTTTATCTGTTTTGTTGAGTGTTGCTGTAGGGGCTCAAATAAGTAACTTTTATACATGCAGGTGTGCATGAAGTCTCAGGAGTTTGAGAGGAAGAATATAGCATAGAGGAGAAGGATGACACTACTGCATTCTGGGGCTCCTGCCATAATGTACGAGCAGGCCAGACCTAGCAGATGTGCTTTTGCACTACTAAGGAGCACAAAAAAAAATACAGCCTTCAAATTTTAAAAATGAAGGACAAGTTTGGCAATACCTTTGCTGAAATCACCATTCTGGTGACCTTTCTAGTGCTGGGATATCAGAAACACCTCCTCTCACAGGGAGTCATCCTTCCTGCTCTGCCATATGTTGGCTTGGAAGGGCCAGGATTATCAGTAGCACAGGCAGATACAGTGGGGTGGCTGTTTATCCAGAGGTGAATCAGAGTGCATGCACTGGGCCAGCATTGTATGTGGAAGGGCTGCCCTGAGTATTGCTGATGCCTGAATGTATAGACCCGCTTTGTAAGGTAAGGTTTTATGTCTCTTCTTGACTATAGATGCTGTGTCTCTTCTTAGCTACAGATGATGAATGACGTTTTTCTGTAATTTCATTTTCTGCTGCAGCTGCCATCCAGCCCTCTAAAGTAATAATCTATAAGCTACTTCTGTAAGTCACTAGGTGGAAGCATCTACCTTAATACTAGTAGCAAAACTCCTTATTAGAGAGGTAAGTTTTTCAGTTCCTCTCGTCTTTAATTTCTGCATCACATTACACAATTTGTCATTATCAGATGCTATTAACTGCAGTGCTACTATTGTCTGGCTCAGCAAAGTACCTCAACACAAGCTTGAGAGCATCCTGTGTCCTGACCCTGTAACATTTGGAAATGCACTTTATTTTGTATAGTGACTAGCACTTGCATGTTTGGGACTTAATTTGGTGAGACATGCAAGTGTTTAAACTGAGCTCACAGGAACAACTATTTTAGTGGCTGAGCTGGGACTAACAGGAATCTTTCTGTCCTGCAAACACCTTCAGCAAAAATCCAGTATGAAGCATTCTCAGAAGGGCTCGAGCTCCTTCTTTCTGTACCAGTGCCTCCCATTTTCTCTACACTGTGAATTCTCTTCTCTCTTTCCTCTCTTCATTCAGAATAATTGGTTGCCTTGGAGAGAAGTCAAGATGTCAAAAACTACTTGGAGAGTAGTTTTGTGTGACCTGGGCAGCCTGGAAGAGGCTATTGTTATGCTGGAAAATATCACTAATTTGAGTATAGGTCTTCTGCAGCATCATAACTTGTAACTAGATGGCTACTTCTTCCTCCAGGATTTCGTATCCTGATTCTTCTCCAAATGTATTCTGGTCCCTGAAATCTGGAATACTCACTAAAGCTCTGGAAATGGCAAGGTGGAGAACAGTGACGTTATGCAAAAAAGGAGGCAAGTTGAGATGGGCCATCCATCTGGGTATTGCATTCTGACATGCCAGAGGCTAAGACTGCAGGGTGATTTCTAGGTCTCTCGGTTCCTAATCTACTTTAGGAAACAGCAAGCAGGGCTAATTCAATTTAAACCATTTAAACTAACCTGGTAGAATTTGCAGGAAAGTGAATTAGCAAGTGCTGAAAGCACCTATTTGCCAGCAAAGCTCCATAGATGATAACCTCATGGAAAGAGACTGCAAACAACTGTCTGAGGTTGCCCTGGAATTGTTTTACCCTTCTCAACCATGCCAGCTCTGCAGCAGGCAGGCAAACTAGCTCAATCCTAATCCAGCTCTTCCTCCATCAGTGTGTTCTCCCACAAATGCCAGTTTTTATTGAGGTTGATACATGAATCGGAAAGAAATGAGTTTGGTTTTCATGCCACAGACTACAATGCTGAGAAATAAACAAAAAGAAATCTGTTTTTTACTTGTTAGCTGAGCAGTTTTGATTTGAAAATCACTGACAGACGTCAAACATGGGACCCCACAATGAAATGTTTACAGTGCCATTTCAGAGAGGGACTCCACTTTGAAACTGAGTGAAAGTATGTGGGAACTTTGCAGAGCAGGACATGTGTAGGGGTAGAAAATTAAAGCACGATGTAGCCATCAGCATCCAGGGCTTAAAGAAAAAATGGTATTCATATTCCTTGTCTTTCTTCTCAATTGACAAGACGGTCCCTTACATTTGTGGTTATTGGGCTAGCTTTTGTTTTGAATCCCTGTATTTTCAATTTGCTGGCTTTGGCTTTTTGTTATTTTCCTTTACACATAGTACTAGCGAACTGGGGAACTCTGAACACTTCATTGTGAAACAGAAAGAAATCCATTTCTTTATGTTTTTCTTCTATTTGTTTTATTGTATGAACATAAGCAAGGTTTCATGCAAACCAATGTATTATTTAGCACTGATTCTGTACTTGTATTTTGATTTGAAGGACAAATGCTTAGCACTTGACACCCTTATTTCTACTTAATTTTCTCATGCAACAGCTGATGCTTCTTTCCGTAACATAAATGAAGAAGGCTAACTTCTATAAATTGAGACTTGAAATGACGTTATTAAGAAAATCTGATTAATTTACTGTTGGCAAACCCCAAATATTCTTCCGAGGAAGTTACTCTGTTATGCCTGCCATTAATATAAATGTATTTCCTACCATGTGTTTTATCTATATAGGGCACATTTGATTCCCAGTTCACTGTTTGTCACAAAGAATAGAGAAAACAATTACAAGACAACCTGCTTTTTATTTTCAAACTGTAAAAATTATAAACGGCAGTGTATTGGAAGAACCCAAGTAACTCTACGGGACAGAGACATTCCAAAGTACTTCTACTGACTGTGGAAATACAGAAACAGGATCATGATGAGGACACGTTGTGAAGGTAACTGGCACTAAAAGAGATGTGAATCCCTTGTGCCTTCTGCTGGCCTAGCTCTTTTTGCAATTTGGGTTTGTGTTTCAAGAGGCAGCAAACAGATGAATGCAGAAAGTAATTCTTCTCTTGTGCAACTGAACCTGCAAAGTCGCTTTTGTATTGCAGGATAGCGATTAACAGAAAGTATTGCACAAACTGGAGAGAGCACCAGATCGGGAACAGCTTGGGGAAAGTGATGCTTATTCTTGTAGCAGGGGGCTCATAGGGGGTGCTTTAGGGGCCACACTGGCAGCATATAAAGTTTTAAAAGTTCTCTGCACCATGGAGCAAGAGGGGCTATAGTGATACGAAAAATCAAGGGGAAAAACTTCATTGCTATTAGATAAATATAGATATAGGTATTGATATAGATAAATTGATATTGGAGTGTAAAATGGAAAGACACATATGAAGAGGGAAGATAAGGGCTGAAGAAAATGAGAAGCCCTCCTGCTGGACAGCAATATGAACTTGGCTGGCTGCTATCCCTGGGAAAGTGGCAGAAACCTTGTTGTTTGGAGCATGTGAAACTAGTATAAACAAGACCATAACAAATGTTTGCTGGAGAACAGTCCTGTGCTGGCAGGGAGTGCTGGGTGACTTAATGGGTCTTTTCCATCTGTAGAATCTATGAATAACAACATATGATGCAAAAAAAAAAAAAAAGAAAAAAAGGGGTGTGAAAATTGTGCAGGCATTTTTTCCAAAAGCAAATCGCTTTCCTATAACAGAGAAAAAGCAATCTGAAATCACCCAAAGACATTTATTGAACCTTATCCAAGTCTGTTGTTACAAAATGTGCTGATATTCAGCTGCCAGGCGAAACCTCGGGCTGATTGACATCCAGTGGAGTCCGACTACTAGCAGGGCCAGGTTGGAGTAACTGGGGAACCAGAATTTGGTTCATTTGATCAATCAGAACTGATAAATAAGCTTACACATAACCTCTGTTCAAAATAGTTTAAGTAATTTTTCACCCTCTCAAAAAAAAAATACAAGAAGGAAAAACATCTAACAAAAGAGTAGATAAGAGTACTGCACTCGCGGTCTCCCTCGTCCATTCTCACAAACCTGCCTCTTCCCCTCACCCAACCCGGTAATCCTGCAGGCCTGTTGTGTTTAGTTTGTTTGTTTTGGCTGGATTAGAAAATATCCATTAGCTGTAGCTCAAAAATTGTGGCAGAAAATCTAGAAAGTGAAACAAGACAGATGCATAAGAAGGATGAGTCACCTGCTTTCATCATTTTTCCTTCGATTTTGGGTGGAGGGGATATTGTCTCTTCTCAGCTTGTCCCAGAGCTAACACTCTTTGCTCAGATTTTGTCCCCACTGTCCTTTGAGGATGCTCTGCCCTTGCTGGCGTTTCACCTCTGGCTACCTTTCCTTTTGCAGCGATGCTTCTGAGCTTTGGGAAAATGAGGGCAATGGGCGAAGAGAATGAGAGGACAACTGGTGTGAGGCAGGAGGGCTGTACCTCCGCAGAGGGCCAGCTGGGTGGGCGGGGGAAAAACAGCAGCTCCCTCTGCTGCACCAGAGTTACCATAGCTCACAGAGGCTTCCCAGCACCTTTTCCTGCCCATTTCCG
Organism: Lichenostomus cassidix; assembly: GCF_008360975.1. Lineage (NCBI taxonomy): Eukaryota > Metazoa > Chordata > Aves > Passeriformes > Meliphagidae > Lichenostomus > Lichenostomus cassidix. The sequence continues at coordinate 32,842,817 of NC_139480.1, read as the reverse complement.
CCGCCTGCATCCATCTCTCGGTGGCCTGGCCTCAAGTTCCCCCTCAAATCTCTCTTTCTGGGGAATTTCTGTGACCCCAGCCTGCCCATCCTTGGTCCCCTTCACTGGTAGGCAGGAGGAGGGGAGTGATCCCAGCCTCCAGCCCTGCTGTGTTTGTTGGGGCTGTACAATCCCAGGATGTTTCAAGAAAGCACAATAAAAATTAGAGCAGTGCTAAGCCACAACGTCTTTGATTCATGTTCAGTAACCACATGAGAGGATCCCATGCTTATAAAACTAAACTGTTTCAGCATTAAGAGAAATATTTACAAAGGTCCTGCCAGCACATCTGACCTGCAAGACTGATTTCCTGATGTCTCCTCCTTTTTCTGCCAGCTTGCTGCATCTTTCTTTTGTCAGTGTTTGTTTTGTTGTGTCATTTCAGGGGGCAGAAAGGATGAGTGTTTGTGTCCTCATGCCTCACCGTCGCAGTCCCCTGGCAGCTCCTTGGTGTGCAGTGATCTCAGTACTCATTTACTGTATCTGACTGTTGAGTTTTGTGGCTTTTCAACTGCTCCCATGACCTGCTCTCCTTGAGGGTTGTTCTTTGGTTTTTCAGTCTGTCAGAGAGCCTGTGCTTGACCTCTCCTGACAGTTCTGCTAGGGAAGGCTGTGATGGGCTCAACACCTCTTCCCTATCGTGCTCTTCCCTCACCCTCAGGCTTTTGAATGTGGTTATGATCAGCTTTGCTTTGATTCACTCCACTGGCTTTTAGGGTGCCTCAGAGCACCCTGAATTGTGGGCTCAGATTCTCATTTGGGGCAACAAACCTGTTATATCCCTGGCAATGCCCAGGTGTGACAAATCATACAAAATGTTCCTGAACTTCCAGCTCACATTACTTGTCAAAATGCCCTCCAGGGAACTCCCCTGTCCTCCCTCCACAGGGGAAATAAATGAGTAGTAGTGGGGTAGATTGGTGGACAGAGGCTGTCTCCCTTAATTTTGCACAGAGAGAACGCAAACAGTATTCAGTACTCTTAGAAAGTGAAACATTTAGAATATTTGAATATTTTTAAAGAATGAATGCTCCAATTATCCCACTTGTGACAGTCATGCATAGAATCTGGAGAGATCTTCTGGGACCCAAAGCATTTCAAAGCTGAGTGCCCTAGTTAGATGTGTGCAGCAATGCCTGGTAAAGGGGTCTGATTGACTAGCAATGTTTTTAGTTACAGCAAGACAAAGAATCAATCATAAGGAGCCACCAAAGGGAAGATGCATAATATTTGCATGATGCAGCTTTCAGGATATTGTAATGACTGAAATATTGATTGAATAATGATTGAAATATTGTAATATTGAAAGCTCTGGAGCTTTCCCTGCACAGCATCACACTGAACACTGCGGGTTACACTCGCTCCTCTAACTCCACCAGCAAAGCTTTGAGTGACACTGCTGGGGGCCAAGTTTCACTCCTTACCTGTAGTCTTGAGATGCTGCTAATGGCAGTTACACATAGGCCAAAAGTACAGGCAATTTTTTCTGCAAAATACAATTATGGCCCTCTTGCAGGAGGCCTCAGAAGCCCAGAAAAAGTCATTACCTGTGGCATTGTGTGGGCTTCTGCATGATGAAAGCCACACGTATCTTTTGCTGACTTGTGGCCCAAGAGATTATGGTTTGCAATATTAAATCATTGACAGTAATATACATTGAACAATCATTTTTTATTAGGATGTTGAATGGTAGTGGTTAACAAATTAATCAGGGAACAGGGGTACAAACAATGCCTTTATATCTTATGGCGTGGGTAGAACCCTTATTTTCTCCACTTAGTGTGTATGTTTTAAAAGGAATAAATTATATGCTCATCATTTTTCTTGTTGTTCAAGAGCTCAGCAACAAAACAGTAGGGAACTCCCATTACACTTTTCAGCTTGAAAAGTATTCCTTTCTTCTCTCTGTAAAATGCACAGGTCTAGTGATCCAAGTTAAACATTACTGGAATTTAACCATAAGTCAAAAACAATATTAATTTTGAGCCCACATATTTTTCTTCTGGTAGGGTATAAAAGTTTAAAATAAGTACACCCTCCAGACAATCTGTAAATGGTGGAGTGCAATGGATGAGACAAGGAAAGAAAAACAAAACAACATGACATTTAACAACAGAGCAGCAGAAATGTTGGGTGGTATGAACTTTTTTGGTATGAACTTTTTTGGTATGATGGCAGGAACCAGAGTTTTCCCCCCCCATTTCTGTGGTCTGGTTCAAACGGAACAGAAGGCTGGCATCATGCTGCTGAGCTGGGTCATAAGATTTCTGTCCCGTGCAAATCCATAATCGGGCTTGCTTCTTGGTGGGAAGCACAGGGATTGTTCAGAATATTAGCGTGGCATTTCTGAACTCCCGCATCCCTCTCTCCCTCCCTGCGCGGGAGATACCACACTGCTGTTTGTCTGAAGTCTAAAGCCTGCCACAGCCATCTTTTTCAAATTAAAATGGCAATGTAAATTTTGTAAATGTTAGTTCTCCTAATTGGCAGTGGCTTGTATAATTAAAATAAAATCACTAATACTTTCTCTTGTTTTTTTTATTATCACTGAAGTTCATTTTTCAGTAACTCAGACAATGTCTTCATTTTTATGAAGACCCATACTGACCTCTAAATATCTGATTTTTTTCAGTGAATGTTTATGCCCATCTGGTTTGAATTTAGCATTCTTATGAGTCATTCCACTTTGATAGGAACACTCTGCTATAGAAAACGTCTTTTAATATTTTAAAGTTTTAAATCAAACACCGCATACTCCATTACCTAAGCCCTGCTACAATTGTGGAAATCAGTGCATTTGTTTTCTTCGTCGGGCATTGCATTTGCTCTCTTTGTGAATTAAATATTGTTCATGCTAGAAAGGTCTATAATGCACATGTGTTCAAGTGTTTTACCATCTTTTGTTGCCACATCCTTTCCCAGACTTAATAACAGCCTTTTTGGAAACAGCCTCAGTAGAGGAAGGATGAGTGATTCTATAGGAAATAAGGATGCTCAGCACTTCCTTACATCTGACATTTAACCCAAGCAAAAGTGCTATATTTATTTTACTATCAGCACTGATTTTATTACTTCTTATGTTCTTACTACATGCATTTCCTGATGTTAAAGATATAACCAACTCTTTCAGGTTATTTCTTTTTGTGCAGGGAAAATTTTAAATAGGTTTTTTAAGAAATTCCAAGTGAATTGCAAGAGAAAGGGAAGGAAAAAAGTTAAAAGTAAGCTATTAAAAGTACAGTGGAGAGGAGACCATTCTATTTCAAAATAAAATCTGTATTTGCCAGTATGTTTTGCTGAGCTACAACTGAATCATCCTGTAAAATAGAATGGGTCAGTTCCAACTGGGAAAAAATTGGAAGATTTTAAAGTATTGTTTGTTTGCACTAATTATGTTCTAACGAGTTCAGACGCCACTTCCTTTCTTGACTATTTAAATACATTTGAGCTCTTAAATAAATACAAAATAAAATTTTAAAATTGATGTTTTTCTGAGACCCCCAACTAAAAAGAGAATTAGTATTTGAGAAAATAGGGGTGAATTGCTTTAAATCAGACTAAGATTGCAGTATTATATTATAATATGGAAAAATGTAAGAAGTTCAGATTTTTTTCCCATAAACAAAAACTATTTAAGCACTAGCTTAGTTTAAGCAAATGCTTAGCAATTTTAGAATATCTTCCCACGTACTTATAAATTAGTTTGACTCTACTTCCTCAGTTTATAGCCTATAATATGCTTCTTCAAAGACTCTGACTTTTCTTTCTTTTCTATCAAGGTAAATTTGGTTTCAAGTGACCAAAGAGGACACCTAATCTATAGCTGATCTTCAGCAAAAAATGCAGAATCTCACCATGAGGATGGAGCTTCTTGAAGACCCAGAATGATCATACTTTTATACCCATATGCTAGGGCATATTTTATGTTAACCAGGGCAGCAGAGTAGCTAATGTGCTTTAAGCAAGATCTGCCCACTGCAACAAAGCAAGCTTGTCATTGTTGTGCAGACTGGTTATTGTGTCTGGTTTATTTTGGTTGCATTTTAGGTAAGGCAAAAAAAAAGAAGAAGGCCCATTAACAGAGGTTAAAATGTAGTCCCTTAATTTTCATCATTCCTAAGCAGCCTGTAACATGAAGAATGCTTTTGTAGTTCACATTAGTCACATTATCATGATGGAATAATGAAAGAAGAAAGGATTTATTTTTAAGTACAGTTCAGAGAGAGGTGTAGTGTTGTCAGACTAATGTCAGAATACCACACTTTTAAAAAACACTTAACCTTCATCAGTCAGACAGATAAATACTAAAGACCCTTTCTAATCCATTGAGGATGCTAGGTTTTTCTTATCTTTTTTTTTTTTTTTTAATCAGATAATGGAAAACTTCAGCTTTTAAAGAAATCTGGGGATAATAAATTATAGAAATATGATTTTGCCAATTTTCAATAATAGTTTTTCACTGATTGCTGAACTTTGTTTATTCCGTTTGCAAAGCCAAAAAGCAAACTTTCACTCATTTCTTTCACTCATTTGCTCAGTATATGTATACATGGGTGACTGTTCATTTTCAGAGGAAGAGTTCAAACATGTCATCAACATAAGAAACATTCATCACATAGTTGTATGCACACAGGCTCTCTCCCATTTTACTTGTAAGGATTAGGGAGAGGGAATGGAGAGACTGCCCTTGTGAGAGTGCAAATTCCGAGGGCTGCTAACAAAACATTTTACGTTAAACATTTTGAAGGCCTGACGTTATTTTTTAACAGCATCATGCTGGTAGTCTGGTTTTTTTGAGCATACAAATACACTATAGTACCACCCACAACTAGCAAAGCATGGAAAAGCATCCCCACAGCAAATCATGCTATTGCAGACTTCTTATTTAATAACCAGTTTATAAGGGTAGAAACAGTATAAGCTTGCAGTTAAGGCACTGATCTGATGCCAAAGAGTGGGCTACAAGTGTCTTCCCTGACAGTGTACATGCTGTTTGGGATACAGGTACACCCTGCAGCAAGTTGAGTCTGACACCAAACCCCTTTTGCATTGACATTACATGGATGCAACGCCAAGCTCAGATGCTTGTCTTTAGTCTAACTGGGGAGAAAGCTGAGGGCCTTGCAGCCATGGCTGGTGATGTAAATACACACCAGCCATGCAGGGCTGTTATCCCAGCTGCCTTCATGGTGATAGTAGGTAGCCAGCCTTGGCCAGGGCAGTCAGCTTTTCCAAATGTGTCCCAGGTACTTTCCCCAAAAGCAAACAGGATTCCTAGGTTGCTGCCCAGACTGTCCTTACAGCTCTAAACGTGTGTTGCAGGAAGGCACCAATACCTGTGCCCCAGGCTGAGGGGGCTGTGGTCCTCATCTGGCTCATCAGGTTTTGGGATCCTGACCAGCTGGGCAGGGGTTATGCTATTAAATTTGTTTGAAATTAGCCAGAAGTTGTTTGTGGGGAAACTGGAAGACAGATAGATGGATACTGTGGCTGCATAAACCTAGTTTCCTAAGGAAAGTAGATTAAGAAATGAGGATGATAGCTCTTTCCTAGCACACAAGGATATTATGAGAATAAAAGAATTTCTGGTGGTGAGATGCTCAGGTGTTTCAGGGATGGAGAAAATGCAATTTCCCAGACAACTAGATTAGTTTTGGCATTTTTCCTTCTTTGAAGTTGTGTACTACAAATGGTTACTCATGGGCATATCTTTGGAGCCAGTCACTCTACTAATACAAGCTGTGTTTGAAGTATCAGCAACTAATGAAGTGGAAAGAGATTCCGATTTTGTCTGCTGAACTGCTAAGCGTGTGTGTGGCAAACAGAAGAATTCCTATTTATTTTTCCATGAGGACAGCGTATTTAGAGTACAGCACTACTTCATTTCCCTTGAAAGCGCATCAACTAAAAGCAATCACATAAACCTTTTATATTTTGAATTGTAGTGCATTCTTTGCCTTGAATTTGAAAATAATTGTGTGTGCAATAATGAGAAAACCTTTGCCGTTCAAAAGAGAAGCAGGTTTGAGCCTTAGCTGCACAAACCAGATTGGTCTTTCTGAGGAGAAAGGTAAGCAGCAGTAAATTGTTAAAGCTCAGGTTCATGAGGTGTCCAAGCGCTTCCAACAGGAATCAGGAAGAATTTGGGAAGGTTATTATATGGCTGAGAGCCTCAAATCTTCCACTCCTTCACAGCCTGGTGCCGCAGGGGAAGAAACTCTGGAAGCTCTTCAGTTTTCCATTTCCAAACCCTGGGCAGGGGTAGCTCAGCTCCCTGAGCACAGGGAAGGTGGCCTCTGAGAGGCCTGGGCACACTAGCATCTGTCTTGGGCTGAATGTCTGCTGAGACCTATGTAGGAGGTATTTCTCCTTGCCATATTCTGCCGAAAAACCAGGCTGCTCACTAACCCAGCAACAGCTCTTTTAATGTCTAACAGCAGCAGCAGAATGGGGTGTGCTGGCTGTCCTGTGCTTATCCAGTGCATGCCAGGTGGAACTAATCCCCTGACCAGTTTTCCATGTACTCTGCCTTTGCAGAAGCAACCCCTGTTGCTTAAAAAAAGTAGAAAATACTTCATCAGGAAGAATGAACTGGAATATCTTTGTGCTCCTCAGGAGGAAGGAATACAGGCATCTGCTCCAGCATCTTCTTCTACCTCTTACCTAATGGCTGGCTCCTCTATCCACAAGGAGGACAGGGACCCTGGGCTGCTGCAGGCAAACAGGGAAGCTGAATTTTGGTCTCCCACATGCTAAATGATCACTCCTGCCACTGCATTGCTGTATAAAAAAACCATAGCTGCCCCTGCTATCGAGCTATTAAGGGCATTAAAAAGCAGGCTTACTCTGCTTTTGAAAGGGAGAGGTTAGCCTCTGAGCTCAGAGGAGAGGGAGTGATGGCATGCACCTCTTAAACCATCTTTATCGTCAGCGTGAGTTTTTCTGGAGCATCTCCAATGACCCCCAGCTCTCCCCACTTGCTGGACCTCAGCACCCAGGGAAAAAGTCTAGACTCCTGTACCCATAACAGGCATCTCAAATTAGGTGGTGCAAGTCCTGGCATGTGGTGATTTGGCCCGGCAGTGTCTGTGTTTGTTTAAAGAGCTGTGTGCTGAGCCAGGTTAGTGCCTGTTGCATTAGTCATAACAAGCTTTCAAGATTATAAATGGGGAAAATGCTGAGTAACTTGTGATTCAGCCTTACTATGATTTCTAAGTACATATTACTAATACATTCCCTGTTATTACACTCCTTCCCCTCCCAGTTTGACACCTACATCCGTTCCCCACACACAGCTGGAGTCGAGAAAGCTCCTTTTCTTTCCAGTAGCTGGTAGGAAATGAGGAGCTTGCTCATCCTCCACTAGACATTTCTATCACCCTCAAACACTCCCTTGTTTAAAACTGTTTACTCTGTGGTGTGATGTTTTCTTTGGAAAATAGTAGTGACAGAAACCAGTTGATTTAAGGCAAAGTTGCAGGTTCTGCGCCCCCTGTGTGTAGTAATCACTGTTTTTTGCCTTTGTATTTACCATGAGTTATCTGCAGCATTTTTAAAGAGTGAAAATTGAGCCATCAGGTGGTTTCTGTGGTGGAAGCTTGAATGTTCAATATATATTAAAAAAAGACAACTTTGTTTCCTTTGGCATTATCTAAGATGAAGTTAATGGTGGGTGGAGGCTTCCCTTCCTGGGAAGGAAATGTGCAGGGGTAAAAAATGAAATTGTGGTGGGCCGCCACCCTGTAGGGCCTTGGTGAAAATGCTGAATAATTATCTGAATGTTGTGGGTGATGGAAGTTTGAGTCCTCTTCAGCCAGGGTTTTGCAGAGCAGCAGGGTGTTGCAGCCTATTTGTGCACCTTTGGGTTGGCAGGAAGAACACAGTCCTGTGCTCTTCAAGGGAGACCCTTACTTGCTGGAATTGAGTTTGATCAACTTTATTTATATAACAGACACATCTGTTATGCCAAGAAACATCCCTTTTGAAAAAAGAAAAGTTATTTCTGTGGTAAGGGTCTGTGGGCCTGAAGTGCTGGAGGAGGTTGGGAGCAGTGATGCCAGGCTCAGGGGGTTTCCAAAGCGAGGGTCATGGTCCTCCCTAAATGGGGCTGTGGCAGTCCCCAAAACTGGAAGCAGAGTGGCTCTCTTAACAGCTGGGAGAAGGAGAGTGACCCCCACAATCCCTTGTTCTCTTCCTCCTGCTTTCTTTCCAGGGCCTGTCAAGGGACCTTGAAGTGACCAGGCTTTTCATTTTGGCATCTTAGGTAAGCATCTCAGGTTAGAATCTGGACCCTACTTATCTCTAATTGTACAGTGAAGGGTCTTGACTGGAAGCACTGGAACTTGTAGATCTGGTCCCTCCTTCCAAGCCTCTTTATAAATTTATTTTAATCTTTAGATAAAGACAAAAAGCCACACAGGAAGCAGTGCCTGGGATACACCATCTTTTTCCACCTCTGCCACTGCACCCCATCCACTGATCTGAGCCTGGCACTGGCTCCTGCCCACTGAGCAAAAAACATCCATTGGGAAAGAAGACACAGACAGCCTCAGTGAGGAGAGAGATACCTTCACAGTGGGCTCAGTACTACCTTGGACACTTCTGGAATAAATTTCCCAGATACTGTCTCCCTTGCAACTGAGAGTAGGTCCTTACTCACCTCTGTGTTAGAGCAGTGCCAAGATCATGGCAAAATATTAACCATGGGCACCTCAGAGGGGTAGGTATTGACTTTAAATGGAGATTAATTTCTCACCTTCATACATGGCTTGTAATTTCAGGTGGAAAGTGTCATCAGCTCTGCTGCATAGGGTTGATGTTGTACCTGTCAGGAAGAACACAATCAGCTGGAAAAAAATCTTCCCAACGCCGATTAAATGCAGACAAAACAAGATGTGAATGAAAATAAAAATTACAGGAGAGGAGCCCTTGAAGGCTTTCGTGGTATTGCTCTGGCATGGAACTGCCAGTGAACTGGGGGTGGTGGAGTGTGTGGAGCCGAGCAGGGTAAGCAAAGGGCAGCACCTGAACCCTGTGTGTCAGCAGGTACATCTTCTGCACAATATCAGTTACCTCAGCAATTCAGACAGACTGAAATGGGAGCTATTTCCTATGAAAAATGACCACAAGAACTTTCCATTCCATGACTTTAATTTAGCTTTCTTTAGGCATTTGGATATTATCCAGTGCTTCCCGGTAGCTGCTATTATAGCATTGTTTCGAATATAGACTTGCATGAGTCACTGTGCTGCCAAATTTAGAATTCATCCTGGAAATGCTCAGGCTCTCTCAACTCTTTCTCCCAGTCCCTTGGGCATAACACAAGCTTCCTCCAGATTTTATCCCAAAGTCCTTACCATACCACCTGACCTCCTCTTCGTGGTGAAATCTAGTTTTTACAAAACATCTTGACCTCTGAAAGGTTAAGCAGGCAAGCTTATGATAAATCCACAGACATTTGGATAAGCGCTTTCTGACAAAAACAGTTTTACATATTTGCAGTTCAGGGTCTGGTTGGAAGTCCTCTTCAGAAAGAAAACAGAAAGGCAAGAAATTCACATCTTTGGAACCATCTGTGATGATGAGTATGCCTTCATGCATGTACTTTTCACATGTACTAGGATTGTGGCTAGAAGAGTTGGAGGAGCAGAGTACTTCAGGTCTTCAGGAAATACGTGTCTGTAGCCTACTTGCTTCCCTTTTAGTTTTTTTTAGAGGATGTATCACAATGTTTGTGTTGTAAAGTCAGCTTCAGCTGGAAGCATCCTTTCTATAGACACAATTTGTACAAGGTTTTAGCACACTCATCTGCAAACGAATAAAAATTATTATTATAAAAATTATAAAAGCCTGCAGACTGTGCTCTCAGGTGGACATCTAGAGCTCATCCTGAAGGTAAGCAATATGCATCAAAGGGATTTGCAGCTCAGCCCTGCTAATTGTGTAGCCCTTTATCTTACCACTTTATTTCCACTAGCTTTTCTTCTGCATGGTAGAAATAATTATGGCATAGTTTGGACCTGTACAGGAGTCACATCTATTTTTTCTCCCACTCTAGTGTTATACCTATAATGTAATAGGAACTCTAGTCTTGTTTGAATTACCGTTGTGTTGTGTTTGGATGCTGCTGTGTCTGGTGGTCAAAGCAATGAGAAAAGTAGCTCATAATCTGTGAAACACATGAAACACATGAACTACATTCCTGCAACATTTAGAATATTTGGCAGAAAGAGAGTGTTGATTGAAAATGAGCAAGTCAGTGTTACCTTTCCTTGTAGTTTGCTCTGTGTTATGGTGGCTAAAAATGCTGTTGCATAATAATTTATTGTATTTCTTTTAGGCTAGGAGACCAGTTGCTTTAGTTTGTTTTGTGTTTTTCGCTCTCTTTTTTTTGTTTGTTTGTTTTGTTTTGTTTTTTGGTTGGTTGGTTGGTTTTTGGAAGTTTTGTGTTTTGGAGATTTTTTTGGTGCAGAAAGAACATATTCATCACCGCACACCGCTGCTTGTTTCCCAGTATATAACTGGCATCTCAAAAGGAGAAAACGCCCTGAAACTCACTGCACATTAAGATGACTGATTCTTTACCAGAAAGACCTTGCTTGGGCATTTAGGTTTTATTACCTATTACAATGTTTACCCTCAACAAGATAATTTGTTGAATTGAAAAAAATGTGTCAATATAGTAATTAAAACATCAGCTATAAACATCTCTTTGCCTTGCCGAGGACAGAAAAAAACCCCAAACCTTACATTCTATACTAATCTCCACTAAGACTGTTTTTAATATGAAAAGGAATAACAAATCATTCAGTGCGAAAGTGGCAGAATACAGAGCTGAATACTAGTGCATACTTTGTGTCAGACTCTCAGCCATCCAAGCCTTGGCGAGTTTATTTAGCCAAAGCTTCCTCCACATGGGTGATATCAAATGAAACCTTGAACCCTCAAACATGTTGATGCACAGTCACACCAAACTTCACAGGATGTGATGGAATAGATCCTTATGCCATGCTACAAAAACAAGCCTGCAGGCTGCAATACAGCAGTCCTGTTATGTTGGACACATGGGTCAGAAAAGCCACCAAAAGCTACCATTATGACACAATGGACAGGGAATTCTCATGCCAAATACCTTGTGATAGGTCTAGAGCATGCCAAACGTGAACACTCTGCAGCAGCTCATCCAGGAGCCAGGCTTCCCTCACTGTGGTATTCAAGGCTGCAGTAGCCATGAGTAGCTCCTGGTAAATCCTAACCAAAAGCAGTGTCTGTCTGGAGAAGTCATGGATCTCAGAGGTGGAATGGACTCAAGAAACTCAATGTTGATTCTTCCATCAAAGTTCTGCATTCATTTCTATACTCTTAGGCAATAGTAATGTGTGATAGGTAAGAGCTATAGTAGAAGTATTTCTTTATCATAGGTATATGATAGGTAGGAATATGATACGTATACTATATGTGTCCTTGCAAAAGCCAGAAGCGGAAAGCCTCAGCACTCATTTCTAAAGGACACACACTTTGAAATGGGTTCTTATGTTGTCACTTTCTTTCAGTTGGTCAAACTTGCTCCTCATAGCACAGCAATTTGCCACAGTCTTCAAGGAATCGGCTGGCAGTGCAGACCTATTCACCTCTGGACAAGGGCCCTTGTGAGCATGGAGCATTCCACTGTCTGATTGATTCTCTCACCCAGGGTGAGACCAGGGGCTTGAGCTGAAGGATGAGATGACATCAGTTCAGGTGATGAGGTGCCTATTGGCTGAATTGGTAGTGGAAGGGAGAGGGGAGGGACAGGACTATGGATATCCTTTCCTCTCTTATTAACACACGGTAACTAATCATACTTGGTTTGTTTTCAAACAAAATAATTACCTTTTTAAAAAAAAAACCCAGCTGTTCTTAAGGACAACAGCACGGATAACTCACAGCCTCCATTATTGTGCATACTCAATACCATCTAAATTGTGCCAAATTGGTAGAATAAAGCTCTGTTTGACCTCGTGCAGTGGTCTCAGGGTTCCATAGCTGTGTATTTCAGGGGTCAACTCTGATAATAGAGGTGTAGCACTCACTGCTGTCTTCAGAGTGTTTGTTACTGGGGATTAGTAATTTCCCCATAGTACCCAAAAGCCCTGGAGCAGAGCCCCCATGTGCTCAGAACTGCACAAGTATACAGTGGTGTTGTCTTTGTAATGTTTCAGCTTGATCCCAAATTAAAAAAAAATAAATAAAAAAAAAAAAAAGGAGCCTGTGGGGGCAAGGTTTGGGTTGGGTATAAACCAACATGTGCACAGTTTAATAACATACATCTACGTCCAGTGATTTCAGCTCTTATATTTTAATCAGAAGCTATAGACCCTAACCCAATTTTAAACAGCTTACGAGTGCAGATTTTAAGTCTTACCTTTTATTTTCTTTGTACTGATGTAAGTAGTGAGAAAAATCACTGTTAAGGAAAAAACTGTTATGGAAACTATTATTCCTCCACAGGTTTTAAGTTTTTCTACCAGCTTCGAAGTTACTGTTTCCAGGACACTTTTTAATTAATCCTGGTAACTGAAGGATTTGACAAAAGTTTGTGAACCCCTATCCTTACAGGGTTTTCAATTACATTAATTAATTAGTTTTATATAAATCAATTCACAAAGCTGAAGAGACCTAATTAAAAATAAATACATTTACAAGCTATCTTATTACAGCAGCATTAAGGGTAATGAGTTCATTAAGCATCACGTGAAGAGATTATCAGGCTGAGGCTACAGGCTGCAACATGTTGGAGACACTCTCTGCTGAGGAAAGGAGGCTCTGCCAACAGAGATAGCCTATCTGCAACAAAAGCTTTTACTTCAAAGATCATAGATAACATCGGAGGGCTTAATGAGAGTATATTTTTAAAATGTAAATAGGAGGATCTAGTGGGCACATAAATTGCATAACACTCATAGCACACCCTCTGCTCTTTCTTATGGAAGTAAAGAGAGTAAAAGTTAACAAGTTACATACATCACTCCCCTATTTCAAGGGGGTGTTCTGCTTGTAGATTGAGTTCTATTGGTGCAGGGCTGCCTTAACAATTGAAATAGTATCACAAGCTTGAAATGGCTGCTGCACACCCCATTTATCTGGTACCCCTTTTCTGAGTTTAGTCCCATAATGCTCAGCTGTTAGCTGAAATAAATATAAGGTGTCTCTGCACACTGTTGTGCTGCTCTGCTTTTAAAATGGTCAACTTCCAAAAAGTGCTCTTTCAGATCACAATAACATAAAAAGCTTTATGGGTAATACTGAAAATAGGATTTATTTTATGTTACGCAGGACTGATAATTGATTCTTTAAAAGTTGCTGTGTTTTCACATGAAACATTAAAATGTTATGTGCTGAACTGACAGACAGAGGAAATTTTTAATATGCTGAAATAAAATGTGCTTAAATAACCCTCTGCAATAGTCTTGCATTCTTTGCTTCACTTATACTGAGAACCAGCCGTCACTTTTAAGTTTTAATAAGTTTCATATGTTTTGTAGAGGAACTGTGTTTGGTTAATTCTAACCTTTAATTAGTAGCCTCTGGATTGGTGTATACCCCAGGCACGGGGATGTTATTAGTGTGAACTGAAAGCTATGTGTGTTACTCCATAACAGATCAAAACAAACCTTGTATGCTCTGACAGCATTAAACCCCACTGAGACCTTGTGCAGGATATGGTTTTCCACTTGCAAAAGAAAATTGTAATTCACAAGCCTTTGCCAGATGTTGTCCCCCCATACTTACATACCTACTGAGTAGGTGGTCACCTAGGGTAAAGCCAAGTGTGCCCTGTTAAAGCATTTGTCAGACTAAATAATTTCTTAAGGTCTTTTTCTTCCTTTTTTTCTTTCCTTTTTTTCCCTTATTTTTTTTTTCTTTTCTTTTTGAAAAAAGAAAAATAGCAGCAAAAAATATTTAAAAGCTGTGCTGGAAAATGGCTGTTTAATATGAATAAGATCCTGTTGTTTTCCACGAGGAATGCAGGTCCATGCTCACGACCTCCTGAAGAGGGAAGGTTTAGAGGCTTAAAGAAGTCTGTTGAAGACTTGATTTCTGCTGAACAATGTCACTACAGACCACACTGCACTGTAAGCATTGCTGTAGCACAAAATCATGAGACAAACCAAATAAAGAGAACAGGAGATTGCACCAGAATTCTTTGAAAGGGGGCTTCAGAAGACAGTCTTTCCTTAACATTAGAGATGTTCCTGTAACCAGATAGAAGAGTCCCCTAAATGAGAATAAAACATACTGGCTTTTGCTCACTCCTGGAATTTTGTTAACATGGAGATAGCTGGTACCAATGTGTACTACTATCAGATTGTTATCAGATTTTACCAGGTCAGCAAAAGTCATCTTTTTTATCTGTAATTTTTTTTCCCCAGCGGAAAAAGTTTAAAATTTGCATGGAAAAGACAAGCTTAAACAAAAAAAATTGTACTTAATCTTCACCCAAATTGTCTTTGGAAACAGCTTGGATGACCCTGACATGGTGTTTTTTACATACTCAGCTGTAAACACAAAAATATGGCTTACATGTTGTAAATGTTATTGCAACTTTCGTGGTCTAAGAATATATGTGAGGCAGGATTGTGAACAGAAATTAAAATTAAAACTAAAATTAAAACAGTGTTCCATAATTGGAAAACATGGAATAATTTTAAGACTTAACCTTCTCCAGTAATTTTATGTAAAATTCTGTAAGTAAATGGAGAAGTTTCTGGTTTTTTAGGATGTGCAGATGGCTTTTATTTTTTCCAGGAGATTTTATAAACCTGGCAAGTAATGACTGCAAGTGTATTTTATACAGTAAAAAGCATTAAGATGACTTTTTAGAAGAAATTAAGTTCTCCCTGGCTTCTGGACTTTTGAGAAGAATGAGATAAACTTTTGACTCTGAATGCCATAAGGTACTTACGGTATGACTACTTGAAGCCACAAAAATCTTATCTGCTACCATGGTGGAAACCAGCCTGTGAACATCAGACATTCAGTGACATACTTACATGATCTATTTTTGACCAGATCTAATGTAAGCGTTGTGATAAAAGGGCAGGTCCTGCCAGCAAGTCGGCACATGAAGTGAAGTGCAAATGCTGAAAGCCCATGCTGTCACACAGCAGTCCTGCAGTTTTCCTTCCAGGAGCAGTTCCATGGAGCCAAGGCTCTGGGCACAGGTATTCTGTAGGATCAGGCCTGCCTGCATGCAAGAGGGATTGCTTTACTGATTGCTTTGATGCTTGCCTATATAATTTCTCAATAAATATAGTGCAGCAAGTGCTTTCCTTTTATTCTATTAAAAAGCACATGTAGCTTTACTTCTATTGATGGAGACCTTCATCAAGAAAGTCAATAGCTGTCATAGAAGTAGAAGATTTAAAACTAGTCACACAGCTATTATGTTACAGTACACAGAATGCGGTGGTATTTCTTCACCTAGGAACACCACACTGGCAACCGATTTTGAGCAATAGTCCCATATTTGCGTTTTCACGCATCGTGGATTTAGTGGTACTACATTCTGTATCCATGTAATCAAAGGAAAAAATTTTCTCTCTCATTGGCAATAAGAACAAACTATTTATACGAACCTGGCTTTAAGGGCTTCCAGCACTAAATTTTGTGTGTGAAAAAAACCCAATAAAAACCTGAGCTAATCTTCGAGGTTTTAAAAGAAATCTGAAAATTCAAGGTAGTTTTTTCCCCTTGTTTTTCCTCTCCCCCTCCCCCCCCCACCCTTTTTAATAAAAAGACAAAGCAAATCTTCCAACAGCCTCTGCAGTGTACATCTCTCTCTAAAGGTAAACAGTGCAGGTCATTTCTTTCAAGCATATCATCTTCCTGAGATTAAACCTGGAATAATCTCTTCTTTAGACAGGTGACTTTCCACTCCTTGACAGAAATCTGAACAGCATAAAAAATGGTTCTGGTCAAAATTACCGATCAGCTGGAAATTCATAAACAGTCGCATAGGATTTCATCTGGAGGATTAACTGACTGACTGACTGACTGACTGAGAGCCGTTTTATTTGTCAGTTATGTTGTTTTCCTCTAGAGGATAATAGACAAGCAAATTAATTAGTGAAAATAAGCTACAAAACCATCAAAACATTCAGGCAAAGCTTCAGTCAAACGAACATGTTCAGTGAAACAGAAACTTGGAGTGGCAGCTCTCTGTTTTTACACTATTTGTTGATTCTACTGACAGCTTTAATCATTGCTGAGCTGACATTCTGGTGGTACAAATGAGTAAATAAAATGTCAGTTTTGCTTACGATGACATTGAACATAACTGTTCAACCTTGACAGGTCTACATTTGTAGACAAGATAATCATTTCTTTAGACTTTCCTGCAAGAATAACATGTCTAAAATCTGCACTGCTACCACATACATGGCCTGTAAACAATAAAAGTGGACTATTTTTATTTGTCGTCTTTTGACAAAATGTAATGGTGTCATTTTTTTTTTTACCTTGTCAGAAGGGCAAAATATGCAGCCAGCTCCAGATCACAGAGCAAAAGCCCCACCTCACCAAAACTGATGGGAGTCCCTCTATCAGCTCCTGTGGGCTGGGTGTTGACTCTTCCAAGGGTTGCATGGAACTCCAAGTTTTTCTGCTAAAAATCTTGTGTCAAAGAGGTTCTTTGTTTAAGGCATAACCTGAGTTGTCTGTCAAACGTGGGCCCCGATCCAGCAAAGCACTTAAGCACATGTGTAGTGTTGTTGAAGCCAACGGGACTACCGCTCACATGCTTAAAGTCACGCGTGTGTTTAAGTGCTTTGCCGGCCTGAAGCCTTGCAGAAGTCCTTTATATCATGTTGATTTCAAAGCACATTTCATTATTACATCACCATGCTGTTCTTGGCAAGGAATGAATTAATAAAGGAGACAAGGAGAGGTCCGTCAGGAGCTGCTGGGGGAGTGGGACACTGCATTCCTTTCAAAACAAGGTTGTGGCAGTACGTTTTCAGGAGACATGAATCAGCCACGTAGGCAGATATAAATAACGTGAAGCAGCCGGGCTGGGTGACATACTGCTGCACTATGTATATCGCAAGAACATATCAATACTGGGTACATTGTGTTTGTAATCTTTCCACAGACTTGGCATCTGCCCACCCTCCAAGGCCAACCATATTCTGGTCAGTGTGAGAATGCATTCAGCTCTTCCCTCTGCACAGGAATCAAATGCTATTTCACAAACTGGGATTGCATGGCTGGAGAACAGCCCTGTTGTAAAGCCACAGTATTGGCATGCAAGTGCTTTTCAGATATATTAAAACCAAACTGTCTCCCTTGAGGCTACAATGGTAAGCACAGGATTGGGTGAGAGACATGCTCTCAAATCACAAGCTGAGCTCTTCCAGAGGGATGCTCTGTTGCATCCTGGACCATGTGGCTGTAATTTTGTTGCTGTTTGAGTGCTGGAATCAAAGCTGAGCTGCTTTCACGTGCATAGTCCTGTTCAAATCACGGATTTTGGGAAATCCAGGACCCTGCCACCATGACAAAGCTATGATACTTACCAGCAGAGCACCTTGCACCCTATTGCTGGTGGGTTGTCTTGGCAGCCAGAGCTCTGTCTGTTGGTGAGATCTCAGAGCCCATGTTGCAGAAAGCCCTGTGCCACCGTGTCAAGGAACTGCATCCACACTGACACCTCACCCAGGCTAGGGAGATGAAATGGAATCTGCAGGCACCATCTGCTCAGATCAGGATGGTGGCAAAAGCCATGTTGGTGTCTTCCCTTGTAATGGTCCTACTTAGGAAGGAAGCAGCTAAGTGGAAAAGAAAAAGTGCTTTGGGGAATAGGGCAGAAAAAAAAGATGGCAGGTGAAAAAGGGACAAGGAAGGAGGAAGAAGAGGAGCAAGAAGGTAGCAAAACAACAGCTGTATAAAAGAAATGTCCTAGAAACAGCTGAAGGTCCCTTTTGGACCTCTCACTGAGGAACTGCTTAAGTGATGATGGGGATGGGGGTGCAGCTGTGCCCAAGTGTGATGGGTAAAACACATTTGCTGTGCTGCAAGAGGAGGGTGCCCAGGAGGAAATGTGGGAGTGGAAATTTGGTACCACAAAGCATTTGGTCTGTTGTTTTCTAGCAAAGGCATCAGTGCCCTGTTCATTTTGCGGAGATTGAGCTAAATACGACTTTTATTGATCACATGAATGGGACAAACAATGGAAGGTATGGAGCTTTCAAAATAATCTTCACACACAATAAAATATAGATAAATAGCACAAATCTAGTACTTCTTCACTCAGAAAATTTCTTTTAAGGAAGCCACAGCCTACAGATACTGATGAGAAGCTGGAAGAAACAACTTCCAGTACAGTGAAGGTCAGTGGGAAGAGGGGCCAAGCTCCCTGTCAGATTTCTGTTGAAATCTGCAAAATCTTGTAAGGAAGGACAAGGGATTTATTTATAATTTCATCTAGCAATTCTAGCAGTTGAGCCCATTTTTCTTTTTTTTTCAGTCTTCAGATTTATTTGCTTATTGTTATGGATAGATTATTTTAATGCCAATCATGACCAGAATACAACCGATCATGTAATTAAATGTAAACAAAGTAAAAACAACTACAGTTTTCTAGTATGAAAAGGGGCCTAATTTAGATTGTTTCCTTGAACTAGGACCCAGTGTCCCCTTTGATGAAAGCTGGAGGAAAGCTTTCAGCAGCAGCTTAAACACACACTGCCAAACTCACAACAGAGAAGGATCACTCACGTGCTTTCAAGAGGATGTTTTGCATCCGGTCATTCCAGCAGGATGCAGCATTGCTGATATCATGGAGGCTGAATTAATACTTTTCATGGGAAACATCACTTGGAGAAGAGCTATAATCATCTTTTCTGATAGATACTTCGCACAGGGCTGAGATCAAATACAAAATAAGTACCTAATCCTCTGTCACCAGTGGTAAGCTGTCTGTGCTTTCTCTGGGATTTGGATCAATTTCTCTGTCCGTAATTGCTGATACAAGAGGAATGCCATTTTTGCTGTGGTACTTGCATTAGAACAGAGCTATCATTTGATCAAGGTTGTCGCAGCATGTTTGCTAACAGAGACAACTTCTTTGAAGGATTTAAATCTCCTAAACCATCTCGGAAAGTGAAGATAATGCAGATGTATTTTTAATGTATGTACATGTAATGCAAAAGGTAACTTTAATCAATTTCAGAAGTGAACCCCTTTTTACAATCTGGTTCTTTTCTGCAATTCCCAAGAATAATGTACTACAGCTCTTACATTTCTTCTTTTAGGACAGCTACTTTCAAATTATTCTCCTTTTAAAAAGGCTTCAGGAAAGAGGCAAGAAGAAGAGCTTGTGATAATACACTGCAGTGTAAGTGTTATGTTCCCACAGCTTGCCACATTCAGCTTACCTCTGTGTGCCATTCTAGTGCGGTTGTATCTGTAGAGTAGAACTTCTATAGTAGAACTCTATAAGGAGTTACCTTTCCAGCCTGACCTCCTGCAGTTCATTGCAGCCCTCCTGCAGAGGGAAACTTCAACAGATCAGGGTACACAGCTTTTTCTTAGCTTAGCATATCTCATTTTGAATAATTCTGAGTTGCAGGTGCTGGCTGGTAAGGGTTTTTGTCTGAAGCAGTTTTGAGAGCACTGCCCAAGTAGGAGCTTCCTCTTGCAAGTGATGAGGACCTCGGTGCCAAGACGTCATGCTTTGCCGCCCCCCTGAGCTTTTTGGCCATGGATTGCCTGCACAGAGCACTGTCCATCCTGGAGCTCACTGGCGAGCCACTACAGCTGTAGACAGGGCTGTGGCAATGACTGCTACTCAAGCTGAGCCCGTGGTGGTCTCACCAGGAGGCAAAGGTCAAAGATGCTGATAAAGTGCATCTTTTAAAAAAATCACTGAGATATCTAACCTCTGCCACCAGAGAAAAGTTAGATGTGAAAAATTCTCTTGAGATCCTTGTAGGGGTTCTAAACTGCTGCATGAGGTGAGGCAATGGCTCTATTTGAGAAGGTTGCCAAAACTAAGGTTAGAGGAAGGAAGTGTTAATTTAGGTAGGGGATGTCAGTGCATGGAAGGGCTATGGGTAAAACTGACAGCACCTCCCAGAAACAATAGGTTGCTATAGAGCAGTAGAAACTGGAGAGGGCAGAGGTCTTTTGGGAGGGGCAGGGAAGGAAAATCCTGCAGCCTGTGAAGTACACCAGGGAAGGGAGCAAGGGAGCACCTGGTCACTATTTACCACTTTCCCGCACTCTTCTGCCCTCTGCTCCACTTGGCTGTGAGCAGTGATGGTGTTAATCAGTTTTCAAAGATGGCATTTCTTCTGCATGACACTGTTTACTCTGGATGTAGGAGGAGGTGACCCACTCATTATCCTGATGGACCAAAGGAGCAGAAAGTCAAGTTTCAAGCTATTGCTGTGACTTAAGCAGCCATGCAACGCTTTTGCCTCCGGACATAATCAAGTCAACATGTTCGGTATTGGTTTATGCTTAAAAAGCAAAGTAAAAGCAGATGAAGTGTATTTATAGGTTCGTCACCCAATGAATGATGAAACAGAAAAAGAAATTAATAGGAAAATGTCAGCCAGGGTAGAGGAGGGAATCAGTGTGAAGTTCACATCCAAACCAACAATTTGGAGTTAATTTCAAAGACAAGGGTATCTTGATTTACAGTAGAAAATATTGACACCTTATCAACTCTGAATTTAAACGTAAACCATTAAAAAAATAGTGTGAAGATGATCCTTTTGCCAGATTACCTCAGGTTAGGAAAGGTTAAGGGACACTCAGGTTTGGCCACTTGAAAACATGGGGCTTTGATTTATAGCTCAAAGTCTTAGATAAAAAGGGAGCATAGAAAGCAATGTTATAACAACAAAGCCCAGTCTCCTTTACACTTCCCAGCTCCAGATAAACTTGGGTGTAACTCTGCGAGGAGTGAAGAGAAATGTAGAGGAGGAAAATACCTCTTTGCTCTGTGCTTTTCTGCTCTGCTAAAATTGCTGCTTTTTCTGCAAGCAAAAATCTGATATTTAAAAGCTATTTTTGGCAACATGAAATACAGGGAGAAGCAGAAAGAAACAGCAGCCTTGTTAATTGAAATGTGAGGGCAGGCTAGTAACACAGGATACCATCACTGAACCATCCATCTTTTAAAAATTATTTAGGAATTTGAGAAGAAGACTTTATATTTCATAAAAATATCATTGCCTGATCTAGTCCAGTATTTAAGAGGAAGGGATATGAGGAAAGCGGCATAATGAAACCCAGCCCAAGGAGGCCAGACTAGAACAAAGGAGTTGCTGTTGATTTTGTGTCAAGCTTTGCCACAGTTTGACTGTGTGAGCTGGAGCAAGTCTTTATGTCCATGCTGCCATCAGAGGTGTGATTGCAGCTCATATATTCATGCCCTCAAGCACTCTTTGCATCACTTTAGCCATCTGTACCAGAGCCATCATACACTTTTACCTCTTTTAAGGGCTCTAGCAATGACTGACGTAATCCGACTTTGCAAAAGCTTTTGTGGTCTACTGATGGAAAGCACGGAAATGCAAGATGCTGTAATATTTCTGCTTATTGAACCTACTGGTAGAGGCATGTGTCTTGCTGCTGGAAGAATCCTTCAACAAAACAACATCCATTGCTCATCCAGTTTCTTCTGGCTGCAAAACTATTACTGTGAATTGACGCAGGCTTAAAAATCTAAGCCAGAGCACAGAGCTGAGCAATAATACAAATATATATGTTCTTGGCAGTGCCTTGATGCAGATCATGGCCACGATCTGTTTAATGAATGTATGTTATTTAATGATCCATCCGGTGTTGATTTAGAAAAGAACAAATTGGAATATTTCTGCTCAAATGGCAGCTAAGAGAAGATGGCTCAAATCCCTTGGTTCTGGTAGATCTCAGGCCTAGAAGCACCCCCTTGAAATGGCTTTAAATGAGCCCGACTGCAGTTTACACACTGATGTTCATAATATAATTCATGTTTCAGAAAAGTAATAGCTGAGAACACACACATAATAGAGGCTCAGTGAACAAAGCTTGTAATGTATAATTTGCAAGGAATATTTCTTTAAAAATGTAGAGCAGGAGTATCACTTATCATTCCCACATGGAACAAGTGGTGAAAAGGTTGTGGAAATAATTTTTATTGTTATCATATGTCTTCCCTAAATGTTGCTATAGGAGTAAACCCTTTTTGGTATTACTTACAATATGCTATTGTTTGACATCCAGCATTACACTTATGTTTGAATAGCTTGCCCTTGTAGCATCCTTCTTTGCCTTTGTTGATTAAGTCAGAGATAAATATACCATTGTTTTCATGGTATATAAAAACTATTCGGTCTCCTGCTGTGTGACTGAATATTAAAAGAATGGCAGGAGTGATCTTAATGGAATAACACACTCAGACAGTTACTCTTTGGACTAAGGGACCGAGATTCAATACGCTGATCTAGTTTCCTTCAACTCCTTTGCCCTAGGATGGTGCAGGCAGCTCCTGGAGACACTGGCTGACTGTATGCTCTCACTGCTACCCAGCTCCCCTTCTGAGGAGGAATTTACAGCCTGAAGCAGGTCTATAGGACTTGGGGATGAATAAAACTTCCCACAGTTGGTTTCATTTGACTTGTGTTGTAAAAATGAATCATTGTTGGTCTCTTGTGAAAGGTGATCAAGGAAGTTCTGCTAAAAAATGTGTGAGTCTCTCCCAGAATGTATTTCAAGTTTTAGAAAAACACAGAGATGTAGGGGATGAGGTAGTTTTCAATGTTCCATTTTTATGGTTTCCAGGGGAACACTTGAGTTTAGAATAAGGAATACATACATTTATTGTTGCTTACTTTTTTTTGTCGGAACATCTCATTTTCTGACCATATATTGCCACTTCCATGTGAAAGGCATAGCAGGTCACAGTTTTATTCCATGGAAAAACAGCTGCAGTAAGTTAACAGACATCCTTCACTATGTCCCAGCTGCTGAGAAACAGTTGAGTCCTGCTGATGCTGATGGACACCAATGACCCATCCCCCGGAAGTGTTCAAGGTCAGGTTGGATGGGGGTCTGAGCAACCTGATTTAGTGAAAGTTGTCCCTGCCTATGACAGTGGTGCTGGAACTCAGTGATTTTTAAAGAGCCTTCCAACTCAAACTGTTCTATAATTCTATGATACATCATACCTAACCATATTTCTAAATATATTCACTTCTATCAAAAGTTAAGGAGTCTGGGATCACCTGACACAACTCCAATTCACTCTTCTCAACATAAAAAGTAAAAGTAAAACCAGCAGTGTTTTTCTTATGCCTAAAGAGATACACTGCACAAATACTAAGTAGACATTAAGATATGTAGGTATGTAAAGGACTCAGTGTTTTAAAAGCTCAGTGAGTCCCCAAGGGCTTTTGAAGAGGCTGGGACTCTCAAGATGCTGGCAGGATTGCTGAATGACATACACTGTCAGGGCTGCCACTAGATCACAGAATGGTGGGGGTTGGAAATGACTCTGAATGACATATTATCCACCCCCCTCTGCCCAAGCAGGGCCACTTAGAGGAGTGGCCAACAACAGTGTCCAGGTGTTTTTTGAATATCTTCAAGGATGGGAGACTCCATAATCTCTCTGAACAGCCTGTGCCAGGGTTCGGTCACCCTCAAAGTGAAAAAGTGTTTCCTGATATTTAGGAGGGATCGCCTGTGTTTCAATTTGGTCCCATAACAGGGCACCACTGAAAAGAGCTTGGCTCTGTCTTTGTTATCACTCTCTCTTCAGGTGTTTATACCACTGATAATATCTCCCCTCCAAGCCTTCTCTTCCCTAGCCTCAACAGCCCCAGCTCACAGCCTTTCCACACAGAAGAGAAGTTCCTGTCTCCATCATCTTTGTGGCCCTTTGTTGAACTCTCTCCAGTATGTCCGTGTCTGTCTTTTACTGAGAGCCCAGATCTTGACCCAGTGCTTCAGGTGTGGCCTCACTGGTGCTGAGGGAAAAGAACTCCTGCCTCGACCCGCTGGCAACAGGGCATTTATTACAGCCATGTTCCTTTTCACATAGTTTATCATCTATAGGATTTGCAGTGTTTTAGTGTTCTCAAAGGCATCCAGTCTTCTACTTTGAACTCCTGATCACACCTAGCAAAAGGCCACATCCTGGATCCAGTGATACTTGGACAAACTAGTCCACCACTGGCAAGACATACCTCTTAATCCAGAAAACTTAATCAGGGAGGGGAAAAGGAAGCAGAATTTCTAGAATTTTCTGAGGAAAGCTCAGCCCATGCAAGCCAGATGGGCAATATCCATCATCCACAAAAGAAAGGCCTTGATTGCTCAGCATGAGGACAGGACATCCACTGGTGGAGCACAGCCAGCACTGCTCCAGCCTGGCAGCTGCCATGGTCTCCTGGACACTGTGGGTTGGCGCAAGGCCTAGAAAACTAATAAATTAGGCCTGCTGAAAAGAGGTGAGGTGATAAATATTATTGCTGATTATCTCGTAGAAAAGCAGCACAAGCCAAAGAAGAGAGTGACCTCCTGCATGGCCCTGCCAAGGCTTCCTTACCCCTCTAGCCCCCTTTCTCCCTTCACGCTCCTCCATTGTCAAGTACCAGTATGAAATCCTTACTGCCCAGTGTGCCAGTGCCATGCTGGGAGTTACCCCTGAGACTGCCTGTATTTTCTACTACACAGTATTTCTTCATAGATCAGGTCTGGTAATAAAAAAACTGCAAAATATCAGCAAAAAAATCCCTTGAATCTACTCTGAGGCTGCTGCTGTTCCCCTTTTTGGGGCATGAAATAACTGGATTTCAGGGGCAGCGTACAGAAATCCATGTCTCTGCAGGAGTTTGCCATTAGCTGGGAATGACATGGTACTCTCTGCTATGTGGGCTAACATCCACATAAAAGGGGTGAAGACCTGCCTGAGCCTGCAATCACATTACACATACTTCACTTAGTACCCTCTGAGGTGCACCAGAGATATTTTATCAGATAAGCAACGCCTTGCATTGAAGTGTATCAATACAATAAACTTACATCTTCCTTTAAAAGCAACTTGCTTTCAAACAATGGTGCATAGTGTCAAAAATATATGTTGTGTAGCTTACATAAAGTTTTAATCTCATTTTCAGTAATTGTTTAAACAGAAATGTTTCATTTTATGTAAACATTAACATTATGTTAAGCTGTATTCTACTTCTGTGTACTAACAAAGGTCACGAATAGAGTAATAAGTGTTTGAGGTTTGCAGGATTGCTTTGATGTAAATTCTATTTGCCACTGGTATTCTTCATTTACCACATATATCCCCAGAGAACAGCTTGCCTGCATAGCTCATAAATTTGTTATAAATCATAATGCTTCTATTACATCATTTCCAACCTATCCGAGCTAAATACACAATGTGATTTTTTTTCCCCTATGTGAAATTTCCAGTTTGGTGGCATATCTGCTGCATAATAAATTCCAGACAGTCATTCTTTCATGGTATATCTAACGTCTGCATTTTGGACCCAATCTAGTTGATTACTGAAATTGTGGGAGTTTGCCAGCAGTTACAACAGGACCAGAATTGTGTCCTCTTTGTATCTAACTTGCCTTTGTTGGAGCAGCATGCTGGTTTGGAACCAGTTTCTACTAAGAATATATCTGGAGTTGCAAACACCAAATGTACTAATTGTCTGCTGAAATGCTGGGTTTGGTGCCAGCAGTAAGTGTTGGGTTTCTAATTCAATGCTGTTTGTTTTCTCTTATGATTTAATGCCACAAAATTCATCTGTTATACTTTACAACAAAGGCAAACGAGGAAAACGTTGGCTTACAATGAACATTTCTGTAATCTGGCAAAATAAGGGCAGTGATGCACCATATTTCTGTTTGGTTTCTACTATGCGTACTTCAATTCCAAAATAGGGAAGGGGAAAAAATTATGTGATTTTATGTGACAGTATTAGCAATGCTATATATTAAATCTTGTTGAAAGATAAGTCTGTTAGTGTAAGCCACCATTTGCCAGCTTTTTTTGACACACATTAGTCTTCAGAAGTGCATATTCTATTGAATTCAGTGGAATTATCCATATGCATTCACTTATTCAGTTCAGCATCTGCAGTATTGGGACTTTCTTTGGTAGGAAGCACAAAGGTGAGATAAAACTGCTGGTTTATGATATTCAGAAATACTCAGACTAAGAATGTCAAAGGCATCAAAGTCACAGTAAACGTGCTCTGCTTTGGATCAGGGGCATAATTTGGTGCTTAGATGTGGGTCTACCTGTTTTCTGCTTATCTCTGTTAATGATACAATGATGAATAAAACTAAAGCTGCCTGAATAATGAAACAGCATTTCTGTGTCTTTTTAGTGCTTAGCACAGTAAGTCAAGCATTCCCCATGTCTTGTTGTTTCCCTGCTCCATGTCCAGAGGAAAACCCTTGGGTGTAGGCAGCCTTTTGCTGATGACTGTATGGACAACTGTCATCTCCAAAGCCCCCTTCTCCACCCCTGTCAAACCACCCTACAGCAGAGCAATGTACCTGCAGAGCTGAAACAAGAGTCAAGAAGATAGACACAGCAATGGGTCAATTAGGTACATTTTTGCCAGCAATTTCCCACATAGCCCAAGTCCATTTAAAACACAAAGTTCCTATCAAGCAATCCCTTGAAATTATTTACTCTTTTATGGTTGCAAAGTATGGCAACATAATACCTTTAATGGAAGGCCAAATAAACGGCATATGCTGCAAAGTGTCTATGAATGGGGTTTATGAGCTTGGATTCCTACGTCACACACTGGTAGCAATTATGACTTCAGCAAATGCCTTGGGGACATAGAAGAGCATATATAGAGTTTTAATGAAGGTATAAACTGATACTATTTATTTTAAAAGTGTATTATCACACTGAGAGAGCAGGTGGGGGAAATGTCACAAATAATGAAAAGATTTATTGTTGCAAAGTGCTTTACAAGTGTTACAGTATGTTAAAAAATAGTGGTCTCCAGTAAAGGCATTGGCTGCGCAGGGCAGTTCCACTAGCTCAGCTCATAGGCAAGCACCACAAAGGCTCTGTGCACTGGGGCTAAGGGGCAACATGATGATCATGCTGATGGCTCACGGCAACGCACATCTATCCTTGGGCTGCCTGGTCCAAAGGGCTGACACAGGAGTTTAGTGGTTTATGCAGACCAGGACATACAAGATGTGTTCAGGTGTACCCCTGAGCCCTGTTGGGACAGACTGTTACTAACTGTGACTATCCAGATCCTGACACCCTTTCAAGCATGCTTGGTGGCAGACTGTAGTCTTTGGTGGGAGCCACTTTCTGCACATATAACTTAACACAATGGCATGTGACTGCTTCAGCTGGAAATGTTTTAAAACCAACTCCGGTGTGACTCAGTGTTCTCATCTTCTTCCCATCCCATAATATAGTAACCTCCATTTTTGTTTTAAAATTTTAATTTTATAGTACCAGAAACATGATTTATTTTTCTGATTAATAGTTGAAATTAAATTCCTTTACAACTGAGTAACTATACCACATATAACCTTCCTCTCCCCAAAACTTAAGATCACACACTGTTATGAAACCATTCCACAACTGATGTATTTATGATCAAGCATTTCTTGGCCATATTTGGTGTGTGTTTAGCTGTTTCAATATGTGTTCAGTCCAGATACACTCAGCAATTGAAAAGTTGTTGTATGTGAAGAGCAATCACTTTATGAATCACTTTAGTGGTGCCATTCCAAAGTTATGAGACAGTCAGACCACCACTATTTCAGTGTTCATCCCTGCTGCCTCCCAGCAGAAATCAGGAAGGTGTATGATTGCTTAGGCATATCAAGACTAGGATTTGCATCTGTCCAGATGCCAAGTAGCTAGTGAGTCGAGAGAGAAAAAACAGAAATCATCTAGGGACCTGAACTAAAACCTATCCCATCCAGGTGAATGCCATAACTTTGGTACCACAGTCATGTTTAGACATACCTATTTGGGCTCGTACATCTCAATTGATCTGTGCGGAAGCGACAGATCCCACACACTGCAATATTGCTGATGTCCCTGCTGATGTGGATTCAAGTCCCCCAGCATGATCCATGATTGACAGGGACACACCAGAGCAGGGCCAGGATAAAGACAGATATGCTGCAGAAAATAAGGGGGAAAGGGAAGATTTTTGTCCTGCCCTGAAAGATTGAGTGTCACTGAGCTCACCACTCATCCTCAGCAGAAGGCTAATGACAGGGTGTGTGAGTGGTGTGAGAGGCTGGCAGTGACTAGAAACCATAAAGATCAGTGCCTTCACTTGCAGTTCTGGCTCCTAAATAATCTAGGGGAGGCCATCCTACAGCTTTGCCCTAACCCACCACATGTGAGATACTGTATGTGTTTCCTGAACTAATGTTTTATGGGAAATACAAATCAGAAAACATTGATCCTACTCTGTGCTTCTACCACTCCCTCCTTTAGGCATTGCTGCTCTCATGGGCACTCATGCTGCCCTCATGCTTTGGTCCAGCAGTGTGGATTCCCCACCAGCTGGTTCCTCCATGTGCATGAAGAATCAGGTGACCCCACTAACATCTCTGCTCCCATCACCGGGAGGGCTGCAAAAAACACAGCAAGGGTGGAGGGGCTGTGGCTTGGAGATGGGCAGTGGACAATCCTCTCCTGGGTTTGTTAGCACAGAAGCAGGAGGGAGGCTAGGAAAAAACTGCATCCCAGCACCCTTATAGCACTTCCAACATCTCTTGCTCCCTTCTGTGAAAAAAGGCTCCCCCATCCACCCTGTATTTGGAGCTGGGTCAGTACTCAGAACCAACCACTGTAATATGTACCCCTTTCTCTATAGGGAAGAAGGAAATCCTAGGTCCAGTGAACTAACAGGCAAAACTCAGAGCCTTTTTCTTTATTCTAACAGCATTTGGTAGATGGGTTTCACCATTAGTATGAAGGGCTACACCTCCTTTCAAACTGCTCTGTGTTGTGACTGTTAAAGTACTACTAGACCAGCATTTATAATGAAACTGAAATGTTAATATTTATACACACTGTCTATTGGGATAAAGTAATTAATTTTTTATTGAAACATTTTTCTAAATTGTCCCCAAAAGGTTTCCCACCTAAAACATGCTGCTCTTTTTTTCCCACTAACTTGTTTTCCTTTTCAGTGTGTGGCTTTGGTCTTTGTTTTTTGACTTGTGCTTCTCAGAAAAAATGCCCATAAACCTTCATAAAAAGGCTCTTTTGGCTTATAGCTTTATTCAATAAATATGGTGGATCTGTAGCAAAACTGTTTGAGGAGCACTTGGGAAGAGAAGTTTACTTGCTGAGTACCTGAACAAGAAGTTTTGCTTCCCCAAAGGTTTAGAAAGATGCTTTCCAGTATAGAGAAGTCTATTCTGATTTTGGTTACATTTGTACCACACTTTATAAACAGTGGCCTTTTGAAGTATGAACGTGATTTCACGTACTTCAATTCTTCTAAAAGTTTCAGGAATACTGCAGCAAGTCTACGCAAGCCTTTCTGAATGCTAACCCAGTTCAGACAAGCAAGAACCCTGTGGCTACAAACAAGTCCCCAGCTGCCATAACTCCAGGGTAGGAACCAGCTGCAGAACAGGAGGGTGAGAGTTAGCAATTAGCTGTAATCCAAGATTGCTATAATTTTATTGCGTGTCTCCGCAAATTACAGATTGATGTGGAACTAATGGTTTTCTTCAGTGATGATTTGTGCTGTGCTCAGGGGTACGAAATTAGGAGTAAAAAGATTATTTCTCAATAATTAGCACTTAAATTGCTGTTACTGTAATTTACTAATAAAATCCATGAAGTAAAGTTCACTGTATCAATATTATTTTCTCTCTCTCTCCCATGCTCTTTAAATCCTTTTTATTATAATTTCTCTTTCTTCTGCTAGAAGCAAATAGAATTAAAATAATAATGAAAATATGGTGCATTACAGCACAGATCTGAAGTGCTGTTGAAGTTTGCATTCTAACATTTAAGCTTCATGAGGGATAATTCTGTTTGTAGATACAGGAGAAAGAGAGACTGGCTACTGTGGAAGGCCAAAGGAGAACTCAGGCAAGGAGATTGGTTTTTTCCTTCAGTTTTATCCTATACTAAAGCCTGGTTTGACCCAGACCTCTCAAAGCTGAGGCACAGCATGTCCAAGGAGGATCTCACCAAGTGCTATGCAAGCTGACTCTCAGCCTTCCCCACATGCAGCTTTGGCTGCTCATACTGGCTAGAGAAACTGATGTGAGATTTTCATTTGATTGCAATATCTAATGCAGATTAGGAGATACAGATGCTAAACTGGTGCTCTTGGCCCAGAAACAAGCACCTATTCTGGGAAATGCATCATCAAATGGACGCTGAAGAAAGAAAGGAAACAACCCTTAAAATAAATATTTCTCTTTCCCATGCAACAGCTCTACAGGATGAAATAGAAAGGAGTCTCTTTCCCATGTAATGGCTTTATGGGATGAAATAGAGAAGAGCTGTGTTTTTGGAGCTCCCTGCAGTTCAGTAATCTTTGTCTGGAAATTATCAGCAACATTTGTGTCTCCTGCTGAGGGCTGTAGTCTTACTCAGGTGCTGGAGAAAGTCTCTTTCTCCATGACGCTCAGCAGGTTTGCATGACACCAGGCTCAGGGTGGTCTGAATATGTGGCTGTGAATTTTTTCAGGGTGCCAATGCTGATGACTTGGGGTATATGCACAGTTATGTGTGCCCAAGGAGGTTGTCCAGTGGAAGCTACCTGAGTATCCAAAGGGATAGTCTTTGGAAGTAATTGTAGCACCCAAGATCCTCACTGGGAAAATCCAGTCAAGTGCCTTCACTCTGGAGTCACTGCATTCAAACACAAGCCTTTGAAGCTCAGCAGGATGGCTCCTGCTTTGCCTTTGGGATATTTCCTCAGTGAGGAAAGGATGTAGGGACCAGGCTATGAGGAATTCTGAAGGATACAGAGAGGGCTGCTCAACACTTCTATGTGTCCTTTGCTACACGGTGTAAGCAAGGAGAAAGGAAGTGTCTGGAGATCTATAATGGATTACAAGAAATCCATTCTTTTTCATCCTCTGCCAAGATTGCTTAGTAGAATAAAAATTTTAAACTCATGGATAATGATTCCATAGTTATTAAACATATAGTATAATCATAAGTAGCGTATATAAATATATATCTCAGTCAGTTAAATAGCTGGTTGTCCCAGTAAAGTTAGAAAATCTCCAAATGAATTGTTTTCAGTACCTTGCAGCAAAAATGCTGATCCTTCTACCTCCTCCCCAGACAACTCCAATCCTATAAAATGAATAAAATACATTTCAGACTTTCCCTGGAAAAATACTATTGCATTATCCCAATGTGCAACAACTTTTGTCCCAAAGAGGAATTGTGTTTTCTTAACACACAAACATTAGCAGCCAGGCAGGACATCAGGATCCGTGGAGATCTGCACTTTTAAACTCAGGAAGTACAAGTCAACCTATTTCTCATTAATCTTATCTCAAAAATCTAGTTGATGGGACATACTATTAAGTTTATTCCTTTTTTCAAAAAGCCTTTCCCTCCTCCAGGACTGCTGGTGTTCGTTGATTAAATCAAACTGCCAAAGTCAGCCATCAGGTTATCTGTTAACTACTTCTTGGATTAAGACATTCTTCTCAAATTATGTTTATAGGCTGCTCCCCTCCCTTTCTGCTCAAGTCCAGACCTCTGGTCTTTAAATTACATACTATGTTAGGCATCCTATACCATCAATACATGAGATCTCTCCTCTGCCCTCCTGGTTTCCTTTCATTCTAAAATAGATGGGTGCCATATGAGTAATCTCTAAACACAATTCATTTCTTGCAAAAGTGTATCATTTTAGTGGGGTCTCTGATGCACCTTTCTAATCTTAGCAGTACCATAACATTAGAGTAGGCCTCTTCAGCTCTCAAAAAGGGCTTTCATCAGTGTGCTTGACACTGCTGGAATAGCTTCAGTGGATTTAAACATCAGACCTATATACCCAAAGCGCTTGCTTGGCTTTCTGACAGCTGCCTAACAGGGTGCAGATGGTTTTAGTTTATTCCCCATTTACCACCAAATGATTTCGCCCTTAAAATTAATAGAAGAAAAATATTTGGAAAGTGATAGCTGGTTGTTAGATATTACTTTTAGTGTTCCTGTTCATATTTTTCTTTTCTGTCCCATATGTGCTTTTTCTTGTGATATTGCAGGACTGTAAAGTTATGATTCAGCAAAGTGCTGAAGGTGAGAGCATGGCTGCGCTCATTCTGGGGCTGCCACTACAGCCAGGAGCGCCTCCCGGATGTGCCTTTGGGTGTGGTGCTTACCTTGGTCATCTCCATGACAGCACCCCGGCTCTGGGGTCACCATCACCTTCAGGATGGGGAGGAGGTGGTATGCATAGTTTTGGGAGCAACACAGGGATGGGCTCCAGCTGGGGGGGTCAGCGCCATCCCTGTGTTTGCCCCCAACATGATTTTGGAGTACAGCATATTGATGAGGAAGCTTTTCAAAGGGTTTTCAAGGATTGGTACCCCATGTCTGTGGTTTATTGCTTTTGTGGACATCCAGCATCTTGTCCCAGACCATCCCAAGGCTGGAGAGAAGATGAGGCTTTTGATTCTTGTAGAATTGATAGCATCTATTGAAATTAATTCCATGTGGGGAAGTAAGCACTGTCTCCACATAGTAACATTTAGTGTGGAGCATGCTGCTGAGTTTGGGCTTTGACTCCAAAAAATGCTTGAAGGCAGAACACATGTTTCATGGGGTTTTGAAGATACCACAACCCATGAGATATCTATGGCTGCATGAACGTGTTTTGTATAACCCATGAATGAGAAAGAAATAATCTCAGAAGGCCTGAAACTTTTCACATGCATATCACTCTCAAACGAGTTTAAGTGTGATTTTTGCAGCCATTCCTCCTTTATCCTTGTGTGATGAGAAGATACCTTTGCCTTCTAGCTAGATGTCATTGAAGTCTAATCTGTGTGTTCAGATGGGCCTTCAGAGCACCAGCCTCAGGCTCCAGAGAATGGCTGTTAGAAGCTCTGCAGCTCCTGTGTATTTTCCCTTTCCTCCTATCAGACAAGGAGGTCCTGAAAGTGTTTGGAGAGTCTGATGGGCTGATTTTTCGTTGGCATCAGGCAGAGTGATTTCATTGATTTCCTAGTGCTAACCAAATTCACACCATCTGGGAAGCTGACATAAAGGATTTTCAGTGAAAAAGGTACATAATATTTTTACTATTTTCTGATGCTGTTCTGTTCTTATGAGATCAGGTTCCGGACAACGATAATTCAAAAGCCTTCTTTTATAGTCTTTTTTTACTGAGTTGCATGAATGGAGGTTTAGACTTCATTCAAAGGCTCAGCTGTGTAGTTTTCACTCAAATTCAACACAGCAAGAGCAGCCACGACCTTACCCTAGCCTTTGATGAGTAGCATTCAAGGGACAGGTATGGAAATGCCCGCCTGCTCCAGGCAATGGGCTGTGCTGGCTCAGAGGGAACATGACTGTCTATACTGACCCTGTCCCTCTCCCAGTCTGCACTCAATTGTTTCTGTGAAACACAGACACAAAACCTGAATCTCATTCTGGATTTTATGTACCTACACTGTACATGTGATGAAGACAACTGACTTATCTGCCTTTGGAGACACATCTGGAAGAGGAGTGCAAGGGTTAGAGCAATTGCTCATGAGTAGGAGTGCTCAGCTCAGCAATGTAATTGGAAACGACCCACATTCACTTTTTTTTGAGCTAAGTTAACATCACTGTGTCAGCTTCCTGAACAGTCAGTAGGGAGGGATGAGTGATTCATCCCACCCAGCTTAGACCCATATTTTAGGAAGGAATGAATTGCTCTCTGGCTGATGAAAACCTTACATGAGACATCTAAGTTTTAAATGACTAAAGCTTGGTGACACAGATCTCTGCCTAAATGCAGAAAACCTGTTTAATTTGGCTACTCTTTTGACCCTAAACTGAAGAAAAACATGCTAAGTTTTCATCAACACCAAACACTTAACTTTACTTTTTTATTTACTACTATCCCACCGTTTCCTGGGGTCAGCCCTCCTCAGCTTGTGGGTGCTTGTCTCAATTGAAAACATGGTGTGGCTGCTCTAGCTCAGTCCTTTTCACCTCCATAGATTATGAGGGCACCCACTCATTTTACTGATGCCCTGAAAGTGTCTTGAACTGCCCTTGTGCCCATGGTGAGGGAGAAAAGGCTATCATAAAGGTTTGCACTGCTGACATTGCAGAGTCCTGTCACTGAGGGTCTCAGTCCCCTTGGAGCAGGGAAGCCTTTGGACTTTTGTCACAGGGAAAGAGAGAGACACTCAGCTAAACTGACCATAGCCTTACCTCCCTATGCATCATCTTCCCAGCAGTGTAAAATCATGGCTGTACATCTCAAACACACATTGCAAAACAGGGGGTCTGGTGCAGGTACTTTGAATTACAAAAATAAGTTCTCAGATGAAGGTTGGCTTTTCTCTGCTTAGTTTCTACTGGACAGTTTTTCTGAAACCCACAACAATGGGTGAAAGGGAAACCTCATGTAAACCAATTTAACACTCCATGTACAGTACAGTACCCTTAGGGGGGCAACTAAAGTGAGGCCAATTTCAATACCAGACCCTTCTAAGTCCCTCAGGTCCTTGGAACAGGATGATCAGTATCACCTAAAGTGAGGTTCCTAGACTGTACCATGCCAGTGAGCTTTTAAAGGCACTTCAGTAAAGGTATTTTAAAGAAGCTCTGAGGTAGAGTGTAATGGAGTTGGTGCACTACCTGTGATAGTGTGGGACAGACAGGGGGTGGTTACTTCTGCACAGTTTATGGATATGTTACCTCATTTTTAATTTTCAAGAGTAACTCACAGCTATACTTAAGCAAACAACAGAATGTTAAGTTTACTAAGAGCTGTGTGTTAGCCTGTGAATTTCCATAAAGAAAGAAAGCAAGTTGTGTAAATAGCACAATATCAGCAGGTTTCCATCTCAAACAGCTGGTGTGAGCAGGAGCATCAGTTTCAATTTGCCGATGCTCTTTGGGATGCCCTCTGCTCTGCAGATGGGCATGTGGCTGTTTTTGAACACTTTTCATATCCAAGAAATTAACCAAAATTCAGAGTCTTGGATGTAGTTTCCATTTAGAAAGACAAATCAAGCTGGGTGTTTCTTGTCTCAAGCCTGCTCTTCACTAAGAATGCCCTGAGTCTAGTCTCCTAAGGAAAGAGGGAACGGAACCACACGCAGCTTCTTTGCTCACAGGTTAGTCTGTGTAGTCAGCACTTGGGCCAAAAGCACTTTTGCCAAGATTTCTTCTGGCCATGCTCACAGTGTTACTTGTCCCACTCTGGAGGTGTTTTCTCCACTTCTGTTTATGTCTTGCTCCCTTTTTTTTTTTGGCATATAATTTATTATAATAACAATAAAATGTTTTTCACTACTTTTTGTATATGGAGCAGAGGTTGCAACTCTAACTGGTCTTCACTTCCATGAAATAAATCAATTATCCCTAAAACTCATTGCCATAAGCAATTCCCATAAGATTTGACCCACCTAACAATTACTGTTTTCTTCCTTACATCTGTAATTTGTGTGCACCCTGAACTGTGTCTATCCAGCCTCATGATTTGCATGGTTTTGTGTTACCAGAAAAGCCTTTACTGATATACAAACAGTTACTTTCAGGGCTGCATGTCCTAAGAGTTTATTTAAGACCTTGAGATTCCCCATAATGCAGAGTTCAGAGAAGTGCAAAGGTAAATCTGTGCACTACAAGCTGATTTAAGTCAAGCCCTCATGAGGAAAAGGCAATAATAGAGGTCATCCTTTACAGGTCAAGGCTAATTACCAAAAAGAATGGAAATAGCCTTGAAGTTGTTAAGAGAAAGGGGATAGACCGAAGATTATAAATGCTTCCTGTGTTCCATAGGAAATGAAATCTTCCTATTTTCCTTTCTTAAGCCTATTTCCTATTTAAATCAAGAGCTATACCATTTAATTGTGTGTATTGGTTAAGAAAGATGGGGACCATTTCCATGCAAAACCCACTCACACATAACCAAACCAAAGTGGTTTGTGTCAAATTCTGATAGAAGAAAGACAGCTTTAATTCCCAGCTAATTAAGTGCTGATGAAGCAATTTCATTCTAAAAATCTTAATGGAAAACTGTAACTCTCCCCCCTAACCTCTGAATAATGATGCACTGAAACTTATTTATGAAAAAAATGTCCTTATTGGTCTGGATGACACGAGGTTTGTGACATTCATTCTGGTCTCCTGCTCTGTGATGTGCCATTGCTGTGATTCTGTTTTAAATACAACATAATGCTTTGTTGAGTGTGCCAGGGACATAAATGATAGAGAATCACTGCTAGCCTTTGAAAAATATAACTTCTGTTTTAAAGTGTTAAAAAGATACAGAGGCAGTTATGGTCCTGCTGTATCTTTACACATACCCAAAACCAAACAGAGGTTCATCTCATGATTGTGAGCTGCTTCCAAAAGTTGGAGTGGGGTTTTTGTAATGATCACTTCCAACACAAGTTCTATATAATAAGTTTTTGCCACACAGAGCTTTATTCAGGGCAACATCTCTTTCTCTCTGCAAAGATGTAGGGTAACTTATTGACCAGTCAATGGTTCCTCTGAGACATGTGGGGACTATAACTGGACAGTGAGGTGGATCTCAAGAGTGTTGCTCACAACACAACAGCCATATGTGGGGACACCAAAAGTCTGGATCATGTGGGGAACTCCAGCAGATGACATTCCCCACCTCTTGAACCTCATTGACTTTACTGTCTGTTGATTGGGATAAAAATGCCAAACCTAAACCATCCCAAACTGTGCACATTATTGGCAAAAACAATCTCATTAATGGTGCCCTTGATAGACATTAATTTGTCTTGGCCCCAAGTGCAGCTGCAGTCTAGGAGCAGTAATTCCTTGTGAACACCTTCTGAGCATATCAGGCCTCATAAAACCCCTATCTTAGACTATGATGTAGCTTCAAAGACAATATTCTGCTGCTTTGCAGAACCAAAGTAACTCCTTCTGCGCATCTGCTGAGCTGATTTGTTTTCAAATGTTGATTTAAATTTTACTTTTTATTATGTGATATTGCTAACACTATGGTTTTATGGCAAATGTGTTCCAGTGCAATAAAATGTGCTTATTTTTCTTCCTTCTCCCTGAACTAAGAACAAAATGCCTTAAGGGACTATATATATTTAATAGATTTTCTGAATTAAAACCCCCTTCAATTAAAATCATAATCTTTGGTGGTCCCACATAATATTTTGTAACTGACATTCATGTGTTATGCAATGTAATCTTGTCTTTTGATGGGACTGCTAAGTTTCCTCTCTGGCTAATTAATGTTTCTGCCTGCTATTGATTTTTCAGATCCACCCAACTTTCATTTGTTATTTTTTTTCACTGATTATTTTAATAGCATGACTTAATGTAGCATATGTTTGGATACCAGCTCCAGTTCTACCCTGGCCATTATTAACAATGTAAAGCTCCTCCTTTATGTGACAATGCTAATGTCTTTAGCTGTGCTTAATTAGCCCCATCTCAGTAGGGAAGCACTGTTAAGGCTTGTGTCTTATCTGCTAATGTTTCAATTTCCCCTTCTTCTAGCAGATAAAAGCTGATTGTAATCCTGCGTGGCAGGTTTGGGGCACAACCATCTGCAGTCTCATTTTAGAGTGTAAACAGGCAGATTGCTTCCCATTTAAACTGCTACCACAGTGGACTGTTATCTTCAGGGTAATCATAATTACATTCATGTATGTTCAGAGGATCTTAATTACAGGAGGATGCCTTCTTTCTCTTGAATATGGGAACAAGTGCACTGCAATTTTGGAGGAAAAAAGGGGAAAAGCATTAAATCATAGGTGGTAAGGAAAGAAGTGAGAAACATTTCCAATAGGTCAGAAAGATGTTTGGATGGCAAAGGGATGTAAAAGGTGTGAAGAAAAAAGTCACGTTAAACTTTATTGTCACACGGAGGTGAGTCAGCCCAGAGAGTGAGAGTAGCAGCAGAGTTCACCATTCTAACCGAAGGACATTAGGATGGTTGGAGCAGCAACTCGGCTAGAGCAGGACCTGCATGCCAGGGATATCCAAAAGGAGGGTGGAATGCATGCACAGGATGGCTTCACTCCATGTGCACCTGTGAGTGTGGTGGGGTGGCCAGAGAATTGAGGTTTCCCCGTCTCTAGTGTCTCCTAGCATGGCACAGCCCATGGATCCTGGAGCCAGGCAGGAAGAGTGTTAACCTACACTGACTGCGCTGGTTGCAAGGAGCCCAGACAACAAGGATCATAAGATCATAGAACAGTTTGGGTTGGAAGGGACCTTTAAAAGTCCAACTACTTGCAATGCACAGGGACAACTTCAATTAGACCAGGCTGTTCCGAGCTCCATCCAATCTGACCTTCAGTGTTTCCATGTCCATATTGTTCAGACAACGTATTTAACATACAATGGCACACAATTTTGACTTGTCAGTCAAGTAGATGTAATGAATCACAGAATTATAGAATGGTTTGAGTTGGAAAGGACCTTAAAAATTCTCCAATTCTAAGTCCCCTGCTATGGGCAGCAACACCTTCCACTACACTAAGTTGCTCAAAACCCCATCCAACCTGGCCTTGGATACTTCCAGGGATTGAGTACCCATAGCTTCTGGGGACAACCCATTTGATAAAGTTTCCACTGGTAGTATTTCTGAAAAGAGAAGGCATAAAGCAATTTGACCTGTACTAAAGGCTACATGCTTGCCCTGGTTTCGACCAAGGACAGGGCTCATTTTTCTCAGTAGCCGTGAGGGTGCAGAGCCTGGAGCCATGTGGGTGTGTCTAAGTTGACATTCCATACCGTGCACATCATCCCAGGTGGGCAGAAGTAAGAGATTCTGACTTCTGAGAAGGAGTGGCTTGCAGAGTAAAAGCAGGTGCAGGGAGGGTCTGGCTGCCATTTTGTTTGTTGTCTCAGGGTCGCGCTGCATCAGCTCAGTGGGTGCACAATTTGCATGTAAAACACCCTCTCTCTTGTACACAGTTGCTATCAATATTGTTGCTGTTTCTATGTGTTTTCTTATCTCATTGCTGTTTCCAGTAAATTGTTCTTACCTCAGCTTGTAATCTCTTTTGTCTTCCTCACAGGAGGGGGCTGAGGGAAGGGAGCAAGAGTGCCTTTCCCAAACCATGAGAGTGCTTAAGTATTTCTGTATATTTAAAAATTAAGATAATCAGAATGATGGTAGGACATTAGAAAAGGAAAAATTGAGAGGCAAAATTCTACATCCCTGTATGCGGAGGTGCTGGGGTGAAAAACATCACCTCATTCAGGCTTCAGGTGAAGTGTGTGGCATGACAAATATGACTCCTCTCATGTGATCAGGGGAACATGTTGTTGCCATTGCTCTGGATCCTGTTTCTAATGACCAGACCAGATGGTTTGGTTTTGAAAAGAGCTATGGACAATTAAATAGCTGTGCAAGGCTCTGGCAGCACCAGCTTTCAATAATTCCTCCCCATCTTTGTATGGATGAGATGTGACGGCAGAGGAAAGCAAAAACAGAAACTTAATACGACTCTTGCCACAGGCATCTTGGATAAAGGCCTCTTGGCTGCTAGACAAATGCAAGCCTTGATCCTGCAGAAGCCAATTAGTCTTATACACACAAATAGTCTCACCATGGAATAAAGCATGAAGAAGTTTATTGGGAGATGCTCTGAGAAGGGAAGTGGGAGTGAAGCAAGCTGGAGGAATGACTAAGAAGTAGAGAGGAATTAAACACGGAGTAGCAGAAGTTTGGCCACTTGGCTGACCCATCAGGTGGGTGGGTTACAGCTGGAGTATCACATCAGATAAAATAACAGGAAGAGCCAAGTGATGGCAACCACAGGGAAGATGACCACCAGGAAGACTGAACACTGGAATGATCTTTTAATACCATGAATCAGGGTGACAAAGCAGAAGAGGACATAATGTGATGAATGCAATTACTCACATCTGACTCAGGACTGAATGCGGGTTGATACTTAGTGCTTTTTTTGTGGTCTTATTTTGGTTATTTTACAAGTAACTGAGGCCAAAGGGAACATGTCATGAAGCCCTTGGCAAAACAGACGTTGAGAATGGAGAGTTTGCAAATGAGTGAACACAAAGAACATGTAAACCTACACATCTCAGGAAATAGTAACTGCACAGTCCCCTTAGGTGAGAAAGGAATGGTTGCCAACATGAATCAATGAACATACACCACACTTAACCAGACAATGGAGGTGATTGTCTCAGTCTTCCCTGCACTTGTATGGCTTCACCTAGACTCCTGTGTGCAATTTTGGGGACCACAATATAAAAAAGATATGAAGCTATTAGAAAGTGTCCAAAGGAGGGACACGAGGATGGTGAACAGCCTTGAGGGGGAGCTGTGTGAGAAGTGGCTTCTTTGGCCTGGAAAGAGAAGTAGGACGGGAGACCTCATTGTGGTCTTAAACATCCTCACTAGGGAAAGCAGAAGCGCAGGTACTGATTTCTTCACTCATGACCAGGGACAGGACCTGAAGAAACATCATGAAGCTGAGTCAGGGGAGGTTTAGGTTGGATATCAGGAAAAGACTCTTCACCCACTGGAAGCGTGGTGCTGTGGCCACTTCCACAGGAGCAGACTCCCCAGGGAAGTGGCCACAGCACCAAGCGTGACAGAGTTCAAGAAGCATTTGGAGAACACCCTTGGGCACATGTGAATGGCTGTTCTGTGCAGGGCCAGGAGTTGGACTTCGATAATCCTAGTGGGTCCCTTCCAGCTTAGGATATTCTATGATTCTATGACTTTAAATCTCAGTGTAACAGACCAAGAGACCACATAAGAGCAAATGAAAAGTCAGAAGAAATGTGCCCAACTTACCTGTGACATTCTTGGGGGTATCTGGGTTTTAATGCAGTTTCCTGAGCTCTTCAATTTGTGCCCTAGATGGTACCCAGACATATCCCTGTACCTGCTGCTCTGAGTACCTGCCCTTTCTAACCTAATTCTTGCATAATGGAAACTCCATGAGCTTGAATGTAAATTACAATCTTGCCTAAAAAGATAAGGCTTATCATCTTGGTGGACCCCCAACAGGCTGATCTGAGAGCAGGCAACAAAACCTGTATCAGCCTGGCCTGTGCTAAGGTGTTCCCTGTCTGGTGGATAGAATTGCTGGTCCCCAAGTGCACAGTTTAGCCCTTAGCTCAGCACAGGAAGTCCTGGGCCAGGAAGGGGTGTTTCACCTTTTGGGGAGCCTTGCCAAGTGTCTCGCTCAGCTAAGTGCCCACCCCTGGGGGCCCTAACAGAAAATTAACTTCTCAGGCACACGCCTGTGGTCCTGGGACAAAAAAAAAAAAGACTACTTGCATGCAAACATTTTACAAATTTGGTCATTGTGACCAAACTTTATTAACCATCTTATGGAACTGTGACAAAAGTCTAGGAATCAAACAACATGGGGATCACAGAGGCTATTATGTTTATTGTGCTGAACAGACTGTGATAATCCATTAAAGGAACCTTTTCAACAAGCAAGCGATTT
The DNA here is from genome assembly GCF_008360975.1 of Lichenostomus cassidix. Lineage (NCBI taxonomy): Eukaryota > Metazoa > Chordata > Aves > Passeriformes > Meliphagidae > Lichenostomus > Lichenostomus cassidix. The sequence continues at coordinate 32,801,120 of NC_139480.1, read as the reverse complement.
GAAGTACAATCATAGACAGCAACTCTACATGAAGAACAAAGCAAAAAGTTAGAAGACACTCAAAAAGAAAAGTAAACTGTAGTTAAACATCTTGAAGCAATTTTTTTTCCTGCAAACACACCTCTCTTGCAGAAATGGTAGAAGAGTTACATGTCCAGTCATAGTTAGCAGTGACCAATGACAGCAAAGAACAGTCGTATAAAATTTATCTCCCACAAAAATAAACTATATATATAAAAAAATTTTATGATGTTCTCACTGACTCAATGGCCACATGCAATTTTTCAGTCTGAAAAAATGAGGTATAGTAGGCCCTAAGAGGTAGTAATGTGTTTTGATTGTACTACAATATATAGAAAATGTAAGATTCAGTTCATCAGAGTGGTAAGTCTCTTGGAGGTTGAAGAGTGACACACAGAGTAATTATTTCTGTGTCATCCACTGAATACTGTGGTTTTAAAAAATGCAAAAAACCCCTCAAACCCCAAAAGGGACTTGCTAAGGCTTGATATAATGCCCTTTGAAGTCAGCAAAATTCCTATTACTGCCTTCAAGTGACACTGGATTTGGCCTGTTAGAGCTACTGTATAGCTAGGATTATTTCTCTTTCATTTGATATTATCATGTCTAGTTGTAATATTCCAATCAGCTCTTTCCCAGCAATTTTCATCGCTGAACCCTCTGCAGTCTTTCAAGGAGGTCCGTATTTCTTGACACTGCCTCTTGGAAGAAGCCAGTAAGTCATTTTCTTTAACTGCATTTGGCTCCATACTAAAGCCATACCAACAAATGCCTTCCTGAGAAACTACCCCTGGCCCAGTTATTAATACAATGGTACAAAGTACTGACTAGGAAAGAGAGGAAGAAGGGAAATAAAACAGAAACAGAGAAAATGAAATTGGAGCGGGGGGAGAGAGAGAGAGAAAAAACAAAATTGAGAGAGGGGAGAATAAAAAACCTCTACATAAGAAGCATTTAAAATAAATCTGGCTGAAACATCTTACAAAATCACATTTGTGTAAAATACACGAAAATACTTGTCAAGTATTTTCTTACAATCTACTAATTTTTTTTTTTAAACACATATTTGTGATTGCATTATGCAAAAGCTGAGCTTGTTGCTTCCCACCTACAAAGCTTCAAGTTTCTTTGAAGGTTTTTTTTGTTCATTTTTTCTTTTTAATACGAAAGTAATTTAAAATGTGTTCATTTTCCATGAGTTATTTTACAAAAATAGTTTTGAATTAGGGATAAGTTGCAGTCCTAACTGTTTCAAACGTCTCAAAACTAATGCTGAAAAGTAACAAGTTCATTCCATTTAAAGTCTGGAGGTAGGTCTTTGTCAATCAATTAGTCCATTTCTTTAAACAATTCGAGGTACAAACTTGGACAGTAACATTTAAACTTTACAGCTAAATTTTTTCTGTCATGTAGTGTCATTGAAAAAAATTATCCTCACAAACCTATCAGCAATTCAGTACAAAAATATATTCAAGTTAACAGTACATTACACAGAAGTCTAGCAGAAGATAGAGTAAGTACATAAAACAAAACAAAACCAAAACGAAAAAACCCACACACAAAAAAAAAAAAGAAAAAAATCAAACAAACCAAGTGAAAGAAAAACACAGTCATGCTGAAACACAAAAAAGACATTGCTTCCTTAACTGCAAATAATGTTGAAATAGAAATAAGGGGAAAATGCAGATACTCACGATTATCTACCCAGTAAAAATTTCCTGCATTGAATGTGTATAGCAGCATGTATTTATCAGTCTGTTGAGTTATTTGTAAAAATCAGAGGTAGTATTGAATAGTGGGTTAATATTGCATCTGGTGCTAAAAGTGCTGCTTTAAATGAAAAGATGGAGAAATGCCACTGGCACAGAGGTGCTCAGTGAACCATCCTATGTCAAAATACATTGCTTAAAGTAATGCACAAGCTTAGCTGAGGTACATGGTGATCATTCTTACATTGTGACAGATGAGTAATGAGGAAAGACTCAATTCTTTCAAAACACTGGTACAGGGCAAGTGGAATTAGTAGAAACTAAGCAAAAATATGGATTATTTTTGTTCAGATAAATTTATGATTAATTTCTAGGTACCTTTCTGTATGTTTTAAAACACTTTTATCAATAAAGACTTACTCATAATTGGCATAAGAGTGGTGTCAGTCATTTTTGTTTCCATAGAAAACACCTGGCTCTAAGAAAGCCAACTCCCTGCCTTCCTATTATTCGGATGATACAGACTGTTCATTTTGTTTACTACTGCTTGTGCCGATATGTTTGTATCTGTAACTATACAACGTATCTTTGTCTTTCTTCCCTTTTGCAAAATGAAAGTACCTTTTTCGTGTTGATTTCTTTCTTCTGATTACCAGCTGAATGAAGTGAAAGATCAGCTTTCTTTTTTTTTCCTGAAATAACAGTAAGTCTTAAAAAAAAAATCAAGTACAAGTCTACAAGAAGGTTACAAAAGAAAAAGAGTAGTATCTATCCCTTATCTTTGGTGTTCTAAAACAGGGAGTTCACTAAGTAGGGAGTGGGTTGCTGGAAGTGTTGCAAGGCTTAAGTGTTACACACCCAGCCTTTCCTATTTCAATGCCCATTATAATGACTATGTTACAAGTTTCTTGTTTATACGCAGTGCAGTGAATGACATAAACCTGACTTGGAGCTCTTCTTCACCCATTCACCCTTACTTAGCAGCTCAAACAAGCTATTAGTACGTTAGGAAAAAAGAAAACAGTAATTAAAAGTTGCATCATTAATCTGTGTCCCCTGTGTGTTACAGCAGTTTTTCACTAAACCTGGGACTGTGAAGGGATTACAAAGAAGATGATTAGTCAAATCCTTTTTAAGGTTATGTGATTTTTTCCCCCCAGGCAAAAGTGGAAAGACCATGGCAATAGAAAGTAAGTGGTCAAGGCAGTGTCTTCTCCCTTCAAAAGACCCAACTGCTGATGAGGTAGAAATTGCATGGTGTGATCTCCTAGTCTTCCTCTGCAGACTCTTGTGAGGACGTTTCTTCAGTCTCTTCCTAGAATACACAAAGAGAAACAATAAATACCGTGGTGACCATGCATCTTAGGCTGCCACTTCAGCTGTCTCTCACTCCACCGACAATTACTTCTTGAGCTAATAAAATGTCCTTTATAGCTCCTATGATATCTCAAGAAGCCACCTTGGGGAAGAAGGGAAGGTACGCTGCTGTCTGATCCCCCCACCTTGCCTTACAAGGCTTTTCTTCTACTCCAGAAGACATCAAGAAAAAGTATTCTGTGCCCTGGGAAGTCTTCTCATCCTCATTGGCCCCAGTGTTGGCTTCAGCAAGCCTGACCCAATGTGATGTTCTTATCCTGATTTTTTAACAAATATGCAGTACCTTTCAGGACATGGGTGGTGAACTGGGGGCAAGTAACATTTCTAATAAAAGGGGCTGTCAGTGAAAAGTTGTTTTTCATCAAACACTGTAGATCATCGCCTAAGACAGCACGTGAAAAAGATCTAGGAAGAAGAGGAATTTACCCCCTCAGCCAACTGAGACCTTTGAAGAATGACCAGCTTAAAACAGCTTATAACAGTCTTCATACTTTAATAGATTTGATTTTCCACATGGCTTCACTTTGTCTGGGTGGCTAACTGACACAATTTATAACTCTCTTCCTTTCCCAGGCCACTACAGTACACCATTCAGCAAAGCTTGCCTTAAAGCTTGCCTGCCTTATACGACCAAACTTCCATTCATTAGTGTTTGAAACACCTCAGCTGTGAAGGGCTCCTAAATGCTACCATGTGTGACACTGCTGCGCAGGAGCAGCATCAAGGAAAAACACGACGCTTTAATCAGAGGCCACTGCTCACTGCAATCCCCTTTCAAAAGGTTTCGACCTCCCCCTGCACCTCCCTGCAAGAAAAGGCTGAAAAAAACCTGTAAATCCAGGGAATAAACATAACTATAAATGAATGGATGACAGCTTAAAAAATATAACCATAGCAGCATCAAGCCATGAGATTTCACACTGGTTTGTTTAGTCTGCTTTGGGTTATGTGGGAAAAGTGAAAAGCATGAAGGAAATGCTCCCCCCTCTTCCTTCATGCCCCCGCCCCTGCTAAAGCTTGAGCCTCAGATATTTAAGCCAGTAGGTTTATACCTCTTGATGAAGAAACAGGCCATGACCCTGGGGTACTCTCTTGAGCATCAGGCACAAAGAAAGATGTAGCATGATCAAAGCCATGGACAGAGGAGAGAAAGCAAAATCAAGTGCCAGCTGTCCTCTGACCTTGAATTTTAAATTCCTAAATTCCAGAAGACACTGATCTATCACACAGATGAGCAATGTTTTTCTTCACAGCAACTACTGTCCACTTGTAGCTGGGTTATATTCACAGAGCTGCAACAAAAACTCAACTGATGAAATGATTCTCAACTGATGAAATGATCAAGCAAATTTTACTCTGTCTCTGGTGTCATGGTACAAACTGAGCTCACACTCCATCGAATCCCATTAATGCATAATGCTTTTTTTCTGCTTATCTTCTGTGCAGAACAGGACTCTTACAACTTTTCAGTCAAGAAGAAAAATGGTATTTTCAGGCACCTACCAAAGGGCTAATTTGGGCTGCATGCAGAGAGACACTGCAAAATATGTTGGTTTGAGCCTTAGTAATTCAGAACTCAGAATGATTGTGGCAAACCCCAGCTTTGCCTCCAAGCCAAGTATTTCAGGAAAAAAATTACAATTATGGGTTCTGTGTTCTTAACATAACACAGGTAGACATGTTTTGGTATTTGATGATGATCACATGCTTAATTTCTTACAGCACTGTGGTCAGCCCTGAGCCTCTGATTATCATTTCCTGGAAGAGGGCAGCACATGTGTGGGTGTGGAGCAGCAGCTCTCTTTGTTTTATGCTTGGCTTGTCAGGAGACTACTGAAACCTGATGAACTCATTTTCCATGAAGGTAGACTTCCGATCACAGAGTAAGAAGGATGGGGGAGAGGCAAAGTATGTGAAAGGACATACTTCAAAGCTCAACCAGGGTGGCCACAAGAGAGCTCTTTCTAGTTAAAAAGTTGTTCACTCTAGTGATTTTTACTATGAATCTCACAGTATTTTTCCCTTGCAATCCTTGCTGCAGTGACCAAGAAAATTAATGAGAAGCTTCTCCTTCATACATATATATGTGTTCATGTAATGAAGGAAGTTTCTCTCACCTGCACAAGTACATGCAAATATGTGTACCTGTAGCACCTGGAAGGATTAAAAACAATAAATCAAGCTAACCCACACAATATGTAAATAATAAACTAATTATTATAAAATATTAGAGACTGATAGACTTCAAGTTCCCATCAGTGTTGGGAAATACTTTTTCATGAAGGAAAGCTTTTCAAAGGGATCAGATTGTTGTTCATTCCTTGCAAACGCCTAAGATAGCTCTGTTACAGATGAGTGGTTTTAAGCCAACCTATCATGTAAGTTTCTCGTCAAGACACAGATGGAGACATGATTGCTGCTCTGAAGTGCTCACAATTCAAACAAAGGAATAGTACAAATCAGACATATATGCATGGAGGGACCCAAAGGAAGAAGTGAGTAGAGGTTCTAAAAGAGAAAATACAGTTGCATAAAGCATGAACAGAGAGGGATTTTTTGTACTTGTGAAAAGCTGGTTGCAAATACCAGAAGGTTGTGCAGCTGTGATCCTCAACCCAACCTCTGCCCCTACAGCATCCCCCCTCACCCCCCCCCCGCACACTTTCTAAAAGATGGAGGGTGGGGCAGGCATTTTGAAAACTGTGTACCCTTTAGAAGTTGAAAACCAGCTTTGTACTGAGTCATTTCAGCCAGAGATTCACTGAAGTGCATTGTTAGGCACGTCAGGGCACCGGACACCTCAGGGGAAGGATACTTTACCAGCAGTAAGCACCCTCCAGGCACTTGCAAGTCCTCACAGACCTGCCAAGATAGATGTCATAGCCATGTATCATAGCCCCTGATTTAACAGTTGAAGGAAGAGCTGCGGCTGGAATTAAATACTTTGTAAGTCCGGATGTACTTCCGATAAAGTTGAGGAGAAAGGAAAAAATTAGGAAGGAAAGCATGGTCATTGGAGCAGACATTAGAAATCCAAGTCACTCGGAGAGTGATAGCCATGCAGAGCATAAATTCAGCAACATCATCACAGGATGCACTCAGGCTAGAAGCGAAAGTTTCAGGTTACACGGCAGCTTTAATTCAGGTTGTTCTCACTTTTTAGGTGCATTCATGGTACTTGTGGAAGCAGAATGGTGACGTGTTAATTGAGCGTAAATGTTCATCGACCCAATTTTTCCCTGAATGGCTACTCCCCAGGTTATTTGTTTTCTGTTGCAGCAAACTAGTGAGAGGTTTGGCCAACAGACTGCAAAGAGAAACCTGAGAAAGCTTCAGACCAGGTTGGATCTGGCTAACAGGGAAGCCACAGCCATGAAGAGCTCAGGATGAATTGGACAAACACTCGAAGAACAGGGTGAGCACTCATGCCCTTAACTCTTGCTGCTAAGACAATAGCCCAGGTGATTCCCCATGCATCCATGTGTCCATGCCCATACACGTCTCCTCAGGGGTGATTTGCACAGGTACCTGCTGCAGGAGCAGTTTTACTTGGTCATCCACAGGTCCCAAGTACAGGTATGTTTATCCTGAGCTGCTCCAGCCCATAGATTGATATTGTATGACGAATGCAGCACACTGAGCCATTTCTACCCTGAACTGCTATAACTTCCTTGCCAAGCAGGGAGTATCAAGGAACTGCTATCTCTCCCAGCGCCAAGCTGCAAGGCAGTTTTCTCCAAAGCTCCTATGTGCACAGATGTTTAAGAGGTCTTCTCCTGAGGGTCATCACTGGCAAAGGGCTGGCAGATGTGGATACTGGACCCTCATCTCTCACCCTGGACCCTCATCTCTCACCGAGGTTGGCCTCCAGCAGGAGAGAAAGGACAAATAATTTGCAGTGACTCAGAGCAGGTATGCGCCCTCAGAAGGGCTACTCTGCAGGGGACTGGTATCACTGCTGTTAGCTCTGATTTAACAGTGGCGAAGGTAACAAAAATGGAACAGGAGGCAGGACAGCAGGTTTCAGTTAGAAGTGCTGTCTGCAGCCAGTATGTTTATTTGGGCTAGCCCAACACATGATTTTAAAATATGACAACCTTGGTGGGATATGGTTGCCTGAAGAGAGCAGCTGAGGCTGTTTTAGATGATGTGGATATCTCATATGCTAAAGTAAGCCAGAAAGGTGCTGGTCTCCTGTGTCATGCTCTCCTCCTCTGGGTGGATGCCTGTGATCCTCTGGGATGCCCAATGGGCACAGAACAACTGTTTCAAGATGTGTGGCCCCATGAATCCTCTCCAGAACTATGAAGCTGAATTTCTGGTTTGAAGACTCGCTGCTGTGGAAAAATGAACAGGTGTACACTGCAGGAATCTGTGAAGTGATAACCACTAGAACGTGCACCTCATAGGGGTGTATTAGGAAGAGTGTGGCCAGCAGGTTGAGGGAGGGGATCCTCCCCCTCCACTCAGCCCTAGTGAGGCCACATCTGGAGTGCTGTGTCCAGTTCTGGGCTCCTCAGGAAAGAGAAGGAGCTATTGGAGAGGGTCCAGTGGAGGCAAACAAAGATGACTGAGGAGCATCTCTCTTAGGAGGAGAGACTGAGGGAGCTGGGCCTGTTTAGTCTAGAAAAGACTGAGAGGGGATCTCATTAATGCACATAAATATCTCAAAGGTGGGTGTCAAGAAGATGGTGCCAGACTCTTTTCAGTGGTACCCAGTGATAGGACTCTGAGGAATGGCCATAAACTAAACCACAATGAGTTTCACCTCAACATGAGGAAGAGCTTTACACTGAGGGTGGCAGAGCACTGGAACAGGCTGCCCAGGGAGGTCATGGAGTCTCCCTCTCTGGAGACATTCCAAACCCACCTGCACATGTTCCTGTATCACCTGCTCTAGGTGACCCTGGCCTTGGCAGGAGGATTGGGCTGGATGATCTCCAGAGCTTCCTTCCAACCCAAAAGATTCTGTGATTCGCTCCTAAAGCTCAGAGGTGGTACCATCCAGAACATAGCTGTGCCACAAATTATGGTATTAAAACTTCAGCATCTTTTCAGATCAAAGTCACCCCCTGACCCCAAGAGACTTCTTTCCCATGACTCCCTGTGCAGGTGAAATGTAACCTGTTGCCCAAGACCTCAATTTGGTGATCTACATTTGATTGGTGCAGGCTATTTTTTTCTGGAATTACAAGCAGCTAGTGGCATCCTAGTGACCTGAAGAACAGACATACTTAGTTTGGTCTTTGTATGTCCTCTACATTACCATTTTTGGTGGACCCCACAAACTGGTTACAACAAAACCTGATGATGAGACAATTGTTGGTGTTTGAGAGGTGCATTCCCCTACCTGCAGAAGGGTAACTGTTTGGTATTTTTGTAAATATGTTTATTCTGTTCCAATACCCTGGGCAAAGCTTCAAGGTTAAATGTCTTTGCCCCAGGAAACTCACTGGCAATTCAACTGGCAATTCAGTATTTTGACCTTCTGCTCACGAATTTCTAAACTGCAGATTTAAAAAACTAAAACCCATTTTGTGAAAGGAACTGCAGGATCACAGTAATGCTGCATATGGAGCCTCTGAATTTGTCAGAGCTTTTATTTTATAATGAAGTATTAGCTATTGGCACAGATTTTGCTGGCTGCTTTCTAAGCCCAAAAGGGTATGCTTGAATAGATATGTTAAAAAGAACTGCTGACAAGAGCAACTTGCAAACTGGGGACCATTGTCTGCTGTTAACATGTCTGAAATCCCCTGGCATGCAACTTAATATTTTCAGAGGAGTCCCTGAAATACAGGGATTGGAATAGATTGCTCCTAGAGCAGACACCAGGGCCCGGACTCTGCCCAGCTGAGACAGTGCCATCCCGACTGCTCAACAGGCAACACACCAAACAGCTTTAGAAATTCTTACAGCACTAACAGATACTCAGAGAAGGTTTGTGCTGTGTGAAGCTTATGGTGGGACCTGCTGCTTTGAGCTACTGTCCTCTCTGCAAAGTGCACTAACAAGCTCAGTGACAGGTGTCACTCAGCAGTAAGGCAAAGTTTAACTCTAGAAGCTGAATTCAGAACGCAAATTTTTGCAGGTTTACTTCACACAACACAATGAAAGGATTTACCAGGGCAGAAGAAATCACCATGACCATATACAGAAAAGGCCATACAACCCATCTTACTGCTGCATTAAAAAAATTATTTTAAGGAAGTATTTCAGTACAGAAACTCCATTTCTAAACACATGTAAGTCAACCAGACCAGCAATTTCTATGCACTGCAACTGCTAGCATGCTAGAAGGAGCACAAATTCTTTAGCTTAGTGCCTAATAGGACAGCTAAAAACTCTGCCTACAGAGCAGTTCTGAGAATGCCTGCCTTCTCCCACCACTGTTTCTGCAATCATAGACTAAGTCATGGGACAGCCCTGGCACTAGTGAGGAGGCAGGTCTCCTGATGCTCTCCAGGTCACCTGCCTGTGGTTTTTTAGCTGCATAGTTAGTAAGCGAATTAAGTGTGTCCTCTCCTTTTACTGCTGGAATAGCACTGCTTGACTAGCAAAAAAGGCTGCTCATGGGGATTACGCATCCCCAGCTGTTGGAGGAAGTGAACTAGCTTAGGCAGCCAGAGTGAAGTTGCTGGGGCTGTGCTGGGACTCAGCTGGTAGAGGTCAGAGAGAGTTAACCATTCTTACACACCCAGAAACCACTTCTACAGATCCCCTTCCTCTGCTGGAGGAAGTGTCTTGCCAGGCTTGGCCACGTTTTGGTCGTTAAAGCATCAGATTCTGATAACGGGAGGGGATCAAGACATTGCCTAGAAGGATTCCCACAAGACGGGACAGGACAGGACAGGACAGGACATTCCTCTTTAAGTTAGAACAGCTTACTTAAAATATAGATTTAAGTCTCTTCTTCCTGTTAGATTAAGGGGGAATCAAAAACATTTCTCTATCTCCTACCTTATCTCCCACTAGGAGAACTGTTTGATATAATGGAGTGATAATGAGTCTCTCTGGTTATTTTGAGAGAAAGGGCTTATCTGACACAAGAGTTTTAAATCCAGGAGGGCTCACACTGAGAACTTCCAGAAACAGGAATTAGGCTGACTGACACTTAGATATCCTAAAAAGTACCTTCCTTAGGTTCTGCCTCTCAACTTTTCTTACAAATGGTCTTGAATGAACCTCAGCTTTAGGTGCCCAAATTTGCTATGGATTTTAAAGCAGCCCTGAAATTAACTTAGCAATGAGGTTTCTGCAAGGCAGAAAGTCACTCAGTGCCAAAGCCTGTGTGGCTGAAGCCTTTTGAAATTGAGACTCAGCTGTCTAAGTTACGTCAGGCCAGATTTCTTAAACGCGTTTTGGCATCTGAGTACAGCAAGTGCCTTTTTGACCTAAGCAGGTCAAAACACTTTGAAAAAATCTGTTCCCCATGTGATTAAAAGGAGACTGAAAATCTCCAGCAAAATCTCAATACTGTTCAGAAAAATTCTGCAGCAAACACTATTTAAAGTCTGCAAAGGACAGACCTAAAATGAAAATGGTGCTTGAAGCAATTGTGGGTGCTATGCAACACTGACAGAGATGTATTTTGTCTTGGAGAGCTTCAGCCCTACAATATGTAAACATTTTTGGTAGGAAGGAAATAAAATATTAAGAAAAAGAAAGCAGTGGTGCTGTTAGAAACATATACAACTGAGCTGGACTGACCCCAACTTTGAGAAGCTGCTCTTACAAAGCTCTTGTGGAGGCTGTAAACTGGAGTGGTAAACTGCTCTGCATTCACAGCCAAAATCCAGACTGGAGCATAAGGCAAGCAGAGGCTCTAATAATAGTCTCTAATCACTAATATGTATGTCCATAACTAGATGTAGGAGCAAAAGAAGGTGGATGCGAACCTTAAAAATCCTTAGACTTGTCTAGGTCATTGAAATGCTGTGGGTGACTATATTAGCTGTGATTTCTTGTGGCATGGGAAATGGAAAAGGCCAAAAGGATACTGGAGCCCACACAGGTAAACCTGAGGGAGTCTGCTTTTCCCGTGCTTGAAACAGTACCAGTTTCTCTGCATATTTTATGCTGAGTGGCAGAGGAAAGATTACAGCAAAGGTCTCCCAGAATGGGGTAGGGAAACACTGTAGAAGCTTTGAAATGGAGGTTAGACCCACACCATTTACCTTCCAGCCCCTCCACACTCCCCCTAAATTTAGAACATGAAAAGGAAAATAAAGTAAGGCCTGTTAGATTTCTATTATCCTTTTTTTCTTCCCCTAAAAACGACCACTTGTTACAGACAGGAAGCAACTGCCAAAAGTCGTTCACCTTCAATCCTTTATCACCTAAACAAGCATTGCAGGTCTGCCCATGAAGCCACTGGCAAGAGTGGTTTGGGAAGAGCTATCTGTCCGCAATGATAAATAATAAAATAAAGCATCTTCCTTTTGAATCCCAGCTGAGAGATTTTGCCAAGTGATCAAACTTGTCTGAACCTCGGAGCAGCAGCTTTGAAGTAATAAGAAAGAGATTGAAAACTTGCAGCCAAGAGCCGCACACACCTCATTAGGGTCCAGCCATGCGGGGAGGCAGAGCGGCAGCCGCTGGGCCCAGCCCCACGGACCCGCTGAAAAGGGGAGATAAAAGCGCCTTTCACAGTGGAAGAGCACTGGTGACATTTTTACGAGGGCCAGCCCCGAGGCTGAGCGGCCCTTGCCACACTGCCACCCGCCAGCACAGCAGCCTCAGCCGCGCAGGGCGCGTGGGCTCTGCCGCCATCCTTGCTCCTCCTCGGTCTCCCCTGGTTTTTCTCATCCCTTGTTTTTTTGTTCCTGAAGAAGCGAGTTTAATGTACAGGGCTCTACCTTGCCCTGGCCATTCTCAGAAAAGCCCTGCAAAATGAGAAACATATTTCTTAAAGATAGCGAGCCAAGCTCCCCAAGCTGGCTCAGCACAGCTCACATGAGACTTTCTAGTATAATTCAGAAAATGATTTTTTTTCCTTAAAAAAAAAAATAGAACCCAAACCAAAACAAAAACAATAAAGCTTCACAGACTTGTAAAATGCTTTTAAAGATGTCTGACGAGTTTGATCATGGATCTTGCCACACAGACACTGGCAAGGCTGCATGCTTCCAGCAATGCAGAGTATTTAACTTTGAGAGCTGAAGTTCTGGGTTTAATTTTCAGTTTCAGACTAAACAGCAGGTCTGCAGTGAAAGGCAGGCGACAGCTCCTGAGCACAATGGAGCAATGGAAATGCTTCTCTCACAAACTTTACTGATTGTGTAACCATGGAGCACCTCATTGTGCAGACGAAAAAGCAAAATCAGAGAGGTTTGTGTTGGTTTTAATAAACTCCCCCCATTCCTGCCCTCTTTCACTGCAAAGAATTCAGCTGCTATTTTATTATGTAATGCTGCAGGCTAAAAATATATCCCTAATTTAAGCCACCTTGCCAATAAATCTACAAATACCAGGTAATCCAAAAAGGGTAGTTACGGTTTAATGACATACTCTTCTTGTCATCTTAATATGTTCAACTCCTAAAGGATTTAGAGTGATGCATTTAAAGGGGTTTTTTCCAACTTTTTGAATATCTCCACACAATCTCGCGGAAAGTGTGAGAAAGTTTGGTCCTTCTCAGCGTAGAGCAACAACTTTTCTAGATCCATCTATGCTGCAATCCACAGGCAAAAGCTTTTTAATTCTCCTAAACAAGATAACCTGATTCAAAGCGAGTGAGGCTCTCCAATTTAATAGATATTGATTATTTCCTTTTGATTACAGAATCTTTCATTGGAATTTCTTTTCCAACTGAACACATCTATGTACTATGATCAAATCAGAGAATGTATTCTGGTGGAAATGTGTGTTCAAAACATGTTTTCTTTTAGAACTTCGACAGATTTATTGCAATTTATACTGCAGTGTAATCTATTCTCCTCTTTCTAAACATAAAAAATACTAATATAAATTACAGTTAATGCCTCACTATATAACACAGTTCTCAGGAGACTATTGAAGCAATGTGTGAGTCCCCTAACTTACTGTAACTGTGTCTTTGCTGTTCTGATTTCATTTTCCAGAATTTGCCTCAAAGTAAGTATGAGAATAAGGGAAGGGGAGGGGGGGGAAGTCATTCACCACCCTGAATCTGATATCTCCGGGGTCCTAGAGCTCACATGTTCCTTCCTTCCACATTCAAGTCTGGTTTCAATGGAGCTCTCATTTTTCTTCCCACTAATCCTGCCGTGAGATCAACCATTGGTAACTCTGTGAGAAATTAAACACCAGGATGTGGGAAATCTGAGATCTGAATTCAGGCAGAATGTGGGTGATTCAGTTGGTTATTTCTCTCCTTCTCTTTTCCCATGGTTGTTGTGTGGCAAATAACTCTTCAAACCTGAGATCAGAGATTCGCCCTGAATAATGTGACTACATTGACAGAGCAGAGGCAAAGCGAGAACTACACCAGCAATATTATATCCCTCTCTAATATAAGCATTAGTCATTTCTAAAGAGAGATTTCAGCCAACATTTTCTGAAAACATTCTGGAATTTCCAGAAATGCTTTACAGTGGGATCAGCAGCAGAACTTCATCATAGTCATGCTCACCATCTGCTGGAGTAGACTTCATTAAAAATTTAACATTTCTTGCATTGGGATCCCAGTGCAAAAGGATCCATGATACAGTTTGCTATGATGATGTGAGTGCTACAATGCCCAACAGTCAGGCAGTGGTTTTGAAGGGCTTTTTCCTTCCTCAGTGTGAGAAAAGCACATTTATTTATTTAGGTCCTGTAAGGATGAACTCAAGATGCTTCCAAACACTAGGCTGCCCAAAGATTCAGATCCTTCATGCACTGTTTGGCAATGTGTTGATGTCTGAAAACCACCAACGTACTTCTGTAGTCTTCGACGTCAACTATCTAGGAGCATAATTCTCACTGAATAGTCTACTGTGAGGTTGTGATACTCCTATACTTCTTATTGTCTGCTGTCACAGCAGTCCCATGCCTACAATATCCAATGAGCAATCAATGACCATGAGCTCTGAATGGCCCCCCAAACAGCACCCTGCCTGTCACAGACTGTGTTTGCCATTTGGGTTGCTTCATTCCATCTCAGCACTAAGGAACAGTACACTGAGAGCATCAACAGAAGTGATATGGGATAGAAGCTCCACCAGGAAAAATGGTTTTAAAGTGTCTACCACAATTGCGTTTCACACCTTCTGTGAGTCCTTCACCTGAGCTGTCCTCTCTGAACTGCATGGGAGGAGGCACGCTCATAGGTTCAGGCTGTCCATCCCAGCCTTAATCTTTGGCACAGGTGTCACAAGTTGAGGGACTGTCCAGGGAGGCCAGATGTCACCCCAGGGTAGCATGGCAGCAGTGATTTCAAGGAACTAAATTCACCAAGTATCACAAATGCTTCACAGAGTACTGACAGAGCAGCTGAAAAATTCTCGTTATTCTTCTGTTCCAAGACTGTTATTTTGGACAACAAGTGGAGCTTATAAAATTCCCTAGATGTCACGGAAAACCCAGAATAAAATAACATATTGTCTTCTTATTGCTTCCTTCCATAACATGTTTAAATATGTTAATAAAGCCTAAATATACTGCTCTTTCCCCTAGCCAAACTTTATTAGTGCTGGTCTGTGAAGACTGTAACTATCTATCTTAGCAAATTATGCAACAGACAAAAACTGTATTTGCATTGATCTTAACTTTGATTTTATTTGTGTTTACCTTACTACACATCCATCACAGCATACTTAATCTTTAAAATACAATTTGCAACAGAATTTATATGGTCCTGAATTGGAACAACAAAGATGGAGCAATTTCTAAGAATGGTTATGTAGGTTTGTTTCCCACATTTTTCAGTGCAGAAAATGAGCAAGGATACAAGCCTGGAGTATCTGTTAATAGTATTTAAGTCAGTAAATAGGGCATCTTTCAGTGGCTTCAGCTGGATGTGGAGAAGCAAGAACAATGCTGACAGTTGAAAATGTAGAGCCCTTTCTGAGATTCTCAGGAACCAAGCTCTCAGCAAAGAGCTCTTTCTTCCTGCACAGCCTTCTGACACACCTCATCTTTGCTAACTAGCATTTTGATTATTTTTACTGCTATAAGTCCACAGAGTGATCATGTTGCCAGTTTCAGCTTTCTGAGTATCACTTGGGAAATATCTTAAAATAATCCTTATTTTCAGGGAGTAGCCATGTGGCTGCTGAGAATCTTGTATGTCCTGTATGTCTTGTGTGAAGATACCCAAGTGTTAGCAGCACTGACTCCTGCTGCTCTTGGAAATCTCGGCCAAAATATGTAACTTGTGCATGCAAAAGTAGGACTGTTTAATTTACTCTTGACTGGCATTTTTTTAAACACTGCCCAGCCACGTTTCTCAATGGTGTTTCCCGTGTACACAGCACAACCCCTTCTCTACTGGCTATTATTAGTGAGACTTCAGTTCGTGTCAAATCAGAGCCAAGTTCTGAACTGGATGGAGTACCTTCCTAACCATCTTTTGTGGCCATAGCCATAGGGTCAAACACAAGGCTACTCTGCCCACAGGTGCTGCCTGCAGCCCTCAGGCTTTTTCCACTAGCAAAGAGTGGGAGGGAAGATGCAGGGAGAGGTTGAAGAGGAGCTTTGCTGGCTTAGGGAAATGTTTTGGCTCACCCCTTCATCCTCTAGCCTTCTGCCACCAACCACAACACCTATTCCCTGTGTTATGCATGAAGTGGCTCAACAGCTGTACTCCCAGAAGTTTTATATCCCTGCTTTTAGGGTCAGGTCTTGCCGAGCACACTGGAAAATAGCAGGGACATGAAAGCATGTCTGTTGTTGAATGGGCAAATGTGTGAACAGTGCTGCATTCAAAAAGCTGCCTCCTGCCCTAGAGTTTCCCTCAGGGGAATTAAATGTTGTGTATTTGAGTTGTTAAGAATCCGTTATTGTTCTTGTTCAGAACTGATGGCTAAGTCATGGCACTCCTGCTCTTTGATTGACTCACAAACTGGCTGAAAAGGACGTGACAACTTCATGTGGCACATTGCAGCAGGCAAGACTGAATCCCCTAGATAGTCCTTGACAAGCTATGAAGAAAAAAATTTAGCTAAATCCAGTTCCTTTTCTGTCACATCAGATCGTAAGTGTGTGCACTTTGGCAACCCCCTTATGCAAGCAGGGAGCATCAGCACCTTAGTTTTAGTGGAAGGGGAATCAAGACACGGTGCGACTTGTCTAAAATGGAGCTTGCACACTGCGGCGCTCAGAAATAATGGTTTGAAAGGAAGCTGTGTTCTCCTGGCACAGTGCTGACTGGGGCACCTGTGCTCCTTAGGCAGTGCACGGGGCACAGTGACAAGCACCCCAGCCGGCCTCGTAGGCTACAGCAACGCTAAGCTAGGGAATGCATCACTCAGTCAGCATTTACTGACAGAATTGGGCATCTGAATTTAACAGATCTGTGGACTCAACCAAATCAAATCATATTTCTCCTGCTTGCTCATTCAGTGGCTCTTTGACCTTTGAATCCTGAGCTGCACTATGTCTTATGTTCAGGGAGCAGAACTAGGAACACTTCTCTGGCAGCCTGGAGAGCTTGCTGGGATAAGAAATGGGGCTGCTGCTCAGGTATTTCCAATTTTTGACTCTTTAAAAGTGACTGAATACCTGCAAATACTCCTGTCTTGAAGGGGTTTTTTTTATCCCTTTTCCCTCCTTCTGGTCATATAATATCTCAATTTGTTTAATTTATTTACAGTCAAATTTCTGGAAGCAGCCATCTCAAAAATGTTACTCTATCATAGCTATGCAGTAAATGACAATCATAAATATTTAAAACCTTGGGTACCTCAGTCTTACACTGATTTGGGTATTTAGGCATAGCATCATTGAATTATATTATTCAGAGTCTATTCAGAAGTTATGTAGTATAAATAAGGAAATATTTTCTGTCAGAAATACCTGAAATAGCTCCCCTTCTAGCCCTCATTCTTTAGCCCAGGTTAGTGTTTCATCTACTCATTGAACTGGTAACTGCAGCTTCTGTATTTTCTCCCACATTATTTTTCTTATTTTAATTCAAAAGGCTGCTCTTTTTTTTTTCCACTCATCAGACAAATTATTCATTCTCTCCCTGTCACAATAAACTAATTATAAACAAAAAAAAGGAAGACTGAATATGTCTTCTTTTGGAAACCACACCAGTTGCCACCATTTTGCCTTGGAAAGAGAAAGACGGTAAGGATGTAAAGCCCAGTACCCTTCATGAAATTCCATCTATGGCATCCACGAAGCAAGCAAGAGACTTCCCTGATTTCCCATGCGCCACAATATATGCTTGCTCAGCATGTGTTCACATGGTACCAGGAGCCTCCAGTACATATAAAGTGGCCCCTAGTGCTGCCTTTGGGGAAATATTCAACATTTGCTTAAAAAAAAGCAAAACAAAAACAAACAAAAAAACTATAATAAAATAATGGTAATTCAGCCTTTAACAGGATGTTCTGGAGTAGTCTATGTAACACGTACACATTTATCCTGTCCTAAGGTACAAAATTCCATATACTACTGGAAAAGAAAGTTTTACCTCTCCAGGATCTGACTTTTTGGAAGTTTCACTGGGAACTTTCTGATTCTTCGTATCAGTAAATACAAAAAAGTCCGTGACACACAACATAGCCTGCTGGATGCAGTGGAAAGGGCAGTGAAACCCCAGGGCACTAGGTCAACTTCCAGGCCAGAGGTTATTCAGTATTTCTACAGTCAAGGCTCAGTTGAATAAGACTTCAGTATTTCTCAGTTGGCAAGATTTACTGTGTCCTACACTGAGTAGACATATGTAAAGGATGCTACTCGAGGTGTATATATATATATATATATACACATATATATTTATTTATTATGACTAATTCACATGCTTAACTTTATTGATACCAACACTGAGAAATGAGTAACAGCAAAAAAATTTAGGAAATCCAGATATTCTTTCCTATACAAAACAACATTTTTTCCTTTTAGAGTTTATTCTTGTTGGATTTGATTTTTTTTAACATTGTTTTAAAAGTATCTACTACAATTAGCATTTGGCAGAGAAGTATACTTTATGTGTTCTTTTGGCGTACGTTTTCTGTTCACTTTCTTGAGTAAACTATTCTGTGTACACATTACATGTACTCTTCTGACTGCTACACTTTTATTCTGATTGATACACTGTCTTTCTGACTGTCATGCTGTCTTTCAGACTCAGATACAAAGGATTTCCAAGGATTTCAGATTTAAAGAGAGATAATAAGATTTTCAAAGGGCTGTTCTATGTTTATTGTATGTTTTCTCTCCTGAAATGATAAAAATAAAGCATGTCCTGTTTCCAGAAAATTTTGATAGTTTTCATTGTGTTTTCCTAAGAAGATCTATTTCCTTCATATTAGTTAAGAGTGTAACTCCCCCGTATGGCTGAGTCAACAGCTGCTACAAATTGCTTACAAATGAGAAAATGAAGAAATTTCTGTTTGGACTGCGTATTTGCACACCTCAGTAAAAATGTTACTACATCATGACTGTAAGATCTGGCTGTACATTCTTTGGAGACAGAGCAGATTTCAAAGAGACTTTTTTTGAGGTTTAGGCAAATATTTATGTGAACGTTCTAAACTTACCAATGTCACGCAGTTCTGCTGGCTCTTTTCCTCATTTCCCCAAGGAAGTGTGAGAATATGCATCAGTGATCATCACAAAGATGTGAACAGACCACAATATTCAAAGGTTTATATTAATAATATGGGTGTGTAGATTTCCAGTGGGTTCTACTCCTGCTATTTACTGTCTGTGTGATGGTAAATCCTCAGAGCTCTGGCAATGTTTAACGGTACTGCAGAAATTTACATAAACATCTCTTTGGCCCTAAACTGGACAGCAGATATCCATAATGTGCTTTAGAGCATGGCAGAGCCCTGCACAATGCTTAAAATGTGGGAAATGGGGATAGGAACAGAGCTGTTATTTGTAAAATGTGAATTTTATCTGGTCCTACTGCTTCTGTATCTTTAAAAATTACACAAACCCAAGAGACTTACTTGTTAGCAGCAATAACAAGAGTAACAGCAATATAAACTAACACTCACAGAAATCTATGAAAATACACCTAAAATTCAAAGCACAGGCAAAGCACTCAGGGATCAAACCTGAGCAAGAGTTTCTGTTGCTTTTACCACAGCAGGCTCACCATCACACTGCAGTTCTTGACTGCAACCTCTCACAGTCCCCACCAATGAAGAAAGGATACATTTCTAACTTAATCCAGACTGCCACATGGTAAAGCCATCTGGGAGGATATTTTGAAGGAAACAGATGGAAAAGGAAGAGATTCCTCTGAATGTAGTATAAGATTTACATTATCCTCCATGAACTTCCATGTAGTCCCCATGTTTACATAATTTATCACTATTTCCTTAGACAGCTCAGATTAGAAAGCCTGCATGAGCTCATGTTCTTGTTGTTAATTCTGAGTCTCAACCTCCCTACTTTAAAGGGAAATTAGGCAGTATAAAAAGAAATCAGAGAAAGGCAACCAGACCTGAGTGAAACCCAGCAGCATGAAGTTCTTGATCATCCCACTGTTTTACCTCTCCTTCTTTCAGCCTCAGGAAGACACTGTCATGAGCATTTGCTCACAGTGATAAATTTTTGTCCTTTGCCATGCACTTATATCAGCAAAACTACAATGCTGTGGTACTGTAAGCATGAGGGCAGGGCCTGTTGAAACCAGGAAGGGTTGAAGGTAAGTTCAATGATTTCACTGAACATCCTTTAGTCTAAGGATTAAAAACAGAAATGTTGTCTGTGTAAAGACAGGTCATACAAATAATTTTAAAAGTACTCTTTCACTAGTCAGTTGTGATAACTGGAAAGATCTAAACAGTGTTCTCTCTTCTTTTATGTATTCTCCTGTGTCTCCTCGCTTTCTGCACAAACACCTCTATCACTAATGGGAATGTCAAAGGGCTTCCTTTTTTCTCTCTCACTCTCTCACTGTCTCTGACTACAGAGAAGCTGTTGAGCACCACTGCAGCAGTGGTGGCATCTGTCTGGTTGACACACACCACAGCATCCCTACCAGAATCACCACTTCAGCAAATGGACAGGAAAATCCATGTGGGGAACACTGGTGCTTCAGTTCAAATGCCTGCATCATTGTGCCGTCAATTAAACCTGTCATTACTTTGCTCTGCCACAAAATGACAAAGTCCAGGTCCTCTCTTTGTCCTCCTACACCCCAGCCCAGCTTCAGTCCCAGCTATTTCTTCCCCTCTTGCATCCAGGCTTGCACACAGTTATTGTGCAAACAAAACACTTGCAGGCGTCAGTGCCCGGGGAGCTTAGAGACCTGGCAGCCCCACAAGGCCATCAGCAGCAATGGCTTTGGCCAAGCTGGGCTGCAGGAACAGCCACCAGCTCTAGACTCTTTCTTCCTGCTGAGCTCACTGGGATTGAGCTCTGATATGTACCGGAGGAAAAGGCAACACTAAGAGCCAGCCAGGAGTCTCTGCCTGCTGGATGTGGCCTCCTCTGCACAGCAAGGTTTAGCCTCCCTGTCCCTCAGGTGCCACAGAGGAGATAGCTAGCACTGTGCCCACTGGCAGATTTACTACCATCTTGTGCTAGAAACAGCCTGATTGTAACAGTAACATTTGAAGGATATAAGCAAGACAGGCAGAGGAAATATCTTTTATTAGAACAGCTTGGTGTGTTTTGAATTGTTTGGTGTAGCCAGATTATACACAGTATGTCGTTGGGGACTTATGCAGTGTTTCTTGCATAAACCAGCCTAACAAAAGACATTACCTCTCCTTGCAAAACTTAACCTTACTTGAAAATACTACTACATTCATCCTGCATGTTATCTCCACCATTCAGAGACATTAATATTATTAGCTGTGCCACAGATTCATCATTGCTGCAACTGTATTGATCTCTTTCGTAGAAATCTGATTCCTGCACATGCTTTGGAGAGTTACATCATTTTACCCCTTCAACTCATGGCTAGGATGTCTTCTTTTTTTTATGCAACAGCTCCTAATTCAGATTGCAGTTGATATTATGACAATGTACACTTTATAATAATGCATTAGAACCATAAGGTAGAAAAATGAAAGTATTATTCCCTTCTAAAAGCAGGCCTCTTTCCAGAAGAGCAATGGACCCTTTATGCTCTTGACTCAGCAATCATTCATGTACATGGAGTGACAGCAGCACAGCCCATGGACTCTGCCCAGCAGTGATGGACTTACTCCCATGCCCACAGGTTTTTCTGTTGGTGCACATATAACAAAGTGGTGGAGTTAGGTCCTTAAGGTTTTTAATGCAGGGCAGGCTGGGAGAAGAAAATGAAGTGGATTGTAACTGCAGTGTTGGACTAGTTTCATGACACCCTCATGGCTTGCATTTTGTTCAAAGTGTTTAAAAAGAATAATACTATCCAACACAAAAAGTTCAAATATGTTACTCTTTATGATGGAGTCAGTCTAGTTACCAAGTTCAGCCTATTATATTTTGCAGATTTAGAGAATCCTTTAGAAAAGAAGAGAGATGAGTTTTATGTATATGTCCCTCCCCTCCTTGCTGTAATGCAGTTCCCACTTATTCATGTTCAGGACACACAGAGATGTTTATTACATGCTGGGCTCACACCACAGAGATGTGCATGTGTGTCTTTGTAAGGCAACCAATGCAGAAAGAGGACAATTCTGAGCAGGCACTGTCCACTGCTTCCTCCTCTCTTTCCCAAGGGCCACTGCATGAATTGCTCTGGTGGCTGTGCCCGCAAGCCAACAGCTGTACCCCAGCTCATATGACTGAGGTATTTCCCTTTTTTCTTTACAGTAAAGGAGACCAGTTGAAATATTAAAAGATTATTTCACTTAAAGTAGTCTAAAGAATTTAAATTAGTTTCTCTTACCTGAGCAGGCTTCTTTTGAACCACTTGTTGAGGCTGAAAAGTAAAACAAAAGTACAGTGAGAAAAAAATTGAGAGCACTTAACTGTGATTTTGAGTGCTGGGACAAATATTTTCAGCAGTAGAAATAAAACACAGGAAAAGCCCACATTCAGGAATGTAGAGATGAACATACACAGCTGTCACACCCAGCCTCTCCTATACCTATCTATGACTTTGCTTTGAAGTAGTTCATATTGCTGTGGATAAAGAGGAGTAAGTTAAGTTTGTACAATTAAAACCAAGGTGAAATCTAATTTAGCCTGTTCCATCTTTTAGTTCTTCTATGGTACTGATGCCTTAACATATCAGACCACGAAAGTGGCCTGATTTTATACAACTATAAAATTGTACAACTATTATATTAAATATTAAATTAAAACTATACCACTAGTTCTTGTTGTCTCCACTGCTGCTGCTCTCTTATGACACTCTCAGCTGCGAGTGGAGTGTCTTGCTGTGGGGAAGTCCTCCCTCATCATCATGACCAGGGCCAAAGCTCAGGCAGAGAAGGACACATAACCCCTTTCCTGAGCCATGGCTTCCCAGTAGAGTGAAGACACCCTTGCCAAAACTAGGAGGCTGGGATGGACAGCGGTCCCAGCCCTTGGAAGCTCTGGTTTGAGGCCTTCAGTTGCATGAAGGTGATGCTGTGTTGACCCACGTGAGCCTATTGGTGTAATTATGGAGATGCCCATCATAGGCCAGGTTGGGTGTGTCCACCTGCCTAAGCAGGACCTGGTGACACAGCTGTGGATTCTCAGCAAGTCTCCCTCCTGGCTGCTCCCACCCAGGACTGGGAAACACAGTCCTCACATGAGTCAGGAGACCCACCAAGGCGCCAGTGTGCTTCATCCCCACCTGGGAGGAGTACCAATTAAGTAACAAATGCAGACGTGCTTAAAATATACCATCACTGCCCAGATGATGTGATGACCCTTGTGGGTGCTAGGAGCAGCACGGAACAATAAGGCCACAGATAAAGGATAAAATCCTGACACAGAGCGGACAAAAAGGCTTTTCTTACTTCAGTGGGACAAAGCTGCTGCCTGCCTCCCTCCCTCGGACTTTCTGTTTCCAAAGTATATGAATTGCACCCAATGATTTTCTTCCTGCCCTTCCTTCCTGCTTTTTCCTAATCCCAGCCATGATTTTAGTGCCTTGCTTGGGCAGAAGCCAACATGCCATCCCTCTGCTTGGCCAAAAAGCTAATTTTGATGACACTGTAGTAGGAAATAACTGGAATATTTCTGAATAGGCAGTTTAGTGTAACTGGCCTTTCAGAGCAATATTTCAGTGGGAAGGATCAATGAAAATGTAAATTAAATGTAACTGATTCAATTCAGACTGCCCACCACAAGCGTCCCATTTTAACAAGAGATGCTTTGTTTATTTTCAGTCTTTTTCTAACTCAGTGGAATCCTACTGCTGCTATATTTTGGTATATAAAAGGCTCCAAGTTCTGCTCTCAAATAAATATGAGAGAAAAAGTTATGTGATGACTGGGTCTGTCTTTAAACTTCAGGGTGGACCCCTTCCTTTTCCATTAAATTCCCTTGCAATGGAGAAGCTATTATCAAGGCGCACATTTTATTGATGCCTTCTCCAGGTGGCCTGCAGGCCCTGAACTCATTAATGGACATTTGCTGCCCTTGGACAAAGGAATGATTTGTTTCAAAGGAATCTCTCATAATTACAGAACTCATTGAGCTCTTCTGTAATCTGCCAACAGTAGTTTTTTGCTTTATTTTATTTTTTTTGCCTGTTGATTACACCTGTACATATGTTTACTCCCAAACCACATGAAATATGCAGACATTTTTAGAGGCTGACTGTTTTCTCCAGCTCAGAAATCCCCATATATTTTTGGCCATGGACTCTTATGTTCATGTGACTCTCACTCACTGTAGCTCAATGAAATCTTCTGAAAGAGCTGCCAACTCACCAAATTTTCCATGAATTAGGCCCTGACACTTCAATGAGAGGAAAGACAATGTCTGAAACAAGGCCAGCTCTGGCTTTCTGCCTAGTATGTGTCACAGTAATTCTACCAGCTGCCTTTCTACACAGCAGTTCATACTTTTCAGACCACCAAAAAACCCCTTGAATACTTTCAGTGATAGCTGGGGCTTGAGCTGCCAGCATGTTTTCCCAGCCTCTGGCACCCAGTGGCTCTGGACTGGACCTAGAAAGTTTTTTGTATGTGTATTTGTTTTGTTTTGTTATTTTTATGAATGGCTTCCACATGGGACTCTGACTCCAGCACAACCTGATCCAGCCATTCATAAAAAGCAGAGGGAAAATATTGTACTTTGCCCAGTTGGAAACTGTCTCTGATACTGACCAAGGCTTTCAAGAATTTTAGTCATTCAAGATTTTTGCTATCGCAGTGCCTCATGTCGAGAGCTCCTTGGCAGCACTCGCTTACTGCCGGCTACGTTTCCACTGGACTTGCGATCTGGAGTTCAGCATGTGTTATGCTTTCTCCCTTAGACAGAAGCTCAGCTAGGCAAGCTCAGAAGCAGGGCTCAGTCCCTCAGCCAGTATTAGTGGCACACACCACTGCCATGCTGGGAGCCGTGCCCACTAATATCACATTGAGGGCTCTGGCTTATGGCAGCTGAATCACTGCAAGTGCTGATTTTCAAAGGCATTGCTTTTCCTGCTTCAGCCTGGCTGAGTGGGAGAGGTGGCTGGACAGGCTGTCCAGTCCTGGGAGGGCTGTAGTGTCTGCTCGCTTAGGTCACCCTGACCAGAAGAATGGAGGTGTTCCTCTTGAGGAATTACAAGAAATTTCCCAAGCACCCCTTTAATTTCTTTAACTGTTGTAGATGTGATGCCTTTGGAACCATTTTGACACACTACAGAAACTAATGCTTCAACTTGCTAAACTTTGTGATCACTGTGTTAGGAGATATTTTCAGGGCTTTGAAAGTGACACCTCTGATTCACAAGTGTTGCGTCTGCCTGTTCAATTAACTGGAAAGAAAGAGACTCTGCACTGGTTATGGAAAAGACTGGAACTATAAAATAGCCATGGACAAGAGGCTTTAAAGAGGTGCTCTGGAGCAAAATTAATTTATAAGCAAGAAACGAGAGCTCTGAACCATTAAGTACTGTCCCTGCCAGGAGCCTGCTGAGTAAGATGGCAGAACTTCTACTCTGTCAGATGCTCTCTCACTTATGTCAGCAATCTTAAGAGAAGCTTTGTGCAACACAGCCCTTTCACATTTCATTTTTATCTTAAGTTTGAAAAACAGCTATTCTACACTGCACGTACATTAGCTGAAGTTCCATACACTTGAAAGAAAATTTCAAGGTTTTTTACATCATATGCAAGCACAAGTCAACACTAAGTATCTTTTTTAAATATGTATGAGACAGGAAGAACAAGGGACAGTGTTGGAAAAATCCTATGACCAAGTCATTTAAATGTCTATCATACAAGAACAAATCCAAAATGCAGCAGTATTTCTTTTGCCATGTTTAAAATATTAAGTATGTGAGATAAGGTAAAAGATAATGATTTAAGACTTCAGGATAATATTCCTGACTTTGAACAGAAAAAACCCTACAAAATGCCTGAAAAGGAGAGTACACAAAGTTTTCATGGTTTTATCTTTGCTGTAAGGTTTGAATGTTCAAGGCCCAACTGTTTATCTTCTACACTTCTTCCACTCCTCCTCTGTCACACATCCTTCATTTTGCTTTTTTAATTTTTTTTTTCTTTTCAAATTCTGTTACTTTATGTCAGTATCTTACATATCCTTACAGCCTATACTGGTCAAAAAATGTCTTTGCTTTCTATATGAGAACAAAAGAGCAGCCTCATGTGATAAGTTCATAGTCATCTTGTACCAGAAGCCAAAAGTTGTATCAAATTCAATTTGTCACACTTCTCATTCATGGGAGTCCATCTTATCCTGTGACTTTTCCTAGTGTTATAAGGCTAAGGAAGGAAAATGGAAGGATAAGGGTAAGTCTATGTCAACTAGGATGAGCAATGCTGGAACACATTTTTAACGATCAGAGATAACAGCATTGGTTTCAATGTAAATAATCCCCTGACTGCTGTGCCTGAAGTTCCAAGGGCAAGCTGCACACACACAGCACTCTTAGATTTTGTGTTCGTGTCTTCCTCTTCAAACTGTGTATTATGAAGATGCCTGACTGATGCTTCTTGGCAACAGTGACCCTTGGTTTTTTATTAACAGCTTGACACAGATAAGACACTTGCATGGAGGGAGCTCTGCTGGTGAGACTAAATGACCACGATGGAAACTAATACCCAGTCAGGATGACATTTATAGTGCTGACAGCTCAGTGTTTTGCAGAGATCATTAAAATAATTTCATAGGTCATCCAAACACTTGTAGTTCTAAATTAAAAGATGAGTAAAACCATATTTAGTCTTTTTGTCTACATACTTTTGAAAAATCAGGAAGTTCATATTATACCAGTTGAAACCAATATTATCTAAAATAAATCACATCTTACAAGCAGTTCCATATGACAGCAGAATAACTACCATTCTGCCCTACAGCTTTAGTTGGTTTGAGTCCAGCCTTTCTCTCCCTCTTCCAGCACAGAGTGATACAGTGCTGGGACCAGGGGCCCACACAGCCTGCCAGGAAACCCTCACCTTCCAGCAAAAGCCACTTGCAGCTTCCTGATCATCAGTAGGAATCTCCCTGAGATTGCATGGGACAATGTGCCTGCCATTCCCTCCTCAGGTCCAGGTATGCTCATGGCTTTCTTTAGTAATAATCCTCCTTTTGAGGCAGTAGCAGAACTGCATTTTTATCCCATCACTAGTGAGGGGGCTTGTGTTTTGGAAGCACAGGTCATGAATTCTCCTGCCTCCATCACATGTTTGCAGTCAACTGGCAACCATGGTGTCTGTGTATGCACACTGCTGTGGGTCATTAGAATCTAACAGCAAAACCATCTGGCCCTTAGAGTTCAAAGGAGATTTCACAGTTCTCTGTGCAGTCTCATAAATGACACTAATAGTAATCTGTGGAGAATTCTGGCAAAATCTGTGAAACTAGTCTTTATTTTCTATCCTACTTGGCACTCCTCTGAGTTTTTAATACAAAATACAAAGTCAGATCATTGCAAAGATATTTATTAGCTTTTAAACTGACCTTCCCTGACTGATGCTGGTAAACTCTGCAACATGTCAGAAGCTGCACCGGTTAGTCAATGATAAAGAGTATTTCTATTCCACTTGTTGAGGAGAGCAGAAAGCATCAGAGTTTACCAAGCACATAAAGTGACTTTTAATATTTATTCGACCAGCACAAAAATTTTATATTTAATTTCGCAAACCTAAAACACACTACTTGAAATTACTCTTTTAATAGTCTTAAAATTCCAGCAGTGGCACATATATCCAGTTAGGTACACATATATATCCAATAGAAGTCAAGAAACTGACTTAATCTGGGTTAGGATTTTGTATATTTTGTTTACAGACAGCTACATTCACTACAAAATATCTGTAAGCTGCTTCATTTGGAATGGTTTTCTGTTCTGAGATGAATAAAACAGTGAAAAACATGTATTAAAAAATCAAATTCTGTTTTCTTTTATGCTCATATAATTCATTATTTCTCAGTTGCTTTGACCCAACCTTACTCCCACCATTACAAATCTTGACAAGTACAAATTTAATGGTTAGAACAGAAGGGAAAACCCATCATTTTTATTCATGTGCTAGCTGAACTGTTAGTTCAAGCAAAACAATATTCCAGTAAGTTTATCAAGGATACAATCAAATCAAAGCACAGTAGCTTGAAATGTTCAAGACAGATATTACTATTTTTTATAATATTTCAGCCAGTATTGGTTACCTTTCCATAAAATATTTAGGGCAGTGCAGCTTATGAAATACCTGTTTAATGGGCCTTGTATCTGTGGTTCAATACAATAAGCAAAGTTTAAATTGGTGTACTCAGCTAAAATCAATACAGCTTGTCATCAGAAGGATCTGCTCTTGCTGACTGCTCTTCTTCAGAGTCACTGCTGCTCTGTGGGGTTTCCCTATTACTTCATTATCAGCCGTCACGCACTTGCTAAGCTATTCTGATGCATTTTGCTTAAGCTTAGTTGGGCACCCTCTGCATTTTTCTGCTAAAATATTAAGAAGCATTTTCTGTCTTTCAGAATAATTCTAGCACACAGTTCAGCACTGAGGTTTTCTTTATATACACCTAAGGAAACATGAGCTGGCTCTTTTGTCTGGCAAATGTCATGTATGTCTGTCTATTTATAACTCCCTACACAGACAGACTATTGAGAAAGCCAGAGGGGAGGTTTCAGTCATTCTTAGCTATAGCGTAAAGAAAAAAACCTTACATTTTAGTAGACAGAAATAAACTATAAGTTATTTGCAAAGAAACCAAGCCCTCATTATTCAGGGATAAACTGATCAGAAACTATTTAGCTTTATACCTTGCAGACTTGTCCTGACAAATAACTATTGTGCAACTGTTTATCTCCAGACTGTCTTGTCTGTTTAGATATAGCAACTTCTGTGTTCACCATGCATTTGTCTTGGCCCATGTGGAAATGACTTTTGGTCACTGCTAAACAGGCTAGATTTGAATTGATGATCTAGAGGTGGAAAGCGCTGTATCACATTACAATCTGGTTCCAACTTTGGGGTTAGAGTCTTCTCTCTCTTCTTGCTCAGGCACCTCCCACCATAGGGACTGAAAATCCAGGGCAGTTTCTGCTGCAGAGGTCATTCCCAGTGGAACCACTGCATGGAGCTAATCAGAGCTGCAGGACTGTCAGCAGTGGACTCATCTCTGTACCTGACTGCCAGAAGCTCCCAAATCCTCTTGACCTTTGCACTGCTCTCCAGTGAAGTAACAGAATAAATAGCATAGTAAATTCCCAAACAAGCCAACCTGCTGCAAAATCTGCTGCTGTCTGGAAAGTGAACTCTGAACTTCAGTGGTTTTGCTCAAAATGTAACTATTGCCAGGTAACATTCCTCTTTATGGCCTCTGATGTTCACTTTTCACAATTTTAAGGTCACAAAGACATCAACTCATTCAGTGACAGTGTCCTTGTGTCATTTAGAAACCTGAAATATGTGCAGCAAATTTTCCACAATGTAGGCTTAGATATAAATCAACAAATTTCCAAACCTAAAAAAGCTTCTGCCAACAACAGGCCCAAGCCTAGAAGCAGGAATGGAAAAAGAACTGAAGTGGCAGTGATGGAAAACAAAGGGTAAACTGCTCCACTACAGCAGTGTCCCAGCAGTATCAGGTGGTAGCTCTGTCCCTGGCTATCCACCTCTACCATGGTGATGAGGCAATGGCCATGCCACAGCCCAGACCTGTACTTCTCAAGAAGGAGGATACTGATGAAAATACAGTATGCACTTCCCTTGGCCTCCAGGCACGTTCTCCACTCTGGAAAGGCAGCCATTCAAGCTACTTGAAGGTAGGGAGAGTAGAGCCAAGCAGTTTGTGGCCTCCCTTGGTATTTCTCAGTGGCAGCCTGTGGCATGACCCTTCAGTTTAGCTGCATACTCTAAGAGCTGCTGCCTCCAGAGGCTTGCACTTCTTGTTTTAGCAAGGCACATCTCAGCCAGAGGAGGACAGCACCAGAGTGGGCACTATGGAAAGGCAGGTGCAGGAGACTGATCTGCCTAGAACACCTTCAGACTTCACCAACAAGAGAAAACAATCCAGTCCAAGACCTCTGCCTGTCTTGTATCTATACCACTTTTCCTCCAGACTGCCTAGGAGGAAGAGCTCTGGGCTGGGCTACTTCCTTAACCACATCTGTTACGTGGCAGAGGACAAGATGGTGAAGGAAAGCAAGCTGTGCACAGCACAGACTACTGTAGGGCAGTGCTAGAGGCTGTGTTCAGGCACTGTTCAACTCTCTGAGCACAGACACAGCACTAGGTACTGTTAGAAAGAGCTGTCTGCCCCCTTATCTGCACAAACTGGGGTAAGGGATTTTACGCAGCCGTTTTTGCACAGCCATTCCTACTCCTTCAGGGATGTAAAGCATCTTGTACAGAATTTATGTGGTCAACCCCAGGCACAGCCCTAAACTCCTGCAGGACCTTCCCCTTCCCATCCAATCCACTGCCTCCCTTGACCTCCCATTGCCCTGTGACGGCTGGGCAGGGTTTTCCTCCAAAGAAAAAGCACACAGGGCAAGGAAGGCAAATCAACTGTGCCTGGCTGATTTTCTGCAGCTGAGGATCTGGCCTGAGGCATTTCTCTTGAACTTCTTTGTCTGAGCAGATCCATTGGTAGCCACATGGTTGGCTGGGGATGTTTTTGTATGTCTGGGATATACAGATGTCTGATAGCTGTCTGTCTATTGAATAGATTTGATAATTATTACTGCCTCCAGGACACTGATGCTGCTAAGAGCATCTGTCAGAGTCCAAGCAGTGACTGCTGACATTCTGGCATAGTTTCATAAAGAAGTCAGTGTCCAAAATAGAAATACATTTTCCTCGTACTTGAAATATACCGGGGCTTGGTGGTGAGTCGTTGCAATTAATCCACTTCCTGGCTGGATATGTTTTGGGATCATTCTGCTGCGTGGTATATTAAATACTGAACTAATTTCATACTCTTATCTTTACATGGAAATTACATTCATTATGTCCAAAGGTATGATTTCTATGTCCTTTTTGCAAAGCAGAAAAAACCTCACCGTTCCATTGCATTTTTGGTGTGATTTTACTCATTAACAGCAATTTCCTCACATGCATCATTGTGAAATCCATGCAACACAGTAATGTATTTTAAAAGACAGTAGCAAACAGATTTTTTTTTATCTAGCTATAACCCATTTAATAAAAGATTGCAAAGTCAACATCTATCCTACTGTCAATATCCTATTGTCAGCCTCTCAACAGCAGCAGAAATATGAATACTGTCTGAGTACACATGCTTCCCTTAGTCTGAAAGAGAGTGAAAAGAGGGGGAAGAGATGAAGAAAGAAAGAGATTCTGCTCTTTATAATCCTGGTGGTAGTTTTGGTGTTGTTCTATTTATGTCCCTGGACAGACCCTGAATTTAACCCAGTCTAGGAGAAAAGAATTTGACCGTAATTTTACAGGACAATTACCTGACTGTCTAGCTATAGTTATTTAATAGCCTTTTGGAAGCTACATGTGACTTAAAGATCCTATTTGTTGCTTGGATCTAACAATGTGAACATCAAAGGTATGTGTGTAAGGTATGCACACAAATCCCCTGCAGATTTTTTCATAATAGTACTGAAACCCGACACCACATCAAGAATGCAGCGCCTGGAGCACCCTACTACAGCCCCGCTCCCTTGTAAAGTTTAACGTGGTTTCCTTGCTCACAGAACTCCATCCGCCACTTGGAAAGCAGCCTGCTTTTAAAGGTTAGGGTTGCGAGGGAGGGCTTGTGAACATTTTAGCAAATGCAGATCATTTCAGAGAATAGATGGATATTTATTCTCAGTTCCTGAAAACTCTCCCGTATTTTGTCACTTCTGTTGCTGAAGTGACAAAACCTAATTTTTCATGCTGCAAAAACATAGTTAAATCCTGTCCTTGGCTAAATTCTGCCCTTAGATCCAGAGTCTACTGAAAGAGCTAAATGCTTCAATCTTCCAATTAGTTACATTTTATTGTGCTTGGAACCTCTGTGGTTTGGGACATGCCAAAAATATACCAGTTGGCAGTATCAGTGGCTAGGTGGTCCTGGCAGCAGAGGTGAACGCAGCTTGCTGGATGAAAGAAGGAGAAGGAGAGCTGGCCTCCAAATGCTGCTGTAGTTGGCACAGAGAGGCATACCCTTTCTGGGAATTAGGTGCATTGGGTAGATAGAAGCTTGTTTTGCAGCTGAACATAATCCACCTTGGTGAGATCAGGTATTATATCAGCACCAGATCATTTAACAGCAGCTGCAAGATCATTTTAGCATTGGCAGCAATTGGCCAAGGCTACTTTGATACTCTAGATACTGACTCTAGGTAAGGGTGATGGTGTAGAGCAAGGTCCTTCTGTTGGTGGTCAGCAGGCTGCTCCCAGGCATCTAAATATCCCCACATTCCGTGGCTGTGGCTGCCCAACCACAAGCAAGGCCTTCTCTTGAGAAAGGACCCTGGGAACATGACAGTGTGCCTTAAGGAAAGCCTCACGGACACCAGGGGTTGCTGTGAGCCCACTGCTCTCCCAGGCCATCCCCATGGCCAGCAAGGAGGTCACCAGTGAAGGAAGGAAAATTGGAGGAGGGATGAGGAAACAACTGTGTTGCTGGTGCCATCATATGTACACCTAGGAGCTTCTGGAAATCTTTGGCTAGTAGAAAACAGTGCTTGGAAGTTTTGGATGGGTTGCATATTGGGAAAGATGCAAAAGGATGGGATGGAGGAATGAAAGTGGCAAGGAGAGATGGCAGGAAAGAGTGGGACCAAACATATACCAACTTCTCTGCTTAGACACAAATGGGAACAAGGTCTCTGCACTGCCATTTATGCACAAGGAACCGAGAGGAAAAACAGAAATACATTGTTCTTATTTCTTTTTGTCCACCAAGCTCACAATACGGCTGAACTGTTGTCATACTTTTGGCTTCTTCCATGCTCTGAAAGTGTGTGCATTACTGACATATTTTGAGTTTTGTGGAGTTTTCAAAGAGAGCAACTGGAAAGTTCAGTTAAAAAGAACTTTTTTAGGTACCAGTGGGGTTTTCATATTTTAGTATCAGATGCATTTTGTAGGCTTTATGGTAGTGCTTTGTCTTAGATCACAAAAAGGAAGACAGAAATAGGAAGGCCCTGTAACTGTACTGCCTTGGGGAGCAGAAGATCCCACCCCACCCACAAGACTGATGACAGCAGGATCCATGGGAGGATGTGTTCTTCCTGAAGAACTCCAGCCATCTCTCAGAACAGTAATTGTGCAGGAGAGCGTCTGCTTCAGCTTTTTGGCTGGACCCACTGGCAACAGGATAGCCAGGACATTCACTGTTTATTATACAGGCATTTTAAAAGGGAGGGAGACAGTGATGGGATAAGGAGCTGCCCATGCCACTTTGTCTTTCATCACTTCTCAGGAATGTCTGCCTTCAGGGCTAATTTAGATGCATTTACATAATAAATGTGTGGCCTTTTCAGCCACATTTTTTCACTTTAATTTCTGCCTGCCCTTGCTGACATATGCCCTTGGCAATTTGTGGTTATTTTCCTCATTCTGCATTGTAGAATTGTCCTCTATTACTGGTTTTTCTTTTATAGTTAAGCAAACACATAGCTCATGAAAGTGATATAGTCTAGCTCTATTTTACTTAGCAAATACTGGGGGGGGGTTTATTTTCTTTTTTTCTTCTTATTTTCCGTCAAAAAGACAATGCTTTGCTGACTGTAAACTGGTTTACACCCAATAAGTAAGTTCCATATGGCTCATCTAGAAACATCAGGGTCCTCCCTCTCCCTACTCCTAATCGTGATGGGCCCAACTCTTGGGCTGGGACTGGCTGAATAGTCCCTTATGGAGGTACTCGAGGTCTCTATGCTCAGCTCTAACCATGACTTAATACTTGATGACAAATCTTTCACATCCATGCTCATCCCATGGCATGATGATGTCTGTGCTCGGATCAACTGACAGACATCAGATCAGATGTCTGATGAGGAGCAGAATACCATCCTTGAAGGTAAGACACAGTGAAAAGAGCCTTCAGAAAAGAGAATGCAGGATAATTTTGCACTATTGAGAATTTTGCACTATTGATAATAGGCAAGATCAAGCCTAGGGAGCTTAGATTAAATCACCTTGCCCTAGAAACAACAGCACAAGACAGTATTACTACAGTTCAGACATGAGGTAGCATATCCAGTGTTCATGGCAGAGAAGGTAGGATGTAATTATCCAAACTGGACTTTGGCTAATACACTGGGATCAAAACCTGGTGCCATAGGGACTCCGATGACCACAAGTGGTCAGGGCCTTGATTTTATATCTCAGCTGAAAAGCAACACCTTCAAAAACAACAACTTTCTTGAGTACCATGCAAAATCATTCTTTCTAAGTGAATCAGAAATAAAAGGACATCCCAGCACAGCAGCTAGGGGTCTCTGGATGTATTTACTTTGCTTCTCAATTAGCCTATATAATCTGATAGCCCAGAGGACATATACATCCCCATTGACATCACTGTTGTACAGAGAAAACACCACACTGCTGCTGCTCTGCAGGAATATCCACACAGAAGTTCCAGAAAAATCAAACAGTAAGATATAAGCAAGGAAAACTGAAGAAATTGACACAAAATCCACTAAGACCAGATGCACAAAACTAGAAATCTCAAATTTGTTCAATCTTAGAGAAGTGGACCCCGCTCAAATCCATTGGGCTGGTAGCATGAGCAACTCCATGCAGGACAGCACAGGACTGTGGCACTAGAAGAAAATAGATCTTGGAGGTTCCACAGTGTGGGCCAATGTATATGTCTTTCAGCTATAAAGTTATATATAATGTAGGAATATGTTGCAATGCATGTTCAGAATCAATTTAAAATCAGTTATCGGTCTTTGCTTTAGGTAGGTGCTGGTTTGAACACACCTGAGGAAACAGCATTACATGTGTAAGATCATGTTAGATGGATTTCACTCAAATTAGATACAAATGATACTACATGCAGAGTAGACCAGCAAACCTAATAGCTTATCTCCTTCATATGATTTCAGAAACCAAAATGTGAGTTTTGACTGACAGTAACAGATTGTCCTATTTTCAAAGAAAAATCTAGTTAACAGAAACACAGGCGTGTTTGCTCCTGATCTCATATTAGAAGCTTGAGTAAACATTTGTCTGGCTTGCTGGATGTATAGAAGTATTAGTTAATTCTTTACCCAGTCATTTTTCATTTGTTTGATAGTACTAATGCTATGAATGATTACATATTATTTACTTACGCCCTTAGAAGCAACTGAATTTAAACATTTTCTCCTATTTCCTTTCTGCTGCTGCCTATTCTGTAAAACGAGGATTTCTGCATCTTAACCACATTCAGTGCCTACAGCATTATGAAAAAACCCCAGCAACAAATACACAAAATCCAAGGCTTCCTTTGCTTGTTACTTTATTTAGTTTATTATGGTCTCATTGTTTTACTTTAATGGCTGGAGCTTGATACCATAATCATTTTCCCCAGTCAGTTCATAATATCAATTCCCCTGTAGGTCAGAAACAATACCTCAGGAAATACCACCTGCTATTCAGGGATATCGCAGGAAATTTGCATTTCCACTTTGTAAAGTGTTATTATTTTGGACTGACAACCAAACATTTATTTCATTATCTCTAAGTCTTTGGGTCCCTGAAAGCAAGAGAGAGAACGGGTGTTCTGGCTGGCCTCCCACTAGCTTTTCATGGTCATTAACAATCTAGGGTGAGAAGACAAACATCTCACTGCTGAAAGATGTGTGCTTCACAGGCAGCTCTCCCTGTCATCTCCTCTTGAGTATGACAGCAATTCAGCTGTTTCATCAGTCTACCCTGCTTTGCCAGCCCTCCTTTGGAGTGGGGCTGCCGCCTGAGTGCATCTTTCCCTCCTCTGCAAAGAGCACTGAGGAATGGGTGGATGCAGCCAGAGGATTTACTCCTCTGAGGGAATACCTGATGCTTGAGCATGATTTCTGCAGGGCGTTTGATGTCTTAAATCTACCCTTTTATTCATTGGGTGTGAGAATGTGGCATTTTGGGACCATCAGCAGGGGAAGGAAGGTTGCCCCCAGGCAGATGCTTGCAAGCCTTGCCACCTTCGCAACAGCTGTAGCAAGTATCCCCAAAAGACTTCATCCTTCCAGTACTTTTTTCCCCAAACAGGCATTTTGAGGTGACCACCAATACAAACTCCACACACTGAATGCAGAAATACCCCTAAAAATGGCTTTATTTGTGGAGGTCTGTCCAAATCCCACTCCATGGCTCAGGAGGAAGTGTGACTGTGGGAACTTTCTTGAAGTTTGCTTCTTCTTGGCTGACCAAACATATCGCAGAGAATTCATTTCTGCGAGGAATGCCTTGAAGCAATTTTTTATATTATGACAGTGTTTCATGATTTATCTCTATTTCGAGCAGCAGCACTGGAGACTGCTGAGTGTGGGCAGTGAGTATTACTGGCTGGTTGAAAGGGAACTTTCCTTTGGCTGGTGGCACAGAAGGACACAGATGAGGCACAGAGTAGGTAGGAATGCACTCACCATCAGCTTCCCTGAGTCAACTGACCAGCCCCTCATGCAGGGGAGCTGCACTGCCATGGCCAAGCCATCCTGCTGCTGGGGAGCTCCACATTGCACAGAGCCAGGGGTAATCCAGGCTCCTCTGTCACGGCGCAGGGGCAAGACTGAAAGCTGCCTCTACACCTGCAGGTCCAAGCTGCAGATGTGGCACTGGCACAAGCAGCTCCAAAGCTATCCAAACTGGTATGAGATCAGTTTGCTTCTCTTACCCAAGAAGAGGAAATGCAAAGAGGTATAACGTCACCATTTCCTTTTCCAGATATGAGGACTATCACAAATCAGCTGAAAAGTCCCCCACACCACCACAGGGAGTCCTGCCCTTTTGTTTGGATTCAGCAGTCGGTGTCAACAGTGAGGTCTTGCTGGCAGAAGTGAGCTGAGAGCTGGCACTGACTCAGAGGTTGTTTGTACAAGGGCTGTCTTTTAAAACTTCATACTGATAAAACTTATGACTGTGTTGAGAGATGCTCATAAAACACTGAGTCGCCTCTTATTCAATTAAGGAAGCTGTCACTGAACTTTCAAGGAGGCCTGAGTGGGTTACTCCCCTCCATGCTGGGCTGAACTCAGAAATACCAATCTGCGTGACACTTTGGATGACCTGGGCTGCCAGTCAGAAAGTTCAAAAGGTGAGGAGCACCTCTCAACAGGAATAAACAGTGACACACATTTGAAAATAACCCTTGTGAATACAATTAGCTGTTTGGTTCCCTCTCCTGCCTGGAAGCTAAAAAGCTGCCTAGAAGAGATGGCAAGAAATGACTGCAAACCAGCTGACAGTCACCTTCAGGGCTTTTTTAAAAGTCAGGAGAAGAGAAATGCCAAAGTTTAACATATAAACTGAAAAATGTTTAATTTTAAGACATTTATGTTCATTTTATGATAGCAAAATCAATATTAATACAGAATGTAAACCATTTTATAGCCTCCATACAGGACCCCACTGTTGCCCCCTTCCCAAGAAGTCTGGCTTTTGGGCAGATGAGTACTAGCAGTGGGAGGTTCAGAAATGCTGGTCCTAATATATAACACCAGAGCAAGACCTTCTGCCCTTCCTCAGACAAACTGCCTAATGACTTCAGTGAGAGTTCTGCCTGAGTAAAAATACCAGGTTTTGGCCCATTACCTTCAAATGGATAGAACAGTTTATTTGTGGTTTGAGATACTTCCTCTTGTCTGAACTTTCAGTTTTCCAGACTGAACCAAAGAGGAACAAAGGGGGTTTCCCATGATCTCCCAGGTTGTATGTTCTTGGGGATCCCAAACTACTCTGTTGAGTTTTGTGACTTGAGTTTGTACTTGCAACATTCACTGAGCAAAAGCAGCAGCTAGAGATTGGGTATCTTGACAAAGAGTTTTAACTGAGTTGAAAAACAATCTTTCTCCAATGCTAGCCTCCAAAGACAAAAAGATTTCTCTAACATTCTTTAGCATTTATTCCCTCTGCAAACTATATACACTAAAACATGCTGTGTTTCTAAAAGGCACTTACTGTCTACAGATGAAAACCACAACAGTGCAGAAAAGCAGGAGTAGAAACAATAGCCAATGGCCATGCTTCCACCACTTATTTCCATTAATTCACTGCAAAAAGACCCTCTGGAAAGCAGTCACTAAATATTCATGCATGAATCTCACACCAGTCCACCAGGTCCTGCTAACGTCACACAGCTGCTGCCCTGTCCATTCACCTCCTCACATGTTTGAACTTCATTCATTCATTCATTTGGGAGAAGGCCCTGCAGTTCCCCTCCACCCTCCTCAAGCCCATTTGCTTTCTAGAGAGCACCCCAGTGCTGAGGACTGCAAAGCAGCCCCCCAGCTGCACTCCTTAGTGTGCCCCCCCTGTGGTCCTTGGGATGGGGCATGGAGAGGAAGTGGTTCTGACATGTATTTTTACTGATGTTTTAAAGCATATGGTC
The DNA here is from genome assembly GCF_008360975.1 of Lichenostomus cassidix. Lineage (NCBI taxonomy): Eukaryota > Metazoa > Chordata > Aves > Passeriformes > Meliphagidae > Lichenostomus > Lichenostomus cassidix. The sequence goes on along the minus strand of NC_139480.1, from coordinate 32,762,814 downwards.
TGAATGCTCTGAATGCCATGGAAGATTACTGTCACATGTCCTAACTCATTGCCTATCTGTTGACACAGTATCACCTTTCCTAAATTGCTGGTACCATTTTCCCATCAGCACTGCTCCAAACACAGGAATAATAGGCAGAACACAAATCCAAACAACCCTTATGTGCTTAATAAAATAAATAACATCAGCCCCTTAAACAATTACCCTTTAAAGGAATTTTCCTTATTTTAGATCAAACACTTCCTTGGGATCCATGCTAATTTTTACTTTCCAGTGTCATAAATAAGTAACACAAAGGAAAAAAAAAATACAGCACATTCAAAATCAGCCAGATTTATATTTTTAAATTCTGAAATATATGCTCCTGTCATTCTTTGGACACTGGCACAATTTCTGAATTAATGCAAAGAAAGCAAGACACGCTTGAATGCATCTGACCCCTAATGCATACTTAGCATAGCTCCAGGTCACTGGAGCCAGACCAATTTACACCAGTTCAACAGTTGGCCTGCAAGGTTCACATGAGTGTGGTATCTCCGTGAGTACCTCCTTCCTGACCTCTATCTCAAACTTGTGAATGGGTTAGTGCCCTCTGTCTTGGTACACTACGGAACAATTTGGATTTGGTTCAGGTCTGGGACAGTTCAGTCAAGCTGGAAAATGCACATGCACCTCTGCCTTCTCCCCCTAATCCACACACACTTCCACAGACACTTCCTCACACTGAAGGACAGATAACATCACCTTTTCATAGGAAAACTGATTATGATAACTGATATGTTAGCCCAGCATGGACTACAAAATGTTACATTTGGGGTTCTTCCATGCAGAAATTATCTTCTGAAGCGACCAACTAGTTTCTGCTCAAAGTTTATTTTTCACCTGAAACTATTTTCTTACAAGAATATTTCAACAAAAGTATTCCTTGTCAGAAGTTAACAAAGTTTCATTCTCTGCTGTAACAGTTCACCTCTGTGCTTCCTCTCCTGCAACCGATATCTTTCTCGATCCCTACACATTTTGGCTTTTAATAAGGCCACAGGTCCATGGCTGGACACTTCACTGACTTGGATCCCCGAGTGCCTTGCTTTTATGTTCTCATCACGTAAGCAAAGAGGAGGGACCTCATATTAAACCATTGGATTTCTCTGCTCACAAATAATATCCAATAAAGTCTGGGCACCTGGATATTGCTGTGCTCCAGGGTTTAGATCACGTCAGCACTGCAGTCCCCAAATGTCCTACAGCTAGAGAGTGGTCTGTGGGGGATGTATGAGGTGTTTGTAGGGGCATCATCCTACTTGTGGGTCATTCATTTACATCAAATTATCCAAAGTAGCAATAGAACCTAAAGGAGAATGAAGAGAGATGAAAAAGAGGATTAGTGTCATTTGACATCTTCATCCTTGTTTTTCAAGGCATCTGACAAGCATTAAAGGCCCATAAGCCGAACTGAATCTTCCCTTGCAGGCTCCCTTTGTTAATGACTATCTATAAGAAGACTACATCCTTTTCTGGTGTTGACTACTTATATACAGGACGTTACGTTTGTGAATCTGTGATATAAAAATATATTCCATATGTATTTTTTTTGTGATAAGGAGATGGCTACACATTACTTGCAAAGTATAACTGTTGTGGTTTAACCCCAGTCAGAAATTAAGTACCACACAGCCACTCCCTCTCACCCTAATCCCAGTGAAATGGGGAGGAGAATCAGGAAGAAGGTAAACCCCATGGGTTGAAATAGGAAGATCTTAATTATTAATATAATAATGATAATAATAATAATAATAATAACATCTATTACTACTACTACTACTACTACTACTAATGTTATAATAATAATTGCAATGAAAAGCGACACAACCAAGACAGAGAGAGAGAGCTAAACCCCCACCAAAAAGACAAGTGATGCACAACACAATTGCTCACCACTTGCTGACCAATGCCCAGCCAGTCCCCAAGCAGCAATCAGCCCCTCTTGTCCAATTTCCCCCCAGTTTATATACTGACCAAGACTTTCTCTGGTATTGAATATCCCTTTGGCCAGTTTGGGTCAGCTGTCCTGGCCATGTTCCCTCATGGCTTCCTGTGCACCTCCTGACTGGCAGAGCATGGAAAGCTGAGACGTCCTTGACTTAAAAAGTAGGCACTACTGAGAAACAACTAAAACATCAGCGTGCTGTCAACATTATTCTCACACTAAATTGAAAAAGACAGCACTGTACCAGCTACTAGGAAGAAAATTAACTGCATCCCAGATGAAGCCAGGACAGTAACAATCTAACAATCCCTATACCCTCATTAGCCAACTGCTGAACAGAATCCCCTTGCTGAGGAGATGCGGAATGATGTCATATTCTCACATGTGGATGGCTAGCCAGTTCAACTGCACACAAAATCTTTTTACTGTCTAGTTCCCTAATTTTGTTCTATATAAAAAACAGTGCAGAACATGATTGCCTATAAAATGTTTGCTTCTTGTTTTAGTGAAAGAAATGTAAAGTATGACCCAAATATTTTTATCTTATTCTAACAAAACCATAGCCAAAACAATTTCCTTAAAAATTAGGGAAAAGAGAAATGTTCTTGGATCTCAGCTGAGAACTTGCTCACTACATTTCAATCTAGAGAGAATTTTCATGGCTGAGTTATTACTAATAAACAAAGTTTATAATATAAACATTGACAGGACCTCTACCAAAAGGATACCAGCAGGGGTAATAAATTCAGCTAACATCAAATAGAAACTCTGATCTCATCACATGCCAACTAACATTATGCTCAGAATAAAATTAAACCAGCGTGGACTGTCTACTGTCAGTTCTCAAAGACTGCCAGCCTCAAATTCCTCCCACAGAATATCAGGATTTATAAACTGATGCATCTTCTTCAAATCATCAGAAACTACTAATGCTAGACCAGACTGCCTCTTCATTTGACCAGATTACACTCCTTTAAACCTAGAATATCACTGCTGGCTACACAAGACCTCAGCCTCCTTACTGAGGTTATGACTACAGCTGACTTTGGCTCAGTAGCTGTTGAAAAGATTAAACAAAAATTAGCAGTTCCTGTAAAACAAAATATTTGGATATTAACCAGAGTTAAAAATCAAGCCTTAGTTTGCTTCCGGCCTGTCGGACATGCTACACTGAACATCCTTTTTAAATTCCACAGGTAATAAACTTGCACTAAATGAGGCTGGTCTCGGCACAAGTCTGTACTGATGCCAGCCCCAGCAATCTCTTTCATCTGTGCTGCTTTGCAAACACTGAGGCTTCAAGGCATAGGGGGTTCATGAAAAGACACTACTTTATAGGTTCACTGATAGCTTGATAGAGCTGATAATGCAATTATTGCTTGCCAGGAACTCACAAAGTTAAACAGATTTTTGCAGTAGTGGCAGAGTAGTGCCAGAAATGAGCAGGAAAAACAAGGCCAGTACAACTCACAGGATGTGAACTTCTGTTTCCTAGATGAGTAAATAAAACAAATCCTTCTCAAAAGGATGTGCCTGTAACCCAGGCTTGATATGGTGGAGGTGCAGTCAAGATAATTACAGTGGAATTCAGGTAGGGGCCGAGTGCATGGCAATAAAAGACCTCATGCCATGGGATAATTAGGTACGTAATAAAAGAAGCCTAATCATCTCTTCCTGATGAGACAGTTTCCAAGGTGGGAAGTGAGCAGTGGAGAGGGAAAGTGAGGGTCAGCTTTGAATCTGAAGACATTCATCCTTTTCCCGCACTACGGCACTGCTTCCAGCTGAGAGAGTGAGAGCTGCCGCTGTCACTGCTCTGCCACCAGCATGCCTTGTGGCACTTCTTCCCACCACTTCAGACAGAAGTGGCCAACCAGTGATGAACCATTTAAACTGACTGAATGAATCCGGCTGGTTTTGCTTGGAGCAGATTATGAAGCGATCACGGACAGCACCCGGCTGCGGCTGGGCAAGGTCGGTAACCTCAGGGTGGGAGGCTGTGACAAGCAGCTGAGGGCAGTGCCCTCTTCCAGCAGCACAGCTGGAGCTCAATGGGGACATCTTCCTACAGCTTAACTGCAGGGGGTCCTCCGTCAGCAATGGCCAGCCAGGCTGACTTGTCCTTTTTCCTCCACTGACCTCACCTACTCTGTACCCTGGCAATCAGCTCTTGCCAGCATGCAACTCTGGAAAGGAAGAAGCTTTGCTTTCTGATAATTTTCTGATAATTTTTTGCTTTCTGATAATTTTTCACAGCAATGTGAACAGTCTTCATGGTGTTGCCAGGTGCATCTGGCTGTATAAAGAATGCCTGCTTTTTAATACTACATTGGTGTTCAGGAGTTTTTAATTTTTACCTGATTCTTGGCAACAATGGTAACACCAAAATGAACAAAACACTGAACTGAGGCAGTGTACAGGTCATAGTGATTAATAAATCCCTGAACACACCCAACAGACACCAGTAAGACCAAAAAGTACCATTGCCATTACCTGCTCTGACCTTCTCCACAGCACAAGTCACAGAGCTTTGCCCAGCAATTCTTGCATCAACATCATAATTTCAGGTTAAATACTGCATATCTTTTAGAAAAACATCCAATTATGATTTAAAGATTGCAAGTCTTGAAGAATTCACCACATCCCCTAAGCAAGCTGTTCCTATGATCAATTGCCTTCATTCTTCATGTATACTTCATGTGCACATGGGAACTAAAAACACAAAGGGTGAGGAGCCAAGTTTTGCTCCTCTGGCAGGAGTGAAGGGTCAACCTCCTGTCAGTTTTATGAGGTTATTATAACTCTGTACAAAAAGCTATACTATCTTTCTGGAAGATCTTGTGCAGAATTTAGCACAAGAAGAAAAATTTTCCTTGCTTTGTAAGAACTTATTAGACTGTGTTTCTTTCTAAAGACCAAAATGGGCTTGACAAGTTGCATGATTTTTGCACAAGGTACATCATCTACAACAGTCGCCATGATATTAACGATACCACGGCTCTTTTCTGGCCACAACACTGGCTTGCCTGCCAAGAAGCTCAGGCAGAAAAGACAGCTCCTGATGCTAAAAGAGACTACAATGATACCAGTCAAAGAGTTCTTCAGGTACAGCTCTGGTTCCTCTGTAACAAACCAGACAGAGGACATGTCGCTGACATGAAACCGAAGTGAATTTGCCTTGCAATCTGGAAATTGTTTGGGTCAGAGAAGTGGAAGTTGCTTGATGCAGCAACTGGTATTTCAAAGATGAAGCAAGGCAAGTTAAGTAGAAGTCCTCCAAAAATAAAATAAAAGGAGTTCATTAAACAAAAACACCAATGCAATTAATCAACTGGAATTCCTCATTCTATTAGTTTTAACTGAGATGGGAAATTGCCTGAAATGGACCTTTCCTCTTAGGTATTTCTGATTCAACAATTTAGTGTTTCTGGAAGAAAAAAAAAATGAAAAACCAACTCCAAAAATTCCAAACCAGTTCCAGTAAACTCTTACCCAAGCTGAAACCCACACCGGTGCATCTCAAATATTGCTACAGTTGTAATCACAGCCCTGTGCACAATACAGAGAGAACACATCTCCCCACCTTCAGTCGGAATTGCTCACAAACTACGCCTCTGCAACCAAGAGGAAAAGGAGAGGTGGTGCTGTGAACTCATAGCAACAGTGGGACAGGGCTGCTCAAGGCCCAGCTGTGCAGCAGCTGTGGGCAGGAAGGAAGCAATGAGCAGTAAGGGACACTTTTTGGGGGAAATAAATGTTGCATGTCTTTTGTTTTCTTAACTTGGAAGGAAGTAGAAAACAAGCACTTCTGTATGCTGTCATCTATCCCTTGCTTGAAGAAGACCTCAACCCTTTAGCATCACTGAGACCTAAGGAGACAATTGTCATTGTGCTCTTTCTATAATACAAGGTTTTCTCCATTGCAAATCTTACCTCCCACACAGAGCACATATTCTCCTTCAAGTTCTTTTTTTGCCTGGAGGAATCAGACCACTCAAGAGTATGTCTAGAGCGAAGACACTCAGCATTCCCTCATCTGCTAGTTCATTCCATCCAGCAGAGAAAAGGGTCCATTACCTTTTTCCAGTGAGCTCAAAAAGGCCAACTGGCCTAAGGCAGCACAGCCTTCCCCCTCCTCATGCCAATATTTCCTGTATTTGATGGGAAGGACAACATGAGTCCCTACAGTTTTCAAAGAGTTATTCTTACCCTTTCTTGGTCAAATATATGGGAAATAGATCTGCAGAAAATGTTGGAGACTGACCTCTGGAGTGACCCCTTCATGACTCTACTCCAGTCTTCAAGTGAACACTAGAAGGACTTCACCTTCAATCAGTGTTAACTGTGACCTCACAACTATATTTGCCTGCATCAGTTTAAGTGCAGGCCTGTTTCTTAAAGCTCAACACTATAAAACCCCAGATTATTAGACACAATCAAGAATTAGACTTCAAAGACCTTTAGGCTGTCACACGGAATTAACATATTGAATCACAATTAAACCATGATTGGCATTTTATAGCACTAGTTCTTTGAGGACAGCAAAGCTAATTTTTACCAATGGACTTTGAGGAAAAAAAAGACTCCATTATTTGAAAGTACCTCTAATCTCTATACCATTCAAGTTATTCTCAGAAGGTATGAAACATGTAATTTTGAACATAAAGTTACTTTCACATTATTTCATTATCCCTACAGCATTTTTGGCAATGAGTGTTTTGTAAGGTGAATTTAAAATGAGAAAAAATACAAAATAAAGTTGTCAATGCACAACTGGAATTATGACTATGCATCCTTTAATCATGTATCCCACTCAAACTGTGCAATTCTGAGTTCCCATGGCCCGCAGCTGAATCTCCCACCGTGGGCATTAAATGCTGTAATATGTTTAATTAATTCATTAAAATGCACTAAGGTCCTTGGACACCACAGTGACTGGTGCCAAGTAAGTGTTTATAGTTACAGCAACTGTTAATAAAACATCGTGCATTTCAGGTTTGGAAGCTGATATGGAAGAGCTGAGGGGCTCTGGGGCCTTGAGGTCATTCATATCTTATGTCTCCTTACAGTTGGGGAGACTGAATTTTTGTCAAGCCAGTGCCTTGAGTCCCTTCTGTACTCTCCCAACTCTCTGTAGCTGCCAAATTTCCACAAGCACATGCTAACAGGTGCAGTCCCCTTGGAAACACAATACCTGGAAGCTGGTGAAACACCCCCAACAGGTGTTGGCTGTGGCATGACCAGGGCAGGTGTCCCACCAGGTGTCCATCACGTCCAGGCAACCCAGCCTGGTTAGCTTACACAGCACCACCATCATTCTCAGCCTGTTTTGCCCTTTATCTGTCAGAGATGCAACCTCGTACTCTCACTCATTCACATTCATTCTACCTTCAGAGCTGTCAGCTGGATCTGCGGGGGCTTTCCATTCCAGTGACTCTCAGCTCAGGCAGCCTTTCTTGTCTCCCAAGTACATCAGAAAAGCCCTGACTTCCCTGAGAGTTTTGCAAGGAGATGGACAGATGGATAACCAGAGAGACTGAGGAAGGCGCAAAGGAAAATATAGGAAGATCTCCCCAGATGAGCTAGGCCAAAATACAGCAAATATCTTATATTTCCTTCAACCTAAGCAATCCCATCAGGCACTAAAGCATAAGGCTCTTATCTGACAAGATAGAAGGGTCTCCAGGGTACCAAAAAGAGGAGTTACCGACTGCAGTGCCTTCACACGTAGCCTGTTGACCTAAGACTAAGAAGCTCTCTCACGTACTCACAATACACCCAGCTTTTCCCCCCAACACTTTCCAAACACAGTGCTGTTCAGCAGGATGAAAAGTGTGAGAAGTTATGTGCAGCACATGACAGAAAATGTTCTCATTTCCCTTCTGTCTGATTTCTCCCTTTTTTACTTTTAGGGAGGAAGTTTCCAGCAAAAAATTATTTTTCTGAAAAAAGATTGGGTGACTAGTTAATTCTGAAACAAAGCCAGCTGTTTATGTTCACTCAATTCATTATCGACTTTAAATATAGATGATTTAACAAATTAAGTGGTGAATGTGAAAATTAATTGGTTTAAAACGTGATTGGAAACACAGCATTTTTCAAACTCAGAAATTTAAAATGAAAGGGTTTTTTAAAGAAGAATCTTGCAGCTTTTATTTTCTTGAGAGGAGCTGTACTGTTCATGCAAACCCAAATGTTATACTTCATCAGAAGGCATGTGAGATATTTCAATGAAAGGAGTGGTGGTAGAAAGAGCAGTGTATGGTTTACATTTTATGTAAATTGTAAATATTTATGTAAATATGTATGTAAATATTTATGTAAATTTTATGTTTACATTCCCATCACCCCTCAAAGAAGAGCAGAAACAGCTTCAAAACAAAGATGCATTTCTGTCTTTTGTTGCTGAGCTTATTTTTTATAAGCTGTTGTGTCACATCTGTGTACGTTGCTTTTTACAACATACCCACTAACAGGATAGTATAGCACATTTGAAAAGAGACTAGAGAAACAAACCAGCATATATGTTGTCTAAAAGACTACAAAATCACCATTACAAATGGACTTCAAAAGCAGAGGCAACTTTGGTTTTATTTCAATACAAAAGTGAGTCCTTGTACAACTTCTTCTCCCTTCCTTCCTCATTTGAGCACTGGTCATTCATTGATGGAAGTGAAACCCATTGATGGGAATGAAACCCACGGGAGCAAAGATGGGATCTGGGATCTATGGATGTCTCTGCTCTGATGGCGTATAAGACTCTTGGAGAAAACACCAAGCTGCTAAAGCTGGGCTGTTTGTAGGGGTTGATTGTACCTCCTGAGGCCAAGCACAAGCAGTGAGATAGCACACTGTCTCCTGAGGTAAACAGTTCTGGGAAGATCTGCCACTAAAAGAGGTCCCAGATACAAAAAACAATGTATATTCATAAAAGCACAGAAATTATAAGGAAAAAAATGAAAGGAAAATGGAGAACAGGGTGGAACAGAAAGAGAACGGAGGGAGAAAGAACTGCACTGCCCTACAAGAGCAGCTTTGTGATTCCTCCAGTAATGTTACTCTGTTTTGTTTATCATGAAAAGATCCCATTAATGCTTCAGCTCCATCAAACACCAGACCAAGTTCATGAATGGCACCTATCAGAGCCCAGGGTAAATCCAATGATTAGAGGGAATTTGCCAAAGGGCCTTTGTAGCTGAGAAAAATCCCTACTCCAGAGAGGAATGCAGAAAATTCCTGGGAGGACAAGCCCTCCTTTGTTGGCAGTGCAGCGGTATTCTGGAGCAAATAAAGGCACACAAAAAATGGGATCTTAGATGCAATGAACATTTGAAGAAACGTTCAAAGACCTCCTTGAAACATTCACACCTCCCCCCCTTTCCCAACTGTACTAATTCTGTTTAGGATGACCAAATGGGCTATACTCAAAACACTACTACTTTAGGGTTACATAATAGAAATGTCTCTCGACAGCAACAGCTTCATTTAGTTAGTTTTTTCTACTGCTTTTTCCTCACTTAAAACTTTTGTTGACACAAGCTTTTAGGGGCCAAATTCCCAGCCAGTGCAAATTGCTACAGATCCACTGCAATAAAAGGATCTCTGCCGGCTTAGAGCAGTACAGAATCTGACCTCATATTTAGCCTGTAAAATAGAATAAATGCACCCAAACACCAGAATGGGCTTACAGTCAGTGGAGACGGTACATGGATGCCTCCTCTCTGATTCATCCCATCTTGTGGGATGTTCCATGTCTGTGCCAAATGAATATGCATCACCTATGAGCTATGCAGGGGCAGCTAAGACTGTGATGCGGAATGAAAGATTTGCTTGGATAGATTCATTTTAAGAGTATAAATACATCCTGGCAGAAATTAAATCCACAAGATCGGACAAGACAAGCATTCACTCAGCAACTGAAGGGGATATGACATGTGGGTGTTGATTAGTTTCAGACTCACCCGGTGGATGCTCTTTACTTCTCTTAAGTTAATAACTTGTTCATAAGAAACACATTTAAACCAGCAAAATTATACAGAGATCCAAAGAACTCCACCAAATATCAGCAAAATTATATTAAAGCTGCAAATTGTTATATAACATTTGTCTGTATTTGCTCACCATGACCTTTTCAACTACATTACAGCAACACAGTTTTGGTATTAAAATAGCCCCAAACCATACTAGATGTACAGAGACAACATTCTGTCTGCCACAGGCAAGGTTCTAATCTCACTTACATCAGTGTAAATCCAGCGTATTTCCAACAATTTCACTGAACACCAGTGAAAGTGAGATCAGAATTTGGCCCTATGCCTCATTCAGTCTATTTTCCTCCAGAGAAAACAAAACCATTTTCTGTTACTTCTTTGGTGTGAAAAATCAGATACAAATTTTATGGCTGATTTAAAAGACCTTATCTGCTTCTGAAATCTTCAATTGCATAAACTGCATATAATCCTCACATAAACACATTCAACAAACACAATTTCCTCCCTTCTCACTTCCTATGCTCTGAACAATCTTAATGCCTTTTTTTCTTCACAATGTGCACTTAAACACAATACTCTTTCTCACAAACATTGTTAATTATTTTTATTTTAAGTCCTTCATTAAAGAATTTGTGATGATGAAGGAGTGGAGGAATATTCATGCAGATGGAAGTAGGCTCTGTAGGTGGGTATATGTTGCACCTGTTTGTGTGTGTGCATCTGAAACTTAACAAATGTATTATATGCAACTTTGGAGGCTAATACTCGAATGTTTTTTCAAAATGGGAGTGAATTGTTTGCAAAAGTGTTTCCTCTATTACTCTGCAAATGCTGTTTATTTTTCTCTTTGTTTTAAATCATCTTTTACTGGTCCTAGGGGGTTTCCATCCATATGGCAGCATGGCAGGAGGGAAGGGATAAAAATCTGGGTGTACAAACCAAACTGAGCTGTGCAGAGCACCAATGTGTTGGTGCCATTGTGTGTTTAAAAAAAAAAAAGAAAAAAAAAAAGCAATCGTGTTAAAATAGCTCTTCTCCTTTGTTTCTTAATAAGTGAAAGAAACCAAAGATTTTTGCTAACTCTAGATTCTGCCTTTTCCTGAATATTCCCCCAAGGGAGCTGGTTAGGGGGCTCTAGCTTACATCAGCATCAGTGGGAATATTGCTGCTGTAACTGACTGCAAAACCTGGGACAGTATCTCCTTATCCCACAGGGAGTGCTGGAGTCTATCACCCTCATTCATGCTGGCCTGTTTTCTTCAATGGGATTCCTTTGAGAGTAAGATACCACACTGCTCTCGTGGCTGAGCTGCTCTGAGAATGGGGCCTTGAGAACACAAATGGCTTGAAGGCAGGCAGGCTGGAAGGGCTGTTCCATCTACTCCACCCCAGGCCCACACTTCATGAAGACACTGAGTGAAACAACAGATCTGAAGATACATCATTCCTCCAGCAAAAGTATACAACACCTAGAGTGACAATTAAATGCAATGGGAAGTGCAGCTATTCAGCACCTTCCAAGGTTAGACAGTTGGCTATAGTGAAAAGAGAAACAGATTGAGAGATAGTCTCCCCAGCATAGTCCTCTAATTGCCACCAGCTGCGTAAATCCTAGAAGCATCTTCTGCAAAATAAGTATCAACTTAGAAAACTGGTCATTGGAGAAGTATGCAAAGCCTGCAGAACACAGGCGCACACGTGTGCACACTAACCTCCTCCTGCAACCTTGATTTATTGACCCTCTGCCTAGCAGATGGCTGACATTTAGAGTAGCCTCCTAAAACTACAGATCTGTTTGTGTGTTTATTTGATTGTTTGTTTTCCACCAAATGGACCGTAACAACTTCAGCCATAACCCATTAAAATCCAGGCTAGTAGGGTAAATGACTGTCACTGGAAGCCTGACTTGTCACGCTGCCACGGAGCAGTATGAAGCCCTGGGCTCTTCCTCTGAAGCCAGGGTGACATCATCTCACACATGCTCCTTTTACTAGCTGGTATTTTGAGCTCCCTTCAAAAAGGTCCATGAACGAGGATGCAGTAATTTACTCATTGTTCGACACTGTCAGGGTCCCTCCCCCTGGGAAAAGTTCCTTCTCTACCACACACTTCCTCTGTGTCTCTGGGAAGACACACACACACACACAGACACACATACAGGCATTTAAAGATATGTTAGGAACCTGAAGACAGATGTTTGCAGTAGTATGTCAGTTGAAAAAACCTGTGTTAATTAAACCTGTGCAGAAAGCTTGACCATTCAGATGACCCAGCTCAGCCAGAAGCACAACCTCTGGCACAAGAGGTGACAGGGGCTGGAGAAGGAACAATGTGAAACCACCCTGCTTGAGGTGGCTGATGGGTGAATCACGGCAAACACACAGACAACAACACGCCAATGATGTTTGCTCCGAAGTTAAAAATAAAGATGGGCTGTTTAAATAGGCGATTCAGTTCAGAAGGTTTTGATCCCTCCTTTCAATCTGAGGTGGAACTATTTACCATTGCAAACAACTGTTAAAACCTAAGCCACTAAATGCTGTAGTGAAACAAGAACCAAAGCAAGAAATAACTGACCAGCCTAGATTCAGAGGCTGGTACAGGTGAAAAGAGAAGTGGATAGGCATCTGGAGTCATTTTTGCACCCCATGATTTCTGGGATTGGCTCAGTTTCTTTGATAGTCTGTTTAAGGAGTTAGGTTCTGCTCATGTCCATGCTTCTCCTCCAATCTTTTGGCAAAGCAACCAGAGACCACAACAAGTTAAATAGAAAGGATGTTTGTCCAACAAACAAGAAGCAGAAACACTTACAGAGGAGAGAGGAAAGGGCAAGATGTCACTGCCTCTTTCTGGTTACAGCTCAGCATTGCCTCCTGGTTCTCACTTTAGACTTAGAATTGAAAAGGAATTATTCCAATTAAAATTATTCCAAAAATCAATATGAGACCATAGAGATGACTGTGGTTTATCAGACCAGCTTCACAATGGGGGTCTTCAAAGTCCCAAAGACACTGGCACCACTCTGAAAATGTACTAGGAATCTCTGAAACCCTTACTGCAAACATCACATTTTTCCTTCTCTTCTGTCTCAGGGAAAGAGGGAGAGGGCAGAGGGAAAGGAGGATGAGATGAAGAAGTATCTGGTCCTGGAATACTCTGGCAGAGCTGAACTTGATGTTGGCTTGGCTTTCATAGTGGTGGCTGGTGTTTGCACCCAGACTCATCTGCTGAGCCCAGCGCGGGAGGCAGGAGGAAGCAGTCACCAGGGTCAGACAGAGGATGTGGTGATTGCCCCTCTGAGCCACCCCAGAGTTCATCAGGATATGAATGTCTGTGCAGGAGTAGGCACTGCTTCCAAAATGAAATCTGGACAGTGTTAATTTATCATGTCTAAGCCTGAGGCCTGAAATAACAGTTACTAGCATTTGTGTTTTTGTATACACTTTGAAATTTCTGAGTAGCTGAAACTGGCTGGCTTTTTTCAAGAATTAAAGCACTTCTGACCTTCCTTTCAAATATCCTTTGTAAACATAGGGAGATATATAGGCACACATTTACTATTTTTTTGTAGGGGAGAAAAATGTGAACTTAACATAAAGTGAACGGGTAAAGAGAGGGCAGGGGTAGCTCTGAACACAAAAGGTCTTGCTCTATTCCTTAAAGGTTCTCCTGTACTAACACAATTAGAAAGTTCAGCTGTAATTTCACCCCTCATTCATACAGGACCTTGTCTCACCTTCAGCAGGAAACAGGGACTGAGTTAGGAGAGCCTGAATATAATAGACGTCTGTGGCCGTGTACACTGCTGCCATCAATATAAATCTGTCATAAACACACTCAGGGAGGAAAAGGAACTTCCATACACTGTGGCCTCTACATTTTTGGATGCAAATGCAGATTTATGGCGCATGGGAAGCAATCAGCCTTTGAGCCAACGTGGGCCTCGCGAGTGTGTGGGGCTGTGCAGACCAGTGCTCCTAAGGCGAACTGCACTTCCACAGCTGCATTTGTAACCACCTCCTGCTGAAAAGAGGAGCTGGGCTGAAATTAGGCTGAGGAGATGGCCTTGTTATGCTGGATTTTCACCAAAATGTGGCCTACAAAAAGAAAGCCAGAATTTTTAAGCTGTACTGGAACTGATTTATTACATGGTCTTCACACTGCCACCCTGCACTTTCCACGCATATTAAATGACATCTTCTGTTGTTTTCATTCCTATGTGGTATGTGAATGGGACACAAGTGCAACCCAGGGCTAAGGGGCTATCCCGTATGAGGAAAGGGAGAAGAATCAGGCCCAAAACTCATCATGATTCCCATACAATTTTGTTCACCTTTCCAGCAAACTTCTAACTCCTGATAAAAACTAGAGCCTTATCTAGAAGGCAGTTAAATCAAGTGACCGGATTAAAGTGATTACTCTTCTGAATCATGGTATATTAGGAGTGCTTTTGCATAAGGGGATCTACAAATGAAAGCAGTTTTGAGCAAATTGAAAAACTACTCAGTGTCACTGTTAATTAGTGGAAAACAATTTTTCCAAGTCAGCCTAATAGAAGGCTTCCTACATGCGACCAGTAACTGATTAAGTGAGTGACTCAAGCAGTAAAATCACTGTTAGGCCTATTTTCTTCATCCTGGAAGGCCAAGTTCAATATTTTTCCTATGAGACATGCCTTACTATAAAAAGAATGTGATGTTTGAACGTGAATATCTCTGCTCTCAGTGCTGGCACTCGAAGCCTTTCCTACCCCTCCTGCCACATTTTGGGAGTGCAGGATGAATCATAATCATGTGGTTCACCTCCCTGCCAAATTCTTTTCTTCTGCTACCACTGTGAGTTCCTCCCAGACTGCTGCCAGCAGTGGCTGTCCCCTAGCCAAGACCTTGGGGGGGAGTGTCAACAGGAGAGATGGGACTCCCTGCTTCCCTCCCTCCCTCCCTCCCTCCCTCCCTCCCTCCCTCCCTCCCTCTTTTTCTCCTCTGAGGACACAAACAAGCACAGCTAGAGTTAGAGACCTGTAATCACAGGACTAGCTAACTAAATAGGTGGTGGAGTAAGTCAAAAGAAGGAGGCTGGAGGGAGAGAGTGAAAGGGGGATGTGTGAGGCTGGCTGGACGCTGCACCCTGCACAACACTGTGAGGTGGCCAAACACACCATCCTTCCTCCCACCCACTCAGAGACACACTCTTCATCTGTCCATCCCACAGCCAGCAGTACAGCACTGCTTCCAACCAGGCAGAGCTGTGAAGCTGTCTAACTCTATCATGGGCTATTTTCTGTACCATCAGCACCCAGTGAATGGGTGAGTGGGAAGAAAGGTATTGACTGAGAGGAGTCTGAGGAACGTGTGCACATAGGGCACGTACTTTCACTTTGCTAAAGGAGAGAAAAGAGGATATCATGTGTAATGCTGTTCTGTGTGCCAAGTTCACGCTTACAGTTGAGACAAGAATAAATACATTTCACACGTGAAGGAAGGGGGGCCATGCTGCAAGGAAAGCACAGGAGCTTCTGGATGCTTCAACAAGAAGCAGACATGCACAGAAACTTGAAGATCCAAAGACAGGAGTTTTTCCTTTATTTCCAGAAGCTGTCAACCCTGTCACTGAGGGCCGAGGGAACCTTGCAAAAGCAACTCTAACAGCCTCACCTGAGCTGGCCAGCCACCAGCTAGACAAGCTCAAAAACTTGCACCTTTGACAAAGGTTTTTTACCTCAGCTGCAGAAATGAGTGAGAGGTTCTGTGCCTTTCTCTAGGGTCCTTGCCACTGGCATTGTTTCTGTGCAGAATGCATCCATGAACTGCAGAAAGGGTTGACAGTACAATCCTGAAACAGGGTTTTAAGCAAAGGAAAAAAGGTAGTGCACAGCACTTGCAAGTCATCATCAGCTGAATGTACCCACTAGCTGCTCTTCAGTAACTACAGCAGAAAGAATACAGTGAGTACTCCTAGTAAAAAAAAATAATGGAAAATCCATGTACTCTTTAATGCAGAGCTTTCAGACAAAAGAATCCTGCCTTTCAGATGCTTTTCAAATAACATGCTGGTATTATCTATCCGTGCAAAAATCAGAGCCCATCTTAGAGAAAATACTTCCTTTTCATACAAAGAATGGCAGTGACAGCCCAGAACGCTGGACACATGAGCAAAACCGGAGATTCAGGATTGTAAAAGGTTTAAGGCACAACTGGAAACATCTCTACCAGGCCTTACAGATTAATAGCTTGCTTCTAAATGATTGGAAAATGATCAAAATGTTTCTGTTTAGCCACAGGAGAAGATTTACTGATCTTGGATGGTTTTATTTGCTTGAAAATAGTGAAAATGTTCTAGTTCAATAATGCTGAAGTAGCTTTTTTTTTTCCAAATTATGCCCTGATTCTTACACACAAGAACTGTCTCAATCTCTTTGATGGCCCTACACTGATTTACACAGAACTGAAACCTTGAACTTTTACTGCTTACTTTGTGCCATAAAGAATATGAGACTTTAAATGTGTACAGTAAATGTAGACTTATATTATTCTCCCAGGTTTATTCATTGTCCATAAATGCAAGAAAGAAAAAGCACACCAAAGGATATTAAACTCTGTAATTTCAGAGCTCCAGTGTTTTGCTCTGTTTATGCAGCATTCCCACACCCAGATACCCCGGGCTCAGGGACATCCCTTAAGTGAATGTCCACCTTCTCCAAACATTGCAGCTATGCTGACTACCCCGTTTTTTCTAAGCCTGTTCCAATACCATAATCTTTTTAATTAAATTTAATACCCAAATCACATACCCATATCTTAAACTTCCCCTGAAAATTTTTCTCAGATAGGTTTTTACTACCAACCGACTGCCTCTGGGTCAGTTCAGAACAGGAATTGCAGGCACACAGTCAAGTTACTGACCACATGTTGGCTCACTGATAGCAGTTTAAGTGATGCCGTTTGCCTTCCATCTGCAGCAAGTTAACCACACACATGTGGCTTGCTACCGCAGGTCAGCCAACAGGCAAAACCAACCCTAGCTTCCACTCCTTTGGTGAGTTTTCTCTATGAAATAACACAGAGAAATAATCACAGCTCCAACTGGCTTTGTGGAGAAAAGATACTGAATAAGAACATGTGAAACGCCTGGGGTCAACTCTTGTTCTTTTTCTGTAACATGAGCAGCCCATTGACTAGATTTTCCATTTTCAAAGTATTCCTTAGTACAGAGCCGAGGCAGAAACCGCTGGCTCTCCACATAAGAAAAGGACAGTCTTTGACAAAATGTGCTGTTAGTTTCTGAAACACCTTTACAATAATCTTTTCTCTCAGCTAAGGGATAAAACTTTTCAAAATGCATTGTTTTTCTCGCAAACAATAGGAAAATATAGTAGGAGCTTTATAACAAAATATAAATTACTGAAACACACTGATAGGTAACAGAAACAGCAAAGTCTATCAGGCAGGGAATGTAGCATTGAAATATGCCACCAATTCAGATTCTGCTGCCTAATTTCCTACATAGAACAACAGTATTCTCTTTTATGCAACGCCCAAAAGATTTACACATCAGAAATATGGTACATGCAGAAGATATTAAATTTTTCACTCTTGTAAGAAGTACTTCCCCAATGAAAGGTCC
Source organism: Lichenostomus cassidix (assembly GCF_008360975.1). Classification (NCBI taxonomy): domain Eukaryota; kingdom Metazoa; phylum Chordata; class Aves; order Passeriformes; family Meliphagidae; genus Lichenostomus; species Lichenostomus cassidix. Next base: position 32,745,213 of record NC_139480.1, on the reverse strand, counting down.
AGAGAACCAAGAACAAAAATATCACTGAATTTAGGAGAAAAGGAAACTATTTCAAATGTGTGTCAGTCCATTTTAAATAAACTACTATTAACTTTCCCTAACTAAAGTACTTTATCCTATTCTAGAGTTTTCACAAAGCTGAAAAAAATCACTGTTACCTCTGTCTTAATGGGAGAAAGTAGTATTTGTAGATACTAATAAATTCTGGAAATGAAAGTGTCTGACTACAAGATCATACCATTCATGTTAGAAATATTCTTTTCTATCATTCTTAATAGCAAGTTGCTTGAAAACATAATAGACTGATCTGAGTCTTTGAACTAAAGCTAATCAGTGGTTCCACAGGTTTAGCACAAGGTACACTTTGGGTATACCTTGACTCCCATGGTGATCACATAATTTGGTAGTTCAGAATGAGTGGGTGGAAGAAAAACTGAAAGATTATTTTTCAGTAAGACACCCAGAGCAAAATTCAGTTCCAGTATCAGTAGATCCTACTACCAATAGGGAAGTCTAGGACAAGCCTGTTTCTATCAGTAAGCGTATCCTTTCAAATCAACTCATCACAAAATGATGGCTACCTTGACAAAAGGCTTTGTGGTAGGAACTGTACTCGTATTGCCAGCTCACATTCAGCATCCCAAATGACATTTCTTGGCTACTCCTCTGGGGGATGTTTTCAATTACTTAGCTGTTTTTCTTGCTTCCCTACCCCCTCTATGTCTCCCAACTATTATTCAGTCCCTGTAAAACTACTCCTGTTGAGGCTGTAGCTTGGGCATGAGACCCGTAAGTGTATATGCTGTTTGCACATGCAAGTTAATGACTCAGACTCTTTAATTACAGGCTGTTTTTAAGATGCTTTTACCATTTCTGGTCAGAAGAGATGTCTAGTTTTCTGCTGTTCCAAAGCTCAATCAAACCACCTAATCAACTTGATCAGTTCAGATCAAGTTCATTCATCTCCACCTACATTTGAGTAGTAAGCACCTCAGGGTTTTCCTTCTGGCTTTTTCTGTTTGTTTATTTTGTTGTGTGTGGGCTTTTTTGTCTAACAAAATAGCTATTCAAGTTTAGAGAAACATATGCCACTTTTGCTTTGGGCATTAAATAAATTTAATGCCTTTATTGCAACTGAAGTGGAAGGGAAGGTCTGGGACATTGCTCCAGAACTCTTCAATGAACCTATTCGTTAGCACACACAGCTGATGTGATGGGGTTGCTTTGTGCTTTGTTTTGTTGCTGGATCCACTACAAATACAAGCCATTGGCAGCTCAGTCAGCAACATACGAGAAGGGGCTTCCTCTCCCGCCGTAGTGTTCCTGGCTGCTTGAGCATGAATAGAAAAGGTGGATGGATGCCAATTGGCAAAACAGATAGAAATAGCAGTGCATGATTCTAATATAAGCAGCAAAAAGACCAAGCACAAAACATTTCTCTCTCTCCCATTGACTAAGGATCTTTTTGGCAAACAGCAGCAGGCTTTTGCATGCTTATTTCCCTCTGGTCAGGGAAGATAGCTTTAATTATGTAGCCAAGCAAGGTAATACTGTACAGCCTCTGGCACTGTTGATTTATTAAGGTAATAAACAGAAGGCTAGAGGACTGGTCAGCTGCTAGTCAGCTCACAGACACTCCCCACCTTGATTTTCAAATGAAATTCCATGTAAGAGGCATAGCTGGAGGACTACTCAGACCAACTTACATTCACTGCAGAAATGCATGGGGCAGGGTGTGCACCCACAGAGAAAGGAAATGTGTCAACAGTAGTGACACAGTAATCCCAGCACATTTATGAAAGGCAGGTTCACTAGGACTCACATCCTTTCTTTGTCAACAGATCTTCATTAACAACTGCGTGGAACTTGTACAGCATAGGGCAGAGGTGGACTATATTATTTTAACAGCTTTCTTTCTTTCATTCTGTTTTTTAGTGTCCCACAGGATATGGATAGCTAAAAAGTGATGCAGACCAAGGTGGAATTTTTAACCACTTTGCAATAAATACTTGCAGGTTTCTTTTTTCATAAACTATTCTTAAGATTATGAATGTTATTCTTACGACCTTGAGTATTACTATGACTGGTACTGTTTGCTTTTAAGGATTCTCCACCCACACCAACAGTTACACTGGGACCAGCCAAAGCAAGATGGCTAATTCAGGGACTCTATCACTGCTTGTTCTGAAACAGGCTGCTACTGATTTTATTTGATTTCACTCACTCCGGTTTTAGAAAAATTAGTCAAGAGACAATCCCTACCAACTCATTCCATGCCTCTCATGACTTTGTAGACTCTTCTAAATCTCTTCTAGGCTGAGGAGTCCCAGCTTACTCAGTCATTCCTCACAGGGCAGCCACTCATATGGCAGCCTCCTCAGTCATCCTTTGGGCTGCCTTCTGTCCTATCACTCACTTTCTAGGATGAGCAGACTGGAACCACATTCCTTACTTCTAACAAGAAGCACAACAGCTTATAGACTCCAACTTACCTTAAACTTGCATGCAGTAATTTTTGTTGGGGTGGTCAATACACAGGAAGTCTAATCATAGGAAATGGTACCCTATAGCACCAGCAGTGGTATCACCTTAATAAAGAGGTTTCTCTGAAAGACAAGACAAATTCATATACACATCTCTCCTACTACCTTGTTGTAGTGGAAACCAGTTCAAAGAAATAGTTGCCTAAAAAAAAAGGCTTCACTACACATACACAAATCCCATGCTTTTTGCTTGGCTACGTGGGCAGGTGGGGAAGAAGGATCAGAGTGGACTGACAGAGGGGAGAATGTTGTGTTTTGTTTATAACTTGAGTGATTTGGAAGTGTATGTGTTTTCCTATGGGAAGTCCCTAGCTCTATCTCTAGTGATCTACAATCAGTGTCAAAGGTTTGTGAATGGGTTACAGAATCAGCAATGGCACCTCCCATTGTTAGCTGTCTACATTTTTTATAACCACTTGCATACTTTTGGTCAACCACTGTAAAATAAACAGTCCTTCCCAAATGTTTTTGTTTTCTTTGACAGCACAGTAATAATTCACATGGAATGCTGCAGAATATAAAAGCACTTTAAAGCTGTTGTAAAGCTGCATTTTAATGATTTATGCTTGAGTGGTTTTCAAGTAAAAAATATGCCAGAGCTACAAAAGTATATGAAATTAGAAGATGTATCATGTGTGCATGTACATGATATAGATGGGGGGGCGCTCAAATGGGAGACACTATTTTAAATAATTCTCATTTTGTGGGGAAGATCTGATCATTTGCCTGTGTCTTTGAAAAATGACTCAATGCAACAGCCAGACTAACTTCTGCAACTACCAAAATTGGGTTAAGATGACCAAAATGAGTCTCTTTCAACATGAACTCTTAGGACCTCATGCTCACTGTGCCCCTCGAGTAGAAAACCATTCTCCTAACTGGTCATTCCATCCGACCTGAAGAAACATTTTACAGATGGATCATTGTATGACTGCAAATACAATGGGGAATTGTACTTGAGGCTAGAGCACAAACCTGTGAAAATGACACCAGCATCTGTTATAGTGCATTACCAAGGAGCAAGTCTCTGTGACTACAGATGTTTATGTTCACCTAGTATCACCCCATTAATCTCTCTTCTCTTCTTTCTGAAAACTCTTGTCTCCAGCCTGCACAACAGAGACCCTAAATTGTGCTGTAGGAGAACAGGAATAAGCTGTACATTAAGTTTGCTCGTGAAGGCTCAGAGGTTATCTGTTTGGCCATCACACCTGCATTCCTGACAAACAGCTGGAGACCCAGAGAGGCTTGGCCCAGCTGAGTGCTTCTCCAGCAGAGAGCAGTGATACACTGTCAGTGAACTCAGTCCAGGAAAGCAGGACGGCTTCCAAGCTGGTGAAAAGGCAAAGCTCAGAGCTGGCAAGCTTGCCAATGTGAATGTCAGAGGAGCTGGACTTGGAGAAAAAGATGACAATGTGGGGTCAACTGAAGAGAAAATGATTAAGAACACCTGCAAAGGCAGTGCCTGAGCCAGCAGCCCCCACTTCAGGAGGAATACTCACATGAGATCAGAGAAGTAAGCCTTGCAGCATTTTGCACTGTAAGCCCAGTGCAGGGGGCATTTGCACCACAAACTCCACCCACCTTCAGATTAGTGTCAAATACTCTCTGACAACCCTTGGTAAAGTTGCACATGACATCAAGAAGATGCCAGGCTACCAAGAGAAGAGCACCTTTTAACAAACTGTGTTTGAAATGCATTGTAAATGTCATCAGGCAGAAATAGACCTGCCAATACTGACTTAAAAAACTCAACAAGCTTGTCTTAATCTTTGTCCTGTATAAAGCTGCTTCATGTATTACAAAGGTAAGTTTACACATATACACAGGCACATCCACACACACACTGGCACTTCTCCATTTACACCCTGTGTGTGTTTTATCCTTGTGTATATCCTCTGTATAGCCACTACTAGTAAGAAAGTCAAAGTGTGAACCCCTCTTAGGCAATAAATGTACTGAATGTTAAATTCTGTATTTCATTGCTGTGGTCTAAGCAACAGGTAGATGATGGTCTTACATATCCCAACCCCAAAGGAAGGAGGTATCCATAGACAAAGGCTTTCCCAGGTAGAAAAGTTTTCCTCTGTCCCATGTGCTAGCAAAACAAACGTTTGGCTTTTCACCTAAAGATGCCAAAATATTTCTTTAAGGTAAAGACTGGAGTTACCATTCCTATTTTACACATGATGAAAACTGAAGCACACTAAGTACACTGTCTGGATTAAGGACTTGAAGCTGGGCAGGCAGGCTTTGCATTGTACACTGATGCTTCCCAACCTGCTTGTAAAACCTGGACACCTTGCCACTGCTTCATTGTCTATCATATGAGTTTGGCTTTCTACCACTGCCACCTCAGCATTCCTCACCACTTTACTCTTTCCCTTCTGTCCTGTAAACATCAACCTGCTCTCACCTGTCTGGTGCCTCATTTCTCCCCCATCCTCCTGTGAGAGCAGCATTGGTGCGGATGCTCACACTCAGGGCTCCCCACAGTGCTCTTTCTAGTGAGAGCAGCTGATTTAAGTCATAGGTCATCTTTTCTGCCTTTGTGTCCCACATGTATATACAAGTCTGCTCTTAACAGTGAAAAAAATCCCACAGAGCATCCGCTTTATGACACAAATTGTATTCTCTGAAAAGCATTGTTAGTTCAGCCCTGATCTTTGAGCTGTAACAGAATTTACAGTATGGGTGAGGCTGGAAAGGACCACAGTGGGTCATCTGGTCCAACCTCCCTGCTCAAGCAGGGACATCCCAGAGCACACGGACCAGTATTGTGTCCAGACAGGTCTTCAGTATCTCCAGCAAGGGCAATCTGTTCCAGTGCACGGTCAGATACACAGTGAAGTTCTTCCTCATGTCCAGCTGGAACATCGTGTGCATCAGTTTCTGCCCATTGCACCCTGCCCTATTGCTGGGCACTGACGGCAAGAGCCTAGCTCCATCCTGCAGTACTGCAAGAGTACAGCAGGGACATTGGACCAGATTACTCATTAGGGTTCCTTCCAACCTGACCCATTCTGTGATTCTGTGAAATTAAGCAACACTTTATGCTACACATTTATCCTGGCAATCGTGACCTCCTGCTACTATGAGAAATTCTCTTTGAAGGGTTCCTACCCCATGGCCACATTTTTGGGCAGCAGCAGCTTGGGATCCTACCCCAGGGATATGCTTTTGGTCAGTAGCAGCAAGGAAATGGTGCTTATCACACCTCCACCCGGGCTCCCCAGCCAGGGAAGAATGCAGGCTGTTGCGCCGCCTGAAAGGCTTGGGAAAGTGCAGCCCTGCTGTTTCATGTCAACATTCCTCCCCCTCTGCCTTTCCCAAGGTCTCGGCAGAAAATCCTTTTTTGTTCTTATCAGTTCAAACAAGAACAACGAATTCCTCAAGCCCACAAGAATGTGACAAGGTGCCAACAAAGCCAACCAGGAAGGTGATGTATGGTCTATAGGCTGCAGCTCAAATAAATCACTTCACAAACCCATGCTGCAAGGAGGGAATTCAAACAGCTTAGAGCCTCTATTTCTAGTTCTCTCTTTCAAATATTCACCTGCCAAGTACCCCAGATAAAGGCAGTATATGTGATGCTAAAACGCCACATGCCCTTTGCTCTTGTTACCAGGAATAACTGATTGAACAAAGCGCCTAATCGAATTGATATTACAGTAGAGTGTCTACACAGCCTTGCTGAAGGCAGAGTTGCAGTTTCCATTATAAGCCCCTATTTGCAAGAGTTTACAACTGGATCACTGAGCACAATTTGGTGCACACAGCTGTCAGCCACAGAGCAAATTTTTTTAACCACATTTCAGAAATAATTGTTTGGCTCTCTTAAAATCATACTAATGTTTTGTAAAAAAAAAAATGGAGTTACCACATCTGGATGCCTTTTAGTATATATCTTCCATTTCTACAAAGAAATACTGATCTCCTAGTTAGCTACTCTGATTGGGAAAATAAAAGAATAATGACCAACATATTCAGTTATAAAAAGGCAGCTTAGGAGGTGCATATTTTGGGTATGCAAGGAGTCAAATGTCTCGCTCCTTGTTCGAACAATATGCCTTCTCAACATAACTCACAAGATGTCCAATACTAAAGAAATTACAATTGTTTCATTCTAAATTATACACATGATGGTGAAAATTCACAGCCCAGACAGAATGGCAAGCAGGTGTCTAAGATGCTCAGCCCACACATGGGCTCTTTAAGAGCCAGTGACTGAAACAAAGTGTGCCTAGGTTTGCTGTGAGTTAGGAGCTCCTTAGTTTGGTTTTGTCTGTGCATTCCTACTGCAGCTCCCAGCCCCATGCAGGCACACTGCACGTGCAGGAGCTGCTCAGCAGTGCAGGCAGCAACTGGCTAGTTCTCTGGAAGAGCCTGGAAGCTCCTGCTGGTATGTAGAGCATTGATCTGGTCATAGGGAGCAAACTTTCTGGAACAACCATCCATGATTATCCATAAAACTTTCAGATGTATCATTAAGGTTGTAACATCAAACCAATCATTGGAAAAATAACAGGTGTTTAAAATGGTTCACACTGTGGCCACTTTTTTTGACCAGAAACCTGCATGTTCTTCATGGGGTCAGCTCAGTGTGGAAGGAGTACAGACTGACCACAGAGGGGGAATTCACCTGCTTGAGCCAAGGCTCCCCATGGGCAACAATCCTGAACCACTGTTCTCACCCAAGGCACAGAGAAATAATGGCTTACAACTTGTCAGTGTGGATTTGTCATACCTTCCCAACCCTGTGCCTTACCTATCTGCCCCAAGTGTAGCACTAACAAAATTTTTCATATTTATACAGTTTAGTGCTGTCTGCCTGCAGCTCCTCAACATAACCATGATATGGTGCCTCAGTAGTGCAGACAGCGTCTTCATCATGGATAGATTTTTGCTATTTTACATCACCTCAGCTCAGGACATGCACTGCTTGGCAGACACTCCAGTACTTCTCCTGCACCATCACCTACCTCATCTACATCCTGCCCCACCAGTACACATACCACTGGGATGCCAGCTGCAACAGGTACACTAAATCTGTGCATCCCTGCCTTGCCTATGTATCCTCAGAAAAGAAAGCCCCACTGTATCTCCTGCTGTTAGCCTGTGGCAACCAGGCTTTGCTGGATTTGTAACATCTAGTTTGGCTGTACTTGCCATATAATGAATAAGAAACAGTAAGGAGGAAGAAATAAAGTAACTGCTTGATGCAGCATGATGCTTTTCCCACGAAATTTTACTGCTCATGCAAATAACTGATAATGCACCAGCAAATGGGCTGCAGAGTACTGAAAAAGCTGTGACATCCCTTTAATGAGAAATCTTAGTACAGCTCTGGATTACTACATTTTTCCTAACAAATGGGGAGAGTTGGCATTGTGTGAAGTTCCTGCCTACTGCTCACCTCTTAAAACAGTTTTGGTTGAAGCAGGACTTGGTCTTCCACAAGTAGAAGGATAGACAAACTTGTACATATCTGAAGAAGCAGTTTTATTTAACTATGCACATATATGTTCCTCCCACCCCCAAAAAAATCCCTGCCCTAAAGTCATATTTTGTACAACATACCAAAGCATTCAAGTAAGTAGTTCATAGGCTGGGTTATGGCTGGGTAAATGGCTTACTTGGAACTACTGCAGTCTGCTGAGTATGTTGTATGGGTCAGGAAAATGTCCTCTTCAGAGACTCCCATGTAAAAGTTATTCTAGCAGAATGGGAAGTGTTCCTTTCTGATATTCACCATGCCACTTGTACTGACTGGAGTAGTACTCGTAGGCACAGATCTAAGCCTGGAAATACTCATAAACAAGAATACCACTGGATGATGCCAATCAAAATCATCATTCCAGAAATGTAGCATTTCTGATGGGTGAGGTTAGCAACAAGAGAGGAGAGACACGGCACGGAGCCTAAGCTCATTCCCTGACATATCATCATCAGGATGAGCTCTCTGCTGCCTTGGTGGGACTTGGTAAGAGGCAGAGAATGGGAGAAAGAGAGGAAAGGCTGTGCTACTGGGGCCAGCAAGGTAGGTTATGCAAGCAGCAGTTCTGGCTGGAAGTGGACAGGATGCTCAAGAGGAGAGAGGATGGCAGTGAAGGGTGATAGAGGAACAGTTGGGAGCTACCACCTTGGAAGGCTGCTGCACTAAGTTCCGTGACGTGTTCTGTGCTATGTGGTCAGTTTCTTTAACCCTTAGATGCTGGAGCCAAATGCATATATAAAAAAATTAAAATACATCACCGTTATATTATTTTTAAAGGAAAAGTTCAAATAATAAAAAAATTAATGCAGCTCTCTTTTAAAGTCTCGTATGATTTTCAGCCATTCTTATGAAGACTGGTGTATACATTTTCTTTGAGAAGAACTTCTGCACAGAAATTACATACAAAAGGCACCAAGATACCTTTCAAAATCACATTTATAGTTTTTATACAGGAGAGCTTTTGATGTTTTAAGAGAAACTATAACTAAGGGACAAAGAAGAGAAACACTGAGGAATAGAAAGTGTTTGTACATTATCAATATACATTTATATTTTACATTATTTGAGTGTCTCTATTTGCTCTACAGTCTGCTAGCCCAGCTAAATGGAAATTACAAAAACATAGAGCCCTTTCAAGTAAAATATGTCATTTTATTGTGCTCAGTTCCCTTTTGTCTTCTAGTTATAATTCCGACCTCTCTAAATTGTTCATCTACACCACATAAAAATTTAAAAAAGCCTAAACCCCTCTGAAATTAGCTCCAGTTTTCTACTAAATCCCTTCTTTTTCTATATCAAACTTGAAGAACATTGTGGGCATTTTAGCTAACAGACAGTATGTTATTCCATTTCATGTCAACTGCACAAGGTCTTAACACATACTGCAAGCAGAGGTGCTCTTTGCATTCCTCTATTCTCACCTTGGCACAACCCTCCCAGCTCAAAAAGGCTCCAAATTACATAAAACAAGATGTCATAGGCTGGGGTTAAATTGTAATATGCAACCTCCTATCATGAACATTATCTCCTGCACCTAACACAGGCATATTCTGCTGCAGGATCTTACTCAAATAAATATTTGCATAGCAAATGAATGCATATTTTTATTATAAACATATGATGCATTATGATTAATTGCTAATTTCCCCTTCCGAAATGGTGTCAAAAAATGTCAGTTGACCACCTAGCAAAGTTACAGCTCCAAAGTAACATTCAACAAATTTCTGTACACAGTGTATCATGTACTAATTTTGGGGCATCTGTTAAAGGAGAAACTAGTTTTCCACGTGACCTAAATAAGCACTTTCATCTGAGGGGAAGGCGGATAAATAACATAATCCTGCTTGCTGCCAGTTTGAAATCACTGTGCTTTGGGATGGACTTCCTTCACTGACAAACTGACAGTACTAAGCACCTGGAGCTCAGGGACCTCACAGAGCTTCCAAACAGTTGGAGCAGGACAGCAAAGGCGTCTCACAATGAAAATGAATGACTGGTAATAGGGTATGCTTGATCCTCTCCTTTCAGTTACAATAATGTCTTATTTAGTTGGTTACTAGTATCCTGTTATTAGTAAAATGGCTGCATCATTATTTAGATCTCAAATGCTATCTTTTCTCCAGTACCTCCTTCCTAAAAAGAATGTGAATTTCTGTTACACTATCAAGGCCAGTATTCCTTCTGAACTGAGGGCAACTTAGGGAAGAGTGTATGAGTAAGACAAGCACATAGTGATATTTCCAACAATGGTACTTCAGTTTTCAACTATTCATGGCTCTGGGACTTCCTGAACTTAAGCTGTGGTATTAAATAGCCAAAGTTAAAAATCATGTTCTTTGAACCTTTCCAATTAATCTTTGAATTTTCATAAAAACTTTCAGTTTCTGAAAAATAAGGCGTTTCAATATGGCTTCTATGATAAAGCATCTCCTTTTGTTTTTTTCAGCCCTGATAGCTACTACTTCCATTAAATGACTCACAGTTCTGCTACCACAAGAATGAATAAACATTTCCCTTTTTCTGTGCCACAACTGATTTGTGAGATCCCCTAAATTCATCCTACCCGCAGTCATTTTCCCTCCTGGCCAAAGAGCTCTGCTCTGTTAGATTTTTCACCTGAATCTCATTCTATATCCCCAGCTGTTTGGGTTAGTAACAATTCCTGTTGCTCTGAGGTCATGCAACACATGCAAAGTCATCCTGACTTTGCCCTTTACAACTTAATGGAGCTGTGATGCTTTTCTGATGATACTGTGAACTAGGGCATCCTAAAAATCCAGTATACCCTTTAAGTACACTGCTGAAGGAAGAAGACTCTTGCTGTCTCAACTTCCCTGTGTAAGTCACAGAACTTTGCCCCAAAGATGGGATAAACTATACAGCAATAGCTTGAAACCTGGTCTCTTTTGTCTCTTCTCCTCTGGCTTGTTGACCACAAGCCTTTCCTGTGACTGTACAGAACATAGGACATTTTGGAAAGAGCTGCACTGGAATTGCCACACACCAAGTCTCTGTCCTCCCCTGTAAAACATCAGCTCAACTACAACCTTTCCTTGGGACCTCTGCCTTCCCCGAAGCTCAGTGTGCAGAAGGCAGGGGAGGTAAGGCAAAACTGGGGATAGGTATGCAGGTTTTACCTTGATCTCTTTATAGGTCTACAGAGATTAACTAGAAAAAAAAATACAGCCTGTGGTTGTTTCACTGAGTAACCAGAGTTTCCAAGACTCTTGTTAAGCATGAAGAGTACATATTCTCACTGTTTATTTTTGTTTACGGTTTCTTTGCTTTTTAAGCAAAGCTAAATCAGTTTTGCAGCAATCCACCATTGCCCTGAGCTGCTCTAAATTGCTCCTCACAACATTCCACTTGTTTTGGGAAATCCAGGATCTGTCAAATGGTAACACAGTCTTCCTGCTTTAAACTGTCCCCTTCAGCCAAGGAGACAAGAGCCTGAAGGGTCTGGTTTCCCTTCTGACAGCTGCAGTAACTGGACCTAAATTGGAATTGGAGTAGAATTTTGTAGAAAAATGGAATCACTGTCATCACATTGTCTCTGCATAGAACTGGGCAGATTTGGGCACTTGATAGATTTTTATGTCCACTCAACATCTGCTATTCTCCAAAGAGGTAAAAAAATGGGGAAATTAAACCACCACTGAGCTACATGAACAGGACAAAAGCAGGCACTGCTGCATTTGACAATGTATTTAAGTCTTGAATCAACCTGATTACAAACATATTTTTAAAAACGTGCAACTGGTCCCCCAGCTTTATCTGGAACCTGTGTAAGATATTACATAAATCTACCTTGGCATATGCTCAGTTTCACAAATCACTGTTCAAAGGTTTCATGGTTATGATGCCGATGTTGATGCAGGAGAGGGACCCTGTAGGTAACAGGATTGATAGATTTCAATGCTGTTCCTCATTGTGCTTAAGACTTTCTATACTCTGAGCAAAACAGTGAACGTATTTTTCGCTTATTATAAAAAGAGATATTACTTCCTTTTATCTATTCCAGTTTAAGTCACAAACTTTTATAGAAGTGCTCAGACTTTACTGCAATAAGATTATGTTTTCAAATGTTATATGGAATAAAGGCTCTGGTAGAATATATTAGAAAACATCCCTAATTCACGCAACTTTCCACTGACATAAACCAGAGAAAAAAAGAAAAAAAACCCAACATTCCTATCAGGTGGGGACAGTAACTGTGCCATACAGCCGAATATGCTCTAACCCAACCCTTTCCTGCTGCTCCTGCTGCCAGCAGGATTTAGCCTCTGCAAGGCAAGTTGCTGCTCCCCTACCTGTAAATCCTGGAGGAGAGTTACCCCAGAGATACCTCTCTACCCCATCTGCCTGGGGACCTGAGCATTGGTTTTGAAGTGGGTTTTTGGGTTTTTATTTGGTTGGTCTTGTAACAGGAAGAACAAAGTCACAGGATCCTTTAGGTTGGAAAATACCTTTAAGATCACTGAGTCTAGCCATAAAGGATAGCAGTGCAGTAGGTATTTTCTTGCTCTGCCTGTATTTATTACATCTCACCTTATGCTATTAGGATGAAATTCAGTGAATCCCAGTGTAATTTCTAACAAAATACTACCTGAAATTCAGCATGTCCACAAGTCTTTCTATGTAATAAGTACACTTTATTATGTTTAACTAACACTGAACATTTGGAAATGCTTGAGTATTAATATGAAAAGTTTATTACCTAGAGAACTTATTTGCAGTATGCTAAGGGTTATTCTCTCTCTCTCAGACATATAGATGGGTATATATGTATGTAGGATAATGGAAAAGGACATATAGATACATTACTGTGGAATTGATGATGTGCTGTTATAGGAAAAATCATCCTATACTCATGTTCATTAAAAACACTAGTTTTCCATTCAGTGCTCAGAAAACTTCTCCAGCAGCACAGTACCATATACTGGCATATCTAAAGCAGGAAAGAACAGACAGAAAGCACACAGAAACAACTGCAGCTTCTCTGCATATAACAGAAATTATAATCTTGATTTGAGTAATGCAAAAAGATATCAAAGTTGGGAGACACAATTCCAGTATAAGGGTCACTGATAGTTTGTAGCCATCAAAACACTTATTCTTTATTATAGGATATGTTAGAGTTACTATTTCAGCTGAAATTTCTTATTATTTAAATATTAACTAAAATATAGAAGCATACTGAAGACCTTAAGAGCAGTGAGTCAGAATACAAATCTATTTCTAGAGTGGTGCCAGCTCAGACAGCAGCTAATAATGGTTGCTGAGCAAAAATACACGTGGCAAATATGGAATGACATTTCCTGCATTTTTAAAGTGGGACATGGCATTAAGTCCACTGAGTTTAAGAACACTTTCTGTACAAGGCCTGTAAAAATCCTTTTTCTGTATCTTACTTTTTTTCTTTTTTCTTTTTTAAACTTGACTAATGGTTTTGTAAACCAATTTACACATCTGACATGAAGAACTTCTATGCTAATGAGCTCAACAATTTACCTGTGTTGTGTGAAAAAAAAACTTCTTTTTGCTTGTTTTTACCTAAACAATTTCTGTTGGTCTTCTAGCTGTTATATTTCAGGAAAAAATAAACAATGATTTTCCATTCATGTTCTATACAGAATTAATTAGATGTACAGGTCTAGGTCCCATTTCTTCTCAGCTTCTCTCCTATTTTTAGTTGAGAAGATCTGGTCTGCTTATCTCCCCTTGTGGGGAAATAAATCTCTACCTTTGAACAATCTAAATTTATCTGCACTTCTTCAGATTCATTATTCTATGTAGGGTTCATATCCATTAAAAATCCAAGCAGGCCACTGAGTTATCCATGCCAGAAGTATGTCTTGCATTTTGTTCTCTTTTCCTTCTGTACCAATTATTAATATTTTATTCCTCCTTCTGACCACTGCCATCATAAAACTGACATTTTGCAAGAACTATTTATCATGACTCCAAATTGTATTTCCTGTTTGGCAATAGCTACCTCAAGCTTCCTCTTTTAAAAATGCAGAACTGCTTCTCATCCCCTTGAACACAACACAAAGTGTTCCCTGCCATTGTATTGCCAGGCATTTCAGTGCCATGAGCTCCTTCTTGATCTGCTCACCATCTATTTTAGTATTAACTAATTTTTTATCATCACCAACGTGTAACTTTGCACAATTAGTTTCAATATCATTAATTTTGATCAGCACAGATCCCATCACAAGTCCTGCCAGAAATATGCACGTATCTCCATTGCATATTTCTCCATTGTCAAAACAGCCCAGGACAGGACCTTCTCTCTCATTCCCTGACCCCTTAAGTCCTTTAAGGCACTCCACGAATAACACTGAAATTAACTATTTTGGAAAACAAGACATTTCACATTGATTGAACCATCCCAAGCCACACACTTACTAGTTTTCTTTCAGAGAATTCCAAGAGGTTTGTGACACACAATTTCTTTCTAAAAAAAGCTTACTGCTTTTCCTATTTTTTTAAACTTATTTACCTATAAATAATTTAGTTATCCAAGTCTCTACAATTTTTTTCATCCATAGGTTGTACCTATTTGCCTGGAGTGGTGATCAGACCTACCTACACACAGTTCCAGGAGCTCTCTTCATGTCCCTAATGGCTGCCACCACCTTCTCTGAGGCTAAGCCTCCTGCCCTATGCCCTACAGCTAGAGCTTTACTGTAGGAAGTTCAGAAATTTCATATATCAGTTTGATCTGATTTCACTGGAGAACAGTGTTTGTCCGTGACAATTTGTCACTATTGATTTATTGATCTGCTTACAAACTCCTTCACCGGCATTCCAACACTAGACAGTTCCCCCAAATCCTTCCCTGTAACGAAAGCTGCTGGTGTGGAAATTGTCTTAAAATTCTTCTAAGGTGCCTAGAATTTGTTTCTTTCTATCCCTGTGGCCTTGCCTTACTTGAGCTCTTCTTTTATTTGTTCAAGATTCATTGTCTCCACACTCTTCAATGACTTCCTGTTTCCAGCAGGTATGAAAATGTTTTTTACTAGTACTTCCAAGTCCTTAACAGGTTATTCCTCAGCACCTTGTTAGTCACCTTTCATCAATGCTTCCCATTTAACAATTCTTCATGTTATAACATAAATTTTCTTTTCTCCTTCATTTGGACACGACTTCTACCTTTTAAGAACTATTTATTTAACATCTTCCTCTCCACTCATCTCCTTAAAAATGGCAACATCTTCATAATTCTTCTATAGTAATTTTGATAGTTGGCATATACATACTTGGAACACTCAAGATGTCTGCAAGCAGTCTTCTTACTGAGTGAAAGTCACTTCACCCTACTGACCCTTGCTTTTAACCTCAGTGTTATGTTTTTCCTACTCATGAACTCAGATATGGCTGTGGAGAAATTACAGTGAAGTAGAAGAACAAGGATGATTTGGTAGGACATCTTTGCCCAGTATGAAAATGACTCTATGAATTTTATACATGGTCTTTTACATAAGAGAACTGAAGGTTCCTTTTCCAAAGGACAAATAAAATGCTCTTTGATCTAGAATTGTGCATTCATGTTGTACTGATGATTTACTCCAGCATAAAAATTCCGACACACTAAATCCAACACTATTTTTCAATAATGAGTGCACCATACTGGAATCCTCAATTAGTGTAAAATGTGATACTTCATCAGAGTTATTGCAGCTTGCTACAGCTGAGAAATCTTATGCAAATCCTTCTCCACCTCCACTCACAACCTGGCTTCTGCTCATAGAACTTAGCACCTTTACGAAGAAGGTCAGAGTAACATGGACTTCTAGATTCTCTCAAAACATTAAACTGTGTCTATAAAGTCTCTCAACGGGAATAAAAATTCACAAAAGACAAAAGGAATTTTGCCTGGTTTTGCCTTGGACAGTAATGAAAGGAAATTACAGAATCAACACTTGAACACAGAGGCAAAGCCTTATTTAACTTGCATTTCTTTAACACAAAGTCCCATCTGTGGAATGCTAGAACTGGAAAACTGAAAGTCTGACTCAATGTAAAGCACTTAATTGTCAGTAGATGTGAAAGTGAGGGGTATCTCTACTATACTTCCTGTCCTGGAACTTTAAATGGAACATATGGCACATGTGGGTGGAAAGCCTGTATGTGAAAATACAGATACAGTCCTCTTTCAGGAAAGACCATGAAGAGTAACTTACTGATCAAATGATGGTAGAAACTCACAGCACACCAGATATGGTCAAGGCATGTCAGAATTTTAGCAACTGTTGATTAATGACCTAAACTTGCTTACAATTGCTGCTTATCTGGTTAAGCACATTAAACACATTATAAAGAATCAACCCATCTCTATTGAAAGGGAAGGAAACAAATCAAAACTGGAAAACAGTATTTAGACTCTTAGTCAGCCTTTCTAGCTGATACTATTAAGGAGCAGAAGTGTGTTGCACTGTTGAGTACCTAAGATAGGAATGCCATCTAAACACTCCTTGCATGATACTCATGTGTGGTTTGATGGGTGATGATGCTTGAACAAACTCTGAGTTATTTCCTTTGCCCCTTAACCAGAGACACTAACAGCAGAAATATTCTGTCTCATTGCTCTTATATGGAGCTCTCCTCCTACACCAACAATTTAGTCAGAGGGCAGGTCAGTGGGCAAAGCATGCTCATGACCACTTCCTTTGCTTCAGAAACACTTGCCAAATTGTAATGGCAAAAGTTCTGCATTTTCCTTTTGAGTTGAGTGGTCAGAGACTCTGGAAACAAGCCAATGTACAGTGGGACAGCTCTGCTGACCACCCTGAGCTCCTGATCAGGCTGTGAGCATTGTTTTCAGGACTGCTCAGTACAGCTTCCCACACAAACAATCTTAAACAGTGGATAGCTTCATTGAATCTCCATTGAAATCCACAAATATAAACTCATGAATTGTGTGAGTTTTACTCTCACTAAACTTTTAACTGTAAGGTTTCCTCTAGAATTTTGTCTTTTTTATGCCACTCTAATTGTTACTTAATCCATCCATAATTTGAACTCCCCTCCCTCATTCTGCTTTCTTAAGTGTCAACAAAACGAGAGTCTGGACTGTGGAAGGCTCCTCACCTCATCTAGACCCCTGATTGCAGGAAAACCCAATGACCTTCTAATAAATTTTTGTATAATGCAATGTAATCTCTCGCTTTTTCTTACCCCCTCTGGCTTTGTTTGACTTTTCCTTTCTTTTATGTTGTACGGTAGATTACAGCCCATCTTTTTTTCCATTTGTCCTTTGTGTCTGGTTCCTCTTTCCTCTTCACTCACCTGTTTTTTCCTCTTTCTTTCTGTGATGCTTTTTCTATGCTACCCCTGCATTTTCTTTTCTCCTCTTTCTCACTCTAAATCTTTGCAACTCAATCCTATTTTATCATCCCATCTTCATACCCAAGGGCTCAGTCTCCTAATCAAAGACACAGAGGAAAGAGCTTCTGGAACCCCAAGTATTGCACTGATTACTTCTATACACTTTCCTCAGGTTTTTAGTTGTCTAAAGAGTACAACTCTTTCCTTGTCTGTCCTTTCAGCCTCCCTTTCTCTGAAAGCACATTCCTGTTCACACCTTTTTGTGCATGCTCTGTCCTGCTGTCCACTGACTTTTCAGACCAGCCCACAACCACTGTCAGATACTCTGTCTTACTCTACTTCTTCTCAATCGGATCTTTTTCCAGTTTCTGAGAAGAAACACAGGTCTGAAGAAGAAACAGAACAAAGAAACTGTTAGTAAAACCCCTTAAAAATAAGAAGACAAGGGAGACAGGAACAGGTCTCACACAAACAGGAGGCTTTAGCAGGAAAGAGAAGCATGCTTTCCTAGAGGGGGAAATGTCTCACTGCTGAACTAGCTGAAGCAGATAGAAATTCGCTACCACAAAAAAGTGACTCTATGATCAGAAGAGAACAGAAGCACCAGAAAGAACATCACAGACTTCTCACATTCCCTTTCCCCATAAATCTAAGAAGAAACTGAAGCAGGGAAATATGTGTACACATTCATCATTTTGCTTAGGTCTCCATAAGCTAGGGCATCTTATGACAAGTTATGTTTAGAAACTCTTATATGTCCATTTTCTTTCATAAAGCATATGATGAGAAAGTCACACTGCCAGCAGGACTGGCCCTCTGGGACATCATGGACCTGAGAAAGAGTAAGGGGGATTGGTATTTGCAGGAACCATCTGGCTTCACATCTGAGAAAAGCCACAGCTGTAACGCCAGGAGAGACCCAGGCAGACCTTGAGACAGTGCTGTAGGCGCCTTCCCAGACCGAGAACCTGTGGCACTGCACCTGTGGCAGCACCACCACAGCAACCTGGACTGCCTCTTGGGGAGCAACAGGCAAAAAAGCATTTCAGATACTGTTCTGCATATTGACTCTCAAGCCCCTGATGAAAAAAAAAAACAACTTTAATTACAAAAATCTTTGCACCACGAATTTCATTACTGTTAAAAAAAAATATCAATAGCAGTAAAAGGGAAAAACCCCACAAAGCTAGTGAACCAAATAAATCATTGTATCTTTGCTTCTGTACTGTACACAATACTTCAAATTATTTGTAGTTCTTTCAGGAAAAAAAACCCTAAAGAAACAAATTAAACTCTATAGCTGCATCAATTTCTACTATAGTCCATCATTAATGACTTTCCTATGAAAGTGAATTTTCAGGCCTGCTCAATTAGCAGGTGCAAAACTTCTTCCTGGGAAAGAAAACTGCAAAAATCACTGAAAAAGAAGTATTAAAAAGCAACTATATATCCATTGGGGGTTTTCTGCATTAATTTTATGATTCATTACTACTAGTGCATCTATTCCTGTTTTTATACTCATTTTTAATATATAAACATTTTCCTAAAGACATAAAATTCTGTTACTGCTAGGGGAAGGAGGTGATTTTAATTGCAATGGGCTAAGATAGCTTGGCAGTACTTCTGTCTGACCTACAAATGCCACTTAAAAACAGACCAAAAAAACACTTGGAAATCTGCCTGAAGGGAAATGGTTTTCTTGTGAAAGACCTTGTCAAACATATTAAAATCAAAGTTTTGGACTTTAGCTGAACAAATAGCTTTTATTGCTTAGCTCTGCTAACTGCATTCTACTACTAAGGAGACATTCTGTAGTAATAGCAAACTGACAATTTTACATCAGCACCTCATGACTATTCAAAAATCTCCACTGACCACCACAGAAGGCAATGTTAATAAAGGTCAAAATTACCATCTATCTACATAATCTCCTGTAAGAACCATGCTGTAAAGGATCAACCAGTCTAATTGTTTAATGTATTTGCAAAATTCTGATTAACCCACACCAAAGTCACAGAAAACACTTCCACAGATTTTAAATACTTGATTCAAGCTTGAGAGATGAAGGTACAATAGGTTCTTTATCAAATATTTTAGTCTGATATTAAATTATTCTCATTCCTTTCAAGAGTACATTAGCTGACTTATTAAATCGACTAGTTACTCATTTCAAATTACTTCCTCAGTTTGTGGTACTAGGAAATGACTCTTTAACAAGTATTCTTGAAAGTGTATCATTGCTCATTCACTTGGTAAGATAAGTTCATGCCTTTTAAAGCAGCATATCAACTTGCAACTTTTAAAATAAGAACCGAGGCAGAAATTAGCACTATAAGCATGCAAACAAGTGAAAGACAGGATTGTTTGATTCTGATTATATACCTAACCTTAACTCTTCTCACTAACCCTGCCAAACATTTACTTTTCATATTTATTTTGTAAAGTGCTACACTATCATTATTTTCCTGAAAGAGATTAGTTGCTGCAAAACTTCCTTTTCCTAAGCACTTCAAGACAACCAGTGTGCATATCAGTGAACTAAATGGAAAAGTCACAGGGAGCTGAATGGCACATGTAGGACATGCCACATTTAATGCAGCCTGAGCTGCATGCATGGAGAGCGAGATTGTCTGCCAAATCATTAAATATTGTTCTTAGTGCATTTGGTACATTTAAAGCATTTTGTACATAACATTCCATTTTATTTACTTCATATTTTAGGGATTTGTATCACATAATTTTCTATTTAGAAATACAACATTTTGGGCACAGAGGACCAAGAACTAATTATTGATCAATGCTTTATAGTTGTATAGGACTTCCACGCAAGATGGATTCCTTTTTTTGTAAGAAATATGAAATTAACTGACTTTGCTCTCACTAGGTACAAAGCATTGCTGCCCTCCTCACAACGTGCAGGTTGAACTTAACCCACAGACAACTCAGTCTCCAGACCTGAGCAGGCTCCCCGCACAGCTGGGCATCAACAGACAAAACATAATCTATCAGATGAAATGGAGTCAGAAGGTTGGCCAGCTCTCTTGAAATGATATCCCTGTAGGCATTTCAGAGTCAAAGACAAGCTATTTGAGGATAAAGTAAAAATCACTATGGAAGGAAGGAAGGAAGGAAGGAAGGAAGGAAGGAAGGAAGGAAGGAAGGAAGGAAGGAAGGAAGGAAGGAAGGAAGGAAGGAAGGAAGGAAGGAAGAAAGAAAGAAAGAAAGAAAGAAAGAAAGAAAGAAAGAAAGAAAGAAAGAAAGAAAGAAAGAAAGAAAGAAAGAAAGAAAGAAAGAAAGAAATCATTAAGAAGAGAAAAAGAACCAAGTGGTTTTGTTGGGAAGGTTAATGTTTTGTCCCTACTGGTGTCTGTCAGAGCTGTTATGAAAAATAACTCATTAAAAAAAAAAAGGTCTAGTATTAGGGGTCACTACTGCAGAGTCTCTACAGGAAGGGTCACTAAAGTTCTGGTTGTGAGGAAAGGGACATCAGGAGCAGACAAAGCTGACTGACCTTGACTTGTAAATGTTCGCATATTTTTCAAGCTTTGGGCAATAGTATACGGTCAGGTTTCACTTTTTTCTTGAGGCCATTTTCCCAAATACAACATGAATTTTCAAGTTTTTGGGCTTACAAACATTTCATTGAAAAGTTTTAACTGCAATATCATTTTCTATATTATTTAGTATTTTTATTTGTATACAATTAAATAAAATTTAATTTTATGTGCAATTTAGTATTTTATATTTCTGTTATATTTGTATTTTATATTCTCAATATTAAAAGGTGTTTGCCTTGGAACTTCTTTGGTTCAAGTGTCTGAGTGTGGATGTACATAGAAAAATCGCTCAAATACAGGCACTTCAAAGGATCTCACAACCTACATGTTGGTCAACCTGTTCATTCTCAGATGGCATCCAATGCACACAAAGGGTATCTCTTTCTGACTTCTCATTCACCATTTCATTCTGACAAAATCAGATCCGACTGATCCTTACATAGCTCCTCACCACAGGCACTGATACCTTCCTGACTTCTTCAAACAAAGGCATTATTCAGGTGTTTAAAAAAGACTGAAGGTCCTTAAGTATTTTTGCAAGTTACATCAATATACTACAGTGTGCTCTCAGCCATGGCGGTTTTACATATGTAATAGTCAAAGAATATTTAATTGAATGAAAACTAAAACACATTCCTATCTCTGGAAGTTCTCACCAAAGCTAATGGAATAAAATACTGAAGAAGGAAAATCAGCTAAGGAGAGACTAAAAAAAAAAAGTCAAACTCAGAACATGAGCCTAATCTCAATTTTTTTTAACACTTAAACCTCCCAGTGAATGCATTTGCCTGCAATCCTTGCTCCACAAACTTCAGGAAATTCAGTTTTTATTTTAGCAGAGATGTTCTGGTGCTCAAAATGAAATAGAAGCTACTTACTTGGAGGTTGTGAATTAAGTACTCCCAGCTGTGGGAAGCCCCCAGGTGCAGAACGGCTGCAGCAGAGGTGGGGGTACAGCAGATTCCAGCCTACTGCCACCCATTGCTGCTGTTTGCATTAAGATGTTTCACATCTTTGCTGGTGTAATCATTCCAGGTACAGTTACTGTGAAATTGAGACTAAAATAACCACCCACAGCATGGCTAAAATATGGCTTGGTGCGTGTAAAGATGAGTGACTTCACAACAATTGCAGCAGGATTTCAGAGTGTGTCCAGACCAGGAATGCAAAGAGTGTGTGTCTGCATTTATCCACTGACAACCATGGATTTTCTAGGTACCTGATAAATGCAACAGGTTTTCTTTTTATCCAGTTTGTTCTTTCTGGCATACAAAAACCTCAGCAGACACCACCTGTTGATGTCTGTACATTTCCTCCCAAAGCTGAAGGATTTGCTCCTTTGTCTTCAAGGCCCAGGGAAAGCAGTGTCTACCAGGGTAAATATTTCTAGGGGCACCATTCCGATATATCAGGTTTGCACAACTTAAAGAGAACTGGAAAGAGAGACCTGCAACAACCTGCAGAAGGCTGGAAGACCTGGCCCAGAGAACAAAAGGGAAAATATGATAGGCAACGGGGGGGAGAATAAAATGAACCCTACAACTAATCTTCTAATTTCTTCATGGCATGGCTTTGTATTTGGACCACAGAGACAGCTCACGGGATGGCTGATCACCTCTCATCTTGAGTCATCTTGAGTAATGACTCATTACTCATTGAGGAAAAGAGATTAATCACCTCACATGTAAATCTATCCTAGTTAGCTGAATATCACCCATATGAACTGAAAATACTCCACATCCCTGAAAAGTTGTCAGTATCACAGCAACAATCTAGTACATTCATCTTTATACAAACTAAATATTCAAGCACCTGTAGAAACTGTACAGGGGACAGAGTTACCAGAAATGCCTTACTGTCCAAAAGGGAAAAGGTATCACCTTGACAACCAATCGTAAAGTTTACGCAAGAAATATGATTTAAATATTACATACAATACATCCCACTCCTCAGAATGACTGCTCTCATCTCGTCTCATCAAAATGAAGAGCAAACCTACACTGGCCATTTCCTCAGGATGGATAAATCAAGAGTCAGCAGCCCCTCCCAGCCAGTCCTGCTGCTCAGGAAAAGCCCAAAGCATTTGCTGTTCTTACTCCAATATCTGTTGTGCGAAGACTTCTGCTCTCTTGGGAGCAGCAAACAGAAGATTCCCGTAAGAAACCCAGTGCACATGACTCCATTAACAGGCTATGGCTGGGCACAGAGGATGTAATCATTAAAACTCCAGGAAGCAGAGAATCCCTGTCCAAACTTTGAAATGCTAGGGGGAAAAAAGACACAAATCCTAGGGGAAGTATTTCAGAGAAACCAAGAAATAGCGCCTGTGGGAAACTATAAGGGAAAGGAAATTTGGAAAGCATTTAGAGTTAGAACAAGTGGCCCACACAGGAATCCCTCGTCTTATCAGAAGAGGGAAACAAGAATAAGACAAAGACGCCTGAAGAAAACAAACACAATTAAATAAAGCAAGACCTACTGTATCTTTATTAATTGACATGCCAATAAATACAAATCCTGTTTTAAGGTCTGATATGTGAAGAAGCTGAAGGGAAAGCACAGAGAGAGGAAAGCTCCACACAGGATATCTTGCCCATTTAATGAAATGTCCTCAAACTCACTATTCCTTTTCAGGCGCTCTTTGATAAAAATGCCCAGAGACAGGGCAGGGGGAGAAGATGACTGCCACAGGGAGATGAAGTGGTTGGAGGGTAACAAGTACCCGTCTGAAGCGAGTCACAGCCATGAACTCTGCACAGTCTTAAACCAAGGCCAAAGCATGGACACAGACAGGTTCCCATCTCTGCCAGGAGCCAGGAAGGAGCATAAGAAACAAGCTCACAAAGCCGCTGTGATTTGTAAGCTTTCCCAACACACTGCCCAAGGAAGAAGAACAAGGACTACAGGGATACAAACATAAAAGGATAGCCCCAGAAACTACTTGGTTGTTATGGACTCATATCCTGTCTGGTTTAAACTAACAACTCCAGTGTATTGGGGAGGAATTAAAAATCTATCTGCTTGGTGGGGACATAAGGGGCAACAGTCCTCAACAACCAAGGACTGTCATTACTCTTTCAAGTGGGGCTTATGAGCCCCACAAAGCTGCAGAAGTGAAAGAAGAGCTGTAAATTCAAAAGTGAAGTTGGATGTAGGAAACATCAACAAACGTAAAATTACTGCAAGTAGAATTCCTTCACCATGTCCCTTCATTCCAACAGTGAATACAATAAAATTCATCAGAAATGTTTGCTGTTGATAATCTGAGGAAGCTTTTGCAAGAAACTCATGATGGCTCTCACCTACACATGGATCACACTCACAACAAAATCCTTGAGGAATCAATAGTGTCTTTTTGAATAATAGTTATACCTTGGGGGCTTGTGTTGTTTTGAAACAACACACAAGTCAAGAGGTAACTTCGTTCTGACAAACACAGCAGCTTTAAATAGCAACTTGAGCATTTTTAACAGAGATGAAAAAATAATTTCTTGCACATTCATGTATTTTATGGCCTTCAAACAATACTATAGTCTCACAGGAAATCCTAATAACTGTCCAGCTTGAATCACCTCTGTCGGTACTGCACATCATCTGTTTGGGGATTTTTACCCAACCCTCTTATTCTTTATTAATAGGGTCATTTGCCTGAAAACCTGTTTCTTAAGAGTTTGTTCACTCTGCACCTGAAGTCATAACCCTTTGTTTGCAATCTCACAATTGGTTGCTGTGGAAATCATTATGATGTCACAAAAAATAGGATTAGTAAAACTGCAAGTACGGAATAAACAGGTTGAACAGATGAACTGTTAAAAAAGATTTACTGCAAGTATTCACAGAAATAAAAAAAAATGAAAACAAAAACTTTCCTCCAGACCTGATCTATTACATATGTTCACACAGTGCTGACACAGACCAGGGACAGAAGAACTTTCTTTCACAACTTTTGGTCCAGGGGCAACATTCAGAAAAATCTACTGGCTAGAAATATATTTGCTACGTCTTGATAAGATACAGAACACAGGACCTTACTTTCAAACTACTGTGAACCTTATGCTTCTCTTTCTTTCTAAAAAAGAGAACACAACAACTATTCTGTGGCTAATCTATGGATGGATAATTTTTTCCCCTGGAAAACCATGCATTTGGCATAGTGGTAAAAATAAGCTCCTCAATGGACTTCAGATCAAACTAAAACCAACTCCTCATGATGCCTACCTGCTGCAACATCCATCAGAGCAACTGCAGCCCACACATCTTTGCCATGAAACACCCTAATGCTCAGACTGGTGAACTGAATTTCCCTTGCTGAAACTTGTAGCCCTTGCCCCTTGTTCTTTTACACCATGACATCACTGGGGAAACGCCATGGACTCAAGACACCATGCAAGCGAGGCAGAACCAAGTTCTGCTTCTGTTAGGAATTTGGCTCATGCACAAATAACACCCTTCATGTGCTTCCATCCCCAAAAGCCTCAACTCCCCATGGCCTGGCTGTACATTATCTCTGCCTCCCACCAGGCTTAGAACAGAGAACTCTGATATCTTCTGAATAAGGGTGAGAAACTTGCATACAGGTACAATATGTAACTTATGTCATTTTCCCACATGTGTTACAATTAATTATTTGTCAAGGTTTGACCAGCACAATGTATTTATATTCTATTTATACTGCAGATCACTAATTTTAAGAGGTTACAAGCACTCTGCACATAGAGCTGGTGAGGCAACCCCTTGGTAAAAAAGCAAAACTTGCAGTAATATTTAGCCTTGGAAAAGAGGTGCTACAATGTTCTTGAAGAGATCCTTGCATCTTCTTATTGAAATGAATGTTTTAGCCACAAAAGTAACAATCACCAATCTGAAAAAAGGAGACACCTTGTGCTTGGTAGCTATGCAGCGTTCATGAAAGCTTTGCAGCCTCCTTAATGGAAGACAGCTTTTGCTTTCATTAAGTACATATATATTATAACCCCAGTAAAAACAACCCAAAAGACATCAAACACCAGAAAAAATACATTGAAATAACATTAAAGGTCTAATATAAATCCACAAAAGCCAGGAAATTCAGAGATAAAGAAAGACTTTCAGACAAGGGAAAACTTTCCAATGTATTAAACTGGAGCATAAATTCACTTCCTCTCCATGCTTGCCATCAAGTCATTCCAGACGCAGGGGGCAAGTTCCTCCCTGGGGTAACTCAAGTGCCTTCAACAGTACTACACCAAAAATCAATTTGGCCCTACAGAACTACATCTTATTACTTTCTCTGTTTCTGATAATTGCCATTGATTTGAGTTTAAACAGCAACTTCCTGTCTTACAGCTCATTTTCCCATGGTTCAGAGACTGTATTTGTGAGATCGCAATACTTTCCATGATTAAGACTATGATGTCAGCTGTGGGGTTATGACTTCACTGACAGATTGGCTAGAAGGAGAACCCCTGTGTGGAGGAGAAAATCCACACTCAAACACAAATATATCTGAGATTAGCAAAGACAACACTGCACCTCAGTGGGCAGGGACATTTCCATCTGCACAAATAATATTCTCTACTTTTCACTCAAGCCAAGTATGAAAATATCCCTCAAAATTTCTGTTTCATTCATAAGTCATTCATGGTGCTGATGTATTGCCACCCAAACTCAAGGTTGATGTCAGCAGCTGTTTAAATCATACACTGTGGGTCCAACTCTTTGCACTCTCTGGAAGTGCAAAATCAGACATACAGCTTAAGACAGGATATGAAGGGAATGAAGTGATTTTGAACTGCCTTCAAACTTCCCATGATTCTGCCCTCATCCTCAAGCTGACACAGCTTTTTTCTCAGGAGTCTGGCTATTCCATCCCCAATAATGCACAATAACCATGATGAACTAGTTACAAGGAGATCCCCAGGTATCTGGCTGAGCAACAGAATCCAAAAAGAGGAATGTAACCTCCCGAACTGTATCCTTCCAGATCTAACCCAGGTACTAAGAGAGTTACCCTGAGCCTTGATTTACAGAGCGTAACTGCTGTAAATGAAAGAGCTTTATACATCACTTTTGTTTCTGAAAGAAGAAAAAATATTTTTCCTTTCAGTTTCCTAGACTGCAAGAGGTAGAGGGGCTATGACAGGCATGCAAAGTAAGAGATGGATAACCGGGGCACTCTCTCACCCTACACAGAAAACTCTAATATCAGCACATGGGACACAACTGAGCTGACGGCTGGTGAGATCAAATTCAATCCAAGAATCCAGAAGTGACAATTCACCACTTCTCTAGGTCTTATAGAGACTTGGGCTCTTTGTCCCCTTTTTTTGCCTGTCTTCTACTCTTTGGTTTAAGATTTTCTCAAACGTTACCTGAAATTTCTCATATTTCTCATATTCTCATAGTTAGTCTTAGATTAGATGTTTATTTTGTTGAATGGCTTCCAAATAAATTGTCGTACTTTTTAAAATTAAATAAATGCCTTTTTCAAATTTTCAACTTCCTTATCATGTTCAAATTAATCAAAATGAGAACTTTTTCAAATTTTCTATCCATGATATTTATGTAGCCCTGAATGAGGAGAGCAAGCAAGCTAAGTATTCAAATGTTGACCCAGAGAAGACAAACAGAATGGATACAGCTATGTTCACCCCTGCTTCTATACTTGCGCAACGTGTCTGGAATGCTCACACCACAGAAGTGCAAAGAAAGGACAGAATTCCTCTACATTTTTTGTTGGCTTTTTTTGTTTTGTTTTGTTTTAAGGTCACTAAAAGCTTTTCTGAAAACTAACAAGTAAAAAAAAAAGAAAAAATAAGAAAACTAAATAAATCACTAGTGTTCTGCTTCCCATTTATTATACACTCAAGATAATGGCTTTCGGGGATGTGAAGAAAGGTGTACAGAGCTTTGCAATGCACAAAGCTTGCTCTGGGACATTACTTAATTACTATTTGAACTTTCACCATGCAGAGAAAACCAGAGTGAATTATAATTATGCAAAAAGATCATGATGACTCTAACTTATCCCTTAGCTTTTTCAGTGATTTGGCACCATGGAATTAATAACCTCTTTCTTGGAAAGCAATTGCATCTGATTTGCCTGCAAAGGTTCTGAGACCTACTTCCTGAAATGAGCAATGAAAAAGATAAACTTTCTGCTTGGAGTAAAATTATTATTAAGGTTATAATTTTGAAACGTTTCTGTGCTCATATGTGAACATCAGCTATAGCATAGTTTCTCTTTGTTGTTCTCTGTACAATGGGTATTGTCTTTACCTAAAGGATTTGTTCTAATTTAAACAAAAAATCCTATGTGCAAAACCTTCTCCCTCAAGATATGCTGCAGATTAAAGGGCAAATTCTTTCCCGTACTGAAAACCGTAATAGGTGGCTTTTTGTTAGCATAACTAAGAAAGGGTTTCCAATTTATGGATCACCATTTAAAAGCCTTTGGAGAGAGAAATCCTGACTTCAACCAAGTAAGTCAGAGTCTTGCTATTGGATTCACTTCAGTGGAGGCACTACATTATACAGCCTCACTTTAAAAAGAATTTGTTTCAGTGACTAATATCCCCTCTGTATGTATCTACCTATGACCACAACCTAACGAAAGTTATGCATGCCGAAAAAGCAAGATAATTCAGGCATATTAAAAGCAACATCTTTATGTATCTTTGAAAAATTTGCTCATGGTCACAGTAGCGAGGTGTCCACATTTGACTTTTCAAATAATCCACAGAAATGATAAAAGAAGAAAAAAGTTCTCCTTATAGGAAGCATTACTGTTTATGTGGCATACAAGTTGCTTTGGAATTAAAAAAGCAAAAGTAAAAATCTTCTGTGTCTCTGTCCAAGTATAGTCTACCTGTTACTCATGCAGTGACTGCTCAAAACTTAGCTGACACTAATAACAAGTTTATCATATTCATAGATTTATTCAAATACTGTTCTTGCAATATAAGAGTCAACATAAAGTTTCTGTTGAACATGTATAGATGGTCTTCCTCAAATTACCTGTGTTTTGTGCTAACATGGCAACTCACACAATTTACAGAGCTTGTAACAAAGCAGCACACACAATTATATATCACATTTGTGGCAGATGGAGAAGGACTGAAATCCAGGCAAGTGATTTCATTAGGAGTTTGGCCATTGACTTCAACAAACGTAACATTTTATCAAGCATCTCCTAGCTGCATATTCAATCTACTTGACCGGGGGCATCATGTCTCACTGGCAGACCATTTGTCAGTCCACCTACCTCAATCAGACTTATCTCCGTAAAGCTTGAAAAAACAATTGCTTGAATAGTCGTTCCTGACTTGAATGGGAAATTTGCAGAAGTACCTTGAAAATTTCATAAACCTCTGACTCCTCGGAATAGTTTATGAATGTTAATGAACATAAATGAATGCAACAGTTCATGCCATGAATGCAACAGTTCATGTCATGTCAGAGGGCACCTTGTCTCCTCTACATATTTAATACTGTGATCCAAGTACTGTATCTAC
This sequence comes from Lichenostomus cassidix, assembly GCF_008360975.1. Taxonomy (NCBI): domain Eukaryota; kingdom Metazoa; phylum Chordata; class Aves; order Passeriformes; family Meliphagidae; genus Lichenostomus; species Lichenostomus cassidix. The sequence goes on along the minus strand of NC_139480.1, from coordinate 32,715,791 downwards.
TTTGTCAGTCGTGTGAGATGTTTTTTCAAGACCCAAATACACAGTTGTACATGGAAGGAGGGTCCCCAGGCAGATTTCTCAAGGCATTTAGCATCGTTAACAGGAAACAAAGCAGGAGAAGCAGCCAGAGCCTGAATGGGTTCTGTGTGAATACTAAGGAAACCCCAAGAATATGTTAACACAACGCAATTTTGATAAGATCATAACAGTGAAACTCACATATGTATTTCTATCGCATCTTGTGAAAGGCTCCAATTGCTGTATATTAGGATAATTGATAACAGTCAAAATGGATTTTGGTAATGTATTAGGTAAAGTCATGAATTCTGCTCCATACAGAAACTACCAGCCTGACTTTTAAAGCTCTCAGCAGTTACTCTGAACAGACAGGATGTAAAACCTTAAATCATGCCAATTCACTGATAATCTTAGAGGCTCCCAAATGGAGACTGCCACCATTGGCAAATCACTTTTAATCAAAGCAAACCAACCTCTGCAGACCAGATGCCGTTCTCATTGACACCAATACGGATACACAATCAAATTTAATTTATCAGTACTATTATTTAAATAATCATAAGTTAAGTAGCACCAAAGTCTGACCCTGCAGTTCCACAGATCAATAGTTGTCAGGATTTACAGAGTGGAATAATACAAACTGAAAATAGAGAGCTTATTTTAAGTAAGTAAAAAGAAAAAGCAGAATAACGACATACATTATTCATTACTAGTCTCCTGAAACTGCTATGGAAATAGCACTCACACAGATATATAACTGAACTGCCAAAAAAACCCCTGAAAGTCTACAATACTTGCAATAATAACAGGGAATACAATTTGAACTGGCAAGACAACTAATTAAAATCATGTGCAAATAGATTGCAGCAAGCTGTTGCCAGCAAAACTCTAGCATCCATGCTGTAAAACACACAAATAACATCTTATGTACGTGGAGATTTCACTAGAGTGGGTTTTCATCCATCTATTCTCTGCAGCTATCTCTGATGTTCCTCAGCTGCCTAGTATTTTCTTACTCAACCTTCAAGCCCTCTCAGTTTAATTAGCTGAACATGCTCAAAATTGATAATCTAAGGCAGCAAGCTTTACCTCCCTACTAAAACTCCCATTGCATTTATGTTTCAGCCAACAGTCATCCAAAATCTAGCTCCATCCCTGAAGAAGCCTTCAGAGCTACATAATGCCAGGACAGAGCACAGTACCATTCACAGTGCTCAGGTCCAGCCTGGACAGCAGCATCTCTGAGCAAAACTATTCACAGGGGGTCTATCTATTAGCAAATGTGATGAAGATTTAAATCCACACCTCCTGTGTAAGCGTCCCAGTCACAAACTCCTGTGTTTTCCTGGATGAGAAGCATTCTCCAGCCCTTCTCTTGAAGCTGAAATGCCATGCAGAGGAGAAGCTACAAAATTTTTGAGTATTAGCTAAGGCCAGTTTTCAACATTTAGGTTGGAGAAGGCTTCTAAGATAATCAAGTCCAAGAATTAATCCAGCACAGCCAAGTCCACCACTAAACCATGTCCCTAAGGATCACATCTACATGCCTTTTAAATATCTCCAGGGATGATATATAGGCTTTCAAAATATCTTACTCGTACTCCTCACTGCCCACCAGCTAGACATATACTGGAGATACTGAAATAGTCACACCTGAATTTTCAGGAACAGGTAAAAAAATATCTATTGGTTTAAGATACACGATTGAAAAGTCTGTTTTTCTCCCTACCTCATCCAATGTGCTCTCAAGCAAGCTTTACTGGAGGAGGATGGCCTTGAGCTGAAGGCACAGGGCAGGCTGCCAGGAAATCCGAGTTCTATTCCTGGCTCTCCTACAGATTTCCTTGGGCAAGGCAATTAACCTTGTGGAGTGCACTTCCAATGGAGGTGAGGCCCAGCTTCTCTTTCTGCATTCATAACATTTTCAATGATGAAAATGGAGCTGTAGGAGCAAGAATGAGTGCCTGTACTTTTCTTTACCTGACGCATTTTCTCTGTCAGGTATTTGGATGCACAATTGCTGATAATTGCGTTAGTAAAAAACCCTAAGAATTCAAACATTGCAGGCGTAAAAATACGTAAAAATGATGTTGCCGCAAACAGCCTCACTGCTCAGTTTCCTCATACATAAAATGGGCAATGAGGCTTATAAAATCAAAGTACACAGCCAAATGGAAAACTAATTTTTAAAGTTCTTGAATAGCCGTTATCTGAGATCATAAAAAGGAAATAGCTAAGAATTTCAGTTTGCCTTTCACTAGAGATGCTCTAGTTTTACTTCATGCATTTTTTACCTGATGAAATTTCCTCTTTGGACCTCAAACAGTTCCTTTAAGGAGTCTGAAATAGCAGATGGAGTCTCATATTTTTTTTAGCTAAGCTGATATCTTTTAATACACCTTAATAGAAGTGGAAGTGAATTAGAGACTGAGTGAAATATCCTTTTGGTAATACAAATGCATTTTAGAAAAGAAATACTACGGCTAATTTTTTTGTTGTGGTCTCCTTCAAATAAATGTTGCCACATCCGTTTATACCAACAAGAAACAGGACTCTGAAATCCCAAGGAAGGGCACTATTTGCTTAGACAAACGTCTAAAGTGATGAAGACACATACCTCTCTGAACAATGGGGAGACAGAACATATTTTTGGTGATTTTTTAATGCATTTGGTTCAAGCATGTAAGATGATTTTTTCACTTTCCTAAAATGCTGGGTAAAAAAGAAAAAAAAAATAATCAAACAACCGAAAATTGGCAAAAGGGAAAAAACCAGAGCATCTATTAGTCACAGGAGAAAAGTTCAACAACCATTCCTTTTGTCAAAATTTTTGTGTTTTGAGAGATGGTCTCTTTTACAGGTCATATGAACTAGAAAGTAAGTGTATAAGTATAAAGACTTTAAGGCTTTTAATTCATGTCCTTCATCCACTTCTTAAGTTTAGGAATTTTAAAGGAGAGAGGTAAGTAGTCCTTTTTTCTTAATTATAAAAACCCCTTCAGGCTGATTAGACCACTGAAACAATGAACATTCTCAGGTGATGTTCTTGCCCACACAGATGTAAAACATGTCCAAGAAAGAAGGTATTTTATATTACCAAGATATAAAATAGCGTCTGTGACCTTCAGAAAGAAGTTAAGGTAGTTTAGAACATTAAAATAACAGCAACAGATGCAAATTTTCACTATGTACTTCACATCAAGCAGTAACACCACAGGTATAGCACTAAAAATTGTATAGACTAAAAGTAACTGAAATTAAGTTATGCTTCGAAAAGCAAGAAACTGAATTTTTATCTGTGCTATCTTTTATAATTACATAAATAGCAACTTTTTCATTCATCATCCAATATCCGTGACTTAAATTTTACCTCAATTCGGGTTTCTTCCAAATGGACCTGGTAGTACTTAACTTCAACAAATACATGTTCTTGTAACAACCGAATCTCTAGCCTAGCTTAGGGATGCACTGGTGCACTAGCATCACATCAAAGGGGGGAATGTCTCACACTAACCTTGTGCTATCTAAAAGTCAGATATGTGTCTTATTTTATTATCTAGGTTGTCTTCCATAATGTCAAAATATTAGTATCTCCAGATGAGAATTCACCACGACTATAACAAAGCCTTCTTTGGAGCAGGGTGGACTATGATCTCTGAACATTCTTCGCTCTCTCTACCACCCAGTGAAGAAGCCTGCATGACTTAAAGCACCTCTTAGACCATGACTTCATACGAGACAAAAATGACCGCCTGCATGAGAAGAAAAATTAAATTACTTCACATCACGGAGCATGTCGCTGTCAGACCAGAAACTCGACTTAGAAATTTTACTTATGTGTGGAAAGGCTCAGTGTTCACAGGGTATCTTGAATTGGAAGGGACTCACAGGGATCATCAAGTTCAGCTCTTAAGTGAATGGCTGTATGGGGATTAAATCCACAACCTTGGCGTTATGAGCACCATGGCCTGACCAACTCAGCTAATATGGGCAAGAAATAGCCTCAGAACATTGACGGGTCCTCTGAGGCAACAAATTTTTCTCGATATGTATTTCTTCAAAATTCAGAACCTCATTTTCAAAATCTTAAACTTAATGAGCATTAGGAGTCCTTGCCCTGACAGAGGAGCTGCTGGCATAGAAACATCTCAGCAATTCCATGTCTAAGGTTTTGTATCTCAGCTATGTCAAAATTGCACTGGGAAATAATCTGAAGAAAAAGTTATCATAAAAAAGCATTTTTGTAGTGATTTTTTAAATGTGGTTTGGCACTGCTTAAGCTGACTTTCTGTATAAAGTGAAATTCTGCCCTCATTTAAAAAGTACTATAATCATCAATCATATAATCATCAAATGGTTTGCACTGGAAGGGACCTGGAAGATCATCTAGTTCCAACGACCCTGCCATGGGCAAAGACCCCTTCCACTAGACCAGGCTGCTCCAAGCCCCATCAAGCTTGGCCTTTAGCACTCCTAGGGGTAGGACATTCACAAGTTCTCTGAACAACTGTTCCATTGTCTCATCAGTCTCACAGTAAGGAATTTCCTATTAATATCTAACCTAAACCACTCTCTTCCAGTTCAAAGCCATTCTCCTTGTCTTATCATTACATGCCCTTGTAAAAAGTCCATCTACATTCATTTTTCTTGTAGCTCCCTTTGGGTACTGGAAGGTCCTCTAAGGTTTGTCTGAAGCCTTCTCATCTCCAGGCTGAACAGCCCCTACCCTCTCAGCTTGTCCAGATGGTCATGACTAGATCAGATTAAAAATCTGCTTAAGGAAATTAATTTCTTATTATCTCTTATCTCCTAACAACCTGAAATGTGCTATCTATACTATTTATCAGAAAACAACATTGTTGAAAGTTTTCTGAACAAGTCACGATTCTTGGGTATCAGTGATGAGATGTGCAAGCAGATGTTTCACCTGCATGCCGCTGGTCAGAAGGTCCCCAACTACCTTCTGCTATTACAGTCATAAAAATTCTAGAATTGCATCTATCCATCCTTTAAAACAGCTATATGGCATGGAATCAGTCATCTCTCCTCCTCACCAAAGTACTGCTCAAGGCTTTAACAAGCTCTGGACTGTTCCCTGGATATTTGGAACAACTCTGCCATGTCATGCAGAGAGTCTGTGGTTCAAGTTAAACAATGTGGAAATGCAAAGAAAATTCTACCTTAAGACACAACGAAACAGTGGAAATAAAAACCAAATACCCTTTTAAGCATCAACTTCAAAACTGGATTTCAGATTCCTCAATTAAACTGATGCCTGAGAGCACAACAACACTATGAAATTTCCAGGGCTTTTCAATGTAGCTCTTAGGAACAAACAGCAAACCAATTGATTACTTAGTCCCCTGCTCTACTCATTACCTTCAGTCCCTTCCTCTCAGTCAAATTATATGCATACACAAATTAAATAAATAAAATAAAAATCCCTTGATAGCTCTTTACAAAGGGCTGTGTGAAGCCATGAGCAAAACCACTGCTGAGCCCTTGAGCAGCAGCATTAGGCTTCAGTGGCCAACTGGCCCTGATGAAGTAATTGACAAATATTTCATGGACTTCTGTGAATATGAATCTCCATAATTATCTGCTATGAATTTGATTTTATGTCTGTGCTACGTAAAATAATTCTGTTAATAAAAGCCAGGTTGCTTCATAGTCCTTTTTAACCATCAAATACTATGTCCGCAATATGGACCACAGGATGATGCTGAGGACCTAAGGTCCAAACCACACACCTTTCAAGAGGTTATTATTTCACTCTAGCCTAGTCCTGTGGGTTGAATGTCTACCAGACCGCACTTCTGCAGCACATCTTCCAATTTGGTTTCATTTGAAAGGAGTCCAACCTATGAGCTTTGGGACTGCTACACAATGCATAGAGTAAGTGGGGAAAATTAGGAGATGTATTTCCAAAGCATACTCCCGATTTGACCTAACACACTAATGTAGATGCATCCACACAGCTTAGAATGTTTGTACAACAAAACCTCTAAAATTAGGGAGTACTGAGGCCCCCATAAAGAGTGTTAATAGGTAATAGACTCACAGCCTTCAGTGTGTTCCACACGCGTGCAGCAACCTGCAGTGAATTTTACAGCAGCAGACACTGTGTTTCTGATTTCAACTAGGTTCATTTCCCACCTGCTTGACCTTGTTATCTTCAGGACTTTCATTCAATTAGCCCTCCACATTTAGAAAGCTTTTCTATGTAGCTGAGTATTTTGTTTTCAGAAGATTTGGTTTAATCTTTACTGTCTGTTCTATTGACAAGGGTCTTCTTTCCTTTGACGACTTCGCAAAGTACACATTATTGCATTAAAAAGATCATCTGATGTCTCATATGTTTATGATAAACTGGGCTTCTTGCCCTCTCCACTTGGGCTCTCCCTCCCCCTTCTCAGTTTTATACTAGTCAAAAAAGATTTACTTCTCTTCAAAAAAAATGATATATAAATAAATACACTGTGAGTCACAAACATTAAATACTTAATTTGAACCAGCAGAAAGATCAGCTACCAGAATTCTACAGTGGTCTGTTAGCTCGTATGTCTCTGCACGTGTATATTGAAGGAAACAGAAGAAATAATACTTTACAATTTGATGAACAACATATGACACAGAATCTCTAGACTCCCAAAAAAAGGGTTACAAATTTATGAAAATGTAGAATTCTGCCCTCTCCAAGGAAAAAACCCTACACATTCCTTACTTTCACTGATACTGAACCATCATCATTAAGGCTTTATACATAAATAACTTTAATTAAGGAAGAATATAATCATTAAGGACTAAACTGAAGTATGGGTGATAAAAAAGGACATTTTCTGACTACATGTTGGAGGTCTAAACAGAAAGGAAGATGCTGTACCATCTGCTTTCAGGCAGACTCCTCCCTTGATTTCAACTATAAGCATTGCTTAGAGCTAGCACCATAATGGCATATAATAATTGAATCACATTTCTTTTTGGAGAAAAATACAACATCACTCTCCATTTCATCATGTACAGAGAAGGAATCAATGAACTTAATTTAAACTGGAAAGAGAGAAAAAAGAGAAGTGGATAAAATGTCGTATTCAATTCTCATGGTCTGTAGCATTATCTCAAAGCAAGCTGCACATAGGAGCATTCTCTCTGAAAATTACAAGCAGCAATCGTATCATTGGAATAAGAAAATAAAGACTACACTTTCATCAGGCACGACAGCTAAGTAATACCAAGTTTCAAAATATGCATAATACAAAAAAAAGAGTGAAACTGTTGCAATTATTAGTTTCATAATAAAGTAATGCTCATGCACAAGTGAAAAATATGCAGATGAGAGGTGCACCAGGCAGACCCTCATTAGCTGCAAATGTCAGCAAGAACACAGAAATTCAAGTACCTAAAGCTGAAATACTTCCATAGCCGACGAATAAAAACATACGTCTGATAGACACATCTAAAGACTAAATGGGGCCAGGAAAAGCGGAAACTTTTAATGAAATATATTACCAGTCACTACAAATATATGAGGCATGAAAATGGCTCTGAATGGAAAAACTAAATTCTAAGTGCAAATGTCCTGCTGTTCATCTGCGCTCTTTCTCACTGGATTTAAGGAAAATATGCATGTTTCCAGGCAATGTAGAACAAAAGCATTTTGGTTTTTAAACTTTATCTTGTGCACCCTACATCTGAGTCTTATCACCTTCTGATGTCTGATAGCACCCCTTTAACCTTTGTTACTCAATTACTGAACAAGTTATCTCATTCTTACTCTCTTTTGAAGAAAGGGTTGAGCCTCTCTTCATGCTGATAAGAGACACATAAATATTCACTCGAAGCAAACATTTAATTGTAAACTGTCTTAAGCAAACTAACAGAGTCTAAAGGTAGGAAACTGTGATCAACTTCTTTGCTATCTTTAACCCTTTAGTCAATCCACCAGAACAAAGAGACACAGAAATTGGACGCCTTTTTTTTTGCAAATGAAATTACTTTTTCTAAAAGAATGGACTTTATAGCATGCATTATAACACAACAAATAAATCTGGAAGTGAAATACCTACCCATTTTCTGGGCCGGCCTCGAGGTCGCTTTTCACCAGTGGCTTCTGCTTTCTGTAAAAGGAAAAGAAACACGCCATATTTTATACCTCAGCATTACTTAACAGCCTCAGTAACTAGGAACTCCTTTCCTGTAACATTAGCTACAATTATACCTCTTGGGTGGCACCAGGCCCCCCAGCTAATCTATGTGTTTTCTGCCAGAATGTGATTTCAGTGCTTTTTCTGACATTTCTTAGCCAGGGTGGCAAGGCAATGCCTCACCTGCACCCAAGGGTGTCCCCAGCCCTGACCCACACCGTGTCCAGGGGTGTGGAAGAGTGTGCCCACACCCTCCCAGCTGCTCAGTGCCCTCAGCAGAGCCTGGCTGCCCTGGCCTAGGCCAGCCACCGGACATGCAGGCTGAGGATGGGGACAAGGGGCAATTGGGAAACCTGAGGACCTCCAGTAACATAAAATCTAGTCTTTCACAGGCCATCAAAAAGTACTTGAAGACACTAAATTAAACATACAGCCTGTTTCAAGCTTGATCAAAGCAGTTTATAGCAACTTAAGTTCCTTTTTTAGTCTCATTATGTTCATGCATGAAATTAATTAGGACAGAATATCACCATGAACATGCCTGTGTTCATGTTGGGAAAAAAATTCTCTACTTTTCATGTGAAGTTTTCCAGGTAAAAGCACATCCTTTAGCTGTAAGCATACCTTTTATGGCCCAAAACACACCTTCCCTTTCCAGGTTTAAGGAAAGAGTGTGGAAGAGGCCCTAAAAGTGACAGCTATATTTATATAAGCCCAGTAGTTGTTCCTGGAGCTCAGCTTAAAGGAAATACAGGTTCTTTTACAGACTTTCACTAATTCCACTGTGTCACACTGTGGACTGACTACCACTCACAGCAGTACATTAGTACACTAAAAGACAGACTTTAAAATGAAAAATTGAGGTTATTTTCTCTAGCTAGGTTATGCCCATCCATATACTTCACCAGGTAAATAATCCTGTTCCACTCAGGATGATGAGGATTTTGCCACCACCTGTAGTCAGGGCAGGACTTGCCACATACAAAGTCCCCAAGAATGAAGACTTCTAGTACACATTAATTGTGTTGGGGTTTTGTTTTTTTTTCCCTCAGTTAACTGTATGTGTATTTGATTTGCCCTTAAAAATCAACTGTGCCATTAAATGAATCACTTGCTGGTCAATCACTGTAACATATACTGTAACCTAATGCTGTGTAAATCGGATCTCTCCAAAAGAGAACTTGAGCTGAGGAACTAGTGTAGGAATCTATACAAAAAAACCTGCCCTGTGAGTTAAGGGCAATTACTTTGAAATAAATACCTTGCCAATAAGAAAGCTGTGAAAAATAAAATTCACACTCCTAAAGGGCAAAATTATCACTCAGACTTGTTAAAAGAGCAAACTTGAGCTCTAATCGTTTATACCGGTATTACATGTAAGGTGAAACCCTCTAAAGAGAATACTTGTTAAAGTGCCTTTACTGTATCCTGTAGCTGTCTATCTCAGAGTTTTGTTTCCTTTAAGAGTTCAATTTCTTTATACTTAGTAGCCTGAAGGATGCAAAAAAAAAATATATGGTTTAGTTTTGATAAGCTGTAGTCCCTTGCTTCTATGTCTACTCCATGAAACACTGGGCATAAATCTTAAAAGAAAATATTGGTTAAAATTGTTCTTAACAAATCAACATTTGACATGTTATCAAAGCACTGATGCTATTTATTTTTGTCTGTGTATTACCACACCTGAAGGAAAGACTCCTTTCCAAAACTCTATTAAAAATAATTAATTTTTTGAAAACAAAAACTACTTTGGTCTTTTAATTAAAGTCCCAACAAACCTGACACAAATTTTAACTACAAAGTATAACGAATATGAGAGACTTTAAATAACTAATCTATGCTTCCTGCCATAAACTGTCACACAGTGTGGCCGCTTGCCATGAGCAGCGCGGAGCTCTCCCACCACCAAAGGTCCATGTCAGAAGTGGCTAGTGTTCCTGCTGGCTAGTTTGGGTACTGGTTTGTCAAGTGCTTGGGGACCTGGCAGATTGAAAGGCACTGTATTCCTGCAGTATATGACTTTGACCTCATGTTAGAGGAAAAACATTTCCATAGTTCTTATCAAAACCAAATCTTTCCCAGAGGTGAGCTGAGCAAACAGCCAGGCATGCCAGAAGTGATGTTTTGGTACAGAGTGATTCTGTAAGTAAATAGCAAGGTTTTCACAGATTAAACTGCAGAAAATGAATGACAAGAACCTCCAAAGTGGAAGTTTTGATCTCCTTTCCAAGAGAAGAGAAAGATAAAACACTTCTGGAACAAACAAAAGGAGTAGTAGCAGCACAGTGGCAATGACAAATACGTGAAGTTTAGGAAAAATATTCAACCTCCCTCCTTCTGGACTTTTTTTAGCTTGCATTTTGTGAAAATACAGCCTCCATTTTCTCCAACAGTGGAAGACTGTGTTTTAACAGAAGCACTTGAAGAAATGTTTTACTGTGTATGAGATCAATAATACATTTCTCCATGGAAGTGCTAAAATATCGCCTTTCCTCTGTACAGGTATTTGCATCATCAGAATCACTCCAGTCTATTGGCTCTTTGCTTTAATTGAAGTGTTGCCCCTGAAGCTCAGGGCAAATCCACACAGAGGCCCAGGCCACCCAGAGGTGGTGTTTGGTATGAGGCTTTTTAACATTTGGTGCTACTATGCTATGAGGCATGACCTTGCTTTATACAGCTAAGACATGAAATCAGCAAACTTAAAGAAGGATTGGGTCTGTTATGAAATACAATGCATATTTCATTAAAAATATGAAATTTCTTAGAAATGGTAATATGAATACACCATTTTTGCAATGACACACTTTAGGAACAGAGCTAAATTTACTCACATTTAAAAGCATGATCTATACAAGAAATATTTTAAATTTATCATAGGTGAGAAAGATCACCATTCCAGTCACTGCTATCTGGAAGCGAGCTAAGAGTCCCCAGGAAGATTTGCAACCCATTGAAGTCCTGTACCACAGGGCCATCCAACCCTGCTTCCAAACAGCTTCTCTCAGCAGCTCTAGGACTTGACTGCCCATGATCTCTGCCTCCTTATTGCAAAAATGTGCTATACTCAGACAGATACTGAGGCTGTACTACTGAAAGCAATTAACAAGACAAGACAAATACAAATAATTGAATGGCTATAAAGTGTTCTTTGGGCTTCTATGCATCGCCGAGGAAGACCTCAAATGCAACAGAATCCAAATCTGAAGAACTCTATCTACTTTGCAAATGATCTACTGGAGATCTCAGATAAAACGTGTCAGAGCTGTAAGTCACGCAAAGTAAGTGATAGTTCTCAGAAGGAAGATCACTGTTGTCAAACAGTGTCAAAAGACCTTGCCCAGGAATGTGTCTTTCTCAAAAAAACACCCAGTTATTTAGTCAAAAAATAGTCTTAAAAAAACCTTAGCGATTTACTAAGTACAAAAACACCACACTTTCCATGTCCTGTTCTAATCATTTTCATTCTAAACAAAAGTCAGTCTTCTGCTTTTCCTATCTAGGTCAAAACACCTGATTTTGAGGTCTCTTGTTTTTTCAGTGCAATAACCATGTCACAATCACTTGATAAATTTGGTCTTGTTTTCCCTTTAAGCCTGTAATGACTGCTGTTGGTGAAAATGAATGAAGCATAGAGAAGCCAACTAGATTTTCGTGAACCAGCTCAGGGCAGAGTCCTAATCACATGCACTTTTCTGGTTGTTGGTTTTTTTTTTTTACCTTTGGACTGCTTAACCCAGGGACATGCCTTTCTACATACTAAACCCTGGCCATGTAATGTAGAGACAGTAGCAAGTGTAGCCACACACAGGATCACAAGTTCTGGTTTTCAGAGGATGATCTATCAAGCTCTGTAGGCATTTTCAGTCACTCTGACTGAACCAATAACTACAACAAAACTCAACATATTTTAGCTGAAGGTAAATTTCACCAAAGAGCTTTTACCACTGTATATTTCTGGGGCATCCCTTGACAATGTCTTTAAAGACAATCATATAGTAGCTACTGCTCATTTTTAACGTCACAAATGCGTTTCCTACTCCCAAACAGGAAAGTATTTATGCCTATAGAGTGTTTTTGTCAAGCCAAACTACAGGAGCTAAACAAAAAAAAAAGCCCTAGAAAGGGAAGTGTGATGGGCTGGGAACACAGCTCACCAAACAAATAAAACTCAACCACAGAACACCCAGGAAACTGAAAAGGAAGATCCCTACTATGATCTTCCTAAAAAAATAGTTGTGCTTTAGGGGAAAAAAAACCCTAAACCCACTTCACATTTTGCTTTTTTTCCCAAATATTTTGAATTAATAACAGAATAACTTGTTTAAAGATGCAGACTGCATAATAACAACCTAATTGTGTGAACTCAAGTGCAAGGTGATCAGGAGTCTTTTTGTCTCTACCTCTTCTTATCTGGTAACACATTGTGTTCCTCCTGTTTGTGAAAATTAAACAACTGAGAAATGGTTTGGTCTTCTATAAAACACAGTTTACTTCTTGTGTCTAGTTTATAAAAACTTAGGCATGTGTGATATGCAAGGCTTTAAGAAAAAAAAGCGTATTACCCAAAATTAGAGTAATTGCCACATTATTAGCTGTTCAGTTCGTTTTAGTTAGTTTTGCAACATTCTGTATGCATTGTCAAGTTTCACATTGCTAATTTCCTAACAAGCACAGTTTGTTTTCAGATGCCCCAAGGCCAGTTTACTAAGACCAAACACAAGTTCTGAAAGCTAAAGAAAAAAAAAAAAAAAAGAAAAAGAAATTTTTAAAAAAATCCTGTGAGCCAAGAAATTTTAAATACACAACACAAGCACAATTCCAGGGTAAATTGTCCATCAACTGATATAAGGGTATTTACTTTTTGAAGTATAGCAAAACAAAGCTGCAGTTCTGAAGTATTTTTAACTCACTGCCAGTTAGTGCAATACATTTTTAATTGTGATGTGTAATGCTTTGCAAGAGAACACCCAATCAATTAATCATGAGTGCCTTCTCATGGCTGCTCGGTGGGTTCTCCTGGTCGACGCTTATCTAACATGTTGTGAGCACTCTAAAGCATTTCAATGAGCTCCCTCTGAAATACACAGGGCACACACTATTCTTTAGAAATTCCAGCAAATTCCAGTTGGGTGTATAGTACCCAGGTTCACTTGCAGAGGGGCTTAAGCTAAGATAGCCAGGTCTCCTTCTGAGAGTTGAGACAGGCTGGATAAAGCCTTAATAAATTTATGTATGCATATGTATGTGTAAATATGTTTACCACAGAATTGAACATATAACTCACTCTTTTTAGAGGTGATACCCTCACCACCAAATGAAGCCTTCTTACAGTGCCAAAGCCTTCCCAGCCATATTGCTGTTAGAAAAACTATTGGAAATATTACATTAAAAATATACTTTGAGATACCTGGTGAGAAGCTGAGCCATTTTAGAGAGGGTTAATTATCAATTTGGAAAAAGAGCTAAAATATTTATTTGATATGTGATACCAGTCTCTTTCTTCTAGTAAGGCTTTATAAGTGTTTTATGCTTTAGAGGATTTATCAAACATTTATACACTTTATCTATAAACCTAGAAAACCCTTAAGACTTGTAATTACATACCCCTCAAAGGGGTTTTTTTATTATAAAAAAAAGACATGTGGTCTTTGATCAATTTTTTACATTAGCAACACCCAAAAGCTTTAATTAGAGCAGTAACTTGACGCATTCTGAAAATCAAAATGTTACAATGAAATTGCTCAATTTGTAAATTAGATTAAGAAAGAACAACTATGTACCACAGTCATCTGGAAAACCTACACATATATGAATGTTTTTTAATTATTTTCCATTTATACTGTTTTCCAAATCACTCATGTAAATGAAACAATATTAATATTTCTTTTAGAAGCATCTTTTTAAAAACACATTTCTACAAATTACTTAAAATTTAATCCTATTACAAATGTTTCTCCTAGGAAAGCAAACACTCCTAGGAGTAATATTTAAAATACTACAGCTCACATTTGGATTTGCTAGACTAATAAAAAACTGCTCTCTCTCTTCTGAAGAGTGACATATAAACTATTTTAACATGAATCTAAGGAATGCTTTTGCTGTATAAAGAAAAAAAATCAACATTTTAAACACATTATCTTGCAGAATGGCTTTAAAAGATTTTTAATACTTAGCCTGTAAAGCATTTTTTACTAATTCATGGATTTCTTGACAGAATATGCTGCTTTTTTTTCCAGCCCATAGAGTAAAAAAAAAAACCAAAACCTACCCAACAATAAAAAACCCAACCAAAAAAAAAAAAAAATAAACAAAAAAAACCCCCCCAAAAAAATCCACCCAACCAATTTTGAATTTAAAGACAGTTGGAAAAGTATGTCAAACAAATGTTGAAAACACTTTAAACAAAACAGACATGAAACCATAGCCACCTTGTAATGATTTAATATTTATCAATAGTTGCTATAGTAATTTATAACACTGAAAACTATCAAACTTAATATGGTCAGTACCATAGCCATATTGAAAAATGAACCATAATTAAATGAGGATACAAATACCTTCCACAGGTTTTGTCACAAACCTCCTTAAAAGACACTGACACACTTTAGCACTACAGTTCCCTACCAGATTTTGTAAGCTTTTGTTTCTAATTTAGTACCTGTAAACTAGTGCAAACTGCTGTATAACCATCAACATAAACAAATCTCCCTTACTTGTTTTCAAGCCTATACACAGCTATTTGCCTTCACTAAAATATTTCCTACAGAAGGGTATGTATGATTTGCCTTGATAACACAGCTTTTTAATGCTTTGCTTTCCCCACTTCAAATTCAATTTAGTCACATTTGCATGTTATATTTGTGATGTAAAGTCCTGCAGTGACTTCAGGGAGCTTCTCCTACAGCTAAACGCAATCAGAACCACCAGAAAAAAAGTTTGGTCCCATCACCAAGCAGAAATAGGGGTTCAGAAGACTAATAGCACTTCCAGTAAAAGTCTCTTTGAAACTGATTACTAAAGATATAGCAGGCTTTTACTGTAAATCAAAGTTTACTTTACCATCACATTTTAAAGCTGTAAATTTCAATATATGCACTTATTTCCATCAACACATAATTGGATTTACTTCTAATTAACTTATGTTTGACAAAGCACTTAGCTTTAATATACAGATTTGGTCTGTAGTAGTAACAACTCTAAGTGGTCAAGAAATTAATCTTCCTCTTACAAAAATCTTAATGAAGAAAATAATACCCTTAACATTGACTTCCTTGCTGGATACAGGACATCTCATGACTTCTCATGAAATACATTTTTATTTCACTAATTTGTAGACTACTAAAAATGCAAGATGTCCTTATAGGTTCTGTCCTTAGGGTGTTCATTTTAATTCTAATTTTAAAAATGTGACATTCATGCTTTATGTACCTTCCATTATTAAAAGAGTTCTAACCCCACAGTTCACAGCCTAAATGATTGGATTTTTTGCTATCAGCTGATGAAAAAATAGCATTAGCAATTCTTTCTCTTTAATAATCTCACCTTCTGAGCTGCTTTAGAGGGACTCTTGTTTTTGCTTCCTTTGGGTCTTCCTCTTGGTCTTTTAGGAGATGGTTCACCAGTTGGCTCCTAAATACAGGAAAACATGCTATTGTGGCAAGAGGCTACAACTGACCCAGATGTTCTAAAGGATAAACTAAAATGAGAAGCTGCTTAAAACATACAAATTAACAGTATCAATAAGTAACACAATATTAATAATGCAACATGAAAAATTTAACAACTCCAGGTAAAGGAAAAAATATATTTTGCACAATAAAGGAGTCTAACTTCTCTTGCAATTGCATAAAAAAAACTTGGAAAAGTGTGCATATTCTAACATATAAATTATAGCAGGAAACACATTTTTTAAAGATGGCCATGATTTCCCTTACATAAGAGCAGTTGTTTAAAAAATAATACAGTTACTCATTTAATTTCAATTGCATTTCATTATAGCAAGATACAATTATTACATGTAGTTTCTAGCACAAACTTTTTTGGGGAAAAAAGTAAACCACCAGAATATTGTAAAGTAAGATGAGTCTATTTCCCTCCCGGGGGGGGGGGCGGTTCTGTTGTTCTACAGTCGGCATTATATTCTCACCTATTCTAAAGATAATTGATTTGTATTAAAATGCAAATGTAGAAGTTTCTTCAAATAGAACACTAGTAAGCCAAAAAAAACTAACCAAAGAAAAATCTGAAACAAAACGCCAACTCGAAAATTAGTCGACACTGATGATTTTAGCAATTTTCTTAACTAGTTCTTCTGCCTGACGGTAAATAACCAGTCCTTAAAACTGGGTATGAATTACTAAGAGTTCAGATTCCAAATATTTATTCAGTGAATCATAAACACTATAAAACTCTTCTAGTCTTGAATATTATACATTTCATTCAGATTACAGGATGTGGTAAAACTAATTAAATGCAGTTTGTTAACTTAGACCAGTTTAAACCCCTTCAGCTTTTGTAATTCCCGGGTAGGTTAAGGGGAGGCTGGCGAGGGGACTTCCCAAGTGCCGCAGCTCAGTGGCGAGCTCCGCAGGCACTGCACATCTGGACTGAGCACGTTGAACGAGACGCGTTTTTCTTTCACTTCCATACATTCAAATGCTATAGGGGGAAAAAAATTCAGAGGAAAAAAAAAAGGAAAAAAAAGAGAAAAGGAAGCCCTGGCACAAGCCCGCAGGGTCGGTGGGTGCCGGCAGCTGGGGCTGGGCGAGGGCAACAACGGGGCGAAGCAGAAAGGGGGACAGAGCCCACGGCCACCGGACCGATGGAGTGAGTGCCACCGAGAGCAGTGCGAGAAAACGGGGGGCTCTGCTTGTATGGCTTTCCAATAAAGTACTTTCTGTGCAATTTCCAGGAGCATATCGGGGCGGGGGAAGGGAAGGAAGCAAAGCAGCTGGGTTTCCCCCGGTTCGGGGCTCTGCTGCCCAGCTCTCTCCATGTTTCGAGCCCCTCGAAGGCTCTCGTGGCAGTGGGGCTGATGCCAAATGAATGGGGCTAAACACGTTTAAAGCCCGCGGAAGCTCGCTTTAAAATGAGCTCCACGGACAGCCCTACTTCTCAATCGTGACTTCCGAGAGAGGCAGGGAAAAGGCTGCAGGCGGCTCCGCGCTGCCCCCGCCGAGCTGCGGGATTAATTGGTTGCATCCGCAGGCAAAATCCTCCTTCGGCGGCGCCGGCGGAGGGGCTGCAGAGCGCGGGGGCTCCCCCCGGGCCCCTCGCCCGGCGGCAGGGGCTGAGCGCGGCTCGGCAGCTCCAGGCGATGCGACAATGGCACGTCGGGAAAAGAAGGGAAGGGAAGAGGGGTGGGGGTGGGAATACCGCACGGATCTAGGAACCTTAGGGCGAATTCAGGTTTTGCAAGTCAGAAAGGGGAGCCCAGCGCGCCCCTTTCGGGGCCCAGGTGGAGGCTGTGGGTGTGGGTGGAAAGGAGCACAGGGCTCCGCTCCCCGCACACACACCACGGCAGCGTTTCCGTCGCCTCGACCTGCCTGGGAAAGCGCCGGAGCAAAGGCAAAAGGTGTTGCAAATGCAGGGCAAGCGCCCCTCCGGCTATCTCCCCCACCTCCATCGGCAACGGGGGCACCTCTCTCCATACGATGACGGGGGTGAGGGGGGGAGGTGGGGAAGGGGGGCAAGCCGGGGGGGTGGGGGGGAGGAAAAAAGGCAAAAAAAGCCATGCGACTTTCTAGACACCCTCTTCTCCCCCAGCCCCAGCATCTAGGGGCAGTTCAGGGGCTGGGCTGGTCAAGATCGGAGGCGGCAGCAGCGCCCGGTGGGACCCGACACATGCACACACACACGCGCGCTCGCACAGATTGAGATACTGCGAGGGCTGAGAGAGGAGGGAGACAGGAGAGCCCCGTTCCCTGCTCCTCGCTTTCGCAATTTCAAAATCAGCTCGAAATGACCCAGCGAGCGCTGGTTGGTCGAAGCCGCGCTGCTCCATGTTCCCCATTTACATTGAAAAGCCCCAGCTCGCTCCCTGCACAATAGTGAAAGTCCCGAGGAGGCTCCGCGGCTCAGTCACGGGCAGGCAGCGCCCGTCGCTCCGGGGTCCCCCCGCCGGGACGCCCGCCGGAGCCCCTCGCTACGCCTGTGCACCACCTCGCCGGCAAGCAGCGCACAACAAAGCCCCCCCCGCCCCGTCGCCAGGACTCCTTCACTTGCAGCACAATACGTACACGTACATGCCTATAACACTATAGATCTGCGGCTCTACGTATCTACACGATACTGACTTGTGGTTGTTTCCTGGGTCTGCCTCGTCCTCTCTTCTGAGGCTGTGCGGTTGCAGGTTGCTCCTGGGCAGCAGTGGAAGGCTGACCGGGTCCCTCACCTTGTGCACTCATCGTGACTTCTGCTCAGCCTGAAACCAGTCTCTCCAAAGCACCTTGGAAGGGGGGAATCAAAACGAGCTCTTGCTGCTTTTGCTGCTCGCTGCCACCACCACACCGGACGTCCTGGTGCTGCCAAAAAGGAGAAGAGAAGGGGAGGAGGAGGAGGAGGAGGTGATGGTGGTAGTGGTGCTGGTGGTGGTGGAAGAGGAGGGGGAATGAATCTCTCTTACAATTTAGGAATGATTAGTAACATGAAGCAATTCAAAAGAGGGTAGGTTTAAAAAAAAAAACAGAAGAAGAAGAAAAGGCAGAGTAAATTGCAACCCTGGAAATGCAAAGGGAGAGGGAAATAGTACGAGGGTAGTCGGGAGCAAACCAAGAAGAGGAAAAAAAGTCCTACAAATTGAAAGCAAGTGGTGGCTATCGCGCTTAGATCGGATCAGGACAAATTAAGATAAGACACACTGAAAATGGACTGAGAACACTGCACAATCTTGCCAGAAGCATGCACCCTGGGAAGACGGGGATTTCGGCAGCAGCGGGAGCAGCGCGCAAAAGGAGCGATCATTTAAAAAATAATAATAATAAAACGATTTGGGAGATTGGGAGGGAAAAAAAAGGGGGGGGGAGGGCGGTCCTGGGTTCGTGTCTGTGATGCGAGCTGCTGGGACTGGAAATATTATTATGCGAGTCCTGCCCACGGACTAAACTAGGATGAGGGTTAAAGGGAAAAAAATAATAAAAGCAAAAAAGGAAAAGAAGAAAAAAGCCACCTTTACCCGTGGGTGGAAAAACCAAGAGGGGGCTGTAGGGGAAAAAAAAAAAATAGGAGGAGGTAGAGCGAAAACCCAGCGATGGGGGGGCTGGCGGTCGGCCAGATAAAACACGAGCAGCACGGCAGCCGGGGCAGCGGCGGCAGAGCGCGCCGCCGCCTCACGTGTCCCGCACCGGCCCGGCCGCGCCGCCACCGCGGCTTTAAAGGGCCAGGCCGGGCCCGCCGCTCGCCGCCCCGCGCGGGGCTGCGCGGCTGCTCCACGTGCGCGCTCCGCGGCCGCGCCGAACAAAGGCGGCCGGCGGGCCCGGGCCGAGCCGGGGAAGCCCCGGGACGCTCCCGCCGGGCTCGGTGAGCGGGCGGTAGCCGGGAGCGCGGCTCTCTCGCCAGCGGTGTGGCCGCCGGGCGGGCGCTGCCATCGCGGTGCGGGCTCGGCGCCTCCCGAGACGGCCGCCGCCGGGGTAAGATGTGGGCGGTGTAACCCGGCGGCGGGCCGGAGCTGTCCTGCCGGGAGGGTGACGGCACGGGGAATGACCTCTTGCGGAGAGCCCTGCCCCGACATTGTTCTTCCCGTGAGCATGGCGGGGCCGCAGGCTGCACCTCTCCCCAGACTCCGCAGGCAGGGTATTCCGCACAGCCCTCGCCCTCCGCCGGTGTTCGGTCCTCTCCCGTGCAAGCCGTGGTTAGGCGCCCCTCCGCTGTGGCACAAGGAGATGGCCACAAAGGCCAGAGAGGACACTGCCGTCTGCGCGTCCCAAAATCAAAACGTTCGCACCTGGGCTTCATGTGCGACTTGGGCATTTACTCCAGTCCCACTCCTCCCACGAGGTCTTGCACTTCGGCTGAGAGCCACCCCTGTAACTGTCTGGTGGCATCCTCTCCCCTGCTCGGGGGTGGACAAGCGCAGGAGAGTACTCAGAAGGAAAAGTTGCATTATCGTATATAGTACTGAAGAGGGCAGAGATACTGCTGCAACACTCCTTGTGCTAGCCATCGAAATACAGCCAGTTGTCTTGACACCTTACAAATTCTTACGTGTATTGATAAATAAGGAAATATACTCAGGCAAAAAATTACTAAAATCAAACATGTCCAGTCATTGACCAGCAAGAACTTTGCTGAGGAGACAGCTGAGTTATTTTCTGTGGAATAGAAAAAGTACACTGCAGAGGGATGGGTTAAAGAAAGAGTAACCCTAGAACACTTGTTAAGGCTGAAAATATTGCTGAAGTGTTCTTAGTCCAATCACAAGATTCCCAAAGCCTGCTTCACTCCCATCCCCAAAAGCAACCAGCCATGGAAGATAGACACAATCCACCTGTTAAATCTAACAGCTATCAGAAAAGCCTTGTAGTCTCATTGCATTTTGTAAAATATTAAGTTGCCATCACACCATGAAGAAATCCATAGGGCCCCACATCTATTCTGTACATCAAAAGAATAAGCTGCTGTATGCGTTTGGGATTCCAAGCGGAGGTTGTGAAGTCTATAGCTTAAAGTGCAGCAGCACATAACTTTTATAACATCCATTAACCTCTTTGAAGCATGTTCATGTATCCATTTCTCTGGAAGAAAGTCTTACATGCAATTGGTAAAAGCCTGTTGCTCCAAAACATCCGTCTCTACAGAATCATCCTATGTGGGCTATTAATTGTTCTACTAGTCTTCCCTTGAGCAGTTCTAGTAAAAATACTATAGTTCAAAGTCTTTTTACATACAGCCATAAGCAAATAAATTTCACATGAGAGCAATATTCCTAAACTCACTGTTTGAAAGCTGTTCTGCACAAGAAAAGCCTTTGACACTTGCACTGTGCCCAGCACAACAGAGTTAGGGTCTTTCTACAATCTGACTACAGATTTACCATCATAAGAATCAGATCATTTAGATCAATATCTGAACAACTCTTAGTCTTTCATTTATTTGAAACTACCCTGATTCCCTCCTTAACCAAAAGTCCTTAGATAATAAATCAATGTGATATTCCTTATGGCAACTTTGTGTATACAAAGCTTTCTAGACTAATAAAAAAACTTGTTCTTAAATCATTTTTATACTGACTACCTTAGCACAGGTAAACAACATGACATGCAGAACCCACAAAGCCTGACTTCCTCAATGGCTGATGGAAGCTGAGAAGCCAGAAACAGCTCTTAGTTTTGTTCCAGGTTCCTTCCCAAAAGAGATGTGGTAGCTCTTCCTTCCACTGTTCCAATCCATCCTCTGACAGTATAGCTGTATTTGCACAATATTCAGGGCAAACACCAGTGAATACAACTGTATAATTAATTGAAGGGACTACTGCAACGTCACTGGAGCAGACATGACCTACTTTCCACTAGCTTTGGTCTGAGATTTAAGCTGTTGTCTATCAACAGAAGTATTAATTATCAGTGCTTTTATTTTTTGTTTTCTGGAACCATTCATAATAGGGTAGGAAATTTATAGACATAAAATAAGGCCTGGTTTCTACTCTCCATGAGTCTTAAACTCAGGACATTTCCAAAGAAATTAAAGGAACTTCCTAGAAGAGTAAGAAGAAGACAATGAAAAACAATGTGCAGATTTTCTGCCTAACCCAGAACACTTATAAAGAGGCCATTTGCTATTCTGTAATCAGTGTGATGGCTTGTAGAGGGTTAATTGGCCTCTGTTCCCAGAGGAGATTTTTTTAATTGTGCATTCTAATAGCAGCAGTAATATTTTGCTTCAAAACAAAGAACCAAGGTTGCAGGAAAGTATCTTATAAAAAGACATTAAATTACAGGTTAAATAGGTATGGAGATTATAAACAGCAGCAATAGATAGCTTCCCTTGTTCACCTCTTCATCTATTTCCTTTCTCAAAAGCCCATGGATGCAGAAAAAAACATGTTGTGTATGGTCATGGGGAGATGTCACCTACAGATAGCAACGTAACATAACTCATACATGAGTTTAACTAACTCCCAGCAGTGGAAGTCTGTGCGCTCAGATGGTCTCAGCTGGTGGTACTTTACACTAGGAGAGAACTTTCATTTTTTTAGAAGTTGCATCTGAAGGTCTGTGATGCCAACTCTGTGACAGGAGGTGTGTCACACACTTTATAATTCCTGCTCAGCATGTACATAGGAGGGCAGAGTCAGGGCACCTCTCTGTTCTGCTCAAGGGAGTCCTGTTTTCTCCACCCTAGTTCTCATGGAGTGCCATCTACTCAAAAGGGGCAGTGATAATAAGTTTAGGGCCTTAGTTCAGGGGAAGCAGCAATGTTTTAACTCTGAAAGAGATCTCTTGCCAGCAATGGGAGGGCAGATGGTAAAATTCAGAAGCATTTTTTTGACTGTTTCCTCAGTATTTCAAGAAGCTTGCAGCTCTGCACTGCCTCAGAAAACTCCTTAGAGGAACAGCCTTGGCCTACCAGGACTAGAGGCCACCATGTTTAGAAAGGTTGTTATTTTGCCAAAGATATTTATGTAGTTAAAGGCTACAATGGTTACCCAGGGACCTGGGAATCCTGATAGTCTGCTTCTAGAGAATCAGTCCATGCAGGAGAAGTACATGTTGAAAATGTTGTCTGTACATGTGGGAAAAGTTAATTTTTGTTTTGCCTGGTTCTTTTAGAATGTGCTGCCTCTGGGGATACAAAAGAAGGAAGAGCAGGCGCAGGAACCTTGAGTGCACCTATCAGATGGGCTGGGGTGTCATGGGTGGGTCTTCCACTCTTTTCATCCAGCTGGTGGGACCAACAGTGGCTGTTGCTTCATAATCAGAACCTGGAGATGGCTCTCAGAATGCTTTAGGGAAGCATGACTGTGACTGACAAAAAAGACCCAGAAAAGAACATTAAGGCTCGCTCTCAGGCCTTGTCTGCACTGGGGAATTTCTTCCCTCCTCCAAATTCCCACCATTGCCAATATGAATGCAGCTGCACAGTTGTTAGAGATGTTGGGAGGCATAATATATGAGTTTTCATCTAGCCAGCCATTTGCAGCACTGTGTCAATTAACCCTCCTCAGAGCAGGGTTAACTGATACAGTGCTGAAAACGGCTGCTGGAACTGAAAGCTGTCTATACTAAGGTTCCCATTGTTGCTAACTCTGGTGCAGCTGCAGTGGAATCAGCCCACGTGGGATTATTTGGTAACAATTCTCCAACCTAAAAACTGCTTCAAAATACAACACAGCGACCTTATGGGCCAAAACTTGCTTCCGCTGCACCTCAACAGCTATGCACCCAGGCTGTCACCATTCATAATGGGATTTCTTTCAGTCCAGAAGGTACTTCTTGCATTTCTTTATGAAATACTCAGTACCTTATCTCTGGTGTTCTTGTCACCCCTGGTGTTCCTGTCACCCCCATAGAATTGCCTTTGTTCATTAGTTCTTACTAGCTCTGGACTTGAAGATGTGTGTCGGAAGAGCCAAATTTCTGTTAGTGTCTTTTCATTGATTAATACATTCAATAATTCAAAATAAAATTTGTCCTTTCATGTGTGGAAACTTTGTAATTTGTTTTTGGTTTTAATTTCTTAATGCAGATCCAGTTCTTTAATTTATGGCTGGAGTTCCTGTTTCACTAGCAATTTTGCTCTTTTTACTGTTAACAAGTAAAGCCTTATTTATGCAGAGCAGCACCATGAAGACACAAGCTGATTTCTGAGGGAGTAAAGTTCTATTTTGAATGAGCAGAATTGGCAGAATCAGTCCCACTTGTTTCCATGTGCTTTAAGAAGCAATTATGAAACAGGCTGGTGAAATGGGTGTTTTACCCTCTGCTGAGTAAGACTGATACTTCTAAAACGCCCCTCTCTATCCTTCTCCTACATCCATTTCCAACACTAACTAAAACAAGGAAGTGTTGTTTGGCATTCGTTACACTTTTGAACCACTATTTATCAGACAGATGCTGGCAGTCTGGTTTTTTAAAGTGCAGTTTGCAAGTGTGAAAATGTTGAAGTCTAGGCTCAGCAAAAATCTCAGTGAAAAACTCTAGCTCACTAAAGCCCCTGATTAATGACAAGGAGGTTTCAGTTCATGCATGGCATTTTATGCAAATACAGAACACAGCTATTTGCAGAATTCTGGGTAACTGCATATGCCCATGAATATCTACAAAGGCTCAATATACCCACCCAGGGAAATGGCAAAGGGGCAGACCCAGAGGAGATGCAATCCACAGCCTCCCAGCTGTAGCAGTGAGCACTAGAGCTTAGCTCAGGGTGTTGGGATGTTGAGCAAAACTGATTTGGAAGAAACTTGGATACAGCTGAGTATTTTGAGAAAGGGGAAAGGAAGTGGCTCACTGTTCCTTCATTCCTCATACTGCTGCAGTGGCTGTTTCTCCCTCCCAGAGATCCCTTTGGACAAAGGGAGTGGGCACAGTAACTGAGTTGCCTGCAAAGCAGGTGTGACTGCTGTCTGTGGAAGGAAGGAGTAGCTCCATACTGACTACCCTTTTAGCACAGATTGTGCTGTGGGGATACATGATAAGATTGTCAGATCACAGTTGTCATACGACTTGGTAAATAAATTTATATGTTTGCTTAAATGGTTTTCATTAATCTCCTGAAAGGCTCTTATAAAAATGCTAAAGAACTCCCATCCCAAATCCCAGTGGAAATGGATTTCTCCTCTCCCTTAGCCCTTTTCATTTTCCTTTCAATATTAGGCTCAGTATCTTGCAATGGTTTTATATGAAACTCGGTGATTAAAAGTACTTAAGACTGGCTCATTTTTCTCTGCAATGAGTTCAGTTATTTCCTTTTTATACCTTCCAGGATTTACTATACCATATCTAAATATTGGCTGCAGTCCACATGTTTTAGATCATTCTCTATAATGGTCCTGTTGTTACAGAATCCTTTGTGTGTGTGTGAGAAAGAGAGAACATGCATATGTGTTGGAAGCAAGACAGGGTGCACAGAATTGTTTGGAAAGAGAAATCAGGGTATACCAATTCCATAAGGGATTTCTGAACTGATAACATAAAAGTGATAAAAATGGTGAGCACTGAAATTACAGACCTTCAGTTCATTACATTCCATGTGTGATAAGTAATATTTCTGATGCCAACATGGTAATGTACTATATATATTCTACCCATATATCACTCATTCAACTTTTGTTGCTCTATAATTTTAAAGATCAGATTTATTGTTTTCACTTCACTCATTTTTACTTGTATTCTAAATGTAGATACTTTGACCTGAGTCATACATGTCAGTCAATGGTAAGCTGCATGAAGATGCAATTAAGGCAGCACCTGAAAGCCCTTACTCATTACACCAAAAGCTCTCTACCTTCTGAAGACCATACAGAGAACATGCACATATAGGGTAAATAATTGATCTAAGGCAAAAGCAGGATTTGATGCTTTATTTGACAAATCATAATCTTTAACCAAAACAAACAAAAACCTCAACTTGCAGTGCCTTAATGTATGGCTAAAGCCCATGAGGCTGTAACTGAGAAATGCCTTTCTGCTCCCAGGACAAAATGAAATCAGTAGCCCTTTTGCAGTGGGTGCCTTTGACTATTGCCTGGGACTCCACATGTAGCAGATGCATTTAAGTGGCAAACAGACAGACGTGGACTGATTTTGTGCCCAGCAAGTGTGCCCTACCTCACAGCCCATCAGATAAACCAGTTTATGCTCACAGGAGGTTGGGTGTCCTCCTCACAGATGCACGTATGGAGTCACAAGAATGTGGCAAATTTGCTCTCAAATTTCTTTCAACTTGTCATTGTGGACAAGTCCTAAAACAGCCTGTAGTGCTGTAAATTCAGACCTCTTTCTCATGTAGAGAAGTTCTCAACCACCCAGAACAGAACAGATGCAAAAACCCCTGCACTAGCTACTCCACTTATGTCCCACCCACCCTTTAGGGCCCTGAGTTGGAGATTAGGCAGGGGGTTTAGCCATTAAAGGGCTGAGTGAATATCATTTTCTGCTGGAATGAATTTCACTCAAAGACAGTATACTTAGTTTCTATTTTTTTTTCCCCCACAAGCTAAGATAAATTTCTGCTTTGGTCCATTAACAATACTTGTATTTTTAATCAGAATTATTTTGTACTGTATTTTCTTTGGAAATAACAGTAATACAGTTTATGTGAAATACAAACAAATGAGGGAACCATTTTTACCTAAATATATGAATAGCATTTTGCAATTTGTCACTGTGATATATTTATCTTTTGAACTTTAAGTGAGCTCAGCTGAAAAAAATGCTTCTCTTCATCACATGACTGGAAAATATATTACACCAGAGAAGAATATTGCTGTTTTAGTTTAGAAATTAGAGGCTAAATATAATTTTCCACCATACTTACTTTCACAAAGTATGGAGTAAATTATTTACACTACAGTAAATTCTTAGTACATATTCCAAAAGGTGGTAAATTCAGCATTCTTGCTTAAATTAATGGATTTTTCGTGAATGTGCATTGAAATTAAGGTCTTGTGTTGTCCGCTGAAGCCTTAAAACCACTCTAATGTGGCTAGAACAAAACAAATTTGTCAACAAAATGAAGTTTGGAGAAAGGAAAATAAACTAGTGTGGAACAGAAAGACACAGACTGGCCAGTGGAGTGCCAATAGTTAAGGAGCTGAAGATTTGGGTTTGCTATCTGTGCGACCCCCATCCCCTTCTAGAGGTGTAGGGTATGTTAGTCACTACATGGAGTCTTTCTAACCAAAACTTTGCCCAAACCCAGAGGTGCCTGTGGTTTCTGGGCAGGCATCACAGGCTGGGATCAGGCGGGAGCAGCGCAGCACAGGAGCTCCATACCCAGACACCCTGGCCACACTGCCTTCCCTGCACACAGCACAGCTAAGTCACTCCCCACTTCTGAGTTGCCCCAGCAAAGAGGGCTGCAGGGAGCAATTTGCAGCCACAGCAGCTGAGTGAGTCCTCCAGCCTGTGCCTTGCTGCCTTAGCTCCCTGGATGTCTTGGGAACCAGGAGCAGAGCTGGCTGCACCTTTGACGAGCAATTCCAGCAGTGGCAGCTGCTCCCAGCCACCATCTTGCCATGGGGTTACTTGCTTGTCCCATCCCAGATGTGGAACCCTCGTGTGATGGGAGAGCTGCCAAGCAGCCATCAGCAGAGGCTGGGGC
Source organism: Lichenostomus cassidix (assembly GCF_008360975.1). Lineage (NCBI taxonomy): Eukaryota > Metazoa > Chordata > Aves > Passeriformes > Meliphagidae > Lichenostomus > Lichenostomus cassidix. Next base: position 32,688,366 of record NC_139480.1, on the reverse strand, counting down.
CGGGTGGGAGCTGTGGCTGCTGCCAGAACAATTCGTCTGACACACAGTCTGTTCCTTACATGCTCCAGAGCTGTACCCAGGGAAGAACACTATGGGAACAGACTGTGGGCCCAATAGATTGCCCCACCTGCCACAAAAGCCAGCACTCCACAGAATGTGAACCTGTTTTCTACAGTGTACGGTCATGTTTCAAACCTCTTGTGTTTCTTTGATAATTAGATGGCTTTTTGTCCATTTTCCCTATGAGTATATATAGAGTGCAAAGGAAGGTCCAGGGCTTATAGCATCAGTTAGGAGCTCAGGAAATGGAGACAAATCCTGTTCATTCTTGTCTGACCTAGGGCAAACCATATACACACAGCAACTTGGAAGTGTTAGAATACCTACCTTCCACTTAGCCAAGCAAGAATGAATATCTGTGCCCTATCAGGAAAACACAGATGTGAGTATTCCCTATCTTCCAGGGCCATTATGAAGATGAAGATATTTCTGGTCTACAGAAACTAGGGTGATGGCAGTCATTCAAAAACCATATATATGAGAGAGGGTAGTGCAAACACTGAGGAAAAGTTGCATGGCTACCTGAGGCAAAGAAACATCTTTAGATGTTTTTAGTTGTGGCTCAGAATTGGTAAAAAGATGTTTAACAAATCTTTATACTTAAAAGCTCTGTCTGAAAACATTCCTAGTCTTTTATTCATTTTTTTGAATAATGATATCAGTAAGAGACCATTATATAATCACAAGAAAATTAAAACTCTCCAGGGCATGATCTTAGCTGTGTAATTAATGAAAGTGGTTAAAAGTACAAAGTGAACCTGAAGCAAAATTTGTACCAGAACCACACCTCATTATGTTTTGCTGCTTAAGTCTATCATAAATAGAGATGTTTATTACACATCTGCCATTTAAAGTACATATTACATGCAGTGTTATATTTTATTTAGATTTAAAAATTTAAAAACACGTGATGACAAGCTGTGTTACTATTAACACATGCCTGAGGGGCCAGGCTCCACATGCACATTGTGCCTTAGGTTATATTACAGTTCATTCACTTCAGAGTTACAAATCATTTACGGAAGTATATTGTGTAATTAATGTTCCTAATTTCAGTCCATGGAATTTCATTGGTGTGAAAGAACAATCAAGCCCTGTATATCCATTCACATTTATTAGACCAAACTTTGTAGTCTGTCCTTGGAGCATCGTTCCTTCCTCTGCTTTCAGAGCAAATGGCATTAAAATCTCCAGAACTTCCCACAGCAAAAGCAGTTATTTATTTTCTTCGTGATTTATTTTCCCTTTGATTCAGTACTGACTCCAATATATGGGCGGAAAGGGCAAGAGATGGTGCACTAGTTATAAGCTTCATAATTCTCTCTTCTTTAGGTTTGTTTTCCTGAATGAACTGCCCTCCTGGGCCAGCTCCAGGGCTGGCTTTGAAGAAATCTTTCACAGAAAATCATCTTGTCCAGGATCTGCATGGAATGAAGTCCCTCTCTAAGCATGTGGGTTATTCCCAGCAGATCCTGAGCACTTTATCTGGCCAGTGAGGAAAAACAAATATAGTTTCTCCCATGCAAAAAACTTTGATGAAGGAAAATGCCACTTACTAGTCAGCTTTTCTTTGTAAGCTGTTTATCCAAAACAATTCTCTATCAAAATTTTCTAGTTATCACGTATATTAACTGTGTGTTAGGCTGGGACAGATTCATATACTATCTAAGATATATATTGGATAATGAACACTTGATATTGTGATGCTTTGGACAATGTTACTCAGAACACCAGCAAAGAAAATTAACCTTTAATATCAGCCCTATCAGACCTTCCTGTAGTGTTTTGTAGTATGGATCACCTGGCAGTCCTGACTGATTTCTAAAAAGATGAGGTAGCAAATTTGAATGTTCAAAAATGAGCCAGGACCATCCCTTCAGACCAAATCCAAGGAACTATGAAGTACAGTAGCACGTTCAGAGCTTACCTGAGAAGTGTTTCAAAGTTTAGTCATTGAATGATCAATCAATCTGCAAGACCTAGTGAGAGTGAAGAAGTGAAATGCTAGCAATTCATGGAGTCTGTCCATCTCTGTACTTGTCCTGATGAAATACAAACACCAGAGTTACCATAGTCCTCAATACCACACTGCAAGCCAGAGCTATATGTAAGGTAACTGGCACAACCGAACCCGAGTCATCAGGTGTTAGAAAGGGGGGTGCACTTAAAGCAATTTCCATAACAGCAAATTGCTCTACCATAGAGACCTCTGTCCTCAGCTTTTTTAACTTAGTTCACCGTCATAGGGTCACTTAACATGTCAAAATCACTCCAACAGAAGAAAAAAAGTTAAAATGCTATCCAAGCTTAACAGCAAAAGATGAAGATGCCTCCACTGGCAGAAAAGCAGCAGTGGGAACTCCAGTCCTCTTCTTATTTGGTCTGTCATCAGCTCTTTGAGTGTGCTGCCGCTGGTCAGGCAGTAAACACACACAGAAGGGAATCACAGAATATATAGCCTCTTGCCCATTTGATTGCTAGGGTTGTGGAGGGAGCTGGGCCAACCACGCACATATCTGAGTGATAGAGAATATTGAGGGAGAGAGAAAAATGAGTAGGGAACAGAAGAGGGAAGGGACTACATCTGTGGTCAGGGGTGTTGAGAAGGGCGTATCAAGCATAATGCAGAAAATTGCGTCAGTTATCCCACTTATGAGTCTACTTGGGATTTTTTGACAGTGGTTTTCAAGCACTTTTTTCTTGCGCTTTTGAAGTAGTACTTATTACCATAGCTCTAACTTCCTAACTACTTTACGTACTGATGGAAGGAGAAACCCACAAACGAACGCAATAGAATCCTCTTAATATAATCCAAAATAGCTTTTCCTTATAGCTGTTTAATACACAGCAGTCCAGTGGCAGTTCCAGGGTATATTTCTGTGTGACTGAATATATATAACAACTAATGCTTTAAAGATTCTCAGCTCACCTGGAGAATAAAATTCTACATTACCTGACAGGTTAAAATGGATACCTTAGGAATTTAGCATAGAGCAGAGCATTGAGGCAGAGTATTGTTTATCACACCCATTGAAGGACAATATTCCACATTTATGGAAAAAGATAAATGTTATAATGTGGGAAGAGGGTGTTTGCAGGGCATATTTACTTGATTTTGTTCTACTTTCAGTACAGAATAGCCAAAAGCAAGCCACTCCAAACAAGAACTGGTGACATATATGCCACATACACAGTCTTTAGTGTCTAAATGTATAGTCTGTAAAGATAACATATCTCTATGAAAACATGAACTCGGAGTTTAAGAAGCAGAAAGTTACAGATTTTCTTCATCCTCAAAGCCAAATGTTTAAACTTCTGTCAGCCTAGTAATGAATGTTTTAAATACAAGCATATAAGTAACAATTTCATATAGAATTACTTTGTAACATAGTATCTTATATTTACCGGAGGTTAGAATAGGTACTACATCCCTATTAGAATTGGAGAAGTAGTTACTGTATTTTGATTTCTTACAATGTATAAGGTAATATTTGTGCAGTAACATCAGTGCAGATGCTTCCATTGAATTGAGCAGGATTCTTGGAGTGTAAATTAGAAAGAAATCCCAAAAATCTAGATGCCAGATGTTTGAATGTTGGTTTATTGCAAGGGTGTGTGTCCTTTAAAACAGAATATAAATATCTGGCACTTTACTGTTTGACAGATTGTACACTTTCCTAAATGCATGAACGTTGTGGGAAGTTAAAAAAAAAATTAAAAATTGATGGAACATTCATGCATTAATTGGCATAACTAAATAATGGAATAACAGAGCTGCATGAAATACAATACTCTATTTCCAAAAGTCTCTCTCACTCCAACCAAGACAGCTTATTTTCACTGAGAATTCAATACTTCATAGGCTCAGTACTTTGGCCAGGACCCAGCTGAGTAGGTAATTCTATTCTTTTCAGTGGAGTTACTCACATGCCTAAAATTAAGAAGGAGATTATGTACTTTGATGGACAGACTGCAGAATACTCCAGTTCTTTTCAGAGTCTCATCAGCAGGCTGCATATATTTACACTTTGAATTTTGTTTTGTTGTTTAGGGCTGTGTAGACTTGAAAACCAGAATCAAGGGGGAAACCAGTGAGACTAGCAATAAGGAGTAGAAACTGGCCTCAGTTTTGATCCAAAAGTGACCACCAGACCATTTTTGCAAAATTCCACCACTGCTGCAGTCATCAGAGAAATCAACTGAAACCATCTTAGTTTTGAAGGTGTTACTTGTATTGCACTACATTAACATCTAAGGTAAGCTGCAAGGCTCTACTAATTTTGCAGGGACTTGGGACTGAATACAGGGATAGTGTGGAGAAGACAGCAGAGTACAGGAATATTTGGGAAAGAAAATTTGATTCTGATGTCATGATTTGAAAATTGATTTTGTTCTGTGGGAAAAACAAGTTTCTCAGGATTGTATGCTTTTAAAAGAAACCCCTAGTATATTCTGCAAAACGGATAGCACTCCACCAACAGTCATGTTAAGCCTGTCCTTCTAAGAAAACAATCCATTAATTTCTACCATACTTGACGGAACAAAATCTCAAAAATAATTTGGGCCCTACAAGTAACTAAGGGGTATTTTAAGGACTGTTCCAACAGAAGGAAAGTTGGGCAGAATTCAGGGGTAATATGTTAAATTTGACAGTAGCACTTCATCCAATCAGTACAGATGATTGACTGGTCATCCAGAGCACCTTCCAAACTTGCTGCAAAACTCCTCTTTTTGTCTGGTAGGTAAAGTCAATAGTGGGACTGTTCACAGCAAAAAAGAGGAGGAAAACCAGAGGATAACCAGCACCCACAGGGAGTGTGTTCAGGCTTTGTTAGGTACTCATAGAACAGTGTGTATGGTTGCTCCAGACTTAGCTGTCATTTAAGACTTTAAGGTGCAGGTGGATAGATATAGAATCCAGTAGTAAACAAAGCAAGATAGTGTGGAAAACTGTATGAATGAAGCAAAATTTGAAACACTATGAATAAAGGAAAATGGTATTCAAGTGATCAGCGTTTATTGATAAGAACTCCAGTTATAGAAAGTACATCTTTTCTCACTGAAAACAATGGAACAATACACACTGAAGAAACATCAATTAGATGCAAGAAATGTGATGTTGCAAAAAGTAATAAAAGGGAGATATAAGGAGTTAATACAATGGGATATTAAGAGAAGCCAAACCATGTTTATGTGCTAATTTCCACTAAGAAATTTTACAGTGTTTGAAAACTAAGAATTGCCTTTTGGAAACAACAACCATGTATTCTCATGGATTTCCACAGAACAATGCTCTGGGACACAATGGACAAGTACAACACAGTAAACACTGTAGATAGACACAGGTGCAGTTACTGGCAGCTCTGCTCTGAAAGTCCAGCAGATTCGTCATGACAGGTCTCATTGTGGGATTATTATTAGCACATGTTCCCCCTTTCCAATGAGTTTTGCATTTTTATTTATTTCTGGAATACTGGTCATATTCCTGAGATATTCTTTTAAAAGATGGTGTCTCAAATTCAAGCAGGTAGCCCAAAGACATGTTCTTTTGGATGTTTGTCCTCTCTGCAAAGCAGAGAGAGGCATCTGCAAGAAGAACTGAGTCTCCTCCCTTCACTTATAGTTGCTAGGGTTTTAGCAAAACTGTGGAACAAATTCCTTAGATAAAAAAAAATACTGCATCTCTCCTGACAGTTTAGAAGATGTTAATATCTTGGGGCCAAAATTTAAAGTTTTAACTTGGTTCATATTCTTCCATTCCTTGGGTAAAGCTCCATTTATTTCAACAGCTTTGCCTGAGGAGAAACCTCAGGATTCAACTCTTAAAGAACACCAAGTATCTTAAAAATAATCCTAAATGCAACTAAGATCCTTCAGGCTCAAACCATTCCAAGGTATCAGGAGAGATCATCATAAGTCTTTAAGCAAAAAGCTGAAACATCATTATTTAAGCCTGGGAACACTGTTTTAAAGCAACATTCTTTGATGTTCTAGAAAAATGTAAACAAAAGATGTAATTTGTGAGGTTGATAATTGATCGAGTTTTCAGAGTGCAAAATAGCCCTACAGGAATCTGGTAGAAGTATCTGAAATTACTGTAGGGAAGAAATTTGATCTTATTTTAAACCTAATTAAAGCCTTCTGCATCTCCACAATAACCTCTAAAACTCTGGAGATCACTGATCGTTTACCCTCTGGGGAGAACACACAGATATGAATTTTAATAGTGTCTTTTGGTAATGTGGTGGATAAAGACAAATTGATTACAGCAGTCTGGAAAAAAACAGGTGATGCGTTACCAGGGCCACTGGGTTCACATTTTCCCAGACATGGTGAAGGCCACCCAGATTGTAAAAGAAAGCTGATATCTTTAAAAACTTGATTTGGGGCTTGATATGGCTTTCTTATTTCCTTATACACTGGATTATATCAAAAGAAAAATAAGATGTATGGTACAGATTCTGTTCTCATGTACACAAAACCAGATCTAGGCTAAAACTTCTGACACCAATGGATTTGCCTCAGATTTATGCCCAATGGAAGAGCAGTGCTGTCCTTCTGATTATAATGTCTGTCATTATTTAATATCTGACAAGCAGTGTGAAACCAAAAGAGAGTAAAAGTCTGAGAAATCTGAACTTTGAGATGAGTGTTTCTACAAACTTGTATGAAATACCAAACAGAACAGTCCTGTAGAAGTCCCTTATGAAGATGCTTGTGCCTGGTCTCAGAGGACATGGTTATTCAAATTTTATTCCAAGAAAACTAGATGTGCATTCTGATGGGACATAAAGTGAGTGTGCAATGATAACTGTAGGCTCCTTGCCTTCCATTTCTTTCTAGACCATTCAGATTTATACTAGGGCAATTAGAGACAAACGTATGAATTGAAAAGACAATTCACTGACATGCATGAATATCACAGCAGATGGAAATTTGGATGACAACCCTATTGTTCAATTATCAATCCTTGAACTTTGTCTAATTTTGCTGATTAATATTTGGTACATGTGGATATACACACACCAGTTCAAGTTTGCACATATGGATCAGGCTGACATTTGATCTGCTTTCAGATCTAGCCACTCTTCGGTGCCACAGTATCCTGCAGCCTGCCACAGAGCCATGAACTTGGTGTGCTAAGGAGCCTCACTCATTCCAGTGTTCCATATTAGCCTAGGTTTGAAAAGAACATGGACCCAATCCAAATAGAGACTAATTGTCTGTACAGACGTGTGGCCCTGGAAAGCTCCACTCAGCTGCATCTAACTGAAAAAATAAGACACCTCTTTCTGTGCCTTGGGAAAGCTGGAAACTTCTGCTTTTTCAGATGTGCAGGATTGTCCTTTAACAAGGCTAGAAATGAAGTAAATCTTTTAAAACAAGCACAAAGAGAAGTTCTGAGTCATCATCCTGTCTGTCAAGGCCATTCATATTTCTAAGTTAATGTTAAGTAGTCCTCACCTAAACCACAGCAACTATATTGAAAACAGCAAGTGAAACTTTTTTAACCACTAGAACAAACTCATGCTTGGCCTTAGAGTCTTATTTACATTTTGCAATGGCACAACCCTTACAGAGAGATAGAGAAAGCCCATCTTCTCCCTCATTCCAGGAGCCTTTAATCTGGAGCTGGATCACCCTGGTGGGAGGCAATTCTCTTGCGTGTAAAGCCCCACCAGCAGAGCTGGGGATTGCCAGGTCTTTTGTGTCAGAGGTGTGTGCTCAAACCAGCACACCAAAGGTAAGATGGCAAGGCTACCAGAGCTGGAGCCTCATTTCAGAAGAGAAATGAGCTGTGCTGAGTCCTGACAGAAAGGGCACTGATAACCTCCTTCAAGAAGTGCCAGACTACAGATGCAGAGTGAATAGAAACAGTTGCTGCAGGCTTTATGAGATCCACCGGGGAGTAGGTGTACAGTATGACCTACGTTCTTAAAATTTCTCAACTGGCCAATCCCAAATTCTAGAGCAGCTCAACTTGTCAGCTATTTTGAAAGCCAGCTCTTCCCCTACCACAGATGGAGCCGATGGATCTAGCACAGAGCGCCAAGGAGCAGGTAGCAGAAGACTGGTGTTACAAAAATAAACTTTTAGGCACCTAAGTCCTCACTGTATCTGACCACTGAACCATTTTGTAACACCAAACCACTCACCTAAATTCTTCAGTTCTTGCTCGGCAGAATAGTGACTGCATACCTTAAAGGATCTAGGTCATACAGCTTGCATTTACAAAGGTGTGCTGGCTTAGCTGCCCATGTCTGCAAGTTGTAAGAATTCTATTTTTTTTTTTTTTTTTTGCAAGTTGTAGGTGTCACCTTGGGTAAACAAAGGCATTCCTTTTTTTACCCAAGGAACTTGAGATACAAATAGGCAAATACTTAATTTTATCAAGGTCTGAAATTACACAGGTCTGTAATGGGGATTTTCTTCTGAGTTACAAACCAATGATATACCTTTATATAAATACTATTCTTTTATCCAAATAGGAGCTAAAAAGGCTTAGCTGGTATGATGCAAGTTACTATCAGTCTTTTGATCCAAAGCTCTATTGTAAAACTATTATGCATTGTTCCATCTGCATCAATCTTTCTTCTCAATAAAATAGAATGTAGTAATTCACCTCCAGAAGAGCAGAGTGCTTTTGTCTTGTAATAAGCATCAGTGCATGGTAAACAAGTAGACAATGTTTTCCTACACAACAGAGTGAGTCTTTAACATGAGAACCCAAACTGGGAGAGGACACTGCTAGGCACACAAAAACTGTGTAAGAACAGATGTCAATCTCTTTCTTGATAGATTTACAAGACTGGGACTTACTGGCTTCAGAGAGTGACTCAAAAAACAATCAAGACTAATTGAAGTGATACTATGTAATATCTGTTTGTCATATACATATATATCATGGCATGATTTTACAGCTTATTTGCAATCTGGCAAAGTTTATACAATTAAAACAATGATCAGTTAATATAGACATGACAACAAAAAGCAACACAATAGAAGTGTCTCCATGACTTAAAAATGCAAGGATATGGGTTTCCCACAGAGTTGTAACAAAGAGTCTGTGAGTTACAGGGCTGTTTTTCCTTATTTCTTATTTTGCTGTTGAGATGAAACATTGACCAGTTTCTCCTATACCCATTCCAGCCCTGGATAGCTGAACTCATTACAGCGCTAACCATAATCTGCTAGCATCTAGGCTGCCATTGTTCAATGATGTTGCCAGAAACACTGACAAGAACTGCCGTACTATAGCTTTAAAATTAGCAGGAGGTTACTAAGGGGCATGCATACTGATGTGGAGTACAATCCCATCTCCAAGAAGGTCACTGATTGATGAAGGATCACAAACCCAAACAGATGGAAGCTTGATGTCATTTTCTGGCATATAATGCTCCCTGTGCTCAACTGTTTAGATCAACCACTCATAACTTCCAATAGAATAAGTTCAGCTTCACAAGCTGAGGGTTTGTATTTCTACAGCTCTCATTCTTTGCTTACTGTTTAAGACTGAATATATATGGTGGTAACAATCCAGTTGCCTCCTTTGTGCTTGCTAAGTTCATGGTCTGAAACTTGCAGCAATCAGTTCCTTTACCTAGCTGTTAACCACACCAAGTCATTTGGCAAAATCCATTCACAGTTGAGTGATCTTCAGTTACCCTGAGAGAATAAGCATCCTATTTTTCTTCCCTGTGTTGTTCACTACTGCATACAGCCTGTAAAAAGACACACAATAAACAGTTCTTATCTTGTTATTTGCCTTAGCTGGATCTCCCATCTGACAGACATTCCAAAGTATTGCCCATCTATGCCCTGCTTTCTTGCCTTTACAGCTCAGAGTTCAGATTTGATTAATCTATATCAGTTGTTTGACAAGTTACAACACAGGGAAAACAAACAACAACAACAAAAAAAAAGTCACACAGCTATAAGTACATATTGCTCTTTCAAAAAATGTGACCAGCTTTCAAAAGCTATCCAGCACTGTGAGAAACTCACTGATATAACTGCTGCTGCCAGAAAACTAACAGGAGCGAAATTAGCCAACTGAGAATATTCATGAACTTCAAGAGAGAGAACCAGAGACCTGTCTTCGAAGACAGCAGCAGAAATAATACAATTCTGTAGTATGGTTTTCCTATGATGAACTAGCTGTTCCAAAAGCCAGTATACTTTCGTAGTCTGCCAAAGCTGACTGAAGGAAACATCCAGTCAAAGCTTGTAACTTAGGACCAAGTTTTCCAATTGCTTGGGCAGTTTCTGACTTGTACAGGTAGCAGTAAAGAGCAGTGGATTCATATTTCACAGACTTCAGGTTAAATCCAAACATCAGTGAGGATCTCCTGAGAATACTTTGTGGGGTTTGCATGTACTTCTTTCTGTTTTAAAATACTGGCAGTAATCGGCAAGGAGTTCTCTGCTCCCTGTGGAGATTTTTGACTGGTTTATGTTTACAGAATCAAAATCAGAATCAGTGAGGAGACATAGGGAAAGCATGAAAACTGAGGTAGCACAAACAGCAAAGAGGGAATTACCAACCTTTGTTGGTACCAAACAAAACCTCACCCATTAGCTTTTGTTTACTCCCTCCATGTAGTATGTACTCTGTCTTCTCCCATTTTTTACAATCCTACGGATGAGTTAACTGAGGAGATCTATCTCTATAAAATAGGGAATCCATTTCAGTAGGTTGACTGAGTTAGTTGGCTAGTCCTCCCATTGGAGCAATTTGCTAACAGCAGGAGTGTATCCAGCAAAATGTAGTTCTTCACACAGACCTCCCAAGTTGTCCCATCTCTCCATCAGAGAAACTTTTGTGAGGCCTGGGGAAGGGAGAGTCCTTCTGTAAAAATAAAAATAAAAATCCTGTGTCTAGGTGGAACCCTGGAAAAATTCCATGGAAGAGTATCTCAGTATGAACTCTTTCACTACATACTGTATGCTAATCTGAAATATTAAAGAGCAAGACAGAATATTAGCAGGGAAAGCAGATAGGTAAGTGGTAAGTGGGATCTTAAGTAAGTGGGATCTGGATTAATTTGCTTTTGCTTTTTCAGATTATCTAGGAGATCTTGGGTGAGACACACAGCTGCTGTGCCTCATTTTCTCCTCAGAAAATAAAAAATAATTAATGCTAGTGGTGTGCCTCCCAGAACCATCTAGAGAGATTATTTACTAGGGTTTATAAAAATCTTGTAGGGAGGAGCAATGCATTTTTTAAAGAAATAAAGTGTGGCACACACTCCAAATGGCTAGTGCAATGCACAGATCAAGGATTTACCTGTAAGCATAATCCTTAACATTTTTCTCTATGATGTACGATGTTCTGCTCTGAGATGCCATCTTGTTTTTTGCATCTTTTCTTCAAAATAGTTACATTATAATATCTATCTCAAATCAGCTGACTGAGCAGGAATTGAATGTGTTTGGTTGGCAATTGTTTTGAAGGTTTCTAAACCTTAGTAGTTCCCCCAGAGAATTGCATTCACTTTAGTCAATCCTTAAAGCTAGCAAAAGGAGAGCTACACAAAGGCAGATTTGATGCTGTTAAAATGGTTATATTGGGTTGTGCATTTGACTTGGCTTTCAGGAGAATAAAATGGGTTATATGGGTGTGAGTGAGAGAATGACTTAAAAGTGCAAGTTATGCACCTGGGCTATTAAGCTGTTTGTCTCTGTGCTCCTTAATACCTGGTTTCTGTCTCCAAAAATGCACACAGGACTGTTTTCAAGCTAAGGATATATTATAGTCTCTCATCAGTTATACAAGTGGGACTGAAAAATACCAGGTTCTCACTATTTCTTTGCTCTAATGCCTGTTTCAATAGAGATATGAGTTCTGGGAGCACTGTATGACTTCATGCTTTTTTTTTTTTTTCCAGAAGTAATGATAAAGAAGTAACAGGAAAGACTAGCCCAAACAAAATCTTTGAACTAGAAGATGAACCAGATAATAGATAGACATTTTCCAATTCATTGCTATTTGTGCTTGTGAATTTTTGGCAAAGCAAATGCTCCCTTGAGTTCCCAGATGCCCTATTCTATGGGAAATCTTAAAGGCACAACCCAAAGTATGGGTAATGTTTCATGAACAAAGGAAATGAAAAAAACAGTATCTATGAATCACCATTTCTGAGTTCAAGGACCTTTTTCATTTTGGTTTATATTTAAGAAAAAAATTTGCATACAAACTTGCCAGGATGTATGTTAGTCAAAATGTATTGTGCTCCCCTAGAAGGATCCAGGGAGGGAGAATATGAACTGCAACATTCCCTGGGTTTCTGCAATATTGCAGCTGCTCTCAATTAAAGTGAGAGGTGGTTTCTAGGGACTGTATCTATGGTATTTATCTTACAACCATTTTTTTATTATTTTGCAATGGTTTTATGAATTGCAATCGCAGCTTAAATAAAGGGGTATTACAGTAGTGACCATACTGTCTGCTTATTCCTTCTGTTGAGAATCCCAATACATATCATTTTACTGTCAAAGATTTAAGGTATGGTTATCTATGAAGTACCAGGACATGAACAAGGCTTAAATCATTAAATTCACTACATCCACAGAAAACACTGTCTATTGAGGAACAAGAGGAGAGAAAATGTGTGTGCTTTCAAAAGTCTAAAGATAGACACCTGGCAAACCACTATCTCTAAGTTCTGCCCAGAGGAAAACAAACACAGACAAGTCTTGAACTTGAAACTCTAAGTTTTAAATGCACAAAATGGGGTTTCATCCTGCTGCATAATTTTTTCCATCCCCCTGCCTCTGAAGCCAATGGGGAACTTCCATCCTATTAATTGAACAGCTCAAGCATTAACATGCAAAGGCTAAAAATGGCCATTCTGTTTAAGAAGGATAAAATCCACTAATCAATTCTAATTCAATCTCAGATAGTTCCTAGAAACAGGTCTATTCACATTTGTCTATATTCTAATTGTCATGTGAAATCACTGCTTGCAGCATGTGGCAAGCTGTCAGATGACCTGTGTTACAGCATGTTTCTGCTTTTTTCCCAACTGGATGATTTTTTAAACATTTACCAGTTTTGTATGAAAGGGATGGTCACAGCCAAAATTCAGTCCTTCTGCCCTTTCTCTGGTCAGCACTAGTAAATTGCTACCCTTCCTGTCTGGTGTAGGGTACAACCAGGTAGCTCTGTTAGCTGCTGAGTAATACCCACCTTATACTTATGAGGTAAGGTAAAAAGGAGTCCCCAAACCAAGTATTGAGCGTTCCATTATCACACAGCATCATCCCACACTGCAGATGTCCTCTCAGATATTATCCTGCACCTGCAAGCATTCAGAGTCTATCAGGGCTATAGAATGCTCAGCCCCATGCACAGAAACTGGACTGTACGAACAGAAACTGGACAATATGAGTGCTTCAAGACTCCAGAGGGCATAGGTGCTTCTGATGAAGTGACCTTTACAGGCAGATGTGAGGGTTCAGAATGAGCAGGGTTGGTGAGTCAGTTTGACAGCCAGCTCATCTTGTTCTTTGGACAGATCACAGATGTGTCCCAAGAATCTAATCAGGCTAATCCTCTGCCAGGATTATAATGTTGATTACAGAATATAAAACATAAAAATCAAGTCTCCAAAGCCTCTAATAGGTGCAATAACAGAGGAAAAAAACTTTCTGTTGTGATCTGCATTTAAGGACTAGCCCTGCCAGCAAAACCACAGAAATGTCAACAAGCTCATCATTTAATGAACATGAGCTTTGCAAAACTATACTAGTTTAATTCACAGAGTTTTAAAGAAAAGGGTTAGTCCAGAAATGTTTCCCCAATAGAAGTATAAATTATCCAGAATATTTAGTCAGAAGAGAGTGCAGTAGACATGCCCATAAATCAGGCATTCCCATTTTTCAATGGTTGAAACAATCTCTTTTTACAAAGCAGCCACTACAGAGAAACAGGTAGTGACCACAGATTCCCAGTCAATGTAACACAGAGTGCTCTTTCCAAACCCAGCAGTCCAAGGTGACTATCACTAGCCAGCCTAATACAAAAAAGACCACTTTTCAAAGCTGTATGCTGCATTATTCTATATTAATATTGAAATAATAACTTCAAATTACAGCACAGCATATTACACTTGCTCCTGTGCTGTAACTAAAGTATTTTGGAAGATGAAATAGTTGAGAAGTTCTATATTCCAGAGAAAGGGCCAAGCAGCAAAAAGGCAGGAAGCAGTCTGTGGTTTCAGATGGTCCTTCCCACTTTAATTGTAAGTACTTGACACTTTTGCAGCCAGCCCTTATTAACAGACTACAGTAGTAGACTACTACACTGATGTCGCAGAAGAAAAGCATCAACATCTCTCAAGTAGCTGAAGTAGTGAAAAAAAAAAGAAAAAAAAGAGACTATTTGTGCCAACAGATGTGTTGTACCACTAATGATCATGAAGCCATGATAGTTTTAATTACCCAGACTTCCCCTTATTATAATGGCCTCATAAAATGCTGACTAAATAAAAAACAACATCAATACACATAAAATGGAAAGCAGATGACTGAGATTTTTGAACCAAAATCCATTGCTGGAAAAGGACAAATGCTTTTGAGAGTCAGTCACCTATTTGTCTAGACATACTGTTTTAAAATTAAATCTACAGTTCATGGTAACCAGACAATTCCTTTCAAGGCTCTGAATGTGCTCCTACCAATTTGTAAAGAGTGGTCCTGTACTGAAATTGGCCATTGACAGAAAGCAGAATGGAAGACAATCCAGCAGCTTCTAGCGCACCAGTTTAACTAATCAAAGTTGTCCTCTCATAGGGCCCAGTCTTGCAAGAACCTAAGAGAAATCAATCCCTGGTCTCAACAGAATTTGAGGAGATTAAGCACCATGAAGGTTAGGTCCTTAAAAAAAAATAAGTCAAAAGTAGTTCCTAAAAGATTTTCATGAGGACCTATGAAGATCTTAAAAGCATTTAGCAAAATGTGAAACAATTGGGAAGATTTAGAAGAGCACTACAAATGTTTCTTGTCACAGTAAAGAAGCCACCCATTCACATTTAAAGCATTCACTGATTTTGCTGCTTCTTTTCTCCATTGAAGTTTTATCTGTCATAAGTGGATGCCACAACTGGCAGACTGCTAAAAGTAGTGGATTTACCAAAATTATAGCCACAGAATCTTTCCCCTTTATCCCTATTTTGTAAAAATTACAGCAGGCAGACAGCAACATATTTCTGTGTGTTAGATTTATTGACTCTTACTCAATTTTTATATTCTCTTCATACTCTGGTAATTGACATACCTTTAATGTATCCTACTTTGCCACAGTGACAAGAGACTGATTGGACCAGACAAACTTTTTAAAGGCAATAAACCAGATCATATTAATTAAAAAAGGTCTCTTCCACTTGAGACCTTCATACAATTAAAGAAAAAAACCCTTGCCTCTGAAATCTGTGTGCTTAATGTGTTCCACAAAAGCCACCAACAGTAAACTTCTTTATAAACAATCTAAATTAGTGGCTCACTTTAACTAGTTAACATATCCTAGTGGTAGGTAGGACCTTAAACAACAAGCACATTTGCAAGATTTTTGTCATGGATTATACCAAAGTGTCTACATATGTCCAGATGTGCTGTGGCACTGAACAGCCTGCAGCTCACAGCCAAGGATTAGAAATAAAAAAGTTACTTTGTATAGTCCTTTCTTCTTAGGGAATGCATTATGTTAGTCTTTTCAGATTTATGTTCACTTGAAAATTGCTAAGTTATATTTACATGGATAGTGAGTTATTATCATTACAAATGCACTCTATTATTAGAGTAGTAGCTGCTAACTACCATCTGCATTTCTCTATGACTATTCTTTCAAAACCTGCTCCAATGGAGAGCCCTAACCAGCCTATAAAACCCAGGGGAGAAAAAAATCATGAGCCTGTAAGACCTTAGTTACTCTCTTCAGGATTCTATCTCACTTTTTGGGGCCCCAGAAGGAAACAGCAGGGTGATAATCCCACTAGGTGGACTCAGGCTCTGAGATCCCATGTTATTCAATGCTCAGCAATGCAATAGCTCTTTTAGTTGTTTACTGTAGGAAAAACTGTCATTGATCAGTTTGTGATTTTTTTTTTAAATACCCACCGTAGAGTACTGTCAGGAATTACACACCTTTCAGTGCCTACACATGTAATCAGGGAAAAGGCTACAATCAACAGTTTTTCCCAATACTATTTCTTTACCCTTTCTGCACCTTCCACCTTCCAACTCTGCCCTTCCAGTTTCTCATAGCCATTCCCTCAAAGCCATCTGAAAACTGGGAGACACCTGAGTAAGCTGACTCTTATTTTCTGCTCATTTCTTTTGAAAGCACACTCTTCATTTGATTAGCAGTGAGCAAGAACAGGCAACCAAGTTGCTAAAAGGAGAGTTGCTGTAATGAGAATAGAAATTAAACCTACATGAGCATTCAGCTGTACACAGGCTGTGGAGCAATGTTAAACTGTGCCATTTGTGGCTTTGTTTGAGTATCATTTCACAAGGGCCTGAGAAGAGGACTGGAATTACTAGTGAAAAGGCATAGCATGAAAAATGGGAGTAACAGGTGCATGTTTCAATAGCATTACCCAGCAACACCTGTAGCTGATAGACCAGAGTGTGGGACTTCTAATAAATGGACACTGTCCATCTCTATAATTATATGCTGGAAAAATTAGTTTGTAAAATCTGTAATAAATTACTACAGAATGGAAGGCATGCTGGCACTTTTCCAGTCACTGAGTTCTTACCCTCATTTCAGACTTTGCCCAAAGGACCTGCATTTGATAAGCAAAAGATTAGGGTGAATGCATCTGGACAGAATCTGAAAGGGGATGGAATACAGACTGCTTGTGTTTCTGAAGCAACATCACTATGGGAGGAATTGTGGTTCCCACAGACTAGCAAAGAATATAAAGGCTGAGAAATGCATTGAGAAAATGGGGGACAGTGATTTTCTGAGGATGATGCAATGAAGGCAAAGATAGTGCAGGGTTAGAAAATCAGTATTAAATGAGAAATATATGTGGGCCAATCACAAGCATAATTTCCCTCGAGACTAAGTGAGTGTGAGGATAAATGTCTTGAAGCAGTCTCTGCACTAGGGTTCAGAACAATGAGGAACAAGGAAGCAATGCAAAGCTGTATGAAAACTGAACAGAGCAGTGCTGTAGGATACTTCCAAGCAATTCCATTAAAACAGGATTTTCTCCCATCCCAAAGAGGTTTAACTGCCTGTCAGGTGCGTATGATTTTACACCAGACTTCCATGTAAGTACGAATCGATCTCAGCACATTCCAAGTACATTTGTTAGGCCATTTTAAAAGTTGGAAGCCACTTGTAATTTGGGACCTGTTTTGTAGCCGTAAACTAGCTGGTTTGTGTTTTATAAAAACAGTCCAAAATGGTGATTAACCTCTTCTAAAACCATTCATGTAATAATAATAATTGAGAAGTTTAATATTTTCAAATTCAAGTAAAGGTTTTAGTATCTCATCATTGCTCTGGTTGTAAATACACATCAAAATATTGGAGTTTCCTGCTGAATGAATTTTTCTTCTCCAATCTGTATGACTCATTTTAATTTTAGAATGCAAAGTATTTTATTCCATTTTGTGAATTTGAATTGGTAAGATAAAAGACTATTCATTCAACATTATTCCATCTCCCTCTGAGACATGCAATAAACTTGGGTGGTGGACTGGTTGCAAGATTTACTCTTCTTTATGTCTGCATACCTACAATTGAACTAGACATCTAAAGAAGAATCCACATAAGAGATACCATCAGCCTGAATTTATTGAGTTCTAGTTCAGATCACTTCATATGTTTCCTTCTAAATCAAGTTTTCTCAAGAAAGTTAGACTTCACCTTACACCATTTTTCTGAACATGTAGTTAAAAATATATCTAAGTTCTTTCTGGATTGTGCTACAGACAGCTGACAAGACTTTGCTCTAATAGCACAAACCCAGTTTCTGCCCTTATAAAATCAGAATTGTATCTATTTGTCAAATATATTGTAAACTAAATTGTCTGTAGAGGGATGAGATTTCCAGTAAGACAGTGTCTTACTGCATATTTAACATGCTGTGCACAGATAGCTTGGCACAGATGTCATAAAACATTATTAATTTTCTTAAGATTTCCTCAAAGCATGGCAAAATGATTTCAGTATTTCAAAGTGTGATTACATGATCATTTAAGCTATCTGCAAAAGAAAGAAGAAGCTATTCAAGACTTTCTTAGTGCTCTTATTGGTCAGTGGCAGCAGTAAGTTCAGAAAGCCTGTCTTGACACTGTGACATGCTACCTGTGTGCTTCCAGTGCTTCACAAACTGCCCTGTGAAAGAAGGCAATTTTAGTAGGTGCAATTTTGCTAAACTTTCAGCATGTGCATGTTCTAGGGTAGCTTGTCAGGCCCATAAAATCTCATTCAAATAGAACTGAGCACAGACTGACCTGCAAGAGGCAGGTGCAGTGTCTGGTGCTGTCTGTAGCTTACTAGCTAGAAAATCAATCCACTATGCAAAGAAGAATCTTTCTGATTTCTCAGAGTTGACAATGTGAATCAAAATGCAATGCAATATAGCCTGAGGCCACAAGACCACTCCTGTAAATTAAAACCAAAGCAAAAATTGTCCTAGGAATGGAATCTACCTCTAATTTCTTCAAAGGACATTTGGTCTGTCTGTTAAATGACATCCTTCAGGAGTCTGGTCATAAAGTTGCCATTCTGCACTTGTTAACACACAACAGTGCTGGAAGCTCAAGAACTCAAAGAGCAAGATCTCCTGTGCTTGACAAGAAAAAAATCTTTTAATTCTCAATTGATTTGAGTCATTTGTTCTGAGCAAAGAAGTACTGGAGAGGATGCCATCAGTCAGGTAAGTCTTTCTGCCATTGTTCAGAAGGAGATGTCTGCCATGGTAATTTCACTGCATATATATTCCTTCACATGTGCATTTACTCTATCTGTTCCTAGGACTTCCAGCAAACACTAAAGCAGTAGTGCACAGAAGGGCAGAAAGACAGTCATTTCTACAAACAGTTCTTTTATCCAAGAGGAACTTCCTACACTGTAAATCTTCACAATCCTTAGACAAGGTCAGAAAACAAAGGCAATTCAAAATTCACATCTCCACCCATAAATCCATCTCTTTAAAAAACTAGTACCATGAAAACACAGAGGAGAATTTCACTAACTTTTCTGCTCAGCTTTCTGAGTGATCTTTCACTGAGAGGAGGCTGTGTGACTTCCTGCTTCACCAGGGAGTGAAACATTCACAGGATACGTACCAGAGCCCCATCTTTGGTAGCCAGTGCCCAAAATACAGGTGGAAGATAGATGTAACAGCACAAGTGTCACAGTCAATACCTCCCTGGATAAGAAAATATTTTCTTGGGCTGATTTTCAGTTTGCCATCTTTCACTGGAAACACCCCTTGCAAAAGAGGGCTCCCAGACTAATGTGAGATTATATTTACAATTGTTTGGGGCTTTTTTTAATATAACCACTCTTATTTGTCTTCTAATACATATATTCCCATCATTCCAGTCTCACTTCAGTCTTCCCATTGTCATATCTCCATAAGAGATATTTCCTTTTGGAAATTGCATGTCTAGAACAACATACAATATTCTCATCAAAGAAAACAAAGTGCTGATTTTTCTAATGGTATAAAACATTTTTAGTATTGTTCTCCAGACCATTCTTTACTCAACCTAAAAAGCCCCTCCTTGAAGAATTGCAGACTAATTCAAAACCAGTCCTTTCCCCATCAAACACACATGGAAGGTAGGAAGGAAAAATGTGATGTTCAAGCAAAGTCATTAAGATGACAAATTCTAATGCTGTGTTATTTCTGTATTTTTCTTTAATAGAATTGCTTTATTTATTCTGGAAATTCTTAGGGAATGATTCTCTATCACCTTTGTACCATAACAGGGCAGCTGGGCATTCTCTGTTGTAGGAAATCCCTGCACAAAATAAGGCAGTGTAGGAGGCCTTCATAGGTGGCCAAGGCGGAAAGGAGCAAGTGGCATAGGATAGGCCCTTGGGAACTGTTCTAACTAGTGTAATTTAGAGCATTCCTGCTCTCAGTTATGCCAGGGGCCACTTTGGCACCAATTCAACCTAGAATCCAGGGAGATGAAAAATGGCTTAGAGCCACTTTCCCCCTCCCTATACGCTGGGCCTGCACCATGTGTGGTTTGGCTGGCTCTGAGGATCTGGCCCCTACATTTTGAAACAGAGCATTTTAAGTTGAAGTTGAAAAGTGAAAGAGAACGGAATATGAAGAGTAAAAGGAGTATAAAAGTGCTAAAGGGAGAGATTAAAAAAAGAAAAAAAGAGAAACAGAATGTGTGGTATTGCTAAGTGTGAAGCAGAGCTCATGTTTAGCAAACTGAAGGAGCACTGGGGAAGTCTGGATTCACTTCCCAGCTACACCAGAGATTTTACATGACAAGACTAGTCTATTAAGGTCACTTTCAAGGGGACCATTGAGCTGGTTTGACCAGCTATACTAAGTATGTTTAGCTTATTCCCTGAGAACTAACCAGCCATGCCTGCAATCACTGTCATGGAAGCTGAGGTAAGGAGTGCCTTATAGCCCTAATTACGTGCAGCAGGGACATGTCTGAAAAGAAGACACCCCTGTCTTGAGAAGATCCACCAGACAAATGCATGGAATAGCTTTGGTGCAAAGCTGCATACATAGAACTCAGGAATGGTGCTCTGTACTGTAGCTTCTCCTCTATCATGTGATATAAGAGATCATGCTGTATAACACCATGGTAACAGAGAGCTCAGATCCCACAGTAAGTCTGCATTCAGTGTAGACAGGAGAGGGAGATAGGAAAGAAGTGGTGGGGGAGCTGGGGGACTCTGAGATTTCATTTCAAAATGTGCATGTTCATGAAGCGTTACTCAAGAGTCTCTCTTCACCGTGGTTTCTCATCTGCAAAATGGAAATACCAATTCCTCTTTAACAGTAGTGTGGTAAGGGTGCACTGGGACACAATATGTCCAAACTCAACAACAACATGTAAAAAGGGGAAAAAAACCCCTACACTGGTAGAACTTCCGCCTCAGATTTAAGTGTATTTTGACAAATAGACAAAGGACGGGTGTTACCAGAATTATAATTCCGCATGTACCCAAACATGCTGATAAACTTTAAAATTATTAGCTGGAAAAGGTGGATGATCATATTGGAATCTTGCAATGTCCATTTTACTCAAGTGTGCCACACTATGTGAAGCGCCAGAGCAGGAATGCTCGCATATGGACAGAGGTATGAGAGGAGCAAATATTGATTCTGAGCACCTTCAGCATACCTTTTCCTGCAACCTTTGTCATAGGAGTCTCCCAGGAATAAATCCTACTCTTCTAGAAAGATTGACTGATAAGAGTCTGAAAAACAAGGAATGGAAGAAGGGAGAAAAAGAGCTAGAAGTGGAGCATAATTCCCATTTCCAGCCCTTCAAACTTTCCTGACCATGTCTAACAGGTTTAATAGAATCACAGCACTGGTAGGTGTTTTGACCTGTTTCTGCAGCATATTTGTAGGAGACTTTGTGAGGCCTATTGTAGGCATATATACATGATATACCCACCACTACTGCTTTCACAGTGGGACACGATGTTCAGTAGTCCTGAACATGTTCCATACCACAAGCTGAAGTCCTTGTTAGAAGTGCCCAGGGAGATAATCCTAGATTTTCCTAACTCAGAGATCCTCAAACTGCAAGTTTGAGAGGGTTGTCAATCCCCAGCCTCTTGTTTCTTTCCCCAAACACTTCCCAGACCAGTGGAACACTACACCAAGCTTGTCCTGTACCCAAAACCCCTTCAAGCACTAGCATTAATCTCCTTTTGATCCCAACCTAGGGCATCCTTTCTCCTAAGTATGAACCTCCAAACTCCCTTCTGAGGTTTGGAACAGCATCAAGCTGTTCCACTCGGTGCCTTCCTGTTGCTGCTATTGCTTTGCTTGCCTCTCCCCTCTGTTACCACTCTCTCATTAGATACTACACAGGGCCAAGCCCATGCCTTGCCTAGTCCTCCTTGTAGCAAAACAAAGCAGAAAGAAGAAAAAGAGATGGAGAGAGAAAACAAAACAAGAAGTCCCAGTTCCCACTCTGGCAGAGATTTTAAAACACAGTGCAATTATGAAAAGGTTATCCAGATGGGACCCAGAAGGCAGGTGAGGGGAAGGAGAGCTGTCAGCCAAAGGGAAAAAAAATCAGATGTATGGTAGCCCTATTCCTATAATATGATTCCTATTCCTATGTGCAAATGTACAATGCAACGATAGTTCTCTTAGCCAGCATGGGCTGGGTTAATTAGATGTGAGGAATTTTTTTTTTTTAAATAACCCATTCATTTGATAAAAATCCAGCCTCAGTGATCACATCAAGTACAACTATTTCACTAAAAAGGCTTGTTTCTGATTGAATAAGATTCCTTCCTGCTTTTAACTCTCTACAACACTGGAAAGCCAACCCTGTTGAGAATATGGTTACAATGTAAAACATTAGGCAAGTGCTTTCACCGTTTTCAAATTTTATTTGTATTTAAACAGAGCTGGATACTTTTTTCTGAAATAGCTCCTGAAAAATTCATTCTTGGAAACAAACCAGACAGAAAATTATGATGTAAAGGGTGAATAACTGAAAGACTGCAATCAACTCAGTGGAAATGGCCTTTATAATGTCCCAGCACACGCACAGGGTGTTGCCATAAGCTTCACCTGTACTATGTGGCCACACATAATATGTGGCTGGTTTAGTACTGGAATACTTGAAGCTGACTATGAGTGGAAAGATATTTGAAGCATTATTACAACTGTGGAGGATGCTAAAATAGTATTACTTATTAAAACCCCCCAAGCTATTACTTACTCAAACCCCTGTCCTTAACATAACTGAGCTCAAACCTAACTACACCAAAGGTGCCAAACTGAGTTGCAGTTTTCACTTCTCTGTCTGAGATTAATCAAGTTTCTGTCACAAGTTACAGCAGCCCCAGGATTACCTGAAATTCCTGTTGCTGGCACAATCCAGCATTTGAAATAGCTTGCTTCAGCTGCTGCTATGTGCTACCAGGTTTTGGTTTGGTTTTTTTTTTAATGGCAAGGGAATCCCAAAACAGGCTCAGAGAGAGTCCTGGTTAGCAGCTTCTTTGTGTATTTTTCTACTGCTACATGGGCACAAACTGGAGCTAGAGGAAGAACGTAAACTCTACTAGAAAGTTACCCATCAAATTCTGTAATTTCCAATTTTGTACAGTTAGCTAGGAGAGAAAAAAAATATGATACAATCAAAGTGTATTTAAACACTTAATCAAGGCATATCAGAAAGTAGTACAAAGTAACAAAATCATTGATCTCAGAAGGTTAAATTCAGCTTTCTCACAGCACTAAAAAAAGTATTGTGATAGGCATGTGAGCGGGGTGGATCTAGATTTGATTGTGTGCATTTTTCTAACATCTTATTCCAAGTATATATTTTGAGGAAGTTTCATAAACCACTCTAGGCAAATCACACACTTTTTCTACTCTAGTCTATCAAAATGGTGTTCTAATGCAACGCACTTCAGTGCAAGAGCGAATTGCCGTGACTTCGGATATCCCGTCCTAGATGTCCTTTACACGTGTTGGCAGATGTGACCAGAGTCGCAGCCGCAGCTGGCTGTGAATGGCAGATGTCCGCAGCTCGGTTATGCTTTGTCCTTGCACCAGCCGTGCTCCCCCCTCCCTCCACTGCTAAAACTGCGTGCGATAGTAGATTGCATTGTACTACAACCCTCAGCTGGTGCAAAACAGCTATTTTTTTTTTCTTCTATAATAACTTTACGCAGCAAACTGTACAGTCCTAAAACCGACCTAGAGAGGGACCAAAAAAAAAAAAAAAAAAAAAGGGCGGGACACTATTCCATATATAACTAGAGCACAGCTACTTAGACAAGACAGGATAGGCAGAAATACTGCAGTCAGGAACCGGTATGTTTGACTTGGGTGTACTAACGCTCCCAACTCTTTTCCCTCCCTCCCTCTCAGTCCTTCCACAAAGTCTGCATTTTATTTATTGATTGGACCTACTTTACAGATCGGAGGGCTCTTTCCCTCACCCCCACCCCATCCAACCCCCCGGCTCCTGCAGGAGGAGGAGTAAGAGGGGGAGGAGGCAAAATGGGTGCATTACGAGCTGATTGTGCTCTTGCCCCGACCTCCAACAGCCTGATCTGCCTTTGAAGTTTTCCACCCCTCGACTTGAAGTGAGATCGATTACAGAAGAACAACAGGGACAAAGAATCTGCTGCTTTACGTGCAGCCACTTTCCCACGATCGGGGCAGCTAGCTCGACAGCAGCAAGAGATCACCGCTGTCCCTTATGCTCCTCCTTGCCACCATTCAGAAAACATGCAGCCCCCGCCCCGCTTCGTTTAGGAAAGCTGGGGGGGTGGGGAATTACAAAACTGAATCACGTTGTTTAAGAACGAAGCAACTAAAGAGCGAGCAGCATAGTCTCGGTCTTTGCAATGAAACGGAAAAAAAAATCGGTGCTGGGAGTTGTGTGGGGGGAGGCTCATTTAAAGCGTAGATGAATTAAAAAGCATGGATGAGTGGCAAAGTTTTGCAAGAGGCAAAGCAAGCGCCTCCTCCTCGGGTTGCTGCGGCACTGGGGCTCGGCGCAGGCAGGCGGGCACC
Organism: Lichenostomus cassidix; assembly: GCF_008360975.1. NCBI lineage: Eukaryota > Metazoa > Chordata > Aves > Passeriformes > Meliphagidae > Lichenostomus > Lichenostomus cassidix. The sequence goes on along the minus strand of NC_139480.1, from coordinate 32,663,581 downwards.
GGGTACCGAGCCCGGTGGGCTCACACCGCCCGGCAGCGCCCGCTGCGCTGGGGAGAGGGCTGCGGCCAGAGCCACCCTCGAGAGCGGGGCAAACCTCTACGTTTGTGTCTGGTAAATGCGTGTGCGTGTGTGTGTGAGACTAACGCTGGGACAGTCTATAAACCGGGAGGGGAAGGAGGGCGGGGGGCGCCGGGAGAATTTTAAGGGCAAAGCAAAGATGGTAAATGCCTTACCGAGGCGAGCGGAGCCGGCTCCGTCCAGCCCAGGGCCAGAGGTTCTAGACCTTGCTACAGCCCGCGGGGATGCCCCTCCCCGGGCGCCTTGAGGGAGCCCCCAGCCCCGAAGCTCCTCCAGCTGGCCCCCGGGCCCTTGTGGCGGTTCTCCCCTCTGCCCGCCACCCGCCGGGGCAGGAGCCTCCCGGCCAGCGAGAGCCACCGCCTCGCCCACCCGGCCAGCCTCAGGGGAGCGCTCACCGCCTCCCCTGCCCCTGTCTCAGGACCTGCCCGCCCGGCTCGGCCCGCGGGGGGGACGGGGACTGGGGGACACGGATTTCTCTTCCCTCCCCGGCCCGCGCAGAGCGGGGAGAGTTGTTGCTTAAACTCAGTTTGAACTCATCGCACTCCGGCTGGCTTTTTCCAAGAAGAAAAACGTGGTTAATGTGTCACCGGGCATCCAGTCCATTCATAAAAAAAAAAAAAAAAAAAAAAAAAAAGAAAAAGAAAAAAAAGGGAAGCGGCGGGGCAGGGCTCAGGGACCCCCAAAGAAGGCGGCTGCGGCGGGGGATTTCCTCCCCCTCCCGCGCGGCCGAGCTCCTCCTCCCCAGACTGCGCGGCGTCGGGGCGGCGGGCGCACGGGACGCGGACAATCAATAGCCACGGTCACAAATTACCGCAGGAAGTGTTAGCTGCGCACCAGCTCCTAAACAAGATCGATGGCCTCCCGCTGCCGCACAGCCACGAAGGGCTCACCCACCCTCCCTCCACGCCTGTCCTCACCCCCGGCCGGGGAATTCCGCCCGCTGGGGGGATGGGGCGCAACGGGGGTTGCGGGCCCGGGCGGTCGCGGTATCACACACAAATCCATCCCGGGGGATGACGGGGCCCGAGCCCAGGTGACACGGGGAGGTCCCGCCGCGGTCCCCGGCTGGGGCGCGGAGCCGGCTCGGGAGTCACCCGCGCCCCCGGCCTGGCGAACTAAGGCCCCTCGTCCCACGTGGGCGGCCGCCGCGCAGGGGCTGACACCGGGAGCGCTGACTCAGCGCCCCCCGCCCCGGCTGCCAGGGGAGTCGGTGGGGGCTGCCCGGGGAAGCGGTCGGTGCTGCCCCGGTCCCCCGCCGGACCACCCGGCGCTGAGCGCGTCTGACCGAAGGAGGGGCCGGCACCGGCAGCGCGGCAGCGCCTGAGGTGTTCCGTGAGCGGAAGAGGGATGGGGGCGTCGGGGAAGTACGTAAATCCCTAAGAAGCCGTGGTGGTGCGAGAGCCTGGCGGGCAGCGGCTTCTGGAAACGCTGTCGTCCTGCAAACGCTTCGGTTGCTGTTTCCAGCTGCTTTCCTGGGCAACCTAGAGCCGCCCCGCCGGGCACGGGTCCGTCGGGAAGCGGGGTCCCTCCGCGCTCCCCTGCGCTGCCACCCAAGCCCTTGGAGCGCTCGGTGCTGGCTTGAGGAAAAGCTGCCATTTAAAAAGAAACTACGTCTGTTCCTATTGGTTACAAAAATCTTGTCCTTACGTGGTGGAGAATTACCTGTTCGCTTTTGGGGTTGATTTTTTGTTGACTGTTTCAACATATGGAATGTTAAGCAGGTTTAATCTGATAATATCTCTAAGTATTACAAAAACAGTATTCTCATGCTGTTAATTACATTAGCAAGGTAAATAACAGTCCGACTTTAAATGTGTGCATTCATATAAGCATAATTACACCTCGCTGGTATGTATGTACACTGGTATATCTGTGTGTCTGTCACAACAAGTAACCAAGTCACACACAAAATCTGTTCTGTTGGTTTGTTTGAAGATGCACTACGGTTATTTTAACTTCCAGTAAAATATAATATACAATGTGTATTATAAAATATATGATACATATCATATGCAATGTGTATTATATACATGCACTACTGAAGATAGAAATACCACAAGTTAATTGAGTTGTACAATACCGGCATACAGTTTGGAAAATACCTACGTCAAGGGTGGCAGCTTAATCAAAATTCATCTTTCTTCTTGGTGCTGCTCTTTTAATTAAACATTAACATGCATTTTCTTTCTTGGTGAAGTTTCTTTCAACACATAAAATGTTTTTTATTAAACTCTTCAACAGTTTTGCTATCCTTCTCAAGCCTGGGGCTTCCTGTATTGATAACTACATGCTATTCAAACCTCACATTGAGTACAGAATGTGCTCATGAGATTCTTCTGTTATTATTGTATCATGGTATCTTATTGTTAGGCACACATTAATAAAATTATGCAACATCCTTGTGGAATAAGATTTTTGATCAATACTGAGCCAAGACCCAGAGTGCAACTACTTCACCTCAGTGCTCAAATGTGAGATCATTTGCCCTCAGTGGGGTTCCTCATTCTCTCCAAAAGAAGATTCAAAATTTGCCCTTTGTGCCTTTGGCTGCAGAGATTCAAGGTCTATGTCACAGTAGCTTGGGGACTGGTATTAAATCTGCAGCTCATGTGTTGCTAGTAGTAATAGCACAGCAAGACCTTGTTCAGCACATATCAACCACCCAAGGTAGAGCCTTAGCAAGGCTGATGCAAGTTTTAGAGCCCATGCTGAGCAGTTTGCTGTGGTGTGCCTCCTGACAGGAGTCGCACTACCTCACTTAAGGTAAAACATGTTTTGTCGTCATTCTCAAGTCCTTTCGCACATTATTCCTCTTCTCTGCAGCCAATGCAGCTATTTCGGATTAGTAACTTGCTCCCTCTTCACCTATTCTGCAGCTGCTTTTCAAAATCACACAAAGATAACAAAACCATATTTGCTCATTTTAGTGGTAATAGGGTCATTTTAAATCTGTGAAGAAAGCTTGGAACAAACAAAATACACACCAATTACCTGTTTTGCATCATTAGATTTATATCTAGAAACTTACTGTCATTAGTTTCTACTCACAGATATAAATATACACATGGAAACAAATTCAGTAGTCAGAAAAAAAAGCTGATAAATCTACCTTAAAAAAATAAGTGATATTAGAGATATTCATTGTACAGCACATTACCAAAAGTCTTGAACATGCTGTCACCACAACACCATTAGTCTACATCCCTAATATATGCCCCTTAACATATATCTGTACTCAATGTACCTTGTAATTACCTCATTATGGTTAACTACTGCTGACCCCTGTGTGCAACATGTTAACATATAGAGCAACTGTGAAATAGCTAGGAAAAAGCAAGGGGAGACTTTTCGGAACAAACTTACAGTTCCATTGACATGGTCAGGCCACAGAGTTACCATCATAGGCTTTGCTTCCATATTTAGTTAATTTTCATTCCACAAATATTCCTTTAATCAGCTAACCAAAGAAATAGCTGTTACATGACAGATGAAACAAGTCAGGAAAACTAACTGTACGTAATACAAAGATGAGGTAGTGATCAGATCTGGTATCTACAACTCAAAATGAAGTCCCTGAAGTAATGTCAGAATTGTGTTTACCTACTTAATTTCTTCATAGCATCGTTACAAGAAATAATTAACAAATTCAGCTTTACCACTGGGAAACCACTTGTTGCTTTTCTCCCAAATGATCTTCTATTTACAAGTAGAGATAAGGGAGCAAAGAAAAAAGCATGAAAAGGTGAGAGAAATGTGTCCTAATGGCTTTAAAGAAATCACCTGGGGTGGAAAGGTTGTACTGGGTTTGATTTTTCTTAATTTTTAATGAATTTATTTTTCCTTCAGTACTGACGAACAGTGCTAAGTGAAAAGGTGTTTCCACTCACAACTGTAGGAAATCTCCTCCCAGGACAGATACCACCTCAACACTTTGTAACCTACACAACTTTGTCACCTCTTATACATTATTCTCAGACTAAAGCTCAAATTTTCTAGATGTGGCAATACATCTATTTTTGTTATGGCAAATCATTCACTGCAAAGAGAAAAGTACAGCTGCCTTAAAGGTGATATAGTACACATTTATTGCAGTACACCTCTAAATTACAATGAAAATGAAATTAATTTGTCTTTATTTTTTGCTGCTGCAATGGCAAGGAAACTCATGTCTGTACCTGAAGAAAGACGTGATGTTTGAAAGAAAGAAGTTAGAGAATTACTGACGCTGATACTTTACTAATGGATTTGATGCCATTAGTTTCTTCACAAAGTTGAATCTCTTTGGCCTTTGGTTTCTTCATGTGTCAAATGGAATAATTTATACTTTACCTGACAACAGCTGTTAAATAATTAACATTTGTAAATAGTTTCAAAATCCCATTGGGAGGTGGAATACCAAAAGAAGGCAGTATACTTATGGTCTCTGAAAGTATAGATCACAGAATCATTGAGATTGGAAGAGACCTTCAAGATCATATAGTTCAACCATCAACCAAGCACTCCCGTAATCACCCCTAAACCATAACTCCAAGTGCTATGTCCAGATGCCTCTTGAACACTTCCAGAGACAGTGACTCCACCACCTCCCTGGACAACTTATTCCAATGCCTGACCACTCTTTCAGTGAAATTTTGTTTTCTAGTATCTAATCTGAACCTCCCCAGTCACAGCTTAAGGCCATTTCCTCTCATTCTTTCACTCGAGACGTGGCAGAAGAGACCAATCTCCGCCTTGCTACACCCTCCTTTCAGGTAGTTATAGAGAGCAAGGAGGTCTCTTCTAAGCCTCCTTTTCTCCAGGCTTCCTCCAGCTCTCTCAGCTGCTCCTCATAGGACTCTCTAGACCCTTCACCCACTGTGTTGCCTTTCTCTACACACTGCACATCAATGTTCTTGTAGTGAGATGCCCAAAACTGAGCACAACACTCAAGGTGCAGACTCACCAGTGCTGAGTACAGGGGGAAAATCACTACCCTAATCCTGCTGACCACACCATTCTTGATACAGGCCAAGATGCCATGTGCCACTTGGGCACACTGCTGGCTCATATCCAGCCAGCTGTTAACCAGCACCTCAAGTTCCTTTCTGCTGAGCAGTTCTCAAGCCGCTCTTCCCTAAGTCTGTAGCATGGAATTGTTATGACCCAAAGGCAGGACCTGATGCAGAAAACAATTGCGTTATTTTACTACCAGCCACTTTTTGTTATATTTTTTTGCTAATAAAATACTGTCTTTGCATCAAATTACTTGTTTTGAATAGTAGGCTTTTACAACTCTTCCCTTCTTTTAAGATATGCTCTATGTCTGGTTTTACCCTAAAGTAAATGTGCATGTGTGAATGATGAATTCCTTGAAACTTTTTAATGGAAATTATGAGGCAGTGTGAGCTATCATAGCATCTCCATATATGCAATGTTTTGTGATGTGTGTGTGTATGTATTTCCTTAGTGTTCAGAATGACTAGCTATTATGCCCAAAATAGCCTTTGTGCTTTACTCATGTGTTCTTTTTCTCAACAGTCACACTGAGTCTTTGCAGTCAAAATTTCCTAGCTAGTCATGCAATCAAGTACAGATCAGCTGTGTTCACACTGCCAAAGACAGCGTGTACCACAAAGGCTCTTCAGCTTAGATCCTTCTCACAACTTCCTAAGAACAGCTCCATAAAGGAGGCTTTACGTAGATGTTTTGGTTATTACCAAGTCCACACTTTGCAGTAATCTGACCTCCCCTTCCCTGAAAAGCCAGCCAGGGAGGGGTTAGCTGACTGCCTTTGGAGGTGAAGGGGGAGATCTCCAGAAGCTCAGATTTCTTATCACCCACAATTACTTTCCCAGGGAGGCTGCACAAACCTCATTCTCTCCATCCAAAAAAAGCAACCTACCAAACACCAAAGTGACAAAATCTGCTTCTCCATTATGTTCTGGCTAGTAGTGATGCTTTGCCCTTGTTTTTTTTGGGTTTTTTTTTTGCTGCTGGGGCATGCTTTCCTCATCTGGAAGGCTGGGAAGGTTGAGAGTGAGGCTTTAGCAGAGACACAGGTCATGATTCCAGTCTCTGGAAAGCTATTGGTTTTTTGGGGGGAGCCAGAAAGAAAACGTGTGAGACCTGTGAGCTCCTGGTGGGTAGCTGGGAGCCAGGCAGGCAACACTGTGCCCACCTACATTGCAGAGGTGCCTCTGGGCAGAGCAAAGCGGGGCCAGAGCCACTGACACAAACAGCTTCTGTTTCTCTGTGCCTTACATTGGGTGGTAGTAGAGGTAGGAATTAGTTGAACAGAGAGCAAGAGACCAGGGCTGCTTGGCTTCAGTGGAGCATGTTTGCATCCCAATCAATACAGCCCCCTAAACGAGAAAAAAAGGTTTGCTAATAATTAGACTTTCCACAAATATTATTTGTTTGTCTTGAAACAAATCCCATTCCATTTAAAATGCCAAATGGCTTAGATTTTTTTGTAGAGAAAATTGTTATAGTAGACCCCAAAGTAGGTATTATTCTTGTTTGTAAGCAAGTGGTTCTAGAAATCACCTTTCAAACAAAGGAAACACTGACTTGTAATACAGACTTAACTGGAAAAAGTTACTGATTGTCCAGGCAGCCATTCAGGGGTGGGGGTGAGTGGGATGTTTAAATATAGAAATAGTCATAACTACCATGGCTTCTAAAATTAAAAAGAAAAAAGAGCACAAACAAAAATTTACACAGTCAGTGAAATTATTCATTGGAAAGTGAGGATAATCCATGCTCATAAAAAGCAGAAAATAACTTCATGCGGTTGAAAGTTTTATTATAGGAACATAGGAAAATGGTGACAGAAAATGGTATTTTGATGCTGATTGTTTTATTTATGCCTCTATGTTTTCTTTTCATACATCTGGGCATTCAATACACCCTGACTGTCAAATAATAAGCAAATGGAATGGTGTGAATTAATTATCTCTTTCATTTAAATGTACATCTCAATTAAGATTATTGGTAGGAGAATTGACATATTGAAAAGTTCTTTACATTTAAGAGATGTTAAAATAACAAAATCTCTGAAGTTTAAAGAATATCAAGTGGAAATTGCATTTGTTTTCCTTAACTGACTGGGAGGCATAAAAAAACTATTTCCACTGACTTTTAAAAGACCTAGAAAATAAAATTTGTCCTTGCCACAGAGGGTATTTGTCACAGGAGAGAATGTGGTGCTGGGGGATGGAGTAGATGAAGGCAGTTTAAAAGGGAAACAAAACTGGAGAGAAATGAGTTTTTGAAAATTAAAAATTGAGTGTTTTAAAAGATAATAAATAAAATACGCCTTCTCCAGATATAGAGAAAAAGCACGCCAGCACAGTGGATAGCAGAGAAGCTATGGAAATATGAATTCTCCTTTAAAAGGAGAAAGAAAATGAGGAATTAAAAAAAGCTGCAAAGATTCTTTCTTTTCCAAAGGCGAGCAAAAGGCAGTGTCAGACACAGGAAAGCATCTTCCTTCCATGTGCCTTTTATGCCATTCCCAGAATCAGTGTTTCCTGAGTTTCTCATTTTGAGCCATTGGGGGCCAAAGAGGGGGCTGGGGAAGGGGACGCAGCTGGGTCACTGCTCCAGGATGCTCAACCTGAGCCTGGTCCCATCTGTGGGGCTGTGCCTCCTTGCTGACCTCTGTAGAGGCATACAGGGTCCCAGCCGCAGAGCCAAAAGCTAAATTTAACCAGCTGCTTCTCAGGAGGGCTCCACCCAGCTGGCACACATACTCCACATAACTCCTGCCCTGGTCTCCAAAACCAAAACAGCAGAGGAAGGGGTAGATATAACAGGTATAAAAATCTCATGGGCTTGAGACAGAAGAGCACCATATTCTAATCCCCTTCTCTATAAGAATTTACTCATTTTCAATTGACTGGTGAGTGGATAACATACAGACATGACTGGTCCCATTTAGTAACCAGGGCTCTGCCCACCCCACAGTAAGGAAGCCAAAGTCTTTCCCTGGTGGCTCCTGATCCTGACTAGGCTGGGGATTGGGTGGCAAGAGGTGGTCGTAAGTCGTGTCACAGGAAGGGATTAAACCTAAGTGTCCCAGCCTTAGGTAAATGATTTAACCACTACTGTGTTAACCATAACATATTGGTGCCCTGGCTTAGTAACAAATCTGCAGGTGAAGAGAAGACCTCTTTGCATTTCTGGAGTCAGTGCGAGGGCAGAGCAGCCTCTCCAGGGTTACAGGATGCTGTGCTGGCCTCTGGCAGCTCCCCGCTGGGCTGACTGGCTGTGTGGGGTCCCCAGGGAAGAACCTGCTTCCTTGGAGCAGAAGCAGCAGCAAACATCATAGTTGAGAGGTGATTTGGATTTCACTCTTGAGTCGGGGGCTTACGCAGAAAACAGTACAACGTGCAACTCTTGGGTGCCTTTTTTTTTTTCTCCTCTGGCCCCACGAATGCAGTTTGGAAAAGGCTTTTGAAGTTGGTGCACTCTTGTTTTAACCAGCATGTTTTTAAACAAACCTTTGTACTTTGTATCCATGGTGAAAATGATTAAAATCACCACTAGTAAGCTACACATAGGACTGACTGTGACTACTGAAATTGATCAAGACCTAAGGCTGCTAGAAGTTGCCCCTCTAACTAAAACTTATTTAATCAGCTGTTGTTTATTTTGCTGGTAATGATGTCTTGGTATCAGCAGAAAGAGAGCAACTCTTGTTTCTATTTTGGTAAGACAAATAACTGCTTCATCTGAGCTATAGGACAGCAAAATAACTGCATTGTAATTACCTTGATGGCACAGAAATGTCCTCTGTGCCCAGCATTCTTTAAGCACAAAAATTCAACTGGTTAACTTAGTAAATAGGGTGTATTGGAGGCTTTAAGTAATTGATATTTTTGGTAAGGTGCAGTTGGAGACTCAGTACTTTAGATGTAGGATGGAGACATGCAGAGTCTAAGGCACCAGTTCTTCCCTCCTCCTCCTCCTCCTCCTCCTCCTGAGCTTTGCATATCTTGAACAGCTGTCTAATTAGGCTTGGGAGCTCTGGCCTGTTTTCTTGTCCCAGACATCAATTCCACCACTGTAAGCATCTTTAGATGACATTGCAAGGATGTATGTATAGTATGAATATATATATTATAGATATATATACAAAAAATGAATGTACATTAATTCAATTACATTACTTGTCATGTAGCTATTGTGTACAGATAAGCAGTGGGCTTGTACCTTTAACCTTTAACATTGTCATGTGTTACAATTTGGATTTTTAATGGCTCAATGTCTCCTCTTTTAGTAAAAGCATTGGTGACTATAACATATTTAGCTTGAGTGGACACCCAAATAAAATTTTGTTGTAGATTAGCTAGTGCACATGAACAGATACGAAGCAACGGAGGTCACTCACATCACCTTAGTCTGGAACACGAGTCTAGCTCATGAAATACTATCCAATCTCCAGTTTCTGGCACTCATGGCTGTGCTGAAGTGTATTTGTGACTCAGATTTGCCAGTGCAACATTCCCAAGTCTTCTGTCTTTAAGAGCCTCTTTCAATTTTTAACTCTTTTGCAGTCTTCTTGTGTGACATATGCAAATCATTTTATCTTTTCCTGCTCCATTTTCCCAAACTACCCAGTGAGGATACCACTCAACCTCTGAAGACTGTAGAAGACTAAATTCATTAGCAAAGTTAAGGTGCTCTAAGATGGGTGGGCAGTAAGTCCAAAGCATATTTAAAATTGAAGAAATGTCTGATTCCATCTCCAGCTGTTTGCTGTGGCTTCTCTGGCTCCTAAAAAAAATGTTGCCATAGAGACTTTAAAAGCTGCTGCCTATGGCCCTGGCTTTTATCATCGCTGTACTTTTTCCATGTCATTGTTCACAGTTATACCTTTTCCTTAAGCTTTCCTTTAGCAAAACATAGCTTTTCCTTCAACTTCTCTACTCATGAGAAGTGCCTTTCATTTGCTGACATACAAACTTTCTGTGATTTTTTTTGTTTTAATGACAGTTTTAAGTTGAATAGATGGCTTTTATTAGGCCATTATTACATTTTTGTGTGCCACTATTGCATTTTTGTATTTTACCACAATTCTGAAGTGATTACAGAAGACATTTCAAGTACAACAAAAACCCCAAAGGATTCAAGTTTCATTCACCTTCCTAAAAAAATATGATATATGTACTTAATTTTTTCCACTTTATTTGATAGTTAAAAAAAAAGAAGTATCCTCTTAAGAAGATAAAGTAAAAAAAATCACTTGTATAGTAACATGAGCTTTCCTTTTATTTTTGCAAATGCACTTTCCAACAGAGCTCAATCTATTTGTAATTACTCAACACTACAGAATCTCTCCTTGGGCAGAAGATTAGATAATAAAGTGTCTATGACAAGCACCAATCTTTAAAAGGGCCAGAGAAACAGCACCTAAGATATCAGTAAGAGCAAAAATTCTACTTGAAAGAATACACTGGTGTTTCTATTTACTAACTTATCAGCTGTGCTTAAATTAACTATGACTGAAGTATGCTCTACCCTTTTCCTCAATTAACTTTTCATTCATTCACAAATTCGTTGGGCCTCACCCTGGAATGAGACCCTTCATTCTTCAAAGAGCCAGGGTGACCTGCAACAGTTTCCAACTAATCAGAGAAACAAGAAAAGGCTGAGATTAAACCCCAAGGAAGCCAGGCTATCTTGGAATTCACTTGCAAGAATAAACATTGTCACTTACAACAAGCAGATCCGCAGATATTTAACAAACCCCAGGGTGCTCCATACAATGAAGATTTCCACTTTTGATTGCCATCTTCTCTGCCAGAGGAGTTTTCTTAGGTCTTTATCTAATCAAAAAGTTAGCTGGTGTGTTAGACAAAAGAAACTTTCAGCACACTTATTAGGGTTTTGACAACTCTCTATGTCCCTGTCCATCGCAGTCAGCTCTGGTATTGTGAATCACAAAAATCACATTAAAATCATAATTCAAACAAAATTTGAGACATAATCTATGAGTGCAACAGGTCAATTTATGTGTGACCTTTATTTTTTTGTAAGAAAAAAAAGAAACCCACTTAAAATTTATTGTGGTTAATGCTATCATTTCTGAACAAGCCTTGTAATAACTTTGCATTAATTATCCTTTTACAGAAAATGTTTTTTCAGATGTCTTTTCACTAGCAAGAGTGGGAATTGTGCACTGACTGAATACTCAGAACTACATTGACACCAGTGTTATAGATATCCTGAGAAAATAAAAATATGGCTCTCCAGTCAGAAAGTTGGTAAGACTTAAAAAAAATTTATCTGACCTGCTGGGGTGGTGGAATCTCCCTCTGCTGTTGATTACGATTTTCATTTTACACAGAACATTCTGTTTGGTCAGAGCTACCTGGATGATGCCCATGAAAAAGTGTCTGTCAAAGTAAAAGAAGTGTCTGTCTAAAAGGAGTAAAATTATCAGCAAACATGGATATGGGTGGTAAATATTTTTTCATAAATACTATGTTCATACAAGGAAGGAGACAAAACAAGGGAGCAAGAAACATGAAATAGACTGTGCTAACCATGCAGTATATATGTTAAGAACTAAAACAGGACAAAAAGGGTGAACAGATCAATCACAATGCCAGAATCGTCACAACACACATAAACACATCTTCAGTGATTATCTTGACTCCCTTTAACAATAAGACATTTCTTCTTATTGCCTTTCCTCTATTATGGAGAAACAATGCTAAATTAATAATTTAGTAAATTGAAAGGCAGAGATGGAGAAAATGGACAAGCTTCCTTAGACAGACAATCGACAAGTCCCAACCTCTTCTGGGATGTTTAAATGCAGATTGAGAGAGAAGTCTACAGTGTGAGGAAATGGGATTGCTTGTGTAAGTGTGTAGTAGCTTTTGTTTTATGTCTGTATCTTTAAAGAACAACAAAAAACATAGGTATGTATGTATGTATGTATGTATGTATGTATGTATGATCTATCTATCTGTCTATCTATCTATCTATCTATCTATCTATCTTGCTGCTCACCTGCACACTTACCTACCTACCTGTGTATAACATTGATGCAGCAGTGAATAAGAAGATATGCACTGCTCTGTAGGGTGAAGTCGGGTGTTTGGTTTTGGTTAAGACCAACTAAGGTAGCTAGACAAAAGACAAGAGCAGTGGGATTCAAAGTCTCCTTCAAGTCAGATGGCTGCTGGAAGTGGATTGGGCCCTCCCAGCAGCTGTTGTCTACAGTGGGTTGCCTAAACTCTCCTGCAAGTCCTTCCGCTGGTAGAACTGGGGAGTGGTAAACAGATGGTGGGAAGTGTGAAGCAGGCAGAGATGGTGGATTCTTTGGTCAGCACAATTGTGTCTGAAAGTGGATGTCTGCCAACCACCTTCACTGCGCTGCAAAAATGAAAACTGCGGCAACTCCATGACTGAGGCAGATGACTTACCTTCCATTTTAGCACAGCTTGAGTAGATACAATACAATTTTAAATGGCAGTTTGACACTGGAGTTTGTTCCTTAAAACACAACAAAAATGGTCTATGAACCTGTGGTTTGTCCAGAGCAACAGCATAGGTCCTGGTCTCATGTACAAATCTTAACTCTGCTCCCACTAAACTAATAATCCAGACTGTAGTGAGATCAGTAAAAAGTCCCAAGGGACTAAATAAGGACTTCTGTGCTGAACAAGAGTTTGCACAGGCTGTGCACTTTTTGCAATATATGTCAACATTTGGGATGAAAATTGCCAGGATAGTTGTCTCCATGCAAGTAGCAAATGTGTCTCAGACTGCACATTTTCACAACTGACTTGCAAATTGGTTTCAAGAGTGCAGTAGCAGAGATGTATTAAAATCACTATTGTTTGAGCCCTTTATCCTTTCTTGTTTAAAATTTATGAAAGACTTACAATTGCCTTCCTTTGATTTCTGTTAACCTAGTTACTCTGTATTTCTCCATACAGGTTGTGGAAAGCAGGACTTTATGAGTAATTCAAACTGTGCTGAAGAGTCTGTTAACAAATACATAGTGCTAAATTGTTAGATACACAGGACCACTGCAGTAAAAACAAAGGGAATGTATGGCTGGGAAGAGGAATAGATTTTGCGAGGAATGTGGATTCCCAAACGAAGTGGTAACTTCCATAAACTCTTGAAAATCCATTTTCCATACCCACCACTCTCACCACCTTCTTCATATAAACTGGGCCGTTCAGTAAGATGTGTAGTTTTCTGGCCCACTGTGCTGTCTTATTATGGCTGAACAAGTTAGGTGAAAAACAGCCATGTGAAGTTTTCACAGCGCAGCACACAACAATACAAAGCCTTGCCTTGGTTTCAAATTTCTTCACCAATCCAAAACCCAGACAAGCTTTATTGAAAGGCTTGTTAAGGTTCACAAACCACAGGATGAGTTTGCCGGTGCGCCAAAGAAAAGAAAGCTCTGAAAGAGCGAGCAGAAACTGGAAGCAGATCTACTTTGGGCTTTGCCATGGGCTGTCTGTGAGTGTTGGTCAGCTTATCCTCCTTCTCCTCTGTGTCTCAAATTGCACTGCATGAGTAATGCTGCTGAATTCTCTGCATCTCCAGAACATGAGGATGAATGGCTGGAAAGCCCTTTAGATTAGTGGAGTGTTAAACTAGGACTAGAGATGGCTATAGAGACTTCCCAGTAGAGCCATAACAGCAAAGCTCCAACAGAGACCCAGCTGGAGAATCCCTTTTCTTGTTTGCAGAAGTCATCATAAGGAAAATACATAATATTTTTCTCAAGATGATTTCTTTGACTTCTAGTGTACACCTTTTCATGGATTTTGCCTGGACACCTGTGACTAAAGTGTACTTCCTCTAATATTTTCATTCAGGTAAAACTATGCTGCTCTGGATCACATATCTACAATTTCATGAAAAACAGGATGGCATGCAAAGCGAGTCCACCGACTTCAGAGAACACTTTGTTGTAAAGCTGAGTAAACACACTAATCTGTTCACTAATCTATGCTGCTGTTTGGAGAAATGCAACTATTTAAAAATGTGAGATTGTGCTACAAGTAATTATATATAATAAGGTGTCTCCTTATGTCTCCATATTTTATCAAGCACCTTGCTTGCACAAGCACTTTGCTGTTTAAATTCCACTATTGCCTTTTAGTGGAGCTATGTGGTTTTTGACCATGTTATTAGAAGTTTTTAACATATCTTGTTGTTTTGTCTATAAGCTTCATTTTTATATTGCAAGTCTGCAAAGCCCTACCCACAAATTCCTGGTATCGGCCAGAGAGAAAAGAGCTTTTTCATGTCTGTAAAAGAATTTTATTGGGTATTAAGAAAACTTGCTGCAACCACATTCATTGTGGGGTGATGAAATCAGAGGCTTTGTGACAATCCCAGTAAAGTGTCAAGATATTGATTACACTGAACAATTTTGGCCAAATTTCATTTTGCAGCAGCCACACCAAGTGCTGTCCAATATTCAAAAAAGGATTTTCTGCTATGTGCGTCTAGACATCCAGTCTAGAGAGGGTAGAGAAATAATGGATAAAATATCTGCAGCCAAGCAGTAGGAAACAGGGAGGTCTCTGTTATCTTTACTTCATATTGGATGAAGTGAGTCTGCTGCAGGTTAAGGTTGTTGAATTACAGTAGATATTGTTCTGATATAGAGCTACGTATCATAAAAAAAAAATTAAAAAACAAAAAGGTGTCAAAATCAGGACTATCAGCTACACATAGGGCCACAAAAATTATCAGAGGGATGGAACACCTCTTCTACGACACACAGGCTGAGAGAGTTGGGATTGCTCAGACTGAGGAAGAGAAGGCTCCAGGGATACCTTAAAGCAGCTTTCTGGTATCTAAAGGGAGCTTATAAGAATGATGGGGACAAATTTTTTAGCAGGGCCTGTTGCAATAGGACAGGGGGTTGTTGTTCTAAATTAAAAGAGAGTAGATTCAGACTAGATATAAAAAAGACATTTTTTACAGTGTGGGTGGTGAAAAACTGGCAGTTTGCCCGGAGAGGTGGTAGATTCCAGGTGGATCCCTGGAAATACTCAAGGTCAGGCTGAATGGGGCTCTGAGCAACCTGATCTAGCTGAAACTGTCCCTGCTCATTGCGGAGTTGGACTAGATGCCTTTAAAGGTCCTTTCCAACCCAAACTATTGTATGGTTCAGTATTTTTCCAAATGAGGGGTACCTCCTGCTTTTTGATACATTCTCAGCATTTCTGAGGAGAAGAATTCGTTCCTAAATGTGTCAGCAGAAGCCAGAAGGTGTACATGAAAGGACTCATTTTCATGAGAATTAGGCATGGCCCAGGCCAATTAATTTCTTCTGCCTAAGATAAGAAAGATCAGAGGCCATGTGACAATCATAGCAAAATGTAAAGTTTGCTTGTTGAATTTGTCCTCACTAGAAGCTTCAGGTAACATTTCAGTATTACTGGCTCACATACACATGCATGTGTGCACCTGCACACACAATTTCAAACACATCCCCATTTATCCTGCAGAAGATAAAAGAACGTAAGACACTGTTATTGTAGTTTTCAAGTCTGAATACCTGGACACAAAAAATCATTAGGGTTGTAATGTATATGCAGGATAGCTTCCAAAATGGAAGGTTTGCTATGAACACATCTAGCGGCCACTTTATAGCTCCACCCCAAAACTTCACTATTTCTTTGGATTTTCACCACTAAATACCTTGTAAAGCAAAAAAATCTGATTGTATTATTGCTTCTGATATCAATATGATACCACTTAGGAAAAAGTTGCTGTTTATTCCTGCTGTTATCTGATACACACTGATTAAATATGATGACACATGCAAAATTTGTCAGCTTAAATTAGGTGAGGTACATCAAGTATACTGTTTTACAGAAGTTTTTTTCGAACATCATACCTCTTTACCACTTCCTTTAAATACAAGTGCATTTTCCAAACTCATAGATTTTGTGTCAACATAAATCTGTTTGGGAGATGAGTCTTGAAGATTATTCCCTGTGTACCAATAAGGAAACTGAGACACAGGCCTAGGTCTTTGCTGTTACAATTCTTCACCTGCAATCTAACAAAGTCCTAAGGTTCCTGTGAAAAAGACATACATGGAAGAATTTTATTAAGTAAGTTACATTTTAATATTATGCCCTTTACTTATAAACTCCATGCTGATTGACTGAGTGTGATTTCTTAAGAGCTGTAGAAATTTTCTAGGACCATGACATAGCTGTGACACTTTGAAGCCATAAAACCCAGTCCTCTGTCTTGTGTCATAGGTTCTCCAGGTGCGATGACCATGCATTAAACACACACTTAACCTCCCAACAGTGCACATCACAAGGCCACTAACATGTACATGTCTCCCAAAGGAGCTCCGAGGATGAGAGGAGCAGGGAGACAGGATTACAGTACTGCCACTGCTAATGATTGCTTTCCAAACAGGTCTGTCGTCATTGACTGGGCAAGGCTGGAAAACGTCTAGTGTAGTTATTTAGACTACTTGACAGGCTGGTATATAGGGCCTTCTTAGCACAGTGCTGCAAGTGTCTTCATACCGATGTGGAATAGAACTCAATAAAAATACTTTTCTTGGGGAGAGGGGAGCCGGTGTTTTATTTTAGCTGGGAGAAACATTAAAGTCTTTCAATCCGACCGATCGGTGACTGGAAGCTGCCGTCGCGGGTGCCGAGGAGCTCAGCTCGGCCCCCGGGGGGCCGGACCCCGGGTGGGATGTCAGTCCGCGCCTCCTCAGGCCCTTGATTGTGACCCCAGGACCGCACACCGCATCCCCCGGGGGCTGGATGCCGAGTTCCCGGAGCGGCAGCGGGGGTCACTTGGGGAGCAAGGTAAGGGGGCGGAACTGGCGGCCCGGCTGGGGCAGCGGGCGGCTCGTCCCGCCGCGCTGAGGGCCTGGCACGGCGCTCGCCCCGCGCAGGCCCAGCCGCTCCCCCGCACAGCCCTGCCCGCGGCCCCCTGGCGGCCAATGCTGCCCGACCCAGATGGGCCGAGAACGTCCCGTGAAAAACACCTTCCGAAGTCACCCGCCACCACTGCTTGGGACCTGCAGCTCCTGCCCGCTTCGTTCCGGGTTTTGTTTAAGACAAACTGCAGTGGGGCGGGAATGGCTTGGTGGGAAATGGCTTGCTGCGGCGCGTGGGAGGGTGTCCGGGTGTACGTGCCCACATTGCATGGTGCGTGTGTTTGTGGGGACACAGACCGGGCATGGCTGTGAGACAGAACCTCGCAGTCCATAGACTGGGGGGGGTAGGAGCCTTAAAGATCATCTAGTTCCAATCGCACTGCCATGGGCAGGGACACCTTCCACTAGACAAGGCTGCTCAAAGCCCCACCCAGCCTGGCCTCGAGCACTTCCAGCGATGGGGCAGCCACAGCTGCTCTAGGCACTGGAATAGGGATTGTCTCTGTAAAGAGAAAACAGAATAAATGCACACAAGCACACAAAAAAGGGTGTATGGAGAGAACAAGCTCTGCTGAGCTATTTGTCTTGTAACTACATCATCAGTATTAAAAAGCAGCCATAACCACCTCTTTTCCTTAATGAACGCAATAGGTTTAAACAAATACTCAAACCTAGAAGCCTGTAAAATACAAAATAAAATTTTGCGGGAAAAGCATTTGTGAAAGTTGTCAACAGCATCGCAAATTCCCCACGCACACCAGACGGTTTGCTAAGTCTTGAATGTAATAAGATTGCTCCATTTCCTAATTTGCTGCTTGTTATCCTTGTTAGAAAAATGCTCTGTTAATGCTGTTCTCCAAAGATATAAATCATGATAACTCTTTTTATTTTTTGTAATTTTTTTTTTTTTTTACTTGTAGACACCAAAAAATATTTCTGGAGAAGCCCACTGTGATTTGCAAGCAAGTAAATATAATGGCAGCAAACTTTTTATTTATATATATATATATATTTATTTATTTATTTATTTATATTTATGTTTATGTTTATATTTAATTTATTTTTATTTTTATTTTTATTTTTATTTTCCAGTAGAAAGAATGCTTCCCTTTCCATCAAATCTTTGCCAGAGGAGATGAGTTCACTGTATCAAGAGATTTGTAGAATTTGTAAAATTCTGGATTAGTCTTATCTGCAGAGTACACAGAGTCACCCCCCACACAGTCACCCCCTTTTTCTTTGTACTCATAACTATTTTCTCAGCTTCTTTGCCTCACAGCTGCAGTGCTAATAATTTATCGTGCCGGTTGCCTCCCTCATACTACTTGATCTGAGTCTTCTTCAAAGCCAAAGAAGTGAGCTGTTGGACAGGGTGCAATACAGGCAACATGCGAGCAAGGGGGTGAGAGCGAGCTTCAGCTTCTCTTTGGTCATGAGTTCATGAGCCTAGTAAAGCTGATGGGCAGGGTAACCAGAGAAAGTGGTGACTGTAAAAAATAACCTTTGAGATGAGGCCAGATCATCTTTGATGTAAGGCAAATTTGTATTGCTCTGTTTCTCTAAGCTTGCAGTAAAACAGATCTAGCTGGCAGTGGGAGACTGAGTGGAGAAGTTGCCTGAGTGGTGTTGGGAGGCAAAAGGATATTTCTTGCTGCCATCTCAATGCAAATGTCATGATAAAAAGGGTGAATCTGAAAGCAGTTTGGCATCTCCATGATCCAGGTGCAGAAGCAGCCCCTTGGAAATACCAAATGTTGGCACAAATGACAGCAGCCTTTAAGCTGTTCCAGGGTGTGCCAGAAGACTGTTCAGCAATGTGTGGGTCAGCAGTTGGGACGACAGAAAGGCGTGCTTGGGTTGTACTCTGGGTTTCAACATGAGACCAAAGATCAGGGCCAAATCATGTTATTAGACAAATACACAAACTAGATTCACTCACATGTGGAAACAGCAGGCAGCCAAATACATTCAGTATCAGACATGTGGAAAGGGATGATTTCCTCTGAGTCTTCATGATGCAGGCTACTAGTGATAAAAGTATATTCACTCTATGTGAGCTAAAAGTTATTTCGGTCCTGAATTCCACCCCCTGCACCTCATTATTCCTCCCTTTCTACACTTCTGCCTGGCTTTATGTGGAGGGCATTCAGTGCTGAGCCAAACTTCCTTGTTTCCATTATTTTCTTTGCTGTTCACCTTAATGTTTTCCTTTCCTTTCTCTTTGCATTTCTCTCAAAGCTGAATAATGTCATGTATGCAAAAGCACTCAGTCTCCTAGCCACTGGTGAGAAGGCCTCAATGTCTTTTTACCTTGCTCCAGAGCCAGGCAAGACTCCAGGACAGGGGAGCAAGTGGCTATGGGCATAAACATGTTGTCCAGTGCCCTCTTAGACTCACCATGGTACCCATACATCGGCACAGGGATGGCAATTATGACAGAAGGCTTAAAACAGACCGGTGTCTTTCCAGAATCATAGCTTGAGACTAGAGTAGTCATCTTCCATACCTAAAGATGCACCAGATGCCCTAGGCAGGCAAGTTCCTGGCTTGTCTGCTTACCCCTGTGCTGTGTAAACTGGAGTAACTCATTGCCTTCACAGAAGACTTGTGCCTTGATGAGTTTTGTTCTTTTTCAAAAATTATATCTTGAAGTTAAACAAGATCCAAGCTCAGTGCCAAATCAATTTAATCCATCATAAATTTTCAATTGAAGCTGATCAGTTATGTAAAGGTTTCATTACAATCACAGTTTGCAATTAGAAAATGACCATTCTTGAGAGCATTTCACATTTTTCAATAGAAATTTAGAAATATCCCCAATATAAAAAACATGAGACTATCTCAAACCCAGTGCTTCTCTTTGGATGGAAATTTTAAACCGCAATGTTTTACTTTGATCTGAAGAGATTCCTTTTCTCTTTTGCTATTTGCAAATAAAAACATTGATTGAAATTCACCCTATGTGTAAAAATGTCCCATATTACTACATTTTGTTTGTTTTCTAAGAGGGGAAAAAAATTATGTTAAAGTGTGCACACACAAACCAAGTGTCTTACCATGGGCCTCCTCACATCGTGGTTCCCTGGTGATGTGCAAGCTGCTTTGGGGTGAGGTCTGCAGACACCTTCCAGCAGTGTAGATTGATACAATTTTTGTAATATGCACTCTGAGATAAGTGCATTCACACCCTGATTGTTGTGCATCCAGAACCAGATCAGCAATACCTTATTGCCTTAGTGGCTACTGTAAAAGCCCCACTAGAGTCTGCACCTGAATCTCCTAGTAGGGCATAATACCAGGGTAGGGTGATAAGACAGTGCTAGGTGGGAGATGATGGAAAGATACAGACTGAAATGTCTGACTGGGTGAAGAGCAAGAATACTCCTGGGTGTTCCCATGGGTTGTAGGGAGGTGAATGGAGGATGTGAGGGCCTGGGTATGTTTTTGGTCATGTTTTGGTAAGGTGGGGAAGGACAGTGTTGGATCCTAGACTGAGTCTAGTAACAGAGTGGAGAAGAAGCCGTGCCTCCTTGAGCCTGCATGGACAAGCTGCCACAGGACCAAGAGCTGCTTCTCTGCTACCATGTAGCTTCTGGTTTGTAGGAAAAATACCTTTGGAAACATGCGTTTGATAATCTAAACTCATTGTCTTAATAGAAGAGAAACAAACTACACTGCTCTTCTCCAGGACCAAAGGAAATTATTTGTTTATCTGCTTTTTACCTACCAAATACCATGTGTTGGTAAACACTGCATATTGATGTCATGATTATAATTTCCTTAGTAAACAATTTCTTCTGAAGGACCCAAATAGCTTTATAGACCTCGTCCCTGTGTTAATGTGGGCAAACGCAGATGCCAAACAGCTGAGGCATGAGGTTTTCTGAATGACATAAAGGAGTCAGACACCCAGCTCTGCTTGGCTTTCCCTGGGAGCAGTGCATCTCAGCCCCCTTGTAAATTCCAGCCTAAGCGATTTGCCCCAGGGTCATGAAGTGAGTCAGTATGTGAAGTGGGAACAGAGCCAGGCTATCTTGACTCTCTGTTTCCTATCCTAACCACTGGACTACTCACAGGATATTTGGCCATGCAAATCTCATTGCACAATATCTTGTCAGCAATGTTTTGCCATGAAAAAGTTGTCACCCCTAAGAGCACATGGAAACAGATAGAAATAGTAAACCCAAGCCGTTCTATATATTCAATACTACAGATGAGACATCCCACAGTCAGATCTTATTACAATCAAATATTTGTGGTGAAAGGACTTAGATGAAATGATGCAGTCTCGATAAAATGGCCATTAAAAAACAGATGTATGCACCTGGAAAATGAGACACACTGCATTAAGTATCAGGCCACAAGCATTCCATTTCCTATTTGGGGTCAGTTCTAAAGTCAAACAAGATCACTTCTCATGCTGAGAAGACTCTTTTTAGTCTTAAAAATTTATGTTAAAAATGAAATAATGCAACTCAGGTATTCATAGAGGTTCACTTAACCCAAAGAAAAATATGTTGCATTTTATATATATGTATTTATATATTTAAATTCAGTTAACCAGTGAAATTAATATCAATTTATTAGTGCAACTGGAAGGAGAATTTGGCGCAGATGAAACTGTCCTTAGTTTACTGAAACTAGTGAGTTTTAGTCAGTTGTTCGGTTATGTGTGTGTGTGTGTGTGTGTGTGTGTGTGTGTGTGTGTGTATGTGTGATATTCTTCAACACTTGCCCACTCAAGTACTGCACTGACATGAGGAACTGCTATGGGTACCCTCAAACTGCAGGTTCAGCTTTATAAATTATTTTAAATTTAAAGTAAACTTTAAAACTTTAAAATAAAATGTGTCATTTTCATTCTGTGGGAAAGAAAATGAGAACCAGAGAACTAGTTAATAATACCATACAATTCTCTTCTTGATCCAGCAGTAAATAAATACAACAGTAAATAAATACAAATGATAGAAAATATTTCCCTTGGTGTTCTATACAAAGATTGAACTTGTTGGGAGCTTTGCAGTGGACATCCATTAACTGATTTATAATCTATCACCTTTCCATTACAGGGTCTTTAGCTGGACCACAAGACCAAGAAAAACACCATTTTGTCTTAAAAATAGCCACAGACTCCCTGAGAAGCAGATTACACTGAGCTACAGCAGACTCTGTGGATTGGGAAAATGTTTCTCATTTCCATATGCCCATAGCCTGTAAGCATTATTTACACTGTGGCACTTCCCAGATACCCAGAGCAGTGCAGTTCATTCTGCTAAATGTTGTGGAGCATGTCATGAGAAAATACAGCCTGCCTGCAGATACAAGCTTTATGCTTACACTGTGCTTCGCTGCATTGCTTAGATAATGCAGATCTGTTTCAGTTGCCATTTTCCAATGCAGTACAATGCCACTGTTTGCCATAGTTTTCATAGTTAAAAAACTAAAACGTGCCTTTTAATCATCATGTGCCACCAAAGATGGGAAAGTGGAGCAGCCAGCCGGGTTCGTTTTTGCATCCAGGTGGTTAGAGGACTCTACTAGATCATATCTTTTGCATGCATTTGTGCCTGCCAGAGTATTTAATGCCTGCATTACCAGAGGAACTGTGTTTCCATTCAGCAAATTCTGTTCATGGTAAAAAGTAACACCCCGCAGTGTAGCTGAAGTGCTATTATAGAGAAGGTCTAGGAACCATTAA
Source organism: Lichenostomus cassidix (assembly GCF_008360975.1). Taxonomy (NCBI): domain Eukaryota; kingdom Metazoa; phylum Chordata; class Aves; order Passeriformes; family Meliphagidae; genus Lichenostomus; species Lichenostomus cassidix. Next base: position 32,640,914 of record NC_139480.1, on the reverse strand, counting down.
ACACAGTGGAAACATGAAAAGAGAGCTCCAAGGAAAGAGTTTTAAGGCAAGCTCTGGCATATCAGTTTTGATTCCTTTGCTACTAAGATTAAAACTCAAGAAATTAGCAGATTTGGAAACTAAAGCAAATGAAAAATGAGCTTCCTTCTCATCCCATTGCATTTGGGATTGCATTTGGGATTGAATTCTCAAAAGCATTTTAAAACCTCTCTAGAAAGTCAATAACCTAGCTCCTGCTAAGGAGGGCTGCCAGGGATGGAGGCCAAATTGGCAGCGCAATCACATGTTAGACATCTGCGGTCACTGGTCAGCACAGACTAGACAGTCTGCTGAGGGTTCTGCTATGGCAAGAGCTGCTCACCAACCATCTCCAGAGCTGAGGCTGCGTGGGATGTCATCACATGTTTTACCAAAAGCACCTTGAACAGGGTTACCTGCACTGTGTTTTCACCTTCCTGTCTCCTGGCTTTGATAAATGTGAAAGTCAGAGGTCTGCACACAATCTGCCTACTGCTATCCAGAGTAAATGCTGTCCCAGGACCCGTGGCAGGGGAGCCTTCTTTGGGAGACGTCAGTTCCCCTTTAATGGGAGCTGACAAAAACCCACGAACAAGACCAAAACTTGGCAAGCTGAGTGAGACTGAGCACTTGAATGTTTGTGTCCATCCTGTCCAGGCTGAGTTATTGCAGTTTTTGTCTGTGTTTGGGTCCAGAAGCAAATTAACCTGCTCTCCTCAGTGGAGCAGGTTAGCATGAGCCCTCTTTTTCTGCTGTCTACCTCTTCACAGGTTTGTTGTGCACTTTGTCCTCTGCTTCCAGCTTTTACTTCTGATTTTCAGAAGACTCTGAGGTTGACTTAGGACCCCTTTGAGTCATCTAACCACCACATCACCACCCTGACTCAGTTCAGCTGTGTTCCATGAAGATAATACAGCTTACAAAACCTCAGATGAATCAAGTAAACAGAAAACACTTTATGAAAATCAAATGAGATTTTAAAGATAGATTTAATGGTGTATGACTAGTGCTTGGGCATGTGACAACATCTTCCTCTTTACAAAGTGCTTTTTTCTTAGAAATAGCATGATTACAATGCAGGTGATTAAAATGTTTCTCACTGGCCAGACTAGACAGAAAATCTCTCCCTAGTAGCTCCCATGACATATATAGATCTCCTTTACCTCAGTAGCATTTCAACATCCTATAAAGAAATTCTATAAAACCCCTAAGAAATCCATTGCCTACAGTAGGAAATTAAGCAATTTGATTTAAACTCAGCCAGTGCTGGCTCTGGGTTTGCTGAAGGTGTGGATAAAACCAAACACATTAAACATGATATACATGGCTAAAACACAGTTGAAGGCAAGTAAGTCAAGAAGTTGGCTTGCTTTCTTCTGACAGGTTGGGGCAAATCTCACCAGTGTATGCGCATTTGGCTTGTAATCCAGCCTTTAGTTTGGCTCCTTCATTGAGAATGACCTGTTTTGTCTTAATTTTATCCCCTCCCTCCAACAGTGGGGGTTTTGTGTAACAGCTACACAGAACAGCTGCTTGGACTATGCATCGGCCAGTTTACATTAGCCTGTTTTTTCTTGAGAAAGTCATGGTTTAAACAAATGGTTATGTCTATTTTAATCATTTTTGTCTTTTGAAGTGTTTTTTCAAACTTTTTTTACTTCAGAATCAAGTTTAGCTTTACAAATTAGTCTGCTCTGTCATGTCCCCTTTAAACACAGCTGTTACTACAATGTAAACAGGGTTTTAAAAATTTAGATAAACAGTTATAAGAAAGAGGTCTTCAAGTGTTTTTAACACATGGTTAGTTCTTGCTTACTTGATTTTCCTAGGTTTAAAAATAGAATTCAAAATACATGCTGTAGTTCACAGATGTCAGCCCCCAATAATAACACTTACATAGTGTGTTACATTTGCAAAGTGATCAACAGAGAGACACCAACTAATCCTCCAAATGCCTCTATGAAATGGTGAGCATTATTTTACAGGACACAAAATGGAGTTTTATTGGTTAGAGTAGGAAACATTTTCAGTTATTTCCTACCCTTGCAAACAGCTCAAGTCCAGTCAGTGATAAGAGCTGTTGCAGTCCCACTAGTGCTGCAATTATTGTATCTAATATGTGTACATTACTATACCTAATACCTTTATGTAGCAGGAGCCTGTTGGAACGCAAGGCAGGGAGCAGGGCTTACTCAGTGGAACTAAACGGTTTGTGTCTGTGAAAAAACCATGGAAAGTCAAAATTAGTAGTGAAAATACCATTAGTGTCATTATATTGGCAGACTCCATGTTACCAAAAGAGAGCAGTCGAAATAACCAACAACATTTTAGAAGTTAAATGACAGGGCCAAAGTCATCACCAAGGAACACAGTGGCTGGGGTTCAGAATGGGATTTAAAAGATTCTCTGCTGAGACTCTAGACACTCATCCTTTCTTGGCAGCATCACCTCTCTTTAACAGAGTTATCCTCATGCCCTTTCTGAAAATTTTGCCATTATGTTCAGCAGCTGGCCTCGACAGGACATTACCACCCTGTTAAAAGAATGTCAGTCATGTAACGGCAGGGTGCACATGATTTTAATGTGAATACTTCTGTGAATGAGAGAAAGGGCACGGGGATCATAAATCTGAAGTGAATGTTTTCTTTTTAATGAATTGAGAATGACTTCAGACTTAGGAAGTACTAAAATAAAGTGAAATTATGAATGAGCTCTTCCTTCATGGTTATCTCTAACAGTGAAATGTAAAGTGTGTTGTATTTGTGTTGCATTTATATCAGGCAAGTGGGAATGCATACAGAGCCATTAAAAGTCTAGCATAAAATATCATACTGTTCGTTTTTTCTACAAGAGTCCATGCTGGTTCCCCCAGCTGAAGTTACACACGTGCTTTCATCCTCAAAGCTCATTTTCAGATGCTTAGAACTATGTTAAAACATCACCTTTTTGGAATGCATGTTTTCAGTGTTGGACTGAACTACTTCAAGCAAAATTGGATAGGCCTTTTGAGAAAATTTAGAGTGAAATAGTATGTTTCAGACACTATAAAAACTACTTGGTTGATTTTTTAAAATTGAGAACAGTTGCCTCTTAGGAAACAGAGCTTCTGAATGGTAGGACTCAGATGTCATCCTCTGTGGGCGTCAGGTACCCAGATCCCTTTGGAGGCTGTGGTTCTCAGGTTGTAGTTTTAGTCCTCTGAGAAGATCAATTTTTGGCTGGCAGAGTTCAGTCCAATGACTTTGAAGGTGCGCAGTATATGTTGTCACATAATGGACTATTGATGTAGGAAGAAGGGGTTTCTTTAACACTTTAGGCATTGAAACTGAGAAAGACTCAGAGGATTAAGACTCATTTTGCTTTAGCCATCAAAAGAAACTAGGTACCCAAGCTCACAACATCTGTGGTCAGTGGCAGGAGACACAGCACCTCTAAAGGAAGGCCCATCAGAAAGCAGTATTGCTAAGGTAGAGGAGAGGAATCACTTGTGAGAGGTACCCTTGGTGAAACAGAGAGCTGAAGAAGCTAGCTTTTAGTCAGCTAAAACTGCTGAGATAAAAGCTGCTTTAATACCAAAAGCTTATTAGCAAAATAAAAATAAACCTCATTTCTTCGCACACCCTTCAGTCCCTGCAGCACATCCTTTGTTACAAACATCTGCAGTATGTAATATGGAGGGAGGGAAAACAAGGTCACTCTTTTACACAATACAGTATATAAATAATATCAGTTTTCTGATATTCCATGTCAGCATGTGAACTGAAGGGAAATTTCAATCTGGTAGTTGCTCTGCTGTTAGTTTATTTATGGTCAAATGCTGGAGTAAGCAGAAGAAAATGGACTCTCACTTTTAATTAGTGGATGCTTTTAAAGAAACCCTGTACTTCCCCTCCTCCCCGCCTTCTGTATGATATGCAAAGAAAATGGCTTGGTTAAAGGTGGTATCAAAGGAGAGTGCCAAAAGAAGACCTTCTTTTGCCTGGTACTTTGTTTCTAGATATTTTTTAGAGGAGCCTTGCCATACTGAGCATGAAAATTGTGCGGACTGGAGCACTGAAAACTGCTATCCAGGAAATAAAGGAATCCCTTGCTTGATTAATTTTCTTACGTACACCTAAGAAAATCCATATCAACTCCCAGAAAAATTTTTAAAAAATAACAAAAAAAAAACCCCAAAAAACAACAACAACAAAAAAAACCCAAACCAAGCAGGAGGGAAAAGAAGGGAAGCAAAAAGAATAAAGAAAAGAAAATAATCAGCTGGATATTGAGCCACCTGCCTATCAAGGAATAACAAAAGCAAGCTGCCCATCCATCCATACCTTTACCCTACCACAACAAAGCTTTTTATTGCAAGGCCATGTGTTTTCCAACCCTCATCCTCAACACACATTTTCTTTCTATATGATTTTCGTCATTCATGGTTTGGGATGACCAAGATTGAGATTTTTGTGGTGTTTTCTCTTTTTTTTTTAGGGAACTGAATATAAGAGGGACAGAGAGAAGAACTTTGTGAAGAAAAGATGAGGAATAAAAAGCCAGGTAATTCCTTAATATCTTGTTTTCAAGGGTAAATTTTGTGAGCTCTTTCAGAGAAGGGTCCTCTTAAGAGAGACTAGGGATGTCTGACATCTTTGCTGGTGAGGCCGCAGAGCCAACCCTGAAGTGACCTTTGCTGCTTTGGACTAATGGACACACGTCATACAGATGTTTTCCTAGTTCCCAAGCCTGCTGTGGCCATGATCTGACAAGGGGTCCTTCTTTCTATTTGTAATAGAAACATCTTCAGTATTGTCATGAAAACAGTTTCTCCATGCTTCTACAGGCTCTTTGGTAAAGAGTAAGGAAAGAAATTTCATGTGTTAAGTTATACACCAGAGGGAGTTCCATGAATGCAGTACAAACATCCTGATGGTACCAAAGAAAAATCCATTTAAAAATGAAAGGACTTGAGAACCATGACCTGTAGCTCACACTGTAGCTCCTCCTGTTTGCAAAACTTAAGTTCATCCAGCTTCATTTGCCCTGCACTTTCAATAAGCAGCCAAACTTGGAGGCTGTTGAAAGCAAAATTATTGTCTATGTATTTTTTTTTCAGGATGGATCCTCATCTATTTCTCATTGAGAAAACCATATTTAACTGATTTCTCCTAGGTAATATTAGATAGTAGGATCCATTTAGGATCGCATGAAACAAACACAGCTCTCACATTTGGAACTGCTTTCAGACAATATCCAAGAATTTGCAGCCATTTGGCCCTCTATGATGTATAAGATGATGGAAAGCCCTCCTCCTCTCTTTGTCCACCCCCTACATGAACTTACAGTTTTAATGTCAGTCTGCTTGCTGAAAGGATTCTATGATTAATAACTCATCTTCTGTTCTCATTCATTATGATTCCTTTCCCTCTGCCCCTCTCTGGAAATGTTACAAATTCCTTTACAGAAGAGCAGCCAGTCTCTGACTTTTCACCTTGTACTTGAGTCAGCAATGTTGAGCTTCTCCCTAAAAAAATGGCATCCAGAAACCTGCCATATACTTTCTTAATGACTTCAGGAGTTCACTTTATTCTAGGAGTTGAACTACAGAGGAGTCACAATGTACCAAACACAATTCCTGATGTTCTGGCACATCTTCTTTTCTACTTTCTTACCATTTTGTGATGTCTTCTGCATTTCATCAGATTATTTTCACACTGTGTCCCACCATGCAGCTGAATTTTTTCCTGTGAGTAACATAATGCAAAAAAAGTAATACTCTCATTGAAGGCAACTCTGTAAATTAGAGGAAAGGCTTGTATTGTGTGAACATTTGATAACTCTGACTGTGGGCTGAGTTGCTACTGCTCTTTGTCTGAAAAATTCAGAATCCATTAGGCTGATAGCCACTGTTCTTCTGAGGAAACTTCAGCCCTTGTGGCCCTTCCTGTTTCCTTTCAACATTCTTAATGTGATAGTGGAAGAGGATATCCTAAGGTCAGACATTAAAATGTGAAGTTGTGAGGTGATGATTAAATGGGAACACAGTGAAAACTTCACTCTTCATTATTTTAATACAGCCCAGCCTGTGCTGATATAATCATTTCCAGCAGATATTTAAGATAGTTATAGAAACGATTAAAAGACAGGCTTTTCATTTATTATCTTAATTGTATTTTCTGTGTTGTCTTTTTTTCTTTCTTTCTTTTCCCAGAGACCAACATTAAGTGTTCACATTTAAGTCTTACAAGCCCATTTTACAAGACAGTAATATATTTTCAGCTCTGTTTTGCTCTTTGATCTTTTAAAGTATAATGCCTTACAAAGTGTTATAGCAGTGGCCACTTCAGTTGAAATTCATAAACATTTTCCATCATAGCTCCATTGTTTCACAGTCTTGTAAACTTCTGAGAAATCCATTTTGGGCTGAAACTGTCCATTCTCAGTCACTGCAATTAGTTTTAAAATAGGGGAATTATCTGTTCAGCTTTTTTTTACTTATGGCAACAGTAGAGGAAAAAAAGCATCACTTTCCCGTGGTAAGAGATTTTCTGAGAATTCTACAGAAAAAACAGCTGAAATATTAATTTTTAACTTCTTTCTGTGAGCTGACTGCAATGAGTTTCTTTATAGAACATTCTTCTATATCAAAAAATACAGCTATAACTTGTGACAGTATCCAGGTGCATGGTGCTGGGAGATGTGATCTCAGCCTGCAGGAAAGTTAGGATTCAGCAGCTGGGGCGTCCTGCAGGACTGCTCATGGGCTTGAAGAGAGACACCCTCTTCTGAAAATGGGTTGTATGTAGTTGAAGGGCAAGCCCATAGCAACCAAAGCAAGGGCTCACATGAAAACAACAGAGTAAAATAAAGTGCTGTGCTCTACATAGTGAATGGGCACTGGGGCTCTGGCAGTCTTTGCTTCCCAGCCACAAGGGAGGGGCGGTGCAGGCGGCATTGGCAGAACTCATGCACCCGCACTGGCTTTGCACTTTCAAGGAGAATATTAGGTCAGCCACATAGGGACAGATTTCCATTCCCATTTTAATTATTTAAATGCCAAAAATTTTATTAATTTACATTTGGGTTCAATCCAGGCTCCAAAATACAGAGGATGTCCAGCTAAATTACAGTTTGCTGTTAGAAGCTTACTTTTGCAATTCCCAACATTCTGTGATTTTAACCATTCATTTGTAGCAAAGTATCAGCCCAGGCTTTTTCCCTCCATTTAATTTTAGACTGAGTATGGAGTGAGTACAATAACCTTGGTAAATTAGAGTGTCATGTGATTTCCTTTCCGTGAGCCGAGCGGATGTGTCTGCAGAGCTGTAATGAAGGAGGGTAAGCACAAGAACGGAGAGCTTGTGCTCCAAGCACATCAAAGCCCTTCAGTGCTTGTAGAGTTCACGTGCAAAAAATGCAAAAGCTCTGTGAAATTCCAATTTGAATGATGTATTTGGATGAGTTGCAGTCCTCTCCTATCTGCTATTAGGTCTTCATCTGGAAAGAAAGTATGACGGAAGAGGATGGGAAAAAGTTTGGACAGTAAAGATGTGCTAAGATTATGCACATTAGTAAAAGCCTGAGACTGGTCTTTAAATTGTTACACCTGGGTGAGATTAAAGTCTTTTGCCAATTCATGTCTAGCACTTACTTGGAACATGAGTTAACTGCAGGCTTATACAAGTGATCATTTAACTTCAAGTCTGGAATTTTCACTTTTCCTTTAGAATCATTAAGGCTATCATTACATGACTTCAAGGAAAGGGAACAGGCTCGTAATGTTTTGAAGGGATGTAAGGGACAGTTGTTGGCCAAGGCTGACCCCTTTCAGGTCCCATTACATAGAGTCAAAACCTTGCAGCACTTTCAGGAAGCATTCAGAATGACTAAACTCAGGACGGGGTTCTCACAATCTAGGTTACCGAATGAATTCTAAGAAAGTGGAATCACGTTATGAATTGAAAACACCTAATAGCAGATACTTCAAGCTGGCTGCCTGTACTTTCTGAAGGACAATTGACTTCCTTCAGTCCCAGCCCTGTTGGAGAATTGTGTGGGAATGACAGAAGGATTTGGATAATCATATGTGCAATTCAACTCCAAAAACTGGCTTCAAAATGGCATTACATATTAATGATTCCCAGAACAAATTTACTCAGTTCACAAGTGAAAAGCTGAGGGGTTTTATGTCTGCCAACTCTGCAAATTCCCCCTGGGCTGTGAAGGTCAACTTTGCACTATTTCCTTCTCACACATCATCATCATCGTCATCATCAGTAATAAAGCTTATGAGGGCCAAGCTGTGCCTCAGTGACACCTGTGAAAACTCCAGTGTGTTTCATGGGGTTACAAAATGTAAGGAATTGTCCTCCCTTGGCTGCAGAGCTGTGCTGCAAGGCCAGCACTGCACAGGGACCTGTGCATGGGATGAGCTCCAACCACCTTCCCTGTGCCGCACAGCATGGGGGCAGTGGCTGCATGAGACAGGTCTGACCCTGCAGTGTCACCTCCTGCTCACCTGAGCTGCTACACTGGGTGAGCCCTGCAGGGATCTGTGGATGGAGTTAAGCACTGTGCAGGAACCCTTGCTCATACAAAAGGTGAAGGTCTGCTTGTAAATGCTATGGCTGCAGCCAGGCCCTGGTACATGCTTTCAGGAAAAAGTCTTCCCTGGGAGGGTGGTGAGGCACAGGAACAGGAATAGGTCGCCCAGAGAAGTTGTGGATGCTTCATCCCTGGAAGTGTTCAAGGTCAAGTTGGCTCAGGCTTCGAGCAACCTGCTGTAATGGGTGGCAGTGCTGCCTGTGGCAGGGTGGTTGGAACTAGATGATCTTTAAGGTCACTTTCAACCCAAACCATTCTATGATTTTTCCAACTATCAGCTATGGAAAGGCTTTAGACCTTATGCTTGCTCTCCTGATGCCTGGGGTTTCCTTCTGTATTACAAGGCTCAGACACTGGACTTTCTTTGAACCTGGACTCATGCCTGTGTTGCAGAGCAGCTCCTATACCTTCAGTCAGCTGAATATGTAAAGGCCCCAAATGATTTCCCATAACTTTCTGAGAAGAAAGGCAATATTGCAATGAGATTTAACCCAATTCATAAAGTAGTGCCTAATAGGGAGCAGACTTCCCAGGGAAAGAAGTGTTATTTTTCCTGAGAGGTGTTATTTTTGTCACTTCTCAGACAAGGGCTGTGCTACAAACCCATGTCAGTGTGACATGAGTGACTGAAACTAAAAGCTGTCCTGAGGCACATTGTCCCGCAGAGAGCATGCCAACATTTTGTAAGAGGTTCCCAGATGATGGTGCTCTGTGGAGATGCAGCACTGGACAGGGCTGAGCAGCTAAGCTTCCTGTATAGGATTTCCAGATCAGACTCTACATGAGTTCAAAGTCTTCCCATAACATGAGTGCAACAATGCAAGTGAGAAAGCAGGTGGCTTTGTGTGCCTGCAGAGTAAGTTCAAAGGTGTTTCCAACTATGTAATGGCTTTTCCTTTTATGTTGTTTTGTATTTGATGTCTACCTGATGCAGGCTGTGCTTGGGAGTAACTCCAAAAGCTTCATTGTAGCCACACAGGAAGCATTAAAAGAGGAGAACTAGACCATGCATTTGTTAAACCCTAGGCTTTTGGGGGATATTGTAAATTTATTGCTTCCTTAGATTATTTCTTGAATATTGCGGGTGCTTGGATAGTAAGACCCATCATCTAAGCGGCACAATGCACAGCTCACAAAAGCTTTTTTATCTGCTTTCTGTGTACCTTTTCACTGCTGGACTGTTCTGGGACTGGTAGAATTAGTCTGGCATAATTTCCATGGTACCAGGTGTGTTCCCAATGAGCAGTAGCAGCTTTGCCAATAGATTCAAGGTGTTGAGAGGCTGCTGAAATCCTTGTAGCTGTGGCTGTCTTCTCTTTACACCCCTCCATCACCTTCTCTGTCTTGAATTAGTCCTTGGTATTGATGCCTCCACAGGAGTGTTTCTGTTTTTCACAACCCGTATGACTCTTTGCCAAACCAGTCAGCTCCCCTATGCTCAAAGTGCAACCTTTTGTATAAAGGTATTGGAATTGAACTAAAAACTTTATTTTTGCGCTAAGTAATCTCTTCCTTAATGTTTTCTTTCATGTGTCAAAATTCTACCTATGTGAACTGCACAGGTATTTGTGAACAGACACCCTGCTGGGCTCCACTGGGTGAAATTATGAAATGCCAACAAGATCACTCAGAATTGTAAATATAGTGGGAGAACAGAACCTCTGCTAGCAAAAATTTGTGTTCAACCAACAAGTCAAAGGCTATGGGAGAAAAAAGCAAAAACAAAAGTGAAGGGACTTGCTGTGTTGCTTACCCAAGTCCTTGTCTTATCCCCAAATAGAAGAATCTGGAACCTTGCAGATTACATTTTTCTATATATTTCTTTTTCCTTTGGAATGAATTAAAATTGAAACACATGCTTCATTTTAGGGCTAATCATGACAATCTCATATACTGGTTGTTCTCAAAGAAGTGTGCTAGAATTATAAGTACCATTGTTATCATTATTTGTGTGAATATGCATGGTGGAAGTGTGAACTGTAGCTCATGGAAGCCCATATGTTCCTCATATCTTTTATGCTGCCCACAACAAGCCCATAGAAAGGCAATAATGTAATGCTATTTTTTGGCTTTTGGCCACGCAAACCACCTTGGGTTCCCTGCAGTCTGCAGCTAGAGATAGAGGAGATGTTTCCAAAACCTTTCCAAGCACATTTTTTAAAACACATATCCTTGGTGGTTATGAAATAACCAACCAGTCCTCTCAGGTTGCCAGGGCCAGGGGTAGAGGGACTTAGTTACAAATGCAAGATAGAAGTTATCATGCTTATGAGAAAGGAAAACATGCATGAGAAAAGACCATAAGGTGGAATTGTTTACATGCCACAGGTACCAAAAAGCAGCTTGTCAGAAGGAAAGCCAAGCAGCAGAGTGAAGGTGAAAAGGGACGTGTCAGGTACTCCTCACAACCTCTTGCTAGTACTTTTGTCTGCAGCAAAGTTGGCCTTTGCTCTCAACAAATACCCACTTCCAGCAGCTTACAGCCTAGGAACTTACATCATCGTGTTTCAATTTGATGCCTGATCTTGCACAAGGTGAAAGCAGTAGAAATTATTATGGCATTATAGCAATTACAGCATCATAGAAATCCCCTACAGAGTAAACTAAGCAACCCTAGTCTAGCCACTTGCTCCTGATGTGACAACAGCCTTCTCTTTTACAATATTGTTAAAAAAAAAATAAAAGGCAAAAAGAATGGTTTTCACTTCTTTCAAGATATCAGTTACCTTTCTTGTCTGCTACTCAAGGACTCCTTGTCCCTTCTCTCTGTGTTTGTGAGTAAGTGCCTGTGGAGACATGCTTTGTCTGTGGGGAGGATGAGCAGAGATGGACCAACAGGATGTCAGGATGAGCACAGGACCAACCTAATCTTGCCAGCTCCATGTCTGCAGACCTCTGTTCCCTTCTAGGCACATTGTGTGGCTGACATTGGGCAGACCTGAGAGCCCTGGCTCCCCTCTAGTGCGTTCTAGGCATTACTGGCCAAAGGGGGCTGCTTTATTGGGGGCTGCTTTATCATGGAACTGCTCCATGTCTTGTGGATGAGTTCCTCCATCTGACAGACCAGCAACCTGACTTTGCTGAGCACCTGGGATGGGTGCAGGTCCCAGTTGCTCATATGTTGTGATGGTTTCTTCATTTAATCTGTGGTTCTGCTCCCTTCCCTGTGCCTGTGGGTTTTCCATGAGTTCCTTGCGCAAAAGTAGGGGAGAGGCCAGAGAACATGGAGTGTCTGACCCCAGCGCAATTAGCCCTGCGGGTCAAGGGGCCGCCAACTGGCATCTTATTTGTGTTGTTGTCCTTGTCAGAATCCTTGGCTGAGGCAGGAAAGCAGGGGTTATATAAGCAAAGTGTAAAAGCAATTGTTTTCTGGGCAATGAACAGATCAGGTGAAGGCTGTTTCCTTTCTCCCATCTGCTGCATTGCAGACTCTTTTAAACAGAACAAGTGGCTGCACAAAAGCTAGGGGCCAGCTACATGTTTTAGTATTGTGTGGGTCTAATTCTTTAATCCTGTGCCATTCTTACCAAGTGATCACTGAGTGACTGAAAGGAAAAATCCTAAAGTACAGATTTTAAAAGTGCAGAAATGGAATCACTTGAACCATATCTGATTCAAAAGAAGGAGACTAGACATTCAACAACAAGTGGATCAAATTTAGCTGGTTGTAGGATTGACATGTCTCCGGTGTCGTCTGCAACAAGAACCAAATGCTAATTGCCTGACACTATTAAACACCTCATCAGCTCTGACTTAGGGCTCTCCCTGTGCATGACTTCAGAAAAACAAGCCTGCCTTTATGCTTATCCCAGTTTTGTGATTTTCAGCGGACCTATTTTTCTGATGATAATGGGGGTAATGTAATTTGTTGCTACCGTTTTGCAAACTGCTTTTGATGAAGCACACAGAGGAAGCTTTCACACAGTTTGGATTCACTAATTGGAAAAAGACCTTAGACAAATCTGAATGGCACCATGTTTCCCCACGTCATCACAGAGCTGTTGATATGCTTCAAAAGACCACAAGGAATGGTGGTGACACACTTCGTTTTCAGAAGAAGGGAGAAAACAGGAAGATTCTAATAAAAATGCTAAGTACAATATATTATCTTGCCAACGAGAACTTGTCCTGTGCAGCAGTTATTCAGAACAAGATGAAAATATGAAGAATGTGACCACAGTTTCTTCAACTTCTTCCTTTTTTTTCCTTCCTGAAGTGGGAATATTACCCAGGACTTCTAAATGGTGTGGAGTGAAGTCCAATTAATGGATTCTTATTTACTGCTTGAGTAGTAAAGGATATTTCCAGGAAGTTTCTAGGAAAGTGGCATGCTGCTGTGGTAAATAAAAATCTGATTTACCCAATGAAGGGCAGGTATATTTATATTTGCAGTGCATAGGTGACACAATGCTTGTGAAGGTTTTGCCGCAAGACAGCCTGTACACTGGCAGAGATAATTATATCTTCAGTCAGAGTCATCTGCAGAACTGAGTATTGACTACTATCATGGATCATGCTATGCCCTTTTTGTTTGGCAACCTGAAAACATCAAAAAGAACCACAACTCATGAAAACGTGTTGTCATGGGCAAGCTGTGACCTTGCCAGCCATAAAGTATGCAATGTAATGTAATGAAACTAGAGCTTGATGAGGGCTGATATGGCAACACAGGTGGGAAAATCCAAGGAAATGGATACTCATAGAATTTAGAAAATCTTAATTATTGAGTAGAAAATGTACAGATCATATGTTACGGTCTCAAAAGTTGTACTACCTGGAAAATTTTATTTCAGTCCATGCATCAGATCAGACACAAATTATTCTAGGAACAAATCCTTGAGAAAGTTGGGAGTAAAATAAATGAATCTTAAAGGTGAATGGAGTTTCCAAAGGTGAAAGAGGAACCCAAATTTGCCCATTGAGAAAAGCAACTTTATGGCCTCATCAACTCAGAAATAAAAAATTACAATCAATATTCAATCAAAATGTGGTCATAAACTTTATGTCATTATTTTAAATGCTTAAGTTCTCAAAATAAATTGTAAAAGAAATAAGAGTTCAATGAGGCATGCCCCTTATTTCAAAAAAATTAATTGCTTTCCCTCTTGCAAAATGGCTAGAAACTTTCCAGAAGATAAATAGGGATATTACAGTTAAGAGCTTGTGGTCTTGAGACACTAAATTCTAGGGAGAAGAAGCTGGAAGAAATAAAGATAAGAAGCTAAAGCTTAATTTGTAGATTACATGAGATCCTTGCTTCAACATAATTATTTATACGAGACTGTACCTTTGATTATTGGAGTTAATATATATACATATATATGTTCTACATTTAGCCATAATGCATACTATCTGCTTTCTGAATTGGTGTTGTTGATAAAAATTATTTTAGTGGGATCCATGTTGGATAATAGAATTCTTGTGCTCAGCATGAAAGGAAAAGATGGTTTCAGTTTTGAGTAGGACAGACATGACTCAACTACTGCATAATTTTTGAAATCTACCTTGACAGAACTGGTGGCCTACAGCTTACAGCTGCTGTAGAAGAACTGTTTTCAATAAAAGATGTATATCCATCATGTACAAGATTTTTTTTGTGTATTTAGAATTCACAGGAATTTTAATACTGAAAAGAGTAATGTTTCAAATGGTTGTTTTTTAATATGAGTAAAAGGTCCAGTTTTGACAAGGTTAGGTAATATAGTTCTGTCCCACACTCCATCTTTCCTTTATAAGTAAAATCTCTAAGTATTGAGGAGGCACTATTTTACCAGTCTCACACTGAACACGCTGGACTATTTTCCCGGTCTCAGTATCTTGCATCCCATGATTGTGTATGGAAATGCAACATGAAACTAAAGAAAAGGAAAACTTTCTTCTGTCTCAGACCTTCTTAGTCAAGATTATTGGGAGATGTTGTGAAACGCGCATTTCATGAGAAACAATGTTCTAAATTTTTGAAATCAACTGTTTCTTGGTGATAAAGATGAATTCAAAAAAATAATTTGGAAGAAAATGGGTATAGTCCTCTCCACCCCAAGGACTAGGACTTCTTACAAAGTTATTTGTAAAAAGTCAAACTGATTTTGATTTTCACTATCCAGAATATAAGAAATGTGAGGGGGGAAAAAATTAGAAAGTCACATTAGATAATGACATGTGCACTGAATTTGTAGAGCACTTTCTTCTTACCAGGATGTTATCTGTCACATAAACAAAGAGTTGTAAGTACAAACTTTATTTTTATGTGCAACATGTCGATTGATTTGTATGATTTCTTCAGATTGCACAATGGTTCTACATCAGAGAAAATACATCCCTCTCCAGTCAGGCAGTAACTGCAGACAGCACCTCTCTCATTCCAATCACATACCTTTTTTTAGGCAATATATTACATACAAAGAAACCATTGTACTTTCACTCCTGACAAATGTGATACAGCTTACAGGAGACAAAAGAGCAGAACGGTTCCTTTTAATAGATCCTGAACCTTCAAGTAAATATAGAGAGGTTGCTCAAGCACTAACCTCTGGAAACTGAACCCTGCAGCTTTGATTGTAGTAGCTCAAACAAACCAAACTCCACAGGGCTTGCCCAGTGGTAATTGCAATAAACAACATACAAGAGCTCCCAAATATTGCTCAATGGAGCACGGCGTTGGCAACCTGCCAGGCATCTGATGGCCACTTCTGATCTGCACACAACAGCACAGTGCACAGCCACGGCCGCCGGTGGGGAGGATGGCAGCAGCCCAAGGGACCAGGATGGCTTTCCTCAGCCAGTTCCACGGGTCGGCGGTGGAGCAGAGGGGAGGCGCTGGGGAAATCCTGGACATCTGTGGATCATATTTGGCCTCTGCACCTCCCCTGGTGCTTGCACATTATGAGTCAAGGAATAATACATACACAAGTCATGGAGAGCAGTAATACAACGGAGAACAACCATTGTGGCCAAAATAAACAAGACTAACAGCACTTTCCATTGAGAGTGGTGCTACTTGTAGCAACTGGGAGCATTTCATTATATTTAAAGCAAAATAGCATATGGGGAATATGTCACTTGGAGAAGAAAATCACTTGTGTAGAGAAAGAACTACTGCCATTCACGTTGAAGTCACTGACAAAATTCCAACTGCTCTTTCCCAGTAGGCTAGTTTGGCCTGATGTCAGCAGTGATTTTTGCAGGTTGTAAGCCTGTGCATTATCATGGCAGAGCCCCAGTGAAACACTGGGTGGTAAAGGGGGTAATTTTCAGCAGAGGAATCAATATTCAACTTCCTAAGTACCTGGGAGCAATTCCCTTGCTGCCACCACTCCATGCTGTGCTCCACTCCCTTCCCCATTAAAAGTGTTTGAACACATAAAGTTGACCTCTGCATGCAGAGAAGGGTTCCAAGGAAAAACAAAAGCCAAGTTTTCTTTCAGGTTTGCCAATATGGGCAATATCACTTATTTGTAGTTATTACTCTGGTTGACAGGAGGCTAGGGGGAAATAATACCTGCAGAAACACTGTACCTGATGAGGGAACCCCAGCTAGAGAGCAGTAACAAAGAGACCAGGCAGTGATGGTATATAAATTAATTATGAGTGCATGACAGGATGCTTTGTGCAAAAAAGCAAATTGCTATGTTTGGCCATGTTCCAAAGGAACCTGAGTAAATCAGTGACATAAAGCATTCCCCGTTTCACAACTCAGAACTCAGGCATGAGATCCTGGCTCGTGTTGGTGAGCACTTAGTCACACCAGCAGCCCCACTGACTCCAAGAGCATAACTCTTGTAGTCTGTTTTGTTCTGGGCCCCTTGATTCAGAAGAGCTAGTGATAAACCAGGGCCACCTAAATCCAGAAACACGATTGATAAAAAGGTCAGGGGTCATGACCTATCAGGAAAAAAGCAGGTAGACTTTGCTCAGGCTGGTGAAAAGGTAACAATGGCAATGTGCCTTTTGTCAGGAGATGATGGAAGTGTCAAAGAATAATTTGAAAAAAACCACTCTAGGAAAAAAGTTCCAGGAAGAGAGAAAAGAAGGTGCAATATATCCCATTACAGTAAAACTCACAAGTGCATCTGTATGAAAGGTCTTTAAAAAAGTGTTCAGTCAGGCAAGAGCAAGTATACCCTGAGAAATCACTGAAGTATAGAGAAGCCCCCCTCCAAATAGGTGCAAGACAAAGCCAGAGTTAATACTTAGGAGTGAATATTAAACAAATACAGCATTAAAGTATCAGTTTTAAAAAATGCCACAAACTTAGCCACTTCAAAACCCAGAAGGACACTCAGTAATGGTTCCCACACCAATTTTGTTGCAATTAAGGGACACTCCAATCCCCCCTCCCCAAAGAAAAAGACTCTAAAGCAGAAGTATAAATAAAACTAATAAAAATAATTGAACAACAACAGTGGTTCTAACAATTTCGTAAAAGGGAAGTAAAAAAAAGGTCACATTTTAAGCCTTTCTTGATGTGAATGGGAGAAAAAACCACAGTCTTGGGGTCTTGGAATATTACAGATCTGCCAAAAGGCTTGTGACTGAAAAACCTACTAAATGGTGGACAAATTGATTCATATGCCCAGGCTACTTTTAGGCTGTAAATTCACACAGCATTAAGGCTCACCTAAGTCTCACTGTGTCTTAAAAGGTACCCAATATATATTTTAAAAAAGTACAATTAGACTGAATATTGTTACAGGGCAGAAGGCCATGACCACTGTCAATAAGTTATAATCCAGGTTCTGGGGTTGTGATTCTCCAGATTATCATGAGATAAATGGGGGAATTACTCATGCAAAACACATAGCTGGAAATCATGCTTTTACTCTGTAGCCAACTCAAGGTTTTCCAAGTGCATGGAGATATCTAAAATGATGCCAGTACTATCAAGCTGATTCACAGTCTCCAGATAAGCTCCTTCTAGCCAAGAAGACAGTATATCCAGCATCAGTGTTTCTGTCTTTCCAAAGCTGAGGACAAGCCATCCCTCATGCAGCCAAAAAAGCAGTAACGTTCAGACATTACTCCACAGTTTAGACTGAATTTGCAGGGTCCCCATGAAATACAAATTCACTATACCTTAAATTTTATAATATTCTCCCCATCTGGCTATACTTTAAAGAGCACAGACATCAAAGATGACCCATATTTCAGAGTCCTCAGTGAGGAGACCAAGCAGCCATCACCAGGAGTGTATTCCAATACTCTGAGAGGGCAGGAACCACCAGAGAGCAGCTTCAATTAAAACAGAAATATCCCCTGCTGCTGAAGCAAGTATCCATGATCAGATATATCACTAGCAGCCAAGAGCATCCAGCACAAGCAAGGTAGCGTGAAGATTTTAGTCTTACATTATCAGGAAACAATTTACAGCTTCTCATGAATGATATTGACTCCAAAGAAAGACTAAATGATGTAACAGTATCTGAACCAATATCCCTTGAGGTGGAAGCATTGTTGCATATCCTAAGCTGGAGATTTATTAGATGGACTGCAGCTGTCAAGCATTCCCCAAAAAACAAGCAAGCAATCTGCTCTTGAGGACTGGGTGAAATGTGCATGTCTTTTAAACTAGCTGGTGGTTTACCTTCATTTATAATGTGTTAATAATGACTGCAACTTTGCACTTACCTTAACTGTGATAAGAGGAAAGAATTACAAATGGTTGTCCTCAGGGATAAGAATGTGAGAGGTGGCCCCACCAGAAGCTAACCTTGACCCAAACACAAAGCAACAGCCCATGGAAACCCCAAGCTCCTAGTCAAAAGGAAAGGGAAAACTTGCTGAAAGCCAACTGTCCTTTTCCAAAATGAACATTAACAAAGTATTCATAGCACTTTATAGAAGGCAGCTGTAGAAGATGATCCCACACAATGATACAGCCACTTTTATGTCCCAGTTTCAGTCATGTCCCCTGCTTCACTCCCCCAGGTGCCTGTGAAGTCCAACAAATGATCAAATTCCATGATTCTTTTCAGCCCTTTCCTCTGCAGAACATAATGCAAATGTTCCATATCTCCCTTAAACATCAATGGCTTCCAAGAAACTGAGAGGCCACGAGGTGTGGTATAGCATTCATAAATCAAATGTTTCCCTTGTTACTGGATCAGTTTGTGATGACCCCTTTCCTGGCTAGATGAGTAAGTTACATCCATTTGTCAGTGGAGTCAAGCACTGAAAGAGACTACCCAGAGAAGCTGCAAAATCTCTGTAGCTGGAGGTTTTCAAGACCTAACAGGACAAAACCCTGAACATCCAGGTCTGGACCCTGGTTTGATCCAGGTTTGAGAAAGAGGCTGGAATAGGTGACCATGGGCCAAAGCCTGACGGGCAGTCCCACAAATGTTATTTAATAAGATGGGTGTAAATATTGCATGAAATATAGTTTAAATGGTTAGACTGTCACTTTTGGTCTATTCTCTGTTACAAAAAAAAAAAAAAAAAAAAGCCAAACACTACCGAACACTACATACTTTGAAGGCCAAAACCTCTAATGCCCTGAGTCTACTTGCCTTTCCCATTCTCTGTGAAACTGCAAAATCAATAGTGGGGACAATGGGGAACTGCTATGGTGTTGAGAGGTAGGAGATGAGTCATATGCAAATCCTAAAATAGGCAGGTAACTGTAGTGTTATTTATGTGGTACCATTAAGACTGGTTTCTATTTCAGCAAGCTTACAGACTTGATGAGAGAATTTGAAGTCAATTGAAACAACAAGAAAATAATATTTCATTGATTTCAAGATTCCTTGCCAAAAGTTTAAGAAAGAAATCTGAACATTGCTCAGTTTCTTAAACAGATTTTTCTTTAATTTTTTTTGGCTTATAGACAAAATTCTAGTTTCAAAATATTTTACTGTAAGCATGAAAAGCAGAAATATTTTTAAACAAATGCACTTTCTATTAAAAATAATATGAAACAAGTGAAAACACTAAGAAAAAAATATTTTGACAAAATATGTTTTTTCATACCAACATCTCAACACTTCCTTAGTGAGAATTCTTTGTGTCTGGAAGTTATTTCTGATATACGTGGTGTAGGAGAGGGGAAGAATGAAGCTCTGGTGTGTATAGCACTGTCAGACGTATTGGAATAACCTCAAAGGCCTATGAATGAAAATCCCAGTCAGACTGTCTCTACAGGAAATAGTCCATTCAAGGTCTGGATCCCTTTCAGAGAATTTCCTAGCAATATATATTAGCATTTATCAGTAAGCATTAAACAAGTCTTACAGGTATGTTACCGGCTGTTTGTTAATGACCAGTACAAGATTTTTCCAGGGTCACTGGCTCCTTATTTGCCTTTCATGAATGCAGAGCCAGTCAATCTCCAGGGCATGATAATGCTTCATCTCATGCAAAAGATACAGATTTATCACTCAGCTCTCCAAGGGAGTTGCAGCACACTTGGGTTGTGACGGCTACTCTCTGACATCTCGAATTTAATGTGTGATAAGTTACTGTTTGCATGTATGATTGGAGGAGATTTTTTTGGTTTTCTTAGGTAAATTAATCTTTGATTTATCACCCAAAGGTTGGTTTATTTTCCAGGTCCATTTGGAAATATGTGGAGTCCAAAAATATTAAAGAATTCCTCAGTCTGGCTTCATTCCCCTAGGAATATGCACTTCTAAAAGAATGCAAGCAAACAGGAGACTGGAAAGCCATCTTGTCCTGCATGCAGAATTAGAGGCCAGGAGCCCCTCAGCTCCAGCTCTTGTATCCAAATACCTTTGTGGTCTTGGGCAAGCAACATCAGTACAAATGAATGTAGACCCTCATAGACATGTAAAAGGGTAAGTGGGTAGAGATCCACTGGTTGTTTTTCTTGGTCTTCAGGGTGAGCAGGTAGTATCTGGTGGTATCTTTACACCGATCTATTTTCATCTTCCCTTCAGTCTCCCTAAATAGACAAAGTTCAGATTTTATTTGGTGTAATGCTAATGACAGCAAATTTCTTCAGCACATCCTTCTCTCAGTGTCCCAAATCAGCACCAAGACCTGGGATCAATCAGACAAAATACTTCAAAAATGGCCACAGTTCACAGTTCTAAAAGTTCACAGTATCTACTGAATCTTGATTTGGTATCCATGTGGAAGAAAATCTAGCATTTTCCAGGATTTGAAACAAATTCTTTATTGAATTATGAAGATTTGAGTGTCTGACTGGTATCAGTTTTGACACTGCTGCTATAATTGAAAGTCAGAATTTTAAGCCATGACAATTTCTCCACCCCTGCCCTGCATTTGTTGCTTAAGACTAAGTGAATGGCTGCAGTTGATCACACTGCCGATTACCTCACCTGGAAAAGGCCAGCAAAGGATACTTCATGGCATCCTAAGAAATGAAATCTCTTCAGTTCCAGGCAGTATTAGAGGAACATCTTTATCTGCAGCTTTCATAGAACCAGAGAATATTTTGGATTGGAAAGGACCTTTACAGGTCTTCTAGTCCAACCCCCATGCTTTGGGCAGTGGCATGTTCAATTAGATCAGGTTGCACAGGAGCCCCTTCAACCTGACCTTGAATGTCCATCCACACAGTCATCATGGAGTAGCCATCAACAGACTTCCATGGATTTGTTCTAACATTGGTTTTAACCTACATATACAATAAGTCACCATGACATCCTTGTGTCTGCGCACTGCACAATTGGGTGGAGAAACCTGTTTGGTTTAAGCCTTGTTCTGTCCAGGCAGTTCATTGAAGGCCTATTGTATTTTTGGTTGTGGGGAGAAGTAAGCAATCATTTCCCACTCTCCTGGTTTTAGGACGTTCCTTTTCTACCACCCATTAAAAACACACAGTGGAAACTTTGCTTCTCCACAGAGAAGGCAAGCACACAGAGCACACTTTGCTGAGCACATCAGAGTTAATGTGCAAGCTTTTTCTTTACGGTTTCTGTGACATTAACAAAATCAGCCAAAGGAGCACATCTGAACAACTATTGTAGGAGGAACCATCTGGTAGCCAAGTGGAATTGAATTGTATTTACCATAGTGTGGGCAAAGCACACTTGCTGTGAAGCTTCAGAGAAGTTGAGTTCTTCAGAGAAGTTGTTTGTGCTCACCTCAGGACCAAACCTGGCCTCTGTGGTTCTCGCTACCATATGCCATTCGTCTTTTGTCTTTTGAAATTCTGTTAATCCTTGAAACACCACAGAAAGTACAAAAGGCTTTCATTACAGATTGGTGAGTATATTTCCTTAAGAAGGGTCTTGGCATCCTGTGGAAGTAAGTGAATCACTGGTTACTCTGGCTGCTGTATAGCTACTTATTGTTTTATTGAACAAGGGAGTAAAAAGTCACATAAAACCTTGCATATTATAAATGACCAGGGTATAACTCAGACCTGCCTATGTGTGCATTAATTTACACATTGGTCTTTTTGGAAAAAATGTCAACTGAATAAATATAGCTTAGGCTGAGCACTTGGACCACGAATGATTTTTATTATTTTTTTGTTAAATTCCACTCATCTTTTTTTCCCCTTTTCTGGCATGTGATTTTTTCAAGTGCAGAATGAAACCTTTTGCTAACAAGGGGAAAAAGAACTAGGGCTACAGAAAGAGCACATACCTTTTCCAAAGTCATTAAGAGCAACTTTTGGCACTTTCCATATATGGGACATAAAGCTTTATGAACCTAATCCTTAATCTCTAGGTTCTCTGACTGATTTATATGTTTACTTTTGGTATTGTGTATTTTCTTCTTTTGAAGAGCACAGTCAAGTCTCTTAAAATTTTTACGCAGGAGACTTTTTTACGTCAACAAAATGGTGTGAATTTCAAGAAAGTACTACAAGCTCCTTAATACTTCAACGTCCATGGAGCCTTGATGGCATATGTAGTTTTTGGAAAAGCCCAATTTTAGTTTCTTTAACAGAAGCACATGTGTCCTAGTTTGTAATGGACTTTCCTGGAGCCTCTCTGAGGGCCTGATCCCCAGCAAACCAGCTGTGAGGTGCTAAGGCCCCCAGTGCCCATGAGTCACCACTGAGAAGTGTTGAGTACCTGCAACTCCCTCTGAAGTTAATGGACATAGCAGGAGCTCGGCATTTCTCCAAAGGGTAGTCAAGAGAGATGGGGAGTACCCTAACACTGAAAACAGCCTGCAAGCAGAGGGAGGCCCTAAAGGAAAGAAAATTTGCCAAAATCCCCCTACATACCATTCTTCACAAATCCTGCTCCTATGGAAGGAACAGGGAGCCCTTGTGCTCTGGGAGGCTGCACACCTGAAACACCTTGTATTGCCCTCAGGACTGCCATTGAAAGGGAGAGAGGTTAAAAAGTCAGAGAGGTGTTTGCCAGGAGCATCGTCTGCTCTTCATCCCTGCACACAGTGCATCTGCAGCTGTCAAGGTCTGGAGTATTGGCCAGTCCTCCCAGCTTTGTGTTGGCATTGAACTTGCTGGTGAGAAGGCCTCTGCTCTTGCATCCAAGTCATTAATGAAAAAATTAAACAATACTTGGCCCAGTATTGAACTCTGGGGTCACCACTCGTGACAGGCCTCCAACCAGACCCTGTGCCACTGATTGCCACTATCTGGGATCTGCTGTTCACCTCACTGTCTGCTCATCCAGTCCACACTTCCTGAGTTTAGCTATTAGGATATTTTGAGGGACACTGCTAAAAGCCTTGCTGAAGCCAAGGTAGACATTACTCACTGCTCTCCCCTCATCCATTCAGGCAGTTGTTTTGTTGTAGAAGATAATCAGGCTGGTCAAGCATGATTTACCTTGAGTGAATCCATGCTCACTGCTCCTAATCATCTAAGGATCAGATGTGCAATAGCATGAGCAAAATGTAGTGGTCCTATAGAAAGGCTTCTTATAAAGATGCAGTAAGAATCAGGCAATAATTGTGGGCCAGGATGTTGGGTGGTGAGGTGATGGCATACTCCATACTTGTATATATAATATAGGCAATATATTATACTATGAACAGCCTATACAGCTTATCTGCTGCTCATATCCTGTGAAAAGTAAAAAAGCACAGCCACCTGTGCTCTTCCACAGGTATGCCATAGACAGTCCTGCAATAGCATTAAATTGGAGATGGAAATATATGGAGAATGGAGGCAAGTACTTGACACAACAGGAGCCATTCATCCCAAAAGTTACATAGGATCTGAACTCTAGATGGACTCTCTTTCCTCTGAATGTACCACTAGCCAGCCTTGGTGATATTTCAGTACATTACTTCTGAAGTGAATCTCTTAATTGCCACCATTTTCCACACTTTGCATTGCCCTCTCAGAGTGTGCACACTGAATTCCTCTTGGATGAAACTAAGCCAGGAAATGATCTCCAGAGGAGATCATATGTACTCCAGCTGCTGATGGGCATTCAGTCCAGAGGAGCAGACTAGAGCTAGTCCAAAATAAAAGATGGGGACGTCAGGCCCTTTGCACACATGATTTTGCATTACAGAGCTGCTCATGTGATGTCTGACGTAGATGTAAGATCATAGAATCATAGAATAATCAAAGTGGAAGGGACCCATCAGGACACCAAGTCTAACTCCTGGCCCTGTGCAAGAAAAGCCAAGAATCACACCATGTGCCCAAGAGCATTTTCCAAACACTTCTTGAACTCTGTCAGGCTTGGTGCTGTGACCACTTCTCTGGGGAGCCTGTTCCAGTGCTCACACACCTTCTGGGTGAAGAACCTTTTTCTGATATCCAACCTAAACATCCCCTGACTCAGTTTCATACTGTTTCCTTGAATTCTGTCCCTGGTCACAAGTGTGAAGAGATCAGTACTTGGCCCTCTGCATTGCCTTGTGAGAAAGCCGAATACCACAGTGAGGTCTCTCCTCCGTTTCCTCCGGGCTGAGCAGACCAAGTGACCTCAGCTGCTACTCACAGAGTTTCTCCTCCAGACCCTTCACCATCTTCATGGCCCACCTTTTGACACTCTCCAATAGCTTAATGTGTTTTTTATACTGTGGCTCCCAAAGCTGCACACAGAACTCAAGGTGAGGCTGCCCCAGTGCAGAGCAGAGCAGGACAATCCCCTCCCTTGCCCAGCTGGCCATGCTGTGCCCGATGTCCCCCAGGACACAGATGGCCCTCCTGGCTGTGGAGGTATTGCTGACTCATGTTCAGCTTGCCATCAACCAGGACCCCCAGGTCCCTTTCCACCTGCCATCTCCCTACCACTTGATAGTTATCAGGCAAGATTAATAAAGTGCACCGTTGGTGTTTCCTCCTTCCAGTTGTGGTGCTGGAGGGAATCTCCATGAAGCTAGTAAAAGTGGCACCAATATCATGTGCATAAGTTTCCCCACTTTCCATTGCAGATCCTAAGCCAATTGAGATGATGATTTATAGCATCTTTCCTTCAATGCTCTTTGACAAATACGTTACTCAGTGTGCAAAATCTAAGAAGTGTATGGCATCAACTACAATCTACATAGAAGAAGAGATTTGTGATTATATATGTACTACACTGCAATACAGATAATATTCTACAGATCCAGCAGAGACAGACAATGGTTTCTACATCATCCTTGTTTTCCGTGGATTGTGTAAACCACAGTGGTGGCATGTCTCCTGTACTTGCAGTCATTTTCAGATGTTGCAGATGATGGTATGATTATTTTATTCTAGTAAAATAAATTCTCCAATGGAAGGTTTGCCTTTCCTCATAAAGGTTTGTATGAGCTTTTTATTTTGAACATTTCTGTAGTCTCTCTCTCTATGTGTTTACCTCTGAGGTATTTTATCTCCTTAAAAAATGCATGTGCCATTTTTCTGGGGTAACAGCTGAAATGCTACCACCTCCAATACAATACTGCAGCATCATAAGCAATGGCACTGTTTGTGAAGAGACTAGCCTTCCCTATGGGCATTTGAATTTGTCTCTCTAGTGTCTCAGTCTAGAGACATCAGTCTGGATTTTCCCATGTTTACTTACATAAATGTTGGCTCTGTCTGATCTAACCTTCTCCTTGCCTCCCCTGAGTGTCAGCCAGAGTCCTGAACAAATTAGTGCTCTCCTGGGTATCACTATGGTCACTCAGCAGTGAAGCTGACGGCTCAGCTTGGCTTTAGACAGCTATTAGCACAAAGGGAAAAGAAAGGAAAGATTATGTTCATTCTGTGTTTAACAGTTGGTTAAAGCAGGAATGTGCAGAGGATGCAACTGGGAGACCTGCTGAAGAGATTCCTCATTATTGTTAAAGAGGGGAAACATACAGGTTAATCCCAGAGAGATGCACCTGAGGGTAGAGCATGATTAGAAGGAATGACTATAGTTTTTGTTGATAATGCAAATGTTTTAGTTTCCCTTCTCTTAGAATAGAAAGAATGCCTCATCTGCAGGAATAATCCACTCCTTTTGCTGAGATAAATGACTCAGACTTCTTCCTCGTGGTTCATTCCATTGTAAATACAATTAATGACTCAGACTCAGAATGTTTCATTTCCTGCAAATACAATTATTGCCTTGTAAAACAGAGTATCTCCTCCCATTATCCCTTTAGTGACAGAATAACAATCACTACAAGTACAGAAAACTCATCTTAGTCCAGCTGAGTTCAGTTGGAGAACAACTGGCTTAGATCTACTCCTACTATTAAGGGAGGAATGTCTTTATTTGTGTTACACATGATGATTAGTTCCGATTATCTCTGCAGAGCTTTAAATAAACAAGGACTTTAGTGTCTGATTAAAGAAATAATGAGTTCTGAATTATTTCTTCCATGTGAGTGGAATTTAGGAAATTCCTGATATGAACCAAGCCCCAAGAAGGGAAGGTTCTCCCCCTTGTAGGGAAGAAGAGGAGAGGAGAGGAGAGGAGAGGAGAGGAGAGGAGAGGAGAGGAGAGGAGAGGAGAGGAGAGGAGAGGGAGAGGAGAGGAGAGGAGAGGAGAGGAGAGGAGAGGAGAGGAGAGGAGAGGAGAGGAGAGGAGAGGAGAGGAGAGGAGAGGAGAGGAGAGGGAGAGGAGAGGGAGAGGAGAGGGAGAGGAGAGGGAGAGGAGAGGGAGAGGAGAGGGAGAGGAGAGGGAGAGGAGAGGGAGAGGAGAGGAGATATATGTAGTTTCTCCAGGATCTACCTCCTATTTATCAGATGGTGTAAACCAACACAGCTTTTGTTGGCATCAGTGGAGCAAGGACAGTTTTCACCAAATGAGACTCTGGCCCTGTTTTTTCTACCTTCCTGCAATAATTCCATTTGCAAATGGGATGCTGCCTTCACTGTGCTTCCCAAAAAGGACACAGCAATGCACCTACATGCATTTTGCTTCTACCTTGTGAAGTATTTTACCTTCCTGAAGGAAAATCTCTAAGCTGAGTCTTCACTGTTCTGTGTTACTGAAGAGCTGTTTTCATGCCATTCGTACCTTTCAGTGTCCGATGGTTTTCCCTGCAGTAAACAGAAGATATGTGCACACAGGCACTCCAGGCCAAGCTTCAACTGCGTAAATAATCAACAGCAGCATTTTATGGAGTTCCAAACTCTTTGCATGAGCAGCAGCAGTTAGAGATTTCCTCTACTGCTGACAGTCTACCACAGAAAAGAAGTATTTGGGGAAGTTTTGAAAAGTGCTGGCACAGCAAAGGAGTAGCAGCCCTGTGCTTGCAATTTAGATGGACTGAACAGTAAGAGTCAGGTTGTGGTGTTGACTGCCAGAGAGACTAAACAACTGCACAAGGAACTGGAAAAGTATCAAAGGTATTTCCCCGAAGATTAGCTATCTGTGTTGCTGTTGTAAGGGAGGGAAGGAAACTTCAGGCTGTCTGACAAAACCAGAAATAGATCACTAGAAGCAAGCAAACCTCAAAACCTTGACCTGCCTGAGACTCCAAGAATTTCCATGTGCAAGAGAATCATGCGTTAAGGGAATTCACCAATATTACTTCAAATTTCCTCAGAAATTCTTCCGGAAAAGGGAGCCTCAGTACATAACTAAAAAGAGATAGTAAATCTCACATGAAATATCCACTGGGGAGAAATGTGGAAGGAAGCTAGCACATTAGCACATGGCCAGGAGCTAGGGGAGGTAGACAAAACCAGCCCTTCAGTTTGTCTGTGTTGTGGTGGTCTGGGTCAACATACCATTCTCTAGTTGAAAGAGGATCTTTGTCCTGTTCTGGAGGTTCCCCAGAATTGGAAAGAAGCTGAGAAAGAAGAAACTCTCCAGAGACTTCTTTCCTGAGCTATATCTTGCAGCTGTTCTGCAGGAGGTTGCAATTTGCCTAGCAGAGCCAGTAGATAAAATTCACCAGCACTGATGTTGTCACCGTGGAGAGGGTCTGGTTCAATGTGCCATGACTGACGCATGAGGTACATGAGGTAGGTATAAAAACAGCTGAACTTCAAGTCTTAGTCTAAAGGATGTTCAAATGTCTCACTGGAAATCAGAGGAACTCAGCTTCTAAGTCACTTTGAAAAACTGGAGTTCACCTTTTTCCTCATGTAGAAACCTTCCAAATGTTTAGTCACATCTTGGTCTTTTAAATGCATACAAATCTCACATTTTCTAGGCCTTTTGTATAGCAGGGAAATTATAGTAGCAGTTGGGGAATTTAACATCTATTTTTATCATTTTGGTGGGATGTGTTTGTGTGAGTGGAGCTAAGAATATGTAGCTGGTAAAAGTCTTCTCTTCCAGCAGGCAGAGTGAGAAAGCTCTTCTTGCAGGACTTGAAATAAAAAACTGTCACATCAGCAGTGATGGAAAATCACCCTATGCTGTGCCGCCGGGAATTGTCCCCATATGCTCCTGACTTCAGTCTAGAAAGAGCTCCATGACGTCCTCCTGCATTTAATTTGCAAAATTAAAATTCACAGACGTGGTAGCCTTTTAGGGGGGAAGCAAAGTTTTCCACCCTTCATGCAGTTGTCCCTTTTCCCAAATCACACTTGGTATTAAGTAATTTGTAGCCAAAGATTACAGACCTCAACACAACCTTTACCCTCTGTTGATGAAAGACAATAGCAATCCGTTAGTTCTGCCTGTTATATGATGGAATCACTGAATGCACTTTGTACAGCAGCATAAATATGCTTTTTCTGAGATACACTGGTTTTACACTGAATACTTATGTACTGCTCACATGAGTTGGAGCCTAGAAATCTAAGCTCATCAAAGAGGTCTGGGCAGGGGCACAGGTCCTTTCTTCTCATTTTTCCATGAAGCTCTATGGTTTAGCAATCAGAATGTGGACTGTGAAAGATGAATAACAGGCCACAGTTGAGCATTAGCTTTCTCTTACCTTCCCAGGAGTAGATATAGGCTGCACAGTTGATACCACTGTTCTGAGTAGTGACAGGGGAGGACAGCATAAGATGCCCCTTCCCTTCATGCCCTAACCTGGAGCCAAAGTTTGGCAGTCCTAGTGCTCACAGGTTTGGAGAAAACCTGTGGTACATGGGTGGAAGGACCCACACAATTTTTTTACACTGGCTGATTGAGGAACAGCTCAGAGCTGGAGCCAGGACATCTTCTTCCCCAGGCCTCCCTACTTCACTGAGAAGGAATCATGAGGCTGGATAGGGCTGAGAGGCTGAAGTGAGGACAGGAAGATGGGGAGGGGGAAAGAAGAGAGGAGGGGGGCTGACAGAAGGAGGGGGGTGAAGAGAAGACAGAAACCAGAAAAAGGAAGGATTTTCATGTCTCACTTTGACACACCGGCACAATTCATGAGAAAGGCAAGCTTTTGATAAGAAAAATGCTTTATTCTCATTGTTAGCTTAAACATTTGCAGAGCCCTGAGATCAGAGAAACACTTTGGGTGCCATTACACGTGCAGAGAGCCATCGCATTAAAGGCAGGAATAAGCACAGCAATATTACTCCAGTATTATTTTAGTCATGAATGAATACTGCACTGAGGGTTGGAGGGTTACAGATGGGATCAAGAGGTGGCTCATAAAACAATCTTGACCTTAAGAACAGTTTCACACCCTGCGAGAGCTTGTGTGCATCTGTGGGAAAGCAGCCCCTGCAGACCTCGCCGCTATACCTCCACCAGATGTGAGGGCCCACGGGCAGCATCTGGTGCTGCACAACTCCACAACTGAGCGCACCGCTGTTATATGAAAATCCACATCACACACTGCACACAATAAGTGAAAGCAGAGTGTTGCAGGGTAGATGCAACATCAAAAACTAGGCTGCCAAAAAGTGTAATCTTTCTCTAGGAAATTTATTGCTTGGAGGACTCTGTGCTATTCCCACATGAAGATATTTGCTGCTGGTGGAGCCATGGGCCTGCCCCAGCTGCTCCTGCATGCAGCATGCAGGGTCAGGGTGCCAGGGCACCCCACAAGTGGGCAGGGGCAAAGCTCAGCTTCTGCTCTAGGGATCACAAGTGACTGTGCACCTGCCCATGTGGACACCCCACTGACAGTGTGCCACTACTCCCACCACTCTGGTAGTCCTTTTCTTGCTTTGGCTTTTTTTTAAGGACTCAGTGTGTACATTTCTTTGCTGGGCCATACCTGCGAAGTGGTACATGACCTTATGCTTTGTGGCCATGGAGAGAAGAGGGATGCAACCAGGGGACTGATGGGAGAAGCCCTCTGTCCCTGATCCAATCCCACCACACAAAGGGTGCTTGTCCAAGGAAAAGGAAAATCAGTCCCCCCATCCAGCTGCAGACCAGCTGCAGGTGGCTTAGAAGTGCAAACAGCATATACCCTTGCTTCTGTCTTTCTCATTTCTGTTTTTACTAATCTCACACACACATGCACAAATGCTATTTTTAACCCCCAAAAATGAGTTTGCAGGAATTTTTTTCTGATTAGCTACAAGCTATGGTGAAATGACTTCATCTATTGACTAGATTTTGTCTCCAAACATGTTGAAATATTTGTGTGAGGGCTGTGTTTTGGGACCCGTCAGAGTGCTGTGCAGATTGATGCAAGAGATACACTAGTTGCCACGACACTGAGAATGTCGGGATCTGTTGACTGGCCCAAGCACACCTCAATGCACAAAGCACTTCTTATACCCAGCACTGAGCAGCCCAGCCTCATGCTAGCAAAGGCTGGGATTTAATTTAGCTCATTGCAATCTGTGGATTCATTCACAAATATTTTCCAGCGGATGTGCAAACCCCTTTAGAAACAGCACATGCATAAATGGCTGCGCATCATGTATGAACTTGTGTTGCTTCATCACTTTTAACATTCTTCTTAGAAACCCTTGGCTCCCAGGCTTAAAAACCACAGATTTCAGTTGCATGCAGAATTTCAGCTTATAAATGACTCCTCTTTGCCTCAATGACCATGCTCATCCTGAGGAAATGTGACTTAAACTTGGACAGAAGAGACTTTCTTTGTTTCTCTTTGAATTCCAGTTGACAAGGGACATGCCCACTGTGCCACAGGGCCTGCTGTGGTGGTTTTATTACACCCAGATGGTTGGTGCTGACAGAGCCAGCTTTGGGCTGGAGAGATGGCTGGCAGGCACAGCCAAAACCATCCAACTGTGGAGCTTGGGGCTGGCCTGTGAGGCTGGACCATTGGTCCCCAGTAGCCAAGGGGTAATAGAGGCCACCCTGTGACAGCCTCATTCTTTGAAAGCTGTGAAATGTACATATTGCCACAAGGCAGGGGGACATCAGGAAGCAGCTTTGGAAAGGTGGCTTCCTCCAGAGCCACGCACTTTATATGGTGATGGAGGGGATTGGTTTCAGGTAGATAGACCTTGACACCAAGTCTGCGTCCATCATCTTGGCCAAACCACCCAGGCTGCTGGCTTCAGGGCAGTCTGTGTTTCTCTGCTCACAGTGACATGGAGGCTGCTGGCAGGACTGGTCTCCTTGTAGGAGTGTGGGTCCAAGGCTGGGAGTAACCATGAATGATCCTTTTGTCCCCTTTTCCCCCTCCCCTTCCTCACACCAGCACATATATATCCTCAGGTGGCCATGGACCAGCGTATAAATTTGCTTCTCCTTAGTCAAAACTTCCACTAATTTGATCATGGTTTTGCCAAGGAAGGAATAAATATGGAGCAGGGACTTTGGGGATTTGTGCTATAAAATGAGAGCTGGAGAAACTGAGACTGAAGCAAATTTTTGAAGCAAGCGGTCAGATCCAGGCATGCTGGCTCCCTTCTATATGTAAATCTGGCCAAGCCTGTATCCCCGGCCTCAACACCCCTGTGTGGAGCACAGATTATCAATTGCCAGTGGGGGACCTCTGACAATTGATAACAAGAACATCCTGAGTTTCATGAGGGTCAAATCTGCTCTAGGTCAGGCCAAGCCACAAAAGTTGAGAGCCAGCTTCCTACTTCTGACCCTCTACGCTGGTGCTGTGCACAGCTCTTGGTCCCAAACCTCTGCGACACACTTATCAAGCATACTCATATTAAGGCAAGCTGGAAATTTCACACTTCCGACTGCCAAATTGATCACTCCATACAATTCTCACATTTGTGCAGGTATATTTCACCTTGGTGCCAGCATACACACATTTCCAGGTACAGCCTATATTCCTATCTTGTGAAAATTCAGACACTGCTTGTCTGCTGCCTGAAAATTTGAGATTTGTCTTTTCCTTATAAGCTTTAATGTCCAGTCTAGGAGTAGTTTAAATACCCAAAGGACTGGGGTTAAAACCAGTTGAATGATCCCCAATGCAGTCTTAAAAATGAATTTCCTGTTCCCTCAGGTGTGGGGAAGTCCTTTCCTTGCAGCTGGGCCAATGAATCGGGCACCTTATTTCTTTCATTTTCCCATTAGCCAGTGTGTAATAAAGCACCACAGACATCAAGCATGATTTAAATCTCCACTTCTACTTCTGCTCAGTATGCAAGTCTATGTAAGGTATAGGATTTTTTCCTTGCTCTCTTTTCTGTTTCAATTTATCTCCCTCACTCAGGAGTTTGCTGGTGAATACAATGGCTTCAGACTGGAGAGAGCTGCAGCTAATTTTCCTATTCTGTTTGAATAAATGGCTGTTGACTCTTACAGAAGTGGGTTAGCCTTCTCATGTGGTTGTAATCTCCTTAAGTCCCAGCCAGAGCCCCTAATGCCTGTTGCATAAAAAATACACCTTTCATTCATAGCTGGTTTTGTCCTTGTTCAATTCTTTTTCTGCATAACCAGCCCTAAAAATGCTGACCCTGGGAAGATCCCATTCTAAATGTGTTTTTCTGAACGCTCTAGATCTCCTTACTCAGGTAGATTTTACTGCTTGTCCTACCGTGAAAGAGGAAGAGATGCCTCCACACCATGGGAAAAGTATAAATCTTTTGCTGTAGGAAGCAGGGTCCCTGTGGGCATAAGTGTATCTTGCCTCATGCTCTGCCATTGGGTTTTGCATTCACATTCAGTAAGGCGTTTTTAGGGGAGGCATCAGTGTTTCTCGATGTAAATCCATGTACTTGGTACACAGCTGGAGCAATCTAAGGGTCTCTTAAATGCCAAATGCTGCTGTAGAAAAAGCTGGCACTATCTGGAGAAGCACACGGATGTTGGATCCCCATGTAGAGCTTTGAAGGTGTAAATGCAACACACTTGACAATTATACATGGCAGTTAGTTATGCTCTTGAGAATCAGTTGCATACTATAAAAAGATCTATCTATTCTACAGATTATAGGGGCTTTATGCATCACTTACATATCTTTGTCATAAGGTTTTAGCATATGGAATCAAAATCCATGAGCATGAGGAAAACCAGTGGCTATCCACTGTGGCCTTTTCATAATACCATTGTGTCAAGCATAAATTGGTCAGACATTTCAATTTACTTACTGTAATTTCCCAGCTATAAACATTCTGAATGGTTTCAAACACTCAAACCTTGACACAGCATCCACAATAATGAAAAGTGCAAGTATTTTGCAAGCTGAACAGCATTTGGATTGTTCAACAGCTAAAAGATACGTAGCATAAATTAAAACTTGAGGTACTCTTTGGTGAAGTACGCTTTGAAGGACAACATACTCATCCTTTTAATATTTGTTGTTAATTCAGGGGCTTCGGGTTAATTTATTTTGCTTCCAGCATATGAACCAACAGTTTGAATTTGCTAGATGCACAGTTTTGTACCTCTGAATCCTAAAAGCATATTGTTTACACAACATAATCAGCAAATGAAAATTATCTTGTTCACAGAGGATCTGGTTCCCACAAAATATCCACACCCTTCCTTGCTCATGAATTATGGATGTCTGGGGTCTTTACTCTACCAGAAACTTGGCTGGGCTATGAAAAATCATTTTCTGGAGAATGTGTTTTATTTTGAATGAAGCAAGCAGGCAAGAGGCCAGTAGGATTAAAATGGATTCTTTATTTAAAACAACTCACAAAATACAGCAGCTCCTACCATTTTGTTAGTGTCGCCTATTTCTTTCCAGATCCCTTTTCCAGGCTTTGACTGCTGCTCTCAAGTACACTCTGCATCTCTCAGGGCACATCAGAGGGTGGCTGCTGCCCAGGGCCAGTCGCCACCGCAGAGTCAGTGGACACGAGAACAAGGAGACTCTTATTGGAGGCCCAGCTGCCAAGTCACTGGGTCCATTATCCCAACCCTAGCATGAGGAAGGGACATCCATCTTTCTGCTCACTCAGCTTAAGGGAAATAATTCCTCCAGGTATAATTTGGAAATACTGTGAAGCTTTAATTCTCTGAAATCACAACAAAGAGCTCTTAGATTCCCTGATGAAAAAGGGAGTGCTCTGTATCTATCTAATATTATGTTGCATTCAAAGCTCTCTGAATTTATTTGGACAGTATTAACAGAAGTTTATTGAATACAGGCAAAAAAATAAATGAACCACATCCACAAGAGATGGAATAACATGAGGTACTCCTGCAGTGCCAAGAACTGTCCTGCTTGACCAAGCACAATGCAGCCACCTTCTCCACTCTCAGTAAAATCTACCTGTGTGATCTCCTTTAAGTCACTGCAACATTTTTCTCCTTGTTGAACTTGATACAAAACCGAGAAGCCAGACAAACCTGAAAAAAGAGATATGGACCTCCTTTGCTGAAGAAGAAGTACCCTGAGAGCAACAAACTAACTAACTCCAGTGTCATGAAAGATACCAGAATATTGTAAAAAATACTTCTTGGTGCAATGAAACTAAAAGCTGCCAAATCATTTAGCAATGACCTCTGACAGGAGAATTCAAGTCTGTGTCTTAGACTCACACCTCAGTCACTGTTTCAGTGTCAGTTGTCTGTCTGCTGTCAGACCTGGAGAGCACTGGATCCTGCCCTACGCCTGTGTCAGCAAAGCTGAAATGTTTCTGGGTTCAAGCAACAGCCCTTTTAAAAGCCCATGAAAGTACTTGCCCTTAACCACTGCCCTTGGGTCCTCACGCACACAGGATCTCCTTCCAAGGCCACTGCCCTGAAAGAATAGCTCATCCTTTTGCTATCTGCCCTCCAGAGAGCCAAGAAATGGCCTCTCCCAGACTGAAAAATCCTTCCTGCCTCATGACACCCTCATTACAAAAGTGGCCTTGCCACCTCTTTAATCACTACTCCTTCTTTCTTATTTTGTCTTGCCATGTTCACTGCTTATTCGTTTGCTCAGCTCAAGGACATTTGAGTTTTACAGGCTGTCAATTCCATAGGCAGTAAACCTTGTAGAGCACCCTGAGCTGTGGGAACCACATTTGCTGCTCGCCCCACGCCAGCCCATCCTAAAATTGCCTCTTGCCTGTGCTGCATCTCATAGCTGGGGCTGGGATGGACAGAGGTGAGCCCTTCGGGGTAAAGACAAATGATTACAGAAAACAAGGGAGAAAAAGGGTAAAAAAAGTGCAAGAGCCCTGTAGCTGCAACTGGCAGCTGTGTAGTTAGGAGGACTTAGAGGGCTCCAGAAAGAAAGCATTTCTCTGTGCACTTTCCAAGATTTGTTTTGAAAAGATGCCAGGCAGAGCTCTTCAGAGCTAAGTGCAAGAAGCAAGCGTGATGGTGACATCTTTAAAACTGGCCAGCTACCAATGGGCTCTTACAGCGCCAGAGCGATAAAGCTGATAGAAGATTATTTCCTTTGTTGTTGTGAAATCACATAGTCCTAGTCCTTATAGCTGTGTAGGTATTTATCCAAGAACACGTGTTAAAGAAATAACTATGCCACTGAGGCAAGAGCAATTGCCATAATTTATATGAGAAAGCTGACATTCCAGCATTAAGTAAAAAAAACTATTCTTGACATTTGCCATTTTTAAATCACCTCTGGACAGGATATCCAGTCAGACATTGCCACAGTCCAATTAACCAGATAAGAGGAGGGACAACACAATTCTTCCCTTCCCTTGCCTGAAAATAAAAAATAATTAGAGTCGGAGCATACATTTGTTATCATGTCTATTAATAATCAGCCCAAAGGCATGGAAAGAGACCTTTTGACAAAACAGAAATTAGTAAGAAATAGCTTAGGGAGATCTGCTTACAGTAGATTAGAATTGTCATTGAAAAGGTTTCCCCCTCCCCAGAAGATGCTAGGAGTTGCAGTATCATATTAGGGGAAAATACTACAAAGGCTGCCAAAAAAGCATCAGAATAAAATTAATGTAAGAGGAAAGGCTGAGGCAAGATGGTGTTCCAAAGATTACTGGCTTAATGTTCAGAATTTCTCTAGTCCAGCTTTTTTGCTATCAGTAAAAGGTCCAGAGTTAAAATAAAATATGTGTATTCTATTTCTACTTTCTGATACTACTGAATTGGATGTAGCAATTTTTTTTCTACATGTGGTACTTTCTTTGGCTTATAAGGAACTGACATTGAGGGATCCACTGTATTGCAAAAAAAAAGCTGTATTTTGGTGTCAAAAAGGGTCATGTCTCTGACATCTGCTATTTCTGATCTGAATGACAATGGAAACTGTTTTTGTGTGCAGGACAGAACAGTCACCTTGGAGCTTGTGGAAGTTAAATGTGCTTCAAATCAGAGAGAAGAAGGAAATTACTATTTCTGAAAATGAAAACACAAAAAATACAAATGTACTAAAAATTGTCATCCAGCCATTAGAGTGAAAACTGGGAGTCAGGGGTGTTCAGTGCTTGAAACAAATCAGAAATGGAGCCAGGGAGGGAGGGGAAGAGCAGGGAAATACTTCTTTTGGTGGCAAATTCCATCTTACAGGTATATAAATATCCCCAGACAGATGCAGACAAGAGGAAGAAGATCTATCCAAGGAGACAAACAGTAAGACATGCTGATGAATTTACTTATGTATTTTCCTGGTGTAGTTCCACTGCTGCACATCCTGTTTCCTTCTGGTCAGTTAAGTATGTAAAAAACCCAAACCAAACAAAGCAAAATTCACTAGTGCCTTTTGTACTTCGAAGTGGAAGGAGAGGAAACAGAGAAAAATAATGCTGGTTCCAAGGGCACACACTAAATCAATTTCTGTAAAAAAATGGAGGCTTGTAAGATTCTATTAATGAAATAAATTCTCTGTGTATGACAAAAACTTCCTAACTTAATGCTTTCACTGATAGAAGAATGTACCTTCTCCCATGTACATTAAAACCATCAGAAGCAGTTTTGTAATCACAACACTTAAGCTATTGCTTCCTGTCCAAGCACAGTGTAATCGGGAGAGTGAAGTACTCCTGCCTATAATAACTTGGAAGCCCTTACTATGAAGTAGCAGCAGTTGTTTTTTTCCTAGATGAAAGACTCAAAATTACAACCATTTTTTCCTATGCTATTTAATGAGATAAGATGAACCTGAAGTGAAAGTTTTGCCTTACAAGAAGACCCTAAAAAATTAATATTTGCATGCAATTGCACATGGGAAGATCATTCTTAAAAACACAAGACTTAAGTGCACAACAGCAATCATTAACATGAAGAAGGGAAAGGTTGGTCATCTTTAGTATCTGCAGTGTGAAATTCTGTGTCTTTTTCTGTGTCTGTGGAATTTAACAAATATTACCACTCAAGATTTGAGAGATTTGTTTTAGCAGAGCAGCCAGGAAAGTCTTCTTCTATCTGCTCTCCAAGATACCATGGTAAAACAAACCATTCCTTTCTCAATCTGTCTGCATGGCTCCTCATTATTAACTGTATTTCCCAAGCTTCAGGAGTGTCTTCATTAACGTTGGGAAGTCTTGTTTTCAAACTCCAAATGTGGTTTCTTCTCTGATCCTTCTTACATCCCTCTCTTTAAAATGAAAGGCTCCCATTCATAGTTACCCTTTCTTTCCCTCTCTTTTGCCAGTTTTCAGTCCAATATGCTCATTGTCCTTCTATTCCATGACTTCAGACCTTACACATTTTAACCAACAGTGGAGAATGTTGTCAAATGCTTTCTGAAAAACGGAGTCTATAATATCCTTTCCCCTTCCTTACCAGGGCAGTAATTTCCTCAAAGAATTCCAACAAATTAGTTAGGCATGATCTCCTTTCCCTGAATTGATGTTAGCTGTCTTTAATCAAGCTCTGCTTTTCCAAGTGTTCCCTATTTGATTCCTTAAAGGAATTTCAGAGTCTTTTCCCTTCAGTGAAGTTAAACTGACAAGTCTGATTTTTCCCAGCGTTTGGGGAAGCTGTCTCCTTTTTTTCCTTAAGAAGAAATGATGAGAAATAAATTTCAAGTAATTTCAACAGCCTCCCATCTAGAGACAATTATACCCCTGGATACTTAAGCACAACCTTTGCTGTCAAGAAAGGGGATGCATATTAACAAGGATGAGAATGAAGAAACACAACACTACAGATGACAACTTTGTATAATCAGATGGTGTATTTTGAAAGCTGGAAATGAAAAATAACAAGAATTTCTGATGAAGCCTAAGATTTGCATGGATCAAACTCACGTCCAACTCCTCCTGCAGGCAAGCAACAATTGGGACTCATACAACCCTACAGCACTTCCTCATGGACCTCACTGTGAAACATCTGTTGAAATGTGAGTGGTTTGTGTTAAAGTCTTTGGTGTCTGTATTAAAGGGCTTTTCAGGCTGCCCCCCAAGGTCATCCTTCACTTCAAGCATGGGTAAATTGGGAAAGGGGATGTGGGAGATTAGTTCATCCGTCTGCACGTCCTCCTGCACACATGAATGATGTAGTGCATGACCTGCCTTCAGGATGGCACGAGCCTCTCTGTACAACTGCAGAGTGCAACTGCATCTGTGTTGAAGTCAGTTCTTTGCCATGCAGTGCCATAGCCTGTCTCTTGCTCTTGGTGGATATTTGCTGGCCATATCCGATAACCTCTGACTGCACTTGGGACAAGCCATGAGAGGCAGGCAGACCACAATGAGGTGGGAGGCTGTAGCCCCCCATCAAGACCTCCTCTGCCCAGCCTCACCTGCAGTGCCTCAGGACAGGCCAGCCTGGGAGTCTGGCACAGGTTGCTTACCATATCCTGCTGCTCTCACACCTGGGTTTGGCTTTTTTTGTGGGTGGGTTTCACCGTAATCTTTCCACAAATCACCCTGCTCTTCAGATGCAAGCTTCATCCCCAGTGTCCTTCAGGCACAGAGACGGAGGACAGGCAAGAGGAGAGCTGCCTCAGGGAAGGGGACCAAGGCATGATCATGCAGGATGGCCTTGCACCTGACCATTGTACCTGGTCTCATGAAGTAGTAAAATACCCAACACGTAATTGTATCCAAGAAAAAAAAGAAGTTTTCACCACTGTCATTGGTAGGAAAGGAAATAAAAAGCATTAAAGAAAATAAAGAGGTTTTGTCTCTTTGAAGCATGCGAGATCTACTCAGAATTACAGCAATAGGCATATCTCATGAAAATTTACATTTTGATACAAAGTTGGATTGCATGCACTATGCATTTCTTGGATTCCCATCTCTGCAAGTGATACTGTATTGATCTAAGATTAGACATAGGAAATCCCTATGTCAGTAGGTTTCTGTCCAGAGTGAAGGTGACTGCTGGATCCCCCTCATTTCAAAACCAAATTAACACAGACTGTTCTGGGAACACATAATTTACTGCTCAAAAGGTAAGGAGGTTCTGGAGGCTGCAGAATCTCTCACAGGTAAAGAATATACATTTTAAAATATAACGGAATTAGTCATTAACATCAATTGGGCTCTAAACACTGGATAGCCCTCCAAGCTGTTTCTTTATACTTAAGAGAACAATATCGACTACCTACTTCTGACTCTCCTCTTATTTCATTCTTGTCACTAAGCACCATTCATAAAGAATCAGACTTCTGGAAACGGAGTCTCATAAACTCTCTTTTAAACTCATCTGCCTCTTTAAAAAAACAACTCCCCATTAAAAAAACCCAACAAACAAACAAACAAACCAAAAAAACCTGCCCAAAAACCAAAACAAACAAAAAAAGAGATAGGTTGTTTGCTTCTGTTACTCCTACACTAAAAGTATTCAGAATCTCATCTCTCTGCTGTTCTGATTTTCTTTCTTCCTGTTTCCAGGACCCATTCATTTGTCCTTGTGCTAAAATTTCCCTTCGACTTAAATATATCTTCTTGTTTCCTGAAAGGTCTCCTCTCTTTTTGCTATTGTCCTTCCTTTCTGATTTCTGGTTTCTCCTTTACAAAGTCTTATCTCACTCACAACAGCTTGTCTAAAAAAAAAAAAAATGTAATGGATCAGGCACCAAATTTGTTCACCTAAGCTGAAAGTCTTTTAGAGTTTTGATATCAGGAAAAAAGTGACTCAAACAGATCAGCTGAACTGCAGGTAACTGACCTTGGCTTGTGGCACATATCAGCTTAACCATGTCACTTCGAAACACAGCAGAAAGGACTAAAACTAATATTTGAGACAGGAGCATAAGCATGGTCATTCAGTTGTGTTACTTAGACTTGTTCTGGAACAAAATACATCAGACATCCCAGCTTCTGTAAATCTTATTCCGTTTTCTGGGTTTCTTTTTGGAGAACTGATGAGAATTGAGGATCTGTAAAAGGTAGCAGACACTCCTACATTACAAAGCAGCTCCCCGGGCTAATACAGGATCTGGCAAAATGTTGAGGGTGTCAGCTTAACACTGAAAAGTTACTCTCACAGTCAGAGAAGAGGGAAAGCAGGGGAGTGTGAACCTCAGCTGCCAGCCCATAGGTTACAGCATGGTACCCTTCCCAGCCCTGGCTGGAGAGCTGAGCACACGAGGATGAGCAAGAGGAAGTGGCCAGCAGAGAGTGAGTTTCATAGCATTATTCAGAAAGCCAAATCATATTAATCTTATTATTCATTCCTGCAATGCTAATGAAGGATAGCCTTGCAAGTCTGATGAAAGGACAAAACAGGGACACTTTTAAAGAAAATATTTATAAACGAATTGTAAAGTATATTGTGCGTGGTCCTGGTTTTATGCAGCTGTCAGATAACCTTCTCCTTTTATAACTAGCAGCTTTTCACTGCAGTGGACACAGAATCTCCAGTGATGTCCAGTGCAGTGCAGGGAACCCAAAAGAGGAGCAGAAGGAGCAGACACACTTAATCCCTGACATTTCAGTCCCATTACAGCCCAAGCATGCAGCAGTAACTCCATTATTAAATCTCAGCCCAACTCAGAGAGTGTTTCCAGACCTTCTCCAAAACCAATAAAACATTATTTTTAAAAAGCCAGGAATGCTGGTGTTTTGATGGACCATTAAAATACATTCCAGTGCTACAATTTTGTCATCTACCTATGTTACTAACTCACACAGCAGCTTCTTCCTATTATCAGGTTTGACATTTTTGATAGATTTCTGATTGACCTGACATCGCTGCACCTGAAAATGTATTCTTGCTACATATGTGGTGTTTTATTAAGCTCCACATAAAAATACTGTGATTCAGCTTATTTAAAACAGTTTGCCTTGAAAACAGGCCTTCAGTTAAAGATGCACCTCTTTTTCCAATTCCTATTCACAGCCTGCTTTTTTTTGCTAG
The DNA here is from genome assembly GCF_008360975.1 of Lichenostomus cassidix. Taxonomy (NCBI): domain Eukaryota; kingdom Metazoa; phylum Chordata; class Aves; order Passeriformes; family Meliphagidae; genus Lichenostomus; species Lichenostomus cassidix. The sequence goes on along the minus strand of NC_139480.1, from coordinate 32,599,515 downwards.
CTTTCCTATGCTGACTGCTAGGCTGGCTCTCAGCAGATCACCTCACACCATTCACCCTTAGCCCTCACCAGACCTCCACAGGAGTGCAGATGTTAGGACAGGGACCTACTTACGTCTTTTTGATTCCTGCAGTGCCCCTTGCCCTGACTCAGCATCCTGGTGAGAGCAACGTGATTACTGCTACCATTGTCACTCACACAGCTGGTGAGGTTCCTCTCCGTAGTTATTTTCCTGTGGTAGCTTCAAAGACCATCAGCATCACCTCCCTGGGGTCTACCAGATGCAGGTTAGCAGTTGCCTGCTTTGTACTACATGCCCATTGCCAAAGGACTTATGGAAGAAAACCACAAAGAAATGAACTGGAAGTGCATCCCATCACCCTCCTATGGTGGGCCCAGAAGTCACGGTGTTGTGAGCCTGCCTCAATGAGAAGTGATTTCTTAGCTGACATTTGGGCATGTGGAAGGCTGATAAGTGCTCACGCTGCTTTTCAGCCAGCTAATCAAAATCAGTTGTGGTTTATTTCTAGCTTTCACCTCCATATGCACTGAGGAAAAAGTCACTGGTATCGTCCACTGAAGTCATCTGCATTTTTTCCATGTCCAGTCAAATCTTGATGTTACTCTCAATAGACTAATACAGAACACATGTAAATTGGACTGTAAGAACATATTTAGTATATTTACCTTTGAAAAATGAAGTTATGATGAGTAATGAACATCAAGGGGGAAGGGGGTGGGGAGATGGCTGGGAATATTTCATCAGGGCACAGCTAATCTCCAATCTGGATGTGCTGTTCCCAGGTGATCAAGAGCTGACTGAGTTTCAATCACAAATATGGCTCCTTTCTTTTCTGCTTTAAACCAAAGTGAGATTGAATTCTCTGGGCTAATCTACATCTTTTTCTCATTGCAAGACTTGGCACTACTCAGTAGAAATAGCATGCTTTGCTCAAGGAACTGCAAGAGTAATGAAGGCCGAGGCTTTTTGAATCGTGCCTGAGATGCATTAGCAAAGCTGTGGGGCACTTCCTGCAGCACCTGCCTGGGCTGTTCCTGGCAGCACTGGGAGCTGACGGGTTTTCCCTTTCCAGATCTCCAGATGAAAATGACTTTTAAAGAGGCAGCTCCTATTGCACACTTGATTTTGGCAAGTAAGTGCTGGTGCTTAGGTAGGAAGAGAAATCATCCATTCCTTTTCATCCTGACCTCTTTACCTTAGCTTCACTCCACATCTGGTCCTCTTACCCTATGCCTCTGCCTCTGATACACCCTTTCTTCTTTCCATTTTTCTCCCTTTGTAACTTCTCCCCCTCTTATGTTACCACCTTTCAAAATCATAATAGCCTAACATGATGTTTCCTGCTATCATTCCTTCCTCACCTCCTCACCCGTGGTCCTGGTTGCAGCCATAAGCTCTTTGGGAAATGGACTTCCTCCACCTCCTTTCTGCATCTGCTGGGTGGGGGCCCCAGGCCTGGTTGCTCTGTAGGCTAATAAACGTGAATAAAAGTAGTGATAACAAGTAGCAACTTTGCTACTCAACTAACCTGTTCCTACATATGTTGAGTAGCTTGCTTCTTTAGAAATTGCATATCCAATAGCAGAAAATGGGAATTAATCTGTAATTTCATGTGTTGTCAGTTCAAAGGACAGTAAGCACCTCACCTGAGTTGTGCTGCTGACCTGATGCAAAATGAATTTAGAATTTAAGTCATGGGAATGCATTTTTCATGAAACATTCAAAAATGGAATTCCGGAAGAAATTAGTGAAAATTTTTGCTTAAGAATGAATAACAACAAAGTCCTGAACTGCTCCTTAAGAGTTCAGAAGTCAAAAAAGTACTGAATTTCATCCAATAAATAATACATTGTGAATTGTTCACACAGCTGTGCTCTTGTTGCAAGGGAAGTTCAGGGGGTCTAATAATCCCTCTTCATGCAGAATATTTTGTTACATGGGGAAAACTGTAATTCAGAGGATTCTCAATTTTTATGCTCCTGTAATAAATTAGGAAACTGTTTGATTTTGGCATTTGCAAGGAAAACACTTTGTTTCTTCACTGCTGTTAACTATCTCAGAATAGATTTTTTTAAAAGGAAATTACTAGCATGGTTGCCATTAAAAAATCAGCATTGGCCCAGTAATTACCAAACAATGATGTAGTACAGGAAAATATATTTATCTCAGAGATAGTGTGTGGTAACTTACGGTAAAAGTTGCTTCTTTAGGAGCAGCCACCACAACTCCATCTGTTTTAGCTAAAATAACTGTCCAAGTGACCCCAATTTCAACTTTATGAGGCTCATACTAATAGGGAAGCTGAAGAAAATGAGACGGAGTTTAGCTTCATGTCACTACTCACATTTTCGAGCTCTTTATCAAGTATCTCTTAAAAGTGTCCTGTATGCTAGAGCTCCAAATTGTCTGTCTGCAAGAGATGGACTCATCTTTAAAGAAACAGATCCACTTAATGTGTCGAGCTACAAACATGAGCCTATTGGTGCATATGAACTAACATGTCACCCCGTGATTGATGTTTCCCTATTACTCTGCCAAAATACATTAAGTTAAGCTCCTTTTCATCTCCACAAATAGTAGGGACTACAGATGGCACTCATTTGTAATCCTCAGGAACTAGCACAACCAAGCAATGTGAGAGGGTGCCGGTACCCGTTGCCCGCCTGAAACGGATTAGGGAGATTTCTATATGGAGCAGCATTACAGGAATAAAGTAACATAGCAAGAAATAATGGAAAGGAATGAGTGCTGACAGTGGCTGCAAGCATTAGCAAACTGTGCAAATAACAATACTCTCTGAGCAGACAATCCCAGAATGCCAGAATCACAGAATGAGTAAAGTTGGAAGGGTCCAACCTCCCTGCTCAAGCAGGGTCATCCTAGAGCCCATTGCACAGGACTGCATCCAGAGGGCTCTTGAATATCTCCAGTGAAGGAGACTCCACAACCTCTCTGGGCAACCTGTTCCAGTGCTCAGTCACCTGTAAAGAAGGTGTGTTCAGGTGGAACTTCTGGCACTTCCTGTGCATCAGTTTCTGTCTGCTGCCTCTTGCCCTGTTGCTGGGCACCACTGAGAACAGTCTGGCTCCATCGTCTTGATACATTCCCTTCAGACACTGATAGACATTGCTGAGCTCCCCTCTCGGTTGTCTCTTCTCAAGGATGAATAGGCCCAGCTCTCCCAGCCTGTCTTCAGGTGCTCCAGCCCTCTGATTATCTTCATGGCCCCCCCTGGGCCCACCCCAGCAGGTCCACAGGTGAAGGGAGCTGTGGTCCCGGCAAATGAGGGAAGAGGAGCTCTGACTGCCCAAGGCATGTTTTCTTGGAAAGCCATGCTGTGTCAGCAGAGATAGGAGACAGGCCTCATATTACCTTCACCAGGATCAGGGCCAGTGGCAGGCAGGGCCCCAGCTGCCAGACTCTGCTCAGGGTTGCACACACTCTAGTAATTGAAGGCATTTTTGGACACAGCATATGTGTGTCTGCTCACCGGTAAACATGGCCTCTTGATGTCCTCAGAGCTCAAGTATGCAGGGCCCACATCAGCCAGCCCTTGGCTCTGGAGCCTGCCAGTCGTGTGAGAAGATGAGGGGGATGGGAGGTGGATGCAGGTCTCCCTCTCCCATGAGTTTCATTTTCCCTTGCATCAAAACTATTCCCACCTCTCATGTGAAGGGAGGGCACTGATAGTCTTCACTTGATGTATATTATGAGAGCGAATTTATGTCACCTCACTTTCTAGAAGAGAAAAAAAGCAGAGAAAGCAAACATGGTAGTAATTTTGAGCGAGGGATTTGTGAGGCAGAGGATGGCAGATTGGCTGTGAGCAGACAGTGCCAAGTGCAGTGCGGAGGCCAGGAAGGAAGGGAGCCCCAGCCTCCAGACAGCACAGGAGATAATGAAGGTCTTTCCAGACACTGTTATCTGCTTCAGCAAAGCACTGGGACTGGCCAATGGACCTTCTCCAGGGAAAGATGTATGCAGCTCCTCAGAGATCCAGGCCTAGCCAGGGGAATAAAGCTGGTGTGGGTCTGGACTCAGAAACTGCAGAAATAGGGATGTGGCTAGCACAGGTCTTTCTCATGAGAACATTCCGTTGTGTTTTATAAACAAAGATAAAGTTTGGATGTTTTTTAAACAGTGTCTCGAGATTTGGACAGTTCAGGCCTGGCCAATCAGGCCTAGGGGGAGGTTTCTGGCTGACCAATCTGGGTGACCTCTGAAAAGTCTATATATATGGAAATCAAAATAATAAATTCTCTCTTTCTTGTCACACTGCGAACTCGGGTCTTTTCTCTGCTAGTGGCTCAACAGCAACATAGGGATGTCTGCATCTTTTGCAGGGTTGCTGCTTGCAGCCACCCAGAAGTCTGGCTGGATCCTAGACATGTGACAGAGGAGCAGACAGCATTCTTCCACATTTTCACATGGTGTAGTTAGTCCTGACCAACTGAGGGTAATAGTAGAAAGGTGCTTCTGGAGCTGGCACCAACTTCTGGCCCTGCTGTATTTTCCCTTCTGTGCCACTCCCTGCTTGCTTCATCGGTCCAAGGTAGTGCTGAAGCTGGCATCTAACACCCAGCATTCCTGCCATGAAGGTCACTGTCTGATATGAACTCCAAGTCTGGCTGCTCATCCTGGGAAGTGCCATGGTAGCATCCTCTCAACATCCTTCTTTCCATCATGTTGACAGTCATCACCTTGCTTTTTCCTCACTCCTTTCTTGACTCTGTGCAGAAAGAGATGTACCAGTGAATGGGATAACCAAGGAATATCCCAGTGACTCACCCTGAGCAGGCCCACACAGCCTCTCTGTGTGTCCCCGAGGACTAGGGGCAGCTTCACAGAACCTTGCCTAAGTAAATTTCTCATTCTGCACCTTTACCACCCACATTTCTCCGTCTCCTTCTCCCATCACAAAAAGCCTCAAGATGAACTTTCAGGTGAGATGTGAGAGTTTGGAAGCTCCCTCTGGCCTCAGCTAGAGAGACAGTGGAGAAAGAGGAAAAGGTGGGCAGGAGAGGGAAGGAGATGACATGGTGAGAGAATCTGGAGGCTGGAAGCATAGTGTAGGCAGTGTGACTCTGAGGTAAATGGCTCCTCCCATTCATGCTAAACTGTGAATAGCTTTTCCTTTACATTTAATAGCAAACTTCGTACTGTATACATTTTCTTGTCAGAGATCCAGTCTTAGATGTTGGGTTCAGTTGACTGAGATATCTTTATCTTAATCCATTTGAATTTAGATAGGACTGTTCTCATTATCTCTGCAGAACCAAGTGTCTCAAACCTGAGCCAACTACATTTTCCTGTACAGTTTTATATACTAAAGTTTTTAACAATCATATTAATAGGATTCCAGTTAGGATGAGGTTGAAAATAATGATACAGTTCAAGGATAAATGCACTTTGTAGTAACTAAGTACTGAATATCCAACATCAAATACACCAGTGATGACACAGGCATTAAATGTGCATGTAAAGTATCCATATGCAAATTATTGACAGAATGTTATATTTGGCATAAGAACATGCTTCCTTCTCTTATCTGGAAAGGATATATGTTGAACTTCTGCATCTGCTTTTCAGAACAAAAAGAACTCCTGAAATGGAACTCATTAGTGCAGGCTGGTCTACATTTCCACGACAGCTGAAAAGGTAGTAAAACCAGAATTATTCACTTCTCTTAAAATTTAAGTTTTGCAAATACTTGGATGTTTCATATCTACAGAAAGAATATTCCCTTTTGGATACAAATAGCTTGATCTTGCAACCACTCCAGAATCATATGGAATGAAATTGAAAACAAAAGCCATTTTCATATCTGCTGTCAGTCTTCATTTAAAAGGTGGGGATCAGTGAACCTTTCTGCTCACTTTCTCAGGAATATGTTTGTGAATAAGATTTTGTTTGCACTAGAGTCAAACAACTGTGGGCTTTCGTGTGGGGCACTGTTGGTACTGATGTGGCCATGTTCACTCTATGGGTTTTGAAGGCTTGGGAGAAGAAATAAGGGTTTTAAGCTCTCCATCAGCAGAAACATAAGTAAGTACCTTACTGAAGAGAAGGACAAGAGTCTTGGAGAGAAACTACACAATATAACCCAAATAAGAAGACAAATCTCATGGTCTGTGTTGATATTAACATGCTGTACTGAAGGAACTTGAAGGAATCATGTGGGATAACTGTTACCAATATGTTAAAATCTTGTTAACTCATTTATTGTGTCTTCTAGAAGAAAAATGGTAGAACTTTCTCCCAGTATTTCTTTGTGTTACACAGGAGATGCAATCCTGATTCTTTTAACAGAAAGAATATAATAAAAAAGGATCTGCTCTGTAGTAGGTCTCCTCAGAGGGGTTAGCTCCTGTGGTGCAGCACAGCTGTTCGCTGCCATGAGATCCAAGGGCATCCTGCAAGGTGGCTGGATCAAGGAGTCCAAGCATGGTTAATTCTGGAGACTACGGGACAAAAAGTCTTGCAAAGCACCAGGGCTAATATTATTGGACTGGTACGAGGTTTGCCATAAATCATTCAAACTTTCCTCACTGGAGTTTTTTTCCTGCTAAAACGACCTTTCAAAAAAAGATAAAAATATGTCTTTTCCAATGGCACATAACATCTATACTATATCAGTCAGCAGGTAACCTCTGCAACATTGTACGTTCACTGTGTGCCACTGTAGAAAAAAGTCTTACCTTTGCAAATAATGTTTTTTTAAAAGTGCAGACAAGCAGTTCACTACAAAGTTATTGTACTAGAGTTCAACTTTTCTGATTACTCTTTCTCTCTCTAGAAATATGTTCCAGTTCAATGCATTTACGCGGAGTTCGAACTTTTCTCTCCCAAATCTCTGTTTAAAATCTCAAATGCTGACATAAACCTACAGTTTTGTCTCTTCCCATACATCCCCTTTCTGTAGAATACGGGGGGAGGGCAGGGAGAGGGGGGGTCTTCCCAGGGCCTAGCACAGGATTTCACACAAAAAACAGCCAGCCTTCTGCATCTCAGTTGCTTATTTAATTTCTGGATCATCTGCTCAGTGGCAGCATTTCAGCTGTTCATGGAGTTTTCCAGCATCCCGCAACCTCCATTGAGTGTGCCGGGGCTTTTCTTTCATTGTTGGTTTCCCTGCTATGCTGCCAATGACTGACAGCACACACATGCCCCCCGAGAGCACGATGGACTGTGTATAGCTCACCAGGGACATCCTGGCGGCTTGTGAACTGATGCAGGAAGTATTGTCAACTATGTGTTACTGATATATCCCAGCTCTTCTCATGACTCATATCTTTGAAAGTTTGGGATTTTTTTCCTACTCCAGCAATTGATGGTGCCTGGAGCAAACCAAACCTGGTCATTAACCAATAAATACTTGGTTTAAAATATCCTAAGTTAACTAATTTACTTTAAGAGAACCAACTGAGAAGTCATTTTTTAGTCCCTATTATCATATCCTAACCAGGTGCTTAATTTACAGCTGATTTGTCAATGTGCATCTTTAAAAAGCTGACTCCTGTGAATCCAGCTGTACAACATGTGATGAAAATAAGCTGTGAGGAGCCACGGGACGTGAAGGAGAGGGCATGAATGGCAGAACTGCCTCTGGGAAGTGTTTCTCCTGCACCAAGGGGCAGCTTGGCCTCCCCACACAGTCCCGATCACAGTCCTGACCTGGGCTGTGGCCACCTGCCCCACTGCGACCCTCCTCACTGCACTGCACTCACATGCCTCTTGCAAACAAATGCATCTCACTTGCTTATGCTGTATACACTTTGCACCCAGCCACACACATTGTGCTCACTCTCTTCTCTTTGGCATATCAGCAGACCGTGCTGTGGGACAACAAAAATTAGGTTTTTTCTAATCATTCAACCTCTGCTAATGCATGACCCTAAGATAAAATTTTATTTAATCACAGCTGACTTTACTGTTGCTTTACCAGTCACAACAAAACAAATCGGGAAACTAAATGTGATTGTTGGGCAGTTTTCCCATCCAAGTGGGTGGGCAAACTGAAGCAGAAGCCCTTTTCCAGTCCAGGGTAGCATCACCTTCACCAATGGATGAAGCAGGACAGGGCACTACCTCGCACCAATTCTATGAAATGCCATTCTTTTCTGATCCCAAATGTCTATCTGCAGCAGGGAAGAGAGACAGCCAGGCATCTCCAGGCAGAGGAATGAAGCTGTTTCCCTAGCGTCCAGGGAAGTCACTGAGTCACCATCCCTGAAGATATTTAAAAGATCTGTCCATGTGCCACTTAGACACATGGTTTAGTGAGGACTTAGCAGTGCTAGGTTAAGGGTTGGCCTCAATGATCTTAGTGACCATTTCCAATCTAAATGATTCTGTGATTCTACTTCCGAAGGAAGTAGATCCTCAAGCCCAGTTCGCTGAAGATGTTTTGGTTGTATTTTAATGGACACTGGCTTCAGTGCAGTTAAGCAGGCAACTATCCAGATGGATCTGATTTATCCCATCACGACTATAAGATATCCTCCCACTTTTTCAGCAGTTCATGCCAGGGTTGTAGCACACTGTGGAGCAGAGTCACCTCTGCCTGTGTGGGTAGCACAGGTTCCCAGGCTTGTCTGCAGCCCAGAGAAAAGTGGGTGTATCACTGTTACAAGCATACTGCTTTTAAAACAGTTAGCTGCTCACTGACACCTACAGATAGCTACCAGCTCTTCAGTGTCAATTTGATGTATTTCTGATGGTTTAGTTCAAATTATTAGTAAATCAGAATAAACGAGATGTGAGAAGATATCTCCCACTTACTTGGTGGCATGCTCAGGAGAGAAAGCTCCAACATTTAGATCACTGACCACCTTCTAACTCTCTTTCTAGCTTCTCATCAAGTTCTGCCACCTGGACAAAAAGGGGTGAGTTTGAGCTTTTGACTGATATTAATACCCTATTTTGTGAGCAAAAGCGTCATTTACCAGGATACCATAAATCTGGTACAACATGTTTGCTGGAATTCAAACTGACAGGTATTGTAGCTAGCTGTAGCTTCTCACTAGGATTATCCCAGATCAGAGGAAAATCCATGAAGTGTGGGAAAGTGGTTAATGTTACGATAATTATTGCAGTCCTGTACTTTCTACCTACAATCAAATCAGCCTATAACTCCTGAATGGAAAGAATTATTCTGTACTACTGTCCATTGTTCTGCAGCATTACCAGGAAACAGGGTTATTACATAAGATTAGGTAAACTCTAGAAGAGATAGATTTTTTTACTTGAAGGGAAGCAGATTTCCTTCTCTGCTACAAAGCCATAACGAGAAAACACTGAAAGATGAGCAGAAAAAAAGCTTCCAGCCTCTCTTCCCTAAGTGGCTGCTTGCTGATGTGCCTTGAGCTTTTCTGGCTGCTGCCAAACCTTCTGCATTGGCTGGAGAGAAATTGTGTAGTAAGGAGAGATGATTTCCACTGATGATGAGAAATATACTTCTCTTTCACTGCCTAGGTCCAAACCAGTCCCCAGCCAGGGCAGGATTGGGAAGCCAGGTCATCACATGGACACACCTGCCCTCACCTGTGTGGGGGCAAGAAGAGGTGTAGAGGGTTCAGGGGTTGCCCACTCTGCCTGCATGCATGTGAGTGCTGCAGATGGATTTAGGAGATGATATCCTCAATCTCCCTTTCTGGTGTTACAATCTGATTGTTAAAATTATGAGATGCCTCTGCCGGAACTAATGTGTAAATGAGACCATATGCTGAAGTCAATAGTATGGATTTTATTTAACAGTAAATGAGGGGTAGAGAGAGAGAGAGAAGGGAAAGGTGAAGAGAGAAAAAAAGTAACAGAGATTAAGTCAAAAGAAGATATTACCACTCCGTAGATTCTGATGACATGCCATTGGTCCTCTTCTTCTGGTCTTCTCAGTGGTTGCAGGCGGTATGCATCAAGTGGTGGGGGAAAAGAATCCACAGAACTCTCCTTTCATGGGGTTTATATTGTTCAGAGACTAGGTGGAAATGCCCCAAGTACCTCCTGCGATGATGCAATACACCTTCTAAGATGTTGCAGCTGTCTCTTACATGTAGTTGAATCAATCATGGCCCATTATGGTCCATCATCCAAGATGAATAGCTGTATAAATGTCCTTGGTGCTCCCAAGGACACTGGAATGATAAGGACTATCCCACCCAGCAGGATTTGCCTCTTATCAGCCTCTTCCCTTATCTGTAAACCCCGTTTGTAGCCTGAGCTGTGCCTGCCCTTCTGCACCTGGGAGACCACTCTATGCATCACTAGCAAGGAACCCAGCCAAGTGTTTGAGCCATGAGCACCAATCTCTTGCAGCACCTGAGTGGTTACTGTAGGCGGTCAAATGTTAGCAGTTCAATCTCTTACACTTCTGGATGCATTCTTCTCTTTTGACCTGGACAGTTGGACAATAGCACCACTTTATCTTATCATCTCAAGGTGCTTTTGCAGTCCAAATCAGTAGGCATTGAGGGAGGGGTGGGCTTCGGTAGATGAGCAGCTGTTCTTCAGTAGACAAAAGTATTTTGGTGATCTTAGCAATGTTTAAGCTATTAACCATTTCAGTCTTTGGAACTCAGGAGCCCTGCTGCTCTCTGGCCAGGTGGTATGGGCTCCCCTGTACTAGCGTGGGGCATCATGCCTGTGGCCAGGCCCCAGGGCACATAGCGGGAATAGAGGGTTAGTCTGTTCAGTGGGAACATCCCTCGAGGTGCAGTACCCACAGTGTGTCCCACATCCAGCCAGTGAACACATGCAGCCAAATTTGCACATATGCACCTGGCAAAAAAATATTATTCTAATACTTATTTTCTCCACTCCCTTCCCACCCCAGTGCCTGTGACTTTCTGTAGTTATTTGGACATTGAATTAGAAACATTTAAATATACTCTTTGATCCTCCACTAGAAATAGTAGCCCAACACATTTGGCTGTTAGCAGATTCTGGGGACTGTATGCACAGGCCTGAAGAGCAAAATATCTTTGTTTTTTTATAGAAACCCAGCTGTGCTCACACACGTGCCATGGCACATGCTGCATTGAAGTGTGATGACAATCGCAACTGAAAACACAAGATACTTTCAAGGCCCTGTAATTGAAGCAAAAGAAGAAAAGGCTGGCTAAGAGCCTGTAGTGATCAGTACCAGGCCATGCACTCAGCAGAACACTGTCTTGTTACTGGCAGCATTTGACAGATTTTCTAATTGCTTTCCAGGCCTGGTGGCTGCTGCTCATGCAGAACTGGAAATCAGAGCCATGTGGGACCAACCAAGTGGGTGAAGTCTGTGCTCTCTGAGTTTGCCTGCAGGTAGGTGGCAGCAAAGGTGATCCCTGAGTGAAGTGAAGCAGGGAAAAGAGGGCTGGAAATGGCCGGCCACCATTTTCAGTTCCTTGGGAAGGTGCTCCATTACATCAGTGCCCTGCCTCCCAGCCAAGGGAAGGGTGTTTTTTGCTGAAGCAATGACTTCATTACATGCCAGTGCCTTTTAGATGAGTGAATTTTAATGGAAGTCTGAACACTGGTCCTTCTGCTGAAGTTGCCTTCAAGCCCTTGGGAACCTCTGGTGGGATGCAATTGCTGTGCTGCCAGCCATCATGAGCCTGAGTAATTGGGCTTTTGTATTTCCTATCTTGCCTTATTTGGCTTTCCACAGGTGTGTTTACTCTTGCCCTCTCCCTCCTCTCTCTAAATACATGCCTGTACATACCCTACAACTATATGCAAAACAAAACATACTCATTTTTGTACTGTACTTGTGATATTGTTGGCTTATTTCCCTGGATTAAAGGATTACATGCTATAGATGTCCATATATGCTTGAATATTCATGCAATCCTTTAGCAATTATCTACTGTCATTCTGATGGGCTGGGTTTGATTTTCTGGTGGGAAAATTCAATGTTGCCAGCTTAAACTTGCTATCTAGAGATCCAAGAATTAAATGCCTCATGTCAAGCAGCAGGAAGTACTAAGCTCTCTACTTACCAGACTTTACCAGGGTTTAAAAAAATGAGCCTTACTAGAAGAACTGAAACAAAGAAGGGAAAAACAATAAAGTATCAGCTTGGAAAATCTGGTGAATCTGCCCAGATTCAGAAAACATGGGAGAAATTTGCTGTTTTACACAGCAATACATGTGGATTAAGGGAAGATTACAGCATATTCCAAGAAAAGGAATCACACCCTTATGGCTTGGCAGAAAGGCCTGAGATATCTATGTTGCTATTTTTACTAGATTCAGCCTAACACTATCTTGCCAGATACTTGCTGCCATCAGCCTTCTTTGTTTCCACCACTTCTTCTCTACCATCACCTCACTGTCCAAAACTTCCCCAAAGTACTCCAGCTTTTTAAAATAAGGAGCAGAAACATGACAGTGTCTCATAGAGACTTACCTGGTTGGTCAGATATTCCTTCCCAGAAACTCTCCCCCTTTCCTCATGCTCACTGAGCCCAAACCATACTCCTCTTCCCTACCTTTGCTGGCCCCTGGGGCTTGTGGTACACAAGAACTCCATTTCTGTCAACTTCTACATGCAAATTTCTTGTTACAAATAAAATTCCCATATTTAATTATAACTGGCAAAGAAATCCCAGCTGGTGCAGTCAGCTTCTTATACTCCTCTGCTGCTGTCAGGGGTCTGTCTCAAGCTCTCACAGCTCAGCTATTCTTCTCCCTGGCCTGTCAACAGATACAAGCATTGAGCTTTTGCCCTTTTAAATCTTCCAGTCCCCAGCTTGAGCATATATATGTAAATATATAAATATATATATATATACTCACATATGTATGCAGGGAACCTGTGGGAGAAGGGAAGGCAGGAGAACCCTCCCACTGCCCTCCACCTTGTGGGTACACTGAATTGAGGGAAGAGATTCACCATGTGAAGAACCCTAACAACAATTTTAAACGACTAAATGAGGAACAGTGCAGAGATCCTGCGTGATTGTTTAAACTCAGTTGCATTGTAAACTACATCCTCTCCCATCCCATGGAGTGTTTTTGGGGAATCTCCACATTGGGATGAGTTTCATTTTGAAGGTGTAGCCAAACTGTGCTATCTCTGAGGTTCAAGACTTGTCCCGAGAAATTCTGTCTGGTTCCAGGTTTGAAAACAACTCTGGCACCTGGAGATCTACTAAGCTGTGTCTTTGTTAGTTGGCCCGTAGCAGAAACCATGAGGCTTTGACAATTCTGATCTTCAAAATAAGACATGACCAATTTTTTCCCTTACATTTTCAGAACAGTTTGAGGTTATGTGCCCAGTTTCATTTCTCCCCTTAAAAATACTAGTTCTTTAAAACAATATCAGTCTTGACTTGTCTGCATGTTCATAGAGGTATTTTTTTTTTATAATTAACAAGAACATTAAATCAAGACAGTGCTTGTTTAACATTTCAACACACTTTTGTCTGAAGTGATTCACTCAGCTCATTTTCCTGGAAAAGGTGTTTTCTGGGCCTGTAATCCCCTAGGTATGTGTTTCGTCTTCCAATACTGCACTGGTATGGACATATGGAAAGAAAATCTTATCTTCTTGAATAATACCTAATACCATTTCCAGAAAAAATAATAATGATTTGGCAACTCTCCAGCTATTAATGTTTTATGAGTAACTAACCCCTCAATATGCAGTTTTCATCCTTCTTCTTCAGTACAGGAACAAAATGTCCCAGGCACTCCATTGCATTTGCCAAGTTTCTCAAGCACTGCATCATCATGGCCTCCATAGATGCTCATGTAATAACAAAAATCACAGTTTTTTGACTGTTTGATACTGTTTGATATTTATGTGGACATTTAATCTATTTTTATAAGGTATCTTGCTTTTTCCCTCCCTTTTGGACTTTTCCTTCAATGACAGGTATGAACTCTACGCATAACACAGGGAAAGTATTTAATACACAACAGTTGTTTTCTCACATGCAAGTGGTTTCTATAAAGAAACCATCCATCACTGCTATATAATAAGCCACATCTTTTCCTGAATGGTCTGTCCTTCTGAACTGACATATGTGGAGATAAATAATATCTACGATAAAACAGGGAATGTGCAAATACTGAAGTTACTCTTGGAAGAGTTATTAATTTGAGATAAAACTATTAAAAGTGCCCAGATAACTTATGAGTCCAAAACACATTTTCAAAAGGAGGTGAGATCTAAACCAGTGAAAAGATGTAGATGACAAACCAACATAAATAACCTAAACCCTAGTGCAGCTGCTCCAGACTGTTTTAGCTCTTCAGTCTTTCTCCTGTTGCATACAAGTTGCACACTCATACTTCCATCAGTCACATTCCATGGGCTTGTATATATCCATAAAGTCATCTCAGCATTTTTGAAGTTAATTCTTACTTCCTGCACACGTCAGTCTCTTTGATATAATCCAGTTCTCCCACTGGTGACTGGCATAAGAGCCGCTAAGATTGTCCAAGACCCATGATGTGCTTCACTACCCATCAAACCTACATGGTTCCTAACTAGTCAGGAACTGGTGATTGATTAATGGTCGTATGTCAAAGCCAAAATGTTTCATGAAAATATTTTTGATTCTGGAAACTTTTGCCATACCCAGGCTGAACCTTTCTTGTCAGTCTTGCAGGCTGTGTTGTCTGGCAGCAGATGATGTCCAGCTCCAGTTCAGGAGTTGGAGCTCCCAGGCTCTGCAGCACAGCAGGGCTGATGGCTGGTCTGGAGGCCCGAGAGAGAATGGGACCGAGGAGTTTCTCTGCTCCACACAGCATAGATGCAGTCCAGGGAATGCTGTGGAGTTGCCTTTGACACCACTGCACTTCAGACGTGGCAGCTATCTGAGAAGACAACTCCCCTCCTCCCCATGAACACGTCTGCTCCATTTGACTTTAGAAAAGGTGAAAAACAATGTTTTGAGCTTCCTAGAACAAAATATTTTCAGAATTTCATTTCCACGGGAAAGGTAAAACTTTTTCAGGCTTTGTTCCAATCCAGAACAGAACAGAAACTATCTGGAACTGCCAGCACTTCCACAGAAACAAAATGCCAAATTTTGACCTACACTTTCTTTTAAAATCTCATTTTAATTTGAGTCCCAGAACATGAATTGCTAAATATTACATGGAAACTGTAGTTTTAAAGCCCTTATTCCTTATGAGGATATTTCAAATTTCTGTACCCACATCTTTCACCTGGAAGTCACCTCATCCATGTGTCCTCCCTCCATGATTGTGTATTACACTACTGTGTTGTGGGGTATTTCTATCCAAATGTGGAACTGCGACAGAAAATGGAATGTCAGACTATCTGTTTAAACTAGAATGAAATTAAATTACTTAATGCAAAGTGAGCAATGTCAGACAAAAACATAATAATGAGCACAGAGAAAGGATCTGCGTTTCTCTGAACACAACAGGGAATTGGCTACAATTTTCCTGATAATATTGAATGATGATGAATGGTCATGTCCTTTTATATGCATGGGTTTCTCAATTTCTCTTAGCATGAAGTATGGCTCCCTAGGTGCTGGTGTGGGACCTGATCCTCTCCTGCTTTTTCAAGGCCTCTCACTTGCTCTTCATGATGCCACTTAACCTGCTATGGGGACATTTTATATCTGCTTGCTTCCTCCATCCACAAGTGAGCCTGTTGGCCTGCTCAGGGAAGAGTGGTGATAGGAAGCGAGAGTGACAGAAATCTGGAATATTAATTTCTAATGCTCTGAAAAACACTAGTTTTCAAAAGCATGTAAGGCTAAAAATAAACAAGACATTACATCAAGCAACATCCTTTCCATTTCAGACATGTTGCCTGCAATTTTGCACATTGTCCTTCAGGGCAGCAAAAAGCCCTGGCTTCTCTAGCCTGCATTCCCCAACACAAGAAAAAAGTCCTGCCCAGCCTTGCAGAGACTCCTCTGGGGAGTCACAGTCAGCTGCCTTTCCTGCTGGCCAGTGTGTACTCTAAACATCTCTTTTCCACTTCAGTTGTTTTCTTCACACTCCTTGTTCTAAATTGTTGTGGTCTGCAAGATAACAACCTGGAGATGAAAATGTAGAATAACTTTATCACACCTGAAGCTACAAAACTTTTCTTCCTCCATAATTAAGGAAATAGGGTATTCCAGTGGAGGGTGAGTCTCACCTATTTATCATTGCTGTCTGGACATAATCAGATGCTTTCAGTAAAGAAGACACAGATTCTTTTGTAGACCTTCCTAACAGGCCTTAACTCACAGCTTCTTGATACCTGCAAGTGAACAATCCTGCTTGCAATAAAAAATAATCTCCCAGGAGGACCTCTGATCCTAAAACAAATGCTGTTTAATTCACCACTCATTAGGAGTGTATCTGGATTGATTTATTGAGCACTTCTGACCTCAAATCTTTTGAACAGCATTCCTTCACGATTAAATAGGGAATGGATTTGGGCAACACTTCTGGCAGGCAGAGTGGAAGAATGCAAATGATTCCTGAAAATATTAATATCGTATAACTTAATGAAAATATACTACATGTTGGCATACACTTGGCCCAGACCAGAAGGGGATATGTTTTCCAACCAAAGCTCTGGTAGCTTCTATAGTAAATATGGCTAGAACAATTCATTAATTGTACATTTGTGGTTGTCCTGCTATATGCCTCGCCATTCCCATTTGGCTATAAAGCAGGATGAAGCATGGAGCAGGCTGTTGGCTGTATGACTTGTTTGGCCAACAAAAGTAGCAGCAGGTCTGGTACGTGCACTCCCTCTCTCCTGGCTTCTAGTTAACAAGGGAGTGCAGAATCTGGCTTGTCTCTCCCCACAGAGATTCCAGAGAAGTTGCCAGAATATTTGCATCTATAAAAATCACTAAGAGCAACTGTTGCTTTAGGTGCCACTTGAATGCTGAGCAATGTCATCAGCTCTCATTAATTCATCAGAAGATTCCTAAAAAAGTGAGCTATTATCTTCAATAAGATCTCCTGTTCACAGGAGACTAAGTGGCTGGGAAAATGCTTAACAAGAGATTTTTGAGGATGTAAACCAGGTTTATCCCAACTGACTTTTGGCACCTAACTCTCCAAATCAGATGTCTGTTTCTGGTGGGTTTCCTCTGCTCTTAGCTGAGAGCAAAAGCTTCTTCAGAGAGTGAGCTAGATGACAGAAGAGCTATTAGTGAGTGATTAAGGTCCTGAAGTTAGGTGCCTGTTGCATAAACTTAGTAAGAACTGTGCAGAAAAGACCTACAATGTTGAACATTGTCAAACACAATTTGTCAACAGTAAGGATCCGACAAAAGGATTTTCTGTGCAGTGTAGACACGTTCCTGTGAGTCTGCTCCATCAGAGATGTGCAGAACCACTATTTTCCCCAAAAGGAGCACTGCTGGGTTGGCTTCTTCAGCTGCTGCATAGGGTATCAGAAGGGTTGGAGAGCAGAATTCCTTGTTTCATGAGCACCCACAGGGCTGGGAAGGGTAAACTGGGGGGACAGGTGTGCACATCTCACCAGGCTTTCCTACACAGAGGCTCCTGAAATGGGATTGTGCTGTCCTCATCAAAACATTGATCCCAGAAAGAGCTGACTGCAGCAGTGCAGAACCGAAAGCAGCTCTCCCCTGCTGCGGGGGAGGGCTGCCCCAGAACCGGAACACGCAGGATGGTCATTCCATGGCCACGAGCTGTGGGGCTGGTCAGACACGGTTCTTGTAGAAGCGTTGCAGGTTTAGAAAGGCAGCTGTTTGGTTCCTGGTCTCCATGGTGTTTTTATTGTGGAAAACAGGGGAGGAGTGGGGAGACTGAGGAGGGGGAAGGGAAGAAAAGGGAGGGTACAGGTTCCATACGAGCCCAGAACCAAAGAGCCCCGTTCCAGATGTGGCTGGTGTTTTTATCACATCCAGTCAGAAGGGGTCAGGGGGGCGGGGTCAGGGACAGGAAGGACACACGTTACAACAGCTGACCTCTCTACAGCTGGCTTCCCAGAGCAAGCCCCCTATGATGAAATTGGGCATAGTCCCAGCTGCTTGCTGAGGTGGATGCCATGAGGGCAGCCTCATCTGGTATGATAGGCAGGCTCCTCCTGAGATGTGAGCAGAAGCATCAGCAGAGAGAAATGGAATCCACCCATCTCCAGGCACTGTCTAACTAGAGAGCAGGACTTCTTTGCAGTGCAGGTGGGGGAGGAATTCTTCCCTCAGTGGGACGAACACACCCAAGAGCAACAGAAAGCCATTAATTACCTTGCACTGCTAACAAGAAGTGACAGAAGAAGCTTTGTATCTTACACTTGTTCACTGAAAATGTACGGAAAGTTTGTTCACTCTTCTGAGACTTTTCCAAGGGGCCACACAAGTGGCAAGCCAAATAAAGCTAGACATGGCCACATTTGCCTTTTACTTGGACCTTCTGGATAAAAAAGTTTGTGGTACATGAAAGAGCTCTTTGAAGTGACTGACGTTGATGCTGCAATGCATTTGGGTAAGTGCAGGGAATACCATGGCTGATGGTGTCAGGAGTCAGGGGTCTCTTCCTCTTTGCACGTTGGGAAGCTAAGGGTATCTGAGAGATCTTTCTAATACACTACGTGTCTGCATTTCAAGGACTGCATAAATTTTGATTCTGCTGGAAAAGGGGAAGGGCTCATGACACGGGGCTGAGGATAGAAGAGCATTTGCCATGGCTCTGTGTCCTGCCTTGCAGTGTGGTTGCATCGCTGAGCTCAGCTTTCCCTGGGTGGCAAGGTAGTATTCTGACTTCGGAATTATTCCCCACAGAAGGCAGTGAGTAGATTTATTTTTAACGAAAACAGAGTTTGCGATCTAGGGTCTCCAGCATAAAACACACAAGAATGTACAGTAGGTGGGATTTTTACAACAGTTCAGAGTTGCCAAATGACCTTTCTTCTCTTGTCAGTGAAACAAATCAGTGTTTAATATGCAGCTTTCCACGTAGATTTGTTGTAAGGTAATTAGAAAGAGAAGGGGAAAGGGCATAATGAAAAATAAATAAAGAGAAAAAGATCAGCTTTGTGTCATGTCCAGAGCAAAATCCACATCATAGACTGAGAGTTTGTGAATTGGTGGACCCTTTACTGTGTTAGGGAATATTTTAAGCATTAATTAGAAAACAAATGTTTAATGTCTTGGAGCAAAGGTGTAATAAAGAACAAAATCCAGTCTGCCTGCTCTCATTAGACCAAGAGGCATTCACATCACAACCCTGTCCCAGCTTAACCCCCCTGCATGCTGCTCTGCTCCCTTTAGGACAAGCAAGTAGAGGAGACCAGTGGCACTTTCTTCTGGGAAAGCATATGGGCAGAGTATTTGAGCTGGGGTGACCTGGCAAGGTACTGGCAAGGAAGTAGAATAGTGCTTGTGTAGGGAGATGGAACAAAAAAGCTGAACAGTGAAGGAGTTACATGAGGTCATCTTTCAGCCCCTTACCCCTGTCATCTTCCTATTTTAAAAACTGAAAACTCAAGGGCACAAAGCAACCCAAAGAGATGAATCCAATCTGTTCATCTGGAAGCTCCTCCCTGTTCATAAAGTCATGAATAGTTCTCAAATATTCCAGTGTGATTAAAAAGAGGAAATTCAAATGCTTTATAAGCTTTGGGTTATAGGATTAGGCCTGTAATAGTTTTACTTGGCTTTATAAGCCTGATCCTGTCCCAGTGAACATGATGGGAGGTCAGTTATCAAGCCACAGGGGGCAAGATAAAGCTCTATATGAGTTGCTATTTTTTACTCTTAAAGTTAGTCTTATTGGGCCCAGCCCAACTTCAGCTGAAGTTAATGAAAAGACTCCTGCTGACTTTAATGGGAGTTGGATTGGCCCTATTGTCCTTTGTTGAGTAAAGTAATTTTAAAAGGTCAGGAGGTGAATTAAAAGAAAAAGAAACAACTACATCGATAAGCTTTATTCAATGTGCTCACCTTATAGAGAAGAAGTGTTGTCTTAGCTGGTGAGAGTAGTTCAAACTAGTCCTTGTAGACTCTGCAAGGATAACAAAGTATGGTTTTACTCAAAAAAACAAGTGGAAATGAAAATTGCTGAGTTCCGATTTAATGATCTCCTAGTGGCTTCTATCTGCTCAATTTACAAATAAAACAGACACCAATGTTAGTCCCTAATATCAGTGAAAGCAACCTTCTGCCAGTGCAGTTCCATTGACTTTAATGGATTTCTTCTTGATGCTTCAATGGATTTCTTCTTGACTGACATGGGTGGGAGAGCCAAAATAAGATGTTGTGTTTCTAATTACTATGGCCACACTTCGACTTGGACTATGGAAATCTTGCTCTTTTTTCAGGACAGTCACTCCTCCACCTACACCTGAAGTAACTTGGTAGTCCAAGTGACAGGGAAGAGAAAGAGGATTAGTTAATGAATCTGTTGATCGTGTAAAAAGGAGCACAGATGCAGCAGATTATCCAAATGCTCCCTTGGCTCTGAAGGACAAAGACAAAAAGGAAAGAAAAACTTGCAGTTGTGCTGTGTGAACTTTCTGGGTTTTGACTTGCACTCTGTGTCCTCACCAGCTCTAAAAAAAGCAGAGCACAGGTTTTATCACCATAGTCAGCAGATAAAACTATCAAATGAAAAGTTGCTATTTTTACACAATACCTTTTCGTTATAAATTACAGACCAGTCTCCCTCAGAAAAACTTTCCTGCACTAGCTGTCAGAAGATGCTGTTGGCAATCAGCTTCGCAAAATTTTTCTTTTCATGCTTACCCTTTTTCCAGGATACATTTTAGGATCCAAGGGGCATAAAGCATGCTAAATTTCTTGGGAAATGCCTGAAGGAGTTTGGTTTTGATTTCTTTGCATTGTCCTTGCTAAATACTTCATGCTGTGAAATTCAGATAGCCTTCTCTATCCCTTCCTGATACAGGAAGTAGCAACAGGAAAATTAAAGCGTACACCCCCTCCACACCCTACACCCCAATTTACTGGTATTTTATATATACAAAAATAATCTCTACCAAGCTGAGATGAATCAGAACCATCTTTCCAGCAGATGGTTAAAACTAAAGGGAGAGAAGGATGGCTTCATTGGGCTAATCCAAGAAAGGGAAAAGCCCTCTGAGCAGTTCCCTTTCCAGGCAGGTTAACAGTCCTGCTCTCAGCAGGTTCTGACCATCAATGAACTAACCCTTTCCTCCAACCTTGCCTCCCACTGGGCAGGAATTCAATGCATGAACAGAGGTCAGTGTTAATGCCATCCTGCTAAAGGCATCCAGCTTTCATTCACAAAACAAACCACTTTACTGGCTTCAGAGAGAAAAGGAAGTAACCCAGGAGAAAAAATGTACAAAGATTTTCTATTAAGGGAGAATCAGTTTACGATATAATACCAGTTGCAAAAGGGTCGAATCAAACATTGATATAAAATATCTTTAAAGCAGCTCCTTAAGTGAGAATCAATGAAAGATTATTTTGCCCATGTCTAAGCTTAATGGCACACTTACACAAATAAGATGAGAAACTACAGCTGCAGTGAACACTTGTGCTGCCTGCTGCAGTTTATAGAACAAACATTTGGGATCTATCTGGCTAATCATGATATATTTTTCATGTGATCATCTGTTTATGCTTCTTTGGTTTATATGTGCTGGGACTGGGCTGTGTGCCAAGGGGCTGGGGGCTGGAGTCAGCAAACAGCCCCCAGTCCCACGGGACCCTTGCTGGACCCTCAGTTACAGCTGCTCCAGCCTCACAAGAGAACAGGTCCCCCCCACCCCTCCTGCCCATTTCTGAGGATGCAGTGTGTTTGGGGCCACACAGCTTAAACCCTTCTGTTCCTCCCACAGCCCGTCTTGCACCGGAGCCACAGACTGGGCACATTTATGTAAGGACAATGGCAATTCTGTTTATTGCACATTTTAATCAAAAAGCTGTATGGTGCCCCTGCCCCGGGCTAGCTTGATTTGCCAGTCATGGAGACAAAATTTTCTGTACTTGCTTCCAAATTTTTTTTTCTTTTGTGATTTTGCCACCAGCCCACTTTGCCAGTGGCAACATGAGGAACTTGCCATGGCTGCCTGCAGAGCTGGGGGCCCTGAGTTGGCCACTGCTGCCATGTCCCCAAAGGCTCTGTACTGTTGTTCCTGCACCAGACAACCCCCTCTTTCCGTATGTGACTCCCACGTCTGTTTAACCAGGCAGAAACCTTCATCTTTCAGCCATGTGCATCCACAGAGGCTGTGCTTTCCACCCTAGCTTGCACCCCAGCACCTTGTACAGGGCTGATTCCTGCCCTCCCAGACCACAGCCAGCAGGACCAGGGTGCCCCAGTCAGGGGCCAGCCTAGGTCAAGTCACCAGTGGTGCTGCTCGTGCCCATTGCAGCCCCATGGCCTCCCTACACTGGGCTCAGCGGGTACCCCTCTCCAAAGCACAGACATGGCAGCAACACACTGCTACTTGACAGTCAGATCATCAAAGCTCAAGAAAAAAAATCAGGGTGAAATCTGGGCTAAGCAGCTGTTAAGATGCTGGGAAGAGGCCAGCTGTATGAGAGATCTCCTGCTTCTCTCCCATAGAGGAAGCACAGCTAGCTCAGAAAACACAGAAGCATACACACTTCTGTAGCTTTTGCAAAATACAGAGGTTAAAGGAACCAGAAAACAAGCCAATGAAGGCCTATGCCTCCAGCTCACACCTAAGATAAATTTTAGAAGTGTTGATGCTGCTAGTGGGCCCTCCAGCTGTGATGCGGCAAAAATAAGGCTCTCAACATCACAGAACCTACCAGGCACTGGCAGCAGGCAGGAGGGTTTGGAGCAGCACTTTAAGACAACTCTAGTTTTTGGCAAAGGAGTAAGTCACTTTGAGCCCCTACCCAGAGTAGCTGTACAGTAACAAGAAGGAAATGCAGAATGAACCTGGATAAAGCCACAAACATACAGCTCCATAACAGTGACCCCATGCTGTACCTGGTTATTGTGTTGATGGTCACTGAAGTTGCCCACTTTCCTGATTAACGGGCAAATAAATGATACCATGTTGCTTCTTTCTTCTCCATCAGTTGTCATGTATCTGCTCTGCAGAGGACCACAGACTCCCTGCACACGCAGCATGAGGGCTGTGCTGGGGTTGTGCCATATGTCCCCCAGAGGTGCTTGTCCCATCTCAGCCAGGCTGGGGGCTCATGGGGTTGCTGGCTCTCCCAAAGGAAACTTTAGCTTGACATTGTCCTTCATCACAACAGCAGCTGGAGACTCCGTGAGTCCCTCTGCACACACAGACACCGTGACTTTGGGAGTCTGGCAAAAAACAGCAGGTCTATTATGCCCTGCCTGCTCTCCCAGTTCCTTAGGATTTTGTGGGATGGACAACACCTCCATGCCCAGAAGTAGTCTTACCTACTGGCAGGATTCAAATCATAGCATGTGGAAAACTGCTTCTCTGAATATTCCACCACTGGGGAAAAGACAGTTGGAAGTCCCAATACATAGCAGCCTGCTCATCTGAAGAGGAATGTGCTGTACTTTTCAAATGCCTCACAGCTGAAAGCAGGTCCCACATGGCCTGGCACAATAAAGGACAAGTGCATGGGAGCCTGACTCACAGGGCTCTGCATCCTTCATGGCTGCTGGCACAGCCTGGAAGGGCAATACTGCACACAGGACTGTCACACAAAGCTGAAGCATGTTAAATCTCTGGCTGAAAAGGGTGAGTGAGCATTTCTCTGTGCGGTCTCTACCTCCCTGAAGATGTTTACTTTGCTCCTTGTGCTTCCCCTCTATTTCCTTCCTCTCTACTTCACACCACTAATACGTTAAGCACAGAGTAGCAATGAAACAGAAGAAATGGAAATGCAGTCTCAGCAGCAATAGCTCTCAAGCTGTGCTGGAAGGAAAAGATTAAGTTAAGATGGGTGGCTGAGGAAAGGGAACAATGCGCTTGTCTGGCTGCTGGGTCCCTACAGGGAAGCCCAAGTGCAATGGTCTCTTCTTTATTTACATCCCCATGGCATAGCACTTCAGTCTGTAGGAATACCACACTGATGCACAGGATCAATGCCATGCAATCGACCCTTCCGAATCAACTGCCAGCAAAATTACTAGAATGTGTCTTTGCTACTACGCAGTGTGGCCAAGGAATAAGAAAAGGAGGTATAGAGAGTGGCAAAGAAAGGAAGTGGGGAAGGAGGTCCTCCTCTCAGTCTGGGATGTCCCAGTTCATACACTTTTGTAAAGAAATTATTTTTCATCATGCCTAAAGTTGGTTAGAGTGTAAATTGTCTTCCTCATTGTTCACCAGTATCACTGAGTCTTTCAGACAGAGCCTGGAGGCCTTTTGCCTGTATTGAACATGTTATGTCCCATGAAGGTGGTGGGGATGGCTGAGTGAGAGTAGTTGGCTGCCAGAGAGGCTGGTGGTTGCTGCACTTGCAATTTTTCTTTTCATCAGTCATTTTCAGGCAAGCCAGGATGTTCCTTTCTCACAAATCCTGACCTAAAAGTAAAGGCCCCAGATTGCTTGATATTCTGGGTGTTGAGGGAATTTCAGATTCCTGCAGCGGGACATATGTCTGTAGAAACTCTTTGTAGTATTTGAGACCCTCTGTGATACTTGAGTGGGTTCACATTTTCTTTCTCTTTTTACAATGGCAATATGAGAAAGCACAAAGCTCACATATCTGATGATTGCACAAGTGGGATTTTTTTGGGGGGAGGGAAATAATTTCAGTCTGATCTTTCTCCATTATTTTTATTCAACTCTACATTCCTCAGTTCAGTTGTACTTAAACACAAAGCAGAAACAATGAAGTGGCTCTTGTGTGAGGAGCAGCACTTGGAAGAGACAGTCCCTGGGAGACCACAGGTGCTGGTGGCCTCGTTTTATAGGATGGCGACTGATATCCACCAGTGTCTGGAAACACCAAGCCTATTCACATGAAAAATAAATCTCATGTGAAATATGGGCTTCCATGGATCATCTAGTAAAGGTGAACATTTTTTATATCATATTGCACACTAGGAAATAAAAACCAAACTGCACTGACAGGATGCATTGACAGTGCCCTTTCTACAGCAGATTTTTATGTGTTTTCCAGAGTCTTTAATTCTCTTACTTCAGAGTCCCTTGCACTGTGGATTTATGACATGTTTCCTGCCTCCCTTCTCCTCATCTGTTCCCCCACATCTCTTACTTGAACTACTTTAAAGTGACACGTTGACGCATATCCACGTGATGAAAGTGAGCACATAGCTCCAGACCCGTCACAGTCGGGTCTCTGTTCCTCTGCAGTGTGGTGACCCCAGACCAGCCAACACCCCCAGCCAATGGCTGAGTGCAAATGCAGTGGACAGCAGAGAGGTGTATGTCTGGCAGGGAAAGGCCATGAACAGGGAGGTAGAAAGGCTTGGCCTGCATGGAGCAGTCAAGATATTGCTCTATTACAATCCTCTGGATGCCTACCTGGGGCTGCTGGGTGAGAAGTAAAACTCTTACTGCTACTAGGTCACAGCCCATGATGGCAGCAGCCTGACATTCTGGAATAGTTACCCCCTGGTAACTTCTGATACCTGACATAGATGTATTTACCTTCAAAACTCAAAGCCACCCCACCACCCATCATCACTTTCACCTGTGACACACACCCTCTACCCACAGTCTTCCTCCTTTCTCTTCCTCTAAGCCCCAGCAGCACCTGCTTGCTCAGCTTCAAGTAGCAGGGGAGCAAGCACAGCATCCAGAGCCAGGCTGGGGGTCTCCCGTGTGGCCATGCTTGTCTGGGTACTAAAGCAGGGATGGTGAGTTAAAGGTTCTCCTCTCTCTGACTGACCTCAGAGCACCCATAACTGCTTTGGTGCATTAGTTTCCTCCTACATCAATTAAATGAGTCTATCTGTTCCCTGTTGGGTTTTTTTCTGTTTTCTATCTGTGTTCCTCCCCCATACTTACAGATTCAGTTCAATGCCCAAGAGCATCTGTATTTGCTAATGTTTTGAGAGGAAATAATTTAAAACATGTTTTGAAGTCCTTCTGCTTCTCAATGCACTGCATGTCATGGAAGCGTGAGACCCTAGCATGAGGTGCAGACCTGCAAATTAAGTACACCAAATGCCTAGTATACTTACTGTACAAGTAAGAGATCACTGTCCTCTCCCCACTGTTGTCCATCCCTGTTCCCTGTTTAAACCAGGGAAACTCCTTCCTTTGGTCCTTACAAAGAAATGCTTATCTGTAGGACAGCCTCACAGCTCTCTGCAAAAAGTGAAATGCTGAACACCTCTGCAAAAACAGTGATCCTCAGCACCCCTTCCCAGGACATCTGTTCCAGGGTAGCCTTTCCAATGGATGCCTTGAGCAGCAGGGATTACTCATCCTGCAGAAACAGCAGCACATGGCAACTTGCTGCCTTTGCCTTCTGCTGGGCAGAAGCTTTTGGAGGATATGCACTTTTAAGGGATGCATTAGTTTACCTTTCAAATGATCTAGCTGCTTTCTGCAGCTTTAGAGGCTGCACAGTCTGGCTGAATCATCATAGGGAAATTGCTTGTTCCTGGTCAGAACAACCATAAGTTAAATCTCAGCTGTTCTCTGTGAAAATGTAGATGCCAACGCTATGTAATGTTACGGCCATTAAGACCCTTTTCAGTACCACTAGAGTAAAAAAGAGCATTTTCACCATAACACTTGTAAAATAATCATGTGAAAATATATAATCTGCCTTTTGATCTGCTTGCAAAAGCCCCTACAAGAATGTGTCTCTAAAGATATTAAAGTTTTTCCAGTGTTAGCATGACTTTTAAAGCTTGCTATCTATTGAGATTAGCAGGGGGACCATTTTATAAGAGGGCTATGGAAAATCATTACAAAAATTCAGACCTGTGAGGTCATGTTCTTCCATAACTTTGCAAAACACTATGCAATAGTTCAAACATCTATCACCTGTAATAAAAATATTAATTGAAAAAAAATCCAGTTCAAAGCAAGTCTTGCACAGAGCTTACCAGCATCCCATAGCATTCTGCAGTACTGAATCTGACAGAGTAACTCAGTGTCGTACAGAAAGGTTCTGTCTCTTGCTTCCACTAAAACATCCTGCCTGGAAATTTCACTGGATCCCTCTAGCTCTTGTGCCACAATAAACAGAGCTCCCAATCCATCTTCTCAATATAATCTTACAGTATTCTGGTCATCTGCCAGGATACTTTGGACACAGACAAAGAAGCAAGGTTTGAAATGGAAACAGTTAAAATCTCACTCTGACAGCTGCATAAGTGGGAAGCAGCCTGTCCATTTGGAAGTGGGAGAATGAAGCCTGCTGTATACAGAGAAGTTGGCATTTGTATGACTTCTTGGTTTAGACACAGTCCCTCACAAGGGCACCGTTTGCCACCATTCCATCGGGTCTAAGGGGTTTTAAAGTAGCTCTTTGGGAAGATTCCGTAAATCAAGTTAAACTTGACCTAGAAAACACTTGTCCATTTCAATACTATAGCTTTGCTCTCAGCTCAGATCTACATGAATCATGTTGGGAGGTTAGAACATTAGAAAAACATAGAAATGGGAATGGGCTGACCTCTAATTCCAGGGAAGTGTCACAGGAGTTCTGTCACCATTTAAAGTCACCTGCCTTCCAGCCCTCACCTTTAGTTCACAGGTATGCTAGCCATACTGCCTTTCCTCTTCCAACCCAGGCCATTTTTTTTTTTAAGGATTTTTTGAATTTTGAGTATTCTGCAGATGAGCTTCAGTCTTTGTCTTCTCTCATCTTTTTCTATAGCATACTTATGCTACCAAAAGACTAACGATAAACCTACTTTCAAAGGGACCTTAAAATCTGTGAGATTGACAGTCTGCATGGAATCTCTTAAGTGCATCAATGTGGCTGTCACAAAGACATCTTTGGATAAAGCCCTTTCCATGCTTCCTGGTCAATTAAAGCTGGATACACATCTATTAAGTCTGAGGGGCACATTTCTGAAGCATTTGCTAAAGTTTACAGCAGAACTTGTCACAGGACAGCAGCGAGAGCAAAGTGTAGGGTAACAGAGCATGTAGCACTATGAAGGAGTTTGCAGGATATGGCCCTTAGGCATGAGAAGTGATCTTTTTGCCACATGCAGCTGAGAAGTCTCAAACAAATGTGCTCTGCAATATTGCTCATACAAATGGCATGGGGCTGCGGAAGCACGGAGGAACCATTTCTGCAATATGCTGTCAGCTGGCGAGAAATTCTGCAGGAAAGAAAATGCACAGCAGCTCCCAGCTGCCTTAGGCTACAGGCATCAAACCTACAGGCAGCCTTGCTGACACTACATAATTGTCCACAGGTAGGGTAGGCTGAATGGCACCCTTTGAATCACAGAGTTTCATGTCTCTGGCAAATGGAAAAGCAGACATCAATAGATGATGAATATACTGAGAATTGTATTCTAATTGGAAATAAGACGTATATTACCTTGTACTGGATCAAATAACATGAAGGATTAAAATGGCTGTGCTGAATAATTGAGATCCCAGTTGTATAATTTTTCCTATCATTTTAAAGTTATGCCACAGAACCAGAAATATTCCACTAATAAAAAAAGGTTGCTCATAAAAAGGAAAAATATCAAAGAGCCATCAGTGAATAGGAACATTAGAGAGAGAAGCAGAATTTTCCCACTCCGCACCCTTTTGTATATGCAAGCACTACTTTATAGGCTTTGATTCTTTTATAAAATTATAAACACAGAGAAATTCCTGAGAAGCAGCTAGTGTACTCACATCAGACATACAGTGATGCTGAAAATTACCCTTAATTTTCTACCCATGTGTTTGTGGTGCTGTGCAACTAGAAAGAATTGGCAACACTTGATCACAGGAAAAGCTGCATCCAGTTGTAAACTGGGGATTCAAAGCAGGAATATTCACAGGGTTTAAGCCATCTGAAGGATCCATCTGAAGGACCACTTTCTAAATCTAGGCATGACTAAACAGATTCCTTTCTACTGGGACTGTTTGTCCCCAGTGCCACACAAAGCAAGGAGCTGTAACCACAGGCATATTGAAAGCCTCTGTGTCGTATTACTAGTAGCTTGAAATTCAGACTACAGCCTCTTTGAAAAGATAGTATTTTTCCAGAAATGTTTATTTTATGTTTAGAGCTGTTATTGTTATTTCTTCTCAGGGGTGTAGAAGTCTAGTTGGAAGAGTTTTCTTTCCTCTGCATTGAAGCTGAAAATTCCTGGAAAGCCATGACAATATTCAGCATTCACGATTACACAGACAGACATATTTCATGAAAATTGCATAGGCTTTTAATACAGGATTATGAATGAGCTCTAATGTTGAAATTATATTAGATTGGATTTCAGAACGTATTTAACATATTTCCATACAGCAACCTTGGGATGTCTTTTCAATAACAGTGATTATTACAGGCAGGCTGTTTTTTAAGAAAACATTAGTTCAAGGTAGACA
This sequence comes from Lichenostomus cassidix, assembly GCF_008360975.1. Lineage (NCBI taxonomy): Eukaryota > Metazoa > Chordata > Aves > Passeriformes > Meliphagidae > Lichenostomus > Lichenostomus cassidix. Next base: position 32,570,117 of record NC_139480.1, on the reverse strand, counting down.
GGGCTTCCTGAAAAATGTTGTACATCTTTATGGCTGATGTTTTAGTTGTTTTGAATTAACTTTTTTCACAGCCAGAATGAAATGTTTCACCATATAATTCTTCATGCATGTCTTCAAACAAATCTGGAGCCTTTGCTGTGAATTTTTGAAACTGTAATACAATCTCAGGCATGAAAACTCTTTGTGAGCTTAAGGTGAGCATTATGTCCCAAGTTATCTGGTTTCTCCCAAAATACAAATATTCTTAGGTAATGTCTGTCTTTTAAAAATAGTGGTTGCCCAAGGTGATTTGAAGGCATCTGTAAGTACCAGCCATGAACAATCCCAGGCTTACTCTTTTACAGGCCTCCAACAGCTGACTGCCCAGCCCACAGATCTTGACAAGGACAAGCTGCTTGGTCGAGTTCGGATGGAGTTCGGATTTCTCTCTATATAATGACAAACACATGGAAATTATGCATTGCCCAGGACAGCATTTGGAGAGCAGAAGGCAGTGACTCATCTCTGGGATCTTTCTGTATGAGCAATTTCCCTACCTGTCCTCATGGCACCTGGACCAGCGGCTCAGCTCTGCCATTTTGCCCATTTTTCCTTCCTTAGAGAAAGCAGCAGAGTTCATGCTCCTTTTTTTTCTGGAACAGCAGTGGTTTCAAATGTAGCTAATTTGAATATACCTACTACATAAGGCTCAAGGTAACTGGGCATGTCTTTGGTGATTCACGTAGTTGTCTCCTGGGGTTGCACTGCTTGCCTCTCCACGTTCACTCGCTGCCATTAAGAGCACATGGACTATTATGGTACACTGATGCTGCCTCCTATTTGTCTCTCTTTCACACTGGTGTCAGTCGGAAGTAATGCTACAGAAAACACTTAGATTTTACCAGTGTGAGGCACTGAAAGGCTTTCCTTCAGTCATTAGCAAGTTTGATAGCCCTCATTAGTCTGCTTCAGTCACTGGAGTAAAGAGATGTATGTTTCCAACACTAGTAGCATAAACACTCCCCTCACTTTTATACTGCTGGAAGAAATGTGTATTTTCAGGGCTAAAAGAGTAATCCATTCACAGTGAATTTCTGAAACCAACCCTATTTTATTCATCTCTCTTAAATGGTCAAAACTGTGAAACTGGATGTCCCAGGTTCTACTCCTAACACCTAATAGAGATTCTTTGAAGGGATGTTTTGAAGACATTTGAAATAGGAAGCCCTGTGCCCTATTCTCTCTGCTGTTGTGAAACCCTAGGTGAGTCCACATAGATGTGGATTTTTATTGCAGTTTAACATTTCTAAATACCATGCTGATTAAGAATAGACTGAATCCTCTAATATTTACTTTTATTTTTGCCCTCTAACTTGACCCATGGAATGTATGGAATGCATCTACTAATTGGAATGCATCTACTAATGGAATGCATCTACTAATTAAATGTCAACAGGAAACAAATATCTTCACAGAGGTAAAGTAGTTATCTATGGCAATTTTGGGTTGTGGCATAAAGGCTAGGATGAAAAAAATCCACATGCACAAAGACATGTACATTTTTAAACAGTATGTATAAACTCATGCAAGGCCACCCAGGGAGGGGTGGAAATGGCTAGAGGGCACATGCATTCTCCAGTGCAGATTTGATAAGGTCTAGGAGACTGTGCCTTTTCAGCCAAGCTGCCCACAGATCTGACAATTCCTTGGCCAGTTATCAGGTAGATCAAGTTATCAGGTAGAGCAGGCTTGGCCAGTTATCAAGTAGAAGCAAAGCTGTGCGTTCCACTCGAGCAGCCTCAGCCCTGCAATGCCATTCAGAAGGGAAGCAAAATTGTATCTAAAAGCACCTCCATTTGTACTAACAGTTGGAACCTATCACGCCAATTTTTCTTACTACGCAGTATTAACTTCTCAAATAATAATTTCTTCTCTTTTTCCACTAATGACTGAGAAGAAAATCTGACTTTTAGAAATCTCCATAGCCTGAATAGTTGAATCAACTGAAAGATGAAATAAAATACGCAAAGAGAAGTGGAAAAACTGCCATCTCCTTTGGAATCTGGGTGTAGGAAAAATGCTGCTCCACTATGACCAAAACACTTTTAGATATTACCCATTACTGGGCACTGTCTTAGCCCTTCAATGAATCACTTTCCACTGTAAACACTGACTGCAGTCAACATACAAAATATTTATTCCTGTCATCTGAGGGTCTTCCACATGCTTTGAGGTACTTGAGTTCACAAGTGAGAATACCAAATATTATCCCTGCTGCATGTACATCAGTCAGCTCTTGGACACTCTCCCTCAATGTCATGGTGTCAGTAATGATGAGTGAAGCTGCCCTTTGGCCAGGCTGCTGTTTGGTTTAAAACAGATTTGGGTGTTGCTTAAAGCACATCCCACCATGGATGTCCTTGTTTTCCAAAGTAAACAGTCTCTGGCGTCTTGTGACCTGAACAGCCCCCGGTGTCCGACCTTGAAAAACAAAAAAATATTTTATTTGAAAAGAAAAATCTGCAGCCTAAATTATTTGTGGCACTGCTTTCCTTCCTCAGCAGGATGCTGGAATGTCCAGGCTGTGGTAGGAGCTGCTTATATGCCACAGACACACACAGGAACGTATTTGCCCTCTAATGATAGATTAGGCAATGATTTTGAGTTGGCAGGCTACTAAAAGCCCTAGACAAACAAAGATAAAATTGTAATTTATCAACAGAGAATAAAGAATTCATGGTCACTGGTGACTGCTGGGACTGGTGGTAACCCAACAAAGCTGAAGTTGACAACATAAAGACAACAAATTCCAGATATTGTTTAGACTTTTCTCAGCTTGGGGAAGGGGGAGGGAGGGGAGGCAGAAAGCTGTTTGTATTTTCTTCTCTAGAAATTGTTCAAACTGGGAACAAGATGATCACCTTTCTCAAAATCCACTACAACAGGGCTCAAGCAGCAAAAGTGTGTGAACATACTGTGATTGCAGCTACCTTCTGCATCATGTAAAGGAAGGCTTGAAAACAGAGCAGTGGGGGTACATGCAAAGAGGCAGCTGGGGCACTGGCTCACTGAGGAGTCAGCAGTGCTGGGCTTTGGTGGCACACAGCTCTCTTTTGAGAATGTGGTCCATGGCTTTTAGGACTTACATTCTCTGTACTAGTTATTTTGAGGAGTAGGATTTCCCAAAGGCACCCTGTTCTCAAAGATTTTAAAGATTCTTGAAAATATTTTATCTCAAGTAGGCTGAGAAACCTTTCCCAGTAGTCCCTTCTACCACTTCAGTTTATAGGAGCTTTGTTTCATTAAAGTTAGTGGTGTTAGACCATACCAGAATGAGGTTAAGAATTAGGACCTATTTTTACAGGGTTTCACAAGTCTGCGTTATTTTAATTGTCCTGAGTTAAATGTGATCTTAACAGTGCCATGATGGAAATCCATGCAGCTTAAAGTGAACCAGAGATACAAAGCAGCATGGGGCAAAATGCAAGTTCCTGTTTTCCCTTTCCCACTCTCCATGTACCCTTCCATCCCCTGACTGATCTCTAGAGGGAAACCAACTGTTCTTACAGCAAGGAATTCAATTTCCTCACCAGTTGCAGCATCATCGCCACAGTGATTTCTGTGAACTGATCCCAGCACCAACTAATTTCACCAAAAAAAAGGGTGAACACTTAAGAAATCATCAGGGATGCTGGCTGTTACAGACCTAGGGCAAATGTGAAGTTCTGGAGGTGAAAGGATCTCTACACCATTACAGACCTTTGAAATTTCCCAGTCTCAGGGGTGTACTTTCATGGGAAGAAAAAGCTGTTTCAGATCACACCAGATATTTTCTGCACTGCCCAGAAGTTATACCTGAGGATGTTCTCCAGATGTTGGTGTTTGTATGAAACATACAATAATAAAGTTGTGAACTGGACGAGACAATACCAGAAATGTAAGAAAGAGGGCTTTAGGGCGGCCTGGAAAAACATGAACATTAACTAGCCCACACACAAAATCAACTTGTCTTCTTTAAGAAGCAACGAAGATGTCTTTTATTTGCATTTCTAAAGAACTGCTACTTTTCCCAGCAGGTGGGCACACACAACTTGTAATGGTTTTTATATTGCCAACAGGCAATTCCTTGTATTTTAAGTATGATACTCCTTTCACTTGGGCATACAAGAAGTGAGAGGTACAAGGTCTAAGACAAGGTGAAACCATATTTTAGATAGTTTTTATTCCACAGTGGAAAGAAAATAATAATGTGCCATTGTCTGGAATGTCAGCTATTGAAAAACAAGAGAGAAGAAAATCCTTGCAGCAACCGAAAATGGAGGGGATAGAAACAGACCTGTAGCATTAGGATAATAAAATTTCCTAGCTAAAAGAAGTTAGAACACAGGTGTCATCTATACCAAAATTATGAAGAGCAACAACTGAGAGTGCATTGACTAAGGTATCTGCAGAGTGAAATGTCTTAAGTATTTGCAAGCTGTGTAATGAGTAAAACAGCAGTTTGAAAATGGAAGCCTGCTGTCTTTTCTTTACTTGAACTGTTTCTTTTTTCTGTTGGCTACATTGGCCAAGCAAAATGTCCAAGAAGACTGGCTACAAGTCCTAGGAGGTCTCTGGGGAAGGCTTCTGACTGTAGTTTTCCTGCTTAATTTTGGCTGGTCAAGTGGGTCCCAATCCCAAAAACATGTGGACATAACTGAGACTTTTTTGCTTAGGGATTTCAGAGTGTCACCTGCCTACACTGCTCCGAGTTTGGCTATTCCAGTGATTTCACTGGGATACGTTTGCAACTATTATCTCACCTCTTTTCCTAAAGTGATTGTAAAAGGAATACACTTGTTGCCTGCTGTTATGGCTTTGATCTGAAAAGCCTAGTCAGGCCTTGTGGTGTATGACTTCTCTTTACAACAAAGTGGGAGCAAGCCAGACTGGAATGCAGGTCTTCACATATGCAGGTTTAGACATTTCTGCAGGTTTACTGTGGGACCTGTAGGTGGCCTCATTTTAATAGTCAATAAAACCAGAAGTATTAATTCAGTTTCCCAATGTGCTAAGCAACATTTTGTTTTACTCTGCTAAACTTGGAAGCTGACAAATTTGCTTCTGGTGCCATTGAATACTCTGCCATTCATTCTATAAACAAGTGGGTATAGAGCACACTGATTGTAATGCAGAAAGTGCAAACATCTGTTTTGTTTTCATCCCTAAATTCCTTCAGGGATAGGAAATGAGAGGGTGTGGCTAGCACAGGTCTTTCTCGTGAGAACATTCCGTTGTGTTTTATAAACAAAGATAAAGTCTGGATGTTTTTCAAACAGTGTCTCGAGACTTGGACAGTTCAGGCCTGGCCAATCAGGCCTAGGGGGAGGTTTCTGGCTGGCCAATCTGGGCGACCTCTGAAAAGTCTATATATATATGGAAATCAAAATAATAAACACTCTTTCTTGTTACACTGAGAACTGGGGTCCTTTTCTCTGCTAGCGGCTCAACAGCGACAAGAGGGAATGATTTTGAAATGCTGAGTTAGGACCAGAAAAGTAGCCTGTGTCAAGTATTTCATGTTTCCTCCCAGATGGGTCAAGGACAAGAGGACTGTTGGCCATGCAGTGACATTAACCACAGACATTTTGTAACATAATGATGACCAATAAGAAAAAATGAATACATATCACAAATTCTGTTACAGAAGGTCTAACACAAATTCAGTTGGGTAAATGGACTGCAAAACAAGGTTAATTAAATTAAGACTGATGCCATTCAGTACAACTGAGAACCAACATTCGCATCCACACTTTGCATCATGTTTGTGACAATGCATTCTTTGCTGCCAACCCAAAAGAAACCCTGACTTATGATGCTGTCTTAGTTACATGCTGTAGTCACTGTGGCAAGGCCTCAGTTTTAAGCACTTCAGATACACATACTGGGATTTTGTTTTAGTGTATGAGACCTGATAGAGCTTGTGAAAAAGGCTCATGATTCAAGTACCTTTTATGTATGGAAGCCATAAAGCTACAATAGGAGAATCTCAAAGCAGATGGCTAACTGGCCCTGTGTAGCTTATCCTGCCACCACCACTCCTCCTACCCTGTGGCTGGGGCACCCTGGGGAACAGCAGAAACAGCTAGGAGAGTGTCTCTTACTAGAAATTTCTCTGGTTTTGAAGTGGTGGGGTACACATGTGTGTTAAGAAAAAACTGCATGCCATGCACTGCAAAACACAGCCTTCCTTGAGCTGGACTGGAGCACAGTACCATCCTCTGCATCTGCTGCCAGGGCAACCCCAGCAAAAGGACTGAATGCCTGTGAAGATCTGCCTTGGCACAGCATCTCTGGGTGCTGACAGACTGGCCAGATTATGCTGGGAGCACATGGCAAAGCCACCACAGGGCATCCAGCTCTGCATCTCTTTTTAATGGGTACTAGTTAGTACCTCATTTCAGAAATATCAAACTATTACAGTTCTGAGAGGGAAGTACAGTGGATGGCTGTGACACAGAGAGTCCCAAGGGATTTATTTCTGGACTAACAGGGACCATACTAAACTTGTGAAATAAATCTGCACTGTGTCATCTGGACACTTGGAAATGTTTGAGAACAATTAGCAAGGGATTTCATTTTGATGTAACTCTCTGGTTCCCACAGACACAAACAAGGAAGCCTGCTTAAAAACAGCTTGAAACTTCCACCCCTCCCTTGAACCTATCTTTTAAAACCCACTGCAGGGCTGATTTACAAAGTAAACCCACATAAATAAGGAAACAGAACAGAATTATTTATAAAGAAATTTATTTTATATTTGTGTACAGCAAATATATGAAAAGAAATTTAATTTGAAAAATGTCTATTTGATTTTTTAAAAGTATTGAACCCTCTTATGGAAAGGCTTTAGTTATTAAAAAGGTACAGAAGGCTAAAATTATACTCAAATAATATATGTGTGTGTACGTATATATATATAAAAATGTGCAATTTTATATATATATAGTATATATAAATTAACATGTGACTTACATGAATTTTAAGGTATCTTATCTAAACATCTGAGTAAAATAGAGATATTAGAAAATATAGTTTGCTATTTCTACACAGTTTGCATTCAGTTTTTATAAGCATCTAGACAGTGCAAAATTTAAACATACAGAAACATTCTATTATTCTATACATTGTGCTCAGCTCCCAAGTTTCCTCTGTCACAATCATCACCAGACCAAACCAGATATGGAGGGTTCAATACTAGCCCTTACTAGCATCTTCTAAGAGCAATAAAAAGAAATCTGTCTTATCTTGCACTGCACTGTGGCATAGCTTGTGCAGGAGAACAATGCATTTCCTATATTAAATGATCTAACTCCCAGAGATCACATACACCTCACCATATTAACTCATTTCATTGCATTCCATATCCTGCAAAAATAAATCTCCTGTAGGACAGCATACATTACTGTGTTCTGAAGCTTAAGTAATATACTTCTTTAACATAAGGCAGGAATATACTGAAATTTGATAATACTTAAATCAAACAGCAATCTTGAATTAAACCACATTTATGTACCACATTTTTATAGATGCTGCCTTTTTAATGTTTATGTCAGAAAATGTGGTACAGAAAACCTACTATTCTTTAAATAAAAGCAAGGGATAAAAGCAGTCCTAGAAGAAATTGCTAAAACCTAAGAAGACTAAGAGAAACTAGACTGCCTTGAAACACCAAAGGTCAATCTGCACAACCTTTCCTGCAGCTGAAGAGCAATTTCTTGCATGACATCTGGGGGAATGCTCATATGAGTAGGTGCCCACTGCAGCAGAGCCCAAGTGTTTTAGCTGTAAATATTTATCATCCTTATTTGTATCTATTAAATGTTAAGGTGCTGTATGTTTTTTCATGTCTTTCTAATGTTGCTTAAAATAAGGCAATTCTGACCATTCCATATGCTTTCACAGTAGCTATATTTTAACTGAAGGGTGTTTGAACTTTAGATAATATGTTTATTATCACTGACATAAAAACCTCAATCCTGCTTCCATAAAAATCAGTGGTTGTTTTGTTCCTACTAAAAATAAAATTGATCCAAACATTTTAGTCACAAAGTTTGCTAGTAAAAGTAAATACTGTATTCATTAAGTCTCTCAGTGTTTAAAGGCAAAGTGGTGGTAGCAAATACTGTACAGTATAGCTTAAAGAACAGTATTATGCACAATTCTAACTGTTACTCAACAAAATCTAAAAGCAGCTGTGCAAAACACCTTATGGGACAGTGAATGAAAATTTCTGGAGCTGTGACAGGCTTTTTTCAAATTCAGGTCTTACACCAACGCTGTCAGTCATGTCCTACGTTGCCATCACACAAATTAAAGGCTGGATCTTGTATGCAGTATGCATGCAGTATGCATGCAGTATGCATGCAGACCAGCTAATCTTTAAAACTGGATACATCAGGAGGGTTTCCCTCTTTCTACTGCATTCATTCCTAAAGTCCCCTCTAGCAGAAACTGTCATGTTTCTGAATCCTGGTAGCAACCGACAAGATAAAGAGCCTAGTGTCATCCTTCATCTACTTCACTTTGCAAGTTTATCTCTGCACTTGCCCATATAATTACCCCCTGCGGATTTCAACTTTAATTCAGATTTGGTTACACTTGTTGAACAGGCCTTGCAAAGAGACAAAGCCTCATTGGTAGCCTGCAAAAGTTAGCCTTACTAGTTAAAACCTTGATTTAAATACCAAACAAAGGGGAAACACAGATGCTGAGACAATGTTTACATCTCTTAACCACACCCTTGAAATTCTGGCAGTAAATCAGCCAAAGGATGGTTTTAACATCTCATCCATCTCTTTGAGTTGGGAAGGAACAGCCATAACTACAAGTTTTTGCAAGGTGCGGCTGATGCTGGGAGATGGTTGAATACATATGACCAAAGGCTGCATGCCTCACAAGTCAGAACAAAGCAGAGATGTGATAGGAATTCAGGATTTTCTTATGCCCAGAAGTTTCCTACAGACTGGAGATAAACACAAGCCCCATTTCCCACAGAAAGGAATCGTGTTAAACCTAGACTAACACAGCATTAAGAAAAAACTAATAACTAATGATGTCAAAGCCTCTCAGTTTAAAGATTCCCCAAAGCAATCTCAAAGAAAAGAAGGAAAAAGAAAACCTGTGGACTCAGTCAACACATCTTTCAATCAAATTATATAGTAAATGCACTGGCAGGCAAGGCCTCAGTTCCAAAAAGGTGAGGAAGTAGAAGGATGGTGCAAAATGCTTTCATACATTTGAACATTCTTAGCAGATAAGAGAGCAGGCAACTTGAAAACAAGAAAACATTCCTTGTAAGCTGTGTGGGATCAATGCAGTTTTCTGCAGGCTTTGCTTCATGCTACAGCTCAGATTTGCCTGTTTGGGCAGGACTGGTGGTACCACTGCCTTCTCCAGTGTTGCTCTTGTCTGCCGGCTTGAAAGATAATGAAGCAGAGTTTGTGCAGTATCGTTTGCCAGTTGGGCGAGGTCCATCATCAAAAATATGCCCCAGGTGAGCACCACACTGAAACAAAACACAATAGAGAAACACTGTGTCTCTGTGCAGCTCGATGGCATCACTGTGATGTTAAGCAATGACTAGCAGCTGCTTCCAAGGAAGCACATTGGTGCCTGTACCGCCCTTTCAGGTGGGATTTACAATCTACATTTATTTGCAGGAGTGATCCAGGAAGATGATCTTGTAAGATACCACAGGCGCCTAAGACTCCAAGCCCAAATTTCCTGGGTGTTTCCTGTCATGCCACTGCATATGCTTGGTTGGACCACCATTGAGGAGCTGCCTTTTCTCTGTAATGATTTCATGGCAGAAGCTTAGTTAAAAATCGGGTGGTGAAGGCAGCACTGCCCTTGTGTCATTGATGCAAGAATATCTGTGTAAGAAAGGGCAGCCTTAGCCCTGGGCTCCCTTCAGCCTGCAGCCATCTGCTATACCCCTTGCTAAAAAAAACCATTAAACGCATTGATGATCCTGGCAAGGACTTAAAACATTGAAGATATTCTCTGGAGTGTGCTCTCACACCTTTTTTTTCCTTTCCCTTTCTTTAGCCTGGCACTCTTCTGAGCATCAAGGTCCTTCTGGGTGCATCTCTTGGCCCTGGCGGTGACGGAGTTCAGCCTACCCACTTCATAATAATTTCTATAATACACACAAGATAGGGACAGGTGACTAAAAAGACCTGTAGTGTAGATATGTAAAATATTTCTTAATTAATGACCTTTGTCTGGGAGTAACTATAAATGATGCTGACTTTTGCTTTTTTTAAGAAATATGTAAGTAAAATGGTCTGTTGCCACTTTTGATCTGTATGAATCAGACCCAAATATTTGCAGTGCTACTCAGGGTGAACACTACTGATCCCATCTGTAAGAAAGGTAATAGTTCTTTGCTTTACAAGGATGGCTTTACAAATACAATACTTTGAAGAAGCTAACCCTGCTGATCCTTATTCAAAAATTAAGATTACTATCACTGCACATTATGGCTGGCAATTTATCTGGATAATAAGAACTTAATTAGTCACTTAAATTCCACAGGTTCATTTTTACAGTCTGCCACGAGAAATAAAAAAATAAAACCTTGTGCTGGAGAAATATTTATCGTGAACAGGAAAGTCATGCTGCTTTACCAAAGGGCCTCGGCTTTTCAAGTCAATAGCTGATCTCAGTGAGAGCTGGAATGATGTAATTGAGATCAGAGACCTGCTCGTGGGCTCACAGACAGCAAAAATTAAAGACTGCAAATTATTCTTAACATTTAATTAATTCATAGTATTCCAAATACATAGAGGCAATAGCGATTATTCCAAACTGTGAATAAATTAGTGATGGCAAATGTCTACCCTGCAGTTAATGTGTTGCTAATGTTCTCCTGCTGTTATGGCCTTTAATTCACCAAAGCAGCAGGAAAGGTGTCTGTAGAAGCAGGTAAAATCTTGACTCCAGGTTAAACTCCCTCAACAGACTGAAAGGCTGGGGGAGGCTCTCACACCAGCTAGGTGGGACAGGAGCTCTTCCCATTTAACGACAGCTGAAACAATAATCTTCACTGCCTCTAGGAGCAGGGCAGGTAGGCATGTGAAGCTTCAGTGCTCCCACCTGTTGCTCATACCCATGCAGACACACCCCCCAGCAGACTCCCTGCTCCTGGAGAAGTGTCACTGAGACAGCCATGGCAGTCTATCAAGGATCCCAATAACAACTGAGGGCTTCTAGCCCATGCTATCAGCAGGATGAGCTCCCCCAGGCAATGGAAAATGGCATAGATGGGTTAAGCAGCAGCAGCTGCTCAGCTTTGTAAGGAAGGAAGATAAAACATGGGAAATAAGTAAAAGAAAAAGGAATTTGAAAAGGACCTAGAGAAAACTAAGCTTCTTCCTGAAAAGAGAAAACTAAGTCTTCTTCCTGAAAGACTGCTGTCTTGCCACCCTTTCCTTCATTACCCACAGCTTATTCTTTTTTTCATTTTCCTTTATATTGAAGGCCTTTTTTAGGTTAGTGTGCACAGAAAACCCGAGCTGTTTCTGAAAGTGGGGTATTAACAAGGAAGCATTTCACCTGACTACAACCATACCTTTGCGAAAAAAAAATTTAAAAAGTAAGTGTCCCAGGGAGAGTATTTTTTTTTAATGTTTAGTATCCTAATTAAACCATCTCATCTCAACTAAGACTGCTTCAAAACCTCCTGGCTGGAAGTGTTAAACAGATCTTTTCCAGACTAACATTTAACAAAAGATAAATCATTCCCTCTCCACTGGACAGAAACAGAACAAGAGAAACTGTAGAGAGAAATGGTCTGTAGGAGTAATATATTCACATAGAGACTACAAAGACAATCCATCAAGAAGGTTTTCCTCACAAAACTTGAGAAGCTGTGTGAGAGTCCAAGGTAGTCTCATTACACCTTTCTGTGATGGCAGAATCACACCAGGATTGAATTACTGCAAAATTTGTTACCTTTTGAGATTACCCCTCACCAAAAAATTTATGTGGCAATTCTCTATATAGAGGACTCTATAACTCATCTGCCCTAAGCAGAAATGTAATTCAATCCTTTGTATCCCAGTATAAGAAACCTGGCACTCAGCTGAGAATACAAAGCATGAATAGACTTTACTGTCCTCCCCACACATAATAGGTGCTGCCCATTTTTCTACAACATATATACATGCCTGCAGAGCCTCTGAAAAAGAAAAACAATCATCTGTTATGGCCTTGCACATAAATATATTGAACAGAATGCACTGGGACAGTGAAATGGTTAAAGCATTCCAAGTATGTGCTTGGGAGCAGGAAAGGGGGGGTCATCACTGCTGTCAGTATGCTTGGATCTCCCAAGCCTCCTGGTTCTAATATGCTGCTGGAAGGCATGGAAAGCAGCTTGCTGTCAGCTGCTGTAGCGCAGAGTCCAAGCTATTGTTGTGCAAACACTACGCCTGTGACTAAGGAATTTTATTGATTTATACGAATAGTAGCTAGGGAGACCACAAGGGAAGGGTCTCTTGAACAGGACAGAGGAAAAAAAGAGATGCAACAAGTTTTACAGTATTACTCAACGGCATTTGTATCAACTTCTACCTGTCACTAATCACTGACCTTTTAAATACACCCAGAGTGATGTGTTTCCAAAAAATTGTGAAAGTTATTTCTAGGATAATCCCATGGATGTATTTGATTAATATTACAGTGATTTTTTCCACTGTGTTTGCTTTCTATAATGAAGAACATTAAAAAAGATTTTTTTAAAACTCTCAGGTGGGAGGGACTTAAAAAAAAAAATCAACTACTTTTTCATCTGCAAAGGATTAATAAGGTTTTGGATGTGGGAGATGGTATTTCCCTTCAGTTCTACCAAGGTCCGCCACATTAATCCCACTGTTTTGCAGGTTGCAGTAAAACTGCATTTTTTTTGCCACTGCATATGTGATTCTCACTCAAAGGCAGATACACAATACAGCAGTATCAGCTGTACTGAGCACTGGCTGCAAAGATGCTCACCACTCTGGGAGCTATTTTCCTGTTTGACTTGGTCATCTGTGGGGTTATTGCCCCAGGAAGTTGGAATAGCTGGTAGGAAGCTGCTATTGAATTATCCAGCAACCTTGGTCATATTTTTTCCTTCAAATTCAGTTTTTAGTTTTGCTTTGAGTTTATGGTATGAGTTTATGGTATCTGCATGTGACTGCTGCTAATCTTGCTGGTCTCAGGTCTGCTAACATTATTTTGTTTGGCAATAGATAAGTGACATTCCCAGACTCCTTGGCCTGACCAAAGGCTTCCTTGGGCTTCTCCAGGAGCTCTGGCCATCTCCTGAAGTGTGTCAGTAGATACAGGCTCAGCAGGTTGGCAGTAAGCAGATTTTAGCACTATTCAGGCCTACTAAGCAGAGCAAAAGAGACTGGATTGCATTTTTGATTATGCCAGTAACCCCTGGTGAAGCACAAGCTTCCCAATCTGCAGTCTCATTGCTACCTTGCTAGTGGATTTAGGGGAGTGGATGTTCCCACCAAGTGTTGAATGGATCTTCTGAACCATATCATCAATGTAAAATCTTCAGAATTATGTAATACACATGACAAACTAGCAGACACATTAATTTGGCCATTAACATAGTGGGTCAAACGTTCTGTGCAGACTGAAGTTAATGGATACTCTCGAGAAGTTTCTTAACTCCCTCTTATATAGCAAGTCCAGTCTTATATGACTAGTAAGGATGCATATTGCCAGGGATAAAATTAGTTACCCCTCCAACAACACTGTCTGGAAGAACAGCAAATTATCACTGCCCAAATGAAGCTGCTGCTTCTCTCAGGAGGAGTTTGAGCATGTGGAGCTAGAGGACTGCAAGCTGCTGAATACAGCTGCTGAACACCAATGCAGCAGCTTCTCCCTTTGCTAGGTAATGATTATGCCATTCCCTTCACAGAAAGGAGGGCAGCACAAAGGATGAGAGGAAGTAGAACAAGACAGATAACGGAAAATTTGGGCATGTTTTGAATGACTACTGACTTCATTATTACGGCAGATGGGATTGTTTGAGGCAGCCATTAGGACTGCGCTGGGAATGAGTTAGCATGGATGCACAGTAATGTAGAGTGATGGAATCAGTACACACAGTCGCTCCACTGCTTTCAACTTCTCTCAACTGCTCACGTGTGGAGTCAGTTGGCCAGGCTCAGGCTCAGGAGCTCCTTTGAAGAGACCCTCCTCAGGAAGACTATTTTTGCAAACTCAGCACCGAGTCCAAGCAGTTACATATGCTCTGTTAAATCTCACATGAGACAACAACATACATTCCAGCGATCCCTTTGTGCCTTCAGCCCGTTCCACTCAGCTTTTATACCTACGACCCATTGTGCTATCTCACAATGATTACTATTTAATAGAACTGAAAGGTTTGCAAATCTCAAGGAAAGTACAGCACACTGTAATGGGTTTTGCAGCCTTTGCCATTGGAATGGTCTGTGTGTGCTATAAACTAACCTGACTGCAGGATATTTCAATCCGATGCATCCCATAGGAGAAATCATCATTGAAAGTAATTGCATCAGGACTGATCACATCATAGAAGGAAGGCCAACCTGGAAAAGAGGAACAGGACAGATAAAATAAAAGGGTGTCTTTTTGGCAGATAGCATTACAAAAATCAGGACAGAATCACACTTTGAAAAATGTTTATCTCACTCCAGAGCATGGAAATAATGAAATGGAGACTTTTTATCCAAAATCACTTGGATACGTTGGAAAACTTCCCCTCCAAATACAAAACTGTTTACAGGAAAGGACTAAGCTGCCACTAGCTGCTCAACTTCCATATCCACAGGGATTCCTGCACTCTGCCACAAGCAGCGATAGCGGTTTAGCTCAGGGGCAAAGGTCCCAGGTAAGCCAACTCAGCTTTAGCCACCAGTTTAAAAAAAAAAACCACAAATTCCACCCTGAAGATAAATAGCAAGGCTTTATGGAACACAAATGCTTTTGCTTTTGCAACATAAAGATATTTAAGAAAAAGAGGTGGGAAATTGCAATTTAGAGCCCCAAAACGTGCCTTAACCTCTGCCTTCACCAAGGCAAACCCAAAAGGATGTGTTCACACACTGAGCCATCACACATTAGAGGCAGCGAGATGATTATTACTGTGTCTCACATCAAAACAGTAACAAGTGCTTCGGACCAGACATGGACAGGCAGAATCATAACTATGCCCATATTAGACACTAGTGGATGGTCTGCATGTGGTCTGCATCCAGGATAAAACAACTGCACTCACTAATGCCCATGTTCAACACAGCTAACAGCTGAGCACTAAGCGGCATGATCTGACACCAGATGATGGCATGTATACCTGACCTATCAGCAATGGCCACTTACCAAAATAATGACCTTCCACTCTTTAGCTATTCCACGCTAAGTCTGCCCCTCTCCACAACACAGGTAAAAAAGGCAGGTTTCTTCGGTGACCCAGAAAATACCCATTACATAGCTGTAACTTTTCAGCCACTCCTCAAAAGCCATCATAATGCTCCATTTCCTGAAGCAGGGCTCCCACATAAGCACCTGACAGGCTTTAAGGTCATGTCAGCATCTACCAGTACCCATCTGAAATCTCACCAGCTATCTGTCCTTCTCATTCAGTCTCTTGCCAAATATAAAATGCACAGGCAGCTCTTGTTCTCTCCCTGTATTACATGACCAAGAATAGAGACTTTCCTTGTTTCTTCTCTGAAAATCTGTTAAGCATTTGCTACTGATGATTTCATAAAATAACTTGCAATAAGCTATTAAGAAACACAGCAGCAGCTGAGAATCACTGCATGCAAATGAATAAAGGATGGATACAGTTTTCCCTAAGAAAAGTGGGTACAATTTTCTATTACAAGGAGATGTGGAAGCTATCAACTTTTCTGAATGCGGGGAGACAAAATGTGTAAACTGGAAAAAGATCCATATGTCTTCAGTTGTATCTTAGATTATTAAATGTGGAAGAACATTTATTAGGATGTAAGCATAATAAGCATAATTTTTTTAACAAAGAAATGCTCAGAAATGTGCTTCTCTTCCTTTTCAAAACACACATATAGCAGCATCTCTAAGCTACCTGAAGGCATTGCAAGCCACAAGTCCTATGCCCTCGAGGTGCCGACTACCATCACAAGTGTTTCCACCCCAGAACTCACTGTAAAAATAAGAAAAGTCATCCCCCTCTCTACAAGTATTACAAATGAAAGAGTTACATACAGCAGGCAGACTGAGCAGCAAGAAACCTGAACAGGGAAAATATCCCACAAGACAGGAATTCAAAACAATGTGGCAACGATAACTACAAGAAAAAATTATAAATTCTTCCCCTCATGCAGAATATTGCTGTCAAACAACTACCTTCACAAACAGAAAAGGAGTAAATATATGACAAGTTTTGTAAAAAGGTTATCCTGTTGACAGAAAAATTGATGTCTCCTAATTGATGGCTCCTTTCCAACACCATTTTTCATCTTCTTAGCTGGGCCTCTGTCTAATGAAAATTGAGGTCTTAAATAGAGCTAGTCAGTATATTTTTAATTAAGCCTGTTTTGTTTTTTTAATTTAATAATTTTGCAAAACAGACGTACCACTTTGCCCTTGTGTGATGGCAGAGGAGTTTCAAAGAGGGAGCTCATTGGAGCAGCTAACTATCTGATCACATGAAAGCCTTTGGAGAAAGCAAACTTCACGGCTGCAGAAATTCTCAAAGAAAACCATGCCTCCTTCATTACAGCAGTGAGAGGGAAGCTTCAAAGACTGCAACACAGAGATTGAAGCAATCTGTGTCCTGCTGAGAAAATTATATTGAGAGAAGAGTTTGTAGGTGTGTTTATGTCAGCTTTGACATTAAGAAAGACCATCCATCCTTCTTTCTCCAGACTTCTCCTTTTGGTCTTCCCATTCACCGGGGAAAAACTGGTTGCTTTGGATGCCCTCCACACACTTTTGAAAAACGAAGTCATCTGAAACCTATATAAACAGGCAAACTTCTCCTAAAGTAGTCTTCATACTCAACTGGAGTGACTTCAGATTAGGCTGTCAGTTCATGCCACATGTGACACAAAGGCGCCACCCCTGCTACACATGGTCCCCAAGAGAGGGACTAGGAAACAGACCTCCACAGTGTGGACTTTTAATTTGCTGCCAAGCCATATCTTCTCAAGTAACATAGCGGTCCAGGCACCAGCACTGCCAGGACAAACCACTAACTCTGTGAGGGTTAACTGAGCAAACCGTGGAACAGAAAAGGCTCTGAAGGGCACCGTGAGACATGCTGTCACTCTGTTGACCTTGAGAGGAAGATGAGTGAATTGCTCATTGAGTTGATGAGCCAAACTCACCAGAAAATCAATCCCCTTTTGCGGTCTCATTTGCTCTCCTGAGCTGGAGTGGAAAACCCGTCTAATAGCTTGCTAAGCCATCTCTCACCATTTTGTCTACTTCAAAAGCTGCCAGGAACAAGCTGTAGCAGCAGTCTGCTTGCCTGCATATGAGGCAACTCCCAGTGGTGTAGAAAGCCAGCCAAAAACTCTCTGTCTATATAAGTGGCAAGTGACCCAGCAGTGGCCTCCCATTTGCAGGCCCCAGGCCACTTCACCTGTCTCCCTGGCTGCAGCCCCTCCACTCCTGCCCTCCTGCCTCCTTCCAGCTGTAAGGCTGTAAAATGGCTGGCTACCTCTACATTTTAGACTGCTCTTATCTGTGCATTAAAGCTTCAGCCCACCTTTGAAGGTTATCTGGCTACTTGTTAAGGGCATGCTCCTGTAAGGATAGGGATGAAGATGACCATTTTGGATCTCCTGAGCACTGGAGAAGACACTTTGAAAACCCTGGTTCTGAGACTCAACCCTCCTTGGGTGATGTCATTCTGTCAGGTCTTGCCCACATCTGATGGGCAGCAGGAGCCAGGCCATTGACTTTTGAACGATGGTAAAACATACTAGCTAGGAAGAAACAGCCTCTGGAGGAAAGGGGCTAAGGGTAATTGCAAGAGACAAGATGAGGCTGGGAGGAGTTTCCCAGATGAAGAAACAACTTCAAATGACATTAACAGTTTTGTGCGTGTGAACAGCAGCTCAGATTTGTGCGTACATTTATCCTTGTACATTTGTACATTTATCCTTGAATGTAAAGTTTAGTTTGAGGGGCAGTATGACTAACGGCCAGCAATTTTTATTACATTATAGACACTTTAAATGGGTTCATTCTTAGCTTCACAGCTACTTTGCACCACACTGGCAATGTAAACAGGCTTTAAAATAGGAGTCTGTTGTGTTTGTGTTCACTCCAGCAACCTTTTGCACTGGAGTCAGGCCATTATGTCCTAAAGGCCAGCATCTGGTAAGTTAATAAGCAAGCCACAGAGATGAACAGTTTTTCAAATATACAGCAATTATCCTTTTGTGGATCTAAAAACCACTAAATAAAGCAATGAAACTTTCTTCTGCCAAGTATTTAATTGAAAAACGTGTAAACAGAACATTACTGACAGATCTTTTCCACTCCATCCTGCATGAGTAACAGAGAGGATCTTACGCTGCTGGGTGTCACACATACTGAGTCATATCCCATTCTTCCTCTTTCTAGGACATCCCCCAAATATTTTGTAAAATCTGTACAGCATTTCTAAAATCCATTCCACACGCCCTCACCAAAACTGGAATCTTTTGTTCTTCCTAACAGTCCCTATTCTGGCAAAGAGGAGACAGTGGTTTATGCCTCTTCATCAAAGAATGCTTTCTTGCCTGCTACTGCCCTGGGCAGCAACACAGAAGAACAGGGAGGAAGAGAAATGTTGGGTTTGGTAACCGTGCTGGGTGCTGCTTTTGCCACCCTGGGCAGAGGGCTTCAAATCATTCAAAAGAGGTATCTTCTTCCTCACTTTCACACCTCCTATTCCAGGTACCTGATTGAGTCTGTATTACTAATGAGCCACCCACAGCGGGTACCTATACAAGCAGCTGGCACAAGGTAGGTATCAGGACAACACAGCTGCAAGCCACAGGAGTCCCAGACAGCTGACAAACTGAACAGTCAAACTGAGATGCCAAAGTAGTAATAATGCCAGAGAAAGCTGGCAACAGCAAACAGTGTGCCCATAGTCCATCCTCCTTTTTGCATTCCTGATACAGATATGAAACTGCTGCAGGAGCAGATTGTTTCTTTCACATTAACCCAGGAAGCTCTAAAGCCCTTTATCTCCAGGATTCTTTCTTAGGGCAATGCTAAACTCATGCCAAAAAAAAAAAAAAAAAAAAGAAAAAAAAGACATTTTGTTCCCATAAGCTTTTGGAAAGCAGTCCAGCTGCTAATTGATTAATCAATTTTAGAAACACCTCAAACTTCCTTCCAAATTTGCAAGTTTGCACACATTTACTGTAGTTAAATCTCCAGCATCCTAGTAGATGGATGCAACCACTTAGACATCTAACTGTTTGAATGTGCATCTATAATTACCTGCAGAAGCAAAACTGCAGGCTGCTTTTGAAAATCAGCCCTGCTAGGCTATTTTTTCCCTATCCTGAACTAATATGCCTTTTGACATTTTTTTGAACAACACAGTTGCAATCCCAAAGCATGTAATGCTCTGACATTATTCCTATTTCATACACCTGCTGACTGGAGACCTCCAGTTATTCAATAACTGTGATGTCTGTAGTTGTTTTTCATTTTAGATCTCAAAGAGATTAAATTTAACCTGCATTTTATCATTCTCTGCTGTAATTATTCCAAGCATTTACTTCAGTGAGTTATTTACAGATGGAGAAGTAGGGGGAGATGGAAGATGTTAGAACTACCAAACAGCACCAGATGGAAAAGAGGACCTTGACCTGAAAAATACCTTGTTTCTCTGATGTGCTGTATTTTTAGAATTCTGATTCCCTTTTAACCTAATGTGGATTAATGAAAACCCAAAGGCTTTTTAAGGTAGAGTCTCATCATTTATCTTCACTGAGAAGCCATGTCTGTGTAAAAACATAAAGCGTATTAGGATTAAAAAAAGGTAATAAAGCTTCTGCTTTGAAACTGCTGTAAAGCTGAAGGGCCTTCACTTTTTTCTTTCTCAAAGGTTTATTGAAACAGAATCTGAAAGACACAGGCATCCACAGCTGTAACTTCTCACATAAAAGTTTAATGTAGAACTACAAAGTGACATGTTGCTATTATGTAGGATGCCTGTACAGATACAGGGCTTTTTTTTGGCTAGCACAGAACATCCTGGGTTATTTTTCATAGTATGTCCATGACAATGAATGAATAATGAATATTCGTACTTACAATTATTTTACCATCACGTAATACTACTTTCTGTGGAGGTTCATGTAATTTACCTAAATGTAGCAGAAACAGAATCAGGTACTGAAAGACCCTTGTTCACCAGCAAACAGCTTTACATTAGATATGTATTCCAATGGGAGGAAAAAAAAAAGGCTGTTCCTTTTCAGCACCATCCTGATACAAGAAGGACAACATGTACTTCAGCTGTTTTTCAGCAGACCATGCCAAAAGAGCATCAGAGTGGTAGCTATGCTGGGGTTGAAGGGAACAACACAAACACAAAATGAAGCTTAATTCTGGAAGAAAAAGTAAAGCGAGAGCTTCTTTCTAACACTACTTGTCTCTAAGAGCAAAGTTGGGCTATTGCAGAAGGCAAACACCATGCTGGCAGAACACTGGGGGAAGGGAATTTTAAAAAACAACTGAACTTCCAATAGCAACTTTTATGAGACAATCGTCACCTGTTTTTTCCTTTAAGTTTCTCACTTGGGAAATACAAAAAAGTAAAGCCATGAATAAAGGTGGCATTTGTCTTCTTCTACTACAGCACTCTGAGCATCCAAACAATTTACCATGAAACAGCATATGCAATCCAGATTTATTTCTTTGCTAGGGGGAGGAGGTTGTATTTGTTTAAAATGCTTGTTAAGGGGGATCTGAAACTTAGCGTCTACAATTTCATTTGACAATTTCAGAACAACGGTGCCCCTGATGTCTCTTGAGCAATAAAAGCACAGGGCCTACTCTCTTCAGCAATTAATAACTGTATCACAATACTGCTCTTGCCCTAGCTGCTTCCTTAGTGCTTTCACTGTGTTCTAAAATACTGATAAATACAAGCTGGCTCTTTTAGAGCCTTTCTCTGTAATATTCCTGACATCTTGAATGTAGCCGCTGCTAAAATCTACAGGTAGGCAGGAGCTGGGATCTTCCTCAAGTCTTCTTACAAAGATTGAGTTACTAATGGTTTCTTTCTTGGTTCAGGTTCAACAAATCTACTGAACCTAACTCACTTCCTCCCAAAGGACAGGTTTCTCCCCTCATCTGAACAGTGTCTGTTGTTACTTTAAATCACGGCTAATGTTTTTAAAAGTATATCTTACACATAAGTCAGCTGTAGATCTTCAGCATCAAAGGAGCCAAACAGAACTGCGTGAAGCAGTGTAACCTTAAGCTATAATTTAAAAATGCCATCAAGAAATCTCTCAAATAGTTTTTAAAATTTACTGTTGACCTAATAACCTCAGTCCAAAGCATCCAACTTCAAATAGTTGTTTTTGTTTTCCCTCCAAAAGAAGTATTGGTAAAACAAATGTATATATTGCAAAATATCTTGCAATTGATATACCAATGAGTTATCTTTACAACTCACTAAAATAGCTAATGATTTCATACAGGACGAGTAAATCAGGATAGCAGTGGTGCTGGCAGGCCTTAGGATGGAAGTGATTTGACAAAACTGGAATCCTACTGCAGTAGTTCACAGCGAAAGTTTAAAAAGCACAGCAAATGCAACCTTGCAATAATCAACATCTGGCACCAAAATGAACAGCAGTCACAGATGAAATACATATTTGAAAAATTTGTCACGGGGTCTTTCAAGTAATGAACATCCACTATTTGTTTGTTGAAATATTTTCCTTTTAGTATTGTTATGCATGTCTGAGAAATAAAGTTTGTAAAGAACAGCCAGAACTCAGCTGCACACTTAAACTGGAACTACAGAGGTGACTAAATTAATTTTAATTCCAAAAAAACCAAAGCCTGTACTGTCTTCCTTTTGGAGCTATATTCCTTCTACTGAACCTTCTTCTGTAGTGCCTTTAGTACTGAGTGCTTTAGCAGACAAGCACCCTCCCCATTTCAGCTGGACAAATAGGTTCTTATCTCAGCTGTAAAGTTCTGAAACAAGGAAAAGAGTTACTACACTAATTAAAACAAACAAACAACTCCCACCCCAAACAACAACAACAAAAGATAAAGACTCCCTTTTTTCTGTTTACTTTAGATGTTAGATAAAATGTCTAGGTGAGGGAACTTGGTCACAACTAAAAATGGACATAATTTACTTGGCCATAAAGGAAAGCTTTTGTCAGGACTGAGGCAAAAACTGGGGCTGTTAGCTGATGGCAATGTCTGCCAGAGGTTGACAGAATAGAATACTGAAAGCAGGGTGAAGACAGAGCTTCAAACCACCAGGTCCGTAAAGGTCATTTGGCCACAGGAGAAGATTCTGCAGGAAGAGAATATGGAGAGGTGGAGTATGGCTTCTCATGCCACCATGAGGTGGGGAGCAAAACCCTTCTCTTTGCCTAATGTTACAGCTTATCCACTAAGCTAGTCCTTAAGATTGTTACATTTCCAGAGCAGGATTTTTATCCCACTTCAGGAACATCCCACCACCAACTACAGGCTGATCAAGCCCTGCAAGGAACCAAGCCTTGAAGTCCTGCTTCTCGTGAAGAGGGCAGGATCTACTCACTGCAGTTTTATGCATACTTCTGAGATACTTCTGCCACCCTAGGCCTCAGGATAACTTTACATTACCCCCTGCCTAAGACTTAGTCTCTGCAACACACAGTTGAACACTATGCTGCATGCATAAAACAATGCAAAAGCTACAGGCACTACATAAAATCCTAAAAGAAGGAAAAAAATGAATGATTTGCAGGGTTAGATTGTTTGGAGTTGCTGTTGGTTTGGGGGGATGTTTAAATCTTTTTAACAACCTCTTATGCAAACAAAAGGAGGTAGGTAATAATGCTTACTATGAAATAAAGACCTTTCTTCACAGAAAACCCTGACAAAAACAATATACATGTGCACACATACATACACCTTTAAGTTCTCAGTGGAAAACTTTGTACTTTGAAAACTTCTGAAAAATCTGAAAATTCTGAAAAGTATTCAAATTGAAAAGTTATTATTTCTGATGGTAATGTTCATATTTTGTTTTCTGTTACAGTTTCTAAAGCGAAGCCCGCCCTTTCTACTATACACCACATTTTCTTTCAAGGTTTTCAAAGGAAACCTTTTCACAGCCACACTATGTCATCAGTGACACAGTCCATGGAAAGAAATAGCAAAGTAATTATAGCCAATTTCATGAGGAGCTGTACTCCTTTAATGCTTTCCTGGGAGAAGCCCAGCTTGCCTCCAGAATCTCCCAAAGACTGAGGAAGCACTAACATGAATATGGCTGCTGCACAGGTCAGTTCACCACAGGTCTCTTATTCGCTTCTGTGCCTGTGCTATTCCTTTCGTGACCACAGTTTTAGGTCTTCTTTTCCTTTTACATTAGAACTCTAGTATACTTTTTATTCAAATAAATAATTTAAACAAAACAAAAGCACGATACAATAAGTATTCAAGACATGGAAGCAGTTTTCAAGGGAAGCTATGAGCATTTGTAATTAGGCACAGCGCAAATGTTCACAGTGGAAGTCAATTACACTCACTACATGTTTTCACAGACAAAAACATTGGTTTATAAACATCCAACTCACTTCAGGGTCTTTTCTTTTACACTACTCTAGGTAAAGAAATATGTAGGAAGGAGTCATTTGCTTGGAAAAGAAACCTGTTGCAATAAACAAGAGGAGAAATAAAAGATTTTCGAGAGCATTAGCAGAAGGAAATGGGCCCATATAGAGGAGAAAACAGGAGAGGCAAGATCCTAAGGAGTGAACATGCAGCATCGTGCCTCTCACAGAGGCATACAAATAACTCAAGGAAAAACTCTCCGTACTCATGCAGGTTTGCCTCCATTACATGGTGCCTCCCACAACACTAGGTTAACTGTGGTAGCTGCCATTCACAACACCAGCTATGGATGCTCTTTGGCTAATCTCTTCTCTAACGCTGAGGAGTGCTCAGTATTTGTGTTGCCCTGGGCTTCCTCCTCTGGCCATGCTTACGCCCAAGCTCCCCAGTGGTGCCGGCGTACCAACCCCACTGCTAGGCACGGGCCCCCGCCCAGGCCGTGTGCCCCTCCGCAGCGCTGCCGCTGGCCGCTGTCGGAAGGGCACAGCGGCGGGGAAAGGCGCGGCGGGAGAAGCTCCGTCCGCAGGGAAGGGAAGGGAAGGGAAGGGAAGGGAAGGGAAGGGAAGGGAAGGGAAGGGAAGGGAAGGGAAGGGAAGGGAAGGGAAGGGAAGGGAAGGGAAGGGAAGGGAAGGGAGGGAAGGGAAGGGAAGGGAAGGGAAGGGAAGGGAAGGGAAGGGAAGGTAAGGGAAGGGAAGGAAGGAAGGAAAGGGAAGGAAAGGGAAGGAAAGGAAAGGAAAGGAAAGGAAAGGAAAGGAAAGGAAAGGAAAGGAAAGGAAAGGAAAGGAAAGGAAAGGAAAGGAAAGGAAAGGAAAGGAAAGGAAAGGAAAGGAAGGGAAGGGAAGGGAAGGAAGGAAGGAGAAGGGAAGGGAAGGAAGGAAGGGAAGGGAAGGGAGGGGAAGAAGGAAGGGAGGGAAGGGAAGGAAGGGAAGGGAAGGAAGGGAAGAAGAGAAGGAAGAGAAGGAAGGAAGGGAAGGAAGGGAAGGAAGGGAAGGAAGGGAAGGAAGGGAAGGAAGGGAGGGAGGGAGGAAGGGAAGGGAAGGGAAGGGAAGGGAGGAAGGGAGGGAGGAAGGGAGGGAGGAAGGGAGGGAGGAAGGGAGGAAGGAAGGAAGGAAGGAAGGAAGGAAGGAAGGAAGGAAGGGAAGGGAAGGGAAGGAAGGGAAGGGAAGGAAGGGAAGGGAAGGAAGGGAAGGAAGGGAAGGGAAGGGAAGGGAAGGGAAGGAAGGGAAGGGAAGGGAAGGGAAGGGAAGGGAAGGGAAGGAAGGGAAGGGAAGGGAAGGAAGGAAGGAAGGGAAGGGAAGGAAGGGAAGGAAGGAAGGGAAGGGAAGGAAGGAAGGGAAGGAAGGAAGGGAAGGAAGGAAGGGGAAGGGAAGGGAAGGGAAGGAAGGGAAGGAAGGAAGGGAAGGGAAGGAAGGAAGGAAGGGAAGGGAAGGAAGGGAAGGGAAGGAAGGAAGGAAGGAGAAGGAAGGGAAGGGAAGGAAGGAAGGAAGGGAAGGGAAGGGAAGGGAAGGGAAGGGAAGGGAAGGGAAGGGAAGGGAAGGGAAGGGAAGGGAAGGGAAGGGAAGGGAAGGGAAGGGAAGGGAAGGGAAGGGAAGGGAAGGGAAGGGAAGGGAAGGGAAGGGAAGGGAAGGGAAGGGAAGGGAAGGGAAGGCCCGGGCGGGGGCTAAGGGAGGCTGCCGCCCCCGGCCCGCCCGGCTGCTCCTCAGGGGCGGCTGTCGCCTCCGGCCCGGGGGAGCTCGGGAGGCCCAGCACAGCGCATGGCCTTGTTCTTGTCTCCACCTGCCGATTCCATCAGCGAATGTACTCGGGGGAAGCAACCTCACGGACAGACAGACAGACATGCCGGTGGTCATACAGCCGTGTTTCGGGGCTGTTCCTGCGCAAACACCGTAACGCGGGAGAGGAGACAAGACACTGACACCACAAGGGGTGACCAGGGGTCTTTCCACTTTTCCCCCTCAGAAAGTGCCCTGAAGAAGACAGGCAGGCTGCCATTCTGCCATCTTTCTTCCTCGTCAAAGCCATTCCTAGGTACCGCCGAGCCGCGGTGACCCAGGGCCGAGAAAGGCTGTCGTTCCGCGCCGAGAGGGCGGCGAAGGCAGGCGAAGCCCCTGTGCAAGCAGCCCAGTTGGCATTACAATGACTCGGTACATTTCTGGAGCTCACGTGTCAAAAAGTATCACTTTCAATTCACTGAGCCCTTCAAAAGAAGCACACACCAGGCCTCCAGCCTAACCTGGCTCTCACCCTCCCCAGCAAGGACTAAAAAAAAAGACAAGGAAGGGATATACAAAGGCATTTCTCAACTGCTAAATGGCCCAGTATACCCGTAACCTCAGCTTCTCTGCTTTATAGCAAGAGAGTGATGAAAACCTGATGGGACAGCATGCAGGCTGCACTTTGAGCCACCGGGCTGCATTTTTGGAATTGGGCAGAAATAGTGTGGACACCTGGGAAGGGCATGGGCAGCAAGGGGAAATACTGTCAGGAAAGGAAGAGATTAAAAATATTAAGAAAAATTTCTGACTACAATTTTAAGAGGTGAAGTGCTGGCACAGATCAATTCTCCTGAAAAGCAGGAATCAGGCTTGAAGCTGGCTCCTGATACGCTGTTTGAAGACCTCAAAATCAGAGCAATTTAGACAGCAGCTTCTTCAAGGAGTCCAGATAAAACTACAAAGACATAAAATTCCAGTCAGACACAGGAAATTCTTGGGGGAATTCAAGAATTTTATGAGTCAGAAGACAAAAATCCCTCTGAATACCTAACTAAACTAATCTAATGAAGTAGTCACCAGGCAAGAAGTGTGATGAATCTGCATGTCAGGAAGGACAAATTTAAACTAACAGGAAATTGAACAACCTGAAGCTGTTTTCAGTTTTACTCCCTGTGCCCTGCTTTTTTTTCTGTAAAGGTGCAAACCGAGTTGACAGCTGCAGAAGCTGAGGGGACTTTCTCATTTTAGAGGAAGTCTCAATTTAAAAGAAATTAATTACCTGGCATCCTTTTGAAAAGGTGGTAAGTTGTTTATTTATGATCCATTATTTGCACTACTGTAGACCCTTCGGGGCCAAGTGCAGTTGGCCACTGACCATTGCAAAGGAATGAAGTAAAATCAATATTGTAAAGTTTATAACCTAACATTTAGCTTTTTCCCTGGCAAGCAGAAGTGAAGCTAAATGCTTCCTATCAGATATTTTATGCATGCTAGTAACTAGAGGGCTTAATCCTAAATGATAGCTGCACCTGGTCGAGCTTCATACTGAGGTGCATGCTTACATTTTAGCATGGAAAAGTTGAAAGAGACATTTCCACAGAGATCATCATGCCCTCAAAGGCCTAAACTTTAGGTAAATGGAATTTGAAGACCATCTGTGTGAAACAATACTGTACAGAATGTTACCTTGTCTGTGTGGTGGAGCTATACCTAGACTCAAAAAAGAAAGGGTTTACAACTGAATAGTACTGCATCCCAAATGCTCTTTGTCAGGAGTGAGGAGTTTTTCAGTTTATAACATTTTCATTAAAAAATCTCTCATTTAGGAAATTAAGTATATTTTAGCGAATTGCACTTTGCAACGATCATGTTAGAATTCCTAAAACTACAAAGATTAATACTATTCTCATTATATTGCTTCTATATTAAAACTGAGTTTGCATCAAAGCCCTTTTGTTATTTCAGGTTTGCCTCAGCTTCAGGGATGTAAATCTACAGAGATGCCAGATTTTTTTGCTTGCTTCAATGAGATCTGTCATTTCAAATGTCTTCATTCCAGAAAATACAAAAAGAAAAATGAAAATTCTCTCTAAACAAGCTTTCCTCCAGAATGGTTCTTGAGTTAACTAAAATGTTTCATTATACAAAGAGCTCATTATATGAAAACAAAAAGACTATATTTTAATTTTGATTTATCCTCCAGCGTTTTGTATTTCATACTAAAAATTGCAGATAAAAAGTTGTGCTGAAATAATTTTGAGATTAAAAATGAGGTCTTCTTCCTCAAAAGACAAGCCACTGGTCTCTCAGCTTCCAGAGGCTGATGCTGCACTGCAGTAGTTAGGCATAGGTTGAACTGACTGCAAACTGCTTTTATATAAATTTAGAACACTTCTTAGTTTTCTATCTGAACTGCCTGTCTGGATCCTCCTATTTGGGGTTGATTCTGGACTCCACTTAAAACACTAATTGTTTATATTAAACAGACAAGAGAATGTGTGATGTATTTTAGCTGTCAAAAGTGTTGTGAACAGCAGCAGCTGGAAGAGGAATGTTTAATTCACTCCGTTACCCCCAAGCCTTTTAGAATCCTGTATCAGCAGCTATATCTTAGTCTTGCAGGCAAAGAAAATAGGGTATGAAGGGGTGGTAGCACTGCAAAGCTTATTCTACAGGAGAAAAACCTCAAGGGGTATTCAAAAGCCATAACATTGTCATTATTATGTCAAAATAGCGCATCACTAAATCTACAACAGTATTGATGCATCTGTGAAAGCTGTGCACATTTTTGTGTGGAACAGTTCACATATTATGACTTGTTTCTTGTGCTGGTTTACTCACGCTTAGCTGATGCCAGAGACATGATGCAGGTAGTGATGGGAGATATCACTTGAACTATTTGCTATGTGATACTGCTAAAAAAATACTCTTAAATCTTCTGGACATGGGGTCAATGACTTGTGAGAAGCTGTGAGTAAGAATAAGTTTCCACCCCTGTACAATTTATTATCACAGGGTATCTCAGACACATGCTTGGGACAGTTCCCTCACCATAACTTTGCAGCATAAGCTTGTACTGGGACCAGCAGAGCCTGAAACAAGCGTAAGAGTTGTTACTTAAGAGAGATTAATAAAGGCTTGCTAAGTGTCAGGATCAAGTTGCTTTCAAAAGTTTATAAAAACTTCAAATTTTCAAAAGCAGAAAAGCATCCAACCATATTTGTATTATTTTGTGTATTTCCTTGAGGAAGCCTTCTAAGTCAAACAGCAAATTAGCTGCACATGGAAAAATGATCCTTCTAGTGTCTGAAAACATTAGGTAAAAAGATGCAGGAGCTTGTGCAAACTGCTGTAGTGCAGGATTTCTGGTTTTTCAGGCCCGACTTCTGCCATGTGGTTTGGGGTACTTTTTTTTTTTTTAATGTCACATTTACAGAATGGATTTGGCATGCTCAGGAAAGGAACACTGCTTTTGTTCATCCTATCAGTCTTTTGCTTGTCCAATTGCCACGGCTGTATTAGTAGGAAAAATAGACCTAACGAGGTGTAAAATAATGCTCTACATTTAAAACCAGCACTGGAGCTCATTTCACTTCAATATTTACTTCAAAAGTAAACTCTACTGAAACCTGGCATAAATAGCGCCAAATTAGTTTGCAAGGTATTCTAAACTTACCGAAGCAAAGTCGATTAACACCTCATACACAATTGTTTATTTGGTTCCCTACTACCAAAACTTCAACCAAGAGAGCTCTGCTATGAAGCAAGAGAGGAGATATATGTCGGATAGTCTTGACTGGAAGAGGAATTCTTAACAGAACAGCAGTTAGGCAGCAGAAACATCATCCACACCAAGATAGTAAGCACGAACAGCTAAGTTGAAAAAGTAGCTGGAGGTAGAGATTTTAATGAGATTTTAATTTGATTTATTGCTTATTACACCCCACGTGTCCCACTTCTCATTGTCAGCCCTTCCACTTTGTTTCTACAATTAATTAGCTTTTCCTTAAGCTACTTCTTTCCTTTTTCACTTAAAAAGGCAGCAAACTGGGTCTTTGAGCTTCTTCTCAGGCAGTGTGTCCTTGGGAATGTGAAGTCAAGGAACTGTAGCCTTGATTCGCGCTTGGAAGGAGCTGTACAGAGACTTTGTTTAGGTTTGAGAGATGAGTCTGTGGTTCCTTCTTAAAGGAAAGTTGTACAAACACTTTCACCAGAGAAGGAAAAATACAAAATCTTGACAGGGACTCAGTAGGAAATCTTCCATTAAAAAAAAAAGGTTTTTAAACAAAAGGAACATGAAATGCTTACTTGCTGTAAGTGAACTTTTTTCACAGGGATGTCTTTCATCAAAAACACACTCAACACAGAACAGTCAGTAACCTGCTACTCAGAAGGTCCAATGGGAGGCTTGTGTTCCAAACAACTTCTAATCTATATCCAAAGTGGAGACTTAGGGGAAAGTGTCTTAAAATGGCTGAAACAACCCATCAGCTTCTTGCCCTTCTCTGTCCCCTGCCCTCAATCATCTTAGTTCAGCTACTTCCTCACTGTTCATCAACTCAGGTGCTTACCCATTTGTGGGGAGAAAGTTTAATTCACTAAACCAGAAGAAAATTACTCAACTTTTTTTCTGGGCTAACAAGCTCAATCAGTTAACTGAGAGGTTAAACAAGCACTGGAGGCAACACAAGGTAGAAGGTGAGAACACAGGGCAAGGAATGCAAGGATGACTGACTGATAAAACCTCTGCTGTTAGAATAAACGAAACCTCTGAACTCAGCTTTGACACTACATATGTGCAGTAGTATCAGAGAATCATGATTATATTCTGACCACCACAAACCACAGATTTGATAAAAGCCTGCCGGAGGTCAGTACCTTTATAATTCAAATAAGCCTGAAATAATCCTTCAGTTCCAAAGATCTCCTCTGTCTCAGCATTACAAAAGGCAAAGTATGTGAATTTAGAACTTAAAATACCTAGGCTCACAGTGAGCAGGTAGCAGAGGATGCACTTTTCTGGAAAGGCACTGAAATACACTGTGCTTTTCATTCCCTGAGCATGCTCTGAGCACTTTAAAAACCAGATCAAGAAAAACTCGAAAGCTACAGTACGTCACTTCCGAACCCTGTCTTAGGTATAATAAAATCTAACCTTTGACACCAAGCTACTCCAATACTGATCCAACCCTATTCAACAAACAGACCTTTTCTTAAAAACTACATAACTCCCCACATGTACAATCTCTGTTTACTTAAGTTCTGAGTGGTCAAAGCGGATTTAGCAACATCCCAACAATGGAAGTTGCAGGAACAGGAAAGGACTGGAATGCCAGAGGTTGCTGGGTCTTCCTTCTGTACCTTTCACATGTTCATGAGATTCCAGCCAAAATAACATACATTCTAGCTGCAGAGCACTCTTAGCCTTAGTAAAAAAGATCTGCTTTCAGTTGCCTAAAAGGGACTGTTCTAAGCCCAAACCTCCACTGAAATGTAAAGGGTGTCTAGTACCCTGATTGGTTTGCAGTCACATAAAAAAAAATTTGTGTACTTCTTCCCAGCTCCCTAGGAAACTGAGGCATACCCATGGTTTTAAATGCTCATGCTGTAATTATGTCACTTCAGGTGTTCTCAATAGGATTCCTTCCTATAAAGGAACTAAAGAGGTAAAATACCATCCAAATTGCTGCAGGAAGAGAATGGAGCCAATAGTACTGTCAGTGTCTGACAAATTACTTGCTTCCCATGCCACAGGTAACAGCCCTTGAAGAAGCTCACTGAAAACCCAAACAAGCCTTGAAGCTTCCGGCTTAAGAGCAAGAACTAGAGGACCTGAGGACTTCTGACCCACATTCCAAAATGGACCATATAAATGTACTTCCCTCCCTTGCAGGTAGCTTAATGAGCTGTACAGGTTGCATCTGAGATCAGCTTCAGAGCCTCACCACCCTGATTAAAATATTTTGGCATGAAACATGATGGTACTTCATTTGCACAAGGCACTATCCCATTGGTGTATTTTTGAGGGAGGAGGTTGAGCAGGGAGGAGGAAGAAGTCTCAGCAGCAAAACTTCCAATGTTCGGCCTTTATTTTTTAGTGTTCAGCACTACGATCACTAGGTATAATATTTGTTTCACACTGCTACTCTAATACATTTTTAATCTACACCCTAAGAAATGTTAAGTCTAAAATACTTGCAGAGCTATGAATTGTTTTCTAGAAATGCCTGAAACAAAGTGATCACCCTTTGGAGAGCTGTTTGTGCAATGACTGATCATCTCTATTGTTGGCATTCCCAGGGGTCACAGAGGGGTTCAGCTGCATTGTACCAGGGCAGAACTGAAAAGAAAGGCTGTCACAGCCAGATGATTGTGCAATCTAGAGAAACCAACCTGTGAGTGCCAGTTATTAAACATACAAATAAATGGGGCCTAAGTTTTAAATTGATGGCAGGTTTGGGAATTTATTTTTAGTTTGTTTCTACATAATAATAAGCCACAGTCTCTAGCTGTCTAGAAAACTTTCTGAAAAATTCTTAAATTTTTAAAAAAATTTTGACTGGAAAAATTAGAGAATTTGGATAAAAATCAACCAGCTCAACTGTTTTCCACTCTTTATTTGGCAAGCATATAGTGCAAGTCTTTGTTTGAAATGTTTCCAATATCAAAATATGT
The DNA here is from genome assembly GCF_008360975.1 of Lichenostomus cassidix. NCBI lineage: Eukaryota > Metazoa > Chordata > Aves > Passeriformes > Meliphagidae > Lichenostomus > Lichenostomus cassidix. The sequence continues at coordinate 32,537,865 of NC_139480.1, read as the reverse complement.
TTAAAAATCTGAGTGGTATATAGAGTTCAATACATAGGAAAAAACCCAAATCTTTTCATTTTGTTGGCCAAGTTAAAGCACACTTGCCTAGATAGACAAGTCCCCAGTGTTGTTTCCATATACAAGTTTGTTCCCCAAATAAAAAATGTCATAGTTCTAGCTCTAGCCGCCCCACCCTCTGGGACTAACCTTAGTCTCCTCTGTTTGAACATTTTACCCCTTTCTGCAGTAAGAACATATAGCAAAGACTTTGCATTCATCCAAATATGTAAACTGGGTGAGCAGGACAAACAATAATTTTATATGTAGCTTTGTGCTAGCATGTCTTTCTACTAGCCTTGTGTTTAAAATCTACTTTCCTGTGCTCATTCCATGTGACTATTTTTTTTATTTTTTTCTTCATTGATCTGTATTAGATAATTTAAATATTTGCATAGGCTTCAATAAATATCCGTTTGTTTCCTGAGAGGGTAACATTCTTCGCTCTTGCTTTGAATGTTTTTTAAATACCTGCTATCACTTCTCTAGCTCTCTAATTCCCCATCATTCATTAGTTTTAAAACAGACCTGCAAAATAAACCCTATCATTGAACTAATGAGATATGGGTGGTAAGTTTCTGTAAATACTGGCCGAATTAAAGGTAGAATGTCTGCATAACTTAGATAATCTTATTCTTTACATTGCAGTGAAGATGACACTGCATGCCATTAATCTATTAATCTTCATTAATTCAATGAACACTCTGCCTTATTCTTTCAGCTTCTTTAACAGAATACCTTTATGTTATTAAATATGAAGTAATACAGTCCCATCCAAATGTTAAAGCAGAACTTCAGGCTGTAATACATTCAATTATTTAGGTATGTTAATATTATTGTGCATCTCCATCTGTGTGAGGTTTAACTCTGGCACTGGACAAAAAAGTTTATGAAAATTTAAAAAAACATGTAAGAACTATTAGCAGAGGAACGAAAGAAATAAACTGTTAGTGCTTGTATAAATTATGAGAAACTCATTAAAGCTCAATCATTTCGTGGGTAAGTAAAAACATTCTCAGAGGCAAAGTGCCAGAGGAAATCTCATGAGTTTCAGCTTCTGAAGTTTCCCAATAACCCTTTTTGCTGTGGGAAGGAGGGTAGAGGGCACAGGGATAGACAGAGTCTCTGTATGGTCCACCCCTGTCTTGATCATCTTAAGGCCCTGGCATTTGGATGAAGGTGCATGTCCTCACTCCCACCCAGATACATTCAAGTTGCCTTGCCACTCTGGGTGCCATACTAACAGGTAACCAAGTAAGTGACGACATAGGTCTCCAACTTGGACTTGTGTATAGTCTTCACAGGAGGCAGGGAGGTGGTCAGGTACCCTCTCTGTCCTCCCAGAAATGGAGTCCAGGAGCAGGCATGTCCCACCAGGAAGTAACTGGTATGTTACACATCCTGGCCAGGAGCATGTCCTTTAGGAAAAGACCTTCCTGGTGTGAGAAAGCTAGGGGAACACAAAAACTTATCTTAATGTATCATTAAATAAATTATTTTTACTGAGACTAGAGCAAGGGAGTTAAGATTACAGTTCTGCTGTGTATGTTTCTTTGCTTTTTTAGGAGCAAGACTTATTTTGTTATGGTCTATACTGTAATGCCTAGAACCAAAGGAGAGAAAGCAGCTGCTGGCATGGATTTCAGCATCAAGCTGATCTTCAACAGGAAAATGCTACTTTGTTTAATCATACTGCCACAACAATACAGATGCAGGTACGTCTGAGATATATTGTCATTGTGGGGCCAGGGAAGAGTCACACATGCAGACAGTAAAGAAAATAGAATGGTTTAAAAAGAGAGCTCCTGTAATTCTCTCCATCAAAGCCAGTTAAAAGGGTAAGTGATGACCAACATAAATTCGGTTTGCCACAGTCTAACACTGATACTAACTCATGACCCAAAGTACAGCTCTGACAGTAGTCTTTCAATCAGGGTTTTCTCACTATATTTGAAAGCAGGGAGTGCTTTCATTTCAGTGAAGCACTGTCTTCCTCTCTTGCCTTTTTAAGTTGTTTCAAGAACCTTAATGCTCTCAACACAGTACTTTATGCAGCAGATTTTTTAATTCACAAACTTTTTTTTTTTTGCTACTCTTCAACCTAAATATATCTTAATCGGTTTCCAGATAGTCTATCAGAGTTCTATCTGAGAGTTCTATTTATTCTATCTGAGAGTTGACATTTCAAATCCCAGTCCTCTGTGTGTCAATATTCCTGGGACTCCATTTAAATCCCTTATAGTGTGTGTGACAGGGAAAAAAAATCACTGACTGAAGGGGAGATAATAGTATGGAAGTGAGTATATGAGCACTTTCAAAATCCGTACATCTTAGAGTAAACACTTTTTAAAAGAGAATATAAACAGGGCAATTCTGTTCTCATGACCACCTCCTTGAAAAGTAAGAGGCAGAAAGAGAATACTTCTGGTTTTAAATGTTAGTTTTTTAGAAGTACACCCTTCCATTTTCATATCTGCATTTATTGTGTCAGCCTTCCTTAACTTGCTTACAGCAATAACAGAATAAACGACTTTGACTTTTCTAAAGTTTCTCAATAGTGACATAAATCAGAAAAATCTCATCCTACTAAGCTTTCCAAAAAAATTCACATGCTTTCTGCAACATGCCAAAGACCAGTTTAATATTTTGGCCCTGACTGAAGCTAAATTGAATACGATACAACATTTTTTATTCACTCTTATTATCCTGAGGCCATCTCTCTTTGAGTTCCTGCCTGTGAACAGATGAATAGCAGTGAATCATCAATTTGCAAAACATATTTTATCAGCTTTTTCACATCCTAAAATTCTCACTCATAATTCAAGAAAAAGTGATAAAAATGCAGCAGCTTTCTCGAGTAATTGTTCCTGGAGACACAGAAGCAGATTTGGGTTTGTTTAGGAAAGGTAAGATAAAAAAAGGGAAATGAAAATGCGTACAAGGAGAAACAAAACTAAAATAATCACAGCTAAATTCGTCTTTCCCATAAATACACTCCACAGAAGCTCTATGTACAAGAGGCTTACTGACACTGAGCAGAAGAATTTGGGAGCAGTTGTGTAGTTTCCCACTTAAATTTATTATTTTCTTTCTACTATGCCTCCACAGCATCAGCCATAGAAAATTACTTGGGGATCACATCCACTCATTCCCAACTCTCAGCACATCCATTCAAGTGATAATCTATTACGACTTTAACTGTCAAAGTTACGTACCTAACTCTAAAATTGATGGGCACTCAAAAGAGTGATTCAGTGAACCCTGAGTCAGACTTCTCCAGCAGAAGAGATGAACTCATCTGAGGATGTTTATCTCTTCCAACTGACTCCAGATGAAACTCAGAGGGCGATTATGTTACAGTTAGTTAAGATAATCCCACTCCTCTGATATGGCAATAGCTTGTGTAAAATATCCCTCCAAATGAAATGCTACCATTTCTCCACAGACATACAGGGATTGTGTAAAGGCCAGACACACACATAACCTGAAAGGGATAATATGGACATAATGAAAGCACCTCCATTGCTACAGCTAGTAAAGAAAAGATTAGTGCTGAATTACATACTTCAGTTTTATTCACAACCAAACACTGTGAATATTGATTCTGTGATCTTGATAGGCACAGTGTTTGGAGAGGAGCATACAGTCTTAAGATTGTTCAGACACCTGGACCATGGCTGATGAAAAGGTTGGGACCACTTTGTAAAGAACAAAAAGCAGGCAAGACAATCATAGACAAAAAAAATAGAGAATGGTAATTCACCCCCCAGTGTAAAGCAAGGTTGTTAAGACTTCTGATCCAATCACACGGGGATAGGAGTCTTTCAGATATGCTTTCAGCCCTTGTAACTAAATTCACTGTTGTCTGGCATTAGGCCTGATTGTGATGCCCATGCTCACATAAAACTCAGTGCAAAGTGTGTCTAACTTAAACTGGCAGCATTAGACCTCATTGGTGTTTTGACTTAGGACTTAATCCTAAGCAGATGGCTGCTCACATGTACAGTGGCAGTTGCAGTGGTATGACACAAACTTGCCTACCATTACATCTTAAAGGCTGTGATTGCCACTAAATTAAGTCAACATAAGACAAGTTAATGTTCTTTGCTTCATACTCAGATCAACACTGTAAAGATTGTGATGGTGATCACTGAACATTCCAGTTTGATTAAAAGCAGCTTGCATTCTTTCCCTTTACTTTTAGTACTACAAAACCTGAAATCAGTTTTGATAAGAGACTAAAATGTGAAATAGCAAAAGCTGATAGATCGTTCATATAGTTTCTTAATAGTCATAAATTTACAGCACTACATCAATGAAAGAAAAACTCTTTTAATCTTTATTGAATCTTCTGTCATTAATAATTATCATGCAGATAGTTTATACAGTCTAATTTTTTTTCAAATTACAGGTTTTTTCCAGTTTCAGCTAATACTGTATATCATCCTCGTCATCTTGTACAAACAAGATGTTAGTTTTTTTCTCTAACAAATTCAGAGGGAAGAAATAAAAAGAACTAGTATCTCCTTCTTATTCAAATTCATAATCCCATAAACCATGCTAATCAAAACAGAAGATGTGCTATTTTGGACAACATGCATGCAGCCACAAAAGATACTGTGCTTAATGAGACATTGCCTAAAACCAAAACAGGCAAATGTACTTTATGGTAGTGAGAAAATAATGAGAAAAAGAGTGGACACACTGACCATAACCACCCTGTCCTGTTAAATTCAACAAGGCACACAGGCAAAAAACACCCCTGTAGTCTTCTCTCGCATAGACAGGCTGTTGAAGTCCAAAGAGCCATCTGACACAGTGTGTGGGGGCACCAGTGGGGGCTCCAGGGCTCTCACCCCCTCTTCTCTCCCAGAGGCTGATGAGCCTGGCAGTGTGGTGCTTGTCCCAATGGCTTTACACAGATCTAGATCTCCTTTGAGCTCAGTTCTGGTCACAGCAGTGCCAAGCACCTCCAGATTGTCACAACTGAAATGATGCTATTGCTGTCTTAAGTTGTTGCTGTCCTTATAGAAGCTACAGACTCCTCCCAGAGTTGGCAGGGAAGCCAGGGTGGGTGAAGGAAAGCATCCTAAGGAATTCTTCTCCCTCAGACAAACCCAGGGAGTTTTGTTAGGTTAGGTTACTGTCGCTGTTGAGCCGCTAGCAGAGAGAAGAATCCAGTTCTCAGTGGCAAGAAGGAAAGACCTTTACTGTTTTGATTTCATCATATATATAGAGTTTTCAAAGGTCACCCAGATTGGTCAGTCAGAAGCCTCCCCCTAGGCCTGATTGGCCAGGCCTGCACCGTCCAAGTCTTGGGACACTGTTTTTAATAACATCCAAACTTTATCTTTATTTATAAAACACAAAAGGAATTCTCATGGGAAAGACCTGTACTAGCCACAGGTTACGTTTGGTTATGTTTGGTTTGATTTGGTTTTACTGTGAAACTGGAAAGCCGACATGAAGCAGCTACAAGACTGTGGAAGAAAAAGTGGGACCACTCCTCTGCTGAGAAGCCACATTTTCATAAACTTCCTTTGATTTAATAGGCCATCACATGAACAGAAGAACTTCCCTCCTCCACAAGAAGACAAGTAGGAATTTGTAGTATCTCTGGATTTTAGTATCTCAGAGAGCACTAGCCTTGCCACCTTGCACTCTGCTCTTTCCTGCTTTGACCTTGTCTGTTGTCAAGAAGGCAGAATAAAAAAGTGTATAAGGAACAAAGGATGCCTTTTCATAGGACAACTGATGTAGTGGTCTACCCAAAGAAGAGCTTAAGAACTACTGAGTTAGCATTTGATTTCGCAGCACAGCCTTAGTCGCTACTCAAATGAAGAAAGGGCATGAAGAAAGAAATGAGTGAAATATTCTTAATTCAGTTGAACACACACCATGATGCCTTTTCTATTGCTTTCCAGAGATTCTTTCTAACAGAGCTCCAGTCTAAAATGAGACACTTTGAAAAGGCCACCCATGATGCAATTTATGGTGGACCTATGAGGTGATCTTAACTGAGAAAGTGTTTCCACTGCTCTTGGAAACAGGTCTTGGACATGCTCAATAGAATGGGACAGCTCTTCCCCTGAAAATTCTTACAAAGTAAACAAACTAGACAGACAACGTGCAGGAGCAAAAAGGCGTAGGGAAAAAGTACTTTGCCCAGGGCACAGAGCTGTCAGATATGCCGGAAAATTATACAGGATCAGCAGATGCCCATACAACACTAAAAACAGGAACCACCCATCCACATTATGGCCAAACCTGCACATCCCAGCTACCTATATACACCCAAGTAGATGATAGTGGTTTCTTCACCAGAAGATAGTTAAGATGTGAAGTGTTCTTGTTTCCTACCAAATTCTTGTTTCCTGGCACTGTGCAATGAGCTAAACAATATCCTGTGTTGCTGCTGTTCAAAACCTCTGCAGAAGAGTGCACATGATGCACAATGCCTTAACACTCCACTTACAAGTGTATTATAGTTTAGCTTTCAAATTCCAAAGCAGACAGGCGATTTTCTCCTATTTCATGTTTTAAATGAATAGAGTACTAATAAAGCAAGGTAGCAATACATCTGACTTGCACTGTAAATGGTGTGGGTAAGTTGCATTAGAGCTATATAACAATCTTGTGAGCCACAGCTGGGACCTGAAACCTCCCTGCTTGTCCATTCTTGTGGCTTCTCTTTCATGTACTCCATCTTTGGCTAATTCAAGGGGACTATGGCAAAGTTAATTGTCACAGTTAGTCTGAAATAGGGTTAATTTTACTGAATGAATGCTCATTTAAAAGGACCCAGAAAACTCTTTATGAAGTTTGTAATGTAGGATGATTCAACAGTGTCACCAAAATCTTCTATTTTGTTCATTGAACAAGACTGCAATGCTAGCAGCTCTTGAAAAGTAATTAGGTAGCCTTGTTCAGTAAAAAATTGCACAGTTGTTAAGAGGCCTAGCAAGTCTTGTGTATTTATAAAATTCAGCCATCCAGAACAGTAAAGATGTTATAGTGCTCAGTGTTGCTAACTGGAAAGAGCAATTTGCTGACTAACAATAGACTAACACCCTAATGGACCAAAACTATCTGAAGCAGCTATATTAAGATGAATTTAAAAATCCTCAGCCAATCTACTTTACAATTTATAATCTCAGTACCACAGTTTCCAATTCCATGTAATAAATCCATGATTTATATATTATTCATGTCTTCTCAGACTACTTTGCCAAATTGTTTCTTAAAGACAGCCTTTTTTAGCTATTGATAATAAAAAATAGAAAATACTGTCTTCAGCAGTTAGAAAGAAGGGTAAGAAATTCTCCTAAATAGGTCTGATGAATTTTCTTAAGTTAATAATAATGGAAAACCTAAGTATTAATATTTTCATTACAGGACCAATTTAAACACATTGCAAAATCCTTCTCAGCAAGATACTCACAGCAAAGCAAGAAAGAAGCTGTGACAACTATTAAAGGATACATAATGACAAAAAAATAGAAAATTGTATATGCCTTTGTTGATATTACATTCCTGGCTCCATGAGCAAGGCCCTTTAACACACAGTTTTTACCACATCCCAACAAGCAGTGCTTCATGCCAGAGTGGTACCATGAGCCTGTGTGCTACTGCACAAGGGCAGAGCATTTTTAAGTAGCCATATTAACAAGTACACAAAGGAGGGAGGAGTGTCTTACTAAAAAAATCAGAAAAAATAGAAATCATGCAAATTATTCACATAGAAAGATTTAAGGCTGTTGCTCTCTATTATTAGATTCACAGATCCAGCTTATAGAGGTGATCAGGCTTCCTATCTTTTCCTGTACTTTGAGAACTGAGAATCATGCCAGTGATACCAAGGACTAGGACAGCTTGGATACAAATAAGATGAACAGAGGAAATGGGAAGAAAAGACATGTGCAACTGCAAAGCCAGTATTTGGGAAGTTACACATGTGGAGTCCTCCAGCACCTGACTGCCTTCTTTAAAAATCCTAGAAAAGCAAGATTGCCTGCATGCTTACAACATTTTTAATCAGCCCTTCATGAAGTAAAACAGTGTTCTATATGCAGAAATAATGTGACTCACTTTTGCCAAGCTTTACAAGTGATACAAGAACAGGTGATAATCAGTTACCACACATCAGCACAGCTTCCTGGGATGTACCAGTGAGATGTCCCAGCCATCTAATGCTCCAAGTCACATCACAGCATGGCCCTGAAACGTTTATAAGGGTCAACTTGTGTCTGACTCTAAATGCTCATCCTGCTATTGAACAAATATAACAGGCCGTGCTCTCCAGCCATTGCATCCCCAGCAATCTGCATGAACAGTTGTTAATGCCAAGAACAAAATAGCACTGACAAGATAATCTGAGCTGCTGTTCTGTTTTTGCAGTAATTGTCTCCCACCATCTCTGTGTACCAGCTCATGCACCTTTTTAAACGTCCATGTGCCAGTGGTGGCCAGAGAGAAGGAAACAATTCCTCATATTTGAAAGAGAACCTGAAGAGCTCATTTGCCTCATCCAAAAAGCTCTGGAGCATCCCTATTCTTCAGTATCTCAGTTTATTTTACCACTTTTCCTTGTTACATATTCTGCACATGATCTTTTAATACTTTTTAATCAAATACTCTGATTGTACGGTGACTGGTGAACTTGTCAACATGATTTTGTTAAGAGCACCAAATGTCACTCCTCTTCCCTGTTCCTGACACTACTTAGCCTTCCGAAGAAATTAAGAACTGCTCTAACACAACCTGAGTGAAGAAGCTGACATCAATAAAATTTAGGAACTGATTTCTTAATCTGTATTTAGATCTTTGGTAAGTTAGATCAATGGATGCTACTACTTAGTACCTTGCTGCTTCATTGACTGAAGGTTTCAGGCAAGTTACATTTCTTTTGTGCTTCCCTGGTAGCAAGGGTCAGTAAAAGTTACTCACTTTCAAAATGCCTTTTGGTATTCATTTCTCTCTTCCTTGGGCAGAGAGTTCCTTATGCTCTTAATAGTTGTACTGATGACTTTCATATAGTGGGACTGATGACAGGCTAGGGGAAATCAGGGCTGATACAGAGAGTTTGGAAAGCCTGTAATTGAACATCTGGAAATACAGCCAGGAGGAATTTGTGAGAGGAAAACATCTGATCACCCCCAACCTTGTAATTTTCTTCATCTGTTCTCTAGCACCTGTGCTGAATCATGGAGCCTTGCAAGTTAGTACATTGTAGGGGCCACATTAAAGGAAAGATACCAGTAAACACAAGAGGTGAGAAAGGAAAGGATGGGAACCTTGATGGGGATGTAGGGGTGGCAGCATTGTGCAGTCCTGAAGACATGGGGATACATTCATTCTGGTGGAAAATGCAATGTGCAGAGAGGAGAAATGGCCTTCAGAGTCACTGTCTGACACTGTGAGTCCAGACAAGGCAAGCAAAGGAAATTCCAGGAACTGTTGGGGGCTCCTTGACTTGCTTTGTATTTGACAGCTGGGGCAGCAGGAATCCAACAAAAGCTCGTATGTAGCTGTCCCTCAGGACAGCCTCTAGCTGCATGGGCAGCTATTATAGCTTAATTCCTGATACTAATTGGAATGTTTCCAAAGTATTGACACAGAGGTATAAAATCACATACATTATCTCTATATTTCACTTGATATGTAGGAGCAGGGAGACAGAAAAATGGGCTCTGGAGATATATCTCCTTTTTTGAGAGAAGCAGGAAGCTGGCAGAGCAGATGATGGGCACAGCAGAAGGCACTCTGTCCTTGGCCACTCCTCTTTCTTCAGTGCATAGATATGTTTCTACAGCATGGTGCTTCCCCTGTCCCTTTTGCACCCTGCACTCTCTGATTTTCTACATTGCGTGGTCTGAGTGACAGATATACAAAAATGACTCCACTGGAGCTCTGGAGTCCTTGTATATTGTCTGTGAATTTGTCCTTTCTTTTTAACACAGAAAAAAGCTTAATGTTTTTGCCGTTCATGATTTCACTGCAAACACTATCATTTGATTATCATGTCTCACTTCCACAGTGACATGCAGGATACAGCAAATATTACAGGAGATGCCCTAAGAAAACTCCAGCCTTCCCAGAAGGCAATAGAAAATTCACCATTACCATTCCCTGGTGACAAGGGAGCATGCTGAGGAAGTTTGCATTTTCTATGCTTACTTTTGCTATTATTAATGTGGGATTTAAAGTGTTCAGTAACAGCTTTTGAGATGTACAAATTCTACCTGTTATGTAACAGCACCCTGAAGACCTATTTTACTCTAAATTTAAAAAAGCAAAAATCTATTTATCATATATCAAATGAATTCTATTCATTATTCCAATACAATTCTTATATTCTTAAATTCAGAAATCTTCTAACCGAGAACATAGCACAAGCATTTTAGACACTAACAAAACACTGATAATTAAAACAGAATTGTTTCACCTGTGAGTTTTTTGTGGTTTACTTTGTTCCCTAACAAATTGTGAGGGGAAAAAAATGTCCTACAACCTTTTTTTGCTTTCAAGTACTTTGTTAGAAAAAAATCTATTTCAAGTACCAGTAAAATCCATCACATTATGACAGGAAAGCAAAATTGTTTCATTTATAAGATATTCTAACAGCATGAAGCTAACCCCATGGTCTCTGAAACAGAAATTCTGCAGCTCTAGACTTACAAAGAATCAGCAGAGAAAAAGAAGTTTCTCAGATGGAACTGTTAGTCATGATATGAAGAATGTGTGTCCCCTACAGATGTTATAGCTATTTGTATGATAAATCCTGACCATCACTGTAGGAATTTTGCAGCCTTCTTTTAAGTTAATGCTAAAGCTCAAATTAATCTTCCCTTGACAATGTTTGCCTAATATTTCAGTGTTGAACAACATTTCCAGGGTTACATTTGCAGTGAGCCTACTGGATACTTTAAAAGCTGTATTTCTGACTTTGTACTTGCTTCAGAAAGTCTTCTTTTATTTCTTCAATGCTTCACAAATATTTCTAGGAAAGACAAGTATAATAAGCATTGATAAATGTTTATTAAGGGCAAATCTAGACTTGCAAGTTAATTGGAATTAACACTGGGGTTAATTTAGAGCAAGCAATAGTTGTAGAACAGCTCCCTGGGAAAAAGAATATATTCTATAATAAGATTACCTCATTCTTACATTCAACACTTGAACTGTTTTCAGTAACATAAGATAAATGAGAACAAAGCATGTTTGTTCCAGTTTGCAGGATCATTACTTTACTTAGGAATGACAGTCTAGGGAATTCAAAATGAAATGAGGGATATGAAAATACCTTAAGGTGTCTCCAAGAAACCTGAGGTTGCATAAATACAGACTCAAATGCCAGCAGCGCTTTTCAAACCAAAACTACATTCACGCTCTTCAAAGGCCTGTGTAACATGGTGCTACATGGGGCACTGCACTCCCCATACAAAAGAAAGGGGGTTTTTACAAGGATGCCATCAGCAACGCATCCTTCTGCTCCCTGCCTACACCGTCCTGTTCACTCAGAGGCAGCAGGAGGTCTGGGCTTATTGTCTGGTTTGGGAAAGTGATAGCAAATTCTTTGGTGGAGAAACAAAACCAGTGATATTTTATTTGGGTAGCAGATGCTGAGTTGTGGCCAGTATCTCCACTTCTCCTCTTCTCTTCTATGTTGGGAACAAAAGAGAAACTCTAAGTCCTTGCGCCATCTGATTGTTGTGAACAGCTTCTCAGTGGAAGAACGGAGTGCTCTCCCTGTAAAGGGAAGGCTGCTGTACTTCTCACAAAGATAAGGGGGGTTTCAGCCGTGGTGTTCTTGATTTTTACATTTACCCTTGGCTGTTACCTGAAACCTATGCCAAAAGACACAGCACTGATGAGACCGAGGCGTTAAACCTCAGTAATTCTTGGGTCCAAATACAGCATTTGGGGCAAAGATTAAAAAGGGACCAGGACCCCAGGGCAGAAAGGCCTGGTGATGTGTTCTGACAAGGCACTCACCACAGCTGCAATAGTGCCAAACTTTTACCTCTACCCTGGGCTCCCTAGGAAAAGCCATGCCCCTGCCTTCACTGCTAAGTGGAGCGGCAGGCAGAATAGTGCACCTAACAGGAGAAGTGTTTTAAAAGAGAGTCAGAAAACTAATTGTAGCTTAATCCACTAAGCAAATTGAAGCTCTGCAGAGTGCATTTTCCCCTCAACAGAAAAGCAGACATGTGACATTCTGCTCCACACCGTAGTTTTGGTGACTGCAGTAAAATAAAGGAGATAACGGCAGACAGTGTGTGAAGCAGTCACCCCTGCAACCCCTCTGTGTTTTGTCAGGATCCAATAATCAATCTTAGCATAGAGTTTATTCAAGAAATATTTAAAGCAAGTAACCTCAAACTCACAGACAAAAATCAAAATAGAAGCAAGATGATGCAAATATACATATTTGGCATTGATATAGGCATTGGCTATTTAAATGTTTCCTGCTGTAGATTTCACTCCCATATAGTTCCACAGATAAAATCTAAGGAGGAAAGAAAAAGCAACATAATGCCTCACATTGCAAACCCAAATCATGCTGTAACTGGAATAAAAGGAAATGTGCTGTTCCATAAACACCCTGATTAATATATATTGTAAAATTCATAAAATTATAAGCAATTATAATCACTGCATTAGGCAAATCATATAGAAGGTAACATTGGCCTAAACCCAAAATTGCCAAAATAATATCAGGTTTCCTGTTTAAAACAGACCTTTTCTTCTTAACAAAAAATGTATTTTGAATAACCTTTTCAGACAATGGACATTTCAGCTGGCTTCAGGACAACAGCCTATTCTTAATTTATTATTGTTTAACTTTAAGGGACAACCAGGAATAGCTAACTGAGTAAGTAACAGTCTAGTATTAGGGTACCTGATTTTTTCCTCCAACTGCTCCCCTGTTTGCTGTCCTGTGTTTTTTGTCTTGTTAGATACACATTAACCTGTTGTACTGACCTTCACTTCCCTCCCAATCCCTACAACACATTACAATTCTTTAAAAAGACAACTTGAGAGAGACTGCCTTTTGGTAATCCTCCTCAACTGAGCTCTACAGACTGGTCTGGCATGCATTGTGTACAAGCATCTGTCACGAAAATTTGATGACAAATCATCTGTTTCCTGACAGATAGGCTGCACTGACTCCAAATTCCCATGAAATGGTTTTGTCCACCAGGAAGAAAAACATTCTTCTCTATAGCAGTGATCATTCTCAGTCCTCCATTTGCTTTCGTGTGCATTATCATTTATTTGTATTATAATTATTCTGGATCAATTAAAGCCTGTTGCAAAATACATCTTCCTGATCATCTTTTGGGAAAATGTAAAGAGACCGGAACTAATGAAAGGAATGAAAGCAAGTGTTTCACAGTAACAATGCTGTTTTGAGAGGGTGAGAAATGAAGATCCTTTTTAAGACTGACCTACCCCAGTTTGTTTAAAACTAAACTGAACTTGAACTGATAAACTACTCTTTTGAGATTAACCTGAATAGTGTACATTCAGTAAAACACTGTAAATCTAAACATACCTGAATTGGAGTCAAACTTTGTTTCTGACCTGCAAAAGAAAATAAAAAGATTGTAAGTTACAAGAACTGCTTTATGCCATAAAAGCCATTTGTCAGGCTGATTGCCCCGGCAAATACCATCTTTAACAAGACTGTCTAACTCTGTACATTAACATTTACTGCATTCAAAGGCATTTGAACCAAATAATAGCTGTTACCTTTAATATTTTACTGTTTTCTACACTGTAGAGTTACAAAGAAGATATTTTAAAAGACAAATCACAAAATGAATGAAGCAAATAAAAGATAAATGTAAACCAGGATTAAATCATAGCATAGAGTTGTTTGTATGAAATAGGTTTCTTTCATTTTTGAAAAGTCATTAAGAGGATTTAATTTATTCATGAATGTTTCCAATCTATTTTTGAAGCAGATACTGTTTCATTAATGTCATATGTATTGTATCCAATGATCTGTACTTAATTGTACAACATCCTAGGAGGTTTTTGTTTGTGTCTTCAATTTACTCATTCTGCACATAGGACTAAGTGGTTTGATTTTCTTAAAAGTGGAAAGTGGGGGTAGGAGAGAGGGAGAGAGGAAGGGACCCAGACCTAAATTTTAACTTGTTTTAAAGTCTTTGCGAAAAGATAATGATGTGTGCATTATGCACCATTAGCTTTGGTCGTGCACTGCAGATTTTTCTCTCTCTAACAAGCAATGTTTTCTTCTAAGGGCTTAGCACTTAGCAAATGAACCCTATAACCTGTATATTTAATAAAAGGAAGAAAAAATTAGCCCTTGTGGGAACATCATGTTTCAGATATCGGTTAATAATACTTGTAAATGTAGAAGCCTTTGAAGATCTCAATTCAACTGTGGGAAAACTTAAGTTGGGTAATTACTCAAGATGCTGCTGATGTGCTGTCAAGCAGAATTAACCCTATGACTAGGCCTATCTACACAATCTGCTACAAGACAGCATTGTCTATATTGAGCTCCCAAACCAATTAACAGGCATGTTCCAATCAGATTTATATCGCCCACTAACAATCAGTTGTACACATGGTCATGGCTGTCACAGCAGGACACAAGGTCTGACCAGCAGGAGACCTGTTAAAGCATGTTACGTTGGCAGCAAAATGCATTTGCCCAGAAATTCTAAGGAGGAAGTGTAATGTTGGATCCTTTTACGCTGCATCAAGGAAGGGATGTATTTTGGGAAGTTACAGTCCTTTTTTCAGAAACAAATGACTGAACCTCAAAAACTAATTGCATATTTATTTTCTACTTTTATTTTATAAGCTTGTACATGCCGTTACATGTACACTACATTTTTATATAACCAGCAGTGTAATTCTATAACAAATATCTATGCTACAGCAAACAAATATAAAATCAATCATAATTGAAAAAATTAACAAGTTCACACTGTTAAAGTTACCAGAAAGGAAACAACTCTATTCTTCCATCCTGCTCATTCTGTACCTTCCTCCAATGCTCACAGTATTTTGTCTTAAATATAACTCTCAGGAGATGAAAAGATGAAAGGGGAAAGACATATCTTCATAATTAATATTTTTAAAGTACCGCCAAAAGCACTGAACAAAGAAAGCATGTTGATGACATGCCTTCAAAATATCAGCACCAGTAACTGCCCAGGTCACCAGCCCATGCTCAGTTTGGCAGTATAATTCAATTGGTATTTACACCCAGCAGGATGAAGTCCCCACCCTGTGAAAAGGGGTAACCTGGGGGAAATTCCACGGAGTTACAAGTAAAGCCACTTAATCAGTGTTTTATTTACAATATTTTCCTCAAGCTGCTCTGTATCTGCCCACACTATTCTCTCTTGCTCATCACTGTGTCAGCGACACCTCACTACCTACATAGTCAGACACAATGTACAAATCTTACCCTCAGCATCTGTTTATCTGCAGGATTAACTTCTCATTGCCTAAATTGTAGGTACTCGCTATTAGTTGGTCAAACAGAGCTCTCACTTCTCAGCCTGCATGGCTGGTTATGGACATATGCACTGCAACTTGTGGCATCAACAAACTGGCCCAGAGGCCAAGGTGGCAGAGTGCATGGGGAGGAGGGTCACAAGGGTCATTGGGCACTGTAATGAGTACCAAAGCTCCAAACAGTCATAAATTACTGGACAACAAATCAGAAAACTGATATGGGGGTGATAAATGAATAGAACTTTGTCTGGCAACAGCAGAATAGCTATGAAAGAAAACACAACATGGGAGGTAGTACTATGAGCCATGAAGAGCAGGAGGGTCACCTATGTTATTGGTCACCATTTCCCCTTGGGAAAAAGATGTAAAATTTAGGATACAGTATTACAGAAACTGTTAGAGATCTTAGTAAGGCACAGGAAAAAATGGGGGAAAATAATGAAGTATCTTTGGCATTGTAAATAAGCAGCAAGTGGCAGATGTGACAGAAGCACTGCAAGAACAAGAAGTCACCTTGACTACTTGAAGGAATGACAAAGCTTACAGCATTTTAATGGAAGCAGCACCTTTCCCATGTTCCAGTATTTATATCTGCTTCTCAACAACACATCAGACAAAAGTACCAGAAACTAATTGCACATAGGTGTTAAAAATGCACAACTAAAATACGGCCTTTAAATAGGATAAAATTAATTACTGAAAGTACATTCCAAAGGGATGTTCTGCTACACACATAAATATTCACTCTGACTCCTTTAGACTTTTAAAACTACATTAACTAGAAGAAAAAAAACTCCTCAGAACATTGCATGTTATCATACTACATACTCTGATATCCAACCTAAGCATCCTACCAGACAAAATGCACCTTACAGTGCCAGGCCCTGACTGTACAAATTGTCTTTTATCATTTATCACAACAAGAGGGGAACACCCCAACACTCCTCACCCACCCCAAACAATGAACAGATAATAGCTTTCTGCATGTTTTCTCTACTTGTGTCTCATAAGAATATTCTGAAAGTCATGTAATCATTCATAAATATCTTTGGAAAGGAGTTTATATACATAAAGGGAACAAGAGGGTATTTATAAAGTGCTTTTCATTTCCAATTTTGATATGGCTCAAATACACACAACACATGGCAATACAAATGTCAAGCAGGCTCAGCTACCAACACACCATACGCAAGGAAATAGTGAGCTGCTGGAAAGGTCTAGCTAAGCACAAGGTGCTGCAATACTTTTAAAGATCCCAGGAGTAACTAAGTCAAACACGAACAACAGAATATATGATGCCCATTTTATCTGTACTGCAAAGTGGTGCAGGGTTTCAACCTGTTTCTTCTAATAGACATCATATACCAGATCTTCAGACTGACAAGTACTGAGAAAGAGAGAGAAATGGAGTAATGATAACCATCATGTGTTCCTATAATCTGAATTTTAAACTACTACCTTCCTAAGTATGACTGGACTGTAGTTGTTCTGTGCCACATATTACAGTGTGAACAGACACACTACAGCTGATGTTAACGCAGATCTGCCATTTGCCAGGGAAGCAGGCCTTTGTCAACGAGAGAGGAAAGAGGACTTACTGCAGAAACTGTGCTGTTGTGTTACAACTGCCTTTCCTTTTACCTTTCATGATGTAGTATTTAACAGGCTTATATGGGTTTTGTTGAGGGAACATGGGAAACAGCCTTTGGAAGCCCCACAGCTATCACAGAAAGTACTCTGCAGTTTGCTTCAAGGATGCTAAACACAACATTGGTAGGGGCAGACATTCAAAATACTACTTCTCTCTGAAAACGACTTTAATAAAGATCTGTTACAGTCATAAAGATAATTGAATAATTGATGCATCTTTGATACATCCTCATTTTCAAAGAACTTTATTCCATATTGACATGGGCAGTTTGCTGAAGATGGTTTAGCAGGCTCCTGATGCAATCCAAGCCAAACCATGTCTTGGTCCAGGTGACTGAGCAGAATAAAATCATTCCTCTCTCTTTCATGTTTGCCCCCCAGTAGTACAGAAAATACCAAGTTGGAGTATAAGTGTTCCTGGCTACAGCATTGCTAGCACGCTAAAGAAGGCCAGGACAGTAATGCTCAGTTGTGAACCTGTCCCTGGACACTGTGCTGGCCCTGTGTTGGCCCATATCCTGCTGCTGAGAACTAGCCTCTCCTAGACAGGACCTAGGCAAACTGCAGGGAGGATCAGCCCAGGGACCATTCCCCTAAAGCAGGATGAATCAGGCCACTCTGTTTCAGAGTGGAGGAATTTAGGCTAAAAACACAAGCCATGTCTTGTCACTTGCCTTTAGGGCCAGAAAAGAGGTTTCTGTCCATTTTATTTATAAGTATGGATATAATCTTTCTGAAAATGTAAACCATTACCTGGATAGCAGTCACTAATCATACTCATGAGCTGAGGTTCCAAATAGCTTCTGGAAGCTTCTGAAAGTCAAGCTTCCAGAAAGAAAAACACAGCAGTATTCCAATGTAAAAATTAATACCTGATGTAACTACCTAGGAATTTATGAGACGTGCACCATCAGGGAATTTGAGAAGTCCCCAAGCTTTAAGAATCAAGCAGAAAGAGCAAAGATGGGCTTGCTTCTGCACTGTGGACAGGGGACAGATCCTGTGGTGTCTCAGGCAGCAAAACTACTCACAGATATTTCCCAGAGCTGGACATCCCTAATGCCTCTCTCTCTTCAACCCTCATGTGGATTCTCTGTTATAATACAATAATATATACTATTTATAATAATATTACCTGCTGTAATCTAATAGTATAGTTGAACTCTTGTTCAGGTCTCCCCTCAAGCAGGGCTTGAATACGTTCTCTCTTCTGATTTTTTTACTGCTTTAAGAACTTAAAATCTTTGGGGTTTAATAACTATGTCCCTGCGAAATTTGGCTGAAATTGGCAAGTAGATTACATTATATAATTTTATTATTAGGAAAGGATTGACATAGAATCGGCATGATGCCGTATTCCTTAGTAAGCCTAATTAAAGAAAAAATTTCACTACTGATGGATGCTGTGACAATTTCTGTTCTGCATACTGATGAAAAGCCAAATTCAAAAGGAGCATTTTAACATCAGAGAATTATTCAGGTTGGACAATACCTTTAAGATCATCGAGTCCAACCATTAACCCAGTGCTGCCAAGCCCACCACTCAACCATATTTATAAGTGCCACATCTCCATGTCTTTTAAATACCTCCAGAAATGAAGAGTAGTTTCTGGGTGAGTTCAGTCCAGAGGTTTTTTTTAATGTGAGAGCTATAAACAGATAAATATAGAAATCTACACCGTCTGCAGTTATAATCTATAACAATCCCCCACCACCTGATTTTTACTTGAGGTACATACATACACATAGTAAAGCATAAAGTAGGTTAAAACCAGCTGAAAATTACTTCTTCCAAGCAGAGTGACTGATGAACAGTTAATACAAAGCAGTGTAAATTTCAAACAAGGGAAATGATGTATCAGACTTAAAAGTTTACAAAGAATCCATTGCACTTTTACACTGAGAATAGCAATAAAAATTATACTAGAATCAGTACCTATACAAGGATACTAGAATCAGAATCTATACAAGGATCATCTCCTGTACTCAGAACTGGTGTTTTAGCCCAGTTTTAGCCCTTCACAAGAATGACATTGAGGTGCTGGAGCATGTCCAGAGAAGGGTAAGGATACTGGTGAATGATTTGGAGCACAAGAAGGAAGCTCAAGGAACACCCTATCACTCTCTATAACTACCTGAAAGAAGAGTGTAGCCAGGTGGGTGTTGAGCTCTTCTTCCAAGTAACAAGTGACAGAATGAGAGGAAATGGCTTCAAGTTGTACCAGAGAAGGTTTAGATTGTACATTAGTAAAATTTCTTCATGGAAACCATTGTCAAGCACTGGAACAGACTGCGCAGGAATGTGGTTGGGTCACCATGCCTGATGGTATTTAAAAGACATCTAGATGTGGCACTTAGAAACATGGTTTAGTGGTGGGCTTGGGGATCATTGGGCAGATCAATTGGACCCAATGATCTTAAAAGTCTTTTCCAACATAAACAATTAGTTGATTCCTACACTGGTGAGAACCAACTTACTTCAAACAAATGTTATTAAGTAGAAGTTGATGGGTTTGACAGTCTTTTAAGAAAACTAAGAGTCAGTCAAGACAGATGAAGTTGCTCAAGTAGTTTTATTAGATCGTATTAGAGAAACCACATCAGTGACGTCATATGGGCTCTCCTAGCCAGATAAGCAGTGCTGATTTTTCATTTGGCTTGCTCAAAGGATATAAATACCAGTAAGAAGGCTTAAAGACCATTAATTAAGCACTCAACATTGGGGCAAGGAAATTTCTCATCGAGATCTAGCCTGGTGACTGAAATCCTGCCTTGTCTTGTGAAAGCAAGAGTGGTACAATGTTAATGGTATAACTGTATTGCCCAGCCTCTCTTTCATTTTCTCTTGGTTGGATGTCTGAGAGATATTGAGAAAACCTGAGACAGTTCAACAAAAATCAAATGAAAACATAACAGGGATAATGCTGTTGCTATGTCTGCTAGTACATATCCAGAAGAGCCAACACGATTACCAAGAATTCCTTCCAGGAAGCAATAAAGGCAGCAGTGGGTGATTTATGAAGACTTGGTAATTTAGTCTTTGGCCCTAAAAATTGGAAACCGACAAAACAATAATATTTCTTTTTTTAAAAGGAAATCATTCTCCCATGCTTCCCAGTTCCCATCTATACCACATCTTTGTCACAGTCCTGCATATGGTAAGGGACATGACCATGGTTCATTAAATATGGAATAGATTCTCTCCTATGGCAGTAGCACAAGTCATGGATTTCACTCAGGTCCATTTTAACCTCCTCTTTCCATGGCTATGGACTGAATGGTATTTTTGCATAATGTATAAGGAAATGCCTTGAAAAATTAAAGTAGGCACAACTTTGCAAATACAGCTGGCCCTTAGAAAACACTGAGGATTCAGGTGGCATAGGGGGCTCTCTGACACAGAAAAACACAGCCTTGCCTTGGAGGATGTCCAGCCATGATAAACACGGCTGATAAAAAATTAACACATGCAGGTATGGTTGATAAGTATGAGGGCTTTTTCTTTGACTTTTAGTTTTCTATTAGATCCATGCTTTGCATTGAGACATACTCCAGCCACACTATGTGAGGTCCAGTGAAGAGAAAGCTGTGAAAAAACACCCTAAAGAAAGGTAGGGGCAGCAAGGCTCTTTCTTTTAGCATAAGTTTACAGTTAGATTGAAGTAAGTGTAACACAAAACTGCACAAGGACTGGCTCGCAGAAAATGAGGTCCTTGAGATTAATTTATTGTCTCTCTCATTTATTGCTTTCTTCAGGCAGCTGTGCTAGAATGTAGGAGACTGTCTGGCGTGGAAGTTCAGAGATGGAATAGTAAGATTCAATAGCATGATTATGGATTTTATGTGTGAGACACCTTAGATTGCGGAAAAAGTTAAAGCATGTCCTCCATAAAGCTTGGGAGGTTTCTCATAACACTTGTACAAGTAGGTAGATGAAGAGATGTAAAATTCCTAATTGTTTCTTTTATCTTTCCTGGGATAGAGACAAAGTTCTGTTTTAAAGACTTACCAAAAACCAGGTCTTTCATCTGGAGTGTAAAATTCATGTGTTCCCTGACCTCATGTGTCACATGGTAATGAAACAACGTAAATCAAAAATGTTAAAAGTTGAAGTTTGTTAATATTACTGCTGAAGCTCCAGTCTCTTTCCTAGTTAAACTGACAGGTCCAAATATATATATTTACAGATTACAATGACATAAAGACAAAAAAATTAATGGACATCCAATGAGAAACAAAAGTAAATGCAAGTTTCAGATAACTATCTGGAAATTAAAAAACAAAAAAAATCCCATGCCACCACAAAAACTACACACATTTTAAATGGGGCAATGGATTTTCTTTGTACTGTACTCCCACCTTACTCCTAAGAAAATACTTCAGTGATTTACACTCTGTAGGGAAAATGTAGTAAATAGCATGCATCTTGCATTCTCTTATCTGTGTTTCCTCCTCACTCTTTTTTTATCTGTCTGGGTTGAATCAGTGACCAAGACTCAGAAATCTATCTTCCCTGGTTAAGGAAGACATTATATACTGATATTTTGAGGTCAGTAAACAAAAGAAGTTGGACTCCTATTGGCTTCTACATTTTTTCCCACTGTTGCCAGCCACTTCAGAAAAACTAGTTGAATTTGATGTATGCCAGAGGTGGTAAGAGCTCACAAGGCAACACAAAGACTTTGAGGAGACTGAGTTAAGACTAGTCCAGTCTCAGGACACAATCCAGGTGTTTTGTTCAGGTACCCACTGGCCTGGGAATTACTAAAATTAAAACAACTTCCCTCTTTCCCTTTCTTCTCCCATAAAATCCACAGGGGTCTCAAAGAGAATCTGAAAACAGAGACATTTCCATATAGCTCATTTCCCATAGAGAAATCCAACTCATTAACTCAAGACTATGCCAAAGCATACTGTGCACTTGAGAGAATCACAGATAAGTCTCATGTTGCATTTTTTTCCCATCTTAAAACTATTGTTAATGCAACTGGAAACTAGTTCACATTCATGTATGCATACTGCTGCTGTTCAAAATTCACCCCATAAAATACCCTACTCTTTCTCCATCAGATGACAGAAAGAAAAGCAGTCTTGAAGGTAGAAGGTGAAATCGTGATTCCATTGTATTCACTTGCTAAATATGAATTGACTTCAACAGAGCCAGGATTTCCCCCCGAAAGATTTAGCAGTGGAATATCTAAGTTGCAGGTAGAAAAACAGGTTATGGAGACTTTGGATCCCCACTTTGCACCCTCAAGCCAAGGACCATAGTAACACATGACATGAGACTATTGTCTTGGCTGTGTCTATAACCATAAGATTTTCAACCCAAAAGATTCACATTATTACTCAGTTTCCGCAGGTAATCCTTCCAACAGAGGACTCAAACATTACAGAGATTAGATGTTTCGTTCTTTTTACAGACAGTCTCTTGAGGACAACTATCACTACCACATCTGGTGATTTTAGAGTGACATCAATTGTATTTTGCTTTAACCTATTATTGGCACAATGTTCTATACTATTAGTGCTATTCTAACCATCCTGTTTCATGTTCTTGTAAAGGTAGCTCTTCAAGTGAGAAGGACAGACTCAGTGTGAACTGAGGGCGGGAAAAAAGCAAGGAAAAAAAAATTTGTCATCAGAATGAACACAAGCAGCCAGAAATAAGAAAAAACACATAGACAACTGAATCTGTGCAGAACAATGCAGTGATCATGGGAATTCAATTAGCACTGCTTCTAGCATCAAATTTAGGGCTATAATCCCCACAGTATTTCTAAAGAGTGTTTTTAAACCAGCTCTGCATATGTGCTAATTGGGATGGATGGAAATTCAGTAAGTAATGCAATTTTCCTGATTTGTTTTCATAACTGCTTGAATTCTAAAAAAAAAAAAGCATCTACTTTTTTCTCCATCATCAGCTAAAATGCTGTATGTAAAATTCAGCATTGCCACCTGGTATCTTTCAAAGCTACCTGTAAGTAATGCTAGCAGACAAACCTCAGTATCTGTTGACACGGTGAAAGACTGTTACAATTATTTGGCATCGCTGCATATAGAAAAAGGAATTAAAAACTACTAACTTTTTTCCTGCCATATTTCCTCTTTTACTGGAATGTTATCTTCCTATGTTATTTATTTATCCTAATCTTTTATCTTTACTATAAAACTAATTTCACTAGAGCATTATTATTTACATTGCTTCTCTTGTATCCCTTAAAAGGTTGAATGACTTCACCATTCTGTGATTCTATTAAAAGACCTCACACAATTATGTATGAAATATATACAAGATTACACATAACCTAAGAGACAGAAATCTCAAAACTATATTTAGCATACTCACTTGAATAAAGGAGTTCCACAAACAACACATTTGTATATTCCTTGAGCTTTATGGTGTGTGTACTCCCCCTCAAAGGCACTGGAAAAACAACACTACATTTTAAAATTAAATAAAGACATTTGGGTTTTTTGTAATTATCAAAGTAGCTAAGTCTTTAGAAAAACATTATAGAAGAACCTCACAATTTCAAAGTTGGCAGTTGTTTTTTATTAAAGGTAGCAAATAAAGCAGGCACAGGAAAAGGAGAATGTCCTCGTTTGTGTGCCTCGGATTTACGCATCATGCAAAAGGAAGCAAATTGTCCCACAGTTCAAAGGCCGAAACAACAATGAAAACAACGAGGTAAAACTGAAGTCTTCCCCTATTTGGCCAGTGAAATGTCAGGATTTTGTAAACACGGACTGTTTGGCATGTAGCTCAACCTGCTGCACCTCGCTGTGTCCATGTCTGGCCGTGTGCAGGGCTCAGCGGCCACAGTGCAGCGAGGTGTGAGGCCTCCGAGCGCTGCAGAGCCCTGGCGCTGGGTCACGCCAACACTAGCTGCCCGGGCGGCAGAGACATTGTAGCTGAAAATGAAATAATTGGTCCACGATTTCAAGCTGTGCGTGCCTTATATTTTCAGTTGAAAAGCAATATTCCAGCTTTAAGGGAATATTTTTCTAAGTTAACAATCTAAAAGGCTAGGAGGTCATTCACCTAATACGAATCAGCTGCGCTAGCCCAACAAAAAGCCTATGTGCTCAGCAGCTTGTTTTTATTATCCTTTCACCCTTTTTATGAGGTCCAATTTTTTTTTTATAAACAGGATTTTTAAGAATGACCTAATCTCCGATTGTTTGTGTGCATTAAATCACATTGTTGGTCCTGTACACAAGAGTGGAGGGCCGGGGGGAAGGCAAGACAGGCCTCCCAGCAGAGGCCATGGTCCCCCTGCCCCGCTGGGGCTGCGGCAGGACAGAGAAGGCTGTGGCGGAGAGGGGGACCATCCCCACCAGCCTCTCTGGCACATTCAGCCACCAAATTCAACGCTCTCAGGAAGAGGTTTGCCTATTAACTAGGACCCCACGTGCGGCGGGGAGCCCTTTCAGCTCGTGAATGAAAACAAGCAGTTACATCATTAGTACGTTTGGAGGAGAGGTAAAGCCAGGGCCTTACGCCAAGCTCAGTGGTATAAATTAGACAACAAAAAATGGCTGGGCCTTGGCAAGTTACCTTTGGCTGGAATCAGCTGAGAGAGAGACTTTATTCACTAAAAACAATCTTGGAAGCCAGTCACTTTTTTTTCCTCCAGGACTTGAGGCTGGCTTCCAGCGACTAAAGCCATGTGAGGGCAGTTATTGAAAATTTTTGACATTCCAACCACAAATGAGCCAATAAATACCTTCTCCACATGTGCTTCAAAAAGAAATTGGAGTGGGGTGGAAAAGAACTAAATTATGCTACCTTCTTTCTGCAGCCAAAACGTCTATACTTACAATGGCCACCTTCAAAACTCCAGCCTCCTGGAATAGGGCCATTTCCCTCATGGTTCTGCTTACTGCGATGTCTTCCAAAAAAAGTGTACCTAAACCACTATTACTTCCACACGTTTTGTAGTAAACTAAAAACAGACTCAAAACATGAGCCTGGTGACTTTATAAGACATGCAGTGTTCATTAAAAGTCACACAAGACCCTTGGCCCTGGCCCCCCTGTTGCAGATGCTTGTCTTTGCAGTAGTGTTAATTTGTAGGGGTTAGTAAACAAGTGCAGAAATCCTGGGAGGAAAAAAAACAACTAACAAAACCTGGTAGGGAAGGTGAGGAAACAGCAGTAAGAGGAGGGGTGGAAAAGAAAGATGCCTGTGTTTTGAGATCTGAGTTTCCTTCATCCTGCCTTACCTTTCAGTCCCCTTCTCCTGAGTGACATGGTACTGCAAGGGTGTCAGCCGCTTCCTCAGCTCCTCCTGGGAAAAGACCACCTTACAGTCCTTTTTATCCCTACATGACCCTGCAAAAGGAGAGGATATGGGAGAAGGAGCCTTTTTAGCTTAAATCCTGAATAATTGCTTTGGCAGACAGCCACAGCATAGCTTCTGCATTCACTTGTCAATGACCAGACCAGTCCCTAATGCACAAAGAATGGCTCAGCTGAACTGCAGCTGATTATTTCTTCAAATCCAAGTTTAAAAAAGAATTTTTATAGAGAGCCAGGTGATTCCACTGGAGCAGTGACAATGTGCTACAGCCAAAGCCCTTTGGTGTGTTATACACTAAACTGTTCCGCACACGATCATTCACAAGAAAGTACCACTTTTCTGACCATTAAAAAAAAAATCTGCAAAAATCCCAACTACATCTGAAACATTCTTTACAAGACATCTATATTGGAGACTTACGGTAATGGGCATATGATGTTGAGCCACGACATCTAGCAATTTCAGTACCCTTTAAAGCAGTTGAAAAACAATTCTAACATTCAGAATTACAGTAAGGTTGATTTAAGCTCTAGTTGCATCCTCATTCTTTATAACAGTAGCCATTTTCATTTTTCACTGTTGAAGCACTAGAATAGGAGTCCTAAGGAGTAATTTCTTTATGCACAGAGCTGTACAAGGTTCAACAATAAACTTGTTGTAAAATTTAGGGTTACTATTGAAATTACCCTCCTTTTAAAATCTAATCTTAACGCTTTGATTAGTTTGCACAGAAAACCTAAGGAGTACATAAGGATTACTGTAGAAAATACACATTTGTACAGGGCAAAAATTTGCATCAGGAAAGAAACAAACAACAATAAGGTTGCTTTTGGGAATGAAAACTCCCAAAGTAGTAACATAAATTGCAAAATATTCAGGTAACTTTGATAATCATTGGCAAAAACTAGCTGACAAAATACAGCAGGGAAAAAGCACTCTAATTATGACAGTAATTAAAATATGGTACTGTTAGAAATAAACAGTCCCAACAAAAATATTTTTTGTTAGTAATATATATACACTCATAAAAAGACCAATTGTGTTCCCAAAGTAGAGGCAACAGAGCTACCCATCTGTATGTCATTTAGTACAGGAGAGGCAATGGCAGGTTTAAATTACATGGTATTGGATTGCAATTTCCTAACATTGGATGCTTTTCTGCTTTTTTACCTTGAGTCATTACTAAGGAGTGTTCATAAAAAGTAGCTTAAAGCACAGATGCTTGCAAATCATTTAAGAAAAGATGTTTCTTTATTCCTCCCCCTCTTCTTTTCTCAATTTTTTTATGTGTGGGGGTGGGTGAATAGGGGAGAGAGAAAAAGAATAATGCTGTTGGTCACTACTGACTACCCCTAGGAAGTATTTTCAGGAAGAAAAGTAAAAATGAAAACATCTGATTGAAGTAAATAGTGCAAACATAAAAAGCTTTACTAGTGAAAGAAAAGTATTGAAAAGCGACTTTATTTCATAGATTAGAAATTACTTTTGATCTAAACATTCTTAAAAACAGATTGTTTTCCACTCTGACCCATCTCATTAGCTGTGCTGCAGAGCCTTCATTTTAATGGCAAGCTTTGAAAGAGCGCTGCTGTATGCCTTTGTTAGCTTCAATCTTATTTGGGAGAGGGATAAAGATTTCATTCCAGGTCTCTTTGTTTGTCTTTCAAGAACCACTAAAGCAGTATTCACACAAATTTTGCAGGAATGTGCCCTGTGCCATAGCTTACAAATTATTTGGTTTTGGTGCACTTAAAGGTCACCTTCCAAATTAGCAAAATTTTCCTACATCCTGGCTTTTCAACCTTAAATGTAAATATTGTTTCCTAACTGTAAGTGAGGTTTGTTCTTTATAACATTTGGTTGCTTATTTAAAGATGTCAAACTTTGGAGGTTTTTATTCTCCAAATGTGCAGGACTCTAGGACTAATAAGTCTTTCAAAGTATAGCAAACTGGGAAAGGAAGCATGTGCATTATATAAATAGCTAT
Source organism: Lichenostomus cassidix (assembly GCF_008360975.1). NCBI lineage: Eukaryota > Metazoa > Chordata > Aves > Passeriformes > Meliphagidae > Lichenostomus > Lichenostomus cassidix. The sequence goes on along the minus strand of NC_139480.1, from coordinate 32,510,380 downwards.
TGTTATCTTGCATTACGCAGCTCAGAAAGAAACTGTTTGAGAGACAGTCTTTTATCTATAATTTAAAAAGTAGTCTAGAGTTTTAAAAAGTAATCTAGAGAGCAACAAAAAATCTTTAAAACCAACATCTCTTCACTTTGTAAAGTATCTACCCATAATTTTAAAAAAATCTATTTGCTCCTTAACTGCTGCAAAAAAAAAGCAAACGAAGCATAACTTCACTTTGAAAACAGAGAAAATACTGAGTGTCTCAAAAAATTGTCAGTATTCCCCCTTTACACTAATTAAATAATTTTTCACCTCTCTTACAAATTTAATGTTCTCCAATCTATGGGTTCACAACATGCATAAGAAAAATTTTAGATGCCCCATGATCCAAAACATAGATCAGAAGTAGGAACCATGTTTAAAAAGAATCTTTTGCCCCCACCCCCCTCCCCGGTTTTAATAATTAACTTATGTTTTATAATACAAACAGTTATGTCTACAGGGGAATTTTGCCAAACTGCACTGAAGTAAAATGCAACTGACCCCAATAAAGGATTCTTCAAGCTTGTAATCTGAGAATTGATCAACAAAAAGTTGCACTACAAATCATAAAGGAAATCTCTTGGTCCAGCCCTCAGCATTCAAGAATGTCCCTATTCAATTAATTGCACTTATTATTTAACTGCTAGCAACAGATAGCTCAGTAAATGGATCATGCTATTTCCCTATTGTCAAAGAGCCAAGGAGGTAAAGCAAGACTTATCCCTGACTACAGAGGATGTAAAGGTATGTTATCTGAAACAGGGATAGCCTACAAGCTTCTATAAAATGCAATGAATCCTAGGAACTACTGGATGAGATTCTAGGAATACATTCCTTTGGTTAGGAAAAAAAAAGACCTGCAAGAGGGACAAAAGTGCACAACTTTCAGTAAAAGAGTGGCTGCTTCTGGTTTTACAGCTGTTCCTTTATGACATGAGATGACTGTCACTTTCAAGCCAACTGTTTGTATCTTGGGAGGGGACAATATAAAGCTACACAAAGATATGCCCAATACGAGCAAAAATGCCACTAGTAATGGAGCTGTTATCAAACTCATTAAACCAGAGAATAAACAGGCACCTTCCTCAGTCTGGTTCTCCATAGATGGGATGAGGTTTGGGTTGTGAAAAGGGTTCCATACAGCCAACAAAATGCTTCAGCAACTCAGCCATAAAGGCAGGTTCACAGTTCACTGGCAAATAATACTGTTTGAGGCAAATGAGAAAAAAGGTCATCAGTTCTACAAACAGCATGACATCAGTGTGGTTATAAAGGGGAGACTAAATTAAATACAGTATGAGAATAAGAGAGTCTGGATTCATAGGATCTATATCAGTACTCTTGATCTTTGGAGATGGTGTTCTCAGCAATGACTTTTAGAAAAGCTGGACAGCTAAGTTCTGAACTCCAGTTAGATGCAGGTGTTAGAAGAGATGAACACTGGCCTGCAAAGGCAGACAAAATTCCCCTTACATTCCACTGCAGGATCGAAGGCCATTTTAAATCTCTCTAATCAGCACCCCATGGTGCCTTTGTTGGGGTTGGTGCTCCTAAGAAGAGCAGTGTGCAGGCAGCTGTCACCAACAGGCACTTGCCTTCAGCCCTCTGCCCACAGTTACAGCAGTGCTAAAGGTACTTACAATCCCTGCAGCAGGATGGAACACTTTGTGAGGAAAAGGCCAGGCTCACAAATCTTTATGCATAAACATTTAGGAAATTTAAAAAAAAAAATAAAAAAAAAAAAAGCTTAGGAGGGTGAAACAAACATCAACAGAAACCCTTTTTGGAGCCTTCATGGTATTCTTGTGTTTAGGAATGGGGTATTTTTATGAAAAGCAAGGCAATGCATGCTGCCATTTACTATTCACCTGCAGACTATGGGCATTTCAGAGTTCAGCTCTGAAGTCTGCTGTACAAATTGAGTGAACAGAAAGTATTTTCTGAGTGTTGACCTGACAATGAAGACATTAAGCATTTCACCTCACATATAAGTTCCAACTGACCTTTTCAAATCTGTGGTTTGTAACATTCCTTCCCTATAAGCAATCACACGAAAACTAGCAACAAGATACGTTCAGACAGAAGGACACAAGTTAGCAGACCATTACTCCTCACCACTCAGCCCCTCACCTGTTCCAACACGCCAGAGGGTGGTGATTAGTGTCTGACATGCCCTGAAATATGGTGGCATTTTGCCTGATGGCTTTCCTATATCAAAAAGTCTTTTGAACCATTCTAACAATTTTCGTTTATGTTTTGTTGCTTCCTATCACTGAAATTAACTCAATATTTCAACTGCATGGAAGACACAACTTACATTTTTCCCTCTTCTGTGTGTGCTTATATTCCACTAGTATTAATAGACATTACAGTCATGCACTGAGCACATACCACTTACACTTCCTGAACTAAATACAGCAAGATCAAATGTTCCAGCAGAGCACAGACATATAATAAATTGGGCTTCTAGTTTTCAGTACTACTTCTTTTAATATACCCAAGCAGTTTTTTAGGGGCCTTCCAGCATGTTTTATTTTTCATATACCACCCCAGCCCCAATCCTGCAATGTGACCTGTGTAGGCAGACCCTTGGAAATATGCACAGCTATTTAAGGGTCTATGAATGTACATCAGATTACAGGATCTGGCTCTATGTATACATCTCTCTGCTTCCCAAAGTCTCTCCCCTCATCAGTGGGTCAGACATTGGTAAATCAATGGTGAATTACCTCAAACTGATATTAAGAGGAATTCCACAGAGTTAAAAAATATTTGCATACATTTCCTTAAATAAATATCCTTATGTATGCTATTGCTAATACTTTGTATTATTAAAAGAGGAATCTCTCATTTCTTGTAACTTCAAATTTCATTTACACAGTTTATGCCTCTTGTTGACAGTTTTGCTTCACTGTCTGATTAAGGAAACGCAAATTCACAACTGTGATTTCTGTTTAATTTGTTCTCTGTAGCCTCTAATCTTCAGCCTTAGGAGGTTGCACTTCAGCTGCAGTGTTCTCTCACTGCAAACATGCCAGGAACTGCTCATCTAGTTTAAGAAAGAACAACTCTTGAAAATGGTTACACTGCAAACAGTTCTACTGGCCTGTATTTGGAAAACAGTTTTATAAAACCTGTATCTGACATGATAGTTCTTTTTATAATCCCCTCACGAGCCATTTCAAATTACCTTAGCCTGCTGGTGACTAGGATAGATGTTGCGAAAGAAACTCTGAAATGTTGGGAGGTCAGGTTTAAGAAAAATTCAAACTTCATCATTAAAAAAAACCCTGTAAATGTTTTACACATTGAAAAACAGATCTGTGGCTCCTTTGCTTTCTTGCTGTATGTAGCTAACTCCCACCCACTGTTGAAATACCATTTGCAGTTTCATGCAAGCATTAGAAGTAATGGAGCGAAGACCATTTCCAGTATATTGTGCGTTGAAAATCCAAAAGCCGGGTACCAGGACAGCAGTTCGAATTTTGGGTCAAACGCCAGGATCTATCTTAAAAGAACACCACCCAAAAAATAACTGTCTTTTAAAAAAATTATTTACTTAACATCCAGGAAGGTCAGATGGCCATAAGGGGAGGGCAAGCCCCTTCTCTGCAAATCTGCAAACTTCCCATACAATCAAGTAACAGAGCTGTCACATTTTTTTTTCCACCTGGTCGTCAGCACAGCTCTTGTTCAATACAAACGCATATTTTTTTGAATCACCATCTCTCCCATGTAAGACAGCAAATTTCTCAAGCACCAAAAAAACCCAAAACAAAACAAAACCCCCCTGCCAAATAAAAAAACCAAACAAAACAAAAACACCCCCATCTCAAAACAAACAAACAAACAAACAAAAAATCCCCAAACTGCCAACTGATGAATCTCCTCTATGCACTTGGTTTTTTTCCACAGATAGTGGTACTGGGACCCCAACAGTCCCACACAGGCAGCATCTGTTGCTTCCACAGGTCTGCAAACATGCTTGCAGCAAGTTACATGGCTAAGGCAGCCATGCAAGCCAAAGGGACATTCCCTAGAAAAGAAATCTGAAGCTGCCTCCCCTTCCTGTGAATGTAAAAAACATTTAACAAAAGACTAAAGTGTTTTGTGTAGTGGGAAAGGGGGAAAGAAAACCAGCTCCTTTTGTCCTCTCCAGGCATGTCTACTTTACTTCCTTATCTGACATTAATGAAACAAATGTCACTACCAGACACAATCTTGGTCTCACAACCTTTCCAAATTACAACTGAGGAGTCCACCACCACCTTGCACTAGCTGGTGGAGATGAAGGCAGATTCCTTTGGGGCTTTTTGAGCTGTCATCTTCACTAGTACTGCAGCAACAGCAGCATGTGGCTGCTCAGCAGAGGTTGGTGAATAGAAGAACCTTCAATTAAGGAGCAAAAGCTCATTATGTTATGAACTGCCACATTTGCTATCGTTTCTGCTGAGATGGCCAAAGACAGAGTGCACAGGGCAGCTGACCTATTTGCCTTACTCTTGGATGCAAACCAGGCAAGACAAGATCAAGATCTATTGGTACAGCAGTGAAGGAGGGAATATTTATAATGATGGATTTCCCTTCCTCTTCCCCTAAGAGATAAAGAGACTTTTGTTTTGCTGATATTATCCTAGCACCTTTCACAGGCACTACATTTGTTTAAATTAAAAACAAGAAAGACAGAGACACTGAGCACTTTTCATCTGGTCAGTAGATTTCTGTCAGAATCAATAAAAGGCTGCACAACATATGGAAGGGCATTTTATTAACAGTGGAATTAAGATGAATTTAATAAGAGTGTTTTATGCCACCTTTTGCACTTAAAATATTTCAGTAAGCCATCAAAATAAATTTATTCACATAGCTTTAATAAAGGTTTGACCCAGCAGCAGAAACAATTAAAAAGTCAGCATTTGCCAGCAGTGGTATGTAGCTTATTTTGGCTTTCAGGCTGTTGCTAAATCCTCCTGCTGCTTCCTCCACAATAGTGATGTGTGGCCTGTGAAATGAGCACCGGATTTCAAGACTCAAGGTGCCGCAATCTGTACTTGGGATGGGGGTGGAAGAAAGGAGAAGGCTGGGGGAAGGTCTTTCTTCTCCAATTTTCCAGAACAGCCCAGATCTAACCCCCTGTAAAACTTATCTGTCTCCAACTGTGGAGAGTAAGGAACCCTTTTGCAAAGACACAAGCAGGCACCACCTGCTCTATGGCCTTTCATCCCACTTCTCCAAGCACTGAGGGACATATGCAGCATGAAGACAGGAACTGCTGGGTCCTCTGTGCTCCAGTTCATGCTCTGCTATGACCATCACAGAAAGCACTGTAGCCCCCCTTCCCTCTGAACCTGCTTCAGGACTAAAGGTAGAGGAACAGTCAAAAAGGTTTGCAACTGCCAACTTCATTCCCGAATAGGCCTTCTGGAATTTATTACATTTCATTAAAATTCAGCCATGCCTCATGGGTCAAGAAGATGGGGTCAGACCCTGTAAAAGGGCTTTAAGAGAATTCGGTCAAGCCTTTCCCTGCTCTGCTCTCCTCCGGACTCCCTGACCTGGGCCAGAGCATTGAGCAGGGAGTTCTTAGCCACGGTGCACAAAGCTGCCAGCACCAGACGTGGGCTGCCAGCACCTACCATCCCACAAGAACCTGTTCTCCAGACAGAGCAGAGGGCACCTTCATACCCTGGCCATGCATCCCTTCCCAACACAGCTTCTTTGAAGGAAATCACAAACTGAGATAATTGTTTAGCTTGTAACTAAGAACAAATAATTTCCCCTTCTTAGCATTTGCCAGGGCACAACTCCTCTCTACTCATTTATGCCCAGGTCATGATCAGTGCTGTAGCAACCTATGGTAATGTAGCAGCTAAGTTATGGTAATGTTCATGCCTCTAGTGCCTCACTCCAAGTCTGCACTCTAGACCCATTCAAAGTTCCATCAAATTCCAAGCTCATACATTCCCTAAGTGATCATCTCCTCCACTGTTTCCCAACATATGCTTACTGACTTTCGGGTTCACATTTGCTTCTTAAACATCTTCTTGTCTGTCCTCCCTCAGCTTAGCAATATAGAAAATCTCCTTCCTTTCTGTATGCTGTCATCTCTCCTTTACATCATATTCTTCTCTGAAACCTTCATTACATACTCCTCAGAGAAAAGACAAAGTCAGAAGTTGCTTTTAATTGAAGGGAAAAAAGTGAAGGCAGTCCTTAAAGGAGTTCTCAGTCCTCCTGTCAGACACTCCAATAACTAAAAAAAGTAACTTTTCATGAGAAACTCTAAAACCCAGAAACACCATGCTGAAACTTCATCTTTTCCATACCCAACTAGGCAGAAAATACACTAAGCCTGAGCTGCAGAGGGCTCAGGAATGGAATACAGGAAATTTATGAGCTCCCAGAATTAAAACATTCCTGCAAGAAGGGTGGAAATGGTTTGTGGTGGATCCTTTATGGGAGCAGGAAGGGAATGAAAACAACCTTAAAAGATCCATCAGGGAACACATTAAGCGACTGTCTTTGTGCATGATCTAGGAGCACAAGAAATGTCTCATCCTCCCAGTGCTTCTCAGTGCAAGAATCACTGAGGAGCCTCCACCCAGGTGAGGCAAGGATGCGCACTATCTGTCTCCTGAGCAGATGAGGGAGAGTTCAAAACTCCACCAGAACAAAGACTTAAGAAGAGCGCAAAAACAGAGTAGAAACTCTAGAGTATGTAACAAAAGGCTTCTAGTCTTCATTATAATCCCAAATTCAGTATGTCTCAGGCACTCTTAGAGCAATACTCCCAATGAGATACCTAATAAATTTCATCTTAAACTGCATTAAATAAGGCATTCTAGACTGAATACTATTGCACAAAAGAAACATTTTGAAATACAGTAAAACATCAAATATACTCCCTTTAAGATAATTATGTGTAATTTTTAAAACCCATTCCAAAATTACGATGTTATGTTCTATTATGACAATACAGTGTTCTAATATGATAAGACTAAAAGGCAAACGTATACACAGACATTTATATCATAATGACACATGAATGCTTTCACATACTATTTACTATTGTGATCATATGGTGCATTCTTTCCAGACTCTTTTCAATAATCTTCCTCATAATTGCTGGGAGGCATTTGTAAGATATTTGGGAGATATTTGTAAGACTGTTATAAATTTTAAAAATCTATTTTTGATCCAAATTGATATTTGCATGTTTTTAAAACTTAGCTGGATACAAATGAGTTTTAATTTTTATACCCCAGCCAGTTCTGAGGAACAAGCACATTCATCAGACCCCTTGCACTGCACATTTAAACCCAGAGCAAATTTTTATGTTCAAGATACAAACACCAGAAAATATGAATTTATAATGAAAACATTGACAGGCATTTAACCATAGCTGTATGGGTGATTTATGCTATACAATATCAGTCTTACTTTTATTTTCTTTTGGACCATGTGAACAGACATCTGTAGTAGTACATCTCTGGTGATACACAGTACGGAAAACTATGGGGAAGTTATAGCATACATTATAGAAATTATATCTCTGAACATAGAAAAAGACAATATGAAATGTTTTGTCATACTCAAGTCACACAAAGTTTGACAGCAACTATCATACTTTGACCCCACAAGACTAAGGTCTTTTCTAGACTTTCTGTTGTTAAAGCCATGTCTGGCAAACAGTATGCACACAGATAATTTCGTTGACATGACCAGTTTGAGAGTTCAGAGGAACAAATGCACACAAATAGTTAATGTATGCAAGTGTTTTCAATAGATGCTCCTAAAAGTAATCCTTTATGTTAACAGATTACTGCTAAAAATCCAAGTCTGAGACCCAGTAACTTTCTGTTCACTATTAATATCAATTTTATGAGAAGACATTTTATTGAAACTTAGAATTAACAAAGATTTAATAAAGCAATGAGAAACTATGCTATAGATATTTACTTAATAAAGATTTACACCATATGCCCAGCACCATCTTCATACAGATGCATTGTAGTTTAATCCCAGAAAAGTATGGTTTCCTGCTAGTAGTTATTTAAGTAATTAAACACTACACAACAATTTAATATTACCTAGGACTTTATTATACAGAAAACCCCCCCCCAACCCTAAGTCTACCCCTGTAATTTCTTCATCATTACTTTTACTTAATTTAACAAGCACCATAATTTTCTTTGATCCACAGGAGAAGAAAAGCCAAATTATCACATGCAAAAAATGTGATGTAAGCAGCACAACATTCAAAGTGTTAAAGAAATAAAGGGTCTTTTTAGGAAATGAGAACCCATAATAATTAAAAGACACAGCAAAGCAATATAAGCTATCTTTTTACTTTATAGCTTGGTGGTCTGCTTCAGAAAACATGTACATGGAATCTGCATAATCATGACTTGTATCAGTTGCTTCTTGGTATGCATAAAGCAGCTGAAGTAGTTTTTAGCTAAAAGTTTGGCAGGGATTGTTGTGATTTTGAAGTGGGTTTTTTTTAAGACTTCATTTCTGTGAATTAAATCCAGGCCGGTGCTGAGTGCATCCTACATTTCCAAAGAAATTCAGAGCATTCAACTATTATTAAGTGGGCTGAAGGAGCAACACTTTTGTGTCGCACAACAGACACAACGGAGCTGTACTCATTACTGGCAATGAAGAAACCTTGAACAAATGTGATGGTAGTTTGCATATGGGCAAAGATTGTGCTTTTGCCCAGTACTCACGCTGTTCTTAAAATACTTGTAAATGTTCCTAAGGTCTCAGAGAGTGCTTTCTGTATGAATGACTGACTCCTAGATGGGAAGCTTTTCATATAGCCCTGGGTGTGCAGAACAGCAAATGCCTAGTGCCATCTACTGGGAGTGCCTGCTCCTGGCTCAGACTTGCCACCTTGACCATATGTTACAGGCAAACAGTGCACTAAGTTTGCACACATTGAAACGTTTAGTCCTAACTTCAGACAAAATATATTTTAAAAATACAATTCGAAGAACAGATCCACACTCCAGGGGCTAATATACAAACAGAAAAAGAACAAGTGAAAACACTTCACTAGCACAAGTGGAACTCACAAGTGCTTACAAAATAGTGGTTCAAAGAAGGGACTGGTCATCTCTATCCTAAGATACCTCCCAATAGTATTTAATTAATTTTGGGGGCGGGGGGAAGAAAAAAAAAATCACTTATTTCTGATGTACAACTGTATATTAAATATAAATTATATATTCAATTGTGTTACTTTGTTTCTTACAGGAAGCCTAGAGGTACCATTCCAAGCATAGAAATTGGAACAGTACTTTCAATTAAGTCCTTGTCCTGCAAATATTTAACTGCATAGCATTTAAAACTTTGTTTGAAAGCCCAATTTACTGCTCTGACAGCACTTTGCTTCCTTACTCTGAGCATGGGTTCCGGAAGGTTAAAAAGTCTCATTCTATATGGAATTTGCCAAGAAGGTGGCCAAGGTTCATACCATCCCAGGCTTGGTGGACACGTGGCATGGTGGTATGGTTACAGGACTGCAAGTCACACAGAACTTGCAGTGCTATAATGTGGATGGTGGGAAAAGTTCTAGTCAAAGTGTTATGTATGTTATGTTATGTTATGTTATGTTATGTTATGTTATGTTATGTTATGTTTGTTATGTTATGTATGTTGTTATGTATGTTATGTTATATTATGTTATGATGTTATGTTATAAAAAAAACCATGAGAACTTGGGGTGTTTTCTGTATATTCAGAAGCCCAAATCACAGGGCACTGTGGCATTTAAGCAGATGTTGGTTCTACATCTCTTTCCCATGTTTTATTTGATACATGTTATGCCATTTACTTGCAATCCCCTAAATACACCACACACAAAAAAACAAACCAAAGGCAAAGCAAGCCTATGTTAATTTTTAAGCATCTGGGGAATTTACATTACTCTTAAAATATGTGAATATGTGTTTGTATATTATTCTACTGTTGCAGATGAATTTGGGCTTATATATAAATAATATTTATATATATATATATATAAAAATATTTCTCTATCTCTCTGTAAAGTAGTCAGTCAATGGAACTCAGTCTATTAATGGTCACACACAGATCTAAAGGATGGGAATAAGTATTAGTGTTATCTTTTTATTGCAAAATCTGACTACTGGATTAAGATAGAAAAGCAACTTGACAAAACAGCTAATGCTGTGCTTTGCAAACAGGTACAGAACAGCAAAACCTCCCATGGGCTGTGTGTGTTTCTAGCTGATCAACTTGGAGATCTCCTTTTAAGAGTGTGAACAAAATGGCCAGAAGACTGAGTGCCCCATTTTAAGGTAGACACCAGCAATATGAGCACACATCAAAAGGTGCATAATGAGGGCTAAGGAAATTTGCTTACCCTATATTTTTAGGATTTTAAATCTGGCTCAGCAGCAAATATAACAGGAAACCGAGGTCAAGCTGACACAATGTGGGTTATTCTCTCTCTTCCTCAATATGTGTTTGCAGCTCCTATCAAGGTTAATGGGAGTTTTGTGCACATGTGGGGGAAATGGAACATAAATGCTGCAAAAATTGGACTCAGATTTAGTTCAAATAAAGTCTAATAAGCTTTAGAAAAATCCATCAGCTTGAAAACTGATGTCTTATCACCAAAAAAAAAAACTTTAAAACATCGCCTCCATATGCTTGCTAAGTCTAGGTCTGGGAAAAACTGCTTGTAACATTCTGCACCCTTATGAGCCAGTTATGAGTGCAGTACAAACACCCAAGCTGGCTCATTTTTCAGGCTTCAAACACGCATCAGCCAGGACTGTATCTTTTTTTATTTGGGTGTCAAGAAAATTCCTAGTCATGTTCAAAATTAACTCAGCACAACATTAACTGTACACTAACATTATTATGCTGACATTACAGACTGTTGTTGTTTAAGTGAAACACAAAATACTTAGGTTCAAGGTTTTCATGATATAATCAGTTCATGGAGATGGGGTCTTATGGCACCTTTCCCAGACCTAATGGACAAATCTGGACCTTACATGAAAAGTGCAGCTGCATCTGGGCATTAAATTGCATGTTTCCATTTAGTTATGTAGAGAAGTGTCACTTAAGTAAGGAATATATTCTCAGAGGGATGAAAGAATTAAGTTTTAAATTCTGCACACTTTTAGTACATAATTTTCAGTATAACATATTTTATTTGTAATAAAAATGTGAAAAGAAACACGTGGAGTATAACTATAGTATACTGCTAAAGATTTTGGAAAATATTTTTAAGTCCTATGATTTAATAGCAATCAACAGGTGAAATCCTTTTAGATATCTTCTTTTAAAATTAGGAATGGTATTTAATAAAATATTTTCAATTTAATTACACAGTTTTTGCTAAGAATGAGGAAAATAATATAAAATTTAAATGACAATATTTTGGACAAGGAAATCAGAAAGCATTTCCAAGTTTCTTAAAATTTTGGATGTGAAATCATTCACTCAAGCCAGTGACTTTTACAAAAAAACCCATGCAAATAAACTTCTGCTTCAAAGGGAAGTTTAAACAGAGCAACCCATAGCACATTGTTTCCTGCAGCAGAGACACCCATTCCTACAAGGGCCTTTATTACGCATGACACAACAAGCAGCACCCATTCAACCTGAGGGAAGCCCACAGGCTCGCAGGGCCACTGGCTGGCTCTTTGTCACCAAATGTAGCAGGTTGAATGCAGACATCACTGTGATATCCTCACCAACAAAACCAGAGGCAAAGAACAGGGGCAAGAGCTGAGTAGGGAAGAAAAAAAAAAGAAAAAAAAAAAAGATGAGAACAAATTAAAACATCAAAAATGTTAAGATACATTCATTCACAGAAAAAAACAATACTTAAAATTTTATAAGACCACCACATGGGAGCACAATTCTAAATGCATTTCTCTTAGTATGTTTAACCCATTTCTGCTACCCTACCCCCTAACATTTTGATACATAGTACATAGTATTCAGTAAAACCATTTCATATGCTACAAAGTGAGAGGAACTGGGAATTTTTATAGGGGACATTCACAAGAGCTTTTTTAGATACCCAACTGAGAGCAACCTGGGGTAGCAACCTGGTCACAAGTGCAGACATACAAAGGAAAAACCTTAGGACCTCAGCTAGATAGTAGGAATCCAGCTTGGAACACCCAGGAAACATGCAGGCTTTTTCTATTTATTTTATTTAAACCAAAATCACACTCCTCAACATTTCTGAATGGTGAATGCTGGAAACCAGTCATTGCTAAAAATTGTTCTTTTGATGGCTTGTTTGAGGAATGGGACATTTCATTGAAATAAACTTGCCAGATATCTTAAAACCATGGCTTTTCAAGGGCAGGAAATAATTCATGTTGTAAACTGTCCATGAGATATGTTTAAACAATTTTCCAGCCTGTTCAAATATAGCAAACACAGAGATGGCAGTCACGAGATTTTATTTCAGGAGGGTTTAATGCACAAATACTAATTGTTTCATTCATCCCATGATGGGAAAGAGGAAATGCAGCTGCCTTATAGCCCAATCATGCACAGCCACAGCTCACTTCAGGAGGTTATGTGACGCGGGACTGGAGCCAATCCCCAACCCAAGTCAGTCCAGAAAGTCTCTGGGATTCTCGTGGAAGCAGGATCAGGCCCCAGGTGGCTGTGGAGCAGCAGGGCAGATCTCCCAGCCTCCCCTCAGGCCCACTCTTTGGTCTGTGGCAGCTCAGAACCGCGGGAGGCAGCTCCTGCCATGGCCCACAGCGGGGGCTATCCCAGCGGGGACAAACTGAGCACGGCCTCGTCCCGAAGGACAAGACTCGGCGAGGAAGCACACGTGTACAACACCCCAAACAGGTGTGGACGCCCCGTGCCTGCTAACGTACAAAGTCAGGCTGGACGGAACTCTGAACAACCTGATGTAGTAGAAGTTGTCCCTGCCCATTGCTGGGGCTAGGACTAGGTGGCCTTTAAAGGTCTCTTCCAAGCCAAACCGTTCTAGGATGATTCCGTGACTACACCAAGGACCCAGCCCTCAGCCGTACCCATTAACCAAACCGGTCTGGAGAGCATCTGACAGAAACCTGCCCGTAATAACACGCCTCTCCTCGCTCGTACCCAAACCAAACTCACTGCGAGACCCCCGACACTCCCACGGTGCCCGAGGGCGGCGGGGCGGGGGCCGGCCGGGCGCTGCGGGGTGGGCAGCCCGTGAGCGCCGTCACACACACGCACACGCGTCCCTGTCACAGCGGCAGCGGAGCGGCCTGAAGACCAGCGCCAAGCCCTCCGGAGCAGACCGCCGGAAGAGCACCGAGCTGCGCGCAGCCCCGCCGCAAGCCCGCGTGGTCCCTGCTGCCGCCCCGCCGCCGGCACTGTTCCTCAGCCGCCGGCACTATCCCGCAGCCCCGGGCTCAGAGCTCAGGGCTCGGGGCTCGGGGCTCGGGGCTCAGGGCTCAGAGCTCGGGGCACAGGGCTCGGGGCTCAGGGCTCAGAGCTCGGGGCACAGGGCTCGGGGCTCAGGGCTCGGGGCTCAGGGCTCGGGGCTCGGGGCTCGGGGCTCGGGGCTCAGGGCTCGGGGCTCGGGGCTCGGGGCTCGGGGCTCGGGGCACAGGGCTCGGGGCTCAGGGCTCAAGGCTCTGGCCAGTGCGGCGCTCCGGTAGGCGGCATCGAGCGCCCCCTGCCGGCCAGCAGCCCGCGGTGCCCCGCACGAGTGGCGCCGCCTGGCGGCCGCTGCCCAACACACTCCGGCGAGGTGCTGCGCTGACAGCGCAGACCGATGCCGCCTCCCTGCCCTGCTCCTCTTCCCTCCCTCCCTCCTTCCGAGTGAAAAAAGCTTAAAGGAAATTATTTGAAATTCCCGAAGAATATAAAATAGGCCCTGGCCTCTTGAAAATGACAAGTATTTCAGTGTTCACTAAAATGTTATTTACTCTCATCTATTCATAAAGACTCAGGACATAAAAGTCTTGAAAGCCCAATAAAATATCACTGAGCATCCATGAAAGTACTTTATTGCAGTTAACCTATTTTATGCTTTTATTGCTGATGCTTTGGTAGCTATTTCTATTTGCTCTGTACATTACAGCAATGGCCATTAGTTCTGGTGGCAGGGGAGCTCCTGGTGCCAGGTACTGTATGTACACAAACCCTGCCGCAGCAAGCTTACAGACCCCAGTAAAAATGGCTTGCGAAGAATCAGTAAAGAGAAGTGCAAAGTCAAACTCATTGTAATTAACACATTTGCTTTGGAGATGCTTCACCCCTGCCTGCCAATTCCATGGGTACACAGAACAGATTGAGGGAGAATGGCAGTAACATTGCAACAGGTTCATATCTTCCCTCTGCTCCTTCTGTGGTGCATGCAAACTTGGCCATAGCCTTTAGCAGGCTCAGGTGCCATGGTGATGTCTCTGACTTACTTAAGAGGAATAGCCAAAGCACAACACAAAACATGGGAGGAAGTACAGAGAAGGGCAATGACGCTGGTGAAGTGTCTGGGGCACAAGTCTGACAAGGAGTGGCAGAGGGAGCTGGGGTTGGTTAACCTGGAGAACAGAAGGCTCTGCAGTGATCTTGCCACTCTCCTCAACTACCTGAAAGGAGGTTGTAGCCAAGTGGGGCTCAGCCTCTTCTCCCAGGCAACTCACAGCAGGATGAGGGGACATAGTCTTAAATTATGCCAGAGGAGGTTTAGGTTGGGCATTAGGAAGAATTTCTTCACGAAAAAGGTGACTAGACATTGGAATGGGCTGCCCAGGGAGGTGCCATAGTCTAGTTGACAAGCTGGTGTTTGGTCAAAGGTTGGACTCAATGATCTCAGAGGTCTTTTCCAACCTAAATGATTCTGTGAAAACACCATCCTGGGAATATCATTATTGGTGGTTTAAACTCCCATGTTATGCATGCCTAGCCCTCTACAGGTTAAGCAAAGGCCCCAGGCTGGTGCTGGAAGCACCTGCCTGAGCCCCAAGGGAGCCCAGCCACACTGGCACAGCACCCCACCTTGCCAGTGCCAGGGCTGGGTGGCCTGGGGACTGCAATGCTAACACAACTGTCACATGCCAGAGCCACGGTGAGTACTGCAGCACTGCCCTTCACCACACAAACTTACCACCCCTCCTATCTTTATTGCAGCACTGCAATGTACCACTTTCCTGTAAGAAAAGATGCTACATGAAGAGGTCAGAGCAGAACTCAACAGTTCAGGGAAGGAGAGGATGCTCCCACACATCACTTTTTGGTTTTGTTTTTGGTGGGTTGCCCTTTTTTTTTAACACATGCTGCTCGCTGCACTGCCTGCAACACCCAGGACACTGCTGGCTCCTCTGCAGTTGTCCCTTGGTATCATCAGAGCCCTTGGAGCCCCTTCACCACACTTCACTCTTTAATAGGGCACAGCATGGATCTTCCATCTGTCTGGCTCTCATGAGATGGACACCATGCTCAGCAATAACTTGTAAATTGTAAGTACAGATAATAGAAATACAGCAGTAACTGTGTCATTAGTTGGGTTTCAGAAGCAGTTTTCTAGGATACGCATTGTAACTCCAGGGAAGCTTTCCTTTTAGGATCCTAATGGTGGCATACACTGAAGAACTGCCAGCTTTCAAGAGCTTCTATATTGTCCGTTGTGGACATTCAGAAAACATAAGTTCAGCCCCAAAATTATTAGCTATAAAATAACATAGGTGGTCTGTCAAATTTGTCCTTCGGAAATTAAGAACTTTGTATGTACTCAGGTTGTGTTTTTTCAACCTCTGTCTGCAACTAGAAAAATTTCTTTGGGGGAAGGACAACTTGAGAGATTAAATTCTGATATTACCACATCTTGTTTTTAAGAGCAGTAAGGGAAACATCAAGGGTCTCTGGAGCTCGTAAAACTACTAGTTTAAGTTTTTCCATATTCATTGTTATTCCTGACCACTCAGGTCCAGAATTCCTAAAATTACATGAGAATCCCAGCTCTCACAAGAAAAAATGTGATGTTTTAGCTCTTTACAAGTAAATTAAAAAAACATCCAGAAATTCTTAAGGGAAGACTCAGGGTTTTTTTTCTTGCCCCAGTAATGAGACCTAAGTAGTGTGAGGCTTCTACTTTTTGCTCCAATTTCCCTTCCCCCCGCCCCAAGTCTCTGGCCTCATTTGGAGGGCAGGAAACAATTAAGAGATAGGCACACACTAGTCAGAGAGCCAGGTTCCCAGGCTCTTGTCAGGAATTCCTATGTCACTGGAAAAAGCTAAGAGAAAAAAAATTGCCACACTGAAGAAAGCCAAACAACTAGAAGTTAGAAAGCAGTAAAGGCCTGTGAGTCTACTATACTCAAGTGTTACATTAGCAGTTTAATTTTTTACCAGTATTTGTTTTGTAAAGTGTTTTTTTCAGTCTAGCACTGTTTGAGCAGTTGTTTTGCAAAGGGTTTACTTATTTATTTTGACACAAAGCAAACTATAACCAAATTTTGCCCCGACAAAACTTAGTGACTTTGTATATATATTTATTTCAGCTTTAACATTTGGATTTTTTTTTTTATTTGGCTTTTGCTCACCTAAAGCTGCTGCCAGTCAAGAGTCAGCAGACAGGACAGATCAAGTCTCGGGAACTGCAGGAACAAAAGGTGCCGCCTAAAGAGAGAACCACATGAGCAAATGTTTCAGTAGATCATGTCTTTCTGCGTCTAAACAATTATTTACTCCCTAGTCATTTTCCCTTACGCAGTCTGTGTTAACACCAAAGACCTTGGTCTTCCCTGCTCTCTGCATTGCACTTGGTGGCTTTAAGGGACTTTACTGTTTGCAGATGAATGTCTCAGGCTTGTCATGGTGTGTGCTACAGCTGGGGACAAAGGCAATGTTGAATATCTTGTAGGAGATGTTTAATAAACCATCACAAATATCTTGTAAGAGATGTTTAATAAACCATCACGAAGCTGCCAGCTGTGGCTTGAGACTGCAGTACAGGGGGCGGATGACTGCTGGTTATTTATCAGCAAAAGAAGGAGGGAAGAGTTCCAGTTTCTTTTCCAATCCAAAATCTCTAATCCTGAAACTAGCACCCTTTGCAGTGCTCAAAGTATTCTCACACTTACATACCTCACTACCTGGGGCCAACCAACCCTTCTGTCCTAGCCTCCCAACAGCCTGAGAAAAGCATGAGGAGGCAGCCTTCAGCCCTCAAAAAAACCACACATCCTATGAATATGCATTTGTGCTTTATAATTATATTTTTAGATAATTGCATGCTTCAATGCACCACACTGTATTTGAAGGAATTGGCACAAATAAGTAAAGGTAATTGACAGAAGTTTGGGAAAGAGTAATTTAGATTAGGTATTAGGAAGAAATTCTTCAGTGTGAGAATAGTGAAGCACTGCAACAGGTTGCTCCGAGAAGCAGAGAATGTCCCATTCCTGGAAGTGTTCAAGGCCAGGTTGGATGGGGCTCTGAGCAACCTGGTCTTGTGGAAGGTGTCCCTGCCCACAGGGGTGTTTGAACTAGATGACCTCTAAGGTCCCTTGTAACCCAAGCCATTCTGTGATTCTATGAAATTTACCTTTAAAGAGACATTTTAGGCTCTGGATTTTCATCTGCTTGTACATCTATTGATAATGCAAAACAAGTGTCTTCAAAAATTTGTGATTTACTATTTGCTATTAAAATATGTTGCAAAAGCTCACTGTCTGATGAGAATAAAATATTTTAATCATTAACAGCTAGGATAATGATAAAGATGATTCCAAATTTAAGCTTCTCAAAAACTTATTGAACAGGCCCAAGACATTCTAAATGAAATTAATTGCATTAACCTTACTGGTCTACAGAAGTACTATAGCATTTAACTTGCATGGTTGTCTGCATATACTCCCCCCTTATACAATATTTGCTTCTCAATTACAGCCACAGAAATCTGAAGTATTAGACCTGAATTCCCACTTCACTTGTAAGACTCTCAATTAAAGCATGTTCTCTTTAGCTGTTTGTGCTGGAATGTGCAAACCGAATGGCAATCCTGTCTACTTTTAGGAAGTTTACATTGTGCCCTGATAAAAGAGGTAATTACTGCCATACCTTGTAATATTTGAGTGGAACACCAGGAAACATCAAGCTTTAAACTGGAAGTTAGTATTACCATTAGAAGTGAGCCTAAACAGTGAAGTTCAAAACCTTTTTGTTTTCTTGAATTTCACATATTCCCTTATACTGGATTTTGCTTTTAAACCCTTCCCAGAGCAACTGAAACTCAAACCTAAAAACCTTCGTGCAAAACACACAGCCTGACACATGAGACATTTTCAAGTATCGGTTTGGCTCACATATGTTTTAGGATACTGTCAGATCCAAGTGTTTTAAAGGCCCTTACTTATAGGAAAGATCATGTGCAAGGCAACCAGAGAAGTTGTTAACTGGGCAGTCCATTCAGTGTATCATAACATGACCCATAGTGGTTTTCCCTGCACCTGCAGAGCCAGCAGGGCTGGAGGTGGCAGACACCTGTCTGGGCACACCAAGCATGACACACACCATGGCTGCTCAAGCTCCATGGGTGCACAAGGCCCTCCCCAGTCCCACGGCTTCCTCAGCTTCCTCACAGTGCCCACAGGCCAGTCTTCCTCCTCCTGTGAAATGGAGTTATCCAGTCCAGTCTATTGATGTTACTGAGGTAGCCTTTTCATATTCTAGCTGGGAAGAATATGAAGCTAGAATATTCTAGCTTCATATTCTAGAATGAATATGAAGAATTCATATTCATTCTTCATATGAATGTCTTCTATATTCCTCCTGTTAATGTCAGGAGTAGGGGAGGAAGAAGAAAAGCCTAAAGGTTGAGATCAGACAAAAAAACAAAGAAAAGCAGGAGAAGAGAACAAGCATAAATGCTCACCTGCTCACACTGAGTCCCACTCTGAGATACACAATTGACAAACACCGCCTTATGGACTTATGTTTTATCCTTAGGCTGCATAAAGGTTCCCAATGAGGTGAATCAGATATTTTTAGGAGTTCAGCCTTTAGTTTGAGCTTTATTACCCAGACTTCGGTCTTCCATCTAAGAGAGATGAGATTCCCACAACAAATTTTAGATTAACCTACAGGCTAAAATAATTATCTTTCCAATAAAATAATCATTTAAAATCTTGGAAAATAAACCAGATTCTGAAACCTCTGCACACAATTCAGCATAATTTCACTGATTTTAACTGTTAACAAAAATGCTACATGAGGAGGGTCCATATGTCTGTGTTTCCATTTACATTAGAATGGTTATCCAGAATAGAAAAATAATCTATACTTATAAAAGAAAAACACTACATCTGAGCAGAAAACAAAGACCTATACTTAATTTTCATCTAATTACCAAATTGAGCTAACATTCTCTCTAGCATCAGCTGCCTAAAATGGAAAGCTCACAATCTCTCACAGGAATAACCCTTTCTGTATGGTGAACTGGCCACTGCATTGTTCTCCTCTCCTGCTTGGGAAAAACCAGCTTGGCAAAGATGAGGCTGGTGTGCTCGTTTGACTAAAGCCTGAGGGTGTGTCCAGCGGCCAAATTTAAAAAGCCTGAGAAGTGAGAAGATAATCAAAACAAAGGAGCTTTTGAAGGCTGTACCCTCCCAGAAAGCAACAAAGGGAAAGGCATAGTAAAGCCTCCCTGTTCGGCAACTGTTCCCATGGACAAGAAAACTGCAAGGCTGATTTCTCTTTATTTTACTACTAACATTTACACACATCTGGGCAGTGGTACTGATCCCCTCTAAACAGCCAAAAAATATGGCGTGTGGGGATGTAAAAGACATCCATGCTACACTGAGTACAAGGAGAGGAAGGAGGCAATTCTTTCTTCTTTACGTAACATAGAAGTTAAGAGGGTCCTTGCTCAAGGGTCTCTCACTTGGTTCATAAGGACGGGTGTAAAATGGAAGGAGATTTCATTAATGTAGAGACAAGACACTGCAAGCCTTGTGAACAACAACTGAAATGGGAAAAGTGAAACTGCATAGAGACACAAAAAAGCAGAGACCCCAAGGAGGGGAAGAGACTAGACAGGTAAGGAGTTCCAAAACCTGGGACAAAAGATGATTCTTGGCTAAGGGCAGAAACCAGCGAGTCTCTCAGCCTTGCAAGTGCTCATGCATCTGTCATTTGCAGATTGTTTCCCAATAGTTATGACTGGCAATACTTCCCAAAGGAAAGTAAATATAGGTCAATTGGGATCCCCCCCCCCCCACTCCTGCTCCTCCCAGATCTGATGTACCAAAATAGTTCTGAGCTGCACTTTCATTTTCCCTGACTTGGTAGCCTGCCAACATACAGCACATTCCTTTTACGGCAGTGAGTTTATAACTACAACGGTCATAAACTATTCTTAAATGGGTCTTTTCCGAGAATTGCAGTCCTTTCGACATCTTGAAAAATTTCTCATCTTTTCCATTCCAGGCAATCCTCTCCAGCACAGTGGTAAAGATTTAATTGCTTCTGGTGTTCAGATGATGAGATACAAGTGTTCTGGAAATAACCTTTTAATTTAACAATTCCTACTGGCAAGCCCAAAAGCTTTTTGTGTTGCATACCAATACAGGATTCATTCTCAGTACTAAAAGGAAAAAAAAATTAAAACTTCTGGGTTACCACTGTGAATAGAACTATCCAGGGGGTACCTTAGCACTCAAAGACATGAAACCCATTTTTGCTGTCAGGTTGGTTTGAGGAGGTATGTCTTCCTCTCCACCACTATTTGCATTGTCAGGCTTACTAACAGAGAAGAGGTAACAAGTTTTCTATCCTATTTTTAATTTGGGACAAATCCCATGCATCACTTACTAGAAGGTTAAATACAACTTCCTTTTATAGCAATGAATAGAAGCCCTTCAACAGAAATTTCTGTTCTGCTTTTCTGAAACACCTTTGTACTAGCTTTTACTTCTCAATGAAAAAAGAAAAAGAAGACTAATTTTGAAGATTAAACAAATATGTCATTTGGAATTGGCATTCTTTTAAATTGCATTACACAATACTCTTGAACTCAGCAGGCTTCTTCCTCACCTTACAAAGCTTATTTGCCTGGGTAACGATACACAATAGATATGTGACATGAGCAGTTTCGCTTAGGTAGAATTTCTCATAAATGAAGCAAAGAGAAAGCCTCCAGCTAACTGGTATGACTTAACGGGACTTCCAACCAACACAACAAAAAGTACACTCTTTTCAAAAGAGCATCATCTCACTCATTCCACAATGAGAGTGGAAGGTTTGCAACAAGTGCAAACCAGCCTTGCAGTGGTTTGCTGAGCATGCACTCCAGACCCGCAGGGCACAGACAGGCTGCAGGAGGGATGAAGGAAGCTGCCACTTCTGCTGCATGGAGAAGCTGAATTCTCAAACATCACAGACCCGATAAATTTGATGACTCTCTTTTATGAGGCACTGTAAGGAAATGTAGAAATGACTCTTACTAGTCCACTGAAGGAGACAAGGTCCCTGAACACATCAGAGCCAAAACAGTTGTGATTCCAGATGTGGTTTTGCCCTCCAGTTTAATGAGTTCTCGGAGTAAAATCTGTATCAGGGAATAGAAACTCTCAACACTCCCTGCCACAGCAGGAAACTAAGGCATTCTCAATGGATGCTATGGAGTTATTACAGTGTATATCGGAAATTTTCAACAGATGATCAGGAGGTCAATTGCAGCAGATTTTTAAGATATTTTAAACTTTTTTAATTGAAAAGGTGGTTGGTGCTAATATCTGCCTACATGTATATGCAAATAATGTGCCTATAAATGCCATGCACACTACTAGAAAAATAAACTTCCAGTGCAAAAGACACATTTGTCTTGTGTCATTTCATTCATTCTGCATTCTTCCACAAACCATTTGAAAGCTGAATTATCTTCCTGTATTTGTATCATTTCCTACCTAAGAAAACATATTTTTTAGATCAGACTCTGAACCAGACCTTAGTATCTTGTATTTTTTAAAACTGTTTTTAAGTAAAGGGTTTATAAAATTTTGTTATCGTCTCTCTGTCAGGTTGCATAGCTTCCTTTCAGATCAGTTCAGGCGGTGGTTTCTCTTTTTTATCATCCCAGCTGCTAGAAAAGCACTTCGAGTTAAAGACATCATAGCTGCCAATCTCTCCCCAGCAGTCTCCCTTAGATGGAAATTTTCCACGTGGCTTTCTCTACAAACCAATACCGCTTCTCACCACCGAGCGGTGCCAGCTCCCTTTGATTCAATCACACACCGCACAGCCCCGTGAGTTGTCCTTCAAACAGCGCTCTCAGCACACACAGCTCTACGCATTTGTCAACAGAACAAAAGCATCCTTTAAATATGTACCTTTGATCACACAGATTGTGTCACGATGTATGCAGAGCAGCCTTATGAATATACAAGGAAACCTCAGCCTTTTATCCAAAAATATATATTTTTAATTATAGCATATAGAAGTTCTGACACTGCACAAATTAAAAAAAACAACAAACATAAAAGAATCCTTTACACACTGCAATAGGAACATTTACCATCCAAAAACCAAAGAATTTTTATGCAGTTGAAAAAAACCCAAATATCTAATATATAACAAAATAAAATACCATCAAGTAAAAGAGAAACTCTTAAGTCTTCTCTTGTCAAGGGTGTACTTTTATTTTTATGAATAGCAGTGAGAAGACATTACAGCAAGTAAGGAAAGAGTATAACTTAAGCTTAAAGTACAATCAGATGAGTGAATACTGAATGTCAGTGACTGAAAAGTGAGAGCAAGGAAAACTATTTCAGTCCTGACAGCAATAAATTTGATTCAAATATAACGATCACTTGATTTTAAACCACTATCCAAATTTTCTGCCATTTAATAACCAGGATTATATGTATGTCTGCCTGTATTCTGGTAATTACAGGGATAAAAACGTTTATTCAAGACTCTCTTTCTTACAAGAGAAAATGTCATAGAATCATAGAATCATAGAATCACAAAATGGTTTGGGTTGGAATGGACTTTAAAGATCATCTAGTTCCAACTCCTCTGCCATGGGCAGGGATACCTTGCACTAGACCAGGTTGTTCAAAGGCCCATCCAGCCCAGCCCTGAACACTTCCAGGGATGGGGCAGCCACAACTTCTCTGGGCTACCTGTTCCAGTGCCTCACCACCCTCAGTATCAAGAATTCTCTCTAACACCTAATCTAAACCTACTCTCTTTCAGTTTAAAGCCATTCCCCCTTGTCTGCTCACTCCAGGCCCTTGTGGGAAGTCCCTCTCCAGCTCTCTCATATCCCACATCAGATACTGCAAGGTGCTCTATGGTCTCTCCGGAGCCTAGTCTTCTCCAGGCTGGACAATCCCAGCTCTGTCAGCCTGCCCTCATAGAAGAGGTGCTCCAGCCTCTGAATACCTTCCAAAGACAAACTTTTTCAATGAAAAATATTATGTGGAATCTGTGTGACCTGAATTGCGATTTTCATTCCAGCACAGTTTAAAAATTCACAAACATTGCATTTTTTTTTTAATTAGCTAAATATATTTACATTGTCTGTGCAGGATCTGTATCTTTAGGCATCCTAAAGCTATTTTTCAAATCTTGAACAAAAGAATTCTAGCAAAACATATTACTTCAAAACCTGCTTCAATTATTTCCCTTCTCTTCAATTCTCTATGAAGTGTCCAAGACACAAAGGTGTCTCTTCCACCTCTTTTAATTGATTGAAAGTTATTTATTACACTTTACATTTTGTCAATCCCCATTTCTCAGCCCTAAATGCATTCAAAAGGCATTCACCCTAAACCCCTCCATCTGGACTTACAGTAACTATGCAAACCCTTATGTGCAGGACAAAAAGCACTTACCTTTGGACAAAAACACCATAAATACTTTCTCTTTCTCTGTTAAAGCAGACTTACAGCAGTGCCAGGTCTGGCAGGGGTGGCACGGGTCACAGGGCAGCAATGCAGCCACCAACTTCATTCTCCTCTGTCCTCAGCCTTCAGCTACTTTCAAGGCTTTGTAACTCAGCCTTCCTCTGGATCAATATTCTAAGCTAAATGTTGACGTTTTCTTTGCATAATCTGTCCCTAAAAGTGACATCTGTTCCACTTCCTTCAGCAGAGGCAGCACCCGCAGGCAGCCCCCCTGCCACAGCCTGCTGTCAGGAACTTCATTAAGCATTGCCCCAAAATGCAGTTTGTTTCTGTCCTACTTGGACTCGTGCTCCAAAAACAGAAAATCCTGCACTTAGAGCATCGGGGCCCCTCTTTCCAGTCTTGGTCCTGATATTTCACACCACTCTGAGACATGAGAAATTCCTCAGCAACTCAGCCATGAGCATCCTCCCAGCCCAGAGCATCCTCTGACCCCAGCACAAGGCCATTCTCCTGTAGCTCACTTCAGTGCGTCTCAGTGAGAGCCTGCAGCATCCCTGATCAGGATAAAACAATAAAGGACATGCCAGCCCTACGTCCAGCTTAAGTATTTTTAAAATAATAATTATTGATTAGAATTCTGATATATTTGCGCAGTATGTTATTTTTATAGCCTTGGTATATATACACAGAAACATTCATATTCTCTTACAGTTATCTACATGTTTGGAAATTCTATGTAATTGCTAGGAAAAACAAACAAGAAAATTTATAAACCATAAAACCTGTACAATTACTGCAAATTTCATACTTTGTAACCCAACACAGAGAAAATAAAACACACACATCAGATTATCAGGCTGGAAATAGGACTTTTTACGAAACAGCAGAGGCAATTACCTGAAGTAGTTGCAGTGACTAATTTCAAACTTCAGACTTGAAATCTGTTGTGCAGACCTTGCTTTGCACAAATACTGCCAATGGAGCTGCCAAAGCTGCTTTATTTTTTTTTTAAGAGAAATATTTATCAAAGTTTATCAAGCTTTCCATCTCATTCTTAGGAACTGCACCTCAGGTACTTTAGCTGCATAAATATGAAGCTCTCAGAAATAAGGCACACTAAGGTTGATCACTATAATTTTGGACGATGGAGCCATCCTGTGTGCCTGAAATCTTTCCCTGAGGTTGCTCTTCCTCTTCTGACAGATTAGGAAATTTATCCTAGGTGTTTGGGAAAGAAGGTGGAGCAAGTGTCCAGAAAAGAGTATGTACCTTGGAGGATTTTTTTAAGGTTTTTGCCTTTACCAAATCTCAAGAGGAAGATGGTAATGTGCATTTTTTAAAAGGAAGAAAAGACTGACTGGTGAATTACATGGCCATAATCTAGCTTCAACACACAGAAAGTTTTTGAAACAAAATACTAAACAATCCATAAATAGGCAATGAAAATTAGAAAGCAGTAAGCCGCCACAATGGGCTTGCCAAAACCTAACCCCACAACTAACATACTTTCCTTCTTTTCTTCTACCCTTCAGGCAGAAGAAAAGCAGCAAATCAAACAGACCTCAAATACAAAATACTTTTAGACAAAGCAAACTGGAAAAGCACCTTTCTTTTGGATCAAGGTCCTGTATCACAGGTGCAGAGCTGCTTGAATAAGCACACTCATTCAGTGCTTCTCCTACTGACCACGGCCAAAACCCAGCACATAGTCCTACTAAAACTGCAGAGACACCAACCTGCAAGGAGTGTCAAACACCCTGAAGAGCTGAGCAGAACGCAAGATGGTCTTAATAAATTGGAGAAATGGTCAAAAACCAGCATGATAAAATTCAATGCAGCCAAGAACAAAGAATCATATTTGGATTTTAGAAGAAATCTTCAAATGCACAAAACAATCAAAAGTAAGAATACCAGACTAGCAGCAGTACAGCAGAAAAGGATGTCAAGGTTACAGTAACAATAAATTGAGCCAACAGTGTGAAACTATTAAAAAAAAGCAAATAACAATCTGGAGTTTATTAAAAGGAAAAATATAATACATTACAGGAGAGAGACTGGGGAAGAAGTCCAGTCTGCTCAGTAGCAGTGAGGTATCAGCTGGAATACGCTCTTGGTTTGGGGTGTAGGACAGACAATTGAGGAAAGCCCAGAGGAAAAGTAAAAACAAAAGGAGTGGTTTAGAAAGCCAAACCCCTGCAAAAATTTTTAAGCACTTGGCTTGTTTAGTCTACAAGAGTGATTGTGAAGCTGGGATAATGCTCTGAAAATCTTCCTCCCGTCTTAAATAGCATTACATTACTCAGCTATTACACTGTCTTTATTACTGCCACAGTCATTATTTGACTGTCAGTAGAGCAAAATGTACTGGTCTGTAATTGATATGTAACTGAGCAACAAAAAGGACTTGTTTTCCCCCAGACAGCTACCGTATTTCCCATTTTAAGACTTCATGGGAACAGTCTAGAGTCTTGCAAAATATCTATTGTAATCCTTCCTAGCATGGTTCAACAGCTGCTAGAATAAATTGGTACAAACCAGCAGCTCTCTCAAGCTCAGAGGCAAGTTGCAAAGCTGCCTTGTGTTTTTCAATGAGGGATGCCAGGTAGCAGTTCAGATACCAGCAGCATCTGGTGGGTCCCTTCCCCAGTGAGCCACTAATTTGCTACACAAGTCCGTGGAGATCTTGTCCCTTTCGTGAGCTTGCCTTCAAGTAAAAGCAGAAGCACACAGAACAAGCACATACACAGACAATTTGGTTTCTCTCATGAAAAGAGACATGAAGAGGTGTGCTGACAGCACAGTCTATTTTTCCACCACATACACAAAAGACCTGATGAAACACTGATTTTAATTCTGAAAAAAAATGGAAAAAATGAAGATACAGTCTAAAAGTACATAGCAAGCAGTTAAATATTAAGGCTTTGACCAACAGGGCTGATTTTCCTTTTCTACAGCCATTGAAAAGCAGAGATTAAAATGCTATAGGAAATAATTTTATTTGTGGAGTTTCTGAATTTGCATCTCAGGGCTGTAACTTCATCCAGTTGACTGATCCACCTCTATTTTTCCACCTGTCCCTGAGCTGGCAGCCAAAGCATCTGCTCCTGTCTTATTGCCAGCTCTCTCTTGCACTTGGGTTGTGGCTGCTGACGGTGCTGTTGGTGTGCAGGAGTGGAAGCCTAACCAATCTGACCTGCAAGCCTTGGTTTCAGCATTGTACAGACTGGATCAGCACACTACTGAATCACTCATTAGTACAAATTCTTGACTTGAACTGAGTGTAAGCTCTGACTGTTCATCATCAGGACACATTAGGAAGGATCTGCTCATGTTTTATGTTTAATATCAAGCTTCCTCCCAGCAGCAGGATGGTGACAATCTGACCCAGGTGACAAAGCCTGCTTGTTTATTTAACCATTTTTCTTAGCCAGTTGAGCAACTTTGTGTCAAGGCAATGCTTGTTCTTGAACCAGCTCCAGGAAAGCCAAGGCCAGACTCAATGTGCTGCATGAACTGAAAAAGACATCCACATGGCTCTCACCCACCACCCACCTTGAGGGTCCTCACGGTGGTTAAAATCACCTACACTCTCTCTGTGCAGGCAGCTAGAACAGTGTTGCCTGTGGATTTCCCTGAGAACCACACATTGGGGAACAGAGAGGAACAAGAACAGGGCAATCCCTCAGCCAGAAGGAACACTTTCTGGGCTGTTTCCTTTTGGCAACAACTGGCACAGATCACTTCCCCAGGAAGTTCCTAAGGTTCCATGTGTTGAATTTTTTTTCCATTTTCATTGTGTGGTGAGAGTGAAAGTGGTGGCACTTGGCAGCTACATTCCATCAGCACTATTGTTATTCCCTGGCAGTAGAGATTTGTTTTCCATCAGGTGAAACGCAAAGGCGTTGTCCCCTTTTGGAAGAACACAGAGTTAAAGAGACCCACAGGGAAATACTTAAAAATGCCATGCGTGACATTACTCTTAAAATTTCTTGGATGAGGTAACACTTCCCAACAAAACAATGTGTTAGCACACGACGTACATTTTGCTAAGTTGCCCATAGTTCAAAGAAATCATCAATCCTTATGTTCAGATGCTGCTGAAAGGAAAGAGCAAACTGGGGAACACTACAGAAATCCTGTCCATAGACTTTGTCTGTGCAACACTCAAATCTGAATCCTGTTTAAATCCAAAACTTCCTGGAAATAAAGAAGTACTTATGCTATTAGTTATTTTACAAAACAATGCTAAACTATAATTTAAGTCTGTGAGGACAGCAAAACTGTTTTAGCACATTATAAGTGTAAGTATTGTTCTTGCCTGTTTTGGGCTAGTATCGTTCAATTCCTCAGATCTTAAAGTCCTTACTGCAAAAAGCCTCTTTATTCCCAGTTCCAGTTGCTAGATTGTGTGGTTTTCAGATAATGCTGAATTGAGGTTGCTAAATGAGAACCAGAAGGCTGGAGCTAAGCAGATAAATTATAATTTCCAATTACCTCACATAAATAGGGTTCCCAAAGAATTCTTCTACCGTATTCTCAGGCAAAAAATACAGATCAGCATCTTCACACACTAAAGACACAAAAATCCCTGTTAAAACACACAATGACATTCCTCATGTTCTGGTAGAAGTTAATAATGCAATGTGCGTTCCCTTCCTTTTCTTTAGTGGTTGGTTGAAAATTACTTTAAAAACTCTGCTAGTTGGTTACACATTCACAAATTTCCACAGAGACGGACTTAAATCTTTAGTTTTGTGCTTTTTTTTTTTTTAAGCTAGTACATATTAATAGTTCACTGAGAACCAAAGATCCTTCTAAGGGAAAAGAAGCCTCTGAAAAGGTAACAATAAATCCTACCAAAGCAAGGTGAGTAAGCGAAGGGAAAGTTAACCAGTAGACACTTCCTACTCTGAGACACCAAAAGAAAATGTCCCAAAATTTCCCAGTTTTTTTGTTTTTCTGTTTAAAGACCTCTGTCTGGTGTGGAGAAAGTAACCTCAAAATAACTCCATGTATGGACACGATTACTCCAGAGCAAGAAACACCCTATTTCCGTCTAGCCCTGTAGTTTGTTCTAAGGTAAGCATACCAACTTCAGAGTTACTCAGGGAAAGATAAATCCACACCTGACTTTATTCTACAGTAATTCCTTATTACAATGTCTTAAACACACCAGGAATTTGTTGTTCCATTTTCCTAGGGGTCTTTTGGCTAAGGAACTCTTAAACTAGAGCTAGATCAAGCTATAATTAGACCGATGTTTATCCCACTTTCCCATCAGGTAAAGCCTCCACAGCTTAAGTTCATACATAGCCTGGGTGCTGCCCAAACTGCAGCTTTTAAGGAAAAAGAAAAATAATAGAAAGGGGAAAAGAAGGTCATACTCCCTACCCTTGACTAATAAAATGCTGCATGTAGCTGAAGAGTTGCTCTGTAATGAGGACACACTCACTTGAATTACGCAGCTCAACAAAGCTATCTCAAAATTGGACGGCTTTATTGCATCACTGGCTTGTAGCAATGCCAGTCAGATGCAGACAGGCAGACTTCTTAACCTTCTGTCTGAGAAGATTAAATCCTTAACACAGTGTTCTCTTCTCTCCCCCTTCTGACTCTTATTTCCCCATCTTTTAAAATAAGTAACAAAAGAACCACTAACAATCCACCTAATAGGGAAATTCCCTTTTCTAGCATTTCGAATGCAATAAATAGGCTGGACCTCCAATGATACAGAAACAAGTATCAGCTTACAAAGCTGACAAAACATGAGTAGGTAAACAAGATCCTCCCATACCTTCATAAATAACAGGGCAAAGGACCAAATATCTCCCTCACGTGCAAGTTGCCCTTACTGAACATCTGCAGGGAATTCTTATGGTATGTACAAACAAAAATTAAGAAATTCTTTCGGTATGTACAAACATAAACAACCTGAATTAACTAACCCCTGTGGGAGCATGTAACTGCTACCACTTGGAAAAATGAGCAAGGTCATTCAGTCAAAAGGCTTTATTTTTGTCTAGGATCAACTGCTTTATATGGCTTTGCTACCAAATATAGAAACATTACCCCATCTACAAAGGCACTGTTTTTAAAGATTGTGCTTTTGGGAGAAAAACAGAATTGCTTTTTCCTCCTAAAAGATCTTTCCAAATGTATAGTATAAAGATCCAAAGAACATCAGACAGAAAAAGGAGCAACCAACCACATTCTGGACTGAATTATTATTTAACTCCACTAATTTTAGTGGTTTTAATAAATCAATGCAAAACTTTATTTTAAAAAAATAATACTTTTTTAATCCCAGAATTCGAGGATTATTTAGTAACTCTGGTTAAGATGCTGACCATATTTAATTCCCTACATAAATTTTAAAAGACAGTTGAAAAATACTGTTCTAAAATAAGCCATGTCTAAAGTGAGGCAGGCGATTCTTTTAGAAACTATGAGCAAACGTCTGATTAAGATGACAAGCCACATGGAAACTACTCCCAGAATCAGACCTAAAGGGCACTGTTACCAACCAAATTTGGCAGGCAAGGAATCATGACGAACTGCAAAGGCACGCAGCAGCGTAACAAAAAGTTGGGAATCATCAGCAAACAAGACAGAAAGCACTTGTGTCAACTCAGCTAGGGCAAGAACATAAGCAGGATAAATTCTAAGTATTAAATTCTGCATTCAGATGAGTGGCACTGCACCATAGTGGGAGTGGAGATGGCTCTTCCATTTACAGACCACTTGCCATAAGCAAGCCCTATCAGTAAGGCGAAGTATCTGGCTATTGCAGATTTCTCCTTCTGACATCTAGCTGTCCAGAGACTGCACTGTTTTAATAGTAACAACAGAGAAAGAGCTAAAAGCATGATAGGTATATGTAAGGCTCTATACTTCCCTAAATTCTACATCTCTTACAGAGATTACCTTACAGCATTTATCACTAGGTAACAGTTGACATCTGGCCTTATCTGTAGATAACTACTCTTAGATTCAGTCTTCTTAATACACACTTAGGCTTGTTTAAGATCACTGCGCTTTCAGTCTTTATGCCAAGAGGGTGACGACTGAAAATTCAGCTCAAGCAGGAAAGACAACATTTATAGCTAATTTGTCAAATATTACAGGAAGCTTAATTAAGTCTCATTTCTATTTCCAGGAATATTAAGATGCACCAAGTACAGCTACATCAACTTGGACAGAGGACAGTAAGAAATAAATTATACTTTATCCTTTGCATGTCAGAAAAGAAACACCAATCAAACCGAGTGAGCGAACACGCTAAGCCTCCTTAGAAAAACACTACCAAATTCTGAGCTCATTTTTTAAGTTTAAGCTCCTTTTTTGACACTGCGCTGCACAGCTTACCGAGCTGGCGACCGCGGCTGAACGGAACTCATTAGGCACTCGGAGGAGCGCTGCTTCCCCGAGGCAGCTATCCCCGTGCACCTCGTTTGAGAGTGAGGAGCTCCAGCAGGACAGCCGGAGCCAGGGGCCGCGCCGCGCCGCGCCGGTGAGTGCAGGCGCTGCGGCGGCACAGGAGCGGCACGGCCGGGATGCGGCCGGGATGCAGGCACGCCGAGCGCTGGCGGGGGCCCGCTCCGTGACTCGGGGACCGACCCGAGCGAGCCCCGACCCCAGCCCCGCTCCCGGCCGCCAGCAGGGCCCGCGGGGTCCCCCTCGGCGCCGACCCGCTCCCCTCCGCTCCCGCCGCAGCCCCGGCAGGTGCGGCCCGGCCCGGCCCAGCCCCCCCGCGCCGCCGGGGCCGCTCCTCCCCTCGCCCCCGCCGCAGCCCCCGGCCCGCCCTCCCCGAGGCACGACAGCGGGGCCGCTGTGGAGGCGGGGGGCCGGGCGCAGCTCCTACCTGCGCTTCCTACCTGCGGCTCCTGCGGCGGCCGCCAGTGCCAGGCAGAGCGCGGGGAGCAGCGGCGGCGGCGCAGCGCGCATGGGAGCGGCCCGAGGGAGCGAGCGAGCGGCCCCGGCCCCCCCGCCCCGCGGGAGCGCAGTGACGGGCCGCCGCCCGGGGAGCATGACGGGAAATTCCTGGGCACCGGCGGCCAACGCCAAATATGAACATGGAGCCGGGAGACTCCCGCAGCACGCCCGGCACGACCCGGCCACGGGGGAGGCGGCCGGGGCCCCGTCCCGTCCTGCCGCCGCGGAACGGCCGGAGCGCCCCGTCCTAAGGGTTAAAGGGTACGCTTCGGGGAGGCCGACCAAGAGGCACCCCGCCTTTTTAAAGTGCCGTTCGTGCAGTTCAGGGAGAGCCCTGCCGTGACCCTGAGCTGCCTGCGCGGCGCGGCGCCGGGCGGGAGCGGACAGCGCTGTCAGCGTGCCGCGGCTCCACCGCGCCTCCCCCAGCCGCCTCCTGACTTCGGCACCGGCCGCCGAACTGCCACAGCGCTTAGCGCCCACCGCGCCTAGCTTCCAAAAAGGAGGAAACTGAGCGACATCGAAATTCTCCCTCCTTCCTTTCCCCAGGGGTACACGTATGCGGGGCCCATGCGTGTAAATAATGGACTTACACACCCTTCTTTGTTGCTCCTGCCCCCCAACCCTTCAAGTTGTCACTAAAACAATTTCAAAACAGCATAGGATAACGACAGGGGTGGAAAGCCAATCTCTTCTGTCGGTCTATCGAAATCCCTTTGATAACTTTCCGTATCTCAAAATATGAGAGGCTAAAAGCACAAGGTTAAGGCTCTTCACCTCTGTCCTTTAAGAGGTCAGACAACATCACATACCCACAACTTAGCAATGAGCATAATGCGTCCGCACTCCCGCTGTACAAAATCAGGACTAAAGGCAAGCTGACAGCCAGTTAAGTGAAGCTCAGCTCTGTGTGTCAGCTCACATCCTAAAAAATACTTACAGTTAGTGGCTGTAACAAATTCATCTCCCCCTCCAGCCCCAGATGAAAAAAGTATTTGAGTCAGACACCCGCATATCTAGAAGGTGAGACACATGTAAAAACCCCTAATAAACCTTTAATTTGAGTCTGTTTTGGTTGTTTTTACAGGATAGGGTGACAAGTTACAACAAACATCTGATTTTTCTCAAATGTTCAGGTATTATACACATTCCCCTCTGTCTTGCAGGAAGGGATATTGGTCAACTTAACAGTTTAAGGTAAAATAAGCTGCATAATAGTACATATTACAATTAAAATGTACAGTGTTTACAAGAAATATATTTTAGAAGCAAGATAGATGCATTTGCATCGAGGCGACCTTTTAAAATGCCACAACTATTTTTACATTCATTCTTGCAACAGGTCACAAGATGGGGTCACTAAGGTCAGGTTAACAAATCACTATGATGCACATCAAATACAACAAAATTAGTTTATATACATATATATAATACATATACATGTATATTATACATATACATATATGTATATAGTAAAACTCATCAAAATTCTACCAGACCTGGCACAATCCACTTACCCATCAAAAATATGTACTTGTCCTTGGTAAGTAGAATTCTGCATGGCTGATTATATATTATATATACTCATTCATTAGCATCTGAGACATAAAACCGAGGATTTAAAATTTTTCGGTTAACAAACTCTCCCATAATAAACATGGTGCCCACAAAAGCACAAAGGTAAGGCACAATAGGATTTCCTGTTGCAGAATAGTGTGCATCATGTTTACTTAACCGTAAGAAAAACGTGCATTATTTGTGCAAGTTCATGCTGCAGATCCATCATGTCTACAAAGTAAAGTGAGTTTCAGTAAAATTCGTGGGACTGGTGTGCTTCCAGTCTCACCTCCTACAGGATGTTCAGCTGGATAACTAGGTAAAACTGTTGTAGGAATGGGGATTAGTAAAGCCAATAATCTTAGATTTGCAACTAAGCTTCTCAGCAACAATTTTGTACTTCTAGGTAAATCTTAGTAAATTTACAAGCTTGGAATCACTAGGTTTACTGTCAGCTGCACTAGTTTGCATGAGCCAAAATTGTTGCAAGGAAGTATGTACCTTTTAAAATTTTAACAGATAAATGGTTCATTAAAACATTTCATAGTGTATTGGGAATGTCACTTAATCCAATGGTATTTTGTCACAGCCCTGACAACTGTAATAATAAATACAGCTTTTCACAAAATATTTTTCCAGTATCTGCCAATTGCTTCTTTATTGCTCACAAATTTGAATTCATTACAATTGGTATCAGACCTTTCACACAAAATCAGTCAGGTATTTTATATAAAACCTATAAAAGATATTTAACCTGTATCCAACACTTTTAGGTATTTGGCCTCTTGTCATGGTACAGCCAAAACCATATAAAACAATAGGTTTTGAATAAAATAGGAAGCTTATTTGCTGCTTTGATGCAGACATCCTCACAGAACACAACCCTTTTTGCCACCACCAGCATTTACATTTATATACAAAACCCAGTACATCCGCTTTCAGTTCATCTTCCCTCACACTGATATGCAACAACTAATGCCAAATTCACTTTCTCCATACCCCAGCTGCAGAAAAAGATTCTTTTACAGCAACAAAAATCTAATATTGACTGAATTTTTTTTTTAACTTATTCACCATCAGGAACTGTAGGTTGCTTGTTACAAAATACCCACAAGATTATTTCACAGGAAACTATGGAAATACAGGAAGTCTTCTTTTCTCCATGCTTTTGTATTATTAAAAACACTTCTTGGTGCAAAAATACAGTCACCACATCTGCAAATGCATAATGAAATTGGTATTCCTCATGCAAAACTTAAATGCATTGGTTTACTATAGCCTCGGAAAACTTGGTGAAGCAAAGTTTTTTTCTTTTTTGTCAGCTCAGTATTACTGCCTCATTGCTAAGTCCCTTTGGAAACAAGATTTCTGGAACGTCCAAACTTTTATTTAATTCATTAAAGTATTACATACAAAAAGCACTAAAAAAGGAAGACGGCAGCCAAACAGGAAAATTCCTGTTGCAGGTAACAGTCCTAGCAGTTGTAGAAAGTTTTCTCAGGAACTTCCCTGAGAATTAGTTGTGCCTGTCCGAAGACGCAGATGTGACATAGAGTTCATGTGTTTGTTTGATGGCTTCAGTGGAGTGTTACAAGTAAGAGCCTGGGGAAAACGATGATGATACCGATCTAGTCGCAGGTATTTTACTGTTACCAGTTTTCCTATGAGGCAAAGAAATAGGAAAAGAGAAACCTTCTAGTTCAGTATTATTGCATTTTGCTTCAGGATGTAAAACAAATTATGTCATTACATCAAAATTGGTTTATCAGTTTTGTTACTGCTCAATACTTTGGATACAAAACATTTCACCATTTAAAAGAATTCCAACTGCTCCCATCTTCTGTCATTTCTACCCATGTTTTGTTATAAACTCCCATTCCTTACCATCGAACCAAGAGCCATGTAATGCCTTGAAAGCCTTTCCAGCATACTCCGGGGAGAGACACTTGACATATACACAGCCCTATGTAAGAAAGAGAGGGGTTTGTGTTTTTCACAAGTCCAGCTGAAAAGGATGAACAAAATATTAAGATGTTACTGGAAAGACACTCACCTCACGTGAATTTTTGTCTACTGCAATATGAACAATTCCATCATTATCACTACATTTCTCCAAGATTGCTTCTTGAATTGCTAGATGCCAGTGATCACCTATTTCCCTAGGCAAACAATGAAAGATTTAATGGAATACATAATTTTTTAAACATTCACAATATTCACAACAATCTCATACTTCCCCACTGAGTCTGGTTTAGCTGTAACTTGACATCATTTTCTGGTAAATGTCTCCGGGACACATTTAGTACTCTTCCTACTGAATACACAGTAAATTGACTCCTACAGTCCACTTGAGAAAATTCAAGCCTAGAAATCAAAAGGAATAACCTCTATTTTGGGGCTGGGGTGTTGTCCTGAAATGGGTGTATTCAAGAGATGCTTAGACTCATATTTAAAAAAAACATGTTTCTGCCTTGCATAGTAAATGGCTAGAACACACAAAAAAGTCTGCTGCTGTGATGTGAAGATTCACAATGTAAAAGTGAACAAGCTGGACAAGTTGTTCCCTTAGTAAGAGTCCTGACTTTTGGCAGTAGAAAGATGATTATTTATTATGCTAACATTAATCAAAACAAATTAACTGGTATTTTTCCCAGATGAGTCTCAAGTAAAGAAAACAGACTTCTGTCATGGGGCTGCTTCTAACAGGTAATGGTGTATCACTGAAAACAACTTAGTAATTACTGTTAGTATACAGTCACTTAAAGAGCAGCTAAAACTAGTTTTGTTAAAAATACCTTGCACCCACAGCAAATGTCAAAACAACACTTGCCAATCTAATCACAGACACTGTTACATTCTGTGTTTTAGGAATGAATACTTTCACTGGCCACCTTTCAGATCTGGGACAAGAACAAAAGCCTCCTTTCCCTAATGACACAAGCAGCTGAATAATGCAGCTTGTCTTGAACTGAGGCTTTTGGATTTTTGTTTGTTTGTGTTTGAGTTTTCTCTAAGATAACTCCAAGGGTGTGATCAGAACTATTTCCTTAAGCAGCAGTCCTCTGAAAGACAGCTCATAGAAGAGGAACAGGCTAGGGAGTGCAATATGGAATTGGATGAAGTATCCCACTAGGAATGTAATCCAGCAGTCCAGTAATGGAGCTACATCAACTTCCTGAAGAAAAGGTCTACAAAAAGTCAATGTATTAGAAGTTGCAATGTTCAAAACAGCTGACTGGACATAGACACTAACGAGAAGTGTCAAAACACAACTCCTAGTGTATCAATGGGGGGTCCTTTTAATGCACCTGTCGGGCATGGATTGGGTCAGTACTGAAAAACACTGAAGCTTACAGAAAAGATACAGGCTAAAAGGGAGATTGTTCTGACAAAAATAACATATCAGAAATTCCATTAACAGCAGACATTTTGAACAGCTAACATTCTGAAACAGGAAAGTAGCCAATACAATATACCAATAAATATTAGAGTGAAGCTTCAGGAATGGACTTATTTCAGTACCACTCAGACTAACCAATATAGCTCACAAAATCTTCTTTGAAGCAAGGACAATAAGGATGTTGATCTCACTTAAAATTCTCTGCAAATCTCATGTTTTATTTAATCCTCCTACAGAAGGATCAATTTGCTTCAAGAACAACGCCTAAAAATTCAGTCTTGCTCACCCTACTGGCAACCTCAAAATTACCACAGAAGCCACAGAAATTGATGTATTTGACCAGTAATTAAGTCTTAAAGCCATTGAGAAAAAAGTTTTTAGAGTACTTCTCTATGCTAGAAGTAACACTGTCCTCAGCTAAATTAGCTAACAGCTTTTCAGTTAATAAAGCAAAGAACTAAAATAATTAAATGTGACTAGAAAAAATGCTGAAGAAATACAGCCAGACTTTGCAATCACTTGTGTGCATACTCTGATGTCCTTCCTTATTTCCTGTTATTCCCTGTTCTAATCAATAGCTTTTATTTTCCACTCAACTTCTCATATTCTTCAGTACCAACTAGCATCTCACATTTACCCTGTCAGACAGTACAGTATCTTCATTTTTCACTTGTATAATCACATCAGGGAATAAATTACTCCAGAGATGTTATTGCAGTCCCTGTATCTCTTTACAGTGGACAAAAGAGACTTCAAAGATTAGACAGGATTAGCTGGCATAACCTATATGTTAGTTCCAACATCCTACCATGATCTAGTCCACAGCCAAAGAGGATATAACAGAATAGTGGAGTGGATGAAGATTTAGAAGACTACCAAAAAAATGAATTATTTTTTTCTTAGCTCTTTGCACACGAAACAAGGGTTGTTACTTATTCATACACGGTACATTAGAATTACACATAAGTATTAGAAGCCAGTACTCAGCACTGATTTGTTTCTACTACAAAAATCTATTTGCTTCAAAATTAGGCAGTCACAGTGCCATAAATTAGTAAGTTATTTAAATTCAGCCTTTTAAATGCAACCTGTGCAAGCTCTGTAACAGTCCAAATACTCCAGAATACTTAACAATACTTCAAAAACCTGCAATCTGTTGTCAGGCCACATGAGTCTCCTCTGTCATCTGTCAGCTGATATAATTGAACAGTTACAAATTTAATTAATGGAGAAAGACCAGTCATTACTCCAAACAGTTTGACTACATGCTACATCCTTCAAGAAGTGAACCAAAGACACAGAGCAATACAATGAAGGCCAGAAGACAGTTTTTGTCTTCTCACAGATGTTAAGAGAAACGTTTTTTATTTACAACCCATTCATTTCTTTTAAGATGTTCATGTTTCTTCACTTCTTCCAAAGCCCTCACAGAGGAAAGAAATGAACTCTTCCAAAAGAAAACAGAAATACAGATAGGTAACTGATTTTACTTACATAACTGGATCAAACATATTGCGAATCTTTAGACATGGTGTCAAGCTGTTCGGTGGTGAATTTCTTCTATCTAGATGAAATGCTAAAAAGAAAAATAAATTCAATACTAATTATTGACAGTCATAATACCATTGAGTTAAGAAGTGTCAGCTTTATACATTAATACCTTTCTTTACTAAGAAGAAAGTTTCCTTCATATATGATAGAATTCAAGCAAATGAAGTTTTGCACAGTCTTCTTTTCTTCTTCACTGAAGAAAACATACCACATTTAGCTGAATTTTTTATACTCACAACTTCTACATTTAAGCCATTCTCTTATATCCAGGCAACACAGAAGGAATTCAGGATATTTTCACAAATACCACATACTTGAAAAGAAAGGATTTGCATTATATCTCCACGAAAAGACAGATATACTTAACACCTGGAGTAAATTTTTGGAGCTACAAGTTAACCACTCCGTTCTAACTGCCTGAGGAATTTTCATTTCTTCCACTTTTGGGGCAATTTGCTGCCCATCTGGCTAACAAACAGGGAGATGTTTAGATGGATGTGGCATTGCATCTGTAGTGCAGTAACATGTCAAGAACACTATACATGGACAGGGCTTTTGTAGCTCTAAGTAATCACACATGATCAGAAGCTTCTAAAAATTTCAAATGAAACATACCAGAGGATAAAACAGATGTAAGAAGAAAAATGCAAATCAAAAATAACTCAACGCTGAACAGTGCCATGATACACATTCTGAAATTTCAAAATAAATATTAACTTCTCTAAAGCCCACAAGTTCTACTTGTGGGAGTCACAACAGAAGACTGTACCATGAGAAAAGGAATCAAGGAGCCCTTCAGATTCAGATAAGGCAGCTCTGTGCCTTGAGAAGGGCCAACAAGGCAGCAACAGAAATGAAAGGGTATAACCTAGTAAAACAGCTTTCAAGGCTTGAAAGAAGTTTTACTTTAAAGATTGAGATAAGGAGATTCAAGAGCTTAAACATAAGATTAAAAATCTCAACAAGGCAAAATGAAGTTCCAAACTGCTGCTAATGCTTCTCCTTTGCAATCCCTACTTTCGAAAAATTTGACAGATTCAAGATGTTACATTCCAAGGGTTAGAAGCTTCTGCTTTGGGCATATGCCTGTGATTCTTACTGCTGACCTTTTAACATCTTGCAATTACATACAAAATACATGAACACTGCTGCTCTTCTGTGTGTCACCAGAACAAAAACCGTGTCACACAGATGAAATTCAGTCATGTGGAAGACACTGCTTGTGAAAGACAAGCACAAACCAACAGAAAATTCACTGCCTGGAAACATGGCATGGAAAACTTGCTTCTTATGTAAATTCCCGAGACAAAAAATAAAATACAATTACCAACTAGAAATTAGAAAAGGTGGCCTACAATTCTAATATCAAACCTACTGCAAGTTCCCTGAATAACTAAAAATGTTCTAATTAGAATACACTCACACACAGAGTACAAGTCACCAACACCTGTTACAACTGTCTGTTTTTTTTCCTTGGGAATAGATTGTTAAATATGCTGGTGACACTGCATCTATCTCTGAGGTGCCTGTAGTTTAAGGACAAGTCCTTTTTCAATAGCACATGGTTTTGTAAAGTTTTTTGCCCCTTATTAAAAATTATACATAGGGTATACAATAAAAACTTTACAGAACTAAGCAACATTGAAAAATATATGGACTTACCTTACTCATGTAGGTTGGCTCCAGCAGATCAAGGGTGGGGTGAAATGTCACCAGCATATTGTACACTGGGGCACCACACCATACTGGAGAAGGTGATCTGGGGTGGCCTAGTCATGGACCTGGACCTGAAAAGGTGTGGGGTTGAGGAAATTATGTGCTGATTGTTTATAACTAGGTTATTCAGCACATGGATTTAATCCAAGGATAATAAAGAATGGTGAGGTTATTTGCAGAGACCCTAGACCCAGAGGATCACCATTTCTGCAAGCTGTTTATGAACTAAAAGAAAATCCATACTGATATTTACAGCAGCAGCTACACCACTGAGCTATCCAAAAGTAACTAAATGGGGAATTCACCCTTTAGTGTAGTCACCTATATAAACCAAGCTTTGCCTGTTCCAGTTTTTAATAATTTTGAGGTCCTTCTGACTGGAAGATCTAAGGTGCTTACTGAGAAAACTTCAGCCAGAGCATACCATCAGCACAAGACTAAACTGCTACCAACTTAATGTAACATCCTACTGGCAGAGCAAGTGTGCCTAGGGCAGTGCAGCATATGAAAATATAGATGAACTCTGTTTTTTCTCAAAAACCTTTTCAAAGTCATGGTAAATTAAAAGTAATTTTTGCAACTTAGATGGAGCTTTTCATGTATAAGGGAATAAATTATTGTGGAAATCAGTGAGGTATGAAATTAATGCTAGAAGAGTAATAAGCCTTAATATATATACCAGAAATGGCACCAAAAGGGGAGCTTAGAGAAGACACAGGCAAGACAAAGACAATGATGTACCTACACAGCAAAATTCAAAATAGCATAGTTAACTGATGTCTCTTTAACTTCATTACACATCTGTAACAATTAATTCTCCCCCTTCCCCAAAAGAGAAAGTTTCAGTGACAAAGCTATTCAGACCACAGTACTGATTATTCTAAAACTTACATCGATGTAGAGCATACAAAATATTCTCAATAAGGGCATAAGCAGACATTCCTGCAGGACAACAGTCTAAGCAACACACTGATTAACTAAGCATCTCACACCTTTTTCTACACAGGTCTCAAGAGTAATACAAGATGACGATAAAAAGGTAGAGATGAAATAGGAAAGCAGGGGTACAACTTCGTGCAGTTAAGTCACTGGCAGGAAAAAAGTCAGGACTTTCCTCAATTCCCCTTGAGGATTACTGAGCACTTTCAAGAAAAAGAAGCTGCTTTTCATTTCACTTACAAGGTACTTCATTTTACTACCTTAAACTGAGTATCACTATCATTCCAGATTCAAAGACCAGCAGCAGCTAAAAACACATGCTTTTGTCAACTCCTTTACCAATGTGACTAGAATACGTCTACGATGGAAGTCTCTTGCACTGGCTTCAAAATGAACATTGAAGAGATTGTAGCATAGCTTTCTATGCCCCTTGAATTACTATTATTGCTAAAGGAATTCCCGAGTATCAGCACCGTGGGTTATAAGACAGCCCGACAGATCTTTAGATGTGAATTTGATGAACCTGATAAGGCTGAAGACTTGCAAAAAATACAGGTAACCATGTTTCTTAAGAACAGATTTTTTCAGTGTTAAGCCACTGATCACTGTCATTTGTTATGTACTAATCCTTCTTATCAAAGGCACGAACAAAAAGAGAAAACAATTACCTGAAAATGTTGAAATTATGCCCTTTCACACAACACAAGATTCTTTAATACACATGAAAGATACTGAAATTAAAATCTTACCAAAGAGAAGAATATGGCTGAATTGAGGTTTAATATAGTTAATTCAGCTATAGAAGACAAGCATAGGATAGATACAGAATTTTACAAGCAGCATGAAATCCAGAGTTTTCTTGCAATAGTTATGTGTAAAATTGCGGTTTGGGTTTTTCTTGTTTGACTGTTTTTGTTTAGAGAAAGAATTATGTTCTCACAAGCTGGGGAGAAGAGGTGTCATTCACAAAAGGTAACAGGTTATCTTCCATGCTGCAGGATGAAATATCACCCTAGATGTGGTACTTCAGTGAACCTCTTTATCTCATCTCCAGAGCTGTCAAGGAACTTTAGCTTCTGCTATTAGCTTAGCTACACTGCAGCCCTGCCTACCTAGTTTTCTTCAGGGCTCCAGTTATCAAAGGTGTGATAGGACAATTGTATCTGCTCTTTCAGAAGCAAACTGAACACACTAGAAATGTGAGGTTCTCTCCACTGACTTAATTAAATTTCTCAACATGATCAAGATTGTTTCTCAGTTGACTATTCTCTTGTACATTGTTTTCAAAACATCCTATTTGTCCATCCTACAATGAGCTTACCTACCCTTTTCTTTTAAAACAAATACATCTACTGTATCCTGCAGATAACATTTCAAAGGGGTGGCACAAGAATTTATTCTGATCCAGTAAAAAAAACAAACCAAACAGTCAAAACACAAGCTGCATACTGACAAAATGTCACAGTGATGCTTTAACATGCTGCTAAACAGACAGCACACATTACATCTCATGCAAGCTACAGGTCCCAGTTAAAATCCACACTACTATCCATGAATATCCTTGTATACACTGACAGGTCTTTCTGAAAAGGATTTCTTCTTCAATTGCACATTCTCAGGTGCTGTGCTCTGCTACAGAGCACTACCAGATCTCAGACAGTTAAAAAATTGTAAACTTGAAATTTATTTACAAGATTCAGACCCAAGAATTCATTATGATTTTCTATATGCTGAGTCTGTTCAGTGCATAGCAGTCTTGAAAAGTATTTAGATTTATGAACTTCTGTGTTCAAACATCAAAACTGGATTATGAACTTAATTCCAGTTCGTGTATACTTCCAAAAAAGGAAGAAAGTGACACATACATGTAAAATTCCTACCATCAGGAAAAAAAAAGCTGTGCAAAAAGCATGGCATTTATGCAATGGAACTATTTCCAACAGTCATTTGAAAATAAGGAGAGCAAAATAGAAAGAGCTTTTGCATGTGAAAATTGCCTTTAGCTTCTGACTATCAAGAGCCCAGATAACCCACTGTCATTTCAGCCACCCTATTTCCATGCCCCTCTGTTACAGCCACACTATGCAATCTCAGTTCTTCAAATATCTTTGCTAAACTTCAAACATAACAAGAAAACTAGCAAAAT
The DNA here is from genome assembly GCF_008360975.1 of Lichenostomus cassidix. NCBI lineage: Eukaryota > Metazoa > Chordata > Aves > Passeriformes > Meliphagidae > Lichenostomus > Lichenostomus cassidix. The sequence goes on along the minus strand of NC_139480.1, from coordinate 32,467,245 downwards.
TGCAATTAAAATGATTGAAACAAAATAGATTTTCATAAATCCTATTCAATAGAAAACAGAATCTTAAGTACGTACTCTAAGCAACATACAGACAAAAGTCACAGCTGAGAGATTAAGTTATTCTGTCCACATTTGCAATATGCTGAAGTAGGTATCAGATGCTCAAATTGGGATGCTACATAACAGTGGCTACTACAGCAGCTGTCCTAAGAATTTTGGAGACTACTACTCTGTTTAGAGTCTCAGATGTATATTCCATGTAGCAAAGCACCACCTGAGCTATCACACACTGAGGAGTCTACCAGGTAAGGAGAATCCAGTCTGATTTCCAATATAGGACACAATGTCATGGAGTGATTTATACTGCAGTCAATCAGGACAAGAAAAACTGAGAACAAATGAGTAGTGAATTGGAACTAGAGCATGATGTTTCACAAAGTCTATTAAACAACACACTATGGAGAACATTCAGATTTATAATATATACGTAGCTTGCAAAAGATATGTTCAATTGAAGTGTTTGAAATTCAGCCATGACAGAGATGGAACAGAAACAGCTGTTAACAAAACCCACCATTTCTGTATTGCCACTAAAGCACTTGCACATCCCTAATATATGTCCTAGAAAGAAAAGGTCCCGCAATTCTTGTAATAAAGTTCATCTACACATCTTGCTAATGAAAACTGAGAAACTGAAATCAAGCAATACAGTTGTCACAGCAGAATGACACATTACTACTACTGCAAAACAACGACCACAGAACCTCAGTCTGCAGTAGCATTCACAAGGTGTTTTTCAAAAAGCAGCCCTCATTTCCAATGAATTATTTAAAATGAGAAATGTAATGCTAAAACCAGCAATATAAGTTTGAGAAGTGTACAATGATATTATTTACTTTCACACTCAGGAAGAGCTAGAAATGACCATTCTTTTTTAATTGCAAACCATAATTCAAGTCTTATCGTTTTAATTTTTCATTGACTGAAAAAAAGAGCAAACCAAAACCCGAAGCTTAACGTGAAAAAAGGTAAAAAGAAAATTAATTAGGAAAATATGACCATTGCAGACATACAACTGGAAACCCATTAGATTCTTGCCATTTGGTTTCACGATAAAGCTGAAAAGTGACAGACCACTGCAAAATCCGTGCATGACAACTGCCTCCTCTATTAAAGCAAATTCTTTACGCCACAGAGTTTGAAAAACAAATGCAGTGTAGAAAAACATTTATGACGGTGCTAGACCATCTAACACTACTAGATGTTCCAAATGCGTGTTCTCCTAATTGAGGAATCTTTTCCTGGCAGTTTCCCTTTCAAAATAAACATCTCTTCCTCCTAACTTTTTCTTTAGGCACCTGACTGGTAACAGTAGGAAACTCAAGTCTGCAAGATCCAATTTACCTGCTGTCAGATACAACCAATTACATTGCTTCCAATAAGTGTAAGGCACGTCAGAATTTAACCAACTAAAGAGTATTTTTTTTGTAATTCATGAAAAGGAAGAAGTAACTCACTTTGGCTAAACAGCCTCTGTATATTTCTGCAATAGCTATAACAGAAAAAGCTCATTTCCCTTGAAAACAAGGCAGACACAATGCACAAAATGTAAGTCCATAAAAAAAAGATAACAGAGAAATAGCACTGGCAGTTCATAACAATCCTTAAATGCATAGGAGAAAACAAACCTTTCCTGTTCAAGCAACAGAGTACCATTCATAAGTTAGATGCAGAAATTAAGACAATTATAGTTGCAAAATGCAACTTCAATACCTTGGCCTTGCCACACTTTCGATGGTATTAATAAAATTTTGTCACATGCTGCAGAAGGTTGCATCCACTTCCAAACCAAGAACTCGGCACCACCTACTCTTCGTGTCTCTGTGTGAACTCTAGATTCATTTGCTGCAAGAAAGTCAACTGCTCTATTCCAGACTTTTTTCATCTTCCTCCTTAAAAATTTAAGCAAGAATTACCAAGTTAGGATTATAACAACCTGCATAGCTAGCATCCACAGCATATAAGAGAAATCCAGTGCTTTTCCTCCCACCTTTGTCAATAGGAATCTCCACAGTATTACACTGTGCAAGCTACTGAAATTAAGTTAACTGATCAATTTATTTTTACTGGTTTCCCCTCCCTTCAGTACTCCTAGTGAGAACGCACCTGTCTTGAGGTGGTATTAGAGAATCACGAACATGTAGAATTGGCATGTAAGGCTGCAACTCTTTATTTTCTGAACATGCCTCGCTGTGACTTCTTAGAACATCTGTGAACACCATAAAAAAAACAAACAAACAAAAAAAAAAAACCCTAGTAACTATGTAGTTCATTCAAACATTAAAACAGTATCAATTCTGGCGATTAACAGCTACCCTGAACATCCCTACCAATTTCAGTAGTTAAGGGGTTTTGACATTTTGAAGCATTTTTCCTCTGATCTATGCTTAGGCAAATTAACCAAACACAGTGAATCCATGTATCTCAAATAACTTTGAAAGAAAGGAAAGAGAGTTCTTACAGTTACTCTTGATTGGTACTTTTAAGTGTTAGCAAAGATGGTCATCTTTGAAATAAAGTGCTTTCCTTCCACCTCAACTAAACTTGATTTTCACATTAAAAAGGTTAAACATATAACCAAACATGGTTAAAATAGAACAGTTCTGATTTCTTTACCATTTCTGTATTTATGGTGACAAACATAAATGAAAGTAATAGAACAACTTAAGTAAGAGCTTAAAAACTACAAACACAACCTACTGGAAACACTGTGGCTTCAAGTAGAAAGAGGGGATTTCAGAGCTCCATTATGCAAATTATGCTCACTATTTTAGCACTATAATTTATGCTCCAAGTAACTAATTAAAAAGCTGCTGCTTTTTCTATGAAAAAACATTGAGGATGGTATGGAGAGCTACCACACATTTTTGGAGTGGATATTTTAACTGAAATTAGCTGAAAAAACAGGAACAGAAAGCAACAATGCCTCCCTACTTCCAGTAAACAAACATCACATTTATATTTGTATTCAAAAGCAGGACAAAATACTACCAACATAACTGCAACTTTATAGCCTTGTTGATGTAATTTACAAACTACAAGCTTTACGTCAAAAGCTTTGATTAGGGTTAAAGGATGGGTTTAAAAAAAAAAGAGAGAAACAAAACACATGAATCTCATATTGGACCAAGTACTCTAACAGCATGATAACTGACTAGTAAACATGTAGAAATCTGACTGAATTGATGACACTACTTTGAAAACTTATACAAAGCTGATACAGATACATCAGATTCAACTCAAAAAGCCATACCTATGATTTTCACCACCATATCATACATCTGCTTTGTTTCTTCTTCCTCTTTTGCCCAACGGTATTTCATGTAGTGTAAGACTCCCCAAACCATTGCTATACCTGCATTAAAATGCATAATACACTTTAAACAGTATTAGAGCATTGGATATTTAACAAAGTTTACAGGGCATGCTTCAGAAGTTGGTTGAACTACCTAACAAGCACTTTACATTCCAAAGTTAGTGAAATACACTGTGCTTGCTGTCTGTATTTTATACTTACACAGAAACACCAATTCTTTCACTTTGAAGAGCAGTTACTTTTAGAAAACCATTTCATTGTTTTAAGAACAGCTTAGTGTCCCAGGACTACGATTTGAAATTTTACCCATTTGTGAAGAGAAATAGCAAAATAGTTACATTGGGAGAATTAGAAGTCATATTAAAAGTCCCATAAACTGACAATTCAGAACATATTAAGATTTTAAAGCGCAAAATATTTTGTAATTCATAGGCAAGTCATATGCTTTAGATATACCGGTCAAAACAAATTAACTTGGACTGCTTCAGTTCAGCTACAGATTTGTAGTTATTGCAACAAAGTACTTCATACTCTTTTTCTATTACTTTCAATATTATTCCCAAAAAAAAGAATGTGGTTAGGAAGGTCAGCAGCCTAAACTGAAAATAAAGATCTTATTCCTTCTGTGTGGCTGAAAGCAATGCTACACCTGTGATCAATTAACAATATACAAAAATCAACCCAAACCTACATATACACAAATTATATTTACATAGCTTGTTTCATGTATCATTGACTGCTGATATATCAAAGAGACTGATGGACATCATTTTATGCCAAAATGAGTGTTAGTCAATGACAACACATCTAACATTTATGCAGTAGTTTATTTTTCAGAAGGTGCCCCATATTAATGTTAACTATAGGTGAGACACAAGGCAATTTGCTCAGCATGACTGAGACCAGTGGTTGACTTAGATACTGATTTTCATCTCCACATCCCACCTCAGTCCTCATCTTGACTGTTACCAGACAGACAGCAATCTGGGGCAGTTGGCCTTTGACCATTTTGGTTCATCAAAACAGTAGTGAAGGCGGTCTCGAGTCTTCACTCATAAGCCTGAGATTGTTAAGATACTGGGACAATGATTTATTAAATATTCAATAGGTATGAGATGAACTCTCCATTTCCAACATTTCTATCCAGCCACATGGAAAAGAATGAAGTGTCGGTACTCAGCTGTACCCTATTTTTATGCTGCATAGTTTTCAGTATGGTTCAGAATTAAATAAACTTGGGAGGAATTTGAAACTTTACTAGAGAACTATCAAAGACTAAATTAATTAGTCTTACTGAAGGATTAGGTACATTTTTTACAACACAGTCTTGGAGATAAAAATTTTTGGTAATAACCATGTTGGATATTCAACTTTTCCTAAAACTAGGAAGATCATCTTTTCTGCAATTACTTTTTAAAATTCCTGGAACAACAGTGAAATAGTCTCAAAATTAAGGCTATCATATCTTTTTACAGAACATTTTGCTTTTTCTAATCAGTTCAACAAGCAACTTTTGAAACTCGCAAGGTATTGCTCTGGCAGGGAAAAAGACAGATTTTCAAAAAAATTAGTATGTTCAGCTGACTACAGAAGCAGATGATAACAACCAATGTGGAAGTACAGTGGTGCAACAGAAATGCAAATCAAACCCCAATTTAATCAAGATACCAATTGAAACTCCAAGTCTTATGGTTGAATAAAAACTTTCTCTAAACATGCTTTTCCCCATGGACGCAGATAAATACGAGTTACAACCAAAAAACATTGACTGTTTTATTAACTTACCCCAAAGCAGTATTGATAATCTGTGAGTTACATTAACAAACGCACGGCGAAAACGACACCTGAAAGACATCTTTGGACTAGTGGATTCCAGATACTTCACATCTGTCACATTAGTGACATCCACCTCATTAGGGTCATTGCTGAGACACCTGTTCAAAAAATACACAGTACTCATGAAAAAGGATACATTCTCTTAGAAGAAATTAAGTTAAGAAATAAAAACCACTTACTTTATACCAACATCTTCCCCACTATTCAAGATCCATTGTAACGATGTGTTAAGTACACTTTCATATTCTGGATCTAAATTCTGTCAAAATATAGTATCAGTGAGTAATTTCATAAATAACCAGGAAGTTATCATGCCAAAATAAAACTCAGATACTCCACAGATTAGTAGTCAAAACTATATTCTTTCATTCCTGATTCTTCAGATTTTGAGTAGGTGTTCACTGCATAAAGTACACCTATTTATGCTATGAGGAGTTCTCAGACTCACCAGCATCCCTCAAACTAAGGACTGTTTGAAAAGCCAAGCCCACATTCACTGTTTTATTCACAACTCTGTCCTAGAGCAAGAAAAGATTATTCAGCCACTAGGCGGCGATCACTGGAAACCTACTCCAAGAGTAAAACAGCTAGATTCAAATGCTGCTGGAAATACCTCCTATAAAGGCAATTCCATGCTCTGCTCCTTTTTAAGAAGCTTGAGTAAATAGTTTTAACTGATATTTTGGAAAAAATACAGTATTTGCAGATCAAGAATGACATCACTACATAGACACTGAATTTTTTTAAAAATTATTCGATATGAACTCTAATAGGATAACATTCACTGCTGTCTGAGCTAAGGCTTTCTCCATAGCCCACCCTTCATGTTCTTTTGCAGAAAGGGAAAAGTGAAAATGGAAGTTACTGCTCTATTTAAAATTACAGTCCCCAAAAAATTCATTATAATCTTTCCTTTGAACCTCCCATAATGTAACTGGCCTAGAATTCAAGCATAAGTACTTAAGAAAATACACTAATGGTTTTATTTTACCTTTGAGATTAAAGTATTGAAAATTTTATCACTGAACACAGAAATTCTGCAAAGCAACTACAGGGTTAAATAAGAGTTCCTACAAAGCCACAAATTTTCATATTAAATTTGAGCTTCCTAGCAGAGCTAAAACAGTTATGGTAACAGCTGTCATTCTTTCAGCTTAACAAATAGGCAAGACAATCAGTTCTAGGGCATCACCGTAGTTTTTTCCACAATGCACTGGTTTTAACATATGTAGGTTATTATTGCCAAACCATAAACCAATGTCAGCAGCTTCTCTGGGATGCTCTAAAGCATTGTCCCTTTCTGTCTACTATGTAAAGGTTTGCCAAAATGTAAAATTTCTATACATTTGTATATTAAATATATTACTTTAACTCCTCTCCATCCAATCAAAGAAATTTTATACTCTCTGCCTCTTAAAAGCTTCAAGTAGTTTTCCACTGAAGGGTACACCAACATGGGCTAAAATAAACCCTACAGCTGTCAAGACAAGGCAAGAGTCATCTTTTATTTGGGGAGTGAGGCAGGGGAATGACAGAGAGTGGGATTTCATAATACTGCACAGTGATCAATTAACAAAAAGGCCTTTTTTTTTACTATTTCTATTTAAAGCATCAATAAATAGCCTCTCCTAACAGCTGCTGCCTGTCAAGCTCCCTGCACAGATCCACACATCAACCTTTCTTCACATAGAAAGGAAAACGGTATCCTTTTTTACTAAGTCTCAAAAACAAATACAGTGATTTCTGGAGAAGCTTCTAGATATGAGTTTTATAAATTTATTATTTCCATGTTGGTCAACTATTTCCATCAATCCAAATCATGTCCTGGTGTTTTAATGAAAGCGAAAAAAGCCCTACACATCATTGAAGCATTACTAGCTACACTTCCATTACTATTAAGTCAGTTTCTTTCACCCTCCCTCTCCCCAAATGCTCACTTACATCCTCAAATAAAAATCATGTAGCATATGTGAAAGCCATCAATTCCAAATATTTCCAAATAATATTCGATACTAAGTCAAATTTTAGTCAATACTATGAAACCAGGCCTTACATATTGTGACTTATAAATCTTCTACACAACCAATGAAAAATACATCATTTGCTTACTTTTAAATATGCAGCTGCCTCCTGGACGGTAAGGTTTCTTTGAATAGAGCTGCCACATTCATGTTCCCCTGGTAAAATGAAAACTTTTATTTTGATCTATTTATTGCTGCATTATAGTAAATAAAATCACTGAAACACGAGCTTATGGTTAACAAAATTTACACAAGCAGGAATAACAACAGTAATTCTCATAGGTTCCACTAAAAATATGGAAAAATCTCTGCACAAATTTATCCTTCAAAAGAAGCTTAAAAACCCCGATGATTTTCAGAGCTAATAATACATATAAATCCCATCAATACAACCTCATGTACTGCTCAGAAAGTGTATTTTGCTATTTACACAAAAGCAGAATAAGTGGCATGAAGAACTATCAAAAGGGTATTACCATAAAGGTTTCTGCAACCTGACTCAGCTTCCAAGTAATTTCCTTTTACTCTGAAACCTGTACTACCTTTTACAGAGACCAAGTTCCAGCCACAATACATCTGTAACAGTATTTCAGGCACTATGAAGTTACTACATTTTAGATTGGCCCAAATTACTGTGGTAACTCATCGCTTCCCTGAACATGCACAAACTTCCACTATGGGTTGAAACAGGCGCCTTTACTATCTCCTAGTGGTTTTGGAATGTGTGCAAAAGTAGCCAGGAAATAAGGTATTAAGAGCAATGTGCCATCATCTCTCTAGTTATCTTTGCTAAACTAAAGGTACGTGACTCATGCAACAACAACAAAAAAAAATTAGTGGAAGTCATATCAACAAAAACTCATACAGAAAACAAAAAGGTCTAACACCAGTTTTTCACCTATCACTAGGGCCATGATTTCTGAAGAACTGTCAGCATTGGTGGGTCACTTTTTTCCCTGATATTTTTTTAAAAATCCCTAAATCTTGGCATCTGTAACTATGCTTTTACTGTGCCAAAACAATAAAATAGGAAACAACAAACCCAGTCTTTCACTGGCTCGGGGTTACGCCTGCCTTACCTTCTTGAGTCTATGCCAAGTTGTACTATTCCCAAAGCTGTAGCAAGGCTAAGAAAAATTAAGATACTTGCGCTTACATAAAACACAAAGCTTCACTTATATTGGAATGTACTTTAAAAAGAGCAATTTCAAGTATTAATTCCCTACACCAACAAGAACATTCAAGGCAATGTGAGCAAAAGTTAGGAAAACATTAGCAAGTTAAGGAGAAGCACCTTCATGCTTCATTCATTTGGAGTTCCAAAGAAATATGTGTTTCTTTGAAGCCAAAGTCCTTCTCAGACTGCTGAAGTTTTTGTTCAGTACACTTCAACAGATTTAAGAGAATCTGGCCTTGCAAGCACATTAGCATAACAGGGATGCTCTTACTGTTGGGATAAAGAAAAATAGGAACAGCGTATTTAAGAGTGCTCATAAGCTAACTGGCCTAGAAGTGCTGCTGGAACTAAGCCTGTGTGCATGCATGTATTTTCAATCAAGTGCTGAGCAGAAAACTTTAAAAGTTGTCTCACTTGAAAATTAACATGCAACGTCTAAGACTTTCAAAGTGCCTGAGCCTACTGTAATAGCAAAACTAAACCGATCACTGTTGAAAATGGACACCACTTTCACAAAAACGTACTCTAATTTTAGAACTCAGCACCTGAATTGGAGTTACGGGTTTTTCTTGCATGTAATTTAGGCAGACTTTCTTTTTGTACAGCATAAACTGTACAGCCTGCAAATTTACATGTGTAATCATCAGTGATTTCATGTTTCAAGATTAGCAGATTTGGAATAACTATATATCATACTCACACAGTCTCTGGTGTAAACACATTGTTTTAAATTTCGAACTGATGGAATAAATACAACAAACCCAAAACATATCTCTGTAAAAGCCATGTGTACACTTTCAATCAGATATTAAGTTGTATGATATGAGCAAGTCTGACAGGTATTCATGCAATTAAGCTTCTTCCCTTGTTTGGAAAACCTGAATGGGGTCTTTTTTGAGAAAGCATGTCAGTCATACTTCGAACAAAATAGCTTGTGAGAGAAGTGGGATGAGACCCTTCTGCTAAGAAGCTTTTCTTTGTTTTTTTTAATTAGGTAGATAAGCAGGAAAGCCCATTTATGAAATAAATGAGTGTGGCTAGCACAGGTCTTCCTCGTGAGAACATTCCGTTGTGTTTTATAAACAAAGATAAAGTTTGGATGTTTTTTAAACAGTGTCTCGAGATTTGGACAGTTCAGGCCTGGCCAATCAGGCCTAGGGGGAGGTTTCTGGCTGACCAATCTGGGTGACCTCTGAAAAGTCTATATATATTGAAATCAAAATAATAAACTCTCTCTTTCTTGCCACACTGAGAACTCGGGTCTTTTTCTCTGCTAGTGGCTCAACAGCGACAAATGAGAAAGAATAAAAAGGGTGAGGTTAATATATAGACAAGAAAATAAACCAAACACACAAGCAGGAGACAGATTGTAAAAAATACTAATTCTTAAAAACAAGTTTCAGGATTCAAGTTGGATTTTTCCATCTTTTGAGAACATAACATTACCTTTTACAACAGGACAAAAGCTCCCTTAGATAGGAGACTACTGAATTACTTTAGTAGTTTTAAATGCAAATCTTACTTGCCTTCTTCCAAGAATTGCGTTTATGCAGCACACAGCTAGCACACTGACTTCACAGCTTCTGGTCTCATCTTCAGAAACCAGCAGACAATTTCCTCTCAGTCCTGCTTCTGATTATTTTTTTCACACTGTATTCCCTCTGAACAAGTTTAACAGTTAAAAAGACCTTTGCTGCCTGGGCTGACAATGTCTAAGTCCCATCAGCTCAAATTTCCTTCAAGCAATACTGGAGCAGGGGTAAAGAAATAAAAATCACTTACATCTTGTCTCCCACTCTCAAAAAAGTAAGCTAATCAGAGTTATGGAGTTTCAGTCTTGTACAAAAAGCTATTGGAGATGCAGTTTCTCATTCTAACACATCAACTGCTGAGAACCATTTAACAGCTTTCTTCTGAGAAACTCATGAATTTGAAAGCTTGCAGAAAGTTAGGCATTTCACAAGTCAGACAACCTTCTGTTTTACTGCAACAGCAGGCTATTCCTATATGCCATTTCAGTCACTGCATTAGCTAATAGTTCTGTAAATGAAGGCTTACTTTGAATAACTTTGGTGCAATCATTAACCACTTGGCCTGGAAACCCACTTTCCATAGTCTGAGCCAAAAATGTTTCCCAACTGTTCCATTTGAGGCCCTATATTCAGGAACAAAACTGAAGCATAGGCAAAAAAAACTTTACACAAGTCTGCTGCAAGATACATTTGAGCTGTTTGTAAAAACTGCCCCTCTGTCATAATGTCAGCTGCGAGCTTAACAGAAAGCATGATCTTTGTGCTTAACTCTCCTTGGGCACTGATCATTGATTTCAAGCGCAATCAAAGAACCTTTTTATTTGCTTTTGTAGGGAGGCAAAAAGTAGCACATCTTAGCAAGGATCACAAAACTACCCTTTAGCTTATGTTGGTGTACTTGGGCAAGCCACTGAAGAAGTTGAGTTCTTCCAGAAATACTACCAAAAAGCAACTAAAGCTTCAGTTCTAAAGACATATTTATTCTGTCTCAACTGCTTCTAATACAGAAACCAAGTCAGATCTCCTCTTCCATGCAGGCTAGAATATTTAAAACTGACTTTCATTTAGACATTTAACTTATGAGCCGCAGCATAAACATGCAACAGAAAGATTCAAAATTTTGAAGTATTTGCTTTACATGGTAAATAATTTTTTCATTTGGTAGCAAAACACAGTGGAAATCTGGTATTTCAAAGAAGATGAAGATTTAGCACAGATCTCTAGCTTATAGCTTGATGTGATATGGCCACCAATACAAACTGCAAGCAGTATAGAAGACATTTTTTTAGTAGGTCTCATTTTTTCAGATTACTTGCAGCAGAACACCAAAGTGGGGAGCTGAAGAAAAGAAGAAGCAGACCAAGAGCATGAACAAGTAAGAATGCTCAATCTCCCAAAGGCAAATTCAACAGCTGAATGCCACTGCAAAAAACAAGAATTTGCTAAACAGTTGCTCAATCACTGGTTGGAAACAGCACAGCATCAATTACATGAAAAACTAGAGATTAAGGAGAGTGACAAAACAGAGAGCCTGTGACAGCCATCTAATACAGTAGCTGACACTTGAAATCATTATTAAGTAACGTTAGGTGTTTTGCCAGAATTTTCTTCCAGCCATGGATTTATTAGTAAGCCTTATTACATATGAAAGCCTAATTCCCCCCTGCATCTCAAGGACCTGTGGAAAGAAGGAAACTGCCTAAATCCGTTATTGTCGCACTGAAGAATGCCATGCAAAAGAAATGGCTAACTAAAAAATCCTTTATCTACAAGAAAGGGTCATACCCATGTGTAGCTGGTTGCTTCTTGAGAATATAGTGGTTAGATTTATTCATTTTGCAAGTCTGACTGAAAATGGATGTGATCTATTGAAGTCTCTCCATGAAAGACTAAGACATCCAGTAATTAACATATGCTGAATAACTCGAATTTGAAAAAAAGCAGATATTTTGGTGTACCAGAAAGTGTTGGGGACTGAAATACATACCATCTATAAAAAGTTGCTCTTTTGAAGAATGGCTAAACCATTCAAGACAAGAACAAAGAAACACAAACTTCAACTCAAGGGAGAAGCGGTATCTGCTCATCCAGTTCTGAATTTCCTGTGAGGCAGACATTACTCACTGTAGGTTTGGCAGACTAGTAATTCTGAGAACAGTGATGCATTAAAGGCAACCTATTTTTATACAGAAAAATTAAATAATTTGACATCATATCAGAGCACCACAGTCCAGAATAGGTATCTACAGTTGTAACATGGTATATTAAGTCAAAATTAATGAACTGTTACTCTGACATTTTCTTCCTTTAGAAAACTTCATGTTCTACCTTCTAAAATAAAAGCCCCATCACTTGCTTTCCAATTGAAGTTGACAAGGCAAGAAACTAGATCAGTAAAAATAATAAGTCTGTTTTATTAAACAGAGCTAGAAACCAAATTTTTAGGGGACAACCTTTATGGTAGTCAAGATGTTGAATAAAGCTTAACATACTTCAAGTTTCCAGCCTGCCTTTTAAATATTAATAGTTATAACATGAAGAAATTATTCATAGCCAAGTATGAAATGAGAGAAATTTTTCCAAGTATGTGACAGAGAGACCTGAAAAGCACCACTTTTACTAAAACTGGATTCCTTAACTTCTCTTTTGAAGTGGTGCACTGTGCACAAGATCAACATTCTTAAATCCTGCATCTCCCTTGCAGCTTTCTCTGTCTTATGCCTTTTACACAGCTTCCAGATATTGTGCCAGGTCTACATCAATATGGTATTCAAAAATGGATGGCAGACTTCTTCCTCTCATATCTTAAGAAATCTGGCACTGAGGAAAATTTCTGTCTAAGTAAAGACAGATTGGGTCATTCTTCAGACCATGTAAAAGCTTCTCTACTGAGCAACCAGGTAATCTTACAGTACAGCTCCAGTCTGGAGTACCACCTAACCAGAAAGGATAGTTATATTTTTCTGAAAGGAAGCACTTGAAGATCCTCCTGGCCAGAAGTGAACTAAAAGAGAATAATGCACCTTTGAGACCTGGTGAAGCAAGCAGCTACCTTGGAGCACACAAATTCTTTCTAATAAGGCAGACAGGTAAAGATTTGTATACATCTATGTGCATCAAAATAAGCCCCAGCTAATAAAGAAAACTTCCTTACTTTCATTGATGCAGAAATTAGGTGCCAAACCTTTTTATACATGTAAGTACATTGTTTATTGAATGGCCCCTAGAGGGCCAGACGACACACTGAGCAAACAGCAAGCTGCTAAAACTCTCTTCAAAAGGCAGAGGGAAGCAGCATGACTATGACCAAAGCAAGGAAAAGCAGCAATCACCTTGAACACTCAGGTATAACATGGTCTATGCCAGAAGACAAAGATGATTAAGACACTGAAGCATCTCTCTTATGAGGAAAAACTGAGGGAGCTGGACCTGCTCAACCTCAAGAAGAGACAACTGAGAGAAAACCGCAATGTCTTTTAAGTATCTGAAGGGAGGATGTCAAGAGGATGGAGCCAGGCTCTCCTTACTGATGCCCAGCTATAGGACAAGAGGCAATGGGCAGAAACTGATGCACAGGAAGTTCCAACTGAATACAAGGAAGAACTTCTTTGCTGTGTGGACGACCACACACTGGAACAGATTGTCCAGAAGCAGTGTAGAGTCTCCCTCGCTGGAGATATTCAAGAATTGTCTGGATGCAATCCTATGCCATGTGTTCCAGGATGATCCTGCTTGAGCAAGGAGGCTGGACCAGATGACCCACTGTGGTTCCTTCCAACTTGACCCATTTTGTGAGTCTCTGATGTAATCAAATCAAAATGTGTGGGGTTTGTCCAAACACCTATTTTATTCACTGCAGACACAGTAAATGCTGTGGAAACAAAATGTTTCTCCAGGAAGATAGACTACTGATGAAATTTAAAGGGTATTACAGAGCTGCTCAAATTTCTCACACATTTCCTATACAGCCCTGACATATTCCATCGTCAGCTTTGTATCTGACACAGTTGTTTCCACATCTTTTCATGTTTGAGAAATGTCTGTAGCACCTGATAATAATGGAAAAGCTTTCTTGGTAAAACTTGCTGATACAAAATAGTTGGCACAAAAACCAGTAAGAGCTCCTAAACACATTATGGGTTAAATATGCAAGAATGATAAAAATGGCTTAACAGTCACGACACATACTCAGCTGTAACTCCCATTCACCAGATGCCAAAGTTATAATCACAGCCTTAACTTTACCATTTCCTGACTGTGATGTGTGTGTGTGTGTGTGCAGTTTAAAGCTGTATTCATTACGACTCTAGATAAAACCACCCTATTTTTTACTTTGCATATTCAATAATACTAATCCTAAACACCACCTCCGACACATTACTATATGCAGCACTTTTCATTACTGTATAATTCATATGATTAAGTTGGACCATTTTGTCTAAAAAGGCAATCTTGTTCAGCCATTACTGTTTACTTTATTAGTAACCATTTTATCGTTGCAAAATATTTTGGTTTTCACCATGGTGAATTAATGTCCTTTACAAAACCCACGTAGTCCTCTTCATATATAGCAAATTTCTTTTAAGCCTTTTAACAAAATCAGATTAATAAAGTGTTAAGACATTGGATCAAAAACCACACAGGATCACAGTATTCAAGAGCCTATCCCATTAACAAACATTGCAACAAAAGGTGCTACACTGGTGGAAAAAGATGGTGTATGTGGACTACAAATAGGATTTCAAGTTTCCAGTTCTCTAAATGACTATTTCAAGTTTCCAAAATTCTCTAAATGGCTATCAGGGCCCCAGTTGTTGCAAATCACTATCTGAGCATGGACTTTTTTGTAGCTGTTGCCATAACACTACATCACAATATTTTTAAAGTGTTACCTGCTACTTGTGCCAATTTATCATGAAGTGCATACAAGCTGTTCATCATGAGACTTATTTCATCTTCCTAGAATGAGAAAAACACATTTATGTTAAAACAAACAGTAGTACAGATGTACTTTTTTCCATTTATCCCCAAAATCTTCATATACCATGAGGAAAAAAAAACCAGGGTTTACACATACAGGTAGAAAGGTGTCATGTCTCACACATCAACAATGATGCAGGCAATACATTGTGAACGGCAGAAGAGGAAAATAAGTCCTCCAGCACACACACCATCTGCAGTACTTCAAATTCCATTTATTTGCCAGTAGGTACACCCATGACTTCACTAATAGCTACACTGATATGAACACGTGACATATTAGTGACCAATTTTTTTTTCTAATTAACAGTTGGACCACATAAAAGAAGGAACTGAACAGTATAATTATTGCAGCTAACAAACAACCAAGCATGCAATAGGATTACTATGGAACAGTGCAGCAGAAGAGGAGAAAGTAACATATAGAACAGGTTCTCAGGCTGAGTCCAGTACACAAGATTCATTCTCTCTGCACTAGAAAAGTCATTTTGAAAGAATCCCCAAAATCTACCTCAAGAAATTTAATTTGTTCAAGAGATTCAGAAACATTTTCTATCCAAGAAACTAGCCAAGGCCATCTCCTTAATACACAATTGTTCACTTTTGGAGAGTTCAATCCTAGACAAAAACACGCAAATCCACCAAACAAAAAAAACCAAATCCCAAACAGCAAACCAAAGAAATGCCCCCCACAATCCTCCACAATTATCTTGCAATACTTGCTTATATAAGCCTAACAAAAGCAGATCTCTACGTTTACAATCCAAGTCAGAAGACAGAACCACCTGAATGCACGCTGCACAACTAAGAATAATACACATAGCTTCAATGGTGACAAATCTCAAAAACGGTTAGCCTGATAAAAAAGTAAATATAGGAACAAGTAACAGATTGGAATCAAACAAAAAAGACAATTTTTTAATCCATTTTGAAGGACTTTAACTCTTGCTCTGCTATAGCATTAAATAAGATCGTGGGCTTCCATGTCAATATCTCTTACCGGCTGTGCCTTCAAGGTTAAGAAGCCAAATGGTAAAACTAAGTGAAAAACTGTTAAATTTGGTCTCAAAATTTACAACACATTTTTCTTTTTACAACACAAATTATGCAATACTTTCATAGTATATGAAGAAACCAGCATGCCACAGCCAAAACTTCTAATCCTGTTTATATTGCCCAAGATGAAAAATAATTAAAACATCAGTTACAAGAAGTGCATTTATTTCCTGCAAATTATACTTAAACTGCATCTTTCTGAACAGATCTATATTGTTTTTATATAATCGTGACAGATTAAAATCTCAATATTAAGTGGTTTTACTTACTTGTATTTTCTGGAATTCTTCATTAAAGGGATTCTTGACTGTAAAAAAAAAAAAAAAAAGAACAAAAATTAATTCACTCTAGGGTCTGAAAATACTAAAAAGGTATACCAACATTGTAGCTTTATGACAACACTGTAATAGTTAGATAAAAACAAGGTCCATAATAAGACAAATTACAAAGAGACGTTTATTAACCTTTGCACTAACTCTGCATTTGATAACATAATATTAGCATTTAGATTAAACCAGAACTTTGTATGTCACCAAATTTCACAGCTATTTCCTTACACACAAAATTCTGCTTGCCATTTGCCAAACTCTTGTTTTACTAACTCAACTGCATCGAAATAATTTGAAATTTTTAGATTTTAGTGGACATTTTAAAAAAGGAAAACCACTTTTTTACTAACCACTAATACATACAACAAAGCTTTACAACTCAGCATTTTCTTTCAACAAGAGTGAGACGACACACTGAGAGCTCATGCACTCCCATGCATATAGGTATCCACAAAACATCAAAAGTTGCCTACCCAAGAGTAGATTGACAATATCTTCATTTCTGAACCACAACCATGCTTAAACTGATGAGTTAATTTAGTTATAAATGGGAAATATAAGAGAAATATAAAGGTTGACATACTAGATCAAATTCATGGCAAGATTTCTCATTTAGGAGAAATGAATGATACAAAAGGAACTAAAGACCAACTTATAAAACAGGGTCCCCAACCTTAGCCAAGTGTGAGTGGATATGAATAAGAAACAAAACAAAAATTATTTTGTAAGAAAAAAAATCAATTATTTGTAAAATAATGTGATTTTTAACAGCATGAACTTCAGTAGCACTCTTGGCAGCAGAAAAATGTTGATCCACTTCACCTTCGTTTTGAAAGGAAGTTTGAAGTAGGAACAATTACCATTTCTCCTACATGTAGCAATGGTAAGGTTCACATTCCTACAGTTACAACCAACAAATGATGTATAAAACAGCAGACAATGAAAATGCTTCCTGAATGAAGAAAGTTTGACTCTGTATAACTTTGCAAACAACAGTTTGTCCATGTGCCTAAGGTCAGAAAAAAATGAAACATGTTACCTACCCAATAAGCACTTTGTCTTCTTCTCATACAGCAAATGGGAAAAAATAAACAAAACAAAACCACCCAAACAGAGGGACTGGTTTTCACAGACATCCAAATACTTGATTCATATATAAGATTAATTAAACCTGATCGAAGCAGGTGTTGAAGACTCTTGCAAACCAAGCCCTGCAACACTTCATGGTTTTGTTCTATAGGAAGAACAGACATTGCCTACTGGATTATCAAACTACCAACTTCAAAAAGCTTTATGTATTTCATTCATTAACTCAATAGAATATGCCCAGCACACTAAACTTTCAATCTAAATAGCCTAAAATAGGATTAGAGAAACACCTAGTTTGATAGTTAGTTATCCAGACAAGGATAATTACAGTCTCCAAGGTCAATCTTATTGAACATACATGAAATCTTGACTCAGTAGTGGTTTTAGATTGGAAGGGGGGTACAAACACGAGACACAAGAGCACGTAGATTTCAGCGTACCTGACTACTGTATCTCAGCACTGATGAAAATCATGAAACAAATTCATATGCAACATTTCCATACATGCAAAGATACAAACTGAAAACTGTCAGCTGCAATTCTACTAGGTGTGCTAGGGCAGTCCAGCAATTAAGTGGAGTCCATGGTGGTGGTTAGACTTTTCCAGCATCACAATCCCAGCATAAAATCAATCTCACATTTGGGCAACTTCATATTTACATAAACTAAAACTTTGAATTTATAAAGCAAGCCAGATGAGATGTCAATGTCTGCCTCTCCTTCACAAATACATAATGGTTACAGTGGCCAAGAACACCAATCAACTCTTCAAAATTACCTATCACTGAAATGTAAAAATCTTTGTAATTCCTTAGTTTAACTTACACTATAGGATTGCCATGAAATCCCTCTGAAGTTAAGTGATTTTATGGCAAGTTAACCAATAATTGAAGTACAGTTGATATATGACGCTATTTAGTTCAGGAGGACTGATGCCCTAAGATGCAAGTATGTTAAATTTAACTGCAGCAATTTATCAGCTGCATATACAATTACAACTGTTAATCAATCTCCATTTATTTAACTCATAACCTCAATTCACTTGAGTTAATAGGGCCACTCCTTAACTACTTCAGTAATTCCTTCTCTGAATCCACCCTTCTTTCTTTTGTCCAGAACTAAGCTCTTACTAAATCCTCCCACATGCTCCACTCACTGGTGTGAAGTTTTCACCAACTCCAATATGTCTATGGCATTTCAATATATTACATCAGCATTCTTGGTTCAAAAGCTTTCTTGACAGTTCTTAGAATATGTAACTATATTTGTAAGAGTGATAAGTTCTTATTCTACCAAACTAAACATTAAATTAAGAACTAATTACTATCTTGAGATCTTATGTGAACAAATCATACTTCCAAGGCTCCTCCTCAAAAAGGAGGAGCATCATTGCCAGTCTTGAAAATAGTGTACCATTATAGTACAAAATAATGTACCAGTGTACCATACACCAATTGCCAGTCTTGAAAATAGTCTCTCTATCAAACTCACATTCTAATGGTGTTCAAAGAACAAAATATTATGTACTTACACTACAAAGATAAAACATGTATCCTTGCATCAGAGGAGAGAGTAGTAAGGCTATTCAGACTCTCCATAATATTCATGCCTTCACTCCTCAGTCTCTCATTCCTCACTCTTCCACATTTGAGTCCTCTTCCTCCCTGCTAATGAAAACCAGCTCTGAACCCTTCCACAGCTCTATTCCTCCTAACATTTTTAAGGTGACATTTTTAACCGAACCATTGTAATGTCATGATCTATTTCTGAATGTACAGATAATTCAATCTTATAGATGAAAAAGCAGAATTCCAATGCAATTGGAGGAGCTGTAAAGCCACAGCTATAGAAACAAGAATGATCCAAATTAACCTGTGAGCACCTTGTTTCCCAATGTGATGACACAAAGTATCAAATACCATTCACCCGAAGGATTCAGACACTGTGCTCTACAACATCCAAGTTGCTCCAAGTTAGCAACTTCTGCAGAAAGAAGAATCTTCCTCCCTGCAAAGCACTTTTCTCCTCCTTGTCCATCATGCCACAAGCAGACTAACCCCAAAACAGAAGTAGTAGTATTTCCAAAATCTGTCTTGCAAAGGTGCGTTCAATAAAAGGATAACCTAATGCTTTCCATTAGACTTTTTTTCTTCCTAAAACAAATACATTAGCTGGATCATGTACTACTACCAGAGTGAGAAACAGTATTAGAAGCACTGCTATCAGAAATGAGCCTTTAGCCCAGCCTTTTTCTACATGACCTCAAAAACAAGTTTTCAGTAATTTTACAACCCAAGTATTTTCAATGTCAGCCAACAAATCTGTAACTTGTTCTAAGTCTAGAAGGAAGGACTGACTCCACCCAGTGACATACTGGGTACGTGTCAAGAATAATTCTAAAACATTGTCTCTCAGAGCTCCTAAACCTTAAAATGCCAGAATAACACCAAACAAACAAGTTACTGCAGGAAATGTTATTCCAAGAGCTCCATATTTATAATTTCTTAAATAAAATAATCCTGCCTTTATTTTCCTTTCTTCAATTACTCAATGCTCAAAGCAGACAAGCAGTTTTGCATGACCTTCCATCTCCATATTGCTCTAATTCAGGTAGAAACCACTTCAAACCAGTGGGCTAAATCTCTCTGCTTTGATATTAAGACACCAAATCATACAGAAATTCTTTCACTACAGATCATTTTAGTGTGCTTTGGAAAAGGTTAATGCATTTCTAAATGAGTATCCCATTATAGTTTGAATAGCTCTTGGCCCTGTCAATTTTGGAGAGCAGCATAATATGCCACAAGATTAGTGAACTCTACAAACGGCAGAACCCTTCCTTAACATCTGGTCACTTTTCCAACTGGCTCAGTTCAAAGTGCTTTTATTGATAATTTTTCCCCAACATAATTTAAATTCATTCTGTTTCTGAATAAATGACATAAAGATTGATGACATAACCAACAATTTCATGTTGTTCACTTTTGACAAAACCCTCCTCCAAAAGAATTAAAACAATTGTATTTGTGATACACATTTCAGACACACTTTCTACCAGCCCCGAAAATAAGAGTCTTCGTTATTTTAGGTAAAAGGGTATGACATATGAGAATTTCTCTTTGTTTAGCTGTATCACCCTTTCTAGAAAGGTTCAAATCTACTCCTGCCTATTTAAATACTGGTTAGAATAGACCTGAATGCTTAAAGACGTTCCTGCAAGTCATGCCAATTTCATCCATATTTAAGAAGAGACACAAGTGTTTTGGGAAAGCTTCTCACTAAAGTATTCAGTTTCACTAGAAAAATAATATTACTTTCATTCTAGTACTGGTATTAGTGATCAAAAACCTAGAAATTATAAAACCTGTCAATTCTTAAGAATATTTAAGGAAACATTTTATAGTAACAGAATTTGCACACATGCTCTTTTGCATTTTATTACAAAACACAGAAGAAACAGCTGTCTCTGTTCTATTAGGGAAAATGGCTCAAAAGTGCACTTGCTGTGCATTGTAAAAATTAGATAAATTACATTCCTTGCACACACATACACACGGTATCCATTACAGGCTAGTGTGTATACACAGGAAATAAAAAAACCCACCACACTAAGACTGCTCTTACTTGTAGTTGCAAAACATTACCAGGAGAAACATTAGACTTCAGACACATAGCAGCATTTTACAATGGGTAGAGAAGACCTTCACTTGTAAGAGAATTCCAAATAGGCTTCTGAAATAGCTCTTCTCCCCTCTTCTGCACCCCTCCCAAATATTTTAGCTGCTGACATTTTGTAAGGTCAAAAAACACCCACCACTTCAATAAATGAACTCAAATTTTAAAAAAGGGGAAACTCCACCTTGAAAGCATGGCAACACAAGCACTTTTATGTTAAACTAGGAAGTGTTCTGCTTTCCTCAAACTCCGAAGTTCAAGATGGAAAGCAAACTAATAAAGCAAGTGTTATTGAAACACAGAAGGTTTAAGAATCAATGGGAAGCTGCAATTAAATATTGAATCTACTGTCACTCTGCCAAGGGGCCCAGTCTTGATAAAAATATCCTGTGATCTTGTACAAGCAGTAAGGATTTCCGTCTTGAAGAGTTTCCAACACAAAAACACCCAGTTATAACCTCTTTTTCCAGATAGACTTCAGTTACAAAGTATTAGTAATAGCCTTAACAATTTACAGCATCCAAAGGTAACATTCGAAGGGAGAACATTAACAGCAGAACTCTTAAAGGGCCAGGAATCATGAGCACAAAGTCAAGACAGAGATCACATAGGAATTTTTATTTTTAAAACTGGGGTCCTGCTGTCCCGCTGTCCTTTTAACCATTCAGCACACATTGGTCTATCAGTGCTTGCTGCACTAAGAGCAGCAGAAATGCTGAACAATATGATATTTACAAAGCCTGAACACAGCAGTAGAGCCCTGAAAACAGCTGCTCTATGCAGGACATACAGAGGTAGCTGCTAGCAGGTCTCTTGGCATGACAAAGATGAGTTTTTACTGAGGAAGCAGCAGTCAGTTTACCAGAACTATCCATATTAGCTAAAGAGAAGAAGGAAAACTGCTCACCACATACTGCAGAAGTTTGCAGAGCTCAAAATCAGGATGAGCTCAGCAGTAATACACAACATAACACCACCTGACTGGAAATGCATAACAGCAGGCAATATTGAGTTACTTGCATTTTTACTCCACTGGACTAGGACTCTGAAGAGTTGGCTAACCTTCCAGGCTGTCTACCATAGCAACTGCATTTGTTTGATGATTTGTTTGATTAATCTACCTGGTTCAAATAAAAATTATCCGAAGGGAACAACTGGACTAATACACCATTATCCTTTACTCAGCTGAAGAGTCTACTTGAACTAAGACTGAATTTGAACTAATGTCATCATAATTGTTTATTACTTAAATAGGTTACACCTATTAGTTAAAAGATTACATCATAAGCTTGTGAATTAAGGTGATGAATCTTCTAGCAGTACTGTATGCACTTCTGAGCCTGGTGGATCTAGAGAGGAGAAAAAAACCACAAAACCCAAAACCTTTCCTGGCAAGAAGCTCACCTGCCATGCAGAAACAGCAAAAATAAAGAAGACAAAAAGGAAGTACAAGTGACTCTTCCCAAGATCTCAAACTCTAGGGAGAATAAAACCATACCACACCTTTGGCACATAAGAATTCTGTATTATGTAGGTCACTGTATGGTAGCACAAAGCTCAGTGCTTGAACTATGAAAAAAAAGTTTACATAACAAGATCCTAACTCTCTTTCCTCGAATCATGTATTTTGTGCTTAAGGGAGCTGGCCATATAGCCTGATACCAAGGCTTGTGTGAGCAGCTCAGTACATTCCCATCTTCTGAATGGCAAAGGATATCACATGCTAACTCATTCCCTTACAGAAGTGATAGGCAGACCCTACTTGGCCTTTGGTCCTCAATCACCAGGACAGCTCCTTCCCAGGGCTGCTACTTTCATGTCATCTCCCTTCAGTTTGCTGCCACTCCAAAGGAATGACTTTAATACCATGCATCCTATACAGGAGAATAAAACAAGTCTGGATTTAACATCTCATGGTTCTCCTCCCCCCTCTACTTCATGTGCATTTGTACTCAATCTGCATATTTTTGTTGTTAGTTCAATAAGCAGCACTTTTAGCTGAAGGTCAAGAGAAAAACATATTTAAAGTTGTGAACAAAAAAATACACTAGCCACTGCATTGTACAATTCCAAAGTATGCTGACATCTGTGCTCAATGTAAACAACTTAAATAACATGGTCTACAGCATTTCTGCAGGGAGTACCACCTCTGATGGAAGTCAAGCTCAAGAGGAATTGACCATAACACACCTAGGTTCATCAAGTAGAACTGTGCATATATACCTGCCTATTCTGAATGAATGAGGTCTCAGGAGTACTCAAAAAATGGGTGTTTCTACTCCTAGTTAAAAGGACACTGTACAGACACTACAGCAGCATGGCTCTCTTAGATGTTCTCAATGCTCCCTTTTTATTTTTTTCTGAGTTTATACTAAAATGAATATGCATTTATTATTATATGCAAAACACGAAGTACCCAAACATGAACGCATCCTTTAAACACAGCTCAGATTCCCTATTTCTCATAGTGACTCACAAACACTTTTATCCACACCTGCTTTTACCTAAGCAGATGTAAAAGTGTAAGTACTTCTCATGCTTACAGATAAGAGAAACAAAACCCAAAAATAAGTAATGAGACTAGTTCTTTCTCTAAAAGGCAAAGTCTCCCTAGAACAGCAGAAAATTCCTTTGACACACACCCCCCCAAAAAAAAACCAAACAAATAAAAAACACCTTTTCAGCTTTTTGTTGGAAATACACTATGCTTCTCGCCTCCCCCAGCTTTCTTGGGTCATACATCAGCTGCATACCAATACAGAAACAGACTAGGATGAACCTGATACGATACTCTCCTTTTCAAAATACCACCACGGAATTTCATAAATCATTTCATCTTATTTACAAAGTAACAGCAAACTATTTCCAAGGAATTTGCAAGAAGAAACAGTACAAGCAAGACTGTCAGACCGGTCTTTCCCCATAATTAGGTTTGAACTGCGGATTTCCACAGCCTGTGAAAACACCTCTCAGGCAGTTTGTCACACATGCACCACCCAGTCTGTCACTCAACAAAATCCTCTTTGGCTGTCTAATGCATGACACCTGAAAAAAAACAAGTAACACTCTAAACTTTAGAAATAGCCAGAGATGAAGAGAAATTCTTTAACAGATAATGTTATATCACTTCCCAGAAAATATCCTGGGAATTATAAAAACAACAAGCACCAACCTGCCTCACACCAAACCCAAGAATTATTTCAGGCAATAGTAACAAGACAAACGAAACAAAAAAACCAAACCAAAACACAAAACAATCACACATCTACCTTCTGAGATATGAAACCCATCATTCACAGTAAATGTTCCATTGCTCACTATCTATTGACAGGTTTCAGGTTAGTTCTATAGCTAGACTTCTGATCTCCAGGACCAAAACCATCTACATATTGAGATAAAAAAGTATTTGATGAAGTTGTGAGATATGGGGATACTTTGAGGGGCTTTTGCTGTGCAGGCTGATGATGCTGAACAGACACTGGGCTAAGTACTACTGAATGAAGTGTTGTGGAATGTTTTATTGTACAGCTGCATAGTGAGATGGTGAGTATTGAGGGAGCAGATGGTTAAGGTAAGTGGCTTTGATATGCAGCCTATTGAAAATATCCTGACGTTAACAAAAATAGTTATGAAATAAAAGAACGGTCTGAGGTTTCTCCAATTCAGAGATTTAACTGACCATCAAATAAACACTTTTCTGTGGACAAAAGTAAAATTAAGATCTAGATGTGGCCTTAAAATCTAGTATTAGGAGGAAAAACTACATTTATCCACCTAATGCCCATCAGTCCTCTTCTGATAAAGTTTTGTTCAGTCGATGCCCAGAAAGGGCAGGCTGATGCTGCACTTACCCCAAGACATGGTGAGTCCAAATATAAAAGAGTCTTGTACCTTTTCAGAAAATAGAAGGTTAAGGGGATGTGACCATATATTAAGACTTCAGTGAATAAAGGCAGTATGAAGGAAGCCTTAGTATATATATAAAACAATTGTTTCTTAACAAGCCATCTTTACATTTTTATTTAAGTAAATGGCCTTCTCTGAGACAAAAGCCAGTTGAGGAGTTATTCTACAATCCCTCATTTATGAACACCCCCATTTTTTACTTATCTAGCAGAGCACCACTAGAGTTCAATGGAACTTAGAGACTACTTAGTAAGTAATGCCTCTTAATTCATTGTCAGACCTCACCTTTTAAGCCTCCACTCTTCTCCCCACATTAAACAGCCTTTTGTATCAATTCAGTCAGTCACTCAGAGTTCATTAAAAATCTTTTTAATATACCTTGATTTCACAGTCCATTAACCAGTAAACCTATTCTCCTCACCCTAACACAAATCACAACAGACAACTAATTTTAGCAGAGAATACAAATACTCACAAGAACTATAAAGGCGAAAGGAGCATATGTCTCATGATTAAAGCACACTCCATGATTCTCTACAGAACTGGAACAGCACTTTCATCAACAAAATTATGTACTTGCTTAACTTACTTGCCTAGGCTTTTTGCTGAAGTGACCAAACAGCTTTCTCAAACAGCAGCTCTGGCCTGTTCACATATTCATACTATTTCTGAAGCACAAGTCTAGAAGCATGACAGAGATCAGTTTGGTACAACTCTACAACTCCTGCCAGCTTAGCTGGGTAAGCAATCCAGCTAAAGTTTGCAACCTACTACTCTCAGATGAAACACAGACGTCAAAAGAATTTAAATGTACATGATTTTTAGAAACACAATTTTTTCCCAGAAATAGAAGTACTGCAGGCCTAATTCTCCTCTTGTAATGGGATAATTATGGATCATGAAACGGTGCAAAGTTGGGCTCCTGCAATGCAAAATTTAAGTGTTTGTGCAGCATGGGCTCTTCTTTAAAATACTTCCACTGCATCCTTTATCACTCTATCCATCTGTCCTAAGCAGAAAGATCTGCATTACACTTGAATAGTATTAGAGTTGACAGAGATTCTTAAAAAATAAAACAAGTTTGCTTTTTGCTTTTCCACACCTTTCTAATCTCTAATGCTTTTTAAAATGCAAAAGTTGAAAGCAGATATGCTTTCAGATTCTAGATCACCTTTAATTTTCTCCCATCAGAAACCAAATTTGCTTTTGAGGAAACTAGGCACTATGGAATGCAGTGCAAACTTCAGATTACTTTTTGATATCTAATGAAAACAGACTGACTCCTGTCAGAGCTCTTCTGCATCCCTGCTCCCCAGGCAAGTGATTCTAGTTCAGATTTTCCATTATTTATTTCAAAAAAAAACATAGCCTCCAACAGTAACTTTGAAAAAATATCATAGTAAGAATCTACAGTAATGGCATAAGGAATAATTTGTGCACATCTGCAAATAGCAACACATTTAAGGTATGAATGCAAAGTAGTTAAAAATATTCTGAACAAACTATCAACTACCATTATCTCCCTAAAACATGAATTCTGAATTTCCATCATTTTTGTTTCAAACACTGATGAGCAATTTTCATATTTATTTTTTACATTCCAGATATATTACAAAGGTAAATAAACTGTTTATTATCCTTTAAGAAGGACTTGAAGCTGTCAGCTAAGATTGTTTTGTACTATGTAACAATTACTTATGACTTTCCAAGATGAAAGTCACTATATAATAATTATTCAGACTTTCCTAGATAACAGGCCAAATTTATTCCTCATTTTAAAGAATAATTTCTGAGATACCATAAGGAAAAATAGAGTTTAAAACTGTGAAGAATCCTACGGAAATTTAACTATTCTACCTGGCTTTACCTCATGAAGGCAGCCTAGGGTTTCGGGTTTTTTTGGATCTATTGATCTTGATCCAAAACTCACCAAACCACAGAACTGAGATAGTTACAATGGAGATTAGTCTTTCAGAAAAACACTAGGATTTTCTTTACTATCACCTAGTTGAGAAATACTTGCTAATTAGGATTTAAAGCAATATACAGAGGGTGAAACAGTTACATGCTAATACTTCAACATAAGTTGTTACATGGTCAAATACAAGTCAGGGTATCCCTAGCAAAGCACAAGCAATATTAATAGGCACACAAAACAGGAACTCTCCAAATCTCTTGATTTTTCTCCCTCCCTTTATTATCTCCTCTTCTTTAAATAGTTCTTATCCACAACTAATTTTCTTCCATTAAGGCCAACACTGTCAAGAATATAGACTCTTCTGAGAGGGTGATCTTAGAAGGCAAGTGAATTTTTAGCAGTTATCTGTGAAATACCTCAGCACTTCAACAGTAATTTGCAGGCCTGTGAGCCTGCAACAGTCATCAACTTGTCTTTTATACAGCAAGACTAACTTCTTAGCAATTAAATACCCTGCATAAAATTCCATAGAAATTTTGACACCTGAGAGATTTAGAAGTCAAGAACAAAGGAACATCAGTGTAATGGAATGAAACTCTTAGAATTGTGATTTGCATAAGCTTACACTTGCAATATATACAACTGCTAAGTCTCCCTAAATTAACATTTCAAAAACACAAAGATGTAGCAAATATAGAAAGGATTATCCTCCTAGCAATTGTTTTGTAACAAGTATCACAGAAAGACTAAAATTACTAGTAACAGATGTCACTTTAAAAAGCCTCTCCTAATATGAAAATAAGATTTTAAACAAGACCTACCTGAAAGTTTCAAGATTAGTTTTTTGTTGTGGTGGTTTTGTTCTGTTTTGTTTTTTATTTTTGTCACATCAAGACAAAGTATGGGAGCAGAAACAGTAAAAGTAACTTACACACAATCTATTTCAGATTAGACTTCAACAGTATCTGTACTAGTGCCCAAATCTTTCAGAAAAAAAAGTGAACCAGATCTGAAAGCAACATCGACTGATCTGATACAGTTATAAACCTTTCATGAAAAATAATTGTAGAATTAACTTCCAGGAGCAGCCACTTGGGATGTTTAGAGTAACATCACAAAACCACAGAAGTTGGAAGAGATACCTAACTCTTCAGGGTTTGAAAAACCTTAGGAAGTAGACTAAAATTTACCATTTTCCTAACAAAGTACTATGCAGGTTTGGCAAGAAGTTGATACAATTCCATGGTATTCTGAAGGCAGGTGCAAAGAAAAACATGCTTTACAGCCAGAGCAAAATGAATGAGGTTACCAGCATCAAGCCCAAACTGATCTTTTGCATATACAGCACTGCCAGAGATAGGAAGCACAACATGCACTTATGCATTAGCTGGTCTTTTATGTGAGCTTGAAGTGCAGTTTATTTCAGTGGGTTTAAGAAAAACCCCACAGACATTTACCTATATTTTAGACAGTAAAATGCATAAAAACCTTACTTCAAGTGACCTGTATAGCTTACATAAAGAAGAATTAGCCTAGTTCTAATTTGTCTTTGAACATTTTATGCTACATGTGGAAAAACTAAAGCACTTCATAGCTATTTCAGAGCTCTGAAAAAGAAATCATTTGAACATTATGCATGGTGTAAGTGACAAGTCTGTTCTGAAATTTTCTGCTCACCCCTTCTCATTTATATTACTACACCTGGCCTAAATTCAACTCCAGCACCTGGTTTTAAGCCTCCCTCTCATTACACACACCTCCTCTGTTCATAGATTACAGCCTGACAAATATTTAAGGGTTGATACCGAGTGTACTTCGTGATAAATATTTTTCAATGTCACAAACATACTATCATCTTATTTTGATTGCATTTAATTTTAGGCAATTTACTATTAAGAAAACCAATATTAAGTTCACTGTGCATCGTTCCCTGCAAATTTAAAATAAGATGCCACCCAAATATACCATTAACTGCCTTTATTGCTTTATCCCAGTAAGCATGATAATTGGAGACATGCATATATGGCAACTCTGCTGAACCCTAAAACTTTTTATGACATGGAGTTGAAAATAACTGATTTTTTTCCACCATCAAATCACTCTCACCCAACATAATCTTATGTACAACCATCTAAAAGACAGAAAAATCTCAATATCCAACCACCTAAATGAAAAGGTTGATTTTGAGATACACTATTATTTTTAATTTAAAAGTATGAATCCATTTTGCTTCTATAAAGAAAACAGACAATACACCCATACAAAGCATAAGAATCAAAGGACACACTCGGATGATGTTTAAACTTAGGAAGAATATAATAGAAGACAGGGCTCTCTCCCTTTTCAGTAAAAATCAGTCTTTATTAGCCTGTCTTGTCTGTTCTACAGACCTACCATATTTTTGTTCCATATGCTGATTTGAGAAGAACTTAGTAAGCACATGCTAAACATATGGGCAAGGTAATTCCCTGCTCATTCCCACATTACTTAAAAGAAGTGGCCTGCTCCTCTTCCTGTCAAAGAAACTAGCCACAAAACCTGCTGTTTGCTTCTTCCAAAGGATGCTATTTCCCCTGTTCCCACTCGTTACGTTGCAGCAAGGCCTGGGGCTGTGAAGAAGTAGGACAGATGAAATACCAGTGCCATTGCCAGAACAATTCTTCAGGAAATCCACTTTCAAGAGTTCAACTGAAAAGACAGCAAATAAGAACAGGCTAAGAACTGGCTTACTTGAACTATCAAGCAACACTGGGCTACCAGACCACTGACTGGGCAGCCTAGCCTAAGCAAGGTCCACTAAGAGGACAATTTTTCCTGTCTAACAGTTCCAGCTGGGTGAATTTGTAAGAGCAATATACTCAACACAGTCATCCCACACGCTCTATAGGAAAGTTCACACATCCAAAAATAAATTTTCTTTCAATATGAAAAAATCCACTCTGAACTTTAAGAACTATTACTATCTGCATTGCTGAAACATTCAGCTTTTATCAAACAGGATGGTAAGCCAGTTTTAACTCAACCACTGAATTTGGCAGTCAGAAGGTTTACCCTAGTAGGCTGACACATCTCCTCCAGTTAAAGTCATCATATTTCAAGACTAAAAGAAGTATATAATACATGTTAGTACAATAATACAGCTTATCTGTACACAAGAAAATGTAGGCATGTCTCCAGCCTTTATGGCCAGAAGCTAACCAGAGTACGAGCAGTCCCAACAGTCACACTAGACCGTATCTAATTATAGCCCACCTGCACATGTTCACAGTCTGCCCAAAAAACAAGACTGAACAGTACTTAAGAGCCACGTGGACCATTGCAACGAAACCATTGCAAATCCCTAAGTCCTTGCTGCTACTGTTCTTCCTAAACACCAAATCTTTTACTTACCCCTCAGCAAAGCATGCAACACAGAATCAAGAAGTATTCTGCTACCCTAATGTAATGAACCACGTTCAAAAGGAAATAGAAAAAAAACCCAGCCCAAAGTGCTACTTGTGCCCTGTGACATCTAGCAGATGCCAAGATAACAGCCGGATCACTCCTTACAAGGCACTGTATACATGCCCACCAATGCGTACATAAGTCCTCTACTCTCTATACAAGAAATGTACACACTTGCATACACCCCACACTCCTTACTCAATCATTTCAAGAAAAATGCAAGTTGCCAAGAGCCTTCTAAGGCTCTTATATCCCCAAACTAGATTTTTGCAAATTTTTTCAACAGAAGCAATGAAAAATTAAGACAGCAATGGCATGATTTCTCTTTCTGATGTTAGAATCTCCACTGTCCATTTCAAAACAGCCAACTGAATGAGCATGAATCACCACCCTTAGGTGGTATGTTTCCATTTTTGTATGCTTCGTGAATAGGAAATGGTAGTTTCTAAATCCATTCCAACAAGTTATTTTCACATACTAAAGAAGTTCTCAAGTAATTCAGGGTTTTAAAAAAAATTAATGCTCTGAAATTCAGACTAAAAGCACAGCAGTATTTCATTTATAAGCGTTATTCTCAACTATAGAAAACAATAAACAAGCATTTATTGCAAAAGGTCTCTCATACTGTGTAACATCATCTCAACCTAGGATCCTTTTCAAGCCTCAGCACACATGAATGAAAACAATCTACTTTATTACCAAACAACTACAGTCAAATCTTAGCCCTGCAGGAATCCCAGGTATCTAAATGTGCATGCTTACTCCTGTGATACTAGCATAAAGCCTTACCTCATCAATTCTCTACCAACCATACTCCTGCTATATTGAACAAAACCCACACAACTGTTTTGGGACGAAAACTTGCTAGAAAACAAGGTATCAACAGATTACAGCACGGAATGCTGGGATTTAAGTTCATCTTTAAATGTCTTGCAATCTTACTATACCAGCTTGCAAAGCACGTATATAAGGAAAGATGATTTCTCTGTGCACCATCCTCTGAAGAGAGATTATACTAAGGTGGAACCCAGAACTGCTCAGTAAGGGATGTCTGGGAATGCAAAGGCACATTAACAGTTGTTACACCCAGTTGCAGAAACTGCTCTTACCCTTCACCTAATACTTACTGTTGGCTCCCACATCCTCAGCTACTCCAGAACCTCTCATTCTCAGGTATGTGAATCCCAGTATCAGAAAGAACAAGCATGCAGCAGTTAAGAGGAACATGGACAGGTAATGTGCACTGAAGCCTCCAGTGGTGGATACCTCCTCTCTTTTGAACTGTTGGAGAAGCTCCTCCTCGGGCTCAGAGAGATTCTTCTTGTAGGTGTTTTTCAGGTAGGTATGATTTGAACCCGTATGATTGGAGTGGTTGAGTCTGAGGGAGGAGTTGGTTCCATCCGGGGGAAGGCTATTAGTAGATGAATAGATCCTGGATTCAACATTATAGCTACCAGGAGCACCGCTGAGAACATGATTATTGGTCGCTTTCCTAATGGTGCCTGGAGGGTCAGTGATTTTACCGCTGTCCACGTCCGTGAGCGGTGGTGGCAGCAATACTGATGGGGATTTCTTAGCTAGGCCAATGCGGTATCTGGGGCTCGGAGAACTAGAGTCCAGATTTTCACATCCTCCTCCTCTTCCCCCCACCACCACCACCGCCGCCGCCGCCGCCTCCTCCTCCTCCTCCTCCTCCTGATTTCTGCCCCTGTCTAGACTGCCGGCAGCAGCCGCCCCCGCCGCCCTGTCATTCGTTACGAGCACACCAGCACCGCAGCCTCCGCCAGCCCTTTCTTGGCCCGTCTCCATCACGCCAGCGCCGGCTGCAGCGCATTTGCTTGTTATGAATGGAGCAGGCGACTTGCTGAGGCTCCGTCTGGGCCGGCGAACTGCAGACTCCTCCTTCGGTCCTTGCTGTTTGGCCCTCGCCCCCGCCGCCTCCTCCTCCTCCGAGTCCGAGTACTTGTCCCTGCTGCCCCCGTAGGAGAGGAGCCGGTTCCCGTTCACGGTCCGGTTCTTCCACCGCTGCCGCTCGCTCTCCTTCTCCTCCTCTTCGTCGTCCTCCTCCTTGCCGTCCCCGAGCTCCCTCACACCCTGAGTAGCCGCGGGTCTCCTGGCCGCCGCCCCCCACCAGGCGCTGGGCTTCCGCCGGGCCGCCTCCTCCGGGGGGGAGCTGCTGTTCACGCCGCAGGCGCCGTGGGGGGCGGCGGGCCTGAGGCCGCGGAAGAGGGGCGCAGCGCGCTCCCGCCTGCCGCCGGCCTGGCTCCGGGGGCTGCTCTCCACGTCCGACTCGTCCGAGCTGAAGCCCAGCAGCACTTTGCCACCCCCGGCGGGGGGTGCGGCGCGGCCCCGGCCGCCTCCGGCGGCAGCCCCGGAGAGGAAGGGGTGCTCGGCGCCGGCCAGCCGCGCTCCCGGAGCCGCCCGCCCGGGGCCGCCGCCTCCGCCCGGCGCCGCTCCGGCCCCCGTGTTATTGTTGTTGCTGTTCCGGGTCTTGTTGGCGCCGCCGCCGCGGGCCCCGGCCCGCTCATCCTCACGCAGCTTCTTCAGCTTCTTCAGGTAGACGGGCCGGGTGCTCTCGGTGACCGGCCCCGGAGAGAAGCCGAAGCGCCTCAGCTCCGAGAAGAGCTCCTCGTCCGTGAGCTGCGCGGCCGTCGCCATTTTCCGCTCCCCCGGCGCCGCCGCCGCGGCGCTTCCGACCCACGCGCCGCGCCGCGCTCCCCGCCGGAACTGACGCGCCGCACTCGGCTGTGGCCGAGACCCGCCCGTCACCCCGCGGCGCCGCCCGTCGGGAACGCGGCCGGGCGGGCGGGGGAGCGGGGGGATGAGCGGGGCGGGGCCGCCCGGCGCCGACGGCCCTTCGCGGCTGCCTCCGCCCGGTCACCGCTGTCGCGCGGGTCTGGCGCTGCTCCCGGCGCCCCGGCGAAAGATGCGGCCGCCGATCGCCCCGTCCGCCCCCGGGCTCGCGAAGGGGGTTCCGGGCGAGGGTTCCGCCGTGGCGGGCGGCGGCTGGGAGCAGGGAGGGTACCCCCGAACGGGAGGCCCCGGCACCTCGGGTGGCCTCTGGGAGGCGCTTTCGGCGGCGGCGGGGGAGTGGCGGGCGGGGGGCGCCGATCCCGGGGAGGCGGCGGGCAGCGGCGGCTTTCAGAGCTGGAAGGGCCGCGCTGTTTAGAATCGCGCTGGGTCAGGGACGCCTGTGAACAGGTATAAAACTGCGGCTGATGCGGAGTGTCGGTGTGCTCCGGAATGTGCTGCAGTGAGCAGTGCCAGACCGACCGCTGAACCTCCATCAACGCCATTCCCAGGTGTCAAATGTAGCCTAAAGGTGGCTGCAGAAATGGGAAGAAGCCGCGTGCACTGTTGGCGGGCCCTTCCCGAGGTGGCAGGCAGCGGCTGCCTTCCACCAGCGCGCTTGGGGGAAGCAAACCTTCCGCCGTCGGACCTCCAGCATCGGGACATCTCGGCTGTGAGGAGACATACAACGTCTCATACATATGAGGGGACAGGACGTCCTCTTCAGCTGGGCTAGGGGAGGTTTAGGTGGGACATTAGGAAGAATTTCTTCACAGAAGGGGTGATAAGACAATGTAACGGACTGCCCGTGGAGGTGGTGGAGACACCGTTCCTGGAAGTGTTTAAACGCAGTGGCACATCCAGTTGTGGTGCCATGGTCTTGTTGACGTGGTGTTTGGTCATAGGTTGGACTTGATGTTCAGAGGTCTTTTCCAACCTAATTAATTGTGTGGGATTCTGCATGTGATTAATTGTGGCATTACCTGGATATAATTTGCTTCTTTCTTTGGGAAAATATAGTTGTTCATACATATTGCAGTTGAAACTGTCAAACTGTATACAGAAACGTGTACTTGTCAACATAGTTGTGCCAATATACAGAGATGTTGTCCTGGCATTTCTTGGAGCATGAAGTGTGTGCTGACCCTTCTGGATGGGCCCTTTGACCACAGAACCTCATACAGAGGCTTCAAAATCTCCTGGCCTGCCTGTCTCTGCCTATCCACCCTGAATGACAAAGCCCTGGGCTCAGGTTCTGCATACCACATCAGAAACACAGGAGACTGAGTTCCAGTTTTGACCTAGCTCTGATTGGCCTTGCACCACCATGTACAAAAGTGGTACAGGAACAAGATCCAACTGCAGGAATGGTGTGTTCCCCCTCACTGTCTGCTGCAGTGAGCATATTGTGGATGTGCCCTGCTAATGTCAAAACTGAAGTTGCTAATTGTGTTGTTGAGGAACATTTGCAGAGCAGGAATTGAGGTAGCTGTGAAGCAGCTATGTGTGAAGATCAAGCCAAGCCTACTGGGCTAGAGGACTGGCCAAGGGTCTGTATTACTGCTGTGCTTTATGTGGCACCACTGTGCACAGCCTCTTGTTTCCCTGAGAGAGGAGCTGTTTCACATACAGCTGTATAGTGCATTGGAGGAATGCACAGAACTCCAGCTGTAAGGATGATTACCCCAACATGATCTCCATTGTGCATTAAAACAATAATGTAAATGTAGCTGCTCCGTCCTGTTTCCCATGTATACTAGCTAGCTGATACCATTAATGCTGTGAGAAATGCTTCTGACATTCCATTCCTCCTTATCAGTGAGAAACAACCCACACTTTCCACCAGTTAGTTGGTATCTATGTTTGAACATGTCCCACCACATTCAGTACCTGCCTCCAGCTGCCTGTGACACTGGCCAAGCCAACAACAGTCAGTCCCAGCCCAGGTACCCTTCTGGCAAGCACCTGCTTGGACATCTTCCTTCTATTAGCAGAAAGTATGCTGTCCTGCAAGAAAGTGAGGATGCTGTCATCCTACCAATGCAATTCATATCTTCTCTCTGTTTATTACAGCAAGGACATGAGTTAGTTCATAAAACTGTTTACTTAGCTGCAGGAGTGCAGTAAATACTATAACTTATTAACAATTGAATCATCTCCTGCAAAACTATAGCATGTAGATACATGGACCAGCTGACTGAAAAGTCTGCATATTGCAAATCATGATGTAAAATCCATGTGCCAAAATATTTTGAAGTGTTTAAAAAATATGTCTTCTGGTTGTACTGAAGTAAGGATACTTCCATTGCCAATCCAAAATCACCACATTTCTTTCACAGTATGCATTAATATCAATTGTCTCAATCCCTCATTTTTATCAGTATCACCACATAGTTAATGTTTAAGTCAATACTGAAAATGGTTACTTTTCTGAGGGTAAATTTTGACTGCTGGGAGTGTGGAGATTGTTACTCATCAGGCAAATAAAATGGTGGTTGTTTTTTGAATAAGATTTGGGTTATATTTTCCCTCTCATCCTTAAAGGATTGGTGTTCTCAGGGAACTGCCAGTTCTTCCATTGGGTGAAAAGGTATTCTGGAAGTTAGTAACCATACTTACATTGACCTCATTAGACTGGGACTTGAAGTTGTATCTTAACACCTCTTACCTTTCTTTTCTGATTCCAGATTTGTGTGATATCTGTGCTTTTTTGTAAATTCTTAGAATCTGTGAATGACAGCTGCCTTTCAAAGGTTAGCAAGTCTCTCACTGCAACTTCCTCTTCAACAAACACAACCCACTCTCTGTACAAATCACTGTTGCATACCTGAAGCACTTAGAAATCATGAGTCACATCTAAATGAAATACTATCCTCTTGTAAAACTCCCAATATTGTAAATGCTGGTGTATTTCTATTTACTTTTTGATTTTTGAGCCTTAAGATATGCTGAGATCATATTTTTGTAGGAATGTGATGTTAATGAATGTGACTGTTAGTGAAAATTGGGAATGTGCCTTTTTTATTAAAAGTGGAGATAGTCACACAATCAGGAACTAGTACAGTTAAACTCTTAAGGCAATATGCCTCAGAAGAAATCACTCTTCACTCTGAAAACAAACTGTCCTGTCCTATTTTAAAACCTATTTACTCTTGTTTATCCAGTTGTTCAAATACTACATGACAAACATGAAGTAACTTTTTGCTTATAAAATTGAATGGGCTTTTTACCAAGAAAACTAATTTTAAATTGTATTGTTGCTGCCACCATGTTAGTTCTGTGTGAACAAACTCACTTGCACGTTCTTCTTTTAATTTCTTATTTCTCTTCCTTACAACTTCCATGTGAGTTTTTTCAATGAGAGCAAGTCCGTCTTTGTTAAAGTTAACAGTGGTGTGATGTTACTAATATGTACTATTTGTTTATGTACTGACCATGCCATTCAGCATGTGAGCCTGTGTATTTTGCTGATACATCTTTTGCTGATTCGCTTTTCTTTCCTGTGGGCATCCTATTAATGTTCAAAAGGCTTATGATGTCTCTTGCCTTTGCATTGCTGATTTTTGTGGCTAAGATGTGGGCACATGCAAAGTATCTCTTGCCCACACTTCCCACATGGTGCTGGACCACTCACATATTGCAGCAGCGTTAGCACAATGTGCTGCATTCCCCACCTCCTGCAAAGAGGCCACGTGCTGCCAGATTACAGTTCCTGCCTCAATGTCCCACACTAGTTCCACTCCCACAAAGTGTGTGATGACCTGCTCTGACTGTGCAGTTCTTGTTGCTAAAAGTGAACCATCCTAGTTCATAACTCTGAGACTTCATAAAGGCAACAGAGCCCCCTCCTGCAGTTAATATGTCAATGTTTATATGACTTAAACTGATCCATAGAATAACATATCCTCAATTGGGTGGTCATCCCTGATCAGGTCATATAATTCCTGCTCACTTTATGATGTCTGTATTCCTGGGCATTGGCCATTTTAATGAAACTGTTGGAGGCATTACTGCTGACTCTGTATGTTGAAAAAAAAAATCCAGAAAGCAGGACTCCAAATTCTAAAGACTGGCTTAAAAAACTCTGTTTATTTTTAAAAGGACAGTTTATTTACATATGAACTTTTCACTTAAATTCACTTTCTGTGTTCAGTTCTCTTCTCAGGAACCAGAATGAATAGGTATATTTATTTTAAAACCTGAACCTGAGCCATTCAATTGCCCCAGAACTGAGCTTAAAGAAGAATGCCAGCTATTGGAAAACAAGAGATTTCATGACAAAGTGTGACCAAGAAATAATAGAATTTAAGAAAACGCCAACAATAGAGACAAGGGATTTAGGAATAAAACAAAGAAATAATAGTGGCTAAAAGCTGATGCTTATTAAGGTAGTCAATTTTTACCTTCCAGCCTCTTCTTTTCAGGAAGCAGAAAAGTAGTTACAGAGGGGCAGATGGATGAAACTATGAATGCAAATGAATAGTTGAGGGGCCTATCCTGAAGCTATTCAGAGAGAATGGAAAAATCTCATTAGTAGGACAAAATCAAAATAGTCACACAGCTGTTGGTCCCTAAACCCTTCTTGCCCTGCTATCTTATGTCTCAGAGTACTTGTTGCTGCATGTTGTAATCAACACTTCTAAGAAGGTGGCAAATCAGTTCTGTTTCATGTCATTGTCTAAAGCATTGAACAGATTACATCCAGAGCTTTTTGTTTAAATTTGAAAAGGAAAAAGTGAAGCTGAGCTTGGTAGTCAGGCATAATACTTTATTATTGGTTCACTACTCTTAACATACAGAAACTCTGGCTGGGTAAAGCACATATTTGCCACGTGGAATTGGCAGAAGTACTTCTACATATATAATGCCCTCCCAGAATAGTTGTGGCCAAATGTTGTGGCAATACACTGTTCTGGCTTCTGAGCATCTACTTTCCTATGATTAGGTATCCCTTGCAAGTATTTCCTAGATCTAAGGAAAGATAAGAACCAGAGTTGCATGCTTAACCGCAGGAGAATAATAGGAAGGGATCCTGCCTTTCTGAAATCAGCAGAACCCTGAAAACCTAGAGATGCCTGATTCCCTACATTCTTGTAGCTGTATGTACAAGGAAATACCTGTTAACATCATAGAGGATGTAGATATTTTAACTATTCTCTGACGAGAATTTTTTCTTTGCAATGATCTAAACAACCTTTAATATGGCTGTAGGTGTGGCACTGTAGCCTGAGACCTTGATAGTGTTTGGCAGCAACGTGACAAGCAGTGTGGATGAAGCCATAAAGAGCTCACTGTTTATAATTACATCCTTGACTTTGATCCAAGGCTAATGTCTTAAAAATGTAAGATTATTTCATTCATTTAATAATGTTTAAAGGAAGAGCCGTCATTTGTGGAAAGAAAAAATGAAGTTTACATTTTACATTTTCATACAAGGGTAATTGTATAATGCATTTCTTGTGCCACAAAGCTCTAATTTCAGTTTATTCAATAACTAAACAGAGTATAAAGTCATACAGTAGACAAAAATAACCAAGAATTCAGAATAGGTCCACCATTCTATTTTCTGTCCATGCCATTAGACTGCTGCAAAACACTAAATTCAGTGTGTTTCAAACAATATTGGTATTACTGTCTATGCTTCCTTAGCACTTGGAGATCTGACCCATTTTCATCACTCTTTTGTATCTGTGTGCAAACACAAAAGATACTCCCCCTTGAATACTTGCCTCCATTACCTCCCACCTGAAGTGCAGGCAAGGTATATAAGCAGGAGCCCTTAAAAATTCTCTGTTTCTATAGAAGGCATTTGTACATCTCAGCAGCACAGACTGCCACAAGTCTCTCAGTCTCTCCTGCTCTCAGCTTCTTATTGAGTCTTGTATCAATCCTTTCGTTGTTAGTGTGCAGTGGTGTGGTCCTGGCACATTTTAAAGATTTCCTTAGGCTGTATAATTTCCACTGTGTGAAATTACACAGCCTAAGGTGAGTTGTGAGTTGATGTTAAGTGAGTTGATAACTCCACTCACACAGAAGAACTTCCATAAGAACTACACACAGGCAATGGGAAAAAGGTACCACTGGCCTCAAGACTACCATTTCCTTGTCAAAGTACATGCTGCATTTCTAGAACTTTGTTTTCTCCTGTAAAAATCGAGTACATTTACGGAAAGTTAGCACAACCAAGTTTTGGCCTACATGAACCTCTCCATCTACAAGCAGCTTGGTCCTACCTGAACTGAAGCTTCTGTGTCACACATCATGGGAGTCTCTAGCACACCTCACGCTCTCTTGTTGTCTTAACATGTGTGGATGTCATCACTGCACTCAGTTTCCTCCTGTGAGAATGAGGCACTGGACATTTTCCTTCACACTGTTTTGCTGTCCTCCCAGACTGTACTGCTAATGGCTTCTGCCCCATTGCCTCCTCCTCTACTCTATGATGTATGACATGGCAGCAAGCCAAACAGGGCACTGTGTTCATCCTTTAAGGGTGCTAAACTCATGCCTGGGCACTCAGCAGGGAACATGGTAGAGAGAGCACCAGATTTCACCATTTTGAAAGGTGTGTAAGGTATCTGCCTTCTGCCCAGGAAAAAGTGGCTATAATGCACATTCTCCAGCTACTACTACTCTTAGGTTGACCCAAATGTTACAAGGTACAGTGTTCTTCAGAGCTGGGCTACTTTGTCAACACTGCTGAGCACCTTGATTAGAGAACGGAGGTAGGGATACCTAGAAACTACTGGCCTGGGCCACAAAATAATTTCCAGTTACAGGGCTTTTTGCACTTAATTCTTTATGGTCCTTACTGGCCAGACATCTGTCTCTCCTCTTTGATGCCAGACTTCATATGAAGGTTGGATCCTTCACAGTGTACTGTGTATCCTGTACAAAGGTTTCATTTCTCAGACCAGAGACACACTTGACACAATTTGTTATTGTACCTGACCTGATAAAAGATGGCCCTCACCTTGCTGAACTTGCATTAGAACTGCAGTCTTTTTACTGTAAACTGTTGGAACAGCTCCAATATCACTTCTGGGAAATCCTCAGAGCAGGAAAACCCTAGTCCTCTCCCTGCATAGCCAGACATGAGCAATGATTTCTGCCAGTTCTCTCCATGCCTCTATGATGAGTTGGCCTAGAGTGAAACACCTCCCGTTTCTAGTGGAAAAGAAGCATAAAAAGGAAAAAAAGCCAAATATAAATTAAACTGAAAGACATAGTAGAAATAGCAGAAAGAGTATCAAAAAGAAGTAAGAAAGGTAAAGGGAACAGAAGAAAGAAGAGGGAACACTGAAAGTAGAAATACACAACAAATTAAAAGCCAAACACTGAAATGTCTGCTTTGTGCCCCATGAGGCTTTGTAGGACAGTGCAGAGGTGTTCTTACAAGGAAACCTAGAGGAAATGTTTGGAAGAGCTCTATGTGCAAATGGGTAGGGTAGGGGAAGAAGGTGGCTTATTTTAAATTCATACACATGTGTAGGGAGCAGTAGGTGGAAGAGAGAATTTTTCTCTCATCCTCACCCTGAGTTCATCTGGAGTGCAAACAATTGTTCTCCAGATGTCTATGAAAAAGGAAAATAGTCTTTGCAAATCTGAAGAACTGGGGGCCCATAACACGTGGGTATTGTACCCTTTGAGCAACAGAATAGAGGCTCCTCTAACTCACTGTTTTCTGTCATATACAGACACAGGTTTCCCCTGGCTAGAATTAGTCTTTATGAAAACTTTCTGGGAAAGAATAAACGTAACATGAAAAATAAAATATTACCTAATGTAACAACGTGCTGAACAAAAATTTCTCCCTTTCAAAGTACCTGAGAGAAAGGATGAACCATCCCTGTATATGGCTGATGTGCTAGTGGAGAGTTTTCATCCAATTGTGATCATTAAAAAAAACAAGCTTAATTTAAGAATGCACTTCAGTATTAGGAGAATAAAGGACCAAAAGGTCTTACCTAAGGTCATAAAGTAGATTGTGGCAGAGCTGTAAACTGAGTTAATGTCATGAGGGCACCAGGCAGGAAACGAAGAGCCTTGTTCTTTGCCCTTGGCTCTGCCACTGACTTGCTGCGTGGCAAATCACTTCCTCTTCAGGTGACTCAGTTTCTCCCATAGGCAAATTGAAATAATGATTCATCTTTGTAGAAGTACTTCAAGACTGACAATGGAAAATG
Organism: Lichenostomus cassidix; assembly: GCF_008360975.1. Lineage (NCBI taxonomy): Eukaryota > Metazoa > Chordata > Aves > Passeriformes > Meliphagidae > Lichenostomus > Lichenostomus cassidix. The sequence continues at coordinate 32,425,930 of NC_139480.1, read as the reverse complement.
TTATAGAAGAGCAAAGTAGGAATTCTATTCCAGTGCTCTCCCCAGGCTATCTTTTGTCCTCCTCTTGCTGGATTTTTTGAAGAATGATGTCTTTGTTACTGTGACTGGTATTTTGTTAGAGATAAAAAAGCTGAAAATTATTTAGCAAAAGCAGAATTAAATGCTGGATGACTTCTATTATATGCTGTAAACAAACAGAAGCTATGCTAAAAGGAAGTTATCTGTGTTGCAGAGTCAGCCAAGCAAGAAATGAAATGCCAATTCAGTACCCAATCTGGAAGAAAAAAGCAGTATGTGACTAAGGAATTTAAAAATTTGTCATACTATAAGAAAACGAGGTGGGCATGTATTATTACACCCTTAAAGGTGTCCTGAAACAGGCACAGATATAAAAACTTAATGAAAGTATGTTTGATCATAAAAGAAAAGTTATAATTTTAAAGTTAACAACATTATTTACAGCAGAAACAAGAAAACATATAGCAGTTAAGGCACTACAAGAGGACAAAAAGGAGAACAGGGCTTGCCTTGTGGTTGGTACCCAGGGAAACTGAATTTAGTCTGCTACAAGTTTCAAGAAGTAAAATGGGGAAGACAGGCAAACCAAAGTTTTCAAATGAACTTTTTGTAATGTATTCCTTATCATTCAAGTGTCCAAGTTGACTTGTACTAAGACCAGCTTTTAGAAATGTTAATTATTCATAAATCTAAATTAAATTAATGGGAAAACCATATAGAAAAATATAGGAGGCAAGCTTTGCCAGCTATGATCTTTAATAGCTATCATTATTATTTACCTGAAATGAGAGTTTTCAATATCATACATTTGCAACCTAGTGTACATCTGCCATTTATTATAAACCATATGAAGAATCCAGAAGTATCTTATATTGACCAACATAGTACCTTCAAATTAATGCTGAAATCAACATTTTGCATATTCAACTGAATGTTCATAATACAGAAATTATGTTTTGATTTTATTTATAAAATATTTAAAAACCTTTGAAATCGAGAATATTGTTCCATCTTAGTAAAATCAATATCCAATAGGTCTTAAAACATAATTTTGTTTATGCTCTTACCCAGGCAAGTTCTTCATGCTCCTTTATCCTCAGCTCAAGGACAACACCATGTCCATTCCTAGATATATCTGTACCTATTTTTATCATATGAAAGAATATAAAGGTATGTATGAAGCTGAATTCTTCTATGAAAATACTAACTGCTTCAATTGTTTCCATATACTTTGCATGATGGTATGACATTTATTTCATACCACTGCCTTGTAATTTCATTTTAGCCTTCTTTTAAAACATTTATTTGCTTTCCATGTTTTTTTTTACTAACTCTCTGGACCATTTCTTACTTAAATTATCATTTACTGAAGCCATGCTTTAGAACCTATTACTCTTTGTTGCTTCCCTGAGGAAACATTTTACTATGCACAGTTCAGCGATTTTTATAACATTTTACATCATTCATCTTGACATTGTGTTGGCTGTACAAGTTCCCTCATTCATTTTGTGAACTGTGGAAGTCAGGGCCCTTTTAAATCTATCTGCAGTTGTCATTAGGATTTTCTGAAGAACTCATGCCAGACAAAAGTCTCTAGATACATTTTCTACATAATATATACATTTTAGCACTCTCATTATCCATCTGTTGCTCTCAGATTTCATGTTTTACTTTCAGCTTTTCCATAATCTCACATTATTTCTTCACTTTTTGACAACTGGTAATGCTACAGTGCTGTAACTTATGTAATTAATGGATTGCTGAGGATACATACAAATTCAGCTACACCATCACTCCCTCCACTGGATCTCTTCCTTCTGTGGGTTTCTGTATTGAATTTGTATGTATTAGCATATCCACTATGCTTTGCCTGTTTGGTATTCATTGTAGAGTACTCAGTACTACATGAACTATGCAATTCAAGAACATGCTGTGGAAGAAATACTTCAACCTATTAATAAATAAGCTATGAGGTGGCTGCTCTCACTCTGTTTCAGGTGCTGCCTGTGCAGTTTGGAACTAAAAAGGCTCTTCTTGTTCTCTGCAATCTACCACTTGTGTGGAAAGTATTTCTGGTCCTGGCTATTGGGAAAACCTTAATCTCCAGCAACAGATATGACAAAGAGAAATCCCAGTGATGAGATCTCTAAGCAGTATAGTCCATTTGTATGTCACTACTTGCCATAGAAACGATCCCAGAAGTCCTCTGGAATGCCTACTGCTTTCTGTAAAAAAGCAGCACCAGCGTTCTGCAGAGATGCAGAAGTCTTTTATTTTCTCAGAATATCCTGTTTTAATTAGATGATTTCCACATTACATAAATATGAAAGACGTTTAATGCAATTAAAAAGGCTTGTAATTATTGTGTTTAATGCCAGACATGTCGTATGCTCTTGCTGATTGGATCTTTTCATAGTTTTTGACTTTGCCAGCACCCCATCCTTCTACATCTGTTACTGCATTTCTTCTCTCAGCTTTATTCCCTGAGCTTTAGGGATTACAGCCCTTGGCATTCAGTTCTTTAACGCTTTTACCCATCGTGAGCAAAGGGACTGCCCTCAGTCCAGATGTTTTGATTCTCTGTATCCACTCCCACCTGAAACCTACCTCTTAGTCTGCCCCAGGCAAAGACTGTTGAAAGTCAGCAAAATATTCTATTCCCTAGTAGGTGACAAATTAAGCTTAGCAAGTGTAATAAACATTAATAGAAAACAAAAAGTGCCACTTGAATGACCAGGAAGCAGAGAAATCAAAACTTATGTGCTAGAAAATTATTTGCTGGGGAAGGAGTATTTCACAATTAGAGAATGTAAAAGGCTCTAACTGTAAGTTCTTTATTTTCGTGGTGTAGTCTTCTGGTGTTTCAGATCACCTCAGTGTCTTCAGTTTTTCCCTTTTTTAGCTTTATAGCTCAATATACTGCACTTATTTCTAAAGGATGTTACGTTACACAGCTTTCCTTGTATTGGGATGCATCATTATGCCTTTGCCTGCTTCCTGTGTAAGCAGAACTGCCACATGTCCTATCTTCTGCTAACACATGGATTTTGAATGAAGCTTCTATAAAGCTCTTCTTCCAGGTTTCCCACGTGTATGCTCCCATCTCTCTGGCTGCATTGTAAAGAAAGCAGCACAACTAAGGAGTTCAATGGGTTTTGCTCCAAGGGGAAAAGTAACTGTATTCCCTTTGCTGTAAAAAAATGGCCAATAGGCTGTGTATTGGAGGGAAAAAAAACCCCAAACCAAACCAAACCAAAAAAAAAAAAAAAAAAACACCAAACAAAAAAGCAACAAAAAAGGGACAGGAAAGAAGGGCTGACAAATTATTGGATCCCCACAATGGCATACTTGCCATATTTCTCACACCACCTAAAATATACACACAACAAATATGGGGTACAAGTGGTCCAACTCCAAATGTGATCCACTCAATGTCCTATCATACCCCCAGATACTGTCAGAAAAGCTGTGGGGTACAGTGGCACCGGCAGCTCAGGGTGACACTTCAGCAGCAGCCACACAGATGTTCCAGGAAGATGGAAGACTTTAGGATGCATGATGAGACAGAAATTCTGGCTCTGTTAGATCAGTGGCAGTTTTGTCACTGCTTTTATTTAGGCTAGGATGGCATCCTGCTTGCCTGACCCATGTTCTACCGAAACTCTGAACTGAGTATCAGGGTCTGTGTCCTGCCCACCCTTGCTCTTTTGTTTCCTTGCCTGTTCCAGCATGGGGAATGTTTGAACCAGGAGACAAATGAGGCCATTCTCCCCTTTCTTTAGCACAGTTCAAAGTATTTTATAACTTCTCATACCTGCTCTGAGTAGTGTACAAAGGCAGGGGGAGAACATAGTTGAATGGGTATGCTTCAAAAATTACACGATTTTTGGATTATTTTGTTCTCCCATGCAGTTTAATGCCAGAGGGGAACATATGGCTCAAAGTGATTGTTTTCCACTTTACAATTCATATATTCTTTACCATATGTGAGGCATTATTTCATGCTATGGCATGTATAATCACTCCCATGTCTGTTCTTCCCTACAACAGGATGGACAAAATACATTTTGTCTTTCTGCTCCTGAGGCACTGTCACTCCAATCGTCTTTTTGGACATTGACTATAGCTTTCCAAGAATGTTCCTAAAAGATTTTGAGGTGCTTTTTTGTTGTTACTTATGTGATAAATTTAAAGGATCTCTTTAGTTTTAACTTTGATTCTGGAAGTGCCTGAGGTTTTCTTGCTAAGCAAGTCACAGACCACTTGATCAGTTATCAAAGAAGCTTGCATGATCCTATAGTCACAGAATTTGAGCTTTTAATCTCCAGTGTATGACAAAAGCACTAAAGGCTTTGTGGGCAGCCACATTCAGCAATAAATCATACAGCTGTCATATATTTAATTCCTTTTCAGTGAGTAATATTTATACAATCTTCCCATTATCTCCTCCAATATATGTAGACATTAAACCCACTGAAGATGATGCTGCAGGTAAGTAACTTTGATAAAAGAGATTGCTTCATTTGGTACAATATAAGAAAAATTTTGTAAAGGATTAATTGCTTAGATCTGTTACTCATGTTCTCTGTAATTTCTAAGGCAGAAACTTAATTGCATCCATTTTGCTCTCCTTCCATTTTATTTTTCCCTTTGCTAAAATCTTCTTTCTCTCCAAAATCCAACTAAATTCAGTGTAGCTTAACAACAGTGTAAAACAATGCCCACTAGAGTAGAAATAAATCCCAGTATCTCTTTGTAAGATCTAGGAAGATTTGTCCCACACAGACATAAGTAATTCAGACTGTCAAAATGAAAAAAGGATAAAAGAGAGTTAGGTTATGCAGAAATGGGATCATGAATAGTACTAGCAATCTCAGAGGGTGCTGAATCTAACCCAGACTGGATTACTGTAGTTCATATGTAGGGACTAATTGATTTTCTATCTGAGAAGGTGTAATCTTCCACTGATGTTCCCTCTGCATTTGGGCACACCTAGGGAAATGTAATTCTGTAATGGGCAATAATGCATTAGGACAAACTACATTTCTGTCACAGACAGGAAATGTCTCTTTTTTTCCTACTCTGCCACTAACCACTTAGAATAAGGTATCAAATAAGCTCTGAGACTTGTCAAAATTGGTAAAATCAACAAGTCAGTTCACTGTGAACTTTATACAGACGTCATTTTCATAGGAAGCAAATCTGAAAATTAAAACTATGTTCTCAAGAAAAATCAATGGTGTGGCCTTGTTAACAGCATTTGGCAAAACATCTCTGAAAAGAGTATTGCCAAGTAATGAATAGGCAGAGAAAGAGAAGAAGGATGACCAGGACCATGGAAGATATCTGATATAAAGAGAAAGCAAGGATGTGCACTGTAGGCAAGGGCCAAGAAACTCAAGTCATCATAATATTTAGAGCACCAAGCAGAGGAGAGAAGGATAAGAATTTCCTTAGTCTGCAAAGCAAGCCAATGCTCATGGAAAATAAAACAAGGCAATTCAAAACTGGAAGAAGATTTCCTCTTCATCCCCAGAATGGCCTATTAATCTCTGAAATTCACGTGGTCTGAGAATAGGCCAGTGCCTGATACAGCCTGGCAGCCTCCTGGCAGCCTCCAGCTCTACTCCAAGGTGAGAGCCGGGGGGTGGCCTGGGTTGTGCTGCAGGCTGGTGCCATGGCCCTCCCCCTGCAAGAACTGCCAAGCCTGAGTCCTGAGCTGGAGCACCCCCTGGGCCAGCTTTGTCCCCAGGACAGTGGGACAAATAGCTACCCGTTGTATCACCCCAGGATTCACCCCTGGTAAACAGAATGACACAATAATACAGGATTTTCCTCCTGCAGAATAACCAGCGTGGGCCACTGGATGCTGGGCTCCCTGCCTAAGCTAAGGCTGCCATTTCTAGGTTATGCTGCATCCTCACTCAGCACAGGACAAAATACCAAAGTGAGGTTGCAGTGTTCTCTTCATTAGCTAAAAAGTACTAAATAAGTTTCATGAAGGCAAGCAATAAAAGGAAACTTGTAGAAATAGTACATATAGAAATGTGTACATATTTTAATATAAATTTTCAATTATTTCTGAGACTATTTCACAACTGTTTCTAAGAAACTTGCAAAAATTAATTTAATTTCTAAGTCCAATTGCTAATCTTATGAATAGGAAATGTGCAATGAATTATGTTTATACTAATGCAAGTATTTAATTTCGTATGTTTTTCAGTGTTTTAAGGACATATAATTTGCATTGCAAATACATTTTCAATGAAAAATTCAACAACCAAGATTCAAGAAAATGGAAACAATTAAAATATACTTGCATGGAAATTATTTATAGAAAAGTAATAAACAAAAAAGTATACTTGTTTTTTAATTACTTTAGTTTGATAGTTTAGAGACAAGTATTCACATCTCCCAGTCAAACACAAAATCAGTTTTAGAAATGGAATTTGCAACCTGAAGCAAAGTTAGAAGTCATGTTGCCAGGAGAAACAATCACCAGGTGAGAGAGCTGGGAACTAATGCCTTCAGGCTAATATCGATTAATAAAAATAGTTCGTGTACACTGTTCCTTTTAAAAAAATTAAATAATTGAGGTCTAGATTTACCACAGTCTATTAAAGTAATGGCAATTACAATAAAATTAGTTAAATTAAAACAGTGAAATTTACTACTACTATTGAAGTTTAAAAGGTTAGATCTGCTTTTTTAGAAGCAGGGAAATGTAACACAAGTTTTATATTAAAAAAACCCCAAAGCATTGAAAATTCAATTATTTGAAATATTTTAAAATCTCTGTGATAACACACTCAGATTCTGGGACCCTGCAGACAAGACCAAAGATCTGATGTGTCAGGCACGCTGAAACAAAGAACAAAAATTGGTGACCAACTGGGAAAAAGAATGAAGAAATTCCATATTACCACTCAAGAATATGGCAGAAGCAAGGACAAGGACATCTCTCTCTAACTTCTCTAGCAATTTAATACTTTTTACTTCTGCAAGCTTTCATTTGCTACACTTTTTAACTTCAGTAACAAATGGGGCAATGGCTGTAAAAATAATTGTCTTCTGCGGTACCCAACCAGATTCAAAGCCAGACTAATTCCATGTTCTTCAATGGATGACCCAGGACTATTGTAGGAAAAGAAATGGAACACATAATGAACTGTATAATAAGTGATATAAAATAGAAAACTTCTGCCTCTAGAGTGTGTGATGTTACAACCTTCAGTGTTGCTTTGACATAGTTTTTAAAACTAAAATAAAGAGTATGTTCAAAAATCAATTATTGGAATGTTATATTCAGAATAATTGAAGGTGAAGTCTTTAATTTCCCATTTGAAATTTCAGAAACTTCAATTTATTCTAATTTCAGCAGAACTGATTTTTCTAATAAAACTAGTTCTATGGGTTTTTTTTTTCCTGACATCTCTTAATGACAGTTGTTTTGGCTTAAGCAGGAAGAATTTAAAGGGATCTAATTCCCAATGCATAAGCTTTGTTTCTGCAGAGACTGGCAGGAATTTTATTATTCACTTCAGTGAATAAACCCAGTGAAAGCTGAGCACATCTGAAAATCCTGCTGCAATTTGGCATCTTCTTGTTTATTTAAATCATGCAGGTGTTAGTTATTATCTACCAGTGTTCACCACGTAGAAACAGACTAATAAAATTTGTATTTGCTATTTCTGTGCACCTGAGGTGAAGCAGCATGTATAACCTTTGGAATGAAAATTATTGCCTCGGCCATATTTGTGCCCAGTGCTGTTATTATTTATGTCTTTTTCTCCCTCTTTTTATATTATTCATAGCTGATGATCAAAGGGCATCAGGCTCTGACTTCCATATCCTTTTATGGATATGGATATGGATATGGATATGGATATGGATATGGATATGGATATGGATATGGATATATCATCATTCAAACCATCCATTCATTAATTCATTCCAAGGCTGTCATCAGGGGGATGCTGTCAGTTGCAATGAATGTCAGAGCAGGCCACAAATGCACTATATATGCATTCCTGTGAAAGTTAGTGGAACTTGAAGCCACATTCACAACACAGTTCTATTTTCATGTATGTTTTCCATTTCATTAAACAAAGAACCACAAAATATTTGCTTTCCCAAGTATATTCTGATCCTCTCTCCATAATGCTCTCAGCTCACTTAAAAAGAGACTCTTCTTCCCTGAAATGTCATGTAATTTAGGAGAAACAGACATTTTAAAAAGGGATCAAGAAGAACTACACCAGGCTTTCACCTAGACCTCCATATTGAATGCAAGCAGGCAGTATGAACGCAAGTTTGGCAAACCTTATCCTCAATGAATCTCATTGTGCTACAATACTACAGCAGAGAGAAACTGGGGAGAACAGACACTGCAGTACAACAGGCCGGTCTCAGCAGTAGCACAGGACTCACCTAAGCCTTGGCAGATGCTGGAGGAGAGACACATGGCTAAAACACACACAGGGGTGTCTCTGGGCTAGGATGGTCTGTTGGTACAAACACATACTCACCAAACTGTACTTCAGTCACTAAGTACCAGAAAATTTCTGCAGAAAGTAAGCTGATTGCTATTGCATTTTTTACTCAGGAGTGTTTAAATTGTACCATCATGTGGCTAGCACAGGTTTTCCCATGAGAACTTTCTCCTGTTTTTTATAAACAAAGATAAAGTTTGGATGTTGTTAAAACAGTGTCTCGAGATTTGGATAGTTCAGGCCTGGCCAGTCAGGCCTAGGGGGAGGTTTCTGGCTGACCAATCTGGGTGACCTCTGAAAAGTCTATATAAACTGAAATCAAAATAATAAAGCTCTTTTTTCTTGTCACACTGAGAACCTGGGTCCTTTTCTCTGCTAGCAGATCAACAGCGACATCATCACAGTTTTGAATATTGTGTTCCAGGGTTATTACTTGGCAATTAAATTATCCTCCTTTGTTGTATCATAAGAAAGCCCCTTTAAGTGATAAATAGCAATGTAAATCATTGCATTAGAATATTAAATATTCTTACCTATCTTTAGGTCCCATTTTAACCTCTTCCTAAAAGTTTTGTTTCAGATATTATTTTTTCCACTATATTTCTCTTTTGTAGCAAAATTAAAATTGCTTGTGTATTTACAAGCTAAGGAGATCCAATAATTTTTAATTCTTAAAGTCAAGATATTTTTCTACTTGTTAAAACCAAATCCATCAGTATTAAATTTCCAAAACCTCAGCCGTTCTCTGACACGCATCTCAAACTTTCACACGCTATAGCTTTGTTTGGCACGGAGGTTTTTTTGAGCATGCATTGAAAGCGAATCTCTGGGCTCAGATATTCCCCCGGTTGCTCGGGGAGGTCTCTGGCAGGGCACCCCGCGGGATCCGAGCCCCGTGGGGAGGTCTCTGGCAGGGCACCCCGCGGGATCCGAGCCCCGTGGGGAGGTCTCTGGCAGGGCATCCCGCGGGATCCGAGCCCCGTGGGGAGGTCTCTGGCAGGGCACCCCGCGGGATCCGAGCCCCGTGGGGAGGTCTCTGGCAGGGCACCCCGCGGGATCCGAGCCCCGTGGGGAGGTTTGGGGGGGGGTGGGTGGGGGGTTTGGGGGGGGGTGGGTGGCGCCGCCGAAGCAGGGCAGGGCAGGGCAGGGCAGCTGCAGCCGCGCCCCGGCGGCGGCCGGCAGAGGGCGGCCGAGCCCCGGCAGTGCCCTGGGAAAGCCGCGCCAGGCGCTCGCAGCGGGCGGGAAGAGGGAGATGCAGGGCCTCAGGGAGATGCTTGCCCCGCTTCCTGAGGGGAAGCACGGCGGAGTGTGTGAGGGAAAATACTGTACACAAAGTACACGAGAATCGTGGAATCACAGAACCTCAGAATGGTTTGGGCTGGAAGGGACCGTAAATGATCATCTCAAGTTTCAACTCACCTGTGACTAGAGCAGGTTGAGCAAAGCCCCATCCAGCCTGGCCTCAAACACTTCCAGGAAATCCACAACTTCTCAGGGTAACCTGTGCCAGTGCTTCAACACCCTCGCCGTGAAGAATTTCTTCCTAATCTAAACCTACCCCCTTCGATTTTGAAGCCATTCTCTATACACTTGGAGATTGAAGCCATTTGCCTTTGTCATATCACTACAGGCCCCTGTAGAAATTCCTACTCCAGCTCCCTTCTAGTCTCCCTCTAGGTACTGGAAAGCTGCTCTGAGGTCTCTCTGGAGCCTTGTCCAGTATGAACAACCCCAAGTCTCTCATCCTGTCTTCATAAGAGAGGTGGTCTAGCCGTCTGATCATCTTCATGGCCCTGCTCTGGACTCGATCCAGCATGTCTACATCCTTCCTATGTTGGAGAACTCAGAACTGAATGCAGTGCTCCAAGTGGGATCTCACAAGAGCAGAGCAGAAGGGGAGAATCACTTTCCTTGACCTGCTTGTCACACTACTAGATAAGTAAAAAACAGCAAATAATCACCCTATCTAACAAGCATCTAAAGGAGGGCCATTTCTGTAGGAGTACATACATTGACTCCAGTTTTTGGAGCCTAAGATTTTTCATCTGGGCAAGTTGCTAGGGATCTGCCAGGTGATTTAGGAGAGCTCTGTTCCAGCCTACCTTTGCCCACAAGTGTGTTCTTCAGGTAAACCTGCATAAGTCACTACCCATGTCCCAGCTTCCCACACATAAAATGCAGTGAGGCTGGGAGGGAAAATGTTTGAAATCATTGGCAAGGGCAGAATTGTCTTACAGGTGTGGAACATGTGGAGATGTTGTTTTATTGTTGTGCTCCATAATCACATGGCATTTATGAATGTATACGTAAATACACACACACACACCCCAAGTCACTATGTGTGGTTTTCTCTACACACAGTACACACATGTGCTGCTCTGGGTCAGGAAAAGCAATAAGAGATTAATTAAGTGATCCACTGACAGCAACAGAAGAACCCTCTGAAGGACATGCAGGAAACTCACAGTACAGCAAGACAGTGGGAGAGTGAGATTATTTCCTATGTTGAACCACAAACCTTTTGCCTAAAAAACCCCACCATTACCAGTTTGCCTTTGTCCCTTTAACATGAAAAAGAAAAATAATTACACAGCTTCTCTGTGTGTAAACTGCCATGATGAATGCCACTCAATTATATCTGTCTGGAAAAGCAAGACCAACTTCATGCTGCTGTCCAAAACATGAAGAATTCCATTCCTGGCAGATAATACAGAGGTAACTTTAGTTGTCACACTCACAGGATGAGATGGAGCACCAGCAGCATCTAAAGCAGTAATCACAGCGAGAAAATACCCTCCAACTCCTTCCAGACAGAAACGCGGGGGTTTTACTCAAACTTTATCTATCCTGCAAAGTTTCGGCATTTTGGATTGTGGTTGGTTGGGGGGTTTTTTTTAGGCTTTTTTTTTCTTATGAAAGAATCCAGAAAATGTAGAAATAATACTTTTTTATTCCTTTAAAAAGCATGATTCTGTTTAAATAATTTTTTGAACAGAAAATTCTTTCAAACTTTACCAAGTTTCTATATTGAGCTAGTTCCAGTTTCTGTGTAAATGGCAACATTTCCGTGTTTTTCAGTCTCCACTGTTCTCAAGTCCTTCGGACAAATGCCAGGTGAAAGCTTTTTCTCCTTTAGCACATTGCCCCTTTTCCTGCGTCGTTCCCTGAAGCTGGAAAACCCGTCCCTGTGCCACTGTCCGGCTGCTGGCTCGCTCTAGGGCCTGACCTGGCCAGTTTCGCGGGTCCCCACTGAAGCCACCGCCGCACTGCAGCCACCTGCCGCTTGGGTGACGCTCCCCCCACCCCGACTCAAACCCCACGTGTACCAGCTGACGGCTCCGCACAAACTTCGTTTCTTCCCGCAGGCACGAGTATCTCCAGCCACCCACTTGTGACCGCGGTGGTGCCGCCTCGACGGCCGGGGTGCCGGGCTGCCCTCAGGGAGGGTGAACACGGGGAGAGGGGCGGGACGCACGGCAGGGCGGCGACCCCGCCGTGTCACGGGTCCCCTGTGACAGAGCGGGCGTGGGTCACGTAGCGTGCCCCGGCTCTCGGCTCTGCCCTTGCGGGAGTAGGCGGCCACCTGCAGCGCCGGGCCCGGGGGCGCTGACCGCCCGCCCTCCGCGGCGGGGGTAGGACGGTACGAGCGCCGCGCTCCCGGCCGCCCGCGGCGCCGCCCGCCGCCCTCCCCGTGCCCGCCCCGCCGGGGCCGCCCCGCGGCAGAGGGAGGGCGGGCGCGGCCGGAGCGGCAGCGGAGCCGGCGAGCCCCGGGCGGGCGGTGCGGGAGCATGGCCCCGGCGGGGCGGCTGTGCTGTGCCGCGCTGCTCTGCGGCGCCCTCAGCCTCTGCAGCCTCCGCGCCGCGCCGCGCCAGCCCGACACCCTCTACTTGTGGATCGACGCCCAGCAGGCGCGGGTCCTCATCGGTAAGTGCGGCCGCTGCCCCCGAGCGGCGGGCGGGAGCCCGGAGCCGAGCCCGGCCCGGCGGGGCCGCCGCACATCGCAGCCCCTTTGCCTTCCGCAGGCTTCGAGGAGGATATTCTGATCGTGTCCGAGGGGAAGATGGCCCCGTTCACCCATGACTTCAGGAAAGCCCAGCAGAGGATGCCCGCCATCCCCGTCGGCATCCACGCCATGAACTTCACCTGGCAGGCAACGGGACGGGTAGGTGCCGAGTTGGAGTCGTGGCAAAGGGCGAGGGAGGCTCTGTAAACCCGGACAGGTGATTCGGCCTTGGAATAGCTGAGGAAGCGCTCTCCGAGGCGCGCTGGGGCAGCCCTGGGTGCAGGTCTCCGAGGCGCGGGCGGGAAGGGCTCGGGGAGCAGCGAGACACGCGGCGGGATGGCTGGGAAAGCGCGCCGGGAATGGCTTGGAAAGCCCGCCGGGAATGGCTTGGGAGGTGCGTGGGAGCGCCGGAGAACCCGCAGGCTGGGGAGGCGTGAGACACAACTCACCAGGAAGACCCCAATCGCCCGTACTTGTCATAACATTTTATACCGGACAGTAAATACGTGGATGCAGTTTTCTTTCTACTTTCTTTAGCTTATGGACGTATACTGCAGCCTATTCATTGATCTCTATGTACTAAATATGTAGGCTTAATTTGTAGCTCTAGTAAATAACAATTTTCTTCTCTAGACCTAATTTTACCAAGTTAAGTTGCAAAACCACACAAATCTGCAGTTTATTGAATCCCTTTGGTTTCTTTTGTTGAAAATGTAAGAATCTGTGACATATTTTTGTGAAGAAACATATGTATGATTTGACACACTGACAACATATGTTGAATTTGCATAAAGCTGAAACTTGTTAGCATACATTATCATGGATACAGAAAAAAGCATGGTGGCATAAAATGCTGGATAAAATTAATTCATTTTTACAATGCTGAACATTGACTTTATACAATAAAGAACTTGGTAGAGATGAAACAATATTTACATTTAAATAGTGAACATTGGTTGTATAATTCAGCTAATTGTAGTTTCGCAAATTTGGTTGTGGTTTTGGTTTTTGAAAGTACTGTTTCTATCTACAGGACTTGTTTGGCTTCGAGGTGTCTGACACCCTTGCAATTTTTGCTGTCCTCACAAAGCCTTTGGGTTTAGGAAATGCTTCACCCGCTCCTCTAGGGGGAAAGGGGAATGTGGAGAGACAGAACTTACAAAGGCTAAGTGACTTGCTCTTGGTCTTTGGCGTTCCCATCAAGTTGTACAGAGAAACAACTTTGTATGCCTAGGGTTGGCATTTAAATACCTAGAAATAATTAGTGTATTTTGGGACTGTATTTCCTGCTCCATTTCTCTGCCAGCTTCAGTTGCTGTTCATGATAAAACTAGCTCTTTTTTGAATGGGTCATCGAGATGTTAGACTGAACATTGTCCTTCTCTTGTATTTCATTCTTGTGCTCTCCTCTCCCTCCTTTGCTGCCTATAAATAGGTCATTAGGAAAAGGTGGTTCCAACATTGATTTCAGTGAGAAGAGTCACAGACTTAAACACAGTGTAGGAAAATGTTTTGCTTGATGCAGCTTGCAGGACAGAGTCTTTTCTGAGCAGCTGCAAAGCTGTTTAACCCATTGGTCCTCCTCCTATCTTCTGAATTACTGAATTCTTGGACAAAGCATAATTAGTAAGTGAAATACCTAAATGGTTAAAAAATACTGTGTTTCTCCAGAATTTCCAGTGTTTTATGAGGGGAAGAAATGAGTATATTTTTACTTTTTTCCAGTGTTCTATTTTGGTTTTAAGTATACATGTTCTTAGAACTTTCCATTGACACATCCAGGGAAGTGCTAAATATTTGCTACCTTTATTCTGTACTTTTTTCTGGGAATTTCTTATGTCAGGGAAGGGAAAATGGGAAGAGAAAGGGAGGAGAAGAGGAGGAGAGGAGAGAAAAGAAGGAGAGGAAAAGAAGAGAAAGGGGTAAGAGAAGCAAGAAAGGAAGAAGGCAAAGAAATGGAAACTAGTATTTTTTTAAGAAAGGCATTGAGACACTGAAGTACTAGACTGCTTTCTGCAAAATAGCTGTTGACTAGCATACAGTTGCCTTGTGTTTGGTAAAAGCGAATTAATTCTTCTGTGAGTCTTGTGCCTGATAGACCTCTTAACCATCTATCCAACTTGAAATTTGAAGATGTTTCTCTGGGGCTCCAAGGTTTTGGGGGCTCTCAGTAGTATATGCCTCACCTCTAGGAGTAGCTAGACCCTTTTTGGGTCCACAGATGTAAGGCTTCTCCTGAGTAGGTGCAGGAGATCCTGTCTATGGCATTGCATGGTGCCTAGCTCTGGTATCGACAGACTGGGGGAGTGAGAGAGCAGCTGGGTGGGTGTCTGACAGCTAGACAAGGTCAGCCCACCACACCTGAGATCCCCAACAGGGCACCTTGCATCACTGTTTACAGCTGTGGAAAGCAGGTATAAATATCCTGTGGGATAGACAGACCCCATCTGCCTGCTCCTGGGATAAATAATGATCCAAGTTTGAGGTGAGTAAATCATCTAACCCAGGGAGTGGCAATGTTTCTCAGTCCTGCATGGCTGAATATTCTAATTAAAAAATGTCTTGTTGAAAGGTGTATTTTAAGAATTAGATTACATCTGTATTCTGTGTAAATGGAAGTGCTTGAGACCCACTGCATTTAGGTGTTATGTTTCTGATATGTTGACCTTTGGGTTCTGAATACATTTTTTGTTTGATAAGCAAAAGGATTTTGTATGATAAGCAGACAATTAAAATAAATTTCACTAGAAAACATTAACCAAAGAAAAGCATTAGTTGCTTTTAATTCCTAGTCTATTGCTTCTAATTAATTATTAGGAAATAGAAGAGGAAACCCAAAATTTAACGGTCTGAGGGTGCTGAATATATAATTTTTTTGCTAGTGAAATCAGGATGAGCCAGGGGTGACAAGAAGGTTAATGAACTGCAAAATGGGATTGTCATGTTTTTATGCACTTTTGGTTCTACCTATGAAATAAAGCATAAGTTTCCAGATACTTTGTTCTCTTTAGAAAAAAAATGTGATCTGGGTAAATTTACTGTTACAAAGATTGTTCTTTTAATTGTGAGGTTTAAAAAAGCAAAAATCAGTGATAATATATAGTATGCATCTGTGTAACCACTAGAGCTCACTAGTGTGCTTCTTGTTCTTATTTTGTATGGTTTTTGCAAAAGAAAATACAATGGCTTTTGGGGGTCTTGTCCTCTGTTTAAGATGGAGCTTAAAAACTTCCCAGTGAGACCCTATCATTAATTGGCTGATTAGTTCTGCCACATGGTTTACTGTGTCTACCAGCGGAAGTTACCAAATATTTCAGTGATAACATAATCTCTACAGCATTTAGGAACTTATGACAGAGATTTAATCTCCAAATCCACAAAACCCAGCATGTATGTTTAACTTTCAGTGGCAATTCTGACAGCAGTAAGATTAAGTTCACATCTGGGGGAGTATTCGTGGGAGAGAACCATATTTAAAAAAAAAAAACAACTTGATTAGTGCACAGGCAGCAAGTGCTCAGCAGCAGAGCAGCAGCCTGGTTGATTTAATAGACAGGAGGTGAAAAAAGAAACCAAAGAGCAAGTTGGAATTTTTGTTGTGTGGCATTCTCTGGTCTGATCCACAGAAATAGTCAATCTGGGCCACAGCCTGCCAAGGCTGCTTTCTTCCTTTCAGATATGGGAGAAGTATTTGTGGTCAGAGGAATTATTGTAGCAGCTTGATTCCCCCTCCCCACTGTTACAAGTACCCCCTAGCTCCTATCCTGCTGCACGGTTGAATGCATGCCCATGGTGTGACATCTGAAAAAAGAATTATTGATAACCTTGAGTAAATCTGAAAGATGCCCACCTCTGAGAAAGAGAGAACGTATGTCTTCAGTGCATTTTCTAGCATAATTTCTATGTTGTAAAGTGAAGGGCAGGAATGCTGTATCATTAACAGCTTCTGGAGGCTACTTCTGGTCTCAGCAATGTGACCATCAGCCCTGAAGAGCTCAGTTGAGTTCTCTGAAATTGTCTTATACTGCTGAGATGTAGTTGACCATAAAGATAAGATGGAATATCCAGCTATGCTAGGAGAACATTTGTTTCCTTGCCCAGAGGAAAACTAACAGACCACCAATTTTAAGGAATTAGTGGTGCAATAGGGTGCTCCAGTCAAACATGGCTATTTCGCTGATAAACTGAAAGAAACCAAGAAGTACTGTATTTCAAAACTTAATTCTGCAAAGGAAACTTTTCTTCAAAGAAATGGAACTTTTTGTAAATATCTTGTTCATAACCAGTCATTACAGTGGTGTATCTCAGCTTAAAAAATGTCTCATATACAAAATTTAGGTGTTTTTTTCCAATAAGAGTATGGCTCTTCTCAAAGTTTGGTTAAAGTAATTGTGTAAACTCGCACTCTTGGGATTTGCAGTGATACCTTCACTGCGCTTTCATGTCCCCAAACAGGGGAAATTCTTTGTTTTCTGACCTCTGTACCAAAATTTCCATGTGGAATGTTAAGATGTTTACATACTGTGAGCATGATTTTTAGACAGGGGGTTCTCATATCAGGAGCACAACTCCAAACCTTTAATATTTAGATTCTGCTCAGCTGTGGTATTTTGCATCTCAGTGTTGTAGACATGCCACCAGGGATCAAAGTAATACTGTAGAGATCCCACTTGCTTAGTAAAGCAGGCATGTGCCAGCCATCTGTTCTATCTGCTGATAGAAAACAGCAGTAAAGTTTCTCAAAGTTTTGCCAAGAAGAAAAGGGGGGATTTATTGCCCAGCAGAGATGAGTTACAAGGCACCTTGTAGTGTAAGCTGCATCTGGTTTCCATAGTAATTTACATGGCATATGTGTAAAACACACAATTATTCTTTTTACGCAGCAGTGTAAACCTGTGTTAAGTAAACCGTTCTTCAAGATTTTCATTGTTTATCATTTCTATAAATCATCCAGTAAGTTTTAACCAAAAATAAAAAAGCTGAAGCCATAAAGTATTTTCTCTACTTTTACAGTAGTGGATGCAATGTGCAACATAACTGTTGAAAAGCACAGGAACTAACAATGACACCCCAAGCTTCAAGACTGTATTTTGTGAAAATGTACAGACTTCACTCCCTGTGTTACTTACAGTTTATCTGAAATAGAAAATCCAGGCTTTCCTCTTGTGTTGCTTTCCTCTGTGTTGCTTTCCTCTTTGTGGAAGTGAAAACATTTCCTGGCAGCATCACCTCTTTTTACAGACAGTTTCACAGGTATGTTCTTAGTGTTCTAAAGTTAATGCCATTAACAAGTAATGCCAGAGAGTAAAAGCTAAGAACTAACCAAAATGGGAACTAACTGAAATAACTGGAAGAATTTTCCATGTATTTAACATCTCTTGCTTTCACACTTTTCAAAGGGATTTTTGGGGGTAACAACAACTATTCTTGGCCTGATTCTAGGCAAGTGATTTATGTACGTACAATACAAATGTGAGAAACCACACTCTTCCTAGGGCATGCAGATATGTGAAGAATATGGTGTGCCTCACAGTTTTCAAAACTGATATGTAGTAGGTATTTACATCATGTTGAACAGAATTTGAAGAGCTGAATACTTTAGCTCAGAACAATGAGTTCCTGATTAATATTTTTAAAGCTTTCAAGAAAATGCATCTCAAAACCTCTTTTGTTTTGCCTTCCTGTCAGTTTACACTTGGCTTGTTAGGGTTTGTTGTTCTTTTATTTTCCTTTTTTTGTACAAATTCCACCATCTGAAAGATTCTATTCTAGTTTACTTGTATTAGTCTCTTTTACGATGTTGGATTTTTTTGTTTTGCTGGGAGGTTTTTGTTTGCTCGTTTGCTTTTTAACTGTTCATTTGTGACCAAGCTCTTCACTGCATAAAACTGTAGCCCAGACATGGTGGAAAGGTAAATACCCACATCGACTGGCTGGCAGGGCTGTGCCTGATGCAGCCCAGGCCTTCAGCACTGTCTGCCACCACATTCCAAGAGAAGAAGTGAGGAAGTGGCCTTTACGTAAGTGAGGTGGATTGCTCCAGTTAGAGAACGGCTGCTAGTGGTGCACCTCAGAGGTCAGTACTAGGTCTCACACTCATAGTGAAGCAGCAACCCAAAATCTGCCTCAAAGAAAGTAATGTAAATAAAGCAAAGACACTGATACTGTTGTACAGAGGCGCTAGGGAGCTTTACCCTGATACCTGAAATCCACCATAGTACATGGAATCTTAGACTGTTCACAGAACACCTTAGCAATGGCTTCCAAAGGTTTGGGGTGGATTTTTTTTTCCAGCGACACAACAGGAAAATCTGTGGGGTTTTGCATCTAGAATGAAAGTTTGCTTTCTTTTCCAGCCAACTGGTAGAGTCCATCTTGTTTGGCCATACAAGGAAAAATGGGCAATTACCTTTGAGCTGCTTCAGCGCTTGCTGTCATCACTGCCAAATACTTCAATAAATAACTTGAAGACCAAACACCGCTTTCAGAGCTGGTCCCACAAATCCTCTGAAGTTGCCCCTTTGCCTGGATAAACAGCTAGCTAAACCCAGCTGATCCTAAAGGAAATAAATATGCCTGACATCAAACCTGGCAATCTCCCAGCCTCAGGTTTTGGCCCATCACCAGGCAAAACAAATTCCCCAAACAGCAGCCCACTAATGAGAAGATCAGTCACTGGCTCTGAGCGCTGAATTCAGCACAGAAACCAGTGGCAAGAACCACAGAGCCAGCCTTTGCAATGAGAGCTGTCCAGAGGAGAGGGGCAGGCTCTTGGACCATCCTGACCATCAGAGAACAGAGTTTTCAGTACTGTGTTAGGAATGTAATTTTTCTCAGAACACATGGAAGACATGGAGAAATCACAACTTGTTGATGCACAGAAGTTAATCTCTCCCTGCAACATTTTCTACTTGCTGTCAACTTGCAAACGTGTGAATGTTGATATAGCCAGTGGGAATCTGGGACTTAAAACCTCATAGGCAAATAATCAGGTCCGCTGAACACCTTTGGTATGGAGTACAAGTACCAAATTCAACCTGTTGCTTTTAAACTGCAGTAAACACTGCTCTCATTTTGCCTAGTTTGAGCCTTAGCCAGTTCTCTTTCTTGCAGAGGTTCTGGGAAATAAACTGAGCTGTTGAAACAGAGTCTATTTGAGTAACCAGGCTGAAATTTATTTTCCCCTTATGAAGCCACAGATACGTAAAGTTGCTGCAAGCAGCTATGTGGCTGAAATATTCCTTGCAGAGACTGTCAGGGAGAGCAGGCAGGTTGCACAGCAGAGCACACTGACAGAGAGGAAGAAGAGGCAAAATACAGATACCTGGGTCTGTAATCACAAGCAACAGATGACAAGCATAGCCATATTAAAAGCTGGGAATTCATTTGCCAGCAGGTACTGTTGGCAGTTACCTTGATTGAGTTTTTTTTGGGAATTTTTTTTTTGTTTTTGCTGGCTTTCTTACCTACGTCATTCTAGTTTTGCACAGGAACGTCTATTTATATTATATAGGCATGATCTGTTTTCTGTATTGGCAAGGGAGTGTAGCTGAAAGCTTGTAACCCAACGTGTTCATTCCCTCTGATCAGAGCTGTCACATGTTGGTATTAGATACAGGGTGGAGCAGCTTATACTCATCCTTAAAGGCAAAAATTAGAAGCCTTCATCACATCAAGAACCATGGGTTTCACATTTTTACTTGACGTAACAGTAGCTTTCCTTTGATGGGACAAAGTCTGTATCTTATCCTGCCCACTGACAGAGTTCACATTTGAATTGTATCAGTGTGAATATCCTGCTTAGTTAATGGTCCTGTTTTAGTTATCTTGCCCAGCATCCACAGTAAACTGCATCATTTTTATAGTTTTGATGCTGCTGTTTCTTTCATTGTATGATTCTATGAATGGGAACCTGACACTAGAATTACAACATGTAAAACATTTCTACATGCATATATTTATGTAATACCTTTACTCATCCAAAAGTAAGAGCTTTCTCATCCTGTAAAATACAATTGAGCAGTATAAACCGTTAAATTAAATTAATTAGGAAGTACTTTAAAGGATGAGGAATCTGAGAGTTTCTCAGCAGGAGGAAGGGTGACCTGGGGCTATAAAGCTCACAATCTGTGCAAATTCTTGTAGAATCTCTTACTTTTCCACCTCTTCCCAACCCCAACAACTCCAACAGAAACCTCTGTTTCTAGGTTTATGTATGTATTATTGTCCCTGACTGCAAAGACTGGAGATAAGTGCAGTGAGGTCTTTCCCCATCCTGATTTAGAGTAGGTGATGGATCATACCTAGGTTCTTCAGCCATTTCTGTGCCCTGTAGTGATGTACAGAGCAGACCTGACAGCTCAGCAAGGTTTGTGGTGTAGGACATTATTCTCCTTCAGTATTTTCTTCCTGAAGGTACTGTGGACCACACTCAGCCCAGTACTACTCACTTCATTTGTCACTAAAGGCTGGTTTGGGGTATTTGGGGAATCTCCAGAGGCCCATGACTCCGGCAGAAATTAGGGATTGTCAACATATCTGGAATGTATTGAGTGGCAAAAATGGCAATTTGGCCCCAGTCTTCAAGAGCTGACCAGATTTACCATTGATGTTCATCAAGGAATAAATTGCATCTCTGACCTTAGCAAAAGTCTTGAATCCCAAATGGGACAGTTATTCTATAGCAGAGTGTAGACTTTTGCTGTCATTAGACTCCTGCTTGTTCTTCGTCACATTCGGGCTTGGGAAGGCTCACACATTCATGTCTGTGGCTGAACTGTCCCTCTTACAATTTCTCTAATATAAATGAGAATCTGCAAAATATTCTTCTGGGGAACTTTCAGCTGCTGTCCCTCCCTGTCAGATTTAGACTGACACATTATCCAGAGCTAAACACAATGGAAGGATGCAGCTTTTGCAAATAAACTTCCTGCCTTTCTTAATAGAACTTACTCCTGCGAGTGTGTTTTAAAAGGTTTGTCTGGAAACTCAACTTGACCCTGAGTCTAATCAGCAGAGTCCAGGCCATGTGAAGATGTATGTGCTGCAGATAGACTCCACTTGCACCCAGGGAAGGAAAGAAAGGTGGTTCAAGGTAGCAGGTAGATCAGATTCTAGCTGGGCTGAACTTTGTTTTGCAAGTGCTGGTCCTTCGAGTGTACAGAAAGTCAAGGATGAGCTGGCTTTAAACAAGATACTTCATTTAAATGCTGGGAAATACACTGGACCTTAGCTCAAAAAACTGGACCTTGTGAGGCTGGTACTATAATCCAGGGATGAAGTTGTGCTGACCCTGCCTATGGAAACAGTCCAAAAGACAGAAAAGCTGTTTGTAGAACCTGTTCAGTTTCTCATCAGAAACTGGGGATAGGATTATACTTCCTTGCATTACTCCAAAGAGAAGTCCATCTTGCTTTGAGTGATTGAGTGTATAGTTATGGAGGACAGAACTATGTGGAGGCCTGTAAAGTACATGGAAATATGACAGTAATATGGGTCCACTTAGAAGAGTCTTCACTGAGTAGAAAAATCAGTGTGATTTCGGGTACAACACCAAACACACAAATTCCTTTTCAGATGCACTTACCAAACTCCCAGTAGTGAGTTTAGTTCTTTCACAGGAATATCTAGAATTTGCTTTGATCAATGACAGCCTTTAAAACAAGAACAAAGTTACTCTGAATTTTCACAAAAAAAGGAATTTGAAAATCTATGCAGCAGGTATTAAAAGAGAGCAGTATTAAGGAAGTCTTCCCTGATGACCAGTCAGGACAGAGTAGAATTTTTTTTAGCTTTCCCACTTTTAAACACTCATTTTCCTGCAAGATAAGGCTAAAGACCAGCATCTGCTGAGCAGTAAATAAAGAAACTCTCAGCCAGAGGTGCTGCAAACTTCCTTTCACATGGGTGCACAAATGTGGAGGTGTCCGGTTTTGAAACCCTTGAAGGACTCCAGTCTGACAGAAGCTGCTGTGAGATATCATAACTTTTGAGAAAGTTCACTGCTTACATTTTGAGGAGAGATATTTATATTTATTATACAGGAGTGCCAGTTAAAGCCAAGATTGAAACACATGGACTCAATAAAGGCCCAATTACGTGACCTTTGCTGTTTGCCACGCTTTTAACTTGTGTAAGTAATTGATTACACTTTCATGAGATCATAATCAGAAGCTTGTTCTTTGGTAATGGTGTGCTAGAGGAGCTTTATCCTCAACTTCAAAGCTATCCTGTGAGGCTTAAGAACAAAGGGTTGGAAGTTTGAAGCACAGCCAAAATGAATCTGTATGCATTATCCATGTTTACCACCATTCAAGAGGTGGATTAGTTTATTCTTCATCTGTGAGGTTTCCATCATCACATCAGATGAGCCACGATTTCTAAGGTTAACATTTGTGCTTTTAAAACTATTCCGTGTAACTAAATATAGTGTCTGTTCAGATCCCCATCATAACTAACCTAAATGCTTGTTAGTGCAATCACTGTTATAATTGTAAAGGTTTTATTGAAATTATTTTACATTCTCTGTAAGGAATTTCCAGGGTAATTGTTAATTTTCAATGAATCTATCCAAAGCCTGAAACTGCAAACAGACTATAATCTAAAGGTGCCCTCCCAGGATCAGCCAACCAAGCTATTCACTTACTTTTCAAGCTGTGAGGGGGAGAAAATAATCCTGTAGGCCTTTCTCAGTGTAGATAGAGCCACATGGATGTGCTGCAGGTGACAGTGGCAGACCTGCAAAGACTTGTTGTCTTAGGAAGTAACCTGATGAGACAATATTTTGGTTTTTTTTCTCTAAGAGCAGTAGTAATTTTCTCCTTTTTTGTTAGCTTTGGGAGACTGTATTTTCAATGTCTGTGATCATGAAATGTCCACCAGAGAGAGCACTAATCTTTTCCTGTGTGACAAAAGAATGAATTAGCCCTTGCTGTGCTGGAACAAGAATTAACTTTTCAGGAGAGTAGCCTTTACCAATTCTCAGGATACCAGAGCAATATGTTTGGTTAAGTATTTGAAGATAGCAAAGGCTTGTGTGTCTTTTACTTATTTAAAATCTGAAATCTTAATGATATTTCTCTTTTTGGTATACTGTTTGCTTCTCTCCCCTTCCCCAAAGCAATATTACCTAATTTTCATCTGTAAGACATAAGAGAAAACAATTTAAAAGATGCTCATGCACTAGGCCTGGCTCACACAGAGAAACATAATTACTTGCTAGAAATTTTCAAGATGTAGTTAACTGTGCATATTTATCAAAACCCTAATGATTTGGTCTTCTTTCAGCTTAATTTTTTTCCAAAGTAACTCTAGTGAAGCTGTAATAAAATGCATTACAGAAAATGTGTTAAACAAAAAAAGGTCTAAATATGGGAAGCTGGGCCCTTTTGCTTTCTTTGTTTCCAAATAAAGCAAGGTGCTGCTTTCCAAGGCTCAAGCCCCACAGAATGGCCCCACTTTCCCTACTGCAGATACCTGCTGCATCAGGGAGTTGCCTCTGACCTAAACCAAACCCGTATTTTCATTAGCAGGCTAATGATGGACAGGAATGTGTAGTAGGCTTTTATTTGTCCTTCCGTCTCAGGTAGCCTGCTTTTTCAGCACGATGATGACTTTCAGAGTTAGTGCTCTGCTGGTATACTTGGATTTTTCTTTTTCACCTCTGTTCCTCTCAAACCCCAGTCTTTCTAGCAAGCCCTTCAGCTTCCAGTCCGAGTTTGGTTTCAAATGACTGCTTCAAATGCTAGAGTGCTTCCAGAGGTCAGGGTCTGGTAAGAGAAAATGTTTCCTAAAAATGACTGAGTAGCTGCCCTGCTTCCCATATCTCCCAAAGAGGAGACAACTGCCAGAAACAATGCTAATATAATCTAAATCTATTATGTTGTGACCTCACCAAGCTTTTTGACAGTTATTTTTTCATATTACTTATCTTTACAGAAATTCTTTTCTCATTATTTGGAGGAAAAGCTGATGTATTCTGCAAAGATTTCTGTCCATCTCTCCAGTACAAAGCATTCTTGGAAGTCTGTAGTGTTACCTTTCAAAATCTGAGGCTTCTTCTAATGGCAAACATGAAATTTCACTTTCCCAATTTCATAAATCATTCTGTTGGAGGACCTGATCTGCTATCCACAGCTGAATGCCACAGGAGACATTAAGCACCAGTTAGTCATCTTCCGTTGGCAAAATCAGAGTGTTTTTATACCATTTTTCTAAAACCATTAAAACCACAAGTAGTTATTGTTGAAAGTTTCATGCAGGGATGCACTCCATTGTTAAAAAAGTCTTCCTCCTTGTGCATGGATTTTCTTCCATGTGCCACGGTTTCCTTAATGTGAAGAAAGCAGGCATAGAGCAGGCTCTACAAATTTGTGAGCATTTCACCACAGTATTGTCTAATTAGTACTGTCACATAATGTCTTTTTGTTTGAGATTTCCCATTTCTCTGAGTTCTAATTTGTGTCCTTTTTTATTTCTTTGAAACACCAAATATGTCTATTTGTCCTTTTGTGTGAATCTCTGTTCTTTTAACCCTGCTGCTTCAGTCCATTTCCATACCCTTAGCAGCTGATACTGGAAGACAATCAGGTTATCCTCTCTTCTGTGTAAACCGATTTTCTCAGAGCCTGTTTCAGTATCACTTCGTATTGTTAAACATGCCTCCCTCTTAAGGCTGACAGCACGTTTCTGAGAGTCACACTGAGGCAAGAAAAATGGTTTACCCACTCTGTGACAGGACCAATTAATGGGTTCTGTCCCTAGCAGAAAAACAGGGTGTGTGTAGGCAGGCACTTTAGTATCTGGTTGTCTGAGGAAGCACTGTTATGTTGTTCATAATGTTGTACAGCGGTGTCTAGACTGCACTGCAAGTAACAAAATGTTCACTTATATGTACATATTCCTACTCTGGCCAGACTCCTTCAATATCCTGGTATGCACAGTACAGATAATCTTTGTTGGAATTCATTTACTTTGCTTCATGCTTCATCTTGGAACACAGACCAACTTCTCTGACCTATGCAGTTAATATCTTGGAAAAGCAATGGTCCATGCTGTAAACACCTAACAAACACATACATTGTCTCGCTTTGTGACTTTATTTATGGCATATGCAGCTGTGAGCATCTGCTATGAATAATGCATGGTAGAATCTTCTAGTGTGTGCATAGCCAGAAATATTCATGGCTCGAGGATAAAAAGGAACTTTCATGTGTTTCTTTCTTTAAATACAGAAAATTTGCATTAAGGCATATTTGTCATTTTATTGATAACAGGACATTTCAGCGCTGATCTCTTTAAAATAATGAGAAGAAAAAATAGTTAATTTCTTACATCTATTTCCAAAGCTCACATACATTTGTTTCTTAATTAGAAAGGGTGTAGATTTCATTAGGTTATTGAACTGTGACATACAACAGTTCAAGCTACTCTGCTTTGCTTTAGGTACTACAATTACTTCTCATCCTACATCTATCACGTAAAATGAAGAAAACATAAAGCATATTATTGTGAATTCTTTAGTTAAATATGAAACAAAAACCAGGCAGAAACAACATGGCATCTGAATGATAAGAGAACTTCAGTGCAGTAGATCTTGAACCAAGGAATGGAGATCTGTAGGAATTTTAACTGTATATAATTTAAAATCAAACTGCCGACAGATGTTTGCTACAATACTTGTTAGAGGGCTTCATTATTTTTATAACCTTTTAAATTCCTCTGATTTATAGAAAACAGCCATTCAAAGTCTGTAAAAGTTAATCCCAACCAAGGAATTATTTGCCCAAAGTGAAATTTCCTCCCTCTGCTGAGGGCTTTACCCACATGGGAAACTGTTAAAGGGCAGCTGCTTGGGGCTACCTGCTGCCTGAAAGCACCAACTCCCCAGACTGTTCACACAAGGTCTGCAGGGGTCCTTGTTGTAGTTTCTGAGGATCTCAGGCAAAGATTTTCCCCAGAAATAAAGCATATTCTTGGATTCTTCCTGAAGTCAAGGCAAAAATCCTTTGTCCATGCAAAGGGTGCAGTTGTCAATGATTAGCAATTTAATGCAAACCCCATTTGTTTCACCAACTTTGACAATACTGCTCCTCTAAGATTTAGCTTCACTACCAAGTTGAGACCTTCACATACTATTGGCTGGCTTTAAAAAAAAAACCAAACAAAACACCACAAAAACATGAGAATGCCTTTATAATGGAAAAGGGATTACAGATTATGGATTTGTTCCCTTTATCTCCCAGCAATGTCCAAGGAAATTTCATTCTCACTACCAGGTCACTCACAATGACCACCTACAGCATAAATTACGGTAGTCACTAGACAATATTTTAATTGCACAGACCTATATCTTCAATTAACCATCATCACTAAATTTCATGGTAGGCTGGAGCATGGTAAATATTTGCTGAGAGCATGTTGTTTGCTTTTCAGTCATGATGATTAATGCAAGTTAATTGGCAATCAACTCCAATTACAGCCGGACAATAGTGGAGACTCGATGTAGGGTTTGTGTCAAGACAGATTTTTTCCAAATAGATAGGATTTATGGCAGTTGAATCATGTTTCAGATTCACAGATTTGAGAAGTTAAAGTACTCTGCTTCACTGTGCAGCCTCTCTAGAGTGAGGTTTTTGTATATAATTTTTATGTCAAAATTTAACCAACTCAACCCAACGTGATTTGCAAACATGATCTGCCTCACATGACTTTGGAGTTATGCTAGCTGGATCTACCTGAGGTATTTCAGGTCTTAGATACTATCATTTCAAGAAGTTGAGTTTTTGTCAACTCAGCAGATATACAAACCTTTGTAGAGAAATGGTTAGAGCAGTTATCTCTTCCCAGTGCAGTGTGTGGCATTCCTGCTGAGCAGCCTGTTGCTTGTGCAATGTCTCTTCCCATCTTTTACCACACCATCAGAACATACTTCTGCCTCAGGCACTAACCACTGCCTCACCTCTGCCCTGCTTAGAAGAATTACTTCCTTGAGCAGCAGTGAGTGTTGTGGCTCATGCAGCAATGGGTCCCTCTTCTCACATGGAGCTTTTTTTTATCTTGATCCTTAGGCTCTAGAAAATTTGCTCTAGAAAATTTGCTCTAGAAAATGGGATTCCAGTCCTTTTCCTACAAATTGGGAATTTGGCTCACAAGCTGACCTTCTACAACAATGTGTCTGGAATGGAAATACGGGACTGGAGCTGTTTGGTCTAGTTACCAGTTGTTGTTTACTAGAATAGTAAGAACATAATGTTTTAATATCCCAGGTCATAACTCATTATGACCTGATTTAGATGCAACCAAACATCAAAGCTAACCAATGAGAAACAGACAGTGGAGCATTGACTCACTCACTGCACTATTCTATAGATGTGTAGAGACATAATTATTTTTCTGAACCAAAGTTTTATTTGAAAACAGAAATGTTCACAATCTGACTTGATGGCTTGTTTTCATATTTTGGCATGGTATATTGTATTGGAAAAAAAAGTCTTTAATTAAAAGCAGCATTTTGAGCATTACCCCAGACTTCATTTTTCATCTCTGGTTTTACTGCTTCTCTCCATTTCCTCTCTCCCTCACACATTTACTCCATGTGTTTAACCCCCACTTAAAGCCTTTCATTGTTTCCTGCCCTATTCTGCAAGTCTTCCTCTGAGGGCTCTGTGCCTACACAACATCCTCTGAAGATTGCCCATGTAAAGTGTAGCCCCTCATGCTGTCTCCTCTCTGTTATGGGCTCTCCTTACTGTACCTACAGAGCAAGTGAATGTGCTGCCATGGTTGATCAGGAATTTCAAAACAGCCTTTATACCCAGGTCATGAGTGCTTTTCTGGTGTTGTTGGGAGTTAAAGGGAGATGATCATTCACACCCTGCTTCTGCTCAAGTTAGCAGAGCACAGAATCACAGAAGGGCTGGGGCTGATCTGAGACCAGACAGTCTGACCTCAAGATGATCTAGTCCACCCTCTGCTCAAGCAGGGTCACCTAGAGCCACTTGCCCAGGACTGTGCTGAGTTGGGTTTTGAACATCTTCACAGAGGGAGGCTCTGCCTTCCTCTTTGGACAACCTGTGCCAGTGCTCAGTCACCAACACAGTAAAAGGGTGTTTTTTCAGTTTCCAGCAGAGTTTTCTGTATTGTGCCCTATTGCCTCCCTGTCCTGTCACTGATCACCACTGAGCAGGGCCTAGGTCCAGCTTCTTTATACCTCCTCTATCAGCTATTTATATACATTGATTAGATCCCCCCATCAGCCTTCTCCAGGGTGAATACTCCCAGCTCTCTCAGCCTCTCACTGTAGATCAGACACTTCTGTCCCTTGATCTTTGTGGCCTTTCACTGGCCTCACTCCAATAAGTCCATGTTCTTCTTGTACTAGGGGAGCCAGGATATTGCAGGAGAAGAAGGACAGTGTTCTGGCTAAAGACATGGACAGACATCTTGTAGACATAAACTAGCTACCATTTATCAGCCCGAATTTTGTCTTTAATCTCTCTTTGCTGCACTGTTTTATCTAAAAAATAGACAGAACAGTACTGCCTACAGTGTGTAGATGGAAACACATTGCCTGTGCTAAGGTCTCAAGCACTTATCTGAGAGCAGCAGACAGAATTACCTGTAATCCCTGTATGCTTCATGGTAAATGAGATACCAAGTTTAGCATAAAAGTTTCATTTCCACTTGCTCTGCACACCAGAAGTTGTGCTGTTGACAGTAGTGGAAGCCACTAGTGACTGGCTAAGGTGCATGCATCTCAGATGTAGCTGGTGTGTATCTGATGTCACTTGGCATCAAATGTGATGAAATCTTGAATAGATGACTCAACAGAGAAGCCAGGCTCCCATGGACAAAAGTACCAAAGCCTAGAATCTGTGCCACAATGCAGGTGCTTATGGGGAGTAGGATTAAGGTAGTGGAAAGTAGTTTTTTAAATCATGCCAACACTTTCTAGGGATCGCCAAAACTAATCCTTTATGTTGCAGTTAATGAGTGACATGAAGCTGGCTTGGTAGGAGAGCTCTCAGCTCCACCCTTGGGACAATGTAATGAACTGAGGTTGAACAAGGCAGTGTCAGAGCTGCAAACAAGATAGGTGTCCTGGCGTGGTGCTCCGGCAGTGCGGCTACTCACTGCGTGGTGCTGTTTGCCCAAGGCAATGTGCTGTGCTGTGCAGATCAGCTAAGAGCAAGCCTGGATCATCTTTAAACTGTGCCTGTGCCATTCAAACTGCACTTGTGGTACAGGCACGTCGTCCAGGCTCACCAGTCAGTTCCTGGAGCATTCTGCCCCCAAAACAGCTTTAAGAATTAACTTAGTGTTCATATACTTTCATTGTCTGCCATATAAACAGTGTGGGTTATAAAAAATATCTTCTCTGTATAACATTTTTCCACTGTATGCATGCCATTTTCCTTGCTGATATGCTGCATCCTGATAACTGTATGGTCACTTGCAATCTCTGAAATAAAAGGAAATTATCTGAAAATTATGTTTAGATGAAGAAGCACATGGGGATATTATAGAAACAGATCCAGTAAATGGCATACTGGAAAGTGTAATATTTTTCGGCTGTGGTTTGTGTGCTCAATAGTTTGCTTCTGTGAATACAATCATAATAAATATAGATTTTTCATTTATTTTGTCATAGGCTGAGTACTACTATGAGTTCCTGTCTTTGCACTCTTTGGATAAAGGCATAATGGCTGATCCAACTATAAATATCCCCCTGCTTGGAACAGTTCCTCACAAAGCATCAGGTTTGTACTGTTGATACTATAAATTTTGTTTCTGTAAAAATATTCTACAGCCTGTAAAATCTAAATATTTTATTATGAATTGTAGTTCTGGAGTTGATTGCCTAAAGAAGTGCTTGTCACAGTGCTTGGCACTGAACAGTTTATAAGTGCCTTGTCTGAGTACAGCAGCATATTTTGTCTGAGCCAAGTCACATGAAGCTTTTATGTGTACATAAATCAGCAGAAACTTGTGCAAAATTGTTGCATAAAATTAATGGTTGCTATTACTTAAGTTGTGCAGCTTTTGGAAAATAAATTCTTTGCTCTATATCAGAATAGTTACCAAATTATTCTGTTTCTCAGAGATTGCAGTTTGTGGATGTTTTGCTTTCATTTGGGATCATCAAGCATTTAGCTCAAAGACACAAGCTCTAGTTTAGGATATTATCACTTGTCCCTTAGTTGTGCATTCTTAGTCCTTTAGTGGAATTGAGAGCTCCACAGCAGAGGCTGAGCGTAAGCCAATGCAAGTGCTCCAGAAGGACCAGGGTGCATAGTGAGCGAATTGGAGTAAAAAAGGCTTTCCATGAAAGATTGTTGAATCCAGTTAGCTCTGAAATGGATGAATAACAGTTTATGTGATCTGTTTCAGGGTTCATACATGGTAGCTTCTGGGAGGGAGGCAGAAATATGTATCTCGATGACAGTAGTGTCTTAGTGATCATGGTTTCCTAAATTGTCTTTGCCAACCTCTGGGATAATTGTGGGAAAGAAATGAATAATGAAACAGGAGGATTGGACTGCAAATGAAGAACTGGTATATAAGTTTTCATCTTTGATGAGTCTTTCTTCTTCTTCTCTTTTTCAGTGGATAAATTCTGAAAGTTTGTGTATAATATTCTCCATTTTCAACTTGCAGTAGATTGGCATTGAAGTAATGTTTCAATACATCTTTTTGCCTTGACACCTGGAATTTAGCATTAAGGATTGGTCTCTACATTCAGTGTGGATTGAAGGGGTGGTATTGAAAATAGATTTGGGTGAAAGATGCTATGATATCTGTACCACAGCTGCTGCAATTAAATTGGTTGCAAGTGAAATAAATGTCAAATAAAGGCATTTAAAAGCAACTTAAAAGTCATAAAGGCCAAGTTCTTGTTAAGCATTATTTCCATCTCCGTATAAAGCAGGTGGGATATGGGAGAAGCTCTGCACTCAGCACTCTCTAATATAAGCTAGCTTCTCCTGTGATATTTAACTATCTAGAAAGACTAGACCAAAATTAACCCCTTCTGACTGTGTTTAGGAAAACTTAATCTTTAAGTGCAGGGAAGGCAGAGATGAGATCTCATGCAGCAGAAGGTCTTTTACCCATCATGATGGGAGGTCTTATCAAAGGTGAAAAGAACTTACCCTGTTGGCAGCACTGGTACCTCAGTTCCAGTACTAACATGGGCACGTCTGTGGTGTTCCCTTACATGGATCATGTGCAGAGCACCACTGCACTGAGTGTATATATAAGCAGTATTTAAGTCCTGTTTGATGTTCCAGTGCTCCAGTGTTTAACAGCGACTGATGATCAATACCTGCACAGTATTTGAAGCATGTACACTGTTAA
The DNA here is from genome assembly GCF_008360975.1 of Lichenostomus cassidix. Classification (NCBI taxonomy): domain Eukaryota; kingdom Metazoa; phylum Chordata; class Aves; order Passeriformes; family Meliphagidae; genus Lichenostomus; species Lichenostomus cassidix. The sequence goes on along the minus strand of NC_139480.1, from coordinate 32,394,061 downwards.
TGGGGAGACACTAGTATGATGGTGGGTTTTTTACACTGCCTGCTAGCTGGCCAAAATTAACTAAATAGTCCTAAATAAATACATGCTATAAAGGTAGTGGTTGTTTGCTACTTCGTAGTTTTTGCTATAATTTATTTGTTTGCAAAATCTGACAAATCTAGTCGAGTTTGCCTGGATCTATTGCATGACCAAAGCATTTTTCTACACATACAGATGTCAGAAGAAATTCAACCACAAGCTTGTATTTAGTAACAAATCAACAGTTGGTGTTTTTTGAAAAAGTGTTCTAGCCCGAAGACAATTAATTGCCCTTAAAGGCAACTAAGAAGAAATAGAAGAGTAAAGACAGCTATAATAAACACGAGCATGGAAAACAAGAATGGGGATTAACACATACCTTATTCAGAGGCAGTTGAACCCAGTGGTTTTATTAAAATCAGTGGACTTTTTAAACTTCTTTGAGGATATTTGTCTGCCTCCAAATAAGGCGTATGAATGGCTTTACTGCTGTAGGGCCTCTGTAGCCTGTGTTTTGTCTTATGGCCAATGGTGGCTATAAGAAGACCTGTGGAAGAGCAAAAGGAGGACAAGCATTTGTGATACCTCTGTTTACCCTCTCATCTTTTCCTACATTCAGCTTGGAGGATTTCCTATGTCTTAAGTGATTTGTCTACTATATAAGCCCACATGGGTTACAGATCTCTCTTTCCAGTACTTCTCCACGCTCTCTTTGAGTCCATATAATCTTCTGTTATCTCCAATCACCTTGGCAAGGAGTTTACTGCCACCCATTGCATGAAGAACCCCCTCTTCTTGTTTCAAGTCTGTCTGCCTGCAACAGCTTCATCTGATGGGACTAGTCCTTGCACGGGTAAAAACAGTTGTCAATCCATACTGTTGGTCCTATCCGTGATTTTGTACGTATCTATTATATATCTCCTAATTTTTTTCTTTACCAGACTGAAAAATCACAACCTACTCAATTGCTCTTCACTGGATGCAGCCTTGTCCTTCTCTCAGCTTTCTCTAATTCAGTATGTCTTGATGAGATGGGGTACCAAGTTCTCCTCAGATTTAGGTTAAATTTAAATCACCTAGGTTCCTTAGACTTACTTGAAATTCCATTCCCAAATCTCAAGATTGGTGCCTGATTCAGTGCTCACAACATGAATATTGTTACACCTAAACACATGGTAAGAAGGCTGTATAAGATGCCTTTCACTGGGAACTTAAAGAACTAAGACCACTCAACTTGTCCAAAAGAAGGTGTTTGGGAGGAGTGTGGACACCTGCCCAATGAAGCAGCTGGCTTCTCATTTCTGGCTGCAGGGGAAAGCCTATGAAGGTGCAGTGGTTTAGTCTGAGGTTAGCAAGTTCAAAACAAAGCGAGTAATTTTTGTGGCAGTGATTAACATCTTGCACACCACACTCGGAGAGGTAAACCCAGCTACAGTCTGTGCCCAGAAGCAATGTAGTGGTGTGTGACTGAGAAAGAGCTGGCTCCAAGTGACCCGAGTTGGCCCCTCCTGTCTCTGCTGACTCAGGCAGCCTTGCTGGTGCAGGCTGGTTTTTGATGGTGGCCTTGGAATATTTTCTTAGTGGGTAAAGCAATTGCTTGCAAACTTGAAGGGCTGTGCAGACACACAGGAGTTACTCTCAGCTTGCTTCTGCTGAGGACAATTTAGGGGACCTTTGTTTCTTAAACAGAGGGAAAAGGCATGACCTCCCAGATAAAAGGTATTAAACCTGCTTCCTCTGCATCCTAGGAAAGCATTCTAATAACCACCTAAAAATAAATTAGGTTTAAGTCACTAGGTTTCCTTAGGTTCCTTTTCAAACTAGTTAAACTTTCCTTGTTCCTGCTAGAGCCATCTGCTCTGCAGCCCTGGATACGAGTGCTCCAGAGGTTGCAAAAATTTGTATGAGCAGGAGAGGCTGTTCTCTGGCCTGGTGGTGGGAGGATGGTTAACAGAAAGAAGTCCAGATCTGTGATTCCCTCTTCTTGTTTTTAGCCAGTGTTGGAGAAATGTAAACTGCATCCTGAATTTGGGAAACAGGCACCAGAGCTGAGGTTTGCCCTACCCCAGCGCTGGTCAGCACTGTGATAGGCCACAGGAGCTCATGGCTGTGTTTTTTGATGCAAGGGATTTCTCTCTGTGCTTTGGTTTGACTACAGTGCTGTTGGTGTGTACTTAGCATTATTCAAACAGGCATAAAAATGCAAGGATTCAGGCAGAGTTTAGGGGTTTTATTTCAGCTCTGAGCCACCACAGATTTCAGCCAGGATCCAGGTGGTTTTTGCTCACAGGAGGGTCCTTTATTGCATTTTTGTGTGTCTAGCTGTTCAGACACATTGCAAGTCTACACATTTGGATGCATCCAGGGTAGGCAGTGTGGAATAAAGGGTTTATGATCTGTGGCCTTGGACTCTAGGTATGCATTGCTGGGTTTTTTCTTAGGCATTTAATCCACAGCCAAATCTCAGGGGAGTTCAGGGTTTGCTACCAATTCAGTGAAATCTAGATACAACTATTGTGTTATTGTTAAAAGTCTGCCACATCTTTCTCCCCATTGCAATTTGCTCAACTAAAACACTTCCCAATCCAAGCACTGATTTCCTGCACTTGTGCTGTAAGAAGGCTACTACAGTTTAAGAAGTTCTCTGCATTTGAAATGTATTTAATTCATTGTAAGAATTTCCTTCTTGCCACATGGTTTACATGGTTTTGATCTTTGCAAAGGTTGGTGTGAAAGCCCTTCAGCTATGTAATTGCTTTAGAATGAGAACTGCAAGGGACCTTTCACTTTGCAGACTTACCAGAGGTGGAATCTGTTTCAGCAATAAATTATTTTGTATTTTACCAAGGCTGCAAATAACAAAAATAGCCAGTTTCTGGCTTGCAAATTTTTTTATAACAAGCAATCTAAAGCAGCTCAAGTGTATGGCTGTCAGCTCGGTATTTGGTTCTGAAATCTCAGGCCAGCTTCAGAAGAAAGGAATAAACAATTTTTAATTGGATTTGACTTATAAAGCAGCTAAGGAGAGCCAGTTTTGAAGAAAAAAGATAAAATAATTTCATCTGAAGATTATATAAGATCACTTGTGACAATCACGGCAGAGAATTCCATAGCTCTGAGGTATTGGGCTTACTTCATCATTAAAGTACTCCAGATTTACTGGCCTTAATTATTTGCTTAAACTGTTTGTATTTCAAAAGCGTTTGAATACTTTTCCTGGAAAGGCAGTGTCCAAATATCACTACACTTAACTAGTTCCATCAGAGTGAGGTGTCTATGTCTTCTTCTTAAATACTGCACCCATGGTCATAGTTATCAAGTGTACCATTTTGCCAGCACTTTATGGAGTAAGTTTTGGTTCGATCACTAACTTATTTAGGTATTAATTGCAGTATCCAAACAAGAAAAAGTTATCTAAAGTAACTTTTTTCCCCAAAATATGTGTATTTATTGAAGGTCATATGAGAGCATGGAAAATTTAGACTCAGAAGTGAGCAATTCAACTCAGAAAATGAAAAGTAAGCTTCTAGCTTGTTTTGATGTATCCTTAGATATCGCCACATAAGTAATTTCCTCATCTGCAAGAAAAGTATGGTTGTGTCAAGATTGCTGTCTGTGCTATAGACTTTTGGGGTTACATTGGCAAATGAGCACTAGTTCTTCTCCTGTGCTGCTGTACTTCTAACCCTGGAGCCACCTCTGAATAAAGTGTTCTGTGTGTCTCTGTGTTACAGGTTTTCATCAATGGCTTTCCTCTAAAGCTTAAATGCAATTATTATAATTTTTAAAAGTTTTTCATTGTGCACTTTTACATGTATATGTATATCTGCATGTAAATATAAATGTTATTGTTATTACTATCCTTTTAGTTGTTCAGGTTGGATTTCCTTGCCTTGGAAAACAAGATGGGGTTGCTGCATTTGAAGTGAATGTGATCATAATGAATTCAGAAGGCAATATTATTCTCCAGACTCCTCAGAATGCCATCTTCTTTAAAACCTGTCAGCAAGGTAACACTGAAGAGAACATGCGGGAATGCTGTTAGTCCAGGTCACCTAACTGTCTTATGTGTCCTTTGGGATAAGAGCTAGAGAGGATGGAAAAAAAGCAGGCACACAATGTGTAGCAATTGTGGTGAATTCCAGGCTTTCTGGCTCTGTGTCCAATTGCTGATCATTTACTATATGTTTACTGGCCCTTTTGTTATTGAGCTCCCTTAGCTGATTGAGTTGGAGACCTTTCTGTCTCCTCGTGTTCACTGCTTATCACATTAAGGACATTGATAGAAATGTATCATGTTAAAAGGCCCTGTTAGCAAATGATTTGAGGTGCTTGGAGGAGGGCTAGTTCTGCGAAAGCAGGCTGAGGTTAATGTTTCCAGAAATGGCACATCATCTGGGGAAATTACCTTCTGGGAACTGTAGTGGGGACATTGGTATCAATTAATGCTGTCAGTGCTTTAGTTCCAGCTTGGTGCCTCTCAAACTTGCATGTCCAAACTGAATTTGAAAATCTTAAATCAGAAAATTTCTGCAAGACTTGGCTTTACCTTCTCTGTAGCTCAGGTGCAACCTCTTGGCTTTCAATACAGGTGAAATGGTGGAAGTTGGTGTTCAGTACTTCCAGTTATCAGGAATAAGCACACAGAGGACATGCTGGTAGCAAAAGAGCACCATGAAGTTATTGCAGTGTTTGCTTGGAAAGAAGAGGACTTGTTTAATCAACCAATCTATGAACCATAAACATTACGTAATACAGCTTTCTGGATTAATTTGATACGCTACAAACAGCTATAATTATCACTTTAAGCTGAGTCTATGGAAATTGAAAAATCAGTGTCTAAGATAAGATAGTTACCCCATATCATCTGCTATTGTATCAAATTAACCGATGACAGGGCTAATGTACAAAACCCAAGATTTTTATTCTTATTAAGTCTTCATTCACAGTCCCACATTTTCTTCTCTGCACTGTTTTCTCTGAGATAATTGGCTGTAGCGTGGCTTCAAAGAGCAAGCAGGGGGAGCAAGAGCTGTTTATTCTTTGAAACCTCACTATGCCTAAATAGCAAAGCTGCTTGTCTCTTTAGAAGCCTTGCTGCTGCCAATTAGCCCAGAGAAAGTGGAGGAAGGGGAGAAGAAGTAGGCAGAGAAACCAGAAGAAAAATGGAGGTTTAAAGGATGGAAAACCAGTCAAATCTCATGTATGAAGTTGTGTGTCTGGTGCAAATGCAACACAAAACTTTTCCTGTCTTTTTATTTTCAATTCAGTTCAAGATACTAAACTTAATAAACTTTGGAAATAGCATTGGGGTATTCTAATAAGGACAGCAGAGTTACAGGTCTGTATTGTGGGAAAAAATGGCTTAAAGGGGAATGGCTCCAAACTCAGTTTAGTAGTAGAGTTCATCCAGGTTATCATTTCTGTGTCATTATTTGTTGTTACCATTTTTATATGAGTTGTAATATCTAACAGTGTTGCAGTATTACATCAAACTGACCTCTCAAGAAACCTGGGGTTGATTATTGTCCCAGTCCTTTGTTCCTGGAGCCAGCTGGGAGACACAAGGAAGATTTTCCAAACTCTAGAGACATGCAGAGGAGGAGTTTTCTCCCATCGCCTCTTCCAGCCCATGCTGGAATAACTCCCATTCCTGCCCTGTGTCTGGTAAGGTAGACACTGCAGTGTTTTGGGACAGATGCTGAGAAGGATAAGAATATCTTTGATGGTTGGTGTTAGAGTAGGGGTGAGTTTCCTTCCTCTGGAAGACATCATACATGGTGAAGAGCTCCAGTTTCTCCTGTCAGGGCCCTAATGACTTTCCAGTTATTCTTGGCCATAGAGAAGGACCCGGTAGAGGAAGCAAGGGCAGCAAGGGAGCAATTTTGTGAATGAGAGGATTTGTTGTGGCTAAGAGGTGGTCACAGAGAAAAATGTTTTCTTATTTTTCTGCTTGAAATGCTATGTATTTAAGCATGCATTTTTTGGTAATGAATAGCAGTTCTGCAGTTGGGTACAAAGAGAGGAGCATTTCCAGTAAGAGTCCCAGAGTACAGTGTTAGAACATAGCAGGACCAAAACCCCTTTACTACTGTTACTACATCTGCAAACAGCTTTACTTTTAAGGCATATCATTTTACCTCAGAGATTTTGAACCTTCTTACTCAGAATGTCACACAACAGAGCATCAAGATGAGGAGGTTGTGCCTACCACTAATCCCTAGTGATGTTAAGGTTTTCTAATGGGAGTAGGCAACTGCCTTAATCCAACCTGCCTTATTCTCTGTGAGGAATCTGGGAAGGTATTTTTGAGTAATTGTTTTTCTACCCAGCAGCCCTTTTTGATGGTTTCATAGAGTTTGATTTACTTTGCCTTCTTGTTTGATGGACTGGTGTTTTGAGGATGGTGATGGCACCCAGAGGTATCTCTCATCCTTGTATAATCTTGCCAGTGTTGCCAAATGCTTTTATGTATTTGATCGACAATTGAGATATGAATGAGAATTGATGATTATATAGGACCATTGTACAGGAGTGCTTTCATCTTCCTTGCTGATGTTCTTTCATTTAGCCTTGATGCTTACTCTTTCATATGAACACAGATTTCATCACTGTCACCTCTGTAGTAACAGATGTGGTAATTAATGCAATGCAAGTTGCAGTGACGTCTGCTTCAGACTGCAGAAATTGGAACTGGTCCTGCACACTGAAGGCAGGTCTAACCAGCCATGCAAGTTCTTCACTGAGTTGTGTGCTCAGTTCTGCGCTAAGTTGCCTGCTCATTTCCACACAGAAAAGAAAGTACTGGATTGAGCAGAGCATCCACATTGCTCATGCACTTATAGAGCAGCAGAGCAATGAGAACACACAGTCCGTCAACAGGCACATCACACATGTGAACACATGATGGAACCTCTATTTGTAAACTACTAAAAGAGAAACTAATTTATCTTGAAGAAATCTTAACTGAATTTCCATTTCTTCAGTGGTTGTCTGCCAGCAAATATTTTTACTGTTGTGTCAAAGAAATATATTGATCCGACTGAGAGCTGGCTGGCAGCTGAAGTATATAACATTTTAATTAAGATCATTATTATATTTTATGAAGCGGAATGTCCAGGAGGATGCAGAAATGGAGGAATTTGCAACGAAAGACATGTCTGTGAATGTCCTGATGGATTTTATGGACCTCATTGTGAGAAAGGTAATTTAATAAAAAATTGTGACTGCCTTCTTTACCACAATCTCCAGAAAACTGTGTCTCCTGCACTATAGGCTCTCCTAAAATTAAGAATGGCCTGTTCTGAAGATTCCATATATTTTGAGTTCAAACATGTAAGAGAATTGTTACTGTCATCCATGGTCTAATGGAAATACGAATTGCTTACATGAAAAATATTTTCTCTCTCACAGATTGCTTTTAACAAAAACTGATGCAATAGCTAAATGATCCTTAATCACAGGGAATCCATCTGGCAAGAAGATGAAATAAAATTCTTCTGCTAATGAGGACTAGCTGGGAAACAAAGCACAGTGCTTTAGTTGCTCTGCATTTGTTTTTTTGGAGATAAGATCAGATTTGTAAGCAGGCTGAAAACAAAGATGGGAAGATAAAGGGAAGATTCTCTTTCTCTTCCATTAGTGGATAATAGCCCAAACCAACATTTCCAGGAGTGAAGGACCAGGAAATTGGTGTGACTTGGCAAGGAAACTAGGTCTTCTTCCTATCCCTCCCTTCCTCTTCCCAGTGGTAGTCCCTCCCCAGGGTGACCAGAGATGCCCATCCCCATGGGCATCCTACTCCAGTACAGTTACTCACTCCCAGATGCTCTGGCTACATCAAAAATATTAAGTACAAAGGATCAAGGACTGTTCTCTAGCCTGGAGGGCAGCTGGCACAGTTCGTATGTTTTAAACATTCATATGTTTAACAAACCCTTACCTTCCAACAATCCCATTACAAGCTCACTCCTGGGAGGAGCCTGTGGTCACTACTCATCCCAGGACCATGGCCAGGAGGGTTTGCTGGTCAGCCAGGACAAAGCTGAGCCACGAACAATTTCACAAGATGATTTCACAAGGCCATTTGGCCCCATGCCTGGGTGCTGTTTAACTCTCTGACATGGACCCAACCTCGCTGCATGTACCAATTGTAGGCAACCACAAAGTGCAGCATTGCCCCCCAACATGCCTCCCTGAAAAGCCTTTTTTGGGTGGCCACAAGGCAGAGAGGTCTTGGAAAAGCACAGGGGCTCCAGAGCAGATTCACTGGGAAAATGGAGGACAGTTTGGCTGTGCAGCAGGCTTTCCTAGCCAAAATTAGATGGCCATGCTTATGCACAGGTATGCAGGAGAAGGGAAGATTCGTTGTATAGCTTGCCTGGGAACCCTGCTGAGTTACTGACCTCTCTGAGATAGTCCTGCCTTTACAGCTGAGGAACCAGAATGCAGTTACAGAGAGGACTTGTCTGGGGGGATTTTAAATATCCAGAGTATGTAGGAGTATGTGGGTACTTTGCTCTCCCCTGTCTGGTATTAAACTGTACAAAAGGCAATTGCTGCTTACATATGGAATCAGATTTGAACTTAATTTAGCCTTCATTTTTTAGCAGCACTATACAGAAATTGCGAGATGCAAACCAAAGATACAATAGATTTAACCCCCTACCAGAGGCACTTTGCAAAGCTGACTTAGAACAACCAGCAGGAGGAAAAGTAGCTTAAGGAGTCAGTATGCTGTCTATTTAAACACCAGTTACTATCACACCAGCATGGCTTTTTCTGCTCTTGTCACTCCTCAGCACTGTGTGTTCCTCGCTGCATGAACGGCGGGCTCTGCATTACACCTGGCCTGTGCATCTGCCCCCCGGGGTTCTACGGCATCAACTGCGACAAAGGTAAACACCAGCCACACCCCCCGGGCTCTGCATCCAGCACCTTCTCTTTATTCACCTGTGGCATTTTCCCTCCAGGACTGCATTATGGGAAGTCAGGCAAGCTATAAGTAAATAAGTTTTAAAAATATAGTGATTCTTAAAATAGGTGCTGTAGCACAGTCTGGCAGCTGCTGGAAGAACATAGGGATTTGAAGGCATCCATATACCCCAGCTCTATGAAGGGTAGTTTAGATGATCAGTTCAGTTGATCCACTGAAAGCTATGGAATTTACCACAAAAATCACTTATATTGCTGAGTGGGGAAAAAAAATTACCAAAAAAGTCTCTATTTGAGCTCTAGTTTCCTGCAGTAAAATAATTTTACTAATTATTTAGTACATTAATGTGCTGCATCTGGACACATGAAAAAATGAGCAAGCTATTCATTTTTTGTTGCTGCATCATGGCTCGTGAAGGGTAAAAAGGAATAATCAGTTGTTCAGAACAATAATTCGGAACAGTCTAAGCTACCATGTAGAAAAAGCCAAGTAGTTTCCTGCAGAAATAAAACTGACCTGCTCAGGACAGAGCACAACATCATGCTGCATTTGCTTTTACAGGTCTATATGAAGTAAAGACTGAGTCCTAGAGGTCTTTTCAGCAAAATAATGGGAACCTCCTTGTTATTTTGCACAAACTATTGGTGTCAGTGCCCTCATGTCTTGTGTCTAGTCTCTGAACAGACTTTTACCACATTTAGAAAACACTTCAAGTGCACACTTTATTAAATTAAATGCTCCCAGTGTCTTGAAGGATTAATGTGAATCCCAGCTGTTTCATGAAAAGTCACATCTAACACAATGTAAGTGATTTGGTGGCTGAAAGACAAAGCATTTGCATCTATATCACCACACAGAAAAAAACTCATAAAGGTTTCTTCTTAGTCAAAGCATTACTTAAGAGCTGTAGTGAAGTATCCTCTTGCAGAAGAAGCTTCCAGTCCTAGGTTGTGCTCCTTTTATCAGACACTGGCAGTTTGAATAGCAATAGTGCCTTAATCCTTCAATGAGCTGTGTGTGTGGGGCTTGATAAAGATGTAGCACAGTCTGCCCTCACACAGCTTCACTGCTGTGTTGTTCACTTGTCTCATTCTATATTGCCTTGTGTGTGAGCCTGTGTAAAGCATTGTGCAGGAATAACTGCATTTCAGTCTTACTTTATAAAACAGATGAAAAGAGGTTAATCCTGCTTTTACAACCTACTCAATGTTTATTTATGATGAGCAGCAGAGAACATTAAGTCCAAATTAGACCTAGTTCATATTAATTACTTAGTTCATTCCTCTTTTATTTGTTTCAGCAAACTGTACAACAACCTGTTTCAATGGAGGGACGTGTTTCTATCTGGGGAAATGCATTTGTCCTTCAGGCTATGAAGGAGACCAGTGTGAAATTAGTGAGTAGCATCTCTGTGTGCTTGCCTTCATTTATGTCATCTTCTTCTAGTGTCAATGCTTGAATGATGACATGTGACCTGCCTCTGCTGGGTGCATAGCGAGAGTCTCACACAGCAGTTTGGGACCCTCAGAGTCAGATGCCACGTGCCTCCAAACGAGTTTCCTACTTAGCAGTTTGATTCATTGCTGGACCATCTTACCCCCTGCCTTGTTCTGTTTTCAGCAGTAACCACCAGGCTTAGTAACAATCCTCAAGCCGTAAGTATGCAAACAATACCCTGTGGCAGACAAATGAGGCTTGGCTTGCCACGCCAAGCCCCTGGGGTCATCTATTTCCAAACATTATAGCAAATCATACTTGGGCACAGCAGATTAGGTTTGAGCCCACATCTCTGAAAGGGCTACTATAGTTTGAGAATTTGGGGCAAAAGGAGGACTGAACTGTACGAGCTGAGAGCTTTCATGTGGCACATAAAGTTACATTCACAAAGTAACTTGAGAATGTACAACCGGATCTCATTCTTCCTGGACTTAGAGCTTCTAACAGGACACTGTGCAAGAAGCTTTCCCTGCTGTAAATAATCCCACTGACATTCCCCAGCACCTTCACGGGAGCATGGAGAGCAGTATTTGGCCTAGGGTATGTAAATGCTGATTTTTTAATATGCATCAGTAGAAACAAGCACTTCTCACAATTAGGAAATTTTTATCACTTTGGAGACACATGGAAATAAACGCTTAACTTGCTGTCAGCCAATACACAATACACAACAATAAGAGAATTACTGTGCAAAGAAAGAATACAGATACAGTAAGACCTATGTTTTGCTCAGTCTTTATGTGTAGATTAACAATAGGTGTATGTAAATGTTTCCCCGTATCTCTATGCATTACAAGGCATTTTGCAACTCCTTTTTACATCATTAAAAATTCAAGGAAAAAGAAGCAGCAAAACCTTGTTTTTAAGTTAATAAAGAGCACCCATTGATATAAATTCAGATCATATGCCACAAGAACAACAATGTGGGTTTTCGCTAGATTTACCTTTGCTTACATCAAGTTCAAATTTGACTCTTTGGCAGAACCCCATTTCTTTCTTCAGTCCCCAAAAAGTCAACTTTGTTGACATTTTTCAGATGAAGATTAAAGTTTGATGCAGAGAGAAGCGTGTATTTTATATTGGTGGTGGTTTTTTGAGGAGAATTCTTAAAAGTGTTATTACAGCATGTATAATTAAGGGCAGTACATTTAATTGATCTTTCTGAGGAGCTGAAGCCCATATTTGTCTGCTGCTGCTTGGGATAAGTACAACCGCTTTGACTTCCTGGAAAGGCTTACCTGTGAAGCTCTAATTCAAATACTAAACTAGTTGCCGTACAAAAGAAAGAAAAATTCAGGATCACAGTATGCTAAGACCTAAATTGGGACCATGTCAATGAGAGTGAGGAAAGCTATTCACTTGCTTTGGCTCATGTAAAGCTGCAACTGCAGTTGTTAGACTGTGACTGACAGCTGTCATCACCTCTGGGCACTGCACCAGCACCAGCACTACAGTGGAAGACTGCAAGAAATCTAGACGAGGCCTAGAAACACCAGAGCAGAAACACAACTCAGTCCATTTTCTTAGATCCAGGGCCAGCTTCATTCAGTCATGGGATTCTTAAAATAATGAGGGGAGAAAACCTTTCAACAGGCAGGAAGCCATCTTCTGAAAATTGCAAGGTTTTGTTGTTTTTTTAACATTGTGTATAGGTTTTCAGTGCTCGTGTAATAATTGAATCCCTCTGTAAGATTCCTGGAAAGTGTACTGGAACCAGTCTACAACACTAACAAGCATTCACAGTCTTCCAGATTTGTTTCTAGTTATAGGTATGCATTGTCTTTCATTAGTATTTCACTTTGAATCCAGAGAGCTTTATTTTTCTTTGGATTCTTCCCCTATTTGTCACCAGCTGTTTTGTTGCTTTTTCCATTTCTCAGACAATAACAGAGAGAGTTATTACTCTTTCCTTCATTCTGTGACAATATCTTAGTCCAAAATTAATTGAGCTGTGCTGGGGCAAATTCCAGGTTGCCTGTTGCAACTTGGTGGAAGTTGGTGTCACATCTCTTGACCCAAAACCTCCAGATTTACTTAAAGAACTAGGAAAATTCATGGATTTCTTATGCATTGTTCTTTTGAGTAATTTATTACTTGGGATCCTAATGTTTGCAAACTAGAATGCCTAAAGTTTCCCTCCCCAGAGGCTCATAGAAAGAAATTGTGCTTTTACAGAAATTCTCCTCAGCACATTTTGTTCCACCAGCTGTTCATGAAACTTGTTTCAGGGCCATTAAAATAATTATGTACAATAGGGTTGAGTGTTTCCTTTATCTTGACAATACACGTGTATAACAGAGGTCTGCAGGGGTTGAGGGCTGAGCAGGCTCTGCCTGTCATGTTGAGCTCCCAAGAGGGCAGTCTGTGATCATGAAATGAGTTTTTCAGCACAGTAAGCTGGTGTTGATGCTTATATTTTATATTATCATGTGCAGGTCTGAGTTAATATCTTTCTCCAGAAAAAAAAAAAAAAAAAAAGGAAAGGAAGCAGTTTGCTGCCTCAGATTCCAGTTTTTGTTTGCTCAGATTCAGACACATATTAGTGCTAGATCTAGGAAGTGTGCCTTTTTTCCCTCTTTTCTGAAGAATCTGGGAAATGTAGTGGCATGAGAAAAGATAAAAGTGGTTTTGGACAACAGTGAGAAAAGGTAAAAAATGGTTTTGGACAACAGTGAGAAAAGCTGCACTGGTGCACATGGGCGCACCAAGGTGGCAGGGAAGTGAGGGTGCAGTTCTTGGTGGCCCAGGAGTGCCCAGGGAGGTGACAGTGAACCTCCCTCAGCCTGGGGATGACTGAGCTCATGGGCGCTGTGCTTCTCTTCCTAGAGCTGAGTGAAGATTTATTTAGTTCAGTAATGCAGACAAATTCTAACAAGGTACGGGCAGTCTGATGATGGCACATTTGATGTTGTGTTTGAGGAAGGTCCTTGGTGTGTCATGCCCAGCAAGAAATCGAGTGTAGATCTCTACCAATGGGGACATCCTCAGTCCCAGGCAATGAGGGCTAAAGAAGACTTCTGCAACAACACCACCAGACCTAGCCCATGCCTTTGGCAAAGCCTGTATGTAAGAGAAAGTAATTTCCAGAACGAGAGCCTGGAAAAATATCTGCCACTTCCAATTACTGTTAGCAAAGTTGCTCTGCTCTTTGCAAACAGGAAAGAAGGGCGTGTTTCTTAATGCATCTTCAGTTTCTGAGCTGCCATGTGGAACATCCCTCATCGCACCACAGTGCTCCCCAGCCTGTGCTATGAGCTGACAGGCCCAGCCAATCTATTTACTGTCTGCAAGTAGCAGCCACACCTGTCAGTTCCTGAGTATCTTACTGCTCTCAGATCCCACTAGATTTTTTTCTGCTAGGGCGACCCAGGTTGGGATCCTGCACTTTGGAACTGCATAGTCTGGGCAGTGCTGCCTCCCCTGTGAGGGGGGAGGAGAGCAGGAGTCAATACTGACCAGCCACATGGGAGATTCTGCCGAGTCAGAGTGGCACAAATCTGGGCAAAAGCTGCAAGCTCACATGGGCTTTGGCCATGCCAAATTATTATCATATTTTCAAAGAAGAAGGATTATAAATTGGAAGCACGGGCTTGGAGCAGAGTCATTCTGATGGATCCATAGTGCACACTCTAACATCTGATGAGTTTCTCAGGTACAAGGCAAGCTTGTCCAACACTTATCTCCAGTAGGCACAGAGAACTAACACCGTTGTTTCTATGTTTTCACTTTCTAGGTAAATGCTATCAACCCTGTCGAAATGGAGGCAAATGTACTGGTAAGAATAAATGCAAGTGCTCCAAAGGCTACCAGGGAGACCTGTGTTCAAAGCGTAAGTACCAAAGCCACTCCATCAGTTCTTGTGGGAGCATCAAGCTCACCATACAGTATCTTTTTTACATAACATCAGGACTAATGGTTTGTTTTCAAAGTAATTCAAGTTATTTTACTTTCTGGACATACAGCATACATCAGACTTACAGAAATTATGAAACCAGAAACATTTTATTAAAGAAGTCTCCTCGCAGTTTCTTCTGTACTCTTGAGTTCCTGTAAAACAGCAGTGTGTCAGTTCAGCAATAGCAATTTAGCAAGAGAGAAATGCTTAATAAAACGTCAATATTATGCCATGTTAAAATACAATGAGAATGCTTTGTGGAAGGGCTACTGGGGACTACTCCTTCTCCCACTGGTTCTGGTGGACGCTCAGCTCTGCTGTACAACGTGATTCTCTCTGCCAGAGGCTGAGCCAGACCTTGCAGGTAAAGAACTGTGTGTGGACTGTTTCAGGGCCCTAATTACACTCAGTGCATAGGCATAAATTTACTTTGAGAGCCCCAGCCTGTGCCAGGACCAACCCATCATGTGAAACAGCAAGGAAAGCAAATGTGTGACTGGATGAAATGTCAAGAGGTCAGGCAAATGTGTTCCCTTTTTTGCAGCTGTCTGCGAACCCAGCTGTGGCCTGTACGGCACCTGTGTGGAGCCCAACAAATGCCAGTGCAAAGAAGGCTGGCATGGGAGACACTGCAATAAAAGTAAGTGAGAAACAAACCCCGAGAGTCATATCCAAGGTGTTGTACACCTGATGCTATACAGAAATGACTGCTTCAAGAGCCTTTCCAGCATAATTTTCCTAATCTTTAATTCAAATATTAAACAAAGATTTTCAATACTCCCATCACTGGATCTTGAGAGGAGATTTATAATTAACCTGAGAGACTTGTTTCATATTCCATAAAATGAATGGCGCTTTGGTAAGGCTGTTTTCTTAAAAAGAAGTGGCTAAAAAATTGAACAGGGGATTTAGTTTTTCAAAGTCATTTCCATGAGCTTTAAGTAATGAGATGGGTAAATGAACCTATAAAGAATTACAGCACAGTACTTTGGATTCCATTTTTATTGTTCACTTTCATTTTCCACAACAAAGCCACTCTACTAAGCCTGTTTCAGATGGCTTTTTTTTTTCCCTAGGTGTTTATGGCCACTGCTGTTCTTTTTCTTTGCCTTCAGCCATAAACCAAAGCCCAGCTCAGGTAGCTGGTTCAAACTCTCCCTGGGGGGTTGCTTGCACCCCATTCTAGAGCCTGTTGCTGGCAGATCATCATGACTGTCACCCACCTGGTGTGGGGGATACACATGTGAACCCAGGGCTGAGTGACAGCCTGGGTGTGTTGATGGTCCCTGGGCTCCCTGGCCTCGTGCAAGCATCTCTTTCTGTCTGGCAGGACTTTGTTCATCTTCAGGGGTGACAGAGAGGCATGAGGACTTTTATAAGGCAAAGCAAAATCCTTTGTTTAAATGGGGGGACAGTTTCCATTTGAAGTATTAGCGGTGGATTGCAAGCCCACTTCTGTGGATTCTTTTTTCTTGAACTGGATAATTTTCCAGGGTACGGAGCCAGCGGTCTGAGCGCCCTGAGGCCAGCAGGCAGCAAGCACAGGCAGCACACGCCTTCTCCAAAAAGGGCTGAGGAGAGGCATGTTCCACCCGAATCCAATTATATCTGGTGAACTCCAACATCTGAAATGGTTCGTGTTACACAAAGTTCACAGCCTTCATTAACCTCTCATGGATTGAATGTTTAAATGCTGTTCATTAAAGTTAAGATCACCGGCTGGAATTTTATTAGCTTCATTATAAACCACTGAGCTGACACTTACTATTCCTTTTAAGTTTTATAAATACTTCTGTAGCATGATTATATAGGCTGCTTCTTTCAATGCTTTGTATGGCGTTTTGTACTATACTTCAGTTGCATTTAAACTTCCTTTTTTTGGTTATATAGCTGCAAATACTTTCCAAAAATTAAGTAACAATATTCAAGCAGAAAACCTTGTAGATGCTAACGCAGAATTATTGCAGGGACTACAGATGTAATTTGCCTAAGACAAAAGAAAGGTGCATTTTACAATTTTTTACAAATTGTGTATTTAGACTTTTCCCTAAGATAAATAAATAAATAAATAAATAAATAAACAAATAAGTTGCCTAATTTAAAAACTGAATAACTCAATTCAATGTTATTTTTGGCTTTGCAGTTTCGTGAAGTACAGTGTATTAAAAATAAACTGCAGTGGTGCCTTTTAACCGACATAATATATTGTAAACAAAGTAGAGCTATAATGTATGAACTTTCTGCATCAGCTTGAAGCAATATAATATATTGTAAACAGAACAGCTCTTATGTAATAAACTTTTTATACTGACGGTTATGTATAAAATAAAGATGCTACTTTAGTTTTTTGAGTACTGCTCTGTGTGGCCTCCTGCGGTCTCATCAGCACTAGGTTGGAATGATGGCTTTTCTAGAGCACCCTCAGAAAACAGTGGTACTGTGGGGTTGGTTTCCCTGTGTCTGCTTTTAGCCCCACAGTTCTTAAAGGTATTTCAGAAGAGCAACTTGTGCCTTTGCCAAGGAGGGGATAACATGGAAGGCTGGGTGTTTCGCTCTTTGTACTTATCCTCCACCACATCCTCCTTTTCCCTGGCACTGCCAGTCAGCCATGCTGGTGTGCCCAGTTCGTGGCACCTCAGGTACTCAGAATATTCTTCTCAGAGCTTCTGTCCTAGCAGGTAATAGTCCAGGCCTGGCCATCTTTCCTGTTCAAGGGTGATGGTCCTGTGTCCTGTTGTGATCAGATTGGACAATGTTTGGGTGCTGCCTATTGCAACAGTCAAGGGCCACATGATTTGTAACATGATGTGGCTTGGAGCAGGAATGTGGTTTCTGTCTTTGCTGCAGAACAGTAAATACCCAATGAATTATTACTGACCCTTGTTATACTGTAGTTCTGGCAATCTTATTATCTGGGAGACATAAAAAAATAATTTACGTAATTGTAAGCATAAAATTAATGACTGTGAAGTTTTGAGTTACAAAGGAAAAGGTCTAATTTATTAAAGTGACCTTGTTGGTCTTAGTCAATGGATCTGTAAGTCAAGACTTGCTTAGGCCACAGAGAGGGAGGATGGCTCTCTAAGGGCCCATTCTTAGGTTGTTCTTCATGTCGTGGAGCTGTGGATGCTGCCCAGCAAGGCTGACCCTACAGGAGACTGACCCGCGTGTCACCACCCATGGCTGCAGAGCCCTCTGGGTCCAGTGCAAGGAGAAACGCAGCTGGGGAAGGGCAGCAGGGCCAGGCCAGCCCCCCTACACCTGGGGCAGTAATGAGAAACAGCCTGATCAAGCTGGCTTGTTCAGTGTCTTCATGCCCTTCTCTGGGATGGTGGCAGGAGAACAGCTCAGGCTTGCTGAAGGAGCAGCTTGCTTAGCATGGACATGTAACAGCTACAGCTGGTGGTCTCCAAATTGATGGTTCCCAGCCCTCAGGTTTGTGTGTTCCATGGACACTGGCACATCTCTGACCTAGCAAGGGGCTGTAGGAGTGTGAAGCATGTGGCCTTTGTGTGGCAAATACCAGCTGCTTGTGGGAAAAGCTGGGCTTTTCCGAGGCCAGCAGGAGGAGATGTGGGCAGGAAAGGTGGTCAGCCTCTGCCCACAGTCAGTGCTGTCCCAAAAGCATCCTATTCAGATTTTAAAAAGATGGAAAAGCAGAAGCCTGAGGCAGAGGAGAAAACACTTGTTCATGAAAACCTGGGAGGAGCTGTTGATGAAAGAAACATTTTTTAATATTTTTCTTAAAAATGATGAAAGGAGGAGATTAATATTAGGTATTTTTTCTTAAATTAGGTATCTTTTTCTTTAAAATGATGAAAGGAGGAGATTAATATTAGGGTGCCCCAGGAGCCGTGGACAAACATGAATGTCATGTTTGCATCTTTTTTGTTCTTTCTGCAGAAAAGGCTAAGTGATTTGTCACATGATACAGTAAAAAGCACAGAAATTTCTTACTTAAAATTCCTCGGATATTTTGGCTGAACTTTTCTGCTCCTGTGAATTTCTTAGAAAGTGTTTCCTTAGAAATAGCAAGTGTATTCTTCTATTTGGAGTAAATTTTTTGCTACTTGTCCTAAAGACACTTAATGCTGCTGTTTTGTTTTCAGAGTTTCACTAATTTTTGGAAATATCATTAATCATGAGAAGAATATGGTCAGAAAGGTTATGAAAGGAAAAAATAGTCCTCAAAGACGGACTGTGATGCAATTCTGTTTCTTAAAGAGCATCAATTTTCTACACAAAACTTCAATGGCTTTGCCAGTGTGAGCACAAAGTTTCCTGTATAGAGACAGTGCTTGATGTCAGAGGTTTAAGTCACAAGCCTGTGATAACTAACAATGCTGAAAGAAGACATGAATTTTCCAGAAAAAATCCAGTCGGAAGTTGGAAGCAATTTTGCCATTAGAAAATAAACTACAGGATTTATCACACTCTGTCACTGGACAGGACATAAAGAGAAAAAAAAGCCAGAAATGACAATTATTTAAAAACAACAACAAAAAAAAAAAAAGTCAAAATACCAATCCACTACAATAGGTCAGGCAGAATCTGCCTTTTCAATGATGTTTGGAAAGTTTGTAGTTAGCCAGAGCAAGATGCCAAATGTTGCACTTGTGAGCGGCAGCTGTAAAGTGATCAAAATGAGTAGAAGAACATAAAATGTTAAATCACTATAGCTCTACCCAAGAAATCTCAATTTGTGCAATTGGCAAAATTACACCTTTACAAAGGGCTTCTGATGGTACTTGGTTATTTGTGTATCTAAGATTGGCATCCTACTATGTCCAGGTTTGCACAACAGTTCAAAGGACAAATACACAAGGCACACAAAGAAAGCAGAAACAGACATCCTAAGGGCAAACTGCCCTTTTTGTACCACTGCCATTACTGAACTGATGCCCATGCTTTTTTGGGGTTTCTTTTTTGGGAATTTGCATTTTAGGTTAGTTTCTCCTTGGCTCTGTCTATGCCGCTGGATTTCAAACATCTCTTTCAGTACCTCTTCAGGTGTTCACTTCGCTGCTGGGGAGCTGGAGAGAACTGTGGCCTTTTCTTGCTGATGCTCTGCATGAATTGGCAGCCTGTGTTGGTACCAGCTGCAAAGCAGAGGTATCAAGGGGGCAAGGGGCCCAGCACCACCACACACACCAGGTGCTGCTCACGAGGTCTTTCTGACCAGGAGGCAGCACTGCCTGCCAGGACTCGGCACGCTTTTCCCATATGGTGTGACTGAATGGTCCAGTTGTTCTTCTTCCAGCTTCAGCTGCATTTCAAGCAATATTAAGGGAAAAAATTATAAAAGAAAAAATTCAGAATGGTTCCAGATGACTCGCTGCCTATAAGATTCAAACTCCAAAAGCCAGACTCAAAGCTTTGGCCAGACTTACTGCTATTAATTCAAAAATGTCGGCTTTGTTTCTGCTGGACGGATTTGTCATCTTTCCTGTCACTTCTCTACATCACCTGTTCTACTGGGATTGCCTACTGTGGAAAAAATTCCTACTTGCAGATACTAAGGGGAGATCTGGCAGCAGCAGAGTGGGAGCCTGAAGTTTTGCCAGGATTCCCCCAATGCCTGCACTGCCCACAGCCCTGCATTGGGCCAGGGGGAATGTTTGTGTGGGTGTTGAGGCATCACTCATAGCCATGGCTTCATGGCAGCTCCAGGTCTTGCAGTCATTTCAGCTCAAGCCTAGGGAAACTGCATCAGTGGAAAGTGCTCTCATCCATTACAGGGATTAAATCCTGCTAAATCCCACAGGTCTTGCAGTGTGAATATAACTTCATGTTCAGTGAGGTGATGAGATGCTATGATTAGCCGGGACATAGCCAAACCTTAAGACCATGATGAAACCAGTGGCCCCCTCTCCAGATCTACAATGTGCCAGCAAGGTTTGCTCACATAACATTTTAAACAAAAAAGCATCTAATTAAAAAAAAATTCTCAAGTTAAATGAATCCCAGTTGCTATTTACTTTTTCATGCATTCTTCTGACAGGATGGCTGCTGAGCCACAGACCTGTCCCTCAGTGGCTCCCAGCACCCATCTTCTGCTGGAGCACTGCTGACTGCACACTCCTTGGTGTTGGCTGGGGTCAGCAGCCCAGTCCAACCATGCAGGTTCAGCAGCAGTGCTGAAAAGGTCAAAGCAAAGCTGACCTGGGTACAGAACAAATGGGTTAGGAGAACAGCAAGGTTTGGAAAAGGCACGCATGCAGATCTGAGATTTTTATTTTATCCCTGTGGCTTTCTAAAGTTCAGTTTAAATGAACCCTCACAGTTTTAAGTTTAAAAAAGCCCTACTGTGTATTTTTGACTTAGAGCAACATATTCTATTATTTGTATTAGTTACAGAGGTTGTGTTTAAATCCCTTTCCACATAGCCCATCAGAAGACAGGAGTAGCCTCGTTATACAGATCTTTCCATGGAAATGTGAAATTTTTAGAGGATTTAACACACATACCCTGTCTGGCCAAACCACAGCTCAAAAGTAATTCAGATGCTTATGAGGGACATCCCCACAAGTCCTTTCCAACACTTTGTTTCCTGGCAAATGCTTGGGGGATTTTATGGCTGATGAGCCAGGGTTTACAGAGCTAGATGGCTCTGACTGCTTTGAGTGTTTGACCTTACAACCTTTAATCACATATATCTCCTAATCAGTGTGCTCCAGCTGTACTGCATCCTGCCTGCCCAGACATCCCAGTGAGCCTCACTCCTAGGCAAGGACCAGTGGAACTCCACAAATTCTTCAGCAGGTAGTATTTGGAAAGGCTACCCCACACTGTTTATGCCTTGTGCATCAAGTTTCTGTGCTATCCATCATCTCTGGCTTGCGGGAGCCTTGCCCAAATGGAGCCTGCCATGACCCTGGGCTGGCATTTTCCCCAGTCCTCCTACTACAAATTGACAGTCTTTGTTGGACAATCTTGGCTACTGTGAAAGCTGCTTGTATGCTGGACTCTGGCTTGCTTCAAATTAGGGTAATCCAGTTGAAAGTCTGAGCATTTAATTAAGATCATGGCCATTTTCAGCACGTGCAATTCCACCCTTCAGTGGCCACTGTGGGTACCACCTCTTCCTTGGTCTATCTGGCGAGTGATTGCCACACACACACATTTCCCAGATGTATATAACAGTGTCACTGTTAAAAAGGTTAAATGGATATTCAGCACAATCCACTCAGTGTTTTTTAAACCACTCTTTTTGTGTAAATGCATAAAGATTTCTCCCCTTTTACAGCTACAGCCACAATAGAGAGCGTATTTGCTGAAACGAGTACTTGGAATTTACTGTACTGCTTCACTGTATTTATCACTTATAAGATTGATTCAGTAGTGATAGTTCCACCTCCAGGGCTTATTCCTAAAAGGAATCAACTATGTTTGAAATGCAGCTGATATGCTAACCCAGTTTCACACCTTAGAGGTCCTGAGTGGTTTAGATGTCACAACTTACAGCAATCCACTTAAAAACAAGGTGAAGGATTGTGAATGGATTTCTAGGGAGAGATGAGTTTGGAGTTTCTATTCTTTCCATGTGCCTTTGTGATCAGTGAGACTAGAAGCTCCCCCAGCCCCAGAGGACCTCGCTAGTTGGTGTTTGAGAATGGGCAGCAACCCCAGGTGAAGTGTGCACAGTGGACCCCTGGAAGTGCATCTTTGTTGCCACCCAGGAGCTGAAACAAGTCACTGTGGGTTTTGTAGTTGTTCCCGAACATCTTTACAATACATGATGTAGCAATACAGAACCATAGAATGGTTTGGGTTGGAAAGACCTTAAATATCTAGTTGCAACTCGCCCTGCCATGGCTGGGCACCTTTCACTAGACCAGGCTGCTCAGAGCTCCATCCAACCTGACCATGAACACTTCCAGGGATGGGGCATCTACAACTTCTCTGGGCAACCTGTTCCAATGTCTCAGCCCCCTCACAGTAAAAAATTTCTTCCTTATGTCCAATCACAACCTACCCTCTTTAATTTTAAAACCATTGTCCCTGTCACTACAAGACTTGGTAAAAAGTATTGCTGTCTTTCTTAGAAGCTCCCTCTATATATGGAAAGGCTGCAATAAGGTCTTCTCAGAGTCTTCTCTTCTCCAAGATGAATAACCCCAGCTCTCCCAGCCTTGCATCAAATATTTGATTTAGGTTTTTCCTCTACTATGCTTCCTTTTTTGGTTTGTCTTAAAACATAGCAACAACAAATAAACAAATGAACAAACAAATTCTCAAATAGACCCCAAGTAACTGAAAATCCACAAGAATTACATTTGTTTAGAATACACCACTTCTGGTCTTTTTGAAGGAGCAATTCAATACTGCAGTAACACCATGTTTAACTCTGCACTTATCTGCAGCATTTTTGAGCACCTTGTAGACCACCCACAAGCAAGGGGCACTGCAACAATGTGGTCAGCAGAATGCCTTGGATGTGATATTTTCTTGGGGATTTAGAGGACAATAAGAAAATAGTTTGTTCATTACTATTTTGACTGAAATAGGTTTTGTTTGCTCAGATGAGTCTATTTTGCTTGAGACAGAACAGTCTTCTCTGAAGCAAATGAGTGACATGAACACTTAGATAAAAAAGAGTCAGGTATTTAGATTCCTGTTCGTTTTTTAAGTTCATGATTCAACGTATAATCATGCAAAAGCTCTGACTGCGCTGCAGTGCTCTAATATCCATTGCAAAGGTTATTCTGGAAGAGTTTAAGATAAAAGAAAAGATCTGCTGAACACATCTTGATCGAAAGAGGAATGCAAAATCTTGTGTTTCTTCCTAACTCTGCTTCCTCTCCCAGCAAAACGCATTCCTTTTGTATGTGTCCCCTTCTGCATTCCAGAAAATAGAGAGGGAATAATTACATGAAAAGAAGTGGCTAATTGGGAGGTATGCTTTGTCTGTCATACCCAGCACAAGAATTAAGGTCTCAAAAAGATAAGACAGTGAATGTCCCTTTGAAACTGGCAGAGGGTGTGGTGGGGAGAATCTTTTAAAAACCTGGCAAGCAATTAACAGTAATTATAACTTCATTATTACTGCTGCCTTCCTATCTGTTGTGTAACACTTCACTCAGGTTTCCTCCTCTTATAAACAGTGATACAACACTGCTGTTTCATATCTGTGAAATTATTAGAGACAAATTATTTTGCTGTGAAACTGGAGTGCTGCTATAAAGCTGCTGCCCCACTGCTTCATGTCTGAAAACACAGCTACATGGCACAAACATAGCTTGGCTCTTTTACAGGATGTATTTGGAGACTAGAAGTAACTTCTGCTGAATGTGTGGAGGTTTATTTGACTTTCAGGCTGTTGTGGGCCAGCAGTGTTAGCCAAGCCCTGGAGACTGTCCCAGACTCAGAGCCATCTCAAGCAGCTTGATCCTGCCTGCTTTTCCCAGCTCAGCAGAGCTCTCCCACCTGAGTTACCCATCAAAGTACAGAGGGGAGCAACCATGAGAAGCTGACAGGGGCTCTTTTCCCTTTCAGACAGTACTGAATCATAGCTCACAGGAAAGGGTGAGAGAGGACCTTGCAATGATGCTGATGAAATTTTCTGTGGCAGAATCAAATATTTTGTTGTTAAAGACCTGTAGTACTGTTCCAGGAAAAAAAGAGTCTGCTTCCAGTATCCATATTTCAAGAGAGCATAGGAAATTTAGGAGAATTCAGAAGAAAGTTGCAAGAGCTATTCAGAATCGTAGAAAAGTGTGTGACACAATGAGAGACTTGGAACATGTTTCAGGAGGACTGATTGGGCTGCCCAAAACACTCCCTGCTGCTAGAAGAGAGGTCTTTTCTTCATTCCATACACTATCCTCACCAGAAAAAACAAGCCGTTTTCTGCTGAATAAGTGGGCTTGACCAGCTCTCTGGCAGATCAGCAGAAGAGAGGAGATCATCAAAAGGTATCCCAGCCATGGTCTTCAGTTACTTACAAAACCAACTCCCTTTCACAAAAATGCCTGCTGGGCCTGAACAATTGAATCTAGAGAACTTTCACACTGGAACCAGGGTACATGTTATTAATAGTGGATTAAATAAGTGTTAGGTTTTACCTGGGACTGCAGCAGATTGTTCATCATCTGGTCTTAAAAGCAGGACCTTCTAAAAGATACATTATTGGGTAAAAAAATAAGTTACAGGCTTCACATAAAAATGGCAAGAAAATGTTTTGGTTCCTTCCACACTATGGTCATCTTAGATTTGGTCTAATAGCTTTGTCTGGTCTTAAACATATAAAGTGGTGAATAACCCCAAAACTGTAGCTAAATCCTAATGCAGATCTTAATTTCTGAGTGCATCTACAATTGCACTCCAGAGATGGAGGAAGCTGAGTAATGACTGAAGTCACAGCGAGGTGCTGTTCATACACTGATATTTGGTCATATGCCATGCCTTCAGCTGTCAAGGACAAGGCAAGGAAATCAAGGCCATGTCAAACCCTCAAATGTATAATTTGAGTAGAGCAGTGGCATTTTTATTTCCTTCCTTTCTCCTGAAGTATAATTTTCACTGTCCCATGACAACTGCTTCTCCTCAGCCTGTTGCTATGTGAGAATTAGAAATTTTAAAAAGCTGTTGTGGAGGGGTTTTGAGAAAAACTTCAAAATTTCACACCATTTAAAGAACAGGAACATAGAAGTGCTCATAAGTGCACAGAGGTGCAGCATGGTTGTGATACAAGCCTCTGTAAAGGCACCTACTCACGAAAGCTCAACAGTGGAATGAATGTCTCAGTATATTTCAAATGACGTGTTTTCACAGATATAGTCACAGCTGTGTGGCCTTCACTTTTCTGACTACCAAGTGTGGGTCACAGGGGTTACATGATTGCTCCTGTGTGTCTTGGCATGTTGGGTTTTGTAGTCCTGGCCCAACTCCACCTTGGACAACTGTTGCCTTGATTTGCTGGCAGATCATTCAAGGGATTGTTTTGTGTGGGTGACAGCTGAAAGGCATTAAATAGTACAGTAAATCATTTAACTGGAGTCTAGAATGTGTGAACACTGAACCACAAGCTCTGACAGAAGAAAATTTATTTTGTGTTTTGAACAGTCTTAGTATTAGTGGCCCAGTTTAACCACATATAACAAGCATAATCTGTTCAGTTTTCAGCAAGGTCTTTAACCAGATATTGTATACCTCTGTGGTGGTTTCCTCTAATTATTTGAGGTTTCTTACTTGGGAATTTTGTTGTTAAAATGATCTTTTTCATTTGCACAGCCATCAGAGAGAAAGCCTTGGTTTGTGGGAGTATCAGTGCTGCAGCCTTGGAAAGAGTCTTGGAAAACAGTCTTGGAAAGAGGTGATGGATTGAGGCTGGAGCATCCAGCCATCTGTTTGCCCCTCAAGCTGTACTCCCCAGGACCTCCTGCTGCAGGGGGAGATGCTGCACTCACAAATGACCGGTGCTATGCAGAGGTATCACTTTCTGTCTAGGAAAGGTGCTCATGGTCACCAGGCTGCCTTTCCTTTGGGCTTTCCCACTCTAGTCATCCATCCATTTCTTGGCTGCAGCTTCTGAATAGGCAGAGCCTGTTCACAGTTACCAGGCTACCAAACCATTGGGCTTAGCAACATTAGGAACCAACTCCCAAACTACAGCAAAACCCACAGGAACCATACATCCCCATCTGAAGAAAGAGTCTCATGGACACAACAGCGACATCACCCTGCTCCAGCAGCCCTGAGTCTTGGTGGTCACCTTCACCTTCTCCACTTTCTTGCAGATGGACTCATTGGTACAGCACGGTGAGCAGGGAGCACAGCTCCACATCCACACTCATTTCAGCTGAGCCAGGGCACACATACTGCTGCCATTTCTTCCAGCAGCTACCCTCCAACAAACACATAATCTGTCCCATTGTGCTCCCAATGCTCACTGCACTCTGCCACCACCCTGCTGGGCTCTCCAGCAGCCCTGACCCCTAGGAAAGATGCTCCAAGAGTGTTGGAGAGCAGGATAGCAGAAGGACTCTGTGTGTGTGCATCTTTGGTCCTGCAAGGCACTGCCAAGCTGCCCTCCTGCCATTCTGGACTCCCACAATGTTGGAGTTTCAGCTTTTTCAACTTCCAGCAGTTTGGATGCCTCCTGTGTTTGAAGCTGTTGGAACCACATCAAACAGCCCCAAGCAAAGAATGCCGTTAAAGGATTTATTCAGGCTGGATATGAGTGCTGCTGATGGGAGGGAAGGGAACAACAAAGATTTCTCAGCCACCATTGTGATCTACCCATTTAAAAATATATTAAAAAAAAAAGAAGAAAGATTTCATTTACTATCAACATCATTTGGCTGAGCATTTTACTGCAGACCCTGAGCTATTTCCAAATTGCTTGGCTTACATAAATACCTCTACCACCGATGGGCCTTTACAGAAGGAAAATGTTTATAACTGAGTAGTAATTGACAACCATGGGATACATTTTTCAAAAGCAAAGTGTCAGATTTTTGAATTGAAAACCCGCAACTAGAAATATAAATCCCAAAATAATTAGTAGATTAAAATAATACTGTAATTAACACTGTAAGAGTAATGCATCTGTGTACAAAAGAGAATAAACTCTTACTTCTTCTGCTCAGGGAAGCTGATTTTTGGTAACAAACATTTTCCTTAGTTCCTGTTCTTCTTTCCATATTTTATTCCAGATGCAGGGAAGAACAGCAGTTCAATACATTTGCACCTTTATATTAAGTTTAGTACATTCGAAGGAGAGCAGAAGCCCAGTCTACAAGCACATTTGCACTGACCAAATTTACCCATTTTAAGAATTAGTTTGCAGTGAGGTTTTCCCTTCCCTCTTCCTATCTAACTCCATCTCTATTTTTTTTTTTACACCTCGTTAAACTGGGCGTTTCCATTGCCTTCTCATGCTAGTCCTTTCAGAAGGAGAGGAGCCATCCAGGTGATCTGAGCCCCGCAGTAGGGCTTTCCACAGTCATTGGTACTGTCCCTGCTTTAGCAGTGTGTCCCCTTAACAGGTGTAAGCAACACCCAGATTTTTCCCTTCCTTGGTTTTATTCTTCCTTCTTTGCTGCCATTACAATGGGTGCACCTAAAGGGAAGGCACAGAGAAGAAGGGGCCATATTCTTCCAGCAGGTGCACAGCAATACAAAAACAAGCAGCAGACATAATCCACTACAAGAGATATTCCAATACAGGAAGAGGGGGGAAAAGGGGATTATCATGCATATGGTCAAACTCTGGACCAAATGTTGAAGGAAGGTATGGAGTCTTGATCCTTGCAGGTGTTCACACTTGCCCAGACATAACATCTGTAGCCTGATGCAATTCCCAGCTGGCCCTGCTCTGAGCAGGGGTTTGGGCCGGGTGATCTGAGGTGACTCCCGACCTGAATCATGATTCTGCAATGGCCCTTATTGAAGACCACATACAGATACATGTCTGGGATCTGTAATAAGGTCACAGACAGGTACCTACTGTCTATATGCTAGTTCCACATGTCATGTGGAGATGGGTTTGAGACAACAAAAAAAAACCATCCATATCAGACAAGTCTAACAGGAGCGATTCCCTTGGACCCGTTTTGGTTTTTTAAAGATACATCACAATTGAGCTTAATTCTTGGGATGCACAAGCATGACCTATAGTGCTCAAACCAAAATGCTTTTTTCTGTAGCAGAACATAAGGATGTCTAGAATTTGAAACAGTGCAGCCCCCTGAAAGTGCATATCCAAAAGACAAGTTTTATTGGATACCTTTGCATTGATAAACAGTATTGGAAGTTTAAGGCACAATTTGTCTGTGATTTGCCACGCTCCGCAGTACTCATAATCTCACCTTTAATGACCTCATTAATGACCTTCCTCACACACAGCCCTACTTCGCAAAGGTTATAGACATTGGATCTGTGCTTTCCTCAGGGTCTGTTATCATTTTCCCTGCTGCACACTGGGTCAGAGAAGGAAAGAATTACAGTGGATAGAGACAAGTGCAAGGTGACAGAGTAGAGCCAAAACAATTGCCTACCAAAATGCATAACATTAAATTTTTTTGAAAAAGGACAAGTGAAACGCAAGATTGCTGACTTGGCTTTTTTCTCCTCAGTACTAAAAACACTGGTCAAGCAGGACTGTCCTTGGAAGGGGAAAAGCAGCAACTAATTTGATAAGATAGACAGGATATAACAGACAGAAGATAGACAGGAACCTGAAATACAACCCCAAATCCTCCTGCCTTTATCTCTCACTCATGGCCACTTCTCTCTCATATCCCCATGCAACACACAAAGCAAATGTCCTCTCCTTGCAGTGCTTTCTTTCCACCAGGTGAGAGGCACAGGTCTGAAGCACCTAGAGTTTCAGCTACTATTTCATGCTAGTTTGGAAATACGTCAGGGAATTTCATGTGTATAATATAAATACCTCCCACTGCAATTAGTCTCTGCTACTGGTAGAGAAACAGACTGCACCAACATTGCTTTTTGTCGCTAAAGTGCTGCTGTAGTTTCAGTTCATCCTACAAATATGGCGTTGTCTCCTAAAATTACATTACTAATTGCAGCTAATACACCCAAGCCCAGATGAATGCAACTTTGATCTGAGTAGCACCCCTACGCAATCCCTCTGGCATGCAAATGGCAATTACAAAACACTGCTCAAATACAGCTTGAAAGCAAAGATGTAAGGCCAATTTATTTAGTGCCCCTAGACTAAACAAGGTCCTTATTACAGTGCCAGATTATGATTGACTGAGATTTACTCACAAAACATTTCCTACTGAGAGTGTGCAACAAACTGCGATTATTGTTAGTCCAGTTGGTTTAAAAGAAAGAAAGAGAGGAGAGAAAGAGAGAAAGAGAGAGAGAGAGAGAGAGAGAGAGAGAGAGAGAGAGAGAGAGAAAGAAAGAAAGAAAGAAAGAAAGAAAGAAAGAAAGAAAGAAAGAAAGAAAGAAAGAAAGAAAGAAAGAAAGAAAGAAAGAGGGGGGGGGGGAAGAAAGAAAGAAAGAAAGAAGAAAGAAAGAAAGAAAGAAAGAAAGAAAGAAAGAAAGAAAGAAAGAAAGAAAGAAAGAAAGAAAGAAAGAAAGAAAGAAAGAAAGAAAGAAAGAAAGAAAGAAAGAAAGAAAGAAATCCTACAACCAAAAAATCCATCTTTAGTTTCAATTTTGGCTGGGCTGCCTAACAGAGATCAGCTGCCAACTACAGCAGCAGAGCAGGCTGAAGGGAGTGGGTGTGGGGTATGGAAACCAGAATAATATGGGGGGATAGCAGGGGACAAAGAAGGAAAGAATGAGAGAGGGGAGAGAGAATATAATTGAAAGGGAAAGGGAAACGAAGAAAATAATAGAGGTTAAAGGAGTATGAGGACACAGAAAGCAAGCATGAAAAAGTAAAAATCAGATGTGAGAAAATGAAGGAAATTGAGAAAGAAAGCAGAGTAGACAAGTCAAAAAATATAATAGAAGGACTAGGCAATGATGGTTCTCTTGAAAACTTGCTGCAGACTAGTTCACTAGGGCAAGAGCTGCACCACATGCTTTCAGCTTTTGGAAGGAGTCGGTTTATGCTTCTTGTGCTGCAGTCAAGCACATGAAATCTCCATTTCTCATATTAAATTGCTACAGGCGTGAGTTCAAGTGCAGAGACCTCCTCAGCACAGCTAGAAGAAAAAGTGCTTGCCACGTGGCACCTAGTCCTAGATGCTTTGTGTGTAAGCTCCGCCACAAAAACCTGACTGAAAAAAGACTTTGTTCAGGAAAAAAAGAAATGCAGGGCCAGTAATTTAGCAGTACCCCATGACAGCACTAGAGAGCAAGACAGGCATACACATTTGATTAACAGGTATGTAGTAAACAAAGTCTATTAAAGGTGAAACAAAAATCAAAGGAACAGAACTTCTCCACTGCACAAAACCAGAGATAAGCTTTTCTACATACTTCAGAGTTAAAAGGGAATCACAAGCCAAAAAAAAAATGTTCCTTTTTATTGTCAGTGAGGAAAGTAAGTCATCCCAGACCTTTGGTAGATATATCAAAATAGAGCTGAGCTGGATAAGAAAAACTGATATTTAATTGCAAAAAAACCCCAAAGTAATCTGATGCCATTTATGAAAGTTTACTCATTTGAAGAGACGCTAGAATTGGATTTAGAAGATGCAAAAGTGGTTTAACTTTTTAAACAAGAAAAACAAGCAAACAAAAAAAACCAGCTAAATAAACACTGACTATGTCAGAAAGACTGGAGTGAACAAAATAGGCAGATAAATTCTTTTTTTCTTAGCATGGAGAGTGATGCAGAGGCAGCACCTTACTCTTTAGCCCTGATTTACACTCTCTTTTAATTCAAATCTCATTTCTATTACTTAACCCCCACATTTGGACACACAAAATCTGTGACTTTCAAACAAAATTCAGCCTTAACCCATGCAAATAGATAAGTTAGTCAAACATTAAAGGCACCTAAATTCTCATTTGCAGTAAAAAAATTTCTCATTTACAGTAAAAAAAAAGAATGCAGATGGAATGAAAATCTTGATTAAATTCAAGCTGAGCAGAAACCATTTCAGTAGCAATTAAATTATGTTTTTACGCAGGAGGTAGGACAAAACTTCACAGGAGCATAAAATCCTTCTGATGACTCATCCCAAGATTACCTATTGAAAACCTGCATAAATATTTGTGATAATTACTACATCATCACTAAGTCATGCTGGCATGTGGGACTAATTTGTTTTAAGAGAGATGAAAAATGCGAATTGTCTCTTCAAGCAAAAGACCAGGGCAGGAAACCCTAAGGGAAGGAGTTCAGATTCTTGTTTGTGTGCATTATTGTTTTCAAGTTAAATCAGTCAAGTCAAGCTCACAGAGCAGGTCTGACTGCATAAGAATCTGTCTCCTCTGAGTGCTTTGGAGCAGTAAGGAAGATTTCTGGCTATTCCAATCCTCACTCAGAATATCCTTTTCTTATAATTGTCAAAAAAAACCACCCCACCAAGAAACCAAAACAACAAACAGGAAATAATATGAATACCTTAATAACAGAATTTCTGAAGTCAAAGGTGTCCTTACGCAAACTTACATAGAGTTTCCAAGATCAAAGAAATTTATACCTTTAAGCTATAACCTTACAGGGCACCTTATAAGCACAGTTTGTGCTTGTATTAACTAGTTTTAAGGCATTCATCACAGACAGAAGGTGTGTACATCAAACTTTGCCAGATGGGTCTAACCTATCTAACTTAAACTCCCTTGCCCTTCCCTTGCTGTTCTAAAAAAGTCTTGCTAAAAAGAAGCAGCATAGGCTTTAAGCTTACTTTTCCCCCTCAATAAAGGAAGATTCACCGTGGGAGTTAACGTACTGAATTGAATCCATTAGAGGAAAATCAAACAATGTTGATCTAAAGATGTTGACTTTGCCACGCACTGAAATTTTAATAAGAACAGGATGACTGTGGTGATGGCACTGAACTGAAGAGCACTGGGCTGAGCTCTCTGCTGTCATGAAAACTGGGATAGTGGGCTTGGGTAAGGAAATTAATAAATCTCCATCTGTAAAATGAATGTAACTACTGACTTAGATTTGTCCTTTCAGTTCTTGAAAGAGCAAATCTTCAAAGACTGTGACATCCTGTGTACAGACAGTCACAAAGACACAAGGTAGATGAAGGTCAGGGTTTGACTGAAAACTGTTTTGAGAAGCATCTCTCTGCTGAAATAAGGCACCCAAGACAGTGGGACTGACAATAATGAGCACTGCATTCTGCGGTTGCATTTTTCTGAGCCAAAAGCAAATGTTTCTACAAAATACGCAATTAACGAGATGCTAAAATTGTTCTGTGGCTATGAAAGTGCTCAGAGACATTCATTTTTAGCTCTCAAATTATTCGGGTAGGCTTTTTAAGTGACTGCACAAAGACAGTCATTGTCAGCTTCAGATTGGCATGCCACTTTATTCCTATGCCTGTAAATCTCCTGGAACATTTAGATTCCCTCCCATCAGCACTGGCAAAGGAGTCAAGCACTTGTCATCAGCTGCAGCTTCACAGCTGCACAGAGCACTCAGATCCAGCCAAAGCACAGAAAGTCTAAAAGGGGCAGAGGAGAGTGCTGGGTGCCCAGGCAGTGCAGGGGTGTCACAGCACATGGAGGAGGTGCTGGTGGCTGCTTAGTGCCTTACAAACAGTTGTGAAACTAGAGATTACAGGACAAGAGTCTCCATTTCAGCTGCTTAGGAGGGAGTTAACCAAGCACCTAAATTTGGGGGTACAAGCCAGATGCATCACAGAATTAGAACATGACCTATGAAGTTAATTTAGCACTTGGCACCTTCCTAACTGAGTAGGATCCATGGAACTTTATGTATTACTTCCTGAGCCTAAAACCGATTACCTCAGGACATCAGAAAGATGAAGGGAGATGCTTTACCAATCCCCAGGTAAATTATAAATATTTGGAAAAGCACTTGGATTGTTTTTATGGACTTTGCCCATTTACAGCCAGCGCTGAGGCTCACAGCCACCCCAGCTGCAGAGCTCAGCATGCTTTCATGGAGCAGATGGTCTCCAGCTTAACACTGACACCTGTGGATGCCTTTTCCAGTGCCTTTTCTAACATTCCTATCCAATCAATATTTCACATAAAATATGACTAGGATTAGGAAAAGTAGGCGAGTCTTGGGACTGTCTTCTCTCAGTGAAGGCCCTGGCTCATCACCCCACACACATTCCCTCCATCATTGTTTCATGAAATTACTGGTATTACTGAAATTACCTCTCTTTTCAGATATCTAATAATCATATTTTATAATAATGAGGAAAGAGAGCAGCAAGCATTTATTTGGAAACCACAGGGTTAAGCAGATCTGCCATCTCAACTGAAAGAAACAGTTTTTTACCCTGTAAGAATGAAATTACATCTCCAAACCCTAAGTAATGAGGAGGCTTATGTTTGCTACCCAGCATGCTAACTGTAGCTCTTCTTCTGAGAGTCCTGGACATCTTCTTAGATGTTTAGATCAAAGCTTAGCTTTGTTCATGGCTGTAGTCATACACCCAGAACTGCCTGGTGCCAGGCTGTAACATCCAGCAGGTTCTCAGGGAATGATCTAATGCAAAGTCCTGCTGAGCTACACATAAACTCATTTTAAAACCCAGCTATTGTTCCAGGACATAATTCATCTTTTACCACCCCTTTTTGTGTCTATCTGGGGACTCCTGAGAATAATGCTTAGAAAAGAGCAGAAGCTCCAAATTTCCTCCAGGTCCCTGGGAATTTCTCCTGTAATTTAGTTTTTTATCTAGGGTGAGAAGTCTCTTCTGCTCATATGTACATATGATAAACACATGGATGGCTAGGAAGATGGGCTTAGTTTTCTTTCCTCTTAAATCACTTTTTCAGTGATCTTGTCACAGAATATAAAGATTATTTTTATCTCCCCTTTTTAAACTCAAATCCAGTAGGACATCATGGAAAATGCAGCTTTGAGGAAAACAACTGAGTGAAAAGAGTGTCTCTGTGAAGAAGAAAGCTTTGCACATAGTGTTTTTATTCCATATCTCCTCCACCCCTTCAAACCTTAAGCAATTGTTCAGACTCAGAAAATACTAAAATTTTTACTTGATTGTAACTCCTTCTTGACATGGGCCCTGTCAGCTGTTTCCGGACCATTGCCTTGCAAAGGGCCACCTGGCCCAGCTGTGGCTAATGAACAGCTAATAACAACCAAAGGAGTTCCAGCAGCCTGATGAGAATTGTTTGTGACTGCTATGCCCTACAACAGACCTAGTCACAAATGGTAGGGCTGTGTTTCTGCCCTGGGACGGTCGATTCCAGGTGTACTCAATGCCCCCAGAACTGAAAGCAAGCTGCATCCTGGTGCCAGAGGGATCGAGAAGAACTCACTGGCAATAGAAATGGTTGTGTGCCACTTGGCAGCTTTTGACTCCAGCTTGTGTCAGAGTTCCAGCATGTCTGGTACAGCAGCACTCACCACAGTGTGACTTCATTCAGGCCACGACAGTCCATTGTTAGTCTTTACTCTCTGTTAGACTTTTGCACTGGCCATATGGTGAGCAGGCCAAGGGGAGAGCAGGTCCTGCTGATCATTCCTGGGCTCCCCACTCAGCACATCAATGTGTGGATGGAAAACAGGGAGTCTCCATTGGTGTGATATCGTTGCCAGTGCATTGTCATGGTAGTGATTGGAATCTGCTCCTCTTCAAAGATAGCAACCAAACCACAGACAGACCATCTGAGAGACCAGGCGAGCTAGACAGCTGTTTAATCTTCTCTGTACTCAAGGCACTGTACTGTGCACCCACTGGTACCCTCTTGGGTCTTTGAAGTGCTCTCTCCTGAGGTAGTCTATGCCAGTGATGCACAGAGACTCCAGACCAGTGAGAGTAGGATGCTTTTGCCACTCATTCCCAGTTAAACTTACCTCAGCCTACAAACCAGGCAGTTTTCAGGATCCTCCTGTCGCTCAAGAAATGCAGAAGGATTCTGCTTCTTGTAGTGTGATGGCACTTGGAGGCATTGTGTGCAGGTGTCCACTAGAGCTTTATACTCCTGTGGGGCTGATGAGCCAGGCCATCTGATCCCCACAGTCCGGGAAATCCAGTTGTCCCTTCCCTCCACCTGGCCAAAGGCAAGGCCCCTCTATTCCTGGTTAGAGTCTTCATTATTCAGTATTTGTAACTGCAAAACAGAAGCCTCTTTGTCAGAGTCAAAGGTGCAATCAGTCCTTCTACTCTACCCAACAAACACTGGAGCAGTAATTTTCCTGGATGGATGCTTTTGGACTGTTATTTTTCCTTGCAGCTCCTCTATTCAAGTTTCTAGCCTCCAGGTAGGTTCACCATCCCATTTCCTCATGGTCATGCAGGAAGAGCCACAGGATCATACTTGGTGTGCAGCACTGGTACCATTTCTCTTGAACAGAACAAGGCTGAAGCTTCACAGCTGAGGCCTTGGTAGGAGTGTGAGGGGATGGCCCACCCTCCCCAGCTTGCTCAGACACTTTTTTGGTCAGTCTGTCCATGGCCGAGACACAGGCCCACATGGGAAGTGAGATAATCTTCACACTCTCAAAGCTGTGTGGGCAGTTTGTCTGTAGCCAGTGCCACTGTGTCTGTCCAGCTGTTATCACCAGAGTGCGGGTGATGACATTGGGGCATTTCGTACAGCTTTCACCACGCAGGCCACATGCACCAGGGTTCATTTGGGTCTTTGGATGCTGGCTGCCATGCAGGTTGTTTTAGATCACCTTAAATGTGGTTCATTCCCTCAAATACTGGATACTTCCCTCAATGCCAGTCCATTTGCTTCAGGAATAGGTGAATTCTTCCTTGAAGGGACACGTGTTCTTCACACTTGTTTGGCCTTTTTGACAACAGTTGAGAGCGGGGTTTTGTCCACCTTAGCAAACCTAACACAGCTTTATATAGCTGCAACTGCTGACTCCGCAGAGTAGCTGAGCATTAGTATCTGGCACAGAAGCACTGGGAAAAGGAAGATGCACCCATTTGCTCTGTCTATTTTTGAAAGCTTCCTCATTATTGTTGTTTTTATGGGTTCAAGCTCTGTAGGCTTGTCAGGAGATAAAGAGGCCTATCCTGGTTGCCAGTCTCCAGCATCTGCCCAGTCCAGGGAGAAGGAAAGCTATGTTAAAACAAAAAAGAAAAAGCCACCACAATTGTTAGCTATTTGCTAGTATGTTTAGGCAATGAGATCAGAGCGGTCAAGATGAAGAAAAGTTTGCTCAGTTCTGATTAAGAGAACCAAAATGCTTCTGGCACATAGGTTCTCATCTTACAGTAAATCAAAGGAGTCTCTTATGAACAAAGCCCTTTTCATATTTCACAAACTATAAAACACTCCAGTGGGTGTTTACTTGCAAATGACAAAAGGAATGACATGCAGATTTCACAGTACATTGAAAAACACTGGTCAGAAGTTAGTTTATATTTAAAAGCAGTTATTGTAAACTCGATTGTATAACATGCTGATCTTTAACAGCAAACATCTGCTTATTCCTCTCAGACATTTATTTTCCCACTTTTCTTCTAACAAAATGCTTTGAATACTGGGGAACAAAAGTGTCTCCATGCCGTGTTCAATCTACATGCCCATGAAGTCAATGTGTGAGCATTTTCCAGGGCCATTGCATGAAAATTCATGTGGTTTTACTACCAACCATCTATCCCAGACCTGGGAGAGATGTTTGCCACACAGCTTAGGTAAACAGAGCTTCATTTTCATGTCTGTGTTTCAAAAGGCTGTTCTTCAAACTATTTCAAGTTTTCTGTAACCTTTGGAACATTGTTTACAGTAGAAAAATTATGAGAAACTTTTGCTTCCAGACCTGTCTCTCTAGGCTGAAAATTGACATTGATTTCCATCAAGTGACCAGCCAGGATGTGCACAGGAAGGATTGTCACTGAGTTGCATATCTGAACACCAAAAGTTTAAATGTCTAAAAGTTTAACATTAGCAAATGCTCATGCCACTTTTCATGATGGTGATGGTAGGTTCAAAACTATAATTAATCTGATATGCTCCACTGAAACATGGTAAATAGAATAAAGCCCAAGTAGGGCTCTTCCTTCCCATAATTAGGTCAAGAACCTAGAGCTATTTATCTGGTGGTTGTAATAGTAGTACCTTTAAATTAAAATCAATAAAGCTAACAAAATATAAACAAACTGTAGGGAAATTGCCCTTTGCAAATTTTATTCAACCCCTTCATTGACCATTCTTGATTTCATGGGATGTATTCTTGCTGCATTAGGATTAATACAATAATTAGGATCCTGTGTTTTGCAGAAGAGAAACCTGCAGCAGGTCATCAGCAGCTATGAGAGCTGGGAACA
Source organism: Lichenostomus cassidix (assembly GCF_008360975.1). Taxonomy (NCBI): domain Eukaryota; kingdom Metazoa; phylum Chordata; class Aves; order Passeriformes; family Meliphagidae; genus Lichenostomus; species Lichenostomus cassidix. The sequence continues at coordinate 32,356,878 of NC_139480.1, read as the reverse complement.
CAGGAAAAGCAACATGTTTAGTCCTTAAGGGAGGAGGACATGCCTCATGTTACTCAAAAGCCATGTGAATGGATGAGCAGATGCCATAGTCAGGGGAGGCCTTTCCAACCTCCAGCCACAGGAATGGTTGCAGGCAGAGCTCTCCAAAGCTCAGTGTCCTGTGCCAGGTTGGTTTGGACACCTCACTGTAAACAAGAAAATAGCTGCATCCCTACTGACTTTTTCCTGGGGGAAGGAAAGGAACAAGGGTGGCTGCCATCGAGAGATAATAGGTTTAATTTCATGTTAGACAGTGAGCTAAATTTATGCTGGCTGCCACATATTCCTTCTCTCATCACTGGAGCCTGCTGTTGGAGAGACTGCTCTGTTTGTTTGTTGTTTTTCTGTTTGTTTAGGATGGAGAGAATCATGCTGTGTAAGTGCCTGTTTCTCCCCTTTAGTTAGAAACTGTGTCTAGAACACTGTCTCAGCTACAAACATCTGCACTGGTCAGATGAGATCCTTCTGAAGCATATTGTCAGGAAGGGCAAGCTCAGAGCACTTGGATGACTTGGCTAGGAACCTAACCAGATCTTTCTGGCAGGTATGAACCATGGGGCTGGGGAGGGCTTAAATATTTCTGAGAAAAAATGTGGAGACACGGAATGGAACAAGTAGTGGAAGAAGTGCAAAATCCATGTAAAGGGACTGATGGGAGGGAGGCCTGGGAACTGCTGGTGTGTGCTGCCAGAGAAGGTAGAGTACCCTGGAGCAGGGGACTTCCACTTGATCCCAGCCATTTCTGCTTTCTGGAGAGAAGCTCACCCAGAGCAATATGAATGTAAAGTGACAGTGTTCACTAAAGGCACAGGAAGAAAACCCAGGACATTTCCCAAGTTGTTGCTCAGGGAATTTAATTTCTCTTAGATCTAACCTTGTATAACAGAAGAAATGTACCATAGCAGGGGCACAGGAGATGCAAAGCTCATCTGTAAAGGTTTTCTAGATATATTTGCTCTGAATAACGTCAGCTGTGGTCCTGCTTTCTAATGTTTTTTAATGACACTAAATCTTGACATTTTCCTATTCCCAGTAGAAAAACTCCAACTCTTATCTGCTCACAAATATTTTCTTAAGACTAAGTGATAACCAAATGTGTACAAACTTGAGTACTGACTGGATATTCTTAATCTAACAACAATTCCCACTAGTACCAGTGCAAGTTGGTGTCTATCAGTGAGACTAGATAATGCTAAGCAGTGGTTAGACTGGCATGTCACTCTGTCTCTGTTATCATATTAGTGCTCTTGTGCCTGAGTCTTGTGCAGTTTTGATAGACCAGTATTTGGGCACACACATGGGGATCATTGTAGGTTGACAATTAAAATACCTGTGGTGCCCTGGCTGAGACTGAGATTGTGTCAAGTATGTGCAAGCACATAGTCAAAAAAATTGACATCTGAAGTCCATGGCAGCACAGCTGGTAAAAAGTGAAACAGATTTCTTCTAACTCATGCATCCCACAGAAGCCACACTATGGAGAAAACTTTACACCTGATTCTCATCTTGACACAGCCAGCATGCAGAGGGAGTATCTACCTAAATTAAAGTTAAGAAGTGGTCTACACTTTGCAGTTTAAATGGACTAAGAAGATTCCTTCTCTGATGAAAGCACATGCTAATCCAACCTGCAAAGTCCCATGTCTCTGCAGAGCAACCCATTTCATGTCCTCCTCCATGAGGATACAGTTCATCAGTCTTATTTTTCTGCTGCATTCTGATGTCTTCTTGTATTGTCACTCTACCAGTGCATGACCCTGACTGCTCTCCCTCTTTCCACATCCTGCAGGTTCAGGTACAATGTTAAATGTAGTTAGACTGCTATCTCTGTTAAAACAAGTTATTTGTTGCTACTTTTTATGGAAATGTCTGATAGCTAAACATAGCTTGAAAGGTTGGCAAACAACTTGTTTGTGAAAAAAGAGATCTATAAATATGTAAACAAAGAATGGGATAAAATATGTGATCACAAAAGTTAATTATAAAAACATTTCTTGCTTGCCGTCCTAGATGACCACTAGATTGAAGAGTACATGTTGTAACATTTAGAAAACACACACTGGGGACAGACAAGGTTTTCCATTTCTTTGTTCTGTCTGTTAAAATTATACTGTGGTTTCTGAATCATAAATCATGGAGTGGAGCTGGAGCTGCATTAGCTGTACTACACAACCTCCCTCCTGCACACAAAGTCCATTTAATCCATTTGTGTCCTATGGTGAAGTTAATATGTCCACCTGTGTATCCTTCAGTCGGTAAACATAGAGCAGGTGAAATCAGGAGGAAACTTAAATGAGATCAAAAGATATGTTCAAAAGAAGGGCTGAAGCCATCTGGAATCCCTCAGAGCTGCCAGCTACACAAACGAGACCTGCTGGCATCCTAAGTGGAATTTCTTGCTTCTCTTTCTTCTGAAGCTGGAGGAAGTTCAAATGAACTCTGGGAGAGCAGTTGGCACTTTCTTTGTAAGGAGGTTCATTGTTCAGGGAGGTGAGATCAGACGCATGTTTCAAGGACACCCAGATTTGGACCCTGAAATGCTGCTGCTTTTGTTTAAGGAGCTCTTCGGCACAGAAAAAAAAATTAAAAAGAAAGAAAAAAAAGAAAAAACAGTGTATTAATCTCTCTTTTCCCATTGTTCCATAATACACTTTGACTTGCCCTACATCTTTCTTTAACTGAAGCAGAACAAATCTAGGGAGCCCACAGGAAAATTTGTTTGGCTCTTTGTTTGGAAAGTCTCTTTATTTAAAAGAAGCAAAATAAACAAAATAAGTCGCAGGACTTGGATTTCAGAGAAACTGGTCTGGCTACATAGTAAGAAAGCTATGGATTGCCCTGCCATGATTGGAATAATATGTGCAAATCCATGACAGAATGAACAGGATTAGAAATCTAAAGTAAATAAATGTGCATCATTATTCCTAAAGTCAAAACTGCAATTACAGGGAGCCATGTACTTCAAACAAACATCCAACAACATTTACATATCATGAAGGAGCACTGTGCTCCTCCTCTTGCCCAGCTTTCAAAACAGGGTTAGCAAAGGGATGCGTAATACGACATATTTAACACAATTCTGAAGTGGTTCCAGCTGTTTCCTTTAGGAGAACTGAGTATCTCAAACTGTGTCTTGAACACTGCATTCAGAAAGATGCACCCCTTGGAAACAAGGGTATTCATCTTGGAAATAGAATGTATTCTAGGGGGGCATTTTTGTTTCAGTTAAGGAGCAGAACAGTTCATAGAAATCTTAAATAGAAGGGTGGAGTTGGCTGTTTCTGATGGACTGCCAAAGGATGGCAAAGGGATTTGCAAATGTGTTTGTCTTTTCATCTAGCTACGGAGACAATCCAAATCTAAGAAAGATCTTAGGTACTTCTATACTTCATTTTAACTATATGTGAATGCATCTACATTTGCCCTAAAATTAGTCCCTCTTTCATGCTGCCTGGATGTGAGACACACCCCCTCCATCCACCACATGCATCTTTTAAAGATAACCCAGGCTGGCATATCCCTAGATTATGGCCAGAGATGGCATAGCAGGGTCTGTATCTGTTCAGCCAGTGCCCACATGATCTACCCCAGTGCTTGCTGATGGTGGTACATGGCTGATGCTAAATCCAAAACTGTGCTCTAAAAGGCACCACAGAACACAGAAGTATCATGACAGTGTGGGTTGCAGAATAGATCCCAAATACAGGCTGCCAGACTTTTCCTGAGGAGAGTATAAACATAGTCTTTAGTCTGTATTTACCTTGGCCTCAGTATATATGGGCTGATATTTGCATGGGGTATTAGAAAATATTTTATTGTAACAGTACCTTGAAGTGGAGACCACATTTTGAAAGAGTTCATAAAGCAAAGAAAAGTAAAAAATTTCTTTCATGTCTTTAGGAGAAATTAAAGCACATATATTTCTGTGATAACTGCCCACAATAACTTGTGTGTATTGAGCAATGTTTCACAGCCTAGGAAGAAATAATTTCAATTTTAGAAACCCAGGAAGACTGTATCAAGCCCATACATTCCTAGAAAATTGATACCTTCCTCTTCAGAAATCATGCTATAAATCCACATAGACTTTCACAGAGATCCCAAACATACTTCAGCAGCAGACTGAATTAAAAAAACCCCAACAATTCTTGCCGCTTAAAAGTGCCTCCAATACTGCAGGATCCTTTCTAGTTTTAAATAGAAAATATATATGCACTAGTGACATTCATTTGACTGTTTGGAAATTGTCTTGCTGAAAACAAAGAAATTTCTGGAAAAGCAAGTCCTTCAACAAGTTCTCTAGTTCCCACTACTAAAACCATGGATATGTACAAGTAACAGTAAAAAGAAGGGATCACATCCTTTGATGTTCTGTAACAGACAAAATAGTGAAAATTCAGAATTAAGGGGGGAATAAACAATGTTTGGATTAACAAGCCCAGGATCCCTTGAAGCAGTGGAGTGCCTGCAGCAGGAGAAATCAGATGTACCTGCATGGAAACTGTAGCAGGTAAAATGCACTTGAGCATGGCCAAGGTGACATGCTGTAGGTGAAACCCAAATTCTTCAGTGCTCTCTTGCTCATTTGGATGTAATAGTCCTTTCTGTTTTGGGACTTTAATGTTTTTAACTTCAGTGCTTAATGTTAAGAAGGTTATACATGTTTTGTTCTCTATTTTTTGCTGTGAGAGGAGGAGGTCCACTGGTTGCAGTTCAGAGGTAACTAGAACAGAGTCCAGGGTATACACATCCTTGGGGCTTAAAAAGGTCCAGCTTTTGGCCAAGCTGAAAACAATTGTCTGAAGTCATCTGGGAGATGACTCTAAAAAGAAAAATGTTAATTAGGAGATATTTAAGAATATTTCTCTAGATGCTAAGAAAGCCACAATACCACAATTGGAAAAGAAGGCTGGGATGGTTACAAAATAACACGACTTACTAGGAGTGCAAAATAAACTAAAAGCATTACCAAAAAAAAAAAAAAAAAAAGACAGAAAGAAAGCAGACGTGAATGAAAGGATGAATTGATAACAATTAATACAGCTTAGGAATAAAAAGCTAGGAAGAGAAACAAAGGCACACAGGTAGAATTTTATGTGTGGTGTGTGTAAGAACAACAACAAAAAAAGGGACTTTCTTTAATAGACCAAAAAAAAGAAGCCTAAAGATGGTGCTGGTTTATTACTGATAGAGAGCAGTGGTGTTGCTGTCATAGAAGACAGTGATTTATTTGGGAAGAGAGTATTTGGGAAGAAAGCCCATGGAGAGCAATTTTTTCCCAACCCTTTCACAAACACCTTTGAGCTTGAAGACTTAAATCCTCCCATATCTAGACTTTAACCTGCCTGTATATTTTCTTGTCTCTGTTTTCCCTTTCTACACCTAACCAGTCATGCTTGGTACTTTTCCACTTTTTATCTCAGTCTCATGCCATAGGTTGCTGAGAGGAAAGCCAAACATAAGGCTGACTCCTTGCCCTACTCAGGCAGCCGTCAAAAACTTTCTTGCCTTTGGAAGGATCAGCTGAGTTCAGCCAGCACCCTTTTGAAAGAAAACTAAGCCCTTGGCAAGTGTCTGCAAACATTATTTCTTGCCCAGCTTTAAGTTATGCCAGGAGCTAGAGCTGGAGCTCTAGCCATAGCTTTAAGTTATGCCAGGAGCTGCTAGAGCTCCACAGATTCATTTGTGCATTCTCTGATGGTGTGTACCCCAGGATGTATAGCCTGCTTTTGAGAAGGCACTGGAATTAGTACTGACCCAGACAGGCTAACAAAAACAGATCCTGACAAAACTTTTTAGACCCCAAGACTGCAAGACCACTATGTTGCTCTGTATTACTAGCGACTGGTTAAGGTGTCAGTGCCAAGAGAACATGGAAGAGCATAAGTGAACTAAAAACTGGATAAACTAGGTGTTAATGAAGGTGGAAACATCACTCTCAAATTACTGTCCAGTACACCAAGGTTCTGTATGGAACACTGCTCTAGCTGAATTTTTTCAGTGTTGACCAAAAGAGAGAAAATGGGAGACAGAGAGCCTCAGAAACCACACTGACCAAGGGGCACTCTCTGAGTCCCATGGGCAGTAGCTGGATTTTATCTCCTCTGCTAGTTGGTGGTGTGAGTACTGTTCCTTCCCACAAAATGCCGCAGGAATCTTCCAAATCTCCTAAACTTCAAGTTTCTAATATCTGTGGCACAGCACAATGCACAGAGAAGATGACGGGAAAGAAGCCTATTTGGCTGCTGAGACAGGACCTCCGCAGGACACATTTACAGGTCTGGACCTCACACAGAGCCCAGCCACAGGATTTCTCATGCTCATTGGCAGAGAGCACAGGTTAGAGCCCACATCCTTGCACCTCATAAGACTGGCTTCTCTCAGGCTCTCCTGCTGAAATGGTTTCTATTTGCTTAATTTAATTAAGTACTTTTCTGGACAGGACTAAAAATGTGGAGATCCGTATGTGAGCTGTGAGAATAACTGAAGGCTATTTGCAGTTAGATTAGGGCAGAGAAAGCTGAAATTGTATGTGCATACATACCTAGGCACAAAGGCTATTGGAAGGTGTCTCTTCTTCAAGACAATGTAAGGAATTCCCATTTGAAGAAATTCAGAGAATAAGAATCCTATGAAACATGACAGACATCATCTGAAGACATTGACCATGCCTGGAAACCAGGCTCTGCAGAAGAACAGGACTGGGTTTATTTCCCCCTGTGTTCTGCTGTGGTGGGAGGTCTTAGAAGGATGTTAAACAGAGAATCAGACAAGAATATCACAGTGGTCTATTCCAGTCTTATCACATATGGTGAGGATAACAAGCAATTCACCTAGTGGTACCTTTCACTCAAGTAACTCCCCACATTTTTTTTTAAGATTTTGTAGATTTTTAGGTTTGCAGGATCCTACCTAGTTTACACTCAGAAATATTCCCAGCTATTTTCAGCTTCTCTAGGCAAGCTCCTTTCCCTCCTCTCTCAGGCTTCTTCACTTGTTCTTCCAAGGACAATGGTGTTCATCCATTTCTTTGTTAAGGTTTTGAAATTTGGAAAGAGCAGATAAAAAAATATGTTCTTGGTTTTGGCATAAACCAAAGAGAAAACTGAGCAGAGCCCTGCCAGAAATATTGAGCAGTTTAAACAGATTACCTAGCTGGAGGCACAAGGTGCCAAGGAAGGTAAATAACACAGCTGGCTCTCTCCTTTTCAGTTCTTTAAGTCGGATTTGTAAATCACCACATGATAAAGAAAGCATTTCTGAAATTTTGGAGGGAAGAAAGAAAAGAGAACTATAAAAACTAGCCAATTCTTTACACTTCCACAACACCAAAGGTGTTTAAAACAGTTAACCTGAATTAAACACCCAAACTGAGTATTGCATTAAACTCACAAAAACGCAGCCCATGGTCGAAGTCCAGACCAGTTGTGCTGTGAGCAGAGTGGCAAAACCTCAGAGAATGGTAGTTACCATCACAGAATCACATGGACTATATAAACTCTACTGACATGTAGCCAAGGCCCAGCAAAGACCCTTTGAAAAGGGTCTTCTTAGACTGATAGTCCCTAGGGTTTGGGGTTTTTTTTGTGGGGGAGGATGATTTTTAATGGCATCCTACATTTTTGGCACTTTCACAGCCATTGTTCACTCCAGTGGATGTTTGCTCTCCTCTGAAATGCAAAATTTGTCTGTTTTTCAAAATCTCAGAGATGGTAAGAGAAGTTGGTCAATAAGACACGTAATGAAGCCTGACTGCTCCCTTTTCAGTGACAGATGGACTTACTAATGTGGAAATGTCATGACTACATAACAGCCCCAGTGTTCATTAACATTTAACAGAGAGTAAAGAATACTTTATGCCATTGGCATAATTTTCATACTCTCAAGGACACTGAAAACATGAAGCAAAATTCTCTTATTAATTTCATATGATGATGCCTACTCAAATACCCTCCTTTTCTACTGTGCCTGCAACTCCCCTAGGAATCAACAGAGAATACCTACCTCATAAAAGTCATAGTCAAAATCTCAAGCCCAAATCTATATACTCTGGTGGGAAATTCTCCAGAGATAATTTTGCCCTTAAGCCCTCAAAAGGCCTGGCTTTCTATGAATACAACAGTTTTATGACAAGGAAGGATTTTAATTTCTTCCAGAGAAAAACTTTCAACTGAATTTTAAAGAAAAAGAGGAAAGATTACAAAGAAAAGCACTATGGGAATGAGAAATTGATTAAGTTTAGGAAAATTAGTTAAAGCTAGAAAATAAATAAACCTGAACCATTCGATTTTTAGACAGTTGCACAAAATATACATGCCAAAAGGCAGGGGTTTGAACAGCAGATTTGTGCTGGGTCATGCTCAGGAGAAGTTGACTCACATAAGATATGGGACCATCCGGATACTGTGAAACAGGGGAAGATTATAACTAGCATGCCAGTAGCATGACTGAATGCAGAATTCTCAGAGATAGGGCACATATTACCACAAAACAACAATGTGTTTCTCAAAAGTAAATAAATATATATAAAATTGATAGTTTCAGCTTTAGTACCCAAGCAACAAAATGTGTGGTTAATCAGACACTGGAAGGAACAAAATCCCACAGTTATTACAAAATTGTAAGTCTCTAAAAGACAGTGCCATTTATGGACACCAGAGGTTACTAGCTTGTAACCAAGAGGAATCTTCTTTTTGTCTTGAATTGGTTGTTTTTGAAGAGAAGAACCAATTTTATGGTTGTATTTGAGCCTGGAGATGAGTGACAGGATTCAACTTTTTGTTGGCTTTGGTTCACTGTGTTGTACAGAACAAACCATTTAACTTTACCCTGACAGTGTCTCTTAAATTATAATAATCGGTAACTTCTAGCTGTGTAACCTTCAGACTGAACTGCAAATTCTTTGGCTGTCATTTACTGTCAGTGTCGGGCTGGCCATAACGAAAAGCCTTTTTTTTTGTTCTTCTTAATGCCATTCTACTTGTAGCCAGAGCAATGACAATAAGGATACCAATCATGGTGTGCAGAGGTCTGTAGATTCTCCATCTGTCCAATTCATTCTTTCACAAAACAAATGAAAAAATGACCAGTCGGTTTTGCTGGTAGTGTTATTGTTGTTTACCTTTAGAGTAGCTGGGGTAATACTAATAACCATGAATAACCCACAGCCTGTTAATTAAGTAGAAACCCTGTGCTGACAAATTCCCTGTTGGTGCCATTGCGAAATATTGAATAGCATCAGAAACTTCTGCTGAACTTAACAAATAGTTGGATCAAAGTCAGAAAGCTTTCTGTTGAACCCAAGATGCTCTGAATGACCAAAAAAAAAAAAAAAAGAAAAAGAAAAAAAAGAAAGATAAAGAAGAGAAAAAGAAAAAAAAAGAAAAAGAAAAAAAGAGAAAAAGAAAGGAAAAAAAAGACATAATTTTTTGCTAAAGTCACAGCAAACTGTTAATTGACCTAGGGATTATTGCAGAAAGGGAGGGTAAAATCTAATGCAAAATGAGAGGTATGTCCCTATTCTTCTCAAACAAAAAGCCACTCCTCCATCTCTTCAGGCCTTCTCTATCCCATAATGACTTTCTTATTTACTTAATCTGTGCATTGTAGTCTCATTTTACACCTCTCGGAGCATCCTAACCTGTGAGACCATTTCAATTCTCTGTTAGAAAAACAGCAAATACCAGAAAAGCACTAGTATTTTCTAAAGAGACAAACATCTGCCTTAGGTTTCAGGTGAATCTGAGTAGCTATTCTGCAAACAACTCAAGGTCCTGTTGCATTGAGCCCTTTTTCTCCAGTTAGCAAATACCAGGAACCTGCCTCTTCTGTGAGCAGTTTAGTGCTCAGACAAACATATACTGTGTGCCGAAAGGAGGAAAAGACAAAGTCCCCCTCCCTTTTCTAACAGTCAAGGTTAGGGTGGGAGAAAACACCCCCACACTTCTCTCAAAAGTAAAATGCCAGAGGATTGAGCAGTTCCAAGCCAACTGAAGTGGGCTTTTTCAATGATACAGGATATATGATTTGAGTTAGATCACATAATATAAACATTGCAAAAATAGAAACTGGAAATTACAATGTTTCATTAAAAATGTGAGTATGAAGTATTGTCAGCACTGTGACATTTTTCTTTTTGCTTTATTTCACCTTAACTAGATCTAGTAAAATCTACCCAAAATGCTTCAACCCCTTTCCTTACAAAATAGAGTCCACTTTTCCTCTCAGCTCTACACATCACTCCATGGGATCAAATCAAGCTTGTTTCACTCAGTGTTACACTTCTATATACATATAATCTGTTACTGATTAATGTAGCACTAGGCAGTGCTCAAAATCATGCTGCCAGCTGCCCTTCTTTTTCACAAGTGTAAAAGCTCTGTGCAGCTCTACAGGGACCTTCCCTCACATACAGCTTCCCTACAGAGAGTTCTGTGACTTCCAGATAAAGGGAATTTGCTCATCAGCTTAGTTCTGATTTTCCACTTAGCCTGGAACAGCAACAAACCATAGACCAACTTCTTCTAGACTTTCTGCTGTTCAGCACTCTGGTCTCAGACTGAAGCCTGACATGGTAAACCAGAGTGGCCTCAGGGTAGCTGCCACAGGGGGTGGGGCTGCCTTGGGGACACCCACTCTCCACAGGCTGTATTACTGATGGTGGCAGTTCCTGGCTGGACAGATGCCATAGGATACTCCTTCCCCACAAATCCTCTTCCTTTCCCTGTTGTTCTGTTCAGCCTCTTGTAGCCACTGCTGTGCTGTCTAGGTGATGGGTCTAAACCACTGCAGGATGTTATGAGGCTAAAGCCAGGGAGGCAGATTTCCTGTAGTTCAGCCTTAAAATCTTACTTTCTTGTGAGAACATACAGAAAATGCAGGAAAAGGAGGTGCTTGCCTGCTAGAGCACCATGACCAACCTCAAGAGCAGTGCCCATTTCCTCCAAAGAAAACAACAGTGTAGAAGGAAGCATCCCACAGACCAGTTGACATAGGGAAGAGCTGCACAGAACCAGCAGCTCAGGCTGGAAACCTAGCTGGATTTAGAGGCACACTATGCCCAGGGAGGATGGGCAAGGGGCACCTTACTGAGATATCTCAGCTTCTTTCAATAAGCCCAAGGACCTTACAAACACAAAGGGAAGATGGAGTCCCTCCTCTCTCAGCTTTAAAGGCATCTCAGCACCTAAGCTGACATCCTCCTCCCACTTAACTTCAAGCAAGAGCCCATGGTGCAAGCAAACTAAAAATCTACATCAAGGAAACTATTGCAAACTATTTCAAGAGCCAAGAGGAGAGCCTGGCAATACCTCTCAGACAACAGTTATATTATAACACTTATTCTGAGAGTAATAACTTCAGAGTTAGTGCATGTGAGGCATTCTCCACCCCAGCCCTTCTGTGCATTGGAGTGGCGAGCAAAACATCATGAAGAATACTTTTCATCTGTAATGATCTGCATAGGTGAATGGCAGAGCTTGAAAATCACGTGGGCACGTTCTGCCTGACGGAAAAGCAAGTAGGATTTATCCTCTGTTCTGGATAGAGTTTAAAAGCTGGTAAATAATCAAGATGCAACTTATCAATCCCTTTTCTAGTTAGTCAATCCATTGTGCAAGAAAAGGAGAAGATAAAACTAGGAGTTCATTTTTTTTCTACATGTATGTGATGGTTATTTTCATCATCATCAAAGAACTTTCATCAAAGCTTTCCACACTGTCCAACAGAACCTCAGAGGGGAACACACCTCTGAAAGAAAAAAGTAACTGTATTTCACTTACTCACCATCCACAGTCAGTTTTGACTGCAGCAAATTCTCACTGTTTCCATCTTCTCTGAGCAGCAGTGATATATGTGGACATTGAGAAATTTTAACCTGCAGCTAGATCTGCAGGAGTGTCAGCTGTGTAGTAATTCACTCATACGACTTGTATTTTACTGGAGCAATTCCAGCAAAGCCAGAATATAGTCTCAGATATGTACTTGGGCTGTTTTCTAAGAAAAGGAGGCAGAGCACGAGTCACTGTGCAGGAAAAGAAGGGAAAAGAAAAGCCATGCCCACCCCAATCCTCTCCAGGCTGGAGCATTGCTCTCACTTACCTTCAAGCTTCTGCAGTTTCTCATTCATCTCTTACTGTGAGAAAGGTTGCCTTCAAGAGGCAGGTCATTTATTTGTTGCTGTCAACTTGAATAACAACTACTCTCTCAATTTTGAAGGACAGCAACATTTTTTATGTCAGAGTGCTAAGAAATTACACAATACAACTCCAAAATCACCCAGAATCAAAATAGGAATAGAAGCTTGGGGGGAAATTTTTCCCTTCTGATGTTCAAACTTGTAGCAAAAACCTTCTCAAACCTAAGAGAGCTAGAAACAGTGTCCTCCTTTTCTGTTTTGGGGGGTGTTTTTGTTGGTGTAGTCTGATGTTGGCAAAAAAGAAAACCAAAAAGTTTCCAAAAAAGAAAACCAAACAGAGGAAAACCCCACAGTATTGATATCTAATGGGCAGGGCTTGTAACAGAGGGGAAAGACAAAAAAAACCAAACCAAACCAAACCAAACAACACCAACCAACCAAAAAAAACAAACAACCGCCCAAAAAGCCCAAAAAAACCCCCAACAATAAAATCCCCACAAAAAACTAACAAAAAGAAACCAACAAAACCCCCTCCAAAAACCCCAAAAAACAAAACCAAAAAAAGCCAACAAATCAAATGAAACAAACAACAAACTCCCCCCCCACCAAAAAACCACAACCCAAAACAAACAAACAAAAAGCCAAAGCAAAAAAAACCACTACCCCACAAAACCTGATGAGGAGAAATGTAGACAAGAAGAAAAAAAATGAAACTTGTGGCTAGTTCATAATAGGAGTATAGGTATTAAAAATGGGCCTGTTGGTCACCAGATAGTGCACTCAGGTCCTTGCAGTGTACTGGAACAGAGAAAAACCATTCAGTTCTTTCCACAATTTCCCCATTTCTCCTGGAAATCTAGAGACACAACACAGGGCCTGTGCAATAAGAAATAGATGTGAAATGGAAAGCCAGATAAATGAAATATTACATGTAGGTCAGGCACCACTGTGGTTTCCTTCTGTTTGGTTTTTTTTTTGGTTTTTTTTGTTTGTTTGTTTGTTTTTACCAGCTCTAGAAAATGCTTTTGATCTTTTCAGGGATGAAAGAAGGATGGAAAAAGGCAGGCAGGAAGGGAGAATGGGTGAGGAAGGAAAGGAAGAAATGATGGAAAGAAAGAGGAATAGAAATTTTTCAGTCTGCCACCACTGTCTAACAGTGGTGGCACCAACCTGTACCACAGAGACACTGCAGGAAGGCATAAGCCAAACCCAGAACATTTGTTTATGATGTAAGTCCTTTCCACGAGACCAGCCACAGCTTTGGGATCAATGGTCAGTATCAGCAGCAGTGGCACTGCAGGGTAATCTGCTGGCAGATGAACATGGTGAAAACCAATCACCTGCCTGAACGAGCTGTGTAGCTGCACCTTCATTATGGTGAGGATGCTTCCAGCTGACCCTTTCCTGATACTGAACTCCAGCAAATACAAACCTTGCACGTGTTTGTTGTGCTCTGGCCCCTCTAACATATCACTGAGGGCTGCATATGGCTTCAGAGACTAGACACCATCACCTTCTCTGCAAACTGCTGCCTGAGGTGTCATCACTTCATAACAGAGAGGGGAATGGTTAGAGAGAGACTACAGTTACTTTAAATAGTAATCAGTGCTCAGGTTGCAGACTGGCAATACCTGTAACTTAACAAATGTAACAGCTAAATGCCTGGTGCTCTGTGTGTTCTTGAAGGAAAAAGGTATACAAAAATCTTTATCTTCAAAACACAGATCCACTGCAGTTCAAAGTACCAACGGTACCTGAGCCAAAGGTGCTCAGGTCTCATTTGTGTACTCACTGGCAAAGAGAAGCACAAAAGCAAGTTGAGAATTGATACAGGAGATTTATTATGGGTTACCTTTTATATAGAATGTTTACTTAAATTACGTCATTGATATCTTTCATCCTTTTTTCATTAATCTAAAGAAATAAGCCTCAGATTGAGACAATTCCCTGCACAGGGCTCCATCCTCTTTTTACATAATTACTGTATAATGAAAACTCTAACCACACACAGGTGGAGGGGTCCAGGTCTCCCTCATTCATTTCAGTGGTCAGAACTCTAGGACAGAGCTTTTACACACTTCAAGATTTGCAGCCTTTCCAGTGGATACACAGACCCATTTACAGCTATTATTTTTTAAACAAGGTTATTGTCTGCAACTTTAGAAAGGTCAATGCCTTTCTCCCCTTTCACCCTTGTCAAGCCACAGCCCACAGGATGAAACTCATCCATCCTGTATAGATGGCACAGAACCCCTGCATCTGAAACTCAACTTTGCATCTGCAGTATTGCCACCTCAACAGGAGCCCCAGAAAATGTCCCAGTGTACCCTAAAACAGATAATTCTCAACAGTAAAGACACTTGTTCATCAGGAGGGGAACCGCTGGTTGGAACTGTTCAGGCTCAAGGATTCTGGTCATGGACATCACTGGCTGTACATGGGAGGAACAAACTCTGAGATAAAAGTAATGCCTTTCTTTGAAGTATATCTTGAAATGGAGATTGAAAGCAACCAATTGCTGAATTTCTCCAGACATTGCTGAACAAATCACACTTGGTCTGACCTAGAAATGACCACACTCTCTTTAGACACATGCTGATTTAATGCCCCAAATCAGTCTGTTTCTGGCTCTGCCCAGGCACATCAAGATTTGTCTCATGATGAATTTCATTATCAAAAGGCAAGTAGGAGCTCTAGGTGTGCCAGTCAAATCTTGGAATTAATCAGAGTCCATTTTTCAGCTTCATTTGACTATATTTTTCCTCGTGTGTGGTTTAGCCAAGGGACACACAGATGACAAAAGCAAAGGCAGAATTCTAGGTGCTCCAGGAGTGCTGAAGCTGACCAGCGACATTTTACAGAGCAGCAGAGGCCACTGTTGCTGTGTAGTAGCTAGGCAAGGGCTGTGTTTCTTTTAAGCGTCTTAATAACATCTTGGTCCTGCTTTAAGAGCCTAAGTCCTTAAATGGATATAAGATGCTTGTTTTTCAAGTGACCTGCATTCAGCTGGTGTTTTTTCCTGCCAGTAAACTGTCTGGTGCATGTTCAGTGAAGCTGTGTCAAGCCTGTGTGTTGCTGCATGTGTCTGGTCACAATAGTTCACAGAGCAAGCTGCTGAAAAATTGAACTGCAAATCGAAGGCTCATGTCATTTTGCTGGGATGCTGGCAATGACTGTGTCTGGATCATGCATGTATCTGAGAAGTCACCAAGTAATCATACAGTAGTTTGGTTTGGAATGGATTTTTAAAGCCCATCTGGCAGGGACAGCTTCAAATAGATCAGGTTGCTCAGGGTCCTGTCTAGCCTAACCTTGAATGTTTCCAGGGTTGGGCATCCACACCTCTCTGGGCAACCTGTGCCAGTGTTTTACTACCCTCTTCTAGTTTAAAAACATCCCCCTTATCCTGTCATAACAGGCTCTGCTAGATATTTTGGCCCCATTTTTCTTATAACTCTCCTTTAGGTACTAGGAGATTTCTATAGGGTCTCCCCACATCCTTCTTCAGGCTGAACAATCCCAAATCTCTCAGCCTGTCTTCATAGGACAGGTGCTCCAGCCCATCTTTGTGGCCCTGATCCAGACTTGCTCCAAGAGCTCCTCGTCTTTTCTGGGGACCCCAGAGCTGGGTGCAGCCCTGCAGGTGGGGTCTCATCAGAGCAGAGCAGAGCAGAGCAGAGGGGCAGAATCCCCTTCCTCATCCTGCTGGCCATGCTGTCTCTCATGCAGGATGTGTTTGGCTTTCTGGCTTGCAAACACACATTGCTGGGTCATGCCCAGCCTCTCCTCCACCAGCACCCCCAAGTCCTTCTCAGCAGGGCTGCTCTTGATCTGTTCATCCCCAGCTTGTGTTGATACCAGGGTTTGCCCCAGCCCAGGTGTGCAGCACCTTGCACTTGGTCTTGTTAAACCTCATAAGGTTCCCACAGGCTCACTTGGAGTCAGTACTGATTGCTGATGACTGGCATGTGGGCTTCAAATTTGAGTTCTCAGAGAAGGCAAGCTATTCTTCAAGGCACAAGATCTGCATCTGGAGACCTGAACATGGTTTTATTTCAAGCTCTGGAAGTTTAAAACACTCATGCATTGACTAGTAAGGTCTCCAGGGCAAGGCAGCAAGCTGGTAAGTATTTGAGAGGAGTTTATTAGTTTAGCTATATTTTGTTGGGGTTATTTTTTACAAACGTTTGACAATAAGGTGAGTTTTTCCTTTCAACTCAGCTCCAATATTTATGATAAAATACCTCAGCTGATTCATGACTGGCAGGGACTGGTTGTCATTGCTGGCACACTCATAAAACAAGTTTCAACAAGGCACCCAGTCAATCCAGCAAGCTTCCTTCATCTGCCTGCACCTGGAATTCTGTTTGACAGCTCATTCACCAAAGAGAAAATTTATTATACCTCTGAGAAAGAGCATTTACAGCATTTTAGAGTCCTGCTATGGGCACTGTTTCCAAAGACACACCATTAGGATGTCTCTTTGCGCTTTGGGATCACTGTGCAAGGTTAGCAAGCTTACTAAGAGGAGTCAAATAGAGCAGAGAGATTAAAATGTGAAATAAAAGGTGAACAGACTGGAAACTGCTTCACATCTGATCAGAAATGGATAAAATTGGAAACACGAAGCTATGGCTGTATTTCCTTTCACAGGAATTGCAGCTGTTACGTTTGTGTGGAGCACCAGTGGCATCTAGCGACCATACCTAGAAGATCACCTCTAATGGATATGAACACTGAAAGCCACACTGCAGACAGCCAGGGCAGACAGCCAGGGCACACATCGCTGACCTGCTGGTGGTGATGGTTGCAAACCTGGTCTAACCTCTAGCAGCAGTATTGCATCTCTGTGGCTGGATACTGTCTCACTTTTACAGAAGATGCTATCGTTTCTTGACAACTGCAACAGTGAAATCCTCCCCAACTCTGTCACACCAGTGTGGAGGCTCAGCAGCAGTGTGGCACAACTTGCCTCTCACACGATGGCAGAAGTGCCTCTTTGGCAGCAAACACTTTGTGGAACAAACACTTTGCAGTCTGGATGGAAACCAGTGACTCAGTGCTAGCTAGTGGGGATAGAGAACGTGTCCAGCAACACCAAGTCACCTGGCTCTCTGCCAAGCAGACAATAGTCCTTTTGTTGCCTCTGGAGAAAGGCCTCTTCTTCAAGAGAACTGGAGGCCAGACACTGAACAGTATTGTTGCAGCTGGGTGAAAAGTTTACTAGTGCAGGGGAAACAGTATAAAAATTATCATACACAGTAAATTGGAGTTCAAAAGGGCACTATGTATGTCTGGTGTAAGCGACTAGTAGTATGGGAACAAGCAGAAGATGATTAGGTCATTATTTTGGTGCAGATAAAACAGAGCAATAGACCTATATTAAATTTAAAAATTGGGGGGAAAAAAGAGAAAATAAAACTGAGTTTCATTAAGAGATGCCATTAGAGGAGTAAGAGAAGCTGCAATTATAAGTCACAGTTGTGAAAAAAATCATACAATTTCTGAAATTCTTTTTGGTGCCTGGAACTACAAGTTCATACCTTGTAAGGTTCCACTCAGCTCTCCTCTCCCTGAGCACCTGTGACTGGTTGCTGGTGAGCTGTAAACCTTTGACCTCTCAAAGTCTTAACACTGGACTCCTATGCCTATGCTGGGTGGTCAGTAAAGACCTTTCCTACTTTTCCTAAGAATAAAGTTACTTCTTTCTTGCCAGCCAAACACCTTCTTTCCACAACCATCCTTGTGTGTCTGCATAGACTGGCACCTGCCCTTCACTCTGGTTTTGTACCCCTGTGTCATTTAGAGAAGCCACAGGAGCTGTTAGGAAAGGAAATCAAGATGGAGGAACCATCATGGACAGTGAGCAGCAGGAGCAGAGCAACACCACTGTTTGTGCCCAAAAAGGGCTGAAAAACTGGCTGGGAACTACTGCCCATGGGTCCTTCCTCACTGTACAGGCTGTGTGATGCACTGGATCTGCATTTTCAGCCATGTCTGACACTCTGAGGGACTGTGAGCCTTTCCAGCCTCTTCTCACCTTCTGCCCCTTTGGAGAATCCCTCCAGCTGGGTTGCACGGCATCTCCCCTGCAAGGGGAGGGCAGTCAGCCTGGAAGGGAGGAATCACCAAAAGGCTGGAAGCTCAAGTGGAGCCCACAGAGGCAAGCCAGCTCCCTGCAGGAACCACCATGACAGCTGCTGCTTCAGGCTCATATTTTCTGGCGTTTATTATTCTTTTCATTCTTGGCCACATCTCCATTATTATTATTCTTTTCATGTGAAGGAGGAAATTTTGCTTATGAACCTGAGTTTGTGGTCCCTGCTATGCATGCAGCTGCCCAGCTCAGCACATCTCTGGTTTGCTGTGGATGAGCTGATAGCCCAGCTATCCATCTCACCTCTGCATGATGTGCTCAACCCAGATGAAATTGGGTGACTGCCTCAAGGGAAGGCTGTCCCTGGATGTGCTGTGTTCCTACAGGACTCCATTCTTGGCCGTTTCCAACCATTTGGTGTGAAAAACACTGGGCTAAGCCAACCAGCATGGCTATCCTTATGTTCCTGAAAATTCTCATCAAACACAGAGGCAATGAATAAAAGCAGGGGTTGGGAGTTCACAAAGGCAAAATACAAGCCAAATGGAGAGGAATAGCTGCAGAACTGTTGAGTCCTGAGATGCAGAAAGCACCTATCTTTCCTGATGCTGTATTCAAAAAAATGAGGAATGGACCAAAAAAATTTCCCAATGTCACCAACATGTATAAAATATCAGAAAACCAACAGGTGACAACAAAAAACCATACATACCCATGAGAGAAGAAGAGACCCTTTTAGATGTCTCAGAGTGAAGCGAGCCACAGGGAACCTTACCAGGGGGCTCTCCGCTGGCATCTCCCTCCTGCCAGGGCAGGAGCAGCCACTGGGCTACAGAGCGGGTGGACAATACCATCACAGGATGTGGCACTTTGCTGGCATCAGGCAAGTCCATGATCACTTTGAACACAGGAAGGATGGGCAGGAAGCAGCTTGTCATAGATTTGTTGTTTATAACTAAAAAACCTAAAAAGCTACACAGGCACTGAGGAGTTTGCTTTCCCCCAAAACTTCTTGTACCTCCTGCCTGGATGGATTGCCCCTTCCCTCCTCCTAATTTCTCCATCCATATGTATCACCTCCCTTGCCACCACCAGGCCTGCCCGCTCATTTGTGGCAAGCCAGAGTGGTTTGATAGTTTTATCAAAAAAAGACTTAGAAACATTTGTGGTTCTTTTCAAACCTGCGGTGAGCCAGTAAATGCTGTGTGCTGCTTGTAGGATGAAGCTCAGCTGAAACAGCATCCCGCAGGCTGGGGAGGCTGAGCCTGAGCATGGTCTGACTGCAAACCACTTCTATGCTGGAAATTGTGTCAATATCTTGTATCTGCCTGTCAGCTGGTGCAAGTCCTGAAGGCTCTTCAGTGGGAAAGGGTGTGCAGAAGAGACCCTTCAGATGTGCACTTCCCTGCAGTGCGCTGGATTCACCCATCCCACAAATGACCCTCTCAGAGGAGCACACCTTCCCAAAGGATGCTGTTAACACAGGTGTGCAAAGGTATCCAAGCAGCTTCTGGCTGCCTGAGAAACCAGTCACCTGGCCAGTGCCTGCTGGCTAATGGCACAGGGGCTGAGGGTGCTTGTCTGGCATGACTGCCTATCTCAAATCTCTGGCAGGGCTCTATGACAACCCCCTGCCTTGAATTAATCTTTCACAAATGAAAAGCGAGTAAAACTGGAGCAAACAAAGTGTTGACTAGGATAGGGATGCATTTGGATGAATTTTCTCTCTCTTCATACTTCAGTGGAGCTGGTGTCAGATGATGCTGGCTCCCTGCCACTCAGCCAGATGCTACTACTGCCCATGGATGGGCATGAGATAACTCCTTGCAGAGAAGGTCAAGGAAAATGACAGTACAGTGAAACCACTCACTTTATTTCTGTATGTAAAAATTCACATAGTTTAATACACATGCTGTGGAAGTTTGATACAGATTTTAAGCCTTGAATTTTGAAAATTAGCTTTTATCTGAATTGGAAATACCGGTGTAAAGGGTTTCATTTTACTTTTGTGTGAAATAATATTTTGTTGCCTTTCTAGTAACAACTTGGATTCTTTTGAATGGAGGCAGGATTTTTGTTAAGCACACAAAATTGAATTTGCACTGTACCTGCAGTTGGGGATGAAATAGTTTGCTGACAGCAATTCTGAAACACTGATCTCTACCATCTGCTATTTTTACCCCCAAAGCACAGACAATTTCAAATAATCTCTGAAGAGCTGTGGACCTGTTTCCACTTGAATAACTGTAAATGTCCACAAAATTTAATGAAATGCCTGTCCTTTGAGAGCTTTCATTTCATCACAGTGAAACACATGCTCAGAAGTAAAAGTCAACATGATCCTAATAAAATACTTTCTGAAAAAAAAAAGACTCAAGAAATTAAAAAATAAAAACCCAACAAACAGAAATATCATTTGGTGTCATGGAAGAGGGCATTAGAACAAGAAGGCTCAAGGAGAACAAAATGTTGAGGGAACAGACTTCCATCATCATACTTCCCAGCACCCTCAGTGCTGCAATGCCACTCTTCCAAGCACAACTTGCTTTATTACTAGACCTCATTTGCTGAAGGGATTCTTCAAGGTAAATATAATGGGAAACTTCTCTGGAGTTCCCTGGTTCTCTGGACCTCATCTTAATGTTCTGTCTCAGCACTAAGCAATGAAGTTGCCTTTACTGAATATTCAGCGGTACTTCAGGTAGAGAGTGAATATCCTTTGAGGTACAGAAATAGACCTTTGAGGTAGCTAACATGACATTCTGTTTTCTCATCAAGCAGTACTTAAAGAAAACTTCCTGCAGCAAGCATCATCAAATGAATGCATTGAGTAGCTGTGGTTCCTTCGCCTCAGTCCTAACAGTCCAAGACCTGAGTGCACACTTGTAAATTATTATTCATTCTGGATCACTTGAATGTGTTGTTCTTTCCCCAGACCTATATCCATGCATAATTTGCTGATTTTCCACTGCTTACTCACTTTGTAAAATGTTGAAAATTCATGCAAATACTTGGACCATTTTAGCAGGTTTTGCAGATTGACAGTCCTTTTATTTGTACTGGTTCAGCATACAGCCGCGTGATACACTGAAGCTAAGAAAAACCGGGGAAGATGATTCACAGGAAAATTTTTGAGAAGTCCATTTCTTCTAATTCAGTGCAGAAACAATTCACATACAGTCCATAATCAGTGACTAAATTCTACAATATTTTAATTTACTTAGTGCTGTAAGTAACCATTAATGACAATACTACTATAGCCTGAAAATAAGGCAGGGGCAAGATCTGATCTACATCTCTTTTATATTTATAGTGTTCATACTTGTATATTATTTTCTATGCATACCCTTATATGAAACAACAGCAAAATAAAACTGTTCCCACAACAATGAACAGGGTATATTGTACAGCTTGTAAGTTATGGTATACAGTAAAACAGATGTCACATACTATAGGTTATGGAATACATTAATAAATAGACAATTATATATTAATCCCCAAATTTAACAAAGAATTTTAAAAAGTAAGTAAGATACTACATACAATGGGGCTGATTCATTATTACTGCTTTTACTCCTGTTTAAAATATTGGCTCTTTCATGCCACAGGAAACTTGGAATCAAGGTAATAAACCATAGTCAGTACATACCATTTGACAGAGCTGCAATGATTTAAGAGCAACCTGAATTTCTTGGAGTTTGAGTACTTGATTTTGCAACCCTAAAGTTAAATGATACACGTTGAGTTTCTCTGTCTACCTCTGTTTTATATACATAAGTACTTGTCTTATGGTATTAATCAGCTTTGCTTTTTGATTTGGAAATAAATACTCAGTTTATCACTTTACCATTGTACTTTCACACCAAAAAGGAATCAAGACATGGAAGCCCAAGGGTCCATCCCACTAACATAGTGGCCGATGTGTTGGCTTTTAATGGGAAGTGGCACTCTAAGTATCTAATCACTCTATTTATAGACTTTAAACCCCTAAACTACTTTGGAACATTCATATATTTTACCTACTGCTAAGCTGGCAAATATTGTTTAACTACAAGTCTAATCTAGATAATAGCTTTTAAATCCATTGAAGCCAAGATGCGTCAGAATAATAATCATACAACTACACAAATAGTTGTACCTAATTCCTAATTTTACAGTGCTGCAACTCTCCAGCAGTAAATAACAGAAATGTATGCATGTACAAATGTAACAGAGAAGGAGCAAACCCATGTTGTGGATGGACTTATGTCTGCTGTTCTCATGCTCAATGATTAGGCTGCTGTTAAAAATAGTGTCAGCAGAGAATTGCTGTGGGAAGAGAAGCACAAAATGCTGCTCAAGAGTATCTGAAGCCAGATGTCACTAAGTGACACTTTTGATTGCTAGGGCTGCTTGTGCTTCTGCTAGTCATGGCTTCTCCAGCTGCTCCTGGAGTATGACGATGAGGTCTAACGGGGAAGCTGCTGAACAGTCATAAAAACTGTTACACCTGTCTGCTGCACTGGACAATTTGTCCTTTGAGCTCAGAAAGACAGGAGGCAGCCATGGAGGGCTTAGGGGTTAAAGGCAGCTGGTGATTTAATGTCTGAGTTAGACTTCAAGAAATAGTATGCTTCACATTGCAAATTAATGTTTATTTTACACAGGACCATCAGTATCAACAAAAGGGTGCCAGAGTGCATCTTCACTAATCTATCCCATAACAACACAGAAGTACAATTTTCAAAGACACTAATTTATATATCTGGTAACCACTTTTGTCCTCATTACTTAATTAGCAATTAGAAATGCTCTGGGACACACATACACATGCACACATTTAAAAAAAGGCAATACAAATTCTTTTGTTGCTGTCAGAAATAGTAAGTACCAGGTAGTACATCATCGTTTCCTGGTCCCACTGTTGCCACTGGCACATTTATTGAAACTCCTGCTCATTTGTGGAAAGTGTACAGTTGGTGTTCTTTCAGTGGGGCCATATAGCCCTAAATTCCTGGCTGTAGCTGACTTTCGAAGAGGCTTGACACTGGGGAAAGGATTGAAGACTTGTGGCTTTGGGTTCCCAGGCTGGGGTGATTTAGCCAGGTTTCCACTGTCTCTGGATGAAGTGGAAGACTCTGATAAACGTGTCTGGCTGGACTGAGGGGATGTTGACTCCACATCAGTTTGGGTATCTGAGGTGAGTTCCAGTGCTTCCAGTTTTAGCTGAACCACGGACATGTTTGTACTGCTGTCCATAGAGACTGGCTCAGACGACTGCTGGTCAGCTTTCCAAGTAGTCCTGTCATCCAAACCACCTCCTTCTCTTTCTCCAAAGTCAGAATGTTTGGAAGTCTCCTCCTTTGCACCAGGACTATTGGTTTTACAGCTCTCACTCTGCTCATCTATCAGTCCTATGGTATCCCCGTAGCCCAGCTGGCCTTTGGCCCTTGCAATGTTCTTCCGATGAACTCGTATGTGAGTGCGCCACGGAGAGTTCAGTTTTGCTTTAAGATCTTCTTGGGGAATGGGAGACATTTTCCCCGTAGCATGACTTGGGATGTGAATAACAGCATTTTTGAGAGACTTGTTATTAAGTTTCATCTTCTTTCCTAAAAGGAGGTGGTTTATCACTGGGGAATGGTTTACCTGAGAAGGGAGAAGGCTGGTAACTGGCCCCTTGTCTGAAAGAAAGCATTTAAAAGAAACACAGTTTTGTTAAAAAAATAAAACAAATTAATGTTCTAAGGATCCACCACCAAATTTGATACCTTTCTTGAGGTATAGCAAAAGTTTGTAGGACTGGATGTATTTAAAAAAAAAAAATCCAAACTTGAAAATCATCATTGAATTTCATTTATGTCTATGAGTCAAACACAAAGCTGTACCTTCTATATAAGGATTTTCTGTCCTCCCTCACTGCTTTGCAGTAAGTACTTATGGGTAAGTCCTGAACCAGGAATACAATGAAAATAAATAATTAAAAAGAATTGCTTCTTGATTTTTAAAATTGCAGAACTGATAGTTTCACACCAGTATTGATAGTTTAGCTGATAGTTTAACACTAATATTGGCTTCTGATCTTTCCCCTCTCCTTCATTTCTCTTCCAACAGCAAGAGGAAATTCAGTCTCCATATAAGGTCAATCACACAAGCCTCTCCATGAGACTTGTGTGACTGGAAAATGGAAAACAAACCAAAGCACTTTTAATAGATAAACTGCATCTTATTAAGCCAGAGTCAGAATTAGTGATTAGATGACAGTTTGATTAAATGATAAACCCAGCCCTGCATCATGATTAGTAAGATTAGAAAGATTCATGTTTGGAAGGTAGGGGTTGGCATCCTTAGGAATCAACACTTGACTGTTCGCACTGTTTCTGCTGGCTACAGCCTTTGTTCAAAGCAAATATTTCATTAATATTAAAAAAAATCCTTCCAAATAACGTAAATGAATAATTGCAGCTTCATGTATTCCAATGCTCCTGCTAGCACAGGTTTAGACAACCTAGAAGAGAAACAAAAATTCTCCACAGTGACCCATTTGCATGGTTCAACACTGACTTAGAAGGATGACGTCTAAGTGGGGAAGAATGAGCGCAGTGGGCTGTGTTCTGTTTGTAAACCCAGTAAAACCTTCAGCTGTGCATTTCATGCCAACCCCTGCACTGCTAAGTCTGACAATTAGGGAGGCAGACTCCATAACATGGATTGTTAAATAAGGGACTGATGTCCAGCTCAGTCCTCACAACAGTATCACTATGGCTAGGGAAACTGCCAGCCACAATGGAACATCTAAGCCAGTTCCTTCAGTTGCATAATTTGCTGTGCCCAGATGAATTCAGAGGAGTTTCGCTAACACAGACCAGCTAGGAATCTACCTGCCACATGATCTGAAACATCCTCATCTCTGCATTCACTTTTTCCAGTGCATCAGTATGTCAATTCCAAGAATGCCAAAGATTTAAAGATTTTAATCAGAGAGATCAACACAATGCACCCAGATAGCAAAGCCCCTTTTAAATACCATTGTTTAGTTGGTCCCTGGGACCTAAAAAAACCCCAGGGTCATCATCTTCAGATCCTGATAAAAGAAGAAAAAATATCACGCTCTTGTTTTCTGTCTGCATGAAATGCTACCCACTTTACTACTAATGTGGGTATTCCATCAGTCTTTCTTGTTTCATCTATTTGGTTAAATGTAAAGGAACATCATTTGCCTTGCCTCCATTGATGAAGTTAGTTTGTAATAAATCAGTAAATGAAGCATGTTTTGATATGTTACCTGCTCTGATATACACATGGTGAACCTGCTGTTGCTGCTTCTTCTTTATCCTGGAATATTGCTTTTTCAGTGCATTAATATCAGTGGTCATACGCTCCATCATCATGCTGTTAAAAGCAGTGTGATAGTCACTTCTGCAAGAGTCTATTGCTCCTGGACTTAATTCTGCAATGTTACTGGAACCAAGACTTTGTTCTTCATTCTGATCTGTAGAAGGAGGGAATAAAGTGGAGGTGAGGAGTAAATTGGCACTATAAAGAGTTCCTCAGATTATTTCCAAGGGAAGTTTGTGTCCAATTCGTATCATCTTATTCAACTGTAGTCTTTAATTAAAAAATTATTATAGTATGTATATTTAACTAGGCTGTGCTATTTACAATAGGGAGTGTTGTAAATAGCACTACTGCTTAAGAATAGAAAAGGTTTGAGGGGAGGTTAAAGAATATAGAAGTCAATTAACACGGCAATGCAAAGTTATATGCATCGTTCTCCAAATATCTAAAAGTACATCAAGCCATCACTGAAGTAATTCAATAACAGGTTATTAAAGATACTTGATTGGCACAGAGGCCAACAATGCAAATTATAAAATGCATTGCAGTCAAGCAGGCATGAGATTAAACAAGCAACCTAGTGCTACCAGCAAGAAGCATCAAGAAACAGAACACCACAGGGAGAAAGCTGCTTGTAGCAACAAAAGGGATAGGCTCAGAGCAGCGGAGGATCAGACGACTTGAGAGTGTCTCTGATCAAGAGCTGCAGAGCAACAGCAGCATGGCAATTTATTTTCACAGCTGTTTCTGATACACCACCAACCTGGCACTCCAGGGTCAGGGGGATAATTCTTTTTCATGGAATGTTTATTTGTCTTTGGTTTAGTTTGCAACAGCAGTTTGATGTCCTGACTAAGTGCTAGTTTGAAGCAGCAGGCAGAGAGTCCCTCAGGAAGGGGAAAACAAAACACAGCAGCAATCAAGAGGAAAATTGCAGCTTACAGGTCTCAGCAAAATCAAGACACAAGAATGATGAAGCACAAGTGGCAACTGCTACAACAGTCTGGGGATTTTTGAGGGTAAGGTGGAGGTGAGTTGGAGATAAATAAAAATGGCCTCTCCTAAGATATTGTGAAATCACTGTTGATCTAGTACCATTTCATAAAGGCTGCTGCAAGTTAACAAATGTTCTTGGCTTTTCTTATATGGATCAGCATTTTTATACTGCTTGCAGAGCTTGCACAGGTGTATGTACAATTCTGTCAAGAAATTTTATTTCAGTGTGGAAGGACTTGAAAAATAGTGACATTTTGTCAGAACACCCTAAACCACACCAATTTTTTTTTTTAATGTGAACATATCCAAAACAGAAAACAATGTGAAGGTTTGGCCAAAAGGACAGTGAAACCATCTGCAGAATTCACTCACTGCTGATAGGTTCCAGTATTAAACATACATATGCAAATAAAAATCAAGATCATTTATTACAGGTACACCCTTCAGAAAATGCTGACTACCTAACAGCTGTCTCAGAAAGACGTGGATTTAGGGTGGACTTTTTTTATATATGTTTCTTTCTTCATGTGTGGGCAACACAATGGGGTTGTTCCATAAAGCAGTACTGTAGCCAAGTCCTTAACTCACAAATCCTTAACATCATTCACTGTACACCTGCAGCCTTCCAACCTGGCCTTGAAGACACCTTCATGGAGTGCAGAACAAGTCATTTGGTACCTGGTGTAACCTCTATGTACATAGAAAATGCATTTTCCATAGCAGCTTTCACAGACAGAGCTGCAGACAATTTTGACAAGGTCATACACATTTGTTTTCCAAAATTAACAAAATCAGTTTTACCTTTCATCTGTTTTTGGTATTTTTGGAGCTCTGGTGCCAAAAACCCACTTAATGGTCCAAGACAGCCAATTGCATTAGCAATTGAGTCTTCGTCATCTAAGTCATTCTCTTCATCACTGTCTCTGGTTCTGCCTAACCTTCTGTCAAAAGAGAACGTAAGAGAAGTAAGGGAGACACATTCTTAAATGTGAACATTACCAAGCATTTTTATGTTTTTTAGAAGCATACAAGGGAGGATTCCACCTGCCTTTTCACCATCTGCACAGGGTAAACAATAATTCTATACACCATAAGCTGTGCATTTCAAACTTACCCTGAAAATGAAGTTGATTTTACTGCTGCAGGGAAAGGAGTGATATTGTATGTGTATTTCTCCCTTAATTCTGCCAGTTGTGGGAATGGAAATTGAGCCATGGTGTAAACAGTCTAGGGGGAAAAAAAAAGGCAACTTTTAAAATTTTCACTTTAACTAACAGTCTCACAGAAGATTTTTCAATGAACAGACTTTCCCAGTCTTACAGGATTAAGAGCTGCACATTCTTGCACATTCACATGCTGCAAGAAAATGGTCTAGTTTTATGATTCTGTCAGCATTTCCTGTAAGAAAAATAAAGACTAACTCACTAGAAAAAGACACAGTTCAGTTTAAAAAAAAAAAAAAAAAGAAACCGATGAGTTGTAGGATCCTTTTCAACTCCTATACTCATTTAATAATTATTGTCAACCTGCCTTGCCAGTACACTGGAAATCCTCCTTCATTTATGATTTCACTTACATGAATGCGCCATTTAGGATTTGAGAATCTTTCCAGAAGACCTATGTGTTTGCTCAAGAATTCAACTAAGTATTAGCATTAGGATAGATAGGAAGGGGCAGATCCTCACTTGATGTGGCCTGTTAGCTAATTCATTACTTTACCTGATAAGCTCAAGAGCTTTTGTGAAGGAAATCGCATCAACACAAAAATTATAGCTAAAGAAGGAGGATCCAACATTATCCAAGTTTTCCTCCCTTGCTTTCTAGTTTTGATTGCTGTTTGGTGGGTTGGTTTTAAGGGCAAAGGTGGGGTTTGGTGGGGTATAGTTGTTTTTCTAAAACAAGGTCATCAAAATGCTAATAGATTTTATTTACTTCAGTACTCAGAGTTAAAGAAGATACATAGGTGCAAATACATTTCCTTTCAGCCCTATTTTTGCTGTAAGTCACCAGCCAACCTGGCATAAAGGTACATCATATTCACTGAAATACCACTGCTGATTTGTTCCTACATACTTTAGTTGCCTTTTTCCCCTGCTCTTGTTAACTATTCAGAATTTTCAAATAACTGCCAAATAATTCATTGGGAGTCTCAATGTCAGAAGGAAAAAAAGAAAAAAAAAAATATGATTTCCCATAGTTTCTCTGAAATATTAAAGCTTTTCCACATCCTGAAAATTAAGTATCTTTTGAAAGACAGCAACATAAAATTTTCTCATTAGCTATGACAGGAAATCTTCACTTATATATTTTTTCCTGTGCTATTAAGTCAGTGACATTTTCATCTGAAGGCAAATGACCTCAATTACGATGAAAGGAAATTCTGAACAGTTTCTACATAATTCATTCTCGAACCATGCCTTGTCTATGTTAAATACACTAAGGAAAATTGCAAACATGAATTCAGTACTAGACATTTCCTGACATAAGGGGGAAAAAAGTTTCCCTAACGGCACTGATGAAAGCACTGAGGAGCAGGAAGGACACTCCTGTCTGAATCAGACACAGGGCAATAGTGCACCTCAACAGGCTTCTGTGTGAGAATGCTTTTACAGTTTGAACTGTGCACAGACTCTAAGGAAAGGAAGATGCCTTCAAAAATCCAGAGCCTGAACTGCAGTTTTGCCACTCCATTAAACTACAATGCTACTGTGAAAGAAAATGATTCTCTAGGGCCTGACCACAGAATTTCCCACCCGTCTACCAGACAAAGGAATTTTATGGTCTGGAGAAAGACCTACCTCCAGCCCAACACGTCTGCCTGCTTGTTTGATCTCCACCATACCTTCCTGTTGGGTTTTTTTTTCCCCATATGTTTCAACTCTCTCTGGCGGTTTGTCTGGAATTTATTTCTACTCTTTATGTCAACATCCTTCTCAGGTAATTTGTTCCATATGCTAGTTACCCTTTAAGTGAAACAGTCAACTCCAAGTCCTCCATTTACTCTTTGCACCGACTGTTTTGGATTACGCTTTTAGCTTTTGCCTGTCTCCAATCTGTCTCTTCCAGATCTTCTACAATTTACTTCATTTAGCGTATTTTTAGTTTAATTATTGTTATCGGGTTATAACTGTAGGCCTCACTTACTGTCTGCCTAAGAGATCCTCAAAACAAATTTTATGCCAGTGCAAGTTCTACTGGAAATTAAAAAAATATTGTCAACCAACACCTGTGACATCCTCCCAGGGGCACTTCAGAGTCAAAGCATTCTTTTTCTAGTTTTTACACAGCCTTGGATGCCATTTGGTTAATTCTGGTGAACTGTCCCACAAGGAAATAGCCTACACACACAAAGCATGATGCAGCCAAAATTAGCATCTTATTTATGGCCATAAGGGACAGATCCTGGGAACAAGAAAAGAGACAAAGAAAAAACCCTCTATTTTCACCTTAAATAATTTGACAATCCTTTGCCTTACTCTAAAAATGCAAAGTAATCTACACCTCAGCAGAACACCATAAGGGAGGTGACAGGCTGTGGCTTCCGAACAGGGTAAGTCATTTTGCAGACAACTTATCAAACACACTTAACAGCTGCCCCTCACTAGGGTAAGGCTCTTCTTTATTTTCACTGTGACTAAGAAAACAAAACAAAAAGCAAAAGCAAAAACAAACCCAAAAGAAAACAAAGTGCTACTCAAGCAGAAAGTTAACAGTGAATAACATCGAATCAGGGTAACTGCCTAGTGAGATGGTCCAAAATGCTAGAGTACCACAGAAGGATTAATCCCTCTTCCCCTCCATTCCAGTAAATAACAAGGGATGCCTCTCCTCCAGTTGGCTTCTCATCCCTTGTATGCTGCAATGTTTCTGGGTGTACAAACTTAGTTGAGCTGCTTATAAAAATGCTTGCTTTCTGAGAAGGTATGAAAGCACAGACTCAGTCTAGCACACTCTGTCTAGAATACAATATGTACGGTGCTTACCCTTTATTCACCCAAACTGTTCAACCTGAAAAAGGAGGAAGCTGTAGGCTGGCTTGCTCCTCCAATGTCTCCATGCTCCCCTTAGTAAAATGTTAAGAACTCTCACTACACAAGGGCTAAACCTGCAAAAGCTTTAAGGCTTCTACCCTAGCTATACTGTCTGCATGTGAGGGATAAACTTGCAGCAACTGTACATGCTGGCGGACAAAATGAGGACATGAGTCCCCTGCCCTACCTTAGACATCTGCTCTGTAAACACTTCCCTTGAAGGATCAGCTGTACCTCCCTCCTCTAACTCCAAAAAGAAACAGGCCTTTTACAGAACAATTTGTTTTCCAGTGGTTGAGAAGTGCATTCTACTCTTCACTGGTTTAAGTCAGCCTGGGCAAGTAGTTTAGATGCAAATATATGTGTTATCCAAGTCTATAGGAAAATGAGATGATTGCCACCAACAAGCTCTTCTGAAATGTGTAGGGAAGGCAGAGTGGGATATTAATCCTTTCCCACAGTAGAATACTAATCCTTGAAACATCTTGTAAAAAGTATTAGATGTAAATTCATAATTCTGATTTTTATTAGTGGGAAAAAAAAAGAAAAAAAGAAAACAAAGCATCTCTGGATGACTCCTCTGAAAAAGCTTAAAGCAATTTAAAAAACAGCATGTTCAAGAAGCCTCGATCTTTTCTTCCATCTTAATGGGATGGATGATACTCTTAATTTTTTTCTCTGACCAGATACATGGTAGTACTTATACAGCCTGATGGTAAACTCTTGTAGAGCCTTATTCTTTCTACTCAGGGTAAAGAGAGCCTAGAGTGAAGACCTCAGAGATGGCTACACTGCCAGTTGCCGTTTTGACTTGAATGCTATGCAAACTATATTGCAGTTTCTTCAACAGAGGACACACATAAACCAGATACACTGCTTTTCCATACACAGAACTTAAACCTGCCACATTCTCCATAACGATGGCAATGCCATCCTACCTTAACACTCCTGTCAGTTCCACAAAATACACACATACACTATGAATACAAACATGTATTGCCCCAAGCACTCATTTTTTGCTGATGCACAAAAAGATTGCTAATTTGCTAACATTTCTAATTGCAATAGCTAAAAAACAAGAAAGATCCTTCCACCCCTCCAACCAGTAAGTTACCCATGCTTTATCTTCTATTGCACACAGTATCAAAGAAAGAATTCCACAGAGTCATTAAAGACTACTTCAGCTTTCCCTCAATTATTCTTATTCATAAATGCCACATTTTGATTTTGTACCACAGTGGAGACCAGGAATTGAAACACAATAAGAAGATGTCAGCTTGTGCTGCCCTCCTTACAGATCCTCAGGATCTGAACTGTTTTGTGAGGAATCTTAACACATTTTTAAATAGCTTGTGAGTACCTCTGACCAGCTGCATTTCCATTTTTGAAGCAAAACAAAATCATAACACTCACTTCTCCCATTCCTAGACCCTCATCATCAGACAAAATAACAAAAACCAAAATAACAAAACTGAAAATAATCCTTTACTTCAGGGCAGTACTTTACCAGACTAGGGAAGTGTATTTTAACAGTCTTCCAACAATAGGTAATAGAAGCCACCTACTAACAACTGTTATTAAACAACTTGCATTGCTTCATAGACTGACTTTTTTCCTTCCCCTAAGACAGATACAAAATTTCAGGTGAATTATGTTCTCTGTACTTGCACCCATTTAATCACTGTGCTCTAACTCATCTAAAGGAAAGTTCCAGAACTGTAGCATGAAGACCTTATAAAAATCTAAGTAGACAACACAATAAAAATATCACAAGAATAAGTAAGTGTAAATAAATAAATTTTGTCTGTGATTCTAAAGGCCCTTTCCTTTCCCAGAACAATGTGGATCTTTGTTCTGATACAATGACATAGCTTTGAGAATTCAGGGACTGCAATTATCTACAAATGTCTTTGTTTACAGTACACTACTGACTGTTCATGACTTTTTTTTTTTTTAAATCACAAAGGATTTTTTTATATACTTCTCACTTCATAAACTCTTATTTCCCACAGTGTCTGCAGAATGAAAAGGACACAGTATAATAAACTGAACAAAACATAAAAATAAGGCAAAAGAACACTGTAAGAATGGTGACTACTAAAAGATTCTACATCTTACTTGTGTAAATCCAGCTGGGCACAAAAGACTTTCAGCTGTCAACATAGAATCAATTTTTATTAAATGAAGCCTAGTGGCTCTCTATATTTCATATACCAAATAAGATTTTAACTCCAACTGCAGGTCATCTACTTAGTGTTTTATTGACATGCTAGCTCAACCCAATTGTCTGAAACTTTTATTCTTGTGAGAATTTAGGTTTCTGCAGTACCTGAACAAAAATGTAATTTGTTAGAAATTAACACCTGAAGAAACCAACACAGAAAACACAAAAAACAATTATGTCACAATTACTCACCTGCATAAGTTCATTGCTGTCAATTAGACTGTCTTCAAGCATCTCCTGGGTCAGCTTGCCCATAGTACTGTAAAACTCATCTGCAGTTTCACAACACTCAATTTGCCTACATCAAAATACATGTTGGTTTTCATTTTACTTTTACATGTTCAAAACAAAACTGATTTTCTTGTCATCATAAAAAACGCATTTTCATTAGACAACTTAACTTTTAAGTTTATTTGCAATTCTGCCTAGACTTCCAAATAATAAAACTGGGCACATAACATTGGAAAAACTGGGGAAGGAAAAGGATGCACTGAGTACAGCTTACTGTCCTGACTCCTCATGATAACAGATTCATGTATCTCCAGACAGGCTACTCCCTCTGCCCCCTTCACTTCTACAGCACGAGAATCAATAAATTTTGCCTCCTACTAGCACAGGGGAGTTCTCTCATCAGCTCAAAAAGGGAGCCTAAGATTTTTTGACTGCCTCATCACCCATTCTTCACCATGCACCAAATGGCTGAATTCACCAGCTGAACTTTCTTTTTGTCAGACAGGAATATATTCACTGGCCAGAAACCATTCCTGTGGAATAAATTAAGTACAGGTGCATTCATATATGTCGTTGGGTTCAAAAAGAACTAAGCTAACATAATGCAGAATGAAGGAAAATTCACTCATTATATTAGTAAATGCTATTTCTAAATCAGAGATGGGACTCTTTTGGTTTTGTTGGTTGTTTGCTTTGGTAGTATGTTTTTGTTTCTCTTGTTTTGGGGAGGGGAGTTCAATTGGATATTTTTTCCTCACTTTTCTTAAAATTTCTAAAAACCCATAATCATTCTAAAAACACAGAATGTCATTTAGGGGAAGAGAAATATGAGTAATATGCTTTTGTGAGTTGGTTCTGTGTTCTACATACATTAGGGTCAGATGCTAAATATCTCTCCTGTCAAGTGAAAAAATTGTATTGTAGCCTCTCTACTAAAATACAGATGCTGGAATGATGAAAAGAAATACACTGCCTTTTTTCTTAAGCAATAGAAGAAGAAGCTTCCCTTGATCTTCAGCATCTGCACAGAAGAACCATTGACCTATGAAACTTCTATCCAACTCTTAACATAGTTTAGTTAAAATAATGATTACACAGCTAAGCAAAATAAATTAGTAGAAACAATGGGCATATAGCCAATAATCACAAACTTATTGCTTACCTGTCCTGATTCCTTCAGTCTCTCATGACCCATAACATACTGCTTTCTCCACTGCACCTATATTTAACCTTCCCATTCCTTCAGTCTCCCTCAAAACAGAAGTATGATTGAGCCAGCCACATTTTAAAAACGCACTTCTCACCCTATTTTCATTTTGAGAATGAGTCTTGGGAAGTATGAAGATCATGAGACTACGATCACTATTTCAGGCCCTGCTTCTTTAAATCCCCCTGTTCTAGTTCTAATTGTGAACAATGTGATTTTTTTCTCTATCTTCTTCCAGCAAAAACAGTGCTCATTTTTTTACCAGTCCTTCTCCCATTCCCCAGAAACAACAGCTACAAAATGTGCCATGTGATCAGCTTATTCTCTTGGACACATTCTTATTAATTTCTTGGGTCTGTTCCTTTCAATTTTATTAAACATGTTTGATTTTTCTTTGAGCTTTACAGTAAAATCTTTGAAGTAGTAACTTCCTTTTTTATCATGAGTTGTAACATTCACAATTACAGCTTTTAAGTGCACAGAGATCCACTCTAATAGGACCTTTTATCTAAAGTACTATGTGACTATGTATAGCTTACTCCTAGTGCAAATGATTCATGCAAGTTTCATTCATTAACTGAATAAAAAAGCTCTCAAGAAATTATAATTCTAATTATTATTCTTGAGATTAAAAATTAAATGTACTAAACAAAGCCTTTTACAATGCTACTGGCCCACAGTACTAACTTATTCAGGGAGAAAAAAGGAAACAAAATCTCCAAGGACAGAACTGAACATAAATCCCAGTGGTTTAGTTTCATGGGAAAAAGGAAGATGAATTTTAATAAGTATCACAAAAAAAAAAAAAAGTGATGCAGCTGCTGATGCCAGCTGAAAAATGTTTCCAGCTGAACTAACATCTGCTTGACCTGTCAGAGCTCACACCTCCCACTGAAGCCAGTGACAAAACTCATTTCTCTGGGAGCACTGTAAACTCTTTGGAATGTAAATATTTGCTTTGACAACAGAGGAGTTTAAAGAACTAACCATCTCTTGTGTTCTGGCCATGTGTGAGTTTCCAAGGCCATAAAGGACTATAGTAGAAACTTGGCTTGAATGTGCTTAAAAGCAGATAATTTCAGGAAAATTCGTTTTCAGGCCTTAACAGAAAGGACTCATGTACCAGAAGGTCATTCCCTTAGTAACACTGAACTGGGCAAAGTCAATGGGCTCAAATCCTTAAGTCTCCTTAAGTGAAACAAAGGGAATTAACATCCCCAGTTTCAGATACCCAACTAAGTTAGCTGGTCACCCTCAAGTCTCTGTGTGTGTCTCACACAGAGTATTCACCAGTTCCTTCAGAGGTTTATGTTCTGGAAAGTCCAACCTTTTAGCACAACATGAAGTCATTATACACAGACAGCTCCAACAACAGGAGACATTTCCTGCAAAAAGGGTCAATTAATTATCATGCCCATTCTGACATGACGTGAGAATCACATGTTTTTAGGAAACCTTAAAAAATTGCACCGTTTAGAACTGAGAACATCTTAAGGAAAACAAAGGTTAAACATGGCTCACACTGAAAAGAAAAATAAGATAAAAATGACCACTTACTCTCCTAGCTTTGCCCAGATAGCCAAAGCTACTCTCAGTATAATTTCAGAGCCTTCAAAGAATACTGAATCCCATATCTTCAGAACTGTATGGTTAGGCAGACAGGTGGCAAAGAGCGTCAGAAACCACTGCATTGTGAAGACATTTGTAAGTGGGGGTTCATAGCCTCCTGAAGTTAAAAAAACAAACAAGTGAAAAACTTGAAGTAACTGCAATTTACTATAATTTTACAAAAAGTATAAACTGCATAATAAAATCCACCAGACATTCATTCTAGCACCTCTGTTACTGCTCAAAACTTACTTAGCGTGCAGCTGTTCTAAGATAAACTGAGAAGAGCAATGGAAAAACTACACAGTCACCTTCCATTCTGCTGCGCTGCAAAAAACTAAGCAGCAGCATTGGTTTTGGACTGTGAACCCTGAAATACACCACCATACTTTTTTTTCCCTCATATCAGGAAGCTGTGAAAGCTTTCTGAAATTAAAGCTATATGAAATTAAAACTTCTATTAAAAAAAAAGCAAAAACAAAACAAACAAAACAAACCCACCAACTCCCTGGCAAAATGCTGCATTTCTTCAGTGATGGTGTAAGTCTTTATCTATATGAAGGTGAAGGTGGCTGTCTCTGTAGTCATATCTATTATTTTATGCACTTGTTAAGTTTCAAACAAGATGTAGTATTTCAGCCTGAAACTCTGAAGTTTTACTTTCTTGTTATGCTCAGAGAACACTTTGTGCATCCCAGTATCAACGGATGCTCTGAAGGCCATGACCACAGAGGTCAGCCTGTGAAAACACTTTCAAAGAGCAAGTATTTCCTTGATACCCTTTCTTTGGTTTTTGTAGAGTTTGGGTATAACCACAGGGAACATACTAGCAAATCTTTTCTAAGATGGAACTCAGGGTGCACTTAGCTTCCCGATTGAAAAAGAAACCAAATCAACTAACAAAAAAACACCTGCCCTCCCCAGAACATTCCCAAATAAAAGAGCTGTACCTCTGGATGGAATGCTATGCCATAAATAAAAATAATTCACAGTGCAAAGTTAGTTTTCAGGTAGCAACCCAAGATACAGTTCTGAGTTTTGCACCTGTGTATTGGTAAGCATCCAGGTGAAGAAATCCTAACCAGCCTACACTGGCTCTCACATTGTAACTCTTCCCAGAAAGCTATATGAGCCAGCAACTACACAGAGCAATAGCAGGACAGCTATCTTGAGATAAGGCAAGAAATTACCTTTCCAAGGTAGTCCTTGTACTAAACCTAATGTTAGTGTTGTCACTCCAGGCTTTGTATAGTCTTGTCAACACAATTCTGTTTGCAGCTAGTGGTGGGACCAAATTATTTCCTTTTGTTTTTTCCTGAAAGTACCACCTATTGCTCCAAAGGTTATCAATAATAGAAACCATCATGTTTCACCTTAACAGTTTAAAATCCACATTCTAAGCAATAAACTCATGTAAACACCTAAAATATGGTATTTTTAAACCAGTGCTCAGATGAAACAACGGTAAGATAGAGTTAATAGCATTTTCTGTTGAACATACCTCCACTTTCTCTGTTAGCAGCTCTTTGCAGGGTGTCTAAGTGCTGGGACAGTTCAGGAAGCTTCATTCGTAAAAGATCTCGGAAAACAGCCATATCCACAGAGAGAGCACGGAGATTATTGACAAAGTAGCTATCAGGAAGCACCTTATCTATTAGGTAAATCATGATCTGTGGGGAAAATGAAAGACCATAATTCAGTACTTACAGAGCAGTTATTTTCTCGGAATAACAGAAAAATAAAATTTCTCTGCTCACTAAAAAATGACTTGGAGCCAGTGGCAATGCATGCCTCTGGCACCTCCACTTACATGGGGAGGAAACACTATCACTTCCAGCATCCACAGGTACCCTAAGTATACAGAAGTACTGAAGATGCAAAGGCCTGAAACTGTCCAGAATTTATAAACCATGAATGACTGAAATCAATGTCACAGTAAGCTGTGCTCAAGATGGAAGCATTACTCACACCAAACGCACTTTTTGACACTTCTGATGTTGGAACTGTTTATGAGATTCTCCACTGCTGGAGAGTCTCACTATCCCTTCTCTGGGTAATGCCACAACTAGAAGACTGATCTTGCAAATCCCCTATTTTCCATCTTCAAAATGCAAGGAACTGTTCCTTAAAAAGAGATTATCCATGCATTTTACTGTGATGTGTTACCGTGTGCTGTACTCCATCTTGTCACTTTAAAAAGTGCTAAATAAAGCAGCATGAGACATTTCAAGCAGACATCTGTTTCAAGTGACATGGTTCAACTACATGGGTGGTAATGGATTAAATCGATACTGTCAAACTTTTGAGAATGAACAAATGCAACAAAAAATATGCTGAAGTTGATGGTTATCATCAGCCTGACAGAAGACACTGACCTTCACTTCAGGATCTTTTACAATCTGTGGCCACTCTATCAACCATATCCAGAGAGCCTGCTCACAGTCATCCCATCTGCTTCAAGTCTCCATTACTCTCAGATGAGCATCCTTACCATGTTTCATACAGCCCCTAATTCTTGAGAAGAGCATTACACCTTCATAGACAGGAGATAATCCTCCTTCCAATCCCTCTCTTTTTGTAAGATGCCCACAAAAACTGCTTCTCACACAAAGGACTAGCAAAAACACTGCTTTCTTTTCCTTCCCAGCTGCTTGTGACCACATGCTGCCACTTATCCTTGCAAGATTTCTTCAGGCAATAGCAGTCTTATAGTCCATGTTTTAAAGCATGTGGATCAGTATTCAACACAGGCAAATCAACAGTTTTTACATGAGAGCCTCGTATTTTGTCAAAGGCATTACTGAATGACCCTTGCTGAATATTGGGTCACCTCATCGTCTTATAAAAATATGCTTTATTTTGTTCAGATATATTTCAACCAATGGAAGAGTAATTTAATACAGCAACATTAACTTACAACTATGCTATTTGTGTTTTCATGAATTCCTTAAGACATAAGCTATAACCCCCCTGTTAAAGACACTGTTTCATAAAGGCCTTTGCTCCCTTCCCACTGAGTGGGATTACTTCACTGATCTCAGATATATGAGAGCGGAGAGAAGAACAGAAATATTTTTCAACACTGAAGTTCATTCTGTTTCACCAACACGTGAATTGCTTGGAGAAGACTTTTTTTAAAAAGCACTTCATGTATTTACCAGTTTGCAATAGACACTTTCTTTGTAACACATCTCTATGTATTTATTTTTATTATTTGTTTCTGTAGTATTTCTACACAATAAATGTGCAAGAAAAAGGTATTTTTTAAGTTTTGGTATCTATGAGACTTTTATTCATACTTTGATAGCTTCTACACAGGCAATCTGGGATTTTCTTGCTTACCATAATTTCTGTAGGCTAACTCTGAGGCAACTCCAGAGATTTAACTCAAGCATTTATCACTGAAGCTAACATGTTGGATCCTGTGCTGTTGAAGCCCCATGGTGTCAGTAGAACCCGCTGTTTTCCAGCCCCTTCTTCATCTTCCCAGACACAGAACTTTTGTTTGTAACATCTTTCCCAGAAATGGGGCCTGACCAGCAAGACCTGAGAATGCCTTTGCTCTCTTAACTCCCAGATTCTACAATAACCCAAACACAGCTACCCCATAGCTACAATCCTGAGGGCACCTTTACTGGCCTCTGTAGCTGTTCTGAAGTCACTCACTGCTTGCTTTAGGTGGCAGTGACTACAACAAAACCATCACATACTAATACCCAATTCTTATTACTTCCCACCCACTCTGTTCTTTTCCTTGCCCTTCCCCTCTTCCCTCTCTCTTCTGAGAAAATTCCAACCCTGCAAAGCCCACACGCTAGGCTTGGAAAAGAAATTACTTTATTTTCTATTCTTACTTTGCCAGGTAAGAGCAGTTTTGTGCAAACAGCCTTCAGGGCTTTACCTCCCTGGGGCAGTCTGGCTCCATTCCATTGTCTCCTCCACACAAGGAGCTTGACACAGCTCACAATAAAAGACAGCACATAAGGGCACTCACAGTTCTTCTCATCAACCTGGACCTCATGAACCTTGGGCAATTGTATTTCCTATGCTACCATAATAGCATAGGGAGTGTTTGGGGAGCTTCTGAACAGTATAAGATCACAATAAAATGTGTTAAAAATATTGAGAAATCTTCAAGCAAGAATTATTGAAAGGAAATTTCACCTTCTGATATAAAGTCAGTGTATTATTGTATTTTCTTCCTATTACGGGCAGCTGTCTAGAATGAAGGATTATATACCAGCTAGCTGGACTGTACTGCCACAAGCTTTATAATTTAGGAGCTCTGAGTGAATTTAAATATTTACCATATCTAAAGCATTGTCTAAGGCAAAACAAACAGCTCAGTATCTCAACACTCACAATCATCTTTTATTTATTTGACCCCAACTCACACATACAAACAAGTTTATTTCAGGAAATTTGCAGCTGATCATGCCAAATTGTCCTGTAGTAAACTGTATTTCCATTTCCTGACACATTATAAATGTCATGAAGCTTTCTTTTAACTACATTTAAAACCACCTAAGAAAACAAAGCACTGTAAGATTAACATAGCCCAGTAATTAGCTTCAAAGTGATTTACTTTAATTTTGAATATTTGGTGTTTTCCTACAATTTGCTTTAAGATGTAGCCAATTTATAACTGCCTCACATGCAACTGCCACGTAAGATGCTGATAATGAAATTTTAACATTTCAGCTACCTATGGTGTTTGCAAGCAGATTTGGGATTATGGCATAAGATCTTTCACAGTAAGTAGCAGTGGTCCCATTTATTTTTTTATGGCCAAGCCCTCACTTGTTTCTATTTGAAAAAAAAATTTAAAAAGTGATAAAATTCAATCTATTCATTTTAGCTCAGACAGGATAACAAAATAAAAAATCCACAAATATAAATTAGCTAACTCTTTTGAGTCCTGCTCTATAACGCTGTCTACAAAATTCACACATTGGTTTATTCTAAAGTTCACTAACTAAAAGCAATCTTCAACACTGAAAAAAACAAAATTACTCACTTTCAGGGCATCCCCTTCATTGCCCTCCATTACTTCCAGAATAAGTGCAGCTAGTATGTTAAATCCTTGACAATAGCCAACAGATTTATTCCACCTGGCATAAGCCAGCAAAACACGTTTTAATACCACTCGGTCTTGCTCTGCCTCCTGGCCACAGTAAGAACTGCAGCCAGTTCGGTGAAGGTCCTTAAAGGAAAAAATAATAAAAATAAAAATGACAAGGAGAGAAAGTATGGGTATTTTCCTTCCCCCGTTAGTTCTCTTGCCTGTCCCAGTTTTCATTCCACCTCCACCCTCCCAGTACATACTCCCAAAGCTGATGACAACGTTTCTTTTTTAATCTGCGAAACCTTTAGCTTACCCAAGAGAAATGGTTTCAGAAAGCTCTTAAATAAACAAGTACCCTAAAAGATGTTCATACAGTATTGCCACAGAAGATATTAACAGATCTCTGGATTTCAAAGAGACAGTACATAACAGCTGCTTAATTGAACTAAAAAGAGCAACTGTTTTTATCAAAGTATAAAAGAACTACTAGAAAACAAATTTTCAAAACATAAAAACCAGAAACTGTGTCCTTGAAATCTGAGTCATTTATAAGTGAAAGGCAAAACATACAAAACGGCTGACTGCTTTAAATATTAAACATTAATCAGCTGAGAAATATACATAGAAAAATGTGTTTCACTCCTGTAAAACAACTCAAAAATGCTCATTTGCTATATTATAAAACATACTTTTTAATCCCAGCAAACATTTGTGTTTACAGAGACAGAAAAAACCAGTTATGTTCCTTTGACTTCATTAAACAACAGTACTTTTTCAGAATTAAAAAAACTAACAATGGAGAAAAAAAATCAGAAATAGGAATTTTTTCTCCAGCTAACACTAACCAGACTAGTGCAAAATGACCAAAGCAGCTGAAAAAAAATTTGGGGGGCAAAGGGAATTAAGATACAATTTTTGCCACAGCAGTTCCAGACATGAAAATAAATCCAAATTCAAATGTTAATTTGCATTAAAAATTTTAAAAAGAAGTAACAAATTAGTTGGCTACCTTTACTATCTGGATGCCCATAGAGTCATCATCAGGATTACTTCTTTCATTGAATGTGAAACGCATGGTTTTGTCCCAGTCAATGGCTATACTGTGTAAGTACTGATCTGCCAGGGTCAGCCAAACCTAGAAATACATATGAAAAAATTATTTATTTCTCAGATAAAATATAAAGTTTTGATATATATTGTTAGATGAATCTTATCAGCTTCACCCATATGTGATCTGCTGTTAGACTTGAAATACGCAGACGATTTTAGTTACAACAATTTTTGCACAATTAAAACAATATCTTGCTCCCTAAAACAAGAAAGGAAGGAAATTATTAGCATTAAGCATC
The DNA here is from genome assembly GCF_008360975.1 of Lichenostomus cassidix. Lineage (NCBI taxonomy): Eukaryota > Metazoa > Chordata > Aves > Passeriformes > Meliphagidae > Lichenostomus > Lichenostomus cassidix. Next base: position 32,314,578 of record NC_139480.1, on the reverse strand, counting down.
CAGATCTGTGAAATGCTTACGAAGATGCAAGTCAGTTTCAGTGAATTCACAGGGGCCCTCCAAGATGGAAACACAAGGCAAGGACCCTCTTTGTCAGTTCAGACCTTTTAGCCTCATAACCAACAAAGACTTTTAAAAAAGGGTAACACTGCTGCTGGCTTTCCTCAAACTCAGCCATGGATACATCTCCTGGAAACTCCCAAAAGAAATCTAGCCATGCAGGTGCTTCTCTTTACCTGAAGTCTCTTCTGACGTACTTTGCAGAATAAATAGCATCTAGTATTCATCATTTGGGATTGATCTGAAAGCATCACTTAGATCAGAACAACTTACTCTTGTAAGAGGACTTCCTAAACTGTTGGTACTACAGGGAGTTCTGAAACAAACATTTTTATTACTTTTAAAGCCTAATAATTGCCAGAACAAATTTATGCATGTGTATCCAAGAAAAGGGCTGGACCTTTATTAAAGATTTGAAAAGTTCCTGAACCATGACAGGCATGTGACAGATCATAGCAGCAATGACAACAAGCAGCAATAAAAGATCTTTTTCTTCAGGAAAGTGAAAGAAATCATGAAACCAAACTGGTCAAGTTTTATATCAGCTATTAATTCACTCAAGTGAGAAACGCAATTTAGACACTTCCCACAGATTTAAACACTGAGATAGCTGCATGATGAAGGAATTTATAGACAGCTCCCAGAATCTCATGTTTTTTGCATTTAAATGTCCCTTCCCACACTTTTGGAAAGCCACCCATGCAGAGGAATGCCACTGTTCTACCTCCCAACAGCCTCAGCACTACTGACATCCTACTGATGTTGTTTGACTGGATTCTTTATCTCTGCCAGCCCCAGAAACCAAATGTCACATGCCACAACAATAATGCAGATGTCATCCTGCTCTTTTTGTTGCAGCAAGGGAGGCAATCAGCATACTGCCAACACAAAATACTTCCTTTATTGTGGTATCTATCTTAAAATTGTTGTGAAACCAGGGAATGGCAGTGAAAGGAGAACATCTCTTTTAATACCACTACTTCTTTGGTTAGCTTCATGTAGTCACCCATAAGCAAACACAGAGATGGGCAGAGTGAAAAGCAAAGACAGATCTAAGTTGGATGATGTGGCAGATCACACCCTCAGCAAGTCTGTTGATTACACAGAACTGGGAGGCGTGGCTGATAAGCCCAAGGACACCATGACAGGATGGAAAAATGGTCTGACAAGAACCTCATGAAGTTCAACAAGGAGAAGTGCAAAATCCTGTATCTGGGGAGAAACAATCCCAGTATATGTTGGAGACTACCCAGCTCCAAAGTATCTCTGCTATGCAGAAAGGCTGAGAGAGCTGGGACCGTTCAGATTGGAGAAAAGGCAGCTAAGGGGCAATCTCACCAGTGTGTATAAACACCAGAGAGGAGGGTGCAAGGAGGAAAAAGCCAGGCTCTTCTCAACTGTGCCCAGAACTGGAGATAATGGACACAAACTGAAGCACAGGAGGTTCTCCTCAAACATCAAAGGACACTTTTTCACCGTGAGGGTGACTGAGCACTGACGCAGATTTCCCAGAGAGGTTGTGGAGTCTGCTTCCTTGGAGATATTCAAAAGCCACGTGGACACAGCCCTTGGCAACCAGCTGTAGGTGTGGCCCTGCTTGGGCAGGGGGCGTGGACCAGATGACCTCCAAAGGTCCCTTCCAAATTCAGCCCTTCTGTGATTCTGTCCCTTCCAAAGTCAGCTCTTCTGTCACCTCTGCCACTCATGTACCACAGGAAAGTGTCTGAGACACTTTCTGGAGTGTGGGAAAAGAATATTTCAGGAAAGAAAAAAGGCTGTTAGATGGGTATAATGATTCAAAGAAGTTGTAGGTTAAATATAAATTCATTGTGGGGTGAGGAAAATGATGCCGCTCAGTCTTCTCTTCCTTCTCTCCTGATTTGTAAAAAGGTACAGTTCAGTTTGGAAAGATGGCAAAAACATGGAAAGGAAATTAGGCTGATGCATCAACTATATGTGGAACTACATATATTTTATAAATCTTCAAAAGTACTATTTTTATAAAACTGTGTTTATAAAGCTGAGATTGTGTGACTCAGTTTTAAAGAAAAATTAATAGACATGCCTCCTTTTATGCTAGGGAACTTCAAATGTTGAAGGATGTAACAAAGTCAGTCTAGCAAAATCCCAATGGACCCTTTCCTACAACACTAACTCAGTACAATTTCCTGTTAATGGTGCACCCTGCCACTCTACATCACTCCCGACTCTGAACTTCCCTTATTTCGGCAATCTACCTTTTCCCCATCCAATGTTTCTATGAGCTTTCTTGTCAGAATTTAGCATCTATCAACTTTGCCTTTGTAAGTGTGACAGCCTCCACTGCAGATATGTTCTCCTTTCAGTTATCTTCAGCTGTGGGGTCAATTTACCAGTGCAATTTCTTGAGACTGACAGAATAAAGCAATAACATCTCTACCAGAATAAGTTACATAAGCCTCAAGCAGAAAGAACCCAACTATTGAAAACACCATCTTTACCTGTCTCCTCAGCCTTTCCAGCTGCCCTGTGAGGTTGTCACTGAAGAATATAAACTAAGAAAAAATCCCCAGTACAACTTAAAAGGTCCAAATATTTGTTATAAAAAACCACCAACAGATAATATTGATATAATTCACCTCTCCTGAGAAACCTGCAGGCAAGACGGCCCACAAGGCACAGAGGTCTACCTACCTTTCTCCGCCATTCCTTTGGGATGCCTGTGGGCAGTCTGGCCACTGCTTTGAGCGCATCGTGCCACTAAAAACAAAAGCATCCAAAAATGTAAAATATCCATCATTAGTTTAATGCTACAGTATAGCAACATTTACTACCTTGCAGACATGCACATTAATTTCATTTTATTGCATAAATTTCAGAGTTTAACAGCTTAATCCACACAGAGGAAGACACAGATTAATTACTTAATGATGTGACAAAAGTATTATATTCAAGGACACAAGGATTTAGGAAATATCTGAGTAAACAATGAAAGCCTATTCCATTTTCTGAATATGAATGAAATAGCTCTTGATGCAACTGCAAATAATATGCTGACATTATCATGACAGATGCTCTTCTGAACTAGGGCAAGCACCTTGATTGCAGAGAACCCACTGCTTCACAAACTCAAGAGAAAAATAAATCAAATTACCTGCTGAAAACCATTTTGACCTAAAGATGGTTCAAGAGTGAATTTCAGTTTTGTATCAACCCCTAGAAAGAAATAAAATAAAAAAGTCATTATTTTTATTTTATTTAACTCAGAAGAGGAAAAAAAAGTCAAAAAAAGCCCAAGCACAAAAATTCCACAGCAGAAACAAGAACAGTAAATTTTAGCTTAATGTTTCAACAACTACAATTCAACATGTTTTAGTGAATTTTTATCTTCACAATTGGATTCAAGGCACATGTTAAGAAGTACACAAACAAAATATTTTTAAAATGCAGTAATATCTTCTTTAATATGTAGTTTGGCACAGCTCACGTCACTAATATTCATATATTCACTGTTCTACAAACTACACCAGCACACTACAAACTATCATATGCATCTGCAGAAAAATACATGCACAGAGATGGCTTCTTTTGATCTACGCCAGTTTCTTGACATTAAGTCACTCAAAACTAATTTCTAAGTTTGGTATGCTAAAATTATTTTGCTGCTCAGAATACAATTTTTTTTATAATTCCTCAGAACATAAGGCACATTTGGTCAGTATTGTTACTTAAGATTAGATTTTATTTTGGCCATATGAGCAAACTATTTTAATTGTTATAAAGCAGGCCTTACTAATAGTTCATACAATATTACATAAAAGACCAGAATCTCAAGTGGATCCCAACATGGCACTGGAGCATTTCAGTACACGATGAACAGTAACACGTTCATTTGCTTTCTATCCCACTGTTGGAATGAACAATTCCTCAGTCCTTCAAATGCCGCTGTCCAGAAGTCAGGTGCTGAACAGTGCATCCCAGCACATCCCCTCCCTCCCGTCTGCTGGCACAAAGAATAGACTTCCTTTATTTTCTCTCCATAATTTAACACAGTGGTATGATGTCATCCATATTTAGAATTATGTTATGCATAGCTTCTCATCTTTCCAGAATACGAAGCCAAACATTTTAAACATATAAATATCCACATATATATATACACAAAACCCAAGCAGATTATAATCCTGCAAGGTTTTAAGTATATAAAATCCATGCTAATCAACTCACCAGTAATACCCAGTGCTTTGGAGGTCTAAACATACAAGTCTGACAGAAAACTGTAGTGGCATTTGCTAGCTATGGAATGTAAAATGCCTTTGAGCGTTTGCATACCGAAGTGGTGGTAAATAATTTTAAAACCTTTCTATCTGATAAATATATATATTTAAAGACAAAACCTTATCCTCCATGGCTCTTTTTTTCTTTGTTGGGAGTGAGTGAATAGAAACAAAGTAAAAATTACACAAACCCCAGGATTGTTTAGAATTTTAGAATTTTGGAATTGCATCACTGAGACCTGGGGATTAGTGCTTTCGTTTCCCTGCTTCAGACCTAAAAGACATGCTTGTCAGATCTAGAAAAATAAAGGCTTCAAACCATAATAGATATGTATTAAAAAAACATTAAAGGATTAATAGCTATTCCTGGAAGTAACTGTTTATTAGTATTCCTTCCCATAACGCAATGGCACTCAGCAGGGACTCCTAATAGATCAATCTCTTAATAATAATTCAAAGCAATGTAACAATGCCAGTGACATAAAATTAAATTGTATCACATTTGCTGAAATTGCAAAAAGCAAACCTCATTCTCAAGCAAAAAAAGTAATTACTGTACAACCCTAATACATACAAAAATATATAATGACCAAGAACTCCTTTTATTAAGGTAACAGATGCTGACACATTACCTAACACTACCTCATAGCAAAGAACCAATAACTTTCCAAAATAACAAAGTATTCATTTCCAACCCAACAGCCAAATATTAATCACGTCACAATTTTCTAAGACATAAAGACCCCAGCAACAACTTCTCTCCCTGTCTTAGAAGCTTCCAAAGAAATACACAAGCAGATACTGCCAGGTCTTCAAAAAATAAAGCAAAAAATCTCAGAGCAAGGCAAAATCTATCTATAGTTACATGAACATCGTGACCAGGGATCTCACACTTCAGTCAAGGTAGCTGTCCCTCCTGACTGAGACTGAAATGAGACCCTTTAAATGAGACCCTTGATTAAATGAGACTGAAATGAGATCATCCATCTAAAAAAGTTAATTAAATCATGGCAAACAATGAAGACAGGTGTGAAAATCACTGTAAATGAGAATTACATCACACCGTAACACCAGACTACACAGCACACTCTCTTCAGTATGGTGAGGAACTCTTCGGTCAGGCCATGCACAGTAACCTCTTGTACAAGCCACAGAATCTGTGTCCCTTTAACTGTTCTCCATTAGAATTATTTTCCAAATCAAACTCCATGACAGTTTTATTGGATGGGAGGGGAGGGGAAGAACTATCGGGAATGAGTCATAAACCATATACGAATTGTACTTCATTCCCATTCATTTTAAAGAATTTATATTTCCTGAAATAAAATTACAGTCTTGCTTAATATAAAATACAGCAAGTAAGCATGTAAAAAAAAAAGCTGCAACTACACAGACAGAGCAAAGAAGGCAACCAGCAAATGGGGAGCAGCATCTCATTGCCCTTACTTATTTCTGACACAAGAACCATCTTGCTACATGCAGTTTCTGCACTCTGCACCAGGAATCTGTCCCTGAGCTTTAGGACTTGAAGGAAGTGAATGCCTATCCATAACCCAACCTCTCTTGGTTTCCTAAAACTTTTTTCCATCATTCCTCCGTTTTTTTTTTATTCAGTTGTCTTCTCTCCATAAACTAACTTAGATTCCCCAAAGGTTTCTTCCCCCTCAGTGTCCCACACCCACACAACCCTACCACAGGCCTGCACCCATTTTCACTGGATTTTCCCATTTCTGACAATCCTCCATCTTTGGGTCACATTCCACTCCATTACATAAACAAATGTTTTTTTCAGAAACGACCCCTTCAGGCCTTAAGAGAACTTTTCTTCCCAGCTCCTCAGCATAGACAGCTTGGCATAGATGTACCACACACAGAGCAATAGTTACTATTGGTGTTGTCAGTACAATTCAGCTCTTTCACATCAAACCAGCCAGGTTACAGTGTCATTTGACATATTAAACATCACCTCCAGTTCCTACACTTTCAATTGATTCTTCATACCTGAGAAGCATATTAACTCATATTGGCAGGAATATGCTGTGAACACACTGGAATTATTAGCTCCGCAAACACAAGCGCACACAAAGGTACATGCTCCACAACAAATCTCTGAAGGGCAAGAGAATGCCGAATTAAGGCCTGTTCAGTGCCCTTGCAAGCCAGTCACCAGAAACCACTGCAGAAAAGTTATACAAAAAATAAAAGAGGAAAACATAAAACCCCCCCAAACCCCAGTCCTGTTAGCTTTTCTGTGCAAAATACACAATGACTCCTGACAAGAAAAGGCTGTAAGAGGGAAGATTATACCCCTAGGATTCACAAACCCTAGCAGTCTTTGACTGCATAACCAAAATGTAGCACAGAAGCACACAAAGAGCCACAAGAGGGGACCAAAATACTGTCACCCAAGTACCTGGGTGAAGGAATCAAATTCCCAGTCCACCCTCAGCAACATTAAACAAAAGAATGGGGCAAAATCTAGGATTTTTTCAGAAATATCAAACCAGAAAAAAGTGTAGGAAGATGATGTGTTTTTATGCACATTGGTGAGCTATAAAGCCATAGCTTTACACTTGCAGAGTACACCACTATAGTTTCTTGGCTGTGCTTCACAGCTGTTGAAACCGCTCCCACAGAATGCAAATAAATGTTTTATCAAAAATAAACAAGGAAAAAGGCCTAAGGCAGCTTTGTGTGCAGTGGGAGCCCATACTTGAGGAAAGAAAAGTGTCAGTGTAAACTACCACCTTACGCTGCTCGCTGTTTCAGGAAGATTCTTAGCCTTCCAATTTATCTCTAAAAGTAACATTCTAAGTAACTCTGCATGAAATCACTTCTATCAGGAGCCAGAGCTCACTGGGATGTATCAAACACATCTAAAATCTCCATACTACAGAAATTTCTTAACACAGACAGCTAATACAGTTACTAAGTAAATCTGAAGAATATTTCACCCAGCATATTTTTTAAGAGTTCATTAGGTGCTTCATCGCCATCACTCCATGAAAACATGTATCCTAAATGGGGTTATTGTCTTTACCTACATGTGAATAGTATGGAAACCCCAAACAACTGGGATTTTTAGGACTACAGCATTCATGGTTATGCCTTCAATCACATCCCCTGCTCTTTGTGTGACTGCAAATACAAGAATGTAATTATCCAGATAACGTTATTACCTGGGGTAATAGCTGACTACTGTTGGAGCAGGGGTCTTTCAGAACTACAAGTCAGGAAATCTCCTTGAAAACAGCAACCCCATAAATCAGTACCAAAATGTATCTGAGACCTTATTAATAACAGCCTCTGAAACTCATCTCAAACACAGAGGTAGTCAGTATTGTGTGCTTGATGCACAACCCAGCAAGTACGATGGGAAACCGATCCTTATTTATTCAATGTATTGCTCTATGTTTCAGTGGATCTCTGGTTTACATACTTTGTAAATGCCTACGATTAGGCAACAGATCAACAACGTTTTAGCTACAAGTAACAGTTCTAACATTGTAAATTGAATTTAAATATCTTGATATTTCATTTCTAAAAAATCCAAAATTTTGATGGCAGGCAACTAGAATCATTCAGTCATGATCACCCATCAGTGCTTCGGTTGAGAGTCCACCTCCCTGGAGGGCACACTTTGTTGGCTGACCACCTAGTTCTTAAAAGATGTTGATACTGAAGCAGGATTTAGAAAATAGAGCTGCAGAGCTGATGCCTTCCCCTTGGGATAGGCATGGTTGCAAATTTAGACAACACCCTACCGCAGACAAAGGCTGGGCGGGAGGAGGGGTCTCTGGCAGGGCAAGAGTTAGCAGGTTTATCGGGAAGGGCCCGGGGAGCTGAGAGGAGACTTCGGGGAGAGACGGGCAGAAAGCTGAGTCGCCGAGCCAGGGGCAGAGGAGACGGAGGGAGAAAGGCAGCAGGGACAGACGACACAAAAGCACTGCGAGGCGGCGACGCCGGGCGGGTGGAGCAGGGATAGGATGGGGAGATCTGGAGAGCGCAGCCGGGATCCGCGGGCCGGGCGGGACACGAGCAGGACGAGCTGCCCGGGGCAGGAGCAGCGCGCTGCCTCTCCGCAGGGCCCCGGCCGCCCCCGGCCTCCCGCCTGGGCCCGGCCCCGCTCCCCGCCGGGTCCGCCTCGCACCCGCCGCGGTGCCTCCGCCGCTCCCCAGCCCGGGGCCACCTCGCAGGCCCTGCTCCCTGCTCCAGGCCGGTCCAGCCCGGGCGGGAGCCCCGCGATCCGGACGCGCCGCTGGCCCCAGGCCGCGACCGCGGCGCCCCAGGCCGGCCGCGCCCCTCCGGGGCTGCCGCAGCGGCGGCCGGAGAGGCGTATCTGCCTCGGGCCGGGCCGCCCCGGGCGCTGCCCCCCACCCCGCCGCGCCTACCCGCGGCCCTCATCGCCCGCCGACCGCCTCCTCCGCTCCGTGCCGACCCCGCGGCCCCGGCAGCTCCCCCCGCCCGGCTAAGCCGCTTACGGGGCGGCAGCCGCCGCCTCGCCCGGCCGGAGCGGGTACCTGGCTCCAAGGTGCACAGCAGGCGCGGCGCGGTCCGGGAGATGCAGCTGCGCTTCTTGAGCACATTGCTGAGGATGGTGCCCACGCCGCCGCCCGAGCTCTGCCGCTTCAGGCATCGCCCCCCGCGCCGCAGCGAGCCCGTGAGCCGGTCCTGCCGCATGGTGCCCGGGAGCTCGCCCTAGGGCGGCGGGGCGGGGGGCATGGCGTGCGGGAAGCTGCACTGCAGACAGCCAAGTGCAAGTGCGGAGAGAAGAGGGAGGACAAGGAGAGAAGAAAGACAAAAAGGGGAAAGGAAAAAAAAAAAAAAAAAAAAAAAGCTGTTCCCGCCCACAATCCTAGCATCACTGCCTGAATAAACCAGCAGCCTCTCCTCCTCCTCCAGCACCACCTGGGATGCAGCGAGCGAAAGGGAGCAGCAGCTCTGGCTAGAAATAAAGGAAGCCCCGGCGGTGGTGGGACTCAGCGGTGCCAAAGAGCTCCAGGACAGCAGCACAACCCCCCGGGCTGCACGGAGACCACCCGACACGGGCAATGTGGACACGGCTCGCCTGACGCCTGCTAACAGGCGGCAATACTGTCATTTCTCCCGAGAATGAAATGAGCTAAATATCCGCCAAAGAGTCTTCTCACGTGGTACTCGGCCTACAGCTGGACATAAATAGATAGTCCTGCTGCCCCTTTCAGAAAGCTGTCCTGGGAAGGAGTCCCACAGGCACTACCAGACCACGGAGCCGGGGGAGAGCAAAGAGTGTAGCAGCATGTCAGTGCCAGCGCAGGCTGGGGTCCTGCTCGGGGACAGCACCAGCAGCAGCCCAAGCAAACATGCTGCATAGTTTCTGTTTCTCATTCTCAAGCACAGAGACCCTGAACATCCTCAGCTAAAATAACAGCCTTTTCTATGAATCTAAATTGCAACTGCACTTAAAAGTAATAATATGCCATCCACTAAATAGTTAAAAGAAGCTATTCAACAGCACTTTATTAGATGCATTTGCCAATGCTATTTGGCCTAAGAGCATCTTAAAAGGATTTAATACAGATTCGCAAACTAGTGGTTTGACTGACAAGAAGGAAAAGCATCTGAAATAATGATAGCTTTTACAACCAAAACTACTCAGCGTTTCTGTGGAAGGAGAGCAGATTTATCACACCACATTAATCAGGCTCAAAGACCAAGTTACCAGAAGTTTCAGTCTACCTGCCAACAGCCAATTGCTTTGAAACATTTTGCTCCTTTATTGAAAAGACGTTTCTCACTCACATTATGAAGAGAGATAACGGGCAACAGAAAAGCAGTAAAACCAATTATATAAAAGATACACAATATAAAACACAGAATCAAGTCCTTTTTTAAAACCAATTATAGCTATCTTTAGAAGTCACTGTTAAGCTTTCAGAGAAGTGTGATTTTGATCATGCCTCTTTAAATATCTGCTTAAGTTTTGGAGAAAAGTCACTACATTTGAGCTGTTAGCTTGCACTCTGAATACATAATTAAGTCTGTGTGTCGGTGGTTCTTTTTTTAACAAAGGTGACACTTCCCTGCTGATGTAGATGATGCAAATCACTTTATTTCAGTGCCAGCTGGAGATGATGATTTAGTGGTTAAAGCATGAAATTTGAAATCAATTAGTCTCCCTAGGTACCAGTGGGACTGTAACAGCAACATTTAAATACAGAAATGGCCGTATTGTCTCTATAATATTATTCTCCTCTTGCCTGAGCACCTTTTGCAAATAGCACCACATTGTTCTTGGATCATTTCAAGACTGACTAATCCAACACCACATGCTGCTGCCCAAAGTCTTGGAAGCCATAACCAAAGTTTCAAAAACCACTCATTATCCATACAGTGAGAATCAGCCACTGCACTAAAACACGTTACCTTCAATTTTTAAACAATTAGGAATCAGGGCTAAGAAAGACATCAATATTTAAATGATAGAGATAATCAGCTCTAAAAATGAGAATTTGGTATCCCCATTGTTGTTATTTCTCCTACTTGTCAGCTTGTCTCTACAAGAAAACTGGAAACAATCAGGACAATCATTCTGTGACTGGGCATACGGATACTTCCAAGCATACCATTGTACCATTAAGAGCTTTCCCGCATGCCAGCCAATTAATACGTTATTCTCAAAAAAAAAAAAAAGAAAAAAAAGAAAAATTGAACTTCAGGAGACAAAATGAAGAAGCCAAGCCATACTAATAGGTTTGATGACTCACTGGATCATCAGTACAAATGGATTTTAGAGGCAGGGATAAGCCTCCTATTAAGCATACATATACATATCTTAAGGGTTAGAACCTAGTTTCTAGAAGACTGGATGGCACTGGGTTTTAATTACTGATCAGGCAAAGCCTCTAATCTGCCTCTGGCAAGATGTGTCGACCATCATGAACCTAGTTTGATCCACCAATGCATGAAAGTCTGGTCATGTCCACAAGCCCTCACCTGCATTTACTGACAAGAGAGATGATAGAAAGGATTTTAAAGGAAAAAAAAGTAAAATATTTGACCAGGCAAGATATTTCAGCTCTAGTATTCTGTAATAATCAACCTGAGACTTTGCTTTTTTCCTCCCGCTGTAGTTCATATATTCCCTCCCACACAACAGAGTCACTTTCTGAAAAACCTTACCTCCTCATTTGGTACCTCTTTACAGTCTTACCACCATCTGCTACACATGCCATTTTAAGGCCAGAGAACTCCTTAAGAATACTAGTTCATATGTATAACTTGTTCCTTTGTTTCAATTGGTTGGTCCCAAGATCACCACCAGGTTTTGTCCAACTCCATTTACCTTAAACCTTTCCATTCTTTAGCCCACTTCTGTCTGCACTGGGACAACAATGTAAAGCACAGGCAGCTAGAAAGGGACAAAGAGTACAAACAGATGGGACAATGACAAGAAGAGCGACAGATCAATCTCACTTTTAAAGAACTTGTTTGTTTGTATGGAGCCTTAACTGTCCAAACCCAGGATTACTGGAAGACACAATTCAACGCTTCTCTTCTGATGTGCTAAGAAGACTGAATGTAATCAAAAGACTAAAAATGGTAAGACATCTTCAGCTGGGTCCCTGTATTTCACAAACTCCATATCCTCCCCTTTATTTCACAGAAAATTGTAGAGACCTCCCTTAATTCTGATTTGCATCACAACATAGTGAAATAGTCAAAGTCTGGGAAGAAAGCTTATTTACCACACTTCTCGACACCTATGTTGGCAAAAATACTTAGAACAACATGTACCCATGAAAAAATATAGTAAATATATGGTATGATAACACTGTAATATGATTCATCCAAGAGCCTTTTGGAAATTATGCTCAGACAGCAGCACTACAGCAGCTGATGATACAGCAAGTATCAGAAAGAAATATATATATCAATAGGATGGGCAGGAAATGTATTGCAACCACATGGGAAAACTTATTGTATTAATCAAATCTTGGGGTAAGCCCCGCAGCTCCATATACTGCTTTAAAGAGCCAAAAAACATATCCAGAAAATGTAACCCTTTTACCACTGGGTTTCAAATAGCTCTACAGAAGTTAGCAAATAAAGACATTTTAAATCCAACCAACATATGTTTTGATGTGTATTGTAGTTCACCATGACACTCAAAGAAAAAAAGATTTCACTTTCAAATTACAGTGTACAAGAGAAATACATGGAATCAAATATGGCCACACTGGAGACAAGTTTGAGATTCTCCCAGAAGACATAACTATTTTAAATACATTTAGCCCATTAAACCATCTCCACCACTGGAGCACAAAAACCCCAGTTCTATGTGTATTCTATTGCTAAACATCCCTTCTGCAAAAACAGCCCTGCTTCCTTCTGATTGATCCTAAAAGCCTAAAAACAAGCACAACCCACCTGGAGTTTCACACTCCTCCAACGCACAAGACGGAGCCACCTCTGACAGCTTGAAAAGAGGTCTCTAGCTCGTTGGGTCTTTGGCACCACAGGGGCACAGGTGCTACAGCAATGCTACAGCACTTGTTCCTTGAGCACAAAAGCGTGTGAGGCAGCACAGCCCAGCACTCCTGCCACCTCAGCCTGCAGAGCATCCCCTCCTGCACTGCCTGTGCTGCTCTGTTCACAGCTGCTGGTACTGATGTGCTACCTCAGACTGTGCAGGGAGTGGATGCTGTGCTCCACCAGCTACCTGCAACCTGTGGACCACCAAGCACACAGCCTGTGGCACTGTTTTGTGCATCTCCATCACTGTTGCAGGAGCACCTAACAAGGGAGCCTATGGACAAAAGCGGAGAGGTTTGTGTTATGCAGAAAGAGAAACATGGTTTTGGGCTAACAGAGTCAGTTCTGCTACCAAACTGGTTTCTGCTGTCAGACAAGTAATCCAGGGTTATCTTTACTGTACAAAGGATGGTTCCAGAAAAAATATAAAAATGGATTTTTGCTACTATATTTGTACCTAGAGAAGGTTAATTCTATGCACTTGTTGAAAGTAGGGCTCAGGAAAATGGTACAATATGTTCACACGCCACAGTCTCATCAACACAGCATTAATATTTTAAACCTTTTCATTGCACTAGTCATCATTTGTATCACTTGGTTCATAAATGTCACAAAAGAGGCCAGGACCTCACTGTGTCCTATATTAGATATCACAGACAAAAACTTCAGAGCCAATCCTTGCCTACAAAAGTATTCAGTGCAAATACAAATGCACAATGGACAGGAAATAACCTGTATGATTTCCAGGAACAGAGAACAAAACTTGTATGATTTCGTCTCAGGAAGCGTGCAGCTAGTCAAATGTTTCCTCTTCCTTTAGACTTCAGGCACATAACCTTATTACTTATTTCCCCCTTCAAAAACTGTGAGCATGGTAATTACACTTTAACAGAGCATTCTTTTTAAGAAAGCCCTAAAAGAGCACACTTGTTTTCGGAGGGCTTAAGACAGAGGGCCTGGGGAATTCTCTTGTTTATAGCTAAGATATCTGAAAAATAATTTTGCTTGCATGTTGTTTAGCCATATCTATTGAGGACTGATCTAGAAACCACCATTGAAATAGTACTGCTCAGAATAGTATATATCTTTTAATAGGAAATTAATCTACAAGTCTGTAACTCCTGTAAGATGCTCACAACTGTATATGCACTACATGATTGTTCAGCTATCAGAATCAGGATTCAGCCACAAAAACTTCAAACTCAGGATTCTTTGTCATGGTATTTAGTTGTGGGGTTTGGGTTTTTTTTCCTAATTCGCCCTTTTTCCTCCCATTCATACAAACCACTCCTGCGTTCTGTTCTACACACTTGTATACACTAGGACAGGACTGATGAGAAAAGAAGCCAGCATCCCCTGCCCACAAGTGCATATTGTAATTTGGCCTTTGGGAGTGATGGACAGTTATACCCAGTAAGTTTATTTTCAAGTTGAATAATGTTCATAGTAACATTGCTTCTTGAATTCTTTTGGCAGATATACCCTGAGAAGTATGCCAAAGTTTACCAGCATTAGTGAAGGCACTTGAAAATGTAATACATCTGTAAATTAATTGTGAAGGCATTTTCGAGCAGTTTACAGCACAATAGGATGGAGCTGTGATGACCAGTTTCCTATCCTGGGAGGCACCACATTCCTAGGCAATGAATCAGTGCAGGTAAGGCTGACTGCAGTTCCTCAATCTGTTAATTGTTCAGAAAGCAGCATAAGCAATTGGATCATGTAGGTGAGAATATGAAAGCCCTCAAAAGCATTGCAGGTTGCTAAAACAGACATACAGATGTGCCTGTAATCCCCCTGAACCTATTCATAATCTCCATTTGTAGATGAATAACTGTTCAAATGAATGAGAGAAATGCAGAAAGATTTAACATCTGTACAGTTTCAATGCTATAGGCAGCAATAGCAGAACTGCATAAACCCATCTCCCAGATCTGTGCTCGATCCAGTAGAGTAAAAAGCTCTTGTTTTCCCCGAGTTCTTCAGAAAACCACTCAGTAGTAAGCCAGAAGCTTTTCTTAAACCTGTCTACAACACAATCGCATCAAGCTAACACTGAATATGTTAATATTCAAATGCTTTACATCGCAAATTATTAACCCTCCTATGTCACCAACTTTCACCACCACACCAGTAATAACCTTGTGTTCTGTAGTATCTGGAGTTCCTAGGTCAAAGTGGTTTAGAGAATAGAAGAATTTCGATTTGCTGATAATTCAGCAATGCTCAGCACACAAGTGACAGCAACCCATGCCAATGGGCTGGGTACAAAGGGTGGCCTATTTCACTCCAGGCCCATGCTGGGAATTGACTGTTCCCAGAGCTTAAAAGGAGAGAATTGAAAGAACTCCCAAAAAGTAGAAACTGACTCATGCTTTTTAAACAGTATGCAGCACAGATCACATGCACCTCAAATTTTTCAGAAAAAAACAAAAACCTTACTGACATTAAAAAATAGATGTGATGTGGAAAATTTAACATATGGTTCAATAGCTACACTGAAAGAACAAAGCAGAGATTTAACTCAGAACCATCTATGTGGGAAACAAAAAGGAGCTTAGACTAATTTTTCTTGATCACAAGACAGAAGTTATTATGCCAGTAATAGAGGACAACAAATTTACATAATCGAGTATGCCTGACATACTATTAAAGCAACCTGTTTTCACCACAGTGCCTGTAAATCCTAATTTTGGGCTGCAGCACTATTGCTACAGGTACTGCACATGTACAAAAAAATCCCAGACTGCCTGCTTAAAAAAAAAAAAAAAAAAAAAAAAAGAGAACACACATTAGTAGAAAGTACAGGGAGACAGCTGGATGATATTGAAAAGCATAGTTGACTGTATTCTTAATATAAGAGTTGCTATTGTTTCTAGAGACTTCATGGCAGAGATGAGCTCCAAGGGACACACCATGAAGGCACAAGGTCAGTAAGAGGGCTAAGAGATCAGGTTTTAATCACCAATATGTTCAATATGGTTAAATATCTATAAGAAAATGCCAACATGAGGGGAAATTGAAAACCTACTTGTTTTAAAACATGTGTGGGACAGAAGTAGGAGGCATGAGCCAAGCTTGAATACTAAGTAGAAAATTATAAGGATGGGACAACAGAGAAACAAGTAGGTTGCAAAGAGTTTTGGATATTAAAGTGGCGAGAGGAAGACAGACTAGATCTACAATGATCATAAGGAAAGCACACACACTAGCATTCATGAAAACATATGTACAAACACTAAAACAGTCATTAATCAAACACCGAAGTCCACTCTATGTTTAATTCTTTGTTCATATATATGTTGTCTTCCAAAAGGAAGAAAGTACACCCAACAAAAAAGAGTTCGCAGAAGCTTCCAAATGCTACGTTCCACATGCTTCTAACAAGCTCTTAATCAGAGAAAAATGACAGATAAGTGGAAAGATATCTCCATGTTGTAAAATTGGCTGTGTGTCTGTAATTCAACAACACCATCTAGGTTTCTCATGATATTTTTTTCTAATTTGCTTCAAAGACATAACTAAACTCTGAAGATACAATTGCCACTTGAGGAACAGGTATCTGTGTTGTTCTGATGAAGAAAATAAAAGGTGGGGGAGAATCAACTTATTTTATTTATTGCATTTGTGTGCCAACTATAACAGTAAAGCAGATGATGCACGGCTGCCCTAAGAGGGTAGCTGCATCTCATGAGCAAGGTAAAAGATGTGTCATGCAAGCACTGCTAAAGTAACAATATATTAGTAGTAACCAGTAACATAAAGTCTAGAGTTAACAACTGGAATAAAAGTCATAGCAATGCTTATATGGTCGATAAAATATAGAGAGAACAACTTTTAAATTAAATCCAAAGTAATGAACTGAAGTGAGATTTTGGAGAGCAAATTACCTTCTTTTTGTCAGAGAAATTATTTGTCTCTACTGAAGCATAGAATTCAAAACATTCTTTTGGTACAGAACACACTAAGAAGAAAAACTTGTTGAAGAGGCTTCCATAATAAAAAAAAAATTGCTGAAAAGTATAATTATAAAAGTTAAGACGTGTTCCCTAACTTTGTTAAACAATATGAAATAAACGCATATCTTGGCCAGTACTCACACTTCAGAACCCTGCTTAAATGCTACATGGTAATTTAAAAAAGTAAGTCACCAAGTCAGCAGAAAAACTAATACAATACATGAAAAAAAGAATTCTGACAGGTATGATTTGTAGCTATGCTTCAGATAATATTGCAGAAAAATGGAGGTCACAGCAGGTCCCAGATCTAAAACTGAACTTCTCTTCCTTTATTAGAATCTAATTATTTGCTTAGCACCTAGCATACAAATTGAATTTTATAGTGTGAATCAGCAGCTTCATTGATCTGAACTGCTATTTCAGAAACACCAGGATTTTTATCTGCCCAACATAATGAAAGAAAGCAAAATGATCCTATGTCTCCAAGACAAAATTTACCCACAAATAGAATGCTTGGAAAGGTTTTAGATTAAAAATTAATTGCCAAATTTACAAAAATTATTAATGCCAAAATGTCTTTGCTTTGGGCCAGGAAATATGGAAATGAGACACGTTTATACATAGACGTTTTTATACATTGTTTCATACTCATTCGCCGTAATGCTAAGGAATTGCTGCAAAGACTAGGTTCAGACAATGGAAGGCTTTCACCAGACATGTAGCAAAGAGACAGTCTGTCCTACACTGCCCAAGGATAAAAGTTCAGCTTCCAGCACAGATCCCCTCTCTCAGTCTCCCAGTACACACGGCCTCCATGGACAGAGCTCTGTTACACAGGAACAGAAACATGAGCCTTTCTGGAGCTGGGGACGGGAATGGTGCTGACTCCTGGAGAAGCTCATATAAGCACCACAGAGCTCTTGGAACCACAAACCTTGATCTGTCAACAGCAAGTCCTGCACCACCAATACAGTTCTTTGATCATCTATGCATTGGTTCTCACATGCAGATGCCACTAGTTTCAGAAAGAAAGTTTTCCATGTATGTGAAGCTATTGTAACTCCAAGTCCTCCAGGCTACCTAATTCCCTTCATCTCCTACGTGGGCCATAGCTTCACAAAGCATAACTCTCCAAGTGTTGGAAACAGAAGCAGCTAGCAAAGCAAAAGAACCTCAAACCACTACCTCCCCTTCCTGAAGAAAATACACACATTAGTCATTTAAGCAAGTTTGACACAGAGAGTGTTTTTGATGAAGTTTGTGAGACCAAGAGGAGCAAATATTTATCAGTTCTGATGACATTACTACTGCAGGATTTTATACTCAACAGTTAAATGATAAAATTTCAGTTCATAACCTACTCTTACAGGACAAGTTTATTGAACTGGATGTGTTTAGGATTAATCAAAGGCTCGTTTAGTACTAAAGCCTAGAGCCATTAAAATTGATTTTGAGCACGTACAGCACCATACAAGCATGAGTTTTGATAACAGCAAAGCTCTGATTATTTATTTACTACTGCATAGATGTGGGACAACTCCCTTAATTTCTCAGAACCTGTGCTTTGTCTACCAGCCTTCAAGTAACCTTGTCTCATTAAGTTTGTTTTTCGAAGAGTCTCATACCATCCACTGATGTCTAGTTTGTCCACTGATGTCTAGTTTGTCCAGCTCAATAGGTAGACTACCTGACTTCTAGTCCTCTCTAGATATTATTATAAATATCAGTAATATTTAATTCTTCAAAGTAGTATACATTTTTTTAAAAAATCAGCTCTGCACATTTATTACCTCCCCACTCTGACTTCCTTTAGTTTCACTGTATAGTTATTTTTCCTTCAGGACCTAAGGTCCAACAGCTATTTCTGCCAGTGAGCATTGGAAGAGACAAGAAATGAGCAATAACACATTGGGGAAAAAAAACCAAAACCCAAACAAACAGTGGCAACAACACCACCACATACACAAAATTAAAATATTAGCTATCAAAGATGTGTAATCCGGCCCGAGAAACAAAAACTGTTCATGGTCTGTATTTTGGCCATATGTATTGTATAGATGGCAAGGAAAACATCTTGATCAGTAGCAGGTTCTGTGATTTTTATGAAGTTACCAATAATTTATAGAGAACTAAATTTAGAAGCTGTTTTGCTACTGACAAAACATAGCAAGAAGTTTCCAATTTTTACTAAGTAAAAGAAAATGATAGGCTTGTAAGTAAGATGATCTAATGTGGAGATGGAACATAGACTTAACTTCTTTGGCAAATGCAAGGGTATGTGAGGAGCACTCATTTACTGCTCAGTAAGTCAAATTCAGGTTATCAACAGCTTCAAGGAGAAAAACATCTTAAAAATCTGAGATTCTCATTTAACTCTTCCTCCAGAGCTGTTCCAGTGCAGAATTATAAACAAACAGACTAAGTTCCACAGCCCATGTTTCTAGCATCTTGTTTTTAAACATCAAGCTATCTCAAAGCTGCAGAAACATAGCTGCTGGCACTGCCTCATGCTTCATAAATCAGTCTATTCCTAGCACTAATTATCCCAAGCAGATGTTATCCTCCATTTGATCTTCAGTATCCAGGAAATCTTATCTTCAAAGGCTAACGCAACCAGAGAATGTTTAGCATGTACCACTGGGAGACAAAATGCATCTGTGTTACTTAAAGGCCATATACCCCATTGGGTATTTTCACTGAAGCCCCATTAACCCTCCTACAAGTTCACAATGTTTTGTTGTTGTCTTTTTTTTTTTTTAACTAGCATTTCATTAGGAAAAATAACAGCACTGGTTTTTGTACAGAAGTGTAACCCCCAGCAGAATAAAAGGGAAGGCAATGCTCAGCTAGACAAGTATGAAAGACTGTGTATACAAGCTAACAACAGAACTTTT
Organism: Lichenostomus cassidix; assembly: GCF_008360975.1. Classification (NCBI taxonomy): domain Eukaryota; kingdom Metazoa; phylum Chordata; class Aves; order Passeriformes; family Meliphagidae; genus Lichenostomus; species Lichenostomus cassidix. Next base: position 32,294,895 of record NC_139480.1, on the reverse strand, counting down.
TCTCTCAGGCTATTTCCACATCCAAAAGCTTGTCAGAAAAGGATTAAAGACTGAAATGACATGATATTATAGTTATGCAGCTCACACAGCCACCCCTGCTGTGAGCTTATATACACACCAACAAAACTTTACATCTTGATTGTGCAACATTTGTCACAGATGCTGTGGCTTTTCGCTACATGCAGGAATCGGAGCAGATCTACCATCAGTTCAGAAGTGTCTAAAGGTTTGTGAAATATGAATGCACTCAGGTGCACTTCTCACACATCACTCCTTCCCGCGTGGCCTTCGGCACCGCTGGTTGTGGAGCCAGCTTCCTTGCAAATTGCCAGTTAGTGCAATGAACTCCTGGGTTATACCCTGGATGCTGACAACACCTCACAGAAAAGCACACAACCACTTTTGCACACAGACATGCAGGCTGAGCCCTTTGCTCAGCTGGGCCCTGCAGCCCACTCCTGCCCCAGGGCAGACACGCTGGGCTGCAGCTGCTGGGCAGCAGTGGGATGAGCTGTTTCACACTCTTGCTGAACCTACGTGGAAATTGGCACTTCACCTCATTTAATCACTGTAATCCATGGGTGACTAAATAAAAGCTTTTCCAGTTTTTCAGGGAACTATTAGACTAACAAAATTTTACTGCTGATCAGGTATCCATCTGAATAGCTGCAAAGGAGCAGAGGGAACAGCAGAGTCTGGCAGTTATTGCTCATGTAATGACTGACTGACAGGGACCGTAGACAGAGAACAGGCTGTTCTGACTTTGCTGTCTCCAACCAGCAGCATCCTTCCTCCAGCATGCCTCCTCAATTTGAGCTAATCAAATCCCACCTTCCAAAGTTACTGCAGTACCAGAGAAATAAGAGATCCCTGGTTTGAGAACCACTTTTTTCAGGCAAATGAGTATGTAAGTACTACAAGCATTACTTGGTAAGTAATCCAAAAAGCCCCCCACACAATAATCTCTTGCATTAATCCCTATTTCTAATACTAAGGAAGTATTTTATGTAACAAGTACTCTCCAATACATCAATTTCTCATGGCACAGCTGTTGTGAATAGTGTAATTCGGGGAGTCAAAATTCTACATGCATTACAAAGCTAATCCTGTGAGGTTAGCTGTGACTTTGCAACTACAACAGGATTACTGTTACCCAGAAAAGTATGGAGAAGAAGGTAAGGAGTCAGCCTCCAAGTTGTATGCATACCCAAAATAAACACAACCTCGGGTGTAGCACTAACTCAACCAGCTTCATTGCTGTCACAGCTGCTAGCACACTGGCAAAGCACAGTTACAACATCCTATACCAAATGTTGCAGGACAAGAATTTAATGGCGACTCTGCGATCTGTACATCCCTATACTGAACAATCTGCATTTTCTGTTGCATACTGGGCCTAGATTGAGTAGTCAGATTATTGCTGGCAGAATGATTTACTGAATTTACTATTCAGTTCCATATGCAATGAAATATTTATTCTGCAAAAATAATTTTTTATAATGTATCCACATTCAGTTGTTACTATCCCATCAAGTTTCTGTATCATTAAAAAAATACTGCTGAACTACTTATGAGGGAGGAAAGGAGGGAGGGAAGAAAGAAAACTGTTTGTAGTTACATAATCAGTGGCTGATTCTCTCACTGCCTCAGGTGACCATTGCAGTGTGCACCTTTCATTTTAGAGGCTGAGGACAGCTACAGAACACACCCACACAACACACTTCAGACAGGCCAATTTAGCCCCACTACACCCTCAACCCAGACGTCTGCCATTGCCCAGGGCAAGCATTCAAAGTGGGGAGAGACGGAAGGCTGCAAGGGTATGGTTTTCCATTTCTCAGGGCCCACAGCTTATTCAGAAGTGGAACACCACAGCTGGCTGAGCAGGCTCTCCCAGGTCTCACCACACTCCTGTGGTTTAAGGGCTGGTATGTCTCAGAGCAGCCAACTGTTTCTTTGTGAGCCATGTTTGGGGTCAAGTTTGACGCTCAATAGGCAACTGAAGGATTTCTCCTCTCAAAGGCAAGTCCCCCGAGGTCAGCTGCTCATTTTGCACAGTTTCCGCCTAGCCCTGAATCCCTGGCATTTGCCTTTCCGAGGAAAATCCCACCCTTCCAGAAAGAGCAGCTCACTGAACGGAAAAATGAGCAGCAGCAGTGAGCCAGGAGGTAGCACCTTTCTCAAGGACGTAATGGTCTCTTAGTCAGCAGGCTCCACACTGTCCCGAGGAATTTACCAGCAGTAGTGACCCCAGCTCCAAATGCAGCTAATTTCCTATTATTGGTAGCAGTGGAATGACACTTCAGAGAAAAAAGTGCCAGTCAGGTGTAGTCTTATACTCTGTGCTGATACTGAGCACTGCCCAGTGTCACTTAAAGCAGACTTCCAGGGTTTTTAACGAAGGCAATCTTACCTCTGGCTACTCACACTAGTCAAAGCAGCCACCAAGATAGTTTGCTTAGTTAAATCCTGAAGAGTATCACTGAAGGAGCCCATGATAAAAGCCTTTTTCAAGAAATGCTCAAATTTTAGCCAATTATGAGATAGTACTTGCTCTGAGGAGGCTGGGAGGTACTTTTGTTAAGGTAAAACATTTCAGTGGTGAGTGTTAGGGACAAAGTAGTTAGGAAAGTATGTGACACAGAAAAGTAAGGATTCATATAAACCCTACAGACTCAGAAGGAAAACATATGGCTTAGGAATGCATGTGGGCTCCTCAGCTCCCTAAACAGCCTGGCAATCCCAGGGCTGAGCAGCCAGGGAGTGAGCTGCAGAGATGGCTTGCTGAATGTTCCCAGGAAGCTCTCTCTGTCACAAAGTTGTCATAAAGAAACCACTTTAATGGAAAGGTCTGCCATAAAATACCAGTTTGTGGAAAGCAAAGTCCTTCACAGCAAAATGTCATCTTTGACGAAAACAGAATTCCAAATGCTAAAAGCATGATTTTCAATCTTTAGGATTAAACATTTTATCATCTTACTTGAAAATGGCTCATTACATAACATTATATGAAAAAGGCATCTGAACAAAGCATTTTAGTTTGAAATGCAAGCTTTCAGAATTTTGCTTCATAAGCAATTGACTTGTGAGTGGGTGTTTTATTTCATGCTGGAACAAGATATTTTAGTTGCTGTATCCTTAAAGCAGAATTTCCCTCAAAAGTGAGGATTACAGGTTCTGTAATGCACTAAGCACTTAGTTCTTGCCACCTGTTGAATGATATTCTGCAGTGACACAGACCACAAGAACTGCTCAGTTGATATATGACTAAATCAGATGGCAAATCCAGCCTCTTTCTTTCAAGAAAAAAAGAAAAAAATTATCTTTGCAACACCAGGAAAGTAAAGAAACTTTACATCACCTTGGGAGTTAAGAAACTGAAATTAGTCCCAAAGTGGCCTCTGAGAGGTATCAAATCTGCACAATCACACAATTTGCCAGGTTTGTAAGGAAGCTGACTGCACAGTTTGCCGATTTAGAATTCATATTACAGCTTTGTTTTACAGTGGAGAATACTGGCAAGAGAAGATGGCAGTCAGTTGAAGTATTTTTAATTAACTAGCCAAGGACTTCTATTGACTCACACACCAGTCAGCATTCTGGGGCTAGCACAGATCATCCTGAAGAGCTGGCTGGAGACAGTGCAGTGGGGTGGTCTCTTCCCCTAGGGCTAACCAATGCTACTGCTCAAGTGATCAAAGATGTCATAATTCATTACTTACAAGATCATGCTTTGTGAGCACATCCCATCAGCAGCACAATTACACTTTAAATCTTGGTACTTAGTTGATAGTTCTCCAGAAGAATATCCTGTGACAGGGATGGTACACAGTGCTATACCAGACTTTCTGCTCTGTTAAACTACTTCCCCAAGTCCCAGCATCCTGGCTGTGCAGCTCAAGACCAGTTCCAAGATGATACTCTCATCAAAAGAAAGTATGGAATTCACTACCTAAAAACTCCTTGGGATTATTCTGTTAGTGATCAGTTCTGTCAGTCTGTGTTCCACATAGCCACTTTTACATTTGACAGCACTCAAACTCTCTCCTAGTCTGACTAACATATACCCAGAATACACAATCTAATTGACATTAGTAAATACTAAACATGACACATACACACTTATTGAAACATTTCTTCATGACCTGATGCACAGCAATGAATGTTGCTGTATTCAGTCTTTCTCCAAGCCTAGTGTTAAAAGAAAAGTAATCCTTCTCAGTCCAGGCTACTAGTGCAATAGAATAAGCTTTCAGATTTTCCAGAATCTTTGCTAGCTGAATCGAAATGAAGTATGTTAGTCAAATGGCATTTAATTTTATATTCATCACTATAGGCAGCTATTTTGAAGCACTCTCTCATAATATTTTTAAAATTCCCACGATTTATTAATAATGCTGGATAACAATGACCAGGTCAGTTAAGACCACACTTAGGTCTAGAGCCATTTTCCCTTGTGCACACCCATCCCAAGGGACTAGCTGGTGAACTCCACCACCCAGATCAAAAGAACTGCTGCCCAGTGGCCCAGTGCAGCTGATGGACCAAGCACACAGCTACCATCCCCACTGAGCCAAGCTCCAGCATCCCTAAATATAGGTACTCTCCTTCTCTAACTGCTCCATTACCTCACTCTTGGCAAACCAGCACAGGACACAGAATGGATCAGAAAATCATTGTTAACCACGTTTAAGCATATTTATACTACTGCAACAGTGCATCAAACTGGAAATGGGTGGGAAGAGACAGAAAAGCCACAGGCAAAATTTGATATGCATGAAATATTACATATGTACACAAGTACTTGCCCCATGTTGCAAGACTTCTGTCCCAGAGTGAAATCAATCACCGAATCACAGAATACCAGATTGGAAGGGACCTCAAGGATCATCAACTTTTCTCAACAAAAGCATGATCTAGAAAAGATAGCCTGGCATCCTGTCCAGCCAAATCTTAAAAGCATCCAATATTTAGGAATCCACCGCTTTCCTGGGAAGATTATTTCAGCAGCTGATTGTTTTCATTGTGAAAAATTTTCATCTCCTCCAATAACTTTATCAAGTTCAAGTTCAATCAAATCAATATTAGCTGTGTCCATGCTATATTGTGTTAAAGTTGTTCTTACACTTTTAACCAAACTTTTGTCCTACAAACTAAAATTTGTGAATTTCTGCCTTGGTTTTGTAACCATGTTGAGGAAAGAGGAGTGATGGAGAAAATGGGTGAGTAGATAATTAGTACATGCAGGAAAAATACAAGGGAGAACATATGAAGGGGACCAAGGAATAATGTTAAGAAAACTCAATAATAGGGAGTAATCTGGGTAGACACTGCAAGATAGACAAAATGCAGGGATGGAGGAAATGGAACAGAGCTGAGAAGAAGAAGAATATTTAAAGATTGGATCATGTAAGAAAATAAAACATTTGGAAGGAAAAAAACAAGATGGGACAGGACATAGATGCAGTAGGACTGAAGCTAAAGGTAGGGAAGACGGGAATGAGACAGAAAGCTGAAATTTAATCGAAATGTATGGAAATTTAGACTTTTGCATGTCTAAATTGCACTTTTCAAGGTACACATGGTGATCTTGCCCAGCTCTTTCCTAACCAATTTGTGCAAATAAGATCAGGCAATACTTTCCCAGCTTCCTCTGAGTTTCATACCTTGTGAGAAAAGTTGATAGTATAGGAGACAGTAACTTGTTCTCAGAAATCAAGGAGACTTCATAGCCCAGCCTTCTACCAGGAAACTGTCCATGCTCTGGGGACATGAGGGATACAAATCTGTGCCCAGATCATGCCAGTTCCTGCTGGCTTTCTATCCCATTAAGATGCACTCAAAGAGTTCACAGATACCACTAATAAATACAGACATAACCCTGTCAATTTCTGTAATTGGATTCCAAAACATTCAGCTCACTTGGTCAGGAGCTTCTGAATAACTTTGACAACCACGTGGGAATTAATGACCTCAGTTATAATTAAAAAGCCAATTGTCACTGTTTTTCATCTATTTCACATATGGAACCTAATATTTCCTTTGTGAATAACATTTATTTGACAACCCAATGCTAAATGTTTTCATCCAATTCTTGCCTAACAGCATTTGTAAAGCACTTCCCTTCATGTTTAAGGAAGGTTGATGGCATTTATATCCTTATCAAAACCAGAGATACACCTCTAATTCTGCACAAAATAAAATATTCTGTCTCCCTCTACTGGCTCTGCATTAAATCAAACCAGAACCACTAAAAAAATTAGAAAGCAAATGTTTATTGTTATCTTAGAGACTTCTATACAGAAGCAATGCTCAAATAGCAGAAGATTAGTACTTGAATCATAGTTTCTAAACAAGTATTACAAGAGAGAATATTAAGAATCTTTCCAAACACAGCATGAGACGCATTTAAAATTATTATAGGTACATAGCACCACCATAGCTGCAGGAAATTATTTATATATTTGGGAAATTTTCTACTAAAATTATTTCTTCATTAAAAATACAAGAGAATTTTCATGAAATTTATGTTACTGTAACTTCAGCTTATTTTATATTGAATAAGATTTAAGCATTCCTGCTTGCTTCCAGCCAGACTGACTTACAATTGAGCTGGATGCTTTTACTTCGCAATGTTTTATAGATAATACAAGAGTTTGGTTTGGGTTGTTTGTTAGTTGTCTTTTGGAGTTTTTTAAATCAAAATCAATAAAAATTTGTGATTCAAGGAACTTCTGGTTTGCAATTTGATCAGTCAAAATACATTTAGTAATGAAAGCAAGCTGTCACTATATAAAATATAGAGAGACAAAAGAAAGATTTCTCACATATTCTTTAGATGACAGCTGCAAAACCTTGATTTTTTTTTTTTTACTTAATTCTTCTTTTCTCAAATGATATAATTAAGTGCATAAAGCACTCTGCTTAGTTTCTAATATGGACTTGAAATAGTCTACAGTGCTCCAGAACAAACATGTATCTTCTTACCCGAATTAAGTCAAAATCACAAGAGTAAGAGAAACATGTGCCATGTTTGCCATCAGGCCATCATTGTGATTTCTCTCTTACTAATTTTCTATATCGGGGTATTTTATTTAAGTTTGGGTAAAAAAAAATTACTAAAATGAAACTGTTCATTCATATATCTTACAAACTAGAATTACAGTACAGTGTACTGATTTTATCATATATTCTACAGAACAATTTACCATCCCTCAACAGAGCCATGACCACTCACGCGTCCGACCAAAAAGCATTCCACTCTACAGTGAAATTTAATTCCTATGGTAATATCTATTTGTATGCAAAACACGTGTCACCTACTAGGGACAAGGGTCAGCAGCATAATGAGAACCACAGTAAGTTATGAAGTTGTCCCTGGCAACTGTTCCTCCACATCTACTCTACCCACTCAGGGGTTCAAATGCTGCAGGCGCTGCGCTGGCTACCGCTGGTACTGAAGCACAAGCCAGTCAGATATGGGCTCCCAAAGCTGCCGGGGGGCCAAGACTCTTCTGTGCACTCAGCAGAGACCAAGAGCCAGCACTGGGCCAAGACTGAGCAGTGGATGGCTCCCTGTGTGAGCTGCAAAACTTACAGATCCTGAACTTTCAGACACTGAACAGTTTTAAGCATAGTTTTTTTCTCTCTGTAGAAACAGATTAAAGCATGATACACATTCCACCAGAAAATAAGAGAGCAAATTTATCAGCCCTGTAATTTCTGAACTAACTGAAGTTACTACTAGGAGTTAATTTGTCAAGCAGTATTTAAAAAGGGTCTGATAGAATTTCCATATTTTCATGAAATGATATTTGTTTGCAATTGCTCTGTACAGATTGCTTAAAGGTGGCATTCAAACATCTGAATTTGAACTTCAGATTAATTGAAAACTACAGTCCTACCTCCACACAGAGATTGCACTACATGGGAAAAAAGCATTCAGAATTTACAGTCAAATCCTCTAACTATGTACAAAATTCAAGTAGTCTCATTTAAAAGAAGACTACAGTATATGCTTCCATACTAGTGGCATAGAGGCCTTGGTTATCAAGCTGACATTAAGAAAAGAGTTTTTGAGAAGAAATATGCCTACACAGTACATGACAGCCAAGAACTTTCATGCCAGGTTTAAATAAAACAAAGGAACGCTTTTAAATGTCTAAAAATTAAGTTTCACATTAATAGACAAACCCTTAACTAGACTACATTAGCACATGCCACTACAGTACAATTCTTTTAATACAGTTTTTACATGCACCTCAAATCTCCTACAGATATTTTTATGAAAAGACCATGCTTTATTTACTGTACCTGAATATTTCTGTACCTGTCACGCTGCGTGTTAATGAAAAAATAAGATGGAACATTAAGTTATTTTCACAGTTCCTTTCCAAAGGCATAATTTCTATTTATTTTTACATATGACATTACATGCAATTTCACTTTAGCAGAACTACCAAAAAGCACTTCAGTCTATCTTAAGATAACAGCTTTGCCAAGTCAAATAAAAAGGTTTCACTGTGCAGAAAGAAAAGGCTACACAATGGAAGAAATTAATTTTAAAAATTAATAATAATTAAATAATAAAATAATAATAAATAATTAATTTTTAAAATGTCTTCTCTTTCCCATGCACTCTTTCAGAAACCCCCAAAACACAGCTGCTGATAAGGGGCTTTGAGGCAAGTAGGTTTGTTTTCACCAATATTCCTCACCTTGGAAACACTTGATAAAAAGGAGTTACACAGAACTAACAATGCTCTGGGAATAGAATTCCTTATGCTGTCTACAGCTGTCAGTGAGAAAAATGGCCACTTCCAGCATCTCCCTTATAACCATATGAAACCCAGTTATATAAAGTATGCAGACTGAAAAAAATTCAATTTGGGCTTTCTGTGAATTAAAGCTGGGAAAAAGCCTGGGAGATAGCCTACAGTGAGGGTGCCCCACCAATACACACAGCTGAGGCTACAGCAGCTTACCCAGCTGAGCTAGTTGAACTTTGGCAGTTTCCAGGTACTACTGACATCATTAGGAGCCAGTCATATCTAAGGAATTGCATAGCCTGACCTCTTGACTTTAAATTAAGTGTGAGGGCTTAAATGAAATACTACCCACATTAATGAAATAAACTACTTATGGTAGCACACAGAAAGTACTTACAGCGTTTCTGGGAAACTGCCTGTAAACAAGCTGTGACAATGTCGCAGTTCTTCTGGACTTTTTGTACAAGCCTATCTTTCTGCTTCAGAAGACGGAGCAACTTTGCTGATTGAACGGAAATTCTGTAATTCAGTTCTCGTTTTATAGTTGTTAATTCATCAACATCTGCCAACAAGCAGAGAAAACAACCTCAGTCCAGGCCAAAACATTCACAAACAGCTTATTGTAGTTGACATGCAAAGGCACTTGCCCCACAGACATTTATATATACAAGCTTTCTATAAATGACAAGTTCTATTGATTGGGGTAATTCCCACTTATAAACACTTCCAGAATCTGAACCAAAGTCTTTAACTTTCTTTTAAACAAAAGTACTTGAATTTATTGCACAGTGTATGAATCTTAACAATTATGCTGTTATAAACTCCGAGGAACGTGACAGATGTAGCAAGAATATACCCATAATAGTGCAACCAGAGGATACATTTCAAATACAGCACCTTCCAGGAGCCACCTGTGCATGGACAAGACATACAATTGTAACAGACAAGGGAACATGTTCAAGAAGCTGCCTGCGAAGCTACAAATGCAACCCTAGAGTGAGATCAAAGTGGGAATTCTTTCCACTAAGATGCAACTAGAGGGCTTTAGTCATGGCTTCAATTATCTCTCCTGGTCACTCACAGTGACACCAGTGCCCCTAGTTCATCAAAATGTCTCAGCTTAGTTGTCCCCTCATGAGGTGAATTTCAGGTCCAGAGAAGGGAGCTGTTGGGGAGATGTCTTAAATCCATTAATTTTTCTGAGTCCTCTGCTCTGTTCTCAGGGGCTCACCCCATCAGTGAAATCCTGGGTCTTGCCCAACACATGTTGACCTCTTCAGCTCCTTCCTGTAATACCCTGGTACAGCTTGCCACCAGCATCTACACAGTTGCCTGCTCCCTGCAGCTAAGTTTTCAAGCTATCACTTTCAATGCAACCCCTGTCCCCTAACGCTGGAAGGAAAATCAATCAAAAAAATCTATTCTTCAATAACCTGATCTAATGAGAAAAATATATATGCATCCAGGAAAAAAATATGTATGCATCCAGGAAAAGCTACTGTCAGGGGGATGGTATACAGCTCAGCTCATGTGGAAAACGTTTTCAATAATACTAGAGAGCTTAAAGAAAAGGACAAATTAGACTGAAATTACCATCAACCATGGGCTAGTGAAAAGTATGACTGTGAGAAGGGGGAAGCCACTGATATAACAATACTGTATTTTATAGACAATACCCTGCTTCAGCACCTGCTGCTCAGATGGAATTCAAAAGCACTTGTACCAGGCAAGGTAACTAAAAACTAAATCTATGGATTTTTAAAGGAAAAAAAAAAAAGCTGCATTCCGACTAACTTATGCAGTTACCACAAGAGGTGTCAGGTGAGTTTTATTCTTTCCCACCCGTGCCATTTAGCTGTCTCTATAAAAACAAATAACTTGGCAGCATAATGAATGAGTTGAAATACCACAAAATATATTCCTGAACAAGAAAATTTCCTGTCGAGTCCCAGGTTGCCAAAGGACACACAGAAGAACTTGAGCTACATCCTAGTAACATCAGATGGCGTATCATCTCATTAAGAAGCCAAACACGGAAGCAGATAGCTGTTTGTACAGCTCTGAAAAACAGGCATATTTAGTCACCTCTTGGGTTTTTTCCTCATCAAAAGCAAAAGTGATTAAACACCAGCAGACAAGAGGCCTTTGTTCTCTTTTCCTCTTCATTGGATCAACTTGGAGTTGCACGTCTCTGTCTTTCACAAGCATGCACTGTTGAGGCTACCTAACTTTCATAAGAATTCTTTGAAAATTTCATTTAGATTCTCATTGACTCGAGCATTTACATTTTTTGTTACACTTTTTTTTTTTTCCTGGAAGACATGCCAACCTCCAAATAAGCTTTACAGTTGTCCAGTTTAGTTTATGTCCAGTAGAACTAAAAGGACTCGAGAACAACAACTCTGCCTTGTGGCACTGTATGTATAGCATCTCTCTTAGATTCAGAACATAAGGACTGAGTGAAAGAAAGAAAAACTGGACATTGATTCATTACTGTGAGGAAAAGCACCAAAGTCACAGAAACAGAAAAGCTTGAGCAATCTGTGACAGAGACTAGTAGCAGACGACCCCAATTCTGCTCCTAGGGTACCTGAAACAAAAGAGGGGAGAATAGCCCAGGAGGCCTTGGTCTGAGGGAGCTCCCGGCTAACAGCACGTGGGAAGCCTCTGGGAGCCACGGCCACGCAGAAAGGCTGGATAGAGACACACGGACACACAGAGACCCGTGCGGGCACGGAGGGCACCTTCGGGCAGGACTCCCTTGCAGGCACAGAGGGAAAGCGAGGCGGCAGAGGCAGCAGGGGCAGGCAGGCGGGGCGGGCCGTACCTTTCAGCCGCAGGTACTTGACCTGGCTGGGCCGCTGCTGCAGCTCCCGGAGGGCGGGGGAGCGGGCGCTGCCCGAAGGGGCGGCCGCCTCGGCGGCGCTGTACAGCTCGGTGAGCAGCCCGCTCACCAGCGACGAGGTGCGGCTAGACCGACCGCTGCCGGGAGCCGCCTCGTCCTCGTCCTCCTCTTCCTCCTCGGCCAGGCTGTCGGCGCTGCTGCCCGCCCTGCCGCCCGCGCCGGCCTCCGCCGCATCCATCTTCCGCGCCGCCGCCGCGGGGTTCCGGGCTCGGCCCGTTCCACAGCCACCCGCCGGGGAAGGGCGGGCAGAGGAAAGGGAAGCGGGCGGGAAAGCCCAGGCAGGAGCGCCGCGCCCGGCTCCGCTCCCTCCCCGCACACCGTGGTAGACGCCGGGGGCGGGCGGGGAGGGGGCGGACTGGGGCGCTGCACCTGCCGAGGGGCGGGGAGGGCAGGGACCTCGCTCCGCCCCGGGGCGGTGACACCGGGCGCGGGGACACCAGACGCGGTACCCGTGCACTGTGCGGCTGCCACGGAGGTCACCCCCGTCCTGCCGGCCGTCCCGCTCCTGCTTACCCGCTGGGGCGGCGGCACGGTTTTGCCAACAATTCAGTACGTGTGCTGCGGCCGGTCCCGTGACACCGCCTGCAGGCCTGGGGCGGATGGCGGGGTCCGCACGGCAGCCAGAGCCGGGCGCACCTGGGCTCTGGCTGCGGCACCGATGGCGGTGCAGGCAGGCCCGGCCACACGCGTAACAGCCCCGACTAATTCAGGTCAGAAACTGACAGAATCACAGAACGGGTAAGGCTGAGTGGTCCAATGTCCCTGCTCAAGCAGGGTCATCCCAGAGCACATTGCACAGGACTGCGTCCAGCTAGCTCTTGAGTATCTCCCGCGAGGGAGACTCCACACCCTCTCTGGACAACCTGTTCCAGTGCTCGGTCACCCGCACAGTAAAGAAGTTCTTCCTCATGTTCACGTGGAACTTCCTGTGCACCAGCTTCTGCCCGCTGCCTCTTGTCGGACTGCTCGGTAGAGATGACCGTTCTTCCACCGAGAAGAGCTGGCTCCATCCTCTGGACACGCCTCCCATAGGTGTTTACCCACAGTGGGTAGCGGAGCGCGGAGGTCACGGCCGGGCGGAGCCTCGGCGGCAGCGCAGCGCAGCACTGAGCGGGGCGGGGCCTGGGGCGGGCCGCGGCTGCCGCCCGGGCCACGTGACTCCTCCCCGGCTCCCGGGTCATGTGCCGGGGGCGGGGCGGGCCGCGCGCTGCTGCTCCGGCTCCGCGCCGCTCCGCGCTGAGGCGGCTCCGACCCGCCATGGCCCCCGCCGTGTCCCCCGCCGTGCTGCTCCGGGCGCTGCCGCTGGCCGCCCTGCTGCTCCTCAGCCCGGCGCGGGCTGCCCGGCAGGCGCGGAGGCCCAACGTGGTGCTTATCCTCACCGACGACCAGGATGTCTGCCTGGGCGGCATGGTAACCCCGCGGCGGGGGGCGCGGGGCTGGCGGCAGCGCTCCGAGCGGGGTTCGCCTCCCGGCCGCTGGGGTCGCGTCCCCGGCTGTCGCGGGGGAGACCGAGCTCGGAGGGCGCGGCGGGCGCGGTGTGTGGCCAGGGTCGCTCCGGCCGCGGGGTTCGGCGCGCTGGGCCCAGCCCAGAGCCGGGCAGGGGCTCGCTGCGGCCTCAGCCCGAGCAGTCTCGCTAGAGGAGCGTCGCGGTGGGGCTTTCGCAGGTGGGATGAGCCGCTGTGCGGAGCCACCGGGGCTCGAGTGGGCCGAGGCTGGGGCGCCTCCAGAGCAGCCTCTGCCGCTGCAGATAGCCCTGGAAACTCCCTGCACTTGTGCTCGCTTGGGTGGACTTGTGCAATCGCTGTGGCCACGCCAGGCCCTAGCGAGAAGGGCACTCTTCGTGTCTTGCCGGGGTGGTGCCTAAAAACTGTGGTGATGGCCTTCTTCCAAGCAGTCTTCTTCAAGTCGTGGTTTACCTGGCATCCTTGCATTTTTAGCTGATATCCCTTTGGTGCTTTCCTTTCAGACACCCCTAAAGAAGACTAATGCTCTCATTGCGCAGATGGGAATAACCTTTGCAAATGCAGTGAGTGTTTGCATTAACTCTCTTAATTTCTAAGCTGTGTGTATGTATGTATTTTGTATCTGAGGTCTCAAAAAATGGTAATAGTTTTATGAAGCCTGTAGATATGGATATGGGTTTTTTAAAATTCAATTGCTACCTACTTTTAGGTCTCAAAATGAATATAACTTAAGGTCGTGTTCAAAATCTGTAAAGTTTCGCTTTCTGGAAGCACTCGTGCTCACTTCCTTAAACTGTAAAGTAAAACTGCGTAGTCTGAATATTTTTATTACAAACTGAGAAGCATTAAAAGAAGCTGCTTAAAACTTCCATCAGCTTCATGCACAGTGAAAAGTCACTTCACTCTTTTCACGTTCTAGTGTATCTCCACAGCTAAAATAATGGAGTGAATCAATGATCAAACAATATTTTAGTGGACTCTTGCTCCTGTCTAAAAACCATGTCTAATCTGGTGGTGAAGAATTGAAGGCCATGTGCTGCAGAGATCTGAAACTGGTTTCATGTGCAGTTTTTCGCTAGTGAAAATACTTGGGATGTAATTCTGGGTGTCCAGGAAGAAGTAGGTTTTACTGTTGGTGAACATTTTAATCAGCCTGTCAGCCGATGTTTCAAACCTATAAACTTTGACATAAAATTGTTTTAGTATGCCAGTCTTAAATCTCCTCATTCTGTTTTTCCAGTATGTTCCCAGTGCACTTTGCTGTCCCAGTCGAGCTAGCATTTTAACAGGAAAATATCCACATAATCATCATGTTGTCAATAACACTCTGGAAGGGAACTGTAGCAGCAAGTTATGGCAGAAGATTCAAGAACCATACACCTTCCCAGCACTGCTCAAAGCTATGTGTGGTTATCAAACGTTCTTTGCTGGAAAGTATTTAAATGAGGTATTTGGTGCTTTTTTTTTTTTCTATTTTACTTAATGGCTTGTTTTAAAAGTTAAATATCCACTGAGGCAAATTCATTGGGAGAACAGATATTTTCAGAGCTCTTTTACAGTGGTTACCCAACACTTTATTATTGAGTCACTTGTATATGTGTGCTTTTGGTTTTTCCCCTTTTCAACTGTTGTTTCAAGTAGTTTATAGTAAGATGTAAAATTCAGCGCTGAAAGCTCTAAGGTTCAGTGTTCCTCTTGTGCAATGCAATTGGATTTGGAGCTAGATGAGCTACAGGGTTCTTAACAACCTACTTTCTTTGTATCTCATGGTGGAAAACATTGGTATAATAGAACAACAGAACATGAATCTTCATAGCCAGGCGTTAATTTGTGTTTGCTGATGTTCCTGAGGCAGCAAGGGGAAGGGAAACTTAGCTGGCTTCCTCTGAGCATCCCTTGACTCAGCAGAGTCTCTCATCCCTGCAGTTAGGCAAACCATGTAGATGGGAGAGGACAGCCCTGAGAAAACCCGTTGTGTTGCTCTGAGGCACCCTCTGTTTTGAGTTTGGCACTGACTCAGCAGCTACTTTCCCTTTTTTGCTGTCTTAAAGGCTAGTTGTTGTAGATTATTTGGCAGTGAGGTGGCAAGAGGCTAGCATTACATAAAGTTCCTACCCCTGTAGGGGGAGGATGAAGGAAGCTGTTGGTCTGTGTGGAACTCTCCTTAGTGTCTTGTGAACTGTTATCACAAAGCCTACAAGTGTCTTGTCACATGGATGTTTTGACCACCTCTCATTACCTGATGATGTACATTATGTTCTCCAGGATCTCTGCATATTTTCACATGCAGAATAGAACAGGGAATAATACTTAAATTTTACTTACTATTGCCAAGCTTTCAGTTACTGTCTAGTTATTGAACCCAGGTTTCTTTAACAGGCTCTACATATGTTTTTAGATGCATATATATGTCGTTTTCCCCATTCTGAAATTGAATTTGGCTTAGCATGGTTTCTGAGTAGTGTTGAATAAAGCACATGAATATGAAACATAATGTTTAGCTTTGATTAATCATAATTGAAACTGTGAGTCATGATCTGTCTTATTTCAGTACGGAGCAGAGGATGCAGGGGGAGTAGGTCATGTCCCTCCTGGATGGAGTTTTTGGTATGCTTTGGTATGTGACTTTTTTTTTTTTAACTGCTTAATTTTGGTTGTTTTGTAATCCAACTCATGTTCTAACTTTGCTGCTCATGAAAGAGCAGGGAAAGAGCATCTAACAATTTAATGCAAATTTTCTTTCCCTTTTTCCTTTACTGTGTATCAGATCCTTGGCTTTCACAAAGGATACTCCTACTGAGTTCCTAGAAAAAAAACCAATATGTGAAGCCAAAGCAGTGTGAGATAGCACTAAAACCGGTTTTGTTGATGGAGACCACTTCTGTGAATTTTTGAAGTATCCTTATGGCAGATGCTCATAACCTATTTGACAAATGCTCGTGGGCAACTCATTTGGATTATTTCAAATGATCATTGTACATGTTGCTTTGCAATAAGTATCTGTGTCACTTTTTCACAGGAGAAAAATTCAAAGTACTACAACTATACTCTCTCAGTAAATGGCAAAGCACGAAGGCATGGCGAGAACTACAGTGTAGATTATCTGACAGATGTACTGGTAAGAAATTTTGCAATGCGTTGTGCAGAAGCTGCTTATGACCAGATAATGCCTCGTACTGGGGTCTTGGGGAGGGGTGGGCTAATTTGTTAGGCTGTTTTAGTTCATAAATGGACAATTGTACTGTTGTGATGGTGGGTCAGCAAAGCAAGATCCTGAGTTTATTTAGAAATGACACATTTATGTTAATGAGCTGTGGAGAGGAAGGGATTCCAGCTGGCCGTTTGCTAGCCAGTAGCCTCACTGAGGAGTTAATACTGACTGCTGTGCTGCAGGAGGAGCAGGTAGGCAATGATTTAAATTACTTCATAAAAGGATATGTTTCATTATAATATGGAACTTCTGTAACAGATTAACTGGGCCAAGATTTCAGTAGGAAGCAAGTAAAAATAAATGTCACACCATGTTTTGCTTGTTAGGTATTATGATGTGTTAGTGTCTTGCAGTCTCCAACTCCATCAGGCTGATAACTTATAAATATTAAGGACTAATCAATCCTTCATAGTATATGAGGATGATGTGTAGCTGACCAGGGGAGGTTTTAGCCTCTTTATCCACATAAAATAAAGAGAGGTAACAAAGATGTCAAATACTTCAAGGAAGGTTGGAAGAGTTACTTAGGCTCCCTTAAGGCCCTGTTTGACAAGTAGCAGTGGCTGGGGGGGAGGGGGAAATGTCCCCCTGCCTGCCAAGCTGGAGTCATAATTTGACTCCTGTTACAGTGTGTAGGTTGGTACTGCAGTGCTCACAGAAATTCTTCTCTTGAGGGGATGTCTCCTTGTGTAGTCTTGTAGTGTTTCATTGAGACCCCGAAGAGTTTCATTCCCCTGGGTGCTAGAACACAGACAGCTGCTCACTAGCAACAGCACTGATTGATGTTTCTTAGGGTACTGAACAGCTGTCTGATTAAATTTAGATTTACATCGTCTAAAGCTAGATTGGAATTGATAAGCCAGAAGTGAGGCTATCCTATTACTGGCATTGTACTGGGTTTTTTGATCCTTCAGCAGCTTGTAAGCATTTTGTCCAACAGGTCATTGTTGCATAAACTGCTTATTTGTCCTATGTTACCTATTGATACAGCAGTGTATTACAATTTTCAGTGTGTTGCGTTCTACTTTCTTCCTGTAGTTACCAAACATGTATTCAGCATTTCAGAGCCAGTGTTTAATTCACTTGCTGGGCAGTGCACAGGAGTAAATTGCTTATGCAAAGTTCCTGTGTCACTTGATGTGATCCTCAAGCTTTCTTGTCCTAAGGGCACCTGGGAACTTGAGTCTGGTATTAAGAAGAATCCAAATACCTGAATCTTTTACTCAGTTCAGTTCTTTTTACTCAGTTCTCAGATGTTGCAGTTTAAGCTCCTAATGAAATCAAAGTTGACTACTGCTATGAGTTTCTGAATGGTTTTTATCCTTTCTTGACTGCTGTCATATAACTACAGTTGAGCTCTACTTGCTTAGATGTTAAATTTAGAAGGGAGGAAGAGGGAATTCCTGGTGTACGTTTTTTTTGTAGAGAAAGAAAAGGATATGCAAAATGGGGTACACTGATCAAACAGGAAAAAATGTTGCAAGATTTGAATACTGAAGAACTCATCTACAAGTAATACCTTTGAAGCTTTAATTTTAAAGGCTGACCTAGGGGAGGTGAAAATGAAACTTGCAATTTCTTGTAACTTACCACTTGAAAATGTGTATAGGCTGAAGTGAAAATGAAAGTGCAGTGAAGTGGTGTGAACGAGTGCAGTTGGGCATTGTCCTTCACCAGACCTGTCTTCACCCATTGTAGTCTTGCAGCTTGTTGTAGAATGAGCATATGCTATAAACAGTGGGGCTGAATTAATTTTTTTTTCAGAACTATTGCTATTTCCAAAGAAAGTTGAAGCTCCTAAACTGGGATCTGTCAGATAGGGAATGGCATCTGAAAGTCTCAGACTCAAACTATGTTAAAGAAAGCTCTGATTTTACTTGATGAAACCAGAGTATAGGTGGATTTTGTTGGTACTTGAAATAGGCACAAACTTCTAATGAGCTTTCCAGATTTAATTAATGCAAAGGTCTAAAGTAGAAAGTAGTTTGGAGATGTGGGAAAAATTATTTGTTTAATATGAGCACTTGGGATTATTTTTATCATGGGCTACTACTTTAGATATTTGTAGATGAGCAAGCAATACATTTTTGAAATAGTTTAAATTTTCGCAGTATTGCCGAGCTCTAAATAAGTTATGAATGTCTAGTTTGGATTTGTCAAATACTTGCTGTTTTCTTTGAGGCATAACTTTTCTTCTTCAACAACACTTCACAGGCCAACATGTCACTGGACTTCTTGGAGTACAAATCTAATTTTGAGCCCTTCTTTATGATGATCTCAACCCCAGCACCACACTCCCCTTGGACACCTGCTCCACAGTATACAAAGAGCTTTCAGAATGTCAGTGCACCAAGAAACAGCAATTTTAATATTCATGGCAAGGTAAGCTAACTAGCAAGGACCTATATAGCTTATTCTAGTTTGTGAGAGCAGAAGACAGTGGCCCTGACTTGCATGTTAGGTTTAAACAGTGAGTAGAATAGGCAAGTACTAAGACTACTGGTTGTTTCAGCATGTTAAATCAGTCTGTCAAGGTCAGATAAGTCTATTGTGACTTTGAGATATTTGCATACTAATCTCATGTAAAGAAAAACAACATACTGGCAAAAGTGGTATGGTAGTGCAATGGAATTATGATTGATAAAGGGACAAAGTGAATTCAGTGTCCAATTTCCAGACTCTTCTGAAGCTCTTAAAAATTTCTTATAATTTTTCTCAGTGTGTTCAGGAGAACACATAGGTAGTGTGCTACACAAAGGCTTGGGTGAAGAACGGCAAGAGCCCTGTCTTCCTACACACATCTGCTCATGTAGATGGGCAGTCCATTCCTTGAGCTCATGGCAAAGCCTCTCTGAGGTGACAAGCATTGCAGACTAATGAGAGGACTCTGAAATCGTGAACCATTGGGCCAAGGGTTACTGAGTGCTTTGAGAACTTGCCTTTGCTTTGTTAAAATAACCTGTAGCCAGAATTGCTGGGCCTAGTGTTACAAACTCAGACATCCTTGTGACAGAGCAGTACCTTCCACTACCAACAAATATAGCCAGATATGGTCTAGCTCAGACTAATCTGCTGCAATTTACTCTGCCAATAAGTGAATTTCATAAGCAGTTAATTTGGTGGAAACTTACAGAAGTTTCATATTTTTGATTTAAGTAGTTTAAAATATAGAGCCTACTGCTGTTAGGTGTTCAATTATTTCACTTCAAGATTTGCTTCTAATCTTAAGACTGAGATAACATTGCCTAAATGCCTATCAGGAGCCCAGTCATACCTCAGGTTACTGTGACTTGTGTAGTACAGAATGAAACTTGTTTTTAGCTGAGGACTGTAGCTTGCAAAATGACCATGTGCTTATCAGTATGATAGAAAAACATGAATGAAAGGGGAGAGAACGGCTGCAGGCAGTAATAAATACTTTAGCCCAACCTTCTTTAAGTTTCAAACTAGGGAGTGGGAATCAGAGGTTTTTCCTTCCATAAAAGGATTCCACATTTTGGCTTAAGACTCCATTATTGTAGTAGAGTCCTTTTAAAATAGTGATTTAGAAGTAACTTGACCAGTGAAGTCAGCATCTAGCAAAATATACACTGTGGAGTTCCCTTATGAGGTGTGAAAGCTCTGCATATGTCTGTATAACAGAGCAAAATGCTAGACTTAATGTTTGGCAATTAATATCTGTGGGTACAGCAGTTTTGCTAGAGGAACAGACAAGCATTACCTTCCTTCTTAGACACAGCTAATGTGCATTTCTGCAGTTGGCAGTGTTGTGGTCTTGAAGCCTAACTCTTCTTGGAGCTTCAGTGTTTTCTAGAGCTTCACTGTTCTCTAGGGCAAGCATGATTCCTGCAGTAGCAGTAAACATGTACATAAGCTAAGACCCTCATTGATGTTGTAATGCTTGCTTGACAGTCCTGCATTGTACAGTCTCAACTCCCAGATGAATGTTGCCACACTTCCTTGTAGTGTGTGTGGGTAAGGGCTACTGAGAGGAGCCATTTAGGCAGAATCTCTGCATGAAAAATAGGAATTAAGCTCTTGTTAGAGCTTATCACTGGTTAGAGTCTTAACTCCTGCTTTGGATCCTCAGCTATGAATTGCATGAAATAATCATCAGCTGTCTAGATTCCCAAGCAGAATTATTAATAGCCAGATGAGTTTTATCTGAGCTGTTCTAAAAGAGAAGTTGATTAAGATATGTGTTGGGTATTTTCCTTGCATGCCTTGTTTTTCCTGCAAAATCAGAGCACAGCTGTGTTCTGATTCTGTTGGCAATATATTTCTATATTGTCTCAATCTCCTAAAATTTCTCCAAGAATGGAGCACAGGGAGGCAGCAGGATTGGTGGACTGCTTTGTATGTAAGTGCTGAAAGACTTGACAGGGAAGCAAATTTGAGAACTCTGAGTCTGTGTGAAGTTTATTGAAATCTACAAAGATGTTTGGGTGCTGTATGAAGTTTTTGAAACTTCAGAGAGAGGTAGGAAGAACAAAATACTGAAAGAGGAGGAGTCTGCTGCATTAGGTAATTTACTTGCCCGAGTTGCCCAGGGTGGTTGTGCCTTTATGAAGCACCTCTCCTAAGCATGCCCCTTGTGAAAGGTGGCTGCTGCACATGTGACATTGCCAGCTCTGTTTTCTTAAGGACTTCTGCTGAGCTGAAGATAGGATTGGTCATGTATTTCCTTACTTTTTCCTCTCTCAGCTGAGATAGACTTAGTGTCTCTCCAGAGAATTGTTTTACAACTACTATAAAAAAGACAACTGAAAACAACTGAATTAAAGCAAACTGGACATAGTATTAAGTCTCCATGCATAAAATCTTTCCTTCAGTACTTAAGAGCAGAAAACAGGGGAAGTGAGTAATTGCAGGAGATATGAGTCACTTTGTTGTGAGTCCCTGAAGCCTGAGTCCATTCAGTCATTCGCTTGTGACAGGAGGGAAATTGCACAGCAAGAGGCTCCATGGAGAGGAGTGACCAGCTAAATACAGGCTCAAGCTGAGGCTGATGAGTGGGTCATCTCTGACCTACTAAATGAAAAGCATAAGGCTGCACTGACCTGACTTATTCTTTGTTCTGATCCCCACTAATACTAACCTTCAGGTTGTTCACAACAGACCTTCCCATATATTTGTACAGCAGCTGACCCAGCTCAGACTGGTCCTTGGATGTGGGAGTATCACCTTTTATATGAATTACATCATCTCCATTACTTTGGGGGCATAGGCGAGGAAAGAAAGAGAGGGACTGTTTCTGAAAATTTGGGATGCATCTGGAAGAAACCATGATGCTGCAGCTAAGGAAATGCTCTTGTTTTGGAGTCAAAATCTAAATAAAATGGTAATGTTCTGCTCCCCTCAGTAGTCTTCAGTCCTGATTTCTTAGACTGCCAAGAATCTGGTAGTGGCACTGTTACAGACATTTGAACTTACCTGTTTATAATTTAAGTAATTCTAATTGCTCTGGGTGCAGGAGTTTTGCCCCACATTGCTTACTTGTTGGGATGCTCATCAGTATTAGTCCCATAAGTACCTCACTTTGGACAACCATGTCTAATCTTACAATGATGCTCAATGCTTCAGATTGTTTTCCGTAGACCTGTCTTAGGCTATTGCACTGTTACCTCTGGGAGAGCCTTCTCTAGATCCTTTCACAATTTTCTTCCCTGAAGTGCTTTGAAAAGATCCACATCTATTTTCTTCTCGTCGAGGGCTGAGCATAATGGGGCTGTAATGTATCCTCTTGAAATTTAGATTTTACATGAACCAACAGGGAAAATCAGTCAGGTCAGTGTGATAGCATTGCCTGACTTTTACACAGGAATAATTTCTTTAACTGCTCTAAGAAAGGTTTAAGACCTAATACTTCTCTCGTACACTAATCTTTTTTTTTTTTCCTTTAGAACAAGCACTGGTTAATTCGACAGGCAAAGACTCCAATGACCAATTCTTCAATACAGTTTCTTGATGATGCTTATAGAAAGCGGTAGGAATGTTTTTGTTACTTAAGGCTTCTAATCAGAATTTGTAATGTGTGGGTTTTTTAAAGAAATTGTAGTAAGTCTGACAATCAATGTCAGATTACCTCTGATAGTTCTCTGGCATCTGTCTCAGAAGACCTCCTGGCTTTGTTTACTTTTTGCAAATAAACTTGCCATTTGCTTCAGAAATATTATATTCACAAATGCTGCCATTATTTGTCACAAAAAAGACCAATTGCACTTGGTCTCTCTATTGCTTTTATTTCAGTGCACAACGGGTTCTTATAAAAAATGGCCTTACCTTCTACTTGATGTAATTCCAGATTCTTTCATGGCGTGCATCAAATGTAGTTGATCTATCTGCCAGCTAATCTGATTTATTAATCTTGGCTCTCAGTCTGTAATCTTACATGGGAATACCTGACTGGCCAGGGGAGTGTGCCCTTTTTTATAAAAGGGCATGTGGGGATAAGGTGTAGACATGACTTGTTCCCTTTTTTAATAGAAAGCAAGGGTATTTGTTTGCACTGCAGATGTGTTTTCTTTAAAAGCTTTGAAACAAATGTTATCTGAAGTGTTGAACTGCATTTTGAGCAGTTACCAGGTATCAGCTTGTCACTTTGGAGATGGAAATCCAAGATTTTGTAGGCTCTTGCTTTATAAAACTTGAAGGTAAAATTATGCAACAAAATCTGAAATTAAGCCGAGAGACAACAGAATCTAAGAATTGAATAGCTGTAGTGAATTCAGCGTGGTACTAGTCTGTGGAGGCTAATGGAAGAAGTCAGCAGTCGTTTTTCTCAACAGCAAGCCCTATGATAAAGAAAAGCTGTTGAAGCTGTTGTAGCTGCTGAAGGCTTTAGATACACTGAAATAATGGACCTTAACATTACATGAGTAATACAAAATAGGTGATACAGTTTTCAAGCAGAAAGGATTCCATAAAGACAACTAAATTCATTATTGTCTTGCATTTTAATATTAAACTACATATAAAGGACTGATAACAAGTGGCCTTGCAGAAGACAACTGACTATCACCATGTTGCTTCAAAGTTGGTCTTCGCTGTCTCCAGATAAGAAGTAATCAGCATTTTGATGTCTTTCACAGACACTACAGAATAAAGTCAGCAAGAACTGAGGACAAAGTCTATTTCTCTCTTTAACTGCAGCCTTAAAAAAAAGCCAGTGTAGTAGTCTATGAATTTTGTTTTCAGAATTTGTAAGCAAAATAATTCACTTACAGTGCATACACTGTTGACTGGAAGCAGGATATAAATGCCCTACTTGCAGTCAGGGTTATTCCAAATTTTTCCCACTCTAATGTGAAGTATGTTGTTTCTGTATAGGTGGCAGACTCTGCTGTCAGTAGATGACCTGGTAGAGAAACTAGTGAAGAAATTGGATGTGAATGGAGAATTAGACAACACGTACATCTTTTACACATCAGACAATGGCTTCCACACTGGTAAAATTTTCACTGCTTACTGCTTATTTGTAGAAGATCCAGGAACTGTGTAACCTTCCACCCTCATGACCACTCCAGAAAATGGGAACAGCAGCCAGGGAAAATTGTAGACATGAGAAGTACTGATTTGAATTGCAGTGTGGGCTGTTAGGGCTTTTTATTGACATTTTTTGTTAGGTTGTGGTTTTCAGCATTAACCTCTACCAGTGTATCCTGGTATACATAAAATTAGGATGGAAATGAAGGAAGAGTCTCTGTTCTATAGGAAGGTTTGGTATAGAGGGTTAACCAGTAAAAATCTATCAAAGACCTGTCTGTATTATGTTGTACAACTAAAAGTGCATTGTCTAAGCTGTTGAACTCTGTAAGATATGGCTTATACTTTGAAGTTATCTCTTCTGTCCTCCAATTTGTTAATGTAGTTCAAGTTGAGAACCTCTCTTCTTTAAAAATTGACTGATGGCAATTATGTGCCCATAGCAGAGGGGGTGGATGTTCTTTTGTAAGGTGCCTTCCAACCCAAACCACTCCATGGTAACACAAGGCTTATAACGTAAAAAAGAAGCCATTTAACTTTTTCCATCTTTTATTGTTTAGGCCAGTTTTCTTTGCCAATAGACAAACGGCAGCTCTATGAGTTTGATATCAAAGTTCCATTGCTGGTTCGAGGGCCAGGGATAAAACCAAATCAGACAAACAAGGTAAGAAAGAAGTGAAATCCCAGTACAGATTTATTTTAATGTTGTTTCACAGTTACCAACTTTAGCTACTAATTTATTCCCCTTCATATATATGTATCAATGAAATGAAATACACAGAGTGGTAGAAAGTGTGAAGACCTTATTATAAAAAGCTGTCAGTTCTTGCTTGAATTAAATTAAGCAATTGTGAGCCACAGAAGCAAATAAATCTGAACTCACTTTCCAATTCCCTACCATTGTTTTTCAATGTCACAGGGTCCATTAGCCCATAAAGATGAAATTAGGTAGTGTTTAGATGCACCTAAAATTATCAGTATTTAAAATAGGTTCTGAACTTCTGAAGTTAAGTTCTTCTCATCCTGCAGATGCTTGTTGCAAATATTGATTTGGGTCCCACTATCCTGGATATTGCGGGTTATGACTTGAACAAGACCCAGATGGATGGGATGTCACTGTTGCCGCTGCTGGTAAGTAGAGGGACAGGGATAGTAACCGCAGGGGTAATTCTTTGAAGTGAATGATACTTCCTTTGATAGATTAGGTTGAGTCATAACCCAGAGTCTTCCTTTGATGTTGTTTTCATGTGGGATGCTCATTTCTGAGTGAAAAAAATAGGTATGTTGTTTAAATGCAGATATATTTTCATTAGCACTGCAGCTTTGTAGTCATTTTATGATAGAAAGTTGTGTCATCCATTTGGCTAATTCTCGCATTTGTAGTAATTCCTGTTTTGAAGCCTGGTTGTTTCCACCTTGCATTCTCCTTCTCCTTTTCCTTAACATTTCTCAGCATAGGAATAGGAGAAAAGCAGACTGTTCTTATTAAGTCTTTGGTTTGACTCCATTTTCAGTAGAATTAGTGTTTCCTACCAACTCTAGAAAAACACATGCGGTTTTATAAACTAAACCTGACCTTTCCAATAGGTGAGCAGAAGCCTATTTAAATAAAGCTGCTTGCAGCTGATCTGTTTAGTTTTAATTAAATTTAGTCTATAAATTGAAGGCAGCTTACTTGGAAGGTAAGCTTGGAAAGATCATCCAGACTTAAAATGGTGCTTTGCTCTTAAAACCTTGTATCCAAACCTTAAGCTGTTCTTTAGACAGTAGCAAGTAAAAGGCACCTAGTTTAAACCCTGGTGGAATCAAATCTGAAACTCACTGTTTTGCTACATATGTTTGTGATGGTGCTGTATATTAAATATAAACTTCCATCTTCCTCTGTCTTTTAAGTTGGTCTATTTGTAGCTGCATTTTAAAACTTAGTTGTTTCTTAAAGCTGTTTCTTTTTTTGTTTGGTTGGGCGTTTTTTGCCAAGGGTATCTTTTTCCTTCTGTTGTGGTAATGTGATACAAATCAAAGGGAAACAGCCTTGTTATGGGGATTTTGTCTGTAGGATAGTAGTATCTGGCCATGTGGCTCCTACTTGGTATTGCTGTATGATCCTTTATAAATTGAAGATAGTACTTTAAACCCTCACAGGAGGAGGTACTAATATTTTTGGAGTTTAATCCTTGTCTTCCAGTTACACAAGACCTTCTAACCTAAAGCTAATTATTTAAGACTGACAGCCTGGTGAGCAGTGGGCAGTGTTAGTGTTATTCCAAGCACAGAGAATTTCTCCTGTTTCACAGTGCAATAGATTACTAAGTTGTATCGACCTCTTGTTGTAGAGAGGAGACAAAAATGTCACATGGAGATCAGACTTCTTGGTGGAGTACCAAGGAGAAGGATACAATGGCACTGATCCTACCTGTCCTGGCCTAGGACCTGGAGTCACAGTAAGTAAGACAAGATCTGTTAATATTAGGAAATAGCTGCTGAATTAAATGTGTTTGCTGTGTGGGCTAACCTGGTCCTGTAAGTAAGCTCCCAGTGTGTTGGTAAGTAGGGAGCCAGCTCTGTAGGTCCTGTGCAGCATTTGATAATTGGAAGGATATATCCAGCCACATGGAACTGACATATCTGTATAACCACAGAGATCACAATAACCCCTTCAGCAGGAATCTATGGGGCTTCAGGGCTAGAGACTGATGCAGGAAGGTGTGGGCTTAAGCCAAGTGTGTGGCAGTGACATAGTGTTCTTTCTAAACTTTCAGTAACCTTATTGCACAATTCTTGTCTGTGACCATTATTTAAACCACTAACTACTCTCTAAATCAAAGCAGGTTTGCTTTGTTTAACTAAAGTAAAGCATCCTGTTGGTGCTGTCTTCCGTAGTGTGTTGTGCTGTTCTCTTCTGCATAGATACATTTGCTTTCCAGACAAAATACACTTAATCATGGTGAGTTTAGTAACATCACTTGAGTTTTTGCTTAAAATCCCCAGGGGAAATTTGCATGTGTTAAATTAAGAGCTGGGTGTTCATCGTTAACTGCAGTTAACATGAGCTAGTATAGATCCTAGGAAAAGTTCATCTCCTGCCCTGAAGTTTTTGTTCACTGCTTGCTTCACAGCACTGCTTCCCAGACTGTGTCTGTGAAGATTCCTATAACAACACATATGCTTGTGTAAGGACACTGTCAGCTTCTTGGGATCTGCAGTACTGTGAATTTGATGACCGGGAGGTAAGTCTGTCTGACTAGCAGATGTCAGCTGGTCACAACAGTGTGTCTGTCTGCACTCTTATCAGCTCTCAAGGTTTCCATGAAATACTCTGAAAAGCAGATTGGCATTGCTTGCAGGATAAACACTGAAGTACTTATCTCCTATTGTGAATATTTGACCAAAATTGTAGTGGGGTTCTGGGAAGAAGAGAATAAAAAAGGGGTGTGGGAGGTGAGCGAGGCCTAAATTGTATCACGTGAGAGCCTCACAGGAAGCTGTGCTGGACTGGTTTCAGTTCTCTCTGCCTACTTCCATGTGGGAGACTCTTTTGAATAACAAATATTTTCTGATAACACTGTACTTCTGTGTTTATGTTCAGCTGCAACTCTTTTGCTTGGGAAGACCTGAAATTCCAGGCTAATAATTTCTCATTCATTACTCACTTTTTTGTCTGGCAAAAGTAGCATGTAAGTTACAACTGTGAGCAAGGTCTCTAACCTTGGTGTAAGTTGTTTGGGTATAAGGGACATAAAAAGGTTGCAGTTGAGACGGACACGACACATAGAGACACAGCCCCCTTCCAGAGGCTGTTCAGGTCTCACTAGGGGAGTATGAGCTGTGTGTACAAAAGGTGGTGTGCTACAGGGCTGATCTTTAGTTGTGCTCATTTGCACACAGCTGCTCCAACAAGGATGCTGGGTTTGAGGCAGTAGGGTCACAGATCTAAAAAACTGTGCTGTCAGCAGCTGTGCAGTAACAGCATGAGCAGCAGGTATCCCCAGTAATGTGCACCACATAACATGTTCTATGGTAGTCTACAATGAGCAACTTAAGCTAGGGGAGTAAACCCCACAAGATGTTTTTGCAGTTAGTGTGAAAAGCTGTACAGGAAACCAAGATATCAATTAGCAAACCCTGCCCTTTGTTTTTCCTCTTTCTGACAAATTATGATCAAGTTAAACAAATCTTGTGGATTTCTTTGTAAAAGTAGTCTCAAAGTTGACTCAATAATACACTTCATGTCACGTTGGGATTTTTCCACTAAGAAGGTATGGCTGTGGCATTTTTGGGTTGCCCTGCTTACCTCACTAGCTAAAATAAAACCAACAGTATGTGGAAGGTGCAACAATGTGGCTTCTATAACCTTGCAGTGAACCTTGTAAGAAAAAAGCCAAAGTCTGTCCAGATATGTCTTTATCAAAGTTAGACACAACTCAGCCAGTTTTTATCAGTATCATCTGCAGCCGGGCCTCCTGCTCTAGCACAGACAAGACCACAGCTAAATTCTTGAGATAGTTTTGAGCAGTATTTGACCCACAGAAGTATCTCGTTTTTAATGTAGCAAAAACCAAATTGCCCTGAAATCTTCCAGACAAACCTCAAAGCACACGCATACACAAGAAGCTTTTTCTGTTTGAGGCTGTAGCATACTTTTATTCAGCATATTTTGTCTATGAAGTCAAGACACCTGTCTGGGTCTGACAGCTGTAAGTATCTGATAAGCATAGAATCTTGATGTGATGGTCATGAAATTATGTATTTTGAGGTCTGTTAGTGAAAAGATTGCCAGCTTAGCCAAGGCCTCTTACTGTGGTCTTACAGTCATAAGTTTCATTTATGTGTTGGAAAAGAATCTGCAGTGGCAGGTGAGTACTTTAGGTAAAAGTAAAAACTTTTCCAACACAATTATGCTACTGCAAAACTTTGCTTTGCTGGCATGCTGTCCAGTCTTTGACCACCTAGCTGCATGGCTCAACACAGCTTATGTGTGGGGCTGCTGCAGTGGAGTTCAAAATAACATTTGAGGCTTTGTGCTGCCATAAAGCATTTTTCTCAAATGATGACTGTTAATTAGCATTCAAGACTTAATACAGTGCAGGAACTTTCTTCTACAGGTGTTTGTGGAAGTGTATAACTTGACTGCAGATCCACACCAGATCAATAACATTGCTAAAACAATTGATCAAGAAATTCTAGAAAAGATGAACTATCGACTAATGATGCTGCAGTCCTGCTCAGGAATAACGTGCCGTACACCAGGTGTCTTCGATCCCGGGTAAACACTGATCCACTTCATTATTATAATACTTTTAAATATAACTTTGTATTTTTTAAAGTGGGCTTTTATAGAGGGTATTTGTGATGGAATATATTATTGTAATACATACAGTCGTTTAATAGAGATGTTTTCTTGATGCTTCTATTTTTTAATGCTTAATCTATATTTTAACTTAATAAATATAACTTTGATGGTATGAATGCTACTGCTTTAATGTTGTGAGACACTGTAGACTTAGCACAGCTGTACACTTCAGCTGTTCTGAGTAGTCAAGAGCCGGACCTCAGGTTTGCCTGCAAACAAGGAAAAGCCCTGCTGGTTTCTATGGGCAGGCATTTTCCAAGTACTAGCTCTGATTGTTCCTGGAGATGTTGTTAGCAAGAATGCTTCCTGCAGGACCTGAGTTATATGTATCAGCTGTTGTAAGTAAATAGCACTTCGTGCCTCAACTCAGACACTAATCTTTCATACCAAAGCTTTTTTAAGCACCATTTAAAATGTCCTTATGCTCTCATTAAAGTGCTCCAGAAGTTTGTAATTGGGGTAGCAAAGCTTTCTGTTAGAATGTAGCTCCTGAATGCTTGATGTCCTATGTGCCCTTACGCTGCTGGTACATTGTAGATAGGATTTATTTCTTTAGAGACTCAGCTTTTCAGTTGTGTGTTGTTACAGTTTATCTGTTGTAATACGGAGAAATTGTCACTGCTGTGTACTGCTGAGAAAGCAGCTTCTCACACAGCCTTGTACCAGAGCTCTCCTAGCACAAAGCTCTCTCTAGGAGTGTTGGTCACTGCAGGCCAAGCAGCTCACACTGACTCTGTTCCTTTCTGCAGGTACAGGTTTAACCCACGGCTCATGTTCAGCAATCATGGCCTACGGGCTCGGAGGTTTTCTGCACAGTTCTTGTAAGAACCTTAAGAGCCTCTTGCAGTGGCTCCTACTGACCAGTTTCTCCAGTGACTGCAGCAGGTCTGTCTCTGTTAACTTTCGCTGATTACAGCTGGAAGACTTTTAATGGGCTTTTCAAACCCTGTTTGGAAGGAAACCCCTTGTCTTTAGCTGGTTGCCTTGTGCAATATATATATATATATATTACAGCTGAACTCTAACTGTAAATTGTTAGACACAGCTAATCTGTCTTGCTCAGATCGTTGATTACCACCTTTGTCTGTCAAGTACCTTTTCATATCACAGGCACAGAGGTGAACCTATGCCTATGAATCTGAACAGTTTATTTTGTTCTAAAAAAAAATCAAATGTGTGTTTGAGTCAGGTTAGATAGGCAGGTGCTATTGCACAGTAATGCTCACCCATATTCAGTGTCACAGACCTTCTTAAAAGCTATGCTTAATTATAGGTTTCCTCTATTGAGCTCCAAGCTGTTCATGACAATAGCAAACTAGCCCAAAAGAAAGTAGGAGGGTGGTAGTCAAAAGCGTAGGATCTGACTAGCAAGTGTCTTGGCAGAATTAAAATCCATCTGCTAAATAGTCTCTTTCAATGAGACCACTTCAGATGAGACCAACGAATCTTTTCACTTTGGTGGCTTGCAAACAAGAATGTAATTTCAGCCTCCTTCTGGTTTGAAATGCTGGCTGGGTTACTATTGTACTACTGAAAAACCTCTTAGGGTTTAAGATAGACTGACTTCCTAGTGAGTTAAACAAGAGACTGTTGAGACTAACAATTGTTCAACTGAGTGTGCCTGTGCTTTGAGCTAACTCTTAACTCTGTTTTTAATACACAAACAAAAGTAAGACTAAAATAAAATTCAGAACCAGGGCACCACTTTATAGGTGATCTGTCTCTAATCTCCAAATGTCTTGAATTGTCTAACTTCTTATGTTAATTAGATTCTTGAAGGTAAATTCTTTTGAAAGAAAACTAGCTAAAAATCATAGAATCATTGCTCACTAGACATTAGGCTAAGAGCTATTTTAGGCAGTTTAAGTGCTTCATAGGGTGTTGCTTTTTGGTTGAGACATAACTACTTGGAACCTGCAAAAAGTGGCCTTCACACCAAAGGTCTGCATGTCAGAAGTCACTTGGTTTCCCTCTGAAAGGGTGATGTCTTTTCAACCTTGTCATCAGGCTTATCTGAAATGTAGCCACCACGTGCACCCAAACTTGAGTATCTTTCTAAATCTTGAAAAACACAGAAACTAGCATTACCATGCAACTTCTGTATAGATTCATTGGCAAAACACCATCTGGAAACACTGAATTAGTGATCTTCTGTGAGACAAGTTTGTGTTGCCTGTGGGCAAATCAACTGTGTTATCGGGCACGATTATCATTCCCTTGTCAAACAAACTGTGGCAAAACTATCTAGTGTTCAGCTGTATTTCACATCTCTTACCCCAGTAGAGAGCATGAATATTTCAACTAATCATTAAGTAGGCAATGAAGTATGACTCAAAACTGTGAAGGTGCATACCCCAGTGTGCAGATCCGCCAACTGGATACCAGCAATGCTACAATAAACTAAGTTGAACTTTCTTGCCTTTTAATTCTGAGGCATGCAAGTTGTCCTTCATGTAGCTTAGAGCTGCAAACATCTGTGGTGGTCTACGAGTTAGGCTTTTATAGAATTTTTGTTTCAGATCTCTCAGAAGTGACCAAATATTTGGAGAAAAAAAAATAGCTTGAAAGGTAACTTTTCAGCTGAAGCACCTGTATAAATGCAGAGAGTTTTGGATATTCAGACTGCTTACATCCTTTCAAAAACTCAGGACTTTTTTTTTCTCAACTGCAGCTGTAGCTTTATCCTGTTTTTTGTTTCTCAAGCTTTAGTACTGCTCATCAGTATCCTTCATACACTGTTTTGTCCCTAGGAAAAAAACCAAAGTTGTCTTCATGCTCTCAAGGGTTTTCTTGCACATAGAGCTCAACCTAAATCTCATGTCGGTAGTGTTTTGCTTGGAGAATTCTAGCAACTTAGACTTGTTCTTTGTTTAAACTTCATTTTGGTAGCTGTGTAGAGGCTAGTGTGAAATACATTGACTGCTGTGCATTAAACTCTCAACA
This sequence comes from Lichenostomus cassidix, assembly GCF_008360975.1. NCBI lineage: Eukaryota > Metazoa > Chordata > Aves > Passeriformes > Meliphagidae > Lichenostomus > Lichenostomus cassidix. Next base: position 32,262,770 of record NC_139480.1, on the reverse strand, counting down.
GTCCTATCAAATCTGGGTCGTACGTCAAGTTTCTGCTTAAGTTTCAGTGCAAGTAATGTGCATTCTGTTGCTCCTTAATAGAAAAAAAATTTGTTATGGGTACAGAAATGTAACTCTTAATACAATCTTTTCTTAAAGTGATTTTAAGCCCTAACAAGGACACTTTCTTTTGAATGATTTATTTTTTTGCCTAATCAGTAATATGCAAGTTGACAGAATTAATGCAGATTATTCAGTAGGAGTGACCAGATGTTTTACCCAAATTAGTACTCTTGCTGTCTGCACATACCTGTAAAGCCTTTCGTAACAAGGCTCAGTAACTTACATACTCACTGTCAGAGAACCATACTGTAGCTGAAATCTGGCATAAGTAGTAAATGTTGTATTAAACTGAAATTCAGAATGGAATTAATCAGTTATTACTTAGTGGTTCAGGAAAATATTTGATTTGCTCCCACTTTTGATAAAGACTTAAGAACTGTTAAGCATGTAGTTGAAGGAAAAACAGGAACCAAGAGCTGTCTGCCTTCCATTGCATTTAGAGCAGTTTATCACTTGTGAATGTTGCCATAAAGCAGTTAATTGAGTATTTTTACAGCCTCAAATGAACAGTGTTAATTCTTATCATTGAAATTAAAAAAATACTATGAAGGATCTTTGACTCTTACCCAGATCTAATTCCCAACTAAGTTATTTTAAAACTCAATGGTCTTTCTGGATATTCCATTTCATGTGTTATTTGACCATGGCTGTATCTGTACCTTGTTACTGAAGGCATTAATTTTAAATGTAGAGTTTTTAAAAAAGGGCCTTACTGGTACAGAGTTGAGTTTAGATAAAATGTGATAATGTTTTTTACTTTTTTTAAAAATCATTACTATTGAAAACAGAGCTGTGAATTTATAATGATCTGATCTGGTAAAGTAGATACTATACAGGGAGAAATACAATTAATAATTTCATTATGTCACCCAAAACCAAACCAACATTCATTCTCATCAATTCAGCATAAGTGAATACAGCCAGTACCTGCTTACCCAGCATGGGCTCAGTAAACTGGGCTTCTTCAGTTTGGGGAATAAAGCTGTAGCAGGGGCATGTACATGGAAACACACACCCAAAGCAGGTATAACACCTTTTCCATCAAGTTAAATTTGAGACTGATTAATGAAGCTGAATAGAGTATTTCACTATAATGAAACAGCTGTCATTTATTGTGATTCAATTAAAATGGATTTTCTTTGTATGACTCTCTCTGTATGTGAGCATACTTTGCTGTAGCATGTTGTGAGCATATTTCTGCTGTTTTGAACATCTGTTTAGAAAGTGCCCTTCCAGAGGACCCTGTTCACTGCTGCACTTTTGAAGAAAGAAAAAATAAACTGCCTATCAAACTTCCTGTCTTTGTTACTGAGCTTGAATTAAACCTTCCTACAAGAATAAGCTGTATCACATGTCTAATGACTGAATTCCTATTTTATCAGCCTTTAAAAGCCTCTGCTTTACTGCCCTGCTACCTAACAAGGGTTACTTCATATAGCCACAGGAAACCTTATTACAGTGTCTAGCAGGACAACATTGACTACCTTGCACCAGGAAAAAACCCTGAGGTGAGGGGACAAATTGAAATGCAACCTCTACTTCCTCACATTTCCTTGGAAACTGGGGTTGTTGAATAGATGGAAAACAAAAAGCACAATGCAAAAACTGCTGTTCATAATTAAGACCAGTAATTTCTGCCCATGGGAAAGAGGAAGTGTAAGATTCCACATAAGGCTTTTTCCAAAATGGAAACTGAACAACAAGTAAGATACAAGCTGAATACTCACGTCAATCCCTGTTACAGAGTTGGATTTCTTGGATGATTCTGTTTCAAAATCTTACATAACTTTCCTGCGCTATAGAAAAAAGTGACTTAGTACACCTTTAACCTATTCAAGTCTGAGGCTTTCACAAGCCATTAAAACATGTATTTCTGCAGTTTATTTGCATTTCTGCTTAACCATGTGGTGTCATTTCTCCTTCAGCAAAGAGGTAGCAGTGTTCCATTAGGTAGACAAAAATCTTATTATGATTGCCTGAAACATTACATCTTTCTTTTGATGTTCCAGCTTATGAAAACTATAAAGTTTACTGTAGCACCACAAGAAAAGGCAGCTCTGTATTGCTTAGATAGATGACATTCCCATCACTGACTCCCTAAGTGACACTACCATCAGGGTCATGGAAGCTTGCCATATCTCCTTGTTGTTAAATTCTAAGAACAAGCCGTGTTTGTGAAGAAAACTGCTGTTATAAGGCTAAAGGAGTCACTTGTTTTAGAAAAAGAAATACACAGCATTACTACTTCATTCAAGGGATGGGGCAGGGGAATTCCATGATTAGAAAGAAAGGGCAGTGCTAATATATTGCTTTCCAGGTGCTGCTGTAGTATGATTCAGCTGTCAATATTTTGATAATATCTATCACACTGTTCAAAGTTGTGGTCCAGTAATTGCTTACTAATCTCAAAGTATGCAGTGTCTGCTTTCTCAAGGTGTTCAAGTTGTTTGAACTTATTCCAGCTGCCAACATCCACCTATTTTCTAAAAACAGGAGTAAGAGGGACTTGATAGAACACAACTGAATCACCCACTTCCTCATTTTTCCTGTGCAAGTTCTAGGGAAAAGCCTATTTCTTGATTCTTCCTTGGAAAGAATGACTTTATAGATTCCTGTGGGTTGGCAGAAAAGGCATCAAGGATGAGACTAAAGATTCAGGGGGATATTCTCATGCTGTTGATGAAAATCAGTGGAAGCATCAGCAGGGCTCACGTGATCTACCTTTCTGTCCTGAGGGTTCTTCCATGTTTTCAGCTAACTAAAACTGGCAGTAGATGAAAAGATTACAATTATCCAAACCACGACAGTAAGCCTTCTCCTACAACATGAAAATCCTAAGCAAATTTGGTTTGGGGTTTGTTTGAGCTGTGATGTTTTGCTTTGGTTTTGAACCACCAAATAGTACCAAAAATGTGTAGGTTTTACACTAAAGGACTAACCACGTTTTTCACTGGATACCTGTTTAGTGTTTTTCTCCTCTGCCTTTGAAGTGTTCAAATTAACAAGGCAAAAACCTCAGAAGTATTTCAAGTTTTTTGAAATTGTATAGTAACTTCAAAAGCTTCTCTGTAGAGTTTTAAAGAAAAAACACCAGCAGCAATTAAGCCCCACCTTTAGAAAATACTACCTTCCTACCTTTGGGCTGCTCCAGGCTCTGAAACAGCACAATGCACATGACCAATCCTAGACCTACTGTTCAACAAAACACATTTTTAGTGTAAAGTCTGTTAACTTCCTGGAAACATTCCTCTGATACGCCTTTTATTTTCATAGATTGAACTAAAGTAGATACTGGGGTTTTTATGTGTGACCTGCATTTTCACTCAGACTTGTTTACATTTAAAAATGAGTGCTATCACTTGTCAACAGTTGTTAAAAGACTACAAGTTATGCTGCCTTTCTGTGCCAGTATTACTGAAACCCCACAGGTCCTGACTTTAAGTATTCATTAGACAAACCAGAGCAGATAAAAATATAGAAGTATCTAACATCTGCTCACCCACATCTATGGAAAAATGTTAGGAGCAAAGAGGGCAGATTCTGAAAGTATCATCTGACAAGTCTAGATTAAAAGAACTGTCTAGGATTACTGGCACAGAGAAAGCACCTGTTTATCTGAAGGGAGAACTTCAGAGTCAATGTTCTAATACAACAACTTTGCCTGGGAATAAAAAGAGGCTGAACTTTGCTGTCATAGAATATACTGGCATTCTAATTCCTCTTGAGACATGTAGGAAACAGCTGAAATTTCTGATCACATACCAGATCTGTATTTAAAGACAGAAATCTTAGACTTGTAATGCTATTTTCTCTCATGCTATGTGCAGGCCACAATGCTATATTTAGGCTTACAGTTAGTGAAGGGGGTTTTGCAACTCTGCTTCTCTCATGGGTATTTGTGGTAAAGAGAAGGTAAAACAGAACTACTCTATCTGTAATATCCCATCTTATTCATATGGAAAATACACTTGAGAAGGACAGAACCAAGATGGTACTTTACACAGCATCATGAAAAGTTAGATTTGGCAACACAGAATTTGCAGGATTATGTGGCAGCACAGAAACCTTTCCCACGGGAATTTTTATCTTCTTCTATGTTTTATAAATAAAGTTTCATGTTATTGAAATGGCCTTTTGGATACAGGCAGTCAAACGCCTGGGCCAATCAATTCCAGGGGGCAGATGATTGTGGCCCAATCCAAATAGCCTTTTGATGTGTATATAAATCTCTTAATTATTTAATAAAGTTAGTTCTTTCTAGCACTTGGAAAGGATTAATCTCTTTTTTCTGCTAACGGTCCAACAGCGACAGGTTTAATCCTTGAATTTAAAATACAAACTCCAGTTGTGAACACTGCCCTTTTCTAAAAGTTGTGGAAGTAGAGGCAGAGAATAGAAAGTGCAATAAAAAGACAATTTTAAAAAACCACCTCTGAGGAAAGCAGGAGAAGCCATTTGCTAGTACTGGTACCTCCGTGCAAGGTGCTGGGCTTGATCCCTTTCAGACCTATGCTGCTACAACTGAAAACTTCTCATTTCAGCTTGCACCAGGGCAAACAAGAACACTCCAGAATTACCTCACCTTGCTAGCACATAACACAAGAAAGTGCTCTTCAGACAAAAATGTCCTGGCCTATGCAGTATTTCCTTGGAAAAACACCACAAAACTAGTGCCAGCAGCCAGGCTTGGTGTTGGAAGTGCTTGGCTCAAACTGCTCTGGACTGGGTGTTGCCTATTTTTTCCACACTGGCTATTGCAGCAATCTCTTTTATCCACTCACACATCAAGAGGAAAAGAATTCCTCCAAAATAGGTAAGTCCTCAGTTCCGAGCACTGAACCTGTGTTCTAAACAGCAGATCACAGAGCATCTCCTCAATCTGGCTTGAATTTTCACCACAGTCCCTGCTTCTTCACCAAGCAGATGTAGCACATGCGTAACTTCACCCATTTGGAAGTCATCTACTTGCCTTCATCACCAATGGTAAGAAACTTTGAACCTTTCCATTATCCTGCGAGGATTCTGTCCACTCTGCAGCTTTTTATTCACTTGAACCAACTAGGGCAAGAGGTGACTTCTCAAAATGGCACCAAATGAATTATAAAGTAGATGTAAGAAACGAGACAACACTGGACTAGAAAGTTATTTGAAAGGGAAGTAATAAGACTTCATTCCAGAGATAGTAGTAACAAGGGTTTTGGGTTTTTTTGGTTTTTTTGTTTGGTTGGGGTTTTTTTAAGAATTCGTTAAAACTGGTAGTTCAAACTAAATTAAGTATTCTGTGGAGCTTTCAGGCCCAAGCTAAAAGTGACTTTTCAGAGTATTTTTTTATTTTTCTGAAACCAATACAAAATTGCCATCACCCTAGACAGTTTTATTCCTTACCATTAGTCTGAGATATACTAACAATCTCCCTACATGAATGTATAACTACTGCACTAGTCAGCATTGTTTTGCTCAAAATTCACTTATTAAAAAAAGTGTTTCTGTTTTCCAGTTTTATAGGAGAAATGCAATTTCTCCTGCATATGAACTTAAATAGCATCATTTATATTCCTGCAAGATGAAAAGTGTAGGAAAAGTTTTGAAAGCACAGTTATTTCCCAATAAACACAAGTATGTCATTGAACGTGAAAATGAAGGAGAACATACCTGAACAGTTCTGGATCAATGGGAGATGTAAAAAGTGAATGTTGACAAAATTTGCAAGGACTGCAGCTGGAAATCCCCATGCTGGGAACCTGGGAAGAAAATTGTTAATACTTAGACACGTACAGGAAGAGGGCAGGAAGGGAATGGAGTCTGGTGGGGTTTTTTGCCAATGTTAAAAAATTTCAGTGATAAGAATGAAGCCTGAAGGACAACAAAACAGACTGTGATAACCTGTTGATCCCTGCTGTGGAGAGGAGTGGCCTGACTGCTTCACAGACAATGCTGCTGTCCTGCTCTGCCTCTGCACTGAACTCCTCAGTGTCCAGATGGATGATTCTGACCCTGAACAGCCAAAACACACGAGGTTTCTTTTGCCAAGTTGAATTTCTAGCAGTCCGTAACTGCCATAGGCAGACACGAGCCCAGTGACTTGTGTGGTCAGCAGCTTTGCTGACTCCAGTATCTTTAAAGCCTTTTATCTATCTCACCCCAGCTGAGTGTTGAAGTATTTCCAATTTGCAGGCCTTACCAAGTGCACACCCAGCCATGATGAGGTTGTTGGACACACCAAGCTGGGAGGTCTCACATAAACCAGCCTTCAAGGCACTGGCTGAGGCACTGCCATCTCCTCTACTGCAGGGCTACAGTGCCCAGGGAAGTGCCACAGAGACCAAAGCAAACAGCTGAGCAGCTCCCTTCTATCGAGTAATCAAGGAGAAATAAACCACGATTAAGAAACACAGAACAAGTAACTGGAACATTATGGTGGAAAATTGATGTTACCAAAGTAAACCACTAAAAGCCATTAAAGATAAAAAAGAGTGAAAGGTGTTTCCCAGGAAGGGAGGGCTGGGATATCACCTCCAGCCTTGGTGTAATGGCCTCGTTTCTGCAAGGTGTTTTTAGCAAAGGGAAACCACTTGCCCTTGGGCTTCCCCATCCAGCACCACTGTGCTCCCTCAATGGAGGGGTCAGCTCTGTGAGCCCCACCACCCTCAACTGCCTCCTTCTCTTCCAGGCAAACTTTAATTTCTGCTAAAGGCCAGCTGTGTCTGCCCACAGTTTTTATTGCTGCTTTACAAGGAAATCCATTTGGCCTCAAAGTGATCACACCACAATCATCAGGCAAAAGAAAAACCAGACACATGTCACATTACCAAGTATTGCAAACTTCAACTTTAATAATGGAACCATCACTTTTTTTTTGCCATTTCAGTAATAACTTTAAGGGGAATAAAAACTTCCCTACAAAAATAAAACTAAGCTTGTTAAAATTATAAATAGTTTAAATGTTTGTATTTAAAGACATATATTTCAATGTTTCCCTGCATTACCCCTCCCTCATCACTTAATCACTCTGGTACCATCATACAATGACAAGAAAACAGTTTTGCAACAGAAGCTTTGACAGTTCAATTTGATGCTAAAATTAAAAAAAGATAAAACTGACCAGGCATGACCATTTCTTTTAAATTAAAGCTGCTGTAATTGCCAGTGTGTAGAATAAAAAAGAAGAAAATTAACTCCACACATGACATCTTACAATAATTAACTGTGGACTAAGACAAAATTTAAATATAAGTTTATTTTGGTCCCCCACCCCCATCCCCTTCACCCCAAATCAAGACTCATAGTGCATACAACACTGATTGAGGTTTTTGGCTAAAGTAAATGCAGATGTGCCTACTTAAAAAGACTGATAGTTTAGTTCAAGTAAAACCAAAATTCACATATTTTTATACTCAACTTTAAAACTCAAACAGTGTTTAAATCTGAGCAACAAAATGGTTCAATGTTGACAGCGATTATGCAGTGATTACATAGCTATGGGCAGATACATAAATTAAGATGTTAACAGAATACCCACCAACATGCTGCTGCATTCCTAGGAAAACAAATTGTAACAAAACACAAAAGCATTCCCTGAACCATTGTAAAGTGTCTCACTTGAGGATAATGTTACTAACTCACACATGCACTACGATGTTACATGTGAAATTAAAAAAACAAACAAGATATGTCTTAGATATATTTTATAGTTAGTCCTACTATTAATTTCTCTTAACTCTTTTAAAACATTATGATTGTCTCATAAGCTTGCAAATTCTTTTTACCTAAAAAACTTGTGAAGAGTTTTTAAAAGAATCTTACTATGGAAAGGAAACAAAGGCACAATTACATAAAATTAAGGGGAAGAACAGAAGCAACTTGGAGTTTCACACAGTATCCATTAGATGTCACCAAAGTTTTAATAATTCCTTGGGAATTTAAAATGAACACATTAAGAACAGAGGGGAAAGAACCACAACTTCTGCTGCTCTTCAATCCTTAGCACTCCACCACTCCCCCACCCCCCAGTATATAACTCATTTCCTCTCTGGCATGATAATGACTACAGTATCAGTCACTCAAATCTGCCTTATGCTTCCATGCTTCTATTGCACACCCACTTCTTTGGTTTCTTTTGAACATGCTTTTTTAGATAAATAACTCTGAAAGAACAACATTTATATTTACACTAAAGTAAAAAGTTTTCTTGCTACATTTTTCCTACTTTTAAATCAAGTAAATCAGCAGTCTGCAGAATTTGGTAATCAGTTTTTCAATTAAGAGTTTAAAAACCATAAGGAAAAAACCTTTTGAATTATTAAAAGCAAGAGTTACTAAGCTCAGTCACCAACACAGACAATAAATGTTAACTTTCTGCTGGACTGGAAATGTAAATAAGAAATTCTACTTTCTTTGCCTGACTGAGCCTTTAACAAACAAAGAAGCAAAGAAGCTATTTCTGTCTTTCAGATATGATAATTCAAGATTATCCAGCCTAAAAAATGCATTACTGAGCCAGAGGAAAGACCTGACTTACAATAAAGACCAAATGCATCTGTAGGTGTAGCTTATGTCTGAACCCTTGCTAGACAGGTATTTCTCACAGAGTTATCTGAGACATGGACCACTTTTCAGAATTCAAGTAAGCAGCTTTTTAGGTTTGCCACACTTTTCAAACTCCCACTATGCCTTTATGGAACCAGCTTCTCCAAAAATTACCAGTATGTGCAGCTCCATTTCCATTCTTAGCTTTTGCTTCTCGTTCCTTCCCACTATTTCTATTATCTTTATTTCTTTTCCAGTGTGGATTTACACAGTAAAAAACCATAAAACTTACTCACAATATTATAACATACTAAAACTTTAACCTTGTAGAATTAGTATTTCAACTTCCCTCTAGTGTAAATACTATTTTCATTTAAAACCTCCCTCAGCTTTTAAGAGTTCTTCTCCCCCAACTCTTACCTTCTTTTCAACTTTCTCTTTACCTTCTTCAGAAAGACCAACTTCAAAGCTTTCCACAAATTTCACAGTACAAACCACAAGATCTCATATGCCTTCCATCTATAACAGTTCTCTCACAAATTATACAGTAACTCTTTGAAAACAGAAAGGTAGTGCAAATCAATTTCATGTCTAAGATAGTGCTCCAACTAATTCTTGTCCAAATGGCTTTAATAATTATTTTTTTAAACCTATCAATTTGCACATCCTTACTTGTAAAGATACCATTGAGCAAAGAAGAAAAAAAATAAAATCTTATTTCATAGCATCCTAGGAAATTGCTTACAGTTTCACAGCTTGCACCAAGATAATTTGGAAAACTCCCTAGGCACACAGAGGGTTGCAAACTGATGTACAAACATGCAGAATCCCTTACTTGTGGGTGCAAGATGCTAAGTGACCTGGCTTATGGAACTAAGTCTACCCTGGCATCACAAAACAGTCTTCTGAATAAAGAAAACTACTCTCTGCTGCTCTTTGTACGTTGGGTTTGGCATGCTCTAATGACATTTGGTAGCGCGCGTTTTCCTGAGTGTCCTTTGGCCCCTTTTAACCAGGTTTCAACACTCCCCGAAGGGCTTCTTCAAGTTTGCCCCTGTAAGCTGCATAGCGATTCTTCAAGATCTGCAGTTGGTCATTTTCCTCTTTGTCCAGTATGCGCAAGAAGTTTTGCAGTTCAGGAATACTAAAAGCTTCCCACTGGAAAGACAAAGGGAGCAAAGAATGGATGAGACAGACAGAAAATACATCCATCTTTTATATATACTGTATTTCTAAACAAAACCTCAGACACTGTAGACAATTTCAAACGGAAACAGTATCAGGCACCTTCCTTGCAAATCTCAGAGCATCAGAAAATATGTTACTCTTTCTAACTGTTTTTTGTTCTGCAAGTAACAACAGGTCAGTCTAACCACAAATGAAATGTTTACAAAAGGCACAAAGGAAATTAACAGGGGAAAAAAAAAATCTGCTTCCAAAAAATGAACTGTCTGGTCAGCACAGCTCAAACAGAAGCCCACTCATCCATGAAGTTACACAAACACACTGACCCAGCGCGGGTGTGACATACCATGACTTCTCCAGTTTCATGCTCACGTAGAACAAAACTGAGCATTTCTGTTTTGGGGCCTGCCACCAAGCGCAGGTAGAGGGGATGTTCTCTGTCCGACAGCTTGCATGTATAAACTGCAGGAGAACGAAACCACAGTAATTATCATCTTTACCAACAATGTTTCAAACACCTGGAATGACTAGTGCATGTATAGCTAAAATTTACACACTGTGTCCATCATTCCACATACTGGTTTTGAGCAGTGAGTTTTAGGGAGGAGCTGAGCAGGTGATTGATGGTGACAGTGCAACACTGCATTTACACAGGAATGAAATAGCCTCCCATCAACACAGTACACCATCTGAATACGTGCAGGGCAGGGGGGAGAAAACAAAAAAATACAACACATAGATCTGTTGCTGTATCTAAGCATTTACAACATCAGATCTGGGTATCAGTGTTCTGATACCTTTTCCACTTAAAATCTCACACACAAAGTCTAAAAGACAACTCTGCCTGCCTGACCCCAGACTGAACTGGAGCTGCTCTCAGTGTCCATGGAAGCAAGGCAGATTCTAAATACGAGAACACAACACTGGCAAAATGCACCTTTGCCTAAAAAAACCCTTTTCCATCTTCTGGCATTCCATCACAACACACAACAAACTCCTGAGGGCAGCTAGTGCCCAGGGAGAGCCATATGCACTAACACACATGAGCACAACACGAGTGCCCACGGTCATCACCGAGAGAGAGGTCTGACAGTGCCAGTAACCTCAGGCACCACAGACAACAGGGTTTATCTTTTAAAAACCTGTCCTGTAACTTAATCTCACACCTCTGCAGTGTATCAGGCCAGCTGAAATTTAGGACCTGATAAGGGTACGTAAAATAAAATGGACTGCAAAGCACAGGAGATCTGTGTAAATATTTTAGCAGGTGACTTTGTCTTGGATGAATTATCTTGAAATACCTCCCGATCTTTTACTGACAAACGAAGCTACTTTGCAAGGAAAAAAAGACAAGGTAGGAAGATTATCACCCCCATTTATCTGAATGCTTCCACCTGACTTATTTCAAGTATTACTGTAGCACAACTCCCTCCCCAAACCCCTTCCACTGCCAAAATGCCACAAGCTCAGCTTATACCTTGATCTTCCTTGTGACAGCGTTTATAAAGTGCAAACTTGGCAGGGTTGTCAGCCACAAAGAACTTTTTGAGCAAGGCCTCGATAACCTCCCGCACAGTGTTGGTGCTGCTGATGTGAAGGGTGTTCATGCAGCCGTCCGGCAAGTAAAAAGCAGTTTCCTTATTGCTGGGAGCACGTCCCCCCTGGCTCTGGGAGGACTGCACAGTGATGGGTCTGCACAGTTCCATCTGGACTTTGATGAAGCCAGTGTAAATCCCGTTCGCGTTCTGCAATGGGAGGAAAGTAACTGTTAAAGTCAGCAGTGACCAGCCCTGACACAGCAGGGGGGCAGGCAGATGAAAATGCTCACAGTGAACACTATTTAAATACCACTGCAACACATGACATCTCATAGGGAAGGCATTGTTCCAGTAATTCAGTTTCTTTCTAGTGTATATTCTGAATCTTAAATTTGCTTATTAATAACTACTTTATAGGAATTTTTTTCTTAATAATAACTGTTGAATTCTAAGTATATTAGGACCTTATCAAGCAAAAGGTACAACATACCAGTGATAAGTTTTTGCTTTAGAAGAGAACTATGAAGTGAAAGAAAACAGTAACACTCATCTTTGGCAACAGATTTTATGCAGAAATACAGAAATTATCTCCCACATTTTAGCTGTCTGTGTCAATTTAGTCAGGGGCATTTAGGTGGTCAAAACATGTTGCAAAAAACCCCAACCAACAAAAAAAAAATCGAAACAAAAACCCCCATCAAAAAACCCCCCAAAAACAACAAAAAAAGAACCCAAATAACAAAAAGACAAACAAACAAACAAAAAAAAAAAAACCAAAAAACCCCCAAACACTAAAAACCCAAAAAACCCCAGAATAAATGCCAATCTAATCAACATCTGTAATTGTTTATTTCAGTTGCTTCTGAAAGACAAAGTAGCAAAACCAATCAAACCTTACTGAGCTAGAAAACTTTTGACAATCTGGTTTTAGGCATAATAAGTCTTGATCCACAGGCAAACACATAATGAAGACATTTTTAATACATACTCATATGGTTTAAGATGTAATGGAATTTCAAAATTTCCATATATACCCAGAGGAATATGTCATGTATTAGAAAATTTGGACAGCATAACAACTGAACAACAGCTTGCTAAGCAGATAGATGTGAATTTTGTTAGTATGATCTTCAGTAGACTGGACTGAATATCAGACCTGGTTCACAATCCTTGGAAATGAGAAGTCTTATATCTTCCAGGTTGTATTATCTATGTTTGGGGGACAGGGGGAAGGAAGTCTCTTCATGCTGAAAACCTATATGACTACTCTGAAAATTTAGTCTCCTATAATAAATATTGCCTGTTTTAACTTTTATCACTGGTTGAGCATCCTTATCAAAGAAATGACTGAATAAAATTTATCTACAGAAACAAGATAAATATATTTTCATTTTTGCTATCTGAGCATTTTCAGAAGTTGTCAGAGAATTCTGACAAATTTACACCTTATTGTCAGCTGACAGTTTATCTTAGACAGATTTCAAATTACATCAGGATTTTTTTACAACAGTTTGTTTTGATCCATGTAAAAGAGTTACATGGATAAAAAGCATTTCAGACGTGACATTTGATTTCCAGATCTAAGGGAATGTCTCCTACAAAATCATTAAAACAGAGATAGCTTTGTATGTATGATGCTGAAAACAAAATTATTCACAATGTGCTACAAAGTTACAGTTCAATTGCTCACATTAAAAATTACAGGAATTCTATGCAAAACTTACCAAGGTCATCTTCAATTTATCAGTGACAGATGAATTATAGCTTTGTATCTTTTCTTTAACTTCTTCTTTACTGAGATAAACATGAGGTTCTCTCTCCTTCTGAACATCCTTCAAAAACAAGACAGCAGTTTTAAAACACAAAATAAAAACAATTATTTTATGATTTTGGATATGAACATTCTTAGTCCAAATAATTATTCCACAGAGGCTCAACACAGCAGTAATTAGCTGTGCAGCAACAGAAAGGATTAACACATTAAGCAAATCAAACAGAACATTTGGACTGAAGGGAGATGTTTTAATCAACACACCCAAAGACACCTGTGCCCTTTTGTTGCCAACTCTTTTCCTTCAAATATTTTGCAGCAGTATGCAAAATAGCTCAGCTCATTTTATGGCTTGATTTCCTCGTGTTACTGCCATGCCATCCTGTTAAGAACACGTAAAATTTTAATGAAATACTATTTGGGGCACAAATAGGTATTTCTGAACAAATGAGGAGTACAGCTGAAAACAGCAGCACGTGCTAACAAGTAACCCCAACAATCCCAGCATGTGCCAAAAATGTGACAGCATCCCTGCATTCCAACGTGACAGACAGGATGTTATATACAGGGTCACTGCCTACTATATAAACCATCAGAAGTAACTCTCCAGATACATAATGTTACACCAATTTAGTATTTTTGCCATGGGGAAGGCCCTATTAAGATTTTTCAAATGTTGCTTTTATGAGGTTGCTATGGATTTCACGTGCAGCAGTAAAAGAAGACCCTGGAATTGGATTTTTTCCAAACAAACATTTGTTCCCAATCTGTATTCCCGCAGCAAACCAGTGTTATAAATACACTCCAGTTTCTACCACTAGCACAAATGCCATATATAGTATGAAAGAGTTTCAGCTCTCAGCTTTGATGATTTAAGGCTTCAATCAGAAAAGGGAGAAGCTTTGAAGAACTTTGATGCTTTCAGAGAACACCTGAACACATTCACCAGATGGACAAACCAAGTCACAGTGTTCCACCTGTCCTCACAAGCCCGTGGAGCATATCCTGAGAAAGAACCTTCCTGACTTCAGTGGCCAGTCCTGTATCCCAGTCCACTGGACACCAGTCAGCACACAGCTTTGCAGGCACTTCGGTTTGCCAGACGTGATTCCAAAGATGAGCACATCTGCTGTGGCATTGTAAGCTTCCACTTGCCAAAAAGAATCTGCTGAACTTTTGCTGTCTCCTAATTTAACATCAAATATTTTTAGCTCTTTTAGGCTTAGTTTTGCTTTTCCTATATGGCAGTTCACTAAAAGACATGCTCGAGCAGACTTCTTTTCCCATAGCTGTAAAAAGAAAGGTGTGGTCTGAATGGAGAACTTGAAGCCAGAAACCTTGAATTCTGATCTGGGCTCAGATATTGATTTCCTGCATAACACAGAGAACATACCTTTATTTCCAAATCAGGAAACTGAGGCAAAAAGGAACACCAGTGAAAGACAGCTCTGCCATTAGTTTCTTAAGCACAAGTTTAAGATTGTGTAGCATTTTGCACAGTTGCCAGACCCCACCTACTGTATTACAAATACCAAATTACTGAACATTTTCAGAATTCAAGTCTCTATTCTCCCTAGAGAAACAAAGCCTCCTTGCCCTTCTATTTTTCAGTTTCCCACTCATTCAAACTGCCATAATAAAGACAGACACAGCTTCTGTGTCTCCCCAAAGGCTCTTTCAGCTTTGTAGGGTTCTATTTTGGGGGCAAACAAAACAGACACAGAAAGAAAAAAAGTGGATACTAACTAAAGGGAGATGAAACAGCCTGCAGGCCTCTGGCATTTGACATCTATATGACACATTTCAAGAACTCGAGCTTTAACTTGCAATGTTCCCAGTCAGTGTAAGTGCTAAAAACTCCTTCACACAGACACCAGCCAAGACTCACCTCAGGGACAAGTATGCCATGGAGTTCACACCTCTCCAATCTGCTAACAATATTGACACTGAATTTCCAATACTGGACACCTCAGCTTTTATGTTTATTATTATTCATTTCTGATTGTTCAAGCAAGTACCTACCCTGTTGGAGCTGACTGTCACCCGATTATTGAAGTCACCCACAACATCCATTATCATTAAGTAAAAACACTAATCAGGAAAGAGGGAAAAACCTCACCTTTCTTATGTTGAAATATCAACCTTTATTTAAGAAAAAACAATAAACAAACAAACAACCACTCCACATTAACATCTTAACATTAATCTCACAAAAACAACTTTCAATAACTGTAAATGACAAAAAGAACCTATTGCTTTTAATGGCAGTGGCACAGGGTAAGTTCACAAGGCTGAGAGCTAGGAAATTATCTGTATGCATTATTAAGAAAAAAAACCACAACCCAAAACCTTGGTGAATTAGTAAGTATGAGGAGACAGCAAGAAACTTCCTCCTATTTTCATATAGGACAGTTTTCATATACATTTTTGTTCGTCCAAATTGACAGAAATTTGATTTGGTTAGAAAAGACACCACCCCACAAGATCACTAATCCTGGGGATTGCCATGGAACCAGGCATGACAAGCAAAATCCAAGCACAGCACCCAAGCCAGCTAATTTCCCACTGACTTGCCCTGGTGATGTCCTCCCTGTCAGTTGCCTCAGGTGCAGCTCCACTACAGAGTTGAGACCACAAGGCATCACTGGGGCAGCTGTCATTCCCTCCAGTGAGTTAGACACGATTCCACACTTGAACATACCCCATGAATTTCTGCCTTCGTGCAATGGCACTAAAGGCCAGACAATTTTGGTAAAGTTTAGTATTAAGCTTACAAAAACCACATCTGTGTGTTTGCACAAAAACTGAGATTACCTCCTTCTGTAGCATACTGCCCACAAATGTATCTGTAACCCATTTTCTAAACCACCAAGCCTGTGCCTCAATTAATTTTAACAGCATGTTAAATAAAAAGAGGAGTACTGGGATTAAAACAAACACACCCAGAACTATTCAATAAAAATACTATACATAATCGGCAGAAACGCCGTTTACTTCGGTCATCATTTTCACCCTACTCCACCATCTTTCACCATCAAGACCACAGGCAGTGAAAAGTGCAGATGTGTCCCAGGAAAGGAAATTACTCGATGCCGCTGGAAACCTAAGCCTGAGATCTTCATGAATTATCTGGCAACACCATCCTGCTCCCAAACAAAAGCTCAAAACACTCCAACTACTCACACATCAGGGCACATAACTTCAACCAAGCAAACAAAACCTCCTCAACTAGCTACACACCAGGACTTACAGAAAATCACACTGCTGTCACACAGACTGCAGGCAGTAAATCCCACATGACTGCTGTCAACAGAAAGGCAACAAAGGAACAACTCACTAGGTTTATTATGAACAAGAAAGCCTCAGTCCACCATGATTCACTGGGTCAGCTGCTCTAAGTGAGTATCATTAAGCAGAATATAGATTTGAAGCACCTGTGTCTTTTAATTTTTCTAATTATACTTAAACAACATGCAAAGAGCAGCTGGCAAGATGTTATATGGAGGCTTTTTCCCAACATCTTCCCCAGCTTTCCTGGAGCTGAATTACACTGAGTTTACTTTGGCACTTAAAACTTTGCCATACAGCTTTGCTAGCCATGTTACAAGTTAAAATAAGTAAGTCTTCTTTGACCAGCATATTTAGGTGGGCAGAGGAAGATCTGGCAAACTCATTTCCCACAGGAAATAACAGGTCCTTCGTAACAGAACCCACTAAAAAAAAAAGCCATCCCCTGCTAACTCTGCTTCTGTCCAGCAGATCAAATTCCACTTTATCTCAGCATGTAAGTTTATTACCTGTGAAGACCTTGAGTCATCCAATACAACAGCAGCACTTAATTCATCTCTACCCTGCAACATGCTTCTGACATCTTGCTCTTGAAATGGCCACCAAGTGCTTGAAGCCACACCTACTCAGGGTGGGACTACTGGGAAAGCAATTGCCCCAAAGTTATCTGTTTTAAATGAAGGAGCAAGAGCATTTTGCAGGTGAGAGTGGGCACAGCTTCTCCAAGCCAGTGCTCCACTAGGGCACAAGAGGAGCACAAGTCATCTCCAGGCTGATCCAGATGCAGCTGATTCATCTGCAACTCCCTACAAAACACCCAGCAACACCTCACAAAGGCTAGATGCTGGGAATTGAGAAACTGCCTTTCTTCAGAAGTTCAGCCTGGTCATGAGTTTCTTAACCACAGATCCTTGTGTATGTCACAGCAACAGAGCACTTCACACTGTGTCTTCTTCCATTGGCTAAGACATAGATGTTGCCAGGCTTAACAATATCACTTCTGAGTGCTAGTGTTCCAGAAATGAACCTTCTCTATAAAACAGTGCACAAACACTTCCATGTTATTTTTGTAAAAATAAAATAAGATATATAGAACTGAACCTGAGCTAGGCTCTCTTCCATCATTGATTTAGTGACTCTTCCATCACTTAGACAGATGATATTCCCAGTAATGCCTGCCACATCACCATCTCTTTCTCCTCCCAGCCCAATCAAGTGTTTTCCTCATCAGAGACCCTGGTCTCCTTCCATTCCCTGATGCTAATGTGATCTGCTACTTCCTCAGACCAGCACAGATGTGAAAGATAAAAACTAATCTCAAGTAGACAGCTGAATACATCACAATCCATGCAGATGATATATCTGGGCCTAAACGACCAACTTTCTAGCCTGAGCTATTAAATTTTAAGAAAATCATTCTGTCCTTCACAACACTCACAGTGCACACCATTGGCAGCCATTTGTGTTAAAGACATTTCTCAGGTCAACCAAAGCAGCATTTCATTCTCAACTGAAATTCCTAAGCAACAGCTGCCAGTAAGAGGGAAATGAGGCAAGTGCTTTCATTTTCCCAAGGGGAATAGCTGGTCTTTCATTAGCGCTCATGATGCAATGCCTCTTCACAGTTGAGCTTCCTCCCAACAAAAAGGGCAGAAAATGTTTTTTCTTTATTGCCTCCACCCCCCATGCTCATCTCATTTATTGTAGCACAGATGTTTAGAGAAGCAGCACTCTCTTTGTAACATTTATGCTGAGTGCAAAGCCCTAGCTGAGACTAGCTCAGCATGAATCCTCAAGAAACATAACTAAAGCTGCACAAACTACAATTAAAGTGAACTGCAAATCAAATTGTGGTCCTGAAAAAGAATAATCACATCACATCAGGGGCTTTATGAAAGTTTAAGTCTCACGGTTGCTGCCAAACCCTAGTCCTGCATGCAGTAAGAAAGCACTAATAAACTCAACAGCTACAACCTGCTATGGGATGAGGCTGAGAAAAAGTTTCACAAAGAGAACTCCAAAACCATGAAGCCTGTATCCTCAGGATCTTTGCTCTGAGTTGGATGCCTGGCTTCCCCAAACTGCTGCTGCAGCCTTCTATTTATCGAGAGATACAAAAAGGTCTCTCTCTTCCATCCAACCTGCGATTTTCACAGAACTTCAAGAAATTAGCATCTCTTGAGGAGTGGGGAACCAAGCACCTCTTAATGTTTCAGCTTGAAAGACAAAGGAAAATATAATGGACAAAAGGTTAAACCTGTCCCAGGAACATATATAAAGCATTTTTATGAGAGACCTGAAGAACCAAAGACTTGTGGGAACTCAAGCAATCTTCTAAGACATGTCAGTCCCTATCTCAGCTCTCACATTTCGCATTAATCACACATACACGGTGACCACTGTTCAGTCAGATGAATGAAGATGTCCTGATCTTACAGTAAATTGTGGCCAGAAATAATTTTTTAAATAAAGCATTGAGGGTTCGAAAACTAGAAATCCAGCCTAATCTACATTAAAAAAAAAGTAAAATCTAAGTCTTGTTTAGTCATAAAAATTTCAGCTAGTGCATTCTACTTACATCACATTTGCATTAAAGAAAGGATTTAACTAATAGTGCCATCATACAACAAAAAAAATCAAACAGAGAATACAGGAAAGAAAATAGAGGAGGGGAATTCTGATCTCAGTTGGTACTCTTTCTACAAGCAAGAACACTCTTTCCTACAGCCTGCCAGCACTCCCACAATAGATAAAGGAACTGAAACCTTGCAATTTCACTATTTTGAAACAAGCATCCTATTTCTCCCTTATCCTAACTCTCCTGAGAGCAGAGCAGCTTTCCCAGTGACAGCAATATCTCCTCCTCCCCTGAGGCAAGCCTGAATTCAGGATATGTGCTCTTCCTTCATCTGAAACCCTGAGACTCACAAAGTAGAGACACTGGTCTCAGCCAGTCAGACACACAAGCAGCCAAAAAGGTGTAGAGACCAACTGGGGGCAGGATGGCCAGTAAGAAACATTAATATCCAAGTATCTCCAAGCATTGCACCTTATCACATAGCTGAGCCTTGCAATGTTTGCATCCTCCTGAACAGGGTGAGTTTGCTCTCTGGGTCAGGGAAAGGGGAATTTTTCCGACAGGATAGATGTGGGCAGAATAATCTTTATCTTCTTGTAATACCTTTTGCTTTCTACGCTTAGGGAGATCCAATTCCTACAGTGCCACAAAGGGCAAGGAAGCAATCTCTTTTTTAGAAAAAGATTTTGTTTTCCTAAGTGGGTTTGGCTAACCTGAGTCTTGAACAATTATCCTGCCAGTCAGAGAGAGTTCAAGAGCAGCCCACACCATGTCCTCCTGATGGAGCAAGTGGCACCCTCCCAGGTCAGGTGTACAGGGCATCCAGCCTGATATTCTGCCTCCGACAGCAGCAAAACAAAGGCTATTTCGAGCAAGCATGTGAGTCTTTTCTGCAGCCTCTCTGCTGGCATCCACAAGTGTGGAAGCAGGAATTCAGAGGGCACCTCCCTTCCGAGTCTGTTTAGTGTCCATTTATGGGCCTGGTGCCTATGCATGCACATAAGCCCTTTCTGGACCTGCCAACGCTCCCTGTGTCTACACCTCCTGTGGCAAAGTCCCAGAAATTCACGACTGCAGTGTGTAGAAGTACTGCCATCTGCTTTAAGCTGATCTTCTATTAAGATGGGCGATAACTTCTGTTAAAAACTGAGTGCCCTTTAAGCCCAATATGGCAGGACCTGGTAAATCTGAGTTTCACATTCAGCTTATTTATCACCTTTGTGATTTTGTAAACCACAATCACACATACCTCCTTTTTTTCTTCTCCAAAGTGAGGAGCCTTGGACTTTAGTTTTTCCTAAGGTAGCTGCTCCATCCTCTCAATCATTTTACAGAAGGGTGACTAACCACAAAAACAGGATGTGGGGACCAGACCTGCATCAGAACTTGTGACATAGGTGCACCAAAGCTTAGATGTTCTTTGTTTATAAATCTGTATACTACGGGTCTATGAAAAATGTTTGCCTTTATCCATGTTGCAATGTGGTCTCCCTTCCATAGTGGTTAAAGAAATCCCCATGCAACTACCACAACTTATAATTTTACCATAATTTTACAAGGTACAGGCATTATAGTTAATAAATACTTGTTACTTTCTGACTATTTTCAGTTTTTCCCAAGTACCACCATGTGGTTTGGCATGCTAACAAAAGCACTGAATGACAAAGTAAAACATTATGGCTCCTGTCTGCCCCCTCTGATGTAAACATTCAGATGTTTATACGGTGAATATTTTCAAGCAGCAGCGAAACAAAACAAAAGTTGTAACTTCCCTTTATTCCTTTTAACAAATTATTTTCCTTCAAACAGAGGAAATATAAACACAGTTCATATTCATGCATTGTGAAAGGAAGGCTAGAAAATGGAATATATTTGTTGGTGACATTAACATTGCTGTTAAAAGTTTCATTTAAGTTTATCATGACCTCACCTCTGAAAACCCCTAGTTACAAACCCTGTCATACCCTACATGGTTGTACTTTAACTACTGGCATGCAACCCAGTTTCAAAAAAGAGGTCATCTGTTTAAAGTGAAAACCAACTGTACAAATAATCGCAACTACAGCTTAGCATTAGTTTTTGTTCCTAAAGACACAACAGATTTTACACGGATTTGTACTTTTTTTTCTCCCTTCATACTATGGCACATTTCTAAATAAATATATTACATTATTTAAATAACATTTAGCAGCTGTTTCAGTTTTTCAAATTTCAGTAAAACTAGATGTAAGAAATACTACAGATAGTAAATAATTGCCTTCAGGTCTCCTCTTCAGAAGGTGTGAGTTTTAACTGCTGGCTATTTAAGCACATAAGGCGTTTCATGAACTAAAATGGATTACCAGCCTCTGTGACCTGCACAACAAAACCAAGCTTTTAAAAAAACATTAGGAAACAAGCTTATACAAGATATTGTATTGAAAACTAATTAGTATATCTTGAAGGTTAAGTATGGTCTGAAGCCCAGGGTACTAATACAAGTAGAGATCAAGCAATTAAATAACATTAAGGCTCTGGGTTATTACACCACAGTCTTTGCACGTGACCCTGCAAGGCAAGAATCCAACATGTTCCATCCAACAGAAGGTAGGAAGAGGTTGTTAACATTGACAACCTCCCAAGTCTTCAAATGCAGCTACCTACATTTTACATTAGAACTGGCATTGGAAACCAACCAACCAACCATGGGTAAGCAAGCCCCATGCCAGGCCAAGGCAGAGTCCTCTCCCAGCACTTTCTAGTCTGAAGCAAGTTCAGCCAGGGACTTGTCTCAGCACTAGCTGGGTGATGTGCCAGCTTTTGCCAAATGTGTCAAGCACTATTTTGTCTTTAGAGCAACATTCCCTTCCTGGGTTTGGTTGGGTAGTTCTAAGATTGTGTCACCAAATTACTTTTAAAAGCCTCTGACAAATTCTGCCTGTATCAAGAAAAGACAACAACTTCATAACCAGGCCAAACCCTAGGGCTGGTGTTCAACAGAAATGGTGAGCCTGCACATGGTCACAACAGTCCCACCAACCAAGTCATTTTTGTTTGGATTTCTTCCACTTAAAAGAAAAAACACAAACCTCAAAAATGCACAGTAACAATTCTCATCTAGGAAACACCACACAGTGCATTGGCTCGTCAAACATAAAACAACCCTGACAACTTTCCCTTATCACAGGCACTACAGTGGAAAAAAGTTCAGCAAGATGAACAGTCTTCTCAGAGAAATGCCAGTCATAGGGAAGATGTACTCTGTTTGAAGAACATACAGTTCTTCAAATTCAAAAAGCTACTGTTACTGTCTCTGTCAACCTGGTGCTGATCTCATATTTGAAACTTTTCTGAAGGGAAAATGTCCTCCTCTACCACACGTGCATCTCATACCCCCACAAAATTAAGGAAGTACAACTATCTATTTTTCAAGTGAAGTCTGCATTTGGAAGGCCTCAAAAGCTTGTAACAATAACCTTGCGGGGCTGGGGGGATGCTAAAAGGTGTAAGCAATCACTGGTATCTTCAGCAAAATACACAACCTCTAAGCCAAAGTAGCAAAAGTATCCTCTCAGTATGTTAAATACGATCATGATAAAGCAACACATGCATTTACAGTTAACTTACTGTAACTGCTGCTTTATATACATACAAAACAAACAGAGCTAAAAACTAACTCCATCTAAAACCTAATAAAGAATACAGTGACTGTAGCTCTACTTCAATACAAGTTAGGTTTTCATTAAATAAGTCCATAGGAAATATTTTCACACCAACATTACTTCTCTCACTGCAATTTGTGCAATTAAGTTTCTACACAGCTTCCACAGAAATATTAAAAACCAGTCTCTTCAAAGAGATACCCAAATTAAATATCTCATGGTGCAGACAAAAGGATGCATCCCTGCAGTCTAGCCTGCATGAAAAACTTCCTCCTTCTTTTATGGTTCAGAAAATTCATACCACCTGGCACATTTCATTAACAGTTAAAACTGTAATGACTGTACCGTTCTGTACAGCCTTTGTATTATGACATTTTATTAAAAATCAGATAATATCCAAGAGACATTTCTAAAGCATCATACTACAATCATCAACTTTACCTACTACTGCCAGAACTAATCTGGTAAAAATTCAAGAAAAATGGATGAGGGCAAACTAGATGTACTACATACTACTATAGTGTAAACTTATACTGACTTTAATGACAGCATTTTACCCCTATTTTGTATCCCCAGCCCTAAGAGGTCAAATGTCAAAAAGTGAAAACCAGAACCTTTAGGAAATTATCTCAAGGCTGCAGCAAACAGGAATTTTTCAGTTCTTTCTCCACCTTCATTCAACAGGAATTCCAGTTTGAATTTATCAGAACTTCAGAGCTAAGACTTGACTGCTGTTCCAGTAACAAGGAAAAAAAAGGCTTGAACCAGTCTTGGATTCAACTTTGCTGCAACTCCCCTGTTTAAGTTATTCCTCTCATCTTGCAGATGAGGGATGCAGCAGAGTATTCATGGCTTAGCTGAGGACAAACAGGTACAGGCACTTGGCTGCTGGACCTCAGCCATGCAGCCCCATGCCACCACCCACTAAAGCCCGTGTCCCAGTGACCTCAAGATCATACTGGTAAGATAGCACTCAATCCTCTGATCTCTGCATCTGAGGAAACCAACCAATTGATTCAGCAAGATTATGCCTTGAAGAAACTCATCCTCGTGGTAATGATAACCTGCTTCTGAGGGGTTTCAATATCTTGTTTTTCTACTGCCTGGATTTTATTACTCACACACATTTAAGGCTACGAAGCACTTCAGTGGCAAGCAGAGTAGGACTGAAAAGGACAAGTTTCTTCAAAACTCCAACATTCTCTAAAACGAAAGACAAAACATACTATCACCATAACATAAATTGAAAACTGCCACCAACTTGTGTCTCAACCCTTTTAGCAAAAATACACTTGCTGCCCAGTTTCAGTAAGAATTTGTTTTCCAGAATACACACACACACACATTTCTTACAAATGAATTCAGGTGCCTCCAACGCTGAGACAATTTAAAAGATGACTACTTTTAGCCAGATGCCCGCATCTCTGCTAGATGCTGAGAAACCAGTGTCAGCTGTCTCAGTCCTCATCTAGTACCAGACTCACTACCAGGCTGCACTTGACATCCACAAATCCAGGAGGCTCCTTTCTTAAATAGGATGACCAAGGTATTGTTTTTGTTTCTACAGGTGAAAAATAACAGAAAAAACAAACTGAAAACAGATGAACTAGCAAAGAAAAGCCAGGCTTTTGTTTTGTTTTTGTACAGGTTAAAAGAAGATCACAGATAATATAAACAAGCATTAACCAAGTCTGCAGCATAAGAGAACTACAGTGCAATAAACACTTCATGGCACAGTGTTACCCAAACACTGTGCTAGCCTGGTGCCATGTATCAGCAGACAGTTTACACCACTAACATCCCCAGTGCTAACGTGAGCATGCTGCTCCCTTCTCATCAACTCACAATTTCTGTATCTGAGCAGGTGATTCTGTACTAGGGAATCACTTTAGAATTGCATGACTGTTGTTACACTCAAACATTTGGGTTTTTAACAACATCAACAAAAGAGTAGGGTGATACCAGTGCTATTTAGATCAATACTGGCATGACACAATAGAGAGAACAGAGTAGGAGGCCACAACTGGTAGGCGTTCAAGGGAGGTGTGAACAGAAGACTTCAGAAGGCAGTTAATGAATATCCCACTGGAAAAGCTGGATAAACAAACTCTCCATCAGAGGAAAGGTCAGGAGAACAGCAATTAGGTTACATTGGAGAACAGGGCTTGCTTGCTTACCAGCCTGATGCTATGGCCCAACTCCAAACACAAGTTATTTTGCCATGCTGGAGAATGGCCACCAGGAAACCAGAGAAGGGGGAAAATGATTACATGCTTTGTTCTTAAGCAGCAAATGGGAGAATGTGTTGATTTTACAACAGAAAGTTCAAAAAGTTGTTCTTTTTTCCTTTCCAAACAGCTATTTCCCTGCTTTTATGGGCAGGATGTTACAGGCACAAGGAAGTGCTGCTGCTACTCCACCTTTCCTTAAGCCTGACTTCTGCTTCAGGAAATGTAATTATGAAGCTTATGAAGGTATGAGATCTGTTGGAGCTGATAGGCATTTCAGGTGGAAACAGAAGAGTCCAGTAGAATTTTTCGTTTAAAAAATATCCTTGTTAATGTTAGAGGGAATAAGGATAATCAGTACCACCACACCCTCTGAGAAAACACTCAGAAGACAGAACACATTGAAAAGGATGGGCCACCTTATGGGCAAGCATCAGATAAGCTGAAACCTAGTACAATCAAAATTTCCTCAAATAAACAACAAATTCTCTAAAGCAAAACCACAACTGGCTTTTATTAAAAGTACTTGAAATATTTTCCTAACATTTCCTGTACTTTAACAGAAAATACTGAGAACTCATGGTTTTAGCAGATAAAATAAAGCATGCACCCAGATATCAACACAATTTTGAAAGGAGATCAATATGAAAGCTAAAAAAAAACAAACCCAAAACCACCAAACAAAAACCATCACTCAACTGGAAATACAGCATTTGCATACGTCTTTAAACTTACACTTAAGTTACTAAATTATGCCACTATCTTATTACAACTTCATAGATCACAAGAGCCATTCTTAGCTTACAAATATACATGTGCACACTTAAAACTATACAGTAATGGGGAGTCCTTTAGAGAGACAGAAAAACTAAGAACATGTCTGGGACCTCTGACACACACAAAAGCATTAGACCTGTAATCAGACCAGTCAGTTCACATCCACTCATCCACTGAGCATATATAATACAGGTCCGCTAACAAGACCTCTCTAATTGCAGACTTGCCACATGTGAAGGGCTTCAGCTTTTATACCTCAATCAAACATGTAATTAATTAAAGTTTTGGTATTTCTTCTGTTCCAGACGTGTACAGGAAACTTTGCCTGAACACATCTATTAAGCTAAATTTCTACCAGTATCTCCTTTGCATAACGTGACAGCCAAAACTTTTCAAATTGACAAACATTGCAGCTTCACATAAAAAGTTATTCTTTTGTAATGCCTGGTTGCACAGGGTAAGGAAGGGGGAGAGGAACACATTGGTGTTTCCCCCACAGCATCCTAGCTAGGCACTACCACATTGTAACACAAGGAGCAGACCTGGAAACTGCAAACAGAATAGGGCAGAGAAAGCATTCCATTTTTAAAAGGCACTGATTTAGCAACCAAATAATCATTTATGTCTCACATTATGAATGTTGAAAGTTACAGTAGCATAGTAATAAGTGTCACTTTTGCACAAAAACTACAAGGCAGCTCAAGTATAAGAAAGTTCTTTCAAAATGGCAGTGCATAAGCCTTGATTTTTAGGACCATTCATCAGTAAATCCTAATGAAATCAGCAGAATTCCTCATATATTAATTAGTAAAAATTAACAAAAATCAGTGTAGTTACTTCCCTAGGCTGAGTAAGGTGATACACACTGATGGCCACACATGCACACATGCAGGAAAGTTTTCAGAAAAAGTGGCATAGCAACATCAAAGTGTAGAAACATGGAGGAAAAAAGAACAAAGGAAGCTTACTACATGCTTTTAATCAAATAGTTTTTATGATGCAAAGTGGGAAGAAGCCAGCCACAGCTTTTCAGCATTTCAGAAAAAGCGCACAGGCAATCTAAACAAGCAAACTACAAAGGATGCAAGTAATCCTAAGAAAAGATAATGCTGTGGGATATACAACCTGAGATGCCACCACACCTTCCAGTTTTGCTTCAGTAAGCTGCATTTTGTTTGCAATTTCTCATTCTAGTACCTCTAATTTACATTATTGAAAAATTAACAAGACCCACAAACATCTTGTAGGCTTAACCAGACTAGGAAATACCACATTTCTAGTGAGTCAGAAGAAGTCTAGTTCTATCCTGAGGAAAAACAGTGATCAAAACAAGCAACATCTTGATGTTACTGGTAACATAAGGAGAGAGTGCTCTCCCCTTTTTGTACTCCTAAGTAGTTTTACATGGCCACATAATTATACTAGAAATGAAACACACCTGCTTCCAGCCACCCTCCTACACAGACATGGTGGTTCGGGTCACACAGCCCATACACACGGTAGCCAAAAAGCCTGCTCTGGGTTAAGGCTTTCCAAAGTACCCTCTGCATCTCTGACAGGGGGGCAGACACTGTGCAGACCCTGCACTGTGTTCTCCTGGCACCAGAGTCCCAGTTCCATGCTCCAAGATGTAAAGGAGCTGGGCAAGAAATCTTATTTTTCCAACAGAATTAACCCCACTGCCCTCCTTTCTTGCTTGGCACATCTCAGGAGACCACCAGCCACTACTATCTGTTTTTCCTGCCCATCAGAACACCTGTGCCCAATCTGATCTCAAAATGCTTTGAAGGGAATTGATGTGCACATTAACAGGTAGATGTAGTGTCACCAGGGATCATGCTCTTGTTTTAGCTATTTCAGGTGTTGTCAATAAAATGGGTAACAGAATAATTTTCACCACAGAAGCAGATTCTTTTAGAAATTAATAACAGATAATAGGTAGATGACCAGCTGACTGCCCTAGCTGGTGACAGAGCCAGTGGGTGGAGAGAGGCTCCTCGCTGGCAGACACTGGAATGTTTGCAGTGACTTGCCCATGAGCTGGGAGCATCACACACACTCCTGTATTAGGACTGATCATAACCTACACTCCTACTCCCTCTGGGATCTCTGCAAACTACTACTGGTTAAGAGAATAATTTGCCAGCACAACTGTACGTTCCTGGGAATATTTTGCACATCAATTGTAAACAGTAGGCTTAGCAAACCTTTTCTAAACATTACAAGAACAAGGAAACATCATCACTGCACCCATAACCTCGGCACTCTTGTGTTTCAGTTTACATTGTGTCCCATACATCTATCGGAACATTTAGAAATACCAAGTTGTCAGGAATGCTGGCACTAGAATACTGATTCTCATGTTAACTTTTTTAACACTACATGATCTCCCAGATCTGGCTGCTCCAGTTCACAAAGAGTACTCTCACTGAAAGGGCTACCACCACCCTCCACCACAACAGCTGTTTGCAGAACGTGATCTCTTTCCCCATCCAAACCCTCGCTGATATTTGCTGTCTTGACTCAAGCTGTTTAAGTGACTGCATAGTTTTGAAGTTAAAAAAGCACTGAACAAATCCAGTTGAACAAAATTAAAAACTAAGGCTTAAGATAAGAAAGAGCAACCAAAGGAGCACAGCAATGCTCATTTAGATTTATAAATAACAGAACACAACTCTCCCATTCCCAGACTGACTTAGAAACTTCCAGTATCCAGCTTGCTTGTTAGAAACAAGAGACATCAAAATGCTGCCAAGAGACACCTGGCCCCTTAAGAGGCCTCTAATTTACTGTCTCTGCAGCTGGATAATGAGGAAAGTCCATATTTTTCACTCCAGCACTCAAACCAGGAAGGAAGAGCCAGTTCAGATTTTGCACTGAATACACACAAGTAGTTTTAAGATGAGGTTTTAAATCTCGGAGTTTTTAATTGTGTGCCCTTTGGAAGTGAAGTACTGAGCAAGTGTAGGCTATAAGCTTTAGTATGAACTTGAACACAACCACTAAGCAATGGGTTTAAGTACATTTCTCTGAAAATAAAGCTAGGGAAAGGTACTAAAAATGCTTCCAGAAGATAAATACAGCACACATCCAAGTGTCAAATTTGCAACAATAATTTGCAAACAGATTATTTTAAAAGAACACATTACCTCTGTGGCATACAAGAATGTATTGACTGAAATTGCACAGGTGGCAACAGCCATTTTTAGCTGACCACAACTGCAACTAATGTTAAAAAAGTTTAGCCAAGGTTCACAACATTACATATCAAGAAGACATTTTTCTCCTCTCTCAAAACTCCAGCCAAACAGCTCCATTGCAACAGAGGGAGAAGCTGTGGCGAAACTGTGGGTTTGTCCATGACACAAATTCATCTGAGTGTCCCTGGAGCAGCTGCATCTGCAAAGGAAAAGCTGGGGAGTACAGGATGACAGGGAATCAGCAGTGAAAGCTAGCACAGGAACAGCAAGTCAGGACCCAGTGCTGGAAAGAGATGCATTTAGCATTGTTTCAGAACTGTTGCCCAATTCAGGGTCCACCTACTCTTTAACTAAATGCATCCATCTTTTTGAGCAGCATTGTTAGACTTGTTCTCATCAATAACTAAACAGAATTATAGACGAAACTCACTCATTTATGGATTACCATCAGTATATTACTCTCCACACTACACGTAGTACTATCTCTCTCACACACTTGCAAACACGAGCATTTTTAGGTGTTCTGTGGCAGTATTTTCATCAAGCAACTGTAACTGTGAGGCTGGGGCTATAAGATCCTTTGCAGCAGAAACTGGAAGGAGCCCAGCAAAAGAGGAACAGCGGGAGGAACCTCTCAAGTGAATTTGGCTTGGCAGGAACAGGTTCTACCCTTGCCCTGAAAAAGAGTTTAAAGTACAAAAATATCCACAGATGATCGCTAATGGCAGGTTCTCTCCTTTTAGGGGAGTTGACTTGAGACCTGCTAGTTATTAGGATTTGCTGAGTCATGAAAATTCACATCTGCAAGCAAAGCAAGCAAGAGTTTGCACACAGGACAAGTTCTCTGCAATGTGAGATACATGCAGAAGTCTGTCACAGCTGTAGATCTAACCAGATCAGAATGAGAGGACAATTCTTACTACACAAAGGAGGGAGCAAAGCAGGGGACAGGACAGGACACAAGACCCTGATTTTTGATTTGGTCAAAACACCTGAACAGTTTAATTCCCATGCCAGGTGATGCAGCAAGACAGAAGAGCCAATTCCACCAGATAAACACAAGTGACATGTGAGAAATCCTAGCACATCCAAGATGCCTGCACAGGTCTGGCAGATATGTTGATGGTTTAGCTGGACCTACCAAGTGTGCAACCTACAAAGTGGCAACAGGAGATTGGGCAGGATACACATGCAACAGTACCCAAGACAACATTAGATACCTTTGGTTTAAGCAACTGAGTACCAACCCACATGCTGACTTGGTGGTGAGCTGAATTGCTCTCAGCTGTGCTGCCAACATCATCAGTGAGATGCATTCACACACGTGCAGATGGGTGTTTCAGTCCAGAGCTGAATCCTACTCCAATGGCATTGACAAGAGGCAGACTTCAAAAACATAGACGAGAGACGAGTAGTTTTTCAAGTAGATCTGTGGAATTCCATGTTACAGGACTCTGTGGATGCTACAAGTTTACATGGGTGCAAAAGCAACCAGATAACTCACAGGAGAAAACAACCTAGCCTTCAAATCAAAGAGGCTAGAAGAGTGTTCTGTCAGGACACCACTGCATAATGGCTCTGTTTCTCTTATTCTTCCCCAGCATGTACCATTAGCAATTGCTCCAGACAGATCTTGCTTTTGACTTCATAGGGGTACCCACACATTTCTTATGTTTCACCTTCCATGTGAAATGGGAATGTCACCACCACTGCACAAGAGAGAAACAGCGAGTACCAAAGCAAGGCCTGGCCAACCAAGGTGACTGTCAGATGAGGCACGCACAGAGCCCAAGGTGAAGCAGCTAGGGATCACCCAATTCAACCACAACACAAAACATACTTTAACTAAAAGCCAGAAACATGAGCAGTGGTGTACTTACAGAAGGGAAGAAGCTGCTGGTTATATCTTGTTATTACTGGAAGGTACATTCACAAACATTTGTGAAATATCATAGGAAAAAATATCCCTGCTGAAATGATTAATAATTCTTTTAAAGCAAGCTTTGAGTACCATGCAGGGACTCTATGGCCTTATGCCACATACTCTACAATAAGGAGAACAGGAAAGACTGATTGAGATTTACAGCATATATTCCATGTGCCGGATGAGGCAAAGAGTCTGTGGGAGGGGTGCTGGCAAGTGATAATGTAATTAAAAGTTGCAACTTAAGCCAGAGAGACAAGGAGGAATAATAATGCTCACTTTTCCAAACTTAGCAATCAAGTGTTTTTAAAGACAAACACACAAACACTTTATTGTGGTCATTTATGAAAGAATTATTTTATTACCTAGAAAGCACAATCGAGAACTGGAGTGCCATAGAGCTAGGATTCATTAACTATCTTTAAAGACTATGACAAGATTTCACACTAAAGGACAACGAGATCTCTTCAGATGAAAGAGTTATACTTAACTTTGCAATACTAAGCCTTGGTACGCATACAAATATACACACACATATATACACATTCCTTGACAAGAATTCTGCTAAACAACTATTTATTTTTACAAGATTTATGATGAACTAAAAGAGGCAGAAGTTGACCCTAAATGAAAAAAGTAAGCTCATGAACAGATGAAACATTTCAAAAAGGAACCATCCTTTTTCACTTTACTTTCATATTAAAATAGACTGTAGCATAGGTGACCCTTTCAAAAATACTTTTTTCAAGAGCCCCTCTCTTGGGGGAAGAATTTATTTAGGTTTTCATACAAATGGTCTTTCAAACATTTTCTTGCCTTAGATGTTTTAAGTATCACTTACATTGTGGCTTCCCATTGAAACACAGTACCTGCTTTCTTCTTGTTACCAATGCTCTCCTCTGCTCTATCTCAGCACCATGTTACTGCATTGTCCAGCCACCTCCAAAATGAGTGCAAATCCTCCACACTTAAGGCACGTGAGAACTAATCTATCTGGCCAGGGCAAAACAAAAAACAAGAATCACCCCCTCTGTTTACAACCTTTGAGGACAGAGACTCATATTTCATAGTATCTGCCTTTCAATTGCAGCAAGCATTAATAGCCAGCAATAAAAAACAAAATCTAAAATTAAATAAATAAAAAAAAGGCACCATTTCTGCCTGAATATAGCCAGACAAAGAAATAAGGAGAAACATGGGAAGTAAAGCCCATAATATATATGACCTAATTTAAGTAGGGATACCAAGTAAAGTCTCACTAAAACAAAAATCAGTTGAACTACCATCCATCTTGCTGCTAAGGATATTAAATAAAAATAAAATAAAAAAACCCCCTGAACAACAAGAACAAAACCACTTAAAAGGATAATAAAGAAAATAAGAGCAGATAGGGTATCTGGTCAAGAGTTCAAGACCACATTCACGTTTCATGGGGTAATCAGACACTGTGTGGAAGCCAACGTAACAGAATGCCCTCCCTGAGCAAATGAAAAATTACTGGCTGGAAACTAATAGGACAGCTTCTGTGTTCCTGGGTACAAAGAGGACCAAACCTAGTGTGCCAGGCAACCCCTCAACATATATGATATGCATTAAAAATACACAGAGACACTGTAAAACCCCACTTGCACACTTATTTACATTTCCCTAATCTGAGTGGCAGAGTGGCACTGGTAGAGGCAAAAGAGCTATGTTTGGCACCACAGGAAAAGGAAACTAAATGTCCTTAACTAAGTGTTTTCCTTGCAGCTGCAAAACAAAAACCAAAGTCAAGCTTCCCTTGTTAATTTTCACACCTTTTTCAGAAACTTGCATTGATAAGGGATCGAAGGGGAGGCAGTGGGGAAGGGGGTAGGACAGCTGTTTGAAAGTAGTGTTTGAATAAAAATCTACCTCAAAGAATCCCACCACCATCTGCTGCCATTTATAGCAGGGTTGTATTTTAAACCATACAATCCCCTGAGGCAATCCTGCTCCTCACACTGGCCTCTCATGTACAATTCAGAGAATTCTGCCCTGAACAGCACCAACACACAGCTACAGCCCATGGAATTAGAAGATAAAGACAAAATTTTATCTAAAGTCAGAGAGTTTCTCTCAACACTTTGTAAATTCTGCGACTGCCCTGATGTTACAACTTTCTGTCAGAAAACCCTTGGGCTGAGGCACACATGGAGAGATAATGGAACATTAACTTTCTGTGAAGTGAAGAGCAGGCTACACATCAGGACAGGGCTGCTCCAACAGTTGCCAGCAGATCAGAAGGGCAATATGTATTACCTGGGGTCAGGATAAACTGAAAAACCACCCCAGTGAGGGTAGCAACAAAAAGAGACGGATGAGGAATTTTGAACACCTCTCCACTCCCACGGCAGGAAGGGAGTGGAAATCTCTTTGACAGCCTCCCTGCATGAAAGGCTTCTCATCTTGTTCTTACTAGCAGACCTCTGAAGGACAGCTCACAGCCACCCACAGAGCAATTGGCTCTGCGCCCACCTGCTCCAAGCACATCTGGGGAAGCCCAAGTGCAGGTTTCTCAGCCTGTGATGTGGCTGCACTGACACAGGCTGCAGGCTCCTGCAAATTCACCTGGTTGAAAAAACACAGTGGCCTCCTACACAGAGCTTCTGAAAGGCAGAGACTTCATGAATGTACATTAGCTAGTTGTCCCAAACTCGAGTGGGTTAGGAGGAAAGTGCAGATGATGACTGGACCTATCCCATAGGGACTAAAACAAACACTGGTATTTGGGGAAGGAAACAGCTACAGAGAGTAAATACTGAGGGCTGACAGTACCTGCATAGAGAGCAGGTTAGTAGCTGTGGTATCTGACAAAGGAAAGAAACAGCTCTAGGAGGTACCAGAGATCAAAGAAAAGTAAGTAGTAGAGCAGGGAGGATATTAAAGACTTGAGCTGCAGACACCCAGCCAACCCAGGCTGAGTCAGTATAACAGCTTGGAAAAGACCAGGGAGTACTCAAACCGTGATGGAAAAGGGAATTCTGCTGCACCCAGGAGATGTGCAAGCAGAAGACATTACAGGGAACAAAAAAAACCAGCTAAGGTAGGGTTAGGGAAGAGGAAATCAAAAAGCCCCTGGTGCAAGTGGAAGCAAACACAACACAGTTGCTGTTCCTACATCATAAGCACTTCCCTACACTGCAAATGCCTCAGAATCAGGGTGCTCTTTGGACATGGCAGTGGTTCACCATGACAAACAAAACTGTCTTCTAGTAAAGCCACACCACCACAGCCTCCATGCCCAGGAAGGAAACACTTCATAAAAGCAGTTGGGAAGCCATTTATATTGTATCCCAGTAAATATGTTCAGTGGACCAGGGCATACAGATATTCTCCTCAATTCAGGTTAAGGATTTGCTTTAGAAGGCCAGGAAACAGACTGCTACATTTCTGACTTCCAGCTCTCCAGAAGTCAGTACCGTGCCCAGGAAGGCTCAGCCTTGGTTTACAGTTTGCTCTGCGTCTGGTTTAGTACAACAAACATGATTTGATCTCCCTGCACCAGGTGCTGTCTTCCTGCCTTTCCTGGGCCACTGTCAGAAGGCATGGATGAAGGTAAGCTGTAGCAGCCTGGCCTGCACAAACATCACTTCAATTACTCCTTTCCCTAAAGATACTATTCACACTGCATAGCAAGCAAAAAAGGCAATGGAGATAAAGAGCCAACTGCAACTACTCAGCAGGTTGGTAAGTTAAGCATAGCTTCCTTGACTACAATAGATTAAGTAAGAAAGTAATGGAAGCAGGACAGTTTGGTGATCTAGAGGTACCAAAAAGAAGCAATGTCTGTTGGTGCTAACTAATAATCGAGGTATCAGCTGGTCTCTACTCCCTGTGAAAACCAAGGAAAAAGGAAGCAGCACTTCACTTTTCAACAGTCAAAAAAGGTAAAGAGATTTAAAATGCATGTTAAACAGGAAAGGGACAGTTCTTTTCCTACAGAGGTGGACTTTAATTCACTGAATGTCTTTTTGTGTCTGGAGGCAGCTACCATTGCACCCACTGCATGTCTCGGAAGAAGCTGCTGGGCGTCACGAACTTCAAATTAAAGCATAAATCAAAAGGCAAGGTTGTTCCTACTGTTACATGTTAAAGCAAGCTGCTAAGAAAGCACTACTGTCAAGTCCTTTTTTTTTTGTCTGTAGAATTACCTGTCACAACAGCTATGCCATTTTAGGGAGTGTTTATAAAAGAGTAAGCTAAATGTAATGCTAAATTTGAGGCTTACAGACCTCAAGTCTTTTTCCAAATTACCTTTCATTTCAATATCACATTCAACAGTTCAGAAGATTGAAAGGCTTTTCCAAACTTCAAGAGTTTGAAGTCTGATTTTCACAGGTGTCAAGTGCTTGCAGTTGTCATCAACTTTTCTGAAGGTGTAGGGCAAAGAGCTGTCAGTTGCATAAAAGAAAAAAATCCTTTAATCCTTTCCACAGCAATCAAACCAGCTAGAACAAAACTTATTTGCACAGTAAAGTCCAAAAGAACTATGAATCTAAAAATTAATGCTTAGTCTTGTCTTTACATTTAATACCATGGTATGCCTGCAATAACATGGAAAACAAAACATCCCTCACCACTTGCTGCATTGCATATTTGGTCATTCTCAAAAGGCATTTAAGCTAACTTTGGCAGACAGATTCAGTATGTTTACAAATTACATCTGAACAGAGCAGACTACCTGCCTAAGTATTTTTTAAGTACTAAGACAAAAATGGTTAGACTTCAACAAAATTACTGTTTTTTTCTATTTAGCTTCCTTTTACAGCAGCAAAAGTGAAATATGAATTTATGGAAAAAGATTACATGGTAGTTTTGCCTCAGTATTTTTTTGCTTTAGAATAAAAATGATAGATTTTTTCTGCCATTTTTGACATGCCATCCATTGCCAATGTAACAAAGCTGAAGGAAGATTCCTCTAAGTAAGAGAAAAGATGGAAAGCACTTACAAGAGTTGTTTATGAGATGACAAAATGCTGCAAAACTCCTATTAGTTATGCACTATAACATAAATTCAGACTAACAGTGAAAGGTACTTCTGGAAAAGAGACACTTTATTAGACCTCTCCAAATGACAGATAACATCTTCAGACTTGAAGCTTCTGCATGCAAACAGCAAGTAATTTAAAACTGTAGCTATCATGTATTTTCTTAATGTTCAAGACTTATGAGCAGTAGGTGGCACTGCATAGTGTAGTGGGTCACTTTGAATAACCATTAAAGAAAGGCATTTATTTTTTAAAAAACCAACATTGTCTAGTCAATCATCTACTGTGGGGAGCTGGCAGGATAATGAAAAGAGAGGCAAGCACAAGCAGTGAACAGTATGATGCAAAAAGCCCCCATGCAAGCTGTCTCTGTGTTCTGACATGGCTGGTACTGAGATACTGCCTATAAACTCAGCTGAACCTCAGCCAGCTCCTCCTCAAACACCAAGGCACCCCTGCAGCAAAAATCACTGCAAAGAGCTACAGTGCAGGACCCAGTCCATGGATTGCAAAACTCTCCACACCCCAGTCAGCCTTCTCACATCCCAGGCATCTTGACTGGCAAGGTTAAAGCTCCAAACAGAAATATGTTCTTTTCTGCTGGCACACTCAAACAGCCCCACTCCCTCTTTTATCCTAGATGAGTCATGGTACTGGAGTTCCTTGATCTCACACACCACAGCCCCACCAAAGGCTTTATCACCTTAAGCGAAGGATAGATGGAACCACTGTTGCACTGGGCAACGCAGCCACCAATTCACGTTGCACAATAGTCCTGATAGCTTTTATTTGCTCTAGGGAGCAAGCACCACAGCATTATCACGCAGACTTGGTCAAACACGAGTGTTAGGTTTTCCTAGGTGTGACACAATCCAGCAACTTGCTGCTCTCAAGGACAAGGGATATTTCACTTCCCTATAGCTGTGGGGTCTCACCTCCTTCCCTGGCTCTCAGCATTTCATCACGCCCTTGGTGAGTGAAACTCAGCTCACTATTGTGTCAGGAAACTACAGAAGAAAAACTAAGCTAGCAAAAACAAGGCGTATGCAGTACAGGAGGCAATACACAGACAGTATCTTAAGGTTTTTCTCTAGCAGCTTCAAGCTGTTCCATTCAGTCAGCGACTTCCTGACCCACTCACACCATGCAAGAAATTAAAGGCATTTCCATGCAAACCTGGAGACAACATGCTCTAGTCTTTGCTGGAATCCTTTACATTGCTTTATGCTTCAGAGTCA
The DNA here is from genome assembly GCF_008360975.1 of Lichenostomus cassidix. Taxonomy (NCBI): domain Eukaryota; kingdom Metazoa; phylum Chordata; class Aves; order Passeriformes; family Meliphagidae; genus Lichenostomus; species Lichenostomus cassidix. Next base: position 32,225,765 of record NC_139480.1, on the reverse strand, counting down.
TCCCTCCCCCACTGGAGATGCATTCAAAATGCTCCCTGAGTAAATAGTATAGGCAAAAACTCAGAATGTACAAGTCCAAATCTAACACTCTGGGCTCATCAGATCCAGAAGAAATCCAGACTTCAGGTGCATTAACATCTTTTGAAAACAATCTTTTCAAAAAAGATCTGTTTGCCACCAGTGAAGCTATTTGAAAAAATGCATCACATTAACTACATATACGTATTGTTTTCCTATTTTTATGTTATTGTTCCCTTTGGAGAGATTGAACGCCTTAAAGAGCAGATCTAGTAGGAAAGTATGACACCAAGACTGCAGATGCTCACCTTGTCAGTAGGAAACGGGCCAAGAGCCCAAATAATAATGGAAGACTATATCAACTGCAACAGTCCCTGTGCATGGACAATCCCTGTCCAGAACTGCAAGCACAAAGCTGCAGAAGAACTTGCAATATTAGTGCCAGTGACATTAAGCACACCTAAGCGACAACTCATAGCCAGCCTTAGAAATTCACCATGTGCCTACAAACTAGGCAAGCCCCCCATCACCAACTGAATTTTTTTCACTGAGAGCTAATGGACAACCTCACAAGTTACCTCTGTGCCAGAGCAGAGTCAAGCCTGCATGGTTTTGCCCACTGTAGACTGTAATACTTCTTCAGTCAGATGATTCAATTCCTCTGCACCCTCAATGAACTCTCAGCTCTAAAGCAAGGGACAGCTGTGAGGTTTACTAGATAAAGCACCATTCAAACTTTGACTTAGGGCCTGTAGGGAAGAGAATTAGTATGGGAAAATGCTACTTGAAATCACGCAAATCACCATGCGCCCTTTATGATATTACAGGGTCACTGAGGTAAGTTTCATGTATGCCAAAATTTTCACACACTCACTTAAAAGGATATACATTTAATTACTTTAAATGCAAATCTCTTATGTCCAGTAGCTGACTATTAACAATAAAACCAACAGCTACTGGAAACAAATAATGGGAAAAGCTTATCCAGAAACTATTTTAAAATTACAGAACTGCAAATGTCACACTGTCCTTCCGCATTCAGAGTAAGTGTTTCCTGTATTAATATTTCTAACGAGAAAATGTTTAAAAAGTTTCCTACTGTGCTTCATGATTTGCTTATAAATCACTTGCTTATAATCCACCCTGCAGAATGAACCACCTTTCTCCAAAGCATCAGTCACGTTATGCAGTTACTGCAGATACTGATGGGGCAATGAAGCAAGACATCAGTTGGAAAGGAAGCATCTCTATAAAAGGCAGACGTGCAAAAGATACTAAAATGTACCACACAACAAACTTGAATATTCTCTTGTTTTATTCAAAACTACTTTCCCACTTTAAGGTATTTTTATTGGAACTACAAACTCTCCAGCTTTCCTCAACAGCCTATAAGTTTACTGACATCTCAGAGTACAATTAAGAGTAAGGTAAGAATTTAACATACTTCCTATCAACTTTCTGCTAAGGACAGAGTCATTTGCGTGTTCCAGCTAAGACATGCAATCAGCTGCTTACAATAACGAGGAACTCCAAAGGAATCCTGTTTTCCAAAGAACGAAGTGGTAAAAGCAGCAAAGAGATCAAGAAAACATAGCATCCTCTGTTCTGATGTATAGTGCCTATCATATGTAACTAAATCCTATGTCCTACATGAACTGCAAAAAGAAATCTCTTTTTCCCTTTCAAAATACAAAAGATCGTATCAAATGAATGTATCAAATTTTGTTTAGAAACCACTAAGTTCTCAACCCTGTCCCTCTTACATCAACTGTTGGTTAAGGAAAGAAAACAAACCCAAAATACCACAAACTTATTCAGGTCAGAGAATTGCAAATACCAAAACATGCCATTCCCTTTGCTTTATTCTAAAAAACATAGACGTAATTAGTATGAAGACATATTTGACCTGTTTTTCCTAATAAGAGATTTTCCAGCGTTTACTTCATCGGGAGGGAACCAGACTGTAGAGGAGCCCATCAGTCTGTGCCATACAACACAGAATGGATCTACAAGCAGATTTTTCACAAAAAGTATCTTGGGTTGTTTAGAGTACCAACGACAGATTAAACTGTCCCAGAAAATTAGTTCTGCAGAAATAAGCCACATCACTTCTAAAGATCATCCCTAAGCCCCACTCATCATTGGAAATCATCTCCAATAAATACCCTGCAAAAGGTGAGAGTCAGGATGGACCACACAGTGATTTTCAAGTAACCAAGGCAAAATAAATACAAAATGCAAAGCCAGATGCCTGCTTTAAAAGAAAGCCAAATCCTTTGAGGTTTATAAATGCATTAAAGATGCATTTGTCCATTTGTACCTGTGACATGATAAGAATGCTTAGGGGAAAGCAGGCATTCATAAACCTGCCAGAATCCAGAACAGGCCTGCTGCTGAGGGCACCTGCCTCAGGAGCTTCCCAGCCAATAAAGCCCCTTGAAGGAAGTCCTGCAGCACTTTATTCCAGAAGAGGAAGCACTGAGAGGCAGAACTGGGGGATGGGACAGACACTGGAGTATCTGCCACTCCAAAGGGAAAGGGGATAATGGGGTAACCTCCGTACAGCAATAAATACACAAAAGTCCAGAGAAAAGGTTATACCAAGTCTTCTTTACTGGGAGCATTCACAGCTCTCCGCTGTTTTGAGACAAAAGCAGATTACCTTCTTTAACTAGGCAGGCCCTGGAGTGTCTGTCTAGGGCACAAATTGAGCTGCGCAAAACACTGTGTAAGAGAGGTAAACACCCTGAAGATGCTGACTCTTCTCCAGATAAACACACAGAACTGACAACACAGCCACAGTCAGCAGCAGTGGACACAACCCATTTCCCTTCCCTACACTGAGCACTCACAGGGTGCCACCAATGCCAGAGGGAGAGCCAGGTCAGAAATGTGGAACAATGCTCCTGCTATACTCCCTGCCATAAAGAGTCCAGGCCGCTACAGGCCATACAAACACATCATTATTTACCCAACTTTTTGAAAGTTCCCGGTCCTCCTTGTTCTAAAAAAGCAAGGCTGTTCTAAAAACATTTTCTGACTCAAATGACCCCAAGGTCAGGGACAGCATCAGCTCTACTCAACACTGAAAATTCCTCCAGTAGCCTCTGAAGAGGCAACAAGAAACCTCCAAGTGGTTTGAATGCAAAGGAACTAATAAAGCCCTATTTGCCTTGATCTTGCATACAATCTACTTGTGAACTAAACTGCATGACACTTTCATGGATTTTTCATGGATGCCCCAAAGAGGCAAGTTGTGATTGAAGTTCTTCACCCTTGTACAAATTGTATGACTTGTCTTTTGAGCTGTTGCCTTGATATCTCAAATGGCATTTGCTGACCTTCTGGCTGGAGCACCAGCAAAGTTCGTTCCTCTGCAAACCCTTCTTACAGCTTAGCTAAAGATCTGTAGAAGCTTCAATACCCATGTTTCCAGACCTTTTTGAGTTCTAGTCAACACATTATCTAAGCTTAGGAGAGGGAATGGAAGTGTCACTCCTGCAAGAAACAGAGCTAAAAATGGGTAGCCAGGACAGTTTTGAGATCCAACCACAAGCAGCAAGTCAGGAAAGATTTTGTGTTAAGTTATACCTGCTCTACAATAACAACTGATTTTGAAACAGCTACATAATTTGTTGAGAGACAGCACAAACCCATTAGTACTTCTGCCACCCATGTTTCTACTTGTGCCATGTAAAAAGAGCTTTCAGCCTCCCCAGGCACCAGCCAGGGGTTCTGCATGAACACTACAGATCTGTTATGCCAACATGACTCTCGCAGCAATGAAAGGGGAGTTCAGGAGTTTCAGAAACACCACTCTCACAGCAGCTTCTTGCAAGAGGCTACTGTTACATCAGTAACATGGACACAAAAGCAGAAGTTCTTCATGCACTTATATTAATTGTGCAACTACTCAAATAAAAACAGAAGACAACTTGTTTTGCTCCCAAAATTCATTTTTCCTCCAGAGATGAATGTGAGATGACAGGTCACCTTGAAAATAAGCTGTAAAATTAACAAAGAATATTTTCAAACTAAGAGAATAAAAGAGACACTATGAAGGTTCAAGGGAAAAGAACAAACTGGAACTGAAGAATAACACCTCTAATTTCATAGCCTTGGCAGGGCAGGAGGAGAATTTGAAATAGAACACAGAGCTATAATTGCAGGGGCATTTGCTAAGTAGGTCTGCATTTGCTAAGCAGGTCTGTGTATTCTGTTGTGCAAAAGAAAAGAAAACACTCAAGAGATAAGCACTTCAGCCTGCACAGGGCTTGGATACCTTCCCAGAATTCAGGTCATAAGCAAAGACTCTCATAAGCAATGAAGGGTGCCAGAGCAAACACTTCTATTCAACTGGTCTGCATTTGCCTGTCTAGCCAAAAATTTAATGATGCACTTTTTTTCCTTTTACTGGCAAACACGCAATACAAAAGTGCAATTAGTGGACAGCAGCTTTACAGATTTCAGTCTCTCACCCACTTTCACACAGTATCACTGTCTGTCAACACCCAAATTTTAAATACTGTTATACTTGCTATATACTTCATTTATCTGTTGTGTTAACTTAGGAAAAAGAAATTATGCTTTCTACATTTACTTTCAAACAAGTTCTCTGAAGAACAGCCAAAGCATCCTGAGGGCTGCTGGAGAAAATCAATTCAATTTCCAGCACAGTCACACTCTGACAAAAGGACTTTCTAATTCACTTTTAAATGACATCTAAACTCTGAAGTATATTCACTTAATACTGCAAAGGAAGTCAATGGACTAGTATTAGGCTGTGGTTGCTGGACTTCTGCATGGACAAGTATTTTAACCACTTGTCCACTATCAGCAACTATCCTCAACTCTCCAAGCAGCAACAGGAGGGATTTACAGTTAATAATTACCAAACATACCAATGCTTATAAACACCCTTGCTTAAGAGATGTCTGGTAAGTGGTAGTGGTAAAAATCATCTGAAAAGCATTTGCATCCAGCTAGGTATTGTTTTATGACCTCTTCAGGCATCACAGCCACCAAGGAAGAGGTTTAAAAGAACACACAAAAGTTAAGTTGATGGTATCAGCATAAAGCCAGTTCAGCCAGTCCTGACACACAACAAAACAGCCACTGGAAGAAAACATGACCAAAAAAAACCCTGCACACACTTCCACATGCATAAGCTGCTCTCATAAACATCACTGTTTGTATAGCACAGACTAAACTCATCACTCCTTCCAGGTCAGATCACCTTTATCTTCAGAGCTTCCACTAACCCAACACCTGCACAGCTGCCATACACCACCACCACCTCCACGTGGCCACCAGCCCCACTGAGGTCACCCACAGCACTCAGTGTGTGTGCAAACCTCTGCTCCAGTCGCCAGCAGGAACTCCCTGAGACATCCTCTCCTTGCCATTCAGCTCTCTGGACTACTCTCACTTCAGAGAAGGGGCACAGCATGCTGGATCTTCAGCCTCCTGCACTGCTAACTGGAATGAATTGAACACTCAAACTACAGGGCTCACAGCCTCCTCCCAAGCCCAGCATCCCTCAGCTGTAATGAAGCTGACTCAAGAGTTCTCCCTTTATTTCCAGACAGCTTGGTCACTCACATATCTCCTCCCATACCTAGGTCATGGCAGAGCTCTCTGGAGAGCAGAAGGGAGTTTTCCCCAAGGCCATGGCAGGAAAGCCCCTGCCAAAGCCAGCACACTGCACTGACATGAGGGAAGAGCCTGTTGGGAAGAGAGACTCAGCCACAGTGGTGAGCTGAAGAACTCACAGAGGTTCTTACACCTGTTCACCTCAGCCCTTTGCCCAGGGGCGACCTTCTAATTCTTCACATAGGTGCTACACACAGAGAGAACCTTGAACCAGGGAAGAAGGAAGAGACAGAGGCCATGCACTGTCACCTGGTCTCCTCACCCCGATGAGGACACTCCATGTCTCCTGAGGACTAGGCACACAAACGCTCTTCCATTCCAACAGCTCCCTTTTTCAGCTCTCAATAAAATAAAATGGACTTTGCAATTACTTCCTGAAAAAATATTACTAGCTGGCAGAACCAAAACTCATTATGTGCAAATCTAAGTATTTACACAGATTTCTCAGTGTGCCAGTGCCCTGCACTCATCTAAGGACTGAGCTCAGAGACCATCACGGAATGAGACTGTCTCCCAAAAACCGCCAGATGCTTTCAGGTATTGGCAATATCAGTCAGGTTTTGGTCCTTTTGCTGTTGCTGGTGCTCCCCAGCCTGCTGGTAACCGTCCATACTTGTTCCTTGTTTGTTTTAACGAAGTACCTGAAGCAGATTCACACATTTGTAAGAGAAAGATCTAAGAGAACAAGGAAGGGAGGGAACATCTTGTGTTTCATACAATAAAAGCAACCAAGGTAAAAAAATAGATCTAATCTACCACATAATGAGGTATCATTTTAGGTATTTTTTAAACTTCATACTTTTCTTACATTAATAGCATACACAGCTCTGCTCTTTACCATGATCCTGATCCTAGTGCCTTACTCATCTGAGTTCGGTCCTATTTGTTATTATCAGTCTTGTGGAGGAGAAGAAAGAAACAACAACAAAAAAAATAGTAAAAAAGAATCATGATGAGGCTGTCCAGTCTATCCAGAAGTTAATCAGGTGATGTTCTCCCTCTTTGAAACAAATCAAATTACTAAACAGTCAGAAGTCAAGGTGCTCAAATGTTGCTGTTCTGTGATTAAAGAAAGGCAGAAGGAGTGCACAGACCTGCCTCCTCTTCTTCCAGTGGTCCACCTGTAGAGCAAGACCACCTGCCAGAGCAGCTGCCTCCTCCATTGCTGTAGCTTCTTCACCTGCATTCTTCTGTCTTCCATCCAGCAAAAGAAGCAAACAGCTCCTCTCAAGCAGTTACATCCAAAAAGCTGCCCATGTTCACACTTGTGAGAACAGCAGTAACTTCATGCCATAACCAATAAAGCCCAAAACAACAAAACAAAATCATGGCAAAAGGTTGATTACAGCAAACATTACCACAGGCAGTTAATTTCAGCTGTGAAACTTTTTATGAAGTGGCATGAAAACAGACACTGATGATACATTTGTCAAACAGCTTAATAAATCCTTTCCAACCTTTCCTCAAAACTGGCAAGCAAGGCAACAGGCAAAAGACTAACACCCGATTTCCACTAACAGGCTCACACCTGCAGTGGAAAAACCTTTTAACAGCTGGAGACTGAAGCTGGTCAAGGCACAGGAAAGAGTCCAGTTACCTTTTGGTATGGCACAACATTTAAAATACATTTCAATATGTTTAAAATAGTGCCCTCAACTTTATTCTCTAAATGGATGAGCTGGCCTGTTAAACCTGTTACAGGGAACAATTAAGGGAGGATTCTAAAGCCACAGAAAACACAAAGAGCTAGAAATACACAAATGCATGTATTTTGAAAATCAAGAACCTGCAAATAAATCCAAGGTTTACACTGCACTCCTATTTGCTGCACTATTTTCTGTTAGATACCAAAGCATAAACCATATTTTCCATTCAGCAAGTTCTACTGCCTTTTTCCTTTCAGAGCCATTATTCATTAAAAGAATAAAAACAAACAACAACAACAAAAAGCGCCATACTGAAACCACACAAAACTGAAAAGTCCAGACTTCTCCACCTTCTGCCTACCGGTATCATGTCTATCCAGTGAAGAAGTCTGTCCACATACTCTAAGGCATGTCTTCACTGCACCATCAGCTGAGGCTTTCCTTCCCAAAACACAGCTCCCCAAGCTAAGTCCAGCCCCTTGAGGTCCCACCCTCTCTGTCAGTCTTCCCATCTGCACATTCCTCCATCTGCTCTAGCATCAGAGCTGTTTGTCTTGCAACCACAGAGAGATCTGGTTCAAGGAAGGCATCTGGAAAAAAACCCTACCTTAATTTGTTTAAACTGAAGCTTCAGTGGAACCACACCCTCTGCTCAAGCGATGGCAGCCACACTGAAACAGTCTTTGACTTGCAGCACCCACCTTGTAGGTGTGGGGCTGAAATATGACAGGGCATGACCAACAGAGGTAGGATGAACTGCTCCGTGATGATCCCTTTGTGTTCTGCTTGTGAAACATCACTTGTTCCCCTTGGTTCACGGGATAAATCTAGGAGACTGGAAGCCTGGCCGTACTTAGCACCCTTCTACAAAACATCCAAACAAAATGAGCACGGTGAGTTGCACCAGGCCTGAGTTTTGACCTTTTACATCCTAAACAACTTACATTTAACATTTAGTTTATCATGTTTTTACCAAAATGTTCTGCAAACATCTGCTTCACCAAAAGTGAAGTATGGTGAAGTTATGAAGCCAAAAGAAAACACTACCTGTCTATTTACAGGTAACCCATGTGGATTAGCAATCCAGTAACTACTATAGGTTAGAAGATCTCCCTGTGATAGAAGATCTCCCATGCAGTCATGGAACTACACAGAAACCACGAGAACAACAAAGAGGACACAGAGCAAGCACTGCCCAGGAAAGTTACATTCTAGTGTTACACTTCTGAAAGAGAACAGAATCCAATCCCAGCTCAGTTTCAGCAGGGCATCCCCACCATATTTCAGACTTTCTCGCTTGGCTGTTGGGAACAGTCAAAAAAATTTGGATTTCTCTGGAAGGGCAGCAGTGAGGTTCATTTGGAAGCACAGAGCAAGGGGACAGGCAAGAATCACAGAATGGGTAAGGTTGGAAGGGACCACTGCAGGTTATCTAGTCCAACCTCCCCACTCAAGCAGGGTCCCCCAGAGCATGTTACTCAGGAGTGTGTCCAGAAAAAAGAAGGATCTTTGCAAGTACCAAAAAACCACAGTTCCTTCTCACATCCAGGGAATGGCACCACATTTCTAATGATTGTGCTTAGCACAGTGTAATGCCCTACCCACAACATAAAGAAATACCAACGCAAGTATTAATCATGAAGCTTCTATAATCCTTACTATAAAAATACTCCTCTCTGCTTCCTTTTGTTTCTGACACAATCACTACCAAATGTGAAATGCCTTCTGAAAGATTTTTTTTTTCTACTGTATCTGCTGGATAGATCTCTGAAGATGAAAACATACAGGTTACTGCTTGTTAAATCTAGACAAGCAGCACGGAGCTCCCATCCTATACCCTCCATGTAACATCTTCACAACTACTTAGTGTAGTAAATCTGTATTATATAATACATGGTATTTCCAGCATTGGCCATAAAGACTGGTTTTAAAACCAAACTCATCTTAAAACAGGGCCCTTCATTAGAATTCAAGGGGGAGGAGAGGAAAAGAAAGAAGAAAAAAGTGAAAAAGCAAGGGTGGCATGCTAACATTCCATACCATGCAGTTCACCAGGCTGCTTCAGGAGCTAGTTTCATGTATCAAGAACTTTGGCTGCCAGAGGAAAAATCACCAGGTTTATGAATTTTTTTTCTTTTAATACCAGGCTGTTTACACAGAATATGTCATTTTACTGTCTTAGGAGGCAAACACCTACTGCACTAATAGTCTATTATCATTGCAACTTAAAGCTACATCTTTATATGCCAGTGGCAAGTTAAAAAAAGCCTCAGGGAGGAAATCAGCAAATCATTAAAACCAAATATGCTTTGAAGAATATTTGGGGTCTGCATTCAGGGGTGGGGAAAGATGTGACTGTAATTATTTTTTAATTAAATTAACTGTAAGTTTTAAAGTTCAGAGCATTAGAAACTGCTTTGATGTTTCAATTCACATATCAGCCTTTTAGCACAATATAAACAGTCATGTTCCCCCATCCTGAGATAAGCTTCCCACCATGTGAACACGTAATCAATTCAAAAGCAGCTGTCAGTATAGACAAACCCACAAACTCTAGCCATAAAACAAAACCTGTGATATAACTTTATTAACCACTCTTGCCCATGACTGGGCAAACACAGAAGATCTTTGGAAGGATACTTCTAAATATGTAACTTCTGCTCTACTGAAATAATCTATAACTTATACAAATCCTTCAACATTTCTTTTAAGGCACATCTTATCACCCTTCAGTCACAGGAACAGGTGGAACAATGGAACAACAGTTTGGATATCCAAATCACCAACTGATTTGACCATCAAAGCAGAGATTTCTGCTGTAACAGACACTTTGATTTACAAAACATCACCAGTTCTCCACCTTGCCTAAATACTAGGCATTTATTTGGGATAATGTTATATATGCTGTAATCAGGTCTAAGATCTAGGAACTCTCAACCCTGTGAAGGGTGGACAGTGGCTGGCTAATTGGCACCCCCCCTAATCCAGAATATAAAAATCTCACTGTACCAAGCACCGGAACTGTCTGCTTCATTTTACAGATCAAGAATTCTGACCACAGCAACAAAAAGCCAGAAACCCAAAGTTAAACCTACGTCATGAAGTCCTGCTGCTCACAGGTCTGAGTTAGCAATAAGAACATTCTCCCAATTATTATACTCTTTGACAACACAGTCTACTGAATATTGACTCAAGAAAAAAGTTGCAAATTACAGCACAGACTTAAACGTCTTATAGAAGATATTTTCTTTAGCACGCTTTAATTAAAACATGGTGGTTTTAGTTAAACTGAAATTTTTTTCTAACATTATACTATTTTTAAAGCAGTAAAAATTCCTCCTGGGCAAGCAAAGGACCAAGAAAAGTTCAGAGTAGTACATCACATGGTCAGCTGAACACTAATACCATTTTTCAATTTCTATGAAAACAAACTTGTTCCCATGAAGCCCAAATCAGACCCCAAAGCAATACTATGCAGTTTATATAGAGAATGTTTAGAGAAGGTATTTAGATTTATCAGCAATTCTTGTTATAATTGTTGCAAGCCACAGCAGTGTGAGTCAGTCTCAGACATAGAGAACAAGGGAAAGTAATTTGTACCTAAAGAATAAAATAAGTTCTTGTTTGGCTAGGACCTTGAAGAAAAAAATAAGGTGGGCTAGGAGGGGGAGGAAATTGTCAAGGAATAATTTTTTACATAGTCATAGAGCCCAAAGAAAAAACTTCCGAAAGGCAACTTCTCACATAAATTAATTCAACTTTATATTACATGAGAATAGAAAAATGGAATTTAAAATAATGTGATGATCTGATTCAGAGGTTTATCTGACTGATGTCCGGAAGTTTTGCTGTCTCCTCTGGCATCCATATGTACATGCAGTAGTCTCTTACCACTACAGTGAATTAAAAGGTAACTAAAGCAATTCAGTATTTTAAGAGTCACTTCCCCAGGGTAATGACTAAATTATATTACCCAATACAACAAAAGATATTCCAGTCTTTGAACTCTACAACAGCCCGACTCCTTAAAGACTATCTTAACGAGCAACTGTGAATCCATTTACTTAGATCCTGAGATCCACTTACTGGACTCTCTAAATGCAGCTAAATGATTTTCATTACAGAAAGAATTGATTAAGACTCCTGTCATTAGTCATCACCCTGTATCACATATTTTTGGAAAGGGAAAAGGGCATTCCCTTCATTCAACAACTAAAGCACCCCTGAATATCAAGTTAAATATTCCAAGTTCATCTTAAGCAGACATGCTAACTCATTTAAAAACTGCAAACTCTCCTTAATATTAAATTTCACATCAAAATTAGCTCAAATATCTGGATACACTTCTAAAGACAGAAAATAAGATTTCAGAGTTGCAAATTTATGTAGACACTGCATTAGAAAAGCAACAGTGTGCTAAGTTAGGCTCCATGAAAGCTGTGAGTATCATGACCAGAAGAAGATTTCTTTAATGAAAGATCAAGTTCCCTGTAATAAAGCAGATTTCTCTTGCGCACATTACATGGGAGTCTGGTTACTGCTTGCATCAGGTTGCCTGCACAACTAATGTGCTGCTGACTCTGCTGTTTACACTGCCAGCACTTGTATGTGGGTACCTAATGCAGCAACTGCCTCAAGTACGAACTTTTGATTAAACTGTAGATTTTTCCACAGGACATAAGACATAGCTCCTATGTGCAGAAATATGATCAGGCAATTTTTCAGCCTGCACTTACAGCAGGACAGATACAATACCTTCTCTTCTTTCTTTCCATCAGAGCTCCTAAAAGACAACAGAGTCACAAATTAACTCCCCATCTCAAATGACTTTTACCATGCCTCACATGCATGCAGGACAATTTACTCCAATTTGCTCTCAGCAGTTGATAAGTGCTCATACTATCAATCCTGCAAGAGATGGAACAAGTCTTCTACAGAAAGATTCCTTCCTTCTCCTCCTCCTTCACTCCTTAACTATCAAATATAAAAGCTATACCTACTTCTAGCTTTCAGCTGCCAGGTCCATATCACACAGAGAATTAGGAACTTATTTCAGCAGTTTTCAGGAGCACCCCCTTATGGCAGCATTTACCCCTGGCTATACCACAGCCATCACATACGTCTAATTTTTGGATCAAGGTACTCTTGGTGATGGAAATGGGGAGCCTGAACCTTTGACAGGATTAAAAAGAACTTTCCTCATGCTTATATTTCTGTTCCTTGGTCTTCAACACTTAGGTTCAACAGTCTAGGCTGACCGATCCAGAAATGTTTCTGCAGAAACCCTCTCTCTCCACTGCTTTTCAAAGTTAAACACACATGCATGGTAACAAAAAAGGGGCTGACCATTCTTTAAGTCACCAGTCTGGACAGCTGGGAGATCAGCTCCTGCAGTGGGCTACAGCACGTACCTACTGTGCACTTTAGGCACAGCCTAGGTCACTCGCCACATGTCAACGTTTCTACTACTTGCTAGCTAATTAAATATGCAAAAAAACAAGATTGAGGGGTTTTTTACATTTTTTATCATAAAGGGTAACACAAAATACCTGTCTATGCCTGTATTACACAGCATTTCCACACATCAATAACATAAGAAATTCTAATATAGTAGTTCAAATTACATCTATTGCGAAAATTTGCACTGACTCTTATGCTAATCTCACAATAATATTGAGCCTTGAACTCACTCATTTCAAACATGAGGATAAACAATGCAGGCTAATTGTCCCATTATGCAATATGCAACCACCAAATTCTTAATCTTTCAGGCAGTGCCAATGAATATGCCAGTTTCTGTACACTCAATCACAATGAGTCAAGCTAAAATCCCTAGTGCAGTTGCTGGAGTTTATACGGCTTTACCAGATGCTTCTCAAATGAACTATGAAAATATTTTACAATTAAATGAGGAGCAGCTCTGAACAAAAAGATTTCCACAGTCTCAGCTTATGTATCTAAATGAACACACTAAATCAAGCTGCTGGTTTACTGAACAGCAAGATGAGCAAGCTTTGATCCTGAGGAGCCCAATTCCTCAGAAGGGAATAACCCACTAAGAGAAAAGTAATGCTCTAAATGAAACATTTGAAATAAACTCTTTCAAGTTTACAGGCTAGTGTGATTGAGGCACAACTGTACATAAGAAGTCACTGAGAGGAAGTCCTCTATAACAGAGGTTATTAGCCATCAATAAAGGCATTAAGCTACTTGTGAAATATTAACAATTTTTTCCTATTACAAACTTTACTTCAAGGGGATCAAGTCAAATCATGGGATTCCTGCTTCAGCAGAAATAAATATTTGGCAAACGAACATCTTCAGTCAGAGCAGAACTTGATATTCAGTTTCTATTATTACCAATCAGACTGTGTTGATTGTGTTCTGCAACCACAAGATACAAAGACTCTGCACTATGACGAAGAGTATAGCACAGACCACAATACAGACTGTGCATCCATGCACTTAACCCCACCTTGGATCAATGAGGATACAAATCACAATAAATGCAGTCCTAATCATGTACAACAGGGATTTCTATGAAAGATTAGAGACAACTGCCTTTGTAATTTGCCCCTAGTGTATTATTTAATATAATTTCTAAAAGAAACACACTTGCAAACAGCATTTCCCACAATTACTTAGTGAGTAAGGAGTGAGACAGAGAAGCTGATGACCAGCAAACCAGGTTGGGTACTCCTATATACCCAACATCAATGTCTGATGCATCCTCTGAGCCATATGAACCACTGCTGGTTTTACTATCATTTTCAGCACAGCACAGATTCTTCTGCATACAGGAACACAAATTCCTCTCCAGCACACACACAGATGAGTAACTCAAAAGCATTCTTAATTGCTACATAAATCACATGTGGCTACTTAGCATAGCCAAATACATGTCTGCATAGGAAGCACTCTCCTCAAAACTGTCTGCAGTATTTCATCAACCTCGCAGAAAAGCAAGCATGCCAAAAAAACAGAAGGAAAGTGGCAATTACTCACCCCAAGTCAATTCATTCCTGTCTACTGAAACGTGCATGCTTTGTTACAGGCACCTGAACCCATACAAAAGCTTGACAACACTGTAGTCAGGTAAGTGCTGCACTGAAACTGGGGGGATGACAACATGCTGGGCTAGCTTCAGTCCCATCAGGGCATGCCTCTAACATCTGTAGGACTGCTGCTTTTAAGACCTTTCCTGAATGTTGGTCTCAAAATGTACAAATCCATACGTGTGTGTGTGTGTGTGTGTGTGTGTGTGATTTCATATATATATATATAAATCTAAATATTTTATATCTGTATATACGTAATATATAATTATTCTTTTAAAATGTGAGCATGCATCCATAACAGCCCTCCCACTTCTACCTAAGAATGAAGTGCAGGATATATGGAATAGTCTGGCTGGATGTGCTACCTGTGGAAGTCCCCAGGGCCTTATCTGTCTATCCATGAGGAGAGCTGAACAAGAGACCTGCCACTCTCACATCTTTCTTCCTAAAGCTTACATTGCTTGTCTTGTCCCACGAGTCAAGTGTCACAATCAAATGCTGCATTACACACCCAGCACTTCATCTAAAATTCTCTGTTAATCAGTTTATTTAGAATGCCCTGAGTTGAAAGAGACCCAAAGGAATCACCAAAATCCAACTCTTGACCCTGCACACAACGCCCCAAGAGTCACACACCATAAGCCTGAGAGCAATGACTTCTTGAACTCTGTCAGGCTTGGTACTGTGACCACTTCCCTGGGGAGCCTGTTCCAGTGCCCAACCAGCCTCTGGATGAAGAAACTTCTACTGACAGGTAACCTGAACTTCCCCTAACACACTTTCAGGCCATCCCCTTAAGTTCTGTCACTGGTTACAAGAGCAAAGAGATCAGTGTCTGCCCCTCCACAACCCCTCACAAAGCAGTTGCAGACTGCAATGAGGTCTCCCCTCAGTTTCCTCTTCTCCAGGCTGAACACATCAAGTGACTGTGGCCACTCCTCATACAGCTTCCCCTCGAGGCCCTTCACCATCTTCACTGCCTCCCTTTGGACACTCTCCAATAGCTTTATATCCTTCTTATATAGTGCCCATTCCTTACAGCTTTGGGCAGTATCTTCCTTACATTGCCCAAAACTGCACACAGCACTCGAGGTGAGGCTGCCCCAGTGCAGAGCAGAGCAGGACAATCCCCTCCCTTGCCCGGCTGGCAATGCTGTGCCCAATGTCCCCCAGGACATGGATGGCCCTCCTGGCTGCCAGGGCACAATGACTCACGTTCAACTTACCATCGACCAGGACCCCCAGGGCTTTTTCCACAGCTCTGCTTTCCAGCACCTCATTCCCCAGTCTGTCCATGCATCAAGGGTTGCCCCATCCCAGGCGCAGAAGCTGTCACTTGCCCTTGCTAAACTTCACACGGTTGGTGATTGCCCATCTCTCTAATTTTTTTGTGTCTCTCTGCCTTTGAGAAAGTCAATAGCTCCTCCCAGTTTAGTGTCATCAGTAAATTTACTTCATGTTCTTTCCAGTCCTGCATCCAAGTCATTAATGAAGATGTGCAAGAGCTCTGGGCTGAGGATGGAGCCCTAAAGAACTTCATGAGTGACTGTCTGCCATTCACTTTGACCCTTTTTGCCTGACCCATGAGCCAGCAGTGTTTGCAACTCTTAATCAGCACAGGTGCCACTGACTTAAAGAAGAAACAAACTGTAGCATCAGTTTCTACTTCAGTTTTTCTTCATAATTTTGCTCTTGCAGTAGCTAAAATCAGCAAGATTTTGTTCCAAAATGGTCATTCTGATATTATTCTTACACACTGATCTACAAAATAACATATCATCAAAAGGGGGGTATAAAATTTTCTCCTTCTTTAACTTTTTATTGGTTTTTTTTAAATCTTTAGTGCATTCAGATCATCTTGAGCTCTGTTGCTCTGCAGAGCACTTTCCTGAATTCACCAGACTCTTCACTTAAAACTCCTTGTGTCTGCAAGGCTATTCATGTGACTGAAGAAGCCTAAGTCTAAACATTTTGGACCATAAAGCTATCCTGACTTCAGTGAAACTCCACAGCTCTGACCTTCTGCTCTGCACTTAAAGCTACACAATTATCCAACTCAATTACATCATTTAATTCACAAAATACCCACACTTACTAAGTGCTCCTAATCTTACCAATGTGAATCCCAGCTATTGCACTCTAAGATTCAGATAGGTGAATCAAAGTCCTTTTTCTCCAACAAAATGAAAAAAAAAAAAATCAGCTTTTATCTCATGACATTTAAATAAATGTCAGCAACAAAGGTAGTAATGCATTGTTTGTGCTCCCAAAGTTTATAGAGAAGCATCTGCATGAGATGCACTTAATATAGTATTAATACAACAGACTAAAGAAAACAGTGGAAAGGTTAAGAGTTAGTCATCTAGTCTGAATACTACCTGCCCTTGGTGTTGCACTCATGGCACGTAAATTGCTGAATGTAACAGCACTCATTAGCTGTTATAGTGACTTGAATTCTGCTTAGGACAGTACACGAATCCCTCTCTCCTTTACATGTTTCTTAAATTTCTTAAATTCTTAAAATGTGCTAGTAGCTACATTTCATACAGTTAAGTCCTCAAAATTTAAACTGATGATCCCAAGAACCAACTGTGACGATAAACCAGCATACAGCAATCAGCATCCTCTGCCTAGGACATAAATCTCCTCTCACCTCCAGAGGCTGACAGAGACCAGCAGGGGACTTAGAGCTCACCACAAAACGGCCATCAAGCCCTCCAAATTACTGACGCACATATGCCACATCAAGCGCTCCAAGAGAAGAAGGAGGCAGAAACACAAAATAAGGACCACTAGTTAACTGTCACAGTGATGTGTGCTTAAAATAGACACAATCTTTACCCCCCTCATTCCTTCAGCTCTTAACTTTCAAGTATTTCAGTTGCGACAATGTTTATCCCATAATATTCACTGACTGCCAAATGGATTTAAAAAAAAAGAACAAAACATTACTGGATATTTTTAGTTGCTTCTTTTAAAGTAAGTTTCACGACTACATGTCAAACACAAACGTAAACTTTTTGGCTCCAAAGCAAGCCTATAATTAGAAACCTCATTTTTTCTGGTAGTCAGGAGAGCCATTTTCCCTAGGGAATGTTACTGAAAGGAAACCCAGGAAGAGTTGTAATGGCAAAACAACGTGAAACATTAATAACGGACACTGGTAACACAAAGACATCCTAACTAGGCTTGAGCAGCTACAAATTGCATTTTACTACTAGAAACTGGTTTTTTCTCAAGTTAAATGCTTTTTTTTTTGGTCTCTCTTCCTCCCAGTTACATGCCTCAACCTACCGTATAAATTCATATGGAAGAGACCTAAAAAAGGCATCTGTACCCAGAAGTTTGTCCTACTTTTTCACACTTTTACCAGCTCACCCATTAAAAAATTTTTTGTTGTAACTTTCCCTTCAAACCTCCTCCTCCAACAGTGAAATGAGAGATTGCTGGTTACCTTGTCAGGACTAGTTAGGGATCATATATTCACCCTCTGCCTTTTGCCTTTCCCCTTTGCACCTCCTCTGCTCTTATCTATCTGCTTTTCGTTTCCAGTTTTGTTATCAATTTCCTTTCTCACCACCATTACCACACCTGCAAATGCATTTGACATGCAGAAAAAACAGCCACAAAGCCAATGTCATGAGAGTGGCACTGGGGGAGGGTGCAGGGAAAGGAACTTAGTGGGTCTGGAAGCCATGAAGACCAAGACCAGTAAGAGGAAGAGAGAAGGAGAAATCAGACGTCAGACAGGGAAGGACCAGTGCTGACAGCGAGGCAATGAGCACATTCTTAGGTGCAGGAGGAACATGTGCCATCTCTGGAAATTGCCAACAAAAGAGATTGCATTTTTCTTGCAAACACTTTTACAGAGCCCTACATGAAGTGGTAGAAAAGCATAGCAAAAGCACACAACAGCACTTTGGTTTTTTCCTAAAGAGCAGAGCAGCATCCAAATGTCAAACCTCCTATACCCAAGCCACTTTGTATGAGACATCAACCAGAACACTCTCACATTTTGTGTGCAAACCATTCATGATTCAGATGCTGAACACACCCTGCAGGACCAGCCCTCTTCTAGCAGCTAGGATCCATGACCTTCATAGCACTGCCAGCTTCCAAAGCAAGATCTCCCAAAGCACAGTGGGGTCCTCTCTCACAGATCTCTCACATGCAAGGGCAGAGAGAGATCTTGACCACCGACTCTTCTCATGTTTATAACCCTTACTGTTACAGTGGAAGTGGCCCTCAAACACAGAGCAGGCAGAACCAAGTACAGGTATGTCCTCAGGTTTTTGCAGTCATTCTGATGGAAGACACGAGCTCAGCATGGCTTGGAACTAACTGCCTACAATGCTTGAAAAGCCAGTGTCCATCACAACCCCGGTGAAAGGAATAACTCAATTGCAAGGATTTACATCGAGCCTGCTCAAAGTTGGATAATTCGGGAAACTGGTGTGTGGAAGGAAAGTGTCGAAAGCATACACAGGAAGACGCACATCCCTCCAGCATATGGTGCTTGCAGCAGCAGGCATGACTGTTTTCAATTTTCCTGAAGGATGGGGGTGGGAGGGAGGAAAAAGGGAGAGAAAGGGGTCAGCTTTCAGAAGTTTGCCAAACATCTCATTTTGGTATTTTCTCTACATGGAATGGACAATTTCCAAAGGCTTGATCATACAGAAGCACGGGTCTGATCTTGCAAAAGCCTGTATGTATGGATAACTTTACCTCATATGAGTAGTCACACTAGCAGGACAAAAATATTTACAGTTCTGCCTTTCCCATTTATTAAATGATTCATTGCAAACATGAAACATGGGCACACTGAGCTTAATCTAGTATCTGACAATTAAATTTTACAAGAGACACAGATAATAAGAAACCTTAAATAAAGCTAAATTTTCAGGAGCAATAACATAGCATAAAGCATTTTTATCCACACTGCCCTCAGATTTCTTGCTTAAGAAATAACTTTGGGGCTAGTGCTCAACCCCAGAACACCACAGTGCCTATTACATGCTGCAATAGTTTTATGCTGCTTTTTTTTTTTTTTTGAAGCAGTATAGAGAGAGGAAGACTTGTCTAAATCTTTAGCCACTTTAGAGGTTAGGCATCCTAGGCAAAGACCAAACATACTATTACAAAATTTTTACACCAGGATTGCTGTCAATTCATTAATCCTGTCTCAGTTGCAAAATTTGATGTATGTAAGCCCATCCTTGCCCAATTAAATGAAAATAAAAATTCACTACTTAAGCAAGTGAATTTCCTTTTTTCTTTCTTTTTTTTGGAAATCTATACAAAGCAAGGCTAAACACTAGTACTGAGACTTTCTGCAGGCACAGCTGCAAGCCAAATGCTCTAAACCATTTCTTCCCTGCAAGAAAGGGGGCAGATGGAGCTAAGACAGAGGGATAAACATAACTGCCAACACTTAGAGTCTTCTACATGAAGAGAAACCCACACTGCAAAACTTAATATTTGTGTAGTTGAGAAAGACACAGAAACAATAACTATCAGCTCCCCTCTTTTCTATTCACTCAAGGGGACATAGTACACATTTTTTGACTAAACCTCAAATACAAACCAAAAGTAACATCCTCATCCCTACAAAGAGGGTTATTATGACTGTTATTGCTGGAAGGGGAAACTCACTCTTACTGGCCACATGACTGTTGAAATCTACATTCAGCATTGTTTGGAGATTTTTTTTCTTTTCCTCTATAAATCAGCAGTTGAGAGCAACTGGTAATAACTGTATGACTAGAAACATTAGCTGAGTATTTCGGATGCTGCAGAGTCAGCAATACAAACAAATTTTTCCAGCCTACTAAATACATACCTAAACTTGTACGCTGCAACAACTCCCTGCAGTATTCTTTTGGGAAACACTACTAGAGCAGCATATCAAATTTTAGTTGTGTGGGATTTTTTGGGGTTTTTTTCCCAGTCCCCCTTGCTTGGAAATGTTAACACCACACACAACATTTACACACTTGCACAATTTTCTACTTACACAGCTAATATTTAGCAACACAACTCACATAATAGCATTGTAAAGATGTGTATGTTTTTAGGATCTGAATCAAGACATGGGCCTGTCTCACATGTCACAGTAGCTACACAGAGGCAGACAGCAGTTAGGTATCTATTCACACAGTACTGTCACCCCAGGATGCTCCTCTGCAAGGGCCAGGTGGCAGCCAGTGCTGGCCAAATGGGCTAGCAGATGGAAGTTCAAGGACGCTCCACAGTGTCCTTGAACAGCCCCTTCCAGAGAATACCTGAGGTCAGTCGGAGGCGGCAACTCAAAATGGATGAGACAAAAACAACCACTGAGGAGAGGTGTCAAGAGAGATACCGTGCCATGACCTGACACCCAGCAGGTCCCGGCCTATTTGCTCCAAGTTTCCAAGCTCAGGTGTAGACACAGGGTGTGCCCAGGCTCCCAGCCAAACTCTGCAAAGGAAGTTAAAGCTCAAGAGAGCTCTCGCACTTCCTCAAACGGGAGCAGGAGTTTCCTGAGGGGCAGCTAGAGGGTTTCAGTTTTAAGCAAATCACAAATGGAACATAACCTCAGAGAAATAGAAACCAAGATTGGTTTTCTGCAGCAGAACACAGCCTAAAGGAATGGCTGTGGGCAACGAACTGTTTTTTGACAAGTGCCACAGGTGGACCAGAGGGCAGCTGAAGTTTCCAGGCTTTGAAAAGCAAGTTTATAACCAGGTCCCCGAAGCAGCAGTTATACTGACACTGAAATCCAGTGGGGAATAGTGCCAAGAGCTTGTAGAAAGAATCAGATACTGAACAGAAAAAAGACACTGATGCTGGTGGGAGCAGGTGAAGAACTAGCATAAACAAAGCAGGCTCGCTAGCTTATAGTTTCCAAAGACACCAACCGTCTCTACAATGAGATCCTGTGCTTTGGGAGGAGAGAAATGAGGGGAGACAGACTGCTTAGCTGAAGAAGTGTGACGTTTACCCTATATGGTTTAACGACTGCTCTGGGTCAGACAGGTTCTCCACTGAAATTTCAACGCTGCCCACACAAGGGGTAGGTTCGGAGTTTTTGCTTTGGTTTTAATCAGTTCTTCACTTCAAAGTTCCACTTGCCTGAGCCTGAATGCTTAAACCAAGCCACTTAAACATTTCAGAGGGCCTTTCTCTGCCAACAAACCACCTGAAGAGGCTGTCATTCACCTCGGAATGAGCCCGGCGAGAGCGAGCAGGCAGACCCTGCCGAGCCCCGCAGAGGCGGCAGCGGGGCCGGCAGCGCAGTTACTCAGCGCGCTCTGCTCACCTCCCCTGCCCGCCGGGCAATGCGTGTCCCTCGGCCCGGCTGCCGAGCGGGGCACGCCGCCGGGAGCCCCGCTGGAAGCCAGCCGAGGGAAGCCCTTCCCGGCCGCCTCCTCTCCTCTCCTCTGCACTCCGTCTCGGCGCCCGGGCGGCTCCGCGGGTCCTTCCCCGTGGGGGAGGGGGCGGCGGACACGTGTAGGCCGAGCCGGAGGGAGCCGGAGGGAGCCGGCCCGGCCCGGCCGCAGCTGTCCCGCGGGGCGCAGCCGCCCCTGCCCGGCGCACGGCACTTACTTGCGGGGCGCCGCGGCTCTTGCCCGGCGGCCTCCTGAAGAAGGAGGTGCGCGCGGTGAAGAAGAACTCCTCGGACTCTTCCTCCTCCAGGCTGCTGTACCCGCTGCTCATGCTGCTGGTCCAGGTCATCGGCGGCGGCGGGGGCTGCTGGTGGTGCTGGGGCCGGGCGGCGGAGAGCGCCGTCCCGGCCGCCGCATGGAGCCCCGCCGCTGCCGCTCCTCGCCCAGCCCGCGGGGTCCGGGGCGCAGGAGGAGGAGGAGGAGGAGCCGCGGCTCCGGCGGCCCCGCTCCCGCCCTCGCTCCGCTCCCTTCCTGCCGCGCGAGTTGCCGGCAGCGCCGCCCTGCCCGCCCGGGCAGCAGGTGAGGGGCGGGGGCGGCTCCTTCCCGGCCCCGCGCCCCGAGCAAGCGCCCGGCCCGGCCCGGGGCCGGACAAGCCCCTGGCCCCCTCCCGGTATCGTGCCGCCGCCTCCGCGACCCCGTGCTCGTTACCAGCAACGAGCCAGCTGAGGGGGCCTTGCTGAAGGAAGAAGTTCACAAACTTTTCCCTAATAATTACCCGATTCCACTCTTCTATGCCCTGTCAGAATAAAGTAACTTTAAAATGACCGACGCCAAAATAATGGCGCGAGCCTTTCCCTTACAGTTGTTCCAGCAGTCCGTGAATTCCGGCTTGGCGAGCGGGGGCAGCCGCAGCGCGCCGAGCGCTCCCAGGCTGAGCTCCGCAGCTGCGGCTGTGCCCGGCCGGGGCCGCTCCGGCACCATCGCCAGCCCACGGACTCGGCAGGCAATGGAATTCATCGCCCCGGGAGGCAGCGAGGAGGGAGGCTTGTGAAGACTCAGCAGGGATTAGATATGCGTGCAGATAGCAAGAATATCCAGAGCTGCAACTGGAAAGCATATTTAAAACACAAAAGTCTTGATAAGACACCGGGCAAACATCAGAGTCATCACTACTGGGGGAAGTGACAGACAGTGCCTGAAGGCCAAGTCACTCCGTGATTACCTGCCTCAGAGTCTCATGTCTTCCCTTAATTTATCTAAGGCCGGTCACTGTCACCAACAGGATACAGGCTTTAAGGTACGGCTTCCTAAAGCCATGCAGCTGCCTGTAAAAGCTGACTTGCCTTTCCTGCACACCCCTAGTCCGGTGTTCCTGCTGTCCCCTGTGCCACAGCAGTGCTCCCACGGGAAGTGAGTCACACTGGCCACTGGTTGCCGGAGCAAACCTCCAAGACACGGCGATCCGAAAGGCGCTACCTGGCAGCGACGGCACAGCCTTAGATCGAACAAATTTGAAGTTGTGCATTTACACATCAGTTCCCGTGGTCTCAGTACTCAGATACGGATGTATCTGGGACACCATTAGCTACCATCTCCTCTCCCTCTTCCTGATCTCCATTTCGCTGGTCCCTCTCACACTCCTCATCCGCTGTGCCTGGCTGTTCTATTCCCCTACCCAAGTGGGGACTGGCTGTGTTTCTGCCAGTAGGTGCTCTTCCTGGACCGGTATGCCTTACATATTGATAAAGTCACCTCAAAACCAGCAAAACAACTCACACTGAGAACTAAAACCAGTCAGTCAGTTTGGGAGCTGTTAAATCCTTACTTTCCCATCAACTCTGATTCTTCCAGATTTTTGTATGGAGTTTGGCATCTGGCAGATTAGAAGGCTGCATAGCTTTCAAAAACAAATAATTGAGTCTAACAGCATAGATGCAGATATGTTGGATCTTGACCCTACTTGTTGGCACTGTAAAGCCCATGGTATGCAAGATAGCTTTAAGTTGAATGCCAAGTTACTTGAATGCAACTAAAGCATATTAAAATGCTTGATGTAGACAAACAAGCTTTGTGTCACCTGGCTTGCTGAGCTCAGACCCATGCCAAAAGGAAGTCACACCAGAGATCTGCTGGGCATGCCTCTGACCCTGACCAAGACCCAGTAACTCCAGTTTACAAAACTCTTGGAAAAAACACCCCTGACCACGATCACAATTAAGGTGAAGGCTTTTGAGTAGCTCAGGTGTGATAAAAAATGGGATTTGTGTTTTCAAACTACGAAGGTATTTTTATATGTTATCTGCAGGCACACTTGATGGACTCCCCAGCACCAAGAGGCAGTGTGTGCATAGCTTGTTTGCTTGGCTTCAGTCTCAAACCTGATAGTGTGTGGGTGGAACATTAAGCTGGCAAAGAGGATCATCAAGACAATAAGGTGCTGCAACTGAGCTTGAGCTCATCTGTGCAAGATCAGTTGCAAGTCCTGGGCTCGAGTTTATATATTCCCTGGGAGCAAGGCATGGCATTCACCTCATCTCTTAAGCATCATTTATATTGATAGCACCAAAAGATTCACAGTATCATTTTCTCCTGCTGCAACAAAGAATGATGAAGAAAATATGTCTAAGTTTGTTGTGATACATCTTCCGAGTTCACTCCTCTAATATAGCTCAGTTTTTAAGCCTACTGATTCTGACAAGAGATTTTTTAACTTGATTTTTTTCAGACATGGCGCTGAATCAAACAATCCACATAAAGGTACAAACAGATGTGATGCCTTTCAATTTTGATTCGTTTGGTGCTTGCAAGTAACATACCCCAATCAAAGTATTTTTCAAGACTGATACTTAAAGATTAATTGGTACCTCTGTGGATTTCACTGTTTCCTGGCTAATCTATGCCCATATTTTTCAGGTCTCTATCCCCCAACAAGTACTCTTCCAAATTCTCAAACTGACTTTTTGGTCTTACTTAGGTAAGATTCATCAAAGGCTCTTTGTTAGGTGCTGCACTGAAATCTCTACACTACAACACTTGCACTATTTTTGGTTCATTCTGACAGGCCCCTAAATGGCCTAAACAGCCCCAAACAGCACTGCATGATGAAAGCACAGATAGCCATGTCTCAAAATAAAGGTAGGAATAAGCTTTCTGAGAGCATACTTGTTCTTAATGAGAATTATGGATGAATGATTAGGTAACAAAAATTAATTAAAATCTAAAGAATATGGCACAGGAGTGAAATCTGAAACACAGAGCATTATATGGCTCTCAATCAGTCCTTCTGAGCTATAATTCAATCCCATGAGAAATTAAGTTGTCAAGCAGTTATCATAGGATCACACAGACTGTTAGCAAGAAGAGGGAGATGCTATTTTTTTTTTTTTGATGAATCACTAAGTTCAAGTAGCAAGTAGTGCTACAAATGCGCCTGTGAAGAAAAGGAGAATGAACTTTTTTTTTTTAATTAAAGCTTGATGACTTAGATAGAGTTTCATAGTATTTTTAAACTGTAGGCAATTAAAAGTGGTGGCTCAAGTAACATAACCTAAAATAGTAATGGGCACTCTGTGTTTCAAAGCAAGAATCTCATTAATAAAATATGAATAAAAATCAATCACAGACAAACATCACCTATATGACATACAGTTATTTGTTGTGTAGGAGGAAAAACAATAATTTAAATGACTGTTCCTTTCTAGGATAAAATTTAGTATTAAATCACTTTGTGGATTTGGAGAGTCAGTTGAGAGAAATGAACTATCAAGCATAGCTTCCAGAAAAGTGAAAGCTAACTTCCTAAATGGCAAAACAGGTGTGAATAATTATATGAATGGGGCAAGAATTAGGACTTAGAACTACCACAACTGAAATAACCCTTAGAACCAGACGTCGAATTGCACAGAGAGACATTGCTTCACAAGGTCTGCAGCTTCATTGCTTTATTTGTATTAAAATATCACTTCATTGAAGTGATCACAATACCACAGGAAAGTATGGTTGAACAGAATTACAAGGATCATTAACTCAGTCAATTCATCTCCTGCTCTGAAGAAGAACCAAGTACTTTACACCATCCCTAGAATACCTTTAGCTAAATTGTTCTTAAAACACAGTATGATGCTGTAGCACCTCCACTATAAACAATCCCTTCCAGTGTTTAAGTTATTTACTGAGTTTAAAAGTTTTTATTAACATCTCACTTTAAATCCTTAAACCTTCCCCATTTACTTAATAGAGGTAGAACAGTTAGTTGCTGGTTTTTTTAGAGAAATCTTTCGAGTATTTGGGGACTCTTTTTTTTCCTCCCATTCTTCTGCTTCCCAGACTAAACAAAGGGACAACTGATAAAGCATCCTATAGAGTTTACATTAACTCCATTACCAACTGCATGATGTTTACATGTTTCTAAAACATCCCCTCAGCCCTCTGACAGAGAAACTGGGAGGACTCATTGAAATGGGAAAGCTGCAAAACATTAATTTGGCCAGTAATCCTGCTTTGAGGCTCGGGTTCAAGATGCTCACTTCTGCACACAAGCCTTGGTCTTCTCTCCCGACTTGTGCCAGACTACATCAAAAGGCATTGGGTCAAAGGAGCAGGAAAGGAAAAAGCAAGGTAGGGCATGGGTTTGAGAGCCCTGTAGCATTTAAGACTACATTTCTATTGTAATGTAAAAAGTAATGTGGAGATCTCAAGAGAAGAATTCTTTGTTTTCTGCTTCCCCCGACTTCGGTCTCCCCTGGCTGAAATCCTGCAAGGGTGATTACATGTTCTGGCAACCAGGACCTGTGTTGGCCCTGCGGCTGTGGGCAGCAGCTTCCCACGGCGTGGGAGCAGTGAAGGGAAGCAGGACACAGGCCTTGGGAGGGAAAGGGTCATCACAGGGACTAAACTTCTTTATGCCCTCTAAATCTGCTTTAGTATTCCCCCAGTTTCACCAGTGCTTTGCTGGAAGAGTCTCATTAACAACCCTAGCAGTATTTTATTCTAACTGCTATGAATTTGCCAGATGCTCCCAGATGCTGTCTCAGGAACCCTTTTGGTCATTTCTGGAGTGCTGTGAGTCTCTCTCTCTCCCCCTCTCATTTTCTGCCTTCATATGTCTTTGCAAACCCTGTCCCTGA
Organism: Lichenostomus cassidix; assembly: GCF_008360975.1. Lineage (NCBI taxonomy): Eukaryota > Metazoa > Chordata > Aves > Passeriformes > Meliphagidae > Lichenostomus > Lichenostomus cassidix. The sequence goes on along the minus strand of NC_139480.1, from coordinate 32,198,901 downwards.
CTGTGGACATAGTCTTAGTGATGATTAGTCCCTGTGGGACATACTGAATCTTAAGATATGCTTAGGATTGAAATCCAGAGGGGGTCCTACCAAACAGCACATTGGATTTGGCTTCTTTGTAACATATTTAACAGGGAAATATAATTATTCCATTATGTTAGTTATTTAAATTATGCCCATATAACAAAGACGACCTATAAACAAGTTGCAGAGGAAGAAAGACTCTAACAGACTGTCCCTTTAAAATCTGAATACGTAATTAATCGTGTAGGTTTAGTTTTTTCTACATTCCAGCTGAAAACAGTAGTAAGTACAAATGATCAAAGCAAAGCAATAAAGTTGAAATACAACTAACATAGGACATCCACTCAGACCTGGAGTTTCCTTACACCAGTAAACTTTCTGTTTACTCATTTTTCCCATTTGTCTTGAATTAATAGCTCAGATCTGTTTAGTACCACTGACAGCAATGACAATTATCCTTTGATTCATACCCTGGCAACTTGTTAATTCAAACAAGGTCATTCCAGCCACACAGGCACATGAGTGCATACTGAAAACAAACAGGAGCCAGGTAAACAGCCTCTCCCCATCTCCTGGTGAAGAAATGCCATGGGGACAGGTACTTGTTAGGGCAGTCACAACCTTAGACAGCATTGTCAGGAATCCTTTTCTGGCTCTTAAAATTCTTGATTCTGCCCAACCCTTAAGGCCCCTTGACACAACTTTTCATCCAACATCCTAAAAAAAAGGGATAGCTGGAAATTAAAAATAACTCATATTGCCTTCTTACTCACATGTTTGCACACTGTCACTCACCAGATCTCTGTTCTTCGTTTAGCATCCTTGAACTGGTCAGAAGATAATAGAAATCTGAGTAAGTCCAACTTCCCCTCCCCAAGGGTTCTGCTCAGAGCACTCAGACCTACATTATTTGAAAGGGGAGAGAAAGTGGATGGAACTAGAAGATTGTGCTTGTCTCCTTTCTTGTGATGCTGCAAACATGCAGAGTTTAACTGAACAGAGTTTAACTCTACTTAAATGCAGAGTTTGACTGAAATCAATACAATACAAATACAATTTTAAACATGTTCACTGTTTGGAGAATTGTTTATCTTGGTTGCTACCTAAAGGTATAAAGATAAAATTGTCCCTTTCTGATAGTTTTGGAATGACCATCATCCTTGTATTAGAGTCTGACAGCTTTTCAGAATATTCCATACCCATTTATCTCAAACAGATGTGTCATCAGTTTAGCTTAGCAAGACGACTCAAGGTTGGCCAGGATAAGACTACAAGTTAACCTTCACCAAGGGAGTATTTCTGCAGTTTGAAGACACTGACATGAGGTCTGGCCTCATGTGGTATAGCACTCACTTTCCCACATCCTGCCCTATCCCAAAATCCACTGGGACCAACTGAAAGACTCATTATCTTTGAAAGGATTTTGATAAAGCTGATAAAGCACTCCTTTGCTGTACTTGTGTGCATTTTTCTATCAGTTTTTTTTGCATCCCAGTAAGGCAGAAGTGGTCTCCAAAATATACAAGTTTGTTAGCATTTTTCCGTTCTTCCTTTCCTGTTGATTATAGACTACATTATTAAACAGATACTTTCTCATCACAGATCTGAAAAGGGAGATTTTATAATACAAATTATGAAAAAATATTTCATGTGTCTGTCGTGTTTAATCAGAGGGCTTTAGAGAGCTGTGCAAATATACTGAAGCGAGTCTTGCCCCCCTCTTCACTCTCATTTCAAAAGCTGGATCAGGGATATGTCAGTAGTAGTAAGAATTCAAAAGGTGAGAGCCATGTTCCCTCTGCCCATCCATTCCCTGCAGCAATGGCCTTTTTAGCTTGTGCTGTAGCTAGCCCCAACAATGTCAGATAAAGTCTGTCAGGACCCAGATGTAGCCCAGAAACCCCAATTCAATAAACAAGTGAATAAACATCCTTACTCACACAGTCCCATTGATGTGAATAGTCAGACAAAAGTATAAGCAAAGGTTGCGTAAGGGAAGCTCAGAGGCCTGGGAGTGCTGTCATTTAATTCTCTCCAAGCACCCATGCCTTGCCAGGGTAAGCAACTGAACTACTACACGAGAGAATATAATCTTAAGGAAATATTCTCTAACAAAGTGTACAGAAAACAGACATTCTCCCACTTTTAATTCAGTTCCTAATTGCTAACTCTGTATAAAAATACTCAGGGCAGTAAAATTAACTAGGACCTTCTCTTTTAAGTATAGAAACCACAACTGTGGAAGCTCAGCATGCTTTGTGGATACCACGAAAATGTGAGCCCTAACGCACTGTAGCTGCAATCTGATTCCCAGCATCTGTCCTCAAACTGGTGAATCGGTGGGGGAAGGGGCCTTCTGGTCTGGGAATCACATCCCAGTCATAATTTCCTAGACAAAGAACTACATATTGTCTTGTCATACTGTGTATGAGATGATATTTTGTTCTGTTTAATAAGTCTGACTGCAATGGTAGAAACTCCCTAGAAGCTGCCCACACAAGTTTAAGACTTTCTAGCAAATCATCTCAACAACAGTCTGTGCAGACAAGTATCCCAGAAAAACAGTGCTGTTTGACAAGACAACAGATCTGACAATTTATTTACTGAAATGCCTGCCTAATCCATCCTGTCCACCCTTAGCTGGAAAAATCTGAAAAAATCGCCTTGAAATGCAGTGCCCTGTGCCTGCGGAACCAGCCTGGCCCACTGAAATGCTGGGGGCTGCAGTAGGGCAGCAATGCTTGCCTGCTCTGCCTGCCTGCTCTTCCCCAGCTTGCAAGAACAGAAAGGTGAGATGTATGTTTTTAATTTTGAAGGAAGCTTTACAGAAAAAAATACTGAGAAATTAGAAATTAAAATTAGTGGGAAGAGTACTCTATGTGAAAAGGCCGCTAAGGAAAGCATATGTATCAGGGATGAGAACATACTGGAGAATTAAAAAAGAGAAAACAAAAAAAGAAAATATGGTGCTTCTATTTTTCTTTCAAAATTGTGGAATGATGTGCACATAGCATCACAAACCCTCAGTTTAGGAGATTTAACATATGGAGGGAAGAGAAAGGGAGGAAGTGGACGCTTTACATCAAGAGAAGTCCAGCAGAGCTGCAGATCACATGGGGTTGTAGCCTTGCCAGAGGCATCCTGGTTCAGTACGGCTCTTGCTCTCCTCTGCCTACATTTTATCAATCAGACATAGTGACAGCACTTTGGGGGGAAGAAGAGAGGTGACCAGAGGGAAAAAACCCAACACATGCACTTAAATGCACCATTCCCACCCTGAGGGAAAGAAGCCATTTATGCCTCCACAGGCTGCCACGTCTGGTCCTGCAATGGGTGAGGAGGTCAGAGCCTGAGCCCGGGGCTGATGCAGGGAAGTTGACATTACTTATTTTTATCTGTTTCATTAACAACCCCCCCGTGATGTTATAAAAAACAACTACAAAAGGGATATATTTGGGTCTCAAAGGCATGTACTTGTAAGGTGGGAAATGCCTCTTTCATGACTGACTGCCTCGAGCTTAACATATCCTTCCAAACCCGACATGCAGGGCATGCCAAAGACCCTCATTACTTCTCTGGCCTGCAGCAGAGGTCAGACATGGGTCAGTACTCAGGTCACAAAGGAAACTGTAAATCTAGCAACTGATATACTTCAGTCTATTTGTTATAGGTAGTCTTTTATACATAACATGTACATGACCTAGAATTTATAGGACTTGGACCAACACTGCTAAATAATTCCACTTCCCAGCTGAGCCCCAGGGTCTGGTGTTCGGAAAATCTTATTTCACATGTTAGTTCATTTGTGGGCCCTCTTTTACAGCAAATCAATACATTTCCTTCAAAACAAACCCCAGATGTTCTTCCAAGGGTAGTCAGCACCAGAAGTCCCATCATCATGGCAGTGTGGAGCCCCCCCAGTCTTCCTCTGCACTTCACCATCCTCTTAGACTGTCCCAGCCAGTGTCACCCACTCAGCCTTCCCTCACATTTTCCAGGCATTTTGAACTGATAAAACACGCATGCCATATCCTGAGTCCACACGTACAAGTAGGACACAGCCTGCTCAGTGGACCTGAGCTGCTTTACGGTACCTGGCCAGAGGACAGAGGTCACTCCCTGGGATGGAAGCCTTTGGCCACAGAGACAAATAATCATGGCTGGCTCAGAAGCTGTACTGCATCTATGCATTATTTTTCAGACTTAAATTTAAAAGCAAAATATTTAATTATAATAAGTTTACAGTCTTATGTTTACATAGCTTATGTTTACATTGTCTGGAATGTTTAGATTGTTTTCCAAAAATGAGTATCTAAAACATTTTTCCAGAAAAAAAACCTATTCCTACAAAATAAAATTATTTTCTTATTTTACTGAGCTTGCACAATTACTCTTTCCTGTGACCTGAAAAGCAAGGATCTGAGGTTTTAGAGCTGTTGTCATCCGGATGGACATAAATGGTGGAAGAATGTGTTAAAAAGAGGTTTATACTGCACAGATTTTAATATGAAACTTTGCCAGTTGTGAGACACAGCAAATTGTACAGCAATCCTACAGAAGCAACATCTCTGGTATTTTCCCACCACAGCAACATCCAAACTCTGATGCCACAGCTGCAGATTGATTTTTTATGGCTTTAAAGAGTGTAAGCTCTGAGATTCTGGAAACCAAAGTAGTTGTAAATTTAATAAAATTTTTATAAAATCATATGTAATGGCTATCCAATGCTTTCACTTCAGATGCAGCCCAGACTCAATGCACTGAGGTACTGCTCTTACAGAAGGCAGGGGTTTCAGTCTGGCTCGTGCCAAGGGGGCCTTATGCAGGAGCAGTCTGTATTCAAGCACTGCCTCTCCAGTATGACCTGTGCTCCATGAAAACCTGGTACATCTGAAGGAGAAGCTGGGGGAAGGGAAGCAGAGGAGCGAAGCAGATGTGTCTAACTCAGGCTGTCTTACAAGTTATGACTCCAGCATTTCGTACCAAGCATATGCTATATTTTCTACTTGAAGGCTGACTGCCACTTCAAATGAAAATGGTTTTGTATGTGCTGCACCATAAAATTACACAGAAACACAGACACAGAGGGCCATGCTAACTAGCTGTTTACCTCTGTGCTTCTACCGCAGCACATAAGTTATAATCGGAGGAAGGAAACTCCTAGGAGATGTGAAGGCTTTAATTGTTTCAGCATGCAGATGGTTTGCATTACAGTGAATCGACACAGCTCAAGGTCAATTCATAGTTCAGCAAAAGCTGTTTCGGCAAGTGAGTTTAGTTTGTTTACACCTCTTCTGGGAAAGCTTTAATGGCTATGTTACTTACTTTATAGATATTTCTAGACTTAAGAAGCAATGCAACAGGTGAAACTGGAGGAGCGTAGGTTGCCACAGCCATTTCCTTCATGTCTGATGCTTAACAATTTTTAGAGCAGCTAAATATAGCTTTTTTCCTACAACATTTGAACATGTTTCAGCATGTTGTCTTTTCTGTCACTGACACAGAAATGCTCTGTTACAGGCTCACAAAGTCATCTCCCACAGCTCCGATTTCCTTTGCTATGTTGAGATGTGCCACGCAACCTATGCACCTAGAGACTGAAGTATGACACATACTTCATACTTCATACTTTCTCCTGCCCTTAACTATCAATCTGAGCTTCCTCTCTCTGAGAAGTTCCTGGTCCTTTTGCACAAGCAGCTCAGCTGTTCAAGCTGTTCTTGAGGCAGCTGCTGAACCACCTCAATTTAGGGCTTAGATGGTTAGGCTAAACTGGAACTTTTTTTTTTTTTTAATTTTTTTTTCTTAATAGCAGCAGGCTGAAATCTGCCACAGTAGAACAGCTGCCTTGTCAGCTGAGCCATCCCTCCAGGCAAAATGGAGCTTTCCAAGAGGAAAACAAGCTGGGCATTGGGGCTGTCGGGGACTACTGTAGCAATACTAAGGTAAGATGTCACTGGTCAGAGCTTGGAAAGCGCCATGTAGGAGAGGAACACTAAGTACTCTGGGGCACAAAGCACCAGACTGCATGAGCCACAAGCACTTTCTTTCATGCCATTTACCAGCTAGATCCCAGATCTGTCTGGGTAGCTGCTATTACAAAGGCAATCCCACCAATGCCAACTGTGAAAAAACTGCATCCAGCGTGAACTGTGCCTGACTTTTGTTTTAAAAGGGATGGTCTTTGTTCCTCACACCTTGTCCTTGAATTCTGCTGGTCAGTGCTTTATTCTCATCAGCCATATGCTGTCTCCATCATTCACTCTCTACCTCTTGTCCCACAGGAGCAGTACCAGACCCCCACATAATCACGGGGCAGCACCACATCTGCATGCCTGCCCTCAGTGTCTGGAGTGCCAGACCTGGAGAGAAACCGCAGCTAGGCATTGCCAAACAGAGGTTATAATCATGTGGCTCAGCAGATGTATAGATTTACATCCATATGTGCAGGTCACTTAACACTGTGGGTGCTCCTCTCCTCCTCTGTCATGTGATCAAATTAGCAGAGTCACAGGATAATGGAAAGATGGGTTGGACCCCAAGGTCAGGAAGGTGTAAGTGAGCTTGTAATCTAGTTGCAGACCTCAAAATATGTCAGAAACATTACTTGTGATAGCAGCAGAACTACGCTAAAAAGCTCATACTCTTTGCTGCATGCATTAGGGTATCTACCTTCATTTTGTTTGGGCCTGAAAATATTTCCAAAAACTGTTTGTTTCAAAGACCTGTTTTTCAATTAACTTACAAAAAGCCTGCAAAACTTTAAAAAAATATTTTTGTGGCAGAGCTGTGAGGATTTGAAACAGAGAGGTACACCAACACTGCAAGCTGTAACTAAGAATTTCATGTGTGTGTCCTGGCAGAAATCTCCTGCCACAACCCCACCATGCTGCACTCAGCAGTCCTCGATGTGGCCTTAACATCTGCTTCAGCATCTGCTCTTTCAGAGGGCCTGTCCCTGTGTGCTTGGCTGCTTCCAAAGGCCTCCTGCGATTGCTCAGCATGGCTGGCAGCGTTTGCCACCACTCTGCAGCCACGCAGATACCCTTACAAGGCAAGGCAGTGATTGCCCCTCTCCTCAGTGAGGCTCCAGCAGCCACAACCACCACTGCACAGCAGTAATCCAGCCTTACTGAGTCCATTTAAAGTGCCTCTGGGAGGCAAAAGGCAGCCCAGGCTTTAGGTCTAATTCTTCATGTGGATGATAAGCTGAGGTGCTTACAGGACAGCGAGTAGAGTTTGCCTAGCTCCTAACTTGGACAAGAGACTGCAGGCATCTGGGCCAGAAAGCGTGCAGCTGCCAAAATTAAGCAGGCAGCTGGAATCAGAGCAAACTGCCTTTAGCAGTCCTGCCAACAGATTCTGCAGGTCAGCTATTGAAATTATTTGCACATCAGCATATTTCAAATTTTTGAATGCAGCCTTTTGTGAAAGATCACAGTAAGAGCATTTGTAAAGAAAGGGTTGTTCTCTAAACAAAAGCAGTTTCCTAAAGTATCCATTTCCTTACCCAGACATCAAAAAAGTGGAAGGTTTTCCTAAAACTGGCACCAAGAGCATTTCTGTGACATGGAGATAATTACTGGAAGTAACCAGTGAGACTGCCAAATCTGACTACAGCAGAACTGCCAGATTTTTTTTTTTTTCTTAACTGAAGCCAAAACACACAGGTGACTTAAAAGAAATGAAAGTGTGGAGAAGAGTGTAAAATAAGACTGCTCTTACGCACAGCACTTTAGCACAGTCTAGAGGACTTGTCCATGAAATGCTGCCAGCTGTTGGACCATGGCCAACTCATCTTAAAATTCAGATAGCCTGAGGGTGGGTGGGATGGAGGCACACACACTTCCCTCACAGCAGAGGCCCCATGGCTTAGGGACATGTTGTGCTGACTCCTCATCAGGCAATCTCAGTCCAAAGAAGGCTCAAAACTGCAAGCTGAGGACACTTTAAAGAAAAAAAGAAAATGGTCACTAGATGTTTACAAACTGCTAGTGAAGCTAGATCTGTTAGAGCAAAACTAGAGCTAGAGCAAAACTCTGCTTTTACTGACTCTGCTAGACTGAACATCTTCTCTTTCACTGTTTAACCTAATGCCATGATTCTCAAAAATCCCAAAGAGAGTGGGGCTACTCCTGGAAGTCCAGGCAGCTTCATGGGACACAGAGGGAACCAAGAATAAAAAATCCAGATGGCTCATGTCAGCCCCTCTTGTCCCTTTTCTGTTTCACTCTTCCTCTTTCCCTGGCAGTAGAGGTCTCTCCTCTCTCTGGTCCCACCGTGGGGGATGCACACATGACAGGCTGGTCCTGCACTGGGTGGAAGGACTTGGCAGCAGAGGGGTGAAGTTCAGCAGCCTGGGGTGAGGGTTGAGGCAGGGGAAGTTGTGGGGGCTGCGCAGCCCGGCACAGCTTGGAAGGTTCCTACTGGGAGGTGGAGCATGGGATCTCAAAAAGATGGTTCAGCCAAAGGAGAGGACTCCTCACCTACCCCCATAGAGTGGCACTAAGGACACTTCTCAGAGAGACAGCAGCTGCCAAAAGACAACTAGAAATATGGATCCTAGGCATTTCCAAACCTCTTCTTTCTTGTATTCATTCACTCAAATAAATTTTTCCTGTGTCTATCTGTATCTGCTGATTGTGGGGAAAATAATATAAAGAACTCAGTAAACTCATAATTCACAAATGCAGATGCCAGATATTTTACTCCTTCTACTTCCTCATACTGAGTTAATTCTGAATTTACCTTTATCTGTAATCCTCAATTTTAAGAAATCAACCTTGTTTTTCTTCCCCAAATGATGGATTCTTTAACAAATTCAGGGATATTCATAGAAGTTACAGGTAAAGCATAAAGAAGAAACAATCAAATTCTCAGAACGTAAGTCTGTGCCACCTAATGCATTCCTTCACCCATAACATTTGACAAGAAAGAGATCATCATCATTGTTATGACAGGTAAGGAACACTACTCACAACGTCACCATTTCCAAAACCAGCTTCTACTTCTGACTGCCCAGACTGAGACATATTTTGAGGTAAAATGAAATAGCAGGTTTGCATGCCGTGCGCAACTCCCTCCAAAAGAACAAAGAAAAGAAAGATGGAGGTGAAAGGCTAAAAATTAAATCAGCACATCTGAAAACCGAGGCCAAATTAGCTTGCTGAAGGCCGTATCTAATGAGTCATTAGTAGAGCAAGGACTGAAAATCTGGCTTCCTCAGTCCCTGTTTCATGCTCTAATTCCCACCTCCAACAAACTGCTTTATAATAATCATAAGACCTTACTGATTAGTCATATATGCAGATAAGGAAATCTCTTTTCAAGGTTACTGTGAAGGAAAGTATTACTCAGGATGGCAAAAGGAAGGTCGAGGGAAGAGAACAATGCAAATGGAAAACAGAGTGGAGTGTGGACTGAGCAATGTTCCTCTAAACACAAGTTCAGGAGTACTGGAAAATATAAAAGTAGTGTTCAGCCTTGTGACACACTGGTCTTCCTTCCACAGAGAATAATGTTTCAGAATTTTCTGATAAGAAATCGCGATAGAAAAGCCTAGTGAAATTAAGACAACATAATTTTATCCTGAAGTCAACTAGGTGAGGTCAGCCCCAGGCAGGATGCATGGTACTGACCTCATCCTGCTGCCCCATGGTAACCATCATCAGTGCTCTGTTCTCACCTAGGACTGTAAAGCAAAATAATCAATGATTATCTTCCTGCAAACAAACACTCTATCAGAAAAGACAAAGCCTTAAAAGGGGATTTACCATGGTTACAACACACACTTGCAAGCATCAGCAGAGAAAGAGATGGAGAAGCATAAGATAGGACTTAGGCAAATCAAGTAATTGTATCCAGTTATCCATGTGACTGCAGCACATCAGCAGGCACAGGCACAGGCAGCTCTTCATGGGTTCACGAGACTAATTGTAACATGTGTCTGAAGATCTCTTGGGATCTCATGGTAAAAGTTTTCTTCTCAAATGTAAAGGGGGGATAATTTTTCCATTTTTCTCTAGGGGTTATCCAAATAGGGCAGGCATGCAGAGACCATCTGGGTTTATCTTCTCAGGAAACTTTCCAGCTTCCAAGCATCATGGCTCCAGGATTGTCTAGGCCAGGAGCTGATCCAAAACTCATCAATAGGAGGGGCCTCTTGATTAGGAGCCAGATCACAAATCATAAGCAATTTGAAGGTCACAGGTAAAAGGTCATCAAGAACAATTGGATCAAAACAGTTGGATCACTGTTGGTTTAAAAATCTCATCTGCGACATCACAACCATAATGTAAAGTGTGTATCTTGAAAGAAGTGATGAAGGGATTTTATCTAATTTTTTGAAAGGGTTGTTACATCATTTGTGAAATAATCATTCAGCAAAAAACCCAAAAAACCAACAAACCAACCCAACAAAGAAACAATGACAACTGATCATCAGCATATTATTTGTAGAACAAACCAGACCTAAAAAGCTTGTAGTCATATACATTTTGTAGCTCAGCCTCTGTGTTCAGAAGAAACAATGCAATAGCCTTTTGTATCCAGGCAGCTTCTTTCACTTGGCAGTAAAGGATTGTAAGGCCTCGGGAAACAGAGGTGCTGAATCCCCACTGGGACCTATGCTGCAGGAATGGAGGCTTAGCATAGCTTAAATAAAAGGAGAGGCAGGAACACGACAAAGTGGCTATTGCTTGAGATCTCCCACAAGTGCTGAGAGAACACAGCATGTTTCAATCTGGGGAAGCCAGCCACTTCTTCATGCTTTGGGTAGGAACATGAAGACTACTCCCCAGAAATTACCTATTAGGACTTCACTGTCATTGCATTTAAATGGTATGTAACTGGTGACACTTTCCTCTTCCCCAGTAAGCATATTGAAACACTAACACTACATCGCTGAATTTTTACACACTTACACGCACTATTTGAAGAGAAAATGGGGCATGATTAAGTTCTTATCCCCGATTCCTGTGGAGCAGACTGGTATGAGACAACACATATAAGACTGGAGCTTCACTGTAGAATGAGATCCCTTGCAGAAGGGGAGCACAGAGTGCAGCACACTCACACATTTGGGGAGAAACTGAGCTCCTGTGAACAGGCAGGCTCTTCTGCACTGAGGAGGAGTCTGGAGGGCAGCTTTTAGGCAGTGTTGCCAGCAAGAGGAAGCCATGAATCAGTATGAAAAAATGCTACCTGCTGTCATTTGATTCCTGCTCTCTGGGAAACAAGACTTTTCAGTCCTGTAAGATAAACAAACAGAACAACATAGGGCTCTGTTGTCTACCTGTTTTCCTAATACCTTTGTTGCTGCTGGTTGGCATGCTACTTGGATCAAAGACTGGGAACAAATATTTTCCTATCTTCACCCAGCAATGTTATCATTAAAAATAATCAAAAACCACTCCCCACCTTCCTTCCCCACCAGGGAAGGTTTTGCATCATGCCCTTCCTGCAGTGAGTCAAAAGGCAGCAGCAATCTCTTCTGTGTATATTTCCAACAGCTGCTAATGCCATAAGTCAAACAAAAAAGCTGAAAGTCTATTTTAAAAAAACAGATAATGTGAAGCTGGAAGGGTATTTGAGAACATGGGGTGTGAGTTTCCCAACAGTTCTGACTTTCTTTTCTAATTGATTCTCGCTGCCATCTCGTTATTTTCTCAGGGTAAGTCTACGTGGGATGAATTAAGTAGCCTGTGTCACATCACCAGCCCAGCTACCTTCCTGAATATTCAGATGCAAAATAAAATCAGCCTTGAATAAGTGCACTAGAAAGTGTCTGATATTAAATATCCCTCCAGACCCTTGTTCTGCTTGAAACCAGTCACCCCTTTACTCCTATGGATTAATAGATTAGGACAGACCTGACATGGCTGTTGGTAGTTCTATTTACATTGAGGTGTTTAATGGATATGAAAAATATAATCAGGCCATGAAGGGTAGAAAGAAAGCCCCTGTCACTCTGTTTGCCAGTCTGTCTCTAACTGAAAGGCAAAGTTCAGTTGTCCATCTGTCATCTACAGCATATGGGCTTTTGAGAAAAATCAGTGTTAGGACTTAGCACTGAGACAGAGATTTGCGGGGCCCAGCATTTATACCCTATTTAACAATTTCCCTACCAGTGCTCATTTTCTTTGCATATTTTGAGGGTTGAGTAAGCACTCAAGACACTACCATGGTCAGTGATTTATCACCCAGCAACTCTGCAACTTCCATGTACAATTGTAATCTACAACATAAACTAGCAAAATACACATCTTCAAGCACGCAAGTTTTGATGCAATATCCATTTGCCTTCACATGCCACATCAAAACCAACTGTCCCAGTGACTGCTGTCCTGATCTGCATGTTGAAAATCTACCCTGAAGATAACACAGAAATGTTCTCTGATCTCTTTGCTGCACAGTGTCACAAGCCCAACCCTCAGGCTCCACACAGAACTTTATGTTTTAGAGGATCAGTTCTCCTTGAACTTCTTCTCCAACATGATTAAGCAATGCTATTTGAATACTGGAGAACCACCTGGAATATACGAGACCTGCAAGCCTGTATTACCTATATTAAACTTGTAATGTGATCATCTGTGCTCTGCTGAGCCTGCTGAGATACTGAGAAGATATGAATAACTGTGAAGATATTAATAACTAGGAAGAAAACTGGCACAATATAAAAATACAGTTGGTTATTTTACATCCTACACCTGGCACAACACCAACAGCGGGAAGTGGAAAGGGTTGTGGAAAAATGTGTGTAGTAAGAATAGTCTGTATTAGAAATAAATAGAGGAAAAAGAACATTGATCTTACAATGGCAGCTGACAAAACAGCAGGTTGAGGCTGGCTACATTTTTAGGGAAATGTATTTTCTAGGAAGACAATACAAACCTCTTGAATATGCAAACACCTAACTGCAAAAAATCAAAAGTGCATTTTTAATGTTCCCCTTGTCTAACAGGAGAATTTTCCTGTAATTTGAAGCCTTGTCTGCTTCTTCTACGGAACTAGAAAATCAGAGCTGTTCGACTAGAGTTGATGTGGTTGCTAAACAACTGATAATTGATCTGCTCCAGGTTTCAGTAATGTGTGCTTTAAGCAGTGAGCTTGCTACCTTTCTGTTTGAAAGATCAAGCCTGAATATTATCCAAGTACTTTAAATGGAAAAAAAATCCCCAAAGAACTCCAACTTAGGAAAAAACATTTGAAGACAGATTTACTGATCAAAATGTGTGGGTTTTAAAAAAAAGTTTAAAAACCATAATGGCATACAAACACAATTCAGATTGCTTCTATGGGCTGAAAATTTCCATCCGGTGCCAAAAAGCTGAAGTTCATTCTGTTAAAAATATTAATTCTAGGATTAACACCATTTGGTGGTATGATGATAAAAGTCCCCTCACCAAGTGCCCCATACAGTCTTTACTTACTGGGCTTTGAGGTCAACTCTGAGGTTTAAAAACCTCTCCTTGTTTAAACATGTCTTTTGGATTCATCTTGCTTGCAATATTCAACTACTGCCTCAGTCACCATCAACCTGAGCATTTGTTCAGCGTGCTCAAGCAAACTCAACAGACTATTCCATGATGGTTATGCCAGAGAATATTAAAGAAGTCTACATATCTGATAGAGTAAATTAGAGTCTATAAAATGTTGCAATTAATGTATTATTTAAAGATCTTAAGTCAGTATTGTGCAAAAACCATTTAAATAATATTCCTGTGAGGGAGAGTTGCAAATGGTAGTGCCCCAAGAACAGTTGTGAATACTCTCAAGTTATTTTTTGAAAGCTTGGAACTAATTTCTAGTTTATATAATCAATCAAGCCTTTTATTTTTGCCAAATAGATTTCTCTAATAGTAACCTGAGCATTATACACAATTAGAACTGAAATCAGCTTCAGTTTTGGTTTAGAAGTTTTCACAGCTCCTGGTAAAATTTAAATCTCTCTTTGCCTGCCAAAATAAGCATGATTCAGTTTTCCTCTTTTCCTGTCAACTACTATCAAGCATATCCAGGTTTAACATAGATTTGAAATATGTGAGCCATAAAACCCATGCCCATTGTACAGAGTACACACCACTGCCAAGAGTTAGTAGAAGGGGGCAATCAATAGCTCCAAGGTAGCTTTCATTATTAATCAAGCACTGCATACACCTACATTATGATATTCTGCTCTGTGTTGTCAATTTTTTCTCAATGGGTTATTTTTGAAGAGAGGTTCAACTACTGCATCCCTTAAGAGAAAAATCTGAAACCACTTGCAGTTTAAGGTACATTTAGGTGACAACTTCAGTGCCCTTCCATATCCAGAAGTTTCTATATTAGCACAGTGAGATCCTCTCATTCTTCTCCATGGCATTGATGCAATTTGAAGCAATCTGCGGGGTGTTGTTGTCCAAGTCATTTGTAACACCCTACATCCCTTTCTGTACCAAGTGCCTCAGGTCTTGTACAAATTTCGACTGTGAGTGCCCTCTGTCTTTGAGAAAATTTGAGTGCAGTGAGACCTCTTTGGGAAGGCTTGTAATCCTGAAGAAGAAATTATATCTGTGGCTCATGCATGAAAAATTGTAACATTTTGATCTATCTGATGATAGAAAAACAGGAAAACATTAAAATCCACATAATGGCTTTGATACTTCTTAGACTTTGAGAAGGCCTTGGTATTGTCAGTCAGAGGTGTTGTGCCTGTAATTGGCAATATGGTAGCACAGGAGAGGATTGCTGGAAAGGAGCTTTATTCATCCCACTCTGCTTGTTCCTGGAAAAAACTGGCAACCCTTTCCCTAGATTTTTCTGAGCTCTCTGTTATGAGACCATAGAGAACCTATTATATAATTTCCTCTTTAATCTCTATAGGAAGTTCAGGAGGAAAATATCTAGGGGCACGCATTTTTCACCTGAGCCATATATTTCTACCATTGGGCACTTGCGGTATGTTTGACACTGTGAGTTTCATTTTCAAGTATTTAACCCTGAAGCCTTAGTGACCTGTAAGAACAGCTACATCATGGAATTTCCCAGACCTTTTTATAATGAAATATATATGTGTGTATATAGGCACACACATACACAAAGGAGCTCAACAATTAGGCCTTTTGAGCTCCAATGACTTGTTAACAAAGTCAAGCTGCATGACCATTTTCCAGATTCTGAGACTGTTTGACCACACATGTATGCACCCAAGTGCTCCAGCTGCTGGCAGAATTGCACAGGAGGGATATCCATTGGAAATCCATTGACTCCCTCTGCAAAATCAGCAGTTAAGAGCCTGTAAGAAATTCCTCTTTCCCATAAGGGAAATCTTAAGCTTAGATTCTCAGACTGTGGCTCAACAAGACATTTGTTCAGGGGTATTTGGAGGCTAAGGTGCTCCAGCCACATCACAACACGCAGCCTCTGTTGTGTTGACAGCACTGTTCACAGGCTGTGTTGAGAACTGAAGAGCTGATTGGGCTTTGCAAGGGCAAACATTAGAAGCTACAACATTTTCCTGACCCATTTAAAAGAGCATTGTCCAAAAGCAGCAGCCCTGCTGCCACTGGGAGTGGAAGGGCAGGGGGAGCATGCAGAAGTGTACAGGCATGAATGGGTATTGAGGACCAGGAACTACAGCTGGGTGCCAAGCTCTGCTGCACACAGGGCACCACCAGGTCTCTGCAGCAGAATGAACTGCAGCTTATATCATCTGTATCAAGCAGGAGATATATTCACATTGCCTGACCAATCTAAAATGGTATTAGGTCATAGAGAGTTAGGGTTCAAAGCATTGTCTTCATCACACACAGTTATAATCTCCCTGGGTGAAGGAATTTATGCAAATACAGAGGTGCCACGACCCTTTACAAGAAAAGATCTAAACTGTACCAGCGTAAGAGTGCCAATATAATGACTTCAAACTAGTGGTTCACCCACATAAATTTACTTTGTTATTAAAAAAAAAAAACGCACTTCAAAACAAAATGGTTATCCTGCTAGGAAGAAAAGGCACACAGCCCACGACTGTGGTCTGTTAGCAAGTCATTCCTCCCCATAAATACTACTAAGTTTGAGCATTTCAGCAAAATTCCTTCATTCCCAAATACATGTGCAATCTTTGTAACTATGCATTTGACTAGCATAGCTCATGCAAACTTAACTGGGTTTGCATGCCATGTGATTTTCAAAGTCACGATGTAGATAAAGCAAAAGCAGGCATCACTGGAACACTTATCAGTTTGCTTCTTGCTGGGGAAAGTTCTGTGCCAAGAATCTAATGCCTATTTTAGCAAATAATGTAGTGCAGCACACAGCTCTGTAAAGGGCAGCAAGTGGTGCTGAGAATCCAAAGTCCTCGATAAAAACCCTTCATAACTTTTTACTTAGGAAAATCTCTGCTTTGATCTGGTGGACTGAGTGTGTTTGTTAGGTAGGCTCCTGGAGTGCCTCTTCTCACAGGCTTCAGGAAGCAGCCTAGTTTTCACCTGAAGTGGAATTGATTTTATGTGTCACTCCCTGATATCAACCAAAACAAGGGAAGTGAAGACACTTGGAAGATTTGCTTCAAAAGCACAGTCCTGCATCTAACTAAAACCCTGCACACTAGACACCATCCACAGTATAAGAATACAAGAATAATTTTGTAATGAAAATAGGTTCAGCCTTTTTCCCATCCTTTGACCCCTTTGCGGTTTCATATTAAACACCTGTTCAGTTTTATGCATGAGATGCAGATTCAAACTTTAAACAGAAAGTTAAAAATCACATTAAGGCTGATAAAGTCCAGAAAATTTCAGCATGGAAGAAAATAGTAATTTTGAGAAGTCAGCTGAGCTGCGAGTTGTGTTTAATTAAACAGTAACCTAATACCAGCTTTTGCAGCAACGTTCCCATTCAGAGATACTAAAATTATCTTTAAAAATTCTAATTCTTTTTTTACCTACAAGAAAAGTAGACCAGTCCTAGAAAGACAAAGTGATATGAGCAGATCAGAGGCAGAGGAAGGAGTGAATTCAAACCTTGCAGCTTCCCGTGGTAGCTCCGTCTGCACTGTGCATGCAGGACAACAGTGCATAAAGAAAATGACCCAACAGGAAATGTTCCAGGTTTTCTGCACGAAAAGGATTGCTGCTTCAAAACCAATGGATGATGGATGCTGAAAATAGCATTTGAATCCTCATCTTTCGTGTATCAGTTGTCAGGCACACACTGACCCAAACAGCTAGTGAGGAAAGAGATTTGCAACAACTGTCATCCACTGCAGGCAGCCAAAGTGTGGCTTCTTCCAAGAGGAAGGAAATCAGTAGGAAAAAACAGTACTTCTTTGATGCGATCTTGTTGCACACAAACAAATGCACATGAAATTTGGCTCCCCTAAGTACTGTAAGGCTCAAAGAGCAAGAAACAGTTTCCTTGCTCAGTATTCATACCCAGGTCAGCACTAGCTCTTTCTTAGATCTCCCACAGGCAAGCTGTACATGACTTTTTGAGAAAAAAAAAAAATTAATGCCCTTGTCTCTCTGCTCCTGTGGTATTTTCTTGCTGACAGTCACCCACATGGCCAAAACTTGTGTTGCCATGTACTTCCTCCTCTCCATCCCTGCTACTCTGCCTTTCAGCATCTAAGTTATTCCCCTTCACTCTTTCCAACACCAAGACACAAGGAACTCGCAAGAGACATTATGTCCTCAGTCACAGTTCGGGTGACTGGAGAAGAATCTCTTCCTACAAGATAAAAAGTTGCAGAGAAAATTCAGTGATGACCTGGAGGACACACAGCAAGCTCAGCAAGAGTGCTCAGAAATTTTAGAATGATAGAATTAATAAGGTTGGAAAAGTCCTCCAAGATCATCAAATCCAACCTTCAACCAAATACTACCAAAGCCACTAAAACATATTGTGAAGTGCCACGTCTGCTCATCTTTTGAACACTTCCAGGGATGGTGACTCCACCACTTTCCTGGGCAGCCTGTTCCAGGACTATGCTGAACAATCACTCTATTCACTAGAAGTCACTACACATCCTTGTGTGACCAAATATTGTTTTTACTTACTGGATTGTTTTACTTTTTGATAGAATTAGGATTTCATAAAAATTGTTTTTGACATAAGTCTGTAGCAAGTTCCATTTTTTTTCCTGCTAAAAAAATAAAATTATAAAAGTGCTTCCTGGAATCTGTCTGACATGTCTATGGCAGGGGCTGAGGATAAAGTCTAACTTTATCCATCACAAATGTTTCCCAGCTAGATTTTAGGTTTTCTGTACATTCTATAGGAATTTTGCTTGACAGAAATCTAGAAAGGAAAAGTGCTGCACTGTTTTTTAATTTGGAATTCTCTGAGAAAACCCTTATTTTGGTTGATTCACTGGTGAGTAAGCGATCATCACAGAGCAATGTAAGCATCAGGTTTTCTCTCAGCTATACATTCATATTTCTTGCTGCTTTTTCCACCAAGTTCAGCTTGCTTTGCTTTGTGTGTTTCCTCAGACTATTTTGCTGAAATGGCAGTACATCATCTTTAGTTCACAATTGTGTTGCTGGACTTCAGAGCTGACTCAGAATAAATTTTTGCAATCCTCAAGGAGGATTCCCTTGCTCTTCTTAGTACTGTTTAGCATCTGCACTTAAATAGGGCTAGGGCTACCATCAGCTGTGGCTGCATATCAGACAACATGATAAAGTAGGAAGATAGCAATGACTTTGAAGACAAATGGCATCTGTTTGATTCCTTGAACCAGACTGATTTCAGGAAAGGCAAGTTTAAAGCAGAAGTTGCTGTCTAAAAGGGGTATCTACTGTAGTGTGCTAATATATTTGTGGAGCAGTCTTTCACGTACATAACTGGGCAGCTTGTGAGGGCAGCTATATTGCCTCCACTATATATGATGGACAATACTGCAAGAAAAAATACCCAAGAATTCTAGTTTCTTGCCATACAAAATAGTCTTTTAAGGCCTCAGCATAAATATTTGTAAGATACCAAAATATGCTTAACTTAAATTGAAAATGTTTATTCTGTACAAGATTATTAAAAAAAAAAAAAAACCAGACCCAAACAATCCACCCCACAAATGTGCTAATGTGATATCCTTTGGGTAGGAAAAGTGACACAGGATGTACAACTGGTGTGTGTCAGAACATTAGTTTTATGCATTTGTGCATCTTATTGTGGGGCTGAAGGAGAGGAAGAGGAGACTCCTTGGAGACAGAAGAATTTTGGGTTGGTACAAATTTTACAGCTGATAGCTTGTAGCATGGTGCAGCCTGTGCTTGGCAATTCTGTGGATAATGTAAGCCTGGGTAGGTCTGACTGTTCTATGAATCTCTCTTGATTCTTACAGTGAACACAAATTCTTACAGTGAATAACATGAACATGTTCGATGATAGCTGGGTCTGGGATTGTCTGGGGTTTTTCCCTCTCCCCCAGTAAGGACATTTCTTCAATATGAGTTATAAAGATAGCATAAAGGTTAAATTGACCACTGTGGATATGCATATACCAATTTTTTTCAATAATTAGGTTTTTAATAATACTTTTCAGTTAAACCAGTGAACCTCTAAGTTTAGACCAGACCTGGGTTAATGAAAGGGTTTTTAAGTGCTTAAATAAAAAGCTTGAGAAAAGGAACTTGCACACAAAAAACTTGACACAATTTTTCATCCTCCCTCCCCCCTAAAAATAAAAAGAGGAGAGTGTCTGTATGTTTTCACAGGTGCCATCTCAGAGGTTTTTACTGGTTAGGTGTGGGGTCCCAAATCAATATGAAAACCACTGTTTTGTGGGACTACTTTTCAGTCAGTTTGTCTAAAAACTAATTGGGGCAGGAGTAACCCAGTTGCACCTCAGCCCAGCTGTGCTGGAAACTCACAGCACTGGGTAGGAAACCCAGATTTGCTGGCCAAGCCTCAGTGAGACATTCTTCCCAAGCAGCCAGGTGAGGCAGGCAGACCACACTTCATTACAGAGCTGACAAGAGAAAGCAGTAATTACATGAACACGAGATCTATTACCTGACCGTTGCTGTAAGATGAATCTAAGGTGTCATGGGGAGCAAGGCAGTCCATTAATTTTCCATTCCGCCGGCAGCCCAGGTGCACCAGGTCTCGGCAGTGAGCATGGCAGGTGTACTTGCAGTCTTAAAAACCCACACACAGACACCAGGGAAAGAAAAAAAAGAAATAAAAATGGTATTTAGAAATGAGATTGCTGCAGGCAGAAGTTAGGAGTGAGATACATCCTCATTTGCTACGTGACCTCAGAGAAATAACCCCCTCTGCAGAGAATTTCCCCATCCGTATAAAAGATAATAATAGCTACACAGTCCTGGAGATGTAAATTCACCGGAGCGAAGGTGACAGTGCAGTACACCTCCCAGTGTCACACTGACAGGCCAGCAGTGGAGCAGGTCTTTAATTAGATCAGGGCTGCCTCAGTGAAATGGTCTTGCAAAAGGTTCATGCCACAAACTAGGTATTAGCTGTTGCAATGTAAGCACAAAAGGGGCAGTGCTTAGAAAAGACACAACATTTTTGACTTATAGACAAAAGGTCTACCCATCTACCCACATAGAGTTACTGCTACATGGTTTTTCATGTTTTAATCTCTAGGTGCTCTTAAGAATATGCACATGAATATTGAAAGAAGAATGAGTGGCTTATCTGAAGCCTTATTATGCTGGTAAATCACATAGTTGCCCTCAGTGACAATTCAGAAATTTCACTTGCTGGCTATAAAAGTCAACTAAGATGGCTATTGGAAATGTAAACTCATTATAACAGAGGCAGATGACCCCGCCTCTAGTAAGAAATAGATGATTCATATGCCCTCTAATCTCAAAGAAAGAATCACTTTAAGAGTATTTGCAAAAATAGCTTGTATTTGCTTTGAAGCCCTGTTGTGTT
Source organism: Lichenostomus cassidix (assembly GCF_008360975.1). Classification (NCBI taxonomy): domain Eukaryota; kingdom Metazoa; phylum Chordata; class Aves; order Passeriformes; family Meliphagidae; genus Lichenostomus; species Lichenostomus cassidix. The sequence continues at coordinate 32,177,991 of NC_139480.1, read as the reverse complement.
TGCTGGTTTTCTATGTAAGTTGGGCAGAGTTCATGATGCCATCTTTGTCTAGTACTGAATATCACTTTCTATTTTTAGGTTGTGAATTGCTTATAATTTTGCCAAGGAGCAACCACTTGTACTTCAATTTTCCATGCTGGGGAACATCATGCTGTTTGTTTTAGAACATTTCGGCTAAAACAATTCAGCCATTTCCAAGAATGACTTTTGGAGGAAATGTTTTAATTTTCTCTAACTAAATTAAACTTACATTTTTTGTTGTTATTATTGTTACAAAGCTTTATGCTTTCAAGATTTATAGTAAAAGATTAATTCTGAATGGACTTTTTTGTTCCCTTATCAGCCTCTCCAAAATTTCAGTTTCCCTCATGTTTGATTAGATTCCCATTACATTTCCCAGAAAAAAAATTCCTGAACTTTCCTATTTCCAGTCCATACTCATCAGTGGTTTTATTGGGTAAGACAGCAGAGAGGTGCCTGAAATGCTGTTTCCCTTGGCTAGGAACTGGATCATTAATGTAAAATCCCTGTAACATCAGATCATTCAAAAGTAAAAATTACAATGTTGATAAAGTGTAAACCTGCAATCACCTTTCTGTGCCTGATACAGAATTTATGCTACACTTGCATTAAGGCAAGATTAATTGTATTTATTTGGCACAAAGTCAACCCATCAAAACCTTTTCAACACCAGTGACTCAGAACAGTGAGTCCATCCTGGATCAGCACTCCCAGGCAGATAACTGGGATGTTTCTGATCTTGAACCAGACTGACTACATCACAACAACTATATCACAATAATATCACTGTATCTCAAGTCACACTTCTCTTGAGACATCAGCAAATAGCTTCCAGCTAATTATGGGTTACCGAGAACCCTGTTGTAGTATAAATCAAGGCACTGAAAAAAGACTCAAACTCTCTAAAACAGTCATTGCATTTAATGCAGAATTTGAAAAACATTAAGCAAACCAGTCAGAATTCTATGGGGAAAAATAAAAAAAGAATGGTTAAGGTAGTTGCATGGTGCCCAGGAGAAATTGTAGCTGTCCCTGCATCCTTGTGTGATGCTGGCAAGCTGTGTCAGGCTTGCTCCAGTTGCTGCCCAATTTCTCCTGGGTTCCACATTTGAGTTCCTTTATCCAATTTTCAGTAAACATGGAGTATTCCCAACTGCGACAGAAGTCAGGGAGAACTGTGCTTTTGACCCAAAGGAGGTTTTCCCAGGGCTCTGTTTTATGCTTATGCAGCTGAGATTATTTTTCAGATGACTTGTGCACCTCATGAAATTCCGGAGAAGACAGAACACTCATTTTTGTGGAGCCCTTGAGAAGGATTTTGTCTTTGAGAAGGGACACTGTAAGACACAGTTGAAAAGCCAACAGGAATAAATGAAATTCAGAGTCATTGTTTATCAGGTGAGGAATCAGGACAGCTCTATGAGAAAACCAGGATGGGAGCAGTTAATTAAAAATTACATTACAATGCATAAGCAAAAGAAGGTCAAGTAAAAGTAATATTTGAATTTCCTTCCCCCCACCCCAATTTCTGAGTTCTTTCAATTTCTGAGTTCTTTACTTTGCAAGTTCAGTTATCTTCTTTAGGAAAAATGCTTATGAGTTCACACTGTATGTCCACTTTTCATTTCTCCCCTTGTAGTTCTGACAGAGCAGACTATTTCAACTGCAAATTACCTAAAAGCCAATTAAGTTTTATGAAAATTATCTCCTGGCTAAAGGAGGGAGACGCAAACTAACACCCACACTCAGGGCAAAGCTGGCAAAATTCAACTATAACGTCATTATCTGGCAATGTCTGGACAACCAGCTACTGCACATCACCTGTATGGTGAGGAGGTTATGGGGAATGTCCTACAAATCTGTAGAGCTCCAGGGTTCACTAATTTCCCAACTTCCTATGACTACACAAATGTACATACTGAGCATGCACCAAATCACAAATAATATTAGGAAAAAATCTGTTAGCTAAACAGTGTTCTGAAACAGGAGTACTTATTAAGTTAGGAAACATTATCTCTCAGTGCTATTTTGTTTCTCATTTATATTAATTTTAATTTGTGAGACCATAATGTCATTTGCAAGACAAGCCCATAATTTCCACCTGGCTATTATAGGCGTAATTACAAAAAATGTGAAAGCTTCATCTCTAAAAAAGCTTCGTCTCTAAAATTCTTTCCATCCTAAGCTAGATTTTACCATACTGTTTATAAGTTTAATAAGCAAAATCAGAAAAAGGATGGGTTTTTTTTCCTAAAACAGTGGATCTATGTAAGATCTTTTCATATGTGTTTTAGCTTTAAATACATTATTTCATTCCAGTTGTGGCATACAGTGTTTCACAAAGGTCCAGAAAGCATCAAATTGAAAAAATACTCTTTTCTGGTAATCCTTTACTGGAGCACTCCCAAAATTTCCATGAGTTCAAAAAGTATCTATAATTCTGGAAAGACTGTTTTGGTCATCAGACTATGGATTGCCATACCATTTCAGCTTGGAAAACCATCAGAACCAGGTGCTCTTTCCTGATGTGGTCTGAAATGAATCCTGTTCTTTGAAATCAGAGCTCTGGGAGCTTTAACTTAGCACATTTGATAAAAACATTCAATGATATCTAGAAAGCTAATAGTTTTATTTTACTGATGTTCAGGCTGTCATGAACACTGAATTTATTTATGAAATGTAAAGTAAGTATCTATTAAACATATAAATATTATGATTTAGAAGTTTCATTGTCAACTACTGAGACATAATGAAGCACCTTAAAATTTATTATTCTATTGCAAAAATGGCTTGAATTAAAGGAAGGAGAATGAAGTTCAGCAATATTTCTCCTGCAAGGCAGAATTGAACTATGTTATGTCTATGATACATTGATATCATCATGTCATGTTTCAATTTATGCTTAATTTACCTTGGGTTGTTCTCTTTTTTTGTGATGCTCAAAAGTCTACATTCTAGTTTGATGCTAAAGTTGCTATAAAGATCTTTTTTTAACAGTTTCACTCAAGTCTGTAATGGACTGAGAAACCTATTCAAAAAAATAGCCTTCAGAAAGCTCTAAGCACAGCTGCTGGGAGGTGGAGATCTGCTGTAACATCAGTTTTATCTCTATGAAATACTCTTTATTTCTGCTTGTTTGTTTATCTGTTAGTCATGCTTAACATCAGTCTGAGATTAAAATAAAGTTCTAACTGTATTTCCCAGTTACTGATTTTTAAGGAATCACTCTTATTACAGATAAGACAGGATTTCCAAGGTCCTTTTGGCCGCCCTTCCCCTCCAGGGATCTCTGTGTCTAGTTCGTGCTCCTTCCCTGTTGTGGAGCTACACAAGGCTTGGATCAAATTGTGGTCCAGCAAAGCCCACATCTTCCAAACTCATAAATCTGTGACTATTCACAAGTACCACTTAAGGTCTTCTGCTGTGTCTCTGTAGACTCTGCTTTCAGTATGTACAATGGCCATTCATAGCCACAGGCCATGAGGCCCTTTTTGGGATACACGCTTGCCACAGAGGGGATCCTCTATTATTTTCCCAAACACAGAAAGACCATAGAACTGGCCTAACTTGCTGCCTAGGGAAATTCTCCACAAGCACTTGAACTGCAACCCTATCTGTAAGTGCCACAGCTCCATTCAGTGTCAGGAACCCTGGCCTGGAAACAGGATAAGCTCCTGTAACAGTCTCTCGTAGGAGCTACTCGTGGTGATTTAGATAAAATTAACCAGAGTGCCTATGGCACAGACCTGCAAAATCATGACTTGCATATATTTGGACCTCAGCAGAAGACAAGCACTTTAATCAGACAGTCCAGGATCCAACACAAATGCTTGCAGTGTTTTTGTTTGCCAAGTGTCTCACCAAGCTGGAGTTTGGCTACTGTGCAAAAAACCTGCCATATTACTCACCAGTTTCAGATTCAGAGCATTTAGATAACAGTTTATCTATCATCTAGGCAGGTAACCACCTGACTTCGCCACATCCGAAGGACATTACAGTTGCAAAGCAGGAGGGAGTGATCAGCCTTTTCGTGAGAAGGAAAGAAGATTCTTCCCTGAGTGAATCACTCACTGATAACTCCAAGGGAGGCCCAAAGGAGAAAAGAATGTATAAAAATCAGCAACCTGCATGAAGCTGGGACTGTCTGATGTCCTTACTGCCTGGGAACTCAGGGACCATATTTCTGATTTCATGCAGCAGATAGCAAATAGTTGGTTAACACATAAATTCAGCTTCCCAACTGCAAAACAGGATAGAATGACAGGTATTTTAGATTAAGCACTCTAAACTGGATTTTGTTTTTTCAATTTCTGCTGCTGGTACCTCTGTAAACCTCTAGAATCCTGTGGTCTATTTTGTAGATTTTATTTTTTTTTTAATTTTTTTTTTTTAATGAGCTTGTGTTAACCTGTTTTGTGCCAGATGGTTTGCTAGATAACTGGTAAACACCAAGACACATGTGTTCTGTGTCATGGTCATCCTCAGCCCTGACGAGGTGGTGAAGCAGGTTGGCCAGGACTGGCATCCCAGGGCAGCTCACCAGGCTTTCTGAGAAGTGGAAGGGGACATTGCCATCTAGCTGCGCGTTGAAAAACTGGGATGTAGGCGTTTGCATGGATGAAGCATCTCCGAGATCACAGTTAGCCAGGCAAGCTTGCTGGCAGCTGCCACAGAGAAGGTCCCTGACTGAGGGAGGATTGTCCACTCTTGGTACCAGTGACTGTAAAAACCATGAGAAAGGTCAACGATTCATCTATTGAAATCTTCACTGGTTCTCAGACACTTAAATGTCTCTGAGCACCTGGCCCTTAGTGACATAGGAGCATAAATCCTATTGATTTACTGTGAAGTATTAATGAATTTAAGTCAATTTAATTGGTTGGTAAAGTTAATTTGTATTTTTATCAATGTGACAACAATCAAGTCTTCTCCCTCCTTCCAATGCTTGCCAACAGGATCCAGCTAAGACTTGTCACAGAAGACTCTTGCACAAACCTGGAATCCTATATAACCTATAAACAGGCTCCTGCTCCTGAAAACTATACCTCTTTTGGCCAGATACTGCTCTGCATACAGTCCTGTTTACAGCCACCACTCCCACAGAAACAGAACACCCAGTGCTTGCCAGACCACCCTGAAATACTCACAAAATCTGTTTGCAAACAAGGCTGAAAATATTTACTTCATTCAATCGACATAAGGGTTAACACATAAACTTGCAATAGTGGAAACACTTTAAAAACAAAAGCCCAAGACAAGAAGAGGTTAGCCCAAGTTGAGGTTATTTCTCACAATCTCCTTTATCTGTTTCAGCATCACAGCTAGCTGTAGAGCTGGACCACATCCCCTCCTCAGGCTATACCATGGCTATCTTGATTTTGGAGCTTGTAGATATGCCAGTTTCTGGGAGGCAGACTGAGAGGCACATGGCTGAGCTATCCCTCTCCAGAAAGCCTGAGATGACCTACAAGGGTTCCCCTGGAACTCCTGGGCACAGGAACACCACGCAAAAATGCCAGAGTGTGAGGGAAAGGAGAGACCTCATTTCTCCTTTATCCTTTTGGTATACACACATCTGTGGCATTCTTTAGTTCTTTTAACTTTCAGGCTACAGGCTATGAAGCAACTTCCTTGGGCTGATTACATTCCTTTTGCCCTGAGCTTTGAGACTAAACATGAAATAATGAAACCATGAAAAGAGGGTTTCAATCAAGCAAGTTTCTCCTCCCCTTGTACCTGGACAGTTTTCTGACATCCCTTTTTAGGGACTCTGTCATCTGATGAAAACCTTAAGATAACCTTAAGATTTGGTGGAGTTTTTAAAATACCCTGTAGCACTGCAATTCTTACTGTCTTCCAGAGCTCCCCACATGAGGATGGTAAGCCCTGGTAAGATTCTGCCTGTTAAGAAATGCAAAAGCTAACAAATCATAACCACACTTTGTAGCAAAGGCAAAGGGAATGACTAAGAGCTCAGCTCCTGCTAGCACCTTTCCAGAGAGGAGACCTTAGAGACAAAACTGCTCATTATGGCCAGCAGACAGAGCCTATGGCTCCTACTTCTCCACACCATGTAGAGGTGTGGAGGCCAAATTCCTCTGTGCAGTAACTTCAAATGACAAATTAGAGACCAAACTTGGCAGATATCTTGGCATATCACCATGTCTATCCTTTAATGAAAAACTTCAGAGAGTGCTTTTTGTATACTTGGTCCAGTGAACCACACACTTGTCCCACACAGGTTCATAGGCTATGGAATATCTAATGTACCTGGATAGTGACAGGCTTTACTGACTACATGTACCAATGACAAAACCACAGTACCACACAGGAACTGTATTTCTTCTTCAGTTCAAGAGCAAAAAGATTGTGTGAACAGAAAACAAACCTTATTCTGATGTTAAACTGCAGTGAAGTTATGCCACACACCAAAAAAAAGTGCTGTGTAGATAAAATCCTAGATCTGACCTGCCCTAGAAATCAACTTAAAATAATTTATTTACACTTGATTTCCCACAGAACTATTAATTTTTCCTTCTAAGCTTACTTGTGCAAGACTGCAGTAGTTAGGTATCTCTACATATCATTGAGCAACATGGGGGAAGAGCAGAGGGCTGAGCTCCTGGCCATCATCCAGCTCACAGCCTTGCATTGTGCCACACACAGCCCCCAGAGTCAGGCTGGAAGCAGGCAGAGGGACAGATCCCCAACGAGTTCTGGCTGCTCCACCTTTTCCCGCCTGCTCCATAAGGCCAAACAGCCAGAGGGGTGCCTCAGCATTGCACTGAGCTATACTTGCAGCAGCAACGGAGCAGCTAGGATGGTAAAATAGCAGCTATGGCCCCTTTCCTCTGACAAACCTGTCCACAGGCATTTGAATCCCAGCTACCCACCTAACCCACCGGACCCAGTAAATTCTACCAAAAATCTATAAGACGCTCAGGTTGTCGTTAAATTAAATTAAGTTTTCATATGGAAACCACAAAATGCAGCAGTCCAGAGCACATGCTGAATTCCAGCTTCTGAGGGAGCAGAACCTGAATGAGAATGGGGATATAGGCATACACAGATTCTCACACCTGGTTTTCCTTTTGTGGTGGCTTCACAAAATGCATTTGAAATCTACCTTTGACAGAATCAAAGGCATCAGATTTTACATTCAATAAACACCTGACTTGGGAGCACATTGCTGCATGCACTACTGCACTGCAAATGTGATGGAAAGAAATAGCAGAATTTTTGTTCAAAAAGTCAAAAATTGGTCCAAAGTATTTATGCAGTTCCACTAGGTGTCATGCTGGTATCTTGGGACTTCCACTTGCTTTGACTGTTATCCTCTTCTCAATGTTAAAAACCTAAACAAATGGGTAGAATATCCCTTCCACATAAAAAACCAAAAGTGAGCTTTCACTTTTGCATGTAAATCCAATAAAGATACTGCCTTTTGAAAGCGTTTACTCTAGTGCCCTCTATTGCTGAATCCCCAAAATAGCCAGCATTGCAGATACTCACAAAGCAGCACTTCATTGTGTTTCCTCTTTAGGAGAAACAAAATGAAAATAATAGAAAGGAAAAGTATAGTTGAGGTCTATCCGTCTGTACAGTCCCCGAACTGTGTGTTCTTGATCAGACCTGAGTAAACAATGTCCCTCTTCTTGCTGGAATTAATAACAAACAAGAGGTACAACTTCCAAATTCACAGAGGAGGTGGATCATAGAAAGACAGTCCTGAGAGCTCAGAAGAGCTCCCTGCTTTACCTGGCGACAACACTGGGAGTGGGAGTCAATTCTGAACAGGTGCTGAAGGATCAATGATCAATCCATTAGAGGAGTTAAACAGCAGTTATATCCTAGCAGGACAGAAGACAGGCCTTTAGCTGACTGATCACGACACTTGAAGGCTTGAACTTCCTGCCAAACAAAACCTGCAGTGTCTTCTGTTTAAATGTAAGATGAGCAAAAAGTTGAACTACACCCATCAAATTAAATGAAGCTTAATACAAAAATAGTTGCACTTGTGCAGATCACCTCTAATGCTGGGTACAGCCCAATTCTAAACATGCTTTTGCATGCTACATCCAAGCTTGGCCTATGTTTACGTATCAAGCTCTAATGTTACATTATCTCTTTGAAACAGGTAATTCCACACTACTAATTTATTCATGTTACTCTTCATAAATGGCCAACCCACAGCTTTTGTTTCAGATGTTACAAGTCATCATGCCGGCCCTGACAGTGGATCTTGTAGCAGCTCTACTGGAGAGGTGCTTAGTTTAATTCCCAACAGCTAGTCGTTGTCTTTTCTTCCACTCGTCTTCCTACAAGCTCTGAGGGCAGCAAAGAGGTGCACTGGGAAAAAACAGCATCTTCCAACTGCTTTTACTTGACATGGGCAAAAGAAACAAGAAATGTAGCAGAAGTAAAATGGAATCTGAAATACTTCAGAAGAAGCAGCCCGCAACAGACATAAGAGGGTATTAGCAACTCCTGGTGATACTGACATTCTGCTTGTGTTACAGACATTCACTTTGGTAATCCTCATCCATGCAGCAATTGAGGCCATGAGATGCAACTCACTCTCTGAACAGACTTTTCACTTATATTTTTCACAGACTTAAGGAAATTCTTAATAATTTTACAGGTACAAATCAGGATTTTCCTTTGGATGGGAGGCAGATGAGACAAAGAGATTCATCTTGTCTAATTTAAAACTGGATAAAGAAATTTACTGGGATGATGCCTTATTCATCTCATCTAATTATCTGAGAAATGGAATAAAACAACACATGATGCAATTTGCAAAAGCCACGTGACTGGCTATGAATGAAAACTACTATAAAGAAAAGCCTGCAGTGGACTATTTGACACTAACAGAATGCATCTCTCTTGGAAAAATTCAGAGTCACAAATAACAGAAAAATGAAACAGTTATTTAAGGGGTGGAGAATTACACAGAAATGAACAATAGCAAGAGAGGCATTCATATTCCCTAGGTTTTATCTGTATTGCACTTGAAAAACACAAGAACAGATGGACTGAGTTAGACTAAAGGTCTACCAGTAGTCTGTCTTCGGAAGACACAGCCAGAAGATGTTTAGGGAACAGGTATGCAAAAAAAGGGCAACTTATGAGTGATATTTCCCCTGTATGCCTTTCTACTCTCTGTCAATCTGCAATTTACAACAAACAAACCAGAGGCTGTATTTGCACCTTTTTATTTAATATCCCTTGATGGCTCTTTCCTCCATGATTTTTTTAATCCCTTCTTAAACAAATACAAGTTTTCTAGTTTCCTAAACATCCTGTGCCAGTCAGTTCCACTACTGAATTACATACTTGCATGTGTTTGGGAAAGAGCCCCTTCCTTGGCCATTTCATGATGTGGCACTGACTTTTACACTATGGGAAATGTAGAAACTCTTCTGTTTGCAATTTTTCACATTGATCTTATTAGTAGAAAAATGTACTCTATTGAAGCTTCCCTCTTACCAAGGGAAGAAGCCCTGTAGGAGTTTACTAATTGTTTTGATAATTCAAAATGTTTGCTTTTATCTTCATATTACTATACCCTTTTTGAGAGGGCAGGATGACCAAACTGCTTCATATGACATGCAGGCACAGCACATTTTTCTGGGGTTTTACTTTATTTTCTGAACATTGAGATGAGTCTCTTCAGAGATCTGCCCACCTGATTAATTCTGTTTTCCAAGTGATAAAAACTAAATTAAAAGCCACTGCTCTACATCCGCCGCCATAATTTTCCCCATATGGCTTAGTTAATATTCATCCACAGCTATGTTTTACTGTCCAGTTACTCAGTACAATGTGTTTCTTCTACTACATTCTACAATTAACTTTAAGTGATCCTAATCACCTGGCAACATTGACATCCCACACTCATCTTTTTCATTTTGCTAATAGATGTTTTTTATTACAAATGCTGGCACAGCTTATTTTCTAACTAGGTAATTGGACTTTTAAGTGAATCATGGAAGGAAAATTACATATATATAATTAAAATGAAAAGAGATAGGAAAAGCACATGTAGAGATCCTCTTTAAAAGGAAACTAGGAACTAAAATCATGCTTTTGCAATGCAGAGGATCTTTACATGGCACACTTTCATCAATAATCCACATGTTCTTAAATGAACATTGGACATAGGCTCTTAAATGATGACCAAGAGCATTCAAATCAAATGGGCTGAAATGTCTAAAGTAGATGAACAAATACGAATTGAAAGGTCTTCACCGTGGTGGTCTGATGGAAAAATGCCATCATCTCCTATCTGCTTCCAGTCTTATGTGGTATCCTACCCATCTTCAGCGCTATGTAAATTATATCCATGAACTAGATGTTCAGGAAACAAACAGGTACAGCAGTCTGAAGAAGTTGGATCTACAGTCCTGGTTACCCACCCCAGCAGGTCTCAGCAAGATGAGACTTTTTGTTGCTGGGTCCATGCCTCAGAGCAGCCACCTGCAGTCATAAGCTCACTTTGTCTGCTACTGCATTAAGTTTAAACAGACCTGATTTATAGCCAAGTGTCCTTCTGCTCCTTCTCCCCAAACCAGCTAATTAAGCCTTCAAATAATATTCCTTGGGGGCAACCATCTTGCCCACACATGTGAGCTTGAATGCTTCAGAGCTACAGCTCCCAAGTGCCTCTACACTCTAATTATCATCTGTGTTAGGCCAAAACTCTCTCCATCATTCCCAGAGGTGGCCACTCTCCCTCTTGAGTACTCCTCTGCAAGCTCTGCAAGCTTGGCCAGCAAGGACCTCAGTGAACCCAGACACTGCAAGGGCTTCAGTGAACTGTGGGGATGACCAGGTGAACTTTGTTCAGCTGAAAACACAGGACACTTATAGGGGCTCAATGGAAAGTTACAGTATCGTGCAGGAGACATGGATCTGACTACAAGGGACTGCATAGGTGTGACACACCACTACCCTGAGAGAGACAGGGAGGCAATGCCTTTCACCAGCTGGGTTTTGTCAAAACCACTGAAATACAGTGACATTATCTGCTCATTAATTTCCCAGCTATGTAGGCTCTCAAATGAAGGTATGCCGTCTCTACATACCCAAACTATTCCCAGAATAATCCAATTAAAGAGGTCACAGAAGGACATGGGCACTTACAGCATAAGCCATCATATGTTACCTGGCCAAATATGAGAACAAAAAAATGAATTTACAAATATTTTAACCTAAAACAATCTAAATTGACATATCAAGCTAACATTGTCCTCCCTTCCCATGTGTGTTATAGATCTATTTTGTCAGCTGGATATATTTTGGAGAGAGAGCTGAAATGTTGACTTTTCTTACTGTATGATCACTTAAAGCTTTATATATTAATTATTTGAGGAGGTAGAAATTTTAAACCATTTTATCATACCCAGGTAAAGGTTTCCACTTATTTTTCATAACATATATTCTTATAAAAAAGTGATTTTCTATTGGATGCTTGACCATTCTGACCAAAAGTCCTTTGAAATCAATAAAAATACTCTACCTTTAACATTAGAGAAGGACTAAAGGAGTAAATAGAGCAGAAAATTTGCAAAAAATATCAACCAACAGCAAAGGGTAAAAAACAGCTTCCAGCTGCCTGTGATACAGTTAATTTAAGATTTTGTCAATAAATTCTCACTTTTTGCCCTCTGAAAGAACCCTCAATTTGCCTAGTAGAAACAGTAGCTCAAAATGATGAGAACTCTCACCAGACAAGAGCTGAGAATAAAGGGCTTCATAAGCCAGCAGAATTTGTCAAGAAACACAACTCAAAATCACCCACCTCAGACTAGCTTGGTTACTATAGTTATTTATTTATTATAATGGCTGCAGAACAGGCAGGGTTTCCCACTGGTGCATTTTTCCAAAGTAAAAAAAAAATGACAACAAGCATTGTGCTTTTTATGTTTTCCACAGGATATTATGGGATTCTTTTCTGAGCAGGTATAAAATCTGTTTTTGCTCTGTATAAGCCTGAAAAACACCATAAAGGTTTAAATCAATGCAGATAATAAAATGATCTCTTCCAGGGGGATGCATTAGTTGCCTAAGGAGAAACTGCATGCAACAGTAACAGTTGTGAGATCTGAGCCACAAAATTATCTCAAACTAATCCCTAATTGTTAAAAATTATCTTGAACCCTGAAGCAAGAAGATTTATGTGTCTTTCAAAGCTTTTATTGTAGCTTCAATTATCATAATATTGAATATTCCTTTTCTTCCAGACCCTCTTTAAATCTTGTTACATGCTTGACCTCAGCAGCATCCTCTGGTAATGAGTTCTACAATTTAATTACATGCTGAATTAAAAATAATTTTGAAAAATTCTTTTATCTGCTTTACATTTGTCACCCCTCACCTTATTCCTCTGCTATGAGACAGAGAAAACAGGAGTTACTTGTCTATTTTGAAATTTTGCATCACTGGTTTCTATAATCCTATCATGGCCCTCCATTATATTTTTTCTAATTCCTTTGTCTTTCAATATCTCTCCCAGTACGCATGTACTTTATCACAATAAAACTTCTAGTTGTATGATGTGCCAACATAAATTCTCCTAAGATGTTGTAGGAAAAATTCAAATGTATTTCAAAGAAATAAAGGCTCCAGAACCCTAAACACTACATCCCTAAGTTTAAGCCTCTTATAAAATGTACTCTTTATTAAACTAAATACAGTTAAAAGATTATCAGCTACATTTAGTATATTCTGAACCATGTCTAAAATATTTTTTTAATCCTTCAGTAAGTAATCAAAATCAGCTACTGAAGAGCACGCGTAAATTTTCTTCCTTCTTTTAGAGCTTAGAAAGGAGCACATTAGCTGTAGGCAAACGTCTGTGGTCAACAATCCAAAAGTATCCATCCAAGGACAGGCTGGAAAACTAAGGAATTTTAGGAACAGCAACCTCATTATGCTTTGACAGCTCTTTCTAAAATTGTGTGAAATGCACCTTTCTGAACACAGTGACCTACAACAGTACTAAATTCATTGTTATACTTAAAAACTAATTTTGTGCTTTGGCAGATTTTGTTTCTGGGTCAAGTGGAGAGGACAAGGCATCCTGAGACACAGAGTGACAGAAGCAGAACAAAAGCAACAAATCTGAGGGTAATATGCAGAGGCACAGTGCCCATCCCTTGGTGCACATGATGAATGATATCACACAAAATCGATGACAAAGCATAATAGAGAACATAATCTCTGATCCACCTAACATGTCCAAATAATGAAATTTTCTCTTTTGTTGTTGTTAAAATGTCAATTTATCCATTAAAGCACAAGTGGCTAAAAACTATCAGTAAGTATTACTGGAAGCTTTAATTGCCAGCTGGGTTATTCATCTGTGGAACAAGCTTAACGATGCAGAATTGTTCTGCTGGGTCACGCTGGGTCCTGGCTCATCCTGAATAAAAAGTTCCATTAGTGCCAATCCTGGAGTAAAACCCATCAGAAAGACAGAGGCAGAGAAAAAGTTGGATTCTAATATGCTGGAGGCAAGGGTAAATCTCTGTGTACCAAGGGATGGTACTAGATGGTCAACACTACTCAGAGTAGGCTTATATGTTGAACAACTCTCTCAGAAGGACAGAAGGGCAACTTGGTAAAGAATTACCAAAATGCAGTGTTTCAGAGTTGAGAAAGCATGTAAGTAATTTTGTAATTCATCAAAAACTACAGGGAAATTCTGGACACTGAAGAAAAGGGCAGAAATGTTCATAGGTTTCAGGGTAGCTAAGGTTTCATGCCACTTGCTGTTTTTGTACAGACTAAAGAGCTGTATCTCCCCCCCTGTGAGAGGAGCATCAGGACTTCAGCTTCCAGTTTATGAGATTGGCTTCAGTAAACTGACAAGAAATTTGAGTTGAATTTTCACACTGAGATTTTTTCTGCTTGGACTCAACCTTCTGCTAAAATGATACATTTCCATCAAACCGACAATTTCGTGACAAATATCTCACTGCACAGGTAGAAAAGAACATAGAGGGCACTTCAGATACTATTTACAAATCAGTTCAAAAGAGATGCTAATTCACATGCTAAAATGATAGTAAAAAGCCAAATTTTACTTAAACTACTAGATGTAGAGGGAGAAGGAAGACAACCCACAAAAAGTATTATTTTTAAAGCACTCAGAATTCACATTGTTTCTTGCTACAAGTCATTGATATTTTTTTTTTTGCAGTACTGGGACAAAAGATAACTGCCATGCAAACATTTTTACACGTTTAACCCAGATAGCAATTAAAGCTCTCAATAATGTTTATTGATAGTTTTCACAGTAATAAAAGAGACACAGGAATTATCTGATGTGTTATGAGGACTCAGGATGACTTGATGTAGTAGGAGGCCTTGAGATTACCAGTATTCAAAGAGAGGTTAACCAAAACTCTAGGTTCATCAAGGAAACTTTCATACAGGCTTCAATGAGCTCGCATTTCCTTATGAATATTTGAAATCTGTGGACTCGTTCACACGGGAAGAAGTCATGTGTCATTTAGACATGTGGCCCAACAATGTTTCTGTGACAGATTTCAGATGGTACAACTCCTTTCAAGAGTTACAGATCTGTTATCTGAAGTCCAGCACTAAATTGCTCAGCTGTGGAACTGACCCAAATTCTACCCCATGCAAATACAAATTTGCTATTAATGTTGCAGAACTGACAAGTTCACCATTCTGTTCCAAAGAGCCCCAATGAAAAGAAAACTGACCTTGTACTATTAGTCCCTTAAGAAGGACAGAAAGAACTCGGCTTCCTATGCTATTGTAGTGCATGTTCTTCCAAACCCCTGAGAACACGTCTCAGTACCAGCCTTAACAGACCATGCTGAAGGGACAAAACAGTGTTTGGGCTTCAAGGGTGTTTGTGAGAATGTTCATCTGAGAGATGGAAACACTTCTCTGCTGGGCCTGGACAAGGATCAGAGCACTGAGCTGTTGTGAGGAGAGATGCCTTTTACTAACGGGTGAGCTGAGCTGGACTGCATTTCAGCTGATATAATGGAAGAGAATGCCAGTGCATCACTGCTGAGCACAAGCTTCTCTAAGCTGCCCATTGCTTCATGTGAAAACTGGTTCAATGAGTCAAGGTCTTTAGTCAGTTCGGTCTTTGCACAGTTTTCTAGATCAATAAACAGCTCAAGGCACTTCTAAATAATTTTCAGGCAGTTATTTGAGTCATATTAGAGCTCCTATATACATACCTAAGGGACAAACAAGGCAAAAACAAGATACCAAATATCACTGACAAGAATAAATTATACAGCTGCAAGGGAACTCTTTGTCTGAACAAGCCTGATGATCCTCCTATTGCATTTCCAGAATATTTTTGCAGTTTTATCTAATGAGCCTCCAGGAATGAAAAAATGCAAACAATGCTGGACTGGAAAAGTTAACCAGTTCAATGGAAGCAAATAATTTTTTCCTTTATTTTTTTTTTAGCAGGATAAAATGTCTGAAGAAACATAGCAGCAGACTTACCAGATTTCCAGAGAAGTTTTACTGTCCTTCTCCTCGAACCGCTCAGTGATTTAGGAAACCAGTAAAAAAACCGTGCTATCCTCCTGATGGTTTTGCTCAGGTCATTTCTTATGGCCATGGCTGAAAGGGCTCCACAGCTACACCAGGAACAAGAAGCACATGTATCCAGACGGAGAGAGGAGAGCCCACGAACACCCACACCGAGTGCACTCGCTCTGAGCTCAGCGTCAGCCAGCACGTCTCAGGACCACCTGTTAGTCCTAAATCCCCTCCCTCTCCGTCACTCTGCTCCAGACCTCCCTCTTTATTACAAGAAACAGCTATATTAATAGATGCTTCAGCTAAAGAAAGACCAATGCTTCAGAGTCTTCACCGGTTACTGTGTTTCCAATGATGTTAAGACACGTTTTCTGCGGAAAGGTTTTGAAGGGCTCCTTTGTTCATCTCTAGCTACCTTTTCCAGGCTGTAAACAAATAAACACAAAAACTGACAGTGACAAGTCCTCTTTCAAAATCCCTTAATTTAAATCAACAGAATTTTCTCTAGAGAGAGTGTCTCTCAAAGACTTTCTTCTGAAGGTTCTGAGCAGTACATTTAACAGAGACTTCTATAGATACACAGGGTGTTCAAAATGAGACTTTCCTCTTTTTTCTTAAGGCAAGCATAAAAGTCAAATCATTCACTGACACAATTTACTTAAGAATTGAGCATCTATCAACATATCACTATCCAAAGAGATGAACAGCATATCAGTACATAGACTATACATGCTTCAATCACTGTACATATTGAATTGTAAAGCTAGAGATGCTATGAACTAATATTTGCCCCCTGAAACATTTATCCCAAATTCTACTATACACTTTTAAACAGCAAGACTACGTAGCCATTTCCCAAGCTTGATATCATTTCCTTGAATATGTGTCCAGCTTCTCACATTTGATTTAATTTTTTTTCTTCTGCTAGATCTGAATGGCAGAAATTCCTGGAAAATCAAGACTAACATAATTACAAAACAAAGATGCTTTTGTATCAACCTTTAAACTACAGAAAGTAAGGGCTTTGTTACACCAGCTATGTTCACAGCATACAGTTAATAAATCTTCTAGAATTCACAATGTATTTTTCTACACTAAAATATGTGAAGTATTTAACCCCATTTTATACATCTGACTTTTTAAACATCCTGCAGCTTCTCAGGACTGAGCTACTGGTTTCTGATTGCATTTCCTGTTGTCAATATGTCTCTGAAAACAAACATTTCCATTTATACTGTATCTGTCACAATTCTTTAGCCAGTGTCAATGAAAAGAGCAGAAGGCAGGACACAGGCCACTGGATTTCATGTCTTGTTTGAACTCCACCCTGTCATACCAGAAGGAATTTAGTAGCAAAGTGACGATTTTAGCACAAGCAGGAGGTCTGTCACCCAGTTCTGAACAGGCAAGGAAGCAGAGTTAAAGGCCCAACAGCCAACTTGCTTCTCTCAGGAAATAGCAGGGGTCTGAATGTGTACTGGCATCTGACAAATACAAGACCAAACAATTATTTTTTTTCCTGAAATTCGTACATAAAAAATTAATGAAAATCAAAATGGCATTAAAAAAACCCTGTACTATTTCACACCATAAGTAAATATGTAGTAAGTTGACTAGTTTTGCAATTTGACAAAGAATACATATATGACCTTTAGTAGGATATGAAGGGCACAGGATTTTTTTTTTTTTTTGCTTAACAGAAAATGCCAATACAGTATCTTTATACTGATGTTATGAGGCTTAAAAAATATTCAGTAAAACGTATCCAGATGGAACAATACAAGGGGATAAACTGACTTTGCTGATGAGAACAACAAGCCTGTGGAGGTTTATACCTTACAGTGTTTAATGAAACAAAAATAGGCAAGAGCATAAAACACTGGATATTATTTTGAAGCAAACAGAACTCACTCTATACAAAAGAAGTCATCGGGATGACTCTGACAATTACACTATGCAACAAAACAGATAATACAGATGGGAACACAGACCTGAATTCAAGCCAATCTGAACAGCAGTGGTAGTTAGCTTTCCAATAATTTCACAGCTTCTCTATCACATCACATTTTTAGGCCATAGTTAGGCCAAAAAGTAAAGCTAATTAATCTAACAACAGCCCACAATCCACAGCTCAGGGATGAGGGGTGTGTGATGATGATGGGGGTTCCTCTCAACCTGAACTGCTAGCTTTAGAATATGAGCCACTGTGCTCTGCACAGGAATGCACTACTCTCATCCTGCATCAGCTGGGCTCAGGAAAGCTCACAGAGCTCCTCCTAAGACAATTCTGATTCTTCACATTACAATGACGCATTACTAAAGTTAAAAATTCACTGTATTAGAAAGGTACTACACAGGGCTACATATGTACCTTTCAATCTACACTGACAGAGTGCACAGAGATACTTTCCAAGGAGGACCTGAAATGTGAGCAGACTCAGACTCTTGATCCCTGCCTCCCTTTAGGGAAAAAAGGCCATGTAAGGCTTTTTCCTGCAACAGACTTCAACCCCCAGGTCATACTCTGCTCATCTAAGCAGTGTCTGGAGGAGGGGAGGGAATGATTGCTGCCTTCATTGCTATCCCACCTGCCTGGGAAGGGAGGTGAGCAGCTGTCCCCTCTGCCATGCAGGCAGCTCTGACCTCCTACCTCCCCACAACAGCACAAGGGTCAGAGCTCAGCGGGCACCTGTGCAGGGCAGAAGTGCCACACAGTGCCCATGTGTGTGGTGCCTGAGGTGTGTGGCAAGTCACCACCTTGGCAGGAGTCACTGCCAAGTGACTCTCTTGGCAGGAGAGCTGGGCACACCACACCACTCTCTACATCTGCCTCCCAACCCACTTTCTGCATGGAAACCTGGGCACACCAGTAGGAATGCAAAGGGGTGCTCATGAACCATCTGCCAGTTTAGGCATGTCCCTGGCTGCTCTGACCTACAGAGCAGCTCTGAACAGAGGGGGATGCCCAGTGACCTTGTGGCTGCCCTCCTGCAGCCCTCCCATGGCCACTGACAGAGCTGAGAGAACTAAAAATACCCCAAACAAATCTTCACTGCCGCATAAAATACTCTTAAACGATGAACTGTAAACAACCAGCAGTGTTTGACTGGAAATATTCACTTGGAGTGTGCTGAGTTTATATATTTTAAAAGCAAATTCTTTGCTAACAAGCATTTATTAGAGCAGCACAGCAGTGCTGAGATACCATAAAAATGAAGTTTAATAATCAGGAGGACCACAGACAGTGGTGCCAGATGTGGGGCAGATGAGAACTCTCTGCTCTGGAGCAGAAGACCATTTTTCCTCAGTGAGGACCTACTGCCATTTTTACTCCCCCCAGTTCTTATGTAGGAAATGGCTGAGATGAGTGAAGGATTTCATTTGCTTTGATTTTAGCTGGAACTTGCCCATTTAGTCTGGTTTCAGGAACAAAGATCCTCACACACCTATTCACAGTAGGAACTGTGAGCAGGAAAAGCTGAGTGTATTAAGGAACATCTGCTTGTTTACATTAGCAAAGGTCCCTATTAGCTGGGCTCAAAATGAGGTTTTGCAGTCTTTGTCGGCAATAACGTCTTTGGAAAACAAAGTGGTGTCATTCCACCCTGTCACAATGTGGGTGTATGTCACTGTGCTATATGCCACACCCACAGGCAGAGTTCAGTGTGAAGTATTCATAAGCCAGCCTTCACAAGAACATTTTCTGTATCAATGGACCTTGAATTTCCAGCGAAGAAGGAAGAGACTTCAGACCTCAATAAACTGTATAAACTGTTTCCCTTTTTTTTTTTTTTTCCAGACCACAAGATTGTTGCAATCCAGAACTGGATTTTGCAGAGAAACACTGTACCCATGCACTGAAACAATGGAATATGTGAAACATATTTACCCAGAAATTATAAACAAAATCTGCAACCTTCCTTAAACTCTGTTCAGCTGTATGTCAGAGTAAATTTTATCCAACTATCAAAAAAAGGGTCCTGCCTAACTAGTGCCTGGGCTTCAGCACTACTTAATTATCATGACACTGTCAAGACGCAGCATCACTAATTTCATATCAAAACATCATTTATAACATCATGATGTGTGACAAGGCTATGCAGTTGCTTGGAAGCTTATAAAGAACACAACTACTAAAAGAAAAGAAACTAAAACCTGCTGTATTTGACTTTAAATCAGCAAAACTAGCACAATACTTCCAATTTCCAGCTCAGCTGTTCAACCCTCCCTAATCCATATAAGTGGCTATATTTGTGGGCTTTCTAAAAAAACTTTTGATTCTCAGCAGCTGCACATACACAAAAAGAAAGGACTAAAAATTAAACAGTGATTGGCAATCTGCAACTTCCAAAACCTTGCCTCCCTTTGAAAGGTAGAAATTGAAGAACTGTACTATTCAAACAGATGTGAAATACATCTGCTATCAGATTTAATTATCTATTAATGACTATTATTGGAGAATAACTGGATTTCTCCCCCTAAGATGTAAAGAGTAGGAAGGCTCCTTCTTAGCAATAGCTCCAACAAAACACATCCTAGATTTTGAGGACGAAAATCACAGTTCAAAAGCATATTTGTTCCTATCTGGTTAGTTCTTGTTTAATTCTACAATATATTACACTGTAAATAAATATTTGCCGACACTATTACATTGAAAAGAATGTCTCTTTGTGTATTTCAGCAATATTTCTTTTTGATTCTTTTCACTATCATCCATTGTACTGCACAGTCATTTCCTATTTTGTTTCAAATACTTAAATCTGTAAAATTTGATGTAATTTGCTTTATGTTCTTTTCCAGATAATGAGAATGTGCAGAGGCAGGCAGGACTAGCACAATGCTGTGCTGGAAGTGTGTGAGGGAGGGAACTGCTGTGCTGGTGCAGCTGAGCATTGTGAAGGTAATGCACTATTTCTTGGAGACTGCTGCTGGTGCAATGTGCTGCACATGTTCATTTTTAACGTAGTTTGGTTATAGGCTTACTGTATGTCTATATGTTTGTGCTTCAAAATTAAAGCCAAATGTAAGTTTAAAAAGCCAAATGCAGAGAATAGCAGAGCAATGTGAAGACAACAGATTCATGTTAATTTTAGCTTTGCAGTAGATACTATATTAGTTGCAGCAAATTCAGGGAAATTATTCAACAATCTTTAGGAAAATCACTTTTGTATGTAAACAGCTACACCTTACAGTAAAGGAAAAATAAAACTCAGGGCTAAAACTAGAGAGAAGATACTGAAGCCTTGTAACATAGTTTGACACATAGGATTTGACTCAGCGCATGATAGACCAACTTGCCTGTGGGCTTCGGGTGACTTTGTGCCAAAATTAGTAGACTTCTCAGTGAGAGCTTGCATGGAACTATCATTAAGAGAAAACAGATCAAGGCAGAAAAACAGAAATATTTGTTAAACTTTGCTAAAACAGTAATTTTTTCATCCTAATCTGTCCTGCTTAAAACCTGACCATTTTTTAGGGTGCAGCAAACTGTGACTATCCTTCTTAGATTTCTGCATTGCAGTAAGAGTGATTACATTCTGTTTGCACTTGAGCTTAACATGGGTGCACCTTGTACATTTCTTCTTGCTTAGAAGAGTAGAATGTTTCTTACTTTAGCCATGGCAGCTACTAGATAATAAGTGAATGTTTCGAACAGGAGTATAAGAGAAAAATACACAGCAGAACCTTCATTGTAGCCCTTCACACTTTCTTCCAAGCTCCTACACTTCACTGTCAGGCTATGGCACCCAAGCTGCTGTACACAGTGCACTCTTCCTTTACTGAGCAAAATACAACAGGCATTCCTCAGTACAGTGTGCAGAAAACAGACATGTCTAGCAGCTCCTAAAGCCACGCCACCAGCACACTGCTGACCTGCATTTCACTGTCTGGATAAAGAAGGATAAAGCCTTCCAAGAACGCTGGAGACTTCTGGTCAACATCACTTAATAACAGAAGGAAGAGATGACCACAGTCCCTGGACAAGAGCTGACCTCTAATGCTGGCTTGAGCAGTGACCTCACAGGTAAGCTTAAAAAAATTACTTAATCTATCAGTGCTTCCATCTCTGTCTGCTTTGCTCATAGCACTTCAAAGTGAGGACTGCTTCTTCCTATATAAGCATACTCCCTCTCTATTAAGGACTTAGGGTGGCCAACAGCTCCTACTGCTAGCCCTAAATGCAAAAAAAGCCCCAAACTGTGTAAGTCATTTAACAAAAAGACACACTATCCAGTAAAACCTTAAGTTTTATCTTTTTTCTCCAATGTGTTAAAAGTTCAGATACTAGCAATATGTATATAGCATGCAAGCACAATGTTATTTAAAAGGCACCTGTATCATTACATCCCACAATGACCCAAACTCCTGCCCAGGCAGAGCTAATCTGTTGCACTTTGAGCATGGTATAACTGTATAAAACAGGCATCAAGTCACAGGAAGCTCCTCAAAGCTTTCCCATGACAACATCAAGTTCCTCCTTGGTTCCCCAAGGCTTTCTCCAAGCAGATCATCAGGAGTTATCACACTGGCCAGTAATGGCAACATTTTTATTACTAAGATCTTTGCTTTTCTAAACACATCATTGCTTTGATGTTTTATTACACATCTTGAATACGTCCAAGGTTAGGAACACTGCCTGCAGAAACACCTGTTTTATCACATTTTTATTAGTGCACCCCTTTATACTGCTGTATCATCTTGGTTTATTCCAAACCAAGCCTTACATCATCTGGGGTCCTTCCCCTGCCTGTGAAATCAAACACGGGGTATCTCCACACCAAGATGCCCTAGGCAGAGGAGGCTCCTGCCCACTGAAAAACTCCTCTGCAGGAGCTCCCTACAGAGTGACTCCAAAGTGTGTGAGGAAGACAAAGTGTGTGAAAAACCACACAGCATTTTCAGAGCCTTTCAGTGATGACATATGAATATTACAGGATTTCAAAAATTTTTCTCTTCACTGCTATGCAACCTGAAAACAACTGCCTGTATTATCTGTAGTGTCTTAGGGGTGCATCTGAGACACCCAGACTCTGAAGAACATCATAATTAATAATTAAGCATTTATTCATGAGATGATGAAAAGAAGAACAAAGAACAGTGCTCAGTAACAGGTGAGAGCTTCTGCATAGGAGAGTGTGCGGCTTAGGAGTGGAAGATGGGACTCATAAAGGAAATGTCAGAGGCCAAGAAAACAGTATCCACAGTAAGCAAGGAATTCAGTGAGGAGTTACCAGTTGCTGCAAACAGCAGGGGAAAGAGCTCAGCTTTCAGCAGTGAGAACCTTGCTGTGACTACAGAAATGCCCCAGGAGGCAACAAGGCACTGAGGAAGACAGCAGGCATTACTCTTGAAGAGCAAGCTCCACCAAAGCTGCTGCTTCTCTCCATTTCTACACCTCTACCTTCCACCCTGTGCTGGACACAGTCCACTACCCAGTGCAGGGCACAATGCCTCTGCACTACACAGGGACTAATTTTTTCTCCAACTCTACCAGCCCTGCAAGCTCCAGCAAACACCCCATCGGGGCAGCAGACCACCAACACTCCTCCAAATCCAACAAGGAGGAAAACAGGGCTTTCTCTGAGCTGAGCTCCCCCAGCACAACCCAAACCCTGACACCTCCTGCTGCTCCAGCTTCTAAGGATTCTGAGAAAATGTGGTACTTTTGGATTTAAAAGAAAATATAAAGCACTGGGGGAACTGTGCACCATTAAACAACTCCACAGAAAGAATGAGAAAGGGAAGCAGACTCCCAGCACTGTTACTTCTAATCTAACCCACTATAGATAAAACTTTAGGAGCCTTCAACTCTGAACAACTTTGGTAATTCAAGTAGTAACTCTTGTAGTTTTAGCAACATAACCTCCTCATTACATGCAATGAAATATGAATGTACTCCTACTGCAGATAGTGGACAATGTCTATTCTCTTACTTAAAAACAATAAAAAATTTGTTACACAAATTTGAATATCCTTCAGGATATTCAAAAAATATCCTGAAGGAAAAAAACCCACTAATTCCTGTGTTTGTTCCTTTTCTCCATATTTTACTCTCGACAGGGGAATCTGTTTCTTTGCTATTTCTGACAATTAGTAGGCATTTAGATAATATATCCGACTATGACCTAAGTAGGTTTTTTCTACGGTTTTTGTTCTGTTGTTTGTTTTTATAGATATTTAAAAATTCCTGTAGCAGAAGAGCTATGCTACATATCAAAACATAACACCTCGGTTCTTCAACTGCATTAAAGCAGGAGTTAACTACTGAATATTCAGAGCCAATATAAAAACATGTTAGAAACTGAACAAGGCTCCTACCAAAATACCCATTTCAGCAGAGAAAAAACAAAGAGGAGGCCCTGACAGGACATGACATTGAGCCATATACTTCACAAGGAATGCTTACTTGTAGCAATGTGGAGTTTTAGGATTCCATGTGCTCTCTTTGTTTCCCTGCCTTGTATACTATTGGTTCATTTTAAAATATGCATCATGCTGTACCTGAAAACCTATTGGTGTGCACCCTTTTGCCAATCTTGCCTTCCTTCTCCTGGGACTGGCTCTTAGAGAGCCAGCCCTGCCCCCTTCCTTTCCACTTAAAAGCCAGCGCCTGGGTCTGGGAGAGGTCTCTTCTCTGAGCTGGCAGCCCCTACCCTGTGCCTGCCTTTCCTCCCCTCTTCTCCTCCCCTGCAACCCCTCTCCCCAAATAAACCTCCCTACCAGAACAGAGATGGAGTCCAGGTTCGTTTCTTTGCCTTACTACGTTTCCTGTTAGAATTTCCGTGGTTGAGAGACTCGTGCCATGCTGCAGGACCCCGGGGGCTGCCTGCTCCAGATCCGGTGGGATTACACGGACTAGAGACCCGGTCCGGGGGGGCAGCCGGCCTGTGCCACCCCCCCAGACCCTGCAGTAACACTTACTCAATAAACAAAATCTGAAAAACAGGTAAAAAAAAGATGTAGAGAACAGAATTCCCAGCCATGTCCCATCACTAAAAACAGGAAAGGAGCCACCTGGTCTTCATGGTGCCTCTAAACTATCTGCTTAAATATCTTTATAAAGTTTGAAGAGAAAGTAATGTAGGACCTGTAATTTCCCTATATTCCTTTAAGTGAAGAATAAAACTTCTGAAAAGGTTTCATTTGGTTTCATCTGGTTCAATGAAAAAGAGTAAGATGCAAAGTAAAAGAAAAGTTACGAAAATTAACTACATGTCCAGAGCAAGTAGTCCACAAAGTAATTCCTTTCACATTTCCACCACCTATGTATACCCAGTCTGTTCACCGGACTATGGGGAAAGTAAAACTGCTCAGAAATTGTATTTCATAGTCTGACAGCACAGACTTTCATCCAAAACCATGAAAAATGCCTCCTTTTTCAAATGCCAAGACATGTTGATTCAGTGCAACAACCTCCTACACTACATAACGCTATACATAATGCTATACAAGACGGAAGAAATTGAGAATTTTCACTCCAGACCACCTTCAGATTGAAAGAAAAACTGAATGCTAGAAAAAAAAAAAGCCCCACTCTTTACTGTATACCATTCCATTATATAAACTGAAATAATCCTGGCTGCATCTGTTTCAAACAACTTCGTGCAGAGAAGTCAGGCTAGGCAATGGAATTCTGTGTCTGCACTAGGTTTTTGACCTAAATAATAGAGGTGAAAAGGTGAATAGCAGAGTAAACCTGGACTGCTAAACCAATCAAGCCTCCCTTGAAAAGGAATCCAAAACAACAGCAAGAGGTCAGATACTACAAAGTATCCTTTTCAGAGGTATTTCACTACACTTGGCTTTCTTCCTGGGCTGGGGTCCAGAAATATCAGCACTGCTTTACTTCTTTTCAAGAAATAGGTTACTTGAATAATGTGCACCTTGTGCAATGCATTGAAAGAGACATTCATTAATCCTGACTTTTTTTTTTTCTGTTCTGATCTCTCTTCCCTGAATTAAATGAAAGTATTTTTTCAATTTTTATCAGAAGCCTGAAAACTTGTGAATTCCAAAAATCTCACAAAAGGCAAAAAGACGTTTTTCCTGGTAGTTCAGGGATCCCACCTCACTTTATGATGTGCACCAAGGAGTGAACAAAAACCCTAAGACAGCCACAGACCCACTGGAAAATGGTAAGAGTAAAGTCTAGCCTCTACTGAAGCTCAGCTCGGAAATTTTTCCTATCATTGTGGGGAAGGCTGGACAGAGATACTCAAAGAAATCCCCATTCCCAAAGAGAAGTCACAGACTTTTCTTTTAGAAAAAAGTCTGTACCCAGATTCTTTAAAATTACTCATTTTATGTACCCTTTGACTGCTTCCATATCCCAGAGGAAATTTCTCATGCCTTTTCATCCTTGTCACCACATTCACCACCTCTGGCTTTGATCATGTCTGATGGCAATGATCTGGTGAGAATTTACATCAACCAATACTTAACGCGGAGGGGGAGGAGGGGTGGAACCAGGCCTCTGCGTTTACCGAAAGTGTCTCTAGGCTATTGAGAGATCACTCCAGCCAGCACTGCCTGGTGCTGTACAGAAAGACCCTTCTCACACCTGTGCCGGTGTAAGGCACATATTCTCACTCACCCACAGAGTTGGATAACTCGTGCGTCACCAGAGATAAAGAACTCAGAGCGCTCAGTCAGCTGGAGGTTCCAGGGGTTTATTCTGAAGGGTTCCAGGGTGAAAGAGGGCGAGACACCCCAGCCGTCTACATTTAAAGGGGCGGCTGGAGGGTCAGGGGAGAGGAGGCGGGGGGAACACCACAACCAATGGGAGGAGGAAGGGATGCAATCAGGGGTTAGGTTACAGCTGGGGGGATTTACATAATTTGGGGAGGAACCATCGTGTTCTCCAGGGGGGAGGACTAAGAAGGCTTCCACCAGTGGGGTTCTGCTGTATTGGAACCACTCAGCTCCTCAGCAGTTCCTGAGATGGTATCACCCACCCCAACAAATACTCAGAGAGGGTAATTTAAATAAATACAGTATCTATGTCTTTGTGACTCAGAATCATGAGAATTCAGTACATAGCTCTCTCTTTATTAGCAATGGCCCATTTGGAAGATGATGTTGTGGTTTGCTTTTTAGAGGACCTAAAGTGAACTCCTCTACCACTTGTGGCTTCTGGAAAACAGGTTTTTTCTGGGAAACTTTTGGCACTGTCCCATCTTGCCAGGCAGATTAAAATCTTTGAAAGGTACTTTTAACCTCTGCTGTAATCTCTGCTCTGCAAGGGATACCCAAAGGAGACCATGGCATCTTCACAGAGGCTACCACAGAGGTCACACATTTGGCTGTAGTCCTGGTTGTATCTGATTCAGCTTTCAAGGCCAGACTAGACACACTTTGGATGTTGAGCACAGCTGTGTCTGCTGCCTTCCCAAGGCAGGGGACATCCTTCTCTCCCATATTCACTTGCTCACAGAAGAGCTTGTGACTCTGGGTGAAGACCGACGCCTAGCCAGAGTGGATTTAGCAGCTCTGAGCCGGGAGGGCAGCTGGTCACACGCTCTTTAAGGTCTCTGCACTGTCCTGACCCAGCCCCTACTTTTGTTGCCCTTAGGCAATTTATCAGCCAGATCTGGCTGCCTGGTTGTGCCTGACAAGTGGGCAAGAACAGAGCATCTCACAGCAACCCTTGCACGCTTTAGCTGGTGTTACCTTTCATCTCCATAGTGCTTTACAGCTCCTAAATATTATATTCATGCTAGATCATAAAAGTTGAATGTTTCCTCTGCTACTTAAACAGCAATTTAAGAGAGCAGCTTGAAGTACTATGCCTCATAAAAATGGAGCGTGTCATGGAGGAGAAAGAAAAACATTGTAAGCTGTAATAGTTCTGAGAAAATGTTGCTGGAAGATACATAATCCAATGTGACACTTGAAGTTCTTGTCATGGAGCATTTGATCATAAAAAAAAAATAATTATTTCTAAGGTCTATTTTCACATCAGTGCACTACACATACTGTCAGAACAAACTGTGCACTAACGCAAATGATAAATAGAAAGTACTTTAGTTTCACAGCCAAAATATTTCCATCCCAAGAGTAACTGTAAAAATAGAGGAACTGAAAGTGAGTGTAACTGTGAGAACATTGTGTCATAACATAAATTATATATATCAGCAGAGGACAGTATGAGGTTATTACATCTACTTAAGACAGAAAAAAAAGGAAAAGATTGACCTTTCTTTCCCACCTTGCGTTTCAAATATCAGCTGTTAAAATAAGGCTCAGTGATGTAAATCAAAAGCAAACCACACACCTGAACATGTCACACCGCTAGGGATAGCACTAGATTGTCCTAGAAAGTACAACAGCACTGCAGCTATGGGCAAGGAACAGCCAGCCAAGTGAACGTGCCCATGGAGTTCTATGCTGCAATTACCCTGGAGGTTACTAAGAAGCCCAACAACGTGGCCAAAGCCTTTTCAATCAATCAATCAATGGCAAAAGAGGACTTTCCACCAACACTAGATTACGTATGGCGTCCTGCTGTAAAGGACAGGAGGTAGCAGGAGAATGTATTTTACACTATGGCAGTAGTAATGAAAGGGGTGCAAAGGAGGAAAGTTGCTTTCTATGTAGGAAAAGGAGAACACACCTTTACCTACTACGAATCAGAGCCCAGAGAGCGAAAGGACATGTACGTGCTGTGTCCATGGGACATGCGACACCACAACGCAGCCTTGCCCGGCTTGACCGTGCCGGACAGCGAGCAGAGCGCATGGCTTTCGGCAGGGCTGAGCACACACGAACCCCTCAGAGCAGCACTCCCACACCCTGTGACACGCGTTACCTTCCCGTCGGGTGGGGAGGGAGCACTTTTCCCCGGATCACACTGCATCCACCCCATGCCCGGCAGCTGTCCCGGCCATTCGGCTCCCGGCGGCAGCCGTCGTGCTCCAGCGCTTCACATGGCGAAACGCTGGCTCCCGTCGGGGCTGGGCGAGGCACGCTTTTCACGGCGCGGATCGGGAGGCGCCTGCCCCGCCTGACCCGGCCCCGCGCCCCAGGTTGTGTGAGGCTCTCCGGTCCCCCGGCCCCGCCGCTCCCGCCCCGCTCCCGCCGGAGCCGCTCACCCGCGCAGCGCAGGCCCTGCGACAGCACGAAGCGGCAGCACAGGTCGCACCACGCTCCCGCCGCCGCCGGCCCGAAGCGGTGCGGGGGCTCCGGCGGCGGCGGCGCCTCGAAGATGGTGCGGACGTGGCGGGGCCGCGGCGGGGCCGGGCGGCGGCGGGCGCCGAGCGCGGGGCCCGGGACGGCGGCGGGCGCGTCGGGCTGCGGGGGCCCCGCCCGGCCCCGCCGAGGCTTCTCCCGCCGGTCCCGCGCGGCCGCCATGCGCTGTGCCCGCCTCACGCACACGGCACCCGCGGCCCGGGGGAGCGGGGAGGCGGCGGGGGCCAAGGAGGCGGCGGCGGGGACCAAGGAGGCGGCGGGGACCAAGGAGGCGCCGCACCGCGTCCGCGTCCCCCCGCGACCTGGCGGCCGCCGCGCCGCTGCCCGAGTCCTCTCGGCGGTCTGCCGGCCCCGCTCCCGGGAGGCACAAACTCCGCATCATTCGGCATAAACGTACTCAGGGATGCTGAAGCGGCCCCTGGCACAGGGGGAGCTGACAAGAACTGGTGATGCGCTTCAGTAGGTTCCCATTAAAATGATGTACCTCAGTTCCTTAAAGCAGCTACTGGGGGAAACATTTCGCAGGGCTGGGCAGGGGTGCCATAACCCACACCTGGATGGGGGAGGCTGTGGCGGCCGGGGTAGTCAGAGCGTTCATTCAACACTTGTGTCAGTTTCCAGGAGCACAACGCAACTTTGAAGAACCGCGCCTTGCCCTTGCCGGCAGCACGCCAGCAGCTCAGCCTGCCGCTGCTAGCCTTGCTTACCCACAGGCATCGAAGTCCTCCAAAAGATGTGCACCTACAACTACTGCTGCCTGGGCTGGTACCAGCTACAAAATAGCAAATTCCACTGAAGGACACTACCCCTACCACCTTTTTTTTTTTTTTTTTTCTTTTTCCGATTGACTGATGCCCAAAAAAAGCTATTTAGGGCACAGAAAATGAGAACCTACTCCTATAACCCCTCTTCAAACAATATTGCTGTTCCCAAGACAATCTGTTCTGGCGTTTGCCTGTCTTTACCAGTACACCAGGAAAATCTGTTTTGGCACTTTCCTCTTTTTACTATTAGAAAGGTTTCTACAAAGTCGAAGGCTAGGTTTTTTGTTTGCACTACAGTTATTATTTGTAATCTATAATCCTTTCACCACAGTCAAAATGAATGCTGATCTTCTGAAACAACCTTTAGATTACCAAAGACTTTTACATCCCTCTTCTTCCAATACTCTGTTTTTTTCAGCCAATAACTCCCCTTTTTTCCCAGTTCGGCACAGGACTATCCAGAACTAGTCTACAATTACCACTTCTACAGTGATTGACTACATTATAAATGATTGAGTTCTACCAGTGAACCATTTCATACTGAGCAGAGACTAGGAATTTTGTCACCATTAAATGAACTAACATTGTTCAGAACATGTGTCAACCAAGTAGTTTAAAAAAATTAAAAGAATGAGTGGCTCTACCATATTGCCTATGCTAGTGATTCTGTTGCACAGGGCACATTTTCTGAACAGCTGGATAATGCAAACTGAGCTGCAATTTGCAACTTCATATTTCAGGCTCTCCATTGTGCTTACAAGGAAGTAAAACTCATAATGCAATACTGAAATTAACAGAAAATTAAATTATGAAAAGGCAGAAGTACACACTGTACAATAAGTGGTTGATGATGTATTTATGCCATTAAGCTGTTCACTCATGCATTTTCACAATTCCTATGAAGACAGGTTTGTTCAAGTAACAGATAATTAATATATTCAGCTAAACCCCCCAAACCAGTAAACCAGCTTCAGGAAGAACGATATATTACTTTCTATTACTTCTTTTGGCAAATCAATAGCATGACTTATAGTATCAAAACACTTAGTTTGAGCAAAAAGTTGATGGCACAGTACATTATGCTTTAACTTGAAAAATTATTTGCTTCATCATAACGTAATGAGAAGACTATGAACTGATTACTTCAAGTTCCTTTGCTACTGCTTTGTTAAAATTGCTTTAGAAAAAGAAATTTTAACAAGATTAAGATTACTGATGTACTCAGCAACACTAAAGCCAGCAATGTTTAAAATAAACATAACAAAACATTTTAACCATGTAAAAGAATGCTGCACATATTTCAACATACAGACTACATTGTTACTACAATTAACTTTCTTTTTCAGACTGCTTCAGTATAAGGAAGTTGAAAATAATATATTCCACCTAGCATTTTATTTCTTTCAAGATTAAGAACTTTGAAACAACAAAGTGTTACAGCGGTAATGTTGGAAACAAAATACAGTTTATGCACAGCTAGAGAGCCCAATTCTTTTCACATTTATTTGTGTGTTTTACTTACACTCAATGAGACTGTGGATGTGAATGAGCAAATGTAAAAGCAGGCATTAAAACATTCCAGTTAGACATGATTCCAGTATTTTAAAACATTTAAAAATCCATGGCTAACCAAGGAAAGATGTGTGACAAACTGATGCACTCCTTTTGCATAGCTAGATTTTTTGGGTGACAGAATTTGCAAAGACAGAAGCTGCTCACATGGGTGTAAAAATGTTTGAATTCCCTTTTTTGATTCTCACCAAGAACACTGGAAAGCAGGTCTTGGACATCAAGGCATGTGCATTTCCTTTTCTTTTAAAATGAAATATTCATTTACAAATTCCATAAGTTTCCCTCAAAATAGTTTCTTAAAAGAAAATGAAAATGTTTTGTGTTCTGACCTGGACAGATAAGCAGGGAATAAGCACCACAAAACTACCAGATGCTATCATCGGTCAATGTTGTTTAGCTTATACCTAAATGTTCCACCAGTAATTACAGAAAATTCTAAATATAGTTGGTCCAGCTCTTACAGATGTAATGCAGCAATGAGAAGTGCTATTGGACACCACTGCACATCCATGGCCAGGTTTCCCCAAGCAAAGAATGAGTTCTGTAATATTTGCATGCTTATTTGAAACAAGTATGTACATCTGTAGTATCCAAAGAAAGGGATGTTTCCCGAGCTTTTGCTTGTTTTCCTGTTCTCTTTCTCCTATGTATTTTGGAGCAGAATGTTTCACTCTGCATCTCTGCAACTCCATCATGTAGTGCTGAAAGCAGTAACTACTGATGCTCAAAAATAAATATACAGTCTTATAAAATTTTCCATCAAAGTTTGGTATCTGAGTTGTAAGTCAGCAGTGGGAGTGGTCCCTTTTAAAGCTCTAGACCAGTAACTTATTTTCCACTTTTCAGTTACTACTGAAGCATGATGCTATCCAGTCTACTGACTGTGCACAAATTCTTCTCAAACCAAATTTTTAACCCTTTTAGAAAATTATACCTGCAAAGAAGATGAAGAAGCAGCTGTTTTAAGAACCCACTGCTGTTGTGGTGAGCAACAAGACTTCAGAGAAATTCTGAAAATACTGTACTCCAAAAAAATGAATTTTTACATTCATTCTGACAAGCTGGAGTGCAAAACTTCCATATACTGAGCAGTCAAATGATTACAGACAACATGGCACCAAATATGGAGAGAGCGTAAAAAAATATTGTGAATTTGCTTTCTCAAGTGGAAGTGAACAAACGGTTTGGAAGAGAAGGAAAGAGAAATGCATTTCTGTTCTGATCCATCTGTACTCTTAGTCCCTATTTACACTCATTTAAAAACACCTCATTTAAAACATTCATCATGTTCTGTAATGATCAAAGTCATTCAGCTAGACTCCTACATAATAGTGGTTGTTAAAGGAAATCCAAAATACCCTTTATACAAGGGTGTTTTGGAGTACTGCAAGTCCTCTTGCAATGAGGACTAAATTGCATTCTGAAAAAAACCAGTAATATTCAAAGTAGACAAATGGCAATTTCATCAACAATACTTTTCCCTTTAGGACTCCTCAGAGATCCTCCAAGGGGCTCAATTCCCTGCCAGAAGTTATTCTATCCTAAAAGTGACCAAGAAAAGATATATATTTCTTTTGTATTTACATATTATACATATTTACATTTTCTTTAACACTACAGTTGTTGAAGGCAAAAACCCCTGCATACAGATTTATTATCTGCCTTTAACTGTCCCAACAGTATTTTTTTCCCTTTGAAAAAATTTACAAGTCCTCTTCAGGTCCTGTGGAAGCTAGATACAGTCCACGTTTCGCCGGCCACCGTCCATAGTCAAAGCACCAAATCTAAACCAAAGAAACAGTATATTTTTAGGTGGTTGACTAGATTAAAGAATCAATCTTTGATTTATTTATGGAGTTTTCCTTTCCCTTGACACATGCCAATACAAGCATTTGTACCTAACTTTCATATGTACCTAACTTTCGTATGAAGAGCAGAAGCTTTGCTGCTTGTATGGGACTGGAAGTGGGGAACAATACAAAACTAATTCTGCTTGAAGCTAAACTCCACTTTACCAGCATTTTACCTTGGAACTTTCAGGAGATGTTTATTTTTATATATTTTATCATCATCATAGGAAAAAACCCAAAATCTGTATGTAATAATAACAGTACTCTCTCAGGATTTTAAAAACATGTTTGCCTCTTCATGGTATTTAAGCAATCCAAAAACTGCAAAATCATTAATTCAGATTGGTGTAATTCCACAGTTGTTAAAAATGACGTCTAAAAGTGAGGAATTAAAAGGCAGTACTGCATTGCTGCAACAGTCTTGTGTTTAAATTCAGAACTTAATTGTCTGTGCAACAGGAATTTTTATTAGCTAAACCAAAGTAAAATGAAACAAAAATGCCACAAAAATGGCTGTGGCAGAATTTTACAGATTTTACAGCAATGCTCCAAGGTTTTGAATAATTATTTTGTTACACCTCATTTGAACAGTTTAAAATATATTTACAGTTAAAGACATCATAGAATTGCTCCCTTAGTTTAAATTCGGGGTCTATAAAATGTACCAAATTAAGCCTGACCCTAGTTTCAGCCCCAAAAGGGAAAACAAGTGCTTGCCTTTCCAAAATGTGATTGTTTTCAGCCAGCTCTTTAACAACACCTTCCATTTCCTCCTTTAGTTTCTTCATCCTGCAGTAACCAGAAGCAAAAGAAAGTTTTTATAGGGATAGTTACCTGCTCTGATCACTCCTCACCACTGTTTTCAGCAACTTGCCATTACATACAAAATAAGGGTTGGTTATTTATGAGGAGACAATGATATATTAGTGCTGTTCCCCACTCACTTCCAGATCTGTGCCACTACTTTAGCAATGTAAAATTCTTGATCTTAATACAGCAATCTCTAAGTCATTTTTTTTTTCAATTTCCCTGTATAGCAAGTATACAATATTATATCAATTCCATTACGAAATTCTCACCCAAGAGTCATTTCCACTAGTGTGTTTGAGCTTGGATAGACTGTATTCATTGTATGTTTCATCCCACTGGAAGCTGCAAACATTTTCTGTGGAAGCTCATCTTGTAACTGTAACAGGTAAAAAGGAAATTTAAGTTACAATATAAGTTGTCAGTATATCTTGATGCCCACCTTAAAATCCTTTTTTAAATTCTCCATTGCTGTGATACCTCATAAATTCATTACAGTACTAAAGTGGCTGATATTCTCTAAGCTGGGATCATCACAGCAAGTTTTGTATTGACATTCCCTGGTTTGTTCCATCTTCTTATCTAATACTTTCATAATAAACTCTGGAAATGAAGAATTATCCATTTGCTATGTCTGTAGACATCCTAGGGCAACAGGATCCTAATCAATCAATGGATTAGTGGTGTTAATAAAATACAAAGAACAAGTTAAATGCTGCTCTCCACCATTCCTTAACTGATTTTACATTTAGCAGGGGCTTTTCTTTCATTCGTCTTTCCTTTCTAAAAAATAATATGAATAAATAAATTTTACCACAGGAAAATGCTCTTATTCTCTCAGTCTTGAGGTAATTCTGATAAGTTTGCATCCTGCAGGGTTACCGTCCAAATCATTAGTTTAACATTTTTAAGTATGTATCCCATAACCTTGACTATGGAACTGGCATTTCTATACTTCGTAAGAGCATTAGGATAATCCTCTAGGTCCTCAGAAAATGTTATGGTAACAGTTGCACAGAACATTTCTCAATGAACCCACATCCATTTGCACTGATTTTTTTTGGGGGGAAATGCTAATATTACAAAAAAACCCCCAAATTCACAAACCCCAAAACATCCAAACCCACAAGCCCCACCAAAAAAACCCCCACTCAAAAAATAACCACCCCAAACCAAATCAACCCCACCAAATTCCAAAATCAGTCATGATTCAAAAAATCACATTACTCAATTATTCAAAAAATAACACCATTCTCTAGTCCACTCTGACACAGCAATGAAGCTACTGTAGACCCCATACTGCACCCACGAAGCCCTGTATTTTAATACAACTGCATTAATGTAAGACTTGCTATAAACAACACTATTGACGTGAAAATATGTGGAAGTCTTTCATCTATTCAAATACTTCACATAGTTTTGAAGCATTCTACCTCATTTATATAATCCTGGTATTTGGACACCTCTTCTGCAATACCAAAACACTGGTTGGTGAGAGCCAGCAACTGCTTCCGTGTGTGAAGCATTTTCCTAAAAGAAAAAGAGTTTTCTTTTAAGAGCTGCCTATATAAAAGTGGGACAGTGAACATAACCAAATACTAAAGAAATAGATAGCTTGCCTTGTCCAGTCCTCAGCTTTGTCCAAAAATGTATCATACTTGCTGACACATTCATCTTTGAAAAGAGCTATGGCTTTTGTAGCATGCAAATACAACTTCTGCCTGCAACACAGAAACAACCAAAACAGTGACATACTGAACTCAAAACCTCATTCCTCTAACTATCTGAAATGTGGAGAAAGACTTGTGGACTTGAAATCTCTGCAGCCACCTTTATTCAGGCTATTATAATGTGTAAACATTCAACATTCTACAGGAACTGACAGTTTATTTCTCAAAAATACCCCCCAGCAGGGAGGGAAAAAAAATATTTGAAGCATTTAGTTTGTATTTGTATATGAATAAATGGTCAAATGTCTTCTTTGAGTCAGCTGGTATATTTAAGGAGAAGGGATTCTAAATGGAAAGGACAAAAGTCCTAATTATTTCACATTTGCCTACTGCAGATACTTGGAACTTCCAGCATATATGAATAATCCTTTGCAGTGAGTAACATACATGCAAGAAAAAGAATTGGAGTTTTGTGTGAGCCTAATTTTATGACAAGAGGAAAAAGAAACAAGCAGCAAAGGAAAGGAAAGCAAAACAAAACCCAATTCTTGTTAGTGTGGCAGACAGTAGTCCCAGTGTAACTGCCTCGCCATGCTATGCATTGTGCCAGTAAGTGTAAGGGATACTGGAACAATATAGACTAACACCTACTTCTGGTATTTCATTAAGTCTTGCATGATAGATATTGGTTAATTAAATTCTAGCTAGAGTGTAGCTGGACTGTCATCAGGAAAGCATACCTATCATTCAACCAGAAAAAAAAATTCAAATTGAGCGCTGGTCCCTTGTCTGCCTAGAGGTAAATATTACAAAGGCGAGACTGTGCTGCTAATAGTACACAGTCCTTAACAAAAGCCACTGCCATTTCCCTCTGGGGTGAATCAAGTATAAAAAAGATGGAGTTAGGATCTCAACCTGTACAGTCCCAGGGAGATGCTTGTCGTAGAAAATATACCAGTGTTCAAACCATGAAAATGAAGCATATTTATTTGAAATTAATCATATTCTAATGCAATGACATGGTTTTAGTAGTAGAAAAACCTCTCCTCTGCTTGGCAGTTATCCAGTTGAGCTTTCACTATGGGAAGATCAAGTGGCATGGTTCTGCCCTCTGCATGACAGCTTTCTATCAGTAGTTGTCAGTGAAGCCACACTCATGGTAGCAAGAGCAAGACATTTTAGAAAATTCGTAAGTGGTATCTAAATTCATGCAACATTCAGCGAAGTCTAGGGATGCACTCAACTGAGCAGCCATGGGGAATAACTTATTTACTTAAACGTAAGCATCTAGCATCATTTGAGATAGAAACTTGAAATGGTTTGGGTTGGAAGGGACAATAAAAATCATCTTGCTCCAACCCCCCTGTCATAAACCACTGCCAGAGATGGGGCAGCCACAGCTTGTCTGGGCAACCTGTTCCAGTGTCTCATCACCTGCAAAGAGAAGAGCTTCTTCAATGTATCCAACCTAAATTTCCCTTCTTACGGTTTGAAGACATTACTCCTTGTCCTATCACTGCAGTTCCTGATGAAGACTCCCTCTCTGGCTTCCTTGTAGGCCACCCCCTTCAGCTACTGGATGGTCACCAGGAGGCCTACATGCAACCTTCTCTTCTCCATCAAAGACATCCTGCCCTGCTTCTGACCACCTGTCCAGAAAGGTGTAGGTTTCCCATCTGACTTGTGCCCTACCTCCCAGTCTCAGAGTATGTCTCAGATACCTTAGGGCAACTTAAATGACTTTAGGTATATGAGGAACTGAATAAATCCTTAGACAAGAACAGAAGTATGGAATCAGTGGAGACTGATCAGAGTTTAGAGACACAAGTTACACACAGATGCTTAATGTGGCCACCTTGCATGAGTGACAATTTTGAACAGGCATGAAGAAAGGCATTAAAATTAATTTTGAATGCTATATTTCCTAGAAGATTAAATCATTCTAGAATTTCAGTCAGCTAGTCCATATTTTACTCATCTGTAGAAAATTATCTACACCTTCACTAAAAAGTAATTTTGATCGTACTCAGGGCTATTTTCTCCCTGAAAAAACAGGATAAAAGTCTACTTCCTAGAAAACAGTTATGCTCACATAACAAACATGTATTTTGCATTTAGATGGCCTATCAATCAAAAAACTCTACAGCCAGAAAGCAATTCATTATCATATGCTGGTACCCCTATGTATTTAAGATATTTAAAAGAAATTTTTTACACAGCAATCCTAAAGAGGTTACAATTTACAATAAAAATCAACAGGATGGGTTATTGGCAAGAGCACCTGGAGGACCTGAAAGCAACCATGGTAGATCCCAAAGGTAACTTCAAAACTTACTTGTCAAACTTGTGTATTTGTTCTTCATTATAAGGAAGCCCTAGGATCAGAGCAGATGACAGACATTACCAATCTAACTCTCTTAGTTATATTTATGCAAAACTCTACTAAGTTTACCCATTTCCTACGCAGTTTCTTTCTTATGATAGGTAAAAATGGTCATAGACTTTTTTCCTCCTTTCCAGTCTTCCAATTCAAATTTATGTTATTAATAGTGGTGTTTCATTCATATGGGGTTTAACATAACATCACACTAAGAGGAACCTAAGACAGCCACTGTGGCTAACTCTCCATACCTACCACTAATACCCTAGTCAAACTGAAGGACTGTCCTTTGCATTACATTTTATATTAAAAGTGAATCAAATAAGGTACTTACTTCGTTCTGCTTTGTCTTTTTTGAACTGATAATAGATGTCTGTGATGCAAGACAGCAGCGCCTGCAGCCTTTCTGGACTAGAGTGACAAAAGGAAGAGAAAGATATTTTATACATAAGCTTAAATACCTATCAATGAGTTTTATGGACTACAACTCAATGCAGAATTCAATACATATCAGAACAATAAGTACAGTTACTCACTTTCTGTCTCTTGGATGCATGCCTTCCTGATTTGCCCAGGTGTCAGCCAGTAAACCACCAGGAGAAAGTTTGGTTTTGATATCTTGAAGACTAGTTTCTATTGTGCTCTGAGGGCTGGAGAGCTACATAAGAGCAAGAAGGTTCAATCTTATCACTGTGTAAAGTGAAAAATTACTTGAGTATTCCTTGAGCATGTTAATAACACAGACCAGTTTGCTTCACTGATGTCCATTAAAGAAATATATCCAACTATCTGCCTAGGCTTTGCTAGTAGCAGATAAAGCAAGGTATTATTAAAGAAAGAATCATATTTGATGCTGGCATTTCTGTTAGTTAAAATTTATTTTCTTTCAACAATAACCTTCAACCTTTCATATATCCCTTATTTACTTCTACCCTTGTTCTTCTGTTTTATTAAGAATTTATATAATAACTATTCACATAATTCATACCTTCCTTTCTCTGCAGTTCATACAACCTTCAAACTAAAAATGCACTAATCATCTTTTGCTTTTAGAATTGAGAACTTTACACCTGCTCCCAGTGTGTAAAGTTATTTTCAATTTTTTCTTTACATGTCTGGAAACATGATGCACATTTCAAAGCAGATAACTCTGAAGTGTGTTTGCATTTGAACATTTTAGAAAGCCAAGAAAGTAGTCAACAACTCCTTAAGGAAAGGAAAAAAAAATGGAAAAGAAAAATAAAAAAGCAAAGTAAAATATATTTCAGGGTTATAATTCTTGAATATTTTAGAAAATGGGAATGTATTTTCAGGAACTTATTTTCACTACACTGAGCTAATATAAAATGATTTGTTCTGTTTTCAGAAAGATATTAACATTGTTAAAATGAATGGACATTTTAACAACCACTGGCAAACTAGAAATTACATTGAAAATTCAGAATTGTTATTCAGAGAAGCCTTTATTACCATGTACTTGGCTTTTTCTGTAGAAACACCATTTTCAGAATGACAGGGTAACTTTGTAAGACACTTACGCGCAAGAGTTTTGTGTGTATCTCTGAAATTTCATCCACTTCTGATGCTTCCAAGTTGATCTGCATCAAATTTTCATATCTGACCAACAAAAAAACCCAAGCAGTTAAAAAAAGAAAATAAACAAGCAGTGAATATACTAGAAGTATTTCTTGAATCCAGATCATAACAGTAACTGCCTTTTCTTGTATATGAAATACAGTCTCTGTCAAGCAACAGCCATGAAACTGATAAATTTAAGTGGCCATTAACAATGGAAACATTTGAGTTTTGAAAAAACATTCCTTGATTTTTTCCTAAATTGGAGCTGTTAAAATTAGGTTTGATACTTCCATTCCTGAGTTGTTTATTCTCTTCTCATTACTTGTACTTGAAAGGCAGTGGAAGACTACTTCCTTTCATCAAGTAATTTTTAAACTCTTCTTAAAGTAAAGGTACTTAAAGTAGTTATTAACAAACTAATAATTCAGAGCACCAAAATGCTTTTCTGAGAAAAAGCTTACTGGGTTATTAAATGTTTAAAGGCTGGGATAGTAGGACCATCTGTTCACATTGATACTTTCCATATGACCATAGATCAAGTGCCAAATAAATTATTCACGACATTATTTTTCCTGTTGAGTCTCATGTACATTTTATTTTTAAAAACGCC
This sequence comes from Lichenostomus cassidix, assembly GCF_008360975.1. Lineage (NCBI taxonomy): Eukaryota > Metazoa > Chordata > Aves > Passeriformes > Meliphagidae > Lichenostomus > Lichenostomus cassidix. The sequence goes on along the minus strand of NC_139480.1, from coordinate 32,138,008 downwards.
GTCACAGTGTAACTGCTTTCAAAAAAATACATACTTTGCTCAAGTTCAATACTTTGTTTACCTTTCCAAATAAAGACTTTTCATTGTCATGCTTTGAAGCACAACCTTGAAAAGGAAGGACAAACAAGAGGACATGACCTTTAGAAGACGTTTATGGAGTTAGCAAGTCAAACAAACTGAAAATCCTGCCTCTTTGTAAGAAGCAAGAAGACCATGTGCAAACACATAGCAACTTTCTGTTCACATGACATCTACTCCAGTTCACAAATGAACGTAATTTTTTTTCAAACTGCTGCTCTGAGATACTCTTGAGTGCACCAGAGTCACAAATCTGAACCAAGCACAGACTGAACAAGATCTAGTCCTCCCAACTAGTGCAACTAGTATCTAGGCTGCACAGGTACAGGGTTATCTTGCAAGTTACCAACTTCCCTATTTCACTGTTGTGTTTTTGAAGCCAATACAAACTGACACACCTGTGTTTTAAGGTAGGTTTGGCACACACAGAGCAAATCTGTCAAACCCTTGGGTATCCACCATTATTGCATATAAGGTGTTCCATTTGCACAGCCATAGCAGCTCCAACAGGTTTAAGGCTATTCTTAAGCCTACTGTGCAAACCCAGTGGTTGTACATGAGTGCATTAATCTGCATTTTCAGAGCAGCCTGGTGGCAAGTTCAGAGAATGCTTTCACTAAGACAGCATTTGGGGAAGACTGCCAGTAGGCTGAACAAGGAAACTACCACCTGTAGGAGAATGCTAAGAAGAGGTGGTATTTAAAGTTCCTATCACACTGCATAAGAATAACACCTTTTTGGGAGGGGGGCAAGGCAGGTGGGCTGGGTTGTTTGGGGTTTTTTTTTGCAGGTGCCCTATGTTATATTTTGACATTAAAATCCCTTCCACACAGAAAATGCTGCAGACTTAAAACTGTGTAAGCGGAAGTATTTAAAGTCATATGCAACCAACTCAGTGACAAAAGCAGTAATGAAAGCAAAGCTAATTGATTCTTTGTCCAGGCTTTACTATAGCTTCTACAGTCAACAAGAGCAAATGAGCTGAGTGAGAGAAAAAAGGAGAAAAAGAACATACACAATTACTACTCAATAGTAATTACTTGTTCTTGTTAGGTTAAGGTGGAAAATTAACACTCTAATTTGAGTAACACATATGACCTAATCTGCATAAGTCAAAGTGCCAGCAGAAAATCCACGGTGACTCAAATTTAATTTTTATATGCAAAACCACTCCAAATAATCATAACTTAAAATACTATTGCCACAAAAAATGATAATGAAAATTCAGTGTGTCTGGTGTAGTGCTTCTACTCACATTTTCTCAGCTTTCTCAATGTTTCTGCTGCAGAAATCCAGCCTGATGTCAATTTCTGCCTTTTTATGAACCATTTCATTGTAATCATCCTTGATTATTTCACTAAAAAAGTGAAGTGTTAGTCTATTAAAAAAGTATTCAACTGCCATCCCACCAGCAATCAGTAATACAAGAATATACCAGCAGCAATAACTGCCAGGAGGAATTCCTTTCAGTTACAGATGCATTAACATAATCCTCATACTAAAATACCTTGTGCAAGCTGTTCAGTTGTATCTGCACGTTACCAGAGGTTAGACTTAAATTACCCACAGAAGAAAGTAAATTTGCAAACACCTTAACTTTTATTGTAAAAATATATATATATTGTTTTGTTTCCTTAATGACAGAAAAAAGGGGAAAATTCAGAAAGTACATCCTTACTCAAGGATAAAGAAAATCTCCCAAGATATCGAGAGATCACAAAATGATGTATTAATAATCAAGGCATATCAATTAAAAAAAATTAAAAAGCACAATGAAATGCCATCAGTTGCTTACATTAGCCATCGAATTCCTTTTCGCATCAGCTCCTGGTAAAGTAGCAAAGAACTGGCAACTCTACAGGCATAACATACAATACCTGTCACTGCCTGGAGGAAAAAAAAACATAAGTATTGATCTGGCATTCTCTTAACAATTGCTTCAAGTCAATACATCACAACAAAGCAACATAGATTAAAAAAAGAAAGAGCAACATGAGGATGGTAACTTAAAATGAGTAACTTGGCCTGAGTAACTTAAAATGAATAACCAAACACCCATTACAAAGGCAGACCTAAACATGGGTTTTCCAGCTGTGCTGAAGCATCTGTTAGGGATGAAAACAAATCCCACAAACAAAAATTATGTAACTTACAATTTCTGTTAAAGTCACAAGTAAATTTCTTCAATAGTTTAGGAATCAAGCAGATACATTAAAAGAAACTTGTAAAAACTGACCCTTTTTTAATTCTAAGGCTAGAGATTCTCTTCATTTACCCATTTCCACTTACAAGCTTGCTGCATTATTTAGAATTGAGAACAAAGTTTCAGATATTTTACAATATTTTAAATAGTTAGTATCAACTGATGCCTTTCTATTTATTAATTTTCAAGACTACTGGTATTTAAAGGGGCATACATTTTCAGGACTACCATGTCTGAATACTCCTCAGCAGTCAGTATTTCACATGTATAAATGGTCATCACAAAGTCAAGCATGGCTGTGCATATGTTCAGTAGTTTCAGAAAAACAACCAAAAGAATGAAACATCCTTGTCTCCCACAGATTCTGAAAATTTTTAAGAGGCAACAGAAATTCTACCCTTCTGCAGAGTCCTAGAGACTCTTCTCTATTGATCAAGAGTTGTTTTTCTAATGTTAAATTTTGCACTATGAGAGGTGAAGTCTAACTAACTTCAGGACTACACAGTATCAGGCTCCTTCTTCCCCCCACACTGAATTATACAGAACAGTGCACTTTGAATTTAGAAGACTAGACTTTGGGTTTGATTTTTAAAAAAAAACCAAACCATATTTTATATACAAAGTATGGCTTTAATATACTTTTAGATCCTTTGCTAACAAATGTACTTCTATCACTCAGAATCCTCATTAGCATATTAAAATAGTTTTATTAACATTATTATTTTGAAAATGAAGTAGCTTTCATTTCAGTATCATTATCTAAGACAGGTATATTATGTAAAATGATAATTACTCACTTTAGCCATACTGGCATCCCCATCCAAATCGTAACGTTGATGTACTTTAGGAAGTAAAACTGAAACATAAAACAAATATGTGTATTTTCTTATTTTCCAGAAGAGACTTCAAAATTTCAGATTCTTTCCCCCCCTGTCTCCGTATGGCTTTCAATATCATGTGGTTCTCAAACACACCTTTAAAATTGGCCTTTGTCTTAAATGGTTTAAATAACTTGGTATCATCAGCAAATTGTCCTTCACTTCCTTTTCCAAACTCACTTCTGAACATGCTGCACAGCACAGATTTTACACATGTCTCCACTAGCAACCTCTCTCCATTGAGAGAGCCAACTGTTTCTCTCTGTTCTTCAGCCCCATGTTTGCCTGCATGGCAAACCATTCCCTTTTTATCTTATGGCTTAGTTTCATTGACGTTCTTAAGGAAAGGACTTCACCAAAGAGCTTTTTTAAACCTCAGGTAGCCCCTATCAGCTGAATCTCCTTTGCTCTCATGCTTGCTGGCTCCTTCAGAAAGCTCTGTGCCACAATATAAAGGCCCTGTTGATCCTTCCACAAACAGCTCACCTACCCACACTCCTCAGCATCTTTGTGTCAGTGCCAGCTGGCCTGAGCAGTCAGCATTTAGGATGTACTGACAAAAGCAACACTGACCTCTCAACTGCAGCCATGTCCTCCAGCTCATCATTTATAACAAAAGGGCTCTGGCATAGGCCCCTCTAAAAGCCTCTCAACGCTAAATGGAAATTCAAAACCTTTATTTCTTTTATTTCCCCCATTATGGCATTACCTTATCTTCTGAGCAAACATACATTGTAAAGACCTCCTCTGTTAACTGAAAGGCTAACCACATTCACAACAAGTAAAAAAAAAAGTAAAAGTTGACTTTCCACTTAGTGAGTCATAGAACAAAAGAACCAGCTTTGAATTACTTTCTATAATGTTTCTTTCTACTTGTTAAAAGTGTCATACTTCAAAAAAGCTTGGAACTCCATAAGCACCACTACATCTTAGCAGACAAATGTTCAGGTTCAAAGGACTTGGAACACTACACCTACTGTTCCTGTAAAAATGTTCTGGATGCTCAGCAGTTTTGAAAAACATTGGACTGCATACTTAGAACTTCAGATCTCAACAAAGGAAAATTTACAACAGCATTTCTAAGACATAACAGACACAAAACACTTAAATAATCCAAACTATTTACAAAAGACAGCTGTAAGAAAGGGGAAATTACTTTCACATACCTTCTTCATATACTAATCCAACAATGTTCACAGCCTCCCTGCTTACTACAAAGATAGGATTCTCCTCAGTTGTTCTGGGGAAGTGCTGAGCCAATCTGCCAGGCTCTAGTATTAAGCGCCGACCTTCATATATCAGTTCTTGATTCTGAGATGGTATGTCTGTCTGTTCTTTGACCAACTCATGAAATATAGCAGCTCTATAATACAAACGATATAATCAGCAGGGGTTAGACTCACTCCAATAGTTCAACAATTCAGACTCCGTATTATTTAAATAAAAATTGCTTTAATTTCTGATTATTTAAAAACTGGGTTTACACATAAAGCATTTGACTTTTAAGTAGAAAAAAAGCAGCACGCTGCCTAAGGCTCCAGGTTGCCCTGTTACAAAAATAAATGCTATTTCCTGCAAAATATCAAACTTCCTTTCTACCTCTGATTTTCTGCCAAAGCACGTCTGTCTAAACAGAGTTGCTCTGGTCAGAAGGTCAGTAAAAACAGGCAACACCAGATGAGGGGAAAGAAGCACACTTAAGTTTTCTAAGGAATATCCTTTTCTTCCAAAGACATGGATGGTCTCTCCAAAAGAAAGATCTGGTATTTTACATGTCAAAAACTTAAATTCAACCTGTAACCTATCAGATAGCCAGGTTATTTCTTAAAACAGCAGTAATAAGGAAGACCAAAGACACTTTGGAATTTTATTTACAGCAATCAACAGATACAAGGATAAGAACTCGTAATACCACCACACCTCTCTCCCCAAAAAAAACCCCACCACAAAAACCTACCACTACAACAGCAACAAAAAAAAGTAAACCAAATCAAACTAGCAAAACGTCCTACAAAGAAGGAAAAATCTTCAGTACACTAATAGGAAGTGCTGGTTTGCCTCATGTGCAGCACTAGTATACTATTGCTTGTTAATACTACACCTAGTTTATAAACAACCATACATGTAAACAATAACAAAAAGCCAGAAGCAAGATTTCTCTGCAAAATCAGTATTGGGGCATTCTCAAAATAAAAATGGGGCATTGAAATTGAAATGGCCAGAACTGTAATTACACATTTGATGAAATAACAGTATGTATCCATGTATTAGAAATTAACACACCTTACAGTTTTAATATAAGTACTTCATGTTCATAAAGTGAACCCCATATAAACTCTCCCAATTACCACTTCAGAACCCCTGTGAGAGTCTCTTGTCAATGTGTACATTTTGTATGCTTGAGGACAAGATAAGCAAGAGATGAAGACAGCCTCTAGAAAACTACTTTGTTAATAAGCAACGTATACAAAGGTGTGATGAGTTGGTCTCTGTTGTGAAAACAGACACATTGTTAACACATCAAGGATTAAGTCTGTGTTCTGCCACTAAATAAGACTAAGTTTAAGATCAGTTGATTTGACCTTCAGTGACTTTATTTTTGGTCAGCATGCTTCTGTATGCACTATGACTATGCAGGAGAATTATGCCCTTTCACTTCCTCAGATAAACTGCCAAGGAAAGGCCGCTGAATTTGTAACACTGGTGACATGAGGTCACAATGCTGTTAGTCTGAACAAGACCAAAGTAATGAAAAAAGAGAGAAAGAACACTTACGTATTATAGTTGTGAATATAAACTTTGTGCAAGGTCATCTGCTGTAATGAAAAGATGTGGATTACTATTCGGTGCAGTATGTCACTCGTCTCTGCAAAAAACTGGTCAAATCCCCAGCATTTTGCCTGGTCTGCTTCAAGAATATTGGCAAGGACAGGTGTGAGCAGTACTTGCAGACCCCTAGAGGATACCAGGAAGAGATTAGACAATTTGGGTCTACTTGGAACATTTTACCTTGCAACCAACTGCAATACTTCATTTTACTTGTCTCATAAATACACATCTGTTATCCCTTAAAGAATATGTCAGTGCCTTTTTTTCCTACACAGAGCACCAAAATATTCAACGGCAATGTCCACTGTTTTTCATTAATACATGTACTTTAAATATTTCATTTTGAGGCTTAACTATCAAGTAGCTTTTTTCGATATTTGAGAAATTTCAGACACTGCAAAAGTTACATAAAATTTAAAAAGTCTACATTGTAGAACTGAGGCCACCTTCTACTGTGTAGTAGCATTTTTCCCAGCTCACCCCACACACCAGAGTGTATCATTTTGAAGAAAGCTACTGCAATTTAGGATTCGCTGGTGGAGATGCTTGTGTGAGCACACTATGTTGCTTTCAGTCAAAATCAGCTGGGTTAGCAAAGACTCATTATTTAAACTGTCAACACTAAGAACTAGTCCTGACTGAGATGGGGCTAAATAAGTACTCCTCAGATGCAGCTTGAATGCTGCAAAAAACCCCATGTAACTATTGCTTTATGGTTGTTACTATTCTAGGAGAAATATCAGCTTAAATTTCTTGCATTTCTACCTTAAGCACCTAATGGTAAGGATCTTTATGGATCCTATGCATGCATTATCATGAGCAACTTCTCCAAAATTTTAACATTATGTACACATCAAGCCTGAATCCAGTGGCAGAACTGGTAACATTTTGAAGCAAGCTCCAGTGGCTTGCAAGGACACCGATGACCCCATCAGACGTCAGTGGATGCTGTGCTCAAACTCACTTAAATACTAAACTTGTAACACTAAATACTGTTTAAATGCTACTTAAAAGTACTACTGTGAACAGCCGTTTAATGAAAAAATCTGCTTCCTTTATCATTTCAAGCAGTTCAATTATAGAGAATAAGAAGAGGAAACAAATGAGCAGTATCATGAGAAACATACAAATTGCAAGCTCTGCACACTCTTAACTAATGAATTTATATAAACCAGATTTTGACTCTACACCCCTTAAGGATGTACACATTTGGCTTTCAGAAAAGTTTGCTTCAAAGAGTCTCTTCATAGAACAATTTATTTCCTCCTTTACCATGAAGTAACTTTAAAGTACAGAAGAAGTCTCAGGAAGATAAATAGGTAAACGGGTTATGGAAGGTGTTTTCAAGTTCATCCCAAAATTAGATCTTTTATGAGTCATCCTACCGAAAATTATGGACACATGAAGCAAAAATATGATAATAAAATTGAAAAGATGCTATGAGTATGTGTCAAAATGTGCTGATGTGACCTTTTTCCTAACAAAAAGTAAGCGTCTGAACGCTCTTTACTGATCATTTGCTTCCTATTGCTTAATCTTTGTCATGTCTGAAGTCACATTCTTGTAAGAAATGAGGGTAAAAGTTCCTCATTTCTCATTCCTGAGGGTGGAGAAAATGCAGTAATAATCTTTCTTCTACTCAAACCACATCAGATTCCCAGGTGCTCATTTGTAAATTAGGAAAGGTAAAACTATTTGGATAGATAAGAAGCAAAAAAAACAACTTGCTAACCAAATATCACACTGTACTGATGTATTGAAGAGTTCAAACGAAAAGCTGCATCAGATCTCTGCTCCAAAGACACAATCCTGGAAAATAACTGGAAAACCTCAATCAAGGGACACTGAAACATTTTGTGAACATTTGTAAGTTCAAACTTACTTTGAAAGGCTACAAGAAACAGGCATCTTGCTACTCCACTCAATAGATCCATTTTCTGCTTTCTGTACTCCAGAAATAGTACCAGAAGGCTTTTGAGTAATTATTTGATACCTGCAATATATTACAAAAATAATGGAGACTTTAACTACTACCTCTTATACATACATAGGTCTAGTAACTAATACTCAAAGAGGCAGTAATAATACAAATTTAAACAACAGGTTGGTCTAAATTTGTAGATGGTGTAATAATTAGGAAGCTTCACTTACAAGCTGACAGAGCAGTGCTAAAAGAGTAAAGAACAAAAAGCTATGCTGGAGAAGCAACTTTGTCTACCGCAGCCTTGCGGAAAAGTTCAGGAGGTATCTCCAGCATACTGAAGGAAACCAAATGTTTTCACAAGAGTTAATTACTCAAAGTCAATTTAATTCAATTTAGACATCAACATGACTAAGTTCTAGCATGTTCCATAGCAAGAAATGATATTTAGCCACTACAAACTGGCTTGAAAATAGAGATGGAATATCTAGAAATCTACATACAATTTGGTGTTGTTTAACTTTGTATTGCAGAGGCAAGTATTTCTCAAATTTCACATGAAACAAATGAGGAACAACAGGTTTTCTGCAACAGAAAATTTCAGTTGGGCTTTCTCTTTTTGCAGGATAAGGTACATACAAAACATCTCTTAAGCAGCTACAACAAGAATTTCTGTGGGACAAAAAAGTCACAAGATCGGTAATTTCTTCAACTAAGAAAACAGAAGTCAGTTTTTCACGGAGTACTGGAACAGAGATGTTATTGATGTGTTAGAGCTTCCAAGTACCACCTTGTTTTATTTTTAAAATGCAACACACCAAAAAACAAAACAGAACCAGACTAACAGGAATCAGATACAATCATCACATCTCAGACACTTCTGTTTCCCTTGAGGAGCTACTCCTGTTATCTTCCGCTGCAGTCCACAATTATACTACTCAAATGTCAGTCTCAGGGTTGTGCACTCATTCCCAGACTGCTGGGGAAGACCATCATTTAAAGGACAACGAAAATGTGCAGCACTGAAAACCCATTTCAGAACAGCATAATTTTGCCCGAGTATCCAAGTTATACACACTGCACTTTAACAGACCAGCCTTGTGCCATACTGAAGGACACATATTTGGAAAAACAGCAGTATTTTGGGGGAGCTCAGTTCAGGTCTTTCTCAATTAAAATGCTTAGTTCAGGTCTTAAGGTGCCACACAGTAAAATCCCTGTTGAAGCAGAATGTTTCTACTAATTTTGGCTGGGATAGAATTAATTTTCTTCACAGTAGCGTATGGCACTATGTTTTGGATTTGTGACTAAAACAGTGTTAATAACACAGTCATGTTTAGCCATTGCTGAGCAGTGCTTCCACAGAATTAAGGAGTTTTTAAATGTTCTATTGCCCCAACCACAAGTAGGCTGAGGGCAGGCAGGAAATTGAAAGGGGACACAGCAGGACACCTGACCCAAGGGATATTCCATACCATACCATATTGATCGGCAACAGAAGGTAAGGAGGAGGTGGGGAAGAATTTGCCAGTGTGGCATTTGGTCAGGGACTGACTGTTGGCTGGTTGTGAGCAACTGGGGATTTTTCTGCATTACTTGCTTTTCTTGGTTTTGTTTCCCTTTGTGTTTAAGAGGCAAGGGGTGCTGCTTGTTGTGGACTTTTTTTACTTATTCAACTGTCTTTAAATCAACCCATGAGTTTTTGCACTTTCACCCTTCCAATTCTCTTCCCCATCCCACTACAGAGGAGTAAGAGAACAGCTGTGTGATGCTCAGCTGCCTACTGGGGCTATACAACAACAAAAGAGTATTTTTCCTTAAATATTTTCACCGTTTTAATGTTTGTTATATATGTGTAGGATTCCTTGGTAAAAAAGCATTTCAAGGGCTGATTTAATTTACCATCAGATAACATACTCCTTCTAAATTACCTACATCACTTCCTTATTTCTACGAGGTCCTCCAAAAGGTCGGAAAGGCAAACTCCCTGTTGCAGCATGGTAAAAGGTCACCCCTATGCTCCACAGATCAACTGTTGCTCCATACTTCTTCTGATGCTCTTTTCTCAAAACTGCTCGCTCATACATATCAGGATGCTAAAGAGAAAAAAAAGGTTAGAATTGCTTTATGAAACCTTATGAAGACAAAAATTCAATCTATCCTTTCACAGCAAGGTAATTTGCAAGTCTAAACTTTCAGCTCTTTAAAAAAGCAGAGCTTGCTTGCATCCAAGAAGTCGCTTAAGGTATTCTAACAAATATCACTATATTCCTAGGTATGACAGTCATTTTTATGAAAAGGTTTGCAGAAAATATTTTAAAATTCAGCTGAAGAGTGACTACTAGTATAAAAGGCCACTAAAGAACAGAAGAAATTCAGTATTCCTCCAGATAATTTTGAAACAACAGAAACCAAATTGAAAAAAGATCCATAGCAGAGGAGAGTATCAGTTATAATGCACATGTGGCCAAACATGGCAGGAAGAAAATCATGGTAAGGTGCTTGTCTTGATACTTCTCTACCTGCCTCTCTTTTGTTAGCCAAGGCTTCCCATGAATCTTAACTACACCTAATGTCATGCAAATAGCTCAAACACAAACTAAAACACATCTACAGAGATAAAGGCAAATATATTCATAACTAAAATATTGTTGTTCCTCCTTTCACACAAGGCAACAGTTGAAGTTAGACCAGGAAATTATTTCAAAGCTGATGTATTTACATCAGCAGAAGATGGCATGGCACAAGGTGAAAAAGTGCAGTGGAAAGTTATAAAAACAATTATAATACAGAGGTTTAAATACTAATTCCCAACAACCTGACCTTCACCTATTCAACTATAATCACACAGGGCCTCAGGCTTCAAACATTTCTTTGACAGAAAATGAAATCATATGGGCTTACTAAATACTCTTCTGTGCCATAGAGAGAAACAAATTGTTCATCATCTTCAAGTTCTCTTGCAGCACCGAAGTCTGTAAGTTTGTAAACAGACTGACCATCTTCACCTATAACACGCATTATATTGCCTGGTTTGATGTCTCGGTGCACTATTCCATTCTCACGGAGATGATTCATCCCAGCCACTTCAATTAAAAAAATAAATACAGAATTCATGTACAATTTGTGACACAGACTGTGCAAACACTGAATTGTAACTGATGCTAAGAAGACATGCTTATGTTCTCATTGGGTAATAGGTATGAGAAGGGACACTCAACTAACAAAAAGACCATGAACAGAGATTGCTTTTTTTTCCCTTTCCAAGCAGCCAAATTACAGTATTTCTTGCTCTCAGAAACATCTTTCCCATAAAGTAATGGAGAAAAATTTTACAGCAGGTAAACACAAGTAAACCACATTATTTTTCTTGTTTACTCTTCTGAAATTATCACTAGACATCAGTTCAACGTGTGAAAAATAATCTTGAAATACAGAAAAAAAATTGTATGAATTCTTTAAACAGAAATGGCTTCTTAATGCAGCTACCTATACCAATATAGACACAAATAAAGGATGTAATTCCATGTGACCATATTCATTTGTTCAATTAGTTGACATTGATTTAAATTTGTCTCTTCCCGTTCCAAGATAAACAAAACAAGTATGAGTTTGTTTCATTCAAAAAATTAGACTAAAGAGCAAAGTCTACATACCCACATCTCTCAAAACAATTAAGAACTCAGATTCTGGCAAACCAAAGGCATTAGATGGCTCCTCTAAAACTGTGTACAAACTTCCACATGGACAAAATTCCATAACTAGTACTTTGTGTCTAGTAGTTGTCTGGAAAAAAATCAAGAGATTAAGTATCTGATTATTATGACACTAACATCAGAAATTACTTATAACCACAAGATCTCACTTTCAAAAAAGAAAAGAAAAATAAAATCTATAGATATATCATAAATCCCATTCTGGTGATCTTCTTCAAAAGAAGTGCAGGCGGATTTTTATATTGTTTCATGTATTCCAACTTGAAGCAGAGAAAAACCTAAGAAAGCCTCAAGTTCTAGGCACCAACCGGTTGACAGGAGTATTGAGAAGTGGACAAATGAGAAACGACACACTGTAAGTGCTGAAAGTACCTTTGATTGTCCTTCTTTACTTTTTACTCATCTCAGCACCTGGGTCACTTCAACTGATCAGTTTCAGTTTCAGTTCAGCTGCTGCAATTTATACTATTATACAGTTCTACGTGTCCTATGTCATCATTCCATTGGTTGCAATGGAAAAGCATAAAATTGCCAGGATAACCAAAATACCTTAAACTATCAAACAGTTCCATTATTCAACTATTAAATATTAATATAGGTAGACAGCTTAAAAATCCTAATTCAAGATAAAACTTGGGACAGTGATGAAGAATCTTGAGATGAAGAATCATAACATGTGCCTACACTTTGAAGGTATTTTACCTACTGAAACCAAGTATATTCTTTCAACAGCAACAACAACAACAAAGAAGAAAGAAAGCCAAAATGTGGTGGTTGGGTGTGAGTATTTGTATCAACATATTTGTTACCATTTTCTCAAAATGTAACTATATGGTCTATAATTATGGATAAAACAAAAAGCAGTTACTGCATGTCAGATCACAACTACAATTCATTACCTCCTCCTCGATGGCAAACAATTTGACAATGTTCTTATGGTTTAGTTTCTTCAATACTTCAAACTCTCGCATCTGAACATCCACAGGACGAAGGAAACTTATACTGTTAAATACTTTGACAGCATATAAATCCCCAGTTTTCTGTTGAAAACAAATAAACTACTCATCAAACAGAAGCAAAAGATTGTAAATATACACATTGACATTATCCAAGCATTTTGAGATCTTCTATTGTAGATGTGAGCATAACCAGACAAGAAATATTTCAAAATAGTATTTTGTGCTATGGTGTAAATTCAGATTCTGAAAAAAAAATTAATTTGTTTAGCTTAATATAGACTAGAAGCAAACAGACTAGCAGAATGGCAACTCATTAGGACACAAAATCTAAGTGCTTTAAAACAAAAGAATAGTTAGCATAAGAAAGGCTACATGTTTAAGAATTACTCACAGACTTAGCTGAAATATATTTTTTCAGCAAGTTACTCGCACAAATCAATGAGAGGCACACACATACTTGGCTTGCTTAAGCTGAAAGACAATTTCCAGTAGCCAAATGTTGCTCTCTCTTTCTTTACTGTTCTGTTTACACTGATAAACCAGTATCTTGTTTTCTCAAAGGTTTTGTTTCAAGCACTATGTGCCACTGATGGAAAATCCTCAAGCAGTTCAAACCCACATAATAAGTGTCAGAAGCACAATCATGAGCTTAATCAGACTTAAGCTCTCAAGTGGGACTAAGCCCCAACATGCTGAGGCAACAACAGCACCAGCTGAAAGTGCAACTCCTGTCCCTCTCAGGGCAAAGCACCTCCCTGTGCCCACACTAGGAATAAGCTTGCATTAGCAGTTTGTGCAACAGATTCTTTCTAAGGACACAGCCTTCCTGTGCCCGGACAAGGTGTGCCGTGCAGCACACTTACATGCACTACTGGTGCCCAGGTACAAGCTTTCTCCCCTTAACAATGAGCTGCAGCTCACTGGCTCAGACTAGTGAGGGTGATGACAGGTGCAACCACGAATCTGGTTTACAGAGGAATCATTCTGCATTGAAATTCAGTCACCCAGAAAAGCACACTAACTGCTAAATTATTGCTTAATGTTGCTTCACACTTAAATGTGAACACAGAAACACTACAGCTTATCAATCACTTCATACTGATTTCACACAGACTATCATTACTGTAAGGGAACTTTCACACCTATGCTTATCTTCACTTTTTGAGACATAGTCTGAAATTCATAGGAATTGAATGACCTACACAAGTAAGGTCATTGTAGCTCCTCACTCAGGTTGCAACATACACGAGTGTATTATTTACATGGCAAAAAAATTACTATTTTGCACTGATTATTCAAGGCATGACACCAAGAAGATATTTAACATTCAAAAACTGACTTACAGACAACAACTAACAACTTCATACACAACAGTAAGAATATTTCACTTACAATACAAAAATCATAAAAATCACCGAAACAGGTTTTAAAGAAACATATGAAAAACAATGAAAGGTCAATTTAACAAAGATATAAAACATAGACTCATGTAAGGGAAACTGGTGGGTAACTTATTCCTATTCAAATTCATAAACAAGAATTTTTTTTTCCATAAAACTGAAGAAAAAAGGGAATGAAGAATTTATAACAGTTAATATTTTACAAGGAAAAATAATACAACATTAAAAACAAATCCTCGTAAATCTAACTACAGAACTCTAATTCAATGGACAAATGCTAAAAACTAAGCATGAATAACTACACAGATACATTCTCTAGGCCTAAATCTTGAACTTTTTTTGTTGATATCATTAAGCTACTTGTATATGAAAATTTCTCACAAACCTTCTGTCGCCCCCGGAAAACATTTGCAGTCGCTCCCTGCCCTAGAATGTCAGACAACAGCCAGAGGTAATTTGGAGTGCTCTGCATCTTTGCTCTTTGATTGAGTTTTCTTTTTCACCTTAAAAACAGAAGGTTCAATACACTGAATTATAATTTAATAAAATACATGAAAGGGACTTACCTTAATTAGAAAGAAATACAAATACCCAAACCCCAACTGTAACTCCAAAGACATGGAGAATTAAGAACAATCAAGTAGAGGAATAGGAGGTGAAACATGGAAACAAAAACAAGCCCAACAATCAAAACTAATGCCATCAACATAACACCTCTCTGCATTTAATGTCTGGATTCCTCAAACTTTGTTTGAAAAATCAACTGGAAAGGTGAAAGCTTTGTAATCCCTTTACTGTTGTGCACAGTGTTCAAATTATAAAGTAACAAAATCTATAGAAAAGAGTAAAAAACACATGCACAACATCTTCCAAAGATGAGCAAGACCTGTAATTGTATTCCATTATTCTGTATACATGCCAAAGAACAGAAATTAGAGATGATGGCAGGTATGTATACAAATATTTTAGATCACTTTGGCTCTGGAAGTTGCCTATCAGTAGAATTGTACTGGAACAGGACTAACAACTCACAAAACGCTATTTTTACATGAGCTAGAAAAAAGTCATGACCAACACAAGTATTTTTACCCACTTGCTAGAACCAGCAACTACTACTGAAAGATATGAAGGGACATTTCTCTCATCTCTAAAATTTCATACTGGGTATGTTACATCTAGAGAGACAGCCTGGCTTCCCCACCCTTCCTGAAATGTGAACTATCAAATACTCAGGTCTTCACTGATTCAAAAGAAAGAAAAAAAACTTTTGTTTCATGTTAATAATTTTAATTTAATCAAACTTTATAACTGCCAGATTTTCCTGCTTGCCAAAACAGCAGGAGCTACAGGTGAACACCTTTAACTTTTAGGTTTAATTAACACACTGATTTTGCCATTAAACCTACCAAAAGGCTCTAAAATCAAAGATGCAGCTTCCCAAACCTAAAGAATCTCAAGAGCAAAATGGCAACTGGACCAGGGGAAGCTCCTACAATAGCAGTCCTTGATCAGCTTGGCAGGGGACACTGCCTGTTACTTGCACGTGTTACTTGACAGAAACTGCTGACTGATACGCAAAGAAAGATGCCTTTCCTGTAACTATTGAAAAAGAGGCATGATAGAATTTCCTGTGTTTGTTACCAGAAGGTGACCGGCATTTTCTGATAGCTCCCTGGTGCACAAGGTGACGCGGGAGCCTCCCAGTGCGCACCACAGGAGAGCGGAGAAAGGCGCACAGCAGGCACCATTCTCCCACCCTGCCCCGGCAGCCAGCTGGAGCACACATCTGTGCACTGCTCCTGATCCTACCCTGCTGCGCTGCACACACACGCTCTTGTGACTCTGAACACATTTCCCTACACGCAGTCACTGCAGACTTCATACTTTCATTCAGCTATTCACTCACGTGAGATGTGAAGCTTCTTGCAAAGACACAATGCAAAGGCCTGATACAACTCTACAATTAATTGAGAGTCATGTGGCAATGCCATTTGCAAAATCTAGACAAAGTTCTTAATGCCTCTGAAGGGGACAAAATCCCTACTATGTCCAATCTAAACAAACAAACAAAAAAAAACCTAACACCACATCCCCAACCCTTACAATTCTTGGTTAACTCTGACAAGACAATTTGCAATAGTAGAATAAGATGATTTCTCCCATCAGGCAATTACTGTAGATGCCAAGGAGCTATCTCTGATGCAGACACAGAAGGTAAGGAAGAGCAGATGCAAAGAAATAATGCACAGCCTGCTCTGTAAACCATTTGCAAAATCTTCGAATTAAAACATTCCTCATAATTAAAACCCTGCTTGTTACAAGACAGCAGGCACATTACCAGTACACATGTATTTTTTTATTTACTTCCAAACAACTTTCATTAGACTCATATCAAAACACAGAAACTTTACAAATCCTTTCTAAGCAGACAAAAAGTGCACAGAAACACTTCACCAAAGTCTACTCAAATAAGAAAAAAATTTAGAAGCCTGTAAGAGACTGAATTACTATATTTGCAAAAAAGATAAAGATGACGTAGCTTATGCACAAGATCAGCTCTTTTCCTTTACCTTCTTACTTTATAATTAAATTTGCACAAAGACCAATGGATAAAAAAACAAAATGACATGTCTGCAACAGACAATCTTCAGTATCATTTAGGGGTTATTAATAAAAATCCCAAATCAGCAAGTCATTAATGCATTCTCAAGGTCTGGGGTTTTTTTCCCTTAGAACTACAGATATAAATATGCCAATATTAATCCCAGGATGCACACTGAGCAGCAAAACAAAGTTGTATTGCACTATTACACTTTTTTGTTAAAGGAGTACACTCTTTTTGGCAGAGTCTTCACTGTTAAGGTATAAAGTCTCATTCAGCTTTAACCTTCGAATTAGACTAATTAGATCGAATAACTTAGGTAATATGTTAGGCCTCCTTTGATTTAATAGTTTGCATTCTCTGACAGTCATAACTGATCTTTGCTAAATACTCAGCAGGTCAAGTTTTCATATCTTCCACTATATTCCTAAATCAAGTAACAAAGGGTTTCCCATTAAAAAAAAAACCACCCGAAAAAAAAGCCCAACAGGTCTATCTGTATGACTGATCCTATCACTAGACTTAATGCTGAACTTTCTATTTCTTCACATCTCACTTATGGTCATTTAGTCTGGTATGAGTCCAAAGCTCCTCATATACATCTAAAGAAATTTCTCCAGGTAGCAGTTTGATTTGTTGTCCCTCATGACTCAGTATTTCACACTTTTTAGGAGTTTTTTGCTGAATATTTTTCTGCTTCTCGTCATGCTACTACTTTTTAAATTTATCAGCAGAGAGGATTGTACTGAAAAAAGATTGCGTTGCTGATGTCCTTTGTTTTAAAATTCCCAACGCTTTGTAGCAGAAGTACTGACTGCTTCTAATTAACATGAAGTTTTCTGTTACCTCAGGCATGCAGGATAAGCACACAAGGCAGGTATGACTGCCCTGTTGACAGCTGCAATGTACACCTTCACCAGGCAAGCAGGGACTGATGATGAAGTTAAAAGTGATGGCTCTTTGTGTTTACAGGCAAGATCCTATATGCCACCAAAGCAAACAGGCAAGGTGCTGAGGTTCCAAAGAAATGTTATTTACAGTCTGGAAACTATTAAGGTTTTACACTTCCCTGTATGGCCTCTCTCAAGACTTAGAGAAGAAGCTTCTCTCTCTAAACCTCCTGCTTCCTACCTCTGTTTTCTTCATCTATGACCTGCTTACGGGACTTTCCAGTCCAACAGCTGGCACCTCAATCATGGAAATACCCTGCCCTTGGCCACACCAGGTGCTGCTTGAACCCTAAGGAAACAGCACATTCTCCCAAAGGCACACAAAACAAACGGCAAGCCTGGCTCCAGTGCTGCTCATCACCCCTGCTCTCGGCACGCCCAGTCCGTAACGCAGGAGAGGACTCGGCCTGTCTGGGACTGCAGCTCCTGGAAAGCAACGGAGGGCCAGGCTGAGGTACGGCGGGCACAGCTCCGGAGCTCATCACAGGACGAGCAGCAGGACGAGCTTCCCGAGATAAAACTTTACGACTCCTACAGCCACGAAGGCGACGCCGCTTACGGAGGCACTTTGACGGGGCCAGAAATCACCGAGACCGGCGCAAGGGCCGGGCCCCGGGCAAGGGCCGAGGCCACGGGCCGGCCGCGCCTCGTCCCTCCCGGGCTACACAGCCGTGCCGCCGCTACCTCGGGGCGCCACCGCCGCCCGCGACCCGGCAGCTCCCGGGAAGGCCCCGCCGCCGCCCCGGGAAACTGAAACCACCGCGCCCGGCGGCGGCCGCCTCCCCTCGGCACCGGCGCGGTGGCGGCGAGGGCAAGCGGCCGCCACGGCTCACCTCGGCTCGGCCCTCCGCGGCCACCCCGAACCCGCCCTGCCCTGCCCGGCCCGGCAGCCCCACGCACCAGCCGCCTCCCGCCGGCCTGCCCAGCGCCCCGGCCGCTTCCGGCTTCCTGCCGCGGCGGGGGAGGCGGAGCGGCCCAGGCACCGCCCGGGCGGCGTATGCACCGCGCCCTGCCCGCCCGGCGGGCCTGGGGCCAGCCCCGCGCCTTGGGGCAGGGAGCGGCGCCCGGCCTCGGGGCGGTGAGCCGCGGGACAGGGAAGCGTCTGCAAACACGGGACAGTGGCAGTCGGATGTTGTATGAAAGTGGTCACTCCGGGTGCTTTCGCTGGGGCGATGTTCCCAACGGGCTTGGAGCGGTGCCGGGGAGGATGCCGTGGTGATTTTTTTGCTGCGTAATCGGTCCGGCGGAGGTTTCGCTTTCCCGGTTCCCCGAGGCAGAGCTGCCTGTGCCGCAGACCATGGAGCCAGAGCTCTGGGATCCGCTCCCCACGGCGGGCTCGAGGGACACCCGGGAGAAATGGTGTCCCGGCATGTCTAATGCGTGTTTCACAGTTTTAAAGCTCACGAAATCGTGGTGGTTTTCACGTCCCTGCTACCGCTCAGTTTTTACTGGTATGTTTTAAAGCAAAGTTCCTGGCTGATTCATCCCTTCCTAAGTATTTTTTTGTCTGTCCGGTAATGTTACTGTTCCAATAAATGATCTGTATAATGAAAGATATTGATAACTTTGTAATTTATGCCTAATGTAATGTGGTCATAATGACAGTGGGGAAAACAGTGAAAAGATTTTTTTCCCTCTCCAGATTTCTTTTCCCTCCCTTATCCTTTTCTTTGATCCTCTACATTTCCTGTTTGGAGTTATCATCTTCCCAAATCTTGGACGCCTAATCTCTTGAGGGACTGACAGCAGCTTCTTGCTGACAGGCTTTGTTTATTTTTATTATCTTACCTTTCTTAAGTTTTATCACAAGTCCAGACTTCCTCTGCTTCACTTGTTACATGGCACTTAGCTTTTTCCAAAATTCTCCTCAGGGAAACTGATAAATTGATACATTTTTGGTCTTACAATATGTAAGTGCTTAATTTATGTTCCCCATTTGTTGATATCTGAGTTTTGCTTTACAATGCTACATTTTAGAGGGAATAGTTCCCCACTACACTTGCATTCTGTCCTTGCATCTTTCAAGACACTACAGTGGTCCTCAGAAGTTACATGGTTCATTTCTGTTACCCTTTACTTTATACCCAGCCTTGCAAGCCATACTTTTTTTATCAGGTGGATACCCATGAGCCAGCTTTGTCTTCTTCAGAAATATTCATCAGATTCAAGGGCCCCCATAAAATCATGAAAATGCCTGTGACCTTTTCTTTGTGAATATGTATTTGCTTCCGCTTTTGAATAAAACAAAACTGCTACCTGAGCATGATGATGCTTTTTAGAACTGGATGTTTTAAATCATAGTCTCACTCAGGATGGATGAGGTCTCTGGTGCAGAGACCTGCTCAAAGCAGTGTCAGTGCTGACTTCAGACCAGGTTCCCCAGGACTTTGTGTACTTAAGACCTAGAGAATCTCAGATGCAGTGTCACCCAGGCCCTGGGGCTGGCCACTGACTGCTCTCACTGCAGTTACCATCCCATGTGCTTTCCCCTGTTCTTGGAGCATTTAGAAAGATTCATATGGTTTGCATGGTCCAAATTGTTCATTTTTTTAGGGTATGTCTGCAACATAATAAGTGATCCTTATGCATGGAAGATCTTCTCTAACCTTTAAATGTTTCACAGCATTAATCAGAGAAAAAAGTTATGTCCAATTTAAGAATAGGAAAAAACAGGCACCAAAACGGAAAGTGCCATTGCAATATCATCCTAGTATTTTTTTTACTTTGCTTGCTTCCATTTATTTTTAACATACATGTAAAACTTTTGGTATTCTTCACCTCTTTTGCATTTGGATCCTCATTCATGTTCACAAATTCAGCAGTTTGTAGCTGTACACTATTGCAACTCTTCATCCTAACAATATGGCTATGGGGAGTGCAGCTAAAGCTGGCATGTTGCAAACAGTCTTTTCACACATGTAGCTGTGAATGACAGAACTCAAAAAATATGCTAGGGACACAAAAACAAAAAACCCCCAAAACCAACCAACCAAAAAAAACCAAAAAAAAAATTAAGCTGAACACAATCAATCAGAGCTGAGCTGAGGGCACAAAAATAGGCAAAATATAGTACATTCTTCTAATCTTTTTCTTGGGACCCTCTGGGGAACCTAGCAAAAATGAGAACACCAAAAAATGAATATCTCATTGCATTATTTAACTTAAAAGTTTTGAGTGAGAAATTGTATTTTACAAACCCTACCAAAAGGACAACCACTATAACTATAGCAGTAAGTGGGTGAGAACAGTAACTCTTGAAACTCATAAGCAAGTTAAACATTGTTTTTCCCATATCACAAATTCTCTAAAGAAAACCAAAGCTTTTGAGCCATTTACTCTTGTAATCTATTTGCTTTCTGTATTTAATTTTTTAGGAGGCACCACAGCTGAAGGAGAATAAGCAAAGCTGTTCAACAGCCAGCTTCTGCTGGAACTGCCTTTCATAGTTCCATGTTACTTAAACCATTTTCTTCCATAGTTTTGCAGAGGGAAGAGATGCAATTCCATGATGTAAGACAGCTCCTTCCAGCTTGCCACCAGAGAATTCATTCCAAAACTGTTTACTAGATATACAGCTTTGGGTTCCCAGGCAAACCTCAGTCCAAAAGTGAACAAATTACACTCTTCCTCTTGTCGCATAGATACAAAACCACTTAGGAGAATTCAGTGGAATAGTCATTTGTATTGACAGTAAAAAAACCATTCTTAGATAAAAAAAACTCTTGCTCTGGAGCCTATTCTTCTGCTTTTTTGAAATGCCTCGTATATTGAACAACCATCATATGAAGGAAGAACAGAGAAACAGAAAGGGACAGGTAAGTCTTCGTGCTAGAGCAACAAATGCAAAACCTATCTGCCAAATAATCTTCACAATCACCAGGAAAAGAGGAAACGGCCTCAAGCTGGTCCAGGTGAGATTTAGATTGGATATTAGAAAGAATTTCATTGCCAAAAGGGTGATCAGGCAGTGGAATAGGCTGCTGGGCAAGTGGTTGAGTCACCAGCTCTGGAGGTATTTAGCAGATGTGCTGGATGTGGCACTTGGGGTCATGACTGAGTGGTGGGCTTGGCAGTGCTGGGTGAGTGGTTGGACTTGATGGGCTCAGAGGTCTTTTATAATCTAAATGATTCTGTGATTATCATACTGTATATGTCTGTATAAGGTGCATCATGCACATACCCTGCAGGTACCCACCTCATAGCAAGTCAGAAACACCCCAAGACAAACTACAGATATCTGATTATGATAGAGGTAAGTCAGATTTTTACCATGGATGTCAGTTCATGAGGATGATATTAAATCCCACGCATGGCAAAACTTGAACTTTCCCCTGCCCCTATGAAATAGTTACAAAAACCTGTCATGTTACACAATTTAAAAAATAAAATAGCGGCATTCTACTAAAATCACTGTATAGACCATTGACACTACTGAAATATTGCAGTGAAAGCAATTCTTTCTGCCAGCATCTTCCACAGGCAAGGGGAGCAATACAATTTATTATCTAAGCATGAGAAAAATTGCCAGGTTCTACTCAAAGGTAACAGCCAGAAGGTTTAAGAATGCTGTAGCTTCTGAAGATTCAGCTAAAATGATTCAGAGAGACTTACACATTTCACTGGATAAAATTTTATTGTTTTTATAAAAAAAAGATAGAACCAGATGCTACTTTTAAGTGAAATCATTTATTACACCAATCTGTTTTATAGGAGGTATATATATATTTTATCATTAAGACAACTTCCATAAAATGACTATCTACAAGAAGGACTTTGATTGTTTTATTTTCATGTCACCATACATGAACAAATGAATTTTATGTCTTATTAAAACATTTTACTCCGTATCAAAAATGTACACATTTTAATAACCATTGCTATGGTCTGAAGGTATTTTTACATTTAATTCATTTAATTTAAAAAATAAGTGTCATTTCACTGCTGTATGAGTAACAGTGTAAGCTTAAATCATCCTATACATAATAAAAGTTTGTGTATACAGATAATTTTTCATGTTGTCACATACCTTCATGTCTGAGACACAGGTGAGGAATTTGCTTTTCTTTTTTGCGCAAGGTTAAAGTACATACCGATGTGAGCACAAAGCAACATTTCTTAAAGACAAAACCAGGTTGAATGGCACAAGAGTTAGCGTTTTTATAAGTTAACAACCAGAGTTCTGCATTATGGAAACAGGTACATGAGATTCCAGTACTTTCCTTAGGGTTTGGCTCGCTGGAAAAATACCTGTGAAAAATTGTTTTTAAAAAATTAAAACAAAGGAAATATGAGACATGGGATGCTTGAGGTATAAGAGAATTAGTTTGACAGAGCTCATGTTTGTGTTTAACATACTAAACACATTAAGTTCAAGGATGTGACTTGTGCTATTTGTTTACACTCACACCCTCAAAAATTATGCATTCTGACATTCTCTACGATTATAGCATCAACATTTTTGCTTTTTCAGCTATTAAACAAAAGCCACGAGAATATCAAACTGAGACAGCAAGGTGCTAAGAATAAGTGATAATTTTATAGATGTAGGTTTGTTGTTGTTTGCTCTGTCTTTCCAATTAACTGCTTTTACAATTCCCAATAGCTAAAAATTACTAAATAATTCAATATTTTGATTTTACTTCAAGTCACTACTATGACTGAATGGTATGGCAAAGTTCAAATGGAACTAAAGCTATTAAAAAAAAAATCTTTATACCTTTAAGTAATTTTTAAAAACTTTAGCATCAGGTTGCTGAAGTGCTTGACAGAATTCCTGCGGGAGAGAACAACAAAATACAAAGTAACTAAATGAACAACAAGACAACCTGAGATACATTCATATACAAAGCCATCAATAATTGTATTGTCCCTAATGTACAACCAAAGAAAAGCATGTTATGGATAAAAACTTGTAAAAGGCTATTGACAGTCCAGGTGCATTCTAGGGTTTAAAACTATTTGTTTGGGGCTCTTTTTTTTTTAAATACAGCATATCCGATTCACTTTTAGCTCGGGAGACAGAAACAAGATCATCTACAAGGATATCTTCAAGTTAAAATTTGAATTAAACTAGAAGATTGCTTAGTCACATGCACTAGATTTTTTTTTTTTGGCAAAGCACCCTTGCAGTATCTTTAGTCCTTATGATAAATTAATCCTATTCTCATATGCAATAACTGAGTAAATTTTACTGTGGGATGATAGGTTAACTTTGTAAATATCCATTTCTTCCCATTTAACTTTTATGATTGTTAAACAGTTTTCCAAATATTCTTTTAGTAATTCCTACCTGGATTATCTCAGGAGCTACTTGCAAAGAAGGCAGATAATCTTGCTGAAGATACTGAATGCACTCAGGACCCTATAGAAAAGCAGTACACAATTTCTTCAAGCATATTTTTTAATAAATAGAAAATCATAGCCCTATACTTTATGGTGGTCTACATGACCATTTTACAGAGAAGTAATGCTTTCCAAATGCTTATGTTGTTCTCAGCTGTTAGCCAATAAAAACATTGCAGTATAACCTTTAATGCCAAGATTGAGCAATTTGGTATCTTTTGTTACACAGAAGAAAAATGCACTAAAAATTGCACTGAAATAAGAATTTCAACAGAGCCAAACAGTTTGTTATGTGTCAACTATAAGAGTCAGCTAATTGTAAAGGCAGCTCCAATTTCCCTATCTGACATTTGGAAAAAATAAAAAAACCGGGCATTCGTATCAGTCAAATGCTTTACCATACTACTGCCATTGCAAAATTCAGTAGGCAAGGGCAGCTGAACACAGTATTTCTCCTTGTAACACTATGTAATCTGCACGGAACTAAGCAGTAATAAAATGGAATGTCCAAACCTTTGAGTGAAGCAAGTATTTTGATTAACACTTCAGTTTTTGTTTTCTTTAGTGATATTTATCAGATAATTTTCATCACAGGAAGGATTAGTGTACACACTGGCAGAATATAAACGTGACCCAATAGATTTACCAAGGGAAAGTGAATCAACTTTATTAATTCAGGTAAGTTACCCTAGAACCTGAACATTCGTTCCACAGTTCACATTAGTGGAGAAGATTTCAGATCACTTTGTAGCAGTAGTGTTTGTCCTAGTTCTGACCCAGACAGGGTAATTTTTGCAGTAGCCAGAAGGGGTGGTTATTCTGTACCACCTTTCCAGGGCAGTGTGGCAGCAGTTCAAGTATAACTGGTTTCTGTGTGGTGAGCAATTTTTTTTCACATGTAAATCGTTTGCTTTACTTGTACCCTTTTATTTATATTGTTGCTGTTATGCCTCTTATTTCACTGCTGCTCCCAGTAAATTGTTCTTATCTCAAACTATGATCTTCACCTTTTGTGCCTCCAATTCTCCTCTCCAGCCCATTCTCTTTCTCTCTCTCTCTCCCTCTCCCAGACACTAGGAGAGGGAATGGAACGGGAGGGGAGAGTGAGCAAGAACCACATGGTTTCGAGTGTTGCAGTGGGAACACTAAATTGGGGAACATTGTTCCTAAACTATGACTGTTAAAAGAAACAGTATTCATAATAGACAGTTACTTCCTTTACCAAAGCTTGTCTTCGTACAGATTTATCTCTTCCTTACTTCTGGGGAAAAAGGATTCCTCAATTAAAACTCAATCTCTTCTCTACCAGTTTATAATTTCTTACAGTTTTCTGTAGTTGTGAGTTTTACTTGCATTTGACAGAAAAGATAGCCTGTAAGTTAAATGATGTAACAAAAACTAACATGAACACAGAAACTATTTCATCTCCTATTAAAAATAGGATACACTGTACTTTTTCAGGCATTAGACAAGACAAAACCAATCTGTTCCATAAATGCATTTCATCTAGTCTCCTACACATCAAAATATACCTTTATTCTTCACACAGAAGTGCTCTACAGTATATCACTAATTGCTCTTTTGTATCAGTTTAATTACACACTTAGAAGAAAGAAAGAATGCCAACTGATGAATTAAACACAGTAACAATAAAGTGAGCAGATTTTTCTCCTTAATGACAAGTCGGTATTTTGAAGTAATTTATCAAGAGGTAGAACTACCGCATCCTGTATCTCTGCACAGCATTATGATCATCCTGTTATTTTATATACCAGTACAGTAGGAATTTATCCTAGTAAGTATCTAACTTTTAGAAATTGATAAAACCACTAGAAAGAAACATATGACAGTTACTCCCTATGAACTATGATGAAGCTTACCCTTTTGAGATGAATTGTTTTTAACGTCACTGCACATTCTGATAAAGCCTGAAAGGTAATACATAGCATTAGACTATTGCATTGGTCTATTGGTTCAGTATTCAAAGCTAAAGAACCTAATGAGGCCCAAAACAAGGGCTAGCTCATGCCATTATCCCTTCATTTTCCCCTCACACAATGCCAAGTCTTGACCTTCCATGTTTTGTTCCACTCTAATCAGAAAAATTTCTGCACTGCTGAATCCAAAATGAACTAGAGAACAGCCAACTCTGTGTGCTCGCTTTCACTGAACATTAGTTAATAAGTAATACAGGTCAGTGTTAAATACTCAGATCTGCAATTGATTTTGAGCCTAGATAAACTACAGAATACACTATCACAGTATTCAATAATTAATAACACAGATACTTTAAAAAAAAAAAACCCCAAAAAAACCAACTCACAAAGCCTAAGGGATTTTATTTCTGAGATGACAGTCTTTAATACCACATGGCCATTGTAGGTTTGTTAGCTTGAATCTGCCCACCAAAAGAATGAATGCAAAAAAACATCCATAATACACACCAGTACTGTCTGGGCATCTGCTAAGTCAAATGTTTGCTTCAAAGGTGCTAAGAAACATGCAGGAACAATGTGCTTGTAGACAAAGTCTGCAAAACCTACTGGTCCATCTTTACCTCCTAAAAAGAAAAATAATATTTCAAGTTCTAGAATTACTTCATGGGTGGTAGCAGACAGAAAGGAATTCTGGAAAGAAATTCTTACCCCAAAGCTCCACCAACTTAGAAAGAATAATAAAACAAGTCTTCTGTGCAATAGGATCTGGGTAATCCACTGCTCCTTGAATAACAGTGAACAACACACGCTCCACATTCTCTGCACCTTAAACACATTAAAATGAGCTTGTCACTTCAAATTGCAGCCTAAAATATTTTGGTACTCTTGCACTATTTAATATAAATACTGACCTGGAAGACATGCTTCAACTTCAAAATAGCTCTTTTTTGCACAAATCTCAAATATTTTTGGGAAGTTTCCCCTACGATGCAAGACAACTCTTATTCAGGATGTAATTTTTTTTTTTTTTTAGGTTTGGAGGTTTAAATTGCTCTTCTGGCCTTTAACACACACAAAGGTGAGGGCAGTACTTTGACCTGTTTACAAATACAAATTTTTTCCTCTCTACCTAAACTTGGTAGAATTAATTAAAATTTAGCAGCACTGAAGTAGTTAACTTATCTTGCAATATATGCCAAGATATTTTCCACACATTTAAAATTTCTGTGCTGCACCTATGCTTATTTGTTTGATTTCTTGATTTGTCTGATTCCTTGGCCCATCGCAACGACCAAGTGCCTCTTTCAAGAAAGCTCTCACTACTTAATGTTACTTTTTCCTTTCCCAACAGCATTAGCACCAATTTAGCACAGGGGAAGGGAATTCTGAGCTCCACTTACCAGATGAGTAATTTTAAACTTTCTGAAGTCCCTGGCCATTTTGATGGAATACAAACACAAACTACTTAAAGTATCAAGCAACTAGGTATCTGACTTTAAATTCCCACTGTGAAAAGAACTAATTTGCATCTGGCCAGGAAAGGTGAGGAAAACCTGGTAACTAAATATATACTAAGTCACATGATGCCTTGTACCACAGATAACAAGACCAAGCAATAGTAATAAAAGTTTACAAGATTTACTGATGTGGCCTTCCATAAATGGACACAATGAATACTGGCAACTGTGAATGGTCTTGCCCAACCATCTTATCACTGCTATTCATTGGTATATATTGTAAGATTTCCAATTCACCGGACAAATACAGTGATACATGAAGATGGATAAACTGTTCTCGTCCTAACAGACACAGTGATCACATCAGGCTGAAAAGATCAATAGGAGGAATATGCCTATTACAGCCAGATTTCACAGCCCCAGATTCCTGTACAACAGGTAATTTGAATCAAGCATGTTGAACACAGTATTTCCTTTAATCCATTCTATTGTAACACAGTTAATAGTACTTGCTAGGAAATAGCCTAATAATTTTAGTAGATAAACGAGATGTGAACAACCATAGTACTATCCTCTGAGAAACTGAATTCCTTACCTTGATTAGCTATGACTTCACTCATTCCACTGCCAGTTACTGTCTGCAGAAAAGCAAAGTAACTCCTCCGTAACATTTGTTTTTCTAAAGCAGCAGACTGGTCATTTTCTTCTGCTGGAAGGAGCAACACCTCAAAAATAGCATGAAGTAGTGGCATAAACATCTGTTGCAGAAAAGGTGAAACCTGTGTCTGTGAAGAGCAGAAGAGGGTGTCAGCTCAAAAAGAGAAATCAAACATTTGCAAGTTAAAACTTGAAGGCTGGTTAGAATTTTCAGCTTGTATTCACTTTTTATGTAAATAATTTCATATAATTACTTTCAACAAAGTAAATTGCATCAGGGTCACCATGAACATTACTGCATCTTGACATACATACCACCTATTTCAAGCCTATTGCACCGAAATAACTAGTCCTGTCTACCCTCATCTTGAGTAGGAAAAGATTTTTCATCCTTCTGTTCAGATAATTTCAAATTTCCTGAAATACCATCTCAAACATGTTAAAAGTGGCAACAGGCCAGCTTTTATAAAACTTCTTTAAGGATTACTAAAGCAAAAAGTTTTCCTGCTGACATTACAGAATAAACTTGTCACTTACAAGCAACAGTTTTAGTGAGAAATATATGTAAGGGCACTAAATTAATTATGAACTGAAAAACCAAAGGTGTGTGCTATTCAGTCACACCCTAGAATTCCACAAAGAGGCAACTCATATGCTTATTTCTTAAAGTTTAAGTAAGATTTTATTTTTAATCTTTTCTTTACTATGTCTTTAAAGTATTCAAGGTGAGACTATAGAAGCTAAGATCTTTATTTTACCATGTTATAATAAGAATAGCACTGTATAATGTAAACTTAAAACATTACACCTGAACATGGTATTTGTCCAGTCTTGCTCCTATGACTTTCTTCTTTTATCTTCCTCATCTTTCAGAGACTATTTTTAATTATCTACTGTTATCCTGTATTGCCTTAAGCATAACTTTCTAAAAGGACTAAAGTAGTAGAAGTCCTCTTCCCTCATCTCTTAAAAACTTGGTTTTTCAAAATTCCCTCTTTGCTCTGAAGACTGCATAGTCCAGAGGCCCACATGCTAGATTCACATAGGTATATATAATTGCTCTCTTCCATTGCTCACAAAATTCACTTCACTTGTAGCAACTTTAATTTAGTATTCTGCTGAAAAATTCATTTAAGCCTATTTAGATGGCTTCTTATCCTTTTCACACAGCAATGAATTTCCTACACCATTCACACCAGTGTAATATTCTTGTGGCAGCTCCAGGGACTGAACATGGGTAACATGTTAATAGCTTCACCTGTTTCACTGACTTCACATTACAACTGTTTGAAACTGAGAGGCTCTCAAAGGTTACGCTTCAACAGCCTTGTAGATTATCATTTGACAGTCCTACTGCTGCTGAGTACATATCTCACATGTGCAATTTCCAAACCTCAGTGTTTGTAAACCTATTTTGAATAACAATACATTAGGCTTCAGTGTATATTTTTATGGAATACCACCGAATAGAAATCTTGTAAATCTATATTCCTCCCTATACACATATTTGATATTTCTGTATCTCTATCTCCTGGAAATCTCATAAGAAATGTGAAAATTCACTTCAGAGCTTGTGTTTTGTAACTTTAGTTTAAAACTTCAGTGGAGGGCATGAAGTTGTGTCAATAAAAAAATAAATTTGTGGTGCAAGTAGTATTTTAAAATATTAAATCCAAAAAATTAAACACAATAAAAATTCTAAGACTAATAAAAAACCCCCTTATTTAATCACTGAGTCCAGCAGTACATGACTGCGATCAAAGACAATGTTTCCCAATAGCAGCCTTCAAAATACACTTATTTATTAATTCTTATGGAGAGCTCTAATACATACCTGTTTTTCTGGAACTAGAAAAGAGGACCTCTCAGTACCACTTTGACCCTGAAAAGCTTATGCAATATCATACCTTAAACTTAGCTGTTATTTGGTTTATAAGAGGAATGAATTCTTGAAGATCTTTTGCTTCACAATCTTTAAGCATGTGTTCAGAAGCAGAAGGAATGAATGGAAGAACTTCTTCCTCTAGGCAAATAATCATGCGGTGAAGGAAAGTGCGGACACCACTTCTCAGAACTTCCTTTTGTAATGGACAACTGAGAGCTGGCAGAAATGTTTGCAAGCAGTCCAGATAAACTTCTGAGCATCCACATTGTTTCACAGTTTGCTTATTGCTGAAAGCCTTGCTGGTTCGGCTGTAAACCCAACACATTAGGTTTTACATAAGCTCATGCTCCAGTGCAATGAAGAAGCAGTAACACCAAGAACAAATGCTTTC
Source organism: Lichenostomus cassidix (assembly GCF_008360975.1). Lineage (NCBI taxonomy): Eukaryota > Metazoa > Chordata > Aves > Passeriformes > Meliphagidae > Lichenostomus > Lichenostomus cassidix. The sequence continues at coordinate 32,107,803 of NC_139480.1, read as the reverse complement.
CAACTCAGGCACTGACTACAATACTCCATTTCATGAAATGGGAGCCAGAAAGTGGAAGTAATGAGCAGAATATTTTGATAAGAAGTAGCATCACTTTGGCAGTTTTCAAGAATTAAATTCTAACAATTTACAAACAACATATGATTAGATTAGCTCCATACAATTTTTAAGCAAAGAAACAGATGCTGATTCATTATAAAGTTGATCAATATTCTCTGTATCTACATCCAAAGCAGACTGTTCTTAGGGGACTTATTTTCTCAGCTACCACAAGAAATTCTACAACCACTGAGGATTTTCTAGGTCAATAAAGTACAAAACTCAGTCCCCTCCTCCCAGGAAATCCTTTGTATTTCCCTTTTACTCAAACCAGAAACATACAGTGTTACTGTGCTGTACCTACCTAGCAAACCCAACAGCATGATTGAGGCAGTCAGCCAGTGCCATCTGTCTGTCCTCATCTTGTGCCATCATCAGTTTTTCTAACAATACTTTGAACTTCTCCATCAGCGGAGTCAACAAATTCCTCATTAGAACCTGTTTTCTTTCTGCAGAGTATTCGCTGTTAACTATTAACACTCCAGCTGTTTCATAAATGAAAAGTTGGTCATCACTGCTTAACAGTGCCTGGTAGCCGTTTTCCTAGAATGGAAGATAACAGGCATAATTCACTAAGTGTCCTCTATCAAGGCTGTCTTCCCAAAGTTTATAGTCTTCTATATATACACCCACCTCTACTCTGTAGTCCCAGAAACCCACATAAGCAAGATTATTACAATTAGGTGTAATAGCGATCTCACATCAAAAAAGCAGGATAATTATTTGTGCTTAAATGTTTGCATGCTAAACTTACAATTCATCAAGTAGTCAAGGACACTGATGAACAAGTAAGTGCAAGCCTCACTCATTACTAAACCCTGCTGTAAATACTCACAGGAGGAGAAAGTTCCATCAGATCTTGTATTCTATTCAGAACATCTTCAATAAAGGGATTCATCTGCTTACTGAAGTAAAACACAAGTACATAACACTACTTAGAAGCACATGCATTTTTACAGGTATCAAGATATTTTATTTAAGCTATAAAGTTAGATGCTAAACTACGTTCCCAATTTAGAAATCCCCTTTAAATATCAAAGCACTGCTGTAGAAAAATCTGGCTTATGGGTATGGTGCTAGTGGTAGGCTGAACAAATACATGGCACAGCAGGAAATAACCATTTCTTTCTTTCCCTCATTTTTTAAAAACATGCATAATTTAAGTGAAGGATCTTCATTAACAGTTGAAAAACAGAATCATGCTGAAATCTGAGCCATCTTTTAGCTTCTTCTGCCTCTAAATTAAATACATGCCTGTGAAATAAGACCAACAGGACAGGACTGTTTAAAGGACTAATACAGAGTAAACTTCATCAGTATAAATTCCAAAACTATTACAAATTTAGTTAGGGACAGGGAAGAGTTACTCTTGGAAGTCTCCAGATCCATTGACACTCAGCTCTGCTTACTAAGAAAATGCAGAACAGACAGTTATATTGTTAATCAGCTTCAACATCTCATCAAAACAAACTAAGCATATCCATTCCACTTTTTTGTTCTGTGACAAATATTTCCACTACCTTAGTATTAAACAATAGGACAACCCTAGTAGAACACTGTTTTGATATTTTACTTCACTGCAGTCTATCTGAAGCCCAGCCTGTTTCAGTGACAACTGTGACATACAGAAATGTTGTGTAGAGTAAATTCAGTAAATTGGATCCATTTATTTACTCACTTAAGAGACTTGACAAATCTGGAAAAAAGGTAAGCTGTTCGACTTCGTACTTTTGGACTTGAATGACGAAGACCACGTTGATCTAAAAATGCCATCTGCAATCAATAAAGCATCTCAGTCTTAGAATTCCTTAATGCAGGGGAGAAATCTAATCATCCAACAAGTTAAGAAACCCAGATTCCTTAGTGACCTTCAGAGAATACAAAAATTTCCTAAGTCTAAACAGCTTATCTAGTCTTATCTACTTAAAAATGTAAATAAGATGAAACTTACTAGTACAGTTGGAATGTGCTGAGGTTCAACAGCAAAGAACTTTTCATATCTAACCACTGTTTCAAAGAATTCCAGGGTCACTGATGTGTGTTGATAGGCACTAACACCAGAAGTCACCAGCTACAAACAAAAGCATTAGCAAGTTAGTAGCTGTTCATAAAACCTAACTGCAACGTAAGTGACATGCAGGTAATTACGATAAGCCAGTTGAACTGGATGATTCCAGTCTTTACTGACATTTTTAAACAGCTCTCAAGACACGCTTACCGTTCTCATCATGTCTTGTAAAGCTGTAGCTTTAGTGACATCACCAGAGAAGTGAGCACCATGAGATACAGGAAGAGCCTCAGCCAACATATACAGCAGCCTTATTGCTACTTCTACTTCCATAAATCGTGTTGTTTGCCAGTTCCTAGAGAAAGAATATGAAGATCATAACAGTGTTTAGTACCTTATGAAATAATTGCAGTTCTACCAAGTTAATATTTTCTTTTGAGCCTTCCTCAGATGCACAGCATAAAAAGAACAGGTTTAAACTAAGGAAAACACCAGAAGGCCCAGGCAGTAATTCTGGATGCTTCTAACCACTTAAACACCACCTCCTCATCAAATCACCACCAACTTTCTTTTGCCAGTTTCAGCTTGAAAGCTACAGGTTTCTTATATAAAAAAAATATATATATATTTCTTATAATAAGCTACAGAAGCTTGTTTAGCACAGTTAAAGTACAAGACAGCCACCAACAATATTTTTTTTTTTACAAAAATACTTCACTTATTTTCCCCTGATCCAACCATGTTTTTCTGATAGAAGTAATGCATAACATTTACACCTCAAGGAAACTTTTATGAGATGTTGCGAAGTGCACAACTGTCCAAACAGCTGTTGCTGTGTAGGTAAGTGACAAAAATCAAGAAACGTCTCTAGGAAAGAAAAGCTATCATTTAAGGTAACAAAAAGAAAGCTTTTTCTTTCTAAGAAGCTAACCAATTATACTAAGTCATATTTATCAGTGAGTTGTAATGAGCTCATTCTGTCAATTGGCTTCACCTTGCTGCATCACACTTGCACTTCACTACAGACTCTGACAGTTTACAAATGGAAAAACAACCCCAAACCCCAAAAAGGCATAATAAAAAACAAGTTATAAACCCCAACTTACTGAAGTGTAGTGTTAAAAACTCTGCGGACAGATGCCAACAGTAATTCTGGTGAAACCTGAGCAAGTCTGTCCAGCAATAGTTTCAACTGTTTTCTGTATTCCACAAACATTGCTTCATCTTCACCCTACAAAAAAACATTCACATCAGTAAAGTCCTTATTTTCATGTTTAAATTAATCCACAACCATTTTAGACAATTACACCTAAAGCAAAAACATGTACACACTAAACCAGTATGTACAAAACTCAGAGAATTCAATAATGCTCATCCAGTGCTCTTGCAACATAACAACAGGCTCCTTTTATGGCTGGTTATAATATGTTGAGATCCACTGTATTCAGTCCAGAAACACACTAAAAAGACTTTCCAAAATGAAAACTAGCCAACACTAGAAGAAAGAAAATGCTCTTGGCAAAGCCTTATTGACCCAATTCTTGAAAACTGACTCACTCCTCAAATACTTTCTTTCTCAGCATCTAGCTTAGTTTTAAAATTGGACTGATAACATTTATGATAGACTGGATACAGTTTAAGTTAACCCTTTTAAGACTACAGCTCTCTGAACAGACTGGGGCAAAGTCAGTCTGTCTCACAGAATCATTACTGCTGGCTGACAGAGATGTTAAGCATGGCAGGAAAGTGAAATCAAAGACCTTACTCCACCATTAGCTTATTTTTACAGAGGTTTGGCCATCTCCAGTATCTCAAGCAGCATCTCTTTTCAGAGTTTCATTACACAATATTTCTTAAGTATTTTTGCAAGATAAAAGTGACACACAGAAACATCCAAATTTGCACTGAACAAGCCACCTCAACAGCTGTGTTTGGTTTTCAGCACAGCTGTGTATGTCTAGGAATAGCTCTGTACAAACACAGCCAGAAATACTGTTAACTGAGCTGGCTTGGATATACCTTTACTATGTTGTTTCGTCCTATAGAGACATGCCTAGAAGCTTTCCAAAAAGGAGAAAAACCTCAGCCTATGGACCCTTGCTTCCTACCTTTGAATCTTTAGTCTATGAAAAATACAGATTTTAAAATGTGAGCAAGTTTTACTACATATAATTAAGTTCCATATGTCTGTTTATTCCTGCAACACAATACCTCATTTTCAAAATTATATTCTTCATCGTATGTCAACTTCTTCATAACAGCCAACATGATTGCCTAAGATAAAAACAGAACAAGAAGCATAGAAGCAGACAAGTTATAAGAAACATTTAGAAATACTACAGCGAAGAAAACATTAAAGCTAGTGTTACAGGTTTACAAATACTTTTAATCCCTTTCAAACTATTATTTTCAGATGTTTAGCAGAAGTTAATAGTCCAAATCAAAAGAGAGGGATTATACCTAAACAATACACAGATGCTATTCTAGAGAGACAGCATAGATGTTTTGGAGCTCTCAGTCTCTGATAGTATTATCTAGCTTTATTTCCTGCTTGTAATTTGTGCTGTTCAGTTCACACTGAAAACAGTCAAGATGCCTGAACTAGGCAAAGGAAACTAAACAGGTTACCCAAGATACTATTTTAAAGGGATAAGTCAGCTTGGCTATAACCTCAACTTCTCTAATAGTTCATTGTTATTGGTGTGACTATGAACTATTGGAGTAACATCAATCTCCACTCAAAAACTGTTTCACTATCTTAAAGATTGCTGTTTCAACATTGCTTCAAGAAACAGTGCACTATACTGTAGTAATTATAGCTACTATCCACTGCATGTGGTAAATACTTCTGATTTCAGTATTTTAGTCTAATCATTATCATCAACATCAATAAAATGATTTCTTTATACAATACATTTGGGTTGTCATCCATAATCCTGTAGAATAAAATTGCAAAAAGTTTTAATTACACCTACATAATACATAAACCATTGACTAAAAGTCTGGGAGAAGGACAGGATCCAGCTGCATCTAGACTCCTCTCTGAGGAATTTAGAAAGCAAAGGGGCCCGTTCTGCACCTCATCACTCAATGGGAGGGTCTCTCTACACCCTGTCATCACTTGCAGCACAAAGCTGTCAGATCACTTAGAGCAATGACGTGCAATTTAATCTTAGTAGGGACAGTTGGTAGATCCTAAAGCAGCAAGAAAGGCTTCATCTTAGTTCTACTTAAGTCTGAATTAAACACAATGAAACAAAAAACCTTTTGACAGGTGAATTGTAATTACTGTTTCTCATTTTAACTACAAAACCTGAAATTCTTTAACACCAAAATGGATTGATGAATTAAACCTAGGTTACTGAGGTGAAATTCTTGGGTGATCTTGCAGTAATAAATATTTTGACAGCAAGTGTCACCATGACCTGCGAGAAGTCTCTATTTCTCTGCACGAAGTGATATTGAAGACTGAAAATAATTGCAAAACATTAATGCAATACAATTGTAGCCAAAAATGTTTAGAAAAACCTGCCATTCTAAAAATTAAAAATGTGATCCTGCTGATGAGAAAACACTTTGGAACTTGAGAGGCACAAGAAACAAGACCACCCTTTTTCCTGTTCAAATACTGAACAAGCTGAAGTTGTAAACTTTAAAGTGCAAAAATTTAAAGGAATGCTGCTAAGCACAAAATTTAAAGCTTGAGCCAAACAGTAAGATTTAGATTATTTCCAATTAGTTTCTCATTATGAGTTGGATGAAAGAAAAAAATTAGATTGCTTTTAAGTTTAACACAAATCCTCAATAAGTGCTCAGTAAAGTTAATAAATTGCAACACAAAAAACTTCAGTATGACAGCAACTTAAAACAACGTATTTCAGGACAGTAACATTTAAACTTATAGTGTCTTAAGTGTATTGCAGTAGTAACATCATTTGATCTAGCTGTAAGAACAGAAGACAGTAACAAAAAAAAGGTTCAGTGTTATTATCATTCTCTTACTGTGTTACCTAATCCAATTTAAACAGACATTAGACAGGAGATCAAGATAGTCTAGACTACAGTTATCCAAATTCAACTTTTCATGTTAGAACAGGTACAGAATTCAGTTTTCTTTGCAAAGGAAAAGGAATCACACCTGTTAGCTGTATGAACTTACAAAATAACTGCACCAATCCAACCAGTTCAACATCCAAATTAGTATACCTACATTGGAGCAGAACACTCACAAAAAAAAGAAACAAAAAGAGTGGGCTGAAAAACCCAAGTAAGTTTACCACTTCCAAAACTGGACATAAACCTTACTTGTTAAACTTAATGTTTTATATATAAACTTAAGTTTATCTAAACTCAAACATGCAAACTTGAGCTCAATGTACATTTAATGTAACATTTAACATATAACTGCCCATAATTACAACTGTTACCTTTCAATTGTTGCTTTCTTTGTAAGTTTAATTTATATTATCAAGGATTATATTTATGACAACCCTTCCTAGACTTCTTTCAATCCTTTGGAATTGGGGCAAGTTTTAATAAAAATAAACTTGAAGAAAACAACTCTTCCATGTTGATTTAAGAATTTTCTGTGAACAGTACAGCCTGTAGAGGAGCTTGCCAACATATACTTAAGGGTTGTTTGGGAAGATCAGCTCTCAAATAGCTTTTATCTTCATACACAATTCAATATAGGTTTACTATTTAAAGGAACAACTGTAGTTACTTTGCAGAAGATGGAATGCATTGTCCTTACTTTAAGTCTTCACTTTTATGTGCCTCAATGTGTGTGTGACTAATTAAATGAAACATGATTTGTTTCAGCAAAAGGAAATATTATGATCCAATGTCCTTGAAGTATAGAATCTGCAGAAAAAAAAGACAACTTACCTCTACATTAGCTTTTTGTTGGTCTGAAAGTGCAGAAAGCTGTAAAATAAAATTCAAGTGTTATTTTTTCGTATTCTAAAGCCTTTATGACTGTCTAATAGGAAAAGAAAGACTTGCTTTTTTAATAGCCATGTGATCTGCAAGCCTTCTTTACCCTTAATATAAGATTTAACTGAACTCCTTCAGATCTCTAAAAAACACTACAGAAATAGCGTGACCACAGGCATTAGAGATACTGAATACTAATTAGTCAAAAAACCTATTTTGCAAGTCAGTTTGCACATAGTATGAGACATTAACACAAAAATCAAACAAGATCATGTCAGAGTTGGTGTTAAATTGAAGGCAGATATATTTACTTGTTTCAGGATGTGAAGGTAGTCATAACAAAAGCCAATGATATTAGAAGAGATGTCGTCATCTTCGTGAATTAGAAGTTGCAACATTAGGGCCACTTTTGCTTCAATAGCTTGTAGAGTGTCTTGAGCACTCTTCATATCACCATTTTTAATCAGTTTAGTCCAACTAGCTATTAATGCTTGCCCCATCCCATTGACCAGCTTAGAAAATCTGGCCAGAAAATCCACATCATCCTCCTGCAAAAAAAGACACTTGATTAAAAATACTAACAGATCTTATGTTTAAATAACATGAGATTACAGACTGTTCTACCCATGTCTAGTATGTAGAATTAAACCAACACTTGTCTCCTAGGTGGAAAGTATAAGTGCCTGGTTCATTTTCCCCCAGAAATGGAGAAAAGTTAAAGCAATGCCAGATTTGGCTGTCCTCCATTACACAACAGTAGCTTGCTTCATGTCTTCAGATTTGTTTCTCTCTTTACAGGAAGAAGCAGGTTCAAAATAAAAGCAGTAGTACATGCCTACCACAAATTTGAGGCTGCATAAGAGGAAAATCTGTTTATGGGAAAACTTCAAAGAATTAACAGCTGTAGCTCACTTCAGAAATAAATACAGATAACAAGTACCTTTCAGTACAGCCTGGAAGAGTGAGTTAATACTAAATACTTCTGGCTTGCTTTTGCAGAAATAGATTGACTAGAATCAAGAAATACCCCTAGAGCAGCCACCTCAAAGAGATGCTTTGGTCCCTGCTGTAACTATACAAATAACAAGTCTACCTAAGAAAGACTGAGGTAAGATTTTTATTAGTAGGAATCCAAATCTGACAAAAGCTTCAAAATTAAGGAGGTAACAACCTTGCAATCTAAGAGCTACAGCTTCGTAAGGACTGTTTGCTCTTTCACCACAGCATGTAGCAAATGGCTGTTCCTTAAACATTGCAACTGCCAGGGACTGTCTATTTAGTTAGTAGGTATACTTTTCCAGCTTACAGATAAGCATTTCAAGCCTCATGCTTGATGGTGCACACATGCTAAACACCATACATACCTTTAAGAAAGCTCTTTCCCCTAGCTAATTATGCATTGAATTTTTTTGGGTGAGACATTAGATCAGCTGTTTTACAATACCTAATAAAGCCTATACAATACCTACTACAGAATCATTCAAGAGCAACAATTTAAGACAAGGAAACACAGAAGCAGTATTAACAGTCAGCACAACATGCTTTAGGGGAGGAACAGAGGAGTTACATAATACCTTGCTTCTAGAATGAAACACAGTGTGTTCAAATTAATTGTGAACATTATTAACAAGCTCTTAAATTAAAGTATGAGAAAACTGTAAAAAGTGCTCATCCCTGATGCAGAAACACAAGTACTTTCCTCTAATCTGCAGACTGTTTTATAGTTTTCTGTGCATCGGGTTATTTAAGAACTGTTGGAAACCTATGACTGATTCCTATTGTTAAAAATCAACACACAAACCTGATCAATACTGAAGAGGCCAGCAGACTGCAATACTTGACATAAAGACTCCACCAATTTTGTTTTATCAATTGGGTCCATTCCCTTATTTACAATTTCAAACAAACAATCACAGGCTTCTTCCCGGAGAACTTCCACAGACATGTGACCTAGCAGCATATTTATAAACCTTCAGATAAAAAAAAAGTTTAGCTTTATATGTACAAAGCAATACTGTATAGTAGCTTTATATTATTTGTGTACCTATTTACAATTATTTATTTTTATAAAACAGTGTTAAAAGTCTATTGTACTGACAAAACTCAGCATTTTATACATTTTAAAGAGAACACAGCAAAGTTAATAGTGTTTGGTTTGGCCATTATATCAGCTTGGTTTGCAAAAACAATCACTCTCCTAAAATTCCCAAAACTCCAAACGTATATATAAGTCCTTCAAAGATGATTTTAAATTCAAATTTAGAAATACACAGTCAGAACATTACCAAGGTTATTTTTGCAAACATTTTCCGTCAAAACTCTTTTACCTTTCATTGGCTATCAGGCTCAAATCTATCCAGGATACATAAGCTCCAACTACTTCAAGGCACTGGCATGTCAACTCTGAGTTATTATATTGATAGTTTTGTAAGATTTGGTACCACGATTCCACCAAACTTGGAATGCACTGTTCCCTCATAGTATCTTTTAATAAGGTGTTCCTACGAGCCTCCTATCAATACAGAAAAAGGATAAATCAGTCTTGTCACAGATCAGTATCTTGTCAAATTAGCAGCATTTTTGTATCCACTGCCAGACATCACTTGTCATAGCAAGATAAATTAGAAACCCAAAGAGAATGTTTTTTCCCTTTCCAACAAATAAAAATCAAAACATCCTAGGTTTTCCATTTTTTCTGTAACCACAATGCCCAAACACTGAAAAGGCAGAAAAAGAGGAGCAGTTCCCTAGATCATTAAATGGACTTTTGATGTTAGGACTCTTTAAAACATGCACTAGAAAAAATTAACATTTTAAAATGAGTCAGTATAGAATTACATTGGTAAACTCAGTTAATTTTTGTTTACCAGCTTTCAAGCAAAAAAAAAATTAGATGAAAAGTATGAAATCATAAAAAACATTAAACAATGTATGGCTTTTAGATTTAAACCACATAATGTCTCTAAGGCACAGCTGCAACAAGGAAAAAAGTGTATCTAAAAATACTCTGCTCTAATTAAAATTAGAACTTCTTAGAAATTTAACAAGTGTTAACGAGTGTTAATGCAAAATAACTTGCCTCTGATGTATGTACAACATCCCGGTCCACTAGTTCAGCATCAACAGCCATCAGGATTCTGAGGTACATATCCACACCTCGTGGATTAAGGTCAACTACTGACAGAATGTCAAAAAAAAACTTGGGCCATTTTGTGAGATACTCAGTAACAAAAAGCAATGCAAAAACTTGTGCTGCTTTGTTGCGAATAAAAGTCTTCTCAGGCTGGGGATTCAGCATCTGGCAGAAACAAGACATTTTATCTGTATATTCTTAATAAATTAGAGAAGAATATTATGCATTTGTTGATCTCTCTACAGTGATTAATGTACTACTTCTCTTCCTGGCTGACACCAAAAATAAATGCTTACATTCCCAATTCGAAGAAAATTGGCTAAATTGTCCTGCAACAGGGAAAACGTTCTCTATGTGTGATACAGTCCTAAGCCTTTCATTCTGTACCAATAGATTAAGTGTACTGCTCAAAGACAAAAAGGTCATTTGTCAGTTTGGTGAAAGCAGTAACTTCCAGGACTTCCAGAAAACAAGTTACAGTCCTCTTGTAGCTACCTTGTACTTATGTTAGATGTTAGTGTTAAGAACAGTAAAGGAAGTAGCTAAATCTAAGGAGAAAAAAAAAAAAAAAGTCTGTCACTACTAATCTCCTCCTCTCTCCTTTCCCTTATATAAACTCCTAAATGGAACAGTTTGCCACAAAGAGAAAAGCAATTTAATCCACTTCACAATGATCTGTTCTTTTTCAAATTGTATTGTATTCCATTCCTACTGTTAAGTCTTCTGCACAGCAACTATATTAATCTTCAGTGCAGAAGTGGAATGACAACTACATAATGGCAGGTATAGGCAAAGACTTGTATAAACCCAGTCGATGGCTCTGCTGACTGCAAACTCCTGGGTGGGGCCGATATTACAAGCTCTGCTACAGTAACTAATTCCACAAGAAAGAGTAGTTGATACTCTGCCACGCTACTAACAGAGGAGCAATAAACATCTGCCAGCATCCTAAGCAGACAGGAGTTCACTCAGGAGGGCCTTAGAAACAGAATTACTGCTCCTCCTCCAGACACTCAGGAACATCAGTATCACACCTCTCAAAAGGGGAATTCTTAATACGCCTTATTTCACACACAATTGATTAAACCACAATCATTACCTGATGCAAGAGTTATATATTTAGTAAAAAGTTCAGGTATGGACTTCGTTACAACAGCTGATTTAAAGAATTCCTCATAAATCTTTAACCATCAGATACCAAGTACCTTGGAGGAGGCCATCTTTGAAGTCAAATGACAGATTAAACATTTAGTCCCCTCTCAATGCCCCATGTTAGCCTAAAATGTAGGACTGCTGTGACAGACATACTTACCTGTGCTTGCAGCCATGTTATGAGTGTTTCCCTAATTAGCTGCTGCTGGACTTCAGTAAGTTCAGAATATCTGAAACAAAAAATATTGAGGTCAAAATACAACTCTGCTTCATGACAAGCACCAACACTCAGCAAAGAGCAACACTTTTACATGCCATATAATGCTCCATATTAACGTAAATGAAAGGTTCCTAGAACAGCAATTTACAAAGCTATTTGCATGTTAAAATTTGGACTCAAAGACAAAAATAATGAAAATCATTTTACCCATAGTAATGGACCACATTTTGAGGCATTACTGCCTCCTGTATTGGAGTAGAAGCTTGAAATTTTGCAGGAAGGCTGCTCTATCAGGGACAGGACTTATGACCCTGATAAAAGTAAAGATTTGACCATATGTCAGGGGGAGAAGGAAGAGACATCTGTATGTGCCTGAACTTGTTTACTACACACTGAAGACTGTCACTAGTGAGTACAAGGAAGTCCTTCACTGATTTGACCTACACTACATTATCAGACATATGCCAAAAAGAACGAAGGAAGTAATTCTGCTTTATGTCCTACATACAGTGCTGGCAAATTCTGACATTATATCCAGCCAACCTCAAATACTACCCGTACCTCTGCCAGGACTAGTAAAGCTGAGAATACTCTACTGCAAAGAGAGTTAGCTATAGGTCTGCAGAGTCCTTAATAGGAATGACTGCTGAATGGGACTCCAGTGTTCCTGTCACAACCAACTATTCATTAAAGAGAAGAAAAAACCACCCCACTGAAAATGTTAAAAAAAAAAAAAAAGGCAGCAGGAAAACAAGAGAAAATATACTGCAGGAAGCAGGTGACAGGAATGAAACAAGCAGAAGAAAGTGGACAGTGAGGTAAAAATAGGTAAAGAAAAGTGTTTAACATTTGCATCCATATGTAATTGTAAAAATCAGTCACAAAATACATCTTACTCCTATCAAAACATGACTCACATTCAGTGTATTACAAGCAGTCACAATGATATTCCAAGATTCCATGATGCTCAATTCCAGACCAAAGGAGCCCAAAGTGAGAAAAAAAATACAGTTCTGTGCAATGAAATTTATATCACCAAAAAATGCTTTTCCCTCAAATTATGGTTCTATGAAAACACCATTCAGTGAAAAGACTACTTTCTCTTAACATCTCTGCCATGGTTATTGAATGAATAGGGCTTTGTCTGAAGTCTCTACTGAGCACGGCTTCAAGAGTCAGTGAGAGTACAGAGTAAGGCTTGAATCTCCAGACAGGAACAGCTAAGTTTCAACAGTCCTTGCTAACTGGGTCTGCACTGAGCTATACATAGGTGTTAGACTAGCTGACAGTAAGCATGCTGCTCAAAACCTCTCCAGGGAAAAGGTAAAGAGATACAAGAAAGCCCTCTGGACCAGACTACAGACACCTCAAACACAACTAGGCAACAGTAACCATTTTAAGTGTATTTGCAAGCAGAATAAAAAGGGAAAATTAAATGGATGTATATGGGTGGTGTCAAGAAAAATTACTCACTTGAATTTAATTTGATGTTCCAGGACTTGAAAGCAGAAGAACTTGATGTGATCATCACTACAAAAGAAAATTCAGTTATTGGAAGCAATATGGTACACTTTTCTGGGAAGGAAAAAATTCCTCAAATACTACAATCACCAGATTTGGCACCAGAAAAAGACAAACCTGCTGCAGTTGTTACTTCAAAGCAAAAATGACAAATACTTGAGTTAATCTGGTAGAAATGAGCAACTGTTAAACTAATATTTATGTTTGATATTAGTAATTTTTTCTACAGCCACCTATTTGTTATGGTTTGAGTTCAGTATTGAACAAACAAAACTACAACACCTATTGTATCCTGCCCTTATAAAAATTTATCAGGCTTCAATAGTATGTTTGAGGCCCACCACTACACTAAGAGCAAGTGGTACACTACATCTTCAAAATCAAAGGTAAAGACAGATTCAAGTATAGATTAAGAACAGACAGTCCACAATATCTGTCATCTACACCCCTTTTTCTTCTTGTTATCTAAAACTTGCAACAATCATGATGTATTTTTCTAAAGATTATAATTTCTAACCTTACGTGGCTTTAATTACTGCACATTCTGCTGGAGTCAGTAGTTTTGATAAATCATTTACAAAGAAGCATTCACTATAAATTACTGCTGTTATTCAGGAGACATGCACCCCTCAATTTCCTTCCAAACTGAATTATTCTGTGTAACAGTGACAACTTAGTATTTTTTATGTAAGTACACAATTATGTCCAAAAATAGTGGTAATTACACACTCTTTGCACCTTGAAAAACGGAATGGCCTACTCCATAGAACAGGGGCAAGGAACTACTTATGAGATTACTGCATATAAGGTCTGTAGTCTCACAGTGGGCAATTTTCAGCTCTTTTTTTCCTCCTAGATTTCAAAAAGCAGCAGTCTTTAGGCTACTAGATTAATATGGAGTTTAATTTATCCATTGTTCTTCCTTGAAAGGCATTATACAGAGGCCATGGATCAACTATGATACTAAAAATAGTATGAAGACCATATTAACTTTCAACAATTTAGTTTGCCTATTATGCTGCACAGCTAAATCAGACCCACACATACAACTCATGAAAATAAGAAATTAGTTACATTACCTGTATATACTCTGAGCTAATGCTTCTGCACAGACTTGCCAAGCATCCTGAGATATCTTGAGCTGCTCAAAGTAGGCTAGTGCCTGCAAAGATCAAGGTAAGTTTCATTTAAAAAAGAATAAAGCCCACAGCAAGACATCTCATTCACACTGGCCCTCACATTTAAACAGCTCTCCGTCAAAAAAACCAACATTATTTGGATACATTCAAGTGGCTCTCTAATCACCTTAACACTGAGTAGGCTTTTTTCAATTGCTAATATCATAGGTATCCATTTCCACTTCATATTCAATACAAAGATTTTGGTTACTTGAATACAGAAGTCACAGAATCAGAAGTGTTGAGGTTAGATGGAACCTCCAGAGAAACAGCTGACTAGAGCAGCTTGCTCAGAGCTTTTCCATTTAGGTGGTAGCTCACATCCAAGTTAGAATTCTTTCCACAAATTCTAAAGAGGTGGTGATTTAGATTTTTCACTGAAAACTACTCACTATTTTTGTTGCACCACTTGGCCTATATTCAACACCCCAAGCTCAAGACACGTTAAAACACTGACCACCTGGACAACTGTCAGTTTAGGAATTTTCTACAGAAATCGAAAGAACCTCCACCAAATTCTAGGTAATTAAGTTGCTTATCAGGACTTCCAAACAGCTTTTGACAACAGTAAATTTGATTTAATTGCTTTAAGACCCAGTGTGGTCTGTAATACACAACAGTAAAGCAAGTTTTGAAGCAGAGATTAGATTAACACTATTTCAATTCTATGAATGCATGTATTTCAAGGGGGAGGTTAGGCTGTTGGATATTTTTAAGGGTTGCTTTTTGAATTAGTTCATAAAGGTTTCCATTCACCAGTCACGTCCTAAAGTAATTATTCAGAAATAAGTTCTAAAATAAGAATTCATTTCCTGTAGTTAGTACTAACGATTTTCTTGTACTTAATAGTTTTACTAGAACTGGTTTGATACTTCCCTTATGTTACATCTTACATGTCAGTGGAAAAGGTAAGTCCCCTTCTGCTATATTTCAAAACTGGGCAGACTGCATAGTTAAAAGGTCAATAAATCTAAAAGCTTCCAATTTTAGTGATATTCTATTAACAGATCACAAAAGATTACCTATATCTCTCCTTTTAAAAAGGACAAGTATCCAGGACCAACACATTTAACAGGCTGCTTAGCAAATCAAACCACATTTGTAACTGTCTTAAACATTCCAAGATTTGTTTTATGAACACGAACCCATGGTATTAACTTCTAGCAAAATCTTTCTGTAATGAGGATGTTATCTTGTAGACAGTTAAATCAACATGATAATCACTAAGCAGAGATAATGACTCAATAAATACTTATATAAATACTAATGCCTTTTCATAGGAGCATCTCTTATGCAGTAAATGTTATCCACATACCATGACTGCTTTCTTAACCTACTTTACAATAGCTAACTAAAGCTAGGTAATCCATTAAAATTATAGTTTAAAAAACACATCTAAGAATCAAAAGGCCAATTTCAAGCAAATTGTTTTCTGTGGCAGATTTTCATTCTATGAGAACCTGTGTAAGGAGCTGAGCAACAAGCAAAAGGAATTCACAAAAACTTGAACAGTCTGAGTCCAGAAAAATAAATTCTACACATGTTAAGTGCAACTAAATTGAAGTGTAACAGGATTGATAATACATGACCCTCAGCTTACGTATTTGCAACATGACTTTGTTTTGCACTTGCCACCACAAACCCTAAGCAGCGGCTCACAAAAATAAACCACCAACCCCCCCCAGCCCATAAAAACGTGATATTTTTGCACTGCAATACCACCTCCAGTTATCAGAGAGAGGAGGAAGTTACATACTCTTTGTCTGAAGTCTGCATCAGCATTTGGGTTTAGCCCTAAAAGGGCTTGTTCATCCATCTCTATTGCTATAATTGTTGTTTCCTGCTCCTAACTGCTTTGCCACTTCTTCTAGAGGGGAAAATACGATCATCTGCAAATAGAGAAAGAAATTTTATTTGCTCAGCAGAACAAGAGTAATTAAAACCAGGACAGCAACAATCATACAAGTTGGCCCACAAACCTCAAACAATGTACTCCAACTAAACACGAATGCACGTACTTCCTATATAGATACCGGAATTCTAAGTCCTTTAATCAACTTTTCACAGTACTATATTTCTTATTGAATAAGAAAATTTTTAGGTCTTCATATATTTCAGTTCTCTTGAAAAGAGAGCTTAGTTAACAGAAAGATGGCATTATGTATAGTATTCAATTGAAAGGTTTAAATTCAAATTTCAAGCATGCAGAAGTTTCAGCAAGATATGACATAAGCATAAATTTACTCCATAAATTATATACTGCTGGTTTTTTTCCCCACCACAAACTTAACTGCAAAAAAAAAAAAAAAAATCTCAACTCCAATATAGGTAAAATGCTTCATAAGCCCACTTTTGAAGTATTTCCCATGGTGGGGACAAAGTCATTGGGAGGTCTTTCTTCTGAAGCAAGTGTATACAAGTGCCTCAGAAATTAACCACAAAATACACCATACTGAGCTGTTAACAAGTTTTCTGATCCTACTGATGGGTGCTGATTTACTAGCAATGATTTTTATTTAGAAAATTCAGTGTAAAATTAACAAGTGAGCTAGACAAATGTTCTAAAGATGGCTTGCCTCTATAGGCTGCTCTGCAATGCTCTAGTAAAACACAAAATTAAAAAAAACCCAAACTTTGTCAAATACTAGGATGCTGTTAAATAACAAGACGGGACAAAAATTCATCTGTCTTTCAGATCTCTGCCCTGCCTCCCCCACCCCAAGGTAACATAGTTAATTAGGCCTGAAATCAGGCCTTGTTACGTAAGTATGTAGGAGGCTGGGGAAAGGAAGAGACAAGAGGAAGAGATGAAATACAAAGGAGCTGTGGTTTGAAGCTGCCTACATACCCACAGGTAGAACTTCTAATTTCTCAGTATTGCATCTCTCAGGCACACTACTGTTCACCCTCCCCCATGGGAAGAAAGGTGACACAGTGAAAAGTGACAGCAAGCAGAACTGAAAAGGAGAGCCCAAAATTCAACGTGGTAACAGACTTTTATAGAAAACTCAAGACAGAATATCCCATGCCGAAGTGCATAATGAAAAGCAATTTAGTTAGTAAAACTGAGTTCATACAAAAAAAATTTGCAGGTTTCGGCAGTATAGAAACCAGAAAGTCTGGAACAAAGCGATGACTCGTGGCAAGAGAAGCCTCACAGGCTGCCTTAGTCACAGAGTGATTCCCCCCAGGGGCAGAATCTTTAGGGATTAAACTTGCTGTGCTTCTCCCTCTGCATAGCCAGCCCCCAGTCTGTTTTCCCCATAATCAACATCCAGAAGAGCCAGATTAAAAAAAAGGTAAAATTATGGTTTTTAATAGCATCTTTTCATTAAGGTCTGGGCCAGAGTTACACAACTATTTAATATACAGGGGTGCTTTTTTTTTGCATATTTACCAGCTGGTATCAGTACATTACTATCTTTTGGGCAGATGATTTATACCTGGGTGACAAATTTTGCCATTAAAAATAACGTGACTCAAACATGTATTCTCTTCACTTGTTATTGCTAACAGCAATGCCAATAAGTTCTACAAATTTTATAAATGCCTCATGAGTCTACTTAAAATTTCAACTTCTACCACATAGCCTTTTCTCAGTTTCATCTTGACCAGCCAACTCTAAAAGACAATTAATGAGATAAAATATTTGAATAAGCCTCTTGAGAAAGCTAATAAATAGCTTTTCATGCCTCCTGGTTTTACTTAAGGAAGTAGCTCTTCTACCATGAATCTTTTTAACCAGCCAGTTACACTTCAAAAGCAAAACTAAACTGTGATTTCAACAGTACTAATAATTCACAAAATCCATTGCCAAATACACTTAGTGTGTCATTAAAGCGAGTTGTTTATAAAAAATAACTGATAACTTTAATAGTTAATATGCAGCCATACAGAAAGTATTGTCATATTTACTTAAGAGATTATTTTTTTGTTAAGCAGTACACCATGGGTGGCAAACTCATCTTACAATAACTAGGAGGATGCAGTTCCTTACCAGCTAAGTCATACAGGTATGTCTCATCAGAATAGTTTACTCCCTTTCCCATACTAAATACTTAAAAATGCATTTGATAGTAGAGGTTGTTTTCATAGTGGAAAGGAGAAAAAAAAAAAAAAAAAGACAGCCCACTTCAAGTGGTGAAGACTGCCCAATTAACAATAACACGTGGTCAAAATGCGTAACTTTGGTCCAAATATACCCCATTAATGAAAGCATCCAGAGCATTTTAACTACAGATGCTAACCACGGGAACAATCAGCAATTAAACTTCATTTGCAGCAGTCATTTTAAGTATTTACAAGATTGTGAGAGCACGGGGGGCCAGTGGCATGCCTCATTTGAATTTCCTCAAATTTTCTCTCTAAAAAAACAAAGACAGTCCTTTTTGCGGTTTTGCTTGCTGCAAACCTTGGGCATATTTACAGACTCTTCGGGCTCTAGACCCTTTACACTGACCTAACCCGCGGTTAACGCAAACAGCTGTGTAACTATTGCTACTTCGACAACTTTTCGACTGGACTAGAAAAGTTTCTTTCTGGAAGTGACATTAGGTCTTAGTTTCGGGTCCAATCTTAGCGGCAGGAATTCCCCATACGGAGTGAGGCCTCCTCACCCCCGCCCCAGACTCGGTCGGAGCCCTGTCTGCTGTGGCTGGGAAGAGCCAACACGGCTCCGCGGCGCAGCCGGGGCGGGCGCTCGGCAATTCGCAGCCCCCCGCGTCCAGCTCCGCGGCGCAGCCGCCGGGTTCTGCTTAAACCCCTCCAGCGCCGTCCGGGGCCGCTGGGATCGACCTGGCGCTGCCACCCGCGGCGGGGAACCACCGCTCCGACCACGCCGGGACCAGCGGAATATGGAGGTGCGGGGAGGTCCCTCCCTCCCCTCACGCTGTCGTCCTACGATTTCTTCCTGCCCCCACCGGAACCACAGCGGATGGAAAGCCACCGAGGCGGCAGCTCCCGCAGACAGAACGGCACCGCAGACTACAACGTGTATTAGCAGAGAAAAACACAGATATTTTTCGCGGCTCCCGCAGGGCGGCACCGGCGGGGCCCGGCCAGCTGCGGCCCCCGCTGACCCCCAGCAGCGGGGCCAGGCGGACGCGGAGGTGGCGGTGCCTCCCCCCGTCTGCGGAGCCTTTCGGTTGCTGGGGAGGCGGTGCCGGGCTGAGGAAACCGGCCGGGGGACTCGCGGGAGCCCGCGGGCGCCGCCAGCTCAGCCCACACTGCCCCTTCCCCCCCGGGCTGAGTCACCCGCGCCGCGTGTCGCGTCCTGCCCGCGCCCCCCCGCCGGTACCTTCCCGGTCAGTGCTCCATCGCCGCCCGCTGCCGCCCACCCCCGCGGCCCCGCAGCCGCCACGAGCACAGGGAGCGGGCCGGGCCGCGCCGCCACGGCAGGCGGCGGGAGGAGGAGGAGAAGGAGGAGGTGGAGAAGGAGGAGGAGGCGAGGAGAAGCAGGACCGCCCCTCTCCGCCAAGCCGGCCGGCCGCAGGGCCCGCCGGGATGTGCCTCGGCCACGGCAGCCTGGGAGCCGTAGTCTAGCCCCCCGCCTCGCTACTGCGGGTACCGCTGTAAAACCGACCGCAGTGGCGGAATAAACTGGAACTGTCCCGGCCCGCCCAGAACTGCCTCCAGCATCTGCAAATCGTGCTGTGTCAACGGCGGCGGGGCGGGGCCGCCGGTGCGAGCTCCGCAGTAGCGACCGGAGGGACCAGCTCGGGGACGCGCACAGGGCAGGGCCCGGGCTGGCGTGGGCTTGTCCGCGAGGAGCGATCCAGCTGTGTGTGCACATGTGGCACTGGGCTCCCGCGGACAGGGCTCTGCGACGCAGCGCCGTGCACGGGGCTTGGTCTCATCGCACCCCCGCGTGGCCGTGGGGCCGTGGGGCCAGACTTAAAACCGACCTAAACGCGAACAACTGCGTTACAAACCCGTCCCAGCCGTGCTGCTGTAACAGTATCTGTCAAGGCAAAACCCACTCCTGTGTTGTGACTACAGGAACGCAGCTCTCACAAACGCGAGGCGCCCAAAGCTCGAGAGACGCTCGTCGTGGCAGCAGAGCCGCTGTCCGCTCACGGTGTACCAGGGAGCGAGCGCCCGGCGGGACCAGCCGCCAAACAGAGGGAGCCCAGAGAACAGAGTACGTGCGGGGGACCCGTAGGGGCAACCTCGCGGTAGCCAGGGACCTCGCTTTCCGAGGGGACGATGGGCGAGAGAGGTTCCCCCAGTTGCCCTCCTCTCCCCGCTACCGCCCCGAGGGGGGGGTACGGTGCCTCCACCTGGAGTCTCCCTGCCACGTCTTCCGCGCCAACACCAGCAGGGCCGGCAGGAGACAGACTGACGCACAGACAGGTCTCCTTTTATCGGGACCATGCAGGCCCGCGGCCCCCGCGATAGGACGAGGGAGCCGAGCTGCCTGCAGGGCACGGGGCAGGATGGGCACCGGCCGGGCCAGGCCACGCGGCGCCGCCAGCCCGGAAGCCAGGCCCGCGCGCGGAGACTGACAGCTGCGGCCTCCAATCGCGCTCTGCTTGCAGCCAATCGCCGCGGGGGCGGGGCCGGGTGACTGCCGTGAGGCGGCGGCGCACGCGGCCCTCTCTTTCCTTTCCTGCGGGCCGCGGCGGAGGAGCGCCATGAAGGCGTCGGGCACCGTGAGTACGGGCAGGGGCGCGGCGGGCGCGGCCGGGGCCCGGACCGGGGCCGAGGTGGACCGTCGGGAGGGCGGCGGCGGTGGGTTGCAGCGCTCGAGAGCGGTCCGTGCGTGCCCGATCGGCGCTGCCTGGCCTGTGAGGCGCCGAGCGACCAACATGGCGGAGGCGCAGCTCCCGCCAGGTGCAGGCCCAGATCGGCGGGCGGCACCACGGGGAGATCGGCCCGCCCGGCGCAAGGGGCTCCCTCTGCTTCTGGATTGAGCTCCTCTCGCCACGCTTTTCCTTCGTGGAGCTGCGGATCCTGCTGCGGTTTCGGCGCGGGGGGGACGGGCGGGGCAGTGGCTCCGCGGCTCACTCATTCTGCGGGCCGCCTGTCTTTCGTATCCTTCCAGCTGCGAGAGTACAAGGTAGTCGGGCGGTGCCTGCCCACGCCGAAATGCACGACCCCTCCTCTGTACCGTATGCGGATCTTCGCTCCGAATCACGTCGTCGCCAAGTCCCGGTTCTGGTACTTCGTTTCTCAGCTGAAGAAGATGAAGAAGTCTTCTGGAGAGATTGTGTATTGTGGCCAGGTGAAGGATTAAAAACGTAAAAACGTGGGAGGTTCTTACAGAATTCCAGCAAGCGTATGTGTATGTGGAAGGAGTTTATACGGATTGCGGTTATTGTATGTGATGTAGAAATTCATCTTTCAGTTTTTGTGAAAAAGAGTGACAAGTCAGTTTCTAAAAGTACTGGTATATGTCATGTAAACTAAATAGAATCTTACTAGCACTTTAAAATTATGAACCATGTCACTACTCAGCGTTGCTCTCTAGTTTTTAGACTTGCTTCATTGTGTGATAAACATTTTAAGAAGCATCTGGGCATTCATAACCCTGGGAAAGTGGATGTTTTTATGCTTACAGTCCTCTACCTTGATGCTTCAAGAACACTCTTTAGAGCTGAAATCTTGTATTTTTCTTTCAATTACTAAAGCTCTCCACTCTGAATTACCAAGACAAATCCAGCTATGTTGGTAAGGAAAAAGAGAGCAAAGAATTGTTTTTTGACAGTAAGAGTTATAACAGTGGTTTTGTTAGAGCTCTGAAATATTTATTCTTGAAATTGTAAAAGGGTACATAAAAATTGTACATTGTCTCTAACTACTTCAGTGTTTTTGTGTAATTCAGGTGTATGAGAAGTCCCCTCTGCGGGTAAAAAATTTTGGTATTTGGTTGCGCTATGATTCCCGTAGTGGAACCCACAACATGTACAGGGAGTACAGAGATTTGACCACCGCTGGTGCTGTCACTCAGTGCTGTAAGTATATGTAACTGTTTGAAGTATGAAATGCTAGGATCAATATATGAGCCGAAGAATAAATCTCAAACTAGGCCTAAAAAATGCTTACTTAATCCATGGTACAATAACTGAAACACAGGAAGAATAAAGAAGGGGGTTGCCAGATATCCACAGATGCTTTTGTATGATACATGTGGTATCTTATTTGTTACCTCTCTTTATGCAGTTTCTCTGACTGGAAAATAGTCCCACTTCATTTCAGTGTGGCTTTATACATTTCTAGTAATGAGTTCTGCTGTACAACCTGAGAATTTATTGACTTTTTAGGTGCTGTATATATTTGCTGCACTGTGTTGTTTTAAGATAATTGAATGTATCTTCCCAAGTCTTGTAAAGAGAATCCTTCAGAGATAATGTGGAACATACTAGCATCTATCTTCTAGAGAGCAAGTAAAAAGGAAAAATCACAGGGAAGAAAACCTATTGTTACTCCAGATCTCATTGCCTCATTTCAGGGAGAATTAATGGTTGTCTTGACTTCAGTTTGTTTCGTGAAGTACCTGAGGGACAGACCATTTGTATAGCTGATGCTGTTGATATTTGACTCCAGAGTGTTATGAGCACTACATATTGCACATAAAAACCCAAAGAATATTGTTCTTAATAACGATATTCTTGTCATGTGTGCAAATATTAAATGTATCTTGTCGCCTTTCAAAAGCTGAAGTGCTGTTGAAAGTGAAATTGAAGGTTCTACATTATCGTATGAGTGTCCCTGTTAATTAACACACTGCAGGATTACATAAGAGCTGGGAACCGTATTTTTCAGTATACAGTGTCTGATAATTTTATGTTTAACATTGGTTGTGACAGGTGAGTTTTTAGTAGGTGTATTAGATCTTCATGGGAAACGCAGTAGTATTTCAACAGGGATACCTTGTGGAGCTGGCTATGGACATGATTTCATGTAGCCCAAGTACAGATGGCTTCCTCCCATTCTGAAAGCTGATTATGTGGGATGAACTTCAATTCATGGTTCTATTGCTGGTCAGTTTCAAGAAAAAGTAAAGATATCTTCAGGGCCTACCTTTACTTGCACCTTCATTTTGGAAGGGAAATAGTTTTGAAGTTCATGTTCTTTCCAGTAATGTTTCAGTGTTGATTCTGAATCACGGGATTTTTTTCTCTTGCAAGAGATTAAATAATCCTAGGTATATTACTTGTGTTTGTGGATACTTTCTTGAAATTGGACAAGAAGAGTAAGATGGCACTTCCTGTGGAAGAGCTTAGGTACAACTTTGAGGGAGAATTTGCTGCTGCTTTTTGGTTTTGTCATATTTGTGCCATTACTTTACATATTAGAAACCGTGATTTTAATTAGAGTTGATGAGAAATTTTAAAAGTTGTAGATGTGACTATGAACATTTCTTAAAAGAAAGACTGTAAGATTCTTGAACTGAAAATGTCAAAGTTTAATGAGTTCTCTTGTTACAGACCGTGATATGGGAGCCCGTCATCGTGCCCGTGCTCACTCTATTCAGATCATGAAGGTTGAGGAAATTGCTGCCAGCAAGTGCCGCAGACCAGCAGTGAAGCAGTTCCATGTAAGTGAGCCAACACTGCAGTGGCTGGTGGGTCATGGTCTAACGTTGGACTGGAAGAGGGGATCTCTCTTGTGTGGTGTGGTACAGGTTTGCTTTGCAGCCAGAAATAGAGTGGGAACCAAACCTGGGTGCATATGTTTATGATTAAGGTATATTACGATCAAGGCTTCTCCTGCTAGAGGTATTTGGAATAAAGTCAGAGTAAAGCAAATACGTTATGGTGCAGAAAACGTGTCTAACTGGCATTACCCTGAAAATAAGAGTGCAAAATTAAGGTATTTGTTAAGTCCTATGAAGTTTATCTAATTTGTGGATGCATTAACTTTTTTAAGTTAGTCATTGAATACAGCTTGGCTGTTTATTGTGAACCATTTTCTGTTGTTCATCTAATACTTTAATTAACATAGAAACATTTTTCTTGCAGGATTCTAAAATCAAGTTCCCGCTGCCACACAGAGTTCTGCGTCGCCAGCACAAGCCACGTTTCACTACCAAGAGACCAAATACTTTCTATTAAATACATAAACATGTTGTCAACTCTGTGTTGCAATAAAGGTCTTATTGGAACCTTTGACTCTGTTGTCTTTTGGAGACAGTGTCCTTTTTATCTAGGTGTCCCCCTTCCTACTCTTATTTTCTGTAAACCATTGGCAGCCTACTATTTACAGCTATGATTGCCTTGGACAGGTGAGTTTTTCAGGTGCTGACTTAAATTACCAAAATAACCCATCAATAAATGAAAATTTAATGACCAACTTTCCAGGTCAGAGAAGTCTGTTGTCAAGCAGCTGTAAAATCCTACATCTATTTTGTCTCTTCAGCACACTGAGTGTATAGTTGAATTTAGGAACAAGGCAGCTTCTGATGCATGCAGAACTGAGACTTGACAGCTGTAAAAGTAAAGACCTCATAATTTCCATTGAGCTGATTCAAATTTTAAGCATTTAGAGCCAAAAGTTTAGTTGTAACTTTTCAGGGTTGTTACACACCACTCTGAATAAGCTCAAGTATGCATATAGATGTGCCTATGCCTAGAAAAGTGATAAAGGGTTTGGCAGATTTATCCTTTTTTTAGACCAATGAATGAAACTGTTGACAATTTTTATATCCAGATGCAAATCCTTAGGCTACTTTGTTTACAGTATAATGCCACAATAAGAAGCTTGCAGATACTGTAGTTGAGGTTTATTTAAAAGGCTGCTTCACACATAAAGCTGGTACTTACATCTGGTGCCCATTTTCAGTGATGGTGTCTCCTGAACAAGAGGCAGCTTGCTACCTAAATTAGTCTATGGGTTATACCAGTGTTAAAAAGCTGATGCTGTGTTTTGTCCAGATACCAGCTTAAAAACAGTTGCAGGTGCTGTTAGAGTGCAGGGAAATACTGTGCAGAGAGGAAATGAAATGTGCTCATTCTGGGGCGGCTGGATAGCTGTCACTCAAGCTGGAGGGGAGCTGTCAGTGCAAGGGCAGGTAGTTCTGAGCCACGGGGGAGCTCCCTTTCCATGGCCTGGCCCCGTGGCTCAGCTCTGCTCTTCACTGCCTTCACGGAGAATCAATTCAGGTAGCTCTTCTGTCTGAAACATGAACTGAAGAAAATGGGATTAATATGGGCAATCTACAATCTCCCAGTTGCAAGGGAGGGAGAAACTATAAACCCAACGTAGCTGTTGGGTCCCGTGGGAGTCAAAGAGGTCCTCATAAGGGCCTGAGAAAGACCTTGGCGTTTATAACTTTTAACGAAACGAACAGTTTAGCAGGAAAGCGGGTTTCAGCTTGAAGCTGCCAGCATGGAACGCAGCACGGCAGGGCGGAGGCGCGCAGCCCACGGACGCGCACCGCCGGGCAGACCCGAGCCCCGCGCTGCCGGCCTGCCGCTGCCCGCCCGCCGCCAGCGCCAGCCCCGGCCGCTCACGTGACCCCGGGCCGGCCGCGCCCCGCCCCGCCCCGCCCGTCACGTGCTCCCTCGCGCGGGCGGGCGGGCGCCGGACCCGGAAGTGGCGGCCGCTGCGGAGGCGCCGGGCGGGATGGGGGAGTCGATCCCGCTGGGAGCGCCGGTGCCGGTGGAGCAGGCCGTGCTGGAGACCTTCTTCTCCCACCTGGGCATCTTCTCCTACGACAAGGCCAAGGACAATGTGGAGAAGGAGCGGGAAGCCAACAAGAGCGCGGGGTCCAGCTGGCTGGCGCTGCTGGCCGGGCTGGCGCACCTGGCGGCGGCCGAGAAGGCCTATCACAGCATGACCTTCCTGGGACAGAAGCTAGGTACCGCTCCGGGGAGGGACGGAGGGACCGGCTCTCCCGGCCGGGGGCCTGCCCGCGCTGGGCTCCGCGGGTGCGGAGCGGGCGGCTGAGAGGTCACCTGTCAGCCGGTGTTCGCACGGCGCCGCGTACCCGAGGAGCCTGGGCGCTCCGCCCCGGCGGGTGCGTGCGGGTGCGCCTGAAAGACGAGTGCTGCCTTAGGAATTGTCCGCGGGCCCGCTGAGCAATCGGCTGTGCCCTGAGCGCTGCCCTTAAAGAATGAACGAGAGGACAGGTGGCACAATGGCTGTTGTGCCAGTCGATGTATCTCTTCATTGCCGGCAGGGTACTTACCCCTCCTTGCCAAGATTTAGCCAGAGGTGTTTCCGTGTTGAGATGCGCTGGCTGAGATATAGGGAAAGATGAGCTTACTGGGGTGACCAAAGTGTTAAAGCTTTTCCACCTTATGAGGTGTATATGTGTAAGTGTTCAGGGCTGGAGATAGCATCCTAGAAGTTGTTGCCCATGCAGGTACTGCAGGATCTTGGGAAGCTTTGGCCGCGATGTCAGCTGCTGCTTGTTTTGTCAGTACGTGAATAGAAAAATCCCAAACTGGCACAGGATGAGCTTCCATGGTTACCCTCTGGGCAAAGCTGCTTATTTTCTTTTTGAACTGCAGATGGGCATGGAAAATGGATCAAAGGATATGAGTCTGATGTGTAACGCATTAAACCCTCAAGAAAATTCTGCTTTCTTACTTAAATGGTGATTTGGAACTATTTCATAAGAAGATCTTTACAGACAAAAGTTTGTCTATCAGGCTGACTTTAAAGAGTGAATTTGGTGCTTGCAGAAAGGATAAAGGTGACAACAGAAGGGACAAAGTTTTGTTTATTTACTTCATGAAGAACTGCAATAGATGATTCTTCCTCCTGCCTACGTCTAGGGGGCTATTCATGTCTTACAATGGAAGCTGCTTCAATATGGTTGCCAATTCTCTAACTTTCTACCTCAAATTTCAATGGTCACCTTTGAAAATTGAACGTGTAAAAGGAATGTGGAAAGAGCTATCCACCATTATAAAATTTATAAGCAGTTTCAAAGTGGAACCTAAATTTGGAATCTTTAAAAGATTCAGACTCAATCCCCGTGGTCTTTACTCTGCTGCCGCTGTTCAGTGCCAGAATGGCACATTAGGCCTTCTGTAAATAGAAGTGATGGAATAAGGCTAGTGCATTAGTACAGTCTTTTGGTGAGGTCAAAGTTAAATATCTTTTACTTTGACCCTTTACTTCTGTTTTCTTTTCTTTTTAAAATTCCTCATAGTGTTGAACAGGTAGAAAGGAGCACAGATGACTTCTTGTCTTCCCTCCTACCCTCCAAGTTTTAGTTATGGATTAATCTGCACTGTGGTCTCATTGGGATAGTGTGTGATTGTTTTCCCTTTGATTTCTGGTTTATATTGAGATTGTATAGGGAGTAGAAACATTTGATTTGTACACACAGATGTCACATGGTTCCCATTTAAAGGTTACTTCATGTATTTGAGTACTTCATGATTGAAGAGGGATTGTTAAGGGAATTCTCTGGAAAAGATCTAGAGTTATTAATAGGAGTGGAGGCTATTAAAATTTGATCAGTCAAATCATGGTGACTTAATTCTTCTGATTTCCATAGATAACAGTATTTCCAGGTCCTGTATCATAGTAGAAAATTTAACTGAACCCTGGGTTTCTTAAAAGTCACGTCATAACTGAGGCAGCTGTGAGGGAGTTGTTGTTTTGCAGCAGCCATTGGCTGCTGAGACATGAAGTGGGCCAAGTGTAGCTTGCATGAAATTACATAAAGTGTTTCTGAGCATATGCTCTGTAATTCAGTTACTTGCAGAGTACTGATTTGCTTCTTTGTTAAAAGAAATACTGTAATTAAACAACACTTACAAACAGCTAGATATATAACCACAAGTAGAAGGTTATATAGAATTTTCCAGTATTGCTGTCTATCTTTGCTGTCCCTGGATTTTGGTAATACCTCCATATTTATCTGAACAGGTGGTCAGTCATTCTTCAGCCGAAAGGACTCCATCCGAACCATCTACACATCTCTGCATAATGAGCTGAAGAAGGTGGTGGCGACGGGTCACAATGCACTAGGAGGAACAGCTCCTCACTTGGAAGAGCTGCTTTCTCACCTGTCTGAACAGCTCTGTTTTTTTGTTCAGGCTCGGATGGAAATTGCTGACTTCTATGAAAAAATGTACACGCTCAGCACCCAAAAGTTCATTAACTCTGAGGAACTGGTAAACATTTTGGAATCCATCTTAAAGAAATACAGTTCAAGGTCAGTGCTTCTTTGCTGGCAGTATGTACTCAGACACATGATCTGTAATACCTGATGTTGAAGTTCAAAGCAAGCCTAAAAACTCTGCTGTCCTTTGACTGCTGAGCTGCACAGTCCCATTACAAATTCATGTGTGAAGTCTGTGTTGGTCAGCAGCATCAGATGCATGAAGTTTCTTCAAAAGAGGAAAAGTAACAAAGGGAAAAGTGGTTCTGCTCTTGGTGTACTAGGAGCCCTCCTGCCTTAATTAATTCTCAGCATGTTCATTTTCAGCAGAGAGGAAGAGTGATTTTCCTTTTGTAAGATGCAAGGCTTCTCGAGCTTTTTCTTTGTCAGGGAAGAGGAAACAAGCCTTAATTCCATGTGGACTTCAGTAAAAGTAACATAAATAAAGCAAATACTTGTGTGACAATTTTACTTTGTAGACTAGAATATATATCTTCTTAGTTCTAAAAGCTACGCCACAAATATCTTGCCTACCTGGGAGGACTTTATGGTGCTCTGTTACCACTTCTCTTGAGGGGTCTTGGAGCCAGTGGAAGGAGCATCTCTGAGCCTTTGGTCCCTGCCGAAATGGTTTGTTGAAGTTAAGATTTAATAGTTCCTGTTACAAAAATCCTGGGATGTTTCTAAATGAGGGTGGGATAGGTATTTCACATCGAACTTATGTGCCTTGAAAGTGATGGCAGTTTAAAAGAGAATTTTTGAATACTTGTCAACATTCCAATGCTTGTCACTCAAATTCTACCTCTTGTTTTCACACCAGAAAAGGTAGCCATTGTAGGAAGTTCACTGCCAGACATGGTTGAGTTTTTTAAAATCTTTGTTACTGAAATAGTGTCTAAGAAGACTCCTGGGGAGAATATTCATAGGTCTTACTTTTTCCAGTTATGATTTTTAAAGTGTTCTCCTAGGAAAAATCAAAATAATTCCATGCTGCATTCTGATATTCTATATTGAAGCATGGCAGCTGATTGCCTTATTTTTTTAGGGATAACTTTTGCAAATTGCTATGTAATTTTGCAATTTGAAAATCATATAGTCTGTGCATATAGTCTTGCATATAGTCTGTATGATCTTACTAGTAATGTTTTGTAATTCTTGGCTTGTGAACACTTAAAATATCAAGGCTGTTAGTCCAATAAAAACCTGAAACTTAGGTATATTTTCCTTGGTGTGATAAACATTAAGGAGTTAAGGGAAGTAAGTTTAGGGGTTTGGGTTTTTTTGTTGTTGGCGGGTTTTTTGTTTGTTTGTTTTTTGAAAAGTTGATTTCTGTTGCACACGAACCATTGCCATCTGTTCTGAGCATGTGCTGAATCAACAGCACTGTTAAAAATCTGAAAATCATAACTTGTACTTTGATGAAGTGATTGGAGACTATATGTGCGTGCAAAATGTTTTACTGTGCTATTTAAATAGATTTCAGTGATACATTTGTACTTCTAAGGCATTATATGTTATATAATATATTTATATAATATATATTATATAACTATATATATTATACCATCTTTAAAACAGTAAGTAGTGTCTCCCTGGGAAAAATACTGATGATCTTGCTTTAGATTAGCAAGCAGTCTTTAAGATGGAGACAGTCTAAGATGCTGTTAGAGCTAATTCAGTAGCTGCAGTGTGCTCCTCCCCAGTGATGTACGGAAGATTTCTGCAGAGAATAGGTTTAAAGATATATTCCTTTAGTCCTTCCTTTTAGTTTCTTCATATCTCAGATCACTTTCTGGGGTGTGTTATGTTGAGATGTACTGGCTGCAAGGCATTTTTGCTTTACAGGTGAAAGATCAAATAAACTCATCCTTACCCAGCCTCTCTCCTCTGTCAGTATATTCCTCACTTGTAGTTGAGGATGTGTGCCATTATTTCAGCCAGCTGTGCTAAGGCTGGACAGGATGTGTGTTTTTTAGATAGGTAGGTTCTGGCCTTGGTTTCTTTCCTTTTTGTGTGAATATAGCTGGTCAGATAATGCAGAGGAAATACCTGCTTGCTGATAAAGGAGCAGCAGAATTTACTGTTAACAAGACATGTTGTTTGTATCTGAAATATCATTAATTCTTGAACAATTTAAAGGTGTTGTGTTACTATTTTTTAACTACTTATTGCTGAATTGTACATGGCCAATACTAGACATTTTCCTTTTCAATATTTCTCTAGAAAACATCTGGAGAGGTAACTTTCCCTGAAATTTGTAACTAATGGTTTGAGTGGGATCTTAAATAATTAAAGCAGCATCAGAAGCAGGATCCTTTAAAAGCTTAGTATAAAATGAATAAGTAACTAGAACACCTGTTTTGATGTAACTATTTTAAAGTGTTTAATGTTTTTTATCTAGTCAGCATTGTGTAATATGCACATGAATGTGTGATCTGTGGAAGGAAATGAAAATGTGGCTTCTTTACAGTCTGCAAAACAAAACTACCATCCCTCTGGTTTTAGGAATGGTTAGGGGGGAAAAGTCAAACTTCCAGTGTGTTCTTAAGTTTTTCACACTCTGGCTTATGAAATATTGTAAAAACTTGTCTGTTTTAGATGATACCGAGCTCAATTGAATGCTTCTATGTTATAAAACTCAATTGCAGCAGGTATAGTTAGTACGTAACTTGTCAGTTTGCTCTGCAACCATATCAAGCTTCTCTGCTGTTGCTGAGGTGAGTCTTTTTGGATTAAAGCAGTTTAGCAAATCCTGCTGGACAGTGAAACATTAAGGAAGCCATGAAGCAAAGTAGAAGTGGGAGGCTGTACATCAGAATGGTAATCCAGGAGTCTTTGACAGTGCTGCCTTAGTATGGATTTTTAAATTGCTTTTGAGATTGAAGAATAACTTGCCTGGGCTGACTGCAACTGTGTTTAAACTACTGTGCTGTGTGTCACTTGATGGGACTGTCTGCAACAAATAATGTTGTATAGTGCTTTTTTGTATCCTCTTAAAATACTCAGCAACAAAACTGTTTTCCTGGTGAATACCAAAATCATTGGAGATATTTAATATTGACTGTTAGAAATTATTTTTTGTTGACTCTTGTTTGTTCAAAGAAATGTAAATATGCTCTGGACTTGTCAGCCCGCCAAAGTGGCCAGTAAACACTGTATCTCAACACTGTATCTCTGCTACAGCAGGTCGACTTCAAGGTTGCTGACATGTCCTGTGTGCAGAAGGTGCCTGGTCACCCAGCCAGGCCTGTTTACACAATGTTGTGCATCAGCTGCTTTATAATATTAATAATTCCATTTTCTTCAAATAAATTTGGACTTGTGTCTTAATAACAGATCCTTTCAGGATACAAATTGTGGCTTCCAAAAAAAAAGAGATGCTTACAGATAGTGATAAAATTGTCAGACATTTTTCACAAGCCGAAGAGTTAATGTTTTGACAAGAACTTGAGGGAAAGTAAAAAAAAAAACTGGTGAAGGGAGAGGGGATGAAAAGCCTGAAATTTTCATCCTCTCTTCTGGTCCACAATAAAATGGAGTGTTTTGGTTTTGAACCAACTATTCCCAAAGCAGGTTATATTTATTGTGTCCTGGAAGCTGATGAGAATAATGACATTGCTTTAGTTTTGTCTGAAGATGGGCTGTTAAAAGTTGGAAAAATTCTGTATAAACTATTGTTTTAAACCAGTAATAAGACCCAAGGTATTTTTCTGAAGGGAGAGTATAAATCTGTCTTTAGTTAAATGGAAACCTCATGAGGTCTTGTCTTTGAACTTTTCATTGTTCTTTGTTAGATACCTCTTTGAGAGTCCTAAATGCCAATGAGGGAATACATTACTAAAAAGGCCACTTCCATATTTGTTGAAGGCTCGTTCTTTCTGAAGTTACATATTTTACATTACAGTTCTTCACTATTTCAATTAAGTATGTTATTATTGTTGATGGTATAAATTTGCAAGAAATTTGAGTATAATGGGCATAGAGGTAGACTGCATCTGTATTATTTTTTCTAAACATCAGGAAAAAAGTGAGAAGAAGAAAGAGTTAATTATGGTTCCAGTGACTAATTTTTCATGACAATTTCACTGTGACTTACTGAAAAAAAACAAAACCCCAAAACCAAGCTCAGCTTGGCTTTCTCATAGCTTCCCTTTGTGAACAACAGATTTACAACATAATTCCTTTGATTTAACTTAATGACTTACTGCTATTTCAGAACAGTCAAGACACATATTACTGCCAGAAGAGATTTAAATTGGAACAAGATCACCTGAATTTAAAAAGAAATGGCATTGTAGTAGTTCATATTAAGATAAACAGTGATCGTTCTTGAATGATGAAATATAACTCCCTTACTTTGATAGAGAAGTAAATGTCTGGCACGTTTTTTTTTTTGTCAGATGTGAAGTGCTGTTTGTTCATGAAAATATTTACCCTAATTATGTAAAATGAACTGTTCTCTAAATTAACAATATTATTTTTGTTTACACTTCACTCTGCTTTGATGTTTGATCTTTTGTCTGTTAACTTGCAAATACTATCTGATTATTTCACCGTTGTGTACAGCAGTTCTCATGTCTTGACTAATGTTATGTTTTCTAGATTTCATCATCCAATCCTCAGTCCTCTTGAAAGCAGTTTCCAGCTGGAGGTAGATGTGCTTGCACACCTCTTAAAGGCTCAGGCTCAGATCTCAGAGTGGAAGTTCCTTCCATCCCTGGTCAACTTGCACAGTGCTCACACAAAGCTACAGACTTGGGGCCAAATTTTTGAGAAACAGCGGGAGACCAAGAAGCACCTGTTTGGAGGGCAGTCTCAGAAGGCTGTGCAACCTCCCCACCTCTTTCTCTGGCTGATGAAGCTCAAAAACATTCTCCTTGCCAAGTTTAGCTTTTACTTTCATGAGGCCCTTAGTCGACAGACGACAGCATCTGAAATGAAAACTTTGACTGCTAAAACAAATCCTGATTACTTTGGGAAAATTTCCAGCTTCATCCGGAAGTATGATGCTGTCAATGTTTCCTTAATTTTTGACAATCGTGGATCAGAGAGTTTTCAGGGACATGGTTATCATCATCCCCATTCATACAGGGAAGCCCCCAAAGGAGTGGATCAGTATCCTGCAGTGGTGTCTTTGCCCAGTGACAGGCCTGTTATGCACTGGCCCAATGTGATCATGATTATGACTGATAGAACCTCTGACCTCAACAGTCTGGAGAAGGTTGTTCACTTCTACGATGACAAAGTCCAAAGCACCTACTTTCTGACTCGCCCTGAACCTCACTTTACCATTGTAGTTATTTTTGAGTCCAAGAAGTCAGAAAGGGACTATCATTTCATTTCATTTCTCAATGAAATTTCACATTCCCTTAAGAACTCCAAAGCTTTCGCAAGCTTGAAGCCTGGATCCAAAGGGTGAAATACAAACTACCTACAAGTTGTCAAGGCAGTATGCCAGCCTTGAGGGAGCTGTAGCTTTCAAAGTTACATAAATTTGTGATTCTCAGAGTCTAATTGAAAAGGAAACATTTTTTTAAGTGTTATAAGTTCCTTTTTTTTTTAAGCTAATAAACTTGAAGAAAAGTATTTTTGGGCAGTACTCAGTGGGGCAACTTAACTGTGGGGTGCTAAAGGGCCACTGTGGGATTTTTTGGTGTGGTTTTCAAATTTCAGTATGATTTATTTTTTCAGTCCACAATTTTGTTGCCTGTATCAGAAAGGAATATATGCACTTTATCTTAGTCTGGTCATTGACTGTCTTCTACAGAGTTTATTGAAAATGGGGGGAAGATGGAAGATATTATCTTTTGAGAAAACTGCATTGCCTGACAGGAATGATTTATGGGAACAAAACTGATGCAAGGGAATATTAAAAAAAGTGAACCTGCAAAGACACATTTTAAATAAAAATATGAGAATCAGAAAAGGCACTATGGTTACTTACAATTTAATTTTCAAATGGTTTATATTGATAATTGAGTTCTCTGACACTCTCTGTTAAGCACTGGTATCTGTTCTAAAGGTCCTGTGTCATAAAGCTTGGTCATTGCTCCAGGACTTGGGCTGGAGCAAGAAAAGCTGCAGCATGGCCTGAAAGGGCATAATTCTCTGGAATGCTGTGACAGAGTGGGTCCAGTCTTGGCTCAGACTAACTGGAGGAGACAAGCTGAACTTGAGCAGGTGTTCTGGAAGAAGCAGCTCCATGGAAAAAGCACTGAGGCTCTTTTCAAAGTGTGCTTGTGTCTGGCTAACAAAATAATAATAAAAAAAAGTCAGTAGGAAATGCCCTTTCTAAATGACTTATTGTCTAATTTGCTGTTAGTGTCAACCTATATTTGTTTTCAGGTTTTTATAACTATTTTTTCTCTCTGTTCAGTTTTAAATAATTTCATAATTAAGCCAAAACACTTTGGGGATTTGGACTTAAATATATAGCCTATGCAGTATGTTTACCTCATTCTTTCACCACTTTTAGGCTGCAGGGTTAGAAAAAGTATGTTTTCTAGTTACCCTGAAAGTGCTTTAATTTGGAAATCAGGGTTTCCAAATACAATAAGGAGGTCAATTTGGCTGTACCTCTAGCCTTACATTGCAGGATTCTTCTGACTGTTAGCTATGCAGTTGTGCACGCACTTTCACGGGGGTTCAGGAGAACTGGTGTATATACAGGTGTAGTAAAGTAAGGTCTTTAGTTGACACTGTGTAATTTATAACATCATCAGGTTTGTTTTAAAAGGGAGTTTAAGTCAAAATGTTGGGTTCTGTTAAGACTGAACTGCAAGAGATACCTTTGCAAGCGTGTCTTTTAATGGTTCCCTTTCTCTCCCACAAAAGGTTATGGTAACTTGTCTTGCCTCTCTGCAAATGCTGATTTTTTACAATCATAAAAGCACGTTCTGTTGTTGAAATACAACTCTGACTTTCCACTTTGTGCCAAATGAAACCTTCCATGTTTCGCTCTAATTATGTGTTTGTCTGTTGTGAATATCTGTGCTACTGCCTTTCACCTGAAGTCTTGGTCTGACTGCAGCTCAGTCTGCTCTTTGCCATTGGAAAATAACAGGAGTTGCAAGTACACCAGCAGCTGGAGGTCACCTGTTTTTAGTAAGTGTTACCCTTTGCAGCTTGAATTGCATTTTAACAGGACAAAGTTGCAAATGATGGTGTTGAGAGAGTTTGTATGCTTCCCTCTGTGGGGCAGTGACCTTGTAATAACATGTCATTTTGACTTCCTCAGCCTGACTAACATAAAAGAAACACTGTCACCAGAATTGATTCCTGGTCTTCAGCAGAGTAAATAAAGTGTTGTACAAAACCTGTCTGCCTGTACAGTATTTCCCTATCATAGTATCTGTGGGAAAGCAGAGAGAAAACCGAATGAAGAAACTGTGGTACAGACACATTCTTGTTTATTTCTGAGTTGAAAGGGAGAAGTTGGAAGAGGTGAAAGGGACATCTGCTGCCCTTTGGAGAAGACCAGCAGCTTTTACCAGTTGCTGAAATGGCAAGAGGCTGTTCCCAGTGGTTTTCATGGGGAGAGGAAAAGGAGGTGACTTTTCAGCAGACCTGGTGGCTCACGTCACACTCCTGCCATTGTTCTTGGCAAATGGTGTCTCGGAAGGGAAGGGATTCTGAGTGATGTTTCTGTGCAGAAGAAAGTGGTTTGGTGCAGTTTTTTCTTCAGAGGACCTTGGGGAAGCGATCACAGGAGCCTTGTGACTCATGGGTAAGAATTTCTGAATATTTCAGTTAATGAAGAACAAAACAAAGCCATAACCATTACCCTCATGGTGTGGGAAGGGAGGGAATGGGAGAGATTTGCAGGCAAACAGTAGAGGGAATTGGGTGCTGGAGAAAGTTGTGGGGCTGTCTCAATTTCAGAGTCCTGTCACTGAGGCTCTCCTTGTAAGATCTCAGCCTTAATATAACATGGGGAGTAAAAAACTCAGGCCATAGGAAGTGGCTTGGATGAAGACAGGTGAGAGGTTACATACAATGAATATGAAATAGTTTTGTAGAGTTGAGGTGTGCTGTGACCAAAAATGAAGTGTGGGGAGTGTGAGTGTGTGGGATGAATGAATATAGATTCATCAGATCCATGAGGACTCATGGCACAGTTTCTTATTTGATGCTTGATGCAGGTATGTTCTAAATTACAAATGAGGTGATGGGGAGACTGCATTGGGTTCAAACTGAAAGATTAGATTGTGGAAGAAATTCTTTGCTATGAGCATGGGTGAGACACTGGAACAGGCTGCCCAGAGAAGCTGTGATTGCCCCATCCCTGGCCAGGTTGGATGGGGATTGGAGCAACCTGGTCTAGTGGAATGTGTCTCCATCCATGGTGTGAAGGTCGATGGTCTTTAAAGTCCCTGTCAACCCCAAACATTCTGTGATTCTGTATCTGTGATGTAAAATTGGCTCAGCCAGTAATGAAAACCTACATCAAGGGAGGAACACAGCTGTGGAGTTGAGTAAAGGTGACCAAAAACTCAGTAACTGGAAAAAAAATTCATTACTAACTCCAGTGCTGGAAAGATTGATCAGTCTCTTTACTATAAGAACTGGAAAACAAACAGGCTTTTGCTGAGCTGGGTGATACTTCCAGCTTTTGCTCTGCACCAATTTAGCAAAGGAAGATTAAATGTGCTAATGTAATTTGAAAATCATGTATAAATGAATGCTTTAAATGCAAGATGTAAAGATAGTTATGGTAGCATACTGAAAACCATTGCTTCTAGACATATTTAAACATTTTAAAAACAGGTACTGAGATTTGATATTCCCAGTGCCACTCAGATTGCTTAGAATAGCAGTGTTGAAGCTTATCTTGTAGCAAATTTAATGTACCTCATCACTTGCTTGAGTCCATGAGGATATTGGCAGAATATTTAAATTAGTATCCTTTGCCTACAGTGTGATTTTTACAGCAAATGTATTCTAAGATATCTTAGATATTTTATCTTTATGTCTTGTAAGCTGTTTTCTTTTGCATGTGGTATTCAGGTTTTTTCTTGAATAAAACATTTTTCCATTTCTCCTCCCTCTGCATAAAGACAGTGTAGGGAGTGGAAACTAATGTATTTTGTACTGTGCTGGGAAGGACTGCAGCATATGCATAATGCACATAATATTCAGGCTTTAATGATCTAAAAGTACCAGAAGCTCCTGTATATATTTGAATGCTAACACCTATTGTTTATCTAATCCACTTAAAAAAATATATTTGCACTGTAGCAGAAAGTAATTTTATGGCACTCGCAGTTAATCATTGCTCTGGTCCACTCTTTGTGTACAAGCCTTTTGAGACATTTGCGATCATTCTAGTGGTAGTTCTTTGATATAATTTATCTGAAACTTCTTTGTGTATGTTCCTGCAGGTCACCTGCTGCTGCCTTTTACTGCACTGGGTCCCAGTCTTCTCATAACCAAGCTTTGCTTAAGAAAATCAGCAGTGTACTATATTTCATTGCTCAAGTCCTGTTTTATGGCCCAGTACCTAGAACCCCTCATCTTGCAGAATGCAGGATGTCACACACTGTGGCTGGTTCTGG
Organism: Lichenostomus cassidix; assembly: GCF_008360975.1. NCBI lineage: Eukaryota > Metazoa > Chordata > Aves > Passeriformes > Meliphagidae > Lichenostomus > Lichenostomus cassidix. Next base: position 32,069,941 of record NC_139480.1, on the reverse strand, counting down.
GCTTCTGGTGAACTCTGGGGTTGCTTCCAGAAGTGCTGGCACTAAGCTAACTTGGCTGAAAACTTTGGTGTTTTTGCCCTGTTTGCTCCAGAAGTCCTGTTTTCAGGCTCCCAGAGATGTAAGCCAGCCCTGCCCAGGTGGATGCAGCAGAGGCCAAGCACTGCTTATTTGCTTGGGCTCTGCCTGAGCCTCAAGAGTAGTAGGTCAGTGTTGTGCATGTGGGAACAACTACTGAGCAGCCCAGCAGGGATGGCCTTTGGGCTGCAATTCTGCAGAAGTAGGACCTGTTTGTTGGGAAAAGCAGAACAGGTTTTGGAAATGAGAATGCTGACAGAGGACAGCAATAGCATAATGCTTTGCAGACCTGGCAAGAACAAAAGTCGAATGCAAGATGGAACTCTGATTTCATGTTAGCAAAGGACTGATTTAAACATGAAGTCTCCTTTGGAGGATAAAGGTAACAGATTTTTGTGATGAAATTGCTTTAAGTACTTGGTAATTTTCTCCAGGAACTGCTTCTTTCCCTCTGCTGTGCATGCATGCACCCAACACATGGCCTGACTCATTTTGGTAATTTCTATGGAGCTTTTCTGGGAGAGTTTGCCTGTTCAAGTTCAGTTCTTTCCTAGCTTTCAACCTGGCATTGTTGCCACTGGGTTTGTGGCAGGTAGGAGAGTTCTTCACCTTGCAGCTGGGACCTGGCTGTGTCCCAGCTGCACATGGCAGTGGTGAGAAGAGCAAAATATGGGAGAAAGGAAGACAAGTCACTACAAGATGGACTTGGGCAGATTACAGCTCTTGGAAAGACAGGGAAGGAGAAAACAGATGCAGAAGGACTGCATTGCAGATGGATCATGAGCAGAAGGTATTTGTTGGCCCCTCTGCATTGCTGGCCAAATTTCTCAGGAATCTATAAATTTTATGTGCTGAAAAAGCTGTGCAAGACCCCACTTGTAGTTGCAGCTGTTTGTTTCATGGGGCTACTTTAAAATAATTATACTCTTTCTAGGGGTGTGGTGTTCCATCTTTAGGTACCAGCAGTCTTGGCAAAGCTGGTTTTGAGCAGATGATTAAGACAAACTTTTTGGTGTCCCATTATTAGCTGGGATATGCTGCTTCAATGCTACATGTTGACATCTGAAGCTTCAGAGCAGTGAAATGTTGGGCTTTAGTTGTGCAGCTCACTGCTGATATGCTAAAATATTTAGAGGCGCTAAGTTTTTGGCTCTGATGTATGCAAAGGTACTGAGAACCTTTTTAGAGTGGTGCAAGTTGAATTCCTCAGTTCAGAGCCATAAAGAGCCAGCATCACCACAGTCTTGTACTGGAATGCACAACCTTGAACTAAGAATTGTGTTTCCTGTGGGAAGGATGATGTGATCCATGGCAAAATGAGGGCCAGTGAGAGATGCTGAGGTTAGGCTGGGAGTGTCTCTATTAAAGAGAATTCCCAGCCTTGGATTTTGTCTTGTTCTCTATTAGTTAGTTCTCTGTGGGATCGCAAGCAGAGGAAATTGCCTCCCACAGCATGGAATAGCCTGATGGTCTCTTAAACATTTACTTAATAAAATGTCACACACAAGATCAATGTTGTCTTTGACTAGGGGAATCCAAGTCAACCTCTCCCTCTTCTGTGTGGTTATGCAGATGTTCATCAGACCCTCCTCTGCTTTCTCAGGTGGGAAGCAAACTTCCTCTCTGTGGCTCTGGATAATTCTCTTGGCAAATGGAGGAGGAGAGGTTAAATTGTCTGAAGAGGAGAAACCTATATGCTTTCTGAGTGGCTGTAGCCCAGAACTGGTTCACACTCATCCCTGTGAACAGTAGCCAAAGGACCACCCTGCTTTCAGCAGGATCAGGGATGACTGCTGCAGCCTGGAGTTACATGTCCTCCCAGTGCACTTGTTGGATCTGGTTCTTCAGGGACTGGGAGTGATGCTTCACCAAGGACTGTGACTGCCTGAGACCTCCATATCACCTAGAGGTAAAACTCTAGGAAGACAACACCTCAAGAGTGAAAACTTGGGTTATAACACCACGCCTTTCATGTGAGGGCTCTACATCAGACTTATGGTGGGAGAGCTGAAGCTGCTTTTGCCTCAAGCCTTCCAGTTGGCTCCTGTCCTCAGTCTGAGAGATGCCAGCACTTGTCAGAGGGATGGGATGAGAGTCTGGGAGTACTAACAGGTTTAGCTTTCTGCTTTTAATGCAATGATGCAAATTTACCCAAACTATTTTGAAAAGTTGATGGATTAAGCCTCATTCTAGGTGTAGTGCTCGACTCTGAGTAAAGTGCCTGGAGCTCTGCTGAAGGCAAGATGTGTAAGCCAAATAAAAGCTACCTTTCATTTCTCTTCGTGCATCCCTGTCTGGAAAGAACAAGAGCAAATTACTTTCAAGTGTCATTGGATAACAGCTTTTTGGGAAAAAACTGATCCTCATTTATCGTTACACAAGCAGAGAATTAGTGCAATGAATCAAGTCTCCACCTCACCCTCCTTAGCAATTTATCTACAATTTTGCCTGGAAATTCAATAGAATTGGACATAGCTGATCAGCCATCTCCACGATGAAGTTACAGTGTGCATTCAGGCTAGCTTTGCTTGGAGGATTTCAAAATTTTATATGCTGAGTTTTCCCAGCAGAGAAGTTGCCTCCAGCAACTCAGACCTACTGACTGTACCTTGCAGCAAGAAAAGCAGGAGGCAGATTTCTGAAGTTGTGTGTTATTCACTCTCTATCAAGTATAAAAATAAATGGGTATAAATCTTGATCCAGCCTAGTGGGATTTGTGACACTGTATAATTTTTCTTGCTATCCCTGCAGACTGCAATGATATCCCAGATCCTTATCTGTGAAAATGTAAGGCTCTAAATATCTAAATATGCTGTGGATTCTTCAGGCTCATCTCTACTTAGGACTGATTTGTTAAAATAATGGCATCTGGCTCATTCTAGTTGTTTCTGTCTGAAATTGTAAGAGAATGATAAAAAATCCCACCACCACCTTATTGATGAATTTTGTAGTATGTCCAAGAAGGTGCAAGTCAAGAGATGGAACAGTCTCAAGCTATTGCTATATCTGCCTTTAAAGCTGTCAACAAAAATATCATCAGGGGTCTAAGATAATAATATATTGAAACTATAAGGCTCATGGCTCAGGTGTAATTTACTCACCAAGCACTGAGGAACTTATCCAGCAGGAATTTTATTCTGCAAGTGTGCAACTAAAGGACCTTACTATTTTATGCTTTTCATGGTAGCATTTTCTTAAGCACTTATTTTTGTAAGTTATGCTTGAAATGAGCCAGATACAGCTTTTTCCAAAGCTGCAGAGATTCAGAGACTGCAGAGTGTGGGCTTGAAATTTAGTGCAGGTCAACATTCCTATTTGCAATTTTTGTACCATTTCTTAATGCATACGATTGATATGTTAAACCACATTTTTTCTTCAGTAAAGCAGAAAAAGTGCCACTAGAGGGTGGTATTACTACAAAAAAAAAAAAGTAATTTGTTGTCTCTTGCCAGAATATAATAATTTATACTCTCCTACACGTTTATAAACACAGGATGGATTTTACTGCTTTAGTCAGATTTGTTTGGGTCTCTTTGGCTTTTTTCCCCATAGAGTGATTTGTAGATCTATTTCAGCTGTAAACAGCAATAGGAGGTATCTAGTTTCATACCTTAATGTATATATGAATACTAAAATGGTGTTGTTTCATCTTCTCTGCGAGAAACTTTTCTATTGATTGCAAAAAAAGCTATAAAAGAGCTTTCATTTTTTTTTTCTCTTGAAAACTACCTGTTCACTTAAACTTTCATTCCAGTTTAGAAAAGATAGCGTGTTTTTTTTCTCTACTTTCTTGTTTCATCCTAAACAGTGAGAAAATGACAAAATTATTGTTTACCAAGGCAGTGCAGTGTGATTTTTTAAAGGCCATGTAGGGAGCATCAGGCTAGGGTTTAAGCCTAATGCAAAGTAATAGGATTTTGATAGTCTAATGTGGGCAGAGCTACTGCAGTATGTAAGTGTATATATATATAGTATTACAGTGTGTGTGTGTATATATATGTGTGTGTGTGTGTGGAGTACAGTGTAATCATATACATGAGTATGGTATCACCCTATACCCTGATAAATTGTTGTACTGTACAGCCAAAGCATGGCCAGACCAGCGGGCAGTGGAGGCCTCGGGGCAGGGATGGAGCACTGCAGGGGCTGTGTGGCTCAGGCCCCGGGGACAATGTTTTGTGCTGCTTTGGGTCATCATAGAGTCACCGAATGGTTTGGGTTTCTGGTTTGGGATGGACATTAGATATCACCTGGTTCCAATCCCCTGCCATGGGCAGAGACACTTTCCACCTTTCACCTGCCCCACAAGACGCTGCTGGGTTTGTGCTTGAGCATAAGGGCTGCAGGGAAGTGCCTGTGCCATCCCAGTGCTGCCCTTGGCATGGAGATGGATGATCTTTGCCCGTGCTACAGCCTGCATCAGCCCCAGGGAGAACCTGCTGGAGGCAGAGTGTGAGAGATGAAGGGAAAATGGAAGTGACACAAGGGTCAAAGGAGAAGCCAGCAGGAGCTTCTCTTGTCCCATCTGTCCTTCAAGAGGAGAACAAGCCAATTTTGTGGCACTTTCAGCATGATTGATACACAGAAAGTGTACCTGCAGCACCTGAGGGTGCAGGATTTCTGTGCCTGGGAGTCAGGTGGGAATGGTGTCCCCAGACAGTGACAAACTCCTCTGAACCTGTTGCATCCTTTTGTGATGACAGCCAAGCTTGTGATTTACCCCCTGCCCCCAGACCGGGTCAAACCCCAGTAATAATTGTATTTTTTTTTCCTTCTTTCATATTGGAAGGTAGCTTGATGAAAGACACTATCTAGCCACCACCTTTTGGGCTTTGGTGTGATCTGAGAAGCATCAGTGTGCATTTCCCTGCTGCTGCTGTACATCACTGCACATGACGACTATGCTGGTGGAGGGCAGTGCTCCAGCCTGAGCTGGAGTATCTAAATAATGATCACATGGGGTTTGGTGGTGCTCAGGGAACGCATTCCTGGACCATGACAATGTTGAAATCCTGGCTCTTCAGAGGACAGGACGGTGCCTTTGAACTGATATTGCGACTGCGTGCGTAGGATGCAAATGCAGCATGCAAAGCCACCCCGTGGTGCCCTGGATTAATAGAACAGATTTTCAATGAATCATTGGGAAGATGAAATTTTCTACTTGCATTTAATCTTAGCCTGATAAATCACTCAGGGGGAAAAAACCCCACAAATCCAACAGTAAAATACATGAAATCAGTGTTCTGCTGAAGAGACAGATTTGGGTTTGGAGAGCTGGAGGTGGTGGGGGGCTTGGCTGACAGTGTGGGGCTGGGGGAACATGAAAGGAGGTTGGATTATGCTGCAAAGACAGGTTGGGGTGGGAGCAGCAGCAGGGCAAAGCCAAGAGCCCTGGTGACTCCTTCTCATTTGCACACTGGCCATTGTGTGTATGGTGAAAAACTAATAATGTTCAGCCAGTTACTATAGCAATGGTGTGGCATGAGTTGTCATGGTGATGGAGCAGAATTCTTCTTCACGTTCCTTCAAGAGGGTGATGGATGCCATTCTGGGGGGCTCTGAACTTGACCATTCGCCTCTTATATAGAGAAGCACTTGCACCTGCTGCAGTCAGTGAGCATGTCCTTCCAGCAGCATTACCTGTTTCCCATGTCCTGATGCTAAATTTTTCTTTCACATTTATAAAGTTAAGAGCACCCTGATAAGCCATCAATTGCTGAGCCAAACCTAATTGTGTGCTCTATATTATTATACAAGGTGTAAACACAGTTCTGGCACTGGGGCTGTTCCCAGACACCTTGTGTGTGCTTTTCACCTCTGTATCTGCCAATGACACAACTCAATAGCACACCAGGCACCCATTTGAAAAAAGAGTAATTTTAAGCTGAATTAAATTTGCTTCAAATATTCCCATTTAACACAGTTAAATGCATGTTCTGCCTTGGAAATGCATCTTTTTGCAGTTTTATTTAAATTGCCTTTGCTTTCTCTTTCTTCTTGGGCTTTAAGAACAATACACTGTCTTTTCCCCTTACTCATGAGCTAGGCATGAGTTCCTCCTTGTCAGGGCCTTTTTCATATAGATGATCAACAGGACCACTACACTGCATGTAAATTATATTGCTTTCAATGGTTATTTCCTTTGGAGATCGGGTGTAATTCATATTTTACCCCTGTAGGAACCAAGACCATACCTATCAGCTATGTTTCTTCAGTTGTGCAAGAAAGTAACCTCCTAGAATGCAGAGCACATCCAGCAATTTGGTTTTGTAAGAATAAAAATGCATTCAGCTTGACTCAGGGTGATGGCATTTTAAAAAGAACATAATATTCTGCTCATCAGCTACTTTTAAAAATCCCTAAACCCTTCACTACATGTAAGCTTCTGTGCTGAACCATGCACTTCAAAATGAAGCCTGATAAATGGCAGTACTGGTGTTTCTCAACAGGGCTTACATACTGCTTTCATAAACCCTGATTTGCAGGCACCAGGAAGTACAGGAAAGGGAAAATCTGAATTTGGGGTGTACAACTAATAGCACTGGTATTTCATATATGTCTCAAATTTCATTTTGTCTTGTGCTTTTTTGCAGCTAAATTTTGGGTGTGTCAGCAGAACTGTATTAACTGCCAGGGAGCATAGAAACAATATTGGTTCAGAAATATCTTGGGATTTGGACCTGTCTAGTGTAGGGTAGGAATTTAGGCTATGCTCGAGGCTGTGTCGTTTTGGATTTAGGAAAGTAATCACGGATATGTTTTAAGTCCTTTTTCCTTTAAAAAGCTCTGATTTCTGTGTGCTTCAGCATTCTACTGATATGAGGAGCAGCATTGGCTACATGTCCTGGAGTGCTTGTTCTAGCTCCTCTAAGCAGCACCAAGCTCTTACAGCACCACTGTTGACATCTACAGAAGCCAGGTTTTTTCTTTTACTTTTCCCTTTGTTTGGAGCTTTATCATTACTCCAACAATTATGTTAAACTCATTAACCCAAAGAATTAAGTTTTCAGAAATTCACTGAGCTGTGTGGTTTCCATGTAGTATTTTAAGTGGAAAAAATAAAAAAAGGGGGGGAAAGTGGGGAAAAAAAGAAGGTGAGACCTCTAGGCAAGGTAAAATCCAAGGTTGCTGAGCTACCACTGCATGCTGGTTCTGGTTTTCCAAACTTTCCTGAACATATCGAAGAGTCCCTTTTAGTGATTAGGTACAGAGCTATATGGACCTCTGCTCAAACCTGGTACAGCCCTCCTTGATTGACTTCTTATGCTTCCCAGAGCCATTAGTTTTATAAGGAGTTGTGTAAAATATAGGGAAAAGGTTGTTCTGTCTCATTAAAGACCTTGCAGGTGTGCCACCTCTCTTGTATCATATCATTGTCCAACCATTTGTTTGCTTTTCACACAAAATATTCCAAGCTTTGCTCACTTGAATCTTTCAAGTGCTGGACTTAAATCCAGAGTGTCCTTGGGTTGTCCCATCAACAATGAAAAATAATCGCAAAATGGGAGGCTTGTGCAGTGCCCATCTTATTTTTCTGGTGTTGCATCAGCCCTGGAAGCCTTTCAAAACCTCCCCAGATAGTCCCTGCTCTCTGCTAGGATCTGCTCAGTTTACTTTTGTTTGGGTTAATGCAAGTCTGTGGTCATGGGGCAATTACAAACAAATGAAGTATGAAAGACTTCACAGGATCTTTATTTGGATATCTAGTCAGGCATAAACTGTGATGTCAGCGCAGCTGTGTCCCAGATCGGGTGACACCAGTGAATAAAGATCTGTAAACTGTGCTATTGTTCTGCAGGTATATTACTGCATATGATTTTTGGCAAGTGACATCAAGAAATCTCATACAAAGGTGATTTTGTTTCTACCTTGTCAGTCTTTCTGATGATAAAAGAAAACTGGCTTTTGAAATCATGAATAACTCTGGTATTACACTGGTACAGATTAGGAGATTTATGCCCAGACTTGTTGAATGTTCCCACCCCTCTTCCTCCTAAATGAAAGACATGGTTCCTGTCACCGAATTTTGAGAGAGGTGAATTCAACTGTGTTCAGCTGCTGAAAAGCTTTGAAGCTCCATGAGACGAATTATACTGTTGGAAGTCACACAAATTACTTTTTACAGCAGACTGCTCACAAGATTAGAGGATGTGCAAGTCCACTAATGAGTAAATTTGGGTTTTATAAGCTCTGAGGGAGCTTTTCACTGATGTTAAACTAACTCTACTAGATACAGTTGAACCCTTTATCTTTGGGGGAAATGTTTATTTACAGAGACAGCACTGGTTCAGAAACTTGTTCTCTTGCTAGAAGGAGGGTTCATGAAATTGCTGCAAATATTTTAATAGGAAGTCCTGATGAGGGAATGTTTGTCCTAGAGATTTTTCCAAGATGTTCAACAAACTAGCACAGTTAGTAGGTTAGTAGAGACAATTTTAAACAGAGGTGAAACTCATCTGATATGTATATCACTGCTTCTTTTCATGGCAAAGGGTGTTAATGAGATGTTGCAGCATGCTACAAAGAACTACCAAAAGAAATTGGCCCAGTGTGGCCCAGCCTTTTTCCTTCTGTGAACAAAGTCAAGCAAGAGATGACAGGCTCTCAATGCTCTGCCATGAATGGACTGCAGAACACTGCTTGTTAAAATGCAAAGTCCAGGAAGGAGGAGAAGTTGGCATCCACATGAAAGCAACTGGGATGTTCATGGACTGGTTTTTATGGTGGAAAACACAAAGATGATTTAACATGAGATAGTGTCCTCTTTAGTCTTCCTAAAGATGAGAATACATGTATATTCATAAAACACTTGAGGAATGTTATCCCTGTTTGGTGGGTCTGTTGGCTTAGGAAAGATGTTAGGGAAATTTGTCAAAGCCTTGGGAGTGGGAAATACCTGTCCTCAAGGTTTGAAGTCGGGGTGTGAAACCTGCTTGCATGTGTGTGTTCATGTGTGCGTGTGATGGAGACTGGAAAGAGAAAAAAAGAGATCTTTATTTTGTCCTTGCAGGGATCCAGAAGTAGTTGGTTGCACAATATATGAGAGAAATGAAAAATGATGTTGTAGCAGTTTAATCAAGAGGCTTCTTAAAAAAAAAAAAAAAAGGGGGATTATTTCTCTATAAAACACTCTCACCAAGGGTGATCTATAAAGATCTCACCAAGGGACACTTAATGTTAACAGATCCATTTAAAAGGAAGTAGTCGCAGAAAGATAATATTTCCGAAAAGTCAGTGGCTGCAGGACATTTGCAAACCATAAATGATTAACAGATGCAGTTTAAAAGGCTGTGAGTTTCCACCCCTTCCTGCAGTGCTCACAACTGAAGGAAACACATAGGAAGGATATCTAGGTAGGTATGAGCTGAGACTTGTGAGTATGGGGAAAGAATTGCCACTTATAAGAGTGTTAGGAAAACTTCAAATTGTATGACTTATAAATGTACCTGAGCTCCTCCTTGGCATCCTGCTGAGCCATGGGCAGCATGCACTGCTGGAGAGAGGAAGAGCAGTTGGGTTTCAGTGTCCTCAGATCACTGTGCTGAACTCCTTAAATAAAACAGAAGGCTGCTAAATTTTTCATCTGTCTCTCTCAAATAGAAGTCCTTAGTCTGACAGCTTTTCCTTTGCATTCTTAAGTATTGCTATTTTAATAGCAATATTTGGTCCCCAGCGCCCTAACTCGTAGTTTGGGTTTTCTCTGTGTGCCCTGGAGGCTTTCTCTGCACGAGGGGGCTGAGACATCCCAAAGCTGTTTGCCAGAACTGACCTGTAATTTTCCAGTAAATCATCGTGCCATCAGGAAATGCTGCTTTGTGAAACCCAGGGTATTTCCTGAAGACATACTTCACAGCAATATTTCATTCTAGAAAGCGCAAAACAAACAAACAAACAAACAAAAAAAGCATTTTGCGTATGTTAAAGCAGAGTTGGTTTATATAAGATTTTACAATGAAATGCATTTATCCTGTAAGGATGCAAAATGCAGCAAAGCATTTCAATAAAATATTCCTTTAGGAACAAGATACAGAGATTCTTTTGTCCATTTTTATGACGGAAAATATATTGCAGCCTGCAGAATTTGCTGTGAAAGGCGAAATCCTATTAAAGCCAGCTTTGTTTTCTCTCTCTATGCTGCTTTGCTTTGGTTTATGTCTTGTATTAATGAGGTGTTCGGCTGTGCAAGCAATAATGTTTTCTCAGTTTGTGGCTGACTTTTTGATTGCTTAAACTTATTTGATGTATGATATCTTTACAGTCCAGGTTTTTGTAATTTATGACTTAGGTATACAATACTTCATAAAGATGCAATGTAGAGTTAATATCCTATATATGGAATGAGAGATGCAGTTGAATTTAACTTTAGAGTCTCTTAAAGAGATGGCAGGACTCTCTGGAGTGTTTCAATCTGGAAGAGAGCATGTCCCCCGTAAAATAGTCAGATTTAAACAGAAGCTACTCAGGGGCTATTGGACAGTTTGGTTTAGGCCTTTTGGAGGGTTTTCCTTAAAAAAATTCAGACAGTATTTTTTGTAGTACAAGCCAATAGAATAAGGCTTATGTTCCTGTGTAGGTTAACTTGCTGGGGACTGGGATTTTGCTTGAGGCCAAATGCCAGTGCTCCCACCGTGAAATGTGCATTCAGCTCCCCTTAAAAGGTAAACCCCATGGAAAACCCACACAAATTATGAGAAGCTGTTATGAACTGAACCATGAATTTTTAATATTCAGTTACCCTGAGGTACAAGCTAGAGCTTAAAATAAAATCTTTTATATTTCATACTCTGAGTAGTGCATGCAACGATACAGGAAGGGAAATGAAATTTCCAAAGGACTCTCTGCTTTGGGTTAAACAGGACGGTTTTTCAAACAATCATCCTGGAGACAGAATTGTACCAGATCTGTGTGTGGGCACAAAAGTCTGGTGGTGCCTTTCATTCCCTGTCCTTGCCTGGTATCTCACCACCTGCATGATCCAGGCTCCTTTCCCACACACCCTGTCCTGGCAGGGAGGATGCCCTGCAGCAAAATATCTCCTGGCACTTGGGTACATGAGAATAAGTTGCACCTGGCTCATTGCCTCTTTGGCTGAATCTTTGTGCCCTATTCTTGCCACTCTACACAGAATCATCTTCTGCCCATTTTAAGAGCATCCCACATTCAAGTCCTTCCCCTGTCAAGCTCTGTCCCCAGTGGAGTGGGACACCAGGGGTGCTGGGCAGCATTTCCCAGAGATAGGAGTGAATTACAAATACCCTGGAGAAAAGAGCACCAGTCCCATTACAGCACTATCTCAACAGAAGTTATGAACAAACCTGATTATTCCTCACGCAGGCTATTGCAAAGAACCCTGGAGAGTATTCCCACACATAAGCATAACCCCAAAGTGATTTGTATTTCCTTTTGCAGACCTGCAGCACCTAATTCTGGAATCATTTCTGCCACATACAAATGAGGTTTTTCCTGATTGATGTGTTTTTTTGATTCTGGTATCCTTCCTTTAGTTCAGATGAGATGTGACTGTGCCCAGTGTTTTGAAAAGTGGATGCAGTGGGAAAACTGAGCCACTGCAGGTGCTGGAGATACTTGTTCTGGTTTTAGCAAAGAGGGCAAGGAGCCTCAGGGATGGGACAGGTCACATATTTACCTCCAGTCCTCCTCCAAAGAGCAAGATGTGGACTGTCTCCTAGTGCATTTGAGTGTTGCTTTACTTTGACCATGACACATGTAATTCAGGGTCTATTAGAGGAGTTGTACAGCTCTGAATGCCCTCATGCTTAGCCCTGGGGGTCACAGTGCAGGGACCAGGGTAATGCTGCACAGGCACCCTCAAATGGGCTCTTTCCTTAGCTGATGTCTGGGGCAGATGCTGCTGTATTTGTAAGGCCCAAGCAGAACTCTTTGCTTTTTTCACCAAGAAAAGGAAATATTGGGAAAAGTTAAATTATTTGCCGGAATTGCCTTCCCATCAATTTTATTAAGTAAGAGCGAAAAGCACATTAAGCATAACTGAATTATTCTATGACTAGCATTGCTAGTAGATCTCTGGGAAAATTGAGTTTGCTTTGAGGTAATAATAAATGTACCTGGTACTGGAGATGGAACTGTAGTGCACACAGAAATTGCATTGAAATGCTGGAGCCTGCTGGTACGCCTCTAAAGCAGGAAAAAAGTGAAAACACACAGATTGATGGCATGTAAACAGAAAACCAAGTAATTTCTGAAGGGGCCAAACCAATGATACAAGGCAGGTACAGAAGAAACTCAAGTTTTTACATAAAAGCTTGTAAATCAGCTGCTGCTTCACTGAACATGCACATTTTCGTGTGCACAACTCAGGGATGTACATGGATACAAAGGCCATTTAGGCCTACAGGATGTAATCAATTATATTAGTCCTGGACTTCCAGTGTTTGACAAAGTTAATTTTTAATTCTGGGAGAAATTTGAAGGCCTGAGGTGTAGTGACAGCATTGCCCAGGGTCTGGCTGGAGAAAGCTGAGCAGAACCTGCTGTGCTGGCAGCCTGGGGTGCAGAAGGGTGGTCCTGTGGGGGTGTGAAAATGGGGGTCTCTCCACTGGGGTTCCTGGTGCTCCCCATGTGCTGCCCAGGGAGGGAGGGCTTTCCTCCTCCAAAACAGACCACATTTCCATGTTTTCTTAACCAGAAATAAAACATGCAGCAGGAATTTTGCAATGTACCTGGCCCAATGCTTTCAAGAAGTGATATGTGCATACATATATACTTATTTGGTTTTAATTTGCAGTTTTGGAAGGGGTATGGAGGAGAGTAAAGAATTAACTACATGATCTAGCAGCCCCAGATTAGCCACATTTCTATCTCTGATTGTAACCTTGTATGTAAACTGATTTTGTTCAGAATAACTTTGATTTAGCCATAAAATAAGCCCTGTGATATGTATGACATTAAAAAATAGTCTTCACACTAGGTCTGAAATTAATTTTTGACACATTCTCGTAGCAGCTTTTAGGAAAAAAACATTCAAATAGCTAAGAAAACTGTCCAAGTGAAGTTCAGTTTAAACCTGTGAGTATTGACAGATAACCCTGTTGTATTTACTTGATGCTGTTTGCTGGGGGTGCTGGTGGTAATGTCTGTCTCAGAAAAGATTGTAGGCAGGTAAAAAGCCCAATTAAAATATGCGTTGCAGTATGTTGTTTTAAGGTACTCGGAAGTTCTAGGTCAAAGTCATGAAGGATTTTATACATTTTCCACCTTTAGCACATTTAAATTCTCTGTTCATGACTCTGATAACAGCACCCATGTTAATGCCATTTCTTGGCAATCAAAAACTCACTGCCACAAGCCTGACCCTTTCAATGAGTGTGTCATTTACCTCCAGAGGAGTGCTGGGCTCAGTGATTTGTCCCTCCCAGAACATAATTCATTCAAATAAATGTAAATCACCATTTTATATTGTTTGGTCAGTGTTTATAGATGTATATATATGTATATAAATAGATGTATATACATACACCACTGGCAGATGCTAAGGGAGGAGTTGATGTGCTCCATGGAGATGAGAACAGGCAGGGTTTGGTTTTGGTTTATCCACGGTGCTACACTCAGTGCAGCTACTATTGATTTTGATCCCACAAGTGTATGACCTCCTTTCTACAGCAAAATTTGTCTATATTTTGCAGCTGAATTTTTTTGCCTTGTACTTCACGTACATATTCCATATGCTACTTGAAAAAAAAAAATCAATGCAGTTTGCTAATTAAAAAGGGAAATCATCAACCTCCAACCCTGAACCAGAGAGTTGCTCTCACATGTCTGCAGTGACCAGTGTGGCCTGACCCTGCAGGGAGATGGCAGTGACACTGTTGGGGATCACAGAATCATAGAACTGTTTAGGTTGGAAAAGAACTTTCAGATCATCGAGTCCAGCTGTTAATTCAGCATTGCCAAGTCCACCCCCAAACCATGTCCCTAAGTGCCACATCTATATGACTTTTAAGTGCCTCCAGGAATGGTGACTCAGCCACTTCCCTGGGCAGCCTTTTCCAGTGCTTGACAACCTTTTCAGTGATGAAATTTTTCCTAACATCCAATCTAAGCCTCCTGAGATGCAATCTGAGGCCATTTCCTCTTGGCTTGTCACTCGTTACAGACATGGGGCTCACTGTACTTGTGCAGCTGTGGGGCAGAAGCTCAGCTGACTGCAGAGTTACAGTAAAAAGTTTATTCCTGCATTTTTAATTTGCATCTATGTCTTGAGAAAGGTAAGAGAAAACCTGCTGACCTGTCCAATTCAGCCAGACCCAGATGATGTCATTTGACACTATTTAATCCCTCAGTCAGCATCAAATTGTGCATGTCTCCTTCCAGTGTCTGGGCCTGCCAGCTCTCACTGTACCTGCTGGGTGAGAAGGCATGGTAATGCAGAGATCTTCTCTCCCTTGATTCCAGCTTAGTGCCACTGCACAAGTTTTGTTCTCACATGTGGTGGGGACGGTGCATCGTGTGGGCTGCTCTGGGCTGCCCTTTTCTGTTTTCCTTTCCACTGGTTGTGGCCTTGATCAGTGGGATGACTGGCTGAGAGGAACCAAAACACTGAGCTGGGTCAGAGCCCTGCCGGGGCCAGGGGGGGTGTGTATCCAGCAGGGCTGACTGCCAGGAAAGGGCTGGGGGTGGCAGGAGCTAGGTTGAAGCCAAGGCCACTGCAGCCCAGGTCACTGTGGCACTGTGCTGGAGAGCGAGTGACACCTCTGAGGCAGAAGGGCTCCCCGGCAGGAAAAGCTTGCTCTGACTGGGTCTGCTGGAGCCAGAGTGCTGGCAGAGACTGCTGCTGGCAGAGGCTGCTGCTGGCAGCTGTGTGATCTGCAAATGCCCTTGCAGAAATGCAAAGACAGGCTGTAGCTGCTGCTAGAGTGGCATGTCTGAATGAGAGGTTGGTTTGTTTGTTTTTTAAACAATTGAGCTGGTCCAGCTAACTCGATATTAGGATGCTAAACTGTTGATCTGTTTGTGCTTTCATATATTATGGTGGGAGGTTTTTTCCCTCAAGAGGCAAGTTCATGGAAGAAGCATGAATTTGTGTATTCCTACATACAAGAATGGTATCTTCATCCCATATCATCTCTAGTTAATACTTTTCTGTTTTCAGTTGCTCTTCAAGTATCAGTTCCATCCAGACTAATGTCAAGGCTTGTCCCACAGGGCAGCAGTGACTGAACTGAGCAACAGTGGATCCTTGTGGTCAGGGTAAGTCCATGTGAGACACGGAGTCAGAAACAAACCGTGTGTCTCTGCTGAGGAGAACTTAAAACCTTGATTTCCTGATGCTGTCTGAGGAGATGGTGCAGGCTGGGGCAGTGCCGTGTCCTGGAGATACATGTGGCTTGAAACAATGAGTTGCAGCAGTGGCCTGAGAGCTAAACACTCTGCTGCCACCGCTACTCTTTCTCTGTTCAGCCAATACACTTTTCTCAGCAAAACAGCTCATCACCCTTTTGCTTTTTGAGCACAAGTAGTGTCAGCAGTTCCTCCACCACCTGCCAAAAGCTTTGGCTGTCTCTGTAAAAGCTGGGCTTCCTTCCACTACAAAAACTGGAAGGAAGCTAAGAAGTGAGCACAGTGCAACACGAAACCTCATATTATAAAACAGGAGGAATGTCCTTGTGTTTTCTTATTTATTTTAAAACAGATTTAAAAGCCATCACACAAGCCCCTCCCCTCACCAGTGAATGATCTGACAGTGGAAATTGGGTTATGCATCCTCTGGGCTGTGCAGGACCTCAAATGAGGAATGACCTTTGCTGTCCCCTCCTGTCTGTCTCAGTCAGCTTTTGTGCAGTAGGGGACAAGAAGAAACACCCAAAGTAGGTCACTGGACACTGCGGTGCAAAGGCTGCTGCCATGGGCTGATTGATGAGCAGATTTCTCAGCAAGAGTGAAAGCCCTGCTCTGAGCTGGGGTGGTTGCTGTGCCCCTTCCCCCACACCATCCCACACTGCCCGATGTAGAATCATAGCATGGTTTGGATTGGAAGGAACCTCAAAGGTCATCCGGTTCTAACCCCCTGCCACAGGCAGGGATACCTTCCACCCTAAGGCCAGATTGCTTAAAGCTCCAGCCTGACCTTGAATGAGGCATTTGTCTTCTCTTTCAGGCACATGATGGTCCTCAACAACAACCAGGGATGACTGGTTTGGGGTTTTTTTTAAGCAAGGATTGAGAATGCATTTCCAAATAGCTCTTCTCCCCCTAAACATACAAGTTGGGCAGCATGGTGAGCCTATTTGGACAGCTGCAGTCCGAGCCCAGGAACTGACCTTAATAGCATCTGATCCATGCATGGCAGAACATCTCTCATACAGCTATCAGCCTGACAATCACAGACCCCTGGTTCCTGAAGCCAGCCAGGGGGGGTGTGTATTGCCACCGTTTCTTGGACATAAGGTCACTGAAGATCACACTGACCTGTGGCGCTCCTTCCACCTCCTCCCAGCCTGATAGCATCACTTCTTTTGCTCTAAGAAATATCCCCATTTTAAGAAATGTCCCTTTTTAAAAATTCTTTTCACTCTATTTTTAATATATGTAAGCTGGAATGTTTTTTTCACCCCATTTTTCCTGTGGGGAGCAGGAGGTGGGCAGCAGGGTGGGTGGCAGGGTGTTTCCTCAGTCAGTGGGAGTGGGATTGGCTTGTCTTAATGGGTACTCAGGCAGAACTATGTGAAATTGGTGGCACTTTGTGAGGGGTCTTCAGGTACAGAGGGACTTCAAGTTAGGCAGGAGCCTGTCCAGGAACAAGTGCTTCTTCAGGCCAAGTGGGTGATGGCACTTGATGCAGTGTGGGGTGTGGGTAGCTGGGGGATGCTGGTGTGCTGGATGCTCCCTTATGAGGGAGGTAGATTGTCAGTCCACGCTGGAAGTTGGTGGTTTACCCAGCAAAACTACACACACAGACAGAACTATCTTCTTTATTATAAAGATACACTATGAGGAACAAACTTGAATGTATACTGAAGCTTGTAATGGTACATGCCAAAAATGTACAGTACTATACATAAAAGTGCATTGTCACAACAGATTAACAGTACATTTCTCTTCCAGAACTGTGGATTTTCCATGTTTTCATTTGATCTTCAAGAGTGGAAGGAATGCAATGGGAATGCAGCCATACACAAACAGGAAAGGATGCAATGGAAATGCAACAGTACAAGAGCAAAGCTAAAGCTCCTCTAAAATTTAAAGGCACTTTCACATGTACATACTACAGATGTACATTGACACAAGTAGGTAACAGTCAACAAGCAGGAAGCTACCAGTACTGCAATTCATCAAACTTGACAGTAAAGGACAATACTGATTGGATTAGGTGTGCAGGAGTTACCCTTTAGTACGCCTGTAGTTGTAGTAGTCTTTCCTGTTACATATCCACTTACTATGCTTTAAAGTATCTATAATAACCATCAAACTACACATTAACTGTGTGAATGCACTAAGTGGATGCATTCACTAAATGCACTGTTTCTAATATTTTCTTTTGCTAAACAATTTCTAATATAAGCATTATGGAGTCCAGTACAGTTATTTAAACATACAAAATTCCCTATGCAATTTAAAGATACAGGTATCCATCTCAATTGTGCCAAGTGGGTTAATTTAAAAATGCTAGACAAAAACTGCATGTAAATGAAAGCTGAAATTCCAGTTTTGTTCCACTGAGTCTAGTAAACTAGGGAACTACTTGAAAACATCTCTGGTCCCAAACAAGTGAGCAGACCCTACAGACCAGCACTGGTCTGCAGCTGGGGCTGGCCTGGCTTAGGCTCTGGCCCTGGCATTAGGACCAGGCAGTACAGTTGACAAGGATGGAGGTTTGCTGACCAATGCTGCACAGCCCACTGTGGCGGATTAAGACTTTGCCTCTAACCTACATGTGTGTGAAGTCTGTGGCTGGGTTGAAAAGGGTTTGCAAATACCAGCAATTGTTTGGGGCTCAGAGGCAGTTCATGGGGTACTTTTCACACCTGGAGCTTTGCATTGCATCACTGGTCTAGAGGGTGTAAATCAGAGCAGGAATACGTTGCTCCTAAAAAACAACAGGAAATTACTCCTGTCACCTCAGCAATTACATCTATCAAATTTTGTCACTACTCTTCTCCTCCCAAACTCAATTGTTCATGTATAGTGAGTGGTACAACCTCAAGCTTTCCAAGAGTGAGATCTTACAAAATATGTGGAAAGACTGATCTTAATTACTGCCAGTTGTACTTCTGTAGGTGGACCACAAGTGATTTTTTCCCCCATTTTATGAATTGAAACTTATTTTATGGATTGGATGTTTGAAAATATATTCACAGAAATAATCTTATGGCTTACTGTTGCAATGTGCAAAACAGCTGTAGGTTTAGCTCACAATCAACAAAGTTTAACAACAGAGCACTAAGCAAAGTTGACAGTTGCCACTCACACAGACATAAGGAAGGTACTGATTTCTGTCATTAAAAAAAGGCGAAGTGGAGGGGAAAGGGGTTATGGAAAACTTTAGTCAGCTTGAATCTAGGCAGTAGAAACTCAGCTGCCTGTCCTGTGAGTGACCCCTGCACCACTGGCAGGGGGTAGTCTCTCTTCAGAGTCCCTGTCTTGCTGCCATCAGCACAACCGAGCATTCGCGCTGTGCAAGGCAGTCAGCACAGCTGGGTCAGCTCAAAACTTGGACTATTGCAACCCATATCACGTCTTTAATTGGACACTGAGCAATAAAGTCAATGGGATACTTTTCTGAATTACTGTGTAGTTGATCCTTTTAATCACCCATCACGCTGCCTAATGGACCAACAGATTCATGCACTCCCCAGAGCCTGGCTTGCTTAACTGTGAAGTTCAAATGAATTTAGCTTTTGTGAAAAATGTGGTATTGGGGAATGAAGGTCTAGCTCAATGGGAAAAGGTACTCCACTACAGAGCGCAGCAAAAGGAGTTTCTAGGTACTATCCTGGAAATGTGCTTTAGCTGTGTCCTGGAATGCTGCTTTGTATCAGTGAGAGCAATGTGATCTCCAGCTCCATCCAGCGCTTGCCTCTAGTGAGACTGCCAACAAGAAAGCTAAAATTTGGTGCCTATTATGAGTTGTGAGGGTTTGGTGATTTCTTTTTTTTGATGTGTCTTAAATAAGAAATGTGGCCTGAGATGACTTAAGACATTCCACACAGACACTTAATCCTCACGTGCTAGATTTCAGTTCTTACTAACCTGCTTGAGATTTGGTTTGGTGACCCAAAAATGAGAGGCTCCATGTCCCCTGAACCCCCTCCCACCCCATAGTTTTGTGCAGGATCTGTCATTACATAGGTACAGTAAAACTGTGAAGTATGGTACAACGTGGCAAGCTGTTTGTGATCTGTGTTGGTTTTATTACAAATGGTGCAGCATCAAGTTTTCAAGTAAGTCTATGTTTGTTTTTTAAAACTATGCACAATTGTCCAGTTTTCGTTTAATCGAAACCATACAAAATACAAATGCCCATGTTAATGTAGCTACTTCCAGACAATACATTCAAAAACACTGAAAAACAAAGCCTCTCCAGTTACAAACATGAACAAATGATGTTACAGAGCCCTGACTTCTATTGTTAATCCATCCCTTTCCCTAGCATACCCCAGCTGGGCACTGTGGGTGGCTGAGCTGCCTACATTGTGCAAGATTTGTCGGCTGGACCCTGGGAAGGAGGGGAAGGCCCTATGCTAGGGTTTGTTTTTGGAAGAACAATAGGTTTTGGCCTAAGAGCAGGAGGTTTCAGCTGCACTCCCATTCTGGGGGCCACCATGGGCTTGAAAGTACTCATGGTGTCACTGGAAGAACTAGTGCTACGGCGGATCTGAGGCTCGGAGCTCCTTAAAACAACACTGTGGAGAGGGCTGAGTGACTCTGTCGAGGTGGCAGGGGTGGGGGTGTTTTTCATTTGCTCCAAGGTGTCCAACACGACATCAGGGGCGTGTTTGGCCGAGCTCTGCCGCTCCAGCTCACGGAGCTCGTTCAGTGCTGTGTTCATCGTCTCCTCGATGTCCTGGGTCAGAGCACAGAGAGAGCAGCACGTCACTCACATTGCTACCAAATGCAAAGCATCACATGAGCAGGGGGAGGGGGTGGGAAATGCACAAATTAATTCACCAACCATTCTGTAACAATTACAATAGTGCTAAAGACAATTTCCACAGATTTATTGGAAAGACACTACGATTGGCAACATGGCAGCTTTGGGTGCACATTACAAACATTTAACCTTGTTCACATGAGAGAATAAAAAAAAGATGTTACACCAAAATCTGCAAGCCATTTTATGAAGTGATTGGCAGGGCAATGGATATTTGCTTAGCAGTGTTTTAGTGGTGAAGATTTCTTTCATCTCTTGGGTACCGACAACTGTAAAGATTTTAGTCCATTTGCTCACCCTTAACTAACTGCTCCTCTCATCTAAAGTCTCAGGTATTCAGGGTCTGTATTCCCTCACATGGATTATAAAACCTAGTTTTCTAAGGAAACAAAGTTTGTGTGCCTATCAGCTCTTCTCTCCTCTTGTTGCACCGAGTTAAATCTTACACAGAAAAAACCTGCAAGATATTGTTCAGTATGCATACCAAAGAAAAACTATTTCTTCATCAGGATTTCTGGCCTGAATGCTAAAAGAATGCACCAAGACACTAGTTTACTGCTTTTCAGTGGTACTGAGATACAACTAAGCTTAAAATGTCTGGTGCTCCCTGCCTGCTTACACTGACTTTCACACAATTGAATCAAAGTTTGGGTTCTCTCACTGCCAAATGATCACTAATCTAGGCATAAAAAAGAGTTACCTTAAGCCAAACAGTGATGTTCCAGGAAAGTAAATTAATAGCTTAGAATAAAATGAAACAGTAAAAGCACTTGCACTTTCTAACCCTAATACATGGGTTCTGACCTAAGCATGCCAGTCTGTTCTACTCCTCGCTGGAAGCAGAGTTGGAAAGCAAGCATTACCAGTACATTAAATTTTAAAACATGAGTGCCAACATTATTTGCAATCACAGAGCACCCTCAGGATGCCCCTACTAATCATGTTATCCTACCTAGACAAAATGTGAGTTCTGAAGACAGAGGCATCTATTTACTCAAGGGCTGTTACCAGCTCAGTACAACAGACCAATTTGATGATCAGGGTGCTCCCTATTCCATTCTTTACACCTCTTCACTGCCAGGAATGAGACTGGACACTGTTCACACAAGTGTAAGATGGTCCACAACTTATGCAGCTGTAATGTCTTGCACATCAGGTTCTACTACAAGCATCAAATCAACACACAGTATGAACTGTATGAAAACTGTAAAATCCACAAGACCCTGGACTGTAAATCTCTGCTTTGAATGGCAATGGTCACTACTAGCCAGTCAGAGCTCTTTTCTGCTTACCACAATACTAGGAAATAATTGAGCACTAATTACATGCAAGTCAGAATAGGCCAGCCTTCAACAGAGCACAGCGATCTATGTAGCTCTTGTAATTTTGTCCTAGTGTTCTGTGTGGCAGAGGCAATTTCATTACAGTGTAATGGGAAATAATTTCTTTTTATTGCTTCTGCAGTGTTTATTCCCCATTGTGCTTCTTCTGTTCAGGATTCCTTAACGCATCTTCTTTCACACGAACTCTGGAAAGCCAAGTAGGATATTCCCCTGCACACACCTTCCCACCAGTGAGTGTGCTCTGTGCTGTGCTCTTCAATGAGATTTGCTCCTCAGAAAATCAGACAGTGACATAAATAAAAAAGACACAAACCTGAGCTATTGATTCTGGGTCCAGTGGTTTATGGTCATTGAAACCTGTGTACTGACCAGAAGATGTAGACCTTCTAATGGGAGGGCTATCAATCTTCTTCAGTGAATCATGCCTGCTGATGTTAGTGAGGCTGCCATGGCCAGGCCTGCGCCGCCTTTCGGGGCTGTCGGCGTTGAGGTTGCGGTTTTGAAGGAGGGCTCTGGGACTGCAGTGAGTTGCCAGATTGGGGGAGCCCAGCTCCATGGCCGAGTTGGAGAGAGGGTGAGGAGGGTGCACTGGGCAGTGGCCATCACTGCTCCTGCCTGGGCGTCTTAGGGGAGGTGGAGGTTCCGATCTCTTTCTTTGCCTGCACCAGTGAAGAAGTGGTTAGAGAACAAGTAGTAGTGACCCAGCATAAGCATGTGGAGGAGTAATTACTGTGTTAGCTGAGGTGTGAGCAGGACTACTGAAAACATGTTATGCTGAAGCTTACCTTCCCAAGTACACATCTGAGTGACGGTCAGTAGGAGAGTTCATGTCCTTTGATGATGACTTGTCCTCAGTTATGGGTCCGCTGCTGGCCTCACTGTCTGCTTTTTGGCTCAGTGTATCTGAGAAAGTATCATCCCTGAACAGAACACAGGTGGTGAGATGAGAAGTCAGTGAATGAAATGTGACAGAGCACCTTGGCACTCTCAGATTTTAATCCCCTTAAGAAAACCAGGCATGTTATAATGCACTGCAGCCCTTGCACGTCTCCCAAAATTGTTTATAATCCTTCTGTTTACTGAGGTCTTTACACTTCGAATGTATGTAACCTTTCTGTAAAGAAGAACTTTGTCATCCTTGGCAAAGCACATACTTAATACTGTAAAACAAGAGTTCAGGGCTGCATTTCCCCAGCTCTTGCTATTCTGATGTTAAAAGTCAGCAATTGCTAATAAGAGACAGTAAAATTAAAATAGGTGCAGCAGTATCTGTCTTAATGTACTGGGAAAGTATCCATAGAAGTAGCTTAGCCTAGCAGTAGTTTTTGATGGAGCTGACAATTCAGGGCAGTAAAGACAAAAACATTGCATAGAAGGCAAATGTTTAATCTATGTGAGCCTTCAAACCACTGACCCATTTGGAAAAACACTGCTAAGTGTTTTAGATTTTTTACCCCACCAAGAACCCAGTCACACCAGACACTGCTTACATATCCTGCACCACTATGTACTGGTGAGGGACAAGGCCATCAATTCCATTATGCCTTCCTTCCCACCAGTCTTCAGATGCTCGGTGATAGAGCAGAAGGGAAGCTCCTTTCTTGAAAGAGAGTTCTCGTGCAGATCTTCCAACGTAGTCAAACTTGGCAATAGCTTCTATGGGCTCACACTCTGGGTGGGAAGAACAACAAATATCAGATTACATACTGCTCATTTTGGTTTCATAAACTCCATTCTTTGCATTTTCTCAGCGCTCATTCTGAGAAGAGCTGACAGAGATCAGCTGAACCACAGCAGACTTCAGGCAGTAGTTACAATGTGTCCCTTTCAAACAAACATAATCTGTGTTGCCCCAGGTGTGAAACATCTGGGTTGCTTCATGAGCTGCAGAAAACAGCGTATTCAAACGTTACAACCACTGCCATCGGGAGAGAGGCCTCTGCCTCCTGCTGGAAGGACTCCTGTGTGGCTGGACAGTGGGAAGGAGCCCAGACAATGAAGACTTCCGAAAATAAAATGAACAAACTCAGATGAAAAATCAAAGGCCCAAGGAACCAGCATGATAAAGAAAAGTAAACAGGAGTGTCTAACATCTGCAGTAGCAAGGGAAGGAAGACAAGATTACCCTGTGCATGAGCAGGGATACTCTGCCTAACTGGGCTGTGGGATTTCTGTCTTTTACGTGACAAGCATGCAGACCTAGTGAAACCTAATATTTTACACAGCGCAGAAGCCTCGTGCTTTAATCTGCTTCCTTACACCCTTTTGGAGTGAGACAGACGGCTCCAGACCACAGGCACAGTCCCTGTGTGGCCTCAAGTTGCTTAAAGCAGCTCTGCCTGCTTCAAAATCCTGAGCTGCCCTGGTTTCTGCAGGGGAGGCTGATGTTTTCTGAAGCCAAACCCTGGCTACAGCAGTCCTGGCTAATCCTCTGTCAGAATGCTGGTAAATTCAGCATTGCACTGGTAATGGATTCCATCCCATAAACTGTGCCAGGATGGAAACCTACAAATACCTGTAAAGGGCCCCTGCAGGTATCACCCTGTATCACAAGGTATCACAGCTGTGCCCAGGCATCCAGCAATCAACTGGGATTTTAACAACTTCTAATTTCTTCTGCAAAAAACCAAAAGCACCTGAGCTCTAGCAGATTAAATTTTGTCATCACAGTCTCAAAACATAAAGAAAAAACTCCAAAATACAGGTCTAAAAATCATCATACTTTGATGATTCCAGTATCTCAAGAGTTCCTGAAATGACTAATTTCTTTACATAATTAGAGCAATATTTAGATGGAAATTAACATCTGGGGTAATAACTAGCATAGCAACTTTCTGTCTGGTGCAAATTAAAATTGCTAAGGTTGTAATTCCCCAAAGAACCAGGCTGGTAATGAAAGCCACTGTCCCTTTATGACAACATTTTGCACAGGAATGTATTTTTAAAATTAACTTCATTCTATAGAGTGAAAACATAATGATAGCACCTTTACTGAAGTTATAGTTTGCAGCTAATTTGTTTTTAATAACTTGCCCAGCCTGCAGAAGACTGTCTTGTGGTTTGCTGCTTCTGCAGTCACTTCAAGAGTTCCTGTCAGTGACAAACTGCAGCATTTAGAAGTTATTAAGTCAGAAACTTTACAGAGATGGAATACAGAGATATGTGGAATTCACTGGTACAAACACAAAAGTAATATGTGGTGGCAGAAATTATTTCAATTATATAAATACAAATAAGAACCTAGCAATAACGGTATTAATTCCTGAAAATGCATCCCTACTGGATGGCTGTAGAGGAGCATATTCTCTTTTCTTCTTTTGTTTTTTACCTCTCTTTCTCTCTTTTGCTTTCTTTGTCTCCGAGCCCCAGCTCCAGACCATCGACATGGCAGCACCAACGCGGGATCTAAGGACCAGTGTTATTTTTTGTTTTCTTCCCTACCTTTGCCTGGGCAAAGCACAACTATCATATCTTACCCCATACTCTGCTTTGAAGTTTGTTGTGGGAGCGAAGAGCTTGTGAGCCAGCACCTCTACATATCAGTGATATACTGTGGCTTATGAGCCAGCACCTTTGGTTGTGGGAGTTGAGAACTTACTGAAGAGTACTGTACAAAATTAAGGGCTTGTTCACCGCCACTGTTGTGGAAGTCTGTTGTAACAAATTTAAGGGTGTATTAGCCAATAACTTTTGAGTCTAAATATTTGGCTGATTGCTGAAGTTATGGTGACTGTGTGACAAAACATAAGAGTTCCCTGACATGTGTCCAATGTCTTTGTTCACCCTGATGAGAATTTGTAACACCATCATGGCCCCTACCAGTGTCTCGCTCACTGGCATTCCCTAGTGGGTGGGCTGAGGGTTTCTTGGTTTTATGTTTTTAAGCAAAGAAAATGGAAAGTTTACACGAAAAGAAACATTCTGGGGAACCTCTAATGGTGATGTGATATTCTAATATGCTACTCTGTTGTCATTTCCGGATATTCCTTCTACAGTCTATCTCTAACAAAAAGTGCAGATGCCACAAAGTGACTATAAGGCACAGTAAGATGGTATTGCCAAATGAAAAGAAGTAAAACCAAACATGCCTGTTTATCTTGCCTCATCTTTAAGAGGGCAATATGAAATCAAATGGCAATAATGTAACACTGACAAAAGAATGCAGTTCTTACATGTATCATGTGCACTGCTTGTGGAATTTGTTGTAAGAACAAGTAACTGCAATCAGATAGGATTGAAAAGGAGCAGACATTTGTATGAACACACTGTTCTCAGATTGCAGCTAATTTATGGGTTATGGTAGAGTTGGTCAAGAGCTGAGAAATAAAACCTCCCAGGCTTCAGAGAGCCAGTCACTCACTAACAGGTAGTAATTTAAAATGCAAAAAAAAAAAAGTCAACTAACCAAAAAAATTTTACAGTAAGTCATAAAATCCCAAATTTCCTGCACATCTTTTCCTAAGACGTTCTCTGCAGTTAGCTGGTAATGCTCATGACTACTGGATTGATGGATAAACCCCTACACTGATTAGCTATGGAATTTCCTGTTTCTCTGCTAACTTCACCAGACCATATAGTATCCCACAATTGAGTATACAGGTCTTTTTATTTATGAATTAGTGGACTAAACAAAAAATAGCTCTATCTCAGTGGAATTATGCTAATCTAAGTGTGGTGTGCAATGGGAATCTGTTTATTGTACCCTCCTACCACCTGCAAGACTCACATACTTTCTCAGAGGTCTGAATTATGCTGTCCCACTGGAACCAGCTGTATGAATTGTTAATGTACCCATAATGGATGTGACTTCTGAGACACGTACATCAGATTGCCTGGGTAACAAATCCCACCTCCTCAGGGAGGAGTGCCCAGCAGATTTCACACACATGTCTTAAGAGGGCAAAAAATAAGTTCAGACAGGTTTTCCTACTATGCAAGGGGTGTTTTTTTTTCTTTATACACAGAGATAACTTTCCTATAGCAAACAGTACTGAGACTGTACTTAAATAGTAATTCACCTTGTTACAGGTCAAGCTTTAACAGTGAAAACCAAAGTACCATGACAGTTACTCCTAGAAATAAATGCATTTTGGAAAGTTAAGCCATTTAATATCAAAGTTACTGAATGACAGATGAGCATTTCCAAAAGCTAAGGAAATGAAAGCTAAATTTGGGATCTGTAACTCAAATTCTGTGTGGCATTGAATGTCTAACAGTAAAATTGACAGCTTGGAGGGAAGTGTAATTGCACTGCTCTGTCCATACCTGCAGGCATTCACCTAAAATAGCAAGAAGTATTTGATGACATCCAGGATCTCACCAGCTATCATCTCTAGTGAATCAGGCAATGCTATGGAAATGCAAAACTAGGACAAACTGAAGAACTGTGGGAAAAACTTTTGCTGCTTGAGAGAGCAGGAAAGGCAGAAGAAACGTAAGTGTTAATTTTATTTTTGGGATTGGAGCACCAGATGTAGACCTAACCTCCCTGCAAAGGTG
This sequence comes from Lichenostomus cassidix, assembly GCF_008360975.1. Classification (NCBI taxonomy): domain Eukaryota; kingdom Metazoa; phylum Chordata; class Aves; order Passeriformes; family Meliphagidae; genus Lichenostomus; species Lichenostomus cassidix. The sequence goes on along the minus strand of NC_139480.1, from coordinate 32,042,896 downwards.
ATGGCACTGAAATGGCACTGTGCTGCTAAGGAAAGCTAAGGAAAGGAGGGGTAACCATCCCCTACACTTTTTCTGGGGGAGTTCCGGTTGCTCTGCTCTGTACTTCCTCAGTTTTCCCAGGTGTACACTGTCTGTTGGGAAAAAAGTATGTCCTTGAACTCCCTGAGAAAATGCAAACTCCCTACTTCTTTATTCTCTTCTGCATCCCATCAGAGAATAGAGTGGTTTTGCAATTTCAAAGTCCTGTCCTCAGGACAGCAGTTCTCTGACTGGGAACAGCAAAAGCAAAGAAGTGTTTCAAGGTGTTGACAAAGCAGAATTTGGCAAAGTGTCGATCACAGTATGAGTTACTGAAAAGCAAGAAAATTACTGTGCTGAGAACACAACAACAACTTCCAGTCTGACATGTCCCTGTAAGTTTTGTTTTCAGCAGAAATACCATCTAAAGTTTTACCCTAAGTTTATGAGATATCTACAAAGAGTATGGTATTCATTTATGTATGTTTTCCTAGGAGAACTCCATCTGTCTAACTTCCTCAGGACATGTTTACTTCCTTTGAAAACAGATCCAACCACCCTTTTCCATATGACTCCAACAAGAATAAAAAATCTCCAGCAATTTGAAGGTAAAGGAAATATGCTAACAACTGTTTCAGTAAAACATGAACAATGTCCTTTGAAACTTTACTGCCGAGACATTTTCAGGTAAAGGTTCATCTGCAGCAAAATTACAGATAGGTTTGTTTTGTGTCTCAGCATGAGTACAAATGTTCAAACTTCGCAAATTAAATTTCATTTCCAGATTTAGGAGAAAGAAGAAACTTATGTGTTTTCCTTACTGGGACACACTCTGCATATCTAAAAAAGACTGAAACACTACAGTAAGATGCAGCTTCTTCTCTTTCTCTCCTCCCTTGCCGGTGATCAACTGAAATACATGAACAGCAGTAAACTTAGGGGGAAAAACCCACAACAATTTATATGCTTAAAATAAAGCAGTTATGAAGTATTTATATGCTCATTTATATGTGCTAGTATTTTTTCCCCAATCTACTGCATTTTACCTCCGCAGAAATAATTTAATTTTCAATTTTTAGTCTTGTTGTTCTCTAAATTGTAATGAAACATTTCTAGCACTACTGACACAGCCCCTACAGATGGGTTTATTCTAGTGGGCACAGAGAGAGCCACTTGCAGTTTAACTTTATAGCAACAGTAAGTAAAATAAATCCTTTTGGTTTTGATCATAACCTCTGGATTATGTTTCAATGACCCTGTAATTCCTGTAGGGCAGGCTGCTTGGTCTTACGTATGTATACAACACTTTAGCATAAAACTAATCAGATTTTCAGCATGAAAAAAACCCTTTGCACTTGCAGAATCTGCTTCTTCCATGTCCTAACAGAGGGAACCATGCAAGTACCACGTGTCTGATCAATACAGCAATGGGGCACGTCCCTTTTTCTCTCTCCACATACAGCCAGCAGTGATGCATCCAGCTTATAATCAATGAATCAATCACATTGTACCCCCAAAATACTCCAGACCCTTTTGTAGAAGGGTTTTTTGGATCCACCATATGTCAATCAGTGACTTTCATGAAGTTCAATAAGCAAACTGAAAAATTCTCACCTATTCTCATATCTGGTGTCAGTAATATTTTTTAAAAGGAATTGTCCAAAGCATAAACACATGAATGTATGTGCAAAGAGACAGTGAGTGCATTTAATTTAAAATCTGTAACCTATATTAGAAAAATGTGCTATTACAACAGAAAGCCATTTTCATGGAAAAAAAATGGCTTAGAACTTTCAGATTGGGATTCAAAGACCAACACTTTTTGTGTGCAATCCAGGTTTGTTAATCTTTAGCTTTGCACCAGTATTTCCCTAGCTTGCAAATATTTTTGTGCTAACAATTATTTCTCTGTAAACACACATGTCCGCTTCCTTTCAGTACTGAATTAATTAAAAAGTTGTGATGAGGCAACTAGAATTAAATGACTGGCTGATGTGATGAACCAAAACCCATATCTTGAGCAGTTAAATCTTTTAACAGAACTTTGTCCTGTTGACAGGTATTCTCCTCAGGGTTTGTCCTCACCACTGACACATTCCTAACGTAAGTAATTCTAGGACAGGAATGTAAAACCAGTATAACAACACAGTGGTGGGGTAGAGCCCATGATGATTGAGGCACAGATGATGCATCATGCGATGCCACAGTCCTGCTCCTCTGGATCCTGCTAAAGTTTTCGTCTTTCCTAGGAATGGCTTTGAAGTAACTGCTTTTGAGAGCTGCTGGAAAGCTGTACTTCTCCATGTCCACTCAAGCCTTTGTTTCTCAGTTTGGTTATGGGACCCTGAAGTTGGCCCCAATATATTGAATTGGTGTGTCACCTGTTCTTCACTTGTGCTCTAAATGAGAGACAGGCAGATTTCCTCAGCTTCCACTCTTGCTTCATACCTCCAAAGGAAGAAGGAGTTCTTCTAAAGTATAGCTACACTGTCTTGGAAAAATAAAGTGCAATTATGAGCTTGTTCACACCATTTAGAAGAGACGTGTTGTAGAAAGGCAGTGGATTTAGCTGTACAGAGCTGGTCAAGAGGAACCCCTGCACAGCCTGTCTTGTAGAGCTGTCGGTATTCCCTGCTGCAGGCACAGGTGGGCATAGGCATGGCTATATACCCTCAGCTTTTCCCCCTTCTGTAATGCCTGCCCACCCAAATGTCCCTCCTCTCCAAACAGCTGCACTGACAGACTCTGCCTGCCCCTCCTCACCTTGGCAAAAGGGAAGAGACAGACAATCTGTCACTGACAGCTTGTGTACGTGACAAGGCAGACGGATACAGCTAGAGTGGAACTATTGTTTATTTTGCTCTGTGTGCAATGGGACCAGTGTAGCCAGGTTTCCTATACATAAATCTTCCGGTTTCCCTTCCCTACAGCAATTGTCCCAGTTCCTAAACAGTATCCCTTATGACATTCTTTAAAAAAAAACCAACAACCTTTTCTGCTGTAGCTCTTTTCCTCCCCTTTCCTCTACTCTGTCTTTTCCTCTTCCTCCCTCTACACATCCTCTGAAATGGACAAGGGGAAGCTTTTGTTTCTACTGTGCTAAATGCACGTGTACTGGTTGCTCTGTCTGGGTTGCCTCCTGGCCAGACAGGCAGTGAGCTCACACTCCTGCTCTTCTCTACAGGGAGTGTTATTCTGAATCCTTCACTTCTAATGGGCTAATATTTCTCACAAAAATAGTAGCTGCATAACAATTTTGAGAACTCTTTTCTATCTGTTAATTTGTCTTGAAACTTGGCAGAAGTTACTGTGAGGGATATCTGAAGGATGGTTGAACTGTCACAATCAAATACACCTTATGAAACCTGGATAAAAAGAACTAATATAATTGAGTTGCATAAATTTTTTCATAGATATCTCTCACACCCAGAAGTATATGTGATTGACATTTACAGAAAATTATTACTGTTCAAAAGTTTCACGGGGGGGGACATACATGTTTTTCAGTTGTTATAAATTCTTTAGATAGAAAAACTTTCAAATTCATATAAAAATAGAGCCTGAATGGAAAATATCTTTTAGCTGCAGTATTTAAAGGCACACTTTTGAAAAGTTTCATTTTTGTAGACAAAAGAGTCACTAAATATGTAGCATTATGTCAGAAAATAATATGTGCTGACTGAAATAGTTTCTCTCTTGCCCTTCCTGTGACTGGGCAAATCAGGAGAGAACAAGGAAACAGCTGGTCAAACACAGATGAATCAAGAGTGCAAAAGCACACAAACAGAGATAAAAGATTTGCTACAGAACACAAGGGCTGAAATTTCCTTATTTTAAATAAGACATGATCAGGAAAGGAAGAAGGTCTCCTGCATGGAACACCTGTAGAACTTACTCTCATCAAAGCCACAGGAATGTAACAGACTCACCGTCTTCACTGGTGTGGGGCTCTGTACTGGCATCCTGGTCCACCTCCTCTAATGTACCATGTTCACTGTATGGGCTGTCACTGGAAGCAAGCAGAAGGTTGAGCAGAGAGAGGAACCACATACATCAAAAATATGCCACCTCCATGAGATTATTTAAAATTATTCTTATAATGTTACAAAGGTATGTGCAACATAATTATCCTGGTGTGCTAAGAATACATAATTAATGAAGAAGTCTATATGCATTTCTTTGAAACAAAATCCAGGTATTAAGAAGTTCTCAGAACATTTGAATATTTTATAAATAAAAAGTGTGTGCATGTGCATGCTGTCAAGGGAGTGTCCTGGTTTTGAATGGGATAATTTTCTACCTAATAGCTGGTACAGTACAATGTTTTGTTTTTAGGATGAGAATAAAGTTGATAACACACCGATGTTTTAGTTGTTCCTGAGCAGTGATTACACTGAGCACCCCACCCCACCAGTGAGTAGACTGGGGGCACAAGAAACTGTAAGGAGACACAGTCAGGACAGCTGATCCCAACCAAGCAAATGGGTATTCCAGACCATGTGGTGTCATGCTCAGTATATAAACTTGTGACAAAGCTGGTCAGGGGCTGCTATTTGGGGACTGGCCAGGCATCCATCAGTGATGATGAGAAGCTGCATTGTGTATCGCTTGTTTTGCATATTCTAATTATTATTACTTGCCCATTCTTTTCTGTCCTAGTAAACTGTCTTCATTTCAATCCATGGATTTTATTTTTTTTCCCAATTCTCTCCCCCATCCCACTGTAGGGGGAGTGAGAGAGTGATTTGCTGTGTGGTGTTTAGCTACCTGCCCAGTTAAAGCAAAACAAAGAAAAGGAGCAGGCATCATAAGCTGAAATTTGATAAGGTTGTTCATAGCCAAAGAAACAATTTCCTACCTGTCTGTGTGCTCTGCACAGTGCACCCAGAATTCTATCTCTGTCTGGCTGAACACAAAGCACCTTCCTCCACAAAGTGTTGTAGGAAACCTCATCATAACTGCCTTTGCTTCACTTTTTTATACTTAACACTTGACTGTGTGGACCCAAATGCTCTTCTCATTTATCTTCATACTTCTATTGTGTGCAAAAGGAATTCCATATCACAGGAGTTATCCAGATAACCAGCCTAATGATTTTGTTTAGGAGACAGAAGGATAATATTCTGACTTACCAATAGTCATCTCCAGCCATGCATTTTTCATACACTGGTCCATCAAGCTCTTTCACATCCGGAAAAATAACCTCATGATGGATGATGATAGTTTTGATTATCTCATTCACATGTGCCTGACAAGACACCTGGTCTTGTATGTCAGGAACAGGCATCAGGGTTGGCCCAAAACAAATGGCCAGGTTGTATGGATCCATCATGTTTTCATCACTGTACTGTGAAAGGCTGTTATAACAGAAAAATGAAGAAAAATTGACTTTTCCACTGTGACTAACCTTATTCTGAAAACCTTAGCGAACTCTTTTTTAATCACAACTTAGAAATTTCCTGTTCTCATTGACAATCCCTCATTACAACAGAACAACAACAAAAAAAGATTTCTTCAATAGGTTATATACACTATAAAGTGAGTTTATACCACATATCTGTATGTATGTATATGTGTTCCCATGCTACCATGTTGAGTGTACACTGACTTAATGGGCTAACAGCAACTGCTGCTGCTTCTATCTTATCAGTGCTCCAAACTGGGTATACATTTCTCATTGGACATTGGTGCATCTCTTTCACCAGCTGGCTAAGTAACTTAGGCAGACTGAATTGGCTTCTGGAGGCAACTAAGTTCCTGGATCTTGCAAATGCTCTTGTGACTTCTGGTTTCTGTTTTTACCATACAGATTAAATTCCTAAGCAGCTTGCCTTCTGCCTGCAAACTCCCACAATAGTTTCATTATGGAAATGTCCAAACAAAAGGCTTTCATTGTTCTTGTTAGTCAACTTTTGCAAGCACTCCTTTCTTTCACAAAATGCAATGTTACTAGTTTTCAATTTCGAATGAAAAGTTGCTATCTATTCCTTTGTTTAAAAGCATTGGCATTTTTACTGCAAAAGCTGGCTTTTGAGTGGTTCTATGCAGGGCCAGCCAAACAGAACCTGAAGTTCTGGGATGCTCTATACTATGTTGTCCTGCACTCTGAAGCAGCATAGGAATTCTGATGTCTGGTTGTGTTCAAATATGACACGATATTCCCTTTAGAAAGGGAATTTTAGAGAGTGTTTTCCATGTACAAACAATACATATGCTTGAGGCAAACCTTCTAAATGACTACCCTCATAACTAGCTTTTAAAATTGTGTTCTCCCCTTTCTTATGCCATGATTTACTATCCTGTCCTGTGTGTTAATTGGAGACATCTTGATCTTCTGATGTATAAGGTGGTTCAGACATTATACATACAGAACTGCTGAAAAGATATTGTAACTATCATTGTGAAATGTGAAGTTCTGCTGATGGCTGTTAATATGCAGTGCTCCTCAGGGCTCAGTAGCAAGGGTGATACTGTTTAGTATCTCCATGTGACCTAGACAAGGGGACTGAGTGCACGCTCAGCCAGCTCACAGATGATGCCACGCTGGGCTGGGAGCAGTAAATGTACTAAAGATCAGACACAGGGCTACCATTCAGAAGGACCTTGACAAGATTGAGGAATGGAGAAATGGGAATTTAATCAAGTTCAACAAGGATGAATGCAAAGTTCTGCCTGTGAGATGGAAGTAAGTCCATAGCATTTGTGCCTACATTAAGAGAAAAGCCAGCAGGTTAAGGAAATTAATTATTCCTTTTCCACCTGGTGCTCATGAAGTTGCACATGAGGTTCTGTGAATAGTTTTGAGAGACTGACAAACTGGTACAAGCCCAGAAAAGGACTACTATGATGGCTGGGGAGCTGAAGCATATGGGTTATAAACTAAAGTGGAGAGAACTGGGTTTGTTCAGCCATTAGATGAGACGGTTACTGGAGAATTTAGCTGCAATCTCTTACTATAAACAAAATTATAAACAAGAGCAAGACAGACACAGATGCAAAGAAATGAGAGGCAATAGACAAAGCAAGGGATATTCCAATAAAAGCCGGAAAAAATTTCTCTACTATTAGAGTGACCAAGTGCTGGGACTGACTGCCTGGAGTGGCTGTGGAGTTGCTGCCCCTTGAGGATCTTGACTGGTCAAAGCCTTAAGCAACTTGATCTAACTTTAGAGCTTTGAGCAGGAGGCTACAGGTCTGCCATGAGACCTGATGACTTCATGTGATAACTGCATATGCAAAAATAAGAATGGTATTTGCAGAAAGTCAAATCATAGGAATATTTTTCCTGTGGAGGCACCAGGAGCAATTTGGAGGCAGTAAGGTACTTAGTCTGCTTTCCAAATTGCATTCCTGTGGAGGGCACAGATGTAGCTAGCATGACCATGTAACAAGTACAACCCCATATAGCTCTGGTCAATCTGTGTGTCTCTGCAGAGGAGAAGCTATAATGTAAGCCTTTAAGACATTTACTCAGTATCATTTTTGGGGGATGGATTCAGTTTCAAACTAACAATTATTTTCAAAACACTTTAAATCTCTGCCACTCTCTTACATACTGCTTGAAAGTGGTTCAGAAATTGCTAGAAGAAAGGAAACAGGAACAGCTGTGAATACAGGCATGAACAAATAACCTGACTGCAAAGACCCTGTTTCTATAGGAACAGACAGGGTGGATGGAATGGGGAAGGTCACAAAGACAGAATGAATCAGCAAAGGACAAATTTAGGGGAAAAAGAGGAAAAAGGTGATATGAAAACAGATATAACAGGAAACAGACAAATTGACAGTAGAAAGAGAAAAGTTAGAATCAGAGCAAAGTGCACATATGCAGAATTTTCTGTGAAACCATTTGGATCAGCAAAACCAGAGAGGGTCATGAAAACTGGAGGGAGAAACACAGTTCAATTGCCCAATCTGCCTTTTATTTTCTCTTACAGAAAGAAGAAGTTTTTTCTGGAATGATGAAGACATGAACAGCACTTTCCCTCTCACACAACTCTCTTTCCAGCCTGTGTTTTGCATTGTTAGAACCAAACTACTCTGTATCAAAGCATACACAGGGGATGTGTGTTCTCTGTACTCGTGCCCCTGTTATCAGAAAACAGAAGCAGCAAGACGAAGTCTCACCCTGGCAGTGCCTAGCATCAAACAGATAGCTTTTAGTGCCTGTGCTGCTTAAATATACTCGGGGTTTTTTTCCCATCAGGAGAAATCAGCTTGAGATAAAGAAAAAAATTGTATTTTAAAATTGCGTAAACTAGTTTTAATGTAGCTACTGTTTGTATTTGTTATTTTTCTTATCAGTTTATTTTGTCATCAGCTTTAATGCTGTAGTCTGCACTCTCCATTTCAGACAACAATTTTATCTGTGTTGTTCAGTTTTGGGCAAATGGAATTTTAATTTGAATGGAATCCAGTATTTTCATTCTATTTTCACTGCCAATTAGGAGATAATCTTTTGTGTTAAATGGAGCTTTAATGTGAATTCTACACAGAGTATGAGTAAACGCAAAGAACTTCCATACCAGCAAAGGAAGGCAGATAAAGATACAGTACCTGGGTAAGTATAAAGCACTTACTGATTGAGGAAGGCGAAGAGGTATCTCATCACTATAAGGACCGATCTGGGCAAAGTGAGGAGGAGTTTGCGGATGTGAAGAGCCCTCTCATAGAGATTGTCTATTCCTGCAAACAGAAGAAAGTATTTTATGTTCCCTTGTATGTGATTTTCTGAAAGGGTATTCAGTCAATTTACTCAATTTACTTCGACTCTTTATCATAGCAGGCCTCTAGTCAGTATTGTCTACTTTTTGTCTATTAGAAAAATATGATCTAGATGCTCTTCTCCCTCTCACTAAAACCACATAGTTTAAAAGTAACATTTTTTTAAGAAGATAGAAATCTGTCTAAGTCAAATGCTGGCCACTTGCTGAGCTTGACAGCTCAAAAACCACAAAATCAGTACATAAATAACCTGAAGGAACCAAGGAGAGATGTTGGCCATTCATTTCACATACAGATGCATTCTCTTTATTTGAATGTTCACATCAGATATATAATCCAATCATTGAGCTTCTCTAATAAGTTTTCTTGATCAAATGTCCAGCTATAACTTAGTGGCAAAATAGGAGAAAGGCCTTATTTTTTTGGTTTGGAGCCCAGAAATGCAAAGATTGCATTCTTCTCACACGATTTTATAGCAGTCTACTAAATTCTTCTGAAAAAAGAAAAAAATCATCTGGAAAAAGCATCAGTTTCTAATGTCTTGTAACAAGGATTCATTATCTTCTATGTTAGTCAGAAAGATTATGTGGCTGCAAGTGGGGCAATGATGGGATAAAGGCTTGAACCATTTTTCAGAACAAGTAGTATCTCGATTTATTATTTAGTTAAAATTTAGTTATTAAAAACTAAGTTATTAAATAAAGTTATAAAATTTAGTTATTAAAAACTAAGTATAAGCAGAGTATGTTGGCAGCAAGACTTTTGTTTACCATGTGGAAGTGCTATAGTTCACTAGGAAATGCCAGTGTAGCAAAAGGGTGTGAGATCTGCTCCTACATCAGCATTCTCAGGAAGTTCCACTGGCTCAGCACCACTAGTGTGCTGGGAACAAAAGATTCTGGGATGGGGTCAGACTGGGCTCCATGAAAGTTTCTGCAGAAGGAGAACAGCCCATCACTGGAAGGAAGTCCATTTGGACTGTGGTATCTCCTGCAGGAGCAGAATAGCAAAATGCTGGCAGGAAGTAAAAACCTATTCCCCAGCAGAGCCCCTGAAGGCTGGAACAGTGTCCCTGGTGTGCTGCTGCAGAGCTGGTGGGGAAAAGGGCTGCTGACAAGCTGTATAATTTATAACCTAATGAGTCACTCTGAACCCAAACACTAACTGGGAATCAGTTCAGGCAGTTACGCTTTCTCAAATAGAGCATGGGACCTGAAATTTATTTCTGTGTTTCTGTTAAACTTGGACTGCATGAATTGAGAAGTACTTCTGGTTACTGGTTAAGAACTGGTGTCCATGGGAAGGACATGCTAAGTTTGGGAGCTCCCTGCACAGTAAGGATCCACAGAGCAATTACAGTTTTCCCATTCCAATGCAGACCACATCTTGGAGATGGCCATGCTGCACACCCTCATTTCTGCAATACAGTGCCACAGTGCTGTTCTGCAGAGCCCACAGACACCAATTTTAGTGCAAAACCTTTCTCCACCTGCCTCATCTAAGACCCTCCCAGTGGAAGAAGCATTGCCCATATGTTCAGTTCCAGTTCTTTGAACAAAAGCAGCTGTTGTTACAGCAAGGGTGCCTTGTGGGTCTCCAGTTGAGCTGACTTTGCTCCTGACAGCCCTGTCTGTGAACCTCTCAACACAGAGTTGTAGGTCTGGGTAGCTTTGAGCCTATATACATGTGCACAGGTGGAATGGGGCTGAGGGAGGAAAGTCCAAAGGAACTTTGGTTACATCTTTCAACACTTCTGCTTTAGCAGCACTGTGTGCTGCATGTGGGAAGCTGGAGGGAAGTTTTGATGCAACACCAAGACTTGCCTTCTGCATTACAGCCTTTCCTGGCTAATGCCTTGTGCTACAGTCCTGCCTCTTCCAGACAGTTCTGGAGACTGACCCTGGGCCAGCTTCAGTCATCGCTGAATTCAAATCAGACCTGAGAAATGCGCTGGCTGGGACCCCAGGTGGATCCAGCAGCTCCTTCTAGCAGTATGCTGCCTGTATGGCTGCAATAGCTCTGTCTAAAGTAGTGACCTAAACCAGGATGGGGCACACTGGCAGGCAGCTACCACTCAGTAGTTATCACACTCTCCACTGTCCCTGTGGTCTGTGCTAGCTACAATTCTTCCAAGCAATTCCTACACATATTTGACAGGATGCATGAGTCAGGAAGTAGTCCCAGTAGGCAGTGCAGACATGGCAGAGTAGGTACAGAGAGTCTGGCTGTATAGTCATGTGTTAAACTATCCCAGCTGTCCTACCAGGGGCATGATCAGTACTAAGTACTAGAAATGACCTGAACTCCATTCTGAAGCAGTTACAAGCCACACATACTTGAATGAGATGTGTGTATTTCCAATACTTTTCTGGTAACCCAGACTCAGTCTCTGTGAAAGTCCCTTTATGGAAAATCCAAGCTACTGTCAAATGGTAAATTTATGTGCTTTTCACATTACTTCAAGAGGCTTTTATTTTACAGCATTGATTTGGTTTAAAGGAGCTAGGTAATGATGTAATGTATTTGCATACTGCATTTAAATGAGGAGCTGAATTTCATCGCTGCTTGTGTGTATGCAGTATATGAGTGTTTGGGTACGTAGGAAAGATGAAATGAATACAGAGCAATCTTTCTGCATGCAGGCAGAGAGAATTTGCTGCTCTGCTGCTTCCCATGCAGTGGGAAGATGAAGCATTGCTTTGCCTCCCCTGGCTTTGCTAAAGAGAGCCTCAGGGCACAAGGGCCATACAACCCATAAGCTGGTGCTGCAAGGAGCTACTGGCAAACCCAATGCTGTAGAAAGCTGGCCATGTCTCCCCTCTCATAGTACTTCTGTTGGAGACCCTCTTTTCATTACTCTGATTTTCAAGAACTGTAATTAGCCCCACATGAGTGCCTGGTGAGGTATTACCCATTTCTCAGCAAAGAAAACAGAAGTGCTTGGTATTACATGATTTGTCCTAATAAGGCAAATAGCTGCCAAGCTGAAATAGAAATCAGGGGATTTGAAAACTGGTTCATTACTCTAATGATATGATGACACTCATATTCCCAAAGACAAGCAAGAGGACAAGCCTCTGGCAAGGCCAAACACACTGAGAACTAATGTGTTTGGGGAAGGGGAGAGAGAGACGGGGAAGAGAGATCTCTATGAAGGACACCGGAATATCAACTACAAATCAAGACTAACATCAAGTAAATATCACACAGTGAAATGGTTATTATTTTCTAGTTCCCAGTTCTCAGAGCACAGCAAAACCTTTGGAGCTCTGGTCTGACACATCTGCCTTCCAGACCCATCTTGGCTATGGGGGTCAAACCCACAAGCAGGAGAGTTTCCTGTCAGCAAGACAAGAAGTTGTTTGGTGTGGGAACACTGTGCTTCTGTCAAAGCAGAGCACAGGAGGTACCTGTAGGGTGAAAAAAGAGAAGGGGAAGAAACCAGCTTCTGGAGTTTCACAACTATTGCACTTTGTGGAAGAGCCAGGCACCTGAGCCCAAAACTATTAAAGTTCCACAAGAGTCAAACAAAGTATCCTAATAATATAAAGAATTTGATCTTCTGTGTATCCATAAAATTATCTAGGTATCTAGGTTTCAGAGGTGTTTGGGATCTAAGAAGCCTCCACCAGCTACTACAAAAAGTGAAAAAGAAAGAGCTTAGAGGACTCCTCAGAGGTCATTTAAGTCTACAATCTTAGCCTCTGTCTTCACTTTAATCCCCTCTGAGAGGTGTCTGTTCAACTTGTTCACGAGATCCTTTAAGGAGGCAGATCACAAGCTCCACAACAAAATCTGTTGAGATGCAATCCTGCATTGCTCTTGGGAAAGATTTTATTTACTGATCTCCCATGGACTTACTCTGCAAACACTCCACGTCCTTGAACTGGATGAATGAATCCAGATGAGATTAATGTCATTGCATATACTTATCAGCTAGCTGCATCTTTGTCAGCCACACATGAAGGACTGGTTCTCAATCACATGAGATAGACATAAATCCTAGGCACTCAAGCCTTGAAAAGCATGATCTATAATCTCCAAGAACACTGGAACCTCTTCTGGAGAGGCAGTGTCACCTTCACTTACTTTAGAGACACACAGAAACAATAAATCTCCAGTTTCCCATGAGAAATAACAGTTTTCACCACCTGGTGACTCATGATGAGGTTTGTGCAAAGGTAACTCTAAAATGGAACAGATCAGAAGTGAACACCCTACCACAGAAGAGTAAAGGAAACTTGAGAGGAGAGAAAACAAAATTACTAGCAGAAGCTCCCAAACACAAATGAACAAAAACTAAATTAGAAATGAGAACAGGGATACATTTGTCCTAAGTAACATCAAGAAAATGTAAATTAAAGCAGTAACTCTGAAGTAGTGGAGCATGTAGTAGACAATATACTCAAATATATAGATGCAGTGATGCAGAATAAAAGTCTTTTGCAAGAGAGCAATTGCTGATGGTTTCAAAGTATTTTGGGCCAACTGGACAGCTGCATACTACTCTGGTTTTTTATTTAAAAATACTAAGGAAGCACTGTATTTTTCCTGTTTTGGTTGTACACATGGCCTCTCCTGCACTGGAGGTGAGACATGGTTATCTAAATGAGATGGTTCAGCCTGGGAGCAGGCAGAACTCAGAAACATGAGTTCTGGATTGTGGATGTTCCACCATCCTCTCTTCACAGCCAGTCTCCACAGGCCAATCTCAGTAGGAACAACAGGACTGGCATTTGGCAAAGGGAAGATATTATTGATCAAAACATATGGAAGGAGAAACCTGGTGTAGGCAACTAATGAATTGTGTTACAACTAACATCCAATGCTGTGCAAGGTAAGCATATTTCATAAGCAAGGGTAGCACAGAGGAAGCAAACAATGGTAATGTAAGATATCTGTCTACTTTAGGACCATGGCTTTGAAGGATAAAATCCAATGTAGTATCTCTTTGTGGGGGTTACTTGCTATTTCCACTTGGTGTGGTGCCTACTAGTATCAGAGTGAATGCCTAATGCATATTTTACACACCCTGTGAATGTCAAATGGGACTGAGTTACACTTGCAGATGTAATTTTTATGGTCAATTTGCAGCTGACAAGTTATCTACATGAATATGTATTACTGCTGAAGTTACAATTTGTGCCTCTGTTCATTTTGGTAGATGAGTCCAATCCAGCTCAAAGATACATATATATTGACTCAGCAATGCCACTTACAGCTCTTTCAGATCTATTTAAGAAGGCATTACAGGAGGAAAAACCCAGCAGTCTACACTGTCACTTAGGGAAGGAAACACTTGCCATTTTGTGGAAACTTTTTCATAGACAGTTGACAACTCAGAAGAGTTTTTTACTTTTTAAGTAATGGGAAATAGTCTGGAAAAGCAGTAAAATTATTTTCTTTCATAACATTTATATCTTTAGCTAAACAGGCACTGCTGGTGGCAAGGGACTACAATGACAAAAATCAGAAGAAAAAAGACGTTAAGTTTTCCTTCATCTTGCCATTTTTGTCTATGAAATTTAAGGCAAGGGAGATGAAACCATGAAGAATTGTAATGCTCTGTGCAGACATTGAGCAGTCTGGATAGCTGAGGTGTGTCTGCTGCTGCATTACATTCATGTAAATGTGAACTTAAGTAAGACACGTGTGTAAGAGCTCACACCAGGAGAGAAACTGCAGTCCCCCAGCAATGAAGTGAATTACAGCAGCCCTACTAAGCACAGCTTCTGTACCTTCTGCCTTCACGTAGCTCCTGCTACAAATACTTTTCTTGTCATTGGTCCAACCTGCTTCTACAAAGGGGCAGAAAGAAGTGCAGTGCGACTCTCTTCCTTCCCACCCCAACTTTGGATTGTCCACTGGATTACAAAATCCTGCTGGGACCAATAGTAGCCACTCCTTAAGATTAGAAAAAGAAATTATAGCCCATAATCAGATGGATTCTTTATGTTCTGTTCTACCTTTCATGCTTGCTCTTGCCCAGCACATTTAACTTGGTGCAAATTTTATCTAAATTACATCATAAGCCCAAACAGAGTAACACTGTTCTCTTGAGTCTAATTAATATAAATTGCTATAAAAATCACAGTAATTTTGCATTGTTTCCACCGTATTTACAAAATGGAAAGCATTAACTCACAATGCTCTATTTCATTTGGAAATATATGCATAAATGTAAAGGAATTTCTTGGTGGTTGTATTGAGGAAAGGTTCATTTTGCAGCTGTAGCCTCAATTATGCCTGACATCCATAACCAAGTGCTTCAGTTTCAAGGGGCTTTTCACTGGCAACATTACATTTCCATATAAAATATGTGACATTCTGCCCTTTTACGGTTTTATGTGAACATTAACTTTACAAATTTGCTTTCTCCCTCTCCCCTTCTGTAACAATTTCTGCCAACAATTAAGAAATCACACTGACATTTATCTTGAAAAACTATTTGAAAAGAATGTTTATTCCTTTCCTCACTGTTTCTCAGATCATTGAATGTACAATATGAAGTCAGAGTATTTAAAAACACTTAATTAAACAAGTGAAAGTTTTCTGCATTTAATGTATCAATTGTGATCTAAAGATGTTACAATAATCTGTGTTCTCACATAAAAAGGGAGTCTGGCCTTGCTCCCATTAGCATGAAGACCTAGATACATAATATCTGAGGCCACATAAGCACAGGAAAAAACCCTAATGCAACTATGACTGATCAAAGACTGAAATGCAGGTGAAATCTTGCCTAGATGATTTTCATTTTTGCAAGATATCCAGTGTAGGTTAAAATATAGCAGTGGAAATGGTCTTTTAGACCCACAGTTTATGATAGTATGTGCCATGTAGATACTACCTAGTGTATTTTGAAATGCTTACTGGTTTGCTGTTTTTCCCGAAAAAATGTTCTTATTCCTTGGAAGTGGTGCACCATTCAACAAAGCACATAGAATAGTACACAGCTGTAAAAACATTCCACCTCAGGCTTTTCAGGCAACCAGAAGATGCAGCCACACAGCCGCCTTTGCTCCCAGCACATGGTTCTGGGTGCAAGGCAGAGCTGCTTCTTTCCTCATAGGATATTCGAATTCCCCCCACTGAGACAATACAAAGTTAACTCACCCCAGTGTGCTCCAAGAGGAAACCCCCTTTGTCTTACTTTGGTCAACACTTAACTCTCCTCCCTGTGCCGAAGGCATTGATCTGCCATTTCAGAGTGCCCCTAATGATAATCTTGTGAAAACCAAACCAAACGACAAAATCATCCCTCCCATGCTTCCTCCAAAACCTGTCAGAAGACAGATCTTGGACTCTTACAACACAGGAAGAAAATCCTCGGCTTTCTTGTACAACAGCAATAGCAGAAGTCAAAGCAAGCAGAACTAGTCAGTCATTACACCTTGTTTTGACAAACTGTCATAGAGATGATAATCCACATTTATGACATCCTCAGAGAATACTCAGTCTAAAACAGCATCAGATGGCAACACCTCTTTCTCAATAAGCATTTTAAAATGTTGCTGTGAAAAGCAACAGTGACTTCGTTCCAGGCTATTGGTTACTACTGACTTCAGCTGTGCTGGATGATACCATTATTTAAAGAAAAGGTTGTCAACTCTTTCACAAGAAAATAATTCATTGCCTACTAGGAACATGCAATAGTTGGACATTCTTTATGGAAAACAAGATCTAACACTAGGGATCTAGTATCCATGACCATTTCTCTTGAAGTTCTTAATAACAAAATTAATACCTTTCTCAGGATAACTAAACTGGAACCCTCTCAAACAGTGATGTTCTGAAAGGCTGGTGAATCTCTCCCGCCTGTGCAGGTGCCACATACATCTATCTGCTTAATCCATCGAACTTCTACCCCTCTTTCCAAATACCCCATTCTCTCTTCAGAACCTTCAATGGTAAATGAAAACTCTTTGAAATCATGTAGGTTCCTCTGCTTGAAACACCTTTCAAAGGCTGTTTTGGGCAAGCATCTTTGCATCTTCTGAGCATTCACTTGTATAATCTCTGTAAACTGAATATTCATTCTTGGTATTTTACAATTTAGTTTACAATTGTTTTTAAAGCTCCTCAACACAGCAGACTGCAATACCATCTCCACATATAAAGAAGCACCATTTATATTTTTCTTAGTGCTTAGCCAAAACAATGAAGACATAAAGATGGGTGTAAGACATAAAGATGGGCATATGAAGACATAAAAATGGGCAGAATCTGACAGCAGAAACTTTGAGAAAGAAATCTGGTACAAATATTTAACGATGAAAGTGATTAATCATTTGAACAGCTTATCCAAGAATGTGGTAGATTTTCTGTCAACAGAAGCCACTAAATCAATGAATTTTTCCAGCAGACATGCTTTAATTCATCCAGAAGTTATGGAAACTGGTGTAGGATTATTAGGTAAAGTTCTATCATTCCTGTCACGCAGAAAATTGCTCAGTCAAAAAGATCCTTTTCTAGATTTCAGTTTCTATGACTTTCAGAGATTTTCTGGGCTGTGGCATCACAGTTAGCTAAAGCTGAACTGAAGCAGTACCAGGATTATCCTTCCTAAATATACAGTGTCCCCCTCAGCATCAAGGATAAGACTGCTAAACTGTGGTTTTGAGGTCCTTTAGGACTCCAGTACCACAAAGCTGTAAATAGCAACAGCTGCAGAAAACCCTGCCAAAAAAGTGGAACATAAAATCGCACATAGACGTGGTCACAGTGATTTATGTATTTGTAACCTCCAAGAGAAATTACTGCAATCCTCCCTAGGTGGGAAGAAAACCACACACAGTGTGTTCCCCAACTAGGGAGCCAAAACCCCCACCTGATGGCTGGCCTGGGACACTGTGCACCCATCAATTGGTGGCCCTGCCTGCTGGGCTGAGACCTCTGCCAAAATAACAGTTTGGAGAGCCTGACCTAATTAATATCCCGAAGGACTGGCTCTTGTTACTCGTGAAACTGCCTTTCTCCATTTGGTTGAAGCAGGCAAGTTACAAGGGAAGGGTAGAAAGGAAATTCTTCCTCAAAGCTAGCTCCTCTGACCACTTCCACTGTGCCCACAGGGAATAGTAAGTCTATTGATGGGTGGCTTGGCCTCACCCCTCAACACCTGCAGGGGTCTGTGAACTGGAAGAGGTTTTGTGCATGTCAGAGCAACTCACTCATCCACTGACAACTTTCTAACTACTACAGCCTCTGTGTCTGGCTATGAGCACCAGCAGCACACAGACACACGCGACGCTCCTCCAAGGCATCCCATTACAACTTGTGTGTGGGAAGGCAGACCAGGCTCTCCTGCAGACAGCACTCAACTGTTCCACTCCATCCCTGCACCAAAGGGCTTTCCGGCTTGGATTGGTGCTTTTAAGATGAGCACAACAAAGGTCAGAATCACACGATGTTGAGCAGTTAGTTACTTATTCACCAGTGCTGACCCCAAGCTGCGGGGCATGAAAACCTTTTTGGAAAGTAACACAATCTATTTGCCTGTTCATGACTTCATTCCCTTCTGTCTGCCTCAATACACAGAGTAAAATAATAATAATGCATTTAAATTTAACTATCCCTTGTATACCAAAAGATATGCTTCCTGCCCTATCAAACACAGAATTGCACTGTACATTAATCCCAGCAAAAAAGGGGAACAACCACAACTGTGAGTATGACTAACAACTGACCCAGACTGCTACACAGGGCAAACAAATAATCTCAGGAAAATTTGTGAAGTTAGCTCTTTTTTCAGGCTACTACCACGTACCTGAAAGTAAAATTCTATTGAGAATAAACAAAAATTTCTACTTACTGATACAAGAAATAAGATCATTAAATCTTTCCTTAGGAAAGACAGGATTTTCCAGCCCTCGGAAATAGAGCTTCAGTACTCCAGCAACTGAGTTAATGTCATGGTTACTTTGGTCATCTGCCAAAGGATTTTCACCTTAAAAAGTAAATAAAGTGAATGAAACACATATGCAGGAGCATTCTTGCATAAAACATTTTTATAAGTGAGCGACATTTTGGGAGGGGTTTTGTTTTCAGTGTGTGGGAGGTGGCAATGCAAGCATTCAAGTAAGAAAATAAACACTGGTTTAGAAATCCCAGGCTATGATTAAACTAAAAAAAGGCAGCCTAAATAAAGCTTCCTTAAAATTACATAACCTAGTGATCTCTTAGGTCCTGAACTTCCAACTAGGTATTTATGGACATGTTGTGATTTATATTTAGTAAAACAAAAAAGCCAAATGTTCTTAATTGAATGGAGTTTCTCAGACTTTTCTTTGGAGTCCTACATAAAGGAAATAGATCGCTCATTGAATTGAAAATGTGTCTTCATTATAAAAAATTAAAACTTTAGGAATATGTGCAACCATTTTGTTGAAAACCTAACTGAAATCTCAGCCACAATTGCACTACTTTATTTGCGTAATTTTAAAGGTTTAGTCTTTATTTTGAAACATTTTAAAATATATGCATCTTCAAGAATAACACTACCTAGGAGGAGCAGTTAAGAATAAGCAGATTTAAAAGCTGCAGAATGGAGGGATGTGGCTTCACTTGGCAAGTGAAAACAGCTGCTTTATGTATCTTGTAAGACAAGATCAGGTTTAACAAGATATATATAACTACTACTAGGAAGAAAAAAACTGTGCATATTTTTTCAGGCTTTCAGTCACAAGACTTTTTGCTCCAAGGATTTTGTCATTAGCAGATGATCTGTAAAAGTTTGAATTTACCCTAGAAATTAAAAAATCCCAGCTTTTAAGACTCAAGGAAAAAGAATTTATATTTTAAAAAATGGTAAAAAGTATTGCTTTAACACAGTTAGAAGATTGCTGGATCCTGGTTCCCCTAGCAGACCAGTCCTAGGCTGGGTGTTGCAAGCCACTAATGTGTAAAAAGCTGGTTTTAATTCCTGGTATTTTTCATGTAAATCCTCCTCTGGGGCTTAAGTTTCCTTTAAGAATGAGGCATGGAATGACCCTTTTTTATGCCCCCTATTTTTCTGGATTGTGATGCAACTTTGGCAGAGGGACCAGAAAGCTGAGCACTCATATTCCAGAAGATAAAGTAACATGACTTTCAAATTGCATTAAGTAGTCTCTTGAATCAAATTAAATCCATTATCTTTCTTTTTTGAGGATCTTTAAAATAAAATATACAAAAACTACTATTTGCAGTTTACCATTAACAAAAGACTACTGTTTATAGTTGATTCAAGAATCATATGCCTTGTCTAAACAAAATGAGAAAACCCCTCAAGCTCCTAGGATGTAATGTGGGTGAAAACATGCACATGTCATCATTGTACTTCATGTTTAAGCATATGATGGTGCAAAGTTTTAGCTGCAGTACACACAGCACATATAATCTGTTTAAACAGTCAAGAAAATAATTAGAATTTAAAAGATTTTAAAATGTCAGATATTAAGGTGCTCAAATAAATGAAAATCCAATTACCTCTCTCAAATGAATTTTTAATATCATTGACTTCCACCTGGGAACCAGACACTCTAAAAATTCCCTGATGCTGAAGACCTGCAGCAAAGATGGGAGACAGTGGTGAAAAATGAATTTATTTTTTAAAATACTTTTAATCTCTATTTTAAAAACAAAGCTGTGTTGCTAAATGAATAATAAAACAGATACAGGAAAGAAGTTGAGGCAATAATGAAATGACAGTTTTTTTCAGAGCTTACCGTATAAATTTATAAATCTGATACAGCTTTCCACAATAAGAGGAATAACTTGCCCTGAATCCTGCAAAAACAAGAGCAGAAAGAGTGAGCTGCAGATCAGAAAGAGGAAACCTCCCCACTATGGTCTGAATGTGAAAATGCACTTTCTTAGTCAATCTAGATGGACATACAGTGCTGGCAAAAAAACACCTAAGAAAAAATACCACTTCTAACAGAGTTCTCTTCCCATTTAGGGAGGGGAAAAGGAACAGGTGAAGAAAAGGATTATCGTTCTTAAAATAATTTAATTGGGAAATTCAGTTCTCTGTCACCACATCTGGCTAACACTGTATGTGACATCTAAGCTCTTGCATGCATTTTAGATTTTTGAAGCAAAATTAGTTAAAGCAGTGAATTTGCCTTTTAAAAAGCTTATTATTAAGAATAATAATTCATGATGAAGATGATCCCTCTCCATACATTCAATTGACCTTTCTTTTCCTGGTGGAGAAAATCCTACATGGATCTAATTACACAGGACCTAATTACTCAATGTGGGGACTTTTTTTGGTAAAAAATGTTCATTGCAAACATTTTCCATGGCTCTTCCGGATTTGCTGGACTATCAGAAACGTTCTTGGAGCAGAGCCACCAAATGACATTGCATGGGGTGCCAGGATGTCTCCCTCCTGACTGAGAGCACTGCTATGGGCTCTGCAGGTTTGCATGCCCTACTACAGAGCAGATGATAGCCTGGCATGTTGTTTCTGGCTGCTCTAAATGGCTGCTGATCACCAGGTGGTGAATTGCAGCTACTTGGAGCTCTGCATGTGGTTCAGCTGCTTCTTCTCTAGGCACAAAGTTCCTGGGAAAGGGAGGTCACAGCCCACACCTCCTCACCTGCCACTGGCAGAGAGCAGGAATCACAGCTCCTCATCTCAGAAATTATATAGCAGCAGGTCTGTAGCTACATTTTCAGTCACACAAAAATGTTTTAAAAAAGGATAAAAAACATTTGTGATGGAAGAGGGAGAAGATGACTATACACTAATTGCCAGTGAGTTACTTGTAATTTTCTTTTAAACTGCTTATTTTTCAAAATAACCATTGGAGTCCTTTTATGTTGGCACTTTAAAAAATGGATGTTTTAACCCAACCACAGTAGTGACCACAAGTGATCAAATATAGGGTAAAGATGTAAATAAAATTATTAAATATTGTTTGGAAAAGTTGGTGCTTACGTTGCAAAGTTTACTGTTACATAAATAATCTCAGAATTTCTTGTCTTGGAAGCTGTAATTTTTTTTCCAAACGAATTTCCAATACGGAAAGCTCAGAGAACTGACTAATTAATTTGGAAGTTTAGTATAAAATCACCCTGAATTATAAAACCATGAATTCAAAACACCTTGTAGCTCAGAATACACATTTCCTCTTACAAATGAGTACTTAGTTTTCATGCTAAACTACACTAATGGGAAGTTTATGAATTAAGGTCAAGTAGAATAAAAGTCCACTACCAAAAAAATTTGAAAAGTAACACACAGTAAGAAAATGAAACATTGCACTTCCTGTGGTAACCCAACCCCCTGATCTTATGTGTACTCTGTGCTGGTTTAGTGAGGCTTACAAAAGACTGCATCACTAACTATGCTATTTAAGCTGTGGATTGTTTGTCTTCTAATTTAAAACCCAGCAAAGTCTGGCTAGCCAGTTTGCTAGAACCAATAATGGCTAGATTAGCATTTTCTCTTTGATTTGTGTCATGGTTCGGTAAGAGCTAAACAAAAAACCCCATGGAACAGGTCAGTTATTAAACCCAGGAACACCGTTATCTTCACCAACACTGAGCAGCCTGGCCCTCCAAAAAAAGCAGAGTTTTAGAAAACATGCACAACATGCACCCACATCTCCCATTAGTATGCTGCTTCATGCAAAGAATATAAAGCCTAGGAAAGGATAGTGTTTGCAGTAAGAAATTACAAAAAACCAAACTCCAAATCACTTTCACACCTGGTTTTGGAAAATCTGTTCACAAAACTTTGTACTTAAGTAATACCCTGAAATAATCTAAATTAACAGCTTTGCCTTTTGAATCTAATTAAAGGAAAATAACTTGAAGTAGCATTCTGTGCTGGTGAGTGTCAAGAACAGTGACCCTGTTGCTACTGTGAATTTAATCTGATGTGTGCAGTCAGTGAATGTATGTTTGGGACTAGTTATAAGTTCTTCTGAAGCAAAACTCTAACAAAAAGCCATTTGGTGTGATAGTGTAATTCACTACGTGTAATCCTTTTGTCCTTGTCAAAATGAGTCATCCCTATCAGGAATGACAGGGTCTTTGGGCAGAGATGCTGTCCTAGGGTAGCTCCCACACTGGCAAATCTGTCATAAGGCTACCAGCTTTTTTGACCTCTTTCCTTTAGAACAACTTAATTAGGTAGGACTCCCCACTTGCAAGTAAGCGCTGTCACTCACACTGCTATGTAGTATAACTCTTGTCTCTGTGAGGTCAAATGATGATCATTTCTCCTGATTTGCTTTGTCCTTCTCTAGAGGCTTTCATTGTGAGAATTTCTGCTTCCTTGCCCACTTTCAGCCTTAAGCAAGAAACTGCTCATGATACTCATCTATTTCAGCATGTGATGATTTCTCAAAGTCTTTGCATTTCACGGCACCTCCTGCACAACAATAATAAAAATAATAACAATGCTTTTCCCTGTAGTTGTACTGAGGATGGCTGAAAGCTTGACTCAAAGACAGCTAAACCAGTACAGTGCCACTGAGCACAGTATTTGTTCTGCAAAACCTTTGCCACTAGCTATATTGTACTAGGAAAAAAACAAATCCCTGTAAGATTCAAACCCAATACACAAAGCTTGCAGTCAAGAGTTTTAGTCACTGCATTTATAAATGTATTTTTACAATGTTTTAGAAGATTTCTTTCCTGTAGCTGTGTCAGCTAGTGTCCAGAGGACCTAACTGTGATGGGCGGGTGCTTGAAAAGGAGTAAGAAAATATCCATCATTTAAGACTACAATCCCTCCAGAGTTCTGCTCTGGTTTAGTTTTTCCTGCTATATTTGAACACTCATTTCTTAATGCAAACTTCTCCCGCCAGGTCTTTAAAAGAACTGATTTTGAGCCAGGCATGAATGCAACCCGAGAGCGAGACAGAGCTGGTTCTCTTGTCACCAGAACTATACCTGATGTCTCGTGTGAGAGTTCCTTCGGCCTCGGCTAGAAGCATTATTAGAAATAAAAGTATGAGAAAGAAGAAGATAGTAAATACAGCAAAGATACAAGATCCAGAATAGTGGTGATCACAATTTCACACAATATAATAAATTCCTAAAGTCATAGGAAATCAAAATCTGGATATCAAACCCAGGGCAACACTGCTTCTCCACAGACTTGGAACACTGAATGTAATGAAAATAGCGAGCAGGAAATTGTGGTAAGTTGTGGGATGCACCACTACATCCTATCTTCTTCATGAAGCTAAGTTTCCTATTAAAAGCAGGCTGCCAATACTATTCCTACTTGATTTACAAAACTGTAGGGAGGCTAATGTATGAAACGAAGCCCCCTCTTTCCCTTTGACTTCAGGAACTATTATATTGATCAACTGGGAAAGAAGAGCCCCAGGACAGACTTAAACATAATGATCTGCCTCAGCTTTTGTGAGGTGGTGACCATTATAGTGAGAAGTGTTGAGATCAGCCACTGGGGTGGCTGGTGCCAGTACCTTGATGAATGACTCCAAATCACCATTAAACAACTTAGTACTATACTGTGATCGGGGTCTGGGCTTCCTGTGTTTCTGGGGCTTAGGGGGAAGATTTGGAGGCCTAAGGGAAGGGAATATGATTACTGAGCATGGTAGAATAATATCATGCAATAAAATGAAATGTCTGTAAGCTCATGGCAAAACAACAGAACATTGTAAAGGGAGCAATAAACACAGTACTTATCAAATAAAGATTTTCCATCAAATTTAAGTGTAACACTGATTAAAGAGTGGAGAACTCCCTCATTAAAAATGCATTACTTATGGATAAATAATGACATTCTTTATGAATCCCTGTTTTGCAGTTTTACCATATAAATTTATTCCAAACACTGCACAATTGGAATGGCCTTTTTTGTTGTGGTCATGCATAAAATGTGCAGCTACCACTGGAATTCATCCTGCCAGCCACAGCAGAATACAAACCACTCGAAGCACCTTTTATCAAGCAGAAAAGTTGATTCATGCTGGAGAAGCTTCAAATGCAAATTAAAGCTGCTCAGCACACTCCTAAGGTGCTTCAAAACCAAACTGTCTGCATTTTCAACTACAGCCAGGAAGGTTAAACAGCTTTAGCTTTGCACATCCAACCTTCACACACGAAAAGAAACATCTTGCTAATTACCTAATGGAATTAAAAGAATACCAACTTGAACAAATAAATAAAACTAGCATAACACAAAAAGAAGTAAAGGAAGAACACACAAAACTTTGGTCTGCAAAATTTTACCTAGTGTGTTATGTGATGACTACAACTGACAGAGGTTACAGGAAATAAATATTGTTCTCTAGGTTACAAACTACTTTGTGAATATCAAGTCAACAGCTACATGTCAACAACTTCCTTAGTTCCCATGCACCAGCTGTTTCTATAGGTTTTTTTGGAATTAGCAAAAAGTAATATGTTTTTGGGGGATCAGTGAGGAACAATAAGGCATAGAGCATTCAGCAGTGGGACTTTATTCTGTTTGAGTACTACCTGCTGTTTTAAACTCATCTTGAAAGAGATCCTCTTCCCTTCTACAATTTAACTTTGGCCTTGAAGAACATTTCTGTTTGCATGTCTCACAGTCTGGAAATGTAACTGAACCCTGGGGCAACAGGCAGGTCCCGGCCAAAGCCCAGGAGCAGGTACTGAAGAATGGATGGGCTGGCCCTACTCCTCAGAGTATCTTCCTCTAAGCAACCAGCTGTAAGAAGATATGAGCTAAGATGGCTTCACTGCTCCCCCACTTTACTAAGGTAAAATCATTGCCTAAATCCACCATCTTCTCTCAGCTGTTTACACAGCAGGGAACTTAGGATGATGTGACTCTGATGAGTGGCCTACTTTGGAGTCAAATAGGAGGTTTTTCTCATTAGACATAAACTTGTTGATTTCCATGCATTCCTGGGATGGTAGCATCTGGAGGCAAATTAAAGGTACAGTTATCAGAATTAAGGTCAGCAATTGGGAAGAGTGCTCTGATTTGCTGCCACTTTTCAACTGAGGTAATGTAAGGAAAGTAGTTGACCAAGTCCAACTTTACCAAGCTAGAAAAAAACATGGAGCAGCGGGAGAAAATCAGGTGTAAAGTCTGTAGAGATGACCCTGGGAACATTGTGACCAGTCAAGATGTTTCTTGAAGGCATTGGGCAAGGATGTATTGCATGGAAAGAGAAGGGAAAAGCGAGACCAAGAAAGCTGGGCTGGATGCTCCTGCTTTACCAGGATAGCAGGGATACATACAAGTGGCAGCTGCAAATCCTAGCAGTTGCCATTGCCCTGCATAGTCTCTGGGGGCTGCAGAGTTTATCTGGGTTTATATCTGGGAGGCAGCTTCTAAGGTGTGGGACTACACAACCGAGAAAGTACGTGCAGCACAAAGGAGGGAGATCTAACACTGAATCCTTTCTTTTCTGTGGATACACAGAGCCGTTTAAGTATGGAACACATGCATGCTGGGGGAGGCAGGTATTTGTGTCCAGAGATAAGTTATGAAAGACACAGCTCATTGCCCAAAATTATCTTCCTACCAAGTTCTTTTTAAATGTGTATCCTGACCAAGAGAATTGCAAACTATGAGAGGCAAGGTATCTCTGACAACTGAAAATTATTTATTTTCTAGCACCAAGTGCCCCCTGCAACTTCCAAATCTGATGTGTGATTCACAAATATTTTTAAGGATTTCCCAGTTTGTCCCACCCTTGACACTGGCCAAAGCAGCTCTTATCATAAGAATGAGGAAGATGAGCAGTCTAGTCCTTTACCCATCAGCATGCTGAAACAGAAATGTTGAATGTTAAAACACACAGGGTCTGTACATAATTAATGTACACAACAGCAACAGAACAACCTTACAAAGTTGTTCTAAAATTTGTAAATTCTAAGATTTTACCTATTTTTTAACTCTAAACCAAGTCAGATAAAAATATCTTACCTTGTTGTCATGTATTCAGCCCTGTGACCTAGAAAAGTTCAATAAACAGGAAACAATGATTTGTAGGTTTTAGGTTGAAATTTTTGTATCTAAATTACACTTGGCAAATTATTTTTAACCCTAACTTTCATGCTACCAGCAAAAGATATACAACTATACAACAAACAGGGCAGTGTAGTTATCTACTATCTCCACAGTTCATTTAAAATACAAACACAACCCATGTTATGGAACAATTTTTAAGAAGCCTGCCCACAGATAAAGAGTCACTTGATACTGTAAATAATTTAAAGTAAAATTCCAAACAATGTCTATTGTTGGTGCTCATATGTTTCAGTGGCTAAATCAGTATGGAAATAGAGCTGTCCTAAGATTAAATTACACCTCTCCCCTGTGCCTTGTGCCTAAACCTGTTCAGTGCTGAAAATACAGGGCTCTAGACACGAGTAGCTATTGAAAGACTCCCTACTCTCTTTTCTCTGCATATTGCAGGAACAAAGTACAACACAATCACTGAGAAACACCACAGAGAACTACAGAGAATTGTAAAGGAGCAAATATCATATTCCAGAAAGGCTCCTTTGTTGATCAACAGACCAGTAAGTCAGGCATGTGCATCATGACAACTCACCATAGTGAAAAGGAAAATAATGAAACAGGACAAAGTGGTATGGTAAGTTCCAATGAGCTCAGCTTTGCCAAAGGGAGATTGTGCCCTATTAATTTATTAAAAATCTTTAAACACGTCAGTAAAATACTGGATAAAGAACAATCAGTTCAATGAATTTACTTAGGCTTTCAAAGGCCCCTCATAACTTTCTTCACAAGAGGTGACTAAGGCAGCTGAACAGCCATGGATAGAGTGACAAAATATTCTCACTGATCAAAAACTAGCAAAGAAAAGGGAAACCCAGTAGATTTAAAATGGTCTTTTTTCATCATGGCAAAAAATGCAACAGCCATTTACTCAAGCCTTCCCATTAGGGCCATTTATGCAATTCATAAGGCATTAATGCCTTGAGAGATCACAGCAGCTAAGGAGGCAGAGCACTGTGCAGATGACTTAAATACTTTTCTATCAAACCCTGATGAAACTAGGAAGCCCTTCATATGGGTTAAAGTAACACACAGTGCAAACAAAATTCATTCTTAACAGGTTCAAGTAAGGTATTAGGGAAGAGTTAAAAACCTACGCAGTGAACAGAACTATAGATAAGAGCTTTGAAAATCACTCTGAGCTTCCCTTGGGCTAGGTCTAAGTACACTGGTCAATTTGAAAGGGACACCAAAAAGGCTTGTCAGACTCCAGAAAGAATGAATAACAGTGATATGAAAAACATAGTAGTATTATGTGCCAGTGTTCAGACGCACACAAAGTACTGCACAGTACTGAAAACCCTAATCTGAAAATATATTTTGCAGTACCAGAAGAGTGTGGATCCCCTGAAACTGGCAAAATTAAGAAGCTCTGGGAAAAATCTCTGACATTAAGATATGTGAATCTTGTCAGCATCTGTTTTAGATAGGTTAAAAAGAGAGATGGGAGAAGAGTACGAAAAATAACCTGTGACAGAAAAAGAGTAAGCCAGGGACTTCTCCCTACTCAGGTTACCAAGGGAAATACACTGAGACTAAAAATCCCAATAACAAATGCTAGTAAAATGGAAGATGTTACAAATGCTGTGCCTGGGGGCTTTTAAACACATCTTTGATATTTAACAGTCTAGGGCAAAAGATGTCTGGGCCTTAGGGACAATTTCTTCTACAACTCCTTGTTTCCTTTCTTGCATTCCTCTTTGCTTTGTTAACTTATTCTTTCAATAGGTGAGCCTTTAGATCAAGATTAATATGAGCATCAGTGTGCTTCCTATGTTTGGTACCAATTTCATTTGAGCATTTCTTATTTACTTTCCAAATCTGTAGATGCAGATTCAGCACAGTGCAGCTCATCTATCTTCCCTGTGCAGATCATGAATATGTATCTGCTGTGTCCATAAACAGCAAGACTTTAACAGGCAGCTGATGAACCAGGATAGAAGCCAAATGCTGTTAACATTGTGGACATCAGATGGGAACCTGGATCTATTCAGCCTATATCCTTCCACTGCACAGTTTTGAATAAAAGCAAGAAAGGGTGCCAAAGGAAAACTTTCAGTTGAGACAATCCTCTCCTTCTCCCCCCATTCTCCCTAGCTTTATTTAACACAGCACACTTTGTTATTTGTCTGCAGTCTTGCTGACATGGAAGTTTCCAGAAAAGGCAAGTTCAGGGGAGCAGGGGAGCAGTTCACTTCCTACAAATCCATTTCTATATTAGCTACAGCAGTAACATTCATAATTCCACTGTAACTCAATCCTTTCAATCATCCCCATTCAAGAGACTTTCAGAACCCAGGTTGCCCGTCCCAGGCATGGGCATTTTAATGCAGGACATGACTCAACTGAAGGAGGTACTTGAACTTTTTAATGTGTGATAATGAAGGCTTTCACTCCAAATATCAGCTTTGAATGTAAATGTGTATGCTTGGGGTACTATTGGTATGAGCCATGCTATGGCGATGGGATAACAAATATGTGCAAAAACTCTATGAGTAACGCATTAGCTACTTGGGGGTTACAGCTGGTGTGTAGAAGGGAATTTTTCAAACAGAATAGTCCAAGCATGCCTCAGCATGGCAGAATGGCCCATAGCCTAATGGCAATTTATGACTTAGGTCACCCTGCTGAGAAGTTTTTCTTTAGGTTTCCTTTCAAACAATTCTTTCCTTACTTTTTTCCAACATGCATTATGCAGCAGATTCTGTTGCCTTTTATCTCTCTCCCTTTCACTTTATTTTTCCAAATACATTTTCAGTGAGCTACCAGAGGAAAAATTTCCCCTTTTTTTGACTGAAGTCAGCTGCACACTGTTTTGTGTGAATAAACTGTTCAACACAGAGATTAAAAATAAAAATCTATTAAATGAAAACTTCCATGAGAAAGAAGATAATGTAGTTAGCTGTCTAAAAACAGCTACCATCTTCTACAGTTCAGTTTTCAAAGAAAATGCTGCTTATATCCTACCCTCAACCTCAGTCACTCCCTGGACAGGGCCTTTGTTTGTGTTATAGCCACTAAACTACTAATAGCTGTTTAGGCACCTCCATCTGTGGATCTGGGCTTTTGTATTAAAAGCAAGAAGAGATGTGATTAACAACAGCTACTCAGAAGTAAAAAGAAAATAAATTGACACAACTTTTAGAAATATTCTTTTAGCAAACTGTTTTTTTTCTTGAATCTTAACTTTAAATTACAGTCTTTAAGCTCCAGGAGAGGATTTTTACTCTTTTTGGTGTAAGCTCACTTCCTCTCAAGTCTGTATCACTCTGGGGATCTAGTCCTGAAAGTTTGTACTGCAATTCCCCTTTTCCCTTTGGCGCATGAAGAAATGCCTGTTGGGAGGGCTGGTAAAGAGACAGGCTGGAGCTGAGCATAGTGTCTGATTTGTTACTGCCTTAATTCAGCTTTACTTCATTTGGGCTTTGCTTCTGCTGACTTGGTTTAGATTTTAAGATGTACTTTTAAAAACTGTGGAGAATGTTCAGGACAACAGATAATTCTCTGCTATTGTAATTTGTAATGCAATAATGTTATGAGCAATAATGATAATCAACAGGTATAGAGTTATTAATGAAGTTTTCATTTATTTAACTCTCAAATATGCAAATACTTTGTAAAAAACAACACTAAATTAAGTCTATAAGAAACTCACTACTGACATTACTGAGGTCAGGACTTCACCTTTTACCTCTGATAAATGTTTCACTAAATTCTTAGGCTGCATGTCCATGTGTTAGAAATGCTGCACTAGTGAGTCCATTGTAAGAGATGCATCTTGAATAATTCTGTATGCTTTAAAAAGATCACTCTTCCCCAAGTCTTAAAAAAAACTCTCAAGTCAACGGAAATTGTTAGGATGTAGAAACAGTACATTTGTCACAGCTCTTAAATCAACCTGCACTGACTGTGTCAGCTCTCCTTTCAGACATGAGATTTTTCATCCAGTAGTTCTGTTTCCAAATCGAGTCACTTGTCTAAACATCTGTGCAGTGGAAATAAATATCCGTTGAAGAAATAAAATCAATTTATTGTGTGTTTTATTACTCTTACCAATGCACCAAAACTATGACTGGTAAAAATCAAATCTATGTTTACTGGACAATTAACCTTTAAGTTTTGTTATTTTTTTTCCTGCACATCTTTGGCGTTTCAGTGGGTTCACTGTATAGTCTGGAATCACCTTTCAGTTGTGTGATATTTACCTTCTCCGAGTGTCCTCTGCAGCAAGTCATGTTTTGCTTGAAGTTTTGTGATGAGATTACTACCTTCCAGATATTCTCTGAATTTCTGTAGAGATGCAGATGAATCTATTACTATGCATGACACAAAAATTCTAGGAACTTCTGGATAATGTTTACTTCAGGTGTTTGGTCTGCATCACATGAATGAGGAAGGAACCAACATACCATGAAATAGAATTGCTCTGTTTCCTGCTGGTTAGCTCTTCTTTTTGCAATGCTAGGCTTACTCAGGTATGTCTCAGAGACTGTTGACTTCACAGACTCTGTTGAGCGACTGTGCTGGAAACACTCTGACACATCATAATCTTCAATGGTGACCATATCTTGTATTGTCTGCAGGGTAGCCTCTGTTGTCTTCTTGACCTGGTGTTAAAAAGGACAATTTGCCAGATGCAAGATAAATATATACAGGAACAGCTTAGAAGGGAAGGTCGTTACTCACAGAAATTCTCTGGCACACTCCCCCAAACAAACTGGTGTGTAAATGTGAAAAGTTAGGTGCACTGTAACAGATATTTGTGTAACAAGTTTCCTATCTAGTTGTCTGCTTTACCATGGTCTAACCCACAAACACAGATGTACTCTTGTGCTGGCTCTGTAGTTCACTCAAGCATTGGTTTGAAATTAGAATTGAAATGTGACATGATTTGATTATGGTCCCTAATCTGGGAAGCAATAGAGGTGATTCACTACTCTGAAGAGTCAGTTCTAAATGTGGTCAGTGTGTTATATTGAATATATAAGTCCAGAAATCTGAATCTGGCCAGAAAAACATGATCTTCCAAGAAAAAAATCTGTGACCCTACACTGTGCAGTGCTATGATGAGGGGTACAGTGATGTTTAGACTGCAGAAGGGTAATACATCGCTGACACAGAGGGCTTGAGAAAGAACAATTTACACCAGGCTCACAGCCCTTCCTATGACATACAGAGCACCACTGCTCATGGAAGAAACCTAGGCAGGGATGCTGTGGACAAGAGATGTAGCTTCCACAGTGCAATAAAGTAACTGGCAATATTCACAAGGATGTGATTCACTTCCCAGTTCTGCTTCAGATGGCGTCTCTAGTAGGGTCAACCAAATCACGTACACTTCTCCACACAGCTCCGAGGCAGGCAAATATCCCTTCCATGCCTGTCAAACATGATTTCTCCCCCTATGCCCTTGCACTTCACTTGACTGAAAGAAATAATCTTTCTCCTTCCTTCTGTCTTTGTTGCCTTGAGAGATATTCTGAATGCAAGTGGGGTTTTTTTTAAGATTACTGTGCATGTATGATGGACATTAATACTTTATTCTAGACATTCAACATACAAACTGGAATAAGAAAAACTGGCATCCTGAAAACTTATCAGTAAAGTACATGAAGAAATGAAATTACTTCTATGTTTTCATTTAGGAACAGATTCTTATTTAAATGGAAGGATTTTAACATTGCCTTAACTATGAGAAAAGCCCATTTTATTTCCACTGCCAGAGCAGAGGAAAGAGAACAGCATCGTTTTTTCCGTATTTTACAAAAAAATGCATTTTATTTTGCTAGGTGAGCTGTTCCCATCACAGGCATTCATTAATCATGTTTATAAATAGCTGTAGCTGAGAGCATAAGAGATCTTGACTCAGCTACCACAAAAGACACTCAAATTCATTTGTACTACAGAAGCAGCAAGTTGAGGATTGGGCAGAGAGTGGTCACAGAAGACAATAACTGTTCTCAGTGGATTTCTATCACAAGAATTTAAAAATATGTGCTCTGGCAAGTTTACACTGAAGCGTCTGCAAAACACAAAACTAAGTAATGTGAATGTATGGACGGGTAAAAGACAAAATTTCCAAACCTCTAGAAAGCAGGTGAGGATCTACCTTAGCATATTTGCCAGTATTTGATTTTTAAAATTAAAACCACATGTACAGATTGAAGCCACTTCAGGATCATTTACATGCTTTTGGCAAGGTGGAAAACACTGCACCTTCCTGAAAATTATGTTATGCTTAGCCCTTGCAGACATAAGTCTTACCTCCTCATTTTCAATTTTGAGTGTAGCCAATCGTGACTGTAGCTGTTGATACCTAAGCATAAGCTCTGCTTGCACAGGTTGCTGGGCAGTGACCTGGCAAACCTAACAAAGAATCAAAAAGAGTTGTAAGATGCAAGTAATTTAAAAAAACAGTCAATAGTCTTCAGCTGTTCTTCTTAAAACTAGGTGAATTTCTACCAAAACTATTAAAACTTAACAAAGCAGACAATAAAATATGCCCATCTAAATTTAAAGTATTTATATGTTACAAGGTGTGGAAGTCTGTACTACATCCTATGAGTAAAGAGTACAGCCTTTTTGCATGTCTGCTTTTTGTTACTTTTATATCACACAGAAATGCAAACCCTGGAGTTAGTCACCTTGAAAAAAAAGATGTACATGGGTGGTTTAGAATTCTGCTTTGCTATTGGCCTTTGGTATAGCAGAACAGGGCACAGCTGGGGTACCAAGTATGCTTGAAATCTCCAGATGATAAAATGGGGGAAGAAGAAGGGGAAAAGGCTGCATTGCAGCATGAATAATTTGGAGCAGCTCTGCAGCTGCTCTCAGCACCCACAAACTCTGCTTTTTATGCAGGTAGTAAAGACACAAAGTCGCTGCTTGCACTGGTGCTGGGCTGAGCACAGGTTGGCCAGAAAATTCACAGCAATGTCATTATGAGTGATACAGAATATAATAACACATAACAGTTTTTACATAATAATTTTGAAGAAACTGACAGTGCTGCAAATTTTTCTAAATGTTATTGCTAATCCACTGGCTTTTGGGTAGCTTTTACCAAGCTCTTTGTAAAAGGGGATAAATTCTCTATCCTGGTATACAGAAACAGTCACTGTGTGGACACTTGTCAGTGTACAGACCTCATCACCCATATGAGATTGGAACTCAAATTTCATTGGTGGACAAAAAGCAGTGGGGTACATTTCCATGAATCTCTGTTTGTCACTTCGTGGCTCCAAGCTGTCGACTGCATTTTCAATGATGTCTAATCCCTCATGCCTGGAAGTTTCAAGATTATACTCTGCAGAAAGGTACGTTCTTAGGGCTCTGTTCAGACTAGCATGGTATCCAAGATCGCAACACTAAAAAGACAACAAAGGGAAAAAGAAAACAACTTTAAAAGGAGCAACACCATTCCAATATCCCAATCCTGAAACTGTCACTAAAATCTGTCCTGAAATTTTTCTGCCTTTGAAGTATTTAACAAAATATAATCTAAATTATATTTTGATTATATATATTGACTTCTGTGGTCAAGACAGTAAGTATTTAGTATCCTCATTCTGTTGCATAAATTAATGGACAGTTTTAGAAAAAAGATCAAGTTTACATGTATGACAGTTTGCTAATCAGATACAGAAGTGCAGGCACTGTATTTATATTGAAAAAGTCTGGGACTCCACACACAAGTGGGCTTTTCAGTATTAATAGCATCCGTAAGCCTTGAATCACCTATTTAAACCCACCCTGACATAACTCAATAATTTCAGTTAACGACAGCACCAAAGTGAACTTGAAACAATTCCTACTTACCATGCCTGTGCCTAAACAAAAACCTTCACAAAAACCTTGAGCACAAGCAATCCATCTAAAATGCTTTTTGATGCAACAGGAATGGTTTAGCATCTTTTCCCCTGATTGTGAAAATATATTTAATGTAAACACCTTATTTCCCATGCTCATACAGAGCCAGCAATGTACATCATGTTACTAAATGCTGAAAGTCATAATTTATGTATTTTTTTCCTACAGAATGGAATGTAATTGAAACCTAATTGGTAAAACATAAAGTTGTGTTTGTTCTTGAATTCTAAACATCCTCAGTTTGCATTATTCATGTTCAGTTATTATTTTAGAGAACAGCTGAATATATTTAAAAAATGTCACAGCAGTAGCATATCAACTGATTGTTTCCCTACATTATACAGTAAATACTCTCAGTTTCTGCTCAGTGAGCCTCCAGGTAAGGGGAGATGTCACCTCAATAGAGGCACATAAACTTGCTAACAATTGAATACAAAGCAGTGCTCTTTATTCAAATGTGTGAGATTTGCCCCAGTCAGAGGCCGATGTCTGGCCAGAGCAGTCAGAGCACTCTGCTTTAGGGCATCCTCAGTCCCCAGATACTCCTCCTGGGTGCTCACCCACAGCCTGAAGTCATCCATTCCTGCAGGACTTACAAGGTAACTTTGGAGCTGGGTAAAGAAGCAATTTGAATTCAGTCCACCGTACTCTATATGCATATATGCACTGTTTATATGACTACCTCTCTCACAGATATTACAAACCCCACAGGACTCATGGGATCATGCTCCCTGCCTTTTCCTCTCACTTATTGAAAAAGGAAAGAAATAGACAGAGAGGGAGACAGACATGGAGTTGTACACACTACATGGGAAAGAGCTTTCAACCTGTTTACCATAGCAAAACCCATGTGTAGGAAGGCAAGAAACACTTCACTTATGAATAGAAGGGCATGAAATGCTTCACACCTTGCCTTAGCTACAGTTATGACTAGTGATGAAACTGCTCTCTGAAAACTAAGAGAGAGCTGTTTTGTTCACAACAAAGCTTCCAGAAAGACTTAAGTTTTCACTCCTAACAAGTACTCCAGGTAGTGACTGCAGATGGGACAGTGGCTCTCCAGAAAAAAAAGCTGCTGAACCATTCAAAGAAAATAAAAGGATGTCATGTTCAGTGAAACACACATATGTTAACCTCTCTGTTTTGCATTTATAAAATGGAAATTTGTGTTGCACTTACTAAAACAGCCATTCAACTTTTATATTAAAGTGCATCCATATTTCAAAGACCCTCAGCCTAAAAAATATTGTTTCTAAAAGGAAAAGTCTCTTGGTGTTTTTCTCTTGTTCTATGTCAAATCAGATCTCATATTTAATTCACTATCTTGGATGAAAAAGACAGACTAAAAGTGCTGATAAGAAAGTGAATTGGGACAGCTGTTTTATTTCATGTGCATTAGTTTCAGAGAGACCTCTGGAAGATTAAACTGAAAGGGAATTAGAAATAGAGGGCAATGCCAGGTTTAGCATTGCCAACTACCCATGTGTTATAAAACTACAGCCTGAATTTTGGCTCTAGTGGATTAATCTGAGTATTACTAGAAAGCTTATTGATTTACAATTAGAGCTGTGTGGGTTTCTGGTGCAGCTTTTTTGCAAGCTGGAATACAAGATTGCAGCCTTTATGCTGTGCCATAACTTCACTGTTTAACCCTTAATCTACTCAGTCACTATCACCATGATCATCTTTGGAAAGTGATGACAGCTAAACAAGGCAACCAATACAGCCTCTCAGACAAGAAGAGGATTTTTCAAGTGAAGCAAAGTATCCTGCCAGGCTAAGGTAATTTCTTGCAATGCCAATGCCAGCAGAGAAAACAAGAATTAAATGCAGATCTTGAACTAATGCCTCATCACAAGTGCTTCTTTGAATGGAATTGAAAACATCTGGATTTAAAATTTTGCTTCAATTACTTATGTAAAAATAGAATTTGTATGATTTTTTTTTAAAAGCAAAACTAAACACTCAGGCATTGTCGCTGTTGAGCAGCTAGCAGAGTAATGAATGCATCGGTTCTCAGTGGCAAGAAGGAATGACCTTTATTGTTTTGATTTCATCACATTTATAGAGTTCTCAAAATCACCCAATTGGTCAGTCAGAAGCCTTCCCCCAGGCCTGATTGGCCAGGCCTGCACTGCCCAAGTTCTGGGACACTGTTCCAAAACATCCAAACTTTATCTTTATTTACAAAACACAAGAAAACTTCTCATGGGAAAAACTGTGCTAGCCACAGCGCATCATAACTCTTACTTTTGCCAGACCATAGTCCTCTTTCCCCAAAATTTGGAGACACTGATCATGACCGGGAAATGGGTCTGTCATAGTCATGGCTCTGTCATCAACTCATGGCTACCCAGAAAGAAATGCACTGTTTTAATCTGCTGGAAAGATGGTTTAGAAAAGAGTTGTCTATAATGGGGACAGCACTTTTAGTATTTGTTCATTACTGAGGCCAAAAGTACTGCCACTAAACTGCCATCCTGACCACATCGTCTCTGACCATGCTTGGAAAAATTAATCATCAACCTTTCTGGTGTTGCAAAAAAGTATATATGTATGCAGATACACACAGACACATGCATGCATATTTACATGATTTTCAGGAAAAATCTGTAGATGTGTAGAAAGACTTATGAAGTTCAAGTGAGCAACCACACTGTTAGCCAAAATAAATATGAGTCTTAGAGGTTCACTAGTCAGCACACAGAGGGTACAGCCTAGGTGGTTATCTACCTATGGATCTGCTGTCTATCTACAGGCTTCTGAGATGAGATGTCACTTGGCGCAGTAAGACATGAAGATGAAAAATAAGAGAATGAATACATAGACTATGAGTTTGTTTGCATTTCTGGATTCATAAAGACCTTTGGTTGGGCAAAGTGGAGGGAGATGAGTGATGCATTTGGGATATGTGTGAAAATTAATTTTGTAATTTGCATTTTATTCTTATTTGGAATTAAATCTGAAGCAGTCTCAAGAGTATTTACTGCCTTTATTGCACCCCAGAGTCTATTTAGGCTTGAACAGAACAAACTGCGGAGCTTAGCACAGAGCTTCAACCAAACCAAGCTCCTCTTACTCAACTTCATTTTGTTTCAAGAATAGTAATAAAAATCTAATGTCAATGGAGAGAGGAATTAATGAAAAAAGCCTTAACCTCTGAATAAGTCACTTTCTAAGTATTTTGTTACACAGACATCCACATTCAAATCAAAGGGATCTGGCTGTACATATCATATTTATGAGGACTTATGTAACAAAGATCGTGAGCTGTACACACTTTACTCTTGTTTTCAACTTGGCTTTATGAATGATTAATAAAGAACCTTTACAGAATAAATTAAGTTCACAATAGCTAAATGTTCCTTAACTCCTTAACCATTCAGTGCATGCATACTGCAATTAGAGATTCAGAAACTCCACTTTAAGAAAGACCAACACATTAATATTTTATTTATTCCAGCAGCAGAACTACAGTAAAATTGTTTTGATCACTACTTCCTAGTATTTATCTTCAGATCATATAAATGCACGGTAAGTCCGAAAAAAGGTCCTTACCTTCCTCTTAGATAAATTTAATGAATGTAAATGAGTAAAAGTATGTGCCATATGGACAGACACTGGCACTAACAGCCAGATTAGCAGCATTGTGTAGTCTGTTGTTCCTCTGAAATTCAAAAACTTTAAAAAAAATTCTAAGTACTAGGTAAAGATTTTTTAATTCAGCTAATCTTTACTGTTTTTTACAGATACAAAAAAAGAGAACAAAAAATTCTGTCCTCCCCTTGAACTAGATCCCACTCTAGTCAGCAGAGAAGAAATATTTAACAGAAAATTCAAATTCCTCTAGCACAATATGCAGAGGACAGAAATACACTGTGCATATCAAATCCCGTTTATCTCTCTACTTCTTTGCAAATGCTGGTCTCATCCCTTAGCTCACTAAATGCATTAAATCATCCAGCTAAGACTCCAGCAATATTTTATATTGCTTTTATCACAAGAGCTTAAAATGAGCAACACATCAAAATTTTAAGTCAGAAGCCCTGAGCTCTGTTAATGAAATGATGAAATTGAACAGTTCAGACTGAGTTCAGATGGGGAACTCTAATTTAGGATTCTCCATATAAGCCTTATATATGGAAAATGCAGTGGAATTCAAATGAGAAATTGAAATTTTTGTTTGGTAAAAAGCGTAGTTCCACTGTCCCCCCCAAACTTGTTAGAAAAAAATTGATTTAACAGTTTACTGCATTATTTATCCCATTTTTTTAGACATATTTTTCACTAACACAGGAAAACATTAAATTTCATTTATGGGCAATATCAACAGCTTGCAAAGATCTAAATTCCTTCCATGTTAACTGGAATTTGGACACAGAGGAGAGGTAATCCCCTTCTGTACAGGCAATGAGAGAGAGTTCAGGGAAGCACAGGAAGTCAGGCAGGCAAACAAGGACAAAATAGAGAGAGCAAAGAATGAATTCGCCACTACTGCTCTGAAAACTCCAAATTGTACCGTGACATTAACGGATTTAAAGAATGAGATAGTCTATGTTGCAACATATGGCCACTGGGAAGCATGTCTCACATTCCAATGATTTAACTCTAAAACCTTGCCAAAACTCTTGCATTTACTAAAAGAGTTTCCTTTGTCGAGTGGCAAACACTCTGTCTAAATACCAATGCTTTCACAGCGTATTCTGACTAAATACAAATGTCTGAAAGACACTTCATTTATACAAGCTCACAATTGGATTAAATTGGCTCTGAAGCATATTCTGGTTGTACATGTTTACAGCCTACTCTTACAAAACAGTAATGCAAAGGGCAGCTAGACTTTCCATTTAAATTCCTTTGTGAAGAGTAATTTCTCAAGCCATTTTGACAAAAGAATGTTATTGTGTACATTGGTCCATGGCTTTCAAAAAGACAGGCAGAGTAGATACAATTTTTCTGCATTACTAAATATTGTAGAATATATATTTTTATTAAAAACTAGCAGTTAGGCAGCTCTAGTGTTCACGGTTGTGTAAACACCTTTACATACACTAATTCCAATGAGCGTTGTCTCTGTGTGTGTATGGACAGAAAGCTTCACTTCGCCTCCCCTCACATTTCTTTGTAAAGCCTGTGGTTCCTTCCCTCAGTTTTCACTGCTACAGAAACCTCTGTGGATGATGTGTACAGAAACCTCAATGAAGTGGATAAGAATCAGATGCATTCTCCAACCTGATAATGTTTTGACCAAGTAGAAACACACACTGAGACATTCTCTAATAAACGTGAACTCCAAAAGGGAAGGCAGGAGAGGTGACTAAGCATGTTTCAAGCTTCTGAAGGGATAAGGATGCTGCGAAGAAAAGGAAAAGGACCTTTCCTTCCTTCCAGCATCCTAGAAGAACTCATAAACTTCACATGGATAAGACATGCCCTTAACTACAGGCCAAAAATCCATCATCCATTAAGTAGTTGCAGGAAAATCAACTTCTCACGTGCGTACACTGCTTGTCCTCAGTTTTCTGCCCTAATCATCCACATATCAGCTCCTGGTAAATGTTTTCATTGCCTGGGCAGCCTAGATGGGTGGAGCAGGTTGTGCAAGAGGATGGATGCAAATTAAACAGGGACAGGCCACAGGCAGAATAAACCAGAGTAATTCAGGAGAAAACATGCAATAGCAACTAGGAAAGGAATAAAAGAGATGTTGAGATAGAGACAGAAAAAAAAATTGAAAACACAAAAAGATTCATTGCCACCTTTCATAGGAAAGCACAACAAAAATTAAGCAAAACCAGTTGAAAGGGAAAAGTTATAATAAAATCAGGCAAGATTTTATTAATTACAGAAAAACTAGAAATTACAAAGAAAACTGACTATCAGTATTTAGATGACATATGATAAAACAGGTATATGCAGGCATTTTAGTCCATTAATCTCAAGAAGACATTTTTCCCTTTCTTTATGAAGCTTTGCTTCTGCAGCCAGTAGAAATGAGAAAACTCTTGTCAAATTCTGTATTAATTTATTCTATATTAGAAACCAGACCTGTATGTGAATGTTGTTTACTATTGTAAATAACGTATATTACTGTTGCAGTAGCATGCATATTCAATATGTAGAATTTCAAATGGGCCACAGGGGTGTATCCACTAAGCTACTTAACCCTACATTCTTAGTGAATGAATGTTCTGGGACTTGTGTTTGCTGTCTCTATTTCTCTATCACATATAAAGTCAGCTTACAAAGAGGGACATGATAGAATGCAGGATGCTCCCTTTGCATCATGTAAAAATGTCAGCAATACAGGTTCTGGAGACTTAAATGCTGGCACAACTCAACCTTATTCTTCTAGGATGTTCTCATATGAATAACTTACTGAAAATAAGTAATAGGTGTGTTGACAGTATAGAGCACAGAATTGATTGTGTCTGTTTTTCAAATTACTTGAAGTAAGAATAAAAAGCCACTGTATATATGATTCAATGACTAAATGAATGAAACTAAACAATTTTGAAAACATGGAAGAAATTGCTTCTTTTGAATTACATACCATTAGATGACCACTTAAGAAGTTTATCTTGTAAAAAATATTTATATCCCAGAAACTGTACATAATAGAAATGTCATATTTTCTCTCGACACATGAGGAGCCAATGCAATGTTCTAACTTTAAAGGAATGGGTTCTACATCTTATTGGCACTTGGTTTGGTGAAATACAAATTTTAAGGGAAAAACTTCTGATCTTATCATAAAATATTATAAATAGTAAGTGTACTGTAGGCAAACCATATGACTAATGTAGTCCCTTTAAAACTGAAAATAAGTGTTCCTGAACAGAATAAACATAAAACCAAATGTGCCAATACTTACATCGATTAAATCCGAAAGGTCGTGAATATAATACTTGAAAACAGAAGCATTAGTTGCTTCAAGGGTGAGCAGGTATTCATTACGTGCCTTAATAGATTTCAGCTTGTTTTCAGAATATTTTGCTTGACGCTAGGAAAGACATTGCATATTAATGTATTTTAGTTACATCATTTTTGGTATGCAGCAAAAATGGTAACAATTCAAGCACACATTCCTACTAACAAGAAAGAATATCAATGTCCAGCCTGTTATACATAAAACAAATGTAATATAAAGTGAAAACTTAGTTTCAA
Organism: Lichenostomus cassidix; assembly: GCF_008360975.1. Lineage (NCBI taxonomy): Eukaryota > Metazoa > Chordata > Aves > Passeriformes > Meliphagidae > Lichenostomus > Lichenostomus cassidix. The sequence continues at coordinate 32,001,129 of NC_139480.1, read as the reverse complement.
ATGTGACAAACCATATAGTAAGAACTCTACTGGGAATAAAATGTTCCCCTGTCTGAACTGCAATTATGTCAAGTTATCTATAACCCACTGCCAGTTTATTTTGTGTACCTTGCTTAATTTTATTTCCCAGCTGGATTTCTCTGTCTAATATCATGCCAAAGAATGTCAGAAATGCAGTAAATTTATTTCAAATGAAGCTAAATAAAAGGGCTATTTACTTTTTCCTTCATTTTTTCAATCTTCTTCACAGAGCTCCGTCTCTGGTGCCTTTCTTCTAGTCGAATATGAAAAACAGGGTCTCCTGACCTCCCAATCTGTTTTTCTTCTTGCTTCTCTGCCTCCTTCAGTTTGCTTTCTGCACTGATGCTCTCTGCATGATACATATGGTATGTTTTCATGACCTGCAAAAGACAAGAGTCAAAGGAGAGTCAGAGAAAATGAAAATATAAAGGTATCTACAGAAAAATCACAGGGTCTTTGAGCAAAATGTTGTCTTATAAACATGGATCTTCAATAACTTTCTTTGCCAACAGAGATTGAGGACTTTTGGTTGCATTTTTCTTTTCTGTAATTCCAAATAGGATTTTTTTCTTTCATTGCTCTTATAGGAAAGCGCAAAAATCATTGTTATTAAACTTCAGGATTCTTGTCTTCGAGTGAAAATCTAAAATAATGAACGACAAAACTAAATTGATATCCGTACCAAATCTATCTGATACATAACTATCTTCAGGGCTAAGTAACAGCTTGGCTGTGGACATTGAATGTTTGAAAGCAGAAGGATCCCTTCAGCACTGAGGAAAGGGGAAGCAAGGAGAGGCAATGGGAAGCTTTGACCTGGGAGCAAATCTGCAGCTGGGTGGATGACTGTCCGTGGCCTGGAAAGAAGTGTCTGCCAACTGCACAGCCAGCAGACTGGGCCTGATGCAAAACCAGATGAGAGCTGAAGAAGGAGCTGCCTGATACGTAAGTTGTGAAAATGTTTTCCCCATAGACCCAAAGTTATCTTTCCTCTATACACACACTGCGTCTGCAGATGAGAGAGCTTGGGTTGCCAACATGTAAATACATGTTTGCATAAACCACAAGGAGAGAAAGGGACTGGTTTAGCCCAGTCCTCCCTTGCTTCTTCAAGCAAGAAAAACCTCAGCTTGAATGCTGTGTACAGCAATCAATCACAAACTCCCCACCTCTGCTGGAGGGGCTGTCTCTGCCCACTTCCAGCAAAGGAAGTGTCTTTCTGCCTTCCTCAGCCCTTCTTTGTTGTTGTCCTTGTTTGTTTCTTTGTGTTGTTGTCTTAAGTTTAGAGCACTGAACAAGGCAAGAAGGCATCCTCAGGCAGCCACAGGCCTCTTCTCTTCTTCAAAAGGGTGCCAGAACTCTGGCCAGCAGATATTATCTTTGGGTGGAGGTCATGTAAGCCATTCACATCTCCGAAGGACACAGGCAGAGAGGAATCAAACCAGCTGCTTGTGTGACCCGCGGGGAAGACAGACTGTTTTGGGAAGCTGCCTTGAAATATTCCCTTGGAATAGTGCACTTTTTGTAACTGAGTAGTTAGGGCAGCCTAAGGAGTATCCACAGAGTGGCAAAACATGGAACACTACAGCTAGATATTGCAAACTCACTGCAGAACATCTTAGCATGGATTGTCACAAACCAGCTGCATGCCATGCCAGTGGGTGGCTGAATTTGATGTGTATTTCAAGTCCTGTGCAACAGAAAGACAGACAATTTCAGAGAGCTGCAATTTTGCATAACCATGTATGTTATACACTGTAACTGTGTATGCTACTACCTAAGACTGATGCCACTGATATTAAAAATGAAACAGGCAACTCCTCACTAACTTCCTGTTATAAGGTAAAACAGTTGGAGACAGGCACTAAAAGTGGCCCTGTTTTCATTTTTAGAAACATATGTTTACAGCTCTGTGATGAAAAAAACCAAACTGCCTGGAGCAGGACATAAGTGTTATGGCTGCCGCTCCTTTATAGCACACTGTGCTCCCAGGCCTGAGCAGAGTGCAGAGCTCCCTGCCCAAAGGCTGCCTACACATGCTGGGAACAGCTGCTGCCCCACCATCTCACATCTGCATGGATGAGGCAGAAAAAAACCCCTGAAGATGGTAAAGCTGGGCTAGGAATAGAAGGCAAGCCCACTGAGCTGAGGTCTGCAAGGTTCCCAGTTCAACCAAATAGCATACTCAGTCTCCTATATCCTGCACTGTTCCACAGGCACTCACTCCTAAAGTTGTTGATAATCAGTACCTAGGGATTTTAACTCATACAGCCACATGGAAACAGAAGAATTACTACAAAGAGAAGAAAAGCATTTCTTAAAGAGATGGTTTATATAATAAAACAGAGAAGCACAGGAAGTGATATGGCTCTTAATAAAAATTATGGGGAAAGGAAATGAAAAGCAAAGCTGTGCCCTTCTCTTTTGGCCTTTCTATTCAATTCTTTTAAGTGTTTCTTTACATAAAGCTAAAAGTGTTTGCTTTTATTTTCTATCTTTTGTTCTGTGTCATCTCTTGAGACTTTTTTTAGTTGGTGGGACAAGGCTAACTCGCATGTCTTACCACCTAGAAAAGTTATTTTCTTTTATACTCTGCCTGCAGAAGGAACTATGGGCCCTGATGGAATTAATTCAAGAATCCTCCAAGAGCTGGCTGATGTCATCACAAAACCTCTCTCTCAATTTTTGAGCAGTCTTGGGAATTGACAAAGTCCCAGCTGACTGGAAGCTGGTGAATGTTGCCCCAATTTTCAAGACGGGCAAGAAGGAAGACCCTGGAAACTATAGGCCCGTCAATCTCCCTTCAGTGCCTGGTAAAGTTATGAAAAAGATTATTCTGGGAGGCATTGAATAACACCTGAAAGACAATGCAGTCACTGGTCACAGCCAGCACAGCTTCATGAGAGGGAGGTCTTGTTGATTAAACTTGATTTCCTTTTAGGGCAAGATAACCCACCTAGTTGATCAAGGGAAGCCAGTTGATGTAATCTTGTTGGATTTCAGTAAATCTTTCAATACTCAGAATATCCTTCTGGATAAAATTTCCAGCACACAGCTGGATAAACACATCACGTGATGGATGATCAACCGGCTCATTGGTTGGGCACAGTTATAGTGAATGGGGACATCAGACTGGTGACCTGTCATGAGTGGAGTTCCATGGGGCTCCATCCTTGGTCCTGTGCTCTTCAACATTTTCATAAATGACTTGGATGCAGGACTGGAAGGGATACTGAGCAAGTTCACAGATGGCACAAAACTGGGAGGAGCTGTTGGCTCCCTCCAAGGCAGGGAGGCCCTGCAGAGAGACCTTGACAAATTAAGAGAACTAGGCAATCACCAACCTCATGAAGTCCATAAAACTAAGGCTGCTGGACTCTGTACCTGGGATGGGGCAATCCTGGACATATGGACAGACTACAGAATGAGATGTTGGAAAGCAGAGCTGTGGAAAGGGACCTGGGGGGGCATCAGGCACAGCATGACCAGCTGGGCAAGGGAGGGGACTGTCCTGCTCTGCTCTGCACTGGGGCAGCCTCACCTTGAGTACTGTGTGCAGTCTTGGGAGCCACAGTTCAAGAAGGATATAAAGCTATTGGAGAGTGCCCAAAGGAGGGCAACAAAGATGGTGAAGAGCCTTGAGGGGAAGATGTGTGAGGAGTGGCTATGATCACTTGGTCTGTTTAGCCTGGAGAAGAGAAGGCTGAGGGGAGACCTCATCACAGTCTGCAACTGCTTTGTAAGGGGAAGAGGAGGGGCAGATGCTGATCTCCTCTCTGTGGTGACCAGTGACAGGTCCCAGGGGAATGGCCTGAAGTTGTCAGGGCAAGTTTAAACTGGATATTAGAGAAAGATTCATCACCCTGAGGGTGGCTTGGCACTGGAACAGGCTCCCCATGGAAGTGGTCACAGCACCAGCCTGTCCAAGTTCAAGAAGCGTTTGGACAACAGTCTTGGGCACATGGTGTGACTCTTGGGGACGGTCCTGTGCAGGGCCAGGAGCTGGACTCGATGATCCTTGTGGGTCCCTTCCAACTCAGAATATTCTGTGATTCTGTGACAAATAATATCTCAGAGTTTTCTAAATAGATCTCAAAGCACCTAAGTAGTGAAACAAGGATCTGTTTTGCTTGCCAAAAGCAGTAAGCACTGAAGTTTTTTAAACAGATTTTCTGAGCGCCTAGCAGACTAGGCATAAATGTCCTTCTGCAGTGGCTGACACTTCAGCTTGCCTTCTTGTTGGGAGAAGCACTCCTTGAAGGAGTACTAGTGTATCACTACCTGTTCTCACCAATGTCTCCATACTGACTCAACTAGCTTCACATCACTGAGGAATATTTTTTCCTCTCCCAGCTTGCTTACAGCACATGCTACCAAATCCAGTGTCTCACTCTGCACTGATTAAAAGGCAAATTTTGTGGGAGAACAACAGAGAACTCATAGTCTTCATGGGGAACCAAGATGTCTACTTGAAATCCTTGTTCTCACAACAAATTCTGCCCAAGTTCTTGGTACAAATGATTTCCTAGGTAACTAAAATTGAAAAAGAAGCCCTCTCTCTGTATTCACAGAGCTGGACATCAGTCAGAGTGTTCTACCCAAGCCACACTGGCTTAGGAATCAATACAGACTCTGTACAGAGCAGTGATCAGCCTATGCATGTGACTCCTGTCAAGTTTGGTATGTTGATAGCACTGCTTATCTCATGCACTAGTGACATCATTATTTTGAAAGTCTCTGGGGAAAACTTTTTCATGATTTGTCGGCCTTTTTCATGATGTGTCAATGTTTTTTTAAGAGCAAATATCCCAGCAGCTAAATTTAATTTGAGAAAGCATTAGAGAGATACATTTGGAAAAATAAATGGGAACAAGCTAGGGAGTTGGCTTCCAAGTATTTCAGCACATACTTCCTCAACAAATTAGCTAAGAATTTGCATGCTAAATTGCACAGATGATTCTTTCCCTTAACACTATGCCATCTTTTTGCCTTGGGTTTTTAAGACTGTTAGATATTGGTAAACACAGTAACAGGCTTTCCTAAATCTTGCAAATAGACTTATTGTATGAAAAATTCTGAGATTCATAGACCTCTGATCTGTGAACATGCAACAGATTCATAGATCTGTTATTCAAACTATGAATAATCTCATGAAATACGAAATAACGCTTCTCAAATGTCCACCAAACTGCTGAACTGACAGACTATCCTGTGAGAGTATCCATCACTGAATTGACTTTAATTAGTCTCCAAAGTGCTTATTGATCAGCCATCAAGTATGCACTGAAAAAAGAGAGCAAGGTTGTAATTTTGCAGATGCTGTACTGTCATCATGACATTTCCTTCATTTTTCCACCGTAGTGAACCAGTATGGTTAAATGCATACCAGTACCTTTCTAAAATAAGTATTGAGTTTATCTCCTATTAATTTAGCAGGTTCATTCTGCTGACCCAGTGATGTAAAATATAGATTTCTATTAGATGACTGTGACAGACTACAAGCAGATGAAAAAGATTATGCTACCCTAACTATGTACTCTCACATTTGTAGGTGACAGACTGTTCACTTAGTAGTATAAACATCTCAATTTGTGTGCCAAAGTTTCAGCATCATTCCTAAGAGCTCAGCAAATAGGCTTAGGGCAGAAGATAGTACTTATCACAGGGAAGGGCACATTAGAGTACATCCTTAGATAATTATTTTATTTAAACGCACAGTTGTTATCTGGGCAAATCCATTAACAAGACAGTAATTAGTGCTGTACTTCTGTGGGCTATAAGAGAGGAATGTTCCCATAGCGAGGGACTGGTTTTCCTTTTCTACATGCATACTTCTTTTCTAGAAAACTTCTCAACCCAAGGTAAGACCGAAAGCTACAGACTTAAATTATATTGAAATTACTGTCTTAACATGTACTTTATTTTTATAATAAAACTGCAGAATTAAGAGCTTTTTCATCATGTTTCTCAGAAAACAGGAATTTCCTGGAACAGTAGCTCATCCCCGGTGCAATTATCATCTTTGAATTGTTTTAGAATTGTCTCTGTAAATTGCTGTAAATTCTTATCAGAAGGCAGACTTGCAAGGGTTTCATCAAATTGGGTTAGTTGGTGCTTTACCCAAAAAATAAGTACAATCTTATGCCAATTTTACCACACCAGTGGCCTCTAGCAGTTAAGCAGGCTCAGTATGAGCTGCTGTCAGCATCCTGTTCACTCACTTCCAAGCCAAACTCTGATGTGGTTTTAGGAATTATCACTTATATATTACTACCAATACAGGATTACTGATTTTACTTTCTCAGACCTCTGATGTGCTACAGTAAACGAAACTTAACTTTTTAAAGATAATTCAGATTCTGTGTTATTTCACGAAAGAAAGAAAGAAAGAAAGAGCGAAAGAAAGAAAGAAAATCTGGTAGCAACTGCCTTGAGAAATTCAACAGCCAAGATTTTTAAAGAATAAGATAAAGCAATGGAAAATGCAATTGGCAGAGCAGCCCTGTCTTTTTTAACATCAATGTTGCTTTGGACTGTCCCTACTTTTTCATTTTTCTGAGAGACATACTTTTATGATGTGCATCACTTTTCTCCACCATTTGCCCTCAGCCTTATTACTGGAACAGCTCTGTATTTTTGGCAAACTTGTGAACTCCCTGACTTTTTTAGGGGACGTTTATGAATGTCTTAACCCCTAAATAAGTCCAGTGGAGACCTCTCTCCAATATAAGAAAAGTCTGCCTACCTTCTGTTTCCTATCATTCCCCATCACTCAGATACTATTGCTATATACCAGTACTTGATCTGACAAGGCAAGGTATATTAGCTTCCCAGAGAAATGAAAGAAGAGTTTGACTGGGGAGTTTTCTCTGTTGCAAAGATGATCTATTGCAAAGTTAATAATCCACTGTCTCTGTAAGCCAACGTGCAAGAAGATTTCTAAATCAGTCAGTTCATAAAAAACAACAACAGAAACCTCTTACAGCTTCCAGTTGGATCAACTTTTCTTCCTGTAAATGCCAGGAAAAACTCTGGACTGTGACCCCACTCAACTAACTCAGCTCCCCTTTCCTCACGCCCCTTCACTCAAAAGATACACCTCATTGTAGTTTCTATAGATGATATCCTTCTGGAAAACACAGGACTGATTACTACCCTACACTGGCTGAACGTGTAGTAAGGAGAGGAGTAAAAGAGGAGTGCAGCTGCTGGGATGATGCAGACCTGAAAATACCGACTGGTTGGCACAGCCACAGAGAAGCCAGGCATAGTTATAAGTATTTGCCAGTCATAATTTACTGAACTTGTGAAGATACAGAATGAAGCCTAGCTATTCTGTTTTGGCATATTAGCAGCCCTAATTTTAAAACTGGTGCATAAAATACTGAAAATTGAAAATACAGACTTTTAAAAATGCATTTTTATTAGTCAAAAAGATGTAGAAAACACATGCAATGTAACATTTAAGAAAACCTTTACATAAAAGAGATGGAAAATTAAAAACTAAAGTTTCCCTTACAAAATTCCGATTATTCCAGCAAACTAATCCTGCTTTGTTCACAGATTCTAAGAACATCTTCTGAAGTTGTGGTTCACCTGCTTCTGTTCTTACTTTTTAACAATCCTGTATATGATGTGTAGTTTTCATGACGATGGCACTAGCCAAAGGCCTTAATTTACAGACCTTTCTTGTAAGATAAGGAATTATGATAAGAAATAACCAGATTATAAATCCTTCTTCATACATACTAAAAGGTCTGATACTTGCCCCTCACTCCAAGGCTTTAGAGGTATTTCAATTCCAATATGACTTCACATTTTAAGTTATACTTCATGAAGGCACCTTTCATTTAAAAAAACCAGAACTAACTAGTAGGGAGACACTTCAATATTAGTATTAGATCTGAATATTAGATTTGAAATTAATTTGCTTTTTTTTGGACACAAAGATTTATCTCACAATAATAAGACTGATTTTTTTCTTTTACTTTTTCCCCACTATAAATTAAGAGCCAAACAAGAAGATGATATCTTTTTTGTAAGTGACTGAGAAATGTAGTTGCTGGAGATTAAAACTGTAGATACTTGTTTTGATAAGGCCACTATGATTTTATTCTGTACACAGTGAATGCCATACAGAATTAAAAACCTGTGCATGAGATTCCCATCTGTCTAGATACTTTTCTATCTTTATGTACATGAGCAAATATAATACACAGATATAGTGATGACCATTCTAAACATGCAAACAGTGAAACAGATGCTACTCTGCACCATATTGTCACTTCACTATGTGTGGGCTGTATTTAGCTAAATGTGGACACGTACAGCTAACCAAGCCCTTTGCAGTCAATGAAAAGCTGGACAATGAAGTTAACAGTACAGATCTCTTAATCCGAAGCAGATTCTTGCATCTGATTAAAGGGGTCTCATATCCCGATATTAGATTTCTAGGGACTATAACTGGAACCCAGATAGCATGCTAAGATATTTGTATCTATACTGCAGATGTCTGAAAATCAGGTGAAGTAAATTCCATCCCAAGAAACATCTCGCAGCAGTAGCCTGACTCAAATTGTAGACAAATTCAGAATTTTTAATAAGATCAAGCATACTCCCATTAAAAAAAAGAAAAAATTACATTCTGAGAAAGGAATTAGCATGCACTGGAAGCCATAACATGGAAGTTAGTACCTGAATAAATCTAAATGTAAATAATAAATAAATGTAACCATCAGCATGAAGACAAAGCACTAGTGAAAAGAAAAAGAGTGAAAATACCCTGTTTCCCTATCCTGGGAGCACAGGCACTAATCCCAAACCTCGCCAGACACTGGAGTTATGTAACTGTTTAATTGAAACAAGGCTGTATCTTCAGGGCTTATTCAGCACTGAAGTCCCACTTGTGCCACAGCTCCTGCAGTCACTGATCCCCTGCAGCTGTGTGAATTGTCTGTGGCCATCGCCACTTTGCAGGAGCTGATCCCAGAACTGATCCCAGCTGATTCATTGACTACAGGCCTCAGACAAGAAGGTTTTGCACTATTGCACCCTACAAAATCAGTGGTGATTTTAGACAAAAAAATGCCCAAAGAAAATCCCGAAGGAAAAAAAAAAGTGTCCATAACACTTCAACAATCTGTGTCCATAACAATTCAAAAGAATTCAGGGCAGTAAGACTAATTGTCTTTGGATTTTCTTTTTGCCACCAAGTTGTTCTTGAGATCAAATGCCCTTCAACCGATCCACTGATGGGTGCACAATTTTCTCTAAGTCAAAAGAAAAATCAAAATGCACAAAAATAATGTTTGATCGCTGCCGGTGGAGAGGTGATCACTGATAGCTTCCTAAACTGCCTTAAGGTCACAAATGTTTCTTGATATCAATATTATAATTTTTTTTATGGTTCTCCAAATCTTGAGGATGGGGAACAGAGAAGTCTAGAGATTGTTATGCAGGGTACTAGAGCATATATATTTCAGTTCTTCCAGACAAAAAAAGAGAATTTGGATGTACAACTTCCTCAATGAGCAGGAAACAACAGGCTTTTGTAAGAGGTGCATATCATCAGTTCCTCTTAATTCTACAGCTATGTTTTTATAAAAGAGTAATTCTCATTTTTTTTTTCTGTCTCAGAACATACTCCCTCAGAAAATAGCTGGGGAAATAGTTATCAGGTAGACAAGACAAGTTGTGTAGGTGGGTTTCAAACAAGAAAACAGGTTCAAACCTAAGCCCTCTAAGATTTTCCTATGGGTTAGCAGGCGCTTGCCAGAATGTGCACAGTGCTTCTTTCCTGACCTCTCTAAATTGTATGGAAAGCCTACAAACCCCTCTGTTTTTCCTTTCACTGCTTACTTATCCCAGTCAGGGTTGGGAGAGGGCACATAAGTAACATTTTGACAGCACAGCACTGGATCTGCAAACACATATGATTTTTTACTGAGCGTAGTCCACAAGTCGAACCAAGCAGACGGCAGCAGGGACAAAAACAAGGCAGAAAAGAAAAAAGCTTTGCTCTGGTAACCTCTGAGTAGAAATGTCTCATTAATACACAACAAAACTTATAATTAACTGGCTTAGTAGAGTCTGGGGGGAAAAAAGGGTTGAAAGTAAAGAGTAATCCTGAAAGCATTAGCATATGCATTTTAAACATGTGCATAGACTTTTCAAAAATGTAGTTTAGGCTTGTGTAAAAGACAAAAATAAATATCTCCACTGGGGGTAACTTAGTCGATGAAAGTCCACTTCAAGCTTATAGAAGTAGTTTGATATGGAATTTGTATAAGATAAGCAAAGTAAGTAACTGTACTTACTGTGTAAAGCTCATTAAGTACTTTCATTAAGTCTTCATGAAGTTGAAATGAAATCTCTTTACTCTGTAATTAAAAAAAAAATCATTAGAAAAGGGCATGTAAAAACTGCAGCATACATTTGTTTCTTGATATTTATACTCATTGTTCATCCTAGACAGCAAATACGATGTTCCTCATAAAAACCATTCTGAATTACAGTGCACTAAAAAGAGTGATTCAGGGATGCAGAGGCAGACACATAACATCTGGATATAGGACTGCTAAAAGAAAACCCAGAAGTAATTTGAGCTATTTTTCCCATAAACCATCAGGAAATTAGGTGCCAATAGAAAGGGTGAAGTTCAAGATTAATGTTTTTCATAGAACAAACTGTGTACTGTTTTGTAACTGCTATGATATGTACAAAAACTAAACCATGTGATAATGTGATATTCTAGAGGGGCATTCTGCCCAATTTTACATGTAGGATAGTCTTTGTTTCTCAGCACATGCAACTATCTAAATATTTATGCAAGAAATAATTGTGGCTCCTCTTTGAAACAGATACCCAACTGCATAATATTCCACAGAGTGGGCTGCTAAACCAGCTTTGTTTAGCTTTTCTGGACTGTGACTTTGCTTTCATTTTGACCCAGAAAAAAAGTAGGAGCTATTATCAAAGCAAATATGTCAAAATAAGAGCATTTAATTGGAGTCTCGTCCAAATATATTCCTTTGTTAGTTATCCACAGCAGCTCAATCTGATGAAAATTGTGGTAACTATGCAAGAGTTGAAGGCATTTGTATCATAGCCTTTGGAAAACAGCTACAGAATAGAGCTACAGGACTTGGCAAACAGCCTGGCTGCATTTCTTCTGTGATGCTCAGTTTTCTAACATCCATGATGGAAATGTCAGCTTTTTTTTGATCTGTGAATAAATTGATAATTAGTCTGGCTTCTAAAAACTCCAGCTCCATGATAGATAATGGCCTTGGCTATGAGAAGTACTTTGTATTTGTACAGAAGCCAAAGGAAAATCCTCAGGGACAACTCATCTCCAAAGCTGCTAACACATACTTGGCCATCACTAAAACACCTGCAGGAATAATGGTTTCTGAATGAGGATTTCCAGCACAACACCCACATACGAGGAGCAACCACACCACACACCCCACCCACTGTGTCTTCCAGGAGGATGAAACAGATGCACACAGTAGCTGAAACAGAAAAATCTGGGGTTTTTTTCTCCTGCTCCTACTATCATATTTTAACTATGAGCAGTATTTTAAGGCACCCATCATATCACTTATCAGTATTCACTCCGATCCTTATATACAAGATGTTTTTTTCACTGACAAGAAGTTAGGAATGTAATTTTAAAAACACTTCAGTGAAATTCTTGTATTCCCAAGGGCATTAGCTGTAGTAGCTAAGGTACAGTAAGACAAGCTGCTCAGAAGCTGAGGTACACAGAATTACTATGAAGCTTTCCTTATTGCATATACTTTTTAAATTCTGGTATTTTCATGAGGTATGCATTACTTCTGAAGTATCTAGATCACAGGGCTTACTACTTCCATTTCTTTGCAAATATCAGATTATTTTCATCTAATATGAAGCACCAAATTTCACCTATGTAACAGTACAGAGTGCTTATGAAGAACTGGAAAAGGACTGCAGATTTGCAAATTGCTGTAGGAAAATGCCATAAAACCTTTAGTAAAAATTCTGAATTGCTTTTCATTGCTTTACATTGGCACCCTGCCTTTAAAAGTCAGCAGCGCAGCTCTAACACAGCTGACACACCTCCTCAAAGCTCCAAGTGGAGGCCACCTGTTTATTCTTGGATAGCTGCTTCTATAGTGCTGAATATGAGTGGTTTTTTAAATTACTTTAGCAGAAAGAAGGGCAAAACATACAAATAAGATGTTTGACATTAAGATGAAAGTATACACATGTGGGAGCAAACTCTAGATGAACTCCAGCTTCAAGCAATTTATCCCTTTCAACTGCTGTTCACAGCCATCTCGAGGCTGATGAGAAGTCAAGCTCTAAAATATAGCAATGGCCATTCTAAGGCAGGATGCCTTAACGTGGTAATGCAAAAGTTTGTTTGAGAATGTGAGACAGCAAACCCCAAATCAATTTTCTCTTTACCCCTTGAGATTTTGCTGTGAGCAAAGCACACATCCTTCATTGAAGGATGCACCCTTCTTTTCTGCTCTTAATGCAGTCCCACCTTAATGCAAATAGCCACCAGATGAGCTGAGGATTTGGTGAATCATCACTATTTAGGACACATTACTTCTCTTTGCTCCTTTTGAGCTCTGTCCAGCACTGAAACACAAGTAGTCCAGCCCTCAGGATTTACTGGCCAACATGCATACATGATTTTTTCCAGGACAAGACAGACAGTGATTAATTGTAAATTTGAAAGCAAATGGAAGAGATCACAACAGAGAAAGAGCAAGATACTTTTGTAAAGGGACAATAAACTTTAAAATGGAAAGCAAAAAGAGAGGGAGGGAGGTGATCAGCAAAAAGAGTGAAAATTGAGAAGTGACAACCTAGCAATGCCACACAATCACAGAGGAGTCATCCTTCCACCACTTCATCTGCAGACTCCAACCTGCAGAGGGTCCCTGTAGTGATGGATAACATTTCAATTGATGCATCTTTCTGATGAAAGATTTTGTAGCAATTGTCCAAAAAAAATCAAGAAATTTGGTTAAACTTAGCAGTATAAAAGGGATTAATTTTTCAAGAACCATCACATTTTACATTAGGATTTAAGGTCAAGAAATACTGACTTGAGTGGCAAGCGATATGGCTTTTAGTGTGTAATATATGACACCTTAGAGCACCAGATAAGAAGTGCACTTATTTTCAGTGGTTAATGGCTTTCCTATTTCTTGGTTTATGCTACCTATTCCCTGCAGTAGTTCAGCATGTGTGAATGATGTCCTCCTCTAGGAGCCTGTCCTCAGGGTACCCAAACAACAGAATGTAAGATGCAGCATACATTTTCCTGGAGCTGAGTTGATGGCTCTAATCATGCTATTAAAACCTGATAATCACTGAGGTGCTTATTTATTCACTGTGTCCTAGAGAAATGCACTAAGATCTATTAACCAAAAGAATGAAGAACATAATAAAAATCTTGGAGCACATGAAAATTCCTGCTAAAAATATTATATATGTCACTAATCTGGTTCAAGGCATTAAGAGACAGTATTTGTTTCACCTGATAGGATAGATCATACCCATGCTACAGACAAGTAAATGTACCCAAACCCTCCTTTCAGTAGTTGCTCAACTTTCAACACATCAGTGGTCCTACTGATGTTATCAAGATTTGTATTTCCAGATAAAAGTCTGAAAAATGTAACATTTTACTCCACATTAATATACTTTCATTGAAGTCTGTTAGAATTTTTCCATCCATTTTAGTTAGAGCATTATTTGGCACTCCAACTTTAACCTTTTGTTTATTTTAACTGAAATTTAAGAGTCAGTCTAGTTCTTCCTGGAACTCTTTAGTGTCTGTATTTAGCATACAAAACCCTCCTCAGTTACATCATTCAAGGAAAAGATTCTGTGACTGTTGCTTTTAAATGAGTCTGCTGCTGGTCCCTGTGGGAAGTGAGGTGCAAACTCTTCTTTTAAGGAGTTTTCATGAGCTGTGGTGACACTGACATAACCAACTCAGCAAGATTTTGTCCCAGACTTGCCAGCCTATAGCAACAAACAGCTATGCTATCCTTTTAAACATTTTAATGTTTAAGAAAATGATGCAAAAAATCTATGTGCCACAATCAATATAACATCAAATAGATTTGGTAGGTAGTCATATGCCTTGTTAACAGCCAGATTATGGAACTAAAATATTTATTGTGCTTGGTTTCTCCAGCATCTTTCACTGTAAACATTGGAAGATATGTTCATCTTGGCTCATGTTGATTTCTGTCCAAAGAAAATGCATGTTTATAAATTATAAATATACAAATCTGCTTAAGGATTTTGTGGGCATGTGTTTATACAGTTGATTATTACTGCTGGGGTAACCAGAATCACTGCATGGAATGTTCTGCATAATACTTTTCCCTTCTGCTTGACATTTTTCCTTATTACTTTATTCTTTAATTGTCCCCATGAGGCCCACTACCCCATCTGCCTGAAGAAACATGCAAGCATGCAAGGTTTGAACTCCGCTACTTTATTTTTGTCATTTTATGTGCAGCATGAAGGCCAGACATCAACAGCAATCTTACTGTTTTTATATGCCAACAACTAAAAAGAATAGATTAAGTACCTATCTGAAAGTATGAGGTTTGACATAATGTCTTCCAATAAATTCTACAAAATCTCTGTACTAGATCCTATCTTTGTCCTCCATTTAGTAAATTTAAACAGATGCCAGTTCCTGACCCCTGGAAAAAAAGAATGACAAATAGCTCCTGGGAGAACAAAATTAATGAATGCCTACATGTTAAGGAGGCCAGACCAGACAGCAAAGGCACGTGCAATCAGGGACCTGAATACAACACATCCTGCTCCATCAGACCATGTAAGGTAGAGCCAGTAGAGATCATTTCCCCAAAACAATCCAAATGTCCAGACAGACGTATAAATGCACACAAAAGGAAAAACTAGAATGATGAAGAACAGAGAGTGAGACAAGGACAGATTACAAAGACTAAGGAGCACAGACACCCTCACCACTACATTTTACCAGACTGTTGTTGGCTCTTGCACACACCTTTTGCAGACGGAGTAGAAAAAGGGGTTGCTACAAACTTATGGCTTGTGCTATATCCCACACAGGGGAGGGAACAAAACAATACTCTAGTGGTAAGAGTGGCTGGAAAATGAGGAAATTATTTATCTTTTCTTTACAACAATTCAAGCGGGAGCCAGTCTTAAAATACGAATTCAAACCACATTCCTCTAGAAAATGTTGGGTTCACTTCATGGCAAAGTTTCATTTGAGAACTGACATACCCACCAGCAACATGAAAAAAGTCAGTAATGTCTACCATTGAGAAGCAGAACGGGAAGTCACATCCTCTTGGGAGGAGAAAGGGGGAGAAAAAAAGAGGGAGTAGAAAGAGTCAAGAAGTTTGGAGTGATTATGACTTTGCTGTTGCCTCCCCTTATCTTGCTTGGGGGCAATGGGGCAATCCAATCTGAGACACTTTCCCTTTCTGCAGCAGACAGAGCAGCACAATGAAGATCTGCTCTGATCATGGACCTGGTTTATGTATTTACTCTCCAGACTTGGAAATGGAGTAAAGCACCTCTTTGCTGCTGCAAGATTGATGGAGAATTAAAACAAGGTAAAAGTAGTAAATATTAGATTAATAAGCTGTAAGATATATAACTAAAGGATCTAATGATCGAATATAGAGAAGCTTGACTAACTGGTATTTGTAAATTATAGAATCATAGATTTGTAGACATTAAATGATCTTGTGTGCAATGCTGTGAGAGCCAACAAAGTAGATATTGTGTTGAGCATGGACTGCAGTAAGACACTAAGCATGCACTTGTTAAAACTATTTTTAAAATCTTCATATTACTGCTTTTCATGTTATTTATATTTATTACTTATGAGAGAGAGGGAGAGTGTACCTATTTCACAGAACAGTATGATCAGATTCCAACGCAGAAGTATCTGCAGGAGATGTTTTTTCTCCACTTTAATCCAAAATCTGTGAACAGTGAACAAATTCTATATGCTTTCATAGGGATATGACACCTATTGAGACTGATTATACTTTTCTCTGACAGTATTTTATTCTAAATACTTTTTTTTTTCAAAAGTAATCTGCAGAATCACAGAAATTGACAGAAATTGCTTAAACACTCTACTTGATGTTTAAAAATCTCCAACAAAATCAATGCCATTTTCTTTAAGGAGAATACAATTTTGATGGAGGACACTGTTGGCTGTCATCTTTCTCACTCGAAGTGCACCTTCTATTTGCCCTGTGACCTCTTTCTTGCAAAGAGAACTGCAGCACAGGACATGTTTTGCATCTGATCTTCTTGTTGCCCAGTAAACATCCATTAAGCAGTTCTGTGAGTACCTTAAGTTAGACTGCTTATGCACATCTGACACAAATTATCACAGGATCATGGAAGGGTCTGGGCTGGAAGAGCTTCATTATCAGTTCTATATCCGAGAACTAACAGCAAATAAATCACCAGTACTCTGCAGCAAACACCACAGCAAGAACTGTGCACACTGGGGCTCAGTGGGAATACCAGCCTTCTGCAACAAGTACTGAGCCTGACAGACTGTCTTAAAAATGCATGCTCAGAATTGATACTGGAGAACAGGCACTGCCACGTTCAGTCCACGTGCCCATGAAGCTCACTTACACCATGCTGAGGTGCTGCATGTCTTCCTGTCACCCTTCCCCTCATGTTAGGGGCCTGGCTCAGATCCCTGCACACAGCCTTTGCTTAGCTCACTCTGCCCACGCTCCACCTCACCTAACAGCTGTTTGACATGTCCTCTCATGCTGAGTGTCAGCTGGCAAACCCTGATGAAAGGTAGGAAAAGGCTGCTGAGGATCTGGGCTCTGCTAACGTGAGCTTCAGGTTATGCACAGCAGGACTACCTCAATTGCCTTTGTCTTCTTTCCACTTTAGAAAATCCAAGTTAGGAATAAAAAAGCAGGAATAGCTGCTTGCTCTTCTTCAAGAAGCTATGCTAGAAAGAGAAAATTTGAAATGTTGCACCTACATGGGCACAACATGGAGGACAGAGACATTAGGGAGATGGGACAATATGCCTCCTGTTAATACATTGAAAATATCCACATATTTTCCTCCTTTTGAGAGAGAAGCTGCAGCAATCTCCATTAATAAATCATGAGTGAATATAAAAGGACACACACTTCACCACGGAAAACTCTAACTATATACCATTGTGCAGCCCATCTGGACAGAAGGAAGGAAAAGCAAGATTTCTAGTGCCAAATAAACTGAACTATGTTGAAACCAAACAGGCTTGTCTAATAATGCACACCTAGTGCAAAAGATATTTCTCAGATAAGACATAAACAACTGGAAAACTATTCCATATTCAATACCAAAAAAAGATTTCTACTGATTTGCCACTCTGAGTCATCCCCACATAGACAGTGCTGCAGCCTGTTTGAAGCGCTTTTCTCTTTATCAGTTCAACTTCTATAACAATCTTCCATATTACTAAATTTAGTGGTTAGTGAATTATAGCATAAACTTCAACTGTGTCCCTCTTATGGGTTTTAACGCATACCAAGGAAGTTTGATTTAATTTTATTTCCTCCAAGTACAACCTATATGCTCCCTAAATGATTCTTCTCCCCACTCCAGTGCTATCTAGGATTATGGTGGGGTATATGTGAAACCAGTTCCCTACTTTGAAAACACTAGCTTGGGTACCCTTGCAATCATTCAGTCACATAATTTGCATCTTTTAACTTTTACTCTTTTTGAACTCTTTTGTATGCTGATTGTCTACCAGCATCCCACTGTGACTAACAAATATGCATTTATAATCTATTTTTCTTTTGGAACATTATAACAATGATTGCAAATACTTAAAGTACATCTTGAGCTAAGGCTTCCTATTATAGTGCCTACTTAGCACGTGAGGGATTTACACATTGCATGTGTTATGAAAATACATAGCAGTCATGGACAAGAACAAATGTACAGAGACAACGCTTAAAGGATCTAATAGAAATAGTTATGTTATCAAAAGTGTGTGTTCATATTTAATATTAGGAAGGGAAGGAAACACTTTTAGGAGAACTGCAGCATATGCTACCAACTTTATATCAAGAGACTACAAAGCAAACCCTTACTTTGTCTTCAATCTGTTTCATTCACAATGAAATACTGTTTTTACAAATAATCCATTAATACAGCACTACTATTTTGGGAGTCCTAAGTGAAAACTATTTCCTTTCTGCATGGGTAGACAAGCGTGCTTTTTAGAGAAGGACAGACTTTTCCCCTGCTTTTTGGAAATTTGTTATTCAGCTCTTAAGGTCACCAGCATATACAGCAGAATCTCAGACATTTCAGCACTAAGTATTTCCTTCAAGAGAACAGTCATGAAGAATTTATATCTATGCTAAAACAGATTTTATGCTATGTGTGCTGAATCTTCTCCTCAAATGCTATCTATTAGGACACTTTTGCCTCCCTCATGCATTTTGTAAGCCTGGATGGAGGACTGCAGGAGAGGCATTACCTTCTTGAACATTCTGGTGGAGTCTTCACTTATCTGCATGAATCGCATGATCACGTTGTTCAGGTAGATCTCACTCAATGTTGCATGGTCTTTGCTTTCTCTTCTCACTTGGTTCAGGAGTAAGTACCAGCAATTCACTGGTG
Source organism: Lichenostomus cassidix (assembly GCF_008360975.1). Classification (NCBI taxonomy): domain Eukaryota; kingdom Metazoa; phylum Chordata; class Aves; order Passeriformes; family Meliphagidae; genus Lichenostomus; species Lichenostomus cassidix. The sequence goes on along the minus strand of NC_139480.1, from coordinate 31,982,418 downwards.
ACAAGAGGTTCTGGTCTTTCCTGAGAAAGGAGATACACACACAGATATAATGAATATAAATGAAAAAGTTTTGTTATATTAATGAATAGAAATGAAAAAGTTATGTTATTAACTGAAACATCTCAGTGACATTTACAGTCATAACATGTTACATAAAAATAGCTGCTTTTGAACAGTCAGCCTATCCATTCTTGGAATAACTCAGGTTAGACAAGCCTCAGATGACTTTTAACACGCATTCAAGTCTCATGAGGCATGGATACTCTGCAAGCCACCTGAAAGTATAAAAATATTTTGCCACAAAGCTTACAGATGTAGCACACATAAATATTCAAAATCTATAGAGGTCACTGCTGGAAGAGTAATAGTAATTAATCTTTGACATTAGAAATAAACAAGCATTGGAAGCACATCCCAAATCCTTCATGAGCAAAATTGCAGGCATAGCTGTTTCACTGCATTGGATTTGTATAACTGATGAAGTAGAACAAAATGTCACAAGCATCCATATTCTGTGAGCAACACTCATAAATTCACAGCATTCATAAATACACTGCAACTGCTAGTCCTAGATGTGTCAATTAGAAGACAAACAGCAGAACTGGACTTCTTCCAGTGATCCAATTCTGAATTCCCATGACAGACTTTTTGCAATGTAGGCCCACTCCCAGCTTTAATATAGCAAAAAAGGGAAATCACAGATGAACTATCATTTCTTTTACACAAAGCAAAAGAAAAATACATGTAGTTCAGCAACGGTTTCACAGACAATAAAAACCTATCCAAGAATTTGTCTTATGATTTTACTGAAATTTTAGGATCAAGTTCGCCTTTCAACTAAGTGCTCTAGAAACTTGTTCTTTTCCTCCCCTCTTTTACAGGGATTCTCCTATAGTCAAAAGGGTCAAGCACATGAAGATAAAACAGGCAGAAGTGGTGATGAATTGAGGGAGAAACTCCTCCAACTCCTGGAAAACTCTTCTAATAATTAGCTATTCTCATTGTTAGAAATGCAACCTTAATTCCCATCTAATTGTCTACTTTTAGCGCTCGCCTCAGAATCAAAGCAACAATGAATGATTAACAGACAAAAATCTTTTTTTAATCATCAGTACTTTGGTTTGGTATGAAGCAGGAGTTAAGAAAACTTCCTCCATTTGTTTGCGACAGACATCTTAACAGTGTTACTTCACAGCAAGGGGTTTTATCAGCCAGGTCAAACAACATGAGCACTCCTGAAGGGCCATGCTGATATATGACTTGGTCCTCACTGCTTCTGCATGGCCCAAAGCCAATTCCACAGACCTTCCTGATTGTTCTGGGGGCAATGGTGGGAACAGCTCATGGGACCAACAACTAAAGTGACTTTTGCTGTAACCTCCTCTCAAAGCAGAGAACTGCAGAAAGCCAAAGGCAGAACTCAAGTCATAACCCCCATGCAGAACTGCCACTCTGGATTTAACATGTTTAAGAACAAGGAAAGATGTTTATATGCACAACAAAAAAAGATTTTGCCACAAGCAGAATAAAAGCCAGGGCTCTCTCTGAAGTGGTGACATATGAACAAGTTAATTATTTCAGAGAGTCACTGAGTCACTAAAATGAATTTAAAGGAATATATATTTATGCTCTTTGAACTGTGCAAGCTGTATTTGATTAACCTTTCCTTTGCCAGATGTATTTGGAAAAGACTTTAGTCCTGAAACAACAGCTCTGTGTATCTCTAGCACAGCACTGAGTGAACAGTGAAAAAATTATTTTTCATTTTTACAAACACAAAATATTGTTTTAAATCCCTAAGCGTAACAGGGCCAGACAAATGCAATCACTAATCAGGTCAAGTCAGGAAAATAACCACATGAGACTATGGTCAGCAAGTGATGCACTGGAAACACTTCAGAAAACATACTGTTCACAGGTTTTGCAAGATACTACCTGACAACTTGTTTTGCACAAAAGATACTATGCCATTAAAGGGATACAATAAATTGTAAACATGGCATAATGTTCACATCATCTTTATTTCCAGAAATCAGAGGGGTGAAGACACAGCAAAGTTCGCATGCAACAACAAATCAAAATAGCTTTTTATCTAATGTCTTTTTTGGCCAAAATTGTCTTTTTTTATTGTTTTAATGTTGACTGACCTTCATATAGATACTTTAAAATCCTACCAACTCCACTAGAGATCAGCACACAGCTTTCAAGCACTTTTGGGGCTCTGCATCTCTTTCTAGATACTGGCTGTATTTTGGGTGGTTTAAAATCCATGTGGTAGGTTAGGGATAATATTTGTGCAACTTACATTTTAAGAAACTGAAACTATTTGTCAGAACCTGGCATGAGGAACTGCAGAGAGCCACATCAATAATAATATTTAGGCACTCATCTACCTTCGACTGCAATGAGAACTGCTATGCTGCTGAACAGGGGTAGAAATTTTATATAGGCCTTTGAACCAGGCAACAGGTGACTCATGGGGGCGATGGGCAAACAAATTCCTCTTACTTGTACTGCTGATGATCCTTCGTACTTCTTGTTTTTGCCATGAACCTCTCTGCCAGTTTTTCCAGGTTTCGGGAATACTCCATCTCTATTTCCGACTTCTTGCGGAAGAAATCCTGCAGATCCTGAAGAAGCTGCACTCTCATTTCAGTCTGCTGCTCCAGGCATTTCTGCTGCTCAACAAGTTGAGCTCGGATCTCTAATGAAACAAACACACATCCACTCAGGTCAGTGAAAGCAAATGAGAATTGAGTGTTACCAACCAAAATTACAAACACTCCAGTGTACTTCAGCCTCACAGCTACACCAGCTGCATCTGGATTTCAGGTCCCATGGTGGGACATGGCAGTGGCAGCTCTCATTTCTGCCACCACATGCTTAATGCCCAGCATCCTCCCGCCTGCTGTCTCACAAACGACTGTGGCAGGGGGTCAGGACTCTGCCTGGCTCAGGTGAGCCTCCACCTTCCTCTCTCATTCTCCTTCTGGCCTCTGGCACTAGCACAACTCTCAGCTTGGAATGATCTCTTTGCAGAAGGTGGTGCTGTCCTGATGAATGGCTGGATAAACAAGCACCCTCTGGGCCAGGATCAGCCTGCTGACTGTCAGGTGTTCTGTGCTGGCTTGAACATCATGTACACCACGGAAACAGCCTTGTGATAAACTCTGGAGGCATTACCCATTGTAACTGTGCACAGGTGAGCTTCTACATCTACCCCTTCTCTGCCAGGGAGGGAACTGGTGTACTAGACATGCATTCACCAACGTTTGACAACAAATAGAGAGGAACATATGTACCTATATTTAGAGACAACTATGTGAAAATTCGCACAAAGTTCCAGAGACTGTAGTATATTTTTTAATATTAAAAAAAAATCAAATAATTTAGAAGAGACTATATGCTCACAGTTCTCTTCTAGAGCAATAGGGAAAAGCCTCCAGATTTCTTATCACTTTGCCATATGCAAAATTATTATGTGGTAGGGCTTTTATTTTAGAGATTTCTGGGGTTTTTGATTTTTTTTTTGGTTTGTACTTTTTTAGCACTTTTATTTCCTGAGTGCTAACCAGTTAAACACATTCTGAGAATGCTTAGCCTAAAATGATCCCTCTGGTTCTTTAGTGTTCATTACACTTTTGTCAGCTGCCCAGGCAAAGTGTACTCCAATACTGTGGAGTAAAAACAGGAGTAAATGCTTTTTGACAATAATACATGTGTATATTTTTAAAACAGTTTAATGCTGTAACAAGGATTTATCAGTAGCAAAACACCCAGAAGTGATGTCCATGTTAATGCAAAATTGTCGTGAAATTTTACTTGATTCTTAATGATGTAACCATGCTGTGGGCAAAAAGATACTGGAAATCTTCAATGCCCACAGCAGAGTTTGAAATAGAAGAGCATTCTAAAAGTCATATGAACATCACAGGGAACTGCAAACCTCTAAGTAGTAACAACATTGCAAAAAATTGTCTGAAGCAAATAGGATCTCATGCATCCTTACTGATCTTATAGCAGGTATGAAGGCAGAGATCCAGTCTGCCAAATGTGTATACTGAAATAAGGCAGTGTGAGCACAGACAACTGTTAAGCCAATGTATTTGCTGGAGGAGGGAGACACTGCAGTATTTTCTTCCAGATCTCCTGTGAGCTACCAGCTGTTGTGTTAATTATTAATGAGACCATCCATTTTTATAGTCTGAGAGGTGAACCAAAAAATTCATGGTTTGGTTTTCACTTCATTTCAAATCAGTTTGTTGGAAAAGAAACCATGCCTCCAGCAAGGATGAGCCACTGTAATACAACACTGTATCAATGACATTCATGTACACAGAGGAGAAAATCACATAGGAGCTGGAAGGTTAACAACAGAAACAGAAACTCAAGACTACTTTTTTGGGTGTCTACTACTGTCAATATTGCAATCATGGAAAATTCCTGTGTATGGGAAACCATATATAGGGATTCACTGGTCAGAAGCAGCACTTTTGTCCATAAGTTGGAGTTCTCACTAAATCCAGACCCATGTACATGGTCCCTGTACTTTGGCCATCTCCGTTTCCCACTAAAGATTTTCTACCAGTTACTTTGAAAGCTGAGTTTTGTACAGAGCAACTATGTTCTGATTATTTTGTAGGTCAGTGTATCTTGCTGCTATAATTCTTCTTTTTTAGGCAGGCTTTTACCATAGCAACAGGAATGAGAAAGATTTTCAGGAATGAGAAAGAATGAAATGTTGTGATTTCCACTTTCTGATGAGAGCAGTGGATTAAAAAAAAACAACAACCCAACAACCCCCGGAACAAACACTGGCATAACATTCAGGCAGCCTGAGTGGCTGCGTATGACAAAATCACAACTGTACAGGTACTGTTGACTACAATACACTACCCATTACCTAATGCTATGGGAAAATGCACCAAGGCAATGCTGGCAATGCTATTTTCTTAAATCAGTTCACGTGTGTGGTTTCCTTAGGGCTAGAAAGAGTGGCATGGAAAATTGCTGCACTGTATTAAAAGAAACAAAACCAGTAATGTCCAAACTCCATTGATACAGAGACAGGTGCAGCAAGTAAAAGAAGGGTGCCTGTCTTTGCTCTTATTTTGCTGGCACATTTAAAATCGAAGTTGAATTGATACCAGTTGTAATGGACAATGACATTGTCCTATTCTGCTCAGCTGAGTGGCTGATGTCAAATTGCCAGGCTACTTTGTGCCAGGAAAAGGTCCATTTAAACCCTGGATGAGTTAACACCTTCTCCTTTTTTTTCTTGGCAGCTTTGAGCCATGCTCACTGGTTTTCTGGCCAGGGGCTGGCTCTAAAGGAATCCCATCCATTTATACTGCAGCTTGAACAGACTGAGACCACATCAACTGGAAAAAAAAATTAAATCCACCCTACACTTTGTCCAAGATTTGCACACACAATCAAAGCAAGGAAGAAGTTAATATGACTGCAATTAAATCAATAAACACTGAGTAAGGTTTCATTTCTAAAGATTTTCATATTAAAAATTATTTTAGTTATGGCCTCACAGACACCCTTCACTAGAATTACTGCATTAAGTTTTATACATAAAATTAGGTTTTGTTTATGCCAGTTTTGAAGATATAACTCTAACCTTTCAACGAATCTTTATTTCCTTCTGACAAGTGGTTAAATCTGTGCACCATGAAAAGTAAAAAGAGATAAGATTATAGTTGCTTTGAAAGTTAAGTCAGAGTGAATGAAGCTGAACTACTGACATCACCCAAATCATAATCAGAAATAACTCATCAAGGTTACCTCTTTGCACACAGTACAGTATTACAGTGACTGACATACCACTGCAGTAATAAACTGTATTACCCTGAAGGAGATATGTGTAACCACATGCAGGCCACTGCCCCACCTGAAGGAGCCTGTAGAGAGATATACCACAACGTGACACAATGATAATGCTGGCTACTCACCAGCATGGAACAAAGTTGTTCAACTTCACCTCCACTTACAAAAGCACCAGGCTCCAATAAAAATCCCTGAAAGTCACAGGAAACCCCCTCCTGACCTCAGCAGCTGCACAACTTGTAAACACACAGTATTAACCAAATTAACCCATGGACAGACCAACACTGCATACAGACTGCTGCCCTGCTGCAGAACTCCCCACTGCAATGCCCACCCCCATCCCTGCTCTTTGGTACTTAAGTGCTCCAGACATGCTGCACTAGGCTATATCTAGTCTTTCTGACCTTGGAGACCTTTCAGACCACCACAAACTCTCTTTACCAACTCTTGAGCAAAGCAACTCTAAAGAATGCTTCATGGTGCTATCAACACACCTGCTGCAAGATGCTTCCTGCCTGAGCCACCCCAAGACCTGCTGCAGCCTGCCCCTCTTAGGTTCCATTCAATCAGAACTAACTTTTGTGCTTGCAGAGCAGCCATGACATGGGCTTTGGCGTTTGCTGAAAGCTCTAGAAGATGCCACAGAGCAGGACATATCTCCCTGGTCACCCCCTTGGCTGCACCACAAGCCTCCCACCTGCTGCCTCACCCTGCCTGACAAGGAGCTATATTTAAGTCATGATTACAATATACAAACTATGCAGACATACTAATCCAGTAGTATTACTGGATAATCATACCAACAGGATCAGGGCCTCGCCCTGCAAAAGATCACAACAGCAAGTAATTCAACAGAGCTCTTTCAGAGTACAAAGGCTCTCATAAGACATAGTTATGTCTGCAGGTTTTATCTCTTGGGTAACTAGACAAAGCCATATCACTTCCCATGCTTCTTCAAATGTCTCCTTCACGAAAAAAAAAGAAAAAGAAAAAAGGATTAGTTTTAAAACACTCAGAAATGTCTCACCAAATGCATTAAAACCAATACATGGTATCTTAGACTTTGCATTTTTAAACCACTACACTTAATCCTTTTTTGTTTTTACTCAGGGAGCTATCACCACACATATCCCTCACTGTCACGCTAATGACATCCAGATCATATTTCATAAGAAAAGATTCAGACCTTAAATTCAGCCTAGATATAATCTGGCAACCAACATGCATTTGTAATTAAGCAGCTATTGCAGCATTAATCATCTTGCAGTTCCTCCTTGAAGACACTTGAGCCTCATATGCCTCTCATTGTGCCCCAGTTATTTAGCACTAAAAATTGCTCATGTCTGCCCCTGCTGCTAGAAGCTGGGGTGCTGCATGGGGGGGATTGATCATTTCAGTTTCATTCCAGCCATTGCCTTTGCAAGGACTTGGTTTTGGCTTCTTTGTCAAGATGAGCAGAGCTTTGGTCCAGCTGCATGCAGCTGGCCAACATCTGCAGTTTAGATTTGGTTTCAGGAAAGCGCTTGTCTCCAGCCTGCTGAAGATGCTGCCAGCAGAGAAACCACAGCAGGAATCACTCAGAGGGGCCTGGAGGTGTCCCTGTGCACAGCTTGAACTCCTTAATGCCATGTCCCATCAGTGCTCCCACACCTCCCAGGGACATTATTATTCCTCTCAACAGACAAGAAGATAAAGATGATGAGAGGTATCAGATCCATGGTGGGTGCTCAGTCCCAGCTGCCAATTCTTGTCTCTGAGATACACAGCCTTCAGGTGCTTAGTGCTGGCAAGTCTTTATTTCTCAGAAACTTGGCTAGAAAGCTATTTAAGTATTTCTATGACAAATGACAAGGGAAGCTCTGTGGTCAGAAGGGACTCTGGCTCACACTCTCTTCCAGGTCCTTGTCATTTTCCTTGACCACAAGCAGGAAAATCCACTTCAAAAGCCAGGAAATTCCACCGGACTGACAGCTAATGAGAGATGCTGGAGTAAAGATCTCGGAGGCTGCTGCAGAAATGCCTTTAAATAGATCATGAGCCTGTACCACAACATTAACCTTCTATGACAGACTAGTGGAAATCACTTCCCTGTGTTCAGCATGTAAGAAGTGTGGCTGAAGAGACAGTGATGCCCTTGAGCTTCTGAAGGCAGGGCTTTTGTGGACTTAGTTCTACCCCGACCCCCAGCAATTTCACTTAGTGCATTGAGCATACAGCTTCATACATGTCGCCACTTAAACCGCAACCTCTGCCTTGCACACCCCAGCACTAAACTTAGTGTTTGATTTTGTGCTATTTTCCAGAGAATTATTTTCAGATTTTTTTTTGTTTGGGGGTTTTGGGGGATGTGGTTGAGGTTGCCTGTGACAGATCATATCTTTGGGCTGTAGTGTAGAAATGGATAGGGGGTGAGAATCACGCCTGGTATCTGAAGGGCTGTACAAAGACTCAGCAGTCTGAAGCCCCTGTTGACATCTGTCAACCCCTTTAAAAACTGTAAACAACATTCATTCAAGCACTTTGGTATGCTTAAAGACAAAAACCAATCCTTGTGTAGCCATTAGCAGGAAAGCTGATGTAGAAGCCATTTGCAGGATGCAGACAATTGTTTATGGGTCACATCAGTTGTCCTGCTAAAACAAAGGGAGCAGAGAATGAATTCTCTCCTTGCAGCTGCAAATTTCATTCTATACATTCACGCAAACACTCTCCTGTCTATGGCAGTCACAGACTGAGCAACAGCATGTTCCCATGCAGAACTCTGTAACTGGGGGATCCCAGTGGACAGGATTCAAAAAGGGCAGCTGCATTAGGGCACCTTCCACCTTCCAGATCCCTTTGAAATGAGACGACATGTCTGGAAGAGCCAAGAAAACCTCTAGATGTAGAAGAAGAACCTTTTCTTCTTGTTGTTCTTGGACTAACGCCCTCCTGCTATTCACAGCCACAGCTGCTGGTCACTTGGCTGCCTACAGTCCAAGTCTAAATGAAGGGCAGTACGCCAGCTCATGACTTGGCAGGACACTTTTGCCACAGTGCTACTGCCAAGTGACCGTGGATTTAAGCAGGCAGTCTGCCTGCACCACATTTTGAGTGCCACTGCTTTTGTGGCAACTGCTCCTTTGCACGCATAACTAAGTGCTGGCACTACGTTCTACCAAACCTTGAGCCCAGCATACTCTGTCCTTGTAGTCACAGGAGCTGGGACTGAGGACAAAAAATTCTCAGACGAGAGGGAACTTTGTTTTGTTCAACAGTAAAACCTCAGCTCATCTCCAGACACTGCTAACAAGAAGAGTAGGGAACAAAGGGCAAGACGCCTCCCCTGCCTCAACAGCCAAGGTCTTTCATCAGTGACCAGCCTTCATCTCCTGCTGTGGGAGCAGATACCCTCCCAAGATCCAACTGCCCTACCTCTAGACAGGCAAATCAGATCTGCAAAGAGAGACAGAAAGAGAGAGAGAGGGAGGGAGAAAGAGAGGAAGGAGTCCATGCAACTATCTACCAAGCAGACAGGTGATCATAAAGTAAGTGTCTAAAAACCCATTCAGGGGATCTAAACTGTCAAGATCTATAAGAAAACTTATTCTGAACCTTATGAAGGACTTCAATTATCCTTTTGTTTAATGCTTGTTAAAGATATAATGAGCCTTTCCTTTCAGACTTAAATTTTGGGCATATGAGAAAGTTAAAAAGAAATCACTATGCCCAAACCTTTCTTATCTTCTCACCAGTGAGGTATGTGCCAGTAGAACAGAAAAATGACTCACGGGTCTCCTCTGAAACATTCCACAATGCCTGGAAGACCTGATTGACATTAGCACGCTATGAGAAAAAAAAAAAATCCATACAAACCAGTAGGTAAGAAAACCTAGTCTGTCAGGATCCGAAGAGTAACGAAAACCTAGTGCTCTTAATTAGCTTCCTTACTTGTAAACTGGGTGAAACGAGGTTATGTTCCTGCCTTGGCTGCTGCAAGGCTGAGGATGGAGCTGCCTCTGGACAGTGCAGCAGTATTCACTCTGCAACAGACACTGCACCACCCATCTACCAACATTACCCTGAAATGACTCCAGTCTTAGTACTGGCACACATCTCTTACCTCCAGAGAAGCAGAAACTTCCCAGCCATACTGATGTGAGCACAAATTGCATCCAGGCCAGCACCACTTCATTTTGTTATGCTCTGTCACAATAAAACCCTTCTTTCGTTCTTAATATCTCAGGTGGAGAGCAGACAAGTGAAAACGTCTAAAGGCTTCCTCCAGAAATGAGAATTTGAGAGATGTGCCTTTTCTTGACAAAAACATTAATTATCCTGAACTTCTGGCAGGTGACATAGCTCTTAAAATGAGAGTTATGCTGGTAGGAGTGCAGGGCAGGATCTACTGAGCAGCAGGATAAGCAAGAAAGCCATGAAATCTGCACATCAATCAGATATGGCATCTCCTGTACGTTGATAACTATCACTGTGGTAAGACTCAGAAATTATTAATTCGAGAAAATACCCTCCCTACATCCAGTGAAAATGATTCTCCATGCATGGCACATCTTTAAGAGGTGAATAAAACATTTTTAGGATGGCACTCACCCTGGTGCATGCCATAAATAAGAGTATGCATTTGACCCAGCCATGACTTGCAGTGATAGAGTCCCAAGGTGAAGTAACAATACAGTTAAGCACAAAAATGAAACTCATCGGTGCTGTGTGACAGCATTTTACTCACAGCCCTTTTCAGTCCAACCTAACATAGAGTAAAATACTTTCACTATTGCTCATTTAGCTTTGATACATTTAACTCCAACCCCCCAACTTAATATATTGAGCACCTTTGTGTTTTCATTCTAAAATAAATATGTACTTTTTTCCTGCAACAGATCCATGAGGCTCCTCTTCTTCAGTGAGATGAGAAAAACAGCTATGCCACTGAGATGCCTCCAATATCAGTTTTAAAACTTTATGTGCTATCCTATGCTGATTACTCACCTGAGTACATCCTTGTAGTTATTTAAGGCCCTGTCTACCCCAGCTAACCAAGTGGGGCAAAGACACGTTTTGGGCAACATGCCAGAGCTGCAGAATCTGCTCTGGATGCTGGCACACTTTTGGGCAGAGCATTAGTGCCTGCCCATGAGCACCCTCCTCACCAGCAGCACAGACCAGGGACTGTTCCCATGGCCCTGCATTGGTGAGGTGGCAGTGGGGGATTAGAACTCTTCACTCAGTGCTCAGTGAAGGATTGTGTCTACCACCCAGCAAATCCTTGAACAAAATCCTATCACTTCTTGTACAGATTTAACTGTGAAAGTGCAAGTCTTGCACAGGAGTATGTCTGTCAGACCAGATGGACCTTGATCTGCATAATTTTTTAGTAGAGACTTGGCCTGAGTCTGCAAAACCAAAGTCCCAGTGTGGGATTACTGGTCTTCTAAGCACGACTATGATATTATCCAAAAGTAAATTTCAGTCTCTTGTCTCATTTTCACATAGCAAATAATACTGAATTTGACTTAATAGAGGATTTAAGAAACAGGACAACATCACATTTTGGGAATGAAAAAAAGTTCTGTATGCCAAACTTTGAACAGAAAAGGTTCATATTTTTAGTAATTAAACAAAAGAATAACCCCTATCATGATGGAATTACTTCTTCTGTCTGTGGGATTTCTAATAAATGTAAAAAAGATAATCACCATGCTGGTTGATTGTAACTATTACACAAGTAATAGTCACAGACAGGTAATTTTATATGTCACCTAATTAATAAGATTATATAATTTCTGCCATGCTTCACATACATTTGTCTATGTACTGCTCTGATTTGGTAAAGGGTGTAATACCTAAGTGAGAAAATAAAATGCCTACCTCAAAGGAATGTTTTCTGACAAATTTGAACCCAATTACTCAGAGCCCTGAATTCCACTAACAGCAGCTGGTAAAAAACAAATCCTTCAGTGTCACAGGGCAGATTCTTCCTGCTACAGGGAAGTATAAATTGGATTGTGGACCACATTTAATTAAATTTATCTTCAGTCATTACAGTAGGAGAAGAAAGCCCCCACCACCCAAGGTTCCTGCTAATGAGAATAGAAAAAAATATCCCATGAGACTGTAAGTTACTGTTGCTTACTCACTCAAACAGTAAGATGAAGAACAGTATCTGCTAGTAAATGAACTTTGGGCTAAAATAATTTGCATACTTCCAAGTCCTCTGGAAACAGTCTTCAATCTGTAGGAAGTTAAAAAAAAAAAGAAAAATACCACCCCCATTTTTTTGATGAGATGAACCAACAAAGTTAAAGTTGATAATTTGTAGAATGCAGTACCTGCATCACCTTTCTGCATTAATTCACTGGTTTGTGTATTCTGCAAATGTTGCTCTCCAACAGACATATGGGTGGTTAGGGTTTCCAGCAGGGCTCTGATGATTATTCTATGGAAGCAAAGACACCAAGAACAGCTGTAGGAAACAGATGTGCCACTTAGGGCACCTTCAGTGAATGGCCAAAGGATGAACGCTTCACATGCTTAGTTCAGAACTCCTTTATAAAAAAAGGCTATAAAACCCTTATTGTTGCCTATGTTTTTAGCCTAGCTCCACTTGGAAATAGACATTCTGGTAGCAAAAGCTGCATTGGAGTGAGTAAAGGAGAAGAGCTGCAATGCGCAGGACAGTAGCTGTAGCTCCTAGGCCCTTTACAGGGCTAAACTGAAATTGAACATTGATGTTTGTAAGTGTAAAGTGCCAGGTCTGAGAAACACATCAGCAGCCATAGCAGCTGGATGGCAAAGTGATAACCTGTAAAAATAGTTATCCATTTCAAGGGAAAAAACATAGTTTGGTAATTCACAGAAGGTGGTGCACAACTTAATGAAGAGACATCTATGGTGGAGAAATCTCCATCCTGTAGGAAGATAATCATCCAGACATAAGCAAAATACTAGGGAAACCTTTTGGAAATAATAAATGCAGTAAACATGGATATCAGCTGGGGAGAAAAGCAAGGGTAGTTGGAAGGCCACACCAGACATGCCAGCAAGCCATACGAGTCTCACAGCCTTCTGACAATTTGGAAAAGGAGGCTTTATCCTGAGTTAAGTTTCCTTAATCAGGAATACTCTAAATACTCCTGATACTGGTTTTACAACAGTGCTTAATTTCTAAACGTTTACCTTAGGGCCACTCTTTTTTTTTTTTTTTTTTTTTAAACAAAGATGAGTTAGAGTCAGTCAGGAGTACTGGGAAAAGAGTTGAAACAGAAGGATTAAGTGAAGACCAAAAAGACATAAGGTGTGGCAATGCCCACCTACTCAGCCCGGAAGAATCCAGGATTGCAGTGGCCAAAGTGCTGACAAGAATATGTCCCCTTTCCCTAAAAGTGGCTGCTGTGACCAAAGGGCTGGAGAAGCAGAGAGAGATGCCAGTCTGTTCTAGGCAAGCAAATTGCTACTTCTGCATGAAATAAGTTACTGAAGTTCTCATCAGAAATATTTATAAAACAAAGACAGGTAGAGAGATAAGGAGAAACTAGGTCAGTTCTGGGAAAAGAAAACTACGGTGACAAGCCATTGGAGTTACTTAAGCTTATCAACAGATAGTGGATAAGTTAAACCCAGCTGACCTTCGGTTTCAAGTTACCTGCAATCCTTTGCCTCAAGTTACCTGCAGTCCTTTGTCTCAAATTATTCTATTCCTGTTCCATTTAAAATCTATTAACAAACCTTAAAAGGCAAAAAAATACAGATAAACCAGTTAAAAAGCATTTATTCTTTCCAGTTTCTGCAAAATATGCATTTTCACCGCCAACTTCCTAACTGCACATAGTCTGTCAAAGTACAGCAACAGCGTTTACTGAAGCATCAGTCCTGTCCTCTCTGCCTGGATACACATTTTCATTTTAGTGCTAATCTACTGCTTTGTCACTTTGGTGATCATCTGTCATAATCCTGCCATGTAAAAATCACAAAGAAATGAAGACTACTTTTACATAAAGTTCAAGCTGTCCCGGTTGACTCAGTCTAAAGCTGTAGATCACTCATGTCCAAGGTGGGTATTATCTGAAAGCCTCTGTGGCTTCTCTATACAACAACAATCATTTCACAACTAGCTGCACCTTCCTCAGGACAGGCATCTATAACCCAGCTCCTACTTTGTGGTCCAACTTATCATACACCCACTCAGTGCTAACACAGTGCCAAGCTCAGGTGAGACTGCAGGCAGAAACAACACACATCAAACGCGAATGGTGAAACCACGGCAGCCTGTGGGTCACTCCCCATTCTACAAGTGCCATGGCCTATTTGTGGGCATGTCTGGAAGTACTACTCAGAAAGGTGCAAGACTATCACTATAAATTTTGTTCCACCTTTGCACAGGGCTGGAAACTGTATGATCCCACACTGCTCTTCTAAACACTACCTTAATAAAAATAGCAAGGTCCAAATGATGGAAGTCCAAAGACAAGTTACAAATTATTAACAAGTGGTGTCATCAAAAAGCTTGGAGATGTATTTTTACTTGTTTACACAAACTTTCAGGTTATGAAGAACAAGAATAAGATAGCCAGGAGATGCTGTGAAAACCGCTAGAGTATAATTTACTTTTATCTACTTTGAAGGGAAAAAATGCTGATAGAAGGAATAAAAAAATAACTCTTTACCTGGAATGAAAAGCAAAGACAGTAAGTGCTCAGTATTTAAGTGTTCTGCAAGTTAAACCTTTTTGACGCACTATTCCAGGTAATGGTTCTTTCTCTGTCTGTAAAACCCAGTTTCATTCCAAATTAGCATTGGCTTTAACCAATGAGGTCAATTTTTGAGAAAATAAAGAACTTCAAGCATGAAGAAACGCTTGTCAGAAGACTCAACAGAACTGTAACACCCAGATGAATCCAGCTAAACTCAGCAGCAACCTCCTCTCCCAACTTCCAAACAAAATGAATTTACTTGGAGAACAAACAATCCTGCCCAAAACTGTGTTAAACACACGGAAGTTGTTTGCAAATGTAATAGAAATCTACTGAGGAGTTACAACAGACTAATTTTTTTTCCCCTAGAGTTCTACTTACAAAACTCTGTGAGACACAGGAGTAGGCAAAAGCCTCCCTTGGTCTGGAACATCACTGCACATGGTACCCAGCCAAGCTGCTGAGCTCAGCCTCCCTTCTTCCATGGAGCTCAGCAAGCTTTTCCTACTTTCCATACACAGAGTCCTCCAACCACACAGGTATATGGCACTCTTTAAGGAGAGATTCAGATCAGAAAAGCCAATAGCCTGAATAGAAAAAGCTGGTTGTGAGCCAGCTTGCTAGGAAAAAAACTTTCCAGCTGACATACAAGCAGTTCATACTCAAGCCAAACAAGCTGCTTGAGCTCCTCAGAGTGGGCGGAAAAGCCACCCAGAATTAGTGCAGTCTCTGACGGAAGCAATGCGATGAGATGGTAACTGAAGACCTATCTCATGTCCTTTGAGTGAGATGCACATCTGCAACATTTTAACTCTGCTGAATAATTAGTTGTTTCTTGAATCATTAAGGCTAGACATAAAACCAGCATTTTGTTAGAAATGCACCAGAGTTCCATTTCAGGGTAGGACACTTAAAACTTTCGAAAAAGATCCTTCCTCTCAAAGCACCTCCTCATTGCCATGCTGTATCAAGGATGTCACTCAGCTCAACCTGCCTCTGTCCTTCAGGTGTTTTGCTGGGAGTGCCAAGCTGGAGAGCCTGCCTCTCCAGAGCACTTCTGGCACAGGGCTCACTCCTGCAGACAGTAAGTACCATTGCCAGCACTGCAGATCCACCCGCCTTGTGCAGGAAAAGGAAAGATGCTTTCAAACCATATCTTTACCCATGAGGATGCAAGCACAGTGAGGTAATTTAAAATAAAAGATCAAAACAAATCAGGAAAGCCCTTACGCATTCTGATTTAACAAAGATGAACATATTCCAATTCTAAAGCACCTAATGATTTTAATTAAAAACTTCCCTCCTCTGCAAAGTTTCAATCTTTTAATTTACAAAAGGCTTGTAATTAAAACGTAAACCTAAGTTCCAAACCTTCTCATTTTCTGTGTAAAGGAAATTCTGACTTTTTTTTAATATGTTATTAGTCAGTATGATTCAGACAGAAATTTTATCATTTAAATCTCCAAGTAAAAAGACCTAAACAACTGCTGCCAAAGGAAATTAAAGGCAAGAAATAAAAGCTTTCAGTGACATAAAAACAGCAGATCCAGGAGAATAAGCAGCCTTGCAGAAGCTACATCTGGCAGGGGAATACTTGACAAGACTGTCAGCATTCTCCTGAGTGCCAGACTTCTTCCAATTTGCACGTTCAGACCCATGCATTTGTTCACCGAGATATAATAAGAGAAAGTGCCGCCCTTGTTCCTTGTGCTGCCACGCGGTGCATACTCCATCAGCTCAGTGCAGTGACACGGCTCAGACACTCGCTCTTATTAGAAACCTGCACTCGTTAGCTATGCAAGAGAACACACTGTCTGGCCAGTCACTGCTCCTGTAATGCCAAATACATCTGCCTCTGATTTGGGCTGGATTCACTCCCACCTACATCCTTCCTCTCGATTCCTCTGTGCATGGGGACTTCAGGATGGTGCTTCCAAACAAATGAACCCAAAACTACCTTGGTAACAGTTTCAGGTCTCCTTTCAAAAATGGGGTTTTGGATGCCTTCACTGTATTGCCACTGCCCTATACGGACATCCTGATACATGCTTTAAGAACCTCCCTTGATGTTCTCTGAATGCAGGGAGGGAGGGATAGCAAGAACCTTAATTGTTTGGGGGCAGAACAAATTACTTCCAATGTCTTTTTACACAGGCACTAGACAGCCACGTACAACACACTGGTTTGAGGATGCTCCTCTCTATTTACCAGGATGTTTTACTTAGCAGGCATATGCTCCCTCTGTATTCCCCATATGCTTTTGGGTTTTAAAAAAAAATAAATTTGGAGGAGCAGAATCATTTGCTCCATTGCAGTCAGCTTATATGGGAAATGTTTGGATGAGCATCAGAGGGCAGAAGAACCTACTTGATGAATGCACAGATTTTGAACTGAAAGACTGAAAAACTCTTTTGTAAAAACACAGAACAAGGTTTTGTGACATTAATGACATTCCTTATTAAAGACTGTAGACAAACATCTCAATACACGTGTGCTACTTCAGAAAAAATATAGTAAAGGCCAGGTCAGCTCAGAAAACTGTACCTTGTCTGCATAAAAATACAGAATATTGCACCCTCTTCAATACGAGACATCCATTGTTAAGGTCTGGTCTAGAAAGCCATTTACAGCTCACAACAGCAGCTGTATTGATCAAATCAATGGATGTGCAGTTGTGCTCATTCTTGTGTGGCACAGAATGGTGACCTTTCTATCAAACATGTCTATCTAAATCTCAAACCTCTGTTTGACAAATGCTGCACATAGAGGAACAATATGGGTTTTGTGTGGCACTAAGTATCCCATGCCACAACTAATGCAGGAAAGACAGGAGCTGCCTGGGTGAGGGTGACGACAGTACAAACACAACACCTGGGAAATAGGAATTTTATTCTCAGTTTTCACTAGATTCTTGTGTGATCTCAGAAGATGTTTTACCTTCTTCTGTGACTGAATTCAAAAAGGCCCTGTAACTTATTCACCTGTTCCAAAGTGGTTTTGTACCCCCAATTTTTTAAACTTCCTTAAAAAAAAAAAGAGCAAAGAAGTGGGTTGCTTGGTATTTTCTAGTAAGCGACATTCCAGTAATAAATTTGATTGTTACAAAGGACCTAAAGTACCTTCTTTAAAAAGTACTTTTAAATGAAGAAGTATTATCTCAATATGAAGCTGTCTAAGAGTGGTCGCTGTGAATAAAAGCAAAACCTTCCACTTTGACAGGACTGTATTTGGCCATGGTTTCTCTATCATGGGCCATTTATCTCTGCCTAAAATCCAGCTGTCCTCAGACAACAGCAGGGAGGCCAGCCCAATCTCTGACACTCAGATAAAGCAATGAAGGGGTAGGATGAGTACATCTTTGAGTTCTGGAAGCAAGACCTATGCGATTCCTTGATGAAAAAGGAAATCCAGCAAAACAAAAACCCAACAGTGATCCTATTTAGTGCAGGCACTACCAAATTAGAACTGTTATTAATATTATAGCAAACTTGGTGTTATAGGAGAGCAGAAACCTTACTGGCTATTTCTGCACTTGCTGTCAAACAGTCTCCATCTGACTGTCCTTTGCACACTGCAGAAGTGCAACTTAAAAGGACTTAAGCTGGATGAAGAGCAGCACATCTGTGCGAACATGTGTTATGCGTATGTAGGGTGTTGATCTCACTAAAAATTAACAAGTAGAAAAGATTATCCCTCCTATCAGCTCTCACTGAAACTACACTTCTGCCACTGTGAGAGTAGGAAGGCAAGAACTTATGATGGGGGCTAAGAAGGCTACTGCAAACCAGAATGGTCATGGGACCTAAAGAGCAGATGGATTGAAGCTTTGGTTGATCTCTCTTAGCTGATTAACTGGGGGCTGTTAAGGAAATACATGGGCCCACCTTCCCTCCTCTCCCTGGTTGCTCACACCCTCCTCTTTCCTTCTAGACTCTTCAGAGACAAGATACGTGTAGCTGCATGATCTGTCAGACCAAGGCCTGAATCCAACAGAAAAAAAATTAAAATCAGGTGAGGGAACTGAGAGTAAGGTTTGTTTTCCATCTGTGCAGATTCCCTTATAATAGGGTTACATTATCACTCTGACCTAGGAGAGCTCATCTTCCACCCCACTTCTCTTTCAGCCACTGATTCAGAGCAGCAGCCAAGTGCCATGTGCTCTGGTCTGTCCCCTGGGAGAGCTGCTACTCTCTCCCTTGCTGACAGAGGGAAACCAGAGAAACCATCCCCTTTCCAAAAATGTTTCATAACTCTAAACCATTAGTTTCTGTATAATCCATTTTCCACATTGGAACACAGCTCTCTAGCACCTCACACAGCAAGAAGCAGCCCTCCATAGCAGGAGTCAGGGAGAGGCAGAAAGAACTGCACTCAGACGCAGCAGCGTATGAACCAAAATTCACCTAAATTAGTCAGATATGTGGTTACACACATCAGGAAAAAAAGAGTAAGAAAAGTCCTGTTTGCCCTGCATGACACACTGTCATCTGAGCATGTGCTCTGCCGTGTCTCACAGTGCCTGGCATAGGCACTGTCTTATCTGTCAGCTGTGCATTAGACACCCCAGTGAAACACTTGCAAGGATACATTTCCTTAGAAGTGACACTGATGCCTTGGCAAGAGTAATGGCACTAATGCCAAGGACTCGCTGTCTTCCAGTCCAAATCCTACAGCACAGGGGCGATTTCTATTACTGCCAGCCATAAAGTACAGTGGATATTGTCAAGCACTTGAGTGAAAATGCATGTGTAAAGCATTAACGTGAAGGATGATACAGCTTCCTCCTTGATAAACGACTCTCTTGCCTAAAGCCTGCAGCAGGAACAACCACACATTTCACCAGATTTCCTGTGGAAGAATTTCCTTTTGGTTTTGCGGATCAGACCATCATTTAACACATCCACCTCACTGTCTATTGGATTTGCAGTGGTACAGAGCAGCAATCCACAAGATTCTGTGCCTCTGGAAGGCAAGCATCCATATTAAGTAACTAAGACAGGAGTATCTAGTTCAGGAACCTAATATTCCTCATGCAGCCAACCACGAAATAAATCCACCCGCAGGGAATTCAGAGCAGGTACAATTCCCAGAGAAATACCTCATCCACCATCTTTGTGCAGGCTGCCAGTCCTGAGGGTCTGGGGACACCTGTGACAGCTGTGACAAGGGACAGGTCAGCCAGTGCTGAGAGGACATGGCAATGTGAAGCAATTGAGTAATAGAGAAAGCTGGGGAAGAAACCGTCTGTCATATAATTGCTTCTTCATGTGTGCATTAAGCCTGAGGCATGGAGGTGTCAGGATGTTATTCACTGGTAGGAAAAGGAAATACCTTATCCTGTAGGTCTGGTTATTCTTATTGGAGAGGGAGAAAAGGTTCCCATGACATAAGCTGGCTCTCTGAAACAGCTAGTCCCAGAGAGGTAGGACATCAATCCATGGCATTGCTCAGGACTTCTCTCTTTGGTGAGAGGTTGGATACAACATTATCCCATCCATCAATGCATGAAAGTGACAGATTTATCAAGCAAGAGCTTGGCCAGGTCACCAGCTGGCTACTAGAGATATGCTAGACAGGGACACACATTGCTATTTTCTGAAGAAGAACAAACATGCCTCCTTGCTGTGCACCAAATCAGACTGACTTGAAACAACCTCTCCTGCACCATTGGGATCCCTTTTCTGACTACAGCAACACTTCCCTTATTGTTACTGGTCTTTCCAACTAATTTTTTCTTTTGTTAGGAAGATAAAATGCAATATATTTGACATTCTAAGGCAACTGCTTAAGAGCTCCATGGAAGATGATAGTCAGCACTTATTATAGATCAGAGGCACTTAGCTGATGTTGGAATGCCAAGTGCAGATGTTGGAATGCTAACACAAAAGAAGTTATGAATGCCTACAAGCATACTAGTCAGGAAAGAGTGTAATTATGGCAATTAAATTAGGAACAAACCCAAATATCCCTTTGTTCAAAGGGACTTAAAACTATAAAACAAATATATCAAAAAGGAAATGCTGTGGCAAAAAAAAAGCATTCATAAGAACAAAACAAGGAGTTGTCTCAGGAGAAAGGAATTATAATTATTATGTCACACCAATGCAACAGATAACTTACTTCCACAAACAAATGCATTTGAAGGGATTCTACAAGGAACTGAATCCTGTGTTAATGCTTTCCAGGTGTAAGATGATAGCTAGAAAACCACAGTAACGACAAGCCCATAACTATGGCAGAATGAGAAGCTCTAATGGGGTGATAATCTTCCTAGAATTGCCTCTCCACAGAGCTCAGCTGGCCTGGCTTGATTTCCTCTATCATTTTCAATCTTAAAGAAACACCACCAACTTCAACTCAGTCAATCTCCAAGCTATCAGAGAGAGTCACCCTGTGACTTAAACTTTATGGGTTTTGGAGGGTTTTGTTGACATGTTAAAAACATATTCCCTGTCAAAAGATGAAAAAGCTCCTGGGGAATCAATGCTGTAAATGAAAAGAGAAAACTAACTAGGTGTGAAATGCACAGGGATCAAAAGCCATGAGACAGAAAAGCATCTCACCCTCTAATCTTTTGAGCTAAGTGTTTTCCTGAAGGATTCACTGCTATTGTTTCCAGGTGACTGTCATGACCTCACACAAGCTGCTGCTCATCAAAGCAGAGGATGTGATGGACCCCTGGCTCAGATCTACCACATTGCAAATAGCCAAGTGCCAGGTGCTGTTACACTGCTGATCCTATCTCAGTGTTATTCTTCCCATCCCTCATGTCCTCTCCTTTTTGTGCTACAAAGACATGGTTGTCTATCTTGGAAGCTCACTTTCAGTTCCTTATCTTCCCTCTCATTTTTTCCTCCTTGGCTTTTCTCAGGCTACTGGGCATAGTGAGAGTTGGGGAGAAGGCTTATACATCTCATGCCTTCCTGCCTGTCTGTGGCCAGGAAGTGAAAAGGATGGTATCGTCTCTCTCCTCTTGCTGCCATCCTATCCTGTGGAAGGAGTGTTTTTGTCACTTCATATACATGGCAATAGGGGAGAAAAGGTGTTGAGATGGTCAGAGTATCTTCTTTTCTTCTGCCGATCTTAAGGAAGTCAGGCACAAGGGACTTAAGGGCTACAGAGATTATGGTACATCTCACTGTCAGAGCTCATAATCAATTCCCCTTCCTAAACTGCTCCCTGTCACCATGACTCTATTCTTGTCTCCCGTGGTTAACACGAGCCTCCAAGCTACAGGTGCTTGCCTGCTGTGACTCACAAAGGCGGCCCTTATTAAAACAACATACAATTAATACCACTGTGAGCTTCTACACTCTCTTCAAGAAAGCACTGTATGATGTGAGGCAGCTATTGGTATGCTGACCTTCAGTGCCTAAGGAAACAAGGCAGGCATGGGGAGGAGGACTTGTCTGAGGTCTCACCAGAAGAATCAAGGGCACAGCACTTGAGAAATGACTGAGTAGCAGCTTGAGCCATGAGAGTGGCTCTGACACCCACACCAGCTCCTCCTGAGGGCTGTAGGCTTGACCCCATAGCATGCTGACAGACATAACGCCTGGCTTTGATGGCCAAAGAAATCCAGGAGGAGTGAACAAGTTGGTCAGAGAGAAAATAGGAGACATGTTTACCTGCATACTAGTACTACTTTTGAAACATCTCATTTAAAAGCTCTGCAGTGAGTCTGCATACTAATAACTTCTTCCTGCTCCTTAAGGAAAACATTTTGTTCCGGGTTTTCTACAATTCAAATATGCAGACATCTGTAGGATGAAGAGAGGAAATTGTGTGCAATGCTGCCTTCAGTGTGTAAACCAAACATCTGCGTTAGTCACAAGCAGTTTATTGTCCAAGCTCACAAGCAGGAGAGCCCTGCAGCTCTCTATATCTACTTCCAGCAGCTGGGGCTACAGGAGGAAATCAGTGCTACTGTTGAGAAGAGTCCAAGAGGTTCCATTACAGATGGAAAGTAGCCTGAAAACAAGAAAGAGGGAGGAAGGACGGAACGACGAAAGGAGGGAAGGAGGGAAGGAGGGAAGGAGGGAAGGAGGGAAGGAAGGAAGGAAGGAAGGAAGGAAGGAAGGAAGGAAGGAAGGAAGGAAGGAAGGAAGGAAGGAAGGAAGGAAGGGTCATGTAAAAATATCTGAAGTAAATTGTGAGGCAGTACTTCAACTCATCTACATTTACAGTATGATTTGCTCGTTTGTAACTTTACTCATCTTTGAAGGCTACAAAGTGAAGTTGTAGCTATTCTGTATTATCTTGGCTGCAAGTCTAAAATTCTAACTAGAAATTTAAATGATGCTTAGTAAGAAGTTGCCTTAGCATTTTCTGCTTCCTGTCTGAAAAATGCTGTCTGTTCTGGAAAAGAGTTGGTGCATATATGAGTGAGATGAAAAGCAGCAGCTAAAGACAATTCTGATTTGCAAATAAAAGTTATAATTAAACTGTCCTCCTGAAACTTTTCAACTTGTCTGAAGAAACTCAACAAGGTGATTGCATTTTTCAGAGTGGAGAAAATATTGTGGAAAATCCCTAAGTTGAAGTTCAAATCCTCAGACTCACAGAAACAAAGTCATTTGTGACTCAATTAAAAAGTGCCGCTAAAATGTAGGGTGCTACTCTCATTGCCTCCCATAAAGGAAAAATATATTTCCTTCAAAAGTGAAAGGCCATTTTTGTGATTAGAAGCCTGTTTGGTGACTTGCATTGTAGCAGGCAGCAGAGCTGCAGGGTTAGGTCTAAGGTCACTGTGCCTCTTAGTAAAAGTGCTGTTGGACAAACTTCCTGTTCACTTACTTCTAAGTCCATGACATCTTTATATCCTAAAATTTGTATGTATTTTTTACAACAATCAGGGTATTTAACATGAAATATTATCACAGAAGCAGAACTCCATTTTAGAAACTCTTATCTACATCAAGAGATCCAGAGCTAAGGCTAGTCAAGGCTCAGCTGGAGCATCAGAGCAACAGACAAAAGCGAAGGTGGTTGAAAAGACATTGAAATAAATCTTCTCATAGAAAATCTTGCCCTCACTAAACATAACACAGGATAAGACTGATTCAGTCAGAGCTTTTTAAAAGACATTATCAATATATTCTATTCTGATTTTAGGTCTTTCAAATGTTAGGCTGAATTTTGCCTGTACAAGGATTTTTTTCAATACACTAAAAGGCAGAACAGCCTCATCTTCCTGCAGTGTGGATATTCATTTCTACAGATGCTGATATGACGAACAAGAAAGCAAAACCATCCAGGATCTCAGAATTTGGATTTGTAGTAAAACTCTGAAAACATCCAGACTGGTAGTAAGATTAAGATCTCAATTTTTAAAGGCATCACACTGAATAAATTCAAAATCTTTTAAGAATTACACCATCTACAGTTGGACGTGAAATCGAAATCTATCAGTCTTGCACATTATTATGGGCACACATGCCTTAATATAAACCTATGCAGAGAAAGACAGCACTGCTCTAAACCTTGATAATTACAAATGGAAAAGAGTTCCGTTCACTCCAACTCCTCGTAGAGGAAAGTTGCCCTGAATTTTCAGAAAGAGAATAAATCAGATAAATACCTTTCACCATATGGCCTAGGCACAAGGACATAGAGATTTACCTATAAATTTCCTCTTCTGAAACTAATAATATTGGTTATCATTTGACTGAGGCACTTCTTACCCTTTACTCTTCTTCCTCCACGAAAGAGGTAAAAGCTTTTCCATTATTTTTTTGCATACAAATGTTGTAAAGCATCAGTGAATTCACCATAGTGAAAGCTATTATATAGTGCTCTGACAGATGTCTTCAGGAAAAAAAAGCCAGAAAGCATTATCAACATTTTGGAATCTTATGAGTTTTATGGATTTACAGTGTAAAAACTAGATGCTTCATTATCTTTAGCCAACATATATTCACATAACTACTCTATAGAGTGCCGAAAGCAAAAGTGATAGAAGTAAGACTGTTAACATGGAGTAAGGATTCTGATTTAGCTCATTATCGGCACATAGCACTTCTTAGGAGGCTGGCTAGGAGAAAGTGGGATGGGAAACATAGCTAATTAAGAGGCTGAAGAAAACTTATTTAAGATCAGTCATCTGGGAAGAATTAAATGGCTAGCTCTATCAGAAAAGAGGTGATAATGGATGGCACAAGTGCTTTCCAGATATGCTTGAGAGCAGCAGTGCAGCAGCAACTTCTGTCAGGTTCCCAGTGTACAGCAGGTCTGTCTGGAAACCCTGAGCTGCAAAAAAAGGTAATTTTTTTCTATTACTTCTGTTTCTTTGGATTTGAAATACTTGAATCACACAGATGAAGCTTCAGAACATTTTCACCTCTATAATGCAAACTGGAACAATCTAAACTTGTCACCTCCAGATTTCTTTTTAACTGTAATAGAAATACTGGGAGCAGCAAGGCCACCCAGTACTGACCTCTGCAGCTGTCCCAAATGTCCTGGGTGCCCAGTCACCCATGGGCACTTTTAGAGTTTCAGTGAAGTGCTGTGGGCTAAAAAAACTTCCTGAAAACACCACTTAAAAGTGTAGCAAGACACTTTTAGGTGGTGTTTTCAGGAAGTAGATGCTACAGAAGACATCTGACAACCCCCAGAAGCAGAGCCAGGATTTAAATTAAAAACCTTAGGGCCTTTCACCCCAGAAGAGTCCATACTCCACATTATCAGCATTTCACTAATAGCATTTCCAATGGAGGATGAACAAATCCTGTTGGTGGAACAGGTTATGCAATTAACCCCAGTGCAAAAACATAAAACCTACTCCTCAGAACAAGAAAAGCAGGAATTGGTAAATGCAAACTTGATGAAAGCCACTCACCTGGCATGGAAAATTTGCTGGTGTGCAAATTACGTTTTACAATAACACACTTACAAAAATTGTGATATATTTTTATGCTGCTGCTCTTGCAACAGGACTGTAACAACTACATCAGAAACATGGTTTAGCACAGAAGAGAACTAACTAAGCTACCACTTCCTAGAAACCATTAAATATTCATATGCATGTTAATATATTGCACCTGGCAGTAACAATCTCAGCCCCAACCTAGAATAAAACTCCATTTTTCCCAGTCAAGTGAAAATAATGTACAGTCACTGCTACGATAACAGGTCCAATCATTTCCTTAGGCTGTCTCCATTCTCCGTATGTCGGCTGTGCATAATTCATAGAATGTGCCATATGTTGTCTGAAGCAAGTGTCCCTATAAGTGTTTGTGGTTCTACTCGAAGGCATGTCTTCATAAATTACATTGTGACATATCTGACATTAAAAAAACCCCAAACAAACAGGGAAAACAATTCAGTGAAACATAATGTGCTTAAAGTTTACCACTTAGCCATGTGTTGAACATTCAAGCAATTAGCTCCCCAAAGTACAACTTTTTCCTCAGTGTGTGCAGTCTGCTTCTGCTGGCAGCAGTTTCAAAGGCAAGAAACAATTTATCGTTCTCTCAAAATAAGGACTTGGTCCAGCAGTCTTTACAAGCACAGATAGCTTCTGCTGACTTCCGAAAGCCTGAGCACACAAACTAGGATTAGTCACTTGAATAAAGGATGGTGGGATGAGACTTTCCACTGCTTGCAGCCTTGCAGCAGAGAACCCCTAGAGTACAAACTAGGTTTCCTGTTTCCTGACAGACCTCACAGCTTTGGTAACATTTCTGACTCCCAGCTGGTTTCCCTGCAGCATCTTCAATAATTTTTAGGCAAGCAAAGTTCAAAAGATAAGCAGCTGTGGAGCAAAGACAGACTATTGGTCAAAATAACAGGATGACAAACAACAGGATCTCCCAAGAGACTGGCATTGTTCAGAGAGGGGAAACAAATGGCAAAAAGTATAGGCAAGGGCAGAGGAAAGGGAAAAATAAAAGCAGAAGTGATGTAACCTGTTTGCTTCTATCTCCTGATAGCTAATGAAAGATGAGCTAATTAGCACAACCCTCAGCTGAAACAGGAATGAACCCTCCTTTCTACAGACAGCTATGCATATTGCAAAGGCTCTCAGGGGCATCCTGTCTCTCAGACTGCTGACCCCCTGACCTGTGAGGCTGTGATCTGCCTACCAGTTGAAAAGGTGCTGGAGAGAGGAAGGCAGGCAGCTGAATGGATGGACACAGTAGGATCTCGTGGTACATCTTTACTTGGGGAAACAGGATAAAATCTAAAGGATAAAGGAACACAAACATGGGAGTTGCTTTTATACTGAGAGAAGACAAATCATCATCTGAAGCTTTTAGGAGGAAAATGGGTTGAAGAGAGGCAAACTGGAATGCTGATGGGTAGCTTTGCATATTTAAGAACTTCCCTTTTTTTTGAGAGCTTCTCACTATGCCAGCATAACTGTGTTTGTAGAATTCCACTATATTGAGAAAGTCAGAAAAGCAAGCATGAACTTCAATGCTAAAGTGATGCCCATTTTCTAAGCCATAATTTATTTCTGATGCTCATAGCAGTGGTGTCATCAAATCCCACCGGCAGTTACCACAAAAAACTGTCAACACATAATATAAAAATTTCTTATGCAGCCATGACCTTGTGAAGAGGGTCATATATTTCCAGTATGAATAACACAGTTATGTTGGCACCAGTGGGGTTACAGGCACTTCCAGTGAAATATTCACTCTTCAGTTGGCCAATGACTAGGAAAGCCTGACCCCCACAAAAAAGAGAAGGGCATGCTCCCCAAATCCAGTTTAAGAAGAGAGTGCTCTTCTGTTTGAAGACTGCAAACAGAAATTTTTGTATTTTAAAAGAGCTATGTGTCAGTGTGATGCAATGAGAGCAAAGAGCCAGACTTCCAAGTGTCCCAGGCTGCACTATGTTGACATTCTTATACTAAAAAAAAAGGTACATAAACCCAGAATAATTAAAATGGTAATGGTTTCTTTTTTTGCAAGTTTACCTTTAGGAAATGGCAATTTTTCCATGCATTTGGATTTAGTTAATCTCACATAATTCACCTAAGCTTCTCAGTTTTCATGTATGCAGAAACACATTTAAGATCCAAGACAAGCAATTCAGAGACACAAGGTCTTGCAAAAAGCACCACTGACAGTCCAGTACAAATCCTGTGCATGATTGTTTCAACATTTCAAAGATGGTTGCAGTTCTCATTGTGTTTTGATGTTTGGGTTTTTTAAACAGCTCTATGAATTATTATTTAAAAATTTAAGTTCAGAAAATAATGAAAACTAAAGCCAAGACAAACATGCAAGAATGAGGAGATGACTGTTCATTTAAGATCCTATTTTGCATCAATGAAACCAAAGCAAGTTCTACTGCCGCCTTTGCTGAAGGAGACAACAGGTCGTCATTTGTGGTTCTTCACCTTCACACCTGATAGAGAAACAAGTTCGGCTTCACAAGGTTTTGTAACACCCAGAACTAGGTCTTGCCTCTGGTCATCAATGCTACAAACATCATTAACCTTTCTTTTTCCTAGGCAAAAATGACAAGAAAGCAGATCCAGAATCATAAATGTCAACATACTGTCAACCAACAATATGCTGTCTGGAACTTGCTAAAGACAGAATACACTTAACACCTGAACATTCACTGTCTAACAAATCCAAGTTATTACCTCATGTATGAGGAAGCAGCACAGCCACAGCCACCTCAGAGGCAACTCTTGAATACAATCAGATATTATAAGTGGAAGAAGAAAGAGACTCAAATAGCTTCTACATCTCACAATAGTTTTCACCAGCTAGGAGCTGATTTTCTACAGGAAAAACCATATTTCAAAGGGTGCAGCTATAACTGGAGAATCATGGAGCTCATCAAAGAAGCTCCAAGTATGGTGTTAGGTACAGCATAGTAGCTCCCAATTCTAATGCTGTGGTAGGTCACACAGCCTTTAATGGGGGGGAAAGGTGGAACTGGTGGTCTCCACCTTACAGGAAACTTAGTCATTCATGTGTCTGCAGAACATGCCACCTTTATCCATGCTGAAGGTCATTCCTGTGAGCACTGGAGTTAAAGGGCACACATGACTCTGAGCACAAGTACATGCTTCTGCCGTTAAATCCATAACTCCTTCCTGTTCAAGGCTGGAGAGCTCCAGGAGGGAGTTTGGGCATAAACAGCCTGTTTCCAACAGAGTAATTTGTGTAGCTGCCTCCCAGTGGCTGTTTTTCTTGTGTGTCCTGCAGTTATGAGCAGTTCTCAGGGAAATGTGTTCCTCTTCACCTTCTTTCCTGAGGCATGGTTCCTTTCCCTTCTGTATCATCAGGACGTCATTACAGGACATTCAGGATGAATAAGTTCTTCACTCAGAGGGTGAAGCACTGCAACAAGCTCTCCAAGGAAATGGTCATGGCCCCAGGCCTGTGAGGTTCAAGAAGCATTTGGACAATGCACTTAAGATATATGGTTTAACTTTTAGGTTGCCCTGTGTGGAATCTTGGGTCTCTTCCAATTCAGGATATTCTGCAATTCTATAAATGGCAATGATGCATGAGGACAGTCTTCATTTCTGTAACATGATGGAGGCAGAGCTGGTTGCTCTCATAACAGCATCTAAACCAACCTGCACTATGCTCCCAGTATGATCTGAGAAAGTGGGTAGAAGAGAACATACCACAGTGATTTCATACAGAAGATATGAGACTTCTGCCGTATTTTACAACACACCAGGTTGATATCCTGCTATTACAGGGAGGAAGAACTGGGGTTTCTGGATGCAAGTCAGCAAGAGGTTTTCTCTAGAGAATGTTGATACTTACAAGAGAAGCTTGATTTCACTCTAATCCCCTGGAAGATTTCTACTGCACTCTGTAATTAGTAGGTTTTGCCTAGTTCTGTCAATTGGAAAAAACTATAGCTCACCTGATTAGTTGGTGCCCCCTGCAAAGAACATCTTTGGTGTGAATACTCAGGGAGTGCACTGATACTGGCAGCATCTTAACGTTATTATTTTAATGGGATTCATGAATATAATTTAATAGCCTAACTCCTTCCACATCACAGGACTAAAAGCCCTTTCTCTTTCAAAGCAGGTTTTGAGTGTAAAAGATTTGGTGGGTTATTTTCATTGAAGGCAAGTTCTTCAGTACCAAGTACATATTTAAATACAAAAGCTAAGTGTATTAAGTTTATTTCCATGGCACAAGGAAGTTTAGCTGTCATCTTCATTTTTTTGAAGATGTGCATGGTTTAATAATTGAAGTAGATAAAAATATTTTATTTCTTAAGCACAAAAGCTCCCAGAAACCCCAGCTGAGAAGAAATCCTACTGTGCTAAATGATGTGCAAATACAGAGTAACACACAACATTCTCCCAAAGTATACCATCAGCAGAATCACAAAGAAAGTACCATCATTACTTTACATTTATCAAACTATGCAGCTGAGCTGAGAAAGAAATCCAGATCTGCAGAGGCCTGATACAATTGATTCAACCACAACCTACAGCCATGGCAGGATGAAACTGAAGTCTTACCTCAGTGAGTGCTCTACTAATTCTTGCAAGGTATGATCTCCTTTGCCTCTTTTCCCCTTGTGCAGTCAGCTTGCCAACCCAGTTTCCTTCTCCTCTTCCACCTTATTTTATTTTTTTAATTGTAGCTCACTAATGAGTCATATGTCATTTTGGAGTCACCAGTAGTTTAACTCGAAGCGGTCAAGTGCCTCATTAAGTTCTTTAACATTACCACATCACACCTTTCACTGTGATTTTGTCGTGTTCTGTTCTAGTTACAAGTGTTTAAGCTTCTGAGTGGCTTCTTTCAATGGTTACTAATGCTCCAATAAATAAATAATTATTTATTGGAGATGATTGGAAGCAGTTTACCACTAAAAATAGGTCTTAAAAAATTACAGTAGATGCAGAGATCACTCTTTGCCTCTACAAAGACAGAAGTATCACAAATTTTGCAAAGTAGGTATAAAGAAAAACATGTTGAGTTGTTTGAGCCTGGCACACTGAACAGAAATGCCATAACAGGAATGTATTCTGCTCCCGGAGTAACAAACATCAATGTATCAGTCATAATCCAAAAGATGGACAGCATAACCTGTGAAACAGAAATTATAAACAACAAAGCTATGAATAATAAGAAGGCTGCTATGCAAAAAGGTAGTTAAGGCATTGCACCTAAGCCAATTGTAGAGACTCTCTAACTCAGTATCGTCTAATAGAGCAGTTACTGTATGCCTTAACGCTGAAATTCAGTGGGGCTATGGGAAGAGCAAACATGGAAATACAATGGGCCAAGCTGTTAGCTTCAAGGAATTTGTTTGCTCTGTCTTCAATAAGGTGCAATGTTGCCTTGCACAAGCTGGCACAAGCAGACCAAAGGCTTACCTGACAGGATAAACAACACATTTGCTGCAGAGTGGAGGAGTTCCAAGAGGTTCCCAAGTGCCAGAGTTCCATGAAACAATGTAGCAAAGAGGGAAGCTCCAAAGAAGGATCTGAGATCATCCAGTGCTGGCTAAACACTCAGTAAACATGCACTGCATTTAAACCATTTTACTGTTTTCAAAGCCAAAGCTCACTTTGTACAGGTTTTGTTCTAAATCCAGTGTGTGTTTGTTCCAAAAAGACCAAAATAACACTGTCTAGGGAATAAATTAAGCTTGGTGAGGAAACCACAACCTATCATCAGAGGACTGAAACTCGGGGTCCCACCTAAAAGTGGGAGAGTTTCGAGCTTCCTTCCAGAGATGGGGAGGGTTCAAGATCTCATGCTCAGACAGGGCATAACTGCAGATACCAGGAAGGCACAGACAGGCTGCTGCCCACCCAGCAATCAAGATTTTTTAGGACGTGCATTTTGTGGCAGTCAATGAACCATACAGCACCATTTGAGGCCAGAAAAATAAGCATACAACCAGAATGAAGTCTGCTATAAATACATGTGGAGGTGAACTAACTAGCAAGATTTCAGTGTAAACCAATGTGAAGAAAAATGCTTGAGGTACAGCTTGTGAATTCAAACAAAAGAAATCTTCCAAAGTCAAAACTATCCCTGTTGCTCTCATAACTGGGACCATATAAATAATCTATGCAATTTGTTCAGTAAAGTAATTTATAATGTTTATAAATTAATCAATAAGGCGACACTGACAGCCCAGTACTTTTTAACTGCAGAATTACTATGTTCTCTCCATCAAGAATCAAGACAGAAAAGAATCAAATACTTGAAAGGCAGAGTTAACATACCAACCCAGTTCTTCTCATCTTGAGATTCCCTGAATCTTATAACCCTGACAAGCAAATTGATGTCTTATGAGCAAGTTAGTGAAATTAAAGATTTATTTTCCTATGTTGTATGAGAAGATTGTCATCTCACAGAACATACTTCCACCATCACTACTGGCAAAATATAAAATGCCTATTTAGTCACAAGCATTTCCTCCCATTACTGAGAGCAAACAACATATTCTTATGCAACTCTGCATTCTTTTCATGACCACTTTGTTATGAAGCTAAAATATTAAATGGTACAAGCTGTATTTCACAGCAAACATCATACTATTTATTTGTTTTGACTGGGCATGGATACCATTATAAAAGGCATATTAGAGACATTTACAGAAGTCTCATGAAAAGCTATTTCCTACTCCTGTGTTTTGCAATTCTACTATGAATGCCCCAGGCAAACCAAACAATACATTGCCATCAGCCAAACCCCAAAGCTCTGCAAATGACACAGAAGGTATTGAAAATTCAGGTTTTTCTTCCTTCAGTTTTACATAAACAAAAAATTAAGTTCAAATAAATTTTGTTCTTTCACATATCATGAGAGATCAGCATTAAAACCATCTAGATTTCTGGAACAAAATCAAGTCTTTTGTTGAAAGTTTTCGAATTGTTTATTAGGCTTGAATTAAGGTGGTGTAGATTTGAGAGCATCATTAACTTGACTGAGAAGTTTCAGCCTTATTCTAAGCTGAAACCAATCTCAGCAGAAAGGCAGCTAAGGATATCATACAACAAAATTATGATGGTACCAGCAGCATTTGAAAGGCACCTAATTATGTGTTTTAAGGCAAAATTTAAAATATTAGGGATAGCTTGCTAATTTTATACCAAGACATCCCTTGTAGACATTAACAGCTCTGAACTACACTGATTTTTTTTGTATACCAAAGTTGAATAATTTAGATGTATAAGCACGAAATCTAGTGGAAAATGCCATAAATCCTTGGGTATTAACCCTGCAATCATAGGTATAAAATGTCTCTAGCGTTGCACTTTATCCTGACCCTGGGGAAATGATACAAGACTCAGACATTTGATCTGGTCCATTCTACAAGAATGAATTCTGCTTTCCTATTATGTTTCCTTCTTACAACTGTCACCCCTGGGAAAGCAGGTGCATCCCAACCCTTTAGGAACACAGCACTAGATGTCACCTGTTCCTACATATACCTTTGCCCCCTCTGCCATCCTCTTGCCACCTTCACCACTGTCCCTGCCCAGGCTGGCCTCACCTGGATAGGTGACTCCTGTAAAAAGCATCATGTTCCCACTGGAGCCTCATGCTCTGTGTCTGCCATGGGTTCAGCAGGGCTGCAGCCAGCAGAGCCACTTGGCGACTGCTCCCCAGAAACTGCAAAATCCTGTCAGCTTGTTGGGGCATTTAGAGGGGCAGCAGAAAGGCAGCAGCAGCAGAAGTGCATCAGCATCCAAACAGCGTGGCCTGCAACCTCTTGTTAACAGCAGCACAAGCAATCTTCAACATTCTCTTAGCAGAAACTTAAATACAGCAGTCATTACAGTGAGATTTGATTTATTCCTGAATGTAAAGGATACCCCCACCACAGACCAAATCCCAGTGACTTTTCTACCCATTTGTTTTACACAGAGCTCAGGCCACAGACCCGGGAAGCCAGTGACAACACTAACAGCTGCCACGTCTTTCCACTATTGCTAAGTTTCATCAATACATGCCAGACCGACCGATCCAGGCTGCAGCCCAAAGAGACTCATTTGGCAAGGTTATGTAAGAAATGAGCTGCTGGACCGGCTGCTTCGTTTTTGTTTATCCACACAAATTAAAAAGTGTGGTCATGCGTAAGTTAATCAATAGCAGAAAACAGCTATCCCAACTTTTTATGCCAGTTGGCCTACTTAATGCTCTCAATTTAAAAAGCAGCAATAAAAAGGCCACAAAACAGAGGATGTGTCAGATGAGTGGAGGACGGTGACTGGCTGGAGAGTGAGCCAGGGTATCACGTCCGTCGTTACGCATTTCCCGGATCCCAAGTATAAAATTGGCAGAAGTTACAGATAAACCTCAAGCCAGCAATATACATTAAGACTTATTGCAATGAAATAGAGTGAAGCCCTAGACAAAGCAATATAAACTTGAAATAACGAAGGCAAGTAAGAGATGTGAATAAGTAGATGAAAAGGCACTCTGTTTCAAGAAAGCAGAAAAAGAAATTAAAAACAAATGTAAAATCTGTAACTACCACTGAGAATGCTATGCCCACTATTTAAGTGCTTGTAGAGAAAAAAGGCATTTGGGTCCAGCAGCCACCCTTTCAAAAATCATGGAAAAATTGTCCCAGGATTTACCAATTACACATTTTTGAATTGCTAATGTAATTTTCACTTAATATTCATGAGAGTACTGTGAAATACTTCCTCCCAATTTGTAAGCTAAGAATAAAACAAACACAAACAACACGTTCTCTGGCGTATCTCCAGGTTTTGCATTTAACAACTCATAGTACCCAAACCAAAAATTTGCCAATGTTACTTAAAATTTCCCATTAAGTAAAAAAAAAAAAAAGTCAGTGCCTCCAGGAGGTGGCCATTATACACTACAAAAGTAAAGAAGCCGCAAGCTGTTAGACTGTGGACTCATGCCTAATATGCATTAACTATGTCCATTACAGCTAATTTTCACAGCCATTTGCCATTTGGTATCCTGACAGCTTACTCTGAGGTTTGCCATCATTACAATGCCAGCCCCATGCTTGCCTTACGTAATAGTGTCTGTATCTGTGTAACTTTTTCAGCAATAAAGAATTACTTTATTCTAAGGCATGGTGTTCTTCAATTATTTTTTAAAAACACTGAAATGGGGGGAAAGGGATTGTTTGATCCAAAGCCCAGTTAATCAAGATGGAATGTCTCCTAGTGCTCACATCTGACCTTAGGGTTTTTCAGGATTTCACTGGTCTCCCTGGTGATAGTTGCTATGAGCACTTTCAGTGTGTGTCATGAGAAATACTTGAAAAGAAATTTTCATTGCTTTCACACAGTCCTTCTAACCCTAGCTGTATTAACTTTTAGCAATGTTGTTGCCCATAAAAAAATAAGTTGAAAATTCTTCTAATTTTTCTTTTCATTTCTTGTGGGGAATCCAAGCACTTGCAGGGTTTGCCTCTTCATGCCACAATGAGCCACTTTAAAACCTTTCAAGACGAAAAGATTTTTTCAAAACTTGCCCTCCAGGGAATGAGCTTGAGAAGATGAAGGTGTCTTGTCCTTTTAAAAGGCTTAAACTAGGTAAAACACACCTAGGTGTGATGCAAAGTAAATTATAGTTGTGGAGCCATGTTCATCGGCCTCAAACACTGGGCCCTAAGAATCTCACTGTATTTTATGAATATGAACAATTTGAATTTCACTGTTTGAGAGGCTACAATAAATTGTATTTCTTTTTCTTTCTCACTCAATTGAAAATGCCAGCATTCTGTATGTTTTAAATCCCAAAATCCTCCAACCAACAAACAAAATGCTTCTTTATAAACCTCAGAAGATAAAGCCATCTTGTTTAATCTGTGCTTTGTAATACCAAGCCAGTAAGATCCTGTTGTCCAAAGTGCTGCAGGGTGTGTATTTATGCATGGTACATTTTGAGCAGTCAAACACGTTTGGATCAAGTTGACAGAACCAAACACTGCAGTTCAACATAACAAGTCCTCCTGACTTTTTGTTTTGCTTTATCTTCTGGATATTCCAAAGAAAGTTCAAGTTTGATACTTGAAAATCACAGAAAAACTACACTCATGTATACTTTTTGGTGTAGTAGTAAAGAGAAATTAGGTGGTTATTAAAAAGAATCAACAACTGAAGCTTACCAAAATTGGCTGGAACATCAAAAACTGACACAACTTAGAATACACAAAAGATGAACTTTCAGAAGTCTTGGGAAGTCATGATTAAAGCAATAATTTCCAAAAAAACACTAGGGTACTATTACTTTGGCAGCAGCAGAAATGCATTCAGCTATATTAAGATGCATTAAACATCTGCTTAAAACCTTTCTGGCAAACTTAAGTGAAAACCAGATTTTATACTGAATGGCAAAGCACAAGTTTTTCCTATAAAACATGAGATTCTGATATATTGTTGGAAGAGAGCCTGAAAAAAAATCCCCACACTTTGAGCTGAAAATAACTGGATTTAAAATGGAACTGTAATTCTCAGAGAGTTGTAATTCAAGTGCTTTATACTTTCCACTACTGTCTAATTGACAACTTCAACTGGCCTACACACACTTAAAAAAGGAAGGAAAAAGATTATAATTAGAATATTCAGCTGACAGAGGACTTTTGAGGCAAAGGACTTTCATGTTACAGTTCCCACAGGAACACAAAATGGCAACTTAAATGTTTTTTCACTTTTAACTGTGGACTGGAACACATGGAAAGATACTAGTGTTGTCTTCAGCTGCCTAACATGAAGGCATACATCCAGAAGGCAGACCATGGTATTCCCAGAGGTGCAGACTGATGGTGGGAGAACCAGTAGACACAAACTGCATGACAGAAAATTCTGATTAGCTGCAAGGAAAATGTTTTCTCTGGGATGGCAGTCAAACAAGGGAACGGGTTGCCTAGAGAGTTTGTGAAATCTCCATCTTGGATGTATGCAAAGCTCAAGTGCAAACAGCCTTGAGCAGCCTCATCTAAGGGGCTGCTTGGAACTAGTCCCCTAAACAAAGAATTTTGTTCAAATGAATAAAATACTAAACTGATTTGGAAATAAGATAAATAATTCTCCAAATAAAAATATCGAGTATTGTTGTGCACACAATTTGCCTGTATCAGGAAGATATCTAGATCTCCCTGAGACAATACAAAGAGTTCTTTAAAGGCAATGACTGTTAACTATGCGTATTTGATGTGCACTGGGGCAGATTAAAAGCTCTTTCAAACATTTTTAATATGACAAGGTCAATAGCCTCTGACTCATGCTGCTATGTGCATTACCTTTTGGAAGAAGTGTCATCCAAAAACACAAGTATGATCAGATCAGCCTAACAATACTCAGGGTAAAAATCTTTACTTCTGTTAATGAAAAATGTCTGTGCAGGAATGTAACACAGTTTCAGGATTTAGAAAGAAAATTCTTCAGGAATGAAAATATGAATGTATTCATATTTAAGTAATATGTATTCTAAATTTTACTATTTCGGTACGTAATCAACATATTGCAAATAGCAGCAATATTACTTAATGGAGGCCAGTTTAAGAGAAAAAAAGGGTTAAAAGGAAAGCACAACAGTTTCCTGAAGATCTATCCTAAAGAGGTCCAGAACCAGCTCCTTCCAAACTCTATTAAAAAGCAGTATTTTCAGGCAATTTGGTGAAATGCTAACAACTACCAAGAAAAGTCAATTTAAGAAACATGTCCAGCAAGTGACCTTACCAAAGTACAGAAAGTCTGAGAAAGCATGCTTTCTTCAAAAAAGATATAGCTTTTGAATAGGTGACATTTTTCACAGTAAAAGGCCTTCCAGCCTTAAACACTCATTTGCATCCCTGAATTTCTTAGTAGGGAATTAAATAGAGCAAGGCATAATTATATCATATTCATTGGGCACACACATTATTTTCAACTGATGGCTGAAAAACTTACCGGTTGGCAGATGCTTCCCATGTTACAGATCACCACCTCTCCCACTGGACACTTCTAACAAAGGCTAAATAATTGTCTAATTCCCTCCCAATCCATGCTCCCTCCCAATCCATATTCCATGCTCCACAAGGAATGTATTCGAGAATGTTGCCAATTCAGTCATTCCTAGCCATCTTTTCCATTATCTTAATTATTTTTTTGACTTCAACAACACATAATCTCCCATTTGTATACCCCCCTCCCCCCAGCCATTTGTTCCCAGTTTATCTGGAATCACCTTCACACCCAAGTAGTTCTATGTGTTCTGTACGTTTTTAATTATGTCACCTTTATTATGAGATAGGGATACTACAATCATAAACAGTGTTCAAGAAGCTCTGCACCATGGATTTATACAGCAAACTGTTTCTGAAAGGTAGCATACTATTAACCCAGAACACTTACTAAGAACACATTAAACTGGAGCTATAGTTTAATAGCTTAATCCATGGTTAATCCATAGTCTTATTATGTATTTTACCCTTTCTGCTGC
This sequence comes from Lichenostomus cassidix, assembly GCF_008360975.1. Taxonomy (NCBI): domain Eukaryota; kingdom Metazoa; phylum Chordata; class Aves; order Passeriformes; family Meliphagidae; genus Lichenostomus; species Lichenostomus cassidix. The sequence continues at coordinate 31,944,515 of NC_139480.1, read as the reverse complement.
TCCTTTTAATATGCCTTTGATTGTTTCCTCATTTTTAATCTACTTCCTTTCTGAAATGCTATAATGGAAAGTGAGGGTTTGTTGGGAGGCCTTTTCATTTAATGAGGAAACTGAATTAAGATACATTACATCATCTATTACAACTCTTCAGCATATAAACAGTGAATGAAGACCCAGGACAAAATTGGATTTTTTCTTGTAGGTTGTCCAACAAAGTCATTTATACTTGAATGTTATTTCCACATCATACCTTTTGTGACTTCTCCCTTGTATATGGAAAAGAAACTGAATCTTTTTGACATTATTGTTTTCTGACATCACAGCAATTCTTATCTTCCTCTATATTCTGCATCATTACCACCATTCTGTGTTATCCTGGAAATATACTGGCAGTTATAATTGCTATTTATTCACTCAATTTCTATTCCATGGACCGAGGCACCCGTTGATACATTTGACTTCTTAATGCTATCCAGTTTCACTGTGGTTAAAGCACAAAGCCATTACTCCAAAGGTGTAACCTCCTTCTATTGTGACATATAAGCCAATATTACAGCTCTGGAATATTCACTACTGAAGTATCCTCACTAAAAATCAGACTCCAATAATTTGTAGTAGCTTGTAAGGGCTGGACATTTGTATAGAAGCACTTGCAGACTGAGTGCTGGTTTGATTATGTGTTTTTATGTGCTCTGTTTAAATAAGACTGTCAGCTTGTTTCTTGGTAAAACCTGCTCTTCCCAGACAATTTTTGACATTTTCTACCATGGAGGAGACATAATCCAAAAGCACACATTTGTTTGCATTCATTTATTTTTCCAAGTCTTTAGGTTGAGAGAAGACTGGTAGAGAAGCAAGAGTTACTTGCTCCAACATAGCATCATGCAAATGCAATTATGCTGCTTCCAGACTCCTTGATGAAGATTTTTTGCTTCCACTGTGGTAGGAAGGTAGCCCACCAAGGTACGTGGCAGGCTATACGTCAGGCTTAGAAACAGCTCCCTGCATTGAGATACTCAATACAGGCATTCACTTTGAGAGAGGATTCAAACTTTTAACTCTTCCTTGACAGAGAGGCAGACAAAAGCCTGTTGGGAAGTCTGGTCACCAAGTAAAACACTGTCTAAGTTGAAATTCTTCTGTCTGAAAGAAATGAGTCTGTCTGTCCCAAAACCTATACTGAGAAGCCTTGCTTCATGCTGCCTGAGTTCAGAGATTCATTGTCTCAAGAGATCAGGAGAAAAAGCCCTCCCATGATCACACCTAGTCTTTAACAAAAAAAAAAAAAAAAAAAGTATGGGTAAGGTCCCTCTTTGTCAGTAAGGGCCTTGTAAAAAAATTCCCACTGAATAGTGATAGTTTCAAAAAGAAGTCTTTCTCCCTTTAGCTCAGATGCTCTAATAATTATGAGGGATCCATGGAAAACTAAATGCTGCCAAAAAGAAGGTAAGAGGAGATTCTCACCCCAACAGGCTTTTGTTTGATGATGAGGATATTCTCATCAGGTAAGGGAACTATGAGACTGAGTCTCTTCAGCTGGAGGCAACAATAACCATGCCCAGATCTGCTACATCCATGATTAAACACTTATTGCACTTCTGAACTAAAAAAACCCCAAAAAAACCCATAAAACCCCGAGAACTTTAAGAAACTCTTGTAATATGTAGAATGAATAAAATAGTTTATCAATGAGCAGTTCCTTCTCAAGTGCAAAGAACATGGATTTATGTCCTATCATCACAAAGCCAAGCCAGATATTTTGAAGAATGTCATTATGGTTTTAGTCCTCATCAAAAAACAGAGAACACACTTCACATCCTATGTTTAACAAGCTAAATACGATAGTATGCAATGGTATTTTCCTATCACAAGTTCAGGTAAAATTCAAAGCTTAGTAGGTCCTCTTCACCTTTCTGATCTGTTGAAGTTCCTACCACTATCTTGTTTGGGGTTCCTCCCCCAGTTTCTCCCCCCCTTCTTAATCCTGATTCTCTCTGTTCCAGAGACTGTAATTGGTACCTTAATAATTTGAAGGATGAGAAACTAGACAAGAGTCTAAAGGGCAGATAAAAAGAATTCAAGGTTAGAAGACATTAAAAGCCTGCTATAGGTCAATATATGACCTATACATATAAATTAATATATAAATATATGAAATTTCAAAGTGATACTGGAATATTTTTTATGACTTCTATTCTTTGAAGTTTCTTAAAAATTAATGTAGCTCAAGGTAATGTATAATGTAAGAAAATGTACAGTTGAGTAACAATAATTTTCTTTTTCATAGAATTATTAAGGTTGGGAAAGACCTTTAAGATCATCCAGTCCAACCATTAACAAAGCACTGCCATCTTTTCCACTAAACCATGTCCTCAAGTGTCACATCTACACATTTTTTGATGGAATACTTGCAAGGATGGCAATTTCACCACTTCCTGGAAAGCCTGCTCCAATGCTTGAAAACCCTCTTGGTGAAGAAACGTGGAGAATCTTTACCTGATATCCAATTTAAACCTCCCCTCGTGCAACTTGAAGCAGTTTCCTCTTGTCCTATTGCTTGATACTTGAGATTGACTTTGCTACATCCTCCTTTGAGGTATTTATAGCGAGCAATATCCCTGACCCTCCTTTTCTCCAGGCTAAACAACCCCAGCTCCCTCAGCTGCTCTTCATAAGACTTGTGCTCCAGACCCTTCACCATCTCCATGCCCTTCTCTGGACTTGTTCCAGCACCAAAATGTTCTGGGCCCTTTGCTACGAGAAGAACAGGATTCAAGGTGCAGTATATCACCAGTGCCAAGTACAGGAGGGCAATCATTGTCCTAGTCCTGCTGGCCACACTGTTTTTGACATGTTTCCAGCATACCTCCAACTTTTTGCCTACAGTAGTGGTGCTCTAGATATTCCTTCAGTAGAGAAAATATTCTGGAGAAACAAGTGTTAAGTTCCATAGCTTATAGGCATTCCTGTATCCAGATACACAGCAGCCATGGCAGGAGGCGCAGCTGGGCATGCAGCTGAAGTTGCCTGTGATTACCATCTGCCCAACGCAGGTGTCTCACACATTATCTCTGTGCTAAGATGTGTGTTCAGCATATGACGTGAGAGCCTCAGCATTCTGGTGGCAGTCAAGGGGAAGCAAGTCCCCTGGGACAGAAGGAACCACAGCGTAATCTGGGATGACTAATTGTGATCGGCAGCCTACCCTCCTGCCTGGTCCCAAAGAGAAGCTGAAAGGCACAAGCTGTGGACTCTGGGAATTGCTTTGGTAAAATGACTACTCCTAAACCAGAGCATTTCTAGAAAGAAGTTTCACATCTCTTTTAAATAAGAAATCTACCAGAAGATGCTGTCCTCCCTGAATGTAATTAAAACTTTCTCTTCTCCTATGAGTCCATGTGTACTTTGTGACTCCAGCTTGCCAAAGATGTTTTGGCACCACAGAGGCACCAGCTTCCTGAAGATGTGCAGGGAGCACTTCATTTCATGTCGTGGCTTCAACATAACATCATCAATCTGACCAGACAGCCAAATCTGGTAACATCTGTGACCAGCTGCACCTGCCATTTGTTATTTATCAAAGTGTATGCGTGTGAGTAGGACCTTGCAGAATTTACTGGGGCACCCAGTGGTGAATTTGGAAACAGATATAAGATGATGATCCTAATCTACTTAAAACTATTGACTCTCTACAGAGGTTAGCAATTGTTTTCACTGACAGTAGCAATAATTCAGTAAAAATGCAAAGAAAATACAAAGTATTAGCCCAAAAAAGTAATTATATCCTTATCAAATGCTCCTACATCAAAGATTCCCCGTTCAGTCATACAACTTTTCCTATTCTGCATGTGCATAATACACACATCATGGCAGATACACAGAGAGATTCCTCTTTCCTAATTTCATCTATTATTCAAAAGAATATTCTCCAGTTTTAATTTTGGCAATATGTCCTCACTAATCCCTATATGCTATTGTCTTCCATTAATCATCTGTAAGTAACTGCACAGATGCAGTTGCTATTAGACTGACATGTTTATTGCTGAATCTTTCTGTTTACAAGCAACATGAAACAACCATTGCTACTACAAAGTAAAAACAATGATCTTATATTTTCAAACTGAAAAGGCTTAAAATTAAATTTAAAATATTTACTGTCTTCTTTGCACTGTGTTTACTCTATAGCATTGATAAGTGTTTCTTTCCTGTGCAGATAAGTGCGCTAGTGTACCCTTCCCAGACTGGCAACAGTGATAAACTGTTATACAAGAGAGAGGACAAGTAACTGTCAGATTCGTGTCTTGGACTTTCAACAAAATTTCTTTTGTCTTCAAACAAGTGGGGAAAAACACAAAGAAAGGTGAGGTGGAATAATATACAGTACAGTATCTGCCCTTCAATATCTTCACTGCAAGCATTAAACATACTGACCCAGTAACAGTCTGTCTGATACCCAGAAAGGTCAGCACACGTCCTGCCTTCCCCTTCACAGCCTTCAGGCATGCAGCCCTCAGCAGGGACAAACATAAATAAATGACAAGAAAATGCTGATACAGCAGGCTTGTGACATGAATCCCAAGTACACCAGATTATTATTTTAACTGGTTTTCTGGGTTACCACAAACCTGGCGAAAGACAACCATATGTTTAAAGTTCCATCCTCATACTACAAATCTCATATATATATATATCATATATATATATATATATATATGATCCCACACACACAAAAGAAATTGTGGTTACTGTTTCTGGGCAACCAAATGCCACACAGGAAGGTCACCATAGTTTAATATGCAATCCAATGTTTCATTCACAACCTGCAGATGCAAAGACATTCTTCACAACTCATCCATTCAATCACTAAAAGAAAGGCCAATGACCAGAGTAATAACAACTAATGTTCTGCATAAATTTAGTGCATGTGGTAAGCAGTATATAGCAAAATTTCCCTCTATGCCAGTATGACACACACAGGCTTACACACACAGTGTAATTTCAGATATCTCCCTTTAGATTTTGTCAACTCTGGGATGTTATCTCATCGTTGCTAATGGCAAATTATCACTTTAAAACTGCTTTTACTTCCTTAAAAGCAGGTACAAAGAATAATTATCACAGTATCTTAGTACAGACTTGCAAAACTTTACACTAAAGTCAAACTGTAATTCCGACAAGAGTATGCCAAGCTGTACCTGGCATTGCTTGCAGAATTTCAAAAAAGAAGCCCAGAAGCCATAGATTGGAACCTGGTCTACTTATGTCTTCCTAGCACAGCTAAGCTTTACTTAAATGGAAAGATTCAGAAAACACAGCATAAATGCACTAGGTACTATCCTACAGATCAGGTAAAACCTAGCTGCATTATTACAGGTGACTGGCAAGTAAAAGAAATGGTAGCCTGATCAGCAGTGCATGGCAGACCCATACATACTACATATTAGTTTCAGTTGTGCTGTGCAAAACCACAAATATTGTTCAGAAGAGGATATTCACCTGGTGAATGGCCACATGATTCTTTGGAGACCAAAGAAACAGGAAGCATGGAAATGGTGCCCAAACTAGTAAGGCTGTCAGAAGGGTTGAGAAAACTTTATTGCTATCAATGAAGTACTTCTAGGACTTACCCTAAGCTGCCAAACTATCCCTGCTGGGCCGACACACCTACAGTCTTGCTGAACAGTGTATACTACCTCTTCCCCCCCAGTACAATATGCAGTATAATAGGAAAACCTACGGTGAAAAATCCTTTTATGGAAAAGCTGAAAAACTACCTTAATTCTCAAATGTGCTGCAAGATACACAGTATTTTTAAGTTGTCATTCTAAAAGCCTGTGATACCTTGTGTTTTCAGTAAAATGTATTTTGAAAACCTGTTACCTTTCCTCTATGCAACCTCTGTGCAACTCCAAGTAGTCACATATATTTGTATATATATGTATATTTCTATGTTACAGTGAACTCAAAAGACATCAAATTCCCTCTTTAACCACCCAACTTCAGTAAAAAGTGTAACGCTTGTTCAAATAATTATCCAGGAAGAATCTGGGGATTGTGGAAAGCGAGAGAAAAAACCCATTGCATTCTGTTTAGAAGTTCCTTTAAATTCTGCCTTATTTAACAGATCATCCAATTGAGTGGAAACATTTTAATCTACAAGTTTTATTTGCTTCTGCAAACTATTTAAATACCTGTCTGTAAAATAGAACAGTACTCTGGAGTCACTTTCAACATCAGTACACAATCAAAATATATGTGAAGTAGCACAGAAAGAAGTCCTCATGTAAAACATATACAAAAATTCCTTAATAGTTTGCCTCTTATGATTTTGCTTTGATATTAAAATATTCAATCCATTAAATGAGACATACAAGACCCAAGTATCCCCTCAGTAACACACAAATGTAAATCCTGACACAAATAAAGCCTGAACTGCAGAGACATCATATAGAAACAGCTGAAGTGCTAGGTTGCTATGTGTGACACGAAAGCATGGCAGACAGGACTCTGCTTAAAAGCAGATTCAGTCCATCCATACAGGCCTTTCACACATACCTCTTGTTGGCTCTCATGACACTGAGCGCCTGCAGTACCAGGCTATGAATACTGTGGAAGAAAATGAAGTACAGAGACTCTTCCAAGCAGAAGCACTGTAGGTCTGACATGAGATGACTTCTTCCCCTTTGAAAAAGAGCTTTTTAAGGTAAGATATCTCAGAATTGCTAGACAGAAGGAGAACCATTGCAGGTGTAAGAAAACCTTTCGCTTTTTAGACAGAGAAAAAATATCCATGGGCTTGAGCCCAAGCAAATCCACATGACATTAACACAACATAAATAACACTACTTGAGTAAAAGTAAAAACTATAGAGGAATTAATCTCTCTCCATTGTGAATGCTGTAGCTGGGGAGAAGATATGCACAGAGTATACACAAGCAACATGAATCAGTAAACACACGCTTACCCATACTCCATGATGACAGTAGATCACTGTTTGGACTAAAGGCAGAAAAAAAATGTCTGAACAACTTGAAAGCACTGAACCCAAGCCAAGAAGTACCAGGAAAGCTCCGGGTTTACCATTAAGACAGCAGAGTCAGGAGGCTGCTTGGTCAGTTTGGCTCTGGAGCAAAGTGAGCCTGCATGGTGCCACAACACAGTGTGAGCACATCTGGATGACTTGCCATTAAGCACAGGCTGTTAGCTCATTCTCTGAAGATCTACCGCAAACAGGGTGATGATATTTTAAATAGGATTAAAAATAGATGTAGTCTATCCTATCAAAACCCATTGCATAACTCCAACCTTCACTGTGGTTGCAGCAGGAAGCTCTGATTTTACCATTCAAACCCAATGAGACACCCCCAGGAAGATAATGCTGCAAATGAGCAACAGATAGGAAAAATACTGCAAATTTTACTCAACTAAAGTATTATAAAATAAAGTTTAATTTAAGGAAAAATAAATATTTTCAGTATTTTCAGAGGAAAAATAAATGTTTTCAATATTTTCAGAGGAAAATTCCAACCTTTTTTTGTTGTTTTTTTTGTCTTTCCAAATTCATCAATACTTTAATTAATTTTGAAAAGAGCAAAAAGTCTACTACCAAAAACCACTGAAGTGTAAGGAAATACATGCATTATTTTTCTCACCTTCACTGAGATGGAATTTTTGAGTCCACAACTCTTCTTTTATGAGAGTTTAAAAGTGTAATCAGGGTATGTACAGGCCTCATTGTGTTAAAGAGAAAAAATTTGCCTGGCAGTCCTCTTGGCATCACAATGTATCCATTAGCAATTGCTGATTTCAGCTTTTAACAGTGACCATAGCCATATCAATTCATGATGCTGACCTCTATTTTTCTGAATGAATTAAGAGGAAGAGAAAAACGTGGCTTCCACTAAGCTTCCATTCCAGCACAGGAAATCCTGTGTGGTTAGATACAGTATGTGTCGTGCTCAGAGATTTCATTCTACTCCCCTTTAAAAAGCCAACATGAGCAGCATGTCACAGGAAATTCTTCCTTATTTTCAGTAGTTCTTAGGACAAGGCTTCTTTGGAAACAAGGTCAGCATGAATAGAGCATTGCTTCCTTATCACTGCTAAGCAGCTGCGTTGAGGATGCGAGACACAACGCTGCACCCTGTCCCTGAATACCTCTTTTCATAAACTTTAAGCATATGCAGCTCAAGTAGTTAGAAGTTCCCTTGTGCTTTTTTATTTTGAGATTTTTATAGCACACACTTTCAAAAAATATTTTTTTAAAATGTACTGAGCAACTGTAAGGTTAAACTCCACCTTAAAAAAAAAAAATTTAAAAAATCAAACTTCAACTACTTTCAAACAGACAGCACCACACAGCAAGGCTGACAAAATTAAAGCACAGAGTTTTGGCTGACTCTTCAGGAAGTGTGGGGCCCAATTCCAGCTCCCACTGCAATGTACCACTTTCAAGGTGCAATGTTCTGTTTTCAAGACACTTTTCTAAGCCTCTTACTCTCTGCAACTCCTCAGTTTTATGTAAAGCTCCAGCAGTAATTAAACATTTAACTTAATAAGCAATTTATGCAGGAATTTTATGCTTAAAGAGTGAAAGTAAATTCCAGTTTTTCCTGATATAAACCATTTACAAAACATGCAGTTTCCCCCTCCCCATACCCTGTGCCAGTAAGACTACTGTCAAGTACACTGATGAATAAGGTGCTGCTATTTCCCTCAAGAGAATGCCTTGAAAGGTTTGCATTGATAACAACAGCAGTACCCGAAATATTTGCATTTATTTTTTGCATATTTTTGAAAGGAAGTCAAGGGATGTAGGGAAAGGAAATTTAAAAGTAGCAGCAGTTTGTCTAAATGGTGGTAACCAAGAGCAGACACCCCAAAACCACAGGCAGGTATGTAAAACTAAGACATTTAACCCCTCTAGGGCCAGAGAGACACAGAGTAGGCAAGGTCCATCCACCACAGGAAAACAAACATATCAATTCAGTGCTCTTGGCAGAGAAGATGCAGAGACAGCACACTTGCTTTCACACTGCAGACTCTTTGATTAAGAATTTAGGTGGAAGAGCTCAAAGGTGAGTCTGTCAGCATTCCTCAGGCAAAAGGGTAGCAACAGTCACCTTTGAGACACAGAATGCAAAAGCAGTGAACATAAAAGAATGGAAGCATCAAAGACCAGTGAAAAATGGTCCTAGCAGTTAAAATAAATTGTAGGCTGAGGCATAAGGTGATGTGCAGTACCCTGGCTGCACTACATTTCAATCCCATTTGAGCTGAGCAACTCTGCAAGTATTTTCCAAAAGAGATACCTAAACAACAAATATAAACCTGTTATCTACAGGTCTATCTTCAAAGTTTTCTGGCTGCAGAGCTCCCAAGTGTCCTCACACTGAAAGCTCTCATGTAGCAACAGCCCCAAGCTGATGAAGTCTAGGATCTTATATGCTCCTGGCTAGGCTGGAATGCTAAAACAACCCTCAGGCTTGTAGACAATATGAAAATGGTCTGGGTAATTGCAATTACCTGCGGTAGAATCTCTCCTTCTGAAGAAAAGCCATAATGCATGATAGGTTATTGGAAATTGTTGTCTTGAAGGAAATGGCAATGGTAATAACCAGCAGATAGAACACTTGCCAGACATTTTAATTTTCTCATAAAACATGATACATCTCTAAAGGTGATGCAAGTGCTTTCAGCTGTATCATCAGGTAAGATAAAAAGTCCTATACTGTTCTGGGGTTCATGAACATCTGGAAGTGATTTTACAATCTAAAAAATAGTTACAGTAGAGTCTGCCATGTGTGGAATCACAAACTTGATTTTACAAGCATTTTTTAAAATAAATGGCATTAGATAAGGAAGTACCATTATAAACCACAGGAATAGTAAGTAAGTACAAGCAGAGTGTTTTTGAGCATTTAAGTATGTAATTGGTATGACACTCCTATGACACTGGGACAACATAAATGTGTTTAATTTTGCAGTGTAAACATTGGTTTTTCCCTGAAGTGCAGAGTAGTAATTCCTCACAAAGAAGGAAGAGTTTTCTTCTGGCATCCAAACCTTAAGCCTTTCCATTTTTTTTCAGGATACTGCCATTATATTAAACCTCAATATAATTTATGCAGCCAGTACAGTTTATTTAATACTTTAACACCTGTGGGATAACTAATAGGATAGATTTTCCTTTAATTGCAATGTAAGGCTAAAAAGAAAACGCCACCCCCCAAACCATACCTGACCCCTTAGATCTTTTAACAGTTTATTGGGATTTACTGTTCCATCTAACTTACAGCTGCATTGGACACCAGACAAAGCAGGTACAACTGGTCCAGATGTACCAGTAATTACTCCCTCAGCAGAGCATACTACACTCCAAAATTTTTCCTTTACATTTATTCTTAGAAACCTGACTCTGTGTGTAAAGCCAGAAAACAACACCTTGAAATGAATTGCGGCAAGTACTCGTGTTGGTACAACTCATAGACATGTCTTTAAGATTCTCTGCTTAACTCCAATACATTTGACAGGGCAAGACCTCAATTTCTTTCTGGATGTGAAATTAAACCGAAGCTGAAAAGGGAGGCTGAAGTGCTATTTCTGTTCTGACAGTAACTATGGAAAATCCAAAACAGTTCATTTCCCATATTAGTCAAACTAGTAATTAATTAAACCTGACCAGTTCACTGACAGGTTGCTTGTCCATAGCTGGTAGGGTCCCAGAACCAATCACAGTCAGAAAACCCTTCTGTGTATCAGTTAGGTGCAAAAGGTGCCAGGACTGCCTGGCACAGAGGCTGCTGAAGCATCTATGGCTGGTTCCACCTTGCATTGGAAGGGCCAGGCTATGGGATCACATCACCGAGTGTCACCCCCACCCCTCCCTGCTCCTGTTCCTCAGAGCTCTGCAGTCCATGGGCTGCAGAAGCCAACTGTCTTTGCACAAGGCTTTCCATTTGTGAAATCAGTACTGCTTGGCTCAAACACATTTATTGCTTATTCTACCAAGCACCTGATACATCAGAAAGAACAGAGAAAAGCTTCTGTCTGAAAAATACACAGAATAAGCTACGCTGACATCACAATAAACACAGACTAGCTATGAGAAAGGAAACCACAAGCATAGAAACCGCCCCTCAAACAGGACACAGCTTCCAGGAAATCACTATTGAGAAATTCTAATAATTTACATCATGTTTGTTTAAGGGCTTATTTGCATGCAGTATACTGTAAGGCAGAAATGAGAAAATAATACCAGAGCTGAGACCAAGCAAGGCAGCAGAAAGCATGATCACAGCAGCAAGGACACATTGACTAAAGCCATTAAGAAGCACTGAGTTCCACAAGTGACTCAGCTTTATGTCAGTGTCAAATTCCTTTCAGTTCTTGCAAAATCTGAAAATCATCAATATTCATCACTTTCCTGGCAAAGGGTCTTATTCTTTAGATTCCCTTGTTAACAGAATAATCAAGCCAGAAGGAAGTTAGAAGTTTCTTTCTGGGACAGTCAAATACATCCCTCTGCAAGTGATTTTCATTGTAAGGGAAAAATATACCTTTTTTTCAATTCCATCTTTGGCACAGAAGTATTTCATTCTTGTGACTGCAAATTTAAGTACATTACCAGCTTCCCTACCACTCACATGTAGAAATGTACTCTTCTGTAACTTATACCTGTCTAAGGCATTTCATATAGCAACACACTGACAGGCCAGATGAAGAAACAAAACATTCATGTACTCAGAGAGCTATGAAATTCTGGGGACAACAGGAAACTCAGACATTACTGAGGGCCTTAATGGGCTAACAAACTCCACTACAGCACAGGAGGCTAACCAATGGACAGCTTCAGTGAAATAATGGAGGGTGGCAAACCCACCCCAAAATCCCCATACTGTAATAATTAAAGTACAATTTCTAAATTGTACTTTGTTACTACTTTGTACTTTGGTATGGGGTGAATCATTCAAATAGTGTCCACAGAAGCTTGATATTTCCCATCCAGGAACAAGCACCCACTTCATCACTGTGGTCACTTGAATTTTAAAAGTTCCTTCGCCACCGGTAAAAGGATCTATCAGAGGCCACAAAGGATCCCATCCAATAGGAATCAGCTTTATTGCTTTTTATAGTTCTTTCAGGCAAGAACTGTTTTAATCTCACCAAAACTCTCTCCAGTTTGTTATTAAACAGGCAGGTCATTTGGACAGAGGTTTTGACCCCACCATGAAAGGAAAAGGAAGAAAATGGTACTTGGAAAATGGTAATAGGAAAATGGAAAAAGCAGTTCTGTTTAAAGACAGACAAAACAAAAAGCACATTCACATTGCCAGTAAGAAAGGCTTGGAAGATTTATTTACTAGCTCCAAAACTTTACATTTTTATAGCATGAGAAGCAAGATATTCGGTACTTGGTTAACCAAGTCACCTAACTTAAAGAGACAACTGGCCAAGCTCTTTCAACCTATGTAAGGACACTAATATTTGAGGATTAAACACAGAAATGTGGAAATTAATGTCTCCAATGTTTTTAACAGTGTACAGTCAAAGAGCTTTTCTTCTAATGGAGTTATGAAATGGAAACATGTCTACTTTAGCATGTTAGCAAGCTCATATTTACTGCTGTCAGTATTAGACTTCCCAGTGTAACAATCATCCAAACAATCAATGAAAACAGTTTGCAAAATGCCACTCTGATATTAGCAGTTCCTCAACCAAGGAAAGATCTCTAAGTTTAGGAATAAAAGTAGCACTTTTCAGCATGAAAACTGGTTTGTCAACAACCATTCTTCTCCTGCACAAAAACCTCTGACAATGCCAGCTCACAGCAACACTAGCTTCATTTACTGGCGGGAAAAAAGGCACCCCTTTGTACCATCAGTTTTGTGCCCTTTCAATAGCAGCTCCGGCGGTAGATTGGTGTGGACAATCGCAGTGACCATCTGTGACTATGAGACAGTTTGATAGCTGCAAGACTAACGCAGGTTCAGCATTGCCACATCTTGCCCTGCTGAGTCTTTCATACAGCTTTGAAAAACTTAATGAAAATGGATACATTCAAAGCTGAATAAAAAGAGGTCTCAACAGGCCTGACCCTAAACCTAAACAATGAAACTGTAATGCCAGCACCATTGTATCAACACGACAGATGTAGGTCGTGCTAGCTTTCATCCATAACTGTGACTGATAGCTTGCAATTTGCTGACAAGACATCTAGTTTCCATTTTCATTTGGTTTGTAGGCACAAATTTCAAGGGTTCGATTAAGATGGAAGATGCACCATTTGCTTGTTTTTGGTTGTTCACAGAAAAAATTCTTGCAAAGGCTATAGTCAGCATGTGTCACTAGACCTAGGACATTCTTGTACTAAATCTACCCAACAGAATTTATTCTAAAATTACTCAGTGCAAGATTGGTTTAAAAGGTTTAGAGAGGAGTATTACTACTTAATCAAAAAAGTTAATTCACAAAGACCTTTAGTATCAGTGCACTGTACAGCTTTAATAGCTATATACTAGTATTTTCCTGGTTGATTTCATTATGTAATCTAAGTTTTATGAAATTTTATTTGTAAGCTCCAGAAATCCATTCATCATAAGTACACATTCATGGCTGGTACAACCTCACCATGTGATCTGTCCTATTTGGATCAAAGTGAGAAACTGATTTAAATTGGAGCTAGGGAAAAGCAAGCAAACAAACAAAAGCTCCTAATCCTCACAGGTTACTTGAAGAGCAGTCACAGGAATCTTTATAAACAATGCATTCTTACATTCTTCTCTGTTCCTATTGGACAGTGCAGTTTCAGAAATTACCCAATAGCAGCTGGGACAGCTCATGTTAGAACTGCCCTGGTATGTCAAAATGTATCCAGAAGAGCAGTACAGAGAGCCCTGACAGCAACCAATTCCTCATTATCCTGAATTTGTAGGCCACCTCCTTTCTCTGTACCACCTTCTGTGTCTGAGTGGGTGAGCAGGTGAAAAGCTGGCAGACCATAAGATACAGAAGGGCATCAGGAAAGCATCCAGGATCTTTCTCCTATAGGCAGAATAAATGGTGCGATTTTGCACAGCACCCTTTTCTAGGCTGAAGGCACATAACGTCCTGATGGACATCAGTGACCCTCGGGGGTCTGTACTGGGACCAGTGTAACTTAACATCTTCATTAATGACAGAGACAAAAGGATCAGGTGCATCCTCAAAATATTTGCAGCTGAGTGGTGCAGTTGACAAACCTGAAGGATGGAATGCCATACAGAGGGACCTTTACAAGCTTGAGCAGTGGGACCATGGGAATCTCATGTGGTTTGACAAGACCAAGTGCAAGGTGCTGCACCTGGGTTGGGGCAAACCCTGGTATCAACACAGGCTGGGGATGAACAGATCAAGAGCAGCCCTGCTGAGAAGGAGTTGGGGGTGCTGGTGGAGGAGAGGCTGGACATGACCCAGCAATGTGTGTTTGCAAGCCAGAAAGCCAAACACATCCTGCATGAGAGACAGCATGGCCAGCAGGGTGAGGAAGGGGATTCTGCCCCTCTGCTCTGCTCTGGTGAGACTCCACCTGCAGTGCTGCACCCAGGACAGCTGCAGGACAGCTGTCTGGTTTTCAAGGATCACCTTGTCCAAGCTCAAGAATGGTCTGCCCTGATGAGCAGAACATCAAGCAGGAGTGGAAGGAAGGCTAAACAGATGAACAAGGAGCTCTTGACAAAACTCAAACATAAGAAAGAGGCATATGAGGAGGAAGCCACAGGGATAGGCAGGCCAGAAAGAATACAAAGACACTATGCAAAAATGCAAGGAGAAAATTAGGAAAGCTAAAGCCTGTCTGATATTGCATGTGGCTAGGGACATGAAGGACAAGAAGAAGGGCTTCTGCAAATGTATCAACAACAAAAAGATGAGGGAAAAATGTGGGATCACTGATGGTTGGAGCAGAGAACATGGTGACAAAGGACGGAGAAAATGCAGAGATGTTCAATGACACCTTCACTTTGGATTTGAGTGGCAAGATTTGGCTTTGGCAATCTCAGGTTCTTGAGACCCACGGGAAAGTCAGGAGCAAGCACGACTTACCTCTGGTACAAGTGAATTAGTCTAGCAAATGCTTATGCAAATTTGACATACCTAGATCCCCTAGACCTGATGAAACACATCCATGAATGCGGAGAGCTGGTTAACACCATTACAAGGCAATTCTTGAATATCTTCACAAGGTCATAACTACTGGGAGAGGTTCCTCAGGACTAGAGAAAAGCAAATGCACCTCCTATCCTCAAGAAGGAAAAGGAGAAAGATCCAGGAACTAAAGTTCAGCCAGCTTCACCAGGACCCTGGGGAAAGTGAAAGTGATGCTGGAACTAGTTTCCAAACATGTTAAGGACGAGAAAGTGATTTCAAATAGTTGGTATGCAATTATGAAAGAAAATAAAGATTAACTAACCTGATAACCTCCTACAATTAGATTATTCCCCTGTCAGAGGAAAGAACACAGAATATTGTGTATCTTGATCTTAGTAAGGCTTTCAGCACTATTGCCCTACAATATCCTCATGGAAAAACTGATAGAAATGTGAGCTAGATGAACAAACACTGGGGTGGACTGAAAGCAGATTTAACTGTCAATCTCAAAGATTTACTATCAGCAGTATGAAGTCCAGCTGGCAACCAGTCATTAGTGGCATACCCCAGGGGCTGATACTGGGACCACTACCCTTTAACATCTTCATTAATGACCTGGATGATTGGTCAGAGGGCATCCTCAGCAAGCCTACAAATCATACAAAACTGTGAAGAGCAAGTAGATACATCGTATGGTTGTATAAACTTCCATTTAAAGGGACCTCAGTAGGCTGGAGAAATGGATAGATGTGAAGACCATAATGTTTACCAAAAGGAAATTCAAAGTCCTGCACCTACAAAGGAAAAACCCCAGGCACCTGTACACAGTACAAGCTGGGAAGCAGCTTCACAAAAAAAGTCTTGATGAACACCAAGTTAAACATGAGTCCACAATGTGTCCTTCTGGCAAAAAAAATCCAGCAGCCTCCTAGGTTGCGCTAGCAAGGCATTGCCAGCAGGTAGAGGAAGATTTTTTGTCTCTAATAAAAAATGGTAAGGTCTCATGTGCAGTGCTGTGTCCAGTTCTGGGCTCTCCAGTCCAATGGGAGTATTAGTGTGAGTTCAGCAAAAGACCACAAAAATGATTAAAGCACTAAAGCATTGTTCATCCTGCAGAAGAAAAGGTTCAAGGTGGATCTTAACAACTAAAAATATTTAATGCGGACTGAAGGAAAGAAGATGGAGCCAGACTCTTCTCAGCAATGCCCATTGAAAGAAGACGTAACAGACACTAATTGATATCCAGGAAAAAAAAGACCTTTTTGAATTTCCACTCTCAGGTTACTAATATCTCTCTTACATAAAGTTACTGTACTGATCCTTGTGACAAACAAGAACCAGTCATGATCAAGTCAGGCAACAGGAAGAGCCATTTAGTAGCACATTCTATAAATGCAACACAATGTCTCTGTCTCTCCTTCCTGGTAAAGAATCCCACATGCCATTTGAGGTTGTTCCAAGGGGAGGGAGTACAATAGCTTTATTTGGCAAATAAAGTACTCCTATGGGATGCAGTAAAGGGGATGCAAGATGTGGGTCAGAGCAGGAGGTTTCAGTAAGTTTCAAGTATACTGCTACTATGAAGTATCCTTTGCACCTCCACAACTGAGATGCTGTTCAGGACTTAAAGTGGAGTTTACTGCTCACCCAATAAAACTTGAACATTTTTCTAGAACAGTCCACAAAATAAAACTTTGAGCAAGGAAGGTCACATTAGTTATTTAACATAAAGGGCTCTGCCCTTCCTTTCCCAAAGTCCAATGAAATCAATAGCTGCTTTCTTCTGAATTTAGCAAATTTCGTTAGGTCCTTTAAAGGGACATGGATTTTGCTCTGGAAAGTGTTCTCCTGATAGGACAGAGCAGAGAGCTGTAAAATACCTAAAGAGATAGGTAATTAGGGAAATGGGCTACCTTGAGCCATGTCTGAGAGCTCTTCTACTCAAACAAGGAGTAGAATCAGTTGTTTCCCAGACAACAGCAGTCTTTTGTCATTGTTGGATTTAGCATTTTAACTGCAGAGGACAGGCATAAGACAGATGGCCAAAGCTTCATCACCACCATCTTTTTGAGGCTTTCCTTTAAAAAACTCATTTAAGACAGATTATTCCATTGTCTCATTGCACATAATAAGCCAGTAAACATTAAATAAGACAATGCAAAAGAAAGCCGGCTTCAAATCTGCTAGGTTTCCTCTTACCAGTGTCTGATGGGAAGTGGATTCTACTTCAATTTTTTTGCCAGAGGTAATTTTAGAAACAAATTAAGAAACCCTTGAAGCTATTAGGCATTATTCCTTAAAGGTGCCGGTTTTATAATTTATTGTACACTGGCAACATGCCGAGGCCGCAGAGAAGGTTACTGACTTCAAGACCTCAACAACACAAGAGCAATATACACCCCAGAACATACCAGAAAAGATTTATTATCGTTATGTTTAAAGGAAATACTGCATTGTATTTAGGTCACACAAAGTAAGTACAAAGTTGAGTAAGGGAAGAATGCAATTACAATGCATGTACCAACCTAACCCAATGTATTAGAACCATGTAAACTTTGCTATTAATTTTACATTGCAATAAAGGTATTTCCTGGATGAAAAATTAAAGAGAACAAGAAACCCCAAACCACTCACTAAGTTGAAAAACATTTCCTTAAAATATCTTGCTTCAGATGCGCAGGGATGGCAAGAAGAGAAATCATATTTTAAGAGTTTCCCAAGTAAAAAGTATTGGTTTATTGTAAACTCAGCACTTAATTTTGTAAATAGATGTGCTTCTTCCAAGCTTCCTTCACCTCTCCATTGTTTTATTTATCTGATTTAATGCAAGTTTCTCTTACACAAAGCAAAAAAGAATGCAATTGAAACTCCTGTCCTAATTAAAGGTTTCCTTATTCTATTATGAACCTTACTTGACTGCTCAATACTATTGCCCAGAAGAACAATACATACTTAAATCTCTACTGCCGACAAGGGAAGAGAGTCCAGTTGGAGTTCTGCAGTAACTATAACAACCTTGCTTGGGGATAAAATATGGTTAAAAAGTATGTGTTAATCTAAACTTTCTTCCCGTCTCTAACCCTCCACACCCTGTAGCCACTGATCTTTACATTTCTGAGAACTTGTACGCTTACAGTCATGTGCAGCTGCCTTCTGTACCAGCTCATGAGGTTTGAACTGTGGAGAAGGTGGAAGTACAGACCATTACAAGACACAGTTACTCGGAGTTAGGTATAGTGTCAGAACATACCACAGGATTTGCACTACACTCATGAGACTTTTAGAAATAAAAGAGACCTTCATAAACACCCGTATCTCTCAAACTCTAGCCCTAGTAATCAGTAGGAAGATGTTTAGGACAGCAACTTTCAGACAGGCTACAGATTTTGCACTCAAAGATGAAAGTGACCAAGAACTTCATTCCACTCAGATGCAAAACTTACTTTTCCAGTTTGGATTTTTGTAGGCAACCTGCAAATACGAGCCTGCAGCTAATTGAGCTATTTAGCCTGCAGGATGACAAAGAACCACCATACCAGTATCACTTGTAAATTCCATAGGTGAGAACCACTTGCCAAATGCACCATCTTGTTAGAAATTTGCAGATGACTATTGTGCAGATGACTATTGTGGTGGTGTTCAGTTCTGTCTGGGGACATAATATAATCCAAGAGGCTTCCAAGGGAAATGACTTACAGCTCCTCATTCATCTTCTGACCCAGCATATTACTTTCCTACATGTAATTCCAAGTATAATCACTATACAGGCAAGTGTTCATTCAGCAGTGAGACAGCATCTGCAATCAGAACACCAGCCATGTAATGTGGTGCACACAAACCCTAATTACGTGATATGCATTTCAGGTCACAGCAGTATAGCCAGTCACAACAGAAGAAGAGCATATAAGTTTGTGAGGAAGTACAGTGCATAGCAAGATTTTGGTTCAAACAAACAAACAAACAACAACCTTGTAATAATAACAAGGCCCAACAGCTTGCCCCAGAATCCTACCTGGAGAAGCTCTCTGACAGAGGCAATTCTGACAGCCTGGATCTCGTTTAGGCAGGCTAGGTTTCTTCAAGGCTACAGAGTATCATCACTACGGATTCAAGGACTTGCATTACAAGCAACAAAAGTCATCACCTTTCTGGTTAGTGCTCTGTATTTTATATACACAAAGACAAGCATCTTATTCATTAACACAATTCTGTCACCAAAATACTTTTCTTATGACCATGTTTAGAGAAATACATAATTTAGAGAATAAATAATATACCTGTAAAGCAATTCAATAAACTTATTTGAAATATGAACTCAAAGCTTTTTAACATTAACACAACTTTCGTTAATGATGCAAAAAAATATTTCTTGTTGTTCAATATTCTACGGAACCTTCATTCCTTTAATATTGCAATTTCACAGCTAAACATTAATAGGGTCATAAATATTCAGATTATGTAATAAAGACAGTGAAAGCAGATGATAAAATGCTGTTAACATTCATTTACAGCAGCTGGGAAGGCCCTGCCAAATGTTGCTTTACATAACAGGTCGTGACGCTCTGACTGCATTAAGCTTTCTGATCACTCTTCCTTTATCTGCTATGATTTTGAACACAATACGAGACAGCACAGACTAACCAATGGATTTAGAAGCCCTTTCAAGCACACCACCATTTCAAAGGTTTAAAAGATTAAAACATCAAAAAGAGCCTTGTGGTTACTACGTTTGTGCTTTTGCATTTTATAGTGCAGACATGAAAGTGACGTTCACATCATTCTCCACTACTTCCACAATTCAGTGCCTCCAACAAATTTTAGAAGTGACTTTATTTTATTGTGCCACGCTTTAGTTAAGCTATTTGCAAAAAAGAGAGTAACAGTAACTTGAAAACATCACCTCTACAGTTTTCACCAGGCATCTTGAGTAGTACTGAAACATTCTGCAATGTATGTATAATCCTGTCCACAACCTACACTAATTCTACTTTATGAATTTCATCTGAGTCAAATGACAATTCTTGCTTTGCTTCAGTATATTCTGCATTTAATTTCCTTTGTTTCAGAACAGTCTCTCCTACACTTAAGAAGTCAGGATTCCCAAAGCATGGATCAGATCCTGTAAGCTCTCAGTCAAGTATCAGCCAGACACATTTACTGCGGGACTAGGTCTGAATGTTCTACTACAAAAAATGATGATTCATAGTTTAGTTTGATTCATTTGTTTTGCACATGCCCATGCCAAAATTAAGCCCAATCCTTCAGACATTATGGAGATTAGTAGCCCTAGGAAGGTTAAGAGCTCTAGTGAGGTCAACAAATTCATGTGCGTGAAATAAGCAAGGCTGTGCATAACAGGACACACAGCAGCTACTATTCTGCTTGTAAAAGCAGTACCACTTCATTCATTCCCTCCAGTCCTGCATTAGTTAGCAACTATTCAGTGCACTGAATGCATTCAAAGCCTAATCCATTAACTGACTGAAATTTTACTGCAGTGGGTCTCAAGCCTTTCCTGCAGCCAAGGCTCATTAGAGAGCACTGATGTGTCTCTGCACAACTGAGAGGTTTCTGCAGCACTTACCAGCCCCAGCTCCACCCCACCCACGAGCGGCGCTGCTTCAGCAAGGCCCACCTTGTCGCTTAGGAAACCACCTAAATACCGGACCTTGGCAAAAATCTTACCCATTGTAGGAAAAATAATTCCCAAAGAGAAACACCAGTTTCATCAATACTCATTGACTGTTGTGAACAAGGAACTTGGTACTCAGTTTTTGATTCAAGTACTTTTGATTCAAGCTACCTTCAGTACACTTAAGGAAAGCCTTGTCAGTCTATTAAGTCACCTGGAATTAAGATGCCTCTTCACTTTAAATTAAGTTCTCTTGCTTAAGTTAGAGCAGAGTCTTGGCCCTGACTTAGGAGAGACCAAAAGCTTCTTTTTTTTCACTAAGTCAGGCTTGTTTGCACAAGAACTATACAAGAGGTATGTCTTCCTAAAACCACAGACTGTTGAGATGAGATTTGAAGAGGTAATTCCAAGGTTATAAACACATTGTCATAGGAATAATGACCTGTATGATCCTAGTAACAGGTCTGAATTTCCACTGCTCTACACACAGTTTAAGTTGTAACCTAAAAAGCTCTTTTCCAGAGCATCTTGCTACAGACCTACATGTAAGATGGAGGTTTCAGTCATCATGGCTAATCCCATGATCTCCCACACTACTGATATC
The DNA here is from genome assembly GCF_008360975.1 of Lichenostomus cassidix. Lineage (NCBI taxonomy): Eukaryota > Metazoa > Chordata > Aves > Passeriformes > Meliphagidae > Lichenostomus > Lichenostomus cassidix. The sequence continues at coordinate 31,923,153 of NC_139480.1, read as the reverse complement.
TTACAAACTGAGAAAAAAAGTAATTGCAGAGACAGACTTTAAAAAAACCCAATTAAATTAAATTTATTTTCATATATCCTAATACAAGCAATGGTAAACAAAAACAAAGCCACATAATGTAAACAGCATGTGCTTTACAAATCAGATATTACAACTGAAAAAACAAAAGATTACATACAAATAGTTAGGGAACTGAAGTTTTTAATAAGTCTTAACATATATGCTATCTCCTTATTTACAGTATCTTAGATACACTTATAAGCATACTCCTATCCAGTAGGAACTGCTACTGATTCAGGATGCAGCAGCTATTCAATTAATCCAACAGTCAATTACAATTAAAAAAAAAATCCATCACATGAATAGTTACATAAATTATCAGATAACTGAATGGAGTGCACAACAGAACTAAGAACAAATTGTCCTTTCCAATGCAAAACATGCCAGTGCACAAGTTCAGAAGCATACCTGGAGGGTCATCTTAAATCCACTTTTTAATTAAGTGGAATTCAGACATTTTCATCTTCTTGCCTGATTCTCAGCTCTGGCACTTTGCATACAGCTGTTCAAAACAACCTGACTTCACCACATGTAGCTGCAGCAGTACAAGTAAAGAACAAGCATGTTAATACACCAAAGTAAAGCCCCAAATCAGCAACAAGTAGCTTGGCTTCTTGAAGGACTGTCTGCTGCCCTACAAAACAGTTTTGCAGAGGAAATAACCTGATCAGCTGCCATGAGTGATGAAGATTTCTTAATTTTTCCTCCTTACAGCTATATTAATGCACTGTAATCATTCACCTCTAATCACTAAGCGCCAAAACATTCACTGTTATTTGACTAAAAACTGCAGGTTTGCCTTGGTGGTATTTGCAAACCCACTTTCCTCCTTAAACATCCGTTGAAGTAATTTTTCTGCCCTCAAAAAAACCCCAAAACTAAAAAACAAGAAAACCCTACTCTTCACAGGTATAAGTCAGGAATGTTTGCTAAATTTCTGGTGGCTGTAAAAAAAAAGTTGTTTGTGACTGTGCAACTTGGGCACCTGGGTACAGAATTGTCATGGGACAGAGGACTGACTATGCTGTATGGAGGGAGTGCTGCAGGAAGAGTCATTGAAGCAAAGGCCCAAGCAAACAGACATTCATGAACCTTTCAAATAACTCTGAGCAAACATTTCTTTCACAGATTATCTGCAAAACTAGAGACAATCTGCCAAAAATTGGCACAAATCCTGGCAGGGTTTTAAGATTAAAAATCATTACTAAGGAAAGAGGTGTGGTTTTTTCTGTATACTGTGACAAATAAATAAGGTATCTTCTGAATACTCCCCCCTCCAGATTACTAAAGTATTCTTTATTTAGAATGGTCACATAATTACCTCAATCCCACAGTCCTCCTCCTTTACCATTGCTTTAAAAAAAGTAGACCAGGAACAGACTCTTGCTGGAATTCATAGAGAACTCTATCTCTCAGGTGGCTGCTCTAACTACCAGGCAATGGATTCATAATCACCCTGTAAATAATTAAATATTCATTAAGTCTGGGGAAGAGCTTGCGAGCTTCAACAAACAAGAAACTAGGGAGACTTGTCCAAGAATACTCAGTTCCTTAGTTCTCAGAGCAATCATTTGCAAGGTGGGAGATTTGTACTCAAGACTCAATTTTGAGTAAGAGAATGGTATCAAAATATGAAACTGAACTCCTCATGCAAATGCTCTGATCCCTAGGAAGGATGCACTGATCAGATTCCTGATGCCGCAGTTTCATACATATTTTCATGGCTCAGCAGAAACAGCTAACATTTTTAGGTCTACTCTGGTGGCAACTCAGATGACATCAGCATGAATGAGGCTGGCACTTTGTCTCTGCCATCTGGAGGCAAGGCAATTTCTGGTCTATAAATGTTAGACATGCTGCATTTCAAACTATACTACAGAACAAACATATAGGCCAGTATATGCAGTCACACAAACATAACCAAAGGCACCTCTGAAGTGAGGCAGCAACCACAGTGGAACTAAATGTGGCATCTGAAAGGCAAACACAAGAGCTAGAGTTCTTTTATGAATTTAATCCCATGGGATATTTTACACCCTAAGCCTCTTTGAGCCCTCATGGAAGACTGAAAATTGCTATTGTAGCCTGAAAGTCTGTCCTCTTAGGCCTGAGCCGAGACCTCCCCCATGTACAGAGGCCACCCTGGAACCAGCAGAGAACACAGAGCTATACAGAACTGCCCAGCAGGCCACTAGCAAAGCATGTGCTTGCAATTTCCTTGAACAGTCCCTCTCAACACCCATACCATCTCACCAGCAACCAACTAGTTTGCTTGTCAGGGAATATATACAGGAGGAATTACACCTTGGATCTTATTTTCATTGATTTTTTTCCCTTTTGATATGCAAAAGAGGGTTTTTCTTGCTCAACACTATGAGTGCCCAGAAAGGTTTCCCAAAATGTGAGTCTTGCCTTCCAGTACCTAAAGGGAACAAGAGAGCTGGACAAAGGCATGTAGTCATAGGAGAAGAGGTAATGGCTTTGAACTGAAAGAAAGTAGGTTTAGATTAGATATAAGGAAGAAATTCTTTACTGTAAGAGTGTGAAGCACAGGTTGCCTGAGAAACTGTGGCTGCCCCATCCCTGAAAGTGTTTAAGGCCAGTCTGGACAACAATTTAAGCAACCTGATGTGGTGTAAGTTGTCCCTGTGTATGGAAATACATTATCTTTTAAGGACGCCTCCAACCCAAACCACTCGAATTTCTTAAAGACAGGCAAAAGCTGCAGAGCAGATTTAATGCACATTAGTTACTTGGTCTTTGTTCATTAAGAGTTATCTTTGTTCTATCTCGCAGAAGGGCTGGAGGAAAAACAATAAAAGGCCCAACTTTCACACCCCGAAACTTCTCAGACCCAAAAGAAACCTGAAAAATAACATTTTATTCAATTTGTTTGATTACAATCTACTCCAAATTGATAGGTTCTAGCTTCAACAAGTTTGTTGCTAGCTGTCTGCCCAGCTTGCAATGAGCTCCAAGAAACAGTGTGTTCCTGGCTGCTTTTTTTCTTATTAAGGCCACATGATCAAGTTCACAAGGTGTAGCGTATTCCACCATCCCACATGTAAAGTGGGAATACTGCTTAAGAAGCAGGATTTGACCCACAACTACAATATCATGGCATCAGAAGTGGCTGGCAATTAAAGGATTACAATATAGTCGACAATAATCCGATGAGCTCAGCTGCAGATGCACATAAACTGCTCATCACAGGCTGCCGGGCAGGCATGATGGCAGTCACTGCCACCAGGCTCCTCCACAGCATCCTGGGAGAGGGGAGCCTCTAGCAGGTGGGGAACCTGCTACCTGCATTGGACTCCTTTCTCTCTGCTGAAGGGGAACCTTCTCCTACCCTGCATGCGGTTGTGACTTTAATGCTAAGGGATCTGAGTAGATTAACACTTTGATTCTATTTTCTGTCGTTACATTAAGAGTCTCACTAATTTTATGCACTGTTACTTGGAAATTGGAAAGGCACAAATACATGAAGACAGCCTCAAGAAAAAGGTACATAATACAAAGAACCCTACTACATTGGTCTTAAGCTCAAGTAGTCTGCTGGGCAGCAAGCACAGCATAGTTGTCAAGTTCTTTAATAGTCCAGTAATCCATTTGCAACACAACACACACAAAAGCCAGCTTTCTGCTACACAGCTGGTTCCTCAAGGGACTAATATTATTTAAGCCAAGAACGTAGACACCAATTTGCCAGATACACGAGGTACCTATGGACAAGAGTTTATACACTTTCATTTCTACTCATCGGCAAATCAGTGATCTGCAAGAGGCAGAGCTTGTTGTGCTGTCTAACCACTTACAGCAACCTTGGTGTCTTAAGTATCCTATGGTAATGGTACGAACTTTTTTTCTTTTTAGTATGCCTTTTGAATGCCTCTGTAAATACTGTCAAAATAACTTTATGCCTAGCAACTTAGTCACAGCAACTAGTCACAGAGACTAGTATTGAAGTGTATGATAAAAGGCAGAAGTCTTTTTGGAGTGTTTTTTTTTGGTTTTAGTAGAACAAGTCAAATAACAGATCATTCTGATCTGTATTTAAAAAATTCAATTAAGTGACTTGTAATAATTTCAATTTCTCTATTATTGTGTAAAATAGTAACTTAATTGTTGACTTAGAAAGTTTCAGTTGAGATGTCTGCTCATCTTGGTACTGAATGAACAGTTATTTTATCTTACCTCTGACCTGATGCTTTAGATTGTTTATCCTCTCTTCACTTAAAAAAGAATCAGAGGGGAAGAGCAGGGAACAGCAAGGTTTGAAAAAAGACAGGTTGTTGAAAGAACAGAGTCATACAAGAGCTATCACTGAATCTTATTAGACTTCTGGTGTACTCTGTACTTTGTAAACATGAACAGATTCCTCTGATTTTCAGGAAGCAGATACTCTGGAACTGGCTAAAACAGTAGAGACTGCATTCTTTTCCCATATGAAAGAATGTACACTGGAAAGTGAAAGGGGGTCAGCATGTATCCTTATTTAGTTTTACACACAGAGCAGAGCCAAAAGTGTGCACCACTCAATTCCTGACACCCTGGAAGAAACAAGCAGCATCTCGAACTCCCTACACAGGACAGCACCAATAAACTGCTAGTAGATCCTACATGCAGAGTAATTCAGATGAGTAAGCACTGAGTCAGTTAAGGAGTCTGGATGGTTTACATGAATCTGCAGTAGTCAGTTTTGTTTCCCACAACAGCTAATTATGTAAAGGGTTACAATCATTACTTCCTGGAAGTCATCATCCGGTAAGCCAGCTGCATTTGCTTTTTATTCCTAATATAGCTAACAAGAAATACTGCACCATAAGTGTTCTAATTATACTTTCTGTAACTTCTATTTCACAATAAAAAAACACTTAGGTCTAGTATATTTTGAGAATGTTTTGGTTAATATGCTAATACAGCTCTCTTGCCTGCTTGTCAGCACTTCTGCAGCTATAAAGGAAAGTCTCAGGAGGTTGCAACTGAAACTCAAACATGTTTTATTGGTCAATAATAGATAACATAACGAAGTTATCAGGAATATTCTAACTGATGAATCCATGATCACACTTCTAAGCAAGTTCTACTGAATCTTTTGAAATAAAAATAGACAAAGAAAAGGTATTTTTTCCCTTCTCATCACTTTAATTAAAAGCAACCCTTCAGATGCTATGATCAAGGTAAACACAGAGAGAAAACCCACACACCTTAGAAGAGACTTAATTAAAGTCAGATCAACTGCACTGTCCTGCACTGGATAGAGTTTGAAGTAAATAACACAGGTAATATTAAACTTATTACACAGATATGATTATTAAAGAGCCAAATAATTTAGAGCATTTAGTGGGTTTTCCCATCCTACCTGCAACATCTACCTCATTAACATGCACCTAAAGCCAGGATTATTTTATTGTGCCAACTATGAACTAAACCTAGCATTTAGACCTTCTAGAAAAGACAGAAGAGTAATATGAAGTCATGGCCATGCCCATATACAAGCCAGTTCTTGGAAAGAAAATATCAGATTTGCTTGGGGTTATATCTAAAATGGTCTTCATTTTCTGTAATGACATTACATCTCAATCTCAGAATTTATCAGTCACCCCCAGGTAAAATTCTGGTTTCAAGTGCGTTGTATGATGCAAGACTGAATGCTGCATTTGAAATTCATACAGGTATATGGCTGAGATATAGTGACAGAGGAGAACAAAAGAGAGGGAAAGAGTTCTTGAAGAGATTTTCCTTAATCAGTTACTAAACAAGTTAACAGAAGACGGCTTGAGAATATAAGTGCTTTGCCTGGACAAGACAGATTAGTGGGCAGAGCATAGGTAAAACACCTTTAGCCTACCAGGTGGCTGTAACTCACTTGTGACACACTTCAATGTCTAGAATATGACTTCCACAAGTTGCAGAAAACAGTAGATTCCGGAGGAAGCAGTGCCTCAGGATTATGGCTCCATTACAACAGATCAAAGTGAATTGTTTGTCTTAGAGCACTCCCACAGGACCAAGCCACCACACAAACTGCCAGAACAGACTGCAGTTGTTTAAGTCTTGGAAACAAAGGAAAAAGCATTGATAACCAACTCCTTTAGTTTTGGTGCCAGATATGGCCTTGGTAATGTAAAAGACACACAGAAAGCAGTCTTCCTGTGGAGACAGCTCTGTCTCTTACCCAAGAGATGGACCTATGCTTTCAGCAATGGCCCTCTGTGCTTCATCCCAAGTATCTGCTACTGTGCAGCCCACCAGCCTCATCTCTGTTACTGATGCACAGGCAGTGATGCCAGTCATTGCACCTTCAACCATGGCCTCCCTCCAGTTTTCAGCTGTTGCTCTTCTTCCACATGCATATGTACATAATGACACGCATTATGTACACATACATAATGTACATAATGTATATGTATATATACATTATGTATATATATCCACAATCTCTTGAACGTCAGGGTGTGTGGCACAGCGCCCAAGAGACAAAACGTGGGGAAGGCAAAGATACAGTAACTTCAGGAACAAGAGTCCATTCATGACTCACAGCTCCCAGACTGACCAGCACAGTAGCACAGAGCAAGGTCAGCCAGCCTTGCCTCAGAGCTGACCAGCACTTGATCACATCAGCCCAGACAGCTCACAGCAGAGAGTCCGGGGCAGACCAGTGGAAGGACTGGGTCAGTACATGGCAAGGTGGGAGAAGCCAGTCACAGAGGAAATGCTGCCGTGACACTAAAACCTGAAGGAAGCAGAGGGGGCAGCACCCCAGCACAGGCAGCCCTGCTACACATTTAGCCTAATCACTCACACACAAACAAACCCCCACACTCCAAAGCCTATTTTGCCCTGTGAAAGCCGAGCAGTAAGAGTAGATTAGACTCTAATAGGGATTAATACAAGTTAAGGTAGCAGTGATTTCCACTAGGGAGACCAGAAAGGTTAGATGTGGGATAGCATGACAGGTAGATGTAGGAAGGGTTGGGAAACAAAAAAGGTAAAGGGAAGAACAAACACCACAGGAGCTTGCATTGACACCTGGCTGGCTCCACTTGTGCTCTCCCCCATGTCCATTCCTGTCCAAAGCAGAGATCAGACACGCTGCACCGTCAAGTCATGGTCAGTGATTTTTTAACAGGCTGTGTAATGGTCAGCAGGGGATTTCTTATCCAGTCCCAACAGTACTGACCCACTTTTTTCCAGCACTACCATCCATCACCCCTGACTGACAAGGAGACGAGTTTTCACAAAAGGCAAAACCTAACCCAAGCAAAGTATGAAGCAGAAAACGGAAAAAAATTTGGATCCCATTCTGTCTCACTGCAGCCACTTCAAAGCTATGCTTAATTTTATTAGCAACTAGAACTTCCGTTCATAAAAAAGTGACCAATAAAAGATAATGGCAGAAAATTAAATGAACCTTAGCTTGATTTAGAGCATTGCTCTGAAACAGCAAAACTGCACAGAAAGTATGCTTGGAAAGGAAAAAAAAAGCCCCAAAGAAGCAATCATAAAAAGTTTCCAAATTGCTTAAGAGGCAAGTTAAAGTTTTATCTTAAAGACTAAAAAAAATGTGTATCTACAAAACATATGCATTAAGTATGCATTATGATTGCCATACTGCCAGAAACACTGTTCAAATCCATTCATTGACTACTTTTCATGTGTGCTATAGTAATCAAGACTTCATTCACCTTTAAATTCAAGTGAAATAGTAAACGTAGCTCCACAGTGGTGCAGGAACACACCAGCCACAGTGTGTGGTCAAAGCAAGAAAAAAGTATACTTTCCTGATTCCTGGTCACAGTTTCAGAAAGGCATCAAGAAAAGGAATTTTTAAAAATTTAATTATAGGGAAAGATTATGAAGCCAAAGCCTCTGTAGTTCCTCAGTCATGACCTTTGAGAAGCAGGCATTTTGTAAAGCTCGCCCATGTCCCAAATAATTTGGTGCTCAGTAGAGTAATAAATCAAGTTCCTTAGTTTTCATTTCAAGAAAGCTGTGGAAGGGTAAGAGTACTAAATATGCTGGTTAACAAAAAAAACCCAAAACCCGAAATCCAAAACCAACGAAATCCAAAACCAACCAAAAAACCTGTTCAGTTTATGACTGAACTGTCTGAATCTGCAGATACTCCTTTCAGCTGCATAGTCAACTACAAACTCATTAACATTTACCTGGACAACTGGAGTTTGTACTCTGAAAGAAAGGATCAGAGAGCAGGGAGAAAATTGCGGGGGAAAAGATAAGGAACTTCATTATATAACTCCAATTGAAAAACAGCATGGAGAACAATATCCTTTCTGTATCAGACAAAGTTCTGCATGTGGTCAAGTTCTTTGACCAGAAAAATTTCTGCTAAACCACACTTGATAAACTCGAACTTTGGAAACTGGCATTTATTCATCAGATTTTTTTAAAATAAACCTCAAGAATTCTGGCATCATCCAAGGTACCAAATATTTCAATACAAAGATTTTATTCAAAATAGCTATCAGTTTACTAAAGCAACAGCCCAATTTGTACTTCAGAACTCAGCCTTTTCTCAGAGAGACTTCTCGTGTTGTTTTAATGTGAAGTTGAAATTCAGTTTCACAATTTAGAATTTTCATTTTCCACAAAAATTAATTAAGCAATGTAATACAGATTGCTACCAAGTTCTTTCTGATGAAAAATCGAGTATATTGTTCTGAGGAAGGTCATGCAACTATTGATCTTAGGGAAGTGTCTTCCTCCACAAAGTCCTTTTGGGCTTGCATTTCCACTAGGTCATTCCCAACCAAAAAACGAAGGTGGAAAACAGAGGGATCTAAGCAGTTCTTCCTTCAGCCCATTTTAGTTGGAGATGCAGTTGCGTAAGAAGGCTAAGAGACTGTTAAACTCCCACGATTCACACCATACAGAGAATCTCTGAAGAGACAGGCCCAGACAATTAGTCAATACAATGCTTACCTAGTCAAAGCACGTTTCTCTTGTGCATGGAAGGTCAGTTACATGTCCAAAGAAGGCAAACATGCCAGTTTAACACGAATGATGAAAAAGCTCCAGAGTAGTATATCCCCAATCCTTTGCTACTATGAAAAAATATGATTTATTTTTCAGAAGGATAAATTTCTAAAGGATGCTAAGTATTCAAGATCTCACCAGCACACAATTTACCATACTCAAGACACCCACCCACAGACATCAGAGGATGCTCTAGTATTTCTTCACTACTCTGAATTGCTCAGTAACTTTATCAACAGACACTACTTGACATTATCAGCAGTACCAAGGAGCAGCTGGTCCTCAGAATACAAAAGGTAAGTTAATAATAGGCTACTATAGTCAACTGAGCCTTGAGTTAAGGCATGCTGTCTATAAATCTAATAGGGTCATATAGCAGTAAGTTAGTACTTGGATCATAACAATACCACCAGTCTGTTGCTCATCTAAGAAGTATCCCTTCTACTTTCTGGCTCTAGTTGTATCCTCCACCCCAGTTACAAGGTTGGTAAAGCTACCTCTAATGACTTGAGAGTGCAAATAAAATTACCACATCCTTCAGAAAAACACAGATATAACTGATACCGTGGATGACCAGTAATATTTTATTATTAATTTACCTTCCAGGTGCCTTTAGGTCTGCAAAGGAAGGTACCTATGCCACCATGAAATTCTTACATCCCTCAAAACAACAGGTACAGGTATCCAGCTAGACAGATATAACTTCAGTATTAAGACATTCTTAAGACATCTCCTTCTGCTTTCTATACGATGTGCAGGGAAGTAAACACACTTACCTTATTGCTTCAACTGGGACAGCTCTTGACAGATGTTAGACTGAAGGACAGGCATGTTACAAAAAAAAGTGCAATAAAATATTCTGCCCAACAAGTCAGAAGTACCTTGTTTACTTCAGCTTGAAAAACAGGTAACATTTGCAGACTTTCTACTGCTCCTGTATGACCTCTACTAAAGCAACAGCCAGTCTAGTGATACTGCTAAAAATTCAAGGAGAAGCTGTCAGTTTACACAACTCAGGAACCAGGTGCAACATAACATCTGTTATTGCTTCCTATTTGAGGAGTTAAGAGCAGAAAAGCTATGTGAAGAATGGCACTGTCAAATCCTCATTTCCAAATATGGCACCATAGGCACACCCTACAGGCCATGTACATTACAGGCCCCTCTTCCTTCAGCATCAATATTCAGATGTCTGAGGACAGGATTTACATCAGTGGCACGGTTTGTGTAGCACTAATGCTGATGATCAGCAAGCTGTGCTCAATGCAATCTCAAAACAAGGTAAGGGAGATAGATATGTGCTGCTGCACTCCTGTGCACACGCCTGTCCAGAGGAACCTCAAATGGCCAGTCTGCTGCCCAGCTGTCCACATTCTTCAGAAATTAAACATATCAGCAGTGAGAAATCAGCTAGCCATTGCAAACACCAGAAATCACAGGCAGCAAAAGCAGTTTGGCCACACCCTTTCTCCTAACCTAATATAAGAAATTCCAAGCAGTACATAGGGATCTGACTTTCCTGAATTTACATTCCCTTAAAGCTACCTTCCTGGCTAATTACAGCTGATTCCTTAGGCCTTGAACCTTCAATATCAAAAAGATTTTCAAGGTATCACACAGTGGTATCACTGCTTTTTTATAGTATCACTGAGCTGGTGTCAAGCACAATCATGTCTTAGCACAGACAGATCATGCCACCTGAAATACAATTGTAGTGATGGTGATTAAAGAAAAAGCATCTCTGACTACAACTGCTAGCCCAGTATGCTTTTTCCAACAGCTGCTAATCAACAGTTCAGGCAAGACAGTTGGGACCAGACTGCACACACCCCAGACTACCACAAAGAAGTAAAGCAAGTTAAAATTCCTAATAAGCGATACTTACAAATGACACCTCCCTCTGCAATTATGATGGGGGACCAAGACACTAAAGGAGAGACAGGATATCAAAGGTACTTTATGCTTTAATCTTTGGTGTCTTTTGAAATGATTCCGTATATGCAGCTGAAGGGCATGGTATTTTTTCTTCATTATTCAAAAGAAAAGACTGGCATATATAGCAACTGGCCACAGATAATAAAGGCTGAGCCTGTAACAATCAAGTTAGGAGGAGGCAAAGAACAGTGTGCACACTCTGCAATGAGCTTAAGATCTTGAACATTTTTTATGCTCAGTCACCAAGAAAAATGTTCGCCATGTCCACAGAGAGGCAAAAGCATCAACCCATCAAGGGCTCAATGGCAGTGAATACACTGGCTATGAGAGAACTGTCTTGGCCCTGCCTGTGTTAGACAGACACTTGAAGCATGGCCTACCTGCCAGCTTAGACCCCTCACTGCCCATCTCTCTGGCAGATCTCTTATTTTGAGCCTAGATCCTTTCCTGGACACAAAAAGACTTTCAGTAGTGACAGGCATTTCCTACAAAAAGCTTAGGAAGAAAAAAACCTCTTCATTTTTAAGAGGAAAAACCCCAACAAAACTACAAGCATTGCCTTGAAAATTTGATGCCACAGGATCGAGTAAGAGGAAAAAATATTGTCCAAGTACACAAAGTCAATAAATATTTCAACAGCCGAGGAGTGGTCCCTCCCACCCTGTTCCAGATGCCTCATTTAGAAGGTCCCAGCCCTTGCCTGTGTGGGGCAGGAAGGCTGTTCCTGAAGCCCATGGACATGCATGAGGACACGCTCCATCTCTGCCCATCGCAGACTGTGGGCAGCATCAAGGAGGGAACACCCTACCTATGTAAAGAGCACACCAGCATAATTTAAAAAAACCCAGTTCAGGTGTTGCATAGCTTTTTAAATGTCGTTTCAGTTTTGCATCTATCACTGAATTATTACAATTTATGTATTATGCAATATTTTCCCTGACAGCACCCAGAAGACAAGGATGAGCACCAAGAGACTCACACCCCACTGCTACTTTCCCAGTCTCTGTTCCACCCAAGACATTGGCAGAGGAAAAACGCTAGGCGAGGAAACACGAGGGTCTGGAAGCGCCAGTGGCTCAAGCCAGGATCTGCCGGGGCTGTCGTTGGCACAATACTTGGATGCGATACAGCCGGGCGATGCGAGGCTGAAATACTTCCTGGGAAAGCTGAATGGGCTCATTCAGTAGTCAAGGATAATTCTTTATTAGCCATGTTCTACAGCCCAGCACAGAAACTACAGCCCCAAGGGAAGGGTGGGAGACAGCCATGTGCCTCAAGAAAGGGGTATGGCTTAAGCATTGTCTCTCGCCACAGCAACTGCCAAGCTTTTTTTTTTTAATTATTATTTGTCCTCCCTTCCCCCTTCCCCCTCCCCCGCACCCCCGTGCTACCGAAGTCTGTGGAGGAAGGGAAGGTGCTCGGCCAGGGCCGGGCTGTGAACAGCCGCCGCAGCTGCCGTCCGGCCCCGGCCCCTCGGACCCACCGGCGCCGCTCGGAGCGCATGAGGGGGGCAGCTCCCGCCGCTCCCTCCCGCCCCGAAGTTCGGGCAAGTGGGATCGGCCGCCCCGCCGGCGGTGGCTGCTCGGCCGGCAGCCGGGGAAGGGGCAGCAGGACGCCCCGCGTTGGCTCTCCCGCTGCTGCCCCGCGCTTACCTTTCACTTGACTTTCATACTCCGCTATAATCTCTTTGTCCTTTTTGAATCTGCTCGGGGTTGACATTATCCACTCGCTTCTTCCGCTTCTTCGCCTTGTTCTAAATTATTTTCACTAATTATTCTTGTTTTTGCGGAGGAGCTCCCAAGTTGTGTCAGGCGGCCGCAAGCCCCAGCGAGCGCGGCGGCCGGGGAGGCGGCGGGCGCTGGCCCCGCGGGAGCGCCGCCGGCACCGGAGGCGGCGAGGCAGGGAACGGCGATCACACTAAACCCGGCGCGGGCACCATCGCCTCCCGGCACCGCCGCCGGCAGCAACGCGGTCCGCGGCCCGGGGCTGCCGCAGGGCGGGGCGGCGGAGCAGCTGCCGCGGGGCACCCGCTTCCACTAGGCGAGGGCGGGGGCCCGGCGGCTGCGCCCCACCATTGTTATCTCTCCTCACGCACCCGGGAGAGGGGAAGGGAAGCGGAGAGAGGGCGGTGGGCGGGAGGCAGGCGGCCGCGCTCGGTCCGTACGCCGGAGGCACTGGTTACTGCTGCCGGCGCCCTCGCCTGGGTGGGAACTCGGGGCCGGCGCCCCGCCGTGACTAACCCCGGGCAGCAGCGCCGCGGCGCATGTCCCAACCTCGCGGGGCGAGCAGTCGCCGGCTCGGGGCGGCTCCCCCGCCGCGCCCTGGAGAGGTGTCTCCGGGAATAAACTTCTCCCCGCCCTCCCGCCACTGTCTCCTCCCTTCCTGCCTGCCCGCCTGCCTCCGCTTCTCTCTCTCTCTCCTTGTCCGCCCGTTCCGCCTCCGCCCCTCCGCCGCAGCCGCCCACCGCCCCGGGCCGGACCCGCGGGCTCAGGGGCAGCCTGCCCTGGCGGGCCCGCTGGCGGAGGCTCAGCAGGCCCGGGGGGCTCGGGCTCGGGCGGGGCTGGGAGGACGGAGATCCCCTCCCTGCTGCCCGCATCGAGCATATGGTGGCCGGATGCCCTCGTGGGACGGGGGTGTGAGGCCGCGGTGCGGTTAGAAAAGGCCCTTGATCCGGTGGGGAAAGTTAAAGCCCAGTGCTGCGGTCAGCGCCAAGCCGCGCGGGGAGGGGGGAGCCAGAGGGGACAAGTGTCCTTTGGGGACCCCGTGTGCCTCCCCAGTGTCTCCGGAGGCAGGGCACGGCTGTGCTGAGCGGGGCCGCGGCTGCACCGGCGTGCGCAGGGGCCCGGACGGACCCAGGGGGGTCAGGGCATGGCAGCACCTAAGGGGAGAGCTGCTCCCTCAGCACAGCAGCTCTTGCTTCCACCGTCCTTGCCCGCGCCGTGCTCCTTAGCGCATGGATCTTGTTCTCGAGGGCAGGGTGCCACCGTGCCTGTGTGGGGCATTCCCCATAGGGGGCATTGCCCATAGCTCCAGGGGGAATAAAGCAAAGCTGGACGGGAGGCCACTCAGAACGCTGCTCCCTTGAGCTGCTGTGCATGGCACGTATCGGGGCTGGCCTTGTCTAACAGGTTCAATGTCAGCCTTAGGAGGGATTCCAGCCCAGTAAGCGCTGGTGCACAGCCCTCCCCGCAACGCCGGGGCTGGAAAAAGGGGAAGAACATGGTTCAGAAGGGCAGGAATAGCTCAAATTTGGAGCGCGGGGTGAGTTGTGGAAGCACATAGGTGACCCAGGCATGCCCTTGCTTCTAGGTGCTTCCAGCTGCGGCGAGGACAGCCTCCTCTGCCTGCAGAGCTGGAGCCTGGTTCAGCCCTTGAAGGCTGTGGAGGATGAGAGCTGGCTGCCAGCTCTGCAGGTGCCGTTGAGACCATGCCTGCCAGGAGTCAAGTGCAGTGGTTCACAGAGCTGGTAGCCACACTTCTCCAAAGTCCCTGGCTCTAAGGTTGTGAATCACCTGCAGAAGGGCTCGGGTGTGGCTCAGGTTGTTCAATCCATTTTTCTTTCTCCCCCAGCTGCTTTGAAACTTTGCTTTAGTGAGAGAAGAGCTTTCTGAAAAAAAAAAAAAAACAACAAAAAACATTGAAAAAGCAGAATGATGGGCACTGCTGCCTTGTGATGAACAAAGAATGTGGCTGTCGTTCATGGGTCAAAGCCAAACCAAGGCACAGCTTCAGACTTTGAGCTGCAGGAAAGTCAGCTCTGAGTAGGTTAAAAATAGGCAAGGGACATTCTGGAGACACAGAGGGCTCCATTGATGTCAGGTATGTCCAGGAGTAATTAAGTGAAGATGCACACTATTCACAAGGAATTTCCAAAGATAGCTGCTGTATAATTTGTGTGGTGAAAGTTCCCAGAGACCCTGTCCTGGACAGCTCCCAGGACTTGACTCATCAGGACAAACAAGTGAAATGTGGGATCATCTGCAACTGGGAATGTTCAAGTTAGCTACCCAGTAATTTGGCTGGATTTGAGCTTGAGTGCTATGTGGACGTGATGCTCGGAGAGCAGTGGCACAGTTAACTATACTCATGCAGACATTTTTGCTTGTATTTATATTTAATTCTTATAAGCACGTTGCCTTGGGTTAGAGTTGCTCACTTCCACACGTCTGCATTTCAGCAGTAAGTGTACATCTGTCCTTTGCAGTTCATCTTCCATTAGGTACCATGCTCTGCCTGCTAGGGGATCAGGGTAACAGGACTCCTGTTCCCTTTTCCATGTAATTTCATTACATTTTTTCCTCTTGCCCTTCCAGTACAATCTTTTTCCAGCTCTGATCCCAATTCAGATCACCTAACACAGTCTTCTTACAGGAGGTTATTGTCTAAACCAAATTAAAAAGTTTAAGTTGGATAGTCAAATTACATCCCTTGAATAAGAAGCCCAGCCTCAAAAGAGCAGTTATCTCTGCAATCCCAACCGCTTTGATTTTCATTTCAACCTTTGATGCCAACTTTTTGCCTCCTGGCTGTTAAAGTCCATCTGTTTGGCTGGGGACTGGCTGATTTACAAGACAGTGGGCCATGTTCCCTGGGAGCATGAGGCACTGGCTAGAGATTAGCTGTAAGTCTTGCCTGGTCTTTCAAAGAATGGTGTTTTTGCAAACAGGACAGGGAACAGTGGTCAAGTCCACTTGTGCATTCTGTGAGATTGTTCAGGCTGGCATCTCCAGCCAGGCCAGTCTTTTTCTCCCTCACCTGGGACTTGGGCATACAGACCACGTCCAAATGTGGTTGAAGTTGTAGAAATGTTCTGTGCCTCCTCTCCTGAGCCCTGAAGGACGCAGCCCATGCTTACCACTGAGCCTATGCTGGAAAGACTGCTAGGAGAAGGGTGCAGAGACAGGCTGAATGCCCATGCCTACACCGTCCCTTCCCTCTGCACTAGATCGTGCATCCAGAAGATGGGCCTGGCTCCACAGAGCCAAAACAGAGGCTACAGACAGAGCAATTATGTTACTGCTTGTGAAGATGAAGAAAACACCTTGGGGCTCTGGAGACTGACCTCCCTGTATTTAGCCACTCAGCTCAGAGCTTTGTGTCCATGGCAAGAACACTGAGGAAGGATGAGGCAGTGACGCATCAGGCTTGAGTGTGCCAGGCTCAAAACTGCACAGATTCTGGATCCCTGAGTTAGGTTTGGACTCTAGGACAACCAGGATTGAGCTGGCTGAGAAATCTGATTCCAGCTCCCTGTC
This sequence comes from Lichenostomus cassidix, assembly GCF_008360975.1. Lineage (NCBI taxonomy): Eukaryota > Metazoa > Chordata > Aves > Passeriformes > Meliphagidae > Lichenostomus > Lichenostomus cassidix. The sequence continues at coordinate 31,906,900 of NC_139480.1, read as the reverse complement.
CCTGTCCTCCCCCTGCTCCCCCCTGCCCCCCCTTCTTCTTTAGGGATTGGCAAAGGATTGTGCATTATTACATGGGTGTAATCTTCTTTTAAGATGTTCATGGCAGCTCAAGTCTCCGGACTCAATTCCGCACTGATTTACACAGCCTGCAATCCCATTGTGAGGATGGTGATTGCACAGGAACAGACCCTGCTTGGGCTCTGCAATACCACATTTGAGGTGACTTACAGGACACAGAAGATTACTACAGAAATGCCTGTCATTTGAGACCTGTTCCCAAAGATCCCCACAGAGTTCCTATGAATTTTGAGAGCAGTGAGTACTGGAGCTGTGGAACAGTCATGTTACATAAATCCCTGTGCACTCATGAATGATGCTTGAGAAGTCATATTTATCCAGTGATGTTCTATGAACTGTAACTTACTGCTTGTAGGGCACATCCAGGTCTTGGCAGGGAAGATGCTATAGACATTTAAAAAGTATTAGGATAAAGCTGCTTGAGAGCACATATGTTGTTGCAGGAGACAGAGTTGTATCAATAATGCAGTGTAGTACAGTACTGGTACAGTACAATTCTGGTGCAGGGTTTGTGGACTGTACCTCAGTGTATGGAGTTAGATAATCTACTCCACCGGGGAATCGGAAAACCTGAATTATGTATGATAGAACAGAGACATGTTTATACAGAGAGCAGTTCCTGCAATACTTCATACACTTAGTGCAAAAAGGGAATAATGCAGGCATGCTTGATTCTGCTTGCTTGAGAACTTCATTACTGCATTTCATTTACACAGCCTGATGAGCTGTGCAGTATTTGCTTTCTTGTGCTGCTAATAAAAATAGTCCGTATAACAGGTTGCTGGAGCATCATTGAGCTATTCTCTGTGAGTACATAATGAAACACATCGACCCCCTTAAACAATAAAACCCTATGCTAATTTTCTTTAGTCTGAAAAGAGGACAGAAATAATTCATCTTGCTTTATAATTGCAGTCAGTCATTTTACAATTGGACAGTAAGTCTCTAAGTGAGAGACCAAGCTTTAATTGAAACAATAAAACATTTGATTGTTATTGAAAAATCAGTGCGAGGCACCATTCAAAGAGCTTGTTCAAATGTTTGTCACTGATAAGATGCACATTTCTACAGAATCAAATCTGTTTGCTTTGGAATGAGATTATTTTAGCAAATACAGTTGCTTATCTAAGATGTAAAACCAGTGAGGCTTTTTTCTCTCCCCTGCCCCCAACCACTACTGCGCTTAATGCTGCTCCATGCTTATAAACTCCCGAAACATGGAGATGAAATCTGGGCTTACGGGGTTTGTCACAGGCTGCAGAAGAGCCAGGACTTCACCCTGGCTGACCTGAAACAGGCTCCAAAGCATTCAGCTGGACCTTCACAACAGTGACATGAAGATTGCGAGCTGCCCAAACTTCAGTAGTTCAGGAGAGATGTTTCCCTTACCTGAGCTTCTCTGTGAGCCTGAGCTGTCACCTTTTATTTCCAGGAATAGTACTCTGACCATTGGCATGGGTATATTGATTGTAAGGGCATGTGTACACAATTTCTTCCAGAAGCAGAATAAAGGAAGAAAAGGCATTCTTGTTCTGCAGTAAAAGTGTCTACAGGTGGAGTATGTAGAATTGGTGACATGCTGTGAGTTCATGCTGTACCAGGGTCCATGACCATTTTCAAGCTCTAGGCTTTACCATATACCCTCTCAGGTTACTTATTTTTTTCTGTTATGCCGAGTTTCTTTTGGATATGATGATCTGAGTGTCCATTTTGTGAGCTTCACACACCCTAATTTAGGCAACTGAAGTCATGTGCCCAACCCAAATGAGGGCTCCTCAGTACAAGAGACATAGAGCTCCTGGAGTGAGTCCAGTGGAGGGCTACAAAAATGATTGAGGCATCTCTCTTATGAGGACAAGCTGATAGGGTTGGGCCTGTTCAGTCTCAAGAAGAGATGAATGAGAGGGGACCTCACCAATGTCTGTAAATATCTGAATGGAGAGTATCAAGAGGATGGAGCCAGGCTCTTAGTAGTGCTGAGCAATAAGACAAGAGGCAATGGGCAGAAACTGATGCTCAGAAAATTCCACCTGAACATGAGGAAGAACTTGGGCAGAAACTGATGCTCAGAAAATTCCACCTGAACATGAGGAAGAACTTCTTCTACTGTGAGGGTGACTGTGCCATTGTACAGATTGCCCAGACAGGTTGTGGAGTTTCCTTCTCTGAAGATATTCGAAAGCTGTCTGGACACGATCGTCAGTAACATGTTTTAGGGACCCTGTGTGAACAGGGAGGTGGGACTAGATGCCCTCCACTGGTCTCTTCCAGCCATACCCCTTCCGTGATTCTGTAACCAAGTCATTTAACCACCTTCAAAAGTCAATCAAGAGAGGTGGGCATCTGAAATTCATTGATTTTAGACACCTCATTTAGCATACCTTTTGTTCCCATTTTCCTTAGTGTCATAACCAGAGGTCATATAAGACAGGAATGATATCCTCTTCATAAAACCTGAAAGTGACATGCTGAATCTGAAGAGCAGTCTATTAGGAATATTTATAGTCCTTTGCTCCTGAATAAAATGCACAGCTAAGGCTATGCAGACTGCATTTGTTCATTTACTAATTGCAGTCACATTGGAAAGTCATCCTGTGGGCCTGTCATCTGAAGGAGGATTCGGGAAAATAACCACGAGGTAACCTTTTCTATATATATGTGTGCATGTGTGTGTGTATACAGCCAATTTGCCATGTTCAAATGAGTGCAATAGCTCTCTCAGCATGAAATATGTCTTGAGTCCAGTGGAGAATTGTTCACGTTGCAGAAAAAAAAATCTTCCAAGTGAAATCACTGACTTGAAATGTTAAGAGATCCTTCTGGTTCAATAAGGTAAGATTTCAGCCCTGGAGGACTGAGACAGTCTGGGACATGAACAAGTATTGTGTTTCTTCCAAAGCAAAAAGAAAAGCACCAAATCCAAACCTCCCCACTTGAGTTTCATTGCTACTTTGTTTGAAGAAATTAATGAGACTTAAAGAATCAATTGGTACATTCATATTTAGTCCTTTGGTTTTACAGTTCTGAAGTGCATTTTAATGTTTCCTTGTTAACTTGTTCATTTTGAGCAGTGCTAATAGGACTAATGACATAACTAACACATAGAAGGTGATGAGGCTACTTTATGCCTTCTACTGTTGTTAAGAATATTATCCTTTTTTTATATGGTACTGCTATTCACTTCCCAATTAGTAATTACAAAGAGGAATGAATTCCAAGTAATAACTTTCTCACTTAATGAGAAGAGACTGAGGCAGTCTTGCCATTTTGAAGGAGAAGAAATGCAGAAGTAATTGCATCCTCACTGCAGGGTTTGTGTTCTCTGTGGGGCTACTTTTGTTCTGTTGGTAGCCTTTGAGACTCTAGTATTCTGCTTCTCAACATAATGAGCTGAATGCCTAATTTGTAAGCTTTAAACACCTTACACCTGCCAGCTTACATGACTAGCATTATTCTGGATCTTTATCTTACTTCTTAAATTTGAGAGTATATTGTCCAGAGAAGCACTAAGGTTGTTTTTGGTTTGGCTTTTCTTTCCAAGCGTGGTAAGGGAACACCAGTGTATTTCTAAAGAACTCTTCCAAGTGAGTCTAAAGGGCTATGTTAGTGATATTTAAAGTCTTTGATGAGCAGATAATTGCAACTCTGATAAACAGCTTTTGGGTTTAAATTTTCTACTTACATTGTTTGTGTTTGTTCCATCTGTTCTCATCTAAAAATTAAACACTTCTGCTACTTTATTACTCCTGACCTTCTCATACTACTGGTTTTGAGTAGAGAGCATTAGAGGTTGGGTTAAAAGGAGAAGGAACTGCTTGAAGCAGCATCAGATAATTAAGAACATCACATTTTAAAAAATCAGTCCTATGTACTTCATCATGCTGCTATCTGACTTTAACTGGAATGCTTCTATGCATAAGGCTGCTGGATTGTACCCTCAGGACTGAGACAGGGGAACACAACTGCCAGTCTTGTTATCCTTATATGGCCTTCATGGGCCATCCAGATTTCCCATCCAGGAATCTCAGCTTTCTGGGCTGCTTCAGTCTGTGCCAGTAGTTTACAGGTTGCGAATTGCCCTCATATGTCTCAAAAGGGCATTAATTTTGAAGCCCAGCAAAGACACTTCAAACATCAGCCTTGTTCATTTTCTCAGAAGCTAGTCTGCTTATTCATTAATGTGTCTAGATGGGTGGGAACAGCTGCAGCCTATCCAGCTAAAAAAGTGCCTGGCTATTAATGGTCTACACAGCATGCTGTCATTTCTCTTAGTAAGCCTCTTGGTCTACCCTCTGGCTGAGCCCTTGCCTGAGAGAAAGGCATATGTGGAGAGAGGCAGGAGTGGAAAAAGAAAGGCTTTCTTCTGTAGCATCTTCTCTTGTGGTTGATAGCATGATGCTGCTTTCCTGAGTTCTTTTTTTCCCTTAGCTACTTTTGCCATCACAGTTGGAAAAAGATAAACCAGACTCATGCAGGATGGATGTCAGATGGCTAAAGGTGGTGATACCTGGGACTCGATGATCGTTATGGGTCCCTTCCAACTCAAAATATTCTGTGATTCTATGTGGAAATGCTAATGCCAACATAACTGAATCTTAGACTGTGAAATAGAGGTAGGAAGGGATACAGGCACCAAGTTGGGTCTGAGGAGACCCAGTATTTCTACACTTTCTTAATACCACTTTACCTTCCCTCAAAATCCCAGCTGCTAGCATGGCCCAAGAGCACTCCAGGGTGGTGTCAGTTGGAATGGTTTTAGGCTGCAGAAGGAATTGAATCCAGACCTGCTTCTAGGGCTGCTGTCCTTCTGTATTAAAAGACATCAGGATATCCTTCTCCTGCCACCGGGTTTTAAAAGACAAGGATTAACCTGGAAATTGTTCTTTTAAATATTTGATACTAGTGTGACTTTGTACAGGGAAGGTGCTCATTGCTGCAGTCTCCCTCTCTGGGTGAATTTTGAGGTGCCAATGAGGTGCCAATTTCTCAGGCAACGCCCAAGTCCCTGCTGCGGAGGCATGGAATTGCTGGAGTGCTTGGAGGCAGTGCTGTGGGTACCCATGTTCTTTGTTAAACCTGGCTTTCTGTCATATCCTCAGGTTGCAGCTGACCCTCTCTGCACACTTGGGCTGCTGGCTGTTATTGACAGAATACACACAGTAGCTAAAAGGTAAAATATAACGATCTTAGCCTCACGACTGTGGCTTCGAAGTAAAGCTTTTAATCTTTTATGCCAGTGTCCAAGAAGATGTGTCTCACATGGCAGAAAATCAGTGAGGAGTTCAGGAGCAATTTTTTTCCTTTCATTTTTGGCATGCGATTGAATATTTCTTAGTCATAGCTCCCTTTTGTTATTTCTGTTCAGCTGCCCAATGTCCCAATAATTGGGTGAGCAAATACTGCAAACTGCACACAAACACTTGTCTCCAAATGAAGAGTTATTTTTATAGAGTCTGTTTCTCAGACACATGATTATAACTGAAAGCTTTCTGTTAACACCCACTGCTTCAAAAGTTAATTTTTGAAGACAAAGATAATGTCTGTTTAAGACGATTCATAGTTTTCAGAAGTGCATAAGACAAAAGATGTGTATAAAATCCTGCCTGGGGTCCTCCAGGGCAGTTTCCAGTCGAGGCTGTTAAGGTATTTGAGATGTCACAGCTCCCTCCAGCGGGGTACTGCCAGGAGGAGGCTTCTGCAGACACCACCCCAAAGCTTCCAGACCTCAAACAGAAAATATTCAGACCACTTTTTTTTTTTTTTTTAAGCATTTCCCCCCCCGAACGCTGTAGTCGATTCTCTCTTCTCACAATTAAATAATATTTGAAGCAAAGACTTGTATAAAATCTGAGAAAATTAACGTACATGGACCAGATTTTCATACAGACTCAAACCAATTATTTCCTGTTGACTGCCATGTAAATACAGTTTTTTGTTTGGAATAGGGTGGCATGGCCTATGAAACCACAACATCTGAGATATGTTAGGATAAGGAAGGTTTCCTATGTTTACATCCTGCAAGTTTGTAACAAATCCAACACAAATTACATGCCATTCATTTGAACATGTGTGTCTCAATGTAGGTTTGCTTTCATTACATGGATTACTGGTACTTTTGAACCTCCACAGGAGCTGATGCCTTCTTTCATGAGTTTGCAAGTGTGACAGTGGATGAAGCCATGTCCACATGAATGACAGCCTAGTCCAGGCTACGTAACAGATCCAGAATGGAAATGTGTTCTTTCTTTCCAAGAACCTGAAAGCACAGAACAATTATTTTGGGATATTTCCAATATTTCTAATTCTGGGTGTCATTTTTTTTGTGATTGTCATATCCCATAAATCTTTCCAGCTTCTTGGGAGATGATGTCTTGTGACATAAGCATTTTATAAATCTTTTCATTTTCGCAAATACAGTAAACCCCAACATCTATATTAACATTTTTTAGATAGATGATTTAGTATTATTAGATCGATTATTTGATATTAAAAGAAAAGTAATGAAAGGAGATTAATGCAGTTCATTACTGCTCCTTTCCAATCAACTTCTGTTCCCATTACTGACTGTTCAGCAGTGATTCAATCTGTAGGTTTAAAAATGGGCTTGCAGCTGATGGATAGTGCTGGCAAACCAAGGAATAGATTCAGCGTGATGGTTATAGATAGGTGGTGGCTGAGCCTATGAGAATCTGTATCAGATACAATGGTATCAGCATCTGGAGACACAACAACAGCACTACATAAATCATGTGCAGTGTTATGTGTTCTCAAAGTATATAATATGTTGCCTGGCAACTGCATGTCTCTCAGCTTGGCAAACTGTTTTTAATTATGTCCTTGTGATACTGTATGACCACAGAATTAAGAAGACTGACTCTGCCTGATTGCTTTTAAGATGACATTTATTAAAAACTAAAGCTCCTTTTCTGAATCATCAATATGCCTTGCCTCTATCAAGCATTCTGTGTTCCTGGTGTTTTTCCTAAGCGTACACTACAGTATTACAGTCCAAGGATAATTATGCAGAAGCTGTTTTCTTTTCCCTGAATTTATAGAATTTATAAAGCATCCTTCATGTAGTCAGGGACTACTGCTTCTTCTTTTTTGTCTGTTGGAATGTGCTTACATCTCTCTACTTACAGAGACAAGAAATTTGGGCTATTTTTCTCTCCTGTGGTTTGCATTTTATCTTATCTAAGGAAAGACGTTAATATGCAAACCATCTTGGCACATATTAGTAGTTTACAACATCCTTCAACCAGATTAGGTAAGAGAAGTATACCTGAAAAGCTAGATCCCATATATATACTATATTCCCAGATTTCTGTAAACTGTAATTCCTGCACTACATTTTAAAAAGACTGAGAGTGGAACACATTAGTAAAACACTTTGCAAAGTCATGGAGCTAATGCAGTCTAATCCAGAGCCTTCAGTGTACTAGCCTCTGTGAAGAACATACCTAGAGAAGAAATTGTAAATATCATCCATCTTTGCAGGCCTAGCCTCAGCAGGAAAGGAGTCAATAATCCCCTGAAGCACTCTGCCAGGGACATCCTGCAACATGGGAGTCACCTCTCTATTCAAACCTACTTTGATGGAGTGAATTAGGAGTATTATAGGGGTGAATATTCCAGCTGGAAGGTGGGTATAGAAAAGGTGTCACAATTTCACAACACTGTTTTATGGACTCCTTCATATTTGAGGGCATTAAATAGACTCTGAGACAGCTGTTTGGACTGGACTTCTTAAGAGACTTAATAAGAAAGATGCTCAGTTCATTGTAGGCAATAAATCCCAGATGCATGGGAGAATTGAGCAAGTTTCTAGTGAGGCTGGGTGCCTCCAGCATTACTAAGCAGCTGCTGCAAAGTTTTTTGAATTCTTTTACATAGGTATTCAGTTCTACGATATTTCTATATTTTATCAAGCCTCAATTTTATCTTATTAATTTTTTTTTTATATGGTCCCAAGTCCCTATTGAGACTGTGCTCTTTTGGTGTTTTAGCACCTAATTGTCCATTAAGAAACCTTCAGGAAATTACTGAGCGCTAGATAACTCCTTCTAAGAAAATAGCCCTGGGAGGTCATTTAAGAGAGGATAGCATTAAGAGTACTCCCTTATATTATACTCAGTTCTGTTCAGCTTTTTCACTGTATGGTTACATGGGAACAAAGATTTTCTCAGGTGCTATTGCTTCATACTCAGAATATTGGTCACTAATTTCATATTACACTTTCTGCCTTTTTTTCTTCTATGTGTTTGGAGTCCTTATCTAATATTATAAAATGTAAGAAATGCACTAAACTTAGTATGAATATGAACAAATACTTTATTAAACTCAGCACTGGCACAGGTTCCTCAGGGAGGTTGTGAGGTCTCCATCCATAGAGATAGTAAGATATTTGAACATGGTCTCAAGCAGCCAGCTGTAGGTGGCCCTGCTTGAACAGGGGGGTTGGACCAGATGACTTCCAAAGGTCCCTTACAACCTCAAGCATTCTATGGTTCTGTGGAACACACAGTGAAGGGAGTCTTATCAGAAGACCCAATTGCTATCTGTCTCTTCCTCTCCCTTCCCCTAAACCTTCTCAGCTAACTTGAAAGTACCTACAGGGGAAAAAAAAAATCAGTCCTAAAACCCAAAACCTTGGTAACAGGACATGACTCAGAAGTTGGAACATTCAGCCTGTGGAGCAGAATGACAAAGCCCATCCTTAAATCCAGAGCCTGATGGACAGCTCTCAAGCAGTCACACTGAGCTGGAGGACCAGCAGCTGATGTATCCCACCTGAGCAGTCAGGATGGAGCAAGATGGACCACCTAGCAAGAATTTTTGTTGTTGTTGTTGGAGAGTTTGTTGCTTTGGTTTGAAATTGTATTAGACTGGGAGGACTTCATATGCCTTTTCATTAGGAGAGCTGTGAAGAATTGATACAAGATTGCCAGTGCACTTCAGAGGTTGTCTTTTATATACATCAAATTGGCCTAGTGTTAGATTTTAGTTGCTACAACTAAAGCTCTGCATTGCCTAATGCCAAATGCAGTCCTAGCTGTTCACTTCCCTTTCATAGTGCATGGAGAGAAGCGACTGCCCAGGAAATCCAGTGTGCTGTGTGGGAGCTTCCTTGTGTGGCCCGGAAGACATGGGCAGGGGAATAAGCCTGGCAGCCCTCCTCAGCTCTCCAGTGTGTGAATGGGTGTCTTGGAGTACTCCTTTAGAAAGAACACCTGCCATAGCCTTGGGAATTCACAGCCACATCTCTTACTGCCCAAGAACATAACCAGAAACATCAGACTACAGGCAACAGTCAGCTGGGGAGGTAGTCTCTGCTCCAGTCATTAAACTTGTGTGGCAGCTCAGACAGGATGATAAGATTCACTGAAGAAAAAACAGGTGGGACCACAAGAGAGAAAATGAGAGCAAGTCTTCCTCTGCAGCAAGACTGGCGACGAATGAGGTGGGAACGTTATATTTACTCTATAGATATAGTGTGGAGATGAAGTAGAGAAGAGATTCTCTGATTAAAAATGTCTTCAGTGCTGAGGACTTGGAGGACTTTCAAGGTGTAACCTTGAAAAGAAGTGTCCTGTTTTGTGCCTACAACTTTTTTGCAACAGTGGCAGCTAAAGGGAAACTTGAAGTTACAGATGATCTTTACGTTATTTTGTAGAAATAAAAACACAGGCTCTTATCATCCAGGGTTGACTGAACTGCTCAGTTCCTGAAAATAGGTCACAGAGAGAATCTGCACTAATTAGGAAAAGTTGGCAAAAACAGTCATTGCAAGTTAAAAATGTGTGTCAGATCCATTTTACATGCAGAGTTGATCTGAAGGTGATATAACGAACAGGTTTTGTACCAAAGCAGGGCTTGATGAAGAGGATGACTCAATTCTGGGAGCCACAGGGAACAAGTTAAATCAGGTTCACTTTGCAGAGCAGCAGCTTTTGCCGACTCCTCAAGAACATCATGCAACTGCAGCTGCACCTTCCCCAAAGGCCTCACAGCATATTGACATCCATCCATGCAGTTAAAATTTTCCTTTTCTTCTTAGGTCCAATTTTCAGTTTGATGGATTTCAACTGCTGCTTCCCTTGGCAGAATTCAAGAGAGGACTTGAGTTCTGCTGAGTCAGATAATGTACTGGCCTTGGAGTATTTGGGATTCAAAACAGAGTCCCAAAGCTTGTGACAGGCATCTCCCAAGTTTGTACAAATTCAGGTATGAAGCTATGGTGTACCTGTGGAGAATGAATTAAATCAGGCTTGAGAGCTATAAAACTGGTGAGCAGGCCAACATTATAGTGGTCAGTAGGAAATGGGATGCCTGACTAACTCTGGGCATTCAATATGAATTGGAGACTCCTGGACTCTGTTTTGAGGACCACACATCCAACATTAATCCCTGCAATGCATAAGTTTGAGCTCATTGTATAAATTGTAGATATTAAACCCTCTGTTTCCTCTTCATCTTTCTCTGAGTAAGCAGCCTCTGTTTCCTGGACCTGTTTAATTACAGGCCCAAACCACTCATGTACAAAAGCAGCAATGGAGGGAACCATCAAGCAGACAAGTGTGTATGCAGCAAGGTTGGGTCTCTGGCCAATGGTTTAGCCCTCTTCTAGGGCAGGCCTGTGTCCAGATTGGTATTTAGAGCTAGGCTGTGTCTTTTACTGCATTTTCATTCCTTTGCTAATGAAACAAAGGAGTGATTAATTTATCTTTAGAGTTAAATAAGTATTTTACTTACCTTCTGCTAGAACAATGCCCTGGATAGTAATCATGCAAAGCAACATGGAAGGAGAATTTGAATTGGTCTTTATGTGTGTGTTCCAAACTGCTGAACTCATTTGATATAACATTACTGACATCAAGGGGCTGTAGGATTCTGTATCTTGGAGAGTATCTGGATGACAGGAGAAGCTGTGTTTCTTTTATTAACTTCCAGCATTATTTCATTATGTGAATCGTTTCAATATGCAAAGCTGTCATGAAAATTTGCAAGCCTAGGCTCACAGTCCTACTCATCCTATGTTTACTATGATGAAAAAAATTAATCATACCTTACTCACACATCAAAAAAACTGATTACCTCAGGCAAACAGAACCTCAACCAGCTTGTTTTCCATCAGCTCTTAAAAAAAAACAAAAACAGAGATAGTGAGAAAATCCTCTGTCACTTTTCTTTTTATCAGTTTCTATGTTAACTTAAGATATCTTGAGTCAACCCAGGAACTCACTGAATGTGTGGTTACAACTTATCTCGAACAGGGAAGACAGGGCTTGATATTCCTGTTTACAGAGGAACACAATAAGTCTACATCTAATGTTAGGAAGCATTTTATCTAGATATTTCTTTCAGTGCCAGAAATATCATTAACCTTTTTTCAACATGGCTACTGAAATAACAATGTGAGTATGAAATAACTATTCTGAAAACAAACATTTCAGAGTTCCTATATTGCACAGCTCAAACTGGCTATGTTTGTTGTGGTTGAATTTGCCAAGGGAGTATGAAGCTAATGCCTTTTACAGAAAGTAAGCTCAAAATGAGAAAGGAAATCAGGCTCTGGTGAGAGCAGTTCTCTACTTGTCAATATTCTTTGCTAAGAAAAGCATATTTCCCCTCTTCAGCTGTGCTGTCAGTAGTTCATTCACTAAGATATTAAATCAGATATTAGATGGTATCACAACATCCCAGCCAAAACTCATTTTCAGAACAGATCACATGAGCTGCCATGCCTGTGTGAAGTGGCTTTGCTGGATCAGGGCCCTGGGTACATTTCAGTTCAATTACCTGAGACCTCACCTTATTCTCAATCACTGTGTCCTCCTACAACACTAAAATTTTCATATTGCTCTTCACAACTGTTCAAATCTTTTCAAAGTCCAGCTCTTATATACCAGCCAGAAAGTATCTTTCATCTTAAAGCAGATTAAGCAGTAAGCCTTTTTAATTCTTGTTTTTCAACATGAATTCCTGATGAATAAGACAAAAGAAGAAGAGGGACATAGGTTCAGTTCTTCCCAGCACCACACTTCCTCGCTGGAGGTAAAGTTGTGTAGCTCCTGAGGTGGTCAGGAAAAGAAGGCAGGAGGTAGATCTTGTAACTCTGATCCAACTCCCTTCCTTCACCCTACACCACCCCACTGAGGAGCAGAGCCCAGGAGTGGCATTTCCTTCACTCTTGGCTCCAGCATTCTGGCCCATGGAGACAGAGTATTCCATCCCCCCTTTGCTGCACCTCAGCAAATGTCACGCTATCCTTGAACCTTCCTCTCACACTGTGGCTCAAGAAATTACCCCACCACCACGCCAGAGTCAATCTCTCTATCCCTCTGGACTCCTGCCTGTAGCTTGGACCTGTCGCACCAACAGACTATATCCACAGACCTTTCTTCCCTCAAATCAGCCAGGGGCAGGGCTCCTGCCTGTTTGGGAACAGGAAGAGCAAAGCCCTGGATAGCAAATGGCTGGATTTCAGCTGGGGGCTTCAGGAAGCTCCATTGCCTGAGCAGCCACCTCTTGGGTAAGGATGGAGGAGATGGTGGTGGCAGTAGGCATGTCATGGAAGCCCAGCTCAAAAGAATGTGCTGTCTGAAATTTTGCAGAGCCATGAAAAGTGGCTTAGATTATGAAAATGGAAAGATTTTTATTAGTGAAAGCAATAAAAAAAGTAAAAAATATCAGAACCTGTAATTTTGTTCCTTTTTTTTTTTTTTTTTTTTTTTTGTCCTCAAAAAGAACAAACTAGAGTTGACTTTGAGAAGAAAGCAAAAAATTAAAGTTGTACTGCTCAGACACTTGGACTAAACCCAGCCAGGCACGTGAGGTGTTAAATAAGAGCATTTTAAAAATCTATTCTGCAGCATAATGTATGGCAAAGAAACCAAAAATGATTCAGCATGATTACTAACTTTAATGAAGAAGACAACACATATACTTTAAATAAGGAATTTCTCAAGGTATAAAAATAATTGAAGTGAGGCTGTTCTACCCATAGTCCTACAGCAAAGTTTTTAAGGCTTATTGCATGTTATATTCAGTCCATTGTACCCTGTAATCTTCTCTAGATGAAAGTTGTCTGATGATAAAAGGATGAAGTAGATGAGGAATAAGGTCTTGCAATATAATTGAGAGAAAGAGAGAGCCATGACTATTTGTGAATTCTTGATATTCTGGGCTTTATGGGCAGACACACAGCAAAGTCTCCAGTGTGCTTTTGCATAAGCCTGCTGAAAGTCTTCATACACAAGTATTAACTGAACTTTTTGAAATGAATATTCATTATGTTTCTTGCTTCTCTATGATCCTTGGGGAACTTGTAATGAAAGAGCATGTAGGAGAGAAAGGTAACTTTATCTCTGTTTCTGTAAGACCCTCATAAACAGCTTCAAAGCAAGATGAAAAGGCTTTGTGCTCAGCCACCAATAAGTCTAGCACCACTGTGTTCAAAAGGATCCTTCTGCAAGTTAAGCTTTTAGCTCACAGAGGGGGCAAAAGTCTCATTCTATGTGGGTGCCATTAATTATGGCAAACACATGCAATAATCTTCTTTGTTAATGACACATACTGTGAGGACAAATAAGATATTTTCCCTCACAGTACCAGGTAAGAAGGGATTGCTGCTCTTTAGCTAAAAGTTCATTAGGATATTTGTGTAGATTTTTAAAATTGAGCATACAGTGACGTATATGCTTTATTCCAGCGCCTTTTAATATTTTAATAACTTCCCTCTGTAGTGTGAGGAATTAAAGAAAAAACCCTTTGAGGAGAGGCTCCAGCATTAGATGAATAATAGTTCCCCTTCATCCCAAGAATCCACTTCAGTTTTGCTGCGTATTTGTGCCTCCATGGTCACTCACCTGCCATTTGACCTCTCCAGGTATGTGATAAGCCCAAGTCAGCAGGTCTGTAAAGTCAGTTCAGTCCCTCTTCTGACCCTTTCTGGCCCATATCTGTCCCACAACACACCTACCCTGTTCTCTTCATTCATTCTGTTTTTACAAAGGACCATCCTCCCCTGGGAGGAAAGGAAATGTGTTCCACTTTCTAGGAGTAAATGAGGTTTCCTGCTAATTGCACTAAGTTGTATCCATCACTGCAACAGCTGCCCTTCCTGCCTCAACAGTGCAGGAGCTGTGAGTAGGGCAACATGTCTGTGTTGCTTTCCTGGCCTGGCTGGTCAGGCGCGCAGAGGCTCAGCCAGCTCTGCCAGGTACAAATCTGCAGAATCAGGGCATCCACCAACCCTGGGCTGTTGAATACACCCCTGTGGGCCAGTGTCACTCTCTGCTGGGCTACCTGATGGGCTTCCCTGCAGCCAGGGTCACAGCAGTTGCCTTTCTCCCATTTATGGCACAGAGCAAGGCAGAGCATGATAGGGAGCAGGGAGTTTTGCCTGGCTGCAGGCTGATGCTCTGAGTTAAGGTGACAATGCAGAGGTACCCAAAGCATCTTCCAAGTGTCTGGCTAGGAATTACAAACATTGGGGTAGAGTGGCACAGGCTTTGTTTATCAGAGGGCAGGGCAGGGAGCACATGGCCTTCTGTCTTTACGGAGAGGTGATGGCACCACCCAGGTGACTAAAGCAAATTCCACATTTGAGAAACAGTTCAGAGGAAGCAAAATATGTCACTGTGTGCTTTCTGCCTGGACCAAGGACCTGTCAGCTTGGCGGTAACATGTTTGCTGTACTCAAAGATAAACATGGCTCAAATGATTTACTGGCCTGACCTGTACCTGGCACAGCTGGGGCTGGCTGCATTCATGCTGCATGAGGATGCCCTGGTCCTGTGCTGGTGTTTTGCATTTCCTGCCTGCCCAGCTTGGAGACAGGCTGTTATCAGAGTCACATTACATGCTCACCTGGCTTTGTTTACACACATGGAGTCTAATCTGCACTTCAGTTTCAAAATATACTAGAACATATGTCTGCATATAGCCACTTCTAGCTTACTTTGTGGACCTTGAGCTCCTTGAAAGAAAATTAAGCTATTGCTTATGATAAGCAGCCTGTACTAGGGTGTACCACTGTGGTGCTAAGCAGGAGCATCTCCCAGGCACACAGTGGTGATCTGAAAGTCAGAGTTGGAAGCCAGGATTTGATAAGCAAAATGTTACACCAATACTACCTTCCCAGCTTCTACATAATGCAGACCTTGCCTTCAGTGGTTTTCCAGAGCTCCACTGATTTACCCAGCATCCATAGCCACTTACTACCTTCTGGTTTTCATCATCCAAGAGGGATCATGAACTTTGAGAGGTTATCCTCTTTCAAAATCTCCTTTCCATGGACGGACTTGTTAATTCTCTGATGATACACAGAAGCTCAGCATTAATTTTCATGATACAAGAATGAAAACTTATTGAGGAAGTAAAGGAAGAACAGGGAGTATTCTTTGCCTATTGGGTCACCCAGAGCAGCTTGCTCTATGGTCTCAGCTTGTCCATGGTCTTGAGGAAAGCAATATAACCATAATCTAGCAGATGTAAGAGGAGCAGAAAGGAATGATACATTTTTCATCAGCTGCAGAGCTAATTGTCTGAAATAGTTAGGAAAGCTGGCCCAGTGTTCATGCTGGGAATTCTTTTCTTCTTTCTTCTTGGCAGGGCTTGTTTTGATCACTTACCCTAAGCAAAGAACTGCATACGTTAATTAGGAACAAAATGTCATCTCACTAGAAAACCACCTGCCATGTGGAAAGTTGTGCCATGGAACAACATCTATAGTGTAAATGCAAATTTAGCTGTCTTGAAGACAGAAGATGAGAGAGAGCTGGCACAACTGAACAGCTACAAGCCAGCCCAGGCTTGGATTAGTAGTGTAGCTGTACTCCATATGTGTAAATTTTGGAGATCCTTTGGCAGAACCTCAAACTGTCATGAAATCTGGGTCTCTCCCCATCATCCCAATCCTTCTCACAAACAGCTGCAACACTCTTCCTTGTGCTTAATTTGACCTTGTTTGTGAAACAAAAAAGTCTCTGTTGCCAAAAGGCTTAATCTTCTGCAAACACTGATTAAGGCTGGAGCTTTGCCTTCCACTTCACTGGGGGCAGGTTTGGGCTCTCAAGCACTGAGCTGTGAGGGAGTGAACAGGATGATCTAAGAGAAACATGCTTGGTCCTTGATATGCCCAAGGCTGGAGGCCAAAGACCTTTAAGCATTGAAGTGTGTCACTGGTAGAGTACATATATCCTGTCATAATTTACAGTGGATTTAGAACATTAATCTCTAAAGAATACACAGTGGGAGGAATATTTGCAAGATGAGGAAATCTACTGTATTTCTCTGTTTATATCCTATAAATAAAACTTTTTTTTTTTAATCGTCCCATACAGCTGAAAAATGCTAACAATAAACTGACTTTGCAGACAGCTTTTTCTCTATAGATACAACAGCAAGGTACTGTGGTGGTTCTTCAGTGGCTGAGAGTAACATGCTGTGAGCACCATGTCTGGGCCAGAGATGCTAAGGGAAGCATCCTTTTCCTCCAGGTGCCTATGCACAGTCTGATCTCATCCATTAAGCCCAGTTGGTAAACCAGCAGAAAACAAGATTAAAAAATAAAAATAAATTTCAAAAAAATCAGCTCATTGTTAAATACACTGTTGCTAGGATACAAGAAATGCTTCTGAAAAGTTTCTTCCAGAACGACGTAATCTTTTCTCTTCCATTTCAGGGTGACTTGACTTTTCCTCCCATGAATGTCATTTAAGAGACCCTGCTGAGCCAGAATCGAGTCTGAATATATTTCAGTGCTAGCTTAAAGCTCACTTTCTTTATACCACTATCAACATAGTCCTGCTTATTTCTAAACAGCTCAAACTGAGTGTTTTATGGAAAATTTTACTTTAATTTTTTTTCCTGCACTGGATTAAAATCACAATGCTTCAGGAAGTAAAGCTGATGAGAAATAGAAGTGTTTTTACAAGACTCAAGACAGTATTTCGAACTCCACTGAGTAACATAGCAGTAGCTCCTAAAACAATGGTTCAAAAGTTACAGACAAATGAAAGAGCATTTGGAGTTTTGTCTACCTGACCTGATTGATTGATAGACACAGGAATCTGTTTTGCCAGCAGAACAAAAACACCAATTCTACTAACCTTTCAAGCTCCCTTTTATATTCATCTGTAACAGTAAAGATCACATGTTGTTGATTTAATGACACTCTATAAAATTTTGACAATCCTAAACACCTAAGTGCCAAACCAGGATGATAACTAGTTCATCCTCACAATACTGAACCTACAGTGTCAGACCAAAGTTGTTTGTTTTTCTTAACAGAGCACATAGTTTCTAAATATTTGCTTAAATCACTGGGGACCTGACACTTTGTCTTGACCAAGAATAAAAAAATTAAAGCTGTCAAAAGAAGATGATGAAAAGCAAGTGACAGATGAGTGTAGGTTTTAGAGAGGCTTGACACCATGCCAGTTCCTCTTTTATTTTTGTAAATATGCTGGTTTGTGGTCCCTGGGATTACTTGTCAACACAGTATTGACTCCCTCGATAATTCCTTTCTTTAGTCTTACTTATATGAAAACAATTCTCATTATTTTTGCCATGATATTTCACATCATCTGGGTGTTAAAAAAGACTGCTCTTTCCCTTCCTTCCCTCCTTCCCTCCCTCCCTCCCTCCCTCCCTCCCTCCCTCCCTCCTTCCTTCCTTCCTTCCTTCCTTCCTTCCTTCCTTCCTTCCTTCCTTCCTTCCTTCCTTCCTTCCTTTCCTTCCTTTCCTTCCTTTCCTTCCTTTCCTTCCTTTCCTTCCTTTCCTTCCTTTCCTTCCTTTCCTTCCTTTCCTTCCTTCTATATTCTTTGGCATCTGGGTCAGTTCTTGACATCCTGAGTTCAGGTGAAAGGTGTGCTCATTTTTACCGTTTTGCCAGGATGCAATGGGAACTAGGACAGGGGAGTTAAGGGTCAAGAGTGTCCCCAGCACTGGCTGTGCTGCCCCAATAATTTCCATCCCACAGGGACTGACTGTGAAAGGGCTTAATCTTCCTCTGATTACAGAGGCACAGAGGAAGCTTCAAAGTGGTATCAATATTCCCCTGCTTCCCACACTCCTCCAAGGGCACAGGCTGTGCAGGAGAGCCATGGCACATGGCCACCAGCACAGCCTCTATTTCTCAGCTCAAAATACATTCAGCCCTGTCTCAGCTAGCCCTGGGAGCCCCTTAGCACCCTCCTGCTCTCTGCTCATCTCATATGGGATGATTTGCTTCGGTTTTTCTAGCAGAACACATAGCCCAGGAGAGCTCTCCTGCTTGACTGGCAGCTGTCCTCAGTCAAGTCCCACACAGGGTGTCCAGCTCCAGTACTCATGCTGGGCACCCTGTGTGTATCTGGCAATGTGGATCCTCTGCTCACCTCTCCCCATGGCTGGTTGTATCCCATCTCATGAGAGTGCCTGGTCAACAGCACAGCCAGCATTCAGCCTTACTCCTGTTTAGTTTCATTGAACTAATTAGTTTTCAGATATGAAGGCTAACCTCAGGCCTTATTGAGACACCCGTCAGATCTGCCACATTTAGTCTGGTCAGGTTGTTTTATTCCACTATATGGATAAGTTGACATCTGCAAAAGCCTTCTGAAATAAAAGGTTTGAATTTATTATGTAAATTTGTATTAGATAAACAAGGTTTACACCAAAATATGCACAAAGAGAGCCTTTCCAGAAAAAGACACGTAAAATTTCCTTTGAAAAGCACCTTATCAAAGTGCTATTTCCCTCTGGTGAAAAGGTGCCATATGAAAACCGGCCTGGCTACACATCTTTTTTTCTAACTATTTATAATGAAAATGCTCTGTTTGAAAAATCTAAAAAGAAATCCAGATCATCTTCAATATTCTTAATTGATACCAGCTTGTAACCACTGAAAATATGCCTTTTCTAGTCATACCATATGGAAAAACCTGTAGTCCAATATCCTAGCAGTTATGGGGATTCCCAAAAAGACAAAGATAGTACCAAAAAATTCTCTCCTGGTGTGTATTTTCATCATTTTAGATCCCATTCATAAAACAGTTCTGAAGATGCTCTTCATGCATGAGTATGGTTCCAGCAATAAGCCTCTCCTTATCCTATCTGACCCAACTGGCAGGGTTGGCACGTGTTTCTGTTCCTTAAAAACACGAAGGCAGAGAAGATACCTCCCAGTGTTTTGCAGAGTGCTCTTGATAGCATGGGCATTTGTCTCATCAGCTTCCTAGGAGCTAAACACTAGTAAATGCGATCATCAAAGGAAAATTACAAACCTGACTAAATGGTTCCAGCCACCTGCTGCTTTGAGAAAGGCATTGTGCTTATCAAAAAGACACAAATTCAATTCTCTTTTAGGACAAAACAGCATTTAAGGACACAAAGTGTTACTTCAGTTGTTACATGTCCATGCGTGATCTTAACAGCATAATACTGCTCTGACTAGTCACAGCTGCTCAGGGCATCGCAGGGGAACACCTCCAGACAAAGCAGGACATGAGTGCTTTTCTGAAAGTCCCTTCCCATTCCCATTCCCAGACAAGTTGCTGTAGAGGAAACATCATGGACCTGAGATAGAGAAAATGCTACCTGTGTGGAGACAGGGGACACCTTGCTGTGTAGAAGCAACTCATACATGTATGGTCTGGCAGATAAGGAGTTGAAGAGAGCTGAGCAAAGAGGGATTTGAGAGATAGTCCTGTAACTACACAGAATCGTAGTCCAGAATTGCCAAGTGCTCTTTGCAATACTTCCCTACAGTGCTGCGATTTATTATCTGGCATGGCTAACTCACTGGGATGCTACCAATAGATGCTACCAAGCAGGCAATGCCAGCTCCATGTCTTGAGAGTGCTCCTGTATAAAAATCCCCACATGCATTTACTCAGGGGCACAAAGAGGGAACTGAGAAGCCAACTCTAACTGCACTTCCTAAAATGGAGAACTCTGCTATTTTCAGGAGATAATAGTCATTCTGTGAGATAAACAAGATCTATATTTCCCTGCTTGTTCCTGCCTTGACAAATGTAGCCCTTCTTGGAATAAAAAGGGTTCTACCAGATCATTAAACCACATAGTTGTCTCAACTTCCCTTAATTAAGGATTGCAGTATTGCTTTTTTATTGCTTAAATAAAAAATAGTTACAGCTCTGCTCTCTGCAGTTTATTTTTATTGTACTTCTCCAGCAAAACAGTTCTTTCTGTGAAAACCTGGCAGGAAAGGGAAAGAAAGAGTGAGCAGAAGTTCATCGACTTTCAGTGAAAGAAATCAAACATGATTTTAAACAAGAAATCTCTAAGAACCTTTTCTTCATTCATTCAGATTTTATCAGAAGAAGCATGAACCAGAGTTAC
The DNA here is from genome assembly GCF_008360975.1 of Lichenostomus cassidix. Taxonomy (NCBI): domain Eukaryota; kingdom Metazoa; phylum Chordata; class Aves; order Passeriformes; family Meliphagidae; genus Lichenostomus; species Lichenostomus cassidix. The sequence continues at coordinate 31,886,473 of NC_139480.1, read as the reverse complement.
CAGCCATAAGTACAACAGGAACAAGAAGCTTGGATGATAAACAGGGAATGGATGTAGGAGCACAGTTGGCATCTTTGAGTTCACACTGCTCCCTCAGATACTTGCTGTGAAGGACATATAGGCCTGTGGTGTCTACAGAGCTGCCCATGTGACAAACTGTCTGTCTGTTTGATGTACCTACTGATAATCTGGACTGATTAGTCTAAACGACAAAGATCTCTTGTTGTGAAATACCTAACTTTTCCCTTCTTGTTCCAAGTGTAGTTTGTCCTTCTTGTGCCTACCAGGGATGTCTAAATTGTAACAGACCTGCTGCTGGACCTGTGGTGCAGAAGAACTTCTCCATGACTTGAGTCAAAAGCTCTTGCACATGGGGTAGGGTACTATGATAAGTTTGTAATGCCTGTTCTGGATCACTGACCTTCTCTAAATGCCATGATGTTCACTGCAGCCTCAGTGGATTCAGCTTTCAGTGAACAGCAAGGGATGACCTGGTAACACTAGTCTTTTGCTACTGCAATGAAGAGAAACACTTTTGGAATGATTCCAGTATGGCTTATCTCCAGAACCTCTTGGAAATCATATCTGGAAGAGGTCAAATTCATGTAATAACTGCATCGAAGTAAAACCTCTTCAACTTTCTCTGCCTAAAATTACATGTATAGTCAGCAACAAAAAGCAACCACTGACCATTTGAGGAAAGGAGGGTACTTGGAGAAGGTAGACAGCACAAGATATTGGAATGACTGTGGCTGGGATAGAGTTAATGTTCTACATAGCAGGCCCCATGATGTGGTTTGGGTTTGTGACTAAAAGTTGACATCACCAATATTTTGTCCATTAATGAGCAGTGCTTGCACAGTGTTGTTGCTGTCTCTCTATCCCACTCTGCTCCCTGCCCTGCAGTGAGCAGGATGGGGTGCGTAAAAACTCTGACCCCATGCCTGACCCAAACTGACCATAAGGATATTTCCTGTGAGATGATGCCATGCTCAACACTAAAAAATAGGGGATTGTCTTCCAAATCAGTTGCTGCTCTGAGACTACCTTGGCATTGTTCTCTTCTAGGAGGTGGTGAATGAATGCCGTCATGTTGTTTTTTTACTCCTTCCTTCACTTATTAAATTGTTATCTCAACCGATGACAGCTCTTGCTTTTACTCCTCCTGTTCTCTCTCTTGTCTCACATAAGGATATGTGAGTGCTTAGCTGCACAAAATAACTGTCCCTGTCTGTAGCTCTCTTTATGCAGATGTATCAAGGAGTGCTGATGAGCGCTTACCTGAGATATGGTTTGGCCTTTAGATGGTTGCAGAGCTCCTTTCAGAGCCTATGCTCTCAGCCAGCACAACACAGGAGGTCAAGCGTGTTTGGGATAAACCCACGTAAAATCTACTCAAACCATGGCAGGCTTTTGTCTCTAGTAAGAGTGCATCTACACCACACTATTGAGTCACTTCACAGGTGACTATTGAAACAATGGTCTCCAGGAAATACACTTAATGGGGGTAGCACAAGTATCACACTGCTGAGTTTCTTATAGCAGGGAGTGAAGCCCCTGCCTTTGGCAGTGCTTGAAGATATCTGAAGTAGAGCTTGCTACTGCTGTCCCCAGACCTCATTTCTTCCATGCTGTTGCAGCCTCAGGTTTCTGTCCTTCTGTCACTCCTTCACTCTTGTCACCTAGTCCCATCCATGTTAAATGCAACCTACAGAACACTATCAATAGGGTCACCAAAACTCAGACTGTTTGATTGTGGGTGATTAAGAAACTTCATATTTAATTTGGTGCAGTAGTATTTATCTCTTAGCAACTTACGTGTTTCTTTGTCAAGCATTGCTGCAAATTCATATAATATTCAGTGAGTGCTCGTCTGCCTCCTGAACTGTTTTAAGTCAGCCATTTAACACACGCTTCACATGAACGTCATGTTATGCTTGCCACATTAAGCAGCTGACAAATTGTTAACGAAGTTTTTGAAAGATTTATATTTCTCATATTGAGATTAGGTATATCACACTGATGTGTGGTCATTCAAAGATGTCAGATCAATCGCATCTCTCTTCAGTATCATCTGTTACCTGTATTTGTAGCATAAGGTAGCAGAAGGATAGCCATGATCATGAGTAGACTTCCAGTCTGAGGAACCAAAATTAGTCAAAACCCTGAAGGAGAAGAGCTGCTTCTAACAAAATATTAGAGCAATCAGATGCTGGAGGGAGAGGGTGTTATTCATAGTTGCAAATTCAACAGGGAGAAGCTATGCTCCTTTGATAAAACAATTTAATGTTCAAAGGAGGTTTGGTTAGTAACTGAAATACTCTCATTAATGTCAACAGAAACATAGGGTGAGATTGGTAGGTGCTATATACAGCAGAAATGTCTTGTTGATTATAGACCCAAAAGCAGGTTAAGTGCTTGATTTAAGTATTAAACAAAATTATTATAGCCAGTTTTCAGCTCTGTTTAAGAAAAATTATTTTAAAGGAATTTGTAAACAATATATAAAACCACAATCAGAAAATCCTAACCAAGTGTAGAAATTGCTGGGATAGTGATAGCAAAGCATCCTCAAACTCCCCAAGTTTCAAAATGTATAGCTGTCCAACACAAGGACTGGGAACTTCGTTCACCCGCATGAGAGGAATGTGCATTTGCAATTGAGAAACGAAAAGAAAGCAACAGTTTTAAGCATCACTTTGTGGTGTTCCACAGCTCACCAGCAGGCCAAGCACCACAGGCTGTCTAGCAGTAGCTGGAACCACTGGTCCTTTGGACAGTCAATCTAAGCAGAACTGCCCTGCCCTAGGCTTTACCCCGGATGAGAATATCCTCTGGTGGATTTGGCCCTTGGTAACTTATGTTGTGGGGAATTAAATTCAGATTCCAAAAGTCATGAGCCAGAGTCTGAGACCCTGGCATCAAACACCATAAGCTGTGTTCAGGTATTTATAGTTGCATGTGAAGTTTCATTCAGGAAATGAGGAGAATTCCTTGCTGTAAGATGGAAAACAGAAAGATGTTTGAAGTTAGTTCTCTCTTCTCTCCTACAAATATAACCCTTTTTACTGAACTTCTAATATAGACAGTCAAAAATCTTAAACAACAGACTGAATGTTTAAGAAACAAGCACTCAGACGACATAATATCCTATGGAGAGATATTTTGGCAGCATGCTGTGAAATAGCATGAGTTTTGCTACTGTAGAAATTCAGCAAAAGCCTAATTACATCTACTTCAAGACTGGGTACCCAGTGAAATTCTCCATGGGTACAAGGAAATTATACCCCTTCCAGACAGAAAGCAATTTTCTCTAATCTGAAAATAACAGTGTGAAAAGAGGGTCAGTAAAGAAAAGAGACACAGAAGGAGAAACAGTTAGTCTGATTAGAGAGGGGAAGGAAGGAAAATTGTTACAACATGGCATAAGGTACTGATCCTTGCTTGTGTACTCATCAGATGGAATACTGTCTTCTGTTTTAGCATTAGTAAGACTATTTAGTTTTCACTGTGTAACAGTCATGATACTCCACTTTCACCAGCAAAGGCTTGCATTGACAGAGATTGATAAAACACTATTAAATTAACAAACTGAACCCTCCAGCAAAAAGGGATATGAAATTAAAGACTGCATACCAGAAAACACACATCACTGGCTGTCTTAAAGCTATACTAGCATTTGAAGGAAATGTGAAGCACCATTTGAATTCCTACAGCGATTAATCAGTACACTCCATTTCCCCTCAGGGGAAACAGACTTGCCTTTAATTCTCCATTTCCATATTCAGTGAGAATGAGAGTAAATATGCCAGGAGCCTATTACTGTCCCCTCCCACCCTTCCCAGTCCCCTGTCAAAGTAAGAACAACGAGATTCAACACAGAAGTTCCCTGTGGTTGAGCTTCTGAAATGGCAGTTGGGCAGTGTCAGTATCCAGACTGGGTGGAAGCCCTGAACCAAGGTAATTTCACATCCCAGAGAAGTTTGTGCAGTAAGATATTAGCACCATGGTAACCCCATTGCTGACCAGGGCTGTCACAAATACGAAAATGTATTAAATAAACAGCCACAGAGGAAGATGTTTCAGCATCTCCTATGAAAATATTACTTAAAGTAGATCTCTACTCATGGCCACAGACTACCTTTATTCTTCATAAAAAAACTCCATTGCAGAGGAAAAAAACATGAAAAGTATCATTTATGCAGAAACCTTATATTTTGGGCCTTGAACAAAACCACTTTGATATAGCAAACTTCAAAATATGACATTTAACAGTTTGGTGCTGTTTGAATAACTCCATCTGAAAGAATAAGGCTAATTTCAGTCATTCCGAGATTTATTTTTCTTTATTTGTGGCCACCTGCAAAACTTGCTATCTTTCAATGGGTTGTGTCTTCATCTGGATCTTAGTGAATGACTCATTTCTGTGTGATATATTCACTTTGCATGTATCTTCTGAAAGCATGTATTTAATGAAACTGGGTGTAATACTTCAGTTATGTTTGTTTCAAAATGCAGCCCAAGCTACAAATGATATATTCCTGAAGATGAAAAAAATTAAGACTTACAGGAATGGTGAATGCTGTCATGTGAAACCCAGGAATTTTGCACTGTCAAATGGGACTGCTGAATATAGGAAGCAATTTGAGGATTCTTACCTAAAGTTATCCTTGTGTGATTACGCTGGTCTAAGACTGGCTAAGAGAACCAGTCATGTTACTTCATGGCATGCTTGGTGAAACACATCTGTGTTGTGGGACTATGGATCAGAAATATCTTGCATTCTACTATAGCAGCATTCACAGAGTTGCACTCAGGTCCCAAGGGTGTTCAGGGAAGAAAATGTATATACCAGTGCCTGTGCTGCCAGGGCACTAGACACAATTAAGAGGCAAGAGATGGTACTGTACAAATACCTGGCTAGGTAGTCAGCTTCTCAGCACCAGGCACTGTTTTGGGTACGGAACTATAGCAATTTGAACAGGTTCTTGACTATCAACACATGTAGCAGTTTCCGCTGAAGACTGAGGCCTCTTTATGGGACCTTGAATCAGAGACACTTAAAACAGTAGCCAAATTGAACCACCAGACCCTAGGGGGCTGCTTTGAAAATCTTTGCTTCAGCATTTTACTGCCATGTAGTTCCAGTCTAAGATGAATTTTCTCTTTAAACCCTTGAATTACATAAATCAAGTATGTAGGTATTAACCTTTTTCTCTCTAGGATTCCTCTTGGTCCTCAGATGTTACCTCTAGCGGCCTTTCAGCTTTTACATTCTTTAAAACTAGAGTAATGAGGAGAGATTTTAACACTCAAAGCAGTCGTCCATGCTCAGATTAGTAGTAAAGATGTAAAAGGAATTTACATTGGTAAGATACATTGACAACAATTTACTGTTTTTTATTGATCAGGAGACACTAAAGAAATCCTGAAATTTGACCCAACCAAAGAGTTTAAATATCAACTGCTAATGTGACCTTTTGCAGCTGTTTCTTTATCAAGAGGATTATCAGTTACGATTCATGGACTGGTGAGGAGTAAGAATTCCATGTAATTCTTTGTAACAGCATAAGCTGCTGGAATGAGATTTTAGATCCACTGTCACTTCTGCTACACTGCATGGTTTTTATAGCATCACTTTAGAGTGATCTCTGAAGCCCTTATTGTACAAACTATTTAACTTTGTGGACTCAGAAAGCAAAAAAATCCAACCACCACGGAGTCCTGGGATACAATGCAAACTGCACATCATCCTTTCAGGCACATTTTCATCAGGTCAGTTATTCATCAAACCCTTTGTGTAGGATTCACAGCGCTAAATCAACATCAAACTCCTTAGCTATTGGGAAATGGCAGTCCCAACAAGCCTTAAGATAGCAACTTTCTTGGAAGCAACAGTTTCCTCCAGCACAGTTGGAACTGCACTTTAAATACTTTTGCCTCTCCTGACATCAGTCTTTATGAACAGGCCAAAATAAGCAGAATCTTGTTCAATCATCCTTCATTTTTCCAATCACAGTAGGAAGAATTCCTGGAACTATTTTAGGACTCACTAGCATGGAAGCTGCTCCTGAGTTTGCCCAGTTCTTAGTAGTTATTACTCATATGCAGCATTTGCCAAGGAGAAACAGCATTTTATTTATGTGGTTTTGCAAATGTTTTGGTCAGGGCAGTAAGCCAAGAGAGAAACTGGTGATTCCAGCACACAGTGATTCTAATTCAAACTTAGTAATTGCTGTGAGAAAGGCCTCTAGAAAACTCTTAGTTGTATCGCTTCTTGTGTAAAATTCAGCCACGGAAAGATGGTAAACCTAACAACTGGGATACACTGTCAAAACTTAAATATCCAAGAATGGTAAGCAAATGGCAGATGGATCCTTTGCAAGCCATATCCTTATCTACAAGATTACAGTTATGAAGACTGGTTACATTTCCTTGGAATCATATTGCTCTCTAGAAGCTGATCTTTTAAACCATTTATGCCATATGTTCACAGCCACTCTTAATGGGCTCAGAATAATGTAGGAGAGAGATAGCTACACAAAGGCTGGGAGAAGCTGGATCTGTTTCTTCTTCTATCAAGGCAAGCCAGCTTGCTTTGTAAAGTCTTCATCAGCAGGAAATGCTTCTGATAATGAATTTGGTAGAGTTACATACTCCACACACCAATCTAAGCATGATGCAAAACACCATGTAATTAGCAATCTGTTTAACATTTGGAGCTACAGTTGGCATTCTGACTCCAGACAGCCTTGGTTCTGTGCAGCTCTCCAAGAGACACCACACACAGTTCCAACAAGCATTGTTCTGAGCCTGGAAAGCAATGTTGCACCATCCCAGTCTCGAACCAGAGGGCTAAGCACAAAATCTGAGCATGCATTCTCCTCTCAGTATTAAACAACTGAATCAATTAGTCTTCTCACTGACAGTAGATAATACCTAATCCCAGATGGACACGTCATGCTATCTTTTTTTGCCAGTGGCTTAACCACTTCTCTTGCTCTAAACCAGTTGCCTACCTCTGTAAGACATCCTCTCTGATTTCTTGTAATCCTCACTGTCTTTCCTTGCTCAGTCTCATCCCTTCTTTGCCAAGGTCCCTTTTGTTGTCTTGCTGAGCTCTGGATCTAAATAGAGCACAGAGTTGTCAACTTCTCCCACAAGCTGAACAGTGGAATAAGAAAACAATAAAAACACTAGCAACCTAATGTGTTAGGATCCCCCCCTTTACTTCAAGATGTTTTGCTCCATTAGCACTAGAAATAAAACACAAGAAAAAACTCTTGGTGCCAATTCCTGATTGGACTGAATAAAGGTGAAGTGTCAAAAATTGGTTAAATAGATAAAATAATTTCCTTTGAACTCCCAAAGCAGGTAAGCAGCTGTAAAGTGAAATTCTGCTAAAACTCTGGTGCATGTCTTGGCCTCCCTTAAGATACAATTGCCATGAGTTTGGAAAAACTCAGGGGTTTACTTAGAAATGAGCTCATGAATAGCAGCATGTTTCTTTTGCTGGTGACCAAGTAACATACTGAACTGTTTTTCAGACTTTGACCTTCACCCTACTACAATTTTTTAGGAGTTGCAGCCCCTTTTATAAGACTCTCTGCTGACTGGTAAAGACTTCTCTCTCAGAGTTGTTTTCTGCAGTTTCTTGAAATCCTGCAGGAGTGCCAAGGGATTTCTGCTGACAAGTTGAGAAGCACGGCTCTAAATGATTGTTCTGCAGTTTTGTAGCTTGTTTAGAAATAAAGATTCTACTAGAGGAAAAATACAGCAGTGAGATTACATTATTGCAGTGGTAAGACACAGGAACAGATTGTTCAGAAAAGATGTGGATGCCTCATCCCTGGAACTATTCCAAGGCCAGGCTGAATGGGGCTCTGAGCAACCTGGGCTAGTGGGAAGTGTCCCTGCCCATGGCAGGGGGATTAGTGATCTTAAAGGTCCTTTCCAACCCAAAGCATTCCATGATTCTATGATTATTACAGATACTCAAGTTTCCTCTAACCCTCCAGTGCTCTGTACTATGGATAGGCTTCAGGTCCACAGTGTAGAAATTTATCATGAATTTGGTCTAAAAAGGTGCATCTGTGTAAGCAGTGCTCATCAATTCACTGCTGAGCTGTGACAGCTGAACTTCCAGTCTCAGCTGAACACAGTATGTTTGCATAATATTACAACTGCAGGATGCTTCAGATGAAATGGGTGAATGACAAGTCACAGAAGTTCACGTCAGACACGCAATTCAGATTACCCAGAAGTGCTCTTGTGTGACACATACTCCAGAACTAGATAGTATCATTATACAAATGAGTACTACTTAGCTGTACAGTTGCACTGGCATTTTAATTCCTGAATGAGAATGACCCCACATGTCATGCTGTGGTCAGACTAAAGTGGCTATGCCATACCCCTTTGGTATGGCAATGGTGTGTGTGCAGTCCTACTGCTCAGCAAAACACAGTGGAGGTAACTGCAACACTCAAGAACAGGAACAGATCCCTTTGGTTACATTTAACAAAAAAACATTGAAACTGTCTGTGGTACACATAGTACCATACACATGGAATATTACACTTCTGCCATCTTTTGGCATTGACAAGCTTCAGCAGATTTTGAGGAATGAGATAAGCTACAAACAGGTTCATGTCTAAGGCCTAGTGTTCAGAATGTGCAGCTCTAACTATAGGTAATGAATGCTCCTGCAGCAGAAATGCAGAAAGGTATGGCCCAAGCCTAAAAAGAAATGAAAGCAAGCAATTTTGGTATCTGAAGTTAAGGGGAAAATATATTTCTATCAAGTATTTTCAAGAGTTCTCTATTTTTACCTTGAAATATACATTTTTATTCCACAGTCTTTAGCTTTATGGTCACTTTCTTGGAAATTAAATGCCAACCAAGTAAACAGTTCACATTTTCAAAACAAGCACTTACCAGAATATGCTAAACCTGGCAATTTTGTTATAATACTTTTCTTCTTTAGTCTACCAAATAAATTACCCTGTATCATACAGCCTTCATTCTCTTTTCTTCACAACTGATGTTCTGATGTTGGATTTTACCAAATTCACATGCTCGAAGATATTCTAAAAAATTTTATCAGGTCACACAGCGACATAGAAACTGTGAAAATAGCAGCAAAATTGTTGTCATCCTTGCAGAGTACCATCCTATTACGTCAACAACCTCTCTGAAAATCATTAAGGATGGAGGACTAAAGGTAGCTCTTGGCCAAGCTAGAGTAATTCTGCTGACTTCAAAAGGAATGGATCTGTCCTGCGAGGTTACTTTTGAGTAAAAGCTGCCTCAGAAGGTTAATGGAAATTAAGCTGTCATCTATTCTAGATTTTCAAAAGGGACAATTTATCCTTTATCACTGGGCAAAAATGAATTTTCCAAAGTATTAATAAATTTCTGTCTCATCCATGCTTTGAAGTTTCGATACCATTCTAAAAGCCTTTTTCTCCTTTGAATCTTTTCCTGTAAGCTCATTTTTTTTTCTTTCTCTAGAATAGCAGGAAGCTCTTTCCAGTTTTTAATAAAGATAAATGGAGCCCCCATGGTTTTTAATAATTGTAATGGAGCACTGTGGTACATTGATGAATTTCCGCAATCACCCGGTGTCATTACATCTTCTATAACAGGCAGAGATCCATATGAACAAGCTTCATAAATTCTGTAACATTCTGTATTTATTCCCACTGGGCACAATGTCAAATCACTCTGCAGCAAGGCATCTTGATAGCTCTTGAAACTTTCATTTGTTTCTTGAGGCTGCCACCTAGGAAAGTAAAAAGGGTGAAAATTAATATTTTTCCCACAGGCACTGCAATGAAAAAATAGAGATATGTTTTAATTTCAATTATTTATAAAACTGAAAATGCTGTCAATGTAAAAATTTTGTATCACATACACCGTCAGTAGACTGTGGTACTTAGTCAGTAGACTTTTGGTCTTAACTGCTCTTAAAAGAGTATTCTAAAAATTTATTGAAAATGTCACTGTTAAAAATAGACTGTAAGATGTGGTCCTTTTCAGAAATTATTAATACTTAGAAGTGTAAGAAACAAACTGAAATGCCACTTCAAATCTACTGCCTGACTTGGATGACGCGTATGTCAATTTACGTCACAGCACAGTCTAGAAACAGACAAAAAGGGAGACACTCACTGGACTTTTTAATGACTTTGTTTGGCCTCAAATACTTTAAATCAGTAGAGGTTTGATCTTCAAAAGTTAGGACACAAAGCAATTCATTTAACCTGAATTCATCTACTCGAAGTGCCTCAGTACATCTGGGAGATAAGAGTTTATGTCACAGATACAATCCATCTCCTGAGATTCTTCATCAGGGCAGCTAAGGTCTTCCTATGCACCACTGTGCCTGCTGTCAAACATTTTAAAGGTGTTGCTTTTCAAAGGTAGAAATACAATCAGACTCCTACTCTTGTTAGTCAAAACCAACTGCGCTGTACAGATTAAATCCATTCTCATGAGGAACACAACAAAATATGTCTGTCTTCTTTCTTCTGCTAAAGATATTAAACTTGACAAAATACAAGTATTTCTTCTCATAATCAAATATTTGTAAGAAAAAAAAAAGAGGTGGTCTTTGATGATTATATACACAGGAGACTTTTCTATACTAGATTTAAAAATATGTTTTATGTAAAATATAACAACAGAAAGACTGTTATGATGACCTAAACAAAGAGTCTTAGCAATGTTCCCTGACTTAATGACTGATTACCTTTATTTGTACTATTTTTTAACACTCAAGAAAAGATTGGTAATAATGAACCTGGCAAAAAAGTGAGTATTTCCACAAAGGACATGAAACTCTTACTGTTCTCTGGCTGCAATCCAGCAAAGTTTGTCAAGTCCATCCTGTTTCAGAATTTCCATTAGGGTTTCTCTAGAAGAATTCTTATAAACTGTTCCCAAGAAATTACATAGATATGATCTTGGATCACGTAGCATTGACCAATTGGGTTCTACAACTGGAAAACTTCTGTACCTGTAAAGACAATTAATAGTTAGACAACTATATCAAAGGAAAAACATTTTGCAGCATTTCATCTTTACTGCATCACATTTTAAGACTAAAACCACCTACTTGTTGCTTGTTAATCCACATCTACAAATACTGACAGACCCAGGAGTAAACCAGTTCAAGTCCTGTCCTAAAAGCACTTCTTTATTCCCTTTGCCCCTACTACTGCCTTCAGAAAATTTCCAGAATACTTTTATCTTTTGTCAAAGTATTGTATGTGCATATTACAAAATGTTCTTGACTAACATGCTTTTCCAAAGAAGCTGCTCTTGATGCAACCCCAAATTTTGAGTGAAATGGCCAGGTTAATGGTAACTATGGCATTTAAGTCTCACCTAACCTTAATCTCTGGATATGCCTACCAAGATGAAAATACCAGTGGTAACCTCTCAAAGCAAAATCTCACTCTGATCTCAGTTAACTTCAATAATCTAATCTTTTGGCTACCAAATAGCTTGTACATTATCTGACGGAGCACTCCTTTCCTCATTCTTCTGCATGATGAATGTTAATCCACTGACTTTCTAATAACCATTTGTCCCTTTATGACAAATATTTTTGCATAACTTTACATCTTCATTTTCCCTCTTTACTTGGAAAATCTGGCACATTTTCATGCCTTTAACCACATCTTTTACAGCTGTTGTATGCATGGGCTGGAAACCCCCATTTTGATACCCAATTTATCTTTCTCTACCCAGCCTTGCACTCTAGTTAATTGTTCTAAGTGTTGTTGCTTTCTCTTAACTGTCACCTTAATCTCTGCATCTCTAAACTCACCCTTGTTCTGCCTAGGAACTTCCAATGCCATCAATTCTTTAACACCATCAAAAATTCAAATTTAGCATATTTCAGAGACACTGTGAACAAGTTCAAGCTGTATATAAAAAAACTCTGTACAGTTTTCCAGCTTGTTAAGCAAACTGGATTAATACAGGATATTGAATTCAAATTTAGCACAAGATACCAAAATAATCCTGTATTTCCTTCAGGTTCTGTTACCCTGGTAAATAGCTAAACCACCATCAACTCTGTTAATAAGAAGTAAAAATGCATCTAGCCGAACCAAACCTTTATTTACTCCACATACATAGTCTGAGCACTCAACTATAACAAAAACCTTTTTTAAAGCAAGCAGTTAAGCCAGTTTACACTACTGTGATACTGGAGTGTAACAACTCCAAATGGGAAGCCTTTTGAGCCATAATGAGGATTAAAAAATGTACTCTTTCCCCTCCTGACCAAACAGTACCTGCAACTTAGCTACATAAACTTAGTTACATGCATCTTTTAAATCCCCACATCACTGGTACATGTTAAATCAGTAGTTGTGATAAATCTCCAGAGCAAATCTACTGAAGAAAAAATAAACAGAAAACCTCATGAGACACAGGTTAATTTTTTTAAAGCTTCCTAAACACTAGTATACTTTTCCTGTTATCATTTATATTGCTAAATGCAACTTCCAAAGATTCCAATGCTTGACTTAGAAAACAATTGATAGGATCATGTTCTGCAATTTACTTATTACAATTGTTTCGGGCATCAGCAGTAACACTCAGTCGTATTTTCCATTCCTCATGCATAACAATTAAGTTTCAATTGCAACTTCTGCTTATAGCACTTACGTAGCTACTCCTAAAGGCCACTGGAAAATATCTTCTTCATTTACGAATGCATAGTCATATGTGATGAAGAGTAGATTTACAAATCCCCCGTTTCTTTTCAGGTATGGCTGAATCCACGCGTTGTTGCACTGCTCATTCCCGAGCAGCACCACGGCCACGTGCTGGATTTTGCGGGTCTCGATCAGTGTCTGCGCGTAGTGCAGCCACTGCGTGGCGTAGGCGATCTTCGCAGGCTCCCTCCCGTTCAGCACCAGCACCACGTGCTCTGCTTCCACCGAGAAGTAGCCAGGAACTACAGACGGGCCCGTGAGGAAGCTGAGAAAACAAAATACAAAACTGAACACCTGCAAGACAAATTACTGACCTTAATCCTCTAACTAGTCTAACTATACAGTACGTACTCCGGAGATTATTTTTCTTCAATAAAGAAAATGCAATATACTGCAAAACTACTGTGCAACTACAACCACTTCTGTTGTTAGTATCTACTGCTTAGCACAGGAGTAAAGCTGCCTTCAGCTTTATTCAGGAAAAAGGAGATTTTGCACAATGTATTTAACAAAAGAATTTTAGTCATGTAGTAAAATCATTACATCTTTAATAATTTGCAAGTATCTCACAAAAGCCATTTATGAACTGCAATGAAACAAACCAGTACTTGCCAGTTAACTGATGTGTTAACACATTACTGACTGAACACAAAGGAGTAGTGGTTATACAGCCTGAGAAAAAGTGGAGGGGATTAAACATTTTTTTCCTAAGAGTTAATTAAGTGCTAGTTTTCTAGGTCTGCTGCATTACTGGTTTTTTGGCTACCAGCAAAACTTAATTTAGAGTGAGCATGAGTTTTAACTCTTGAAGTGCTCAGACTGACAGCTGGTTTCAGTTAAAATCTTAGTGAGGGAAAAAATCCCTCACAACAAAAGCTGTAAAAACTACTCCAGTGAGGTTATCTGAAGCAGACTGATCTTAGACAAGGGTATTTTAAACCTGAGTTAAGCCAACAAGCTGCTGGCTTGCTGGGAGTGGTGTATTTTAGAAGATTCTTAAGGCTCACAACTTGGAATCAAGACTTCTGACACATTAAACGTTAAGTCAGATCAAGACTTAAATCCAAAGTTTAACAGACAATGAGAACAGAATCACTGGGATTCCTAAGAGAGAATACCTTGAGCTTTGGAATGCCTAAAACCGTGACTAAGAGATGTACACGGTCCAGTGATCGCCTTGCAAAAGGAGACCTGGGGAAAAGGGTTTTTTTCTATGAGACAGCACTTTGAGGGTAACAACTTTACAGGAATAACAAAATGTACAGGTTAAGAAGCCATGACCTGTGTTTCAGAATATATGAAGTTTAACAGAATAAAATTACAGTGGAGAATAAAAAGAAACACTGTGCAAGTCTCATAAATCCCATACTTCAATAATTAAAATACTGTGCTAGGTTTGTACTATTATCTCCCAATCAGAACACAGTTGGGATTGGGAAACAGAATAGAGATTATAGAAGCTGCAAAATTAAGACAAGTAGTCCCAACAGTACTAACTACTCGCATGAAGGCTAGATCAAAGACAATATGGGAAGAATACACTTTTTGGACTAAATACGTGACTTGCTTTCTACAGAGTCCTTGTTTTTCCCTACTAGTCACAGATAGTCATTAAAAAATTGCTATTTTAGACTGGGTCTTACAGACCCCATTCTGAAGGTGTTAGCCATTCTGTAACAGCAATGATTAAATTTAACACTTGCAGCAGGAGAGATCATAATAAATACATCCACCATAGAGATACTCCATATGCAATAAAAGAAATACATAACAATGAGAAAATCAAGAAAATAAGTTGGAAATGAGCAGTCCAAATCTCAAGAAGCTTTCAAGGAGTTTGTAGACTTTTCAAAAACACTGTATAAGAAGTCTAGGCATGCTGTGTGCTTCAATCCAAAAAGTAAACAACACAGACCCCCCCAAACCCTATATGGCTTGACAGAAAATGAAGATTCCCACACCTAACTTCAGCAAGAAATACAAGGTTAAACACCACAAGTATCAGATGGGAGGATTTGCACCGGCATGGCATTCTCTTGAGAGTTTTGAAGAAACAAACACAGAACTGTTGGCAAAGGTGTGCAGCCGTCATTATCAAAAGACACTGCGCTGGAGAAATGGCTCATCAGTGTCACTCCTATCTACAAAAATAACTTGAGAGGACCCTGGAGAACAGTCAGTATTAATTCCCTCTCTGGAAGAGTCTGTAATAAACAGTAAGATTACTGAATTTCACCAATAGGTAAGATCACTGATCACAAAAATGGATAACTACTGCTGGAAATGAGTCATCCTGTTTAACTAATCTTATGAAGATCTATGAGTGTGTCAATAAGAACACGGATAAAGAGGATCTAGTAGACACAGCGTATTTCGATTTTCAAAAAGCTTCACTAAAGGACTTTATTAAAACTAAATTGCCAGAAGCTATCCCTGGCAGAGACCTTTGATAGACAGAAACCCCTGCTGGCTGAGTGAGGCAAGGCAGCACTGAATGTTTACAAAATAGAGAGGGTGTGACTCAGTGCACCAGAAATTTAGGAAAGCTCTTACTTAATAATAAGTCTGGCACTCCATGCTCTACAACATCTTCCTAGATGACAAAGAGAAGGATGTGAATTGCTTCAGGCCGAAGAAATTGTTAAATCCTACTCTCCTGCTCTTGGTATGAATGTGCCAAGATGTTACTGAAAACCACTGCTATGCAGTGCCTTCTCCACTCCTGTTTTTAAATAAACATCAGTGCATTTTATGGAGAAGCTGATGCTTTCTGTAATTTTTAGGGAACTTCTTTGGTGAAAACATGAAGCCATCAAAATCTGTATTAAATACGTTTATTCTCCATCACAAATATAAAGAATGGGCTCATTTGTGCAACTGTGTGAAAGTGATATTTTGGCATTTTTGTATCTTTAGATTTGGTATTATTTAAAAATATTCACAGAGCTCTATTTTTTAACTATCATTAGACTTACCACAGAAAACTGCAAAGCAGCACATATTCTCCAAATACGTCACCTCAGCTAGGTCTCTCTAGCCTCATCTAGTAATCAAATGGAGATAATTTACCTCAGCCAGGCAGTAAAGTAAATAATTCTAGAAAATCTTATAACCAGTAAGAAGACAAAATTACATAATTCTTCTTCACAAGATAAATTAGTATTTCCAAACTGAGTAAAAAGTAGCTATTTCATTCAGAAGCCTAGCTGTTAAAATAACAGTTGAGTGTTTTCTATACTTTGCACAATCTCCTACTAGCCTGTCCAAAGTTTACCTTTGTTATGTTGGTACTAAACTTAAGCTTTGTATTTTTATAAGATCTAGCATCCAAGTTGAAATTAAAATAAGGACGTGATTATCCCTGGTTCATCTAGACATAACATGAAGATACTTGGCCTGTACCATGTTCAGTGTTAGATATTTTGATAAGTGATTTTAAAAAGTTTTGTAGTCACTTAAAACCTCCTTTCAATTCACAATCACATGTTTACCTCAAACACAACCTTCAAATTTCAACTAGAACCACACATCTTATTGTGCAAGGAAAAAACACCCTTCTGAAGCAACAAATTCTTCAGAAGTTAAATTTGCTTAAGTGTGCAATTTATATATTAAAAGAAAACTTTTTTAACAGTTGGGTCCTGGTGCAAGTGACTAAATGTTGCAGGAGACCTACATCTGCAGACTGGCTAACTGGCCAAATAGACAAAAAAATCCTTCAGCTTTCACTGTATCTTCACAGAAAGCCTTAAAAGTGTATTAAATAGAGACTCAGAGAAAAGGTCTACATCATTCACTGGATAATAAGACAAGACATTCGACAACAGTCTTAAAACGTGCATGATCACAGATTAAACACCACTGCTAAAGCAAACGGTGCTTTAAGCATAATCTTCCTTTCCATATAAAATTTTGCTTTGCAAATCAAGAAGCCAACCAGAAGCTATGCATCACAGATTGCTTTTGTTATAAACAGAAAGAAATTATGGTTTTGGCACATTCCTATCTATGAACTATAGAGCCAAGTCCCTTTTTCCTGAATACAGCAGAAACCAAACAGCAGGAGATGTCTTGCCTCACAAATCCATACTTGATTTCGCCAACTATGAGCCCCCAAGCCCCAGTTCTTAACACTTTTCTCAGCGTTGTGTCCTGACCCTACCACTGAGGTCTCTTGGCTGCACTTTCTCTCAGCGTTGGTAAATCTTTGCATATTTTTTTTAGTAACACAAACCATCATAAAACAGATGAAATTGCTCCCAAGTTTTCTGTTTTTTAACAGTGACATCTCTGGACCAGAATTGATTAGTTTTATCAAGTATGTGTTTCTGTATATAAATGGTAATTTTGAATGAGAAGCTGTGTGCATACTCCATAGTTATCAAAACACAACAAAATTAAAACATTTGCAACTGTATTACAATAACCACAACTTCGAGAAAGGCAAAATAATGCACCTGAGCATCATATAGTTTAACATTCCAATGCATTATTTGTTAAAGTTTACACAACTGAAATCAACATAAGGAACAACACCTGAAGTATGTTTTTCCTGCTTTTTGGCTTCCTTCTCTCCACTGTGCAGTCACATCAGCTGGCTCAAGGTGCCCTCCAAAAATATGCTGCCAAAGGTAAAGACCTACATAAATGAAGACATGATGGAAAATTTGAATGTACAGCTCTTGCCTACTCTACTCTCCTAACAAATAAAATTATTTCTGGAAAATGAAAAAGCATTACAACATAAGAACTTGGGAAAGAAATGTCAGAGCTTCTTGTATAATATGACTTTGAATTAGTTAAGATGAATTTTTCCCACATTGGCATTTAAAAAATATTCTTTGGCTGACAAAATATCAGCAGATGAAGATATACCACACTACTGCTTCTGTTAGAAACTCTTTCCAGCACACATACCACGAAAAAATGAGCAAATATTAATCAGCATTTTAAGGACAAGCCTACTTCTCTTAAGCTTTTGTGAAATGCACTGATGTTTTGCGGTGCTAATATACCATATAATATACCTATGTGTTCTACAATGCTACCTGAAAGTTTGACTGTAAACCTGGCATTTCCAAAAAAGCTAAAGTAAGAACAGTGATATGTCTTCAACAGTACTTGAAGAGCTGGAGAAGTCCTTGGCTCCCGGTTTGTGCAGAGGACACTCAGTGCCTTCCACAACAGAAGAATTTCCAAGTTCATCAGTGGCAGCATTACTATTGTACACTGCAGTATAGAAAACGCTTTATTTTTCTCTGTGTGGTGCTTTATTTCACGAAGTGTAAATGTGATAAAAATAATCTGGTAAAAATAATCTAGGCAAGTAAGAGGTTTCGCCTTGTGATGTACTGTAAATTAGACTGGATTAAAAAAGTAACTGTTCTCTGCCATTTAAGACATTTTCTTTGACAGATACAGAAAAACAGCTTTGAAGGGAACAGATACAAGAAAACTGGAGTTTAACTACTCTTACATTGTCATAATTTTGAGTAACAGCTACCATTTCCTTAACAGCCTTCATGTACAGACATACATACTATTGAATCATATACATATATTTTAGTCACCAAGAAGCAGAGAAAACTGCTGTACCAGATCGGCTAAATAACCAACAGACATTGACTATGTCTGCTTACCAATTGCGGCTTTGCCCCAGATCTGTACTCTAAGACTGGTCTGTTCTAGGTGAGATCTCGCATGCTTTATCATTTTAAGATTAGCTTCATATTTCTGCTGAGAAGCAGCCAGCTCGTTTTTCTCGTCCGCATCCCATGGATTCCACTCTTCATTTCCCAAGGCAACATGATTTGTGAAACCTAAAAGCATAATTTACATTTAGAAAAAAACCAGATTCACCAGTTTAGGAATATGGAAGAGTTTTCTGAAATTCTTAATTTCAAGCAGCGCTTGGCAACCTTCCCTCAGGCGTAGGCGGGGCACACCACCATCGCCATCACACCCACCACCGCGGCCGGCTGCTCCCCCCCGCCGGGCCGCGCGGTGCCTCCCGAGGCACAGCGGAACTGGCCGCGGCAGCGCAGGCCCGGCGGGGAGCGGTGCGGCCCGGGCCCTGCTCTCCCTCGGGGGCCGCGGCCAGGCCCCGCCCGCCGCGCCGGCGTCGCACCGAACCCGCCGCTCCGAACCCGCCGGCCGCGGGCGGGCAGGCAGGCCGGGCAGGGCAGGGCAGGGCAGGGCAGGCTCCGCACGGAGTGGTCCCGCTGCCGCGCTCACCTCGCGGGCCGCGGCGGTCCCGGTGCGGGCGAGGGCCGGCCTGGCGGCGCGGCCGCAGGAACACGGTGTAGGCCGCGTAGAGGGAGAAGAGGCCGTAGGCGAGGATCAGGGCGGAGCAGAGCCGCCGGCGAGCGCCCCGCATCCCGCCCGGCGCGGGCGGAAGGCCCGGCGGGGGGCGCCGGGAGGCGGTGGCGGGATCAGGAGCAGACTCCGCCCGCCGGCCTGGGCTGCGCCCGCTGCCGAGGAGGCTCAGAGCCGCCGGCGGCATGAGCTGCTGCTGCCCGCGCCGCTGCCGGCGCTGTGTGATGAGGTGTAACCAGGCTGTAAATGGACAGATGAGCAACACAGTCAGGTCGTGGGGATTTTATATAATGGGGAAAGCTTGGACAGATCAGAGTGAGTCATGTTCCACAGAGAGACTGTCCACGAGTCCTTTTTAAGGCTGGGTGCTGTGAGTTCTGTAAAGCCTCTATCAGCCTGCAGACAAACGCCACCATCCTGATTGTAGCTGAAGGCACAGTGCCCTTCACCTACACAAAGGAGAGAGTATCTAAAACAGTGTAGATTGTAATGTACTGCACAATCCTACAGCCTGCTCTCGGTCTGAGGGGGATTTTTCTTGATCAATTTTTTACTCTTATGAACACTATGCTTTGCTCAGACCCTTACCTAAAATTCATTCAATGGACCTCTCTGCTTGTTCCCAACTGAAATGTAACTGCTTGTCTTAGAAGGCTGTCAGAAATAGGCTTAGAGTCAGCCTACTGCCAAATCCTTAATCTAATTTATGAGTTATAAATCTAGCCTGATGACCCACAGTGGCAGCAATCACAGAATGGTTGGGGTGGGAAGGGACCTTCAAGATCACTGAGGTCCAACCACCCTGCCACAGGCAGTGATACATCCCACTAGGCCAGGTTGCTCAAAGCCCTGGGTCACTTCCAAGGATGGGACGTTGAAAACTTCTCTGTCTTATCACACCCATTATAAAAAAATTCCTTCTTCCAGTTTGAAAACGTTGCTCTGTGTCATGTTGCTACTAGATCTTTGAGTAAGAGCTTTGTCTAGGGATTATAGGAGAAAAACTTACAGAAACATTGAACTGAAAGAACCCTTTAACCATGGTGTTCCCTGAAATCATGTAAAACTGTGCAGCAGATACCAAATACAGGAAATGTGTGAATTTTATGCACAGTGTCTGCAGGGGCCTGCAAAGCCCAGCAAGTACTCTTTCCTAGGACTACATAACATACTTCTGATATGTTGTAGAAGACGAAGAGCCAAGTGTTACATCACAAGAAGGGAGGAGAGATTAAAAGCGTCAATGATATCTTGGACCTCTGTCAAACAAGGTCATTATATCTCTAGATGGCATTAAGAAGCAGACATGTCCTACAGCGTAAAAGAGGGTGAAAAGTCCATCAGCTGCAGCTAATGAGACTTGGAAAAATCCTGAACCCAGATCTGCTGAATCAGGAGGCTTAGATTATTTCTTAGCTCTGAGACAGCTTGCTGTATGATCTGGCAGATTATCTTGTCTCGTGGGACTCTGACTCCTTGTAAAATGTGCAAAACTGAGCTTCTTGGAGCATTAGGAATCCTAGCTGATATAAAATAGTCAAAGTTTTCTTTGAACAAAAGTTACTCAATGAAGACTTTCTAGAAAGGGTTTTAACAAAAAAAGGAGAGTATTTAATAACATAGCTTTTGAGCAGTAAACAATTAAGATTTACAAGTTCTTTACAGCATAAGGCAGCAGAAATTAGGAGATATGGGAAAGATGTATCATCAGGTTCAATAACTGTTTGGAGACAGGAAAAATAGAAAAAAAAGAGCACAGAACTGTTAAGTACCTTTAGCAAATGTCTATTCTGTTCATGAATTCATTCCAACAAGTGAAAATTAACCTGGAGTTTCAAAATGAAGACGCTGAGTGCAGCTGAAGGCCTAAATCAAAATCCATTCTGCTATACATCGGGTAATTTGAGTAAGCAACTGAGAAAATTAGTTTTTTTCTTGTGAAAATTATTGTTTTTCCATACATATTATGATAAAAACAGAATTTCCTGATCCTTGTTTTTACTATTCATGACTACCTACAATACATTATTCTTCAATCTCTATTACTCTCAACAAAATCCTTGCAGCACTGCTTGTTTTATCATGGTCTCTGCTCACTGACTGTTGGGTTAGAACCTCAGATGTCACTGGGAAGTTTTTAAAGGCTATATCAATCAACATATGACATTGGCAGACCTGAGCAAGTTTTTAGAGCAGATTTAGGAATGAAAGAAAGCACCAGTTAGACATCTAACCAGAACATGCAATAAAGGCAGTTGTTGCCAGAATTCCTGCAGAGAGGTGTTGAGCTTCAGTTACTGCTCTATTGGTCCCATTGACATTAATTAAGAAGTTTTCAGGGTTTTCTTCTGCCACCTGCAGAGTGTTGTAGTCAGCCACTGTTACAATTTGTCTACAAAATCCCGAATCTCCTCTTAAGGCTGCACCATGCAAGGGTGAATGAAAGTGAGAAGTCTGCAACAGACAATTAAAGATATGAAGCCGGAGAGGCCTCTCTGCTGGCCGCAGAGCACTGTGTGTGCTCCTAGCCTTTGCCAGAGGTTCTCTGGATAAGTCTCTTGTGACGAGAGGGGTGACAGTCTCTGGCTTTGTTACTGCATGATTGATAGAAATGCTCCACTCTGCTAACTCTGGTTTGTATGAGTACACGCTGACATCAACCTCCAGGCAGAACAAGGCAAAGGTTTATGTCATTTTTACCTGCAACTAATTACAGTGTCTGAACTGCCACTTCAAGAGGGTATTGCTTGAGGCAGTGAGGTGATGGTAAGGAACTTCTGATAGTGGTGAAAAATTAAGGACAATGAGCTCTTATTTTTTGGTACAAATGGATCAATAAGAGGGTGCCCACCTGTGGCCTTCTAACTTTCTGGTTTTAGTGAAGACAGTCTTTTCTGAGAAACTAATGCACTGCAGGAGCATCAGAATGAAGGGATTTTTCCTAATGAGATGACAAAACTAACTGCCATACTTAGTTCTATATCACTCTCACATTCAAGACATATCTATCTGGAGACATTTTCAGATAACAAAGGGTAATCCGCTTGTGAGTTACATTTAGAGTGTCTCCAGGCTGAAGTCTGTATAGATAACATATTCTATTCTATTCTGTTCTGTTCTGTTCTATTCTATTCTATTCTATTCTGTCAAAGCATAAAGCCTCTCAGAATGCTGTGTCTCCTTCTGAGACACAGAAAGAAAGGACTCATAGCGGCTGTTTCCTAGACTGTCTCATGTCTTACACATTTTTAATATCTGTGTCAGGACTGCGTTTGACCTTTCCAACAACTAAAATGGGTTTGATGTAAGCTGTGCCTACCTAACCATACCAAACTATTCTTAACCATGCTCCCTTTTGTTCCCTGAACTGTCACATCTCCAGTATTTTCTCGAAGTGCATATATAATAAAGGGAGGCAGAAAAGTCAGTTCTTTGCTTCTTTAACATTTCTTTGGATGTTCCTACCCAGGTAAAAACTTTACAGCTCATTTGCTATTTCAATAGGCTAAATACACCCTTTTAAAAACCATTGTTTTCACAGTCTTTTACAATCTCATGTACAAATGAAAGACAGATAAATGTGTTCAAGATTTATAAAACCAACACCTTTATGCTGGCCTTTTGCATAGATCCTCAATGTTTTCATTATATATATTATTGCATTGTGGATAGAAAGGGTTATAATATCTCCTCATCATGTTCTTAGTAACATAAAGACATACTTGTATGTTTCTGTCATCTAGTAGATTCAGAGAAAGAATTTATTCTTACAGGAAGCACTGCAGTAGGTTTTATACTAGCAGGAATTTTGGCTATATTTTAAAATAAAACTATATTAGCATATCACACTGTGGTGTGAGTCATCTAAGTTTCTGTGTCATGGGGAAGAATGGATTATTTAAAGTCTGCAGTGTTAATTGAGGTGTTTGCAATGCCTTTTAGAAATCACTTGACATTGAAATTCTTTAAAAAATAATTTCTGGAAGGCAAGCAATGTAATCTCTCATGGAGATTTTCTAGAGCTGTAGTTTCTGGTTCCCTCTGGTGCGGGAACAGCTCTGCTTCTGGAACTTGATCAAGCTATTTTCTGTGATAGTTGGGTATGGGCCTAATTTACATGGCAGTTACACAGGTAAGAGAAAGAACACAGGGCACTTGGCAAAGAGCAGTGGTGAGTGACCTGTCTCTGCAGTTCGGGTGAGCTGCAGTCCATTTACTGCCTCTGTCTGGGAATTTCTCAGGAGACAGAGCAGGTGTGTGTGAAAGCTGTTCAGGCTCAAAGGTTTATAGGCTGGGTATCACAGTGCTGGGTTTTTTGTGTTCTTTCTTTTTGATCTGTAGTGATAAAACAGAAGGAAGTGCTCTGAGATGAACCAAAAGAAGCTTTTTTCCTTCCTTAAGCATGGTGTCTTCACTCTTCCATGCCCCAGCTGGGCTAATGCAACCAAGAAGAATACAGACACAGCTTGGGTTTCATGTCAGTGGTCAGCCTGAAGGCAGTTCCAGATATTCCAGTTTACTTCCCACTGTCCAAGTCTTAAGAAGATACACACAATCAGTAGCTTACTTCTTCTTAGCTGAGAAGCAGCTACTTTCAACAGAGGAAAGATAATTTTTTGAAACACTAACACATCTCTTTTTTGTGATTGTGAGCATTTCTCTCAGCTATTCATACCAGAATTACCTACGGAAATGCAGCTGTGCCCTTCTTCTTATGTATGCAGTCTAAATCAAAACCTTTGTGTCTATTTTATCTTCCTAATTTTTGTATTTTTTCATCCTAGACATGGAAATAATGGAAGTCCTGGGGTTTCTGAATACATCCTAGTAGGAAATGAGCTGAAAGAACTGAAAAAAGAAGCTAATCATGAATGTTGTAGCAAGTAGTATGATTTTATATTTAGAAGCCACCTTTTTATTTTTGAGCAGCTTATTTTTCCTGTTCAGCTCTTTCACCCCACTGAAAGGTTTTCTTTATATGGCAAATTCTTTTAGAGTCTTTGGTCTGATAGTAAATGCAAGACTATTAAAAACACTTTTTAGCTTCAGAACTTCTACTGTTGTGAAATTAATTTGCTTGTATTTTCACAGATTCATGTGATTCTCTTATTGTTGGCCATTTGTATGGCCTGCCATCTGCTGTTGCTTCTAAAGTGGCTTACATGGCCTTTGAGGCATCTGACTGTGTGCTGGACTGAGAAATTGTGTGAATTATACTTTGAAAGCCTGTTTTCAGCAGGGTAATTTATTGCTTGTTAGGATGGAATTTCAAGATATGCTATCTTTGCTTATCATCCTTTCAGATGTACTCTGCCACAAGGGAACAAATAAAGTGACTTCGCCATTTATATTCCAAATGGCATCTATTTATTCAATCTCACAATTTCCTTATGATTAAGTTAAGCTATTTAAATCAGAACAGAATGTTTCTCTTTTAATATGGGAGCTCTGCCTGTCTTCTCTGTCCATCAGGTGGGCATGCTCTAACAGAAGGACAAATCTATTCTCCTGTTGGAGCTGTTTAGATGTTCTGGCATGATGAGGGTAGTGATTTTTTAATACTGCATCTTTTGTACTGGCCAGAGGTAACAGGATCGCTTTCCTCAAGGGTCTCATGGGTGCTGCTGTGAGCCTTGTCACTCAAGCTTCAATGACAAAAAGATCTGATTGAATGAAGTCAGCTACCACATTCCTAGCAGTTTGAGGAGAAGTTTTTGCTACATCTTAATAAGAGCACTTTACATGCTTCAGGAAGGGGTTAAACTGCAGGTGTCCACACATGAATTATTTCAGCTTTCCTAAAGTTGGAGTCCAGTTTAGGCCCTTTGTGAATACTATGTATATACTCCAGTGTTAAATTCTAATCAACCACCTACTGTAACAAGAAGGTAAAATCCAATGCAGAGCATTGGGCCTGAGGAAGGGCAGTCTCTGATCATGCCATTCTCAGATGAAGACAGCTCAGCTGTTCCAGTAGCACCATTTCACTTTCTACAGGCAATGAGTTACGCAGCCAGTGTGTAGCACCCACCTGACCAGAAACAGGATGTTTGTGCACTGATTTCTAATCCCCTGAAAGGATTTTATGTGTCAATATTGCAGACTTAGCATATGTTTGGTATACTTATTTTGTGTTTCTGATGGTACATACTTGATCCCCCTATATATAATTGCTCCATTCCAAAAAACTTTTGGATGGATATTTAGACAGCTCACTGTCCAAGTTTATTGTTAAGACAAGGATGTTGCCTGTGGACATAATGAACCTGACACATATTGAAATACCCACACTTGAATACAGATTTATAAATATTGGTTACAAAGTTTGATTTCAGCTGCATTGCCATGTCCATATAGCTGACAGTGGCTGTGCTTGCACTAATTCATAAAGGACATTTGCCATTTTCTGGAAGATTATTTGGTCATGACATTCTTGGTGGGAATATCCATAACCTCTGCTGGCTTGAGCAAATATTTAAGGAGAATTAGATTACATGCTGTCAGGTTTCTGATGTCAGTGCCTCTAGTCTGGAGTCTTAACAGGGAAATGGTCCGGAGAGGAGACACAGGACCAGCACTGCTGTCAAGGGAGACTCAGATGAATCTGATACATTTGGGGAATTTTTCCAGTGCTTCCTGATTTGGAAGTCCTTGGATCTTCCGAGAATGGTATGGTTGCAAATTTGGTAAAAGAACTGTTCAGTGGTTGTCATAAGAAGTTAAATTATCAAAACCTAAGAAAATTGCATTCCAAACTTACAAGCTAGGCAACCAAGATAAAAAACAGAGGGAAAGAGGCTGTGTTAGCGCTGAATCTCTGACACATCATGATGAGTATGACCAGGAATTTGTTCTAATCTATTTACTACCTTGTTTTTCTCTATATTAAAATGTTGTTCAATAAAAGAAAAGGGGAAAACTCATTTCCCAGTCACTGTCTTGATCCCCGTAGAAGCATATCTGTTCTACTTTCTAGGGCAACATGACCTGCATAAGAGCAATCAGCAGTGTTAGGCATTGGTGCAACAGGAATAGTGGTTACCTGAAGCTGACAGAGACATGACAGTATGGGGTCGGCTGACAGTGTCCTTCACTCATTGCTGGGACTGATTGTTCCCTCGTTTTCCAATGAAGTTTAGAGCAACTTCTGTTTACAAGGTAACAGTTCTTCATAAAAATGCACACAACCAATATTAATTTTCTTTTGAACATTTACGTTAAGAGTAATGGTTTGGTTTTATCAGTATTCAGTAATACATATTTTTTGAGAACTCGACAGAGATTTTAATTTCAAATACAGTATCTCATGAACATCCCTTATATTTGTTCTAACAGTACAATGAATAGAGAGGGGTTTATTTCTAATTTTTGTCCATATAAAGTTACTGAAGGAATACAGTTGATTAAACTTGAAATGTTTGGTGATACTGAGTACAACTTGATGATGTTTTTGAATATAAAATTCTTTTCTTCAATATTCTGTGTAAAAAAGAAATCCACCAGGTAATAAGAGAGAAACAGAGAAAAAAAAGAAAAAGAAAAGAGAAAGAGGGAGTGATATTTTTCTTAGTTACATCATGTTTAGTCTTTTGAATGACCATAGTGTGTGTTAGATTGTAAATTCTTATCTTTGGTTCTGCTGTGTTTTACATGATGTCTGTACAAAGATATAATAGGATTAGGTTGGTTGTTTTATTCATTACAATATGCTTCATTCAAGGTAGAGAAGACCTCATCTGAATAACTGCACAGCAGTATGGCAGATGAACTTCAGTGCAAATAAGGGCTGCTAATGCTTTTGATTTGAAAAGAGAAAGAATCTCTCTAACTAGGGATACAGAGTTATAGTCTCTGAATCGATTGTTATGATACAGAGAAAAGATCTAGAGTTATCTTAGTGAGCACTCTAAAACCATCAGAGAATGTCAAAAAGGCCTCATTAAAGATCATTAGGGAAGAAGTCATTGTGCCACTGAGTGAATAAATGGTTTTATTTTCTAGTCTTGGGAAGAAAGACAGAGACTTAATGGCTGTTGATAGATTTCTTAATCAGATACTGAAGCCCCACCAAAGGCATTCACTTCCATTTTATAACAGTTTTATGGCAAACTCCCCAAAATAGTTATCTTACTGCTTATTTATTTATTCTACCTAAAATTAGTCTTTGTTATGTGTTGATACCATTCGAAGCAGATTGCAAAAATAATTATAATGTAGTAAACAGGATTTAAATCTTAACTTTCCAGAATCTCCCTTATACCATATGTCCTGCCCTTACACTGATGGCATCTATGTTAACGTATGACCCCTGCTTCCAAATTTAGTTCATAGATATAAAATTTTGGGAAGGCCTCTCTTGAAGTAAAGGTCAGTATGTTCAAATGCAAGACTGCCTATGCATGGATCAGATGAAAGATTTACTTTGTTAAGTATCTTGCCAGTGATAAAGGTCACCAGCTGAGACGATGTAAGACCCCACAGTAGATAAGACCCTATCTACTTGTCTGCAGCCCTCAACAGACCACCCTGAAGATGAGCAGTATGCAGATTTACTGCTTCCTGAGCACAGAACCAGACAGGTTCTTCCCAAATTCAGTCTCAGTCCAGACTGCCTGCAAATTATAACCCTTCCAGCAGGAGTGGCCAGGGACATTCATGGAAGGACCCTGTGTCACTGGAGTATCTGATGTTATGACCTCCAGGACAGATAGCCACTGCATTGATCATCAGACATATATGGTGCTAGTAAGGATACCCTAGAAGTGCTGTAGAGCATATCCTCAAATCCCCTCTCTTCTGACACCGTGTCATGACGTACCCTGTGACAGGTAATAGACAGCAGCAGTTAATTTGGCTCTGATGCCATGTGTGGGGCTGACTGCTCTTCACAGCAGTGTCTGTAGTTACATGGTCCAAGCTGACAAAACTCATTAAACTTCTAGCATAAAGTGGCCGTATGCCACCTTCTTTGTTGCTGTACCAGAGGCAGGTGACTTCAGCAGATGTGGTGTTTGCATCTGCCAGCACATCCTGCAAGGAGGCAGGCAGGCATGCACCCAGCGTGTGTCATTGCAAAGAAATGCAGCTAAGTGGAATTTATCTGTGTCTAACTCAGCAATGCAGAGTTTACAGCTTGTCCTGTGCATCAGGCATGTGAGCTAATCTCCTTTGTGTACTGCCAAGCTTTGGAAGTTCTTGGCTTGTTTAAATGTTAAACCCAGCACCATTCATTATATTCAGAATACAAGTGGGAGCTGACCCGCGGCACAGGGGCCAAACACTTGCAGTGGAAATCATCTGTTAATATATGACTAGTCAGACAAAGTCTTTGCTGATGAAAGCTATGCACAAATTTCAAATAATTATGCTGATTACAAGGAGACTCTCTGTGGAGGTATTCCAGCAGCAAGAAACTAAAAACTTCTAAATTGCTTCTTTTTTTTTTGCTCAGGTTCTTAATTAACTATGGAAGCACTACCTTAGGCTACTGGATGGAAACCAGGCAACATTAGTATTTTAAAATAGATTTGCACAATTTAATACTTAAAGGCATAATTATGGAGGGCTTGTTTTGTTTATAGGTATCAACATCTGTTATCCTATCTAGCCTGCCAGCCATGGTCTGTACTTTTGGTTTCTCCAAAGAGATATTAAATATAAACAGAATGCAAGCAGGATCCTCTGTAATACAATTTTGACGTTTCTACAAATAAGATGAAGAAATATTATCTTTTTGAAAGCCTCTATGTAGAGAATACAAAGCTTTTGCTAGTGACTGATATTCACACTGTCATTAAGTGTTGATTGAAATACAAGTTTCTAGAAATACTGAACATCTAATGACCCAAATGGCATATTCATTAGATGGCAAATGTCACAGGAATGTTTCTGGGGAGAAGCATCTGCCCTTATGACACAGGTTGCCTCTCTGTTGCAGACAACACAGACCCAAGCCATCCCTCCAACTCTCTGGTCAATACTGTCCACATGAAGGGTCTTGTAAATCACCAACATGTGAAGTGATGATGAAGGGCAATGCAGTTGTAGCGACTCCAACCCCACAGTCTGTGAGGTCAGGTGTTACATACAGTGTGTGGCACCACAGTGTACACAGGGCACTGAAGGTGGAAAGGCTGTCTCAGATGGATACCATGGGCAATAAGTATCTAGGACCAAGACTGCTTGGAAATTTGTTTATAATTTAATTTTACACCTTGTGTTGGATTTTATACTGCTACAAAGGCACTGTCTAGTTCCTAACTGGCAGTTTCTGTAGGCTTTGGCTCACCTTTATATATTTGTTGATCAACGGTAAGTTATTTCTGTAATGTGTTGTCTGTGACCCATTAATGATGAAGAAATGAATTACTACATCCTACCAAAAAATTTCATTGCCTTATCATAAAATACAGAATCATTCATCAAACTATTATACAGGTCACCATGAGTCAAAACTCATGGAGATTTGTAATTAAATGGATAGAAAACACAGATAAAGTCTTTTGTCAATAAGTACCCATAAATTAGTCAGGCACAATATACTCCCTGCATATTGGAGAAAGTCTCTTTCTCCCAGGCACCTCTATGCTATTAAAAGAATTATGTACCATGTAAAGTAGTCAAGTTAGGAATGCATATCTGGTGAGTGAGGCCAGGATGGCGGGGCAG
The DNA here is from genome assembly GCF_008360975.1 of Lichenostomus cassidix. Classification (NCBI taxonomy): domain Eukaryota; kingdom Metazoa; phylum Chordata; class Aves; order Passeriformes; family Meliphagidae; genus Lichenostomus; species Lichenostomus cassidix. Next base: position 31,856,756 of record NC_139480.1, on the reverse strand, counting down.
TCTGGTGTTCCCAACCCTGTTGCAGTGCTGCCCCTGCACACCAGTACAGCTGGTGCCCCAGATTGTGTAGGGAAATATTCACTGCTTGGCTCCAGGACACTGCGCAGAGCCTGGCTTGCAGCAGCCTCGCAGGGGTGGCTGCCACCCGGTGGCCTCTGCCACCTCTGCCTGGCCTTCAGCCTGCTCCATGCATCCACTGCATCCCAATGTGCTTAGCAGCCAAGGTAATTTTTTTATACAAAGCTCTGGTGGCTGGTCTGTTTCAGATCCCAAGCCTGCCTTTTTAGCAGGTAAGGTGTCCAGAGAAACTGTTTCTCCTGATTTCTCTCTCTGTTTTCTTTGGACTTCCCCTTTGTGTCCTACCTTTCTTGCATGTAGACACAAGCCAAGAAGATCCTCCCCTTACTTTCTGCACCTTCACGAGCTCCCCTACCTCTGGGCACATGAAGGGATGGATAGGAAGTCATGGGTGAAACCCGGGAAGGTCTAGGCCAGCGAGAAGTTGTGAGGGATGGACATGCTGCGGTATATGAGGGAGTGATTTATGGTACCAGAGTACTCTTCCTGTGCTTTGGCAGTTGTGTAGGAAATTCAGTGAGAAAGCATGTAGGGACAGAGAAGGATGATCAGCTACCCAGTGTGAGCACATTCCTGCTCTAGACTGTATAGCACAATTCTCAGTGCTCAGTCTGAAAATCTTTTGAGATTCCTCTATTTTGATTTTCCTCTCTTGAGGAACCAGCTGGTAAAATGGCAGTGATACGTTTTCAGCTTAAAAGATCATAGAAGAACCTAGGAACTGATGCTTTTAAAATGGAACTGTTAGAAACAGAAAAAACTACCCAGATTGCCAATTCGGACTCTTGATAGCTGAGAAATACCAGAATTGCAGAAAAAGTCTCTACGGCATTATGGATATATATGCATTATACTGTACTTTCATTTCCTCTGTATGCATCATTTTCTCATAGGACCTTTACGAGACTGATTGTGGGGACAGGGTATATTCTAAGGATTAACTAGGATTGTGTAGTGAAGGGCACTGCTATTTATTATCCCTGCCTTCTACACTACAGGAGCAAAATGGTCTGAACAGATCATAAAAAGGGATTTCAGAATAGGAAAGACTGATCTCTGAATTAAATCTTTGAATGTTACCTCAAACTGGCTTTGGACACAGAGTTCCTGGAGTTCTCTACTGCAGGAATAATTTGAAATAAGTTTTCATCCAGAAATGGTCATTAACTGTGCTGCATTCATTTCTGAGTTTCCATGTGAATTGCTAGGGTTTGATTTGTGGAAGTATTAATATTTTGGAGCCATGACTGATGCCAGTAGGAGCTGTGCTTTAAACATGTGAAGTGCTAAGAAGTGCAAACTATTTTCAAAGATCAGGTACAAGTCTTTCAAATTGTGCATCCACAATTAACAGGTGCTTTCAAATTCAATCTCATATTAGTGCTCTTTCCCCCAAATACCCACAATTCTATTTCTCCATCTTGAACTGGCCTACTGTACACATTAATGCTGGTGCCTCACCCTAGCAATATAGGAAAAGAAATTCCATGAAAAAAGAATATTTTGTAACCATATAAGGTTTTGAATAATGTACTGTAAATAAGACACAGGGGCCCCACTCAGCAATGAAATTAAGGAACAGTGTTCCAGATCCTAAATTCAGAGATCATAGTTTACTCTGACCTCCAGTGTGGCACAGGTCAGCTCTTCCTTGAATTAGGTTTAGTTTAACTACAGCATGTCTTTTAAAAAGTTAGAAGTATATAAATAGTTGTAGTATGAACAAACTATCACTATTTTGTTAAATTATTAAAGTGATTAATTTTCATAGTACTAATGCATGTAATTTCTATTTCAGAATTTCTCTGCTTTCAACTTCCAGGCACTTGAACTTGTTATGTTTGTGCTTTTGAGACTGAAGAGCATTCAATTATTGAATTTCTATTCCTCCTAGAGGTAATTACAAGTTGTGATCAAGGCATCATTTAGCCTTTTTGTTAAGATAAAGTCTGAACTTCAGTTTTGCACCGAGGCAGTTTCCTGAGTCCTTTGATCTTTCTCCCCGTTCACCTCTGAACCAGAGAGACACAATTTTTTCCTTTTTCAGCTGTGGGTGCTGGGACTGTGAAGAGCATCTCAGAGGGAGACTTGCTAGTCCCAGGTTGTGCAACTTTTCTAACACTTCTGTATTATTCTGCTAATTCATCATGTGATTGGCATTTTGTTTTGCTGTTATACTCTTTTCATTCTGCACAAGGAGCTGATCGCCATTTGACTGACACAATGTCCCAATCATTTCAGTTCCTGTTCCCAACAGTGTCTCATTATGTCTGTAACTACTGAATATTGTTGAATTACAATTATCTGTATTGATGCACATGTCATTTTCTTGCAGCAGTTTATCAGCTCGTTTGTTTCAGTGTACCCTCTTCATGAGTCACATGCACACTTTGATCGGTAAGGATTCTTTCATTTCTTCCAGAGCATTAATGAAAATGCAAAGGCCAAGAACTGACCTTGGCATGACCAAGGGCATGGCCTTAGGAATACATACCCTTAATTAAACCTTACTGTTTACAAATGTGTTTTGCAACCTGTCAACAGCTTTTAAAAATTCATTTTCTCTGTACCACATTGCTTTTGTTTCAATTATCAAAATGTTGTATAGTGCCAAGGATTCTGACTTTTCCACATAACCTCTATTCTCTTTCTCAGTCACTGAATGTGAGGTGATTAATCATGCACGGAGTGAAGGAATCATCTGTTGGGAAAAAACGATGTGATCTTTTAATTAAAGAGTATATCCAAATGCATTGAAGACAGGTGAGTTAAATATACTCAAGCCATCTTAAACCCCATGTATCTAAACTTATGCTGGATTTTAGGTCCAAATTTTTCTAATATGAAGGGCTTCTGTGTCTCTGTGAGAGACAATTTTGATATAGTTTTAAATATTTACTTATTAGAATATCACTCACTCACTCAAATGTAAGTGTAAATGTATAAAATAAATTGCAATGAACTGCATTCCCTGAATGCCTGATTCTTGGTGCTCACTAGAGAGAGAGAGCCTGTGTAACTAGCTCAGATGTAAATGCTGATGTGAGCTAGCTAAGGTTAGATTAAATGAATCACAAACAAAGCTCATAGAATTCCATAATGATTCTTGCTTTTCCATTCTGATAAAAAGTCTATAAACAAATTCAATTTTGTGGAAACTAAGAAAGAATTCTGAATGTTATGCTTTACTAAACAGTTTTTTATTTATTAATCCAGCAGCTGTTTAACAATTGGATTAGCTAATTAATTACCATTCATTTTAAATACAGCATTAACTGATAACCTCCCTTTCATGCTGTATAGCCCCAGGCCCACAGCAAACAGAGGTGTGCCTGGAGAGATTAAGCTCACTTTGATCTGGGAACTCAGACCAAAGAAAAGAATGAACAGGTTATAAAAATTCTTAAGAAAAGAATCTGAAGGCCACAGAATATGTGCTTTTCTAGTTTTCCTAAAATAGCTAAAAGAATTCTTGAGGGAGTGATTAAAAAAAAAAAGTAATTGAAATATCTCTCTTTGTCTCATCTGTGGGGATAATTTCCTCTCTCTGGCAGGGTTTCTGTTTTCAGTTGCTTGATTAAGGGACAATATCTCATGTGATTAAATGATCCAAGCACATTTGCATGTGAATGCTAGATGACATGGCATAGAAACTGATAAGGCCTCCTCTATATCACATGCCTGGAAATTAATGCTAATAACACTTAGTATATTAAGATTTGCATTAAACTTGGCCAGAGAAAATGAAATGCAAAATAATGTTGCTACACATTTTGGAACTTCACAGATTTTTTTCCCCCTTTTAATCTGGCTATGAATGTTTCTTCATCTCAGCTATTGCTAAGGTACACATTCTTAGAAATAGTAGTCTTCCAATCACATACACAGTCTAGAAATTATATGAGGAAGACAACTGTTTGTGATGGAAAATCTGTGAACATGTGTCTGACTTTATCATTCTTGTGTTTAGATAAGGCAGGCAGTAAGAGTGAAAGTATGTGCTTTCATCAGCCTCTCATCTTCATAAACACAAGAGAAAGTAAGCAATAATTTTCAAGCCTCAGCATGAAATGGCGAGGAGTTACATTAAATCCTTGATAGTGTAATCATTTGTGTCTGATTTAAACTCTTAGTATTTTGCTTATACTAGAATGGTCCTAGCAGCTAATCCTGACTTGCTGTTAGTGATGTATACCATATGTCCTCCAGGTGCTCTGAGAGTTTGACATTTGTAAATTCACTAGACAGGCTTCAGAAGTAAGTGCTCAAGTCATTACTAAGGTAAAATAGAAACATCTTTAGACTAAAATTAATAAAATAACTTTAAATTTCATGTGACTCTCACCAGTGACCAAACTTTACCTCTGCAGCCTAGCCCATGGTGAAAACATCCTGTCTTCACTGAAATGAGTAGGGCCTCTGTGACCTCTGAGGATCACCTCCTAAAGTCCAGTCTTGTGCAAAAGACCTGGTGGCCACTAATAAATTAAACTTGGCTTGAGGTCAGAGTTGCATCTCATCTAGCAGTTGAGGTACATGCATGGTATTCATCCCTGCTTCTGAATGAGCTGAAACCCTGGATGCAAACATTTACATGTGAAAAGTTCAAATACAGAAAAAACTCAGCTGCTTGTTAATTCTGAGGTTTCCTCATTTTCTAGCAGAATAATTTATGCAACTCAGCATTCATGTACCGTATGTAACATTACAGTGTTGAAATGCGCTGGGCAGAAGAAGAACAGGAATTTATGCAGACAGTGGGGAAAGATTATTTAACTAATGCATGCCTAGCCACTGATGATGCAGTGAAGAAGAAGATGCATGAAATATCTTTAGTTAGTACCTTCTTTGTGAAACAGAAGGCATTAACAATATTTTTATAGCTACAGTTGAGCTATTTTGAGCATAGAAATGTAAGTTATTTATTTATTTCATTCAGCTTCTGCAAGTTTTATCAGCTGTAATGATTTTTAAGTTTTATTTTAAAATTAAGTATCCCTTTGATGAAGAAATTTTTCATAATATCCAATCTAAACCTCCTCTGATGCAACTTGAGGCCATTTCCTCTTGTCCTATCACGAGTTACTTGCAAAGATCTTAGTGTGAAAATAAGTTCACTTTTATTGTGTGTGATTTTACTAAAACTGCAGCATAACCAGGACACTGCAGACCAATGGTAGAGTGGTGAAGCTGAAGCAATCATTCACTCATTCACACAGCTCAGTGACTGCATGAATTCAGACACCCTTTTGGCCCCAAATGGCCAACAACAACTGTGCAGGCTCACAGCACCAGTATATTTTTTGGAAGTCTAAGGAGGGCTGAGCATCCAGAAATGTGTAGCGTTTAACCCAAACACAGCATTTTCTACATTTTTCTGAAATCTTGAGATTTGGAGTGAATTGGTAGTGAGTGACAGTAGATATCTACATTCTGCATCTACATTCTGCTTATACTTTTATATAATTGCCTTTCTATAGTTGTGTATTGCTCTTCTAACTGAAGGGCTAATCATGTACTATATGGAATATGCTTGGAAAAACAGGCTGGTGTCTGCCTTGAAATCTTCAGAGACCTACTCAAGGGTTTCAGCTGCTGTGTGCTGCTCTCTGCACTGGGGACTGACACACATCCTCATCAGCCCCTGCCCCTTGCTTGAGAAACACTCTTTTAGGTAGTGCAGGCATGAACAATACACCACCTCTTTCAACTTGAGGATTTGAAAGGAAACAAATACTGATCCTTATGGTACACCCGAGACACCAGAGAGTAATATATGGTAAAGCGGAAAAGCAAGTAATGGCAGTCTGGGGACAAAATGGAAATTTAGTGATTCACAGATGCAGCTTTCCTTAGAACAAACCAGAACATTTTATTGATTTCTCCATCTTTTTCAAATTTCATTATTCACAGGGCAACAGAAAATACGCATTCTGAAATTCAATGGTAAATAACATCAGGAAAATTTAAGCTATTATTCTGTGACCTCCTTTGGCATCTCGTTACGCACTTCAAAGCTGTACAGAAAAAAGATGCATACAAAAATGTGTGAAAAAAAGAGGAAAAAAGTAAACAAAGAAAGAATTACCACAAAAGAAGCAGTGTAGCATTTTGTATAGACGACATAAAGCATAAAGCACCATATACTGATTGAATAATTTTCAGAATTCAGCTTTAAATGAGTCAGAAATACAATTAGGGAATGAAGTGGGAGAATTTGTGGCACATTTGATTTCAACTTCTTGAAGCATGGATTGCTCTCCAAACATTCAGAATTCAGTCTCCAGCTCTCTGTCCAGCTGAATCTCATTTTTTTCACTGTATCTAGTGATGTGCTGTTCATAACATCAGGTGTAGATTCGTACAACTAATAATACGTGTTAGTGATTCATATCACTAATAACACTGACCAAAAGCTGATACCACATTCCTATAAGCAGACTTTAAATATGGTAGGTCTGGGCTTGATTGGCATTTATCATGAGAGTGGACTACCAAAATGGTTGCCTGTTGTATTGAGTTTGTGCCACAAGGTTTTGGTAGTGCAGAGCCACAGAGGTGGCTTCTGGGAGAAGACACCAGGAGCTACCCCATGTCAGCAGGCTCCAAGATGGACCTGCTGCTGACCAAAGCCAAGCCCAGTAGCAATGTTGGTAGAACCTCTGTGAGAACATATTTAAGAAAGAATAAAATAATGCTGAGCAAGAGCTGTGATGGAGATGAGTGAGAAAAATGAGAAAAACAGCTCTGCAGACAAAAATGTGGAGCTGGTGCTCCAGGCACTGGAGAAGAAATTCCCCTGCAGCCTGTGGAAGTCCACAGTGGAGCAGAGATCCACATGCAGCCCATGGAGGACCCCATGCCAGTCCACACAGATATGCTGTGGAAAAGCTGCAGTGAAGGCTCCTGGCAGGGGGGCCATGCTGGAGCACTCTGTTCCTGAAGAAGTGACCCTGTGGAAAGGAATCCATCCTGGAGAAGCTCTTGCAGAGCTGCAGCCTGAAGAACAGGCGCATGCTGGAGTAGGGGAAGGGTGAGAGGGAAGGAGCAGCAGAGGCAGCATGTGATAAACTAATTGCAGCCCCTATTCCCTGTCCCCCTGTGCCACTGTGGCAAAGGAGGTGGACAAACTGGGAGTGAAATCGAGCCCAGGAAGAAGGGAGGGGTGGGGGGAAGGGGCTTTTAGATTTACTCTAATTTCTCAATATCCTACTCTATCATTAAATGACAATAAATTAAACTGATCATCCCCAAGTCGAGTCTGTTTTTCCCACGATGGTAATTGGTAAGCAATCTCCCTGTCCTTATCTCAGCACACAAGCTTTTCATTATATTTTTGCTCTCTATCCTGCTGAAGAGGAGTAAGAAAGTGGCTTGGTGGGCAGCTGGTGGCCAGCCAAGATCAACCCACTTTGCCTCTAGGGCCTTTCTCCCCTTTCTTTATCATTCCCATTCCCTGTGCAAGGGAGGGCAAAGCCACAGCTTTGCCAAAGTCAGCCCTGCCAGTTCCCAGAGTCACAGAAGACTGGAACCACCAGCCAACACGCTAGGCAACAATTAAAGGTGTAAATTGGAGGAACATGGTTGTCGTGCTACCACACTCTTATGGCTAATATCTAGAAATTGTGTAGGGTGTGAAGTTAATAAAATTTTGCCTTCATAAAATTGGGACAATTTGGTTCCCAGTGGCTCATTTACCATTTTAAATTAAGGCAAATCTAAAGCTGTCTGATTTCAAGCTATTATCAAGCTTTTACCTTCATTTGGCCTAATGCCTGATTTATTTTTACAAAATAATGGTTTTGCTCAAATTATTTTGTAACCTGGTTATGCATAAGTACTAGCCTCCAAAGAAAAAAGACAAAAGAGAAAAAAGTACCATGTAGTGACTCATTCCCATGCCTTTGTCGTGTTTCTATGGGAATGATGTGGCAGAAAGTGCTGCATGGCCAGATCAAAGGTGCCAGAACCTGATCAAAAGGGTGTGTTGAAGTATTTGTTAAGGGTCACTTTACTGCATTGCAAAATGCCTGAAATGTGGACAAACTTAACTGCCACAATACTTTGCAACATATACTGAGGCCACTAAGCAGAATAATCTGTCATTTATTACAGACACAGGAAAGCTGCTACATTTGAAATCCTGTTCTCATGTAGCTCATTTACATTGAAATTGCCTTTCAACATCACACCATCAGTTATATTTATGTCGTCCATTGACAGGTAAAATGTTCTTTGGGGAAAATAGATGCAGCAACAAAGAGAAAACAGCACCTTATGACAGAAAACTGAAATGTTTTTGTGCCCATGATTGTATGAAAAAATGAGTGATGTTCAAGGAGACTGTGAGAAGGACAGGGCAAATTGAAAGTAGGGTCAAATGTCTTTAAGTCCTGCATGTCTACCTTTGCAGCCTTTGAAAATGTCAGATCCATGTGGAGTATTACATATTCTGAAGAGGAATAGTTTCTTCTGGTAATGGCATTTTTAAAGAAGTGGGACTAGATGCATCACGACTGCAAAACAGAAGATTTCCACTGACTTCAGAGAAAGTGGGGAGATAAGGACAGGCCTCTTAGAATACTGCATTCTTTCAAGAAGAACTGAAAGGATTTTTCTGGCTATTTGAGTGACATAACAGAGAAACTCAGACTGCATCATTCGTGGTGTAGGAATCTGGTATTTACTTGACATGCTCTGCCTTTTGAACTGATGTTCAAATATTGTAAATAATGACTGTGATGAATGCTGACTTTTCTTGATGCCTTCTGTGATACTGCACTGCAAGTCACCATTAAAATACATAGCTTGAAATAAAAATATTTCAATGCACTATTTCAATATTTAAAAAAACCTTTCCCTTCAAGAATTAAATATAATAAGCAGGAATTTTACATGAGGTGATCTCTGCTTTCTTACATAGCAGATTGTCTTACTCATTTCACTGCAAGTGAACATTTCCTCTGCTAACATTGCTTTTGTAGGCCACTTCAAAGTTTGACCTTCATCCTACCTTCCAGGTATGTTTTATGTATGTCTGAAGCAGCTTTTGAATGATAGTATTTGGGAGTAAAGCTGGGTCTCATTTCTCATACATGGATTATTGGAGTGGTTTGCCCAAATTACTCTGCTGTGGTTATTTTTATTTTAGTTACTCAGCCTTTACATTGAGGCAGTGCAGGGAAATGTGGCAATCCCTATGCTGTTAGTCAGTTTTGGTTCTGTGACCAGATCACTTTGCTGTTTATCTGTCCCTGAGTAGTGTGTTGATGATAAATATGTGAAAGTATTCTCCTGATCTTTTCATTTGATTGAGATAAAACCCAAATAAGGGGTTTTCAAAATTATTTGGTGAGTGAGGGCTAGTGAGAACATACCCATGTTAAAGGTCAGTATTTCCAGTGTGTCTGGGCAGAGCTGGTGAGATGAATTCTAAAGGGAAAGATGACAGGGGTCTGGAAAATTGTTCATCTGGAGGAGCAGTGGTTCCACTTCCCACTTCTAAGGTGATGTCCTCAGTGACCTTGTCCTATGAAGAGAAAAACAGCAAAATGCCTCTTTGCAATGTTTTCGTAGAATTGTGGTATGGTTTTGGTTGAAAGTGACCTTTAAAGTTCAGCTACAGCAACCAGTTAAAGGCTCAGGTGGAAATGAAGTCCCTTCCAGCTTAGCACTCTGCTTCAGTGACAGCAAGAGTATCTTTAGTGGTCAAAGGGTTTTCATTAATTCTCAAAAAAGCAAGGTTGAAGCTACACAAGGCAGAATATATTACCATAAATTTTGGTAATGTTTGTAGTACTTCAGAAATAAAGAATAACACAGATCTTTAACCCATCTCAGTATCTCTCCCGTGTATCAATAATGTCCTAACTTCTCAAGTATTATTGAAAATGAGCTGTTTCCTTATGTCAGACAATATCTTCCTAAAACCAGGAGATGGAGCCCTGCAGCCAAAGCCTATCATCAAATGCTGAGTCTACACCCAGAAGAAATGCTTTTCAATTGCACTTGAGAGCATGCATAAGTTTTGCTTCCTTGTGATAAGATTTGATGTGTGCCATCACTCACCAGATTTGTGGCTACTGCATAAGGAAATGGTCTGATGGGCTTCTGTCTACAGAAGAGGGCCAGCAGCTGGAAGACAGAAGATTGCAAATAGTCTATTCAGTTTTATACAGATGGTGCGTGGTGATGCTGATGAATGCTTTGGGTAGTGTTAATGGGGCTGTCTGCGGGGTGAGAGAAGGGAGCAGAGCAATCCCCCAGTGCCAGGACAGCAGGGGCTCTGGGCTTACCTCCCTCTGCTCCTGCCACTCCAAGGGTTCTGCCATGGGATGCCTGAGGGGGCATCACACAGCACCAGGGGGGTGGCACAGCTGCACTCGTAGTGGCTTCCTTGTCACACCCAGAGCTTCAGGGGCTCAGAACCCAGGCAGCAGCTGCTGAAGGCTCTGCTGTTCACATGGTGTTTCTATCGAGCCATGCCGCGACAGTTTAACCTGTGGCTAGCACAGTTTTTCCCATGGGAAGTTTTCTTGTGTTTTTGTAAATAAAGATAAAGTTTGGATGTTTTGGAACAGTGTCCCAGAACTTGGACAGTGCAGGCCTGGCCAATCAGGCCTGGGGGAAGGCTTCTGACTGACCAATCTGGGTGACTTTTGAGAACTTTATAAATGTGATGAAATCAAAACAATAAAGGTCATTCCTTCTTGCCACTGAGAACCGATGGATTCATTACTCTGCTAGCTGCTCAACAGCGACATTAACCCATTAGCAGGGCAGTCAGGAGCACAGGGGGAGCTGCCCGTGAGCATCTGGCATGGCCTAAAAGCCCTCTGTGTACTCAGTGCTCGATTTACCCAGCTTGTCAAAGTCTGCCAAAACTGGCCACTTCCCTTTTCGCCTTACTAGTCAGTTATTAACGAGGATAGTGCTTAGCAACTTAATTCAGCAACATTAGCCATGATCTTCCTGGAATACAGATGTCTAAGTTCCTCTCACCACATATGCTGCTTGATTTCAGCACAAGTGATGCACCTCACTGGGAGTCTGCTGCCTGCATGGTGGGACAAGCAAGGGAGGCTGTTTATGGCATAGATATACATGTAAAAATACACAAGTAATCCAGGAAAACTGTTCACTTCATTGAATACACACGTGCAAAAGAATATGAATCTTGCGAAACCATTTGCTTCCCTGGAGCATAAATATATTAAAAAAAATGCAGAGCAGGGGAAACTGTTTGCTGCAGTTATTTTGCTTTGTTTTGGCAACACAATATGCTGGATGCTGGCTGGGTCTCTTGCCAGTCCAGACGAGTGCAGAGCTGCTGGAGCAGCACAGAGCAGCATTTCCCATGCCAGTGACCCGCAGCTAATTCTGTGGGGATGATTTCAGGGCAAAGGAGGGAAAGGACAGCCCCAGTGCCAAACTCCAAACCAGCTGGCAAGATTTCAGCTCGAGATTTTTTATTTGTATTGTCTTAGATTCATAACAATTTAGAAGTACACTTTGAAGATTATGATGATATTGGATAATTCATCAATTCCTCAGTCATACTGATTTCCCGGATGTCAGCTTCCATTGTGGTTTAGACAGAAAACAGTGAAAAGTAGATTAAAAAATGAGAGTTTGATTTGTGATGCTTCCAAGACCCACAGCTGGAGCCCTGTAAGCTTAGCAGCAATGAGCACATTTTGAAGCTTTTCTAACACATCAGGGAGAGACTCCACTGCCCCAACTGCACGAGGGTTTCCAGCTCCTGCAGTGCTCATGGGCACAGTATGGATTAAAGGAACTGTGGTGCAAAAACTCTTCCCCAAACCACTTTTTAAAAGGGCAATGAAATGTTACGCTGTGTCTGCTGTTGTCCATGCTGGGTATGGAAAGCATCAGATGGCACCAAGTGGCTGCACTTCTCCACACTCTGTTACCTTGTTCTGCAGCTGGTGAGGAAATATGGCGCAGGGAAAAGAGCAAGGATGCTGTCCATCCAATATTGCTAATTAGGATGCCAATTTCTGCCTCTATCTGAATGAAAGATGTTTTAGAAATTTGTTGGTACCAGTTGTGCACAGAAACAGACTTGATTTTATTGTTTGGTTTTGACAATTTTATCTAAGTTTGCAGCCTGTAAAGGGCACTTCCTCTGCAGAGTCAATTTAAAAGACAACCTAACTGTTGAAAATGATGCTTCAAATGAATTTGGGAGTAGGGAATTGTCACAAAAAACAATGCTTAAAAGCAATTAGGACAATAGCCTTCACATAGCAACCTGTACTGTCTGGCTGTAGAATAATTAACTCAATAATTGGCTCATGACTGCCAGAATGATATCTAGAAATGACGAGGTGTTTGCAGGGTTCCCTAGATGACTCAGAAACCAGGAGGAGTTTGTCCTCTTCCCTGTTTTTTTTGACTGTTACAGACACCAGCCAGAAGGATAAAAATACCCTCACAAAAAGCCCTGACATAGGCTGTTCTGTTTAAACTGTAAAGATTTATTGCAGGTAGAGACCAAGCATCTTTTAAAAGTGCATTTATCATTTGTTTAGTGGGGTTTAGGCTGTGAGATGTAATATCTTTTATTGGGTCATCTTATACAGATGGGTAAAAAGGATGAACTTTGGCATACAAGGCCTTTTTTATTTGGCTGTTCCTAAGTTTTGATGTGTCCCTAAGGAAAAAAAAACAACAGCTTATCTTCTAAAAATAGATATGTAATGTATGAAATATGTATTCTAACATATTTGAAGAACTAAAACTAGCCTCATGCTCCACCACTGGGGCACATTTCATGGAAATGCTAAAAGTGAGGGGATGCTTTTGTTTGCTGGATTTGTTTAGCTTGTGCCAGATGATTTAAAACCACCTTGTCAAATGTGGGGTGTTTCTATTAGAAATAATTGCTCCATAAATGCAGCTTCAGAGCATATGGATTTCTTTGGAGAGTGTCAGAAGTTCACTGAAATTCACTGTTTTGCAGCTGAATAATTAAAACCTGTGCTTTGAAAGGATGATCTTGCCATCATTGAAGACAAAAAAAAAATGACATATTAGTAAGTTGGTATCATGATCAAATGCTTTTCTGTTGCTATTTATAAAGTGACTCTAGCCCTCACTTGATTGTTATCAGGGAGGATAAAAAGAAAGGCCTGACACCCCTCTTGTGATTCCCACAACTTCTGAACAAACAAAAATTGCCTGCCTTGCTGTATTTTAAGCAGGAGCACATTACGTTGGAGTGAACAGCTTTCAGCTGAAAGGTATGGATTTAATGTATTTAGCTGCAATGAACTCTGTTCAAACAAACACAGGCAGTGAATAATGCCATGCCAAGGTGTTCTGGATTATCCCAGACGTACTGAGAACAAAGCTCTCCTCCTTTTTCTAGGTGGTCTCTGGACATCAATTAACTGCTGTTTTGCTTCATCTTCAGAATGAACTGAATAGAGCTCTTTACCACCTCTTTTTGAAAGACTCACAAAAGTCTCTGAGATTATTTTCTACTCAAAATCATATCTAAAATGGATAAATTTCAGTGTATAAAAGCTACATTTTCTGTACTGGACTACAAATGATATTACTGGCTTTAAGTTTTTTTTCAAAATTCCTCCACACCGTTTTCTGAATTACTAATCCCTCTATTTACATGCATTAGTGAAATTAAAACCTGAGCATGAATATTTTCATGTACTATCTCTGAAAGAAGCGTGCTAGGAAATAAAATACAAACTAACGTAGCTAGTACGTGATGCTAACAAGAGTGTTCTGTGACTTTTCAGAGTACTCTGAAGGGAGATTCCAGCAAGCCTCCAGCTGAGTTCAAGGTGAGAGTCCATAATATTCAACTAGACAGAATTTTCAGCTTCAGGACTCATCTTTATTACTTCACATTGATTTTTCTGAGAGAAAAAGGAAGGCATATTCTGGTCAATAATAATCCAGCTCAACAAAATTGATTACATGTGTAAAGACACTGCTGGGAGCTGAAGGAAGGAGTGCAAAGAGATGTAAGATGAAGAATAAATAGTTATGGATGTGGCCCTGGATTTCTATATGTGGTCCTATTATGGAAGGACAAGTGCAATTGTTTGATGCTGGGTGAAAGCTTATCTGGGGTTGATTGTAATTATTAATTTTAAAAAGTTTTTCCTTATTATTCCATTCACAGCAAAGGTGAATCTAAAGTTCCTTCTGACTCAAATTTGGGCAGAAGATATTTGTTAGAAAAGATTTGTTAAATTTTCTTCAGTTTCTTTGCTCCTAAAAAACCTTTTCCCATACTCCCACCTAATTTCTGTTGCTGCTGTGGCTACTGGACAGGAAGCTACTGATCCCAGAGACAGCTGAGGGACTTGTACTGGTGATCAGTCTCTCAGCTGAGTAAAATTCCAGCTGAGATTGGGTTAGATGTGCTGCCTGGGTAGCTCTGAGAAAAGCAATGAGTACAGAAATCCTCCTCAAAGCTTGTGGGCTGCTGCCACCTCACTGATTTCTCCTGTGACATGTTTGCGCTGAAAACTGACAGCTCTGAAATCAGATGTTCCAGGGGGTTTTTCCATCACTGTTAAGGTTAATTTCTAGGACACTATTTGTTAGCCTATTGTGTTGTAGGGACTGTGAGAGAGCACCCAAAATGAAGGTCCATCCCTCTATATGAAAGATGTTTCAGGCTGTATAATATTTTTATGTAAAGACTTAAAAATCCAAAGCCATGTGTATCTGGTGGCCTGATAATGTGCAAGGTATAGGATATTCAGCAACTCTTGCTAAATATTTCTTGTGTACCTTGAGTAATAATGTACACTGTTTTGGAAAACTTCTGGTGGTGGAAATGTTTTTTTTTTTTCATAATTATAAGAATAAAAACCAATCTATCTACTGTGCTTTAGATGACATGGTTCAGAACAGTGTTTTTTGTTAATAACCAGTGTGGCATACAGGGTGTAATTGCTATCAGTAATTGTGTTGATGTATTAAATCTACTTTTATTGATTTCCTTCTGAAATTCATTTGATTTATGAACATTGCTGAGGCACAGACTGTGGTAGGAAAAAAAATGTGTAAAGTGGTGATATGTGCCTAGGATTGAAATTTAGGAAAGTTTCCTTTAAAAAGAGAGGAAAGGAAAGAAACCTCTACTTCCTTCGCTTGTCACAGCCTGCAATACGGACCCTCTGAGTTTGGGAGAACACACAGGTAACAAACTGCCAGTCATACTTTCACAAATCTACTGGCAAATTATAAAGACACAGTATTGCATATAGAGATTAGGAGGGTTTCATTAATTTAGCCTTTTATATGCATTTTATTTTATCTACCTTTTATTGAGTTCAATAGGTGTTAAGATCAAAGATTTCATATTTAGCTGCAATGAAATCTGTTTCTTCCCAACCTGCTTGGATATTTCTTTGCGATCTTTTTCTTATAATGATATTTTATGTATGGAATCTGTAAATATCTTTATTACTGTAAGGTAAGACTTAAAGGTCCCACTGATGATTAGGATGGCACTGAACAGTTTGCCTGCATTGATTTCAAAAAGCCAGAAGATCACTTTATCATCCATCAAATGTAGGTGTTAAGGGACAAAAAAATTTCCAACAGAAAGCACATCTAACACTCAGAATAATTATGCTGTGTTCTGAAAGTAAATGACATTAGCATAATATCTTGACATTGAAACAAATTAAACATTAAACATGTCATTGCTTGATACAATATGCTAATGATGTATTTCACAAATTAAAATTATTGTTTCTCATTTCCATTTGATTGTACTATTTCATCTGCTTGTGGCTGGAGACTTCTTTGAATCGTATTATGATCAATAAGGCTAAACAAAAAATAGTATCCCTGTGGACCATATATTGAAACAAAAAAAAATTCAAAATACAGTTTTTCTTGATTTCTGCTATGCTTCCCATCAGTTGTCATCAATTAGTGGTTGACTAGACAGGGTCTATACTAGAGATTATATGTATAGAGAAGGGATGACACCTATGTATTTCAACATTAGCCCATAAAACATTACGTAGAAAAAAAATACATACCTTTTACCTCCTAAAAAAAATCACATCCTTCTAATTTGTAACTTTTACAAAAAGTTAGTAGGAAAAATTTTTACAAATTGTAAAAACCAAGCAAATATGAATATTTTTGTGTTTATGTTTGTATGTAAGATAAAATAGAAATATTTTAAAAGCTTAAAATTTTGCTTTACCAGCAACCCTTTGTCCAGTTTTACAGTCCCTATTGAAAATGACCTCTCCAAAGAGAACATACAGCATAATTGGATTTGCCCTGTTAGTTACTGTTAGAGTAATTTGCCCTGACTTTCTTAAAGGTAACATTAGCAAAAGGTTGATAATGGAATATACCACCTTGGAAATAGGATGTTGTAAATTTTATGCACCCCATGATTAAATGCACTAGAATCCCACTTACATAGAGTCTTGGTCTTGGACTGCCAGTCTTAGGTGACCTTTCCTGAAACACTCAAAATGACATTTAAAGTGCAGATGGTATAAATAATACCCTCTGTTTACTAAACTTGCTTCGTTTTCTTGTAAACCTGGAGTTTATATACAGCCTGCAGCTGAAGCCCAGAGAGACTCCCTGATAACAGGATAACTGTGCTGAGAAGGTAAAGGAGAGG
Organism: Lichenostomus cassidix; assembly: GCF_008360975.1. Taxonomy (NCBI): domain Eukaryota; kingdom Metazoa; phylum Chordata; class Aves; order Passeriformes; family Meliphagidae; genus Lichenostomus; species Lichenostomus cassidix. The sequence goes on along the minus strand of NC_139480.1, from coordinate 31,840,018 downwards.
AGGGAGGAAACTGCAGCATTTTTGGACTCCCAGTTGCAGATGTGGCTTGCATAGTATGGACCTGATAGGCAAGAAGGAGGAATGTCTGTGGTCAGAGGGAGTTGTAGGAATAGGGCGAGATTGGAAATTTCCCCATTGCTAGCACTGTCCACGCAGGGGAAGCAGATGGAGGGTCTTTGCACCCAGGCAAATGCCAGGACAGACACCCAGGACTTTCATCTGTCCCAACCCACACATTTTTCCAACTTCAGCTGTTTTGACCAATTCCTTCTAACTACCCCTGAGTATGGCTGATAACTCTCGGAGATGTTAGTGAGAGACTAGTAAGGGTAGGGTCTTTCCTCTTCTCTCTCTTTCCAGGAACAAAATAATATTTCCACAGCCTCAATTCCAAGTAATTTTTGGTGAAGAAGCCGAAAAAAGGTACCAGGCATATTTTTAAAATACTATTTGAGACCACAAATCCAACAAACAAGCCTAGAACTGTAAAGAGTGGTTATATTTTGCTGTTCTGCTTATAAGAATTATTGAACACTTGCATGCTTGCAGACACTGTCCTCTTATTGGAGTTGTTCGCATTGTCATGGCTTTCTCACACTGAGAAACACTTGCAAGTGGTCCTGGAGGAAGACCAGGTGTCTAGTGTAGATATAGGCTCAGATAATCCATGGGGGATATATCTTGAGATAGTTTTCAATGGGCAGAAGGAGCTTATCCAAGGTCAAAATGTCAAGAGCTGTCACTGTCAGCACTCAGCCAAGGAGCTGGGCTGGTGGACATGAACCTCCTTTGGAGTCTGAGCTCCAGCCACTTTGTGGTCAAGCATAGAAAGTGAGCTTTAGGACATCTTAATCAACACTAGTCTTGCTTCAGAGAACCTTAATCAAGAAAGAGATGTGACTTTTCCTTTGTGCAATAGTTGTTAATGTTTAGTTATGTATTCTGAAAGATGAAGAGTTCAGTTGAATTGTCTCTTCAATAAAACAAAGGAAATAAATAGACACAATAGGGCAGATGCCAAGCTAACCAAACTAAGTCTGATGACTTTCAGACTTTGTGAAAAAGTTGTATCTGTTGCTAGCACACACGCAAAAAAAAAAAAAAAAATCTGTAAATCCTTTCTTCAACAGTATTGCTGAAGTAGTAGTTCTCATTAGAAAAAAGTTTTTAAGTTTCTTAGAACATTCTTTTTATATTTTTATGGAAGAAATTCCATCACATTCATAAAAATTGCTAACCAGAGAAGACTCAAACATTATAATATATTGCAAAACCAGACCTGCACTTGTGAAATTTAATGAAGTTTAGTTGCAGATTTAAACTCAACAAGAACTAGGTCTCATAAACCCTACTGAGACCATGTGAATAATTTTTAATGTAGTGGTTATCATAAAATCATAGAATCATTGAATCATAGAATGTTTGGGGGTGCAAAGGACCTTCAAGATCATCTATTCAAACTCCCTGCTCTGGGCAGGGGCACCTTCCACTAGATTGGCTTGCTCAGAGCACCATCCAGCCCAGCCTTGAACACTTCCAGGGATGGGGCAGCCACAACTTCTCTGGGCTACCTGTTCCAGTATCTCACCACCCTCAGTATCAAGAATTTCTCTCTAACACCTAATCTAAACCTACTCTCTTTCAGTTTAAAGCCATTCCTCCTTGTCTGCTCGCTCCAGGCCCTTGTGGGAAGTCCCTCTCCAGCTCTCTCATATCCCACATCAGGTACTGCAAGGTGCTCTAAGCTCTCCCTGAAGCCTTCTCTTCTCCAGGATGAACAGCTCCAACTCTCTCAGCTTGTCTGTGTAGCAGAGGTGTTCCAGCCTCTGATCATCCTCATGACCCCCCTCTGGGACCACCCCAGCAGGTCCATATCCTTCTTACATTGGAGGAATCAGAAAACAGTGACGCCCCAGTTGTCACATGGGGTCTCACAAAAGCAGAGTAGAGGTGTATCTAAATTTCTTCACAAAGGTAAACAGGTTGTATTTAATCAGTATATCAAGAATCAACTTAATACATGACTTCAGTGATTTATTGTTTGACCACTGTTACTCAGAAACAACATCAGAGATAATGAGGCATTTTCATGTTCAAATACATTTTAAATCATAATTTTCAAGCATAGTCTCATATCTTTTTCTTAAGGGCATATTTGAATCAAATTAAGAAGCTGACAGAACTGTGTACAATTTGTTTAGTGCAGAATTAAGTAAAAAACTGTAGGTTACTAAGCTCAAAAGACAAGATACCATGTTCTGGTACAAGGGTAATCTACCTTTTCAAAAACAGAACATAAAAGCTGGACTAAACAGTGAGTTGTAGAGTCATGTTCTATAGGTGGGTTTTTTCCCTACAGAAAATGAAAAAACCCCATAAATAAAGCACCTAAATTGATACTTGTGCAGAAAATTAGGAGTCTGAAATAGCAAAAAACTGATGGGTTAGGCTTTTTTTGCTTGGGATTCTGAGATAATAGGATACAATGTAATAATATTTGCAAATTCCCCCATTCAAATACTCTGATGTTCATGAAATAGAAGTGGTAATCTTGCCTGAATGCTCGGAAAGCTAAGATCATCAGGCAGTCTCTTTATTATACAATGAGGCTTTATGAAGATTATATGATATTGTTGAAAGAGCAAATATGCTACCTCCAGCAATGAGTCCCTCAAAATAATAATTTAAAAAGCCACAATAATAATTTGATATAATCTGCTTTTGCCTAAGTCTGCATATATCTTTTTGTACTAGGAATAAAATTTTGTTACTCTAGGGTAGCTACCTTTCCATTGTAGTTTTTATTCTCGCCTGTGCTAACGGTGATTAGAAGTCCAACTCACCTTAAAATGATGTATTTTTATTATATTACATATTTATGATATATATTTTGCCACAAAAATCCAATAATCAGTGTTTGGTGTGCTTTGATACTTAGGGTGGAGTCGTCAATAGTCCTTAAAGACTTGTTACTCACACATCTATCAGTCCAAGCTTACTTTGAAAATACTGGCTGTAAAAAATATATTCTCCTCAAGATATTGATGAACAGAAGAGGGGAAAAAGTAAACCAGAGATTTATGCTCTTCCTTTGTAAAAAGAAAAAAGGAAAAAATTGTCACATGAAACGATTACAGCTGCCATGAAACAATAGAGTAATTTCAAATTTTAGAAGAGAAATTAAGGGGAATTGGGATGGGACAAAAAATAATAAACAGTATTTAGCAACACAGTTTTGCACAAATGTTCCCTTGCAGCCTGTTATTCTTATTTTTGCTAGCAAAAATAGAATTCCACATAAAGAGTTAAACAACTGTGATATTTTAGATACTGGCATGAACTACTGCTGTTTAGGACTACTTCAAAGATGTCAAACTTCAAAGTTATAGATTTTTCAGCCTCCATTCTGGCAGCCTTCTTCTGCACCATCTTCTGCTGTTTGCTTGTTCTGTTTTCAAAATAAAAAATAATTCAAAAGTAAAAGGTGGAAAAAAGTCTTCAAAATGTTGCTGTTCAGATGAATTTGCAGTTCCCTTGACAGCCCAAATGTAGTGTCTAGAGACAGTACTTTGCTGTTTCAAGACAGTGGTTTGTAGCTCTTTGAAGACTCTTAGTCAAATCTGATGAGTAGAGTCAGTTATAGATGAAAACATAGCGTGCATGAGTACTGAGAGGCCCTTTTCTCCCTTGATGAGTGTGTAAACTGCTCTTCCTGTATGCCAGAAACTCTTGCATAAGTTTTTCTTTGCAGACTGTGGTCCTTATACAGACGGAATGGGATACAGATGCAAAGATAAGATCAGATGCAAACACATAACAAGATGTTACAGTAGAAACACGAAAGCTGAAAGGACCATAACACTGAAATTTCCATGGCTAAATGCAAGTGTCTTCTGCTAGTCAACAGACATGAAATCCCAGGCATCTGCTGTGTCCTTACCTCCAAGGAGAAATACAAACTACTGCACCCCTCACTTCCCTGACTTCTGTATATGTAAACATTTGCACTTTAGAACCAAAGGCCAAAGGAAACTCAGAATACTGTGGCTGAGTACAGGAAAACTCAGAATACAGGAAAAAAGGAGGACCTAGATATTTCTAATGCCTCTGATCCTCCTGTCCCTACAGATCATTGGAGTACAACCTACATTGACATGGGGGTTTATTACAGTAATACCTACCTCATAAAGAATGAACAAAGGCTTGGGAAGATCCTGTGCTGTGGCCACATCTTACTGCACAGGCACTCAAAATTTGTCAGTCAGCTGAAGGAGAGCTTGAGGCTGTGGAAGGTCCAGCCTGTGGCAGGGAATACAACAAAGGCTTTGTGTTAAGCTCAATCCTCCTACTGCCATCTGCACCATAGACCTTGCTGTATCTGGAATTCCCCTGCTTGTATATTTTGATGACTCTTCTCAGAAGTTTCAGTCCAATTTTCTCCTCATGAGTAAAGGATCAGCAACTCAGAACTGGAGACACAAACCATTAGATGTGCAAGATAAGTAAAACAAGAACAACAGTACAAAAGAGAAGACAGAATATACTCTCTCTAACCAGTCTGGTGGTTGAAAAACTGCTTAAGAAATCTACGGAGGCTGTAATCAAGCTGTGGCTATATATACCTCCCTTTTGAGAAATTGCTTTAGAGGAATGGGGTTTGCTTCTTTAATTTTCTCAAGATATTGAAGGATTATGCTGTTGATCTTGTTCCTGCAAGAGGCTGCTGCAAACTAATGCTCCCAGTATTGGAAATTGTCCAGGCATAAGTAAAATAAGAGTCAGCAAGGGACATTGTAGACCATTTGTCTTTTTCTGACCCTCTCTAGGCCCTCATTTAGTGAGACTGAAAGATTTCCAAGTGTGTATTAGCTGAAACATATCTTGAAATGATGAAGTACTCACCTTCCTTGTGCTCATGAATTGCTATTTCTAAGACAACTGGTCTCCTAATTGTAGAGGCTCTTCATAGGTACCTAGCTGTAATCCCTCACCTGAAAAAGGAGAGGGAAGCTTTTAAAATTTTAAATATATGTTCTCATCATTTCAAATTAAATCAATTTGAGTAGTTGGTAAGGCAAATTTGATCCATCCCATCTAGAAAAAAATGCATGACTTGAGGGCTTCTTGAGAGAAAAATAAAGAATGAAAAGAGGATAATTTTTCCTTTCAGGTGCAGCTATGAGGAGAAGCTGCTCTAAGCTGCAGGAGCAGACAGATGAGATAGTCAAAAGTCAGGCAACTTGCCAGCAATCTTTCCTGGCTCCTGCTAGGTACCATAGAACCTTATGTAGGTCAGATGATAATTTAGATCAATCCATGAGTTGAAATGTAGAAAATTACTCCAACAGCACCATTAATAAATATTTTGCATTGCCTGCAGTCTGACAGCAACTCTTCCAGCTACTCCTGGCTTCACAGTGCTGGGCACTGCCAAAGTAAAAACAGAAAGACCAACTCTGGTTTGAACAAAGAACTTACTGATAACTTCTGAGCTTACTAAGAATCATGGAAATTTCAGGAAAGGCCACAAGATGTGCAAATCATCTATCATTCGTTTGCTTTTGGGACTTTACAGCCTGCTCCACACGTCTTCTCCAGCTCAAGAAAACTGAGGACAAAGGAAGTAAATTGCATCTGAACATTTAAACGGACATGTTAATTGATGTATCAAACCAATTAAATAGCCTTCAGCTGCGCTGTACCGCAGGCTTAAAGCAGCTTCCAGGTAAAAATACGCAGCAAACACTGACAGCCTCCTCCTTACAGAGAGCACAGTGCCATTCGTGGTTGGTTCTTAGGAGAAACACAAGCTGGGATTTGGTGGTTGGAGGTTTGTGATTAATGTGTTGATGTGAAGAACTTGTTAAACTGTGCCTCATGAGAATGAGCAGCTTTCCACTGGATACATTCACTATTATATCTAGGTAAGGGGAAGCTCTGGAATATCCCTGCCTGCAGGCAGCATCATCACTGGAAGGATCTTTTGTTTTGTTCAGTTTCCCTAGTGCAGAAAGGGTGACTGTAATTACCCTTATACTGTAAATACTATTAAAAAAATGAATTAAAAAAAATTACTTGAGTCCCATATATTCATAAGAGCCTTCTAAAGTCCATAATAGTTTGTTTTTGCCATAGTATTTTAAATCAGCCTCTAAGGCAGAAACAGTCTGAGGTTTATGTGGACTGCCATGAACCCCCAGTGGTCTAGCAGAGCTCCTGGATATTTTTACCTTTGAGAGATATGCTTTGCTCTGACATTCACAGTGGAAAGGTCAAGTGGCTGTCCTGTGAGCACAGTCCCACTGGAAACAAAATTTAGAATACAAATTGCAGTTTTGTTTGATCCAAGCATGGATGCAGGTGAGTCAGAATATTGATGAGGAGAGACATGTCATTTGACTGTTTGCTGTATTTATTTCTGACTTTTAAAGGGTGATAGCTTATCTTCTTACAAGGATCTATTTATATAATGAGTCAATAAGCAAAGGGAAAGCGCCAACCTCATTATTTGTATTTACCACAAATAGCCTACCCTAGGTTAATAAAACAATCAGTTGGATATACAGTTTCAATTTTTCAACATTTAATATTTACAGATGTTAATATTACATTTTTTAAGTACTGTGTGGGATTTGGTAGGGTTTCTCTCTAAAATTAGGCAAGAAAACAGCCATAATTAGTCATAGTTTTAAATTTAAGTAAGCTAAGTAGTTAGACTGAATGGAATTAATGGGCTAGTGCTTATCAAAATAAGTAAGGCTTAAATTTTGAGTTATCTTACAGAATGACGGTGTGCAGCCAGTATTTGGTGACTTGTGTAGTCACTGAAATTCTAAACCTAGGCAGCCACAGCTACAAGAGAAAGGCAATTTCTGAAGGGTTCAAGTTGCATATAGTATCAAAGGCTCAGGAAAAGCATCTGAGTCACTACAAAAGATGTTAGTTACCTTGCTGACCACAGCAGTAAGGATTATGAATGTGACTTTCTGCACCTGCCTTTATCACCCCAACCAGGAAAAAGAGGGAGGATGCTCATAATGAAGCTCAGCCAAATCACAAATAAGGGTGCAGACAGCACTCATGATACCCTGAAAAGATGTAAGTTATGGTTTCTAACAAACATTCCCATTAATTTCAGATTAAAGGTCAGAATAAAGAATATACATTTAAGGGAAGAGAGAATATACTCTTTTGAATGCCTTCAATTTCTCAGTGCTGCAAGATACAATAATCTTGCTGCTCGGTATGACCCTTCTCATATTTTTTAGACAAATCAGGGAATGGAAATAAAACCTTATACTTTTTAGTACTGCTTACTGCCTTTTGAAAGGAGGAGGTGATATATTAGCAAACTGCCTTTGTGTTGACTGTTAAGTACCACGCAGCTTTTTGGAGATTGATGGCACAGGGAGTAGGTTCTTTGAGCCTAGCATTGAGTGGAAAATTAGGAAAATTTTCCTGTATTAAGTAACAGTAAGAATTTATAGTGGATCAGTTCGACTGCACTTTGCATGTCATACAAATGAAATGACTATACTCTATTTCCAATGCAAAAGCCAAATTAATTCAGTTTACCTTATTTCATGTTAAAAGAACAGTCTCCCAAAAGTATTGGGTCCAGTTTAATCAGCTCATCCTCAAAATTAATTCTGATCAACTTTGTTGAGTGTCTTCTAAGCCCTTTCTTATTGAGGGGCTATATACAAACATTGAGGTGTATTCAATATATCAAAGTCAGAAGTGAAATCTATCTATGTCATTAAAAGCAAGAAGTGTTTATCTTAAAATAATGTTGGATGTAGGAATATACAGGTAGCAAAATGTTATAACTGTTCAGTGGCTACCTTGAACAGAGTTTCTGCCATCACTGCCTCAATGACTGAACATGAAGAAACTTGGTTTACCAACAAAATCTCTTGTATGACTGTCCCACTGAGAGTCTGTCGAATAAAACTGCCTTTTCATTTGCTCCCTGAGGTTGTCAGATCGCTGCCCATGGCCTGGAGAGAAGCAAATATGATGACCTGTTTGCTGCCTGCCAACCAGCTCATTAGCAATTGGTCTGTGCAGGGAATTCTTCTCACAGGAGCAAGATTGATAATTTTTTTTTCCATTTCCTTGAGGTTTCTTTAGATACCTCTAATCTTGCTTTATGTGTCTCTATGTCTGTGCCAGCAGACGTCACACAGGCTTGACCTGCCCCTCTTGCATGGCCTGGCAGGAAAGTGTTTGGCCTCAGGGAATGCTGCTCTGCAGGGTCAAACAGGTTCTACCACTGCCCTGATATGACAGATTAACGTATTTGCTTTGACCCTTTGACCCACCTATCTGCACGTGATTCAGGACCAGCAACAGAAAGCAGTTACCTAATGTCACTCTTCCTGCTGTGTTTTGAGAATAACTTAACAGAAGTTTCCTACTTTATCCAAATTAATGCAGAAGTCCCTGTGGTCATTTTGCTCAGTGTTAACTTCACGGCTCACAGTTTGATTGATATTTTTGCCCCACAAATTTACTCATAAAGACAGATTACCATTGCATACTGTTTTGCTCACAGCAAAATAATATATCACCTGTTTTTAAGAATAAATTTGTTTAGGTTGCACCCTGGTGGTTTTGTTCTTGCTGCTTTAACTTCTCCTTTGGGTGTAATATTTCCAGACTAAACAGAGTAACCTTTTCATAGTTCTAATAGAATTTGAAAATACAAAGAAATGACTTATAGCCAGGAGTTCACAAGTGTTTTCCTTCTAATGTGGTATCTAAGGCCAGTACAGTTGTCTGTCTGCGCGGTCAATAGCATTACAATGATGTTACTAGTTTTTCAAAGACCTATTTTTGAAATAAATTATCTACTGGAAAAAGGGCAACCAATGCAAACCCCTTTGTTAAAAATTAACACTTTCCACTTCAGATTTACAAAATTATTTTTATCAGGGAAAATTTTGATTGGAAAAAATATTGGCATACTTATCTTTTAACTGATTTTCAATTCTAATAATTACTGGCCGAACTGTAGAGGTGTCACACCACTTTCTGCTAAGATATGGAAACCTTCTAGCCATATGTGCCGTGGTTTTTATTTCTCCAAGATACACACATTAGTAGTATGACCATGTCAACAACTTTGACTTGCATTCAGTAAGTGAGATGACTTTTACACCAGCAAATGCAAAATTCAATCCTTTTTATTAAAGTAAAAATTTGTCAAGACAATAACAGAGTTTAAGAAGTTTCAACCATCAGGATCTTCTGAAATCAACTTGCTTTGTACTTTTCAAGGAGCTACAACCCATGATGGCAGTTTGAGAATAAACCAGGATTGGTCCTCATGTGTGTGGCTCAGGAAGGTGCTTTGAATACATTGCCACAACACTTTGGCTACAATGATGAATGATCCCCATTATTTACTTGTGTTGCTAAGCTGTACACTGGAGTTCTACAATAAAGAACCCTTCAGATACTGAGAAAATAACTAGATTTTAATTTTTTAGAATGATTTCTGAATTATTTTCACTCCTGTTGGGGATCCATGCTTTGCCAGGCCTTACACAGCCTCATGTTGCATCCTATGTGAAGAAGACAGCAACTCATAGGTATTGACTCTTGCTAAATGGTTGAGCCTTCACTGGGCAGCTGAGATGGCAGAGAGATTAAAGCCAACCAAGTGAGGAAAGAGGGGAAGTTCTCCCTCATGGTGGGTCGGGGACCAAACTGTCATTGCTTTAACACCATTTGGTTGCTACCCTCTTCCTGGAGCCACTGTATCTTGTTCACTAACATTGCAAGGAGTTTCACCATAACTGTTCCTTGTTTTTATGAGAAGACAGCAGCCTTGCTCCAGCACATGCTCCTGGATTTGCTGGGCAATGGGCTCTGCTCCCTGTGCTGCAGAGGCTGGATGACCCTGCAGGCATCCAGATGCAGAATGCAGCACCCCATATGCAGCACCAGTGCTGCAGAGATGTTCAGTCACAGCCTCAGACATGCAGCTGTTAAATTGGCAGCAACCCCAGGCAGCTTATTTTTCAGCAAAATTACACCCTTAGAATGTACTTTTGCTTGTGGCTGCTGAAATCTCCAAGTTCTTATTGTGATTTCTTCCTTCCTCAAAAGAATACTTCAGAGCTTTACAGGCAGCAGCTCTGTCTCATTGATTCTGTAAAAACTCAGAAGCAATCAGAATGTACTAATCAAATTTATGGACTGCCAGAAAACACAGAATTCTGCAGTCAAGTAAAGGTTACAACAGTATCTAAATACAGCAAGTACTCAACGTTATCATGTCTTTTATAACTTCTGGATAAACTGAACTTCAAGAACTTGTTTAAAAGTAACGAATTCTTGATTTCTTTGGGTATCACACTGTGACACAGCTCGTCCAAATGATGTTATTAGTCCAAGTTTTATTGGTTTTAATTTTAGTGAATTTAAATGCAAATAGTTGTTTCAGAAAGCCTCAGAAGACAACTGTAAATGTCTGTAAACCAAAAGAATAACACTGCATGCTGTCTTGTAAAAGAGGCTTGGACCAGAGGTTAAAGTTAGCTATAAGGAGATTAATTTGGTTGTTGGTTGAAGGTATTATGACAGGAATCTTCTAGTGAAAACTAGGCAGGTGATACAGAAGTTAAGGAGGGGACATGGAAGGCTTTATGGTTTGAATCTTAATTTCAGGAACCACCCAGGGTACATGAAAGGCATAAGCAACTGACAGAAAACAAACCAGGGTTATTTGAATTTGAAGACGGAGATTTTTGTTTATTAGAAACAGAGCTGACCCGATGTTTTACACAAGACAATTCACATCAAGCATTGGAACTCCTTCTTCTCATGGTTTTTAATGAAGTATACACCAGTATAATAAATATTTATACTTAGACAGAGCAAATTTTAAGATTTATCTATGCTTCAGGGCTGATTGAAAGATAATAGAGTAATATTATAAATGTCTTTTTCTAAAAATAGTCATGTGTCTTAATTACTCCTCTTGCAAAATATCTTTATGCTGCCTTACAAGGTCTTCAAACATTTTAACTAGTAAATGACAATAGATATTACTACTTTCTTGCAAGGAAAGTTAAATAAAACAACCTATCAAGTCTCACAGGGCTGGTCATCACAATAACTTTTATAATGGAAAGATTTATCATGTGTCTAAGAATTCATCCCTTTCTATTTTGTGTGTTTTATGTCCTCTAAAAACTTCTACTTGATATGCATAGGACAGTGATATTGTAGCAACACCATATAATTGGTAACAGCCTGTAAACATACTGACTTTGTAAATGCTAATAAAAAACATTCTGGTGCCAGCATAAGTAGGATGATGATTAGCAGGTGGAAGAGGAGAAGGATGATGATGAGGATGATGATTATGATGGCCAATTTTGTTAAGTTGTAGGTAGGGCTTTGGTTTCTTTTCTCCTGCTCATTACAGACAAAGCAGATTATCCTCCTTTGGTGGAATGGATTTGGAGGTAGGATCTTGACTTTTTAAGGTTATAAATGTTTTATAAATAGGTAATCAGTGATCAATAATTTTTGATAACAAGCTGTGAATTTCAGCAGTATGTTTTACATACCTTAGTGGAAAATGCTCAAAGTCTGTGGTGGTCAGCCTTTTGGCCAAGAAAGTATCAATGTTTTTGAGTGGCAGAAAACAGTCATATGCCCCTTTATGATCCCACTGTGGCAGGAGCAGGCCCATGAACATGGACATATATTGGCTTCGGTGGAGCAGGGCTGCCACCCTTCCCCGGGGCTCTGGCAGCTGCAGGACTGAGGCTGCCTTGAAGTTTGCAGTATGGTTTGCTTATGTGCTGCCCCCCCAGCCACATTCACATTTTTCTCCTGGTCCCTACCCATCCTGGGAGACCTCCAGAAGTGAACAGGATGGATGCTAGACCTGTAGGATTTCCTGTCAACAGCAGCTCAGTCAAGACACTGACTTTTCATGAATCCTTTGGGATTTCCAGTGATATTTATTGCTGCTGATTATCCCCTAAACCAAACAGATTATTTGGTTATAATTCTTTAGAATCAATTTTAAATACACATAAAAATAGAGACTTAAATGAGATTTAATTTCAACAGCATTGTCTTCCTAAACCCACAACACATAGTATATAAATCAGATCAGTCTGCTATATTATGATTTGTAAAACCACCTGTCAAAATGAATGGAGAGATTATACCTTTTGCTTGTTTGTTTTAATTAGATTTTCTTCAGTGATTGCAAGGCCATCTTGGACAGGGTTTTGAGAAACCTGATCTAGTGGGAGGTGTCCCTGCTCGCAGCACGGGGGGTTGGAACTAGGTGATCATTAAGGTCCCTTCCAATTCAAACCATCCTATGATTCCATGGCTCAGATAATTATAGTTGGTCTTCTAATCCTTACTGTTAACTATACTAAGATCCTAATATTCTTTTATGTAAAGAAGATTCTTAGAACGGATAGCCAAAATAATCTTAAGTGGTGTTTTAATATATGACCAGATGGTTCAAAAACTTTTACAGAGTAGCCCCTGAAACAGTGTCATGAATAATCCAATGAAAACTATAGCATTAAAAAAAGAGGTATCTGTACTACCTGGTGAGTTATTTATCTGATTTTAAAAATAACTACTTAGCTATAAATCAGAATGAAAATATCAGTGCTGTAAAATTTAATTTTGAAATAAACATATGGATTTTAACTGTGCACAGAGGCTCCACCAAACACAGTTCACTTCTGTGGCAGCACTGAACTCAGTTCTGGAGATGTGAATTACAGCACAGGATCTAAGGGTCATCAAAAAGGTGGATTCTGCACAGAGTGTCTAGACATGAGACCCATTAGCTGTACTTCAAAGAAAGAGAAAACATTAAGTGCCAGCATCTATCAGATTATGGGTGATAATATTTTTATATAAGTGTCTGAAATCTAACTTTCATATAGAAAAGTTCCACCCGGAAATACATTTCAGAATATGCCTAAATTTAAGACACTTGCATTGTCCAACTTAAACCCACAAAATGAAGCACTTATTTACATTTTCTTTTGAACAAGAAGCTCTAGTTTTTGCCTTTTTCCATGCTGTCTATGGTTTCTCAAAATCTCTACTTGTTTTTCTGCCTGTTGATTAATATTCATATCCAAACACGGACCTGACTACAAAATTACCTCTGTGGCTATTACACATAAACCCAAAACTGGTTATTTCTAACCAGTCTGTTGCTTAGTTTGGAAAAGCTGTGCGTAGGTGTCAGCACATTTGCAAAACTAGATGTGGCATGACAAAATATGAATCCAAATAGCCAAAGCTATTAAAGCTGGTATTTAAATATCAGAATGAATTTGATGCTTTGCCGACCTGGAATCAAACCTGGAGCTGTACTAGATACTTGCTAGATCAATTCCTTTTACGGTGAGTGTTTGGCTAAACAATATAAATAGTGTAATCTTTATATTATCTTCTTGCTGACCTAGTAGTTACACCTTCTTTTCCACATTAAATAAGCATCTCTTACTTGGTGTTTGTTCACCACATTTGGCTGAACAGCCTTCTCCTCTACATTCTCTGTGGAACGGGCTGGGGATTTCTTGCCCAAGAAAAGATTTCAGACCTACTCAAAACCTGGGTATAATCATTGTATCATTACAATTTACAGGATGTTCTCCTGCTGAAAATTATTTTCTGCTTTAATCGTCTTAAGTAGACTTAATTTCTAATTAATGACAACATGAAACTCAAGGAATTATTTTCCCTAATTATCTCCATCTGTTTCCCAGTTGGTGACCATTATTGGCTCTTGCACAGCTTTTCAGTCAGATGACTCCATAAACTTTGCTATGGTGAAGTCTTAAGGGTTTTTTTAATCCTTAGTGTAACATCATGCCAATAAAAGTATTTTAGAAAACATTTTATAAATGTTTGTTCTGCAGTCCCACAACTTGGTATTGTTATATGTACCACAGTTCTTGCTTTAGCTTTATTATCTGCTCCCTTTCTTTTTCAAAGCTGCTTGGAAATTGTAACTGAAACAGTTTGTTCATAGCTCAGGACCACTGTTGAAACCAAATGATAGTCCCCATACATATACAGTCCCATTCATTACGTGGGTAGATCATGTTTTCAGCAAAATAGCAGCTTAAAGCAGATACACTGTTGAAATTACTGGAGTTGCTCTGAGGAATGCATTGTAAATAATTCTTGAAACTTTAGAACATTCTGTACAAAACTATCTATGGAGCCTATGATGTTTTTTTTATTTGAACGGGTCACTCTGCCATATCAAAGACAAATGTGCAAGACAGTAAAGAGGTATTCTATTTTATCAGCATCTTCCTAGAAATGGTGATGTCTTGAAATGTAATTCCTTCATTTCCTGCACAATGGATTAATTTTCTTTTTTGTGGTGGATATTAAAAGTAAAATAAACAGCAGTGAATTCCAGTGTACACACAGTTAGACAGACCAACATTGTAAACTCTGGCTTGGACTAGCTCTTGAATGTAGGATTTGTATGAGTGATGACTGTATTTCTCTTGGGGAAAAACTGAGCCCTTGTGGTGCTTGGTCAACTAATTCTGTTGTTTTACCTGCCTATGAATGCAGATGGTGGATGAAATTGATTAAATGTATCATGAAAAGTCTTCCTACTAAACATCAGCAATGATCAGACCGAGCAATTGCTTTGCTTTGAGCTGTTACAGAGGTGATGTCTGTTGATCTTGTTGTGTATCTGTTGATCCTGCTGTGCACATGTAATGAGTCTTCACCCAGACTTCACATGTGATTATTGTGCTCAAACATTGGAGTCCTTTCAGACATAGTGGGTTTTCTTCCAAGGGGTGTTCTCCTCAGTAGACAGCAGGAATGTGTTAAGGTGGCATCTGGATGGTGCTGCTCATCCCACCTGTCTGTGCTCATTCCTAGGGGAAAGCATAGCAGTCCTGCAGGATGATGAAAAAGCCACCATCAGAAAAATGGATGATGTCTTCCCTCTCCTTGTTGATACACTCCAAGCAGTGGGAGCTGTAGGTGCAGCAGCTGCCTGGAGGAGGAAGCTGGTGGCTCCCAGAAGCAGCTGTGCACCCCCCCTCCCACCTTGATGTGTACCAGAGATGAGCCTCCTGCTCTGACCCTGCACAGATTTATCACCTCCTGACACCCCTCCCAGAATAGCACAGAAAAAAGACATTCCTTTGCTTACATGCCACACATACCACACCAAACCTGGAGAAAGGAGGTTGGTGGAGTAGGTAAGATGTCATTCCAAAAAGGTTTTATTCACCCCAATGTTTCTTTCTGATAGTCATTTTATGTGTTACTTTATAATACTGGAATGATGTGAGATCATGATGAGAAAGAGCCATGTTTGAACATTATGTTAATAAAAATGTTCTGAGATAAAGCAGCTCTGGCTTGTTTCTGGTGTTTCTCATGTATCTTGTGTATATTATTTGTTCCTATATAGCCTAGGCTGAGGAATTTCCTAGGTTTCTTTCTTGGAATGTGAAACAAGATCATGAAAGTGCCACTTATTTTTTTATTAACTCCTCTTAATGTAACTGGAAAGAATAGTAAAAAAAAAAAGCTTCACACTTTCTACCTTAGGAACAACATTATTGAGCAGAGGAGGGAAGCTAATGTTGCTCTGCATTAGTATTGTAGGAATCATAATTTCACAAGAAATGCCAATTTATAAAGAGTTTTCTGTAATTTCATTATTGTCATTGAACAAAGAAAATGTTTCATATGAGCACAACTATTTTAAATGAAGCATTCAGGGAGGTGAATATCATTTCAAATGAAATAAGGGAACATTTCTAGAATGAAAAACAAAAAGAAATCTTCACCAAAAAGCAAAGAATCACACACATTTTTATACACTGGAAAAAAAAGGATAAAATTACAGCAACTTATATCTGCTATTCTATTGCTGAAGATGATATTGCCTCTGCTAGCCCCATCTTCTCAGGCATTTGTAATGCCTCAGATTACAGCAGTAAACAAGGATAGATGGAGCTGGATAAACTAAATTCAAGACCAGAATCTCATAAAAGAACTAAATGTTCTCCAGACACAGTTGTGAAATTTCTGTGCTTATGTGTGTAACAGACAACAGGCTCCAGAACTTCCAGAAAATACCTGGTAGAAACCTTCACTTGGTTCTAACTGGCTTCACTTGGTACAGTGACCTAATCAGTTTTTTGTCAAATCTGTGCTTTCATTTCAAGTTGACACAAAACTTCCACTGGAAAGTACGATTGAAGCATATAGAAACTTTTGGTGAATTAGTGAGACAGCCAGAGCATCTTTCTGCAGCTGGGAGCAAGACCTCAGTGCAGGAGGCTTGGGCTGTTCGTGACAGCTTCAGAAAAGGCCTCACCTTGTGAAGACCTTATTTTTCCTGGGTACACTTGACTGTGAATGAATTCATGGCTATAAAGCTTTGCTTTAAAAAACTCAGTGAAATTTCTGTAAATTCTCAGTATTGGTCCAATCTTATTTCTGCACTTTCTGAGTTCTCCCACTGAACTAAAGACCCACAGAGGACTTTGGACAGCCCAGCCCCAGAAAGATAATAACACTTTATTTTTAAGTGCCAGCTTTCTTGATAAAATATTTGTGACACATTAAATACAGGATTCTCCTTTGAAACAGGAAGTGCAGGCTACTGGGATAAGTTTTCCCAACAGTTATCTGCTTCAGCTTTGTTCTCCATGCCCTGTTTGCAGCGTGGACTTGGGTGAATCACAGCACTGCACCACTGCATGCAAGGGGCTCTTGCTCACCTGAACTCATGCAGTGCTGCATTTCAGTCACACTTCTGGACTGTCTCACTCCTGCAATCACTGAGGTGCTGCTTCCACAGCAAAGCATTAAATCTGGACACAGCCCTGGCATCTCAGTGTGGTGGTCCTATTGTACCAGATGATGTTTCTCTGTTCTGACTGAGTGGACATGCCTTACCCTTCATCTTGGTGGGGATTTGTGCACTGCATGCAGAGCAGAGAGTCTCCAGGCTCATGTAGAGAGATGTTTGCATGAGACATGTGCAGTGGCAGAGCTCTGTTCTCAAAGAACCTGTCCTGCACAACTGTTTAAAGGAAAGTAACACATTTTGGTAATGTCAAGTGTAATTTTAACAGAATTTAATAAGTTGTCTGTGGATACACCGAATTTGTCAAAAGTACTTGCTAGCTCTGACTAAAATTGTCATGACTGGAATATTCACAGAGAAAGGTCAGATCATTAAATCAACTCTAGTGCTTTTAACTGTCACTTGTTAGAAGATGATATTAATGAACATCTGTGTCACAGAATAAATTATTAAAAAACCCAACAAACTCTTGATTTTCATTAACAATTCAGTAAGTTAATAGATTGTACTTTTGTTGTTTTGCTGGTGGGGGTATGGGGAATTTGTCAGCAAATTAATAGTGTCTGTGCCTCTTCCTCATGCATGGGAAAATTAGGAAAGAACATCCTTATTTATTGTCAGAATGACTTTTTTCCAAAACATCGTATTATTCACTCTCAAAATATCAGCCACATTAATTATCTGGAGACATAGAAAAGTTTCACATTCTTTGGATTACTACCTAACATGACTTTAAAAAGAACAGTTTACGGGTGTTCTGTGGTCTAAATATTTTGATTGGTAAGTCATGTAGATTTCAAAACTGAACTGGTTACAATTCTTGTTTCCCTTCTGAACAATCCTGTCATGCTAACTCTGTGTTGACTAACAGCTAGGAATTCAACAGAACAGAAGTCTGTTGCTGGAGGCCAGTCTTGGAAAAATGATGTGTTTTATTCTCAAACAAGGTTTGGGTTTGGGTTTGGGGAGTGCCTGGTTTGCAGGCAGATTTGAGTGACCTACCACTGCGGCAGTGTGAGTGACTAGGAGACCTGCAGAAAAATGGGAATTTAATCAGAACCAAGATCTAACACAGGTGTTATTGCTTTCAAGAACAGGGATGTTGTATGAAAACTAGCATCTAGTTGCCTGAAATGGTGATCTTAGTCTGATCCAACATTTGTTCCTCATGTGGTAAGACCTAAGATTTTACTACACTAAGAGTTTTCGTGATTCAGATACATGCCCTGAATGAGGATAGAGAGCAGTCTGCCAGGTACTTTTTATTAACTTAAATCTATTTAAGGTAATTTCACTCTTTAAAGGATAAATCCTGCAAGACTTCAGTAAGGCAGAAATTAAAATCCTCAGAGATAGTGTTTTCTGCAGTCCACATACTACATTGCCCATTCTGCTTAGTCAAAAGATTTTTTTTTCTGCTTTAGGCAAGAATGAATTTGTGTTTACTACACATATATGTACACTTGATATGCTTTTGAATAAAAAGCAGCTTATCATCCTCTTCTCAGTGCATAAGAACAGGATTTGTGGATATGAAGACAAAGCCTAAAATAACCAAAAAGCTTTTTTTCCTCTGAAAATTGTATGTTGCACAAAGGTCTTTTTACTGTACTCCACAGAAATCCAGCAAACTACAAATCCTTGTCTTCCTGCACATAACACCGATCTACTCACTTGTCTTTATTTGTCAAACATATTGGCAAGAATCTCTGTGTCAATATTTATTAATAAAATCAGCTCCTGTGGAGAACAGCTGGTCCAGTTTCCCTCCTCTTTAGGCATCTGATTCATCCAAGCTGCTATTAAAGAGGGCTTGAGCTACCCCTCACTGTTTGATTTTGTTAAATAAATAAATGGAAATGCACATTAAAAACCCTGTAAAAGCCTCATTTTTCTATTCTGCAGTACCAATAATGCAAATTTATCTATATTCCATTTTAAAATAAATGTAGGTCTTTAAGGTATTTGTTTTCCTTCTATTCTATTATTAATTTGAATATTACTCTACAAAATATTCAACTGCTTTCTCTACCTCATCTGTGCTAGCTACCAGTTCTCCCTCATCCTTATGGGCTCATCATCCTATGAGTTTTTCTCTAGTTTGGTTTTTGTTTTCCCTAATCTCTTATCTGCCTTCTTTACATTGTCATAATTTCATGGGTGATTCCATTTTCCTTAACTTCCACTATTTTCTCGTGACGTTTGGGAATTTGTGTATTTTTACGCTGAATTGAAAAACTGAAAGGACCTTATTTCTGTTTCATTCAACAAGATGAATGCTTTAGTAATAATACTTTGCATTACTGCCTCACTTTTTCTTATCTCCTGTGTCTCTACTGTTTTGTCCTGGACTTTTAGATGTCTATAAATACCCTAAGTAACTGAAGAAGATGCCATGTGTAAGCAAATTCCCAGCTGAATAATGCTGGATATAGTGATGGTTATTTAGACCCTCTCTTGATTCTTTCAGGTTGCATTTTATTGATTTTCTAAGGTGCTGGAGAAGTGGAGTGTATTGATCCTAGTATGTGAGTCATGGGCTAGCAAACAGAGTCCTTATGTTCCAAATCTGATGGCTATTGAAGTCCACCTTTATGCTTCAGACAAATTCTCTTCCTTTTGCATTTCCTTTTCCAACATTTGCTATGACTGCCCAAAAATGTTAAAAGGTTTGTCCTTGTACGTGGGTGCATGTGGAGGTTATAGTTAATGTTCTCTTCAGGGTACTTTTGATACAAATATACCTGCTATCAGTATCTAGCAGCTCATCTTTTACAAGAAAGGGCAAATGACAAAAGAATGAAAAATTCTCCCCTTTCTTACTGACAGGCCTCAGAATCAATGTAAGGGTTGTGCATGTGTCATCTTCAGCTATCTTTCATGACTGGTCTGCAAATTGCTTTATTGTAGCAGGATACTGCTCTATTTATCTATGCTATTATTTATTACTGCTTTCATTTTTTAATCCTCTTTCTTTCTGTCAGGGTCCCTTAGTCCTTTGATGTTTATAGAAATAAATGTATGTTGACTGACTTACTGCACTAGTTTTTACTGCTTCCTGGGTGGAATTCTCTACTGTTAGTCAGCAAAGAGGGTTATATGTTGCTGAATACCGGCACCTGTGAATGTGCTGGTACTTAAATTCTTTAATAAGATGGTCTTTATCACTTTAAAAGAAAAGATATATTCAATATACAAGGCAGTCTTTGATCTGTTGCAAATACTGATATTACTATTTGGTCCCCAGTTATTGAGTGTAAAGGAATGTTTTGCTCTTCCTTACTGTGTTTCACCCTTCCTTACTATTTTTCTTGCAGTGCCAGACTGGGTTAACTTGAGGGGATCTGTCTGAATACTTATAATAGAGTCACTTTTCAAAACCCTTGCTCTGAGACATAAGTCACCTGAATTATTAACCCAGAAGCACAAGTTAAAGATAGATCTTTCAAAAAGGACATGCTTATGTATCCTTAATTAATGAAATGGAGAAACAAAGGAATGAATTATAAGGAGCAATAAAAAATAGCAAAGTGTAATAATTCTGTTTCTATCTTGAGTTATGTGCACCTTTACCAGGTCGAGATTCAGTGTGAGGAGAGGAATGCACATCAGTCTATGGTCTTTCCTTCAGATATCTTGGTTCATACAAATCTGCTTCTCTTCGAGCTATCTTTGGACTTTCTGAAGAGTCCTGTGACACTCAGCAAAAACCCAGACTTGACTGTTATTACTGAGACAAGGTAACATTGAAGCATTCTTTGGTATGAAAGTTCATCATCCAAATGTAAATATGGCCGTGAAAATTTTGGTGCTCAGTGGTGAAGTGTGAGGTACAGAGCCAACACCAAAGAGACTTGCTATCAGAAGGATGCTGCAGCATTTAATTTAGCATGATCTAGCCTCCAAATGTTGCAGGAAGAAATACAGATCCTGGAGTTAGTTCCTAGGGACAAGTATAACACAGCTGATTTTACTGGAGGTTAAGAGGTAGCTTATAAATTGTATTTGTTTATGACAAGTCAGTCAACAATTCTCATTCCTGAGAATTGCCTGAAATGCAAGAGGTCATGGCTAGACCTAGATCAGCTCTACTCAACAGACTAGCCTGTCCTGGATCTTCCTTTGTTTATTGCTTCCATCACTGACAAGCAGTGTATCTGAAGAAGTCACGCTCTGTAATCACACGCTCGGCATGCAGGTGGTTGGTTTAGCAGCCACACCAGCTTCCTGCTGATGCTTGTGCTGCATTCAGATTCTCTAATGTGTTTAGCAAATAAATCCCAAAGACTATTCTTCTGCTCAAGTGCAGATATAGTGGTTCCCTCCTAGAAGGTTTGTTTCTCATGGAGTCTCAGCAATTTACCATGCACACTACTTTATATGCCTAGCTACTTATTTACAGGAAATGAAGAGAGGGGTAAGTCTTCCAAGATCTCCTGCCAAACTTGTCCTGATTGGCCCATGGGTTACTTTGGGAGATAAACAAGTAGAGAGAGATGCATGTGATGTGATCTGATGTGATTGATGTGATGTGATGTGATGATGTGATGTGATGATGTGATGTGATGTGATACTCCACTCCCCTTTTCCTCAGCAATCAGAGCTAAAAAAGCGCATCTGCTCTCTGGCAGAGAGCTCTGAAAGAGATGGCAACTCTTTTAGGCCACTTTTCTTAGAACACAAGAGCTCTCCATCCTGATGTGTGAGAAATCAAATATGGAAGGCCAGAAAACAGATGCTCCATTCCTGGAAGTCTTCCTGGCCAGGTTGGATGGGGCTCTGAGCAATGTGACCCAGTCGGCGGCATCTCTGCCCATGGCAGAAGTGTTAGCACTGGAGGATCTTTAAGGTCCTTTTCAACCCCAAACCATCTGTGATTCTATGCTCTGCACCAAGACAGATCATATTTATTACTTTGTTAAAAAGTGCAATCTGAGACATCTTTTCTTCTTTTCCCCCTCAGAGTCCTTCTGGACTGCAAACCTGGCTGCCAGCTCTGCAGGGAATCTTAGGTGTTCCATGCTTTTGGGCTGGCTGTACATGCAGCAATGTCTGCTCACCAGATCCCACAGGGCACATGATCCTTGGCACATGATCCATTGAGCCACACTGGGGCAATGTCTGTGCTAGTTTGGGGGCTGGTGTGGAACAGGGCATGCTTTCCTGGATCCTGCAAAAATCATTGAGATCTCCTATGTGGAGACAGAATTTCAAAACAATCCAGGAGTTCCTGTTTGTGCTCACTCTTGGTCTGAGCTAACAGAGTATCCCAGGCAAAGAAAGAGAATTCTCCAGGATTTAGAGGCCTCTAGACCTTCACAAAATGCATAGTGGATGCTTCCTGGTTTTAGCTGTGATTAATTGCATATTATTTATGTGCATACACATTATTTATCTACATTATTTATGGGCAATAATATGCATCTTGCATAGATTTATTTGTGTATCTCATATATACTCTGTTTTGAGATACTCAGACTGTAGATACTACAGAGTTTGAAGGAAAAACAGAATAGGAATGTCTGTATCATTTTTAACTGAGTATCTGAAAGAAGAATCTTCAGTTTCCAGTCAAGAAGATGGAAACTCACTGTGGCTTATTAGTAGTTCCAGCTTAACCTACCTAACATTCCTTGCCTATGTCTCATCTTCAGCTTTATCAACGTTATTGTTAACAGGCTACATACAGTCTTCTTTTTTTCTTCCACTTCAGCCAAGGGATAGCAAGATAAGGCTTTAACTACCTTTTCAAGAATTACAGAAATTACAGCTGTTTGCATTATATAACATACTGTCAACATAACAGTTTTGGAGCAGCTGTAAGGGCATTTTTACTGTCTAAAATAAGATTTTATACCATAAAGATTTCTGATTTTATTTGTGCCAAAATATATCTGCAGAACCAGAGAAGAGGGAGATATACAGCAAAGTCTTCACTAGTTTTGATTGCATTGAAACCAGCCTAAACATTTAATTTAAGAAAACAGCGAAAGATTGGGAATGGCTGTAGACCCATACATCTAGGGCAGATTTAGGGTGCACATTCCAGAATTGTAAAGCAGGCATATGTAAACTGCATATTTTTTGAGTGGGAGGTGAGGAGAATATAGAAAATATGGTTTGTAAAAGCAGGTAAATTCACTGCCATAGACACGTGCTGCAAGCCTTCAAAGCAGGGGTCCTGAATTTGATGTACAGAGCACTGGGGAGCTGGATAAGGTCTGAAGACAAAGGTGGGATGGTGAGTTTGGTACTGTGTGGAAAAAAAATGTTAAGTAAGAATGTTTAGCGTGAACCTCTGGAAAATGTATCACTTCACAGGACTCGAATAGCTAAATAAACAAACCTTCATCATAATCAGGAGGCCTGGACTCATTTCAGATGTGATTTTATGATAATATAAACAGGTTTCTGATAGTGAGCTAGCTTGGATGGTGTTCTCCATTACTGCAAGTCACATTTGTTAATATTTGAATTATTCCTTTAAATCTGACATATAGTCAGGTGGTGAGGAGTTTTGTATTTACCTTAATGATCACAAGAGAACTTTGCATATTCTTACCTGGCTGTAGAGCTTATGAATGACCATATATTGCACCTATTTTGTGCTGTAAGGTGACAAGGTATAGCCTCAGGAGTAGCTGTGGGTACTCTCTGACTTAGAACAGCCAGACTTCTAAAGCAGCCTCCCTTCAGGTCTGTGTGATGCTTACAGCAGGGTACAAGTGCTGTGGAGATCAGAGGCTCCAATTAGATGCAGTACAATTGCAGAAAGATGCTCGACCTGGCATGATCTATTTTTTCCCATTTTGAAAGCTGCTGTCTGTGTGGGGAATTGCAGCCTTATATTTACACAATGAAATGGCTTTTCCATAAAAGCAAAAAGCAAAGAAGATTTCCTCAGGGATAGCAGTGTGCCTTCACAGCAGGGTTATGAGTAGGTGACACAGGGAAAAAAAAACAGTGAATGAAAAGGCTCAGTTGGCTAGCAGAGGCTCTCATTGATTAAATAGTGGGAACAAAGACATTTGTCCCAGGACTGTTGTAGAAACATTTTCAAGAGTTCAGAAGAGCTCTTGCTCTGCTGAAAGAGCTAATGGAAATATCTCTTAGGGTTATTTCATTTGTGCAGACTTTGCTGTAAGGATTTCTTGTCTTTTGCCAAACAGCATCTCTCTGTCCTTCCTTTGCCTCCCTTGGCACCGCAGACGTGGGGTATAGTGACCATGACATGCCAGACTGGAGCACGGTGACCAGAGACAGCACAGCAAGACAGAACAGAGGGAACTTAAAAACATAATTGCCCAAGCTTCACATTTAAAAATACTCAATGAATTTTATGCTGTAAAATGCTGCAGAATGATGACTGATTAATTCAGTAACTGCAGCCTAGAATTGTCCAAATCTGCTGCCATGCAAAAAAGCAACATAGCAGAACTCCATCATTCTAGCACATCCACCTCCATGCACAACCCTCTTTCTGAGAGATTTTCTTTGTCAGACCCTAAATCCTTCCATCTTGGACAGATATAACAACTTTAGTGTACAATTAGAAGTAAAAAGCTCCTGAGCAGTGGAGTTTCACTCATGGTGAAAGATTTCCAATTGGAGGAGAGTTCTCCTGCAGTTAGGTCTGACAAGCCACATAAAGAGTTTCAGTTAGGAGGGAGAGAAAGCAGGAGCATTCAGGAGAGACTTTCCATTTCCATTTTGGTAGACACACACAGAGAGAGAAAGCAAATTGGAATGTGTTTGCAGAGAAAGTAACAGCCGAGATCAGCTGGGAATGCCTAGTGCTTGTGTGGATGGAAATAGAAACTGGGAGATTATATAGCTGGTAAAGAACTGTCCTGCTGCTTAGGATTTTTTTTCTGTCCTTCTTTGGGAGAAGCAACCATTTCTCTCTCATAAGTTGCAAGAACAAGGACAAAGGAGCAAGATACCCTGGATTCTTAAAAATGCCAGTTCATATGTCTTAACTGCAAGATTTTTGTTTAAATTAATTGGTATGTTTGGGGTAAAAGCAGAAATTTTCCCTGAGATTAGGCAAGTAGGTGTCCCTGTTTTCTTTCTTATAAAACTAATTCTGTAATTGGTGGTCTGGCTTATTCCCAAGTATCACACAGGAAAACTATGCTTGTCAAAACATTCAGAAATGCATTTCAATATGTCAAGAACCTCTCTCTCCTTATAACCTTATTCTCCTCTCATCTGCTCCCACTTGAGAGTTGGTGAAGTGGCCTTGCAAGAAAAGAATATTTTATTTCATTTTAACAGTTTTTAAGACTATCTCTAATGTGGCAACCATTACTACATCCAAACATCAAATATCCTGCAATGTTCTAGGGGATGTGGGGAAAAGAAAAGCCAAATGAGTCAAACAGGAAAGAATTTATGTTCTGTATAGCTCAAGTTAAGACAGACATCTAATATACCATGACCTCTAAGCAATTAATTGTAAATCAAGGAAGTAATGTTTCCAAATATCTGGAATCAGAAGGCTTTGGAAAATATTGGTGATTTCTGTTACCAAAAATTATTTCCCTAGAATATTGTGCTGACATGAATGTGAAATCCTGTTCAATTGTGAAAGAACCAAGTTCATGAAAAAAAGAGGTGCTAGGAAGAATTGATTTCTAAAAGAACTTTGCTCAGTATATTAATTATGAGCTACATTAAAACAGTTAAAGAATTTTAAAATTATGATGAAGATTATATAAAATATAACTGTTATAAACTTAAAAGAGTTGTTTATTGTGATTTCCAGATTCCTTTAGTATTGGAGAAGGACCATCAGGTGTTCAGAATAGATCTTACACAAACTTAAGATGACAAGTGCCAAGGAAGAAAAAGTTTTCCTGCATGAGTAGGCTGGGATCTGAACACAAACAGCTGAGCACAGAGAGGAGTTTAATAGCAGGACAGAGTCCTGCCAAAATTTATTACTTTAATTACTAATTAATTACTAATTAATTACACATTAATTACTAATAAGGAAAGTGTATAACACAGATACAACAAGGAGATATATTTATCTTTCTATTCTGAGCAGACTAGAACAAAGCTTTAGCTTAATGTCCAATACTCGAACCTGTATGAACTTTAGTGATAATTTCTAGATGTTGAGGTGAAAAGTTCACTGCTTTTACTGCCTGTCATCCATGACAATTTTTCTTAAGTTATCTTTTTTCACAATTTTTGTGCCCAAATTATGCTGAAAATTCTAATTTATAAAGAAAGATTGGTTTATATACCCCAGCCAGATTTTGGAATATGGTTTAATTCTTTATAAAGTGCATTACCATCAGTAAAACCCCTCTAGCACTCTTTATATAGATTGCCTCTTTGATGTCTTGGAAAGAAGCAGTCTTTTATCCCTCTAAAGTATTTGGTGTACTGAAGCTGAGGAGCATGGCTCAAGTATCCTGCAAAACTCCAAAGAGCCTGCACAGAGGCATCACTACATTTAATTCCTCCTTCAGTGTTCAGTTTTCATGGTTTGCTCCTTTTATATTGAATTACAGGTTTCTGGAAATAAATTATTTTACATATAAATGAACAGATCCTAAATTGATTGTTTCTGCATGTCTTAAGTTTAGAAATCAATACCAAGCCTTCAGCTGGCTTCCAAAAATTGAGTCAGTGGGATGGACATGATTTGATTGTCTTCCCTACAGGAGGTTTGTTCTTTGATATTGTTGTAACCAAAAAAAAAAAAAAAAAAAAAAGAAAGAAAGAAAGAAAAATTGGCACAGTGGAGCTGTCAGCAAGACTAGCCTTCTTCTCTGGGGAGGGAGTCTCACTCCCTGCCAGTGTCTCCTACCCTCATTGCCTAAGCTTGTAGACATTACCCACATCTCAAACCTATTGCTGAGCCTCTGTGCTAGGATGAGCTGTGCTGTCACTCAGTAGGTGCCATATATCTCACCACCCTGCAGGCACTGCTTTTCCACAATGTGGAGACTGCTGGCTGCCAGGTGGTTGGACCAGTGTCACTGACTCTGCTCTTGAGAGACGTCCCTGGGCACCATTTGTGACCTCCTTCCCAGCAACAAACAGGCATTTTGGCCCCACATAGCACCACATGCCAGGATGAACAATATTTTTTTTAATTGATATTTGTTAGCAATTTAAACATTAACAAACATTGAACAAATTTAAGACTAGTCCTCAAAGAGAAGTTTATTAAATCAACCCTCCTGAAGGTAATTTGGTTAACTGCCAAAATCCCTCCTCTACTCTTCTGAGGATACTGTAAGAGACACTTAGTTAATGATGGAAAACTGTAGACTTAATTAACAAGAAAAAAAATTATTTTTGCCATTTCCCCATTTGATAGAGGTTTTTATCAACAGGAGACACATAAGAAGCTCAGACGTATAATCACAGTCAGCTTTTATTTCTGTGTTGTGGACAATATATGCAAGAAAATCCTCTAGGATCCTACATTTGCTCTAATCTTCTGGTATTGCCTTGTCAAAGAGAAAGTGACAGCATTGTGCTGTTTAAAATACATCCCAAGTGACTAAAAGCAGTTTGAATATGATCAGTGTCATAGGATCAGATGTGATCTTACTGCGCAGGAAAGATACTACAGCTATTTCACAACTTGGAAGAAAATGCTGTCAGCTATATTCCAGAGTCCCTCAGGAACTTTTTCCTCAAGGGACTGCCCTCACTGTTGCCTTTCCTCTGTCCCTCCATCTGGTTAGTCAGCATGCAGCTCCTAAAGCAAATGGAGCAAATCAAGGAGAGACATTGAAGTAACTTTCCAGGGGCCATCCTGCTCTCCTAAGCAAGTTGCTGTGGCAAATGCCGTTGTTTGTCTCAGAGCTCAGCAGGGGAATTGTTCCTGCTTGAAAATCAGTTCCTGGACCTTGATAGCACCCCATTAAGTAATATGGGAGAGCAGGGAACAGAGACATCATGACTATGTTTTGGGACCAACTAAGGAAGAATGTCGCTACAGTCACTGTGCTGCCGCTGTTTCCTCTAATGGCCTACTGATTTAATAATGCTAATGGCCTTCTACCTAAAATAGGGTTTACTGGAATTAAAGTCAGTTTCTGCTCAGGATGTATAGGCTATGTTTTGGCCACTATACAAGAATTAATAGTAGTTGCCTTCAAATATGTTTTTAAAAGAGTTGCTCAAATGTTGCTTTTACAGATGAATTCCACCCTCTCAGAATAATAAAGGAAAGGGTACATCTAAAGCAAAGTGATTCAAAAGTTAATGGCTTAAAAATGGAGGATCACAATTCCTTCAAAGCATTTTATAATTTTAGCTGTCATTATGAAATATCCAGGCAATGTAAAAGAAGCAAGAGATATTCCTATGCCTTGATTGTAGATCAAGGTGACATTAATTTATTTCCCTACTTTGTTTAACTTTCTGCTTGCAACAGTTAGTCTGACAATGTAAGGTTTCTCCATCCATTTGCAAAGTGTGTTAATAATGTATTTCAATCACAATATTGCACTCAAAATATGTTTATAAATTAGTTTTGCATTAATGTGTCAAGCCTCCTGCAATTATATACAGAAAGATACTAAATCCAAAATCCCAGGAGCACAGTTTTTTATCTCTTTAGAAATTACTTTGTTGAAGTACTCTACAGAAGCAAAACATAAAATTTAATACACAAAGTTAAAAACAATTTTAAATTAAATTGTGCATGAACTGAGACATCATATGTTAAACTATTTTACTCCCCTTCCCTCCATGTGTATATTTAGTATCTTCACAATTTTATGCTGGCTGAATTGATTTTTGGTGATGGAAAAAATTGTGTTTGTTTAATTATGGTTTGAGAACCATCTCTGGTTTTTGGAGTAAGGCAAATGATTCAACATGACCTTTTGTGCTGTTTGCATTCTGTTTTCCCCTAGAGTTTTCATTTCACACTACTGTGAAATGGACGTCTAGTAGCATTCTAGTCATCAATGTCAGCTGGCAGACTCATGCTCTGGTATTTTTCTCACCTAACGTTTCTCTCTGCAAAGCTGTAGGCTCTGGTTGTGGACAATGAGATGTGCTGCACTTGCATACTGCTGTTCTGGGCTGCCTGTCCTGCAGACCAGCCTGCCAGAGGGGCTCTGTAGGAAGCTCTAGCCAATTCCTCAACACAAATATCCTCTGCCAGGGTTGGGACACTCTGGTGATGGAGGAGGGCCAAGGGGCTGTTAGGAGTGAGGTGACCAGTGGATGGGGTGAATGTTGGTTGGTCCAAGTACTCTGTGTTGATGACAGTCACTATTATTACAGATCCCTCCAGGGGAAGTTTTGGATGTGAACAAGAGAACGGATACCATCATATGCACAAGAGATCATTCACAGGGGGTCCAAACTTCTCTATGGAGAACTACAGTTTTCTAAAGCTACTGTGATAAATGAGCCCATTCTTGTCACCAAAAGAATAGCCACTGTTTTACAGAAACTTGAAAACTAAAGCTTCTATAGCCACAGCAACAAACTCATCTTTTTCTAAAGAACACTGCAATTGCTGCAATAGTAAGATAAGAAATGTAGAGAAATATTTTATGTTTACTCTATTGGCAATTAAATAGTTGCTGTACTTCACAAACTGCAAGTAGCAAACCATGTAAAGGTTTCTAAGTCCTATATTTATATTTCAGTTCTACTGTATTATGCTATGTAATTTTTTCAACAAAAATGGTTTGGTTGATCAATTTATTATTTATTATTGCAAAGGAATGAAAAAACTCAGCCCTACCGTGTATGGTCCATCGCTTAGCTGTGAATGGTGAAATTATACAGGCAAGACTGCTTAGTATAACCCTCACAGTCTAGACACCTTTTGCAGACAGCATTTCTATGCTGGAAGTTATGAATATAGCTCCTTCAGTCGAAAATTACTGGAATTGCTGGCCAAGATAATAAAAGATTTGCTTAAGAAATGTAGCCCTTGACCCCAGGAAGAACGGATTTTTTTAACAGCAAGTCTAATATATTGAAAAAATGAAGGAAACTATTTTTTCTAAGAGGTTTTTTGATAGGCTTGGACCACAGGAGATGTTATCAAAAATCTCAGTCCAGAGAGTTGTCAGAGAGGTCCTGGAAGCCTGTTAAAGGTGGCTCCCATATTTGAATTTAGCAATTTCTCACTGGATTTATTGCTACCTCCCTAAGAGTCAGCATTCTGCTCTTCCTCTCCCGGTTGCATCCTTCCCCAGCCCCACACTGCCCTTTGGCAGTGCCATGCTCAGTGGGTCTGTGCCCTGACTGCCCATCTGGCCTTTATTTAGCTTCCTCTTGTCTCCATGTTTGCCTGGTTGGCTGGAAGCGGTTTTTGCATTGCTCTGTCAGAAAAATATACTTTATGCTTGCATGGGTGTCTTCCTGCTAATCAGGAATGTTTTGAAATTAGTTTTGAAGTTAGTGGATTGTAAATAAAATGCCTACAGTGTGATACTGCACCACTTGTGTGCACTAAACACCTGGTGATGTCATGAATTCACCTGCCTGATGCTTGGGATCTCATCCAGGAGACACTGTTGGGCTTAGATGGGACTCTAAAGAGCACTGTCATGGGAAACTCAGGATCTTCTATGGCCATGAAAGAGTGAGAAAAGAAGATGAGATTCAGAAAGTACAGGAATGCTTAGCCAAAGGCTGACTTTTATTGTGGCAATGCTGAATTTTGTGATGAGAAGGGGGACAGGTGTGTGATGTGCATCCATGTGTTTTGTCCATACATGTATGATATCTCAGAATTGCTGTTTCTTCTCTGAGCTCTTCCCTTGGCCCTTTCCTCTCTCATCACCCAAATCTCCTGGTTTTCCTTCCTAAAATCTGGAAGTACTAGTGAATCTCACAAGTGAGCATGTGTAAACAAGAACAAAAAAATCCCAAAAAAGCAAAAAACCAATTTCAGTCCTGTCAAAAATAAATCAGAATCAGTGCTTTAAAAAAAAGATATATCCTCAATATACACGTTTTCACTTAGGGCTCTAGGGAGAAGTTCCAGCTAAGGCTATCTCAAGCATAGAAAGAGGGATCTAGATAGCTGATTCCTAAATCTTCAATAAGATCACACCTTACAAAAGGTTTATTTTGCTTTATTGAATAGAAAGGAATCCAAAGTCTTTCTCTGAAAACCTTAAATCAGCCATGATTTATAAGATTTCCTATTCTTCATTCAAAAGAATATGAAACAAGTGTAGATGGTCCATTGACACTTGCATCTCTTGTCTGAAATGCAGAGGAGTGGGTCAACTCTGGTTTAGCAAACTGAGTTCTTTCATCATACATCTTGCTAAATGGATTACTAAACTACTTAATGGCCTTGGAACTAACAGTAATAAAAACAGATCAAATACTCCAATTTTCAGTGCTACTTTCACCTAGGAATGGAAACAGATTGTCTATCATTGAATATAAAACAATAATTTTAGTAAGGATGGAACATTTCAGTAGGTAGCTGAAATGCATTTTGAATCCCAATGAGCTGGATACCAACACCAGTAAGAAATTACACACTCTAATGCCTTAATTGCAACATACTGCCCACTAGTTATATCTCTCAAACTAGCCAGTGCTTTACAAGGCTTCAGATGTGGTGGTGGATAATACCACCTCAGGAACTGCTGGGGAGCCGAGTAGTCCCAGTACAGCAGGGTTTCACTGGTGGGAAAACATCCCAGTCAAAGTAACATGATAAGTCCCTCCCCAAATTATGTGAATCCCCCTGGCTGTAACCTAACCCCTGACTCCATCCCTCCCTTCTCCCCATTGGTTGTGGTGTTCCACCCACCTCCTCTCCCCTGACCCCAGGTGATCCCTATATCTAGGGACACCTGGGGCTCCTCTTCCTCTTTCACCATGGAACCCTCTGGAATAAACCTCTGGAACATCCAGCTGATTGAGCCTCTGGATTCTTTATCTCTGGTGACGCACGAGTTATCCAACTCT
Source organism: Lichenostomus cassidix (assembly GCF_008360975.1). NCBI lineage: Eukaryota > Metazoa > Chordata > Aves > Passeriformes > Meliphagidae > Lichenostomus > Lichenostomus cassidix. The sequence goes on along the minus strand of NC_139480.1, from coordinate 31,808,211 downwards.
GTGGGTGAGTGAGAATCCGTGCCTTACACCAGCTCAGGTGTGAGAAGGGTCTTTCTGTACAGCACCAGGCAGTGCTGGCTGGAGTGATCTCTTGACAGCCTCAGAGACACTTTCAGTAAACACAGAGGCCTGTTTCACCCCTCCTCCCCCCACTGCGTTATTCAGACATCAAGAAGTGTCTGCCTGAAGTATCTGGGATTTGAAAGTTGCAAACAATGGTATGGAAAAACATGGTTCACTGTTAGTGCCATGGTATATAAAAAAATCTTCCCTGTGCTTGCATTCAGGATGAGTTTTTTTTATGCTGTGTGACTTTCTGTAGAATTCACTGTTTGTTTCCATTTCCCCACAACAGTTTATGATCAATATTGATAATTATAATGAACAATATCAACCATATTACTGTTGCTGTTTTATTTTAATCTTTAATAATAACTATAGCAACAACCTAAATCTGCTGTAATGAGGAATGGAAAGAAAGTAATTTTGGCATGGATATTTAGGGAAAGAATGGAAGGCAGTGCTCTGTATGCTTTCTTAGATGGAGAACATGGTGGCATCCTGAAGAACATCAGTGTTATGCAGAGCAGATGATGCCTGTGTGTATATTCAGTATGGACCTGTAACAGTCTCATCTGCTGTGGCTAGCACAGGTTTTTCCCATGAGAAATTTTATTGTGTTTTATAAATAAAGATAAAGTTTGGATGTTATTGGAACAGTGTCCCAGAACTTGGGCAGTGCAGGCCTGGCCAACCAGGCCTGGGGGAAGGCTTCTGACTGACCAATCTGGGTGACTTTTGAGAACTCTATATATGTGATGAAATCAAAACAATAAAGGTCATTCCTTCTTGCCACTGAGAACTGATGCATTCATTACTCTGCTAGCTGCTCAACAGTGACAATCTGCAATGTGACTTAAAACCTTTCTAAAGTCTGTAACATACAATCCCATAGAGACAGAAGGCAGGGTTTACCTGCAAAATTAAGATTTTGTCTTTTAACATGGTTTGTGGTTTAATACAGAAGTCTGATTCAGTATTAATATCTTCTGTGTTTCTACTAAAAAATAGATTTGTGTTTTTATAGTCTGACACCTGACAGTGTCTAGACAAACTTTTATTATCTGATTAACTTTCTCTCATATAATGACTGAAATTTGACGTTTATACTGTGTTAAATATAAGCCAATTGTAGCCTGTCATAACTCAGCTGTATTTGCTTATCTGGTAGCTTCTTTTTAAGATAAATACCATAATTTTTTATTGCTTCTAATAAAATCTTTAAATTCCACTTTTTATGTTTCTAGGTGACTAGCTGTTTTTGTCTGGGCTGAGGAGAGAAGGATGCTTCAGGGAGTGCTGAGGAAGTCTTGAAGCCTGATCAATGCTGTAGCCCTGAAGGTGGTGAAGGGAAGCCTGGGCTGGCTCAGGTATCTAGCACAGAGCAGCACAACCAGGAGCAAAAAGGACGGTGGGACCAGCTCTTCCCAATGTATGGGTTAAAAGGATGGCAACTGGTGTGGCACGGCTTGAAGGACTTGGGGGAAAGGATGAGGAGGAGCAGGTCAATAGTCCATGTCACTTCCTTGGAACATCCATCAGCATTTCAGGTTTCTTTGTTCTACTTGTCTCCCATCTGCCAAAGGTCACTTGGGAGTTTGCTGGACAAAGAAGATGACAGAAGCAGAAATAGTTTGTCTCTTCCACAAGAATACAGCATGTGCTGCCCAAATTGACTTTCCATCATGCTTGTTTCTGGCAGTTGTGGCAGCCCAGGAGGAGGGTGCATGCTGGTGCACTCTGGGCTCCATGGCCAAAACCCAAATTCACTGCAGCAAGGCAGTCTGGGCTAACTCCAACAGATGAAACTGTCACAGCACCTTGCAGGGGGTGATTTCTTCCTGGCATTTTCCAGGAAACAGATATCAGAAGGGTTATCACTTCAGCCACACAAGAGCAGTCCAGTCCTGAGTCTTGACAAACATAACAACATAACTACTGGGATGTCAGGTAGAATTACATTTTATTATAAACATCATACTAGTTGTAATAGCTTGATACTTTTCTGCCCTGGTCTGTGTCTCAATAGTTCTTCTCTGATCAAAATTCTGTAAAATACAAGCTTTCTTTTATCTGTGTGCTATTTATCACTCATGATGGAGTTCCTCTTTAGTTAGGTGCACTAGTTATGTCACTTCATAGACTTGAACCATTCTCTTTTTTCCCCCTAAGAGCAGGTTTTGCTTTTATCTTGTGCATGGAAGATTTTATGCTAGGTATTATGGCTATGTGATGAGAACAGACTGTGATCATACAGACTTTTTATTTTATGTGTGAAATAAAGTCCTTATTTTTTAATATATCAATAGTTTGCTCTTCAAAATTTGAAATTCTGGCACTGTACCTGAATGGCAACATAGGGCAGCCAAAACTTCCTGCTTGCAAATGCCTATTTTTCGATTAAGAGAGGTGAAAGTACTTAATACTTGTCTGTATTTCTTTCAGATGAAAGCTTATATGGCTGCCTTTAAAAAACTTTCTTATTAAAGCTATACTTGCAAATGTATTTCATATACTGAGTTTGTACACTCTTCATTTTCCCCCAAATTGTGTTGATTTCTCACTATTTTTCTGAATAGAATTACTAGAGCTACAGCTAAAGTGGAAGAGGAGAGATGAGTTATATATTAGCTATTGCAAAAAAACTTGATTTGAAGAGGAAAGTGTTTTTATTTTATAAGGCTTGATTAAATTTCTTGTGACTCATTTTCAGTTTGAAGCTTTTTAATCAGACAGATGAATGCCTTCAGTCTTCTTATAGGATAAAATAGCATCTCTAACAAATGTGATCCAGGTCACCTGGAGCCATCCTACTGCTCCACCACAGAACACCTTCTGTGTTAAACAGACACTAGTTTCATTGCATTGTCCCAAACACAAGTTAAAGCCTTATTGAAAGAGAAAAACACAATTGTAAATAAGTTCCATATTTTATTAGAATGTTTGGTTTGGGAAGGAGAACTAACTTTTTTTTTCTTTATTTTCTTTTTTTTTTCTTTTTTTTTTCTTTTTTTTTTTTTGTGGAGTGTCTGCTAATCTAATTCCAAGCACTTCAATAGAATAAGCATTAGGAGAAGTTTTTGGCTCCAAGCTGATTAGCAAGGGATAGTATTTCAGGTATATACAGAGAGACAATAAATATAAGCCCGAAATTCCCCTCTAGGCACAGAACATTTTCTGACTAATTTAGTATTTTTCTGGTAATGAAGAACTAAGGGTTTTCTGCACATCACATTTTTCAGTCTGTAAGTCTGTTTACTCATAGCAATCCCAAGAAGCTAACAAACAATAAAGTCAGGGAATGCCTGTGTTCTGTTTCCAGTCATGCCTTAATTTAGAGATTGTAAGGTTGTTTACAAACCTTGTTAAGGATATTCACAGAGATGTACACAGTTAAACAACCAAGGTTGTTTCCAATGTCCCAAAATTTTTTCCTCTGTAGACTGTCATAATGATCTGGAAAACTTAAATGCTGGATCATAATAAACTGTTTAAACTTTGGGAACAGTTGGCTGTTAGCTCTGAGTGGTGGTGACTGGAGAAGCAGTTCTTACATGTATTGCCAATGGGTACAAATTGTCTGTCAGACACTGGAGTGGACAGGGAAATCCACAGGAAAGTTATGAACCAGAGGGAATATCTTGTATATTCAGCCTGAAAGGCAGTCTTGATGTGTGCAATTTGAGTCTGTCCCACTCTGGGTACCATTTGTAACATCCAAAAGATGGGTTTGCACATCTTTTGAGAGCCACCCTAGTTTATAAACTTTCTGTTCTGTGGATGGGTTCTGTGGCTCTATAACTATGCTGTCCAAAATGCCAAGGCATATGCTCCTGACACTATGCATTTTGCCTGAATTACAGACTGTTGGGATCATGAGCCATCTCCCTTTCCCATCCTATGCATCTTCTTTCTCCCACATGAAAAATATGAGCAGAATGTCCATAGTATGCCTATTTGTCTAACATGCAATGTGAAATAACACCACATTTTTATTATGAGTAGTTTATGTTTTACAGCACATGCTCATAATGAGCTGTAGTTTTTTTCTGTATTAATTTTGACTTTCTGAAGTAGAGGCTTCTCTAATTAAGCCCATAACTGACCTAGTACAGTAGGATGTGTACTCTTGACAAAATATTACAGAATTTCAGTACTGCAAAGACATTAGTACCTGGTGCAACAAGGATTATTTAGGCTTGAGTTCACTTAAATTCCCTTACTGAGGACATACCAGGGGAATGAGTTGCTGGTAGATGACTATCAATAAATACTAGTAGAACAATATAACCGTAGTCTTATATATAAGCCTTAAGTCTTATATATATCAATAAATATTGGTAGAAAAATATAACCATAGTCTTATATATAAGACTTAAGTCTTATCTGAAATGCTGTGTTATGTTTCCTTTCTTTCATTTTAGAATGAAAAAGCTATAAAGGTAGCTTTAATGGAAAAGCTATAAAGGTAGGCCAAAAGAGTGATAAAAGTATGAAATATATTCTGTACAAGAAATGCCTAAACAAACTGTAAAAGAAATATTACAAGTCTCTGAAATCAAGACTAGCACTGGAAAACAGTCCTTTAGTGTTTGTTTAGTACAAAAATGAAAGGCACTGAGACAAACTAGTTGGTGGTATGCTCAATAAAAAAGAGAGTCCTGGGTTTGGTTCTTCCCACATACACAGGTGGCAGACGTGTGGCCACCTTAGAACTATAAGGAGTTCAAATGGCAACTGAACAAAACTCCCAAAAGAACTAGCAACAGTCATTAAACACACTTATCCCCTCTGGGTCAGGAAAATGAGAGGTCCTTTGGACATCCAGTGCAGGAAAGATTAATCTGGAATGAAAATTGCAAGGTAGATCCCATTTTTCCATACGATAATGACACATTAAAAAATAAAAGTAAAATAGAGCAAGCTGCCACAAAATATCTCCTTTAACTGAATGACTCTGCATTCCCTTTATGTGATTATAACAAAGATACAGGACTCCTTTCAGGGCAGCACAATAGAAGCCTCCACTTCATAAGTTCTTCTGCAAAGGACAAAGTATTTATGCATATTGGGCCATTTATCATTATGATTGTCATGAAGAGGACCCAGAGCATACATAGAAAAGCTCCCTCCTATCCTGCACAGCACTGCAGCTGCACACACTCCCCACATGAACTACTTGCAGTAAGGAAACAACAATATTGTGTCATCTTTAATGACTGTCTTATTTTAATAATATTTTCATTGAATTAATAAGTCAATAAAAGCAACTAGGGAAAAAATTACTATGATGGATGGGCAGAGCAAGGCAGAAAGATAAGTTATTTTAGCATATCTTCACAATATACCTTATAATCTGTTTAGTTCGTTGCCTGGGACTCACAGACTGTTGATCTGTGTGAACTCCTGTTGCACTTTCACACAGGAGAGTGGGAGTGGTATGTGTGTAACTTGACATAAGTGTAACCTACTACTTCTGAATGAGCTGCATGTTTAGTACTTATACAAATTAAACAGGAGTCTTTTGAAAGAAAGAGAGAGCTGGAAATACCTGACTCAACTCTCTGTTCAGGCAGGGTCATCTAGAGCAACCTGCCAGACACTGTGTCGAGTCACATTTTGAACCTCTTTGAGGATGACAACTCCACAACCTCTTTGGGTAACCTGTTGATCACACTTCGAGTAAGAAGTGTTTTCTTTTGTTCAGAACACACACAGATTGTGGATCCTCATGTCATGTCACGGGTTTCTCTGTGTTATGTGTTGTGTTTTGCTGCAGTGTGTTTGTTTTGTATCCAGTTGTATAGATGTTTCAAATATAAACACTTATGACTGAGCTATATTTAGCTTTTGCATGTGTCCTCCTGGTGTAAGTCATCAGGTAACTGCTCTGCTAGCAGATAGGACAGGGAGCAGATAGTAGGAGAAAAGGCTCTCTGAGTTTTCGTGCCCACTAGATAACTTACCATCTCATTGCCAAACTTCTCTTGTATCATTCATTTGCATGAAGATTGATATAGATACATAAATATATGATCTTCTCAATTCTAAGTTTCTTCCCCCTCCTTCAAAGTTTCAAGTTAGTAAATCATGCTTAGTTTTGGTTTCACTCCCTTTTGAAAATAATGTACAGAGAAGTGGTGGCTGTGTCAGAATTGAATAGTGATACAAATGCTTATCCTGCTTGCTTGGTTTTCTGTGTTGGCTTGAGAAACTGAGCTAGTGTGCTGGTTTTGTTTCTCATACTGCCAGCTCAGTACAGGGAGCTCTATTCCTATGAAAAGCCAGGTCAAATTCAAGCAGACAAATCTCTCAAAAATAAGGTAACAGTTCTTTCTTTTGTGACTGAGTCTCATAATTTTCTCAGCCACCCTTCTGAATTCCCACATCATCACCATCAGTCTTGAAACAACAACACATGTTTTTCTTGAGTCATTCTATACTGGCAAAATTTAGAGCATTTAGCTATATTTTATTTTAGACACAAAAATTGTTCTTCATGCCAAAAGTGTGGTACCAAATTTATCATCTGTGCTGAGAGTGTTTTGTAGGTCATGTGGAAACACAGAAGGTTTAGTGCCTCACATATTTCTCTAAGGCTGCAAGTACCCTGTTATCAAATATTCTGATGCAAATATGAAAATTAATTGCAGTGTACTGCAGACTGCAGGGTTTGAAAGGATGATGCAGGTTTATGGAAGGGTACGAGAGCTCTTTGGTTGTCTGTGGTGTCACAAAGTGGAAAGGGTGCATCAAATTCAAAGAGGTTTCCAACATAAGTGAAAGAGAACTAGATATATTGCAAGGCAGCGCAAAGTACAAGTGCCTGGGGTGTTCTACTTTTTTCATTTGATATCTGGATAAGCAAGCAGAACCTTCAGGACTGACAGGCACTAGTACTGAACACTGTGTGAACCAAATATCTTAACAAAATCATGGATGAATGAGGACAGGAATGGTCCAGCATTTCTGAAGTTTCTTTTAAAGCTAGTGAAATTTAATTCTATCACCTTCAATCACAAACTTCAGTGCAGGAATCCCCCAAAGCACGTGAAGAGGTGTGCAAGGTGGAAGGGAAGAACACAGTTCTGTTCACTGGACTAGGCTGAGTCTGGAGCTACAGGTGATAAACTCTGCATGTGAAGCCTTAATTTCACCAAAGAAGTAAGCATGAGAGGCATCACGAAGAGCCAAACCCAGAGCTCCAACCAAATCAGCTGAAAAGATATCTTGCATGCCAGTCCTGATGGCAAATGGGTAACATTTGCTGCATCCTTGGCTGGCCACAGGCAGAACCCCAGGTGACATACAGGAGTGTCATTGCATCCAGGTCCCAAGTGCTTCTGCAAGACAATTCAGGAGCATTTGAAAGAACATATGGGTTTATTGCTCCTTTTACCATTGTCCTTCCACCTCATGGGCAGTTTCTCTGATAAATCTCTTGGTGCTATAGGCTGTCTGGGGAGAAGGATCACACACCTCTTCCCCCTCAGCACAATGCAGAGTCTTTCTGCCTTGGGATGGACTTTTGGGTGAAAGTTTCCATCTCCAGGTGCATAGGAGTGCTGATATTTTGTGAGATGCTGTTTACTGAGAGCTCTGGTAAATCCTCTGTATTTTGTGATTTAAACATGGCCCATGCCTAAGATTTGAAGGTGGAAGATTTCTTCTGGCAATGGTGCTAGTCACAACTTAAGCCCCAGCTTTCTTTGGGACAAGTATGCAGGCCAGACCATGTGCATTCTATCTCCAAATATGCTAGTGATAGATTTAAGCTTCTGTTTATAATTTGTTTCTTGGATCCCAGCAAACAGTGCAGGGAAATTGTTTATACTGCCTGACGGCAGAAGAGGGAAATGGGTGATTTAGCCAGGAGCTATAGGCCAAGGAAAGACGAGGAGGGAGACATTAATTTTTCCAATATGAACTAATAGCATAAAACTGAAGTTTACTTCATTTCTGGTGGTGGAGGAGAAATGAAGACTGTTTTACTAGAAGAAAATGTAAGAATTTTTGTGTGAAACTATCTGCATTTGTGTGAAACAATCTTCAGTAATAAGCCATTATGTGTTTGGTATTATTAGTATGACATTTTACTTAATATCTTCTAAGCCATTAGTGTCAATAGTGTAGAATGGTCTAGAAACTGCCAGGGGCATTTCAGACTCCAGGAGCCTGGATTGGAAGTGCTCACGCAGAACTGGAAGATGAGCAGAAATACAGGTAGGGGAATTAAAATATTAATCAGTGCTCGTCTACAAAGTTATTTGGATAATGGATGGTTCAGCCTCCCATTACTGTGACAGTTATCAATGCTTATAAGGAACCATTTGGGTGTCAGTGAATGTGTTGAAATTGACTGAAAGAAGAAACTGTAAGAATTTAGGGCATGGCAAGAAGTGGCAGGGAGTTTCTATATTTATTGGTGTGGAAAGGGGTTCTACACACAAAGAACATAATTCATCTTTTCTCTACCGAGAGTACCAACAAATACTTGTTTATTCCACAGTACAGGAGGATAAAATTAACTTTAATTTAAATAGCACTTGCTTGAAGTATTTCAGTTTATTTTAATTTTGAGAAGCTATCATAATCCTACTTGAAAAGCAAAGAAAGGACATGAAATATTGTGGGTTTGGAATAAGTATTTTCCCTCTGATCTGGCAGAATTGCTCACTGTGAGCTGAGTCCTGCACACATTTCCATGATCAATGTGTCAAGCAGAAGAGAAAGCAACTTGAAAGTGTGTCTGTGTGCTGTAGGCATGTGCACTTGATCGTCACCTGCCATTCACAAAGTATCCTTGCCTTACCTTCTTCTTTCTCGCCATTTTATGGGGTCTGAAAGGGTGATCTGGAGTGAGGCAATGCTTTCCACTGCCCTTGCTGCCATAATACCACCCTGTATGTGACATTGCTGTCACTTCCCCTCCAAGCTCTGCACTGATACCAGTGAATTACAGAGCAGAGCTCACAGTGGCTAACTTGTTTTAACCCTTTTGCAACTTCTAAAGGTGATGAGAAATTCAAGGTAACACTTTTTCATGGGTGATGATAGAAGTCAGCTGGAGCCAGCAGAATGAATGTGGAGGCCCAAACAGAGGTGATCAATGAAGGATTTACAGAGAGGAGATCAAACCAGCCAGGAGGTGCAGTAGAGGTTGATTCTTTCCCAGACAAATTCAGTTGCCTGCAAGAGGACCATGCCTATAACTATATTAGTAACCAGAGGGAGCCTGACAGTGATTTCTGACCATATGGCCAAAAGGCAAGCTTAGTCTATCTCTGTATACTGAAAATTGCTGCCTCCAAATTAAGGCAGCTGCATCTAAACCATGGCTCTACTTGACAGTGACCCTGGCAAGGATCCTAAACGCTTCTGAACCCAGGCCACTCCCACATTGAAACTGACCTGCATGCTTCAGGGTCTCAGTGGAATAGTTTTGGGCAGCTGGACACAGACACTGGGACACAGACATGTCATGGTCACTGCTAATGCTGTAACAATCTGTGGAAGCACCTCACAGCAGAAGCATCACTAATATCTTCCAGGCCCTGTGCACCTACTCTGACCTCACTTTCCTCCCTTGTCTCAGAAACAGACACCATCAAGAAGTACTCTAAGCCATCTGTTGCCATCACAGCCCTAGCAAACACTGCAACAGAAGGCACGATATCCTTGCGCCTTACCCTACAAAGAGTCAGAGAACAGGGCTGTTTTCTCTCCCTTTGTCAGTATTCCTGACATGTGCAACATCAACCTCTCCTAACCTTGCTGTCTCCTATTTCTGCTGTATTTTTGACAAGCATTTGACAAGTAGAGACAACCTCAGTCTCTACTTCCCCATTAGATTCTTCACTTTTCACTCCCCACCTGCTTCCAGCAATTTCTTCCACTATTATTTGCTCTCTTCACACATTTTCTGTAATACTTCTCTGAATTACACAGTAAAAGCAAATTCACAAAATATTTCCCGTCCCCCCAGTGCAAGACAAGATTTGCTTGGGCTACTGTCAGCTTGCTGAGTTACTTTGTACCTGGATGGCCTCTCAGCATCCTTTCAGTTCTGCACCTCTGGCATTCCTTCATTGCATCCCCTGATTACTATTGCAGCCACCTCTGCAGCTTCTCCTGCCTGAAAGGCTCTGCCACAGCAACCAATAATTTTTTGTGGTCTCTGCACAGACATTTCAGTTTTGTTGTTCAGGGAAACCCACTTATGACTCTTGTCTTGCCTGGAGTATGAACCTGCCACATCACCCAGATGGCTTCCGCATGATGGATGGTGTGTAGACATTTCCTCTTTGGTATGCCAGGGCTTTGGAAGTTCCACAAAGTCCAGATAAAGCTGGCTCTGACCCTGAGTAGCTTTGGAGGATGGTTGGGGCTTAGAAAATCCTGAGTCCCAACTGCAGAAAAGATGCTAAGTAACCTCCTGCCTCTGGAATAACCCTGAGCAAAATAGGAATGCCGGATGGATTCAGTCTTGTTTGGGAGATCAGTGCATCCATCTGAGTTTGCTCCCTGTGCTCAGTGGGGACAGCAACTTGGAGGCATAGCTATCTGCTCACTGAAATACTCTTCAGCAGGTGTTACTTCATCTGCTGTAGTTCCTGTAAGAGACTTCTCAAAGCTGCAGTGCAGTTCCCACCAGCAGGATCCTTATCACAGGAATCAGGGTACATTTAGTGTGATTCCCCTTGCTCCACATCTTTTTCTCTTCTGAGATAGTGGTAGGAAATAATTACAAATTAGTTCAGCAGTTAGGTAATAAGAAGACAAGTTGTAAACCAGGGCAGTAGAAATTTTAGGTAGAAAATAATTCCATTGATTTGTTGAAGGAAATTATTCATCTTTTAATCTTTTTGCTTGGAAAATATTGTCATGTTCAATGGAAAATTATGTGTAATAAAGTTACTCAGTAAAAAAGAATGTTAATTTCCAATGATGTTTTCTTCTGCATGAAATGTGAAGTTTTTCACAGGGAAATTAAAAGTTTGAAGGGCTTAGATGAAAAGATTTTCCATGAAATCCTTAAAAATTAGGAAAGAACATTTCCTTAATATACTTTCCAAACAAAAGCAAATAGGCAAAAACCCAAGATAACCAAACTTTCTGGCTGAACACTTTGGTGGTTGTGAATAGCAGAGGCCACACTGGCAGGCAAAGGTAGTAAGATTCATTAAAGCAACTGATACAAATCATTAGTAGTGATATCACCTACAAGTCTTACCTCTCCTCTATCCTTTGGCCATTACATACAAATCCCCAGATATTTCATCATTATGGGCAGTGTTGTCTTAATGGAGTTTGATCTTTCCTCATTTCTTCTATTCTCTTTGCTTCCCTCTTCCCTGTCTCTTGTCTCTTCTCCTGTCACTCCTGTATTTCCTTTACTGTAGCCTAGTTTATTCCCTCCCTAAAATGGATTTCAACAGAAACAGTTTGTTATCCCTTAGTAAAAGAGTTAGAGAATATTGCCCCTTGAAGTCATAAATGGGTTCCAGATTTGGAGTTTTCAAAGAGAAACTCTCTTCTCTGAGATGTGCTGTTACGCATTGTCTGCAGATTCAGTTTATAAGGTAGTTCCCATGCCTGAATAGGATACAGTCTCACACCTACAAAACCTAAGTATTTTTTATTTGTAAATCAAAGCTTGAATTCTGCAAAATGCACAGTACAAGCAGGATAGATTTCACTAACTTACGAAGGTGATATTTGAGTTAAAGTATCAGACACAAGAAAATAATTGGGACATTATACTTTGAAATTTGTCTCAGTCCCCAAAATGTTAGGCATATGTTTTTCTGACAAATAGTGCATATCTCTAAAAAAAGTGTTTCATCTCTACAGTGATTCTTATCTACTACATGGTGTTGCTTTAGAAAATAAACAGCATTTATGTAGGGGCTGGGTAGCAGAGCTCCTAACTTGGGAAAGCATCTCTGTTCTTCAGGAGCATTCAGACACCTGTCCCATTGCTGTCTTGATTCAGTGCATAAATGATAAACAAGAGAGAGAAAATCAAGACTCCTGGTCTATTCTACATATTCTTCTGCAAAGTGCAGGAGGCCTCTCCTGTAGCATCTGCAATGCACAAACAAGTTGCTCCAAGTCCTTTTATAGTGGTTTTTTTTTGCTTGGTTGGCTTTTCTGTTCTTTTTACACACCTATAAAGATAAGAAATCTATGACAAAAAGCAAAGGGAAAATGCTGCATGCGGTTTTTTAATGGTTGTACACATTTATTAATTTTGTTTGAGGAAATTAATTTCCTCGAGTCCTCATAAGAAACATTTGGATATGATCACAGTATCATAAGGGAATCTGCAGTGTTTCTTAGGAGATGTTAGATAGCATACACATGGGAAGGCTCAGTCTGCCCAGCTTTGCATCTTGTGCAATCACCTGTTACGGAAATGTTCTTTCTGTATCCATAGATCCCAATGCATTTAGGAAAAAATTCAATTCACATTCCTGGAAGTGAAACAAAACCACTAAGATTTAGCTTGTATTAAATTCCATTCTGTTTCTTCCTATTGCCCTGTCTATCTGCTTGTTTCACAGTACTGTGCAATAGCTCCTTGGCAATTGTCTTATCATTTAGTTCCAGAAAGTCTAAAGAGATCTGTATAGTCCAATATAATTTTTATCTACGTTTACTCCTACTACAGCAGAAATATCTCATTCTGCAGATAAACTGAATCCTTTCAGAGAAAAGCTTTTGTTGCTAAGTGAACCTGGTAATGGGAAAGAGAATTTTCCTTTTCATGCAGAGTAATCAGGCAACATTTTTGCATCATGCACTTTAAAATCAAAGTTCTTGCATACTGATGAACTAAAAGTGTGAACATAAAAGTGCATAATGATGCTGTGGAAGTCTGTATTGCTTAATTAATCTACAAGCCAATACTAATTTGGCTCTCTGTCTACAGCATGACATCTACAGTACAACCAAAGAAGCTAAAATTTATGAAAGCTAAGCCAGTCCTTACTGTACTTTCTGAATTTATCTAGAGCTCTTCCCTGCTGATTTTAATAGGAAATTTATTAAGGTTTTCAGGTGGGTAAGGATGTTTTAATATAGTGCAGAGTAATTCTATTCAAGCACGTGCATCACCATCAGCCAGAGAAGCAGGAAAGAGCAGACCAAATCTTAATGATCCCTCTGAATGCCTGTTCAGGCACTCCTGTCACTTTGTTAGTTATAACTAGTATTCTCCAAGGCATCAGTGGAGCTGTGTGAAGCCATCACCCCAAGGGAGACATTAAAAAATGTATTGTTCATCAAACTAGTAATTGCTAAGAATTTCTACTGAGGTTAGTTCATATCAGCTTTCAAGATATAAATTTGTTAATGAGCATTGCTACTCCTATATAAATTATTAAGTGGCATTTTTTACATCACACTACCACTATTAAAGGGAGCTCTTTAGCCTAAAAGCTGTACTGTATTTTGGCAAACTCATCCAGGAGTTTGCAATCTAACTGAGGCCTCTGAGCTGAAGAAATAGTGCCATCTTAGGTGTCTGGCTCATCTTGATGCTCTGTAGTTGTCTTCTCTTCTGATTTCCTGTCTTCCTTGTAGAAACGTATTGAGGAAAGAGGTGTTAGCTCTGGAGTCTCTGTAAGTTTTCTTCTCAAAATATTTTGGGATTGGAAAGCTCATAGTGATCCTCTAGCCTGGTCTTTTTGCATTGTTTTCCCTTCCTTCAGCAGTTCAGTACCTCTTTGGGAAGCTCATGAATACACAGATAGTTCCTGTATACTCACCAGACTCATAATTGCCCCTCATCTTAATGGTTACATGGCCTTTATCCTTGCAACACGAAATTCCTTGGATGCTTTAAGCTCCACATTTTGCCTATTTCAGTCTGTTGTAGTTCTGCTGAAAATACCTAAAACTAAAAATTCTGGTTTAAGTAAGTTCAAATACTCCTGGATTCTCCAGAAAGTGCAGTAACTTCAGAGTAATCTTCTGATAGTAGTCAAGATCTGAGTTTTAAACTTGAATAAATGCTCCAAACTTGTAAAGCCTTTGAAAGCTTATGTCTGGCTCTTATAGCTGAGTTTGGCAAAAAATGTTGTTCTTGTAGCCTTTTAAAATCTATTCCCTATCACATTTTCTTGACATAAGATTATGACATCTTAAAAAAAAGAAGAAGGGTAAGATATGACTCTTGTATAAGACCAAAAATAACTGATTTGCAACCTACTATTTGCAGGTTGCATTCCTGCAAATAAAGATCTCTCTTATATGTTTCTATAAAACAAATTTTCTCTACTAATACACATTTTTCTAAACTAATTATGAAAGAGTATGATATGAAAAGTAGTAACACAATGTGTTATAAAAGCAAAATTTTGAAGTCTGTATTTTTCCATGAGTTTTATGGGAAAATGAAATGTCCTAGTACTTAGTCTGTCCTAGTATAACACAAAGCTAAAAGTTTCTGGAAATAGTTGTGACAAAATAATTAAAAAAATATGTGAATGTAATTGATTATCATGTTCAAGCATAAGAATACTTTAGTATAGAATCATAGAAATGTAGAATTGGGGAACATCAGAAGTTTGTATCTTCTAGTAAACACCCACAGTTCGATATGAAAACAGAATATTGTAACAAATAGTCCCCAGTGCCTTGCTAAAGAGAGATTTTCCAAACTGTACATGTGAACTTGCTATATCCTCATTTCTAGAACTTCAGCAGTACCCTTTAATGCTGCTCATCTTAATAACTTCAAGGAATTAATAAATAACATTAGTACAAATCAACATGAATATTAAGAAATGCCTTGAAATATTAATCAAAAGTACTACTTCAATAGACAGTTTAATTACTCTTCTAGTAATAAGCAAGTGATGAATAGGTGTGTGCTGTGTCAGTGTAGGGACATGCTTGTCCCCCCAGATAACAGACTCAACCTCCAGGGGAAAATCAGGTCATCTCTCTTTACCTGGATCTCCTCTCATACTGGTGATGGTGGTGTTGACAGTGACAGAAGCAGAAGAAGGATGTTGCCTTGTTCAACACATGGACAAGCATTTCCTAGAACTCACTTGAGATAATAAGAGAGTGATGGCACATACTGTTGAAGGGAAAAGAATTCAGAGAAAATAAGTATTATCACAAGGAGTGACATATAAATGAGTTATAAGGCTCTCTTGCTACATTGTAGACAGGGCACCTGAAGGACTGGAATAAAGCAACAGCAGGGAATTTAAACACAAATTCCATTATGTTAAAGAACTTACCTTCATACAGCATACCCAATTTATTCAAGCTCTGAACTACTTAAGAATTTAAACACAAATGTGACTTTAGATCACATATTTTACTGCTATTCCTGTGGTTGTAATATCATTAACTAGTGCAATGTTTGAAGGCTTGTTGTGGATGTTGCTGTTGTATTTGTACATGTACTACATCCTTCCTTACACATGCTTTCCTGGTAATTCCCGTGGCTCCCCTGGATGACATGTAACACACAGTGTACAACACAACCAGTATGAAATAGTGCCATTTACTTTTCAGTAAATGATACAGGCATTCAGGAAAGGCCACTGGAATCAAACATTGATGGAAGCCTTCCATAACAATTAGCTCTTAGAAGATCTTGTTTCTTGTTTTTAGTTTTGGAGACATGCAAAGAAAAGCTTTTTCTTCTTTCCTTTTGAAAAGGTTCATATATAAATGCTCTTAGATGTCTAAGAAAGTTTCAGGAGAACTTTATGTGCTGGATTCTAGCTGTAGAATTCTGTTTCAAATTTTCTTTACTCCTCTATTCTATCTGAATATGATCTGGATCTAGCTCTACTGCAATCACCTTTGTTCTTCCCTGTACAGCTGATAGAAAACTAAAATAGAAAACCGTTTTTTTGTAGTACAAAAAAGCCATTTCACATGGTTTACTAATCCTGCTATTGGCAATTCAACATAAGGAATGTAATGGCAAAACTTACCCAGAAACCATTAAAAATGTTTATTCACTAGACAGAAAATTATACACTTTGGCTTGTAGCTTGGCTATATCTCATGGAAATGCTTTTCCTCTCATGTCATGCTAGCCAGTTTGTTAGTACCTTCTATCCCCTAAAATTTATTGCTTTATTATCATTCTTTATCTTAGAAGCATACAAATTTTTCTCTGGTCATAAAAGGAACAAGTAAAATGTTATATGTTATGGAGCTGCTAAATACGAGGGAAGTGCGAAAAGAGTCTGCTTAAAACTGCCAGGTAGAGAACTTGTTTGGAGTGAAAATTATAAACTGTACTAGATTAAAGTATAAAGAATACCTCAAAGGGCTCTGAAGCTGTAATGTCAGTGAGTTCTCCTTGTCTAAGTACTTGCCATGATACAATTGAACTTACGGCAACCTGGATACCTACACAAAAGTCAGGCCATATTTGATCTAGGGCTGCTAACTATCAGTCTGTACCCACATGCGTTTAAAAAACCAACCAGACCCACAATGAAATCAGCAGCCAAGATATTCAGTGCCCCATCCAAACATC
Source organism: Lichenostomus cassidix (assembly GCF_008360975.1). Classification (NCBI taxonomy): domain Eukaryota; kingdom Metazoa; phylum Chordata; class Aves; order Passeriformes; family Meliphagidae; genus Lichenostomus; species Lichenostomus cassidix. The sequence goes on along the minus strand of NC_139480.1, from coordinate 31,791,632 downwards.
ATTGATCACTCCTTCTTTTTCTCTTTTCTTCTGTTGGTCTTCTTCAACCCCAAATCTACCTCATCAGTGTGTGAAACTAAGGTTGAGGCACCAGGGCATCTCTTGCCCATGCCTCAGACACAGAGCTGCTGCTCATCACACTGTTTGGATACTCCTTTCACATGCTCACATGTTATCCTACAGACAGCTCCAAAACCCACCTACCCCCCTGACCTGTGCTTCAGTTTTCTTCTCTTTGACTGTCAGTGCCTGATTCTTCTCTGCCTTTCTCAATTCCACTATTTATTTTGTTTTCTCTCTGGAGAGGCCTGAACAGACAAGTGCTTGTGCTGTCAGCACTGCCAGCTTATTGCTGGCTCAGGGACAGGACATGTAGTAAGAGAAGACACTGTCGAAATAGGTAGGGAAAATACTCTTTATTTCTTCTTCATGTTGAACACGTTGCAATGCACAGCTCAGGTAAAAGAGAGCACTACATCTGCAGCCTTCAAAACCCTTAAATTGGAATTCTAATGAAAAAGTATTTTGATTAAAATATTTTTAGCCAGCTTCCTTCCAGAAAGGATTGGGCTTCATATGGAGAAAGCAGTCTCACAGAGATAGTCCTGTAGACATTGGAAAAATTAATGTGTATAAGCATCTATAAGACTACATGGCACTTGTACCTTCTCATGCCTGATAAAGACTGGATCCTATTTCTCTAGAATGCAGTGATAAAAGAACTATGATGACAGGACCTTGAACTACCAAGCCGGTGAGAATGCAGCTGCCACAATATTTTCAGTAAACATTATTTGAGGGGTGTTTTCTTTACATGATGGTTGCATCAGTATTCTGCATCAAACACCAATATTGCATATTAGCAGGCTCTTCAAAATGATCACCTTGAGACAAATGGCATACAGTTTCAAAATAAATTAATTTTAAACTGCTTTAGAACATGTTTCTTAATGATAGCTACTAAAATAAATTTTGTCATTAAAAGAAGCTTTATTACCTTTATTCCATAAATGTTAAGTTTTATATCTCTGAAATAAGAGAACTGAGAGGTAAAATCACTGATTATGTGCTCAAAGCAAAAACACTGAAGCAGTATCTGTAGAAGTGCAAAATTAATATTAGTTCTCTTTCAGGTCCATAAAGTCTGGGATTACACAATTCCACCGGGTAGGTATGAGGTGAGGAAGTTCAGCTCTAAATTTTTCTTATTCTGCTGATGACAAAATTGAATGGTTCTGTGGATTTATGACCTAATGACTAATCCTTCAGATTTAATGAGAGATCTACTGGCTGAGGCTCTAATTAAACTGTCTCACACAGATTTTTATTGTGCCTTGAACGTGTTGAAAAACTGATCAATGTGATTCAATGGGGAAAGGTAGGAGCATTCACCATGTTGTTTTGGTATGCTCCTTCCAGGCAGTTTTCAGCATGCAAAGGCTGATCAACCCTTCAAACGACTGTTTCCTTCACTGCCTTGAAATCCAGACCGACTGGAAGCTGCTGAGTTAACATGTCTTCAGGAGAATGGTTGAACTCTGCATCCTGAAGGACCTGATTGTTGTCAACCAGGTCAGCAAAGTATCCAAGCAATGAGGCAAAAGGAAAAGGGCAACAGGCTGCTTCCTCTGGTGATATTTTGCTGTACAAACTCCTCTGCAATACTACTTGAATAGCACAGTCAACCTCCATGAGCTGGTTTTGGCTGGGGTAGAGTTAATTTTCTCCATTATAGCTCGTATGTGCCTCTGTTTTGGATTTGTGCTGGAAACCTTGTTGATAACAAGCATGTTTCTTTTACTGCTGTGCAGTGCTTACATAGAGTTGAGGCATTTTCTCCTTCTCAGGACAACCTACCTGTGAGTGGACTGGGGGTGCAAAAGGAGCTGAGTGGGGATACAGCCAGGACAGCTGCCCCCGACTGACCCCAGGGATATCCCGCACCATGTAATTTCATGCTCAGCAGGTAAGGCTGGGGAAAAAAAGGGAAAGAAGGAGAAAGGGTGGGATGCTCAGAGTGATGGCATTTGTCTTCCCAAGTCACCATTATGTGTTGATGGAGCTCTGCTCTCCTGGAGATGAACACCTGCCAGCCCATGGGAAGTGGTGAATGAATGCCTTGTTTTGCTTTGCTTGTGTGCACAGCTTTTGCTTTCCCTGTTAAATTGTCTTTAGCTCAACCTGTGTGTTTTCTCACTTTTACCTTTCTGATTCTCTCCCCATACCCACTGGGGTAGGACTGAGCCAGCAGCTGTTGGTGCTCAGTTGCTGACAGTGGTTAAACCATCACACGCCATCACAGAAAGAAATGCAGTATGACAGGGATGGCCAGACGTGACTTCCTGTGTATACAAATACCAGAATCTGGATATGCTTTCAGTTAACAAGCAAAGGAAAATTTAGGGCATAACCTTAAAGCTCTTTTAAGTTTCTGGCCACTTACAGACATTTCCAGACACTGAACTGGGCTTTTGCAAACTGAATCTTGAGGGCTAATCTTGAATTTCTGTCTCTTACGGATTTCTTAATTTTGTGTTTTCCAGAGTAGGAGCTTGCCCTTAGTATCACTTGTCTCTTGGTCTTGTACTACTGCTTTTTCAGAATCATAATTTCAGACTTTTAATCTGTTTTGAAGGCAGTTTGGGGCAATTCTTCACTTGGTTTTGCTTTGGTAGCCCAAAAGCCAGACCAATAGAAAGCTAACCAGGCATTTTTCAGGAGTCTGCTTTGTGTGCTCCTGTCTGCCTTTAGGTGACATTTCCTTCACTGGGATGACAAATGAATAGTGTGTCTACTTGCCTTCCTGGTGACCCCAGCTTTTAGTAGTCCCTCACTCAGCATATGGGCTTTTCACCATGCTTGTTTCCATAGCTGTGAATTTAAAGGTTTGGATCTGCAGTATCTAAGTCTTGTGTCTCTCTGGGAAGGCTATCTACTAAATAGTGTCAGTCAAAGGGTGCATTGCAGATACTTTGAACTTGGAGACAGATTGCTGGAGACAGCTGTTCATATCTATGTAGATGTTTTATGTGCTTTTTAACAAGGCAGCTGAATCCTCCACAAATAAACAGACCTCTTTTTTTAGCAATGCTTTAACCCTTATCCTGCATGAGGAATTTATTTTAAAAGCTTGACTTTTTTTTTGCTTATATTGATTTTTGCAAGTCTAACGGCTAAAGCAAGTCTTCACAAAACCTGGCAGATAACCACAGTTGGACTATGAGCAGCTACAATTCCAAACCACCAGTTTTCCTGAAGAAGATTGTGCTGCAAGCCCACGCCCCCCACTTTTTGTTTAAAAATTATCTTGCAGAATACAAATCATCATCAATTTCCCAGGGTTAAAATCTTGAGCCTTTGACTTACTCAGAGCATTTCTTTTGCCATGGAGGAAGAGGCTAAGTCTGCTGGTAAAGTCACCAGCACAACAGCAAGGAATGAACAGGAAACAGCTGCATTTGGCAACACAATGGATCATGTTCCAGTCAGGTTTTTGAGTATTTTACAGAAGCCATTCAGTCTTCAATGAATTCAACATTCAAAAAGATATCTGTCAACCTTCAAGCACTTTTACAGAAACCAGTATGGTAGCAGAGAATATGCTAGAAACCCTTGCCACTCTTAGTTTTACAGAAAGCTATGTGTCTAGTGAGAACAAATAAAGGTTTCTTGTGACAGCAGTCTCAATTTTCTTTTCTGAGACTTCAGCTTCAAGCTGAGCTCCTGGTGAATCACAGGGCAAAAACATTACTTTCCTCAATCAGTGTTCCCAGTGGCAATTTTTCTCTTAGGAAGCATATTCTACAAGTACTGATTAATTTGAAGAACATCAATACTGTTAGAATTAAGCGAACAGGATCAGACTAGATGCTGATTAAACTAGTATAGAAACCTTAGGAGTCCTAAATTTGTTTGAAGGATATAATTTAACTACTAGGTGCAAATAAAACTCTACTGACTTACTTAGGTTTGTTGGAACAAAGGAATTTGCAACAGCCTTGTTAGGTATGTTATGTATAAAAGCATCAATATTGACTAATTTGGGGAATGAAACAAAAAAAGACACAAAGACTAGCCCTAGACTACTTCTGTCCAATGGAGCAAAACAGTAAAAATTATTATCAGTATCATGCTTACACTGCATGTTATGACTGGGTACAGCCTTGTGCAATGATATTGAGGAAAATTTCTAGCTCTTTTAGTCTGGACACACTCCTATAAATGCCATTCAGAGAAACAAAATATGGGTTGGAAATGGAGTATTTCTGACTTGATGTGGGCTTGACAAACTCTCAGTACCATGAGCTAATACAACTACCTTTATCTTAATGTCTGGTTGCTAAAAACTTTTCTCTGTGGAACCTGAGTATCATCTCTTCTATTAATGGATGACCTACTCAGCAGCGTTAGAGCTTTATGATCCCTGCATGGTTTGCACAGCAGAAAATCTGCTAGCAGAGTTTCCCGAGTAACACTGTTCGTTTATGTAGCATTCAACTCCTGTAAATGGTGTCAGAGAGGCAGACAAGGAATGTGAAGAAAGCCTTGGTAGTGGTGCGGTGTTGTGAGATTTGTCATATGTAGCTTTAATTCCCCCTCTCTATTTGACCTGAAACCTGTAGTCACACACACCAGTTTCCCGGGTCTAATACAATAAATAGGCACTAAACTGTGAATAATGCACTGAACTGTTCACAAAAATCGGGTTTTGGAACAAAAGAATGTTTAAAGAAATAAGTTTACTAGAAACTTAGGATAGCCACATTTATTGTCTGTATTTCTAGGCTTTGGGAGGGTTTGCAACCTTTAATTGGAAAGATCATGACTATTTGCACTGTAGGGGTAGGTGTCGTCCTAGACTCCTGCCACTGATCCCCAGGCAAAAGAAGCATAGTGACAGACTGGGGTGGGTGCACATACCCTCCCTGAGGCTACCAAACCTAGAAAGTGGCAAAAAGCCTGGGATAAAGCCTGGCACAATGCCAACATGTTCAGAAGCCTAACATCTTGTATTTTAAACTTTAAAACTCCTCTGGAGTCAAAAGTTTTTGAAATATCCTTTTAATCAAAGAAGTAAGATTTAACCTTTCATTCTTCCACATTTTTCTGTCTCCTTGTAAAACCACATATTTTTTGTAACTGAATTTATCTGTAATCACCTATGAGGAGACCTAGGAAGTTTTATCAAAAACAAAATAAGGCTGGTATCTAACACAGTATTTCTTTGTTGTGATCTTATGCATTTTTGTGTGGCTGAAGGAAGAAGTTTCTAAATGAAGGGTCAGATTCAGGTTCCAGTGAAATCAGGACATAATCCACACTTCTGACAATGGAACCAAAAGTTTCACCAAGTCCCTTCACTCTACCAAGAGCAGGAAAACTTTTCAGCTAAACCATGCTAAAACCAGAATTTTAATGGCCCACTGCAAGAAACTTGCAAGTAAATACGGAGATTTTGCTTGTACTTGCAGAAACGTGTGGTTTAGACCTATGCTAAGGCCTGGATGACATTTATTGTCCCAGATGAAGTCCTGAAACCTTCAGAAACATGAGGTTGCTTTCAAACTCTGCACTATTTTTTCCAATAATTTACTTCGCTGGGCTTGATCCCAGCATGCCAGTGAAATGCCAAAGGCCCAGACGAGATCTCCCAGGACCAAACCAGCACCTCTTACCGACGAGTCACTTTGGCTAGAAGGCAGATCGGGGTGTGCAGGCTGATTCTGACGGACCTGCATTTGCTCCGCGTGATTACGGCAATTCTATTCTCAATTACAAGTGCTGCTGTACCTGACCGAGAGGGAGCTTTCCGGGAGCACCGTTCCGCCCCTCGCAGCCCTCCCCGCTGCCTCAGCCCCGGGGCTCCGCGGGAAGGGCTGTCGGCGCTGTCTGGGCGGAGCGGCCCCAGTCCCGCGGCGGGGCGAGCGGGCGGCGGCTGCCGGGGGAGGAGGGGGCTGGCGTCAGGCGCTGGGCAGTCACCGCAGCGGGAGCTCCCCCTCGCCTCGCCTCGCCTCCCGCGGCCGGGGGGATAAAGGCACCCGGCCCGGCGCTCCGGGCCACCGCAGCGAGGAGGCGGAGGGCGAGCGGACGTGCGGGGGTCGGGCCGGCCCCACCGCGCAGCCCCCTCCATGCGCCTCGCCGGCGGCGCCGGCTCCCCCCGGGCTGAGCCCTCGCCCGGGAACGGCAGCCGGTGGCGGGCGGCGGAGCCCGGCGGGGGCAGCAGCCCCAGTCCCGAGGCGTGGTCGGGGTCGCCCAACGGCAGCCTGGGGGGCTGGGACCCCTTCGGGCGGGACGAGGAGCTGGCCAAGCTGGAGATCGCGGTGCTGGCCGTCACCTTCGCGGTGGCGGTGGTGGGGAACGGCAGCGTGCTGCTGGCCCTGCGGCGCACGCCGCGCAAGGCGTCCCGCATGCACCTCTTCATCCGCCACCTCAGCCTGGCCGACCTGGTGGTGGCCTTCTTCCAGGTGCTGCCCCAGCTCTGCTGGGAGGTGACCCACCGCTTCCACGGCCCCGACGGGCTCTGCCGCGTCGTCAAGCACCTGCAGGTCTTCGGCATGTTCGCCTCGGCGTACATGCTGGTGGCCATGACCGCCGACCGCTACATCGCCGTCTGCCACCCGCTGAAGACGCTCCAGCAGCCCACCAAGCGCTCGTACGGGATGATCGGGGCGGCCTGGGCGCTCAGCCTGCTGCTCAGCACCCCGCAGTACTTCATCTTCTCCCTCAGCGAAGTGGAGCGCGGCTCGCAGGTCTACGACTGCTGGGCGCACTTCATCATGCCGTGGGGGCCCCGCGCCTACATCACTTGGATCACCGGCGGCATCTTCATCGCGCCCGTCCTCATCCTCGTCATCTGCTACGGCTTCATCTGCTACCACATCTGGCGCAACGCCCGGGGCAAGACGCGCCCGGGGGAGGCGGCAGCGGCGGGTGGCGGGCGGCGGGAGAGCGGTGGTGGCCCGCGACGGGGGCTGCTGCTCGCCCCTTGTGTCAGCAGCGTCAAAACTATCTCCCGCGCCAAGATCCGCACCGTCAAGATGACCTTCGTCATCGTTTCGGTGTACGTCGTTTGCTGGGCGCCCTTCTTCACCATCCAGATGTGGTCCGTCTGGGACCAGCGCTTCCCCTGGGTCGGTAGGTGACGCCGCCGCTTGCCTCCAGCGGCCTCCCCGCACGCGTCGGGCTCCTCGGGGGCGCAGCCGGCTGTCCCGGGGCGCTGTGCAGCCCAGAGCCGAGCGTGGGGGAGTCGGGGCGCGGAAGCGGAGAGCGGGACAGAAGCGCCCTCCCGGTCCCGGACGGGCTCCTCTCCCGCCGGGGAGTAGCGGGGAGGTGAGGCAGCCCTGGCCCGCCGCCCTCGGGGCCGCTCCGCCGGCTCCGCTCGCAGTCCCGGAGCTGGCTGCCCCGGCAGCCGCGGCGCTCGGCTCGGCCTGTCCCGGGGGCAGCCGGGGGCTGCTGGGGCAGCTGCGCCTCCGGAGAGGAGCGGCAGCCGCAGCCTTCTCATCCCGAGCGAAACGGGCGGATGGAAACCGGAATATTTGCTGCCGCAATAGGAACCATTTTCTTCCGTTTGAAGCTGCCGATAAGAAAACTTTAGAAATGTTTAGTATTGCTGCGAAGCACACACACATACATGTCGGAGCCATTACATGAGCAGAGAATTTATTACGTCTTCTTTCCTGTATGTGCTGTCTAATAATAGAGTTGAGCACACCCTGAACCCTTCCTCTCAGCAAGGCAGCCACCTCTGAGTAGCTCCTTTAGTCAAGTCACTGGTTTTCATTGAATCAGTGGCAATTTAGATTTTGGAGATATCTGTCCTGCTGTTAAATATAGCTGGAAATAATTGGTGAGTTTAAAAGCTATCACATATGTAATGACAGGTAGCACAGTAACATATATCCTGTTTTCTCATGATGAGAAAACAGCAAATCATAATGTTGGAATCCATAATTTCCTGATCTTTTTTTAATATCCCCAAATTATCACTTATTTTAATGAGAGTATTGATTGTCTGTAATTTGGGACCAAACTCAAGCCTATAATGCAGATCTCTATAGAGAAATAAAGGCTTGCAGTAAACAGATTTTTTTTTTTACTTCAAAGGAAATTAAATCTAATTGAACAGATGGGTATTTGATAGGTTTGTTTGAAGAGATTCTTTAAATCTATGGAACTACATAACAGCAATTACACTTCTTTGAAGATTCAATATTTACAAAGAAAAGCCAGTAGCAATTGATTAGACTAGATCTATATTTAGAGTATTTGATCTAACTATTAACTAGTTATTGAAGGTAGAACACCATAGCTTTTTCGTGCCTGAGTGCTAACTTCCATTTTTGCCTTAAGTAAAATTTGTTTAACTCCAAAATCCAGATTTGATGGACAATCCAGTAGTTAGTTGAGCATTCAACACTTTTCAGCATGCAAATATATACAGCAAAATTCAGTGTTATTGAAAGTCTCCCAGGGCCTGGATAAAAACTTTTCGGTATTTAAAGCATGAGCTTATCAACACATGGATACACATCAGTGAAAATGTGACTAAACCATTATTTTGGATGGATTACCCCATAACTTATTCTGTCACAGTTTTTTGAAGTCTGTTCAGACAAATTCCCATTGACTTCAATGACAGCCTTACATAAATAAGAACTTTACTGATTATGTTCTCATTATTCGTTTCAAATGCTGCAGCTCATCTTTTAGAACTAGAATATTAAGGCAAATAAATCCAATGGGTAATGAAGCAATTGACTGAATGGTGGGAATGTTCTTTTGATGATTAAACAGCTTTCTCCCCCCTCCCCAGATTCTGAAAACACTGCGACTACTGTTACGGCTCTGCTGGCCAGCCTGAACAGCTGCTGTAACCCATGGATCTACATGTTCTTCAGTGGGCACCTCCTCCAAGACTGCCTACAGAGCTTCCCTTGCTGCCAAAAAATAAATCAAACGCTGAGTAAAGAAGATTCAAACAGCAATAGCAGGCGACAGACTTCTTTCACCAACAACAGAAGCCCAACCCACAGCCTGAACACCTGGAGAGAGATGCCCCTCTCCAAATCAACCAGCTTCATCCCCATTCCAACATGAGACAGGCCTCAGGGCAGGCAGGGCTTGCAGTCCCATCACAGTGTTTGGGAAGGTTGTGGCCTGGCACTTTATGCCAGTCCAGGGCACCATCATGGTACCAAGGAATGACTAAGAGGGCCATAAGATAAAAAGTGCCACCTTGCTTGATAAGCTATGCTGCAGCATGTAAATTATTTTCTGAAAGTTATTTAGGACTTGGGCAACTGATCAGGAAGGTGTGGAAAAAATAAAGCAATTATTTTTTTAAATAGAATTTATTTTAATTTTTTGTCTGTTTCTAAAATACTAAGTGCATTGTTTGCTTGCTGTTTAAAGCAGTGAAAATAATGGTGTTGTCATGTGTTGGGGTAACTTCACTCCCTAGTGTTAATGCCTAAAACTTCTCACGATTGTCCAATGAAGTCACAGGGAAAGAAGACAATATGAGCAAGATTACCGTTTAGTCATAGACATTAAAAGAAAGGAGTTGGAAAAAAGTCTTGGCTGTCCAGATAAGGAATGTTGTTAGACAGACTCTGAGTGTGTTGTAATTCAGTTGCTCATGCTGCTTCATCTTGTAAAGGTCTAGCAGTTTGCAGACACTGAAATTTAACAGCCCTTGTGAAAGCAAAGCTTTTAGTGCTGTCGATGTCTGTATGTGTTTTGTGGGGTTTCATTTTTAGGGTGACATTTCCTCTTCCCTTCAAGTTGATGGAAATTATATAGCATATTGGTGTGTGGGTGTGTGTGTGTGTGTGTGTGTGTGTGTGTGCATGTTGTTGCACCTACTTTCATTTTTTAAAACTAATTTTAAAAATATATTCATAAGTAAGTATGATATGCTATGACTAGCTCAGCACTGTTACCAACAGATACACCCAGAGGATAGCACAGTGTAATGGCTTATATTTAACAGCCTATCTTGTTGACCACCTTTAATATATGAATGTGACTGCAGCTCTCACCAGCTCTGGACGAAGGTTTGTGAACCTGAAGTAATATTTTAGTTCAAAAAAATGCATGCAGGAGTGTTGTGTGTGTGTGTGTTTGTGCACATTACATGTACTATGTATATTTTGCAAGTAGGTAATTCGCAGTTACTGAAATTGCAAGTATTTCAAATTGAGTACACTGTCTTTTTGCCTAGATTTCTGTTTGTACTACTACTTTCTTTGTACATGAAGTCTGTATTAAAAAGCAATTAGCTGTACTAACAGAATTTTCATGTTTGCATAATTGAATTGTTTTTCTATTACACTTTACATTCAAACAGAAAAGATAATGAAAAAATGTGTGAAGAATAACATTGATAATAAAAAGAAGCTGGGTAATGACCAATGTATTAAAGCAAACAGACTCAAAATTATAAATTTAAGAGTTTTTTTCAAATATGTTACAAAATCTAGTCTTACACTTGGGGCTTTTCAGCATAAATTTCCCCTGTGAGAGTTCTACAGTTTCTGTAATTAAACTGAAAACATAATTTTCAGTATTTGGCTTCCAGACATTTTTTGTAAATACTGAATTTTTCACTTAATTGTAATGCTGGAAGTTACAGCCAATATGTTTTAATTGTTCATCTGTGGAGATTTTTTTTTTAAAGCTGCTTGGGGTTATTGTGAGGGTGCTCTAATGGATACAGAAGGAAACAAAAAATTGTGAAACCATATTAAGTTTAAAACATGGAAACATGCGCTAATAAACCTGCGTATTTTTTTTATCAGAAGCATCTTAGTTTTTTTGTTTGTCTAGATTTTACAGGGCCAGAAATGTATTTGGTAATACTAAATATATTACACAAATTTCAAAATGTCTTCATTAATTTTAATAAGCGGTTCCATTAAAAGCTTTAAGGAGTGAACAAAACTAAAATGTTTTTCTATTATACATAGTGCATGAAGGACTCTAGCAAAGAAGAAAGGTGGAGTCAGCTTTCCTCTATATGCTGCTAGTATTGTTAAAACATGTAACTTAACACTTATTCATGTTCTAAATGGGTTCTTTTCATATTTTTGTTTTAAACACTTATCTTCTAATGTAAAACATGATTGCATAGATGAATCTGTACTCTGTTGTTTGTACTGGTGTTATTAGAATTCAAGCACTTTAAAGTCAATTAGATGGCAAAAGTGGGAGATGATACAGAAGATGGAAAAGATTTTGTTCTTTTACATAAGAACCACAAGTTGCCAAAAAGCTTCTTTTCATTAATTTCTTTCTAAATTTGCAGGCAAACAAATTGTTGGCTCAGGAAAAGAACAAACGAACAAACAAAAAAGGGCTGGTTTGGGTTTTTTTGCCCCTTTATTACCACATAAAGACCAAACTCTACAAGAAGACTCAAATTCATGTGTGCCCAGTACTGCAAAGACAAAGGTTTTGTCTGCAGAAAATCTTACGGCCAGTTCCAAATTGTCCGATTTGAAGGACCTTGCTAAAGTGCATGCCTGCTCCTTCCCAACTCATGCATGTGGAAACCAGAGCAGAAGGAGGAAAGGCTCTGCCAGTCTGGTTATTGTCCTAGGGCAGATACAGGTGACCCAGATTTGGGAAATGAGCCTGGATCTTGCAGTAGAGCTACTGCTGAAATACAGTTACTTGTTGAAAAAAAAAAAAAACCTCTAACAGTTCTCCCAGGCTGAGTTCCCCAGCTACAAAAAGGACTGATTAAATACAGTGTCCTCTTCAAAAAAAGTGTCTGCACAAGTTTCAGATGTACAGTCTCTTCTGTACACGACAAACTGTTGAGGCAGAAAGGAATTTGTGTGCTAAACACTAGCTGGAGTTTTAAAACTCTTACAAGCTAGTTTTCTACATTTTTCTTTAGGAATGGGCTTTACTGGAAAATATATCACTTGCTATTTGGGTAAAGGAATTACAGGATGTATAAATGGACAAGTTTCAAGATCCAGGACTAGATCACAGCTGCTCTACAGGGAGCAGTCCTGACTGGTTCAGGTGACAGTCCCTCACATAAGAGTAGGTCCAGCTAGTCTTTAAAAAGGCAGGGAACTTCGAAAATAATGTAAGTCACACAGAATGTCTTATGCAGCTATGCAAAAAGCAAGCAAACAACAACCACAGCTAGTTCCTGCTGAGCTTTGTTAGAGCCAGCCAGCACAGGTCTGCCTCTCCCAGGACAGGTCCTGTAGAAAGCCCTGAATCCATTCCATGTTAATTAGCACTGTATCAGTGTTTTGGTACAACTGATCAGTAATTTACCATGCCTTAGTATGAACTTGCTTAGAGTAACAGTTTACATGCAGATTAGCCTTAGTTCTCCATAAGGACGTTTTCAGCTGAACTTTTGACACGGTCTAGTGGGTTACTTATTTTCTGAGAAGTAAGGCTGTTAGGCATTGACAGGAATGCAAAGCTCTCTTCTCAGCTCTGTGGTGAGAAGACTGGCAAGTCCCTCTAACTCTAGGTGGACCAAGATATTGTTGGATATGGGTGAACTTTCTTCCAATAAGAGAAGAATCTTTTGCCCAATCTCAAAATTTTTGTCGTTTTCAACATCTGTTTTTTCAGCAGGGTGGATGGAAGAGTGCTCTGCAAGCAAAAGATGCCCGAGTTATCCAACCTCAGTTGAGGATAATGATGATTATCTTTCTCCATAAATTCTTATAGGACACATGGCTAAGCAGTACTATGTACAAGTTCAATATTCCTTTCCAAGCAAAGCACTGACAATGCAGTCTGTACATGTCCCATCAGCTTTTAGACCTCTATAGCAGAACATGACAAAATTGGCATTGGTTCTCCAGGGCATAAAGCCCATTCTGGAATATGTGGAACAGGTAACCAAAGACTGGAAGTGGGCACTGATTGCCCAGTGTCCTCCAAAATTACTGCTATGATTGCCCCACCATAGTGTCTCCTGGCCCTGGTAATGACAGCTGCAACAAGAATGGGGACAGGGACCATGGGGGCAGCAGCAGGCAGGGTTGTCATTAAAGCACATTAGTTTCAAATTCCTTTTAGAGGAAGGAATGTGGATCTTATCAAATAAAAATCGCACAGTGAATATTGGGAGAGAGATGAACTGGTGACTCAGAGAGCAAATAAAACATCTGATCTCAAAGGTTATTTGAAATTCCATTTTGCAATTTTAAGTTATGTTTTATGTATTTAGAAAAAGAGCCCCTTGTCTCTTGGAACTGTAACTACATGAAGCTCCTTACAAATTTACTAAGCATCTCTGCTGAGATGGTTACAAGGCTATGTCTAAAAAAAGGACAATGATCTCTCCAAGCTAAGCATTCAACATGTGACTTGTAGGCCCTTGGCCTCCCCAAAACAAATGTGTCCTGTGGGAAATAAGAACAGACACAGAGTTTTCAGGGAGGAGAAGGCAAGGAGCCTAAATATCGTTCCCCTTTTTGGAAAGAGGTGATAGTCAGGTTAATATCATAGCAGGTGACTAAATATTCAAGCTGCAAGGCAACAATCTGTCTAGTATTTTAGAAAGCTTTAGTTGAAGGATTATGTGGAAGTGAGAAGTAGTAAATAAAGAACCCAGAGGACTAGGAGGCATGTAACTTTGTAGCACAGTTACCAAAAGGAGAAACTTGCTTAGGTGCTGCTCAAAGGTTTTTCTAAAGAAGAATAATAAGTGTACAAAATAGTGTAGCAAAACCAAAATGTAGGATAGCAAATATTTTGTTCTGGCTCACTGTAAAGCAGGCAGAGTTATGCGGAGTAAGAAATCTGCAAAGTGGGGTAGGCACAGACAAATGCACCCTCTGAAATACTGTAGGTGTCAGAGGAAACCACACATAACAATTCACTTTATTGTTGGCTAAGACCTGGAAAAAAAAAAAAGAAGGAAATCAAATCATCGGACTAATTTGCTACACAATTAATCAGAATAATCCTCTTCCAGAGAAGAAGCAAACATTATTAAATAGCCACCGTTATATTTCCTAAAGGTGAGACATGTCAGTGTTTCCATGGGAGCAAAGGAGGGGCTTCCAAGTGTTACATGCAGAGACATAGAGCTAAGGATTGAGTTCAGTAGGACACTTGGGCATTCTGTGTGGATTTCAGTCATTATGTGGTCCAATTATTTCCAATGCTCCAAACATTGTGAGGGCAACCAGGGCAACAATGAAATATATTCAGTAAATAACAAACAAAAGCAAAAGATACATTTGTGTCACTATATATAATCCCATTTCTCATACCAAATTGTACTTGTCTGTTTCAACAGAAAAGAGCAGGGATTTAGTTATGTGTTTCTGATAACCTAGTTCACCATGAAGCTGATGATCAGAGGGCCAAGAATCCTAAGTTCTGATACATGGTTACAAATTTTCCTTATTAAAGGGATAGGTTTGGAGCTTATCAATTAGTAACATGTTATTAAATTGAATAGAGTGTGGAAAATGAGGAAATGGTTCTATCTGTGTTGTTTTGTTGGTGTTTTGGGAGTTGGGTTTTGTTTCATCTATGATGGCAATTCCCCTGAAAAGCTATATTTCAAATATGCCATACTGAGATGAGATGATCCAAAGCACCATGAAGAATCCCAGCTTGACTCTCACTTTTAACCTAAGATATATCATTAACACTTGCTCTTCTGTCTCACAGAGATTACAGTGTATGATGTAGCGTAATTAAACAACAAAATCTCATTTCTTTCCAAATTTGTGACCCAAGTGCCTCAATATATGCATTTTAAGCTGGAGGACACAAAGGTGGAATTAATGGGCATCAGTGTACCTACAGTGCATGTGTGTCCATCCAAGAAAGAATGATTATTTTTGTGGCCAAAGCAAAATTAGTTTCTGGAAACCAGGGAGTCATCATATGGAGGATTTTAAGAACGCTGCCCTTATCTCCATTGATACATGGACTGGAAAACTATTTATTCATTGTATTTAATGGCAGGTAGATAGCTAGCTCAAACTGGCACACTTGTACTAGAGATAGATGTCTACCAGTACCACAGGTTTTACTGAAAGATCTCAGTAGACACCTCAACATTACCAGTTCAGGATTTTACTGTCTTTAAGGGCAACTAGAAAATGTTACCATCTAATAGCATCATATTGATTTGGATGGAGTTGATGATACTATCCCAATAGCTAACCAGTGGGGCTCATGTTGCCAAGGTTCTGCCAGCTGGATGTCTTTGTTATGTCACAAAAAAGACCAAAACAAAAATGAGCCTAGAGATCAATTTACCTCCTCACACCTGGATGACATCTCTGGCCCTACAAAGAGGGAACAATCTCTGCATCTAATCTCTCTGTGTGTCCCATCTGTGCATGCTGAACCTTTTCATCTTTGTCCTTAAATGTAGATTTGTGAGAAAATCCTTAATTAGGCAGAACTCTGAAGATACTGAGATAATACAGTCCTAAGGTCAATGTACAACATAGAAAAATATATCTCATTACACAAGGTGTTAGGACAGGGGAAAAAAATCGGGATAATATCTCAAATTCTTGGCAATATTGTGTGAAGTAAAAAGGAATAAAAAGGAAAAGGAGAGTGGCACTTCTGCCCAGGAAGACATGAGAGTTAGGTATGTCTGTGTAGGAAGTCCTGTTTTCCTAAGAAAAGACACAATTATAAAAACTTTGAGAATATAATCAGTGTAAAATGATTTGCACTTTGATGACATCAATAACTGTTTCCAGCATGAGCAGAAAAAAATGACTTAGTGATTCTGGTCATATTTCCTTCTCAAGTGTTTCAATGGAAAGTTAAAGCGATGTGATGGTCTAATGGAAAAACCCCAAATTTCACCTCTGATGAAAAATGATCTTTTTCCACCAGAGATGTCAGGTTCATGCAAAACAAAGAAACAAACTCTGTATGCCTCAAAGTCCACATATCTTTTGGCCTGTGTGGGGAGGCCAGGTTTTCCTTGGGTGTAGGGAAAACAGGGAGCATGAGCCAGACACCTCAGAAAGCCACCTCAGCACACTCCAGCTCCCCCTGGGAAGGCACTCTGGTTTGGCAAATAATAACTCTCCATATGCTAACATGATTGGGCTCCTGTGTGTATCTTTCCATAACAATTTTTAAATCCTGCTGAAGGCAAGGACACAAACAAGTGAAGAAGCTCATTGGGACTTGTATCCTTCTTCATGAACTTGTATCCTTGCACTTGTATCCTTCTTCATGAACACAGGAAGAGCATACAGGCAGGGGTTACCAGCATTGCTGCTGGGCTGGCAGCAAGGCAGAGAGCTCAGACTTTTCTGTACTGCTCCTGCTCCAGGTTAGCAGGCCCTGGGAAACCAATCAGGCTCAGGAAACTGGGAGACAACATACTCCCACCCTTGGAGTACGTTGCAGTACCCTTAAGTGAGCTCGCCCAGGCCACCAATATACTCATTTGCCCTTGCCTCTGTGGCAGCCTAGAAGGAAACTGGGTGTCTTAGGAGATAAGTGGTTAAAATCCTTTTCCACATGCTGCTAGCTGGGATGGGAACATTTCCAAAAATAGGGGCTGAACTTCTTCAGAAATGAAAAGCCAGATCATGGAGAGACAGGTCTATAAAAATGTCTTTCAGATGAGATGAGAACTAAATAGGAGTTTTTTCTGGGGTTTTTTTTCTGTTTTGTTTGGTTGGTTGTTTGTTTAAGTAGCACATGGGGTAGCTGGGATTCTTCTCTGTGAGCTTGTTGGTAGGAGTTGGGAAATAGAGATGCAGTAGACCTTTCTCTTTATGTCTAGTACTTTATGGGAGAAAAACAAGTTTCCTGGTTCAAAACATAACACTAAATATCTTAGTCTTGCTGAGCTCTGTGCTTGACCAAGCTCTATGATACTCCATCAGTTTCTCACATTAAGATCTGATAAAAAATTAGTCAAATGTCTATGTGTACTTTGACTTTACCTTTTTTTTTCTTCTGGTGATATCATAAGTTATCATGGGTTTATCATAGAATAATTTGTTATGACAAGAATATAAACCATTTATTTATTAATATTCTCTTGTAATGTTAGTGGTTTATGACTAACCATATCTTATCATAGAATCATAGAATAGTTTGGATAGGAGGTTTAAAGGTCATCTAGCCCAACCCCTTTGCGATGAGCAGGAACATCTTCAACTGCATCAGGTTGCTCAGAGCCCCATCCAGCCTGACCTTGAAAGTTTCTAGGCATGGGTCATCCACCACCTCTCTGGGCAACCTCTGCAAATGTTCTGTCACCCTCACAGTAAAAGATCTTTCTTATATCTAATCTAAATATTAGTAGTCTCGTTCCTTTTCCCTTTACTTAGATCTCTCCAGCTTGGTCTGAGAGTGTCATTTCAAGCAGGTTTGGAAATGTTCCTCTAATAAAACTGCAACACAAAATAACTGCTGTTTTATCTGGTACAAATCCTCAAGCTTTCATTTCAGTGAAAAAGCCAGAGCAAGACAACATATTGCTAATTAGCAGAAACACTCATAACATATGCCAAACATTTGGATTGATCAGTTATGAAGCATAAATATTTTAAGATGCACTTTAGTGAGACTGTGATTTATAGGTATCACATGACACAAAGAGGGTACTCAGTTTTCAAAATTGAATTAATTTGAAATGAGCATTTGAAACTGTTCATTCTTTGTCTTTTTATTAATCTTCTTAAGTTGAAGTTCTTTTCTGTCTTGCAATCATGTATAGAGCATGACAGAATACTTCCATCATACTACAGAAATATTTTCCAAGCATAATACAATGACTATTATGCTTATCTGACCTGTAAATTACAGAATACTGTGCATATTGGAGATATCAATTATAAAAATTAAGACATGCAAACACGCCTTCAATTAATTTACCTTTGATCTTTTGTGTAACTGTCAGACAGGATTAATTTCTTAATTTCAGCATTTTTCAGTGAAAGCATTTGTACAAAGATGGAAGCTTGCTCACAAGACAGGCAGCCCTGTTATGTATCATGAGGCAACAGCAGCAATGGGATAAGAGATCACACTCTGTCCCTAAAGGAAATGGCTGCAATTCTGTGACTTTAATAGTGGGAGAAGGAAAGTGTGAGACACCAGCTCTGACACTTCAGTATGACACCAAGGACTAGAGAAGGCCAGCACATTGCTTCTCCCCACAGCAGGCTGTGTCTCAGGAGCCAGCCCTTGTGTTCCTGGCTTCTCTATGTTCAACATGTTTTTCCCTTGAGGCTGGTAATTTTATTTTTTACAAAATGATGGCACTTTAAGGACAAAATTGTCTTTTCGCTGTGGTGTGCACTCTCAGTTAAAACTTCAGTTTTGACAACCTGACAGTATTAAAGGAATGTGATGCATGTGTTACTTTCAGTTGTTCTTGGAGCTGGGCTTGAACGAC
This sequence comes from Lichenostomus cassidix, assembly GCF_008360975.1. Lineage (NCBI taxonomy): Eukaryota > Metazoa > Chordata > Aves > Passeriformes > Meliphagidae > Lichenostomus > Lichenostomus cassidix. The sequence continues at coordinate 31,773,241 of NC_139480.1, read as the reverse complement.
TGTCATCTGAAGGGATGCAGTAGGTAAATATATAACCAGCAGGCCAGTCTCTTGTGTAGCTACAGGGAGGACAGCAGGAAAATTGGTTCTTACCCATTGAACCCTGACACTCATGATAAAACTGTGGCATTGGTACAAAGGGCAGTCTTCCCTTTAGGGACTTCTCCATTTCCAATTTGATTGCCTCAAGGCAATTTTTTAAAGAGGCTTTAAAGAATCTTTTAAAGAATGTTAGAATGTTATTTGCTATGTTACTTTTTATCATACTTATTCTTTTAGCCAGGCCTGGCCTAAGAACTGAATGAGTTCATGTGTTTGTCCAAATGCAGCATTTCACTCACTGGTTTCAACATGACGTGTTTTTACAAGCCTTTGCTCAGCTGCAGCTGGGAATTAATCACTGAATTTCAGTGCTTTTTCCATCTATCTGAATCCAGGTGGGATTTTATATGACTTTTTGCTTACCTTATGCTTAGTGGAGGGATCAATTCCCTAACTAAATCAATCTCATGCAGTCTTCTGTATTAAATCAATTAGGGATTAAAGAAAAGAGATTATAGGAGACATTCAAGGATCATGGAAATGCTCCTTGCCTCCTACTGATGAGTGTCGGGAAGTTTGCTGAGGATGTTGCTTTTGGAGTGAAATTTATGGCCATGCAGAGCTGTATTGCATGGTCCCTCTACCAGCCAGGAGCCACCATTGCACCAGGATCCACCTCTACAGCCAGGATTCCACATTGGCACGAGGCAAAGGGGTGACACACTGCAACTGGCAGATCACCACAGTCCTGGACAGGACACAGCAGCATTTGTGCAGTTTGTAGAGATTGGTATCAGAAATATTAAGATTTATATGAGTCAATTATGTATTGAAATATATGTGTGAAAGTTGCAGATGAAACCGCAGAACAAAGTTCATAAGGACAGGTAAGATTAATACTCTATGTGTGTGATTTCACTCAAAGGAAGAGGAGGAACAAACTGATCTAAAGATAAGGTGACAAGAAGATGAAGAACAGTACTGGAGCCATAAAATAACCAGATAAGTAAGGCAAAAATTAAGAGGGATCAGTTGACATACTGAGGCGATATCTCAAACAACACCCACTTCCAAAGGGCACAAAGGCAAACCAGCATCAGTTCCTCACTGCAAGCCCTGACATTCATGTCTTGATGCTGCTGAGCATATGTTTGTGAACATGTGACTGAGTAAAAACCAGTGTAGAGATTCTGTAAATTAAAAATCGCATTTCCCTTCCATAAGACCTCACAATGAATTAGTGTTACGGTAATTTACTACAAATTAGCGTTGTGGAGATGCAGGAGGGAAAAGCACAACAGAGTGTTCAATGATGTAGCAAGTCCACTTTCAGGAGGATCTCTCTCTGGGCCTAGGTCACATGTGGAGGTGTAGCAAGTTGACAGGTGTCACTTCAAGGGGCTGGACACTATGTCCCACTGAGTTTGGTACCTGGAATCTGAAATATTCAAAATAAAGTGTGAAAGACCTTTGAACAGTATCTGAATTTTGTGTTGACCCACCGAATATTAAGAGTAATGAAAGCATAACTAATGTCAAAACAGGAAGAGATGCATCATACCCAATCTAATGCAAAAATGGGATTAAAACCATTTTAGACTTCAGAAATAACAAACACACATTTGTTGTCAGCCTTTCCAGTAACCTGCAGCTGTTCTGTGTTAAATTTAGTTCAGTCCAGGTGAGACACAAGACAAATTTTGATTTTGGCTATATATGTTCTGAAAGCTGGAACTATTTTTGACCCACAACTCCTAATTTTAGTCTTCCTTTGTTGTATAATCAAACTGGAAGTGTTAGCAAACAGTCTTTTAAATCACATCATCTGCAGAATTAAAATTACTGAAAAGGGAAGAATCTGGGGATGAGGAAGAGATGGGGCCAAAGATTTTGGGCCATGTGACTGACCAATAAATCGCTACAAGGGAAGAAGCCTCAGAGGAAACAGTCAAGGGTGATGTAATCATTCAGCTCAAGGAATAATGTAGGATGTGACTGACCACAGCTGTTGTAAAGAAAACTTACTTGCAACAGGCCTCCTTGGCAAAGGAGGGTGACCTTTGTTTTACATAAACAGCTATGAACAGTTGAGTGGCTCAAATGGTAGTGTAAATGTTTCTCACTGAATTCATTAAAAGAGTGTAAATATCTCCCTGAGTTAGCCAGAACAGTGTGGGGGAGTGAATATGTGGCTCAGCCTGACACAGAGTATGAAAACTAGACAACTAGCACAAGTATTTTGAAGAGAACAGGCTTGTTCAACCCACATATTCCTTTCCAACAACTGGGAATGCCCAGCATCATGGCAATCAGTGTATTATAGAGATGGATAAGGGGAATCACACAATGAAACTGCTTATTGCAGTTGCTATATATATTTTGCTAGGTCTAATTTACAGTGATGTTGTGATTTCAATACATTTTCTACTACTCTGCTAAATCCAAAATCTGACTTAACATCAACTATCTTAAAATAAGTATATTTGACATTAAACATTTCACCTTCCATATGTGGAATATCTAAAAGTACCCAGCCAGGGAGTATTGGACTCTGACAGGCTATTCCTGTCTTCTTTCAGTACTGGGTTGCTCTGAGGATGTTGCTGATCTCTGAGAAAGTGAGAAGAAACAGTGTTAGCTTGCCAAAGCTGCAGTAACTTTTCTGTGAATGCAATCCTGCACTCTCCTTTTTCTCAATAACCTTTGTGCATGGACTTTCTAATGCATATGATATGACTTTTGAAGTTATTTTTTTGCCATTGTAATATTTCTTTGTAGAATAACAACAGCAACAACAATAGTTGTTAATAGTATTACTATTACTATTATACTACAGTAAAATATTTAGAGCTTCTCTTTTCAAATTGATGACATTTAATAATTTCATCAGTGCTGGGAAAACCTGGGACTGTGTATTTGGAGATTCCTACTTCCTAAATTTTCTTGGTTGCTTTCAAAATTCACTCTCATGAGTACACTAAAGGCAATTCTTCTGTTAAAAGTCTGCTGGATTGCAATCAAACCCATACTCCCAGGTATTCCTTTTAAATTCACAAGGGATGGAGTGCTGCATAACTTTGACAGCAGCCTTAGCACAGCTCATTGCATGCAGTTCACTGCAGTATTCCTTAGGTGAAGAGACAGAGCTTTGAAAGCCTGATCCTGCACATTTCAAAATCAGAGAGATTCAAATAAGGTTTCCCTCTTCAAGGACTAGGGAAGAGGCTTATATACCTTTCAGAGTATGTAGTATGTAATTTTTCATTCTTAGTAAACAATGTAATAAACATTACACCCCAAAGTGTGAGGAGTTTTTGAGTTCGTGTCTGTTTCCCTAATCTCTGAGAGTATTATAAGGATTTTCCAGTGGAGGGCATAGGGGCTATTTTTCTCTGGATAAGGCTCCTTGAAAACCTTTTCAGTGTGGACCAATTAGAGGGAAAAGAATATTTTAATATCGTTTTCCTAAAACCTCTCCATCCTTGTGCCTTTAGGCCAAATTCTGACTTCCATTTATACTATGTCTTTGCAATATAATTAAAGTCAGTGGTCTCTTCCCTTTCATTTTTCTCTCTAGTTTAAGATGTAAAAACGGGGGTAGAAAATGCTGAATTTAATCAGTTTTTGTATGCATAAATCTAAGGGTAGATTTTCTTACCTTGCATTTTTTTAAAAGTGAGTTTTCTTTAGAAACAGCAATCTGGTAGTCCCAGTTGATCCAGAACTGTTTGACAAATTACAAATGCCTTGAAAGCAAGTCATAATCCACCACAGAACTTCCCTCTACTCCCAGCTGTAAGGATATTTATAGCTAGAAATAAAAAATGCATGCACAAAAAGAAGATATAAATGGCAAATGATAAACAAGTGCTCAAGAGTTTAAAGTCAGTAGAAATTTTTAGATGACCCTAAATGATTTCCCATTTTTTAAAAGAACACTGTGTCCACTTCATTACTTGACCAAGGTAAGACAAAATAAAGAATGAGGCAAGCAATTTTATGGCATGTGTCAAAAACTGGGAAAGGAATGTGTGTGAACTTTTAGGGAGTTTTTCTAATAAGAATTAATATCTCTTCGTTAATATATGTCAGTCATGGGTGACAGTAGAAATTTACAGCCTACAGATATCTGCCTGGGAGGGATGCAAGTGGGAAACAGGCTGCAAGTCTTTTCACTGCTGGGACAAAAAGCACTTTAAAACCTTGAATTTGGAGACATCTATGCTCTCATGCTGCTTTTGTTAACAAGAATAAACAGATACTCCCTGTGTTTGCAGTGTAGAGTGGCAGTACAAACCAGGGACCCATCTGTCTTGCAACATTGGTCAAGTCTCCAACATCCTGGGAAGGTTCAGAGATAGACATTTGTGGACATGGGAAAACTGCAATACTTAGTCTACATACAACCTTGAGACTTACAAAGATTTAAATGTATAACAGCTAAGTGCTTGATTCAGAGATCCATCCACCTCCCTCCGTAAGAAAGGTGGTGCAGGAGGAAAGAAAAGCTTGGTGGTGAGGTTATCTCTTGGCTTCTGCAATGAGTGACATGGAAATGGAAAGCAGAAGGAAGGGAAGGAGGGACATTTGTTGCCACAATAAGACAGGCAAAGGGAAGAGCAGCAGTAAAAGGATGCAGCCCTGAAAGGGCACTGATTCCCGCATGCCAGGTGTGCCAAATATTGGGGTGAAATGAGTATGTGCCCAGCACTACCGAGGGCATAGGGTCAGCACGACAGTGAATGTTTTCAAACAGTGCTTGGATATGAGTAGTCTGTTACATATGCTTTAAGGGCATGTTACACAAATCAGTGCAATTTCTTGGTGCTGTACAGCACTGAGCTGAAGACTACCTGGTGGGCAGCGCTGTGCGACTGAATTGGTAGGGGCTGATCCTCTGCCTCTGGAGGATCTCACTCTGGCAATGCACCTGCCAGTCCTAGTCCAAGACTGAGACTATCTTTGGCCTTCTACTGGCAATTATGATGCTGGGTCTTGGTGCTGTACCAAAACGTTTGAGGCAAGGGCTAGAGGGAACAAGATGGTTATGTACTCTTTGGGCTTTCCTCAGTAAAAGTGGGTCTTCTGTGCAAAACAGGGATGGCACTCACCCGTGCAAATGACTTGGGACACAGGTGTCATGGAGCAAGTCACTGGGAAGCAGTGAAGATCTAAGAATTACCTTCTCTGTTAACTATTGGCACACCAGCTGTGAGTGAATCAAATGGTTAAGGGCTGGAGATAGGCACAGGTGTGAAAGAGGGGAAAAGAATCCCACATGCCATTGCTTTGCAATTGCAGGTTGTGTGGATGATGGCTCACTGCAAAGGTAAGTGAAGCTTACATGGCCCCTGGTTAATTGAAGCAGCCCTTGGGCTACAGGATAATATTCTTTTCAGGGTCCTTACATGAGTGAAGAGCCTTGAGGGAAACCATCCAAATGAGTACGAGACTTCAAGAGGAATTAATCTGCTTTTGAAGCTGAAGATCTAAGCAAACCTAAAGGCCCTGCTCTTTTTAGCTCACTACTGTGTTTATTGGTTTTGGTTGGGGTTTTTTTGGATGAATTTGTTTTTTAGGATAAATATTAGATTAACTGACTCTCCCTGATTTCTTGGGTCATGACTAGTAATAGGAAGAAGACTACAGCATAAACATGAACTTCGCAAACCCTTACCATGAGCCTTGCCTCTACTCTTCACCCTAGGGACAATTAGTCTCTGACCTATAAGCATGGTTCTCAGCAGACAGCTAATCTGTTCTATAAACAAACTGATGTCTATTCCCCTGGGAAAAATCCAACAAATGAAAGTACAGTCTCTTAAATCAGTGTTCCAATCCCAAGCAGGAGCAAACAGACAACATTTGGCATCTGGGTTGGTTTTCTTTTATGCTCTCTTGAAGACACCTCTGCAGATCATCAGCTGTTTCAAGGAAAAACTATGCACCTTTTCTTTTTCCCATTAAGAAGAATGAAAGAGTTAAATCTGCTGTTTGAGAATCCAGTATAGTTACATCTTAGGACTGCATTTATATCTATTCTAGTCAGTGGGAATGTTAGGAAGGAGCAAGAAAAAGGGCATGAGTAGTACTTTTCACATAAATAAAACTTATGATTTTGTCCCACTGGATGACTGGCAATAGAATAATTATTTTATCATTTTCTGTAGTAACCAAAGTCTCCTGCCCTGAAGTCCTCATTAGCTACAAGGACTTGTAAATTCTATTTTGATCTGGAACCTGGAATTTGTACTCACATTGTGTCATCTACCCAAGTACTAGAAAATGTGATTCAGTGGAGCCCCTTGTAGGTGAGGTATGTCAGACAATCCCCTTCAAGTCATTCTTGGCACTCCACCACCAGCTTGGCACTCAAGGCTGTAGACACCCCACAGTTTCTAGGAAGGTTCAGAGGTACTGGATGTAAGGTGCACATTCTCAAATCTGTTTCCACTCCCCTCTCTAACTACAGTGATTTTTATGATCAGTTATATATTCCCCTGAAAAATATTGCAAATCCATTAATTCGGCATAATATGATCAGATTGTTCTATTATTGACATAATACTTGATATACGGTTGAGTCTGCTGAAGTAGATGAGCTGATTTTCTCATACAGGGAACTTTTCTGATTTTATGTTTTAGGCCTACTGCTATGCTGTACTGTTGACAGAGAACCATAATCCTAAATAAGTTTCATTCATACGGAAAGGCTGTATTAAAAAAAAAAAAAGAAGTTATATTTTTCTAAGGCTATTTTGGCAAATATCAGCTAAATGAAGAAAAAACACTCCATGGAAGATTGTGAATCACCACACACTCATTATTATCTGTATTGTAACCTAAAAGGTTTAACCCAGCACCTCCAAGGCTGTAGTGCACCCCACAGCCAGCACTGTGTTTCTCGCCCATGAGGAGTGTTACACACATATTCTGACCTCCCAGTACAGAGGAGTGGTTGCAGAACTGTAGGTCTTCCCAGGAAGTGATGGGGTGAGACATTTGATTGCAAACAGACTTTGCCCAGAAAATGGCTTAATGATGGCTCAGGTTTCAGCACTACTCGAGAAAATACCGAGCTCATCTTGCATATTTCTGAGAAATGTGTAACATGAAGAGGGGGAGGAGGAACAGATTTCTGCACTGTCCTGCAAAGGTCCTGAGTGTTTGGTTCATTTTATAGGATATCTTGCAAACTAATGTGCAGCTTAGGGGTATGTTGTGGAACACAGCTTCTGCCCAGCCTCTGGAGATGAGAGAAGTAAATCATAGACACCCATAGGTATGAAGCAGTTTGCAGATTCAGATGCTCAATTTAAAGAGCTGGGTCTGAACACCAAGACAGAGCACATTAGATGCGCTGATTCTGAGCATCTGGAGATATGCTGCAAATTGTGAGCCATGAGTTATGAGCTGTACAGCCAGATGCAGATAAAATATCCCTTGCACAGAGAAAACTTTTGACCTATAGTATGGAACATGCATTGATAGGAGCTGGTGACAGGCCCATCAAATTCAAATTTACACCAGTGTCCCTGAAGCGGTAGACTTTGTAGTTCTCTGAAACCAAATAATTATTTTAATCCTAATGGCCGTGAGGAGGTGAGGCAGAGGTCACAAACACGATGGGTGGCCCAGATTAGAAAGGTGGCTGCAGGGTCATGCACACATCAGCATAAATTTTGCAAGCCCAGAGTCCCTGGAGCTGTCAGCTTTGTGGTCCTCTGAACCCTAATCCCAATAGCAGGGGCTGAGGATGTGGTCCCCAGGATCATGAATGGCCCAGGTTTAAAAAGTGTGAAAAGGGCAATGTTGGTACTTGCTTTCCTCAGCATGACTTTTCCAACCTTGGTGTCCCTGGCTGTAAGCTTTGTGGTTCTAGGAATCCTAACCATAAAATGAATGAACTCTAGAATCTGAGGCTGATTTCCCCAGCACCCAGATTAGAAAGGTGGAGAAGGAGCAATGTTGGTGCAGTGCTGTGATTTCCTTGGCATGTCTTTCCCAGCCCTTTTGTCCTTGGAAATTGAGTCTTGAAAGAGCTGCTCTATGTTCCTCTCTGTTCTCATATTAATGAAGCTTGTACTTCTAACTTACTTCTCAAAGAATCTGAAAATGTCTTAGCAATTCAACATTTTGTCAATCTACCGTGCTCTCACAGCCATGTGAATGCACTTTCTTCCTGGCAGAAGGTCCTACATTTTCCTTTTTCTTTGGGAAACATGTATCTTCAAGCTGCATCCATCTGGTAGACATGCAAAATCTTGTTCTCTGAAAAGTGTATTTTTACATTTTCTCTTAAAAATGCCATTGGTTGTAGATTTTAAACAATCTACAACCATAAACTGTGCTGATCCAAATTCCTAGACTGCTTTTCTGTGATTGTATAGTTACATGTTTTCCCACACTGTGGTGAAGTGGGAAAATAGGTTTCCATTCAAAATGCTAATTACATGGGGAAAAAAGGGGCCCCATCAGAAGCATGACTTTGCTCAGAAACTCCCTAAGTTAATGGAGTGATGCAAATTTCAGTCCAGTACTGTATTTCTTGGTTTTGTTTACAAAATATATGGTTGTGTAAAATCATAATAACCAGTTTCTTCACCAAGTTTAAGTTTTTAATACAAAGCAGATTAGCACTACTCAAAGAAGAACTGCAAAGAGGAAAAAATCATCACTCTTACATTTTTTATCTTCTTAACAGATATTGAATTCTTCTTTTTCCATCAAGATGCAGTCAACTCAAAATATTCCATAGTAACTAAAATTGTACACAATAGGAATCACAGAAACACACAGAATCACGGGAACTCTACACCGGAACTCTATTCCTAGATGTCTTAACAAAACTGAACAGATATTCTTTCCCCTGAAATTACCAGGATTTTTTCTTCTTATTATTTTATTGTGTTTTAGCCTCATAGCAAAACAAATAAGATGGTCATGCTGTTCTTCTTGCTTCATATAATGGTAAATCTAGTAACTCAGTGCTTTAGGATTTATAATTTGGAACATAAAATAAGGGTGGTGGTACACAGAGAAAAGTTAAATATTATTCATAGCAGTTTCTTTCACGTTTTGTATTTTTGACCACCTAAGGGTTTTTAATGCAAGTCCAATATATTCATCAGTTGTCTGAACTACACTTATATACCTGTGGATCAACAATCCAATCTATGAGTAGGACATTCCTGCAGCTGTTCAAGTTAATCCATCTGGCATTCAAACAAAAATATGACTTGACTTTGTAAACAGATTACTCCTCTACCATGTCTGGATAAATTCAAACCTCTCTCTCCAAGCAACATTTTTTGATACAGAACTACATAATACTGTTCACTGTGCAGAGTATTTAAAAAGTTTGGGATATATGATGTTTTCAGATCTACCAGTAAATTGTGGTACAACGAATCAACAGCATCTTCTCTCGGTCTGATCATCCCATTTTCTTGTGCAATCAGATTTTCTTCTTCATCAGTTACTAAAAGATATGTGAGGGAGTGAGAAAGGGTGATGCTCATTTCCCCAGGGAACCATCAGGACATGCCCAAGTTGAGAAAACCTGGAAGCTGGGTGACATTCTCACATAACACAGTAGCGTCATTGCCAACAGTAGCAAATTCTGTAGTTTTGTCTTTTTAACCTACAAATAATTTGCTTTCCCAGACTGTCAGTCAACAGCTTTTACTCAGTTCTCAGAAAATTTCTCATTTATTTTGCAAAAGTTGACCTCTCTCAAACCCCGAATCATTTACACATCCCTGTCAAGTAAGCAAGTCTACTTCAGATTTTTTTCCCTGCTGGAGAAGAAAAACATTTTCCATTTTGATGCGCATTTCTTTTGACCTGCATAAAAAACCTCTTGTGGGGTGCAGAAGTGCTGACACATTTAGGACAGGATTTGGCAACTGGGCATGATAGTTTTCACATTTTGCAAAAATAATATCAAGGCATCTCTGCACCTTCTAGCATGCAGCACATAACGTCCTTTCCTGCGGCTTATGAGTCATCATAACTCTGATTTCTTTCATGGGCTCTGAAATCAGGCTGTGGATGCTCTCCTAGCTGATTGCTGTCTTCCTGATCCCCTTGTCTGTCTGTGTCACTGTAGACAGGAGTGTCTCTGAACCTTTACAGCAGAACTTCCAGATGTTGTTCAGCAGTAGAATTAAAAGATGTAGCTGTGTTTTCATTCTCTGGTATGTTCTTGAGCACGTGTGAGTGTAGGGTGTAGGTGTGCATGCACAGACACAGTGAAGCACATCAATATTGTAAAGCTCAATGGACTCCAGTGTTGCCAGAACTGCAATGATTATCACACTTTGTAGAAGTAGTCTGAAAGTAACAAAACATATCAAAGAGAATATTATAAACTTTCCACATGTAAAGAAAACCTTCTCAACTCCTCACACTATTCAACAAAAACTGGAGTGTAAAACTTTTGAACAAAATGTTCTATCAGTTAATAAATGGATCGAACATTAACCATATCAGTTGAATTTATAGTAATTTTTCAAGTAGCATGAAAATGATTGATAGTTTAAAAATACAATACAGAAGTGCACTGGCTTTCACCATTTTTATGCAGACAATTCTATAAACAAGACACAAATCCTAGTTATTAAAAGGCATATGACCAAAGCAGAAAATTGTGGATATGCTAATTTACAGGTATAAGATAATCTATATCTACCTCATGTTTGTAATTGCCTCCCAGTCCAGAAAGCCAAGGGCTTTGTAGATTAAAAAAAAATAGAATTTTAATTAGGATATTTTTATGGTTTTATTTCATTGAAATTAAATTAAACCTTAGCTTTACGGAACACATCATCCACCACATGCAACTTGAAAAAGAACGGTTTTGCAATGCGATAATGAAATTAACCTTTCTCCAACAACACTCTTATACCAAGATTCAACTGAATTTTTTTCCCTTTTCCTTTCAGACCATAAGTTTCCTTTTCTACATCTTCTAAGAGCAAACACGAAAATACAGTTTTTGGAAATGAGCCTCACATTCTATTCAGCTGTGTGAGCTATTCAGTTGTGAGACAGGATTTTCACTATCAACATGAGAACTTGAATCTTTAAGAAAGGAAAATTAAGGTGCTTGAAATCACAGGTGCCGTGAACATCTGGCAAAGAAAATCAGCCGCTGATTTTCTTCATTAATCAGTCAACAACACACTCCATGTTAAAAAGTAGTAGTAAAGTGGTGCAGCTGGCAGTACTACAGCTGTCCCCCAATCACCCCTGCTAGTTACCTGGAGGGATTACTCTGTGCTTTGGAACCACAACACAAAACTCACATGAGCATCCTAACATGCAGTGGCTCTGAGAATGGCTTTACATTTCCAAGAAGCAGAAGGCACACTAAAAAATATCCCCGCTTAGTTTCCATGATAGTACAAGACACTTTCCTGTCAGCCCTGGAGGAGGATTCAAAGCATTTTCAGATGAAGAAAAATGACAATTTAGATTGGCTATTGATGAGATATCTTTAAATTGCCACAAGCATTAATTTGGGTCCCCCATGTCTCATATACTTATGGCTTTCAGCTTTTCAGCTCCAAACAGAATTTTAATTTCTATCAGAGTTCTCCTATACACATTTCAGTTCTTACTTCTGAAAATTTCTGCACTGAAATTCCTTCATGTTATGCACACCACTTTATTGTTAAATTATTCCTTTTCAACATCCATCCACGCCTTTTATTAAAGGTGTTTGTCATATGCCTTGGTGTCAATGTCAAAAAATTGGTGTTTGTCATATGCCTTAATAATTTACACAATGTCCAAATATTCTACCTGTATTCTTTCCATATTTAAGGGCCTTGATCTAAAACGTATTCTCAGAGCTGTGTTGTGATTATACAGACTCATTTCTGTCAGACTTTAAACACTCGGGCATTTATTAAACCTACAGAAAACCTTCATGGAACTACCCCAGTAACAAAAGCACAAATAGCCATACAGTAGATGTTTTCAAGTGATGATGTATTACTGTAGACATTTTTCATTATGTTAGAGCTTGCATGAATTCCTCATTACCTTCTAATTTTTAATTTTTATAAACAGCTCTTTGATTTAGAAATGTGTTTCAATCTATATCACAAAGCATTCATTCTTCACACTGTACTGAGAGGTTATCAGCCTTCTGGGTTACACACATTAAAAGTCATGGGAATTTTATACCCTCTTACATTATATTTAGTGGAGAAATGTCATACACTAGATACTTTGGGGCCAAGCAGACAGTGTATAGCTCAACTGACAGCTGCAGTAATATCAAATGAACTTTTCAAATGTGAATCTGTGTGTGAGGTGGGGACCATTATTGTTCATACTGTTGCTGACCCAAGGCAGTGTAACCCTTGGGTAGGAACACCCCCGCGACAACTGTTACAGTCTCTCTTGTAGGCAATGATTAACAGTGAAGGTCTGGGAGACAGAAGTGTAAGTCAGCCTTTGCTGGTTACAAAGGCAATAAGCTCCTAAAGACAAATAACATTCATTATCATTAAGATACCATCCACAGAGCATTATATTAGCTCTGGAAAAACAAGCTGGTACTCTGTCCTCTATGTCTGTTAAACTCACTGTCAAGGGTTTAAATTACTTTGTGTAACTCACTGTCAAGGAGCCTCCAGAAACACTCATTCACATTTGAAGTAATTTTGAACAAGAAATACCAGTAATTAATTTATTTGTAGTTTGTTCTAGTCCTCAATGCAGCCTATTTCTTGCAGGATACTTCAGCTAGATATGTCAGTTCATCCAGACTTCATCGTCATGATTTCGCTCAGCAGAGGGTTTTCTGGACCAGTAGGGAGAATTTTTTTTAGCTAAAATTAAGAAATTCTGGGGCTCATAGGCACCTTGCCACCTGCTTTCCCCTTTAGAACTGAGGCCAAAGTGTCCTTAGGTAATAGGTAGGATGTTCCTCAAACATGAGTTTAGGAATCGAGCTGAATTTTATCTGAGTTTAGATAACCTGCCTGTCTACACCATGGGTTCCATATAAATGAAAACAAATAGGCTTTGTTTCCAGACAAAATTGTGGTTTTCCACCAAAAGATGAATCTTGTGGTGAAGGTGTCTAAAAACCCATTTTGCCACAGGGAAGAGTCTGAAACCTCACACCCCATTCTCTCTGTGTCTCCTGCAGTCACTGGTGGGAGCAGGAGTCCCAAGAAGTGGTGGTGGTGCTGGGGAAGGTATCCATCATCATGGATGTCTCTAGGACTCAGCCTTTGCACTGATGCTGACCCTGCTATGGGACTGCTACTCAGTTGAGATGGTTGAACTATACTGCTTTGGGGCCAAAAAATGCTGGAAGAACAGAGACAAGTGGCCCTGAAAGAACAACACCTTGACCTGTGTCAATATTTGGACACTCTGAAGAAGACTGTGTTTGTCTCAGTGTTTAAAAGAAAAAAAAAAAAATCGAACCAAAAAAACACCAGAAAACCAACCAAACCAAACTCAACTCCACCCAAATTAAACAAACCCCACAATAAACAAGAGGTACTGTGTTTCCTCAGAAACTGCTCTGTTGCGGCCAGAAGGCCCAGCTTGCCATTACACTGGCACCACACTGTGGACATGTGCTACTACTGCAAAGCCCTTGTGCTTCTGAAACATATTGCACGCTCTGGGGTAAGATATTTTTGAAAAACATATTTATCCTATGGGATAAAATAATCCAGGGTCTCGGAAATGCCAGTTGCCACCTGACTTGCCTGTGACAGGCAGCGGCTGGATGCTCTTTGGGCATGGAGCCTGTGAGGGTGGGAGGCAGGCAGGTGGCACCCACCATCAGCCGCCTTCCCTACTGCTGACCGAGGAGGTGGGGGACACCATGGGGAGAGAAAGCTCCAGGGAAAGCTAAGCAGCTCCTTCTCTCCTTGGCGCTGGAGCTTGGGCTAGCATTCCCTCAGGAGCGAGGCCTCCCACTATGATGGGCATCAGCAGTGGCAGTGGCAGACATCCCACACTGCAGCAAAAACCAGAGCCACAGGTTTCCTGGGGTGTTAGTCAAAAACACTGTCAGAGGGATGGCTTTTCAAACAAAGATCTTCCCAACAAACTAAGAGAGCTGCTCTTCATCCATAGCATTTTCCAGGCACAGCTGAAATCACAATGATCCCTAATTTTTATGTCACATGGCACATGCTCACTACCTACCATATTCAGATGTGTGCAGGATTGTGACTTTGGATATCCGTATAATGACTATCCACTCCCTGTAGTCTTTATGTATCTCACAAACAGCACATGTAAATGATATTCTGATGTCATCCTGCACACTACCGCACAACAAGAAATCTATCCATCCTGAGCTCTTTATGAATTTCCTTTCTGTCTGAGGCTTGTCTTCCTTAGATTTCTGTTATTTGGCGCTATCTTTACAAGAGAGAATTATAGGCTCCCTAATGTCAAATCTTGATCCTTTAAGATCACAGTATTTTCTAATTTCACTAAAATTTATCAAAATTAGTTAGTGATCACTGAAAGCCCTTGACAGTTTAAGAAATATCAATCTATTGCAATTAAACACCAGCCAGCTGCTTGGAATTTAGAAAAATGGTAACTGTTTCAGAACACATATTGTAACTAATTGATTCACAGGGGCTTTTTTATACATTTTCCAGTGACTGGTCTTGCCAAATGCTGCACCAACCTTTCTGTGGAGCTGCAGGTATGTCAAACCCGTAATGTTCATACACTGCTTTCTGGTGGAATAGATGCGGTATTGATTGATATATGTTCTATACATCTGAGATCTTATTTCCCGTAGTTCCCATTTACTCTTGATATTATCCAAATATTGATTTAAATAATGCACTGTAATATGTACAACAATAGCCCCCAGGTTGGGAACATCTGATTCACCAATCAATTAGATATCTGCATGTTACAGCTGGGGTGATGGAAATGCAACTAATGCAAAAGGACATCTCAGTGTGTGCTGATAAAAGTGTGAGCATTGCCAAATAACTAATTATTTTATCAATTTATAAAGCATAAACTGAGGAATGAATTCTTGATATTTGAGCAATTACTGATCAAGTTCAGAGAGATAACATGGAAAAATTTCCTAGGGTGCTGTTTTTCTTTTCTTGATGATTCTTTACAGTAAGGGGTTGTCCTTGCAGATTTGGGTGAGTCACAGAGATTTTTTTCAACAGCTGAAGATTTTTTTTTACATGGACACTGAAAGTGTCTGGGCTGTTTTAAAACTGAAAGCTAATGATGTAGAAATAAGTAGGTTTAGAAAGTGGATTAAACCACAAGTGAAACTTGCTGCCCCCTTGAGCACTCCCTTGCTCAGTCATATCATGGGAGCAGAACATTAGACATGTACAGGTCCCAGCTACTCCAGCACCCTGCTCTGGTCAGCAGCAATGGTAGGTGACTAGAATAAGCAGAAGAGCAGGCAAACATGTATTGATCCCTTCCCAGTGTGATCCCACGTTGCTTCCACTGATCTGTAGCTCACAGGCCTCTTCATTTGGTCTCGTTACAACGATTTAACTTCCAGTCAACAGCTTTTGTTTCTTTCTACCATGGCCATGTCCATCAATGCACCTGACTAATTTCAGCTCTCTACCCCTACCAGGCGACACCCTCACAGCCTAACAAACAAGTAGCAGGAGGAGGACAAGGAGGAAGGGGAAGGAGGAAAAGGCTGTAAAACATAATGAGGAAAAGCTCTCAACTCATAATAGTTCATTCAGAGGCCCTGTAACAGGATTTAAATATTAAAGCTCATTACAAATTATATTGATAGAAAGCTCCTCCACCAAAATCCTGCTCCCAAAGGAGTCTTGTGATGAATTACACGGAAAAATGCACTAATTCATCTTCATGTTCTTGTTCCACTTCCAAATCATCCAAGTATTTATTATTACTGAAGCAAAATGCTAAAAACATTTTGGAGCAGGGCTACTGAGAAGAATTATATGCCAACTTTGATGAACAGAAAGAAAGAAAGGTATTTAGTTATATAGTTATGGTTTGCCTGTCTCCAGACTACATGCTGAATTGCTTCTTTCCAATTAAAAACATTATTTCCTTAATATAGATCAGTAATAATCTTTTATTTCTGTCTGTTTATAAAATAATTGTACAAACACAAGCAAGAGGAATGATGTTTTAAGTGATGTTTCTTTGTTAATCTAGAAATTGTTTTATTTGTCCATGATGCACTGAGATGAGGCTCACAGGTGATATGTGAGATGCTATACCTAAATCCAAGAGTGGTCTCCACAAGAAACTGGGTGAAAGAGCAGTTCTTTTCTGCTTACATGTTCTTGTTCCACTTCCAAATCATCCAAAACGTTGCTTTTCACAGAGTTTTTAAAGATCATGAAACAGTTATTATCAATAACAGTAAGTATTGCTCTTACAATGCAGTTTTGGCAAGACATAGAAAGGATCCCATGGTTAAATCGTGGCAGGCATATATCTAACTTGACGAAAGGAAAAACATACTTTCCCCACAGTTTCTTAATAACTATGAATTAGCAATATTTGGAACAAAGTTATTTGGTGTTTTTGTTTGTAAATTCTCCTTTTTTCTTTTCACAGACAATCCTCAGGACAAAATATGCTTTGCTGCTTAAAGAAGAGCAAACGGAATCTAAGATTGCGGTCTGGAATAATTGCGTCAGTCAGCAGGGAATAGACTCCTTCCGCTCTTCCCTCTTGAGATTGCCCTTAAAAGCTGCTTATAGTCCTAACCACTTAAGTAGAAGAAAGATGTAAGTACCCTGAAAGTAATGGAAAGAGCAACAGGGATTAAGGAGCTGAGGGATTAATTTACAAAGAACTATTTTTAAAGCATTGCACTTCATAGCTCTACTTCATGATGCAGAGCTCTGTGGAAGTCCTCTATATCACCACCACCACTTCAGTCACCCAGGGAAAGCCACTTCTCTTGCCATCATCTGTAACCTGTAGGTAATCCTCCCATCATTTTTTCATCAATTTTTTTTTTCCTTTGCTGCATCTCTGAAGTGTATAATATTTATTGGTCATAAACTGCAAGGCGAGTGACAAATTGGTGGAGCTACAGGGCAAAGTTCAGATATGAAAATGTGCCTGGCTACCTCAGAAACTCCTGGCACAGAGATACATTTGACTGTGATGCAGCTTCCCAAAGGAAGCAGTGAAAATTTTATAATTCAAAGTATTTTAAATAAGACCAGACAGTTTTTGAAAGAAGATACTCCAGCTATTTACATTTATGCAGTATCCTTCACAGCCTCGTCTCAGAGTGCTGAACCAAAAACTACAAAATAAAATTATCAGTGCTTATTCTTCAGGGAATCAGTATTTATTTACTTTTTCTTAAGTGCCAAGATACAGACTGAGCAGTGAATTTCATAACTGAATTCACAGCTCAGGGTTGCCACATACCCCTGTCTCCAGCTGACCTAAGTTAATAATTGAGGCAAAGCAAACACAGCACCCTGCTGCTTCAGACCTTAATGCACTGCCCTCAGGAACATAACCAAAGAGCAGGTTAGTGGAGTCAGCTCTGCAGACCTGGCTCAGGACTTTAAATGTGAATGAAGCAAACTGTGAAATCAGTATGTAATCTGATGGCAAACTAATGAAAAAACAGCAGAACTAATGGTACAAATCTCGTAAAAGAGAAGCTGTTGCATTTTGACAGAAGATGCATCTAAGACACACTGCAAAATATTATAAATAAGCATTACAGCTACATACAACAAATCCCAAAGGAGTTCTTTCTAGGGCTAATGCCCTTTTTTTGGAAATTAGCTCAGCACTGTGTGGTTTTATAGGCAGTAAAAGAAGGCACTTTTTAGAAATAGACCTATGCATCAAAAATCTGATCATCATAAGCAAAAAACCCCAAACATTTTGTTCTTGGTGATATAGGCAGTAAAATATGATTGAACTATGAAGAAGAGAGAAGAGGGTGGGAGGTGGGAGGTGGGAAAAGAGACCACCTGGCCTGGGGTTTTTTTTTTTTTTTGTTTGTTGTTGTTGTTGTTTTTTTTTAATTGATATAATGAATCTACTCTTTGACTTTTACCAGTATCACTTCAGGTGAATGTTTGTTTGAAAGCAATGAGCACAAGGCAAATTCTCATTGAAGCACAAGGTGAATTCTTCAGACTCTGTTTTTAAATCAGTAACAGTGGATTGGCTGCAATAGGCAGCATCCAACATGCAGAGGCTTAGTGAAGATACCATGATTACAGGTAAACAGAGCTGGTCATTGTTTAGAAGTGTTAAAACTGTACAAAGAGCTATAGAAAAACATTGTTTCTGTACTTTGGTACCAGTGCTGTTCTTCAGGTGCTGATCTTCTTTTGCATTTCCTCATGAAGAAGACTCAGACCCAACTGAGGAAAAAAGAGCAGAGTGAGGAAGCACAGTGGGTTTTGCTCTTCTTGCAAACTCATGCTGCTGCACATTTAATGGCCAGCTTATAATTTTGCTCCACAGAGGACTGCATTCCCAGAATGGTAACTAAAAGAAGAGAGAAACAGGACATAGGTGGCAGCTGATGCCTCCATAAGCTTTACTTCTGTGACTCCGGTTATATTCAACTGACAATACCATAGAGAGAAAATTGTTGATACTAAAACCATGAAGCAATGAAATGGGCAACCCCAGGAGAAGCTCTTTTAGTTCAGCATTTCAAAGAGCACTTTTAAAAATCACAGAAAATCTTCCACCCTGCTGATGACAAGTAAGAAAAGTCAAGAAAATCAGCTACATTGTCTTGCCAGAAAAGGAGACCTTTCTCCCCTTGGTCTTCAGAGGCCTTGACGGTTGGCAGAGCGGATGCCACTCCCTGTGGTAGCATGGTTTTGCACCAGGCACTGCTTTAGCACAGTTTAAACAGGCAGTGGCTCATCTGGATCTTGAGAATCCATTGCAACTATTGTCATCGTTTAACTGGCTGACAACCAAGTACCAACAGCTTCTCACTCACTGCCCCATAATGGGATGGGGAGAGAACCAGAAGAGTAAAAGTGAGAAAACTCTTGAGTTGAGATAAAGACAGTTTAACAGATAAAGCAAACGCCACACACACACAAGCAAAGCAAAACAAGTACTTCGTTCACCACTTCCCACAGGCAGGTATTCAGCCATCTCCAGGAATGCAGGGCTCCATCTTGTTTGACAGTTGCTTGGGAAAACAAATGCTCATGTAGACTGTGCATCCTAAATCAGATGTCTCAAACAAGTGAGAAACTCTCATCCTAAAAAAGCCTTTCGTTGACTACATGAAATCCTAAGGAAATATTTAGTTGCAGGAGTCTGTGCTGTAGATTTCTACTTCTGTAAGAGCATTACCATATGTCCACAAGGAAATTATACTTCAATGAACAGACTTGTGAGCCCTTGCCAATGAAGAAGTATTAGTTTACCTGTGGGATGTGACGTGAGTAAACAGAGCTGTGTGAAATACTCTTTTGTGAAAATCTGATGCTCAGACATGGGCAAAATTCAAAACCTGTGATGTTTCACTCCCCTTCTTTCCATGAAGTTACACAAGATCTCCAGAACTACAAGGTAAACAACATACTGCTGATTCTTGAGAGCAGTCATAAATAAAATAACTTGTAACTTGGAAGGATGATAAATGATAATTTGACAAAAACAGGGATTTTAATCCCTAAACTGGCTAATCATATGACCACAATTTTTGCCACTCTGTCTCTAACCCACTACACCAGAGAGAAGTCTGGGGTTGTGCAAGGAGTTGGTAGTGGATGCTGACCAAAGGGATTTTCCAGACCATATGGCATCATGCTCCATATACAACATAGAGAGGTTACACCCATATATTACATAGAAAATATGGGAAAAAAGAACTTTGTTAAAACTTTGAAGGACTTTGTCATAAAACCAGTATAGGAGTTGAGCATAATCTGTGACTGATTGGCTCCTTCTGGCTATGCAGTTAACCTTTCAAGAGGAAACACAATGCTTTTCTTGATAAATTGCGGTGCATATCAGACAGCATCCAGCTATGGTGCATAGTTTGTTATACCACTTTCAAAAATACTTGTCCATCTATTTTGTTATCTTTTCTGCAACAGGATAATATCCTGTTCCTTGGCAACAGGATAATATGTTATGAGCCAAGACCATAAACAAAAATTATAACTTCTGATTCTTTGGGCTAAGGGGCATTAGACACTGGATGAATGATGGTCCCTTTGGGATGTATTTTAGCTGAGGGTGGAAGTGGTAGACAAGGGCTGAACTCCCCTTTGCTTGTCCTTGATGGGGAAAAGACACCTTATACTCAAAATTCTCACAGCTAGCTAGGTACTATAATGATATTGAGACTTGGTTTTAATCTTTTTTAATCCAAGCAGGTTAAAATGTCTCCAATCTCCCTCTAGCCTCCTCCTTTGCCTGCAGCCCAGCGTTAGAAGGATGCAGATTCTGACAAGACACAGTACTGAGCTCCCGGGGGTTTAGTTTTACATCTTTGGTCACCCAGAGGTCAGAAAAGTCCTTATAAATCCTGCTCATGATGCAACACTCACATCTTCCAGTCCTGATGTTCCATATTTTTTTTCCTTATGTTTTTGTGAAATGGTCCCAATGATGTGCTTATACAGTAAACCTCATTTGTCCATAGGTAAACAGTTTAAAATTGCTGAGGGAACTGATTCCTTTGCATTATCAGACCATGCAGAGCTGTTTAAAAACCACTAACCAGGCATCCCAGCTTCTTGTGTTCCCCTTACTATTCTAACTGCAGAGAATGGAAAAGTAGCTAATTTACTCACATAATCCAAAAAATATTACTTGTCCCAGCTAAAACAGTAAATTATTCTCTACCATCAAAAGGAGGAGACATGTTTTTGAAGATGGAGTGTTTTGGCTCAAAAAACCTGCAGATCGTGAATATAGTTTTTTCATTTCAGTGGCACATTTAAACAAAGGTGGAAGATCTTAATTTAGCCATTAGAGGTCAGTAAATCCCAGGTTATTCACTCGTTTGTTGAACTAAATCTTTGAAAAAAATCGAAACAAGGTAAGAATAATTACAGCATCTCTGGACACTTGAGGGGAAATGGTGATTGAAATAGAATCTTGGAATAGAATTTTTGATGGTAACATTGCAGTTTTCAGCTGAATATGAGCATAGATGTAAAGTAGTCCCCAACCATCAGAATTTGTCAGTGTTCTCTTTATAAGCCTTATTTCGATAACTTAAAGAAAGATTTAAGCAAATGACTGTCCAATATAAGATGCAGAATCAATCCGGGGAGGACAGGGCTGGAACTAGAGTGGACTTTTCTCTTAGATGGATGTGTACTACTGCACTGTGCTGCACAGTTACATTCTTGCATGCTGCTGCCCTCTCAGCCCAGGGAATTGTCCTTCTTGCTGTGCAGCAGCCCAGCTGCAGTGAGAAAGGTGCAAGGAAATAATGACTTCTGCACAAATACTGATCAACAGGGAAGTTATACTATTCTTCTTATGTTGCTGCCACTAACTGAAATTGTCTTAATCTAAATAGAGTAACTGCACATGATTTAATATTGCCTGATCCTAATTGATGCAACTTAAATAATGTATCTATTAGCCAGCTAAAATTAAGTTTGCGTTCTGATCCTCCACTAGAGAAAAACTTGGGTTCATTTCTCACTTGAACCTGCTCCCCCAAAGGTTTTTTTGCTATCTGATTTTCTATTAGCCTCTCTGAAGCTAACTTGATGTATGGTACCTCTGATGAGTCCTCAGATTTGGTAAACAAACTCTTCACATATTGATGTTCCTGGGGCCCCAGGTGCTAACCTGCAGTTTGGAGGCATCTCGCTGCTCCATGTGAGCACAATTCTCTGGACAATATGTCTTGCCACAACAGATTGCCATGTTACCTGATACGAACCTTGATGCCTAAATCCCCAAGTATTTTACAGAGAGGGAATGCAAGTACCAGACTGATGAAGCACATCCCCTGATGTGCATTCACTCTCATTGTGGGGACATGCCAGGACAGGAGACAGACACAGGTCTTCTAATCACTTACCGAAAGACTGTTAGTCTGTCAATGAGATGTCCCTGTCAAAAAGACAAAAGGCAACCTGAATGGAATACTCTTGATGAAAAAGTGCTTTTAACATGGTATTAAGGCCAAGGTGAAACCTCTCTGGAGTTGCCTGCCGTCCTGTGTCATACACTCTGATGCCCAGGAGAGATAGGCCACCTAAATGATGAATAGATACAGACAGAGCAACAGCAATCATCAAATGGAAAACAAAGCAACTAAAACAGCATACTTGTCTAGCCCAGCAAAATAAAAGCTGGGGATAGTTGTGATAGTTGACTATAAATACACTGAGGGGTGAATGTTTAGGAGAGAGACAAGCCATTCAGTATGAAGAACGTACTTGGCACAGAAGCAGATGGGTATAAATTGCTTGTAAATAAAATTTAGGCTGGAACTCAGGAAAAGATTTCCAGATCTCTCAACTGCCTTTATTTCTCTTGGGCAACAAAAGATTAATTTAAATTTAGGTATCTGATAATTTAAAAAAATGACAACACGATTGCCCATGACATAAGGGGACTGGAATTTGTGATGCAGCAAGCCTGTAGGTTCATTTGCTCGCCAGAAGTTTTTAAATGTGCTTTACAAATAGGTCTCAAATAATGGCTCCATAGGGTCCAGTTCTGCTATGAGAATCCCTCAGAGTGATGAAATGAAAGCTTCCAGCTGCTGATTGACAAGTGATGCCAAGGCCTGCATGCAAGACAATATGAGGAGATAGCTTGCAGGTCATGTGAGCTTTATGTCAGCAAGGAGCACTGAACTTGGATGGGTGAAGAACCCCCTCTATGTATGACTATTGGCTATTTTTGCTGAAACACTGTCCTGGGATGAAAGAATAAAAAAAAAGTGATGCCTTCTCTAAACTCCAAAAACAAATAGGCAGAGAACAAGGCTTCTTCCAAGCCTGTGCTCAGCACAGAAGGGAAAGACATTGAGGATATATTTCAGCATGTAATCAGAAGCTTCTTCTTTTATTCTGAAGAAATAAAACTGAAGCAATAAAGCAAAAGGAACTGAATCCTGTGGTTGGGGATTTGAATTCAGGCTGGTGAGTCAGCCCTGTGGTATCCAGAAATAGTTTTCTGCTTCAAAACAAAATGTGTGTCAGCAACAGGTTCTTCTTTGTGAGGAGACGCTGGGCTGCCGCGCTGCATTGGTGACCGCAGTGCTGCTGGGACAAGGAGAGACTTTGCCATCACTCCCAGGGAAGCCAAAAGCAGGTAGGGGCTTCCATAACCCTGTAATAGCAGGTCTCTCAAAGATTAGAGGATGGGGTTGTTGATGTCACAGGGTCACCACAAAGCCTCTGTCTGCCAAAGACAACATGCTAGCAGATTTTGTCCCACAAAAGTAGAAGATGAACTTCATGTTCTTCTGTCTGGGTTCAGCCCAACTTATACACATCTTGTGTGTTCAATAACTCTCTTTAATGTCACTGGTTTAGGTCTTTTTGTAAATTATGTATCATTCTGTGTTAATAAAGGAGAATGCTGCATGACTGTCAAAATAATAAACAGCTGGGTGTATATGACAATTTAATAATTCTCTTCCTTAAGTATCATGGCCCCTTCCTTAAGTATCATCATCTTAACTCAGTGATAAATTATTTCATCTTTTATTTTCTCTTATCAGGAGCTCTGGAACTAAATCATTTTACTTAATGGGAGCAGCAAAGTTGCTTGAGTAATACAGATTCAGAACTCAAGTCAGATGTCACTTTTGAACAATGTGCTATATAGGTCAAACTGTGGATAAAAAATTGAAGAGTGGAGACTAGGGTGAAAAAGTCAAAAAAATAACCAGAGACAGAAGCAAAAATTTAATCTGTTTCAGTTTAGAAGAGGGCACATCATACTAAAAGGCTAGAAAATAAACACATCATCAGCTCTGTTTTCATCACTTAGAGGAGATATTTTAAGAAACTTCATAAACTAAGTAGGAAGTTGCTATGTAGCTAATAAGGAAGATTGGATGAAATAACAACACAAATAGCCTCAGGAAAAAACCCATGACAGAAACCGATGACTACAGCTAAAAGATGCTATTTAAACATTTTTTTATTGATGTAAGAGCTATCATGTGTTCTCCATGCTGCAGTATTCACCATGAAGGTCATATTGGAAACAATGCATATTGATCTGAGCCTGTGTAAGAGAAACATTGTAGATGGAGACTAACGATTTGTTCCCCGCACCATGCACTGAGGCTGTGCATATGTGAGCACAATGCAAATTATTTCTGATATCTCTCTATAAACTGCCCAGTGCTGGGGCATGAGGTGAGCTGGGGGTCCTGCAGGAAGAAAAGTTCTTCTGGGCGTGTGAGGCAGATGTGATTCCCTGGGCCCTGCTTATGTTCAATTCCCACTGTGCTGGGGCATAAGAAGTCCCACAGTACAGTGTAAAGCTATGTGAGCAGACTATAACAGCAAGAGCTGAAAGCTACTGTTCATACCAGCCTTCCTATTGATTTGGAAGCAATTATTTGTCTGAGTAAGCCCTGCTCAACTGAGAAAGCGGTTACAAAGTCATGGCCAGAGATTTCTGAAAGCTCCTATCAGCCCCAGATATGTGTATTGTGTGTCTTCTGCTCTATTTTCATGAGGTACTTACAGTCCTGAGAGTTTAAACAGGTCTTCTGTGCCTTCCTGATTTAGAGTTACTGTATGTAGCTGTGGAATTTATTCCTTGGTGTCTTTTAGAAAGATTTGAGGTGTGATTAAGTTTGGCAAGCTTTCTAGATGGTCCTGAAGTACATAGCCCTGCCAAGGGTCTTTGCTACTAGCCAGCCCTTGGCATGGTGTGATAAATCTAGCTTGGACTTGTGAGGGGTTGATAAGAGGAAAGGTCTGTGTCCAGCTTTGCTGCAGTTCCCTGAAGATGAACCAGCCCTTTTCCAGAGTGCTAGAAGAGGAAAATGAGCTGAGAAGAAAATGAGCTCCCAGTTTCTGGGCTGTATGGGCTGCACCATGTGCTAGGACTGCCTGAAGGTAGAGCTGGAGAAGATGCCATCAGTTTCAGCAAACCGAGAGAGGAGTGGCTAAAGAGGCAGCCCAAGAAGTGGCTGTAACCACAGCAGCCTTGTCAAACAGACATCCAGGTTGCATCCTGCTCAGCTCTGGGCACATTTTAACATGACTGTGCTATGTCTGGACTGTAACTGGCCATCACTTTGTCCATCCCTTGTAGTGTGTATACAGAGTGGAAAGAGCAACAGTAAACATTCTCTCCTGCTCTCTCCCTTTGCACTTTCTTTCTCCCACAAGCATGCAGAGAAATTCTCTCATTGCTGGCACTTTTAATCATTTTACCTGCGCCAGAGCTTCCCAAGGCCTGGGAAGACAGTCGCTAGAGTTACGTACCCAGCGAAGAGCCTGCAAAAAGCCCTAGTGTCCCAGGTTTGCTCAGTGGGGACCCCACTGGCTTCTGTTTATTGCTGTTGGCCTTTGGCCAGCCCAGCCCAGCCAGAGGGCTCACTGGCAGTGCTTGTTCTGGTTGCTCCGGTTGGATTGAAGGATTCCCCTGAGGAAAGCCTGAGGACTGGAGGAGCAGTGTGCCTGCGTGTCTGTGAGCACACACGTCCATCACTACCCAGCAGCAGCTCTGGATCCTTGTGCAGGCTCACGCGTCCTTTTTATTGCTAAATTGCACTTTTCCTGCTACCCTGAGGGGGCCTCTGGCTCCCGCACATCCGGCTGGAACTTGCTTAATTCTCCTCCAGCATTCCTCCATGTTTCCTCACCAGTCTGGGGGGAAGAATAGCACTTAGTGAATGGCCCATTCACTCCCTGGTACACTCCTGAACCACACAGAAAACACCGAGGTCTCCTCTGCAGAGCTGGCTCAGGCAGGAGGACCAGAGTCAGCAGGAGACCCGAGGCACTGCTCCTCCTGCTCAGGAGTGAGCAGGCACCACTGAACACGGGTTGGCATGGCCGGCGGTGCCAGGGCCACTCCTGGCTGTGACGAGGCCACCGTCCCCATCGCTCCCTGCAGACCTGGCAGCAAATTAACAGGTGGCAATGACCTCTAAAAGGAGACTTGTTCTTCTCCTTCAGCTCCAAACAAAGAGCTGGACCATTTCCAAAGGCAATGTTTTGTGTACTCATCTGGAGGTTGTGTAAATAAATTGGTTCAAGGAACTTAACTACGTTTTATGGATGTAGAAGCTGTAGCTTCTTCTCTCTGGAATGTTGGCAAGACAGCAATTGGCTGCACCAGACTGCTGTGCTCCTTGTGCTGCCCCTAGTCCAGGCAAATCTCTCTGCTGCCCAGGAAAAACTGCTGGTAGGACCATGGGTTTCAATCATTCATACATATTAACTGGGGAACATCTGTGCCTTGTTTATACAGGATCTTTTTATGTTTTATGTAAAGATCCTGTTCAAACAGGATCTCTTATGTTGTATGTAAATAATTTGCAGCCCTTAAAAAGGCTGGGACTAATTTTGAGCCTCTCTAGATGAAAGTTTGTATGCTTTAATCACATTTTCTGCTGGGACTGCTGGTGATGGCCCTGTTACCTGGGCTCTTACTGTGGATAGAATCACTATTACTTTACATTTTAAAAGGAGCTTTGGGAAGTCCCCATCATGGGAAAACCACTGAACATAACAATGGTGCCCTTATATTGGGCCCAGTATCCCAGGCTGTTCAAATGGCTGCCTTGTTGGCCTATTTTGACAGTAAAAAATGTTGAGGAAACATAATCCTGAGCCTCTTTGGTTGGACTGGTGCTTGCCTCTGGAGTTCTATACATCATGTTTTCCTATCACATACTTTTTCTTAATTTAACTGAACTTCAAATTTTGACAAAGAAAAATGTTTTAGATACAATCTGTCACAAGAGTGGAATGAGAAACTTTCCAAGCCTGACTGGACTTCTGAAAATTTTAGTAAAATTCTCTTTCCACATTTTCATTTCTAAAAATGAAACGAAGTTGTTTGGATGTTTGCCTCACAAGTATCAAAGGGCTTTTGAGGCTGAAAATAATTTCCCACTCTTCAGTCCCCTTTCCCTCTTACTTATTGCTTGGAGGCTTAGACCATCAGAGATGGTGAGGTGACTCTGGTTTTTAACAGGGATCAAGCTGGATAGGTGGAACCCAGGGGCTCACGGGGTTCTATATTCATAATGCTCCCGAGGCTCTTGACAGTGACTTGATCTTGCCTGTAAGTGTTCCCTGTGAGTACAGTTCAGCAAGGGTACCTCCAACACACACATTCAAGGGTTACATGGATGGGTAGCTTCATAGATAGGAAGGTAAATGGGGTTTGGGAATATCCCAGATTTTGCTGCTATCCCTCCAGATTAAAAAAACAAATTAGTAATTCGATCTTGTTGTCATTACATAGGTAAGAAATTCATTAAATCAGTGTGACTAATCCTGTGATTAAGGACTGCACACCAGGTTTGGGGCTTAATCTCTTCTGAGAAAATCCCAATTTAACAGGAGTAAAATGATCTTAGGGCCAGGTTATGAGAGCCAATGTTTAAAGCATGTCAAAGAGGAAGTAATAATTAATTTTCAGTTTTGAGGGATATTTTCATGTTTATGTAATTCTATTATACATGAGAAGCAATTGTGTCTTTGCTGTTGTAAAGTAACTATAGTTTTTATTGGAAAATAAAGATCATCTCTATGCAAGGCTCTTTTAGGACAGCACAGTAATTTTGAAGCATGAAATGAAGAATATGTTTTTTGTGAAAATGCAGTGACAGGGAGGGGATGTAGCATCCTTTTTCAGGAGCCACATTAAAGGGTAAGATTAGAAGTGCATTATCTTGATGTGGGATTACAGAAAGCCCACTTGCACAGCTGGTGCAACTGGCACTGAGAGGAAGACAATCTGCCTGCTCTTCAGCTTCTAAGCATCAATAACATCGCAATGTTTTCAACACACTGTAGGATAACACCAAGGAAAGCCCTTTCTGAATTTTGAAATAATATATATGTGTGTGTGTCTGTGTGTCTGTGTGTGTCTGTGTGTGTCTGTGTGTGTCTGTGTGTGCCTGTGTCTTTGTGTGGTTAACCATTATCTTTTTGCTATTTCCAGTTACTTAAATATTACACAGAGCTGTTTAATTCAGTTTAACTTTTTTTAATTTCCTTTGACTCTTATTTTTTAATGTCCTTCTTTCAGTGTGCTTTCCAGGAAGGGAGGGAAGAGGGAGCTGAATAAACATCCATAGCTGGGTCTTGTTTTCAGAGCAGTTCAGAACATTCCTGCAGGCTGGGTGGAAGAGGAAGGGTGTCTACTGTGTTTCCTCAACATTACAGGCTGTCCAGACAATTCAGAGGTAATTCATTTGTGGGAGAGGGGCACGTTTTGCCCATCCACATTTACTGAGTGGATCCAGAAGAAAATGAGAGCACAGACTGATGCAGCCAGCATGCCTTCCAGGTGGGACCAGGTGATCTGTGAACTGAGCCATTTGACAGCAGAATTTGCCAACAGTTTTATGAGAGCATCATGTGCTACCTGCAAGGCTGAAACAGAGAGACCTCTGCAAGTTATTTCTATAAATAGTCTGGAACTTCTAACCAGTTTAAAATCTTGGTCTCTACAATTATTGTGTTTGCAGGTATCTAAACTGCTCAAATAGAAGTGTGTACAATTAGGCATTTGCCGGCAAAGAGCATCAAAGGTCAGGTGATTTCTGAGCTAAATCCTTATCCTGGTTAGCCTTCACCACCCATCCCTAAACATATACAGAGAAAATACAAACATTCAGAAGCTAAGGATGGTTTTGCAGAAATGCCCAGTGTTGAAGCCTATATCTTTTGAACTGGTGGATTTGGAGTATTCATTGGAGATTTGTTTATAGCGTCGCTACACCTTTGTAAAAGTACAGGTCCCCTGTGATGTTGCAATGTCTACATGCAGCATCACAAATGCTATACCAAGGCCTGGTGTAGAAGGTAACTAATAAACCAGCATTGACAAAATAAGAGTTGGCAAGGCAGTTGAGGTAGTCAACTGTTCCTCCTTTTGTCATAAAGTTTTCTGTTTTGTATCCCTTTAGTATTCACATTCCATTAGCAAGGTGTGTGTTCTCTTCTCCCAGAAAACAAGAGATTGGATGAGAGGAAATGGCCTCAAGTTGCACCAGAGGAAATTTAGTTTGGGTATTAGGAAAAATTTCTTCACTGAAAGGGTTATCAACCATTGGAACAGGCTGCCCACAGCAGCAGTGGTTGAGTCACCATCCCTGCAGGTGTTTAAAAGATGTGTAGATGTGATACTTGGGGACATGGTTTATTGGTGGACTTGGTAATGCTGGGTTAGTGGTTGGATTTGATGTCCTTAGAGCTCTTTTCCAATCTAAATGAGTCTGTGATTCTATGATTATTTTTTATTTCATGCAACTAAAGGATAATAACCTGAAAATACTGAGAGTAATAAGAGCATGTTAGAGCTGGTAGCCTGTCATCACTTGACTTTCTTGCTGCCAGTTTGGGTTGCTCACAGACAGGCTCCCGGCATGTTTATAACCAATAAAGAGACTTGTAAGAGATCAGAAGGCGTATTCATAATCACTTTTTTCTTGGTGCCACTGGGAGCATAATAAAATATGCAAAGGAGGAGGCCACCAATTTCTTGCTGTATTCAGTGAGTTACAGAGAAATTAAACTGAAAGTCATACTCCAATAATAGCTAATGTCTCTGCTGAGCTCCAAGCCTATTTTGTGCTTGCAATTTCACTGAAATGGAGTAGCTCAAATAATTACCTAATGAGTCAGGCCTCCGAGGAGCAGCATTTGACATCCTGGCAGGCAAAACATAGCTTTAATTTTCAACATTTTATCATCTGAAATTTCAAATGCTAACCAATCATTTAAAAGCTGATGAGCCATCCTGATAAGTTACATATCTTCTTTATGAATGGTATTTCTTTTGATCTTTAATTTTTTCTTGACATATCTCTCTGCAGTTATCAGGGGCTATCACTCATTCACTCTGGTTCTTGGTTGTTTTTTTTCTGGAGTGCTCCATCTGATTCACCTCTTATCATCCATCTTCTTTTCTCTTAAAAATGCAATTTGAATTTGTTTAATTGTTAGCCCACAATAAGCTTCCTCATTATTCATCCATCACTATCATCAAGCAATGTAGGAAAGAATAAAAAGCAACGGGAATATGTCTTTAGTGTTATTTGATGTATCTGAGTCTAGTTATAAATAAAGACACAAGAGAGAAATATTTTGTGTAAAGAACCTAAAAATTACAGTGATGCTCAGCTCCTGTTATATGTATCAGGCAGAAGTGTCTTCTCTAACTCCAGGGCTTTCTTATGAAGGAGAGAGATTGAATTTGCTTTTCTGTATTCTGTCTCTGCTTCCTTAAATTGGATACTTTTGGTTGCCTTTTCTTCCCTAGAAGAATTGCCATCTCACCCAAACCTCCCTGATTTTTTCCACTTAACTCGACATAAAGAATCATTATCATTTCTTCTTTGGCTGTTAAGCAAAATCTATCACTTACCGTGAGCAGTTTTTGCTAGAAAGAATGCCTGAATCTTTTGTCCTCATTTTTTTGGGGGACTATCATTGAAAATACAGCTCATTTCAGTGTAAAGCATTTAAGGAGAATTTTGAGCTTATCAGCTCACCCAAGGCATGGTGAGGGCCTGCTTTGAAAGCAAGTCCATGTGCATTAAAATTTGTTATGTGACTGCTGCAGCATCCAGGGCTACGGTTGAAGGTTGGGGCCAAAACCTCATGTCCATTCTCCAGGAGACCTGATTTTGGCACTGTCTGCTAAACATGGAACTGTCTGCTCCCAGCTCCAGAGGGATCAGAGGGCACCAGATGGACCTGCCTCTGTTCAGCAGTACCAAACTCTTGTCTGTTCTCCCCATGTAAAATGTTCCCAGCCCAGCTGCAGCAGGCTCTCGAGCACAAGAACACACACCAAAGATGTGAGTGAGGAGTGTGTCAGGTTCAGCCTCATGGGAGCTGCAGCTTAGGTGGACATGGCTGTGACTCATAGCCAGCCCATAGCCCTGTTAAATCTTGAGCTATTTCAGTCATTGTGGCCATGGAGAGCTATTTGAAAGCTATCTGATGAACAAATCTTTAGTCCCAGGGTGCAAACCGGTTATCACATGGCTCACAGCAATAAGAGGCAGCAGCATGCATGCTCTGCCTCCAAAAGGACTTGCCTCTGCAGCCTGATGAAAGGAGTATTTTCTCTCTGCATGGCACCACTCATCTCTGACACCCATCAGCAAATTCCCATGACAAAATGACTACCTATAGGAATCCTATAGAAAATGATCAGGAACCACTGAGTGGATAGAAAAGCCGTATCATCCTAAATGTAGGGTGAAAGCATCCTTACACCCCAGTAAGTTAACGTGCGATCAGAATGAAAGGTGCCGTTCAAGGAGCAGCTGACTATTTCTTGTTTTCACAATCAGGACGATCTTATCAGCCTGCTTACTTAAATTAATAAGATTGCACAAGGAGCAAATGGAAGATTGTCCTAAATGATTCCTCTTTAATCTCTGTCATGTCTGTCCTTCTGATGACACCACTCATGGGAAGGCTGGTTTTGGCCTCCTATCTCATGACAGAAGCTCACAATGGGCCAGAGGTGTGGTTTACATCTTTTAGGCATTTTACTCACTGCAATTAATTCTCAAGTGTTTTATCTGTTCTGATAATGAAATGTTTGACAGACTTGCCACACTTGAAACACATTTTCATTCTCCATAGGCTAGTCACAAGTTTGAGCCTGGCATGACACCTCTGAGCTCTAGTCACTCACTTCTCACCACTGGGCAGTTTGTGGAAATGCTGACAACTGATGGTTTGGAAAAACAGCATCAATAGTAGAAATCACATTTTAGCAAGAATTATTTGAGCAGCTAAGAGCTACCTCCCAATAAGTGTGAATGATGAGGATGTGGCCCAGAGCACAGTACTGCAAAAAGACATCTAGAAATTCAGCAGGATACAGTTTAATTTCAAACTGTTCATGCCCATCTGTAGAGAGATACATCTTAGAGAAGAAAAAACATTGCAGTATAAAGCCTTTCTATCTAGAAATACTGATTTGGGATCCAGAAGAGATTTATATTTTTTCCTACATACTTTTATGTTTGTTTGTGTCTGGATGTAGCATCTTTACCTTGCTGCTTCCACAGGTGCTGCTGGGGGAGGTAAGATGAGGATGGCAGTGGTGCTAAATTACAGGTGGTGCTGACCTGCATCAGCTGTGCCTGCAGCAAGCAGCATGCTGCCATCTGCTCCCTGCCATGGTCACTCTGATATCCCTGCTGTTGCTGCAAATGAGGAGAGAGAAAGGTGTTCCTGTTTTAGTTTTAACTTCAGTGGACCAAAGAAATCACTTAATTCTTGTAGCCTTAAGCATGAGAGTTTAACTACGGCATGTTGAGGCAATAGCAATACTATAGTGAGAATCCTATTTTCTCATTAAAATATGGAAGAAGCCTCTTCCCCTGAGTAAGAAAATCTCTCCAGCTTCTTTTCTGTACTAAGTGGAGCTGTTTAGAAGGTCAAATATCAAATTCTATCCCAGTAGGAATTTGCTAGTCACTGTATTAAATGTTTCATTGCTTGTAAATGTACATTAACAATCTTTAGAAACAAGATTACAAATCTGAGTTGATTTTACCTATTTTCCAATGCTGTTCAGCTGTTCAGAGCCTCGAGCTAATGGCCTCAATCCTGCAAGCACTTGCCACACTTACTTGGCACTATGGCAAATCCAAACAGTTCAAAATCATTAGTCAGAAAATTCACTATCAAATTAAAGAAAAGGATTAAAGAAAAGGACCAATCAAAGCTCTTTCAACTTGCTGTTTTGCTGCTGAAGTAATTGTTTGGTTTTTAATAAAATTTTGGAATCTCACATAATTTGAGATTTTCAGAAACATGGTCAAAGAGAAAAAGTGTTCAATACTTTGCAAGCTGGAATGAAATACAGACTTGATAATAAGAACAGGTTTGTTCTCACTTTCAGGACATTTAGTAGCACAGATTATTTTTTAGTAAAAGTAATTCTACACATTGACATTTGTCTAGGCTCAGGCAAGAAGTGCAGGTAAGTCCATAATTTCAGCATGAATTCTTGGCTTTGGATAATTTCTGTTTAGATGTTCTGTGAATCAGGGACGTGGAAGTGTCCCCTGCTATAAAAATAGTAAAGTGACATGACCATTGTGTTGATGAAAGCTGGGAGGGTAGTTATTGTGTTATTGCATTGTATTTTAATGAAATTCTTCTGCACTCTGTACATAGTTCTCCAGGCTCAGCCTTGCTACCAGGTAAATAATCACCACTAGAAAGATTTGAGGAGAGTTTCCTTTGTTAGTCAAAGATGTGCAAAACTGGGAGCCTGCCAAGGAAGGAGAATGAAGGTGACAGAGATGTCTGTTTGCAGATCTAACCTGACATCCCAGGAGGGACAGTGCATGTTGAGAGCTTGGATCAGATCCCTTAGAAAACCTCTCCCATTAAATGAGCCCCTGGGAAAGCTGAGAGTGAGCCCTTTGCTGTGGGTCTTGGAAAGGAGGGGTAAGGATGGCTCTCCCCAGCACCCCCAGCTGAGGGCAAAGGCTGGGACAGAAATCAGCATCTGGAGAGGATGGGGTGGCCAGCAGACAGAACTCGGCAAAGACTGCAGCTTCCCACTGCGGAGGCAATAATACTTGAAGAAAGAGAGTACATCTCACACAGAGAAGTGAGAACATTATCAGGCACAGCCTGAGCCAAGTAGTAAAGAGGTGGATACTGCATGTTCTGAAAACAGAGCATGAAACCCTCCTGGGAATGAAAAGGGACAAGAAAGAAAAGAGTGGGATGACTACCTTGGAGGTCTGTATGCTAATATAAGAAACATGAAAAAGTAATTGAAGAAAAATTTCACTCACAATCAGAATTATTTCTTAGCTGATTTGATAAGTGAAGGCACATGATACATTTATTATTTATTTTGGCTAAGTGGAGAAAGAGGCACATTTCTGAGGTGTGCATGTGGTTGTGTCTGTCTGCTATGAGCACCAGTAGTCTTAGAACACAAAAAGGAGGGGAAGCAGCCCTGCTGCAATGGAGATTATTATCTGCTTCTCAGAAAATGACAAGCTCCTTTGGATCTTGTTTCTGCTGAGAGAAGAGGGGTTGGTTCAGAGGCTGAAGGGACAAGGAAAGACCTGTGACAGGGATCATAAAGAATGGCACTCCTGGCACCTAACAAGAGAATAAGTGAAAAGCAGTAAAATAAAAATAAGGTATTGGAGGAAACACAGCATCAGTCAACTTGTAGAATTGAGAGAGAAGAAACACAGGATGAAAAAAGGAAGTTTAAAAGAAGCTCTTAAAAAGGCAGCTTCAAAAAGACAAGCACAGATTATTTCCTACAAAGAAGATACAAGAAGTATAGTGAGAAGCCACTTTTGCTAACTCAGGAGCTTTTCAGTGACCTGAAAATTGTTTGATGTGGAAAGTAGGTCAAGTTACTAGGAAGATACATGTAAGACTAGCACAAACCCTCAAGGATAAAATCAGAAAGGCCAAGGCATAGAATACAATAGAATTAACAGAGGAAGTAACAAGAAAAAGAACAGAAAAAATATTTGGAAAGAACACCTTCTAGGACACGAGGACAAAGAAAAACACAGTACACTGCTGAGTGCAAGAGTAGTAGCTTTCTGTATATTAGCTGTAGCACTGCTTTTGACTTTGCTTCCCAAGGGAGTGTCATAAGCACATTAAGGAAACAGTTTTATTGAAAACACAATGAAATTGTTGTACAAGTGACTGGAAAACTATACTTCTAGAGAAAAGGATGAGTAAATCTGTGCTAGCATCTCCTGGGTATGGTACTATTCAGTATTTAATGGTTTGGACACTAGACTATAGAACTCTCTTGTACAGGACACAAGCTGGAGAATGCAACAGGAATTCTAAATTATTTTGAAAAACTGAAGTAGTCTGAAATAGCTAATTTAGGTATCAAAAATACAAGATGGGAAGTTGTGACCAAACGACTGTTTTTTTAAAAGGCTTTGGGTGACCTGGGTCAATGATGTTGCACTGCCATGACAATGTAACTTCACTGCAGGATGCACAAAGGAGTTGTATGGAAGACACACTGCCTTTTTTGTAACTGGTAACGTCTCAGCTGTGCTTTGAGAAAGATGGCTCTAGGGCAGAAGCAGAAAGATAAAGGCCAAGAGTCCAGTCCTGGAGGCAAGACTTGGAACGCTGGGGCTCTTAAGCAAGAGGAAGCTGAGGAGAAATGTGATAAAAGCTTTGGCATTTGCAGAACTGTTCTGCAGACCACCGATCACAGGATGAGAAGAAATGGTCTTTAAAAGGGCTGTGTGGGGTGCTTAGGTTAAACAACAGATTTCAAAGAACTTAGCACCAGGGCTGTCTGTCTTCAAGGGAAGCTGTGAGTTGTGGGGATGGTGGGCACAGACAGGAGAGTACCTGAGAGGCAGATAAGACCAGCCTTTGCCAGGGATAACTTGGCAGAGCTGAGCCTGCTCTGGGGCATAGGGTGGACTGCATGACCCCTCAAATATCCTACCATGGCTGGTTTCCATATTTCTACAATGACTTTAACATTTCCAGCAATGAAAATGGTTGTCACAGGGAAAAATCACAATTGACATTTTCTCTGTGAAATTCATAACTGCATTGGTAACAGGAGTGACCAGAATACCTAATGACTCATCCAGACAAAAATATCTTAAGGAGCTGAAAAATGAGAACACTTTACATCATCTGCTTCAGTCTTGAGGGGACACAGGAGCAGATTTAATTTCCAAATGTGCCACATGTTAAAATGGTGCATTTCAGACACAAACAATACCTCTGCTACACTGATATTTCTAAGGTGAGAAAATATTTATCAGACCATAATTCTGAATTGGAAGTACTGGCTCATCAGGGATCATTCCAATTAAATACAGCTAATAATCAAAAAAGACTATAACTGAAGCATCTGTTCAATGAGGCTTTTAGATCTCTAATGATCTAAAAGTGGAGATCCTGATTCTGCTGCATCAAAACCACCTTTAAAACAGTGCTGCCTCCAAGCTCTGAGACAGGCCTGTCTCCCATTTAAGACTAGGTGGAATGGTGGTGGGCAAGTACCAATGATGAGCTAGTTGGGTTTGTGCTTTGATTTTGACCAAAATCTTATTTGATTCTCACATGAAAACTTGACTTAAGCAAGAAATTTGCTCCAATGTCCTGATTACTCTCTGTGTGAGAAAAATATCCCCTCTACCCCTTTGCAGTTATGTGGTACCTATGCACATATTGACACTTAAATGCTAACACAATACATTTTGATAACTCTCTTTTGTAAAGATCTGCCTGAGTGTGAAGAATACAGAAAACTGAATCAACAAATCAGTAGACTAAAGATGAAAATGCTTCTTGGACTTCAGTTATGTGAGCAGCTTCTATCTGAAAGAAAGGATTTAAAAAACAAACAGTAAGTCCCCCAGACTGAGAAAGACAGATGGAAACTATGCCCCTGTCTTACTATGGCATTTTGCTACAGGGAAATATTATTATCATGATTATCTATACCAAAGCCAAGTGCAATAGCTTATGCAGTTGCAACAACTCAGACAGATTTCCTCATTAGGAAATTATCTGGAGAGTTGGTTTAGGAAATAAAAACCAATGTATTCACCATCTATTTGCATTCTCTTTTCCTCTTGTCAGCTGTGTAGATGGATAAATTCAAAGATAATCTCTTAAACTACATCTGCTATGAGCCCAGATCTGATCAAATCATTGTGCATTTGTAAGTTTAGGCACAGCAAGAATTCCCTTTGATTTCAGTGGACTGTCTGTTATATAAGAATAAGTGTAATACAATTTCTAGTACAGTCAGGTCCTCATCTTTACTGGAATGAAGAATAAAGCCTTTTCTTCCCAAAAGATTAATCACTGATCATCAATAACAAGCTAGCCTTTTATTACCTTGTATATTCCCTGGCAAAAGAGATGATCAAAGGCTAGCAGGGGGCCAGGACCACTAGCTATAGCCATGCACATTATTTTTAAGGTACAATGTGAGTAACCTAATACACTAAGAGGAGACTCACTGTTTTTTGCTGAAACTCTGGTTGGGAAATTATTCCCATCAAATAGCTCTTAAACACACAGGAAAGGGTATATGTCCTTTTAAAACAGACGCACACCTTGATGCTTGGCTAGGAGCAACCTCAGGATAACCACAGGATAACCTGCATTTCTCAAATGTGGAGGATGTGTAATATGTAATATGGGGCCAGCTGCTCAGGGAGCTGAGACAATCTGTCCCAGATGGCCTTTGGCAAAGCTGGGGTGACCTGATCCCCTTGGTGTGGGGAGTCCTGCCTCAAGGGGTCAGGCAACTCTGTGACACCAAGGGCCCTTCCAGCACACATTTCTGTCATTTTGTGATGAATGCTGGAGCAAGAAAGTTAATTTGAATCAGAT
Source organism: Lichenostomus cassidix (assembly GCF_008360975.1). Lineage (NCBI taxonomy): Eukaryota > Metazoa > Chordata > Aves > Passeriformes > Meliphagidae > Lichenostomus > Lichenostomus cassidix. The sequence continues at coordinate 31,735,655 of NC_139480.1, read as the reverse complement.
CCGCAAAGGACTTTGCCTTTCTACTTGCTAGAGGCTTGTGTGTTAGGGCTCTTAGCAAGGCTAGGAACTTCCCAGGACAGCTGTGCATGTATCTGCACTTTGAATGAATGCTCTGGGACTGTTAGTCTATGCCCTTAACTAGGAGAAAACATTTGCTGATTGTCATGCCAATTCTAAGGGCTTTGGACAGCAGGACACATTTCAATGATTGTTTGCTTTTTGATTACTTGTGGTGCTGCCAGCATCATTGCTCGGCGGGGTCCATCCTCTTGCCAGGTAGTCAGCAGGAGAGGATAAAAAAGTGCACAGTGTTATCTTGGCCTCTTGAGCCATTTGCAAAGAAAAGGAGTAATACTCAGCCAAGAAAGTTTGGCTCTCTTTTGAGCTTGATAAAATCCTGATGAAACACAAATATTAATTATTAATGCAAATGGCATCAGATAGCAAAAATTCATGCATATAAAATCGACTTATATTTACATTTGAAATATTTTTCTTTCCTGCAGTATAAAAGCTTGTCTTTAATGGCCTATTAGTGCTTAGTTAATGCTGCATTAGCTTATTCTTAATGTACTGAACTACCAACAAAGGAATCACAATCCAGACATTACCTCAAGAAGCAAACACAGAAGAAATCATGCATGGCAAAGAGGTGCTTACTTTTTTCCTTTTCACGGTCTGTCTCACCAAACAAAATTCATTAGAATATTAGAAATTCCGTCTATACAATAATGCTCATCTCATTACAGAAGATCATGTCAAGGGTAATTTTGTACCCAAGTGTGATAGCAAGGGAATTAAACCAGCCATTCACATTCACATCAACAACAAGAAGTCTTCAACAGCTAATCACCTATGTATCATCAGAAATTTTTCCTCTGAAAGAACATTTAATGTCTCACCCCTTTTCTCTTGTGAGTTTTCCCACTCAGGAGAATAAAGGAATTGTAATGAAATTCTAATGCAGTACCTGTAGCTTTATTTGCAATTTTGCATGTTATCTTTTAAATTAATTATTCAAGAGATCTACACATAGATGGTATAAACATAATAAACATTTATTTAGTTTGTGGATAGCTGATAGCCTCTAGATTGAACTGTGTAGGTCTCCATAGAGATGGTTACATTAAGGTTACATGATTTAACTGCCTAGACTGGTGTAAGTCATACTGATAGGAACCTGAATAAATGAAAACTCTAAGTGGCAAGTAATGTCAGGCACAATAGATACGAAAAAACTATTCTCCACAAAGCCTGGCTAGAAGTAGCCATATCACAATTAACAATCCAGATAAACTAGTGTGTGGGCTGAGGCCATGGCAGAGTGGACATAAGATTCTGGCTGAGATACTCCTGTGAGGTGTGAGTACTGGGAACGTGGAGAGGTGCTGCACAGCAGGAATACCACACCTCCTCCACAATGATGCCCTGGATGGGCAGCTTCCAGCCAGTGACTAAGCAAACCAAGAAAGCACAATCCACTGGAATTAAGATGGTTTTCTATCATACTAAACAACTGTATACGAGTGATATATGAATATGTACCCTTTACTCCTTATTTGCATGCTTTATTCTTTACTTTTTTAATGAGCTGAATGCTCAAGATTTTCAAAACAGACTTTTAAGTATATTAGTTCTTAATGTTTGTTTGTCAGGGGAAAGATCCTTTATTACTCCTCATCTATATTTTATATTTAATTTTTCCTGTATGTCTATGTTATGTCTTGAGTGATTCGCACTACAAGATAATCACTGCTTGTGAAAGGTAGGATTTCTGTTACTTAATTTTAGGTTCAAGATTTCAGTATCTTGTCTGGTGTCTGGGTTCCCTCCATTATCAGCAGAGAGGCCTGTCCCAGGGGGAAATAATTTGATTTGTCTCAGATGCCTTCTTTGGACTGCAATGAATGCCTCTGTCATGGGAGGGCTTATATCTCTCTGCTTTGATTTTATAGAATGCCTGTCTAACTCCTTTACACCCAGTGCGTGGCTTTTAGATGACTGAAGTCAGGAGGGCTGGATTTAATCTCTTCCTACTATAATGATGTTCCTCTACAGAAGTAGTAGCTTTAGAGGATCTTCCCATGCAGTTGCGGAAATAAGCTATTGCTTAGCATATTTGCTCAGAAGATGACATACAGCTAATTTGCCCTCCTTGGTTTTCCTTGGCAGATTTGGCTTGATAGAATCTGTGTGGTGGTCCCAAATCTACTGTGGTGGGGCTCAGGTACTACTTTAAAAATTCTTCATTGCCCTGACTACTAATGTCTCCAAGCAAACAGCCATGTGTAGATACAACTAGAGCTTCCAGTAAATTATTTCTGTATCAAGCACTTCTCTTTGGAGGTGCTGGCTGGGATGTCCCTCAATCCAGAGCTTTTCCAAATGCTTCATTTTCATCACTGAACCACATGCACTGTTATAAACCTCGTGGTCTTTTTTCGAGGGGGAGATGGTGGTTAATATGGTAACCTAACCCACATAATGAATGGCTTTCCCTGGCTGGTAAAGAGTCATTTCAGCCTGGCAACAGCAAAGTCCTTTAGAGGCTTCAGGGCAAATTAATTTTGTGCCAGGCTATAATGTAGGGTCTATATATGGTTTAATTTTCACTCTTGCTTGTTATATAACATTTAAGGAGCACTTCAAATGTGCAAAGCTCCTGACCTGGCCTTTTAATTTTCACTGGCTAATTTAGGATCAACATACTAAATTTTAATGTCATTGCAAAATACAAAGAAAGTCTATGAATAGAAGTCAGTTCCTCTCAGTTCCTCAACCTCAAGACCTTAGGTGTCCTTATACATAAAGATACTCACTTCCTGTGCTGAAACTGGTCAACATCTTCTATAGAAGTTTTTCAGACCTTTTTTTAAAGGCATTTTTACAGATTTCAGAAGGTTCTTAATATCTTGTTAACATTTTTTTTCAAATTAATTTCTGATTATTTTCTCCCTAAATATATATTCCACAGCTGCAGTTGTGACAAGGCAAACAGCAGGAATCTACTCATCTTTGGGCTCCCTTTACTCTTAGACGGTGCAGAGATGTAATTAAGAACCTTCTAGCTTCTGCATGCAAGCACACCTTCTACCTGATTATTACCAGAAACAACAGGGTATTCTCTCTAACAATAATTTCATTTGCACTTAATTTTGCTGTATTAAGTGACAATGAAGTTGACACTAAGAAAGGTAAAATAGTTCTGTATTGCTTCAGTTCAGTTGTTTCTAATGAGGTAGATGGTGCTACATGGATGTTTCCAAAACATGTATGTAGTGCCTCTCCTGAGAAGTGGGAAGCTGCCTGTTTTGTTTTCACTGTAACTAGAATGTTCTAAACTTTCTTATTTGCAGGGATTTACTCCAACTACTTTCCTCTAATTCCATGTGGGGTATTTTTTCCAGCCTATCTCTTATTTTCCTAAGCAAACATTACTGTATAACTCCATAAGAAACAGTCTTCATGCTAACTTTCAGCTGATGATGCTTTGGATAAGATAACTTTCTTCAGTAAAGATGTAGTTAGTAGAGATGTAAAATACAAAACAAGGTTTCCTTTAGAGCAGTTTCTGTCTTACCTTCCCTTAATTGTAAGTAATCCCACATCTCTTGGAGCATTATCCAAAATGCTAAAGCCAATGAGTCTTCCCATCGATGTCAGTGGTCTTTCGCCCTCTTGGCTAGTGACTCAGTCATTTAGTACTTAAAAAGCTGTGAAATAACTGAGTTTGTATGAGCATGACATCCCTATTATTTGCTTGTTACAGCATCAAAGACTTAGAGAGCCCAGGGTGATGCAGAAGCATCCCGTTGGGCTGCTGGAGTCTGTCTGCTTCATGACAGGAGCAGTTCCCTTGCCACTGCTCCCTCTTAAAGAAGCTGCAGCAGGACTTTACTGAGCTACATTTGCCCCACCAAGGCCACAGATATCACTGTCTTTGATTTCATTCACATACGTCATACACTCATGTATGGTGTGTGTTTAGTGGCAGGAGAAGCAGAACTGCACCCAAAGGTGTATGAGCATCAAATGCAGCCTCAGAGGTACAGGATCTACTATTTTCTGCTAATTCTCAAACACTACTTGTCATGTATTCCCAAAGATAAATAAAAGAGCAAACCACTTTAAAAAGTAGTTACACTGAGTATTGCTGTTGCAGGAATAATTTTAAAAATGTATCAGAAGTGTCAGGACAGACAAAGGAGTCAACATTTTTAATGATGTGCATATGAATGAGAACTCAGGAACGGAGCAGACTTGTATTGGGAATATTCATGCTGGAAAACCCAGTATAATGAGTGAAACAGGAAATATTTTCCCATATGAAACAAAGAAGAATTCTTTCAGAGTTTATAATTTTTCTGTTTTTACTGAAGTCCCTGATCAACTGCAGGGCTGAGTATTACTTTGTGCATGAACTTTTGCATTTCTTCATACTGTTTTCAGAGTAACCAGGAGTGAATAAGTTAAAAATCTGTTATTCTTTCACTTTTTATGAGCTGTGGTGGCTCAACAAAGGAATCAGGAACAAATTCAGTGGCTTCTGTCACACAATGTAAGTAGAAGTTTTATTCCAACTAGTTCTGGCCTGACTTTTACTTATCTCTGGGAGCATACCAGGAAGGAAACTATAAAAATACATTTGAGGATCTTGTCAAGTTAAAAGTGGTTGACAAGGAATAAGCCTCTGCTGATACTTTGGTGCATTCCATAAACTCATTCTATTGGCCAGTTGTGTTTTCCCCATGTCAAAATCAGGTATTGTTCTTGAATTTTAGCTCTAAATTTATAAGTCTATTCTCCCTGTTTCTTTCCTATCACTCTACTTTTCTGTAAGGTTCAAAGTGATAACCCCTCCATTCATTTCAAGGGAAGAAAATACAACTAGCTTTTTCTTAGAAAATATCTGTTGACCTCCAGTAGACCCTGGGATATGTGCACAAAAGAAGCAAGGTTACACAGTGCAGGAAGTCAAATCAGTAGAGACCCTGTTTCAGAATTAGCATCATATAAACTTCAGTTCATATGGCATTTGTAGAAAGGAAATGGAAATTATTAGACTGCTTTTATGAAAACAATTTGTATTGCACAATCACATGTACAAGCTTATATTTGTATACCTCACATTCTTGCTCACCTTATTCTTTGTGTGGAAAGAGAACAATGCACACGATCAGTATTCACTGTAATAGCAATGTGTGAAGGAATAAAATCTGTGGTCTAGTAACCACCCTGTGGCGTGTGGCTGGAAAGCTGTGTGTCAGGCAATCTTGGTGAATCTAGAAGATTTCAGGGAGACTGGGCATGGGTTCTGCACCTCCCACACTGACTTCTTACCCTCTGGCCAGATGCAGCCTAGCTCTGACAGTTGAGGGAGAGGTTCTGGACAACTTTTAAAAACAGTGAAATGAGAAAACATGATTCAAGCAGAGGTGCTCACTTTAGGGTGACTGAATTGCTCTATGCCCTCTCTCCTCTGCACTAGTAAATATCCACTGACTTCAATGGGAATTTACATACTCACAGATTGATTCATCATACCTACGGCTGATAAACATAGGCATACAATCCAACTCATGTAAGATGCACTAGCTTATCCCATCCAGTTGCCCTGCTGCTCCAGGTGGACATGTGGCTTCCCCTGGTCACAGTTGCCCAGCCTGCATGGGTTATGTGGTTCACATAACCACAGCTCAGCAGATGAGCAGCTCTGCTTGCTCCAGAAATGTGTAGTCAAGCAACTGCGTCATGCCCTTAGCTCACATGAAGATGTTTACATTTGGAAGTAATATGTTTGAAGAGAATTAGATGCAGTTAATGTTTTGTTGGAATAATTCTTACCCAGCTCTGCCTCAGCTGTGGCCAGCGAAGTGCCAGAGCACTGTTAACTGATGATAACTTTTCATTTCAGTGCCTACTGTGCAGAGCTAGATACTGAGGTTTCAATGCAAACCAGATGTAGGTGCCACACTCATTTCTGGCATGACTGCTAAGCTTTGTGGATAATGTTTTTTAGTCATTTCATAGAATAGAATGGAAATGACATGATATTTTACAGTGACTTAGAGACAAATCCCCGTCCCAATATGCTTAACTGATATAAGTTTTAAAGAGATAAATTTCCATTGCTTGTGGGAACCTTAAGATGCATAGCTTTTGCTTCATTTTCTACCCAACAAACGCTTATCTTTGTCTTAAAGCTGACACATAATGTGCTACCAGTTCCTGGAGAGCAGAAGCTAGTTGCAGCCTGCATTGCTGCAATCCAGTGTATAGAACTATCTGTACAAGCCAGGGGGTGGAAATTTGTGGGAAAATATGTAAAGCAAAATCTGGACCTTTAGTGGAAAACAATCATGAAAGTGACTGCAGAACAACAGACAGGAGGTCTCACAAACTCATGCAGGCTGCAGTGCAATCCATTCCTGTCCTGAGCTGACAATCCTCTGCAGTGTCTGCAATGTTCATTACTTACAGCTTAACATGCGCAGAGCTGTAGGAGGAAAGTGCTCTTTATTCACCTGAACAGCTAGAGAGGGACTCAGCATGCAGCATGTTTCTCTGAAGTCTGGGTAGCAGTTAGTTTTTTTGAGCTCCATAAATAGACCTCCTGTTCAAAGCCACGAACAAGGTACATTGTAGAGGTACAATAGCTGTAGAGGTTCAATTCAGATATGCAGCAGAAAGCTTCAGCCACAACTGCCAGCCACAAAATATTTCTCATGTTTGTCAAAATGGCAAGAGTATTGTAACAAAAATGTGAATTTTCAACTTAGTCATACTCATAATGTGGACTTATATTTAAAGAAGTGACCCAAGCAATATGCACCTCTTCCTCACAGCAACTTTCCTCTCTCCTCTCCCTATAAAAGCAAAAATAGACTGAGGGAAGCATTACAAAATATTTCCTATTCAAGTACTCAAGTTTTCAAATTACTTTAAGAGTTAAAACATATTTTAAGCCACTTGCTGTTCAAGAACTCAGGGTTTTATCCCACAAAATGTTAATTTAAGGTGAATTGAAACTCTCATGCTTCAACAGAAATAGAAAGCAAGTGTTAAGACCAGCAAAACTCACAAGCTTCTGACACCATTCTTCTGGACTGGAAACTGCCTACAGTCACTTTCATATTCACTATAACCTTGAGAGAAATTTTCAAGCTGATGATAACTGTATTTTCAGAATATTTTATATAGAGAAATAGACCTTTCCCTGAAGCACAAGGCAATCATGACCTAAGGTGTAGGACAGGCCCACTGAGACTATGAGTACATACCCTATTACCTTTTTGTGCAAGTTACTATAAGAAATTAAAATTTGATAAGTAGATAAAAGGAATCTGAAAACAATCTTCTTTATTTCATAAGTTAGTCTTAGAAAACCTCTTTTAGCTAGCCAAGATTTAAAGGGAAAACGTTCTAATTTTTTTTTTGTCTCTCACTAAACTACTATACTCTGAGCAAAACTGCAGTGATAATTTTTTGCATCTTCTGACAACAAAATAGAGAAAAATTGATATGCCATCATCTACCTACACAAGAAACTAATGGCCATAGAAGTGGAGTACTGCAAATGTTCACATGAAATTGCTCATAACCATTCTCCCAAAGTCATTAACATTTTGAATAATTAATACATTCAAGAAAATTACAATCTGTTCGAAGACAATCCATGAAAAAAGCCCAAGACTGCCAAACAAGTTATTCATCGTAAATTACTTCTCTGCTGATGCAGTTACATTACATAAAACGAAGCAGTCAACCCTTTAAGAACCAAATGTTTCACTATCCTTTCTAATGGGTGGCAAACTGATGAAATGAAGCTCAGAGAGAGAACTAACAGAGGAGAAACCTTTCAGTGACAGGAGATTATCCTCAACATATATCGCATTTCACATATTGGGACTGCTGCAGTTCTTTCTAAGTAGAATAATAAAAAAATAATAAGGTAACTCTAGAGCAAGAAGGATTCTGAGACCTGAATGTCAGTATGAATTTTCATTAGGCACAGCTGGAAGGTCTGAGCATGTGTTGTGTAACCAAGTCTATGAAAATTAAACAGTGTGAAAACTGCTGACACAACAACTGAGCTGCTTATGCTAAAGGCAGCCCCACAGCTGGTGTACAACAGCACACAGCCCCACACAGACCAGTGAACACTAGTTGATTCAGAGGTCATCAAAGGCATTTTTTAAAGAACCTTCAGAGAATGAAAAATGGACAGAGTTTAAATTGCCATAAAAATTGCAGGTTTATAAACTGCTGCCAAATCCTTTCTTGTATATGAAATGTGGCATTTTATTCCACAATATACTACAAAAAATATCTAGTGAACTAAATGTAATATCTGAGAAGCTTTTATCCTCCTTGTCTTTTGTTAATAAAACACAGACACTAATCAGATGTTTCCTTTTAAGTATAAACCAGAGCAGAGGTTCACATTCTTAAGGGTATTTTTACAGTGCTTTGTCCTACTGTCAGATATGAAAACTGTGCAATCTCTGAATGAGTAACTGAATGTGCCCTGGGATAATTTCAGTGTGTTTCTGTTATTCAGATTTTTACATCATTTCTACACTTCAGATTGAGACTCCAGATTCCAGATGTACCTTGTTATTCTCCCTACACTGGCTTTATGCATCTGAAAAGTAGGTATTTGCAGAGGGGATGAGAGTGTTGGGGCTGGCCAAAGAATCTTGTCCTCTCTTCACTGCCTTGTGAAGTTACGTGTCTGCAAAGCTCAGCTGGCTTCTACTGCTTAGAGAGGGGTGGATGGGGTAGAGAGGTGTTGATGTGGCTGCTGCCCCCACTCCTTACATCTCTTCAGTGGCAGCAAATGCATCTCCCAAAGGCTGTTCCCCCTAATCTGGTTCATCTTCCATGTGAGGTTTATCCTTAGGCTTGACAATCCTTCTCCCCTGCAAAAAATCCTGGCCCACTCTCAGATCACCAAACCTCCATTGTTCCTCTTTTGCTGAGAAATCATTAGTGCTCTGGGCTGTTTGACTAGCTCACAAAACAGAGCTAGAAGAAGTTCTTAGGACTCTGGTTCTGCTTCCAAGTCTTTCAAGAAAAAGTAAATTGATATCTACTTTTCATTCCCAAAGCATACAAAATCATTTTTGTAGTGGACTTTACCCTTGACTAATGAGATTCTACCTAAAGTAATTTCACCAGAACAGCATCAAATGCAGTAAGCCCAAGAAAGATCCCTGGTTGTTTTCCCATCCAATATCAGTAGTTGACAATTCTATAAAATTTTCATGGTTTTGAGATAAATGGTCGATTCTTCCAAGGGAAGAGAGCTAGCAAGTGTTATGCCTCCAGGTGAATGGAAACATAAAAGTCACATCTTAGTGATCTTCGTTCCTAATAGCCATGTCTGTACCGTATGGACCAGAGGATCTACTGCCTTACATCATGGCTGTCTCCATGCTTATGCAACAAGATTTCTTTCCAAAAGCAACCACTGGGCACAAAGGGACGGTGCACACCAATGCAGGATGCCAGCATACAGACCAGATGTTGTCTATATATGCACCTCAGCAGGTAACTGAGGATCACCCTGTACAGCAAGAGGGACAAAGCTGATGTACCTGTCCTTTATCTGGGAGCAGCTGTCTTATAAGAAAGCAGAGAGAGATAAAGGTGTACTTTAGAAGTTACCAAGTTAGGGATTCAAAGAGCTCCAGCAACCAGCTTGGGCACTGAAGAAAGTACCACAAACCCAGTGGTGCTTTAATGTGGGTACTAGTTAGTACGTTTATTAACTTACTATAACCAAAATTTAGGAATTACCTTAATAATTACCTGCATGAAGGCTGAGAGTGTTGATGTTTTCAGCCTGGTGAAGCGAAGGCTGCAGGCAGACATTACAGTGGCCTTCTAGTACTTAAAGGGAGCCTGCAAGACAGCTGGAGAGGGACTTATTACAAGGGCCTGTAGTGATAGGACAAGGGGCACTGGCTTCAAACTGCATAAAAGTAGGTTTATTTTAGATACAAGGAAGAAATTCCTGACTATGAGGTTGGTGAGACTCTGGCATGGGTTGCCCAGAGAAGCTGTGGATGTCCCATACCTGGAACTTTTTGGATGGGGTTGGAGGGGGCTTTGAACAACCTGGTCTAATTGAAGGTGTCTTTGCCCATAGCAGCAGAGTGAAACCAGATGAAGGATGTCCCTTCTAACACAAACCATTCTGTGATTCCATGATTCTGTGCCTATCTACATAAATGAATCATCTTTACCTCATAGCATTCTTTATGTTAGTAGCTTCCCTCAGCACTTGTCATCAGCAGGTAATTGGTGTCTCCATGGTCCAGAGAGAGTCCAGTGCTATTGCTTGAGGCTCCAAGCCTAAATGGTTCCTGTTTGCACATCTCACAGACAGGGATTTTTCACTCTCCACTCACCCCGACCATTTAGCACAAAGATGATAAATACAAATAACCTTGAGGTAGTCATATGTTCAAGTGTTTCCTCACATAAATATCTTTGTGGATTTGAATTTATAAGGAAGCCATTTACCAGTTTGTGGTAAAGGAGGTATTGGCCTATTGAAAAGAAGCAAAAAAGCAGAGTAAGAAACATTTTGTTCTGCTGTACATCTCTCTCTTCATACATTGCCAGGAGATGGTAATGAGCAGTGAGTCATGAGTAGAGTTTCACTGGAATGAAAAGTGGCAGAAATAGAACAGAAAGTACACCCTATCCTTTCAAGATCCTCCACCCCATAAACACCAGAAGTTCATTAATTAGGATTTGAATGTAAATTATTGTGATTATTGCAAATTAATGCTGGGAACAAATCCAACAGAGTTGTCCAATAGATGTCACTGACAATGACAAGGCACATATACTTTACCCCATATTGCTGCTGAGAGCCTTATCTCCATCCATGGCTCTCCAGTTTGTCCAGGTTCCTGGTGAGGCTTTTAGCATCATGCCTTCAGCAGCTTTGAGGCCTTAAGGCATTGAAAGAATGAGGTGCAGCAATATTTACGGTTATTCCAAAAGTAGCAGACACATTTCTAATAGTGCTTGGATGTAAGTATCCAGTAGGTATTCCAGAAGAACTCCAGGTTAACAGGAAGTATCATCATCTGAAGTTATTCTCATTATTTGTGCTAAGATAGCAAGAAGAGACCAGTGATTCAGGGTGCCAGAGACTCTAGGAATAAACAAACTGTCTCTTCTCTTAGCTTTCCTTCCTGCAAAAAACAAACTGTATTTGGGTCATGGTACGAAGGTCATGTTCTGTCTATGAGGCCTGAGGAGACTGGGAAGCTGTACTGGGCAGCCGTTGGCTTGTCAAGACTATGATGTTTGAACAGATCATCCTGCTTTGGAAACAGGCATCCCTACTTCCAAAGCTCAGGTATTTTATTGAAAGTGTCATACTGATCCCTGAGAGCCAGTCACATCTGAAGTACTCTTTGGGCCGGCAGGAAAACAGGTTCTTTCCCTTTCCTTCTTCTCTGCCTTCTTTATGTGAACTTTTTTAGCAGCAAGTTTTACTTTGGTCATGACAACCTTTCTATTGCCAGAAACTTCACCTGTGGTTATCACCTGATTTAAAAGGAATGAACAAAATTTCCAACTTCCTTATGCCACCATATGCATGTGTTTTTGTTCAAATACATCACTGACAGGACAGTTGAGTAGTCTGAGTTTTCTGCAACACATCTTCCAAGTATGCTCCTCACCCTGCAAGGCATCCTGCTGTAGCAAGCACCTACAAAAGCTTCCCAAACTAAATTTGTCAAGGTGAAGATTCCCTGACTACTTCCATGGCATTTTATTTGGTCTCATCAGGACCCAGCCTCACATCTCTATCTACTTCACTCACTCTTCCCAATCTCTTGCACCTCATTGTCCCTACCTAAACTCTGTATTTTTTCATTCTTCCTCCTTTACCTATGGTTCCATCAGCCAGGACCCTGTCCCTTTGCATTCACACAAGGCAGGCTGCAAGTCCTCAGGCTGTACTCCTGTCCTCATCCTGAGCCAGACCACATCTGGCATCCTGGATTAGAAACACAATTAGAGGCTTCAAAGTGATGTGTGTGTGAGGCAACCACAGCCACCATGGCAGCTCAGAGCTCTGGCTGTTCTGTTTTGCCAGTGGATGGAAGCGCCTGGGTCATGTCTATTAAAAAGCCCACATGCAGTGAGCTGGGAGAGGTTGTGGCCACTGCTTGCCATTCAAACATTTCACACAACACTTGAGCAAGGTCTAGAGTGACAGCTGGAAGGGCCACCAGCATACAGTCTGTATTTCTTTGCCTGCAATGAACATCTGCATGTGATCTGAGAAGAACCTCTGCTTTTTAACACTATGTAGTAACTACTCCTGCCTCTAAAGGGGCAGGCTGAGAAATCCTACTCTGCAGCTGACCTACTGGCCACCAACATGAACAATCTTATGACCTCATAACAGATGGTCAAAGGAAAAACGCAAGAAATTTCATGAAGCTTTGCAAATCTCCACGGAATTAACAGAATGGCACGATGTTAACAGAGTGGTGTGCCATTTTTGTTCCATGTGCTGGGTTCAGCAGATTTCCAATCATGAGCAGCTGGTGGGATCCCTTTAACACCTGGTGGTTGGTCCTTTGAGCACAATATAGCCTGACGTGGCTGATGCAGCAGCAGAACTGTGTAACCTGCAGCTCACATTCCACTGGGGCTGCCAGCACAGGGTATGAGAGGCTTGATCCCTGTGCCACACTATAACCATGAATATTCTTCAGCCATCCTAAATAAGCATCTTTAGATCCTGGATTTCCAGAGAAGATGCTGTTTGTAGACACAGCTGAGAAAAACATACAACTGAGGTAGCAGAGAAAGTCCAGTTATTTTAATTTTGGTCTTTTCATACACCTTACCTACAAGAATTACATCTCAGATTCATGATTTTTGGAAAGGTCCAATCCAAAACTTTTGCAGAACCATTTAGAAACTCATTAAAACCTGGAAAAAAGAGACAAGCTGGTTAAAAGGCACACTCCAAAAGTCAGCCATTTGCTGTGACATAGGAGATGCAGATTCTTTCAAAGCCAAATTTGAAAGAATCTGCATGTCTTCATCAATGATTTCACCATTTTGATCCTACAATTATCATTATTTTAGTGTTACTAGGGTGACAAAAATTATGAGCATGGCATCATGTGCTGTCAGTGTGATCCAGACAGGCATTAGCTGGTTCATTGTTCTAATTCTCAGTCTCAGTGTTTCTAATAGTTTGGTAATTGTCACGGATTATGATAGCATGCATGCAACACACAGCAATCAGAACGACAATAAATTTGAGTTAAACCTTTAACTACACTATTCCAAGTGTTTATTAATCAATTGCTTATCTTCTTTCTTTAAAATGCTCTTATTCTTCTGGCTGCAAGTGCACCTGCATACGGAGTTAAAGACAATCACTGTCATCTAACACAAAAGCAAGAGAATGGTCTCCATCACCAAACAGCCAAACAGCCAATTTGGCTTGCAGTGGGACTGGAATAGAGCAAACCATAGTACAGCTACAAAGTCCACACTTAAATGCATAATGCAGAACAGTGAGCACTAGGAATGCCACTGGGAGTCATTCGTATGTGAAACAGCTACCCTCAGCCTTGCTCTTTCTCCTGGGTGTCTGCAAGCAGATCCAGCCTCCCAGCATAACTCTGCTGTAATTTTCACCTGCATTGAACAAGTGCCGGAAAACCTGTAGAGCTGGAGACTTTCTTGGTGTCTAATACAGGTAGGTTTTCCCAGAAAAAATAAAAGAGGGTTTATAAATCTAGGACCTTGCCAAATTTCATGTTCCTACTCTGAACTAAAGGGTCATTACAAGTACTTCATAGTGGAAAAAATATTAGTTTCTGAGAAATCTGACACTTATTCCTAGCATTTTTTCAATCACATCTGGACTTTTCAAAATTATTTTTGACATTAAGATTCAGTGTAAAGTACAGACCAGACAGAAAGTACAACTGTATCACTTGACTTTTCTTAAAAGCAATTGAAAGTGAGATAATATAAAAGGTTTAGATGGACCTTAAAAAGGCACCTGAAAAACACAGTTTAAATAAACAGATAAATGAATTTTTTCAGTACAAAATGCAGTTCCACTCGTCCCATAATATTCAGTTTTCATTTTAATGTAACAAAATATTTATAACACCGCCACCATTGCCTTTAATTCCTGTGTAACACAAGACCAATTATACTCTTCAGACAGCTGGTTTTTTTCACTTTGTACTTTGCTTCAGAAGAAATCATTAATATCTTTCACACAGGCATACTCTCTGTGCTGTTATAATGATGTTACCCAAAACAGATTATGGAAGGAGGCTCATCAGCTGAACAATCTTGGTCTCATAATATCTTTTTCAGTATTGGAGAAAATTGTCTGGTATATTAATGGCTGCTGTTTACCTAGAGTTTTTCTGCAGAAAAAAAATAATGCAGCTCTATTGCTATCTCTGTGTCAATATAAAGTATTATTTCCACGGAGATATTAAAGAAAAAGGAATGTTCTTTATCATTTATTGTATCTCCATTTTCAAGTCCCAGCTGAAGTAAGAACTTCAGTGTACTGCATTACAACCATGCAATAATGTTTGTCCCCCATGTATTTTAACTACCTGTCATGTATTTTCCCTCTTGGAATATATATATAGAAAGAATAGACGATGAAGATACATTTAGTATCTCTATTCAAAAGGGAGGTGTTGTTATTTCTTTCAAAGAGATAAAAGTTTGTTTGCATCAAAGATCTTTCTTATCACTTCATTTAGGTAGAGGCAATAATTTCTAGTAGTTTTTATAGTTAACATTGGAAATGCATCTATTTTGGTGTGAAATTTACATTTGAAAATATCATTTACTAATATATCCTGGTGACCAAAAACAATTTAAAATACTTCAAGAAAATGTATTTTATTTCCAAATAATCACTGAAAGATGATGGTCCAATTTTATCAGGTTACCTTCAATTCAGTTGAAGATAAAGATTACTTCAAGCTATTTTTATAGTCCTTTTGTATGAATATAGAAAATTTAAATGTATTTAAGAAAATTTTTTAATTGTAAATAGACACTGATGTTTCCTTCAATTGGCTAAGTCATGGTTGCCCTGCTGCTATTTCTCTTTCCACTAATTTTGTTTACAGTTTCATTCTATGGTTACTTGCAGGAAGGAGAGCGGAGGAAACAACATTTGCACTATAGGGTGTTTCAGATACTTTCATATTTGTACTAAATCAGTTGGAACCAATTTTTATGGGAAGAAAACACCAACAATTTTGGTTGAGAAATGCACAAGTGTTTGCTGGGTGTGCAGTCATGTAACAATCAGGATTTGTTATAGGACTCTGGAGAAGGAATGCCCTGGGCATGGTAAAAAGGAAATTTATTCTGAGGATTTGAAGCACAGAAGTTGCAGTTCAGATTAAGCAAATCCAAGCCAACCTAATATATTTCCGTTCTGTAGTGCAACAAGTCTGTAAATTTAATATTTTTTGTGAACTTTTGTCATTTTTCAGAACTAATAGTCAAAAACCTGGTTTTTTCTTGAAAAATGCCTAACCAGGTCCAAAAGAAAGTGAATCTTAAAGCCACACATTGGCAATAAACCCAAGCAGGTTAAGTACACACTTGTCCAAGAAAGGACTAGTAACTGTGACTTGCCCCAGCAATGTCAGCTACATGTGTGAGAAAATAATGTTTCAACCTGAGAATGCTTGTCAGTCAATATATAGGAGAAGGCAACTTGTAAAATAAAACAGTCCAAGACATGTCACTAAATGGATTTGAGGAAATCATGATATGCTTATAAAATTCGGGGCGGGGGGGGGGGAAGAGAAAGGCTTCATCTGTCACAAAATATGTAGCTGCTATTCCTTCTAATGCCTTGGAAATAAAGTAGTTTCATTTAGAAGATATTGAAGATATCCTTGTACTTCCTTCTGGAACAGAAGTTGCTCTTCCTCAGCTCATTTGACTGTTTTTGTACTATAATTTAGGAATTCCAATACAAATATTTAACCATAAGGAAATGTTGTGAACAAAATATGATTTGTGTACAAAAATGCTTCAATTTAAAATAGAAACAGTCCTCCTTTGACAAGGTTATATGCAACTTTTAACACTCTAAGGATGCCAGCAGATAAAACACAGAAATAAAGAGCAGAGAGCCAAGAGACACATATGGAGTTAACAATGCTCTTTAAAAACTCAGCAGAGGGGGCTGGCGTTCTCACACATGGGAGAGCCTTCAGCAAGCCCTGCAGGGAATGGGTCTACAGCTCAGGCCTTCTAGAATGGGAAACAGCAGCTGCTTTGCCCTGCTGTCTTGGTTTTGCCTGGGATAGAGTTAATTTTTTTCGTAGTAGCTGGTACAGTGCCATGTTTTGGATGTAGTATGAGAATAATGTTGATGACACACTTCGTTGCTTAATAGTGCTTACTTAAGTCAAGGATGTTTTAGCTTTCCATGCCCTGCCAGCAAACAGGTGCACATGAAGCTGTGAGGGAGCATGGCCAGGATGGATGACCCAGACTGGCCAAAGGGATATTCCATACCACCAAACATCAAGATCAGTATATAAACTGAGAAGAATTGGCTGGGAAGGTTGATCACTGTACAGGGATGGGCTTGGCATCAGTCAGTGGGTGGTGAGCAACTGGATTGTGCATCACTTGTTTTTCTTGGCTTTTATTACTCTACTTTTTCATTGCTGTTGTTATTAGAATAATTGTTATTTTATTTTACTTTACTTCGGTTAGTAAACTGCTCTTATCTCAACTAATGGATTTTACCTTCTTCTGGTTCTCATCCCCATCCTACCAGGGATAAGGAAGGAGGGATACAGCTCACTATTATTTGGGCCAGAACTTCCTAGGCAGTAGGAACCCCTCAGCTCTTCACCTTTCAAGTTATTTGCATCTCAGCTGGACATGGTTTAGCATTCAGTTGGACTTAGTTTGAAGTCTAAACACAGTTGCAAGAAACTGTTGACACCTTTTGATCTCAAAAATCTTCTTTGTAATTACAGCTGAGTAGTCTCCTTTCCACGCTGGAGGGATGCAAGCATATCTGTAACTTTGAATTGCAAAGGAAGAAAACAGATAGGGGCTACAAGGAGTGGAACCATTCTTTTCCACAATGCAACAGCTGTGATTTTTGTGAGAGCCACACTTGTGGTAATTTCCACAGTGAATCACACTGCCTTGCTGGCAACACCACCAGGGGAAATCAGAAACCTGTTCCTGAATCTGAGCTGGATTCCCAGAGGACAAGAGCCACCACAGCACCTTCAGGTGGAGACCAGACCTTCCACAGAACCACTGCTTCAACCTAACTACTTCACTTGGACTGCTACCACCACCCTGACTAACAGGGTGTCAGGTTGCATCTGACTTTGTCAGTGCTTTTCCTTGTATTGTTGCACTTATTTTTAATTTTCCTATTAAATTATAATCCTGACTTGTGATCTCCCACTGGCTTGTTTTCAAACTAATACAGAAGTGACCTGGGCTGCTGATTGAAGAGCAAGTTCTCTCCCAGACATGCACACCAGGACAGTGCTTGGGCTGGTTCAGTTACTTGGACGCTGAGCAGGCATCTCGGTGCCATCTGGCAAGAAGCTGCACAGGACTGCAGCCCTGCTCTTGTGCAGAGCTGCAGGGCCCACAGGCAGCCTGGGGGGCAGTGCAGGGGCAGGGTGTGTGCACACAGGGATCACCCCTTCACACCAGGACAGACTCAGTCATCCCACCCTGACCGTAAACCATCTCTTCCACTTGAATTCATGTGTATTACAGCGTTGTATACAATCTACAAAAGCATTGAGATGTTTTATATTAGCTATGTATGCAGGCACATAAATGCATGTGCATAATACAGCTATTTTAACTTTCCTACAGAGATAATTCTTTCCCTGTACAGGATAAGCAGAAACCTGGGGGCAGCTTTGTTTTCTCTCATACTGCACTAAAACACTGCTATTCAGATTGAATTTTAGTGTGAATCACATGATCATGTTGATGCTTCAGAATGTAAGTGCAGAATTCCCTTTCGGCTTTAATGCCATTTATGAAAGGAATCAGAAGAACTTGTTCAAATTTAAAATATGGTAATGTATTACCTTCTAGCTATTTTTAAAATTTGTATTTTATTTCTGCAATAGGAAAAGAAAAAGCTACCTGAAGAGATTTACATAAAAAAACATCAAAAGACCCACCACCCTGGAAGAGATTCTCACATAAAGTTTCCTGCATTCTAAAGACTATGGTTTCTGCATAGATTTTGTTGCTGTTGTTGTTATGGAATTAATCTCTATTTTACTGAGAGCATTTTGAGCTTATACACACTTTTTATTATATAAGATATGCAACTACTGTGTTAATGGCTGGGAGTGATATGCAGAAACACTGAGAACTTGTTTGGGAAGAACTGAAGAGGAAGAACACATATGACTCATACAAAAATGTATTGAGCATTGTGTTTCCACAAAAGACAACTGTCTACAAGCCTGAGAAGCACAAGCTGCTGTGATCTCATGTTCTCTTTCACAGAGCCCCCATGCTGGCTTTGCATCTGAGTGGTATGGAAGAAAGCAAAGGTCACCTCAGTCTTCAAACAGGGCAAGAGGACCCAGGGTACTACTGGCCAGTCAGCCTCACCTCAATCCCTGGAAAAGGTATGGAGTGTCTTATTCTGGAGGCCATGTGTATCCACAGGAATGACAAGAAAGTGATCAGGAGTAGTCAGCACAGAATCACTCAAGGTAAATCTTGCTTGACCAGCCTGATGACCTTCTCCAATGAAACAACTGCCTGAATGGATGAGGGGAGAGCAGTGAGCGTTGTCTACCTTGACTTTGGCAAGGTTTTTGACCCTGTCTCTCAAAAATATCCTTATAGCCAAACTCAGAAAGTGTGGACTGGATGAGTAGACACTGAGGTGGATTGAGAACTGGCTGAACAGCAGGTGCCAGGTGTAGTGAGGCCCCATTTGGAGTACTCTGCCTAGTTTTGGGCTCCTTAATACCAGAGAGACATGGAGATCCCAGAGCAGGTTGAGTGGAGGGTTAAAAGATGACTAAGGGTTTGGAGCATCTCTCTTATGAGGACAGGCTGAGAGAGCTGGGCCTGTTCAGCCTTGAAAAGTGGTGACTGAGAGAGGACCTCATCAATGTCTATCAGTGTCTGAAGGGAGGATGTCAAGAGGATGAAGCCATGCCCTTCTTGGTGGTGCCCAGCAACAGGGCAAGAGGCAATGGGTAGAAACTGATGCGCAGGAAGTTCCACCTGAATATGAAGAAGAACTTCTGGAAGAGGTTGTCCAGAGAGGTTGTGGATTCTCCCTCACTGGAGATACTCAAGAGCTGTCTGGGTGCAATCCTGCACAATGTGTTCTGGGATGGCCCTGCTGGAGCAGGAAGGTTGGACCAGATGACCCACTGTGGTCCCTTCCAACTTTGCCCATTCTGTGATTTTGTGACTTCATTGAAGCAGCCCTGGCTGAGAGCACTTCAGTTTAACTAGGGAGAAGCAATGGGCTTCCGTAACGGTTGTAAGGAAATTACCAAGAACAACGCTGAAATTTTCCTCTGGAAACTCTGTTGTGTTAACACATGCATTATTTCATTTCACTGTGACCACTGCTGTTACCCATTCTATCAAAACTAAACCCACATGCACTGCAGCTCCCCTTTACTGCTGTCTTTGGTATAATGATTATTGCCAAAAAAATGTCAGAAAGTATGGTTATGTGCTAGTCCTGCCAATATTGGAACAATATGGTTATGTGCTAATCTGCCAGTGTTGGCACATCACTAATTTTGCATGGGTGAGCAGTTCTGGCAAGTTATCATATAAAAATTTATTTAGGCTTAAGAATTCTTACAGTAATATTATTATGATACACTAAGTTTCTCTGAATCAGCTTTCAAGATACAACTGATAACGCGTACATTAGGAAACAATAAGAAAACATGACTGTTGAAGGCAGCAATATGAGCCCTTAGTTTTGATGAATCATAATCACCAGGACTTTTAAAGAAAAGTACTATTTAGTCAGAAATTCGTGGTCAAGTGCTTAACTCCAGATCCAAAATACCACTATGGGAACCTCATGGAAATGCACTGTTTTTCAAGAGCTGCTAAGCACATAATTTTGCTGAAACTAAAAGGTGGCTGAAGCCAAGCAGAAGAACTTACTAAAAATCAGGCTTGCTTTCCTTGGCAGCTTCAGAAGCATTTAGAAACAAGTTCTAACCCTTTCGTTTCTAGGAAGATCTTATGGTCATGTTTTGCAGAACAACAGAATCAAAGTGGCTTAAACAGCTATGAATTTCCTACATTAAATCTTCAGAAAAATGTTTAATATATGACTCTAAAATTACAGGCAATATTGTTTACATCATTAGTATTTACTGAAGCTTACCAAATCACCCTTTATTCATTAAATCAGTAGTTCTCAAACTTCTTTTACACCAAGAACTGCAGTCTTTGCTGAAACATTATTATGGAACAAATAAGGGCATTATTATGATAATAGTCCAAAATTATCATAACCTGTATTACTGAATTAATGTCTTTATAATTGCTAGATGCCTTTTCCACTTCAATCTTCTGCTGCCCCATCTTCAAATCTCAACCATTTTTCCCTGTGTGGTAGCTGCTATCCCCCACAAACCATTTCTCACCATTACTTGAATATCTGATTTCTTTCCAGGAGAGGCAGAGACTTGTTTCCTCTTTCCATCCTTGTGAGGATTTCTGGTCGTTTGCAAGTTTGTGCTCAGGGAAGACACCCTGCCTTGAGACAAGCCTCTCCAGGCAGAGGTGTCACATAAAAATGCTGGGGCATGGCCACTGCTCTGCTTGGGTGAGCCCCTTGTGCACTCATTGAGAGGGACAGCAAGCTCAGCATATTGCTGTGCCAAACACCAGTTTCAATCCCTTGTTAAAAAAAAATACCTGGATGTGGAGTCTCACTGGATGGCCTTAGGGCATCTAGAATGAAACGGTAATTGTATGTCTGAGCTAGAATCCCGTGTCACAAAATCCCTTGTGAGGAGCATATGAGAACAACCCGGGAAACACAGGAAACAGAACAGCACAGTGTAGGCTCTGTTTTCCTTAAACGTGTTTGTTTAAACTCAGGGCGTGGCTGGGTTTCACTGAAAGCACTAAGAGATCAAACTGTCCTGGGAAACTTCTCTCAAAGAACTTCATCCTTGAAAACCTGCTACATTAGTGTAGCTGCCGACAGGCTCAGAGAGATACCTGCTTATCAGCATTTTTAACTGCTTCCTATGCAGTTTATACAAGCCTTTCCGACCAGCTTTGAATTTCAGGCTTCATCAGATTTAATGGAACATCGTGGCTGACTTTGTGGTGTCAACACTTTTCTTTGGTTTGTTCTTGAGCTGCAGATTCTCTCCCTGCTATCACAACAGGGAGCTCTGTCACCCTGACTTTCAGGCCCACATCTCCCCCTAACTGCTGCTGAAACAGAGGTCTGCCCAGCAGGGTTATTTTGAGTACCGTCAAGGGAAGTATCTTATAGTGCTCCTCGCCAACGTAAACCCTTTATTATTAAATAAATAATGCATAAATATAGACAATGCATTTGCAGATTTTTCTTAATCGTGGGTCTTCTTATGGAACTGTAAATTCCTGTTAAGTCCTTTTGTAAAATTGCAAATGGAGGTATACTGAAATCTGTGGAGGAAATACATTTTTGGTTTGGGGTAGCAAAGGACGGGCATAAAGGACAAGAGTGTCGCTGTTACTATGGTTCCCATTTTTTGGCTCAGGTAGGTGGTTTTGTGAGGTCTGGAGCTTCTAAACCTGGGCTCAGCAGCCCCTAAAACTGCCCCATCACCTTCACTGCCAGCCCCACGCTGTGCTGGGCAGAAGAAGACAGCAAGCAGCAGCAGAATTACTCTTTACTCTCGTCTTCAGGGAGACCAGAGTCTGTTTTCCTGAGACTGGTGACAGGTTTTGGGCCAACCATGGGGTACCATGACTGCATCACATCCTTGGAGGTTGAGCGATTGTGCCAGCCATGGGCAGCGAGCCCTTGGCACCTCCCTGCTTCAGGCAGGGCTGTAGGAAAGAATTCCAGTGGAGGGTAAAGGAGTGTGAAAGCACAGGACAAAAGGAGCTGCCCTGTGCCACTGTGAGAACTGTTTTCAGGGGCTAAGCTGAAAAACAATTGGCAACAACCAGCACTAGGTTATGACGTGCTAATTATTTACTCTCGTTACTTGAATATATTTGAGGTGCATGTATCACTCTCAAAAGGGGCTCCAGCTCCATAGAACTAATGAAAGATTTCTTTTAAAACCACTTCAAATTAGAAAAACACTGTAAACACAGATGTGCAATCACAAATAATTATTTTTCCAGACGGTCAGAATGTTTGTTCTATGTAAGCTATTTGGTGGAAGATCATGATTCTTGCTTTATTGCTTTAAATCTGTTAAAAAGCATCTTTACTATCTGGTTTCTTAGGTTGTTACACACAATAGTTGAAAGACCATGACCCATAAAAGCCAGAGGTTAATTTGATTTTCAGATATGTCAGCTGTAATAAGCAGAAGGTCATGCAGATTGCCTATTGTTGTGGCATTGTGTTTGCTTAGGACATTTCCCGTGGCCGCCTTGGCTGCAGAAGCAGAGATGTTCAGACAGTCCTGTTTGAACTTTTTCCCCATCAGCTCATTCCAGAACTGAACTGACTTCTCCCAGTGCAACCTTTTTGGTCCTTTTTTTTTTTTTTGAAGCGCTGTAGTACTGAATTAAGTCCTGGGTTTTCATGACTAATTCAGTTCAAACTGGGAGAAATTAAGCAGATATAACAATCACATTCTTGTGCCTTTAGGAAGAAGCATGGAGAGAATTATTCCATTATTACTATTATAATTATTACTACTATTACTACTACTGGTATTTTTTAAAACTAACTCTGCAGGAGATTTTCAAAAGACATAGCTTCTAATCCATAAGAAAAAGAAGTGAAAAACAAAGACAAATCAAGCCCAAACCCCCTCAATAAATAAGAGAAAATGAGGGACAATTCATTTAAATCAAACTGCCATGAGCATTAATAAAAGAGACCACTCAAGTTATAAAACAAGAATAGGGGAGGAAGAGAGTGATATGCTTGTCCAGGCTTAAATTTAGGTCTCACACTACTGACACAGGGTTTTGCAGAAAAAGGAGCATATACTATAACAAGAGACCTTTGAATGATGCTCTAGAAGAATGGATAAAATTTATAGTATCTTCTTTCACAACTAAGCCAGAAGAGCTTTTTTTTACACTCTAACACAACTCAATAAATATTTATATACTCACTTTTACTTCTTCATCAAGCTTTTGGAAGTGCCAACAAATTCTAAATACTTGCTTTTGGCTTATTTTTTTTTTTAATCCTGTCAGTTGACAGGATTCTGCATATTAGTTGTACCAGTCTGAATGACAGCATATTAATATCAGAATGTTGTGTATTTGGGAAAGCAGAGAATCCAGCTGACTATACAGGGCCACAGACACCTCATGAGCAATGTTAGAAAAAAATAAAAAAGGAATTAGGAAAATAGTTTCCATATTCCTGCTTATAGAAGATGTGCAGAAGTCTAAGAGCTAAATGCGAAAGTAATATAATTTCTCTAACTTTCTCTGCCATCTTTCACTATAGCTATGTCTGTGATTTATGAAAACATAAACATCTGGTAAACTCTGTGAAGTCTAGGACCCTGGAGTTTTGACAACTTGCTCAAATATCCTACTTCCTTCCCTGGCAAAACTGTCTGAGAATGAGTACCATATAAGGCACCTGGGATTTCACATGTCCAAGTTGATATTCAAACCTTGAAGTTCTGCCAGGACTGTTCATTTAATTAATAAAAAATATTTTAAAAAGCACTGCCTAACCCTAAATATGATGGTTAGGGCTTGACCATGCTGCCAACAAGACCATGGCTGACATGGAGTTGAAAGCTCGTGCCTGGCTGGCCTGAACTGCAGGGAAACGTGCAGCAGAAGCTACAGCCCAAATGTAGGGAGAGGACCTTTATTCATGCTCACCATCTGCTCCTAAGCCACCATCAGCAGACAAGAAGTCCCTTGCCCACCCATCCTGTTTACTCTTGAGACAGCCTAATGTAAGGAGTGTCTGCAGAGAAGGCAGCTGGCAGGTTACTGAAAAATTCCCCTCCATGTGGTATGTACAAATCACTTCCCTGTGTACTTAACCCAGGCACCAGTCAAGAGTGTCTTGTATTCTGAAACATGCTCCTAATCAGTCTGAAATGTTGAGGTAGTTGAAACACATGTCCCTGTGTTACACTGGCACTGCCTTGACTACACTGAGGAGTCAAGCTTTTAGTACTGTCCCTCACCCCTACAAACACCCACATATTTTCCTCTGCTTATTCTCCAGTCGCCTCTGCATTGCAACCAATTTGATTGCTTTCAGCTTTTCCTGCTGAGGCTGTCGGCAACAGTGTTGCCACTGCTGACGTTTTGAAGCATCTCACAACATCATCAGGGCAAGATGTTCTTTCGCAAGAGCCCGGGCAAAGGAGCCCCAGGGGTGATATAATCATCATTCCACCTCCCCTATGAAAAGCTGCCAACAGAAGCACAAACTAATCCCTATTCCATCCCATTATTAGCAGATTTAGCTACAGGCTTTAAAAAGGAGCAGATAATGGGAAATAAGAAGGCACTGCAGAAGCAAAATCATAATGATGGTACTTATTGTGAAATTAGAAAATTATTTCCAGGATATTTGCAGATAGATTCTTGTAGAAAAATTTGTTCTGTAGCCTTTGGCAAATGCAGCACTCTTGCAGACTTACAGGCAGTTTATGTTAAAGTATTTATTTATATTTATATAGATTGCAAGCAGTGTTATGATTTTGTGACATCTATTGCTGTGATTACTAGTCAATTAAGATCCCTCCTCAGAGCCTTTTTTCTGCCTAGGTATGTAAATGAGGGCTGCTTTCATGCAGCTCATAATGTTGCATTTATTAGTCCTCCACTGTGAGAAGGGATATGAACCCACTTTTCTGGCATGAACACCGTCACCATTCAGCTGTGCAGCATATTTTTGAGTAAGGATGGGGCTGTGACAGGGCTTCTCTTTGTATTGCCTTCAAAATATTTCTGGGAAGGGGCAGAAAGTATGAATCTGCAAAAGCAGGAGGGAGAGGCTCTGCTGGGAAATGGGACACCAGGGCTCCAGGCCCTGCTTTGTTTAAGCCATCCTGATTCAGTGCAACAGTTGTGTTCTGAAAATACCTTCTCAGTTAAGTCGTGCTGGTGAGAGAATCTCTAGCTTTCAAATCCCTAAAAGCATAGGGTTTTAGCCATTCAGCATGACCAAGAAAAAAGGTAATTCTCCACATTTGTGGAGTTAGCAGTGGAGCAGACAACTTCCAGCTCCTGTTCCTGCCTGCCATCCCAGGTCTCCTGATGTGTCCATGTTGCCTATTAGGATGAAACCCATGTGTACAACTCATTTCACACTAGTCTAAAAGACACTTTGTATATTTGCAGGTCTCTGATATATACAATACTCAGCGGAGGACCTGCATTCAAAAAGCACAGGGCCATGAAAGCTGAATCCAGCTATAGTCCCTGTAGCCTGAAAAAGCAAAAATACCTATGGGGTTTGGTCACCTTGTGGTTAGGACAGTGGTAGAAAAAGAACATTTTACCCCAGATTTCATTCTGGACAATAAAATGTACAAGGGCTTGGCCCTGATACAATTATGTGCATTTTGACTCTGGGTAGCAGCCTTCATTGGGAGTACTCAGGTCATTCTCTGTGGGAGACTGAACTGGACCACAAAGCCTTGGGACCATCACACTAACCATGTTATGATGGAGATGCTCTGTCTGAGCTTCAGCTGAAGAAGTCACTCAAAAGGAAATCCATGTGTGAAATTAATACTGACTAGAGGATGGTGCAGTAGAAATCAGTTATAGCAGAGGAACTACATCATTTCCAGTATTGCTAACATTTATTTATTTTTAAGTTTAATTGATGCTTCTGCATGCAAACTGGCAAGAGCAACAACAGCTTCCATCTCATCAGCTCTGATAAGCCTAGAAATGCTGGGGGTTGCTGCAGGCAGACGGAGATCTGGTATTGCGGGAAGTAGGATGGATGTCTTAATAAGAGGCATTTTGTCCTCCACATCACTGTGATGCTTCAGGCACTGTGCTTCTGAAGGGCCTTTCTCTAGAGATAAAGAGCTTCCTCATGCTTATTAAAGGTTGCACAGTCCTTTTGAAAAGGTAAGAATAACTTCATTGATCACCACATGACATACTAATCTTCCTAAGTAGAATCATATGCAAAAATGAGGCTTTAAGTGTTTTTTGTATGGGGAATTAATAGAGAAGTGCAACCAATTTTTCTGTCAAAACTTTTTTTTCCCCTGAATATACAGCTTCATCCCATAATGCCAGGCATCTATTCTGACACCAACTCCGAATTCATTCAGCAGCTGAGTTCACACCTGTGAATATTATCTACATCTCTGATAACATGACCCAAAAGTTCAGACCTGCAGAAATGGTGCATTCATCTCACATTGGACCTACTTCTTCTCTGATCAGAGTCTTTGGGAGCTTTTCTACTGCTTTTATCTTATTTAGAGCATGAAAAGCACAGGAAGAAAACCTTCAAGTAAGCAAGCAAGGTATAAACATAATTTTCACTTGCTGGTGAAAATTACACTGTTAAAATAAATTCCACATTCCTATGAGGCAGAGCCCCAAGTATTGCCATATTACACAAAAGAAACAGATAAGGGCCTGCGCCAGAAATAATTTTTATTATCAGAAAAATGTAAACATTTTGAGTCAATGCACTTTCACTGGATACACCACTTCCAGCTATGCAACATAATATACTTTCTGCTCAAGTACTCATGAACTAGAACCAGAATCCTTACAGCCAAGTGGATGTTTCATTTTGCAAGTTTTTCCTTTATTTAAAGTGAAATTTTTTACAGTTCTCTAAAAAAGTAGCTACAAAGGCAAAAATAAGACACAAGGAAGTCAGATGAAGCTGTATCATGGTAAGGTCAGACTGGACATAAGGAAAAGTTCCCACTGAGGGTGTTTGGTCACTGCAACAGGCTCTCCAGGAAACTGGTCACAGCATCAAGCCTGTCAGAGGAAAAGGGGCATCTGGACAGTGCTCTTTGCCATATGGTTTAGCTTTAGGTAGCATGCAAGGAGCAAGGATTTGGACTCCATGATCCTTATGGGTCCTTTTCAATTTGAGATATTCTATGGTTCTATATAAAAATAATACCTACAGAGATGTTATGATAGCCCTTAATTTTTTTTTTTTGCTGACTGTAAGTATTTGTCTCCTTTCCCCTCAGTTATGGGGAATGAGTTGATAACTGGAGGGCAGGACAACAACTCAGAGGGTCTCAACAGCCTGGAGAAATGGACAGAGAGTAACTTAATGTCAGGAGTTCACCAAGAACATATGCAAAGTCCTGCAACTGGGATGGTGAAAACCCATGCAGAGGGCTGACTGTCAAGAAGGCATCTTTGCAGGAAAGGGCCTGAGGATCCTGGCAGACAATAAAGTGAGTATCAGTCACCATTGTGCCTTTGTAGTGATGAAGCTTAAACACATATTGGGCTGTATTAGCTACAGTCATAGGAAGTGTTCATACCCCTCTGAATGGCACTTGTGAGAGTGTTGTGTCCAGTTTGGGGCTCCCCAGCTGACCTACTGGAGTGAGTCCAGCAGTGGGCCACCAAGGTTCTGCAAGAAGACGCTGAGACAAATGGATTTGTTCAGCTTTTAGAAGGCAAGACCAAAGAGAAGGAATCTTACTGCTGCCTTCAACTACCTAATAAGAGGGTAGAGAGAGGAAATAATTATATTCTTGAAGGTGAATGGTGATAGGAGGTAATAGACACAAATTGCAGCAACAGAAATCCCAAATAGATAGCAGGAAAATAAACTAATGAATGGGCGGTTGGATATTGGAACTGGTGCCCAGAGAGGCTGTGGTATTTGAAAATCCATCCTTGGAAATAATGAAAACTCAACTGGACAAGCTTGTGGACAATGTAACATAAATTTAAAGTTGGCCCTACTTTGAAAAGGAGCTGGAGGACATGATCTTCAGAAGTCATCCCCAATCGGAATTATTTTATGCATGAAAGTTTAGAGTGTTCTTTGTATAAATCTGTTTTCATTATAATTAAAATTCTTGAATTTGTTGAATGCTGAATATGATGCATGGCAAGGTGGCATAATTCAGATGCTTCAACGAGCTCCTGAGAATGTGTTTCTGGCCCACATGCAGCTTCACTCCCTGGCATGGTTTCCCTTCCATTCAGAGAAAAGTAGATTTACCCCAATGTCACAAATAAGTTAACATTTAAAAAATTCCAACCTGTCATCTTTCCTTTGCATTAGTCATGCGATTGCAGAAGGACAGAGTCAATTTTCCAACATTTTCATAGAGAATTCAGCTGCAAAATTTTATTTGAACTCAATATCCAAACCTTTAAAGGTCCACCCACCACCAAAGAAAAATGTCTGGCTTGGACCAGGTGGACCACAGGCTAGGAGACATGGGGAACTTGCTGAGTCCTGCAGGGCCTGACTATTACTTCCTTTGAGAAGTGAGGCTTCATTTCTGACTCAAAAGTGAACATGATCCTCTTTCCCAGAGAACTGAAATCAAGGCATTTCTATACTTTTCAGTATGAAGAGGCCATATCACACTCGTCATACTGCTGTATCCATGCAGCAGTCTTGTACCAGGGGTAAGCATCCACGGAATTTCAAAAAGTGCACAAATCTGTTTTGAGTGATGAGCTGCTGTCTCCCCATGTGTCTGATCTGAGCTTTTCCTTGTCATCTAGCAGAGACAATAATTCAAACTCTAACAAGCTTGCACATATTCCTTTACATTTCTCCCTCATGTTTTGTGCAGAATAGTGACCGCAGTGTGAGGCTGGAGAACAAATACTGCATTCTCTCGGTTTGAATTTTAGTCAATGGTATTTTTCAAAGTCTTTGGATCCAATTAACAGCAAAGTCTAGTATGTTGTCACAGCTTCTCCAGAAGTACAATTGATAACCTGTCAGGGTTAGGGGGATATATGTCAACTTCTGCTCATGCTCCTCTTCTCACTCCTGTCTTTTCTGGGTGGCAAGTCCTATAAGCATTAGTGAGGGAAATGAGTGCTGCAGTACCTGTCAGATGAAAAAACACAGGCCATCCAGCAGACAAAAGATAGTATAAAAAGATCATCTTGGGTGCAAAAAACTGGGAATGAACTGAGAGGTTTATTGTTCCTCAAAATACTTGTAATATCAACCCCTAGAAATGACTAAACAAGAGATAGAAAAAATAAACACCTTGTCAAAAAGGAAGTGTATCTGTAATGTTAAATGTGGACTAGATATATTTCCAATTCTACTTTAGAAAACACTTAACATGCTCTTAGTATCCCTGTTCTCTAATATACTTTTGGCTCTCTAGACGTTGTTAATAGACAGCTGTATCATAAAAACTGGTGAGCTTTACATTTCTTATGTCTTTACATAAGGAACCTGGAGCAAACACAGGCATTGTTTGAACTCAGTTCTCGGGATGTTGTTAAATAATCAGAAACTGAACAAGCTCACAGGACTCATTCTTCAAAACTCTGTAACTGTGTGTTCAGCTTTATGCCAGCTGGTTTCTCATATGAGCCAGCAAGATAATGGCCAATCATCCCCACTATTTGTAAGCCATGTATGATGACTAACCAGCTTTCTCCTGCTAAGTTCCAGTACTGCACTACTCTCATGGCTTGCCATACCCACCTGCTCCATTTCGCAGGTCATTGCCTTGCAGTGAAACTTACAGCTCTCAGGAGTGCTGCAAAAGCTCAGGGCACAGACAGAGCCTTGCTACAAAGGACAGATTTCCTACATGCTCCTGCTACATTCCTACATTTTCTTAAAGCTTGGCACACCCAATCTTTCCACAGATTTGGGTGACCACCACATGGGACAGACCTCCCAAAATTTTTTTTTAAATTGTAAAAGATTATGATATGATCAAAATTACACAAGAGAAGTACGCAAGAAGGGGTTAAAATATCCTTGTCATCAAATTTGCAGATATTTGGCCTCGTCCTTTCACTTTTGCTCCGTAACAGCATCCTAAACGTGTGGCGGTGCACGGAGGCGCCCGGGGGTTGCCACTCTGTCACCGCTGCCCGGCGGGTGGCCATGTCCCCTGCCACCCGCGGCAGGCAGGGGGAACCCACGGCAGGCCGGCAGCGGGGCTCGCTCCCGGCCTCTGTCCCGGGCTCCTTTTTCTAACCAACGGTTTTGTGGGGAAAATATCCTTGGCGCGTTTAAGCAGGAGAAGGCAAGAGAAGCCTCCAAGCGGGAGTCCTGTCCGGCAGGATCAGCGGGCTCTGCCGGGGCAGGGGCGGCGCTGGCTCAGCCCGGGGGCAGCAGGGACAGCGCACTGCGGGCCGCCATCGCCAGCCCCCGTAATGGAACCCCGAGCGGTTCCGCGCGAAGCGCCTCGCGGGCAGCTCTCCCCGGCGGCGGCCGCGGACGGGACCGCAGATCCCGGCCGCATCGCCTCGGGCAGCCGGGGGCGGCCCCGCCGGGCCCAGGCTCCGCCCGCCGCGCACCTGCCGCGGGCCGCCCCCCGGCGCGGGTAGGCGGGCGGGGGCGGCGGCCGCCCGTGCCCGGCGTGTGCCAGGAGCCCGCCGGTGCCGCAGGAGGAGCAGGAAGCGCCCGGGCGAATCCAGCCGCGCTATCACATGACTCAGCAGCCGCTGCCGCCGGGCTGAGTTCACCCAGCGCCGCGCCGGGAGGGGGAAACCTGCGATGAGGCCTCGGCCCCGCGGCAGCCCCTGAGCCCGCCGTCCCCCCGCCCGGCTCCGCGCGGCCCGGCGCCCCATTGCGGGAGCGCGGCGGGGGCTGCCGGAGCCGCCTCCGCAGCGCTGCCCGCCGGCGCGCCCCTCTCCCCGCCCTGCGCGGCGGCCCCGGCGCTGCCGCCGCCGCCGGCGGGGGTACTATGCTCACGCGGGTGAAGTCCGCCGTGGCCAATTTCATGGGCGGCATCATGGCTGGCAGCGCGGGCGCCGACCACGGCAGCGGCGCGGACTTGCCCCTCCGCTTCCCCTACGGGAGACCCGAGTTCCTGGGACTGTCCCCGGACGAGGTGGAGTGCTCCGCCGACCACATCGCCCGCCCCATCCTCATCCTCAACAAGGACACCCGGCGCCTGCCCTGGACCACGGGCTACGCGGAGTGAGTACGGACCGCGGCCGCCGCGGCGAGCAGGTGGAGCGCGGCCGAGCCCGCTGCCCGCGCTCCCGGGCGCACCGGCGGCGAAAGGCGGCGATGCCAGGGAGCCCCCGGCGGCTGCCGGCGCTGCCGGAGGCGGGGGGAGCGCAGCCCCGGGCCTGCGCGGCGCCGCGGGCGGCTGGAGCGGCGGGGGGAAGATGCGGGTTGGGGGAGCGGCATCCCCGGCGCCGTGTGTCCGGCCCTGGCCGTAGCTCTGTACCTGGGTGGCTCCTTTCTGGGAGCCCGGGGATGCGAGCGGCCATCTGCCCTTGGAAGTCCCCGCGGGAGTGGCCGGTACCCGGATCGGTGAAGGGTGGCGAGGGGCAGCACCGGGCTCCCCAGCCCGTAGTGACAGTTCTGGGGGCGTAGGCGCCAAGGATGAGGTACCCGCCCGTGAACAGTAGTCTCGGTCCTTGACCCTGGAATAAAAAGGGCTTTTGGTAGGGAACCCGGTTGGGTTTGTGTGTATGTAAATACTTCCCGCTGCCCAGGAATGGTGGAATGTATGGGGTTTGGGGCACCTTCCTGTGGACCGGACAGCCGTTGTGCTCGGTGGTGGTGGCTGGTCACGTATCTCCCAAGTGCTTTCCAGTTTGGGGAGATATTTGAGTACCACAAGCTCCAAACTGAGAGAAAAAAATCCACTGCCTAGCCCCTAAACTGGGCTTTCCAAGTGGTTTGTTGCCCTGATTCACTCATATAATGGTATTTACTTTAGAGGGTGTCTGATCAGGACCTGGTTGTAGCCTTGCCAGCCAGGCAAAAGGCAGTGTTCCTTTGGATGCATCCAGCTGGCAGTGGGAGTAGCTGCAGAGGCAAGGCATGTCCTTGCACTTGATTCCTGTATCGGTAGGCACATTGTTTTCCTTGAGGATGCTGGGTGCAGGATTCAGTATTTGGTTCTCTCTGTTACTGCCTCTTAAGTCTTGAGCATGTCTGGCCATCCATGTTCTTACGACCTTAGAGATTACAGAAGTTACTAAACTAGCCCTTCCAGACTGCAAGTTGTTTTGCTATAGTCTCTTCAGACATACATGAATTCTCAAAAAAAACCTACTGCAAAAACTACAGCGAAGGCTTCACATTTTTAATGAGCAATCACTAGCTTTATTTAAAAGGTTGTTACATCGTTGAGGGTGCTGAAATGGGATGAGAGATTTAAAGAATTTTAAATTGGATTTTTCTTCTCAGATTATTAAAGAATTGAGTAGGTTACTGTGCAAATTCCCCACAAACCCTAAGTTTAAATATTTAAAAGTAAGCTCTAATTGTTCTGCCACTGTAATAGTCCCTTAAAAAGCAATTCTTTACCAAAATAAGTACGTGCTGCTATTTTTAGCTTAGGTGAAGTGCTGTGGATTTCAGCAAGTAATTGTAATTGCAAGTTGGTGACAAGGTGGAAGGGAGGTTTTCTGACTCCCAGGTATGTGCATCCCACAAGCTTCACCTGAGACTGTTGGGACAGAAAAATGTGGGTGCTGAAAAGTGAAGGTTCAGGCTGACCTGGTTGATGAAACCTGATGTGAGGGAGTGTTTGGAGATAAAGTAAATGGTTCTGGTGGTCATAAAAGCAGAACAACATATCAGGATTGTTTTCATATACTTGTTGCTCTTCCCTCTTGAGCTGTGAGCAGCTTGGTTAATTGGGAGGCATAAAAAAGTCACTACCTTTCTCAGTTCCTATTGTTATTTATGTGAAAAGAGGTTGCTCTTTTGCTTTATCTCTGGTGGTATTCTTTTTTTATTTTTCTTTCCTTTTGTCTTATCCCCTTCCCTGGCAGCTACTGGCTCTAGGGCTGGCGGAGCAGATCTAACGGAAAGGTGGTACTTGCTAGAGAGAACTAGTGAATGTGTTACTACCCTCTTCCCAGAAACGGGTATAAAATGTTCCAAAATTGAGGTTCATTGTAACCACAAGATATCAAAATGCTCACTGTGGAGAAGCTGAGAGGAAAGCATTGCCACCAAAATTGCATTGTCTTCTAAAGACAAAACATTAAAGAATAAAGAAAAGGAAGAATAGATGGACAAATTCAGCTTGTCCCAAATAATGATTTTTTTTTTTCTTTTTTACTCCTACTGAGCTATTGCCAGGCTTTCTGAAAATAATTTCAAGACTTGCTGGGAGATATGTATTGAAACTATGTTTTTATTTTGAAATAGGTTTGAGTTACATAGAGAAGAGAAATGGAAAATGTACCAGGAAGATGAAATTACCGTTATACATATTCTGAAGTTTGTTGGCTTGGGGAAAGTAGGGGATAAAGTACTTCCATGCTATTATTTAGCAGTTTGTTAGTGTCTGCATTAAGGAAACTATCAGAACAATGTTTGCTTTTTGTTATGGTACAAGTGAGCACTTACAAGAATGGTAGGAGGAAGTTTGGTGTCCTCACAAGTAGCTTGTGATGTAACACAAAGGTCAGCCATTTAACTCACATTTTACTAGTTTGCTTTGGTATGAAGACATCAGAGAAGACATGCCATACCTGCAGTGTGATGAGGTCCAGCTTCCCTGAGCTGTTGCCTTTTCTGTATTTTCATCTTTTAGCAAATCAGCAAAAGTGATTTCAATGTTTTATTGGCAGGGATGCCTATGGCCACACGGATTTTTACTTCCTGAAGCTAATGAGAGGTTTGTTGTAGACTTAAAAGGTGGGGATTTGGCCCAGAAGGTGTAAGGAGAGTGTGAGCCACCTGTACTGTGTCTGCCCTGATGTTGTGAGCCATTGCACAGCGGGGTTTGAGTCAGTGGATTTATGTTCCACACCCTGCACCAGCATCTGTCTCACTACCTTTAGGAAGAAATTTTGGCTCTGAGAATAGGTCATCTGGAGGCTTAGTTTCAGGAAAGCATTTGCAGTGTTCATGTTCTTTAGTTGTAAAACATGTCAGTTTACAGATGAGACTGAAGTTCCTTGCTGTCACCATGTTGGTGTTTCATCCAAGCTGGAGAAGGCATTTCGGGGTTAGACCTGGTTCCAGTGCAGGACTGAAGCAGTTTGTATCGGTAAAATATGCATTTTTTTTCCGAGGGTTCCTCTCGTTTCTTTGATTCCTGAGATTCAGTATTTCTTACAAAACAACATATTGACAAAGTAGCACACCCTGTTGGGTGTTTCTTTTCCCTAGCATCTGTGTGGTATTTGTCTGTTCATCTGACTTGTTCCTCTGGAACAA
Source organism: Lichenostomus cassidix (assembly GCF_008360975.1). Taxonomy (NCBI): domain Eukaryota; kingdom Metazoa; phylum Chordata; class Aves; order Passeriformes; family Meliphagidae; genus Lichenostomus; species Lichenostomus cassidix. The sequence continues at coordinate 31,701,100 of NC_139480.1, read as the reverse complement.
GCATTTCTCCTCCACTCCACTTTCTTGCTCCTCTTGTATTGAGCATTTTTTGTAATGGCTATTTTGGCAATATTGCTCATTCATGTCACATATTTTAACTTGTTTTAAAAATTACCTACTTAGCTCTATGATATTATGTAGTGAAATGTAAATTAGCCTTTATTTTTTATTATTAACTTTCCCTTTTTAATGGTGTGATCATTATGAAAAACATGTAGGCAGGCAAATGGAATCTTCAAAAACATATGTGGCACTGGGATAAAATATCATTGCCTCCTGAAATTTTGGTGGGAATCCCATAGGGACTCTGCTCTTCTTAGTCAGTAAGCAGCGTAAAAATTGTCTTCTGAAATGACTGTCTTGCTGTCTCTTCCTTGCATGAGAGACCTGAGACCTCGACTTTAATTTCACCTCATACTACAGGATGGCAAAAGGCCAGTAGATGTTTCAAAGAGATATTCTTATGCCACAGACTCTTGTGTAATGGTCTTCAACCTCCATAGCAGCAAAATTAAAATTGTTTCCCACATCCAGTAAGCTTTTTAATTGTCTTTAAAGGTATCATTTTATTTAGAAATAAACTTCGTTTTTAGTCAAGGGCATCCTTAACATAGTTTTCTGTGTGTGGTTAGCTGGCGTGCATCAGCAATGACCCTGGGAGAGGGTAGTCTGTTAACAAACGTTCTTTTAAGTCTGCCTTAAATCCAGAGGAGTAAGGAGATTTGCTGCTCTGTGAAAAGTTAAGTGATTTATTTGAATAAGGGAGGGTGGGAGGGATCCTGCCTCACACTTTATTTCCTCATTGCCTTCCCTCCCCTCTGCAAGCAGCTGCACTCCCAAGGCCACAGGGCTCTCTCTTCTAGAGCTTTCCCTGTCTGAGCCACAAGCTGGTTTCTGAGCTTCTGCTTGGATTGTCCTGTTACCGAGAGGGAAATGTCTTCTTTGGTCCCTTCCTGTGCTGTTTTCAGTGTGTTATGACCTCTTCCGTGCAGAGCTGCTGATAAGCAGCCCCAGTGTTCAACTCTGAAAGTAACTGGCAAAGTAAAGGCAGTAGCATAGAGTATTTAATGTGAAATGACTCAGATGATATTCACTGTATCTGAACTCTACCCAGAACATTATTTTTCACCTTTTCCTCTTCTGCTTTATCTTCTTCCCTCTGTGAAGGTAGAGGAGGAACAGGATGCAGCAGAGCCTTCCTCTCCTAGTTGAATTCCCTTGACTACATATGGCATGATAAAATAAATGCTACATTTGGAAATGACAACTAGCCTGCTGCTCATGCTGGTGGAGTTGCAGAGAAACTGCAACTGAATAGCATTTTGTGGTAGAAAAACAAGGTTAGTAATTTTTCATCCATTTTGAACGTATATTCCTACAGTTGAGATTTCAGTACTACAGTTGCTTTTCTAAACTGTATGAATCCTAGGGATGGGACCATAGCTAGTTGCTTCTGTGTCAGGTGTTCGTCTCTGCTCTTGCTTTTCTGCCATCTCTTTGGAGACCTTCCAAATGTACTATTAAATACACACAGGAGGAAAGATTCAATTGCATGTTGTCTGTGTCCTCATGCAAAAGACACTTTTGCCTGCCTTTTTAATTAATTTTTTAAAAAATTCCAAATGACATTTAAGATACTTTTGCAATTCCGAGTTATATCCAGAAACGTGACTTTACTGGTATGTGTGTTTCTTGGTTTTTAAAGTCAATTTATTATCCCAGCAGTGCCTTCTGTTTGATGAAACAAAGTCCGTGCTCTTTTTCCATAGTGTTACCTTTCGGAGATACTGTGGTTTCTCTGCTCTGAAGGCCTGCAGTAGAAATTACACTTTCTCTGTGTAGCCACCAACACCACTTTCTCTGTGGTGTTGGTGGCTACTGACCCATAATGAATGCGGAGTTGTAGGTGAAGTATGATGACTGTATACTTCTACAGCATTATTATGATGGCAAGTTGTTACAGTTCAGAATGAAGGGGGGGCAGTTTATGGATTTTTTTGTCCTCAAAGTACTGGATTTTTTTGTAAGGCTGATGATGTTGCATCATGTTTTCTCATGCTGTGTTACTTAGCTTGTAGGAAATGAAAGTATATGAGAATTTGCCAGAGGTTTTTATTAAAACATTTTCCAGCATTTCTCAGTGATCGTAAATCTTCTGGTGAGTTAAAATAACACAGAAGTATTCTTCCACCTTTCATGTTCTGTACAGGCCAAACTATTTATACAAATGCTGAGCATTTTAATAACAATCTGAAACAGGTGAAAGCTTAACACATCTGTGAGCTAAGGCAAAGCACACCACATGCTTGTCCTGTGTTGAATATTTTGATGTTGGAGGATCGCATGGGGCTTGCAACTACTGATTGCTTATTCTAATCCCCATTGCTTCTTATTAACAGAAAACAACACCACCACAGTCCTGCTCCTGTGAATTGAAAGTTATAGTCTAAGTTCTGGGAAATAGTCTTTCTAACCCTCACCTGGGAGCATGACTCATACCCCATTGGTAAACACATTTCTTGTGTGTGTTCTGTTTGGTACAAATTTCAGGAGGATGATACTCCTGGACAAAGGAATAACTTTTATTATCTGGTTCTGTTTGGTTGCCTTCTCAGGTTATGTACACAGAAAGAATGAATTACTTTCCTTTTTTAACTTTTTAAAAAATTGTTTGCAATTCTTTGTCTAGAATAAATTATCTTTTTTTTTTTTTTTTGTTCAGAACATAAGACCGAGTAGGACCTGATAAACAAACTAAAAACTCAAGTCCCATACGTGTAGCTAAACACAACTAAACAGTCTTCCTCTGTGTGAATTATTCTTCTATGCATAATGTAATGTTAACTTTAATGTATATTGCCCAGCTCTTGTTTAAGCCTCGATTCATACAAAATAGCCTACAGAAACCTCATGATAGTTTTAAGAGTTTCAGAAATCCCTTTCCTTGTGTGAGAGCTTATGCTATAGCATCCAGTATTTATGTAATGCCTCTAATCTTCCAAGTGCATTGCAAATAATAATTTCAGAATAACCTTGGAGAAAAATGTACATGTGTAAATGTCCAAGTGAAAAAAAATGCAGCCGTGAGGATAAATTTTGGCAAGAGATTTGATATGAATGTGGAGAATGAATCTCAAATTTTAGGTTCTGTGTTTTGATGACACAGTTATCTTTCCTGCTGCTGTGTACTTGGCTTTTCCCATGTGGTCTCTGATTTCTTAGAACTAGCAGGGGTAAAAGGAGAAAAATAGAAAAAGGATAAAAAAGGTAAATCATGTGCTCAAGTATTTTTAATATTGTCTAAGTTGCGTAAACGTGATTCCTAATGAGACAAGTATGAAATTCATTCTAAGCTATCTCATACTGCTAGTCCCTCAGGAGTTTAAAAGACTAGTGCTGTCTCACATGTTTCTGAAAGGCTTGCTTGAGCATAGTCCTAGCTTTTGACAGAGAGTGACTGTGCCCTCCCAGGTAGCCTTCCTTTGGCCCCTTCTGCCTTGGCTCTGGTGGCAGTCAGCAGATGTTACCTGCAAACACTCCAGCTTTGTTCATTTGCCTCTGTTGCAGCTGCATCATTTGGAATAGGTGTAAGTGGGAATGGCTTGGCACAGTTATCATCGCGGCATAAAGTAATCTGACAGGGCTGTGCCCCTCAGGGTGAACTGCTTTGAGCCTGTGAATGTGATCAAATGAAACATGCTCTGTTTGACCTTGAAAGGAAGCAGTGCTGCAAAGCACAGGTCATTCCTGCAATGGGATCTGTGTGCCACTTGAGAGAGAAATATGGGTTGTGGGTTTAAGGATGGGTTAAGTAAGCTTTGTGAGCTGAATCCCAAATAAGACTTGGAGTGGGGGAGTGCTGTTAATGAGTGCAGGGAGATGATTTAGGCAGAGCAGACATAGCTACTTTTCTGTGGCTTGAGGCTGGAGTAGGTGCTATATCTGTGATGAAGCAGCTTTTGCAAGGAAGATGAAGGCTCCTGAATCACATCTAACCTGGATTTTTATCCACTTCCTCTTGGATTTCTGTTCTGATTGAACTTGAGGCTCTAAAATGCGAGAGGTCCTATTGGACACCAGCACCTTAGTATTAACTGTGCCTTTTGTTGGCACTATCAAATGATTTGTTTCTTCCTTGTTGAACAGAAAGAGAAAAATGACTTCTATGAATTGGTTCCCATCTGGCCAGTCACATTTACTTGGTAGGGCATGTTTGGGATGGCCAGCTATAATACAGTACATGTATTATCCGGAGTGGTTTCCTTATCAGAAGTCAGGTGGAGTAGGTCACAGTTTCAAGTGCTCAGGGTGCAAAACAGTGAGTGGGGCTGGTGAGAGAAATCCCAGCTTGTGTCAAGCTGTTCTGCCCCCCAAATCAAACAGACATGGGGTGGAAGTTTTATTGCATAGTAATTACAGAGTGTCCAGCAAATAGGAGGTGGCCAGCAGGTCCATTGAGGCCATTTGGCTCCTTCACCACTATCTCCCCCATCCAGCAGCACACTTGCTGACTAGTAGATGCTGCCAGCTGGACTTGTGTTTATAAGTGGCAGGGTGCTAAGTGGTTGATGCTGCATGAGCTGTTCAATAGGTGAAGCTCATAAAGTGGCTGGAGACAGGTGTGGTTCCTCCTCCCAATACTGTATGTAAGGCAAGTGTTTGCCTGAAGACTTTAACAGTCTCCAAATAAATACTGCAGGCAGTGTTTCTTCAGGGGGAAGCAGTGTTAGGGTAGAGCCAGCCAAGGGGATGTCTGTGGTTCTTGATCACAGCATGGTTTAATTGCTGGAGTCTGAGGGGGGAAGGAGAAAAATGACACCAAGCTGAGGCAGTCAGCGTTAGCAAGTGCAGTGGATAGTGCAGGAGGGGATGTGGGCAATGCATAGTTGGGGAATGCCAAAATGTGGACTCTGTACATAACTTAGCAATCACACTGGTTTAAGAGAGAAACTCAGATAAAAAGAGGTTTTAGCATGCTGTAGCCAGCAGTGAAAATCTTGTGTGGCCTAAATGGGGACCTAAATGCACCTTCTCCAAGACAAGCAGGAGTTAAATGGGTCTGGTCCCCCAACATCATGTCAGCCTCTCCCTGCTCTGGTGTGGGGAGATCTGTCTGTCCATGACTTTCACTTGTCATAATGCTGGTTTGTTTTCAACTTGGTGAATGATGTCAGAACCTGCAGGCTCTGCACCTTTCCTTCTTGTGAAAGCAAGTCTGAGGTCCTGTGGCTGTGGCTTAAAAGTGAATAACCATTTCCAATATCTTGTTTTTCCCCTCCCTCTTTCTTCTTTTTAAAGTACTACCCTGAGGTGTAGTCAATCTTGACTGATTGTTTTTGATGCTGTTCAAGCCCTTTTGCAGGCAACAACAGCGTGAATCACTGAAACTGTGATTTGAGGCAGCCAGCTTTGCCTGATTTCAGGGAGAAAGGATGGGGGGAAGGAGTAGGAGACCATGTGCTATTGCTTTTATGCTTTCCATGGTGATATTCTGCTACAGTAAGGGAAGAAATACACTGAGCTTTGATTGCATCTGATATCCTGCGTACTGCTGCTCCAGAAATTCTGCGGCAGTGTCCTTGGACTGGCATTAGAGGTCTGTGAGATTGTCCCTTTATAGGCATAGCTTGGTTGCCAGAGTCTTTGCAGTTAATTTCTTCTTTTATTTAATCTGTTGTTCCCACGTCGAAATGCCTTTTGTGTTGTTCTGTCTATTCCATTGTGTAAAGGTCCAGACAAGAGGTGAGTTCTTTCCTCCTCTCTGCTCCCTACTGTGAGCCCTTCTGGATTTCCCTGATATATTTCTTTGTCCTTTATGCCCTGTTATGATAATTTCTGCTTTCCAAACTCCCTGCAAGGAGCAAAAAAGATCCAGCTCCAGCCAAGTTCTGCAGCAGATAACTTTTTTTTTTTTCCCCTGCCAACACTGATTCATTCAGGCCAAGTATGATTTTTTTTTCTATCTTTAGGTATGTGTTAGAGGCCTCCTCAGAAACAGATGATGCGTAGTGCATGTTGGTAATGCTGTAAAATACCTGTCAGTCATAACTAACAATCTGGTCCTTGGTGGAGTTTTACATTGGAGGTGGGACTGAGGACACATCTCCAGCTCCTAAAACTTCAGCAGTGCTCCATTTTATGTGGAAGTCTTGCGAAGAGACAAAACAAGTTACCTTGCTGTTTGTCAGAGATCCCTGTATTTTCCAAATGTGGCAGGTCAACATCTGGACGCATAGGTTTTGTTAGGTTTTGAAACAGTTTGAATGAAAGGTGGTTTTGGGCAACATTTTTTTCCTCCCCACTAAGTGCCACTAATATTTAAAAAAAAATTATTATTCTTTTCCCCTTCTCTCTTGAGGGAAGTTGTTATTTTATTGTTGTTTGTGGACGTTTTTCTTTTTGATTCATTATATCTGCTGCCTGGCTGGAGGGGAGAGGGCAAGAAAGTGGGAAACTTCATATTGGGCAGTAAACTTTCTTTTACTTTCTGGTTTGAAGGAGAACTCCTTGAATTGCTTTAGGCCCAAGCATTGTAACTGAGAGCAGGGTCCTCTACAGCAGGTGCAGGGTGGCATTGGATGATCAGTTTCAAAGGCAAGAACCCCTGTATTAAACTCGTGTCCCTGCCTTGCTGCCCAGGCTCATGAAGCAGCTGAACAGCTCTGCTCCTACCTAGGAGTGCAAAGGGTTGCACCTCGCTTGGTTCAGTGGCCGCAGGGGGAGCTTAGTGCCTCTTCCTCTGTCTGGTTGTATCCCTCCCACTGTTAGTTCCATTTGGCTCCAAGTCTGTGCAAGTGCCTTGGCAGGCTGAGTAGTGGGTCTTGGTTGTTTTGGCTTTTTTAGTTCAGCACTATGTGATGCTTTGCTGAAGCCTGTGCAGTGAAGCTAGGGTCCTTAAATTGATTGTTGTGTTTTTTAAAACATCATTTTGAAGGAAGTGCGTTTTCTTCTGAATTTGTATTAAGAATCTTTGTTTTGTGAATGAATGTTGAAGTTTGTAATCAAAACTAGATTTATCTGAGCTAGTATTTTTTTTCTCTTTGCTGAGCTTATTTGTAGGTGTCTTGACTGAGAAAGGAAATTAGAAGGGTTTTTTTTTTCCCCATTTCTTTTCAAGCATTTGATCTAAGTTCTAACTTGCAATGTTTATGCTTTAGAAAGTTTAAAAGTTGTACAGTGAAACCTGCGTTGTGCTTGTGGTGCCATGGGGAGTGGAGTATACCTTTAGATTTTGGTATTTGGAAATGGAAAATAAGCATAAAGCTAACCTCAGTGGTCCTTGCTGCTTATGTAATGACATAGGTAAAAGTTTTCTTTGTGGTTGGTTTGATATGAGTGACTTAAAATTTGCAGCATATAAATAGAAAATTTTCTCCACTACTTCATCTTCCTCTTTGTTCAAAAAAATAACTGTTTTTCAGCTATTTTCATATGTCATTTGAAGATTAGCACTTAGCCATATATGCCTCAACCCTAATGCAATAAATGCCGAGGCATTAAAGCATACACCTTCAAACAAAGGTACATCAGCATCAGTCTTGGAGGGCAATTCCCTCTCCCTTACCTTGTCACCCCTTTCATTAATCACATCTCCAGACCTATGGCTGCAGTTCATTTCATTGTTCTTCTTCAATGAACTTTAAGATCAGTGTCTCCACACCCCTTACAAAATCTAGATGGCAACTTCTTCAGGCCAGGGCTCCCTCTAGGGTACTTCTCAATGTCATTTTAAGGTCTCTATCCCTTTCCGAGAGTGCAAAGCCAGGAATTACAGTCCAGTTAGTTCCTTTGGCAACCTCTCCAGAGTAATTCCTGAAAATCCTAGGTCTGTGGATGGTAATTCTATAAGCTGAGTCTGGAAGAATGCAGCTGGTGTGTGGGAATGTGGGAAGTTCCACATCTCTGCCTTAATCCTGCTTTTAGAGGGGAAAAAAGTTATAGGCTAATGTGATTAGCTGTAATTCCATTCTTGCTTGGTTTTAGAGAAGTGTCTGATTCCTAAATCACAAGCTGGTTCTGTGAAGTGCTTTCGTAGAGGGGAGAGGGAACTATTTTGGTAACTTGGCTCATCTGTCTTCAAAAAAGCACTGGAATCAAGAGAAGAAGAAACTCTCATAGCCAGCAGTAAGTTTCTAGTTTTTGCTGCACAGCACAATTTAGAAATCTGAAACTAAGAACATGTAAATGGAAACACAAAATGAGCATAATCCTTTCAGGTATGTGGGGGTGTTTATGTACAAACATGGGCATGGAACAACTTAGGCACACTGCAGATTGCTCTTCAGGACTTTGCAGGCCCAGAGGTTTGCACTGGAATTGTGTGACCAGCTGATACACGCTGGCTGCTGTTGGGACTGGTGGCGTGGCGTGTTTAACGCAGACCAGGGATAGAGCTGTCTCTGATAAAAGCTGAGCCATCTACCTGAAGGGAGTGATCTGGGGATGTTTTTCCCCTCCTCGAGGCACTTGTTTTTCGTTTTAGTGCTAAGGGAGCAAGAGGATGGGCTTGTGTGGGAGTGCTGGTGTGAGCTGTTGGAAGAACTGTTGGGTGCTGGAGAGAGGCAGAGGCAGGAACCATGCTGAGGCCTGTCCCAGTGTGGGCATGGACAGCACGCTGCTCTGGGGACAAAAGGCGGCGTCCTCTCACGTGAAAGGCAAAACGCAACCTTAGTTGTCCTCAAAGGTTCTGTGCTCCCTACAGCTGTTGTTTTGGGAGAAAGAAGTGTCGCCTTCAGCAGCTCAGCTGGTTTTCTATTTTCATGGGAAAGGAGGGAGGAGTCAGGAAAATACCTTGTTCATGTCTTGGCTGTTTACTGGAGAAATTGGAAATAAGTGCGCCTAGTCTTGGAGTCAAATACTGCCTGAACCCTCTGTAGTGAAGAACTTTGGAGAGGATGAGGTCAAAGGACTGAACTTGTTGTGTTTTTTGTTCAAGCAGCAAATCTGAGATACTGCAATTTAGAGAAATAGTGTGAATTGAGGCTTTTCCTTGACTTCCTTCTTGTGTCCTTTCTTGCCAGTGTGGTGGCAGTGGCATTAGGGCAGGGAGGTCATTCATGGCAGCTGCCCCCAGAGTCCAGAGAAGAGAGGGAGCGTGCAGGCCCTGCTGGAATGGTCCTGCTGGCGAAGTTGTAACACAGCTTCTTGGATCAGTTCCTGCAGGACTGCAAGGTGGGAGCAAATTCACTGAAAAGGAGTATTGTTCACTTCTGTCTTCTGTGTTGAGTTGCCTGAAGTGTTGGTCCTGTTACAACAGTTCAAATGCTTGGGCGAGATGATGCTGTAGCAATAAAATGTTGTGATACTAATCCTATAAATTTATAGGCTTAGTCAAGCTGGTGTTTTGAGAGGTTGTTTGGAACTACCTTGTTTACTAGTAAAAATTATCACTTTGTTTGAATGTGGTATAAGGTGCAGTGCCTCTCTTGCACTTATTTACAGTCCTGATGGTTTGGTATGTGGTTTAACTGCTGTGCCTCTGTGTCTCTCACAGCTTTAGGCTATCAAGTAGCTGAGTCCCTTTCACGCAACAGCAACAAGAAAAAAATCCTTAAAGTTCCTCCCACTATCAAACAATCAAAGGGGAAATTTCTGTTCTTCTTCCTTTGAAATTGCTTCATACTCCCTGGAGAACATGAAAGCACTAGAAGAGCAGATGAATTTAATCTTGGAGAAATGTAGTGGTGTTTGGCAAGGAAAATTTGAAGTTGTGTTACACAGGTACCTGTTTGAAAATACAGTTACCCCTCTAGTATTGTTTTGGAGAGCACACATAACAATAAAAGTAGGATATGATAGTGGAAAATGGGTTGTGTCTGAAAAGTCTATATTTAAAACACTGTTAAGGCTATGTTCACCCTTAATTATGGGCAGAGCTAAAGGGGAGTAATGACTATGGAAAAAAACAAGTAGGAAACGTAGAGAAGATGAACGAGGGGAACAAAAACGAGGCCTAAAAAGCCAGGAGAGAGCACACTGAAGGCAGGCTAAATATTTTTGTATTGGGGGAAAGGTTTAACAGGAATAGAAGCCCCTATGACAGAAAATGAAAGGCTGTAAACAGCAATAAAGAATGCGTCCCTGTGTAACTTAGAGTATATAGGCATTGCATGAGGACGTAGCAAAGAGGTCTGTTACAGATGTAGGTCAGGGTCTCCTGTTTCAGGAAGGCCTGAGACCCTGGATTGGAAGGTATTTAAAGTTAAAGACAGGTATCCTGAAAACCTAAAATCCTCCCCCATTCCCCTTTTTTCTTTGAAATAGAGAAGTTTTCATGTTTGCTGCATGACATGTGTCTACTGGGCATTAAGGGGTTTGCTTTGCCATGGTTGGGTTCATTCCTGAATTAACCTGTTATTTCTTCCTCTTCCACCTGTGCAGCAGAAAGCAGTGCAGGTAGTAGGGCATGAACTGAGATGCTGAGAAAATTTTTCCAAACTTATTTATTGTTGTTGCTTGGAATGATAATCCAGAGTGTTGTGGTTTAATTCTGGCCAAAAATTAAGTACGAGCAGATGCTTAGTCACACCCCCACAGTGGGACTGGGGAGGGAATCGTAAGGGTGAAAGTGAGGAAACTCATGGGTTGAGATAAAGACAGTTTAATAGGAAAAGCAAAAACTGCATATGCAAGTGAAGCAAAACAAGCAATTCATTCACTGCTTCCCGTGGGCAGGCAGGTGTTCAGCCACCTCCAGGGGAGCAGGGTCCCTCACACATACTGGTGACTTGGGAAGAGAAATGCTGTTACTCCAAAGGCCCCTCCCTTCTTTCTTCTTACGCCCAACTTTTATTGCCAGCATGATGCCATATGGTATGGAATGTCCTTAGATCAGTTGGACTCAGCTGTTCTGGCTCTGCCCCCTCCCAATTCTTTGTGCACCCCCAGCCCATTCACTTGTGGGATGGGGTGAGAGAGCAAAAAGGTTGCTTTGATGCTGTGTAAGCCCTACTTTGCAATAATGAAAGCATCTCTGTATTTCTTACCCTGCTTCTAGCACAAATCTAAAACAGAGCCCCACACGAGCTGCTATGAAGAAATTTAACTGTCTCCCAGCCAAAACCAGTACGCAGAGGAAATGCCAAAAGGTAGGACAAGGCCCTTCCGTGGTGACTGCAATAGGAAATTTAAGTGGCAGCACAAACTATGGAAAAGCGGTGCATAGTTTTTCTGCATTGGAAGAAATTCCTTTTGAAAAAAAAGCTCTTTTAATGTTGGGCAGTATTTTTATTTTAAGAGTGTATATTTAAACATTGCAGAAAGCAAATTTTTTTGTTCAAAGATGAATTTGCTTATTTTATGATATTCTGGAGGAAGAGCTTTTCCCCAGAAAAGAATTGAGGAAGGCTTCCTCACCAGGAAGAGGTATAATTACTGCTGGCTATTGGCATCATATCAGATCTTCTTTGTCTTTCAGTTTTTGTGTAATATTTTAACTCATGTTTCTGAAACTAAAAGGCAGAAGAAATACATTCAGGAATCTATTTTTTTTCTCTTCTCCTTTTGAGAGTCACAGCTCCTCAGAAGCTTCACAGACCTGTGAGGCTCTATACTGCTTTCCCCAGTGTTGTGAGAATACTGTTTGAAAAAGGCTTCACAAAAGTCAGGTGAACATCCTACTACAGTAAACGATTCAGCATTGTTACAGGCAGGTTACAAGGCACAAAATATCTGTGACTAGTGAATGGATTAGTCATAAAGAATCATTAAACAAATAGCCCAATCTAGAGGAACGGCAAGGTGGTGTTGACTTTGAAAATAAGAATGGAATCTGAAAACTCTTTCCCATGTGAGGGCTTTAACAAGACCTGGAGGAACTAAAGTATTGACAGTGAAGTAGTCACACTCTCAAGGAATTAGAACAGGTGGGGTTTGTTTTCTGTGCAGAGAAAGGCACCTGCAGTACAAAAGCACTTGGTGCTCACAATAGTGTGTCACAGCACAGTGAGGGACCTAAGTCACACATGCAGTTATCATAGCATTTTGCAGGAGAGCTTATCATAGCCAAAGTTAGAAGTATGTTTGGAATTTGTAGAAAGAGATGAGGGTTTTCATATATATGGCACAAAATAAGCTTGTTTGAGAATGCTGCTGCTATAACATCTTCATAAGCTATTATTCTCTTATGTCTGAAAAAGTGAAAAATGCATTATGCATATCTGCAGATAAGCTCTTAACCAGTATTCGTCAGCAAAGTAAACCTGGCAAACTGTGCAAATTTAGCTATGTAAAAAGTACATTGTTGGGGCTATGGGAGGAAGTGTGATTGGAGGCTCAAAAATGAAGGTGAAAGAGTTCCAACTTTTTGTTTCAGGAAACAACATGAAATCTAAATGGTAACATAAAAGTGTTAGAAATAATATACTCCAGGTAGCTCTGTATATACCCCTGGTTGACTTTGGATGAGTTGTAGGAAAAGTCCTCCTGTTGCCTGTGTGTGTTCACCTTATGCTCTGCTGCCCAGAGATGCAGAGGTATAAAAGCTTTCATTTTACATCAGTGACTTTACTTTTTGCAGGCAAGGAAGCCAGTGGTAGCATGGCTATGGAGTGGAGGACTGGATGTGTCTGGTGGTGAGCAGCTGAAGGGAAAGATTCACTAAAGAAAGCATTGACTTGCCACAATCTCTCCATGTGCTGTGTAGGATGTCTTGAGATCACCTTCTGGAGAAGGAGGTGAAGCGGTTGGTGTGACTGCAAAGCTAACTTCTATCCCTCTTATTCTCCATGTTTCATGGATGCAGTTCCTATTATAAAGTGAAATGTGTCCATTGTGGCAGAGTAGTCTGACCGCGTGGTTAAAAAAATGGCAGAGTAGTCTGACAGTGTAGTTAAAAAAACGTTTCCACTTAACCTGCTCTGAATAGGACTTTGGTCTAGAAATCTGAACATAAGAATTTGACAACTTATTGAAGTCTAGGACCATTACTAGTGTTGCCTTGTTGCAAACAGGGGCTTCCTGTGTGAGCAGCTGCCTTAGCTGGTGTTAGCAGCTGAGGAATGTGTACCACAGCTGAGAGTATAGATTTCATCTGTATGTGTTGGTAATGACCTATTAGATGATGTTTTGAAAAAAGCCATTTTAGACAGGTTTTTAAAGAAAACAAACCCATGACCTTTCTCTGAAACAAAGCCTTTCTTTACTCAGTGTGCCTAGCAGGCTGCCATACTGGGAGGTAGCTGTGTTCTTGCAAGTGTTTTGTTTTCTTTTGCTTATTAATTTCCTTTGGTCCTTTCCATGAAATTGCTCCCTTGAAGTCCCCCACTGTTTGTTTTTAACAGTTGAATAAAATTGAAAACTTCTAATTATGTCTAAGAGTGCTGCCACTTGACTGGACTACTGTTAGAGATAAAAAAGCCACGTTGCTCTGTTTTTCAGCTGGTTGAATCTTGCAGTGTGACAGATATTTTGTGAATTATGTTGATCATTATTCGTTTTAATTAGTTGTGTGGAAAATCAACAGGAAACAGAAGAGTTCTGTCTAAAGAGAGCCAATATTATTTTCCTCAGTCAGCTTGCAGACTATTATGTCAAGTGTGGCTGTGTTGTCCATTTGACCTGTGGAGCGTTAGGGGACAAGAAAGTTGTCATCTTGCTTTGATTTCTTAGGCCTTGTCAAACTGCTGAGGTCTGGCCCACAGACCAAGAAATCCTTATCTCCCAAATTAGCAGGAATCTGAAAGACCAGCAAGGTGTTACATGCAACTCATGCACTTATGTTCAGCTCACATTCCTTTTCTGCCCTTACTTCTTGACCCTTCAGAATAGCCATCAGTCTTACTAAAATCTTTGGAAGGAACAAACTCCCAGTGTACTAAAACAAAACAAAAAACAACAAAAGAAAAGCAACAACAAGAAGCAAATAAAAACAATCTGAAACCAAGCTGTGCCAGAATAGAATCAGAGAATCATTGGATTGTTTGTGTTGGAAGAGACCTTAAAGATCATCTAGTTCCAACCCCCATGGACAGGGACAGCACTGTTTCTAAAAAATGCTTTGGAGGGCAAAGCTGTAGGAATTTTGAAACTTACATGTTTTGAATACAGTAGAGTCTGTCCAGAGCAGTAGGAATTGTGTGGGTGACTCTACACCCAAACACTTTCCTCCAGAAAGTTGATGAAAGGTTGGAGCACTGTTTTCATCTTTAATACCTTCCCATAATCTTCCTGGCCATGATTTTTCTGAGCTATTTTAAAACAAAGCTCCCCCCAAAATCCAGAACAAAGCAAAGAAAAATCATTTTAAAATGGACCTGAGAAAACAAACTTACTGTAACTCTCCCAGATATGCATAATGGGAAATTCTAGAGATACACATGTGCATAATGGTAGGGATATCCCAAGAGATGGATAATGGCTTTGTGGCCTGACTTGTAATTTTACTCTGCTCTCCTACTTTGTCCCCGTTCATTCCCAGTCTGCTCTTTCTTACATCATCTCACCACCTAGTTCTCTTCTTGTCTGATGAGGTGCCCTATGTTCTACCAGCAGTTTGTTTCTTTATGATTTATCTGCATGTAGTTAGAAGTTTTCTGCATTTGTTCATTTCTGAAGAAGTTTCTTCATACCTCAGGGAAAGCATTGAGCAAAGTTTTAGCTCTGTCAGCTATTCTCATAAAAAACGCTGTTGTTCTCTGGAGACCTGATCTCCCTAATATTATTTTGATAGTTGGCTATTTTAAGCCACAGTAAAAAACAAAATAACCCCAAAATTCGATTGTTAAGAGAAAGACATGCCACAAACTTACAGTAAGTCTCTTGGAAAAAAGCCAGTAGGGTTAAGTGCTGTCTCTGAACTCCCAGATGGTAAAGCTAGTGAAAGATTACACTTAAAGATTGTGTGAAACTCTCCTAGTCACCGAGAAATAGTTATAATATGTGGGATGCCTGAGAAATATTAAAACAATTATTTGCATAGCACTAACTTCCATCGTCAAATATAATTGTCGCATCTTCAAGTTTTAATAATCCTCATTTTTCTGCACCTATTAGATCCTGTTAAAACTATTAGGTTTTCCTAATTTAAGAATATGGTGATATTTGTTGACAGTCAAATACTAATGTGGCTTTTATAGGTTCTGCTGCAAAAAGAAAATGGCAATTTTCCTCTCTTATTTCAATTTCAGAGTCTATTTCCAACCATTGCCACTGTGCCTTCTGTTTTTCTCAGGACCTGGCAGAGGGATGGGAAGTGTAGGAGGACAGGCAATTGATGTTTAATCTTTCATATGATTTCTAATTTATACTAGGCCTGATTATACATGCATCTAGAGCAAATAGGCGCACATGCATATGCTAAATAGAAATACATTATGATTTTCTTGCTACAAACAGTGTATCATCTTCCACGGCCTCCATGGTTTGGGCCTGGTAAAATTCCCTATTATGTGTTTTCACTTTTTCACTGTTCTTGCAGATGGGAAAACCTTGATAAAGATTCAGTGCATGAGAAGTCTTGTTTCCTATGAGATTTTCTCAAACTGTCCCTTCTTAGATCAAAATGGGGCCTTTTTTGTACTGAGTAATTAAAAATGCTATATAAACTACAGAATTCCCTTAAGTGGTTGTGATAATTGAGTGGTTGAGTGATCATTTTATATGGAGGTTGCAATGTATCTAATGCTTTGTTTAAAAAATAAATACAAACCCCTGCAGTTTTGTGAGGGCAAGAGCATTGCTGCTGCTTTGTTACAGGGCTGAATTTGGCTCTTTTATCTCTTTGGTTCATATAGGCAAAGTACCTGTTTTTCAGGATTGCCCATTATTCCAGGACTGAAAGCTTGGACAAGTCTGACAGCTGCCCCCAAAGGGTGCTTTGGAGGCTCCCTGACACCCTGGTGGCATTTGTCTCCTGTGGGGAGTGCTGTGGGGAGAGTTTAATGCAGTTCTTTTGTTTGGGGTAAAGGTTCCTTGGTTTTCTGTTGTATGTAAAGAAAAGGGTAAAAAGAAATCTCTCTATCTTCACATCATACTGTGTATCTGTAATGACAATGAATTATTTCTGTATTATTGAGCATTTCCTGCTCTGGTAATTACTGGTGTGTAGCATGCTGCCAAATGGTTTTATAAATCTGCAGAGACTGCAGCTAGCACGGGAAGTCTATTAAAATAACAGAGACGTGATTTACAGGGTTTCTCTCAAATTCTGAAATTTCCATGCTGCAGGGTACACACACAGTGCTTACAACTGAATACTGTATTTTGAGGTCACCTTGACAAAATTTGACGTGGCTATCGCACTTCTTGGGATGAGAAGGGAAAACTACAGGGACACACCCAATGGGAGCAGATGCAGGACAGGGCAAGTCACTTCCAGTGGAGACCTTTCCCCTCTCTCAAAGCATGAGGTTAACAAGCTGGTGTGCTTTGAAAGAGCACAAGAGGAGGCAATGCAGAAAGTTTTAGAAATTAATCACTCCTCAGTGTAAGTGGGCAGAGCTGAAGGCTTTGGGGTTTTGTTAGCTTGAGCCTTGCTTTTAAGCTGAGATGTCTATGAAAAGACACACTGTGCTTTACAGGCAACCTGGCACCTCTCTGGTGCATCTCTAACGTGCCCCAGAACTGTAGGGTGAATAAGGTTTTACTTCTGCATATCTCATTGCATGGGCACTGGGTGATATTTTGGTGTCAGTATCCTTTAAAGAATGTTAGAGAAGCTGCAGGGTGAAGAAGGGGGCTGTGGAAGTTATTCCAAAGACTAGGAAAGCACCTTAGAGTGGGAGACTTGGATGTAACCTATCTGGTTGAAAAAAAAAACCGGTTGAGAAATTAACTGATTAGATTTATGAAAATATTCACTGAATAAAGGAACTCTTTCATCTAGTGAAGAAAAGCAGAAAAAGAACCAAGGCCTGGAAGGTAAAACTGATTAATTTAAATGAAAAATGAAGCACAGCTCTTCCATGGCATAGTGGTTAATTCAATGCTCCATCAGAGAAATTACTGAAGCTCCTGTCTTGTTCTCTTAACTTGCATGTGAGCACTCCAAAGACACCAAATATTGCTAGAAATACAAATGACTGATGTTGATATTGAGATATTTCAATCACACATAAGGATCTGTGGTACATCAGAGGTCTGACTAGATAATCTTCTGGGTTGAGAACTTTTAAGTATACTTTTTGGAATACATGTACTTTCATAGCAGTTGACTATATTGGTTATAGCACTTGGCTCAAGTCTTTCATGTATAACTACCTGATGGTGTTTACATCACTCTGAGTAGAGATTGTGACAGCCTTATTAGCAGCTGTGGAGATGCTCTGCACTTTCACCCATTTAGAAAACATTATCTAGGATGGGGTTGTAATTAAGCAGGTAGCCAATTAGCTGAGCAGTAGGTGAACTCCCAGATGTCATGTGTGTGCATACAAAATGGGCGTGCTAGGTCGTGCTCATAGCTGGTGATAGAGCTGTAGAAGCCCACGCTGTAGGACAGCTCTGGGGAAACAGCTGGGCAGTGATGTGGTGACAGTGACGCTTGGAGTGTTGCCCCTTGCAAAGGGGCAGCCTTTCCACCTCAGAGGAGCAGCAGCCCACAGTTTCAGACTAACAAGGCTGAAATTTAAAAGTGGATCTTGAAGATCGTTTCTCACAGCTGCTCTGTAAAATACCCAAAAAAGATTCTGCAAGAGCCTGTCTTTGGAAGTTTACAGTCTTGAAAAAAAACACATTTTAATTAGGGGATGCCTGTTCTTGGAGCATTTATATTTCTGCTGGGTTATTTACTATATCGTCATATTTACCCTGGTGCTACTTTGACTGCTAGAACACAACTTACTTTTATTTAGATTAATTCCGATTAATTAATGGCAAGCATTTGCATCACCACATTTCCTTTTCCCTTTGATTTAATTTTATTCAGCCCCCAAGGAGTTATAAAATATCTACAAGCTTTCTGCAGTAGCTACATAAATACTTAATTGTGAGGTGACTGTATTAATGGAATTTATTGTTCCTTATTTGAGTTTAATGTTTACATGTCATTCCATAACATAAGCAGTGAAGAGAAAAGCCTGCTAAATTTCACGTATACCGAAAGCAATGACTCCTTGTCACAAACAGCGTAGGAATTTCTGTGTCTGTCTCCCTCTCTAAATACAGATGTAAGTATTAGAATATATTTATAGCTCTATAAAATATGTGGTTTTGTAAATATTTGTATATTGCTGTATGTTTTAGAACAAGTTTCCATCAAGAAATGACACACGATGTGAATCAGCTATTTGAGACCTCACATATGCAGAAAGTTTTCAGGACAGCTGGTTCAAGGCTGGGCTGACATTTTAACTTGCCTGCTCTGCTTGGTCTTACCTTTGTGCTGTAATTGTAAGGAGTAGTGTCTTCATTACTGGTTTCTTTATTTTCATTATCCTATTCTAGATTATTCTGGAGTTAGAAATGCCATAATTGGAGTGAAAAGATCAAAGTCTATTATCCTTTGCCTGATCTGAATTATGTATTAAAGTGAAACAGGACAGGTGCACACTTATTTATCACACTCTCAGGGGTAGATCCATAGCTTGAAGTTTGCAGAGGAAAATTTCCAAGCCAAACTTACCCAAGCAGTAGGGCTCTAAGCTGAATTCTCTGAGACTCCTTGAAAATATCTTGATTTATCTGTTCTCTTTGGCCAGGCCTGATTGTCAGTCAGAGTGGGTGTATTGGCCAGTGAGTCAGCAGATGCTTAGCTGGGGATTGGGCATAACACAAACTGACTCTTCGCCTGAAGGGAATGACATGCAGAAGAAGCTGGAAATAATCTTGGAAGATTAAGTGTTGTTTCATAAGAAAAGGGGAGAACACAGGGACTGTGGTGATAAGTGGGACAGAGACAGGTGTGGTGTTATGGTGCTTCAAGGGGCATGAGGATGACAGAAACCAAGCTTTGTCGTCTCTGCTGCTATCACTCCAGTCTTCTGAAATGCAGAGGAGGCAATGAAGCCCTCTGTTGACCTTCATGAGGGCATCAGTGCCCTGGTTCCTAATTATTAATGTGCTAAAGCAAGGGCCAGTTGATACCACAGAGCAAATATAAAACTTACCAGAAATAAGTGGGTTTTTTTTTAGCATTATGTTGAAGCATAATCTATTCTTAATGGAAATCTTTTTATAACTTCTTAGGCTGTGCATTTAAAAATATTGATTATAGAACTAGTGGTTTTAAGGGAAAAGATGCTTTATATGCCACAACATAAGGGGGAAAGAGAACTCAGTTTGTGTCCTACTTTATGGTGTGAAGGAAATGCAGAGATTGCGGTCTTCCTTCTCCCCCTTTTCTCTGATAAAAAACTTAGAAATGAAGTTATAAAGATGAAAGAAAAAAAACCAACAAAACAACCAAAACCTGTAATGTACAGAAGTAAAAAGTTAGTGAATTTTTTTTTATAATTACTTCTGTTAAAATACTTTATGTTCCAAAATGCTGTTTGGAACATTTATTTCTGAATTTGGACATCAGCTAACTAGAAGCCTAAACAATTTTGCTAAGAGTGTTTTTTCGTTTTAGTTGTAGTACTCATTTCTTGTGGAGAATGTAGAAGAATTTAAATACTGCTGTTTCAGTTTGTTTCAAAAACAAATGTTCCATGCAGCACTCAAAACGTTTAGATTTTAAAAATAGATTTTAAAAGGTAACAAAATACACAATAAAATACATACTGTCTGTGTTAGTGCTTTTATCAAAATTTACCAAAGGTGTTGACATCCATCATCTCATACAACATAATAGTAAGGATCTGAAAGTTTAATGCTGACAAACTTCCTTTGAAGTATGGATATCAGGAATACTGGATTAAATCAGATCTTTGTCAGGAGGATTTGACATTTATGGGACCGCTAAATTTCAGAAAAGCTCCAAGTCTAACATTGCCCCTTAAAAATTCACTTTCGGGAGTATGGTTGAGTTGGTATACACAATCTAAGACAAAGATGTTGCTGTGCTTTTCTATGTTGTCTTGCTATTCTTTGCCTCCATACAAATGAGCTGGGATATGACTTCATGAGGGTTGGGGGACTAGTTTTTTGG
Source organism: Lichenostomus cassidix (assembly GCF_008360975.1). Lineage (NCBI taxonomy): Eukaryota > Metazoa > Chordata > Aves > Passeriformes > Meliphagidae > Lichenostomus > Lichenostomus cassidix. The sequence continues at coordinate 31,681,074 of NC_139480.1, read as the reverse complement.
GGTTTTTTTTTCTGATAAACTGTTGAGGTATCTCAGCTTGCAATCCATATGAAGTATCAGTTGTTTATATGAATTATTACCATAGGTTTTAATTCTACATCTGTTGAAGTCAGTTAAGTGGCTTCCCTTTGGATTGAGAAAGTGAGTCTTTGGAAGCATACATGACTTGGAGGTGAGGTTCTGAAAAAATAAATCTATGTGTACATCATTAGTGGAGTACAAAGGTAGTTTGACTTTCAAATAGGAGAAAGTCATTCCCCAGATGTGTATTTATCACTTTGGCCTGTGCAGGTAAAAATTTTACTAGGATGAAGAAACTTGGGAAAGAAGTATTTTATTCCTGAATTACCTGAAAAATCAGCTTAGGAAAAGAGTGTTTTGCACATGTGCTGCCATCTGTTCTAGTCACTGTACATTTAAACCTCAGTGGGGGTTTTTTGTTTTTTTTTTTCTTCCTAATGTACTGCTATTATGTAGTGTTTAATCATGAGTTTGGAAAAGGATGTGTGTTATCTTATGTTGAAGTCCTGGAGCTTTACAGGAGTGTAGTGTTGATTGTTCCATAAGTGATGTTCTATCTGCTCTCACCAGCATGGCTAATGTGAGGCAGTGTGGTGGTTTTGATTGGCCCAAAACATCAGCGAAGTGTTTTTAACATCTAGGAGAAATTTGGACCCCTCAGAAGCTGTTCTAGTAGGCCTAGGGAGGTGTCTGAGGGGTGGGGTGTGGCACAAAGATGGCTCCTGTGTGTCCTGAGTGCAAGTTCTGGAAGTTTTTTCATCAAGTCCAGCAGAGCAAATCTCTGATGGCTCTGAAGGTGATGGACATGCTGCCGGCCAAGTTTGGGCCAATTGGAGGTGCTGGTTACGCCTCTGTGAAAACATATTTAAGAAAAAGTCAAAACAAAGCAGGCGCACTTCTTTCACTTTGTAGTTGGAGGAGGAGGAGGTGCAGGTGAAAATATGTGAGGGAGAACAGCATGGAAAGTGCCAAGGTCAGTGAAGAAGGGGGGAGAAAGAGGTGCTCCAGTGCTTCTGGTACCGGAGCTGAAACTTTCTGCTAGCCATGGTAGAAGCTATGGGGGGAGCAAGAAGTTTCTCCTGCAGCCCATGGAGTCCATAAGGATGCAGAAATCCACCCACAGCTCACTCCAGAGGAGGAGATGGATGCCTGGAAAAGACTGTGAACCAGTGGGAGTCTCATCTAAGAGTTAAAACTGCAAAGGCCTTGACTGGGAGAGAAAGGCCTTTTCCTTGCTCCTGGCATGGAAGCAGCCTGGCCTCAGCTCGGGAGAGTCTGCACAGCACCTTATGGACAAAAAGACTCATGTTGCAGCAGAATTCGGGCGGGATGTTGCTCATGAGATTGGACCCACGCCAAAGAAGTTCTCAGAGGACTGTCTCTCGTGGGAAGGACCCCTGGCTAAGTAGAGAACCTCTTTTCCTGATTGGACTGACCAGAAGACCCCTCAACCTGCCCCTGTCTGTGTTGCTAGTTTGCAGAGAGGGAAAAGGGGGGGGGTGAGTGCAGAGACTGCTTCTTAAGAGGGTGGGGGTGAGAGCAGAAAACTGTCTGAAGAGAGAGAGAAACAAGTAGAGATAAAGAGTATTTGTAGACTATTGTGGTGATGAGTAAATTTGAGAATTTACTCTGTGGACTGAAAAGAGACCCCACACCCTGCCCCCCCCCCCCACCTGGCTTGTGGATTGTAGAGGAGGAAAGGGGGTGAATACTATAGATTCGTAAGAGGGAGGGGGGGAGTGAACAAAATAATGTATGAAAAGTATATTTTTGCCTTGCATTTATCCTCCAATTCTGTTAGGTAATTAAACACTTTTTGCAACTTTAAGCTTGAAGCCTGTTTGCCCTTTTTCGTGCGTCCTTCTGGCAAGGGTCCTGTCTCAAACCCACGACAGGCAGCTCATGTTCTTTAGGGACCTTCCCTGTTCTTGGGGTGCTGTATCTCCCAGTGTGGGCTTGAAACTGGTTGGCTGTGCATACTAAGTCATAGTCTGGTAGCACTGTGTGTCATTTGGTGCGTGAACACAGGGTATGATACAGTGCTGGAGGACTACTCACAATTCTCTTTAAAAAGTCATCCTTTTTTGTTTTGTCATTGGCTCTCTCACTTTAGTAAAGTGATTGAAAGAGTCTCTTGAGTTGTAACCCAAAGAGCCTCAACTGACTTGAAAAGGATAGTGTACAGAAAGTGGTGCTGGGAGGTGTTTGGGAGGGTGTCAGTGGCACTGGTGGCTGAAGATTGACTCATGGTCGTTGGCAGCTGGAAACATCTCAGCAACTGTATGTGTTGTCTGTGTGTTTTGTACAGAGGTTTTCCCTCTCAGTGCTTTGTCCTTAACACTGGAATAAATGCTACCCTGATGTTTATCTTGGGGATTGGAGAAAGTGGGAGGCCCTGGCCAGCTCCGGGGTTGTGCCTTGCTTATGCTCAGTTGAAGAACTGATGAAAGAAAAAACTGTTGGCACCAGCAGCCAGGAAAGGCTGTTAGGTGAGACTAATGCTGTGGTTGCTGACAGAAAGGTGCAAGCGTAGCAAGCGACTGTTACGTGGAGGTGATCCACAAGCTGGGTTGATAGCTGGCAATTGCTGAGTTGGTTTGCTAATCGTTGGTTTTGTTCAGTTTGTGCTGGAAAACTCTTCCATAGCTGTTGCAATCTATCATTTTTAAAGGCAGATGAACTGGTTTGTCTTTTAAGGCTTCCTCTGCAGTACCTTGCAGGTGCTGCACCAGCTGAAAGGAGATGTTTTTCTGCAAAGAAGTTGCATCTGTTTATCCCACCTTCAGGGTGGAGGCTTGTCCCTCAAATTGCAAGGCACAAGTTAAGCAGTTTGCCTGGCAACAGACGTGTGATGAGATAGCAAAAGCAGAAAGGGACAGAACAGTAGAATGCAGAGCTGTAGGAGCAAAATTAGAAATGAGCTGACTGAGATGAAGTCCTAAAAACTGAATCCTGTTAATGCTATTTCAAGCCTGCAAGGCAGGTTGGGTGGTGGAGGAGACTGGGGTTGCTGTCATTAAACGGGAGAGAAGAGGAAGCAAGTGGATGCAGAACAGGGAAAGAATGAGTGGCCATGTGGTATGCATTAAAATAACTTTAAGGTGATGCACCCAAACGGGGAGGCAGCCTGGTGACTGGGACAACCAAGTCACCAGTGGTGCCTTGCAGGCACAGGGCTCTTTCTGCAGACAGTTTGTGCTGCTGAGTGGTGCCTTGGCAAGGGCTTCAAGCCAAATGCTATGGTTGTTTGGGCTGCCTGAGGGGTTTGGGCCATGCTCTTTGGTGCCCTCAGGCAAGGCTTTGGTGCAGTTCTCCCAGCGTCTTCAAGGCTGTTACAGCACATCACTACAAGAGCTGCTAAGTCTACCATGCTTTGAGATTTACCATTTTCTGGGTTTAGTTTAGAAAGCCAATATCCTCCTCATGATGCCTTGTTCTTGCCTTGAAATCCCAACAAACCCTGAAAGCTTTGAGCTCAGAATAGCTACTGTAATACCATTTCTAGATGACTAGGGTAGTGGTGGAAAATTGACTCAAAAATCTATTCTGATTTCTCATTAACTTAGTGGGGGAATGCATCTTTCATACCTTGTAAGTCCAGAATCTAATTAGATCTATTGCTTTTATATTGCAGAGACCTGGGACAGGTATTTCAGATTTATGTGGTGCTTACAGTCACTTGATCTCAGTCTGCTTTAGAAATTATTTTAAAAATGTCTTTTCTCATTCAAGATATTTGAATAATCTTTTCAAATTCTTGTTAAGAAAAATACATGCCACAGAGAAATATGAATTAATTGGTTTTTTGTGTAAATTTAATAAATATTTCAGTGAAGTGACCTGAACACTTTTCTGGCTGTTACTAGTGCTCAAAAATGTACCTGCTCCATGAAAGCAGGAGCAGACCTACAGTATGCCACAGCAAGTAAATCCTTGAGTCAGGACTGCTTATTATGGAGAGGCTTCTATTAGGTTACTTGACTAGCAAATGTCTGTAATAACTATTTAAAAGGAAAACATCCTTTTTAAACTTGAATAGTCTTATCATCTAGACTAAATCCTTATGTGAGGGTTCAGTTCCTCTATAAGGGTAGTTTCTGTCTATTCTCCAACTGAAGAATTTACAAGGCATCATTATGTCTTCAAAATGTTGTTAATTTCAAATAGTCCAAAACAAAGAACTTTAAGGGCCTTTTAGTCTCATGAAGCAAAATAGATATGAAAATGAGTTGTAAACACTAATAAAGACATCAAAATCTTAGGTGAACCCAGCTCTTGGGTCTAATGCATTGCAGGGCTCATTACTTCCCTTTGCATTAACCATATAGACACAGCTCTCTGCAAGAGTCAGGGACTTGTTGCAGGGTCATCAGTTGCTGTTCCCCAGCAGTTTTCACTGAATTTACTTCTGCTCCCTAAAGTATTTATATAGTGCTGCTAGTTTGTTTTTTTGACTAGGGTTTCTGGGTTTTCTTCTACGAAGACAGTTTTTCTGTTGTGGAGTTAAAGGAAGCTTTGCCATTTGTTTCAATGGAAGCAGGGTACAGCCAAGACTAGCTGTGCATGATCAGAATGTTGGTCTGCACATGCAGTTATTGCAGCTGAAGATCAATTTATGTAGTCAGCTAAAAATGTAACTTAATTATATGGTTCAGTGAGAAACTGTGTAGTACAGCTGTAGCTAGTGAAATCCAATGTGAAAGGAACATACAATTTTAAAACAGAATCATCATCTGTAAATCCAGAGAAAAGGGAGGTAAGTAAGGATTTTGTTTTTCTGGAAAAACATGAATGCAGTGATACAGCACTTCAAACATGGACTCTGCATACATGTTGTGGTTTTGTTTGTCGGTGGGGTTTTCTGTTAGCTTTTTTGTTGGTTGGTGTGGGGCTTTTTTCCACTGAATAGGATTGGCTGGCTTGTGGGTGCTGTCCCTTTGCAGGAAAAATTTTGATCCAGTATTTTAATTTGAGAGTGTAGCGTTGTAGGGAGCCCAACCCCAGAAACCTGTGCTTTGAGAGTCTGGGTATAGGACCTTATAGGAGCTCTGTTTTCATATGTTTAGTCAGTACTGAATAGGAGAGACATGAATGTTCTCTAGTTTTGGTGATCTGGAGAACATTGCCTATGGATAAGGCCTGAGAAAATCTTTGTGGGATCAGTGTTTCTGTGCAGAAACTGTGGAAAAACTCGTAGGCCTCTGGGAAAAAGGTGTCTTGTTAGATACATTTTCATCTTAATATGTGATGTCTTTTGGAATCCCTTCAGTAAATATTTTTTTGTAAAGCTCCTTCTACTAGACCAATGGTCTCCAAAATGGGGTGTGCAAGATGATCCCTTGGGGTGCAGGAGCGAAAATAGTAGAAAATGTATATAATTTGTAAATACATTTTAAATTAAATTATAAATATTTAATGAGTAAACGTACATATATTGTGGGTGTATGGTCAAAATTCCACTTTAATGATGGGATGCAAAATGAGCTGGAGTCACTGCTTGGGACAAGAATGTATTGCCTCAAATACACAGAAATTACAAAAATTAAGTCATGTTTAAGACTTTACTCTTTACAGGGACTTTGTATCATTTAGAAACATTTTTCTTTTTATTTACTCATCCTGACAGTGTCTCTTCTTCCCTTCTTTCCCTGAGGGTGTGCTCCCTTTGCAGCCATCATTTTCAGTCTTCCTTACATGGACTGAATATCTCAACTGCTTCAGGTGGCTATCACTTCTACACACATTTATGTTCCAACCCAGGAACTTAGTAAAGCCTTATGTTATGTTTTGATATGTTATTATGTTAACAAAAAAGTGAAGTGATGCTTTTTCTGTCAAGGATGAGTCATCCTAACTACCTTTCTGTTGTGCCTATAATGGCTGTCTTCACATTAGGACCATTCTTTTTCCTATTTTCTCCAGCCTCAACCTTACTGTGGCAGATGTGGAGAGAAGGTGTCCAGAATTAAAAGTACTTACTCATTCACCTGTCATCTTTTGGAAAAGCAGGTGGATGAACAAAATCCTTTCTGTTCCAAAGTTCCTGTTGTGATTTGAGAGAATGTTGTAAAAGTCCTGATCATAGTCGGCTATCCAGATGCAATTGGAAATTTGCTTGGTTTTCAGTGCTTTTATTTAATAAGAAATACTATTTATTGCTTTTTGTTATTTATAAGGTTATCTCCTTTACAAAATCATTACCTTCAGATTCAAGAGTTCATGAGCTAGGTTTTGTGTAGAGAATTTGAGTGCATCAGGGGACATTACTTCAAGGCAGGTGCTTCTTTTTGCTTTTGAATATTTTTTAAAGGTGTAAGAAGCATCCATTTTTGTAGCCTTTTCTGTGGATAGATGCTTACCTTATGTAATGCACGTTTTTTCTTCTATGCTGCTCCATCTCTCCTTGCCCCCAGCCTCAGGCATCCTGTGGTTGCAGCCAGCCTCCCTCCTTGCATGTGCTCCCTGCTGGTGTGGGAAGTCACAGCCAGTGACCTCTGCTGCTCTGTCCTGGGCTGTGTTCATAATACTCAAGATAATCAATACCAAGACAATCTTGGTAGAGTAATGTTTGGTGTCTTTTGCTTAGGAGTTTATAATAATGTTTAATTACACTGCTTCTTCAGATCTCTAGACTGTATATTACTTTTCCGCATATTCCGGAGAGTGATCTTAAATAGCACTATTTGTGGGCCTCCCTGCTCAATTAGTGTTTGATGCTGGTTATAGAATTCTTGATTTGGGGGTTCTGAAACTGTTAGAAAGGTGTATTTTTATCTGGAATTTGTATGCTAGCTGATGTTAATACTGGCTGTAGGACTGTGGCTGTAGATTTTTTTTTTCTGCATGTTCTGGGGATTACTTCATCATGTAAGATTATTTGAAAAATTACAACATTTCCTAGAGAGAATTCAGTTGGCCTAACCAAGATCCACTAGGTCATTAAGAAAACAACAACAACAAAAAAAAACCCCAACAACAAAAAAATTGCTACAAACAAATGTATGTCTACTTTTGAATTTTTTAATTTTTAAAATTTAAAATACCTATTTTAAAAGCCAATTAAAACCCAGGAAATATCAAAGGAAACTTTACATATTTATCTAAGGAGCTGTTCTTAATAGCTGGTTGACAAAGTACCTACACTGAAACCCAGCTTTTGTACTGGATGTTTGACCTGATTATTTAGTATTTTGTTTTGTTTAATTCTACAGAGTTGCATCCCTGCCAGCTATCTACTGACTTCACTCATGACATTCCTCTTTTGCTCTCATTTGTTGTGAAGTCTAGATAAGTGATCTCAGGAAAAAAGTAGGCTGTAAGTTCCAGTTGTGGCTGTCACTGACCTTGCTGAAGTTATTTTGCAGGCTTTACCCTGGACCTGGTTGCCCTGTACTACCACAGCTCTCTGGAATTAATGAACAGCTACCAGCTTGAAAAATGGGGCAACGGTAGAGGTGCACAGGGAGAATAGTGGCTTTTTTTTGGGTGGCACTGGCAGATCAGTGCCATTTTTCACTTACATCTTTAACTGCATGGTGAGGGATCCATCAGAGGAATCTGAAAGCTTTATTCAAAGTGTCTTTGACTGATAGAATATGCTGAGCTGGGACCAACCAGTCTGAAACATGGGCTGCTTGTACGTGGGGTTGCTGGCCAGCTTTTCTGCAGGAGTCAGAATTTCACTGCTGCTTCTTTGACTGTTAGTGCTTTTCTTGACTAACTGATGTCTGGTAGTCTTCATTGTTGCTGTTTGCTTTGTTGATCATTAGCCATGATACTAATTTAGCTTTGAAGTTGAGCACTTCTCCCAGCCTAACACTATCTGTTTTGAATCAGACAAAGCTTAAAAAAAAAAAAAAAAAAAAGAGAGAGGAAAGAGAAAAACAGAAACCTTCATCTTCAGTCAGAAATTTGTAGGTATCTTCCAGGACAGCTCTTCCCCAATGTACAAGCCATTCCATGCAAAGCATGAAGGTTGCCTCTTCTGTTTGGCATGAGCTCCTGCTTCTAGCCAGCTCCAGGCTTCCCGAGCTGTAGTGAAATTCAGAGGGAATTAGGAGGCGTAATGACAGATCCAGATCATGTCAGCCCTGGAGACGTGTCCTCCTGAGTCTGTATTTGAGCCCAGTTGGCAGAACTAACATCTTCTGATTGGGCATTTCCAGTGAGTGAATAAAATAAGTTTATTCAGTTGTTTGACTGGGCATGGAGAAGACAGATAAATTCTGTGTAGCCCAAACCTGAAAGAGTAAGTTCCATCTATCCAGTTTTATGTGGTTGATGCTGTCAGCTCCCTTACTGGTCAAGCTCACCTGCAGCTGAGAATTTGTAGGATTTGGTATTTTTACACTAGGATTCAGTTTTTGTTGTGTGTCTCTATCAGGAATGCTGACATAGTGATGGGTGAGGTTCTTGAGTGTCAGCTGCTGGCTGCTCCAGTGCATGTCTGTTTCACAAGCAAGAATTGTTACAGTGCAGCTGATATATTAGCAAAGGGTATTTTCCAGCCAGTTTTACACATTCAGAGTTGGAATGTGTTCCAGCAGGAAAAAGTAACCACGGCTAAGGAAGCTCTTGGCAGCACTCCACTTGCATTGCACCCAGGTCCGTGCTTGGGATGGAGAGGCAATGCTGTGATGGTGTCACATCCTCCCAAGCACTGCTCATGGGCTGGCAGAGGAGCTTGCAGCTACTTTGTTCTTCTTTCCCAACAGATACAGAAGGGGTCCTGAAATACGGTACTGAAGTTCATGGCTTGGAAGGAAAGAAGGCGTGCTGCTCTAATTAAATTTGATTTATTTTAGTGCTCTGATTTTACTTTTGATTTGTCTGCTCTCCTTGCAGGCAGAAACAGTCCTGAAAATCTGCTTTTCTGTTTTCCTCTATGGAACTACTTGTGTTCCTGGGAGAGATAGACACAAGGGGGTGAGAAATGATCCCCGTTTTTCTTTTTATAAAGACAGTGGTATGTATTATTTGTCTCATTTTTGCCTAGTTTGGGGGAAAGATATGGGTATGTGTGTACATTGACTTTTTTTTTACCCCCCAATGTAGTATTTCTACACTGATTGCTTTTAACCTATGAATGAGCATCTTGGGTATTTACGCTTATCACATGTAATTTAATCCTTGAAACATCTTGCCTAGCCTCATAACTTGAATGATACAAAAGATAAAGTTCCCAGTTTAAGTCTTTATTCATGACTTATTACCTAAGCATTTCTGTGTAAGTATGGGGGTGTGGGTGTGTGTTGAGGGTTAGGGGAGCAGAATCTTGCTTGCTTCCCTGACAGGGATATCCCTGCAAGTACTTCTCCACCTGAGCTTAGAGACTCATGGTAAAGGCACTGCTTGTGCATCATGTGGAAGGGAGCGGGTGTTCGTACAGTTACTGAGGTACACTTGGACTTGGTAAGAAGGGGTTGTGTGGGCAGCTTCCATCAATTCCGCTCAGATTAATCAAATCCTTCACGGGGGACCTATTGATGTTCTAGTGCAAAGTAAGACCTAAAAGGTCTCTGGTCATGAATTTTTTACAGCCCAAACAGCTTCCAGGCTTTTGATTTTTTTCATTTTTTTTTTAAAGGCAAACCATAAAACAGTAATTCACGTGGGAAAAACTTTGTCATGTTTAAACAGTAGAAGAATCTTGTGGGACTTTGCAGAGGAACACATTTCCTGATGACTTTTAAAAATGGATGGTGGGAGGTCTGGTTTTCACTCTCACACTGCATAAACCTGGGACACTTTCATCATCAGATGCGTTTACAAGTTGGAAAGTGCTTTATATTGTACCAAATACAATGCAGCAGTGATAGAATGATGCGTCTGTACTTAAAATCTTTGTAAAGCTATATTTTTTTAGGGAAAATTCTTTTAGTTTTTGACTAGACTGATTAGCCAGATGGCTTTGTGAAATAAGTGTTCTGTTAGGTGAGGCTTTGGTGGTATCACCTCATATTGCTTACTATCTCTCTAATATTTTTCCAGCAGTAACCCTGGGACTATAAAACCCAAATTGTCCATAGTATGGGACAGTACAAAGAAGTCGAACCAGCTGCAAGATAATGATTTTGGACATGAGCACTGAAGTTGAACTGCCAGAATGTATCAATCTCTAGTGAATGTTTTATATTCAGTGATATCCTTAAGCTACTAATTAAGCAGTAACATATGTTGCATAATCCAGTATTCAGTTTTGTTGGAATTGTATTGCTTCCTAGCTTCTTACATGGTTACTTAGTACCAGCAAATAAGGTTTGAATTTTGTGCTTGCTTGTAACTTTAAGATGAAACCTTTCACCATTCCTGTAAATTTCTGCAACTGTTAGGATTTTTTGCATGATCTTAACAAATCTGAATTTAAAGTCAGAGGGCTTTGTCTTGAATATTATTCTGTCTTTGAATGTAAAGAGAGGAGAAAAATGGAAGTAATGAGAGATGGTATGTAATTGAGTGATGGAAAGCAGGAGAGGTTGATGACTTTTACAATGTTTGCTTCAATAACTTTAAATCTTTAAAATGAAATGATCAAACTAATCAGACAGCTCTCTGCAGTTAAGACAAAGAAAGCAAAAATAACAACCTGACTTATGAAATATGCTGATTAGGTAGTTTACAACTTTACAAACTTAATCTAGGTGATTAGAGCAGACTCCTTCACCTGCTGAAGTGTGGCAAACAGGAGTGGAGGCTTCTCACTGTTTCAGGTGTAGAATGCTTGCATTTGGTTCTCTCTGATTCATCATAGGTCTGGGCTAAATGTTTAAAAACAGAAACATAATCTAAAGGTATGAAAAGTGACCTCCAGAAGAAGATTAATTTCTTCATTTTATTTTTCTGCTATGGCAAACAAGCTAACACAAATCTCTTGAACTCAATTTTCCTGCTTTGCAGCCAAACCCTCTGAGATGATTTTGCAAAGCCATTGCTTGTTGCTCTGCTCTCTTTCCTTGCATCTAGAAGCAGTGGGCACTAAAGTGCTTCCCCCACTAAAAAAAATATAAAAAATTGAAAATTGAGGGGCAGATAAAACTGGGGAAAGGACTTCCCATTTCACTGCACTGCAAGACTTCAATGTTTTCTTGCATGCCCTCAGGTATTGTGTATTGGTCATCTGCAGGCCTGAGAGTGGAGAGTTAGTGGAGCTGTATTTGGTTGTCTCTTTTTAATGTTTTACCATGAAAAAGCCTTTTTGCGGGCAGAAGTGTCATATGTTGTCTTACACTGGATTTCATGGAAACTTGTCAAATTATTTTTGCTTCATGTTGTAGGAGGAGATCCTGCTTTCTGGGAGCATTGAATATTGATACTGTTTTTAAGTAGATGGGTCCTACTTATAGCAGTGTCATTTCGTACTTCCACGTATCATTAAATTCACATTTGATTTACTCTCTGTTTTACCAATCTTATACATTTTGGAGCTACACTGTACTTCTTGAAATGCCAAATTTGGACTGTGACTCATGATAAATCTGCTCGGGTATGTCTCATCTTCACCCTCTGCGAAAGGCTGTCTTCTCACTCTGGAGTGGAGATGGCTTTTCGGTAATTCTTCAAGAAGGGGTTCATCCCCCTGTGGAAAATATTAACCCTCTACTGATCTGAGTCTGCCATGTAACACTGCAGCTTCCAAATCAAGTATATTTATTTTAAAACAGCTTGCAGTGGAGAAGAGAGGTGATACATAGCAAAGTCCTAAAATTTGGATTTAATTAAAAAAATCGGAGGTTCAGGGAAGCCTATCCCTCCATGCTGTTTCTTATGATCCTCTACTGGCATCTGGTGCCAATCCTACTGGACTGGATCTGAGGTGAGATGCAGTGAAAGATGCCTGCTGTACTCGGTGCTAGCAGTCAGATGTTTTTGTGTAAATTGATGTCTTTGTTTCTTTCCAGCCCTAGCAGTTTTCTTTATTTGATTTAAAGAGGGAGTGGAGTGAAGAGAAAGGTAAAGCAGCAATTGCAAATTAAACTGACACCCTTGTAGATTTGGGCTTAGTTGCAATGAGTTCCCAAGAGCTCATGTTAGAAAAGGTTTGTGTTTAAAGTAAGCCTTTCTCGTGTTTGGATCACAGCGATAGTTTTGCCTCTTGTGTTCTTCACTGTAGATGAGGAAAAAGCAAACATAGCATCCAGGGTAACAGCATGTTTCAACACTGTCAGTTCAATGCTGTGAATTCTTGCCTGGGAGGATGCTGTTCAGAATGTTTGGCAGGTGGATGATTATGTATTGCCTTCAAAAGTCCTGGGGCTTTTAGCTTCTCAAAGAACTAATCCATCAAGACTTCATTTAACAGTGCTAATAGTTTCCCTTATCTGTCTGGCAGGAGGTTGTTTTAATGTGATCTCTTCAGTATTATTAAATGAGTTGGAGTGCTGAAACCCTTTTTTTCCTTTTATTCCAGTGCCAAATATGTTTGTGTTTTTAAGGTGGAGAGTGTGCATCAGAATTATGATGCAGTATAAACAGCAAACACTTCTCAGATGGCAAGTGAAAATAATATTAGTTTATATTCTGCAACATGCAGTTTCTTAACAAGTTGAAGCATCCTGTTTTTACAGGACAGATTTCAGATATGGGTGACTGAAGCATTATGGCAAGTTCTGTCACTGTCCAAACAAAACCTTGGTTTAAAAGATATATATCTTCCTTTTAAATGTTACTCCGTTTATGTACATTACTATATATAATCTTGTGTATTAGTAATTGTGTTGAATAGAGCAATGAAGCCAAGAAATAGGGAAGACTGAAAGCAAGATTGTACACTTGCATAAACAGGTTTCCTGTCAGAATTTAAGAAAATCACCAACGTAGAAGAATTAGGTACTCCCAAAAAACCTGTGTTTTTTCTGTTCTCTTTCCTTAGGCTTTCTCCGCCTTCTCTTACAAATATTTTTCTTAATGGGGCATGACCTGTTCTCAGGTACCTTGGTATTACTTGTGGGACTCTGTAGACCAGGCCTTTGATAAGAATTAAACTACATCTTTATGGTGTTATCTCTGTAGGAATTTGTAACCGTCAGGTACTTTAGTAGTCTCAGTAATTTTGCTTTGCACTGGATATTAGGCTGGGTTTTTCCCATGCTCCTACATATTGCAAAAATCTTGAAAACTCCTTTTATCTTTGCCCCGGACTTGCTTCAATGATGACTGCATTGCTTTTGTTTGCTTTTGTTGTGGGGTGAGTTTTTTTCCTAAGGAATGGCAAAAGGTCAATTCTCACCCTTCTCTTTTGATGAGCAATGTATTCTTTCTTGATCTTTGCTCTTTATCCAACACTTGTTTTTCCAACTCCAGGTTTTATAATTTCAAATTATAATAATTTTTGAGGTCATTGGGACAAGTCTTTCCCCTCATCAAGGAGGACAGTTTTGCCTAGCAGTGAGGGAATCATCTTGGGGAGGGGTGGGATGTGAATCACCAGCTGGGATGTGAATCTGCTGTTGGAAACCAAGCAGTGCTCACATGTAGCGGGTGTGTTGAGTGAGTTTTAACGGCCTGTGATATGGATACCAAGAACAGAATAATTTGGATAGTTTCCTCTTCTGGTGGATTAAGCAGTGCACTGTGTTCAACCAGTCTACAGAGTCCTTGATGTCAACACCTGTTAAATTCCTCTAGAAAGTGTTTTAGCTGTTGTAGGGAGGAAAATTTTATGTCCTTGTTTATGTTCCAGAAAGGAACTTTGTGCTAAAGACAAACATTAATCCAAATGATCAGTAAAGAAACCTCTTGGAGGTAGGGTGGGAAAACTTCCCTGCATTTTTTTTGCTGCTGCAATTGCTGTGTCATTGCCCTCAGCAAGCAATGTTAAACAAGATTAAATATGACTAGAGAAAGACATATCTGCATTTATCTCAGGAGTGTACATTGATGTAAATTCATGTTTCTGAATAGGCCCTGGAATGATTTTTTTTGCTACAATCCAAACATTATCATGAAATGAAAATTTTCTCTTTTTGCTTTTAATTTTTTTCTAAACTGACCATCTTTTCTGGACTGTGGCAGTAACTCACTGGATACATAAAGCTCTTCTTGGTATAACAGATGTAAATCTTGGTCAAAAATACAGTATGGTTGCCAATGTAAAATGCTATGGTTGCCAATGTAAAATGGCATCTCTGTCAGTTCAAATCAGTCTGTAGCTGAATTTAAAAGGTTCTCCTGCCCTGTGTTTTGATGACTCATATGCCATCTTCATGTTCACTGCAGAATTCCTTGAGGACTCTTAAGGTTTAGACATGCTTAGAATAAACTGCTGAGTACCAAGGAGGTAGCCTTCCCGAGGTTTGTCACACAAACCCCTTCGTCACCTGGATCCCTGCAATGACCCACACAACTCCTGCATGAACTGTACAGTTTAGTAAAGGACTGTGCTGTTATTCTCTGAGAACCCTTGAACTCAACTGGGAGTTGAGCATCACAAGAATTCTTCATGTCCTTGATGGTGGAGTATCTTTTGCGTACCAGATGTCCTGAGGTCAGGTTGGTTCAAAATAAAGGTTTAGGGTTAAAAATATATTTATTTGATTCACTACAGGAAATGTATTTTATTGCAAAGTTATAAAAAAATGACACATCAAAATGTATTTTCAGAGTTATGCTTAGCTGGGGTTTCTGTTTGGATTTTTTAGTTGTTGTTTGGTTGGTTTTTCAATCCTAATATCCTTTCTTACCTACTTCATAGTCTTAAATAGCTTGTGTTAGTGGCCAATGAGCCCCAGAGCTGGGCTGACATGTCCCGAAGAGTGGCTAAAGCTACATCTTCCTTCTGTATTCTTTCAGGTAATGTGTTCTTCTGAAGGCACTTTTGCTGGAGCTGGTCAGAACAGATGCTCTGGGTTATTTTCCTCTCCCTGCCTAAAAAGTGAGGAATGTCCTGACTTTTCCACCCTCCTTTCTTTCACTAGACACTTGCCTGTTATCTCATGGCAGATGAAATAATTTCTCTCTTTGTCTATAGACTCTTTTGATTAAAGTTTGTATTGAATATTTCACCTTGCACATTTCCCATTCTGGTCCTCGAATGCTTACAAGGCACATTGTGCATTTAATGTTGTCATCACCTATTATATTTTAATAGTATGGAATGAAAAACAGTATAGTAGATGTAGAGAAAGATTATGTGTTTAATCTAAGCTGGATATCCAGTTTACTATGCCTATAGCTCTTTTCTTTGTGAGTATCATACAAAACCAAATGTGTTACTGTAGGGCTGAATTTGAATGTTAGTATTGAGTAATTTCATCTTCCTGTCATGTGCAGTGTTAGTTTTGAAAAGAGGAAGAGGATATTCTAAGATACTCTTAAGAGTATTTTAAAAAATTGATAGTGTGAGAAAAGTGTGGAACTCTCAGGGAACTTTTATTTAATGAGTTGTACAAATGTGTTTTCAGTTGTGCAATATTTTTATTTAATTGAGGTACAAGATAAAGTTTGTACTTATTTAGGAGTACAACACACCATGCTGAAGTCGTTGTAGTACTGGTTGTGTCTAGCTATGTGTGGATATCAGGTTAAAACCTTCTTAAGCTTCCAGTGAAGCTGAAAGTAAAACATGGAAACCTTGTGTTTTGGGCATTATCTCTATAATGCTGCATTGAAATTACAGTGCAGTTTTATATGATTCTTCATTCTGCAGTTATATATGGGGTAAAACCACATGCTTTCCCCTAGTTCTTAAAAGCAAACAAACAGAACTCTCTAAAACTCACCACAAACAAACCAGCTTACCATTCCTATTGAGCTCTATAGTCTGGTCTGTAATAACTGCGCTTCTTTTTTTATTTAATCTTTTTCATTATTCTGATCAATTATTTACTCTGTTTTCTACAGAAACAAGATCTGTGCAAATGTTCTGTGTACACCTCCGTACCTGGCTAAAAACAGTCAATGGGTTTCAGACTAAGTTTTACAGTTACTGCATTTTTTGTGGAAATGCTGACTGTAGGGAGTGTTTATTGATCTAATTCTCAGCAGTTGTCAGATGCTGAGATGTCACCCATCTTTCAATTCTGTGCTTTTCATGGCACTTGAGGTTTTGGGGTTTCATCAGTCCAGAGTTTTGGGGAGAGATTGTTGCTTCGGCTCTACTGATGAATGGCACCGGTGGGTTTAGTTTGATGAATTGTTCAAATTCATTAGCTTGCAAATGGCAAAGCCACTTGCCGTGCCCCCTCACCTCAATCACATCTCCTGGAAGTTGAAAACTACCCTCCGAAATAAGCTGCTGCTTAAAGTGATGACCAGGAAGCTAAAAAGACTCTCTAATCACGTGTCTTCTCTCTCAAATTTACTTTCTTCTGTAGGTATTGAACAGTTTTCTCTGAAATGACTTGAGAACTGATTAACATGAAAGTTGCACACAAGAAATCTTGTATGGCATAGGACAGTTCTCTTATAACCATGTCTGATTTCTCCACTACTGCAGAGTTCAACTTGCAACCTGTGTTTTGCTGAGTGGAGAAACCACTTCAAGGTACACATTGATCACGTGCAGAATGTGGCTGGCAGAAAGCTAACCAGGTGAAAGCTTTGTGGCCAGGGTAGCCTGCAGCTTTAGTGCAAGCTGTAAAACCTGCCTGCAAAGTCAGGGCAAAGCTGTTGACTTGAACAAACCATCTATACTGAGCTGAGGTCCAAGCACATGCACCCTTTTTTGTGAGCTGCAAAACATGGGATAGCATTAGGGACAAGGGTGCAATAAATCTGAGCCTTAGGTTTCAGCCCAAAAAAAAAAAAAATCCAACCCAAATCTGGAACTTTCTTTTCTTTTGTATCATCTTTCATTTCTGTTTCTCCATACACCTCTGTCTGCTCTTGAAGTCTTTGATCAGTACTGAGGTCACATTATCGGTAGTCTAGTTCACTGTCTCACATCCTGAGATCTCACCAGAACAATACAGGTGGTTTTGTTCCTGAATGCAGCTGTAGAGAAGGAACTTTAGAGACAATTCACGGAAGTTGTAGTTTTGCCTCCTGAAACCAGGTTATGGCAGTACTCCAAGGAGGAACAACAGTCTAAAACCACTTCTTCCTTAATTCCCTCTTCCTGTGGTGCATGCAAACATTACTGTACTAAAAGAGAAGGACAACAAACTGACAAGCTGTTTTGTTAAGCTAGCATGAATTTTCAGGCAATGAGAAGGAGGCTTTTGTATTTGGTCTGCTGACACTTTTACTTGAAGGTCTTAAGAGCCTTTACTGAGAGCAGGACTCTTCTTGTGGCTGGCTAATCTGGAGGCTGCTGATGCAGTTTTTGCCCATTTTTTCCAAGATTGTAAACTGGAAATTTGTTTAAAATGGAAGCAGCTTTCTCAAAACCTCACAATCCATGGATGAGGAATTTTGGAACACATACAGATTTCTAAGCCCTGCATAGCATCATACTTGCATTGATGCTTTGTGTCTTGCTGAGCAAGGGAGAAATTTTCAGGCATCTGCTGTGGAAAAACTGGTGTTATCCACCTAATGCTGTTTTAAGGCAGCCTGCTTGGAGCTGCCTGCCTGTGTTCTCCAGCAGATGAACTCTTTTGTCACGTCCTTCAGGACAGTGCGGTGTCTGTGGCTCAGTCGTGTCAGATGTTGATTTGGTGTTGGTCACTGGAGGTTGGTTTGGCTGCGAGTGAGCAGGTGGGGGACTGGAGGCAGCTTCTGAAGAGCCACCAGGCAGAGCAAATCCTTTTGGGGAAGATGATAAACACACCTGGAGGGTGATCAAGCCTCAGCTGCCTGTTTGCTTGCCTGATGAGTCAGGTTCACAAAACTCTGTATAAGAGCTTAGTGCCTGAGCTGAATCCTGAGCCTTTGATTCAACATAGCTTTTTTTTTTTTTTTTTTAATTTTGCTAGAAGGATATAGGACTGACATGGGCTTTTATTGGCCAAAAAATTACAGTTTATCTGATTCAATACCTGTGTTATCTCTTCTGCTCAGGCAAAAAATGCAGTTGCCTAAGGCAACCAATATATTTGGTGTGATTGCAGGTTGTGATTGGTAAACCTCTGTGTGCTTGACTGATATGACGTAAAAATGGTGTTGCCTTTTTTCAGTGCTGGTGCAAATACATATTAATTTTGCTGATTTTATCCTGCTTTACCAATGTTTGCTAAGAATATCTGTGATCTCCTAATAAATGAGATACTGAGTGGGAGCCAGCTTTTTCTTTTTTAAAAATAATGCTAATATTGGTTTCTACTGCATTAGAATCTGTCCTGAGTATGCAGATAGAGCTGGATAATGAAAAATTTGCTGTAATCCTTTTTTCCCTTGTCTTACCTACTAAAGCTGATGGTTAGAGGTGAAGAGGGTGAGGGGAGTGAGAAGAAGCACTGTATAAAACCAACCTACATTTTATACCTGGGGTGCAGAGTTTGAGCTCCCTGTTCAGAGAGAAGAGGAAAACAGTTAACTCATCTTGGGGATGTGGAACTGTAGCCAGGAAAAGCACTTGCTTTTCCAGCCTTACTGTAAGTTGGTCTTTCAGTTTTTTGAAGAAATAAGTCCAGTTGGGTACTAGTGACCCTTGGGAGGGCAGGTGTTGATTCTATCAGTTCTTTGCCTTGAGGTGATCTTTCCTGAGGTGATGAGCTGTCCCTATAAAATGGGATTATTTGAACCTGCTGTTTATGTTTAATGTTGTAATTATTTTTAGTTACAGTTGGGAGAAAGGAAACTTGTGGCTAAGTAACTATACATGAAGAAACAAAAATTATTTTTCTTCGTTACTTATAGGAAAAATACTTTGAATGCAGGCCTAAGTATCCCATGTCCCCTTCTTTGCTGCTTTTGAGACTGCTGAAGGTTTAACCCACAGTCCTCAGCAGTTTAAACTGCAGAACCATCCTTTGATGCTGAGCTGTGGAACTGGTTTTCCTGGTCTTGAAAGTAGCAAACCCTGTTTCTGGTATTTGGGAAACTGCTGTTGACTATCAGCACCCTGTCACTGGCTGAGAAATGTCATTGCTCAGCCTGGGGACACCAAGTTATGGCACCAGAAGACGTGGGTGCTTAAGCCACTGGGGAGCAAACCCCCAAATTTGCCCTCTGGCTCTTCTCCCAGTTTGACTTGACCTACAAACCCACTGGGAAAAGGGTGGCCATTTACCCTCAGAAGATACATCTATATAGAACAATATATTTGCTAAACTCCTGTCTGGAGGTCTTAACACAGATGCGGGAAACTCCACATACTATATAGCAGCCTTGCTAGCTTTGTATGCGGTCAGAAGGGAGGAGAGGTGGGGTGTATGGATTTAGAATAAGGGCATACTTTTCTGTCCCATGACCTAGGCTGGGTAACCTTTGTATAGGTGAAAAAGGCTGTTTCTTAGTCTGAAAAAAATGTGTATTTTTACAGTTCTGTCTCATCTGAGAGATGTGAAGAAAGGAATTATATTCTGATTAATAATATGTATTTGAAAAGTAACAGAGACATACCTATTGTTAAATAAAAAATTCAGATGTAGAGATGTACTTCTAAATCAAAAACTGTGATTAAACACTTGAAGGACTGCACTTACTGATTGCTGAAGTGCTGATAGAGGGCACCAGTCTATAGAATTTCAAGACTAATTTTTACTTTAAGACAACTGTAGAACATGCAGGGGAAAAAAAACCCTAACTTTCCTTACATTGATAATGCATTATCAGATCCATTCATCTGTCACTTTGCTCTCCCCAAACTAGCATTCCTTGTGCTGTTTGTCCTCCTTACTGTGCTGGGGTTATGTCAGAAAGCTCTATTTAGAGGGTTGTTTTACCACAGGCAAAATGGGTTTGCGTATGCTGTGCTGCATTTTATCTGACTGGGAAGATTTTGTTACTGTGTGCATTCACACTGAACCACTGCTTCCCAGTGAAAATCCCTGTAGATGTGTCATCAGTAAAGCTCATCTGAGGTGCAGAACAAAGATGGTGGGGCACTGACCCCGAGCTGCAACATGAGCTCCTAGAGGAGCCTCACACCGTGACAAATAGTCTTGGAGTTGCCTGTGCTTGGCAGGCTATGTCCTCTGGTGTTCACCACTTTTTCTCAGCAGCAAATATAAACAAAGCTGCACTCTGATTTTATATGTGAGAGGTAGTTGAAATATATTCTGAAATCGGGAATAAATTGGCGTATTCTAACGAGCAGCAGTTCTGCCTTTGGCACTGCATCCTGCACTCATCAAAGCACCAGGAATATGTTACAGACTATCGGCCTGTGTGGCTGGGAGATAGATACAAATAAGCTACAAATAGGAGAAGGGAAACATTTTGCTTCTGTTTTTGTTTACGAATTATTCTGTGCATCTGCTCATCTATAGAGTTGCCCATGCTAGTTTGTGTATTTTTATTACTTTTATTTAGCTCCCAAAGGCTTGGAAACGTCATTGTTGTTCTAATCTGCCAAAGCTGGAAAGAAAAGCTGTTTGTTTCATTAGGCTGTTTCAGGCTTCTGTGCAGTTTTTCACTTGCTTTTAAAGATACAAAGAGCTACGAGTATCAGACTGCCTGAAAGGTGAGGAATAAGCGTGACAGAGATATCTCAAGCTCTGTTCATATCTCTGAGCTGTTGTTTGTTTCCATTAACTTCTGACTGAAGTGATAGTGCTTAAAAGCATGCCCATCCCTTTACTTGACAAGATGGATAGTCTCTTTCCTCACATGGTGACAAAAATAGCTCTTTTTTTGATTTAACAGACATTATCAAATATATTGAAAGTGAAGGTGATCTTCTTATTTTTGAAAGAGTAATTCTTCAAGTAGATAAGCTTCATAGAGTTGCAGTGTGTTTTGGAGACCCAGTCTAGATGGGGTTGAGGAGTGTTCACCTCGTGGCATGCACCTAAATGATATGCAAAACAGCCCCACAAACTGAATATTAATTTGTCTGTATTGTCCATTGAGTCTTATAAGTGCCTGCAGAGTGTTGGTGATGCAGGGAATATTCTTAGAGCAAATAAGCTGATTGTGATCCCCTTCTCTCACTGTTTTCTTGGGCTATTAATGAAGCAATGCTGCCTTTGTGACAGAAGATAACCCTCTTAGTGTTTTGAAGACAATAAAGGACAAAGCCTGAGATGATTTAAACAGTTTGGGGAGTATTGTTCCCATGTCCAAACAATGGATTTCTTTGTTAATACGTGGTAAAAATGATCAGTCTTACCTTAATCAAGACAATTTTGAAAGTCTGTGTACTATTGAGAACTAACTATAACGGTGCTTTTGTTTAATTTTTTTATTGTGGTATTTAAAGCCCAGTTGAAGGCCACTGTGGGGTCATAGGCAGATAAAGACACTGGAAGCACAGAAGTCTAATGGATACAATTATCATTGTATCAGTCTTTGCACTAATTATTGAGGCTGTTCAAAATGTAATTATACACAAAGTTTCATCTCTAGAGAAAAAATTTTACTAAATATTTGGGTCATGTTCAAAATAGACCATATCCTAAGGGAATATTAGTTGGTACACTTCACAGCACATTGTACTATTATCTGATTAAGGAAATAGCAACAAAAAAAAAAGTATACACAGTGATGCCAACTACCATCTAGAAAATCAGAGGAGGAAAAATGAGAAAACCTGTAGGCTGAGTCAAAGGAGAGCAAAAGCTGTGCATGCAAGCAAATCAAAACAAGGAATTTATGGACTGTTCCCCATGGACAGGCAGGTGCTCAGCCATCTCCAGGAGAGCAGGGCTCCATCACATGTAATGGTTGCTGGGGAAGACAAATGACATCACTTCAGACATCCCCCACCTTCTTTTCCTCACTCTATATACTGAGCATGATGTCACATGGTCTGGAGCATCCCTTTGGTCATTTTGGATCACCTGTCTGAGCTGTTCCTCTTCCCAGCCTCCCAGGTACCCCAGTCTCTTCCTCAGTGTGGCCATACAGAAAGCTTATAAGGCCTTGGCTCCATGTATACACCTCTCAGCAATAACAAAAAAAAAATCTTTATTATCATCACTGTATTCAGTACAAATCCAATACATAGCCCCATGCTAGGGGCTATGTGAAGAAAATTACCTCTTCCCCCATCAAAATCATCATAATTAGGTATTGACATATTTTTTCCTTGTAGTTAAGTCTGTGCTTGTAGGCAGGAGATAAATCAGGGGTGGAGGAAGTACTGTTATCATAGAGGTAAGAAAATAGAATGCAGTGAAGTTTTTGTATGCAAGTATAAATGGGAAAGATGGGATACTCATTGCTTAATCCTCTGGCCTTCCACTGATGTCTTTATGAGAGAAATTCATTTAATATGCAATGGCTAGTTATGGTCTAAAAAGTACAGTAAACCCAGAAGACTGGGCAAAGTTTCATGCATGTGGAAGTAAGAAGATTAAACAGTTTCAGTAATTTTTTTTGCAGTAATTGAAAAAAACATGCCTTCTTAAGCAGAAATACTGCTTGCAAAACCAACAAAAAAAAACCCATGCAGTTTTCCTTCAGCATCCAACCTCCTGGAAAAACCTATTTTCTTCATAAAGGGGAAGAAGTACCAGCCAGAATAACAGAAGGGAAGGAATCACACATGGAGAGACATATTTATCTAAGTTCAAGTTAGAAAATGTGATTAACAGATCAGAGCAGCTATCACGTACACTGGAAGACCATCAGGCAGGAGGTGGACCATTCTTTTGGCATTTACTTGGAGGTGTCTGGTCCCAGTACTACAGCAGGAGAGTAATGTTCCTTTATAAAATGTTCAGTAAAGTATGGAAATAGCTCTACTTGCTCCCTGCTGTCTACTCCAAAATGCTGCCTTGGAGTTCTGACACATCAGGGACAGTACAGCTGTGCTAAGGCTGTTCTGAAGATGCTTTAGGAAATGATTTTTTTTTTGTTTCAGTTTATGCATGGAAGCAGATTTATAAGGACTGTGTGCTGTCAGACTGGCATGTTGGAAGGTTGGCATCCTTCCTTTCCTGTTGGCACCACCATTCCCCAGTGGGTAGGGGAGCAGCAAGACATAGTTGCTGCCATTGTCTGCTGCAGGCTGGTTTCTCTGCAGACCTAAATGGGCAGCTTGCTCACCCCTGAGTGTGTAATGCTGCTCTGGAGGAGGTCAGTTTGTGTGCCTTCACTCGGTTGCCCTTCTTTCCCTTGTTTGAACCTGTGAGGCCACACAATTTTTAATATATGTGTTGAAGGAGAGAGATGTGTAACAGCAGGTAGTGCGGCAGGAGACACCTTTGCCCCTGCTGCAACCACTCCCCATTCTGTGGAAGGACCTATTTCTTCTGTTCAGAAATGCATTGCTCAAAGTCGTTGCTTTGTAAGACTGAATTTTGTATTTATGTATATAGTCAATATTTCAGAGGAATTTTAATTTTTTTGCTTGCTTTTTAAATTTTTTTTTCCTTTCTCTTCCCAATAGGGGAAGACTCCTCTGTATTTCAAGTCTTTCTTTTCTAATTGCTGGGCTGATTACTCCAGTATTCTGTGGGGCATTTTATTTCAACACTGAGATTGTATTGCTTAATCTTTGCATAGTAAATAAAATACGTCCTAAGCAAATGAGTTTATCCCTGCTTAAAATATATATGTGGGAGATATATATAAGTATGATTAGTATGTATATGTATATATGTGTATGTATATATACGCGTATATGTGTGTGTTTGTGTTGAAAGCATAAAGGAAGTGTGGTAATTTAACTGGTTCAGAAAACACTATTGAATTTTGTACAGTAGGTGATGTGATCATATTTTGTGGTTATGTGAGTCTGTGGAGTAAAGAATCTCCCTTTTCTTAATTGAAGAATTGCCCCTACCCTTGAAACACACTGATGAGAAAAGGTGGGTATTCTGAGCTGGTTGATGGGTAAAGGGAAGGAAAATTATATTGATATCAGTTAAAAGTGAGAAATCCAGTGTGTAAAGATGGAATGGTCCAGATGTTTCATTAGTTATTTTAAAAATACTTTTGTGTGTGTCTGTGTATATTTGTGTATAAGATAAAGCACAACTTACTGATTGTACACAGGTGCAGTATTATATAGACACTATTTTTTATTAGGCTGCTGTTTCTTATGCTTAAAACATTTTCTTTATTTTTGTTCTCTTAATTTCTAGGTGCTTCCAAGTTTTTTTGCTCTATGTGTAAAAGCTATTTGTTATTCTACTGTATTGTGCAATACATTAAGGAATTTGAAGGCAAGACGTAATATGTATTGAGCTGCTGTATTTATTGCCTTATATTAGGAGACAATCTTATGGAGCTGGAGGATAATTTTGAGAATCAGTTAGAGAGTAATGTGTATATTGGTTTGCTATGAAATTTCTGTTTATTGCTGGTCATAAAATTAGATGACTGGGAATTTTTATTTTTCTTTCTTTTAATGGCAGTATCTTTGGGCAGTGTTGACTCAAAGTAGGAGATACTTCCCTCAGCGTCCCTTCAAGGAGGGTGGTGCAGGTCTATAGAGTTCCTAGCAATGAGAAAAGAGAAACAAGTCTTTTGGTGGTGGGACAAGAGCCATCTAGGAGGTTGAATAGTTGGGCCAGAAAGCTTGATACCATCCTGAGGACTGGGAGAAGGGATGTAGCCTCACTATGGGATATCCCTTTAACCAAGGGGCCTGGCAGGAGGAACCTGAGACAGAGTGTGTATAAAGAAAAAAACAAAACAAAAAAGACTTGACATAACACTGCAATTGTATTTAGTGGTGAAGAGAGCTTAGGAGGAATGTGCTTGAACCACAAAAAACTTGTCATGGAACTGATGAAGGTGATATGAGACAAAGTTACGCTTTGTCAGGTTTGGCTTGAGAATCCTTTAGGCTGCCTCACTAATTCCATGGATACCTTAGTGCTGCATGTTCCTGAAGAGGGAACTTGGGCACAGCACTGGGAGCGTGTTCATGCTGAGCTGAGCAGCAGCCAGGAGAACACCTGCCAGTGCTGAATTGGCAAGAACCAGGGCTCAGAGCTGCCCAGGATCAAAAGGTGGCTCAAGCATCTCTTCCAGTGCCTTTGTGATCTAAAAGGGTGGTGCTCAGACAGGAATGGCTCTCACCCTGCCATTGCCACAACATTGCAGTGTTGATGCTGTGCCTGTTTTCTCAACACAGAGTTGGGGTTTGCCAATTGACCATCCTTTTTAAGTTTCTGGGACTCATCTTTACCAACATCCCAGTTAGTTCAAAAACTATGTGGGCTTTTCTGCAAAAGTGTCTTTGGTATTAGTAGATTTTCTTGCTGCAGAAGATGTGATTCACTTCATTTTTCCTTGAGTGCAGAAGAAGTCTTCCAATGAATAATGTAATGCACTTGAAGGTTTGAAGAAAGGTCTTGTGAAGAGGAATGATTTTAATAATGTTGTTCATGGTGCATAACAGCAGCTATCTGTACTCATCTTTTATCGCAGAATTATATTTCAGATGCATCACATGATGAAATAAGAGGAGTTTGCTTTCCTTTTCAAGGGAAAGTGTGTAGGACAAAATAATTTTTGTTTGTCTGAAGTTTCTGAGAAATTGTCAAGTAGAAAGATGTAACCAGGTATCCCATCTGATGGTGTCCAGCACTGGAGACCTTACAGGACTGTGCCGGGGTTCCTGAGCCTGCAGTCTGAGATAAACTGCCCTTCATTTTAGGTCCTGTTCTGGCTGGCAAAACAACATTTGTACTGGGAAATACTCTGAAGCAAGTGTTGGCTTCAGTGTTTGTCATGCATTTGTGTGTTTTACTAGTGTGTGCCCAGCATGGCTGTGGCCTGTGCAATCTGGCAGTTTTTCGGATGGTACCCAGCAGCAGCCTGGACAGTGTTGGGCAGTTTGGATGCAGACACTCAGTTCTGGGAGAGGATGAAGAGAGTAGCCTTGGCTCCTGGGCTGGTTAAGGGCCAGTTGTATGTAGTAATACAGATGAAGCCATCACTTAATGCTGCTGGAGGTATTTTGTCCTTGGCAAATGATTTGCAAATCCTGTGCTGCCACTTGTTGATCATTTTGAATTGAGAGCAGATCAATGATTGTTTCTCTACTGGCAGTGTTGGCTTCTTAATAACAGATATCCAGCTTTCTGTGCTGATCTAAATATCCTGTGCTCAATGACTCCAAAGGTATGTATCTGGGTAGTGTGCAAATGTCTAAATATAGCAATAATAATCTCTAGCTTTCTTCTTTTCAGTCACCAGAAGAAATTGCTGGATACATTTCCATGTGTGGGGTATGGACTGCGATAAGTCTATGTTAACATCTGTTTCAATATTAATTTCTGATATCTCCCTGGTAGTTTCAGAAGGGGAAAAATTTTTCTTATGAAAAAGGCTCTGAACTTGTTGTTGGTCCCTGGTTGTGGGTTGGGCTTTTCCCCTGTTATGCTAGAGAATACACAGTTCTTAGCCCCGTTCTGAGCTGCCAACTTTCTGTTCCACTAAAGTTACTTCTGGCTCCAGTCCCAGGATTTGTGAGGAACAATAGATCCTATTTTAGCCTATACAGATTTAATTGCTGTGAATAAGATTGACAATTATCCCCTTTTGTGTCTAAAAATCTCACCAGCTGTTTTACATGCATTTAAATAGTTACACCACGCTAAAGTCACATATTGCATCAGGAGCTATAGTGCCAATACATCCTTGGCCTTTATTTTAAAAATAATTTTTGCTGCATTTATTTCTGTTTCTTCTGCTTCCCTCTAAACCCTGGTTCTCTGCACGGGGTGGCATTATTAGTCCTACCAAAGGACTTACAAATCAAAGACGCATTTTGAGAAAAATGCATTTTGAATAGCAAAGAACCTTACTGAAAGAGAAGTTGATGGGCTTTTTTGCTGTTGGATTTTATTTTTTTGTGTGTGTGTTTGTTTTGCTCCCTCCACCCTCATAAGCTCAGGCACATAAGTGGGAATCATCTGACCACATGCTGACAACCTGCTGTGTCAGTGTCTAGGCTCAGCTTTATCATCTGTGAAGAGGAAGACACGTTTCATGCTATGTAAACAACTAAAATAGGTCAGATGAATCATGCCCCCAGATGTCCTCTTTCCCTTTGAGCTAATCACCCAGACTTAATAAGCAGACTTAGCTGTCTGCACCATAGACATCTGACTAGATCTCATCTCTGGGGACCATACTTGTAGCAGCAGTCACATGTGGGTGACTAGACACATGTAGGCAGATAAGCAGATTAAAAGCACTTGGCTTCTTGATGCAGAACCACTGCCAGCGCCAAGGTGAAGGTGCTCAGGGATCATCTTCTTGAAACCAAAGACAAACCCAAGTGGATTTTCCCAAGAAAGAGACATATCAGTATTTGATGTTCACAGTTGCATAGCACTAAACTGGAGTGCACAATCTCTTTCTCATTACTAGCTATCCTAAGATACAACTTCATAATTTTCTTTTTCAGAATTGTTAGTTTTGACAGGACTTTTCCCCCCTATCATCTGCTATTTATACCTCTGTACTGTGTCTTCAGTTGTGAAAATATATTGATTTGGATTAAAACAAACAAAAACCCATTTCGTTGCACAGGTGTCCCTGCGGGGTAGCACACTGGCATTAGAAGGCGAAGGTTGCTTATATTGGGAAAGCCAAGAGAAGGGATACTTGAAGTTTGCCTTTCATCCTTTGCCTGAGAAGCTGCCTCTCCTGCTAATTTTACAGATTTTTCAGCTGCTGAATTCTGTGGGGTTTTATTTTCAGTCTGAATACATTGTTGAATATTTATTTAGAATCTAGAAGGGGGTTACAAATTCAAACTCTTTGCTTGCATGAGTATTTCACGTTTGTACAACTCTAAGTATAATTTCTGAAAGCGAGTTGTTCCTTGGTGTAGCAGGATGCAGGGACACCGTAATACTTTATTATTTCATGATGCATATTTTTACAGATCTTGACAAGATTTTAATTTCCAAGCGGTCTGAGAGGCATGGAGAGGTTTACATGGAAATTAGAGTAGTCAGCTGGTTCTGGTGTTCACTTTGTTGTTGTTGAGAGCTCTCTGGGATTGTGTGTGCCTTTGGTCACGCTGTGCAGGATCTAGCCCATCAGGGCTGCTTAAGTTTGTGCCAGGTTATGCCATCTCCTCTAGGCCTCTCTGGGCACAATTGATTCTCCTTAGTTATAGCACTTTTTAAAATATTTGATGTTGGACCTACTTACTGTGTTTGTGCTGAGTATTTGCCAGTCTATAGGTTTTCCCGTGTGCCTGTTGTGTGTACAAGTGAAAACTTGGATTGAGGTTTTTTTCGGTGCTTGTGCTATTGACTTTGGAAAGGGTAAGGTTCGTAGTGGAAGCAGATGCACAGGACAAGTAGAAGAAATAGTCATGCTGGAGAAGCATGACCTTTCAGACTTCACAGGGTGTCAGTGAGCTGCTCCTGCTCAGGGTGAGTTCCTGTGCACACATCAGGTAAGACAGCTCTCTTGCTTTGTGCTTTGCTCCCTCTGCATTCCCATATGGACAAGGTCCTGGACAGCCTGTTCTAGGTGGCCCTGCTTGAGTAGGGGGGGTTAGGATCAGATGACCTCCAAAGGACACTTCCAAGCTCAGCTGTTCTGTGACTCTCTGGTTTTGCACCTTCCAAAACTTCTTAACCTTGTCGAGCCTCCTCTGCTCTTGGTGGGTAATACATCTCTTCATGCCACCCCCTGCAAGGACAGCAGGAGCCTCTGGGGGCACAATTTACCCTGAGGTTGTGGCATACCATGTTAATAGGTGTTGTGTAGATCCCAGAGCTTCACTACCTTCTTTCTGGATAAAGGTGCAGATGGGGCTGGAAAGGACACCCTTGTCTCCAAGCCGTGTGTGTCCACACAGCCAGACACTCATTGGCTCACTGCTATTTGCCTGCTCTTGGGTAGAAATTATGGATTTGGCTGTCATTCTTCTTTACTGGCACCAATTTTATGAGGGTTTCTGTGTTGACTTTCACTCTAAATTATCATTGCACTTGAAAATTTTCATCTGTCATGGCTGAGCAACTGAGAAAAGATATTAAGTACTTTGACCTGTATTACATGAAAAATAAGTATTTACAATTACATAGTATTTAATTGAATTTTGCATCACTTGCATGAGAAACACCACAAGTTTTTGTTTAGAGGTATGTGTGTATGTATATGTATAGAAAATAACGTAGAAGTACTGCAAAATTTTCTTAATCCTGTTTTGCATTAATTACTGTGACATTTTATACTTCAAATTTAGGAAAGCTAATTTCAGAATTGATTCTTAGCCCCAAGAGGAATAAACGAATGGTCACTACAAATGTTTTGATGAGTCATAATCTATCAAGATTAAGGGAGCTACTGTTTCTCTGTAATCTTTTTTTTTTCAGGCTCAGGATTGCTGATATTTCATTGGTTTGCATTTAGCGTATATTTTAACAGCTTCAAAGATGAGGTCTAGGAATGCAATTTTAGTAACGGAAGTAAAAGACTGGGTTTTGAGGCACGTTTCTATGGCAAAAAGTCGTAGTGCTTTTTGCTCATGGCTGCTTCCTGCAGATCTGCCAGCTAATGTTCTCCCAGAGGAAAAGTGATGTATGTAAAAGTCCAGCAGCAGCATGTAGTTTTTCTTTAATTAATAAAAATTACCAACATATGAGTGGCTTTGAATTAATTTCTTACTTGTGGATTTTTGGTAATAAAGCTGTTTTGTCTCTTCTTTCTTTCCCTCCCCCTTGCCTTGCATATGTGTGCTTTCATATATACACAGTTTTGATAATGACTTTTAAGAATAAATTAGCAGGTTGACTTCTTTCAGGTTATGGGGGCTTCAAGTTCCTGCTGCAGTAGAGGGATATTGTGAATAAGGCATTAGTGCGTATCTGTGGAAATGTGTACCTTCTCTGTCACACTTGCAGAGATTATCTTGGGGCTAATTTCAATTGACAACTGTATAAAAGGGATTAGTACTGTCACCACTCATCTCTTGGGGTTAAATTTCACACATGCTAAATATGAGAGATAATTTTTTTTTTTTTAAAGCTTGGACCAGTTTTGCATAAGCCATTTATCTTGATTTCTCTTAACCCTGAAGCTGAGACTACAGTCTGCAGCATCACAGTCCAATGATGTGGGATTTACTGCATTACTTTAAACACATAACTTGCTTCACTGTAGGCATAAGGAGAACTTTTATTTGCATATAACTGGCATTTCTGTAAGGAAGAAAGGGTTTATTTTAGATGTGCTTTCAAAAGTAGAACTTTGGGAAGGAAACTGGGGAGGAGGGGGAAGTGTTTGTTTCTTTCATGCTTCTTTGTCATGACACTCATTTATAAGTCTAAAAGAAAACAAAAATATTTTCATTCAAATTGAGCTTTTGGTTGGTGTTTTGTGTGGTGTTAGTAGTAGTAGTTGGTGGTGTAATAATAATAGTAGTGTTGGTCTTGTGGGCAGAGTGAATGTTTCTGAGGCCCAAGAGGCCTAGTGCTGTAGCAATTAGGGGCAGGTTGCTTTTCCCTGCCTTCTCATCATTTTAGCTAGAGTGGTTTCTGTCCTCATATGCAACCATTTTATCAGACTGTGTCTCAGCTATGGTGCTCTCCTTATGAGGGATGCTCATGGTCAAAACTATATTCAGCCTCACATGCAAAGGTGTTTTACAGCTCATGGGAACAAACAGGGAAGTGGCTGCTTTTCCTTTGCATTAGAGGGAAAGAAATGGCAGAACTTTGGTTCTCATCTTGAATGTGACCTCTAGGGTAGATCCAGATATGTTTCTCATCTAAAAGCAGCTCATAACCACTATCCAATGATGTGTTTCTTGGTATGCAGTCAAAAATCAAGTATTACTTATCAACAAACTTTCAGGATCACCCTTTATGAGTAAGACTGCAAAATCACACATGATAAAATGTCTGTGAACAAAATAAAAAAGTTATCAGGATGTGCTTTCTTTAGATTGAACCAGGTGCCCCAATTTCAACAGTTGTGAGTCCTAATGTGCAAAGTTACAGGGACTATTCACACATGGCTAATGAGACACGATAAAGGATATTCCTGTAGAAAAGTTCCACTTCTTTTCACTCCTATTTAGGGTTTTCTTTTTAATGCTTCTGCTTCAATTTGAAACTGAAAACTAATCACACCAGCCAAAGCTGGTTAAGCATTAGCAACAACATAATGTTATAACATAATGAGATAACATAAAATTATAACATAATAAGATAAGCCTTATCAACAGCAAAATCTAAGAAAATCTAATAATGCATAAAAATCTCAATGCTTTTGTGCAAATATACTCATCTGAAGGCTAACTTCACCAAACTTAATATGTACTATTCATATAAGAAGCATAATTTGAAGAACTTTTAAGGCAACTTCTTTCTGAATACCATGGAAATAAATTCAGGCCCATTTTTACCAGATTAGCAGGATTGTTAGAGAGAAGAAGAAAAAGGTATAGGTGTATTAGTGGAAACTGGACTAGAAGGTCAATACAAAGTTGTTTATTCTCATTTTCTTGTGCGTCTCTTGCTTATATTTCAGCAAGCATTGAACAATCAGACAAAGTTCTTTAAATAGGATGATGTGCATTCTGACCTAGCATTTTCTGAAATTTCATGTGCTTTGTGGGAAATAAATGGTGGTTCTCTTACAGCGTGAAACTCATCTTTGCTTGCAACCTCTTCTTACCCCATTCTGATAGCTAGTACAGAAGGAGTGAGGAGGGAGAATTTGGCAAGTATTGCCAACTGTGGTTGAGATTGCTCAGCTCTGAAGTGAGATCCTGCTTAACCACTTTTGTATCCCAGTGGTCTGGCTCGGCATTTGCTCGGAGCTTACCCTCTGGTTTTCTTCTGCAGTACCTGCATGCTAATTATCAAAAAGAGCTACTTCTCCCTGTGTAGTGATCACAGAGCTTGCTCATTCCTGCAGTGACCTACAGCTGCTTTGTTCTTTGTAGTCTTTTAGTATTTCATCTTCTTTGGAAGGTGTAGCTGGCTGATGTGCTGCACTGTAACATTTTGGGAAGTCCATACAAATAACATCAGTGGACTTCCCTTCGAAGATGTCACTGACTGCAGTCCATAGACAAGCTGTGTTATCAGGTTATGATCATTTACACTGAATTTGTGGTAAATTTCCAGCATAAATGGTATTTTACTTTGCCAATTTTAATCCCATATTTAGTCCTTATTAACTTGGTAGGTGACATAGCTTCTAGCTGGGCCTCAAAGTGAACTTGGCTTAGTGTATTAATGTAATTGCTGGTAGGAGAAACCATATTTTTACAGCACATCACTGCAGGACTGTATGGCTAAATACTTTTTCCTTGCTTCGTAAAATGAAAGATTTGTTTAGCCCCATGGATTTAGAGAGCCGATTCAGGGATGGCTTCAATTTCTGACTGCAGTGGACAATAACAGTGAGTGCTTTGGTTTTGACGTGCACAATGTGACAGTTACGGTAATGAATGAATGGAGCTGTTTAGGCTGCTTGAAAAGCTGCCTTTCATCTGAGGGAGGAGGTGAACAGCTAGAAGGAAATCCCTTTCAAGTTGATTCCCAGTACAGAAATAAATCTCATGTGGGTGAAAGGGAGGAAACAGACACCTACCTGGAAATCTAACATTGTGAGATGTCACAGAAAAAAAGCAGTGGCATCTACTCACATGCTAATCCATTAAGAAAAGAAAAAAAAGGTGGGAGGGCGAAGAAAAGCCAGCAGTGCTTCTGTGAAAGTTGGTTTTTTATGGTATCTTTGATTGCCATTCTGAGACTGTTGAAATTATAATACAAAACTGTTAAGAACATATAGTCTGTTGTCTACAAGTGTGGTATTCGTTCCTCGGGGTTACTTCTGTGTTATTAGCTGGGTTGGTTGCAAGTTGGTGTCATGCAGTTGTGGAGTACTGTGTCTGTGCCACAGCTGGAAAGAGGAGAGAGGCTGGCTGTAGCTCCTGTGAGCAGGGGTAAGAAGGGCTTTGTGCTTCCTGGTGAATTGATTCATTCAGAGTCAAAACTATAAGTGTGCACTGCTACTCTGAAACCCCAGAGAAGGGTAGAATTGAAAATTGCAGTGTACAACAAGCTGCCTATGGATATACCCTTTTCTTTTTCGTGCTAACCTTTAGGGAGGGGACACAGAGCTTTTGCATTTGTATGGAATTAATAAATTGAAGTACTTGTGGAGCAAATGAGCACAGGTTCCCCAAGCAGAGATATCTTGTAGGGCACTTTACAAGCAATGTTCCTTCACTGCAGCTCATAGCCTGTTTGAAGCTTCTGTTGTGGGCTATATTTTGCTCCAAGTAGGTAAGGCAACTGCATTCAGGTTTCTTTTGGTGGGTGAAACTTTCCTCCTGCAACACAGCTTGGAATTTTGGCTGATTACAACTTAATGTAATATCAAAGAGCATGGTATAGGAAAGAATATATGTACTGGTATTGATGCAAAAAAAAATAGACTGATGAATAGGAATGCTTCAAAAGACTGAAGCTTGCTTGTTTGTTTGTGGGGTTTTGTTTGGTTGCTTTTTTTATTTTTTTTTAAACTACTCTCAAAGCCTGTTTTGGATTTGTTCACTTAGCCTTTTTTGGTTAAGATAAACTTAGAATTTTGCAATCACTGACCTTGGCACAGGACTTGAGCTCTGCTTGTTGAATGAGAAATGGAGGCACGGTGTGACCTACATTTCCATTTGGTCAGGTGGGCTTTGGGGTCTTGCGAGATACCAGCAGAATGCTAATGGTGAGCCAAACAAACTAGCTGGCTCCTATCTGGTGGATTTGCTTTTAGCTGAGGATTTGAGATAAAGTCTCATGAAATACTCAAGTGTCCATCAAGGTTGATGCAGGTACTTCAACTGTGACCAAACCCCACCACCTCACTGTGCAGCCTTCAGGAAGCTCCTGTTTGGAAAATGGGATGTGTTTTTACTTAGCACCACTACACCTTAAACTAAACCCTCAGATAATTTATTTATTACTGAGAAATGTGTTTGACACAGTAGAGACTGTGAATTTTGTTAAAAGAGGAGCTTCTGATCCAAATTAGATACATTATTTGGATTGAATGTTGCAAAAGATTGGATAGGAGATATATAGGTATTGGGGGAGAGGAGGGAAAGGATGGAAAGGAGGTGATCATCCATAGGTCTAATCAGTGCCTTGAGAAATTTGGAGAGAGAGCAAAAGGAGGAATTCACTTGAAAAATGTATGTCTAAGTAAGCTAGAGAATTGTGTAGGCCTCGGTCTTCTTTTAATTAGTTTTTAAACTTTTTTTTTTCCTCTGCATTATTAGTAGTATTAATGATAAAAGGGAATTGAAATTATTGGCAATTTTTTTGTTTGACTGTTTGCTTGAGAGGGTTTTTTTTGTATTTATGTGTGAGAAGGTAGTGTTTTATCTCATTTTGTTCACTTTATTGGTGGATAACTTATTTTTTTAGCTAGACAGAAAAATGAAGGGACTCTTTGGAAGCTGAGGCACTTCATTTGTGGAAGGAGGGGTAGATTTTTTCCATAAAAAATTCCAGAGGTCTAATTAAGAGTTGTCTTTTGGTGATATGAATATCTTTTTAGTTCTGCTTTGTTATTTGTGTAAACAGCTTAGATGTGATTTTTGTTCTGATAAGTTGCAGTCTGGGACAGCAAGGAGGAAAGACAACAGTGAAATCAGCATTGGAAAGCTGGTTGAAAGAATTGCCTGGAGGAGGGATTTAGGAAACTGCAGAAAGAAAAGGATTTCAAAAGTCAGCAAAGACAGAGTTGTTTGAAGCTGAGTATGTCTACTCAGTATTCAGTCTTACCAGGTTCCTTTTGATCGTATTCTCTTTTAGCAAGGTGCATGGTATGCAATTTCAATTCCAGGTATTTTGTGATAGCTGATTGTCAAACTAGTCTGTTGGGTCACTTTGTTCTTACAGTCCTTCTAATGTATTCAGTGCATTGATAAGTTTTCTTGGTAAGAGCTTTATAAAATTATACCATATTATGTGTGCATAACTTGACATGTCATTAAACATGAGAACATCTTCCACCATATAAGTCCTGAAGTCCATAACTAAGCTTAGAAACCAGAACAACTCTAGTAGTTCAGTGACTTTTGTAAGGAACAGTAAGTGGAAGAAAAGCAGCGATTTTAGTAAGGAATCACTTTTATCTCTTATTTGTCTTCTGCTGCTTTTAAAAAATGGAATTGAAAACAGCAGCATCAGTAAGGAGACTGGTCGGCTAAACTGAATATTGATTAGCTCCTGATAAAATGACACTTTCTCTGGTGCTGCAGTATTTTAATAATATCTGTGGCATTTCAAATTAAACAAACAGGTCTTGGGTCAGCTGATTTAAATGCTTTGGTATTTATGATCTTGTCATGTGTGTTGTGTGTTTCCCCAGACACTTCCCCCTGATTTCTGAATATATGCTTCTACTTTTCCTAATGTCAAGAAAATGAATTTTCAGATGGGAAGCTTACTGTGTCTCAGTATTTGATCTGCAATTGCCCAAAGGTTAAGCACTACAGGGGGTGAGTGGTTAAACTGCTCCACAAGTGCCTTGCAAATAAATGCTCCCTCATCTCTGCTGTCTGTGTGTTTTGCAAAATAATTTTATCTACAATTAGTGTTTATTTACAGGACATACTTGGAAAAAAACGGTGGTATTATGCATACAGATAGACTGCAGTGTAGCATTTAGTACTGTAAGGAAACTTCCGATTTCAAAAAGCAGTTATTGTAGTGGATGTATATTTTCTTTTTTAAAAAGAGTGTTTTTTCTATTCAGAGGCAGGAATACTCCTTTGCATGTCACAGCATTACACTGCTCCTTGAAAGTCAAAAGAATGTGTTACCTTTAAGTAAGACTGACACAGACTTGACATTTCAGCAGGAGCAGACATAAGGGGGTAGAGTTCCCTGCAAGCCTTCCTTTGGTTTTTGTTTTCTTTTCATTTCAACAACACTTAGCAATTATTTTCCTATTGTGTAAAGTTTTACTGTAATGAAAACATTAGAGATCAAGAAGTCAGGTAAGTCTTGAACTTGCCATCCAGATTATGATGTGCCTTTAAGCTGTTTTAGTTTCTGGGGAGGTAGCAGTTGTTTCTCAAGACATTGTGTGCCTGATGTGAAACTCAGTGTTTGTTCACTCGTGGTAATACTGTCTCTGAGTATTGGTCAACTTGTTGACCCAAACCTCTCAGTAAAGAGAAGTGGGTGGATTGTGGAAAAGTCACAGTGTCTTTGCTTGGTTGGAACAAGACATCATCCCAGCTTGCATGAGCTTTCCCCGTGTGAACCTAGGACTGTCAACTGATACAAAATTGGTCTCTTTGTGATGAGATTCTCATGCAGAAAGTGGAAAATGTGTTTGAGTTTGACTGTTCTGAGATGGATAATAGTAACCATAGTATTTTGGATAACGCAGGCTTCTGATTAAGGTTTTAAAAACTTATTGGTGGAGTAGCTGTTATTTCAACCTCATCACTGATCAAAGGAAGAAAGCTGTGGTACAAGTCTCGGGATACCTTTGGCTGTTTAAAGCCTGTACTGAGCTCTTACTGCTGGTTTTTGCATGCCTGCAGCTCTTCGTGCAAATCTTTTGTTATCTACAGGGCAGGTGGGACAGATGGTTTGAGGTAGGCTTCTGGGGGGCAGGGGGTTATGTTGTGCAGTACTAGAGGGATGTATTTAGTTTGTCACTCTATCGCTGTGGTACAGGCAAGTTTGACTTGCCTGTCAAAGTCTTTCCTTTGTATTTCAGTTGTAGCATTTCTAATATATGCCATTTGAACAGACTGCCGTTAGCAGTAACAGCTTTGTAGATTTATAGCAGGTGTTTTGTTTGTGCAAAGACTTGGAATTTGACAGAATGCACACTCTTACCAGCAGATTCATTATTTATAGCAGAGAGGCTGACAGGTAGAAAAGCAACTGGGGGTCTTATGTTTCAACTGGGAGGCATATGTGTTATCAACTTTGTCCATGAAGTAGTCTCTTTTTTAAAGAAGTATGGTATGCCTTGGGGTGAAATATGCTCATGGCACCAGTGGTTCTTACTCACACAGTTATGCAGAAAATGCTTATGTCATGTATGTATGTATGGAAATAAACAAGTATGCATGTGTGTATGTTTGTATCTGTGTAAGGCAGTTGGGTATTTTAATTCAGTCAGTACTTGCAACACTGCCGGACTTGGTTCCATACGTCTTGAGTTGTATTATGAGATACAGACCGGGGCTCCTGTGCTTTGCTAATCTGGCCATTGTTTTCCTTTTTTTTGTTTTGCTTTGTTTTTCTTAGGGTAATAAATGCAGGGAAGAGCACGCACAACGAAGATCAAGCCAGCTGTGAAGTCCTCTTTGTGAAGAAAAAAGCTGGAGGCAGTAATTCTACACCGAACAAGAACTCTTCAACAAAACGAAGGTCATCGCTGCCCAATGGAGAAGGTCTCCAGCTGAAAGACAATTCAGTAAGCAAACTTTTATATCTTGTCAGTGGAAAGATACAAAATAAATATAAAAAGATGCGAGAACATGGCACTAGAAGGTGTTTTCTGAATATTTCATATCTTTTCAGTTATCTCTTATTAATTATCTCTGCTTAAATGCAGAATGCTTCACTGTATTTTTCTTAGCTCTACTACTTAATTTTTTGCATTGAAAAATGCTCCTTGCATCTAAGATACTTTAATTTAAAGATGGGCAAGGGGATGTTCCTGTGTTTTTCTTTTTGTTTCATTTCTGAAATAAATGTTGAGAAATTTGAAGATGATCAAAGGGCTGGAGCATCTCTTCTGTGAAGACAGGCTGTGAGTTGGGGTTGTTCAGCCTGAAGAGCATAAGCCCCCCGGGAGTCCTTAGACTAGCCATCCAGTACCTAAAGGGAGTTGGAGAGGGACTGTTTACAAGGGCCTGTAGTGACAGGACAAGGAGTAAGGACTTCAAACTAATAGAGGATTTAGGTTAGATATTAGGCAGAAATTCTTTACTGTGAGGGTGGTGGTGAGGCACTGAAACTCAGGTTGCCCAGAGAAGCGGCCAGCTTGGATGAGGCTTTGAGCAGGCTGGTGCAGTAGAAGGTGTTCCTGTCCATGGCAGAGGAGTTGGAACTAGATCATCTTTAAGGTCTGTTTCATCCCAAACTATTATATGGTTGTATAATTTACAGAGATGCCTCATGGTGCCACAAACATAGGTCAAGCTCCATCTGCTCCTTCTAAGTTCCTGCACTGCCTTGTAGGCACATTTGCACTACATGGAGCTCTGTGGATGCTGCATTAGCAGCTGTTTTCACTGTGCCTACACAGGGCTCAGATAAAGACCTATATGAACCATATAGGCTGCTAAAATGTGTCTTATATCTAAGCCACTAAACCACACCTTCAGCCAACATCAGGAAGATACCTACCTTCTCTAATTTAATGAACTACTAAAGCAGGGAATCTTTTGGTTTATGCAGGTAGGGTAAGGTCATCCAGCACACAAATTTGAGTGATTTTTGCAGACTATGGCTTCTCTCATTTGTTTGAAGTGTGAAGTATGTCACACTCATCTACTGGCAATCATCTGCTATTCTTCATCTGTCTTGTTTCCTGACTGGCTAATTACTTCATCTGCTCTTTAAGCATGAGCACAGCCTCCAGCAATGATTGATAGTGTGTGTTCAATTCTAACATTTCATATGTAATACTAAATGCCCTGTCTGAATATTGGAGTCATTGTGGATATGCTGCATTCATGATGCTAGAGAACACAAACTGTTCCTAAGTGATTATTAGTTTCTCAGTGGACTGTAAATAGCCCTTTTTTATAGTTTGGAGTTTTTTTTTGTTTGGTTTGGAGTTTTTTGTTGATTGGTTGGTGGGTGGGTCTGTTTTAAATCAGGTGGTGATTAGCAGGGAGCTTTAGTCTCTCTCCAAGAATTCCATGGCTTGGTACACCTGATGGCTGCAGGGTTCATTGGGGTCCTGAGAAACAAGCATTCCTCTTGCACTGTGTCCCTCCCCACCTCTCTCTCCTCCTGTTCTGTTTCGTACTTCATTATTGCCGCAATATTTTCAAACTGACAGATTCTCGGGGTTTGCAAATTGCCCTGTTCTTTCCTCTTTAAAATCCTTCTTTAAATCACATTTTAGTGCCTGTGTGCTGGTATTCCTCATTGTATTTAGACAGTGGTGATTTCTTTTTCCAAGTACATTTTTGCAAACTCCTGGATAAAGAATTGGGCCCAGAACTTTCTGTGACTAGGAGTTCTACATACAGTCATGCAAGGCAAAACAGAATTTGTTGTAATAAGCTGTGTTTTAAAAAGTCTTTCGTAGAAAGTCCATGCAACTGCTTGTTGTTGGTCTGTGAAGATGCTTTGTTCCAGGAGTGTATTTAACTTTTTTTATGCATTAATTATGTTTAATGAAGCAAGCATTTGGCCACAGTACTTGTCTGTATATAGAAAACACAAGATAAGCACCAGTGTCTGTGGTCCAGGTGATTGATTTGTTTGACACAAAGGGTATCATTGTGCCATGCACACAGACACACTGCAAACACCCCTGTGCACACACCAGCCTGGGTACACACATCTTGGTGCTGTGCAGAGATACTAGTTTTGGACTCCTACCGCATTTAAGTTCTAGACCTACCATGTGAGATACATGGTCAGGGACTTCTGCATGTGGGATGTGGGTGAATGTAACTGTGCTGAATTTGCCTGTGTTTACATATTTTGGGGGCTTGCATGGGACATAAAAATCTTTGTAGCATTGTTTCACAAAGCCTGATTAGCTTCCAGTACCAAAAGCTTTTCAGGAGAAAAAGCCACACACTTCATTTTATCACCTTCCTTAGAATGAACTTTTTTCCAAACATTGCATAGTTAATAAGATTAAATTGCATTAAAAATACAGGGATCTAAAACTGTGTAATTATTGGGAAGGCATCTTAACTAACCTTGATGTTATCCATTGTTACAGTTGTGATCGTGTTACGGCAATGTAATGGTAGGGTCAATAAAATGCATGGTTTTGAAAACTGTTCTTTTTATCCATCTGAAATTTCATGATTGTCAGTAAATATCTACTCAATAAATATCTGCTTACCCAGTATGTATTAGAAGTATCTCATGGAGTGTTCTGATTTTTCTTCCTCTCTTCACGAGTGTATTTCCTAGTTTGATTCTGTATCTTTTGTCTTGATGTTGGATGAAACAGCCACTCCCTTTCAAGTTTCTTGAGAGAAACACTTTTATTTCAAATCTTCTGTTCTTGATTGTATTTCTGACATGTTTTGACCAGAAAGGAGCATAACATCTGAAGTCAGGAGCCAGCTGATCGATACAATAGAGTATACTGTTTTCTAATTATTTGTTATCTTGTTCTTTATATGTTTTCTTCTTATCTACAGATTTACGTCTGTTTTCTACATGGCACTGGAATGAGTGCTGTCACACTCATTATTTAGCTGTGGAAAGCCTATTCTACCATGTTATTAGACCAAAGCTGGTGTACTTAAATTTGTAATGTATTTTCCCAAAACAGGCAGCATATTTCTGGAGAAAGTTTTCTACTAGAGGGCAGTCTTACACTGGCAGTTAGTAGTATTTTTTCCTTACTGCACCTTCTGTTGGCTGATTGTATCTAAAAAGGCAGGAAAAAAGCATATTTCTACAATATATCATATTTTTGTTTTCATATTTTTATACTGTGAGGTGTAATACTGTGTTTTGTCCTCACATAGCACTGTCAGCAAATATTTTTTAAGGAGTGTATGAGTTTGGTGTTAAATGTAGTGATGGTGCAACTTAATTTGTATGAATAAGATTTAGAAATGCTGGCTTTAGGCACTACAGTGAATGATAGAATATCATCCCAGGAAGTATTTAGTAAGAAAACAAGAGGCTAAATACTGTAAGTGCCTCATAGGGAAATCCCACTGTAACACACAATGTGAAATTGTCTCTGTGTGGTGAAGCACCTTGCAGAAATACTGAAGGAAAAAAGAATAAGGGAAGAAGTTTATTGAAAGGAAAGAGTTCTTCTCTTCTTCAGTTTTTTTAAGGTGTGGAGCACAAGGGAAGCAGGCACTGAAACTTAAAGTCTCTCTTCATTTAACAGAGTCCTTTTCATCATCCTCAGATTTTTCTTTTTTCCACAGAACCTTTCAGAATGCTACATACCATCTTTGTTTTATTCTACTTTTTGGGAAGTTTGTGAAACATAAGCTACATCTGAGACTATGTAATTGTTGTTTAATGCTAACCCCATCAGTCCAGCCCTGTGCTTTGACAATGCAGCATAAAGGAGTCAGAGATCCATGTGTTGTCCACACAAGCTGAGTGCCACTTTCATGGTCTTGACTCTCCACATGGACTCTGCAGTCCAGGGTTGGAAAGGAGGAGGTGGTAGGCCAGAAATGCAAAAATGGAGAGGTGAGCATTTCTTTAACCCTGACACACACAAATCCTGGGAAGCCTATTAAATAGCATAAGCATGGTTTTCTTTTTGAAAGGGTGGGTAATAAAATGAGCAGAGCAGTGAAAGGAAAGACTCTTTAAATTCAACCCTAAGCTAATTCTCTCCCTTTCCCCCCCACCCCCCACACTCCATTGCTGCTTGATTAGTCATATCTGCTGTCTGTCCCCATTCAAGAACATTCACGTTAAATTGCACAGCTTTTTCACTAGTACTATTTTTAAATGCCTTTAACTACAGAGTACCTTCATGATGAATGCTGAAAGCCATCAGCAAGCAAAATGGAAATCCTGTGCCAGGATATTGTTATAGTGACAATCAGGCTGCAGAACTTAATGGGATGCATTATTAATTGTCATTGTAATGTGAGGATACGTAATTATTCATTCTGCAGTTTTCTTTGCCACGAATCTGGGATGGTGTATATGTTTTGTGTTACACAAGACTGGTAGCCTCCCACAGACAGCTGAACATATCATTGGTAACATGAGGAGACTTTTCTCTGAGGATTGGGGTGGCAATTGCTGGCCCAGTTCAGATTTTATGAGAACTCAAGTTGTGCTCTTACATGTTTTGTGAGTCTAGTTCATATCTGGAACAATAATAGTCAGAGTAGGTTGTAGCTCCCAGAATAAATCTTTAGCGGTAACACGATTTATTTGCCTGTTTGGAATTAGCTCCGTAACAGCAATCTGAAGGTTTGCAATGTAAGGCTGCTGTCTAGCTTACCTGAAAAGCACATCCCAAATTGATCACTAGGTATTGCTAAGGTTTCCCCGTTTTTCTTTTCTTCATAACATTGAGCACATATTATGTGTATATATACACAATGTCTCTCATGATTTCTCATCCATTGCTTGATCCAAAACTCTCCATGTCTTAATTATATTTTACAATTGCAAAGCCCAGGAGATTGCTGAACCTTCCTGAAAGCTAGGTCAGCAGTTGAGGAGCCTGGAGCTTATTAAATTTCCTAGTACATTCCGGAAATTAATTGTAAGGCCTATGCAGTGAAGGATTTGTTTTCTCTTCGTGTTTCTGGTAGCTATTCAGCCTGTTATTAGGTTGGACTCTTTTGAATGAAAATCTGAAATAAATCACTGTGGTGACTGACCACACTCCTGTTGGAGGACTCTGTCCAGTTAAAAGTAGAAATGAAGATTGGTGTTTGAAAGACTGCTTCTGGCAGAATACTGCCAATTCTAGTGAAAGTAGATGTCTTGTTCTCTGAGTTTGTAGAATGTCAGTTCTTTTCAGGAAGAAGTTCAAGCTCCCAAATGTAAAAGAGACAGAATAGCAATGCATATGCACACCAACATAGGTAATCGCTTGGTGGCTGCAGAGGTAATCTCAGCTATGCAAGGAAAAGCAAGGACCTTTCTGTGCATTTTGCCTCATCTGTGTGCCCTGACTATTGGCCCTTGTTCTCTGAGTCACTGCTTTAATTGCATCATGTTTTTAATTCTCATTGAATTGGTGTGGTTTTGGGGAATTAATTTCTTTCAAATAGAAGAGCTGTTTTTATTCTCAGGGCAGGTACAAAGAGTTTGTTTTTTCTTCCTTTTTTAGGCAGCTAATAGGTTATCCGTGGTTTTCCTCTTTGCTAGTTCAAAAGTAAATGAAGCTTTGTAGGAATACACAGAAGTTTTTCAAGACTAATATTTAGGTTATAGTAATGCCTGCAGATCCCAACTGAAGTTAAGGCCCTAGAGCATCTCACACAGAACGTCTGTGTAAGAGCAGCATTACAGTAGTCATCTCCCCCAAGTGCTTATATATTTCCAGTTATCTAGGGTGCTTCTGCTGTTGCTAGGAAGAAATAAATCCCATTTGGAATGAGATGAGCATAGTCTGAAAATGCAGGGGATTTTCTGTCTGCCCAGTATAAAGGCAATGTAGAGAACTATCTTGGTGGTATACACTGTAGATGTCTGAACTCAGCTGAACTGGTAACATCCTCTTTGTTCATGAATTGCTAGTCTGAAAAGGACAAGATCAGTAAACCACCATAATTAATGTGGCAGTGGCAGTCTGAGGATACAGCTCAGGCCCATGTGAACTACTCTGTCCAAATTTATGCTCCCCATTGGCTCAGAGGAAATAAGTGGTAACATTTCAATTTCATTTTCTTGTTATGGGCTATTGTTAGTCTCTTTTAAAGCGTCCCAGCCTCTCCTTTATTTAACTCCTAAACTCGTATAAT
This sequence comes from Lichenostomus cassidix, assembly GCF_008360975.1. Lineage (NCBI taxonomy): Eukaryota > Metazoa > Chordata > Aves > Passeriformes > Meliphagidae > Lichenostomus > Lichenostomus cassidix. The sequence continues at coordinate 31,637,483 of NC_139480.1, read as the reverse complement.
ACTTGTTCAGTGTAGGACATATCCAGAGCTGAGATCATAATAATGAGAGTAAATTGTGTTAATAACTGTTCTCCTTTATCTTCTGAAAAGCCGTAACACAGACTTTGCTGGGGGTTGCTTTGGAGAACTTAAGAAAAGGGGGTGTGGGTCAAACTTGTTCTTAATTGTAAGTTTCTGTTCCAGTTTGGGGGCAGGGGGAGAACAATGGCAAAATATCATCTTCCTTTTGGTGGAAGCTAAAATATTTCAATCTCAATCACAGCTGAAATGCCTTTGGGATTTTTTTTCCCCCAAAGACAGCACATTTCCAAAGGGAGAGCACCTTTAAAGACCATGAGGACAAAAACTATGGAAGCATTATCCGTGGTGCATCATAACATGGGTTTTGGCCAGGGAGACAAACTCAATGACAGCAGAAGTGATATACAAATATCACTTTGATATAGAAATCCCAGGAGACAGTGTTGTCATCTTGTATAATTAGTTTCAGTTTTCAGCTGAAATACTTTCACTTTAGAAAAGTGAAAACTTTCACTTTTGTTTCTGTTGGCAAAATACTTTATATTTTACGCAAATAGCAATCTATTTTTACAAGCAGGTTTTTAAATTGCTAATCCTGTTAGCCGTTAAAAATTATTTATGCAGAATTTTGCAGCCAACTGTTGTGTGAACTTAGGGGGATTGTAAGCCTGGAGCAAGGTAGTACAACTGCTAGTCCTGCCTTCAGGGGGGGAAGTTTCACAACAGGTTTTTTGATGAATTTACCAGGCTGGGTAAGTGGCAGGGGGGGAAGGGGAGTGAAGGGAAGGAACCATGTTCAGAAATGTGGACATGTGTTGGTTTTTCCACTATTCTAGGATCCTGTATGATCCTGATGTGGTAAGTGAACAGTGCTTTAGGATAATAATCCCTTATCACAGCATTTCAGTAATGAAATGAAAAGTGAATGAGAGACTGATGAATTCCTCCTCTTGGAGGAGCTCTCTGCTGTGGAGGTGGCTATGCTGCTGATGCATTGGTTAAGAATATGTTTGAACTTTACCATATCAGCAATACTGTCAGCAAAAAAAGATCCTCAATTTTCATGCAGTTTTTATGATCATGGCACCTTAGTGGAGCAGCTGGAGCGGCAGAAGTAAAAGAAGCTGCAGTTCACAGTCCTCTCCATAAATTTGAAATAGGCAGTGCTTTGGGCATGAGGTGCTGGGATGCAGGTGGTGCCTAGGCTTTATGCTGATCTGCAGTGTTCAGGTGAACAAAACAAATCACATCTGTCATCCTAAATTAGACCACAGTCAGTGTGACATGCAGATGTAATTTTGAAGTTCTTTGACTGCAGTGAGATCTAGGTTATGCTTTCTTATTACGAGGTATTTTGCAACAGTATAGCCTGATTCCTGTCCCTTGCAAAATTGTTTTTTCTAAATCTGTATTAGTCCACCCACATCGACTTGCAAGGCAGCCTCACTAACACTTGTTTCTGCATAGCTGAGAGAAGGTGCAGGATTAAAAGAAATGGAGGAGAAAGGAGAGACAGGAAAGATTCCATATGCTACTGCCAAATATGCTGTCATACAAAGGTGGGTATCACCATGCTTTAAATGCTTACCTGAGGATTTCTAGGTGAATTTCTCTCCCCCAAGAAAGTGGAGGTTATCAAGAGTATGGCTCCTTCATATTTTCCAGGCATATTGGAGCTTGTGATGCCCAGAGCTATTCTGCCTCCAGCCCTGGGTTAATGCCCTAAGTGATAGGGTACCCCACCATCTCCAGTACTATATAGGAAACTTTGGGGAACAGTGAAGAACTAGGCAGTGTGTGGGGGTTTTGTCTGTGGGTGCCACACCACCCAGGAGTTCATAGAAGAGAGAGACTGCGGGAGAGGGCGGGGCTCCGAGGGAGCGCAGGTGCTGTCAGTGGGTCGACGAAGAAAGCAGGAGATACAGTCCAATTTGTCGGTGCTCCAAGGAGGGTTTATTGAGGCAAGGTGAGGAGAGTTGGAGGGGTCTTGGAGGCAGCAACAAAATGGCCCCGAGCACTTTCATACAGTTGCATTTATAGTAGGAGGGGAAAGGGAAGGAGGAGGCTAGGGGAGCTAATGTGGAAAGGGGGATTTTTGAACGACAACTCATATAACCAAAGAGATAACAACACCATATAAAGAACTCCAACCAAATATTTGCTTTAACAAGAACAAAGGAGAACATTCTAGAACTTAAACCATATTTGTAACCAGGGGAAGGGGAGAGGAGTAGCTGTCAAACTCTGTCACACTTGGTGCCTTCCAACTGGCCTGGAGAGCAGGGGGTCCTGGGAGCGTACCATGCCCATGAGCCATCCCCATCTCTCTCCCATGGGGTTGGGGCGCTCAGATGTGCCATGACCACCACAACAGCAGTGAACTAGAACAGTCTAGAACAGGTGAAGTGCAGCTGATCCCACTTGTGTCTGTCATTCTGGATGACCTTTGTGCTGGTGCTGTTTCCTGGCAGGGAAAGCCCGAATTGTCTCATCTGCCCGCACAGATGGGCCTTATCTACCAGTTATGGAAGTGGAGATCGTGTCTTGTTGCTGGATGTCAAACTGAGGTCCTTCGTCTTGTGTCTAGTTAAAAAAATGTCTGTCACCAAAGTATCAGGTGCTGTTTTGTGTAGCATTTTGATCTTTCATAGTGGTAGGTCTGTCATGTATTCAAATGCTATTCTTCTACAACCTATGATGGCTGTAAGGTAAGAAAGATTGTAAGTTCAGCCTCTTTTTTTTTTCCCTTCTGCTTTTTCTCTTTTTTTAGAGATTAAGGAAAAGAAAAATCATGATAGGGATGTATGGTAAAAATAAGCATCTCTTCTTTTAGACAGAGTTGTACTGACAGTGTGGGTATTTCTGCATTTCAGAAAGAATGGTACCTCTGGGAAAATTCCGTTTCACCTGCTGCCTCTGTGCCACCAGCCACCTGGCTCACAACTGTGTAACAATGACCATCTCTTTTCCTTCTCTTTCTTCTCTTCTTGGTTCTCCAGGACACAGACGGGATCAACCTGTACTACTGGTCCCTGTTTGATGGACATGCTGGGTCGGGGGCAGCTGTGGTGGCTTCCAAACTGCTGCAGCACCATATCCTGGAGCAGCTGCAGGAGATTGTGGACATCCTGAGGAACACAGCCGTCCTCCCTCCCACCTGCCTGGGAGAGGAGCCTGACAACCCCTCCACCAACAGCAGGACACTGACACGGGCAGCCTCCCTGCGTGGTGGTGTGGGAGCCCCAGGCTCACCCAGCACCCCTCCAACACGCTTCTTCACTGAGAAGAAGATCCCACATGAGTGCCTGGTTATTGGGGCCATAGAAAGTGCATTCAAGGAAATGGTATGTATGTCTCAGGGCTCTCAAGTCCTTGTTGCTTACGTTGAGTCACGTGACCTGGAGAAGATGAAGATTTTTTTTTCCCCCTTTCATTGCTTTAACACCATCTAAATGTGAACAGAACTGTTTAAGAGCCTCAAAAGCTTACCAGGTACATCCCTGTGAGGCAAGAACTGCATCTTAAATCCCAGGTAGCACTATGGTAATATTTATGAATTACTTGACTTTTAGATGTATGATACTCTCCTTTTTAATTTTTTTCTCCCCCTCCTTTTTTAATATTAGTATTACCTTACAGTACAGGTTTCAGCTTTGGCAGTTATTATCAGGCTGTGTATGTGGACATGCACTTTACAAAGCCTTGTTGCCCTACCAGAGCAGCAGCAAAGGCTGCTTGGTCCAATGACCTGCAGTTCACATTGGTGTTGGAGTAGTGACTGCAGAGTATGGGCAGCCCTTCACTGAGGCAGGTTTTGTGGGTGAGTGGGGCATGAAGTACATTCCTACCACCCACTTGACTGGTGTATAGCATGAGCAACTGTCAGGAAATTATGACCTATGGAAACAGAATATCCGCCTATTTCCCTGTGGGAAATAGCTGTTTTTTCTCTCTTCCGTACTTGATGTAGCTCCTCCACATCTTCCCCCTTCTCCATGTTATTAAAAGTCCTTCCTCTCAGGCAGAGCAGAGGCTTGGCCTGCCAGTGAGTACATGTGGATCGTCTTGGGAGGTCTGATACTATTTTTTTTTGGGGGGGGGGGTTTTTTGTTTGTGGGTTGTTTTTTGTTGGGTTTGTTGTTTTTTTTTAATTTTGTTGCTGTAGTTTTCAGAAATGCCTGTTAATTGAAAAGAAGGGCTGTGAACTATTCAGTGGTTCCCAGTGGTTTTATTTGTTGTTTGGAAAGAAATATCTAAACATAGTTTTTCCTGATATATGTGAATTTTGTTCGGTACATGCATTTAATTAGAGACTACAGTTGTTATGAGTAGTACTTCACTCTGAGTTCAGGATGACAATTATCTTTCTCAGGATTGTTCTTTCTTCCCAAGGAAGTCCAGGCAAGCAGACCCACCAACTGGGTTTGGACTTGCAGATGGGTAGATCCCGGAGCAGGATTCACAGCCATGGCTTAGGCATACTTCAGTGGGGGGGTGTGTGGGCAGATTTATGCACTGTGGGTAGTGGGCTCAGTTCCTGCTAGATGAAAAGAAAGAGCAGGACACATGAAAATCTGTCAGTTTAGCACACCTTTACAGAAAGGGAGGACTAGATTGCTCCCTTCTTTGTTGAGAAGCGAGGGAGAAGATGACCGTGCCTATCCACTGCACTCTAGTGGGTTCAGAGTGTACTTAAGAGGGACACCAGTTTCATGCTTCAGTTGGTATAATTTTGAGGCCAGGAGAGTGCCAGGCTCTGAGAGCATGAGGTGATTCTCTCCTGTTGAAACTGTCTCCAAGTGCAGGAGGGAGGAGAAATGGAGTTTCATGGGACTGGGCAGTGAAAGTAAGACGATAGAAGGGCTGTTTCAAGTGCTCTACCTCTCTTAGGAGAGCAGCATGTGCATTACCCATTTCTGCCTTCCTGAATGTGTCTGAGTGAGTAGGGCTGTTATTGCCCTGCTTTATTTTGACTTCACATCTCTGGTAGGTATTCACACAGAAGACCATCTCAGATCACGTTCAGAGATCAGACTTGTGGGGACTTTTGTGGGTAGAGTATGACAAATGCAGAAACCCTGCATAACTCACTACAGTTACAGTGTTTAGGTATTCCTTGTGTAGCTCGTAGTAATCTGTTCTCTCAATTTCTAAATTAAACTAAACAGAACATCTTCCTTCCTGTGTTGCTGTTCATATGCTACCAAGCCTATATCTTAATTCCCACTTGCTTTATATTAGATAAGTTCATTAGTGAAGTTCATGATCTGTCTGTGATAAACAAATGACTGCCACAATGCAACATAATTTCAGCATTAGGTTTTATGGGAAATATTATAAAAATGGTCATATTAAGGAAAGCAATAGATAATTGTATCTACTTTAAGCTCGGGGGGGAAATCTTGCACCTTCAATTGCTTTAGGCAAAAGAGTGTTTTCTTTCATCTGTGTAAGGGAACAATTCATAACATCAGTATTTCTGTGTCTCATCTGGGCTTGCAGTGCTTGATCTTTCTCCTGCCTCTGTTTGAATGCTTGCTGGCTGCTACTCCTGTTAGTCTGCAAAAAAAACTTTGGGCCTCTTCCACAGCGCATTGTTTAATCAGCCCTTGTTTGTACTGGAACCTCATAGATGTTGTTGGGTTAGGTCAGTGCAGTCAAGATGTGCAGAGGGTACAAGGGTTTTGTGCCAGCAGAGTGTATCAGTTTACCTGGCACTTGGTGAAAGCTCAAGTTTCCTGAGCATGTTGGCAGGCTTCTTAGTGGTTTTTCCTGAAACACCCCTTTGCTTCAAAGGAGTCTTATGAACCCAGTGGAAATAATGAGTAGATAAAGATACTATTTTTTGAAGAGTCCAACCTGGCAAGTTTATCAAATGATGGCTTTGTCCCCTTCTCCTGGGAGCATTTAGTATACCATTATTTTTTACCCTAACTTCCTTTTGCATCCTAGTTAAGGTCTCCCTGTTTTTGTCTCAAGTCTCAAATAAAATGCAATCCATGGCTTTCAAAAGGCTTTAAAAAATATTTTTCCTTTATTTGCTGTGGTTTTTCTTTGGGCAGTTCTTGTCTTACAAATGACTACATTCAGTAAGACACTGTGGAAAGCTGACACAGATCAAGTCATTGCCTAACTTTGGACGTTTAACAATTAAACTGTCCCTATTTTGAAGTACATCTAAATGCTGTTTTCTGTGTTGGAACTGGGATTAGCAAGTTTGTACTGCGTTTTCAGATAATTTAGGGCCCTTTCTAAAAAACAGTGAAGGTCAGCAATTGTCAGTACCAGAATTGTTCCAGTTGAAAGGAAGTTCGAGTTCAGAAGGTGTCATAAGTCAAATCCTCTAATTGTCATCTGTTGAGTTGTAAGATGTGCATTTCTAGATTCAGTTCAAAGGAGCCAGGAGGAATGCTTCCAGGTGCAGTTCCACGTTGGACAGAAACATCAAATTCGCGCCTTTCGCTGTGTGTAACCCCGCCGGTTGCTGTGTCGCTCACTGCTGTAGGTGACTCTGCCTTGGCAGGGTACCGCCGCTGTCCAGCGGTGGCGCTGCGCGCAGCCTCCGCCAGGGGGCAGGAGCCGCCCGTGCCGAGCCGCCGTGCCCGCCGCTGTGGGCGGGAGAGCCGAGCGTGTGCCCGGGCAGCCCGGCCCGAGCCTCGGCCTGCCCGCCCTGTGCCCCGCCCCGCCGCCGCCGGCCTCGGGGCAGAAAGGCACCCTGCTCGCCCTCACCCGCTCGGTACGTGTCGGTGTCCTCTGCCGGCTGTGCTCCGCCCTCCCGCATCCCGCAGCAGGGAGGGGCACGAGGGCTGGGGCAGCCCGTGGAGCGCCTGCCACCCGATACAGCGCATGTTCCGGCACGGAGAGCAGAGCTCCCACTAAACTAGCTGCTTATTCGGGGAAAAAAAATAAAAAAGAGAGAAAAAAAAAAGCTTGCTCTGAAATCTTTCTCCTGGTGGAAAATTGGAAAATGAGGAAAGCTTTGCATACACTCTGTCTGGAATGAACCCATTTACACTCATAAAGGCTTTAGAGGCATTTAGGGGCTTCTGCCCATGTTTGTACTACTTTCCCAGCACCACTGTTATGAAGTATTTCATTAAAAGCCAATGTTTGTACATCAAAATGCGTTGGTGGCATTGGTGGGCATTATTTTTTTTATTTTGTTTTATTTCTCCCCCTCAAATCTTGTTGAACTGTCGGAAAGCCTTGTCCTCTTTCCTTGCCGCTGAAAAAGAAAATGTGAAGCAAAGTATGTAATATCAAATTAAACATGACACTGAATATACTCTGACAAGTTATGGTACTAAATTGAAGTTCTAGATGGAAGAGCCCAGGAACAGCAATGATTTGAGAAAACCAAGTACACAGATCTGGCTTAAGTCAAGGAAATTCAGAAAAAGAGGCCCTAAGGGTTATCCATTTTCTCTCCTGTAATAGATGCTTCTGAATTCTGCTTATTGGAAGAAATAAATTTTAATTTAGATATTCCAGCACTTCCAAAGTATATGTATGACAGAACTAAAACCTGGTGAGAAATTGCACATTGTTTGAAGGTCTTGGAGGATATTCTGAACTGTGGAAATGAAGATTTCTTAAAATTCCTGGCAGTGCTTGGAAAATCTGCTGTAGTATTTGTAAGTTTAAATTATTTTGTTGTTTAGAAGCATATGCTTCCTTCGAACTCTGCTTTTCAGCTTAATTTAAAAGATGTATAGAAACCACAGGGAGGAGAATCTGCTTCTCTATGGCAAGATTAGATAAAGAGGCATTTATAACAGGCTCATGTCTGTGACCAAAACTTCTGCAAGACATGATTATTAGCTTGGAGGTGTTTTCCTGCTGGTCCCCCGCATCCCCAAAAATAAGTCGGTGAGAGCAGTAGAACCCATGTCCCCGCAGCAGCCACACACACTTTTCACACACAGCTGAGGATGTTCCACAAGCAGCACCTTGGTGCCATGTTCATGGATGGCACAAATGGGATGTATGTGCATCAGCCAGCAAGGGGTCGCATTATTTGTGACAGACACCTCTGCCAACCCACTCAGAACAGCTGGAGCACTGCTGAGCAGCCCTGATGCTGCCCCAGGTCGTCTCCCTCCCCTGAAATTTGTAGGAGCCAAAGCATGGGGCAGGGACCTCCTCCCACCTCTACAGATTTTCAATCAAATTGCAGCTCTCATGGTTTGCATTTGTTGTAATAGTTTCCTTGAAATAAATTTAGCTGTAAAATAAAGCTCTAAATTCCATACCCCAAAGGAGGGACAATTTGAGCTGTTTGTTGCTCGGTGCAGATATGGAAATGGCTGAAGTTGAGATCTGTATGTATGCACACACACAGAGGCAAACACATATTCATTACAAAAGACACATAAAAGTAGGCAGGGTTTGCTGGAAAAAATCTGCCAGTACTTGCAATAGTGATGTTAAATGATGCTCCCTGTTTGAATCCAATATTACAAGGACAGACCAGTTTGTAATGGGATTTGGTTCTGGACACAGGAGAGAAGGGTAATTTGTAACATGTTATTACCCAAAACTAAGCTACAGACAACAGAATGAATTCATTGGCATATGCTTCACTGTTTGTTTAAAATGTAGGGATGAAAGTAGCTCATTTACTTATTTACTTTAGGTTCTCCAAGCTTTCCTGGGGCACTGCATGTGTATATATATATACATATATATATATATGCATGTATGTATGTATGTATGTATGGGGTGTGTGTATATTTATGTATTTTTTCTTTCCAGGACTTTATTGAACGTTGGTGATAAGTATGATTTGTGTTCTCCACTTCTGTTAAGCAGAAGGACTTTTTTATATATAATATGTCTTGCACTCAGAATCAGTTTAGTATCCACTCATTTCCTGTGTTTCTGAAGGGTAGCCTTGGGGTGTGAGTGTGTCTTGATGTTGTTCCTAAAGGTGTATACCCCACAATCCTAGCAATACTCTAGGGGAGCAGGTAGTTACTTATGTTGTAGCTGGGTCCCATTAATTATTTGCTGTCTATGTAAAGCAGTCTCCAATTTTACCACCAGGTACCTGTTGTTAAGCTTCATTTATCTTTGCCTTCATTGTGCTCTTGCCATAGCAAATTCTCTTGCATCCCTGAGAGTTCCTATTTATTCCTTAGTACCTGATCTTTTACAGTCTCCTGATCTGATTTTCTCTAAACACCTTAGTGTAAGTAATAGGTACTCCTCAACTTCCTGATCTTCTCCCAGATCACATGGCCATAGCTGCAAGACAAGAGAGCCGGTCGGACATACTGTTTAATAAAGACTCTATTGTATTTTTATTTTTTAGGGGAGACTTAATTTTCTCAAACATAAATTCCAATGCTGTGTTTATAACCCTTGTTCTCTTTTCCTATAGGATTTGCAAATAGAGCGAGAGAGGACAGTGTACAACATTTCTGGTGGCTGCACAGCTCTAGTGGTGGTGTATTTATTGGGGAAGCTTTACGTGGCAAACGCTGGTGATAGCAGGTAAGTGTGCTGTCTCCCCATCTAATCCTTCACCCCAAACTCTGAGGCTTAGTGTTACGGAGTTCCTTAATTGCAAAGAGTATCACATGAAGATTCTGTTTCTTGGCTGGAAACTTAGCACTTCTCACAGAAATGAATGCAGATGCCAAGGCATAGAGTTCCAGTCTCTTGAGCAGTGGTTGCAGTCAGGGTAACTGACAGCACTTCTGGTCCTGCAGCAGTTTGTGAACGACTTGATGGTTGCAGAGGAGTGGCAAGGAGCTAAAAAGCCAGTGAAACAGAAGAGATGTTGGGTGTGTACTAGAATTGTGTGTTGAACATTGACAATGTGACTGCATCCGGAACTGCTGGGAGGGTTGCATTTGTTCAGTAGGAAGTCCTGGGGCTCCTGTTGCCAGGCTTAGTCTTGACAGGCCAGTTGACTTTCAGATTTTCATGTAATTGAAGGTAGTGATCAGTAAGCAAATAGGTGCTACTCTTGCACTGGGGGAGGAGGAGAGGGAGACAGACTACCACAGTATAGCTTCTTTGCTTTGTCCTGTTCTAGCTCATGTATTTGTCCATTTCTCAGAACTGAATGCTGTTGCTCAGGAGCTGTTGCTTTGTTTTATTTGAAGTTGGGTGCTTGAAGACTCATGACAAAAAGCCTTTTCTTTGTCTTCTGATGTTGCTAAAGACAGGAGCATACTGAAAATCTCTCACTTGCATTCTTTCCCCCTCTCTAACTCTGCTCTTACCACCATCAGAGAGAGATAATGAGGCTCTTCTTGCAAGACTTCAGACTTCACATGTTTCTTTTGGCAGTGCACTGCATAAACAGGACAGGGAGAATAGTTGCCATGTGATACGAACTTGCTGTTGTATTCTGTTCATTAACAGCTGCGTAATTAACATCTGCAAAGGTATTGAACCATTTTGTCTTTAGTTGAAGACTACTGTGGCTGTTCATTTGTGTTTAAGGTTTGTGCACACACAGTTCATGTTTTTAGTGTGTACACCCACATAGTTATAGTGGCAACGCTGAAAAGCTAAGGGTTTTGTAGTTTAAACCTAGAATTTTTATTGTCTCCTGCTGCTTTAGACTGTGTAGGAAGTCAGATAAACCCTTTGTGCATAAAATTCCTGTTCTTTTTATGTTGGTGATTTTTTTTAAGATGCTGAATTTCCTGTATGTGTTGCAAGTTGCTCACCCAGTGTCTATTGACAAGTGACATATTTGAATCTTCTTTTTGCATCAAATGTCAAGTGAGTCCTCACATGGTAGCTGCAAAACTGTTTGAGGTCATCACCAATCTGGTCATCAGAACCACTAACTGAACTACATTCTCTCTCTCCTGCCATTGAATTAGAAATAATCATGTTTTCTTGTGCTATTGCGCTTGAAGTACAGTTGAGTCTCTTTCTTTGAGTTGGCTCATTTGCTTCATTGTCTCTTAAAGGTGTACTGTGTAAAACTGATCATGCAGGGCTTACTTCTGAGTAGCCAAGATTTTTGTTCTTAAATGAAAGGAGCTGGCTGCTTTCAGTTCCCTCAGGATTCCTCCTGTGTTCCCCAAGAGCAGCCTCAGCTCAGCTGTACCTCTGATACCCAAGGGCAAGACACTCCTGCTGATGGTGATATGGAATTGGTGCCAGACTATTGGTGTAACTGTAGTTAATGATACGAAGTCTTCAAGAAGTTTTGAATGTTCATTAAGTCCACCCAAAATATCTCTTGAGAAGAAGAGGGAGAGCAGGAATCAGAAAGAAAGCCATCAGCAAGACTGGTTATTGTTTGAACCAGGATTCAAGTTCCCATTCCTAACATCTTGTAGGTAATAGAGTCCCTCCAGGTCCAAAATAGTTTGGTTTTGCACTTTCCAAATGGACCCCACAGGAAACCTGTCTTATGCTGAGGAGAATTACCCCAAAATCTTTCATTTTTAGATAAGTCCATTCCTAGACTTTCTTAGCTCTGAAGAAATTTTGAAGCTTTGAAGTGTAGATCAGTTGGTCTGTGTCTCTCTCCCACCAAATACCCTCTGCTGTGCTAACAGGGGAAAAAACCAGCTATTGCAAAACGTCCAAATTGCTGTCATGACTAAAAGGACATTTTTGGACTAGACAAGCAGCTCTGAGGTTGTGTGCTGGCTGCCAGGGTGCACAGTGCACTCCTGTATTTTGAAGAGCCCGGTTATGTAGTTAAGAAATTTTACTTGTGTTAGTTGGAAAAATATGTTCCTTTTTGCTGTCTCATGCCTCTTGTGGACAACTTTGTGGTTGATAAAAGGGATGAAAAAGATAAAAGGGAGGGCAGTGAAAAATACAATAAGGAAACTACTTAAAGAAATGTTTATCTGCTCTTGAGAAGAAGGGTGGGTTTGTTTTTTCACTCAAGCAGGGGACTTCTTGTTGCTGTTGGAACTAGATGCCAAAACCATTAATTCTTAGTTTCTTTGAGTTCACCTACTCATTTGTGCCTTTCCCTTCTCCTCATTCTCCTTCTTCACTCTCTGCTACCCCACAGGGAAAAGCCTGTAAATAAATCAAGTTTAATTTCCCACGGATAGGAGTCTGTGAGAGAAGGTTTTGTGTGGGAAATAAATATTTTGGGTTCACGCAAACCTCCTTTATACTGTGTCTCCCCAAAAGAAGGTTATGTTTTATAACTTCAGGGAACTTCAAAAGAGCAGAAGCTTTTAAAGGTGGGTTTTGAACAGCTTCTACTGTCAGAGGACAGGTATATGCAACAAACTGTTACTATCACAATGAGACTAAAGAAACGTTAAGCGTGAGACTTGAATAATAATGTACTGCATGGTGCCAGCTATACCTCAGACTTATGTCTGTGGTATTCAGTTTATCCACCAAAGCTTCTCAAATCTAATCATTTCATGCCACGTACTCTGGCAGTGTTGTATAGCAGCTGTCCTTTTGTAGTTGATGTGTAATTACATCATGAAAAGACTTTAATTACCATATTACTAAATTACCAGCCCGCAGTCCTTTCAGGTTCAGCCCTAGCTCACTTCTGTATGGACTATTAGGCTTCTCCAAGCTGAACACTTTTGGTTGGTGTAAAAGAGAGGAAAAATTGTGCTAATTGTAGGTTTTGTTATGAACTATTATTGAGCTTGATGTTATGGCATCACTAATGTCAATGATATAATTAAACTTCTGCTAACGATGCAATCACAGTTCTGTAATAATTATACGTTAACTGCACATGATGCCAGAACCCTGCTAAAAATGAGGTGATGTATTCAGAGCCTGATAAAAACAACTTGGAAGGAACTATTTTCATTCTCTAATGGCTTGTCTGATCATTCTTGGACTCTGCCATAAATATACCTACTTGGACAGTCAAAATTCATATCTGAATATCGGCCAAAGCTTTTTCTAATCTTTCTTTCTCTGTCTTTCTTCTTTTCAGTGATTAGCATTGTCCATGCAAGGTTATCTGATTAGGGACTGTTAGTGCTATAATCAGCTATCCAATATGTAGTGCTTTTTTGGGTGAGCATTGAGGCACTGTGTTTTGCTTACCAGCATGACGTATTTGCTAGGAAAACTAGGCTGGGCTATTGGAATGGCTGTTTTTTTTTTTTTCTTAATATCCAATAGTCAATCTTCTCTGGTCATTGTTTTAAATAGTGTTGTTCAATTCTGTATTGCTAAAGTGACTTTCACTTCTAAATTGCCATGACATGCCTTGTTAATCTCAGTTCCTTTTAGTTTTATGCTCTTTATTAGGATGTTGTTTTATACCTACTGATGAAGCAGTTGTAAAACAGGGACTTAATGTTTTTACTGATTACTGCCCAGTTATTGTATAGTCTTATGCAACATAACATTTATCCAATATCACTATAATGACTGTAATGCAATATGATCATGTTAACCATCTTTGGCCTGAGCGTTGTTCTGGCTTTTGTGTTGTCTGGTTAAGGAGCTGCTCAGAGGCTGCGGGCGCTTCCATTTTGTGCTGTGCTTGGAGCCATGTAGGGTAGCTGTGCCTCTATCATTACACAAGAAACAGAACATCACAAGTTGATTTGACTTTCCTATACACCCTGAAACCTGCACTAAATCTGCAAATGGGTTCTTGGGGTTTTTTTTTTGTTTGTTTTTTTTTTAATTGGCAGAACATGGCATCACAGCAAAGAGCCTGATGTTTTAAAGGCTTCACAGACTTGCAGGGTCACTGAATCTTTAGCTTTGCTTCATCAGCTCTTTTTTATCATCTTTTTGCCTCCTTGCTTTTGCTCCCCAGTACTTATGTTTTCAGGGCATATTCACACTCTGCTTGAATATACATTCTCATGTCCAGAATAGATTTTCTCCTCCTTTTTGCAAGTGTAATATTAAGGCATTTGGGCTTGTTAAAGGATAGGAGCTCACTGAGTGAATATTTTTGTGACAGCTTTGTATGGGTGCAGGTGAAGTAACTTCATTGATACTTCAAGAGAGAGTGTGTTTATAACACAATCTTTGCCCAGTGTAATAAAAGAGTGAATTGAAGGTAGAATTTGTTTACTGTTTCAATTGTTTTTGCATTTGCTGTTTGTGTTGAAGCTTACTAGATTTATACTTCCTCTTTGTCATGGTGCTTGTCAGCTGCTTCTCTCATGGTTAGTTCTCATTATAGGAAGTCAGATTTGGGGGCTTAATTTCCTTTTATGAAGTAAATGAGTGGGGCATGGAAACAGCCACATATCTGCTGACTGGCAGTGCAGCTTAAATAGAATTTCTGAGAAGTAAGAATTGATGATTCTGAGCCATTTTTGTGGTTCATGGTATCTGACCTCTTCCTTGAGGCAGTCCAGCAGGGTTGTTTCTGCCAGAAGTGCTAACACTGTGTAAGGATGGAAACTAAAAAGTGTTCTTATATATTGCTGTTGTAGAAGTAGTTTACTAGTAGTCTTTGGTTTACCATTTTTCTAGGAAGCTTCAATTTTCTGCTTCTTATAACTAGTCATCTTCTAATCTAAATGGTGTGTTTTCTGTTTTCTGTGAGTGGTCTGCCTAAGCCCTCTCTGTCTTGTTACATCTGTGTCTGCATAAACAACAATAACTGTGCTTCATGCTAGAGACTTTGAGGTCTCTAGAGGAAAGACTAATTCAGTTACTAAGCTTCTCCAGTCTGCAGTATTTGGAAAAGCATTCTTTTTCCTGTCCTCTCCTAAAGATGGGGCAAAGAAAGTTGAAAAACTGAGCAATACACAGGGACCATGCAATTGGTAGTGATTTCTCTTCATCCTCTGAAGTTCTCATTCCTCCTAGTTCTCAAAAGATGCCTTCCCAGAAGCGAGAGCAACACTTATGGATTGTATTTTGGCCAGTGTATCATGCATCCTGCTTTTAGGTTATTATTAATTCTCCGATAGAATCACTTGAAAATGAAAAATGTTTGATCATTTCAGGGCAACAGATGACTTAAGTCTCGTTTGTTCAGAGGTCTGTGTAGTGAGGGGAGACTGAATTCAAAGCAAAGCAAGTCTCTGCCATGTACATTTTCCTTCACTGACTGCAGTTTGGTAGGTGGAGAAGTCTGATCCTGACTAGCCCAAGATGTTGGAAAATATTAGCCACGTTCAGGAGATGTGGCCATGTCCTCTCTCTCTCTGTTCCCCCATCCCTTTTCCTTAGAAGCTTGATTTACAGGCCTGCAGAAAGCCCTGCTCTCCTCTTCTGGCCTGGCGTCCTTCCAGGGGGAATCGAGCACAAAATTCGTTGGAATAACAGCAACTGCAGGATTTTGTGCTGGGCAAAGCTTTTGAAGCCACTTCAAGAAACACTTAAGGCAAGGTGTGAAGAAAAGGTGTTGGATCAGAAAAAAGTCATTTCGCTCAAAGGGCAGTACTAAAGGAGAGCATTTTCTAGTTGTCCGGTGGATGACAAGTTCCAGGTTACTGGCATGTCATATCCAGCACTGACCTGGCAGAAATTATTAATTTGGTAGTAAATGTTTGTAGGCTTTGAAGACAAAACAAATGTCCTACTTCTTTTCCAAACTCTTGTTTTCCTGGGAGAACATATGCCTTAGCAATACCTGTGGCAATTAGCAGGTATTGAAGCCATTGTAAACATTTTCAATGAGGGGTACATTCAGTTAAATCCTTGGTCTTAACCACACAGACAGTATCTTATGTTCCAGATAATGAGGAAGGAGAAGAATTTTGGCTATTCAAGTAATACCAGTAAACTGGAAAGCCACAGTTCATTGGTATTAATTTCCAGGAATAAATTAACTTTAGTTCTCATGGGGTTTCAGCCTTAAAAAAAAAAGAAAGAAAAAAAATAAGCCAACAAATTCCAAACAAACTATCTTTTTCAGCTGTGCCTTTGTAGCAGACCACAGAGACATGCCACTTCAGTGCTGGAGGGCCAGGGCCAAGGCATGCAAAGCAGGCTGGGCACCTTGGTTCTCTAGCTCCCCATCTGTACTTTGTGAGGAGGGCCAGAGGGAGCACCCCAGGCTTGCGTGGTGAGTGTTTCAAAGTCTGCTGTGGTCCTTACCATATTGAAAAGCTTTTCAAGTCACCTGAATGCAGCGAGCTCAAGGCAGCCCAGGCTGTTCAGCCTCAGCAGCAGCCATGCAATGCAGCTTGAGCCCTGCTGCTGGGACTTCTAGTTATGGCTCTGATCACTTCTCTGTGGGTTAATGAAGCAGGACTTGGGTAAAAATTCACCAATAAAGAGTGAGCAGAGAGTGTGACTTGTAGTCTGCTTTTACATCTCGGTCCAGCTTGTTGCAATATCCTGCAGCTGGTACTGAGTTAAGCAGAAAAACTGAGATCAAAGCAGATATGACTTTAGGTGCTGTAAGTCATTCTTTCTTTGTCAATGGTAAGACAGTGAAGAGCAGAGAGGTAAAAAATCCTTGCTTTTTCTATCTTACATGGACAGCCATGTCCCAGCCATATTACTAGTAAAATAAAACTGACTTGCACAGCAATGCCTTTATCCACTAAGCCCAGGTTTAGTTGCCATAGTAACTCATCTTGGAGATGAATGTGATATCCTGGACAGCAGGGAAACTGACTTTGATTCCACAGATACCAGTCCTGAGGCTCAGAGCTGGCCACAGAGACGTGACTGTGCTTCTTTGTTCATTTCTCTGGCACAGCCTGAGTAATTGGTGGCATGTTGTTCAGCCGTGATACAGAAACATGGTGGTCTGTCATCATTGCAACCTTATACTTAGCTGTGTTCAGGTGAAGAATACACTGAAATCATCAGGGCAGAATGAATCCTGTGAGAGCAGTAAATCTCCAGCCTAAGGGTATTGGAAGCAACGGTGGGCAGTTTATGTGTGCTACTAGTTGTCACTATAAACTGGCTTGTAATTGCTTTCTAGCTGCCAGCTGAAATGTAAACCACCAGGAGTGTATACACAATTAATTACAGAGTGTTTTAGTTTAGTTCATTCAAATTTGGGTTAGTACTACTGGAGCTGGAGTAGACAATACTAGAAGTGTATAGGTAAACGTACAAAGT
The DNA here is from genome assembly GCF_008360975.1 of Lichenostomus cassidix. Classification (NCBI taxonomy): domain Eukaryota; kingdom Metazoa; phylum Chordata; class Aves; order Passeriformes; family Meliphagidae; genus Lichenostomus; species Lichenostomus cassidix. The sequence continues at coordinate 31,620,488 of NC_139480.1, read as the reverse complement.
CACTACTGGTTCAATAGCAAAAGTTACTTCCCTGATTAAACAAACAGGAACATTGCATATAGATAGCCAGTGCCATCCCATTAGTGATGGGATGGGCATAACAAAAAATATATAATTAGCCCTAAAATGAAACATCACTAATAAAGCCAACTGCTAATAATATCTCCAAACTTAGATTTCATCAGGCAAGCAACACACTTGAGAAACAATGAAGTAACTTAGTTCCATTGTTGGTGACAGCCAGATGCTTCTCATGGTTAGATGCAATATATAGGGCAGAGGGAGGCTGCCGGTAGTAGAAAATCCCTTTAACTGCTCCTAACTGCCTCCTAAGTTGTTAGTGAATACATGGGATAGAATACCAGGTGAGTTCTAAAATTTCTGATTTCTGTTCTTTTTGGTGGCAGTAAGGAAAATCCTGATTGGCTCAGGTGCTAGTGTAGATGAGAAGTAAGCCCTTCCACGGAAATCTATATTATTCTGCTTAGAGAAAGAGTTTCCATTTCCCTATTTGTCATCCTTTATTAAAAACAGTATGATTAATTCAGTAAAATGAGACCACCATAATAGTGGCTTTAGAATATTTCAGCAGCCTCATTATGCCCAGAGGCCTTCTCCAAAGGAATCACTAAATAAGCATTAGAAATATAAATATGAATGCGTTAGGCATTAGGTATTATAGGAAACAGCGTAAAGCTCCACACTCGTGTGCACAGGAACAGCTCATGAGCTTGCAGGTTCCTCTGAAAGATAGCTTTCAGGGGGGTTTGCAGGGACAGATTTCTTAATTTCTTTCTCTGCTTCTTTTCAAAGGCCAGGAGGCTCTCATCTTGCCACAGGAGTGGTGTAGCATGCTTGGCTCCATGCTACACCAATTCAAGATGAGGAAAGCATCTTGAATTAAATGCATGGGATTGCCCAGTCGGTGTCCTGGTGGAGCAAGGGCTGCACTTGGCCGTTGTGCTGCTGAGATATTAACCCTTGGAGCAGCCAGGGTGGCTGACAGTCTGCAAAAAGCCTTAGCAGAAGTTTGGAAGGGATCTTCATTGTTCCTGCAGGAAATGCCAGAGCATGCTCCTGTAGGAAATTACTTTTGCAATACTTCACCAAGGCAAGTTCTCACACCTTTTATTGGCTTGAGAGAGCTGAAGTTCCCCCAAGTGATGAATGAAAGTGTCTGAGAAGCCTGCTATAACACACAATGTAACATGAAGCTATATTGTCACAGGAAGAGCCACAAGCAGGCAGAGCGTGCTCCCACTTAACTTTGACTTTGTTTGGCTGAAAGAAAAATGATCCAGTGTTTCTATTCTGTCACAACATTTCTGTGAACAGCCTCATGTTTGTGCTGAAAAATATGAAGAAATCAGGGTGGCAGGACTGTTGAGTGGCAGTAAATGGAAAATGAGGACAGAGACAATTTTTATTGGCTCTATTCCTTCCCTGATTTGTTGCTTGTTTTTTTTTGTGATAGTGATGCCAAGGACTTGGGGCATTAGCTTGGGCATTACCGGTGGGAGGCAGCCAGGGCAGTTTTTCCCCTGGTGTTGCTGAGGGTTGCTGCTTGCACCTGAGTTTTACGATGATGGACATGTCATCACTAGAACCTGTTTTAATGCCAGCTAAATGTTATATAATAGTTTGTTTCACTATCTCCATCCTGCCTTAATTCATAAAATTAAGGAAATCGTATAAAGGCTTTGCATTATAGTTCCACGTTGTTAGTGAATACGTGGGATGGAATATGAGATCAGTTCTATAGTTATTGCCAGTGCAATTGAAGTGTTCGTTCACCTGGTTTCTAAAGAAACATTGAGAAATGGGTCTGTGTAGAACTAAGTGAGAGTAATTCAGTTTGAAGTAAGTAAAACTAAGGTGCCACTGCTGAATGTATTAAAAGTCATCAGTAATCATGACTGTAAGTTCCAATACTTCATTTACAGAAGAGAAAAATATTTCTCTTTTTAATAATTTTATAGTCGTCTTTCACTTCTTTGCAATTAAGAAAAGGTAAATTTAAAAAAAACCACCCACAACTTGTTTGAAGCTTACCAAACATTCGCACTGATCTTCCCTGGATTGTTTAAATATATGCATTTAGTTACCAAAGTAAGCAAATACCCATATAGACTGATTCCATAGTTCTAGGATTTACTTTTTTTCCCCAGCTATCTTGTGACACACCTAATTAAAATCTACTGCTTAGTTCCCCTTTGAATGTAATAAAATCCTGCCTTATTCTTTCTGTCAGTTTAATCCCTCTTTCTTTTTCATTGACACATTTCTAATACCTTTGCAGACAGGCCAGGCACTTCTGCTTCATTTGTACTGAATCCACATGCTTAACACCTTTTGACAAAATGGATACATCCTCCCTGTGGCTTGGAATTGATATACGCTGTCAAAAAGGGTTTTCTGAATGGTCTTTCTCTGTCACTTTTACCAGATTTTTATCCTGCATTGTAGGAATGTGCAGTTTAATGTTGCGTTTCAAATCATTTTTGGCTGAAAAAGTGTGTAATGGAATCAGGGTGTCCCCGGAATACTCCTAACAGTTGGAGATGTCTTTGTTTTGAACACTGGAATCCCCAATAGACCCATGACAGCAGTGGAATTACGCTTTTGACCTTGTTCACTAAAGTGTTTCTTTCTCTGTATGATTAAATGAGAGTAACCAACAAGAGCTTCCTCTAAAATGTATGAGTTTCTCCCTATTTGTTTCTCATAAGAAACTTAGAAAGGATACTGTGCAATTTTCAGCTGATTGTGTTTTCCACAAAAGAAAAAAAAACCAAACACACACAAAACCCTGCTTGATTCAAGGAGAGGTGGCAGTTGCCATCCATATTAAAAATGCAGAAGCAATTGATATGTCAATATTTTCCTTAAGCCAGTGTTGTTGCTATATCCCGAGCATCACAGCAGCAGCACAGTGGCAGATTTTTACCCTTTTTTTGCTTCACTCTCCATGTATTTTAAAAAGGAGTGTATACTAAGACACCAAATACAATTTCTAAGTATTGAATCTGAATATAGAAGATAACCATATGCTTAATGTTCTGTGTGAATCTAGCTGATCATTATGGACTACGCAGTCACATCAATCCGAAAGATAAATGCATTGTTTTCTATAGATGCCCATGCAGCCTTTTAAACTCCTGGTGTTTCTTTTCATTTGCATGTGACCGAGCAGACATAGGCGAGTATAGGATTTGCCATGACTGCCAGTCCTGCCTTGTGCACTGAGCCACTGGCACACGTCTTTCTTGACATTTAGTTATTCAGGGTGTGGCTTCTCTGGATCAGAAGAACTCAGGAGGCCAGAAGAGACAAAATTAGATTCTTGTTTCTTCCATTTTAGGTTATTTCAGCTGTGTTTTGGGGAATTTTTTCCCCAATATATTCCTGTTTACTGTGAGTATCACAGCTTTGGATTAGTGAATATATTTTCATTGTTGTGCAAAGCATATGAAATGCAGTGGGAAGTACAGTCCTGTAGTTCTTGTGGGTGGGGAGTTAGATAGGGTTTAAAAGAGAGGAAAGGGCTCAGGTAAATCTATAGTTTGTTTTTAGAAGAGATCAGAATAAGTGACTTACTGGTCTCCATGGCCTCAAGACTTCAGAGCAGTTTCTCGCTGTAGACAATGCTGTGTGGAGAGCACACCAGAGCTTGGAGGGCAACGCACTGAGGAGGCTGCAGATCTGTGACTCCTGATTTCCAATCCTGCCAAAAAAAGCTTTTGTTTTATTTAATTACTACTTCATTGGTGATATAAATTAATGATTGGTATGAGTCTGAAGCAATCTTGTCATCAGAGAATATTTGGTTAGTGTTGACATACTTGTTCTCTGCAAACATGAATCATCCATCTGCCTTTGGCAGGCTCGCCCTGTGGCTCTGCTGTAGTGTGTTTCACCAGGGTGGCTGAGATTAAAATGTCACTATTAAACATGGCAGAATCAGATGCTCTGTGGGCACTGCATCTATTTGAGGACTTCTTGCTTCCCACGTAGTTATTTCTTACAGTTTAATAGGACAGCTGTGTTCTGGCATAAAACAATACATTCATATATCCTCAATACATGAGGCGTTAAATGCTTTCAGAGCACTATTTCCTTGCATACATATGTGTTTCATGCACGGCAGAAGCAGTAATGCTCACATAACACCATGTTGCTGCTTAGTCCATTAGGAAGTGTAAAGTCAGAATTAATTGTCCTGAAGGACCGTATAGAGAGGGTCTCTAAAAGCAGTTGCTGGAGCTGTTTGCAGCTGCTGCATCAGCCAGACTCCCTCCTGGTGAGCAGTTATTGACTCTGGGCTATTGAATTCAGGGCTCTGGAGGTTGCTCGGTGGGAAAAGCCTTCAGTCACTGCTTGGCAGCTCTGTCACTGCAAGGTCACAGAAAGGGCGGCTCAGTCTCCAGTCCCAATTAAGGCCTTATTCGGCACTTCTTCAGACACAGGGGAAAAGCCTACCGAGCAGGGTGGCTCCCAGGCCACGCTTGTGCACCCAGCCTCCATAGTGAGACAGCCAACAAATGTGTCCATTTGTGTCCCTTGGGCCATCAGAAATACGCTTTGCTGTCATGAAACAGCTAAGTAGTTAGTGCAAAAAGGTAAAGAGCCAAGTACAGGCTTATAAGCTCACCACAGTTGAATTTGGACCAGTGCCCTGTACGTGTATGTCTGTGTTCCTCCCGTTACTCATATCTAGAGCTGTCTCATTCCTCAGATCAAATCATTTGACTCTTAGGAGCAGCTGTAACTTGCAAGTTGAATACAGTCCAACTGCTGAAAACATTAATGAAAAACATAAAACTCTGTTTTACTATGTATCAACAGTATTGCTTTAATGCCTCCCCCTGTGAAATTCCTTATGTGTGTGTGTGTGTGTGTGTTGGGTTGTGCTTTTCATCCCAGGTGGCTGCCAATTCTGGTGAAAATAAGTTGAGCCATGAAAGGTTGACTCACTCGCCTCTGAACTGCTTTTTATATGATGTGAGTCCCTCAGGGCCCAATTCTACCCATAGAAGTGCGAATGACAGCTATCAACTTATATAGGAAGTATGTCAATGTGCACAAAGAAAAAGGTGAACCGCAGACTGGTTTGAATGGTCTTTAAAATATTCACAGGATTTCCTGTGAAATGGTGATTAAAGGGGAAGCAAAGAATAATTAGAAAATTAGCCTTACATGCTAGCAGTTGTATCAATGTGTGGTTTTATATTATCTCTTTCAGACAAGCAAAAGATCAGAAAATCCCTTATGGCTCACTTAAACAAGTGTGTAAAATTTGGTTAGTGTCTGATCAGCTCCTTTGATCAGTCTAGTCTAGACTGTTGCCAGAGTACATACGCTGTACTAAAGCCACAGGCCCCTTTAAGTGGAGGCCTACTCAAGTGAATCAAATAACATATTAAAAAAGTTAACATATGTTCACTGTCTGAGTAAATTAATCTAGTTCAAAGCTGAATACCTTAGGAATTGCAAAAGTAAAAGCAAAGGTGTTGTTGCAGAAGAGGGGTGGTAGAATTCTTAATGCATATATAAATTACTGTCTCAAAAATGCAAAACAAAAATTTTCAGCAAACTTTTATTATTTTTAATTGGATAGGCATTTTTGTAAGCCTGTAATGTAGTCAGATTCCCTAAAGGAAAAAAAAATCTGTCAAAAATTATGCACAAATTTGCTTTAAGAAATTAATGGTTTGCAACTACCATGTCTGTCTCATTTCAAGTACACAATACTGGTTTTAATTAAGTGACAGTGGGAACCTTCAGTATGTAGGCTGCATTCTTACCACCTTTAATTTCTACACAGGATTATTTTTAAGGAAATTCTGGAAGTCCAAGAGCAGTACATTTGTTACCTTTCAAAGCAAAGCATTTTTCCCCTCATCACCAGAGCTTCTTCCCACGTCTCCCAGTGTAGTACCATCCTGAACCTATCTGCTCTTTGCCACATGAATCTCAAAAATGTGAACAGTTAGTTTCCTCATATGTAATGCTCCTGCCTTTTGCATACTAGCAATAGTAGATGACAATTTGGAGACAATTTTAGTCCAGTGACCTATCCACAAGACTTGGAAATCTATCCAATACCACTAATTTTACAAATTCAGGTTAGTACCTGAGCTGGTTTTCTCAAGATGCCTGTGTTTTGAATTTAGAGGCCTAAGCTTTCAGTCTTTGTGTGCTTAATATATCTGTTGGTTGCATTGCAGTGCCATCAGAACACCTGGCATAGAAGCAATGACAGCAAATTGATGAAATTATCAAAGTAAGCTAGCTCATAAATATCACATCAGTGGGGTGAAAAGATCACAGAAATGGGACCTTTTAAAACATAGAGAAACTGGAATCCAAGTGGCAAATACTTTTTTTAGCTACACCAAATTCTGTCTAAATTCAAGAGCAGAGTTGGTACACTTCTGCTATGCAAACGCTGACTTAATCTACTGCTGACTGAGAAACAGTTCCACAACAGGCACTGAAGTCTTTGGGATGATACATAGTTTATCAAGCTCTTCAAAAATGCCAGGCGTTGCTCTGCTTTACAGAGCTGAAGAATGTAAAGACATCAGAACATAGTTCGGTGAGTGAATACACGAATGTGGAGTGCAGTAGGAATATTGGGTAAATTCTTCCCTCTTGTGACTTGTGTTCCAGCCAGTGATACTACACCAGGGAAGGATTGGACCATATTTTGTGTGCAGCGTAGCAGATTGTTAAGAGGCAACAGGCAGGTGTTTGAGAAAATTTCCTCTCTGCCATTTGCAGAAGTGTGTGTGGAATCTCCTGGCTAATCTACAGTCATTCCATTACCTGCAGTCTTTCAGCAGGTAACTAGTTAAATTTGTGTTAAATAGGATTTGCTTTGCTGTTTCCATTGCTGTTGGAGTAGAAATGTTCTGACATGACATATGACCAATCAATAATTGGAAAGTGCTTGCATGAGTCATTTGAAGCCAGTAGTTTAGACAGTGTCAGCCACAACTGGTATTAAAACCTGCAAAGAATTGTTCCACAATCGGTGATGCTGCAGCATCTCCTCTGGGTGTCTGCATTTCACTTTATAAGGATACCCTGTAGACATCAATTGAAATAACTGTTGTGTTTGTTGCTAGGATGGTTTCATGAGCTCTGAAATGAACTTGGCTTATACAAGTATACTTTGTTACCCAGCCTAAAGGATGCAGGGCAGGAATTAGCCTGTTCTGATGAAAAGCTCAGGCTTTATTTGACTATGATTCTGAAGAGAATGAGAGTGTGGCTATACCCTATGCTTTTCTGGGTTTTTTTTTACTGTTTTTTTTCTTTCTCCTTGCTGATGAGGTTTCATTACTTTTACAGGGCTATAATAATCCGAAATGGCGAAGTCATTCCAATGTCTTCAGAATTCACTCCAGAGACTGAACGCCAGCGACTTCAGTATCTGGTAAGAGACCTGAGGACCAAATCAGGTGCTGCTGATGACAGGCATTGCCCAGTTATATCTAAGGCTCAGAGAAATACTACTGAGTTACTTTGGCTCAGTGAAGGATGATGTATCCACTGAACACTAGTGACTGGTTATGTTTTTAAGTCATCGGCAAGTGTGGAGAAAAGCCTGGTGATACAAATCTCTGTGAAAGGAGTATTACCTCTTCGGTGAAGGCCATCGATTAGCATGGCTGTGCTTGTGTACCTTGTTCAGCTGCAGACCCTTCAGTAGCTCATTGGTGTTGGACATTGAGAGCTCAGACATAGAGCTAATGACACACAGATGTATTTCAATCCATCCCAGTGTTTGCTGTGTGACAGTATAAAACACCACAGACTGCTCTTTGTGTGTGTGTGAATGATATTGCAGCGTTTGATTAATGGTATGCCAGTAGTATCTCCATCAGGGGAAAGATGTCAACTTAGGAGTGATCTCAGTGAACATTAGTAGCTGCAGGATTGAATGGGTGATCAAAGACTGGTTTTATTTAGTGTAGCAGCACCCATAAAGTTGGGACAGGGTGACTAGCTGGGGACATTTGGGATGTTTTATAGACCAAGCTGTGTTGGCTGATAAGTTGCCTGAGTAATATAAGTCAAAATGTATGGTGTTATTTTTCATACTAGCAATCCTGTTACTTTTTAAGGTTTTCATCGATGGACAGATCTGTTGGTTGAAGTCAGTTAGCTGTTTGTCAAAACATCATTCCTAACATGGCTGAGAGATTTCCTTTGTGCCGCTTCTAGTTTCCTGCTTTTTCCTTTTAGAAATTTGAGCTTCAGCCAAGGCAGGCTCACTGTCAGCCTTGTCTGACTCAAGGTGGACAGGCCAAGGCTAGTGGTGTTCCCAGGTCTTAAGTTGTCTTTCATCTTCAATGTGGCCCAAGCGCAGTGGTTTGAAACTAGACAAAATGCCAGTGTTTGAAAGGTCGTGGTGGTGGAAGGTTTTGAAGAAAAAATTGTTTCCTTAGTTGTCACATTTGATTTTTTTTCAGTCGGGTTCATTGGCTTAAAGCTGAAGAGGAAATACTGCTTTGGGACTATACATATTCAGAAAACCAGATGGAAAAGAGGCCTAATAAATATTTACAGTTCAGTTACATTTAAAATAATTTGTTTGCCTTTAAAGTAAAAGATATCTTTAACATCTAGGGAGTCCACTACTTCTGTAGGAAATATGAGATAAAACATTGCCTACAAGGGTTTTTTTTCTCTTTTGATGTCCTTTCTGGCAAATATTTGAAACTATTAGCTGATCTGAAAAGCATTTCTGCTGTTTCCTGTGGAAAATTCCTTTACCTTTGTTTGTCTGTTTTAATTCTATATGTAACAAATACGCCAGATTTATGGGTATCATGTTCAAAGAGAATGCAAGGCAGCAAGAGTGTGAAACAAAATTACAAATAATTTAGAACATAACATTCCCTAAATAACATTTTTACTCTAGTGTTTAAAAGAAAAAGATGACCCCAAATTTCTTGCAAGATGGGCATAAGCATTACACTTCAAAGTTTGCATCTGTCTTGCTGATTAGATCCCAAATAATTCCTCTTACTCATTTTGTCTGTCCCCGGGTTCTGCTATCAGTCTATTCTACCGTTAACATCTGTCATGTGCTGTTGCTGCCTGAAAGTTACTTACTTTGAGTGTATTTTCTTATTTGACGTTAAAACTCAGTTTCTTAAAACGTGTTGCACTGCTCTTCCTGCACAATAGGAAGAAAATCACTTAATCATTTTAGCATTAATATTTTACTTGGTAAATGCAGAGATGCTGTTCACTCTGAGGAGGTTACTGCACAAGCAAAGGCAGGGTATGGATTAACAGCCTGCAGGCTGTTCCATGCTCAGCAGACGCTGTTGATGCAGTGAGGATGAAAAAGCTTTCCTCTGCCTTTAGTGCCTGTTGATTGCTTCAGTCTCACAGGATGTTCTTTTAGGTCCTCTTTTCTGAGCCTTAGTTTCCATGTGGAAAAAAAAAAATCCATGGGATAATGAGTTGTTCAGGTCATGTGGGTAGATGTACATGAAGTCCTCCAATCTAGTCTTAGACAAAACTGTGCCTCAGCTAGTGCTGACTGAGTAACAGAGGGGAGGGAAGCAAATGTTTTCCCTGTCCTGGCAGGTTCATTGCCACGCATCCAAGAATGGCTTTGGCAGTTGGCCTCTGACATGGAAACCTGAAAAGAACAAGTTGACTATCCAGTCATTCTGACTTAGAAGCAGCTCTGGGCATGGTCATCACTCCATAGGAGGGCAGTGGAGGGGGCAGCATATAGCTGCAGAGTTCAGACAGGCTGTATGGCAGACTTCTGCGTCAGGCAGCTTGTGACAGTATTGCAGATGGCAATCGATCCTTCAGTCAGAGAGCACTTCTTAAGATGTAAAGCGTGAAAGCTTTGCACCAGTATTCCCTTGGTCTTTCAGCTTCTGTAGAGGTTCAGAGCACCATGCTGCTTCCCTTCCACTGGTGGGCATTCAAAAGCCTCCTTTTCTTTTGAATTTCTGTCTCTCTTTTCTTTTTAGAACTGTAGCAGGAGAGCTCCACACAGCCCTTGGGAAAAGCCCACTATATGTCATGTATATGTCATACATATGTATATGTCATACACTGACATATCTCAGTGTATCTTGAAGGAAAACAAAATCCAGTATTGACTGGGAACTGCTCTGGTACATTCAGCAGTTGTACAGGCAATGACTGCCAGAAGCAATTTTTTTTTTCCATCTTCTGGGGAGACTTAATTTCAGTCATGATAGTTTAAATTGCTACAGTAAATGGGATAGATTTTGTTACTTATTCCCTTGGAAAACATGTTTAAAACGAATGGTGGATTGAGTATACTGCAGATGGGTGTTTCTATTAGTTACTGAAGTTGCACTTTGGACATACCACCTGAGGTCAGTGTGGTGTTTGTGGCGTCTTCCTGTGCGCAGCCGGACAACCCCTCAAAAGTTCACCAGAAATGGTGCACCACTTCTTCCAGTGCAGGTATCACTGCTAGTAGAGACTGGATGGCCACCAGTGACAGTGACCATGGGTGCTCTTTGTGTTTGACACCATTCAAACAAAGGTTCATGAGCCCAGATAGTTGTGGGCTCAAAGGGGATCTATTCTTATTTTGTTGCTCAGGTAAGAATGAAAGTGATACTAACTTGCCTGCTGAAGGATGCCGGCGGAACCTGAGCCTGAAGAGGAAGTGTACCTAGATCTCCTAAATGTCCAGTCAGCACTTCAATTACAAGTCAGTCAAGACATAATTCTCTACAGTTTGTGGCTCCCTGCATCACCCAGCATAGGATTGCTTCAGCTGTCTGCCACAGTGTGTGATGCTGTGGTGAAAGAGATGTGCAGTTCTATAGAAGAGATCCTGGCCTTTCACAAGATGAGAGACCAATCAAAGGATGGATTTAGTTTATGCTCTCCTCCTTCCTTTCACCAGCATGTCATTTAATCTCTCTTTGGTTTAAATGTGTCCGTATGATAATGGCTGAGTCATTTGCAAAACTTGTGGGTGCATTGGGCTGTGCATGCTGTTGTGAGCAGTAGTCCCATATAGTAGAATATCCTATCAGAGAAAAGGACACAATATCATAAAACTATAAAGTTGTAAGATACAGTTGGTGTAGGGGAAAACAGCAGGTCTGAAAATAGTACAGAATGCAGTGAAACCACCAGTGGCAGCAACATTCCAGTGCAGTGCCTACTAAAGGAGCTGGAAAAGGCATTGGCAGGCCTTACGGAGGTACAGATAAGATACATGCAGTGTTTCCTGCCACCTAATTAACTGGCATGCTAGTGTGTTAGTCTAGATTTATCTTAATTCCATGTTTGCTTTTCTAATCACCAGGAAACACAGCAGGAAGTAAATGGCCTTTTAGAAGAACCATGACTAATATTTCCTTGAGCAAACTCCATTTTAAACAATTAATTTTGAATGCAATACATCCAGCCACAAAATACACTATAAAATGGTAGAGTGCCAAAAACACACAATGCAGATATGCCAGATTTATGCCAAAAAGCTGTAATAGGTTCTGAAAGAGAAAATATGAAAAACGTTCCAGTTCTGTAACACAGAATAACAGTGTTGTCTGAACATACCTTGTAAGAATATAGAAAGTGTTTGATGGTCACACATTTGATTATATGTCAGGTTTTCTGAGTGGTGTTTCTGATCTGAGGTTCTTGCAGGTTGAGACTAAACAAATTAAAAAATGGAAAATACATTGGGTCATCACAGGTGAAATTCTGGTAGTCAGTTCACTTACCATTTTTGTTTCTCATTTGATCACATGAGGGGATTTCATGGTGTCTGCTTGTATATCCATTAGAAAGATCTGTGGATATTTAAAGTGGGTTTTTTAATTTGTTTTCTGGTCTTGGTGACCAGCATGGTTTTGTTGAGGTGGAGGAGAAGAGTCTTGCCTTGTAAATGGAGAGCAGTTCTCAACAAACCCAACTGGAAGTTGCAGCTTAGTTTTAGAGTAGAACATTCTCTATAGAGTTACCAGTGAAGCATCAAAAATAACTGTTTTAAAAAAATGGTAAAAATATGGGAAATATAAAAATAAAGCAAAACACAACAAAAATCCTTTTTTCTCATAAGAAATCAGATCACAGACACCAGAAGCTTCCAAATTGCTCTTTTCCTTCTGTTTCACTGACGCCAAAAATTTTAGAATCAAGTTAAGATCCCTGGATTGTAAATCAAGTATTGAGGCTTGGCTGCAGAAGAGAAATCTTATTTGAACATTAGCAGTGCACTGGTAACTGTGCCAACCTTATTAATCTTTTTTCAGTTGTGACCTCAGACTTTCCATCTGAGTAAATCTTTATGCAGTGCAGTCTCTCCTGATCGCTTTACCTTTTCAATAAAGAAAATTCTTGTTTTTAAGTGAAAAAAGTGAAAAGCCTGTAATGTTTTTCTTCTGAACCTCTGGTTCAGACTAGTAAATAATCTCATAATCTGAAGTCTAAATAACTTCATTTTGATATCAGATGTGAGGGGTTTTTTTCTTTAACTATAACCTTGTTTTGTAGGCAGGCGACAGTAGTCTTTAACTAGTAGTGGTTCATAATGTTTTACTCAAGATAGGCTGTGCATTTTTAAAAGTGAACTGAATTGCACTTTCAAAGCAGACTCTGTTTGTAATATCATAGACTAGAGAGAACTAAAAAAATACCAAAAAAGTCCAGCTCTTTGTTGTCATGCAAACAACAAATACTGTTCATATGTTGTGATACATCAAATTGTTAGGAATTTTCCATCTTTTTTTGCTACTGGAATGAAATAAATAAAAAGCTTACATGTGCTTTTAAATTAAGAAGTTCCAGAGTTCTGGAAGTATGCAAAGCCTCATGTGGACTAATACTGCTGGACCTCTCAAAAGTCGCTAGTGCTTCTCAACCACTTCTGTATTGACGAGAGGGATCCAATTAGAGGGTCCTTGACAACAATAGTTGGGTGGAGACGGGGACCTTGGCTGACTGTAGACTGCAGAAAAAACAAATGTAATTCCCTTAACAGTACACAGAGAGAATTTGATGGAGTTCCTGTTCTAGGAAGGGATTACAATGTCAAGATCATGCTTGCTTGAAAGCCCCCTCTTGAAAGCAGACTGCAATCTTGTTGGCTGCACACAGCAACCTTCCTCAGTCCTGTTTCAACCAAGCTTCAGGTGTTTTCTGGAAGGATGTCTGGTGATGGGAGCAGGGACAAGCTGATGGCAAGTTAGCATTGTGATGTGCTGAGCCTGATAGAGCTCCTATTAAACTGAGTGGGAGCAGGCTCAACTCTTAAATGCAGGAAATATTTTATTGTGAACTATCTGCATGACAGATGCCAGGTAGATCAATAAGGGCTTCCACTGCTTCCTGCTGCTTACCTTTGATGAGCACTAGATTTATGACATATATACAAACTAAACCCCTGCTAATTTCATATTCCTTGATGGCAGCTGCTGCTGAAGATAAGACAGACTTTATTGCCTTAACTTTTTTTCCTTATCCAGCTAGTTATCTGTGAAAAGGTTAAGAAGTGCAATTTTTTTCAGTTTTCTAGCCAGTTTGACTGTGTCTTTCATAAGAGCTCGCTCACAATACAGCTTTGCAGAGGGAGAGAGAAAGGCATGTTTATTCAAGTACTAAAGAAAAAGGACTGAGATTTATTGCAGAAAGAAGAAATAGAGTATGTTTAGGATTAACCTATCATGTCAAGTGATCTGTGTATAAATTCAATCTAAAAATTTACATGGTGGGCAAAGCCTCGTGATGGTCTCAGCTGTGGTCAGCTTTGGAGAACATGAGCCACAGGCATGACTCTGGGGAAGGGGCACCTCCCAGCATCTGCAGAGCAGTGCCCCAGAAAGGACATGAGCAGCACTTGAACATTAAAAGCATCGAAGACATTAATTGCAGTTGTGGCACAGAACTGCTGCTGCTTTTCGAAAAGTCTATTTTGCACGAAGGAAGTAGTTTTTCAAAAACAAGAAAATAAATTGCTCTGCAGCTTGTGTTTATTTGCAAGTGTCATGTGTGATGGGGTGCGTTTTTCTCGAGGCAGTGACAATTGAAGTGTGGTAGCAGTGTTGCGTGCATTGTTGGCATAGCTGAACTGGGAGTCAAAAAGCATGAGCTTCACTGCACACTCACCCCTCCAAGTCTCTGCTCTTTGGCTTTGTGTTTGATCATTCCTTTCTCTCAGGTTGCTGACTTACAAAAGGAGATGTGTTCTGTTTTTTACAAAGCTCTGCAGACTCTTTCAGGGTCACTGGATGAAGTGTAGTTTAGACATCCCAAATCTTGAGGATCAGGGAGAAGAAATGAAGGATTTTGAGGAGGACTGCTACCTCTAAGGCTATTGCTGGATAGCAGGCAGGGTCAGAACTGGTGTATATGTATTGTTTGCTGAGATGGAGTACATCATCTTCCTTATTTAGAAAGAGGGGTAGAGGAGGGGGTGGAATTTGTGTGGGAAGGGACCAGGAAGGGATGGTAATACTCTCTCATTAAAAATAGATTATGTCTTGTTTTATGTGGTATCTGTGGTTTGATTTCTGCCCGCAGGCTTACATGCAGCCCCACTTGCTGGGAAATGAATTCACACATTTAGAGTTTCCACGGAGGGTGCAGCGCAAGGAAGTTGGAAAGAGGATGCTCTACCGTGACTTCAACATGACTGGCTGGTAAGAATGTGTCCTTCTCAGCATGGGGTCAGCCTTCTTCCCAGCCAATGCCTGCTTTGTACCTGTCTTTGATTGGTCTAAACTGCATCAAACATGGAGGTGTACCCCTGCATACTAAAAGAAAAGGCATTTCCTTCTTTCAGATGTATCTTTCTTTTAGAAGATAATGTTTTAAATAAGTTGACCTCCCTCCAGAGCCAGGACCTTGTTTGTTTTTAACATGTGAGCACTCAAAGCAGAGCAAGCGTATACAGGGGAAGATGTGCCAGGGGATCTTTCTGAAAGCTAAACAATTTTCCTATCTTGGAAGTAGCTTTTTATAAATTCTGGATCAGTGGATCAGACTTTTAAACCAGTCCTTTAAACCAAGACATTGGACTATCATGCCTTCACATGCTGAGGAAAGCTTGCAGAAGGGAAGAGCTGCCTCCCCTACTCCTGTGCAGCTGACCCTTGATTTGGATATCCCCTGAGGAATTGTTTTAGAGATGGACCTATCTGAACAAAAGTCATAACCAGCTTAAAATGAAAAGGCTTGAATGAGCCGCGTGGACTTAAAGAAGTGAAGGCAGAAAGAATGATCTGAGTTTTTTTGTTTCTGGCTAAATGTCTTCATTGTTTTTTGTTGGTTCAAGAGGATCCTTGTTAGTGACTCCCACTCACTTGGAGAAGCCCTAATCTTTGCTGTTGTGAGTTCCGTGCATGACCTATAAAGGCAGAAGTCCAATATAAGCAAATGGTCTTCATTTCCATGACATTTGTGTTTTAGCATCCATAGTAAATGTCCTTTCAGGAAGAGAAAGAATAGAGGGGGTTAAAAAACAAAGCCTGTTTTAGGTTTCAAAGCCTAGATGCTCATATACAACTACAGCTCTTTGTAACTTTTGATTTATTCCATGCCTTATAGACCATAAATACAATGATGTTTTAATGGCAGAATAATGACCTAAGTTTAAAATAATCTGAAGTGTTTTTGCAGAACATGTAAATCTGAGGATAACCATCATTGTCTGTCATCTTGAACAGCTGCTAGTAGAATATGTAGTTTCACCCTGAGAATGATGACTTCACGTTTTAAAAAGGCTGCAGGCATGAGCAAAAGAATAGGAACAGAATGAGAACATTGGATCAAGTGAGGACTTAGACAGTAAAACATTTGGAAGATCATGAGACACTCTCCCAGTTTCTGCAAAAGGAGGTTTTTTCGTTAAACTCCCAGAGTGTCTCTGGAGGCACCAGTAAAGAATGGCTTCACATAGACTTCCAAAAGCTCTTTTTCAAGATGTGACATGCTTATTGGGAGGAAAAACGTGGGGGGAGCTACAGAAGTGTCATAGGCCAGGAACTTCCTGAGAGGAAGGCAAGAACAGGTTTCTCTCATCATGGTTGGAAGGCAAAGGGGATTTCTTCAGGTTCATGGGAGTTGTTTTGTGCTTCCCCAGTTGGTTAGTGGTCTGGAAAGGAAACAAGGTTAGAATGGTTGAATTTGCAGCATTGGCAGGTGACACAACTGTTTTCCTATTAAACAGGAATGGCCATGAGGTACTGCAAAGAATTAAGTGATTAACACAAATGGGCATCACAGTGATCAAATTTGGTATTGCTAAATGCAAAGCAAACCATGAAGAGCATTTATGCACACTAAAGGTTCCAAATGAAATGTCAAAAACTCAGTGGAGGTTTTGCTTACTTGAGTAATTTTTCCAATACATATCACCAGCAGAATGTTGAGATTCATATATCATTGGAAAGTTTAAAAGTTAAACAAAGAGATAATTCTGTATATTAGTTTCTGCCTCATTTTTTCTTAATCTGTGCATAGCACTTTACCTTATCCAGAATAGTTATTGCATAGTTACTACTGTTTGGCATTAGAAAAAGGAACAGAAATTTCAAATGTAGAATAATGAGTAAGGTAGAAGAGCTTAGTTTAGTTGAACTGGCAGATTTGACTCAATGTGTTGCTTTTCAGTACTGGTTTGTGAACTCTCTTAACTCTAGCATATAGCAGGGAGGAGAAGACAGTTATTTTCTGGTCATTTTTTCTGAATTTCCTGAAGTGCAGGACACATGTTGATCCAGTTAGAGATTCTAATATGGTTAATGCAAAAAATGTCACCCATTTTGTACAAATATGCTTAGCTGTAAGGAGTTATTCTTGAATAAATGCTGTAACTGTGACTTTAAAATTGAAGTCTGAATTCATCACAGTATTGTCCCAGAAAAAGATGGCCTGTGCCAAGCAGGAGCATGGGGAAACTGTGGTGAAGCTACCTCTCCCTGCTGTTCCTTTTTGACTTCTGGCTGGAAGTGAAAAATGAGGCTACATTTTTGTCCTAATAAAAGAATTGGAAACTTTTAGCTGCTTGATATTGTACAACTGGTGCATCAGCTACCTCTTTGTTTGTTTGGTTGCCTCGGGACAATAAAATGATGAGGAAATTGCTCTATCACCATACATTTGTCTAAACCAGAGCCCTTCTAAATAAGAATCCATTTCTTTTTGCAAGGTTTTGCCCAAGGTAGTTGTTATCCATTGAATTGTGTGCAGTGATCTGCTAGGCAGAGGAAAAGCAATTAGTGTCTGTTTATCTAAAAGTCTGGGTCAATTTTAATGGTTGAGATTGTAGATAAGACATTTAGATTTCCAGTTTGGTGGGCCCTCAAAGGTGATGGTTTGAGGTGGCAGAGTTTCCTTAGTGGTTGTTTTCCACTTCAATGGTTTTTCTTCTGTTTTCTTCCCTTTCTAATTCCTGATTCAACTGATTCATCAAGACACAGTAGCCGAGGACATGTCTGTTTTGCATTTGTTTCTAAGGACACTATCTGTCATGGAGAATAAATTAGCATATATATTCCTTTTCTAGAAAATGTCAGATGGAGCTTTGGCCAGCCGGAGCTTGATCCACTAAAATGCTGCTGAAGTTTTGTCACATACAATGCAGATGAGCAATTGTCTGCATTGGTTTTTGGTCACTGACCTCACTGTGCGTTGACATTTGCACACAAGTGTAGAGAGGTGCAGGTGATGTTAGGAAGAAGCAACACTCTTACACTTAATTACTGAATCCTTTAGTAGAGAATGTAAAACACTCTTTGCTTTGATGTTTCCTCAGGAAAACAAACGGTTTTATTTTACAATTCAGGATACTTTCTGTGTTTTCTATTAGAAGCAGTATGACTTTTTTTCTTAATTTTTATCCTCCTCCCTTGCTCCAGAGCTTTTCAGATTCTCAACAATGGCTTGGCTTGCCCAGCTTGTTTGGATTACAAAAGATTATTGTCTTTGGGTCTGTTATAATGCATTTGGCTCTTTATTTTTTCTTCTGCTTTTTCTTCCTTTTTTTATTTTCCTGTGAAGTTTCCACACTGGCTTTGTCTCCACAGGCCACAGTGGTAGCGCAGCTGCCAAGTTTCCCCACAGCATTAGGACAACCACTGATCCAGCAATGTGTACCGCATCACTAGTCCAGGCTGCCTGTAACTGCTTTGAGACCAGCCTTTCCCTTCTCACTCCAGTTCTCCTACCCTTTCTCCTTTCTGTGCAGTGGCAATTGCAATGAGAAATAATGCTGTATTAAATATACCTAAAATAAATCCCACTTTGGTGGGAGCTGACCATGAGCTGCCCTTCCTGCACCCTTGCCTCATGTGCATTGTGGTTGAATAGCGATTGCAAAATGTGTAATGGCAAGGCATCTTAGGAGCAGTGTGTCCTGCTGAAAATGCCTCCAATCTGTCTTAAGCCGTAATTTGCTGGCAGATATCTGTGTTACTGACAGTCTTTCACAGCTGGGTCTCTGGGCTGGGGTTTTCAAGCCCATGGCTTGCAGAAGTTAAACTTATATTGGAGAGAGGTGTCCTGGTGGCTTTGACAAGTCCTGGTAACAGAAGCATCAGGAAAGACTCAGTGGCCATGTAAACAAAGGGTGGTTGATGCTAAAAAGGGGGTGAGTAGCCCAAAGTGGAAATATAGGAGGGAAAACAGCAGGCCTGTTTATAGCTGCTCCTTTAAAGGACTGCACAGAGTTAGTGTTCTCTGTCTCTGCCTTTTATTTGAAGTTAAGATACAGTTGGTTCAGATTTCCTTCACTTGGAAATCCAGTGTCAACAATTTTGAAGTACTTTGCTTTGACTATATCCTAGAACCTTTCCAAGCCTGGATTTCTGACTGGCTGTATCCTTCACTATGGCTCCTTACAGAGTTCCCCTCTCAGCCTTCTGTGGGGCTGGAGGAGCCGTACGGTGATGTGCTTAACCAAAGGCATCCAGAAGGCACTACCAAATGGCATCAGCGTTGGTGATTTCAAAATCACTTTTTTGGTCCTCCTTGGAACAAAAACAGTGGCTTTTCTGCTGCTTGCATTGAAGTGAAGTTCTTTAAAGGCTTGCTTCCAGATCACAACTTCAGCTTTTGGACTTGATTTTAGCATGTCAAAAGAGACCTAGATAACAAGTACATTTTTTGACCTATGTGTTGGTGGCTTCTTTTGCCCTCCAGGAGAGGCAGAGCTGAGCTGCAGCCCATCAGAAGTTGGCTGAAGTCTGTGCCAACCAGAATCAGAAGTCTGTGCCCACCACAGACCATGGGCTGATGCCCAAGGCGGCAGCGAGCAGGGGAATTGGGCACTGTCTCTGCGCGCTGCGTGTGCAGCGGCACTGGAGCCCTTGCCAGCTCCATGTCCATGTGTGGTGAGGGGGTGCTGTGGCACACGGGGTCAGCCCCCAACGGTCAGCCTGTGCTGGGGAATCGCCGCCCACATGATTTATTCCAAAGCAGGGAGGCTGGTGCCCTGAGGCGAGCGCTAAGCAAAGCCCATTTTATTCCAGAGTCAATATTGTCTACTGCCTGGAAAGTTGCCAGCCTGCTCTGTGCTCGCCCTTTTCTTTCCAACAGGGAATGTCTTTCAGCCTCTAAGCATCTGATTAAAAAAAGCAACTTCACTTTTCAAGCCGTTTTATTTTGTTTGGGATGGATGCCTTTTGCTTTCATTGTGCAGCCCGCCTTGCCGTCTGCGGTTCAGACTCCAGCTCACAAAAACCAGGCTCTCATTAATCACTTATTGGGGATCCAGAATACCCCGGTGAGAGCCAATGTACATGTTTTGCTTGGTAATGTGTGAGCTGATTTGAACAAATACTGCCAATGCGGCCACTATCTTATTCTTTATTGCTGGGCTCAATGTCCTTTGACAGCACATTCAGGTAGCCTGTCCAAGGAGTGCCTGAGCTGATTGAGAAATGCCACAGAAATGCTTTATGGAGCTGGCGCCTGTGCTGCACCCTCCTTTAATATAAATTGATTTATTGAATCAAGCGCAGAAGCCCTGCTACAGAAACCTCAGGCTATAGCCTCTGGAGAACCACCTCATAAAACAGCCCCAACTGACACTCCTCATTAGCTTTTCCACCGATCCCAAGGCAGTGTTTAAAGTGACAGTGTCCCTCTTTTTGGCCTGAATTTATCTGCTGGCTAATGCCTGTGGGTCTAATTAGCTTAGCATTATTAGTCTTATTCAGATAAGCTGCATTTTCTAATAGCTTGATTCCAACTTGTAAAAAGTAATTGGAAGTCTGCAAACCCTGTGCTCTAACCTGCTTGATTGCACCTTTTAGCCAAAATCACGTAATTTACAAAAAGTCATGCTTCCCCTCTTTTGTTTTTTTTTTTTTTTAATTGAGCTTTTCTGTCTAGTGAAACATTCTGTTCTTCTGCTGCTGAAATCCAGGCTGTATTGTAGTGTTCGAGACCTCAGCCGTATCCTTTGTACAATCACCAGGGAGAGATCAAATTTTAATTTCATAATTACTTCACGAGAAAGCAACCTTTTCCCCAGTCATGCCTGGTATTAATTTCCTTCCAGCAACTTACATTTTCATAATTTAATGATTATGGGGCACCTTTGCAGCATTGGGTCATTCTGGAGGGGAGGGAGAGAGAGAGGATATCATCTTTGCAGGAGAAACCATCATCTGCAGTCACTTGCTTTGCTTTCTGTGTCTGTGCTCTTGTCTCTCACTGCAAGGTGGCCGTGAGCTGGAGGGGATGTGCCTTGCTGGTACACACAGCTAGAGCAGCTTGCTGGGCTGTGCCTGGGTGTCTGGGGCACAGCTCTGCAATGATGGATGGCTGTTTGCAATGTGCATGTTATGCATCTTTTCAAGATTTGCAGCCCTCACTGCAGGAGCAGCAGGAGGTGAGAGCTGACCTGCTGTGTACAGCACATCTCCTGACAGTGATGAATGGCTCTTTCCCCCGAGTGTGCACATGCCACAGGAGCTGAGCCAGTGTCTTTGGGGCAATAGAAAGCAGAAACAGGAAAGTAATACTGCTGCAACAAAAGAGAACGCTTAAGTCTGGGGTCAGACTCTTTGTGAATGGCCTCTCTGGGGTCAAGTGAGTGTGGTAACAGTGAGGTTGGTCTGAGTTATGTCCTGCAAAAGCATCTCCTTCTGGAAGCAGTGCATCTGAGACCAGTCCCTGCCTGGCTATGCATCTCCACTTGGGCTTTGCCTTGGCGTGGAATCAGGTACCACATACGCAAGGGCAAACAAAAAGCTCCTATTCTGTTTTATCAGAAGAAAATTAAATTGGAATGAGATAATCTTCAGTCTGAAAACCCAAGCAAAAACAACCCTTCTTCCTGATAAGGTGAAGTCTCTTTCAACACTCTTGCTTTCTCCAGCGTCCCCATCTGCACAAATCTGCCATAACCTCAGCTGTGTCCGTAGAAGTTCTCTTTCTTTCCCTCGTTACCAAGATTAATTCTGGCTGAGAGGAGGCCCCTTGCTCCTTGGAGGAGTTTCCAGTAGTCCTGGAAACACATCCTCCTCCATATCCAGCTGTGGGATGGTGAGGTCTCTGCTTGCTGTGCCTCACTGCCTCCTCCATCCTTCACTACAGAGATCTTTCCCAGAAGAATTTGCTTTGTGATTCCTGCTTAACATCAATCTCCTTTGCTTCCAGGGGATCCCAGCTAGCAAGAGTGGAGCAGGCACTGAGTTTAACATGCAGCCGTTCTCCCATCTGCCTCACAACATCCTTTTAACAAGAAATGCAGCAAAATATGAATTTACAAATGGTTTATGTGTCCATTGCAGTGCCCTCCAGTGCACTCAGCCTATGGAGTATTAACAGCCCAATTCCCTTACCCCTCTATTTCCAGGGTAAATTGCTGACAAACCTTCCTGTTTGTCTTTTAAGAGTAGAAGAAATGAAGTAAATTTTAAGAAGTGCTCAAGGCAGCAAGTTCACTGCAGGGGAAAAAAGGCCTGCTGAGGCTGTTGCAGAAGGTGGACCTGCTCGATGTGCAGCTGCAGTGTCTGCACACAGGTTCTGTCACTCAGTAGTGGAAGCTCAGTGAGTCACAAACAGTGAATTAAAGCACTTGAAATACTCTAGTTCTGTCCCTCCCAGCCTCCTGAGCATTAAAACAGTGAGGGAGATTACTTTTAAATACCTTCAGGTTATTTTTTTCCGGATTCGTCTTTTTTTGGGCAAGGACCTCTCTAAATGCTTGACAACCCTGTCCCTGACTTTTCTTCTCCCACTTTCTTTTAATGCTCCATTAGAGGTGAACAGACTAAAAAGTCAGCCACATTCCAGGAAGTACCTGAGAACATTCTAGTGCTTAATTCTTTAAACTGGGCTGGCCAAGGTGGATAGTTTGTTTTGCTTAGGAGTTCCACAGGAATATGTGGTGCTGGTGCTCTCCAAAGTCCAGACTCCGTCTTAGGACTCTACACAGCAGTGAAGGCTCCCTGGAGGTCCAGGGCACATGTACTGGTCTGATATGACCAAGCCAGAGATCATATATGAGTACAACTCATGCAGAGATACTTTATTTTTTTTTAATTTGTAGATTGGTAGATAGAACTGGGATTTGCAAAATGAAGCATTATACACTTTCAGGTTCCTAAGAAGGTGTTCCTGAATTTTCTAGGAATACTGAATGTCTTAAAATTTGTATGTTTTCCTCTTTACTTGAAAGAAGGCCTATGATAGTATCTTGGTTTAGGGTAAGTCTTCCCTTAAGAACTATTTTGTGCACATGTGCATGTGTGTTGGTCTTTAATTGATTTGGCTTTGCTGTCATCTTTTCTCTTAACAAACGTTGCTATAATTTGTTTGCTTTCATTATCTTTGTTTATTGTAATTTTGTTTTATTTAACTATATGTCGGCTGAGCAATAGGGGAAAGATAACTGAGACACTGAACATTAGAGCCAACCTGTCTAGGGGGTACTTCGTATCAGACAGTGCTGTCTGGATTTAGAGATCCTGACTCTGCAGAAACACAAGTGTAAGGACATTTTTTAAGATTATGGCTGAGCTGAGACATAAGTAGTGTAATTTTCAATGGCTCTATGCCTAACCTGCGCTACACATCTTTTTGATAGTAAGCATGCACTCACACTGGTTAGATGCCTGTAGTTCAATAGACAATAGAGATGAACAGTTCCTTTTGGACTGGTGATTTAAGCTCTGTTACCCAAAGAGTAACCTCCATTCCACTGGTTACTTGTGTGGGAGGGGAGAAAAGAGTTTCTATCAAGCTTTGTGTTGCTTAAAGATTAAAAGCTGATTTTCTGTTGGTATGACCAAAGAAAGTTGAGCTTGAAAAGGAGATTGTTTGGATAGCTGGGGTAATTTTATTATGAGTTGGGTTATTTTAGGTGAGGGGGAGAGTAGGGGCAGATGGAGGGTGTATGGGGATGGCCTTAGGTTTGGGGTTCTTTTTAGAGTGGTAACAAAGCAGTGCTAGAAATACACAAAATCTACAAACCTGTCTCAGAGATGCCTTTAGCTTTGTACTCAGTATGAACTAGGACTTCTGTGAAGCAGTAGTACTTTTTCTTGGTTGCTTGCCACGAGTAGGTTTATTCTATGCTTCAAGGTAAAGTCCTTCGATGCTGATTTTATTTGCTCTTGCTTAGGTTTAATTCTCAGTTTACTATCAGTTGTCACTAGCAGAGATGTGAAACACAGACAAACTTTCTAAAGCCAAGTGCCATGAAAAGGCAGAGCACAGAGTCTGGATTCCCCGGTTTTGCACAGAACTGAGCCTTCCCGGTCAGGGTAGATTGTGTTTTCAACACCATCTGTTGTGCTTGGGGATGCCAGTGCAATGCTTTTCATGACCAGTAACCTCACACAGTTTGCTGTGAAAGAAAATGGAATGTGGATTTTGGTTTTGGTCATCAACAACTTCTACTCTTACATGAATTTGTATGTGCTTTCAGAAGGCCAATTTTAAGAACAAATTGTATGGCAGGAGAGCTCATAACACATGCAAAACATTATCTAGGATTTTGGCTCTGAAATCTGCATGTGGGAGCTGACTGGTTTTTCAAGTTCTGACCCAGCAATATGCAGGTAACTTAGATAATCTTTTATTTAAAGAGTGCTAAAGCACTGCTAATGACCTCAACACTGTAAGAAACTTCTTCTATAGGTTGTATTGTGCATTTAGTAGCTCCTGGTTATTTTTTCACCATGCATTTAGAGCTGATTCCAGTTAGCATATGAGTAACATCATGTCAGTCCTAGTTCTTTTGTTCTGACATCTCTTTTGGCTCCTGGTGCGATTTGGCCCAGTTTTCCAAAATGTTGGTCCTGAGTCCAAATGTAGCTTCGTGGGTGGTACATATGTCAAGGCCTAGTTCAGTATTTTTGGACAGCAGTAGCATTTCATAATTCTTTTGAAATGAAAAGAAGAAACAAAGTTAACCGAAAAAGTGCAGCTAGATCTAGCTGGGCATGAGCTTGCCTTTTCTGCTCCCCCCTGCTCCCCGTGTTTTTCCATTTGGAAAAATAGAGGCTTACGTGGCAGAAACACTTAACAAGCCTTAGGCTCATTCAGAGCAGGAAGCAATAGCATTGCCTTGTCTTTATAACCTTCCTTGTCATGCCCTGATGGCCACCAAAACTTCCTGGGATGTGGAAGACAGGGAGAGGGGAGGGTTGCAGCACTGTTGTTAAAACAGTGAGCTGGGCTGAATTACGCAGAGGGCTCAATAAGGCCATGCTGGCACTAAAAGAGCCAAACCACCCCCTCAGGTTCTCTGTATGTCTATGATATACCTACTGCCGTATTATATCTTTATATACAGCACATGAAGGTATAAATGCAATTTTTATTACATAAAATCAAGAGAAATATTCCAGAAGGTTGTAGCCTATGTGAAATAAACCCACATACAAAATACAGGAGGTTTCACAGGGCATAAATTAAAATGAACTTCATGTCTTCCTTCTGTCTCCCCAGTGCAGTTGCTGAGTTGTTAGCTGAAAAGCTGTCCTTCATCCTTCTCTTGCAGCAAACTGCGCATTTCTATATTATTAATTCTGTTTCTCTAGTGCTGCCAGGACATAGGTACTTTTCTAGAGTGTCTCATGCTGCTTTTCAGTGTGTCTGTGCTACCTCCACTGCTGTGGTTGCAGTTCCGAGCATTGTTTTTTAAGTGCTGGTAACTTCTCAAGCAATAGCAACATCAACAGAAAAAGCGTGTTTGAGATGAGTTTGACATCTACGTTCTGAGCCCAAGAGGTGACAGGCTGTGAGAAACCACAAAACAAATCACTGTAGCTCTCTGGGCCTCCCTTACTTAGTTGCATAGCTTCAGGAGGTTACAGGCTAGCCAGCTGTTCTCCCTAATTGCTGATTAGCTAGCTGCAAAGCTTGGAACATGGCCTCCCCCAATGTCCTTACACCATGGTGTCACAGTTGAAGGCCCAAGGGACAATGGTTCTTGTAATGGCTCCATAAAAGAAGCTGGACTCAGCAGTGGGGAAAATTCTTTTGAAGGACACCAGCCTAAATGATGCTCTTTTCCCATCTTCTTAAAGCGTAGTCAGTGTGAGGTGTTGTGAAGGAGAATATAAGGAAGAAGAGGAGAGAGGAAAAAACTTAGTCCCTGTTTTTGTCACCTTCCAGGGCAGTGTAAATTGAGGGTTTTGGTCTTAAATACTTGTAGTCGCCTTACAGATAATACAGGCTGTGTGTAAAGAATGGTTTGGTTTTTCCTTTAAAAAGGGGGCTGCAAGTCATTAAGTTATACCATCTTAGTTTTGTTTGCTATTTTAACAAATATGTGCCATAATTTGAACATCCTGTAGGAATGGTTGTCCTGTCAGGCTTGTGGCTTGATTACTCATTTGACTGATGCCCACAATGGACTCAGCTGATACCCATTGTCTTGGTGTCAGAGCACAACTGGCTCTAAGCAAGGCGTAGTTCAGACTCCTCAAGGATATTTTCCCAGGTCTTCCAGCACTGTAGGTCCAGTTGGACAAATGAGTTCATGAGTAGTCAGAGATGGTAAAATTTTTGCTCTACATTCAAACCAGGATATTGAAGTTAGTGAGTGAGGCAAAGATGTTAGCTATTCCCTGTTGGAAATAAAGGAAGGAAAAAGAGCAAAGTCCATGACTGACTCCTCCTTCCCAACTAAATGCTATTCCAGGATTTAAACATCAAGGAAGTATTATCATGTTGGCTACTTGTAGTAATTTGTGCCTTTTTGTTTGGTTTAAGAGCTAGTTTCCTTGCCCCCCCCAATACAAAATGCCATTGGAATGCCTTCACTGTATTGTCTCTTAGACAGATGGCCAAATATTATACTTATATATTCTAAGTTATTCTTGACTACATGAAGGACCCACTGTACTTTGCAAACCTCACTTGGTTTCATTTTAGGATTTCATACATATTAATGTTTTGTAGTATGGGAGGGGAGTCCTCCACTACTGTTTCTTCTACAATTTTGGTTGCTTTTCTCTTTTTTCATGGTACTTCCCTCTCCCCTAAAACCCTAATATGATGCCTTTCTGTGATTACTGGGAAATGTAAAGGTGGCGCTTAAATGTCAGTAAGTCTGAGGCTTGCCTGGGTGATGCAGCATGTGCAGCACCATTTATTGATCCCAGGTCTGTGCCATATTTTGGCGAAGCAGGGGGCAGTTTGATTACAATATAGGATTTCGCCCTTAATTTTTAATTTCCTGCTGCTTCGTGTCACAGCCTTAACATTGCTTGAACGTGATCCCATGTGACTCCGTGGAGCTCAGGCAGATATCCCGGAGAGCTGGAGAGCTACACAGCTGGGATTGGCAGTTGCTGGCAGGGGATCTGCCTGGCACCTTCCCTCCCCCTCCTGTTTGGGCACTCAGGGTGATTTTGATATCACCCAGGATGGGCCAGGAGGGAAACATAACATGCAGGAAAAGGCTGAGGAGGGACAATTTTGTGTTTTGAAGGGAAGCATGCCCCTCTGGGGCCATGTACCTTAGCCAAAAAGGTACCCCAGCACCTGAGCTCAAGCATGTGTTATACAAACCACAGGAATCTACAGCTTATGAGAATGACTGTCATCTTTTGTTGGTTTGGTTTTTGGCTTTTTTTATTTCCCAATGACAAAATTGCTAACCTTCTCACCTCGTGAGTGTCAACAGCTGGATGTGTAAAAGGTAGAGTACGCAGGCATGCGGTAAACAGAATCAGAGCATGAGCATTGACTTGTCTCTTGTCCATGGGAAAGCTGCTGTGAAATGTGGAACCTCTGACAACCTTGACTGCTGTGGTCAAGGTCAGATGAGCACTAAATATCCTAAGACTTCAGCACGTGAAGCTTGTCTTGGTTTCTGTGGTCCTGGAGAGTGAGAACAGGATCAGAAAGCTATTTCACACTGTGTGTACACCTCTTGTCATTACTCACGTTTCACATTAACAGTGTGAATCTAGGCATTGGGGGTTGTTTAGTTAGGATTTTTTTATTTGGTTGGATTTGGGGTTTTTTATGACACTGTATTATGGTATAGCTGTTACCATATCAAACAGTATCTTACCTGATTAAGATATTATTCCAGTTCACCCCTTTCTTTGCAATCAATAGGAGAAGCCTGGTATGTTAGGTATTTCCCCATCTTCACTTTTCCTTTTGATGAAATGGATAATTGTTTGCAAAAAAACCTTCCTGCAGAAAAAGAAATTTACATCCTGGTTCAAAGACAGAGTCCCTAGGAAAAATAATGTGGTTGTTTGTTTGTTTGTTTGTTTGTTTCCTTTTTTGAAATCACAGCTGCTTGTTTCAGGGCACTGGGTCACTAATTGAGTGCAAGCTTTATAAATGTTGTTTGTCCTCCCCCCACAGGGCATACAAAACCATTGAGGAAGATGACTTGAAGTTTCCCCTTATATATGGAGAAGGCAAGAAGGTGGGCATGTTTGCTATCCTCAGACCAAAGCAAGAAGGAATTCTGTGCTGTTTACCACTCAGTTTAGCCTGTGGCAGTCCAGTGTTTTCCACTCAGTATCTCTTTATTTTATCGTTTTGACAGCTTGAAAGAATATCTTGGTGCTGTCATAAATCAGTCTCATTTCTGGGGGATGTGGGGAAGCTCAACATACTAAAAAGCATTTTACAGCAAACATAGTCATTAGATATTCAGTTAGGTTTTGTTTTTCTTTCATTGTAAATACAATGAGACTGTCTTAAGTAATTGACTTTAAATGTTCCTGTTTGATTGTAAAATATAACTAGAACAAAGCAGGAAGATATTTAACAGTGCTCTGAGATGCAAAACTCCTAAATTAGGAAGCGGAGGGATCAGGGCAGGATTTGTAAAGTATAACACTCCTTAACCTTACCTTTTGCTAGTGTACACTGAATTTTTCTAATATGTGAAGGCTGATAGTTGAAAGGGAGAAACACTGTTTTGTTTGGTATACTCTGTTTTCAGCTCTGTGATTAAGAACAGTGAGCTCATTAGTGCTGATCCCAGCAAGCTTAGCTGGATGCAGCAATAGGATCAATATAAGGACGCAGTGGTGTCAGTTTGCCAATATTGGTATGCTTACTGTGTTTCTAAATAGTACTTCCCTGCTGCATTAGGTTCTTATCTCAATGCAAAAATAGATGCTCTTCAAAATTAGTCCATGTTTTGAAGGTTCAAACCTGCACCCTATCTCTGAATTTGGTTAGGTTTGTAATTATTTGCAAAATGTTTAATGCACATCTTTTTAATTTACTTTCTTATGGCTTTATGGACCCAGGAGTTACTGAGGCAAAATGATTCTGAGTCAGTCACTTGCTGTTATTGATGCTGAGCTCCCTTGCTCAGAAGCTGCTGTGGCTAGGCTCGAGTTTGGGGGAAGTGGTCTGCAGAACACAGAGAACAGGGCTCCCTGGGAGGCTGAATGCCTGGTCAGTCTTTGGAGAAGCTTTAATGAAGGAGAGCCCAGCACCTCTTGGGAGACCACCGATGTCACAGAGGTGCTGGGGGAAGGCAGTGGTAGACCTGAGGGAACTGCAGAGCTGCCATAGACTGACTCTCCCTAGAAGAGCACTGTAGTCAGTGCTGCTGTCACCTGTGTGTTCAGCAATTTGAGGTGGCCTTTGGCACTTTCCCCTGGTGAAGGGAACATGCAACAATATGTCATTAGGAAGATGTCACAGATTCCTTACATTCCTTATGTAAGCTCCTTTTCCTCTCTATAAAACCTATACTAACAGTATAATTTGCTGAAGGAATGCTCTCATAGACTGGTGTGGACAGGGAGGTGACTAGGTTAGGTTTCTGTAGTTCCAGTACCTTAGAGATGGTGATAGAGTGGGATGTGGATGAAAACAAAGCTTGGAATAAGGAGAAAAATGGAGATGACATGAGTGTGAAGAGCTTTGATGTTGATTAGCTATGTTAAATTTAGAGTTTCAGAGAGAGAAAAGGGAATTCATCCCCAACCGTGGCAGTTACAGAATAGGAACGTTATCTCATTCCCTATTCACACAGTCCATGTAACAAGATTTGATCCCATTGCTTTTCTTTATTTCCAGGCTCGGGTTATGGCAACAATTGGAGTGACCCGAGGACTGGGAGACCATGACCTGAAAGTGCACGACTCCAATATATACATCAAACCTTTCCTGTCCTCATCTCCTGAGGTAACACAGCCAAGGTTCAACTATCTAATTTGTGAGAGAGAAATAAATTTATAGCATGCTTATTTTTTCTTCTCAAATCATCCATTCTGATTGTGGCCCAGTCCAGGTAACGTGCTGTGGATAGTATCATCCACATAGTAGAAACATTCTAAGTTCCCCAGCTGTGTGCCCCAGCTCTGATTGCTCCACATCCCTGCAGAGCACTGATTCCTTTTCACTCCCTGTTCTGTAGTTATCCCATAGCCTTGCCATTCAGTGTGACAGAATCTCTCCTCCCACCTTCAAGTTCTTCAGCTCCCATCAAGGCCTAGATTGTGCTGCCTTCACAGAAGATGTAAATCTGTGTACTGCAGAAGGGATGTCTTCCCCTGCATAACACAGAGGATACCAGACCAACACTTAAACAGGAAAATGCCAAGAGCCATAGGAATGGTACTTTATTCTTCCATCTGTCTGCCTCTTAACCTTCAGTTCTTAATTCTTTATGATTGTTTTGTGTAAACACCAAATAATGACAATGTGTATTCCCAAATGATGGTGTAATGAGGAGATTATGTGGTATTTGGGTTAGGGGTACTTTTAAATGCCTCCTTCATTTTGAATTGCCTCATCACAAGCAATTCCATCCAGTTTTTGACCACTGCAGACCTTGCAGTGAAGGATATCAAGCCTTCCAAAGGGATTTGAATGTATTTGTTAACAAGGAACATGCAAGCCTTGCTTTTTTTTCTCCCTCTGTAACTGCATTCCTGCTACTACGTCAAGGAACAGATGTCACATATTTTTCATAAAATATTAAGCAAGGGCAAACCATCTGATGACAGCACAGAAAGAGGCAGCTTTGCTTCCGTGGCCCAAATGCTGAAAACTGTCCATTTTAACTGGATTGCCGAAGTTTTAACCATACTCAGTATCTGACCTTGAATTTTTCACTTGCTATAGTGGTATGAGAGAATGAAAAGACACAATATCATACTGCTAGAAAGGAACCGAATTATTAAATTAACCTTGCTTAGAACATCTCTAAAGCCAATTTGGCATGAATAAGTGTTTCAGGTTGCTCAAAGAATCACCAGCAAAGATATCAGCAAAAGCCGGTTCACTATTAAAATGAATGCACAACAAAGTTTGTTGGCAGGGTTCACTCTACTAGTTACTAATGGTTGAAGCACACAGAGAAAAGTTGGACTGAAATCTAAAATCAATCAACCTAAAACTAAAGTCAACCAAAAATTATCCATGTGGGGCTGGGGACAAAAAAGGTTAAGGGATAAGGACAAGAGGGAGGGTAAGGATGAAAAGGAATAAGAGAGACCCTCCTGTTGAGTCACAAGGTTCAGAATAGACCCCCTTGCCCGACTCTTCCTCGGACTTGACCAATAGTTTAGGCTTAAAGGTTTTAACTACACTTAATTAATAGCTGAATTTAAACAATTTAACAAAAGATTCTGTAGGATTTACTATAAGCACAACAGTAACTGACTTACAGGCTTAACTTACTTTTGAATTTAACATACTTTAGAATCTAAGAGAGCAACATTCCTAGTACATTTGCTATAGCATATTCACACTTGTAGGTACACAGACCTAATAGAGTATGTCAAGATATATGCTGTGAATTATTCCCCTCAAGTTCAGTGAAGCGTTGACATTGGATACATTTGTGTCTTCTCCAAGGGCGAAGGGTTGAGCCTCGAGGAGTGGGGGTGTCAGGCCAGGATCTGCCATCAGTGTTCAGTGATGGTCCTCCAAGGACAGCAAACCTGAGACATCCCTCTCACAGGGAGGTTGCGAGTTGCAGCCTGCTGTGGTCCAGGAGAGTTCAAAGAGTCTCACTTGGAACCACTCTTTAGAGGATTGCAAGGAAGTTGGCTTTAGCCATAGTAGTTTTCTGTTCTGGCTGCAATTTGGATTGGTAACTTTCTCTGAAAGTTTGATAACTTTGTTGTAATGTTATTCCATTTGGGTTATTTTTCAGGTAAGAAAAACGTTTCCAAGGCTGTGTGAAAAAAAATGGGAGCTCGTTAGACAGCACAAGTGCCTGGGAGCAGACAGTGTTTCTGATAAGCTCGAGAGGAGCTCAGCCCAGGTGCTGTTCATCAAGGCCAAGACCTGACAGCATTTCTGAGATCATAGTGTGGCCTGAGGAGAGGCAGGGAGGAAGGATGCACCACCACAATCCACCCCACAACTAACAGCAATCTGGCTTACTCCACAGAGTGGCGTTGTGGTCGCCTCTTGCCTCTGTGCCTATGAACGGAGATACAAAATTTATACCTATTTATATTTATTGTATATGAATTATATATTAAAATTCCAATTTTAAAAATAAAAATTTAAAAAGTGCTGAGAGATTCCAGCATCAAAGAAAAGAGGGAGATCTACAGAGAGCCCCTTCTTCATGTTTCCTTGCTATCAATTGTATACTTTCTCCCCCTTTGAAGGTATGGTGTCCCTCACTTGAGACCTGCTCCTGTTCTCAGCCAGGCAGGCAGGAGCTCTGCCCTCATCACTGTGATGGATTTGTTTAATGCCAGAAAAATGATGCAATTCTACCAATTTATTTTTCTTTCTGGCATGCTGAGACCCAGTGTTTCTGGGGTACGTGATGACTGCAGCACGGCATCCTGGCAGTATCATCTCTGTCAATTGCTGCTGCAGTATTTGTGTGTGTGTATAAACCAAAGCTTCTCATGGGCTTTCTGATTTGTGTGAAATATGTCCGTATGTGTTCAAATTCTGGAATATGACATCCAGTTCGTATGCTAGCCACGTTTCAGGATCTCTTAACTGCTTCGCAAAAGGGAAGCAAAATTGGCTTTGTTTCCACATCCTCTTCACAGCTAAATTCAACAGAAATGTACGAGGGCAGGAGAGGGAAAGACAGAGCACCAGCCACCTTAATTTAGACATACTGGCAGAAAAACCCCTGAGTATTATTAGGAAGTAGCATATGCTCCAACTTGCTTTTCATTGCACCTCCTCCTCTTAATCATCTCTTCCTTCTCTTCACAGAGGGAGCCCCAATGCTTTAGCTCCTCATGTTTTTCCCTGAATTGTTCAGTCCAAACATGGACAGTGCACCTTACACAGAAACCGGCATTAAGAAACAGCATCTTTATGCTGCCATCTGGGAAGCTTGGCACTTGGAAGCAAAGGCAGTGGCATCAAGCAGCAGTGACATTTGGCCCCTGTGCAGCACTGGATTTTGAAATGTTTATATAGAGATAGGGAAGCACAGTGTGTGGTTTCCAGACCTGGAAAAGGGGAGGCACAGGAAATTAAGGCGCACAGTGAGTCGTGACAGAGGGAGGATCCAAGTCCTCTGGCTTCTGTTCCTGTGCTGTAATTACAATGTTCTTTCTCAAGTAAGAGACAGTGTAATGAGTTTTCAGAACATTTTAGTTCCAGCATGACAAAGCTCTGGTGTGCCATATCCACCTCAAGGATATCCTTTAGCTCAAGGAAAGGTAAACATCCCTATGACTACATCCAGAAATAGGCATATAATAGTAATTTAAGGGTGGTGTGAAATGATACTTTGATAGAGTGCCAGGCTATGGGAGGAGAAGTCATGCAGCCAAGACTGACAAATGTAATCAGTATTCAGTGGCTCAGCTGTTGTGAGACCAGATTTGGAAGACTTCTGCAGGTTGGTGAGCTCTGGAGATTTGAACCTCTTATAATGAACTAGAGTAGCACAAAGCAGGCAAGCCATGGCTGAGGCTCTCTGGCATGGAATTAAATATTTATTTTTCGTAATGGAACAGTTAATTTGAAAGCTTTCAGCAGGAAATTCTGCTTTCAAAGCTTAGTAAGAGCCACCTTGTTGCAGATGAAAAGCAGAATTTCATCCTGAAATTTTTTTAATAGCTCAGCTATTGGTGGGGAAAGATGTGGCTCTGATGGCAGTATTTGGCCCTTGCCAGCAATGAACCCTAAGCCAGCCACCACAGCAAATGATAAGAAGGTAATGAAGAAGACTTTTTCTTGCTTCATTGTGTTACTAAAATCATTCTGATAACTCCACAAATATGTCCGAGGAGACCATTTTTGATTCACATCTGCCTTCTGGAGAAATCCTCAGGAATTACGCCATCAAAAGGAAGCAGTAAGGCAAATACATAGAGAAGTACACTATGATCAAAGGGAGTCAAGGTGGCTTCAGGGAGCAAACATCACACTTTCGTGGCTTCAGGTGCTCGAGGTTATGTCTACAAGAGAATTTAAAAAATAATAATAAATGCAGTTGATGCTCTTACATGAGCACTTTGATTTCTCAGAAGACATTTGAGAAACTGTTCTGCATCACTAGTTATTAATATAAAAGATATGAAGCTACAGACTTAAGTGGGAAGTTGGCACAGTATACTGGAAATTGGCTAACGGGCAGGAAAGAAAGGGCGGCGGTAAAAAGCTAAAAGGAGATTAATTGGTGAATGCTGCAGGGAGTAGTGTTAGGACCCACTTTTTATTATTTACATATAAATTACTTGGAGGGTGGTATTGAAAGATCTCATCATTTGCCAGCAAACCTGCACTGAATAACACTGCACATAAAAGGGACGATACAATTAAGAAAGGGTTTAATTTATTGAAGTAGCTGGGTTGATCAATAGTGCAGGCGAGTGAATGCAGGCTCTTGTTTAGCTGGCATTCCCCCGAGGCCGGCTGCTGAGGAGCACCTCAGGTGGCTGCAGGCTCGCATGACACTCTGATGTGAGTGGTTTTCCAGCCACAGGGACTCCTGTTGGCTGCCTCTTAAAAGCAAGCCTGGCAGACAAGGCATAGTGCCTTTGCAGGGCTGCCGTGGTCCTTTGCAGCAGCCAAAGGCAGGGTTTGTCTGGTGGGTAGATCTGTTTGAAATGTAACTAGAAAACAGCCCACCTGTTTGTTCATTTCTTGCCCAGAGTGGTTTTTCTCAGTGCTCTTGGCTGCATGTAGGTAATATGCAATATGAGAAGCAAATACCTGGATTGAAGAAAGATGTTATTTGACAAGCTGCATAATGCACATTCAGAAGGATGTGTGTGACTGTGGACTCTAGTGGTGTGTATCTTACCTGTCAGCAGATCTGTAAGTACTAGTCAGGTTAACTAGTATTATCCTATATATAGGATATAAGGGTCATGGCTTCATGGCTGACTGTGCTGCTGAGGTTCTGCTTGTTCCTTATAGTTTTTACATTTTATGGTTGCTAACATCAAGTTTAGCTAGTTAGCAGGTCAGCTGCTTTACATCAATAAGAGATCAGCAGATGAGTGAAGTATGATGACCAAATTGGGCTCATTTCAGGGCTGCCCTGATACTCCAGAGAGATTAAAGAGAAAGAAACTTTACCAGGGCAGCACAGAAAGGGCTGTTAGGGTTGAGGGAGTTGCTGAGAAGGCTCTCAAGACAATGTGGGAGGTTGAGGACACAAATTCTGTGGGGCACTCTCAGGATTGATGTCTGGCTGCAGAAGCAGTGATTCACAAGGGAAAGACTGAAGACTCAGGATGGCATTATTAGGAAATTTGTCAAGGGTGCTGTAGTAGTTAAGGAAACCTCTGCGCTGCCAGTTGTTGTCTGGCCAACTGTCACCTGCAGGAGGAGGGCTCTGTAATGCTGCTTTGCCGTGGAAGTAGCTTTGCACAAACTTGTGTCACAGGCAGAATGTTCCTTAAACCTCACTGTCCACTTTCCTGAAATACAGCTACAGGAAGGAGGCAGTCATTGGGAAGGTTTACTCTGGAATTAAAAAAAATAAAACAAAATAATAATTTTCATTGCAGTCATTGAGCTGCTTTTGGTCACATAAGATTTACAGGGCTGTGGGTTCATTGCTGTTGCAGGCACTTAGCTAATACCCTGGATGTCTCCTCATATTTCAAAACTGTGGCATATCATACTGTCACCTTTTCTGTGCAGTGTGGACTGTGCTGTGGGTGCTGCACAGCGTGGGATGTGTGTGGAGTGGGTGTTCAGTGAGCCCTGCTGTGCTGAGCTTCCGTTCCACATGCCTTGGTGGTGCTGCCCAGCCCATGTGCCTCCATGAGCTCTGCTGTCACACTGCTCCCAGTCCAGGAGAAGACACTGGGTGCTACTGCAAGAGACCCTCATTGACCCAAGTAAGAGCTAGAACAAAGCTACTGGCAGAAAAATGAAGCATTATGAGCTGGTTACCTTCTGCACCTGGACAAGGTGGTCTGTGAACATAACCTGACCCTGCAATAGACTGGACAACTCTAACTCATTTTTGTCAGCAACATATTAGGGGCACCTACAGCTTTATTTAAAACATCCAAGGAAAGACACAAGGAAAGGACTTAAGGTAACTGGAAGTGAGGCAAAGCTACATTTCCATGAATGTTTTGTTGCATGTCCAACTGGTTTCGTATGCAAGAATCTTACCTCAAATTTCCCCAAGCTTGTCTCCTGTAACCTTAGCACTCTCTCTTCCTTAGCCTAGGGACTGGCCTGACACCTCACTGTCCTCTGCACATCTTCTGACATCTAGTTTCTTCTCAACATATGCTTTTCTGCTGGAGGTGCCCAATTCACAAAGCTTGTCCTTTTAGGAAATACCCTTCCTCACAGATTGCACAATAAATCAGTGATTGCATTTTTTTCCCCTTCTACCCTAAAACAAAACATGTTCTTGGTAAAGTGATCTCTTCTTGGTGTTACTCTTGCATTTTGACCCATGGATTGGCTGCAGTTAGTGTTGAAAAGTTTCTCATCTGTCCCAGTGCCACTCCTCAGTCAAACAAAATTGTTCATTTCAGGAGGATTCCAATCAGTGATCCACGGTTTTGCTTTCCCGTCTTATCTCCCACCTAAGTTGCAGAAAAGGCTCCCATGTGGTAATGTGTCCTTTGCCTGGGTTGGGATGTGCTTTTCCCAGCACAGATGTTTGAAGCTTGGCTAGGCCTACCAGGGGCTTGGTGCTGAGTGTGGCCCTGAGCATTAACCCTGATGCTTTCTC
Source organism: Lichenostomus cassidix (assembly GCF_008360975.1). Lineage (NCBI taxonomy): Eukaryota > Metazoa > Chordata > Aves > Passeriformes > Meliphagidae > Lichenostomus > Lichenostomus cassidix. The sequence continues at coordinate 31,583,908 of NC_139480.1, read as the reverse complement.
AGGTATTTGCCGGTCCCCAAGAGATATGACCAGAACATGTGCTACATACTGATGGTTGTGTTGGCCAACTTACCATCCACACCCCAGTGATTTCTGAGTTGCAACTGTAGGCTGTTAAGGCTGAACTAAATTCTGGGAAATGGGAACCATGACAGCTACTGATTTCCATGCAATGAGCTTGAGATGAGAGCTGTGCTGCATATAGGGATCTTTTCTATATTCCCACTCAAGTCTGAATAAGCAGATATGCTCTAATGAAGAGAGTATCTTACCTTGAATTTAATCCTCTCTAAAGTCCTTATTCAGCTGCTACCTTAGATAATGAAGTGAAGGTTACATTTTACAAATGACCTTCTCACGCTTTTGAGTGAAAGGCAAACTGGTAAGGATTACCAGTCCGGTCTAGGTGATTTTTTAATTGGTTTTTTCCTCTGGTACTGGTTGAAGTCCCATAAAAGCATAATTACATTAAAAGGTCCAGGCATTTTATGTGCATTGCCTGCTCTATGGTTCCTAAGGGGAGAGTGCACCATGAGGGAGAATAAAACAGCTCATATTTTCTTGTTATACCAAGTGCTTGTCCTGACTAACTGTTAGTGGAGTCCAAGACTGGATCAGGGTGCATGATGAGGTGCAGTGTTTCTGAATTTCAGTATAGGTGATCGTTTCCTCCTGACTGCCTTGCCTTCGTTGTTACAGTTCTTTCAAACTGTGGTTGTTGCTGTGTCAATTAAAGTGCTCTGTGGGTGCTTCATAATGGCTCCCCGTCACAACCTGGGAATAGCAGGCACTTTGTCAGCTGGAGTACAGCATCTGCTGGAAGGGGAGTTACATCAAGCTAAAGGCTTGTTTTAGAACATTTTCTATGGCCTTTGCTTGTATTCTGGCTCAGCTGATAGCTTCACAGCAACCCCCACTGTGACTACCTCTGCCACTCACAGCGTCTCTGGGAAGAGGATGGTGGAAGTTGTTTCAAAGGCAGGGTGTTAAGCGGTGCCAGCAGTGGTCAGCCTGACTGCAGACAGATGAGTTGAAGTCAGTGGATATTTTAATAGTGCAAATAAGCTTCACTTTTGTGCAGATCTTGGATCAGTGTGTAGATGCTGAAATCCTTGCAGATACATGTGACTGAGAATTTTTTCTGTATTTCATGGAACCAGTCACTTGCTCAGGCAAAACTCCTGAGTGCAACAGGTGCCTCAGGTTTAGAAAAGTGAATGCAATGCTGGCTGTCACACAGGCATTTCCTAACATGCAATCTGGCAGACTCAGATGGATCTGGACAAACAGAGAAAACAATTATTTGTGAATATTTTATTAGAAAGTATCAAAAATTCATCAAATAAATTATTCAGCTTCCATACAACTAGTCCTGCCAATGATGGGGAGGAGCCTCATGCTCAGAAGCCAGGCTGTGGGTGAGGGAGGCTTCAAGTGCTTCTGGCATCAGGCAGCACAGTGCTTTAGAGCCTGGCTTTGGAATGTTTGCATCTATCCTGGCTGGGGTTAGCACTTGAGCCATGCTGAGCTGCAGCAGGAAGGGTTGCTCTGGAGAGCTAAATTGGAGACAGACTCCAGCAGTGCCATGGGAGGTATTTTGGTGCCCTGACCAACCCTGCTAAGCTCACAGCCAAACTCAGTAATGTTTCACAAACAGGTCTGACAGTTGCCTCCTTCATTAATGTCTCTTGGGTTTTTTCTTTTAGGTGCGAGTCTATGACCTCCTGCAGTATGAGCATGGGCCAGATGATGTTCTGATCCTAGCTACTGATGGACTCTGGGATGTGCTGTTAAATGAAGAAGTGGCAGAAGCTGTCACTAACTTTCTACCAAACTGTGACCCTGATGATCCCCACAGGTTCGTGTTCATGGCTGATTTTCAAGCTTCTCCATAGAAGAGCACTTTCTGATAACATATTTTTGTAGAAAGTGTGATATGAATAACAATGTAGGAAATATGCAACACTTATAAGAAGACGTTTTTATAGGTTGGACGGAGCCTCTACAGCAAATGTGGGCAGTTGGCTCTAACTCAGAAACACCTGCATTAAAAGGAACAGATGTGGGATGGGATCCATTTTATTTGCTCTATGAGGGCCTTTGAAAACTGGAGTAGGGTGGGGTATTGGAAAAACATGGCAACAAGTCTCTCCTCTGGACAATCACTTAACACTAAAGATTGTTTCTTGGTAGGACATCCTCAGCATCTCCCTTTGTCATCACTGTGTATGTATATAAATACTGCACAGTGTGTTTCCCACTCATTCCTAGTCATAGTGTGACCTTTAAACCCACCTTCTGTAGAGGATGTTCAGCGCTACCAGCTGCAGGACAGGTGTGGTAACAAAATACTGCCTGTATTTCATTTAATTAGAGTCCGTTTCATTTCAAAATTTTAATCTACCTCATCCTCTTCATTTTTCTGTCTTTATCACCTCTTAAATTATCAGCTTCTATCCTTAAAACATACCATCATGCAAACAAACAAGTTCCCAAACAACTGTCTAGAGGCCATCTGCCTTGAGTAAGTCCATAGGTTTTTCTGGTTTAAAGGAAATCAGAAGTCTCTTGCTTGTAAATGGGACTGTGAAAGTGGAAAGAGCTCTATTTGTTCTTTGGGGTTGTTCAGGAAGAGAGGTGTGTGTTGCTACTGAATTTAGGCCAGTTTACCACTGTGTTCTGCCCTCAACCTGGGCTGAGAGTGTGGAACAGAGACTTTTACGTATCCCCAGTTGGTCTGTGGAAAGTGGAGTTTCAGAAACAGCTCCTAAAAGATCCATCTCAAAATTCTTGCTGTTTCTCATAATTCTAAGTGGTCATCTTCACAGGGTCAGCCCTGTTCTTCATCAACAAACAAGATAACTGGGTATGGACACCTTGACAGTGACTTTGGTTTTAAAGTGAGAACACCTTTAAAGTGAGAACACCTTCAACAGCAGTGTTTTCTTGACCTGACACTTACAAATATGGAATGCAAAAAGAGGTTTTGCTGCAATCGTCAGGAGAATGGATCATTGGCATGAAGCTGCAACTGCAGTGTTTTGAGCGTGCTCATCTCCTTATGCCGAAGATGAGATGTGGTATGAATGACAGCCAGGGCTGTCTCTGCTTCAGCACGATGCACAGGTGTCTCTGCCCCCTCTCTGGGAGGAGATCAGGCAGGATCTGCTGAGGGTACTTCCAGGGCATCTGGCAGTGTGCTATACAGACATGCCATTAATTTAAGGTAGGATGAGATGACCCACCCAATCTGCTTTCAGTTATTTCCTAACACCATTCAGAAATGCTATGGTGCTTTTGTTCTCATTCCTGCACACCTGAGTCTCTTCTTGAAAAGGTACCTAGTAATATGCAATACCTCTGTTCTGCTCTGTCTCCATTCAAATCATTTGGGAAAGGTAGGCCCTGCCTACCATCCTCACCAGTCCCATCTGTTGTGAATACAGTCAGGGTGTGTTGTGTCTGTCTTGTTCCTTTTGGTCTTTACTAAGCTGATGGTGATGGCCACCATGATTGCTGCAATAGGAAGCAGGATTCTTTGAGCTTTTTTAGTTGTTAAGTGAGTAATCTTTGATCCATTATGAAACACTCAGAGCAATGAGAGACTCTAAAGGAAAATGAGATTTTCTTTGTTTTAATTTAGGTTTTCTTGTACTGGTTTAGCTCTAGTTATTGTGGGGAATTAGTCACTGTTTGTATCAACATGAGTAACACACATTCCAGAACTAAGCCTTCTGTTTATAACTTAGAACAAGCACATTTATTGGTGTTTGACCTACTGGTCTGTGAATGGACATCTGAATTGAAAGTAAATTTGTTCTTTTAAGCTAGCTTGTGCCACATCATTTAGAGGCTTACAAATAGTGGTGGCAAGACATTTCTTATGCCAGCATGCAAAAGATAATTACAGCAGTCCCTCATATACTTTACAATGATACTTATTAAAATTACCTTTGTGGAATTGCTCTTGCTGCTTGATTGTGAAGAATATTTAAAGGTTTTAAAGTACTGTGCAAGAGATTTTACATAATTATTTCACAGTGGTCTAAATGAGGTATAACTAACGAGTTTACAGTAGCATTCCAGCTCAGGCTGTGGAGCTGGGTTCATTCCTCTCACTAGACAGTGACAGGAAAATCTCCTTTGCTGTATTTTAAGTGTTATATTTAAAGGAAATGTTATCCCAGAAAATGTCAGGTTCTGTGATGGGTGTAGTGACATAATCTATGGGGAGGTGATCAGCCGAAAATGTAATATCTCTAGGGATGTAGAAAACTTGTCAGAATGTGAGAGACTTGCACCCTGGGTTTGGTAATGCTGTAGTCTTCAGGAGAACCAACCTGTGGAGTAGACCCTGGATCCACCAGACCCAATAGCCTACTTATTCCCTGACAGCAGTATATTAAAAAAGAAAAGGAAGGAAAAAAGAACTAGAGAGGATTTTAGAGCTGCAGAGTACTTATCAGTTACATAACTAGCTCCTTGTGGGAACAATATCCCTCCCATTTGAATTAGAAGTCACTTTATAGCCTGATGGGTAAGAGCTTACAGCCCTCAGCAATACTCCTGGGACTCTCTCCTGCTGATATTTACTGTGAGTGTTTGTTGCTCACATAAGAAACATCTCCGAATTCTGTCAAACATAGCATGTGCCTGGGCGTCTCCAAGTGCAGGGAGAGCAAAGTCCTCAGGTGTCTCTTCATCCAGCCATGCAGACACAATCTCAGGGGATTTGGGCTTAGACTTGTTTAGAGAACAGCTCTGGTGTGAGGGCTGGGATGGTGATGGAGTTCTTAGCCAGTTCATTTCTTATGGGTATTGCGGCAGATGAGCATTACGGGGACTCTGAGCGAAGAACAGGGGGCAGCACCAGTGCTGCTGTCCATACATCAGCTCTCTGAAGAGGTGTGAAGATGGAGAACTATGGCTCTTTGCCAACTTCCTTCAGCTGCATTTATGCATGTTTACCCCCTGACCTTGGGAATTTTCATTCTTATCCTTCCTTTTGTCATTTCTTGTCCTCTCACTTTCCCTCTTGCACTCACTAGAGATTTATGAGGATGCTGAGGAGCTCCTCCACATCTGCTGGGTGTGAAGAGATAAGAAGCTGCTCAGACAGCAGCACAATTCCCCCACTGTCACCATTTCTCCTGCAGTACTTTCACTGATCAATACAGAAAGCTACAGCATAAGAAAAAACCCTCCATATATGTACTCTTAAAACACAAAAGTTGTATTCCAGTGAGGCTGTTCATTAGCAGGAAGTGGATACTTTAAAACTACTTCAGCAGTTCTCCAGTGCTGTCTCGACAGCTGAATCCCAGTTTCACAGTGCTGGAGAATAAAACATATGGTAATGGACTGCTGCTGCTATTCACCTCCAGGTACAAGAGACTCTCCCTGTCTCCTCTAGTGCCAAGTTGAACAGCATTGCTTCAATTCAGCTCTGCACATGAGAGGAATATGTTACTTCACTACTGCCTTTACCTGTTCCTTTTCCTTTGCTTCTTTGTGCTGGTTTTCTTGAGTATTTAATGGTCTGTCTATAAGAGAATTTCTTGTTTATTAAAATTCCTTTTTTTTATCTTGCCCTCTCCAAACATTCAGCAGCAAGAGCCAAATACAATCAAAAGCAATACTCATTCCTTTGTACTCTTTAGATGTGAGGAGTACTTGTTAATTGGAAAAAGCAGGAAGGCAAAGTTTTCTTGCAGAATGATGAGTGTTTCTTTCTTAAATTCTGACAATAGCTGAGAAATCCTTGGGAAATACGTTCTTGCCAAAATTCACTCAGCATCAGACATGCTGTGAATAAATATTTCAGTTTCTTGCTTGCCACGTGGAGTCCTTTTGTTCCTTAGCCCTGCATCTGATTTGGGAACTGCGGAGTGCAAGTATGTATGTTTGGGGTTTTTTCCCTTTAGAAAACACAATTTCATGTTGCATTAGGACAGTTAGGGCAGTGCTTCTTGTTATGTTCTGATGTTCTAGCTCGAGGTTGTGGCACAGACTGATCTCAGAACATGTGGACACATACATGTGCAAGCACGTGTGTTAGATTTCATGTCTTTGGACTCTTCTCTTAGTGATAAGAGAAAATAATTTGTCAGAACTAGTGTGGCCTGGAAATTTTATTACTAAGAACCATTAGGAACAGTGGGTGCATTGCAGTGGTACAATGTTACTTGAATTTTCATCAAACTTTCTGAGTAGTCAAGTGTTGGTTCATTTGCATCGAAGAAATCATTCTAGTAGAGCAAATATATCTACTGTTGGGTCAAAGGAGTCCTCTGAGTTTAAGGCATCAAAATTCTAGAAACAGAACACAATTGGGGTTCTTTTTCTTCTTTTATCCCCAGAAACTGAATAAAGTCTCTACTGATAGAAATTACAACTTAATAATGAATTTTGTGGTGAAAAGTTCTAAGGTTAGAACAATCCTGGGTAACTGATAAATTTAGACACACACAAATCTTCTGATCAATAGAGATATTGTTCTTTGCCTTTCCACAGATGAGATCTGGGCAGATCATTTCTGGTCAAGGATCCTCCCTAGCAAAGGGAGGAGACAAAAACCTTGAGGTGCAAACCCTTCTAGTCCTTTGTGGTTTTGGGAACTACAGAGATGTGTGTTAGTTCTGGAGGCCTGTGTGTGTGGCTTCATACAGCCTGCATCATCCAGGAGGTTAATACTTATGCTTTTAATAAAACACATGCTGACTGGTGTTTTTTTCCTTGCCAGTCTTTTAACTACAGAGTTAATTTTTAACTATTAAATCATAGAAAAGCTTGCCTCCACCCAGCCAAACATCTTGGCCAGGTGTTGGGCTGATGAAGTAAGACACATGACAGTAGCTGTTCACCCATAATGAGATTTCTTTCAGAGGAAACTCCTAAGTGAGTACACAGATGTGTTGATGTAGTAACAGCAGGTAAAGCAGTAAGGGAGAACATGACAGAGCATCTTCTGTGCACCTCTTGGACTCTGACACCCTTCTGCCCCCAGGCAGCATGTGCTATTTTTTCAGGACAGAAAAATAACTCACATAAATCCAATCTCACTCTGTCCAGCCCAGGCTGGGAATTTTGAAGCAACAAGAAACTTGGTATTTCACTAAATTAAGCTCTTGACCACTCACATTCGTGCAGTTTTCACTGAACTCATAAATGGGAAAGAACTGTGGGACTCTGTTATCTGACCAGATTAACTGTAAGTTTCCTTTTCCAGTTTCAGAATATAAGAGATTTAAAAATCATTCCTATGGTCAAGAAAAACAGAGAAGTTAGTCTGCTTGGCCTAAAGTGAAATTTGGATTTTATTTTTTATGCTCTATTCCTTGCTTTCAAATTACTTGATTTGTTACAGGTAATTTCCAAAATAGTTAAGCCATGTTTACCTTCAGGTGTGTCAGTACCCAAATGTGTAGTTTTCATAACAAGTAGTGTTATTTGCGGTCCTCAGTTTTTCAAACTACTACTAGAAAGTCAATTTGTTAAGGCAAGTGAGTTTAATATTTTTCTGAAGACTGGTGAAACCAGGCACTCAGAGTGGCCAATGACTTTTGATCAAGTGGTGCCTGTCAAATACCTTCACTTTCTTGCTCAGGAATGGTCACTCAGCTGGAAGGAGTTGTTTTGTGGGTATGCCATGGTTTGTGTTTCTCTTGCCTGCTTCTAAAACACCGGGGAGCGTGTCATGGTAGGTCACAACATTAAATCTGGATGGCAGCAGGCTGTCAGAACCCACTTTCCTCATGGAGTCAACCCTCCCTGGCTGTATTGTGCCTTTTCCACAGGTACACGCTGGCAGCGCAGGACCTGGTGATGCGAGCCAGGGGAGTGCTGAAGGACCGGGGCTGGCGGATATCCAACGACAGGCTGGGCTCTGGAGACGACATCTCTGTCTACGTCATCCCTTTGATACACGGGAACAAACAGTCATGAAAGGAGCATCAAGAGTGGTTATAGGATGGGGATCTTTTTGGGAAGGGCCTGTAAGAGACAATATGTTGTTGGTGGTCTGACCAGGACACTTCCAATTGATGTAATCTAGTCAAAACTAATGCTGGAGGGGTATTTTTCTGCCCAAAAGGTAGGGCTCTGCACATATACTGTATATGATTAAAGAGAACCCTTAAGATTCCAATTTCCCTACAGAAATGGTTTTGGTGCTTAACAGGAATGGGATTTAATTGCTGCTAGCATATTATGGATTCTGTCATCCCTTTAGGTGGGGTGGGGAATTAATTTTTTTCTCAGTTTACCATGTAGCTTGGAAGAGCCATTTCAGTTGTGAAAGTAGAACTGGGTATCAGAAGCCAAGGAGGCTCCTGAAATCTACCCCCAGATATTCAGAAGGGGGCTTGGGTCACATCTCATTTAAGAATATATATATATATATACAGATATGAGACTCAAGAGTTTTCTTCTTTCAAAAAGTTGTAGTCATGACTTACCTATGGACAACTTCAAACTTGTGTAATCCTTTGAGCCCCCATTTTCCTCTCCTGTCTCTTCTTCAGTAAACTATACCTCCTGTATTTTAGTAGGAAAACTGAAATTGGTTTCAGAGTGACTATGCCTGTTTGCTGCAGCTAAAACAGTCACCTGCAAAATTGTCCAGGAGAAACAGGGCACAGTCCTGTATGGCAGAATTTATTCTGGTGTGAGGAGTTATTTGTCAGAATTCCTTGTTGTGTGTATACCATGATTATACAGAGCATGCAAACTCAGCTTTATGTGATGTTTACCTGGAGGCCGTGGTTTCTTTGGGATCAGAGATTTACATTCATTGAATGGTTCTGCCTGTTTTATCCTGTTGAAAGGATCCCTGACCATAAAATTTTTGCATCAGTTGAGATTTAGTAAATTCGTTTGGGCTCCTGAGTGTATTTCAGTTGGAGTCCTACTTGAAGTAGTGGTATTGTTCTCACTAGCAATTTGGATACCCAGATAGTGATCTATTTCAAAGGTATTTCGCTTCTTCCTGCCTCACTTATTATTCAGTATACCTTCACCTGCTTGACTTTTGTGATCAGAAAGGGACAGCTTATAACTTTCTGTCCTCTTGGCATTGAGAACTGTAGTCAAGGACTGCAAGATGACTGTGATAGATACAAGCCCTTGGCTTCCTTCAGCAGCTCTTTTCTTAGCAATGATAAATCAATTTAAACGAAGAAAATTTGTGTAAAATGTTATTGAAATGAAAGCAGTAGTCCAGGAGAGAAACAAGCGAGCAAGTCTGCAGTGTAACCTAACTGCCTAGTCCATGCAGGCAGCTCCCTTATTTCATTGGCAGGCATTTAAGAGAAAACAAAATCAGAAAGTTCTAGCATACAGGCAGGTATGTTGGCTGGAGAGCCAGCTTCCACCTCATCTGCGCTCAGACCACATTGGTGTGGAGCTGTTCAGCTGGTTTGTAGTTCTTCAACAGGGAAAAAGATAGGGAGCTGACATAATTGTAGGGCACTGACTAGGGAGCTCACAAATGTTGTGTCCTTTCCAAAAGAGATGCTGTGCCCTTTGCAGACTTCCTCCTGAACAGGCATGGCCTAGAGCTTGCCAGTTCTGTAATTTATGATGTGCTGTGTAAACACAACGCAGCCCGAGTGCAGTGCATCTGCCCAGGTGCTGTATTTGACTGCAGCCGGAAGTACAGCTTGGTGGATTTAAACTGCTCTTGCTCCAAATCTCTAGACCCAGAAGAGTTTCAGGATGAAAAGAGGCAATTTGGAGAGTGGAACAGCTCAAAAATTGCAGCAAGCTGCATGATTTTAGCCTGAAAACTGTTCCATGAGTTCCCCAGTGCCTCATGTGATAAAGCTGTACAGAACATGGATGTTTTATATTCTAGAGCTTCAGTAGAAATCAATGGCATATCTGATTATGTGTTTTCATGCTTTCTCTTTTCCTTTCTTTTTTTTTTCTCTTTACCTGTTTTTCTATGTGCATCTGGGTGAACAGAGAGGCTTGGAATCTAGAATATTTTTCATATGGCCCATCATATGTTTTAAAGTTTAAGCAAGAGATCTTTTCTTGCACTTTCTTTTTGGCCTAATAAACTTGTAAACATGCTTTTCATGCTCTGTGTAACTCCTGTTGTCTCTTTGCAAATGCAGTTGTGTAGTCCTCTGGCAATTCAGATCCTCTTTCACAAAGAAATTAGTGCTGGCAAATCTGGTGAAATCATCTGGACAGCAAAGACGCTGGTGCTTGCTGGTACCAACTACAAGCCCAAGTCAAATATTTCAGTGCTCATGCACTGTTGTCTTTGTTATTTGGTAGCATGGTGTCAACACACATACCAGCTGCTATAAAACCACTGAGTGCCATGTAGGGGAAATGGATTTCCAGTGTAGCATTTGCCAGAATTTGAAAACTGCAAGGCAATGGGAAAGGCACATTCTCATTCAGGGATGTTTTTAAATGTACCCCTGAAGATATGGGTTAGCAGAATGCATGACTTGGTGGGAGCAAACTGGCAGGTGACTTCTCAGAGCATGATCTGGTGGGCTGGTGAATCAGGCTGCACAGTGCTTGTTGTTCATCTGAGGCATTGCCAGCAGTCAGCAGCTTCTCTGCAGCAACTGGGGCCAGGTCGAGTTACATTCACGGTCAGCTCCTCTCCCAGAATGGGCAGAAATACAGTATCAACAATTAATATCAATTAGCATCAATTAATGAATTCTGGGAATGTTAACAACAGGTTTTCTACTGAAACTATGCTGTGATGACTGAAACTATGCTGTGATGCTTTTTATTTTGCTTTTTTGCAGAGTATCTGTTAGACATTTAGGTGCTTGCCTCCCTGGAGTGTCTGGCGCATCTCTGATCCATGCATTAGTACTTGGGCTTTCACTTTTATCTGCTTTCCATAGGAGCTTCTTGCATCCCTGAGCTGGGGTCATGCTCTGCTCCAAGGCATGGTAAATACATGTACGCACCTAAGGCTCACAGAAATTGCAGGAAGGAGTCATTTATTGGGGAGGTGTTATGTGAGAAGCAAGAATAATTAAAAGCACTTCCAATTCCCTTTAAAGGCTGAATTACTTTGTGAGTAACAGAAGTCCCTGATGGCAGGGAGGATCCATGGTGCACAATGCAATTTTTCAGATGGGTGCAGGATGGATGTTGCTGTGTTGAAACTTGCAGCTGCTCTAGGGCTCAGTGAAGCTCCTTAGTTAGGAGCAGACAGCTTGTGTCCTCAAAGTGGAGCAAGTTAGGCACCAAGTCCAAATTTTAGATCCTTGGTGTGTCGTTTAGTTACTGCCTGATGCTGGCAGTGCTCTGGGTTTTCCCAGTCAAGTTCCCTTAGCATCCAAAACCGTTTCAGCAGCAAGCAGCCTCAGTTCTGAGTTGCATCTATATTTGTATGCTATTGCACACAGTGCTCTGCCTTACCTGTGCATAGGAACTGCTTAGAAAGTTGGGCAAATTCTTGTCCTTCCTTGGGTAATGGCAAGGAAAGGCACTAATAATGGAGTTCCAGTTAGCTGCAGTGCAACACTGTCTGCTGGTGCCTAGTCCAGTCCCATTTCTAGAAACTCAGAACCAAGGAGCTTTTACCATTCTCCTAGGAATACTGTTGCAGAAAGTAGAACAGCCATGTCAGACATTTTTCTCTTGCACTACAGCCTAAGATTTTCTTTATTTAATTTGACAAAGAAGGTGGTTAGAAATTTAATTTGCACCTGATTATGTAAGGCACTCAACCATCTTGATTATTAAGACAATAATCCTTCCTTTATGAACACAAAAGTGTATTGTCTGACAGGGCTGCTCTTCAGTGGCCTCACATTGGAGAGAGAATTTTTTAATAAATTCTAAAAACAACAGGGCTAACAGGTTGAAGAAAAAGTGGTCAGTCTGCTGTTAGCAGTTGATTTCCCTGTACAGTTACTTCCAAGTTAAAATACGACAAGAGAGGTATGTGAGGTACTATCGACTCTGTCCCTCCAGGATGTTTCTGAAGAACTTCTCTTGATGTCTGGGTGAATTTTGGCTCTGAACTTCTACTAGGTTTTTAAAGAACGCTACATTCTTTGAGCAAATCTGCTGGGTTTCTTCCAGCCTTGGTGTTTTCCTTTTATTTCACATTTTATGCACAAATACTTTCAGCATTTTTCTATCAAACATGAATGGCAAACTGTGTGGAATTGTTGTTCCTTCTGACATTTTAGGTGTAAGTAGTTTTCTTCCATGTGTCTTAGTGAAGACTCAGTGATGTGTCTACCATAGAGAGAGTGACCAAATGATGCTGTAACTGTGCTGCTGTATTTCTACCTGTGATATACTTGAAGGAGGATGCCCTGCTCCACCTCCATGCTCATTCTGTTTCCTTTTTTTTTTTTAATCCATTGCTGTAGGTATTCTTTCATAGGTGTCTTATTTTGATTTTTTTAATACCTGCCACAGTTTTCTTTCCTTCAGTGGGCACTTCATCTTAATGTCTTAATTTGAGATCTGTACAACTGTCTGGGGTTTATATGTCCTGAAGAAAGGCAGACCAGCTGGAGGAAGGTGTTTTGGACCAATGTACTTCTGCTTTGTGACTGTGAAATGTAATCTTTTTGTAACCTAAGAACAAAAAATGTTTAGTAAAGGGATATATTTTGTGTTTTTTGAAACTTTTCAGTGCAATGAACAAAAGAGGAGGATACTGAAGAAGTGTATGTGCAAAGTTTTAAAATAAAATTTTAAATTATATATTATATATATACATCTAGATCTATAATCATTATTATTCTGCCTTTGTCATGAAGATTCCCCGAGTCTCTTTATGTATATTACTAATTGTGCAATATGGACAAGTAGCACACTCTGTTTTACAAGGGAACTGATGATTCACTGACAAAAAGCCTCACTCTTGAGTTAATGAAGTAAACTCCTATGAGGTGCATTAGCATATGGGCTGATCTGGAAGAGTTCAGTTGTAGGATAGCTGTGAGAGCTTTGTGCTGCCATCAGATCATGATTCATTGCTCAGACTGCCAGTTGCCATGTTCTGACTCAATGAAGAGCTATGCAAAGGGATCAAGTACCAGCCCTCTGAGGCATTTGGTGGGATTTTGGAAATGACAACATAGTTGGAGTAAGTTTTCCCTCATTCTCAGTTCCTTAGGAATCACTGTCTTAAATTCTGCTCTGAGTTTATGTTGGAGTAAGGGTGAATTCATAGATTCCACTGAAGGAAGCTCTCACAGTTACTTAGTAACCACAGGTGCTTTTGCAGGTACTGAAGATGCGGGAGCTTACACTGGCCGTGCGCTGTACCAGCACAGCCACAGACAGTGCCCACCTTGCTTGCCAGCAAGAAAACGAGAGCTGGGCATGTATGTACTCATTGTACTTTGAAATATTGCATTGTAGCACAAGCGGTTCTGCTTCCTATTTCACCTCATGCTTAGTGAGAGAGCAGTGAAAACATCTGTTCTAGTGCTACTCCAGTTTTTAAACTGCTGCACATGCCTGTTGTCTCCACTGAGCCCAACAGAGAGCACAGAGAGAGGCAATGTGTTACTTTCACTCTTGCTTCACTACTCTCCCCTTAAGTCCTACAGTTTATTACTGCAGACTGACCTCCGTGTCAAGTTTAAAATTGCTGTGCAAATAAAACTTCAGCACAGCTTTGCCTGGCTTGCTGGTGTCAGCTGAATAATAAGTGTTGGTAGCATTCAGTGATAGGGAACTGTTGCACACTGACTGAACCTAAAGGACCTTTTCCCCCATCATCCTCTTACTTTTGAATTTCCTATGCCCTAAATTTTGTAATCTTGTAGATCAAGTAAGGCTTGTTATTTTAAATTTTTTTAGGTAATCAGTACAACTCTTAAAATTTGGACATCAGTTTCTGAAATTCATATAGGCAATGTCAGTGCTTTGCCAAATAATCCATTCATGTATCCTGCTGAATGTACTCAGTTAACTAAAGTAACATAAGGGAACAATCCCAGTAATTTATTGTATTTTGTACAGTTTCTATAAAACTGAGGGCTGAAATTTTGTCTTCTTAATGTATCCTGGTAGAGCAATGTACTTTTCACAGAAAGTTGACTTTATGCTTTTACACAGCGGCTTTTACGGATTCCAGAGTTTCTCTCATGCTTTCCAGGAAGGCTTATATAAATCAAAGTTTTGCACATCCTGTTCTTATTAGGAGGAAGGACAAAGGTTTTTTTAAAAAAATCCTTCACTTTGCAAAACAAAGGATGCCATAACTTTTTGGGACATTAAAATTATTTCAGGGAAAACTGTGCTTTGAGGGTGAGATTGTTAAACAGGCATTCAATTAAGGTAGACAATACAGGTAGATAAAGACACATTATTTGGAGACTCTTAATAATTTAAGAACAATCATAAATTTGAAGCTGTAGCAATGGTCCACAGTACACTGCCACAAAATGTTAAGGGGAGAGGGAGGTAGCTGCAGCAGAAAAAATAATTAGATCTTTACTGTAGCTAAATTAAGACAGATTCTTTAGATGCATCGATAAATAAGATCTCTGAAACTTCATGAATGTGAGGCCACCAAATACTAGAATTACGTTCCTCTTACGTGGTTTAGTGCATAATTTCTCAGCCTCTAAAGGGTCAAAATGTCCCTCATCTTGACCACAAGTATTTATTCCCTTAAGCAACAGAAATCAATTCCTATGTCAAGATGGCACTGCAGCCAGCTGTAATGGTGTGGTGTTTTCCATGAGCTTCTCAGTCATCCCTGGATTTACAAGTCTCTTGGTTGGGTGTTCTGCTTGTCTGTGGTAATTCAAGGACTTTCCCAACACACTGTACTCCAACAGAGCATCTTCCTGGTTCATTTATGCTATGAGGTGGTATTTTTCCTTCCTTTCCTTCCCTTCCTCTCGCTTTCCCCTTTCCCCTTTAAGGGGAAACTTAAATGGTTTTTAAGTTGGTTTTAGAGGCTCAACCTTTTGAGCCATTGTTACCCCAGTTCTTTGGGTCAATTATTCTCCAGGAAAACTACTTCTCCTTGGCAAATTAAGATCTGTGTGGAAGATCCAAAGGTTGTCACACAAGCTCAGATACAGCATTTAGCTTCGCATATGCTAGTCATGTATTTCTGTAATTGCTATAACTTTTTGGTGACTAAGCAAACAAACCTGAAATTTTGCTATTTTTGCTTTAGAAAGGTAAGACTTTAGAATATGGAAATTCTGCAAGTTATCCGTGAGTAAAATTACAAGGAAAGCTCCTGTTTTCCCATTAGAGATACTGTGGAGAACAAATTATTAGGCAGTCACCTCATGAAATAGCACAAATTGTTCCTAAATAGAGACCATTTCTCTGTCCAGTATAATATTCAATAAAGCTCAAGGATGTAAAAGCAGCTGACAGCCCTGCAGTCATTTCAGTCTGTTCACAATTTAGACTGACCCTGCCCATCCAGATCTCTTAAATGTGTGTTAGTTTAATTTTTAATCCTGAAGCCCTTTGTGGCAGATGTGGGCTGAGGCAGCTCTTTCAGGGTACAGTGCAGTATCACAGCACATACTGAGATGGGCAAGAGGAGACAGGGAGAAGCCAAACCCAGTTGCAGTTATCCAGGATCTAGAAGCAGACAGATGAGTTATTTAAAGGGGAAATTGCCAAAGAATGTACAAAGAGCGGGGAATTCCGGCAGCCACAAGCAGTTTAGGCCTTGATTGTGAAAAATCCTCTTGTCCCCATGTTGTGCCTGTTTACTTTTGTTCCTGGGTTGGTACCACAGTTAATTGCACCAAATGTCTTATTTCTTACCATCCACCAGCTTTCCCTGGAGCTTTGTCAGCCAAATGTCAACTGCATCTCATCTAGCTGAGATCAAGGTACTCCACAAATAAGCTCCTAATACAAAGTTCTTATGCTGCATTTTCCGAGGATTGTGTTCACTGTGCTCCCAATTAAAAAAATAAATTTACTTTGCTGGTCTTTGCACCCCCTCCTACTGCTTGTTTTTCATCAGCACTCATGGAATTGAATTTTACATCTGGGAATTAAGAATATGTTAAAAGAGCTGGAACATCATTCTTACTCCTTCTCTGCTTGAGCACTAGCACAGAAGCACTTTAAATGAACCAGACAAGAATCAAAACACAAGTTTCAAACCAAATTTCATGTCCAGACATATAAATATTCTGTGAATGGGAAAAATATAAAACACAATGCTGAGATGGTAAATCTTCCTGTGGTTACATTTTTTTAAAGAAGGGTGTTTTAGGGAATGTCTCTTTAGTGCCAAAAAAAAAAAATTAAAAAAAAAAGAAAGAAAGGGAGAAAAAAGAAAAATATTTACTGTTATATCAATTTTCCCAGTATTTCTTTTCTGTTACTGCTCCTGCAAGGTTTCCCTGTGCTGGCTGCATTAGCAAAGCTGGTAGTTGGGGTTTTGGGTACTCAGTCAATTAGAAAATGGGGAAAAAACACCCAAAAAACCGGGAGTCCTGAGGCTAGCTACATGGCACAGACTGAGTTCTAATAAATAAGCTTTTGTAGAATATAAAAACTGAATATACATAATTATATGTATATGGTTATATACATGCATATATATATATATATATATATATATACATGAAAAATTAAGAACTGTGAGCAGCAACTAACAAGACACCCTTTTTCTCCAGGCACCTCATACTCAATGGAAACAAAATTGAGTTTTAAAAACTGAACTGGGAAGAACTCAGTTTTGTTCGTTCTTTGGAGGATTCAACAGCTACCTTTGTACTGAAAAGCTGCATCTCTCCACAACTACTGGGAAAGCACCAGACTATGGCTGTCAGACAGCTTGGGCCAGTGAAGCTACCTGGCTACCTGCCCCTGACCAGCAGCAGCCTCCTGGTGATGAGTTGAGCCTACACCTCATCAGGACCTGCAAGGTTAAGCAATGGGCTAACAGATGACATGAACATTTATGTAAACAGAGAAATCCCTCAGGATATAGCTTCCCTTTTTCTTTCTTTTTTTTTTTTTTTCCTTTCTCTTCTTCTTGTGGTAGGGAATGAATGAATGCTTTTATTTGCATACCACCCAAAACAAGGCTCAAGAGCATGAACACCAACCTTTGTAAAGCTATCAATAGAGTCACTGCTCCTCCACTCAGGAAAATGGAAAATAAAGATACTCATCTCTTCTTTTTCTGCACTGGAAACAAGCACAGAGAGAAAAGCATGGTTTTGCCTGCAGTCAAGTACCAGCACAGCTGCTGCACTTCAGATCACAGGATGCCTCACAAGTAGATCTTGGTAGAGAGACTTCAGGTTTTGGGGGTCTCTTCCTTGTGGCACTGGGCTATAGTTGGCATTTAACAATCTTGGTTTTGCAACAGCTGAGGTGAATTTTGTTGCTTTCCACCAATCCAGTGTTGCTCTTAAAAACAAATATGCTCAGGTTTCTAGAGAAATAGTTATTGCTATTTTTTAAATGCATCTAGGGCCATAGTGTGATGATTGCATGCCAGCCTCCCCCAGAACTGGTCTCACTCTCCCCTTGCCCTCCCCAGTAAGATTACATGCTATGTGCAACGAGCTGCTTGCTCCCAAGGAGGTGATTCATTTCCAAGAGGCATATTTGTAGGAGAAAAATGCTTTGAGGGTGTTGCTGCAGCTCTGTGTGACCTGCATTGGGGATGAAGTAGAAACCTCAACATTCAGACATACCCAGGATCATGTTCACAAGGGGAGCAGTGGGGGAAGGATGCGAGCAGAGCATGAGCAGCTCTGTTGCTTCATGTGAAAATAAACTCTAATAGCAATTAAGAGAAAGGAGTAGGAAATTAATAAAGCAGTAAAGATTTTTCAAAAATGGTCACAAACCATTGGTTTATCCCCTGAACAGCTTACTTGACAAGGCTTCTCTCATCCCTTTGTCCCCCTATCTCTTTCAATAATCATCCTTCTTCATGCAAATATAGATGGAAAGGGGGGAACAGTGAAAGGTTAAAATGGAAGCAGGCTATCTTTCATCGACATGGTAATTTTGCTGCTTGGCTCAATGCCAAGTGCTTACTGCAGCCACTAGCTGCCATTCCAACATGAGTGAAAGGATCTTTAATAAGAGTGTAAATAAAAGCCAGGCTGAGAAATGAGTTTTCCATCCCAGCAATCACTGGCCTAACCTCGGCTGTAAATAGTCTCTCAGAGCAGCACAGATGGAGTACCAGCACCTGGGGATCAAGGCAATCTCTGCACAGTGCAATTTAAACAGCTGGGTACAATTGAAACACGAATTAGCAGGGATAGACGGAGGGATTCCATTTTGTGTGCTAGGTAAAAACAAATAATTCGGTCCTTTTTCCCCTTTTTTAAAAAAAGGTGCTGTATGGGGGGAGAACTTTTGACATGATCTTGTGGGAGGTGCTCATTGCTGCAGCTGTTAGATTAATTTATCCATGAGAATTTCCCACAAGGTGCTGTAAAAACAGAGCCCTAATTTATGATCATTGATTTAACAGCTCGAAAGTGATTTATCTGACCTCAGTAAAGATAGCGAGAACACCAGAAGAATGATCGGTCATTCTGGGCTTTGTGTGGCTGTGATTGGCCTTATTAATTTAGAGCAGAAGGTCTGTTTCAATGTCTTATTGAGACAATCAAAGACAGTTGGCAACTGAACCATTTTAAATACTTTTTTTTTAAAGCATTGCTAATGCTGCTAAGAACTAAGAATTTATTCCACATGGAAAAGATTCTCATTAGTTAAGAAATGGTAAGGCTTCATTTAGAACTGTACAGAAACAGACGCCTGCTCTTGGATTTGCAAGTTGTTTTTTCTTAGGTAATTTTTTTTCCGTTGTTGGGAATCTAAAGCACACTGTGAAATGGAATTGTTAAGCATTACAGTAAATGAGAAATAGCTTTGCAAGAGATAAAAGAGGTTGGCACAAGGGATTGCTGGCTCTTTTTCTTTCTAAGGGTAGATTTCAGAAACACCTAAACGCTTCACTTATTGTACTATTTTTATCATTCAGTCCTCTTTATGGAAGATATAGAGCGTATCTGTTGACAAGTAAGTATATATAGGTTTTATTCCAGAAGAATATGCTTTTGGTTAAAATGTGTGTAGCATCCACTATTGAAATGTCACAACTGAGTGATAGAATTTCTTCACACAAACAAGAGCAGAAAAGATGAAAGGCAAAGGGAAAGGTGACTACTCTCTCTCTCCAGAAAGAACAACTGTTTTTAAGAGGAGCATGAAATGAAATTCAAGTTCTTTAAAAGTTTACTTGAATTAGAAAATCTGAATACAGAATAAAGTGTGTTTGCACAAGTGTGTGTACCTGCACAAAAGTCACACAGGAGGTGCCAAACGTGTTATTTGTGTTAGGAGTACTAACCAGGAAAATGGGCTGGAAACAGTTGCTTGCCAGTTTCTCTTACCACCTGGACTGACGTGTGGTGGGGTTAAAAGTCACTGATTTCTATGGCTTTGCATTTCAGTCGCCACTGGATTATGCCCAGCTTTAAAGCCCATTTACAAAGATCTCAGTAATTGTCTTTTCAAGGTGGGAGACAGAAATGCTGGAGGTTGGGGTTTCATCCATGGTGGATGAATGCTCACAGTCATTTCACCGTCCTGGTGACATGCTATCTGACCTGAAACTAAGATAGTCCACTTGATCTCCATACAACGGGAAAAAAGCAGAAAACAGTATTTCAGCCCTTCGAAATATGAAATAATAACAATTATTTTAAGAAGTGAAAAGACTAGGACAACAGAATAAATTATGATGTATGTAAAGCTTCCACGAAAATCTCATACACCTTGTCAAGAGACTGAAGAATAAATGCACAAACAGCTATAAATCTCACTAAAATGTTTGAGGGACCAACAGTACCTATAAAACCCACCCTCAATTCCCATACAAATTAAACTAAGCCGAAGCCCATGTTAGGGGCCTGAAGAATACAGAAAGTTTTGTCAGCCTGAGCATCTTCAACTCATCTTCCTGTGTTGCCATCAATCTCATATTGTTCCCTATAGCACACTATAGGGACTTTAAATAAATTATGTGCAGTGTTACTTTGCCAAAATTCAAATTTATGGGGGAAAAAGAAATTAGTAGCACACTAAAATGTTTCCACACACTGTTTGTACCTGTGACAAAAGTCTCCTAAAAAAGTAAAATAAACCTTCAGAGTACTGACCTGCATACTGGCAGATCTTTGTTCATCCTAAATAATGCCAGTTATTTCTTCCCACCTGAATCCCATTCTGGATGGGTTCAAATCTGATTCTGGAAAATTACAAATAAGCCTTCTCAACAGCACAGATGTCACAAACACTTTGGAAGAAATTACTGCTTCTTAGCAAATGGTTCATCTTTTTTTTTTCCTGTCCCTTAATTTACCATGTACTTATTCTAAACCTCGACACAATGGCACACATAGATGTTAGTGAATATTACAGGTCAGTTTAAAAGCACAGTTATTTTTCATCACAGAAACAACATTCTCTTTTAGGGGCTATAGTCCACATGACATCATGGAGTACTGTTCATCTCAGACTCCTCTTGTTTAATATTCAGGCAGGCTTAATTGGCATCTCAGGATCTAAACTGTGATGTGACCTGGTTTCTGCTGAAGCACCAGCAGTACAGGAGTAGAATCTAGAACATACAGATTCACTTTTTTGTTTGTTTCTTTGTTTGTTTTGTTTGTTGGTTTGGTTTTTTGTTTGTTTTTGTTGTTGTTGTTGAGAAGAAAAGCTTAGTTATCACACTCACAAAAATATTCCTGCTTTAACAAGACAGATAATGTGAGAGAACTGAACCTTTGAAAAGAATGTTAATAACTGATGAGCCCTACGAGGTGCTCTTTCACACATCATCCTCCTCCATTTCTTTGAACTTCTAAGAACCATTTTCATGAAAGGTGTCTTTAATTACTGCAAGAGAGCAATCTGCAGACCAATATGCTCAAGTGCCAATGTGTTTACCATTAAGAGGCGGAAAGAGACATTCCCTTCTTTTGATGCTACTTGACCATCTTAGCTCTGGATCAACCCACAACCCTCCCACTCCTGCTTGTGGTCCCAACAACAAAGACCAGAAGCAGACTTCTCTTGGAAAACACTAGAAGGAAATCACTGACTGCCCAAGGCTGTGATTAAAGCCACTCTTACATAGTTGCAGACAAAACACAACAAAAAATGGTGTTGCAAATATCTTAAAAGTACCCACAGGTAAGAAAAGTCACTGCTTGGGGGTCTGCTGGACTCAGATTATGTGGCATGACCAGGAAAAACCTGTTTGTGCCTAAGGAATGCACAGCATAAACAGAACAGGCTTCAGGAGCACCTCTCTGCAATCCTCATCAAAACACCACACATCTTACAGCTGAGTATTCTGCCCACAGAAACGCATAACCTACACATGAGAATTAAAATCTTGAGCTAAAAGCACTGCATGCAGTGATGTGTGGAGGACCACAGGCACAAAGAAATGTTTGGCGTGAGGAAGCAGCGTGTGCACTTGGTGACACCCTCAGCTGTGGGCACATAAGCCCTGGCATGAGCCCACCCAGCATCATGGGGGCACAGGCAGAGACACAGGCAAATGCCACCGTGGGAGACCAGCCACCACCATGGGGGCAGAGCACTGGCAGCAGAGGAGCCACAGAAACTCAAACAAATCTGCCTGTGACAGCAGGATGGGGCTGCGCTGCTCTGCATACGAAGGTGTAGAGCTTACTCAGGCAGCTGAAGTGAACATGGTGCTCATATTTGCTTCAATGCTAAGAAAATTGCAGTAAAGAAGCTCATGCAACTGAATTAGGGTACCAGTGGGGTAGGGGTTTGTTTGTTTACCTTTGCAGAAGTATTAACATTACTTGAGATCTCCTGGAGAAAAGATCAGGCCCAGTAACTTCCATCCTGATTTGGTCCTTGGAAAAAAAGCTGTTAGTTATCAGTCAGGTGTACAGCATATTGCTTATAAATGCAGAGGAAAGAGAAAGCCTCCAAGTGGAGTTTTGAAGCTGCAGGACCATAAAGAAAGTCCTTTGTGAAGCTCCATTTTGCTCCCACACTGGCAACTTTGTTACCATCTATATTTCTATGAGAGGAGGGGCCACCAGGAGTTTTGCTAGAGAGAGGATAAATCATCAGCTGCTTGTGTGCAAATGCATGACACAGCAGTAAACAACTGGCTGGGGATTTGCAAAGTGGGGGTTTGTGAGACCAAAGATGTATAATCAACCTTACTTGTCTTTAGGTTAAAGGTGCTGACTCCAGCTCATATGCTAAGAACTATCTGTTGGATTGCAGCTATTACTGACAGGTGTTAAAGTGCGACAGAATATATGTGTGAGTTATGCATGAAAACAGTTTTGTAGATGAGAAGGAGGAAATGGAATGTATTTGTGTAACAGAAAAATGCTGAATACTGCATTTCCTGCTTTCAGCCTCCTTCCTATGGAAAGGAACTAATTGCTCATTATCATCAGTGGTAAATACAGTCAGAGTAATTTAACTTAAATTTCAGCCTTTAGTGGGAACACGTTTCATCTGTACTGTTACTATTGCTACCATCATTGCATTCATAGTAATTTCTTGTGGCTGCTGTTAAGTCACTTCTGTCATCAGCACTGATGGGCACAGGTAGACAAGTGAGCTTTCAAGAAATTACTCAGAATAATAAAATTCACGAAGTCACAACCTCAAAATAATTACCCTATGTTCTTAAAAATTGTACTTCATAAAAGAATCGCCATGAAACAGTCTTGTTCTCAACACATTGTCCCTTCCCCTAACAGCAGAATTTTTATTTTTGAAAAGAGACTGGATATTTGTTGATCATTCACCACTGCTGAGAAACCCTATGTTGTTTTTTCTGTAGGTACTTACTTAGCTGGGGATGAGCAGTAGTCCTTTAAAACTGGGACCAAGAATGATTCAAGTGTGTATGCCATTAGTTTAGCAAAGTTCTAGAGTTTCCTGTGTTTTTCTTAAACGCCATTTCCTCTGAAGTTGTGCCTATAGGAAGATTTCTCATGTGGACTTCAACATAACAAATGAGGTTGAGCTCTTACAACCTTTCCTCTAGCAGGCTCTCTTCTTTATGGAGCTGTTTAGATAAAGGCATAATTTTTTTCTGAAACTTAGTATTTCTAATTTTTCTTCCTATTGGTCAAATCTGGATAAAAATAAGCAATGAATTCAAGGTTCATATGGAATGATTAGCAGATATTAGCATAATCACATAAACCTTGTTTTCTTAAAAAGTCAGGTTAAAAGTGTTCAGCCATAGCAAAGTAATTGGTTAAAAAAGCAAGTGAAATTACATTATAAAGCAGGACAAGCTTTTGAGTAAGAAAGAACGACAAAGAAGTGTGTGGTTATGGATTTATTTTACCTTTCTGTTTCCAAAGACATGGGGAAGTCTGAAATGCTTAAAAACTACACAGCTGCAATGTTAAGTGTGTGTAAGAGTGACATGACACTACAGAATGGCAGTTAACAAAAAGAAGTTGTCATAAGACAGGATCAAGAGAAACAGTTAGAGACCATCTAGACAAACATTTAAGGCCAAACAATAGGAAGGCGCTCTTGGAAACACAGATTTTATTCCTCGATGGTTTTACAACTGTCTCACATAAGCCTTCTCATGAATTTACAAAATGCTTTCTTAAAACTAGTGTGGTTTTTTTTTGGTCTCAGCAGTCTGCCTAGGATGACTGTTGCTCTAACAGCACTCTCTGTGTCTTTCTCCATGCCATACTCTGTGATGAGCCTTCATATCCATGTGTTCATGTAGGCATGGTTTGTACATAAATGTAGGTCTGTCTCAACTTTATTGCCCACGGCATGGGTCTGAACTGAATCTCAGAAAGCATCCATAACACTAGCATATCCATTATGAAATATTCTTTTTCTGTACTGATCTCAGTAATCCATTTATCTTAGCACCAACCCTTGGATCATCTATTAGCCATCACACTTTTACCCTTCCTTCTTCAGGAAATGGGAGACCTCCACTGGAAGTTTCTAGGAAATCTGTACACATATGTTCAATGGATCCCTGCAAGTTTCAGATGAAAATCTTTAATTTTTATCTTAGAAAACATGCTTCCAGATCCATTCTCATGACAGCCAAACCATTTTTCTTCAGAAGGGAGTACCAGTTAAATCATATCTTGGGAAGGGACACAACAAAACCAGCTGACCCAAATTGACCAAAGAGATATTTCATACCCTATGTCAGCTCAGATACAAAAACTAAGAAAAGGAGCAGGAAGGGGGGCATTCATTATTCACAACATTTACCTTTCAGGGCAATTGCTATGTGTGCTGAAGCCCTGATTCCTAGGAAGGACCAGACATTGCTTGCTGGTGGGAAATAGAGAATAAAAATATTTTTTCTTCTCTTTGCTTGTGCACACGCAACCTTTTGTTTTTGCTTTATTCGACTGCCTTATCTCAACCTACAAGTTGTTTTCCATCTTATTCTCTCCCCTGTCCAGGTCAGAAAGGGGAGTGATAGAGTGGCTTGGTGAACACCTGCCATCCAGCCAAGGTTTACTCACCACAGAGAAGTAAAAAAAATAGCAATATTTAACTGCAATTACCCACCATATTTTCTACATAATCAGATTAGGTAAGGTCAGAGAGCTTTGAGAAAGGGCAAGTACATAAACTATTTCAAAATGCATGTATAAGTGTTTACAGTTCAGCATTTCTTATGAAGTACTAAGCTTACTTGCCAGACTTTCAAGCACCAGTAGGACAATAATTAAGTAGTAGTCACCTTAGTTGTCAGAACTTAAGTGCAACTAACTAGACTTGCTTTCTTTGAAGGGGAAAGACTTAATAGAGGGAAGAAAATACTGCTAATAGTATAAACTGCACGAAGATTTAGAAATGTGTTTTACTAGAATCCATTCCCACAACACGCTTCTCTATGTAGTCATTAACAGTTGGGTGTTGGTGTAGGGAAAATGAGATTTTTACCAGCATTATTTGAAACATAAAGAAGTCCAGTCACTATAAACTCAATACTATGTTGATAAAGAATCACAGAATTATCCAGGTTGGAAGAGACCTATAATATCATCAAGTCCAACCTCTGAGAGATCACCACCCTGTCAACTAAACCATAGCACTGAGTGCCACATCCAGTCATTTCTAGAACCCTTCCAAGTATGGTGATTCAATCACTTCCCTGGGCAGCCTGTTCCAATGCTTAATGGCCCCTTCTATAAAGAAGTTCTTCCTCATGTCCAACCTGAACCTCCCCAGGCACAGCCTGAGGCTGTCCTCTCGTCCAAATTGCCTGTGAGAAGAGGCCAACCCCCATCTGGCTCCTGTCAGGCAGTTGTAAAGAATACTAAGGCCACCCCTGAGCTTCTTTTTCTCCAGGCTAAACAACCCCAGTTCTGTCAGCTGCTCCTCACAGGCCTTGTGCTCCAGACCCTTCACCAACTCCACTGCCCTTCCCTAGACTTGCTCCAGCACCTCAGTGTCCTTGTAATGAGCACCCAGAACTGGACACAGAATGTGTGGCCTTACCAGTGCTGAGTACAGAGGGACAATCACTGCCCCAGTCCTGCTGGCCACACTGTTGCTGATACAAGCTCAGATGCCACTGGCCATGTTGGCCACCTGGGCACTTGCTGGCTCATGTTCAGGTGACTGTTGACCAGCACCCCCAGCTCCTTTTCCACTGCGCAGCTTTCCATCCACTCTGTCCCCAGCCTGTAGCACTGCTTGGGGCCATCTTAACAAAAGGTCACCTTAAATAAACAAAACATAATGAGGATGTGAAGTCTTCTTCTGATAGGAAGAAGTAACCAAATTCAGAAAAGGAGGAAGGGGTTAAATTATTGGGACATTGAATCAGGAGATATATTTTATGTTCATTACATGGTAAGATTATACTGTTCCAACAAAAATAAACCCCATATATTTTATGCAAGACAAATGAGGTCATTAGTTTATGTTTGAAACTGGTTTGATTTCAGTCACAGGCCTAGGATTCTCTCTAGTACAGTGTATTTTTGGGAAAAGCTAATGAAAATGGTCACATGGGAATGGTCAAAATAATTAAAAAAAAAAAAGAAAAAGAAAATAAGGTCTGTCAGGCAAAGGTGTGAAAAAGTGCCTGAATAGATGCATTCATTTTAAGAAAATTATTTTCCACATGTATGTAAAGATCTATCCTTTTTTCAAACTGCTAAATCACTTGAGGGAGAATGGAAGTTACTTTTTAAATGCAAAAAAGGAAAAAACAGCCAAAATGGAAACTCAATAAAGTAGTGGAATTATTGCTGGAGAAAATGATCATACTTTCATCTTAAATTTGTGCAGCTCTTATGGACCTGCTTATTTACATACTTCTTGATACAAAATAGTATGTTCTTTCATGAAGCAGCACTCACTATCAAGTCAAAGACTGTAAGAACTCAAATATCTTCCCATCATTTGCAAAGATTGACATAAATACAATAATTCACAACCCATCCTGCAGTTTGCCAAATTCAGGTTAGAGTAGATAAAACAAAAAGGAGGCGAGAATAGGAAAAATATAAATACATGTGTTGCTTTTCAAACAGTTCTTTTGTTTTTGTAGATACCAAGAACAGACATTTCTGACAACCTCAGCATGACAGTGAGATAGAGAAGATTTGTTTGCTCCTTTACCTTTTTCCCATAGCTTTTAAAACAAGCTGAGCTTTGCAGGCTCTTACTAGAAATACAAAGGCAGCTGAACAAGTTGTATTACACAGCAACACACCTGAACTACAAATAGGAAACTATGTTCTGGGTCAGGTTTTATATAAGGTTTCAGAAAACCACCTAACGATGCAGCCAGAATGTGCCAGTCTGTGGTTTAGGTGACAATACCATGACAGGTGGCTGCAGACTCCTCATATGAGTAAATCCAGGTTTCACAGAAAAGGTTAGTCATTTTTGGCATAACTTCAGACTCCTTCCAAACCACCAGACCCGTCTGTGTACCACTATGTTTGAGTCCCTGTTCTCTCATTGCTTCCCCAAATTCACTTTGGACAGGTGAAAAAATCTCAGTCTGTGATTCCTGAAACATTCTGTAAACGACTCCTTTCAAGTGTTGAAAAAGCCTGAGATTAGGTTTAGCTGGTTATCCTGTAGCAGAACACAGGGGAGTGTCCTTGGAGAGGAAGAGCAATTTGTCACCACTAGCTGTAGAGAAAAATCTGTTAGCACAAACACAGACACTTAAAATTAAATGTTTCATTCTTGTATAAAAGGAGGAATCTAAGGAAATTAGCCTTTATCACAGCTTTTCTGATTTTTTATATTGAAAACAGACCATAACATGGATTGATCTAATGGCCCACATTAAGTGGTAGTTTCTTGCTGCAACAGCTGCTCAGATGCTTCTATAAATAGAGCATATGACCTGTATTACTTCAGAGGAATACTGACCATACCAGCAGTGGATCCATCAATTCCCCAGTTGCCTTCTGTAGCCAAAAAAGACATCAATGGAAGATCTACTGCTGAATGAAGCTCCATATTTAATAATACAGAAAACAAAACCTGCTGGAATTAAGATGACAACAAAGAAAAGGCAAGTGTTTGAGAAGACTAACCTTCCTGAAGCAGAGAACTTGAGTTTGTTTGTGGGTTTTTTTGCAGCTGTACTTGAATAAGCACCCTAAGAGACGCAATGTGCTATTCACAACCAGAGCCAATGACTATAGCAAAGTGAAGGTTCAGTGAAAGCAAAGGAAGTGTTCTGTTACAGCCATGCCAAGACACTAAAATGATTGTAACCTACTTGCCAACGCAGTCCCACTGACAAGCTTTATCCCATAGTATAGAAATCTCCATTTATAAGAAGTATTTTTAAATTGTAACACCAACAAGTATTTACTAGGTATTGGCTACTGATTGCTAAACCCCCCCAAAAAACAAACAGCCAAAAAACCCCAAACAACAAAGCCAACTAACCAACCTAAGTAACAACAAAAAAAAAAAACCAATAAAAAGTTCCATCTACGGTCCTATCAGTAGTGCAGTCTGCAACTTGTGGAGATCTGATCAGCCCTTTAAGGTAACAGAATAACACCTCCTGAGCCTGTTCGAACTCCAGCACATAAAACCAGGCAAAAAGAGCTGCAGGGCTGTGAAGAAAAGCACAAGAGGAGTGCCTTTCAGCATCAGCCACTGCTCCTCACCTTTCCCAGGTCACTGCAGCAGTAGCTATGTAACCTTTTGGCTAAGTTTGCAGCAGCTGACCAAGCATAGCAGGGAGTGGGCTTCCCTCACTATTGTCCTACCAGCAAAGCCTGGCTTTTGGTGACAGAAGGAGGAAAATGAGTTCAGTAGCTGCTCAAGGAAGGCACGGAATACGTCTCTTTATACAGGTTAGGATGGGCAGACATTGCTACAGCTAGGAAGAAAAGAGGCCTAAGGACCCTGGGCTTCTGTTGACAAAGCTATGGGCTGGGTGCTGTTGCCAGTGGGAAGACAGAAGCTGTCCAGATGCAGGGAAGGAAGACAGGATCCAGAAGTGGGTTTGGTGGTTGGGCAGCTCTGGGCACATTCCATGACCACCAAACCTGTCAGAGGCATTTAGATGACCATGAAGAGCTATGTCCAGAAGAAGTACAACACTAAAGACAACTCAGTGTCATTACAGAAAGAAGCAACTCATTCTAAAGGCCAAAAGAATGTCTCTAAGCCAGAGGTGCCTTGGGAACCATCAGGAACATAAGTTTAAGCATGATTTCTAGGAATGGTGAAGGCAGCAGGATGTGAAGCCAAGGAAATCCAACACACATGGAATAACTGTATTTCATAGAGGAAACAGTTGTGTATAATACTGCAAGAGTGCATTGGTAATGATTCTCCCTCCCCACCCCAGGAGGAAAAAAGAAAGGAAATCACTGACTTTGAATATTGAATAAGTAGCCATAGACATTCTGCAGATTTTTGTACTACAGGAAGAAGAGAAGGACCATTACCGTAGTCATTGCCTCTTTTGGACTCAATGGAACCGAGAAATTTAAGTACAGTAAGGATGGCAGGATTACTGCCTCCTAAGAAAGAGAAGTCCAGGGTCCAGACTGCTGGGTAAAAGAGCTCACTGTTTTGAAGATGAGGCTTTGAAATCATTGCAGAAACTTATCCATTAAGTAGCCATGGAGTTTGATGCTGAAGACAGTCACAGATAATGTTTTGGCTTAGGTACCACTTTGGCAAGAGGTACCACTGTTGTCACTTGCTCTATACAACAGTCACGTAACTTTTTCAAATGTCAAACATCAAACATGGGTCAGTGTGTGTTGCTTAAAGACACAGCTGTTAAGAGCTATAGCATGCTTAAATTCTACCACTTTTCTCAGTTGTTCAAAGGTTTAATCACTCCTAGCACTCAAACTGTAGAAATCAACGGCACAAGATACAGCTGCATCTTTTGTGACTCAATATGTTATTAAAGGCTACCCACAATCTTTGATATATGTAAGTGCTATATCACCTTCTATCCTGTTCTTTGAACTGCTGACCACGTATATGGTATGTATCTTGACAGTCTTCCCCCAAACACTTCGTTTTTTGAATTCTCTCCAATAGACCCATTTTCTTTCTGAATTAAGATGATCCATTTATCAATATACAATAATCAAGAGTTGTATACCGGGAAGATCACTTTGTTCGGCTTAATAGATTTCTTTCTGTACAATGAAGCTGTGTTACATAAGTCCACTTCAAGGGGACTATGCCAGCTCCTTTTCTAAATCTTTGCTTAATGAGATATAGTCCCTGTGGTGACTACCTTGGTCCCTGTATACTGCCAAAATCAGTGCAAAGGAGCTAACACAATGCTGCCTTGCACTATATGAAATGTAAAAATCATGCACCCAGCAATTTCATCCTGCTTAATTCCATTGCAGACTACCATGCTACAAATATGCAAGCACTTTATAAAGAATGTGGGGGAGGCAGTACTAGTCCTATCCAGTTGAAGTTTTTGAAGGGTAACCTAAATCTTCAGTTGTATCCCTTTCCCATTATGTTAGATATACAAAATATAGAACAGAAATAACACTCCTGTTTTCACAGGTTCGACAAACCAAAATGTTGGTAATAGTGTTAATGGTATTTTTAGGGATGGGAAACCAAATTGAAATAGCTTAGAGATTCACAGCATGAAGCCAAAAGTGATGTATAAACATAACACCATAAAGACAGAGAGGGAGAAAAAAAACCTGAATACTAAACAAATAAGAAAGTGACAACTGGTCTTACCAGGTCGTCCCATACCAGCCGCTACTAATGAAAATGCGTCATTTTTCAGTCACTTCAAGCTCTACCAGAACTATTGTTAATATCAGACACTGCTTTGTACCTGGTCACAAGGTTGCAGAAGGCAAGTTTTTGGCTAATTAAATGAAACTTGATTAGCATAAAGGAAAAAGTCAGAAGACTAGAAAAGAAAGAGAGAGAAACAGAAGCACAAAGGGGCAAAAGTAGTGAAGTCTTTGGTATTTTGAATAATGGCTGGGACTAGCTCAGTCAGTAAAGACAGTAAAATCACCTCAGTCCTTGCTACCTTGGCTTAGTCTGAGAACTTTGGGATTTCAAAGCATCATGATTGAATGCTGAAATGTGGTGACCCACACTGGTGTTGACTTTGAAGGTAACAGCTGCATGTCTTTTTACTCAATCAACAAATTTCCCTTCTCAGATGAAGAGAAGGGAAACCCTCCTCTTTTACCATTTAGGCTTAATTTTAAAACACTGAGTTCACTGCAATAATTTTCCTGTCAAACACTCCTATTATCCATCAGATATAATCTCAATATGTTCTTTAAACCTGCAGGAATTTTTGACTGAATTAATTCTATTTTTATCTTTTTCCTGACGTTTACAAATAATTTTATATAACAGACCAAGCGTTGCCATCTGTTACCTTTAACTACTTTTAGGTCTCTATACAACACATCCTGCAGATGTAGCCTACTTTTTTTGCTAGTATATATGGTACTTCATGGCTGACAGTGTTAAGTATGTTGGACTGTGAGTAAGAAAAACAATTTGGATTGCTTTGTAACAGTAAATGCTCCCCCTATACTGTCCTGTCAATCACTCTGTCATCTGCAGCTATCATTAGGGATTGTATTTTGCCTTCCTAAGCACTGATAACTGGAATGAACAACACTGGCATCCATATACAGAACAGCAAATTTTAGCCTTGAGTAAGCTCTGCCAGAGTAAGAGTGCCAGAGTTGATGGGCCTTGGGAAGCAGCCCTGCACACATCTCAGTTCCAGTGGCTCAGTCTCTGCTGGTTGTTGATGGTGGGTCCTGCTGCTCCACAGCTGCCAGCAACCCCTCCTGCCACTCCTGTCAATAGGAGGCTGTGGAGGGTACCACAAAGACCTCAGAACTACCATAAAGGATTTTCTGGGCAAATGCCAAGTCCATGCTTGGCGCGAACTGACCACAGCCATCTGGACAGCATTACACATGACCATCATGACCAGCTGAGCCACCTGCATTAGGGCTTCCTGACACCGAAGGTCCTAATGGCACCTGAACTGTTCACACACTGCCTCCAGATTAAACTTCAGCTAGCTGCAGCTCATGTGGTGTCTGCTGGACGTTGTCAGGAGCCATGAGATATCCTAAGCACTCCACCATCATGTTGCTACAACAGCAGGGCCATAGGTAGTACAAGTCTGGGAAAGGGAAGGGAGAACTTATTGCATAAATATTTAAGCACTGCTTCTCCCACTAGGCTTGGTACTGATAATTTTGCGCTTTGATTAGCATCACTACTATTTATATACTTTCTTTAAGCCTTGCTTGCATTATTAGACCATTTTTACTTTTCAACTATTAAAAAGGATTGGCAAACTCAAGCACTTGCTTCCTCTGCCATTCTTCACACTATTTTCTTTTCTACTCTAGCCTATAACCATGTACTAATGTAGCAAGGGCACCAGCTGGGTACAGGATGCATGACAGATCATATATGACATCAGGTACTAATACATCAAGACAGCAATCTTTCAGGTGCTGGAAAGAAAAAATACATTCATGAGGCTGGGGAGTAGTGGAAAAGTCGGGTCTCAAGAGTGGTAAGAAACCTGAAGGACCTGGAAAATAATGGCATCTTAGCTGGCAGACTGGCACACCTATAAACTTTTAATGTGTATAGCACTGCTAGCTCTCACTTGATCCAGGTCAGACCTACCTTCCTCTGGCATTCCAGCCAAACTTACATGAGGTTATACAAAAGTAACCTACTATATCCTTGCTGTCAGAAGTATTTCTCAGGTCCATGTTCAGGTTTTTCTGCTTAAAAGGCCACCATGATACTGATGGCACCAGCAATGGGCTTAGCTCAAATGATTATTATTACATCACCACTCTGTATCTCCAGGCTGGCAAATTTCAGTTTGACTGAAATCACTGTGTAAATAAGATAGGGTTACATGACACAGAGCAGCACAAGACAGATACGGACTGTGACAATGCCTGTATGTACCCTGTTAGCACTTAATTGACAATTATCACCTTGGGAAAGAAGACCTCAGAAAGCACAGATACCACATATTCAGTGCAGTCCATTATCTATGTAAATACTGGCTCCTAATGAGGTAAGCAGGAGGTAAGGAAGTGATTTATTTTCTACTTAGCCTGAGAACTCTAGAAAAAACATCACACAGTAAGTTTTTGCATCATCATGATACAATCTGCCCAGTAACATAGATTCAGACATCAGATTTACCCATTCTAAAGCAATTGTCCACTCCACCAGCTGACCAGAATTGGGTGCAGCAAGGCTCATAGCATCACAGAATATCCTGGGCTGGAAGGAACTCATTAGGATCATGGACCCCAACTCCTGGCTCTGCTCAGGACACCCCAAGTCACACCATGTGCTTGAGAGCATTGTCCAAATGCTTCTTGAATTCTGTCACGCCTGGTGCTCTGACCGCTTCCCTGGGGAGCCTGTTCCAGTGCTCAACCACCCTCAGGGTGAAAAACTTTTTTCTAATATCCAACCTGAACCTCCCCTGACAACACCACTTCAGGCCATTTCCCTGGATCCTGTCACTGGTCACCACAGAGATCAGTGCCTGCCTTTTTCACTTCCCTTCACAAGGAAGTTGTAGACTGTGATGAGGTCTCACCTCACTCTCCTCCAGGCCACTTCTCCTATAGCTTCTCTTCCAGACCCTTCACCATCTTTCTAGCTCTTCTTTGGAATCTCCATTGAGGGTAGTTGTCCACTTGACATGTTTAGAAGCAGTTGGGAAAGTGACAGCTCTTCACCTACAACCCTGAAAACAGGCCTAAAAACAGCAAGGAAGCTGGGGGTGCACAAGAATTCAGGAGGAGGTACAGCCTGGACAAATGACCCCAAGTGACTTAAGGGATATTCCATTCCATATAACATCATGCTCAGTATATAAAGCTGGGGGAAGAATGGGGATGGAGCAATGGTGTTTGCCTTCCCAAGCAAACATTAGGCATGCTGGAGCCCTGCTTCTTTGGAAATGGCTGAACACCTGTCTGCCCATGGGAAGTGGTGAATAAATTCCTTGTTTTGCTTTGTTTATACATGGAGTTTTGCTTGACCTATTAAACTGTCTTGTCTCTCAACCCACAAGTTTTCTTACCTTTACTCTCCTGATTCTCTCCCCACCCCACTTGGGAGAGTGAGTGAGCAGTTGGTGCATAGTTGCCAGCTGCTGTTAAACCATGACAGGAAGAATCCCAGGGTTTCATGAACAAGAGTCAGACTGCACCATTTAGCCTGTGCATCTATTGCACAAAGCATTTCACAGAAGACTGTACTTCAGCCCTATATCCCCCTCAGCTTCTATTACATGTGCTATAACTAGAAACAGAGAGAAAAAGAATACATGCCATTAGACATCTACCTCCTTAGCCTCATCTTCTTCCAGACACAACTCAGGGTTCATCTACAACACATCTAAAAGTCATTGAAAGAAATACACAACAGTGGAATCTATCCCCTCAACAGTGGGGCAATGGAAAAACTGATCCAGGTGATGGCTTTCTTACATGAATTAGTACCTATTACATAGATCATTGACACAGCAATACATTTTTTAGAAGGTTCTGAAGGCCCCATGCTCAATACCAGGAGTGA
Organism: Lichenostomus cassidix; assembly: GCF_008360975.1. NCBI lineage: Eukaryota > Metazoa > Chordata > Aves > Passeriformes > Meliphagidae > Lichenostomus > Lichenostomus cassidix. The sequence continues at coordinate 31,549,798 of NC_139480.1, read as the reverse complement.
AAATGCCACCGGGGCTCACAGAAATGTTTCAGGTTTTGAGATCACTTTTGGCTCCTCTGTGCCATCTCTGTTAGGCACCACCACACTTGTCCCTGCACGCAAGATGAACATGTCTGTAGTAGCTGCACGAACTGTTTGCTGCCTGATGAACCCCATGGTACTGCACAAAACCACAATGCATGTCAAGTATCATTTTTCTGGACAAGAATGATACAGCTTTCACTTACAGCTACCTATGGAAAAAAGGCACCACTTCGTATTTCAAATACTGACATGTAATTCACTGTCATGAGCAAACCTTCTAGTGATTAAAACTTAGAATTTTTAGGTTTATTTTAATCTTGCAGAAGCTTCATTTCGGAAGCTCCTCAAACTGGACCAACCTCCCCTTTAAGAGCATGGTGCAGAATCTCTGGGAGTGAACAAGACCCTTTTCAGAATGAAAACTAAGCTTCAGCCTGAAACACAACACCCCAGCAAAAATCACACACACAAAACACATTGATTTTTACCAGATAAATTAGAAACCAGATTAAAATCAAAGTAGATTTCAAAGCAGCTGAAAATCTGTTGCCTTTTTTTTTTTTTTTGGCTTTTTTTTTAAACTTGCCTTCACATCTACTCTTTTTCTTTGCAGGTGGCACACAACAGATGCTCTTGCCTTTCTGGTCAAAAGCCTTGGCACCAAAGTAATGTTCCTTCCAGGAACATACACCACAGGTAATATGAGGTCACTGGGCTATCACTTGGAGAGTTTCTCCTAATGTAGTACTTCAAAAGGTAACCAATAGCAAAACTATCCCCTCTTCTCTTCCAACGCACACAAACTTCCATACAGAAGATAGGATAAATAGGACCTTGTCTCATTCAAAGCCAGTATTTTCATACCAGTTCCTTAATCTCATTTTTCTGGGACAAGGCTGGTTAACTGTAAGGCAAAACCCTCGCTTCTTGCAAAGGATGAAATGGATGGCAAAACACCCTTCTGAATGGGATGGGGCATAGTCCGAGTTCTCCTCATGTGAAAGGAGGAATTTGGATATATCACACTTATTTAACAATGAGATATCTAAACCTATTTTCAGGGAAATCACAAGTACGTAATTTTCATCAACCTTCTTTCAAGTGGCTGAAAACAGTTCCTGGCTTGAAGTTACTGTGGAGAGGACAGAAAATAGGAATAAGGTTATCAGGGACCAGGAAGGGATCAGATAACTAGGTATTATGGATACTAATTTCTTAGCTGGCCTAGAATAAGTGACTTCCAGCACTTACAAAAGAATGTGCAAGACTGGATTTCTTTTCCATTTGTGTACTGACACACTGGAGTTGCTAAGCTCTGGACGTAGTTAATCTCATGCACCAACACACTTTTCTTTGTTGCAGCCATTGCAAACCTTCACCAGAAGCCTGAAACAGGCAGGCAAACCTCAAGTGCTGTCACCTGAGAAAATACAGGCAGTTTTGCTTGGGTTGCAGAGGCAAGCAGGCTACACAAACTAGTAAGGCAGGAGCAACAACTTCAGGTACAAAGGAAACAGAATGACAGCAGAAATAACCAAACTTGGGAAGAGAAACTTCCAGGTAAGAGAGCCTTTTCCACTGGTAAAGTCTTGGCCAGGGAAAAGAAACAGAAATTCACCTCCAGTCTTCAGACTTGTTTCCCAGAGCAAACACGGCAGCTTTCACTGTGATGTAGCACTTTCCATGTCCAAGGGAACACTCCTGCCCCTTTCCATTAAATGCAAGTCTTTCACTTCAGGGATTCCAGTAGATGCCCAGCAAAGGTAACTTTTTCTGGTTTACTTCTCCTCATGTCTAACACCTTCAGTGGCAGGACATTTCATCTTGGACAGAAGTTCACAAAGCCTGTACATTAATGTAGCTGAGAGGCTAAAAGACTCTTAGCTAAGAACTCAACCTGTTCAGATGAAAAGATTGACTACTTTTTAAAAAACAAATGTATACATTTGTAAAAATCGACCCAAATATTTATTAGATGACTAATATTCAAGACATTCTAGAGAACTAGAATCTGCATATGTAAGACCAGTTTCCCAAACATTCACACTTTTGTTTTGAGTGACACCTCCATTTCTGCTACAGAATCTCTCTAGAGGCACATACCATGTGCATATATATATGTATGTGTATGTATGCAGACAATAGATATAAAACCTCCAGAAGTAATGTTGTAGAACTAACTTCTCTGATTTCACTGGGTAACACCTAAGCATAGGATAGTGGAAGATGCAGGTAAACTATTTAAACATAAAAAACGTGGTCCAGTTTCATTTGTAATTACTAGAGTAAACATCTCCTCATGTTAATTTAGTACTCATTCTTATGGGGAAAGCATCAAATGAAAAGCCACACTAGTTCACTTAATGCACCAATGCAATTTAAGTAAATGCTTATGTACTTAGAGATGCAGTACTTTCGCAACTGGCATTTCCTCTGTCTGAAGCTGCTTCTCAGTGTAAAGCTGGAAGTCTCAGTTGTCATTATGTGCATGGTCCAGGACCTAACAAAGTAAAAGGCCCAAGCCAGGCCCCAGTGAAGACTAAGTTCTCAAATAACAATTTTGTTAGCATGGGAACACAGCACTCTCCTTGGTGATAGAGAGGGCAACTGCACCCTGCAGGGAAGCAACTATCTTGGATCTAAGATTTTAGGTTGATGCATGCCAGTATCTTTAGAAGCAGCATTGACAGACACTAGCTGGAGGGGTGAGCAGCTGGTGACTGCTCTTCACAAAATAGGTAAGACAATAGCGCAAAAAGACATCAAACCAGGGAATAAGAGCATCTAAAGCTTAATCGACTATGCCGTGAATCTCAATGCATTTGTATTATTCCGTGAGTCAAAAGAAGTGCTCAGAAAAGCTACAGACGAACATTTCTTGCAGTACTTTCTCACCCAGCAAACAATACACAATAGGGACACTATAAACTAAATAACTTTGCAGAGAAATTCCATCAACTCAGCCATGTGCCTATTTTAATGTTTCTGTAACAAATTCACACAAAAGGTTTGACTGAGTGAAACCTCTGAAGAATAAAGGGGAAAAAATCTTCAGAAAGACACGATGCCATAGACAATAATGTGCCAGCAGTATTGCTTTTTAATTGGCATGATACAATTTTTCTTTCCAAACTAATTTATCAAATCACAATAAAGAATTACTAAATTTACAAGATATGAGCTACTCTTGCCATTTTAGGTTTTCACATTGTTTTCAGAGCCTTGACTTTTACAACATCAGTATGGTAAGGCTCTCCATTCCCCTGAAGAATTCAATCTTTTTGCCTCAAAGCCTGACGTCACAGCCTTCATCATACAAGTACGCTAGGGAATGTGGACAGTTAAACAGTAAGTGCTGAGACCAGGACAAAACTACAGATGGAATTTGACTGGATTAACTTCTGCATTTTGAATGCTAGATTGAGTAGTGTTCTGAACTAAGAAATGTATGGATAGCCCTAGAGCAAAGCTAAGCATCTCATATGCAACTCTTCAAAGAAACAATTCACATGTACTTACCTAAAACCTACTAAGCAATATATAACCAAGACCCATGTGGACATCAGAACAAACCACCTCATGCATTATTCAGCATTGCAGTAGTCCCCTACATGCAGTGGTTCAGTAGCACTGTCTCATTTTAGGTACACGTTCTTAACATTCTCCTGAAGTCACCATCCACAGCACAAAGCGCTACTGTTCATGTGGCAAGAGATACTTTACACAGGAGATAAAACAACTAAGCTCTTAATGGCAGTGTGGTCAAGCATATTTTCTCTCATCAATTCTTTCCCTCAAACTCAAAAAGCTACAGCAGAAGCCAAGATCTAGTCCTACCCAAGTTGCCTGAGCATAAGGCAAAGCAACAGGGAGGACAATTTCACACAACCCACCAACAGGCACTTAGCTTAGCTGAAGCACCTTCACCTCCTTTACAATCAACAGAGACAAGCTCCTTGAAAGGATAATTCAGATCAAATAATGCTAAGGCACTTGAGAGCATGGTTTGTGTCAGGGATATCTCTCTGCCATCTCCACTGATGAGAAAGGGAGTGGTGGAGTAGCCAGTTAAAGGGACTGGTGAATTAGCAGTTAAAATAAGATGCCTAAAAGCAGATGGTGAAAATACTGTCCTAACTTCCAGTTCAGATGAGCTCTGCTTGAAATGTGCTGTTCATTAAGATGAAAGCAGGCAGCATACTTTTTGACCCTTCAATTATATTAGGAGAAAAAAGCCAGTGTGTTTTAAATTTGGAAACAGTCAACAGCTATGACTGCTATTTACTTCACAGAAAACCTACTAGTAACAATACTTAATGTGTTAGTTTATTAATGAGCGTGAAAATACCTACCTTTCGAGAAGTTTAGTTCATGACAACGGTTGAATTACCAGAATAATGCAGTGCAAAGGGTAAAAATGAAGTATCACCACATTAAACTTGTTCTCTATGTTCAGCAAGGCACTCAGCAGAGGTGCAAGAGCAACCTCTGCATGTCTTCTAAACACATAATGATTTCCAACAATTCAAAAAGAGAGGCAGAGTTAAATATCTGTAAGTTCCTTCCCAATATGATAAATACATTAGAACTATGCATTAGAAGCACTAGTAAAGCACCAACTTAATTTCAAGTGTTTAGCTACAGCTTTAATTTTCACTATAAACTTAACAGTCTCATACTTAGATCTTAAAAAATTTTTGACTGAAAAATTAACTCTTGTTTTTAAAAACATGAGACAGTTATGCACATTTATTGTAAAGGTTTTAATATATTCCAAGTTTAAGTCATTGTAATAAGCAATTAACACACTAAAATTTGTATCAAAAAGATACCCTTAGCCATCACTATAAATATACCAGCAATTTTTAATTAACTCACAATAGTAAATTTATGGCTTTGGTTTTCACAGTAAGTTAAAATATACAGGAAAGGTATCTCAGAAGTTCACCTAAAAATTGTGAGCACCAAGCAGTACAATTAGTCAATTATACTGTAAAAATACTCTCTTATCAATATAAAGTGGTAATTACATATTTTTGCTTTTACTAGAGAAACACTCAAGATTTTTTACCATTCAGACAAAAGCACTTAATATCACACATACATAAGTTTTGTATATTCAGAACACAGAAAATACAAGTCTGCCACTGATCCCCATCTTCACAAAATAGAAAATCCACCTCTTTCAAGGACGCCAGGTGAATAATAAGGTCTAAGCATGAGAAGAAATGAAGGCACTTGCTCTTCAGCCCAAATTCAGGTACCCTCCAAACAGCTTGAAACTAATGATTTTTCATCCAGCTCTGCGAACGAAGGAGCATCCTACTGATGGGGTCGAACCCCACTACTCGTCTCGGTGGCCAAGGCTAGATTCCTCCTGCAGAACTAGGAAGGAATTGTTGCCACCTCAGCAGCATGCAATCCCGGGAAAACAAAGGGGATTCCCACTGTCATTGTCTTCATCTGCAGCTGATCATCACCAGCACTAGCAAGGCAGTAGCTTGCGCAGTTATCTCCACAGCGGGCAATGTCACAACCCGACCAACAGCACAAACTACTACCTCAGCCAGGGCCCTGGTGCTCCCGACCCCTTCTGAAGGGGGAAACAAGCAGGCAGACAACACAGCAGCGACAAATGAAATTAAAGGGAAAAACAGAAGAAAGATAAAAGGGCTCGGGGGTCTTTTGATGATCCTCGTCTCCTTTATCTGCTGCAGACATCAACCAGACTCCTCTCGCCTGACTGTGAAAAGCAAAGGGAAACCCCGCCCAGTTCCCTCCCCAGCTTTGCCCTTTTCCTTGCATGACCTGAAACCGACGGGAAGAGCTTCATTTATCAGATACATTACAGACCCCAGCTGGTACAGTAAAGATCACGTTTAATTTCAAACAGCCACAGTTCCGCAAGCCTGTAACAGATGGGGCGGGGAGGGGAAACAGGGAGGGAAGAAAGGAGAGAAACCGGGGGGGTGGGAGAGAAACACAGCAGAAAGACACCCCCCCCACCACACACACACACACACCAGACGACCCTCCAGCCGCCCTCCTCTTGCCCCCCTCCCCCGTGGAAACGGCGGCGCTCGGGACCTGCCCGCCGCCCCTCCCGGCAGCGCGGCCGCCCGCCGGCCCGGGCAGCCCGCCGAGGAGCGGGGTGAGGGGCGGAGAGGCGGCCGCCAGCCCGCCCTGACCTCCCGCCACCCCCGCCGGCCCGGCCCGCCCGCTCCCCGGAGAGCGGCGATGGGCCGGGGGATCCGGACCCAGCCCCGCTCGCCCGAGGACGCGCCGTGTCGCCGGCCGGGCGAAGGGGCCGAGAAAGCACCCCCGCCCCGGCCGCCCCAGCGGGGAGCCCCAGCCGCCTCTGCCGGCGGGAAGGAGGAAGCCGAGCCCTCTGGCGAGGGCGCAGGAGGGCCGGGAAGGGGAAAGCGCTCGCCTTGCCGAGGCCGCAGACAAAGAAGGCGCCGTGCGGGCGCCGCGGCCCCGCTCCCGCCGCGCTCCGTCCGTCCGCCCGTCCCTCGCCGCCGCCCGTGTGTCCGGCTGAGCCATAGAGACCGCGCGGCGCGGGGGGGCGCGGGGCGATCCGCGCCACGTGACCGGGCATGTCACTCACCCGGCCGCCGCCATCTTGCGGAGGGAGGGGGAGCGCTGCCCCCGGCGAATGCCCAAGATGGCGCGGGCGGCGCGCGGCCGCTCCTCACAGACGGGGGCGCTGCGCTCGCCCGGGGGCGCCGGGCCGGGCCGGGCCGGGCTGGGCTGGGCAGGGCCGGACAGGGCCGGGCCGGGCGGCATCTCCCGCCCGCTCCCGATCCGCCACGCCCCGCGGCAGCGCAGAACGCCGCGGCCGGAGCGGGGCCCGCGGCAGGAAGCGCACTCGGGCCGGCTCGGGAGCGGCGCGGCACTGGCCCCGGCCGGCGGGCAGACGTGCCGGCGGGCTGGCACCGCACGGGCCGGCTTGGGGCGTGCGTTTTTACCGCCTCAGCCCGAGAGGCACAACGCGCTCGGGCTTTCAGGGTAGATGCTGTACCTTCCGTGCGTCTGGGCTTTCAGTCTGGAAGGTCTTTTCTTTCTAAAAGTAAACAGACTCCATGACGATTATTTCACACAGAAACTGACTCAAAGAAATAGACTGTGAACCTCATTAGAGATTCACGAAAGTTACAAATACTAACGTTCTTATTGTTTTGTTCTTCACTACCAATACATCTACGAACAAATCTATTAAAAAAAACACCTACCGGCACAGCAGAGGGATTAGACTGGAAGAGTTTTAAAAAAAAAGTTAGAATGTGTTACTATCTTTGCAAAGACAGTACTAAAATCAGCGATGCTGAATATGGAAATAAACAATAGTCGAAGTTTTTAATACAAAAGTATCCACAGCATGGGTTAAGAAAGAAATGCAATGCCTTTTATGACAACTTGCAACAAATTTGTATTTGAGAAAATCATGCTGGAAAGGAGCCAGAACATTGCCACATTAGAGACAAAAATAAAACACTTCACAATTAAGTTGTTCCCCCTTTTTGATGTTGCTACCCACATGAAGCATCAGGCACAATTTGTTTAAAAGACATTTAAACTAGTGACATTCTATTGGAGAAGACATGCCAAGAGATTGTGTATGATGAGGTGATCCTAAAGTTCGTATGTTTTTAATAGCACCTGGCACATTAAAGAACATTCTAGAGCTGAGAAAATGGAAGCATCCACTAACTCAGAGTCCTCCTGGTTCTGGAAGGGAATGTTAGATCTCCTCCAGAGCACTTTTTCTCAATTCCTGTTTTCCTGTGTAAATCCATATTTCTCACAGGGACAGTAAGACTTAATTGTTGTAGTTTTTGAGGTCAGCTAAGGAGAGGCAAAGTATTACAAATATGGATGCACCAAGGAAATGTACACCCTATTCCTACTCAGTTAAGTGTACACATAAAAACCCAGTTCTGAAAAGAAAACACAGTTTAAAATTGGGATGTTTACATGTTTATTAAAAGGAAAAAGCAAAAGCTAGATTTTTTCATACTTTTTTCCTATTAAATAATCGGATTTATTTAAGTATATTACAAAATATATTAGCAGTGGAAAAAAAATCTTCCAAACTTAGACTAATGAAGTTTTTATTTAATTCTGGGTTAATTTTTATCTTTTTTTTTAAATGGGCTCCCGTCTGTTCTAAGGCCACCTCAACTATAATGTAAAGCAACTTTTACACAAGACTATCAGTATTTCACATCTCAATGACTTGTTTTCCTGAATTAAGGTCTCTTTTATATTCACTAGTGAATATAAAACAGACTGAAATCCATCTTAACATCATGAGAACATTTAGAAAGTTTCTTAGACAAGGAGTTAGCAATTTCTATTTGAAGAAAATCAGCAGCTCTGGGTGAAAGTAAAATGTAAATTCAAACCACATCATTCGGATAATTTAGTGTAAGAAGGAGAGATAAACAACTGTAGAATACTCTTTCTTCTTGGAGTTTGGTAAGTTAAATAATTGAAATATTTGTCATTTATCATGTTTAAGCAGAAATTGTTTTTAAAATTGTAGTCAGATATCACTACAAACTACTGGCAGATACTTAGCATACATACAGTTTATTATATGGCAAATCTGAAGACCTACACATCTTTTTTGATTTGCACTTATCTAAAAAGTAAAAGTTCAAGATCTATTACAGCAGATCCTGGAAAGAAATGAAAAATTGTCTAAAAGGTTAGGAAATATGCAAGGCTGCATATGGATACAGGCACCAATCTGCATGCTTTCAGTCCCCAGTGTTTGCTGGAGCCACCCACCTTGCTGATCCATGCTGGAATGCAAAGCTCTGAAAGATTTTGAGGATGGAAGCCCTTAGTTACTTTCAGTAGGTCAAGTTTTGTTTACCAAGAGTGTAAATGTGCAGGGACTTTCAAAGAACTCATGCTTACTAGCAAGTATTTTCTCATTTTCCTAAGAGATGAGAAATTCAAATGCCAGAAATGAGCGTTCAGGCAGCCAAGTTGTAGGTATCAGAAGTAACTGTAACCTTGCTCACTGAAACACTTGTGAAAAAAGCAGCAGTTAAATGTAATATGTAAGACAATCAGAAAAATTCTTGGACGAGTGTATAGAAGTGTAGCAGTACTGGAAATGTTTAGTTCAGTCTACTGAGTTTATGAAGACAATAACGTCAGGTACTCATCCAAATAAGGAAACCAACAGAAAACCAAGACAGATCACTAGCAGGAAGAACGTAAGGCTCACAAAGAGCTCAGCTTTGTACGTTAACAGTAACTGTAGATCTCTTACCTCTTTGTGTAATTATTTAGACTAATGCCATGACCCCAAGGAAGTCACAGCATGTTGTCCCTTGCACACACAAGGGCATAACAGATAAATATTTGAACATGATCTCCCACCCAGGAAAAAACCAGGCAAGCCTTAGAGCAGGCCTTTGCAAAGTACATGTTAAAACCCAAAAAGCAAACAAACAGACAAAAGCCACAAAGAAGATGCTCTTAGGGGAGCGCCAAAAAAACCACAGCACCATCAACACATTGCAATAGCAAAGTCAACTGTATTTACTGTGCCTCTCTCATCTTCTCCATTTTAAGATGTCCAAAGTAAACTAAAAAAACACATGAAACACCAGATGCCTAAGCCTAAGGAAGTTGTCCTATGCTCTGGTAGCAAAAACTGTCACTTCCACAGAGCAACTTACATGAACTTTTAGTAAGGAATGGCTCTCCTGCCAGGCCTGCCTCTTTTGTCTTCCCTGACTGCAAACGAAAGCCACGCTAGTTAATCTTGTGGTAGACTTCAAAATTTTAGTTACCTAAATCTCAGAAGAGAAATCCAACTTGTGCATCTCAAAGCAGATGCTCCATGCTGTCCCTCCTAAGTTTGATTACAGGAGAAATTATTTCTGTCAAAAGTGACTTCTATTTAGTAATGACTTAAATAAACAAAAAAGTTCATTTTAAGCCTGATTTTGCATCTGTATTCATTTCTTCTGAAAGATTATTATAATTATTTCATTAGCAATTATTTAAATGTTTGTTTTCAATTAAATATAGTCCCACTAGGTTTGGTAACCTTTTAAAACTAAGGAATACATAGCTAAGACTGTATCGCTTGTTAGATGTTAAATGGTTACAATTTATCTGAAAATATCTGAGTACATTTTTTTATTATTTAACACTCCATTAGTTTGACAAGAAATCTGTTTGGATTCAAAGTACAATAATATGAAAAATGGCATTCAAAGTAATTCAAAATAATTCTTAGATCAATCACTTTTAAAAGTATTGGATGATACTACATGGATGATATCCATGAAAAACATTTTGTTAAGAGAGTACAGAACTGATTGTGGCTGGTTGCCCCTGCCTTGAGGTGTTAGATAGTGTAGATTTTACCATCACAGGTCTATCCTGTGTATGGAAATCGGAAAAAAAAAGGCAGAACTTTTTCAGTTCCTAACCCATTTCCATGTTTGACCTAGTTGTTTGAATTGACTTGGTTAAAGTGATATTAAACTGCAAAAACCAGCTACTACTATCAGACTTCAGTTTAGCACTTCAAAAACTTGCTTCCCACTCTCACTCTATAAGAAGACAGGGGCCTTGTGCTGCTCCATTCATCAGTTCAGTGCATTCTCCTTGAGACTGGCAACAAAACTGCTTAAATTTTTAAGACAGTATAGTGCATACAGCTGTAAAAGGTATTATTTTGTATTTTGAGAGAAAATATTTCATTTAAATAACTCTAAGATAAATGTTTATGTTTCCTCATTTGTTCTAAGGTAGTACTTTGTGTAGACTCTGGGGCTCATTTTAGTGGTAAGGTAGGACCATATAATGCTTGGCCAAGCCCAGAGGCATGAACAGATGTTCAGTAAGCAGATCTGCATGTAATAGTCGTGATGTACTCCAGAAACCAGTTCTTTGTACATATACATCCCAGCAGTACTATGCACTTAATTTTCCTGTCCCCTTCCATGTTTTCTCATGACAGAGGCTGATCAAAACCAGACTGCTCTCTGTGCTCTCCCTGAATCACTGGCAATCCAGTTTTGGCTGCCATTTTTCTAAGGAGCCTCTCAGCCCCTCCCCTCATGACCAGGCATTTGTCTGTGATGTGATGGGGGGCAGCAGTATGAGTCTTCTGGCAAGGAAGCCAGAAACATAAACAATTCCTTGGCAACTTTAATCATTCTAAGTAAGAAATAATTAACAATAAAAACATAAGACCAAGTGGTATCAGGCTTCAAGTTTCCAACTGTCACACCCCCATGAGCCTCTGCGGTCTTGAAGCAGCTTCAGCTTTGGAGACACCACTGGAGACTTGTGTCAAGTCTAAGGCAGATATTCTGTGCACAGAGAACAGCAGATATGACTCCAGTTTGAAGATCAGGGTCTTCAGTAACAAAACTGCGAAAGTGCCAGATACCTGACTTCCAAGGGCTTTTCTTTCTTATTTAATTATTGGTAATCTTTTCTGAAAATAAAACAGACCAAGGGGCTGATGTATGTTTCAACATCAAAATATTTTTGATTGAAGAAAAATACAGTAGCTGTACTTGACTCATTCCTTCCGTAAGGAACACAATTTAGGCGAAAAGAGGACTATGCTGCTGATAAATGAGAGTACTTACGAAGTTCTTAAGGCAGACATCTGGACCACCAGTGTCCACCAGTGGGAATAAATGCATTAACATGGAGAAAGAAAAGCTTATCATACTGATTTTAAAAATAAGTTTATCTGAGAACTCCTCTAAACATAGATAATAAAGTAAATTCAAGCAATGAATAGTCTCATGTACTGCTAGTGAAATCCTGTCATTCATACAGTAAACACACAGGTATATCTTACCCTTTTTATCAAAGTTGTTTCATAATCAAGACATAAATTCTTAAACAAGGAGCTTAGAAAGAGAAGGATGTTTTTAGCATGCTACTCCCTAAATGATAGGACACAAGGACGTCACAAAGATGATCTTAAAAATGCTGAAGTTATCCAGATTAGTTCTTTAAATACCAGGAAGAAATTCTTCAGGCTCAGTCAGTTCGACAACACATCACCATTTTCTATCCTGTCTCCCTTGTTCTAGGCAAGCTTCTTCAATCTTTATCACTCATATCAATTGCACAAGCAATACCCTGGCAGTAGATTTCTGACTTTTTGGATTAGCCATCACCATAACAAACTAAAAAAATCAACACACAAATTGCAGCTCTGAGCCAAACACCAATCACCTGTGTAAACGGCCATACTCTTTCAAATAGTCAGCATTTTTGTTAGTGCAAACCTTTTACCACTCATGCATTTATTCTGTCAGCTGAGAACACTCTGTTAACACACATCTTTGGTGGTATCTGAATTTCCATCTTTCATAGGCCTTCCCTCACTGTGTGTGAAGTAGATGAAATTCCTTGTTTAACTGAGTTGGTCCCTTATTACAGCTTGTCTGGGACATACTTTCAGTCGTGGCCTTCACATCTCCAAGAAACTGTGTTATCTCATCAGTTCCTCTCTTACTTCAGACTTGTCTTCTTTGAGATCTTACAAATCAGTTTTCTGTGGTCTGCCTTCTTCAAGTCCTGTCATTTTTATTTTGAGGTTCTCCATCCTCCCTAAGAATTATGAATATTTAATTTCACTTTCTTTCTTACACAAGTTGTCTTAAACCACCCAACCAATACTTTGCTCACTTGATGCTGCTGTAGTCATTCTTGATCCCAGCAATTGGTTCTTAGTGGGTGTAATGTTGTCTGTGCTAAATGAGACAGCAGTCAGACACTTTGAATATGACATAAATCTGAACACTTCAACCCAGCTATGAACTCTAAAGAGCATCTACTCTCCAAATGAAAACTATGTTCTACACTGACTTTACAATTATTTTTATTGGACTTGTACATGCCCTGATTTACAAAATGCTGTCTAGACAAAGAATCCCTGCTTCAAAAAGTTACAGCTGAAGCACACAGAGAAGAGCACACACCAGAGACGAGGACACACAAAGAAGAGCACACAGAAAGTACTTTCAGAAGGTGGGGGTGGAAAATCCAAGGAGAAAATAAGCTTTTCTTGGGGAATAAAAATACCATATCAATATTTTGTTGATGGCTAAATGGTTTACACTTACAGACAATGTCTGTGCCCTATTTTGGATTCCAATTCAAACAAAAGCTACACACTAGAGTTGCCTTATTTGGAACTTTCTGACACACCCCGCTCTAAACAATCTTACTGGGCCTGTAGCAGTAGCAGAGCCAGAATGTGCTCACCAGGCAGCTGCGCACAGCAAATCCTTCTCACACATGTAGAGCCTCGCCTTATTCAGGAGGACTCAAACTGGAGATTGCCTGCCCATACAGAAAATGAGTAGCTAGCTGTAAATATGAGGCAAACAACTAATGAAAAGACACAGAACTGAGCTGTACAGAAACAGATAAGTAGAAAACATGCTTTCCTCCCCTCTCTTCCCAAGAACACTCATATCTCCTGAGTTTCTAAATTAATTTCTGTAGAATACACTGATGACTAGTACTTTGTGTTTGCCATGTGCTGAGGAAAAGGAAGGCATTAACCCCACTAAAAATATCTTGCATGAAGAGTTCAAGGCCAGCTATGAGAAGATTTGCGCTTTGGCAAGAAGGAACAACTCAACTTGGGTAAAAAAAGAACTCCATCTGCAGAATACAATGATAAACTACTGAAGTTTCACAGATGTACTCTTACTCCTGTAAGTAACTACCAGTGACTGTGTGTTTCATGTGGTTTAATGTCCAGTAACTTTCCACAGTTCACCAATAAAGCAGCTGGGGAAGCAGGCTCATGTACAAGGGAACAAAACAGATGCCCAGTTCAGATAACCTTATCTGATGATAAGCAAGTAACTACTGTAGGTTAGTTCTAGGAATAAGACTTTCTATAAGAAGTTTCCAGCTTGAAATATCTGTTCTTTTTTCATAATCAGTTACTATGCAATCTTAAATCCTCATGTACATTAAGGCAATAGCTATGGCGCTGAGACATACAAGTTTTCCCAAGTAATCCAAGGTCTTGATATGAACATTTCTAAATCTCTTCAGAGTCCCACCCGCGCCTTTTTTAAAGTTGTGGACAAGAAGGAAAAAGGTGAAGATTGTGGTTGCATTTAATAAGCAATTAATGCTTAACTTCCAGCTTCCAGCTGACACATTTCTATACAGTCAGCTGTACCACTTTTCTAGCTGACTTCAGTGACATACTGCAGACCCCATCCTCAAAATGTCCACAGGTTTTAATTCTCATGACAAAGCAACCCTACAGACTTGAAAAGAACTTGGACATGGGTCTACTCAACAGGTGATGTTACAGAATTAAATTTCTTCTGGAACAAGATTTACCTTGCTAGAAACATGTAAAAATGTGAGACTTAAATATTAAAAAATGCTGCTTGCATCAAAGAAGCCCTAAGAATGCTTCACAAAAAGTACAAATAGAAAAAAGAAACTGATACTTCAAGTTGGAAGAAATATTTGAGTGTTGGACAAGAAGGCACAGTAAAGGGAATAATTCTTGTTCACAGACAAAATTAGTCAATGAAAACATTTTTTTAAGCTAAGAAGCTTTGTTTTTAGTTTTCAAACTCTTTATACAAAATACAAAAAAGCAGTTTTAATATGGTCAACCTCAGATTGCATGTCCAAAACATGCCTCAAATAGCACAGACATTATTAATTTTGTAATTAAGAGGAAAGAATAGTAAGCTCATTGGTAGTTTATTTCAAAACCTTTTGAAGATTAATATTCATAGGTGTAAAGTAGTTTAAGCTCTAGAGTCAGGAAAGACTCATGTACCCCCTTTTAAAATTGCAGATGAAGATTTGCCTCAATGGACAAATGATCTGTATTATCACTCAAAAATCCGTTAGAAACTAATTAGAAATGAATTCACCAATACCTTGGTCTGCACACCTATATATTCTAAAACAAATTAATTCCCTTCTTTCCCGTCTTACAGTTTGTTTCTTAAATGACCTCACAGACCTTGACTTTTCTTCCACTAATTAGGAGAGCAGTTGTCAGGTTTTGGCTTTCAGGGTATGGATAATGTTGTTATCCATATGTAAGACCCAGTTCTGCAGTATACTGGAACTGCTCCTCCAAAGAAGGTATTTTGACATAAATTCTACTAACAAGAAGCATTTGTTTTGTTAATGTAAACTGTGTATTCTCATAAAACTATTCAGGTTTGACAATTAAGTTCCATTCAGAAATGTGCAAGGTCTTGAAGCCTCTTTACTGTACTTTGAAACAGAATGCCTTTAAAAATGACCATAAACCAGAAACTTGTGGGAGCAAGCAGTCCAAAGAACTGCCTGGAGAACATAATTCATGCAGGGTAACCCTGACCAATTCATCACACCTTCAGCTTGAAGCTTCTACAACTTTTACACCTATTCATTCACTTGTACCAATCAGTGGCTCTTTAGCAAGGAAAGTGCAAAGCAAACAGATGTAATACCATTTCTTATGCATGACAATCTTTTAATATCTACAAAAGACTTGAAGAAACAAAACCCTAAAGGTAAGTTCTGAAGTTCTGAAATCCAAAGAAAGGCACCTGTCTTTTTTTTTTTTAACATTTGGCCTTTGTGCTTTCACATCACAGATTAAAAATATGTGAATACAGGTGAAACATTATTGAAATCAAAATTCATAAAATAAAGAGTTTAAATGCCAGATCACAAACTTTAAAAACAATACTATTAAAAGTGTTTTGCTTCAGTTGTGTATTATGTGAAAGTGAAACAAATTCACATTTACTTAATGACAAATTTTACTGAATTTCTAAAGGAGCAACTATCTTCAAAAATACACTTCTCATGTTTTTATCAGACACAGTTTATAATTAAAAGATTAGAACAATTTGTTTGGGTTGAAAAGACATTACAAAACAAAACACTTAAAATTATTGAACAAAATATTACAGCCAAGTATTTTAGATATTTGAAATTGCCTTTCTTGGGTCATGATTCAAAGACACTGATATTTGCCAAGAAGGTCAAAAAGGCTAACAATCCTCAAGTACGTTTGTTTTCTTTTTAAAGCAAGGCTGCAACTGCAAAAATGGATAGAGTTAAGTAGAACAAACATCTGGAAACAAATTTATTATGAAGTGAGGTATGGTAGTGTTGAAGTGCTACAGTGGATTTCTGCGTATTCAAACTTATTTCAGGTCAACTACTCTGAAGTTTGAGATCGGCAGACTGTGACTGCTTGCTTCAATCTTTTGTTATTTGACCCTTTGCAGATGTCCAATGGCCACAAAGAAGATACATTCAATTAAGCAAAAACTAACATGATCAGATATGAATGAGCATATCTGGCAATTTAGAAGGCAAACTGTAAGTAAAAATGCAAGCATACAACTTATTCATAATAAATACATTTTCAAGCATTTGACATTATCAATATTTTTAAAAGAATTTAAATAATAAATGCAACTATTTTATACATAACTGTACCATTTATTATACACACAAGTATATCAGTTCCCTTTGTTTACAAAGGCTGGTTACAGATATATGGAATGTTACAGTACCATCTTGCATAAAATTTTAGTACAATTCGTACTTCAAAAAAGGGTGCAAAACACCAGCCTAATAAATCTGACTGAATTGAAATTTTTTTAATTACATCATTAACACATACACAACAAGCTGTACATAAGCCCACTTTTCAATCACCACTTCAAGATACTGTAGCAAGTACATTAGATTATAAATGATTCCAACTAGTCAGTTAAATTTATTAAAGGTTTGCACTGCTACTCACTCTGGAACCTTTGAGATAAAGCCTGTATTCACGACTTACTGAGCTCTTGTTAGTACAGTTAAAAGGCAGTCAGCACTGGTTGCCAAAGTACTAGTCACAAGAGATTTCCTCACAGAAACTTCACCCAGGAGCAAACATTTTTGGATATTCCCTTCAAGAATAAAAAAGAAGTTTTATGCATCAAGACTCTCCATTTTGTACCTTGGATGCTGGTGGATGCATGAAGTCCTTAAAGGGAACAAGTGCCTCCTTCAAAGCAGAGCACACTTCTGAAGATGAGCAGGTGATACATTCTACTAAAGTTGGGTACAAGGCAATAACTTGTGCCCATGTGCTAGAATCAACTGCAGGGAAGAAAAGAACAGACTGAATCAGTTACTACTGTCCAAATACTGATAACAGATTTTTTTCAATATCTGTATAAATAAGGGCACATTCACAGTGTGCCTAAACATAGGTACTTAGTTGCTATGCAGACACTATGGCATCCGCACAGGGCACTCAGATATGGGGCAGGATTTTTGCAGGAGAACCAGGTTTTTTTTCAGCTGCAACTGGAGGCCAGATGTGATAATATCCATAAAAAGGTGCTACACACCTACACGAGTCATTCACTGTGATATTGAGATGAAGAACTGACAAAATGAAAATAATACTTATATTCAATCTGTAACACACGTGCATCTTCTGCCTGCTTTTCTCAGCTATTGACAGAAAAATGAACTAGATGCACATTTCACTTTTGGAAAATTGTCACCAATGAGATTTTCTATTGATTTCAGACCATTTCAGATTACAAGAGCTATAGAAAGCAGAGGTAGAAACACTGGACCAAGACAAAAAATATCCATGGTAAAGTTTTTTTAGTCCAACAAGTAAAATTAAACATTGTAATATGAATCTTATTATAATGTGGCTTCTTTGCTTATTTCTGTTTTAGCTCTGCTTTCAAAAGAGAACAAACCCCCAGCTTCAGACAACATTAACAATTATCTTAAATAAATAAAATTATTAAAAGATAGAAGTGGGAGTGAAATGACTGTGTAATTTGTCCAGTGGTTCTCTACGAAAGTGTGTGGGAGGTTTAGCAAGCACTGCTGCATATGGACCAGGTGAAGTATATGTCTCTCATTGCAGGAAGAGGGATGTGGGGAACAGTCCAGCTGAGTTGGCTACTCCAACCCTCTAAGAGTAAGACCCACCAAAGTTGCACTTCAGTTACCTTCAGGATTAGCCAAAAGGCTTTATGCATCCTAGCATAGTTCTGTCTGCATCCTTTTGCCATGAACCTTGGAAACCACACCATCATAACCCACCTGCCTGTGTTTTTCTGGAAAGGCTGGTGGGTTTGTATGAGGATTGAAAAGGGGTTTTTTCTGTTCCTCCTAATATCAAAAGCAGGGAGGTAGAGGCAAGTGTTGTATACACAATTCTGTCAGAATTTCAGAGTCCAGAACATCCAGTGGATTTAACCAAGACTCATTACTAAGTTTCCTTCCAAGAACTCTCCAAGCATACTGGAGGTGCAGCTTACAGGAGGAACAGGTATGTGATTATAAATGAAGTCTTTCATTTAATTCAACCTTCTAAATACATCTGTCAGCCATTTACTATGTTGCATCAATGAGCTAAATTTAATCCAGGGGACAGGAAATAACAGAGCAGGAAGAGAGGGAAAGCAAGACCACAAGTGTAAGTATCTACCAGCCTGTCTGTGCATTTAACTTGTACAGCCCTTTAACTGCAGAATGCACCTGTGTGAACATGATCCATAGCAACCTTAAAAGGTATCAGGAGAAGGAAAAAGGGATCTAGCCAGGCTTCACATATTTAAGAATTACATTAATATTTTATGGAAGGTTTTTTTTCTTTGTTTTCAGAAGACACCAAGCTCTATCTAATAAAGGACATCATAAATTGAAGTTTACTCTTTTATTAAATGGATCTTAGGTCCTTATAATTTTAGGCACACTGAAAAAACTTGGTGGGGTTTCTGTCTACCTGCCACCCACATATACAAAGAATTACAGAATACTGAATCTTAGAGATTTAACTTTTCTTTCAAATTTCTGGAAAAATTACTAAAGGAAATAGTAAATACTTCTTCGGGGCAGATATAATGTTACCTTGTTTAGAACCATGTTATTTAACAATAACTTACCATTTTCAGGTTGAGTCTTTTTCAGTGAATCTATAAGAGTACTGACAGCTTTTAAAACAAATATGATTTCTGTTACTTGCTGCCTACAAATGAAAAAATGCAAACAGTCAACCACTCATTTTTGTTTCAAGAATGTAAGTTTTATAGAAAAACTTACACAACATGAAAACAACACACAATGGAAATAGCTGCAATGAAACCTACCAGAAAATGGATATTTAGAATAAGTTTAAGTTATTGTTTGTCTTTAACTTTCCCACCATCATTGCTTTTGCCTCAGCTAGGACAGCTTTAACTTTGACTGGAAATGGTAACACCATACAATCTCAATCTGAAAACACTCATATCAAAGTACGTGATAAGGATAACATAATCAACTTCCACATTCATGATCAAAGCCTTCAGAAGTGAAGTGAATTTCAAGTAAGTTCCCATTTTAAAGAATTTCAGTCAGTTTTTCCATTTCAGGAACAATTATTTGAGTAATGATTCACAATACTGCTGTTTGGATGTTTTGTCTTATTTTTGAGGAGATTTCACCCACCTCTCAATTTAGAAACTACACATAGCTCTACTTGGAATAAAAGAAAATCAGATTTCAGAAATATTATGCTAGAGATATCAGAAACATTGTTTCAGTAACTGAAAATGTTGTAACAGCACAGAATATGACCATTATTACTTAAAGATTTAAAAACAAAAAGGGTACCATCATTTTCTTTGAAATACCTTCCCCAAAAACATTTCTCTGCCTTTTAAACTTCATTCTCCCCTACCCCCCTCATTTTTTTCATGACTTAGTGATATTTTGAATGCAAACTCCTTCTCATAAAGTCCTGGTAATACCTTTACTTTCTAAAGACAATGTACTTACCGTGGAAGAGGACATTTGCCACTCAATCTCTCATCTTCTATGTAGCGATGCAGTACATCCTGTGACCTTTTCAAGAGCACAGACAGTGCCATTCTAGAGATGTAGCCTTCTTGAGGAGTTGTGACTTTATTACTGAAGGAAAACTGGAGCAGTGTTTCAAAACACACCTTAGAAAACTCCTCTCTCATTCGAATATCTATTTCGGCTTCTGTCAAAATAAAACAATGCATTTAATTGTGCAGTGTGGATGATGCTGCATTTCAGTCAGTTTATTATACGTTGAGAAAAGGCTATCACTCCTCTAGTATTAAAAAATATTAACAGTGATAAGAACAAATATTAAGAATACATTCTAAAAAAAAATGACTGTGCAAAAATAGTTACAATAGTTTTAAAAACAAACGATGAATTCTGTCACATTCTCAGTAACATGTCACATACCTGACATTCCTTTAATTATAAAATACATGAAATCAACTAAAACCAGCATAAGTACCCATTCAAGTATTTTTCTATGTAATGGCTTATGTCCATTTTCTTAATCTTTCCCAAAAAAACCCTACAAACATTTTTTCTTAAAGGTAAAGAATATACCTGGTTAGGTACACCATACAGTCACACTAAGGTTTTTAAGAACAGGGTATTATGTCTGTCTCAGGGTTGTCTGAAATTATTGTTAGAATTGGCACAAAGGAAAATAAACTATATAGAAAGTAACACAAGTACAATATTATATATGATACTGTCCAATCAGTAAGGAAGTAATTTTTTTAAAATTGCAAGAAAAGCTTGGCAACTTCCACATAATACAGTTTATTAAAGAAGTTGGATATCAAACAGTCTCTATTGAATATGTGCCAGGAAACTTCAAGTCTTTATCAGAATAACTACTCTCAACATTTTAATTATTTTCTAGTAGATTTAAACACTGTATTTTTTGTCATTCAGGTACCATACCTGTAAAGGAGGATGACTGAGAATGTATTGAGCCTTTATTGAGCATAGTCATTATTTGACCAACAAATTCCTTAGGAATAAAATTAGCATATGGCAGTATCTCTGTGCTGATAAGCTGCACCACCTAAAATAAATTACATATATTTATATTGGTTTTCTAAATACTAAAATTGTAAATATAGTATGAAGAAACATGTAAAAACAGAGAAAGGCCCAACTGAACTTCACAAAATCTTCTGTTGCTAGGATTTAAAATGTGCAGATATGTCCAAAAGTGTGGCCTTGCACTGGACATTAAACTTTAAATAATAAACTTTCCCCACTTCCCCACCACCCCCCCTCACTTTTGCCAGAGTTTCTGATCAGATTTCAACTGGCATTTGAAGTATATTCTCCAAATTGAATTTATGGTTTTGAAACGAGAAGATCTAACATCAGGAATCTCCCTCTCCCTCCATCCAAATTCAGTACCCTCACTATGACATTACCACACATACCACATGCCTAACAATGTGACATCTGCAAAGCAGAAGAAGTGTGTTAATTAGCTAAATGAGCAATTAATTAATAATTAAGGCAATATACATTAACTGAAATGCTTTCTATCCTTGACTTGATGCTCCCATGCAGGAACAAAGTGGGTTTAGATCTCCACAAAAGAATGCATTAGATTTGAAAGTTCTGCTCACTGCAGACAGAACCACTCCCACTTTTCATCCAGGTATCTTTGTGTCCCAGCCACCCCTCTGGAAAGATGATGGGTGAATGAAACCACAGATACTGCCATGTTTTCTCTGCAAATCCTTTTACTTTGTACCCCTAAATTTCTGTTCTGCCACATTTCTTTGTCCTGGAGTGAAAGAGGACAAGTCTCTCCTCACTTCAAGTATCATCTTCTCTTAATTTTCTTTGGCCTTATCCAACCAAACATTATCTCTTTACAATTACAGCAATCTCTGTGTGCACAAACAACACATAATTTCTTCATTTATGCTGAAGCTTCTCAGTGTTGAGAACACATATGAAGGACAACAATGTCTAAGAAAAAAAGAATTTTTGCTGACTGCCCCCTCAATGCAGAAAGCATTCACTTCATAGTGATTGAACAGTGGATTATCCTAAATTACACTGAAGATCTGTGATAATTTTACTTCTCTGAATTTATGAACAATTAATACCAAAACACTGTAGCAGTTTAATTGGAAGCTTTCTCTGTGGTCTACAATTACCTGTGTAAAAGCTCAGCAATAACTTAATAAGTAAGGATCACATAATGAGTTAGAGGCAGAAATGCATTCTGGTTTAGCCACTCTACATGGTTTTGAAGTTGAGAAGTAGTTTTTGGCATCCCACTTCCTACTTTTTGCATCACCCTGGAGCAGCTGAATTTTGGGCCTATGAATTTCCTGTCTTGTTTTCAAAAATGAAACCAATATGACAGAAAAAGTAATGAAAGGGTAACTCTTCAGAAAATTATTTCAGAACCAAATGCAACTTGTGAATGTCACTAACTCATTACGTTCAACAATATATTTGTTATAGGCTCCTTACCTCAACATCAATACTCTCATTCTTCTGAAATTCTTGAATTGAGAGATTATCAGGAGGTGTACTAAAAATAAACATACTACGTTATACTTTAAGTTTACAACATGTGTAAGAAGATAAGTATGGGAAAATGCATTTACATTTACAGTTATATGCATCAAGTTGGTACTATCATCTGGCAATGATTAATGATCACAAGGTCAGGTTGGATGGGGGCATTGAGCAAGCTAGTCTTTTCACTCACTATGCAAAAAATTACTTTTGATTTTCAACAGTACATCTGCAATTTTTTTTTTTTTTTTAAATTTTATATTTTCTTCTACATTAGTTAAACACTTTTCATTAATGGGACTTTACCATGTCCTTTTCCCCTGATAACTGAAATTATGTATTTGTTCTCATTTTTATTGGATTTTATTAAAAAAACAAAACCTGTTTTATAAACAGTAATGTGGAAGAAATTTAGAACTTTCTAGAGTTCGTGCATTATATATGTCTGAATTTATTTTCAGATGAAATGCCCAGAAGCAATTCACCACCCTGTGGTGGGTAATTCAGACCTAAGCACATGCTCACAGGAAAGGCAGCTGACCAATATAGGATGTGGACCTGTGCCAACCTTGTCCTTCTAAAGGTACTCATCTGGGCCTCTCTTGCTGATCTCACTGCCAATTTTAATGAAAGTAAGAACCCTGAAGGTTTTGAAATCTCATTCATATCTGGTTAGTTTAGCTGACAGATGTTTTGTTTTATTTTGTGTGATTTTTGTCTCCCAGTGCTCCTATATATTGCTGACCAAGACAAGTAAGATTTTTCCAAGACAGCCTTTTCTCCCCATCTTCTGAGTGCTTAGCCTAACACACCTGAAGATCAGTCTTCACACCTACAGCTCATTTTCAGTTTTGACAGTTATGAATGTATTATGTATGAATCAATGTTTCTGCTTGAAAAATAAATATGTCTCCGCTCCTCAAAAAGACTTTATGTCAATGAAGTCTAGATCACTTTATCTATGAAATGGACAAGTGTTACATGTATGACTAGAAAAACCACGAATAAAACATGAAATGTTTTATTTATTACTGGGTTGTGTATTAGGCAGTCAGGAAGTTTGGAATTATATGCTGAAAACACAAATTAAAATAAATAAAATATTAAGTAGCTGTTCAGTCAATACCTTTTCTAACACACAGAGTTTTAACTATGCAAAATCTTTAAACAGTAATGTAAGCTATTATGATGCACCAAAATACAGGTCATGCTAAAATACATGGGAAGATTTCAGTCTGACACTTCCTAATTTATGACTCACTTTCTGAGCTAAGGTTTATCTAAACAGGTGTTAAGACCTTTCTGTCCAGTCATCCATATCTGATCTACATGCTATATGCTGATCTTATATGCTGCACATTATGGTACATATTTATTCATGTAGCAAATTATTCCCAAGTAAATAGATTTTCTTAAGGTGTCTATACAGGAACATCTATCTAAGGGCCAAATGGTTTGCTGTTCTGGCACAACATATCCAAACTGTACTGGAGGGTCAAGAGCCAGGAAAGATAAGAATGTGATGCAGCAACTTTCCTCAGTAGAAAGCCCCTGCCCACTGCACAGGGAGGGCTTCGAGCCAAGAGCAAAGAGCTAACAACCACCTGGAGTACTGCTGTGCACAGCACTCTGTTCAGAAGCATATTTTGGGAAAGTATAGATTTAATTCCCTCATGTGAGCACAGACTTCTGCTCTAATAAATTGCATATCTATATATACACATTTGTTGAATTTTATTGTATATAATGGCTTGACATGCTTCTGTGAAAGCCTCTGAGAAAGAAGAACAATATGAAATTATAAACAGACCAGCTTCTTACTATAATACAATTGTGTGTAAATTAAGTTATATTAAATGTATTAATTTTAAATGTCATTTTGATTTATAATAAAAATCAAGATGATTGAGTTTCCTCAGCTGTAGCTTGCATTAAAAAGAAAGGAAAAAAAAAATAGCTGAAACTTCTGTCTTGGAAGTTGTTAATTCTCTATGACAGTAACATTTTCTCTATGACAATAACATTTTCCTTTTTCATTTATCTGGGCTCTCTTGGCTATATTTGAAATTTCTTGTTGTACAAAGCTGCAGAGACCATTTTTGCTGTGTTCTGTACTTTCTAAACATCAGTGAATATCCCCTCTCATTTAGCCCCATAGCTGGCTTGAAATTCAGTTCCCATCCAAAAGATAGAGGTGGGCCCATGCATAGGAGGTTCACTGTTTTAAATAGTTATTCACTGAGCTTTAATTTAAGGGTTCAAACCACAGTAACCTCTTCTCTAATAAATGCCAACTCAGTCTCACTGCCAGAAGCAATATTAGGCCATCTGCATATACGATTTCTAGGGCCACGGTGACTAGAAGAGTTAGAAGTTACACTAGAAAATTTTTTAAATATTGATTAAAAATCTAGAACATCAGTGAAATAGTTTTATCTTTCTACTTGTCTTCAGCCAGGTAGAAACTTGGAGAACATGCATACAAAAATAAGAAAATGTGCACTGGCATATTTTAATGAACAAAGCTAAAGGAAAAAAAGACTAATCAAATCTGTTATGCGGTGTTGCTAGGAGGGCTGACTGCATTAAGGCTTTTGTGAGTTTTACAGAGATGCAGATGTTTCACATTTAGAACCATCCCAGCAGTGGTCAGCCTTGGAGAATAAAGATTTAAAGAGGACGTACCAAAGGAAGCCATTTACCTAGATTTGCATAAAGCCTGGAAAGACAATAGCACAGAACATCTAGAATATTTAATAGTGGAAAGTGTAGAGTGTGAAAATATATCAAGACTGAAGGAAGAAAAATAAAGGGGTTTTGTGACATAACATTCCAGTTTCCTTGAAACAAAGAGCTTAGGAAAAATTACAGAATGCCAGCATAAGAAAGTAAATTTTCAGTTCTAACCATACTCAGGTCTAACTGTATGTATGTAACTATTCCTGTCACAAGGGGTGAGAGGTGTTAGAGAATGCTAAAAATCCAGATAATGCAGTAATGTGGCTACTCCGTTTCACTGTCAGCCTCTTCGGGAGTCAACTGAGCTGCATTTCCCAAATTCTTTGTGCTTCGGAACCTTTTCTGAATCCATGTTGGCCTCAGCCAGATTCGTCCACTCCTGCACCTGACTTAATAACCTCCCTGTCCTACATGACACATTTGCAAGCTGGAAAGCCACCAAAGATGACCAGACTCTCAGCTGCAGTAAAGCCACTTGGTCAGATTCAGCAGGGTTGCTAAAACCAATTCAAGTTTACCAACCACAAATATAAGAGCACCCTCCTCAGCTATGGCTTGGTTAATTGATTTTGGTGATATGGACAAAAATGCATACTTTTGTCCATGGACAAAAGTATGTACCAAAAATTTTTAAAACTTCAACTCATTGTTAATATAAATAAATCAAGAAACATACCAAAACCCAGTTCTATACCACCTGGCTGGCCTTAAGTAGAGGATCAACATGGATAGCTAGAAAGCACATTCTCATTGCCTTGCCCTACAATCTGAAGGTTGACGTGCACCTCAACTCAGCAATAAATTTTAGCTGTCACTTTCAAAACAGTGAATAGATTCTATCAAATTATCCTGGAATAAGACCGCACTATGACTAATATATGTTTTCTATTAGAATTACAAAACAAAATTGAAGAAAACACAGTAAATTTGAAAATTCTGAATTCAATTTCTTTACAAAGTGGAACGACTACAAATTTAAGACACTGAGTAAACTGCAATTATAAACCACTAAAAGATACAATTCAGAAAATTTCAACACAAAAGGGACAGATTGCCCTACTTGCCAAGGGTAGTTTCCCAGCATCTTGCACAGAGTGCAGAAAGACTTAAGCAAAGGAAATCAGAAGAGAATTACCTCAGTGTGAGGAACTTCCACAGCTATCTCTAGAGCCCTCCTTGCATCACAGCGAGAGAGACACGCTTCAGTAGCAATATGGGAAGGAGGCGGAGAATGAAGAGGATGAAGAAAAGGAGAAATGACTGCTATTACTAATTGTCCTGACTACTGGCATGAGGAAGATGTACTCCCTTTTTAGCTTTATTTTTTCTTCAGAGCACAAGGCTCACACTGATAGAGGGAACAGAAAAGCTAACCTAAAGCTACCAAGGCACAGGGCTCTAACTGTAAGTAGGAGAACAACAGACTGAGAAGGCAAACTGCTATTTAGAAAAATATGAACATTAGGGAGTTAAAAAAAACCAATCCCAAACCAGACATTCTGTAACCACACAACACAACAACTACATAAGCAAAATTCATCTACTCACAAGCCTGGAAAGCATAATGATAGTGATCATTAATTATAATAACAGGTCAAATTATCTTGCGATAGCCATGTGGTTCTATAAACTACCAGCCTTCTTCTCATGTTTTAAATTATTTTGAATCTTAAAGCTTCTAAGTGAAAGAACAGAAAAGTTTCCTACAACTTTTCTACGGACATTTTAAATTATGATAAAAAAATTTCTCTACCACATACTTTGTATGTAAAATTATAGTATACACTCTGATCGCTAAAGAGGCTAAGCCAGACTTAAGTGAAGAAAGACACCATAGGGTGTCATAAATGTTCACACAAGTACTATTTTTCTTGTACCTATAGAGAATATTTGCCCATGTATGACAGTTGGCAGAAGGTATGAGAATTAACAAAGAGTAATAGTTTCTAACACAGAACACATAAAGATGAAATTTCTACGGTTGGAATAATATTCAAGTAAAGTGTAAATCACTCACTGTCAATTAAAAAAACAGACAACATATTTGGCCAAAAAAGTCATGCAGATGATAGTGGATTATCCTAAATTACACTGTGATAATTTTACTTCTCTGAATTTATGAACAATTAATACTAAAACACTGTAGCAGTACTGGTCTTGGTCAGCTAAGAGCATGCAAAATGGAAATCTTTCATTTGTTTTGAAAATATGTTTTGCTATAATTTACAGCCAATAGTATTATGTATTCCCAAAGCAACTTTTAAGTGAACATACATTTTTCTACAATAACCTGAAAAACCTTCATTTTAATTCTGTAAACCCAACAATGACATAGATTATAGGGTGTTAACTGACATGGACTGCCTGTTTCAGACTGGAAGCAGGAATACCAACTGCAGCTGAAAACAAAACAAAGCAAGATACTGCAAAGATTACTTTACATTAAAAAAATAGTGAAGCATAAAATAAAAACTTGGATGATTGAAGTGTCCTTTAAGCAGTGATGATGACCTTTTCTATTTTAAGGTCCTCCTATTTAATAAAATTTTCTTTTAAGTAAATGCAAAACCAATAGAAAGGTTTTTCACTTGATTGCCATGTAACCTTATTGATGAAATTCCAAACCCATTCATTATTACAAACATTTTCACTAACATGTGTGTCTAAAATTAATTTTCATTGGTATTTATTTTTTGTTTGTTTTGGGTAAGCTGCTATTTTTCCATCATTAGTAAATACAGCTGTGTTTGGTTGCCGACTTCTGTGTGTTTCAAAACTAAACACACAGCACATTAGCATAAGGCAGAGAAAAACCTTACTGTTTTCTGTTAAAAAGAAAGATTCATTTGTTACTGAAATCAGCATATGCACTGAAAATCAGGTAATTAAATTTTTCATATTCCACCTTGTTCTTTATTCTAAAACACTATCAGATACATTTAAACTACTCCTAAAGGATGCTTACCCACAGATGTATACAGAAGATGGAAATTCCATACTACTCCTAAGCAATTATCTAAACACCTAACCTTCCTTAGAGTAAAAGGTTTCCTTAGCATCTAACCTATATAATCTCTGCTGTACTGAAATAGATTTTTACCCATTGCCAAGGGACAAAAAAAATTCTTCTCTGAAGCAAGCTTTTATTATATTCTGAAAATTCAGTGTTTTGCTCACGATACATTCTTTTGGTTGAAAAAAAATAGTAGATCCAGGGCCAGGCTGGATGGGGCACTGAGCAACCTGGTCTAGTGGAAGATGTCCTGCCCATGGCAGGGGGTTTGGAACCAGATAATCTTTATGATCCCTTCCAACTTGAACCATTCTATGATTCCATGATTAAATTGTCTGTCCCTGATTATTACTATTTTTCACTTCTGGGCTTTCTCAACCTGCCTTTTGTAGATTGAGAATGTGTTCCATTCTTGAGAGGAATCTGTCTGTCTTTATAGTTATAAATATGACTGTTTAGCTGCACTTTTCATAAAGTATCATAAAAGAAGTGCGGTTAATTATAAAGGTGCTGTCAATTTATCTTGGGTAGAGACAAATGCAACATAACTAGGGGCTTCTAAGTGAACAGCAGTGTATGAAATAATTTTCAAAACTTCACAGTAATTGGAGTATTTCAAGACAGAACTCGGGAGAAATACATATTGTTATGCTGTTCACCTTAAATAGAAAAAATACTGTTGCAATTTTGTTCAAAGTGAAGAAAGCAACAAATTGAGTACATATCAGTAACTTTTTATCTAATCTATAGTGAACTTCCTTGGAAGTCCATACAGGACCCCCAGTCCTGTTCAGAAAGACTATGCCTTGTACTGAGAGTTCAACTGAGCTCTTTCTTGCTCTTACACTTCCCTTTCGATTGAAGCTTTTTCTACTACATTCCAAAAGTACAGTTTTTTGAAGTAGAGAGATCGGTTACCTTTTCTCCATCATTCATTAAAATAATTTTTCCAATATTGAATAGCTCTACGGACACATACAGTGAATAAATTACTTTAGAATATTTTCCTCTAAAATAATTTTTAAAAAGGAAATTGTTCCTACCTTTTTGTGAATAAAAAGTCTTCAAACGTATTCGCTAGCTCTGGCCACATACTGTCAAATTTTCCAGAAGATGCATGCTGCCTTGCAACAGGTAGTCCAATGGAGAGAACTTTGAGAAGAGAGGACACAGCTAGCTTCCATGTGCTTTCAGAAGGACAGGAGTACTTCAGACTAAGAGGTATTCTGAGTGTCTGCAAAAATGAAAGTCAAAACAAAATTTATAGCTGCTCAGATAAATCTAAGATTACAGCAAGTTTCTGCACAAGATCCTGGAGGATGCAATCATAGATGATAGTACACATCCCTACCTTTTCTGCTAGTATATGAGATGGCCTTTTACAAATGTAATTCTAAAGATGATTTATCTTATACCAGCTGGCTAAAGCACAGGTCTGTAGCCAAGTACAAGGTTAGATGTCAGAATTGGTCCATTATCAATTACACCATAAAATTACGTACTAGTTTTCTTTTTTTGCATTGCCATCCACCACTTCAACTAAGTCTGACAAATGGGTTTTTCTAACATCTAAGAGACTGTAGGCAGTTTGTTATCATGAGTGTATTCTGGAGAATTCAGTCTCATTCCTATAAAGCCATCCCAAGTGCTTCCACAGTAAAGAAAAAAGCCTCATTGAATTTAAACTTTTCCTAGTGAAGTTGAACTATATACAGAAACACTGCAAGAAATCTTGTCATTATTGACTGTTAAACTACATGAAATTTAAAATTAAGAGCAGTTAGTGAAATTCTAAGATAAAGGTTGCAATACAACTCAAATGTGTTTCCAAAAGCAGATGAAAACACAGCAAATTTTAAGTCTTTTAGATAGAAAGTTATCTTCAATATCTATAAAACAAAGTCATTAATAAATTTTAAAACATTAGGCATATGAAATATTTACACTTATATGCATTCCTTTTAGTATTGCTAGTCAAACTGATTTAGAACCTGAGAGCAAGTTATCATGGAAAACAAATTATTTGCCTTACATTTCAAATACACAGTGACTAAATTCAGGTACTACATGTATGCCCCCCATGTGTTTAGTGCTGTCTCTGATTTGAGGAAAACAAAGGGAGGAAAGACTAACTCTGACTCTCACAAGGGAGTCAATTATAATTAACTCCTTATGGCAAAAAATTATGACAGCTAGAATCTAGCCCAAGAGATAAACAGAATATTTTTTTTCTGCTGCTATTGGCCATGTATGTCAAATCTAATTCCAAAATCAAATGGGCTTTAGAGACATGAAAAATAAATTTAAAAGCATATTCATATATTGCAACAGATCATATTATTATCAACTGCAAATGTTATGGAAAAGTGGTGTTTCCATCAGTTTTGCCAATCCCAAGAAAACAAAAGTGGAAAACAACTGCATTAATTTTGCAATACAAATATTTAATTTATAACAGATTTCAGAGAGTATCACCTGTTTTAAATACATTTGGGTTCCCAAATATTTATACAGGAAAATCCTAATGTTGGCCAAGTCATTGCAAACAACCAAGGTGAGATACATTTTTATTTTCCAGACATTTACTATTACTTCTATTATTTACTAAAATTTTTTCCCTGAAATGGAATGGTCAAAAAAAGTGAAGCATTTGACAATTTCACCTTAAAGGTGTATTTGCTCACCTGTAACCTTTCACAGCTGCATTGACACATAAAGTCATTAAAAGCAAATCAGAAGTAGTAGCTAGAGCACACACCCCCTGGAAGTATATATGCCAATCTACAGAAACTGGTCTTTGGCCTTCAATGCCATATTTACTAGGGGGCCTACTTACCACACAGAGGTGCATAATACTTTCAAAGATGACAATTTTGTGGCCTACCACATTTGTTAATTTTTATCTTAAAATTGAAATACTGATGCTCACATTACCCAGCTAAGAACAATACATATAGTCTAATCAATAGCCTTCCAGCTTCAAAAGAAATTATTCCCTGCTGCTCATCTCCATAAAATATCAATCAGTTTACTACAGCTTTAAGCTCCCCAGAAAGCATTTGTTGACACTAGCTGAAAATAAAACCCATGATTTTCAATATAAGCTCATTAAATTCAGAGCATTAAATGCAGGTCAAGCTTTTACCTTAATAATGTTCTGAAGAACCTTCTCTGTTACCACAGCTTTATGGCAAGCTGTCTTTTGGTATAAGTCCACCACAACTTCCAATGATCTCTCTGCAAATGGTACATAATTCAATGCCACCCATTCCGCCTAGGAAAAGAAATTAGTAAATTACTAAATTATATGTGAAAACATATTAATTAAGGAACAGAAAGTGCATGTTTTCCATTGAACTCTCAGTTTCATGCATGCAATGTTTGCTAAGAATATGGTCCAAGCAACAAATCTGCAAATACAACGTAGTCTGGCTATGAAAATGTACTCTACATTGAAGTAAAGTACATTCAATTAAGAGAAATGTTGCAGTCTAATCAAGACAACTACATTAGGACAATCTTTAAGGAAATTTAACTCACCGGTGCAAATAGTTGTATCTAGTGTGATTCCATTGTGTTGCAGGACAAACAGAATAAGAAGAATTAATACATACATAATAGTTACCTCTTAGATTACACTGAATCAGATGCTCATGCTTAGTGAACAGCAGTGTATACAGATAAAAAAGAATTATTGAACACGTTCCAATTTTTTAAAGCACGTGCAATTCAAAAATCTGGAGCTTGAGGGAATTTTTTGCCATTCAAAACTATCACGTCTCTGTTAAATTTAGTATTTCTTGTAGGACAAATTATTTTAGATTAATTCATGTACAAATTCAGATACAAGGTCTGGTGTCCAAGCCAGACCTTTCATGAAGGAATACGATGCATAAAAGCAAAGAAGAATGCAAAGAGAGCAAAAGATGATAACAAAAGCATGTAAAAAAAATATTACACAACATGCACAGTTAAGGTTTTACAGATTGAACAAATGCATCTTGTTGAACAATCTACATCTGATGCTTAATTGGATTAACCAGCCAAGTGAAACAAGTGAGATTTCTAATTAATTACCTGATTATACTTTGCATTTGCAATGTGCTTTGTTTCCAGCTGTCCATACTGTGGAGGCTTGCAGGAAAATTCTACAAAGGCCAGCAGTTGGTCAAAGATTGCAGGATACATTATCTGCATACCTTCAGAGCCCACACATATAGCCTTTATCAGAAGAAAATACAGAAGTTTAATATGCATTTCTTGAACTTCTGCATTCAATAGCTGCATCAGTACAAAGAAGTCCTACAGAAAAATCTCCATACAAGACTATGCAAGAGTCATGTTGTGTGAAAGACAGTGTATCATTCCAACAGTTTAAGGAAATTAAATTTTGTTATTTTGAAATAAAGTGGCAAGATATTTGGGAATATACAGTTCAGTAAATCCAGCTATCCCATCCAATAAAAGATATCTTTTCTTCTTCACAAACTTTGCTTTGACACGTCAGTAAAATAGAAGTCTTATATAAGGCTTGTATCTAGATCTCAGTTGTATGTGGATCTGGACAGGCTGAACTGATGGACTGAGGCCAACAGGAAGTTTGATATGGCAAAGTGCTAGGTCCTGCACATGGGTCACAACAACCCCAGTAGTGCTACAGGCTGGAGAAGGACTGGCTGGAAATCTGCTTAGTGGAAAAGGACCTGGGGCTGCTGGTTGACAGCAGCTGAACATGAGCTAGTTTGTGCCTAAGTGGCCAACAAGACCAATGGCATCCTGGCCTGGAGCAGCAACAGTGTGGCCAGCAGGACTGGGGCAGTGATTGTCCCTCTGTACTCAGCACTGGTGAAACCTCACCTCAAGTGCTGTGTCCAATTCATTACAAGAAGGACCTCTGTGTGCTGGAGTATGTCCAGGGAAGGGCAACAGAGCTGGTGAAGGGTCTGGAGCACAAGTCCTGTGACAAGCAGTTAAGGGAGCTGGGATTGTTCAGTCTGGAGAAAAAGTTGCTCAGGAGAGATCTTAGCACTCTCTACAACTATGTAACAGGAGGTTGTAGCAGGTCAGGGGTGACCTCTTCTAACAGGCAGTTTGTGATAAGACAAGAGGAAATGGCCTCAAATTGAGCCAGAGGAGGTTTAGACTGGATAATAGGAAAAAAATTCTTCATAGAAAAGGCTGTCAAGCCTAGAGAAGTGGCTGAGTCACCATCCCTGGAGGTATTTAACAGGCATGCAGATGTGGCCCTTAGGGACATGGTTTAGTGGTGAGCTTGGCAGTGCTGGGTTAATGGTTGGATTTGATGACCTTACAGGTCTTTTCTAACCCAAATGATTGCATAATTGTATGGACTAATTAGAACTTTCAAAGAAGTTTATGCCTCTGACTGACACCAGATACCTTTTATCTAATCATTTTAAAATCTGAAAAATCGTCTAGCAAAGTGTGTTGACAAAGGAAGTTGAGAGCACCTTTAAGAGCTGCTTATAAAACAGAGTGGTAGTTACTGCATTAAGTGTACTTATTTACATACTTAAGGAAAGAGACCTGTATAAATCAAAAAGTAATGGTCAGGAAAACACCAAACACAAACAAACCCTAAAATAAAATACTCTGCAGATAATTTGTTGCAAAAAAATTGACACTACTTCAATTTCAGAGATTTATGCTTTAAAGCATTCTGGTACTAACCTTCTGGTTTTTTAATAGTTCAGATTTATCTAACTCCTAGTGCAACTAGTGATATGGGCTTCTTTTTTTTTAACTGCTCTCTGTAGCTGCTCATAGCTGAAGAGGTTTGCATCTACACTGCATGCAGAGGCAGAATTCCAGTGTATTTGATCCCCAAGTATGTACCTGTGCTCCTCTATCTGGTGAGCCAGTCGGCTCACTGTAGAGTTGACCTAGAGTGAATGTAGGGAAGTACTGACAACAATCAGCAAATTCAGGCTTGAGAACAAACTTCAGCTGAGTTACAGCAATGAAACAGGCTTATACTACCAAAAAACCCAAAACCCCCTTATACTACAGCAGTAAAAGACTACAAGATGGGTTCTAATAAGAAATAAAAAGACAACAAAGAATAAAACAAAGGGTGGAAAATGGGCTCAACATCTGGAAGCCTGAAAGGAGATCCAAAACTCCCTTCCATTGCCATGTTCTTGAGTTACAACATCCCTTGTTAGTGGAATCAGATTATAAAGTATCTTTATTAAACTAGTCAGGGCCCAGTCTGAAAAATGTTAGGTGTTTTTCATGCTATTCAAACTGCAAAGTTATTCCACAACTCCTTAGAAAATCAGAACTGACCCAAGTCTTCCTGTATCAGCAAAGAACCTGATCCTACACACAAACACAGAGAAATGTTTTGTTTCAAAGATTGCAAATATTTACATACTCTTCTTTAATGTTTCCACTAGCTTCTGTGTGTACTCCTCAGAGTATCAATAGATTTCAAGAGAGGAAGAAGGTACTGTGGTCTGAAGCAAAGCCATGTGATGGATGGCCTTTGATTCACATCAGCACTGGCTGGCTGCCTTGCCATGTGAACTGTACTGTTTATACAGCCAAGAAGAGTAGTCATGCAACTTCACAGAACTTACTGATGTCCAAAAGCACTTTAACTAATGTTTTCAGGAACTTCAGTGCTGTTATGTTAGTATCATAAGTATAGGTGGGATGGGAGGTTTGAGGTACCATCTTCTGGAAGTCTGCATTTGCAAAGGCTTGTAACTGCCATGGCAACCCATTGACCTTGGAGTGGGGAAGGGGAGATGCCTCACTTTCTCATGTGGAGTTATTGCTTTTGTTACTGTTTAGAAACCTTCAGCTAAAACAGTTTAACATCTTGAGAAGAACAAGAGTACAATAATGTACCGTTTTTTCCTCATATTAAAAACTGTGGTAACCCCTTCTTTGAAACGCCCTAATGCCTGCAGCCTTTGGAAACTAAGATCATCTGGACAAAGAGACTAATAAACAGAAAAATCTGAGATGAATAAATGGACTGATCAAATGGGGAAAAAAGGGTTTGGGCAGGACTGAGCTGCTGGAAAAGGAAGGATAAAAAAGGGTCAAGCCTGACTGGAAATGGATGAAGATGTAGTGGAGACAATTGGTTTTAAAATTTCATGTTATTTATATACCCACATAGAAAACTGAGATTTAATACCAACTTCTATCCAGGCAAACTAAATTGAAATTCAGACAAAATAGTTCACTCCATGGCATTTCCACGGCAGGGATAGTTGGAACTAGATGGTCTTTAAGTTCCTTCCAACTCAAGACTTTTTATGATGCTATTGTTATACCTCTGTTTTTGAAATACATGAATGAATATTTGTTAAAACCATTAACTAAAGGAATGGCTACAAGATAATGATTCTATCTTGCTTGTTTAAGTTTGAGATAAATCAGCCCACACTAAGCAAAAAAGAAAATAAGACACTGAATTGCTGCTCATTTGGTAGCCACCATGTGACCTATGTGCTAAATGGGGCAGGATCCTGACAGCAGCGGGGGGAAGAATGACCACACAGTTAAGCAAAGTAGTCACAACATGAAAGCCCAAAGGGAATGAAGTCAGGTCACACAGATATTTAATTCTGGCATTTCCCAAGTAAGTGTTTTTGGGAGGGGGTGATTTTTTAAAAAGTAGCGTTTACTACAAATGCATGATCTCATTCATTATCAACTCTGTTTCTTTTGAGTAAATAAGTTTTGTTAATGAGCACTAAATTTTGCAAGGAGGTATTTTACAACTGCAAGAAGAAAGAATCAGTAGCCTTATTTTTTTCAGCTTTCTAGAAAGAGTACCCTAATTTGTTGTTTATAGATTCACTTGCATGATGGGTGCTCTTTGAGGATGAATTCTATAGTAAGAATTTCTTAAGCAGAGATGCAGGATTTTCCTTAAATAAGTGATTAATAAGAGGCAAGAATGTAGGTAATCTCCCAGAGATCCTTCTATATTTTATCCTTTGTGTAAACTGTTAAGTTCTCATGATCACTTTTCTTCTAGACTTTGCTCACAGCAACATCTGGACATCATACCGAATACTCTTTGTGGGACTGTTCTCCCACCTCCATGTACAGACCTTCAATATCAACATCAACAGTACTTCAATACTAGATGGACAAGTAAATGGCTACAAACACAGCACAACACTTAAGATATTTCTACAACCAAGCAAAAGTGCATTTCATAAAGATTACACCATTCCTTTCAATGCAAAGCATCTATTTTGCAGCAGGAATGGAGATCTGATTGTTATAATAAAATATACTGTGCAATTATAAATAATTTTAAAAACCATCTTTAAGTCACCACACTATAGTTCTACAGAGAAGAAATAAGACACACTGCAATTTACCTTTCACACTCTAAAAGTTGCATTATTACCTTTTGTAAAACATCTAAAGCTGTAAGTACCGCTTCCTGTAAACTTGTCAAAACTGCTTCAGTGTAAGACGGAAGGATGAAAGGGGAAGCATCTGAACTGATTGGAACTGAAACAGCACCGTGCAAAATGACACCCAGCTTTTGGAGATCATCCATGCTGAAACCAGTTTTGATGTGTTGGTAAAGAGCTGGGAATATTTGAATTAAAGCTGTAAGAAAAGGCTGGCTGGGAATGAAAGTCAATTTGTCACAAGTAATTGGAGGCCTTGTACTTTCTGAACCAATCTTATACCAGCTGTTCCAGGCTGCCCACCAAAGATTCAAATCTTCAATCTCATCTGTTACTACAGGAGGTTCAGATCCATTGTATCTTCCTATTCTTTCTCCTATGGAGTCAGTTCTCATGAATGATCTGCCAAGACTAGTGGCAGTTGTTGTCCCTACCACCAAAGGTACAGAAACATTGATGGCAGGTGGTGTCTCAGGCTTCTCAGAGTCTCGAACAGGAGAAACAATTTGTAGGATCTCCTGGAAGCTTTTCAGAGCAGCCAAGGAAACTTCATTATTTTTGCTAAGTGCTGCTGATTGGATGTGATCAAGAAGAACATCCCAGGCTTGGGAAAAGTCTCCTATTTAAAAAAAGAGAGAGAGAAGGGGAAAAAAAATCAATTTGGAGCATGCTTCCTATTGCCATTCCAACTCACCCTGCCTCTCTAAAAGGCTGCTCATGTACGTGTTACTCTAACACACAGAAATTTTAAGAGATTAGGTGGCAGCTTGAATGACTTTTATATCCATTCAACCATAACCAGAAAGAACTAATGTGACAGAGAAACACATAAATATGACGAATGAAACAATATACCTATGTTCATGTTAAATTTGCTAGCAAAAAATCACATACCACATCCCATACCAGTAAAATACATTTTCTTCATTCAGTATAGTGGAACAGATTTGTTCTTACACATACCAGATGCCTGTTGATTTCAAGAAGGCTTAAGCACACACAAGGAATTAAGGGTCAAATCTATACTCATGCAATGCATTTTGATTTTAAAATGCTCTGATAATTGCTCTGTGGAAAGATTTCACTTGAGGTATTTGAGTTTTTCAATAAATTTAGCCTTAGTCTTCAATTTTCTGTATTACTCATTACCATGGTTTGAATAATTAAAGTAGTTCTAATTTTTTTGTTCAGTTTTAACTCAAGTTTAATATAGCCTAAATTCTACCACATTTCTGCAAATTACTAATACCCTTATTAGCTGTTAATATGTTGATACCAGTATCACAACTGACCAAAATGAAATAAAACACCACTTATATCCAGTTAATATATATTGTATGCTACAGGATGGTGACGGTACAGTAATTTAATGAGGACTTTTCTTTGTAAGTTATACATTCTCAATTCCTTTTACACTTTTTCCTTGTAGAAATTACCAAACTATTGTAAAATATTACTACAGACAGCTGAATAATGTAAATGTTCAGTACTCCACTGACTTTATAGATAATTTCTCTTTACATTCTAGGAGTGCTGTTAAATCTGATAAACTGATGCCACAGAAGATTTCTGGGCAAGTGTTGCATTCCCTTAGAAAGACTAAAGAAAAAGCATGTTCTGACATGAACAAAGACAAGACAAACTATTATTGCTATCAGTCTACTATAATTTGAAACTATTTAGCACCCAGAATAGGGACTTAATTGTGACTACTGAGATTTAATCTCAAGTACTATGATATAGAAGAGGAAATCTGTAGTTAGAATTTTTGGCTCTAAGGAGCATGAATTAATAACTCCATAATTTTCTAACATTTGAGGTGAGACAGCAAAAAACATTTTTGAGCTAAGATTAAGATTCTTGCCCAGTACTGTAATTGAAAACAAACATACAAAAGCAGAAAGTTTATCATTGTGTCTTTTAATAACTATAAATTTTACCTAGAGGCTGCAGTAAGTATCTCCTGGTGTTAAATATTCTTGCAACTCCAGCCAGTGTTAATACCCATGTCTCAGCCCACTGTTTCTCAGCTGTATCCCTTGAATGATGAATGAGAATGTTGCCTCCTCCTGATTCAATCTTCTCCTTGTCAGCTGTCGTAGAAGATTCTCGAACCCTATCCAACAGGTGAAATAAAACCTGTAATAACCAGAAAAAAAGAGGAAAAATGCAACTTTTCAAATAACATAGTTGTATTCATAGTAAATCAACAAAAAAAGTAATTCATTATCCCTGTGTCACCCCGAAAATTCCCTTGTTCTCATTATCCTTTCCGTCCCCATGTCACCCTGAAAATTCCCTTGTTCTAAACAGTCTCCGCAGCAGCCAAGATTAACAGTCAGTTGATGGTCACTTGAGAAGGGCTGGAAATAGCACAATCAAACCCGCCAAGAACAGTGTCAGCACCAACAGAACACTACAACCAGTGGATCTCAGACACTTTACAGGTACAACAGGCAGGCTCAAATACAGTCTGAAGTTTCCATAAAACACAAACATGACCACAACTTAGAACAGACATTTGATAGACCCTCTCAAAAGATTCAAAACAGAATGCAAAGCAAGGCTCCATCTACTACCAGATCAGCCCAATCACATGACTCTCAAACATCTCCATTTTCACACAAAAATGTAAGCCATTCATTCTTGTAGGAAGGAAACCATCTTTTTAGCAAACTCCTAAGTAAAAGAGAAATAATTAAGATATCAAAATTATATTCTAAAAGAGGCTTTAAAGGCCAGAGAAGAGAAAGTGTAAAAACCATTCCCAAAACCCCAAAAAATTGGATTTTTGCCACCTTATCTTTTAAAAGTCTTAACGAATTATCTAAGGGATCATACCTTCCATATTACTGTGTGCCATGTTGAATGTTGCAGTAAAGTTCCATGAGCACCAATAGTAGAAAACAATGTCTGCCCAGCACTCTTTCTAACTGCAGGTCGGGGATCCACACACAGCTCTCCAAGTTTGGCATACAGGCATAACCAAAGACAGTCAAATGGTGATGCAGGATGAAAAGGTCTGTTCAGCATCACTCCCTTTTCTTCTGCTTGTTTCTGCAACACTGCTTCTTCTTTGTTTAGCTCCTTTTCAATTACTTCACCTCTTTGGAAAAAATAATCTGAAATATTCCACTACAAAATAAATAAGACATATAGTGTTGTACAATAAAAATATGGTAATGCTCTCAATGATCATGAAATAAATTATCTCTTACTTTCATAAAGTATTTTGCAAAGTACATCAAGATATTAACTTCCATACATTGGTGAAAAAGATCAGCACATAAATATTGTAACGTCCAAAAATTACTCTTCTTTCCCAGCTTTTAGGACCCAGTAACAGGGGCACTAAAAAATGTATTTAAAATAAGATACTGATGAACATGGTTACAACACAATACTACTTCCTCTACTAAGCCTGGAATCATGCAGATTAAAGGTAAGCTGTTCTCACTCAATTTACATATGATTCCAAATGACAGCATGGGAGTTCAGTAAGAACCCAAATAGCTAGGTTGTGGCTTTGTTTTGTGTAACTGACTGCAGATTAGTTTTCATTAAAAAAAGAAAAAAATGAAAGCCAGAAGCAGCATCAGTGTAGGTTAATATAAAACTCACCAGCAAACCAATTGAAGTTAAGCTAATATTTAGCTCTTGATTGTGAAGTCCAAAGCTTCCTGCAACTTCAACAACTATCTGCAGACAAGTACACGGCATTGTAGGAAGGAAGTCAGTCACAACCAACTGAAGACACTGGAATGCAGTCCGTATTAAGGACTCTCTTAAAAAAACAAAATAAAAACAAAACACACAAACACTCATTTCACATTTCTTCAAGAGCACAGAAATGTTTTGAACACAATACCTCAGGAGATAGCATTATAAAATACAAAAAGAAAAAATCAATTTAATGTTTTTGAGAAGAATTTGCACCATTTTAAATGGGTTTTTTGAGATGTAACTTTAAGTTGAAGCTTGAAATTCTGACAAAGTATTTTAGTCCATGCTAACTACCTAGTGGAGTTGAAATCTAGACTTTCCAGTGATCCTTAGCTAATTTGATATAGTGAAATCCACTTCTCTGTTTTAGAGTTCTAAGACTTGTTAGTTCAAATGTGTTAGCCAAAACATTATATAAAAGTCACAATGGACAAAATAAAGCATAATTTAAGCATGATAATCTTCCAAAGAGTCAGCTGTTCTGAAGAATTTCTTGCATCAGTAACTACAAACTACTTCAAGTATGCCAAACACATGGGCAAAATGTATTTTTATTTATTAGAAAAGATGTATATTAACATAATGGTAGTCTTACTTGCTCAATGCTACTTTATATCAGACAAAAACTTTTCAGAATATCCGCCATTAAACAGATCCTTAGTAATTACTTTGCCTTCGGGATTAGATTCTGAATACAAACACAAAAATATAGTACAGAAAAGGTTTGCAAGAAGGAGTTTTTAGAAACAGCAAGGGCATTTACAGCTAAAATCTTGTTTAGTGAGAGACAAAATGAAGGAAACAAAAGGAGTGGTGGAATATAGATAATATAACAGGGGAAGCTGCATTTAAATTTCACTATAGGGTTTTTTCAATGTTTAACGTACAAGAGAAAAAAAATTCCAAGGGTTTGTAATACAGAAACTTGAGCGTCCTTCAGGGTATATATCCCAGGAAAAAATTTCAGACTATAGATAAGTCAGTTACCCATTTCAGAATTACAAATGGAATTTTTTTTCTGATTAATTCAAAATCACAATCAGAGGTGGGTCATTTCCACTGCATTGTAACAGCCAACATGATACAGAAACCAGAGAAATACACAAGAAACTTCACATGGACAGTAATGGTATAACTAATAATTCAATAATATGATGCATACTGTAGAGAAACATCCATCTTACCATGTAAGATCAAAGTATTTATCATTACTATACCGATGGAGGAGATGCTCACACAACACTTTCCCCCATATTCATTACAAGAGTCTGTAAAGTGAAACACACCCAAAACTGCTGCAGCTCCCCCTCCACTACAAATTTTCAGAGGTATATGACCTTCAAGGACTCTAAGATAAAAGGGAAGGAGGCAGGAAATCAAAGTATAGTTACACTACCCATCTGAAGTACTGAGTTAATGGGAAAATAACCTCCCTAAATTTCAAATGCAAGGCTACAAGAACAAATTCAAAACAGTTTTTCCCAATTAATGTCCCACATTACTATGTGTTTGAAGAAAGGTTTTAAAGTCCCTCATGCAAGTAGCAACAGTAATAAAATTCTTCAAACTGTAGAACTGTCCTTGATGTTATAGGTGACAACAAAAAGGTAACTATAAATGGAAGAAACTTAAGCTTAGCGAGAAATCTTAAGACTGTATAGGGCTTTATCTATGCATAAAATAAACAGAGGCACTTTCCATTGAAAAAGTCTCCAAAGACAGGCTTTCTTTTGTTCGGCAGGCTAGTACTGTGCAATCCAGAAGTGACCAAAGTATCAACGGCTCTCGAAACAGCATTTTAGGTATTTGTAACAGCCTGGAAAGAAGTTCTCCAGGAAGGTAAATGGATTTCCAGTAAAGGTTCACTGAGCAAAGTGGAAGACACTTGTGAAGAAAGTCTTGCGGTCAGTAAGTTAATATTTAAAGTACAATAATAGCGTCTGCATCTTGTGCTCACAGCTGTAATGTAAGAAATTCAGTTCTTTCTCATGGAGAAGAAAGCATGCTTAATTTTTTCCTATTGTAGCTAATATGATGTGAACAAACAGTGCTATGTGGTTGAAGAAAAGTAGATCATTCTATATGCTTTGTAGGACACTAAGTTATAACACATGATGTTAGTAACATCTTGAGATGTTATTCAGAGTGACAGTGATGTTACAGAGATGTTCCTGTCGGCCAGCAAGATATGGGTGTGAGATTTAACAGGATCTGAACATTGTCTTGAGAAGGAATTTGTGTTGGTTCTCATCCATCACTAACAACAGTCAGAATCAAAAGGCATGCAGGAACACATTGCAGCAAGTACCAAAGGAAGCTTAGTTACCAAAATAGGATGCTCACTACCAAGAATTCTAAAACCCTTGGGAATTTTGGTATGTACTACCACCAGAGCAAACAATACTGGTACAAGAGCAAAATCCTTCAAGCATTTGAAGGAGCTTTAGGAGGCTTTTGTATGTCCAGAAGACTAAAGCTAAGGTGGGACAAAAGGAGAGATGTGGCAAGGAGAATTCTACTGACACTAGAGTTACATGATGACCTATCCTGCTGCTAGTCTTGACTTGCACCTAAAAAACAATAATATACTTTGAGTGTATGGGTATAATTCTTGGTGCTTACAGTTGCAAAGTCAGATGTTCAATTCACTGCTCATTTCAAAAAAAACTCCTTGCAACTTCATCTCTCACTTTCCCTTGTGGGCAGAGAACAAGTCCACCTCTGCTGCCAACAGAGTCAATTGTGTTAGTCAAGGGATTCACCCACAGCCAGTAAATAATCTTCCATCCTTCTGCTACCAGCAACCATTTAGGTAGGAAGGCTTCAAGAAAAAGAGAGAACGATCAGAAGAGGACACACACTAGAAGATGTTGGAAGATTTAAGAGAAACAATAAACTGAGCAACAGCTGATTCACACAGAATTATCGGCAAGACAATGTAAGATGTGTCCACCAGATGGTCAAGATCAAATGAAATGGCACACTGAGTACTCCTCAGTGTATACTGCATGCTGACCACAGGAGAACATAGAGTGGAATAATATTCCAGTCTTTTGGAAGATTAATACAGTAAAATAAAAGTATGCTTCAGGAAAAATTAAAAAGTGTATTTTTGAGTAAATTTTTTCACAAGCCAAAAATTACAATGAAACTATGATTACTGAAGTGGCTATTAAAGTACAAAAATATAAGCAGAATTGTTTCTACTACTCTTATCTTAAATGAGTTAAAATTTTTATTTCCACCACTTACCCCTGATCACTTTGGATTGCCCCCATGACTCCAAGCACCAATGGCCAACCAGGTCCTAAGCTGTCACCCTGACTCTGTAAAATCTGTAGCACACATTCCAACTGTTTGATCCTGATATCAGGATGACTAATGTTTGACAGCTCCTTTAGTGGATTCAATAAAAGCAACTGTAGTCTCTAAAAGTAAACAATAAAGCATATTAAGGATGCTAACATTTAACTGATTCTTAAGTATTTTTATGTGTAAATTTAAACATACAGTACAAATTAAAGATTCATTGAATAAATTGAGTAGCTCGCTCACTAAATGCTCAAGTTCACAGTATAAAGGATCTCTGCAGAAAATCTACTTTCCTGCTCCTGTTCTCCAGGTTCCTCAGGAAGCAGCTACAGATGGTGTTACAGCTGCATAAAGTGTCA
Organism: Lichenostomus cassidix; assembly: GCF_008360975.1. Taxonomy (NCBI): domain Eukaryota; kingdom Metazoa; phylum Chordata; class Aves; order Passeriformes; family Meliphagidae; genus Lichenostomus; species Lichenostomus cassidix. The sequence continues at coordinate 31,505,819 of NC_139480.1, read as the reverse complement.
TGCAACTTTATGCTCACTCAGCAGGGCTACACTCAGCTTCCTACTCAAGAGACCTTGGAAAAACTATCCAACGAGCCTCAGTAAAAATATTAGAATGTCTTATTTATCATGGATTGAACAGCTGTAATTTAAAAGCTAAGACAGTGCATTTTTTAACTGCCACAAGATATCATATATACTTCTAAACATTCTGGAATTGTTTTGCACCCATGAGAGTGACCCATAACTTGTTCTAAGAAATGGACATACTACGCAAGCACTGCTCTCTGTTAAATATTTGAAAAACAAAGGAGGATAGTTTATTAGAATGCATGTGGCAGTTCTCAATAGTTACATCTGAATGTTACAGCTGTAGACTTTATAAACTCAATAGTAAAATTGCTTTATGTATGAAGGAGGAGGGCATCTGCTCTTAAACTTACTTTACCTGATTTTGAGATAATGGAGGATCATGTCTGAATGTCAGTCCTGCTTTAATGAGAGAAGTTAAAGCCTCTGCTCCCCATTCTCTCATTCGGGAGTTGGGATGCTGACAGACCTGAAAACATAGCAATGTTTTGTTTAAAGTCACTTTTATTTAACCATGATTTCAATATATATGATATAATTAAAATACCGATTTTTAATGTATTAGAATGTACATACAATTGTATAAGAAAAATACCATAACTCTCTAAATGATAAAATTTGGTTTCATAGTAAAAAAAGAAATTTATCTTTTGTATAGACATACCTTCTGAATAAGGAAGCAATAGGAAGCAGTGAAAGACACAAGGAAACATATGAAAGTTACATATATAATTCAAGTCAATAAATTTTCAAAAATTAATAAACTAATTGCTAATTCTGATAATGATTGGTTAAAAAGCACCAAATAACCCTTCAATAAATGCCTGAAACTCTCAGGTTAAACTTAACCTAAAGCTACCATAAAATTGGAAGTTTCACACACTGCATAACATAATCAAGTGAGGAACATGACAGTAGCCAACACAGAAAGTCTCCTCTATACTCTCAAATACAAAAAGTAACTACACATTGAAGGTAAAATAAGCCTTACACTCCATTACTTTAAAAACCTGACAAAACAATAGCAAGCATCTTTAAACTTTTAAAAGTTTAAAGAGTTTTAAATGCATACTTTCCTTTTTTCTTTGTCTTTTAATTCTCTAAATGTAATAATTTTGCTAATTGCTTTTTTTAGAACACAAAAATAAAAAATCATTGTGCATATTAATTTCATAGATAGCTAGTAAGAGCTCTGCTGTATCTAATACATTACCCTCAAACAAATACAGGAAGTGTACAGTTTTGTTGAACTCTACATAATTTTTCCCACCCACCCTTCCAGCCCTAACTCTGATGGTGTGAGAACCCAAAGTCCAAGGCTGGATCATAAATAAGACTGATGGCTTTCACTGGTGGACTATTCTCTTATCAACCACTAGCCAAACTGAAAAGGAGGACAATGTAGAAGAGCTAGCTTAATGTTTAAAAATGCAGAGAAGAAACAACCACTCTCCTGATTTACTTTCATTTTTAAAATCCCATATAAAATAGAAAGAGAGAATTTGAAGTACTTCATGCTCGGGTTGATTCCAGATAACCAGTTGCAGAACCAGGGAACAAGCTATTTCCTCAGGTTGTGTTGAATTGAATTATAGCTGGTGTTTTCTCCTTCCTTATTGTACCTCAACAATTTAGGTTTAAAAGGAAGGAAAGCAGTACTTTGAAAAAAAATTAGGGACTCTGTATTTCCTACAAAACAGTGGCAGATTATCCACAATGCCTGGGTAACAGACTGAAACAGACTGCTCCCTAGATGAAAACAGAGTCTCAAGATGTGGATGGTGAACCTTACTGTCTTGTAGAGCAAAACAAATACAAGAGAAAGAGATGCCTGTACTTTAAGTCTTTAAACCCACGAGTATCCAATTTTTTTTCTCCTAGATAAAGTAAAAGAAAATGTGGCTTCTCTAAACAGAGATGGCCAATCCCTGATAACAGTTGAAATAATGCGCAAGGGCTAAGGAAGTGTCTGATACATTCTGGAATATAAGGAAGAAAAGCCTTCTCCTTTATCCACTCCAAAACAAACCCTGCTCTTATATTTTACTGTCCCATATACTTGCGTGGAGAATTAAAACTACAATTACATTCAATCACCTGTTTTTAGTTTTCAATTCAAAATGTAAGATTTTTTTCATTGATGAGGTATGTTTTTCATGTTGAAGTTAAAATACTAGTAAAATTGAAACAGGATGATGAAACTTTTTTATATTTGAACAGTATTCTCTTGAAGAAGGCATTCAAATGTTAGCTTAAATATTAAAAGCAAACAAACAAACAAAACCAGCCCTTTCTTAGTAAATCTCCTGGCTTCAATCTATCTCAGAATCTTCCTAGATATCTGTACGGTGTGAAACAGTAAAAACATGTTTGTGCTACCTTAATTAGAACAAATATATGAAGTATAATTACTTGATCTTTTTAAACACTTCTGTGTCAAAAATATATAAAGACTGATGGCACCATAAAGACAAAATTAACAATATTAAAATATTGCAATTTAAATATATAAATTCACTTTTAAATTCAAATCAGAATGCATTCAGGTTGCAAAAATACAGTGCCTAAATCAAAATATTTAATTACCACTTTGAATTATTATTTCAAATTACACTTTAAAAACTTATTTTCACAAGATCTTCATTAATACAAACTAAATTCTATTACAAGTGATAAAAGCCATTAGTTACCTCCAGAAGATGACCGGTCAGAGGTCTCCAGAGAATCTCAATCCTGCGCATGTTAACTAGTCCCGTTTCCAGTAATTTAGCAACAGCAAAAAGTGATGGTTCCTTAATAAAATGGAATTTGTACACATGACTTTGAGGTAACTGAGATAAGGTCAGAGCCTTTTGCTAGGAGATAATTTCTACATTAAGGTGCAGCTCGCTCCAGCGGCCGGAAGGCTGGGGAGCTCCGCAGCAAGAGCAGTGCCGCAGGAGAGGCCAGGCGGGGGCAGCAGGCAGACAAAAACCAGAGCACTGTACAAACTCGGCTCTGCACAGCCCTCGCTCCAATCAGTTTTGTAACATCTTTACCTAGCAAAGCAACCTTTTCCCCCATTGCAACTTTTCAAGTTAAAATTATATATGAACAAACAATCTGGAGTACTTAATTTCATAATACCCTAATTATTTATCTTTCATTTGCTTCATAAATGTGCTGCAGGAATATGATAAATTTCCCATTCATCAAATACGTATGCAAATATTTGTGATAAGCTTCTTTCAGTTTTACTTTTTTTTCAATCAACATATAGTCAAAATGACTGTTGTACTGAAATTATTATTATCTCTTCCTGTTTCTGTTAGTTTCTTATTCTAATTTTCAATGGATTTTAAACACAAACTTTGCTTATTTTAGTTCATTCTCTGTTGCTGCAATAGTAAAATATTATAAAGCAGGTTTTCTGCCTTCATTATCTCTAGTGTAACAGATTAAAGACAAGCTTTCAGAAACTCTCTTCTGGGACTAGATTATGACTCAGAGAATACATATTCAATCTTACTCAATTACAGAGTCTTTAACCTTTCTGGGCTAAAGGCTGTTTACTGAAGCTGACATGAATACTATGGCTTTCCCAAGTAAACATGACTTAACAGGTTTTTTAATATCTAACTGTCAGGCTTTCTCTGAAGTATATCGTAAGAGAAAATTGAAATGAAAATGAGCATCTCACAGAACACACTGTGCCTACTCAGCATCCCTAACCTCTGAAATTATAAGGGCTTTTAAAAGTTTTGTCCACCCACAGTCTTATTAATGGAAACACATGACATTCCTAAATTAACACAAAGCACAGGAACACAATGAGAACGTTCAGAGAATTTAGTAACTGTATGAACCTTTAAAAAGAAGACATTCTCTGGTTCATATTTTATTTTTTATTCTAGAGCATTAAAGGTATTACAGTTTTTAGTATTAGAAATAGTTAGCTTAAAGGATAAATAGACAAATCTTCTGCATGTTTCACAAAAACATCTAAAAATAAAATAAACAACTCTTTTTATACCTTATTGTTTCCATAGGCCATATCCATGGCTTCCAGAGACAAGGAGCAAAGGGCATTTATTAAGTGATGTAAAGACACGTCGTCAAGGTACCTGAAAAATAACTGCTATCAAAACACTGTCACATTTGATATACACACATGATTTTAATTATAAGATAAGGTTTCTTACTGTGAGTTTTCAAAAAGCTTTGAAATCATGCTGGATATAGATGGCAGATCAGTCATAACTGCTGTAGTCAGAACCTTGAAAAAAGAGAAATACGTCTTACAGATTGCAAAGGAAAATACTGCATAATCATTTACTGAAAAACAATCATGCTTACTGTGCTGGGCCCTTCCACGGCTCGTCCAGGTTTTAATGCACCCCCAACACTAGGCTTCAGTCCCAGAATCCACACAAGATGCTGAAAAATACAAAAGGATCATTTTCAGCAGAAAAACCTTTTCAGGCAGAGAAGAAATTGGCATTCTTCTCAAGCTAGCCACCAACCTTCCAGACAAACAGAATTCAAGAGAAATGCTGCAGTGCTTATTCAAGGCAATTCGCAGTACACCATGACAAGAAACAAAGCTTCTACTGTTGCTCACAGAGCAACAGAAAACCACATTATAACAAAACACCAAGGCATAACAGCAAGGCATAAATATTTCCTCTGATACCTGAAGAGTAGCCAGGACAAGTTGCCACGATGTACCAAGAACAGCTCCATGGAAGTGAGCTAAGTTGAGTAATGTCCTCATACATTGGATATTTTTTGATGTCAACTACAAAAAAAGAAACCAACAACCAAACAGCCATACAATTTTTATCATTCCACAATGACAGTGTTTCTAGCAAATCTCCAATTTTTACTAAAGTGCTTCAGGATTACATTTTGTTTGCACTATTGAAATATATATTTTTAGGTAAGTATTTCAGTATCTTTCCTTCTTTTCTTAGTCTTATCTTGGTGGGGTTGGATATGAGCACTTAAGTGCTGAATCCAGCTCTGAGGTCCACAGCACAGGAAGGATATTGATCTGCTGGAGTGAATTCATTAATCTGTTGGAGGGCCACCAAGATGTTTAGAGTGGTAGAACACCCCTCCTATTAGGAAAAGCTGAGAGAATTGGGATTGTTCAGCCTGGAAAAGAGAAGGCTTAGGGATGATGTAATTGCAGCTTTCCAGTACCTGAAAGGAACTTCAAGGAAAAATGGGGCAAGACTGATTTACAAGAGTATGTAGTGACAGGACAAGAGGGAATGTGTTCAAATTGAAAGAAAATAGGTTTAGGCATTAAGAAAAAATTCTTGGCTGTGAGGCTGGTGAGGCACCTGAGGAACAGGCCACCCAGGGAAGCTGTGGCCGCCCCATCCCTGGCAGTGTTCAACGCCAGGTTGGATGGGGCTCTGAGTACTTCAGCTTAATTGCATCATCTCCACAAAAACAGTCTATCTTAAAGAAAAACATGTAAGTGAACCTTCACACACAGGCACATAACACAGCTGAGATCTAGAGCTTTCCAAATGAAATGGATGGGAACTTCTGATCTAAAGAAGTCAGGAAAAAAAGATTAAGACTTCTTTGCAATTAGAGGACTTTGCTGTCCAGGGCTGTTCCAAATTAAAACCTTAGGACAATACTTCAGATGACCACTATTTGTAAGAATGCTGCTTATCTATAACCTATTTTTGAGACACATTGAGATGGAGGAAGAAGTAGTTAAGCAAGGTAAGATCACTCACAAGTTGTACTTACCATAACTGTTCCCTGTGGCTGAAGAGCTAAGGGTTGACCTACTGCTACAACTTGCTGGTGAGACTCGCTCGAGGGACTAATCATTTGAACATTCTGTCCCTGAATGGAATATGCTGAAGGAAAATTGAAAAGAAAAGAAAAGAAAAGAAAAGAAAAGAAAAGAAAAGAAAAGAAAAGAAAAAACCCTAAATTTAAAATCCAGTACTTACTTGTAGCCCTTGCTCGCAGACTAAAACATTTTTGTTTTATATTAAGAGGTCTAATGTTAGATTCATCTGTATATTTTTCAGGTAGTTGCCTTTCTCAGTAAGTACTAATTCAGTTTCAAAATTAGAAACAGAGTACATCCTCAACTGGCATGTATTATGAATTACAACATTCTCTCAGGATGTGGGATGCATCAGTTTAGCTTTTTGTAGGCTGAACAGAGCCCAGAACTTAGATCTTCCACTTATGCAGTAAGCATTACCATCACTAGGTAATTGTAGAAAGGACTGCAGCACACCACAAATGCAGGATGTTCTAGCCAAAGTTTTAGAAGTTGCTCAGAGACCTCTTCAGATTCTGAATGCCTTAATTACATATCCTAGCAGATCTTTATGATGGTAGACAGATCTCCTCAGAATATGAATTTCTGACATACACTAAGCATTCAGGAAGTTTTAGTTTGACCAGAATGATACCCCAGCAAATCTGCAAGACTAACCAGTTCTGAAAAGCACGTGATCTAGGTGCTGTCTGAGGATTCTAACTTACTTTAATATAGCCAAATACTACAGCCACATATCTTTGGAATCACATCCAGGAAGAAATTTGTGTTTAGAGGATGAAACATGGAAACACAATTAAGAGAAATTTATATATTTACATTTGCTGGACAAAGCTGCAGTTGTGCTGTTTAATACAGTAAGGGCATAGTGAGGAGGCAAGGATCCTTTGCAAATGGCAGTGATAAAGGCATCTCTTGATGTCACAAGACCCAGTCTTCCACAGAGTGCAGCCATGGTCAATTCTGCTTTTAGAATATTTTCAGTGGCAGCTTCATCAGTGCTGAAAGGGTACACATTGTTCAGCAAGAATTAATACAAAGCACAGAAGCAGGCAGTTAACCAAAACTGAAAGCCATAAGAATGTACACTTTAAACCCATTAACACCAAAAATATTGAAGAACAAGCATAACCAATCAAGAAAATTCTTCAGAACCACTTCCTACAAAATTGGACTTTACTACTCAGTGACTTAGTAAATGAGACTATGAGAAGATATTTTAAACTAATTTCAGAAAATGGTGTTTGATTAACAAAAGGCTCTTTGAAGGAGAGAATTAATTTACCATAGTTATTACCCAGTAAAAAGCTTTCCCACTTTAAAGATTAGACAGTACTAGCAAGTACCAAGACATTACTTAGTCTCTTATCTGCAGTAATCAGGACATGAATCACTTCATGATGTTGAAACATGCAGACAAAGTAAAATTAAATAAAGGTAATTTAAACAGTTTAAATGCAACCCTTTGAAAATGCAATTAATTGTTCTATATTGAAAATACACTGAAGATTGATATTGGACTTCTGGAAACTTCTGTGTCATTTACTCGTTCAGTCTAAGTCACAAACCTGACTGCTCAGATGCCACGAACAACACTTATGCTGAAAATTGTCAATTCAACTGGTATCAAAAGTCAGTTCAAAATATAGCCTGGAATGTCAACTTAGAAAAATCAAGAGAAATGAAAGACCAGATACCTTGCATCAAGTAGGAGGGATAGAGCAGCCAGAAGACCACACCAGCAAGCATTCACCATTTCTTCCCAGACAGCTCTGCTAACTTAAAAGAAATATATAAACTTTTTTATAGCAGAAACACAGTAGTTCCCTTAATAACTTCCAATTGTATCACAAACAACATGCTTGCTACTGCACCTTTTAGAGTGTGTTTTTGTATGTATGTTTACACAGCCAGATACATGTGCATACAGAAACACATTCACACCAGTATCATTTGAACAGCTACATTTAGAGTAACATTTCTAAGGTTACAAAAAGTCACCAGGAAACACGTCTTCTAAATTGTACCAGAAAAACAGCAAAATGGAACTTACCACGGTATATATAACCATTTTTCATCTTTGTCTATAAAAATAAACATTCAGAAGTGCAAAAACGTGGGACAAGAAACTCACTGAAATTTTGCAGTGAAGTAAAAATATTCTCCTGTGGTACCTATAATTTTACTTAACTTTTTTGTTTCTTTAATTTCATATGGAAAAGATATTGGCCTAGCAAAGGGGTAGCTGCCCAGCCCATTTGCACACCTCCCTCTCTCCACCGGGCCATGCCAAGCCCCTGGGCAGAGCCGGCGCTCTGCAGCACCACGGAGAGCTCCCCACACCCGAGGCAGCGCCCGGGACAACGCTCTCTGCTTCCCCTCCTCTCCTTGCAGCAGTCCTGGTGCCTCGGCTCAACCTTCAGCTCTACAGTCTTGGCTTCCTGGGGCACAAGCCAAACTCTCTCTTCAAGCACAAGTCTTTCTGTACATACAGACCCCTATAGAGACTTGTCTTATGCTGCACAAGGAGAATCCTCAGTTCATCTCAGTTCTGCTTTTAAAGAAGTCCTTCTCTGTATACACCAATCTTACTTAAAATCTCTCCATTAAAACATTATTTTTCTCTTGTTACTAGAAATATATTTTTCTTTTAATGTGGTCGTAACTGCCCCATTTCTGTCAGTCAGGTTGTCTCTTGTGACCTTAGATCTCAGTGTTAAGCCAAAAGCAGAACATCAAGTCAAGTGTATTTTTAATAGACTACTGCCGTTTCATTAAAAAAACCCCACTTCACTGAAAGTGTTGATATATAAATAAGAAACAATAAATCTAAGCAAAAAACTATGAAATTTTAAAATCCTGGTTTTTGTAAAACCGCTGTATTTCATATAGTGGTTGCATTTTCAAATACCTAGCTCTTTCTCTGACTGGTCAGAAGCAGATTGCAAATCTTGATGCTCTGAAGACTGTGCTGGTAATGAAGTTGCCTCTGCTGTGGTTTGAATGATGGTTTCTGCCTCTCCCAGCTCTCCTTCAATCATGGTAGTGATACCACGGACAAGATCCAGCAGACAGTGAAATGCCACTGACATGGCATAGCCTTCAGGAATTGTAGGTGGCTCTACTTTGTCCAGCATTTCCAAACTAAAAAATTCAAAACATGACAAGTGTGTAGCAATACCACTGTTTTAAAAACAATAATAAAAAACAAGATTCCAAATGAATGTTAAGTACAAACAGGCCCCAAATAAAATCCCTCAAGATCTATTGCAACTCAAGAAAAAAACCTTAAGTCATTAAGTAAAAGAGTAAATGAGTCACTAAATAAGACAGTAATCAAAAGTATACATCCTGAGTATAGACCGGCAAAAAATATTTTTAAAAGTTAACACACATAAGCAAACATCATGAGTAATTCTACTTGTATTATTACTTTACTTAGAGCCAGTGCAACAGAACCTATTCAGAAGAATACAAGTACATAGGAACAACAGAGGAAATACATCAGAAAGTCATGACAGCGTGAGCACAATTATAACAAATTGAAAACAAGTCAGATGTTCCATTAGCATTATCTTTGAGTCCACATGACTAGAAAAGCCTGTCCATAGCTAGATATTACACGGCCAAATATGCATTACCTACATGCATAGGTAAACAACAGAAGTTATTTGTATGAAGAGGATGTGTCTACATGATTCACTGCTGAAAAGCACGTAATTAAAACATCTCTGTGCTGGAACACAGCCCTCATTGCCACTTTTCTCCATCTTTTACCTTGAAAGCACATAAAGAACTGCTGAGTTGCAAATCCAACAGAAATTGCAGCTGACAGCAGCAGCAGCATCTATACAAGTAGAGATAGTCTGTTACAAAAACTACCTGCTACCCCAACAATCACTATTTCATAATTTTTTACTCTACAAACCACTCCTAAAAAAACTACATATTCCAGCTAAAATATACCAAAGACACTTTCTTAGTGTACTGTCGCCACACTTGTCTGCACAAAGGATTTTTTCTTCTCCCAAACATAAAACACTTCAGTTATTACCTCTAATTTCCTAAGATAGCTGCCTTAGATATCTGGGGGCACAGGAACTACAACTAAATCGAACAGTCAGCATTTCACCCACTATAAGTAAGTGCAAATATATATACAGGTCTAATTGAAATTATTAATGGTTTTTATAGTTACAATATATTTGTGAGGTAGAAGTCACATCCTCTTACTTTAGAAGACAGGAAATGCTAACTACTGAATAAATTACATAGAAATGGCCATGAAAAGTCTTGAATAATTTGTCTATTCCACTTAAAAACACTTAGTTCCTTATGTAATGGGGAAGACAAGGCATAGTGCTCTGTGAAGAGACTTGTAAAAATGTATGAGATGTGGCCATTGTATGAAAATCTAATGACAGCAGAAGAGAATTGGTGTGACCCATTCCAGCAAACCATTTCCTTTCATACAGGGCTACAGACAAGAGTAGAAGGTAGGAGAAAAAACTGCTGTGACGTGCTTGTGACAGCTCCGTAATCTCATATAAAAGAAAAAATGCAAAAATTACACTGAGAAAATCATAGAATCACTTGAGGTATCCAAACATAAAACACAAACAAGTTTAGAGCAGGACAGGAGACTATGACGGTGGCTGCAATGCTCTTGAGCCAGTTAAGAATAGAAAGTAAGAAAAAAGAAAAGGAAGAAAAGTGGAGGTAGTAGTAGCTGCCCAAATTAAAAATTTGCATTTCCTGAGAACAGGCAGGTGAACTAAAATAACATTCATGGCCACTCCTGGAACAAAAAGTCAACACATACACATTAACTATTGTTAACAGTTAGATCTGAGGATGACTTTTTTCCTTCTGCATCTCAAAGGCAGATAAAAGAGTTCCCACCCTAAAAAAATATTGAGATCAAGGCTATTTGCAGATTTCACTAAATTTTAGTATGCCAAAATTTCATGGTGGTATAAATAACTTCTAGTTTGGAATAGCTTATCCCTCAATGGTCATGACTGACATGAAAAAAAATTGTAATATTTAAACAGTAATGTAGTATTCACAGCTTTAAACTGAGAACACCATCTCCATTGTACAAAGTCATGACAAAATAAATGGCCAGTCTAAGAAGCATTCAGAATCTAGTCTTGGTATAAAGGTCAATATATTGTTCAAAACGACAACCAGACCTGTATCTACCACAATATCCTGCTCAGTAAAACCTGTAAATACAGTAAAGCTGGTGTGAGAAAGCTAATTTTCATTCCCATTGATGTCCTGTTTGCTTAAGGCCCTTCATGTCTGCCATTACAAAATGCAGCAACAGATATTCCAAAACTGTTACATACTACAGAAAGGCCTAAAAGTGAAGAGTTAATACAGATAATACAGTAAGAAAACAAAATCCAACTGATGCTAAAACCATAGGAGACACTCTAATCAGAATTCAGGACATTCAGAAAAAACAACAAAAAGCCCAGAACACCTCATGGCACTAACAAAGAGAAAATTATTAATATACTTCAATGCCAGTGAAACAAAGACCTCAATCTTCACTAGTAAAAAAACAACCCCTTAAATCATCAACTTCAAATTAAAAATACTTGTTACATACATTTTCAAGCAGATATAGGTACTTACTATGTAGCTTTAGCACTGCCTTGCACTGTTACATTGAGGATGGGTATCCAAGTGCCTCTGTACTCAAAGGCAGGTAACACAGTTGCACCTCCACCCATTCCAAGCACTCCTGGGTTAGTTTGTGCTGAGCCAGTACTCCCTGATGCATTGCTTCCTGTTTAAAAAAACAGAGTAACAAAATCAACCAATCTCGTATTTGTGATCAGCAAACATCCTTTTCCTACATTTAATTTTTGAGACACCAGGACTGATCTGAAGACACCCAGTTCAATAAAAAAAACAACACAAAAAACCATTTCTGAGCTCCCTCTGCTGTCTAAAACATCTTATGTGCAGTTCATTGATGCCAACTGCCTAATTTCCAGTCAGAATAAAATGTTTCTGTGAAAGACACAGCAGCATTCATAACATTCTGTGAATTAATCAAACTTACAGTCTTGATGAAACAACGTGTGTTTTAGTGAAGAATCAGACAGATATCTGAAAGTTAAGCATTATTTAAATAGTTGCATCTAGAACTCAGTAGTTAGAAAGCTTAATTATTCCAGTAACAAACTTTCAAGATTTCAGAAATGCAGAAACCACAAGAAGAGAATCAAAGAGAATGGCAACATTTGAATCTGTTCCATGCCAAGGTAGAATAAAACAAACCACATCACAGAAGAGCTGACAACATGCCAACCAACAGCTAGGAAGGGACAAATTTTGGTTCCAACTGAGGATACATAAAAAAGCAGCTAAAAGAACAAGGAATTATGTATACATGTACTTCCTACATAGAGAAGGACATCTACACTTACTAAGAATAGGTCCCACAAAAGTTTCAGATTCTCTCTGAAGAGACAGTGGGGAGAGAGAGCAGAGTCCCCAGGAAGGCAACTCACAGCACCTAACACATCAGTTTAACTGCCATTTTAATGTGCTTGCTTTTAATATGTGGAGAGCAAACAACTAATTTAGGCAATATGAATACACAGAAGCTTATGCATACACTTTAACACAGTTATACTTAATAGACTGAAACAAAAAAATCATGTCACTAAACAGAAAGGGTTACATGATGAAAGGTGTTTTTTTTAATTTACTTTAAGATAATTAAGTAACCTAGAAATAATACTGATAGAAGTGTTCTATCAGTTGCTGTACAGACACGCATTGAACAACAGACACTGACACAAATTCTGTCACGCTATCACTGCTAACTGCAGCATGGGACTCCAACTTCATGAGTGAACACTGAAAAGTGTGAGTCTAAACTCAAACTTTACAACATTTCTTAATTTAATAGTAGATATGAGAGACAATAATGACATTTATTATCTGTTTTTTATCTCTTTTAAGACGGTTTATCAAAAGACACCTTTCAATTTGCTTTTATGTTATTTGTTGCTGAGGACTCTGCTTCCAGAACTACAGGAAGAAGCAGAGAGCCTTAACTTGGACATAAAACAACGGCAAAGGCATTAACAGGATGATCATTTTTTCTTATTAAAATACAAATATACCTAGTGAAATGCCAAAACCCTGGCTGCAAGAAAGGACAACCAAGTTTTGTTTCAGTAAGTGTCTGTTTTCAGCTTACAAAACAGAGATCATTTGAAAAAAAAGACCTTTCATTCTACCTCTTGGCTCCCTCAATCCAGTTTTGGCCTTGAACATCCAGAAGAATTAGTGATTGCTTCCCACAAACACACACTGTCTTCTTACTACTTAAATTGCACACTGCCATAAATTACATCCCAAAACAAGGAGACAGAAATCAGACACGGTTTTATAGTCAGAAATTAGAAATAACTCCACCAGAATTTCCCTCTGAAAAGCTATGAAACAAGGAGCTGGGTCACTGCAGAAAAAGGCATCAAGGCAGGAACACTGCTCTGACGACTGGAGTCTAGACCTTCCCCACAATACAGGTAGGCAAAATGCCTGTTGTACCAGAGCTGAGAACAGTAGTTTATCTCATGCTAGCTTTTCTCCAAAATAAACACAGAAGTACAGAGCGGTATCAGTTTTGAACCAAAACAGAATTCATTGTTATACGAAAATGATGAAAAATAAAATGATGATAAGGACAAGGCTTTACCAGTTTGGTTTGGTGTTGTTGATGTGTTCCCTGTGCTTGGTACAAGAAATAGAGACTGGATAAAGGACCCCAGTGCATTCACAATATCACGGAAAACTTTAGTGGAATGTTGCTTCATATCATATGACTGACAAAAAGACCTGGAAAGTATTTTACAAAACAGAGAGTATGTGACAAACTGGGGACGAAAAGAATATTTTAACAGCAACTTCACCCCCCCCTCCACACGCACTCCAAACTCTAGTCTAAAAGCACATTTAAATGGCAAATATTTAGTTAAATGATAACATTTAATTTTAGGCAAATGCTGCTTTGACACTGCTAAGACACAGAGGGCTTGGAATACTCAACTATAATTCAATCTTTCCTGGATAATAAGAATTGCCTAATGCATTACACAAAATTATCATGAAGAGCTTATTGCATTAGAATTTCCACATATTTGCAATGTTTTAGGAAGTATTTTCCATTAGTGAAAAATAATAAAGATATATCTTAAACTTTATGTAAAAGTAAAACTCAATATATTTAATACCTTAATAGCTGAGGCTGCACACAAAGCCTGTGAATAGATTCTACAGCAACAGCTCGTAGCCACTGTGGTTTGTCTGCATCCAGAAACTTAACCAGCAAGGACAGAAAGATTTCACATTCTGTTACCTAAAATATATAATTTATAATAATTAAATAAAAAGAAACGGCCTTCTACAAAATATTTTCTAAAAAAACCTTTTATCTCAGGAGTCCTTTAACAAGAAGTTTTGTACAGGATCTAAACAAATCCCTTGAACAAGTATTTACTCAGAATTATATAAAAACATGACTAATAATGATAATATTTCTGTCAAGCTAAAACCACATATGCAATTGTACTGAAGGAGTTAAATTCCTCACAGACATTGCAATAAAGGTCATACATTTGCTACAGTAAATGAATGAAACAGAAAAATATATTTTTTTAGCAAATATCTGAAACTGAGGACCATAAGAACATCTGAACATATGTTTTTACCCACATTCTGTCAACAGCTATAGCAACTCAAATCAAAAGCCTCTTTGAAAGCATTAACAAGGCAGAGTGATCATCATTATCTAAAGTCAGGCAAACAACAGAAGATCAAAAGGTTCCCAAAACCTAAAAGGCAGTTAAATAAAGACAACAGCTAATCTACTACGAAATTCATACAAATCCATGTTTAACAAAATCATACATTTAGAATACTCGTAAACACAAATATGCCTAAGAGGAAAAGAGTATTTATTCTTTTCCTCCCTCAGTATACACCAACAGTTCCCAAGAACTAATCAATACCACTACTGATTACAGCACTGCCATATACATAGAAAAACAAAACTGCATAAAAAAATTTGAGCATATTCTTACCAGCAAACTGTAAAACTGTTTAATCAAAACAGAAACTACTCTCAGCAAACGCATACAGATGGGGAAGTATGGTTTTTCCACTGGTGCTGGGGAAGATGAGGTGGTGGAACCTTGCCTGAATTTGATATTTGGGGAGAAGAGCTTTATAACAAGAGGGCATACCCTTTCTTTAAGAAGAAAACTGAATTCCTGATGCTGAAAAAGAAAACAGAAAAAGTTACATGTAGATATTCCTTAATTGCTACCAGTAGCTATGATTATGCACCTTATTTACATTTGTAATTATGATCAAGCTGTCTGAAATCATGTAAATCTTGGTATAAGTTACAATCAGGAAATGAGAAGGCAGAACTGCAGACACCATTGTAAAGCTACCAAAAATCATGAAATTACAATGGTCAGGTTCATGACATGTACCCCTCTTCTCGTATTTTGCAAGCTGAAATAGGCCGCTAATATATCACTTTTATATTTATAATTTTTTTTTTAAATTTACCTACTGTAAGACAGAACACATTACTGCATGATCACAGTGCATTCATATGCAGTAGATACATGCAACTCACAATCATGATTCTTACTGTACAAGAGGGGTGAGATTAATGTTTTTGTAGAAATAATTCCACGAAGTAAGTTACAGAGCTGTCATAAATCAGCAACATAAGAAAATATATCTCTGGAGGAGATATAAGCAGCAAAACCGAAAGTGAAACAGAGTAAAACATGCTCTACAAAATATTTAAACACAAAGAAAATGTTTGGGAATAGAAAAACATAGCCAAAATGCATCAACTTTTCTATTAAAAATGCCCCAATACATAAAAGCTACAAGTCCTTCCGAAAAACAGTATTCATGTTAAATTAAAGAGGATTTAATGAAGTGTAAATTTTACTACCTATGTGAATAAATATCTTCCTGTTTTCTGTCCAAGAGCTACTCACTTGTAAAAACACTTGTGGAAAGTCATTGAGGACCGACTCAAGAAGTTCAAGACCAAATGTCCGTGTCATTTCTGTCATACCCACGAGCCAGTAGGGAGCATCAGCATTAACTAACTGACAAAGATCCTTAGAAAGAAACATAGTAACAACATTTACTGTCTCCATACAGTCCTGTACCAGCACAGTCCTGAGTTTATAATGAAATCTCCACGTTCTCCTCTTTTCTGAGTAATTTTCTGATTTCAACATAATTTTTCATTAAATACTTATTTAACATAAATGGTAACACATAGAAAACTTTTAAAAGAAAATTTTAACTTCGTTGGTATCCTTGTAGTAAGTGTGTTTATTCCTGACCTAAAAAATACCTCAAGACCAGTGAATTAGCTAAGTGAAGATTTTTATTGGTGCGATGAATACAACTATTCCTTTTCATTACACACTTGCTTTTCATATCCAACACCAAGCACAAGAAACAGGACTGAACAACAGTTGTAGCGTTTTGCTCTGTATTGGGTTTGGCTAAGACAGAGGTAATTTCCCCCACAGCAGCCCTCACAGTGCTGTGCTTTGCACTGATAGCTAGAAAGGTGCTGATAACACACTAGTGTTTTGGCTACAGCTGAGCAGCACTGGCACAGCCTCAGTGCTGTCTTTCATTATTTGTCGTACCCCCCCTCCGCCATCAAGGTCTGGGCATGATCCTTGGAGCAAGAAACAAAAAAGATCACTCTAAATTAACCAAAGGGATATTCTATACCACATGGCATCAGCTCAGTCACAGAACCTCAGAAATGGCGGAGGAAGGTAGGCATTGGTTATTTACAATGTTTGGGAGCAACCAACATGCATTCTGAAGCTCTGCTTCCCGGGATGTGGCTGAACATTGCTTGCTGATGCACTTTATTCACATGCCAACTTTTGCTTTTGCCTTAGTAAACTGCCTCATCTCAACCTATGAGTTGTTTTCCATCTTATTTTCTTTCCCTGTCCAGCTGGGACAGGGAATGGTAGCGAAGCTTGGTGGGCACTTGGGAGTCCAGCCAGGGTGAACCCACCACAGGCTCACAGGAATAAGAATTTTGAATTTAATGCAGACATGTATGCTTAACTTAGCTACCATTTAAGATTTATAGTAAAATATTTTCCAAGGTCACTTTGTCTTCATTTTCTCATCATTCCCTTGTGATACAGCATATCATCACCAATTGCAATAAGTATGCATAAGAAAGCCCAAGGCTCTGGTTAAGGACATTGCCAACATGCCAACAGCAAATTCTTGACATTTCCTAAAGAGATGCAGAAGCACTCAATCTTATATATAAATATTTGCTCTCCAACTACCTGAAAAAGCATATATGCATCCTTTGCACATGGCTTCAGTGTACTGACAGATCTTCTATTACTATTCCCTTGAACTGCAGCTGTCTGGTCAGCAGTATCTGTGCAAAAAAACAAAGTTCTGTGAACAAGGGAAATGTTAAAAATCAAGTACTCATTAAGTGTTCTTATAAAAATATTCTATGAGAATGGCCAGGTAATTCTTCTGCAACTTATCATGTCTATAGAAACAAACATTAGATTGACTACCACGGATCACCAATAACAAGCACTTCTTTCCAACATTCTCTTCAAACTATGGCCATGTATTTCCCACTCAGTAATCTATGGCACCTTCACCTTAAATGACACCCTCACCTCAAATCCCTTCACAGCACTAACCTGAAGACCAGTTCTCACAGCTTAGAAAAAAAACAAGTCTAGGTTTCATATATTGGTGTACTGAATCAGACTGACACAACGGCTAAGGATTTAATCTCCTTTAAATACAATTAAATGTATAAAAGACAGCTAAAATTAATGATGTCTGTGATTTTTTTATAACATCTATAAACATTTTACTGCTTTTTTATCTGAAAGAGAAACATCTGATGCATGTCAAAAAAACAGGTCAATAAAAGCAAGCTGAATAAGCAGTATGCCCACCTTTATATCGTTCATCTTCAGCAACCACTCTCTCAAACACAACAGTAACTACCTGCCGCACTGTAGCTGCCGCAGTGTTATTTGTGATATTATCTTTTGTGAAGTGCAATCGAAAGCAAAGTACAATTGCCTGAAAGCAAAAAAAAAAATAGAAAAAAAATCACCTTATAACAATGCATTTCATCTTTTAGCTAAGAGTTAAGAAGGTTGACGGACTGTAGCTTTCCACTACAGCTTGTCAAAAGGTTGCCCAAAAAAAACTAAACTTAATAATTTTAAATTTGAAGAGCCAGAATAAGTTTTATGGATTACTCTAGCCAAAAAGCTCTTTAGCAACCCTCCCCAAGGCAATCAAAAAGTGCTATTAGCTGAAGACATTATTATATGCCAATAAAAGTATAGTCATCACACAAAGAATACACAGTAATCATCACACAGAACAACTTGTATGAATATTAATGTCAAAAGGACATTAGGATTATAAGGTTAATCACAGAAAGCTCAGTCAACTTCAAAGCTAAAATGTCATTCCTTTCCTCTCCTGCACTGAATCACAATACTTTCACAATCATGTTGCCTTGACTGCTATTATTCCTCTCTAAGTTGTGCATTTTAATGTGTCATTGTGCTGGCAATGACCTGAATGATTTTTCCCATTGGATTTTGTTATTACCTCCAACTCATAGTTTAATACTTACCTGTTTTTTAATGAATTTTGATAATTAACATCTGTATGATTTGTGAAACCTGTGTTTCTTGTTTTTCTGTCCATATTCTGCATTCCTGCACTTGCAAGAACCTCAGCCCCACCTGGCCATACATGCTCTAAGTCATACAATCTTCAGAAATTTCTTTTGCTTATTTTTCATGTATGTGATTTGTGGATTCTAATCAGGTGATATTTCCACACTAATTTGAAATCTTACAACAGCTTGACTGAAACATCAACAGTTAATATATGTCTGGGTGAAACAAATTTTCTACAATGTAATTTACAGGAGAAACTTACTTTAAGCAGAGTTTTACAATTTACAGATGGGTAAACAATGTTGCTTCTTCAAAGAGAAGTATCTTGTAAGTTATATTAAAATAGACTGGATACTTATTTTTTGTTTTAGAAACATAGTATCTAAAATGGTTCATGTTTAAAATTATGCATCAAAGTTATTACTGAAAGAGCAATAACTGTGGACTGCTTCCAAAAGAGATTTAAGGCAGGGTGGAAGGTAGCTTCTTTTAATATTTTCTCTATCAGTGAGACTTCACACTGTGCTATGTGCTCTGATTCCAGTTCAAAAACATACAACAAATTCAACATATGAGAAGGATAGGTATTAGCCCGAAGTTTTTATTTCAATTTTATATTAAGTCAGAAATGTATTATTGTGGAGGAGTTACAAAACACATGGAAAAGAAAGCTACAAAAAATCCTGTTTTCAGAGTCTAGTCATAAAGACAAAAAGGACGTAAGAGAAGCAAGAAAGCCCCCTCCCGGTCCATTGTTTTCATATGTTTCCTATGTAAAATTTCCCCATTTTTCCTCTTGGATATTTTAAGTTCTACAGTTGACACCAACAGATTCTTACCTTGGACAGTGCTTCATCATGCACAACTGTATTGGTTGTTAAAAGCACAAGAACCGTCTGGAGCAATTTAAGTTCTTCAAGACTGTTCTCCATCAATTGCCAAAGCATATTAATAATGTTTCCTGCTGCAGCCTGCAAAGAAATAATTTTTTCCAACTATTACATTATTTATTTGTATATCATGTGTACATATGTAAGAATATAATTGTCATAAAGGCATATCATAACTGAATGTGCCTGTTTGTTTATACCACAGCACTACGTGGAGAATATAAAGCAAATTCCATTGTCACAAGCTTCCTGAAGTATTTTTAAAGGACAGCAGAAATCTCTTAATATGTAGTACAAACTAAAGTGTGTACCTAATTTTCTACTTGGAAATATGGAAGACACAGTAAAAAGATATTTTACCCTCAGAATTCACTCATATCAGAGAGAAAACAGTGTAATTTTACATTATGCAAGCACAACTGAAGGTACATTTTAACAGCATTATATTCACCAGCTTCCTAATACACTATATATGCAGTACTATAATATTTCATGACACTTACTGCTGCAAAAAACGTGCATCCATTCTACCTTATTTTTAAAAGCAAAATGTAACAAAAGCACAGACTATATTTTGTGGAGGCACAAGGTCCATTACATGTTCAATTTCTGCACTGTAAGAATGCAAACTAAATGACCTGGTTTCAATTTTCATTAATTTCCTTCTAGAAGTTACTAATATTTCCTCACTTTTTTTTTCATGGTGCAAAAGGTTTTCTTTTAAATTACTGAAAAACAGATGCGAGTAAAATATTTTGCAGACGGTGTTCATTATAATATGAAAAGAGTGTCCTAAAACAACTCATTCACCTTCAGTTTGAGGTCTATATTTCTCAATCTGAAATATTTATGTTTCTATATAGAGATTGATCTTACCTCTGAAACAACTTCGTGAGACATGAGCCTCTGTATGGCTGCTAGACACAGCTGAGTGATCTTTGGTTCTTTTGTTCCACAGCCCATCAGAAAAGGCTGAACTACCTCTGAGCTGTTCTCTTTCAAAGCTTTCAAAGAGAGAAACAGTCAATGTTTAACACTTTGAAAAATACAATGCAAAAACTGTTAATCACACGTAGTAACAAAAAGCAATCTCCAGTCTTGGAAACCTGGGATTTACACGTGGAGCACAGGGAAAAGCCAAGAGAAGACAGACACTGGGCTGGCACAGCTCACTTGCACAGTTATCCTGGCCAAGGCTCAAATTCCAACCACCTTCTCTCTTACACACTCAAGTGACTTTCCAAATCCAAAACATCCACTTAAGAGTCCATGTGGTTAGCAAGAAGGTGTAAGGTTCTGCCAATGCCAGAGCTTTCCCTGGCCTTGCCACAAGAACCAGCCTCAGGCTGGTGCATTGTCCTTCTGCTCTGCTTCACCTCAGCACCTAATGCAGGAGCAATACAGTGTGGCACAGAGCGACATTCCAAAGCACAGGGCACGAAGGGGAAGAGCAAACTGCCACTGGCAAAACAGGAGGAGAAAGACACTGGACTGACCAAACAGGAGGAGAAAGAGACTGGACTGTTTGTAGCCTGGGTATGTTCACCTGGCTGTGAATTTGTCAAATGGTGTTTTAGCGACAAAAGGCAGCTTCTTAAAATGAACCTTTGCAAGGAGAAAACCAGTTTCCATAAACCTTTCTCACTCTCTCTCTTTTTTTTTTTTTTTTTTTGTTAAGGAGAAAAGGCTTCACAATGAATATAACATTCTACACTGGGATTTAAAAAATTTTTATCCCACAAAACTAATTCTGACTGATGAGTGGTTTTCCATTTGCAGTATGTTTGTTGATTCATACAAACTTTTGAGATTTTAGCTGCTCATCACCATTTCAGATACTAAAGATATCCTCACAATTGATTGTTCAATGTGTGTTCTTACACTGAATGTCATACACTGTGTTTTAGTCAATGTGTAGTAGAACAAATGTATTCATGAAAAGTTTCACACACTTTTCAGAGGACAGTAGTTACTACAAATAAAAAATACATTCTCACATAAAAATGCAAACATGAGCTATCACTACAACTGATTTGGAAAAAAAATGAAACTAGTTAAAAATAACAAGATTATATTTTAGTGATATTTTCCTGCTGAAACACTGACTCAGAAGTTTCTATCAAAAGAATAGGCTATTATAAATATTGGATGCGAACCTTCTATAAGATAGTAGTTCTTACAGGGTGATAGCAACACACAGTCCAGTTTCATCAGCCTCTTCAGAGCCAGTGCAGGCTCTATGTTTTATCAACATTTCTGAACTGCTACTAAATTCTAACCATCAAGCAGAAAAAAAGCAAGCAAAATTTCTCAGAAGATACCACATAACATTTATGCTTAACATGAGACTCAAGATATAGTTGTGAATAGCAAAAATGGCATGAGTTAATAAATAACAAGACAAAGAATAAAATTAAACCTTTTACAATATTTTTTCTATAATCCATTAAAAGCAACAATCTCACAATAGAATCTATACAAGTATATTTACTTTATGAAGCTGAAAAATTAATGTTTTGTAGATCTGCTTTGGCACCCATCTGGTTTTGTAGCAACCAGGCACATGGGGTGGTTCTTGGGGCTTCCCTGTTCAGAGAGACAGGAGCTCAACTCTGATGATCCTTTCCAACTCAGAATATTCTGTGATCACATAATTCTGTGACTGTATTAGCTTAAGTCTTAAAATGCACAAAAAAAATATTATTGCCAGGTCTGTCTCCATTTTACTACCAATTTATGGTAGAATATACTATAAAAGAAATCTCACTGAACCATAACAAATGAGAAGTTTTTGGAAGGTATAACTTACCTGTTCATCTTATCAGCAAGATTCTAATTCTGATTTTTCAGAAGAACTTCTAAACCATAAGTTTTTGGACATCTCAAAGCCAAATGGAAATAATTTCTCAAATTTATCTCCTGTGATTTAAGGCACAAGCTTTCTCTTCCTTTGGAATGACTCAAATTCTTATAAATAAATTATAAAGCATGTACAGATGCCAGGAATGAAGACTTTGAAATAGCTCAATTTAACTTTTCCAAGTGAAAGAAAGAAGTTAAATCAACGACCTCAAAGTTCTGGCAGGTTAAAAATATCCCACCAAAAATAACAAAAATTTTTAAGATTTTAATAAAGATTTTAACCCTGCATTTATTTTCCGAAAAATTATAATCCTACACAATGAAATGCTTCAAGAAAGCATCAGATCAGCTTATTCAGAACAATCTGATACAGTTTTTTTATCTATTTTATTGAAATGACAGCTGACATCAAAATATTAAAAAAATCCACATCCTGATCAAAATATTTATTTGTATTACTAGAATGTCTTACAGATGTTCCTAAATCATCTAGCAGTCAGAAAGTATCCCCTTTACTTGATTTCACAATTAGAGTAGCATTTTGCAGCTTTATTATTACTGAAGTATATATTTTATTTTTCTTTAGAAGATTTTAAATAGCACATCAAGACAATCTCTTGACATTAACTTATGTAAAAGAATAGTTTAGAATTGATACCTCAAAAAATACAAGAGTTCATAAAGAATTGAGACTGCTTGACGACATTATGCTTAAACTGTGGAATGTCAGGATAATGTGCAAGCAAAGTACATTTTCCCAGTACAAAACTGTGCAACAGAGGGGGAAAAACTTCTTATCCTATTAGCAAGGATTAACTCATCAAAATAACTTTTAGACCCTGCTGGTTTCCCAAACCTCATAACAACAAATCTGTGCAGTTTTTTTGATTAATGAAATAAATACTAAGTACATGCTAGTTTAAACTTTTCAAAAGAAAAGTATTTCAAAAATTTTACCAACTACCAGAAAGTGTTCCCTCAAAAAGATAAAGCAAAGACTGCCTGTCCATGACTAATGACCTTTCCCAACTCTTCCCTTTGAAAATTAAAAGCCTGAGAATTTTGCAGGATTAGAAACCAGCTTTCTAAAATACGAACTTCTTTACGCAGTAATATGTTGACAGCTTCCCAAACGGCTAACTACAGCTCTCCCTTGTTCATTTGTGTATTTTGATATAGCTGACATTACCTGGCATACTT
This sequence comes from Lichenostomus cassidix, assembly GCF_008360975.1. NCBI lineage: Eukaryota > Metazoa > Chordata > Aves > Passeriformes > Meliphagidae > Lichenostomus > Lichenostomus cassidix. The sequence continues at coordinate 31,482,210 of NC_139480.1, read as the reverse complement.
TTCCCACTTATGTCAGCATTCATGACAGCAGTAAAAACAAAGAAAATAAACAAATAAAAAAGAGGCATTAAAGTGAAACATGAGGAGTGGGACTGTTTATTCAAATAATCCAAGAAAATGCCTCCTGAACAGTATCTGATTTACATACCTCAAAACAAGATATAGTTTTGCAGCTATTTCACTAGACCTTCCAAACAACCAAGCATTTCAAGGATTTTGATTACATCTGGGGTAGACACCCAAGTATTAATGCAGAGACATTCAAATCTGGCCAAAGGCTTTACCAGCAACTGGCAAGAAGCCAACTTTATAAAGCTGAAGATAGTAAAAAGATACTGTTTTAAGCACTTTAAAAGCTGCAGCTCACAAGATACGTCCCAATCCTCAAGGCATTGGAACATCTTAAGTTGAATGACCTTGTCTCAGATAAAGATAGATTTTTGCCTGCCAGTTACAAGTCCCTAAAGGCTGGACTCTCATACACAGATTTGGATCATACTGCAGAACTCCACACAGAGCACTCAACCAGTGACTAAAACACTGAGAATGTAGGGTCTAAGTATTTAATGTAATTTTTCAAAGTAGGTTATTACTTTTGTAGAGCATCAACTGAAACTGATGCCCTTCCTCAGCACCCGAATTGCATGAAACAAAGTAGTATTGAAAAACTTCTATGCTACTGGATTTGTTGCTAGGTTCCCAAAAGCAAAGCATCAACAATACAGCACACACTAAAAGACGTGTAGTATTATTGGACACATCAAAGACATCTTTTTAACATTTTGATCTGTAACTCAGCTTTATTTTTGCTATTGCAGTGCAAATAATTACCTGCCAAAATATCTGTGTTCCGTGCAGCTATTGTTTTCACTTTTATTATTCCTGATTCAGCAGCCTGGAAGAAAAGGAAATAAGTAGTTTAAATGCTATATCATACATCAAAGAAACAAAAGTATTGTAGATAAATAGAAATGTATAGTCTCAGCGCAAAAAATGTCTTTGTAGTGCTTTCTGCCAGCAGAGCAAATGCAGAAGTGAAAGTTTGTAGCTTCTGGAATTCCTTTCCAGAATTACACAGGAAGAGTTACATTCAGAATTTTTAGAAATCATGATTCTCATTGTATTACTTTCCAGTCTTATGAATGCAAAGAAAAATCACTAGTAAGCATAAATGCTTTTACATAGTCTCTGTACAGTATCAAACTATGAATACAAAAATGAAACTCATTTTCCCCATGAATTTTGGCTCCTATACAATTTATCCCAGGGCAACACCATGAAGGTGCCTTTCTAACAATTCTCTCTGTTCTACCCAACATGCCAGAGAGAGCACAGCACCAGTTCCTCCCCTTTCCCCATAAGGATGACTTGGCAGAGCAGCAGCATTCTCCTCTCCCTCAGGCAGTCCTTCAGCAGGGTGCATGGGCACAGCCCAGCCGGGGGGCAACCAGGGCTGCCCAGCCCATCCAGGACATCACACGTGGCCACGAGGGAACTGCAGCTCCCTCTTCAAGTGCTCACGAACACCTCCCTGCATCAATCTCCCAAGTCATGTTCTCCAACGGAAATCAAGCCAAACTGGAAATGCAACACTGAAGCTTTGCATTTCAAGACTATGACTTCCGAAAGTTTTGTGTACAAAACACAAAAAATACCGTGCACATTGTGCCTTTCCATTTTTTAATTCCATTAATATACCATAAGCCTCTGGAAAGAATTAAACAAATCAAAATAAACACAGCAGGTTTTCTGAAACAGCCAGATGCAAATTGCTGGAAAAATCTGAAAAAAAACCTGTTCTGCAAATTTGAAAGCACACTTCGTCTTTTACTTCAGCTTTGTATTTCAGTGCACTTGCCACACTAAACATTTCTATTTTTCCTCTGATACTACTATTTAAAAGACATGTGCTGTCACCACACAAAACAGATTAGAGAATCAGGGAAGCTGTGACAGCAGAAATATGAAAACAATTGTACATGAAGTTCTAGCAAGTATTAATATTCCCTCTCCATCAGAACATTATTCCAACAAGATTTCCCAGAGAGTCAGGTTAAGGTGACTGTATAAATTCACAATCAAATATTTTAATTAAGAGTTGATATACATATTTCTCAAAATAGTTATATGATAAATGCAAAACTGACATTTTCTTTTTCTTATTTTTTTTTTATTTCCCAAAACAATATAGGGAGACTAAACACTGCATTAAAATTCTGAAGATTTATGTTTTTCTGAACACAGTTTTCTAATTCAAAAATAATGTCAATAATATCCATGGTGCCTGATTAACATACAACATGCCCAAATGAGCACAAAGAAACATGCACATATATATTTTGCATAATTAAAATGAGGCATGCCAAATGCAGCTCTCATTTATTTTAATTATATTAACATAATGTGCTGAAGTTCTTGAGATTTAAGTCAATCCCTGTTCTTTTTTGCTTATAAATTGTCAGCTAATTGGAGGGGTTCTTGTCACAACATATTGTTCCTATTAATTAATATGAAGGATTTGTCACAGTCCCATTATCTTCAAACTAAAACTCATCACATCTACTGGCAGTTGATTTCTTTCTTGCCAGGAGTGACAAACTCATTCTGATTCAAAGAAATATTAAGCCTGCTCATATTAGTGGCATTCACAAACACCATGTACTTTGCACAAAAAAATTCCAGCATAATGACTCTCAGTTGTTTCCATGTTGGCTTTATATAAAGTAGTATACATTTCTTTTAAAAAATAAGGTAAAACAAAAGAACTGCTGAATATTCGCATTCTTCCCCATGAGATAGAGAAACTTCTATGATCATCGGCATTATGCTACAGTTTCTGTTCAGAATCCCAATTAAAAATGTTTACATCTAAAAACTAATTACACTGCACACATCCTTCAAAAGAAAAATAAAATACTCCACTGTATATGTAAAAGAGACAACACATTAACTGTTATAAAAAATGCCTCAGTTGATCACAAATAGCCAACAGACAACATGATAACTATAAACAGCTCTAATCTGTATACGTGAATGTAAAAGTGTGCTTGGATTGCATCAATTTAACTGGCAAATTAACAGATATATTCACAACTTTTAAGTTTACAAATTTACATAAGTTACTACAGCACTCTGCAGGACACTGCCACATGAGAAAAGGATCTTATAAAACACAAATCAAGTAGAGAGCATCATGGTGTGTATATTTATGGGTACAAATACGATAATTCACTTTTACATAAATATAAGGCACCATGTTTTTAAACCAATCACCAGTTTTAGATGTAACATTACCAGCTTCCCTTTGCACCACAATAAATAATAGTGAAATGAGCAAGTCAGTTATCTCTTTATTTTGAAAGGAAGCAAATACATGTCATTCTTGTAACATAATAAATCTCAAATGTATTTAAAACCTTCAGCCCATTAGATTTCCAATTCTGCTGCTTTAATAACTGTGAAATGAACTGATATAAAATGTCACACACTTGCCATTATTGAGTTTTTGTTCATGTTTCTGCTGAAGCAACTGCAGCACCCAGGTCAACGTCTTCCAGTACTTTGATTTACTTTTAATCAAACAGTCAATAATCTCACAACAAAATTCAACAGGACCCTCTGGGCTCAAACACTTGCCCAATCATCTTTCTGCTTCCTTGGAATTTACCAAGTGTTTGCTGATTAGGCAGAAATCACCCTTGACATAAATCAAAGTAAAGGAAATAGAGAATTTATGTACCAAAAAAAACCAAACCAAAACCTGACAAACCAAGACAGTGCAGTTTCAAGTAGACTGAAAAGAGGTCTGTGCATATCTATCTCCTACCTGCAAAGTTCTTCTCTGAATGTACAATCTGGCAACAACATTCACAGCTGCCTTATAGACAGCTTCTCTGCATATGAGACCAGGATGTGGAAATGCAGAGAGACTTTCTAACCCAGCTTCAGGATTTTCTCAGATCCAAAACTCTTCCCCTTGTAAGGGATTTCTCAGTCTTCAGTTGAAACAGGGAAGATTTTCAACCTTCCTGTGCTGTGAGCATCTTTCAGATTTTTGGAAAATTTTACATTTTTTTTAGGTTCAAAAGCACTCACTGGGCAACAGAGACAGGTAATATCCGCTCAGGGACTCAGGAAGCAAAGATTTAATGTATCCTCAAGTAGAACCAACATTTTCCAATATCCAGGCAACATTCACAAGCTAAATTTCTCCACATCATAGTCTATGTATGTCGCTGTTGAGCCGCTAGCAGAGAAATAGAAACCCAGGTTCTCAGGCAAGAAAAGAGAGAGTTTATTATTTTGATTTCCATATATATAGACTTTTCACAGGTCACCCAGATTGGTCAGTCAAAAACCTCCCCCTAGGCCTAATTGGCCAGGCCTGAACTGCCCAAATCTCGAGACCCTGTTTGCAAAAACATCCAAACTTTATCTTTGTTTATAAAACACAGCAAAATGTTCTCACAAGAAAGACCTGTGCTAGTCACATATGTACATATATTTAGGGATCTGTAACTCATAAATAGCATATGAAGGTATTCGGATAACTGGGATATGCAATTCTATATGAATTCAGCATGACATAAAGGCAAGCCACCCACACCAGAAGTGCTAAGTGCATCTAGAAAGCACCCGTTCTTCAAATCTCTCTTCTGGGACATTGTGGATGCTCTTAAACCCAACTGCAGCAGGCAATCTACATTACCTAAAGATACCACTACAGCTAAGTCCATGATCATCATAATGGTACTGGCAGCCCAAGAACTGGACCTGTCTTGGCAGTACAAAGAATAATGGCATGGCATACGCTTGAACATTTAACTCTCAGAGGCCAAGACATCTTGGACCTCTATTGCAATGCATACAGACAGGCAAGTAAGGGAACAGAGAGGTCAGCTGGGATGTGATCCAACAGTACATCAGTTGCTCTGCACTAATCTCTATGGATTTGTCTTTACTCTGGCGTGAATCTGAAAGAGCTACCCTTCCTTTACTGAAAAATAGTAACATAGTTAACAACTTTTCCTAAGGGAAAGGTGACACAAAATTCTAATCTAAAGTAGAAAAAGCACCTGTTGTCTCTGTCGTATCAATCATTTCTTTCTAAGTTTCAAAAATGGGTTTTTTAAAAAGCTTTAGAAAGGATAAACATACCGATCTTCAAAGAAATTGGTATCTAACAATTAGGAACAGAAGTCAGCACCTTTTTTACTTCATTAATCGAAAAAATACGTATTTCCATAAGGATATTTAATGTAACAATCAGGCATGTGCTTATTTCTACTAAGGATTGATCTAACATTAAGGATATTATTGCATGAACTTCTAAATGTGATAGCATTGTTACCAAAAGTTAATAAAACCAAGAATTTTCACTGCTAGTGTTTTGAATGCCCATTTGTGCTTTCATTGTAGGTTAGAGCAAACTGCTGTCCCCAGAGACACTAAAATTGTTGAAAGGTTTGCAGTCCTTACTACACAAGCTACTGATTTCTCTATTCTAAACAGAAAAGCATTCAGGAATGATGGTTTGTATTGGTATTTACATTACATTGTTTGCCAACCTTTTATTATGACTGGATGAGAGTAATACATGTTATTCATGGTCACTTCCATATCTATTACATGAAATAAAAAGAGCAATTTTTTTATCCACTATTATCTTCCTTTCCAAATGGAATACTAACCCTATATCCAACAGTTTAGATACGAGTCCTGTCGCTGTTGAGCCGCTAGCAGAGAAAAGGACCCGGGTTCTCAGTGTGACAAAAAAAAGAGGACTTTATTATTTTGATTTCAGCTTATATAGACTTTTCAGAGGTCACCCAGATTGGTCAGTCAGAAATCTTCCCCAAGGCTTGACTGGCCAGGGAGTCCTCCTGTCTAAAGTACAGTTCCACTTCACTGTTATTCTGGCTTGCTTTGCAAAAGCACATTCTGGACTATTACTGTACTGCTAAACTATTATTTGGAAAAGAACACACTCACAAAAAGCCCCTCACTAAATCAGTCTCGTGAAAGCACTCAAGTATGCCACATTTGTGTGAAAAAGCATTGTACTTGCCTTCTGTATTTTTATCTTCCTTCCCATGAGTACAATCCCTACTCTGACCCTTCTCTTTTGTATATACTCATTTTACATGTGATTTAAACCGGCAAAATGCCAGTTTTGATCTGACATTGCTGTGCACTCACGGGGATTTATTACACTGAAAAATTTGTTATCATTTTGCTACCAAATTATCATATATTAGCGGGGAGGAAAGCATTAACAGATTCTATTATACACTTTCTTCTCCAGCTGAAGGTTTAAAATATTCCAGTTTATGGTTTTTGTTTTGTAAAAACTCACAACCTTGCTCATTTCCAGCTTTAGTGCAACTGTATTAGTTGCTCTCATATTCAGAGTGCTCTTTCAGACTTGATAGGAGTGACTACTTCTCCGGTCCATTAATCTTCTGAAATTGTCAGTTTGCAGTACCAGTAGCCAATTCAAAATCCTGAAGGTTAACCATCACTAATGCCAGGAGAATTGCCAGTGTTATCTAAAGTGCTTCAGAGCTGCTGCCTCTGGAGCTACCTCATTTGGCATAAACATAATCAAATACAAATATTCAATATCATAAGTTTTTATTTGGCAGTCAAAATATGACACCTCAGCTGGAAAACCCATCACATACAAATTAACAGAAAAATCATAATGCATAACATAAAACAACTCATTACTGAACAGTACTAATGTAGACAGAAAGGCAAAAAAGCTAACGAACAGCTAAAAGAGAAGAAACAAGCCACTTCACAACAAATGTTGAAGTTTTACTTCTCTCTTCAACAGACAGAACAAGGATGTACACCATATTTTGTATGCCATTCTGTATAAATTATCCCAATACCTAAATATTATATACATTGAAATATATGGTATATAATACATTAGATATAAATGCAGTGTAAGGATATCCTCAGAGAGCCTGTGTCTACTATCCAGAGATTTCTGAGTAATCTAGTCAAGTACCACCCAACTGACTTTAAACCACTGAAACAGATCACTTGTACTTGAATTTCAATTATATACTTTTGACACAACAATTATCATTCTACATTAAAAATAAAACAACATCCTGTTTCAGACATACACATGAAGTTCAAACTAATTTTGCCTTCAGCTTGTTGACTGTAACAGATGGGACCAGGCAACTTTTGAGGATTTGCCACAAGTACTATATTCAGTCAGCAATGTCCATTTGCCAGACACCTGGTAAAGAGAAACGACAGTTGATGGCTTAGGCGCTAGTTGAGAACTGGAGTCACCAAGAATTTCCTCCTTCTGCTCCAAGTTTCCCCTACAGTCTTCAAGAAGCCATGGGAGGCAGATGGGAATTAAATCAGAGATTAAGATGCACAAATTTAAATATTTAGACTCCCATTACAATGGAGATTGTCTCTACTGAATGCTCCCTAATTCTTAAAGCCTCTCCTTAAGCTAATTCAGCTGACCAGCTAGCAGGGGCTCAATACAGAGATCTGAGCTTACGCCTCCGTATCCAAGACAACTACACGATTACAGCAGAAGACCCATGCTCTTCTGGACTGGAGGCTGGAAGCCAAGGAAGAAACATTATTGTATCTCAAGTGGCAATGTGGAACACCTAGTGTGTAGGCGATAGAGGGAATCAATCCTCTGGCTACAAGATATTCTGAATAGTTCTTTGGCACTATTGACAGTATTTCCATAACAAACCAAGCCTGCACAATCAATGAAGCTTAGACACCCAACATTAGGCACCTTAACCCTGCACTGGAAAGCATAACTTGGAAAATGTAGAGACAGACAGGTATACCAAAACTTTTAATAATTTTCTTCATTCATTAAATTGCAAGGTATTACATGATGAAGAAATTTGACCTCTATGCCTTTCGTGAATCACTTTGGAACACGTGACATTTCTTCTCAAAGACTAAAATGATCACATGAAACTTACGATTTACAATGGACTGTGAAGCTTAGAACACATCTGAATAGATGATGGTCCCTTAGAAATATAAGAGTTCATTTTTAAAAACATAATTTTGAAAAAGCACTATGGTATAAAAATCACTATTGAATAAAAACCACTGCAAAATTAAAAGACTCTAAACATGAAGCTAGCAGACACAGCAAGTGGTAAAGATCAGAAATTATAAAAGAAACTGAAATGGATATTAGAGATTACTTGTTTCAGGTTACCAGGTCAGCTATGGGCTGGCAACTCAAGAATGCTACAGAGTAATCTCCAGTCACATGCACAAAACACATGCTTTAATGCAAGCTGCCTAAGTATGACAATATACATTTTACAGAGCACTGTTCCTCTGTTTCAAAAGAGCCTTTAAAATATTAGTTAAGTGAATACCCATTAAAAAAACCCAGAAAACTCTACAGTATTTCATCCTTCTGAATGTTGTGAAGACCTGAAAATAAACCAACCTGCAAAGTTCTGTGTAGGTTAAATTCCTTGTAAGCTACAATGTCAAATTATTTAATAGATTTTATTCAAAAAATAAAGCAGGAAACCCAAAAACTTGGTTACTCCTACAGAAAATGGCATGTGTACAAAGGTTTCTTCTTTCCTAGGTTCATTTGGCTCATCCTTTTACCACTAAAGTTGCATGAATGCAGAGCACTCAGAAACTCGTCAATGGTAGAAGTACATCAAGTGACTCAGATGCCCAAATCACAAGACATTTCAGCATCTAATTTTCTTTCTTAGCCTTTTCCGATGTCTACTGCACTACATTCAAAAAATTTTCTGAAATATTATCATTACAGAACAAACAGCTAACAAATACTCACATATTTTTAACTGTTCCTTCCAGTTGCACTAGGACTCCTAATGATCACTCTGACCTTATATACTAAATTAACTGATCTGTATCTTTTTAATGTGTGCTTAACTTCTGCAATACATCCTCATGTTTAGTTTCACACAGGTCCCCAATGACATCAGAGGTTCCCTAAAAAGGACAAGCTTCCCAATTAATTTTTTGGCATTGGCTTTAAAATGTGTTCAGGATCAGCATATCATTGCTAAACAAGAATTACTTAACCCAGGGGACTGAGCTGTCATGTATGTCACTCAACGCAAACAAGACTGGACTCCAAAGGAAGAAATGTAGAATAATGCCTGTCTTCACAGAACATAACACAACACACAGCCTCTCAGAAAGGGCAAATCCTATTTCTTGCCTCAGGTTAGCCCACACCACTTCTACTGTAATTAAATAATTTAAATTCTGTTTTAAATTCATCCAGAAGTCACTCATATCCTAACTTTTTAACTTTTACCTTAAGAATTTGTAAGGCTACTTGTCTCTAAGAAGAGTTACTTATAAAGGAAGAAAAGATAAGATTGAAAAATTGGATTCTATTATTTTTCCTAGATACAGCAAATTACAATTTCAAATATATGTCTGTGTGCCAAAGGCAGACACACCTCAATAAGTAGCTAACTAAAAGCAATGCTGCTGTTTCAAAGATCTGGTAAAGAAACAGCACAGTGAGGCTATCAGAAGCTTTCTCTCAAGAGACTCGAGAGAGCATTTCTACTGACCAAGGTATTCAAAGCTAATTCTGTGCTGCTCTTCCAGGTGGAGGCAAGTTGAACACCATTTCTCTTCCAGCCCTACTACTTCAAATCACAACAGCAACAAAGACCCTAAAACATAAAGGCACCTGCAATCCAATACACAACTGCCAAGAAGAGGGCACACCCTGTCCCAGGCCAAGCTGATCCTGCCACGGGATGATGCAGTCCCTGTCAGTCCCAACCCCACCTGTCCTCACTCTTCTCTCTCCTACTAGCACAAATGTGCCTGAAACTGTGCAAGGAGCTGGATAAAAGTCAATTTTTGCTGTATTTTTTTAAACTCACTTTGCTTTTACTGCAATTTAGAAGTCAAGAAAAAACCTGAGAAAACATAGGCTACAAGCCTACTAGAGAGCTGAGACTGCTTGACTGGATCTGTGTAAACAACAAGGAGTTACATATGACTGGAATTCAGGCTGTGAGGAACATCTGGGTATACTTATTTCTCCTTTTAACTCTATTATTTCTGCCAGTTATAAATATTTTCCCCTTGTATTTCCAAGGTTTTTTAATGTAGTGGAATTATCTAACCAAATCAGATTCAGCCTACTGAACAATATTTTCATTCTGTAATAAGGGACAACAGGTAACCTATTTAGGACACTAAGCCATTTTCAATTTTGTGATAAGACAAAGTTCATACTAAGTTCACTAAGGAGAGCATCACCAGCTTTCCACAAATGCAGCACACAATATCAAAACTCCAGTCACTAGCAGGTTAAAATAGTTTATAAAGCTCTTTGCGTGCAGCATGCAATTCAGTGCAGCATTAGCAGCATTACAATACTCTCTAGTACAGAGCAAATCTTAGAGCCCACTGTAGTAAAAACGACAGACTAATGACCAAGTAGCATTGTTTTCTAGGAGAAATGCCAGATTATTTAAGATAATGTGAACAGGACTGATGCCTGTACCAAAGACTGTTTCATACTCTGTAATTTCAAGCTCCAAAAGATAGTATTTTATTTACACTTGTCCTGAAAGCTTCTATCTCATATATGGTAGGCATTTATTTTTCTAACCGGGCAACAGAAATACATTGTGAAAATACAAATACATTTTTCAGCAATGTCATTATCTGTATGTCTGCTAGTATAAACAGGTTTGGCATATCACAGACATAATCACCAAATCACTTCTTGGTCATAGTATATAGCAATCATGCCTAGTACACTTCTGATTGGTGCTGATCTGAGGAAGTATCAAACAGAAAAATCATCTAGCAACAAGGAGACATACACCTCAAGTGTAATAGTAACTGGTATTCTCCACACCCTTAAGAAAAATAAGTCAGTTATGTTATTTAAACCCCAAATATCATCAGCAACATAATTTCAGAAGTACAGATTCTTTCCGCAGCTCCCATTTTTAAGGCCTTATACGGCATAACCTAGGAAAATCCTACTCTGGTATTATTTATCACACAGAGCACAGGCAACATATGGATGCTTTGGAGGCAACAAAACATCCTGTTATTTCTTAGCTAAAAGCTCTGGGGGGAAGGAAGTCGGCCACATATTTGTGTCACAAGTTTAACGTTGGGAGTAACTCAGTAATTTCAACATTTCTTAACAGATTATTGAAGTCAGCAAGAACCTTAGACTCTACTGCTGAAAGTCACTGGACTTACAACTACATGATCTTCACATAAACATGACCTAGTGAGAAAACTTTATAGACTCACAGTAACAAAAAATTGAAAAGTAAAATTGAAAAAAAAAAAAGTATTCAAAACATTGAAGAGTTCGAGTTCCATTTTCAGTAAGGGTTCATGAAGACCTTACTTCTAACTCCTAACTGAGGATAAGATCTAGATCCCACAGTTAGGCTGTCCCTTTCTCTGCTGCATCCAAACCTCACCCTCCTCCCCCAAGAGAACTCCAGTAAACTTCTTCAGCTGTGTCATGTACATGCCCATGCAAAGAATCATTTAATATTGCTTTGGTCTCTCCGAACCTAACAGATACTGCATTATTTTGTAATAACATATGCATTAGAAAGATGTTTAAAGTGTGAAAACTAAAACCCTTTTAATACAAAAGGTTCTGGTTTTTTGATCATACAACTGGGTCTAAATCCTTACAGTATTAAAGGATTTTGCTCAAGTTAATCATCTGAGCACCATATCAGAAAAAACCTATCAACTAAATTCACTTTGTAGAATTTTAACACTATTAATATAAAAAACAAAACAAACAAAATAAAACCAGAACAAAGTATTTTAGAAGTGACTGAAGATAACAACTGTGAGCAAAATCTTTGACTACGTTAGATACTAGAAAGATTATAAGAAGCAGTTTATCTTTATAAAGTACCTATCAAATCTAACAACTGTGATATACATCTCATAACTATTAATTTGGGAGTAGGAGATTTTCAATAGTTTTATCCCAGTGTGGTAAGCTTATTAAGTGACATGAAAGCATACACATCAACTGCAATATAAACTCATAAATTACAATGCATGTGGGAGTGATGAGGAGAGTCTAGTTACACTGCAAGTATAGTATGAATTTGTTTTTAAAAGCCAGTGTTTAAACATGGTTTAAAAAACTGGTGCTGTCCCAAGTCAGTAAGAAGAATATAGAATTCCTCTGATCACTCTAGCCAAATCTAATCATGATCACACCAAACACATGCAATTGAAATATCTGTTCAGCAGCTGAGATTTGACGAAAAAAGGACACCCGTTTCCTTTAAAACTAGAACAAAAAAAAATGGCTTCCAGAAGTGAGGAAGTAAGATCGTTTCCTGCAACTGTATCATACATCCTACTGTAGGACTGCTTTCACCTCAGACTCTTTGAAAGAGCACATAACTCACAGCAGAAAGTCCCACCTCTTCATAAATCTCTTCCAGTACTATTCCATAAAACTATCCAAATCGCAGACAGTTGTGAAAAGCTTTGTTAAGTGTTTTTAATGAAGAAAGCTATGCACATTGCTGTCAATTTAAAGGCAGCAACACAAAAGTTGAACTTACACAAGAATATGATAAACGTGCTGACCAAGTATGAAGTACATGCAGTAGTTACTATAATATTCAGCCACAGCAAATGTAATGAAGGATTACTAAAAATACTAGCTTAAGAACGACATTGCCCATGCCCTTTGTAGATCTCAAAGAAAATAAACATTAACACAGTGGGGAAACTTGTTCAGAGACTAAAGAAGAGTAACAGTAATACAGAGGAGGAAGTGCAAGCAGCACTCCTGTCTCCCTCCAACACACACAGATTTCTGTTCTACGGACCACAGCTTTTTATGATTTATATGTGACCACACACAATTCCTCAAGACTGATCACAACTTTCTCTTGTTTTCCTGTGACCACACTAAATTTCTCAAACACACCAGCATTCCTCTGCAACCTAAAATAGTTCATAACATGCTCTGCTACAGTTTGTCGCTTCATGTCTCTCAAAACAAGCACAGCCATTAGCTTCAATTCAGCTGTTCAAGTGTATAATACTTCATACAACATTAAATATGCTATCACCTAAATGGAACTAAAGTCACATAACACATGCAATAGCTTTCTTCTGGGCTTCTGGGTCTGTACCTTAATCTGACTAAATCTTTTAGTAATGTTCCTCCCACTACTGCATAGAGAAGTTTTTTAAATGGCAAGTGGCAAACTACTGACAGGGAAAAAGTTAAACTGACTGGATAAAAACAATGGAAAAACATACGGTTAAAACTTATGTTTTAACTTAGCATGAAAAAGTTTGATTGCTCGTCAATTAAAGTAATCCTGGCCATCGAGATTACTGAGGTCTCAGGCTGCACGGCATAAACTGAAGTTTCAAAAACAAAGCATACAATTTTACTGGGTTTATTAAAGGGAATTTTAACAAGGAAGAAAAACACGTAACCCAGACTTCTGTGTCTCCCAAGCTTCCTCGGCTGTACCCACACCGCTGGAAGCCACGCAACCCCAAAAGCCGCGGCAGCGACGACGAGCGAGCCGCACAGCTCACACCAGCAGCCACGGGTGTGCAATGGTGAGAAATGAGCCACGCCGGCCCGGGCGCCACGACCACACTTCGTCCCAGGGGCAACGCACAGAGCCGAGCGGAGCGCTGCGGGGCCGCCCGGGGCTGGGCACGGCCCTCCTCGGCCGCAGCCAGCCCGCCGGGCTCCCGCTCGCTCCGTGCCCGCACGCCGGGGCGCCCAAGCCCCAGCACCGAGCTCGCCTCGGGCGAGTTTCGCCCCCTCGGTGGTGCCGAGACAGCCAAGCCGAACTTTGTGTTTTCCCTGGAGGGCGCCGAGGGTGCAGCGCGGCCGCCCCCGCTTCGCCCGTCAACAGCCGGTCTGTCCGCCAGCCCCGCTCCCCGAGCGCACAGCCCGGCCCACGGCCCCCGCCTCGGCAGCGCACTGAAAACAAACAGCCACGGAAACGCGACACGCACGGCCACGACCCGGCACAGCCCGCGGCCGCGGAGGTCGGAGCTCAGCGGGAGCGGCACCGGGCTGGGGATGGAGCAGGGGCACACCGGCAGCTCGGCTCCGGCCGGGCCCCGGGAGGCCCCTCCGGAACGGCGTCCGCCGCTCGACTCAGCCCAGCCCGGCCCGGCCTCACACGGCTCGGCTCCACTCACCTCCTTGACAGGGGGAAATTTTTTCCGGCACTCCAGGCTCAGGCCCCGCAGGTCCCCCTGCATGTTTTCCAGCAGCTTCTTCACGGCTTCGGGGCTGCTGGTCCCGGCCATGGCGCCGCCGGGCCGGCCCCGGGCCGGGCGCTGTTCCGAGCGGGCAGGGGCAGCGCCTGTCGCTTCGCGGCCCCGGCCGACACGTCTGCGCCCCGCACCGGAACCCTCCGGCCCGGCCGCGTCCCCTCCCCGCGCCGCGTCCCCCCCGCTCCCACAATCCCGGGCGCCGGCAGCTTCCGCACACACGGCCGGGGGCGGGGAGAGCGGCGGCCGTCGGCGGGGAGGGACGGAGGCAGGGAGGGACGGAGGCGGCTCTCGGACCCGTCCTGCCGGGCTGGGCCGGGTGCGGCGCGGGGAGCGGGAGGAGCGGGGCCCCTTCCCCGCAGTGACTCCGGGTCGGCATGAAGGGGCAAGAGGGGCGCTGGGACCCGGGCCGAGGCGGAGCTGGCGGCGCTGGGGAGCTGCCGTGGGGAGGGGACAAACCGCGGCGTTGGCGAAGGGTCACTGAGGAGGGGGTGGCGAAGCTCCTTGGGCTTCAGCAGCCGCCAATCCCGCCGGGCTTCTGCAGGGGTGCAAGGGTCTGGCCCTCTGGCCAAGTCTGGCTCTCAGGAGAGTTTGATTTTAAAAAGCAAAAAAAACGAGGTATACTGTTACGTTTTTCTTTTGAATGCTGAAGTTGTTGCATTCTTTCCAATGCGAATGACTGTGCACTGGAACAGATTACCAAGAGATTTTGTGGAGTCTCCCTCGCTGGAGATACTCAAGAACCGTCTGGACACAATTCTATGCAGTGTGCTTTGGGGTGACCTGGCTTGAGCACTGAGCTTAGGCCAGATGGCCTTCCGTGGTCCCTTCCAGCCTTGCCCATTTTGTGGTTCTTCAGCAGGAGTGAAGCTTGGTGCCCTGCTTGGGCCGTGTGTGTACTCAGCGCTCCCGTGGCTTCCTCTAGGCGAAGCCAAGGTGAATCCTTCATTGAGAAGCTTTAAGATTATCACAGGCAGGGCAAAACCAAGGGCATGTGGAATGATTGGGTCCTGAGTGCCTTCCATGTCACCAACGGTGTTCCTCAGAATTCCAAACCAGCAATTTTTATTCCATCTCTAAAGCAAGCGCCCAAGCAATCAACACGAGCCCATCAGTGTCTGTTACTTGTAGTAATGTAGGGAGCTAAGGCCTGATGGCTGCCTGGGAACTTCCTTCTGGAGGGCATCATTCACCATAACAGTTAACATTTCACAAAGGTTTTGGTCTCTGCAATAGTAATTTTTCCATATTCCGGGTGCTGCAAACCCTGTGGTGTTCTGGCTGCCTACCTGTAACACCGCATGGTTTTGTTCCCCTTCTATAAACCCAGGGAGTTGGAAAACATCCATGAGTTTTGACGTGATGTAGTTTTCAAAGCTGGGAGTCTTGAAAAAAAATTAATGAAGAAGACAAATGAAAAATAAATTTTTGCTGCTGTACTATTTAAAAAATTTTAAATAACAGCTTTTCTTCAGACTTTCCCAAAAGTCTTCAGTCTTACTCAGACAATGTTCAAATATGGGGGGGGGTTTGTCTATTAATGAAAAAGTAAAAGTACTTTTCATAAATTTGAGCATCCCTATTTGTTAAGTTCATTTACTGTGAGATCCATTGCAAATGATATAGTTTAGTAAGCAGGCTCCCACTGGCACAGCACTGAACACTGTGCCTGTACACATAAATCTTTAGGGGTGCGTTGTGAAGCAGAGTTTGCAGGATTGTTTTCTAAATACTTTATTATTTTAAGATCTTTATTTTTACATGGTTTTCAATAAACTGGCTGTTAGCTTGACAGAACTGGATAAGTTGATGTGGGTTTTTAAAACTGTGTAATAATGGCACAATTGAATTAGGTGGTCAAGCTTTATGTGTCTTCAGACAAGGAATTAGGATTTCACCTCTGTTCAGTAAAAGCAAACATGATTCTATAACATTGTTATGCTTTCAAAGTGCATTGGTCTGTGTATTCTCCAAAGCTTTGATTTTTCTATGCTTACTTAAAAAAATCAAAGCAACAAAAGAATAAGACCATTGTCTTCAGTAGAACTATTTACTTGCTTAACCAATGAGCATTTTCCTAAGGATTTTCTCATCTTAGTGCATCTGTTCTGGACTTCAGGCCTGATGCAATACACAGACGAGTCCAAATACCTTAATAAGAAACATGGATGACTAGCTAGGAGAATGAATTAATTATTGACTATGCACATGTATTTCTTAAGTAAACTTTAATGCTTTAGTTCCTTTTTATAGTTCAGATTTTTCCACTAATTTACTGTACACAGTAAGCCCTGGTACTCAAATTGGTACTCCGTGATCTACTTGTCTGCCAATTTGCATACTTTATATCATTTACATTGATCATACATAACTTTTCAACTACCAGCTTAGACATTCAGTCTGCTCAGCATTGTGAGCCAAATACTGCAAGATTTCTCATGAGTTTGGAAATGAATCTTACAGTGGTTGTAGAACTGAAAATTCTTCCAGATCTGCTGAATAAAAGAACTAGGAACTATACATGTGCCTGAATCTCAGGCATGTCACTTAAACATTTCCCACCGTTTTGATGTATGCCTTTTGTAAATGCAGAGATTTATCAGTTAATCTAAATCAGTACAGTTAAACTGTTTAAACTAGCCAGGATTCTTTTAAGTGACACTGATATGATTATGAATGGGACTTCTGCAGTTGCATTTCATTGCAGTAGATTCTATTGCATGTAGTCCTAACCCTAAGCAGAAATGCTTGCTAGTCTTTTGTACAATTTAAATACCCCAGTTACAATTCAAGTGACTTTTGATTCAGAAGGTAGAGCAGTGTACGTGGACATTTCTGAGGGCACATTTTTGACCAGTAAGTTAAGAATGCCAGTTAGCTGTTAAGCTGACTTAATTGGGAAGAATACACGTGTCTGCACAATCTCAGGCATATCTCTCAGCTTTTAAGCTAACTTCGTATTGCACTGCAATTTGTGTATTGTAGTTTGCTTTGTTATTAAATTATATGTTGTTTTGTGATGGGCAGTGGGTGATTGAAATAATTCCCTGTAGCTTTATGGCCCTAATTGCCAATAAAAATGCTCATGAGACCTATAGTGAGTCATTAAGTTACCTCATGTTCATTCCAAATGATGCACATCATTCCTTTTAATTGGATTAAACATGGGGTAGCATTCGGCTGTATTAATTTCAGGTGTTTAGTCCTAGTTATAGCCCATCCTGGGAGATATATGCAGATGCAGGCCTTGTGTATGGGAACCAAGTCCTGTCATCATGCTATATAGAGGCAAAACGATCAGATTTCATTCACTGGGGCAATGAATTGGTTTCATCATAATGGGAAGAGTTGTGATTTTCCTCTGAGTTTACTTTATCTATACTCCTGTATACTTCTGTAGTTGATATGAATATGTAAGTAGTGACAGTAGTAAACTAACTTCAGAATATGAAAAATCAATTGTGTGGAAAAGTAAAGGTGTCTGCAGACATCTCTGGTGATTTTTAGTACTGTAGAGTTAAGAGTCACGATGAAGAAAATTTTGCCTCAGCTTGAATATAGATACTGATATCAAAGGCAAAGTTCAATTTTAAATTAAAAGACAGTGAGAGATGAATCAATACCAAATACATCCTGTAGCCTTTTAAAAAACTATGCATTTTATTGGTCTGTGTAAGCACAAAGAAGCCCTTTAATATGTGAGCACTTCATTAACTTTCTTAAATTACAGACAAAGAAGTGGGTCAAGAGAGTATTTCTGTTGTGACACTAATGGGCTATAAAGAGTAATAAACTTCCCTCTAGTACATGTAGTACATAGTATTCCTTTTTTTGTTTTTTTAATGGACTAGAAGTGAAACCCATGTTCCTTTAGGATGTGGCTGTGCGAGGAAATTAGATCTACCACAGAATGAAAAGTAAGTTTTCCAGCTTGAACTCCTCTTTAACCTGTGTTCCTTTCTGCATTGGTGTGAGCATATGTTTACATGCTAGTACCTATTTTGTTTGTATAATTTGTATTTCATCTGGTCAACTAAATAAGCAATCCCAGCTGCTGTTTACTGGTGGATCATCCTCTTTGTCATTAGCAAACTACCGGTAATTACACCACATTTTCTTTAAGGTCACTCACAACAATGTTAAGCAGCAATGCCCAAAATGTCAGACCTGTGATGTGTCCTAGATACTCGTCAGTGATTCCCTGTTGAGTTGCAGGACTCACTTTGGGGCCAACACACCAGTCTCTCGACCAGAGGCTTAAATGCTTCCAAGACTCACATGTAACCAGCCAGCAAAGCTGTTTTTCCAATTTTTGCTTGAACCTTGTCCAAACAGATTCTCAAAGCAGTGGGATTTGGTTTGTGGATTTTCTTTTTATCACAGTGGCCTTTTGAGTACTGGTAATTGAATCAGCTGAACCCGGTAACATCTTTTGTGAGAAAGAAGAACTGCTGTCCACTGCTTGAATTAATTTACTGCTGTTTTAGAGCTAGCAGTGTAACAACAGACTAACAGAGACATGACAATCACAAAGTTTTACCAGCACCTCCCATGCCCTTCATACTTTCCAGCTCACGCAGGAAGTATGTGGCTGGCCTGGGAAACAAACATTACTCTGTGCTTTTAACTGAATTCATCTTTCATTCCCTTACACAAATAACAGAATTAGTATCTGTTCGTCTGTGATTTTTCCCTGCATGGTGTGTAATGCAACCCATTCATGATACTTTTTTTTCTGCCAAGTGTAGAAAATAGAGAAACAGTGGTGGAGATGCTGCTTGTCAGTTGTTTACATAGAAAAACCTCCATGCTGACCATCCTTACCACCTTAACAATTAGCACAGCATGAGGTCACAGTCAGCAGATTAAGAAACTTCAGTGATGGTGCACTTATGATCAGAATTTACTACAATCCTCAAGTCTTTTATTAAGAATTTTGGTTTAGAGATAAAGGCACGATTTTATTGAAGCAAACCAATTGTGATTTTAGGCATTGTTCTTCGATCCAGAGCTCTTCCAGTGGACAGGATTCAGCTGCGCTCTTGGGAGAAGTTATTTTCTCATTATCTCATGCTGACTGCCGCATGCATGACTTAAAAATGCCAATCAAAAATGTCAGTAATATGCATTGTGCCACAATCTCTTTATTTGCTGCTCTCTCATCTATTTGCCAGAAACCTTCCTACATCTTAATAATTTCCTTTTTATATCTTCAGTTTTTATGAAAATTATAGAAGTACTTCCAGACACCTACCAACTTCCAGACAATCTACTAATCACAGAGCAATGCCAGAGAGGAGAAGGGTGTTCCCCAGTGAAAAAGTAAATTTTTTTGGCTGCTGCAGCAGAGAGGAGAAGTCACTGGATGTTTTCTGCAGGCTCTGGTGAATCCTTTCAGATAATCATTCCAGACCGCAGCCGTGAGGCAGCTGAGTGATACCATTACTACAGGAGAGTTTTCACCAGCTGAATGGATGTTGGTTCCTTTGCATTAGGGGTGGCCTTTGTGTAGCAGGGACTTCAGTCATATCTGTAAAACACAGAAAATAATGATAGAAATGGCTTCACTCACTATACTCATATAAGTAGCATGGAGGCTAGCACACCATGTAGGTATTCTTTTCTCACACTGCCACAGCTACACTGCTGGCATGACCAATGTAATTTGTAGCTAACTCAGCCCAGCCTAAAAGACTCAGTATGGCCACATACTTCTAAGAGCCTCCAGCACAACTGTTTGCAAAGGTGACTGAAGTGTGACTGTTCCATTATTTTACAGGCAGTTATTTCTATAAACCATAAGGATTAGAATTTTTTTACAGAAGAAATCTGAATGAAGAACTGCTTGTTTTAGAGGCCTTGGTTTACCTTATGTGCTGCACTCATCTTTGTTGCTCTATGAATATTATAGACTTCTTATTTCATTCAGAGGACTTTGCCCTTGATATAAATATTTGTAGAGGTTCATGTGTGGCTGTGTTTATAAACAACAGTCTGAAAGAAATTTTGTTACTCAGTTTGGGTCCAAACAGCTAAACAGAATGAACTTACTTCTCAGGAAATTTGGAAAACAGCCAAAGGTATCCAGACATAAATATCCAAATGCTTTCCTTTGTAGTAAAATGGCTACCCAGATCACCTACAGAAATGAATATGCATTCCTCATACAGCAGAGCTATATCACTCTATGTATATACACCCTGGGTCATGTGCAAGCAGAGACACCCATAACTAAGGATGCATGCGTGTGGCAATTATGTAGTTAATTTCATAAGTTAATACTGGTATTTTGGTGGTATTTCTACAAGTTGTATTCAGTATTTCACAAATAGCAGCCGCTTCCTGGAGCCTGCTCCCAGGGCACAGTGGATGAGATTTTCTGTCTCCTCACACCAGTGATGCACTTTTGGCTAACTGCTGGCTAGAGCATAGGAAATTCCAGGTTTGAATACTCACTGTTCCACCTGAGAGCCAAGCCCTGGAGCTACTGAACAGAAGATTAAGTGGGACGTAAAACTAGTTCAGTCAGTCTGAAGCTTTATTTCCTTCTGACAGCATGCTCATCAGTAGATTCCTATGGGTGTTTATTTCAAAGGGCCTTGCTTCCCTGCTTCAGCCATAACTAACCATGCTATGTAATAAAAACATTTGATAAGCAATTGAATTGTAAAATTAGAAGTTAACATGTACTGCATATTGACAGATTCCTTACCAAATGGGTCTACTCCTGACCCACTCATCCATGCTTTGTCATAGGTGATACAAATGTCTGTTTGGCTTGAGTGTCTTACTTTGTTGGAGGCAAGATCACAGAAAGCCAGAACCAGCCTTACCAGCATGAGAATTTCTGAGAAATTGACACTTGCTTGACCTATGATGAGCAGCTGAGAGGGCTGGGGTTCTTTAGCTTGGAGGAGGCTCAGGGGTGATATCACTCTCTACAGCTACCTGAAAGGAGGCTGTAGCAAGGGAGGGCTTGGCCTCTTCTCCCAGGCAGCTTGTGACAGGATGAGAGGACAGTCTTAAGCTGTGCCAGAGGTGGTTTTGATTGGACATCAGCAGGAATTTCTTCACAGAAAGGGTGATTAGACATTGGAATGGGCTGCCCAGAGAGGTGATAGGGTCACTGTCCCTGAAGGTGTTTAGGGAAAGACTGGACATGGCATTTCGTGCCATGATCGAGTTGACATGGTGCCGTTTAATCAGAGATCTTTTCCAACTTATTTGATTAAATGATTCATTTTTTTTGTCCCTTCAGGATATTTGGAGCCTTCCTTTGTAAACTGGTTCCTAAAAATTATTAGCTCCTGATCCTCATACTGCATCGGAATCACCTCTAGATTGTTTCCTTTCTACTGGCTGTTATCTTTCACTAAGAAGTTAAATCCATTGCTAGAAACCGAATTCCTTTTCGTATCTCTGCAAGACAAACCACCACTATCAATGATTTTAATTCTTCATTGCCTGTGACTTTTGCAGTAATTGCTTTTTTTAAATCACAGGACTCTGCTCTTTTTTAAAATCTTCCACCACCTCCTAAGTAGCATCCTACAGCTTTCTCATTACATTCATCTTTTCTCTGAAATTCTAAACAAAATTTACTTTTCATTAAACCATACGGACTGACGTGAATTCTTTATCAAAAGAGTCCTTTTTATTTGTATTAACTTTTGCATGATTTGGCCCAGGATGACAATGCTACTTGATATGTAGTAACCCAGCTCATTCCCTAAACAGATTTGTCACATTTGGACTGTTCCAGCTTTCCATGTTATTCCAAGATGGAATTTCTTTTCAGTAAGACAGGTCTCTCTGCTTGCCTCAGGAGCTCGATGCCAATAAAGCATGCAATCTTGGAACTAGAGAAGTTGAACTGTTTTCACAATGTTTACCCCCCAAGGAAAAATAACTAAAAAAATATGAAGAGAGCAATTCGCCTGCAGACTAAGAATATGCTTATTCTATCAGATATAGTTTTCTTATTGTTTCACTACATTTATGGTGATTTTCTTTGTCAAAGTAACCAGTGCTTAGAAACAAAGAATAACCATACCCTGCAACTACAAAGTCTGACATCAAAGAAAGTAGTATAATTTTAAAAGAAAATTAGTTGGTTTGCCAATTAATTTCTTTGCCTGCCATCCTGATTGCCCTGTAAAGATTTCAAGAATCCTAAAAAAATATATGCGTACTCCAAATATAATACTGTACTCCAAAACACAGGGCTAACTTCCTCGGAAAACTAGAAGGGGTTGTGGCCTTCCCAGTAGCAAATAGCTGTAGATGTAGCAGATCTTTCCACATCATCTGACTGTAGAATATCTGATAGCTTTTCTCATCTCGTTAGCTCAAAAGTAAGCTGCAAACTTCACCTCGGTGTGCCAGGAAGGCAGGTGGGACTTTATTTTAGGTGGATGAAAGATGAGGGAACTGATCTGCACCAAAGCATCCAGAACACTGTCTGCCAACTAGAGGTCCTGGACAGTTTCCTTACCTATCCTTCCTTCCCAGCCTGGCTTTAAATGACATATTGCTGTCACAAAATCTACAGAATAAGTGGGAATTGCAAGCTGTCTTTTGCGTCCTACTCTGTTGTGTTTCTGTGACTGTCACACTATCTAAGTTAACTGGATCTTGTAAATTTCGAGTTTATGCTGGTACTTACTGACAGCAAACTTTCTGACGAAAAAAGCACACTACATCTGACATGATTCATTAAGAGATGTTAGGATCCTCTTTTCTGTATAAATGACTAGTTGAGTGAGAATAATATTTGATAAACACTGTCAATAATAACATACTTTTTGGACTTTAGAGAATGTCCACACTGGAAGAATTGTATCTCATGTGCAAATATGCAAGTTTTATGAAACTCACAACTTGACTGAGTTCCCAGAAAACTTTGATGCTCAAATAGAGATGATGACTTTTATCTCTGATTAGGAAGCTGATTATACAGTGTGTTTGCAATCTTGGAAGCCAAATTAACAATAACAAAATAAAACTGGACTCCATCTATGTACTTTTTTGTAATTAAATGTTACTTTGATCAATTGTAGTTGGATTGTAGCAACGTGATTTCAGATTCCATGTGGCTTCCTTTGTTCCCCTGCCCCGTATGTTATTGGTTCTTTTTGAAATATGCACCCTGCTGTATCTGAAATCTATTGGTGGGTTCCCTATGCCTGTCTTCCCTTCAGTCCTCCTGGGACTGGCTCCAGGAGAGCCAGCCCCATCCCCTTCCTTTCCCTTATAAGCTCATGTCTGCATCAGTTCGAGGTCCCCATCTTCGAGCTGCTAGCCCCTGCTCCTATCCCTTGCTTTCCTCCCCCTTTCCCGTCCCTGCACCCTACCTAAGAACCCCAAATAAACCTCCCTGGCAGAAAGGAGATGGGTTCAGTTCATTCCTTCATCTCACTGCGTTTCCTGCTGAATTTCTGTGACTCAGAGACCCACGCCACACTAAGCACTCACCTTGGGCCACCCAGCTCGGACATGGTGGAGATATGCGTCCCAGGGACCTTGTTTTGGGGGGCTGCCAGCTCCTGCAGCCCTCCCACAGCCTGCTACATCATTGGATAATCCATTTATTAGTAGGTAAGTACATTCCTTCAAATGTAACATTCCATGTGTATATTTATTTGCATTTTCAAAGGGAGAATGAAGTGCATTAGGACTCTGAGTTATCAGATATTAAAAGCTCCAATCTACAAACTCCTAAAGTACTTCAATAAGTCAAATCAGATCCTTTGTCCTGTGTGGTTTTTCCAAGCAAGTTCTAGGCTGAGACAATATGGAAAAAATGGGAGTATGAATATAGGGGGGCTCTTCCTATGTGTTATTCAAAGAGTTGATCACTTCTCAAGGATTACATCCAAAAGCTTGCACCATCCCCCTCCATCCCCTGCATTGGTTTGTCTAATCTTAAATGTATTTCCTCATTTCCCCAGCCATCTCACAACTAGTATATTTGCATTTGATTACTTATTGTTATAGTACTTTTAAAAACAAAATTATGACATTATTGATTTTGCAGCCTTACAAATGTTTTAGAGCCAATGACAGGAGAGAAACCCTTATATATATATAAATAAAACCTTTTTATATATACTATCTACTGGAAATGCTATTAATCTTATTCTGTTAGTCATTAAATAACCAGTTTGTAACTGAGAATAGAGGTCTCAGACAAAGACTATTCATGACACAAACACCATGGGAAAAGAATTTGTAACAAAATGGAACACTAAATAAGGCCTTGAATAGCTTTATTGAAATCTGTATAAATAAACATGCGCATTTCAAATGTAAACCCAAGTGAACTCAAGTGCAGACAAAATTTTAACCTCTGTCATGCAGGAGGTTAGTTTACATTTAAAAAAAAAACCTCAAAGCAGCTTTAAAATACCAGGATGAAACACCAGTTTTAATATCAAGGTATAAAGCAAAGCCATGTCCAACATATCTCATTTATATCCTGGTCAAATGCAATTTTTTAAACTTTTTAATGCTAACATAAATAAATAATTTACCAAAATGTGCACTCACAGAGTGAACTTTTATTTACAATACACAATTTATAACCTATTGTATTTGATTAGTTCAAGTGAAGAACATCATACTTTTTGCTTTTTTCTTTTTAAAATTTTAAACAGTGGGACACAAAGCAATTCTCCAGGTAGTAGATATGTGACATGTGCCCCCACACTTAAGAGCCCCTCTCAAAGGCAGTATTGTATGCAAATCAACAATACATTCTTCCAACTAGATCAATGGGAAAGCAGCAAATCAAAAAATGTTTCAAACTGTCACACTTATTTTGGCATCCTGGACCCCTGAACATAGTTAACTGAAATCCAACTTGGAGTTTGTATGCCTTATATATTGTACAGGTTCTGACTTGAACATGCAAAAGCCAATTTTCTTATGAGTTACCTTTTCAGATACACTGTAAGGCTATGGTGAATTCCATCAGGAACACACAAAGAAAATTAACAGGCCTACCTTTAAAGTGATTTTGTTAATTAACAATTTAAAGGCAGGTTATATTGAAAAAATTCTCAACTAAGCCTGATACACTGTCATTACTATGGATACAGAATACTATTAACTCTGACCTTAATACAGAGTAGTTTGCAAGCTGTCAAACTACAAAAACTGGGGAGAGAAAACTTATAGCACAATTTAAATTTTGGACTGATATCAGATTAAAATTATGCATGTCTTAGAAGCAAGATAACAGGAATTATGTCTGCAGAGTAGATTTCAACAAGCAACAATGGATACTTACATTTAATTGAAAACCTTTGTTAATGCAGCATGAAATCCAGAACCTGTTCCACAGCAGCAGTAAGATGAACGCAATATTCTGGATGTTCCACTATATCACAAAAGGTTAAAACACCTTTTTCAAGCTATTTCTTCTATTGTGACTGAGTTAAAAAAAAATAAAAATAGGGAGAAACAAAAATTTGCTGTTTTAAGAAAACGACTACTTTAGGTATTTATGACATTTTTACTTGTAGTCTGTTGGCAGCCTAAAGAACATGTATATATTCATCCAGAAACTAGACTTGGCAGTAGTATTCTTGCAGTACTAAGAAAGTAAATGTCAGAAGTCCACAGATTTAATATTTTAGTTAATAATTCACATTCAAAACAAAAGAAAATATAATTCATCAGAACAGCAGCAGAAAACTTAAAAGGGGTTTATTTGTGATTTCCTATATATACCTTGTGAATATGAGACTGTAAATTTATTAGAGACAATTTCTGTTTAAGTTTTTATTGTTTCACTTCAAGTACTGCACATGTTAAAATGTAATTAAGATTTACATTCTATTATCTGAAACTCCCCATCTCAGATTCTTATTCTTAATTTGGTGGGCATTTTCACTCTTTCAATCCGTATCCCCAGTAAGAGAGTCTCTTTTATGGCTTCTAGTTCTTCCCATCAGTTAGTATGCATACAATTTTCATTTTCTATATCATTATCATTTTCATTGCTGTCTTCATCACTTTCTAGTGGGATGCCTGTGGCAGCTGAAGCACCTTGTTTAGTTTCCCGGTCAAGTGGGAAAAAGCCAGTTCCACTGATTGTGTCCTGTCTCTGGTAGAAGAGCACATACGCTGCTTTGGACTGTAAAAGAGAATAGTATAATACATTCATGAGGCTTCAAACAAAACATTTACAATCCATGCTTCAAATTTTTTTTCTTTGCTTCCAAGTATACAAGGTAAAATTACAAAGAAATCCAGACCATTTATGTAAGTTATTTTTGCATGTTGTAGCAAACCATTTTTGGTTTCTAGTGTCCTTTGAAATGACACAAACTACTGCCTACAAATTTAACACAAGTTTCATGGCTTACTCTTCATTTTTACTGCCCTGACAAGAAAATGTTAACAGTCCCAAATTTGGAAACATAAAAGATACTTGCCACTATCTGGTCCTCACTTGCAGTGGACACGCTACTGTCATCAAAGTAGTACCATTTTCCATCATCCTTATTTTTTGCAAAGGCAGTATCTAGGACAAAAAAGTACAATATCTCAGGACTGTGTATCTGCATAGATATAATACAATCAGTTACTAGATTATGTTACTGTCAAACACTTCATATTTAACTAAACCTCATTATCACTATTAAACATCTTTCACACTTTTTTGAGCAAAGAGAGCTTAATCACTAACATTCCCCTTCTAAAGACAAAGTATACTGGAAAGGACAGTCAAAATAAAATCCCTCAGTCATTTTTTCTCTGTACTTTCAAGGAGAAGCACAATGAACAAAAATACAGACAAGCAAGACAAAATCAGTTGCAAGAGTACTGTGGCTCTTATGTTTTCTCTTTTCACAATATGCATAGCTAGAAGTACAAAAGAACCTACAATTACTCTTGAGAGCTCATTGCATACAGATTTTTGTGTTAGAATACTTATGAAAGTATTTCAAGATACTGAAAAAAACCCCAACCTGTCCTTCAACCATTAAAAAGCACCATTGATTCAAAGAGATCCATGCTTAAATCAAAATCAACATGAAAAGAAAGCTGACATGTAAAATGATGAAATCAACTTACAATGCCCTCCTCCCATTCCTCCATAGTGGTTGGAGACAGCAATCAAGTTGTAGCGGCAAGGCCCTGCGTTGGGATTAATAAGGAACTCTGACATGTCCAAGTCACTGTTAAAAAAACCAAACCAAAATAAAACAAACACAACAAAACCCAACCAAAAGTCAGTCACATTAATAGCATTTTTAATCACTTCACACTTTGGTGGTCTTGGAGCCCTTTACTTTATATTCCCTAGAAAAACCCACATACACCAGACTACTCTGGCAGTACATTTCTTTCACTCTGTGAGAAGTGAAACAGGAACCAGCAATCTTCCATATTTTTCTATTATTATTATTTTGCAAAGTTTCTACTTTTAACTCACAAGCATTTTGACAGTTTACTGGATTCTCTCACGGAAGCTGGGAACAAACCCATTTTATGTAATACATTTTATGTATTGCTGCATTAAACACATGCCCTAGTCAAGCTTTTACACTTCCAGCATCAAAATATTTCAGCTTCTTACTTTATCGGAAAGTCAACCAATGTATCCAACTTGTCCCTCATGTATCTGCTGTAGGAAAAGCGCTTTAGATGAACTACCAGTACAGGGGGCAGTGACCACAAGTCTAACTTCTTAGTAGCTTGCTGATGTTCTTTACAGTTTGGACAATACCTAAAAGGAAAAAAAAAAAAAATTTAAGTAACTGTAGGCTGTACGTATGTTAAAATACATTACCATAGAGAAAGTCAGTAACATGGGAGGAAATGAATGAGCAAAAGCTCAACCACACACTTGTCATCTTCTGTTACTAATGCCATAGATATCCTTTCCAGTTTAAAATGTGCAAGTGTGATCCCAGTGAAGCTCAACATTTAAATACAGAAGTAGCAGCCCTCAATACTGGATTCTCATCTACACCCCTGATCAGATCCCTGTATCCTTAGTTAAAACACAGCATTCTTGTATTTCATTAAAAAAAAAAAAAAAGAAAAAAAAAGTGTTATGACACTAACCATAAAAAGGCAAAAACCCCCAGATTATTGTGGTTCTTTTGTATTTCAATTTCCAAATTCATCCATTCCCCACCCTATCCCATCTACCATCTAAAACCAGATAACAGTGACTACTAGAACCTGGAAAAACTAGTCACTAAAAACTTCCCTTCTTAGTAGGCAAGTATTAAACACGCTGTGGCTCAGAAATTTCTGTTCCCTGCAATGCATACTTGAATCTTTCAGCAAATAAGGCTCAGGGAGGAAAGTAAGTAAGAATGAATGGAAGCAACTCTTCCGTTACGTAATCTGTGCATATTCTACACTTTAGCATCTAACAAGTAAAAATCTAGGAGAAAAAAAAAGAAAAGAGATGAGCCCTAATTAAAAGACTGCACAAGGGTCTTTAAATAGCAACATCAGTTAATGCGAAGAAATAAGGAGAACTGTAAGGGCTGTAATTGAAAATGTTTTCCCAGTTGGCTTAGAATATCTAGAATACAAACACTGCTGGACTAGGGATGATGAACTCTTGTAGATTAGACTTGTAACAACCTAACAAATGAAGAAACGTGATTAATGACTTCTGGTGAGCTAGTAGCAGCTGCTTGACTTCTGCAGTTGTATTTTGCAGTTTAAATACTCTGCTTAAAATATGTTGCAAAAATGGAAGCGCTTCACCATACCTGAATTACATGGTATCTTAAATAGTCTACCCAGTGTGGTATAACCTAGCAAACCCAAAGAAAAAAAATGAGATTTTGTAAGTTAGCCCCCTACCCTGCACAAGTATAGGAGAATCTCTGGTGACAATGTCTGGAGATCTCCAAAACTTTTAGGGATCCACAGAAGAAAAACTGGGAGACTCTCTTTTAAAAATTAATTCTGAGCTTTAAGGTGTTGATGAAGGATTGTATTCTGCTAGAAAACTCCTGGGAAAAAAGGATCTTATGGGAATGTACTGTAATTATGAATATTCAGGTAAGAACCTAAATTATAATTAGGAAAAACCATGGATCAGAATAAAAGTGTCTGCCAAAAACCTAATGGCTAGAACATGAATGAGAGATTCTACTGGCTACAGACATCCCCTACCCCATAAACCTGCTGTTTAAGCACATGCCTATTTCATATATCAGTGCAAGGCAAGTTATATATTTGCATAAAAAACTATAGCATGCACCAACCTCTCTTATCTCAGACAGTAGTCTTTGTTTAACCAGCTGCAATGAATTTGTCACAATATCATTCATTCACTGTCCATCACAGTCCACAGATTGTGGACTAAGCACCTTAAGTGTCGACCCTTCCCCCTAATTCTGACTGCATTGTCTTCCTTTCAAATACAACCTTCTGTACATGGTAAAAATTTTAGTTAAGTAATGGATCCAAACAGAGAACATTTTGAGAATTTTCCACTACGTTTGAAATAACAGGATTCAAAATATCATTAATAAATCTATTACGTATCTCTGTGTTTAAGTGTGGTTTTGATTAATTTTGAGAAATATACCATAAAACGTATTTTTTGTGCTTACCATGGGTCTTCAGCACCTAGTTTTTCCTTTGTTGTGAACAGCTCAATGCAATCTTTTAATTTCACAAAAGGCTTTTTGGGAGGCTTATATTCCACACTTTCATGTTTTTCAAAATCCTAAAGAGAAGTATTTCTTGAGTTAAGAGAACAAATGAAACAAAACTCATTTTAGTGATGTCATCTTACTATAAACAGTAACTACAAAGCTCCTATACATGGAAAAACTGATCAGAAACCATTCAAGTAAAAGTTTCCACAGCTTCAGATTTACTTCCAAGTTCGTAAGCCTAAAATTTGCTAATTACTTGGACGTGTAATATGAAGTTTATTTAGAACAACAGATTTACTAAGAATAACGTGGAAAAAAGATATATGCTGCTTCTTGTGAAGACTTACAGTCTCTTATGTCACACTAAGTTGCATTTTTGACATTTAATTTTTATTTGTGCTGGAAAAGAGAGCAATATAAACAGCTTACCTCTGCTGCACTATCATCAAAATATCTCTTCTTCAATTCAGGATCCCAATCCAAAGCAAGGAAAGATCTTTCTAAGATTTAAAAAAATGTTTTCTCTTAATATTATTTCTTGCTTTATATGAAATTGTATTAACTTCGGGCAAACACTCTTCAAAATAAATTAAAAAATGCTATCATGAATTTAGTACAAAAAATTTGAAGCACATAAAAATTCTGCATTTCCAAGAGTCAGTTGCAATAAAATATTATTTATCTATACAGAATTTACTGTTTAAAATAAATGTATATCAAACAGCACACACAGAAAATGAAACATGGGAGTCAGAAAAGAATGTCAGGATGAAATGTTCCCCGTCACTTACCATCAAGCCTAGGTTGCCTATCATCAAATCTAATATGCCTGGTATCATCTTTGATGTAGTTTATGTCAGTATTGCCCAAATTATTGAACTGGAATGTAAATAATCGCTTTTTGTGTCCCGTGAGTGGTTGACCTTTGCAAGTATCCTCAGTACATAATCCATTTTCAGAGTCATTGTCACCTCCAACTGAGTCTTCTGACTGGCTGTTTTCATTCTCTGAGGGAAGTTCCTGATCCTGGCTGGATTCATCATCTTGCTCATCTGTCTCCATTTCACCTAAAACAATCGGAAGAATGAAGAGGAAGAAATGAGGCAGAATGACAATAACTGAAAGACACTAGAGAGTTAACTTCCACTCCAAATTCTAAACAAGTTTAGATATTCCAGTCTTACTTGGAGAGCCTTCTTCATGTATTCCATTTGGGCCATTGCCATTGATACCATGGTCCTTACAGCAATGCAGGGAACCTTCAGTGTCTTCACTTTCAGTACATGTTTTTACATATCGGCTAAATATAACAAGTGAAAGCAACAGTTAGAAGCAAAGCATTGTTAAATAATTTCCATTGTTCAAGCTAGTAATTAAATTGTTACAGCAAGTCTTTGCTAGTGTACTGTATCTCTGCATTCCTTTCTGATTTACTCAAGAATATTAGTTTTATTGCCAACATGTCTACTGTTACAATATATGAAATCCTGCTCATATGTGACTGTACATTTTTGGCAGCTACTTGGCCTTAGACCACTTGACTCTTGGTCTCAGCCTCTGTCCAGAAATCATTTCTTTAACTCATTAACCATATTACAGAGAAAGTTACATCAAAAGAAAAAGAAGCATAAATTTAAATTGGAAGTTGTATGATTCTAATTTCTTCTATACAATGCCACTAATTCTAGTTGAGTTTCAGAAAGTGTCTACCACGTATTTTTGCAACATAAATTAGTATATAAACTGGAACAGTAGATACAGGAGGTATAACCATAGCAGAATAACTGGAAAATACTTCCACTTTACCAAGACCTAATAAACAGCTAAACATACAAGAGAATTGTTTAAGAACACAGATTGACTCTCTACTGACTTCTCAAATACTTTTTGGATAAAGTCATGCTAACAAAAAATCAAATTAAAATCCACACTAGTGGCTAAAATTTTATATCTAATAAATATTTGACAGAAAGCAAATAAAAGTACTCAAATCTAAGCAGTTTTTTTAGAAATGCATGTAAAAGTATGTGCCTACCAATTCTATTAGCATTACTCTTAACAAACTAATTTTTCTTTAAACAATAAACGTACCACATTCTTAGCAGCAGCAGGTTATACAGTTTATCTTCAGTATTGTTTCTAGGCACTGCTATGAGAAAAGGTTGACCAAATAGTAAAGAACCACTATGGCTGTAGCTAGTGTGCCTGCACTTTTCCCTTAAACAAACAGGAATTATTACTTGTTCCGTATCTTCTGTTCTATTGATAGCAATTTCAAATCTAGAAGAAAAACAAGTAACAGAAACACAAAGAACAGTAGTCATGGAAAAGGCTACAAAGGGGAAAAATAAAAAAATAATATCCTCTTCCAGTTTCATCTTTATCTGATGTCTAAGTTTTAATCTTTTGCAAATAATGAAACAAACTGCAAAGAGACATGAAGCACGTTATCTGCACTTACACATAAATGTCATCACGTTCCATAATACTACTTAGATTTTCATCCATGCCAAATATCCTGTGGAACCTGTGATTGTATATATCAGTAACAATCATCTGAAAAGAAAACAGAGTATACATTGTTAAATAAGGTGAACACACATTAAAATGTTCATTTTTGTGCTTTTATATAAGAGATCACTCTTACCTTATCTGCAGCAACACCAGACAAAGCTGACAATGCTGTGCAAAGATCCGATATATTTCCAATTTTGGGAACAACTATCTTGTACTAAAAAGTAAAATATAATTTTAATTTCTTAAGAGGACAACTATACATGAGGAAAAACCCAAACAACACGTGTTCAGCATATTTCACATATTTTTTTCATATTTTTGAACTTAAGGTGCCAGGTATATAAATCAACTAACACAAATTCCAAAAGCTGCTTAAAACATAGTAATCTGCACAACTTTACTCTACAAATACACACAGACACATACACTGAATACTCCACTTATTGCTTTATACAATGCTTGTTTTAATGTTATTTTACTTTCTCCATAAGAAGACTAACAGCACTTAGATTTCTATTTCAACAGCACCTACTTATTTAAGCATTTAAACAGTACACATGCTATTGGAAAGATTATTAAATTTGGAATACAACACAAGTTGTTCATGAAGTATTATTGGGAAAAAAAGCAATGCCAGACAACAGATTCTCATCTTGCATGCAGAGAGAGAATGTGATGATTAAAGTCAAAGAAAGCCTCTCTGTAGCTTCCCTCAGTGCAGTGCATCTGCAGTTTGTAATAAAACTCCACACAGAACTCTTATCTGCTATTTGCATAATAAAGACAGGATTAATTAGAAATAAGGTATTATAACTTTGTAATTAACTGCCAAGTATAGCATGCTATGTCCTTAAGTTTTATGGTTACTTACACTCACAAAAACTCTACTGAACTTGTACTCTTCCCAAACTATGAATTCCAGCATAACCATCTCACATCAAGAGTCATCTTCAATTACTCCAGTAGTTTTCAACTACTTTGTGCTCCCTGTGCAACTACACTGTGTCCCCTGTTTTCACAATTAAATTTCTACCAGGCTCATCTCCCATTAGTTAACACATGTCCCTTCACCTTTGACTTCCCCAATTCATACTGCCTTTCAAAACACTCTTTTCTCCCACTTTCCTCCTCATGGTATTCTGATTTCAGGTGTAAGAGCCTTTCTGGATGTCTGCACAACTGCCTGTGTGGCATTTATTTAAACTATCCTCACTTACCCTATAAGGTACAGTTAGAACCATTTAATCATGACTTGGTTATGATAACCTTACGCACACTTTTTCATGACATTCTAATGTCTGTAGTATCACCCTTCCAAAAAACAGCAAAAGAGATACTCTTCACAAGAAAAATCTCATCTGAAATTTTTTCTTTTCACTATTAGGTGAGAATACAGAAGAATTCAGGACTACCTAATATATTTAGTTATGGGGGCTTTTGCACCACTTATTACAGATATTTGCCTTTTGTGATTAAGAAACCAAGAAATTAAGGCTGGATTAAGTGTATTAATTTTTTTATAACCATAAAAATGCATTATAGCAGCACTCAAAAAATTGTCAGCATACATTTTAAAGATTAGGAAGCCTTATTAACATAACCATAAAGAAATTACCAATTCTTTCTTGAAACTGGCATATATATAAGGTATGTACATTTTTCCTCAGGTATGTATATTCTTCCCTACTTTCTTAAGTGGGACTTCAGAATACACACTAGAAAACTAAACCTTGATGGATTTGTTTATAAACATGCACTGTGTAAAGGAACCTGGGTTCCTTGTTAATGCCACATTAATCCCGCTGTTTGTACACAAGCTAAGCCACTTACCTGCATAGGCTTTGCAAGTGGATCCGTTCTAACTAAATAAACTTCCAAAGTGCGTTCTTTTTTCATAGGTAATGGAAGTGTCAAGTAACAAAAGGGATCAAAGGTTACAGATATCTTAGCACATTCAGGACAAACTAGGGTAGATTTAAAAAGGCCATGAAATATATCTACAATGATGGAATCATTTCTCTTTAAATGGTTTTCCCAGGCTTCTTCAGCAACCACCTGTAAATAAAGCATGATTGGGGTTATGACAAAGTAGTAGGAAATGAATAGTGAGAATTATTAGTAAGAGTTCTTGACAGAACATTTTCACTAACCACCTAAACACAGACATCTCACTCCAAAGGACCCGTAAGGAATGTTACTACTATCAGGATCACAGGTTAAAAGATGTGTGCTTTTCCTAGGATACAGACTCTGTCAGTGGTAGTACATAGTCTGAGAGTGACTTCCAAGTAGCTTGGGGGAAAGACAAAAACAGATAAACCTAAAAATTCCACCTGAATTAACTCTTACTCATAACAAAAGAGTTTCCCTAAAGTAAGAGTACTGGAGAGAGACAGAATGCTGCATACTGAAGATATGAGAATAAAAGGACAACAGAATGGGAATAGTTTTTCCAACTGAACTCAGCATTGAACAAGAAGGTCTTAGTGAAATCTTAAAAAAGGCCTTAGCATCCTCCCATTCCCCCTCATTATCTTAAAAATAAACAGAAATTTACACAGGTTCTCAAACAATCTCAATTTTAAGGTCTTGCCCTATTTTCTGAAATGTCTTCCAGAAAAAGCCCCACATTTTAGGTTTCCCAGCCTTCCAGTGCATAATCATGTAGAAGTATCTTACACCATACAGCTTTGACCAAAATGAAGATGATCAGCTCCAAAACCCCTACCTTGTCTGGTCTCCCATCTGCATCCTTTAACTGAATGTAAGGCTTTTTCCTAATTCTATTCAAATCCTCATGCAAACCATCCAAGAGAAAAGCCAGTAGCTCTTGACAATCTTGTTGCTGATAACCAGAAAACTGTGGTGCAAATCGTCCCACTTGTGTCTAAAATAAAATAAATACAAATATTTCTGGAACCTTAATTATTAGAAAGAGTAGATACTTATGAGATGCTACAGCAGCACACTGAAAAGGTAAAACTTATAAAAGGTAAGCTTTTCAATGGAGACCGGAAGTCAAAACTAATCCTCAAAGACCAAAGCACAAAGACAGGTGACATTGAAATATACATCCAAGTGTTTTAACAGTTCAGTGAATTGACTGCACACTGATAATACTACTTCGTATTTCTTTAAGTTTTGTGTACTTAAAAGTACAAAACCTAAACTGAAAATGTACATTCAATATAATTCTCCTACCTTAAATGCTCTTGGGGTAACATAGCTGTATTTTCCTGACCACATTTGCTTGATAAGCTCGGCGTAAGATTTTGCTATTTCACCTCGCATTCCTAAAGGATTGTCAAAATTCAGCTCTTCTTGGTATTTATCATTGAGGAAGTACTCTGTAAGAGGAGGTGTGTTGCTCAGACACTGTAAATAAAAACACAGACCTTTTAAAACCATGATTTGAAACAGTTGTAAACAAAGAATATTTAAATTTTGTTAAAGCAGCTATGAACTGTAATGTCTAGTGCCTGCAAGGAAGAGAGACAAAACCCTAAACAATCTTTTCCAGAAACAAATAATGGTTTCAAACCAAGAACGGCTGCAGCTGTCATTACAAGTTATGCACAGATAACATTTGTCAAGAACATTACCTCAACATTTATAAAACAGAGTAGTCCAACCAACTGCATGACAATATAATTTGTACCAAGATTCAAAACAAACAAAAGAAGGTGTTCCTTGAGACATGAATGATAGCTTTAGGAAACTTGTTGCTGAAAGTTGTAATAGATACATGAAGTGGAGAGGGCATATGTACTTGGAAGAGAGAACCAGCAGGGCTTATTAATTCAAATTCTACCATATTCAGAGCAACATCTGAAAAAAAATTTTTATTTTGGCAGGGAAGGTGAGGATGCCTGCCCTTTTCCTTCTCCTTGTTAACATCGACTTACAGATGCTGTTGGAGAAAGCAATCTATGCTAGAGGGACTGGACTTTGAATCACAATGCTGAAGCCCTTCTGATGCTCTTTTTAATTTTGTGATGCTGTTTAGAGCTGAAATTAGTCCAAGAAAAGCAAGGACCTTGTTTTAGATTGAAATAGTCACTTATCCCCTGTACCAGTTTGTCTTTTCTCCCAGCACCTGGAGACAGCTGGATGTAATCACTGAAGTATGATTTACAATTTCACTTTAAATTTTTGTGTGCTACTCTTCACACTCCTTTAAACACAAACATTTCTGTCACTCAGGAATGATCCTCATGCCATGCCTTAGCACATATTATTAAAAGAGTTTATTCACTACATATTGTAAGCTTTTCTGCATTCCTTCCTTTATTAAAAGATTTGAAGAAAGGTCAAGTATTTCACCAATCTCATCTGCCTCTCTGCAAACAAGGGCAACAGCTCCACTTACGCTGCATGAGGGAAAGAATTAGACTGGAAGAATTGCAACGTTACTGAGCAGGGCAAAAAAACCTTGTTCCTATGTCTGCCTATCATACCTGTGCAACATTACAAAGCAAAACCAGTCACATGATGTAGAGAGCTTAGCTTCATGCCTAAATCAAACTCCTTCCTTTCTCTTCCTCCTTACCTAGAGCTTTCAGGATCTGTCAACGCTGCAAAAAAATTTTCTGGTATTACATACCCTTTTAGACGCTCAAGATTAAACAAATCTCATTTTTCTCTTGCTATAAGGCAAAGCGCTTTTACTTCCAGTACTGGTGATCCCTACTCCCCCTACCTCACTTTCTGTGTTGTCTTCTGGGCTTCTGTTGTCTATTTTTGGGCTGGTTTAGGAGATGAAATCAGTACAGCTGTTTAGCTTAGTGTGAGAAATGTCCAACACAAAGAACTAAATAATGCAAAAATAGTATATTTTTCTACAGGTCTTTCTATGTTAGTCAAGCACAACACAATATGCTGACAATGCAGATTTCACAAAAAAATTAATCCATTTCTAATTCTCACCCAATAAACTGTTTTTGTCACTTTCTCAGAATACTAATTAATATTTGTATGTGTAAGACAGGAAGATTACTACAGATAACTTCCCTTTTTCCTTTAATGATTTCCACATTGCAACGTAAGATAACACTAATGGTAGTACTGGAATGCACAAATGTCTATCTCAACACAGCAATTTTTGAGGACAGAGCTGACATATTTTTCTAAAATATCAGGTACTAGAATTTTTAAATGAGTAGCTGCTAACAGAGCTAATGAAGTTGCCACATACCCATTGATCTTTTCAACATAATTGACACAAAGCTAAGTGAATACAAACTAAACATGTTTGTTTAGTTAAACTCTTCAAAAAGGCTGACAATGGAGGATTACTTAAGACCATGATTGAAGTCATAGGAAAAAAAGCATCTAGAAGCCCATTTGAAATGAAACCTACACTCTTATTTCCTCATGTGATATGCTGTAGATTATCAAGGAAGCCTTATGGAAAGCATCTACTAGAACCACAACAATCTACTAGCAGTAAAGTGATCAGATTTATGTGTCTTGTTCAACCTAGTGATTTGGAGCTTTTTGTTTGTTTCAAAACACAAAAGACAATAAGTAAACTAAAAGTATACCAACCTTACAAAGAATAATAGCAACCAAAAAAGCCAAACAAATGCAGTAAAATGACAGAAAACTGTCAACTGAACAGGTAACAGAATAGCATTTCATTTCAGGTACTGCAATCACTACAAGTTTTCTTTAACCAACAAAATTTGTATAAAGTTCCCTGAACCCAAACTGGTCATTTAGCGAAAAGATCATAGAAGTATGGAACAAAGGTAGAAACTCCCAAGACACAAACCACAGGAGAGAGGATTAGTCTTCAGAATGACAAAGGTTAACACTGAAATTGTACTTCCATGTTACATATTAGTAACTTGGAAAAAAGTTACTAAGATGCACAGGAAAATCAAAAAGAAAATTATTATTTTTAGTGTAATGTATACATGCACAGACATACACACATATCTATATCTATATCTATATCT
Organism: Lichenostomus cassidix; assembly: GCF_008360975.1. Classification (NCBI taxonomy): domain Eukaryota; kingdom Metazoa; phylum Chordata; class Aves; order Passeriformes; family Meliphagidae; genus Lichenostomus; species Lichenostomus cassidix. The sequence continues at coordinate 31,443,785 of NC_139480.1, read as the reverse complement.
ATATCTATATAGATATCTCAATGCTGTAGTCTCACTGGAATACTGTATACAAACTAGACTATGATAATGTTAGCAAGTCTACCTGTCCTATGAAACCTTCATAGAGGAGGAAATATAATAATAAAAGTAGTCATACTCTTCTAAATACATGTAATTTAAGTATGGAATAATTCTGATACAAGAGTTTGCACGGACCTAACTGATAAAAAGGAAAAATAAGAATTATGAATGACACCCACCAAGGCAGTCAGTGGCCCAGAAGCACTTGCCCTGTGAGTAAAAGCTTAAGTGTCAAGGCTTGTTCAGGCTGCAGATGAGACTGTTCCAGGGAGGCCCAAGAGTGGCCTTCTAGTACCTATAAGGAAGTTAAGGAGAAGATGGAACCAGGCTCTTCACAATGGCACATATTAGGAGAAGAAGCAGCAGTGGGAATCAGTTGAAACATAAGAGGTTAAGACTATAAGGAAAAAAGTTTTCACTGTAAGAACAGTCAAGCAGTGAAACTAAGGGGCTCTACCTTCTTGGAAGGTTTTCAAGATCCAACTGCATAAAGCCCTGGGCAACCTGTTCTGACCTCAGAGACAACTTTTCTTTGAGCAGGAGGCTGCACCAGAAACCTCCAGAAGTTCCATCAATCATCCTATAATCCCTAAGGGAACAAGGAAACATTTCTTCATATCCCATATGGAATATTACACAAAAATAATGGTAAAAATAAAGAAAACATCACAATCATGCCAGTGAACTGGTGAAATGAGAAGGAGACATTAGGATCATGAATTGTGATTCTGAAAACTGAATATTCCTCTAAGTGTCCTGGTTTTTCAGCTTCAGGCGCTATTTACTAAGAATTTTATGCAAGGGACATTGAAATGTCATATTTCAGCTTTCTAATAAAAGACCAAGAGCCGCTGGATTGAAAGGAAGATCCAAGTCATAGGAGCGAAAGTGATTTACTTTACACACATATATTCTGTTTTTGTCTGTTTGCCATCAGACATGGCAAAAAGCACTCAGTGAATACACTCCTTAACCCAAACTCCACATGCTTATGGCAAGTGAAGCAGAGCAATAAAAACTTAATAATTTCAGGTATTGGTGAAATATGCCATCTTTTGTCTAGATAAACTCACAGTCATAAGTAACTGTAGAGGGAATATTACTCAGCTTTCTGAAGAAAGAAAACTTCTGTAATACCCACTGCAATGCCTGTTCTGAAGTCAGGTGTATATAATCACACTGATGGAAAAAACCCATAAAAATAAAAATGATGGAAAAAACGAATGTTTTTAATGAAAACACTTTCTCCTATTTTTTAATCACAAAATGAAAAATTTGAAATTCTCAGGTTTTCACTGTAAAAGAAAAAAACCAAAACATTTCCACAGAGCTCTAATCTCTAGTATCCCACCAAAATAGGAAAGTAATACTTGGAAAACATCCACAGGTGGCAGCACAGCAATGCTTAACAAGACTCAGTTTTCTAATTTATTTTCAGCTTAGAATATAGCTATGTATGTAAGTGAATAAACACCTGCTTGCCAAATACTTTTTTTTAAAATATGGGTTCAAGCCTTCATAATAATATCTGTGTCATGAAATCCACAATCTCCCTTTTGTCTTTCCTGTTTTATTTCACACTCAGATCTTCAAAAGCAGACATTTAGGCCTAATTAATAAAAATCTAGCCTTAGGTGTTTGCACTGATATAAAATATATACATGGCATAATCCCCTCAAAAGAATCCAGAAAAACTATACAAAAGTTCCAACACAACCAAAATAAGAAGTAATATTAAATTATTGCTTTTTAAAAAAAATTAAGCAACAATGACAAGAGAACAGCACTTGGGAGATATACAGTGGTATTTTAACCTTCCTGGCCTTACTCTTACTCAGCTTGCAGCTGCGTCCTCTGTGGTCCCACAGAGGATCTTACTCATCCCTTCATCATCTGTCCTCCAGCTGTCCTGAGCTTTTTAACACTGAAAACCCCTACTTGAATGGGCTAAGGTCTCTTTACAATAATCACTTAGAAGGCTAAAGGGGCAAGCCTAACCTTACCTACAGAACAAAGAACTACTAAAGAACTTGCAACAAAATATAAGACAGTGCCAGGATTTTCACATTTCTACCTAGTGTGTTTACAGGGCAAGAACCCTCAGGCAGGTTTGTCAGACTCAGGAGATGAAGCTGTGTGAAGGAATTGTCCCTTTTCTTCAAGGAAAGCTGATAAAAGTTCTGATGCAAACCATTTTCACCGTATATAACACAAGACCAAAGATAAGCTGTGTGAGAGATGCAGTGGTTTCTGAAGCAGAAATGGCTCTTATGTGAACACTGAGGGGCCTCAATGCTCCTTGGAAAGCACAGAGATCTGAGAAAAGTAGCAATCGCTGGAAACGGATAAACAGAACTCTCTTCTGTTGAAGAAAGCTACACTGATCACACCCAGCGTCAACTACATGGAAAGGATCAAAGCAGAGCTTTCGGTACCTTAATGGAATTGAAACTATTTCAGAGTCCAATACACTACAGTAAACTATTTTGTTAAAACAGATTTATCCTGATAAACAACTCTCTGTTAGCACAATTGTGAAGGAACACACCCTAGAAGATAAGTAAGGTAAAGTAGGTGACCAAAGCAGATCAGAGTCACAGAATAGTTCAGGTTGGAAGGCATCTCTGCAGATTCGCTAGTCCAACCCACTTGTTCAAAGACAGCTCACCTAGAACAGGTTACTTGGGACTTTGTTCAGTTAGGTTTTAAGCATCTTCGAGGATGGAGGCTTCACAGTTTCCCTGAAAAATCTATTCTGCTGTTAGATAAACCCCATTTCAAAACAAATTTTCCTACATTTAAGAATTGCATGTGCTTTGGTTTGTCACCATTCCCTCTCCTCCTTTCAGCAGGCACCACTGGGAAGAGTTTGGCTCAGTTTTCTCTACTTTTCTCCACCACGTGCTTCCAAAAAATGGTAAAATCACTCTGGAGCTTTCTCTTCCACAGGCTGAATGGCACCAGCTCTCTGCCTCTCCACATAGGTCAGATGCTGCAATCCTTGATCACCTGTGTGGTCTCTCACTGGACTTGCTCCAGTATCTGCCTATCTCTCTGGGGAGCCCAGAAATGAACTCAGAACTCTGGGGGCATCTCTCCAGTGCTGAGTGGAAGGAAAGAATCACCTCTTTTAGCCAACTGGCAATACTCCTCCTTAGTGCAGCCCAGGATGCTGTAGTCTGCCTTGGCCACAGAAACATACTGCTGGCTTGTATTCAGCTTTTTGTCCGGCAGGATCCCGGGTCCTTCTCTGCCAAGCTGCCTTCCCTCCAGTCGCTGACCCCCTAATCCCAGTGTGTCCTGGTTCATGGGGTTGTTCCTCCCCAGGCGCAGGGCTTTGCATTTCCTTTGATTGAACTTTGTGAGGTTCTAGTCTGCTGGTGTCCCTCTGAATGGCAGCACAGCCATCTGGTATAGCAGTTCCTCATTGCAGATTTGTGTGATCTCTAATTTTGTTGTTTTGTACTCTGCTCCATCATCCAGGTTAACATGTAGAGCACCCAATATTCCCAAGCAGAATTCCCTAGTTTGCCATCCACGTACTATCTGAGCCCATCTTTTCATTGCTTCCAAGATTAAGACAGATCAAAATATGTTCAGAGTGCTTTGGCCATAGGCATTACAACCAGAATAATCCAATGCCATTTCGATAAAAGTAGGAGGTGAAATTAATAGCAAAATCAGCACAGTGAAATGCATGCTTTCTGTGTAACTGAAAAGGATGCAAGTGGTGGCAAGAGGAAGAAGAATACAGCCTGTGAGATCTCAGTGTGTTAAGAACACATCATACTTTCAGTAAAAAGCACTTCCATGGATTTCTTGGATAACATTAAACTCTGAACAGTACTTTCTTTGAGAGATACAGTAGGTGAAACGGAAAGATACTAAACATTTCCTGGCTAAGAAAGCTGCCAAATAATGCATCTGAAAAAACACACCTTCAAGGACATATTAAAGGTACCACGCCAAACTAAAAGCTGCACTGCTCAATAAACACCTCATTTTTTTACCCAAAGCACTGTGTTGGTAATCAGCAAACCTATACTTATTAAATTACACTACAGTTTCTCAGAACTTATTTGAACACTTAATTCTCTAGATGTAACTGAAAAGCAATGAAGTCAAAGCTGATGTAATTTCTAATGCAGACCTTGGAATTAAATCCTTTTAACACAATGGGATAATGATGTGACCTATTGCAAGTTTGTTATTACACTGTATGACTCCTAAAGGCAACAAACCATGCTTAAAATTCTGACCTAAAAGGTTACTTTTCAATTACATATATGTAAATTCATGTATACCACTTTATTAAAGGTTTGCATAAGTAATTAAAATTATCCTTGCTTTTAATCAGTATAACTTGATGAACAATGTAACATAAAAAAAATTCACTACATAGCAAGAATATTCCTTGAATTCAACTTTTAAAAGATAATTATGGTTAATGCACTAAAAAAAAATACATTCTTCTTTTCCCTTTTAAAAAAGCATAATGGTGCAATTCAGTAACCAAGAAAGCTTAGGTGTAGCATTTTTATTTAGAATGGACACTGCAAAACGTGTGTGCTCTCCCCTTTCAGTTTAGCCATCTTTCGTGTAGCATGCTGAAAAATATACTTAATTACTTCCTGCACTGTTCAACCTCTCTTCAAGTGTCCTCATGAAAACATTTTTAGAAACAAAAGTAAGTTTAATTTTATGGATCCTCTGTATCACTTAGTATGGAATACACATGGAACAACCCTATATACATTACTAACAGGTGGAGGCTGACTGGCTATAAAGCAGCTTTGCATTACGTGACCCAGTGGTCCTGTTCTGTGAAAATGTGATCCAGCTGTTCACCCCCATAGGAAAGGTATCCAGCTGCAAACTAGGCTGTATTACCAACTGTAGTCAGAGGCAAAGCAGAGCAAGTCTTCCTTTTTATTTGGAACTCGTGAGACTGCTGCAGGAGCACTGTCCTGTTTAAGGCCCTCCCGTGTAAGAAAGAGCAGAGTAGGGACACCAATGAGGTCAAGGGGCTGGAGAACAATATACAAGGAAAGGCAGAGCGGTATGCATTTGTTTGACCTGAAGAAGACAAGACTAATGGGAGAGCTTGTGAGTCTCTGCAGCTACCTAACAGCAGGCTACAGAAAAGTCAGGCCAAATTATTCACTGATTCTCAACACAAAGAAGGGATAGAAAAATCTACACACACCATGAAACTCTGGAACACTTCTTTTGAACAATTTTCAACAAATTCATAAAGTTAGCTTACAAATGTACCTGAAATTCCTTTTTCGCCCAAACAGGCCAAAGAAGGAATACAACATTTGGGTTGTGGGTTTTTTTTAAATTTTATGCAAAAAAAATCACAAACATAAGCCAGGAACCCTTGTAATGACAAAGGAGGATAACAACTCTGTAGCATGCTTTGTTAAGATCTAATATTTTTATACTCAGCAGTAAAATATGTAAACAAGGACTTAAATACACATTATGGTGTTTTGACAGACTGCTCCAAGGACAAAAATCAAGTTCCAGAAATAAACAAAACCAAATGAAACTACTCGTTCTGATCATTAATTATTCTACAACTGCAGATTCCATTTAAAATTAAAACATTAAGGCTTCTTAATCTTGGTATACTAATAGTAGATATAATAGTATTTCTCTTGAATTGATAGCAAAGAAAGAAGCTATCACATTCCTGTAAAATATCTCATCCATGAAACAGCAGCTATTCAGAGAGGAAAGGTCAAAGGAAAATATTTTTCAAGGTTTCTGCATGTTAACCTGTGCACTAAAAGTACATAATGAGTCAGAAATAAAGGCCCAGCAATCTATCGGTCATCTACTTTTTGACACTTTTTGGTACTATAACCAGTACTCAAGTGCATTTCAAAAGGAAAAGGTAGTTTTTGTGACACATGTGCACGACAATTATTACAAAAACCAAAGAATCCCCCTTAAGAGTTCACTCATGTAGAAGATTGGTCAAACATCTTTCTGACATTGATAATTATGAAGGCAGTTACGTAAATCAACTTTTAAAGTATACCAATTAAGATGTATTATTTCCTCACTTTTAATCCTATTCTGCTATTTATCAGATCTCTTGAAACATGACAAAATAAAACAAGATATTATTTCCAAGTAATGACACTAGCTGATTTTATTTTAAGGTACATACCTGAATTGCTGAATTCATGAAACATGTATTCCCCAAGTTACTCAGGCCACACAGGCCTGGCTGCTCATTGTGTCTTCCTGGCTCTGAATAATCATAATTCTTATAAGCAGTATATGATGGGAGACAATAGTTTGAATTTTTCACACTGTAAGAAAACAAGACATCTTTCAAAATGTAAACATGTAGTCTATAGTACTTTAAAAATACATAAGTACTTTATAAACTTAAATGATTAAAAATGTTTAACTTCTGCGAGCAAGTAAAGATTTAAAACAGTTAATTTTTGTAATAACATTAATTTCAATTTAAAAGTCCCCTGTGCAAACAATCAAAATCAAAATTACTGCAGTAACTGCAATTATTACATCCCTACCCCTTTTTTATAGGAGCAGCTTCACAGCTTACTCTATTCTTCATTGCTCCATCGTATTTAATACACTCAGACTTTAGACACCACCAGCAGCAATCAATCATTTACGTTCCTTTTGCATCCTGCTACTGCAAGAGTGAGGTCGGTGGGAATGGGAATGCAGAGTTACAGGTGAAAGCTGAGATTTCCAAGGCCACTGTGGCATAGCTGCTTCACTGCATCAGACAGTCTATTTATAGCTTCCCTGCTAGGACAGCACAATCCAGCATGCAAATGCAGAAAAGCCTTGAGAGGTAAAGGAATGCGCAAAATGCCTTGTAACAACTTCATTATAAATCTATGATGCATCTGTTTGTTGGAGAAACTGGAGAAGACTGAAATTGGTAAAATGATAATATTTATAACAATTTGTTTCCAGATGAAATATGAAAATATCAAATATAAACTAACCCTCAAAACAGTAAACTGTGTGTATCTAAGAACACTAGAAAGGCAAAGAAATCTTCTAAGAGGATGTTCTGTAATACGTTAGAAGAAAACAAGCAACCACAAAGGTTTAACCATTTCAGGCACTGATCATAATGAAATCCACGTGACAGCAGCTTTGGCTAAAGTTCAGGAGTATTTCTGCAGCTACTAAGCATCATTCACGTTAGAAGCAACGTGAACAAAAATCTGAAAGTCAGTTGCTAAGAATGATATGGAAAAATATGTAGTGCAAAGAATCAATCCTGATAAATGAGATTTATAATTGCGTAAGTCTGAGGATGCAAGTGCCCAGAGGTTACACTCCAACCATTACTCCTGAACACTGTCATGGTCTTTACAGAATTCCAACTCTCCCCTCAGTGCACAATTACTCACTTTCCATAAATCATTGTTGTTTTTCTAATCAAGTAATCAAAAACTTCAAACAGAAGGGGATGAAAATGTCTCTCTTTCAATGGTCTTAGAATTTTTTGTAATTTATAGCTCCATTATCCATAAAGCTACTGTTATCAAACTTTTATATCTGCCCATTTCTGTTGAATAGCATACTTTCCTATTAGTCCTTCCCTTTTATATACATATGAATTTGCTCTGCTCACTGCCTTGCCCCCAAACTAGCTAAGAGGCATGCATTGTGTTTACTGGTCTTTTCACTCATTCTCAATGAAAAAAAGCCCGTAAAGTTAGTTCTGCCCATTCAGCTTAATCCTATCTTAAATGCTTACCCTTCCTTTACACAGGATACCTTTTGAATTCCAGGGCCTACATACCATTCAAGCTCCTATCATTAGTCCCTAGTTCACCCATATGTGAGAGATCCCCAGGAAAAACTACCTTCCATCTCCCTTTGCAGTTGCAGCCCAGTTATTGCAGTGAACTCCAATTCCCTTAAGCTGGGAAGTCTTAGTTCCCCCAGGAATCAAAACCACAAGCTTGCCACTGGTGCTAATGCAACCCCCACAATATAACCAAACCCACAGTGCACAGCACCAACAAATGCACATGCACAGGGTATACAAAACAAGCTTCTACTTTCAGCCTTGCTTCCTTCCCACTGCTTTCCTCATCTGACTTAAAGACAACACTTATCACATGGTCAACATAAAAGGAATCTCTTTGAAATTTAGGATATGTAGGGGTAATGAACAGATTGAATTTAATTCTTCTAGGGATTTACATTCTTATTTCCTACTCTGCAGATTTCTCCCCTTCACAAACGGCCAAATTTGGAGGGACACTAGGAAGCTGAGGAAATGCAACTGGTATTTTTTGGCTGTAGTTTATTCATGTGAAAGATTTTCTCAAATTAGCTGAGTACCATGATGACAATTTAGTTCAAGATAATTGCAGTGCAGACAGATGCAGTGTGTGTTTGTTCTAATGGAGAACGTGTCAAAACGGAAAGACATTTCTGAGCTCTTTAATCTTCTGTACTGGCCCACAGAAATATATTTGAGGGGCTTAGAGAATAAAGTTACCACTCATCCTGTGAGTCAGGTCTATTAATATATTTTTGTTTCATGGTCCTATGATATTTTATCAAAACATATCCTACAAACCAGTGCCTACTATGTGTAGGATACTAGGAGATAGGTCTCTCTACAGCTTTATCAGTCTGCATACTGTTTTCTTCTGGAAGAATTATTTTTATTTAAATTAACATTGTTGCTTTGCTTTTTATGCTTTAGAGCTTGATGAAAAAGAAATTATTAACAACAGTCAATAGTAAATAGCTATCAATTAAAAGCAAGTAAAGATGCAAGGTAAGTCTACATGAATTTCATTCAAACAGAAATATCCCAGAAAAAGTAACCTGTGATAATGGTGTGTCCACAAGCCTCCAGCTGCTTTTCCTGCAAAGCTTTCCTACCTTTAATGAAGGAACAATGCAGGGAAAAGCAGAGGGGTAGTATTAGAATAAGCCAGTCAAGTAAGAGCAGTAGCAGAAAGAAAACACTAACAGTTCTTAGAAAAAACTGCTTCTCAAAAGTAAGGCAAGATTTCAAAACATGAAACCATCTTCAGACCCTTGAACAGAGTTTTTTTGACCAGCCACTTTAAGAAACCCATTATCAGGTTAAATGAGATTTTAGAGATATCTGAAGCAGCAGGAGAGGCCCATGTCACTACATAAAGATTACTATATTTTTGTTCATTATCATTGTCTGGAGAGCAAAAGATAACATTATAATCTATTTAAATAATATAAATCTGCTTAAATTGCTTTTGTCAAAATATTTGGTAATGTGTCAGGTACAATGGGAAGAAACTGTTTCTACAGGTCATGTAATTAATACCTGTACTTCTTGGAATAAGAATATTGAAATATACCAAACATATGAACAAGGCTGCCAGCTGTCCAGCTTGACAGGCTGACACTACTAAATGATGCAAGCAAGTCATTTCAGGAGCCTAAAGCAATGGTTGCAAATGAAGGAAACAGAACAACTTTTCACTTAATTCCCCAAGCAAGATCCCTGTTCAGGTGTTTTTAATCCCCACCCCACATAATTTAGAAAACACCATATGTGATATGAAATGTATTGCTTTATTTACAGCAATAAACAAAAGTTCCAGTAAGACCTAAAAGATGCGTGTCTCTCCCTGCTCTTCTGAATCCACTAAAACATATTATGCTAATCCTCCTATGTTATTCTTTCAACAAGATCACCTGTAAAGGCAAAAGAACATCAATAATCAATTATTTGGAATCCTCCATTCCATCAAATGCAAATTCACACTTACAGAAATGAAGGCTTTTTTAAAAATTTGCACAAGCTTTTTCTGATATCTTATATGTATTTCTAATATCTAATGTATGACTATTATATATATATATTTCTGATATCTAATGTATGACTATTTCAACATACAATTAAATATCTACCAATTTGAGGCTTACTCTTACACGGAACACCTCCTGGATTAGAAAAACATTACAGAAATGTGTACCATTCAAAGAAACTTGATACTTTCAGATTTTTAACATAAGTTGTACTCTATAGGTGAGCTCTATAAGCTACAAAAGCAGGCTTGCAGTGACTAGTATTTGTGACCATTAATACACATAGCCTGTTGTTTGCTTTTTCTGCCTTATAAATCAGCTTTGTCAGCTAAAATTATCTTCAAAACAAATGCTGCTATTTCCTTTAGTCATAGCATCTCATGCTCATACAGAGATGCCAACAGATCCTAGAAAGCCACAAATTATAATTTCACTATTGTACTGAAGAGAATGTGCAATATATGAGGCAGAAGCATGGAAATAAATTCCAGACAAAGCTGACATTAAGCAGTTAATTAAGAAAGTAACAAAGACTGTATTAATTAATGAAAATTGCTTTCTTAGACAAGGAGATACTTGTGAGAAGAGTGGAAGATTCTTAAGCCCAGACTTATAGAATACAATTAAACACAGAGATATATCTTTCCATTTACCCTTTGAAGCCAAAAATTCTCAATGCAACAGTATGTACTTTGATGTACAAAGTGTATTAATGGATATGACTTCATCACTGAACATATACTCTGAGAAAAGTGCTGCTAAAGATCTGTCTGCATTACGTCTTGTATTGAATTATTAATTTGTGATTTATAAAATATTTTAAAGTCATCATAATTGGATTATTATTATAAGGAAAATCATATACTTCTGCACTGAATATCCTTCTTACATAACATTCAGATGTACTGTGTTTTGAGATATGGGAGAAAAATTACTGGTATTTCATAACATTACAGAGTACATGTACCTATTAACTGATTTAGAAATGTTTAAGTTACAGTTAAATCACTTAAGAGGACCAATTCCTTATCAAATCTGAAATTTATCTTACTTCCTTTTCAACACATATTTCTGTTGAAAATCCTGATTTGTAAAACAACAAACAATCACGTCCAAAGCCCAGAATTTTTTCCTAAAATTCACATTTTGTCTCAAAAATAAACCAAGAAACAAAATTAAAATCAGCTAAATCAAGTAAAAAAACTATCTTTTAAAAGCCACAAGAGCTGGCAACAGGTTTCATAAGTACCTCCTGAAAGTGACTACTACATCACTAGCAAGAAGCTAATGAAAAAAAAAAAAATAGAAAATAAGACAGCCTTGATGGCTTGATTTAAAATCATGGCTCCCTAGAAAAAAGTAACTGTTTAATGTTGGGTTTGGCAATACCACTGCCTTTTGCTTAAGCACCGGGAGAAGAAGAAATTAGTTCTCAGCTGGAGGCTCAGCTCTGATCAAGTAACTTTTCACACGATCATAGATACAATACTCTTTTAATTTACTACACATTCACACACAGAGTACAGTAGACTGCACTTAAATACATAGATTTCAATTGTTCAACAGTGAGAGTTACGACTACTCACAATTGGTAGAAGCACAAGTGACACTTCACCCCTTAGGAAAAATCACTTCTGATAAGTGCAGTATTTAACTGGAAGATATTGTATATTTATGTCACCTTTTTAATATTTAACATCTTCAAGTGTGATCACAAAATGCATGTTTAGAAAAATATTAAGAATTTGAATGAATTGTAAGAATAGGGCTCTTCAACTTCCCCCAGCTTGCATTAAAGATGAGTGCTCTCTGGTTTCAAGCATTTGAAAGATGCTCCATTATCTGTTAAAGTGAAATAATTCCATGTTTTTCTATATTCACCAACTTTTTTTACAGTTGTGTACAACAACAGCAACAAAAAAATTACACAAAAAGTTGGCCCCTACAATATGAAAGCTCCTTTTAGAGTTTTATCACATTCTTTATTAAACTTCTAATTCAGAATATAAAGGAGAAAGCACATAAAAGTGACAATTCTCTTACTAAGCTTTTGTTCATTGTAATAGTCAAGCACACTTAGCCTGATTTCTCTCAAGTCTTCTAGCACTAAGAAACAGAAGTCACCGGCTACATTACAGCTAAAACAATTCAGCTGTCATGATTTGAAATCAAAATGTAATGTCATATATGCTGCTGTAATACTTAGGAGCAATAAATAAGGGAAAACCTGACCACCTGATCAAGATAAGTACTTTATACTTCTTTTGTTGTCCGTTTAAATTCAGGCAGGATAATAATTGCAACCATGTATTTTTCGAATGATAAACTCTAAATGAAGTCTATACATTTTCTTACAACACCAAAATTATTTCAGTGTCTTCCCTGCTGAAGATTAAGAGTTACAAACATCTCTAATGTTGTTTCATTTCTTGGTGTTAGCATTACCTACACTATGAAATAGTAACTAGTAACAATTCACAAGCCAAATATTGCAAAGCAATTCAAAATCTTTAAGCTAGGAGTTATAAAACATTGAACTTTGTTTATATCACACTGGGGTGATTAAATTAAGTAACGTTTTAAGGTATATTGCTTACTTTCTGTTGTTCATGTTGTTATAATTATTTGATAGAGATGGAGAGATCTTTGGTAAAGTTGAAAAATTGGATGCACCTGGGGACCTTTAAAATATGAAAATGATAAATTAGACAAAAATGCTGAGATATTAAAAACTATGAAAGAAAGATAACAAATGAACAAAGCAGATAAACAAGCATGGAAAAGAAATACTTTTTAAAAAGTGGGCAAAACACTAAAATAACCAGGACATGCAGCCCTCAGAATCTGTCTTTGAAAACTTGAAATGCTTCACAGTACTTTAAACTTTCATAACTTGTTGAAGAAACAGAGCTATTAAAAAACAAATGACATCACAGGCCACTGTGCTAAAAAAAAATGTTTTCAGCTTATAGTATGACTGTAGATATTTTGATGTTCTAAAACATAAAATGTAAAGGTTCTAATGTGGAAATTTTATTAATTTTTCATTTCAAACTAAATGGACATTGAGATGAGATACAAAAATGATTAAGACAAATATTTCAAGGTTAGTTTAACAGCAGCATGGAACCATTTAGTTAAAACTGTCTCAGGAATATTGCTAGAAAATTTCAGGATATTACACGACACAATTTTTCAAAACCTTTTTTGCCAAAAGTCGAAGCATTATCACTCATTTCCATGGTTTAAGACTACTTTAAAATACAAGAATACTGATTATTTTCATCACAAAGACCTCTGAATATAACAATTAAACACAATATCAAAACTATCCTGCAGTGTGTTTTTGTTAACTTAAACAAATCTTACAGGTAACCAAGGAAAAGACCGAATATTCAAAGGAGTTCATGAACCTTCCTCTTTTTGTGTGCCCTATGCAATTCCAACGGAACTGGAGTTCCGGCTGCCATTGAACAGCTTTGAAATACATATGACTGTATTAAGGGAAGAACTGCTGCATGCTCAGGACTTTTTAAGCACCTTTTAAGAACTACACTTTGTAAGGAAATCAACATTTTTACATCAGGAATTTTTTCCAAGTATATTTTCACATTTATTTTCAACTTTCTATTAATAAACCCTTTCCAAAAGAAAAGTTGCTGGGGAAGGGGAACCTCAATCCACACTGCTCATACCAATTTGATGCCAGAGCTAGCTAGAGTTGCTGCCCAGAGCCTGGAGAGGGTTAGCAGGTCAGGAGGAATGAACCTGAAGTACAGCACAAAAGAATTCCAGCCACCGCAGCCAGCCCCTCAGCTTCACTGGGGGCCTGACATAAATGCCTCCATGCAAATGCACAAGCATGGGCAAAAACCAAGAGGAGCTGGAGATGTGCAGATGCCTGCCGGGGTATGATCTTATTGCCATCACTGGCAAATAAGGGGTGGAATGGCTACTATGTCTGGAGTGCTGGAATGAAAGGATTTAGGCTCTTTGGGAAGGACAGGCAGGAGAACCTCTTGGGAGCTCCTCTTACAGATCCATGAGGAGCTGATAGAGTTTATGCATACTGAGGACAGGGACAGGCAAGATGATAGTGGGGGCCTGCTATGGACCACCCAACCATGAAGACTGAGGAGGTGATTGGTGACAGCCAACACGCTGTCAACTAAGGGCAAATCTTGCTAGATAAATCTGGTGGCCTTCTACAACAGGGTTACAAACGTGGATGAGGGAAGACTGACATCATCAGCCTGGACTTCTACAAAGCATTAGACACTGTCTCTAAACTGGAGAGACATGGATTTGACAGATGGACCACTTGGTGGATAAGGGACTGGCTGGACAGCTGCGGTCAATGACTCAGTGTCCAAGTGGAAACTAGTGGTGCTCCTCAGGGTCAGTATTGGGACCAGTGCTGCTTCGTGGTGACACAGATAGTGGGATTAGTGCACCAAGTTTGCTGCTGACACCAAGCTGTGTTGTGTGGTTGATGTGGAAGAGATGACATCCAGAGGGACCTGGCTTGAGAGATGGGCTGATGCAAACTTCTTGAGTTCAACAATTACAAATGCAAGGTCCTGCACTTGAGTAAGAGCAAGCCCAAGCCAAGAATGAACTGCAAACAGTGCTGAACCGAAAGAACTGGGGGTGTTGCTGGATGAGAAGCCCAACATAACCCAGCAATGTGAGCTCACACACTGGCACAGAAAGCCAACTATATCCTGGGCTGCATCAAAAGCAGCATGGCCAGCAGGGTGAGGGAGGCTATTCTCCCTCTCTGCTCTGCTCTCTTGACACCCCACAGTGAGTGCAGTGTTCGTCTCTGAGGCCACCAACATGAAGACATGAATTTTTTCCCATGCTTTGAGTAAGGGAACTAGGTGAGACTATCTCCAGAGGTCCTTCCATCATCGAGGATTCTTATCCTCAAAGCTGTGGCTATGATTGGGCTAACATACAATTTTAAAGCAAGCTTTAGTTAGACTATTCTCCTCTTACAACCCCCGACTAACTCAGCTACTCATACGTCTTTGGAGAATTTGCAGTAAAAAAGGCTGATATTTTAACATTCATCAATCAAAAAATTAATGTTCAGGACATGCATTTGTTAAGAATTTTTCAACCCTCCATTAATTCATATTAATGAGCATGTTTATTTAACTTGAAAATATCTGTTGAAAATCACCAATATTTGATGTTTACTCACAGGAGCTCAGACACATGGTTATCACAAGTTATTACTTATCAGCAAATAGCAGTCCAGCTGTTGACTGGCAGACAAGCTCTGATAGCTCTTGCTTATACAATTTAAGACATCAGACTAAGTCCCCAGCGAGCTCTATTCACCACAATTCTCTTTCTTACAGAAAACTCAGTAGAAAGGCACACCTGTCTGCATATCAACTGCTTCAGGGCAAAAAAAAAAACCTCATTTCAGTAGATAAACACAATTTTTCCTTCGAAGATTCATGGATACATTTTCCTAAAAAACTTGAATAAACAAGCTTTATATTATATTAAGAAAGACTGCTAAGCACCTTTTATCCATTTTTCCTCCTCTTAACAAATATTAGGGGTCTAACTCAGTTACAGAAAAGAATCAAGAAAGGGCTTCAAATGCTCTTCCAAGATAAAAAGGCATACAGTTTGAAGCAGAAAAAAAAAGTGAAATAACTTTCTATTGGAAAACATTGTAATAAAACATCCATTATTACAAGGTGAAAAGGAAAAAAGCTATGAATGTGTACAGTCTCACATTTTTGTATGGTCAAAAAAACTCCTAACCAACCAACAATGTATTCATTCCCTTTTACACACGAAAATAATTTTAGAGTTCACAGCAGGCTCTCTGTAAATAATGCTAAGTAGCCAGCTATTAGATTAGGATGACTTATTCCACAGTGAAATCGAAAAAAAAAAGAAGTATCAGAATGAAATCCATTACTTTTATTGCACACACAGAAGTATACATTGATTGGTTATTACAAATTGTTCGTTTTTTGTTATATATAAAGCATTTTTAAAGAATAGAATGGTTCAGTAGATTTGAAAGTTGTTTATTAAATTTTCTAAAAAGCCTCAGCTACAAAACTTTTATAAAATTAGAAGGAAATAGCCTACTAGTTAATAGATTATTTGTATGCTACTCTAACTTGCTTTTATATTTGCATATAACTAGGCAACAACTTCTTAACAGAAAACTAACAGAAACCCTGTCCTGGCTATTCAATTGGTAACTCACAGAATGTCAAAACTTAAGTTCCTTGCTTCTCCTTGTCTCAAGTTTTACAATCACAGATTGGCTGAAAGGTTTTAAGTGGTGTACAGTTTTTCCTGAACACAAGTAACTTGATTTTGTAGTACAGTTCCTTAAGTAACTTGAACTACTATCTTAGATTTTTTTTTTATATCTTAGTTTAAAACACCATCTTGACAATAACAGACTATTCAAGCAGGGTAAGTTGTTTTTTCTGCCTGTGGAATAACTTCCCACAGAAGCATACAGATAAGAAAAAAAACCATCTGCGCACAGATCACAAGTCTTCATTCAAATACTGGGATCAGCAGCAACTAAGCTACCAAAACAACTGTGATCTGTATATTTGTGTAAGTTTGTCATGTGTATGACACTGAGGAGACAGCTAGTCACAGACCTGTTAGTGTAACAGAATTTTCTGCAAAAATGATCACTACTGCTAAGTAAAACCTCTTTTGGGAGTAGATGACATTTAAGACATTTCAGGAGAAAGTTTCACTGAAGTCAACCTTCCAGAGCAAAAGCCATCCCAGTAGCCGATAAAAAACAACCTCTCAGAAAGCAAAAAATCCAACTATTCCTAAGCCTAACTGACCCTATGAACAGCTTAAGAATGTACACCACATTCAAATACTTTCAGACAAAAAAAACCCCAAGACTCACAAGCATTTTAAGCAGTATTAAAATGAGACAATAGCAGATATCATTAAATCATGCAGGGCTTTTACAGTGGATGTTGCAATTACTTCCAAAATTAAGTAAACTCACTTAGAAGAAGGGTACACATAAAACAAATGCAACTGGCAAGCTTGAACGTAGAGCAGAAATTAAGTTGCACAGCATGGTCTCTGCTTCTATATGGAAAAGATTTTAAACATAAAATCACTCCTTTCTAATTTCAAAATGAGGGAATTACGATAATCTTTTTTTCTTGTAAACATTCATTATACTTTTAAGAAAAACAGAATTGTCATTTTCAAAAATGTTCCTTCCTATACTGAACTGAGGCCCCAGTCTGGCCACTTCTGAAGTATGTATGTCTTTTTTTTGCAGAAGAAAAGATGCTCACACCTTTAACGTATTTCTCATGAAAAACTGACAGCATTCATCACCTGCAGTAGGAATACAGAAAAACTGCCAAAAGAAGCAACCAATAGAAAAACTGCTGTTATGGTTCTGCTAGTAAGATGCAGGGAATATGTGCAGAATGTCTTACTGTTTCTCATTTTCAACTATCACAATATAGATTCTGTCAATATAGATTCTGACAGACCTCAAAAGGCTGGAAAAATGAGCAAACAGGAGCCTCATGAAGTTCAGTCAAGGGAAATGCAAAGGCCTACACCTGGGGAGGAACAATTTCAGGAACTAATACACAGGGAAGAGGTGGGCATGCAGGCAGGTGATCAAATGGAAAGCAGCTTGGCAGGGAACAAGCTGGGGTCCTGCTGGACAAAAAGCTGAACACAAGCCTGCAGTGTGTCCTTGGGCCAACCACCTTAGCCTGGTGTGCTACACTGGGAAAACACTGCCAGCAGGTCAAGGGAGATGATCTTTCCCCTCCACTCAGAACTGGCTAGAGACATGTAAAGCACTGTGCTCCCCAGTATGAGAGAAGGAGATGTCCTGGACCAAGTCCAGTGAGACACCACAAAGGTGATCAAGAATTGCAGCACCTGACTTATGTGCAGAGGCTGAAAGCTGGGGCTGCTGAGCCTGGATGAACAGAAGGTTCCAGAGCAATTTTATCAACATCTATAAATACCCAGTGGAGGGAATGAAGAAGGTGGAGTAAGACTGTTCTCAGCAGTGTCCACTGAAAGGAGAAGAGCCAATTGGCTACAGACTGAAGCACTGGCAATTCTTTTTAAATATAAGAAATTTTGTTTCAAAACAGGAGTTATCAAACAGTGGAATAGGTTTTCCAGGAAGGCTGTAGAGCCTCTGTCCTTGGATGTTCTCAAAACCTGCCGGGACACAGTTCCAAGCAGCCTGCTCTAGGTGACCTGTCTTTGAGCAAGTGGGTCAGACCAGAGAATCTGCAGAGATGCCTCTAATTTCAACTATTCTGTGAATCTGTAGAAAAGCTTGGCTCATGTTCTGAAATGATCCTGCCTTTTCAAGCTTTACAATCTTTCATACTTTCCAGTATTCTATATTTTTACATTTCTAAATATGGCCTTTTATACCTTGATGTCAGAATTTATGTTTAAAGTTCGTACTCTTCAAAAAGAAGCAGTACAAAGAGGTAATTTCAGCAGTCTGAGCCACTGTGACCAATGACAGGGCTGCAGGAAGGTACGTGGATATATGCTATTCGTGTTGACAAACTAATACTCCTAATGCATCTTACACAGAAAATGCAAAAGCAAGTGTTTAATATTTCTATCCCTTTAAACATTTATTAGATTGTTCATGAAGTTTTAAACAGATGTAAAAACCTGTCCCATTACTGCATGTTGATAGCTGCTATTTGAATTACTAAATTTTGCAAACCTTCCTTCACTACAGTACATTTAAATATCAAATTTCCAACTTTCTGATAGCTGCCAGATCTCAAAACCATACCCA
This sequence comes from Lichenostomus cassidix, assembly GCF_008360975.1. NCBI lineage: Eukaryota > Metazoa > Chordata > Aves > Passeriformes > Meliphagidae > Lichenostomus > Lichenostomus cassidix. The sequence goes on along the minus strand of NC_139480.1, from coordinate 31,425,070 downwards.
AACCTCACAGTAAAACAATTCACCCTCGTTTGCTGGTTTACTTACAGCCTCCTCTGACACCAGCATTCTCAACTACCATTTCACTTGTCACCAGATCAAACATTTTTCAGGAGACATTCTTTAATTTATATACAGCTCCTGAATGCTTTCCATAAAGTGGAAAAGAAGTTTGGCAGAATAAAAGCAGATAGCATCACGAGAATATCTTCCAACCAAAACTTCCAAAAGAATCCATGACAGTGAGTTATGTAAGTTCTTTTAACCTTAGAAATCTGCATCTAAAATTTCACTAAGAATCTAAATTTCTACTAGATGCTTTTTGAGGTCAGAGATTAAATTTCAAGTACTTAGCATCCCATTCTTTCTATTGCTCTACATTCTCAATGCCTTATGATACAACATCTTGCTAAGCAAGATTATACTGTTCATACTAATCTTAAAATGAACTCAGACTTCATTAAATAACTTAATAGAAACTAGTGTTCCAAATATAAGTGCTTGAGATAAAACACCAAAGATAAGGAAATGCTGTCCTTCAAATGATAAGCAATGATACTACAAAAAAAATGTTTCAGAACAGTGACACTTAATTACATGCATGCATAATCTCAAAAGGAATAAAGAGAACTTAAAAGAACTTAAACTTTTTTATGAAAGATATGATCAAGAACCAGCCAACAGAGGCAAGAAACCCAGTTAACTATTTGTAAAGCTGACATCATATTAATTAATTGGTTCCAACTGTTCTTCAAAACCAACAGAACATGATTTAGATACTGGAACCAATATTAAAAATAGTTTATCCATCTAAATGAAGAAAAACACACGTCTTTCTAATCACTTGCCATTATCAAGGTGCTGTTGATAATAGCAGTAGGAAGAACAAAAAACAAACCCAACATCATCCTGCATTAATTGATGACAGCCCAACAAAGAACAAAATCCACATGATGGTAATGTAGGGTGCAATTTAAATAAACTTTATGGGTAAATATTTTGCTCTGGAGACAAAAGGAACAAGCTGTCCATGAAAACATTTACATATAAGAAAAATACTGATAAAATACATGTATCTGTATTCACCTAACAAATACACTGTGCTTTGAAACTGAAATCTAAATAAAGTAAACTAAGTTTTACAGTTTTCTATTATGGAGTTTTTTTCAATTTTTAAGCAGGAGAATGTACATCACTGGTTGAAATCAACAAAATTAAGCACTGCATATGCAGGAATTCATCACTGTTATACTATGTTCTACAATGCACGGGACTTATAACAAATATATTCAGCATATTTTCAACTAAAATATCTGAAGGCTGATTTAAAAAATAAAATGCTACTTTTAAAAACTTTTTTTCATAAAGCAAAAAAATATGTTAATCACATGACTGGAATATATAACTTACTTAGGAGTTGAAGGACCTCTTGGCCATGTTCCATCCTCATTCTTCTGTTCTATCACCAAGACCTACCAGAAAAAGTGTAATAAGGAAACTGAAATATCAGTGGATTGCTTTCTGTTCCCCCTTTTTAATGGATTTGCTGACATGTGGACAAGACAGAAAAGACTGATATTTAAGTTACTATTCACTGAGATTCAAGAATATTCCATTACACTCCACATTCCATCCATTAAACTGCACCTTCCTCTCTACTTTTTCCCCCCCACATCTTAATTTGTGAAATTTTTGGCAAGTCGCTTAGTATTTCTATTCCTCTATAATCCGCTGATGGCAAGCCACTTATCTCTCAAAGAAGTCAGAAGATGACCTGCAATGTTTAAACCTACGAATCTATAGAAATCACGTCTACACAACAGCCCTGTTAAGGAAGGGATAATCCTGAAGGAATTTTGCCTCACAAAGATAAGAAAAAAAAGCCCTGAAACACCCAGAAAAAATTATTTTCTGCCTTGACAGCCTTAAAATCATACCTGTATGACTACTCCTGTATACTTCACAAAAGCATTTATCTAATACTATTTTTTCAACAGGACAGTTCACTAATGAAGTTAATTCCATTTATTGTTGGTATGAAAGGGAATACAGAACACTTAGTCCCAAACACAGGCATCAGGTGTCATTTGAAACTCCTCTGGGTATTTGAAGTATCTGCCTTATGCTGGCAGATATGACACAGGACCTACAAACAGCTCATGCCTTTCTGGATTGACAGCTGAGATAGCTAGATCCTCTGAAATGGCAACTAGACTCCAATACTTAAACTGAATCCAACTCCCCATTTCCAATGCAACTAATTCTGCACAACTGTACACTGACGTTTCAGAACGCTAATTAACTGCCATGCCATGCTTGTATGTGTTTACACCATGACATAAATTCACATATGTACTAGTGCTCAAAACCTTGTGTGTAAGTCATGCTGCCACTTGAAGATCTAATCACATTTTCAGTCTGAAGACACTAAAGCTTGAGATTGAAAACAAGCCTTCTGTAGTGACCAGCTTTCTCTTAGGAGAAGAGTAGTCTGATACCCTTGGTCATTTGTTGCTGTTGAGCCGCTAGCAGAGAAATAGAAACCCAGGTTCTCAGGCAAGAAAAGAGGACTTTGTTATTTTGATTTCCATATATATAGACTTTTCACAGGTCACCCAGATTGGTCAGTCAAAAACCTCCCCCTAGGCCTAACTGGCCAGGCCTGAACTGCCCAAATCTTGAGACCCTGTTTGCAAAAACATCCAAACTTTATCTTTGTTTATAAAACACAGCAAAATGTTCTCACGAGAAAGACCTGTGCTAGCCACAGTCATTAATGCTGAAAGACTGATTCCGCCATACTTCTTGACTGGTTCTCAGAGACTACTAAATAAAAAGTAGATTCAGATTAAAGAGTTCAATGGAATCCCTAAAGGCTTGCTTCAGAAATCAACTGATCAATCCAAAGCACTAATTTACTCAATTGCATACACTATTATAACTATTACGTAAGACAGACTGTAATAGTCAGAATAACTATTATTAGATTAGGAAGCTCAGCAAGAAAAAGAACCACCGTGTCTGTCACCAAGTGCAGCTGACCAAACACACAGTCTACCATGACATTTAGCATTTTCATAAACCATGGTTAAACTCTGTTTTAAACAGTATTTGTTTTGCTCAAAGTACAGATGTCACCTAGAGATCTTTTCATGGCTTTATTAGACCACGCTTGCTTCATAGCTAATGTTTCACTAGGATAGAGGTAATTTGCAAGTTACATCTTTGATGTGAATTTTTTATGGGAGATTCGGGCTCTTCCAGTAGGACCTCTGCACAGTTAAAATTACCTGTGTGAGGGTTTAAGTGCATGCAGCATGAAGCTAAAGGACACAATAGTTCAAGCAGCTATTTTGGTACACTGATTACCTACCTTCCATGCCATAAAATAAAACTGAAACACAGCGTAAATACTGCTGGTAAGTAGGTTAGACTCAAATATTTTAAGGCAAAAGGAAATACTTTAATATAATCTGGCTTAAAATTACTGCCATCAAATTTCATCTATCCACATTTGAAGCATGACAGCATGAATTACAGCTGTTGAAAAAACATGCAACTCTATCTGAAGACTAAAGAATCAATGTAATAATCTGAAAAGTTTTTCTATCAATGCAATTGCTCAATCTGTTGACACTTGTATTTTGTAGCTTAACATTCAAAGTTTGTTCTTTATATTCAGCTGGAAAGGTAAAACAATTATCTTGTGAGGAATTCCCCTATTAAGTGATGATTTTAAAGTGATCATACTGTCTCATGTTGAAGCAGGTTCACAAGCCTCCATCTCTATCATTATTTTGAAAATATTTTGTTTTGAATTTTGTTTCTGAAATCCAGACAGCGGAATCTGAGAAGACAATAGTCCTTAGAATACCTAAAAAGTTCTGCAAATTTTGCATTTCATTATAGGAACATATCCCAGATCCTAGGAATATTTTTTTATTTCATATTTTACCAAATTCATATCAGCAATCTCATAAAATTTGGTAAATATAAAAATTAAAATTTAGAAATATATTAGAAATTGTAGGTTTTATTCACCAGGAAAGTTAAACTAGTCTTTAATCCTGAAAATACACACAAAGGCTACTTTAATTTCAAGCAAATTTGTTTATAAAAACCTCTATCCCTAACACAATCCATCAGGAGGCAACTTTCATTTAAAAATACGCAAAAATCATTGGGTAAAGCTACCTTTTCATGAGCAAAAAGATAAATGTATACAAGAAAATAAGTAATATTTCACTGTACCTGTCCCTGGTATAAACCAGCATCCTGTATGGTACTGTCTGGTTTATTCAAAGGTTCAAAAGTATTACTCATGTATTTGTTCCACAGTCTGGTCTCTTTTTCACCTGGAATATTGAAGATTTTCCGTATCTCTTTTTCAATTGTGTCTGTTTCGTAAAGGAGAGAACACAAGTTTAACATTTCAATACACAAACAGTATAAGGTCAAATAAAGCATCAGAATTCATCTTCTCATATTCAAAATATAAGTGAAACTGTAGAAATTACTATGCAACTACTTCATTTTGTAAGACAAGCAGGAAGTTGCTAGTTAGCTTGCCTTTAAAATGGAAACAGTCAGAGGACTGAATCCCTTAGCAAGGCAGACCAAATAAAGAGAAGTTGGTAAATAACAGATGACAGGAGCCATCTACTCATTTCTGAGTGTGCTAACAGAGGAGTATGGGGAGGTAGTAAATTATCAGGAGTGCAACTGGTAGCAAAATTCAGGTGCAAGAAGTGCAAGTCATTCTGTTCCTCTCCCTAAATCAAACCCTTTTCAGTTTTTACTCTTCTACCCGTAGCCCAGTGTAATTAACACTAACCACAATATATAATATATGCATGAAGTTTAATTCACATGCCCACAGAAGTTAGCGGCTACTCTGTAAAACTGAAGCACATAAATTTATTTTAAAAGGAAGATGAAAGATTTTACACCCCTGAAAATTTTAAAGAAAAAACATGTACCAGCTCCTACTCTACCTGACAGGAATATAACCAATGTTACATAATTTTAAGATTTCATAACTTATCTACAACTGAAATTTAAGAAATTCTTAATTAATATTCCCCTTACACAAAAGCAGAATTTATTGAAGAGTTGGGTTTTTTAACTAATATGTACAGCACTCTATCATAGCAATCCCACTTAGCTGCTTTTTTTAATTGGTAGACTCACAAAGGCCCATGGGAAGCTATTTCTCGTAACAGCTAACACAGAACACAAAACAGGAGTCAAGAAATTTGTCCACTTTGTCCCTGATGATGACTGAAAACAGTTATAAAAATGGGCCCCATAAGCTCTTTAACATTCCTCCAAAGTCTAAGGATAAAACACTTGTGTGTCAGCTTTTCTTGCTCCCTTTCACTCAAGATTATTTTCTCTTCTACTATGTTAAACAGGATACACCAAATTGAGACCTGAAACTTAGAAGTAACTTGCAAAAGTTCAGCCATTGGCTTGTGAAAGGCATGACAATGGGCCAATAAAATATTTGCAGATATTGCTGGCAACTGAACACAAATTGTTTTTATACTAGTTATCACATATTTTAGTCTGAAAGCAAGTGTTATGCTGGATCATCTGTTTTTGTAACAGAGATGATATGTAGGCAAGGTAGGTGGCATCAACAAGGCAACAGACTAATTTGATTTGCTGGCTTTCAAAAAAAAAATGTACTGTCTGAATCAAACCTCAACCAATGAATTCAAGTAATTATATATGACTATAAGAATTAATCTAGTCAGCAACAATCTTTTAAAAAAGTAGAAAATGTAGATTTATCAATGGCTTTCACTAAAAGAAGAATTTACAAAATACAATTTTTCATTCTTATTGATACCATGGCAATTAACTATCTGAGCATTGCAGGTAGTTTTCTACTCACGTACTAAGTTAACATTTATTATGCTAATTTTAACATACTCCAGCTTCACTAACAGAACTGTTACAAGACAGGAAGAATCAATCCTATTGGATAACTACACATTATGTCCAAGACTGGGAAGAACATGCTCCACTTAACTATCATGCCAATTTTGAGACTTTGTGAAAATAAGATTCTTTTATGTCCTTCTATGAACACATAAGCAATGCACACTTCATAATTCTTCCTCCCATCCCCAGCAGGGCTGGCTTACAAACTGAAGTGAAAGTGCCTGTTCCAGCATAAATGAAAACATATCAAATAGGTATTGTCTGAGGCACATTGTGAATGGCGTTCTCTTCTACCAGAATCATAGATTCATTAAGGTTGGAAGAGGCCTCCAGGATGACAGAGTGCAATCTTTCACCAAACACCAGCATACTGACTAAACTTTAGCACTAACTGTCATGTGCAGTCAGTTCTCAAACACTTCCCTGGGGGTTTAGTTATATACATCCAATGTATGAGATGAGTAGTACTAGCATGATGTCTAAAAGAGACAGGAAGAACTGCCATTTAAAAGATGCCTCTCACTCCTTCACCTGTATACCCACAATTTGAGATAGCTCAATTTGAGAGTTAAAACTTATGGATCCCATACAGATCATACCCTGCATTGTTAAAAACCATATAGCTCATCCATAAAAACAACTGCATACTTTAAAAACTATTTTGAAAGACTACCTGGAACAGTCTTGATGAGATGCTGAAAAAGTTCAGTGGATCCTAGTACAAATACCTCTTGGCTCCCAAAGGCTAGTAGTATCACAAATGCTGGCTGAAGGAAACTCTTAGGTGTTAATACTAAGATGTCAATAACCCCTCCTTCATAAAGAAGGAAAAGGCTAGTCACCAATTCCAGAAGAAATAGTCTGCAAGGGTGGCAAGCATTACAATCTTGTATTCTGCAGCAGATTAAAGGGAGAGATGAATCAAAGCCACTTGCTAAGACAATTTACTAGCAAAAGTCCATTAAATGCAGAGACAGTAGCGTAATGTTCTATGAAGTTTATCAGCTCATTTTTGGATTTGTTTCATGGCATTGCAGACACAGCCTGACTCCTCTTTGTCCATAATCGAGGCTACAGACAGTCTTTCTCATATTTTGTGTTTTGTAAAACTCTTATGTACTAGGCCGATGACTTAGTTCTATCATACTTTCACATGATTAAGACTCCCAAATGGATCATTAACTCATTTTCACTTGGAAACCCTGATACTCTCTAGGATCAGCATCTCGGCTGAAATACTGCCTTAACTACATCTATTCACTTTTAGAATTAACATCCTCTCCCCCAAGAGAGTTAGTTATCAATCAGTCTAAAAGTCACTATGCACTGTCTCCAAGGCAAGAGTCCTCAACTGCAGGAGGTACAAAGCCTTTGGTCCCAAGAAGGTCCAAACACATGTCAGATGTGACTTGTACCATCCTTAGAGAATGACTGTCATTATTAGGTCTGCCCTTGACTTAGGGCTGATTTATTGACATACAGCTTAGTTTCTGTTTGAGTGCAAAAGCAAAGGTATTCCAAGAATAAGAAATACCTGAAGACTGATAGGTAAGTATTATATTATACTTAGGATATGTCTCTGGTTTTGTGAATTAACAAAGGTCTTGTACTGATTTTGAGGGCAGTAAATAATATAATCAATGATGGTGGATAGAAAAATGACAACTTCTTGAAAAGACCACAGCACTCTATGTCTACCTACTCCAGTGAGGCTGTTACTGACTTTTTTTGAACTATGAACATTCTGCAACTATAATAAAAATGCATTCCTTACTGGAATATATAAGGAAGTGTATAAAATTATCAAAATTTTCTAAGATCCCTCTTGAATATTATTTATTGATATAATGAGCATTTCTGATGTGTGTTTGATGAATTCCAGAACTACGTCAAATATACTTGAGGTAAGAAGTGGGTGGGGGGAAGGAGGAGAAATCATCTTAATAATGGATAAGAGGGATCAGTTATTTTTTCATTCTTCAAGTGGGTTGAATTTTTCTAGCTCTTCTTCTAAGGTACAAACTCTTTTGGATGTCCTGGCTAGGATGGCTCTGCTTTGTACTCTGCATGAGAAGCTTCAGCTTCAGAAATGGCATGTTTTTAAAGGCTTCCAGGAGCATATCATCCACAGTTCACGATAGCAAATCAGGTAACTGTCTGGAAAGGGGCTGCCAGGGACTCTGACTCTTTCTCATTACCCTTTGTAACAATTTATTCATAATTGTAATTCTCTCTCGGCTAAGAAAAAATGAATATACCTTCAAGTTAACAGTGATTCCAAAATGCCCTGTTTCTGATTAGAGAAAAGATCAGAAATTCATCCATTACCTATAATTTCAGTATACAGTACAATTAAATTCAGTATAGCTGCAAAATGGCTTGCATTTGGTCCTAAGGGAAGGACAATGTTAAACTGCTTTTTCCAAGTTTCTGGTTTCCTCGGAAAATAATAAAGTATAACTTCCCAGATCTCAAAAAGGCAAGTTAACATACAATAAACCTTGTTTTGAGGAGAATTTTCACAATTTTAAAGTTTTTACTCTAATATAAGCAGGTGATTCCTTTTCTAACTTAAATACTGAAATGTAACAAAGTAAAATGACTGCTTCTATAGCAAGCAAACTGCAAAGAAGTAAACAGTGGTAAGTGTAAGTCACTACTCATAATGTAAAGAGAAGCAAAACCTTAAAAACCTACACTGCTGTCAACAAATGTAAACAAAGTGATGGCTGGGCATACAGTGCCAAGGGCATAAAGTACAGTTCTAACTGCACAAACACAGACAATTGAAAGAATCTTATCTCAGATACACATGCACAAACACACCAAAAAAAGAGCAGCAGTATCTCTGAATATGCTCTGATTGTTATTTTCAAAGTCAAATATCTTATCAAAATACTGTTTCCAACAATGACAGAATACTCAACAAGCAGTCAAACTAAATACAAGTAAAGGTAAGTTAAAGGTTTAATAGAGGATTCAATTACTGTAAAAGATTGTGCCCAGCCTGCCACTTCACAACCCAAAGAATACTGCCTTTGTAGGTCACCTTTAGCCATTAATTTATTACCTAAACTCTTCCATGTGTTTTGTATATACCCTTCTCTTCATATATATGACTAAAATGTGCTGGCTAATGGAACATATTAAAAAATGTATTTCTTACACACCAAAAGCCAAGAAAAAGTATTATGAAATCCAATCAACAACACCACACTGTTCACTTCCTTAAAAGCTCAAACCTCTAAAGTTAATACAGATGCTTAGACAATAAAACACACAATTATATTCTTAAAATTGTATTAAACCCCCTCAATCTTCCAAATTCTTAACTTTTAACTTTGATTCCAAACAAAACTACTCCCATCATTTTTAGCGGTCACAATACCCACTTACCATTTTATCGAGACTTATTTATTCAGAACTTGCTACCATGTACAAGTACAATCATATATTTTTAGAAAATAGTTGTGCATACCTATTGTATCAGCTTTACTAAATCTTCGTGTGACAACATTGTTCATATTTCCATTTTCACAAAGTTTTAATTCTGTTAGATATACTTCTACTTTGCAGTGCTTTACAAACATACCCTGTTCAACGACCTGAAAAACAGAATGGGATCACGTATCAGTCCGAATATGTTTTCAGATACATGCGCTTCAAAATATTTTTGAGAACTCTTCGAGAAACTGAAGTTTAGGGAATGTAAAACACTTAATAAATGCAAAAAAATTAGTACTAAAACTCTCCCATAACTTCTTAGAAATACAGTAAACTAGAAAGTACTTTTTTCTATGATGACGACTGTCTTACCTGTGTATAACACCATGACTTTCAAGGTGTTAAGTACAGTAGACATCACAAATATGCAACCTCAACCCAAAGATATTTGATCAAGAGAAAAAACACCGTAAGCTATTTTTACTTCAAAATACATTCATTGTATACTACTTTCTCAGAACACCAAGAATTAGTTTTCACAGTTAAAGAGTGCTTATCAAAAATAGAATATAAAGTAATAAAATCTGGGTATTACATTTTTAAACAAAACCTACAAATCTTCCACTTACATTCAGATAACGAATACAGTAATTTGAAATTTTACCTACTAATTACAGTTATTATATGTTCATTTTTTAACACCTATAACAAAATAGTTAAATATACAAGATTTTTTTGTTTTTAAATAAAAGTAAAATGTAGAAAAAAATATTCAGGGTCACCTCTTAAATGTTTTTCCCTTTGATCTTCCAAAGTGTAACTGCAGTACACTTAGTCATGTAGACTGCTCCAAAAATAACCATCAGCTTGATATGTGATACATCTGACAAATATGGGTAAAAAAAAAAAGCCACCAGCTAATTGCTAGGAGAGATCTGCTATCTGCTGTACAAATATAACTTGTATGGTATGTGCCATAGGAAAAAAAAATTAAGAAATCAGTGAATTGTTTCATTGCTTGCCTTAGCTTTAATGACTGTCAACTATGACATTTAAATAAAAATACATTGTAATTTGAGCAGCTTAGTAGTTTTCAGCTACTAGTGTCACAACAAAATAGTGGCAGTAAACAAAACTGTGCAGTATGGCTAAGATATTTCTAAGAATAAAAACTGACACTGTAGTGGTAGTACAACCTATTACAAGAAGTCTTAACATTAGCTGATACAGCTCAAATACAACATTTTATCAAATTAAAATTTGGATCCACATTTCAAAAAATAGTTGATGTAACAAAGGGGATGAAAGAAAAATATAATGCCACCTTTATAAAAATAAACCATAATGGCAGACGGGACAAATAATTGTGAATAACAAAAGCATCAGAAACAAAAATGCTGAACTGGAATATGCTTCTCAGAGGATAACTGCTGTTTCTATTGTCAGAAAATAACAAAGCTATGCCAGTTTACCTGGCCATTCATTACACTCCATGTATTTTTCCAGTCATTTACTTCCAAGTGGAATGAAGTTACTCTAATTTCTCTTCTCTCTCCTATCTTCCTCCCAAATTAAAAGAATTACAGAATTTTTTACTTTACTATGATGATGGAAGAGTACGCAATTTGCTGAAATCCACCTTCAGGAAAAACAGTAACAAGTTGATAACATACATATCTTTGAAGAAGGAGAGGTCTTTTGATGGATTTCAGCTCTAACAGAACTAGACAAAAAGACACACATTCCAGGGATGTCTCTTTGAAATAAAAACCAAACAACTATTTTATAGTATTAAAGAAAATGCTATAAAACCCTCAAACAGATTTCTGTTGCTCGCCAACTGAATTTTGAAGACTTGAAATTTCTTCTAAAGATATATCTACCATTTAGTTGAAGAATGGACTTCAAATAAGCAGCCAGCATGCATGTAGTTAGACTATACTCACATCATAAGAAGGAAACAAGAGTTGTACCACATGAGAAATCATAAAACTAGATTCTAAGCCTAACACTTTTTCAGCAATTTTGAAAGAATTAAAATAAAGTTCCCCGTAACCGGAAAAATACACCCTTACTGGTCAATACAGAAAGAATAAACACCCCAAAATGTATTTTAAAAATTAATTAATTCAGGCCAGTCAGGATGCAACTGTAATCACTAACCCAAAAATCTTTAAGAAATAACACAAAAAAAGACTGCATGATCAAAAAACTGGTGAAATGTCATATCACCTTCATAGTAAGGGTGTTATGTGCTGAAGCAAACAGAAATAAATTTAAAGATGTTAATTTTTAAGTATCTCATATTGATGGAGGGCAACACTATCCACCATACCTGTGTTGAGGTAAGCTTTTTGCTTAAAGAAGTAACTCCCTTAGCAAGCACCTGAGCACCGAAGAGTGTTTATCAGAAAAGAAATTACCAATTACTCCACCAATGTTAATAGTATTAGAGCTAGGCTTTTCACTTACATAGTCAATACAGTTTATGGGTTATTTACTTAATTACAAAATCATTGGCATTAATAGCCTTACAAGCTTCTAAAGTAAATTCTTCTTGAGGTATTTATTAAGAGGACTTACTTCCAGAAAAATAAAGTATTATATCCTCTGCATCCCCCTTTCTCAGCATGACAAACTTAAGCCTCAAAAATCTGAATAAAAATTAGATATCAATAAGCAACTAAAGCAGAAACTTTCTGGATGATAATAGGCCAGGACTTAAAGTCTGCTAATAAATTCGTGTGCAACTCCTGCATATTTGCAGGACTACATCTGAATCATATTCATCTCAGCAGGTAATTAAAGAGTACCTTGCGTGCAATTGGCTCTTGACCATCCATCAGTGTGTACCAGCTAACTAGCCTATTCCAGCCTTCAGTTGGCAAAAGGATGTAGTCCAGCTCATCAATGAGATGTTCCTTGAGAGACTGAGAATCACCATCTATAAGAGAAAGATTGTTTTCACTTGAATGCTATAATGCAGTACGTGAGTTTTTAATGTAACATTTTTCATATAAATAGCAGATGAAGTATTTTCTGAGTCACAATTATGTTACCAGTATTACAGCATTCAGAGCAAGTCTTCTGAAACGATTTAGGCAAACTGTCCAGCTCATGCATAGGCATCATACACTCAGGAACCCAAGTGACAATTCTATATCCTCAGGCAATTAAAAGCACCTAATTTGTTATCATACACCATCCTAGCTTTCAGAGAAACCATTTCTCCCACTCACTTCACACATATTCCCACATCATTATGAATACTTCCACAACTGAAAATGAGAATGAGTAACTGTAGATTCAAGACAAAGTTTGAAGCTATTCATCCCATGTCAGACTAGGAAAGCAGTATGGTACAACCTCTTAAAGGATCCTCCATGTTCTGGAAACAGCCACTACAAAATTCTTCACAGAGATGAGGAGATGCTGCACTTAAAAGAAGCACAACTTGGTATCTCCTTAGGTAAGCAGCATGCTTTGAGCTTTGGTTCAATCCTTATTACTAGCAGCTATCTTTTAGGTGTAAAGGTGATTCTAGATGTGAGCCACTGTGAGCCTTTCACATTTAGCACAGTTGTATCTCCACCTGGAAGCACCACATTATAATAGGAAGCACAGTGTGGAGAGAAATCCACAAGCACATCTTCAGGTCCACATAACTCTTTACAAGATTCATACAGTGTATCTGCACTGATCGGATGTAGTGAGAAGGTGTAATTTGGATTCTATTCTCTCCTTCTAAAAATACCAACATTTCTTCTAGTATAATTTTTTTCAGAGCCATCAAACAGGTACTCTGACTCTGAAATTCAGTCCCTCATATACAACACTGTCTTCTATGATGAACAATCAGCTACTCTAAATAACTACTTCCTTGTGCCTGCTTTGACTATGTATCTCTTCTTTTGAAGATGACACATGCATTCCATCACATTCAACTTTTTTTGCACATGGTGAGATCAACTGAAATCTCTACCTGTTACTTTTCATTGCTCTCACTTCACCCAAATGTTCTGGAAACAAGCGAGAAGCATTTAAGTAATATAAGCACAACATACTGCTTCAGTTTCCTGGAATCAGTCTTTCATTAATTCAATTATAGCTTTCCTCATCATTGCATTCCACTGCAGAATACCTGAGAAAGCATGCCCATTTTAGATTATTTTATTCTTTATATCAGATGCACATTTTTAAGGAAAGCAGCATTAGAGCAACTAGAGCATACTATGTGCCAAAGACAAGATTAAAATCCAAGCATTTTCAGGTTCTGTTTATGCTACATAGAAAACCTAGTACAAAGGAGTGCTGCTTTGCAGCGGGTGAAAGAGAAAGCTATTATTTGCTGGACACTAATGCCCTTAATTTTAAAGCTACCTTTACACAGGAACAGATGTTGGAGGGTAACTGGATGCATGGAATCACTGCCATTGCGGAGCCATAGTTTAGAACCATGAATGAACAAAAAAGGGAAGTTCACAAACCCTGAGGCTGTTTATTTTGAAAGAGGCTCTGTTAGCATCAAAACAACAGAATACAGGTTTTCAGGAGTTTTAGGAAAATGGCTAACATGACTTCAAATCTGGATAGCTAACCCTCAAGTAGGCTTTATTAGAACAGTAACTAAACACAATCTGAACACGTATCTAAATTAAGTTATAAATGGTACAGATCAACTAACAGTGTTTGGGACAACTAGAAATCACCTTTTTTGAAAGCGAAGACACAGAAGAGAGAACAAGCTAATATTCCTCACTGAGGATAAAAAGATGTTGCTACATCTGTTGTCAGCTAGAGATGTACCACCTGAACATACCTGCCTCACTGCAAGATTTACTACGAGACTGTACAGAAGATCTAGATCCTCACATTTCAGAAAACAAAACACAACACTCACCTGGAGCAAAAAGACTTTAAAGCTTCTGGATGGAAAAGAACATATAGATGTGTATGACAATACAGCACCTTCTACACAGGCACTGGTCACTGTCAGATATACACACTCATTCACACTGACAATCAGTACAACACAGTACAACCAGTTTTATGAAAGATGCAATCATCTTGAACATTAACTTGGAAAATAATGAGATTAATTACAGACGTTTTGAATTAAGAAAGTCAAGAGTTCATCATAAAGCCCATGAAGTTGTAAAAATTGGTATTACTATGTGCCAATAAAATATGCAGTACTATTCTAACTGTAAAGAAGAAAACCAATTATCTGCTCAATTTTGTATCAGCCAGATTTTGCAGATTAAATATTAACAGCTTGAATGGTATTTTTAAAATGGACATTAAATACAGAATTTGACATAAAGATTAAATAATGTGGGAAAGTATTCTGAGACAAACTTGACTACAGTTCAGCACAAGTCAGTCAGACCTGAGTAATTATAGCAGTGACAGACTTTCTTTACAAGACTGTAAAGAAAACAGAAAATGATCCTCTATAATTTCACAAAACTTAAGTCACTGAATGGTGTAACACCACTCTTCCAACTGTTCCAGAACTAAAGTAAGGGCTTAGGACTCATTTACAGAAGGAAGGTTTAGAGTTCAACTTAAAAGTCTTACTTTAAATCAATCAGTTTGGTTCAGCTACCGAAAAAAGGGAAATCATAGTGAACTCAAGCTACCTTTTTGTCAACTTGACTAGTTTTCAGTTCTCAAGATAACCCAAAATCTCATTATAAACCAGGAATTTGTACATTATTACATATTTTGTTACCATTGCAAAGAAGTTCCAATAATTGGACTTATAAAACTGTGATTTATTAGTGAAATCTATTCCAATTCCCTTGTCACCATCTGAAAAGACACCAAAATTTTTACCTTTCATATATGCTGAGGTTTATTTACACTGCCAACTTCAAAAGATCAACTGTAACAATTTTGCACTTAATGTACTACTAGCTTATTACACAGTCAGAAGCAGTTACCTTTGAGAAGACCGGAGTTATCAATAGGACCAGGGTACACATTCTGATCTCCCATCTGGTATTTGTCCCAGCTGTCAAAACCAACATATTTTTTCCACTGTTTGAACCAGCGACTATCCACTAGATACCTTCAAATGAAGAAGACATACATATTAATTACTGGCATGCTACTACTTCCTACCTCATTCACGATAATGCACAGGCATTCATCAGCCTTGCAAAATGACAATGCTTTTCTCTTTGTTCTGCTAACCATTATCAGCATCTCCTACCAGTGAGGACTTTAATTGTGGTCATTTAGAGATCTCACTAACAGCACCAAGTACAGTTTTGCAAGACTGCCAATACAACGTATTAAAGGCTGGAAAATGGCAAGTTGAAAAAGCACTGCCCTTTTTAGCATGAATGATTGTCACCTTTAATTCCTGCTCTTGATTTTCAAATTCAGGAGATTCAAATTATATCTCTATAATTAGACAGCCCTTTAAAAAAGTGAGAGAGAACTTTTAGAAAAAATTGTCTCCTGCTGGAGTTTTATTTATAACATTCATATGCAACTTAAACTTCAGAACTCTGATGCCTTGTCATGAACCAGAGAGTGTGTTTTCTTCCTCTGAGTCAACATCAATACACAGAGTAAATGCTCTGCTTTTGAGGGAGGACTAAATGTTCCGCCTACAAATAATTATCAACATCACACTTCCATATAAAGTGATTAGATTTCTAATCTCAGCTCCACAGTACTTCTATCCAGATTAAACTGTTGTCACAATCTGGCTTTTACGAAGTTCAGCAATACCTACATTTTATACCTTTTTGTTCACAATTTCTTTAAGATCAAGATACCAAATTTGTTTAGTGATGCTCAGGTTTTTATTTATTTTTTTGAGATAACATCTGCATTATTTCTCATTCCTAAAAGTATTCATCTTCTGCCTGGTCTGTTCCTGGTCTGTCTTTACTACTACCTTAGGATGAAACTGCATTTGATTAATCTGACATGCCCTTGCCTCTTAATTCACACATTAAGTTTTCATTCTCATGAACATACTTAAGGACAACAGCATTCTCCATTTTCTCTTCTGCTGCAGCCACCCAGCTGCAATTACATGTGGTTATGAATGCAGTCACCACCAAACCTGCTAGCCTAGTCCCATAGCCTCTGTTTTCTTGATCTAAATTTGAATGAACTATGAATCTTAAGAAGGAAAGCTATAATTTTACACAGAAGAGAAAATATCACACAGGCAAACTGCCTTTAATTAATGCTTAAGAAATTACTGCTCCTGTAGAATTATTTTATTTTCAAACACTTTCTGTTAAATGTCTTATTGCACACCAGTAATAGAGTGATTAATACAAATTTTTGATAACCAAATTTAACAGTGTGAGAAAGCTTGGGGTCCACTGTTCTAGATTTTAAATATTCAACATTACCTATTTCAACACTTCATCTACTTTCTTCTTCCAAATCAAATTAATTTTGCATTTAATTGTGCATTATCTATTTAGGGGTCTCCCTAACTGAAATGTTGTAACATTGCTGTTTCCTAACACAAAGTGCAAAAAATCATTCATCACTTCCCCTCATATTCAGGCATTTGTACTTACAGGATCAAATAAGAGCTTAATATTCTTTGCATAAAGAAAGCTGAAAGGCCACTTATAAACCATACAAGTAGGTAAGTGTGATTAGAACTAAACAGCAGTCAAGTTCCTTTACCACAAAGTTGAGGTAACATGCATTCCATGGAAAAGAAAGGTTTATTGAATTTACTTAGCCAAGAAAAAAAATTTGCACAGAGACTTTGAAAAATGCTAGCAGACCCTAACTATAGATACGAATTCTTACACCAAATTACTGGCTTAAGCATACATGTGCATGCACATGTGCATCTATGTTTTATACATGTTAGGCATTTTAATGGACATTCTGCTACTTCTGCTTCAGTAGAAATCTGCTATAGGTGAGAAAAGCTATTTTGAGTTATTACTGAACATAGTCACAATAATCATAATCTTCCCCCTTGTCCTGGTTTAGGAATGGTATTCCCTAATTTAGTACTCCTTCCCCTATCCCCTCCAGTGAGAGACACAAAAAGAGATTAGGGGCTGAAGTAAGAACAATTTACTGGAAACTGTAATGAGATAAGAAAAATGAGCAGAAACAGCCACAATTATTACTTATAGCTTTTGATTCTGCAAACACATTCATTATAGCATTCTCGCCAAGATCAACAAGACTACTCATATGCACAAGAGAGGGCAAACCATAGGAGGGCAACTGAATTTATCTTTTCATCAATGTTATAATTTCCATGATACAATCAACCACCTGAAAACTAAGTATTACCTATGAGGGACATCCAATAATTTAAGAGGAAAATACATAGCTCAAGTAAACAGAACCACATCTGCTCAACCCTCACTTCTTAAATGATATTTGATCACTTTTAAAGGAAAAAATATTAAAAACTTGGTGCATGTGCTTGGACCAGACACGCTCCACTAAAGTATGTGTTGTCCCAGATACAAGAATAGCATACCATGCATTAGTAAAACAGAGACCTAAAATATATGTACACATATTGGTACAATGTTTTGCTTTTATTTTTGTTGCTGTTACCTAATGCAGGAAAGAGTTCCAAATGGATCTAATGCTACAATGGTTTTTTGAACTGAGAACCTGACTGAAATTTTAAAATTATGATTAAGAAATGTTTGTTATCTGATGAAACCAAGATTTCACTCAACCAGGAAACATCAGTTTTGCTCTCTGGGATGTCATCAGTTAGGCTGGAGAGCAGGATAACCAACCCATCTTCCAGGGTCAAACAAACCTGGAGGATTCGTAGTAACAATTAAAGATGAAAACAGTCTCAAATTTCTAGATATTCTGCTTTGAAGAGCAAACCTTAAAAATTAAGTCAACTGCACAGCAAAATGAACTGGTTAACTCTAAAACAGCAGATGCCTGACATTTATAGACATTTCAAATAAATCGGTAGCCTCAAACTTTTTGTTGAAAATAGTACAACCAAGTCACTTAGAGCCAACTAGTTGATAACATAAAACACTGGAATAGTCCCAAACCTTTACCTAAAAGTAAGCAAAAATATGCATGTACCATTTGCTGAAAATTACACTCAAATATGGAATTTTCAGTATTAATACTGGAAGTATTTGTACAGTTTAATTAGCTATAGGAGTTTTTCTTGGTTACATTATGTATACTCAAAGTTTCCTTTGCGCAAGTAGAATGAAAAACTATAGAACACATGAACATGTTCTCAGCTCAAGTCTGGCCTACTTCACTATCCAGTGTTTACTTCTGAGCAGAGTTTCAGATTGCTTCATAAGATATATCTGCTCTCTTCTGTAAAATGTTTCTTGCCTGTCTGAAGTGGATTATCATATACAAGGGACAATCTATACTCTAGAGACTCTGAAATGCCAGATAATGGAATAAACGTGAGGAAATGGAATGAAGCTGCAACAGGGGAAGTTCATAACTGACATCATGAAAAGCCCAACAGAGTGGCTGGTTACTGGAACAGGCTTGCTAGGAAGTGGCCATAGCACCAAGCCTGTCAGTTCAAGGATCATCTGGACAACACTCTTAGCCATATGGTTTAGCTTTAGGTAGTCCTGCAAAGAGAAGAAAGTTGGATTCAATGATCCTTATGGGTCCCTTTCAATTTGGGATATTCAGCCTTGGCCAGTGGTCAGTCCATGTGGAGCCAGCTGGCATTGGCTCTGTAAGACACAGGGGAAGCTTCTGGCAGCTTCTCCTAAAAGCCACCCCTGTAGCAACCCCACTACCAACACCTTGCCATGCAATCCCAATAAAATTGGATCACTCAAATTTACCAAAAAAGACCATATCCTTATGTATGACCAACTGTTAAACTGTAGAAACTCAAGGCAGCCCAAAACAGATTACTTACAGCCATTGTACATTAACTTACAAGTATTAAAAAAATGAAGCTATTATAACACTTATAAATACACCTTCATTTTTAAAATATTCAACAAATAATAAAAATCAATTATAAGTTTATGGAAGTTCTAAAATTTTGCAGCTTCATGACCACACATGAACATTGTTCACTGAACAAAAGGAAGTACTAGCAGGAAACTTACTAACTGATTTATAAAATTCTCTTATGATTTGTAACTTTTTAATGTAATTTAAGTTCACCTATGATTTACTGCATATTTTGACTTAATAAACATAGTATCAACATCACACAAGTACAACAGCATTCATTCTTTACCTCACCATTCAAGTTGACAGAGAAATACCTCAACAGTATGACTAAGATCTTGGTATTTCCCACTGCTGTCAAAAGCATTCTGAATTCTTTTGACCGTTATATACAGACAGAATTAAACAACATGCAACCTAGATTTATTTATATTGACTGATACATTAGCTCTTGGAATTCAAAATCAAACCAGAAAACTTTAACATGCAATAAAGACACTTCACAGAGAGACATTCATTCCTGCACTGTGTACTGCTGGGACATCATATCTTCTGACTAGAAGCTATTTCACTTTCAACAGTAAAACTGTGCAAATTGTCCAGAGAGACAGGTGAGGATTTTTTTTTTACCCTCCTCACTGTGCATGAGTACAGATTAAGCAATACAGAGGACAAAGTGGAACAACTGTGTTGCTGAAAGCAAATTGGGACTTTTGCTTAAAGGCACAGCATCTGATTTTTGTTCTTGCACAACTGCAACTATAAAAATAAGAAGGTAAGAACGTGTTTCCATCTGTATTTCTACTTTATGGTGACAAAAATTGCTTGACCAAATACACTCATAATTAACAGATGCCTTCAAATTAAATTTTCTTTCGGAATTAACAAGTTCTTCAAGTTCAAAATGGTAATAATTATTCTACTCTGTTCTACTCTATCACACAAACTATATCATCTTTTTATTAAAAATATAGGTAAATACACTAGAAAAAAATCCAGGGATCAAAGAGAAAAAATATATTGTTTACCTCCCATTTTTAAGAAATCAGTCTTAAGTACTTCAGATTCCTCTTCAGAAATGTTTAGCTCAACAAAACGCACCAAGATTTCAAATAAACTAATCAAATCCTCACTACAGCTCACCATGCTCCACGCCCATAATGTGCTGCAGTAGCCTCAGCAGCACACTCTTCATCCATACTACCAAGAGGCCAAACAAAATACTACTCAGCCAAAATTAGTGGAGTGCAATTTTCCGTTAAAATTTCAGTGTGAACATTATATTAACAACCATGTAAGTGTTTTGCACGCCCGTAGAAATTCTCCATTTAAGTAAAGATTTTTCAGTAAAAAATAATCTAACAAATCAATGTTTGACTTTGAATTTCCGGGCAAAAGCCTGGAACAAACATGATTTTAACATGCTCTCAGCCCACCTTATCAATTAACAGAAGAAAAATGCATCTACTAATTTCTATTGTACTGTCCCAGAAGAATTTAAATCTCTGTAAACCTTTGATCACATGCAACACCATTCCTCATGCAGTGAGAGAAACTTAACACCAAACTTCAACCACAAGGTTTTAAAGTCAAAATCAGCAACTTAAAACTTCATTTGAAAGAAAAAACTCATCCAACTCTTAATCTATCCATGGAACACTGACGTAGTGTTTCTTGTTTCACATTCTATGAAGTTATCAAGACAATTTAGGATATGATTCCAAATATTATTGAGGTGCAGGTCCATAACATCTCATCATGCCCTCACTGAAATGAAGTAAAACCTTCCATTAACATTCAGTATAGATTCTGTTCCTGTACAGAACAATGATGGATGATCAAATGTGGAAAACACTGACAGGAGAATACTGAGAAAAAGGTACATGGCATGACTCTTGGGGATGTCCTGTGCAGGGCTTAGAACTGGACTTGATGATCTTTGAGGGTCCCTTCCAAATCAGCATATTCTGTGAAGACCACAATGTAAAATATTACTAAAGCTAAGCATTTCAGCATGAAGGCTGTCATCAACGACAAGCACTGCAAGGGTTTTAAGCAGAGCTACAGATGTCTGTTCATCAAGATTCATGAGTTTTAACTGCAGCCAGAATTAAAATGCTTTTAAGTTTTCAGTGGGGAGATTCACTTCTGGAGGAAAAATCCTTTAAGGCTGAACTTATCTACTAATCACTCACTGGGAAGGATTTTTACCCTGCTTCATTGTTACTTTCTTCAGTGACTAAGTATTGCAACTGAAAAGGCAATGGATTTCCCACAGGTTAAAAAAAGAGTATTCTTTTCACCATCCAAGAATGTATGCTATGGGTAACAACAGTACCCCACCTAGACTCAGCAATGCTGTGTATCAGACACATCTGAAAACTCAAAGTACTACACTTCTGTGGTTTTACTAATTTGCAAGTCTTAAAAATCAAGAACAGATTAAGAATCTATCTCGTCACAAGTGATGACTGGCACAAAAATTCATTGGCTAACAGGGCTGAAAATCAACATCTTCCTTCCAGCCTAAACCTGACTAGCTTCAGTTTGCAGATAGTGTCTTTATCTGCTTGTCTAAAAATCCTTATCCTAGAAGATATCTTTCTCTTACGTAAGTATTTCAGCATAGGACTCAAAACTGTATCAAAACAGACAAAGGCTCTCCAAGCTCTTTTCTGGAAGACAAGGCTTCTGTTTCCCTATCAGATTTTGAGATGTCTGAACTCATTCTAAATGAACACCTTCTGTCACATGTGGACAACAAGACCTGGACAGTATAATGGTTTCACTAATATATTCTGTATACAGTATATACTTGTACTGCTACTTGGTATTCCCTATTCAAACATCTAACGATTGCATTTGTTCCCTCAGGCTCTAACTCCTTGAGATAGTTTTCATCCACTGTAACTACCTAATTCTTATTCAAGTTACTGCTTTTAAAAATACAAGTAACTTCTATGTTCTCATCTGCTCACAAATTGTTATGGCAAGCAATAGATGAAAGAAGCACAGTGGGGAAACTCTGGGAGAAAGACAGAAAAAGTGGTAAAACTGACTGCTGAACTGTTAGCTATTTTTAAATCACCATCATGCTCTATAAGTAAAACATTTTTTGGTAGGTGACACCTAAAGGTATGAAATGCGGTTTCATATCCTAGACCATGGAGGGACAATGTGTGTAAGAGGTAGCCAAGAGTATGAAAGCATTTGTAATGTCTTATTTGAGCTACTGAGACAACATCTCTGATTAAGCCACAGATGAACAGGAACAACAGGGAAGTCAAGGCAGAAGGTGATTTTAAAGGTAAAATCAAGAAATTGCACCGTAATATGGGGAAGAAATTACAGAGAAATCACCCAAGAAGCCACATATAAAAACTGACAGTTTTCCCCTCTATAACGTAACTGTTCCAAGATCAGTAACTTTCAGTATTGAAAACTGTACTTCCATGACACTGTAAAACCAGAAAAACTTGGCAAGGTTCTCAAGAATATCACTGCAGCTACAAAGGCATTAAATGACATCACCAAGACCAGTTGGTCACACAAATTATACTGAGCCTAAAAATCTGATGAACATCAACAGCTCTTCAATTTCTGAGAGCAGAAGACGCTGACTGAGTTCAGATTAGCCTACAGCTGTACCAACTAATATTTTTTGTCACTCTAAATTAGAGGGTAAAATCTCCTCAGACAAATTTTCCTCACTTGTCAAATACCAGTAGAATTTCAAAATATTGAGATGTAATCATATCAGATGATAAAACTTGAGATATACAATGAAATGCAGCAGTTTTTCTCTTCCTAAACAGAAGTCTAGGTCTTTCAACCATGAAACCTGAAGATCTCTTGGACAATACTGTAAGTAGTAAAACTTACATTAATTCAAGTTGCATGGAACCAAAGTGTCATTTTTATACTAACTTTACTAAAGAAAGTAGACAACATTATTCAAAAGAACTGATAAAAAAGGGATGTTCTTTCTTTCTTGGAAAAATCTGGTGTTTATTTAATGTATGTTCAGAAAAATAAGATAAATTAAGAGATGGAAATATCCTCAATCTCTCAGAGTTTAATAATTTATTAACTGGCCATAAAGAATGCAAAAAAGACCACTGGGACAACCTAGCCCAAAATCTTGTCCCTGCAGCCAGCACAGTTAAAAGACACTAACCTTGTCAGTCCATTGGAACAATACAGCTTAATGCATACTATTTCCAAGCTGCCCTTAAAAACATCTAATGGAATAAACTCTACAGCTTATTAAACGGCCTATTCAACTGTTTTCTAATTATAGCAATTCTTTTTTCCAATATCTAATCCTAAAAATGTTGTATTTCATGTCAATTTTATTTCTCTCTGCGGTCTACATGAAGAACTAATGAAGAAATTCAACAGCCACTTCATAGATAATCTAAGATTTGCCTCTTTGCCCTATTCTTTAGCTTCTTTTCTTAGCGAAAACCCCCAAAGCTTTATACTTTCCATATGTAGCTTACTGTTCTCTCCACTCTAAATTCTGAAGAGCATGGACAAGACTTTCAGTATAAGCCAGCATGTTTAAAAGGATTGCATTTGAGTGCTTTAAAGCTCAAACAGAACAAGCTGGTATGGCACTGCTGAATTTTTTTTCAGCAATATTTACTACTGAATGAATGCAATTCTGAACCATAGCTTACAGCACTTTAACTGTTGTTTCCTTATTGATGTCCCAAAAGATCAAAAAGCTATTGATGAAACACCTCTGAAAAAAGCTTTTGGACTAAACACACCCTTTAGTTTGTGAAGACAGCCACACAGTGTAACTATAAGTCCTACGGATGCACAAGTATACACATTTATGTAGCTCTTTTTAACAGTTCATGAGTAAAATTTAATGGGACCTTGTTGTAGCTTATTCAGTTTTAAAATACTTGATTAATATTAGTGTCAATCACAGCTAGATATATTTTCACCGAACATTTAGAAGCCTTTCCCACATAGCTGATTCTTCCATATTAAAATATCTAATGGACTAAAAAATGTAACAGCATGGTAAACTTACTGTTTCGGTCATGCTGTCAACTTGTCATAAAAGTACTATCACTTTGAACAATATTAACAGCTTGAGACATTGTTTTAGGACTTGGGAAGTATCCAACAGAACCATAAACGGAACAGTCTTGAAAGAAATCAAGCCTGAGCACGCTTTTACTACCGCTGGTCATTTTCAACACTACCATGTGAATTCACTTCCTTCTTCTAGTTGCTTATACTTTTCTAGTTTCAAGAGCAGTCTGTTCGTATGCCAAAACTGAACATATACTCAGCAGTATTTGAATAATGCATCAGAATGTATGCTTCTGACACATGCTGCAGTATCAACACTGTTAAATATAGTCTTTTATAGAACTGGAACAGTGAGTGATGACAGCTGAAATGAGGTGGGCTAGTTCTACTTCTGTGTATTCATAGTTAATTTTCTGTAAGTTAATGCTTCAGCCTTTGTCTTTGGGTGACAGTTTCACACAGGAAGAGATGAAGAGGTTGAGTGGTAGAAAAAGTCAGTTCCTTATTTTTTCCCCTCCTAAAAATAGTCCCATTTCCCAGCCTCAGACAACTACAACTATAGAACCTCAACTACCAAACATATGCCAAAAAGAGGTGCTTATTTAACCTAATTCTTTTTGACTATGGATTATTCTGTCGACAATTTGTACGGCATACTAAGAAATATTTTATGATTGACCAGAAAAACATATTTTTTCAAACGTTCATTTTCTGAAAAGATATCATAAGGGTCCATTCGCACCTTCAGGAATTCCTTCTTAGGAAGCTAACACGTTTGTCGCAATAAAATTTAAACTTAAGCCTTGTCACAGCCACGGACGGACATCAGGGCACGGAGGCCAGAGTACAGATATAATTTCTGACAACTTGAAGGTGAAGCCGGGGCCATTTCAGCCTGGCTAATGGAAGAAACGCCTGGTAGCAGAGCTCCTCTCCCCCGCCTCGACACTTGTCGCGCAACCCAAACAAGCCCCCCGCGGGCTCGGGGCTGCCATGCGGGGCTGCCATCCGGGGCTGCACCGCACCGCACCGCACCGCGCCCCGCCAGCCGCTCCCTCCCCCGCAGGGCGCTGACCTCGCTGCCTCCCCCGCCGCCCGCCCGCAGCCCGGCCAGGCCGAGGCCCCGCCGCACCCAGGCGGCGCTCCCCGCCTGCAAGGAGCTGCGGGAACCGAGCGGCGGGAACGGCAGTGCCTCCCTGCCCTTGTCACCCGCCTCCGCTTCCGCGGCAGCGGGAGAGACGTCGAGCCGCCCCCGGGAGCGGGTGGGGGTGGCGAGAGGAAGGAGGTCGGTCCCTCCGGCAGCCGAGCGGCCCCGGGGGCGGGGGGCGCCGCCCGCGCCGGTCCGCCCGAGCCCCCCCGCTCCTCCCTCACCAGGTGTCGCCCTTGCGGAGGGCGGTTTTGAGCAGCGCCGCCACGTCCGTGCGCTGAGTCTCCAGATCCGCCGCGCCTCCCTCCGCCATCTTCTCCGCCCGGCAGCGGCAGCGGCGGCAGGGGTAGGAGCGCGCCGCGCTGCATGCTGGGAGTGACGCCTGCGGGGGGCGGGCTGGGCCCCGCCCTTCCCAGGAGCCGCGGGGCCGGTCGGGCCGGGCCGTGCAGCGCCCCCTCGCGGCCGGGAGGTCTTCCGTCTCCTGTGTCCCCCATCCCCCCGGCGGGGACGCGCCGGCGACATTCCCTCTGTGCTTTAATTGAAGCGCGTGCACAATTAGATCCCTTGTGCCTCGCTACCGGATGGGTGGTCTGGGTCACCGTAATTCATTAATTCATCTGATTGATACGGCCTGTGTTGCTGTGGAAATACTGTTGCGGGTTCCAATAGTCTGTGTGACTCGCAGTAGCTATTCCTGACCTTTGCGGAAACCAGCGGATAATTTGTTGGGTTTGCTTCAGTCGCTCTCACCTTACACAAACAGTGCAACCTGTTGCTTGGCATTTCACAAGAAAAAAAGAGAATAAGGCCACGTGTTACATTAGATAACTGGGTTGTCTCTGCCTTTACGTTTGTATAGAGATTTCAAAAAATCAAAATGGTGTAGGAATGTAGGGCTGGGGTGCCGGTTAGAAGCATTTGAAAACAAGCATTTGTTCTGGTAGGTCTAGCCGGTGTATGTGGAATGCCTGCAGTTGTGTACCTAGCCCCCTTCCTGTGCCCAAGTCGCTACATTCTGCTGCACTGTGTGACTTAGCACCGCGAATGTACCCTCGGCTGCCAGTCAGGTGTTATAAGCTATTAGGCATTAATAGCTAATTAGCACATAGAATCTAGTAGCATGTAGCTGTTACAAACAGCACTAAAATGTGTTACTTAGGCGCACTGCAAAAAAGAATGGAAGTAAGGCTGTTGCACAGACACTGTAGTAAAAAGGTAAGTAGGTATTTTGTCAGGATTATCAGTGAGGATGATGATGTTGAAATAAAGGCAAAATCATTTCTGCCTTGAAAGGGGATGTGAAAATCATATCGAATATGTAAGAACACTCGGGAGCTCAGAACGACTGGTGATGACATTCCTGTCTTCTCCAAGAGCTGGAATATGAAATTTCAGGATCAGGGGCTGGGAAGTAAAAGATAAAAGTTAGGGAGAGCTGTGGATCTAATGGCTATATTTAATGAGGGGAAACTGAACTGGACAACAAGAAGAAGGTTTCCAGCCACTTCAGGAATAAATTTCTGGGTTAGAATCTCCAAGTTTAGAAAGACCTTTGACAAGTTCTCACCACACACACACACCAGGCCTTGACAAGTAAGAATAGTGTTTTACACTCTGAAAGTTATCTCTGTGCCAAACTTGAATTTGTACTGAAATTGTATTTTCATGGAAATTTGGGGGAAAATATTTCTCAATCCACCGTGCTGGAAAACAGCTTAATTGTTTATCAGTCTGTGGAAGGACCTTTAACATCTTACTTTGCCAACAGGGTCACCTGGAGCCACCCATGCCTCTGTGCTTTGTGTTGCATAACTGCAGTTACTCAGTGAAAGATCTCCTATTCCTGAGTTCAGTCTATTTGTGGTACAGAAACGGATACTAGACAGGTATTAGGTGCTACAAATAGAGACAGCAAAGCATACAATGTGCCATCTGAAGCAGAGCTTTAAGAATTGCCAAGGTGAGGCAAGAGTAAGACTCTTCCTGGGACTGTCAGTGCATCACATGAAACAATTGTGTTTTTTATAATGGAATAGTATCCTAGACTTAATGCAAAGTCTTGGAAAATACAAGTTAGTGTTGAATCTGGGAGTTTTTGTTAAACTTTATCAGCCGGCAAGGAATTGTTTCCAAGTACCTCTGTCTTAGGCAATGCCTGAGGATCTTTACATTTTAAACTGCCTGGTAAACAGAAACAGCACTGGAGATAGTGATGAATAACCTACCTTCTATAATGAAACCCAAGCATTTGCAATACAGATTTACATCTTGCTGCTTGTGATATAAGTGGATGCAGTATATTGTAAAGCTAGCTGAGGTGGCAGGCATTCCAGCTACCAGTGGGCCTTCATCTTTGCCTGACTTCATTGCTAATGGATTTTTATAAATATGTTTTTTGTGGTTCTAAAGCTTGATCCTAAAAAAGGATGCAATTAATACAGTCTATAGCAGCACTGACATTCAGGAAGTGGGCTGCAGATAACAAACTGTGTAAACTGCTGATTCTATTGATTCCCAATACAATATAAATTTTAAGCTCTCAGTTCTTGTTTTCAAGTCAATTAGTGGACTTGGCTAACGAAGCTTAAAATATGGCTTGGTTTTTGGGGATATGAGAAGCTCTGCATCTCAGTAGTGGAAATTTCTGTACCGAATAAATGCCGTAAAAATAACAGACAACTGCAAGTCTCACTCCCAGGTAACACAGAATAATTCACTGCACCACTTTTTATTTTCTTTCAAGACCACTGCCATGGTTTAAGAGTAGTACTTCCCAATTTAGTGCTCCAACTGAGACTCTCCAAACCACATGCTGCTCACTAGCTCTCCCTTTCACTCCCCCATCCCTACTGCAGCATAGCTGGAGAGGAGAATTGGAAGTCCAAAAGGTGAAGATCGTGGTTGAGATAAGAACAACTGCTTACTGTTGGAAACAGCAATGAGTCAAGAAAATGAACAGTAACAGCAAAATTATTAATAACAAAAGTTTACAAAAGAAAGTGATTCACTGCTCACCTCAGAGCTCTACCTGACCACAGCCACAGCACCCCAACCACTCCGTCCAGCTCAGAACCAGCGCCATGCCACTGCTCCCTCTGCCTCCCTTAGCTGGCCAGAAGGTACTCCTTCTCCCAGGAAGAAACTCCCTTTCCCTCACCACTGGCAAGGATGTGAGGTGGCATAGAATAAGCCATGGTCTTGGCCATGCCCTCTCCCAGCTACTGCAAAATGATCCCAGTCCTGGCCAGAACCAGGACAACCACCTTGTGAGTTTTTGGAGGGGGGAAAGAGGGCTTCAATTCCCTTCCCCATGGTTTATCGTGAGCTTATAGCCACTGGTGGCCGTGTGAATTTCATTTTCATTAAACAAAGGAAATGTTTCTGGAGCTGCATCAGACACAGAGCTTGACATATAAGAATGGATATGATGAGTGTATTTTATTTGTGGTGTTCACACATACAGTTAGGAAAACATAGGTAATTTGACTTTTGGTTGAGAAATCTGATGGAAACCCTTGCAGAGCTAATTTTACTAGCTGAATATGTTTTTGTGAGCCCAAAGTGGAGCAAAAGGTCAATTACTAGTGCCACCACTGCTGGTTTTGTTCCCCATACTTTTTTTTACTGTATGGTAGTTGGTAATATTTAAATAGCGATGGAATTGCAAGCCTCTTTGAAACAGTTCAGTAAAAAACCCAAGAATGCGGAAATAACTGTAGACTAAAGTTAAACAGACGAAGCAGAGCTTCTGTAAGGTAACCATAAAAGGAGAAGATACAGGAGCAGAAATTCAGTACTTCACAAAGCTGGGGGAACCCAAGAAAGCATGGGTTGAATGATGGACAGAAGCAGATGAGAATATACACTTTTTTAAAGGGGGAAAGAAAATGCAGGATAAATTTGACAGACTGAGAGGTGGAGAAATAGCATGTAATTAAGACACCCATTTCTGTCCCAGACATAAAACTGACTGCACTGTAGGTTTGAATTGTATTGCTAATCCAGTCTGTGCATCGTCTGCCTCATTCACAGAGGCTGAACATAGCCATGTTAAAAGTCTTTTTTCAGCTAGATGGAATTGAAATTACTAGCTATTATTGCAATAACACACTTTTTTGGGATAAAAAATTTGTTGGTTTTCTATTCAATTTAATCAGACTGTTACATTTTTTCTACATTTTTCGTAGTTAATATTACCAAAATTATTTTTCATATGAGAGAAAAAGACTCTTGAAAAAGGAATGGGTAGTTTTTAAATGTGTGTAATGCTACATTCTCAGGTTTCTTTTACCTTCTTGCCTTCATGTACCAAGTCTAGGATCAGGCATCCTTGGACAAGTTAAGTCAGAAAGATCATAGATCTAAATGTAGGGGAATGATGATAAAGTAAACTTCAGTGATTAACAAAGAATGTCCAAGAAGTATTCCTAATTTATGGAAAACAGTGGAAGAAAAACCAGTGTTCTCCAATTTCTCCAGTTTTGAATTTTTCCAATATTGGAGAGCATTCCTTTTTATTTTTAATTTTCTGAGGAATGAGTTCAAATTACACTATGCAAGGAATTAAAATAAATATACGCTAAATATGCTATATAGAAATTTTAAAATTATGTCTTATATTAAAAATGTAGTTAATAAATTGTATTTCTATTGATTAATCATGTGTTTAATATACACTGAAATATATGTTAAATTCTAATAGCCTAAGACTTGAAATAAGAATGTCTGAAATAAAGGCTTTTTTATTATCTGATCCGATATTAATGTAAGCAATAATTACCCATTTTCCACAAGATAAAATTACTTTCCATTTCCTTAATTTAATGCTTTTATCTGCACCAAACCCCACCCTATTTTAGATTGCTACAAATTAGTTAGCATATTAAGTCTCTTCAAAAATAGTTTTCCTTTAGCAATTTTATATGCAGAAATTAATTTCAAAGGTATGATGGTTTTAGCTATGGTTTTCTGATATGTCAAAACTGTTATCAATTCCTGTGTTTAATTTGCACATCAGAGTGGATCCAAATTTTCTCCTGTGTCGTTGCTAAATGAACTGTTTGGTTTTGAAGGCAAAAGATAAAATTAAGTTGTGCACAAAGCATGTCAACAATGTAATTCAAGAGCCATGGTTTTAAAGGGATGATTCATAATGTAGGCTTTAAGCACTAGGTGCTGGAGATGTATGAAATCTAAACACAATGTAGAAGTTAGGTTTTCTAAGATTTGAACATTTTGTGCTGAAAATAGACTCTATTAAAGAAAAAAAATTGGCGCTTAAGTGGAAGGAGATAATGGCAACAGCCAACCGACAAGTTGCAGAACTAAATGTTGGCACAGGTAAACTTGTTTCAGCATTTTTTTACTGTTTGTCTATCTAAAACATGGATAAACTCACACTGAAGTCATTAACTAAGTATCACTGGAATCCAACAGAACACGCAACAATAGACCAACTGCATTAAAATGTCACATTTTGTATGCACAAACATGTATGAATGACAACCATTAAGGAAATACCTCATTGAAGGTATATTATTTTTTTATACATGGCCTGCAGAATTACATAAAGGTATATTTTAATACTGTACATCTTAAAGATGTGGTTTCTGCTTTCCTTTTCTAACCCTCCTTTAGAATAAAACATTACTGTTACTATGGAATCTGGTTAGACTTATTGTAACCTTAAAATATATGCACACGATCTTGTAAAGCAAAAACTTTCAAAGTAGAATGTCAGCGCATCTTTAAAAGGAAATATAAAACATTTTGATTGAGAAATAAATATTTTGATCAAAAAATCTCAGACACAGAGAAGTTCTAGAAATTGAAAAATTCCTAAGTTGCTGCTCTGGCATTCCAGAAGAAGCTGCAGGAGCTTTTGGTGATTAGAGAATTTTTCACAGAGTAAGTGGAAAAGTATACTTGTTTTTATGAATGTTGTTGTCCCTCGCTGGATGCATGCAGGAGTATAGTGAGAAGAAACAATGGCAAATTGTGGAACATACATACAATCCAGTCATCCTGGAACCTGTTGCACCAAGAGCCTCTTTTACTTTCTTCAGTGGGATCAAACTGCCTCTTGTAATAGTGCATGGGAAGCTGGTTTCCACTTCCAGCTGGTGGGAAGTACAGCAGTCGGTGATGGTGGTGAGCAGGGGTTTGGTCTGGTAATGTGAGGCTTGGAGTTCAGGTTCACTGGTGCTTTCGGAAAAATGAACTTTAAAACCGTCTCTCCTTCCTGCACGAGCAAGACACCTTTTAACAGGGTTTGGACTCTAGTTGCCACAGGATACATGGGAAGAGCTAAGTCCCAGGTATTTCCTGTAGTGCACATGGCTGATCCAGACTGAAAGCAGATCCAAGGCATAGGATTGAAGATTTAGGGGGAGGAAGAAGGGGTGGGAAAGTCTGTGTCTGAGAATGTGCTTATCTGTGTAGCTAGACACCTTGGTATATATCAATGGGAGTGTTTGGGCACCTGTTTTATCTCTTTACCTTGTTGAGTTTGTAGCTGTAACCCCAGCAGACATCTAAGCCTTGTGCTTGGGGCAAAGTGTATTCTGCTCTCTGCTTCAGACTGCAAAAATTTGTGTTCCATTTTTTTGTTTTTGCTAGCTGACACTAGAATAAATAAAATTTTTTAAATGGGTCACATTAGCAATGGAGATATAGATATGCTTTTAAAATTAATTTGGAATTTGATATAAATAAGGGAGATGATTCAAGATTTCCCTTGAAAGAAGCAGCCTGAACTACTTCAGGGGATGGTCAGTCAGTATAGGTCAGACTCATACCTTGTTCAGATATGACAAAATTATTTTACTGTTGATATTTGGAATGACCTTCAACCTATAATGTATTAAAAATAATCACTGACTGACAGTCAAACGTGTAAAATTTAATTATTTCCTTTTGAATTTACAAGGATCTTAGAACAAATATATAAAACATCTTGTAATTTTTTTTCTTTTTCTTTTTTTCCCTGAGATGATGATGAAGCAAAAGTGGTTTCAAAGAGCTCTGGGTCAGAGCTGCCATTTACCCCACACCTCTCTGTCCTTCCCACTCCATTTCCCTGCATCTAAATACAAACATGCTGGAGTAGAACAGTTGCTGGAGCGGCCTGGCCTTTGCATCAGTGGTGGGACCTGGTTTTTGAAGTGGACAAAATTCAGAATCATAACACAGTGGTATCACTGTCCTGCAACTTTTGTGCTCATAGCTATATTTTTTATTTTACAGTCAATATTTGCATATAAAGGGTCACAGTTTTCTGCACTTTAGAAAAGTTCCCTTGGTTGTATTATAGTGCAAGAGAAACTAAGGCTTTGGCTGAAGGGATTGGCTGTGCACAAGGAAGGTGTGCTGTTCTCACAGACCACAGGACCCACCAGTGCCATTTGAGAGAGACCACTTATGGCAAAGTTTTGCTGGATACTTTTATTACATCTTGAGATGTCTTGTCAGTGCATTAACCTTGTAGGCCTCACAGAAACTCTCCCCACCCTTTCTATTTGGGGTGATCTGTGTGAATATATAGGAAATTATACAGTGTGAAAAGGTGCTTGAGGCTAGAAGCAATTAAACTGAGGATGAGGCTGTGGGGTCTTCAAACTAAATGTGTATTCAACCTTTTGTTATCCACAATTCTGCATCCTGGTCCCTTTGGTATGATCCTGTATGACATTATTTTTTCTGAAAAAATGGTGAATTTCCATCTCCCGAGCCACTTGCACCTTTTATTGATTGAAGCAGGAACACTGGAATATGATCCTCCATGATCTGCCCAGGACAAACACACAAACTTCAATTAGATTTAGCTGGATCCAACAGCCTACATAATTACAGTCATTTGCTTGGTATAACTCAGTGTTGCTTTTATTCAAGAAAACATCTGAAGGTCTGGATTTCCATACATTAGAAAATTCAATGTATTTTTGTTCTTTCAGTTTGGACTGGGAAAAAACTCCTAGGTTTTTTCCTAGGAGCAAAAACCTTTTTCTTGACCGTTTGTCCTTCCCTCTTTATCTGTGATAGCTCAAGAGTCTTTAGTTTCAGTTTGTGCTGAAAAACCTGTTTCCATTATTTCTTGTCCCCCTGTTTGTCTGTT
This sequence comes from Lichenostomus cassidix, assembly GCF_008360975.1. NCBI lineage: Eukaryota > Metazoa > Chordata > Aves > Passeriformes > Meliphagidae > Lichenostomus > Lichenostomus cassidix. The sequence goes on along the minus strand of NC_139480.1, from coordinate 31,391,435 downwards.
TGAGGGGTGATAATGGTACGTGGGAAAGCTACTTTTATACACTTGAGGCAATTCAAGTAAACTGGTTTGAGTTTTCTTTAGAGTAAGCAGGATGTGCATTTGAAGACTAGTGTAAGTACTTTAAAAATACTGTCTCATGTTAAACTATGACATTAAAATTTCATATATTCTGTCAGTGGTTCTGATTGAATTCAGATGTCTCCATAAATGGACTCATTGGCCTAAAAAGGTGTAATGAGAGTATGTGTTGTCCTTGATAACACAGGAGAGGAGTAAAAATGAAGAACAAGCTTACCACCACAGACAGAACTTGCACTGGGACAGGGATGTCAGAGTGGAGATGAGCTGAGTAAGCATAAGCTGTGACAGTGTTGAGGGCGATGAAGGGAAGGCTTGTACTGTACTGATATTACATTATTAAAAAAACCCAAACAGACTAAAACCCGTGACCAACACATCCAAATCTAACTCCAGAAAATTAATAAGGTATATGGACTTTGGTTTTGAGCAGTTGTCATCATCATTCTCAAACTTGTTTTCATAAAGAGTAAATTGATTTGTGCTTATCAATATGTTCAATTTCCAGGTGTGCCATTAAGAAATTTTACTTGCTGTGACTCCCACAACTGCATTAATAATTGCACAGTTGTGTTTCCAGACACTGAAATGGCTCTGAATCAATCTGCTGAGGATTATATTTTAAATGTGAAAGGGATAAAATTAAACATTTCAGTCTTGTCAAAGTCTGTTTAGCTGCATTCTAAGTTTTCACAGAATTGACCCATTTCTGTAAAAATAGCTCAAAAGGGATCATTATTATAGATGAACATAGGTGAGCCCACATGACTATTATTCATGCTTCATAAAAATTTTATTTAATTTTTAAAATCTGTTGCTACATTTTATGATGCACTATAATCTCAGGTCAGAAAGGATAAGTAACCATTATAATGTAGCAAAAACCAGCTTCACAGTACAAAGGTATTCATTTAAGGGTATTAATTTAAGCAATAGCTAATAAAATCAAACTAATCTTATGTACCTCCTAAGAGCTAGACTAATCAAAGCTTAAAGACATGATAGAATAATAAAACAAAGCTCATTAATTTGGCATTGAAAAAATATATATAATCAAAAGATCTGGAATAAGCACCAGCTTACGTTGAGAGAAAAGTGCCAAGAATTTAATATCATTCTTGCTGAGATCATTGTAGAAATTCAGAGTAACTTCAGCTGGAAGTCACAGGACACCAGTAGAAGGCAAATCTGCTCTTCTGTCACTTTTATCAGTGATGCCTGTTTGGCTTTGCTGGAGGGATGTGGAATTGATGTACAAGATGGCATTTCCTGCTACCTACCGTCTGCTCTGGAAAGACGGGAGAGACAAGGGAGAAGAGGTAACCTACTAACATGTGGTCACAGGAACAGCGTTTCAAAGCAAAGATTGATGGTCAGCCAGACACATTTATGTATATTCCATAAATTCATAATCTGGTAGAAAAATGAGGAATCATCAGAATACTTGATGGAACATTCAAATTGCCAGTGAAATTTCAGGTGTTTAAGTAGCTCTAGCAGAGTTATACTGTGAAATAAATGGCCTCAATAATCTGAGTCTCTAATAGATTAAGCTGTCCTTGCATTTTCTTTTGCTAGGTTTCCCAGCAAAAAGCCATGTGAATTTTGGAGCCCCATTTGATTTCAACAAAATTTGACACACGGGTGGTAGTCTTAAATTTATTCAATTTCAGTAAGGAAGGATGACTGGGAAGAAAAGAGAAAAACCACAGAGAGATGTTTCAGCATCTCTCTGAAAACCTGTCCCTTGGGATCACCATTACACAAAAAAGCAAAGATTTGAATTTTCTAAGCGTAGGAAAAGCTTCAATAAACCATGAGATAAAATCCATAAAAAATGAGACTTCATTAGTTACACAGCTCACAGAATTTGTTATTATTCAGCTGGTTTAGCAACTTCAAATTTTATACAACTCTTTTTCTTGCATATGTCACCTGAATCTTAACAGTGTATTGGACTGTCTGCTTTTTATCTGTGTAAGGCTCCAATGAAAACAAAAAACCACCAAGACAGTGTTCCCTTAATGATTTTCTTTCTGTATGGTTATGCATATATGTTCCAGAAGTAGTGGAGAAGGCAGGCAGGGGAAGCATAAAAGGCCTGAAATGTAAATTTTCAGGATTTGGTGAGCTGGTGTGTTGTTTTCATTCTGCCTTCTGACATCTGCTGGCAAAATCTCTCCATTGCAATGCTTGCTCTGAATTTTTCAGAAATCCCTCCCCCAGAACTCTATGGGCTTCTCTGACATTTGTGGGTGCTTGATGGCAGTGAAAACTAGGGCACTTGTGGATAAGGAGGTAGCTCTGGCAGCTGTCAGGAGCAACAGATATGCCCTGAAGCTTAAAGTGGGAGGAAAACAAAGAAGATTTATGTAGTGGGTGTATCACTCTAGCAGGAACATCTCTCTGCATCACAGGCTATGCCTTCTGCGTAGAGCAGAGACATCTGAGATACCTCTGAACTGCTTGGAAAAGCAAATTTTCCCACACCAAGCTCTAAGCACTGAGCCTGCTTCCAGTTTCCAAATCCCAGCACACCTGCCTGACACTGCGGCAACTATGGATCTGTGTCTCCCAACCACAAGTGAAAATGCTAATCTTGCTCATTGTGAATACTGAATTTCAGGGCCACAAGTGCAGATGGAAATGACTGATTCTAAAATATGCTTTTAGAAGACAACTATGCATGATTAATCATTGCTCAGAACAAAAATGTCAGAATTATTCTCATGATCATACAAGATATATACCCAAGGATCTAGAGCTCCCTCACTATTTATCATCCTTACATTATATTTGTGCTGGGTTTTGGAAAATGAGAGTTATATGCATCCAAGATCAAGCCAAGATGCTTATGCTATGTTTACCATGCCCTGTGGGTGAGAAAGAAATGGAAATTTGAACTGACTTGCTATGTGAGGCAATCTGGCAGGTGGTGGAGTTCTGCAACTTGGCCAGAAGTGAGGCAGTCAGTCCCTCAGGGCAAATATTTTGGCAGGATGATGAATGCCAGGCAGGGCATGCATGTGCAGGAGTCAGGTGGTGTCATTTATGTCCATCCACAAGTGACTGTTTAGCGTGGGTAAAAAGAAACTAATTTCACTTTGGTCAGGTGAGGGTGGACTTCATGCTAAGGCTGGAGATATGCACACGGGAAGCTGCCTGAGCAGCACCACGGCATCACAGTGCTCTGCCCTCATGCAGTCCAAGCTCTGAAAAGGCTGTCTACTACTGCCTTCAAAGGAATCAGTCAATGAGAGCCATCAAAGCAGAAAAATTCAAAGGCACACATCCTTTAGCTTTTCCTACCATGTGTGTGATGAAGGAGGAAAGGCTTGAGACAGAAGGCAAAGCTCAGTCAGTCAGACTTCCTAGCCCTGCACATTTTAAGATCTAAGCGGCTGTAATTCTCACTAAGTATATATAATTTTCTGCCATATTTACACAAGAGAAATTCCTTATATTCAGACTATTAACTATGTAATCCATTAGCTTCACATTTGTAATCTCATTGAAAGGTACAGCACTTTAAATAGATAATGTAACATTTTATATATATGGACTGGATTTTTTGGATTCTGTATTAATCAGAGGCATATTTTTCATGCTAAATTAATAGCTCATTGTTTTCAGCCAAGCTGAAATGCTCTTTAGTTCTCTTCTCTCAAAAAGAAAAAAAAAAAAAAAGAAGTGTTTCCTTTTGGTCATGCATTTGAAAATATCTTGAAATCTGCAATTCAGAACATTTAAAAATTATCATATTCTATTAGTGCTTTGGTCCTGTCCTCTTCTCCACTGCCCGCTTTCCCCCCTCAGGTTAAGGCTGCTTTGGAATAAATATGGTAATATTCTAAATAATAACTACTTCTGCTCTTGACTCTTGAAAAGCTCTACATTTGCCCGTACTCAGTATGCAGAAAGATGATATCAAAATATATCTTTTTGCCTTACTATTAGAACATCATAAAGTGCAAAGTCTTCAACAACCTTTAGGCCATCTTGTAATGTTTTTTAATGCACATACACAAGCCTGAGTGCAATTTTATTTTTCCTTCCTTTATTAAAACATAGGTGGTTAAAACTTAGAGGAAGAAAGACTTAAAATCAGAAAGAAATACTGGGGAACAGAACAACTTATTCCCATTTAATTATTTAGTGCACTGTACCTTTAACTAAATGTGGGGGTGCGGCGGCCCGATGCTGCAGATCCCGAGTCCCCGAGGCCGGCGGTCGGCGTAATCCACGGGGACGCTGCCGAGGATGCCATCGCCTGGGACTCGGAGGAGGCCGGGCCGTAAACCGCTCTCTCCCTCCCCTGGAAAGTTTTCCTAAGCTTATTGGTTTAAGGTTTGCTTCCCCGCCCCTATCACCGCCCCCGCTGCTTGCCCACACTAGAATGTTCTGCTGCCGGGCTTTCCCCATGAGTTGCTTGTAATCCCCTCCCTACTTATATTTCATTTGCTCCCCCGCTTGTCCCTCATGTTGTCCCGGAGCCCCGTTGGCTCCGCCCCTGCTGTTCCTCCCCGGGACACCCCGTATTTCCCCCTAAAAACCCCTTCCCTTTGTTCTCTCGGCGTGGTGTGGCCGCGACCCCAGCCCCGCCGGGTTCTGCGCCCGGCAGCTGCGTGGGCCGCCCCACCCGAGAGCCCCCAGTGTGCCTCCCCCGCGCCGCTTCTCCTTGAATAAACTGCACACTGGCGACTCTCAACTCGTAGCACTCTCTTTATCACGGGAAGCGACCAGCGACTCCACGGCGTTCCTGCCCGGCAGGCCCCCGCCTCCGCCGCGTGGTCCCCGCCGCTCCAAAGGAGCGACCCTGGGACCACCGAGGCTGACTGCAGCCGCCTCTGGACAGAGCCGAACAGCCGGGAGGGCTGAGAGCTTGGGCCAGGTGAGGCCCCCGAGGTCTCCCGAAGCCCCGGAGCTCGTTGGGGCCAGGCGGCCGGACCCCGCCGGACCCCTTTACAACTTTAAGTGGCGCCGTCAACGTGACCCTCCGAACCTGCCTTCGCTCCTTGGAAGGGAAGAGTGGAGATCTGTTGTTCCGCCACCCGGCGAGTTGCAGCACCCTCCCTGGACTACATCGAGAGGTGCTCCTCGCCGGCACCGCCAGCCCCGTGAGCCCCGTGAACCGACCGCGCCGCTTGGTGTTCGGGTGAGTTGGTAGGGAAAGGGGTTCCCTAGCTTGCCCTCTTTTCATTTAATTTTTCGTTCGGATCGGTCGGGTGAGAGTTTGGTTCGGCTAACCTTTATCTTGGGTGGAAAAGATGGGAGTTAACCTAACCAAAAAGCAACGAGAATTTTATGTTTCCGTTAAAACTTCCCTCCGAGTAGCGAAATTTTCTTTTCCCTCCCCGCTCCTAAAACGCTTTGTTAAATTTATTTTTGCCGAATTTCCCGATGTTTCTCCCCAAGATGCTAACTCCATCGATTTTTGGCGTGGGGTCCGCTCGCGCATGAACCAGCTTTTGTCCCGTGGGGACAAGCGAGTGGACCAGTTTTTCGGCATTTTAACACAGATTTTCCACGCTTTCCGTCCCTCCCTTCGGAGCGCGGGAGTCCCTGCTAACCCTTCCCCGTCTGCCCGTTCCTCAAATAACCCCAGCCCCTGTCCTTCTCGAGGCGACCGCGGCGGCTCAGAACGTCCGCGGACACGGAGTTCTCATCTAGTCTCCGGCGCCCCCGTGGTCACTTCGTCCCCTGCCTGGGAGGGAGAACGCGCGACCCTCTCGGGCACCCCCGGTTCTGTCTCTCCTAACCCCTCTTCCCGAGTTGATTCGTCCCTGGTAGTCCCCCGCAATCCCCGCCGTGTTTCCTTTTGTCTCCCCGGAGAGCCACAAAGGAGCGGCGGCTGGCACCGGGATGGCGCCTGCCGCGTGGCTTTCCCATCCCCCATCCCTTCTCCCTATAATCCTTCCGTTCCCGCTGCTGCTTCGGCTTTCCCGCCGAGCCCCTTCCCTGATCCCTCCCCCTGGGCGGCCTATCCATCACCGTGCGGGCACACCCCCTCCCTCGGACCCTCCGCCCCTGCGCCCAACCCCTTTATCCCTACCCCGCCTACCTCCCCTTTCCCACCGAAACCCCACCTCTTCCTCGACTCCTCCCCGGGACCTTCGTCAGTCGCCCCTCCCTATGTTCCGCCCCTTCCTAACCCCTCCCCGGAGGCGGGTCTCCCTGGTTCCCACGGCTACCCTTCCGGCGTCCGCCGGAAGGACGCCATCTTGGATCCCCTTTCCCACGATGACCGGAAGGAGGCCATCTTTGTTGGTCCTCCTACGGTCCCTGACCAGAAGGAGGCCATCTTTGTTGGTCCTCCAATGGTCCCTGACCGGAAGGAGGCCATCTTGGATGGGTCCTCCGGCTTGGCTGGGAAAGGTTGTCACCTAGATCCGGAACCGGGGAGCCTCCAGGCCCCCTTCGCCGCACCAGTCCGCGTTTCGGGGCAACGCGATCACCCACGGTGGGAGCCCTTTGATAGGGCCGCGCTCAAAGACCTGGCCAAAACGCAAAAGGAGTTTGGCCGGGACTCGAACTATTTCAGAGCAGTCCTTCACGCCACTTTCACCGGCGTCCCTCTAGTTCCCTCCGACATCAAATTAGTGATGTCTTGTCTACTGTCCCCCGTTGAATACCAAGAGTGGGAGGACGAGTGGAAAAGGCAGATCAGGGGGCTAGAGCGACTGCTTCCTGGGCATGGCACTCCAAACGGCCCCACCTTCGAGTTGTTGTTGGGTGAGGGGGATTACTCTAAACCCCAGACGCAAGCCCGAGAGATACCCATAGACATTCTGGTGTCTCTCGCTGGTGCAGCGGAGAGGGTACTGCTTGGTATCCCTCCGGTGGATGCTCCTACCATCCCCTACTTGGAGATATTCCAAGGGCCTGACGAGGCCTTCCCCAGTTTTGTTGATAAATTAAAACAGGCCATCGATCGTCAGGTCCCCGACCACACCATCAGGGAGCAGCTGCTTGTGGACGGGGCAATCACCAGATCCAACACCATCTGTAAAGAAATCATATTGTCCCTGCCACATGACCCACGGCCGACCATCGCCCAGATGGTCAGTGCCTGTCGGCGCCTGGCTGCGGTCAAGGCGCTGAATGCTAACACCTCTCAGGCACTGGCCATCCGAAACACCTATGCCACCTGTAACCGGTGTGGCAAAAGAGGACACTTCGCCGCAGACTGCCCCACCCCGGTCGAAGAAATCTCCAAGTTTTCCCGTTCTCCTGCCCCTGCCCGCGCCCAGCGCCCTTCCCCCATGTCCCTAACTGACCCTTCCTCGTTTCCACCTCCCTTCCCTGCTGGCCAGGGAAACTGAGAGCGCAGCGTGAGATGCCGGCCTCACGCTGCCAACAGCCACCGGCCGGCCTCGACCCCACGGATTTCCAGCAGGCGTGGGTCGATGATGACTGTACCATACCCGGATGTGACTCTTTTCTTGTTAGACTCAAATGTGACTTTCCTGACGCTCTTGTCCTTGCCATTTCAGATGCGGACGCCGGACCCAAAGGGATTGCCATCATCCCTTCCTTGATCAGAGTGGATGCAGAGGGGTTCTTTCCACTCCAGGTTGAAGTTGCCGACCCCCCTCTTATCCTCTCTAGGAATCAGGTCGTGGCCAGGATCAAGGTCATCCCGTTCCACGCTATCCTCACGGAACGACCGCTGGTTGCCTGGTCCGAGGCGGTTGGTAAGGACAGGCCAATGCTTACTTGTGGCCTTTCCCAGAAGGGAAGCAACATCTCCCTTACTGGCATGATTGACACTGGTGCAGATGTCACGGTCATCTCCTCGGCGAGTTGGCCGTCGGCATGGGCCAAGGAGCCTGTGGCTCAGTCGTTGAAAGGTGTGGGAGGATATACTCCTGCAGAGCAGAGTTCCATCCCCGTTCTAATTGAAGGCCCCGAGGGTCGCATTGCCACCGTGCGGCCATTCATCATCAACTCGGGATTCAACCTGTGGGGGAGAGACACTATGTCCCAATGGGGTGCCCGAGTCGAATTGGCTCCGGCTCGGGATTTTTGATTGGGGTCACTGGTGAGCGCCCGACCCAGCCATTGAATTGGCTCACTAATAAACCTGTCTGGGTCGACCAGTGGCCTTTGCCTATACACAAATTAAGAGCGCTCGAAGAGCTCGTTGAGGAGCAACTGGAGAAGGGGCACATCGTGCCCTCGACCAGTCCATGGAACTCGCCCGTCTTCGTTATCAAGAAGGCGGGAGGGACCAAATGGAGGCTCCTCCATGACCTCAGAAAAATAAACGAAGTCATTGAGGACATGGGGCCTCTCCAGCCCGGGTTGCCATCACCTTCAATGCTCCCGCGGGACTGGAAGATTGCAGTGGTGGACATAAAGGACTGCTTCTTCCAGATCCCCCTGCACCCAGACGATGCGCCCAGGTTCGCTTTTTCAGTTCCCTCCACCAACAGGGAACGCCCAATGCGCCGCTATCACTGGCGAGTGCTCCCGCAAGGGATGAAAAACTCCCCCACCATTTGCCAGTGGTATGTGGACAGCATTCTCGCACCAGTGCGAGAGGTCACGAGTGAGTCAATCATTGTCCATTATATGGATGATGTATTGGTCTGTTCGCCAACCGAAGCCATCTTGCGGACAGCACTCTCTAGAGTCATGGGGGCCCTAGAGAGCGAAGGGTTTGAGATCCAACCCTCCAAGGTCCAGGTGACGGCGCCGTGGAGATACCTGGGAGCAAAAATTGAGGAGCAAACAATAACACCCTTGCCGATCAAAATTATTGACAATCCATCTAACCTGCAGGAAATGCACCAGCTCTGTGGTGCCATCAACTGGATTCGGCCCCTGATCGGCATCTCCTCGGAAGACCTGGTCCCGCTGTTTTCCCTCCTGTGTGGAGATCGCGACCTGACCTCCCCAAGGACATTGACCCCGGAAGCGCGGGAATCCATCAGAAAGGTACAGAACGCCCTGAAAACATGTCGCGTTCACCGATGCGACCCCAAATTGCCCTTTAATTTGGCCATCCTAGGTAAAATGCCCCACCTGCACGGGCTCATCTTTCAATGGGACCTGAAAGACATGGAGAACCGACTGCTCATTATTGAGTGGGTCTTCCTGCCTATCTCGTCCCCCAAAGTTTTAGTTTCGCCACTGGACAAGGCGGCGCAGCTTGTTAGACGAGCGAGGTCCCGCCTGTCCACCCTAGCAGGACGTGAGTTCGCATACATCCACGTTCCATTTGATACAAAATCATTCGAATTCGCCTTGATAAAGAGTGAGGAGATGCAGCTAGCACTTGAATCGTTTCCCGGCCAGGTTGTTACCTGGTTTCCAAAACATAAGATATTCGCAATATCTGAACTAAAAATTGTTCTTGACCGGGTCCAAAGTCGGAAACCCCTCAGTGCTCCGACACTTTTCACTGACGGCTCGGGCACATCAGGAAAATCGGTGATCGCCTGGTGGAACCCCTCGACAGAGCGGTGGGATTGCGATGTCGAGATCGTTTCTGGGTCCGCCCAGGTGGCCGAGCTCGCAGCCGCCGTCAGAGCATTTGAGCGCTTTCCGGGACCCTTCAATCTGGTTACTGATTCGGCCTATGTAGCGGGGATCGTTTCAAGGGCTGAGGACAGTTGGCTGTCTGGCTCCTCCAACCCAAAAATTAATTGCTTGGTCAAGAGGCTCAAGACAGCCATTTCCCACCGTGACCAACCCTTCTACGTGATGCATGTGCGCTCACACACTGACCTTCCAGGTCCAATCACGGAAGGGAATAGGGTGGCAGACGCGCTCGCTGCGCCCGTGCATGTTGCCAACGTGCCTGATCGATTCCAGCAGGCATCGCTGAGCCATGCACTCTTTCACCAAAATGTCCCGGCCTTGAGGCGAATGTTTGAGTTAACAGTGGAACAAGCCAAGGCCATTGTGGCGGCCTGTCCCCATTGTCAACCCCTCCAGATTACATCCATGGGGTCTGGAATCAACCCCAGAGGGCTTAATAGTGGGGAGATTTGGCAGTCAGATGTCACGCACGTGCCTGAATTTGGCCGACTAAAATATGTACACGTGAGCGTAGACACCTTTTCAGGCGCGCTCTTTGCCACCGCACATTCGGGGGAAAAGGCGAAGGATGCGATTTCGCACTTCCTGCAGGCCTTCGCCGTCCTGGGTATTCCTAAAGAGGTTAAGACGGACAACGGTCCGTGTTACACCTCTGGACCAGTGAGGAAATTTTTCCTCCAGTGGGGCATTTCCCACACCACCGGGATTCCCCACTCAGCCACGGGTCAAGCCCTGGTGGAAAGGGCCCATCGGTCCCTCAAGAGGGTGCTTCAGCAGCAAAAGGGGGGACCAGAAACAGAGACCCCGGCAAATCGGCTCGCCAGGGCTCTTTTTACTCTAAATTTTCTCAATTGCTCCGATAAGGAGCCAGACCCCCCGGTGGTTCGCCACTTTGCCAACCACACGCGAGCCAAGCTGAAGGAGCACCCCCTTGTCCTGATCAAGGAACCGGACTCCCTAAAGATCGTGGGTCCCTTCCCACTTATCATCTGGGGGCGTGGCTATTGCTGCGTCTCCACCTCTGAAGGGCCACGATGGGTCCCAGCTAAATTTGTCAAGCCTTTCCTAAAAGCAGGGCCACTCTCCCCGAGACCGGAGCCAAAGGACGTGACATCGGCCCACTGGCGCCGCAAGAAGAAGGCGGAGACTCCACCTTCCTCACCTCGCCGCCTCCGACCCCACACTAGCAAGCAGAGCGTCTGAGTCACCAAGAGTCCATCCCGCAGTTCCCTGAGCCAGCCTCCCACTTTCCTTCCCCCTCTTCCCTATGGCCTTTCCGTCCTCCCTCCTCCTCCTACCCCAACACGTGTTTCTTATGTTAATGCTGTTTTGTTTATCTCCACATTCAGTGGCCAAGATGCGCACCGTCACCCTCGCGCACCTTTTCCTCCTCCTCTTGACCATCGTCCCAGTCCAACCGTGGGTTGTGAGGCAGCCTAGCTCCAACGTCTGGGTGACTTCAGCCCGTGCCATGAACAAGGAGCAAATGTGTATCCGTTGATTTTTTGCTCCTTGCGCATGGACATGGCTGTCAACAGTTTGAGGGGCTCTGCTGCTTCAACCTATCCTCCAGGAGCCGTAGCATCCACCAGAGGCTGCAAGATATGGACGCCTTGATAAGAAACATCACCTTCGAGAGCAGCCTCTGGTTTGAAAGCACCGTGGATGGCGTCCGTCATGCTGTGAACTCCACGCTTTCCACCGTCGGAGGATGGGCCCACAAAGTACTGAAAGGACTGGGACTGCCCGAATGGGGAGCCACGCTTTTAAAAGACTGCATTATTGTTTTATTTGCTATTGCTTTAATTGCTGCTTCATTTGCATTGATTAAGAAATATTTAGTTAAGCATATTCGCTCCTTATTTAGTAAAGAAGGGGGAGGTGTGGGGGTGCGGCGGCCCGATGCTGCAGATCCCGAGTCCCCGAGGCCGGCGGTCGGCGTAATCCACGGGGACGCTGCCGAGGATGCCATCGCCTGAGACTCGGAGGAGGCCGGGCCGTAAACCGCTCTCTCCCTCCCCTGGAAAGTTTTCCTAAGCTTATTGGTTTAAGGTTTGCTTCCCCGCCCCTATCACCGCCCCCGCTGCTTGCCCACACTAGAATGTTCTGCTGCCGGGCTTTCCCCATGAGTTGCTTGTAATCCCCTCCCTACTTATATTTCATTTGCTCCCCCGCTTGTCCCTCATGTTGTCCCGGAGCCCCGTTGGCTCCGCCCCTGCTGTTCCTCCCCGGGAAACCCCGTATTTCCCCCTAAAAACCCCTTCCCTTTGTTCTCTCGGTGGTGTGTGGCCGCGACCCCAGCCCCGCCGGGTTCTGCGCCCGGCAGCTGCGTGGACCGCCCCACCCGAGAGCCCCCAGTGTGCCTCCCCCGCGCCGCTGCTCCTGAATAAACTGCACACTGCGGACTCTCAACTCGTAGCACTCTCTTTATCACGGGAAGCGACCAGCGACTCCACGGCGTTCCTGCCCGGCAGGCACCCGCCTCCGCCGCGTGGTCCCTACCGCTCCAAGGAGCGACCCTGGGAACACCGAGGCTGACTGCAGCCGCCTCTGGACAGAGCTGAACAGCCGGGAGGGCTGAGAGCTTGGGCCAGGTGAGGCCCCCGAGGTCTCCCGAAGCCCCGGAGCTCGTTGGGGCCAGGCGGCCGGACCCCGCCGGACCCCGCCGGACCCCTTTACAACTTCAACTAAACTTTCTGAAATTCAGATGGTAGTGTTTAAAGAGTGATTTGTAACTATTAAACAGGGGAGAAATAACCTGGGTGACCTTTTGTTTTTCAGCAAATAACACATCTGACAATGCCTTAGTTTATCTCCAGCCTGGAAGGAACTGCATTACTGGGCTAATAAGTTTTGACACCTTTTTTTACCAGAAGGTGTGATGCCTGTTTTTGAAACAACACTGCACAAATCAGAAAATGCTGCATCATGAGATAATAAATGGCTCCACGAAACTCCACAGTGAAGTCTAATCCTTCTTGTAGATGAGTTCACAAGTCTGCCAACACATGTTGTCCTTGGTAAAGAAGGTTCAGACAAAAATGAGTATGATTTGTTTTGTGAAATCAGATTGAACTTACCTACTTACTACTCTTGGCCTGCCTAACCTCCTGTTTTCATAAGGTCTCCTTTAATATAATTTAATTCAGTAAACATAATTAATGAAAGTAATTAAATACATAATTTTGGAAATAATTATATTTATTTTAAAATTGAATGGAAAATTTCATTAGGTAAGAAGGTCTGCTTTGTTTCCTATTTTGTCTATAATGTAACCTTTAATGTAAAATTGAAACAAAATGTATTTATAGCCAAGGATAAAACATTGATTTATTTTGGAGTATGACTCTTCTTTGTAGCGTGACTGCAAGAGCTGATGCTTTTTGATACACGGGAAAATAGGAACTACCGTATAGTGTCAGATTAAGAAAAATGCATGCATGAATGACCTCTGTAATATAGTAATGCAAGTTTAGGCCAGATATTTTTGGTCCTGATTTTATTTGTTTCCTTGTTTGTTTTTCTTTCTCTGGATGTCTGATTTGGTGATTGTTTCTATTTCCTGTTTTAAGTCCCACAGATGCAGGTGGAGGAATACTTGCTTGGGTTTTTTAAAGATAAAAAGAAGGAAAAATGGCTGATATCACTTTCTGGAATAGTTTGAGGCTTTTCCCAAACACATGAATAATACTTGCTCTATCACCAATAAGAAGATAGCACTACACTTAATATTCTTGTCATTTACAACTTTGCTGTGCAATAAAGCCCTGTGGGCACCCCAAGTATTTGGCCCATGGACTCTTCCTTTTGCCATAACAAAGCTCAGACCTGTTACTTATGAAATATGTAATATAGCCAAGTAAATAACTTGTGAAAAAGAAAATTTAAGACTGAATGCAAAAGGTGAAGAGGCCAAGTATTTTTCTACTTTTGATCTGAACTCTTCTGGTGTTTGTTTTTTTTCTGCTTTTCACAGGGATTACAGCCTAGATTAAAAAAGAAATGTAGAAGAGCTGTAGAAGCCATGGCATGAAATACTGCAACACCTAACTTTTTTGTACATGCTTCACCCAGAACAAGATTCAGAAGCTACGCCTGGCAACATAGGGGCTCAAATGCATAGAGAAGGTAAGGTGCCTTATGATGATATATAAAAGATCTAAAAAGCTCAGTAGTGACTTGTCAGGAGGTAGCAAATGAGAAATGAGGAGTGCAGGTTATTAAATCTTTCCCCTTTAGGGAACTTAGGTGCTTTACAAAGTATTAAGAAGAAGCATCTTTATATTTCAACATAGGTACTGTTCTCACAGTCTGGGGGATTTTACTCTTTTTGATGAAATAGCATAAGACCTGATCATATGATATTCCATGGGATAAGTCAGACAAACAGCCTTCATCTCATGGTTTCTATGTGAGTTTGGGGGAATAAAATATCACCCCTAAAATATAGGAGAAAATTGATAGGGACCATCTAAGCAAAGTGGACAGGCAGTAGTTTGTGGGACAAGGTGCTTCCAAATGCCCTGAGGGAGTGGGCTGATGTCATTATGAGACCACTCTCTAATATCTGCAAATGATCATGATGACAGGAGAAGGTCCCAAATAATTGGAAAATGGTAAACACATCCAATTTCAGTAAGTCAAGAAGGAGGATGTGGGGAACCACAGGTCATTCTGCAGGAAGGTTGTGGAGAAAATTCTCCTGGAAGTGATTTCCACACACATGAAGGGCAAGGAGGTAATTTAGAATAGTCAGTATTGATTTACTAGAGGTAAATTCTGCCTCACCAACATAATTGCCTTCTACACTGAAATGGCTGGCTGTCTGGGGAAGGGAAGAGCACTGGGTGTTATCTTGGGTAGTTAGGCTTTTGACTTGGTGTACCACAACATCCTTATAGCCAAACTGGGCAGACCTAGGCTGGATGGGTGGTTTAAGATATGAGTGCAAATTGATTGAACTACAAGGCTTAAAAAGTAGCAGCTGCTCACTAGTGGCACTTCCCTGTGTTCAGTACTGGAGCTGATACTGCTGACAGTCCTCACCAACAACCTGAACGACAGTGGCAAACACTCTCAGCAGGTGATACCAAAATTCAGGGAGCAGTCAATACACTGGAAGGCAAGGCTGCTGCTCAGAAGGTTCGAAAAAGGCTGGAGAATTGAGCTCACAGAAATCTTACGAAGTTCAAAGACCAAGTTCAGCACCTGGGACAGAATAACCCCATGCAACAGTACGAGCTTGGCACTATCTAGAAAACATCCTTGCAGAAAAATGCCTGAAGATGCTGGTGAACAAGTTGAACATGAGTCAGCCATGTGTCCTAGCAGTGTTGAAGGCATGATACATGAGAAAACTGATAGCTGTGGTTGCTCAGGCCATTTAAAGAAGGGGAAGGGGAGAAATAACTGCTGTACTCAGCTATGTATGGATGGTTACAGGGAAAATGGAGCCAGAGGCTTCTTGGAAGTACACAGCAAAGTGTTAAGAGGCAACGGACATGAAAGGCAGAAAGCAAAATTCAGAGAAATTTGTTTGGATTTAAGAAAGGAAATTTCATGTTTCCAGTGAGGGAGGTCAAAGGCTGGAAAAGGGACAAAGAGAGTGGTAGGTAGAATCTTTGTCCTTGGAGGGATCTGGACACAGCCCTGACCAACCTGATTTGACTTTGAAGTCAGCCCATGCATGACTAGGATTTGGATCTTCAGCCTAATCAGACTTCCAGAAATCCCTTTCAATCCATTTCCCCCCTGATTTCCACCCTTCTCTCCTCTTGAATGAAAGCAACGAAGTCTTGCTCCCAAAATTACATTGAATATACGTGTATCTGTGGGTTGTTTTTTTCTTTTTCTTTGTTGTTGTTATTATTTTTGTTTTCCCCACCCTGGAAGATGTCATTACTTTGTAAGCAGCATTAATGTTAGCATGCATAAGCGTACATGTGATTTATATCTTAGGAGAATCATTTTAAATGGCAAAAAATCCCCAAAACATAGTGTTTATCTGTATAACTTCTGTGTTGTAAAAAAGAAAGACTGGTTACTTCTATTATATTTTTGCGGCCAGTTTTTCCATTTTATGTGGAAGCTTTGAAAGATCAATGATGATTCCAGCATGCTAGTTAAAATCCTTTTTTCCTTCAAAATGCAATAACCAGCATGATTTTAGTAAATGCCTGTGGGAGATTTATTAAAGAACCCCAGAATAATTTTGCTCCATTGCCTTTTCATTTCCGTCAGCTTTTCAGGAGTCAATTACTTTTATTTTTGTATGTAAACATCTGGGATGTACCAGAGCTTTTAAAGAACTTAAACTTGGTGGACTAGATTCTCCCGTGACAAAAACATGATTGTGTGTTTGTGTGTCTGTACACACATTGTAAAGGGGACTTTTAGGCACTGTTAGACTGTCTCAGCTCACACAGCGTCAGGATTATAACCACAAATAGTGTACAGCAGCTGACATCTGAGATCCTTACTTCCTCTTCCCCAGCTTTAGGGGGTGGCAGTAAAAGAATGATGTAGAATGCTGCAGTACATCAGGCTCTAAGTCACTATGTCTCCGTACATTGAGGTATTTCTGGTGTGGTCTGAGCTGCAGCTTATTTCAGTATGTACAGCTCAATATTAAGACAGTTGGAAGACCCAAGCAAAATCCTAATCTTTAGGTACAAAATGAGAAATGAAGAACCTAACTGCTAAAATGAAAAACAGTGCCAAAACTGGTACTTTTAGTTAGTGTAGATTAGTAGCATGGTGACTGGTGGGATGGAGGTAGTCTCTTCAGAAAGGTAAAGGAGCAAAATTGTTGGTGGATATTAATGAACAGTACTGACATTGACGTAAATTATTAGAGACTACATGTGGCTACCAAAATAGAAATTTTCCTTTTTTTTCCTATTTAGCAGCTCAGAAGGTGCATGCTTCTGAGTGAAATTAGTGTTTAAAAGATATACACACCAGATCCACATATAACCAGTCAGAAACAAGTTTCTACTTTCCTGGTTTTTATGCTGTGCTATTCACCTTGAAATGGAAATGCTGAAGTTGCTCCAAATACTATACTTGTTGCAAATGCCACTGCCCATTTTCATGTTTTATGCTTGTCTTTTAGCATGTGGAAGAGCCCTACAAATTGAGGAAAAGTAAGAAATAGTGACACTAACTCAAAAATGAGACAAGCTGAAGGAATAAAGAGAGAACATTCATGGAATAATTGTGGTTCGTAACCATATTGTGCTCTAAGGCCACAGTATTCAGCTGAGGATTTTCCAGTCAGAAGGATATAAATACAGGCTGTGTAAGACAAAGACTGCCAATCTGGTGTTTCCAGAAAATGGTAAATTTATCATACTGTACATGTGCAGCATGCACAAAGGCACCTTTGGAGATGTGTCAGACTTACCGAGTAAGCATCTGTAAAACCAGCTGCACTGTATAGGTGCAACAGATCGTTTCAGTTCTTCCCAGGAGTGTTGACCATACTGTGAAAGCAAGCAGAGAAGCTTTCTGAGAGCATGTCTTTCAGGACATGGTTTCATATGCACGGTGTTACACAAGCTGTGTGTGAGTACTGCAGATCTGTTCAGATTTTCAGATGTAGTGCAAAGAGACCTGGAACTGCACATGCGCAGCAGCATCATGACATAAACAAAGACCACATTTTTCAATATTTTCACAGACAAAATTCTTGGGTTTCAAAACAGGTCAGCTTACCTACCTCTTCGTCTGCTAATTTTTCTTCGTTTGTATGCATGGGATTTCTTTGTTTTAACAGGGTGATAATAGTCCTGTGTCTTCAGATGTGTTTAGCAGATTTCTGCAACAGGATAGTTTCAACCAACATGAAACTGTCAAGTATCCTACTGGTCTTACAACATGCAGTCAACTTGAGTGTAATGATACATGCAGGTAAAATGTGCTCCTATAGTAACAAGGTGTTTGCCACATCTAAAGTGCAACAGCTGCTGTAGTTGCATTTTAGTTGCTTTAATTATATTTTGGTGTTGTTTCACTGCTTTTAATCCAGTAGCAATACTTGTGGTCCTATACTGAGGCAGAGAGCTGGAAAGATTACCTTTTCCACAATGTAGTCAGGATCCCTGGTGATTTTGAATTGGTGGGGCAGGAGCATCCAACCCCCGTGGATCCACTTTAGTCTGGATCTATCTCTTGTCCTGAAATTATGGTGCTGATAGTAGCAAAATCATGTTTTTTTCAGTTCCCTCTAAATTATTTTTTAGCTGTCTGCACATCTAGAAACATGGTCACCCACTAGGCAAGTTTTGAAGTTATTGTATCAGCTTCCAGTGAATGAGATCAGACCATATATGTCTTTGCAACCAGCAGTATTTTAGTTTGGCTGCAGTCAGCATCCAGGCATGTATGTGTACTGCAGTGCTTTCTGCAACAGTGCTTGTGACAGGAGGGTACTTTTAACTTGCCTTTTCGATACCAGCCTCTTTGTATTTCATCCTACAGCTACATCACTGTGTGCAGGGTAATCAACATTAAGCCTTTGGTGGTTTTTTTGGGGGGGGAGGGTTTGGGGGGTTTTTTTTTTGGACCTTTAGGTTTATATCTGCTTTGAAAACAAAATTCAAACATTCCACAGATGGTTACTTACATGGAAAAATTCTAACATAAAAAATAACAAGGAGAGAACTGTTTCACTTTCCTCTTCAGTTTCTGAGAGAGTTGATTATGAACGATGTTGTAATAGTTAAGGACTCAACAAAAGGTTATTTTCTGAAAACTGGCCATTAATCTAGCTTGGAGAATTAAAAAACTCCAACAGATGACCAGATTTATCAGTATCTCTCAATGCTGCATGCATTCATCCCCGATTAATCCAGGAGTGGACCAGAGTTATAGGACAAAACTGAGATTTTGGCTCTGTTTGATATTACTGTAACAAACAAGGGTTCTTTGTCACCTTCTTTGGCTCTCTCCCCTCCACTTTTCTGGAACACCTTTCGAACAGCACAAAAGACAGCAAAATAAATTACAAAGTTCTGCTTTTACTTATCCTCACTCAGCAACATTTCCTCTATTAATCAACAGTCGTGGCAGACGACTGCTGCCCGCCACCCGTCTTTAAAGCTGTCTTAAGAGAAACAAGAGGCCTTCAGGACCTGACCAGGGCTACCTTTCCTCACTACCTCTCGAGCGCAGGTACACGGATCGAGCTCGCCACCCCCTCGCCCAGGAAAGAGGAGCCCGGCCGAGTCCGCAGCTCTCCCGCTGCCGGAGCTGCCGTGCGTGACTCCCTTCTCCCTCTGGAGGGAGACACAGTCCAGTTTTTGGCTGCCGCCGGCGCGGCCGCGTCTTTCCTGCCCCTGCCCCCTGCCGCCGCGTCCCCCCTTCCCCGGGGCAGCCGCCCCGCCCGGCCCTGCGGAGCTCGGCGGCTCCATCCCCGCCCGGCGCCCCAGCCTCCCGCCGCAGGGGCACAGGAGTCCCGGGGGAGCGGCGGCGGGGCCGCCGGGGATCCGCGGGGTTCTCCCCGACCACGTGCGCCTGTGCGTAAACTTGGCACCCCCGCCCTGGCGCTCGGAGGGGAGAGGAGAGAAGGGAGATTTGCGCTGCGGAGCGGGCGGGGGGCGGGAGGTGGCCCAGCCCCAGGGTGCGCGGGCCGCGGGGGCGGCGGGCGCTGCCGGCGAACCGCACCTCACTCGCGGTTGAGCCCCGTTCCTCGGCCAGACAGCGGCGGCCACCTGGACCTGCTCCCTCACAAGGGCTGGAGAGGAGAGCCGCGAGTGGCCGGATAAATACGGGGGAGGAGAAGGGCGGCTCTCCTTCTTCCCACCTCCCTCCACCTCCTCCCTCCCCCCCGCCGCGGAGGGCGCGCTTGGAACTGCCTCTGTGTGTCTGGGCGCCCGGGGCGTCTCCGCGCCCTTCCGCGGTGCGCTGCGGTGTGCGCAGGCTGGGCGCGGGAGGCTGCGGCTGCTGAAGGTGAAGCTCTCGCTCTCCAATTACTTTTCCCAAGAGGGAGAAAGAGGCAGCAGGAGAGGGAAGTCGTGCTGTGTGTGGACGGCACACCAATCAGAGATGCTCTAACGGAGGGACTGCTGCAGGACGCGCTGGCTTCTCCTCCTTCCTCTGCCGGCGGCGCTGAATTGGGACCACGCGCAGCTGGCGTAGGGACCGGAGCCGCACCGGGCTGCAGGACTTCCTCATCTGCGCTTTTACAATAGCTTAACCATACTTCGTCCTCTTTTAATTTTTAAAATTTTTTTTTAAATACTCTGAAATCGTGCACGAGAAACATTTCAAGTGTTCCCTCCATTCCCAGTTACTTCATCCTTCCTCTTGCATCTCTTAGCCGGATTCCTGGTGTATTCCCAGAGAGGCAGGGGAACAGCGCCGGGCCCCGCGGACGGCTGCTGCCCCAGCCCGGGCGAGCCGAGGCGGGCCGAGCGGAGCGCGGCACGGTGCCGCTCCATGCCCCCGAGCGCTGGCGGGGCGCGGGGCGTGTGCCGGCGATGCCCGGGCGGTAAGGCTGGAGCTCCCCCCGGACGGGAGGCGGCCGATCGCTAGGCATTTCTAGCAAGAATCGGGACTGCAGGTAGGTGAGCGGAGCGCTCCAGGGTCGTGTGTCTGTCTGGGTGTCTGTCTGTCTGAGCGCTGGTGGGGCCGCCGGGAGATACCCTTCTCGGCTGGCGGAGACCCGGCGGGCGCAAGCGGCCGCGGCGGGGCCGGGCGTGAGGTGTGCGGGCGGCTGCTGCGGGCTGCATCCCTCCCGCCGCTCTAAAGTTGGACGAAACCGGCTGTGAAGAGGAGCTGCTTTGCCGTCCTCCTGCTGGGCACCTGGAGCAGCCGGCTACAGCCTTTCGCCTAGCAATCCTCAAGGCTTTTGTTTCCCCTTTTAATTTTCTTTGATTTTATTTAAAAGAACAGTTCAACAGAGCCGAGAGGGAGGCGGGGGGAGCAGGGGAACCCACCCGGTTTTCAACTTTTATGGGAAGGTTGGCCGCTAACTCGCAGGACCTTCGGGCACTTGGGGGTTACTCTGCCCGGGGGCTTTATCGGCCGCCTTCAGAGAGCGGATGAAAGAGCGGGGAGCCCCTTCATGCATCCTCTAAAAAGAAAAAAAAGCAATGAAGGAAAGATTCATGGCTCCGTTTCTTTCTATGTGTAGCGCTCGCCAAGTTGTGGGTATATAGTACGAAACGTATCTTGTCTATCCACGTTGCTTTCATAGCATCTCAGTGAGTTTATTTACCCACTAAATATGTTGCAGGTTCTGTATGCCACAGTGAGAGGACTTTTCCCTTATTCCATCCCATTCATGTTTAGCCAGAGAAAGTTTTAAAATAACCTTCTCTATTCCTGTGGAGCTCTAGGATCGGGCACCAGGTTATCAATGCAAAGAATAAAGAGCAAGAGCTTGGGCTGCCCTGTGAGGAGTTGCCATGCATGGCTCTTCTGTATGTTTCATTCCTACCGGGAGTTAAAATCATTGCTTAAAGCATTTTAAATTATATATGTAGTTACAGTTCTCTCTTTCCAGCATTTGCTTGGAGTTTATCAGTATTTTATTTTAAAGTACATCAATTCTACCACCCTCCCCCAGTAGACACTGACTTAGTATTTAAAGAACCGTGCTTTGACTCCTGCAGAACTGTCAATTTGAATAATAAACACACTGAACTCCTATCTCTGAAAGCCCCATAAAGGATTCAGGGTCGTAGGGTCTTCGCACCACAGTGGATACATTTAAATTACTATTGACTAAATGATAATTGTTATCTGGTTTCTTTGTCTTACCAACTAGTTTCAGACTTTAGCATTTAGCCTACTGTATGTTTAACACTTTAAAGCTACTTTATGGGCTAATTTAAGTCAAATTGAGAAATCAACGTTCCTTTCTTCGTATTGGATACACGCTCGAAACATAGCTCAGTGGTACTAGGAGCATAGCTTAGCTGAAGTTGGGAAAGAGCATACTAAGGTATTTTTCTCAGAGGTGACAAAGGTTACAGGTTTCATTATACTTTTTCACAGTAATTGTGCTGTCATCTCATACTGATGCCTAAATTGTTTTGTGAGTGTATAATTAACAGTAGTAAAGCAATTCATATAAATTTCATTATTATTTTATTTCAGAGAGCTGATACTGCTGAGGCTGTATTGAAAACCATGTGGGTTTTGTTTCCCATAGTCCCAATTTCCAGTACTGTTATGTTTAGAAATGTAAACTAAGTGCCGTAATTTCAGTGGAAAGCTTTGCTTGGTTAGTTGACACAGCAAATCAGGTTTACCATTCACTGTTTCTGCATATTTTTTTTGTACATAAAAGGTCTTTCAAAAATATTAATTTTATATACACTGATGGTGGTGGCTGACTTTGAGATAAAGTCTTGATTTTGTCTTGCTGTTTGAATCAGAGAATGAGGACTAATCTGGCAATATCTTTTATCATACTGGACACATGGGATAACCTTTTTACCTGGCACTTATGATCTGAGGGATCTCAGCTTTATGTGTAGATGCTTGCAGTGCACTTTATTATTCTGGTGGGGAGCACATGAAAAACTTGTTCTGAATGAAAGTAAATAGATGTGTGTACAGATGGATATTAGAGATTGTTTTACTGGCAGGTTGCAAAGTGATGATTCATTGAGCCCTATCTAGATTTACATAAAGCAAATAATACTTTACACTGTGTTGTGGTGGTAGAGAAAAATGTAGCAGCCAAGAAGTTGCATAATTTCGTCACAGGTGATGACAGACTTGATAAAGGACATCTTTACAAATACAGGCACTATGTTTTTGGTAAGCAAAATATAACTATGAAGTTTTTCAGATCTGAGCGTCTTCACACTTAAATTTGTTGCTGTCTGTGTTGCTACTTACCAACCAGTGTAAAGCCTAAATTATGTACTAGAAAGATGTTGCATTTATTATGTTGTATGTTTTGCTTGCTATAAATAAGTAATGCAACAGTGCTAACTAGTTATCTCACTAAAGGAAATCACTGACTTGGAAGACAGAAAATCACATTACCTAATAGTCATCTACACAGAAATGTGATCACCATCTTGAAAAATTATTCTGAATGATACAACTATCAGTGAGCAAACAGTTCTATGCCCCTGTTTTATCTTCTGCAGGATTTTATTAGAAATGCTTCATTAAGTCACATTATTCTGCAGCTGTTTGTTCACTGAAAATTAAAATAAAAATCAGGACATTTATCCAGTAGAGCAGTAATATTTCCTGTGTTAAGTACTGAAAGTTCAAATAAAACAAAATCCTTTAGCATCAGTGTGCCAGAAGCACTGAGTACATCCTATTTTTGTGATGTATGGATGGCATTTACAGATGCAATTCATCAATGTATTTATTAGTCAAATGTCATCAAACAAAGAAGATAAATGGCAGTAAACAAAGACTGCATGGTAATACTGAGGCTAAAGCAAGGGAAGACCCTACAAATCTAATTAATTAATGTTCAGTCCCATATTTACAGTCTATATTTAAACATCTCATTTAAACATCTTTCTCTCATCATTTTTCTATTGCATGTCCTAGTAATTCAGGTAGCAATAGCTTTTTACTGGAAAATTCATTTTTCATTTATCTTTTGAAATGTTGAATATTAAAGGCATTGAGGCAAATGTTGTGTTAGGATGAATATAACAGAAGGGCCCTATGCCAGTAGAATTGAATATTGACCTGTCCCTGTTCACAATAATTTTTATGTGTTATGAGGAGTATCCCCAACTGATGTAGACTTTCATTGCTCCCTTGGAGTAGTTGAAGCTCTGACATTTTAAACCAGCTGGAGTATTTGCTCCATTATCCTTAGATCACTGAATTTAAGAGTGTACTTTAAAAGGATTTTGCTTGCGCATTTGTTTTCTTTCCTTAGCATGAGAAAACATTTACATGGTATACTCAGCTTCACTCAGTCCATTGTAAGCACACACCTTCACATTTGAAATACTTTTTAAAAACACAAGCTCACTCTTAGGGCTATTTCAACAGGAAGTTTGGCCCAGTGATTTGTTTTGTAAGCTGTTAATATTTACTTTGAAACACTTCTCCTCATGACGAAGTTCAGATATATAACACTCCCCAGGCATAGGAATGGATGTGGCAACATCAACAGTAATGTTGTTCATTTTTCCTTGTGACAGTTACAGAGTGATCTCCTTTTGCTCTTGGTAGAACTTGGGAAGATAGTGGAGTTGATGCTTCTTTATATACCCAAGCCACCCACTCTTGTTTGCCATATGTAGTCAGTTATTTATCAAAAGAGATGACAGAATAATAATGTCCACCTAATGTACTTTTTCATACTACTAGTGAAGAACAATCGCACTTTTAAGGTAGAAAATTTAAGGCGTTTTCGTACAGCTTCTTTCATATCATGTGTTTTGAAAAACACTTTGGAGATAGAAAAGAGAATGTAAAGATCTTGTGCTTTACTAATTATGGTAGTTAGCATAACTGCTAGCTATGGCATGATACTGGTTATATAAAATAGGATGAAGTCACTGAAAAAAAGCATCTTAGCCTTTTCTTCTGTTTGGATATGTTGGTACAGTGATTTGTAGAATGCACTGCAGCTGTAGCTATTGCTTGAAGTCGCACTGGAAAATGCTTTGTTTGATTTGGTTCTTAGTCCTTAAGTAAAAACTTATAGGAGAAGCTCCTGTATGTTTTGAGGCATGGAAGAATTACTTATATAATTGCATGTGTAAAAAGTTGAAAATTGTTTTTTCCCCCTCGTCTGTGAATCTTATCAAACCTCCTAATCCATTCAATGTTAGTAGCTTGGGTTTTCTAGTTTCCTCGCTTCACATCTTGCTGATCTTGTAATATGAAACTTGAACACAAGTCTCTTGGCACCAGGACAGTGTTGTATACAGCTGCCTCAACTGTGAGCATCCCTTTAACAGTGCCAAGGGGAAAGCCACAGTACAGGGTAGCACTCAGGTGAAAGCGCACATAGCTTTTTTTGGCTCCTGGGTGTTTGATAATCTTCTATGCCTATATCACAAATTGAAGATAATGCTGCAAAAGGTGCTTTAGATTGGCAAACTTCACAAGTAAATAATGAACAATCACAGTTCAACAAACCTCGCTGGTTGTATCAATAGCAAAATATTAATAAGTGAGTCAGTAAATGTCAAACACTTTTAAAATAGCTACATTTTTAGTCTTGATTATATGCTGACCTCTCTCTGTGGACTGTTTCTTGCCTCCTCTGTTGCTACATTAAGGTCCAGTATTAGAAGATGAGATACTGGACCAGATGGACCACTATCCTGATCCAACAAAGCAATTTCTTTCTTGAAATGCAAGGAGGCAGTATTGCAGTACTGCATATTTATTTTACTTACTAGAACCAAACTGCAATTGCTTAGTGTACTGCTTTTGCTTTATTTTTCACTTTTAAAAGCAGGATATAAAACATTTCTAAAATAAATCTGTCAGTAACATGCAGTCTCACACCAGCTCTTTTAGAGACAGAAGCACAGACCTGACAAGTCTCTCACATTTGCAGTGATTCTCTTATATTGGATTTCTTCTACTCCCTCACTGCAGTTTCTGCATCACATATTGATAAGGCAGTGCTGTGGCCCCTGATCCATCTTGCCACAAACCAGTTAGTTATGTGGTGAGTGTTCCCCGTCATCTCTGTCTGACAGGTTGTGTCATGGATGGGGTAGAGGGTATGGTTCAGCCCTTGGGTCACCAAGTGGATTTTCATGGTCATATGAGCGTCTTTATACAGAACAGTCTTCCTGGTTACAGGTTGTCCCTGCCTTCTCCCTCACCACGTGGAACTGTGTGTGTGAGAGAACCTGTGCTGAAATGTTCTTTGATGTGCAGTCATGCAGTCTCAGGCTAGGTGCTGCCTTCTGCCTCGTGACTGTGCATTTGGGAGAGCTGTGAGCACTGCATTAAAACTATGTACTCTAGATCCCCTTTCAGTTGAGACTTTCAGTGTTTGTTCCCGTTTGTCTGTTTGGCCTTTCAGGTTCTAGGCTCAACCACGATTTGTTGCTGGCTATTGTGTTATTGCATTTAATGACATTGCAAAGTCACACAGAACAGCTTGATGGTTCAGAGGAAAGATGGTTCTGTCTTTCTGTGCTATTTGTATGTTGTAAACTGTTTGAAATTTGGATCTTTTCCAGTAAGGGATGAATGTGGGTACCACATGAAGATAAACCATTTGAAGGTTTATCTAAGATGAATTAGTAGTCTTAGCTTGGTTTGAACTGTGGAAGCGTCCAAGTCGCAAAAGTCATCACTGGGAAAAATTAGGATGTGTACCTGCTGTGTTGCAGAGAGGTCAAACTTGAAGTCTGATCATGTGAGGCATTGCAGCTGGTGTGGCTTCAATGGGACCAATCAAATTAATTATGTGATTTAAGTATTTTCTGAGGTGAGCCTGAATAAATATTGCTAACTGCTTAGAGTGATCTGTGCTGGAGGCATGTAGGAGGGGTGGTGTTTTGACAACTATGTTTGTGTCTGCGTTCTGGGTATAAATGTAAGACTTGAGCTTTATTTCAATGGTTTATCACTCCTACACCTTTTATGAAACTTCCATTATATTCAGAATAAGTGAAGTAAATTTGAGCAAGTAAATTTCAGCAAGATTCTACAGGTATATGGATGCTCTGTATTGTAGTGTTAGAGGCTACCATTACAATAATGTAAATTTTCAAATATTATGTTGGTGTGACACCAAAGTAAAATATTACTTTCTGACTAAATATATCAGGCTGGGGTGTTTGTACAAGAAATTAGATCATATTTAGAGCCTAATTGCAGAAAAAAGGATCTGTTTCAGCACCATCACTAGAGAAGAATACCATCTCTGGGGTATACTCACTCTTCAGACTGTGTTACCTGTGCTTATGTAGTGTGAAAAAAAAGTCAATCTGTGTATTGTAACAAACAAGCTATTAGTAAACAAGATGGGAAGTTTTATCTTGAAATCTGGTAACAGCAGCAAATACAGAGATAAGTTCAGTTTTATGGGCCTACTGGAATCAAGACAGAAGAAATATTGTATTTATATGCTAACATAACATGCCATAAATTCAGATACAGTATTATCAGCCAGTACACTGACATTTCTCATTATTATGATCCTGCTTTTTTCTGTTCAGTCTAGATTCATGAGGGATAAACCTTGCATTGGAATTAAGGTAATATTTAAAATGCATTACTGCCAAAGTGTCCAACCCATCATAATGAAGGCATTACAATAGTATTTGTGCAATGGATGTTCAAATACAGAAGTGGCCATGAACCCTGGTTGAGCTCTGATTTAGGAAATTCTGGAGTTTTTTTCACCATTTTTTCCTTTTCAGAAAAGATTCTGAAAGATTCATTTTTTCCTTTATGGCAATGAGATTTTATTATCTGTTTATAAACATTGTAATTATGATTGTTGTAGTTTAACCCAAGTAGGCAACTCAGCCCCAGTCAGCCACTTGCTCACTCCCCCTTCTGTAAGACAGGGAAGAGAACTGGAACAGTAACAGTGGGAAAACTTGTGGGTTAAGGTAAAGACAGTTTCACAGGTAAAGCAAAAGCTGCATGCACAAGCAAAGCAAAACAAGGAATTCATTCACCACTTCACAATGGCAGGCAGGGGTGCAGCTATCTCCAGAAAAGCAGAACTCCATCCTGGTTAGTGGTGACTTGTCAAATATATGCCAATTCCTGCTTCTTCCCTGTAGCTTTATATGCTGAGCCTGACCCCATAGAGTATGAAATATCTCTTTGGCTGGTTGGGGTCAACAGTCCTGCACCTCCAATCTTTTCAGTAGTGGAACAATGTGAGAAACACAAAAAAGGCCTTGATGCCATTTAAGCACTGTTCAACAGTAACTAAACACATCTCTGTTATCAACACTGTTTTTGTCACAAATCTAAACCACAGCAACTTAAAAGTTACTATGAAGAAATTTAACTCTATCCCAGACAAACCCAGTACAATCTCTACCCCTAATTCTTATAACTTGCATCATGCTTAGGTCCCACCTCGTCCAATACACCCTCATTAACCACCCCCTTATCCTTCTCACTCTCTGATATATGCAGGTGTTGTGCCTTTAGTCTGTGGCCAACAGTTGTATAATGTTGATAAAATGTCCATTGAGTTAATTTAGTCCCTGACATGGATTTGCTTTGTTATAGTGGCTGCTCAGGAGAGGAGTGGTGGTTTTTGTGTGGAGCTGCTGGGCACCAAAGCCAGCTCAGGCTGGGTCACTGTGTCACTTGCACCGCTTGTAAGGCTTGTCCTCAACTGGTTTGGGTGGTTCTTGCTGTAGTACTTACTATAGCATACAACCCAAATAATGGGTTACAGCAATTTAAATGTATGTCTATTGCAATCTCCACACCTGGTCCCTTTGGACCAGGCCAGAGGGTTTTACATGGCAGCGAACTTCTCTGCTTGCCACTGCTGCAGCATGGGCTTATCCATAGACCACAGCCTCTTCCAGGGTGTATCTGCTGCAGTGTGGAGTAATCCACAGTATGGGCCTCTGAAGTGTGCTCCACTGCTCTTGTTTGGCCTTATCTTTGGACAACAGTCCCTTCAGGGGTGTATCTGCTGTGCTATGGCCTTATCCATGGCCACTGTCACTTCAGGGTCACAAATCTGAAGTACAGTACCTTATGAGCTACTATTAAGGAAGGTAGCTCTATCCCGGCTAAAACCAGTACATTGATAAAAGTGTTTTTGATGATTGTGTTCCAGATTTTGTTTTATCACGTAGATCAGCTTGTGGCCGAAACCCAATAACACAAAAGGATGTTACTCTGGCTACCTTTCTTCCCCATGTGTCATGCTTGCGATCACCTGTGATTCTGAGCCACAGCTTGCAGTCCTGTGTACTTTTCTTTGGGTCTTCTGATGACTCTGTGAGCTTTTAGGAGCTTTTAGCCTTCTTGTTTGTGCAGGCTGGTGTGGCATGCACCTGTTTGTGTACGTGCAAATTTAGAGCTGCCTTCTCCCATTCTGATCATATCTGTCCTCTTGTGAAGTTGTTGGAGTCACTGCTTATGGAAAATGTACTAGGAGAAAGTTTAAGCCAAAATTACCTGTTCTGAGCTTCTTTTGCTTTGAGGCTGTGGTATAATATTTTAGGTTTGGGTTTTTTTTTTTTGACAGCTTAGTTATTCTTAAGTGTTTCAAATATTCTTTGGAGTTGCTTTGTTTTGTTGCATTATTATAAAGATATATTTGACACTGAGTAAATACACACCATAGTTTTAAAAAATGAAGTAAACTTTTAAAACAGACAGTGAGTACATAGCAGCTACTATGTTTTTTCATTGGAAGAGAAATTTGAAATTTACTAATTATTCACCAAATGAACTCTTTATAAAACCTCTCTGTGAGAAAACGTTGACCCAGCTCATTCTATAACTGCCTGAATACTCCAAGTTTCTTTAATATGACACCTTGTTCCCATTTCCACTTTAAAAATTGAACACCCAGTGATGACACTCATATTCTCCCCTTCCTCATCATGCCTCAGCTGCTCATAACCTAACTTTTTCTCCTCTAGCTCTCCTTGCCCTTCCTTTTCTCTTCACTGTTCACCTCATCTGCATTGGTGTCATATGATCTTTCCGAATGTCAAGTAAATGCAGACTGCAGTCAGCACTACCAAATTGCTTTCCTGCCAAAAAAGTATCTTTTCATGTGCATGACCCATCATCTCACAGTTAGCTGCAAGTCATTCTGATTCCCAGATTTACAATGTATTTTCTATTTAATGAGCTATTAGACACTATGCACTTTTTAACTTCATTTTTTCTGACTAACTGCATTCCTCCTGATAATTATAGCTTTAGAAAGAAACAATTAATTTGAAACCAATTCTGCAACAGAAGTGGCATTATTTAGATAGCATTTCTCCATCTCCATGCACTAGGGATTATCTCATTAGAATTAATTTATATTTGAAAACTCCTCGAGACCACTATATCAGTCCAATAGCCACCATGGTGTCATCAATAACATAGACAAGGCTACTGCATATGCTATTTTATTAAAACAGAAAATGAAAATAGATACATGAGTGGCTGAATAGCTAGTTTTTGGTTTGTCTAAATGAAAGAAAAAAAGAGTTCCTATACTTTCTTCACCCAAGAGAATGCTTTGTATAAACTTAAGTTGAGCACAAACACAAGTAACATATCTATCCATATGTATTGCATACATTTGCACATTTTTGAATTAGTGTGTTATTCTCACACATTCTTTTGGTAATGATAATGTTCAGTTTGTCAGGCTAATTCTTCAAATTAAGTGGTTGTCTAATAAAAATCTGGCAAAATTTGCAGCAGACTCAGTAACAATGAAGGAGTGAGTTCAACCTTTGTGGCTTACAGCTGTGGTGGTGCATCCCCCCCTTCCCCCCCTCGACTTTTTCTCATATCCATGTTGGTGATTTTTGAACAATCTCAAGCACATTCGTTCGTGACAATATTCCCTTACATACATGTATTTATTAAATCTAATTTATTAAATCTAATCTAAATAATACGTTCTAGTGCAGTACTATATAAGCATGTTTTTGTCATTGTGGTTAATTAGATCTAGTTAATAGATCATAAATGTGTATGCCAAAGGATCACCTCATGGTAAATCCTGATAACCTTTCCATGAATTCCAATATTTTTGTTTATCTGCTACTTAGATAAACTTAGATAAACTGCTACTTAGTTCCACTTTAGCAAAATATGGAAATGATTAACAGAAGGAAAACTTATCCATGACTCTGCCATGGAAATTGGTAGAAATATCCAGCTGTAAAACTAAGTCTCCAATAGTTTCCCTTCATTGGTTGCGTATCAGAGCTCATATCTCACTCCACAGTTACTTTGTGGGAACAATATTAAAGTGTTCCTTGGAGAAAATTTTGTTTTTCTGAATCAGTAGATGTTAAATGCAGATCCAAAATGAATGCAAGATACATATGATTGAAAAATGTGCTGAGAAATTCTGGTATTATGTAGAATCCTTGTCTCCTTTGTAGCTGAAGTGTATAATGTGTATTCCCTTCTCTCTTGGGTACTCTAAGATCACAATTTACCTGTACCTTATGCACCTTTGCACTCCTGTTTGAGTAAACAGCTAAGTATAGATGTGAGTAGGTAGTCAAGCAGATAGCTTTATTTCTCCCCTCGTTTCTCTGAAACTTTTTGGTTCAGCACTGCTTCAGTTCAGTTGCAATCTTTTCTGGTTTCTCATCATAGTAACATGACAGACCTAGTTCTGTCAGCTGAAATAATAAAATATTTCTCACTAGTGAATGATTCAGGTGATTCAAAGCCCGACTTTTAAAGCATAATATTTTCTACTCTCCCAAACTTCCCACCCATTAAACAAAGAGACAAAATAGTCTGTGTATACCAAATCCTACCTGAACTTTACTGTTTACTGGAAAAACTAAGAAACTATGATTTCATGCTGTGTCTACAGCTGCTCTGAGCTGCATATTTCAGTCTCTGTGTCTTTCTTTTAGTGTCCTAAGCAATTGTTGGTAATTCATGTCCTCCTTCCTGGAGAGACAATTTGTAGCTGTCTGGGTCTTCCAATTTCTGTGTGTATTCTGGTCTCTACCAGAAGATCTGTATAACTTTAATCTAACACCTGAAAAGAACATTTTTCCATTTACTGGCCATGCCATTATGACTTTAAGTTATTGTCCCTCTGCAGATATCTTTATTATTTTTATTTACAGCTGGTATGTGCCCTTGCATGTAATATACATTTGCATCCCTGTAAGAATAACCACTCTTAAAACATTATGTACTGATTGTATATGAATAGATATGTGAGAGGTAGAAAATTAGTGTATATCAGTCTGCATTATCAACAGAAGCCATGAAATAAACATACATAGTTTTGCTGTATGCACAATATATTCCTGGCTCAGCCATGGGCTGTGGAGGTCAGACCCAAAGTGATAATCATCATAGTGATGAGACATTGGAAAGATTTAAAAGTACATCTTTCTCTGTTCTTCCACTTTTGGGCTTGTTATTTTTTGGTTAATTAACGTTTTTTGATTGGTCTTTGTCAAAGAGTGAATCAGACCTACTGTAATGTTTTCAGGTATTGGACTACCAGTAGTTTTGGAGGTAGAGGGAAATGGATGATGGAACTCTCTATATAATGATGTGTTGATTCCCATAATATGATTGTTTCTGGTAGAAGTTATTGTCTGAAATTCATTGTTTGCTTTAGTTTCTCCTTTCTCGTCAGATAGAGAGAATTCTTGAACTTAATTCATTGTCCATGAATTGGAGCACACTGGAAAAGGAAATAGTATAGTGGACAAACAATTTCTCTATTCTGTTTTTATCAGCTGTTGCTGAGGTTCTCCAGTGAGTCTGGTCCTGGTAAAGACTTTCAGTTTTTACCCACTAGTTCTCTTTTGTGAAGGAGAAGAGAAGTTTCTCCGTTAAGGTACTTCAGTAATGGCGGGAGTCAGAGAACAAGTGGGACTAAAATCTAACAAAAGAAAGAAATGAGAAAGTAGGAAAAGTACTTTGTACTTTGATGAATGCTTTGTCATATTCTTTCTGTTGGTCAGTGGCAGACAGTGTTTCACATAGCCCTGTTACAGGAGGACTTATATAATGCTAATTTGTCCAGGCATTGAATAGTTGTTTCCACTTTGGAGGAAAGAAACTATACCTGGTCTCTGCCTTCTGTTCTATTTTTATTTAATGTTCTTTTCATGTTTTTGGAATACATTTTATTAGTGTTTCCCAAAAATGTCTAACCATGCATTGCAGAAAATCATGCCTGCCTATGACTTTCTATGGAAGCCTGGTTTGTAAGGCCTTTTCATTTTTAACTATTGTAAATGCTTTCTAGCATTGAAGAAAACAAAACCATAATCGGGGAACAAGAGAATATCCATGTCCTTCCTTTTTTTAAATTTAAACAATCTTAACTTAGGCTTCTGCCCAAGAAGCACTTCCTTTGAAAAATGAAACCAAATCTATTGTTCTACTGGATTTTTTTGGTAGGGTTTTTTCTTTTTTTAAAAAAAATTTATTGAATGAAATAATGTCTTTGATTAGTAGCAACATACTAACAATTAGGAGCTGCTATATATGTATAAATATATTCTTCTACAAAAATTCGATGTCTAAGTTAAATACCTCTCACTGCAATGAATGAATGCCAATTACATTAAGTAGTGGTGTAATAAAGGAGCACAACTCCTTGCTTTTCCTTTTACCAGCATAATAAGTTATAGTAGTAATTTTCTGTGAGAGTTTTAATTTGCCAGTTTAATATGCAGTGAGCTTGTAATGGTTCCTGAACTAGGTCTAATTTTTTCCACTCCTTTGCCATTTGAGGGTACTTCCTCACACCTCTGAGAGCTTTTAAGCCTCTAGTCCTTTATCTGTCTTTGAGCACAGCTAACATTTTGCCATTCCAATGACTTTCAACACCAGACTTCCTTGGTGAGTCTAACGGATTTGTGGTAAAGGTTGAATAGAACAGACTGAAACATTTTAAATCCAAAGTTATTTTTAATATTAAGAATCAAATATAGCAAATATAAAATAGATTTTAAAATACAGTCTATCTTACTCTTTAGCTTTCCTCTTCCATTTAGTACCTCAGGTTGGTTTGACTTCTGCAGTTGCACAAAGATCTGTGTAACACAGTAGCTTTTTCAGGAAAAGCTAAAGCACTTGAGCAACAGACACTACATTCATTATAACTGGTTATTAAAATAGCATCATATCCCTTTATGGTTAGCTTCATGTATTCAGTTTATCTGCTAGCCTACAATACTATAAAGGTTACAGACTGGGTACTGCATGCCTCCTATTTAATTTCAGTCTCAGAGGTGATAAAGGAAGTTTCAAACCTGCTCGGATGGCCTAGATCTGTCAGAGAAAAGAGACTCAAGTCCTTCACATAAACAATTGCAGATACTCTGAAATTCTCTCTGAGAATCTCATATATTAAAAGCTCGTTGGGTGGCTGATTTTGACTGAAAAGGTGAAGGTGGAGCCACCTTTCAGCATTTTCAGCACTAATAAAACTTGTAATTCGAATTTGCCTTTTCACTGATACTATCAAATCCAGAAGGGTAACAGCTACAATTGTGTTTTACCACCCCCTTGTGTTACTTGATTGGCCTGAATATCTTTTCCCAGCAATTAAATTTTGTGACTTGGAATGAAACAGCTAGACATAGCAGTCTCATAGGTCTCATAGAATTATGTTTCCTTGCCTGTTCAAACGTATGGTAGTAATTTTATTTTTTGAAGTTATTCTTTTTAATCTTGAAGCCTCTACTCAAAAATGTATTAAGCCCCCTGGTATTTGGAGAAGAGTAATAATGGTGCATCATCAAATAAAATTCCTGAGCCAGCATACAGAATCTGAAAAGAACACCTTTTCAGGCATTTCTCTCTCTTTTTCAGAAACCCCCCAAAAATACAAGCTACACAAGATTAAAAGTAAATACACCTTTAATTGTGATTTATTTTGTTGTCAGATAATGAACCTTTGCAGAGCTACATTCGAAATTACAGTGTATTATTTAAATAGGAAAAGAAACTCCTTCTTTACAGGCTTGAGTGTTCTGCAAAGAGTAAAACACTTTGTATGCCACTTTGTTACTGCTTTGTGAATATTAAAGAAGAGTCCAGTGCTGCTTGGCTTTCGGTGTTGGAAATTTGGTCATAGCCTACCAAAAAGTCATTAAAGGCAGGATTCAGTTTGAGATTAACATCTAAAATGGGTGTCTGATTGCAATTGTCTACATGAGAGGTAGTGAGATAGTCACTCCTATCATAGTCACCCATAGTCACTCATAGTCAAGTGAGATCCAGGGTAGGGCTCAGGTGCATAACATAATTTAAAGCTCTCTAGAGCATCTTGTCTGGCCTCCAAGTGCTACTTCAGAAGGGTGCAGAACCATATCTGAATCAGATGGAAAATAGCTTGCATCACATCTGGTGATCCCTTCTCTTGGGCATCTCAGATGGCTCTAAATGCTGATGTTTGGGCACTTGAATCCTGTTGCTTATCAATAGACCTAGAGAGTGATTCTGCTTGCTTTAAAATGGGTATCTGCTTTGGATTAACTAAATTGTACTTCAAATCACAGCAAGTTGTTTAAGCTGAATAACTTGTGTTAAAGGTAGGGTTTTAACTAATTGTGGTGAACATTTAAAATGTGTCAAAATATTTAAGATACTTGGATGGAGTTCATAGCAGTCTACCAGATCAATAATCTGGCAGATATCATGTTTCCATCTGTATTCAGCACTGGTGAAGCTGCACCAGCTCTGGACACCTTACCACAGCAAGGATATTAGCGTGATGGGCAGTGAAACTTGTGGAAGGTCTGGAGCACAAGTCATATGAGGAGCAGCTGAGGGAGCTGGAGGTGTTTCATCTGGAGAAGAGGAGGTTCAGGGGAGACCTTATCACTCTTGACAACTGCCTGACAGGAGGTTGTACCCTGTGGGGGTCAACCTCCTCTCACAGGCAACTTGTGACAGGATGAGAAGAAAGAGCCTCAAGCTGCTCCAGGGGAGGTTCAGGTTGGACATCAGGAAAAATTTGTTCATGGAAAGGATGGTTAAGCATTGGAATGGGCTGCCCAGTGAGGAATCATTATCCCTGGAGGTGTTCTAGAAATGACTGGACATGACACGTAGTGCTATGGTTTAGTGGACAAGGTGTGGATCCATCAAAAGCTGGACTTGACCTTGGAGGCCTTTTCAAACCTTAATGATTCTATTTTTTAGTAAACTGAACTGAGGACTTATATTTCAGTGCCAAAACTTAGGGAATTTAATCTCCAATATATTGGTACCTATGTTACTGATGGAAAACAGAAAGAATAGTAGCATCATATACAACAATTATGAAATTAATTAACCTTGGAGGCAATTTCTATTAAAACTTTTATTTTAGTTTCTTTTTTTGTTTGTCATTTAACCATGTAGTCTAATAAAAAATTCTAATGTGTGAAAAACCCCTCTGATACCTCTTGAATATCTGGGTATTAAGCTGAGGTCTTAAAAATCTCACAAGCTATGAGCCTGTTAATCAAACTTTTAAAGCTAGATTTAATGTTTCTCATAATTCTAAGAGAAATAAGTAATCAGAGATTCTTAATAATAAAATAATATGTAGTACATATTATATGTATCATATATGTAATAATTAGAAAGAAATAATCAGCTTTTAAAAGTAGGTATGAAAAGGGTGATTCCAGCTTTCCTTCTAGTTTAAAAGAAGCATGACATTAATTAAATTTTATTTCTCAGATCAGGTTTTGTTGCTGGGACCATCATCCAGGAGAGTAGTTAATTTCAGGACAAGCATTTACTGGACTATGATGTAATGGGGGAAATGAGAAAAGAAATTTCCACAACAATGAATAACCATATAGTGAATGTGTGTAGAAATCTACTTACAGAGTTTCAGAGCAATAAAACAAATGCAAAGTCCTGAAAGAGGCATATTCTGTATGAAGTATTTTTGTGACAGTGGCACTTAGAATGACCTTTCTGGAGTAAGGTGCTGAACAATGATAAAATGCTTTTCTGTCCTTTACTTTGGTTAACTTGCAAGACTAATGCCTGCAAGAGCATCTTTCAATCCTTAGTCCTAACTGCATCTGGCTGTCATGAAGTGTGCAGCTCTAAGTCATGACATTGTAGCAGTGGCAGTGGTCTGTGTGTCTTGACCTATGAGGAATCGGAAGTATATAATTTCTAATATCTATCTACTATTGTTTTCTCAAAATATTGAGAATGCTGTAAGGATTTCTTTTGTGGTTGTGATTTTCTAATGAGCAACTTGACTGTGATTCATTAAGCTTCTCTAGTTTTGGCTCTCTGTAGAATATAGGTCTACTGGCATGAGCCCACAAACTCCCTTTGTACTCATTGGCACTGAATAGCATCAATTTAAGGAACTGGAAAAAAACACCAACATGAAACAAAACAAAGCAACTTTCCTTCCTTTGTCTAATGGGAGTAAGTAATATAAGAAATACACCTGCTTTGCTACTTGATAGATTATTAAACTCGTTGCTACAAAATTACAGAGAATTTTATACAGAAGCAGTAGTTCTGCTTATTATTTGTGTGGTGAAGTGATTCTTAGTGAAGACAGCGGCAGCTGAAGTCACTTTACTCATTTTATTAATAAATAAAATGCTTGGGCCCCACTGCTGACATGATTAGGCAATGTACCCTTTCTCCCCATACTTCCCTTTTTTTGTCTTCCCCAGAATTATTCTCTTCTCAGTAACTGCAAAGTAATTTTTGACTGTGTTTTTATTTGCTGAGGGTCTTCAAGGTTCCTATGAAGAGTCTGCCTTGATTCCTCCAATAGCTGTATTTGAGAAGTATTTTTTGGTAAGACACTTGTATTAGCAGAACATCAATATCTGACTAATTGGAGATGAAATGTCCAAGCAGGATTGAGTAATGCAGTTTTCTAACTTTCTAATTAATTGCAAAACAGGTGAAAATTTAAATTATGGTTGGAAAGATCCTAAATACCATTTTGTTAAGAGTTATTTTAATTTCAAGAAATTATGCAAATAACCAAGTATATAACATTTGAAAAAAATGGTTTCTCATGCTACTTGTAATACAGATATGAAATATTTTATGGTAGGTAAAATTGTAAGCTACTGTAGGAATTTGAGGATTAGAATTCTCTCAGTGAACAAACATTATCCTTCTTATGTACTTAGCTGCCTTCTTTTATAAATGGCCTCCTAAAAAAAAAAAAAGAAGTTTCTTTAAATTTGCTTTTAGAATGCTTCTGTATATTAAAAATCCTGGTACATTATTTGTGGTATCTTATGATAACTGTAACTGCAAGTTTCAAAACCAATGACCTAATCTGTCTTTAAATGTTAGGGTAGATAGATATACATATATTGATGGATGTAGTTTAAAACCCTAGGGCCTGTCTATAATAGAAAGAATTAGCATCAGCATTTTGTTCAGCTGAACTGATGGTGAGTGTTATTTAGGTAAAAATGAATGAGGGATGAACTTTGTTCAGCCCTGGTTCAAAGCACCATTACATATTGGACCAGGTTTTAACTGAGCCATGAGTTTGCATATGGCTAGAATTCCCATGAGCTGAGAACAGCTTTAAAACAAGATATCTGATGGTTAGCAGCAAGGCAATGCTGCATCTGCTTTAGGCCTTTTTTTTTTTTTTTTGCTGAGTTCATACAAATGCATTTCAAAAAAACAAGTACAAACAGTGCTTGAGCAAACTGAAACATTTCTGCTGCGTATCCCACTCTATCCCTTAGATGGAATGGAAGTATTTGAAGGCTGCAACAGTTCATGATCGTTAGGAAGCAGCTCACATGCTCTACACATGCATAGGTACCTGCTGTAAACAAACACAGATTTAGGAAAAGCACAGAAAATAAAACTGATTTACCTACTTTTAGGCTCATTCCTTCGTGGCTTTTGTAGGACCCAAATTAATCAGGATGCATATATATTGTATTTGCTGTGAATATCTGTCAAGAGTCAGTAAGTTCTTTCTCCATAATTAGCAGATTGCATTATTCAGTCAGGGTCACTATTTACATTAAATTGTAATCTTTACTTTTGTTAGCTTTTGGCAGGTTTTATTTTGATTGCTATATAAATGTATTTATAATCAGTCTCCATTTCTATAATAAAAATGGAAGGAGATATCAGAATTTTGCAAGTTCTTCTGAATTGTTTCACCTTTCATTTCCTCACAAGCCTTCCCAAACAAGTACATCAGCATCATTTTTCAAAAGAAATTTTGCTACCGTTACTTAATTCTACATACAATTTTATTTCCTTTTCACACCAGCACAGAAGACAGCGCGAGAAAAACTCTCATAAAATCTTGACTTTCATTCTGCTTTCACTCTAAATGTAGACCAGGAAGTCTGCTTTTTGGTAAGCTCACTTGGCTGGTTTTTTAAAAATTTTTTTTGTAGTGCCCATCTGACCTCTGGGCTACCTCAGCAACACTGCTTAGTGTTCATGGGAATGAAACTTCAACATGAGGAGACAGCAGATTTTACCTTGGGTGTTGCACATGTCTTTCTCAGAGCCAATAAACCAAATCATCCCCAGTCAAAGCATTTTTTGGACACCAGGTCCAGCATTTCCAGCTTATGCCTGCCCACAGTACTTTATGTCAGGGATATGAAGTTCTTAGAACTTCCAATGGCCTCAGTTATAGTTTGCAGTTCTGCAACTCCAGGTGGGAACTTTCTGTGAGTACAAATTAAGATTGCATGTGCAAATTGTGAGACAGTTTACATAACTTACTGTCATTTGTGCATGTAAAAAGATTATGTGCATACAATTCAGCCCATATGCTGAAAAAACAACACTGTATTTTAATCAAGTTCCCTAGTTAAATCAAATTTGAACTACTTGCAAACCTATCTGCCTAGAAGAGTCCTCTCTCAGATCTGTATGAAAACCTTCTCTAAACTAAGAAGGTCAAAGTTTTGAAAATTTTCTGGAGGTACAGCTTGCTTAAAAGGCTGTAATGAAGTCCTGGAAAAAGGACATGAACATTAGTAAGGTTTGTGTTCAAGTAGTCTACTCAGAGAAACTAATACCCATCTTCAAACAATCTTTGCCTAAATAATATTTTTGTGCACCTTTTCTGTAGTGATACCTGCAATGGGTGTTTTTCTAAAAACTTGTGCAGAACATTCCCGAGAGAGGAGTTTGCTGATTGCAAGTAGTGTGTCAAATTTCTTTTTTCCCATTTCATTAAATTGAAATTTTTGGCTTCTAGCCAAATGTGATTTAAAACATTTTTAGGTCTCGACCACTAAACAAATTATTGTAAGAACTGCATCCTCATTTCACAGAGGATGGATTGGCATTTCTAGTTCAGTTTATTTAGTTCAATGACTGTAGCTATTATATAGTACAGGTGACGAGAAGGTCCTTTGCCTTTGTGCATTAGTTAGAAAGCTTAGTTATCCAGGGGATGCTGTTGTGTCAGCTACAAGGTTAGAATCACTTGGACTTCTGATGCTTGAGAGAGCTGTTACAGCCTTGAGATAAAAAGATGTTGCTCTTAAGTGCAAGGACTGAAATTCAATGCATTTTGAGTTGTGACATTCACTTTCAATCCCTAGTGAAACAACCTTGAAGCAATATGCACCTTTGCAAATCAAAACAGAGTCTGAATCACTTTTCCTGGTCATAGGAGACAAAGCTATCAGGATAGCTACATGTTATCCCAAGGACCAAATCTGAGTTTTCTGCAGGTGGTTTCATTTGTCCATAAATATAGCTGAACTTGGGCTGCAAGCAGAAAAAAATCAGCTGAGCAAATGTCTTGGTTTAGGAATGGTACTCTCAATTTAGTGCTCCCACTGGGACTCTCCAAACCATGTGCCACTCACTCTCTTCACTCTCCTGCTCCTGGTGGGATGGAGAGGAGAACTGGAGGTACAAAAGGTGAAGATCATGGGTTGAGATAAGAACGTTTACTGGAAACTGCAGTGATATAAGCAAATGAACAGCAATAGCAACAATACTAATGACAGAGGGTATAACAAATGAACGATTCACACAGAAACCTCCTGACAATAGGCAATACCTGGCCACTCCCTTGGCCAAGAGGTGTCAACCCTGAAGGGAGCATTTCCCTGCCCCTTCCACTCCCCACCAAAAAAACCAACAAAAAGGAAGAGATGTGAAGTGGTATAAAATAAACTCTGGGTCCTAGTCATGCCCCTTCCTGGCTATAGCAAAATTTTTCCTAGTCCGGGAACCAGGTCATCAAACTTATGGATTTTTCTGTGGTTCAGGACTAAAAGATTTTGATCCTTCATATGGGTTGAATTTTTAAAAATTCTACAGAGGAATGCTTTTTTGACCTTGCTTATAATTACTGAAAATGCTGTATTTTGACATCATATCTTGGAGAGCAATTTTCACAGTAATGGAAAATGAGAGCTTGCATAGCCATGCAGTTATCTATGATGACCTGGACAATTTGTATAGATCTGTTTTAATTTTAAAGGAAAAAGTATCTCCTTTTATGAATTCTACCTTTTGCGCATTCTGTTTGATCTCATAGCATTCCAGTATTGTTTATGCCTCTGTATATTGGAAATTTATTGTACTCTCTTGGGGATATATACTCTGTGTCTCACAGCAAGTGCACTAGAGCATGACTGAGTGCCAGCGATGACTTATGCAAAGTGGAACCCCTCATCTTGTCAGCAGATTGGTAAATTAGGCTTTGTATTTTTTCCAGGTCTGGACTGAAGGTATTGGTTTTCAACCCTTCAGTTTAGAGGACTGAAACTTCTCCAGAAGCAGAGAAGTTGGGTATGAAATATGTTCTTTGACATGGTACTAATTAAGGTTGAAGAAAAACAAACTCCATGGGAGACAACATCCCCCATTGGAAGCTGCTTGGGGATAGCTGGCTCATGGAACAAGACTCTGCAGTCTAAATAAACACCTAACACTGATGAGTGCTCCAGCACAGTGTGCAACTCTTGTGCTATGGCTGAAGCCGAGTAAGTGTTTTCAGAAACTTTACATGGTCCATTAGATTACCCACTTCAGTTATAATGTGTCCTTCAATGGGCTTAGGGAGAGATGGTGTTCATGAGATGGCAGTCCTGTGGAAAAAGGCCATCCTCATATTATCAGAAAGTGTTTTATAGAAACATAGGAGCCAAGCAATTGAACTTGTGCATCTTCAAAGAGTGCCAGATAGAGGGATGTGACAACATTAAAAAAACCATACAAACAAACAAAATGAACCCACATTGTTTTTCAGTACAGAGCTCATGACTTATTTTTAGAATAAAAACTGCCCTCAGTGGTTAACTTGAAATACAAAACAAAATGTTAAGGATGTCTTTCTTTTTTTGACCTTTCCCACTTCATACTTCTCAGCATAATGTTGTTTACAATGTAAATATGTTAAGTATTTTAGGGACAAGAAGCAAGACCTCAAGTTCTGGAAAGAGTGGGAAAATGATGTGAAAGTTTTGGCTGCCCTTCAAAAACTTTAAATCCACAAAATCTTGGATCAATGTGCTTACCTCATCCAGAGACTTCTGAGTATGTATGGATCTGTGGGTTAAGCATAGATGTTTTCTGAACCATGCCTGTGCCAAATGGATCAAATACTAGATTTCATAAGCTGCTTTTCTTTGATTGCCTGGATTAAAAGACTGTTCATTAAAAAAAAAATTCAAAATAAATGGACTGTGATTACTAGGGAGTTTATTGAAATTGAGATTTTTGGTAATGTCCTTGGAGAAAGAAGTAAGATATAGTGGTTTTAGTTTGGATATTTTGCGGACTTTTAGATATAACTGTCAAAAGAAAAGTAGCATGCTAACATGAATGACCACTAATAGACTAATGGTGATCAGATTTTTTTCTTGCTTATTGCTGTAGCTCACCTGCTTTGATGTTCTGGAAGAGGAAAAAAGTCAACATCTCTTTTGAGTGTTCTTGGGATATCTAATTTCAATTCAGTCTCTATCCAAAATTGGAATTTTAGGTCATGGGAAAAGTGATTTCCAAAGTGATGGATGTCATTTATGCATGCAGCCAAACAGATGACAAAGTCCTTTTCATTGTCACATTGAGAACTCAGTGAGAACTGTTGCAAGGGCAGTATGACAGAAGGAACTCTGGCACAGGAAGGGCTGATGATTTTGTCCAAATTCAGCTGCTGCTACCTGGGATGCCCAGGACTAATGGTTTGTGTAGGCAGTGCCAGTAGCTGGAAGGAACACAAAAATTTTAAAAAGAGGGAACCAGAAGGCTACAGGTAGCACCCAGCAAACCAGTAGTTTTTGCTTGGAAATGTGTTTCAAAGACAATAAAATTTACTAATAAATTGGCCAGAAAGGGTTGGCAGATGACCCAACTTCTCTTTTTAGTACTTTTGGTCTCAGACAAATAAATATGTGAGACTTGTACTGACATGTAAAAAAGAAAACACTCTAAAGTCATAACTAGCTGTAGAACTTGCTGGGAATTAGATGTGTGGAGGCAGAGGTGTGTGTGGCTGTTCTTTCTCCCTCCCATAAACCACTCACGTCAGTGTTTAGCTGCTTTGCTTGCTCCCCACACAGAGCTGACCTTGTTCTGGCTGGCCTTGTACTTTCTCATTTCTTTGTCTGTGTTAAAGCCAGCTGGTTCTCTCTATGGAAATTCACAGCTAGGACCCTTTCAGCAGATGTCTACATGGCTTCAGCAGCTCTTTTCCTCTGCCCTTCTGTGGCTTTATTAGACTTTTACCCTCACATTGCAAAGTGAAAGCTGGGTTACTCAACTTTCTTGAAGTGTGTAGCAATTTGAAGGCTATTTATAGCTGAACTTCAGAGCATATGGAGTGAGCATAGCCAGAATATTTATGACCTCCAGATTGCTGCCCTTTCTTCACTCAACCCCCAGATTTACGTAAGATATTGTAGCCTTTTATTTTTGAACCAAGATCTGTCCTGGTGCATTATACAAGACGGTTTTCTCCTGGAAACTGCAGATAAGTTAGGCTGCTTTCCAGCAGCATAACTTCATAGAAGTTTTCACACAGTTTATAACGAGATTATAACTGTGAGAAGGATAATGTTTGTTCAATGTGTAAAAGGAGACTGAAGTCATGTTTGGGAGATAATTTCATCCCCAAGACATGCTGAGAAGTCAAATAATGACATTGTCAAAGGGGTGCAGAAAACGATGTCCCTAACTCTACCAGCTTTGGTAAAAATATTTGGAGTACGTACGTGCTACACTTGTTATTGCATGAGAATTCTTGCTGCTTTAGCTGAAGGTGGGCTCAACTTGCACCAAACTGGGTGCTGAGACCTCTTTTAGGACAGTGGCTTATGTCAGTGAGTGAGCAGAAATACATGTGGCTGTTCAGCCTCCAAAAAAGGCTGGGAAACACCCTGTAATGTCTCAGGGAAGACAGTTGTCTCTGCAGAGCTTTCTACCTTTTACAACTCAGATTTTAAAACTGCTTTCTGGAAACTTGTTACATTCTAAGATACCTCAAACCTATGTTTGAATACTCAGGATTCAAAACCTCCACCAAAGTATTTCTAAATTTCTTGCTTACAGAAGTGAGGAGACTTTGAGATCTTTCTACAAAATACAAAGATGGGCCAATGTTGTTTATACCTATTTTTATTTTCAAATAATAATTTTGCTTATGATTTTTAAATTTAGCAAGGATCTTGACAAAACTTCATGGGGCAATCTTTCTCTGAGTATTTGCACTATTCTGAGAAAAAAAAGATTTGTAAATGGACAGTAAACCTAACTGTTTTTTTTTTTTTTTTTTTTGATGAGCATATGATTTTGATGGGCATTTTGAGTATCTCATTCAGTGTATACCAGAAGATATGTGGGTGAAAAAATTACCTGTACTCAGGGCTTCTAATGCAATCTTGTTTCCCCTATGTAGGGACACATTCTTGAGAGTATTTTTCAAACAGAAAAAGACAATGGGGGAAAATTGTAGGTATGAGACAGATTCCTCTTGTGATATAAATTGTCTGAGATACCCAACGAAATTGGAAAGTGGAAAAAAAATTTAACCACTACCAGGGAGTATCAACTCTACTTCATTTTCATGCTTTTGGAATACACCATTATTCTGTTTGGGAATTGAATATAAAGCTTTTCCTTTAAGTGTTCTTCCAAAGTCAGAAATCTAATTTGGAGTTTAACCTGAGCTTTCTGAGAGAACAGGTATGATGACTAAGATAGCCTTTTGGTTGTGGAAAGTACTTAGTTTTGGGTTTAGTTCATGTGATTTTTCTAGAATGGAAGGCTGCATAAAATTGTCAAAAAGGCATTGTAGAACTTCTGCATTCCCTGGCTAGTTCCTTGCCATCTGTCTGCATTGTTGTGACCATCTCTAGTTAATTATTCCTTCAGGCTCTCAACAGATCTTGTACCTTCCAAGGTGATGCCCTATGGAGGTTATGGTTTTCTTCAGGCACTTGGCAGAGCATGTTCTCTTAGCTGGGGATCTCACTCAAACTCTGATAATTGAAAAGAATGTCATGACTCCTAGGTGTTTGTCTCATATGCTTAGCAATGTGGGTTGAAGGGAATATATTACAACATGCTTCCCAGGTTCTTTAGGCTTTTTTGAGTGTAATTGATAACAGATTTTGATTCAAGGTGGTACTGTTGATCTTTGTTTATCTGAGCTTGCATCTTAACTATCTAGGAAATCAGTAAGATGTCAGATGCACCAGGCTGTAAATAT
Organism: Lichenostomus cassidix; assembly: GCF_008360975.1. Classification (NCBI taxonomy): domain Eukaryota; kingdom Metazoa; phylum Chordata; class Aves; order Passeriformes; family Meliphagidae; genus Lichenostomus; species Lichenostomus cassidix. Next base: position 31,346,518 of record NC_139480.1, on the reverse strand, counting down.
TCAATCCAAATACGGTGATACTGTGACCTACTGTTTCATCATGTAACAAAACTAGAGAACAAGAATATTAATTACAAAGATGGAAGTCTCAATGGGGAAGAGCCCTGAAATTTTCTTGATCTCAAGATGAATATGACTGGCAAGTGGCATACACCTCATTCATAATCTTTGGAGGGATCAAGCTTTGTAGTAGATCAGCTGCCTTCCATCCAGGAGTGATCAGTTAGGGATAAGGAAATTTTGAAGTGCTCTAGGTTGGACAGAGTGATGAAAGAGTATGAAAGAAATCCCAAAGTATATATGGATGGAGGAGAAAGAAGAGAACAACAATGCATCTTGTAGAGAGGCAGAGGGCGTTCTTAGCATGGTTTGGGGTTGAGGTGAAGAACTGCTTGCTGCAGATTGTTTTGGGCTCTCAAAGTTTATACTTGACTCCAGAAATAGTCACTTCCATGAAGAAAATTCCACCAAATTATTGTGAAAAATAAAAAAAAGTCCTCTCTGCCTCAGGAATTAATTGAGATGCAAATTGCTAGCAGTTGTGAGCATGGGAAAATGATCAATGCATGTTTACCCTCTTACAAGCTCTGCATAAACTTCTTACAAGGGTTCTGCAGTTGATGATGGTTAGAAACTCTTTATGGGAGGAGCTGTACTTTTAGTCTGATCCTGTACAGCTGCTCTCATGAGCAGCCAGACTGGATTTCCAGAGTGAGACACCTCTGAGGAGTAGATTGCCCTCTGGTAAGGGGAAGGACTCTCTTGTGTCTGCTGTCTGTGGATCATGAAGTAAAGTAAAATTCCTCAGAAAAGATGTGAATTCTGTAGGAAGTCTCATTAAAGCACTTGTAAGTCTCCTATTTGGGGAAACATTTTTAAAAAATGTGTTTTGTTTCTCTCATTAACTGTGAATGTGAGGCATGATATGGAAGCCACACATGACCTCAACACCAACTAGAATAAAATGCATTGTACCTTTGTATTGATGTTTCAGTTGATTTTCTCTTCTACTAGAAGTTAATTTTGAATTATTTTAAAAGAATCATAGCAAACATTTCTGTAAAATGCTGAATTTTAGCACAATTTAAGATGCTCATTTAGACTGACAAAACCTTGGTGTTTCTTAACTGTAAATGTGATTAATGTTATTTACAATATTTTCAAGACTTTGCATTGATCTATTTTTCATGGTTCTGTAAGTGAGATGAAAGCAAACTGAAATTAAAAAGTATCAGTGACAATGGTGGGAAAACCTCCCGCTCTAGACAGCAGTCCCACTTGCAAATACCAGGAAGAAACCAATTTTTAACAGAAACTTTAGGTTAATAGAAGGTTATCAGCCTCAAAAAAGGCCTCACAAACTTACGCTTAAGCTTCTGTTGTGCTCAGTCAAACATGGATGGCATGAACTTTTCCAAATGCTTAGCGAGTAGGGTTTTAAACCTTGGATTAAATTTTGTTTTGTTTGTTGTTTTTTTCATTGTGTGAAAAGCTATTACTTTTGCATTGCATATAGTTTGTCTAAGTACAGATCTAAGATTTCATTATACCTAATGAGACTCAAAAGTAAGCAGTCCTTAAACATTTTGAATAGATGCTCATGATTTTTATTGCTGTCTCTGGGATTTAGCCATGCAGGTCTTATGGAAATCTTCCAAGGGACTTTGGAAATCAGCACGTCAAGAGTGACCAGTGCATGAACATGTACCTACATGCATTTTTTATTTGTGCATACCATGACAATCTCACTGGAGTGGAACAACTTTTCCCCATCTCAGTGTGCCAACTGTGAGTTCCCTTCAGAGCTGCATTAGGCTGAGAGTTTTGTCCAATTTTCTCATGTCTTCTCTCATGGTTTTGGTTTGTCAAACACAAGATTATCAGTGAGGTTCCTTTATAGATGTCATCACTAAAGTTCTACTTACATGTGAGCTTTTTGCTAATCTTTTATGAGTCATGACACTTTTTTTTGACTTTCTCTCTGTATAATTATTGCAGAAGAGAAAAATACCATTGAGTATAATGTTTACATCACCTCTTCTACTGCCTTCACACACAGTCTTTGAAAAGGGAATAATAGAAAAGGCCTCTGAAAAACAGTCTGAAATAATCTAGCATCGACATTTGGAGATTGTAATTTACACAGTGTAACCTTTTTATTTTGCATATTCTGAGATACATTTTTACTTGATTTACAGGTTCAGTGATGTGGTAAGGAGAGGCTGAAATGTGTTGCAGTCTGGGAAACAGATTTGGTTGGGGATGAAGAGGGATTTTTTAAAACATAAAAATATTCTTATGTTTTAAGGAAAACATCCATGTACTCAGGCCTACACAATGTTCTAATGCCATAGAATTAAAATTTCTTCAATTTTACTTTGAAATTACATTTTTCTTTTGAAGTGACCTGAATTCTAAAATAAATGAAATGTGTGACACCAAAACCATAAAAAATGTCCTTTTGAGTCAGAAAAGAAAGTTTAAATAGAATTTTCATAATTCTTGTTTGCTTTGTTTTTGTTTTATTTTATTTCCCCCTCTTTTTTGTTGCCTCAGCTGCAAACTCCAATGTTTGTACAGATCTGCTGAAGGTAAATTATGTGGGGCCTGGGCTTTTCACACTAATTTAAGCAAATACAATGGGATTCTTTTTCCACATATGTGAAAATTATGTCATTCTTTTTTATACTTGTAGATAGTGATGCAGTTGCTTGGGATCTAGCTCATATATCCTGGTGTTACTTTCTATATGAGTTCTCTTCCCAAAGAACTGAAGGATGAAAATGAGAGGTTAGGGGAACTTCTCTCTTTGTTCCTTTTCATTCACTCTGCAGATGGGCAGCTAATATGTAGAACCTTACAGTACACAGTACAGCATTTCCATCAATGTCCCATTCAACTGTTATTAAAAGTAAATATATGTCATCACACTACACCATGCTGCACACCTATGATCAATCAACCAATCAAACCTTCTAAATTCTTTGAGGTTTCTCATACAGTAAGTGTAATGTGAAGAGTTCAACCCTTATACTCAGACTTCTATTACAAATATCCCTAATTCAAATAAGCCGGATGTACCAAACCAAGTCACTTAGTAGAATCTAGATTTTTCTTAATGTTGTTTTGGATTAAGATGTGTTCTGTAAATCTTATGAAAAATAATTTCATATAGTAATATTTTTATCTGTGGTCAAGAAGAGATCCTATGTGATTCCACTAGAAACAGCACCATTGGAGAATAATTATTTTTTAAATAATTTAAGAGGTGCTAAACTGATTTTGTGTAATGTATTTTCATTAGTATTGCAGACAAGGCTGCATCTAAGGCCTCACAGATCATGTTGAGTTGGAAGGGATACATCAGGATCATCAAGTCCAACTCCTGGCTTTTTGCAGGAGACCCCAAGAATCACACCATGTGCCTGAGAACATTGTCCAAACACTTACTGAACTCGGGCTCACTGCTGATAGATGATAGATGTCTAACTTACTTATAGGGTTCTCTATCATCTGAATTTGAAAATATCCAGCTTCTGAGAATATATGTCTAATCTAGAATAAATTTAATATTAAGTTATTTAATGAGACTGAATCTAATAAAATCTACTTTCCAACTGAGGACTTGGTCAAATATCTCTAAATCGCTTAATAACAAAGCAGACACACCTTACCATGTACAGAATAGTATAGAGACACTACAGACCTTTTATGTTTCTATGTGCATTGCTTCAGCCCAACTCATTCCAACTTAATATGAAATAGCATCCTGTACTGAAAAACTGTTATTATTTTTGGTGAGTGACATGCTAATTTTAAACATGGCTGTAGGCGGGAGTATTTCATATGGTGTGCATTGAGCCAACCTGTATTGCATGTTCCTGTCATCTGCCTGTTTTAGCAAGTGTCTCACCTAAGTTCACTTCGAGTCTGATAGATTTTATGTCAGACTCCTAATTTTCCTAGTATATTGACATCCCCTGGCTTTAAGCTGAGCTGCCACTACTTATGGATTGTTCTTCTTGTATTCGGTTTACAGGGAAAATGATCAGGGAACATTTATAAATTATACCTTTTTTTAAAGTAAGTATTTAAGTCACCTCAGTGCTAAAAGCTTCCTGTACAATTATTTTCAGACATACCCATGAGTGTGTTTGTAAATAGATTAGAAAAGGCTTCCGCTTGGATACTTATATTTACTAAATGACAGAATGAGATGCCTCTGTAGATGAGGCGGGAAACCAGATATATTCCTCTGCAAATTATTCAAGCTGACAGAAGAATACTGAAGAGACAAAACTTGTCACATCCTATATGATTTAGACTGATATCTATTTGACCCATCTGCACCCATATCTGCATTAAATGATTCATAATACTTATAGACATCCTGTTTCTAACTAATCTGTCTTCAAAGCTTTCTAGTTCCTTGTTATCTAAAGTTGAGAAATTCTCTGAATTTTCCTGACATAATCCTAGACATTTTGAAGAGTATAAAGCTGTTGATTACAAAGGCTGTATTCCACTGCTCCTTTTGTCTACCTTCATATTGAGGCATTGCCACCAAATCCAGAAGAAATATGTTTTTAGTTCAGTACAATAGATGAAAACAATCTGCAGGCTAACGTTTTTCAATGATAGTTTTGATATTGTTGTGTCAGCATTGCTATTCTAGCATGAAAGATAATCTCATCTTTCCTGAAACTTCTGATGTATTAATAAAAGCAAATCAAGACAAGGGAAAATTTATTTACCCTTCAAAAGGCTCTCTCTATCTTATAAGTTCAGTTAAATTTATGGGACAATTTACAAATAGAATATAATATGCATCTGTACACGCCAGTCAAAGAGTTTTCAAATAGTGTTCTTATTTAAATAGGTCTGGATAGTCCGTGTTCCATTGCTAATGAAACCTTATTGTAGTTTTCCATGGGGGGCACAACAATTGTTAAAAACTCTTAACATCTGAAGTTGCATTTTATTATTTAGGGTATGTAGTTAAGATTATTATTATTCTCTGTCAAGTTGTTTATTCACCTTTCTCCTTAATTTTTCTGGTTTAGAGTGTGGATTTGCTGCATAATCTCATGTTTCACAAGACTGTGGAGAGCAATTAAGAATACTTTTGGACTGGTTTGGCTCAGGAAAGCCTTCCCCTGAGATAATTTCATGCTGAAAGCAAACTCTTATTCTTGGCAGCAGAAAGAATTGAACCTTCTAAAAAGCAGACTCCCAGTAAGCACAATTAAGTTATTCGACCAAGCGAAGGTTGCATTTAGCCTCTCAAATAAACAACTCTGCCAGCTGCATCAGTACTGCACTGGTCCCAGATTCCCACTTCTTTGATCTTGCATGGCAAATTTGTGGAGAGGAAAAGACGAGATTCTGCATTTATTTGATAGTCTGTCAGATGGAGCACAGGCTGAGGCTAACCTCCACAGTTCTCTGTAATGTCAGGGAGACTTGTGTGGAGGTCATGGGGATAATAAAGCATTTGTCCCAAAATTTATTTATATGTATTGTCACTTGGACTCTCTGCACCTTACCGATCTTCCTGCCTTTTGCTTGCTTTCCTCTCTGCTAAGACTCCCGTTTTGCACACCTTTGGTGTTGTTTCTACACCCTTTTTCTGGATTAGCTTGTGAAAATATTACAGGCTGTGCCTGTGTGACACTTCACAGGGAGCAGTGAGATAGTCCCTGTCACTGAGTCATGGTTTCAGGTTGTGTGCAGACTCAGGCAGCCCAAGCTGACATGACATACATACTTTTGCTGGTGTTTGTTTATTATAGGTTCAGAGGAACAGGAACCTGGATGACAGTGTCCCTCAGTGCACCCTGAAGCACCAAAACCAGGCAGAAGAGATGCACTACTGTGTTGAACTATCTCATTCTGAAATTTATAGCTTCCAATAAAACTGTGATCAGTCTTTTTATGGTATTCATAGCAAAAGAATAGCTATGAATGAAATAAGCAGTTTGTGCATTTAGTATTTCTCCTGATGCTAAATTCCCACTAAATAATCCTCACATATAGTATCATGTCTAAGTGCAAAAGAATTAAGCAATGCTGAGGCCTGCAAGGCTGCAGAGGAGAGTCTTGGTTCTTCCTTGGTTCCTTTCCTCCTCCATGAGCAGATCTCATCATGGACAAGAAACCCCATTTTGATTTCAGCTTAACCAGGAAAAGGAGAGATGGAAGCGAGCTAAGAAGATGAGGAAACCACACAGTTATTCTCTAATATAATCTTAATAACATTTAGTTACTTAGGGTTTTTGTGACTTGGTTCCCTGCCTGTTTCCCAGAAAACCTGTTTATTTTCCTTTGGCCCTGTGTAATGATAAAGCTAGGTCTGAGTGAGCTTTCCACAGAAGAGGGTATGGCAGATCCAAGCTCCTATATACTGAAACACCTCTATATATGTTGTGCTTCTAAACTGCTCCTTCAGAGGAACTAAAATTTAGTGGTATATCAAAGTTACTCAGAACCACAGTAAGACAGTATGTCAGTGCAGCAGAGGACAAATTGTTATTTACTGCTTCAGAAATCCCAAAATCATTACGTTCTTTAAAAAATTTAATACTATTCCTTTGCTCTGGACAGCTATTGTAGTTCTCCCATGACTTTTCCTATGTCAATAAGGACTGTCAGACACATCCAGAGGATGTGGAGATCAGAGCATCCACCTTAGGTGCTTTGAGACATCCTGCAGATGATCTGTACTTTATCCTCGTCAGTCTTCACAAACAAATCTTTCCATTAAAGTGTTCTTCTGAGAATGCCTTAAGTTTTGAAGGGGATTTTTTGTGTCAGCTTTGTGCCACTCTGAAATAAAGATCACATCTCCCTCTCTAAGGGTAGGCTTTGTGTTTCATTTGTCTGTTGGATGTGTAAGAGGAAACCTGAACCAAATAGTCAAACTTCTGCCGAAGAACTCCAAACAATATAACTGTGGATTCAGTCATTTTCTGTAATTCTATTTTAGAATCAACCTAACTTTGTATTAAATAATAATAATAAAATAAAACTTGTATTTTTGTGAGCTATGGGGTTAAGGTTTAAAAATCCATCCGATTGAAACATCTCCCTTTGTATCCTTGTAAGACATACCAAGTTGCACTCAGAAAATAGAGGTTTGGTGGCAGCTTCATATTTCAGATCTTTCTTATAAGAAGTAGTTATTACATCAGGCCTCTGGGGCTTGTTTTTGTTTTTGGGTTTTTTTGTTTGTTTGTTTTATTTTGGTTTGCTTATGATTTTGTCTATTTTTTTTTCCCTAAATCTGATTTAGATCTTGCTATCTAGATCAGAAAATGCAAAGATAAAAATTTTGGAAATTTTTATTTAATTCTGTAAAAAGAAAAGGTTTGTCACATATATAATAATTTGTAAGTTTTATTTCAAGTATTTTGTGGATTTTTGTGCAGGATGGAATACAGTAGCAGGCCATCTTCTTCTGATGGGACATGGAAATTCCTATTTAGGGGACTTAACAAAGCCACCGATATTTCCATTTGATTTCTGCAGCCCATAAAAAGAAGCTGACCTCATTCCCTGTTCTTCTTCACTGCAGGGCCTTTCTTGCACTCTGAATTGCTGAAATGACTGTTACAGGAGTGCTTCAAGGGCACACACTAGAACAAGGGAGAGAGATTGGATACTTTTTCACTAAGGACAAGGATTAGGTGAGAGTCTCAGCAAAAAGAGAATTGAAGTAGAAGATCTCTCTGTTTCTATAATTAGGTTAGTGGACCTCACTAGCAACTTAATAAGGACTTAGAGAAATATTATAAATAATCACTTTGTCATATGGGACTTCTTCATGGGAGCATCAGAGCAGTCCTGTGTACTTAATTTTAAGCATCAATAGCTCATTTCTACATATCACCTGTTCAGGAATGTGAGAGGATCTCACATTTAAACACCGTACCATGAAGAGGGAAATGGAAAAAGATGAGGTTAGAATTTTATTCCCAGAATTCATATGGTCCACATAAAAGTACTTCAAATTAGATTATGTATATACTTATATATTTTGTGTCCAAACGTTGTTTTATTCCTTGCATTTGTCATGGGGATAAATATTACACAGAGAAAAATATCTTCATTCTATTGGCTTAGACACAAGGCTGCAAAAGGAGCACAAGTATGCTGTAATGGTGAGTTGGACATTAAAACTTTTACCTGGTTAAATTTATTTCTAAGTTGTGATTATGATGGTGATTGTGGCCTAATATGTGTTAAAAAGTTAGAATGCTCCAGAGAGTGAGAATAAGATTTGTAGTTTGCAGGATGAATGATTTTTTTTCCCCAGGAATTAGTGAAGATTGCCATAAAGCTTACTGCAGTTTATGTAGAAGTACTTTCTTAATTGCTCATATATAAGATGTGTAGTGGGGCATATAATGCTAACATGTGTTCCAAGAATTCTTGAAATTTTTGGTTGCTAATAAATGTCATAATAAGGAAAAGCTCAAGATGATTAATGAAGTAAAATCTGTGGTGACTAATCTTTATGAAAATAATTAAAGAGTAGTTTTTGTCTGATCTTGGAACAGAACAGATGTGCACCTTGGTAGTGTAAATGTTCATCTGTATTTTTCCTCTTCTTTTAGCCGAGAAAATAGCTAATGTCAGCCGAAAAGGGCATCAGTTTTTTTGTGGTCAATGAATGCTCAAACTCTGGAATATCCAGATGGTTTTGAGGGTTATTATTACTGTGCAGCGGAAAAGGGAGTAATCCATTATCTGCATGATTGTTTTCAAAACAGCAGTAAAACTTCATAAGGAATATTTGGCAATGTGTGAAATGCCAATATGGAAGTATTTGAACATTGTCAGTAAAACTTCATTTGTATTTATTAATGCTAATTTTAACATGGGTAGACATCACTCTAATTCTAATGGAAGTGGAAACTAATGGAAACTAATGGAAGCTATTTGCTTCTATTTAATTAACAAGGATATGTGCTGCATCCTATAGGAAGATAGGAAAGATATAGGTTATCACTTAGTCTTAGGGCCACAAAATCGCAAGGTAATTCAGGATAAGGGCCTCAAAGTCCACTTCTGCTCAAAGCATGGTTAGATCTGAAGTCAGAGTGAATTATACAGTGCTTTATCTAGTTTTGTCATGAAAATGTCCAAGAGGAAGGCTGCACAGCCTCTCTGAGCAACCTGATCTCCTGCCTGACTGCCCTTAAGGGTGAAATTTTTTATCCTTAAATCCACTCTGAACATTTTATTTCAGGTACACCCCTTGTCTCTTGTCCTGTTCCCATGAAAATCTCAGCTCCATCTTCTTGTTAACCTCCCTGTAGGCACTGGCAGGCTGCTGCTAAATACTCCCAAAGTTTTTTAGGTTAAGCAAGCTGTGGTTCTCTCAGTCTCTCATTGCAGCACAAGTGCTTCAGCCTCAGGCATTGTGGGGGCTCTCTGCTGATCTCCCTCCAGTATGTCCATGTCTTTCTAGTGTCAGACACAGTTAGAGGAAGTCTAGCAAGTGCTGAGTGGGGAATTAAGGGAGAATTTCTTCTCTTGATCTATTGGCTGTGCTCCTACTCATACAGCCCAAGAGGCTGCTGACTGTCCCTCCTGCTGGGGCACAAGTCTGCCCCATGCTTAGCTGACCACCAGAGGAGTTTCTGTAGAACTTCTTCCCAGCCCATCCCTCCCCATCCTGGGCTGCAGCAGGGGGGTTTCCTTCCATAGGGCAGCACTTGGCTGTTCTTGCTGAATTTGTCACAGCTCTTTTCAGCACATTTCTCTAGCCTGCCTTCATCTTCCTGAAAGACAGCTCTGCCTTCCAGCATATCAACTGGCCCCTCTGTGTTAGTTGTTAATCTGCAAACTAGATGAGTGTGCACTCCACTGTCTCCTCCAAGATTGTGATAAAAACATTAAGCAGGACAGGCCTCAGGCTAGAACTCTGCAATACTCCATTTCTTGCTCACCAGAACCTTGGACCCCACTATTGAATGGTCAATACAGCCATGGCTGCCACCCATTATCCCATCCCAGGCAGCTCCAGCCTGTCAGTGAGTGGCAGATGCTGGCAAGCATCTCCCTGCTTGGCCCATCCAGAACCTCTAGTACAAAGAAGTTCTCCCTGACACCTTCAGCAATCTTGACTGCTTGTGTCCTGCCACCATGACCTTTCTGCAGACATCATGGAATCTTGAAAACTGTATAACAAATATTTTCAGTCATATGTCTTAATCTATAAAACATTTTAGGAAGTTCATTTGTCAGTTTTTAAGACAGGGAGATATTAAGGGATTAAATGAAATTTTATCTGTAATTCTACCATAAGTCTCCACAGATATTAATGCTTTCCTGTTCAATATTTGCTTTTGTATGCTGTGTGATGATTGACCATTTGCAATTTTTGTCTTAAGATTCATGAAAATGGAAATGATAGAAAGGTACTTCCCATGATTGAATGCTACTAGTAGTGCTTCTACAATTTGCAAGACGCTTTTTTATTATATGATTATAACAATTATGATAGTCTGATGTTCTGTGTAAAGAGATTTATATCATAAGGCATTCATTTAAATGCAAGTAACAACAAGGAATAGAAAATAATTTATAAATATACCTTTCATTTAAAAAAGAAAAATGAAAAGGGATTTCATTCAGTGGTATAGTTTAGTTCTGAAGCACTGCTTTTAGGTTTTTATTTCATTGAATGAAATTATGTTAGTCTGTAGTCATTACTGACAGGTTGAAATTCTGTAGAGACTTGGGTATGGATTGTTGGTATGAGAAACAGAGTGCAGGTGGACTGAGCAGAGCAGGTGCTGCCTCAGGAACCTTGTTCCAGCAAGTATTCTAGCTTGAGATCCTAATTCACTCCATTTTTGAGACTTTGGGGAATAGAATATGTCAATTCCTGCCTCAAATTTAGCAGTGAAATGAATGTTTTCCCTATATAAACAGTCCTGATAAATTACAGATACCAACCAAATATTGATTCTGTTAAGGATGAATTTCAAATTAATTTTAGTTGTCCATGTGAAGAGCTTTATGAATAGATTTAAAAACCAAAATGTATTAGAGCCTATAACTAACATCTAAAATAATAAATTGAAGCTTGTGATAACATAATTGTATATTTGAGGGTGGCAATGGTATCTATTGGAGAGAAACAGTATGACCCCAATGACATTTCTGTTCAGAAATTCTAAAAACACAGTATTCGCCATCATTTTTTATTCATTAGAGGTTGTCACCATATTCCCTTGTTACATCTTAACTCTTAATAACATTCTGAATAACTGTTGGATTCACTGCTGTTGCTAATTTTAATAGGAAGTTATTATTGCTGACTAATAAATGTTTGATGTTTGGAAACCTGCTTTTTTGCTGATGATTTCATTAAGTGAAAGGCTGCTTAAAGTAGGTTCTTAAGAGCATCAGTTTTTCATGGGGTGATAGTTTCATTATTAGTCTTGCTGAATTAAATAATTAAGGGGTTTTGAGTGTGAGAAAGACAAGCATTTAAATAGTTGTCAAGATTCTTGGATGAGTATGTATATTGCAGAAAAACAACAGCTGCAATTAAAGACTGTAGGTTTCTAGAGCATCACATTTTGTGAAAGCAATTGACTTGATTTTATAAGAACATATTTCAAACAATAAAGTGGTTTTTGTAGTATCTTCTGTTTCAGTATAAGCAAAACTTTGTAGCTTGCTGCAAATGAATCTCCTCATAAATTGATAGGGTGCAAGTTTAATGTTTGTTTTTTTTTCCTGGGTATAAGGGTGCTTCAGCTTTTGGGCTTTTATTCATTTTTGAGAGAGAAAAATTCAAAAATTCAAATATCAAGCTGATAGCAAGCCAGACTTGTGCATGATACTTCTCTGTATGCTGAATTGTTCCTACAGGTTGAGTATTGATTAAATCTGCCCTTCAGAAAAATGCACTCTTTGTTAATATGTTTTTTACAATGTGCTAATGTTCCCTGAAGTACTGAAGTAGAGCAAATTGTCCCATTGCATTAGTACAGGATTGTGTCTTTGAATTATTTTCTTTCGTGTCAAATAGCTCTTTAGCTCTACATCATCAATATAACTAGTATTTATTTTGTAAAACAAGTTGTTGCTGTTTCCCATTAGTAATCTCTCTCTCTTGCTGACTCACTCCAGCTTTTTTTCTGCTCTCTCAAACCATTCACATTCTCCTAAAGATTTTGCAACTAAATGTAATAATTTGCCTTTAGGTTCAGTTTTCACTCTTTTTAGCTATCACGGATTAGTGGAGTCATACAGGAGAAGTTGGTTCTGGGTACCACCTGAATACAGTTTCTGTCTTTATGTAGAGAGGAGCAAACACTTTTTTTTCTCGATTTACTCTGCGCCAAAGAAAATTGCATTTCTTTTATTGTTACATGTCATAGAGGAACTGTGGACACACTCGTGTTGTTCCACATGTGCAGCTAGCACACTTGTAACAGATCATGCTGTGCCTTGCAATGACTCCTGGCCTGGTTTGGTGTCTTTGCTCCTTAGGTGATGGTTTATGGCATCAATACAATAATGTCTTTTGGAGGAGTACAAGCTCATCTGCTCTACATAGAGCAATGTGCTTGAAGCTAAGAATGTGTTTAGATAAAATAAATAGTTATGAATTTGTTCAGGTGCTGGGCAGTTATTTGTGTAAAGAAGTTTTCTGCTCTTGTGTCTATCATCTGGTGGTGCTGCAGAAAAGTACGAGGGAGATTTCTAGTGTAATGAATATATTTTACCACTAGATGGTATTGTTATATGAGATTAAGTATTTGCTTTGTGCCAGGGGATGCTGAAGGCAAGAGGACCTTTAATGGCTGTTAGTCATGTGGGAGGGTGCCAATGGTGGCTTCTGAGTGAAGGGCAGATGGCCCGAGGAATAAGGCTTAGCAGTTAATTAAACTATAATTTAGGATTTTTTCCCCACCCGGTAGCTTGTAGGCTTGTTTGAATTATGCAAGTCTCTGTAAGTGAGTAAACTCAGTGTGTATGCTGACAAAACACTGGAAACTGGGGAATGTCCTCAGTTGCTGTCATAGTTTTCCATGATATTTTACATCTTGTCTCCACTGAGGATTTGAGTTTCATTAAACATATATATTCTTGACAAAGAGTGTTTATTCAGGAAATACTGAAAAGGAAGGGGAAGATACCTATATGATCAGGAACATGAGAAGATACAGCTTTTAGCCTGAGTGAGGCAGTGATACTCATGTGCTACTCACCTACTTCTTAAAAATCCAGGGAGGAAGTAATGTGTGATGTATTCAACCATTTAGCCAAATTACTATGCATCCCATTTCTGATAGAAAAATGTAAGAATTAGCAGCTGTTAATGGTTTGTGTTCTTAGAATGCTTTGTTCTGTGAAGTACCAGAAAGTCTGATGAACTGTTTCATCTTGCTGTTGAGTGAAAGGCATTATTCACTTAGCTCGGGATAGGGAAGCAGCTCTGAACACAACAAAGCAGACTGCTGCTTTCATTCGAAAAACTCTACAGAAAATAAAAATGGAGAAACATTTCGTATTTTTTTTATAATGACTTTGACATTTTCTTACAGCTTTGTTTTTTAAAAATTTTTGAGAGAATTTTATACTTCAGCTGATTTGGAGTACAAATTGCTTCTTCATGGCAGGCTTTGTTTCAAAATCTGCTGATTTCCTGTTTGACTCATAGGCAGATGTATTGCAGGATCTCAGAGCTGTGACTGACATTTACGTTGTTCTCATGATGTTGCCGTGGCAGTGCTATGCTGCTGCAGTCATAGACCAGCCCCTATTTTCTTGGGAATTGTATGAATCCACAATGAAATAAGGTGCCTGCCCCAGAGTTCACATTAGTTCACATATTTAGAAGTAGCTTTCTATACAGAAAAGTGGTAGTGAACTGTATATTTTTCAGTTGTGCTGACCCTTCACAGAGTCCTCCCCAGTCACCCGCAGTTCACACTAATCTTTGGGGAGACACAAGCACAGAATTCAGTGCTGTGTGGGTATGATGGAGCTCCTGATGCTTGTTTCTCAGTGATGCTCTCTGTCTTTATTAGACTTGAAGGTGTAGCGTGTTTACAGTGTATACAAAACTAACGCCTGGCTTTCCTGAGTGCCTCCCTGGGTGGATGGCAGCAGGCTGGGGAGCAGCCATCCGCAGCACACAGTTGGTCTTTCTCCCTTTCTGGCATATGGTGCTGCCTTAAAGGTGCTCTCTGCAGCGAGCATCTGCCATCGGGTCAGGCAGGCAAGCCCCTGGCACTTGTCCATGTCACGCCAGCTCTGCTGATGGGACACTGCAGGCTCCTCTGCACAGCAGCCAGCTCTGGTCTGGAGAAGGCCCTCCAGGATGCTCAGAGAGACAAAATCACCTCGTCTGTTACAAGCAGAGTAAACAATGATTTAAATGACTGAGTTCCCAGCAGGTATACACCACTCCAGTTCTATCCCAATGGAAAACCTGGCAGAGGAAATTTGATATCAAACTCAGAGTGATTAATAGGCTAAGATGGCCTGCAGATAGCAAAGTCCAAAACAGAAATGTTGTGCCATGTAGTGCTGCCAACCATCTTTAACAAAGAAATACATTTCATATTAAAAGTCATTAAGACTATTTCAATAGAACTTGAAAGCTACTGGGCTTTTAAACTGTCATCATACTAATTTCCTATTTTAGTTTCTTGCGTTTTCTTCCTTGTATAGTTTTCCACTGAATGGATGTTGCTGCTTCTTTTTCCCTGGATTTAATTTTTCTTCTTGTTTCAGTTAGCTTCATGATCCTGTTTAAAAACATTTGAGAGGCAAAATGAAATCTACCTTTTTTTCTTCTCTGTTTTGCCAACTTCTGAAATTAGCTGCCGTGTGTTTTCTGTAACAGTTTTCTTGTATGAGCCTTTGGAAACTGGTGAAGAAGTTTCATTTTCAGTGAGCAGATCCATTATCAGAGATTTTCTTCTACTGATGATGTCAAAAGTAGACTGTGTTTGGGGATGAATGCCTGATCAAAGCCTGTAGCTCTTTAGGAATATGTATTTGTATAAATTCCTTTAAATTAATGATTTTTGGATTGACATTTCTTTTATTTTTTAACTTAGTGTCTCTGACAAGAAACAGATAAACAGGTAAATTTTAACAAAAATAACAGCTAATATAGTAAATATTCTCACTTGTGATACGTATGTTACTATTCAGTTATACCAAAAGACTTTCAGGAATTCAGTTATTTTCATTGTATAGCAAAAGGACCCCAAACAGAACAAAACCAAGCCCACTTGGACAAATCTTTCTTTCTTTTCTGCTTCTAAATTAAGTCAGTGTCCTTGTTTTGGTGAAGGACAGGGTTAATTTTTTGAAGTAGCTGTGAGGGAGCCTGAAGCAGTGTGGGCATGGCCAAGACCCTAATAATGTTATTCAATACCATCTCACTCATGTCATTGCCAGGGGTGGGGGAAAGGGACTCTCTCACTTATGAGAAGAGGGGGTTCCATTACTGTTTTCAGTAAATTGCTCTTATCTCAGCCTGTGATCTTTGCCTTTTGTGCTTCCAACTGGAGGAAGAGGAGAATCGAGTAGTGGTGTGGTTTCTATTTCCTAGTGGGACTACTAAAATGGAGAGTACCATTCCTAAACCACAACTGTTAGACAAACACAGTTGTACATGGTAAACATGAAACCAATAAATCCCACAATCTAAGAACATTCAGCACAGAATTTCTTACTTTGCAGGAAAGGGAAGTGCTTTAATGCTAAGCAGTACCAAATTAGGCAACAGTGCAACTGGTATATCATCAATTTTATTTTTAAGAGCTATGTCCCAGGTATATGCAGTCCTGGTAATAATTAATTAGCCCTTCAGTGACATGTAGGGAGTTTAACAAAGGCAATAAGAAAAAATCAAGCAATTTCAGTGACTTTCTGGTTGCCCTTATTAAATAAGGCAGGAAAGCACACTGTAACTGAGAAGGAAATCATCTCTTCCTTATTTTTCAATACTTGCTGTCAAGTGCTGAAGAAAAAAATATCAAGAAGAACAGCAATTGTTACAAAAGATACCATTTTGTGGAAGGGAAAACTCAGTTGTAGCCAGTTTGTCCCACAGAAGCAGTTATGACTCTCACACAAAGTTCTTGGGTATGCTCAATATCAAAGTTCTGCTTTACCACTGTCTGGCAGTGGTGGTAAGATGTGCATCTCCAAAATTTAAATTAAAACTATTAGTAATGATTGAAATAATCCTTCATCTAAAAAATCAGATTAAGTGATAGAAGGACCACAGATACTGCCTCTGACTACTAGCTTGATTCAAACCTTGCATTTGCTGTTCGTATTTCATAGCTCTTTTGCTCAATGTGCCAAAAAGGAAGTTGTATTTTCCTCTGGTGCATGTACACTGAAAGTGTACATGAATGTGTTTCCTCTGTAAGTGTAGCTGCTGTGTCATCATAGTGATATCAACAGCCTTGATTTATATTCCTTTAGCAATACTACCTAACTTCTTGTTTTCTTTCTTTACTACAACTGGATACTTGGCTAAAGGCTTTGAAGAATTTTTCTGTAATAACTTCCAATGTCGTTTTATGCTGCAGAATCTTTCTTTAGCTGATAGTCTGTCAGTTTGGTTCTGTGTTCAGGGCTTGTCAGTCTGCATTCATCTACATTTGCTTTTGGCAAGACCAGGGTCTTTAATGATAGAAATCTTTTCCTCTTCAATTGCAGTTTCCATATGATATGTTGTGGCTCCTCAAGTAATAACACTTACAGACTTTGAAATCTTCCCCTTTAACACTGTTTTTTGGATCTTTTAGCAGGAGAAAAAGGCAAAAAAAAATTATAGGCAGGAGAGAATAAGGCATTCGAGGACACATCTCTGACTTTTGCAGCATCTTTTTGCTATGTTCTTGTTAACCTGTTTATGTCCAAATTTTGACCAAAACCCTTAAAACTAATAGAACCTTCTGGATGCAAATATGCACTTTGTCCAGTAGATTATCCAAACCTTGTCTTGAGAAAACCACATATCAGGTGTAAGTCTGTGGTCCAATTCAACATAATGTATAAGTCCCTTCCTAAAGGACTAAAATGCTGAAAAATATTGAACCTTTCTTGAATTCTAAGGAGTGAATGTACTTGGTTAAAAAAATTGCACACTTGCCGGGGAGTTCTTTTGATGCCTCATCTGAAGCCTGTTTAGTTTCCTAGGAGAGAGATGCTCTGACTGCTTCAGGTGTGGGGCACTGGATTCTCTGGTCCCAGCAAGATCCTTGTGAGGATAGTGCCGATGTCCCTGTGCTGTGCCCTGGATCTCTCCTAGTTGTGGATACACTGGGGCAGAGATCTTTAGCTCCACCAGCCTTGGCACCCTGCTTCTTCTGCCAAAGGGTGAGATTTTGGGGGTATTATAGCAGAGGGAGGCAGAAGCCAATAGATTAGGGAGTTGAACACCTCTGATTGTCTGGGGAGATAGCAGTGCTTATTAGGGTCCTCTAAAGCTTGCTTTGTGGATGCATCTCGTCTTGTCAGGGCCAGGCTAAATACAAATACAAAAAACACAGGTTAATTTCTCACTGTTTGGAACTGTTATCTTTCTTAACACAAGGTTAAAAAAGTTTATGGAATGACATGTCCAACATTGAGGGTGAGACAATAATTAACCTTAGTTTCTGGGTAGGTGTTTTAAACTCTCAAGAACAAGAATGGCTGTAAACTATGAAAGGTCTCTTGCAAAAAGATATCTCCACTTGAATCTTTTACAGCTCTTCTGATTTCTGCCCTTTGGCCTCCTTCCATTTCAGTGCATGTCCTAGTCCTGTACCAGGGAAAGCTTCACACTGTTCCATCAAACTTTTGTCAAATGATTCTCCAGATAAAATGTAACTGACATTTTTTTTTCTCAGCCTCTTTTTTCACCCTGTCAGAAGAGTCAGAGCAGTGATCAAACCACCAAGCCAGTGGTGTGGAAACACGCCATGCTGGTATTTTTGGCGTGGCCTAGAACATCCTTTTCTAGGGACACACGTGGAAGGGTGTAGTGAGTTGACCGTGGCTGGATGCCAGAAAAAAGACCAGAGCCTCTCTATCACTTTCCTCTGCAGCTGGACAGGGGAGAGAAAATACAACAAAGGGTTCACGAGTTGAAATAAGGACAGAGAGAGATCACTCACCAGATACTGTCAAGGGCAAAACAGGCTCTAATCATAGATATTAATTGAATTTATTACTAACAAAATAGGAGAAGGATAATGAGAAGTAAAATAAGTCCTTAAAAACATCTTCCCCTCACCCCTCCTTGCTTCTCAGCTCCAGCAGCACAAGGATGCAGGGAATGGGGTTTATGATCAGTTCATCACACACTGTTTCTCCTATTGCTCAGGGAGTGGGGTCATTCCCCTGCTCCCTCCCATGAGAGACAGTTCTCCATGAACTGCTTCAATGTGAGTCCATCCTATGGGCAAAAGTCCTCCACAAATTACTCCAACGAGGGTCACTTTTTCATGGGGTGCAGTCCTTCAAGCACAGTCTGCTCCAGCATAGGTCACAAGTCCTACCAGGAAACCAGCTCCAGTGCATTCTCTTCTCTCCATGGATCTGCCAGTCCCTGCTGGGACCCTGCTCCAGACCTGGCCTCCCACAGAATCACAGCCTCCTCTCAGGCATCCACCTGTTCTGGTGTGGGGCTCCTCTATGGGCTACAGGTAGATCTCTGCATTCCCATGGATCTCCATGGGCTGCAGGGACACAGCTGCCTCACCATGGTCTGCACCATGGGCTGCAGGGGAGTCTTGGCTCCAGCACCTTGAGCACCTCCTCCCCATCCTTCTCCCCTGAACTTGGTGTCTACAGAGCTGTTACTCTCACGTATTCTCACCCCACTCTTCTCTGGCTGTAATTTCATCTGAGCAATAATTTTGTTCAAAATTCTTAAATCTGCTGTCGCAGAGTCATTACCACCATTTTTAATTGGCCCAGCCTTGGACAGCGGCACGTCTGTATTGGAGCTGCCTGAGACTGACTCTGCTGGACATGGAAGAAACTTCTGGCAGCTTCTCACAGAACCCACCCCTGTACCTCCCCCCCACTACCAAAACCTGTCCATAGAAACCTGATAAAAGGTAGAGAATCCTTTCCATCTCTTCCCAGCAATATAGCAAGGACAATGAAGGGAGCTGCCTGTGAATGGGGTCTCATGTTTCCAGCATGGTCATTGAGTCTGCATGGAAGGCCAGTCATGGGTTGCATCCCTTCCCCATGTTTATTTTCCCCCACCATTGTTCACTTTAGGTCATCAGCCAGATCACCTCTTGGGGACAGCTGTTTTCATCAATACTCAGTGGGAGTGTTGAGCAGGGCGTGGGCAGTGCCCAGTGCCATGTTACTGTAATTCAGTGTTGCCAGTTTGTGCTGGGCATCAGATAGACATTGTCCACTCTGTTCATTGTTCCACTGCCCAATTTAATCTCCTGCATGTCACTCTCTGGTGTAGTAGGACCACATGGACAGGACTCTGGGGACTGTGGAGGTGGACATGCCAAAAAATCTATGATGAATTCTTTTATTTTTAGCTCATGTCAAATTAGTTCAGCATTGGCATGTTTTCCACTGGATGACTTTCTTTTGTCATGAAAAGATGCCTGCTTCAACTCTCCCTTGTACTTGCAGGGCTTAAACTTAATTTTTAAACTAAATTTGAAGATACTGTCTTATATGGTGGAGAGGCAAGGGGAGAAGGCAGCTGATAGACCTTTAACAAACAACAGAATCAGACAGAAAGGTTTTCTCAAGGACACTTGTGTCATGTTATCCATCTTGGCCCAAGATAAGTTTAAGTGAACATAAAGCATCCTGGACCATGTTTGTATAGCCTGTTTGTTCACAAAAACTTGCAGTGTTTGGGTTGGCCATCTTTCTTAGGGTTTCACTAACCTTTTTCTCAGAAAATGTTCCTCATGCCAGCAAAAAGGGAAAGACAAACACCAGGGTGGCATTGGGTAGTTTAGACAGGAATCTGAAATTAACAGGCATGAGATTCGTACTGAGTTACTTGCTTGACTGAAAAATTATCCTCTTCTTGTGAGTAGAAGTCCAGAGGAGCCCTGGTTGTGGCTGTAGGTGAATCAGCATGAGAGTATCTGGGTTGTGGCAGTTGGAAAAACAGTGGGATTCCCCTGGTGCCTGCGTGCCATGGTCCTGCAAGGCACACCAGGAATGAAGTGCTTTACCCCAATGTGGTTCCTGACAGGCATCATGGCCCTGCTACCACTCCAACCCCTTCAGGTGGTGGTGTGGAGCATGCTCTTTCTCTGTGGACCTGCCCTTCTTTCCCACCAGCCCATATTTTGGAAAATTAAAGTGATACAGCTGTGTTATACCACCTTCCTCTTGCCCTTTTCTCTCTCCTCTGCTTTTCTAGGTGTCTTGAGGCAGGATCCTCTAGCACAGCAAATAAGGGATTGCCCACCCTTCTTTGAAATGGCAGTGGTCTCTGCATCTCCAGAGTTGTTAGCTGGCTGGAGAAGTCCCAGGAAGTGTTACACAGATTTATGTAGCACTAAACTGCTGAATTTTGCAGAAAGGCAAGAGCTGGAGGATGAGGGTAAACAAGCTCTTCTCTTGTAGTCTGTGTTGTCAGTAAATTTTTTATAGAGTTTGGATTTATTCTGGTGTCAGCCTTGTGTGGTTCTATATAGTAGGGGCAAGATGGAATAGTCTGTTTAAATAAAAGCTTTTGGCAGTGTGTAAAGCCACCCTGCTTTTTTTAATCCTTAATGAATGTTTTGTCACTTCATGCTACTCTTTCATTGTTAGCCCCTTTCATACTGTTCTTCATCAGAGCAATCCTGTGCATGTTAATTTTTCATAGAGGGAGAGAGTGGGAGACAAATATTTAGTCAGAACTCTCTTTGTTTGGCAACGTACAGAACTGATGTGTCAGTTAAGAGAGAGAAACATTTTAACCACCAAATCCTTGCTATTTTTTTTTTTTTTTTAGGTATGGTCTTTGCTAGCAGATTAAATTTTTTTTTCCTGAAGGCAGCTAGAGAAAAGCCCACCCAGGCATTATGGTGCTTGACATGTTCCTTGGCACATGTGGCAGCATCCTCCCCTTCCACCCAACAGCCTGGACCGGAGGCAGCATCAGGGACTGCTGGCGAGGGAGACAGAGCAAAATGTTAATGTGACATCCCCTGGCCACCAAGCAGCAGTGTGTGGCTCTTCCTCACTGACAACACGAGGCTGTGCAGGGAGTTTCTGTGAGCTGGCAATTGTAGAAGTGATTTCTTGTAGTGTGCAGCCCTTCTGCTGTGTACAGAGACAGGCTGAGTAAAAACAAGATTCTTAAGAATTATGGCAAACCATAGTGCAACAGAGACCTTTCCTTAGTACTTGAAATAATACAGAGGAAATGCAAAAAGCAGCCAGAACTGTCTGCCTGGAGAATCTTCAAACAAGGAAGGATGTTTGTACATAATAAAGTCAATCTGCAATGTCAAATGCAACCAGAGATTTTGAAATGTGTTGTAATGTAAAAAGCTGAGTAAAAAGCTGAGATTATGAAATATTTTCAGCATAAAATAGGACTGCATAAGTGTAGACATACTTTGTTTCTCAGGAGACTTGAAAATTATGGCATTTTTTTATGTTTATTTCAGATTCTCTGCAGAGAATTGCTGTAGCAGAAGGTAATGCATAGTCAAATTAAAGTGGAATTCAGTAAGAAAAACAAAAAACATTGAAGGAGAAAGGCTTGGCATTTTAGTAAGAAAATCTAAATACAGTACTACCAAAGGAAGATATGATTTGCCTAGAAGAAGAATTTTGCTTTTTAAATGCAAAAGAGAAAATAACTTCAAATTAAAACCTGTATTGTGCAAGGCAGAATCACAAACAGAAAACTGAGGGGAAATATCCTGATCTGTTGAAGTCTAAAAGGAAAATCATTAGCATAACTTGCATTACAGTGATCTTTTAAAGTATCCATAGGCTTCCATAAACTGAATCATCAGACATGATGTCAATAAGAAAAAATAGCAAGCTCCGATTAAATTCTTAGCTCCACCTCCAGAAAATACCTAGTAGTAGTAGTAGTGTTAGAAAGCATCCTCAGCAAATGTAACCAATTTTTTTCCCTGTTTGTGTGATCAGAGGGTAAGGTCTCATAATATGTGAGTGTGTAGTGTTTGTGTGCATATATAAAATAACCATTCCTTTTACATAACATTGATTTTTCTCACAGTTTTATAATGATCACAGCTTTCATCCCTGGCAAAAAACAGTCTAGCCTGCAGAGTCAGAATAACTGTGTCAAATAAGATTTATTTCAAGGAATATAAATGCAACTGCCTTTACTCACACAAAAGTAAAGACTTTAGAAAAAAAAAGAAAAGAAGCTTTTGCAAACTCCTTATGCTTGCTTTCTCACTTGACCAGCTCAGAGCCAGCCAAAGGCTCTTAGTGATTGAAGCAGCTGCAGAGGATAAATGAAGTTTTTAGGTGAACACTTTAAATTGAAGCTGGCTAGGAGGTTCATGAAGTAATTTGAACTCTCAGTGTGTGCATGTGTAGAACATAGGTAATAGTATTTTACCCGTTATCAGCCAGAGTCTGTCTATGAGCCAGGGTCAATAGAGGGTATAGCTGTTTTGACATGGACTTATCCACAGTCATGGCTGCTTTGAGGTGCATCTGTTCCACTGTGGCATTGTACATGGGCTGCAATCCCCTCAGAAATAAACCTGCTCTAACAGGACTGACCTATAACTAGAGTCCCTCTAGGGTTGTGCCTGCTCTGTCATGGATTTATCTATAGCCACGCACTTTGATGTGCTCCAGCATGTCCTCATGGACAGCCACAGGTGCTTCAAGGCATATGTTTTCTGACAGACTTTCCCTCGGACCACAGTCCCTTCAGAGGTACCCCTGCTGTGGCATGGACATAGCCATGGGCACAGATGCTTACAGAGGTACCTTGGTATGGGCTTGTCCACGCCAGACTCTTCATGATCAACTGCTCCCACGTGGACTTAGCCATAGGTCACATTCCCTTTGACCTGAGCTCTCCCTGGAGCTTCAGCCTGTCCAGTACAGCAGCACAGGAGCAGCAGCAATGCCTTGGTGATCTGCCAGCCCAGGCGCTCGGCCACTGCTGGATGAAAATATTCCCAGTCACTATACAGTAAGGTCATGAGCAGTACAGCACTTCGTAAAGCAGCCACTAAGAAACACTAGACTCTAATTTACAGTGAGGCAAGCAAGCCCCATTACAAGCACTGGAGCCTGCCAGTTAATAGATAAACAGCAGTAACAGCCATAAATCCAATCTGGCACATTCCAATCAAATCTGTTGTTATCTTGAATCTTATGAGCCCCATGTTGGGTGCCAAAAACCATGTTGTGAATTAACCCCAGCTGGCAGCTCAGCTGCTTGCTCCATCCCACTATGGGATAGAGGAGAGAATTGGTAGACTAGAAGTGAGAAAACTCATGTGGTGAGATAAAGACAGTTGAATAGGTAAAGAAAAACCACATATGCAAGCAAAGCAAAACAAGGAATTAATCCACCACTTCCCATGGGCAGCCATCTCCAGGAAAGCAGGGCTCTATCAAGCATGACAGTTACTTGGGATGACAAATTCCATCACTCCAAATGTCCTCCAACTTTGTCTTCTTTGCCCCAGCTTTTATTGCTCAGCAGGACACCATACGGTATGGGATATCCCTTGAGTCAGCTTGGGTCAGCTGTCCCAGCTGTGTCCCTAACAACGAGTGCACCCCCAGCCAACTCACTGACAGGGAGTTGGAGACAGCAGGAGAGGTGCAGATCTTTGATGCTGTGTCAGTGCTGTTCAGCAGTACCTAAAACATCCCCCTGCTGCAACACTGTTTTCAGCACAAATCCAAAACAGACCTATGCTATCTACTGTGGAGAGAAGTAACTCTATCCCGGCCAAATCCAGCACACATATGTATGCCTGGATTTTCTCAGCAGTATTTTTAGGAATCTTGTCACATTCTGAATACTTTATAAATGTGCCTGGGATTTGGGGATACTTGATGAGCATGGCCCAGATGCCCCTGCTCCAGCTGTTGCACATCAGCATTTCATAGTAGCCTCATCTGGGGCTCTGGACATAAGAATGATCTTATTTGAAGCCTCTGAACATGTGTGCTGTGTTGTAGAGCCATGCATTATAAGTTTGACACTTCTGAAAGGTCTTCCAGGCCTCTGCTGTCCATGTGGTTTATGCATGTACAGTGGTTCTGATCACTCTCTGAAGTCAAAAGCATGTACTTTACAGTGCACACATATTCCAGCCTGCTAAATTCTGTACATGGAGGTTGATTCAGTCCCCATGGAGACCTCAGACTTGGTTCTCAAGTTTGAGGGTCATATTCAAGTATTGTACTTTTCAGGAATAAAAATGTGATTTTTTCAGGTCTGTCTAAAATTTAGTGTGGCATAACAATCCTGCTAGCTGGGTACTCTAGTTAACAATGGCATTTTCAAATAAATTGTATTCAATGTTGCTTGTATATTTATGTCTGTAACTGCTTCATTCTTTCTGGCCAGCACCTTCCAGATACTTGATCCGCTTTTCTAACATAAAACTGACCTTTCTTTTCTGGTAATAAAAAGCATTATCTTTTCTCAGCCTGCCTGAAGTGACCTGCCTTGACCTGGAAAGGAAATAGTGAAATAAAAATATAATTCTGTAATGAGTTAATGTGCTGTAGATTCATTACTATTTTTGCAGAAATTATTCTCACTTCATTAGCTTGCTCTCCCCTTACACCCATTTTTATAAGAATTACTATGAAGCTAGAATTTGATTAGTGCTACCTTTGTCAATTCAAGTTATTAATGATTAGTTAATTCTCTCAAGGAATCTATTTTTACTCTGTCAGTATTCATTTTAAGCCATTGAATTTCATGTTTAAACATTTTTAGTACATACTTTTCAATTATGTAGTCACAGTAGAGCAAAAAAAAATTAAATACTTCCTTACAGGTGACTTGTGAAGCAGGAATGATTTATGTCTGATTTTCACAGCTCTAAAATTGGTGCATAATGTTACACTGTGTACATGATGCAACTCACGAGCAAAACTATTCCTATATTCTAGTCTTAGCTTTGAATATCACTTCTGTAGATGAACAGAAACAATTGACTTCTTAAAAAGATGCTCATTATTTCCTTACTAGTAATGTGATGCCTTATCCAGGCTTACCTGAAACAGAGGCCAGACAAAGTTAGGGGAATAAAAAGCAGACAAATTTATTTAAGGCTTTCAGGTACATTTAGGGCAGACAGAGCCTCCTTGTAAGGCTACACCCAAATCAGACACCGAGTCATGAGTTTTTTATATTTTATAAGTCCTGTTTTATTAATATATTTGGCCTCAATTGTCCAATTCCACCTTCAGGTGATGATGTCAACCACCCCAAGCTTGTTACCCCCATTGTTTACGTATTTTGGGGCTCTGAGGCAGCAAAGTGCCCTTGGATTTTCCAATAAAGAGCAATGTTTTGTCTAAAACACTGGGAAGAGAGGTTTTTAGCACTTTATGAAGCCTAGAACTACACACCGAAGCTACATCTACATGAAGAATAGGAGCTAAAAATTCTTAAGGCGTCAAATGGATGTGCAAAATTATTAAAGTGATTTTCTTGTTGTTAATCCAAGTTTCATCAACATTTTCTCAGCTCTTCATAGTGTTTGAAGAGACCTTTTCCTTCCAAAATTTGCAGATAGAGTACCCATTGTAGGTCTAGAATGACCTGACCTGGTACATAAAAATAAGTGTACTATTCTAAAAATGACTGGAAATCTAAATATGAATCATTGGGTACAAGATGTAGGACAAAGTAAATGGGACAATTACTGGTTGGGTTGTCTTTTTCTTACATTCTTGTGGAACTACAGTAAAAATAAACAAGTAGAGTGCTTTTTGGAAGTTTTAGACTGCCCTATTTGCAGTTTGTATACTGTACGTGGATGTTGGGAAGAGAGAAAAATAGAGTTCCCTAGAGAATGTGCGTGAGGATATGTGTCAGGTCTCCAGGGAGTGTTTGTATGGCTGTAAGAACAAACTGCATAGTCTGCGGAGGGACTACGACTTGTGTCTGAGGGGAATATTTTCTTACTAAGCCTTTTTAGCTCAGTGCAGAAATACCAGGTTAGTCCCTTGAGGATTCTGTACAGATGAGAGCGGTTAGAAGAGCCTTTGCTCGCTGCATTAGGGTACCCATCTGCCATCCCCTTCAGAGAGGGTACACTTGAATAGGAAGTGTAACGAGGTCTGCGAAAGTCTGCAGAAGACCCACTCACTACCTCTCAGGCAGCCCAACTTAGTAAGAGATGTGGAGACAGCTCATGATGCCTCAGAAGCACCATCCTCTGCCCTTTCTCTTGTGGCTTTGAAATCTCACTGGAGCTGAAAGCTCCAACTAGGACTCTCTAGAGACACTGTTTAAGAATGCATAGCTCTCGAGCTCCCTCAGTTGGCTCTCTATAATTTTTTTTTTTTTAAATCTCACACAGACAAATTCAATAAGTAATTAAGTGCATATTTTTAGTTGCTGACTTGCAGGATCAGATCACAGAAGGTTGCATGTTTTAGGAGATTGTCTGCTTGTTGGTATTGTTAAAAATACTTGTTTTCAACCATTTTATTGGGGCTTCTCACATCCCTTCTAGAAGTTGTATGCTCACAATTCCAATTCATAATTTTCCATGAATTAGTACTCAATTTTAAGATTATATTTCTGGGAAGATTTGCTGGTCTGGTGAGGAGTGACTTTGTAAGAGTTGTCCAGACACAGAAAGTATCACTACTCAGTGGACTCAGAAGCTGCTAGCATTTCCATTGCTTGCGGACTGATCATGTCCATTTTTTTTATATAGTAGCCAGATTAACACAATTCCCTTCTCACCACAGTTGTACTTCAAGTTCTTATCCAATTTTCTGCACATTCTTTTCTGCATGTTTTTTTGCTATTCACATGCAGTATATCTAGTATGAAATTTCTTTCATTTTGTCTAATTAAACACTACTTTGTTAGCCTGCTACAATCCCTGAACTTTCAGTGGAACATTTGTTATAGGGTAGTGGTGATATTTTTTAAATTTTTGATGTTTTTGTTGTTTTTTTGTAAATCCATTAACTACATCTAGGCAAGCTTACTTTGGATTGTCACTTTTTGACAACATGATACTAAAACCACTGAAACTGGACTGACTGTTTCTGAAGAGTGATTCCATTGCTTAACCGGGCTCTGGAGATTAGATATACTGAATGGCAAATTCTCTTTCTTTTTCTTTCTTAATTCATTTCTGTTTCATGGTTAAATAGACTATGTGCTATCAAATGAATTCAGATTTTCTAAGTATTCCCAATATGCTTTTTATCAATCGCTATGCTCTATAAAGTTATCACTGCTTTTTAACTGCTTCATCACTTTCTTCCTGGTTATCAGTTTGGATAAAGTTGTTGCATGTTCAGGATTTTTCTTGATTCTGTCTCCTTTGTAAAGGTCTTTTGCTTTTTCCCCTACTCATATAAAAAGAAAAAAAAATCTTCTTCCCCTTTCTTAAGGATTAACTCATTTGTTTTTAATTCTCTCTTTTCATTTCTCCTGTGGCTATTTCACAACTGTGCAAATCACTGTCTATATAAATCACCAGTTTCCATTTTCAGCAAGGTTTCTTTTTATCCACAAACCTCCAATCAATCTCTCTGAAGCTGAACTGGCCTTCTTGTTGAGCTCTTACAGAATAAAATCCTGCCCCAGTTGAATTCAGTGGGAGTTTTGTCATTCATGTCAATGACTTTAATGCTTCACTCACAGTTAACATACATTAGGTTTTAATTATAATGCCTTTTAGGCACTCCCAGCTTTCTTCCTGTTTTATGGCTTTTAATTACTTCCCAGCGAGCACAGTATTTACTCCCCCTAATTCCACTAAGCTTGGGTTTTTTTCCCCAAGCATTTTTTTCTCCTTGCTTGTCAGTACACAGGAGAAGGATGACATCTTAGGAAAATAGAAATATAGCCAAAAGGGAATTAAGGTAAACATTAGGCTTTAAACATTCTCTAAAGGCAAAATACCTATTAATTTTGATGGGCCTTTGCAAACATTCCTATGTTTGCTTCTTCTGTGATCTTTCAGGTATCTGCTGTTGCTGTGTGTGGTGAAGCTAGCTGCAGGCCCACTGTCCTGAGAAGATGTGCCAGGGTTTGGGGGAAATAGGAGGAAACATAGAGCATCTGGATGTTGTTCTTTGCTTTAAAGAAGTCCTCTGGTCCTCCACCACCAGCTGGTGGGAGCTGTGATCTGCTTAGAGTGGTAACTTGTTATTCACAGGTTTTATATGCACTTTCTAGATTTTAGGCTAACTGACTTCTTTGTTTCCTTCTCAGACCTGTGGATTTCAGAATACTTCCCAATTAACTGATTGGCTAGAAATAGTTTTTAATAGTGGGGAAAAAATATTTATCAATTGAAAAGAAGGAATTTGATACGCAGAGGTGAGATAGGGCAGGTATAAACGAACTCTGTCATCAAGTCTAATCCCCTGTAATCACTGTGAATTATTACAATTATTACAACAGATGTCTTGTTCAGATCATGAACACAAGTTCACACAAGAGCTGCCTCATAGGATCTGATGTTTAGAGAACATCTGCTACAAATAGTCACATATCATCCATAACAATGTGATTCCTACTGGTCTGTGACAAATGCTAAGACAAGACAAAAGTGGTGAAAGTCCAAAAAGAGGCAACTACAATGTCACAGTAAAGTAAGTAAGAGACACTGAGGGACTTGCCCATGTCCTATGTCTCTGAGATGTCAAGGATTTACCCATTACTCATTACTCGGAGTTATCTCAAGAGGCAATCACATTGTCAAAGTCCAGTGATCCCCGCTGATTCTTCTGAAGGAGAAGTTGAAATTCATTCTGATGTGAAACTGGAGAGTTATTTGAAGTTCCATTGAGGCAGTAGCATCCATGATACTGGATCCTCTCTTTCTTGCTTTACCAATGCGGGTAAATTCCAATGCTTCAGAGAAAAAAACCAAGGTAAATTAAGCTGTCCATCAAACTGCATCTGAAGCCTGAGTCACACAAGAGGAGGACCCAGCTCCCCTGACATGCAGTGTTTTAACTTACCACCTCTCTCTGCTAATCCATCTTCATTAGTATGAGCTATCTGTGGTTGAAAGCTGTCAGAATTACCTAGCAGCACAATTTCATTTGAGAAATTACTAATATCAACTCTTCATGCTGTTGTTCCAAGTCTACATCCTTGCTAATGAAATGAGAAAAACTTGTTGGTAAGGTCAGCACTTTAGTTTGCTTATTACTTGTTTGCATTTTTTCCTGAAGTTTGTGAAGGTATATGCATGAAATTCTGCTTGTAGAAATGTATTTTCAGGAAATTACCTAGAAGAATATTTTGAAGGAGAGTCCCATCTACCATCATTTCTCGGCCTGATGAGATGGGACACTACTGACTACATATAATTCCATGTATTTCATGGCATTTAACATAACTCTTGGTTTAGTATCCAATTTTTGTTTTGTGTGGTGTTACGGTTTAGCAACTGTATTCCCCAGCTTCATGCCTACACTGGGCCTCTCCAAGCCATGTGCCTCCTGCTTGCTCCCCTTTCTCCTGGGAGTTGTTGGGCTGGAGAGGAGAGTTGGAGGCACAGAAGGTGAAGATCAGGGGCTGGGGTAAGAACAATTTGCTGGAAACAGCAATGAGGTAAGAAAACAAACAGCAAGATCAATGACACTAATGACAGAGTGCAAGAAAAGGGGATTGATTCACATAGAAACTCCTCAGAAATGGACAATACCTGACCACACCCTCCGCCACACCATGGAGACCCAAAAGAGCCCTTCTCCATGGAAGGGACTCCCTTCCCCCCACCACTGTCAATGGTGGTCCAGAATAACCTCTGGGTCTTGGCCATGCCCCCTCCTGCTTACCTCAAAAATTAGCTCATTCCTGGCCAGAACCAGGACACATGGATACAAAACAGTATATTGAAGGAAGTTGGTCCTATTTTGTCCACTAAGATTCTGAAAAGCTAAATACATTGTGAAAGATTTCTTGTAAAGCATACCCTGGGGAACATATTTAAAATTAAAATAGGCAGTTATATGGCCAGATGCAGGTCTCTGTACAATTCTGTTCTCTTAGTAAAAACTAATAAATCCTAAACATGTATTCAGAATCTAGGATTTACTTCTGTTTGTCAGGTTAGTAAAAGAAAGTTTCCATGTTGAAAGCAAATCATAGAACTGTAGAATAGAATTATTAAGGTTGGTAAAAACACCCATGTCTGAGTCCAGCTTTTGACCAATAAGCACCTTGTCAACTAGATCATACCATAAGTGCCATATCCAGTCATTTCTTGAACACTACCGGGCACGGTGAGTCCAGCACCTCCCAGGACAATCCATTTCAAGGCTTAACAGCCCTTTCCATGTAGAAATTCTTCCTGATGTCCAATCTGAACCTCCTCTGGGGACATTTCCTCGTATCCCATCACTGGTTGCCTGGGAGAAGAGGCCAAGTCCCACCTCACTACAACCTTCTTTCAGGTAGTTGTTAAGAGTGATAAGGTCTCCCCTGAACCTCCCTTTTTCTAAGATAAACAGTTGCAGCTGCTTCTCATAGGACTCACTCTCTAGACCCTTCACTGGCCTTGCTGCCCTTCTTTGAAAATGCTCCAGCACCTCAGAGTCTTTCTTGAAATGAGGAGCCCAGAACTGTACACAGCACTTGAGGTATGGCCAGACCAGTGCCAATGAGGTGGGATCATGTTGCAGTGAGCTGGCAACTTCTTCCTGTGCTGTGCTTAAAAATGACAGCTGAGATGATTAAAAATTAAAGCCAAGTGTTTGTTCAGGTCCTCAGATGATATTCTGGTATAGGAATAGGAGTTACACTGATGTAAGGTCTCTTATAAGATTTAGGAATAGCTATAATTAGTAAGACTAATTAATTATCTGTTAGTTTCCTTTTTCAGTAATG
Organism: Lichenostomus cassidix; assembly: GCF_008360975.1. Classification (NCBI taxonomy): domain Eukaryota; kingdom Metazoa; phylum Chordata; class Aves; order Passeriformes; family Meliphagidae; genus Lichenostomus; species Lichenostomus cassidix. The sequence goes on along the minus strand of NC_139480.1, from coordinate 31,315,470 downwards.
GGAGCTAATCAGGTGTTTTGTGTGTGTTTTTTAGTGTTTGTGATCCTGTTTCTTGTCATGTTAATGCCACTCTGTAGTAGGAAGCAAACATTAATTAGTGCATAATTTACAGTAGGAAAAGCAGAGGCTTGTGTGGTTAATCAATTTTAACAGAGGATTTTATCTAGAGCTGTTTGTGGGATTTCCCAGTAGTGACTATTTATGTGGTATATTTTTACTCTCATCTCAGTTGATGCTGTATTAAAAGTGTCCATGAAGAATTATTTTGATACATTTAGAAGTCAACCCAAAGATGCATGTGAGTGCACAGAAGCTTTAAGAACAGTTAATGCCAAATTTACAGGGGCCTTATTATTGTCCAGGTCCCAATGGGTAAGTCATACACCTCAGTGATTTTATGGTCCCCAAGGAAATGGTGTTGCCTGGTATACTAAAAAATTATTTAGGAAAATGTTTTGCTTCAGATTTTTAGGAAGAACCTGGGATTTTCCTTGTCTTTCCCTCTTAAAGTATGATTCTACAATTAACCCATTAGTCACATTAGAAATTTTGTTGCAGAAAACATGGCCCCAAGTGCCCCTGTTTCATCTACCCACAGGGCAGAGAAGCTCTTGATTCCTGTTTGTGTGATGAGTCACACAACCTGGTCCAAGCTGGGGTCCTGGTGGGCAGGAGAGCAAGGACCAGACTTGTGTCCTGGCAGCAAGGACAGCCAGGAGCCTCCTGGGCTGTGTAAGCAAGGCTACAGCCAGCAGATTAAAGGAAAAGATTGTCTGCCTCTTTCCAGCACTGCATCTAGATATTGCATCCAGTTTTGGGCCACCCAGTGGGAGAGGACACAGATGAGCTGCAGTGAGTTCAGCAGAGCCCCAGGAAGCTGATCGGGAGCTGCATCATTTGTCCTGTTAGAAGATGGGGGAACTGGGGATATTCAGCCTTGGAAAAAAGATGACTTCAAGGGGATTTCACAGAAGGCCCCCCCCCGGCCATGCCTAGGGAGATGTCAGCCAGGAGACAGACTCAGGCAATTCACAGTGGTGCATGGCGGGAGGAAAAGAAAATACTTGACATAACTTACAACATGGGGTATTCAGACTGGATTTCAGGAAAGATTGTTCCTGTGAGGACCATCAGGCAGTGGAGCAGATTGCCTGGACAGTCTGTGCAGTCTCCATCCTTCTCTGCTCTGAGAGAAGTCACTGAAAGGCAGCTAGTGGTTTATCTGTTTTTTCACCTGTCAAACACTGCCCATGGCTTCATTCCCTGAGAAATCCGTAGGGCTGTTTCTTTTACTCGGGGAACAGAATGTCACCATTTACTGAGAAGAAGTGCAAGGTGAAAATGCTTTCATTAGAGGGTGTTAAATTTTATAGTTCCTTCATCACATGTGTCAGATTAATAGGAAGAAAATGTTTTAAATGGTTGACTTTAATTAGAAGAATGGAGAAGTCTGCCAAAAACAATAATCCATTTTTGGTGACCAAGTGTTTAAGTAATTTAGAAGTTACTCCATTTATTCTTAATTATGTTCTCATTTATAGAAGTTCAATCTATTTGAAAAAATACCAGTGCTAATGGTATGCTTCACAGAGCACGAATTATCTTGCAGAATATTTAAAATATTTTTTTTCCTCTAGTGTTTCCCTTTCGCTATTACATTCTGTAATGCTTTCAGCATCATTTGATACATCTGGTCACAGAGTGCCACATTGCTCTTAGTCTTACCATTTGGTAAGTATTTGCATCTGTTACAAAGGCTCCTTTTTACAGTCTCTATATCATTGCCAAGCTGAGACCTTGATCAGCATAAAGCTACAGAGATGACAATTAATGCTTTTGTCGTCTCAAGGGCTGATTACTGTAATTCACTCTTTTAGGGACTTTCAGCCCATACTGTTAGGAAATTGCACCGACTCATTATGCTGCCATGAGGATTCTCTTCAAAATGAGATTATGTGAATGCATTATTAAATTTAAAAAATATTGTTTGTAGAAAAATTCATATTAATTATTATATTACATTGGAACAGGCTGCTCAGGGAACAGTGTAAGTCATTGCTCCTGGAGGCCTTTTAAAGATGTTGATGAGGCACTTAGGGATGTTGTGTATTGGTGGCCTTGGCAGTACTGGGTTAATGATTAGACTTGATGGTCTTCAAGGTCTTTTCCAATCTAAAGGAGTCTATGATTCTGTGTATTTGGGAGATCTCAGACCATTACTATTATAAGCCTGTCATGTGAGTAATCATTTTATAGTTTCTATATGTCATCCAATTTACTGAGCTGTCTTAATGATATCTATTAAGATTTGTACATCACCAAGAGTGTAAATTATACATGGATATTTTTCAAGCTGAATTTGTGTTGCTTTTCAATCGACATGGAAATACTTTTTATTTAGTTGAACGTCTGAATTGCAGGTTTTTCTACTCCTGTTTTTAATTGGCAAGTGTATAACATGGGTTTGGACGAGTCTTCTCGAAAGCTAATTAATCACAGATATTGAAACTGACCAAATGACAGGCCAGATTTAATGATAGTTTTGAATATTAGCACTTCACAGAAGATGTAAAAGGTGTTGTTTTTACAATTTTCCTCAGCTATTTTAAATTTTGACAGAAAAAGGGGAAATAATTCTTGTTCTATTAAGAGGATCTCTTTTTCAGTATTACATAGGTGAGAAAATAATGGTTTTTAGCTTTCCTAAGCAGAATAATCAGAGTGATTTTATCAATATGGTTAATAGTGCTAATCTGTTTATGCATGCCAGTCAGCCCTGTCTCATTAGCAACCTTATGTTAGTAAAGGTTTTCCCTCTAAGAGGAAGCCTGAACCTCTAAAAAGTAATATTAAATGGTTGTTTAAAAAAAAAAAGCAGCTTATGCCTTATATTGAAAGCCTAATGAAAGCTTTCCATTCTAATAGACTCTTGGGTACATATTTTTTTGTCACTTAACAAAATGGAGGTCTACAGCAGCACACAAACTTTGGAAAGGTTCAAAAAATTCACTCCAGTGGATCCATGGGATCAAACTGAGAATTCAGATTTTAGCCTGGGATGTAGTATTTCCTTTCAGTCTACTGTGCCTGCAGAAAGCATCTTTCCGGTGCATTCTCTCGCTAATTGAAACACGTGATATCCTTGAACAAAGAGAAGAATGCACAGACAGATGGTCTCCTGAACATGGGAGCTGAGGCCTGGTTTGTGTTGAATAACTATTATCTAGCCCTTTTTTCATCAGCCTCAGACTGCATAAAATGAGGAACGAACAGAAAATGTTAGCTGTTTATGAAGTGTGTTGCCTGCTGACGAGAGAAGGAAAAATGTAGGAGCTGGGCTTGTCATAAAATGAGATCCAGAGAAAGAGCCTGGGCTCAGAGCCACACTCAAATGAGCATGCTGTACAGCTTTCTCTCCAGGTTAAAGCTCTTCAACAAACTAAAGGATTTTCTACATGAGATGCTAAAGTAGCCAAGAAGGACTTTAGAATATTTCATTTTTGTAGGCTTGTTACTAGCCTTGTAATGAACTGCCTTGTTAAAATAAACATATTCTGTTTTGTAAAGCACTGTAAAATTCTTCATTAGTCTGGTAAGATGAGATATATTCTCATATAAGATATATTCCAGGAGTAATTACTATAGGTAAGCAGAATATATAGGCTTTTTCATCTGGATATATGCATATAAGCACCTTGTGAGCTGCAGGGAGCTTGGAGCTGGGAAGCATCCCCTTGCTGAGCACCATGGGGCTGCAAGGCTGGGGTAGGGCTGCAGGGCAGAGCCAGCTCTGTTGCTGTTTGTCCTGCGACAAGCTGGCAGCAGAGACAAATTCTGAAACTCTGCAGTGAGACAGTCAAAATAACTTACTTCAAACCAGATAATCATCCCAACACAATAGAAGGATTTTCTTCTTTTTTTAAATAAGATTTATTTAAACTCACTGCAGAAAGCAAAAATGCTCCTTTGGGGCCCCTTTTCCTGGGTGGTTGGTACTTCAGTGATTGTCTGCATTTATATTTCTGGGCTGTAAATTCTTTAGGGTGGAGATCACATTATTGGCATTTAGTTGAGTGCTGAGTGTTGTGTGCTTTTCTTGGAGTTTAATCATATTTGCAAGACATTTTCTCTTCAGTAGGGAAACAACCTGTTTGTCAGCCAAGTTAATGTGGAGTTTGGCCTATATAAGCTGAGGACATAATGTTTTGGTGAATGTCAAGATTTTTATCATGGAATTATAATATGCCTTATTGATTTCAGATCCACTTTGGTCATTACCTCTTTTGGGAAGTTGGTGCCTTTTAATGTATTTGTTTTATATTTTCTAATTTAATAGCATCAGAAACCATGAGAGTTGAAATAAACAAGTTGCTATATGCCAGCATCTTGGAAACACCCCCCCCTTTTCTTCATTTAAACAGCTGTTAAAAAGGGCAGAATTGAAATGAAGAGTTTCTGCTCTATAAGGTTATTTTGCTTTATACTATAAACTTGTAAAGCAACTCCCTCAAGTCCTCAGTAAACCTCTCTGATTTCAAAGCATTTATATTGCTGAAATCTGTTAACGTTCTAGAAAATTTTGGAATGAAATGATATTATACCAAATATCTGCCATTATTTTATTTATTACTAAATGTTTCTTAATTGTCTCCCTTTATTCTATTAATGTAATATAAGAAAGATAACTTATTAGCTGAAGTACTGTGGTAATTAATAAGTTTGGACAATTTTTCCCACATGAAAATTTAGACTCTTTAGGGCAATAAATTGCCGTATAGATATATACAGGACAATAATTGTAGAACTAGTTGAAACTTGTCTGCTTAAACAATTTAGAGGTCTGTTCAAATAAACTCTTCTTTCAAGTGATATTTCTCGCTACTGGCTGACTTGCTAAGCTTCTTAAGCTCTACTTCAGTTCATTAGACAAAATGTGTGTTTGCAGTGACAAAAGCTTTAGGATTGACTCCTGCTGGCTGTGGTGGTATCTCAGGATACGCCATTGTCACTGCTTACATAAGTGAGGCAACCGCAGAGGATTGTGGCCAGTAACTATTCTTTAGCATATCTAACTTTCCACTGTTTATTCTTGGCAGAGCTCCTACACTACAGTTTATAGTGCTGAATGAAGGAGATAGGGCTTTGCGCCGATATGCTGAATCTCACTGCTCTAAATATTGGGAAAAATATGTGGGGAGTTACAATGACAAAAGGGGTGTGCTTGCAGCTGCGTAACTGCAGTAAAATTCCTCTTCAGTTTACACAGCATCAGCGGTGCTGAGAAATCAGTTTTTTACTGATAAAGATGATGTTTCCCAGTGGGAGAAAGAGTTAGTGTAGTAGATAATGTGCAACTGCCCCTTGTTATGGAGACCCCAGTTGATGGAGGTTGGTGCTCTGAGCTGAGGGAGCAAATGTGGCCTGTTTTCTTTTCCACAGTCCTCTGTCTCACTTAGAGATCGCTCTTTTATCCTCTTGATATAGGATATTTTTTGTGTAGCCATTGGTGCCTTTGTAGGACTGGTAGGAGTCTGTTGTGTTTCACTCAATGTTGAGATTAATTTAGAACCATATTCAGGCATCTAGAAAGGTGCAGCATGCAGAAGTGGACTTCTTAAACAACGACACTTCCAGCATATGAGACTGTTTGATGATATTCAGATACTAGTTCTATTTTATTCTAAAACCACATTTTATTCTAAAATAATTGGTTTTTAATACTCATGTAAAAGTAGGTCACCTCTTAGGGACTGGAAAAGCAGACAAGCTGGATTTCTCCTCGTTCTAGTGTTGGAACACTGTTCTTCAACAAAGGGGTCTCATGTTTTCCAGTTTGCTTGAAGCTGTTGAATTTTGGGGTATGGAGGGTAGTATAGATGCTTTTGCAGGTATATTAAGGGTAGAACATGATAGGAGCAGTACATGTTTCTGTACCAGGATTTTTTTTTTTTTTTTGGCTTGGATTTGGGATAGCAGTGCTGTTCTTGTATTATTCTGATTATTACAATATTATGTTTTAATTGCTATAAAGCACTTTGTTTTATAGAAAATGACATTATTATTTCTCTAATGTTCTCCAAATATTCCTGTATCAAGTATATACAGCTTTGAAATATCTTCAAAGTTACTTAAACACAACATTTCATTGCTATTGAAGTATGAAATAAAACCTACAAAAGTGTTTAAAAACTTTGTAGTGTTTTCTAACATGCCAAACTCTAATTTGTACATCAGTGTCCTTAAAGCAATGCATTTTTGCATCCTTTTGCTATAAACTAGGATCTGCAGTTGAACCATGGCAGCCTGAGGGTTGTGAAGTTTGTTGGGCACTACAGATGAGGCAATTGGATTAGGAAGCTTGGAATTTTAACAGGGTTTTCATTTTTTTTCACAGTACAAACTGCCCCCCCACCTTGAAATGTATGAATAGGATTGTGATGAAGAACTATTAAATGAAAATATAAAATATTCCTACTGCTAAAGTCCCAGTGCTACAGGGTAAACCTGTAACATGGCTCCTTTTCTAGGACCAGCACTTCAGAAATTTCTCACATACCTATTCTATGATGATCCCAGTACTATCAGATCTGTCTTTATTTATCTAAAATTTATTTTAGAAGATGATAGATAGGAGTATCTCTGGGAGTGTTCTTGGAGAAAATTAAAAGCTAATATTTTGAGGTGTAGATCAGACATAATGTCAGAACCTCCTGTTCGGTTTTCTTTCTAGAAAAGAATTTGATGAGTATTTGTGTCTCGGTTTATCTACAAGAAAGCATTTTGGAATATATAAAAGTTAATTCTTCTATCTGTTTCCTTGGACTCACTAGTACTCCGTTTTTTTAAAAAAAAGCACTAATAAAAAGTGACTTGTACATCAGCACTTCTAACTGTTCAGTAATTCATTGATTAGTTGTATGATAGCTATCAAAGCTGTGATGTGGAAAACATTGGGAGGTCAAAGAGTTTCTGAGTTATTTGTCCATTATTAGCAGTTGTACAATAATTCATTATGTTGTTTCCAAAAATTCCTTAAAAAAGAATGGAGGCAAGGAAAAGAAACAGGTTTTAAACAGAACAATATAGCATATTGCTGTTTGAATAGAGGAAAAATCCAAGACAAAGAAGACAGATAAGCCTTACCACTAACTCAATAAGATTTTGGATCAAATCCAATGAGAGTTCTGAAGTTGTTTCTGTAGAAATCACTCTGAATCATATTGTGAGTGTGAAATCACTCCCAGCTTTTCATTGACTCTCCTGGAACGGGTAGCATCCATAGACTTTATTTGGTGTGAAATACTTCTGGGATTGCAACTATAACTAGTGTATAATTCTTAAATCCTATGCCATTAAATATCTGACACCTCATAAAAGTCTATAGATCTAATGATTAGAAAAGTTCTGCTATCAAAAAAAGAAGCTGTTCAAAATATTTGGTGGGAGATGTCCATGAAAATTATTATCCTCTAAGTACTTCCTGAAGTTCGACTCTGTGAAGCAAATAAGTATAATCCAATGGATAAAACAAATTTTGCAAACATATGGTGAAAACATAAACTAATCAGGAATATGTATGGTATGAGAAAATTTTAGGATTGTGTATTTATTTGTGATTTTATTTTCTAAGGAACTCATGCACCACTCATTTGGAAATCTAAATCTTACGATTGGAGTTTTACCTTTGTTTGTATCCCATTAAATCCTTTGCCTTATCTTTCTGTGCAAGATTTGCCTTATCTTTCTCTGCAAGTATGAGACTCACATGGAGGAACTTCTGACTTATTAGCAAAGTTGTTGTTTGGGCAGAGGGTGTAAGAATGGTCACAGCATATTGGTGGTATTTACTAAGAGTGGTTAGCTTATACCTAATTTCCTTGTATAGAATAATAATTGTGTTCCAAATACAGTTCTGAGTGATTTTTAGTAATTTTAAGTTCCTTAACACTTCTCTCAGCACACATAAATCTTTGGCCAAATATATCTTTGAAATTAGGTCATCTTAAGGGGAGTGCTTTTTTCCCTGTCCTCTGTCTACTCAGCTGTAAAACAGGATTAACATTTTCATTCCTTATGAGAAGAAGGGACGTGAGAGCATACCGTTATTAATTACAGAATTATGCTCAACAGAAGAATGATGAAGTCAGACTAATCAACAAATTAGAAAGATCTGCTCATGAAAGCTAAAATATTTCAAACACATAATATCATGTGTGACTGTCACAGCTCTGCTCTCTGTGCCTTGTACTGAACTACTGGATTTGGGTGATCATTTAAAATTCATCCATGAGTCTCGCTTTATATGTGATCAGCTGTCCTGGGTCAGTTCAGCCTGGGCTTCCCTGGTGAATGGAGACCTGTGGAACTGCAGAGAACAAGCCAGACTTTCAGAGGTCCTGCCTGCTTGGTAATAACCCTGCAGCTGTCTGCATTTGGGGACTCTGAATTAGAGGTTGCTTTTTTTGTTTTGGATAGACTGTGATAGATTTCTTGTGTAAGTTCTTCTAACTGAACGCATATAAACTTTAGATATCCTGTGACATATCCTGTGACAGTGATTGTTATAACAATATTATCTATCCAAACATTGCTGTTTGTATTTAACTCTGTCTGATTTCATCTTATCCTTCTTAGTTAACACTCATTATTTATTATGGAAAACCAATGGATGATAGTTTCTGCTTCACTTTCCCATGCTACTGAAAGCCCATCATTCTTATATTTTGACTGTTATTTTTCATAAAATTATGCATTTAGTTCCCACTTTCAGTTTCTCTGCAGAGAATGAAATGTTAAGGAACTATAGAATACTGTCCTGTTAAGCTGCACAACTTTTTGACAGAACAGAGGAAAATGTAATTTAAATATTTCAGTAGCTGAAAGAAAATAGTTCAAAGAGTGTAGGCAAACAATGATGAGAATGTGTTGACAGTGCATGAAATCTTTGATGTGGATTCCTTTATAAAGTAAAATGATTTTTTGGGGATGCAAGGATGGCTGTTAAAAACTCCAGTTATAAGCCCCCCATGAGAAAATAAAATAATCCTTTTGGTTTTAGCATTGCTCCCCAGCTGAAAGAAAAAAGGATGATTTTTGATGAACATCTTGTAGTGAAAAGGACTATAACAGAGGTTATCTTGATGCTCCTTATCAGTACTGTGTTTTTCTGTTTATTTATTCACTCTTTGTAGGAAATTAAAATAGATTAATGGAAGGAGGGATTTTTAGAATGGAGTAGGGTTCAGGAAACAGGACTGTCAAAACTGATATCTACAGGTAAACGTGTAATGTTTGTCAAAGAAGAGAGTATTACAACCTTCTTCTGTGCCCCACTAAAGAGTGGTTGTCTGTAGAGTGGAAGCAATGGACCTCTTATTTCTTACACACACCTGAGGCACAGTTTGATTCCATCCTAGAGACACAGTTCTGCACAGGTTTAGTTGTTTTATGTGCTGTAAGAACACAAGAAAATACTCTGCCTTGAAAAAAGCTGAGGCTAAGTCTTCTGCAATTCATGAGAGAGGAACAGAGGCACTGAAATCTGCCTGCTGCTCACTGAGGCCCGGGATGAGATCTTCACTGCAGAGATCATGACCTGTGTGGAACCTTCCTAGCAGACTTTGAAGGCACAGTAACGTTGCTTCCTGTCTTCTCAGCTACTCATGCTCAGAAGACATGCTTTATCGTAATGAGCAACTTTTTCTGTAAATAATCTCAAAAGTTCTCCCATCATTTGGCTGGGGGTCATGGTGAAAAGGGAATCAAGTAAATCCCCATCTCAATCTGATTGTTTCTGGCACTTAACAGATGATAGATGTTTGTGCTCCTTTCACAGACTGTGAAGTGCTCAAATAATGAGCTTTCCTTTACTAAAATAAATAGGCCAGATACTTGAAAGTTCTTTTGTGAAAAACAAATACTTGTTATTAAAATAGCTAGGAGATGATTGCAGTCTTTGACTTGAGTTTATATTTGTGGTTGAGTTCCCTAGGTGGAGAACTATGCTGAATGACTTTTTAATCCTCTGGGAACATCTCTGTAGAAATAAAAGTAAGATGTGGGGGTGGACAGATCTCTTTAGAGGATCTGATATTTTGTATGGAACTTGTGAGAAGCCTTCTTGAAATATGGTCACGCACAAGAATTCACAGCGTAGCAGCCAGCAAAGTCATTCCCCACCACTTCCAACTCCAACCAGGATATATTTGCCTGAGAAATAATCATGAGTGTTAAGAAAGTGCTCTTGGGAAAACCACACAGGTTTTGTTTTGCTTACAGGTAGGTACCCAGGAGCGTGTAGGAATGGTACTGCAAGCAGAAGCAAGACATTTGGGTGGTAGTCTCTTTAAAATAGTTAAAGTGCTTGGTCCCCCAAAACTCACTGCAAATCTCTAGAATTTAATTTGTGAAGATGCCATTTCCCCTACATAATCATTATTTTGTTAGCGTCTGCCTGGTTTTTGCCCTAAATGTTGCTTAACATCTCTAGGACATGGCTGATGAAAACAGTGAGAAATTTTTGTACTGTGTCACGCACAGACGACCTCTAAGCAAGATTTTGCTCAATATGAGGTCCTTTTTTGCTTGAATTCTTTAGACAATGCTAGCCCTTCAGCAAACATCTCAGAACAAACACAAGTACTGCAGGGAACCCAGCTTCTGATATTTCTAATGTTAAAAACAAACATATACACCATTTTTATCTCTTGGAAAGCTACTTTGCAGCAGACTTAATTCACCCTATAAATGAGTTTGATTTGGTTTTTTGATTTCTCAAGAAATTTACAATGTATCATAATTTTGTATCATAACTCAGTTGGAAGATTATGTATTGATTGTAGGTACATGATCCACCTTGGTTAACATCATATTTAAGTGTTTAAAAAAATTATTTTTTACTGTAAGATGATTACTTTGTCTTCCAGTTTTATGGTTGTGGTTTCCATATAAGAACACTGACTGTGTCCCTTAAAGACATGTAGGAAATCTGTAGAAGTTTAGAGAACTGAGGCTGATTCTTCCAAATTTGAAACTGTTGGCAAAATCACTGGATTCCCTCTTCTTACTGTCTGACATCCTTGATGCTCAAGGCAGAGGAAGCATACCTGTTACAAACTACACTGCTGTGCTGCAATTAACTTACAGGGAAGGATTCATAATATGTGACTCAAATTATTTCTGTATCTCTTGATCACAAGGATGCAAATATTTCTGCTTTTGATAAAAGACTTCAGAGATACAAATACAGAACTGTTTCTTTTCAAACATGCAAACAAACATCAGGTATCTAGTACTTCTGAAAATACTTAAACAGTGAATTTTTAATTATTTGAAGGAAAAGGACATCTTAGAAACTGAGAATCCAAGTGGCTGGAGCAGGCAGAATCTCTTGCTGAAGAGGTACTGAGCAATCCTGGGGCAGAGGAAAGGGGAATTCTTTGAAAGATCTGGATTTCTGTGAAGACTAGTGATTATAAGGGGGTATTACCCTTCATGTAATATTTTCACTGTGAAGATGGAGGGGCTGGGAAAAGTGTGTGTGCAGTAATGTGTGACAGAGAGAGACAGATTGTTAGGTGCAGCAGTACACTTAAATAAAACATCACAGCTGTTCTGTCAGATGTGACTGGATTACATAGTACCTACTTCAAAGAAAGGATCATAGAGTCACAGGTTATTCAGGTTGGAAGGGTCTTTAGGTGCTCAGCCCCACCAGCCTGGGCAGCTGCAAGGGTTTTTCTTTCCCAGGAACAGTGTTTTGCATTTCTCCTCAGTGAATTTGAAGAAGATCCTTGGAACTCCTGTCAGCCAATTTCTCCAGCCCACAGGGTCTTGCTGAATGGCAGCCCTACCCTTTAGCATATCAGCTGGATCCTGCAGCTTGATGTCACCTGCAGTCTTGAAGAGAGTGAATTACCTCTTCCAAGTCCCTAATAAAGGTGTTCAGCAGGACATGTCCAAGGAGCCTCCTGCAACATCACTTCTGACCGGCTCTAGACAGACAAAATATGGCCCATTAGCCAGTACTCAGAGCCCTATCTTCTCAGCAATCTTTTGCATGTCTGGCTGTCCACCACTCCAGACTGTAATGTCCCAATATTTATAAAGGAACTCTGTGGTAAACAGTGTTAGAAGCCTTCCTGAAGTTGAGGTAAAAGACATCCACTGCTCTTCCAGTGGATATTTTTCTTCAGTCACATTTTGTTCATTCTCAGTGGAATTTTTAATAAGAAAACAAAATTATGATGGAGTTAGTATGCGCAGTTGGACCGAGAGAGGTCAGAAGCAGAGAGAACACAGTGAAGGGCAGCTCCTTTTGCCAACAGTCCAGTGAGTTCTGTTGTCTGGCTACTTCAGTTCAGCTGGAGAAACCATGTGTGTGTAACAGCACACAGCACTTCCATATGTGCTTAACTGTCATGCAGATGTTAAAAATATAAGCTTAAGAGTTGCGCAAATATTAACTCATTCTGCTCAGTCTTGTTGGCCTGTTGGAGAGAATATTAATGTTAGGAATGGGCAAAGAATATGTTTAGTGCCTCTATGTGCACAAGATCCAGCAGCAGGCTTACAACTTTATTTGAACAACTTTTTTTGAAGTTGTGAATCAGATTGTAACACTACTGAAATTGTGGTAAAATAAAGAGAACCCACACTTAGGAAACTGATTAGCTACAAGACTACAGGGATCATCATAAAATAGAGATAACTTGCAGTTGGAGAATTGATTAGCCTGTTTATGGCTGGTATGATCTTAAAGTAGCAACTGATACCAAATCAATTCTCTAGACATATGCTTGAGGAGGTAACTTGCAATAGTAACCCCAAACTTAAAAAAACCCTATTATATTAAAACAAAAAAAAACAATGTTTTTCCTGGATTATTTCCCTCCTATGAAAAAACATACAAAACTTTTAACTAGTACATGTATTTCTTTTAAACAAAAAAGTAGTCATTATGTGGAGTTGTCTGTGCCACAATGTATTGCGATTTCAAAGATGGCTTTTGTTCTGTACCAAGAATGTTCTTACCAGAAAAAGTGAACCCTTGAATACTTCTGTGTTGGTTTGAAAACAAACCAGTGGGAGATCACAAGTCCAGATTGAAATTAAAAATAAGTGAAATAATACAGGGAAAAGCACTGACAAAGTCAGATACAAACTGACATCTCGTTAGGGTGGTGGTCGCAGTCCAACTGAAGTAGTCCAGCTGAAGCGGTGATCCTGTGAAGGTCTAGTCTCCAGCTGAAGATCCAGTAGTAGCTCTCGTCCTCTGGGAACCCAGTAGACAGGGCTAGCTCAGGCAGTTCCAAGGCCAGGTTATATCCAGGTGGGAACACCTGGCTCCTCCCTCCTGGGCAGAGCATCCCACAATGGGATGAGATAAGTCCATGACTCACACGGTGGGTCCCTGATGGCTCATTGCCTGTCATGCGGGGTGGGTCATTAGCAGCTGGTAACAGCTAACGGCCCACAGCTGGTGGTAATAGAATACTTAAATGCATCTATATTGCAACCTAGGACAACTTCCCAAAATATTAAATCCTCCCAAAATAGGATCTATTCAAAATACATTCATCTGACACCAAATGGTATGATATTTAACCTATGCAGACTCTTAAAAATAACATGGAAGGGAATCATCTGAAGGAAGGGATTGTGCCTGATGATTCATATGATGACCTATGTTGTGACTGAAAGAAGTAAGGAATAATTTCTCTTTTTACCCTTCCACCTGAGAAGTGAAAATGGATGATGCCTGCAAGAATTGAAACGGGATAACAAGAGAAAAGTGACTTGTTGAAAGAGGTCTGGTTTATAACATTGGAACCTGGAGATCTCTGCTTAGTGAACAGCAGTGTTGCCTTAGCATCAATCTACATCACTTCATTCAATCTAGGGAAATATTTGAGATTTCCTCAAACTTGTGTGAAGTCCTCTATTATTAGCCATAATTTTTATTTTTCTCTGTGCCGTTTTTGTCATGTGATGGAAATTTCCTGGCTTAAGGTGAGTTTTTTTCTTACATTCAAAATGTCAGTTTTGTTATGTATAAATGTACTCCCAAAGTGGTGTGAGATGGTTGTTAAAGAGCAGTGGCTCTGCTTGGAGAACATGGTCTTTGTCACACTTTGCTAAATACTTGACTCTTGTATTACTCTTCACAGGTGACTGTGCATTGCTATGTGTAATGATATGTTAATTTTATCACAGCTAATGTGGTTTGAAAGGGAAAATGAAACAAAAATTTATACTTCTGCTTAGTCAGCCTGCTGTAAAATTCTGTCTCACTGGGACAGAGACATGTTAAGAGTGAAATTAAAATGTATATCCTCTGGATAATGTGTGATGGTGGCATTTGGAAACTCATATGCTAGAAGGGTTAATGCTTATTAGCTGGAAATGTTCCTGTATGTCCTGCTGAAAGCAAAAATGCTGCAGTAGCGAGTAGCTTTCTTTTCACTGTGACTGAAATAAAGAAGATTAAGAAAAAATTTAATGTAGGTTAATGTACGTGCAGAGAATGTCATTAATTGTCTTGGTGGTGTGCAGGCAGTACTTTACAGTAATTGTGGTACCACTGGTAGAATATTAATGCATGCTGCTTTGACCTGCTATCAGTCACTGCAGTTTGAATATAATTTGCATAATACTTTGCATATCAGTCACACACTAGTCATTAGATTTTGTACTGCTAGGATGGTGGATTAACAAAATGATTGTAGTAGCATTACTCCAACAAATGGAATCAACTTCTATGTTTCTCTTTTCTCCTACTATTTTTCAGAATAATTTATAATGATGTTTTTAGAATATTAATATTTTTTATCAGGATTAGTAGTAAATCCTGGATGGACCATGTTAATACTAGCTACCAGCTCCCCGTTAGCCTCTCATTTGTGTTTATTCTACTTTTATTTAAACTTCCCATGATGGTCTTATTTGTGATCAAAGCTGTGTACTTTGACTGTGAATTTAAAATGTTTAGCATATTTAACAGTGGCAACAGTGAGCTTAAATGCAGTAGTTGGAACCTAAAGCTAGGCATAAAAGCTATACATTTGATATCAGTAGTTACAGTATTTGAAAAATATTGCAGTACAAATGTATTAAAAAAATGTATGAAAGCTTTTGACTTGGTTGGTAGCTATTATTGCTAGCAGAGAAGGTTTCCAGGATAAAAAGTATGTCCAGTGTGCATCCAAAGTGATTCAAAGTGTGTAGGACTTGGACACAGACACAGAACTTGCCAAATAAGGTGGATTATTTTTGGCCCGGAAGAAAACCTGTGGTTGGTATGCATTTCCCAGACAACTTTGTTGCACTTCCAGTTCACTATTGGACCATGAGTTGACTATTCATTGTGTAGCACTTTGGTTTGATCTCATGCATTTAGACCTTTTACAAAGATACATTGGAGGTAGATACTGCATAAAAATCCAGAATGGTTACAAACTTCCTTCACCTTCATATGAGGGAAAATTATCACTATCACTTTTTTCTTCTGAACTGCAAATGAATATAATATACAATAAATTTGGATTCCGCTGGCCCATAGTAAAGTTCCTGGTTGTGCTAGGAAACTGCATCAAGTTCATAGGACATATATGCTCTATATTCTGAAGTATTAAATTCTTTTTAGTTGAAAGGTTACATACATTTGCATTGATATGCGATGGCTTAAGTTAATGTAAGTGCTGATATAATATCTGTAGACCTTTTTTCCCTATTTATTTATAGATTTCAAAGGAGCTTTTACAATTCTCAGTAGAGCTGTCTCCTACAGTTCCAGTGACATTTAAGCTGTTTGGTTGTTAATCAACCTCCCTCACTGCCAGGCTGTGACATCATAAGGATTCCCAAAGAGCCTTTTTGTTTTCGATGGAAGATGTACACTTTTTTTTCAAACATTTACTTTTTTGACCAAATTTTTCATTGTTGTTTACATAAATAATTTTTCACATAGCTCAAACAAAATTCTCCTCATATAATATCTCTGCATACTTTTTTGGGTTCTTGTAAGAAAGTCGTAAGGTAGAACTTGCTTTGCACTACTTTATAATAGATTATATAATATATATATTAAAAAATATATATATTTTATAGTGTAGCCAGCTATGTTTTGTGCCTGGTAACGAACTGCTCCCTGCTATTTGAGAGCTTGTCAACCTGTTGTTTTCACACTTTCTATAACTATTATTGACATTAAAAAAAATCTGTGGAGAAAACAAGTAGATTGAATCCCAATGTATATGTATGAACTGAATTAGAATTGTATGTAGAATTATATGAATTCAAATAGCCACTGGCTAAACCCAACTTGCATGGATATTGAATGGTAAAATATTTCCTAAATGGATTTAATTTAGATTGTATGTCCCCAATAAAGTTATGTTACGTATTTGTATAAAACTGCCTGCTCTTTGAATATAGGTTCATCCCAGAAGCTTTAGTATAATTAGGAACTTATATATGTAAATCATAGAAATTAAAGATTGAATTTCAGTCTTAATTCTAAAATTCTGAGAATTTTAAGGGAAAACCTATCCTGGAAACTTGTTAATATACCTCCCCATATACATACACCCCAAGTGTGAAGAGTAGTTCAAAATAAGTATATTTCATCTCTTTCAAACTCTGTAAAGGACTTAGTCTGGATACTATAAATTTCAGGTAAATGTGCAAGGGTTGATGAAAAATACTCCTCACCAAATGTGTGGCTCTTCCAGATACCACCTTCCGTTTCCAGATGTGGCAGTTGTTACTGTTAGGGAGTTAGGGGCTCCTGTGATGGGACCACCCCAAGAAACTGACTGAAGCACCAGGCAAATCTCAAAACTTTTAACGAGCCTTTTCTTATGCTCAACAACTGGAAATCAAGCATTAGTCAAAGAAATCAGCCACACTCTGGGTACACAATATTGCAACTCTAATGTTGTGATTGGGCTCGATGCCCAAAATGTTTGGTGGTTCTCACTGTATAAGGTCAACATGTCCTGACTCAAGAGCTCTTCAATGAGAGAAACTGGAGCTGAAATCAGTGTCTTTTTTTTTTTTTTTTATCTATTTTTTTTTTTACCAAAACCCCTCAAGCTTCATTAATCTGATGTCATCTGGACATCACTGACAAATGGATAAGCATTTTCCATGGAATAGTACAAGTCTGGATCAAAGGATTACCTAATTTTTCTGTGGGTGGGAATGAAGCTATTCCAACTTGTCTAGGCAAGTGTTATCCCCCAGCACTTGTCCATCCAGGTCTCTTCAGATCCATGTGCAAGTTTGAAGACTTGGGCAGGTTATTTGATGCCTTCCAGTAGTTGCAGACTGGGTGCTGTTAGTTTTCCTATTTTTATACAGCTATGCTTAGAAGGCAGGTGTTGCAAAATAACTCATCTAGGCTAAATCAAATAGCCCTGTACTCTGCCTGGGTGCAAAACTGGACATGCACCATGTTTAGTTTTAAACCAAGCAGGTTTGGAATAGAGTGGTAGTGAAAGGAAGGTTCTGTCTCACAGGATGGCTCCCCTGCTGCACATGGTGAGACTCTCATGCTATGGTGATGGTGCTGCATCCAATTATCAGTTGGGTCAATTCTCAGTGGAGCAATCACACTAAAAACAAGAAAGAAGAAAAAAGCCTTTCACTAGCAGACTGGGCAGTGTTTTCTTCATATGACTACAATTTTGCCAGTGAAAATTAGGTTAAAGCTGTTTTTTGTGAGGCATCTAGAGTAAAGAGTAGCAATGAAGAAAATGGCTGTGAGAGCACTCAGTTTAACTTCAGAATCTTATTTCAAGATCTGGTGCACACAGTGGATGTGACACTTGTGCGCTCAGAGAATACTGAAATAGTATTTCTTGGTATTAAATAAAAAAATTCTATGTCTTACAACATAACTGAGCAAAAGTCTCCAGTCTCCACAGGATTAATTCCTAAGCCTTAGCAATTTTTGTCCTATTTTGAAATATTAGAAATACTACAAGATCTTTGCTTTACAAATTCAGAAAAAGGATAAATATAAGAAAAAGGAATTACATAGTATATGATTTTAAGACACAAAATTTTTTAAATAAAAAAATTTAAAAGAATCAGTCTATATTTGTGTGAAGATGTATTTTTAATTCAAACATTGATAAATAGATTTTAAATAGAATTCTTAGTACTGTAGTAGTAGAGATTAGGGGAATATAAAATTACAATTTTTAATGTAAAATTTCACAGAATTCATACTATGGATTTGTGGAGCTCTACTTTATTGACATAATTAGCTGTAATTCAGATTCAATATTAACTGAACCAAATGTTATTAACAACACTTTAGAGTATAAATGCTAATTTAATAAAGAATGACGAATTCATTTAACTCAGCATGGTCATCCTCTTTGCTGAATTTTCTCATTTGCTCTCAGTGTGTAGAGTCTCATGGCACAAATCAGGAATAGGTCATGCATGGTTGCTTAGTGGTTTCTTAATTAGTATTATAACCCATTTGCTTTGTTAATAGCTTAGCATTTGCAAATATCATATCCCATTTTTGCTGAGGAATCATCACTGCAGCTATTCTAGAGTGGGCCTGCTAAGGAAGCAATAGAAAACAAATCCTGTACAATCCTGTAAAACATGTTATGTTCTGTGATCCAAGTGACTGTTTGTTGTTGTTGTATCTTTAAAGGTGGTGCTATCATTTGCTGTGGTTTTAGCTAAACCAATGCAAAAGATCTTGAAATGTGTAGGCCAAATATGTAAACTCTTGTTTTTTTTTCATTTCTACTAGAAGGGGAAACTGTGTTATCAGAAAGAAAACACTTGTAGGGTGGAAATATCTCTGCATGGCTTGCTGTTTAAAAGATTTCTTAAACCACCTTGCATTGCACTGCATTGCTGAGAGTTGCAGCTGTGCTAACTACAAACTGGAGGCTGTGACACACCAAGTCGCTCATCTCCTGTGCAAACATTTACTGTGGCTTCATGATGTGCAGTGGGGCTGGAGAGGTGGGGTGAGTGCTACTGCAGAGCTGAGCTTGGTGCCAAGGGAAGAAGGATCTGAGAGTTCCTTCGGCTGCTGCTCCTGGGTGCTGACACAGTTCATAGCCCCATGCTGGCTACTATGAAGAAAATCAGCTCTACTGCAGCCAACACCAGCACAAAGATGATACCTGTCTGCTTCTGAAATTCACAGCCAGCTACACAGAGGACACAAGAACAAATGCTTATGGCTTTAGGGATAAATCTTGTTTTTACATTAAAAAATACCAGTATTTTTTACATAGGATAAAACGAAGATTTAATTTCCTCTTTTCATACGATAGAGAAACAGTCATGTTTTATGATTTGAACTAATGTTGGCCTTGTTTAAGGATTATTCACCAGCTCATGAAAGAGGCTACAGAGTGTAACAAAACCAGAATAAGCTCGCTCAGCACATGGTCGAAGGTTTATTTGCAGTTCATGTTGCACAGATGGGTAATAGTTTGAAAGCGCAGATGGAATTTAAGGAACAGCAAGTTCAGTGGGAAAACTGCTGTATTAAAGAGAGGGAGAAAACTGAATGAACCAACAGCTTGAGAGAAAAATATTGAGATCCAGCTGGTAATTACACAAATTATTTCAGATTCTCCTAATGTATAAACTGTGAGGACAAACAGCAAATGTTTTACAAGAATTGGCTGCTTCCTTATTCTTCTCTTATAAAAGAACTACCTCTCAAGCCTTATTAAAATACAAGGGGTTTTTTTCATTGAATGATGTTTTATTGGAAGTTAGTTAGTGGAGGAAAGAGGCAATGACCTATCTAAAAATCAAGACAAAGCTGAAGAAAATGAGTAGAGCAAAGTGGTTGGGTATTTTAACCCCAGGGTTTGTTGATCCAAAGAGAGAGATTAAAAAGCCAGCTTGGTAAGAAGAGAAGGGCAATCTGCCAAGATCACCAGTCTGCAAGTCCTGCTGGTGTTGAGCGCCTGCCCCTTGGAAACACTTGTTCCTAAGTCCTTCAACAGCATTTTCCTTGTGCCTCATTTTTGGAAAGGCAGGGCACAGAGAAAGTCTTGCTACTCTTTCTGAAAAGAGGAATGGGAAGAACACTCCCAGTTAGGTTTCATCCATCTGCTTCTTTCCCTGAGCTGTGTCCACTTGTCGCACCTTTTGCATTTTCCTTATTCCCACTAATGTCACAATTTAGTTGTATCTGCAGTGATTTAATCTAATGCCAGGGTGTTGTAGACTTCAATTCTTGGATTATTTTATTATCTGGGGATCTGTTTGCTCTAAACTTTCCAGTTTTAGCTCAATGGTAGTTTTTCATCATAAGAAAGTAACTGAGCTACTCTATACTTTCAGATTTTCACATTTGAGTTTTTTGGAAAAGGTTCATTCAATAAATAAGATCTGATAAGAAAAAATGTAAAATATGATGAAAACACATTTTGGTAGAAAATTTACATATTTTATATTATTCTCTCAGTTCCCTGATTTTCTAATATTTCAGTAATAAGTATGAGGCAGATATTTTTAGCTAAGTCATAAAACAAAGAAAATTATTTTTGAAGTACTAAATTACGTATATATGTAATTCCAAGAATAATGTGGAATCCATCATTCAGAACAGGAAGAGAAGCCTCAGCAATAAATTCATTCCTTCAAGCACTGATTTAAAAAGAGAGAAAGAGAAGAATAAAATTATATAATCAGATGAATTAAGACTATAATTTACTGCTGTGCTCTGATTTATCTCCTGCTGCTAGAGATTGTCTCATAAGTGAAGCCATTATGGCTGAGCATTTAAATTCAAATTTTTTTAGACCCGACTGTTTTTTTTCCTCAAAGTTGTATGTTTCAGTATATTTAAATTCTAGCTTATTAAAAAAGCCCAACCAAACCCTGAGAATTTGCAAAGTTATTTTCTGTGTATAAATAATTTTGTAAAAAGAGATAATTGTAAAAGACCCAAAGAAATAACTCTGCATCGTAGTGAGGCAATGCTCTATTTAAAGAAAACCTTTTTCATGACAATGTTTCTGTGGACCTCTGCTGTAGGATTTGAGAGTCTTTCATGATAAGTAAGAGGAAATAATTAGGAAGTTATTAATGATTTTGTTTATTGGATCAAATACTCAGGACAAAGAAACATTTCTTGTTTCTCTCTTTCCATGAATTGGGCTGTTTCTTCCAGAAGCACATTGGGATTTACTCTTCTAGCTTGTCATTCTTCTATTTCTTTAATTTTATAAACAGTGTTTGTTGGTTTTTAAATATTGAAGCAATACCATTTTTATGGGTCTGGTCTTTTGGTAGCATCAGTGTCCTAATGGATCTTGGATGGAAAAAAAGCTTTAAATATAAATTTTTAACACCTTTGAAAAGGCGCCTTTCTTTCTTTTTCTGGTCTGTGGAGGAATTTTTTCATGGAGCTCCTAATTCCTGTCAGACAATAAAGAAAGGGAAGGCTTGTCTTTTTGAAGGAAGCATTGATGCCGACAAGAGCAGAGAAGCTTCTTTTTGAAGGAGTAGCAGCATGGGATTGTATCTTCCAGCTAAGAGTTTATGATTGAAAACAACTGGAGAGGACCTTGCAAGGTCATCTTAAAGGATTTATTAGGGGAAGATCCAAGCTAGTTTTGTCCACACTAACCTGAGCACCTCTGTGTGGAACTGCTCACATCTGTGCAGATGTGTTTGGTTAGTAAGGACAGCTTTCTTGGATCCAGAGAGACACTAGAACTCTCTGGAGTTAAACCTGTACAGCATTAGACCCCACTGCCTCCTACTCCCTCTAAGTGTGTCTGTGGAAAATTCTTGGACTCCGATTTTCAGTGGTTTTGGTTGCACTTCAAAAGAAAACAGATCCTAGATTGTAGTATGGGGATTCTGATGACTGAAAGGAGAAGTGATTTTGTGTAAAACATCATTCCTTGCAGAGTATGTATGTGGGAGGTCCCACAGCATGAAACTACATCAATCTGGCATTTAGAGAATAAAGACTCACAGATAGCATTCTTTAGCAGAAACTGACTGACATATTCTCATTAGTGTCAATAAATAGTGTCAATAGATTGTATCACTGTTTATCAATTATAATTTATCAATTTCAGTCATTGGCTCATAAGGAAATACAAAGAAACTTCTAACAATGAGACAGTGACTGGCTGCTCACACTTTGATAATGACTGGAGCAGCAGCCCTATCAATAGAGAAACTGGTCTCCATAGCCCTCTGCTGTATCTACCTGACTGAATGAAGGATATTGGGTTGAATGAGGTTAAAAACTCTAATGCCTTTATGTTGCTGTGCTTTTGACATGTCAGGCTCCATGCACAGCAGGTGGGCAGAGTTGAGCAGTTTATGAGGTGAGTGGAAAGCACTGATGCTGGTAGCCATCAGGCTTCATCAAGAGCCTACCTTTGCTGTTGGTCACAAAATTCTATTGAGGAGCACAGAAACCTGATACTGGATGGCGTAGATGGACAGAGCTGTTCCAGTCCTGCCTGCTATGAACACAGCACTTGGGACTGCAGTTGCCTTGCTCTATAGGAATACTGCTCAACCCACAATGATCAATGGTTCTTTCTGTAAACCACATAGCCTCCCTGACTTATGTGGTTATTTATAAATTTTATTTCTTTGTTATGAAGAGGCAAATAACACCAAGCCGTTTCTATCCTATTTCTGGCCTTTCACTTCAGATTTTAAATATCCTCTTATATTTTCCACAGTATTTAGTAAAAGTGGAAGTCTGCCAAAAGAAAAATGGATATGCGTGAAATACAGAGGTACATTCTTTGACCATGTCCCCTCAGTGGTACTATATATACTAGTTTAATTTCTAAAGTCCTGTTTTCTCCTTGCTCTCTCAATCCACAAACAGAAAATAATCTGTGCTTTCAACACAGGTTTGATGTGCCCTCAAGTCCTCCTAGTGTAGAGAAACTCAATTTCAAAAGGCAGAATTTCTATTCATTTCTTTAAGCATACAAAGAAAAGACCCTGACTTCCCAGCTTGAATGAAATAACAGTAAAGAGGGCATGTGGGAAGCCTGGATGTTGACTTGTCCTTGTCCTTTCAGCTTAAGAAGCAGTTCTAACTCCATTCTGCTCAGATTTGAGGGCTGTGAAGGGGAGAGGCCTTCAGTGAAAGGCAAAGCAGGGCTCCCTGTTTTGAGGCCCTTTGCAAACAGTGTTGAAATGCTGTGGCTGCAGTGGTTTTGACTTTGTTCATGTCCCCCTTGAGAAAGAAGTGTTTTGGGAGAGGACTTTAGGCTTTAGGTTGTTAGATTTTTGCCCTTTTCTCCTGTGTTATATGAAGAGATATCAAGGAAATACTGTGTATCTTCTTCTGTCAAATCTGTTTTTATTATTTAGTCTGAATTGTTCAAAACTTTCACTATTTTAATCATTCTGTGATTTCTTTTTCTGACAAAGAAGTAAGTGCTTCCCAAGTAAGAGGATCCCACTTGAGCTATGCAGTGTCAAACTTCTGTCAAGGCACAGAGAAAAATATTAAAAATAAAAGGGCCAAGTTTTGGTCCTCCTCTCTGATGCAAGTGCCAAGCTTTTCCTCAGTCAAATTTTTGTAATTAAGTGTTTTAAACGGAAGAAAAGGTTATATATGCTTTGAAGTTGTTGGATAAATCAAGGAGGATGGGGATTCAATGGATTTTAAGCACAGGCTTTGAGTAAATCATTAGGGATTTTATGAGGGTACTGTTTAGTACAGTGCAAACAGTAGATGGTGAATTTCAAAGGGGTTAGACAAGGATATCTACATGCTGGATATCTCTGGAAATAAGATTTTTTAAATTATATTGGAGACAAAATTATAAAATGTGAAACTCACAGCAAAGAATAAAATATTCTAATAAGATCACCAATCCATGCATAATTACATGTTAAAAAAGTATAACATATGTTAAAAAGCAGGTTACTTGTTCTTTTAAGTCAAAACTCAAATCAACACTTACTTTTATGAAATGGAAATTCATTCTTCTATCTGAATTCATGGTGTCCTTAGGGCACTGCTGTTTTCTTATTGAAATGCTTGAAGTTTTTATAATATTCTGTTCAACAGATTACCTAAAGAATTTTAGAAATAATTTTATTTCTGTTTGATTTTCCAAGGAACAATGGATATATAGATGAGTTTAGTGCATTCTACTTTCTTGTTTTTCAAAAATTTTGACACATATATATTTATGCCACCAAATCTACAAAAGTTTTAATATACATTTCTTAATTTGTTGACCTTTTTCTGAACCTCAAATAATTATAGTACTTATTGACATCATGTAATTTCAGTTCTCTCCTCTGCAGGGGGTTTGATGAAACAGAGTAGTTTTCATTAAATCCTTTATAAATTCTGTCTTTCTATGGTACTAGAGATTATTTGGAGACTGATGTGAGAGAACTCAGCTTTTTACTGTTTACTGCAGAAAATTTTGGTCCCTTTGAAACAAACCTCATTACTGATATGGTAGACATGTCATAGTTAGATGTATTACACCATCCAGCTTCCCTGAAGCAAAAATATGGGCTAAGTAGTGCTTTACCACTTTATGCCACCATTCTGGTATGGTTTGCTGTTCTTTGATAATCCCAGAAATTTTGAGAAAGAATGCAAAATCAAATTTACCATATAATTAACATAACACTATTAGTTAATTTATTTCTATGATGGCTCTGACATGCCATAGCAAAGAGCAGATTCAAGGGATTGTTAAACTTTGCACTGCCTTGCACTCTGCAGTGGAAGACACTGTATCTCTCTATGCTGAGGAAACTGGTGCCAAATAGTTCCCCACTTACCAAATTTAACAGGCTTGTACAACTAGTGTTTTATTTCCTAGAGGGAAAAAGGGAACAGAGACATATTTTCTTGTGAACCTCCAAAAGAAAGTGAATCTTCCACTGAGGAATATCTGAATGCAAAAGTTCTGCCTCATCCTCCTCTGTTGTGGGGGTGGCTGCTGCTTTGCTGAGCAAGCATCTCACTGCTCTGCAGACTGGGCTTGGGAGAGTCCAGCTTGTGGTATTTAAAGCTAGTCAAAGCTAGTAATCCCAGCCTACCTGAAATCAGTGGTGAAAAACAGAGAATGCTTCGTCATGTGGCCATTTTTTGAAAATATTTTTTCTCCTGACTTGCTATTTTTCTACATTAGCTGGATTAGTTGATATATCTTGATTACATCTGCTGTCCATTACTGACATTTCTGTTTCTCCAGCCTTTTGGGTATTTTGCATCATCTAAGTCTTCTTTTCTAGGGACCAGGATTCAGCGAGTAGCCCAGCAATGAAGCCCACCTGAGTAGAGGCAAGGTACTGTCAGATCCAGTCCATTTCTTATAAAGATAACATATAAAACTATTGCTGAATAATATGCACTGGAAGCTGAGACTGGAACCCAGAATTTGTAGTTGCTGATTGTTTGCTCCCTAAAGGATGGCAGGAATTTGGATGCAGGGATTTTGTAAGTGGCCCATTTTTCTAAGTTGATTAAATGGTGCCTAAGTCCTATTGTTGACATGGCTACCAGCCTTGCTGGGAGATTCAAGCAGGCATTTTACTGCAAGCTGTCTGCATTTTTATGTGATTAATCTTCTTAAAATCTTATGTGCCTATGTTACGATTCATACAGAATTGAGTATGTGATACAGCTTTTTCTGATTCAGTTGTGGATGTGTATTCAAAAGACATTTTCTAAAATAAGATTTAGCTACAAATACCCATTTTTCTACAAATACCTTTCTGACTGGTGCAATAAAAGTTGTAACTCCACCTTCTAATCATTGACTTGCTCTTACAACAAGAGGACTCTGTGTCCAGACATGACATCTCAAGGTCAGCCAGCCTTCATTTCTGGAAATAAATTATATGGTGCTTACAGAAATGTTCCAGTTGCCCTTCAAAGTACCCAGGGCACCTCGTTGAGGTCAGTATAGTAACTCCTAACAGTAAAGCAAAATATATTTATCTTCACTCACAATTGAATTCTGTCATTTAGTCTTTTAATTTTTCATTTTTATTGACCCCATTTGAATTACAAAAATAAGATCCTTATGAACTTTTCTGGGGTAGTTGTTTATAATGTACTGTAAATAAGATTAATTTTTAAAAATAAAAACTGAGTAAAATATTTTGAGAGAATTTCTGGGAACATTAGTATTTTGTAAGAATGAAGAAAATAATAACTTTTATGTAGACTTATTTATTTATAGTCAGAAACAGTTTTGCCAAGTCGAAGAGCAGCTTTACTTCTGGCTGCAATTTTTAAGATTGTTTGTGACATGCAAAATATGTTAATGGAGATAATGAACTATATGGTCTCCTAATCATATGGCAAAAGAAAACGCTTCAGAAATGAAAAGAATGTAACTTAACAGTTGGAGATATGAGAAATCTAATAATTTGTATTCAGATTTCTTTCTGCAACCAAAAGAAAATGGCCACATTTCTCACACTTTGTTTGAAATGCTACAAAATCCAAATGTTTTGTAAACTTTGTGAGCTGATAGCAGCTTAGCATTTACTAATGAATATAAATAATCTCTCACATTTCTGAGTTACTTATTCGTTTTATGCCACCTAAAAATAATTATAGAAGAAGCTGTTCCTAAAAGTTTTTTTACTGTTTTTGTAAGACTATGTAGCTTGAAATTGCTTTGGACAGGACATCAGGCATGATGTAACAGGAAGAGATCTAAAGCATGATAACTTGTGCTATGCAAATATAAAATTTATATGACCAGAATCCTTTGAAGACCATTAGTAAGAGTAGTTTTTTAACAGCAAAATGGTGATTCTTGCATGTTAATAATGCCTTCCTACACATTTTGAAGCTTTGTTAGGAGAGGTTTAGATTGGATATTGGGAAATGGTTCCTCACCCAGAGGGTGGCTGGGCACTGGAACAGCTCCCCAGGGCTCCCCAGTGGTCACAGCACCAAGCCTGACAGAGTTCAAGAAGTGTTTGGACAATGCTCTCAGGCACATGGTGTGAATCCTGGGGTGTTCTGTGCAGAGCCAGGAGTTGGACTCCATGACCCTTGTGGGTCCCTTCCAGCTTAGTTTATTTTGTGATTCTGTGATCCTGTGATTGATTTGAGAGCAGCTCTCAGATCAGTTCACTGTTTCTCTCATTCTTTTGGAGGTGTAGTAGTGATAGTTGGCAATTTGGTGTCTCATCCCACTAAACCAAACTTTAAAAAAATGTGCTTGGTAGTAGAATGGGATTAATGCTTTGGTCAGTTGAAAAATAATTGCTCAGAAGCAGTGATTATGCAGAGTGCATAATTATATAGTGTATAATTATATATTAAACACTCCATGTCTTGAGTTGCTTATTTCTGTTGACTTTATTTTCATGCACAGAAGCAAATTCAAGTAGAATTCTTTCAAAATATCAACTATCTAACAAAATAGTTTTTAATCATTGTTGAAGTATGACTAAGATACAGCTATATCATAATCCATTCAATATTCAGTATTTCTTCTATGTAACTCCGCACCATGATCTCTATGTAAATGAGTGACTGTCCTTTGTCTGTGGAGGTTGCTATGTACTAATCACTTCTGCAGCACTGTATATGCTTTTGCACCCCAATTATTTGAAATACCTTTTCCAAGACAAAACTAGAAGAAAGAGGCATCTGACAAGTCATTTGCCTAGAAAGGTTAGAAACATATATTCGTTCAATCTTTGTAGCATGCCTTGTATTGGCTGGATTGTGCAAATGGTTCTTACAGCTCCAGGGTGCCAGAGTGACAAAACAATATACCTAGACCTAATATTTTCTTCTTATTATGGAACAGTTATAGCTATTGTACAGTTAAAGTTGAAGTTTGCTTCCATTATAAACCCGATCTACAACTGCCATCAACCACTTGTCCCCAAAACAAGCCATTCCCCGTGCAATTTCACATCACATCTCATGCAGAGTTAAATGTTTCTATGAAGGCTAAAGAAAGAATACAGAAAAGGACTTTTAAAGTTACAAAACTTGATTCTCTGCTGCCCTGAACTAGGTTTTACTCATCATAAACAATGAATGTGTCATACAATGTGTATGTGAATATTTTATTGATGGGATTACTAGCCCTGCCTGTTGTCAGAATCCCTAATAAGCCCTGTTGTAGGGCCTCATTTTCAGTTTCTTATAGCCTTGATAGATGTTTACTGTCTTGAGATTTTATTTCAGCCTGATGTTTGGGTTTATACATGAAGGTATGTCTAAAATATCAGCCAGCTCAATGCAGTTATTGAGAAGCAAGAAAATTGCACAACACATCAGTCCTTACTTTCTGTAAACTCTATGTTTTAGCTTATGAAATGAAATGTAAATGAGCTAAAAAAAAATTCAAAATGAGATCGCAACTACTGGTTTAGCAGAGGAAGAAACAGTTTCTGGATAACATCTTGCCAGGTGGTGCTGGCAGACAATAAACATTGTGTTCCACTTGTTGAAGCTGATGGCAGATTTCAAAAGGCCCAAATACATACCTGAAGTTAAACTAGCTTCAATAAATATCCTAAATGTTCAAAACTTTTTAGTAGTTTTCTGTTTAATTACACAATTTCATGGTGTGGTGATAAATTGCAGAAAAGTATATGTGCTACTCCCTCTCTCCCTGTAGTATGCACTAGCATTGTTAAACTGCATTTTTCTATTATTTGATCAAATTATTCTTTTAATTTGATTAGGAACCAGTTATGCTAATTTAACAATGTAGTCCAAAGTAAAAAAAATGGTCCCTGAAATTCTTGATTTTCCTTATCAAATAATTTGCTTTTAAAGAATAATCAAGAGTTATATCTTGAATTAAAAAAATTCAATATCCATGTTAATAAGCTTGGCTTTTTTATAATGACATGATCTCAATATAGAAGGGGTAGAAACATTTTAATTTTTGTCACGTTTAAAAAAAAAATGCGAAAAAGGTTCACTTGAGCCTAGGTGCATTACAACATTTTTTACTTCCTTTTGTAACTCATTAGACAGAATTTATTGGCAGTTGAGAGGTGTTTCTTTTGTATTGGAGTTTCATCGTGTAACTGGCAGTTTTGCCCTGGAATAACCTTCTTTTATTTCACTAAGATATATCTGTAGAACAGGCTATCAGTTGTGACAAATTGATGTTTTCTTCTGAAGCTCACCGACTTCCTTTGGATTAGCTGTATGAGAACAGTAAAGCTCATTTTCAGTCCTGACTTAAACTCAGTGCCAAAGAGCTTTTGCACTTAACCCTCTGTGTCACCTATCTTCTCATGAACAACTTTTCCATAGTGAACACAGGAATAAAACCTCTCAATTTCATTCTTTAAAATCTATTCCATATTGAATTAGCAGAGATACCAACTTTCAGCTATTTAAGAAAGATGAAATATCTAAAATCATTACACTTTTAGTAACATATGTAGTTATTTTGCACTAAAGACTGAAATAAATTGCATGTTCTCTTGCAGTACTAATGAAAACAAATAGCAGAAGCTATGTCTTCTTTGTGCTTGGAATGGATATGTCATGAAAATCATATAAAACAAGTCACAATAAATACACCAAACAGGGTCTTCTATACAACTCAATATGGTTATGCTGTGGAACTCTTAATTACTGTGATTGATAATAGATGTTAGTTATTGCATGTCTTAGGGCAGCTGTACAATGTGTAGTGCTTTAATTTTGGTTGGCCATATGAATTATTAAGTAGAGCTCCTCACCGATTTCTTTACACTGTTCTATTTTAAAATTGATTGTGTGAAAGGAGATGGTCTTATCTGGACTGAGATAAAATTGAGGGTTGTAACTTTTTTTTAAAACTATAAGTTGTAACAGATCGTGTGGTCTTCTTGGGATGAGATATCTCTCAAATAAATATCAAACTGTAGTTCCTTGCCTGAAAAATTAAGAGACTTGACTTTTTCTTCATTAACTTTGCTATTCATGTACATTAGAGTGGTGTAGTATGTCTTTAATTTAAAAAAAAATTAATTCTTTACATTTAGTTAATTAATTAGTATCCTAAGAAATGTTTTACCATGAAAATTTCTTGTTCCACTATTAAGCTGAACTGAGAGGATATAATAAAAGATGTGTGGGATTAGGGACCTTGATTTCTTCCAGTGCATTCAGAGATCACTGTGTCTTCCTCAAGATTTAAACATTTAAATTAATTAGGTATTTTTTTATAAATTGTAATTTTGGATAATTTACTGTCCTGAATTTTCACTGCTATTTGTAGCAGATTGTCCAAGTGAAGCCGATTGGTGTCTGACTGTGAAATGCAAACATTCAACAATAGCCTTAATTTGTTTGACAGCATCTGCAGATACATTTCCTTTCACAACATTCATTCAGATTCATTTCCTTTCACAACATGCATAACTTTAATGGTAGGGCCCAGAAAGCCTCCTGGGCAAAGGCTTAATTTGCATCATCGTAACAAAAAAAGCCTGTGTGTGTGTGAAGGCTATGCAGCTCTTTTGTTAACTGGGAAATTTTTACTGCAGTGTCTGTCTGCAGCAGTATACTTGCAAATCTGTTCTGCAGTGAAGGTGCAACCCCCTCCTTAGAGTATAGATTTGAAGGATTTGAAGGATTTTTTTCAGACGCTCCAGGATGTGAAAGAGAAATTTTTAAAATATCTTTCTAAAATAGAACTCAGGGTGTTTGTTTATTTTTCGCTAGTTAGGGAACCTTTTGTGGTCTTCGGTAACACATTTTATTAAAGGGAGGCTGAAAAAGAAGGGGGTGATGTAGAGCCATTGAAAGATGACATAAATATAGATGGCTCCCT
Source organism: Lichenostomus cassidix (assembly GCF_008360975.1). Lineage (NCBI taxonomy): Eukaryota > Metazoa > Chordata > Aves > Passeriformes > Meliphagidae > Lichenostomus > Lichenostomus cassidix. The sequence goes on along the minus strand of NC_139480.1, from coordinate 31,284,688 downwards.
CTTTGGGCAGGGAGAACATCTAGAACGTTTCTATTCTGGTCTTTTCTGTGGAAAAATTGAACTTTTCCCAGTGGGATCTGGGTCAAGATTTGTGTTTCTAATGATTTGAGGTTTTGACTACTTTTGTGCTTAGACAAGATTATTTCAGCAGTGTTTTGGAAAGCAAAAATACAGACAAGGCTGTCATTGGTTTTGGTATAGAGAAAGCTGTAGTCACTGGTTTGAGAGCTCTCCAAATGAATCATCTTGATGAGTCTACACAGCAAAGTAGTTTAAAGGGTAAAGCATAAATTAAAGGATATTCCTTTACATTAGGTTTTTCTCCATATCTGTAAGCTGGAAGCAACATATGAACTGACCTAATTTTAACTGATGCTTAATTTCCTGAATGCATAAAATATATGCATATATAGACATTTATAGGCATCTATAAATAAGTATATATGTATATAGAAGATGTTTGAAAATCTGTGAATATGGATTAGTGTTAGCATCTCAGTACTTATTTAGGTGTATAAACCATGCCTTTTTCTATGATTCTATTTTGCTGCAGCACAAAAGTTTTTCATACATATCTAACAAAAAGTACTTTTAAATTAATTCATTCAGCAAAGTTCAGCTACTCAGTGCCAGAGGAGACTGGCCCCAAAATGTGATCCCAAAATAATGAGGGCTAGATTCAGTTGCCCTTTTGCTGCTTTTTCTCTTTTCTCCCATGTACAAGAAGAAATGTTAATGCTGACTTAGCATTTCCACACTTAAAATACAATTTCTATTAGTCAGCTTCATAATGCCATGCAGAAGAATGCAAGAGAGATTGCTGCTTGATCCATCTCTGGAACTGTCATGCTAATGGAACATGCAAATGCTCTGATGAGGAGGAACATAGTGCCACAAACAGATTTAAAAGATACCTTCCAAAGGTCTCCTGAATATTTTTGTTTGGCAAAAACAGTGACAACAAAAAGTCATCTCCCCAGCTGGGACAAGCCAACTGACAGCAATATACAAAGCCATAGTAACAAATTATGAGGACTACGGAAAACAGAATTTTCCTAATATACTTAGCTAAATTACTAGAAATAGCATTATGCTGGAAAGAATTTATAAAATGAGTATGTATGGCTTAGAAAAGATAACATCAGGGATGAGACTATTTCAGAAGCATAGTTACCTAATAATATTATTTTCATGCAATTTTCCCAAATCCGTGTCTTCTGTGCTGCTTAATATGGGTTTGAATGGATGGCTGTCAAAATTAAATATTTGGGAAAAAAAAGGCAGGAAATTGCACCTGGTGGTTTTTTTTTTTTTTGCTGTTGTTTGAAAACATTTGGGTGGTATTAATCTGGAAAAAAAAAAGAAAAAAGTGTGCAAATTGCCTGGTTTGTGGTAAAATTCTAAGTGAAGTAAGAGATTTTCAGATTGAGCTTCATATCTGAAAACTTGGGCATTTTTAAATTTTCTTTTGTTGTGTCTACGTTCTGTTTTTAAAAATATTTATATCACACTGGCTTGATCAAGGAAAAGCTTGTTGTTAAAAATATATTTCTCTATTCACAATTTAAAGGTAATGTGAGAATAGTAGTATCACATTCACTAGCACACATAGACACACCACTGAAATTCACTTACTTTCTCTAGGGCTTCTTCATCCTCCCTTTAAAAATTGTATCAATTTATGCTAGTATGTTCCTATCCAATCTATCTTAATGTCTTCCAGGACATTATCCTAATAAACATCTCCTAAATATTCAAGGGAGTTATTTATATATAAAATCCATTTATTTACATGTAAATTTTGAATAACTGGTTTGGGAATGCTGGTACCTCTCCACACACTATTAAAAGTGGAACAAAATTGAAAAGTGTAGCTTCTGCAGACACAGAGGCACCATGGCATGCTGAAAACAGCTGAGCTTGCTGGGGGTCCCGGGGTGAAAGGGAGAAAAGCTGCCCTGCTGCAAGGCAGGGCATGAGGTGTCCTGGCTGCTCTTTCCATGAGCCTGCAGAGCAATTTGCTTTTGACATGACCTAAAGGACCAGGGAGGGACAAACTGGAAGCTGGAAAGGTTGTCAGTTAATTCTGAGCTCTTGCATGGCCTCCTCTGCCGGCAGCACACAAGTGACTATTGCCACAGCTGAGGTCTGAAAATACAAATTGTCTTAGGTGCAAGAGGTAATTATTATTTAGATTGAGAAGTAAAAGTGCCTTACTGTACAGCTGTGACACATTCAATTTAATATGACATTCTAGTTCTGGAACTATTTTGCATTATTTTAATATTTCTTTTTAAAAATAGCTAGTAATAATATTTTAAAACATTATGCACAGAATATAAAGAGAAAGAGTAACTGTATTTTTTTTTTACAACTCATACAAATTATTCAATGTTTCTTGCCTTTGATTGGATGACTGTTTTTCCTTGAGCTTATCAAAGCAGAAGGTCTTTAAAAAAAAATGGAGGTGGTGCATGATTTGGACTATGCAGAGAATGGGAAGATTTGCATGGGGTGTGTTCTTCATTGTCCAGGGTTACTGAAACTATAAAATGTGTTGGAAGATATAGGTTTTAACTAAAAATTAGAATCTATTGTGTTTTAAATCAAAAGGAAATACTTTGATTTTGAATGTTTTAAACTCAAGGTTTTTTAATTGAAATAGTCTTAAAAAATTAAAAATTGAAGCAGATATTTGTTTAAAATATTTTGATTTGTTCAAGGGGAATTCATTAATTCGTTGGGTTTTAGCTTATGGGTTTTTTGCTCTGCAAAAAAATGCCAAATAACCTTCCCATGAAGTTTCATGGAGCTGCAGTTATGTTGTACCACATTTTTTATCCTGTGTACAGCACATATAGCTGTCGCATTCCAAAGCTCATGGTAAGAATAGACTCAGTCTAAATAAAGTGATGTGGTTTTTATAGCTGCCATTAATTTTTGTGGACTCTTTTTGCAGTTGGATGACCAAATATTTATTTCTGTATTGACACGTGCAGACAATCTTAATAAGCTGACCAGTACAGGATACTAAAGGCTGTGTGAGAATGTGTTCTTGAGTCTAGGCTGTGTTATTGCCTTGGCTTTTACAACTCCCAAGGGTCCTTAAGGTGGGAGAATAGATTGTTTAGCAACACGCTAACAGGATTTGAAGTGTTTCACCTCTATGGCATTGATTTATGTTCCAGGCTAGGTTGGCATTGTCTGAGTGTAGTTATCACCTGAGAGCTTTTGTTTGGCCTATGTGAAATTAAGGGCTTTAATTCATAGTGGACAGATCCAAATCACAAAATTACCATCTTGTTTTGTACTAATTATGGCCTTTCAAGTTTCAATAAAGAGACAAGGATTAAATAGACATTAAAACTCCCCTCATATCCCTGGTGAGTAATCTGCTTTGTTAAGGCACTTTGTCAGGTTATCCTTGACAGTCAGATGCTGCTGTCACCATGCCAAATACCCGTTTAATCAGAAATGAAAAAACCTTCAAGAACAGAGAAACTCCAACACTAACTTTAAAAAGCCATAGAAAAGGTTCAGGATGAGAATTTCTACTGTTTAGAAAACAGTTATTCCTCAAAGTCTTGGCGTCTAGAAATCTTAAACTCACAGTCATCTCAAATGGTTGATTATAGTGTGTCTGATTTCAGTGAAGAAACAGTGAAAAGTTGCATGTATGGATCACATTTCTCTTTTTATATCTGCTGCACTACAGACTGATGCAAAATAGAATGTTCACTGGATAGAAGCAATTTGTGCTGAAATATGGGAAAAGTTCTACTGCTAGTTGGCCAAGAATGATATTAAATGCAAGAATAGTACCTGCTCTGTGAAGAAGTGTGTGAGTCCTACACCAGCTAGTTCATAATTTAGTGGAAGGAATACTAAAACTTTAATCTGGATTTGCTGTAGATGAACAAGGTTGGGTAGAATTTTGAGGTTAGATTTTATTTTGTTGTGTTTTTTCTCCCAGCAGCACGGTCAAACAGTGCATCAGATACCTGAGCATTGGGTGGTTTAAAATGTCAGGATGTTCCTGAACAAAAGGATAATGATCCTTAAAGCTCAGCTGCTACAAGAGTAGGAAGCACCCAGATGCCCAGGATGTGGAGCTTGAGGATATATGAAAGGGAATTTTTCCATGGGAGAACACAGTTCAGAGCTCGTATCTGAGAGCTTCGGAATGACTAACCTGTCTTCCAGGGACAAGCATTAGTCAGGAAGACACTTTGAAATACATCAAGTCAGAGAGGAGATTCCTTGACTTTGGATTTCTAAAGCATCCACTAACAAACCCAGAAGACTCTAGATAATTAAAGGCTAAAGCATTTTTATTTAATTTATTTGTTTTTGTTTTTGTTTTTGGTTTTTTTTTTTAAGATCATGGCTGCTCTAATCCTTCCGTAATACTTGCAGGCAAATTACATGCCAGCCTATGTACCTGCAGCCATGTAACTGCACAGTCCCCTTCACTACTTGCAGAAAATTAGTAAGACTCAGTGTGAGATTCCATGGAAGAAGAATTTGGGTTTATTTTAAACAGTCACAGACTGTTTTACATTGGGAGGGATCTTCAATATACTGTTTCAGTTCAGGGCATATCAATTCTGTCAGGCAAGAAGGGAAAAGAGAGAAAAAGATTGGAAAATTCTGAGTTCTGAGAGGTCTAACTTGAAATTTTATATGGGCCTGTTGTATGTGGAAAGGAATTCTTACACTATGAGAAAGAATAGTGAGCATTTACTGAGTACATGTCTGGGTCAAAAAACTTACCACCCTTCAAGGTGAATTGGTTACATTATTAGGACTTGACAGACTTTCAGTAGACATCAGTGACATTTTGTTAGTAGAATGGGACCAGAATAACAATAATATTTTGCATTAAACCTGTAAGAAGACCTTCTCCCTAGACTTAGGATTTTTTACAGTAATTTCTCTAGTTGATATATTCTACCAATTAAATCACATCTTCTAGATGCAGCTACACTATATTTGCATCTGCATCTCCTTTTATTATGTAAGCTACTAAATTGATGATTGGTTCTTTGAAAGTAATTGTTTATTGCCTCGTTCCTGTAATTTTTCTTCATCTTTTTGATTTGCCAAGTCAACAAATTGCCTCATTTTCATGAAAGCTAGCTTTTAGCATGGGCTGGTTTGTTGGTATCATTAAATAAAAGACATTAAATGATTACTGCAGTTGTAGGGAGTTATGCAGTGTAGTTTCAACCTTTAGTGAGTAAAACTTACACATATGCAAAATTTTGCTACTGAAATCTGTTACTAGCTTTGTCAGCTGGCCCAACAGTATATAGAAAGAAAGGAAACTAATTCTTTTGGAGTAGTGCAGTGATAAAGTACATGGCATTGTCTTTTGGAGAAAAAAAGGCTCAAAGGGAAATGTGCTGTGGTTTGTGTTGCTCTTGGTTTTCTTTTCCTTTCTGTTTTCTTCCAGGTTCAGTGTTGAATGCTCAAGTGGTTGTTCAGTGTAAAATGTCTTTAAGGATCTTTTTGGCTGTACAGTTTGTATAGATCTAAATGGATTTTCCCCCCACAGACTTCCTTTTCTATAGGAGCTTTTCTCTTCCCATCCTCCCCTACCAAGAGATCTCTTTTTAGAGGCAATGGAGGAGGTGGCAAGGCCAAGTGGGGCCAGAGAAAATGGTTGCTGCGGCAACAAAATAAATCTGGCCGGGCAGCTGGAGCTGCTGTAAATTGTGTTTCAGAGGCAGCTGGGCTGGGTGAGCTCCTCAGGGCACTGTTTTGCAGAGGTGGAGGCAGCTCCTTGGGCTCAGTGCTGCTGGCATTCTCGCACAGTTGCCTCGATGCGCTGTGTCCTTGCTGCCACCCGCGGTCTGGGCTGCCCTGGAATGCCCTGGGAGGGAGCAGTGTGGAGTAAGGGAAGGGTCAGGGCTGCGGTCCTGTGGCTAAATGAAAGCAGGAAGGTTCTGCTGCCTATCTGCAGCTTCCTGAACAGACACAAGCTGCTCTGGGTGTGTATGTGAAGGGTGTAACACGGGGTCTGAACCAACATGTTCTATTTCTTCCTGTGGCAAGTTAGGAGATTTGTCACTAGGAAAACTCCAGCCACAGCTTCTGGCTGCAGAGCCAGTGCAGAGTGTGAGCAGGGCGAGCTCTTGCCTGTTTGCAAAACAGATGTTTTCTCTACTAAGCTTATTGAAAGCAGACTTACCTATTTTTCAGGCAGAGAAAAGACCTTAATCTCCTCCTGGAGTTGTTGTCAGAGCATTTCCTGATTACACAGAGGTACCTTAGAATACTGTTAATCATGTTCAGCTCTCAGGATGGGCTCTGTGCTGCTTTTGTCAGATTAAGGGCTAACAAGATGATTGCTTTTTCCCTGAGCAGCTCATTGGACTTTTCTCATTGAGACTGCCACTGCCACTTCATTTGATATCCTTAAGCAAGCCTTTGAGTTGCTGACTGTACTCATCTTTGGGCCAGCAGGCACAGAGATGGCTATTGGACCTGGTTCTGTGGCTGCTGCTGCTGTGACTGGAGCAGAGCCAGTGGTGCTCTGACAGGCACAGTGGCTGCTCCTGCCCTGCTGAAAATGAGTGCTTTTGTTGGGCAGACAGCTATTGTAAGACCTTCCATTTCTTCTCTTGGTTGTAGCCTCAGTTATTCATTTTAGTAAAGAGTACTAATTCAAGGAGGGGGAGCACCATCACTGCCCCTGGGAAGGAAGCCCCCCTGCAGCAGCCCAGGCTGTAGGGCTGTTCCTGGCTGGGAAGCAGCTCTCTGGGGCTCTGGTGGGCAGCTGAACATGGGCAGCCCTGTGCCCTGGCAGCAAGGATGGCCAGTGGCCTCCTGGGGTCCACAAATAGAGGCAAGATTGAAAGAAGGTCCTCCCCTACTCAGCACTCATTAGACCTTGTCACTGTGTTCACTTTTGGTCCCCCAAAAGAAAGGCATAAACTGGAGTGTGTGCAGCAGAGGGCTCAAGATTTGACCATTAGCCCTGCAAGGATAGTCCTCACTGCCTACTGGAGACCTAACTACAGTTTATTGATGCCCATGTGGTGGTTAATGAGGATAGATGAAGACAGGCTCTTTGGGAGACTGTGAAATAATGAGTGTCAGCTAAAAGAGGAGAGGTACAGACTGAACATAAGGAAGACCTTTCTTGCATGGTTAGACTGTCCAGTTGTGCTCTCTGTCCTTGGGGGTTTATAAGACTCAATAGGATAAAGCCCTGAGCAACCTGGTCTGAGCTCCAAGGTGACCCTGCTCGAACAGGTGGCTGCACTAGAGACCTTCTACCTCCCCACGTCCCTTCCAGCCTTGCCTGACTAAAATAACCTTTCCTTTGCTGGTGGAAAAGAGGGGAACAAAGGAAGATTAAGAGAGAAACTCCCCTTGTATATCCCATTTTTTTGTGAAGACCACCTAGTATGGCTTTGACATAGTATTGCTATTTCTTCTAGCTTGTCCTATTCTGCCAGTCTGCCAGACCAATGCATTCCTGAGGGATTAACCCTGTTGCTCGTTTTGTGAAAGTCTATTTCTCGGAGGATTATTGACAATCCAGAGGAAACCAGGAACTAATGGACTAATATAAAACATGATGTGATTTTTTTCTAGTATCCTGTATCAGTGTTGCAACACTCAGGTCAAACAGTATGTCTGGGAGAGGCTGGTTGTTCTCATGCCCGGGACTGACTGTCTCTGTGGCTTTGAAACACCAAAGAATGAGGAGGCTTTTCTGTGCAAGAATTTGCCTCCAAGTCAGACTATGCTTTTGTTCTGTTTTTCATTACCTGACTGTGTTATATTTTATTCATTCTAAGAAACATTTTTGTTCCACAATATGTTCTTTTGCACACTTCCTTTTACCTGATCAAACACTTCTTAGCAGTTCCTTTAATGCTTATGGGTCATGGAACATTAGGCACCAAATAAGGGCTGTATCTAATAGTGCAGAATGAATGGTCCTCCTGCTGCAAGGCCTCACTTATCACTGTCATAAAAGAAGGAAAACAATATAGCACGGTGGGCACTGGTTTTTGCTGCTTAAAGAAATGAGTAAGGCACTTGAAGAGATCCTTGCAGCTGTGTCACAGGTGTTATGGACTATGTGAACAACTGCAGCTCTTTCTGCAGGGAAATGTAAGTACAAGGTATCCTTATGAAAACTCAGCCGCTCTCGCTAAAGGCTAGGATAAAAAACCAAGAGGCTAGGAAAGGAGGTGGCTTTATTTTTTATTACGTAGAATTTGTCTGCTCAGAAGCCTTTTGGTTTTAATAAAAGAAGAGCTCATCACATGTAGATTGCAGTCCTGAAATTCAGAAAACAAAGTAATAGATTAAATTTATTTGGGGGGCTTTTAATTTAGTAACGTTTTTCAACAATCCTAGGAAGCAGGTTATGCCTTCACATGGATTTGCACTAGAGGATACAGAGTTTATTTGTTCATGTTCCAGATGTCTAGCCTGTAGATTACATTCTCTAATTTTACGATTCAACATACAGAGCAGAGTAGAAACCAAAGTTATAATCATAAGCTTACATCTCAGTGTTCATTGAACCTTGTGTAGAGATTGATGCAATTTTTAGTGATCAATTGACCAGATTAACTCATGAGCAACCAACAATATCTAGCTATGTACTGTAGCTGTGTTTACCTCAGATTGCTTTCATACTGCCTGAAATTAACTTAATTTGAAAAAGGTTTTGTCAATACACATCATGTTAAGTGCAAATGGCTCTGCACACTTACCATTTTTAAATTAAATTTAAGTAAATTTTATTTATGTGAAAGGTTGCATAATTTTGTAGATATCTGTGGTGGTGAATTTTTAATCTCTCTATTTTACTGAAGACAAACTAGTCTGTTCCATTAATGTGAGAAAACATAAGATTCATTGTATAAACCAACAACAATATGCCCTTACCTTGGCAGAAATGCTATTTTTAAGTAAATGAAGTTTCAGCAATGAAAGGGTTTGTTGGAATTGCTGCTTGCTTAGTCAGAAAGATTTTCACTGTTATTTACGGTGCTTTTGTAGGCACATGTTCACACACACACAATTTATATATTCTGTCCTGGCTCTCTCTGCAAGATTTTAGAATCTGAAGAGATGATATTGGATGGTTCTGTCTTTCTGAATTGTCTGTATTTGAAGCTGATCCCTTTGTAGTATCCGATTTTCAGAAGAACAGAGGTTACAGAGCTAAGTTTTAGTTTATGTCTCGGTCCTCCAAAGCACCAGTGTTCACCTGTCAAGCTTTCACAAAACTTGGGATATGAACTGTAAAAAAGAATGAATCTTTCACTGTTTCTCAGAATTTTTTAAGTATAGAGATCACAGTTTTTAGTGTCAGAGGGAGGGTTTGAAAGTGTTGGGACTATTTGAACATCACCTTATCTTGGTGGAATTATGCAATGAGAAACCTCATATAAGATCCATATTGTATATTAATGCAGTTTTAATATAAAGTTTTAATATCAAGTTTTTAGAACAACTAAACTGAAAAAATTACTTAAGAAAAATGACTTATCAAAACAGCATCAGTAATGTACAAGATACAGTAGATCAGAGCAATTTTTGATTGAACCATTTTTAGTTGGAAAACATCAACAGGACTGAACTTAAACTGCTTGTGGGAGATCCTTTTTGATTAATTTCCTGGCTTAAAATAGCTTTGAAAAAGTTTTAAAAATTTTAGAAACAAGCCCACTTTGCCATTTTCAAAATGAAGATTTTAGTTTTTCTTAATTGAAACAATAGATTTGAAAAATGTATTTAATTCATAGTAACATCAACAATGGAATAGGAATTAAAAAAACTAAATATCTTCTGTTGACATTTTCAAGTTGCAAAAGATTGGAGAATTTGGCCTTTGTTTTCTTCTCAGTGGGAAAGGAAAACAGTTGAAATCATGAATATTTCTGTGTGCTAGGAACTTCCTTTTTTGTTGAGATCTGTTACAGTACATGGAAAGGCATAGTACATAGTTACCCTAAGGAATCCACTGAGGAGATGAGTAAGAGTGAAGCTTGAGGCTTATTGGTCAAGAGAGATGACTTTCCCAAACTGCTTGAGCCTTCCTGTGTTAAAGTTCCTAAATTATCTCTTGAGCAAGCAGCAAATAAATAGGCAACTAATGATGGGTAACAACCAAGAGAAAGAAAAAGAAAGGTTTAGAGGGTCAAGGGCTTAAAAATTGATTGAGTGGGCTCTGGAAAATGGCACGGAGCAGAGCATGTCTGAGAGAGCCCATTGCTTTCAGAAACATCTGGTGGTGGTTTGCTCAGAGAGGTGAGCTGATGAAGGATCCTTGCCATTATTTTCTTCCTTTTGGTGGTGTTGAAGCCCAGCAAGCCAGAGCAGGAGGACGAGGTGGTGCAATGAGATTGTGGAGCCTCAGAGAAAATATAACTGGAAGAGGTGAGGAAACCTATGCATTCAGAATATCAGCAAGAGAATTTGGAGGACCTGAAAAGGGAATGGTGAGCTGGAGCTCTTGGGATACACGTGTTCCTTTCAGTAGTGAAGGCACATGAATCTGGAATCCGCAAACTGCTACACAAAGAACATGACTGCGCCAACTGCCTTCAGAAGGTTTGCCAAATGATGTCCTGGCATGCTGTGGGAAGTGGTTTGGCCAGAGGCTAGCACTTCTGGGGAAGTACTCTGCTAGTGGAGGGGAAAACAAAATACGAACTTGTGATAAATAGATGTAGTTAGGGAGATAGGAAGGGACAAATGGAAAGATAGGAATCACCAAGTGGAATAAGCTAGAAAATACACCAGGAGACAAATGTATTGCCCATAAAAATAAGGAATATAAAGAAGGTGAGGACACTGTAGCAGTGAAGAGAGATTAGAAATGAGAAACACAGGTATTGCAGGTAGGGTAGGACTCTGCTTACTCACTTAAGTATAGAATAATAGAAAATAAGAACAAAAAGAAGCCTACTAATCCAAACCCCAGCTCCAGTGTAAGGTAACTACTTAACCATGCATACTTAAATCATTTATGCTACTGCATTTCTGGTAGGATTTCATGAGCACCATTCAGCATCATTTTAACAAGTACTCTATTGCCTCAGGGGTCTTTCTCCTTGGAGAAGCACAGAATAACTACCTTCAGACACAAGTTTTTGCTTGTCTTGCAGCAGCCTCCCAAATTATCTCTCCAAGTGAAAGTGAAATTAAATCAAGCAGATATCAAATTCCTTCACTGAAAATCTTGAGAAAAAAATACTTGTTCAATATAGTACCTGGAGAATTTAAGCTGTGTAAGTGATCTGAGCGAATAACTGAGAGAGCAAAGAGGATTATAGTACCTCAACGTAAATGCCTAAACTATTTAGAATGCTTTCTGCTTGGGCAGAATATTACTGTTTGTTGCAAGAGAAGAGCTTTTCCTTTCTGCTTTTTATTTTCTTTTTAGTGTTTCTGCTTTCTAGATTTGATATTCATCAAATGAATTAATATAGCCTTTAAAAGAAATAGGAAGTATCAAGTTGCATTGTTATATATGCCAGAGAGATGGATCAATGGTTTTTACAATTTACAGATTAATTTGCATTCGTCTGCTGACTAGGTCTTTGGAGGAAGAGCAGATTAGCCCTTGATTACTAGCGGGTGAACAATTCACAGTGAATAATTTATTTGGCAAATGACTTATGACTTAGAATAATTTATTTCCCTAAATGAATTCATTGGATGTTCTACGGGGCTTTTAGGTGAACAGTTTTCATTCTATAGATTATTCATAATTGGTTATGCAATTTCCATAATTACATAAATTTGTATACTGAAAACAAGATAACAGATCTCAGTCTCTTTATCCTGCCACTGGATGCCCTGCTGTGGTAGAGGTTTAGCAAAAGAGGAAATCTGCAAGAATCAACAGAAATTCTGGAATTTGGAGCTAAATGACACATTTTTCATTGGCTTCTTGCTATTCCAGGTATGTACTTTAGCCAACATTGCTTTCCTTCAACTTGTATCTATTCAGCATGGACAAATGACTGTTGCAACTCTGAAACTATCTGTGTGATGCATTTGCTGTTCATCTGCAGATGCCTCAAGTATAATATCTACTGCCAATACCGAACAGCTTTTCCAGTAGTTTTGGCAGCTGCTTGTAGTGGGTGAAGGAGCAGGAGAGTGTTGGAGAGCATGGGCAGCATGTGGAAGAGGAGCATGCAGTCTGTAACATGACTTTTATTCAAGACAAAAATGTGTGGAGGCAAACCCAGCCTCATGACTGACAATAATGTTCTAGTTCTGGAATAATTAGCAGTCTACAAAGTCTATTCTGAGACTTATGGATCTCATAATGAAGTGAGGTACCACTATATAAGCGTCCTTAAACTACTTAGTAGTATGTGCTAACACTGTCTGGAATTGCTACCATCTCTAGGTAGCAGTTAAAGTACAGGTAGATAGACTATTTAAACTCCTGGAATGGGTATATGTATACAGATAGAGAATCCAGTAATCTGGCACTGGCTCAGAAATTTAGAGATTTGAGAATGTGGGAGTGCAGAATTATAGTAGGTGCTGATAAAATTTACATTTTTCTTTGCTTCTGCCCTAACCATCTAAGTTTGAATGATCTGATTTTTTTTTTTAAATTTTTATTTTTAAAATTATTTTTAGGAATTCTGTTCTTTGCTTGGTGGATATTAAAGTCGTGTGATTGTTGCTGCCATCCTGGGAAACTCCATTGACCTTTCACTATCTTAATGAGGAATTTTCTTGTTGCAGAGTTGATCGAGGAAGAGTTGTTTAGCTGTCACCTGCATTTGGGGCAGCTATGCCCTTTGGAGACTCTAAGGGAAATGGTGCTGTCTCTTGACAAACAAAGGGTTTGCTGAACAATATTTCTTGGAATTATGGCCATCTGGTGTTTTCTGCAAACAGTTTGCAGAGAAAGCCCTACTGCACTTTGAAAAATTGTATTTGGGGACTTCCCAAGGTTTACAAGTGGCTAATAGTATACTGATCCAAATTACAGTCTGCAGTGATATATCATCAGACATATTTTGTATTCTTATTTTGAAAAAAATATGATTAAAAAAATTAAGTAAAACTTATTTCATTTGTATTTCAGATTATTGAAAAATTAATGAATTAGTTCATAAGTGCTTCCTGGACTATATAATAAATTTATAATACATAGATGCAGTTGTCTTACATAATTACAAGATGACATTCCTTGATGTCACACAAATATGATTGCAATGTGCTACAAAGCTGAATCTCTATTTTCTTTCCTTTTATTAACTATCACTCTTATTCCCAATATTAATACAGTGAAGACTAGATCATAAATAAAATAGAGTCTTCAGGACAGGGTTACAACAAAATTAACAGTGAAAATCATTACTACTTTTAAAATTATATCTTGAAATCAACTGAAGAAAATATTTCATGGCTTGGTAGATATAAACATGTGTTAAGTACTTGCATGTGCTTTAGGGCAAAATAAACCCACAAAATTCTTAAGGAAGCCCAAAATATTTTTTTTTGTTTTTCATAAAGGGGAATTTAAAGTTTCTTCTTCTGCTGTTATGCACAATGAGATGATTTAAAGCCTAAAGGATTTTTGCCCTAAATCACTGATTTAAATTTGTATGATGGAAACATATTTAAATATAAAATTTTAATCTGCTTTTCATTTAAACTTTCAAATGTTTTTCCAGGAACACAAGTGTCTCATTAGTCCTTTTTGCCATTCCACTATACTGATCTGCAAGTAGATGAGAACCATCACATTACCTTTCTTTTTTAAAAGATTAATTATACCTACTTAGTTTTTTAACCCAATATACATCTAGTCTGATTGAATCTTAAAATTTTCAAAATGTTATAAAATAATCCACTCCTCATCAAATGTATTGGGATTTGTCCATTCTGTGTCCAGACTTGGTGATCTTAAACATCTTTTTCAAATTAAGGATTCTATGATTATTTGAAAAAGTTCAATTTTCAGTGAAATATTTAAACTACAGCACAATGATAGAATGGGAAACAGCACAGTTGACACTTGGCTTTATTCTCTTCTTTATTCTCTACAATTCTCTTTGGCCTTTACAGGGGTTGAGAAAGAACCAAAGATGATCAACAGGTTGCACAGTTTGGGATAAGAGCTCATCTTCCTACTTAAAAATCTGCTTATTTTTAGGATGTTTTAAATAATTTTTCTTACTTTAGTAATGAATTTTAAATGAAAACAATCAAGACAGATTTCATATACCTTTAAATGATTTTAAATAGAGATTATCTAAGGTGGGATTGTATTTTCGTTCCTGGGCATTTTTATGGCACTTTTTACAGATTTTATGAACGTTTTATTAGATTTTTATTCTTTAAATTCAAATTAAAACCAAAAGTAAAAATGAAAATACTTTATTGCCTTTATTCATAAGTTTTTAGAAACTTATGAAAATGTACTGCCTTAGAAGTGGAAGAAAAACGTGACTAGAGAGCTACAACTTAAACAATAAATATCTACTAAAAAGTTTGAAATTAGCAGTCAGAGACAGAATAGAACTTACAGGGCTGAAGACTTTCAGCTAACAGCAAGGAATTTCCCTATGCTCCATGCTTGACTGCCTCTGGATAAACTGAATGTCCAAAACACATTTAAGTTGAGCTGTTGCTGATGCTAGGTCATGTTGCTTGGAGGGGTCTGCACAAGTTACTGACTACATTTTGGAAAATTCCCTGTGTACAGCACTGCAGGACCTGAACGCAGTACTGACACAAAGCAGAACACTGGAATATAGTCATACAGTTTACCTCAATTCATGACAAAATTTTCTGAATTTTCCTTGCTGCAGTACCTCCTTGTCCCTGAGACCCTGTCCCTCAGGGTCATCCTTGCCTCTCTGTGCTTCAGTGTAGTCTAGCCTTGTTTCTTTGGGGAGTTCTCCTCTTTTCATTTATTTTTTTATTTTTCTCTTTCTTTCCTAAAGCTGGGAAAGTTTTAGGAAAGATACTGGGAGTTTATCTGCCATGTCTGAAGTTATGGCTTACTTTGCTGCAGTTCATATGTAAAACAAGACAAATAGAAAAGAAACAAGTCTCCTCTCTGTTCTGCTCCATGTCACCAAAAGTATTTCCCCCCTTCCTTTTCTTTTGAGTGGACACCAGCAGTCTCCACTGTCTACATAATATTGAACGTTGCTCATGTGAGTTCCTACCTTTTCTTTCTGAAGTAAACTACCCTGATGTGCATCTTTCATTTTCACATTGAGAGAACTGAACAATTAAGGTAATCAGTGGTTTGAGGGGTTTGGTTTATATTTTGGACAATGCTTAGCTAATCCCTGTGGTCTGAAAGCAGCAAAGAAGGCACATTCCTAGGAGAGCAAAGGACAGCTTGGACTCTGATGTTGTTAAACAGAACAGTTCTTCCAGCTTCCCTTTTTAGTTGGAAAGACTGTCTGTTCTGGACTGAGTGACAAGGTTACTTTGGCCCTGTAGTGGTTCAAGCACTACAGAATAATTTCTGTCACTAAAACTCCTGAATTTACTGCGAAGGAACTGTCCTGTAGGAATTGCTGAAGTTAGATATTTGCCTCATCATGAAAAGTGCAAGAGAGCAAGCTGACTGAGCTCAATTTGTTTATTGATTAGGATTATAAAAGCTGTGACCAAGCAGAGACATAAAGTTGTACTTCCAATTTATCTTTCCTTAGTGATGCTTGAGTGACTGAAACAGAGAAATGTCTGCACCTAGTTTTACAAATCATATTGAAATCTTGTTAATGAAATGTAGCACGACAGTTCCCAGCCTCCTTCAGCTGCTTATCTGAAAAGTAAAAGCGCAAAGAAGTATTAAATTCACAGATCATCCATGGTTGGTATCTGCTTGGCAATCTTGATGTGGTAAATATAACAGCACAAGATGTACAAATCATCTGGCTGGTACAAAATGGAAAAACTCAACAAGTTTGGAAAACTCTAGAATAATCCTCATAGGAAGTTCAACTAAATCTCTTGATGCAAATCCTTTAGTATTGTGGCATACATGCTCATATTGTGCCAGCATACTCATATAAAAATTGAACCGAATTAAAGTAAAATCAGTGAAGAACAGCCTGTAGGTAAGTCATAGAAACTTTGACCTATGCTTCAGAATTTTTTTAGCAGATGATTACTAAACAGATTTCTTTAAGCAGATTTCTTGCTTTTCAGAAACAATTTATCTGTTGTTAATGTTTACTTCACCTCGTTTTGAACAAGGAGAAAAAAAAATTGAGTATCACTGCTTTGAAAATGTGAATTGTTAAGATAGTTGGTAAATAGTTTTTAGGTGTGTGTTGAAGAAGTGATAATATCACTGGGGAGAGTTAGATTGGAAACTGACTGGTAGCACCTTGATAACATTCTGAGCATGTAATGCAAGAAGTGGGCATGACATTGTGGGACAGGGAAGAGAGACCTATAAATGTTTTCCAAGATTAATGAACAGCTAAGTGACCCATGACAGATTTCCTGTATAGCAAAATTGCCATTTTTAGCAGATAATAGGTATGTTTAAACTTTAGCAGGCTTGACTTCTAGCAACATCCACCATGCGTGAAGAGCCAGGGTTATAACAGAATGAGTCCAGAGGGGAATAATTGCTGACTTTGTCTCTTTCCCTGAGCTGCTCTGTTGTAAGCATTTGTCATCCTTTTACATTTCCAGCTTTTTCTTGGATTCTCATGTAGTGAAGGTGCCTTGCTTTCTTAGTGATACCTCTTGATTTTTTTGATTCTTGTTGGTCTTGGAATCCTGTGGTGCTCTGCTGTCTTGGCATTTTCTCCAGTAAACTGTAGCTTACAGCAGTATCCTGGGAAAAAAATCCTGGTACACTTGTGTTACAGAGGCCAGCACCATGAACATTGCTGGTTTCAGAACTTAGCTAATTTAGCTAAAACTTGTAAGCTGTTCTGTGGACTTTGGTCTTAAATTGGTACTTCTGGATGTCCTGATATTTGACCATGACGTGTATTTGTCTTTGGTAAGGTTTAAAAGGCCTTCTGAACTATGATCTAGCATCTCACTAGGAAATAACTTACAAATAATTGTACTGTATAGACTGTGGCTATTTCAATGTGTAGAAACTGAAAGCAGTGAGAACTTGCATCCACTGCCATAAAAGCAGACCTCATATTTTGGTTTTGATTACCTGAATGCTTGTCCTGATTCATAAAAAAGTCATTCTTGTGAAGTACTTTTTGAAGCCCTTAATTGAATAGAACCACTTACATACAGTTAAGCTCCTTGCCATGTGAAGACCATTGTGCCATAATGCACAGAAGATCATTCTGAGGTGGCAAACAAAAAGAAAGCAGAAATGAAAATTAACAAAACCATATGTAATCAACAACATATATATTTTCATGGAAAATTAATTTAGTAAAAAATCAGAAAATTGTGAATGAATAAATTAATTTCCATCAAAATAACAGAAAATATTTGCAAATTATTTTTCACTTGCATTCTGAAGAGAGGTTTCTAAGAAGATTGCTCATCAAACCTAGTGATAAATTAAACTGCAATGAGACGTGAGGGAAGGTCTTCTCTTAGACTAATAAATAGTTAAATGTTAGGAAAAACATTATAATTTTTTTTCCAGTAGCAAAAGGTCATTGGTGGAGTCCAGAAAAATCTGTGCTAAGCCTATCTGTTCAAGATGTTCATAAATGATCTAGAAAAAGAGGTGAATAGGGAGGTGACAAAGTGTGTTGATACTAATCTATTCAGTGAAGTGAAAATGGAAAGTAACTGATGAGAATTGAAAAAGATTTCACAATACAGGGGGATGAGGTTATAAAGTGCCAGATGAAATTCAGTGTTGGTAGTGATGCACTTTGGGAGGAAAAGCTAACTTTGTATTCATAATGATGGGCTCTGAATCATTATTTCCACTCAGGGTAGAAATCGTGGAATTATAATAGATCATTCTGTGATAAAGTCAGCTCAGTGCTTAGAAATAGCCACTGCTTCAACATTGCACAAAAGTGGCACATAAAATGGAAAGAAGTGCTGGAAAGGAAAAGAGAACAAAGCAGACAACATCATTACAGCATTGTACAAATCTCTGGCCTGTCTTCATCCTTGAGAAGTGGTACACTTCTAGGGTTCTAGTCCTGAAAACCATATAGTAGAATTAGAAGAGATAAAGAAGATCTGACTCATGAAAGGTGTGTTATGACTTCCTTAAATGTAGAGTGGCTTTCTATGCCAGTGTATTTCAACCTGAAAAAGAGGCATTTGACCAGCTCTGGGTTGGAGTATTCTATGGGTAAAGGAGAGTTTATAATGGCATTGCCATTATGTGCTTTATTTTATACTGTTCCTAAGGTATCATTATTCACTATTGCCAGAGACAGGATATTGAGTTATATGAACTTTTGATCTGACATACATGCTGCTTCTCCTTTTGTTATGTCTTGTTCCTATGGAGAGAAACAAGATGAAATATTTTCTTGTGATTTCATGTTCACTTGTCAACTAATAGTAGATAGAAGTTCTGGACTGAAGAAAAGTTACAGGCCTTTCTGTATTACAAGTCTGCACAAGTATGACACGATAATAGAATATACTCGGAACTGACGATCAATGAAGTACATAAACATTTTATTCAACTTCTGGAAGACAGTTTGAAATCATAGATTGTTTAGGTTGGAAAAGACCTCTAAGGTCATCAAGGCCAACATTGACCCAGCGTTAGCAAGTCCTCACTAAACCATATCCCTAAGTGCCACATCTGCACTTCCATTTTATTTGCCACCACTTTGCTATTCTATAGGATCAGTTTCAGCCATACACAATTTTGAATGAGTAGGAGGTGGAAAATATGATAGCAGTGTTTAAAATGGGGTCTCATTCTCAAATGAGAATTACATATGAATAAATATGAGGTTTGCATTAAACAATTTGATAGACATTATTATAAAGAGTAGAACTGGTGGGCATATAGATAAATAGATGCAGTAAGGACCAATACAGCTTGGATGTCATGAATCAATAATTTAGAGTTCCTTGGATATGTCAGTAAACATGGATAAAGATCATGCAGATGATACAATCTAGTCTAAACTGTGAAAGAGGTTATCCCAAACTCCTGTAACAAAGACCCCTATTGCCACTTATTAAAAGATTGCTAGATATAAATCAATGGTTTGTTCTTATAATGGAGTGTATTTACAAATAAAGTCCCAGCTGAGCCTGGGCTGTTCAACATGTTAATAAATTTGAATTTCACAGACTCATAAATTATTCAGAAAATGAGATAAGCATCATAGCAACAAAGTTTGCAGACAAAACAGTAATGCCGAGTATTTAAAACAGTCTATGATGAGATTCTGATGGTACAATACTGGGTTACTGGGTAATAAAATGGCAAATGAAATTCAATGTCAATAAATACTAAGTGATGCATACAGAGGAAATGGTCTTAACTACACACACAGAATAATGGCCTCAAAATTTCCATTGTTATTATCATTTAGCAATATTAGAATCACAGCAGATATTTCATACAGAATGTCACCTCAATGCTAAAGACTTAAAAAGAGAGGTAGATTTTGAAAATTTAATGGTAAGGCTTTGAGAACAAATGCTGGAACTTCATTAAACTAATATGTTTACATGCTGCACAGGTAGTTTGAATACTACATGCAAGATTAACTCATTCTATTACAGCAAGGTATAGAAGAATTAGGAAGGGTACAGGGAATTTAACTGAATATGAACCAGAGGCATGGAGCACCTGTGCTATGAGACAGGGCAATGTAAACTAGGAGTCTCCTGTGTGAAACAGGCAGCTGCCATGAAATGTGAAAATATGAACAAAATCATAAATTATCATTCTTTCTTGTTACACTATAACTAATGAGCAGCATCTTTAGCAGTTTAAGACAAATAAATGGAAGTGTTTTTTCCTACAGCTGAAAAGTAAATTCTAAAACTCATCACCATAGGATACTTTGAAAGACAAACACAGAGAGTTTCTGAAAGTGATGAAACTAAATTATAGAAATTAAGACATTTATATTTGTTATTTCAATGGTCTTGGTATAGCATAAGACCCATGAGTCCATGCACTGCTGTCTGCTGTATGAGGAAACTGCTGTTTGAGCTCTGTCCTGGGCTGGTAATTTTTAAATATAGGACAGATGTCAGAGCAAGCAGTTCTAAACTTGACTTGTATCAAAGTTCACAAATGAGCAAGACCTTATTCTCAACAGCCTTTTGCACCCTTCCCCATCCAGTCATCACTTAGACAAAAACATCTAATATAGTGCCACTGTTCTCTGGATGTGTTCTTTTTTCCTGTGCTGAAAACAGGGATGTTTTAGGTACTGCTGAACAGCACTGACACAGCACCAAGGCTTTGGGCCTCTCCTGCTCTCAGTCAGTGAGCTGGGGGTGCACAAGAAACTGGGAGAGGACACAGCTGGGACAGCTGATCCAAATTGACCGAAGGGATAATGCAGATGAGTGTTGTGCTCAGTGGTAAAAGCTGGGGGAAAGGCAGAACAAAGGGGAGACGTTCAGGGAAAAGGCATTTGTCTTCCCAAGTCACTGTTATGTGTGATGGAGCTCTGCTTTTCTGAAGGCTGAACACCCTCCTGACCAAGGGAAGTGCTAAATTAGTTCCTTGTTTTGATTTGCTTGAGTGCGTGGCTTTTCCTTTACCTATTAAACTTCCTTTATGTCAGCCCATGGGTTATCTCCCTTTTAGCCACCTTATTCTCATGTCCAGCCTTCTGGAGTGATCTGCATGGTGCTGAGCTGCTAGCTGGGGTCAAGCCATTACTGACAGTTTTACAGTATGGACACACATGTAATGATGTTTCCAAACAGCAGTCTAGTATCTTCTTTTATGGGATAATTCATGTATTTAGGCACACAGTTCACTATATAGGAATCCCTGCAATAGTGAATACTTCTAGCATTGTGCAAATTATTTTTTAATGGTTCATTGTACTGAAGAGCAAACAAATTCATTTTAATAAAAAATATCTGACAGCATAGTATGGCTTCTGATTCAGCATGCAATTTGCAATTTTACTTCAGCTAACGGCATGTATATCAAGCAACGCTTTCTTGCCCATTGCAGAGGTATCATGTACGTATTGTTTACTTATAGGGTAATATTAATACTTAATTATGTGTGAAGCAGTGACAAAGCTGGGTAATTATGCTGAAAGGACATTGTAATTATCCAGGCTCAGCCCTCTTCTCCCTTTGAGGAAAGGAATGGAATAGAAAAATTAGAAAGCTTATAGGCTGTACTTTATCTACAAGGAATTTCCTCTGTGCTTGGACTCTCTTTAAAGTTACCAAGGGACTTGGCCTTCAGTCTTCTGTGTGCAATGTTGAGGTACTTAATCTCCTGCTAAATGAACTAACTGGAGTAACAGGAACAATCCAGCTGCAGCGGTATGGAGCTGTACTTAGGCTGGCTGCTCCATTACCTACAATGGTCTGTAACAAGTACTGGGATTGTTAGTTTCAGAGATACAAGTAAGACAATAGGAAAGGCAATTATCTTTTCTTGAGTGCTCCTTCAGCAGTGCTAGGCTTTCACTATGCTACTTTTTAATTAGTGGAATCAAGACCGAAAGACGTATTTGGAAACAAATGGCATTTAAAAGGGGAAGACTATGTTTAAAACTAATTGTATTTAAATAAAGGTATTTAATTCTTTTGTCCTTACGCATGTCCAAAGCGTTGGCATTCTGGAGCTCTCCTGGAAGGATATCTAAACATGCAGGAGAAATACTTTGGGTTATCACTACTGTCCATTAGGGTTCTGTCCATTAGAAGTCAAATATGCTGTCTGTATCTACGTGCAGGTAGTTAGAATAAGTTGAATAGAAATTTTGTAAGGAAGATTATGTGAAAAAGGGTTCCCTGAATATTACTTAGAAGAACCTTTTTTTGTCCTGTCACTGTGTGCACTTTTTTTTCAAGGGCATATTGTGGTAGAACAAGTGGGAATGACAGCGAGTAGGTTTAGATTAGATATTAGGAAGAAATTCTTTGCTGCGAAGGTGATGAGGCTATGCAATAGGTTGCCCTGAGAAGTGGTGCTTATAATGCCCCTATAAGTGTTCAAGGTCAGGCTGGGTGGGGCTTGAAGAAAACTGATGTATGGAAGGGGTCTCTGCTCATGGCAGGGTTTGGAACTAGATAATCTTGAAGGCCCTTTCCAACCCAAACCATTCTATGATTCTGTGAATTGTTTTTTCCTAATAATAATTTCAGAATCAATTTTTCAATTCATACATGCTGGTGAAAAAAGATGCTTAACATCACACCCGAAATCTAACTGAAATAAAAAATGCCTCTGCATCTATCAGTGTTGCAAACTGTCATAAAATGACTAGGAACCAGGACTGATTTCCATATGGGTGCTATTTTACATTGCTTCTGTCATGGAGTAAGAGGAAAGGTGAATTAATTGAACACTGTTCTTGAAGAAACCAGAATTGTTCATAGTAACAAATCAACCTCTTCTAGATAATGAAACCTGGTGTATTTTTAAATTATGTTATCCAGACTAAAAACTGGGAGAAGTATTGCACTGCATTTTTCTTCTTGGATTAGGCTGAGGTGTATATTCCTGGGAGGAGTGTCTCAGTCTGTAGAACTTGCTGGTGGTGGCAATTTATTCCTCATGGATTTTGTCACAATAGAATCAGTGATATTTACTAGGTTAGGGATTAAGATCAACTGTATTGTTATAGAGTAAAATACATCCTTCAGTAGCCTGAACATATTTGAAAAAAATCAAAGTCAACATTTAAGAAAAGCAATGTGTAAGTCAGCAAAGTCTTCCTCTAGAAGGGTCTGGTTTGTGTCCCAAATTATATGTTCAGCTCTTGTAGACAGATCTCCTTGTGATCATTACTGTGGGAAATAAAATGTTATGTGCCAGGCTGTCTCCATTAATAGCCATGAGAAGGAGACAAGAGTCTGGCTGATGTGCATATTCTCTGAGTGTCCTTCAGACGGCAGGAGGGAGGCTGACTAGAAATAACTGCATTTCTGGAGATGCTGGATTGTGTTCCCAAAGGTTTTTGGATGTAGTGGTTTTGGCCTTCCAGGAGAGAATGACCAATACTAACTGAAATATTTGGGTTTACTGGTCAGACATAGGCCTGTTCCACATCCTTTATAGTTCCATTGCAGGGTTACTGTGGCACCTAAAGAACTATATTAAAATGAGAATGTAATCTGTCCTGTGAGACTGAAATTTTGTCATATAAGTTCTCAAAACTATTAACTGAAATCTGACAATGATGAACAAATTTCCATGTTGTGTTGTGGCTAGCACAGGTCTTTCCCATGAGAATTCCTTTTGTGTTTTATAAATAAAGATAAAGTTTGGATGTTATTAAAAACAGTGTCCCAAGATCTGGATGGTGCAGGCCTGGCCAGTCAGGCCTAGGGGGAGGTTTCTGACTGACCAATCTGGGTGACCTTTGAAAACTCTATATATATGATGAAATCAAAACAATAAAGGTCTTTCCTTCTTGCCACTGAGAACTGGCTTCTTTACTCTGCTAGCGGCTCAACAGCGACATTGTGTCTCACTTTGGACAGCTTTGATTTCTGTGTAACTGAAGTCTAGGCAGAAGATACGTTTTTGTTTACTATTCAGACTTCAAAGGTAAAGATTTCACATTTTGAACTGGAGATGGTCTGTTTTGGCCCAGTATCCACCTGTATGCATTTCTGTGCACTTAATTATTTAGGTATTGTATTTGGTTATTTTTTTCCCTAATTTTAATGTTGGCATTTCACCCAGATTTCGCTGAGTTTGATATTTTCCCTCTTGATACTAGTTCTTACTTTTGCCTGTTTCATTCCTAAAGAAGTAAATTAAAATATGCATTAAAATCAAGGATATTTGCTTTTTTTGAAGTAACTGTCAAAAGTGTTTTTCTGTGAAGCCTTTCATTTTTTATAATTTCTTATAGGTTATAATTTTTGAGTCACAAGTCCAAAGTACCATTCTAGGCACGAAGAAGGGAACTAAGACATTACCGTCACTAATTTGTTCTGCCACTTTTTTTCACAGTGACCAAACTTTATGCATCTGCTTGTCTTTGTGCCCAGTGAATACATTTAGGGAAGCTGCCAGGAACAGATTATTTAAATCTAGTTTATAGGTTGAAAGTTTTATGACAATTCCCTCAAATGTAGAAGAAACCAACTTCTGATATTGCTCCACTGAAATGCTGATAAATCTGGCATGTCACAAAGGTTGCCAACCTCTGCTGCCCAAATGGAGCAGGTACCACTTGTGTGGAAGTTTAATAAATACTGTTTAGACATAGATGGAGTTTGACTTTTTAAATAATGGGCTGTACTGTCCTGTGGTTAATAGATGGATGAAAGCACGTATCACTTCACTGGAAATCCATACCTGTTAGTTTTAAAACTGCAAGTCTTTTTCAGGCAAATTATTTTGATATCCTCTTCCCTCTGGATGTTTATGTGTAAAGGCATGCTGTAGCTGAGATGGCATTGTTCTCTGGACATAAAGGTTGTGGCCATATTCTGGCATTTGTCAGCTCTCTGGCAGGCTTATGCACGGCTGTTTGCACTTACAGGACCTGGACATGGTAATTGGTTGTGAGGATGTTCTGCATTATTTTTGTATACAGCTTTCAGTTTGCAAGAATATTGCTATTGTAACTGCAAGGGAAACTAGCGTGTAATAGCAGATGCTATTATGAGACAGTTAATTTGCAAAAGGCGAAGAATTAACAGTTTTTCTATTTATGTGGCACACTAATTTTTCTGCAAAAGGAAATGTGCATTGATGAATAATTTGAATCCCAGTCTCCCTGCAAGTCTATAATCACGTGCCCTACAGAGACTGGAGTACATTCTACTGTGAGCATTGTGCAAAAGATTAGTAGCTCCGTGGTGGCAATGCTGCTGTAACAGTGTGAATTGCACTTTTAATTTGTCTTCCCATCTGACAGAGAATCTCATTATACTTACAAAACCTATTTTAAATTATACTTTTTAAATTCTCAGTTGAAGGATATTTACATAAAAAAGGTGAAGATTAAATAAATTGTTTTAAGTCATATCAGCAAATCATTTTAATGAGAACATCCTTTCTTCTTGTGTTTGGAAAAGAATGTGCATTTTATTCTACCACCATGTTTAGTTCCAGTCAGTCAAATCCAGCAATGACTGGATACAATTTTTTACATTACAGTCTAGATATGAAATGTGTGATAAGCCCTACTTTGTGTCATAAAATTATGCAGGCTCTCTAATAGCTAACTTCTTAGCTATCTTGAGCTGAAAAATATTTTATACAAAATCTATACAAGATGAAAAGTTGGGTTTTTTTTCCCATAAGTAGAACTGAGCTGAAAATTATTACATTTTGTTAATCAGATTAAATTGTGAAGGAGTATACACATAAGGTCCTTAGGCACACATTTTTAATAACAACATTACATTTCTTTCACTCCTTTTTGCCCTATTTGCTCTTTCTTAACTACATTATTGAAATCTAGGAAGCACAATAGCTGATCTATTTAATGGCACATCATTATCTTCCCACAGCATAATGCATACTATTCATTCTCTCATATTATTCATTAATCCATTATATTTATTCTATTCTAGCTTTTGTGTAACAATGTAAGGATTCAAACTTTCGCTGTACAAATGAATAATATTTTGCAGTGCTCAAAGATCCCAATTAATAGCAGTGACCTGTTAATTTGATGGTTCAGTTGTTGGTAGGATTTCACGTCACTCAGACACTATTTGTTGCAGCTCCTTTTTATTTTTCTGGACACCTGCTGGTGGAGTTAGCACTGTGCTGAGCACGCTGTGAAAGCTGTGGGCGTTTATATATGGCTTCAGTGTGAATAGAATTATATTATGTGAAACAATAGTATTTAATGCTTTCTCTTATAAAATATATGGGCCAGGTCCTTTGAGGTAAGGGGAGGTTTAGGAGGCTCTTGGCAGTCTCTTTGCTTCGGGCAATTCTTTCCCAGCAGAGTGCAGTTCATGGGCTGTGGCTGCTGCTGTAGCCTTGGCTGAGGGCTGCCATGGCAGGGTGGGGGACAGGAGCTCCCCTTGCTGCAGGACAGAGCTCTGGGGTCACATCAGGGCAGACAGGCTGCTCCAACTCATGTACCTAGCTGTATTCCTGTGCTATGTGTCTGTTGTCAAGAGGTGGTTTTACTGCTTTTTAGGTTTTTTTTCCCTTATTTGCACACAAGTTATTCTCAAGTATTACAGTTATTAACGATTGGTGAGGCATGGGCTTTGGGTTCAGATCCAGATTTGAACTTCAGATGCTGCTGGGAGATATCAAGACCTACATTTCCAACTTACATCACTTACTGTTGTTTTTCTCACTTTTTATTTGCCAAGATGAGTTCATGTAAACACTTCATTTTTATACCATTGTTCTAGATCACTTTTGATTTTGCAGCACACATAGATTTAGCTTGGAAGTTAAAGTAGAATTAATTTAAAAATTAGTTTGTATTGTATGCCTATCTGACTTGTACAGCTGTAAATTGCCCATATTTAAAATTAATAAAAAAGTAGATATATATAATTAAAGGGTAAATAATAAAGTCCAAAATTGACTCCAGTGTTTATTAAGACCTTGTGTCTCCCAGGAACTGAAGGTGTAGCCCCAGTTGCACAGAATCTGGAATGTGTGCTGAGTTTTAAATAAAAAAGTTTTCCCAGTGCAGAGTTCCAGGCTAGAGAGCTCAACACCTTGCATACTTGGCCTCTAACAGCATACACACTCATGAGCTGATACTCCATGTGCATGCTGAACAGCAATTAGACTTCATAAAGCTATGCAAACATTTTGGAAAACAAGTCTCACTACAGTTTCAAAATCAACTTCCACCATCTGTTTGGGAAAAGCAGTGGGTTGGTTTCTTATGAACTTGGCAATTAAATATGCTAAAATATAGTAGTGGCAGGATACAATATTTGCCATACCTATTAAGAATGAAAACTAAAATCCAGCTTAATAACACCAAACCTCAGACAAAGAGTTGCCATCTGCCTACCAATGAAATCAAAACTCTTGATAATCATCAAACACCCTCAAATAAAATACCCTTTTAGTGATGAATTTTAAAGCAACCGGAGTTAAATTCTATTAGAAAAACAAAGTTTTTATTTCAAGTATTTAAAAAACTGTAAAACATATAAATCTGTATATTATGGGCTCTTATATTTAGATTGTTTTTCTAGTTTTTGTTCTTAGATATTTTAAAACTATTTTCAGAGGACAGCAAAAAATGCAGAAATTTTAGCAGTTCTCTAATCTCACAGAGACTAAGGTCTGCACTAGAACGTAGTAGACTAGATTTCCAGTTTTCAGAATAATGAAATCACAGCTTTTGCTGGGTGAAATGTAATTTCTGCTCTTTACGGTAATAAAGAAAGCTAACAAAACCAGAATACCTTTTAAGGGTACGTCAGGACTTCAGATATTCTGGAAAATGGTGTTGAGGAATTGACTCTCTTCTGAATCTCATTTGGGTGTTCAATTTCCAGAGCCATTGCCTTGGGGTATTCTAGGAACAATAATTTCAGTGGAGAACTCTGCATGGCAGAAGAGTGAACAAAATGCTCTCCAACAAGCACATTTCAGTACTTGGCCTAAGTGTGCAACTGGTGCTGCTCCTGCCAGGAGGAAATAGTTGTCACAACTGTGTGAAAAGAGGAAATTGCAGCTGTTTAATAAACTCTTGCTGGATAAGTGGAGGACTCCATTGAGTAGGCTTCATCTCATCTATCCCTGCTCTTGAGATTATTAATGCATATATACCTCTTGGCATCACTCAAGATAGAGGACAACAATAATAAAACATCGGATTTTAATATTTAAATAGTATTTGACAAAGATAATTCTTCAAGGAACAGGCCAAAATAGAAAAAAACTTATGCTGAATCTCAAAGACTAACTTTTTGGTTTTTTATACTGCCTGTAGATAAGTATATCTGAATTACAGCTATCATGAGAAATGTCCCATTTATCTTTTACCTTACGTAAAAGATTTTCATTATAGCTGAGCAAAGAATTGGTATTTGATGAGCTTAATCTGTGCACTGGAAATGTATAGTGGTTTATATTTATGGGAACAATACATATTGGGTGAATTGCTTTCCCACTTCCTTCCACTGTTTGTTCATGTAAATACTTTGCACATCTTGCAGTTAATGAGATGATGAATGGTTTGAGATGACTGCTAAACTTTGAGGTCATGGCATACGATTTAGGTTTATCAGCTCTATGCTATCTTAGGTGTAATACAATGGAAATACAGGATTGGAAAAGGACACTAGTCTCAGTGTGCAAATAAGTGTCTTCTAGACACTTTCTTTCAACTAGATTTTAGTCCTCCTTTTTATGTTGAAGAAACTTGAATTGCCACCATCAAATAAAATATATTAAACTGGACATACAAGAGCAAGCCACCCACTGGAAATACCTGAAGAGAATTTCTTTACACATTCATGGCTCTTCTTATTTCCAGGTTTATTTCTGAGATGTGAATTCATCCCCATTCCTGCCATTCACAGGAGACTTAGCGTCATTTGTGTTAGAGAGTGAAAACCAAACATGCATTTCTGTGACACCAGCAAAACAGGAAGAGGCACATACTATTACCTATTAAAAGAAACAGAAAAAACCAACCAAAACAGAAGAAGCAGTCTTAATTAACAGACTTTTACTTCTATTTATCTTTGTAGCTTTCTGTTAAATAGATGCATTTCTGTGGTAAGTAGTTTGCATTGTTTAGGTGGCATTTTTTAAATCACTTGGGTGCTAACACATCTTGACCTTGAAATTTTAATTTCATTTTTCTCTGAAATTTCAAAGCTTACATGAGGAAATTATGGGAAAATTACTCTTTCCAGAATTTGTGACTTATTTTATGCAAATTGTTTATATTACTGGTTCAGCATTTATATTAATTAAACATGAACAATAGTGATGTAAGTGAATTTATCATACTTAATATAGCTATCCAGAATAAATTTCCATACAGCATCAGAAGATAATTTTGAAAAAGAAGCATTAAATAAATATGTCACTCCTCTGATTATTTCCAAACCAAAAAGTAGGCAGTACTTGCCAAATCTGATTGTCCAAAAATTTAGGTTCATCTTTTTCAAGTTCTTAAGGCTTTAATACATGAAAATGGATCCTTTTCTTCTATTGCCTTTGAAACCCCATTTTCTATGAAACTGCAAAGGATAATTACAATTGAAGTTCTTGTCTAATTATTGGACTTTGGGAGCTTTCAGAGAAAAACTGGGGAAACTGTGCTTACTTCACTGTGCAACAGGGCACTGAAATGGAGGCCCATTGGGAGCAGCTGCAACCACAAATTATGCAAAGAGCAATATAAAACCAGAGAATGTCCTTTCTTGCATCAGTGTTGTAAGAAGAGTTTTCACCTTTAACTGGCAAGGATTTTGGGAAGCGCAAAGCAGATAGCTGTTAAAATGAAGTAAAATTAACTGATGCAGAAGGAAATACACAGAGGCTTAGACACATTTTGTTTCTCTTCAAATTACAAAAGCTGTGGTGATTTTTCAAAATTAAAACAACATATGATGAACCACTGATCTCAGTATCATACATATAGTCTCTTGCAAGTCTGGCAAACACATAATAATTTCCTTTAATAGTGATGGCACTGCAATAGCAATGTTTGTGACTGAAATGGTATGGAAATGTTATTTTATCATCTTTTTCTTAGTAAGTGATATATAAACGGTATTATACCTGTGCTCTTGCAAAATATAATGTTCCCTTATTAAAATTAAGTCATCATTTCATTGAAACAATATTCTAAATCTTTCTAACTCACCAATTATCTTTAGAAGTTTGTGTAATTTTCTGCTGTCTTTAATTTACGGCCATTCCTATGTTCTAATGTTCTATGTTACTAATTCTCTTGCTTAGCTAAAGGCCCTTTTCAGGTCTTGCACATTTAGAGAGTAATGCTCTCTTATTATATCACATTAAAAAGCCTTTCTAAGACAGCACTAAAAGGATTGTAGTTGACTCTATTGCTCTTGTATGTTACCAAATTTAGATAGTTAGTGGCAGCAAATTAGGCATTACTTGGTCGAGTTCCTATACAGTTCCAATTAATTACTATAAAATGAAGAATGAAAAGAAAAAACCCAACCCTCTCTTTAATCATGAGTGCTACAAACACTGGCTGTAACCTCTTGTTTAGAAAGCAGATGCATGAAATTTTGAATATCCTTGTCTCTAATACTGGCGCTGTTAATGTAATTCTTATGAAAGTATAATGTCATAGATCTCTTTAATAATAATATGCAAATGAAAGTAAATAATTTTTTGTTTTTCTACTATGCCTGCATAAGAATGCAAATGCAGAATTTGTTAGAAATATTTAAACTTGTTGTAAATATGGTAACATCTGAGGATTTTCTGGGCCAAGTTTGTCTTAGGAAACAAAATATTCAAATTATTCAAATTTAGTTCACTCTAATAAACTTCTGATTCAAGGACATTTCACATTTCTAGGCTGGAATAAAAGGAGTTTGATCTAATTGTGAAAAAAAGGCCTTAAAGCTTTATTGACAAAGTGGACTGAAGTGTACTTAGGCTCAGTCCTTTACTCAAGTCCTGTCTGCCAGGGCAACATGAAGATAGCGTCTTCCCTTTGGGCTGCGGGATGTAAGGGGTGAGCAGGGCAGGTCCTTGCTGGCTGGCGTTTGTCCCACTGCCAGTCAGTCATTTCTTAGGCTTTCCCTTTCAGCCCATCATTTTCTGTTTGTTATTCACCTAAAAGGATCAATCTACTCATCTTAGCAGTGTCGCTATTGGTGAGTTGGCTACCAGACTCAGGGAAAAACTGCTGATAATCTGATGGCTGAAAATGGCAGGTATGGAGCCAGTAAAGATCCAGTTGGGCAGCTTTACAATGAGTTGTGCTTTTCTTAACAGTAGAGTTGCTTGTAGGTTAGGTAACCCTCACTGTGAAAAAAGAGAGAAAGGCTCTTGTTAATTGCGTTGAAAGACAAGGGTTATGCTGTTTTACAAAAAGGAACAATTCACTGGGTAATTTGAAGCAATTTATTCTGTATTCTATGCTCTAAATTAGGGGGATGTACTGCAGGTAGCTGTTCACTGACTTTGGTACATAAGCTGTCTTTTCCTTTTGCTATGGTGTCACAGTAGGAATAATGGCCCTAAAATGCAGATCAGAACTTGAGGGTCTCCTGAGTGACAGGTTCCTTTCAACATGCCATTGAGGTTTTCTGAGCATCTGAAAAGGCTTTTCAGAATAATCACAACCAAAAGGGCATCTCATCCAAGTATAAAATAATTATAATAATTATCTCCTTCCTCATGAGATTATAGGGCTGCATCCACATTAGCAAACAGTTTATCCCTACAGAAGTGATTTTGCAACCCAAACTGTTGTTGCTGAGGGCATGATGTCCACATTGTATTAATTTAGTGGAGGTTGTTTTAGACTAGCCCTTTTCCCCTAAACTGAACGCCCCTAAACTGTAGAAGTGCATTAGGTGCGCACTCATCTTCTCTTTAATCTTCATATAAAAGAGATTAATTTGCTGTGAATAATTCCAGAATCATTCCATGATGTGATTCAGATAATAGTAAATTGAGACAATTTGAAAATTTGTTTGAAAATTGAAGTCCAGCTCCAAACTGAAATGTTAATATAAATGCACCTTGTAAGAGTCCAAGGAACTCAAGGAACAAAACACTTATTTATTGATTTGTTTCGTCATCCATTCTCCTGTTGTACTCTACCTACAAATCTCAAACTACATATCATGTAGCAGGAAGCTGGGTATAGACTTTTCAAGAACTGCTGGTTATGACTGCTTATTTAATGAGCTTCTAGCCATATTAAAATGCCATTGCAAGGCAGGCATTGTACATGCCAAAGAGAGTGCATTATTTCTTGAGGTAGACTCACTTGGATGAAAATCAGGGTTGAAAGTCCACATGACTCTTACATGGTTGCTGTTACCCTTTGAAAGGGGATATTTGAAAAGGAGGAGGGAAATTGATTTGATTTTTCAAGGAAAACTGGGTGCATTCAGATTCTTCAGCTATTGTTAAGCAATGACCTGGTTTGTATTCGTTCCTTGCAAGCCATCACAGGAATACTCTGAATTTTCTTTTTTCAGTATGAGCTGGTATTAATAATTTCTTAAAGTTTTAGAATACTGAAAAGGAAGTAGAGACTGAGAGTCAAAATTTTGTAGCATATTGGATGATTCTCAAGATAGCATTAGTTATTATAATCTATGCAAAAGATCAGGTAACATGCTAGGGCCAAAAACCCAGTAATATTTGATAAAACCCTGTGCAGAGAAAAAACAGCCATTTCCCTTTTTTATGAGTAGAAAATTCATATTTTCTTCTGTGTGGGCATACCTCTGCTGAGTACAAGGTTCTCTATCTGGATTACCGGCTGGACTTTCTGTTCTACTTCCAGCTGGTAGCTGAATGTTGTTTGTGCAGCCTGGATGCCTTTCTCTAGCATCTCTCAGAGTGAAAAATTCTTCTCCTATGCATCTGCTCAGGAATAGAGATATGCATTATGTACCAGTTCTGTATTTTGGAAGAGTCTGGTCTAACTTTGATCTCACTTATTTTTCTCTGAAAGTCGTGCCTGTGGTGTCTGTGACAAACGAGCATGTGTTAGGACTTGACATGAAAAGAGTGGAGGAATGTGTTCCAACTGCGTCTCAACTAGGTTTACTCCCAGTTGACAACTCTCCTATCTTTTTTGTGTGTTATGTCAGCTCTTAGAGCTATTTTGGTCATTGCACAAGCAAGCTTCATATTTTTATGTGATTTGAGCAACCTGTCATTTTTATTTATACTTGAACCCTTACTTTCAAGTGTGGCCCAAAATGTGCAGGAATCAGGTATAAAACATAGATTAGGCTCAGACTTACCTATTATTTGTCAGAAGTGCTACTATGCCTATTGACAGATATAACTGTCATGAAAATAGCAGGGGGGAACTTAGTCTGAGTCCTGCTTCCCTGTTCTGCAGAGGTCTATCATAGTGTTATTTGCCAGAAGAATTCTTCAGAAAAACAAAATTTAACTTTCAGTCAGATATTCATGCAATAGAATTGGAACATACAAATTTCAAGTCTGTCAAGATCATGTAATATAATGATGGCCTGCATCGATACAATTATATCCATGTAAGAATCCCAGAGTTAGTCCTCAACTATTGATTAAAAGATGTTATGTTTCAGGTGGTAGTCACCTTAAATAGAGATTTTAAAGTTTCTGTATCCACACTTTTACACTACTTCTAATGGTATAGTTTCTTATGTTATTATCTGAAAATACTTGCACTTGAGAGTGCATAGTTTTTGGTTTTACACCTTTACATTTTCTACATGTTTTCTACATTTTCTATGTTTCTGCTCTTGTGGAAAAGAAGACTTCATATCTTGGCAGTTGTTATGCCTGCCAGTTTTATATTTCCATGTTGTCAATGTTAAAAACAGGATGACAACAGGAAGGTTTTAAATTTAAAACATAAGTGATAGAAAAGAGAGTGAATTCTAAATAAAGCAAGGGAGTCTTAATTATGGAATAGTCACCCATGCTCAACAGTATGACTTTAATTCACTGAAGTTAGTTGAAAAGCAATTCTGGTACTGAATGATCCACCAGTATAGTACTGTGACTTTTGGGGTCACCTTAAATTTTATGACTTAGATATGGCAATTATGCCTTGAGGATGTTAAAACAATAAGAAGGAATATTCATCCTAATCAGATGTTCATCAGCATGGCCAGTTTTTGGATGGGACACACTGTGGGTTTGGGTAATTAGTGAGAAGACTCACAGTTGTTTTTTTACTGTGAAGTGCTGTGACTTTAGTTTTTTTTCTGAGGAGAATGAAAAGACTTGTAAAAAAAAACCTCTTTACTAATACACTTGCAAAGAACTTGCTCATAATTTTCGTCATGAAAAAGCTAGCCCTTGTGTCCCTGTACTAGAGTAAAAGAAAGGAATCATGATATTGATGTAGAGACAAGACTGGATGAGACCTCTGGAACCACTGAGCTAAGGGTCCTGGTCTTGTCTGCTGGCAGGATATCATCTAATGTGTTTCTTATGGATATGTTTTTTGCCCTTGCTGTGTTTAATTTCTTTTGATTTCTCTGTTTCCCTTCAGCCTTTCCTTTGCTTCACAAGCCAAGCTCTTTAAAACTCCTCCTGTGGTAGAGACTTTATTCCTCTGACTAGAAGACTGTCCCCATATATTTTGTGGGCTCAGTGTTACTTTCATAAAGATGACTGGCCAGAATGGTATAGATTATTCTGAATGATAGTTTAGGAAACTTCAAACTTGTCCCTCTATGTCTTTATTAGAAATATATAATTTAATGATTTATAGAATTTGCCTTTTTCACAGCCATCTGGTATCATATTGATACTTATGTGCTGTTGGTGATCAACTTAAATAAACTACTTGTTTTTTACATATGTTGTTTCAGATGATGAGTTCCCAACTTGTAGCAGAAATGCTACTGATCCTTGATATTCCCTTTCAGTACTACATGTTATTACTGCACCTGGATTCACCTTTCAATTCTTGTAGTAATCCACAGAGTCTTCAGCTTAATGCAGGAGTTCTGTAGTGACACTGTAGAAAATGCTTTATCTAAACCCAGACAAATTATATCTACTTCATTTCTTTGTCTGGAAAATCAGTTATCAAAAAAGCTGTCAAGTTAGTCTGGCACGAGCTACCCTTGGTAACACTGCTTCATTTTATCCTATGTTCTATTTACTTCCCTGTCTTTAATTTATCTTTTTCTTTAAAGCCTTCAAAGCTCTTGCAAACTGAAGAGGTCAGACTAATAGGCTTACGCTTGCCCAGATAATTTTTGTCCTTGCTTTAAAGTATGGACACTTAAGTTCCCATTCTCCACTAATATTTGATGCTTTTTCTGCCTTCATAGATTTGGAGGCTTATCTCTGCCACTGCAGTGGCCTTTATGAAATCACACTGCACCTAGTGATTCAGATCTTAGTGAGACATTTTGTTCAAAGCTCATTGCACAGTTATCTTTTTTTTTTTTACAGTTGAGCTTTTGATTGGTTAGTGAGATATGAATAAAGAAAATTTAAATAACCATCTGCAGGAGGATCACATGTAAGATATAAGCAAATACTGGTGCCTTGATGATTAAGTGAATAGCCTGTACCCCCTGCAACTTAAATCTCCCTTAAGCATAGAAACTGGGAGAGAAATAGTTTAAAATGGCATGATAATATCAGAGAAAAAGATGAGAATTGGAGCCTAAGTACCCTCTAATACTGAACACTTGATGGTCAGAGCTTATTTCACAAGGGTGTTGGACATCATTGGGCAGATTGAAGATATTCGAATACCTTGGATGTTTACATGTAATAAATACAATTTCATGCTAGCAATTAAAAACTCAATGAATGGAATGTGTAGGTTTAATACTAGATTATTACTTTTAGTTTTATATTTTTGTAAATACATAGAAGTATGGAACATAACCTCCCAAAAATTCATGACATTTTATTTCTCTGTACTGAGTAACATGTCAGTATTATTGTTCATCAGGTGAACACTATTTTGCTGGTCCTCATGAAATGACCAAGTAAGAAATTTAATATATACACAGTTAAATACATCTGTATGGTTTGAATTGAAGCTGTCCAGAAGGGCTGTGCCTTTCTTGTTTACTATTTCTTTGCTTTCTTTATTGCTTTCAGTTAGAAGTTGTATTGGAGAATTAATGAAGATGAAAATTACAATCAACTGTGTGTACAGAGAACTGGGGTTAGTCTGGAAATAGGGGATATTAACATTGATAGCAGTTTAGAGGGAACATTATTTATCAGTATCATCTAAGTTTTCAAGGCAATATCGTTGCAACTATACATACCCTCTTGGAAGAAATAAGTTATTTCCATCATCTCTCAGTGTTTCTAGCTGGGAGATGGAATGGAGCTAGGTGGCTAAAGCATTTTATACCTCTGGCAATTTGAGCATTCATGCTTATCAGATTTTGGAAACAATAATATATATGTAAATTTCACATCCAAGTGCTATGAGACTGTTGGCAAATGTAATTACCTGTATGTGCATCTGTCTACAGTTTCCCTCTGCTGGGAAACTAATTGAAGTATGCAAAGAAGAATATTTGTTTTTGTTTATTCCATGTTTTCATATATTCCATAACTTTTTAGTTTTCAGATATTTGAGGCATTTTCTTTTCTTGAAACTGCCTCTTCTTATAAGAGTTCACTTGCTAATCAGTTTCCAAGTAATCAAAAACTCATGTTGTGTACATATATTTCTGGAAAGTATGTGCTTAAATTTAAGTATGCACTCAAGTTACACTAATTTAAATAAAAGACAAATATGGGTATGCATATCAATCATATGCTACAGTACTTTTGGCAAGATTTAATTTGCCTCAGTGTCCTCAGTTTTAGCACAGTAGCTTTTCAAAAGCTCTCTTTATGGCATTAAAGCCTCAAAATCTTCGATCTGATTCCACTACTATACTTAATTATAAGTAGCAGTGACAATATTACTGTATTGGTCTGCCTACAGCGCTTTAACTATTTCTCAGCAGTAGGGTAAAGCTCTCTATGACAACTTATTCTGGCTGTTGGAAGATCCACACTTAAACAACTCCTTTGGGAAAAAAAAACCCTAACAAGCCCCACCCCATTTGCTTTGCATGCAGGGATTTCCCACATCTCCTGTGTGAGACTGGTGTGCACTGTTAGGCTAAAATCCTATTCTCTTTCTTTTGTTGCCCACCTAGATAAAAAAAAAATAGCCTATGAGAACATGTCCATGTTTGTGCCCCAGCTTCATTTTGGAATGAGAGTGCACTTTGTGTCTGTTGCAGGCTGTGATGTATGAAGCAGAGAGAAGATTGATTTTCATAAGCTACCTTGTACCTGAAGTAATGAGAGTAGCAAATTACTTGTTCACTGAGCAAACATGACAGGAATGTCATAGAGGGAATTTATATATATGCAAATGCACAGGGGTCACATCAGTGTTACTTTTACAAAGCGACCTTATTCACTGGGGGGCATTTTTAAATCTGCCTTAGTCTACACAGGAAAGGCTGAATAAAACTGCAAATGACTGCATTATGTGGGATGTAGAAACTAACACAACTAATAAATAATGTAAGATTCAACACAGTACAGAAGATAATTTCAATGATTGTGTTATTTCTGTACAAGACTCGGGGTCTCAAGCGATTTCTACTACTCATTCAGGCTTTCTCTGAAGTAACAAATAAAGTATTTGTCATAAAAAGAAAAGTAAGAGGATATGGGACTGATTTTCTATCAGATTTTTGTCTCTTAAGCATTTTGTCATGATTCAGTAGAGAAATAGGCATATGTATCTCTTTATGAACACTTGCATTCACAGGGTCTGTGTTTTTGCAAAAGGCAAATGGGTCTTACTGACAGTGAAACTTCCCACATATGTAAAGCAGGAACAAATGAATTTTGAACAACTTCAGAGAAGCTGTTGTTTGTAAAGAAAAGAAAAACAAGGAGCAACAGAGAAAAATGCTGTTATCCCTAGGAAACACAAGAATTTTATTTGTGTACAAGCTTTTAAAGGAAGAATGAAAGCTATTGTTTCCTCATATTGTTATTCTCCTCAACAACAAAGATTACATTAATTTGCATTTCACCTAAAATCAGAAAGCAAGGCAATTTCTCACTGGCCGTACAATGTAAGGTAATTCTCATGTGATTCTTCTCTAATTCTGAACTGTAGGAAAGGTGTCTGATCTCAAGTCTAGAAGCAAAGAAGGAAGAAAGTAGAAACTCAAAAGCTTGTGGATCAAAAAATACGCATTTCTGCATGGCATTTTCAGTACAGCTGAATACACATCTGCTGTTGAAAGTGGGCTGACAGTGAGGTGGAGAAGTGACAAGGAGAGCCTGTGCAACCTAGGAATGTGTTCACAGTTTGCTGCTGTTGAGGCACAGAGGGCAGGGAGAGGGACTTCTGCTGACATGGCAGCTTGTGAAACTCCTCTGCAGCATCAGATATGGCTTCTCCCTGAGAAAAAAAGTCCTGCAGTTTTTTGTCACTAATCACCAAAACAGTCTATTCTTGAGTTCATGATACCAGACTGGTGATGGTCTCATGGAGTGTATTTCAGGGAAAAGACGTCCTAGGGAGCAAAAGTAACAAATCCTATGGATGTATTCCTTGTGTTACGGTGTCAGTGAAGAGCTGGGCACAGCAGAGCCATCTCACACTCAGCCACTGCCTGTTTGAATGATATGGGTGACATCTTTTTGTTATATTTTGAATGTGTTCCTGAACCACAAAAGGAGCTATCTTTCTTTTTTTCTTGCCTCAAAGCACATTGATAAATGAACTCAAACACGGCAGACTTTCCCATCCTCTTTTGTGTGAAAGTGCTGAGAATTCCTTCGGTTTATTTCCAATATGTTGGGTAAGAAACGGAAGGAAATTTTTTGTTACACATAAAGTTCATGTGTAAAATTGATGTTCAGATGTAGGTGTTTCCTATAGCATTCAGTGCTATTCTCTGTTTTGATCATCTGTGGCTTATGTGGCATTATTGAAGGCTGGATGGATCACAGTGGAGAGATTTTGCAGAAATGAAGGTAAATAGAGGAATAAAATGTCTCAGAAAGAAAACTATTCAGGTTAATATCTATAGTTTGTCAGTGGAGCTCTGCATCACCTCTAGTAAAAAGCAGACATAATTTCAGAGCTCATTTGTCCTTCTTAACACAGCTGGTTATGTTAGCATAATAACAGTACTGAAATGGACTCAATTTTATTTCCTGGATGTGCTTACTTGACATAGATCAAGGTTGCAAGAGGGTAATAGGTGGTTCAGAGCTGAGGTCAAATGCTGTCTAGTTCCAGTATCTTCTCAGTGCTCTATCATGGGCTGTTTTGCAAATCCACAGCAAAATAATGAGCATCAGAGTTTCTGGGCCCAGGTGATAATGCATGCAGTCAGATGCTGAGCATATCTCATGGGCTCTCTGGCCCCTCCTTCTTTTCTAACCGTTGACCTGCTTTGTTGATGAGGTGCTTCCATCCCAACTGCTCAGCTTCTTGGACTACAAGCCCTCCATTTTTTATTTCTAGGGCTGTATTGCTTCAGTGTGGTCCCTCTGTGTAGAAGGACTGCTCAAAGCTGAGAACTTCTCTTCTTTGTGCTTATGCAGCCATTTGTCTGTCCTTGGACTGACCATAGTGAGTGGACTGCACACAACCACAGGTCTAGGTCTGGGGTTATATAGCATAATTACTTTGAAGCTGAACATCATCTTCCAGCTTTTTCTATTTGAGCAGCTGTATGTTGTGAATGCTTTAACTACTCAGATTTTTTTTTTTTTGTAGTTCTGCTGGTGGCCTCTGAACTATTAGTCCCAAGACAGAACTACTACTTGCACTGATTTTTCTGTTAATTATGCCTATTATTAGACTACTATTAGACACAGTTCAGATTTTTGTCCTTCTAAAGGTGAATATCACAAATAACTAGTGCAGAATAATTTAATAGGCTTGTGGTGCAGAAATGGTGTATAGTTTTTCTCATGATTGGGAAACCTGGCAATGGCATTGAGCCCACATTTTCTGTGTCAAAGCTGAAACCCTTCCCTGACTTTGCAGAAAAGAGTCTCAGTGCTAGCTTACTCCTTTTTGGTGTGCTAAGCTGTGTGCAGGGGTTTGTATCTTCACTCTGGCATGCATCCTGAGGGCTGCTGTTCACAGGCAGAGAGGTTGGTTTCTCCCTTTCCCCTGCCACTACTGCTTTTCCTGATGCATTTGCATTTTCTGATGTGCATTTTCTGCCAGTCTCGCGGCACAGTGAGTGAATCTGGCATCAGCACAATACAGGAAGAAACTGTATTAGATTCAATCTTGCTTTAATGGTGCAAGTCCCACTGGGTTTTGAGCAGTGCTATGTAGGTGAGGAAGACAGATTTGATTTTAATGAGAGATGACTTGGCACCAGCAGTATAACAGGTGCAGTATGCGAATCCAGAGTGAAAGAGTTAATTCATATTCTTTTCACAGAGGTAGCTGTGAAAGAGCATATGCTGAATGTGCATTCCATTTTCATTTTTTTGTTCTTATTTGCAGTGGCAAATAATGTATTTCCCTTTAGCTTTGAGTGGTTCATAAACCTGGAGCTGATGATGAATATGCAGTTTACACTCCAAAGGCACTGGAATCAGTGCAAGAAGGCAGAGCTTAGAGTGGTTCACAGCACACTGTGATCTCCGCTGTGATTATTAATCAGTCAGGCTTCCAGGGGCACATGCACCATCCTGGCTACAGCACTTGCTTACTCCTCTCTGCTTTTGCTTGATAAATGTGATATCTAAACCTCTGGGAAACACATAATAGATGCGTGACTTCTGTAAAAGATTGCTGAGCTCTGCTTGCTCTGAATTCATGTTTAAAAGGGTTTGGTACACTCTTCAGTGGCTTGTTAGTTGAGTCGTGCTTTCTTATGCACACTCTGCTCATCAATCTCCTGGAGAGCAAGATTGGCAGTTCTGGGGGAAGTGGTCTGGTTTCAAGTCTGGAGATCATGAGTGGAGTTGCGAGGTGTCTGTTGCCTTATCAGCATGCAGTGTTCTGTTTGAAAGAAATTTGCTGAGTGGAGAGGAATTGTTTTGAAGGAATGGAAAATTATTGGGGGCTTTGAACATACTACTGGTTAATTCTGTATTAGAGTAGTCTGCATTTCAGTGGTTGCCCAAGATAGCACTGTAAGAGGAAAAGAAATGCACTTGATTCTTTTGGGTTTCTTATGAACATAATAGGAGACAAATGTGTGACCATTCTGCAGCAATGCATTTTTTTTCTGCTCAGAAAAGCAACCTAGTTCCAGGCATTACAATACAGCAACAATTTTGTTCAAGTGATCAAATTTTCAAATTTTCTAGTGTAAGTGGTTTGAAGTAGGCATCACTGTTCTATTGACCTATCAGCAGAAACATGACCATCATGTAGAGCTGTTTCTTAGGCAGTTCCCTAGGGTTCTTCTGCAGGGAAGAAGTGAGAGAAGGACTCATTATTATACCTCTTGCCATTCCTTGCACAACTGGAATCCTTAAGCACTAGAGCCTATGTTCCTGAACTTGTCTTTTTGGCAGGTGGGGGGATATTTTGTCTTTGGAGGAAGTTACTGAGAAATAAGTCATGTGTTATCTTGTGCTTGAAGCACCCCGGTGGCTTGCTGTCACAGTGGAAACATCACTGAGCGAGATGAGGGGAGCTCTGTGCAATTTCCCTTGGTGCAGTAAATCAAATCTTTTCATTACCCAAAGGTAGACAGGAGAGAGGGTAGTGAATCTGCTCTGCTCAAGTTCATGTTTCCAAACCGCTCAGGTCTTCCAAACAGGATTTCTCTGTGGGAGGATTGGTACATGAGCTGAAGGTGTATTCAAATCTGTTATTGCCTTGTGACTTGTGGGCATGATCAAAAAAGAGCTGCAATCCCAAAAGTTAAAAACACCACTGTATGATCAGAGAGAAGCCCATTACCATGACTGTCTGCAGACGCAGTAGTGGAACTGTTCCGTTTTTCAAAACCAGCTCAGGGATGCATGGGTTCATCCTTCTGGCCAGCTTTCGAGTCTGCTGTGGTTATGAACACTGTTTATGCCTTGAGAGAAATGATGATGGCATTGAATTATCCTGGTACTTACTGGGGTGGAGGAATGCTGTCAGACCAGGGAGGGAGGTTAGGTTGCTGCTCTATTTCATGTACCTCATTTAGAGCTTGGCATAATTTAAGACTTTACAATTGTCAGCCAGAAACCTATAAAAACTCAGTCAATACTCCTTAAATTAAGAAAAAGATGTCTTTTTAAGAAATCTTAAGATAAATATTTATTTCTGTGTATTTTTGTTTTCAGGATGAATAAGAGATACTTACAGAAAGCAACAAAAGGAAAACTGCTAATAGTAATATTTGTTGTAACGCTGTGGGGGAAATTAGCATCTGGGGCAAATCATCATAAAGGTAAGAAATTTTATTCTCTTCTGTTACACTGCTGTATCTGTGGCCTCCATTAATAAATTCAGAAGGGTTTGGTCTATGCGACCTTTTTTCCTCATGTGTATTTGTGTCTCCTGATACTGGTTCACTAATCAGTACCAAAGACTGGGAGTTTTCAATGGATAGACTCTTATAAATTTGTTTGCAATTTAAGTATTTCACTGCCATTTTCAGCATTCTCTGATTTTCCATCATTTTGTAATGAAGGTATTGTTGAAAAAATGCTAAAAAAAGATTGGTAAAATAAGAAATAATGAATACTTCTTGTCTCATAAAAATAGTTTCATCAGCATATATGTATGCTGCAAATTAATTCCTGGAATGAACCCTAGAAAGAAACAATTTTTAGTAACATAGATGATGCTAGTGTGTGCAATTATCTGTCAAGACTAACTTAATGGATAATGTGTATTGAATGAGATTGTTTCATCACCAAAAAAAAGACTGCTGCTTTGCAAAGTTGTCTAATTTCTATGCTTCACTCCAAACACCTGACCAGGAACTTTAGTAACTTGTGACAATGTGAGATTTGTTTCCTCTTGGTCATTGCAACCCTTAATATGTATGTATACACACCAGCACAAGCTGCTGATGGTTTATTTAACATTGTAAAAAGGTAATTTTTTATATGTATGTTTCTGTTAACCCTAACACAAGGAACAAGCTCTCCAGATTCACGTACCAATGCATTCTTACTGGCTAATATGACTTGAAATGTGATCTGAAGTATAATATGATTTTGAATTACATTTCTCATGGTCATATAGTGTCTGTTGGCTGTTTATCTGCTTATACAAGATCAGAATAAACTCTAACAACCCAGGTAAAGTAAGGGTGGGACATGAACATTACCACAAGCTAAGGAGTTAAACCCAGAGGACGTATTAAAAAAAAAAAAACCAGTCAGTTAATTTCTGTGTTTCCATCTACATTTTATAATGTTCACCCTGATGTTAGCATTTAATGAGCAGGTGTTTTTATATATTAAGCTGCTAGATATTTTTCTGCTGTGCGAATATACCTTTATTCAAAGTGCCTCACTGATAAAGGACTTCAGGATGCAGACACACTTTCTACAAAGTCTTTTGCAAGCTTCAGTTTGACTGTAGACAAAACAGAATCTGATGTGGTCCTGCAGGCCACCGGAGAGGGGTATCATGCCAGGCAAGAACCATGCTGACATACTTTGCTCAGCCTTATTCCCCCTCCAAACCAGAATATGGATTTCTGCTGTGGCTTCCAGTTTAGTTGTTTACTGGAAAAGAGCCAGATATCCTAGCCTGCATTCAGAATTCTTTTGCTTTGATTATCTGTCTTTAAACATCCAAAAAGCCAACATACAGACCATTGATTCCATGCACAAGGGCTGGTAAAGCTGTGTTTTCTTCTGTTGAATTCAAACTTTGCCAAAGTATGCTTGCTACTCTTTTTGAAAAATTGGTGAGTAAAACCTATCAGCAAGTATTAGAAACCAATTATAATCATAACAACTATTTTGGGAATTCGTGCTTCATAATTGAGAATAAAAACATCCACCACCAATTTCAGCTTCTCTGTGCAAGGGAAACCCCAGCAGAACTATACTATTAATTATCTGAACAGTGTTTGTCATTTAAGCCTCAGCCTTAGAACAGAGATAGCTTAAGAAATATTTAATTTAATCATTTTAGATAAAAAATGAAAGTGCATGAGTCCCCCTGAAAAATCAGCCTATTAGCTGTAGGGACTTCTTTACATTCCTGCAAGGTAACCAAATGCTTATTTTTCTTTAGTTTGTATTTTTCCATGCCTTTTACAAAATATATGAAGAAATCTTACAGGGGAAAATAATAACAAGAAGCATGACTTGAGTGTTTAATTTGAAAAAGCAGCTACTTTACCTGTCCAATTTCTTTTAGAAAGGAAAAATATTCAGAAGGATTTTGGCTTGTGGATTTAGTAAATCAGCTGCACTCACTGCATATGGGGGATTTTTAAAAAAGCACAAATCAGAGTTATGCAGCTCAATTACCATTGATTTGCAAAAATACTTGGAGTTTAAATTCCTGTTGTGTCATAGAGAATCTTCTCCTTGTTCACATGGCAGAAATAGACCTAAGGTACATTGGAGGAAAACTTGACCCTGTTTACTTTTGCATGGAGTTTCCAAATACTGAGAAACATGTGAGTTTTTTCAGCACTAATTATTCCTAGCATCATTAATCTTCATTTATAGAAGTCCTTACTAGCATATTGACATGACAAACCCTAATGATTTTGAAGGAGCCCCTACAATTCCAAAAATCAATAATCTGCATTTAAAATAAATCTTTACTTTCCTATTGACCTACTCATATTATGCACTAGTTGCACTTACTTTCAAACCCATC
This sequence comes from Lichenostomus cassidix, assembly GCF_008360975.1. Taxonomy (NCBI): domain Eukaryota; kingdom Metazoa; phylum Chordata; class Aves; order Passeriformes; family Meliphagidae; genus Lichenostomus; species Lichenostomus cassidix. The sequence continues at coordinate 31,240,154 of NC_139480.1, read as the reverse complement.
TGTTTTTCAGAAAGCTATTGTTAAAGAAAAGAAAAAGTAAAAGAAGAAAAATATCATCAGTTTGTGAAAAATTGTTTAATGAGCCTCCTGCTCTCCAGGCAGACTTCAGGAGGAATATAAACAGATGACTGTGACAGGCTATCTCTAGGCTTGTTGCGCTCATTTCAGGGATGTGGCACAAATGAAAACTCCCAAGTCAGCAGCAAGAAAAACAGAGGCCAAGGCAGGGCTTTGGAAACCAGGCTCTGAGGACCAATTGAGCAAAAGGGTAACAAGCTGGGATTTCAGATTACATCTTTTCAGTGTGATGTGTGTGGATGCCAAATCCATCCTTCTTCCTTTTGAGAAGTCTGGTTTGAAGAGACTTCTCCTCCCATTGTCTTGACTGGTTGTAGAAGTTTCATCATTCTGGACAGTAAGTTCAAGAGCTAAGAAAGTTAAACAGTGTTTAAAACAAGACAAAGCTTGCTTTTTTTCTTCTGCACACAGGATTCCTGCATTATTCCTGGCTGTGCACATACTTATATTCCATTTATCCTGTCTTCTGTAAGAAAACCCCAGTAATGCTGCTTTTCTTTCTAATTTTGCTGTGGATCCTGGTACCACAGTGATGGGTGCCTTACCCAAGCATATGCACCTGAGAATCAGCTTGCAGCACCCAAAGCTTTTGTGCTGCAGTGGCTACATATGAGAAGAGAGGCATATCAATCTCCAAAAGGATGTTGTTGAGTATATGAGTCGAAAAACTGATAAAGACTGATCCTGATCCTCCTACACATTGCTAGCTCTTGGAAAACAAACATACCTGTACAAACATATAGTGTTTGCTGGCAGATATGGCAGGCAGACATCAATTCAGCATCACTGCCTGTTTGCTATTTCTGTCACAGGGAGCATGAATTGATTTGATGACCATTGTGTCACAGCCTGTGTTAAAGGTTTCAGGAGTTGGACTGGTCTTTTTGAGGAAAAAATGTCCTGATAGCCCCTTACAAGCACTCCTTGCTAGTCTAGATGCTACTGTGACACAAAATTTCTACCCTAAAATGAAAAACTCTTTCATAATTCATAATTCAGTGAACTTTTTGTGATCACCAAGGTTTTTTTAAATTGATAATGCAATAAAATATTCTAATTAAATTAACAGTGCCTTTGAATCTAAGCATAGTTTAATATTTCTCAAAATACAACACAATCAGTTTAACATTAATTTTAAATCCTGGAAAAAAGAAAAAGTAATTTAAAAGTATGGCTAATGATGAGTGCTTGCATGCCAGAAGGAATTTGTTATGGAACCAGGAAACACTCTAGGTAGATAAGTAATTGAGTATTTTTTGACTTATCATGAAAAGTCATGATAATTTATTTTCATTTAAAAAAATCACTCAGAAGCTGAACTTATTCATCAGATGCCTATCATATAGGTAAAATAAACTAAACTGTCATACATGATGCAGAATTGCTGCTCCTACTTGTCTGTGAATTTGCACTAAATCAGAAGTCTGAGTGAATGTCTTTCTGTTCACAAGGAGATACGGAATTTTGGTTTCTCCTTGTACAGGAGGAGATGTTGAGACCCAGCTGAATGAAGGAGCCATTGTGCCTCTTAAGCTGGTGGTTAGGTCAACTTCTTGGGTGAGTCTGCCTTCCTCAGCTGCCTTGCTGAGGCAGGAACACTGCTGGCACCAGTGCTGCGATGTAGCCTGGGCCATGCATGTGCTTGGAATTTGGGAATGAGTATGAATTTGAGAAGCAAGAAACACTATTCCTAATGTTATGAGACTCTGTCTAGATAAGAATACTCCTATGGTTACATGGGAGATCTTTGAAGTATTCAAACTTTCTGTGGAAATACCTTCATTGTGAGGTTGTAGTGGTGCAGTATGAATTTGCATTTGTCCTTTTGTTGAGGATTTTACTCTTTATAGAGGACAGCATTCATAACGCAGAAATAAAGGGTGTTTGCATTCAATTTTAAAAACAGAAAGTAACCTCAGTGCAGAGGACAGAAACCAGATACAAGACATCTCTCCTTCCACCCAAGTGACCACTAGATAGCTGCATGCTCCCTCTTGTTTTCCTTCTGAGCGAGCCCAGATGGAGGTAATGTCATTCTTTGGGGACATAAGATATGTGGTTTGAACTCTGAGTTAAAGAGGGCACCAAATGCAGATCTCCCAGTTCCGTTATGGGGGCTCTAATATAAAGGGTAAGCAGATGCAGTACTGGTTTTTCCTTTGCACTTTTTTGAAGTACCTGTACTGTAACATTTGGTGAGGGATCTGACCCTGTGTGTAAATTGCATGTGTTAGAAATGCACCTTCTGGTTGTGTGGACCTGTCAAAGGACAGAAGAGTTGTTCTGCATATCCAGATTCTTTACTGGAGTTGGAAGAAAAATGTCTAATATTTAAATGAGGGAAGTTGCAAGCATGCAGAGGAATGTGTGTGATGTCTTAGAAGTACCAGGTGAGGCTGGAAACTGTGAGTACGGGTGGTCAAAATATTAGATGGACACATCCACTCAGGCATTGTTGCTCTGTCAGTCCTGCTTCATCAAACTCTTTTGTCATATTTTCAGTCTCATACACAGACCATCTTATCTCTTGTGGAAGTTTGGCCCAGATATTAATTCTTTTAAATGAGAAGGCTTTGTGGGCAGCTTTCACTAACTTAATTCTAATTGGAATTAATGTTTAAATATAGAAACAAGGGAAGATGATAATTATTTTAACAGGCATGGAGAAGAAAGATATTAGATGTTCTTATCTAGCTTGGGCATTATTTGAGAGTTTCAGTCATATCAGTATCAGAACCTGATTCAAAAATTGCCCTTTTTCTTGAAGATAAAATAGAAGAGTCAGTCAGACACTTTTGTATCACTATCTGTCACTTCAATCTAAAATGTTAATACTATATCTGTTAGAATTCAGGAGATAACATTCCTTGGCCTTCTGCCAGGGTCTAAAGGAAAAAAAAAATTCTCTAATTGCCAAGGTGCCAGTAGTTCTGATGGTTCTCTGGGACATGGGTGCAGAAATCATCACAAGAGCAGTGTTGTGCCTGTTTCTTCTCTGAGCTGGAGCAAATAACTACTTTCATTTTTGCCCCCATTCCCACCATCACCTTGGCTGTGAATCTTGTCTGTCCTTGAAGCAGCCATGGAGAGAGAAGTTGGAGAGTTGCAATCATATATCGTGCATTTTCTGTTATACTGATCACTTAAAAATATTTCTGTTTATATTTGGCAAGTAGTATGGCAACTCGAGTTTTTCTAAGAAAGGGAAAAGGGCAGAGGTTTTTTTGGGCCTGGTCCTGTAATCCCAATGCCAATTTTTTATTAACTTTCCATAAGTAAGTACCCAGGGTAATTTTCTTAAATACATTCAGATTTAATGTTGTGGAGGAAAGAAGATGATTGCAAAAAATGTTATATTCTTGTAAAAGTTATATAGTTGATATATTCCAAATATATCCAAACTTTTTAATATTGTAAGCCCTTTTGTTTATAGTAATGTTATCCTCCTTTAAATAACTGTCCCACCAATCAACTGTTTCTTTAGCCAATTTCTGTTTCAGAAGATTAGGCTTTCCTGTACTTCTTTGTTGGGAAAATATTGTAAGATATTAGACTGAAAAAAACCTTATAGTATGTTTATCCTCCTGTTACTTGTTTCTATCATGAGTAAATATTGACATTTCCCTAATACTGGAATGAGACCTACTTTCCCAGCTTTATATTCTTGGTTTAAAATTCCTCTGATAGAGTTGTTAAGTGTACAGTGTACTGCATTCTGCTAGATTCCGTTATCCTTAGGCCTGGGGAAACAGAGTGATTACAACTCCATGCTACAATTTTTACTAAAATAGTAAAAATAGCATGAAATAAATTGTTACACAGTACACTCACTTGGATCTGCTGAGCAGATTGTTTTTTCATTAAATTTGTTGTTTTTTCATTAAATTTTAAGTGCTCAATTAATGTAGCACATAGTAATAAATTTTTTTTAGCATTTCTATATTTAAAATATTTTTTTCCGGGCTTGCAGTTATGGTCTCAATTTTTCATTTCCCTAAATGTATATCATATCATAGAGTATGTCTTAAATAAACTTTTCCTTGGAGTCAAAGAGGAAAACAATGGATATTAGATGCAGCTGTGATCAGGAAGGAAGAGAAGGACTGTTTAGTGACCTGGAGGCTCCCGTCATCCATCAGGGAGCAGGATGCTGTGCCACAGCAAGCTGATGGCATTGCTGCAGTTGCCTGTGCCCACTCTCCAGAACCTTCCCCCTTTCTGGAAACATTTTTATTCATTGAGTGTGCTGGCTACACTGTCTTTAAAGAGGATCCTTCCGATACAGACAGGTAATATAGGAGTTGTACACAGGAAAATTACAAAATTTTAAAGGTAAATATTAGGTGAGTTTACACAAATAAACCTTTTGAGAAAATGTAATTTTCTGTCTTTATATAAATACTTAATGCTGGTGACAAGAGTTGACTGAGTTACTCTGAGACTGTGAATCCTCATGTGCAGAAAAGCTCTGCATGGATGTTATGGTTGAAGTTTCCAGCCTTGGAATTTGACATGAATTGTAGAATGGGCTGTGTTTGGCTCTTCTGATGGCTTTGGAGCCAATGGTAGGATTATCTTGAGATATATTGGACAGTCATGACAAGTTTATGTCCAAGACCCTGAAATCAGCTTTCTGTGTCAGAGAACTTAATTTTATCCTGTCTTTTTCCTTAGAAAAATGCTTATAAAATTTTAATAATGTCTGACACTATCAAACATGAATATAATTGAAAAGAAAATCTGAATAGTTCATGGTTTCCTTTACATTATATTTTTTCCAAATTTGACATATTAGGATCATGTAATTTCTATAGTTCAAACATAATAAGTCAATATCACATTATAATTACAGTTTGATCCTTAACAGCATGTGTGTGGAACTAGATGATCTTTAACGTCCCTTACAACCCAAACCATTCTATCCAGATGTGCAAAATTACTGTAATGGCAGGATTAGGACCAATTCTACCTTTGAAATATAGTTCTGGTTTCAAGTATGGAGGACATATATTCTAGGGCCAGTTTTAAGGGTTTTTTTTTGCACTCTCCCTCAGACTTTCCAACACACATTCCATATAATCAGCAATGACTATCCCATATGAGTGCTGGTATCTACTGCATACCCCATAACCCGAGTCACGGAATTCCCCATATTCAGATTGTGTGGTTTGTGCCTGTAAAAGCAGATGTAGAGATTATTTCTATAACATTCAGGGCATATGTTTATCTAACTTTCATCTGCATTAATTTTCTGCTGATGATGTCTAAAGACTGTGCCATTCTCTCTTGACACTCTTCGCTGAATTTATTCTACAACAGTGTTAAGTAATTGCTTGTACAATATCATATTTTAGAACAGCTGTTCTTTAGTCATATAGGTGCCAAGGAAATGTTCAGAAACAGTCAGCTGTTCTGGAAAATATGCATAGAAAAATATTTTCTTTGTTTTGGTTTGCAGTTGATAGTGTTTATTTATGAACAAAAAATTTAGTTCTGCTCACTGGGGGGCTGAGGGAATTTACTGTTAGAAGGCTCACTGGGGCAGTCTTCCACTGCAATAGAGAGTTAAATTCATAGAATGATAGACTTATTCAGGTTGGAAAACACCTTTGAGATACTGAGTGCAGCCATAAAAGACTCAATGCAAATTTGTAAAAGGGTCTCATATATATATATGCATATGTGCATAGGTGTACGAGAGACTTGGATGAAAGAGGAAAATGCAAGGTCATCACTGCTGAAATAGCTTACGTGGACCATTTTAGTGTTTTTTAAGTGCTTATAATTTATTTATGGGTGTTTCACAAAATATTGGTGCATTTCAAAGCTAAGTGAAAAGTCAGGGAATTTTCCACAACATCCAGTTTTAGGCACTTCTTCTAGGTTCTCTGAAACACCTTTCAGAGTTCATTCCTTTCAAAAAGTGAGAACTCAAGTGTTAAGGTTAGGTGTGAATACTTCCCTGAATTCCTGTAGCAAATAATTTAAAACCTATTTGGCATCTTCTGGAACTTTTGGAAAGTCTCTCAGCAGGAGGACTCAGTTTGTATTTTGTTCTTTTATCTGCCTAAGAACTCTTCTCCTGTATCAGGGTCATATTGTCTGAATTAAATTGTAAAGGTCTTATTTTATTTCTGATTTTCAAATAGAGTCTCATGTTGCAGCTCAGAAGCCAGTGAAATCTGGTCTGTGACAGATTCATTTACGTCTGTATATCATTCTGCAAATGTCATTCTGTTGTGTTAAAAACGGCTTAGTTGTAAAACCTGGATTTTACATTTGTTCCGTTTCTCCTTGTTGAACTAAAATGAACAGAATCAGAGAATGGTTGGGGTCAGAAGGGACCTCTGGAGATTATCTAGTTCAACCTGCTAAAGCAGGTTCACCTGGAGCAGTGTCCAGGCAGGTCTTGGATATCTCCAGAGAAGGAGGCTCCACAGCCTCTCTGGACAGCCTGTTCCAGTGCTCTGTTACCCTGTTACAATCTGATTTTATGAAAATTTTGAGAGAGATGTCTCTGCCTGAATTAAGGTGCAAATGAGACCATATGCTGAAGTCAATAGTATGGATTTTATTTAACAGTAAATATGAGGTAGAGAGAGATAGAAAGAAATAGAAAAAGGTGTGTGGGGAGAGAAAGATAGTGACAGAGAGACAATTAAGTAGAAAATACCACTCTGTGGATCCTTACAGTGTCCTGTTATTCCTCTTTGGTCTTCTTGGACTTGAGGGTCCCACAAAACAGAGTTCAATGGATTGATCCATGTTCAGGCAAGATGGGAATGCTGAGCTACCTCCCCTAGGGGTGACAAGTTTGACACTGTCTCTTGCAGCAGACTCTGGATCTGTTGCATCCCTCGGATCATGTGCAGTCCCCTAAGGCAAAGCCTCAGGAATGAGCCTGGGGGGAGCTTTGGGAGCCTTTGACAGGATAGGACACCTCCTCAGCTGTCCTCACCTGCATGTCCCGTATATGTGGCCTTCCCAGGGTGGGGAGGTTTAACAACTGAGACAGTTTGTGTGAGGGAGGAGGAGTGTTCATTGTCTCTGGCCAGAGGTTATGCCAAACTCCCAAAAACACTCATCTTCCCCACTTGGCTGGGGGGGAGTGTGCGCCAGCCTGGCCTCAGCAATGAGCCTGTGGGCTATGGCTTCCCCCACCCTGAACCAGCCAGACATGATTTTCAGCACAGCTGCTGGGTTTGGCTTTCCTGTGGATACATTCTTCTCCCTCAGCCTTGCTCATTTTTCCCTATACCTGACAGAACTGGAAAATTGTTTTACCTTTATCTCATCTCAAGTCCCTTTAGGTGGGTTAACTCACAGTCCAAAGTTCCAATCAGGAGACATTTTCAGGGAGGGGTGGGCTTCAGTGGTTGCATGTTCTTTGTACAGTTTTGCCATATTGGGCAAAAAATCCTTCATAAGAGTGTTTAAGCCATTAAGCGTAACATTTCAGTCTCTCACACACCTTCACATCATTTTCAGATTGAATTTCCTGTGTCAGTTTCTGTTTGTTGCACCTTGTCCTGTTGCTGGGCACCACTGAACAGAGTCTGGTCCCATCCTCTTGGCACTAGCCCTTAAGATATTTGTATGCATACAGAGAGAGTCTAGAAGAACTCTTAAATTTGCAAAGAGTGAAATTTTGACCTTCCCTTTGGGAGTGTGAAAGTACCATTTAACTGTGGCCAGGAAAACCCACTTATTTACTTAGATGGGAGCAAAGCCATGGTGTACTAACTGGAGGATGGAGGCTGGCTTGGGGGTTCAGATGACAGAAAGCAGAAAAATCATAAAAAGAGCAGTCTGCCTTGTGCAGCTCTCTTTTACCAGGCTGAGCAAGAATTCTGTCTGTAATGATGAGGAGGCTGAGGCAGGAGCTGCCAAGTCTGTCTTGTTCTTTTTTCCCCATAGATTTGTATAACTCTTGTACTCAAATTGTTCTCAAGTAATGCAGTAGACTTAGAATTCTTTTTGCAAAATACTTCTGGCTTCAATATCAAGTGCCCTTGAATGACTGAAGTATAAAGCTGAATGTGTGGGTTATTTTGGTTGAATGCAGAACTGCAGAAGGGATATGCACAATAAAAGTATTCTGTTAAGACCAACACAAGCCTTGTGTGCATTGTGCCACTGTATTTTTAGGTGCAAGTTATTAGAATTGCTTCAGCTGAGTCTGTGCTCCAGAGCCATGTCTGAGAGGAGAGCTGTCTGAGTTACTAAGAAGGTCAGAATTGTTCTGGATCCAGGTTTTGAATCCAATAGTATGCATGTGTCTGATGAGAGGGGAGCAAGGATGAGCCACTTAAGCCTGTAGTTCAATCTCAGTGAATAGAATTAATCATAGAAAAGACCAAAACCATTATTATATTCCTTCAGAGCACTGAAAGACTAAGGAAAACCAAAGTTAAGTTTTAAAAATCAGACCGCAGAAAGTATTGTGGCTGTGAAAAACAAAATGAAAATGTTTCTAAAGTAAAATATTTATTTAAAACTTTGCTCAATTTTGTTCTGTTATGTAGATATGCTACTGATAGAAAAAAATGTTGCTGGTACTAAACGTTCATCTAAGATGGATTGACATGTGTCAGATTAACTGTGGAAATTTTGTGAAATGGAACCCAGAAGGTGTGCTAACTGCTACACACCGCAGAGTGGAAAGTAAATATATTTCCAGTGCATGAATACTGAGAAAAGAAACATCTGGAAGAAATGGGAATTTTGGATTCTTAATTGCCTCATTCACCCCAGAACATCTGCCAGAGATATTAAGAGCAAATATGACTATATCTGAGAGAAGATACAAGTTTAAATAAGGAAGGACGAAGAGTAATTTTGTGCCATCCTGTTACACTGCAGCGCACTATGCATATGAAGGCTGTGAAGATTTCTTTTTTTTCCTGCTAGTTTGGTTAAAAATTGTCTTAGGAGAATTAAAATACTGTTTCTATATCTATGTTTATGTTTAAGAGCCTGTGAAAATCCAGGAAATCTCAATTACAAAAACTAGATTATCCCTATCTTCTCCTTCATCATAACAACACACAGCATGCTAGAAAGCTGTGTTGCAGAAGACAAAGGGCATCCTGTAGAGGTTGTGCCCTGGAAACATCTGAGAAAAGAATTAAACTTTCATCCTCCTTAGGCCACTCCTGTTCAAAGGATAGCTTAGATGATCACCAGACCTGGAAACTTCTCTTGGGGGATTGCAGGAATGAAGTGCACTCAGGCTCTCTGCCTAGTATTGGGGAAGAAGATGGGATTGGATGCAAACAGCTAAAAAGAGGGGAATTAGGAGGAATCCCGTTACAGAGGGCTCACTGGTCTGATTTTGTTACTTCCTTGACTTCTCAGTTTTTGCCCTGCAAATTACAAGGTACATTTTCTGCAAAGAGATTTAAGGACAGAACACATTTCCCACCCTTCTTCTGTCACATCATCAGTGGTTTCCTGGCTTTACTCGGAAAAACAGGTTGGAAAGAGGAACATGACTGAAGAAAAGAGCATAGCTTGCTTCACAAATGTGCAGTAAAATCCAAGTGCTAGAGAAAAAGAAAGAATTTTTAAACTGATATAATTTAAAATTTTCTTTAAAAAAACCTCAAAAAAATCTATAAGGAGCACTGCATATTGTTGCCATATGAAATATAAATACACCATATTCTCAAACAGCTGTTTCTTAGTTCTAGAAGTACCCAAAAATGTTCAGAATCAGTCAGCTATTTTTGGAATTAGCAAAGCACAAAAATATTTTAATTATTTAGGACTGAGTCCTCCACTGATAGGATATGAAGAATTTTTGTTTGTGTTAAAGGCCTTTAGAACTTAAGTTTTTGGGGTTTTTTCTGAAAGTGAGAGCAAAACTAAATTAAAACACTCTGACTGGCATATGGAAATCATACTCTTATTTTTGCTGTACATGTGGTTTAATTAATGACAGGCAATATTTTAGCCTCATTATTTTTTCATCTTTCTAAAATAAACAGTGCTAGTCTGTTGGACACTACTGACATGAAGTACTGAAAGTACTTCTAAAAATAATGATTTTGCTGAAGGAAATGTATTTCTCAAGTCTAGTTCTTGTTTCTATTTTCAAATATGAATTAGCCTAATGAACATTTTTAACCCAGATAAACAATAAATCCTGTGAAGAACTCCCATTTAAAACCATCCCACTAAATAATGGTGTATGGGGAAAAAAAAAGTAAAAGGTCCCACTAATCAGACTATTCTTGGCTGCCAGAAAATCTCTCCTAAAATCTATCTTTGGAGCAGATATGTAGGAGTGATTATAAACTAATTAGCTTTTCTGCTAGGTGCTAGGACTACAGCAGTCTACACTTAAACAGCATTATGACCCACACTAAAAATGTAGGAAATTGCCAAATTATGCCTTATGCTAATGGGGTCATTGTAGGAGAGGGGTGTTAAACTATAAAATATCACTCAGTTTTTCACAACAATGATCACTAGGGGGGTAACAATTTCAGTAGTTTCTAATGAAACTTTATGGCTTTTTTGGGCATTTATTTTTATTTTGTTTATTTTATGGAAAAGTTTCCTAGGATTATGCATAGTAAATATAAATAATTAAAGAGGAGAGAGATGGGAAAAATGAGATTTCTTTCTTACAGACAACCTGGAGAAAAACATGGATATGTTAGTTTACAGCTATAGAGTAGGAGTTAAGGACTGTAGAGTATTTTTGTGTTTCTTTATTAATACAATGAAGAAATAAATAAATAAATAAATAAATTTTAAATCCAGGGTGTCTGAGTCCTCTAAGTGTCTCTCTCTCTCTCTCTTTTATTTATTTATTTATTTATTTATTTATTTATTTTAAGGAGAAAGTTCACTGTTTAAAGAGAACTTTGAAAATCAGTTTGATATGCTACTACCATAACTAGTAAAGTTTTAAAAGCTCCTGAAATAAAAGTCAGGGGAGTATGTTTCTTCCTCTGACTCAAGTCTTGTATTTGGACCTGCAAGTAACTCTTCTGCTGGGTCCTGGCAAATGTCAGAGATCCTAAAACCCAGCTTTACAGAGGAGGATAAATCAGTGGATATATTTTAGCTTGGTTTAGTTATACATATATATTCTCATTCTTAGAGCAGACATGGTCATTACAGAGCACTGATGTCTGCTAGGCCAGCTTCAGTATTGTGGCAATGTCAGATTCCAGTGAGGACAGTCTCACAGATGAAATTAATAACCAGGGATCAAGCAATATCTCTCCTGATGTAGCTGTTTCCCTTAAGGAGGGATCTAATCTTGCACACTTAAAATTTGGGTAATACCTTCTGGAGGTGCTTCTTTCCCTAGCTGCATTGATTATACAGGCATGTCCAGCTTAGATTAGGCACTGTCAACATCCAGTGTATGGTGACATGTCTTTGGTTTTGTAGAGAACAGTCAAAACCCCACTCTCATTGTTGTAATGATAATATAGTAAATGATGATATAAAGATTCAGAAAGTGAATAAAAATGTCAAGATACATTGCTGTGCTAAAATATTGGATTCTTCTACCTAGAGACTTTTTCTTGTATGTCCTTGACTGTCTAAGTATGTATGTGGGTATGCACACATATAGTACCTGACAAAAATAATCAGGGACAAAACTCCAGCAAGTCTCTCCAGTTTGAAGGTTTGGACACCACTGTGCACTGCTTTTGGGGCTCTGAACCATGCATGAACTGCAGAAATTTGGTTTCTGTTTTTTCAGATGACAATATGTTCGTGTAATATTTTGTTGCAAGACTCTAGAAAAAACTGTACAAAAAAGGAAATGTGCATGAACATGTGACTCCTTTGGACAGATGAGACAGAGAATCAGAAATAATCAGATTACATCTGTGTTATGCAGCAGATTCATTAAAGTAAAAATCCAAGTGATGAGCAGTCACAAACCACAATTATCAGAGTGGTTGTGTGTGAAATAAAAGGAGATTCACAGTACTCATGTTTACTTTTTGATTGTGGGTCTAGTTCCTGAGAAATTACAGGTGCCCAGTCAACATAAAATTCACAGACAAGGCACCACTTCCATGTAAAGAATCAGGTGTTAAAGAAAGGCTGTTCCACAGAAGTTGGGAAATGCTGGCTCATTCTGCTGCATCTTCAGTTTCTGACTTCCTCATTTTTTAATTTTGTTTTACAATGATCTGCCAACTACAACTGCACCTGAAGGATATGCACTAGGATTATTCTGAAGATTTCTCTGATTTGTGAGCCCTGTGAAGATAAAACTCCTGCTAGATTTGTATATGTGATGGGACAAGGTATCTCATTAATGGCATTTTGTCAAATCCTATGGTGTATCCCCTTGCTGTTCAGCTTTTAAGGTGGTGAACTAAAGGGGAAGACAATTTTTTCCTGGTTTTGTGACAGTCTTCCACAGGCTAAAGATTATGTTTGGCTCCCTTCACAGCATATCAGTGCTGCAGACCTGGACAGTTATTTAACACTCATGTATTTTTTCTGGTGTGCATTTTAGAACTGAGGCAGTAAAAATATTTGTTGCAAGGCAGTGTAGGTATTTGTAAGGAATTGTGGGTAGTTGGTTATTTCCCCATAATGATTTCCTCTAAACTTGGAAAGAGGCACAGCCTTATGGATATTTATAAATTGTCTCCTGTCATTTTTGACACATTGTTAGACACTGGCAGAGAAATACACTGCACTGCTATGTATTGTACATGGCATTCAGCTTTGCACTTGGGACTTTGAAAGAGTCAAAACAGACCACAGATAACAACTGCAGCCCAATCTCTCAGTTATTTAACTAAAAACTACTCTATAGTGCAATGGGAGGTCTGAGGTTTTGAGTTTCTAGTGTTGACCTCTGTGAGGAAAATCCTACATTAATGTTGCAGAAAAGATCAAAGAAACATTAAAATTTATGCAGCCAGTACATGGATGCTATAATTTTATGTACAGTAGGTCATTTGACTGTCTTCCTTGCAAGTTCCTTTTGGCAGCAGTTGCATTTAAATTCAACAATAATTTTTTTTTTTTTTTAATTTTCATATCCCTGAGAGCCAACACTCCCCCTTTCCTCCTTTGCCCTTTCACAATGGTGAGAAAGATGTGAGACCTGTGGATGCCTCTTTGGACTCTCCCTTTGGCATGACCAGTCTGTGGCACTGGCATAACACGTTGGACAGTGCTGCATTCCTGGCACCTACAAAAGCATTGCCCTGGCTCTTTTGGGAGAAGGATGGATCTGGGTGCTGGGAAACATGGCAGAGGAGGAGCTGTGGGAGTTTTGTGCATGTCGTTGTTTTGAATAGGGTTTTTTTTGAAGGTGTAAATTACTTCATATGATTTTGTTACCTGACAGTTGTTAAAAGCATACTTAAGTTCTGGGGACTGTGATATTTTTGCCAGTTCTGACTTTGGATAGCTGTAGGATGGTCCATGTGTTTTCTATCAACAGCTTCTGTTAACCAGAGTTCCTTCAGAAACAAATGCCAGGGAGCATCTTAAAAGGTACCTTTTCAGCAAGAAGAGATATCTGAAAATATTATCTACTGGGAATCCTTGAGCAAAAATATTCTTCATTGCTCTTCTCTGAATGGCTCTCCTGGCAGTTTCTCCTCTTTTACTTGGCTTGTTGAAATGTGCTTTCTTTTCGTGTGTCTTGAAGAATAGCCAACCTCTTCCCAGGCCATCCAGTTTCAATTCATAGACTCTGTCTAGATCCTTATTGATTCATCATGCCCATGGCTTAGAGACTTGCTATTTATATGGAATCAATAATGTAGAGAGAAGGTTGTAGCAGGGGAGATCACTCCAAAAGAAGGCATTTCACAGTACTAGACATGTGCCTTGTTAGCAGTTTTTTCTAAAGGCCTGAGTTAAGTTCCGCTCCTGACTCTGCACTTCAAAGAGCTTGCCTGGGGCTCTAAAGGAGCAAGCTGAAACTTAAAATTAAGATCTTTCTTTCAAGCAGTGAACTGTGTGCTGGGACATCCTATGGAGTTTCTCTTACAGATATGGAGGAGTCTGATGGACTGTGGGGAAGTCCTAGAAGGCAGGGGTGTAAAAAGGAAAAATTAAAAAAAAAAAAAGGCAGTTACATAGTTTTCAGGAAGATAAGTATGTATACATATGCCTATGGTTTGTGGGAGGAATATCTCAAAATTTATTTGATAATTTGCTTTAACTGACAGATTAAGTAAAAATGCATTACAGAGCTGCAAAATGGAATGTAATATATTATAAAAATACATTAGAGAATTAAGGAAACTTTAAATTAGTAGGTTCTATTCAGTCATGAAAAAGGATAAGGTGAAGAAAAACAAAGCCAAAACAAACAGCAAACCAAAAAACTTTACACACCAACTAAAAATTTAACACACCAACTCTGTGTAAAATAAAATGAGCCAACCAATGATCAAAGCAAGCAAGCAAAAATCTTGCAGAGCTTTTAAAAGGTGGAATTTCAAAAATTAAATGCTTTTTATAGATGTTGTGTTAAATGTCATCACATATTTATGTGACGACTATATGCACTACGAATGTTAAAAGGTATTTTCAGTACTTTATGATGTGTTTTCATTTAAATATGCTTTCTAGGTGAGTGAGTACACAATTGTACATAAATACCTTTCTGTATAGAAGGAGGATAATGAGTGACTCAGCATCTTGATTATTGTCTTTGGAAAGATTTTGCACAATGGGAATCTTGGCATTGGCAGAATTTTCAAAACTTGACGTTGACTACACTGGCTGGTTTCCATCAGGTCATCACTAAAATCTTAGAGTTCTTCTGTCATAGTAGGTTTCATCAGCTTTGTAGTTCTTCACTACAGATATTTAAAAAAATGATGTTCATATTCGTCCTCAGGAAAAAAATATATGCTACTTACATTGGAAGTCATAGCTTTCTCTTTACTCTTCTTTATTTGGTGGGATTTATTAGGTTTTATATATATATTTGGGGGATTGTTGCTTTTCAAAGCTTGAAAAATCTTAGCATAAGCTGAATAAGGGGTGCTAAGCATAATTTTTTAAAAGAAAAGTGAAATAAAACATGAATGGTTCGATAATGGAATTCATCTTGACATTTGGGTGCTTAAATATAAATTGACCATCTTATTACTGAGATCTTTTACCTACAAGAGTAAGTGGAGAGTGCCTTTTTACAAGTGTGTAGTGACAAGAGTGGATGGCTTCAAACTGAAAGAGAGTAGATTTAGATTAGATATTAGAGATATTAGGAAAATATTCTTTACTGTGAGGGTGGTGAGACACTGGCACAGGTTGCCCAGAGAAGCTGTAGAAGCCCAATCCCTGGAAGTGTTTAAGGCCAGGTTGGATGGAGATCTGAACAACCTGGTCTAGTGGAAAGTGTCCTTGTCCACAGCAGAGAGATTGGAACTAGATGATCTTTAAGGTCCCTTCCAACAGAGGCCATTCGAAGATTCTGTGAAATTAGCTTCTGCCCCTGAATAAATAAGTATCCTAATTGCAGAAGCAAGATCATACATAAGCAGCTAGATGTGTGTTGCAATGGAAATATAACACAGGGACACAGCTGGCTCTTTCTTTGGGGAAATCATGGTTCCCCTTCCCTGGGCTTCAGCTCCTGTCTCATAGAGGCACCTCGAAGTGCTTGAGATATTTTTTAATAAGGATGAGAAAGCTGCAAGCAGGCAGTTCAAAATCACTGATGAATATAACTTTCCACCTTGTTGCATTAATCCTATTTAATAGAGACTTCTATACACAATATTTTTCTTAAGGTACTACTTAAGGTGAAGGTGTTCTGCCAGGGGGTAATGCAAATACAGGGAGGGAGAACCCCCCTTTATTGTCTTTTCTTTTTTTTTTTTTCAGATGCATCCCTGAGAACATGCTAATTTGTCATCTAGTACAATGTGCCCTGAGACCATTTGGGTCAGCTAGAAGGAAAAGAAAATCAATAAAGAGAGTCATCTAGGGAAACAGGGGAAATATATTCTCCATAACTGTGTAAACTACAGGCTTCTGACACTCTGAGACTGAGGAAAAAATGTGGGTTTTTTTGTATTCTGCCAAAGGCTGAAGGCTGCTCTGAGACATGTGCTACTGCTTCTTGCTGAGTCGAGATATTTGGCAGAAGGCCCACAGAGAGTATATGAGAGAATAAAAAGACTTTGTGCCAAATGTTCTTTTGAGTGCCTGAAAGCTGGATTAGTCTTTTTTCTCTGTGAAATCATATAATTAGTAATCTCAGGCATCAGCCTGGTAATTTGCAAAATGTCTGCACACTTTAATATATCGTTTGCTTAACATGTTTGATAACAACCTCAGAGAAACTGGGGCTTTTGACTTGTAGTGTTTATAAACTGCGCCTCACCCTGAGTGTTTCTCTACCAGTTCTACACAAACTTTCCTCATGGATTGTCTCAGCCCACAGCTGCTAGAGAAGAGATGTGGGAAGCATCTTGCCTGCAAAAAGCAAAGTGGCTCAGTTTCTGTCCCATAAGGTAATACGCAGCCTTCACTGCTGTCATCATCCTCTTGTCCACTCTGCTGCCCAGCAGAGACAGAGTGGCTGTGGTGGAGCAGCTCCACCCTGGGAACCTGCACTGGGAGGTGGGAAAGACCTGGCAGGCAGGCTGCAGTCAGGGAGCCCAGCTTGAGGTGAGCACTGGGATAACATGCAGAAGCTTCTTCTCCTCCTCTCTTACTGTGAGTGGACATATAAAGAGCTGTAAACCCTCAAATGATTGCTGCTTGGGATCTTGTCTCTGAATGCTCTGTGGTTTAGTGAACCTAGAGATTTTGTGATTTCAAAATTGGAAAGTAGCACCTAGGGAGGGCAACAGGCTGAGCAGGATCATATGGAGAAGAGGAGACTCTCCTTCAGGCTACCCGAAAATCAGTTGTGTTTAAAGTTCCTGTTTCTTTGGCTAAAAGTTTGATATGAAGTCATAATTTGTAGCCATTGCCATAAAAAGGCACTGACTTTTGTGAGAGAGGAGGTAAGCTTATTTGAGTAAGACTGGCTGACGCCTGGCAGAGGACTGATTAATACAATTAGCCTCAGTAAGGCCAGGAGATGACTGTGTGCTCTTCAGGTCCAAGAGATCCTACATGAAGTGCTCCAGCTGTAGTTTTTTGTTTGTGTGAGCAGCTGGGACTATGCCATCTTGCTACTTTATTCCAGTAAGTATTTTCCTCTCTTAGCGGAGATAACTCAGTCCTTCAGTCCATTTCAGTGTGTAGGTTTTGCTGTGGGAATATCTGAGGCTAAATCTCACAGATTCATTAGCGAGCTCTTCTCAGGGGGATGCTTGTATTGAAGTTTTCCTTGATTTTTTTCCAAAAGGGAAAATTTCTTCCCATACAGATGGCTGTAAATGATGGCTGGCAGACAAACTGATGGATGAGATTTTTCTTTGGCATCGTTCAGAAGATTATGCTTGGCAATGTGACTGTGGCAAACCATTCATTAGCTTAGGTTTTAAAGGCTACAGGAGATGCTGTGTGCATAGCGTTGTCATCTGAACCCTGCTCATCATCCTTCACCTGAGTGGACTAATTGGGTTAATTGTGTGGCAGAGGAGCTGGGCTAACATCTGCAGAATAAACACTTATCAAGAATGACTCTTGTTATTTTAAAATGATCCTCTCAGGAGAGAAAAAGCCAGGTTGAATCCAAGAAGCCTGGGAGGAGCTGCAGTTAGAAGTATTTTTTGTTTGTATGTTACCTACAAGTGGCACTGCAAAGTATCCCAAGCAATCAGCTATGTTTTTATAGCAATTCACATGGGAACCTAATTGATTCTCCACTGGTGTAGGCAGAGTATAGTCTATCTGAGCTTTTCAGTGCCCAAAGTGACAAGTGACTTTTAATAACTGTTACTGAGGTACAAAGCATGGAAATGTGAATGAAGTAAATCAGACATGTCAATAAGATGTGTTTATAGGGTTTTCAGGAATAATTGCATGGTAATATATAATATATACATAGATGAGATCCCCTCTCAGTTGCCTTTTCTCAAGGCTGAACAGGCCCAGCTCCTTTAGCTTTTCTTTGTTAGAGAGATGCTCCCGTCCCTTAATTACCTTTGTATGATCCACTCCAGGAGCTCTTGCACTGAAGAGCTCAGAACCAGACACAACCCTCTGGATGTGGCCTCCCTGGGGCTAAGTAGAGGGTAGGATCACCTCCCTCACCATGGCAATGCACCCCAGGATACCACTGGCCTTCCTGGCCACAAGGAAACACTGCTGGCTCATTACAACTTGTATATATACAATGCATATAAGTATCTGAAGGGAGGTTGTCAAAAGGACAGAGACCCACTGTGGTCCCTTCAACATTACCCATTCGGTTATTCTGTGATAGTGTAGAATAGGACAGCACAAAATTACCATTTTTGTCCTGCTGATTCTATAGTACAACCCCATGTGTCATCTGAAAATAAAGCAACATGAGTGCCTTTCCTGAGATGCACCACAACTGTGTCATGCCTCATTGTCACCACTGAGGACACAGGAATTACTGCTGTGTCTGTAATTGATTTTTCAGTTCACTGGCCAAACAAGGGAAAAAAAACAACAAAAAAAAAAAAACAAAAAAAAAAACCAAGTAAGTTTTTAAAAATTAAAAAAGCTTTTTGTTTCATAATTTTCACAATTTCAAAAATCTTGTAAGTTTTGCAAAGCAATTAACAAAATGTAACAAAATGAAAGTAAAAGAGCTTCTGGATACAATTCTCTTTGTTTTTATTTTATTTAATAATCTTAATTCATGATATTTTTCAGTCATATGACTAGACTGTATATCATCATTTGCTCAATCACCGCAATAGGTGCTGCATATTCAATTATCAGAATAAATACTTCAGTTGCAAATCCAGATGTCATCTTTACTGAAAAAAAAATTACTCTGTCATTGACATTCTGATCCAAATACCACCTATCAAACAAAAACCATCGAGTTGAAAGGGTTTTGAATTTGATCTTTAAAGGTAATGTTCACTAAGGTTACTGTTGATGTATATCCACCAGTGCTGGTTTGGGAGTTAGGTGTCTTGTCTTGATGTCTGTGCTGCCAGTTCTCCCTCCAGCCCATGGAGATGAAAAAGATGTGTGCTTTGTTTTGTGTTCACAAAAGCAAACTGAAGCTTGTGTTCCCAAAATCTTGGCTGCTTTTTCCCCAATCGCACTAATGACTGCTCAAACCAATGATTTTGTCTTTAACAAAAAGCTTCCCATTGCTTGTGTCCTTAGATCACAGAACGGCAGCAATATCAGAACCATTGCTGGTGGAGTAGTAATAAACTACTTTCAAGTTTTTCCCCAACAGCTGCTACATGGATATTACAGAAAATATTGAAAAATGTTAAAATTAAATTAATGAAGGAATTGGATAATGTATTTGTTTTCATATATCTTTGTCTGACATTTAAAGAGAAAGTTTAGATGGAAATCCTGACTTGGTTGTGGTTGCATAAGAGTTGGATTAATTACTTAGAAGTGGCAGCTACTAACACTTATTAAACTATTGAAAAAATGCAACAATATTGTGTTTTGTGTGTGTTTTGTGTGTGTGAGGGAGATTTTTCAAGTTTATTTCTATCCTTCCTATCTACAGTGACACGGGGACTGATATGACATACTGAAATTGGTGAAGTGTAGCAGAAAAATAGCCTACATTTGTTTGCCTTGTCAATCAGTATGAACACAGCAAATAAACAGTGTGAACATGAAAAACCTCTTTTTTTTGTGGCCTTTTAAGGGTAAGGCAGTGATCTAGAGCCTATTTGGAAAAATGGTAGATTATAACCACTAATTTTATTTATTTTATCAATAACACCCAATCACACATTTGTTTGAATATTGTGGTATACAATAATGACTATTCACTTAGGGAAATGGATGAAGTGAGTTGACAATGTCCCAAAATATTCTTTATTTTTCCTTCTATATGAGTATTTAAGAGTCATTCCATCATAATCCTTAATGTGGATATGCTTTACCTGAATAAAGAATGCATATGTACCTATTTTTAAAGACTGGGTCACTATAGTATTTCATATGGGACTTCTTCCTGATCATACCCAAGATGACAAAAAGGGCAAAGTGTATAAAACATTAGATGCAATATGGATTGAGAGTCATGGCTAAGTGTAATTTCCATTCTTCTGTTTATTGCTGAAGCTTCTTTTTTCAATGATAGCCTTGTTTTTGTGAAAACTTAAAAAACCACATAGACACAAACAAACAAAGCTTTGCAGATTTTAAATAATCTCTGTGACCTCAGAAAAATTACCTGAAAATAGAATAAAATATGATACATTTATTTAATATAAGAGTACAGAGCTGCAGTTCTTTTAAGGCAATATAGGAACTGCTTTCTGCAGAAGAGGTTAATTATGTATCTGTGGCTGCCAGTTCTTTCCTCTTCCTTATGGCTGACATTGCTTCTCACTGGTCTCTGCACCCAGTTGTAGGAGCTAAACTGGTGGAGAACTAAACCTACCAGAAAAAAAAAGAAAAAAAAAAAAAAAAAGAAAAAAAAGAAAAAAAAAAGGAAAAAGGCATATTTTCCTGCCAGTCAAATCCCTGGCTTACCATCTTCACTATCAAGTGACAGTGGTCATGCAAGCAAGGGATGAAAGAGTGCTGGACAAGAGACAGAGGATCTTCTTTTTCTTCCACTACCTGTTAGTCACTAGATTGATTGACCTGTATCACCCAGCTGTGCCACTGTCTTTGCAGAGAGCATATAGTGGAGCCTTTTTGATCTTTTTTTTTTCCCTATATATGTTTATATGTGGTTACTGCAATGATGGGGAACCTGAGGACAGAAACAGGCTGTGACCTTATGTTGTTTACATCTTGGCAATATGATTTCTTCCTCAATTTCCTCTGTAAGTGTTCAGGCTAGGAAATGGTGATCATGATGAAGAATGGTATTCAGAAGATTTTCTTAATTTGAGGCAAAGTTTGCATACCTATGCCAAGAACCTTATATTCATATTTGTGAGTTGAGTAGCAAAATAATAATCTTGAATAGTAACTTCCCTTCTTCCCTGAAGCAATCTTCCGACAAAAGTAGGGGAGTAAAGAACATAACTTTGTGCCAGTAGTGCTGTGGAAACATGACTGAAATTTTATTCACCTGAAGGGAGGAAATCCAAAGTTACCAAGAAGGAACAGGAACAGTTTTATGTAAGATGAAGACTAATAATTGCCTAGCTTTTTTTTTTTTTTTTTTTTTCTCCAGGAACATGATAATGGTCACTGAAGTTTCTGATTTATGAGATACGTATTGATGATTTTGCTACATAAGAAAGTGTAAAAGTGGTGGGTTAATATCAGGATATACCATTAAGGGGTGAGATATTGTTATGCCTGATTTCCAAACTCCACTCTCATAATACAATGTCACATCTCCTGAAACATGATTTATATGTATATTATGTTATGTACAATCATCAGGAAAACTTTTGAGTCTGTACACAGAGAGATCTTGGAGTCTTTTTCTTCAGTCCTTCATCACACTGATTGCAGGAAGGACTACTTGCATTAACAGGGGATGCAGGACTGACTGTTTGCAGTGGTTTTGAATAACTAACTTCTGTAGGATTCCAGAAATGACATTCGGTTCCTCAAACAATTTCTGCAAAGCAAGCAGCATACTTTGAAGTCTGGGCTAGGAGGAAAAGAAACAAAATCATAATGTGAATCTCCTGAAGTACTATCCTCCTTTTGTGAAATGATTCAGTGGCTTAATGAGCTTAATTTGTTTTAGGTTGTGGGGAGTCCTTTATTTACTGTATAGAAGCTTTAATTTCACTGAAATGTGACAGATACTGTACTTACTGCATTGGAACGTAACTATTTGATAGCATAAGTGTTGTAACGTGTGTCCTTCCCGTCCCTGACCCTGCCCCCCTGACCCCTTCTGACTGGATGTGAGTCAGGACCGCCTCCCATCCCTGGAGATAAAAACCCCAGCAAGATCCAGAACGGGGCTCTTTGGTTCTGGGCTCGTATGGAACCTGTACCCTCCCTTTTCTTCCCTTCCCCCTCCTCAGTCTCCCCACTCCTCCCCTGTTTTCCACAATAAAAACACCATGGAGACCAGGAACCAAACAGCTGCCTTTCTAAACCTGCGACGCTTCTAAAAGGACCGTTTCTGACCAGCCCCACAGCTCGTGGCCATGGAATGACCATCCTGCGTGTTCCGGTTCTGGGGCAGCCCTGCCCCTGCAGCAGGGGAGAGCTGCTTTCGGTTTTGCACTGCTGCACATAAGGACCTGAAATCGCCACCTTTCCTCTCAAGGAATTTTCATTGCATACACTAGATGGTAAATAGAGACTACAGGATGGTTAGCCCAGATTTCTCAGTGCTTGGAGTATCTTTGTATACTTTGCTAGGATGTTTTGGTTTTACACCCACAAAACTTCAAAGCAGCTTTATTAAAGAATCCCCATATACTATCAATAGTATGTGGTTATTTTTTGTTCTCTTCCATTTTTCACATCGTTTCACCCTTTGAAGTCCTTTTCTGTATTGTACATGAATGTGACTCTTTCATTTCATTATATTCTTTTTTCATGAAAGTCTTAAAATGCCTGATTTTCTCCTCCTAATTTCTATAAAGAAGGCTTTTAAAATTTTGGTTTTAGTGTGAAGATTTCCCTCAGAATTTTACAATAGCTCTTTTAACTGGCTTCCATTCCTGATGGCTACTTATGTACATTGTACTTTATTTTCCCTTAATGGTTGTATTACAGCATTTCTGTAGACCCAGTAAAGAAGTGTAAAGTTATAAGCAAGTGAGGACACAAGGTTTCAGGATCAGTGATATACAGAATACAAATTAAAATATAGTGAAAGAGGAAGTGGTTTGAAGTTCTCATCCTACCACTAAATTTACTTTCTTTTGCAGATTCAGTGTCTGAGGTTTTTATGTACCTTTTTAGAAATACAATTTATTGAATTTGTGTTAGCATGAGTGGGTATTAGATGTGTAATTGCCTACCAAAATAAAAGTTAATGTGAACCTGCAAAAGATGGATGTGTTTTTTCTACTATATATATTATACATCCCCAATATATCCTAGCATATTCTTTTCCTATTCACAAATAAAAAACTTTACAAGTGTTTTATTGAGAAAAAAAGGAATGTATTTGTTTAATTAGTTTTTTTTGCATACCAGTGCATACCAGTGGAATTGTTTGGAAAACAGTTAAAAGTAATTTTTGGGGCAGCCTGTGCTATTAGCTCTAAAAAATATTTGCTCATCATCATCAAAGGTATGAAATATCAGAGACTGCAAACTTCAGGCAGATAGTATGAATTGTTTTCCTTATCCTCTATTGAATTAAAAATTACAGATAGAAAGTGAAGAAAATCAGTGCTTGTGCATAAAGAGATCTTATTTCCTCCCAGATTTTTGATTTAAATATAACATTTCAGCATACAAAAACATGATGGATCATGGGTTAATTGTTTGCAATGTGTTATAACATTCCAGCTGTAGCACGGCATGATGTGGATTATAATCAAACCTGACATAGTACAATACATTGAGTGATGATGAAGACCTCAGACTGTTCACTGGAATTTGTCATACTGAAAAATGCATAATTCCCCAATGAAATGTTTATGTTTTGTTGATGAAGACCTGGAGTCTAATTGCTGTCTGTGGCTTTTGCCTCTAGGAACATTCATGGGGTCCATAGCATACATCAGGTTTTTCTTTTCCCTTCCTCAGGCCTTTTATGATCTGACACTGTGCAATAACTGAGCAAACCCAGAGATCAATGTTGGGCTCCTGAAAGCTTACTCTTAGGGCTTTCTTCTTGAGGAAGCTCTTGCTTATTGTTTGACATTAGGGATATTAGAGGTGGCTGAAGCACTCAGTACATAGGCTTTGCATAGAGCATACAAAAAGTTAAATAGCAGCAGAAATAAAGGACACATATTGCTTCACATAATTAGTATTCCTGCCCATACCGTGTTGTAGGTCAATATCAGCTAAAGTTCAGATTTTTCTCTCTCTTACTTCTGATGGAAATGAACTTTCTCCAGGAATATCTGCTCTTGTAGAAGTAACCATTGAAAATTTAGTTAAAATTACTTTTTCTGAACTCCAGATCCTTTGGCAACTGGCTGCTGAACCAGAAAGGGCTTTTTGGGATCTCTTCTCTTAACAAATTGGTCCTCTCATTGGACTCCATTTGTATGATTCTGGTGATCAGTTAGAGCAGCATGGACAGGAGTGATAGGTACAGATATGGAATAATGAAGATTGTCCTGTTGCATCCCTTGTTTGAAAAATTTGGTTCCCCATGTTCCCACTTGTTTTGCAGTGCCAGGCAAAAAGATTTAAAGTATGATTCCTTAGTAGATTTTTTAAAAATAAATTTAAATAAAATTTTTATTTAATTTCTTTTCTTTGAGGGTTTTCCCTGTATCCTGCCAGTTGTTCTCTGCCCACCTGTAGGAAGGTTTTGGAATACCATGTCAAAGTCTGTATCTGTTCTGGGCATAAATTCTGGAAACACAGATTCTGAAAGCATATGCATGTATGGGTATTTTAGCATTGATATACTTTGATTTAAAAGTTTCATCCATAGGAAAAAAGAAAAAAAATATTAGTAGAGATACACAGCTGTTCATGGATGTCCAGAAATTAATGTAGTTTCTAGGTTTTATCTTTCTCCTTCCTGCTTCACTGGAACAGGCCCGTATGCAGCCTTGTCCAACTGTTCTTTAGCCAGTATTTTCTGCCTGACATAGTTGTACTACATTTAGAGAATAAATCAATTCTCCATTCTAGTGTTAGTACCATTGTAATTCTCATTTCATGTGTGGCAGATTGCCTTACAGAGCCAACTTTAATGCATTTCTAATTAAAAAAAAAAATCCAAACCAAAGAGTATGATGCTATTTTGCAAAGTTGTTAAATTGTTCATTTTATTTTCACAGCTCACCATGTTAAAACTGGGACCTGTGAAGTGGTGGCACTTCACAGGTGTTGCAACAAGAACAAGATAGAAGAAAGATCACAGACGGTGAAGTGTTCCTGCTTCCCTGGGCAGGTAGCAGGTACCACCCGGGCAGCTCCTTCTTGTGTTGATGGTGCGACTCCTTCTATTGCTTCCTTTCTTTGTGTTCCTAGGAGTTTTTGCTTTCTTAATGTCATCTATGAGACCCACTCCATTACAGTTAACTATTTACAGTAAGAGTAGGAAAGCACCTGTATTCTGAAAGAAATGTTCAAGGTGAATGGGAGGAAGATGGAAAAATTAATTATTTGCTATTGCTCTGTGGAAATGCGGAACAAAATTATTAGATGCCAATGAAAGAGGCCTCTTGAGAGGCTAAATTTGATCTAACTGAACGAAGACTCTTGGAGTTGTGTGAAATTCACTTAATTAAAAGTATTTAAGTAAAATCTACATGAGCATATCACTTTTTTGCCCCACAGTCTCACATCTAATTTATATATTTATCACACAGATAAAAAACCAGCAAAGAAACCAGAACAGAATTCTGTCTGATTTTTAATATTTTTAGAGTTACACTATTCCTATTCACAGTGCAATATTAGTGTAGTACTTAACATTTCTAGTGTGAGCTCATATATTTATGTTTTATTTGGGAAAATACTAGCAGATTTTTCATATCCATTTCTTTGAAAGAGTACAGGATTCACTCTTTACATGATCTCTTTAATGCTGATATGTTGTTGGCTGTCAGAGAAGCTGTAAATATGTCATCATTGGGGAATAAATTTAATCAAGCTATTCTAGGCTATATTGTAGACCAGGCAAAAGGAGAGATTCTACTTAAAACTTTTAAATCTGTCTGAGCAAGATAAAAATGAGGTTGGGAAGAAATGCTGTGAAGAGATTGAAGCACATAGAACCTTTTGCAATTTAAACCTGATTTCTTATGAAGGTTCTGAGGTGGCTGACGACCACAGACTACCTGTTGGTCAACATATTTCTAATATTTTCTTGGAAATTAAAATAAATATTGCAACGTAATGACATATCAAAGTGTCCGTTTCAACAAAATGCAAATATATTCGTTCTCCTCTCTCGTAGCTTCAATAGTGGAGCAGAAATGGTGGTGCCACATGCAACCATGTCTTGAAGGGGAGGAATGTAAAGTTCTTCCAGATCGTAAGGGATGGAGCTGTTCCTCTGGGAATAAAGTGAAAACAACTAGGGTAGGTATGATACCAACCTGACATGTTACCAACAAGTAAAAAAAAAATAAAAATTGTGCACAGGAAATTGGGTGCACATAGAAGATCTAAGTTGAGAAGACTAGAGAAGCACAGGAAGAGCGTCGTACTGGGATTGGACTTCCTGGTCCCGCACACTTTTCTCAGCATGCTTTTCAATTGCTTGAACATAGTAAGCTGTGTGCCAGACCTTCTCAGGTAAGCACTGGGGATAGTAGAGTTGATTTCTTCAACTAACAGTAATGATCATATGTATTATAATAAAATATGAATTTCTTTCTGAAATCAGTTGCACAAAGCATTTTGCTAAGCTCTTTTTTCACAGGATGGCAAACAATTGCATTTGTAGCAGTTACATGGAATTACCATGTTTCTGCATAGAAACTGCTGAATATGGTAAGCATTTGATGTGTCATTACAATATGATCTGGTTCTTTCCCTCCTATATGACTAGGATTTGCTAAAAACTTTTGACAGAGTTTCAGGGAGTTCCTTTACTGTGTTTGACACTTTTCATGTTATTGGTTCAAAATTATGTTAACAGAAATATATTTACCATTCATCATATACAATGCCTGACAACAAAGTAAACATGCTGTCATCTTTGCGTTTTAGTGGCTAAGAGAAACAGAAGAAAAACAAATTATTCAGATGAGCATTAAACACACAAACTTCCTAAAACTACAGCATTGTATCTCAGCAGGGTCAACACAGTTCTTCACCAACACACAAAAGCTCAAAATGCACTCTGAAGACACATATGCATGTGTTTAAGTATAAAAACCTTCCCCCCTACACCCCACCACACATACTCCTAATTGATTTTTCTTCTAAGTATTTAACAGCTTGTAGTGTCAGGCCATAATTTGCTAGAGTGATGTTTACTCTGTGCAGGTGTTTGAGTACCAAGATAATTTTATTGAAATCTTCTTTGCATAGACACTAAATTTCTGGTAAATTTTGGCTGGGTAAAATGTAGCATGCACTGATTGAATTATGTTCCTTCTGTTCCACAAGGAGCTCTATATGTCTCAGTTTCTGTATTTATAAGTCTCTAAAATATTTTGACATTCTTTGAAGTAAGGATGCTTCCTAAATGTTTGTTTGACAATTCCATTCCTGAATCCACTTTCAGATGTGTTTGTTCTGAATATAACCTTGCTGGAATGCTGCCCACACTTTGTACATGCCAATGCAAATTTGGTTATATGCATGTAAAATGTATGTGCATGTGTAATATAAGCAGAAGGAATAAAATAGAAGTAGAAGTAGAAATAGAAATAGAAAGAGATAAATAGAAATAGAAATAGAAATAGAAATAGAAATAGATAGAATTCTCTGTGTTTTGAAATTTGTCCTGGTTACTATTTGTCCTGGTTACTACCACATGGCACTATTAACATTACAGAATACATATCATTTTATATGTATTTAGAGTTTTTAACAAGTGAAAAGTAAAAATGTGGATCTGGATTAAAATTTTCTGTAGGAAGAAAAAGAGGTCACAAAAGGGGAAAAATCAATTATAATTGCTTTGATCAGATTTCTTCTTCAAAATTTTTCAGAATATAGGTTTCTCAGCATTGGTTGATGTTATGAAGGTTTTTCCACTGTTGGGGATCTACGGAAGTTCAAGGCTCTTGTCCTCAGGAGCTTATGCCTTTATTAGACATTTAGGTCTGTCTCTTTGCAGCTGTTGGAATTTTCTTGTTCTCTATGGTGGCGGGCAATCCTCAGGACTCATTTCATAGCTCTTCAGTAATGATGCTTTGGATAAGCCAGTCTTTTTTTATATTTGCTGTCATAAACACTCATTCAGTAGTATAACCTGTTTACAGACCTAGCACCACTAAAAGGAAAATACTATTCACCTTAAATCCCCTCTATTTGTTCTGCCTTCTAGTTTGTCCAGATATTGTATTTTTTATCCCTTCTTCTTTCATTTCCCACATAGCTGCAAAGTTGTTTTGAGACAATAGCAGACTAAAAGTTGATCTAAGTCATTGAAACCAGGTCAGTGACAGGTGAATGAAGGTCTCTATCTTTGAGATACAGGGAGTTGTGATTTTAAGAGACATCATTCTCATGGCCAGTAAAATATATATCACTATTGGAAATGTGAGGGGTTCTTTGTGTTAAGAGAATAGCTTGTTATCAAAGGGCAAGTACCAAGTACCCCAATATGTAGTTACTACCATATTTTTGTAGCTCCTCTTTCTTCTCCCCAAAGTCAATATAAATAAAAAGAAAAATTCTAAAGTGCTGTTGTTTCAAAATTCCCCCCTTTTTGTGAGTAAAAATAACTGTACTGAGAACCAGTATTAAGAAGTCATGTGTAATAAGTTTCTGACTGTCTAATGACTCACATGTGATTATCATATGTAATGTAAAAGCATAAAATAACAAAGGGAACTGAACAACTTGGGTCATTTAAGTGGATTACAGAAAAGCCTTGTCATGGCTTTCCTAAGAGGCAAAAAAACCCCAAAAAGTCTACCTTCACCCTAAAACATTTTCTGTAAGTTTGCCTCCTTCCTGTGCCAAAATCTTAACCCAATCACCTGTTGCAGTATTCTCTTCTCTTCTACAGGGATACCAAGTTCAAAGGTAGCACCTACTTTGAGTAGGGGCTTTGAGCACCATTTTGAGCTGTTAATAGTTAAGATTTATGTTAGAAATAAAACCAGGGGAGGAAGGAAGTATTTTGCTTGCCCACCTCTGTTAGCATATTTGATCTTCCTAGTGTAAAAATTATGATACCAGCTTCCTAATACTTTTGCTATTAGTCACTAAGCAAAAAGGCCAGATGAAGAAATTGAATTGATTTTTAAAAATGTGGTTTACTTGAGGCTTTGTATTTTGTTGTTATAGGGATCTAATAAGGTCATACATGAATAATGAATTAGAAGTAATATGAATGTTATTGTACTCAGAATTCAAATGTTAAGAAAGATAATTTGGAAATTATTTACTTTTAGGATGCAAAACTAGGTATTATTTTCCTGATTTGTTTGTGTATTAGTGGGAAAAGGCTGACATTAAGAATTAACCATAGGAAAGAACTGAATACAGGGAAAAAGTGTGTATGAATGAGTACTGGGTTAACTTCTGCTGATTTAGAATTGACTATTTTGGGTCTATGTAGCCTGCAGGAGAGGAAGGGGGAAAAATCCCAGTCACAACTTAGGTAAATCAGTAATTTTTTTT
Source organism: Lichenostomus cassidix (assembly GCF_008360975.1). NCBI lineage: Eukaryota > Metazoa > Chordata > Aves > Passeriformes > Meliphagidae > Lichenostomus > Lichenostomus cassidix. The sequence goes on along the minus strand of NC_139480.1, from coordinate 31,210,652 downwards.
ACTTCATATAAAGAAATGTGTGTTTGTGTTCCTGAGCATAATACTACAACAAAAGATAATGTTCATGAATACACAGGAGAATAATGAGATGTTTATGAGCATAGCTGAGATTTTATGAGGCACGTTTGGGCATTCTCCTCCAGACTGAGAAACTGTTGTGAAAAGACACAATTGATTTTTTTTCCTACATGGCTGACTTCAATTTTTGATAAATAAACACAAAAATTTTGTCACACTGCCCTCTCTAAATGATGAGAAAAATGTTTCAAAAAAGGGGAAAATAAATTTTTTTTTTACATTTGAAATACTCTTTCTTCTTACAGCCTCTTTCTAATATAATTATTTTAATTCCTGGAGCTCTCCTGCGTGTTTCCTGTCTTTTTTGGGTTTCCTTTCTTTTCTTGCAATATAAGAAAATGTCCGTATAAAACAAAGGAATTTTCTCATCAATTGAAAACTACAAAATATATCAGTATTTATGTATAAAACTGACAATGACATTAAAAAAAAATGCTCTGAGTTTGCATTAAACAGAGGAAGCCTTTACAAAGGCTGAGAACCAACATTTTGCAGTCAGGTAATGGCTGAGGAGAATGAATTATATATTTCTCTTAGTTATGGGGTATATTTCACATCAGAGGTCTCTCTCCGTAGAGGACTTTTCTCTGAATAGATCTTGATTTCAGGCTTTAGTTGTATTTTTAAGAACAGTACCTTGCCCATTATCTGTGCCTCCTGGGGTCCCAGTTCTCCAGGCATCCACCATGGGACTAGCTTGGACCATGTCATGTCTCCTGGGCAGCTCATAAACCTGTGTGTCTTTCCTGCAGAAATTAGAGAACAAGAACAAGGTAAAGTGGTATAGCCTGGGTCTCGTCTTGAGATTCTGGAGGAGGAACATGACTGAAGAACTGTGTACTTGCTCCTGGCAGTGGGAGAGGGTTCCTGGGCTGATATTTCATGAAGATGTAGACAAATATCCATTGGTATTTTTTATGTGAAAAAGTGTAGAAAAAAATAGACTATTGCAGTTTGAAGGGATCTACAATGATCCTCTAATCCAGCAACCTGAGCAAATCAGGGCTGACCAAATTAAAACGTGTCAATAATGGCATTGTCTAAATGTCTCTTAAACACTGACAGGCTTGGCCACCGCTCTAGGAAGCCTGTTCCAATGTTTGACCATCATCTTGGTAAGGAAAAGCTTCCCAGTGTTCAGTCTAATCATTCCTGGTGTAGCTTTGAACAATTGCACAGTAATTCAAAGGTATCTTGTCCTTAAGCTTTTAGTGGAACTGCTTGTGAAGCGAGGCATAGTTTAACACTAAGTTCTATTTAAAATATGTGGGCTAGAATTTACTGGATTTTATTTGGGTTAGGACTCTCTAGAGTGAGATATCTTGTCCAAGCTCTAGAGTGTCTTTTTAGTTTTAGATAGAATTGTTCAATTCCAGACAACAATTGATTTTGTTCTAAAATAAGTCAGATGAATTGTCTTCTGGAGGTGCTTATGTCCCTCAAAGAACCCAAAGGAAAACTACCATGACTAACCTAGCTTTTAATATTTATATACTTAATGTTGAATAGGAAGCAGCTGGCTTAGATAATTTAGTCCCTATGGTGTAGTCTTCAGCAGGAAGATGATAATAAAAGCCCCTTCATTCTTTGCCAGTTTGGGAAGCTTTGACCACTGTCAAATGCAATATAATATAATAGAAGTGTCAAAAATATTCATATTCTGAAGATACAGAGCTATGAGCTAAATCAGTGAATCATACTATGATGAGCATGACTAACATGTCCAGTATCTACTACTCACTAAAAGTTGGCGACCGCGGATGTTGTTTTAGAATTGTTGGTTATTAACATTATTATTACTAATAATATAAATTACAACAAGAAAAAATGAGATACATAGCAGATATTGATTATTAATCCCTGAAAATCTCTAGAAAGTGTAAGTGGGTACTGTTTTTCTGTAAACAATTGAAAGAAGTATTTTCAGTCAGGTTATAAAGGGCCATCTTTTGGAAATGAAAATCCAGCTTCTGGAAGAGCTGAGCACCCACACTTTTAAGATGGGCTGAAGGAACTGCAATTGTTGCTCTGAAAACTGGTTAAGTATTTTTAACATGTGGAGGAAAGAGCACAGCAGAGCAGAAAGAAATCAATACCTAGTGTATTACTATGTAACTATATGCCAAACCAATATTAGAAATAGAGTAATGTAATAAAATAAAGTAAATATTACAAGGGCAGAGAGAAATAAAAGAGAAATATTACAGGGCCAAAAAAAAAAAATCCATAGTGAGTATATTTATCTACATTCCAAATAAAAATCTGCATTCTAAATCAATACCAGAGATAGACAACTAGTGTGAAAAGAACAGAAATATTGCCAGGATGATGAGATCCATACTAAGAGTGTCTATACTTTCAAAAACAATACTGGAGAGAGCCTGAAGTCAGTTATTTGTAAAATTCCAATTTATCTAATTTTACATTATGGCTTCCAGAATGTAAAGGAAACTCAAAATTGAATAAGATCCTTGGAAGAAGAGAAAGTGTACTGTCCAGATACACCAACTGGCTGCACATGATGCCAAACTATGTTCATTAGGTGATCCCACTGCTCTCTGTCAATGCAGTTTTTTTGCTATTTATAAATTGTGCTTACATTTTTACCCTATCTTCTCTTTCTCACTTGCAGATGCTGGGTTGTTCTAAATTAATTGCAGCTGGTGAAAGGAGAGACAGTGATTTTATTTACTACTACCCACTACTCCCAGTGCTGTTGTAATGACTGCTTGAGTAAGACAACATAATTAATACAAGAGAGCTAAATTGTGTCGCTGGATATGAAAGGAAAATGGCATTTTTCTTGTAGCTGGTCCTGACCTAGTGTTAGCAATGCAGCAATGTGTATTGTTGGTCTGTACTTCTCCACACGAGCAACAGATCCATAGGCTCTTGAAATATTACTGGTTTTGATGCCAAAGTTAAAAAGAAATAGCACCAATGTGGTAGCTTCTTCCCTCACATTTTTTTTCCTCTTCCTCCTCCAGGTTTTTCAGAAATATCAGTAGTAATGATATATAATATTAAAAAGTAGAAATTCATCATATAAATATGATCTATGGGTTATTCCAGGATGTTTCTGGTAGGCCAGATGTGTGGTAGTTGTGGTCAGTGAATGCTAATAAGGTAGTGTATTTCTCACGTGACACGTTTTACAGTGTAAAACTGCTTCTAACATACATCACATGAAACAATTTTCCTTTTGTTTTGACCACTGTGAAATGTGAAATACTTATAGGATGGATCAATGATCTACCATGTGTCAGGTACTGGAAGTGCTTTTCCTAATATTATGTAAAGGGTTATATAATTGAGGGAACCGCCTCACTGTAAAACTGCTCTTTTCCCTTGCCTCACTTCAGAGCCTCTGTGTATAGACTCCTCAGCTCGTACCTTAATTTCAAATTAAGATTTATAGGAACAATTCACATATATATAGGGACCAGCAATACCTTGTGGTTCATAAAAATGATGTGATTACAATATAAGTGAGTGCACAGACTGTAGCAAAATATTACCCATGGAAAAGAGTGATTGCACTTGTGACAGCCTCTTTGTTGCTATGGTATCTCTTTCCATGCCTTTGGCTAATCTGTCACTAGGAGAAATTTGCAGCTGTCTCAGCATGTTTCTTGTTGCTAACTCGGAGACCACTGTATCTAATCTGTCATTAAAATAGCAGTAAGTGGTATGCACACATTTTCTAAGAATACATACAAATTTTAGCTAGTAATGGAAATTTGACATTTTCTAGGGTCAAATTGGATTTTTGTATTAATCAGTAATTCTTGTTTTGATCTAGCATCACAGTTCTTTAATTTTGAAGCTTTGTGTTTTCTGTACGGTGCCTAAACACTAACCTTTTGGGACATTTGGACATTTTGATGAAAATAGTTAGCATGCCAGCCAGCACATGTTAAAAGGAATTATCAGTATTCAGGACCTTGCAATTCACTGATTTTCCTAAAATAGCCATTATATACCAAATTTGCTTCTTTAATGTGAAGCTGGTGTGCCTAGTTCTATCCAATGAAAAGTTGTGAGTCTACGTTGGACAGGAGCGTAGGCCTACAGCTTGATAATGTTCATTTGTGGTCACAGAAATCTACACAAGTCCTTTCCACAAATGCAAATGTACTCTAAAATACCTACAAAAGACTAGTTATGGAATAAAAGATTAATAAAGTGTTTTGGTGTGAAATGCTGTAAGCAAAGTTATAGACTGAAAGGCCAGTAAAACTTGTTGGGCAGGTGAGGATAATCCAAACATTCTATTCCCAAGACATTTTCAGTCTCAAATTTTGTTTAGTTCTGTTCTGATTTTGAGTCCTATGGATACTGAAATTAGGAATGAAAGTGAGTAACACCAAAAGAGCGAATAGGTTAAAGGCAATGTTCACAGGAACAGATTTTTTGAAAAGAGGGAGCCTGATTATACATTGCCTTGCTATATCCCCCTGTGAATACACTGAGTCTTGTCTCTAGCTATTCAGAAGGGGTAATCTAATTTTTTTTTTTTTGTGAGTAGACACACTGTAATAATCATGAGAAATGGAATCTTTTGCAATTCTTTCCTCACACTCACAATGTTAGTAATACATGCTGTAGTTCACACATTTTTATCAGGGAATAGTTTTTCCGAAGGTAAGACTGCAGCTAGGATCCATTGTAAAGAACCATTTTAGCTTCTGCAGATCCTGAACATTGACAGAATTATGCTGTAATCAAAGGAAACTATTGCTGCAATAATTAAAGAAAAATGCAAATAGATTTCAGTTGCATGTCATTAATTACTAAGCGGTGATTTTTGCAACCATTACTTTCTTCTGTGTGCAAATCCTCCAATTCACCAGTCTAGCCAAGATGTTTTCTGCCTTTGTCCCAAAAGATTCAACTTGTGATTTGTTTGTTTTTTTTTAATCTTGCGCCTTGTCCTTTGCTGGCATGTTTGAGATATTGACCTCATGTCTGAAGAATAATTTACTGCCTCTGTGATGGAAAATAAGAACAAGTTCTTAAGGCTGTTTGTTAATGACTTCTAATGGTTTTCTTCACTTCATGAATTTTCCACTTTTCCAGCATCCTGACACCAAAATCAAAGATGTTTCCACTTCCATTTGCTGCTTCATTCTGCCAGTGTATTTGCCATTCACAGGTGTGCAAGAAGGGCTCTTTGAATATCTAGTAGTCTTTCTAAATTTTCTTGGAAATTTTTTGTCAGCTTCTACTATCTCAGAAATTACTGTACAAGCAGATGATATTCAAATGCCAGTATTGTGTGAATCATGCTGGCATTCTTTAAAACTAGTGCTTCTTCCTTGTCTCACCCTCCTTTGTAGTCTGTAGGGGCTTCTTTGGATCATTTCTGCAAGTCAGAAATGATACATTTCATCTCAGAGAGACCAGGGTCTTCTGAAACCTCACATTATCTGCTGCCTAAATAGCTGCAGGCAGAATTTTTGCCTCTTTTCCTGGGTATTTGGCACAGGCTTCACAAACTCTACATCACTGCTTAGTTGAAGAAATGTATGAGGGAGGGGAAAATTGTTCAAAAGGTAATACTTTCAATTCTTCAAAATAATGTAGTTTTCTTGAGGTATTTCCTTACTCATTAGGACTGTTTATAGAAAACAGGAAACCCCCATGTTGCAGCTCTGCTTTTCTGCCTTCTAATAGGGAAGGAAATGGACAAGAGAGTCAGACATACAGAGCATTCTGAGCCTACACAGTCACTGTTGGAGAAGTGAACAACTCTCAAACCAGTTGAAATAAGATTATGTAGACATTATTCCCTTGCAGGGAAAAGTCAGCATGATTTTAAATCTTAAATACTTCTCCATAATAATAATGAAGATAGTCCAATCCTTTGTGAGAACTTTTCAAAATGAAGAAAAAATTCAGACAGGAATAAGTGGAAGATTGCTGTCTATGACTAAATTAATAAAGAAGAAATTCAACATAGGCTTAATTTCTATAAGAATTTCAAAATTGTTCAATTTGTTAATGACTTGTGGTTTACTCCTTCTTCCACCCCAGTGAATGTCAAGTCAATTTCAGGAAAGACACTATTGCTGTGTGTAGAGAAAAGACTCTAAAGGACTTTCTATGTTCTATAAAATGGACTCTGAGCTTTCTTCTACTGCATTATTATTATAGACATATGATCCCTTCTCAGATCTTACAGTCCTGATTATCATCTATCACCTTCCATATCTGCAGTGATAAAAGTCATAGAGCTCTGAAGTACAGATTCTGAGTAAAGCTACAAAATTCCCAGTTCACCAGGGCTTATTTCTATGATGAAACCTGAAAAATTATATTGGCAAGATTGACCACAAGTACCCCTTCAGTTTATGAAGATCAATGAGATCTCAAAGAAGCAATGGATTGCGTCTAACCAACATGTATCTACAAACTCAGTAGTAATAGATCTGAGAATTTTAATAGAGCTGCAGTTTTGTCTCTTCAGGTTGAAGAACGTCAGAAGATAAGTTACTGATGCCAGCCATAATATCTTGTTTCTTCATCCTCAGTTCAAGCTTTGTGGCTTAGGAACATGTCCCTGACAAAGGAAGACCAAAGGAAATTATCTCTGCTCATTATGCTTCTAATTCAGGCAAATGCAATACAAAATCAGATTAGTTCTAGAATTTGGAGCTCCCTCTGTCCTGACCCCTTGTCTACTTTTCAGAGTGATCTTGGAAAATGCAAATTTATTGTCTTCAAGGCAGCATTCCAATTCCACTTGCTAATAATTGTTGTTCTTTGTCTGCAAAGTACAAAAAGAGGAACAGGAGACTTCTAGAATGCAACGGGACAAGTTTGAAGCATATTACTTGGAAAGCAAATTCCTTTTTGGAAGGTCATTAATGAAATTGCCAGAGTCCTTTCTCTTTCTCATGACCTAAAAGCACATAACTGGTCTTTACATTCCAGAAATTTGAAGGCAATAACCTCTTCTGAGTCTTTTGGCCTTTTTTTCATTACTTGAGATTTTAGAATACCAGTGTCTAATTACAATTAGCTAGTTTGATTCATTCATACGTTGTCTTAGGTCACATTCTATTTAGAAGATAATGAGAAGACAACTGGACAGGTTCTATAAGACAAATTAAATTGAATACCGCAGCAGGTTCTTTAAAAGCCTAGCATTCATTTTTTGCTTTCACAGGAAATTTCTTTTCTGTGTACTGTGAAGTTCAAAAATAATATCCAGATGACCCTGAGTACAGAGGTGTTACAGGGTGTTGTAACATTCACCTGGATGTCTCCATAATGCTCAAGCAAGAAGACATTTACTTATTAAAATGACAACACTAGTTGTTCTTTTCATCTTTGACTAAAATGACTACAACTATTAGTTGGGAATCAGCAACCATAATCTTGACTATGTCTTAGTGAAACAGACTTCATGTGTTATTTTCCTGGGCAATGAAAAATCCTTCATTTTCATCTATGACAGCCTCTGGGTAAAAAGCCCTCAAATCTTCCTTTTTCACAGTTCTATTAGGACTTGAGAAAAGATGACAGGGATTTTTCAGAAATTCTCAATTTCTGCCACCTTTCTTCTCTTTCTTATCTATATTGAAGTGATGGCATGATGGGTGCTTATACAGGAGAAAGTTAAAATTAGATTTTCTTAAAATAATTTTATATTCTCTGAATGGGTACCCACTACTCTGTCAGTACCCATTGTATAGGCTGAAATTTCTCCAAGCACAGAAAAGTCTTTTCTTCATGTGGAGATTCTAAATGGATGAAAAGAGAAAGGAAAATGATCGAAGGGTTTCAAGTTGATGACTGATTCATTGTTTTTAAGCACTTTTTTGCCTGCCTGGATATTGGTCTGCTGTTTTCTAACTTGTGTTTTAGTTGTCTTATATTCCCTCAGCTATGGCAGTATTCCTGGAGCCAAATGTGAGTGCACTTCCTCAAAATGCCAGCAATGGAAGCTGGTAAGCAAGTGGGGAAAAATCACCAGAGGAATCTCTGAAGCTTGGGACAAAGGCAGAAAACACATCAGTACTGCACTAACAGAACAGCAGGTACTCTTATAGAGAAGATAAAATTACAGGTAAGGAAATAATTTACATTTCTATTTTGAACTTGTCCACATGGCTTGTTACTCTCCATTCAAAATACCAGGAAAAAGCCCTACAGCATAACATTAGAAGAAGAAAAAATCTCAAATTTGATTAATTTAGACTGCTTGATTTTTTCAGTGGGGATAATTTGAAGCTTAGTCAGACCCCATTTCTGCAAAAATATATTAAAAGATGAAAATCCTTTATACCTATTAGACAATTTTTGAAACTCAATCTAGTTTTAAAACAAGGCTGGTTTTTTTTTTAATTTGTTTTCCTTTTTTGTATTTAGACTATAAACACGGGAAACTTCTTGTTATAGATTTTCCTTTCCAATCAAAAAAAAAGGCTTTTCTTTAGGTAAGTGAAGTCAGATAAAGCCAAAGACAGAAGGACTCTTTTCCCGTGTCTCCATCTCCACTTACTTCCTGACAGTTGAAAGGGTAACATGTCTTGTCACTATGCTTCAGTTTCCTCATATGTTGAAAGGAAGGAGGTTATTTTTATCTCCCACTTGGGATGATTAGGTGGAATAAGTGGAGTAAAAGAGAAGAAAATTATATTTATGTAATTAATTGTCTTGCAGTCTTTTATGCCGCCATGCCGCAGTCCTACTATGGAGTTGTGATCACCATAAAAACCTCAAGAGGATATATCCTTGTCTGAATTGCTGCAGTTATTATCTGTTACAGAAAGTAAAATAAGGTTTATGTTTAAGTCTTCTTTTAATGTGAAACTGTTGTCTGTAAATATTTTGTTAAGTTAAAATAATTCCACCATAAACTCAATTCTCTACCGAGTTACAGAAACACTGGGAAAAGTAGGGCATGTTCATTACAGTGGCATAACCTTTTGGAAGACAGTAATAATGAGTACATAGGAAAGACTAATGAATTGGATTTAGCCTTGATGTAACTCATAACTCTTCATCAGCTATTCCCTATCGTAATTGTCCCAGTGAGTTGTACCAATTAATTTTATTTTGTAAACTATCCAGTTCAAGGAAATATGAATACAGGACCATATTAATTTGTTTCATAGTATTCAAATATGTAGAGATTTTATTTAAGCAAGTAGTTATTGCAGTTTTGAGTTTAATCTTACATATTTCTAATTATTACATGTAGCATTATATTTAAGCTAAAAAGCCTAAAGAAAATAAAAGAAGAAAACTTAAAGAAATTTTGGTGATCTTTTGAGATGCTGTGCAACCCTTTTAAGAAGCAATCATTAACAGCAGGTGCAAAATCTACATCAAATATCTAGATGAAGAAATATCTGTCTGAATTGAATATTGTCTTTTGAAATGTGTAATGTGCCATCTCCTATTTTATGGAGTTTCCTGCAACCTTCTAATTATTATTATTTTTTTTTTCTTTAAACATATATGAGAAGAGCACACTCAAACCTCTCATTTTGAAGGAATTGTCTTCTGACTTCATGACTTGTTTCTGTATCCCAGGTCTATGCATTGACTTATTCTCAAAGAACTTTTCAATTACTGTTTTGTTATACTTAAATATTGCTGATATACTTTCAAAAATGAGTGTAATCTGTCAATTTCTATTGCTTTTTGGTTTGAATTTGGATATGTTTAAGTAATTTTAAGATCATTCACTTTTCCTAAGAGAATTTGCTCTGATTTTGCAATTTGTTTTTTCCTGCCATTTTGTGTTTTTCCTTGTAAGTGTACAAAAATTCCAACTATCCCAGTTTTGTTTTCTGTAACTAATTTCATAACAGTGTAGTACTTGACATGTGTTTGTTTCTTAGGCAAACGTGTAAAACTCCTCAAGTCCGAATGGAGAAGTAGAGAAAGGAGGTTTCTGCTGTGCCTGATGACAATTTTTGTTTTTTCCACACACAAAAAATATTCTGGCTCCATCTTGGAGCACTAGTTGTGATGAATTCTAGTCTTGGTCGGATTCTAAGGAAGGGCCAGAACGTTCGTTGAGGAATAAAGAGTCAAACCACTCCAGAAAATGTGTTCCAGCCCTGGTTTATTACTCACAGAGCAGCAGGTGTGTACAAATACAGGTTTACACAGTATTAAAGGAATTGTCATACCTTGCTCCTCATTGAAGTTGATTAGTTTGCTGCAGACATGAAATAATTGTGGCTCATTTGGGTAGAGTTTCGGTGCCTAGGAGGTTGTGCTCCTAAGCAGTCCAAGTGTCAGTTAGATACTTCTGGGAGCCTTAAAATGTCTTTCTTCACACACTCTACTTTAAAGGTTGACCCAGTTGATAAGCTCAAGTTACTTACTCTCATGGGAAAACAACAGACGTTCTGAAGAACAGCACTTGGAAGGGAAGTCCATTTTAGTACATTCAGTCTGGTGTGGCATTTGTAGTTGAAACTCAGTGTGCCCTAATGGATTACTTAAATTTCAGGAAAATCTAAGAAATGGATGTTTCCATCATATCCCTAAGATAGGCTAGAATTTGTCTATTTAATCTTAAAACTATGTTAAAGATTAGGAACTTTATAATTTACTGGAACATATGCCATGCTTTAAAGTATTTTTCCTTTACTTATTTTTCTAGTCCTATCTTTTAGATTATTGGAAGTGGGAAGCTCAATTTATATGTGAAAGGTTTCCAAAGCCTTTTAGTTTTAATTAAAATTTTTAATGCTGACTGTCTAGATCTTCAATTTGCCACCAAAAGTCTCCTGCTGAAATGATTAAGAGCAGTGGGGAAACAAGGAGTACAGAGTTTTATTTCAAATGGCATTGAATGAAAAGAGTTTTCAAAATGTTTGTCTCATTATAATGGAAGTCTTAAGCACAGGAGCTACCACCAATGCAGCTCCAATTAATCACTATGCAATAAAAATGTGAAAGAATTTTAAGGTTTTAGATGGTTATCAAAGACATGGGAACCTTTTGAGTCATGTACTGGGAAATGTTCTGTTTAATTAACAAAATGAGCTAGTCATAGGTCCTGAAGGACAGACCTGAGGATCTAGAATTCCAAATTGCTTAATAACAGGCTTGGGGACGTGTTTAGATTAATACTTTTCATACTGCAGTGCCTAAAATGAAACTAAGAGAACAATTTAAAGCTCTTGAGTCTTGACATAAAAAGTTAGGTAGGGGCAAAGTTTTATAAACAGGAATGAAACATTTGATGGCTTGAAAAAGTGTCTTCCAATATGTAACCTACTCTGAAGGTAATTGAATCCATATAGTTATCATTAACTCACAAATCACTAAAATTTTGCCTTTTTGTCATTCGCCCAAGTCAAAGAGCTGTCTGTAATACTAAAACAAGCTCCTGTGTCCTAATTAACAGTTCTCTGTTGCAGTTACCTTGAAATGTGCTTGAATCACCTTAATTTCTCAGGTTTTTGAAATGGTTCCTCCTGCTTCCAGGAACTTCCAGGAATCTAGCTTTCAGGAATCTAGCAAAAAACACCCAAATCCATACCTATTCTAAAGAGCATGTGCATGTAGTAGCCCTATTGCAGAAAGGTCCTTAACATATTTTTGTCCACTTTTCCCAATTCATTAGAACATAAATTACAGGATTATCCATCTGTGAGGAAACTGTGAACCTGTCTTTTATTAAAATTTGCAAAGTACTTCGGAGTATCATTGGTACAAGATAGTAGTGTTAGAACAGAAGAATTTTCCAGGCTTACAAATGGAACTGTTTCAGTGAATGAACATGCACAAGTGGCAATGCAAACTGTCATTTGCTTTCATAAGCCATGTATGAATGATAGTGCATGGCAAACACACTGTATGGATTTTAAAGTTCCAGGAAATAGTGTGCTTCCATCTGTTCAAAAGATGCATTTCCAACCTCAACCTCATTCTCAGAGGGCATGAGTGGAAAAAAATGCACTGGCAGATGTTTGTTTCTGGTTATATGGGCCCTTCTGTTTCTACACTGTAATATTTATATTAAGTTTTTACTACCACAACAAAGCTATTTATGTTATAGAAAAATATGACTGATATAGCCCTCTTGAGTTCATTCCTTTTTAAGAAAGGTTTGCTAACGAATCACTTTATTCACAATTTTAATAATTTGTTGTGGTCTTTTGCATACAGGATAAGAAAATACAACATTAAGGATACAAAATTATCAGAAATGTACTGCATACAAATAAGGGCTGTTTTGGTGTGGAATTTCTGTCTTTTCTCCATGACTTGGAGGTCAATCCATAGCCAGGCATTTCTTCAAGTTATTCATTATGGCTTATGTAATTCCCTGTTATTTAGCTTATCTCATGTTGGTCATTAAATAAATTTGTGAGATCCCTTTTATTTTTCCTTGAAAGCCCCATAGCATTTTTGTTTCCCAAAGGGCTTTAATATTTTATAGAAAAATGCAAGAGGTGCCAAGATGACTTTTCTTTGTCTGATGAAATTCCACTTAGCTCAGGAAGTAATTTCCTTTCTCTGTCTTATGTATCTCAGGAAAAAAAAAGAAAAGAAAGATAGCTTGAGTTTGCTTAGATGACACAGGCTATGACCACACATATTCCTATATAGTTAATGGAAGAGTTCTAATTAAAAAGGAAACCTCCAGTATTAAGTCTGTTCTGTTTCTTTGGAGAAACCTAGAACAGGGGGTCCATCATGTTGAACCATCTGGAGGGAAAACACAATGACTCAAAAATTTTCCCTTTTCTTGATTACATTTTCTTGATTACAACATCTTACATTGATATAAAGTCCTGGCTTCCTTCCAACTCTCTTCACCCACTGAAGTCTCTTCTATACTGTGCATGATGGAAAAGAGATAGAATTAAATTGCAAGGGAACACATAAAAAGGCAAGTTGCTAACTTTCAGGTGCTTGACTTTGCAAACTCAAGAGCCAGTTTTCAATATGGATTTTGTGTATCATTTATGATAAACACAGAAAAAAATAAAAAAGCTGCTGGTCAGAAAATAGTAATGTACAAGTTGTGTTATGAAATGTTCCAGCCCACACTTAATTTCAATATACCATATATTGTTATCTATTTTATTCTAACACTATTAAATAATAATTGTGTGCCTAATTTTGGATGGATACGCTATTCTGTAGTTAGCAAATGATTAGTGATATATTTGTTTCTCTGAAGAAACAGAAAATTTTTAATACCTAGTTGTGGTTCTGTAACTTTGATGTTTAGGTGCTTGAATTTAGGGAGAAGTGCTTTACTATTCAGGGAATATTCACTCAGCCATTCTTTACATCCTGTGGTCTTGATTTTCCTTCCTTCCTCTTCTAAGGCAGAAGAAAGTCCTGAGTAAAAGTATCAGACTTGGGTTTTATTGAGAATGTATTCTTATGAAACAAACAATATTATCTGTTGTATTCATCCACTGTGTGGATTTCACAATTGAGGATATTTTTCACCCACTGAGTGAGCAGCACTGGAATGGAGGTTGTCCAGAAAAATCTCTTGAGGCTGGTAGCTTTTCTAATATGATGTCATGGGGTCTTTTCATCTCTGGTCCATTATACATTACCCTGGCAAAAATGTTTTACCCAAAGACTGAGTTTGGTCTGAAGATTTAGTGCTCAGAATAATGTGGAAATCTTCAGGTGCATTTAATTACATATTGTTGTGTTAAAACAAAACAAGTGAGTCCACATACAATTATAGCAAATTTACAGCAGCCACTCACTAATTTAAATTTAAAAGTCTGCAACTGCAGAGTAATTATGCTTTAATTGCACATTTAGGACAAGAAAGTGCAGAGAATCTAATGTGGTGTATTTATGATATAACAATGATGTGAAAAATTTTATTAGTATAAAGGGAGTAATTGTGTTCCAAGAATGAACAAATTAATTCAAATCAACACCTAGGATGCTAAAGGTTTAATGTCCTTTTTTAGTTTGTATTGTTAATTTTCCATACATATTAATTATTAACTGAAAACTTGATTAGACTTGATTTGCACCTATTCAGGGTGTTACTGTTCTCTAAGGATTTTAAAGATTAGACACATACTGTTATTGGTCCCTCTTTTCCTATAAAGGCCTTTGGCACAATACCTTAATACCTTTCTTCCCAGACACTTAAATCAAATAGCATTTACTATACCCAAAACTAAGCATTTTTGGGAATACCACCACTAGATATTAGCTAAAATTTCATTGCTTCTCTGTGAAATGCCTTTAGCAACCAAGAGGTTCATTCACTCCCTGATGTTTCTGGTGTATGGATAGATAACTTCCATTAATGTTGATGTGCAATCTATGCTTGCTCATAATGAGTATTGCCATCTTACACAGAGGCAAATGTGGTCAACTGTATGTATATACGTATGTCAGTGACCTGATAGGGAGCAGAAATTTGAATGGCTATCTGCTTTTTTCTTATTTTTATCACCCATTTAATTTCTGTGACAGTGCATGTTGCTTTCCTAGGGGTGTTTTCACCACAGCATTGTGGAGCTCGGTGGGGAGTGCAGATAGGCCTGCAGATTATGTTTTTACTGAGTTTTTGTGTGATTGAAAATACATTGGCACTTCCAAACAGCCATGTAACTGAGCAGTCATGTGTGTGCAAAACCGCTCTTTTTGCTAGCTGCAATTGATCTCCTTAGCCCATGCATGGCAGAGCTGAGTGTAATAGAAATAATACATCACAGGATAGTTGATGTTGGAAGGGAGCTCTGGAAGTGCCACCCCCTTGCTCAAGCAGAGCCATCTAACGCCAGTTGCCCAGGATCAGACATCTTTTGAATATCTTCAAGAACGTAGCTGACAATTTCCCTGCGCAATCTGTGCTAGTTCTCAGTCACCCTCACAGTAAAGAATTTTTCCTGAGATGGAACTGCCTGTGTTTGTTCTCATTGCCTCTTGTCCTGCTAATGACACCACTTGAAAGGAGTCTGGCTCCATTTTCCTAGCACTCTCTCTTCACGTATTTGTACACATTTATAAGATCCCCTCTGAGCCTCCTCTTCTCCAGGTTGAACTGTTCCAGTGCTCTCACCTTTCCTCATATGAAGATGCTCCTGTGCCTTATGTGCCTCAGTGGCTCTTTACTGGATAGGTAGATAGGTAGACATATAGATGTATAGACATGTATTGCAAATGAAGCTAATAAAAATTCACCTGTATCAGAAGATGTGTATTTTACATCGTGTGGCTCAGTGGCACCTGGCTCCATGTGTAGAATTCCAGCTTTTTACAATAAAGCAAAAAATAAATAACAATAAGATGGTGCATCGGCCTTTTGAGCTTTGGTGCAGGGTACAGAAATATGTTGCCTGACTTTTAAATTAATTCTTTATTATTTTTTCAGGCAATCTTCTACTTTAGAAAGGGCCACATGAGGCTCTTTCCAACAGCAAGACCAAAGCAAAATAAGAACAGCGTAATAAATAAGCCTATGTATCATAAAAACCATGAAGCACAATTTTATTATTGCCTTCAGTGCAGTTCCTAGAAACAACTCAGTGGAGAAGGCAAACTGAAGTAATGAACTCCTTGAACAGTCTGTTTAATATTCTGTTTGTTCCACGTTTATGCTCTGCAGAGCTGACGAGCTGTATGCAAACAATTTTGCTGGGGGCAAGGAATGTTTCCTCATTAAAGGAGCATGACCCTTCTCCCTGTGATCAAAATGAAAAGCATATGCACCTTGATGTCATGAAGTGTTGTGACCATTCCAATGATCTGTTCCTCAAGCATTGGGAAGTTGTCCCCTGACATAATTTGGTATTGAAAGGTTATATGATGATTAATTGTATCCACTGACACAGCAGAAATATTCCTCAAAGTTATGTTTCTGTGATATGACAGATTTTTTTTTCTTTTAAAGTTTAAAATCCAAGTCAGTTAGAGAAAAAGTCCAATTATTGTGAAATGCTTTGTCTTCCACTCTTTCTCCGTGGTTCTTCTGTTTCACTCTTCTTTCATGTTAGGCTGGGTGAAACTGCTCTAAATTAAATCCTTGGTAATTTTGTAATTTGTGAATAACAGGATCTCTATCTCTTGTTAACGTGTGCATGAGTTGTGTCCTGTTTCTCCATTAAGTGATTATTGCTTGCTTAGATGTATTAAGCTTTTAGCAGGACGTTGCCTTTTCCAGCTGGAATGATTCTATGATTTTATGATTGTGTTGTAAAGAATCATGCAAAGAATGGAAATAAACAGCACCAGTATCAATTTCTGCATACTCAATGGCTAACATTTGAAAAACATAGTTGTTACCATAGAGAATTTTTAAAAACAACAACAAAAAAAAAAAGAATAACAGAAGACAGAAATTTGTGGGTTGGTAATTCATGATTTTATTATATTTTTAGGCATGGTCACATTTCAGTTTCTCCTAGTCAAATCCTTTTCCCACAAAGCACTTACACACACAATTTAAGTTGGGGAGAAATTCCATCTAATACCATTGGAGTTTATTAACTTATTTAAAAACAATCAGAAGAGCTTTGCTGGACAGAGATCTTACATTTCAGTCTCAGTTTCCAGTACTTCAGAAGTAGATTCATTATGCCCAGTTTTGATGTTCTGATTTTCTTTTTCTTTACAGGTAACCCGATAGCTAAAGACAAATCAAGCCGATCTCAAGGCCGATAACATTAAATACAACACATAGGAATTTCATCCCTCGAGGCAATCCTTGAAGCGAAATTTTATACTGCTGGGGTGTATCCTTCAGAATCAATTGTTTCAATGAGAACCTGGCTTGTAATCAGCAACAGCCTTGAGATCAAAACTACTGGAAAGTTATTTTGAACTTCTGTGTCACAAATATTTCAACTGATTGAACTGTGTACACTTGTAAAATTGCACTTGCTGAGGAATTTGCAGCTGTAATCATGAGCTGATATTATAAAGGTGCAGAAAAGCAGCAAACTTTTGGGTTCTCCGTTGCAGATCAGTGGCTTTTCATCTTGATGAAGTTAACCTCTGAAATGTATTGGATCCTTCACTCTAAAATGATCCCTGGTCCACTGTTCAGGTTGCTGGTGGGACTGCACACTGCTTCAATTAAATTTCTGTTGCAGAAATCATCCTCTGGCATGGCACAGTCTTAGACATTTTTATTTGTCTTCTAATCTTGCAGCTCTCAAAGGTACATATTTCAACATCTTGAAGTTGCTTTGTTATAGGAATGGAATTATATATCCATTGTTAATAATTATTGTTGACAAGTAATAGTTATCTGAATACATCAATCATATTAGAATGTATAGTCAGGTTGACATGTTTCCCTAAGGCTAAGCAACTACTGCAGCTTAACAGTTAAAGAAAGTAGTGGTCAAAACTCAATTACCACTTCCATTATAAGGCATTTTATATCTTTAAATATACATTTACATTCAGTTTGAAGGAAATGGGTGTTCCCAATATGTACTTTACTTTCCTAACCTTTAATTCATTTAAATTCACAGTAAGCAATC
Organism: Lichenostomus cassidix; assembly: GCF_008360975.1. Taxonomy (NCBI): domain Eukaryota; kingdom Metazoa; phylum Chordata; class Aves; order Passeriformes; family Meliphagidae; genus Lichenostomus; species Lichenostomus cassidix. The sequence goes on along the minus strand of NC_139480.1, from coordinate 31,193,112 downwards.
AATTACAGTATTTCATCCCTTTTTTATAAATATAGGCAGGGATGTAAATGAGATTTGAAATTATGATATTGGATGGTAATAATTCAGAATTTTTGTCTTTTTATTGAAAAATAAAGTCTCTTGCCTGAACCGAAGTACTGATGGATGCTTATGTAGATGTCTGCTCAGTTTGTTTGCTATAAAGGAAAAAAGTCCTAGTGCTCTCCCAGATTTACACTTAATGGGTATATTGCTTGCTTGCAGTCATCCAGTTCAGATCTGACCCTTGCCAAAATATCATTTTTTTGTTTTGTTTTGTTAGAAATTCTTGAACTTTGTGATGTGCTGTTACATGAAAAGAATCCTCAATATTTAAAGGCCTTAAGCATCTCTGAGCTTTTTTCTAAGTTATTACCGAATGTATAATTTTATACTTCATTTAATGTATATTGTACCATCTGTAATGTTGATACAAAAGAAATTTGATAATTCCTTTTAGTGACACTGCATAAACATACTACTTTACTAGAGGGAGTTCTGACTGTATGCTTTGGTGAATTGAAATGAAAGGCACACACACTTAATGGTAGTCAAAAGTACATAGAGGTAAGCTTGTTTAAGTCCTGTGCAGTTACCAAACAGAGCAAGCAAGCAAAAAACAAACAAAAACAAACCTCAACCGCCACCCCCCTCCAAAATAAACCTAAAAGAAAAGACATAGAGGGAAATTATTTTATCTTTACGAGCCACTGACGTGGCCAGTTTAGTTATATATTAAGTTCCATGATGGATGAACACCCTGTAGTGCTCTGCCTGTCACTGTAGCCCCTGCTGCTCCAAAACCATTTCATTACCTCTGCTGTATTATTGCACAGGAGAGCTTAAATAAAATAAATGACTGTTGGGAATGAAATTGAGAAGTATATTCTATCATTGTGCTGGGAAATAATGAAAGAATATTAGCAGAAAAAGATCTTATTTTCTGAATAAAATTTAATTAGAATAAACCATTTGTAGCAGAAACTAGGTATCTTGGTATTTTAGGATGGATTAGTATTATATGGATTTGTGCTAACAGGTTCAGGATGGAAGGTAATATCTTAAAGAAGTTGTCTGGGACAGTGCAAAGTGTAAATGTGCTGTTTTGTAAAATCTGAATATGGCCTCTCTTTGATCGAAAATCTATATCATGCTTCTCAATACTTGTTTTCTTTGTTTCCTTGTTCTTTAACAGCGCTGAAAATACTGTATTATATACAAGTGTAACACATGCATATCAATAAATGAAAATAAATGGATTTTCAAATATACTGAATATATTATCTGCAGTAGATTAATGTTGTGACTATTCATAGCAAGTGAATAAAATTGTAGTATAAAATGGAGTTCCCTGTATGGATGTGCACTTTGGAGATCTATTCTGTTCACTTAGGGAAAAAAATAATTTTTTAGTGAATAAGAATCTCAAAGGTTATATTAACTTTATACTTCTTCAATATACCTGAGAATATCTCCTACCACTTTGAAAGGTCCTTTTTGGAAGGAACTGATACCTATGGCAAATTCTGGGGGGTGTACTGTTGTTTTTAGGTAAGACTGAATAATTTTTTTTTTTTCTTCACAAAATCCCTAAAAATTATTATTTAGATGTTTTAAGTAGCAGCAAGACATGGTAGACAATCCTGCAACAGTAATGTTTCAGGTTAATTTGTGGAACTGTTTAAAAGAAAATTAAAAAAAGCCAGTTTGTCAGATGTGGTTGTGCACCTTGAAGCAAGCTGGGATGCACAGTTCAGGTATCCCCAGTGCCTGTTTAGTGCTGCTTTGAAAATGGAGTGTAGGTGAATGGATCAACATGTGCATTCACGTTGTAGGCACGTGAATTGCTTCAATTAAAACTTCATTCTTTATACACTACTTAGATTATTTAATCTAATTACAAAAATGATCAGGCATTAGGATCAGTGGGAAATCCATGTTACCCTTTGGTTTCAGTAATCATCAAGAAATCTGAACTGCAGAATATGCCTTCCAGTTCTGCAGTTCCAAATGATAGTGCATTGAGAGGGAAAGAAAAATCACTACCTTTTTATTACCTTTCACAATTAAATGGATTGGATCAGTTCAACAAAGCACAAAAGAGAATCCTGATATGAATCTTAATGAAAAAAATTCCATATCAGATCAAATAAATCTAAAATAGAGTTTATAAAACATTCAAGTCTAGATCTTGGTTATATCTGGTTTATTGGTTGTAATGAATGTTAAACTTTAAAACAGCACTGCTGCAGATACGGCTGTTACTACCTATAAATTCACCTATTGTGCTATATATTTTCTATTGTTGCATTTGTCCTGTATCTTTTAAATCTTGGCTCCTTCAGCTCTGCTTAAAAATGTTACTAGTGTAGCATTTCAGTACTTCACCAAAACAGTGCAGCTCTCTTTAATGTAGAATCTATATGCTTTAGGAGTGCATCAGATACATTTATTTTGAAAGTAAAAAATCTGATATAAAGTATTTTATTTTTTTTAGTTTTCATAAAAATATATTCAGGGACTTTTTTTCCCATTATAATTGTGCATCTGGCTTTTATAATTTCCAGGTAATGCATGAAAGTCTGTAACAACATAACAGAAAAATGTGATTGGCATCCTTTTCTGTTGATTTGCTGTCTCATCCTTCATGCCTCAAATTTTACACATCTGTTGTTAACCAAGATATTGTCAAGGAAAAGGAACACAGTTTTGATTTGCAAAAGTGTTGCCCTAATCTCTAGTTTCTTTTTGCCAAAAGTTAGATAGCTCTGCATCAAACCTGTCACACCTGAGCAATCTGATGCCATTAAATGATTTCTCATGGATTCAGAGAATAACTTAATAATAAGAATAATAAGAATAACTTAATAGTAAGAAGAACTTGATCACTTTGTTAGTCTTTATAACACAGTTTGTACTCTGATAAAATTTTCTGTTTATTCTCTCATAGAATGAGCAAATATTTCCAGATTACATCTTTGATCTTGTTTCTGTAAGAGGTTATGTAACTTTTGGCCACTATTTTACAGACATTAGTTGCAAATATTTTAGAAAAAATATGGCTGTTGTTTTTGTATCTTCTGTATTCATCTGTACTGCTTATGTGGTGATTAGAAGCAGTAGTATTATGAAAATGTTGAATTTCCCACAACTTTGTTTTGACAGATAAGATTACAAATGCTGCCAATGTCTCTTTATCTGGAGCTAATTTAAGGCCATCTGGCAGGAGGGCCACTGATGGTGACACTGGAGACTCTTGCATAAGGCAGTGACAGTTCTTTATCAGGCTGCTGTGAATAGGATGCCAGGGGAGCCAAACCACTGTGGGATGATTTCATCACCAGAGATGTAGGTTCCAACGAGGTGGATGCAGCATGTGAGCACTGGGGTACAGCCAGCATCCTGAACCTGGGGCTGTGGGGGTGAGAGCAGGACCTTAGACCTGTTCTTTGGGTTGGTGGAAAGATCTGTCTCGTGTCTCTGGGATTTGCGCCAAAGGCAGATAACAGAACTGGCAGGGCACCTTGGTGATTTCAGTGTGGTTGGGATAAGGCCTTCAGATGCAGATGAATGTTCAGCATTTTGTTTAGAAAATTCTGAATGAGCAAATTCATTTAAGTTCACATGCCCTTATTCCAGTTAATGTTTAAAGAAACTTCTCTCTATTTCTCCTACCTCCTTGCAAGTATACAGGTCAACCTCTGTCGCAATGGGAAGTGAAATCCAGTTATTCCTTCATAATAGAGTCTCTTGATTAAATATAACTAATCCTATCAATATTAGCTGTCACTGAAAGACTTGAAATAAATCTGGCTTTCTGTTCTGAAAAACAGTTTCTTGCTCAAATAAATTAATTAAATAGCTTGGGTAATAGAAATATTATTGCTTATATGTAACCCTAACTGTAAAACTTATATATTAGCTCTTTAAATTATATTAAAAAATGTAAAATGTAAAATTTGAGTTAGATCCTCTATAACAGCAGGAACATTGTTTTTTCTGCTAAAACACTGGGGTAAACTAAGGACAGTGTATTTTAGGATTTATGGCTTTCACTGCTTCAACTGCACAGCTGGGAAAACAACACATAAAAATACTTATGTTACTTACATTGGTGAGACATTTTTCTTGAGTATGAGGAATATGTGGAGTTGCAAGTTTACTCCATATGAGCATACTGGTTGAATCTCTTGATCTCTTTTCTCCTTACTGTCATAACAAATATGACAGAAACTGTACTTGAATTTTCCAGCCTTATGTCTTAGTATTTGAATCAGAACTTACAAAATGTACCCTACTTCAGTCACTGTGTCTCCATATAAAGTAGGTTTTTTTAGTCTGTTTCTTCCATATGATTAATTACCAATGCCATGGCATATTTGGGCACAGAGAATCTCACCCTTACCGTTACTGATTCAGAGTTTGTGCACCTTTTTGTTCTTTATTTTCCTTTGTTCATCTTCTCTTGTTCTGGGATCCAGTAAGTTCTTACAAAACGCCAGTAATGATGAGAAATTTTTTTTGATAAACAGTGGCCTGGAACTGAACACAGGAGGGAAGAGAGAGAGATGATGTGTTTGTATAATTTTATGTTAAAATAGTTTCCAGGTTAAACTATTCTTTCTAAGGAGAAGCAGTTTTTCTTAACTATAAATGGACTGTGTTTCAATATGCTCTCTGATCATAAAGCTGATGAAATGATCCTCTCTATGGCAGATTACCTCAGCAGAATTTACAAATGGAAGATGATGATTTTACTAATGTCCATGGGCAGGTAGACATAATTTGGTCCCAGATGCTCTGCCTAATGTTCATGGCAAAAGTGACTCAAAAACAATGCCTCCATATGCCATAATTGCTGGAATTATTTCTCAGGCATATTCCCTTGTCATCCCTCATACATAGAACTCATTAGATTCCTAGTGGGAGAACATATGGAGAAGAGAGATGATGGAAAACATTATAAAACAGATTGTGTATTTAAATTTATATTATAAAAGACCTCTGTGCGCAGGCAAACTTCGCAGAGAAAGTTCAAACTGTTTCTTTCCACTTCATATGGAAATTGACATTTATGGAGCTGTTATCTCAGTGCATTCAAATCCACTTCTAGATGGAGGCTTAAAACATGGCTTTAGGGATAATAGTGGGAATTTTGTTGATAATTTGAGGGCAACGCTGTATTTCCTACATTTTTACAAATATTTCATTAAACTATAGCTGTCTAAGATCTTTTCACTAATAGGAATGACCAGAAGTTCCACCCATACAGGTCTATTGGCAGAATCAGGCCTTTGGCTATGGATTTGTGATTTCAGTGTCAACATAATGTCTTTGATGAAGACCATGTTTCTGTTCCACAAAAAAACTGTTAATGTTTCTTTCATCCAGCTCAGCTGACTAATGGATGGGGATCATGTCCTGTGCAGAGCTGTTTTAATGACTACTGAATATTATTAATTAATTATTTATCATCTGTAATAGTTAAATACAGCAAAAAAAAAAGCTAACAACACATGAATTCGAAGTATTATACATTGATGTTTGTGATGCTTTTTTTGTTACACTTAGGACTCTTTCCTGTTTTATGGTAATTTTTTTTCTGTTATTTTTTACTCAATACCTACCATGAAACTGGTTTCAACAGGGAACTTTTGGGTTCCTATTAAGTTTCCCTGTAGTAGAGATGGGCACTAGCAGAAGCTACTAATTAGACAGGTGGGAGGTTGATAGACTGAGGTCTGGGAACACAATGACCTTACTGCAGTGGCTGATAAAATGCGACCTATCACTTAGAGAAAGCATAGAAAGTGCTTCTAGGGGAACACTTCTGTAGATATCATTGTTGCCCAGCTCCTAAAGGATCAATTCTGACAGGGTGTCTCTTATAACATGGAACCGAATCAAAGTTAAATCAATACAAGGACATAGAGAAACCCTGTGGACATCTATTACAGTGTGAGCCTTCAGGCCTTAAAAATATCTGATATATACACAGGATGTCCATCTAGGCCACTGTCTTTTAAAAAGAGGACAGAACATAGCTGTTTAGGTAACATTTGCAATAGAGTTGTGTGTGAATTTGCTGCCCAATATGCTCACCTAAAGCCAAGATTTGGTGTCACGTTGTGAGAGAGGACCTCCAGATGTTCAGCTCCAACCCTCCTCCTTTGCTGCTGGAAATGGACTGTGTTATTATACTGTTCTTCTAAGCCAGAGTCACAGAGTACATTGCTGGCAAGCTGCATCACTTGCCCTGCACCTTTCAGAGCAGAATAGTTACTCTGACAAGCCTCAGCAGGAAGCAAAATGTGCATTACCACACATGCTTTGTCTTAATACTGACAACCCTGACTGTTCTCTATCTTGGGGTTGGTTTTTTTTTTTCTTACAGCTACAGGAAAATGTTGATTATTATGTGAAAATTTAAAATTTGTTCTTTTCCACCAGTCTGAACAAGGCACTTTAAAGATATATTTTGCAGTTTCTTATATGTCCATCCTATTACAATTTATTCATTTGTGCTATACATGTATTAGCCTCTCTTTCAGCTGCTGGTGGCACCTTTTAAAACAGTGTCATCCATTAATGATTTTTTTTTAATCACTGCAGGAAAATGATCATTGGGTGGTAAGTCTTTCATCAGCATGTTGTGGTTTTTCCATTCTATCAGTACGTGCATGAGAAACTAGATGACGAAGTAGTAAAAGAGCCTTGAAGATGTACTGATTTAATTAATCTCAAGAAAATAGACCTTGCTTAATGAAGGAAGTTATAGCTCCTATGTGTAGGATTGTGCTTCATCATTGAGAATATCCAGCCCTCTGCTTTGATTCAACTTTGATTATACAGAAATTTGTGCAGAAGTAATATCCATATAAAAGATTAATAGCGACTTGAAAGATGGATCCTTAAGTATTGATGTATGCGATCAAGTATCCAGCACATTTCAAATCCAGATCTTTACCTAATGCTCCTAATGGATGAGGAAAGTAGCAAGTATTTTCCCCATTTTTATGTCCTTGGAAGGAAATACAGACATACCAGAAGATGGCTAGCTGGAGTGCTCACTGTACTTCAGTTAATGATGTGTTTATTGCCCAAGTCCGTATAGCTTGCATCTTACCTCACCTTTTGTTAAATCATGTAACACAAGGACCTTAAACTGATCGATTTCTGCAATTAGCAGTTGTGAAAGGAAAGACAAAAGCAAGTTCAAGATTGTTTATGCCTGGGTTAACTCCACTGTCTTTAGTGAAGTTATTCTCAAAGTAAATCTAGTCTTAAAATTCTAGATAAATAGTTCAGAAAATTAAGCTGCAGTTAATTTGAAGACTTTCATTAAAGGGCACATGAAACTTCAAGGGCTTGGGTAAGAATAAAATTGAGATGACAGAAAATTTAAGTTTCTTTTACTGTTTTACCAGATATCATACTGCTGTATAATTGTGGGAATTATGGTCCTGGTCTCACCTGCAACAGAGAAATATGGGAAACTCAGTCCTGCTGTTATTCCTGGCATAAAACACATAACAAAGACAGTTTATCAATGTCATTTGGCACAAAACTTTTCCTCTCAAAGCCCCAGTCTCTGCTCCATGCCTGTGCACCTTAAATCCTGAAAATAGAGCTTTCTGGGAGCTTAGCTGATGACTAAAGCTTCTTATGGACTTCTGCTGAGGTTTACATTTCATACTGACTCCCTCTGCCAGCTGCTCCAAAAACTGTATCATTGGTTCAAACTCCTGCGTCTCCTCACTTTTTTGTTGATCAATATAGTCAAAAATATGCTTTGTAAATACTGTGTTTAAATTTGATGTATCTGATAATTTGAAGCAATTCCAAAATGGTATTTCTTACTTTGTTTCAAACTTGTAAATGATTCAAATATAATGAATAGTAATAAACTCAGTCAACTCATTCACAATAAAGAACTGTGATGCCTTAAGCTACTTTTTACCAGTCAGAATATTGTCAAGGTGACCTTTCACGCTGTTTCAATTGCATAGCCTTGCCATTATTTAACTATTAGAATGATGGAAAGCTTGCACTTTGCTATTTGAGTGGCAACATTTCTAGACACAGGGACCCGAAGGAATGGAACCATTGAGAGGCTATAATTAATGTGCCACATTAAGGAGTTAAGGATAAGCAGCCAAAGAAAGACTAAACCTGGTGGAGCAAAGCAGCTGCGGTCCAGTCTTAAAAACTAAAAATCCATTTGCAATGCTTTCTAGAATCCTAATATTCTGCTGCTAGTGTCAAGTCATTAACGATAACTCATTTTTCCTCCACAGTGTGTCAACCATCCATTGTTGAAATGTACATGAAAAATACAGCTTCTGGATTGCTATTAAAACTCCTCTCAAATGTAAATATTGATGAGATAAATGCTATATTATATTACTACCTTCTATTTCAAAAAGAGAAAATTATTTTCTGTTTTTTAAAAGGAATTTGCATACATATTTATACAAATAGAAGGAATTAGGAAAAATAGTAATAATAGTAAAAATCTGTTCATTACAATGTTAGACTGTAATTGTTTCATGACTGTATGATTAAATGTCTTCTGCCTACATGATGCTTGACTCGTGTTGACAGAAAGCAAAATCATTAGAAAGCTGTGGCCGTTGAAACACCTTTTGTCTTCACAATGCTATTGGAGGAGGATGAACATCACAGACGGTGGGAGCTGTGTAAAAAGCAGAACAGAAGAAGGTTTCTTTTTCCGTCAGTGGTTAGGTGATTTATGTACATGACTCTCATTAACATTAATGGGAGTTATCTGCCTCATTTTTTATGAGCCTGATGTGAAGTTAATGGCAGTCTTCCCATTGTCTCTAGTGGGCTGTGGATCAACCACTAAGTGCACAAATGGGTTTGGTTGAAATATTGGTGCTTGTAGAATGGTACTTGCTTAGAATTTCAGCATGCTTCATTCACAGTTACCACAAAAAATGCTGTGTGAATGCCTAAGTGTCTGAGCCGAGGAGTTTAATGTTGCAGAGTGTGCTGATCTGTGGCACTGTGGGGCATCCACGTGGCAGACTGCAGAGATGCCTGAGCCAGTTCGTGGTGAGATAGTGTGAGCAGGAGCAATAATCTACCCAGCAGCATGAGCTGACTCACTTTTCAGAGATTTGAACTGGAGTTGGTGTAATGGGGTCTGTGGTCCAGACCACAGGATGAGGCAGTTGCAGTGCCATGCGATGCTGGTACTTCTATCAATAAGATGGTAATGTGCAATCCTGCTTTTTTGAAATCCAGCCTGAGATCTGCCTCTCTGTTGAGTTCTCCTCTGGTTTTGATTGTTTTTGTTGTGTTTTGTTTTTAATACAGGATTCATATTTTCATTGCAGTAAAACTTTCACTGACTAATGAATGCTTTGCAGTTTTAACAAAACTAGACTCTGCTGCTTTTTCTTCTGTGAGTAAGGGAAGGAGACCTGATATTAACAGCAGAATTTGAAAGGCATCAGTTCACATCTGTCCTGGGATAGAGTTAATTTTCTTCTTAGTAGCCACTACAGTGGTGTGTTTTGTATTTAGTATGAGAATAATGTTGATAATGTACAGATGTTTTCCTTGTGGATAAGTAAGTTAAGGAATTTTCAGTGTCCCATGCTCTGCCAGTGAGGAGCTGGAAGGGAGCATGGCCAGGGCAGCTGGCCCTAACTGGCCAAAGGGATATTCCATACCACAGAACATCAAGCTCAGTTTATAAACTGGGAGTGGTGATCACTGGGATGAGCACTGGCAAGTGGGTGGTGAGAAATTGTATTTTGGGCCACTTGTTTCTCTTGGGCTTTATTTATTTTTTTTTAAGTTGCTATTATTGTTATTGTTCTTAATATCATCACCATCATTTAAATTTGTTTCAACTATTAAACTGTTCTTCAGCACTTCCTTTCTGACTCTCATCTCCATTCTCTGGGGAGGTATGTGAGCAGCTGCATGGTAGTTAGTTGCTGGCTAGGGCTGGATTGCAGCAGCAGGCACGTTCCTTATTAGGAGCCAATCACTACAGGGACAGATGACCAGCCTTGCCATCGGTGAAGAACTTTTCTCACCACAGACAAGCCAGGACAAAATAGCTTTACAGTGGATTGGGAACTACTGTCATAGTTAATCAAGTTCATGCTAAAGTACTCTCAGTGCTACCAGTTTCTGCTTATCACAATGTCATGTTGGTGTATGCATAAAAACTGGCCTCCAGAAGAGCTTGTATTTTGAGGCTGAGCTTCTAGTAAGATTAGGGGAAGCTGGATCCTGAGGGCTTTAAGACACAAAGGTTTCTCCTCCTAGTCTGCCAGACATGGCCACTGATGGTCTCAATTCCAGGTCTGGAAGGCTGAGCACGTACTTTGAAGAAATAAATGTATGCACAGTGCAAAACAAACCAGCACAGGCAAGAGACTGGCACTGTCATCAGCACCCAGTTAATCACCCGAAACTTGCATGGAGCCACATACAACACAGACTGCCCAATCACCTCCTCCTCCATGTCTGATCAGGATTAAAACCTATGCACCAATACATTTTGCTGCAGCCGAAATGTTCAACAAAACGCAGTTAATTTCTGCATCACACTGAGATTTTGCTGTGGTCTTACTGTCTGCATGACATCATGAAATGTCAGCTATTGCAGATGCATTGGATTTCCCACAGCTCTGGGTTCCTCACAAAGTTTCAAAACATGAGCTGAGAGAAGCAGGGAAGGTGCTGTATGATATTGGCAATCTATCAGGGACAGAACAAGCAAGTGCCCGAACGTGGGATTTACTAGCTAGATTCACTGATTTTAGGGGCTGCACAGCTGGAGTAATTGTACAAGGAACAGAACAAATACTCCCTATTTGTCCAGCTCTGGTATGGCTCCACACCGTGCATAACAGAAAAGGTAGGTGTAGGGAAGAAAATACAGATCAGTGCCATCCAGTTTGCCTGTAGGATGTTTTACAGTGTTATTTATAAGCTGTGGTTTGGTGCTTTTGTTTTAATTAACTTTTTATTTTCTTTTTTTTTTCTTATTTATTTTTAGATTAAGTACTGTTTGATAATTTAAAAAAACACTTTTGTACCGTTTTAGCAATCACAAGTTGGTCTGCACTGCTCTGGATTTTTTTTATTGCATATAATTCTAGGTCTAATAAAGTTCTGCATTTTTATTAAGTACTTGGTTTCTGCTTAATTGTAAGGAAATGAGAAACCACAGCAATACCAAAGGGTTTTATTAAAGTATCAAAAATCAGCAAGCAATATACACAAGGAAATTAAATAGCAGTCTGTGCCCCTGAAGTAGAAATCATAGAGGGTTGCACCTAAATTGATACTTTCCTTGACAAAGAAATCAACCCTTACACAGTCAAACCCATAAAATTTATCATATGCAATATACTAAGTGCAGATTAGCAGTCCTTTTTCCACAGCAATAAAAAAAATAAACACACAATTCTTTAAAAACCTGATATCAATACTGAAAAATTATTTTCATTAAAATATATGCATTTGCAATCAATAAGTCATCTAATCACCCTGTGTGCCATAGATATCAGCATTCAGAGGGGTGCCAGAATTTTCTTTCCTGCGTTCATGCTGGGACTGTACTGCTTCTAGGATTCCTTGTAGGGTCTGTGAATGTGCTGTGGAATACACTGAATTACATGAAGCCCACTCCACAAGAAAAATTACTATGCTAAGTGGTGCAGGTGATTCTTTGGTGCCTCAGAACAGGTGCAGACCCTCTGAAAGATGGTTGGATATGATTAACATTGGAGCTTAGAGCAAGTTCTTCAAATGGATCCTGCTTTTGACAGCACAGACATAAAACTGATGTGTGGTCAGCCAACAAAAATCCCTATCCCACTAACAGGAGACCTTCCCCACTGTGCATCATGTAACTATTCTTCATACAGTTCCATAAATTGCTGGCAAATCTGGGATGACTCTGAAGTAATTCTTGTACAAGATTCTTGGGAGAATCAGGAGGGATATTTGTATGCAGGTACTCAGTTCTATGTTTCTTGTTAGACAAATTTATGAGTAGATAGAAGTTTTTTGCCCACTGTCTGTGTGCTGGATGTAGTTCCAGTAAGCTTTTCCTAGGCCAGAGAAAATCCTACCATAGAGCTAATAATCAATACAAATTAGACTAATTCCTTGCAGTTTGGTGCTAAATCAGGAAGTGGTTTCCATTTCATGGGGATATTTTCTCCCAGTGGATCTTACAAATCTGTTCAGTCCTTCACTCATTTCTGTTGGGTGAATGTTTGTGTTTCAAAGTCATCATCATTAAGCATCTTTTGTTGGCAGCTTTATCAAAAGGGATAGGGTAGAAGGATCACAAAGTATTCTATCCCAGCTTTCAAGATGACCCTTTATTGTAGGACAGAAGTATGCAGCGTGATTGGAGGATACTATTTTTCAAGCACTAAATTTCACTTAGTTCCTTAGTGAATTGGGAGACCTTTCTAGATTATAGAAGTTTTAATAATCAGCTGTATAACTGAAAGCATTAAAGCAGAATTGTTTAAAATTCTCAGCAAACAAATGGGTATTTTTTATGGTTACATAACCACTACAATTAATCCTTCATGGAACCATAAGAAATGAAGCTAAAAGTGGGTTCATTTGCCCCTGCAATGTTTAATCTCCTTACTCTATAAGATAAAATAAACTGATGTAATCTATGTTAGAAATGGAAAATACTAGTGAGAGATTCTGAGCAAAAAGCGAAATAAGTGCCATAATTTGATCCACTTTTATTAAATGCAGATTTTATATTAGCTAAAGATTATCCTCCAGAAAGATGAGAAATTGTTTAATCTGACAGGATTTGAAACACATGCAACACATTCTGATTGGATGTCAACACACAAAATCCAGAAACCACTGCAGAAAGGAGACTCATGATCAACATCCACCTATATTTACTGTTCAATGTGTATATCTTCTATTATTTTTACATCTCTGTTATTTTTTTGTTCTTACAAACAAAATTGTAGTAATATATGATATGTAGTAATATATAATATACTCAGAAGAAGGGAAATAAGAATCATTCATTGGTATAAAAACATAAATACATTCCATACCATAATGAGAAAATTCCTTATCACTGTAACTCTCTTACTGACATTGCAACTAAGATGACGCGAGTTTATACAAATTTTTATATGATTTTTCAAGTAAGGTAGTATATTTAGCCTTTCTTGGTTCATGTATGTCCACCATACAGTAAAAAATGCTTTATAGCTTTTAACTGCCATGGGCATAACTTACATGGAAAGAACAACCTTGTTCTCAGGACAAACTTAGGAAGCATAAATCTTCCATGCCCATAAAACCCTGCTTAACCCTATTTTACTTTTAACATATTTACTCTTCACTAGTTTCCTGCCCTCAGAGACAAAGTATGACATTTGAACATCCCACCAGTAGTTGTGTGTTCAGCATAGTGAGAATTTCCCCCAGTGTTACGAATGATCACTTTTAAAGGGCATCAGTTGTTCGCCTGAATGGAAATCAGAGTCTCGTTCACAGTTAAGCTTTCTTCTTGTTTATGTCAACACTTTTAACACCCTATTTGTGGAGTGGACATATTTTTTTTTCAGTAATTGTTCTGATTTCTCCCAATTCTTGCATTATTGGGTATCTTTTACTTTCAGTTCCATATTTACAGAAAATTTTAAGGTAGGGTGACAGAAGGAAATTTGAATGAAAATATGAAACAATCACCAGCAGTTAACCAAATTAAACAGGGATAGTAGGAAGAGAGTTTAAGCTACATCTAAGTTTTATTGAGGTGCAGTGAGATGTTTACAACTTTTAATTTTTATGTTCTCTTGCTGGAAGTTTCCAAGCATACCTTCAGTTTATATTTATCAGCTGGCTTCATGCACTGTTTAAGAACCATTATTGTGAAGTATCCTTTCTATCCATTACATGAAATAGGGTGCCATGAGAGGTGGCAATTCTGCCTTCACATCTTTCTGCCAATATAAAACTCCTTGGCAGAGGCAAAATTCTCATATGTTATCAATTATACCCTTCATATGGCTTGAACAGTGGAAAGCAGGTTTAGCTGACAGAAAAGTTCATCTCAGATACTCAAAATGAATTTAAAAAGAAGTCCTGCAAACATCACGTTGCAGCAACTCTGTTATGGCAACCTATAAAAACCAAGTACATCAAAAGTCTGCTTAGAGACAATTGTCAAGAAAGGAGCTATTGGTACAAGTCCAAGATCTGTTGTCTTATCCCTGCAGGCTGAAGAGGCTGACAGCTCCTCTGAGTGGATGACTCCTCCCTGAAACTCACCCTCTTCTTGTGTAATAGTTTGATGATATTTATACTGACAGATGTCACAAAATGGCATTCTAAGATGATTTGGGTTCAGACTCAATGAAATGTTTGGTTTGAACTCAAAAGCTGTTGAGGTAAAACCACCCCAAACTTCCAGGGCATGTGTTTATCTGCAGTTGAAACCAATAACCTGCAGAAAGAGACAACTGCAGATATGACGTTTACAAACTTTTCAGAACATGCCCACTGCCTTGACTGCTTTCAGATATGCAAATGATCTTTTTGATGTACAAAGTTTCTTAGCATCGCAGAATCACAGAGCAATTCAGGCTGAAAGAAACCTCAGGAGGTCTCTAGTGCAACCTCTGACACAAAGCAGGGTTGTCTCTCAGATCAGACCAGGTTATTCAGGGCTTCATCCAGACTATTTTTAAAAATCTCCAAGGATGGAGACTGCCGAGATTTTTAAATAAAGCTTTCACTGGTGTTTTCATAAGGAGTCTAATTAGAAAAAAGGAGTATCTTAATGCAGGGAAGATTAGTATTGGGAAAGTGTCTGACAAAATGAACTTGACATCTTTCCCCTACTTTCTTGCTCAAAATGTCCATTTCTATTACTCTATTACTCTATTCCTTTTTTTTGTCTTCCTCTTATGCAGACTTCTCTTTCATTACATAACAAAATTCTGTGAAGGGCCATGGCATGGGGCATGAATAAATGGGCAAACATCTGGCATGTTTTCTTTGTTATGAACTGTAGGGCACCTCCCCTGTCATACAGCTATCACAGTCTTTTTGGTTTATTTGCAGGTAATGGTTGAAAATTTTATTTTGCCTGAAGTTGTTTTGCCAATCCAAATCAAATATGTGATGAGTAAATGACACTCCCAAAGATTAATTTGAGCTTCTTCCCACTGTGTGTTTTGGCAAAATTTTATTAGATATTTTTTAGATATGATGAAAATCTTTACTGTGAGGGTGGTGAGACATGAGAACAGATTTCCCAGAGAGTCTGTGGATGTTCCATCCCTGGAAATATTCATGGCCTTGTTGGAATGGGCTTTGAACAGCCTGGTCTGGTGGAACATATCTCTGCTCATGTCTGTGGGGTTGGAATTAGGTGACCTTTTAGGCCCTTTTCATCCCAAAACATTCTTTTCTATGGTTCTATAACTGTTCTCAGTGAGATGCGTTTTTCAGAATCAAACCAAGTCCTTAAATATTCATCTGCTTTCTTATGGTTTTATTGAAGAACCCTCTCCCACAATTTCAGAATTTGCCTCAATTTTCTGCAGATTTCCCTCTTTATAATCCTGAATGGGCTTCTCTCCTCCTGTTAACTACCTCCTTCCCATCTCTGAATGTAATTTCCAGTCACTGACTGCCTTGTCCTTGCTAAGCTGTGTGGTTAAAGACAATCTGCACACCCAAAAGGAACACAGAGAGTCAAAGCACAGCAGGGATGGTTGCTAGAGACCGTGGGAGGCATGAATATCTCTTTCTCTCTCTCTCTCTGTCTGAGATAGATATATGTACATTTTCACTATTGGAATTCCATTCTACACGGTCAGAGGGGGCTGCAGGATGAGGTGCTGTGCTGCCTGTGTTTGTGTGAGTACTGTGTGTTATCTGAATGGCCAGTTCATACATTTCATGATACATACAATGCATACATGGGCTCTGTATACACCTGCTGAGAACCCATGCTCAACCTCATCACTGGCTGAACCCAGGTTTTGCACATGCAGCATCCTCACAGCCCTTGAGCTGCTGAGTCTGGCCTGATTTCCCCTGACATTCTGCCTTTTACTCTGGGCTTCACTGGGAAGCTGAAAACAGTGTATTTTTCTGAGAACTTTCTAATTTCTTTGTTGTGGTTATGTGTTTAAAATTCTTTAAAATGTAGATCCTTCTGCATTGGTAACTATAAATAGAACAAGCCCTGCTACAAGAAAAGAAACCGTCTGATTTAGGAGCATTTATAATTTCTGCCTTCTTTGCCACCACTCCCGCCCCCTCCATTAGAAGCAATTACCTTACTGCTTTTCTCTCTCTATTTATCTATCCATCTGTCTGCGAATCTTTAGCAAATAATTAAGAACTTGTGCTCTCGTGTCAGATTGCATCCCAAAGTTGAAAAAAAAAAGTAGAATAGATAAAATTCATGGCTAAAACTCCTAAATAACCTCCCAGTTCTTATTCAAGAGTTTTAGTGGATCATCACTCTGTCCTAGTCAAATGTCAGGA
This sequence comes from Lichenostomus cassidix, assembly GCF_008360975.1. Taxonomy (NCBI): domain Eukaryota; kingdom Metazoa; phylum Chordata; class Aves; order Passeriformes; family Meliphagidae; genus Lichenostomus; species Lichenostomus cassidix. The sequence continues at coordinate 31,176,540 of NC_139480.1, read as the reverse complement.
AAGAAAATAAATTAAAAAAAAAAGAAAAAAAAGAAAAAAATAGAAAGAATACATGTCTGCAATGGAAATACACTGTGAAATGTGGAAATGCTGTCTCCAGCAATGGAAAACCATAAAGAAAGAGGAAATACAAGCTCACCCTAAAGTCCCTGGAAACAAACACTATTATCTCATTGAACACTCGGCTTTGCAGGTTACCTGTGTCTGGTGGGGTTTAGTCTGAAAATTTTCCAACATTTATTTGATTCTTACATGAAAAAGAAAGTGAAAGTTCCTTTTGACATTCTCTGCACTCAAATAAAGGTTCAATGTTACATGTCGTTCATGGCATACAGGGTGATGTTCTGGGTACCATTCCTCCAGCCTCATCTTCTGATGTAAACAGGGGTGAATGATCTTCCAGCTGAAATTCTCTACTTACTGAGCCAGCTGATAAAATATAACTGTTATTGCCCTCTACCTGAAGTCTTGTAAGAAACTTCACTCTACTCAGGTGCCACAAATGAGCAAGGTTTCTTCTGTGAGAATGCATCACTTGTTTACCATCCTCTGGGAGCGAAATAGCATTTAAAAGGCAGAAATCAGCTGAGAAGTATGATTTCAACTGATATGATTTTGGAGCAGATTTAAAATAGCTTCTTGATAACAGACTGTATTTTTATCTGTATCTTGCATATTTTAAGGTTATGCATATCATCAAGTATCTGGTCCTAAAAGTGGCAGATCAATTTGTACTCATAAATGTATCAGTGAGTAAATCAAGCACTGAACTAAATCTAGTCAGTAATGTCGAGTTGTGCTTTTTCAAAGGCAGATTAATTTACATACCACAGTCACAGAATTATTTAGAAAAGCTGTAAGCAATCAGGATTTCAATGGAGAAATAGGCAGTTTCCATTTTAATTCACACAGCTATTAGTTTCCTGTTAATATGAAAGAATTTAGTCTAGACTTTTTTTTTTTAACCAAGTGTCAAGGAAAAGACCTACTCAGGATGACTCAGCTGAGCCATGAAAATTGTGACAGACCATGGAATAGCAATGACAGATTGGATTTTGCCTTCCCTTTTGAGTTTTTCAGCCTAAAAGTACTCTGTTCTTTTATTTACTTATGTGTTTCTGAAAGTGTGCTGCTGAAAATTAGACTCCAGTGGTTGCCACTGTAGTGCCTTGGACAGCAAGATAGCTTCCTTATCTTTCTTACATGCTCTACTCTTACAAACATAACCTTTCTTTGCATGGGGAGCACACTCTTCACCTGTATCCAGTTTTACAGCATTTATATACCTCAGATCCTTTTTTGCAGTGTAGCTATCTAGTCACTTGTTTGCCTTGTTATATGCATGCCACTTGAGTTTCCTGCAGTACTTCATAGGTTTGTTATTGAATTTTCCTGTACTGATCTAAGCCCATTTCACAATTTATCAAAATTGTTTTGAATTCTAGACTACACTCCAAAGTGCTTGCAGTCCCTTCCAGCTCTGTTTCCAACTATTCATATTCATGAAAACACTGATTAGAATTATGCGTAGTGCAGCCATACCTTGTTCCCACAAAATATGATCTTACTGTGTGATGCAACCTAGTGATAATTATGTTAAAACTGGCTCTTTTACCTACTAGGCACCTGTGTTCAGCCAGAACCAAAATACCAGACACAACTTTTCTCCTGAGAGTCATTGTGCCAAAAGAATGCTCAGTTCCATCACAGTTCAGCCTGTGCTTCTACTCTTTACTGAGGGAGAAACAGCCAGTAAAGACAACACGTTGGTCATTGAAAAGGTTTTGTCTCAAGAAATGGATAGTGGATGCTTAATGCTACTTCATTTCTTTTAGGAGCTTATAAATTGATTATTTAATCATCTACTTCAGTATCATTCTGCAAAGATAAAGTTATGTTTACTGATGTCTAATTCCCCAGGTGTTTATTTTTCCTTTTCTTAAAGTTAAGATCAATATTTATCCTTCTCCATCCCTTTCAGATTTCATCTATTCTCCATGAAGTCTAGAAGATAATCACCAACAATTGAAAGATTGATTTGCTCTACAATAAATTTTCTCAAGCTTTGTGCCTTGAATAAATATAACTTTTCTGAATATTTAAATATTCTCTGATGTATTATTATTCTAGTCTGGCCTGTGTTCACATCCCTTTGTTGTTAGCAGCAATCTTACAAAGCATCTGATCACTCTTAACCTTTTCGTGAAAAAGGACGTGAAAAACCCCTGGGACATTTCTCCCTCAGTTATCTGTTAATATTTCACTTTCTCCATAAGGCTCAAGACATTTTACTTCATTTTGCCATGCCCTCTAAAGATTTTATATCTATTGTCTCTATCTCTCTCTCCTTTTTTTTTTTTCCCGCTATCATTTGCAAGCTTATTACCCACTCCTAGTTTGTCCGTTTGTGTTTCTGTACTACTTTCTTAATCATCCTAATAAATTTCCGCCTTCTATACTTTTTGGACAATCCTTATTTGATTCTGAAATACTCAGAAAGCTCTGTGTACGCTCAAATTAATTTTAGCACATTTCCTATTTGGAATTGTTTAACTTCAGTATTGTTTGGTTTTGCACTGGTAACAGTCCCAAAACAACTTTCCCCATTATTTCCTTGCCCAGGATTTTACCAAATACTGATTTTATTTGTCTGTTTTTGTTTTAAGCTCATCAACGATAATTTCTTACGCTTAGTCTTGTTCACTGAGAACTCATGAATTCTAAAGAAATGAAAGCTAAAGTTTCTGTTGCAGGAACTATGGTTTTGAAAAAGCTGGGGTATCTTTTTTCCAATGTTCCTGATGTGGCATCATGCTGCTGAACAAGACTAATTTGCCATGGTATTTTGTGATACCAAATATGAAAAGAGAAAGAGGATATTTTACAATGTCTGCTGAAAAGAGCTACCTCTGCATTGTAAAGAATGGACTGGAAAGGGACTAATAATAAAAATGGCATTTTATTTACATGCTAGGTTTTTTTTGGCATATGTCTTGGGAAGCATGTTATTTCAACTCCTATTGAAATGTAACTATTCCAGTGCAGTAGAATACAACAATACCATGTATTATAAGACTGAAAGCGGTAGAGCCATTGTCAGGAAGGATGAAATCCCTTTTGTGAAAAAGTGTTATTTGAAATTCACAGATTACTATCTTTAAAAGTGACCAGGAGTTCAGCTGCTCCTTCTGAAAATGGATATTATTTATTGATAATTCATATTAGAAAATGATTTTTGCATTCATATGTTCCATAATTATTATATGTTGAAAGTACCATCACTTCCTCTAAATATAGAGGAAGAATTCATCACTGAATCTATAAATAGGGTATTATTGCTGGCGGGGAATGTATGAGCTCCTGGAGAAATTACAGTGCTTCTGGGAATGAAAGGACTTGGGAATGAAAAGACCATGTACTTTATGGCAGTCTGCATGCCTTAGGACCTGACCAGGCTTTGTGTCTCACTGTTCGAAATTCAGTTATGAGCAAAAGGCATTAATATCATATATACGGAGATAAGAATTTATTGCTAGCCCATGTAATGTTTTAACTAATTTTAACTAAGGCTAATAATGCAAACTAACACGGAGGATCTTCATCAATAGTACTAACATTTTTATACTAAGCCTTCCTAATATTTCTCCATTGTTCAGTGATGTTGTCTTCACCCTTTTAGTATCTCTCCAAACCCAAGGCTGACCCTTTGATACTTCTGAAGTAGAATGGAGAAGGGAACTATAAAAAGCCATCATACCTGAGGTCTTAGATGGAGCCTGATGTTCATGACATGAATTTCTTCAGCCTTGCATCTGCTTGTATTTACTTTTATGTTTTCTTCATGCAGACTCTTTATATGTTGCTTATTTTAATACAGCAGATAATTTAAATATTTAACTATTTCCATATTATTCAGTTTTTCTGTTTTGCTTTTTCCTTTACAGCTAGTGTCACATTACTCATGAGTCTGCACTTATACAGCGATGACTTGTTGGCCTCTTGATTCTCATTAGCATTTACAGTCTGGGACCTCAGATAAACTTTTTAAGTTTTGCTCTAGAGTTCTAGACGGTTTAACCCAATTTTTTAAACTAAGGTGAAGAAACTTTTGACAATAGTTGCCTTATTTCTGGACAGTTGATATGACTAAGACATGCCAAGACAATCCCTGGTAAGTTCTCAGGGATTCTCTTCTAATATGAAGCCTTTGTTAATAACAGCAAAAATGTATTTACTGGGCTACTCTCTATCTCAACAAAGGGAGTGTGGTGTGACTATACGCCTAGCTTGACCCAGTTAAATGCAGCTAAATTAATCTGTGTAACCATTTCTGTTCCTTTTTTACTTCAATGTGATTCACCCTTTATGTTTTGTCTAATAGCATTTCTGTTCCTCAATTTCCTCAGTTTGAAATGCAAATAGTGCTATTTCCTGGACTGTCATTTGTAAAGTAATTTAATAGCCCTTGAGGATGTGTGTCTCATTAACTACTAATATTACCAAATTGCTAATATAGGGAAGGTCCTAAAATAAGTTTGTTACTTCTGTTTTTGACAACTTAATTATTTGGCACAGTATTTAGAGACAATAATATAACCTTTCCCTTTCCAGCAGTTACTCACGTTTAAGGTACCAAAACAACTTATAGAGCTCTGGGAAGCACAGCGTACATTGCAGCTGACTGATTTTATTTGGGAGTTCTGAAACAGGTAATAATAACACAGCAAGTCTGTTGAATCACTTTGTCATACTGTATTAATTTATCTTGGGTAATGGAACTGCAAATTGTGGTATGTGCTATAATTTTTTTGGCAGCTATAAAATGCATTTTATCTAAATATTCAGCAAAGAAAAGATGAGAAACCTTAAATCCTCATCTGCTGTAGAATTAGTTATTACTTCTCATCTTGCCTTTGGCCATGAAAATCAGCCAAGAGTCCAATGGGCACTGTTATATTGCTACAGCATATATTTCTGATGAAATGTTTTTTATACCTTTCAATGGCACAGTGTGAACAGTTATGCAGGTATGCTACTGCGAAACAAGAGGTTGATGAGCTGTGATGAGATCAAGGAGTTCTACCCCAACACACCTGTGTGAAAATCAGACTAAAGGAAGGAAAAGGAAAACAGAAATCAAGAGCAAGTGTAAAATGGGAGGGCATAGGCTTGTGGAGAGTCTGCTGTGCCCAGGGAGGACTGTGTACGACTGTCTCTGTGGTGACTCTTTTCTTGTGTGCTTCTGCAGATAGAGGAGGGGCCCTGTGACCTGATTCATGCCTTGGGTGGAAAGTTTCACCAGAGAATATGACAAAATCATAGCAATTTGGGTTTGAAGAGACCTTAAAGATCATCTGGTTCCTACCCCTCTGCCATGAGCTGGGGCACCTTCCACTAGATCAGGTTTCTCAAAGGCAGTCTGTCCTGGAATACTTCAAGGGATGGAGTGTCCACAATTTCTCTGGGCAACCTGTTCCAGTGTCTCACCGCCCTCCCAGTAAACTTCTTCCTAAGAGCTAATCTAAACCTGCCATCCTTTCATTTTAAGCTATTCTTTCTTGTTCTATCACTGCATGCCCTTGTAATATCTAAGGGACAAGAATTTCTAAAGGACGAGTGTTTCACTTTGTGGTTATTTCTGCATCTGTTTTTCTTTCTGATCACTGACAAATCCAGAAAGGAAGGACTTACATGTCAATAGCTAGAAGGTTAAGTTTCCTATGGTAAGGGTAGAGGACCTTCCAGAGGCCCCAGGCTTAATTCTGAGTGAAGATAAAGCCTTTTTATACTTTTAAATCTTTAGGAGAGGAAACCCAATTGGACTGGGAGCAAAAAATGACTGATTTTAGTCATTAAAGCAACCACACGACATACTTTCATATTCTCTGTAGAAACAAATGGGTTTTTGTTGGGGACATCTAACAGTTCCAAACTGGAGTCTGACTTAGGGTTACAATATATATTGTTGTACATACTTGTATGTTATATTATTTAGTCTACACATGTTCATGAGTTATACTAGTTTTCCCTTGCATCTGTAGTACTATACAGCTTCTAAATGCTTGCATGGAGTAATTATCTTCAATGTGTCAAACACACAAGTACAGCAACCTTTCTGAGAGTGAACATCAACATTTTTAATAAAAGAAGCAACCTGAAAAGGGCACATGAAGATATTTAAAAACATGCTTGAAATCAGACATGAAAAACACACCCTCTGTAGCTATAAATGCTGGATGAAACATGGTGTGCTCTCCTTACATTACTTCCTAGCCTCCCCTGGTTATGAAGGCAGTGCTGCTTACCAATTAAAAGAGAAGGGCTTAGCTTCTAGTTTCACACTGGTCGTTTGCTGAAAGGAAGGGCTCAGCTAGGGTTCTTGTACTGGTGTTTAATGAGCTGATATGTCTATAATCAGAGGAGAGAAAGGTACCAACTATGCCTGTAATGTTACATGAGTGAGTTATTAGCCATTTTTAACTACTGCATTGGTACATCAGAGTAGAATCAAGGAGATGACATGCACTTAGCAGTAGGGCATTTATATGAAAAGCAATCTTGAAATATAATTGGTAATAAAAAAAAGTCTATTAATGTCTTATAATATGTTAGTAGTGTCTTAACGCTGAATTGTTGAATAATGTAAGTAGAAGGTAATAATTAAGAAGTCAGAGGTTAGAATGTTACTAACAGCTATATGCATGGATATGGAACCCCCCAAAAAATGTGACTGCTTGCTGCAGACCTACACATGCTGACTCAGGGTGAGAGGTAAACACTGTGTCATGTCATGGACAATTTTTAAGGATGTTTTCTATTTTATTCTCTACTTGCTGAAGCAATAGAGCTGGAAATTTCAGCACATGCTGCAGTTTTTGGTAGCAGCAAAATGCATGTCTAAAATATATTCTCTATAATAAAGAGAATATGATGAGAAACCCTAAATCCTAATTTACTGAGGAGTTTGTGATGACTTCTCATTTTGCCTTTGGTCATGAAAATAATCCAAGAATAAGATGGCAACTTTTCTGTTTACTATTCAATGTATTTCTAGTACAATTCTTTTACAATAAATTACATCCTGTACCGGGTCATGCAAGGCTCCTTTCAATCGGCACCAAGTTAATAATGAGCAGTACCTCAGTGCACAGTGAGTTAGCTCTCCTGCAGGTGTGACACCTTAGCAAGCTCTGTGGTATCTGTTAGTGCCAGGATGATGTCTAACAAATGTTGGTGTTACCATTGTCTTTCTCCATAATAGCCTGAAGACTAAAGCAGTTGGCCACAGGTGGTCCATTCCCTCCTTAACATCTACCAGCTGCATCCTGGACTGCACAGAAACCAGGATTACTGACAACCCTTGATTAAAAACAGAGTGCAGAGGAAGGGTTACTGCTGCTTTTTGAACTCACCATACAGATTTTAACTGGGGAAAGAACACGCTTCTGTGCTTTCTGGGTTTCTCTTGACCTTTCTGACTCCTTTCAGGACAATATTTAGGACAGAACTTAATGAAGCTTCATGGATGGCAGGCTGAATTTGCCCTCTTGCCACCAGGGGAATCCTTCTGGTTTAACAGGTCAAAAATTAATGCCCTAGACGGGAAAAAATTGCCACAATTGCAGTCAGGAACAAAAATCTAGTTCTTTGCCAATATTGCTATCTAGTGAAAATGGTTAAGAAAAACAAGCGCAGCAGCATTAATGGTTTCCTCAAACTACAGTTTAGAGTTCTTCTGGTACACTTGGTTCTTGTCAAGCTGGGACAGAAGGCTTAATTGTGGGGAACACATTGCAAAAATAATCCACTTGACTTTCACTAAGCCATTAAAGCAGTCAGCCATAAATGAACGTTTTTTGAAATGTCGTCATATTTATAGTAACAAGCAATATATTTAAGTAGCAGAGGAGTCATACAGGAAGCTCAGCATTAAGAGTTTTGAAGCAGAAACTAAATTAGGCTTAACTAAATTATTTTCCCCTCATGATTTTCACCTGACTCCCTGCCTCCTTTTCCAAGGAATGCATCTCAATCTCTGGATTGTATGAATTCACCTACATAATCAAAGTTTTCCAAAAACAGTGCAGGAATGATACCAAATTTCGCCACAAACAATTACGTTGAGCATATTTCCTAGTCCTGTGAATACAGAAAAACTCTGAATATGGATGACCAAAAAGGCCTTCATCCACATAATCCAGTTGGTGAAGATTTGAATTTAAGAGTTCCTTCCGCATGCCAGGTGAATTTCTTTTAGGAAAAGAAAAGGAGGCATTGTATCTGGATGCAGGCAAATTAATTCAGATGTTACTGCTATTGAAGTCTATCATGTAATAGATTTAATTAACTCTACAGTTTTCTGCCATAGCCCTGTACTTTGTGACAGCCTTTTTTTTTTTCTTTCCACCCTAAATTTAATCACAGTCACTTTATAGTCATTTGTTATCCCTCTGTTCTGCTAATGCATATCATTACAAACTCTGTTGGGCTAGGTTAAACAAGTCTCTTTTTCTTCATCATCATAGCAACCATGCTCTGCAACTGTTCTAGTTGGAGCGTGGTTTTCTTAAGCACGACTGATTACAATTATACTGAGAATCCAGATTTCTATTTTAATTTACTTTCCCTAATTAAAGTTTAACTGGCTCAATAAATCTAATCTTCTACATGGTAATAATTTGGAGTGCTCCAAAATTTAGATAATGCCACCTGAAAAACAGATCTTAAAGATAATTTTTTCAGGAAGCTTGAAGAATTTTCTCTGTGATCTCTCAAAATGGTGTCAGTTTAAGTACGCAATGGACCTCAGTTCCTGATACTCTAAGCTGCCGTGTGTGTTTAAATATTTATATAATTGTTATAGTTACCCCATTAATAAAGTTTTTTATTTTTTAGTATGTTGTTTTCTGGATAAATAGTGAAATTCTCTCTTTATTAATAACATCATATAACTTGTCAGATTAAAAAATAAAAAGAAAAGAGGAACTCTGTGTTTTGGAATGCTGTTAACTTATGGCTTAATGGCTTAAATAAAAACAGTGCCTTCTAACACATCACACTGATACTGTGCAATAAAGACATTTGACTTTTTCTGAACTAAACTAGGACTGTGTCTCTTGGTCAAATTTGCTGTAATTTCATTGCACCATGGTGATATATCTGAGTGGTAAACTGAAGATTTAACTCTCCTTATGAAGAAATTTGTATTCAAAACCTTGGCTGGGATGGACAATGACTGTTGAAATGAGGAAAAAGGGAATTGGACCACTGTGTTATAGACATGATGGAGCTGGACCCAGGAAAGTGCTTGCCCTATGAACATTGAACCTCTACTTGAGAGCACTTAACAGTGGAGTCAGATGTCTCTTTTTAGCATCACACATATATATATATATATATATTTATACATGCACACATGTATAATAAATGCTAAAGTTTTTATGTTATTATTTAATTATTATATATGATGTTGCATGTTATGCTAATTTACTTTTCTGTGTTTCCTCACTTGGAATTCATACTCCAAGTTATTATACCACATGCTGGATCTGGTTTTGTAAATGTAATGTAAAATATACCATTCTTCTTTATTCCTACACTTCATGCACATTCCTCATGTCCTCTGTGAATTCTGCCTTAGTACCTAGAATAGAATAGAGGAGATTCTCTTAGTCCAGACAAAATGGGAGAGAGTTATGCCAAAATCTAGATGGGGACTTTTTAGTGAAATGAGCCCCACAGGATAAGAAGCAACCCAGACTGCTTTGTGTGTTTAGGGGGAAAAGGTAAAGAGGGAAGACATATATGCCTCTTCTTTATAGGCAATTAGTCTAATTTTATCTCCCTTCTGAGCAGGTGAATTCCCAGAACATACAACTGCAGTAGTAATTACAACTCTGAGTCATTTAAACCCAGCAAATAAATTACTATCCTCCATTATTTCAAATTGGGTATCTATGAATAAGGTTTTTCTGAGAAATGGGTGTAAAAAAACAGTTGACAAATTCTTGGAAGGTAAGTTGTACACTGAGAAACTTATTGACCATTATACCATCTCCAGAAGCAAGAACACCACCCCAGGAAATATATTTTCTTTGTAATGAAATGTCAAGATTCTGTGTTTAATGATTTTTGATCCTTTTAAAACAATTTTCTCTGAAAGTTGCTTCCTCAGATGTAGAAGTAGCACAGTGTATGCTTTGAAGAATTGACAAATCAATAAAAAAATAAAAGGTACATTTGCTACATGATTTCAAAATCACCAGGATTGATATTGTAGGAAAGAATGAGAAAAAAAACCAGCATTAGCACACGTTTTGAAATAGCAAGAAGTCCTCTGCTAAAAGGAGACTAGCAGAAGCTGTTATTAAAGGTGACATAGTGAAGAGTAATCTTCATTGCTTTAGTCAAATTGACTGGATTAAATAGAGTTGAAGAAGGAAAAGAAGGAAAAGAAGAGGGGGAAAAGTAATTTTCCTCAAATTTTTGAGGCAAAAAAGCCTCAGAATTTTCAGACTGGGAGCTGATGATATTCCCCTTTGTGCTCTACCTTGTATTTGGGTTTTGCTGCATTTGATGTTCACCCTTGCGTGTGCATTTTTCTAGAATATTACTAATTGATAGAACTGAAATTCATTGGATATGAAAGCGTCCCTTGCAGTGGTCTGTGTTGAACTAAATTTTGTTCTCAGTAAGTGCCTGATGGAGATGATAAATGCAGCACTTGAGCTGATATTGACAAAGTCAATCTGAGTCAGTTAACGACATTGTCTTCTCTGAAAAATACACCTCCACTGGCCTCAGCACAATAGTGCCAGTGCCCATATGGAAAGGAATGTGAACCACTAGCCTACAGTGTTCCTCCCTGTGCTAAATTACTGAGTATTTAATATTTCATCATTCAGCAACGCTCATGCCTTGTCACTTCCCAGTGCAGAGGTCTGATTTCAGAGACAAAGTAGGTAAGAAAATGTCTTCCTACATCAGAGCTCCAAGAAAGAACCTCAGTCCTTTCAGAATTGAGACTCATGTTTTTGAACACTGGTAATCATTGAATAACAACGGGAAAAAGAAGTCATCTTATTAAGTTTCTTGATAAATTGTGCATGTATTAACTGCTTTCTTTCATTTTTCATTATTGTCAGTAGATTTTGTATCCAAATCACCATTCAGGTGAAGCAATTTCTGCTGGTTTCTTCTCTGGAATTCATTTTGCAGGAAGAACCTTTTCTTTCCCGAGAAATTTTCTTTCATTTTGCTGCTTTTAGAAGGCAGTACTTTACAAAGACCATTACTCTATGGCTTCCTAGCTTGGTTGCAGGAACAAGGCAAAGCTGTCCAAATAGACTGGACAGTCCATATTCCCTCTTTTGAGTTTGGAAGAAATATTTTTTGTCACTCTGTTTTTCTCCTCATTTTTTTTAAAACTGAAGAAGAAAAATGGAGAAGGGAAATGCAGACTACCAGGTGTCACATGCTGCTGCTTCCTTCAAGAGGAAGGGGAAACCTTGCACTGTTCTGAAATGTTGGAGGAATTATGCCTCTAACTTGTTCTCCCTGGTTTTTTCACTGAAGATGTAACCACATGATATAGAGATTAGAATCAATTTAGCCTCAGACAAATTTAATTTGCCTATTTGAAATGTGATCTGGAGTATGGCCCAAAGTGCCTACCCTGAGCTGGTCAAAACTGAAAACAAGCTTACCCAAGGAGATAATGAATGGGGTGATGTGGAACTAAAATTAACTGTTGTATCCTCTGGTGGAAACAAAACCACACAGCTGGTCAAAAAGCTAAAATGCTAACATCACAGTAGAAGGCTTTTGAAACTATCATACATCAGTGTCTCCCGAAAAGTCAGCAAATTCAAAAAGGCTGGGAGAAAGCCCCTATGTTCAACAAATCTTTGTTTTGTGAAAACCCACATTTAACAGGGTGAAGGTAAACTTGTTCTGACCTTTCTATTCATATTGTGTTTTTAAAATATATTTAGCATGTTTTATAGTAAACCGGGATCAAAGAGACAAACATTTTAGGGACAGTGAACTTTTTTTTTTTTTTGTATGTTTGGTTTTTTTGTTTTTTTTTTGTTTGTGTTCCCCCCCTCAAAGTGGCTCTGCAAAAAATGTGGCCATTTATCAAGATCTGTGATTCAACCTGGAAGATATTGAACTGTGGCAATGAAACACTCACCACAATGGGAGGGGTAATAACACAGGAAAGGTGAAGTGGGCCAGGACAGGAGGACTTCTGCTTTGGAAAAGTTAGCCACACGGCTACCACATGCTCCCTGAGGAGAACAAAGTATATATATATGTATAGCTATATATATATATAGGCATTATAGCTTCAACACTACAGTGGCGTAGGAAATCTTTCTGCACAAGGGACTAAGGGAAGACTGGAAGTGTAAATCCTGAAAGTCTTCTGTAACGTTTTTAAAGAATGCAACTGATTTAAAAACTGCCTTTTCATATTCTGTCTCCCTTGTGAAACTCCAAGTACTGTGTATCTTTTGAGAAGCAGCTGTAAACCTGAACTCCCTCTGCTGCCTGCCTACAGCAGTCTGTTGTTTTCCAATGACTGACATATTAATAAACTATTTAAAGTAGTTCTCCAAAGGACAGTAATGAAATTATTGTTTTATATATACCTATCATTTGTTTGAGTATATCCCTCTGTGAATGTCAACATTTTATTTTATCACTTAAATAATTACAAAGTTGAGCAGTAGTTTTTTACTCTTTTAATCCACATCAGACACTTTTATGTTTTTTGCTGCCTTGATGTGGAAAAAACATTCTTGTTTAAATGAAGCTTAGACTTTGTCAGTTTGTGGAAGTGAACTGTCCATATTACATGTTTCTGTGTTCAAAAATGTCATGGGAAGGTGTCATGCTGTCATTTTCCTGCACTGGTCTAAAAGCGGAAATAGAATAACTTGACTAAATTACAAGAAAGAACAAAATTCTACAACTGTTAGTTCTAACAGAATAAAATATATTTCTATTTGAAATGGAAAATAGTAATTATTAACAGCAAGCAATTTTCTCCTTTAATATATTAATAGACATTTATTCATTCTTGCTCTTCTCTTTGAATTTACTACAATCAAAACAAATATTTCAGCTTTATAGGTGCACCTGCAGAAGTATTGATACCAGGAAAGTGGACTCTTCTAGAAGGAAACAAAACTTACCTTTTACAGCCAAACCTAATACCAGTTTTTTAGGCTGCTTGTTTTTCAGTTATGTTCATATATGGTCTGCTAATTTTATGTTACCTAACACTGACTTGAGTTATGGGATGGATCTTCCTAGGGGTTATTACAAGTCAGATGAAGAACATGACTGGGAAAAGGCAGCATGAATTCACCAAGGGTAAATCACCCTTGACAAATATGATCATCTTCTAGGACAAAGTAACATGCTTAGCTGATGTTGGGCGAGGGTGGACATTGGCTCTCTGGATTTCCCCAACATTTTTGATACAGTTTCCCCCAGTCTCCTCCTAGAGAGACTGATGTGTTACTGTCTAGACAAGAGGTCTGTGCAGTGGGTGGGGAGCTGGCTGACAGGAGCATGCAGAGAGTGGTGGTGCATCTCTTCCTTTCAGACTGACAACTTGTCACACGTGGGGTCCCCAGGGATCAATACTGGGCCAAACACTATTTAATATCTTCATAAGTGATCTGGAAGATGGGATCAAAGGTACCCTGAAGAAGTTTGCTGATGAAACCAAACTGAGTGGGGAAGTGAACCATGCAGAAGCAGAGTCGTCCTGCAGGAAGACTTGTATAGTCTGGAAGAGTAAGCTAGGAGGAGCCTTTTGGACTTAAAGAAGGACTGGTGTAAGGTCTTTCACCTGGGAAACATAATCCAGGAGTGCAGCACAGACTGGGATCTACCTGACTGGGGAGCAGCTCTGTGGAAAGGGACCTAGGGGGCCTTATTGACAACAAGCTTGGTATGAGTGAATAGTATGCTGTGCAGCAGAGACATCCAACAGGATATGGGTTGCAATAATAAGAACATCACCAAGAGATACAGATGTTATCCCACTCAGCATCTATCAGGCCACACACTGTTCAGCTTTGGTCTCTGCTACACTAAAACGATGTGGAGTGGCTGGAGAGGGTCCAGGCAAGGGCCACACATATGAAAAATGGACTGGAAACCTGCCATAGGAAGAAAAGCTGAGAAAAAAGGGTTTGTTCAGCTTGAGAAAAGAAGGCTTAAGGAAGGTCTTATCACCATGTTCCAGTATTTAAAGGATGTCTGCGAAGAAGATGGAGACCCGTGTGAAGTCACATGGAAAAGAGGAGGTGTAATGGGCGCAACTTAATCTTGTCTAGAACATGATTTTACCAAGAGAAATTGGACCAGGACATGTTTGAGGTCCCTTCCCACCTGTAATTCTATGATTCTATGAATGATAATCTTCACGTAAAGTTTAATGACAATATGATAACTTTAATGAAAAAAATACTTTGTTATGATGCATGTGAGTTTGTTATGCTTTTTAGTCATTTTGCCTTTAGAATAATTTACTATTTTCACAGTATTTTTTATGCTACAGCAGCTCTATAAAAACATTCTGTGCAAACTGGCCAAATGATTTATACTTGCAAATTCTTATTTTTAAAAATAGATAGTATTTTATACTGCTTCCAAAAAAAGTGACAATGTTTATATTGATGACAGATGATGAGACTGGTGAAGCGCTTTTCCAGATTGCATTAAGTTAGAATTTCCTTGGACAGCCTTCTCTGCTGGTTGTTATTTTGTCCTGCTTCTGCTTAAGAAAGAGCGGGGGTATTTCCCTCTCTTTCTGTCCATAAAACATCCTCCTCTGGGATGTTTCCTTCCCCCTTTCTCTGCTATTTTAGTACTCTACATCTCTGAACCCACTGTAGGAAATACTACTTGTCAGACCACACAGGCACCAGCCTATGCTCATAATTTCTCAGAAAAAAAAGGCTGCTGATGGGTAATGTGTCTTTTAGCAGAACTTTTTGTTGATTGGTAGCCCTGCTAAGAAAGTTTCCCAAATGCAATACAGCACCACAGCTTCTCTACTGTTCTACAAGATACAGATGCCGAGTAAAACATTGTCATGCCTTGGTACCAAATATGGAGCATCAGTGTGTGATAGTAGAATATAAGTGTGAACAACTGGACTTATCACAGGAAGTGTGAGACTCGATATGCCTGTAACATGCTCCAGAAACCAGTGCAGAAAATATTTGTGGTATTTGCAAATCAACACATTGGCCTCCAGGCTTATATTTTTTCCCACACCTTCCACTCTCTGAACCATAATGTTTTGTGTGAACTAGATCTTCTTGGGAGAACTCCTCTTGATCTTTGTTTGTAAACATCTTTGACCTAATATCATGCTTCTCTATTGATAATAATTAATAACAAGGATATTAACCTGGAAATAACATGAACATTTCTGACAGCCCTGAATTTATTTAATAATGCTTTTGTTTCCTAATTTTGTCACATGTGAGCAAAACCACCATTAGTTACTCATCTCTTTCATAGTCTAGTTCTTTGCCATCGTGCTACTTAAAAAGTTATTTTGAAATTCTACCACTGAAAATGTGGAAAAGTAATTAATTTTTAGTACTGCAGCAGTCTCTCCCTTGCCAGACCCCCAAACTTCTAGCTGTGAAAAGTACATGTGACTGAAATTCCTCAGCATCTCATTCACCAACATATGGCTGTTCTCAAGTCACAAAAAGGATAGCCAAGACCTCTACCCACAAACAGTCAAATTAGAATGAACACAGATTGGTAGAAATGGTGTCATTGGAAATGCAATTATGTTGCCCAATTTAGGCTGTCACATATATGGGTCCCCAAAACGATCCCATTTATAATGCAAAAATAATACATAAATGGTTTCATTTTCTCTTCGTTTATGAGCTGGGTCCTATAATAAATGTATTAAATGAAAATGATATAAAAATATTTTTATAAAGCAAACATTTAAAATTACTCATCAAATGTAATACCCTCATTTAGGTACTATATAAAAATAAAGTTGTTATATGTATATTTTGCAATTATACCTACAGAAGAGAAAAATACGTTAAATAGTATTTTATATAATAATGGTACAACATTGTGATACATGACCATCTAAAATGTCCTAGTCATAACTGTAAATATCTGAGAGTTGTGACATAAAGTTCTCTAAAGACATAAGAAATTAGTTTCATGACAACTAAAAAACCAAACTGAGTTTCAAGAATTATAGAGTAAGAATCAAGTAGAAAACACTTTCCACTGTTTTATAACAGTTTATGGGTAGCTCAAGCCTGGCATACTAGCCTTGGAAGAATGTGAATTTGTGGAAAAGAGGAGGCTAAGAAATGTCAGGGTGTATGGAAGGAGAGAGTGGATGCTCTCTTGACAGTATCTTGTCAAGGGCTTTTTCAATACAAAAGGGGATAATATGAAAAGGAAGAAGCCATAAAAAGAATATACAGACACAAACCTGACAGATGAAAATAGAGGAGGCAAAGAGCAGAACACACATCTTCAGACACAGTAATTGATGGACTGTTATATTATTCCTTTCTTAACTATCTCTCTGTGTCATCTCATTGTTTACCCCACGTGTAACTGGCCCCAAAGACTAGTGCCAGTTACTGGGGGGATCACTGTGAGCAGGTCTGGTGCCAGCTGGAGGCAGACTAGGGGTGTGGGAGCCTCAGTCTGTGGTGTCAACTACTGGAGCAAGTGGGATTTCAGTGTCAGCTTTCTCGGTGGCTGGGATGTTTCTGCCTCTCTCCATTGTGGTGTGTGCTCCCAAAAATCCCAGCTCCTGTGGGTGACTAATGTAAATGAGGTCCCTGGGGGTTCAGGGGTGGCAGCTGGAGTGGGGACAGCCCATGTGCCCCATGCCAGCTTCTGGGGCAGCCAATGTTTGCATCGTCCCCAAACGGGGATGGGTGTGGTGTGACTGTGTCATTCACCAGCAAACCTCAGGCTGAGGAGCCAGAAATCATGGGGTTTAGGCAGGGGGATCAGGCTGCAGGGGGGATTTCTGTGCAGGTATTCAGGGGACCTGAAAATCTGTGTGCATGTGTGTGACTCCAGAGAGTGCACTCTGTGTGTGTGGGTGTGTGTGCCTGGGGTGTGAGCTCACCTTCACTGCCTGTGGAACCTGCAAACCTGGGCAGAAACCCTGGGTCCACAGACACACCAGGCTGGGATCCAGTGGTCAAACAGGAAGAGTCCTGGGCCACAGCTGCTGGAGGTAGTAGTTGCTCCTAGAATTCCTTAATAAGAGCCACAAAAAAAAGCTTCTAAATAAGGGGTAAATATAGGACAACTCCAGCTGGGAAAAAGTATGTCTTGGAGGATTTTAAACCCATTAATAGGTTAGAGAAGGTGAATTGGAGCTGATAACTTCATGATGTAAGAAGCAAGGAGCACATAGTTGTGCTTGGTGAAGACAGACATTTCTTTCATATAATTCATGATGAAATTATTGCATTTGTTGTCACAAGAATCTGTGGAGGCCAGGTGACGCAATGGATTCAGACAGATCAGACAAGCTCATGGAAGGCAATTCCCTTGGTAGCTATTAAGTGTGATGGACAGATGTAATGTCCAGCTCATTAAATCCCTAAACACACACTGCTGGAAGCTCTGAGGCTGTGCTTGGATCACACTATTCCTACTCTCCCTGATATAATCTTTCCTATAGTATCTATTAACAAGCTACTATTGGAAACAGGACTGACTTAGCCTGGCAATTTTTATGCCCTTATGTTACTAAGGCCTGAGCATTAATCTTGACTTCCCCTGAGTACGGCTGTAAAAGCTTCAAATACAGTCCTCCAATACTGAAAACAGATGCGTCCTCCATGTCTTTTGCCAGGGCTTAATGTTTACCTGGCTTGTGACAGCTTGTGTTTAAACATCTTCCTTCACCACGTGTTGTATCTAGTTGTTGAATGCATAGCCTCAAAAGGCTGTGATTTAGGAGAAGAGAGGAAGGTTGCCTTTTTCCTTTGTCAGGGGGAGTACTTTCAGGGCAGAAGATGAGAGCCTTTATTTGGGCAAGTGGATATGGAGGCGAGCAGAGGGAGCTGGCAGAGAGAAAGGCATACTCTGCAGGATGCTCCAGTGACAGACAGACTGGAAGGTTACTGAAAAGTGAGGTAGACTGAAGCATAGCCAAAACTGTGATAGGGAATAATTTTTTACCCCATGGACAAGAGGAGAATCCTGGAATCATAGAATGGTTTAGGTTGGAAGAGGCCTTTAAGGGTCACCTAGTCCAAAGCCCTGCAGTGAACAGGGACATCTTCAGCTACATCAGGTTGCTCAGAGCCCAGGCCAGCCTGGTCTTGAATGTTACCAGGGATGGGGCAGTGTATTGAAGAAAGCCTTTGCAAGTTGCTGGACTGAGAATGAAACTGATCTAGGAAGTACACTCAACGAAAGTGATTTAGGGTTTTTTCCTCACTCAGCAGATCAGAGTTTTTCTACTTTAAGTGTTAGATTTTTCTAGTTTAAGTTCAAGTAAAATGCGCCTGTTAGGATCCAGATTTGCTGGACCTAAGTGTGCTTACTATAACATAGGAAAAAACAGGAAATTAATCTCAAAACTTTGGCTCCATCGGCGTCGTGTCACATAGTCCAATGTTATTTGGATATTACAAAAAGATTTGCTGAAAGAAGTAAACTTTGACCATAGGGAATATGAGATTTATTAAAACTGCTGCTGTCTGAGCTAATTTTCCTTTCCACTGGCTTGAACTTCATTCACAGCACTATCTTTTTATAGTAAATGACTGTTCAAGCTGCATTACTGTTAAACTATGAATGACAGGCTGTTGGTGTTGGCATAATATCATTTAATTCAGCTTAGTAGGTAAATTGCAACATAACCTTCCTTTGGAGACAAAACCTAACTTGTTTTTCCCTTTGTAGTCTTAATTTCTAGCAAGGATGGGACTAGAAATATATCTCTTTTGATATAAGTCAGTCAGTAGTGACCTAATGTAGGAAAAAATATCTCTAGAAGGTAGATTTTGGAAAAGGAAAATAAAGCTAATGTGTTCGTGCATGGGTTGAATACTACTTGCAATTACCGCAAATCATTCTCATACTAGGGAGTCAGTTTAGTTTAGGAGACCTTTTCTTTGATTAGTCTGCATGTGTATGAAATGTAACGACAGTCAGTCAAGTGAGACTCACAGCAGGGAGGAGAAAGGCATGAGAGAAAACAGGAGCAACAAACAGAACCAGCCAGCATCAGTGGCAGAATGACACTTAGGAAAAGGCAGATTTCTGGACAGAAAGTCCCACACACATTTTTAAAACAATGGAAGCAAAAACTCCATAATTATTCAGAACTAACCATTGCAAATAAAGAAGAGAGGAGGCAAAAGCAAGTTAGCATTGCAGGGATAATTCTGCTGCTGCTGTGGGAAAGGCTGATAGCAGTATGTGTGTATTGGCATGAGACTGGAGAGAGAGGGAGGTTACTTTGATTTTCATTTATTTTAATCTGAAACCAGGAAGTAGAATAATGAATGAATGCATTAGAGAACAAAGCATTCTGGCATATCTAACTGCTCTGAAACCTCCTACTCTGTAATTCTGTAATTAGAAAAAGGCCTAATTGTGGAAAACTGTAGAGGTAGAGGTGTAGAGCTAAACCTGGGAAACAGATTCCAAGTGGGTTTTTGAACTGCTCAGTGAAAGGATTAGGGCAATGATAGCCAGGAGTGGAGATCACTGCGTCTCTTGAAAGAAACCTTGGATTCAGAGCAGGGAAAGACTGTGATGATGTTATTACTGCAGTTTTTCATGAAAGGAACAAAGAGGAATAATATTGCCAGGATTATGGGATACAAAACCTCTTTACTTTTAATCTCCCAGTATTGCAGCAACTTCATAAAGAATGGAAGAAATTGATGTAATAACTGAGACAATGGCTTTTTCTTCACTGGAATTCTGTAGCTGCAGGGTGACTTGACAGATCCAAAGACTCATGAAATATGTGTAAAGCAAGAGAATGCTTCTGGCCTTTATGCTGTGTTCATATGGCTCTTGATCTGCATTTTAAAAGCCCTACTGAGAAGCTGAACTGTGTGGATTTGCTGACTGCCCATTAACTTAGGAGTATTTGCACTGAGCTCTTCTGTGTAGTGCACACACATCCAATAGCATCCTGGGTGGTGAAAAAATCTTTATAGAGGAAGAAATTGAAATCTGTCAGAAAATAAGCTACTAATTAAAGGACAGAGGCAGGAAAATTCACGGAAACAACTGGGCTTATTTTCATTTAAAGGCAAGAATAACTGTTTCTGGAATATGATGGGTTGTTTATTATAGAAAATTTTTGGATCAAAATTCAACATGTTTCTAAAGGTAATGGCACAGCTTGTAAATATACAGGTACCAGCTTGCCTGTGGTTACTGATTTGATGCTGGAAAGGACGGGTGGAATTCAGTGACATATATTATGCAGGTCAGATTATGTTAGCCCATTAATGCCTGTTGGCTTTAATATCCTTGAATCTATAGAAATATGTGCACTAGAGTAGCTAACAATGCTGACATTTTAAATTGTCATCTTCAGATTTCAGAGCTGGAAAAAATGGGGCAGTTCATTCATGTGTTTGCTGTTTTCTTAGCAAGCATGAAGGTCAGAAACTTTTCTTCTCAAATATAAAATCTTTCATTGTATAACAAAAGGTCCTTGTTCTAGGAGGGAGGAGGAATTCTTACCCTGGCATTGTTAAGTCTGATATGATGTAAAAATTCATCCTTTTTTGCGTGGGGAAAGACTTTTATGAGAGCATTGCTTCTCAGTTGTACAAAAGTCAATTAACCCTGTAATGAGTCTGGTCTATTGGGTTTCTGTAGCAAGCTAACTCTGTCTTGGAAATCTATATGCAGTTGAATGTGGCTCCAAAGTGGTAAAGGGCCTGTGTGAATATGGGGCTCCTACCCAAAAATCATGTGGCCCTGGGCAGTGGTAACTCCCTTACCTTTGATGAATCACGGGAAGGAAATGAAGACCCCAATTAGAGACCAAATCATTCCAATCAACCTCATTGTGAATGTATCTAATGAGGGCTTGGTAGTTAGAAACAGAGAGGAGAATTCCAACATGTTCATCCTTTGTGTATCATGGGCCACAGAAGCCAGCGTGCCATAGCCAGGCCAGCAGGGTGGGCTGGGAAAGGCTGTGCTTCTCAAATGTGGCACTTGAGCAATATAAAGAAGAGGAAGCATAGAATTAAATTTTAAAAAGGGATATGAACTTCAATTGATTCTCCATTGGAAAACACCCTCATACAGTTCAGTTTAAATCAAGGAACTAAATATCTTTTAAAAATTATAAAGACTTTACATTACCTGAAAAATACCATATAATAAAACTTTTTAAAGTGTGCTCTCTTATGCCTCTTGGTACAGATAAGAAAAGCATTGTGGTTGTTTTAGAGCCCTTGTCTCCATTTGAATGTAGCTGACCATCATTGAAAATCATTGAATTGGTGTGGCTTAATGAGCCAGCTGAGCCTGTGCAGCTGATGGTGAGCCTGTTGTTACAGGCATGTGCTGTGCTGGTAAAATAAAGCCTCCTCAGTCTAGCCCTCTTTTTGGTGGACATGGTTAGAAATAGAGAAGAAAGGAAGGATTGAAATGTGCTTAACTTTTCAGAAATTAGTTTCACTTTGGCATTTCTGTGCATGTGTTTTCCTTGAATATTTCCTTATTTCACTTAGAATATGTTTAATTTAATTTCACTTAGAATGTTTAATTGTTTCAGTGGTATTATGAACTCCTGCTAACGTTGTTTGCATCTTAAAATGCAATGAAAACTTAAAGGGACTCAGACACACAATGTATTTGGTATAAATATCTCAACTTTATCTTGAAGGTTTTCAGCAAAGTGTGGTTTTGATAGGTTCTAAACATAAAACAACTTACACTGAGCTATAAATGCAATGCTTGCACAATATTAATAATTCTCTTAGAACACACAAAAATGCATATTTTATAGCTTTAATGTACCTAAACTATCTTCTTATCTGAAACTCTTGCTTATTGTAGTAGACATGCAATAGTTTTATTATTCAAAGTATAATTTCTGACATCGTATGAGAAATGGAAACAATGTAACAAAAGCTTGTTCTGTAAGTTTTAAAATGTTAAGATTTTATGAAAAATTGAAAGAATAGGGAATTTCTGGAATTGGGCTCCTAGACTAACTTATGGATAATTAAAAAAAAAAAAGAAAGGAATTTTTTTTTTCTGCTGACACGTGAGTCTTTGATCAGCATGATGAGTTTGGGACCTTTTTGTCGTCAGTCTGTAGTATGGGTGTTTGCACTTAGATAAAAAATATTGGTGGGGAAAATTGACAAATTACAGTTTCATATTTAAAGAAAACCAGACAAATGCAGCTTTTTAGGGTAATGATTTTCAAGATACATATAAATAGTCAAAGAGTCAGATGGGCTACTTTAATTAGTTTTTTAGAACAAGTAAGCTGAACACCTTGGAACACAATGGGCATTGCTACATATTTGCAAATCTAGTACTTTTACTAGGCATTCACTTACTTCCACTTCTTTCCCTCTGGGTTTTTTTGCTTGGCTGCCTTTCCTTGGTTTGTTTTTGAAGGCTATGAAGAAATTGCTCAGTGTGGGTGGATTTGGATATGAGGTAACAAGCAATTAACATCTTGGCAAAGGTAAGATGGTCTCCAACAATTTATTTTCTAAACATCAAAAAGGGTTTCCAACAAAACACAACTTGAAAGATCTCATTTTTTCTAAAAATTCTTTCAAACACTTGAAACCCAACCTACTTATTTCCCTAATTTGACCTCAATAATAAGTTCTCTATTCATTTTACTTATTTAAGCATTTTCTCTTAATCAATCTATAGATATTTCATGCTCTAAGTCTTTTCTGTTAAATTATTCTCTCCACACCCTCATATTGCCTTCATGCTTTTTGTTACCTCAGCTTTTCAGTGTCTATTGGACTGTGCTTAAAATTGAATGCATTAGTCTAAATTCTACTAACTCTTAGAATTAAATTCTTTTTCTTTCCCGTAAGTCAAAGTAGTTCTATACATGCTGCTCAAAGTCACACTGACCTTTCTGTGCAATATGCTGTTGTGTAATTCACACATTACTGTACTGAAATAATATTGGTGTTGGAGTTTCTTTTCGCATGTTTTGAAAAACAACATCTAGTTTCTTCATCTTCTACCTATTTAGTTGAACCTTAGGAAATGCTATACTGCATTTCTGTGTCTTTGCTGTTGAAAGGTCATTTACAACACTTCCCAATTTATTACCATCTGCTAATTTAATTATTGTGCTGTTTAACCTCTTCCTGATAGCTAATGAAGATGAATGTCTTACATTTTTTCCATCTTCAATGTCAATGAAAAATGGTATGTTAAAAGAGTACAAATCCAACACAGGTCTTGCAAAAAACCCTCTAGTTAATTTCACTGCTATTTATTATTATATTCTTGCTCTTCTGCTTTGGTTTTCTCATGATGACCTGTTTATTTCCAGGACAGATTGATTGAACACCAACAGATAGCCCAAAAACACTAGCAAAACTTTTGTAAAATTAAAAATTGCCTCCACACGTTTGTATTCCTGTAACATACTGATTTTATCCAACATAATAGACTTTAAATAAAGTAAGAGTTTATTAAGCTCAATTAATGTCTTTAATTAATTAAAAATACTAGCATATTTTAAGTTACCTAGTTCATTTCCTCAACCTCAAGTGAAATTTGCTAGGCAATAAACGTTGGGTTCATGTCTTTATTTTTGAATACTGGCTCTCTATTAGCTGTCTCTCAGATTACTCAGCACCTGCACTTTTCTGCACATCGCCTCAAATACCTGGCAGTACGATAGGGTACTTATTTGCTAACTGGGTTAACACATGGATTTGCTGATTGAGCACCTTCCTATTTTCTTGTATTCCCGTTCCTCTTCCTTATTTGTCAATATACTTATTTTGCAGTAGTCAATTTTCTCTTAATAAGTAAATCAAGAATGATACTTAGAAGGTAGTTCAGCTTTTCTGTTGCAAAGCTTTGTTTTTGATTCCCTCACCACGACAAAGCCTTTAGAGTATTTTGGTGATGTCAGTTCATGGCAGTGTGAGTTCTCTTGCAGTAACAAACCATTGCTCTGGGATGTTTCCTTTGCATCTTTATCCTCTCTCTTGTGAAGCTTCCCCCTTGCAGATTTCTTTCACAAGAAAACTAGCGTAGTAATTATATGTGTCAAGTAAGATGAGAAGCAGCCTAAATTCTGTGTTGGATGTAGAGTATGAGAAATTAGAAGACTCTGTTCCAAAGCAGCCTGCTGCACACAGGGAACCTAGAGAGAAAGAAAAAATGTGTGCTGTCTTTCTGAGAATCAGAGATAACAGAAGCTGATAAAAAATGCTTCAAAGCCATGCTTTTCCAAGTTCATCTGGCCCATGCTGAGATTTGAGATGATGTCCATTTTCTGCAGACACTTACCAGTCAAAGCTCCTGAGCTGAATGCCTTTTGCTGTTCTTGTTATTGTGAAAGGATGCAGGTCACCACATATGTTATCTAGCTTTCTGTGTCTACTTTAGACATTTTTATAATCTTTGGACAGAAAAAAAAGTAGTTTTTTCCCAGTGTTATTCAAAACCAGATCCTACATAAGATGTTATCTTTAAAAAACACGTTTTATAACGGGCATAAAATCAAGGAGCTACAGTAAATGGTGCTGGCATTGCACCACACCTCTAGCAAACACTGTATTTTACAGTATACCTAGACTCACAGTAAATTAATGGGATTTAAAAATACAATATAAGATTAGATTTCAGATTCAGTGTCATAAGTAGATTCAGCTTACGAAAAAATGTAAGCATTAACTAGCTGTGGGAAGGTTTTGAGTTAAAGTAATCCAGAGAACAGAAAATGATAGTTGAATCTACAGATGGACTCACATGACAAAGTGATTGAGTTCTTAACAATGAAAAAATCCAGTAACTTCAAAGATAAAGCCCAGAAGGACTGGTTTAATCAAATGTCATGTTGATGCTGGCAATAAGGTTGTTATTGAAACGCCTTACAGAGCTTCATGAGGAAAAAAGTTACAGAAGATCAGTGAAATCAAATGTTAAAACGGGGCATTGTGTCTGCTACAGGTTGTTCATGGGCATCTCCACTCTTAGTACTTTTGCTCTGGTGAAGTTTTATGTGGACTACGGGAAGTTAAACAGTGCAACTCAGCGAGAAGAGTATCTGCTGTCTCAGGTTTATGACTCATTAGGTTTTCAAAGTGAAGCTTGGTCCATTAACACCTAAGACATATATAAGGATAAAAATCCTGCAGATGTTTCTGAATGTAAGTTGAAAAACACCATTCTGTAGTAGGAGAATGCTGTATGATTTTCAAGTCTTGTCCTTTAATTCACCCGCAATGTTGCAGAGATTAGGGAGTAATGTAATGGTTGCTTTAATTTTCAAAATGTATGTTTCCATTTAGATGGTTTAACAGAAGTGTTGTCTATTTTCCAAAAGCATCCACAACATCCGCTTTTGCAAGCTGTAGAAGCATTTAATAGAATATGAAAAGCAGGGATTACTTGTATATTAGAGAAATGTCAATTACACTTCTGTTTGGAATAGTAGGTAAGGATTAAGAGCATATTTTTGCAAGTGCTAAAGTGGGATTGAATACACAATCTGATAGTCAATTTAAAGAAATTAGGTCATTTTAAGGAACCATCAAGTACCACTGAATCTACATGCCTGACTGTTCTGTTAAAGCTTCCCCTTCAAACAGCTCACAAGATGTGCCTTTTGAACAGATTTGGATATGCTAATAAGCATTTCAGCTTAAAAGTGTTTGTCAGCAGTTTTGAAATATTCACAATTCAATTCATTGAAATGGCTTTCCTAAGATTTAGTGGCATGCTTGGGAGCATCTGTCACAAAGCTTTTCCACAAAGGATCACATAGCATGGTAGCTTATTCTCTATTTCAAGTGATAAAGAAATACAATAAATAGTATGAGGTGAGGTGATTTCACATTCATTTTTGCAGCTGAACACTTATTCATACAGAAACAATTACTCTGGTATTCAGCAATAGAAAGTGTTCTTGAAGTTATGAAGTCATCTCCCCAGTTGCTGTAAATTTGCAGAGATTCACTGACTGCAAATTCATTCCAAGTCCAGTGTAGTTCATGGAATCCTAAAAGTATGATACAGTAAGAGGGTCCAGACAGTGAAACATATTCAGAACTTGTTTTTAAGGTTTCCCCACAGTATTGTCCATCACAATATCTAACCTTACATTCACTACTTTCAATAGGTAACTAAAGTAATACCTCAGCTTTCAAAAAGTTTTGGAATTTTATGAAGATGAAAACCATAATTCACCCTTCCCTGTGCAGAGGTTCAGATTAAAACCTTGAATGTAATTAGCTTTTCAAAGTTTGTTTAGTTATTTGAAATTCTAAGGAAAGAATACAAATACTGTAACTATAGTAAAAATATTTATAAGAATATATAGGAGAAAAATATTTTTCTGCCTGTTCCTTGCACTTTAGCAGGATTATTGACAGTGACTTTTAGGCACTTCGCATTCATTTGCAAATGGTGTAACGATGTTAAGAGCTGTAAAATAATTTATTTTATATTTCTAGAAGCCTGCCAATTGATCATAGATACTATAAAGTGAACTGGATGAATGCCAACTGAATGTGGGACCAGAAGTAACGTGTACTTTAATAATCAAACAGCAGAGTAAGTAAAGGCTAGTTGTCCTCTGCTGGGCTGGAACCTTTGAAAGGTGGTGCCATTTTGATGGTTAATGACACCCTGGTATGGGATAGTCTAAAAATACAGTGTAGCTGGTGAACAGTAAAATAAATGACAGAGTGAAGGGGAAATCACTCCTATTCCAGTGTGGGAATCCCCTCTCCACACAGGAGAGGTGGAACATGCATTTCTGTCCTATGTCCCCACAGATAGTGTGCTGTGCCTGTTTGCAATGGAATCGAATTTCTTCATACAGTGCTCTTTTGCATTTGTGATTAAACCCACCTGGTTTTTGGCTGCTGCTCAGCAGTACCTGCAGAGCATTGGAGATTTTTTCTTTTTTCCTTTCTGCTCCCTCCCACCCCAGTGGGAGTGGATAAGAAACTGGGAGGATACACAGCAGGGACAGATGATCCTAACTGCTAAAAAGATATTCCCTACCGTAATATTCATGCTCAGCAGAAAAATGGACAGTAAGAATAATTGTGGGATTTGTCTTCTAGTTGTCCCTCAGAAACAATGTCCCTGGACACTGATCTGCTTGTGGGTTGTGGAGAGTTGCCTTTGCATCACTTGTTTTTTCCCCTCCTTTCTTCACTTATTAAACTGTCTTTATCTCAAATAGTATGTTTTTTTTCTGTTGCTCTTCCTATTCTCTCCTGGTCTTGCTGGGGGCAGGAAGTGCATGAAACCTGAGTGCATGCTTAGCTGCTACCTGGGGTTAAAACACAACAGAGAGCAAGTGGCTATATTTGAAAATGTCACTCTGACCTAGTTCCTTATAATGCTGCTAGTGAAATGGTAAATGGCTAAAGAAACGTTCTAGGGTCCCTCCTGCCTTACCAACAGGTCTCAAACTATTCCACCTTCTCATCACAGTCTTTATCTCCACCGTTTTTTCAGCACAGGTCTAGCTCTGAAAGTTACAATTGATTCCTTTCAGCTGTCTGAGCTCTGTTAAAATCGATCAGTGTAAAAATAGTGATCTAAAATTTAGATATTTTCATGCAGTTCCTTTGCTGTTGGTGAGAACAGACAGAATTGGGCTGGTGAATGGTTCCTGTTGGTCTCAGCACAGGAAAACTTGGCTTTCACTCTCCTGGCATCACTGGTCTGGATTGACCAAGTGTAGTACATTTTCATCTGAGAGATCAAACATGGTGGCAGGTGCAGGACTGAAGGGCAAGTTACTTTACATGGTCTAAGAAACCATTATCTTGAAGTGTTGGTGCCTCTGCATTGTGGGTGAGTTTTTTGTTTTGTTTTGGTTTTAGGGGAAGAACAGTCGTGGAGGGGAGGGTGGTAACAGAGAATTGAGAAGATCTGATAAAAGTGTTTAGATAGGAGCAACGATATAGGGATCTCTCATTTCAAATGTCCTAAGTCCAAAGACATGTATGAACTAAAAGGTTTAACTGATTTGTTTCTTAGAGCATGCAGGCAATGCCTTTATGAACTCAGTTGTCCAGATGCAGATGGTCTTTGTTGTGCTGTCAATGTTGGAAAAAGAGGATGTAATAAGTACAAAAGAAAAAAACAAATTCTCACCTTTCTTTTATAATAGAAACTTCTATGTTTCACAAGTAATCTGATCTCTACCAAGACAATAGTAGCTAAGTCTCTAGTATCTACTGTTATTTAACACCAAGGGTCTTTTTTAGCTTCTTAAAAATCCCCTTTTATTCCAGCCAATGCTACTCTTCTCTATTCCAGTAAACCCTTGGGGAAGCTGTGTAGTGTAAGATTGTATTTATTCAATGTACAACACCAGCAAAATACTTTGACGCTTGGTCAGGTCTTTTTGGATCGATTGTCTACATTTACACTACTGTTTAGAACATTCTCAATTTGGCCTTGAGGCAAAACAGCAAATAATTTGCTGACAGCCTCAGTCTTGAGATCTGTGATGGGTTGTTCCTATTTGTCTTCTGAAATGGAATCCTAGGTGCATCCAGCATGCTACAATCACATCTGCCATGAGGAGAGCCCCAACAGCTGCTGTGCAGGCTGCAGGTAACAACACTGACACATCTGCCTGCATCTGCCAAAAGATACAGTGGGAAATTCAGGCTGCAGGACCTAAACTGAGTGATAACTGCTTGTGCCGGGGCTGGATCCATCTGGGGAGCAGTCTGAGCATTAATGACTAATATAGTTGCAGCTACATTTCAAGTTTCTCAGTGCTTCAAAATTTTTTTGGCATAGACTATAGCTGACATATAACTATGCTGGGAGCCCCTCAGATTAACCCAGTGGCATACACAAGCACTGTTCCTCTAGAATCACTTGTATTTTAGGAAAAAGAGCTTTGAGATTATTTGTTGGCCATTGGATAAGTGTATTATTACTATCTCATCTTGGCAATTGTATAACTGCAATGTACTTGCCTGGTGTATTTTCCAATGTCATCATTTAAAATAGTTTGTAAACTTGTTTCTGGGAAGTTTTCATTGCCCTCAAATAGGAAATACTGTTTCTGTGACTGTATAAACTGCAGTAGCACTTCAAAAATAGAGATATCAGCAGAATTCTACTAATTGTAGGATAACCTTAGATGGCTCTGTGATGCCTTTGCAAACTTAACAGACCAACAGCTCTAAAACACCAAAAATAAGCAGTAAACCCTGAAGTCAGCAGGGTCAGACTGGAGTGGATCACTATAACGAGTTCCACAGGTGGCTGCTGATGAAAACTGAACACAAGCTGGATAGTCAGAGCACCCAAATGTGTCTGTGATAAAGTATTTAAGAAAGGGGGAAAAACCCCAACTAAACCACAATTATTTGGCATACATATTTGAGGACAGAGAAGAAAGGAGTGAGAATTTGTGAGAGAAACAGCTCTGCAGACACCAAGTGAGGAAGCAGCGGGAGGAGGTGCTCCATGTACTGAAGTTGAGAGTCCCCTGTGGCCCATGGTGCAGACCATGGTGAGGCAGCTGTGCCCCTGCACCCATGGAGAGCCAAGGGGGAGTAGATATCCACTGGCTGGCTCTAAAGGAGCCCCACTCTGGAGGAGGTGGTTGCCTGGAAGACATCTGTGACACTGTGGGAAGCCCATGCTGAAGCAGGCTCCAGTCAGGGACCTTTGGACCCGCAGAGAGAGGAGCTTCACTGCAGGTTTGTTCACAGGACTTGTGACCCTGTGGGAGACCCACACCGGAGCAGCATGTTCCTGAAGGACTGGAAAGGGACCTACCCTGAAAGAACTGCAGCCTGTGGGAATGACTTGGATTGGAGAAGTTTGTGGAGGACTGTGGAGGAGGACTGTGTCCTGTGGGGGAGGCTCCATGCTGGAGCAGGGGAAGAACTCCTCTCTCTGAGGAGGAAGAGGAGTAGAAACAATGTGTGGTGAACTAACTGCAACACTCGTTCCCTATCCCCCTGCACCAATGGGGTGAAGAAGGTAGAGAATAGTGAATAAAATTAAGCCTGGGAAGGAGGGAGTGGTGTGGGGAAGGTGTTTTTAGAATTTGTTTTGCTTCTCACTATTCTGCTCTGATTTCAGTTGGTAATAAATCCAACTAGTTTCCCTAACTGGAGACTATTTTCCCCATGATGCTAATTGGTGAGTGATCTCTTCCTACCCTTAATTCATGAAGCTTTTGTGATATTTTCTCTCCCCTTCTCAGTTGAGGAGGGGAATGATAGAGTAGCTTTGGTGGGCCCCTGCCATCCAGCCAGGGTCAAACTACCACAAGATGTACCTGGTGTTAAAGGGAGTGTAGAGAAGGAAAGGTTACACCAGATTTAGATTATTCATGTAAGAAACATTTTTAAAAATCAAACTGTTAAGCACATGACCAACCCTATCCAAAGATTGGTCTGAAGAGTTATTTATGGACATGTTACTTGAGGCCTTTGCTTGTTTATTTTGCATTTTTTTGGGGATTTGTATTCAGACTTCCAAAGATGGATTTTTCATTGCAAGTGGTTTATACCAGAAAGTAAATTTTATTTCTTAAACTTAGCACTAGTTTTCATTGGCAGAGCCACTCATATGTCCCATTAAAATGTGGATTTATTGTTCTTAGGTGCTTCTTGTGAGAGGATTTATTTCATTGTTTTTGGGCGCTCAAAATATCTGTGCAGGTGCATTAGAATCAGGTGCAAAAGCAGCTAAAGTGCTTTAAAATATGTGATTTCTGTTTCTCCCTTTCCCTCTGCCTCTTTCAGCTCTTTTCCTCTCCTGTAGAACAAATTCCAATTTTTTGCTCAGCACTTCACTTGATATTTGTTGGCCTGCTCAAGGTACAGGCCTTCACTGAGAGCTGAGTTCTCAGAGTACGTTCCTCTGTGTTTTATTTATTAGGTTTTTGTGTGTTTTTTATTTTCTTTTTAACAGGCTAACAGGTATAATCTATATATGAAAAGTGCTAAATATAGTATTTCTCTGCTTTCTCAGAATGAGGTTTGTGTAACAAAGTTAGTGGAACATTTGAAAGTGCTGACCTTTAATATGAACCATACTCCATCTGTAACACAGGACTAGAGTGCCCTTCAACATGAATCTTTGTCACCACCATGTAGACATATTTTCTGTGAGCTCCAAATTGTTATGTACAAACTCACCTTGAAATGCGCAGATTGCCTTTGCTCCTGAGTTAATTCTGCAAACTGCCCTGTGGTTTCTGAGATGTTGCCTGAACCTTAATCTGCTTATTTCTGCTTTATGCAGAAATATTTTTAACTGACCCTGATTATTTTTAATTTCCTGTAATTTGTCCATTCTAATAAACTGAGGCTATCCAATCCACATGTTCTTATCTGGGCTGAGAAACAAATCAGGTTCTGATCAATCTTTGATATAGATCATGTGGGTCCTTAACTTTCAAAGCAGTAGGAGAGACCTGCATCTATGGAAAAAAGTGCTTTCAACTGGAAAAATTAGAGTTGCTTCTCTGAAGGGACAAGGGGTTAATCACAGGTGTGAGATTAAAATTAGAGATTACAACACTTAAAATTTTGGATATACAGATCAGTGAGGTCCAAACTTGTGCTGTGGAAACAAATACAGAGTCAAGCCAGCCAGTGGAGTCTAGAGAGATAATTAGGTCATCATATGCTAAGTAAGAACTTTATGATGAGTTGAATTGTTCTGCTGTCTGTATAGTGGGAGTTTAGACCTCAAATCTGTGGAGACTAATATTTATATCTTTTAATTTGGAGTTATGTATAGATATGTTTCTTAAATACAGAATCTTAGTGTCATTAGAGATGGCCTGAGGTAACTCATGCATCCACAGAGCTCTGTCATGTCATTGTCCCCATGTCCACTGTCTGCTACACTACATTGTATGTCTCTTTCCTTACACAGTTGGCAGTGAGTAACATTTAGTTTTCAGTGGGATTTTTTTTTCGCTCTGTTTTGTATCCACTCTGAATTAGAGCAAATAACAAAAATTTTCAAACTCCTCCAAATATTTGAAGTTCTCTTCTCTTCTCTTCTCTTCTCGGAAACAGCAGGGATTATTCAGTTTTGAGGCCAAGGTCATGCTCTTTTCCCAGGGAAGGTTAGTGGACTGAGGAACTCCTGATGCACTCTGCATATTTTGAAAATTTTTGATTTTTTGACAAATTCATACAGGAGGTGTTAGAGCTTTCTGGCTTGGGACATATTGGACAGAGTACGTATTCAGTAGGCTAAAGTTTTGAGGCTCTTTCTGTGTTATTTCTTTATGACAGTCAGAGTCAGAAAGTCGCTACTTCCACATTACTTGGCTTTATAGCGTGCACATGGTAAATAGAGACAATGTTGCCTTGAAACCTTGCCTTCAGTGCAATGAAAATTACTTGTCACCAAGACATTTACAAAAAGAAATTCTGAGCATGATGGACACAATATTTTTATAAATTTATTCTCCTTTGGATTCCCAGACACCTCTATTTCCACAGTAAGACAAATTTTCTCCATTCTAATTCTCAATTGACTGTAATTTTAAGAAATAATCTAACTTTTGGTTATTATAGTCAAAAACAGTCATTACAGTGGAAGGAAATTTTAACAGAAATGTAACATCATGTTTGTTTTAAATTATTTTCATGTGCCTGTGCAACCTCTGCAGGTGAATGCTGTTTCTTCCTACTTGCTAGAAAAAGCAGCTCTAAATAAATTTTAGCCCTTATTTTTTTCCCTCTGGTGTAAGCTTGGTATAGTCCAAGACAAAGATAGAGGACAAGAATGGAAGAGAGTGTGTGAGGATTTATGTGCCTCAAAGATTATCTTGCTATGCCAGAATAAACGATTTTCTTTGTGCTGTTAACTTTCAAAGGCTTATTAGACTGGGTATTTGAAACATTAATGCGTAGTAAAGTCTTACTGTTGTCATAAGTAAAACCCATCAGATATTTGAGTCTCAGACGCTTTCCTCATTCCAGCAAAGTGCTGTGGTGGCAGCTCATGCATCATTTGACTCAGCTCCTGGAATCATCAGTGCCATTGCTATCAAATATTCTAAACACTACAGCAGATCCTCTTGTGAATAGAAACTGCAAACGGAAATGGTATTAAGATAAAACCCTTGTGCTGTTTTCAGATTAAAATGAATATTTTTGTTATTCTTTCTGCTACTTCCATAATCTTTGACTGCTCCCAGAGGAGTAAATTGGAGGCAGTGGCCTAAATTTCAAAAGTCATCTGGAACCTTGTGGTTTACTTTCAGGAGGCCCAATAGCTGCTACCCAGAACAGGATGTATTTCTATGAGAGTAACTGCTTTCTCTTCAGTGTGGCACTGGCTTTTACTAACATGGAATTCCTTTTAAACTAAACTCTTCTGGGAGCAGGCATTTTAATTGCCTTTTTTCAGAGTATGTTTTCTACCTCAGGATCACTATACAACAAAACCAGACAACTGAGCATACAAATTCACTGATGAATTCAACTTTCAAGAAATTTCCTAATGTTTACAATCCTTGGTTTTCCCTTCACCTTGAACCATCAAATCTACCCACTTAGAAACATAAGCTGTTTCACTGATAGTTTCTTTTTCATGCTAGCCCATTATTGTACATATAGGAACAATTTTTATGCCATTTTGGTGCTCATTCATCCAACAGCTGGAATGTCCCAGCACTTGAAAAGCCCCAAAATATGTAGTGCCAACTAGTAATGTACACTCTGTGCAGATGCCTGACTAGCAGGACATTAGTAGGACATTAATAACTGACAGTATTTATCCCAGTTTTTCCTTAGGCCCAATAGTTGTAACTGGTACCACACAGGTGGAGGTCCTCGGTGGCACACTCTGGACAGCAGCCTGGTTCCACATGGCCACTGCTCAAGTTCTTCCTGCTAGACAACACTCTTGGCCCATGGGAGTACATGGCTGCAGGTGGGAGGGGTGAACAAGTGGCAGTGAGAAAGGTCACTTCAGAATTTCTGTGGAGAGACCTCAGCACAGTGAGGAAAGAACAAAAGGATATGGTGCCGAAAGCATATTAGAGAAATGTAATCAGGCAACAGAGGGCTGAAGCAATTGAAGCTGTTGGTTTAATATTGGGAGATTTCCTTGAACAGCTTAGAACTATTGAATGGCTTTCTTCAAGAGCAAGAAATTGTAAATCCTTCGTTTGAAACTAAACACAATGCTGGTAACAATCCTTGTAGGGCTGGTGTAGGGTGCACCACAAGGTGCCCTGGAGCATTGGCTTCCAGAGAGGTCTGCCAAAGTGCTGTATGTCAGTCAGCACACACCTCAGAGCACCTCAGACCACTCATCCAAAATAGACTCACTGTGATGCAAGGTAGTTGCTGCGTCAGAGAAATTATAGAGAAACACAGACACAAGTTGTAAAAAAAAAAAAAAAATTATATTTACCAAGTGCCAAGGATAGAGAGTAAACAGTACAGTCCATAGTGAATATTTCTACTGCCTCTGACAGGTTAGACAAGAGGATGCTCTGCTGTAGCTCCCAACTCTCTAAAGGCATTCCAGAAGGGAGCCAGAGGACAGACAGGCTATGCTTAGCTGGTTGTAAATTATCTTTTCATTTCTTTGTCAAATATATTGGTATATGTTGTCTCAATAAGACAAAAATGCAGGAGCATCCCAAGTTCTTCTAAGATCAGATAGTAAGATTTTTATGCATAATCTAACTAATCTGTTTTCAACTCTGTAGATTTTGATGTTTCCTGGTAATAAAATTGTTCTTAATTGAACAAGCCTCCTGGGCACCATGTATGATGGATGTCCAAACGGAAAATCTGATAGCTTTCTTTTACCCTCCTCTCTGTATATTCATACTTTTGTCTCATTTTTAGGGAATATCTAGTATCTTCTTTCAAATATTCAATTTTATTTTCAAAGCAATTAAAGAAAAGGACTGCTACAGGCTTTCAGAACTATCGTGACAAAAAGGGAGAAGATGATCGTGTTTCCAGCTGATATCTGGCACTTTATTGAGTTTAGAAATGTTTGCTGCTCTGTGCCACTTGACTGACACCACCAAGGAAGCAGTATTTTTTAATTGCCAACTGCCTGTCCTAATTTGTGCTGATGTAAAGTACTGCCACTAATTATCACAAGAATTTTTTTCCCCTCTCTCCAATCCCTCCCTAATTAAGACCCTGTTCTTGTTAAAATACACCCTACATCATTTATTTCCCTTGTTGGAAGCTTGCTACCCTCTCTTTTCTTCTGCAGTGCTCTTGAATCTTTTTTGTTGATGCTGACAGTATCTTATGTTGTAAGCTGTTTGGGTGCAGAGAGTGTAGTTTATGGATTTTTTTAACTAGTATGCTGTAAAGGTGGCTTTCATGGCTGCAAGGACTTCCAAATATGGAAGGTTTTCACAAATATAATTCTGACTGACAATGTAATAAAAATAATCAAATACAAAAAATTTAGTTCTATATGAACTGATTTTATTTTTATTTCTAGTTCTCAGAATCTAAAATCTGGAGAGACTAATTTCAGGAAGATTGCAGAAAAATATATCATGTGTTATTTAGGAGTTTTAAACCAAGACAAAGCATTGGAAATTAAGGAATTATGTATATTTACATAAAGAATAAGGAGATAATTGTGCTATCCTTATGGACAGTAAAACATTAGCTAGGACTAATTAGAGATCTTCTTGGTAGTGAGCAAAAAGTGGTTACTACCTGATGTCATTTTTGTCATGTAAATGTGCAGTATTTGAAACACGATTTTAGTGGGTTCTTCTGAGAGGATGAAGATAACCCAGCCTATAGACTACAATAATATTTGGAAAAGTTGTTACAAATTTAAAGTTTCTTTAATTTTCTAGAGAAAACGTTATTAAGGTATCTTATTCTATAGAGATGGGAAATTAAAAGAACTTTTTGCTGGTCAGTGAAGCCTATATAATCTTGAATGTAGAAAGAAAATGCATTATGATTAAGTCTGTTATTCAGTCTAGGTGTTATAGAGAAGTCCATGTTGTGATGTTCCAGTGCCTGGTCACCCTCTCAGTGAAAATGTTTTGCAGGTATCCAATCTAAACCTCCCCTGACTCAGCTATATAGTGTTTCCTTGAGTTCTGTCCTTGGTCACAAGAGTGAAAAGATCAGTACCTGGCCCTCCTCTTCCCCTTATGAGGAAGTTGCAGACTGCAGTGAAGCTTGCCCTCAGTCTCCTCTTCTCCAGGCTGAGCAGTCCAAGTGACCCCAGCTGCTACTCACAGAGTTTCTCCTCCAGACCCTTCACCATCTTCATGGCCCTCCTTTTGACACTCTCCAATAGCTTAATGTGTTTTTTACATTGTGACCCCCAAAGCTGCCCACAGCACTCGAGGTGAGGCTGCTCCAGTGCAGAGCAGAGCAGGACAATCCCCTCCCTTGCCCAGCTGCCAATGCTGTGCCCGAGGTCCCCCAGGACATGGATGGCCCTCCTGCCTGCCAGGGCACAATGACTCACGTTCAACTTACCATCGACCAGGACCCCCAGGGCTTTTTCCACAGCTCTGCTTTCCAGCATCTCATTCCCCAGTCTGTCCATGCATCAAGGGTTGCCCCATCCCAGGTGCAGAAGCTGTCACATTCCCTCCTCAAGCTTCAGATGGTTGGTGATTGCCCAGACCTTTAATTTGTTAAGCTTTCTCTGCAGGACTTCTCTTCCCTCAAGGGAATCAACATCTCCTCCCAATTTAGTGTCATCAGCAAATTTATTTAGTATTCATTTGTACAGTGGCTTTTGCCTCTTGGTAATCCCCTGGGTGTGTGAAAAGTTTAATTATTTCTGTCAGTTCTCTCCCTGTACTCTGATCTTCCTGTTCCTCTGCTTTTATGGGGAACGGGGACGAGGAACCAATATGTTGGCTTTTTCTTTCTTCACAGGGTGGTCATTAATGACTCTTGAGTCATTATCATGTCAGTGTCTTGATTAGGAAATGTCAAGTTTTATTCTGGATTGTATTGTTTTGAAGAGGTGCCTTTCAAAGTGCATTGATTATTCATTTGCCTTTTGTTTCCTCTTTTTTTTTCAAAGTAACAGTTTGAACTTTTCTTCTTTGGGCAAGTTTTTCCAACAAAGAAACTTTAAATAAATTGCTAAATCAGTCTCAGCTTAGTAGGATGTTTCTTAATATTAGTAGCAAGGTACTAAGCTATCATTTGTACAATTCATTTTTGATGGGGGAGGTAACTTCATTGAATAGAGGGAATATGTATTGCTTCCTTGGTACAAAGATTTATTTGAACCCAGTGAGAAAAAATGCTGTCTGAATGGTGTATTCATCTAATTTTTTAACATATTGGTAAAGTCTTCATGAAATTATTATAAATATATATTTTTCAACAGCAAAGTTAAAAGCATTTTCCCCTCATTTTTGAGCTAGGTTTATGT
Organism: Lichenostomus cassidix; assembly: GCF_008360975.1. Classification (NCBI taxonomy): domain Eukaryota; kingdom Metazoa; phylum Chordata; class Aves; order Passeriformes; family Meliphagidae; genus Lichenostomus; species Lichenostomus cassidix. Next base: position 31,138,902 of record NC_139480.1, on the reverse strand, counting down.
GACGGAGGGATGAGGAGGCTGGTGATGCATATTTTGCTTGTGAAACTGGAGAAAAGGAAGTTAGTATCAGAAAATATGGCCTTTAGTTTCTTCAGATAGATTTTGAAGATCTTGATGTGTAACACTATGGTTCTTTTCAGATTAGCATTTTTTCTATTTTATAGCTATTTTTAACTCTCCAACCATCTGTAACTAATTTTCTTTCGTAAAAAAAAAGCCTTGCTAACATCTGTTTATAAGCAATTGCAATAGGGGGCATGTAAAATATTACCTCAGACTTAATATTTGGCTAAAAGATTGAGAATATGGAATGATATTAAAATTAACTTGCAATTTACTGTGCTTAGACATGGGTTTAGAAAAATGTGTTGACTTAAATGACATGTCTGTTAAGATGCTCTTAAATCTTAAAGACTTATTTACTTTAACTTTATTATTCACTTTAGACCTCTTAGACACTTCTAAATATTAAAACATAGTGATATCTAGAGTTATTTTTTGTTATTCTAATTAAAACTAAAAACATTCAAAGGATTTTTCAAAATTAAAACCTAGATGAATTCTGATCAACTTCTAATAATGCAGGTATATTTTTGTAGTGCTTTAGTAATCTAGGAGAAGAACTCATAAGGGAAAATTTATAGTGAGTGAAGAAGGGAACATAATTTACTTAAGATCTAAAAAACTGTTTTTTTTGTATGACAGGATTTCTGTTTCAAGGGGTAAAAGTTTCAAACCAGTGACAGGTCTATTCTAATGCACAGGGATTACAAAGTGGAAGTTGTCCATAAATTCTTATTCTCAAAACTAACTAAATTGTAGAAACGATTCCCTCCCCCCTCCTAATTTAAGTTTGTAACCACAATAAAAATTCTTTAGCAGTGAACTTTAATTAGAGTATTCCTTTGGATTAATACTCCAGAGGACTATGCATAATCTCTTCTACCATAAAATAGCATGTGAATTGTCAAAAAGCTATAGAACGAAAAAGCATTTCTGAGTTAAGGAAGAGGGTAAAAATAGATGGTACTGGGGATTTTCCTGCATATACAATGTGCATCCTTGGTTGCACTAGATTGGGACTAAGGTGTGGGCATTCTTTCTAGTAACATTTAGCATTTCTGCTTGTATTGGTGACAGATTGAGCTTGCTGTGAATACATGGCATGGATGCAGGTATGAGACAATGGCGATGGCAATGTTAGCTCATGAGGTAGAAATACAGCTAATTACTCCCCTTTCTTTAACTTCGCCATAGTTTTGGGTTTTGTAATGAACCACGCTGATTCAGCTGTCACAAATTGGTTTTGTCTTTGCTTGGCAAGACAGTGATGATACAATGCTTAATTTTTATCTGAATTTAAAAAAGGAGTTTGAATTCAATATATAACCAGGTGATTGGCAGTGAAATTACACTGTGATTAAAAAAATACAGACATCAAAGCACACTTACACTTGGATTAATAAGTATGTTATACTGAAAAATCTTTTCTGCTCATCTACATAATATAGTCACCCATTTGAACATCTGCTGTTTAATTTATCAATCCAAAAATCAGCTCTTAGTTCTTCATTTCATAAAGATCAAGAATACTGACACTAGAAGTTTGTTCTTCAGCCCTATAACTGGACTCAGTAGTTGCTCTTTCCTAAAATATCAGTGATCAAACTGTCTACAATTAGATGTTCTGCATATTGCTCTTAATTTTGAGGGAAGAAGACAAGAAACTATCCTGAATCTCTGTGAACTTTCAGAGACTTATGGCCTACAGTTTTGCTTTACTGATTTCCCATGTCTTCTTCAAAAATAGTTCTTCAAATGTTATCCTAGAGTGTGTATTGAAAAGGATTTCACCCTGAGAGGTATAGAAGTATTGGATCTGCTGCACAGTGGCTGGGATTTGGGAACATCGTGCCTATACTTCTCTCACGGAAGAGGAATTCTGCTCTATTTGTGATCTGGAAGAAGAACAGATAGGATGATAATAGAACAGATGACAGAATGTCTTGTGAAGGGAGAGAACATCTTCCCCTCTCCATTTCTTAACACAGGAAGACAGGCTTGAAAGGGGAATAATAACTTTCTATCGAAACATCAAAGGAGTTCAACAGTTCATCCTCCCAATACTGCTCTTATGTACCAGATGTGCCCAAGGTTTAAAGAAGTTTAATGTTTAGGCTAAAAATAAAAAGGCTTCTAATAAAAAGTTTAATGAGGTTCTGGAAGAGGCCAGAGAGCTCAACACAAACAAGACCTTACGTTGAAATGGAGTTTTGATGGAAGAGACATGAGAAGATTGCCCTAATTTAGGGATTGTACTCAAAGCTGATGGCAGAGATCTCTATGAGCTGCACTATTAGGTTCCATCAAGAGCTATGCCCTCCTGTGGAAGGTTTGTGGGAAATGAACTACTGCTTATAAATAATAAATTACTGCTCATAATCAGTCTCCATTACAGCTGTTCTGTGACTGGTTATAGACAGTAACTGAATAGTTGCAGAAATAGATTTTTTGGCGTCCTGCTTGCACAGTTTTTGCTTAATATTTAACAGTATGAGTACTGTGGGATAAAGATTGATCACAAAGCCAGAAAATATGTAAGTGTATTTAATGAATTTCATTTTATTGTGAGTGAAACTCTCTCATGAGTCACTGAAATTTGGGACCAGATGTGCATGCAGGCAGTTCTACTGTCTTCTGCCTTGATCAGTCTCAGTCTGATCATATTAAATAAATCTAGAACTGGAGGAAGATGGGGAGGGGGAAATTCAAGCCAGTTTCCCTAGTGGATGACACTTAACACTTAATCCTTAAAGTGCTGATAATGCTTTCTTTTCTTGAGCCCTCCTTAGTATGGTTAAAAATAAAACAGCTGAATGAAAAGTGCTGCCAGGTTATTATGTCTCTGTCTTAGTGTCTTTGTGTTTTAAAAACAAAATAAATATTTGAATTTACAAGTGCTGATCAGGGATTTTTGGAGACATGTTTTTTCAGTCCTAGGAATTTTTTACTGACATTTCAAAATCCTTTGGAACTCCATCTGAAGAATTGCTGTTTAGGAGCCTTAAGTCTCTTAAAGTCTGTAGACAGTAGAATCTAAAAAGGTTTGGGTTTTCTATTTAAGTACCAAATAAGATGACTGGAGATTTCCACTGATTATTTTTTCTTGGTTTTCGGATGAGGGTCTCATTCTCTGCATGATATGATTCAAACTATCTCCTTCCACTGTCTTTTCTCTTTTTTCCTTTCACCTTTTGTCTTTTCTATTCCCATAGTGTGGATAAATTTTTTGTAATGGTTAGTATTGAGAGTGATACAAATAGTTCTTGAAGAATTCTACTCAGTGATTTGACTAATGATCTGATGTTTACAAACTGAAGTTCAATTGTAACCTCCAGTACTGCAGGGAACTCTCATGACTCATCTGTATTTTTGCCGATGAGTCTTGTTGCCACCTTTCATTGACTTGTATAGAATTCTGTTAGCAATTTCAAATATGGACTAATTCTAAATACTCTCCTGTAAAATCTGGATTACTGAGACCCCAAAGGAGATTCCTTCTACAGATGACATTTACTGTAATGTGGTCATAGTGGGGGAGGGGGGAGAGGAAAATCATCCTTCACAGGCAGGATTTCTCCCTTGGCTACTGCAAAGGTTCCTGTGCCAGGATTTCTTGCTCACCATTAGAGACAAAAGAACTAGTCTAGTGAACTTATTAGGAATGAGTGCACGTGTCTTAAAACACAATAAATGCAGGAGTCTGTTATGAAAGAAGGTTGAGCTGAATTATGTTGCATTTGCCATAAACTAGGAGTGTGCATGTGAGCAGTGTGATACATGATGATGTGTTCAGCTACGAGACCGGAGCCCTGATACTGTGCATTCATACGAAAGGAACAAATTTTCAAGCACTCTGAACTTCCTATGTATGTCCTTCCTTGATATTTACTGTTACACTCATAATAAAAATATCTAAACATACTTCGTTTCTCAAAACCTAATATTAATAATGTAAATTGCCTACCTTCAAAATACACCTGATATTATAGATACAAGGAGACATGGACAGTAGCTTGCTATAGCTCTGAAAATGAGAGAATATAAAAGGAGATTGTAATTAATCTGCTAAAATCATTTAGAATCTCAGATGTGTTAAAGCCTGTTTTTCTACACTGAAAGCAGTGGGAATATATACCCTTTAAAAACTTAGTTCAGCTACATAATGTGAAACTATGTAATGGAGAACTATCATTAAGATAATATTTTCATTCACCAAAATTGCTCAGTCGTGATGTCAGCTTTTTCATGCACATCAACAAAACACAGATTTATGGAGACTTTCAGTGTCACGCTGATGTGCAGACTTGAGGAAGGCCCCACTGCAGTAGTACATATCCTTGAGCTCATTGTTTGAGTTAAAACTCCAGGATCTGATTGTGTGTGCTGAGTCAGAGCCTTAGAAATCAATAAAAGTATCAATCAGCTTCTATAAACTGGCACGGTCTAGTTCTCCGCACAGTCCTTCAGGCTTAATTAGGCATGCATTGAATTGCGATGGTGTCTTTATCCCCATTCACTCGCACCACTTACCTCTGCACAGTGCTCATGGCACTTGTCGCAGGATACCCTGCTATGAGCACACCCAGCATGCCTGTGCTGGCTCTGTGTGGGGAAGAAGTCTCCAGACAGGGAGAGACATAAGGAAGTTGAGGAAAAGATGGACTTTAGCGATGAGTTTAGGGATGAGTCAGGTTCCTGTTATACTGAGACCCATTTGCTAATTTTTTGAAACAGGCAGGTTGGATGGGGGTTTGAGCAACCTGGCCTACTGGAAGGTGTCCCTGCCCATGGCAGGGGTGGTTGGAACTAGATGATGATTAAGGTCCCTCCCAACCCAAACCATTCTCTGATTCTAGGTAAGAAAAGATTTCCAATCTGAAAGTGTTTTATAGCCTCATTAATTTCCATGTGCTTTTTACATATTCATGTCTAATTTTTAATGCTTCTGAGTACATAATATAATAATAATACAAAATAGTATTTAAAGTCGCATGAAAAATCAATCTTTCTATTTCTTGATGTGAGTGAATGTTTCCTCTCCTTGCTGCATGTATGCTTCCTCTGATGTTTGTGAAGCCTTTTTGCCTCTGTGCTATTTATTGTTCAAGAGAGATTGTCCATTAAGACTTCCTAGGTCAATTCAAAAGCTGTTATTTAGACTCCTGATTCCATTAGTGCTTACATCAGTTAAAGTCCCTGGAAGATCATGATGAACAGTTCTCCCCAAACTGCAGTCTCTCCTTTGAAAAACTACTGTGAGTAAATTCTGTTTTTCTTCTGTGGTGATAATTTTAGGTAAAGGATAATATGGATGAAAGAGCTGAATAAGTGAGGATGAGATAACATTGGCTGAGGTGTACAGTGCTGTATGGGCAGGCCTGTTGAGCTACAGAAAAGCCTATATTCTCACTTGATAAAGTGCTCTGTGAGGCTACAATTTCTCAGAAAGGTATGGTGTGTAGGCAGAATAAATGGAACTCAAATATGGTGAAAAGAATTTTGCATGTATATGAAAATGCAATTACTTTTCATGAATGTGGCAGGAGAAAGTAGAATACTGTGTGCTATATGAAGTCAATAGAACTAGTTTCTAGTGAACTTATCCTTTCTTTTGTTTGTTCATGCTGAAAAATCTGATGTCTGTATAACTCACCAAAATACTTTCCTGATTAAAAAAAGAAAGGAAATGTTGAGTGTCTAATTGCATTCACTAGATCTGCTGTTCTACCTACTTACACTTCTTATTTAAAAAATCAAAAGGCCTGGTGAGTCATCATGTCTTCTGATTAGAAAGCTCTAATTAAAAAAGAAGCCGTATAATGAGATTTTGGTGACCAGTCAGAGTTTGAATACTAAATTGCCTTACTGACTTCTACTGAGCACCAAGCAATATGTCCAGTCATTGTCGCCTAAGTTCTGTAAACCCATGTATTTATTGGTCTCTACAGTTTCCACTCTTGAGCTTTTTCAGGTTGACCCGTAACCCTAAAAATGCTCTTGCTAATAAGGCCTAAGGATACATTTAAAAGTATGGCATTTTAGGATATTATACTGATATCATCCCCTAATGTCCTGACCAATAATATCTCATTGTTTCCTGGGATATTCCTGCCAGTCTCTATTAATTTTTATCACTTACCTTTAGATTGATGCGAGGACAGTGACTGTATTTCGGTTTCTTTTTTGAAGTGTGTAAAAGAGTATGATCCTGGTTCAAGAAGAGTACCCTGAATAAATCATAATTAGTAAGAAATAGGGGATAATTTTCAGGGGTGAGGTAGTCCCTTGTTCTATAATAAAACCTTTGGGAAACCTGTGAAAGGGGCGGGGTTAAATTAAAAACTTTAATGAGAAAATTGTGTTTCAGTCAGCACCTGAACTTTACTGTATATTGCTAACATCATGCTGGAGGTCACAAATGACTTCCAGTAGCTATACTCCAGAGGATTATTAAATTGTGAAATGTCCTCAGAATATTTTGTTCCTGCACACATCACTGGGTTGTCCCTTTAGGTTAGTAACATTCTGTGAGTGAACACCTGGTGAGAACTCAGCTTGCTGCTCTGTGGGCAAGGGATAGACATCAAATCTTTTCTCTGAATCATTCTCTGAATCTTCCTTGGAATTTCACTCTGCTCTGCTGCAAGATTTGCACTGGGAAAAAAAATTAGATGCTAAATAATTCCTAGGACCCATCCTATTGAGATGTAGCTTCTTATTGTAAGATTGCTTTACCTATTGGCATGAGGAAAAGCAGCATGTGGCACGGAAGAAGATCAATAACTAGAAACAGCATGTTGCAATTACATCTGAAGAATTGCAGGAACAGAATAGAATTTGTCCATTTGTAGAAGCATAATCTGATAATTCAATTATCATCAGCATGATTTCTAAGTGAGGGAAAAATCCATACAAGATCTATCTGTTTGGGGAGGGTGGGATGTTTGTTTGTGTGTGTGTTTGTGTTTTTGTTTGTTTTGCTTTGGGTTTTTTTGTGTGGGTTTTTTAAGTTTGTTTTTCCTTTTTTTTAGAGAAGAGAAAATAGCACTAATATTGTCTGGAGTAAGCACTCTTAGACTCTTACTGATACAATATTTCCAGGACTAGTGCTAAATTTTGGTATTCTGGTTTCTTTTTCACAGGAATAAATATAATTTTAAACTCTCTGGTACTGTTGCTGTATAGAGAGTAGCTTGCCTACACAGTTTGCATACTTTTGCATTTGAATATTCTTTGCTCAGCCTTTTCAAAAAATGAAATATTTAACAGAATCAATCCATTTAGTTCAGATATGCCAGTCAGAAGAGTGCAGATGTAATCAACATTCCCTGTCTCATTCTTCCTCCTCTCCTACAGCAATGTGCTGTAGTCAGCCCTATCCCAGCTCACTGGGCTCTGACCATTTAGAAGAATAAGAGGCTATCTGGCCTGCTAAAACCTCTCGAAATGGTGCAATGGAACCATATTGCCACACTGCTCTTATCTTCTTGGTGGAACAACCCAGTGTGTTAACCCCGTGCTAAACGTTGGTATCCTACTGGAGTTTCAGTTGAGAAAATTAAATGGTTATGGTAATTTAAAAGTGTCTGAGAAATGCTGAAAAGAATCTATTCAGGCATGTCTTACTTTACAATGAAATGGTGGCAGGTTTCAAAAAAAGGATTCTTCTATTAGAATTCAAATAAACACTTTTCCCCTAGAGCCCCCTGTCTAACTATGGAATAATAACTATAGAGAAAAGCTGTATATTGTCATCTTTGACATTTTACCTTTATTATATGCTTAGTTTTTCCATAAATTATAACATTCTTCAAATATTAGATGTGTGCAGTGGTGAATCAAGAATTGTTAATCTAAATGGCTTTTAACAGTCACTTATGAGAACAGGTACCTCTGAAATATGGAAAAGGGCATAATGGAGAGAATATCTGTAATCTAAAAGGTACCCTTTAGCAGGATGCAATTTCAAACAAGATGTTAGAGATCATGTGGGTGTGTGCATTAAGCACTGTGGCAGAAATTGAGTTCATAATGATGTGAGTCTCAATGAGCTGGCTTAAAGGTTGAGGAAGATGTAAGAAACCAAACTGAAAACTGAACTTTTTTTTCTGCTCCTTTTAACTGCAGTGGGAGAAAGAAATGACAGGGAAGAAAGGAGAAGGAAGAAGAGGGGTGGGGTGGAGAGAGAGAGAGAGAACTAATGAACCCAACAAAAACATACTGAATGTTTGAGTTTTTATTACTCTGCATCAGTGTATGTGATTGCACATGCTATGGTTCAGAATACTAAAAAGAGTGATTATAGTTACATTTTTTTTTAAATCGGGCATTTTGATGAAAGATTCTTTTTCATTAGCTCTATGTTTTGTTCAGTGTGATAAATATTACACACTGATCCTAATTCAGTTTTGCGAAGATTTTAATTTCTTTCCATTTGTCTGTGATATAGTCAAATAGTAGCCTTCTAGCAACCCTCTATTACTTTGGAAATGGGCCTCTGGTTTGGTTTGTATGGGTCTTCTGGTAAAGAATTTGTTTAAAGCCTGCATCTGTGTCTCTATTATACCTGATACTGTGTTTATTGTTGTAGGGATATATCTTGTATATGTGGAGAAATCAAGAGGTTGCACTGTGGATACACTGGTTAAATTGTGACTGTGGGTTCTGTCTTTCTACTTTGCATGTGCAGGAAAATCCTATTTATGAGGTAAAGCGGACAGGTTAGCATCTTTGAACTTCTATTTATCCATTGATGAGAGTTTAGTACACATAATGTTCCAGCATTCCCCTAATAATAAGTTCCAAACTCCAACTGTAGGAACTTATTCTCTAGTATGTATCTAAGCAGTTCAAATCCTTAAGTCTTTAGCTAAGATTTCCAAAAAGATGAGCAATGCATCAGTGATGAATCAGTTCAATTCTGTGGGTTTTGTTTCATGCAGAACAACTAGACTCACAGGTCTCTTAGGTACTTAAATATCTTCACAAGGGAGTTAAGAGCCTAAAAGTCTTTTGCAGATTTGAAACAAAGAGGCTATAACCATAATTTTATATAGCCTAACAAACCCATTTTTTTACATTATAATATGTATATATAAAAATATATCATAATATCTTAAGATATCTAAAAAAATCCAATAAAAATAACTATATTGCGTATATATGTGTTTGATTTTACTTGTATGAAGGTTTAGCACCTATTTTCAGAATGAATAGCATTTTCTTCCCAATCTGCTACAAATTGGAATCTGTTGGTTGTCAACAGCCTTTAATGAAATTCAGTCCTGGGCTTAGGATCACTCCAGAGCCCATGTAAGCCCTCCAGCAGCTTTTAAGTGGAGGATTGGACCTGTGTTCTTAACTCCCTTAGCAGAAGGAAGCTGAGTGCCAAATCACCCTGCAGATTTGGGAGAGCTTCCTAGTGAAAGGAGGAGTAGCTGATTAGTGGGGAAAAGCAAAATATCCTTGACTGTTGCCAGAAAAACTTAATCCACTTCACTGTCAATAGTAACAATGCTGGAATGAATCTGCTAAAGCTCTGCTAAGACCACAAGGCTTGAAAATGACGTTTTCAAGCAGAGAACATGATCAATGTGCCCTCATTTTCATTTTGCAGGGGTAGAATGCATTCAACTGTCAGATGCAAAAAGAGAGCATAAGTATTTCCACTTCTCTTAGCTGATTAGAAAATAAACACCCTAATACAAAGTTTGTCTTCATCTTAATGTTTATCCTGTAGCAGATCACACTGTAAAGATTGTGCAGAAGCTAGTTGTTTTCATTCAGAACAAGATTTAATCACAGGCTTAGATGTTTTTCTGTGGTTATATGTGCTTTTCTCAGTCTATGTAAATACCTCAGACAGGGTAAGACTGAGGTGTTTTAAGGCTTTTCATGACAGTCCTTCTATCTTCCTGGAAGACCAATAGACTTTTGCTGTCTGAGGTGTGAATGAAGTATTGATTCTGAGGGGATCAAACCTCTGCGGTGCTTTGTAAATCAGGAAAACTTCAATGAATCAACAGGGATTTTATGGCTGGAAGATCTCAAAAGAGAAGTTACTCACTTTCCATGAGGGAGTTCTAAGGAAATAAGTTCAATGCCAATCTTAATAGAAAATCTAAGGACTGTGGGTGAAATTGTCCTTCTCTGCCACCAGTAAAGCCAAGAATTGACCTGTGTGACAGGCTTTATGATGGCACTCACCAGTTAAGATTTGATTCAATCTGCTCTTTGGGGTCACCATAGTTGGTCATAATCCCCACTGACCTACTTAGTAGTGTCTAATATAATAATGGTTTATTTCATTATGATTGTCATTACCAGTGATTCATTTATGGTTCATATGAAAGGTTTTCTGGGTTCTTTCAAACTGCAATGCAAGTTCCTTAGGAAGCTTGCACATAACACTCGAATGTCAAAGTTCAGATGTATAAGGCTTAGAGTAACAAGTTTCATTAAGCATATTTTTAAGGTCTGTAGAACTTGATTATTTGGCATGGTTTTCTTACATCATTCTTGTAACTGTACCTTAAAATTCTAGTTAAAAACTAAATATTGATTGGGATGCTGATATTTTACACACTGTCAGGCAAAAGAATATTTAGGAGGATGTAGATGCCTCGAGTCTCTGGAAGCTTAATTAATTGGTGATTTCCATTCCACCAGAGTGCTGTAACACCAACCTGATGAATAAAATAGTACTTATAAAGAAGTTTAGAAATCGGTGTTATTTCTTCTTGCACCATGAGAGGAGCTTCTTTAGAAGGCAGACACCTGCTAGGGGAGCAGAAGGATTACTGCTCTTTAAGAAAGCATGTAAGACTGTGGAGCACATCAGCTTTTGCTTTAGTGTAAGTTAAGTACGCATTTAAGCCTGGAATACAGATGTTTGTCTCAATTGGAAGTTTATTACATTTGTTGGACAATCCTGTTCAACACACTGTTTACTTCAGTCTTTAAATAATTTGATTTGCTGTTTTCTCTCTGGTTGCATTGCTAGTCCAGTCCTCATGGTCCTATGTGCTGTCTAACCAGCAGCACACACTGTCAAATTTCTTACTAGCCATCCTGCCTGAAAAAGTGCGTTTGAGAGACTGATTTGGTTTGAATCAAACTAGCAGTTTGTGGCTACTGAGTGCTAGGGGGAGAGGTTGGCTCCGTGCAGCTGATTGCAGAAAATCCATGAGTACTTTAGGACAGTTTCAAGGCAGTACAAGAAGCAGACTGTGCCAACAGGAAGGAAATATTAGGGATCTGGGACTGCATGCATGATAGTTATTATTATCAATATATGTGTCTATCTCAGTATATATATATTACCTTCTGTTCTCATTCATTCTCGACATTGACTTTGATTTCAACTGCTCTATGAATTTATTCACATTCACTATAACTTGTCTGCTGAAAAGCTAAAATAATCTAGACAGGAAAGAAGAATGTACCAAATGACTGATATATCCAATTAAGCCTTCTCTGTGGAGATATGAGATATTCAAAATGTGATGTTGGTAATCAATCCACAGGGCAGAACACAGTGGTATGAAATATTATTTTAATAAATGAATTCATCTAGGGAACCTTTGATATGCTGACAAACTTTTTTTTGTCAACAGGAAATAACTTTGAAAAACATAACTCTTACTTAATACATTCTCATACATGCTTTGTTGGGCTTAAAATAATAACTTTTATATTATTTCTTCTATGAACTTAATTTCCCTGTGAGTTGTTGCTTCCCTTTTTTCCTGCTCTGCAGCTTTTAATTTCAGTAGAAAAAGAAGTGAAGCTTCCCAGTTTCTTCATGTTTTCAAGTTAGGCTTTCTCTGTCCTTGCACTGTCTTTGTAAAATGTCATGAAGATCACAGAAAATTTCTTGAGTATTCATTAGTCTTTGATAGGTGTATGTGGGATATAGATATTTGCATGTAGAGGTGCTACTGTAGAGAATGAGACAGACACCTGTGCCTTTGGCTTGCAATTACCAATTAAATGCTGTGGAGAGGGTGAGATTTAATTTCTCTGTTGCAGGAAAATTTGACTTTGAAAAATTTTTTATTCTGGTTCTTAAGGAGAATGAGTCTTTTCAGTGAAAAAATTTGAGACATTAAAAGCATATTAGAAAAAGAGAATCATCTGGGTTTACCCTTTAACAAAAAAAAAAAAAGAAAAAAAAGAAAAAAGGAAAAAAAGGAAAAAAAAGAAAAAAGGAAAAAAATGAAAAAAAAGAAAAAAGGATGGAGCTTCTTGTGTAATGTCTAATCAGCCACCAAGCCACAAGGACTTACTAGGCTGCCTCAAACTCGAGGCAAATGCCCCAAAGCAAGGGACGACTATAGGTATGCATGAAGCTGGGAATTTATATACCCTGAAGAACAGTTTTAAGACCCCAGTCAAGGACTGCTGGACCTTAGCTATGTGTGGGATTCAAAGTCTCTAGATGGATGCACTCAAAGTCCAAGCCTGAGCACACAAAGCTGAGGGCTGTCATGAGTCATGCATCTCCTGTTGCTGGATGAGCACTGCTGAGTGTGCTCCTAGTTCTAACTCAAGATGTCAAAGTTGCAGAGCTCCTGTTTGTGAAAGAAAACCTTAAAGTCACAAAATTCTGGAGTTCTGAGGCAATTCTCTTGTTGAGGCTGCAGACTAAGCGATTGGAATTTTGAATGCCTTTCTGGTTAATCAAATTGAAGCTCATTTTTCAACACCCAAGGCACTAAGGGCAGTTCAGTGCACAGGACCACACAACAAAAAAGTCTAAAGTAAAACATCCTGAAATGCCTCAGTGTGAGCCTCTGTCACTGAGTACCTGTGATGTTGATTTAGCCAATAATACAATTCAGACATGACCTCCCTGGTTACAAATTATAATTACATTCTTTTGATATAAGGAGTTTGTTGGTAAACTGCTAAACACCTCCAAAGGACCTTTTGCAGCAGGTTAGAATTTAAAAGTATGTTGTGATAGAAATTTTAGGGAATATTGAAGGACTAAATAGTGCAGATCCATGTCCTGAGTACAGGGACTTCAGGGAACAATTTACAGTGGTAGGACGATTTGAGACTGTGATTTTTCCCTTTTACTTCTAGCAATTTAAACATCAGTAAGGTAATCTGACCATGTAATCTGAACCAGCAGTCCCTCCTCACAGACAGACACCTATACAAAGTTTTGAGGTTTATTTTATCTCATCTTTGTTTAGGGTAATTGTCAGCTTTCAGATCAAAATGATACAGATTGACATAAATACTTTACATTACTGAAATTGATGCAGATATTTATGCAAAAAACCAAAATCAACCAATAAAAGAATAAAAGAATAAGCATGGTAAATAGAAGTGATAAATTATCATTTGCACCATGAATATCTTGTTAGCTGCTGTTTAGTTCCAACTACAGATTTGTTACCTCATAGAAAAAGTTAAAAAGTGGAAAGATGTTGGTTCAACACAAGATGGCCACTGAAGTAGTCTCTTGACATCTGGCTGTCGTTAGTAGCTCTCTCTTTAAATCTTTCCTTAGTTTTCCCTCTCACTCCTCAGGACACATAATCTTCACTTATTATACTTGCCAACATATCTTCTAATATATTTATGAAATTCTATATTTATTGGACATTAGGTATTTTATTGTCATTTTATATGTCTTCAAGAAGATGATTTCCCTGAATTGTTATTGCTCTTTTTACCCTCTCTAGCTGTACTGTCCAGGGTAGTGTACTTTATTTTCTCCCTATCCATGTATTTACTTACTTTCAATTTAATGTGAAAAAAGAGAAATAAAATGTGCATGAAGTTGACTGTGGGTGCCTTTGTCAATAATTCAGAATAGGATATAATGGTTAGATAATAATTCACAGCACCATTCAGTTATCACAGCACTCAGACATAGAGTCCGTTGATAAAAAACCTCCACTCCCTCCATCGCCTGCCACTTTTTGTACATTTACTGTTTGGAATATAATGGACTTAAGCTGAAAATCCTGTTATCAGATTTGTATCTGATTACACAGCATTTGCTATTCTGACATAGAAATTGGAACTGCTACTGCTTGCCTGGGCAGCTCTTGACTATTTGTGTAAAAACATTTAAACCTTTAAAAAGATCTTAAGAAAATAAAAATCTTTAAAAAGACTTTATAGGGTACTTATCTGGTTTTGAGGTTGCATTTAAATATAATATATTTAATACAAAATACAAGATGTCTATAAGGTAAGTGTCCAAATCTTATTACTCCAAATTCTTTATTGACGGAATATACTTTTGTTGCATTAGCAGGGAAACAGGAAATGGGACCTTTATTTAATTTGAAGGATACTTTTTTAGCCGTTGCTAAACTATGTTTGCTGACATTTTCGTCAGTTGTATGCCATGTTGGTTGTCCTTGAGAGTTGCTCCCTTATTTTGCTGTCAAAATGCCTTTGTCTCAGAAACATTCATGCAGCACAAGGAGCTACTGGTATCCCATCTTAGATGAGAAACTTTTAAATGTGTAATATGAAATGTACCTTCTCTTCATTGCCTCTCCTGGCTTGAGGTAGGATTCAAGAATTGAATGTAATTCTTGAATTCTGTACTAACAGTTAACTATCAGAACAAATTCCTTGATATATGGCCAGAATCATTGCCACTGATGAGGGGCTTTATTGAAGGCAAGGAGAAACAAATTAGTCACAAATAAAGCTTTCTTGTTATAAACACAAAGTTTAAGCAGATAACTAAGACTGTTTTCAGATTTATAACTTTTGGATCTTCTGATCCTACAATGCTCATTTATGCTTTAACTAAAGTTTGTGCTGAGGCTCAGGTAATATATCTGATCCTAATTTCTCAACAATCATGGGCATGTACACATTTTTCATCATTAAAAATACATGCTGACATTGGTTGCTCTCATCTCTCAGTCTCTTTGCAGGACTGAGACCCCAGGTTTGTATCTGTGTCCATAGCTAAATTATCACAAGTCATTTTAGAATAACCCTTTTTATTCACAGCTATCTTTAATGTACTGGGAAGCCCAACCTGCTTCCCTATTCTAGTCTACCAAATATAGTACTTCCAGGATTACCTCTTCTGCTGTTATACTGAACATATCTTTTCCTGGCTTTTTAATTTCTTTGTTGACTTCCAATTTCCTTTTACATCAAATTCAATCTCATGCTTTGCCTTCATCTTTAATATTTCATCTATTTTTTTCCCCTCAGCTTATTTACCTATCTCTTACTTGTAGTTTTTTGTACTGAAGAGTCTAAACACTTCTTAGGTAAGCAAGATCTGTGTAATGTGCAACCTGGGAATGATTAAAGCTTCTCACATGATTTCAGCTCATCCTTACATTACAATGCTGGTAGTAATGATACTCAGTTTAAAAAGTCCATTGAAATCCAAGTATGAAAATGTCTTTAACACTCACCCATTATTTAATAGATAATTTTAATTGCAGATTCTTCATCAGAACAGTAGTTATAAGATCTAATATTAGGCTTGTTCTCTTCAGGGTTATATACAAAGACATGACAGCTGAATACCTTACTCAGTGAATTTCATTATTTCTTGTTTTTTCAAGTTGATTTGTTCTTTCTTGTAATGGGCAGCTGACATAGCAAATGATCAGTGAATGCTTGGACACTGAGAGTACTGAGGTTTTCCAAAATGAACGCTTTGAAGTCTCAAAAGAGAACTATACATAATCCACTATTTTTGAGTGAGGAAGTTACTCTCCATTATCTAAGTTTGACAGGAGCCTGACTGTATAGATGATCATGCCTCCATGGAGAAATAATCAGGAACTTATTCCAGGTTTTTTGTAGATCACAATGGTCTTGTATTATTACATCTATTTCCCTCAAAAGACTTGGCATTCTAAATATTTGTAGTGACATTCTTACAGTGTGTGTATTCTCAACATCTGTATTATGGTGACTGGGATTTAAAATACTCCTGCACAGTGGAGTCTTGGATCACTTAAAGAAATTGGGGAATTCAGTTTATAAAGTTCAATTACTTGATTTCAAAGTTGGTTATGCTTAACTATGCAAGACAACAGAGCCTTTCATGTGGTCCACTGAAATCAGCACTTTACCAAGACAGGATACTGTTTTCCTCCTTTGGATAATGCAAGGTTTTATTTAATGTATAAAATTTATTTTCTGATCTCAGAGGAATGTGCATGTTTTTATAAAATATGGTTAGGGGAGCATAAAGTGGAAATAACAGATTCCTTTCCTCTTACAAAACAGTGCTATTTTGTGAAGATTTTTAAATGTGAAAACACATCATCCACTTTGGTTCTCATGTAAGGTATCTGCTGTGCTCTGCTTGGCAATTTCTTTAGAAAGAAAAGCTTGTGGTACTAAAGGATACTACCTACTCAGATACAGCTCTGATCCCAAGGTCGTTATGTACAAGGACTAAAGGAAGGGGGAAAAAAAAGAGGGGAAGGATCAGAAGGAGGAAGAACATTTGCACTGAACTAACTGCATGATACAAAAGAAAATAGAATTTTTTTTCTATTTTTCTCAGATGAGAAAAATATTTCATAGCAATAACATTTGCAATTTTCCCTCCTAAATTTTTAAAAATATTTTGTGTTATTTTTCTAGTATGCAATCAGTGCTAAATGCTTAGAAGTTTTTTATGTATAGTTAAAACACACTGTTTCCAGTTTCCCCTGCATATTATGTGTTTTACAAGTATACTTTTCTTTAAAAGGTACTCACCTTCAGCGACTTTTTGTTGATTTCTATACTGAAATGGCTTGACAAATTCAATGCCATGTGGACCTTAAGTCTCCAGGGAGGTGACATATCTCAAGTTAATATTATGTAGGCTAAACATTTACACAATTGACCAAAATGATTTCTTTAGCTCCAGTATGGCATCTTAAAAACCCTTTACTGCATAGCTACACAGCTGGTCAAAGCACCACTGAAGCCAGTGTTGTTAACTGAGTCAATAATTACTATTTAAAAAAGTCATTAAGTAAAAGCTGTCCGAGCTTTCAAGGCAATTAGATTTTATCCCTTGTATGTAAGTTCGACAGGAGACTTTGAGCAGCGCAATGTCTCATAATGGTTAACAGCACTGAATCTGATTTACTGCCGTAGAAAAATGTGTGGTGCTCTTTGTAAGAACTTACCCAATCCTTAAACAAACCCATCAGTGGTTAGTGATTCATGAAATTACTGAACTGAGTGTTATATAAAGCTTCTATACAGTCTTTACTTAAACATAAGCTGACCAATGTCCATCAAATGTATGACATTTAATACAGATAGATATCTGGAGTCCTCTCCTTGTAAAAGATGAGAAAAATCAACAAAGATCCAAAAAGGAGATGAATGCAATTTAGCTTGTCTTATTGTACTAGAATATTATTTATAATTAGAGTATTAACTAATTCTTGAGTTAGAATTCCTGTTTTATAATAGATTATGTAATTACTATGCGAAGGCATCTCTGACCAAAACACTTATTTTATAAATGTTAGTATTGATACCAGATTCAGTGCCAGAAATTCTGAAAACTTTGAACTTGCTGAGCTAGTTTACAGAAATGATGAATTTTATAACATATTTGTGAACTACATTGTGGAATTTATAATCATCTGCACACCAAGGTATAGACATCTCTTATAGTTTTTCAGGTATTCAGTACTTTGAAACATTAGCATTAGAATTGCACTGCTTACAATCATGACTCTTTTGCATACACAGGCTTTTTGGTTTTGATTTTTTTTCTTGATCAAAACATATTTTTCATGAAGTTTTTATACATTGTACAATTTTTTAAAGAAAGTTCCTTATTTAAACAGCATTTTTTTGACATCTTCTTTTAGGTCCAAGGTTCTGGGTGCTGTTATTTCATT
Organism: Lichenostomus cassidix; assembly: GCF_008360975.1. Taxonomy (NCBI): domain Eukaryota; kingdom Metazoa; phylum Chordata; class Aves; order Passeriformes; family Meliphagidae; genus Lichenostomus; species Lichenostomus cassidix. The sequence goes on along the minus strand of NC_139480.1, from coordinate 31,120,972 downwards.
TGGGGATGGTATTAAACATACTGAAGTTAGAAATATGGTTTACTTTCCAAAAAAATCTAGGGGTAAATTTAATTTTTTTTCTGTAGCTATTTATCATACATGTAAAGCATGAACTTCATTTCATGAAGTTCATAAGCAGGGTGTGAGAATTAGCATAAGCATAAGCAGGGTGTGAGAATTAATATGCATTGTTTCTGGGGAACTATTGTTTCAGTGTTTTTCCACACTAAGGAAAAAGGAGTATTATTTTGCATCAGAAACAATGATTAAATATGCATGGTGATGTCAAAAAAGATATGTAAACTGTGTGAAATCATAAATGTTTAGTTTTGTGCTTCTATGATACAGTATGATATTTTTTATTTGACAGTTCCCAAATTATATATGTAGTTCAGTAAAGAAATTCCCAAGTTCTAATAGCACATACAGATGTAATGTATTTACTCATAAACAGGTGAATACAATGCTGAATTTGTAATTCAGTCCCACAAGGGAAAGGAGCTCCTTGCTGTCCCTCAGAACCATAATAGTGTTATTAGGTGTTGAATGCTGCATGCATCTATTTTGTTATTTTTTATAATGGGATAACTTGTGCTAATATAGCTAGGCAGAGACATGACTATCCACTATACTGAGGGCTCAATTTGATTAATTGTGCTTAAGTAGTGGACATCATCTTCAAGTCTGGATAAAGAATATATTTTTATAAACGTTTTTGCAGAAAACCAAAAAGGTATGAACAGTGTAATCAGTTTAGAACCAAATGAATAAAAGTAAATCCCAATGATACAAAAAGTGTCTTGTGTAGTAGCTACTGTTCTTTTCCTTCCTGATTGCTTTTTATCTGTATGCTTCATCTAACCATTTTGTTTATCCTGTTAGGGTTGTTTTAACAGATAATCAGCTTTCTTTCCTTTCACCTAAAGCAATTTGTAGCATCTCAGTTTGTGACAGTGGACTCAAAGGGTGACACCCACCACAGTGGCAGGCATCAGCTCCTTCCTATTTCCTGGTACACCTTTTTATACCTTTCTTCCCATGCATAGCAGGTGCTCCTTATTACATTACAGTTGGTTAGCAAACCATCTGCAGGTGCCTTCTCCAATCAGTCACATGTGTTGGTATTCACTGCTCCATTCTCTAACAATGTTGTTTATTTAGCTTGTTTAGGAGCACAGCTGTAATTTATTTAGGTTTAGGTTGCTCGCAACTTGCAACTTTTTTCTATCTACCACAAGTTTGAAGTAGTATTTTTTATTTCAGACTTCCATTTTGAAAATTACCAAGCAAAGAGATTGAGAGATTCCTAAAATTGTTATTTAGCTTAAGAAATATCACCAAACAACAGGTTTTAAACTTCTCCATTCCTTCTGTTCTGACACTTCCTTTCAAACATAACCACAAGGAAGATATAACCAAAATCAGTAAATAGTTTTGATTTTTCTGAAAATATGTTTTTATTAGACCAATAATTTTCTTCCTCCCCTTTCCCAAATATGACTGCATTATTTTGCCTCTCCCTGAAAAGAACTCTGCCTTCCAGAGCATTATTCCTAGAAACATGAAAAATTGGAACGTCTCTCCTACAAGGAAAGGCTGAGAGTTTTGAAGCTTTGCAGCCTAGAGAACATAAAGCATGGTGGAATATCTTCAACGTGTACCAATGTCTGAAGAGAGTTTCAGCAGTTACCAGTGACAGAGCAATGACCAAAAATTTATACTTAGGTTCTGTTTGAATATAAAGAAAAAGAAATGTCATTGTGACAAAATGTCATTGTGACAATGACTGAGCACAGACACAGATTGCCAAGATATTCTATGGAGTCTGCAGCCATGGAGATCTCTGGATGTGGTGCTGGTCAACCTGCTCCTTGTGCCCTTGCCTGAGCAGGATCATTGGTGAAGGCAACCTCCAGAGGTCCCTTAAAACTTTAGCTGTCCTGTGGTTCTGTGAAAAGGGATAAATTTACAAAACTGTATCTGATTTTCCTGTTATCTTATTGCTACCTGTTGGGCTCTCTGTTTTTAAAAATGCTGTCTAATTTGAGTGAATTAGAACTACTAATCCAAGTAAGAATATGATTGAAAATTAATGGCAATTTCGAACTTTTCCATTTCATTTTAATGAATTTTTAAGGGGCTTAATATGCTGGATTTCATATGCCAAACATAAAATGAATCTCAAAATTTTGATTTTTCTAGAAAATATACTTACAGAATAATATGAAAAAGCAGTGTCATCAAAATCTGAAGAGGTAGGGGACTTCTTAGGAGTAATAGTCAATTCAAATTTTTCTCAGCATACAAAAATATATGTCTGTACATCTATTGTGGGAACTGATATTGACGATAATGTTTTTAAAAACAAATAAATAATTATATTGCCCCAGAGTTAACACATAAAATGAAGGACTACACATGTTGGTTTTGGTATGTTCAAACTGTTCAAGCACAGGTGATAGTTCTTACTATAGCTGATGTTATGATAGCTGAAACATTTTCATAATTAGGAGTACCTGGAGAGATGTATGAGTCATATAGAGCAAAATGTGTTGAAGATGAATAATCTATTTACTTAAAAAAAATGTGAGCAGTTCTGACATATCTGAAGACAAGAAAAAAACAAACAAGCAGGAAATGAAACATGGGCCACTGTCTGATTTGCTGAAGAAAATGAACGCATAATTCCATAAGCTGACCTATTTATAAAGAGGCATTTTCCTCAGGTACAAACTGTGTTTGTGTTACTACCCATGGGATTTTTGCTTGATTAAGGAATATTGGGCTGTACACAAAGGTAAGTCCTATAAATAAATTACTATCTTGTGTAGATTTGGTCTTTGCATAATTGTGTAATTATTTCAGCAAAATCTGTATTCCCACAGTGACAGACTTACACTGAATGTCCCAGAATCACAACATGGATAAGGTTGGAAGGGACCAGAGTGGTCCACATCTGGTCCGATCTCCCTTCTCTAGCAGGGCCATCCCAGAGCACCTTAAAGATTGCACCCAGACAGCTCTTGAATATCTCCTGTGAGGGACAATCCACAACCTCTCTGGACAACTTGTTCCAGGGCTTGATTACTGCATGGTAAAAATTTTCTTCCTCATATTCAGCTGGAACTTTCAGTGCATCAGTCTCTGCCCTTTGCCTCTTGTCCTACTGCTGGGCACCCCCAAGAGGAGCCTAGCTTCATTCTCTTGACACCCTCCCTTCAGATACTGATAGCCATTAATGAGGTCTATCCTCAGTCATTTCTTTTTAAAGGCTAAACAGGTCCAGCTGTTCGTCCTATCCTTGTAAGTGAGATGCTCCACTTATCAGAAGTCAAATAACATAGTGAAGCATTTTAAAACCAGGAAAAGTCCTGTCAGAATCATACCTATTGAAAAAATCTTGTTCTGAGAGGCTGTGTTGAATTCTGGCGATTAGCCACTGGTCTCTTTGTTTCTTTCAAAATTATTTTTAGTATCACTGAGCTTTCATATACCTCTGCCTATGCATTTCTTGAAAGAACTACAAAGATCTTTCAAGTAACCAATACTAACAAATCCACTAAAATAAGATCCTGCAGTCATGAAGAATATCTTCTAAAAGCTTATTGGTATACATGCTAATTCACTTTTTATGGTGGCTTCAAAATCATGTGTGGAGCACAATTACCACTACAGCTCTTCTTTTTATCCTCAAAGTTGCAGTTGATTTATATGACTTCCATAGTTAACACACCAATAAAGCTGAAATTAAAGTTTTAAAGATTTTTTTCTCAATTAAATCACTTTATAGTTCAAGATAAAAATGAGAACTGTACTAGATATTATGCAAATTTGGTTTAATTCAGCTGACCTGGTTGCTATTACTCTACTTGAAGTCAGAGACATTAAAAATGGCTGTTTGAGGAGGGGACAGCAGGAAATTAAACAGGCAGCCATTCAGTACTTCCAGTGTGAATATTAGATCCTTAGAAAAAATCAGTGGGTGAATTAAACATGAAAAGAACCACTCTATCTGTTTTTTTCCCTGTGTCCAGAGAATACACCCCAGTCTCTTCCATTTGACAACTCCGTCAAAAATCCCAGCACGCCAAACTGAGGGTGAATGAAGTTTTTGCTGTAAATGAGGAACCTAAAGGGCAGCCAGCATCTTCCCAAGGAGACTAACTGATTACAGTAGATGTAATCTGCCTCTCTCAACCACCAAGACAGGAGAGTTTGAGTTTGCCTTAATAACTGGCTTTTTCGAGAGGGCAAGCCCCAGAATGTGTGTTTGGGGTTTCACCCTTTATTTGTGCATGTTACGGTTGAGCAAATGGTGTCCTCTGATATCAGTTCCTTTATGAGTTGAATACAAACCACAGAGGATCAGAAGTTCTGTAGCACTCATTCTCTGCCCAGTTATGCCCTGCTCTCGATCCTGCTGTGATGCCTTTTAGGCAGTAGGACTCCCAACAGTAAGACTGACCACAGTTGCACACAGTAACACAACAGATGTTTAAGAGAAAAAATATTGCATGAAGAAGAAGGATCTTTGAAATATGTGTCAATATTCAAGGTACTTTTTTGTAGTCAAGATAATATTATCCAGAGGCACATAACTGGAAAAATAAAGTTCATTATTACCATCAAGAAATTTAAACTAAGCCAAAGTCCTTATATTTTTTATCTTTTTAGTTTTGAGAGTAAAAGAACATTTTTCTAAAAACAACATAAGGTTTTGAGTTCTTGGAACATTATAGACACATTAGTGCAACTAATAGAATGAAACTAACTGAGAATTACTAAATTAGAGAAAAGTAGATGTGATTTGCTTAATTAATCAACAAAGTTTTAATTAACCTCTCCAGTGGCCCAATTATGGTTCAGGAGATACCAGAAGATATCCTTAAAATAAAACAATCAATTATTTTAAGTTGCATATCAGTTGATTCTACTAACTAATTAGTTTTATTCCTGGTATAACAATCTAAATTAGAAACATCAAATATGTGGGGGAAGAAACAATAATCAAAATATTGGGAAAGTAGCTTAGACTAAAACAAAATATCACAAGCTTCTCCAGCTGGATGGAGGCACATTAAGGACTGTTAGAAAGAGATTATTTTAGGAAGGTACTTACAAGAGAATAACAGTAAAGGCCACTAGATTTGGAAATGAATCATCATGTTACCTATTCCCACACTGAGTAGATGATGTCAATGTTTTGTAGCTACCAGACATTATAAAACTTCAATTTCTCAAAGTATAAGACAGTTCTAACAATGTTGCTGAACTCTGGCTTTGTGGTCAAACTGTCTTCAGTTTGCTGCTGCAGACTGAAATAACTCCAGTGGATTTATTTTGGATGTACTCTTGGGAAGGTGAGCATTTCTAACTCAAGTGTCAGGTAGCCTGATATGATTACTTCTTGAAAGTATTTGATCTCTTCCACTCCCTTCCTTTTGATTGTAAGTTTTGGTAATTAAATCTGTTATGAATCTATTTTATGTGGTTGGAAAAATGCCCTTTGGTATGCATTCAACTGAAGCTCAGTGAGTGGAGGTTCAGCAAAATCTTCTGCATTAAAATGTTTATTTCAAAATAGGCTCCAGCTCTGGAAAATTGGACTCATGGTCCCAGCAGCCTTCTTATGCAAAATCTACCACAGAAACGATATAGCAAAGCTAGCATCCTTACAGTGAAATAAATTACGGTTAAATAAACTAGGTTAAAGAAGAAATTTTTTTAGAACTGAATGCAAAGTGTTTGCAAGTCTTCTGGGTACTCAAAACCGTTGAAAATGTTATTGTTATTGTGCTCCTATATTTGGGTATAGGAGGTTGACTTAAAGTTGTATATTTTACAATTGTAGACTGGATTTCTTCTTACTAGAAAAGGGGCAATAAACAGAAAAATGTCAGGGACTACAGTCCAAAAAAAGCAGGGATGCAGAAGTAGGAAGAAGATTTATTCTGAGATGAATGATTTTACATGATATTTTTTTGTCCTGGAAGTTTTCTTAATGTTGGATTTGACGAATTTGGTCTCAAAAGGACTGAAAAATGCAATTTCATTGGAAATTAACTATTTTATGAGGTTAAGAATATAAAAAAATATTTTTAACAAAATGAAATAATTTTCTGGGTTTTTTTTTTTTTGGTTGGTTGGTTGAGGCAGTTTTTTTTTGGGTTTGGGTTTTTTTTTTTGCTTGTTTTTTTTGTTTCGGTTTTTTTCATGGGAAATAAAAAAAGATTTTTTATTTCCTTCTGACAAACTCAGTCCTGGACAACTGTAAAAAAATTTTGGAGTTCTTTTAGGATAAAATGGTCCCCACATGCTGAAACTTTATAGCACTATTAAAAGGTATAGTTGGGAGAAAATATCACCTGGGAAATAAGACAGGAGGAAGTAGGAGCTTTGTGCATCAGCAATGCAGAAAGGCAAAGGCACCACAGGGCAGGCTGGTGCTGACCAGCCCACTGGGAACCCCAGCTCTCCCTCTGCCCACAGTCCTGCAGGGTTTTTCAGCTCAGCCCTGACCACCAGCCCTGATGGCAGATGGGCTGGCGTGTCCCCTCTGAGAGGGGTCTGCAGAGGGATGCTGTCTCCAGCCTATTCTGTTTCATGTTCTCCTGGCTGTACCCTGGTCCTGGTTCATCCCTCACCCTGCCTGGGGCTGTTGATGGATGTGAGTAGCCCCTGGTTCTCTCCACCATCCTCATTCCCCACGGGACAGAAGCTCTTGGCAAGGCCATGGCTGGTCCCAGCTCCAGGCTTCTCTGAGCCAAGAGGGCAGCTGGCCCCCATGGTGTCTTGGTTGTGACTGGTCTGTGAATAAATTCTAGGGTCCAGAACAGAGAGAGGCATTAAAAAAAAACAACCCTGTGATATATGAAAGCAGACATGCAAAAGCAAACCTTAGATGTTGGAGTTTGGGTCATGAAACTTGCAGGCCTGTGCAGCAGCCAAGGACTGAGCCAAGAGGCTGAAAGAAGAGCAGGTTCAGCACTTGGAAGAAAAGATCAGTAGTGTGCTCGTTAATTGTTTATTAACTTCTTCAGAGCTGCAGCAAATCCTTTCTGGTAGGCCTGGTGAAATTCTACTAGTTGAGTTAAATTCTGTTAGTGAGCAGCTGAGTTTTGCTTTGCCTTGTGACAGACTATCAGCTGCTGGTCCCAACAGACCCAACAGTGGCATGTGTATGCATTTCTTGAGGGAGAGCTGTGGGGTTGTGAGCTCCTCAAGGGATAGTAAAAGGTAATATAACTCTATCCTCCTCAAGGGATAGTAAAAGGTAATATAACTCTATCAGAGACCACCCAACAAAAAATACTGGAATTTAATATGAAGAGTTAGCAGAAATCAGTGCCACCAACTTCATTGCAGTAAAGACTTCTCAATATGTTAATATTTGTTCAGAAAAGATCACAGTGAAAACATTATCTATCCAGGCAGCAGATGTACAGTCTTACACCTCCTACCATAAACCTCATTGTTTATGTAATTTTTCTATCAGAGAATTAGAGTCAAATTATAAATATTTGTGTTGTCTAGTGTAGAAAGAAAGAATAAAGGCAGTATAAAAATGTATTTTGGACAGACACTAGGATACTCTGGCCTTTTTGTAAGTTGATCTAACAGAACTAGTAAGATGTTACTTTTTAGAATTATGGAATATGCTGAGTTGGAAGGGACTCATCAGGATCATCAAATCCGACTCCTGGCCCTGTGCAGGACACCCCAAGAATCACACCAAGGCAATAATTTGGAATAAATTATCATATATTAAGAAATTTTGAAAACAGTTATGATAAAAGAGCATCACATGAGAATGATAGCATGCATGGAAAGAGATGAAAGCATGAAACAATCTTTCTGCTGCAATCTTCTAAGTTCTGCAAAGATGGTCCTGCACTCATATTTCCATCTATGCAACCCTTGTCGCAGGGTTAATTCATATTGCAAAGGACTGTGGGTCATATCAGCTAGTAGAAACTTGTGGGTTTTTTCCCCTAGAGCTTCAAATCCAAATACTATAAATCTGTTTTATAAGTTTATTGTATACCACATGGAAACAATTTCAAAGATTTTAATTGAATCTGTTACGTGCTAATATTTTTAGATTAATGGAATGGTGTTGGTTATCTTTTTGAGAAGATGACATCATTAGTCAATGTTTTGCTCATCAAGGTGTAGCCAGTGAATGTTAAGCACAAAAGATTTTGAAAAATGGAGTTGTCTGAAGCTGTGCTGAAACTCATCCATTCCATGTTAAATGTGTTTGTCCATGCTTCATGATGTGTGGGGTTCAAAACGGGACTCTGTCAAGAGATGTAGAAAATTTTCTGTCAAAACCTACCTGAAGGCTTCCACTCATGTTGTATGGCCAAGCAATAGACAGCACTAATGAAATGTCAACATCACTAAAACACTATTATTATCTAAGGATTATACCCTTTTCTTTTTACAATAGAAAACAATTTTTAATTGCAATACAAATTATACAGTACAGCCATAAAGCAGTAAATAAAGAACTAATTTGTGTTCCTTCTGCACTTATCAGTCATTGACTAGTTAGTTTCTCTCTCAGGTTCTGAATGACTCTTAGAAAGAAGAATCCCTTGAGGATACAAAGGTTAATTTTGAAGTGATTACAAATATTCAGCTAACATTATAATTAATAGCAATACTTAAAGCACAGCAGACATCCCTGTAAGGAGCATTTGCTAATTAGAGAGAGACTATTGGAATTATTCAGGATATTTAACTTTTCACTCTTCAATCAAGTGAGCTCACAAAGCTGGGAGTAATGTAAAATCACTTCAAATTCTTAAGCATCTAAACAAATAAACCTTATGTACTTAATTTCATCCCAATAACTCCTCACACACTTTATAAAATACTGGTCAGATCATGCCATTACATATACATAAATCTTGCATGGATTCACAAACATTTTTATGCTATTAACAAATAAACCCAAAATTACTTCTAGGCCTATGGAATAATTAATCCATCAGAGAAATTAATTTCTGTGCTGGTTTGAGCTGGGATAAATTTAAATTTCTTCACAGTTGTTAGTATGGGGCTCTGCTTTGGGTTGGTGCTGAAAACTGCGTTGATAACACAGAGATGTGTCATCCTGCTGAGCAGTGCTTCCACAGAGACAAGGTCTTTCTGCACCTCATTCCACCCCACCAGCGAGGAGACTGAGAATGCACAGGGAGTTGGGAGGAGACACAGACATGACAGCTGATCCCATCTGACCACAGGGATATCCCAGACCATACGGACTCAGGCTCAGAAATAAAAGCTGAGGGAAGAGGATAGAAGGGCATGACAGTTGGAGTGATGGCCATGATTGTGTGTGATGGAGCCACCTGCCTGCGAGTGAAAAGTGGTGATAGAATTCCTTGTTTTTCTTTCCTTGCATGTGTGGCTTTTTCTTTACCTGTTAAATTGTCTTTATCTCAATCCACGGGTTTTCTCAGTTTTACCCTTCTGATTCTCTCCCCCAAGAGAATCTTACTGGAAGGGGAGTGAGTGAGTGAGTGGTTGGGTAGTGCTTAGATTTTCACTGGGTTTAAACAATGAAGTTTTCTTACTAGCAACAGAAATGAGTACTAAATAAAGGAAATTGTGACATTAGGCATAGTTTAATATACAATATACTCAGTATTTCAAAATATAAAATTTTATAGCTAGGTAAAATTAGTTGCAGAAATGAAAAAAATTAGCTTATGTATTGTGGTTCATGAAAAGTGCTATGGGAATTTCTGACTGTGTTCGGACTAGGATGCAACATATCCTATTAAAATCTGTTGTAGTGAACTTAGTGAACATAGTTGTAGTGAACTTAGACCCCATGTGAAAAGGAAAATGTGTTTCTTTAAGACATGCAAAACTCTTGTGAATGAATGCAGGTAACCCCAAATGTGAACTCTGCTCTGAGAGCTAATTCAGCTTTAGGTGGTCAAGTCTTTGGCAAACAAAAGCATTCCAAATTTTCATTCCAAATTAGGACTCTCAAAAAAGAAAACCTTTTAACCCTGACACATTGCTGACTATGGATAGCCCACATTCCTTATTGAAGGACTTATGATGCACCTCTTTGGATTGACAGACGTATAACAGTAAAGCCAACAGCAGATGTAGCCATAATTTGTAGGTATTTTCTAAACGAGCAGCCTGTGTTTTGCAGAGAACTTGGTTTGTCCCTGTCCACCACCCCTCCCCGCAGACTATATTTATTAAAAATACAGTTATTTATATTTACATGTCATCATTCCAATAACTACTTCAAACTGTTTTATTACTTATTTTTTGTTGTCTGGAAAAAAATCATGAAAGGAGTGAGAGTCAAAGGTTGCTTGCAATGGTCTTTTTCGCACATTTTCTGTCCTTGGCAGAGTAAGAAATGGGCATGAAATGCGTGCATGCTTGACTAATACGAGTCTTATCAGAACCTTTGTGTGGAAAGGTCTTTTTCTGATTAATAGCAAATCAATTTGAAAAGGTAATAATATTTTTTAATGTCAAATAGGAAGACAAAACTTGGACTACATATTTTTGTAACATTTTAAAGTTCAACCAGAAACTCCAATAGAAGAAGGGTTGCTCAAAGCATAATTTATGAAATTCATTTCTGTTATGTTTTTTCTGGACTCATAAAGTATATTGGGTCTTGTTTTTAACAAGTGGTTTTTAAAAGTCATGAATTCTGAGAACTGAGTAAAAATTTACATAATATCAAAGCTGAATTTAAAACTGCTACTTAGAGAAATAATGGTGTTTGTATACTGATTATTTTAAATGTTGCATGCATATGGAAGACATCTGCTGGAATCTGACCTTTTCTGTAAATCTTGTGTTATATTATGCCTCTAAAACTCACTGCATTGTTGTTGCAAGTAAAAAAAATAGTATAAAAAAGTTGTTATTTCCATGGGGAATTAATAGTTTGTTTCAGGAATGAAGTACATAATTAAATTATAACTACTGAAATATCTCTTTTATTTGTCTGGAATTGCAATTTTGGTGTATTTTTTCCTGAAGTATAGGACCTACTCTGAAGCACGGGAAACCAATATCCTTTAATTAGTCTTTAGCTGTGAAATAACATAAGAAGAAACTACTATTCAAAAGAAGACCAAATATCAGACTCTTCATTGCACTGTTTCTGTGGGACAGAAAACGTATTTTGTGTGTTTGTAGTAGGCCTTACTAGATCATCCTATTTTGAATCCTTCCCTAATATAAATATTTTTCTTCATATAGACTGAAAACTTTAATCTAGAACAGTACTGCCACAGTTACAGGCATTAAGAGATTTGTGCTAATGTTTTAGGAAAAGATAGAAACTTACCTGAGGAGAGCTGTATGGCTAGGTGGGAAAGAAATGGATCTAAGATACTTCAAACATCAAGTCCAAAACTGTGATTAAAAAATTCTAATTTAATTGTCTCTTGCAATTCTACAGCACAGAACGGCTTGAGTAACCAATTGTCCAGCCAATAAATAATGTCTGGCTCTACTCAGAAATTCAATAAAACAGGAACTACCCGTGTAGAGATCCTGCCTAAAGAGATACCTAGTGACTATAGATGGTATAATAAGATTGTCTTGTCACATGAAGAAGCAAAGTTTTTCTAATTAATGTTTGATTTTTTTCTTGTTAATTACTTTAAATCTGGGTATATTATTTTATCCAGCCTGCTGTTGTTCCATAAATCTAGTTCTATTTTCCTTTTAATATATTGCAGCAATTGATTTTTGAAGATCACAGAAAAGAAGTAGTCAAGGTTGACAATATTTTTCTGAGGAGACATGTGGCTCAGAACTCTAAGACCATGTGAGAAGACTTTAAGAGTACTTGGGTAGAGGAACAGAATTCTTAGCTTTGTAGCAAAATGAGGGTAAAATATTCTGCTGTGGAAGCTGATATTATATTAATTTGGCCAGATTATTGTGTGTATTTATGGAGCCCACAAGCAATATGATAACATGTTCCAATGAAGCATTTGGAGCATCTAGAGTAATTATGTCATACATAATATAAAAAATAAGGAAGATGAGTTTTCCAAAATTTAACACAATCTCAGTAGGTTCAAGTGCCACACTAAAACAATAAAAGTATACTATTAGGCAGTATTGGGCTGACAGTAACAATAACCGTGGCATGGTAAAGGAAATTTTGAAGGTGGTTAAGAAAGAAAATTAATTGAACCAGGAGATTTTGCTTATTCCTATGCTGACCCTGTAACAAAAATCTGTGATGCAAACTCCACATTTTAGACCCCTTGAATACTTATTTATTGGAAAAACTGGTCAGAGCAAGAGGGGCACGAGTCTTGATTTAATTTTTTTGTTGTGCACAGGGCCTTGTGTCTAGAACTGCTTCATGCAGCTGTTGGGGAATCAGAGTTGTAACACATTCAATTCAACACCTGAGTAGGAATCCAAAAGCACATAAACCCAAGGCAGCAAATTTATTTTGGAATTGAAAATTGCAGGAAAATGTTTAAATGAATTACTTTAAAACATAAGTGAACAAGTTAAGTAGAGAGCTGAGAAGTTAAAACATTCACAGGCAGTATAAAGTTTGTTCAAAAATTCTACTTTATAGACACGGTAAAAATATAAAGTGATCAATAGACTCTGAGGAACAAAAGTGCTTACTGGGTTAACCGCGGAGCCAAAATATTTTGCTTCTATTGAGAAGTGGAAATGTTGTCTAATTTAAAAGAGCACAAATTCTGACAGGTTAAAAAAAGTATTTTGGCAAATAAAGTCATATTTTGAGCTGCATCTAAAAATTTTTGAAAAATAGTGTAAAAATAATTTTAAATTCTTTTAAATGATAGGGAAACTATATCTATAAATAAAGATGCTGCTGTACTAGAGCCATTCTGTACAGAGAATGGTTGTCAAGAATAATATTAAATTAATCTTACAAAAGAGATTTTAGAAAAAAATCAATACAATGATTGGTAGGAGAGCACTAAGAGTGGATGACATGCAAGCTAAAAAGAACCAATTATGATAGTGCTGAACTACTAATTTTATGTACCTCCTGATGTCTAAATCAGCATTAACAGAATTGTTGTAGATTCTTTGAAAACGAGGTGAAAATTCAGCTGTGCCTCAAAAATCTAACACAGTGTCAGGAACCATTAGGAAAAGAACTAAGAGGAAAGCACAGTTCTAAAAATTGGATTATAAGACAATGATGTACTCAAATGTAAAATATTGAATGATGCATTGGTCAATCCATCTCAAAATTGGTTTAGTAGACTTAGAAAAGTTAGTTTTAGTAGACTTAGAAAAGTTAGAAAGAATGGTTCTTATTCAAAGTGAGATCACAGACTAGAACTGTAAAAATAGTGAAAAGGAAAATAGTTGAAGTCAAAATATTTCCCTTTGAAATTTTCTGAATAGAACTTTCTATTTTTTTTTTCCTTCAACAAATGCAATGATTATAATTTTTGAAGCCCTTCAGCACCAAAAACTAAATATTTTACTTTTTATTTAGAATATTTTTATTTGAGTATATATGTATCCAAGTTGCTCTAAATAGAATGAACTTATAATTTTTTTTTTTTTATTATTTAGGAAAAAAGCCTTTTTTTTCACTCAAAGTATGCTCAGTGGTTTAAGAAAACAAGACACTTTCTTGGTTACAAACCACTATTACTGAACTTCTGCTGCTGACATTTTATCAAAACTGTGAGTACCTAAAGAAGGAAAAACCAGATGTATTGTTGAAATCTGTATTCTACAGATGTGCTATCATCCTGAATTTTTCTCACCCTTAGTTTTGAAAAGTTTCCCATCTGCCTGGTTCTCATTTGTATTGTGGGGTGTACATTTATAAATTGTTTATGTCCATGCAGATGAAAAGTTTTGTGTTTGCACAAGTCCAGTTTCTATATTTGCTGTCACCCTCTGACTTTCACCAACTCAACTTGAAAATTATTTGTGTGTAAGAGAAATCAGGTGAAAATAGTCATTATATCTCCATATGAAAACAAAGAAACATGGGATACTTGGCCATTCCTGAAAGACTGGAATGGATGTATAAATAAAAGTCACTAGCAAACCTTCCTGTATTCACTGCCATGCCCCTGTTGTCCTCCACCCTTCTTTTCTCCTCAATTTCATTTATTTTAGACTGATGGTGGAATTTAATTGATCTAATGAAAAAATTTCTCCTGTGAAAACAGGAGACAATTATTTGATACAAGGTGTGAATTCCTAATATTACAGCAACTTCCAGACATCTGGTAGGGAGGGAAGAATAGTAGACTGCTAATGCTTTATGTGTGTGACTTTTAAGATCAGCATGCCATTTCATGGCCTGATTACAATAGGCTTCTACAGCAGTGAAACAACACCTTTTTTTCTCTTGGAAAAGCAGAATATGTTTACATAATATCAGGTATTAAATCGTAATGATAATTTGTTATTGGAGACATATGGGAAGAATATATGTAAGTGTATTTACAGGGATATTATGGTGTAAAAATAGTCTGTTGGCACAGGGAAGCTTTGATATCAGTGGGAAAAATAACCTTCTAAAAATGGGAAATTCTCATCTTGAGCTAAATGGAAAATAAAATAAGACAGTTCTCAAAGGAATTTCAGAAAGTAATAAGTGTGGTATGCAACCAGCCTCCCAGAGCCACCACAGTGTTTATTTTTCTCCTGACTTTTTGTCCTAGTTGACCAGAGAGATCAGTTTAAATGCAGGCTGCCTGTCTGAGGAGTCATCTCTGAAACAGCTTCTGTGGAGGTGGGCTGATGGCATAGGTTAGACTCAGCCAATTAGGAGTATGAGAAATGCTTTTTGACTTGGGCTATTTGACATCTACTAATGTGTCAGACTCAGAGGTAAAATATATTAAGAACATCAGCCTGAAAAATTATTTTGCAAAGCATGTAGCAGGAAAGAGCAAGGGAGAGACAGAGAGAGGGAGAGTGAGGGAGAGCACTTGCCTTTGTGAAGGCTGAGGTGTAAAAAGCTAAAGGCAATTTCTGTGGGAAAAAAAAATATCAGAGAGAAACTCTCATGCTACTTCTTGGATAAAATTCAGGCTTGAACCAGAGCTAGTTCAGAATACATCTAGGGTATGCATTTACCTCAGTTGTTATCTGGCGTGGAGAGAATATCTATAGCACATGCTAATTCAGCATATGCAATGTTTGTATTTGGGTGTCTATTGAAATATCCAGGATTCACCAAAAAGTTACTCATGCTAGAAATAATATTAGTCAAAAATACTTCAATTTTGTACCCCAATTTTCAATTGCCTTCCCCCAAAATATTACCCCAAAAATGCCTAGTTGTTTATATACTCACCTCCACTCTAGCATTCGAGATAGTTATTATCTGCTCCTCCACCTAGCCTGCAATTTCATCTCTTCAGTCTTCCTTATTTTCTTTATTTATACTCTTAGTTTCCCCGTTACAATACTGTAACCTGTTAAAAATTATTTAATGCTGTTGAGAGGAAGAGAGATAATATATTTTGGCTTTAAAATATTGGATAATTTTTGATAGCATTTTTTCATGCACATTTCCTTCAATGCTTTTGGGAATTAAAAAAAATTATTTAGTTATACCTTAAAGTCTTTCAGCAATATTCAGGTAATTGCTATGAACTAATCAATGTATATATTTGTATTCTATTCAGTTCTCAATGAAGTAATCATGCTAGGAAGAGTGGAATGATATTTTATGTTCTCTGAGTTAGTTTTAAGAGACAATATTTTAAACAATAAACTTCAAATTTTACTGTAAAAAATAGTGTTTTTTCTTTATCTTGATCTAAAAATTAAATATTCTGGTTTGAAAGGAGAATGAGATTCAAGGGAAAAATATAGAAAGATACATATATAGATATAGTTAATTTTTTTCCATTCTATTTTTTTATTTCCTTAGTGATTCCTAGTAAAAAGTAGATTGCCTCTTCCCTATTCTTGTTTTCTATTAAAAAACAAGAACATTTTTCAAATTCACAAGAAACGAAATGCATCTTGATGGTGTCTGAATGATCTCCTATGAGTGCATGCAACTAAAATTTCCTGTCACCTTAAGAATGGATGTCAGCATGATAAATCATTTTGTCTTTGCAAAACATTTGAAATATTTCATGTTACAGAATATTACAACCTGTTTCATTTTTAGTTCCCCAGGTCTGGGTAAAGGCAGTTTCCAATTTAAAATGTAACAAACAGTCTGGAGGCTTTAGCAGCCTCTTCTGAGTTGTTATTGGCACGATGAATGTATTGCTCTATGCATTTCACTCCTTTTGCCTGTTGCTTTGGGCAGCATGGCAAAGGTGTCACAGACAACAAAATGAGGGAGAACTTAGCTCAAACCACTGATGATGGACTCTGCTTGGTCCCCACAAGCACACTCTGTGGGGATGGGTGGGGTGGCTGCTTGACATGACCGATGGCAGCAGCGACCAAGAGCTGTGGAACAGGAAAGAGATGCACCTTCGCTGTGGCTGGTTTTGTGTAACATAGTTATAGGTGAAGGAAGTGGAATTGAATTAAATTTTGTGCCTTTTACAGTCTTGACAGCAAGTCCATTGCCTTTATGTTCAGAAATGCATTTTGAATTAACAGAAAAAGTTTACAGTTTGTCAGATACCACACAGCTTTCAGCCAGTTTAACTTAGTTATAATTAAGGTTAAAAGTTCTCTTTTGTGGTTGCACTTTAAATTACCACGACATTTGGATCAGATCTCATTGATGTGAACATCTGGGGAACACCTAGGGGAAAGTTTAGATTAACACCGCAGTGAAGACATGTTTGTAGAGAATAGCGGATTAGCTAAAAATGTTCTATTACAGTGAAAGAAATTGCACAAAACCCTGTTGTCACTCCATCACACCAGGACAGCACAGAGAGAAGCAGACCATGTGGTAAAGCAGTCCAGTCGTTCGGATGGGTAAACACTGCCTGCATTGGTTGTTTTAGAATGTAGTTTCATCTGTCCCTGGGGCTGTGATTTCAATGGTGGCTGAAGAAATTATACATGCTTCCATTAATAAGAAGTTTTAAGACGTTTTGTGTATTTTGTAATAGCTTAAATCTGAGATAACCAATTTACAGAAGACTATGCTAGGACTCAATTTTAAACAGCAATGTCACCATGTGATAGAGTGATACAACAAATGTTCTATCACTTTTCTCAGCAAGGGCTTAAAACCAGCTATAAATTATGTACACTATGAAGTAATGACAAATGAACTTCCCCAGCTAGATATCTTTGCAATGTTTGTATGTTCTACATATATTGTATTCTCTGTGTGCTTTGGCTCAGACTGTGTTTGAACTGAGCTCCTCATTTTTCCCATATCCTAAACATGACTAAGGACTAGTAGAAATGATGAATTACATCACCTACATAATGTGAACTAGAAATCCACATTGTGCTGTCAGTTCTGTTTCAGAAAGGCTTACAGGAACTTCATGTGGATACTGAGAAGATGTTTGAATGCCACACTGGGGAGGTTTTCATGGAGGGGAAGAATTTCTTTCAGATCTGCTTTAAAATCTTTTTTAAAGCAGTGAGAAAATGTCACTTCAAATAATGAACATATTAGAAAATCCTTAGTTTGACCTATGTGGATGTAAATTAAGAATTTACACTTCCTATTAACTACAGTAGAGATGTGATTATTTTTTTAACCTTACCTGGAACCTTTAATAAAGGTGAATCACATATCATTTCTAAGGGACAAGGATATAAGTAATGCAGTGACAGCAGAATGAAATAATGGAAATTATTTAAAGTCAATGACAGTTTACTTAAAGTGATTCTTTAAGAGAGAGAAGCCAGGCCATTCCTCTTCCTTTGTAATTGTGCCTATAAGCACAGTATTTAAATGGTTTACAATTAAGATATTCAACAGCCTGAAACAGTGTTGCACACTCTGTCTTCTAAAGAAGAATAGTTACTCATTCTGTTACTTACTACTAAAAGGTAATTGTAATTGAGCCATATCTGATAGTTACTGCTCTAGAGCAAACAGAAAGAGCACAATAATTTTGTAATAATTGTACATATGTTTTTGTACAGTCAACTTTCCTGTCTTACTGGAAAGTTATATCTATTTTGGTTCAATAGATATTTTAGGCAACTATGCTATTAAAGGAGTTAAATTATAAAAAATAAATTCTCACTGCTCTTGGATGAAGCTCTTCCAAATGGCCTTTTCACTTCAAATTGTGTTTCATCATTTCATTATGTTTCCTGTTCATTAAATTCCATTGTTATGCATCTTTTTGAGATTTTGAACTCTGTAGACAAACTGTCTTTTATGTATAGGAACATATGATAGCTGTTTTGTGACTGTCATCTCTGGCAGGGCCTCTAGAATCCAGCACAATGTTGGTAACAATAATTAGTGATAACAGTATTAGTGGTAGATGTATACTACATTCACCTTATGAATTGGAAAGAATAACATTATTCAGATATTGTTTTCATATTTCATGCTTCTATTTTATATGGAATCCTGGCTACTGTCTATATCCAATTAGATTCATAAAAGTTTGGTAAGAAATTTACGTTACTTGGAAAACTTTTTGGTCCTAGTTTATAGTCCTTTTCTTGCCTTGTCTGTGGGACAGAATTAGGTAAAGAGAGAACATCTTGTTTAGGGCTGTCAACATTTGGAACACAAGCGTTAGCACCTGTTCACATCTTTTGTAAATATATTTGACATAATTATAAAAACCATATGTTATGAATGGTTGACAAAATTTGATTAATACACAGTAGTAGCTCACAGTACTTCTCATGCCACTTAAGTGTTGTATAGTAGTTAAACAGCATTTCTCTAAGCATTGAAAAGATGTACTTTTTGGCTCCTGAGACATGTAAAAATTGAAATAAAAAATATAGGAGGAGCATTTATTGAAATAGATATTCCAATTAAACCTTTAAAAAAACCTTTTACTTTCTACATAATTGAGAGACAACATTTTCTCATTACCAAGTCTCTCCCATACATGTACAGCATGTTTGCATGTTTCTGAATGGTTCTGTAGCAACAGAAACAAGATGCAAGTGACTGAAAGATAACATGCTATGTATTTACTTTTCTTGTGTCTCATCCAACTGTTTTTATGTTTGTTTAACTGTGGAGTTTTTTACAGTCTTATTCTGCAGTAGTAGCTTATCCCTATTTAACCATAGTCATGGGGTCCTGATCCTGCTGGGATCTGTAGTACCACACATTATAAAAGAGTTCCTAAGCAGTGTTTGAAATGAAAATTGAGAAGCCTTGGCAGGAGACCCCTTCTGCAACCTATTAACTGTTGTTTCCTTGGGAGAAAAAGTGACTGTGTATATTTGTTACACTCAGAGAATTTCCAGCAAAGTACTGGTCCATTTTTTTTTGTCATACCATAAAAGGCAGTATGAATCTTAGCCTGCTTGTGAGTAAATAAAACAAAAGGGTAGGAATATATGGGAAAAATTGTGGAAGAGGGAGGTGTGTCAAACCTCCAGGAATGCTTTGGTGCAAATTGAATATGTGTTTGTCTAATCACAGTCTGTTTAAAGCTGATGTTTCTTGTGGACAAGCTGTATTTGAGAAAGCATTTACAGATTAAAGCAAAGAGGGAGATAATATATAGAGTGAATATTTTAGGGCTTTTGATTAACAGATGAAACCTTGGATGTATTTGTTATGTGTTGGATATAGAACTTCCTGTAAACATTATTTTAAGGAAAAGGAAGTGATTTCAGTAGGCTTATTCCTATGGTGTACTGTAACATGAAGAATATCTTCAAGGATGCATATAAGTAAGAGGTATGTTGAGGTCTGAAAAGCAGCAACTCTTTCAGTTCCACATTTCTAATCATACGTCCAGATTAGCATGAACACCCTGAATAAGGGCACAGAACTTTAAATAAAACTCACCATCTTTTATCTTGACATAAAATGAAAGTTTTCCTTGGAAGCCTTCAATCTGACTGTCATCTTTTTTCATTCACAGCCGTGAGCCTGTAAAGAGCTCTGCCTCTGCAGTGAAATACTACTGTGTAGAAAGAGGGTTATCGAAAAGCAATGCTTGTTTGTTTATTGAAATCCGTATCAACAGAATGTCAGTGCTTTTGAGAATGAAACATTTTTTCTCTGAATCCTATGTCTGAGCAAACCGTTTCTATTAGATTTGGAAATGATAGCATCTACTTTAACAAGTTTTTGTCTGTGCATGTTTTCCCCCCTAAGGATAAAGAACTCTAACCAAATAAATTAAAAAAATAAACCTGCATAACTGCTGCTACTAAGACTTCTTTAACAAAATCCATCTTGCAATATTCACAAAACTCCCCATCAAAACCGAGACATTTTTTATCTATTAAATTATGCATTATTTTTGCTGACTCATTCTTTAGAACACATTGTACATGTTAAGAATCACAAGTACATAAAGTCCAGCTTCTGAGAGTAGTCATCTCATTACAGATAACCATATGCAGACAAAATGCCTTGTTATTTTTCAGTTTTCTCTGTAAATTCCATTTGAACACCAACCCATGGGTTGGAGATCTGTACTGTTAA
Source organism: Lichenostomus cassidix (assembly GCF_008360975.1). Lineage (NCBI taxonomy): Eukaryota > Metazoa > Chordata > Aves > Passeriformes > Meliphagidae > Lichenostomus > Lichenostomus cassidix. The sequence goes on along the minus strand of NC_139480.1, from coordinate 31,100,403 downwards.
GTACAGTTAAAATAGACAAAACTTGCTTACAGTCCAAATTACTGGAGTGAGATTTACATGCCTAACTAAACCAAAACCTTTTAAACAAAAAAACCCCTCTGTTGCTGTTGAGCAGCTAGCAGAGTAAGGAAGTCAGTTCTCAGTGGCAAGAAGGAAAAGGCCTTTATTGTTTTGATTTCATCATATATATAGAGTTTTCAAAAGTCACCCAGATTGGTCAGTCAAAAACCTCCCCCTAGACCTGATTGGCCAGGTCTGCACCGTCCAAGTCTTGGGACACTGTTTTTAATAACATCCAAACCTTATCTTTATTTATAAAACACAGAAAGATTTCTCATGGGAAAGACCTGTGCTAGCCACACCCCTCATTATTATAAGAAGAGCATTTCATGAAGACATTGATTTAGTTTCTCATTTATCTTAGGCAAGAGGAGCAATATTGTCCTGTTAGTGGAACCACATGGAAGTAAACTTCTTCCTTAAACACAGCATTTTATTTTTTCTTTTAATTTGACATCAATTAGTCTCATAGCTTGCTCGGGTGAATGTTGTCATTCCTTTCAAGTGGGGTTGCTCAAGTGAGAAATGTTCCAAGGCAAGTTCTGTGTTAATTCTGTGGTGTTTTAGGAAGAGTTTCCTAGTAATTCCTAAACAACCTAAGGAAATATTTGTTCATACTCCAAATGCAACCCCACAGAGCTTTGAAATGTGTAGCCTCTCTAACCTCCAAACAATTAGAGAAAGATGTTTGGGATCTCATATCCCTGATGTAGGTGTTATTTGGTCTGCAACTTAATCATTCAGCTCTCGGAGGGAAGCAAAGATGATTTTGTCCTTCTTAGATCAAGTCTGTTTACAGTACTCAGTCCAGGGGATAGATGGTTGTGAAAATCCCAAGCTGTCCCTCTGAGAATCCATTTAGTGGGTAGGAAACAGAGCTACTGGTTAAAGATCACTATTCTATGTAATTTATTCTATTGCAATAAAAAAAATGAAATATTACAAGTTTGCATATTGCTATGGATTTAGTATTGAAGAAAAGAATAAGGTCAGGCTCCTAAAACAAGAATGTGATTACAATGTCTATCACTCATTTTCTTTTCAAACCAATGTCGTGGATCAGGCACCTGCTAGAAATGATGCTGAATCTTGCTGGGACACTTTGAATTGTGTCTATAGCTTTGAGGCTGGAGGCAGAAACTTCTAAAAGGAAAGTAAGGAATAAGGCCTGGATGACTGCAAAACATTCTATAATAAGACCTAATTCTAAGACCTAATCAAGATTTTCTTAGGTTTTGTTACAGTGGGAAATACTGGAAAGATGAAATGCAACACTTTATATTTGACTGCCTATATATGGTCTAGGCGATGAAAACTGAAAGTTTATTTAACTTTTAGAAATTGCAGCATTGTCTTAACACGATGTTTCTCTGTCATCCTACTCCCATTTTAAGGATATAATCTATTAAAGGAGAAAGACTTAGACAGATTGCCTAATTTTCTTGTTTGTTTGTTTGTAAATAACTTGGTGTGTTTTGTGGACAGAATGTGGACAGAATTCCCTAAAAGAGAGATAGAAGCTATGTGTCAAGAAAACATTGCAATGATTTTACTATCGGCCTAATTATTTTACTGGAATTTTTGCATCTCTTTTTCTATACACATTGTGTAACTGATTCTGTTACAGAGATGTCAAAAATAGAAAACATTCCATACTTGTTCTGTTGCTTCTAAATAAAATTCAATGCAGAGAATTAAAAAATATGTGAAGTTGAATGTTTATTTCCACTTTGGTAAAGATATGAAGATCTTGTTAAAAGAATGAAAAAATCACTGGCAATTTGTTTAAGGGAGGGGCAGGAATTTCACATAGAATCATCCTTGTGACTAACAAAGCTGTTTTAAATGGAATTTTAGAGAATAGTAAAAATTCTCTCAACGATTGCCCTATTCTAGTAATATTTCCTACTAGTTAGGCTTAATAAGCTAGATGATAGAATTACATTTTAATCAGGATATCACTCTGGCAATATTTCCTTTCAATTTGTCTTGTCTCTTTTCCAGCAATCTGTAGGTTCACTTTTATATATATAAATGATTTTCAAAAAATATATGATTTAATTTCTTAGCCCATTATAGAATGTTTTTCAACTGTAAACTGTTCTTTTAAATGACCAAATCTTCATCCTTCGATGTTTTTGAACTTTTTTTTCCCCCTTGTGAATATTAGAAGAATTCAGATAAAATTCACATTCAGGTCAGATGATTTCATCTGGAATATAACTTACAGCATGTTTAGCAAGACTTGTTCACCTAAAATGACAACTTTTAGAGCCACCAGGTTTCAAGTTTATGAAACAATTTCTGCAGAATTCTGTATCTTCCACATCGTTCAGAACTTCTCCTGAGTAAGTCCTTTAAGGAACTTGAGGACATGGGATTGGAGAAAACAAAATTAAGCTCAGAAAACACAGAGCAACACATTTTTATTCTTCTCAAATTGGAAAGAAAAATATTTTTGTTTCTCTTTATGGGCATGTATTTATATTTTCTTTCTTTTTTTTGGCAGCTTTCATTGTGCACCAGCTTGTTTTTGTCTTTGTAGTGGTAGAGTTCCATGATATCTTGAATAATGATCACAGTGTCAACAGCCAAATTAAGCACCCTCATATTTTTATTGGTGAAACCAGGCAACTGTATGTCCACTTGCTGACATACAATGGGAATTTTGTTAGTCCTTCATTTTTCATTGCCAGCTAATATCAGAATTGTGGTGTGGCTCTAATGTTATTTCTCTGTTTTATCCAGATAACGATTTTTCTAATTTCTAATGAAACTGTTCAGTTATGAGTTTTATCTTTATCAAGATAAAGATACATTGTTCTTCTAATAAGGATCAGAGTGGTTTAAAATTGTACTTCCTCTGTAGCTCTTGGAGCATTGATTACTTTGTAAAGCAAACTAATGATATATGTTGGCATAAAACTATTATAATCAACAAGAAATAAACTGGAAATTTGTCCATTTAATGGGTATTAAAAATTGTAGTTTCTTTTGACCCGTTATGAATAGAAGTTGGAAAGCACTGGGAGAGAAAGGCAGAATATAATGTTCTCTCTACGTTATTTCTAGCTTCCTGTACCTGAATTCTCTCATTTACATATTCAGCTGTTCATTGTAATTCTACTGTTCTTTCTAAAGTCCTGGTATGGTCCTCTCTGCTTCAGCTGTGTCTGCTAATCCCTTCAGTAGATTTTGCAAACTTTTTCTTTCCCCGTCAGCCAGTGCCTCTGCTGCTTCTGTAACCAGCATGCAAGTTTAGAGCCTCTGCTGTCATTGTCTGCCACAACCCCCAATCCAGTCTGAAAGGGTGCTCAGGGCAAGTTCCCTTGCACTGCTGCAGAATGCCTTCTGGCCTTCTTCTTCATGGGAAATCACAGTCCCTACTGCCCTCCTTTCTGCTGCCTCACCAGGCCCTTTAAGAGACGTGTAATCCTTATGCCTCTAACCTGCTTCTGTCCTTCCTGCCACTCTCTCAGGAACCAGCCCTGACCTTTCAGTCCTTTCCTTGCCTGCTCAATAGGTATATTCAAGCTCAGTCTGTTGAAAGTGTGCATCTATAGATTCATTTGCTTGTTCTAAATGTTTTATGTGATAAATTCACTTTTATGTTTTTAGAACTCTGAATACTTCAAAACAGTTCTGATTTATATTATCTGCCTCTTCACATTTTTCTTTTATTTTTCCCCAGCAGTTGACTTTTCATTGTCTTTATCTTAATGTCAGCTTTGCTCATCTCCCACTGCTGCAGTCAGCAAAAGTCACCAGCTATGCTCAGCTCAGTAGCATTAGATTGTATTACAAGCATCCTGACATTTTACGTAAATAATGTAAGCAATGTGGTGTCCTAGAGCACAGGATTAATTTCAAAAATCTTTTTGCACCTCTGCTGTGAAACTAATTTCAGCCAGCTCTCCTGTTGCATACCCTCTCAGTTCTATGAGAAACCACTTTCAAACAATGCCTTACAAAGGGAGGGAACACCTTACCTAGCAGGGGGAAAAGCTACCTCACTAAACTAATGCTATTATAACTAATTAAGACACACTCTTAACCAATTTATGGATGAGGAAGATGGGTATAATTACTTTATGTTGCCTTGCAGTTCTGGGGTCAGTATCCAGAATTTAATTTCTAAAATGTTCATATTTAGATGATTTAATCCAAAACTCATGTTCTCACACTTTTGACCCCAGATTTTAAAATCTGGTCTTTGCTAAGGTTGTGATTACAGGAAAAATCAAAGCCAACTTCAACCTCCTTTTTCCAGGCCCCTTTCTCCTTCATTCATGTTTTTATAGGGTTAATTTGCTGCAAGATCATCTGTGTGTGCCATTGCAAGTGTGACATGCACCTAAGCACCAGCAGTTCCTTCAGCTTACTGCAAAACTGTGCCTCTAGATTTGGCAGCCTCAGGTCCTTGTATAAATGAGGATTACATTGCTAAGTTCAAGAGGTCTTATTTATAGGTTCTTACGGATTATGACTTTTTATTGTCTACCATGTTACAAGCCACTACTAACTACAGTAGTGCAGCAAAAAATCAGCCCTCCCAATCCATGTACATGTAAAAGTTTAAATAAAATGCGTGGAACTTGCTGAAATTTGGTGATAATGAACTTCATGGATGTGCAAGAAAAAGTGGTGATAATCACTAAGAAAAGCTTGACAAAATGCATGCATGTGCTTGCTGTCTTTTACATCAGTAGTTAATAAGAGCTATGGCTGGTAAGATGAAGCTTTTTTGTAATGATGCCCCAGCCTTTCTTATCTAGCTTTCATATATTCCTTTTAATGTATTCTCCACACTCTTTTTCTATCTGCCTGTTATTTCTGTTGGGAAAAGCAAATATACTTTCTACAGGTAATGTCTGTGAATGCACCAGTGCACAAACTGAGGCATCACAGAGCCCTGGGAAACCTCCGTTCCACTTGAATGGCAGATGGATTTCATCCTGATCCTGTCATATTCTTATCTTCTCTGGTTTTCTTAGCAAATAATAAACTGCTTTCCTGGAATAGTTCAGCCACATGCCTGGAAAGAAAGGCTACTGCTTAAGAACAATCTCTATTTGTCCACCAATGAGATTTTTCAGCTTCCATGAAAATCTGAAAGCAGTATCAAATTTAGAACTTCAGGCTTAAAAACATCCTTAAAAACAGGCTTAAATATGATTATGCACAGAAGAGATATATACCTAGAAGCAGAATCTCTAACAGTATCTGTTTTCTAAAATGATAAAATATTGAATGTTTGCTCCAGAAATTCAAAGAGAATCTATGAAATGACAGCTTGAATTGCAAGGCTCCTTTGCTGATCTTGTGGAACAAAACATTGCAGCTTGTAGAGGAAAAAGAGTACAAGATGCTTGTACATGATGGAGTACAGGATGGTTGAGCCAGGATGTATGAAAGTTGCAGAAGTGGTTAAAAGACACAGAAGTTTCTTCTTGATGTAGAAACAAGATGCCCTGGAGAATGAATATATTACTCATTTGTGGAGTGAGTTATTTTGGCAATTGACTTTGTGGTTGGAAAATCCAGTTCTGGGTAGATTGAAATCTAGATAGAGCTGTGCATGCACAGATATAATTTCACTCTTTTTGTCATGATGATTACAAAAACCCACAGCCACCACACTGTCAGGTTGTTACATCCTAATATAACATAAAAGATTATATTAAAAAGGTTTAAAATGCTTCTTGTCACTTCACCTACAACATCTCTGTGTTCTGTGTTTGCTTGCTGCCTGAAACAGTATGCTTCCACTCCATGGGCTCAAAATGTGTAATATGAGAACTAACTAATAATATTTGAACAATGTGCTTACGGAGACAAAGATGACCATAACTCAGAGTTCTTGAACCTGCCTCATACTGGACTAATGATGAATCCAAGTTTACCATTTTAGCTCTGCCTGTTTCTCACTTCTCATTTTTATATTACTCTCATCTTTGGAAGTAGAAAACTTCCATAGATTTAAAAATACCAAAGAGAAGAGCAGCCCAGAATATGCATGTTCATGTCATTAAAGACATTATCTATACCTTGTTATTCTGCAGCATCAATTCTATCATCTGTTTCATAAGGACAATGACAAGAATGTTTTGAAAGAGGGAGTTAATGTACTTCAGAAAAATAAAAAACCTGATGGCAAAGAGAAGGAAAAAAAAGAATTTCACAAGTGATCATCCTGTTTCTCTGAGATTCTATCAGATGAGAATTTCACTTGAAAATTCATCTGGATTGCAATGGATCACTCTGCTTTAGAAAGCTGGTGTAATTTTTTACATCGGTATTTTCTGTGGTTGCAGAAGGGGTATAGCAGTATAAAATCGAAGATATAATAATTAAAATACATTTATATATGCAATAAAATACCTGTGATGTTATCTAGAACTGAATAAGTCTCCCAACTTATTAATAATTCTACAGATAATACTAACGGAATTGTTTGAAAATGAAAATAATATTTTCAGGACATTTTCCTGTCATGTTACAACTACAAACCATGTTGCTTTTGAATTGTACTGTTTCAGTAATATGTAAGAATACATAGCATATTATGGCACTCAGTGAGTAGTTGGTTAAACCTTTAACCCGTGTCAAAGTCACAGCTCTCGTATTTGGCTAGTAATTATTCATCTACCTTTCAGTTCTGGCACTATGAAAAGCAGTGATAATTTTGATTAAAAAATAGAAATTCATTCTAGTTTCTTTAAAAAGGAGCTGGATTTATGCACATTTTACTTTAAAGACCTGAGGGGAAATGATTTATTGTCATTTATTGTGAGAATAAGAATGCTGCATTTCTGCTGCTCTTAGAAGGTTTGTCTGAACTCTGTCATGCTCAGTGTTAAAGAGTAGCTGTCTTCAACTCTACAACTTTTTTAACTTACATGAGCAGTTCTAAACTTTTATTCCTTACTATTTGCCTTTTGATCAAAACCAAGGAGAACAGATTGACTTCTGAAAGATTCAAGATTGAAACTGTTTTGAAATTCTGCCTTTTTCACTTGAAAATTATTGATTGATTGATAATAGGATCATATAGGAGAGAAAATGGGTTAGTCTTCAACTGATGTGCAGAATAACAATAGACAAATAAGTTAAATAAAATTAGGTTTTACTCAGATGGCATTGTAAATTGAATCTAATCGATGAAACTGGCAATTCCCTTCAAGTTTTTCTGTTAACCTCCTGTAGAACTCTTTTATACAGAAAGCAGTTTAGATGTTATTCTTTATAGCTGCACAATGAAAAGGTTTCACGCCTATTTAAAAGATTTTAGTTGATTGCTTTTTAAAAAAACAAATTGCCTTTCTTCTCTGTGAGTCAAAATGGAGAGATATGAACAATCTCTTCTTAGTGATGTTCTTTAGATGTCAGTGCTACAACTTCATTAGTGGGTGCTTTGTTTCAGAACCATGAGCCAGAAAAGGAAATATGAATTCTGTGGTAAAATTGTATGTAAAAAGAGCAAACGCAGGGTGGTCAGAAAACGTATAGAATGGATGTCTACAACCAGGCCAGAATGTAAGTAATTTTTTTTTTTACTTTCTGACTCTTGGCCTGTCAAATTTGACATAGCAGTTACATTATATCACCTGCTACTTGCCTTTATCAACTTGATGACCAAGGGCTCGTTCTATTCAATTTATCTATCAATAAAATTTCTATTGTTGTGTGACCTTATAAAATCTCTGTCTATAGGGAACCAGTGCTTTGAGTACTGTCAAAATGCTCTGTTGTCTCACAGATTTAGTACAGCTATTTAATAGGATGCTATTCTGAAGATAATGTACTGTTTTTCTGTCACCTGGGAAATGAAGTCATACACAGGTGTGGGGATGCACGGTCTGGGTATCCCACTGCAAAGCACTCTGTGCTGGGGAGAATAATCTACAGAAGCTTTTTCAGCTTGCCATCTGAGAAATTAAACTCGAACCAATATTTCTCATTCAATCTGGCACCTGGAATCTATTAGCATGCTGTGTACCTAAACAAAAATGTAAATTGTCTTTTCAAAGGGATAATTTAGATCTATTCAGAGCAGGTTGTTTGCAAGTGAACTGCTAGAGACTTGCCATAGTAAACTTAGCAATCCAACAGACCTAGCAATATGAAGAAACAGAGACACTGGAAAAGAAGTCAACCAGAGAATAAAATTCTATTTCTTAATATCTTAATATAAATATCTTTATATAAAATTAACATCCAAAGTGGTTTGCAGATTCTATGCTGAACTGAAACAGAATAAAATGTTTAAAGTGAGAATGCTTACTACTTACACACCACAGATTAAGTCTAGGATCCTAATGTTGACTGTTCATTACTAGATTCTACACCAAGGGTAGTATTTCAGAACAGAAATTCATCACAAAGTCTACTTCACTCTTAAATAGTAAGTATATAAGTTTTATTTCCCTGCCAAAAAAATGAAGCAGCAGGATGAATTATCCCATGTTGCTGACTAGACCCTAATAGAAACATTCCTTACTTAAACATGTAATCTTTATCATTGATAAACTATGCAAGAAAATACTTACTCAGTGCAGAAGCAAAGCAGCACATAAAGCCATTTCCTTGTGCTGAGAAATTATTTACAAAACTGCAACATTGAGAAATATCTCTTATAAGACCATTTTTTCCTGACATGGAAATTTCCCTTTAACTAAGGCTGTGTTTTAAATTCCCTCTTCCTCAGGTCCCACACGCAGAGTAAATTAGCTTTGTCTGATCTTGACTGTTTCTGGTACATGAGCCAGCTTGTTAAGTGTGTTCATACACATAAATGTATGCTACATTTCTTCCTACACTTAAGTGAGTCAGAAAAAGCTATTTAGATTTTTTCCCCACAGGATCTCCTTCTGTAAATTTTGTCAGTGTTTGAGTTGCTTGGTTTTTTTGATCTCCAACAGCCAGGGCCCAAGTTTGAAAGAGCTCAAAAAAGAAGTTGGAAAAACTTATCATGGAACAAAGGAAAGAATGAAAATAGAATAATGATTGTTGTCCATCTTTTAACTGCCTTCGTTTTATTCTCTTTGGCCAAAATCAGAAAACACCTCAATTTGTGAAAGTAAGCTTTTTATCCATTTCTCTCTCTCTAGAGAGGGACTTCTAAGTCCTTACAAGTCACTCTTCTGCCTCTCTCAAAATCTGTATTCCCTATATAAAGTGCTCTCTATCATCCTGCTGTTTATCCAGCAAATATAATATTTGCTTCTCTTTTTCTATTCAAGACATAATTATATTCCTGCTATACCTCAAGAAATTTCCTACCACCTATTCCAGAAAGAGGTTTTGGTATGGCTGTTCCTCCTATCTTTTTTCCCAAATTATTTTTACTTCAGTATTTGTTGGCAGTGATCTTGCAGTAGTTGCTGGCATTTCACAGAAAATGTTTGGTCCAAGAACTAACAGGGTATGTCCTTCCAAAACATGTAGAAGTTTACAGGCACTTAGATCCAGATTCATGTTGTACATCCTTAGACACACAACTGAGGGGTCTACACTCTGAACAGATCTGCCCTGTGGACTCAAGCAGCTGACAGAAAAACAGGCATCTTCTTTAGGATCTGATTTACCATGTGGAGGTGTCTGTTTCATTGCACTGGCAATAGGCACACTGTGGTTAGTCACTTTGTTTAGGTCCCTAAAGTGAGATAGAATGAGTCTATGTCTGCTCTTGACATATTAATGTATGGTAAATAATGACATTATTGCACTGAGCTAGTCAATTTATTCTGTTAAAATAGTCTCAATATTATTGAGACCATATATAATACTAATACAGTTCAGTATGAACCTCATTATAAGGAAAAAGGGAGAGAGATATTTTCCTAGGCAAGGATTAAACATAGATATATAGAATTTGAAATATTAGAAAGCTGGTAGTTTGGAGGAGGCATATTCCCAATTGTTCATAGTAACAAGTGAAGTTAGAGTTTCCCACAGTGAAGTAAATGCTATCTGAATTACCCATATGTCATGCTCGATTTTTTCCCCATTAAAATAAGTGTGAAAATTTCGCTTACAGACATTCTAAATGTCACCTAGAAACAACAGTACTGTGAGTGAGACAGAGGCAAAAAGGGCATGTTAAGTACATGGAGAAGGTAGCCAGAGGATGAAGTCCTAGCAAACAAAGAAAACATCTGAATAAATTAATTTAAAAGTTTTTTTCATTTTTCAGCTCTTTCGTCTGTTCACTTAAGATTATATTATTGTTACTAAGTTAAATAGCTCTCAAAATAGCACAATTCAACAGATATCAGCATTCTATTCTGCTACAAATGCTTTTCATACAGTTAGGCAAGTTTTCCAGATGTCTGAGGGAATGATTTTGGATTAAAGTGAGGCACAAGACCCCAGAAGAGAGAGGAAAGAGAAAGAACATGTCTATGTAGAGCATCATTTATTGTTTCTGGATTCTGTACTGTCTTTTCAACCTGCTTTTACTCCTCAGTTGCTTTTTTTCTGATTTTGCTGTTTAATAAGGAATTCCCTGAAGAAGGAATGAGTGCTTGTTTTTTATTAATACTAGACTCTCAGTATCAACTTTCTTCTTAGAAAGGCTTGAAGTAGGGGAAGACACCAACAGGCTTTATAGGAATTTAGAGTGTCAAGTTCTGCTATGTCCACAGAATATTTAGGGGTTTGAGAGGTCTTTAATGTTTTGGGGAAAAAAAAAATCTCTCATTTTTCATCTAAAACCATGATGATCTAATTCAGATCTTGTTAGGCTATTGCCATTTCACAGAGGAAAAATGGATGTTTATAGAGAACCTGTCTACTGTTTTTTAGTTACTTTCAGTGCTGTATATCCTTTGAATGATATAGTATAAAATACAGCATTGAAGGTGTGATACTATGTTGGCCTTGAAATTTATTTGCACAGATTGATCAAAAGTGAATGTCAGAAAATCATGTGTCAGTCACAGCCAGAAATGTCTTTTAAAGGTTTTTTAAACCTTTTAGGTTGATGAGAACTTTACATTTCTCTCTCACAAGCTGACCTGTTACATGGATCTTTCTGATATCACGGCTGAATTGCTGCAGTACGCTTGATTGTGTGCTGCCAAAAAGGTTCATCTATCACCTGCAGCTAGAGCAGATTTCAGCAGAGTGAGTGCTTGCAGGTGTGGAATGGGAGATTCTGCTGCTCTTCAGGTTTGCTGTATGAACTCAGTATCATGAGTTAAGTTTCATTTTTTTTTTTGAGTACTGTCTGCCTCTAAAATCTTCTCTGCAACAGCCTAAGGCTTTGAAAGTTTCCCCAGGTGTCAGATCCAGCAGAGGAAGTTCTGGTGGTGAATCCACGTAAGTCATAGCTCTCCCTGGGATCTTTGTGCCTTCCTTAGCTCAGTCTATCTGTAAACACTGCATGAGCACCTGGTGTGAATCTTCCTAAACCTTCTTGCAGCAAGAACTGAATCAAATCTGCCTCTCTACTAATCTTTTTGCAGGCTTTTGAGGGCAATAGGTTTTGTCTTCTCAATTCTTACTATCACAGCAATTATTTCTTCTAAATAGCATTGAGAGATGATTTGTGAGGCCTATCATAGGGAAAAAAACCGTGATCAATTTGTGTAGTTTAAAGCAAATAAGGACAGAAGTGATAAATCAATTTATTAATGACACAGAATCAACTAGTAATCAGCAAGATATCATTCAGGTCCAATATTAGCAATATAAAAAATAAACAACAATACTAGACATGTAAAAAACGTTCATAAACACCTTTTCAAATACCATCGATAATGAATCTCTGAAAGTCTAATGCTCTCCACCATGTATTCACAGTTAACTGCACCCCCTGACCAGCCGTGTGTGTCACCAGGCCCTTCCCCCTGTGTGCTTCCCACAGCTGAAAGCTTCTCCTTCCCTGGAAGATGTGGGTGCTCCAGCTCTGTGCCTTTCCCCATCACTCCCAGCTATCAATGCAGCAGCTTGAGAGCACTCCATTGATCTCACAGGCAAAAAGCACAGGTCAAAAACACACCCTGCACTGTTGCTCCTCTAACTGCATGCAGGCTACCCATGGTGCCCAATGCAGAACAAAATAATATTGCTTCATTAGCTAATAATTTTAATTTTAAACCCTTAATATCTGAGTTCCAACTCTGAGGGACTCTACGATATGAATCTTAAATGTCTGAGCAACCTTACTGTGAACCAGTGTTCAGAGTTCTAAGGAGCCAATCCACTTTCTATTATTATTAGGTAATTGTTTCCACAAAGAGTGTTGTGAGTTTAAACAAGAAATTTCTGGAAATTTTTTATTTAACTTCCTGAATATGTGTTTTATTCTTGTTCCACTGAATGTAAAAATGCAAAATGAAACAACCTTCTATGTGAGGTGAAGTTTATATATTGCCTTTATTTATTTCTGATTAGTAGAACATAATTACCATGGGAAATTCTAATCTAACTAAGATTTTCTACAAGCAAAACATCTCATAGTTTCTGGCAGTATAAATGTACATAGCTCTGTTTGCTTTTGAACTGATTATTTGTATCAGTAGGAAACAATTATACCCATTTACTTCAGTCATGTCCAATATACTGGAATCCAAAGACTATCTAATTCATTAAGTTTAAAATATGAAAAAATTTCTGAGATTTGTGGGCCAAATCCATCTCTGTTTTTAGACAAATACAATTCTGGCTGGCCATGAACCAAAAGCAATCATAATTTACATATTTTACTATAGATGTAAATTTACAATGAAGGGATAGTGGTGCAGGTATAATAACTAACATAAGATGTAAAATGAATATTTGTATGGTAGTATTTTGTAGTACACAGGAGTATTTTTCTAGTACACAGGAGTATTTTTCTGGCTAGATTTCTTGTACATGCAGTCCTGCTTCGTCTCAGTGTGCAAATCAGATTCAGTTTATTTTCCTGTTAAACTGGGATGAGTTTACTTGTTATTTACCACTTGCACTGGTTTTGCACTGGTTTTTGAACAACTTATTTGACATATATTTTTTTAAATGTAAAAAAGTATTTTCCTTTCCCCTAAACTTAAATACAAGATGAAATCCACGTGATCTCCACTGAGCCATTGGACAGTGAATTTGACACTCTGGACTAAGTTTAGAAGTGTTATAAATTAATTTGTAAATAAGTCATGTATATAAGCTGATATAACAAATATGTTAAGAGATGTCTAATGTGTAGAATTTAAATAGAAAAAAGAATCAGCAAGTGTATGCCAAATATAGTTTGGAAAATCCAGATATATTCACACAAATATTAATAGTTCTACTCCTCTCTTACCTCATAATAACTGTTAAGTAATTTGTATATCCTGACTTTCCTCTTCCTAGAGACAAGCCAAGTGATTTAAAACAAACTTATCATTTGCTAGGAGACAAATATTGGGGAGACTGTGTTTGAAACAGAACAGAGAAAGGCCTTGTGCTAAATTTAGATGAGCTAAGGTTAAACCCTATTGATCAAACATTATGGCTTGAGAGAGTGATTATGAAAAAGTTTTATATAATTGGTATTATATAAGCTCAGGAGAAAGGACTGTTAGGAATGAAGGTATCAGAGGTAATACTGACAGCCTTTCCAAATGCTATGCAAATGTTTGATTTGCCTTTGCATGACTTTGTCCATCTCTGCAAAAGGGGTCTTTGATACTGAGAAGAATATTATGGTATCTTTTCTAATTCTGAAACAGTTTTGGAAAAACTCTTCAAATAATCCTTGTTCATAATGCATCATCCCACATGATGTTACAGAAACAATCAGTAATAAAAAAACATATGTGTAGGATCAGGTGTAGATATTAGAGGAAAATTTTGACATAAAAAATCAAAGAATAATTGCCAATTAAAAGTGTAAACATTTCAGTATGGTATTTCTGTTGAGCTGTTCTATTTGAGGAATGTAAAACATGACTAACTACATCAGCAGGTGCGGTGTAGGTGTAGTGCAATTATACATTGACATTTTTGCTAAAGCTGACAAAGTATTATTTTGTACTGGCTACCATTCTAGATGTAGACCTGATTAAAAATAATTGAAGGATGTGTTATGTGTTGAAAAAAACTTTTTCCTGCAACTAGAAATCTTAGTAAGGATAGATTGATCCTGAAGACAGTTCAGACAGAAATATGAACTTCAATCTGAAAAGAAATATAGTAACTGAAAGATTTTTATTTCTGTCTTATTCTACTGTTTTTTGTTTTAAAGACAAACATTTCTAAATTTATTACCAATTGTGTTTTTTTCTATATTTCCTATTTGATATTAATTTTAACAATTAAATATAAGTGATATTGTGAATACTGTTCAGTCAGTGGCTGGTAAGCCTCTCTCAGTCATTTACCAGCAGTCCTAGCTAAACATGTTGACTCCTAGTTGCCTGGAAGTTAGCAAATTAACACCCATATATACAAGAAAGATTGTAAGGGGGATATTGAGAACCCTTTAGACTGACCTCAGTGCTGGGGAAAGCCATGGAGCAGATTGTCCTGAGTGCCATCTTTGGTTGCTCAAAGCCCAGTCCAACCTGGCCTTAAACCCTTCCAAGAAAGGAGCATTCACAACTTCTCTGGGCAACCTGTGCTGGTGCCTCACCACCTTCATGGTAAAGAATTTCTTCCTTAGGCCCAATCAAATCCTCTTGCAGTTTAAAGCCATCCCACCTACTACTATCACCAAGTGCCCTTGTAACAAGTGCCTCTCCAGCTCTCTTGTAGGCTCCCTTTAGGTACTGGAAGGCTGTTCTGAGGTGTCCCTGAAGCCTCCTCTTCTACAGGCTGGGCAACCCCAATGCTCTCAGCCTGTTACTTCTCAGCAGTTGTTTTGAAAATGTTTGAGAAGTATATGTGAGCCTGAAATAATAAAGGATATTTTGAACAAGAAAATTTATTTTTCTTTTACATGAAATGAAAGAAAACATATAAAGGTGACAGCTGCAGAATGAGTTTTGTCAAAGGGCAGCAGAATAATATTTTCAGTTGCATAATAGCTCTCTTGATGGGACTGAGACCCTTTCTGACCTTTATGCTCACACTTTCACCCCTGTGATGTGATGCAGACTCAGTTTAACAGCTAACATGAATAGTGGGGGCAGCACCAGTAGAGAACAAAACCACAGAAGCTGTCTAAATTGGTGATAACTGGATTATTAGTTGTGTAAGGCACTGTGCAGTCATGGGCACTTACAGGTAACTAGATCAAAGCTGGTCTTGTGTAAATTATTTAGTGGTCACTTCTTGGGTAGAAGAGGAGTGATGGGATACTGTCATTCAGTGGGCTCCTACAGATTTTTAAGCTGGTACAATATGATGGAGGAGCACAGCTGGACAGCCCTAGGTGGGGTTGTTTCCCTTTTCTCCCTTTGCTGGCGGGATCACTTTCTGAAAAATATCTCAGTGGAGTTTTAGGTTGCAGCTGTGGTGGTTGTGAATTCAACAGAGTAATTTACTTTATTATGGTTGATTTTGTATGCAGAAATAACCTTTGCATTAGTAATATTGGTGGATAGCGGAATGACAGCAGACATGAGAATAGAGTAGGTAATGTACAGTTTTATTTCCTGTTAAAAATTAAGAAAATATATTTTAGGATGAGGAATAGGAGAGATAATACTGTGAAGAGGAAAGGTGGCACATGAGAGGGTCTGTATCATAGAAGATGTGTTTTGCTTGAGGTGCTTTAATATCTGTATGGTAGTTTTACATTTCAGTCCATGAGTAGGTTCTGGTACAAGAGACAAATCAACAGAACTTTGTGTAAGAACCTCACAAAATCTGAACTCAGAGAAAAGGCAAATTAACAAGGTTTTCTGTAAACTTTTCAACTACCATCTGCTGTGTAGGAATCATATGACATGCAAAGAATATTTTATGATGGTTTGATCACAGACCAATAGGATCATCTGCAACGACAGCTGGACATTCCTGTGAATTCATGTGCTGTGGGATGATGTGCCAGAAGCAGTTTGATCTGTGACAAGATACTACTGGGAGGTGGTTGTCAACATCTTCATGGTATACCTGTTTGATAAAAACAAAATGGAAGGAAAAACAAAAGTAGAGCTGTGGGTCGATATTGCTGCACTGTACTGTTAATATCCCTAAAAATTGAACAACGATAAAACATACAAATAAAACTGTAGTTGTCAGACACAGGTTCTATAACTGAGTTAAAGAGTGGGACTGGATTGAGGGAAGACATGGACTAGCAGGAGGCTATGAGTGGATTCAGCATAACAAGGTGGTCAGAAATTAATCTTGTGAAGTGAGTGATCTGGTACATTTTGGCTGGAGGGACAATGCAGCGTAGGTCTGCATTAGATCATCAAACAGGACCAAACCACAAGTGTCTGCATGCACTTGTTCCGCTAACATCCTTGAGCACTCATTCTCTTGCATTTATTTTGCCTGTGCCAGGTAACAGCATTGCAGAAAACACTCAGCCATGGTCTGGGTTACTGCAAAGCAGATATCACTTCCAGTGGTTTTGTTCCTGGCTCAGGTGTGGCCATTCTCTTCTACAGAAGAAAGTTTTGATGTGTGGATGTGAGTCATAGTGGGTCATGTGACCTCTGGACCAGAGAGTAATCACCCAAATCCTGCTCTTTATCACATTCCTTAACTGAACTGCTGGATTTTGATATTTTCACAGCTGTGGAATAGATGAGAGAATTGTACCTACATCCAAGGCATAATTTATTCTTAAAGTGTATATACAAGGGTTATAAATAGTGGCCTGCTGTTTCATGTCTCTGCCTTTCTTTAACCTCTGTCAGTCAATGAATAAATAGAGAGTCAACCACTGGGGAATTAATTTCCTTAGTTGACACATATTTATTGTGGGTCTACACTGCACACTCAGAACCATCCTTCTAAAAGAAGCTTGAGCTTCTGAAAGGTAATTGAAAGGCAAATGAAAAATTCTTTTTATACCTAGGAATGATGCTGAATGAAAATTCCAAATCCAAAACTCCTTAACCTGTACAGGCTGATTATGTGCATTCTTTTCAAAGGACGTTTCTACAGAAAATATTGTCTTATCCTTGGAATGTCTCTTCAGAGAAACATTTATACCCTAAACAAATAATGTAGCACATTTGTTTATGTTGTCACGCTATTTCAAAAACCATCTTGTCTGGTAATTAA
Source organism: Lichenostomus cassidix (assembly GCF_008360975.1). NCBI lineage: Eukaryota > Metazoa > Chordata > Aves > Passeriformes > Meliphagidae > Lichenostomus > Lichenostomus cassidix. The sequence goes on along the minus strand of NC_139480.1, from coordinate 31,083,195 downwards.
TGATTCTACTTCATTCTACTAATAACAATAATGATGAAAAAAATCAGAACACTTTCTTGTTCAGTAGTCATTTCTCCTGCCGGTGCTCTCAGAGCTTATAGTAAGCATTTACTGCTTTAAAAACTGACAGTTCAAATCTAGCACAAACCCAAGTGGCACTAACAAGCAAATTGTTTCCATTTGTGAAACCTATTGTAGTAATTGCTACTGACTCCAGAGACATTCCCTAGGCAAGAGCAGTAATGATAATTTGGTAGCTTTCTTTTAAGTAGTCTTCGTTTACAACAGCTAGCAGATATTTCTGCCTTCAGGGCTGAGGAAAGGTTTATGGACTACAGTAATAGCTTCCCACTTTAAATTTTTCAAAAGCAGTTGCTTTAGTAGTGAGCAACCAGCAGTATGTTTTCCAAATGTTATTTCTTAATTATTAACACGTATCTTTTTCAACCCTGATCCTTTATGAGGCTCCCAAAAATACAAATGACAAAACTCTTGTTAAAATTTCCAGAGATTATTTTCATTAAGTTTATTATTATGTTTAGAAAACCATGGAATCATTTATTTTGGAAAAGTCCTTTAAGATCATCAAGTGCGACTTTTAACCCAGGACTTTAAGCGGATTATTTCTTGAAATTGGAGCAAGTATAACTGGGATATCTACCTCCTGCAGTCCTTTATGTAAAGCAAATATAATTTCTATGCACTTTCCTTGAAAGACTAGTCTCTAGACTCTTTACCAGCTACATTGCTCTTTTCTGAACGTGCTCCAGCACCTCAATGTCCTTTATTTGTGAATGTCCCAAAGCTGAACATGGGATTTGGGCTGTGGCCTCACCAGTGCCAAGTCCAGAGGGACAATCACTGCCCTGGTTCTGCTGGCCACACTATTTTTGATACAAGCCAGGGTGCCAAAGGCCTTCATGGCCACGTGGGCGCACTCTGGCTCATGTTCAGCCAGCTGTCAACAACATACCCAACAGGGACAGTTCTATTTTCATTAGGAGGACCATGCTTGATCATGTCCCAGCTGTTGATGACAACAACTTTTTACTTTATTATCCATTGCATAGTCCAGAGCATCAGAGAGTCTTATCTGAGGAGCAAGACCAAGTTGTAAAGTACAATGTAGAGCAAAAGTCTCTGGGTTAAATAGTTCATAAAGCAATACTAGGACCAGTAGTCAGTTAACTGATGCTTTTACCCTGCTTTGTTTTGATTTAAGAACTCATGTATTGTTAAGGGATTGGACTTCTTTAAGATCATAGTTTAGGTTGGTGATAAAAAAAATGTTGAATTGCCAAAGGATCATAGCATAGTTTGTAAATCTATACACGTTCCTAAAGAAAATGTGAATTTGAAATTTGGCTTTTAATTTATACTTAAAACATTTTCAAAGTAGACAAAAAAATCCTTGACTATTACAATTACACAGGAGTTGGAGTCAATGACCCTTGTGGGTCCCTTCCAGCTCAGGGTATTGTAGGATCTGTGATGGTTATATGCTCCTATACTTTTTGGAAATGTGATTCTAGATCGTCTTTCCCATCCACAGGAGTCTTCATTGGGAAATGGAATGTCTGCTGCAGTCAGTTGCCCATCCCTGCTGCAGCCTCCACTGATTACTTAAAACCAGATGCAAGGATATATTTCAAACCTTTCTTGTGAGGGCTAAGCTTTGAACTCTATTTTCATGTACTTATGTGTTAATATAGCAAATTAGAAATAGCTCCGTAAAGAGCATAAGAAAAGATGTAAAGCTGAGGAAAAGTGAGAAAAGCAATATAAAACTTGGTCTAGAATGTGATGTTTATTTTTTCAAAACCATTGTAGTAGGAATTTTGACATTGATTTATAAGAGCCAAACCAGTTGACAATCTACAATGCAAGAATTATTGTGGCTAGCACAGGTTTTTCCCATGAGAAATTTTCTTGTGTTTTATAAATAAAGGTAAAGTTTGGATGTTGTTGGAACAGTGTCCCAGAACTTGGACAGTGCAGGCCTGGCCAATCAGGCCTGGGGGAAAGCTTCTAACTGACCAATCTGGGTGACTTTTGAGAACTCTATATATGTGATGAAATCAAAACAATAAAGGTCATTCCTTCTTGCCACTGAGAACTGGTGCTTTCATTACTCTGCTAGCTGCTCAACAGCAACAAATTATTAATAAAAATGGTGCGGAGGGAAATCTAAAAAAAACCCAGATAGTTAAAAGACAAGTGTAGGTGGCTCACAAATGAGTGAAATGAAGCTCACAATGAGTAAATTAATTAATAGACCGATGCAATGGCTAAGTGTCATTTGCTCCTCTTTTCTTTTTAATAATGCATATAAAGCAAAAACCACTTTCCAGCCTGTTGTGTTTGCTTGTGTTCTATTCTTATATAAATACACCCCATGAATTCTCAGTTCAGTAGCTATTCTGAAAGAATATTTTGGGCATCCCAGTGTTTTCTGCTGGAAAAACTGATTATTTCTTGAAATTGGAGCGAGTATGGCAGGGATGCCTACCTCCTGCAGTCCGTTATGTAAAGCAAAAACTGGAAAAATAAACCTTTCAAGGAAAGTACATAGAAATTGGCATTTCATATCTTTAAACCCCAGTATTTCTTGCATTGTTTTGTCTTTGTCACATCTTTTTTAGTTAAGTACATCAAGGGCATAGAGACTGGAATCGCCACTGAAGAAATTATTAATTCCACGAAAGTTATCAATGCATTTCTCAACTGTTTGTTCCTCATGTTCATTTGGACTTAGAGGTAATTGAAGACAACATTTGAGTTTTTTAATCATATAATGCCTAGCATTTTCACAGCAATTTAGAAAGACTTAGACACTAAATATTAAACATTATAATTCTAGAGAGAACCATTATTAAAACTGTCTCAAATCTCCAATTTTTTAACTACAGGAAAAGGGATGTAGTGCAGAATTTTTGAAACAGATCACAGAGAAATTTATGCAATTCACAGTGACTCCAATTACTTCCTGGTAACTGGTGTAATATGGGAGAATATGACTCAGCTTTCTACTACCCTTCTTTTACTTCAGTACCTCAGAGAATCTCGCAGTTGCTCTTCCCATTGAGTGGAAATCCTTAAATAAACTCTTTGTGTTGCAGTCAAAATTATTCTTAATAAAAACAGCAAACTTCAAACTTAGCACAGTGGGATCAGCAACACCTCCTTTTCAAAAATGTTAGATATAATAATATAAAAGTTGCTGATATATTATGTATTTAACAACCGAAAGAAAAATTCTGGCTGACTTGAAACAGAATTCTGGCCAAAAAAGTTCTACTTTGTGAATTATTTTTAGGATTAAATCACTGTATATGACTGCATGATATGAGGGTACTGAATATACGTATGTTGAATATATTTGCTATATTATATATTTATTATATATTTATTATATATTATATCTATTTATTTTATAGTGATCTCTTCTCCTTGATACCAAATTGTTAAAAAGCTATTTGCTTTATATTTAGTAATTGATGCATGGCAGAATTTTACATTGGTTGCTAAAATGTGTAGGTATGTCAACTTAGTATTCATGGCTGTGAACATTAGCAGGGTCTCTTTAAATTCTTGACATAGGGAATTGGGGTTCCTTCAGGACTGCTTTACAGCTGTGGGTTTATTTAAATTCTGTGAGGACTCATTTTGATGGCAGCAATTCATGTCTTGCTGTCTTGCCTTACTCATCATTCCTCTGCAGTCCCTTCCTCGTTACTATCAGTGAATTCTGTTCTCTTCCTAAGGTTATTTTTCCTTAGTCTGGAAAATTACTTGGTTATGCCTTCTTCTTCACCATTCATTTATTATGTCTTCTTCTGTATAGGTGTTAGAGTGTGAACTTCTAACACATCTAGTCCCTGTGTATTATCATGTTGCATTTTCACTTTGTTCTGTCTCAGGATGCACCCCTATGGTATTCATTGTAACTTCAAAATGTTATGTATGTCAGAATCATCCCCATTCCCTGAGCACTATTCTGGAGTTCCTTTAATTCGTCTCCAGTATATTTCATCTGACATTTTTGTTCAGGAAGACTACCATATGTTATCTGTGATATTTTTTCCCAATGTGTGTTGTATGAGAAGTTATTCAGCTCAGGCCTCTGCAAAAGTGAAAAAAAAAGTGCAAAACTGTCAGTTTAAAATCTTCTCTTGTTCCTGTTGTTCATTTGGACTTGCATACTGTGGGTGGCACTTGGGGGCTGGTTTGTTGCTGTCTATAAAAAGATGTGCCTTTTACAAATGAGAACACTGCTACATGACAATACATTGAAAGATTCAGATGAAGATTGAGTGCTTGTATTTTTATCATGAAATATCTACATGATACCAGCAGTAGTCAAGCTACCTTGCTGGGGCTGACCTTATTCAGTTTACCTTACAGTGGAGTTGCAATTCCTTGTCCTTCTGTGTTAGTAAAAGAAATGTATATAAATAAATTTGCAGTAAAAAATTCTTACGCTTACTTTTTAAGTAGTGAAGTTAAAGTAGTGAAGTTAGTGATCCTTGGTGTTGAGCTGTGAGAAAATATAACAATGACAGGATAATTCAACTTTCAGAACCTGCAGCCTCTGACAGTCAAAACATGAGGGAATACCCACAGCCTGGTTTGTCAAGTATCTTGAAAGGGGCAATGTCACCTCTAGAGCACAGTCTGCTTTTCCTCTCCTTACATTGTTCCCCAGGCATACTGGTTTATTGGTGAAAGTATTCAGGCAGTGCTAGTAAAGGCTGAGTTGGAATTCTTTCAAGGGGGTTGTGGGTTTTTTCTCTCCTGTATCTTGGGTAGGTCAGAAAGCCTCTGGAGATTACCAGTGGCCTTTTGTTTCTAACTCAGCTTTCCAGCTCTACCTTATGAAGTCATTGTAGACAGTGAAACATTGCCAAGTTTTATAAATTTAGGGAAATTTTTCCAAGTTTATTTGTCTTCACTTCCACTTGCAATATAGGGTCCTGAAATTTTTTGACATTCATCTGCTCTAGGCTGAGAGCTCAGAGTATTAGATTATATGTTAAAAGTGAATGCCACTAAACAAAAGGACTCTTGGGGACCAGGGGAACTGCGGCAGGTAGAGGAACCCCAAGGAGCTGATAATTGCTAATGGAGTGTCCTGACCTGGCACTCCCAGCACCTCCCACGGGGAGTGATGAGCCTCTGTCCTCATGGGGAACCCACCAAGTCACGTCAGCCCAGGGAACTGCCCCTTCTAAATGCTTAACAGAATATGGGGTACAGGAGCTCTGGTGGGACACAGGTGGAAAAGAATTTTGGGATTGTGTGGTATGTATTGTCAGATGCTTTAACGGGAATTTTGGAATGATGTGACACTTTTATATTGGGATGTTTAATGAATGGAGAAAAGAAGGAAAGGGTGAGGCTTGACTGTATTGGGGAGGAACAAGTGTGGGTAAAGAAAGGAGAACAGGTAAAAGGCTGGTTGACTATAAATGGCTTTGGCTAGTACACGTGTCTGGCTAAGCCCTGTGCTTTGTCACTGCAAACTGTCTTATACGATCATGAGCTCCTTTTTTTTTTTTTCAAAGTTAATTTATTTGGCTGTTACAGAAATTCAGCCTGGACAGGTCAGTGATAGACTAAGACATCTGAAAACCAGCAAATGAAGTGGGACCATGAGTGCCAGATGCTTGAGAGTGTGAGTTTATAGGAAGTCAGAAAGACTTAGATCTTGGAGGCTGCTACTGGGTAGATTGAATGTCCAGGACCAGCTTCTGGCAAGACCCCTATTGTGTGTGTATTCCACAAACAGATTTTGATCTGATCAGCCATAGAGAAGGTCCAGGGCTGGGTCTTTCACACTGTTTATGTTTGTGTTGATGTTCTTTGAGTGGATGCCATAAGATACCCTTTATTCTGTCTGTGTTGGTCTGCGTACCCAGCTCTGTGTTTATAGAGTGTGTGTGTGCACACAAACGCATGTGTACGTGTTGGGTTTGGCCTTGACACTACCTGGACCTGGGGATAGAGCACTGCCACCACCTCACATCTTCATGACTCAGTCAGGAGTACTTTCTGGGTCCTGCTGACCTCTGGGTTGGGCAGACTCTAATATAGAGACACTTAAAAATTAGTGTGTCCAACAAGTAACATCTGCTTGTAATCCACAGCCCTGAGAAATTAAAAACCCTCACAATGCCCACTCAGTGCAGCTCAAACAAATGTATTCCACTCACATTTCAGTATTTAAGTCTATTTCTTTGTTTTAAGATGGTCTGTACAGCTAGTTGAAATAAAGTGGGATATACTTACGTTAGGCAAAATTCAGGTGATGAGGGCAAACAGGAGTAAACCCATGACCTGCAACAAAGATAGAAAGAAACAGAAACACAGAAAGCATGATTTTTTTTTAAATGGTGGAGATCACTTTTCGTATGCCCACAGCAGATAAAAATCTCTTAAAAGTATAAAAGTTTCTTGTTGTCGTTTATAAAATGTAAATAAAGTTTGGACTATTCCTACTTAGATTGTTCTTTTTCTGTGTTGAGCTCATAGGGTCTGGAGGTCATGTTACCAGTGTGTTTTTAAGCTTCACACAATTACCCTCAACCCTGTAAAGCATTGCACAGCAGGAAAGTATTTATGGCTTGTCACAATGAAAGCCACTGTCTTCTGCAGCCCTACAGGAGTCCAAGTATAATACAGTGTTTATGAAGAACATGAAGGTAGAATGTAGGAATAACATATTTAAACATAACATTACTGTGTCTTTGAATATAACTTTTTGCAGTCATATTTCCATATTTTGCAGTATATATTTCCATATTTTCCACTCAGAAGTTAAGCTGCATGTGTCCTCGGTGGGTTGCTGAATTAGAAATCCTATTTATCTACTACCTATTATTCTCTTAGTAAAATTATCATCTTACATCCCATTATTTGGAGGCATTATTAACCTTAACTACTGAGATCCAAGGGCACTTCACACGGTATTACTCACTTAGTCCTCATGTTACCCAACAATTTGTTTTAATTTTTTTTCAAGAACAAACGATCACATAGTCTCACATTAACCTCAAAGTAATTCTTCATGCAACAGAAGTTGTTCAGGTTATATATACAATGAAATGGGTATATATCCACACCATGTGAAAATAAGAAGCCATTAAAGTGATGCAACATGTCAGAAAAGGATATTTTGCTCAATAGCATAGCCCTTCCATAACAAATGTTGGTATGAACAATGCAAAATTTTAGAGCCATTTAATGTCTTTCTAAAACCATTTGCCCACCGTCAATACAGCTTTCATTCCTCCAATAAGAAATGTGAAGGGGATCCAAAGTAAAAGTTATAAAACTAGAGACAAATGCAATACAGTGTGTTCTCAATTGCTTTTCCCTTACTCTGACATTATCTTTCTGATATATTTCTGTTTACAGTCTTGCAGATCTTCAAAAGTGATTTCTTGGTTCTACTTTTTGAGTATTTTGTATGAAACACCTGTCATCAAGCTGTTATTTCCTTCTCCTTTTTTTTCGTTTTCCCTGGGAATCTAATGAACATCTATCCTTCGGAAATCTGTTATTTTAAAATTGTAAACTCCAAATTATGATATACTTTTAAAGTGTCAGCATGTGTGCATTTTTTCCATTAGTTTTGATATGATGGAAACTTGTGAATATTTCTTTATGCCTCTGTATGAAATCCATCATGCCTGTGTTTACTATCATGACTTTATCGTCAGAATGCATCACATAATGACAATTTATCCAAGCTGTCATTGTTTTACAACTGATCAAGTACATATCTTACAATGCTAAAGACTCTTTAATTTACAGGTAGATTGAATATCTGTTAGTGATTTTGTCTTAGCAGACCAACAACTTTGGATCTATGTCAGCTGTCACTTGATTAATTATGTACCTAGGGCAGCTGATCACATAAATTTTTGACCTTTTCCCCTTAGTATTTGTATTTGTTCTTCACAATTAACCATAGTCTCTCAATGGTTGCATATGATGAAGTAAACAAAGCAAACCTTATCAGGGTATTAAATACTGGGAAAAATAAAAATGGAATTTGGTCTATCCAGTACATAAAAGAAATATGACAAAGGCATTTTTGAATTAACTTGGGAGATGTTCTATTTCTCCTTTAAAATGTGATTACACTATTTGTGTTAACACTTAATGGCATTGATCCTCTCCTCTTATCACTACCTCATTAATAACTTTTCTCATATTTTTCTTAAATATGTCTTACTTAATTTAACAATGTAGGATCAGTCATGGTTTGTTTTAATTTCTTTTTCACAGCATAGGTATTGTGGTTAAAATTCTGTAACATTCTCAGTGACAAAACTCAGCATTGGTCCTGTTCCTACAATTTAGATTAGGGAGCATTTTGCAGTTCACTCTGGTCTACCACAAGCAGCATCATTCTGTGAGTCTTTGGGGCAATGTGTGTTTACTGATGATCAGAGAAGTTGTCAAGGGATGAAGACAATGCAAACTCTGGGCTGCAGTGAGCTGCATCCTACCTGTGCAGAGAGAGGCACCCATGGGCTTGGGCTGCCATCCTCTCTTTGTACAACTCCTTCCTTCTAGGATGGCATGGATCCTCATCACATGCTCTTCATGTCTGCCTGCCAAGAGCATGTGTTTAGCTGTTCCTAGAGCTTTGGTTGAAGTGTTGGTTTCCTGGATGTCTGATGAATATGTGCCTCACCAGAAACACAGCTTGATGCAGTGGAAACATAGCCAAATTTGGGGTAAAAGTTAGTAGGAAAAGGGTGAAGTATGAGAAGTTTTTAGATTAAAAGTAGTTTTCTGGTTGACAACACTTGTTTTCAAATATTTGAATAAACTTGGTGGTTTCTATAGCTCTGTAAATCTGTTGGATATATGATAACCATGCTGACTGAAATGAATATTTAACCAGTCAATTTCTCAGTGGCCACACATGACCAGCCTGACTTTCAGTTAAAAAGTGAAATATGTTACTCCCCAAATAAGAAGAATCAGCATCCTAGATACATAGCCCGTGTGCATATCCATATACACCCTTGAATTTATCCAGCTAGTAATTTCAGGAGGAACTCCTAGGGTTTGACCCAAGATAATCATACAGCCAGGTGTTTTCATTCCTAGATGTCCCTGAACAATCTATCTGAAAATCTCCTACAAACTGTTCCTACTGTCCTGCCTGTCTCTGTGATTATGACATACCTTACAACATTCCAAAATGATGCCAATAGAGCACAGAATGTCTCGATATGAAGAGGTGGATGACTGCAGGTAATTTGACCTTAACAAACAGACACAAACCCCATCTATGCTTAATAATAAATTACTTTGCAAAAACAGGGCAACACTTTTTGTCCTTGAATTTGCATTTTTTCCCTTTAGTAACTTCCTTTGCTTTCAAACTTTTCCTTTTATATTTTTAAATCAAATGGTTTTGAAATATACAAAACCCTTTATGTGCTCATATAAGTCTCTTTATATCACCATGGAAAAGGTATGTATTTCTGCAATATGTTTCCTTTTGAAAATTATAATGTTCCTAAAAACACTATAATAAACATTTTGAAAGTTTTTTCTAGCTCTACTATTCTTTCTTCCTGAATGAATTGTTTTGTGAACAGATAACTTTGGTATGAAAACTAAAGCTCTCAAATCAAATCAAATCAAATCAAGTTTTTGTAGCACAGATTTGTACATGCTCTTTAAAATTTTATTTCCTGCAATGGATACCAAAGCTTCAAATATTAATATGGTTTTAATATTACATAGAAAAAGACAGAAGGTTAAGATGTTCTTATATCTTAATATAATACCTACAAAGTAAGAAATGGTTATGTATTATCAAGGCTTTAGTTAGCTAGTGGCACATGAATGAAAAATAACAAATCTGTATGCAACGGCATGAAGAATGCTGAGTTACTCTTTCATTATTCACTCCAATCTCATAACTTCAGTGACATACAAGGCGTGAAATACATTGTCAAAAATATATAGTTCAGAATACAGTGCCATTTAATCTTTTAGCCAATTGGCAACGGTACTGCAAAAAGACTGAATGTAAAACTGAACGCTGTTCTTAAAGAAATGACACTGCACTGTGCTTTCCAGCTCTTTCTACAGATAAATTTTTTCTGTCAGCAATTTCTTTTTAAGTAAAGTGAAGCAAGTGTCTCTCTCTCTCTTTTTTTCCTCCTTGTGAATATACAGGAGAAAGTTTCTATCTCTAGGTAGAGTGTAGTCTCTACCCTTGGACATAAAACTCCTCTCTGTGGCTACTGGCATGCAGATTTGACTTCTAGTTAGCAATTATTTTCTTATAAGGTAAATTTGAAATGTTTTCTTAGTATGATAAACTGTAAGAAAATTCTGAATTACATAATGTGATATCTATTCATGCAAGGAAGAGATTACACACAAAATAATAGTTCAGGATTTCCTAATTTTGTCAGCTCATAGTGAATTAAAACTACTCTACATCAGTTTCTTACTATGTGTCTGCTCTGCTTTTTTTAAAATCTTATTTTGCCAAAGACAGTAAGGACATTTAAAGAAGTTCTTTGGCATCTTTAACTGAGAGCTCAATATTTTCTTTGAATTGCCTGTTCTACCCTGTTCTGTGTCACTTAAACCCTTGTGAATTATGGCCATCAGCATATTTTAGAGTATGCTCCATAAACCCTTTAAAGTCTACATTGCATTCAGTGCAGGCAGAGAACAAGAGAATAATCTATTTTCACAAAAGTAAATAACCAGATTCCTGTAAATCTGTAGTCAAGATTTTCATAGTTTGTGTGCCAAAGGGATTTCTAAGAAGCGACTTAAAGGATAGTACTGAGATGACTAATGTAGATTTAGGGAGAACTTTTCCTAAGTGGGAAGGATAGCGTGAGAAAAATGATTTTGTCTGAAAATCTGTCCTCAGTGCTATGTAGAATATCCAGCCTTGACTCCTCTGCCCAGTCAAGCTTATATTAATACAAGTGTGAATTTATATAATTTGCTATAACCCAACAATATGAATTCATATAATCTTTTAACGCATATAGGAAAGAATTCTTAACTTGCTTAATTGCGCTTATAATCTAAAGTGTAGCCAGTTAGTGCTTGGGCAGAGAAAAAGTACAGAAACTTTGCTCAGTTAGCTAGCTGGTCACATATAAAGTATATGTATGTGTGATATACAGGACACATAAAAGTTGCCAGCATGCATGCTCTGGGGAGTCTTGCCTGACTGGCTGAGGATGCCTGCAGGAGGAGGTTGCAGAGAGGACTCCTGTTAACAGCCCTCAAATGCTGACTGTCATCCCACCCAGGAGTTTTCTGTTTCAGCTCTACCCTGTTCCAAGGATCCAAACACATTGCTCCAGTTGTTCATGTAATAAAACTGCAACATGGGTCTTATCTTGTACTAGCTAGACACTATCTTTTTATCGCTTTTAAATTATAGGTTCTCATGTCTGTTTACAAGGACGTGTAGTGATAGGACAAGGGGGATTGGTTTTAATATGAAAGAAAGTAGATTGGATGTTACAAATAAGTAAATTACAGTGAGGGTGGTGAGGCACTGGAGCAGGTTGCTCAGAGAGGCTGTGATTACCCCAACCCTGTTCAAAGCCAGGTTGGATGGTGCTTTGAGCAACCTGGTTTAGTAGAAAGTGTCCTGCCCTGTGGCTGGGGGGTTGGAACTAGATGATTTTAAGTTCCCTTCTGACCCTTACTCTTCTGTGATTCTAAGATCTCAAAGCCACAATTTCTTTCACTATTTTAATTTATTGAGTTTTTGCTTCCCAACAGTTAGTCATGATGCATATTTCAATGAGTTTGCATTAGTCAACATCGTAGATTACAAGAAGGTTGATAATGATGTGTGTGGGGGGGATGGTAGGCTGGATCCCATGCAATGGAACAAATTTTTGTAAAACAAAGGGTGACTTTGTTAGCAGCTTGCTTTGATGGCTGATATACTTTTCATTAGGCAGCGATTGTCTAGGTGGTTTGCATTGCTCTGTTAATAAACCACATGTTGCTGTTTCTGGGCTCAGGAGCTCTTGATTAGTACTCAGCAAGTGAAAGACCTTTTTGAGGGCTTGGGGGTGAACTTTAGTTCAAAATTTTTGTAAGCCTTTTTTGCTTGTACAACCTTTTTGCCAGGTCAAAAGTGTGCAAGGGAGTTTATGGGAAGCTGACATTTATATTGTTTATGGAGGGATGAAATCTAGTTTTAAACAAATATCACTCCAGCTTCTGCGTGGAAATCCATTGCCTATGCAGACACATTAGGTGCATGGGGCAAGAATTTCATTTCACTACATCAGAAGCAGTGAATTCCTTCCTTGTCATTGCAGTTTTTCATGTGTTTTCAAGTTTCTCTCTTTCCAATATGAAAGTAAACTCATCTCTTCAACCTATTGCCACAAGCTGCCAAAGAAAGCAACAAACCTCAGCTGAGATTCACACCTCATGAAAACATAAAAGGTAAGAGTTAATAGACACAGCCATTGAAATTGGTCCTTTACATAGGGGCTTTGCATGTTTTGGAGCAAGCTGAGAAAATGACATGAAATTGCTTTTATCTTCTTTGTGGTTCGTCTTGCCTGTAGTCACTGGGGAGTTTTCCAGAAAAAATATTCTGTAGGAGAATACAACTTCAGTAGCATTTTTTAACGCCTCCAGTACCTCCTAAGTCTTCCTAGCTAGTGAACTGTTAAAAAATTCCTGCATTTTCTGATCAGATGTTAGACTGGGCTACATTACTTATTGTAGCAGTGCACATAGGACACCTAAATATCAGTGGTTTTAGTATGATTAAAAGTTTGAAAATCAGTGTACTTGTCTATAAGCATATGTTAATAATTTTCAGAAATTGAATTTATGTTTGTGCCTATTCTGTATTTTGTTCCTGCAGCACCTCCAGAAATTTTGTTTGGCCGACCTGGAGATGTACAAAGGTAAAATTAAAGCTTCTTATATACCAATATTCAAATAGAATTTCTTAAAGTAATTTCTTCTGAGTATGCCTATGCTGGCATTACTGCACACAACATTGTTTTTAACTGATGGTTTGTTTACCACAGGATGTCAAAGCTGTTCTGAGGATGGGCTGCCTGTGTCCTAGCAAATATCCTTTGTGGTGTTGCTGTAGCTGGTCTGTTCCTCACACCACTGGATACATGCCCTTAGAAAAGTGTATTTAACCATCAGGCACCAGAGAGATGGTATATCACGTCATGTAGATATCTGTTAAATTGTTTTTTGATAACAAGCATAGCCTGGAAAGAGAACTACAAAGCAGGGAAAGTGCTCCTTAAACATCTTAAGTGTTCCCCTTACTTTAAGATAAATAATGTACATGTTGGCTTGAATATGGCAAGCTACTGAATGCATTTGCTGACATAATTAGGTTGTGGTGAGACTAAAGGGCTCATCTAGCAGAACAGTGAAGCCTTGTTTTCCTCTTTGACCATTCCAGAAAAGACAGGGCTTTACGATGCCCTGTGGGTGTGCTATCTTTTTTTCCCAAGATATTATTTTAACATTACCGGAAGAGAAAGTATGGACAAGTCAACCTGACAATAGTCACAGTTATTGGCAAGTAGTGATGAAGTAGTAGAACCACTAAATTAAAAAAAAAAAAAAAAAAAGGAAACCCCAGTCTGTTTGCAGGAATAAGATTCTGCAAATTTTAAGCAGAGCAGGGTTAGGCAGATGCAAAGAATTTTTTTGAAAATATTATCTGGAAGTTTTGATCCATCCTGCATATGCAAATATTTAGCAGAACATCTACCCATTGGAAGTATGAGCAGTTGGTAAGAGACACAAAACCACTGTTGTTCACAATACAGTTTCCCTTCTATTTACAGTATTTTATCAGGATAAAATACCTTCTTACCTCCCTCCTGCCAAAAGAAATAAAAGAGCTAAGTCAATAATTCTTCAGCATGTTTTGCTGATATTTGTAAAATAAAAAAACACCATAAACAAATAAAAACCAGATAACAATTATTTTTATAATAGATCTTTATTATTAATACATTTACAGCAGTGATTAAATGTAATACCGTGCTCAGGGGACTCAGGTATATGGGTGTTAGCAGACAGAAAGTAGTTACCCTTTTACCCTTACACTGTTCAACTCAATAAAATGAAATTAGAGTTGTAGGAGGATAACAGGATTATTGTAGAGTCATCATTTCCTGCAGCATTTATCCTTTAAATTTGACCTTTGCAGGAGTTCATTATGCCAAAATTGATAGATCATGCTTGTAGGAAAAAGTCATCTGAAATACCCAAGAGCTATTGAGCTAACTAAATAAACAACTCGAGACACTGAATGTGTATATGTAAAATAGGTTTGTGTGTGTGTGTGCATATATATATATATATATATATATATATATATGTGAACACACATATATACATATGTAGTTTCTTTTAATTACCATTTGTGAATATAAACAGAGATTTAGTTATGTTGAAAACTAACAGTGCTTAAAAAAAGATGACAGGAAATGACAGAAATAAGACAACCCAATGTAAAGACATATGACCAAATCTTCGTAACAGTGAAAAAAACCAGATTTTTCTTCCCCCCCTCTTCTCTTTATTCCAGTTCTAGATAATTGATGATATGAATTCCTCAGGAGCTAAGGAAGACTGATGTGAACCTTCAGGGGGATGGAAATAGTGTAGAAAAACAATGCTCTCAGTATCATCAGTCTTAAAGGAGCTGCTTTCAGGTCTTAAGGGAGTGCAAAAACTGATCTCAACTTCAGGACTTTCTTCTGAAGAATTACAGAATATCCATGAAGCAACTACCTTCCAGCAGCTGTAATATACCAGTCTTTAAAAACCAATTATCTGCATTAGTCACTGCATGAAAGATGTGATTAAAGCCCAAATCAACTTTGCCATGCCCATCCCAAGATAACTCAGCTCTCTGAAGAAATAATGACTATGTCTATCCTCTGGATTCCATCTTCTGTAAACAAGCATATCTGTCAAATTTGTTGTAACTGAGCTAGACTGTTCACTTTAATGATTAAATGTTTTAATTCTCCAGTTCTTTTTTGTGATATCCAACAGTCTACCTGAGACACCAACTTTTAGAGAGTTCTGTGACCTCTTTAATAAACTCATTCTCTATAGAGACCCTTAATATTCATTTTTTATGTAGTTTCTTGTTATTCCCTATCTTTCATTTCTAAGGTTGAAGTGACAATGTCAAGCTGTAGCATAATCCATCAATTTATATTAAAGTGTTTGGAGAAAGTTGTCAACCAAACAAAGAACTTGAAACCTTAAAAGTGTACAAGTTCAGTGATCAAAATCCATATTACTGTCTCTCTGTTATTCCCCCTTTCAAGTTAAGGACAGAATCCATGCTGATCCTATAAAATGACAACACTACAAACATCCTTAATGCACTGAAGTGTTGTGGATGCCTCAGAATAGAGGCAGCAAAAGTAGTTTTGTTTTTGTTCCCTAGTGTCACAAGAAGAGAGAATACAACCAATAAACTGCAGTGGCAATGTGCTAATCTGAACTTCCTGTGCAGAGAGAAGAGAGAGCACACTGAGTGCTATTTGGGGTATTGAGCAGTTAATTCTATGACTGGTTTGGTTTCAACTTTTTTATTTTAATATTTGCAGGTGACCTATAAAATTGATTAATGCTCATTCATTGTGAAAACTATTATCCTTTCACTTTTTTGCAGACGAGTAACTTTTTAAAACCCACAATATACTGTTTCACTATGTTCCAAATACAGTGTAGCTCATAGCTCTTTAAAGACATGTTTTTAAAGATTTAGTGGATGTTTGATTTTTAGAATGCAGTATTAATCTGTTTTACAGTTTTTTATTTTCTAATCAATACATGTACAATATACTAAAAATGAAGGATCCCATGGTAATTCCTGGAGACCAGGTATTTCAGGTTCTTTTTCGCCTGGATCAGGGTACGTCTCATGAAAATGAACTTCTGAAACTGATATCTCTAATGGTTTCTTTCTTGTGTTAAAATTAAGTCTTGCAATTTTCACATATTAAAATTAGCTGGGTTAAAACTGGTTCTGATAAACATCTATGCAGATTTGGTTATAAAAAGTAGATTAAATCTTTTTCAGCAAACTTTAAAGGTCTTTATGCTGGGGCTCCTACTAAGACTTTTTATTTCAGGGTTTTTTCCCTTGTTCTGTGATAAAATATATAATTGAAAATGATTTTGATTAAAATTAAAGATGATTTTAAATGTAAGATGGATGAAGATTATAGAATGATGGAGAGTAATGAATATTAATTATTATTGGAGATAAAAGGACTGTATCCGGGGGCCATATTGTACTTCAATATTTCATAACTTCTCGGATGACACTGAGTATTTCTGATGGGGGTGCTATTCTAAGAAGACTAATTGCAGATAAAGATTCTTGATGAATTCTTAGAGAATTTACTATGCAATTCAAGATTTTTCCTGCTTCTTTTGTTACCAGAAAAAAAAAAAAATTTTGGGTGAACGCTGAGTAGTTTAACAAAATAAGAAGAAAATATGATCAAGTGTGTTTTAGATACACATTTAGTTTCCCATGTACTCATCATAAATGAAAAGCTATCATGACTTGAGATATTGTTTATTCATTACACCAGAAAACAATTGTGCTGATTCCTCATACGTTGTAGCATTTTGAAATACTACCAGCCAAAAGTGATACTCACAGAGCATTATTGTGTACCTGTGCCTAGGTTCTTCATTTTCTTGAAGAGAATATTATTGCACTCACTGAACTTCTATGAGTTAACCTATGGATCAGTGACAATACATATCACTAAAAGACTGTCAGAACTATCAAAAACAACAACACATTTATATAAAGTTATCTGATATTTGACAAGTCTTTTATTTTCCTACAATGGCAAAGTTCCCACTGACTTTCTTCTCATGTTTTAAGCAGGTAAAACCTTTTCTCATACGCAGCATCTTAGCTAGAATGGCAAAGGTGGTGGATCACAGGAATAAAGAGCAGCAAGGATGAAGTCAAGAATGAGGAATTAATTACTTCAAGTTTGCTATTGCAGAATATCAAAATCTGGCTTCTGACTATAGAGTGAATTCCTGGATTTAATCAATTTTAGTGCAGTGAAAGGGGTTTAGGGAACATGTGGTTTAAGGATAAAAATAGGGCATCATCATACTTATCTTAAAGATAATCCCCAGCATATAGATTGGGAATATTTTGACTCCTTTGGGGAAGATTCATCTGCTTAAGAAAAATTGTTGAATGAGAAACTCAGGGCTTTGGTTTACCTCTCAATGTCTTTTCTTCCCAATGACAACAATAGAAAACTTCTTTTTTGCTTTGAAGTTTCTAATGGACATATAGCTGAACAGTTGTTGCTCTTTCCATAAATGAATCTTTAAAAGGTCCATCATATGCAAGGATTTGGATTACAATTGTTATTTGTAACAATTTGAAGCAAGGGATGCTTCTTCACAGCTTCTCTTTTCTACTGCCAAAACTATTTTCAAAACACAACCAGTTCAGATGATTGCCCTACATTCACAGCAATTTTCATTTAATTTGTTCGCAGTCATGGAAATTAGTGTAGCCCTAAGAGGACTTATTCAGCACCATTTATTAGAATGTTTTGCTGCAGAATAAACTGCTGTCTTTCCAGTTTTGTAGCATGAGGAGTGTGAGCATTCTTAGACTGAGAATGCTGCTAGGAATACTAATAGGAAAATCCTGCTTCTGATGCTCATCTTATCTGAAATTTTTGAAAGCTATCCCTAATGTCTGTAAGGTACAGATGCTTGCAGTTTCTATTTCATCGACGCTTGATGTTTTCCTGATGCGAAATTTATTTGTGCAGCAAGACAGCTCTCAGACCTTTCCAAGAGCTAGTTGCAATTAGAAGGATATACCTTTAGGTGATTGATGTGGCTCATGAAGCTAACTCCCTGCAGAGATGTACAGTTCTGCTTCTGGAGTATCCTTGGACATGATAGCTTTTAAAAATTTTAGTTCAATGACAGAAAAATATTTGTTTAATAAACCAGAAAATGAAATACAGAAACTACATACAGTTTCTGCTGCTTCTTTGACTACTTTTTTTTTTCATATTGAATGTCATCTTTCTATTTGTTTCTGAATCAGCATGGCAATTTTTAGTTTAAAAATTTGCAGAAAAAACCTCTAATTCTTGGAAGAGCTGACTCTTGAGTATTTAATCTTAGGACAAACAAGGGAGAAGACTGAAGGTCAGGAGCCTGGGCTATCAAGAAAACCATTTGTCTAAATCTCTCTCATCAGTAACAGACTGGAAAGGATGTTAAGCATCCTTCTCACTTTTTTTTTTATGGGCAAATTTTTTTTACTGAAATAACACACACTTGCCTCAGGCTAAAGATTTTGTTACTGAGGAAGAGGTGATCTTCATGTAGTTCATATTCCCACACTTATTTATTTGATTAGTTATTTTACTGGAAATCTGCATGGTCGCTTCTTAACCCACTCAGTAATCCTAACAGTTCTATGTGGGAGTTCTCAGGGTTTTGTTTCTTTGAAATTAACTCTCTCAAAGCTTAAATGTTTATAGGAAAAGAGAGACACTTTCTACAATACCTACTGCCAGTCAGAATGATTTGTGTTACTAATGCCCTTGAACAATTTGGAGAATAACCCTTCAGAGACTGTCTTGTTGGGTCTTGGACAGTGCCTGCAAAAACATACAGAGCCACCAGGCTCTTTTATAATTAATAGACAGATATATGATTTTGCAGAGAAATTCAGAATTGGAGGATAATTTTAGAAGTTTTCACTCACTCTCTGCATGTGTCTGTCCCTCCCCAGTGAGTAAAGGACTCTGCAGAGACCAGTCTTGCCGGCTAAAACCACTTGTGGGGATATCCTTGTGAGCCTTCTAAATGACATAGATATTTTTATACATTTCAGGGAATGCCTTTTCCCTTCTATTTGAAATCTATCTATCATGGTCATAAGGCATTTCTTTTAGGACTGCTGTTTGTAAGCTGTATTTTTACTATTCATATGAAGCTGAAAGAATAGGAATCTGATTTCAGTTGTCCTTTGGAATTTCTGTCTTTGCAAATGACTTAGACTTATAGTAAAAATTTGTCTAAACAATTTAACTTTAATCAATATTTTTGTTCCTGAGCTAAAAGTTAAGGCTACAAATTTGAAATTGATTTTTTTCCTTCTTAGTATTATGTGAGGTTGCATAGAGTGCTAGAGTGCTAGAGAGACAATTGATCTGCACTTGGCTTTGTTAGTTTTTTTAATTTAGTACTGTTTTTTGTTGGGTTTTTTTGGTGTTTGTTTGATTTGTTTTTGGTTTTTTTTTTGGAAATGCTGTTCTCTTATTTAAAGCTTCAAGAAAAAAATAGTGCATTAACAAATGTTTCTTTTTGATCTTCTTTTTAGGCAAAAGAATTCAGATGATGGTAAAATTAAACAGAAGCACACCTCCAAAATGGCAGAAAAAGATAGGAATGCGAATAAGTATTGTTTAAGTATCTGATTCAAAAAGCCCAAACCTTGCTTTTGTGCTATTATTTATATGTGTTTCTTAAGAAATAAACTTTACTCTCATTTAGTATGGTTTCTTTCTGAGCATGAAGAATGTAAATAATCTTTTCATTCAGGTTTCAAAGCTTGCTCTTACTTTTCAGTGCCAATTCTGTTAGCATTTTTTGGTTCCACAGAAACTGCAGTTATATTCCCAGGTTTACTCCCACTGTGCATCAGCTCTCTCATTTTTAATGGAGTCTGAGTTATTTTAACCTCAGTGAATAAACAAAATAATATCCAACTGTCTTCCACATTTTTATTGAAATGATTTAATTACAGTTTCTTTCATCATAAAATCTCATTTGCAAACACCTCTGAAATATGTATTCTTATGTAAATGTATCTTGTTTAATTATTAGAGTGTAGGTGATTCACATATTCACAGCATATTTAAACTCTGATTTATTAGGTTTTTTTAACACAGGTAAACAAATAGCATTACCTTCAGTATTCTGACAGCATAGCAGGCATTTACTTATGTTTTTCAGGGTTTGGCTTTGCAATTCCTTGCAATTTCTTGCAAAACAAACTCTGGTGAGCTGAGTAAGAGTAGACCTGCTGGACAACTGATTTCCAGCTTAAAAAAAAAAGAACAACACCAGCAGGAGCAATGAAAATGTTGCAAACTGATGAGTACTGTTTTTTTTTTTTTAATTTCTATTGTATAGCATATAGCAGCTTTGTATATCAAAAATGGGATAACTAAAGTCTCAGACCAGCTGAAATTTCCTGTACCGAACCACTCAATCTGTTACAAGAGCAAAGCTCACATTTATACTTTCCCTTATCCATCTTTTCAATGCCAGGTAGCAGCTATGATGGTTCATAGCAAGGGCATTCTGTTAAAAATTGCTTCATTAAATGGAGGAACTTAACCATGACCTAGCTCAGGGAAGTAGATTAGGTGATATCTATGAGAGAAGAGGAAAAAAAGAAAATAAAAGGGACTTCCTTGTGTATGCACACCATGGTCCACAACAGGATTCTAGTTGAGGACCACCCAGAATTATGTTTGTGTTTCACAACTGGATGCTCAGCCTACTACCAGGGAAAAAAGGAAGAACCATCATTTTAGTGGATTTAGTGAATTATCCACTGTGTATCACTATCAATAAGGACTGTGATAGATGTGAAATGCAGCAAATAATTTCAAGGCTGAAAATAAAAGGGATGTCTCACTGAGACTTTGCAGGTGAGGCACATAATGTAGAAAGCAAGTTTTCTTCCATCTTTCTCCTAAAAAGTCTAAGTCTTCTTTTGTGCTCTGTGATATCTCATTGCTCCATGTTGTGCCACTGCAGAACAGCCATACTCAGTGAGTTGATTTTCATGCCAAAAGAAATCCTCTACAAGACTTCACAAGAGCACCCCACTAATTTCTCTGACAGGTAAAAGACACCAAAAGAAAAAAAAAGTACTTCTGTTAGCATGATTGAAGTTGCAATACAGAGAGACTGGAGAAGACTGGGAGCAGAGAGGAATTTCCTCATCTGATGTGACTTTAAATTTGGTTTCATATTCACAAAAAAGGAGGAAGGTAGTTGTAAACTGAAGATATTCCCTACAGCCCCTCTCAGTTGCCTAGTATAGGTCATGCCTCTCTTCTAAAAGGCTAGAGAAAACTAAGCTGAGGCAAAAACGTTTTGATTAGAGGGAAAAAGTTCTCTTCCCTTTCTAGATATTGTTGATTTTTTTTTTATTTCTGCTAATTTGAAGCGGGATTAAGAAGATAAGGGTTTGAGAGGTTTTTTTTCAGAGGGTACATCTTGGGTAAGAAAGTGCAGTAACATTAATACTACTAGCAATGGTCTTGCATTCTTTTTTTTTTTTTGTGTGTGATGTATAATTTATAATGATTGTTATGCTCTCTCTACTGCTGTATAATATTGTTCTTTATGATATTTAGATAACAACTTGGCTCCAGGCAGGGACTTACAATTGAGTAAATTTCTGTTGATATAGTTTAAGAGGAAAAATAAAATTTGACTTAGTACTTTCTTTCATGTATGTAGAATAAAAATGTGACTTCAGCTAAAATAATTGAAATAAAGAATGAGTTAGGTTGACAGACTTATGTCTTAATAGCTGTCAAATGTGGTTTTTTTGTCCTGAATTTTTCTCATCTCTACATTGTGAAATTTATTTACGTTTTAAGGACACATACTATATTTTGTCATATAGTGCAATTTGAAATGTAAAAAAAAAGGTAAAATTTCTTGGGTTTTCCTTTGAAATCCATGATCAAATGTAATTTCCAAGTTAATTGTGATTGTAAAATAGACAATCACAGTTTTCTCCATAAAAGGACAGAAAATTTTTTTCCTTTTCAATTACAGTTTAAATTAATTGTGAAACCCAGTCAAACTTGTTCTCTAAAATTTATGTTTTTACAGTGTAAGTTTAAATGTTCTATAATATTCTTTTAAGCTAAATTTTTTTTCACTGCCTAATTGACAAATTTACAGTCCAAATTAGATGCAAAACAAAAATGATTTTTTCCCATTTTTGAACTCTGTAGTATTTTACAGTATCACAGGATCACTTAGGTTGAAAAAGGCTTCCAAGACTTTTGAGTCCAACCTGTGACTGATCACCACTTTGTCACCTAGACCAAAGCACTAAGTGACATGTCCTATCATTCCTTGAACATCTCCAGGGATGCCAACCCCACCACCTCCCTGGGATGCCTTTGTGTGAAGAAATCCTTTCTGAAAAAAAAAACCAAACCAAACTTCCTTTGTTATTTGCAACAATGGAATTTTTTTTTGTACATGCTTGTACACATTTGTACAAGGACCTGTATTTACTTGGCAGGCAGGAACTGAGCAATTATTATGTGGAGAAAACAACAGTTAAAGAATGTATAATGGGTTTGAGCTTTGAGTTGAAATTCTGGTGTCACCCTAGGCAGGCTAGCTTTTGAAAATCATCTTCATTTTCATATCTCCCAGTCTCCCAGCAAGAGAGTAAAAATACTGTGAAAAAAAATCCATTAAAGTGGAGTGCTCAAATGCTCCTGTTGTGGGAGACCTCAGCTGTATGAGGAGGACTGTGTGCTCACTGTCACAGTATCTCAGTGCCTGATGCATACAAATCAGTGGAACCTGAACTCAACAACAGTTTACTGTCACCTTTTGTGCCCCTGTGGGGGATCCATTGTGTGGTAGTGCAGGGGTAGGACATTTTACAACCATCACACTTTCAAAGCATCAGCAGTAGGGAAATTAGAACACATTTTTCTAATTTACAGTGTATCTGTATACCTGTATATCTGTAAAGTTGCACTGTTGAAGCAGCTCTTCTATTTATCCCTTAATTGTGTTCCATACTGAAAGTAAGACTGGTAAAAATGGGTCTGTCTGTATGTAAATATAATGACAATGAAAAATCTGTAGCTGATTTTCTTGTTATGCAGAGGCACAAAGTTATGCAGCAGTGAATGAAGCACTCTGCTGGGCTCCTTCCTCAGGGCTATTTTAGCAGATTAAGCAAAGTCTAGTAGAGTGCAGTCATCTGTGCTGCTGAGCTTGAGAATAATTGCTAGCCTGCTTTTGGCTCCTGGTGTCAGGCACTCTCCCAAATGATTCTGGGCATGGTGTGGGACTTAAGAGATTCCAGGAACTACTCACAATAGACAGCAGACAGTTTGTATGTAGTCTTTTTTTTTTGTGAAGTGTTTACCAACAGTGACGATGACTCTTCCACAGCAGTGCTGTGACAGTTCCTAGGTATGTTTGATTCTTTGGTTTTCACGTGGACCTTGGTTGTTGATACTGAAAGATATGATTCAACAGTTTTGGTCATATCTAGAAAGCAAAGGGAGGATGAAATGGATTTCATTGTGATTTGTAAACTACTCAAGAATTTTCCAGATATGTATTCCAGCTCTGCTTTGCAGTATATTCTTGTAAATCTCTCTCCTATCAGTGGGGTTTGGTACATCAATAGGGTGACTCATAGCAACATTGTTGATGTTAAGGCTGAGCAAGTTAGGTTCTTCCAGGTGTGAGACATGAATGAACAATACTATTGACTTACCCTTTCTTTTCTGGGCTTTATTTTTCACCCTGCTCTCTAAAACTGTGAAGAACTCTTTCTAAATGAAACTGAAATTCTCACACATAAACATGAAAATTGGAGTTTACCAAATACTGTAGAGTTTGGGATGGATTTTTCAGAGTGGGAAGTGTTATAATCATGAATAGTTATATTTCGTGGTGGAATCATCTTCAGGATTTGAAAGTCTGTTTCTAGTAAACATAGAAGAAAAAAGATTTCTCCCTGCGATCTCAAAGTTTTTGGTTATATTTTAGTTCATTGTTTTTCAACCTTTACCTAATGAATCTGTAGATGCTTAAGGTAAATTATCAGTGAAAAAAACCCGTAAAATATAGAAATTTATTCTAGTTTAATATAAAAATGTGGGTCTATTTGTCAATGTAGATTCTGAAATTGTTGTATGTCTCTAGAACTGCAGTTAAACGCCATCTGTGATCCCAAATTACCACAGTTTCTGAAAACCAGTAAGGAGTTAAAAAAAAGAAATTATTGCTGCTAGACATGTATTTTAAATTAATTTGTTTAATCTTTCTGTTTCATAGCTCAGTGGGCAGAAATAGTAAAAACCCAGGAAAAAAGCACAATGAGTGTGTGTGTTTGTTTTGCAGATTTCATTGCGGCAAAATT
Organism: Lichenostomus cassidix; assembly: GCF_008360975.1. NCBI lineage: Eukaryota > Metazoa > Chordata > Aves > Passeriformes > Meliphagidae > Lichenostomus > Lichenostomus cassidix. The sequence goes on along the minus strand of NC_139480.1, from coordinate 31,058,921 downwards.
TGATTTGGATATATGAGCACCTAAACTGATATTTTAATAACAGTAGAAATATTCATCATAGGAACAGGCACAGATCCTGATGATTTCAATGGGACTTATGGGTGCTTCATACCACCCAAAATACCATCTTTCAGTAAGGATTAAGGTTGTCATCATCAGATAGTAATTATTGTTTAGCTTTCACTATATTCCAGTTATTCTAGCCACATTTGCATATTTTCTAAGAATTCAGACGTAATTCTTTGGTGTTTAAAAGGTCTGAACTTTGCTGAGTTTTCTTCTGAAGTGGTTCTTTTTATTTGACAGCTGCAATTGAATCATAACAGTAAGGCAGAGATACATTGATTTAACTTTGACTTCATTTTTCTTAGTTCTAATAATTGTATCTCCATAATATACTGGGCTAAGCCACATTTGGCATTCCCTGTTTTCTGCAGTTGTCCCACATGCACCAGTGTCAGCTGAACCTTTTCTTCTTCTTGTTTTATATGTATAAAATATATTCTGTCTCTACTGAAACAGATAAAATAGTGAAAAAAACAGGATGTTTCCTATTAGATCATAACTTATGAATCAAACAGTTGCAGACACTAATATACATTGGTATTCACTGTTTGCCATCTTCAGTGCCACCTGCAGCTCATACATCATCTAAGGCCAGCTCTTCAGCTCTCCTTATCTCCTTTATATATAGGACAAGAATTCCAAACAGGCTCTTACCACTGAAAAATCAGCTTTTCCCTTTGGCTAGGTCACAACCAAAGCAACCCTCCCTCCTCATTAGAGCTTGCTGCCAGGTGATCACTCAAACACTTAGAGAACCCCAAGTAATATCTAGAATAATTTTCTTTGTCGTATTATTTTTCTTCTAATTTGGCAGTTCTCAATTCATTTTGAACAAACATGGCTACCCCACAGTTTCTCTAAGAGCTCAAACTGTCTGCTTGTTAATATTCACATAACATTCACAATAAAACTTTTTGTGATAGAGCTTGTGTGGCATAAACTGCACAAAATAAAGCCATGCTATGCTCTGTGTGCTATACTACTGAAAGCCTGAAAGTAGAAAGCAACTCCATTTCATAGCATTCTTAACATCTTTTCTATCTGAATTTGCTTGTTTTAAAAAAAAAAATATAACTGTCTAATCTATGGAAATAAGATTCTTGAACCAGAAAAACTCACATCATCACCATTTTAGTTATGTTAATGAGCAAATTTAGGCAGAAAATATCTAGTGATACTTATTCCCAGTTTATATCCTGGTTGCCTCACACTAAATTTTAACTGTGGTAAATACAAGTTTGAAGAAAAATGGTTAATTTTCATGATCATGTGTTTTGAGAGCAATGATTGAGAGTAGATGATTTATGTACTTTTCACCAAGGTGATGTGAGTGGCTGTGGACTGGGAATGTCACTCTGAAATGAACTGCAGCATTTCTGGTATGCACTTCAATAAACATAAAAACAACAGGAAAATAGGACAGAAAAGTTTAGTCCCAGTCAACTGAACTCTTTCAATGAAGAGTAAGTGCTACTTGGGAGCTGAATATGCAAAAATTATGGCTGTTCTGGTTTGGGCATGCAACAGAGAAGACCGAGAAGAGAAGGAATGTAGAGCTAACATTGAAAAATCTGTACAAAATTTACTGGTGTGTTGTATCACGGCCCGGGAGGGCGGCACAGGCCGGCTCCCCCCCCGGACCGGGTCTCTGGTTCTTGTAAATCCCACCGGATCCGGGCGGGCGGCCCCCGAGGTTCTGCGGCATGGCGGCAGTCTTCTAACCACATCAATTCAGCAGGAATATCGTGATACGAAGGAAGAACTGGACTCCATCTCTGTTCTGGCAGGTTGGTTTATTTGGGGTAACGGGGAAAAGGGGGTTGCAGGGGAGGAGAAGCGGGGAGGAAAGGCAGGAACGGGATAAAGCGTGCTAGCCCAGAGATGGAAAGACCTCGAGCAGATCTGGACATCGCCTTATAAAGGGAAGGGGAGGGACTGTCTCCCCTAGAGCCAGTCCCGGGGAGTCTGAAGGGAAGACAGGCATAGGGAACCCACCAATAGATTTCGGGGTACAGCGGAGCATATTTCAAAATGAACCAATGGTATACAAAGCAGCGGAACAAAGGAGCACATGGAATCCTAAAACCCACGTTGCTACACTGGTGAGGGGCAAAGTGTAACTAAAAGAAACCAGTGTAAGTATCAAAATGTAATGATCTAAAAGGTGGTGTAGGCATCATTTAGGGATTAATGTTCAGGAACTCTTCAGATTAGCTTACTCTTGACATTGTGGATTGCTGGGATTTCATGCAAAAATTTCATGCTTTCTTTCCCTATTTCTGCTTTTGCTTGTGACTTAAACACTGCTTTCATTTTGGAAACTGTCTTTCTCATCCTCAGACATATTTGCATCCTAAGGACATCTGATGCTTCAGGTTTGATGTGCATTTGTTTCCCAGAACCTATCTAAAATCTTGAGGAGCTTGATCTATGGATAATAGATCCTTGCTAGGAAGATGTTTTCCAGGTTTCCAGTTCTTAATGGGGCTAATGGTTGCCTCCCTCTGATAATTCAGCAAATGTTCTAATTGCTAGAACATACACCATGATTTTAAGGTAGACATAGTGGTACAAAACCATACCTCCAGAGAGAAATAGCAATGTATGACTCTGTAGCCCTATAGACAAGTAAGCCTGGTGGGAAGCTATATAGGATTTAGGTTTTGTTTTTCCCCCCCATAGTCTTCATGCATTTAGTATTAAATAGTGTTTGCCATTAGAAAACTAAGTTCCGCTTTCCTAAATGTGGACAATGTTCCTCACATATATCTGGGCTACTCTATGTCTTTGGACTTGACCTGTTTTTGTTTTGTTTTAAAAGTGTGAATTTGTTTTATTTCTGCTTTTCAACTGAAAACCTTGTTTTCCCCAGCGCCTGAGGTGCAGTTCACCAAATTGTCTAAAAAGACATTTTAGACTGGCAGAAGAATTGGATTGCTTTTCAAATGCAGGTATTTTATTAATTTTATATAAGAGAACAACCCAATTGGTACCTTGCTGCACATTTTCTTCACCTTGATAAGTGATATTACGTATTGTTCCTGACTCTTCAGGTCTATGGATTTTGTTTAAATAAAACATAGCTGCTGAGTCATAATGACTTCTAAGACAGCTTATGTAATTAGTAACTCTTGAGAGAGTTGAAAGACTAAGGACTAAGCAGTGTATCTCAGTTAAATACTAAATATTGGAAAAGTGACTCTGTCATTCTTAATAAATTTGTGAGAAAAACAATTGATGATCCATATTTCAGACCTATTGCTTCAGATGGTCTGGAAGGTGTTGTTGCAGAAGCTCTCATGCCATATTGCAAAAAAAAAAAAAAAATTGCAATCTGTGATTGCTGAAATGCTAATAAATAAACAAACCCAAAGAATATTTGATGGAGATTTTTTTTGGGAGATTCAGGTGCATATTGTAGACACATGTGGACATGATATACTATGTATTTATCCTATATATCTTAGGGGGAAAAAATAAGAAAAAAATAAAAAAGACTAAAAGAACCCATTCCAGGAAGAAATGGCTTCTTGTGACCTTAAAATCCTTCCAGAGAGACCACTTGACAAAGCTGAGCCAATTAGAATAGAACACGTTTGCTCTGACAAACAATGAATGTTAGGTATTTTAAGTAAGTTTCTTGCTGCAAGAGATTCCAGGAGACAGGATCACATACTATTTAGCCTTTCAGATGTCACATTTTTCTAAAAAAAACAAAAATACAAAAAATTGCAGGAGAAGATTGTCAGTCTCCTGGAATAGTACAATAAAATTGTATGGAAAGGAAACAAGTTTGTTTTCATTTAAGTTTAGACAAACTGCATCAGTATAGGCGATAGGCACTGTTACAGGAATTTTTTGAGTGTTCATCAGTTTTTTATGACATTAAAAATTCAGCACTGTAGAAAGCCATTTTGTCATTAGGAAAATGAGAAATTTAGGAAAACTTTTCTCATGCTCTGGTAAAAGTATAGTTCAGTCTAAATATCAGACAAAACTGACATTAGATTGTTCAATCACAGAATACAGTCCTTAAAGAAGTGGCAGTGAATGAGGCTCACTCTTGTTCACACACTTGGTGAAGATATGCATATATCCAGTGCTCTGAGCTAGTGGCATAGGGACACTTTGTCAATATTGCTACAGTAAATGTTGAAGTGAAATGACAGATTTTCCTCTTGGGGCTCCCATGAGAAGCTGATGTGTAATCATTATTGAGACTTAATTTCTTTCCTGCTCTTAGCTGGAGGGAATGTGAAGCTCAAAGCCAGAAAGGAATCTGCAGTCTGACTGAGAGCAGGAGATTTGTGTGTAACTTTCAGAATGTGACTTGAATCTGTTTGCAACCTGGAGGATGCTGCTCATTGTTTTTGTTACAGTCCAAAGCATTCACCTGTGTTTTGTATTCCTTATGCATTGCTATGACAGATAAATATGATCAAATGTGAAGGTTAGCATCAGGGAACATGATCCCAAGAATGAGTCCTATCCTACAGAGAGAGGGTTAATAAGTTCTTAAATAGGAACAGTGTGATCCACTAAAAGATCTGACTGAGAAGAAAACTGAAAGCATGGCAAGAGTACTGATTTGTGTAGAAAAAGGGGATGGTAGCTGGACAGACAGGAAACTGCTGAAGAAAACTTTGGAGGTGATCTGTAACTGGGAAGGACTGTGACAAGAGGGAGAGATCTCAGTGGGGAAAGGTTGGCATGGTATGGCACACAAGATATGCAATTATCATCTCTTCAGTTGTAAAATCTCAGGTAATGACAAACTTTAGGTGGAGAAATTTCAAAGAAGGTAACAAAGTCAGGATGACACAGTAAGATATCAGGGTAGAAATATAAAGAGTGAGATGAATAATAGATATCTGGTTAAATGTAATGTGGTAGCTTCCAGGAAAAGTTTAGCCACATGTAATAATTATACATCTCGTGTTTCCTCCATAAAATATGAGTGATATACTTGTTTTCCATGAGGATACAGGTGGTCTAACTGTTCCTCCTGAACACAGTGTTCTCAAGATTAGAGCTCTCCTGAGTGCAGCACAGTGCCACAATTACCCTCAGATCTCAGACCTATAATCACATTTTGGCAGTTTTTGATCTCCTAATAGAACAACAGAATTGTTCACCTTCAGTCGTATGAGACAGTAGTTCACATGGATGGTTAAAATAACCTGCATAGTAAAGAGCAAGGCAGGAGAGGAATAAGGCAAATACTGTTCAAGACAATCTCCTTCTAGACTTTGTAGCGTGTCTTTGCCCCAGGTGAGTTTGTCTGGGGTACAAAGAAACTGAATATTATTTATAAACTACACTAAAGATTCTTTCTATATGACCTTTTTCTGAAGGCATGGTAAATTTTCATATCCCTGTGCAGATACTGAAAGCATGTTGCTCAGCAAATTTCCCTGAACAGCCCTGGAGCTTTGATCAAATCAATCAAGAAAAGACTTCTGTAGGTTTTGGGGTTTTTTCAGTTGGGCAGGAAGTCTCAGAGGAAAAGGGATAAAAATGGAAAGGATCCTAGCATGAAAAAAATGTATGTGCTTTTCACCTTTAATTTTTTTTGCAGCTGTTTATGTTTTGCAAGGTGATTCCAGCTTTCAGTAATGCTTTACTGTATAGAAGTATTGAGTGCTATCCTGGTTTAACTGTCCTGAGTCTTGCTCTATGGCCTTGGTTTGGCAGATTTAAATAAATCACAATATATATTAGTTTGAAAACAAACCAGTGGGAGATGGCAAGTCAGGATTATAACTTAATAGGAAAAGTAAAAATAAATGCAGTAATACAAGAAAAAATACTGACAAAGTCAGATACAACCTGACACCCTCTTAGGGTGGTGGCAGCAGTCCAACTGAAGTAGTTAGGTTGAAGCAATGATCCTGTGGAAGGTCTGGTCTCCAGCTGAAGGTGCTGTGGTAACTCTTGTCCTCTGGGAGCCCAGTAGTCAGGGCTGCCTTGGGTAGTTCAAAAGCCAGGTTATATCCAGGTGGGAATGCTTGGCTCCTCCCTCCTGGGCGGAGCATCTCACAACAGGATAATTCCATGAGTCATGCTGCGTTCTTGATGGCTCATTAAGTGTTATCAGGGGTGAGTCACAGCAGGAGATAACGACGAGTGACTCCCAGCTTGTGGAGGTGATAATAGAATGAATATATCTGTATTGCAACCTAGGACAAATACGTCCAGGAACAAATGACAGGGAATTTAACATGCAAGCAGAGTTAAATGTGTGATTAAAATAGTAATGTTTCCTTTAGAAAATAATCTGAAGTAATGAAAATACTTCTGCATTCATAGACCAAGAGGGGCTAAAAAAAGTCTGTAGAATGAGTTTATGGTTTTGAATAAAGACCACCAAGATATTTCCGTAACAAGAATTCCTCAGTGTCCTCCACATACACACTTGTTCAATATTTCAAGAAAATCTTTTGAGCTCTCTGTTTAATTTCCTATCTGGTGTGTACCTCAGCACTTGCTTTTCTGAACATGAGTGGGTATCATGCTTGATACTTGTTCTTGCTTAATACTTTCTCTCAAAAACTACCCATGAGTAATCAATACTTTTTCACTTGAAGCACTTTGTGTATATTCAGTGTAGAAAAAAAAGGTTATTTTCTTTTTAACACTTCTGATACATCACACTGCTTAAAGAGGATAATTTCAGATGGAGTAAATGTGTCAGGTGGTGAAACAAAATATATTGTGAAAGGAGTTACCAGAGAAGCTTTTCTTGCAGAAATAAAATGTAAATTTGATTTCAAATAGCTTGTCCTTTCCTCCTATTGACAGATAGCCCTTGAGATTCACATAGTTTTCAGAACATTCAATTAAACAGGGTTCGTATTGCTCATCATTAGCTTTCCTCTGTGCTGATTTTCCATTGTGAGCTCATAAATGCTATCATTAGAAGAACCTTTAAAAAGAGGTTACGTTTTTGAAAGCATTTAATTTGCATTTCCGGGTGGATTATTACTGCTGCCTTATTATTAAGCAGCATAAAGAATCATTCATTAGGTGTATTTAACATCAAGCTGTTTAACTAAGATTACTCTTGTTTGAGATACACTCTGCATAATATTCTGTACCAGGTAATACGACCCAAGAAGGAAAAGACACAAGGAACTGAAACAATATATAAGCTTCCCTGATATTTCAATTTCAGTACACAAGTCTGCTTCCAATGAACTTAATTGCAGAATTATGAGCTTTTTTTTTTTTAATTCACCTGAAATGATTTTTTTTTGGTCAGGCATAGAAAGAAAACTCATTTTCTTCTCTTTTTTTACTTCAGACTTTATTATTTCCAGTTAGTAGACTGAAATGATTGCTTCTATCTCCTGGGTCTAATAAAGCAATTTGGCTCTTTAATGGGCCTTGTTAGGGTTGAAGACCAATGTCTTTCTGGTATTACTTTTTGCATTATTGGTGCACTACCTGCTGAGTCACCAGCACAGAAACCAGAGGTTAATTTCACTTTCACTAAATGAAGCAGATAATCAGCCATCACAGGATGGCTCCTGTACTGTAAATAAGTCTTGACAAGCTGAGGGACAGCACTGTGGATCACTCAGCCCTCTTCACACCATCTGTCCGCAAATTAAGACAAAGTAAGGATATTAATTTGTTGCATTTCAAAAGCTGTACTGACAAACCCACATGGACATTTTTAAATGGCAATGAATAACTAAAACATTTTACTGGTATTTCATTGAGTCATGGGTTATAGTTGTTATAGTTATGAAAACTTCCAACACTGAATGTGTAGAAAGTCTCTTGGCCAGATGTACAGCTAATCTGCCAGAGCAGATTAATTCCAAAGTATTTTGCTACAGAGTACTTTTCACTTAAGTTGAAAGAGCAATGGCACAAGGACCCAATGGCCAATCTGTTGGACATACCAGAGATGTTATATGGAGAATAAACTTCCAGCTAATGGGGATGCTGTTACATGGTTTCAGGGGCCAGAAATATTAATGAAAAATAAGAACTCACCATAATAATATATGGTGGAAAAAATTCTTGTAAATTGCTGAATTGAGACTGTATCTTATCTATTTGACTAAATCCATGTGACATGAAGGTAGAGCAGTGGCTCAGTTGAACTTACACTAAATCACACTGGCTTGCCATGGAAGTGGGAATGGATCTATGTGCAAGAGGATTAGTTTTACAGGTATGTTTTAATAATTCATTATATGATATGTCTATTCATGTGCAGCTCTTATTTTCAAATAAAAGAGAGTTCAAAGGGTTCAAAGATTGAGTATGTATTAGTGACTAAAGCATAAAATATTACAGAGTTATTCTAAATAATCTCCAAATTAAGCACTGTGAAAATAAGAAATCCAGAGCTGGAGTCAAATTGAAAAGAAAGGATGGCCGAAACCAATTTTCATTTTCCTGGAACAGTGCCACACAGTATCTACAAGGCTATGAAATAACTACAGGGCTATGATTAATGAGTAACAATGCTTCCATATCCAGATTAGGCTAAACAATTTTTTAAAGACAGTGTTTTAAATTTTCCTCTTTCATTAGAAGACAGAGATAAAATTGGGCATCTAAACAGAATTTAACAAGAAACATTTTTTTTTTTTTGCATAAAGGTTTTGTAAAATGGCTTTGAGGTTGCAGATAACAGGACCATAATTATCCTGTTTAATGGGTGCTTGGACAACTAGTTTACCTGCTGTCACCTGAATTTAGATGTCACAATCTACAGCTGAATCCTACCCTTATACAGCTCTCTTAGGACAGAGCAATTCCCTTCAGTCATCTGTGCTTTTGCATTTACTCTATGGGGATCAAAGGTAAGAGGCTTAAATTAAGGAGCTAATTTTTCATCTGCTAAACTTAGATGAGATAGGAGCCACCTACGGTTCAGAGAAGTACTTTCCAAGCATTTTTAATTAATGTTGATCAGATTCTCATTACAACCAGAGGACTGTCCCTTAATTGTGTCCTCAGAAAAAACCCATGTAGAAAGTGAATGAAGTCACACTAGAGTTCTGGACTAGGTTATTGATGAAGTTTGTTTCTAGGAGAAGCTTTTATATTATTAATGGCAATCATCTATTAGGTTTTATTCTTAAAACATTCCAGTAGGTTTGTGAAGTGGTAAGATGTAAGAGGTGTATAATGTTAAAACCCGTGGGATTCTTGAACATTAGTCCATGAAATCTAAATTAAATGAATTAGTATTACTAAATTAATCCACAATATCAATACCCAGTAAATAATCAGATTATTAAAAACATTTTTTAAAAGGTGAATTTAGCCTGTGTTTAGCTACTGTCAGGTTTCTGTTCTTTGCACTGAAGCATTTGATCCTGCTGACTTCCTGCAGCCTGGCATCTGTTCTCATTTGGCAAACTGATGAGTCATATACCAGTAGGTTTTGTTTTTGATCCAAGCCCAGGTGAACTGAACCTCTGTAATCATTTATTTAATGTCATCCTTGCTGACAGCACCTTCTAGTAGCATAGTCTTTCTCTTTATTCTCTTTATTCTCTTTATTCCTATAATTTTTTGTTGCTGCTTTCAATTTAATCATCAAAGCTAAGATCCATCATAGCTGGCTCTAGAGACTACATTTTACTGAATTCAAGTGTTTACGGTGAAGCAGAATTAAATGGTTAGGCAGAGAAGCTGTGAAACTTTGATTACTAGGAGGTGGGAAAGAGAAGATAGCTGAAACAAAACACGTTAGGAAGAGTTGGCTAACTTGGGTTTAGTTTACCTAAGATGTGCTTATACAAAGTTATTTCATCTATAATATTGCTAAAAAGAAATCCTTATTTTGGATAAATATTGAAGTTAAATAGTATATGTCACTTTCAGCAATTCAAGACGCAGTTTTTAGTGTACAATGAATGTTCAGAATATATTCACTTAGTTTCAGAGGTGATAATCTGTAAAGGGCTGCTTTTGCAAAGCCCTGTTTTCAACACAATAAGCATATAAAAAAGAAAAAAAATGAAATTATAGATCAGAAATACTCAAAATAGCTGAGTTTAATTGCTTTTGAAGATTCTTCTGATTTTGTGTAGTTTTAGTAATTTAGCTAATCACAGCAAAGGAAATATATTCTCCTGGCTTAAAAGGGTTGGCTGAAGAGTGTGTTTAAATGGAAAGGCTTGTTTTGCTTACTTTCCCTCAAATAAGGTTCCAGAACAAGCTCTCCAGAAAAAATCTTATATAGTTTACCCATGGGAGGTGGAACACTCTATTCTTACATGTTACTTCATGCAGTCTCCCCTCTCCTAAATGTCAACAGCTGGGGTTCTGGTTCCCATTCAAAGAAGGGAAAGAAGCACAAAGTTGAAAGTGCAATATGGTTGGTTGTAGCTAGTACTGCCCTATGGTATTACATGTGTTTCTTATCTCAAATACAGGAAGTGAGCTAGCTTCCTTGGAAATTACTACAGACTAATTTGTCTTGAAGAAAAGGAAATCAAATTTATTCTTCATTACCTAGAGAATTTCCTTAGTAAGTTACTCCTTTATTAACCTCTCTGAAAAGATGAATTCTGTTATTTATGCTTTAAATTTTCATATAGGATTTACTAAATTTAGATTAGGAAGTTACATACAAGTTCTAGATTATTCCTTGAAGTTTATCGCTGTTCCATTTTATTGATAAACTGATATTTGAGAAATAATTCACTCTTCCACAGCTGTATTTATGTCTAGTAAGTGTTATTTGGGAGTTGCAAGCTAAAGTAGTATTTTTAAGTTTTGAACCTATACAGCATAGTCTGTAGATTGGAACTTCTTTAGAGTTCCTCAATACTGACTTGAGAGAAGGAGCTTTATAATGAATTTTATTTTCCTTTATTCTCACACTCTTAGTTATAATTAATTTTACTTTTAAATATGTTGATACTACACAGAACTGAGCTCTCTCTGAGTGCAGAAGAAAACCTATATCAGCATGTAAACATGAAGGGTATTTTTAAAGTTTTCTTGTACTTTTCTCTCTCTTTCTTTTTTGTTTTATGCTTCCTTGGATTACCAAGATGAAACAGAAGAGGTTTAAAATAAATTAAAACTTAATTTTGCATGCAAGCAGTGAGCTCATTACCATGGGCAAATACCAGCCTTGTTTGCTTTGAGGAGTGTCTGTTATTATGACTTTGAGGACTAGCTGCTTGATGGCCCTCAAAGCATTGTGCATGCCACTTTTCATTCAGCATAAGGCTTCGAGACACATTAGAAGGGGCGGCTCACATTCTGTTTGGAAAAGCCTGATCAAAACACAAGCTCTTATTTATTTATTTTCTGGGTAACACATTTGTCTGGGTATTCAGCACTGCTTTGCTCTTCTTGCAAGCAGAGCTTACCTATTATTGATATCCTGTTGTGACTGTGATGTGGCCATTGACTGTATTTAAGATGAGGTAACAAATGCAATCCCAGAAGAGGCAGAAGGACCACAGAAGAGCACAGGATGGCATTTAGGAGGCTCATTTCCCTTCTTTGGGTTCACGTGCCAAGTGTCTACAATCTCTGATGGCAGACCAACAGGGAGTGCTGGGAGCCTCAGCTGTCAGACTTGGCAGTCATTCAAGCAGTGTGGACAAAAGGGATTTGGGCACGTCCCTTCAAATGGTTATTTTTATGCAACACTGACTTAAACTATTTCTCCCTTTAACTTGCTTGCTCTGAGGTATATACCACCCTTCTCTAATTGAGTGATTTCATTAATCAAATAGTTTTCAACAATCATCTTCTCTCACCAATTAAATTTCTAATGGAAAATATGTAAGAAGGTATCCTAACATTTCTCATGGTCCTGTTGTCAGGTACCATCTAAAATGAGTTAATGTGTGTGGAAATGCTTGTTCTTCATCTGGTTTAGGACTGAAGTTATCATTTAATGCATATGTTTTTACGTTGCAAAGTGTATTTTATTTTGAGTTTCAAATACATTCTTTATTACAACTTATTGAAATTTCCTATATATGGTTAACCTGACAGAGCTGTTCTATTTAACTGGCAGGGAAGAAAATACACTCTGCAGACCATAAATAAATAAAACCAGATTTCTAGAGAATGACATTATTGGCAGGTTGGTAAAGGGGTTAATAGAATTCCACAAAGGAAGTTTCCTTGTATCAACTGATAAGTAGATGCCTCTGGCAGTTTATTGACCCTGCTAAAAACTTTCTCTTCTATGTTTGTAAAGGAGACAACATATTGCTGACTTTTCTCATGTTGGTGATTTGTGTATTGTTTGAAACCAAAGGAAAACAAAACACATCGCAAAATTTCTAATATTCAGATTTGCAGTAAAGACAGGTACTTGATAACAAATAGTTAATATACTCTAGCAAAAATGATAGAAATGGAGAAATAATCCCTTCAGCAGGATCCTCAACACTTCTGAGTGTATACTAAGATGTGTAAAAACACCTTCAGGAATTCCAGGTATCGCTTTCTCTTCTAGGTCCAGAATATTTTTTTCTCACTGAATCTACTCTAAGTCATGGTAATGACAGTACATTATTTTTACTTGGTTGGATAAACAAAAAGATCCTGCTCTTCACTGATGTCCCAAAAATTTGTTGTTTTTAAAAAACAATCCCAGGCTCTGTTGTATATCTTGCTTTTATTGTATAATTTTTTCTTTTTTAGTGTTTGACCTGATTGTCTGGAAATGCCTCATCATTTTGGCATATCCTAGGTGGAAGCCATATTAATATTTCAAAACAAAGTTCAGAAGGATGAGTGTGTCCTTGTTGTACCTCCTAGAATGTTGCAGGAACTTTAAGACACTAACCTTGTTAACAAGCAATTCTCTGAGACTTCTGGGTACATCTGATGAAGTAGAAGGCAGCAAAAGCAAGCAGAGTTACAATTTTTCACACAGATGAATGCCCAAAAGTGTGATATTATGCTGTGAAGTGGCTCCACAGTTGTTGGGCTTTTTTAAAAAAAAGCTGTTATTTTTATTTTTGGAGTATTCTTGATGGAAATTACAGATGCTGCTGCTTGACATAAGAAATGCCTATAGAACAAAATCCGAGTTTTGGGGTTTTTTTTGGTAGATGAAATAAAAGAACATTATTTTCCAGCTTCAGTGAACTACTACAGTAGGACTCAGGTGATGTCATCCACTGTGAATTATTGGAAGTCCCTCCCTATGCTCAGTTCAGGAGGTAAAAATGTGCTCTTTCACCCAACTTCAAAGCTTCTTTTATTTGTATACAATCTATCATATTTCATCTTGTGGAAGTTTATATGTTGCAAAAAAGGCAGAAAAGTGTTGAGAACAGTAGACACGACATTTGGAGATGAATGTGTGTGTATGTGTAGGTTTCATGTGCTACAAAAGATGGTTTACTCAAAGGGGTTCAGTCTGAAAGTCTTTTTTTTTTTTTCAAATAGCATAGATGATCTAATAATATTTATTATTTCTCCTTATTAGCATTTCCTTTCTTGTTGAAATATATTTGTAGACAATATAAACTTTTTAATTATTGACCCACATATATAATGCAGTATAATAGTTATTGTACATCATTTAACATTACTTTAGCTTTCCAGACAATATTCAGTCTCTCTAATTTTCTTCTTGAAAAAACCTTGCCCTATTAATCTTTCCAGTCATATTTCCACATTTCACTTTTTTCCTTGTTTACAAATTAATTCTTAAAAAGAGCCCTTAAAATACATTCAAATCCCTTATTAAAGATAAGTTTAATAATCTATATTATCTGTCCATTTATTCTGCAAATTTTCCCAATAACTGTTCAACTCTGCACAGACTGAAGTACCACTTAATGCGAATATGCATAGTTGAATTTGAAATTTTAATGGTTCATCTAAGTCCTAATGTTATTAGGATTTGTTACTATCAATACTGAGAGAGAAAAAGGAGAGAGTTGTTTCAATTCATCCACCAGTCAAGAAAACTAATGGTCTTTCATTTGACATCTCTGATGCCATCACTAATGATGCAGGAAGAAAGAAATGTAATTTGCATTTATATAATCTGTCCCTTTGTCTTTCCAAAATGTATGTACTTATGCAGCACACTCGATTTGCATTGTTTCATTGCAGAAAAATGATACCATATATTTCATCTATATGTTGAGCACATGAATTTCTTTTTGTCTTTTCTCTGGATCTCTTCTTGTATTTTTTTAGATCTCAATTGACAATTTGACCTTGGTGCCTGCTGTTTTCCTGAACACAATCACTTCCACAACATTCTGTCCTATATGCTTTCCAATCAGCTTCACTATGTAGGTGGCACTATCAGAAATGAGATGTGGGATGGGAGTACAGCTCTCCTCGAGTTCTGTAATATGCTGGTGCTTGTTCCACCACAAACATGAAATGATGTAAAGCAGTCAGCTGATACACAGGGAAAGAACATTTGGAAAAATTGCTAAAGTTAATATTTACTGAAATGGGGGCTTAATAAAAATAACAAAAACCTAGAAAAATCTTTAAAAACTTGTTTCTGAAATGTAGCAAGTGCTGTGCAGGAAGCATAAGATGAAATCTTAATTACTAATTCAATCCATACTTTAGTTAAGTACAATTTACAGTCACCCACAGGGAAAACTTGCAACTTTTCTTGACACCACACACACTTTCTAGAAATATTCTGCTGTACCCTTTAAAGGAGATTTTCATTTCCCAGAAGATCTACTATATGAAAATATTATTTCTGCATGTTCAGTTTCACACTACGTGTAATTCTCCTTCTTTACAAAAGGGCAGTAGTGCTGTGAGACTTAGAGCATCAAGCAAGAAAAAGATTTGTGGAATTTCAGTGCAGTTTATTTTCATTTCTTTCTTATCAGAACTGACTTAACACTTTTTAGTTTTGTACTTCTAATCCCAGCAAATATTATACCAGATCACGATTTTGGATAATTTAAAGCAACTGAAAGCAAAGCACATTTTATCTAATACATTCTAAATTATGCTGAGATAGCTTAAGGCATTTCAATCTAAAGTCAGCATGCATAACCTGTCTCTGTCTGTTGTGCTTTCTAGTTCCATCATTTGCTTTTCAATTAATTTAATTAAATTTTTTGGCTTCAGCCTTTCCATAAAGGAATACTTTTATTTATCGTCACTTTATCTGAACCTATTCACTTGTGGATTCAATATACTGTCATTTATGTTCATCCTTTGTTTTCTCACCGCATTAATTTTCCATGAAGGCTACATTATTTTCCAGCCTTTCCAAAGCTGAATTTTTGGAGATATTCAGGTAACCTAATCAGATGCTGCCCCTCTCCCAGCCTTTGCAGACAGTGAGAAAAACTGGCATTCTGAATTCCTCTGAGTATGACAACAAAAAGTCTCCTTTGTTATGATATGTGAGGTCTGTTCAAAGATGGCTTTTCCATTGGAAAAGCTACTTCCTGAGCAAAGGTGAACAATGATTTTCCAGTCACTTTTCTTTACTTCTTTTTTCTTTTTTTAATACCATGCCTAGTTCCAGAGATGAGATGGTCAATGTAACTGAACTGCTGCAGGAGATACAGCAATGGTTGAGAGCCTGCATACACTTATCAAGCCAATAACATTATTTGTTCAGTTTTATAAGTAGGAAATTCCTTCAAGTGCGTTCATATGAAGAATGAAAAGCAAGAATGATTTTACTGTGCGAATAGGATAGCCTGGCATCACCATGCATTTGGCCATATTCCTTTTTTCCAAGAGTTTTAGCTGACATCCTGGACTGTACATCACTGTACTTTATTATGTAACCAAATTTATGTGATCTTGTCTCATTCATTCCTTTCAGCTAATTTTATTTTTCTTAAACATCATTCTCAGAATAATCAAAGGATTCTGTAGTATTGTTTGCCAAATCATGTAAAATGTCAAATACAGAGATACTGATAAAAGTGAACCCGGATAATGATTTCTGATATTGCAGTTAATATAATGACATAATATATGTAAAAAATCCAGCATGATGTGATACATTTCCAGGTTATTATGAAACAGCTCTGACCAGCAAGGAGACACTACAGCTGAGTTTATCAGGTACATCAGGAAAAAGAACTTTTGTTACTCATGAAGAAACGTACAATCATATTCTTGGTTTTCCAGAGTAGTTGCTCAAATATATATATATGTGTGTGTTTGCAATGGTAGCTGTTTATTCTTTAGTCTTCAAGGGGTTACTGACTTTAACATGTTTTAAAACCCTAAAATAATACTTCTGGTTGCTGCCAGTGCCCTCTAACCATACTCTGGATGATTCTATGTCATGTCTGCTTGCTGTGGTGCTCCTGGGAAGGAGCTTCCCTGGCAAGACAGAGGCAGTAGCTAAGTTTGTTCTAAATTGTCTGAACTTTGTGAATGAATGCAGCTGCACACCCATTGTGTCAGGACAAATGCAGTCTGTCAGATGAGAGCAAAAAAGCAGCAAGTAGGGTCATTCTGTGCAACTTTTGAAGAAATATGTCCATATAAAATGTGTAAGTAATCAGAAAATCTCAATTCCATAAATTTGAAAGCACCAGGCCTCAGATTGATTTCCTCTGGTGAGACACTGAATGTTTGACACCTGTGATCTGTATACTCTGAAAATAAAACAAGAAAATATCTTTGGTTGTACTGAGATATTCTGAACCTGTATGGAGTAGCAGTTCTGTGGGTCAGTTTTTTGAGGCAGTCTATGCACAGACTGCGGTGAGCTGCTTCTGTCGCAGAACTCAGATTTGAAGCTTTAGTTATCATCCAGTTAATGCACAGTCTCTTCATAGCGCAATATAATTGCTATTGATAATGAACTCCAGATATATATATATGAACCTCCAAGATGCAAAAAATTAATAGGTAGACATTATTGTAATACACAAAATCAGGGGATTTTTACTATGAATTTTTAAAAGTGTGTTGATCAGTGGTTAAGCCAATGTGTAAAGCAGCAAGAGACATTAGTGGCAATAGCAATTCTTTTTCCAAGAAATGTCATATGTATCAACCTGAACAGGGAAATATCACTGTATTTCTCATAAAAATGTGTGTGGAATAATTCAGAACAGGCAGAAATTTCAACCTGCTGAACCTGGTACAATATTGAATTAACTTTTCATCTGGGAATTACAGTTGGATATAGTGTTATCCATTACAGCTAGGCTGTCTTTAGCATTATTTCATGTGCTTTGCTTAATATGTATAACCTGTTCTGTCTTTCCAGATGAGAAAAACAATTCATAAGAAAATGAATAAGTGAAGGAAAAATGTCTGAATCAGGAGTTATTGCCCTGAACCATTTTTTTAATGGGGTCAATTTCTGACAGTCATATTAAATCTAAACTGAATTAAATAGGGAAGTCACTGTGAAGTGGCTGCATCATGTGAGTAAACTAAAACCTTATATGAATATTTTATGTCTTTCTCCATGTGTATGGAGATATCAAAAAATAATGTGTATATAGATAGAGAGAAAAGTTATGAAACTTTCTCAAGTGTTTCTCTGTATTGTCTGGTCTGTGTTCTATTTTATAAAGCTGACCAGGATATTAGACTCATTTGATGAGGAATAGCAAGGTCTTAGGTCTTCTCTGTTAATTCTGTGAAGAAAAATATAAATGCTCTTTAGGACAGGATCCTATAGACTAATTGGGCTCTTGGTCTTTCTCTGTTAGAAAATCCTCTTGATATTTTAAAAGAATCTTTCATTGTGAGAGTGTCCCAAAACCAGGCTGAAATTTATGGTCAAAGGCATAAATATGATCCCATCTTCAGTTCTCAGAATGAAAGATCCAGATTCAAAGAGATAGTCCAGATATTGCACAGTGAAGACTCTCATTCCTGTGCAAATTATTATTAGCTCATTTATAGTGACACATTCTCTTCTTTCTAAACAGAAAGTTCATTTTTTTAGACTCTCTAGTAAAGTTGTCATTAGATATCTGCTACAGCCTTTCCCTTCAGAAAACCAGAAATTTATCTTTTAAATAACTAATCTAAAAGTTCATGACCAGCACTTAAAGAAGAGAGTAAGAGTAATATCCTTTACCTGAAATTAGTTAGGCTGCCATTGCTTTTCCAAGAACTCTTCCACATTTCAGAGAGGGCTCAATGCAGATCAAAAAATAAACTCAGCCTGAGAAAGAGATGGTTGCTACAGCTGACTTATGCTTCTTCCTCACTCATTGATCTCCCAGTCCTTTCCTCGTGGTCTCACGTGTGGCTGCTCTGTTGATCAGCCAGGGGCACTGGCTGCATATTGAAGGGTGGTCAGCAAGCAGCTTTCAACAGCTGCCAAATCCACCTATTTACACCAACCATGAGTAGAACTCTTACACAACGTAATTTAATACTTCTTTGAGAATTGTTTCTCTGAAGAAATAAACAAATTATTTTATAATGCCTCTGGACACTTGCTGCTTTGTCATTAACAGAGTGCAGCTGCACTGCACTTGGAGTAGTGGGAGTAAAGATATGAGGGAGTCATTCAAAAAGCTTCAAAAGGATGGAGTTTAGAACTCCATGTAAATATCTTGGCTGAAGCAGTTAATGTACAAAATATAGATTGTGTAAGGATTATTTTGTATTCTCTTTCATTACAAATTATTAGCACTTTATAAGATAAAATGAGATACTTGTGTATCAAATACAGGTCTTTAAGGAACATGACACAATTTTTTGTCTTTTCATAAAGCTTTTTATATCAATAGCATAAATAAAATCCTTTGACAGTGGAGTGATGCAGAACTGCACGATGATGTGAATCTGTGACTGCTCTGCCAATTCCTTTTAAATTCACCTCAGTGCATCAACCAGTCACCTGTGTAATGCATTCAAGGGAGTTACAAACAGACCAGTGAACACAAGGAATTTACTGTAGTCAGTTTAGGATAATCTTGCACTTGTGCCCATGCTTTCTTTTGCTAATTTCTTTTACTGTCTTGAAATCTTAATCCTGATGTCTTAGGCTGAACAACAGAAAATCTGGTGTTGTGTCCACCACTCACAGGATGGGGCAGAAGCTTGTCTCCAGATGACAATAGAAAAGACATGTGAAGTGTTCTCCAGTCCAGGTATGTTATGTCATTTATGAGACCTTCAGAGCCTAAGGTATATGTTTATGTACACGTCAAAAAAAAAAAAAAAAAAAAGCCCAGCCACATATTCCTGTGTCCTTGCAAAACAAGAACTTTCTGGTGGATAAACATTTCACACTTACCGATTTAGAGTAGCATAATGTGTGAATGTGTTCTGTCATGCTCCTTTTCTAAAATTACTACTATTTATTTAAATTATGTGGTAGTGTTTTTATAAGATGAGCAGTGGATAGAAAAACCATCACTAAAAAGTTTCATAAACATTTTGAACTTTTATTCATTATAGATTTTTCTGATCTTCCTCTTGAGACATGCAGTGATTAAATAGAAAGTACATGGGTGTATAAGTGTGCATGTGTGTTTGTACACAAGTATTATGTGTTCTGTAAGCATCTTCCATGTTAAAACTATCAGTTTGAGGAATAAGGCATTTATTGGTGTGCACTAAGAGTCGGTAGCACGCTCCACATGAAACAATTAAATGTAGCATAAACTAGTAAACACCTTCTTTGGCAATGACACCCACTGATGAGAGTTAATATTCCCATCTGCTGCACTTTTCTTTTGGCAGCAGGTTCGTGCTTACATTGCACTCTGCTACATAGGAGGGGTGAGGTTCATAGAAGATGAATACCAGCCACTGTCTCCCACTGCTAGGGTTGCCTTCTGCCAAAGCAGCTGCAGAGGTGTCTAAATCCTGCACAGACCAAGTAATGGCATGAGGTGGTAGGAAGTGCAGACAAAGAGGCAATAACGTACGAGACTGACATCCTGCAAGTTCCACAACTGGAGCTAGTACATGTGCTGACATGTGCATTTCATCCTGAGTCTGCAACCCTTAAGTGAGTGCCCTTTTACCACAATTAAGAGTGTCTTTATCAGACTGCCATTCTGCCTCTGGCTTGGAAATGCTTCCACTCCTTGTTCCTTTTTGTATTTCTTCATCTTACTTCATTCCCCTCTTGTGTAGACCATCAAGAGAGGTGGTGTGATGAGCCTCGAAGTGTTGGGCAATAAAATAGAGAGTTGATTGTACTTTTCTTGGATGCAAGAAGGGTTGAGTACCTACTCCTTGGCACAATCCTACAGTTTACAGGTTTTAGCACTATTCTGTAGGCCTCTGTATTTTTATTTCTTATTTCAATTTCTACAAGCAACAGGTGAAAGTCATGAAACAGAAAAACTCAATACTTTACAGGAAGATCTTTTGGCTCTCCAGTTGGAAATACAAATAATTGTCATGGTTTTTGTATGTGGGAGGGCACGTGTGTGAGGGGGTGATATCCTACAGACTTTGCTATCAATATAAAGCCCCATTTGTATTTTTCAGGTTGACTACCTGTCTGCAGATGTAAATGGCTTGAAATCCTCAGAAACAAAAAGACAAATTTTGAGTGATGGTGAGCTGTCTCAGCACACTAAAATTTATAGAAGCTTGGTTACTGAATGGTTTATAATTGAATAGAGAAGTTTGGTTAAGATCTCTAGAGAGTTTCTTAGGAAGTTCATTGAGAGGCTTGAATGACAAATTTGGAGGTCCCACATTTTGTGGCAGAGACAAAATAATTAGAAAAAATCCAGTAAAATGGTAAACTGGGCAGATATCACAGATCCCCTCAAACTCCCAAGAGAAAGGACCAACCAGCTACCCATTAAAGTAGAGAAGAAGGAAAATCAGGACTGATATTTGAAGGTCTCACTACAAAGAGGTATCATTGGTGTGCATTTTCAAGCCTTTTATATCACATGATCCTAGATACAAGAAGTTAATACTAGCTGAGCAAAGCCACTGCCCAGATATCTATCAGTTAGAAACAGAAAATGTTGAGCAGGCTGAGAACAATGCCCAGGGATTAAACACTATGAATTTTAAAACACTAGGCAGAACAGCAAAGCTGCAATCTCTGATTAATGCTTTCACAGCAGATGTATAAATAGACAGTAGAACACGTGTTTAAGCCATTTCTTAAAGAAAGAATTTGAGAAAGAAAGTTAAACCACATAACTAGATATGTAATTACCATAATGTTAGTAGACACTTCACATACTATAGCTTGAAATAGTCCATAATTGTGTATTTATTTACTTTTCCTATCTGTTTGTGCTGGTTTTATCATTAGGGAAAACTACTAGCAGAGGGGAAAAAGGCAAAAAGAAAATGTTTATACATAAGTACCTTCTGTATGTATACATAAGTACTTTCTGTACATTTAATCTTTTCCCTAGGGACTAGAATGTCTGACCCTTTACTTTTCCCTATAAAACAAAAACCCAGAGACTGACCATGGAATTGACACAGAGTTCAGCATCTAAGTAAAATTTATCTGAGGTAACCCTGGAGTCTTAACTGATATCTTTCCTTGAGGAATACAGTGGGAATCCTGTTTAAAATACTCTTTTTCTTTACAAGTCAATTAATAAACGACAAGGTAATTCACTGTAATAAAGGCATTTGTGGGGACATTACTAAAGTCCCTCAGCAGCAAGGGTCCTTCCAAGGCAACTAGAGGTATCAGCATCTTTATCCACTTGGTGTTACTCTTTAAGATGCTTAAATGAG
Source organism: Lichenostomus cassidix (assembly GCF_008360975.1). Taxonomy (NCBI): domain Eukaryota; kingdom Metazoa; phylum Chordata; class Aves; order Passeriformes; family Meliphagidae; genus Lichenostomus; species Lichenostomus cassidix. The sequence continues at coordinate 31,037,231 of NC_139480.1, read as the reverse complement.
GCAAGACATTTGCATCCAAATCAGCGTCCAATGTTACAGGAGATTTGAAAGAAATTTGTGACAACTCTTCAGAATTCCTGCTCAATTTACACTTCTGTATGTAGTCAATTTTGACTAATGGCAATCCTGTCACACTGCTATGGCTGGCTGCGTGATGGGAGTGTGCATTACACTGATGGAGAAATTCTTAGGTGCCCTGGATAGGCTGTGTGAAAAAGTAAAGATCTAAAGATGGAAAATGGATTATGAGTTCAAGAATCAATCAGCATATAAAGAACAAGGCTGAAATTACTGGGCATCACAAAATGACAAAGATAGTTACAAAGAATTTCAGAAATATCAGTGGAGGATTAGCTGTTCTGTAAACCAATTTTAGCTATCTCACCTTCAACACTGCAAAGTCTGCTCACTATCCTAACCTCCAACTGAACTTTACAGCACAATCTATTGAATATATTTATGAGAATCATGATACCTAGACATTAATAAGATCTAGCAAGAGTCTTCATTCTCTTTCATCCTTATCACTTTATACCTCTTGATATCTCTAGTTCTACATAAGCACTACTGTACTTACAATTCTCAAGTACTGTGCATGTTTTTGCTAACGTATACTATCTCAGTTTGGCAAACATACTTCCCATTCTCACTTAGACTCTTTAGAGGTACTTGAAAACACTCTGTGCTGTCCGAAAAAGACAACCTTGATGTAAATTGGGATATCTTTAAACAAACATACAAGCAGATACAAATAACTTCGCCCACACTTAGAGCTGCCAGACCTGATCATCTATGACCAACAACCATACATCTGTGTTAAGATAATGATAATAGGAGCTAATGTATTCACCTGGGATGCTGAGCACGTTATTATGAACACAGCACTGTGCTCATGAGAATGCATGGTTTGGAGATGGTGCTCAACCTGAGCTGCTTATGTGGAGAGATCTTAATGCATGCTGAGGGGAAAAATGAGTCAGGGGAGTTTAAGTGGAGCTACAATCAGTTGAAACATGCTGGTTTGTTTGTTGAGGTTGAATACTTCACACACCTCAGTTGTTTAAGCCTGAATGCTATTTTTTTAAGAAGCGAAAACATTAGAAATACATTAATTGCTTTGAAAAATCCTGTTCTGACAGTTTTTAAATGATGTGGTTTTTTGTCTGTTTTGGAATTAGCTTTATTTACATTTTAAAAAATTATATGTTGCAGTATTGGAGAAACAATTTTAATCAGCAGGCTTGTGTTTAAGGAAAGATTCCTAAAATAACTTTCTTGTTTTAAGAATTATACCTCTGGAATACATAATCCAAATAAATGATGAGACCTCTATTACTTTTGAGTCTTAAGGAAAGATCTCACAAACATCTATTATAAATTGTTTGGTACAACTGAACCTGTTTGGAAAAGAGGCTGGAAGCAAAAGTCCAGGGCATATAACACTTGTACTGGGATGACAGAATCTTACATAGGAGATACCATGCACAGTGAGACTTTTGATGAGGTGTCCTCAAGAGGCAGTAGTTTCTGTACCCTACTAAATTCTGAACTTATTGTGGCGAGGGCACAGAACAGAAGCCAGATTCTACTGATCACCCCATTGCAGGTTTTCCGTCTGAGGCACAAATTTTCTGGCTAATGAGAGAGTTAACTTGTTCATTTCTTGGGGAAAAAAAAAAGGTATATCTTGGTGAAACAAAATACATTCTGACACAATAGCTCAGAAAGACTGCTGAATCTTGGATAAAGAGAATACCTTGGATTTCTTCCTGCATCACTCTGTTTCACTCTTATGGTGTGGAAAATAGCAGAATGTATAAATCATCACAAAACCAATAGAAAAAAACTAATATTTTTATTTCTTTTTGTAACCTTTCTGAATTACTTTTAATTCAGCTACATAAGAGCTGAAGGTCGCCTATAAAACCTCTAAGTCCATTAAAATTGAATGTCTGTTCACATCTTTAACAAAGATATGCATGAAGGTGTAAATTTACATTGTGATCACTGGATAATTTTCACTATCTTAGATTCCATTAGTCCTCTGCCTAGTGTGAATGTATTATCTCAAATGGGAGTTAAAGTAAGTGCAAAGAAACCAGTGTTTTTATTACTTCTGATTTTTACTATAATGCTTTAATCCCATATGTTCATGAGTTTCCTTTTATCCCTTGCATCTGTCTAAGCACTGATAATTTCTTATTCTAGAGAATCAACATTAATGACCTTCTGGTAAATTAGCCCTTTTTCAAAACCTGGTATAAAAGCTGGAACATATTTTCTAATTTACCTATGTTTTTAATAGTTGCTGATGAATTAGAACTGATGAATGTTCTCTTGGATGTTTCTGCTTGATCTAAAGATTTGAAAATTAAATCCTTTTGATCTAAGTGTCTAAATTAATTTTGGGTGGATATTTAGATGGGGGTTTCTGTAATCCTAACTTTTGATAAATGTTTCTGATCTTTCCTACAAAGTGTTATTTTCATCAGTTTTTAATGAGATGTTTTCTTTAACAACACAATAAATGCTAAAAAGACTGTCCCCTAAAATCTGAAAAGCATTGAATTACTTCCTTACTACCATTAAAAGCATTGAATTCTTCCTTGATTTCTTCAATTCATGACTCATTGTTCCCTGTGTAGACTTCAGACAAGGCTAACCTGGGAGTTGCAACAACAGACTGGTACAATAGAACTGAGTAGAATTAGTGAATAGGCCAGAAATTCAGACAGCATCTTTTCAGGTGGTTGCCCTAGAGTTCAGAGTGTATCTTCTGACAGAGCAATGTCACAGAATCACAGAATGGGCAAGGTTGGAAGGCACCACAGTGGGACATCTAGTCCAATCTCCCTGCTCAAGCAGGATTATTCCAGAGCACATGGCACAGGATTGTGTTCAGACAGTTCTTGAATATCTCCAGTGAGGGAGACTTCATGACCCCTCTGGGCAATCCCACAAAGTAAAATAATACTTTCTCATGTTCCTGTGCATCAGTTTCTGCCCATTGCCCTACTTAGATGGGCCAGGCTCCATCCTCTTCACACCCTCCCTTCAGATACTTCTACACATTGGGGTCCCATCTCACTTGTCTCTTCTCTAGGTCCTGGGTAGATGTCACAATACTCATGGAGCTGGAATCCAATCTGCTCTGACCACATCAGACCTACAGTTCATGCATGCAAGGTGCACAGCAGCTGCTCTGAGAATAAGTTGGCCTGACACATGGTGGAGAGCACTGGGCTCATTCAGTGTGTGCTACAGATGCATGTGCTTGTGGTTCTGCTTTGGTTTTCCCAAAGAGTAAACCAAAGGAGGAACATAGGTAGCTGGTCATGCAGTCCAGGAGTAGTATGAGGCTGCTCAACTCTCCAGCATCTGGACCAGGGCTGCATCTCTCCCAGATTTGGTTTCTGCTTTCTTACAAGTATACAAAGGTATCCTACTTTGAGAAAACATTACTGGATTCTTTAAAAAAACCCCACAAAATATCTCATTTTGCATTGCTTGCACAATTTTTTCTATTACTGAAAACAAAATATGAAGTGAGAAAGGGGACTGGAGGAAGAGATGGGAGAGTTAAGGCAATTGTTTGCTCATAAGTAGAATTCATTTCTGTCCTGCTGCTGTGAGAGTGTTCCTACAGGCAAGTTGCTTGAATCAAACTCTACAAAGGCAGTCACTAATTGTATGTTTAGGCATTAGCTGTGTTTTCAACTTAGCATCCTCCACCTGGATCTACATAATTGCTTTGCACTCACAGCAGCAGCTGAAATCACTGAGAGCTGGTCTTTGTCAATATTCTGCACAGAGTGAAACGAAATAACAAATATTTCAAACTGGGCATATTAAGTGACAACTTTTGTCTTAAATTCTTTCCCCTGCCCAATTAATAAAATTGAGATATTAATAATCAATTATCTTACATGACTACATGAATTCACATTTGTGAGCTCCTTCAGTGAGGACTGCTGTAAGAAGCTATACGGGAATTAATTCTGTCTTCACAACTGTGATGGTTTTGTCTGGGATAGAGTGAATTTTCTTCACAGTGGCTAATATGGGGTTAAGATTTAGATTTATGCTGAACACAGGGTTCATAGTATTGAGATGTTTTTGTTATCCTAAGAGGTGTTTACACAGAGTCAAGTCCTTTTCTGCTTTCCATACTGCCTTGCTGGGGGTTGGGAGGAGACATAGCTGGGACAGGTGACCCCAGCTGAGCAAAGGTATATTCAGCTTATGAGAAATCACACTCAGCACATAAAGTGGAGGAAAGGAGGAGGAAGGTGGAGATGTTTGGAGTCATGGTGTTTGTCTTCCTGAGTAACTGCTATATGGGATGGGGTCCTGCTCTCCGGGGCATGGCTGAACACCTGCCTGCCCATGGCAGCAGTGAGTGAAAATCTGGAAAGGCTGGAGTTAAAATAAAATTGTATAATTGTGGAAATAACTCAAGGTTAAAGGCAATTGAAACCTGGTTTTATATGCTGGAATGGTTTGATTTAATAATAGTTCTCCTTTAAGTTCAATGTCTGTGAAACTAATAGCATTGTAGGTACTGAAAGTGACTGACAGCCAGCAAGCATAAGAAAAATACCTAATATGATGTGTTGTGGAAATGAGGCATGGAGATGCTTTTAAAAACATGTCCAGCTAAGGAAGACTTTGTAGTGTAATAGCTTTGATAAGGAAGGAGGAGAGATGAATAGAAAATAATGTAATTTAAAAAAAAACAACAGTCATATATAAGCAAATGCTGGTAACAAGAAATAAATCTCATTTCAGCTTTTCACTTGTTTGGGCTCTTTCCTGTTGAAAAACTGTAAACTATGCACATAAGTAGACATTCATGCTGCCACAATAGATCACTTTTCTGAACACATTGATGCACCCTGACACACTAAGCCCAAGCTGGCAGGTCCATGCTAAATAAGGATCTGCTGAGTAGCTGAAATGAACTTCTGATGCATTTCAAATAGACAGTGAGAATCCTTTAAAAAGTATCCTCTCTGTTTCTCAAAGACTCCCACAGAGTCTCAATATTACTGGTTTGTGAGAACAGTCTTGTGCATATACCATACATGAGTGGAACTATGTTCATCACAACACTTTGCTGATGAAATAGGATTCCTGTTCTCCTAATTCGCTGCTATTTTTTCCCATAAAGAGTTTGTAGCATGCATGGAATTTTCTATAAATGCAAATGCTTCTTTATGCACACAGTGAGCTGTTTGACCTGATGACATTCAGAATGAATAAAATAAATACAGTCTTGAAAAGACAAAAATGTTTAACAAATCTTTGAAAGGGAGACTGCAGTTAGAAATTACTTTCAACTAAGTTACATGAAATTCCCTTCAATTCTTGCTGTAGAAAAAGAGAAATACCGAAAAGCTCATTTGTGTTGTAAAATAGAGATCTAGGAGAAACTCTTAATGACATCTCAACAAATGAAGGCATTGCTGGTGCCTAGGGTGTCCAGCAGAACAAAGGCAGTGTGGGTCTTTGCATGCATAGACATTTCCTTGATGAACACTTGGAAAACAAATACCTTTTGTAGAGTCACAGCTATATTTGGCTTTGCTGGAAATGAACAGGTGCAATGGTTTAACCCTAGCTGGCAGCCAAGTACCCTGCAGCCACTTGCACACCTCCCCCTGCTCCCCACCCCAGTGAGGCAGAGAATCAGAGGAGAACGTAAGACTCATGGGTTGAGATAAGAATAGTTTATTACTTTTAATAAAATATAATATAATACTAATAATACTTGTAATGAAAAAGAGAGATAGGGGAGCAAAACTCAAGAGAAACCAGCAATGCACAACACAGTTGTTAATCACCTGATGACCAATGCTCAGCACATTTCCAAGCAGAGATCAGCAATTCCTGGCTAACTGCCCACCAAATATGACATTCTGTGGTATGGAATATCCCTTTAGCCATTTCAGGTCTTGGCTATGCTCCCTCCTGGCTTCTGTGCCTCTCATCACTGGAAGACCATGGCAGGTATGGCTACAGGACTAATAGGTAAAGGAGGAGGTGATAAAATGCAATCACTTTAACCTGGTCATTTATTTTTCTATGTGCTTTTTTGTGCTAGGACTTCAGATGTGTATGAAAAAATGTAAATTAGACCAGTTATTCTGACAATCCTTACATTTCAGGTTTTAAGGATTAGAATGGCCCATATGGGGATTAGAATGGCCCATATGAGGATTGAACCCACAACAACCTTGGTGTTATTAGCACCATGCTCTAACGCACTGTGCTAATTTCAGGGTGAAAAAGCAAAGTGCATTTATAAATAAAAGACAAAAAGAGCAATTTTTGGTGAACTTATGAAAGAAGTAAATAGCAAAAAAAGTTGATATGTAGTTTCCAAAAATGAACAGAAATACCTGTAGGTATCTTAAAAATGAGATTTCTTCTAATGCTGAATATTATTATTTCAGCTATTATGTGCCTTGTGATTCAAATCCCATTATATTTTTATGCATTTTTAATTAACACCTTGCCTAAACATCAGACTATATTTTGATCTAGGCTTTGAAATAATTTTCCAGAAAGTGTAGGTTTTCCTTATCAGCTCACACCTGTCTTGAAGACAGAACAGAGTGTTGAAAATAATTTAATAAAGAAGGAAACAAAGCTAGTAGCTCCCTTTTATCTCATAATCTACAGTCAGATGGTGACTTGTCAGTGCTGGCAAGAAGAAATGAGGCTGACGGTTGATTGATTGGAGAATGCTTTGGCAATTGGACAGTGTTCTGAGGCAATGTGGCAAGTGGCTTTGGTCTTAATAACTTTCTATTACACACACTTCTTGTGGCACACGCAAAACAAGCTTTGATTTATTTGTGATGGATCTTCTCCCCATCAGTTTCAAAACTCATTCCTTGAGAAACACCTGAAGCTATTTTATTGCTTCCATAAAAGCATTAAGTGGTTTCAGGTGCAGAATCCCTCCATGTTTTACTGTTAGTAAGAGAAGTCGCTTGCTAAAAGGTGTATTTTCTGCTATTTTAACTTTTGAAAAACACTCAAATAACCTGTATTTTTTGGTGTGTAATAAGTAAAAAAATTGAAAATGCATGAAAGACCTGAGGTTATTTTGGCAAATAGCTGCAAAAATTTCCAGGAATCTACTGGCTTGCATTAAAGATTCATCAAAATATACTGACATTCTGTCTTGAGTAAGATAGCTTCCAACAAGCCATCTGTTAAGTTTTCATTTTTAACCTGATAAAGGTCTAAATTCTCAGGTTTGATATCAACCAGTCTATGTCATTCTATTCGAAAAGAGAATTTTATCTTAAGCTTACTATTATGAACTGGTAGATTGCTTAACTGTTTGTTTGTGAAATCCAGCCTCATGTCAAATGATAATTATATTGTATAGCCTTGTTGAAACCTCACTTATGTTTATGGAAAAAATCAGCAAGGAGTGAAAAAACAGCGCAGAAACGGGAAAGGATTGAATTCTGACTGACACGGAAAGGATGACAGAAATTTCATGTGAAAAACAGGTAGACTCATTTGGAGCAAGTAAAGAAGCATATTCTGTAGAGTGTTGCCATTCAGGGTGAAAAAAGATGAGTGACACATATTCCCGATTAAGGCTGGGAGGGAACAGTTTAGGAATGGAAGTGCTGGGGAAGCTTCCTTTCCAGAGTTAAAGTGGGAGAGAAGCTGTTGGGGACACGAGAATAAACAAATACATTAAGCAAAAGGAGATTATTAGTGGAAGACTGTCAAACATAAGAGCTGACACTGGAGGATGCATTTATCAGGGCAGGATTGACAAAAGTGTGATTCAAAGCACGTTTGCATAGGAGTCAACCTGGGTGGAAACATTTTTGTGGAGATAAGTCCAAAAGAACCTTTAGTGTTAGGAGGACTGTCATCTAGAGAGCAGCATACTGCTCAGCAGTCCTGAAAATGAATTCTTTGATGACATCCACTAATTTGCAAACACACAACAGTTTTTCTACTCCCACATGGGTCCTTGGAATGAATTGGGATTGAAGACCTGGATTTGTACCCCTTGTACCCTTTGTCAGGTAACAGACGTTTTCTCATCTTTTTCACTAGTTGCGGGAGGATTAAAAACAGTTCAACTTATATGAACTAAATAGCCCTCAGTTTCCACTGACTGTAGAAGGTACCTTACAGTCAAAGAAACTTCTAAATTATTACTGAGGCCGCAGTTATTACATACTTAAAGCTAGAACTGATAAATCCTGGCCTGAATCAGACCGTGGTTTCCCTGTATTTTGTAACAGAAACTGAGAGAAAGGATCATCAAAGGAGAAAGGACATGGCCCTGGGGGGTCAGATTATTTTCAGTTGTAGTGATGACTGCTTATTTATGTCAGATTTTTATCATTTGGACAAATAGCTGTGTGTCCTTCTGTCTGCAAGACCAGCAGAAAGCTCTTGGTACCTGCTCTCCACAAGTACTGAGATGCCACAGTACAAATCTGTGTTGTGAACAACCAGCTGCTATGAGTGTCAGGAGAGAGAACCCATCGTAGTGGTCTATTTCTGACAGCTGCATCTCAAGTTTTTTAGACTGTGTGTGCATCAATGGGCACTTATCTGGTTACACATGCAGCTGACCTTGGTTCCAGACACTGGTCCTGCCTGGAGCCACTTGCATGCAGAGTTTGTGCAAACATACCTGAGCTGCCATAAGGCAAGTAGCTACCTTGGTAAGAAGAGCAGACAAATACCTAGGAGAATGGCATATATTTTCCCTTGTGTCTTGTGTGAGGGTATGTGTGAGAGGTGAAATACTCTTTTGTCAAAAAAGAACGAGAAAATGAATAACCAATGTAATTACACACTTGGAGATATATTTTCACAAAGCACTATGATTAAGCAGACATGGAAAAAGATTGTCAAATTTTACACTGGCAGTCCTAGTGGAAAGTCTGAACTTTCAGCTACTTTGTGTCTTGTGTAAGATGTAGGAAATGTCTACAGCTTTAATATTCTGAACATACAGCTACATTATAATTTTCCAACATGGCAGCTATTTCTGGATTTCTCCACAGTCTTTTCCATTTTATATTGAAGAAATTTTATATGAAAGATATTGTGTTCAATTTCTAATTATGATACCTTGATCACAGGGCTCTCATTAGGGACAGCTATTTAGTGAGAGTACAGTGGATACAGCTATCAGTATTGCAGCTGTTCTCTTAACTGAGATCTTGAATCATATCTTTTATTGCTTATTTTTTTAAAACAACTGTTTGGTTGACAATTTTCTAGTGTTACATTGATTTAATTACTTTGATTTACGCATGTTTTGATGTCTGATTAGAGCATTTTTTACTTGCATTTGGTCCTCAAAAGTCCATTCAGTGAGTCTTCAATCGATTAAATCAAATTTTATTGTACAAGCAACAGCCTTTGTAAACAAAAATAAATATGCAATCATTACATTTAATTACAACTGAGAAATGAAGATAATACGAACCTATTAGATGTCAGACAAAAGCATTGATATGCCTAGAAAATACTCTTCAAGTATTATATTCATATAAGGCTGGAATTGAGTTTGATAATAAGATTTGTCTTTATTCTGTGCAGGCAGTGACAACACAAATAGCAACCTTAATTTAAGATAACTGGTAATGGTACAGCAGGTTGCTTGTACAGATAATGTGGCAGAACCTTCCTTTCAGAATGCAACAGAAAAGGAAATCTGCTTTAGAATTCATATCTGTGGGCTTTGATTCAGTTCCTGCTCTGCCAAAGATTTCGTTTTGACTTTCAAGTTGCCACATATACACACACCCCGAATACCTATTCCTTTTTAAAGCAGCCAAATATTTGCTGTAATCTAGCCTTCAATTTGTTCACCTGTTAAAAAAGGGGGGACCATTCGCCAGCAAGGTTAATAATGTAAAGACTGTAAGGTAGTTCAGATATTATTACGAGGAGTTATATATAATTATCTCTGATTGAAGTAAAGAATGAAAGGAAATGGTGTTGGCTGAGTGATTCCATTTCTCTGCATGAGCTGGAAGGTGAGCTAGCAAGGACATTTCATTGCTGCATTTCACATGGTCCTTGGTCTGAATTCAAACAATGCAGATGTGCATCCATTGGCTTTTTATCGATATCTCCCAAAAGCTATCTCAGCTACTGAGATTTAGGGAGTCACCCTAAAAGCAAGGGATTCAGTACTCAATTCAGTGAGTGTGAGCTGTCCAGACACTGGGCAAGATTTTGAATGACTTGTCAAGGTGCCATTTGAATAACAGAGGCATAGAACTTTTCTCATGCAGTCTAATTCCAACCGACATTTTCATTCTAATCAATATGAACTTCATATTTAAAGTATGAGTGTTCATTTACTCTGCTAACATCCACATGGCCTCTGAGCATTATGTTTTATCTAGCATTTTGTATAATCATGTCCCATTCCCGACCTGAGCATCTCTCAGCATAGCTGTAACTACTGGGGCCATGTCCACAGCTCTGCTCCTGGTGACCTAAGCAGCTTCTTTTATGTTCTTAGCAAGAAAGGATGGCATATTATTTTCCCTTGTGATAAGTATTAATCACTCTGTAGTATAGTAGTTACAGTGTGTGAAGTCACCTGCTGGCACTCCTTGTGAGCAGTTTATCACTGACTCCTGCTTTGTTAAATGTTGAGGCTTTCAAAAATTGCTATCTTTCTTCAAATTATACATTTACATATTTGACTCTAAGACTGCAAATTCTATGGAGCAGTAAGGGAAGGTAGCAACTTGTTCAGTACCAAACTTTTTTAATTTTTATTTTGTACTGTGCCTGACACAATGTGTTTCATTTCTGGCTGGGGCTGACTAACGCTGGTACAGTATGGCTACAGTATGCCAGCCCTTGCTGTAAAAGAAAAACTGACATAGAGTCAACCTGTGCTCAACTAGACCAAGGCTTAGCTATGCCAAAAGCTTGACATTATCTGCGTAATTTGAGTTCAAACTTTTTCATAGAGTGACCAGAACTTCAGGGTTCAAATACAAATATGACATTATGATATACTTGGGTGTATGTAGAGAGTAGATATGGCTATAAGATACTAGGAGAGAAATTAATGGGAGTAGAATGTGCTCAAAGTAACTGAGGCAAGAGATGTGTCCAATTTAACTGAAGCATTAAGAATGCATGTTCATACATATAAGATCTTAAAAAGTATTTTATACCTTCTTTTAACTAATGCATTCAGAGACCAATTATTAAATTGAATGGAACTGACTCCATCCAGTATATATACCATCATTGCAAAGATGAACATTCTGCTTGAGCTTGATAACATGTGATTCATTAAAATTACCAGCACTACTTTGAAGAATCATCCTAAAATACAGAATTAAAACCCTTGTGCCTGTTGTCTATCTTGAACTAATGTGATTCTCTTAATAGGAAAGCCATTGTCACTTCTAATCTTCAGTGACTGATACCATGATTGATCTTGAAAGTAAACTTAAACATTTTAACTTTTCATTGATACAACTCTTGTCACTCAGACAGAACTCTGAAGTCAGTGAAATTTTTGTTTGAATAACAAATGGAATATGGAAAAATTACAAGTTTTATGTTTAATTTAGTTAATGACTTAAACATGCTGTTCTTCTGCTGTGATAGACTTTAAATCACTGCACTATAAATTTATTTTCCTTCATTATCACCATAATTTGTTTGCTATTGTAATTTACATACTACAAGTACTATATCAAGTTATGTACCCTTTGGACTTGTAAAAAAAAATGTAATTTAATTTAAGAGTTGTTGTAAAATGCAGAAAATGTGCAGAACAGCATAAATGTGTGTAATAAAACATAGTAACCAATGGTAATTCAATTTCAGAATCAGGCAATTAATCACAGTAGTTCAGTTAGGTATCTACTTTTCTTTGTGTGCATAATATGAGTCTGATCACATCATCCTCATGTCAGTAGTGATGTGGGCAAATGGATTTCAGTGGGAAGATCCTTCTCTTTTCCTTTCCTCGCTCCTTCCCTGTCAAATTAAGCCAGAGTTTCATTAAAAGTATAAGGACTTCCCAGTCTGCTGGTATTTTCTGTTGAGGATGCACTGTCTACTACTTAGTTGTATCTTCCTACATTTTTGAGACATATAATTTATTCTTAAACCCACATAAACTAAGCATCCTGGAATTTGACACCCTGCCACCCTGTGTCCCTCCCAAGGGTTGTGTTGGAGTAAGGACACACTGACACCACACCACAAGGGAGACAGCCAGGCACAGGAAACAAAGCTGTAATTGCTTCTAGAGTGCCAGTACCGTGACACACTCCCCTAGGTTTCCAGGAGCAATAATCATCCACTTTCTACTTCCTCTGAGTAACTGGTAATAATCTGAAGCCCTCTTTTAAGGTGCTCCACTTTCTTTGAATAGTCACAGTAAATACATAGGCAAAGAGAATTAAGTTTTGCATTTTTCTAAACACGAGGCTTCTTAGGGTGATAAAAGATTTCCTAGACAAGAAAAAAAGTGAACAAAAAACTATCAGTGAGATTACAACTGCTACTCACGTTGAAGTATACATTTTCCAGAGGAATGACTGTTTAATCCCTTTGAATATCCCGCACCTGTTGCTACCATTGCTTTTGTAGCTTTTGGAACTTAGTTTCAACTGAGATCCAAAAAGTCTTCATATTTACATAGTTTAAAAGAGAGATATATCTGTTATATAGGTTTTTTGTTTGGTTGTTTTCTTTGTCTGTTTGGGTTGTTTTGTTTTGTTGTTTTTTTATTTTAAGACTGCTTTGGTGAAGTAGTCCACTAAATCCCATTGAGTGTATGTCCTGATATTTTGCTATTCCTGCTTTTGGTTCATATGTGAATTGATTTTACTGAGAGTATTTACTTGTACTCTGTCTAGCCAAACTCTAAGTAATGCTGTTACAAGTTTAGCTCTTCTCTAGGCTCATTTTTCTCAAATAGAAACCCATTTGTATTGAGGTTTTTCTTTGTTTTGGTTTTTTGAGGTTTTTTTTGTCTCTGAAACACGTTCTGAATATCCCTGAAAGGAGGTGATGGAGCCATGCCTGTGACTCTGAAAGACAAAATTAGAATTTGGGAAGTGTTCTCACAATTTTGCAAAAAAATCTTTTATTGCATATCTTAGGATTTTGTTTCAGTAAAATCTCTAGCTACCAAATCTTTTAACACCAATTTTCACATCTATCACTCAGCAAGAATGATTGCTTTGTAGTATTAAAATTTTCCATCTTGCAATAAAGGCAATGTAAAAGACTGGGACTGTGTCTGGAAAAGTAGAATGCTATAATTGCTTCCCACAAAATTAACTGATGAACTGTTGAATTGAATATGAGGCAGAATATAAAGTAGACAATAGATAATTGGTCTTTTTCAGTGTTGGAATGTAGGTCTTTTAATACAACAGTTTGGGGAAATCAAAGAAGTGAAATCAATACTCATAATTCATTAGGTATATACATGTATGCATATATACATATATATGTATATGTAAAATGTGGGAACACATCCAGGCACACGTTTTTGTTGAAATGGTAAAAATTGTGCCACTTTTCCTGGAGACAAAGTGAGATAGGATAGTAGAATATTAGGGTTTTCACCTCTCCTATGCATAAAAAGATGCACATTATAGCTTTACGTAAGTGTGCAAAGGCACATACATATTTCTTCTGTTTCCAAATATATTTGCATAGGTGTGCATTTGTACATTGAAAAATATGTAAGTAAAAGATTATTTATGTCCGTCTAAGTCTATAAACATACAGCACATGTCCCAAAACAAAGATGCAGACAGTAAAATTTATTAGTCCTGATAATCACAATAATTTTGCTTCTCAGAAGTTTCTTTTCTGTTTCTCAGTTTTCTTTTCCGATATCCTGTTACACAATAATAAAAAACACACCATGATTGAGGGCTCCCAGCCAAGCTTGCTTCAGGGTTATCAGTGCAGCAAAGCTTGACCTTGCTATGTAGGAAATCTGCTTTAAATTAGAGTTTGCTCATAGCACTGCACAACCCAATCAATTAAAGCGAAGAAAAAAAAAAAAGAAAGGAAAGAAAAGTGAACACATTAAAAATAGGATAATTTTCAGTTCAATGCCATTAGTTGTATTTTTCTTGACTTATGTGTAGATTCTCTCTGCATTGTGCTTTAATTGTGTCTGCATTCCTCAAGTTTTACTCTGTCTTCCCAAAGAGTCACTTGCCTCCTACCAGCTGCCATAGGCCTGTGCCAAAGGAGTTATTTCTTACCTGAAAGTGTATTGAGTCTGGTCAAGGTGGAGTTTTTCCCCACCACAGCCCACACAGTGCTGTGCTTTGCACTGGTGGCTGAAAAAAACAGTGTTTTGGCTCCAGCTGAGCAGCACTGGCACAGCATCAGCACCGTCTCTCCAACATTCACACATTATCAGTAGCTTGAGGGTGGGTAAGATCCTGGGAGGGAACTCAGCCAGGATAACTGACCCAAACCGAGCAAAGGAATATTCCATACCATATAACATCTGTTCAACCATAAAAGCTGAGAGAAAGGAGGAGGAAGAGAAAGCATTTGTTATTACAGTGTTCGTTATCCAGAGCTACCATGTACTGAAGCCCAGCTTCCCAGGAAGTGGCTGGGCATTGCCTTTCTGCTGATAGGAAGTACAGAATTAAAACTATATTTTCTCCCTTGCTTTCACGCACAGTGTTTGCTTTTACTTTACTAAACTGCCTTTATCTTGGCCAAGAGGTTTTTTTTTCCCATCTTATTTCCTCCCTGTTCCCTGTGCTGCTGAGGATGGGAAAGATAGACTGGCTTGGTGGGAACCTGGCATCCAGACAAGGTTAACCCAACACAGAAAGTCAAGGACGTGCCAGAACTGTCAGGGAGTTCATTACCTTTGGTGTAGCTGGTAGGTTCTCTGAGTGCAAAACATTACCACAAGTCACTTTTCTGACTAGTCACCCTCAGGTATAGTGCAAGAAGATATAATATACCCAGATTCTTTATTTGGTGCTGGTTATAATTGCTGATTGTATTGTTTCTTTGTTCAGGCCTAGCCTTTGACAATAAATAAATTACTCTCCACCTACTAAATTTCAGCAGACTTCTGAGGTATTTGGACCAAGAAAAAAAAGGCAATGATTTGGGAGCCCAAGAGGTTTATTCATAAATATTTCCTCTATTTCATTTAAAACTTTTCCGCCCTCTTTTAGAGGTGTATTTACATAGAGGTTAATTTGCATTTTTGGTGGAGTTTTTATATGTAAAGAAAGCATAACACAAGAGTCTTTGTAAGTATCATTTTAAGCCTTAGGAAAAAAATAGAGACAACAGTATAAGGAAAGACTGAGACTTTCCTTCTACTAGGAAAAGAAGAGGATATTTAAAGTTTCTGTCCTGAATTTTTATTTTTTACTGTCCAAAATAGAACAAGCATGCTTTCTTTCCCTCTCCTTTTCCTAAGCTTTATTTTTGCCAGGAATATTTATGGATTTGTTGGGACCAGAGCTGCTCTCCAATTTTTCTTATTTAGAGAAAAAATCAGAGAAAGTTCTAGCAGTCAAGACTATATATCTTAAATGACTCAGATAATAGTTTTTAGTAAATGCTTTTTCTTTTTATATTCAAATGCAGTTCAGCAGAAAGTAAAATGCCTTTCCTCTCTGACAATGTCTGAGCTCACAAGGGGAATAAATTCTGTCACTATGAACCAATTCCTAAGTGGGATAAAAAATTCTTGACTAAAATTCAGCTACTTAAAATTCAGTTTACTGAGATGTTTTATGATCACAAACCATAAAGCTTGGCAGCAAGGCTGCCCAGAGGATAACTGCATTAACTTTTATTCTATTTTGGTTCTGGGGAGATAGTTTAGAAAAAAAGATTCTTTCCTTTTAGGCTTATTGTTTGAGAGGTTTAAATCATGATGTTTATGAAATCCCTGTTTAAAACAGATATGAGTTGAACTAACATATACAGATCTGTGTGTCATTTATAGCTACTAATTAGAAAAATGCTCTTCTATTTTTCCTCTATGAGGCCAGTCAGAATTGAAGATCAGTTAATTCTTTCCAGTGAAATGGACAAATATATCGATCTAAAAACCAAACACTATTCTATTTTAAAGAACATTGCAGTACATTGAAAATGAGAAGTCCATTCAAGAGTTTCACTACAAATTCCAAACCAGATTAGTTGTTCTTTTTATTAGTCAGCAAGATACGCCACACTAAATTGATGCTTCACTGCTTTCACTGCTTGCTGCTGCGTGCTTCACTGCTTAGCTGTTTGCTTTGTGCTGCTGTAAGCGATACACAAATAAAAGCAATAAAAATTAAGATTCCTTTCTCTTCATAATTTCTCTGTGTCTTATTGTGTCTTTTGATTGTCACCTCACTTCTCAGAGCTCCTGGAGTTTTTTCTTCTCTTCCATCATCTGTGTTGGTCAAACATTTTTTAAAATTCAATTAAAATGCTTTACAAAATCCAGCTGTGCAGATCCAAATATACAAAAAAATGATTGACCTTGGGTCCTATTAGTTGCAATGAGGATTGGTAACATCCTTCTATCAAATTCCATCCCTTAGAAGTTTAAATGAAAACTCCTCTGTACTATATTAGTTGATGAAGGAAAGAAGGAAGTGTAAAGTTGTATATACTTACTAAGGTTTTACAACATAAGCTTAAAATACGTGATTAAATATATTGGCCTTGCAGTATTCATTGTGATAATATGCGTGTCTGAATGGAAAGAAGGTGAGATGTTTTGGATGTTTGTAAAAGTGAAGAAATACATAGAGAACTCTGTGTTCTGAGAACTTTATTTCTGCAATCTTCACCAAATTTATAGGGAAGTTTGTTAGTGTCCTAGTGTGTATCTTGTCCCATTCCCAAGGTTAATTTGATTAAATTAAATTTGAAGAAGAGTTTTTTATTCCTTGTAATAAGGATTTGAATTTAAAATTACAATTTAAATATAATGTTTCAAGATGTAGAGCAGTAGAACCTGTAACCTTCTTTTTCTGTCTCATTATTTGTGTTTACTTGCTTGCTATTGTTGTGCAAAAATGTTGTGTCCTTTCACAGAATAACATAATTGCAGAAAGTATACGGTTGGAAGGAACCACAGTGGATCACCTGGCCCAACCTCCCTGGTCTAGCAGGGTCATCCCAGAGCATATTGCACAGGATTGCATCCAGACAATTCTTGAATATCTCCAGGGAGAAAAACTCCACGATTTCCCTGGACAATCTGTTCCAGTGTGTGGTCACCCACACAGTAAAGAAGCTCTTCCTTGTATTCAGCTGGAACTTCCAGTGCATCAGTTTCTGCCCATCACCTCTTGCCCTGTTGCTGGGAAGAGCATGGCTTCATCCTCTTGTACCTTCCTTTCAGATACAGACATTGGTGGGGCCTGCTTTCCACTGCAGCTTCTCGAGACTGAACAGGCCCAACTCTCCCAGCCTATCCTCCTAAGAGACAAGCTTCAGTCCTGGCTGAAAACCAAGAATTATATAATGGACACAGACTCTGAGAGATCCAGGATGACATGAAAAACCACAGGAGCTCAATGCCTTAGCATGTCTTCACTGCACATTGCCAGTCTACTGTCACAAATGAGTTTTGTTTTTTTAAAGAACCACTCTCAAAGGTATTGGCAAAAGTAGGATTTAATGTGAATTTGTGAAAGTACAACTTTACAGAGTTAGATGGAACTCTATTATTTACTACACAAAATGAAGCACACAAAGGAAGATCAAATTAGAAGTAATTTGGAATGATTTGCATGGAAGCCGGGAATGCAAAAAGTGGTAAGGGTGCAAAGGTTATGAATACAAAGATAATGGTGCAAAATTGTTTATCAGCACTAAATCATTGAATATTTTACGGTTCATGAAGTGATTTGATAGAATTCACTACAATTATAACAATGCTTTAACTATAGATTTGAGATACATTCATATCATAATCAATTCACACACACAGAGGTAAAACAATGTGTACACATATTTCTATGCGTGTAAAGGTGTGGCTAGCACAGGTCTTTCTTGTGAGAACATTTTGCTGTGTTTTATAAACAAAGATAAAGTTTGGATGTTTTTGCAAACAGGGTCTCGAGATTTGGGCAGTTCAGGCCTGGCCAATTAGGCCTAGGGGGAGGTTTTTGACTGACCAATCTGGGTGACCTGTGAAAAGTCTATATATATGGAAATCAAAATAATAAAGCTCTCTTTTCTTGCCTGAGAACCTGGGTTTCTATTTCTCTGCTAGCGGCTCAACAGCGACATAAAGGTACCTATCAAAGTTCAGTCAGGTTCAGTGAAGTACTCACATCAAATCCTTTTGTGTTTCCTAACAGGCAAAGATTGCACCTTGAAGAGCTGCGTGGGAGGGATTATCAGCTCAGGTCTCTTTATCAAAAATAGTCCTTCCAGTATTGTAAACATGAAGGTCGGGGAACTCTGAGAGGTGTCCTAGTGAGAGGGAGGTGCTGGTGCAGCCTGCCTTGGTCCTGCAGAACAAAAAGGGCCTCACTCAGCACTGTTATTTTTATGGTCACAAGGTGATTGGCTTTAGACACCAGTGAGTTTCCATCCTGGCCACAATCCAAGTCAAAAACCACTGCAACTTTTTCCCAAAATGCAGTAATGATGGCGCTGTTCCACTCAAGGTTCAACTGCCAATAATGCCACTCCGTTCAAGCTGTGATTCAGGTAAGTGGTTTACCATGGTTACAAAGGATAATTGTTTGCCCTTTGTTTCCTTAGTTGGGCAGCTGATGTTTCTGGTTGATCCCACCTGTGCCATGCAAGAGCTCCTGGTATGATGACTCAATTCACAGCTACATCAGAATGGTCGAGGGACACTTCACGCTCAGCTGGCTCTGTCAAGGCTTATCAGGAGATTCTGAAATTGTAGAGCAGCCCTCAAAAAGGGCTGGGGGGGATGCACCACCGTATCTCTGTATTTTTTTTTCCTTCTGTCTTTAAAATTCCAGAAGATGGGTTTAATGCAAATGAGAAGTGTTTGAATTTAAAGCAGAAAAAAAGAGATATTGTGGTCAGAAGCCAGGAAGTGTTGAAAGCTTCCCATCTGTTTCCATGCCCCTTTTTTCAGTTTTGTTGGGTGATTAGCTTGCGTGCAAATGGGAAGAGTAGCTTAATCATACAGTGGGAAACACAACAAAAATGTCAACATGCTATTTTGACTGCTGTAGAGCATATTACTGTGTGGGTCTGGTGTGTGGCTTTGCTTTCCTCTCATTTAACAGGGCAGCAGAGTCTCATGCGCTGTAAATATAGGAGTGGGACACACAAATGAAGATCACTGGTCTATAATAATGCAATCTACTTTTTACTCTATTGTTTAATAAAAACAGGCAAGATTGAAAACTTTTGACAACACTGATAGTATGATCCATAGCAGTGTGATAAAATTGACAATACTTCAATGTAACTTAATCTAGTTTAACTAATTGTATTGAAGGAAATATTGATATTCATGTCAGCAAGCTTGATGCTTAAATGCATCATCTAAATGAG
Source organism: Lichenostomus cassidix (assembly GCF_008360975.1). Taxonomy (NCBI): domain Eukaryota; kingdom Metazoa; phylum Chordata; class Aves; order Passeriformes; family Meliphagidae; genus Lichenostomus; species Lichenostomus cassidix. The sequence continues at coordinate 31,017,677 of NC_139480.1, read as the reverse complement.
GTTTTACTTCATTAGAAAGTGAATAAAGGACTTGACACAAATAAATAAATTAACATGTCAAGTCCCAAAATGAGGCTTTCAACATGATTCTAAGATTTTATTTAAGATTTTTCATTAAGAATTTGAAGGTGGGCTTAATTACAGATGTCATGTGTATTATTCATTAAAATTTGCAGAAATCCAAAATTGATTATAAAAATCAGACCGCTTTCATTCTGGTTTGAAATCAAATAATTTCTTAGGTTTCAGGGTGAAGCAAGCATAAATTTTTGAGCATGGCTTAAATATGGTTCAAGTCCGTGTTTTCTTGGAGTCTTCGTCGATCTTAAATCCCATTTAACCAGCCACATTTTAGACGTCTAGAATTTAGATCATAATTTCTTAAGTTATAATCATATTCTAAATAAGATATTTAAGACAGGTGAAAATTCTCACTGTGTGCCTGTATCTCTTACTGATTATAAGGAGGTTTCTAATTTATACTAGATACCTAGCAATCTAAAAATTAGTTAAGTGAAATGACTCAGAGTTTAAAGTAAAACTTATAATTTCTTAATAATTAATCTCAAATATTCTCCCATGCCTCTGGTTTTCATAGTCATGTATGTTTTTTACTTAATGTTATTTAAATGATCTTTTCATGTGTCGGGGTTTGACCCTGACTAAATGCCAAGCACCTCGACTCTCTCTTGCTACAGAAAGAAAACCTGTAAAAATACACACCAATCTCGTGAGTCAAATGAGATAGGACACTGGTAGGAGGACACACAGAAGAAAAAAAGAGGGCAAACAGGCTCCAACTTAAAGTTGCAAAAAGTGATTTAATTACTTAACAGTGTTGGAGGATAAAATGCAAGGCAAAAAAAAACTTTTCATACATTATTTTGTTCACTTCTCCCCTCCCTCTTACGAACCCATAGTGTTTACCCCCTTTCTTCTTTTATAACCAACAAGCCTGGGTAGGGAGGCAGGGTGTGAGGTATTTACTCAGTCCACAGAGCAGATCCATAAATTTATTCATCACCACAATTCTTCCACTACAAATACTCTTTATCTCTACTTATTTCTCTCTCTCTCTCTCCAGACAGTTTTTTCTGCTCTCATCCCCCACCCTCTTAAGAAGCAGTCTCTCCGCTCACCCCCCTCCCCTCTCTCCAAACCAGCAACACAGAGAGGGGGCAGGTTGAGGGGTTTTCTGGTCAGTCCAATCAGGGAGAGGGGGTTCTCCACTTAGCCATGGGGTCCCTCCCATGAGAGACAGTCCTCTGGGAACTTCTTTGGCGTGGGTCCAATCTCACAAGCAACATCCCTCCCGAATTCTGCTGCAACATGAGTCTCTTGTTCCATAAGGTGCTGTGCAGCCTCTCCCAAGCCAAGGCCAAGCTGCTTCCATCCCAGGAGCAAAGCCTTTCTCTCCTTTGCAAGGCCTTTGCAGTTTTAACTCTTAGATGAGACTCCCACTGGTTCACAGTTTTTTTCCAGGCATCCACCTGCTCTCCTGGTGTGGGCTGTGGGTAGATTTCTGCACTCCTGTGGATTCCATGGACTGCAGGGGGACCTCCTGCCCTGCCATGGTCTTCACCATGGCTAGCAGAGAGTTTTCAGCTCCTGCGCCTGGAGCACTGGAGCCCCTCCTCCCCCACCTTCTTCACTGACCTTGGCATCTCAAAGCTGGTCTCCCTTCACATATTTTCACCTCCACCTCCTCCTCCTCCAACTACAAAGCAGTGAAAGAAGTGCATGCCTGCCTTGTTTTGATTTCTTCTTAAGTATGTTTTCACAGAGGTATATCCAGCACCTCTAATTGGCCCAAACTTGGCTGGCAGCATGTCCATCACCATCAGAGCCATCAGAGATTGGCTCTGCTGGACTTGATGTAAAAACTTCTAGAACTTTCACTCAGGACACACAGGAGCCTTCTTTGTGCCACTCCCCACCCCTCAGACACCTCCCCAGGCCTACCACAACAGCTTCTGAAGCGTCCAAATTTCTCCTAAATGTTGAAAAATACTTTACTGATGTTTTAGGCCAATCAAAACCACCACACATGTAATGGCACAGCCAGGTAATGATGTAAAATTGGATTACCTATGGAGCTACAACACATAACTGAATACACATAGATTCACTCTTCCTACTTAGAACTAATCTTTTGGATTAGTGAATTTTTTTCTTAGGGTACTGAGAAGGGTGAAAGAACAGCTCTGCCTGATCTGTGGGCCACAGGAGCATTTCCACAGGCTGAGCATCACATGTGCTCCTTTCTCTGCTCATTCCCTTGACTTCTTGGGAGTGTAGGCAGATTCCACAGCCCGAGAGAGGTTGTGCTGTGCTCTGGGTAGGATTGAACGATCAGGGAACCTGCCCTGCAGTATTCAGGCATGGGGGTTCACCAGGTAATTATCAAAGTATTGGCATAATTATAAATCAAAACTTACAGGCTGGGCACAGAATTTAGGCTGGTGTATAGCTCTACCACTGGCCAAGGCCAGTCTCATCAGTGGCAGTGGTAGTACTTGAGATAAAATATTTAAGAAGGGTAAAAACATCTGTGCAGGGGCAATTTCAGCTGGAGAGAGGAGTGAGAATATGTGAGAGGAAGAGCTCTGCAGAAACCAAGGCAGTGAAGGAGGGGGAGGAGGTGCTCCAGGTGCTGAAGCAGGGATTCCCCAGCAGCCCCTGGTACAGACCATGGTAAGGCCCACAACTGGTAATGAAGGTAAAAGTACCAACCACATTCTGGGATATAAGGAGGAGAAACATCAAAAGGGTACATACAGAAATAGAGACTAAAATTTTACAGCTTTTGACCCAAATGGAAATACAGGCTTGACAGGTTTTACAAGTGATCTGAGCAGAAGTGCTTTATTAACTTAACAACAAAGGTATTAAAACATGTAGCCTTTTTTTTTCCCCTTATATTTTATAAGAATAAACATTTTAATAGTTCCCTTAGGTAACTGACAGTCATTGTTGAGCATAAGTAATGAATTTTGGGGGCTACAAGTTATGGTGGTATGTTGGAAGTGATAAACCAATTTATGTTTCTTATGAAGAAAATCTGCCTTTTGTGTGTCAGTACTTTTTTATTTCAAAATACTTTTCATTTTCTATTGCATACATGAGTTACAAGCTACAAAATGCACATTCTTTTAGCACTGTGTTCCAGCCAGCCATCTGATGTCACTTTTATGGTGATATTTCTGTATGGGATTTAATTGCATTCTTGTTACAGTGACTTTTTTTTACCTGCATATCTTTGAATGGACAGTAGTTTGTTTACCAAAGGAAAAAGACATGTGGGGACAGTGGATGCATTGTTCTGTGCCACACCCAAGCCATTTAATTCTCACCTGTGGCTTTAGATTGTTACAAACGGTAGACTCTTCTATGAAGTCTGCCTCACATTCAAAGGAGTGTGAGTAATATTCAAGAACTTGCTTGCTCATGTAATTGACATTTAAACAAAACTTGTCTGTCTTTTTCTGAACAAGAAATCAAAAAGCTGAATGAGCTTCTCCTTTAAGAGTGACAAGGTTCCTCCACCCAGATTCCAGGCTGAGCTGCAGAGCAGAATCCCAGTTCTGCTTGGAAACTGCCATATGGAAGGAATCATGGCATCTTTTCCTAAGACATTGGTGAATTTCAGAGCCCTTGACAGGTCAGAATGTAGAGCCCATCACTGAATAAAATTAAGGTGATCTATGCAATACTATATATTTATAGATAAGTCATGCATTCAAGTATATGCACTTATATAGTTTCTCTTCTATAATCTTATAATTTTATAATCTTAAACTGTATGGCATATACAACAACAACAAAAATAGAAACTAGGAAGAATTTTGGAGAAACTTGTTTGCTCTGTTATACAGCATGTGCTAAATCCAGACCTTTTTCTTCTGAACAGTTACTAAAGTAAATGCTTTTAAGGCTTTGGACCAAATCTCAAATTCTCTTAAATCCATGTAGCTTTATCAAATTCAATACCATTACCTTGCTTCCCATACACTGAGAGTCTGTATCATTTTCCAGAACAAATTTCATCAACCTGATTTGTTACATGTGCAAAGGAGGTTATAGAACAGGAAAATCTTTTTAAGCTACTGTGATCTTTATATCCCTAAGTTAAAAAAAAATATTACAAATTATCATTACAGTGTCCATTTTATTTTAAGTGTACCAATTTTATTTTAATTTTGTTTTCTTAGTGAGCTTTTTGTTTCACAAATGTCAGCTTCTTTCAAGTCACAGTCCTTCCATGGTGAAAAACTATTAAAACCAGAGAGGGGTATAGTTTCAAAGTAGTGTGTAGGCAGTATTAGCACAAATCCTGTTATACACGAACAGATTTTAGCACATACCTCCCTTGCAGTGCTTTGAAAATGTATCCTTTCATATAAAAATACCTGCATGGATGGCAATATAGAGAACAGACTTTGTTTTGTTAGAAGCGTTCTACATGTTTGAAGTGCCTTAAGTAATTCAAATTAACCCTTTTTGTAACAAACAAGGGAGAAGTCTGAGATTGTACAAACGTTCCCAGACATTTATTCCAAAGCCCATACACTTCAGTGAGATTTTTTTCCAGTGTGATCTACTAATCCAACAAACATTAGAGAAGCAACATTAAAACTAACACAGAAAATACAGTAAATCAATAAAAACTCAATCAAAACAGAAAGTGTGATCAATATGGATTTGGAAGATATGCATTTTACTTATTTCACTAAGAATTCCTTTTTTTTTTAACACAAAACATGTATGAAACTGTGAGCTTTTGATGACATTTTTCACCACATGATGAGGATGCAACACATAATCAAAATAATTTTTTTAATATCGATTTAGTATTCTATCAGCATACCCCTGTCTACCAAATATCAACATAAAATACTGTAGAAACAATGATTTTTCTATTTCTTAGGGTTAAAGATGATACAATAGCACTCTCTGACAGGTTTTTCTATCCAACGTTATTATGTTACCTCCAGCTTTCCTCCAAAACATGAAACTTCTGGAGATAATTTGATTGAATTTAGTAGTAATTGGCCTCCATAATTGTCCCAACTGCTGGGACAATTCACATTCACAATTCACAACACATTCAACATGTGTTTTGCCTTCTTTTGATATTTTCCCAAAATAATATTTAGTTCTCATAAATTACACCCATTATAGTTTACATGTATATCTTATATGTATTAGGTATAGAATTCTTTGTTATTTTATCAATTTTACATAGGCTATCATTCAGTTCTGTTAAATCTTGTAACTTGCATTTTGAGAAGAGAGAATTCAGCAAAACTAATGTATTTTCCCCGTATTATTTGTTAAGTTATATAATTTTATATGAATTTGTCCCAATTTAGAGGGATGTTCCAGTTTTGTGTCTGAGAAGCAGATGCCTGTCTAACGTGCAGTAGTGTTGGTTATCACACTTATCATGCAACATGAGGAAGAAACTATCTTCCATTTGTCAGGACCTTCAGACAGAATTTGGCTGGAATCTCTGCAATTTTGAACTGCTCTTTGATCAAGAGCAAGGTAGGACCTACTGGTTGCTTTGGGAAAGATAGATTTTTTTTAATATGGTTCTTTCTCTTCTTGGTTTAAGAACTTCTGGTATGGGGCAAAAATGGAGGAAGACTGCCACCATGAGAAGCTCAGCTACTTACATCTGACATCATTTTGTCAGTGAGGAATAGACAAATGACTTTCCAAGTGGGTGAGAACATATTGATCCTTCTAACTGGGCATGCTGAAGTGGAAAAAGCACTTGAGGGTTGAAAAGAAAACATTCAGAGGACTGCTATCCATATTTAACTGCATCTTAACAATATCATGTGCCTCTTCTATGATGAAATTAAATAAAAATATTTTCTTTTTCTTAGACAGTAATGTAAGGCAGAAACCAGTGTTTGGTACAGCACAGGTGGTATCCAAGCATTTTCTAGTTAATTACATCTTTTAGAAGCTTTATTTCATACAATGGAGTGCTGTACAATTATATCCCAGAGTGGTATTTGCTAAAAGTCGAACAGCTACTCTAAATTGGTTTTTGGACTAGCTTAGGAACCTATGTGAAGACATAGTTGGATCCCACGTAATTTGCTTTTCTATTTTACATCACAATTAAAAAAGCTATAGTTGTGTGTGATGAATCAAGCCCCAAAAGTTTTATGATATGCTCAGCTGTGAGCATGCAAGGAAATGGATAGTTGTTCATTAGAACACTTACTCAAGAGCTTAAGTACATACCTAACTAACTTGGTAAATATGGATTTATGCTTGTGCTTGCAATCTCTGTAAGGATTATTCTGAAGACTTTTGTAGCACTATAGTCAGGTTGCATAAAAAATGACCAGAAAACACATGAAGATAGAGTACTAAAGATTGAATATAATTCTCTATTAATATATTTCAGCTGATTCAACACTAAGTGAGAATAGTATCTCACTTTCACATTTTTCTTCTAAAGCAAGACACAGGGGTTCATTCCATTTTTCTCCTCTCTCCCTCTTCCCTGTAAGAAGCTTGCAGGCTCATCATATTCAGATATGCAAACAGACAAAAGCAATCCTCCTGGCCACCTAATTCTAATTCAAGCTGCTTTGCACAGCTACACTACTACAAGGCCATATTCTTGCAGAATGATTGCCTTTTCTGTATACTTATTAGCTAGCTTGGTGCCTGGAAATGTTTTTTCCTGTACTGTATATTAATTTTTATATTTCCTTTTTAAAAAGAATATGTACTTCACCTGCATCACAGGTTTGGCTTTCATCCAACTCAGCATATCACCTAGGTCAGACACACCTGATAAATGTGCAGTGAGTTATGCAGAATCTCCTAGTCCTTCATGGGATGAATCTCATTTAATTTAGGAGAACAGTACCTTACTACAGAAGTAAAAAATTAACTTTCAGGTGTTTCTGTAGCAGAACAATTGTATAACACTAATTTTTATTATTAAAAAAAAAAAGAGAGAGAGAGAGAGAAAACATTTTCTATTAAAATCTGGATCTTACGTAAATGATTCCTGTAAGAACTTTTCTGACTTTCAATTCTACAAAATATTATAAGAGATTTCTATTAGAAACACAAAAAGCGGTGCATATAGAAAACTACCCAATCCATAAGTACTATTAGGAATTCATTTTGGATCATTACTTCTTATCAGGACTTGGGGAATAATTTGCATTAAATGGTAGACTGAACAAATTTGTCCTCCTTGGGTTGTGAAATGGCAGTGAGCTGACTGGGATTCCCTCTGGTTTTTAGTATTTATTTATTTTATTTTATTACAGAATTGGGATGGGGGTGTGGGTGGGTGGGTGAGTGTGTGTGTGTGTGTTTAGTAGCAATTTATTACTTTTTCCCTATATTGAAATAATGGGAGAGAAAAACTACTCTTTCTTTGTTTATATGGCATAGCTGAAAGAAAAACATTATTTTACTTGTTGCATTGCTTCTCTTTGTCTTCCTCTTAGGATTTGGACTTCACAAACAGCAGCTTTGGTGTGTGATTAGAAAGGTGAAAAATGCCCAACCCCAAATAGTCTCAAATATCTAAACTGACCAGTTCCTTCATCCCTTCATATGTGTTATTTCTTCCACTTTGATGAATAAGATAAAATTGCAGTTGCCAGCTTTTAAACTGATGGTGTTATTAGGACCTATTATTCATTTTATCTGAAGTACCTTAGCTGACCACATGCTGTGGAGAACTTCAGAAATATAGTAATAAATATTGAAAATGTTACTGGCAAGTCATCAATTCAATTGACCAATTTCTTATGAAGCAGAATTCTGGGAAATATTTTAGTCATGTCCTCTTCTGTTGGGAGCTTGTCCTATCCAGTTGGAAGCCAGTATTTCTTTTTCTTAAGGATTATCCTTAAGGATTTGCCCTGATTGAAACCTTTCCTAAGTTTTTTCACATATTTCATAAAAATTAAGCTCAGACTATTTATCAGTGCACATGCTAATAAGAAACACACATTTTAAAATAATTTATGAATTTAATATCTTTGAAATTCTGGTTTCAGTGGAGGGAAAGATTTAAAAGTTTTTAAACATACATGTGTAGGAGGGAGGCAGATGCTCAGATATACCTGCACTCACAAAAGCAGAATATACTTTCATAAAATTGGACCTTTGGAAGGTTTGGTTGCTAAGTTGCTGATGGTTAGAGCAAGTGGGTGGAAGTTCTTCTGTGTCAGACTATAAAAAATGAGGATAATGAGGATGATCCAGGTTCTTATTATAAAATTAAGAAGTCTGTCCAGCTGTGTGTGAGTGCAAGGAAATAATGAAGAATATTTTGAACATGGTCACTGAAAGGCATGTAGACATGCCTGAGGTGATTTTTTAAAATTCCTTTTTAATAGATGAAATGTAAAATTTAGTATCCTGTCTTCCAGAAGTTAGCTATTTATTGAAAAACTATTCATAGAAGTTCTTTCTATGTCTGATAAAGAAAATAACTTCAGAGGGTGATTCAATGTGTTTTAAATATTTATGTTTTGTTCATTCAGGGGATATTAGGTACTAGCTTGGCATAGACAGCTGAACCTAGGTAGAATGAATCCCAACCACTAAGTATTTTTTATTCCATATCATCCTCTATATTATCCTCAACCTCTTTCACCTGCAGCAGGTTTTCGCAGGAAGTTGGATAAGTATAGGTGGATCCACCCAATGTACCATTGTTGTCACAGCCATAAATTACATGCATTTTTTAGTATGTTTTATCTATTAAAGTATCTCTAGGAAACCTCAGTAGATTCTGGATGGTGGAAACTATACTATATTATGAAACCATATTATATGAGTGGAAACTTGATTATATGATGAAATTTAAGACACAAGTTTTAGTGTGCCAGTGTTTCTGGAAGTCCTGAAGATGTGGAGTGGAATTCTGTTTGCAGGATTAAGCCTTCTATGATATACACAGAAAATATTTTCAATCCAAAGAGAGGCTTGTATCATGTATCTCTTATATGGAGTTATCTGTGGATTGTCATCATGCAATAGAAAAATAGAAATTCATCACAATGAAGTATCTGTGATAATATATTTTTTTATATATATATATATATAGTGATAATCTATATATTATAACAATCCAAATTATTACAGAGATCACCAAGGATTTCCCTTGTAAAATCTAAAGGCAGCACCACAGAACAGGCAGTGTATTGGAATAGAAATGACGAAGTTGCTCTACGTGACATTTCATTTCTGGATGGCAGCAAAGATCAATGTACTTGGCTACATCTCCTGAATTAATATCGCTTTCTACCAAGGAATAGAATCCGGTTACACAGTTTCTCACTCTACATTTCAAGTCTCACCATAATGCTAGAATATTCTGAGTTGAAAGGGACACAAAAAGATCATCAAGTCCAAGTCTTAAGTGAGTGCCCCAGATGGGAGTTTGACCTGTGCCCTTGGTGTTATTAGCACCATCCTCTAACCAATTAAATAATAAATATTCTGTGACTTTCAGAGAAGTGGATTCTTTTAGGGTTGTATCAATTTATAAAATAATATTAAATAATGATCTATTGAGTTATTCTACATTTCTGTTCCAAGCAGTATTTTTTATTGTGAAAGAGCTAAAATGTCAATAAATACAAAATTCTGAACTGCAATGTATTTCTCTAGTAACAGCTGTGTGTGCAAATGAGGGACAATTAATTGTATTAACTGATTTGAACTCTCCTAGAAAAAAAGGTCAGGGTTTGTTGTATTTTTTTTTATAAAGTTCTCTTGGAGAAAGACTAAAATGCTCTAATTCAGCATTTTGCAAAACAGCCCCTCTTCTGTCATATTTACTTACGAAGTTTAAAAGCCCCTTTGGAAAATGTTCTGTATGATACACCTGTGATTCTTTTTCATTATAATGCACTTTAGTTTAGAAAAAGATTTTTTTATTCAGATATATTTAGTTAATTTTTTTTTCTAGCTTTTCGAGCAAATCTCAGTATTTAAAACATTTACTATAGTAAAGCTTGCTTTTAAAGGAGATTTTGGCTTCCTGAATGAAGAAAAATACTTTGGATCTTCAATATTTAATACTTTTTTCACAAGTTTGACTCGTCTCTCAGAGCTCCTGATAATTATCATTACGCTAAACTGTCTGGATATGAAGCTCTATGTGAGAGATAACATTAATAGAGATATCCTTGGTGAAGCTGTAGTTTCTTTTATGGAAATTTTGTCATGCTAAACATCTGTGTCACTATGGACAGCTAAAAGAGTGTGTTTCAAGCTATAAAACACCAACAATAATCTACGCTTGTTCTCTAATTGTTGGGTTTTTGATGTGGTTTTTTTATGATCAGGGGAGTTCTGCTGTACTTAAATACAGTAGGAGAAAAAGCTACAAATACTGTAATTTTAATTGAGCATATTCCTGCACACCAACATAATTTGAACTCCTCAAGTCTCATTTAAGCAGCTTGCATTGCCAGGCCCTGGAGAAAAATTGCTGCTCAGCGTCAACTCCCACATCTCTTTTAACAAAAGGTTGCTAATTTTTTTTTTTTCTTTCCTGTTTGCATTAGACATTTAGCAAGGCAGTTGGTAAAGAGGCCTGGAAAGGGTCTTAATTGATGGAGCCTGTGAGAACTCAAAGAGGGGAAGACAAACTTCAGAAATGATGGAAAGAAGGAAATTTCCCTACCAATTGCAGGAATGTCTGTGGTACAAGTTTGTTGCTATCCAAGCAGCCACGGAAAATTGATGGACTGAATGTAAAGCCACAGCAAAGTGACCACTCCTTCAAAGACAGGGTGGATGAGGAAGACATTTATTTCTGGACTTTGAAGTCTTTCTCACCAAAGAGAGAAATATGTTGTCGCACAATTTTCCTGCCCTGACAAGATAAACATCAAAATGCCATGACTTCTCTTTCTCAGTCCTCTGAGATCTGGAAATTCCTCCTGTAGACTTCAATGAGGTTTGCATCCAGGCTCCTAATGATGGCAAACTCTGTGTGTTTTGACATGTGCCATTTATGGTATCGTTTAACTGGTTAAAAAAATTCTCAGCGTTGAGAAGCACACAGATAAATTGCTGAATTTTCGTTCATTAGCCATACTTACATAACATCAACCAGAGTAATACAGGGGGATGTGACCTCAAACCACAGCTTCTTAAAATTACAAGAGAGATTTACAAAAGCGCAAGTACTTGGAAGTCAATGTAGGGTTTCTGGTCTGTTAAAACTCATTGAATATCCTTACTCAGTGCAGCTTATGCCTTAGGTGCATTCAGCTACACTGAACATGATTCTTTTTTCAAATTCACTCTTCTATGAAGTTATTTAAAATGGCATCAAAGCCCTGTACTATAAAGGAATCAATTTAGATGACTTCAAAAACAGTAGAGTTTGATTAAGGCTTTAATTGAAAGTTTAGTTCTTTCCCCTTCTCTCAATGATACCAAATTATTTCCTATAAAAAGACTTTTAATGAAGACTTTACTTTATAAAGTGAAGTAAGAGCTAAAGGATGTATATCCAGGATTTTAAAAGCATTTCTTAGCATTAAAAAAAAAAAAAAAAGGGAGCAAGCAGCTAACCACAGTCACAAATATCTATATGGTTATCTATTCAGTTGGTTACAAAACATGTCCTGCTCATCCACAGTCCAAAGGCACCCTGCAAGGGCTGGCTGCTAAGGGAAAGCAGGAGGAGCAGGAATGTTTTCATATTCACCATTCTCTTGGAATGCCAGTGTCCCATGGCAGCTCTTGGGAAGCACTTTCCGTCTATAAGAATAGTTCACACAATTTTTGCACTTTTCAGGGTGACTTCAGTCTTTTTGTTTTGCCATTGAAAATTCTCTAGCTCCGGGCTAGCTTGCCTTCCAGAACTGATATTCTCACAAGCCTGAATGGGATCTAAGGTTCCTCCAAACTGCTATTTGTAAATTTGGTGCAACAGAAGAAAAATATACTGCAAAAACTCTTTATGCCTACCTTTATAATTTCTTGTCATTGTCAACTGCCTTTTAAAGTCTTGTAACTCTCTGTGGTGCACTTTTCTTTCCCCATTTAACTATGTAAAATTGATTCTATTGCAAGACCATTAAAGAACACTTTCTTTTCTAAGGAAGGAAGATTGAATTGTTGCATTAACAGGTCACCGTGTCAGAACAATTTGACATTAGTGTAATGCAAAGAATAAGCACTTTGAGGATAGAATCAGCATGTAGGCAGAGGTGTTGACTCTGGTGAGGTGAATAAGAATAGGAAGAAATTTAACGTGAAACAGAATAAAAAAGAACAAAGGGACTGTCATAAGATGATTAATAACATAGTAAGCTATGTTATGTAAAAAATAATTTAGGTAGCTTACTTAGACTAGATACCTAACTTTGAAATATCTACTGTTCATAACAATGAATTAGAAGGTAAGTTGCTGTAGAAATCACAATTTTTAGGAGATAAGCATTCATGAAGGTTTTTTCTTGTTTCCTAGAAAAGATAAAAAAAGTGACTAATTGGTATTGTTGCAGTGCTTCACAGGTTAACTATAATTACATTTAATTTCCAGAAAAGCAGTTTGTTCTCCAGATGAGATTGATATATAATAGGCTGTAGGTGGAAGTATGGTAAGGTAAAAAACACATGAGTTCAAGGACTTTCTGTCATGCTGGTATAGAAATAACAATTTTATAACTTATTCTTCCTTACTTTTTCTTGGTGTGAAAACTGTGCATAATCTATTTTTCTCTGCTAATTATCCAGTTCTGGTCACTGTTGAGGTAGGATTTTGAGCATGATAGAGGTACAATCTTGCCTTTGCAGCCACCTTGCTCTAGCTTATATTGATGTGTTAGTATTTATACTGGCCCTTGGGCAACACAATATGTGGTGAACGGATCTGATATCTGTACCCTACGACACTTGTGAAACCCCAGTCACAGCACAGTCTTATAGCATCTGAAGGATTGTATTACGTTTAGGCTGGGCATGTACACCAACAAGAGGCTCCAGAGCCAGGGGGAGCCTGCTGGGCTTACCCAAAAGCTGGTGGCTGCTTAGGCAGCTTGTTTGCAGTCTGCCTGTAAAAAAGTTTGTGACAGAAGCAACTGACAGTTATGTCAAAGGCACAGAAAAGAAGAGCTAAAAATGTTGAACTTTATAACCCAGAGAGAAGCCAGGATTTTGTACTGAACCATCAAGGGAAAAAAAAAAAAAGCAGCAAATTAGCCAGTGTTTCATTAAAATAAAGCAACCCCAAAAAGTTTCTCATCTGTTATGTCTCCTCTCTGTCTCCTTGTACTAAGCCTCTGTCTCGAGGTTTATTCTTAACTTGAGTGGAAAATTCTAAACAAAAATGAAAGCTTTGCCCTCACAGGGTTCTTTGCAACTCATTCAGCCATGGCAATCTGTAAAATTTCAGCAGCGAGAAAGAAAGACTAATTAAAACAAAATACATGTGTTGTGATTTAGCACAGACATGTACAGGATCTGTTGTTTTCCTAGTATAATTCCACAATTTTACTGCAGACAGATCTTTTGTAATTATATCCTTCCATAGCTCTCTATTTATTAAGTCACAGGATTTTTTGAACATAGCAATAAAACACAACTCAAAAAGGATCTTCATCTATGTTTGAGGAATCTCAGGGGAACAGAACTTCTTCAGTATTTCCGACACTTGTTTTTGTGAGACACTGCTTACCGAGAGCTGACAGAGATAACTAAAAACCCCAAAACTTTTTTTCATTATTCCCACATATTTTGCTCTGTAGGATAATCAGAGATCTTTCTATGATCACTAACTACTTTTTTTTGTTTTTTTTTGTGTTCTCCCAGCAGCCTGAGAAATAGTAAAGTGTTTTGGACAGTCTATATTGAAGCATCGCATCCATTTTTAGGCATCTGTTGTTAGGCATTGATATATTACTTACCAGCCCTACTTTAGCTGCTCTTACTTGTATTGAAATTTCATACCTTATTATATAAGTCTTCAAATCCTTACAGGAAGTCATCTCATTTGCCTTTAAGGCATAAAATATGATAACTGATTTAAACTTGTCAGCCATACTCCCTTTGTAATGAATCAATGTCACCAATAAAGGGAAGTTCATTCTTGAGTGTCTATAGAGAGTTCCTGAGTATCTGGAAGTCTACTTTTGACCATGAAAAGGAAGAATTCAGCTGTGTTTTCCTAACTTCCACCAATGACCTAATGATGTGGCAGGGTCCGGGAGGGAGGCAGGAGCTGGCTGCAGCCCAAAACGAGGTCTCTGGTCTGCGTATCTCCACTGGATCCGGGGCGGGCGGCCCCCGGGGTCCCGCGGCGTGGCGTGAGTCTTGTAGCTACATCAATTCAGCAGGAAACAATAGTGGGATGAAGGAATGAACCTGGACTCCATCTCTGTTCTGCCAGGGAGGTTTATTTGGAGTAATGGGGGGAGAGGGTTACAGGGGAGGAGAAGGGGAGGAAGGAAGCAGGGACAGGGTAGGCCTAGCAGCGCAGAGATGAAAGACGTCTCTCTGACGCAGACACTGGCTTTTAAGGGAAAGGAAAGGGGAGGGACTGTTTCCCTTAGAGCCAGTCCCAGGAGGAGGAAGGGAAAATTGACAAAAGGGTACACACCAATAAGTTTTCAGGTACAGCATGATGCATATTTCAAAATGAACTAGTAGCATACAGGGCAGGGAAACAAAGGGAGCACACGGAGATCTGAAAATTGCATTACTACAACCTAATTGCTGATTACTTCTCTTTGCTTTGCTTTGCAATTGAAGAATCTTCCTGGTTCATGTATTTTGGGCCTTACAATATTTATAGTTTTCACCGTGAATGAGCCATGTCTACTGATCTAATACAGCAAGAACAAAATCACAAATTCCTCTCAGCAGGGGTATATTTGGGCTTAGGCGACAGGCAAACATTTAGAGCTGACTGTTCCTATCACTAGTGCTATGCTGATGTGGAGAGACATGTTCCTAATATCTTCTTTATGCCTAATGAACTGAAAAGACAGTAACGATGTCATATGCTATGACTAACACAAAAAGCTAAAGCTACATGCTAGCTAACCTCTGAATGGGGCACTATGTAATGGTATTCCATGCAGCTGCTTTTTGCATTAAATAAAAGAATATTTGTTCCACTACAATGGTAATTTTTTAAGGAATAACTATGTCCCTGTCTGCCTTCTTGAACTGACTGATGATTTTCAAGCAGGGATCTTCAAGAAATGTAACTTTTATAAGAATAGGCACCTGAAAAATGGAGTAAACTTTTAGTGATCAGCTGCTTAATTGAAATATCTGCAGTGCCTACAAAAAATAGCTCAGGTTTTTAGCTTCTGCTTCCTGGAACTTCCATATCTGTCTATGGAATAGCTGCAGATCTGTTTCCCATTGTATGTCCCCACTGTCATTTTAGCTTACTGTCTCCTTTTTTTTCCCCAGGATCCTCAGCACACATACTGTTTGCCTGTAAACTTGTGTCTGGGATTCTGTCTGGAGTAGGTTCCTACAAGAATAACTTATTAGGTTCTTGCTGATGTGGGACTCATCGTTTAGCTCACTGCATTCCTTATTTATCCCACTGAAAGCTCAACCATTGGCAATTGTTTGCTTATAGACTCAGATTAATTTCTAACAAATCTGCTATAAATAAAAAATTGTCTTTTAAGTCTTCTAAGGAAGATTACCTCTGTAGTGACTTTCTGCATAATTCAATCAATAATTTTTTTTATTTTAATGAGATAAATAGTAAAGTTTTTATTTGGACTAGATCATGCAGGCTTAAACTTGGGCACAAATCCATATTAATATAAATAGTACAAATGAAACAGAAGAACCCTTTCAAGGAAGAGCATGTGAGTGTTTCTGTAGCATTAACTCTTAATTACTGCATCCAAATGTAATCTTATTTATACAGATTAAAAAAAAGCCAACATGATTTTCAGAATCCAAAGGTCTTGAAACTACACATCAGTTTTGAGTCTCATATACATGGATTGCAGCACATCATTGTTAACTCCATTTGCAATATCTGCAATTACAAGTACAAAAACTCAGCTGTCAAACAAATTAAACTAAGCCTTGCTGCATAAAGCATGTTATTTAATCTCCACAAGCTGCTTGCCACCCATTGTGATACAACTACATTAATGCATTAAATTGTGATTTTATTTTATAGCTTGCATACAAATAAATAGAGCAAGTGAGTGAAAATTAACTAACCTAAGCCCTAAATAAAGAGCAATGAGACACTGATGGCTGTTTTATCTTGATATATGAACACTATATTTTAATTTTTATCTGAGGTCAGACACTCTTTCATAATCAAACAGAATATGCAGCTACTTGCATTATTAAAGTGTTACGTCTTGTATTAACAGTTTGGGCTAAGGATAAGTGTATTTGCAATAGGAATGGAAAGTTGTGCAGTCTTTTAGTAAGCCTGTTAAAGATTATCTAACAAATATTATTTCTTCCTATCATGTATTTTCTCAAACAGCAGACTACCCTTCATTTTTATTTGAACACTAATAGAGAAATAATTGCTGGTGCAATCACGGTCCCTCAGTACTGCTTGTAAATTTTGTGTGAGTGCAGAGATAAAATTAGTTTTAAAAATTTCACTATACAAATAGTAAGCTGAATGATTTTCTTGTTTCCAAAGGAAAATTAAATGAGCTTGCCACTTCTTAAATATCCTGCTGCCCCAAATGCGTTATTTAAGGAATCAAAGTGTCTCAGAGCTTATCTCCAAGGTATAAGCTTACTTTCTGTCCCATTTAAGCAAAAGTGCTTAAGTGCACACTGAATTTTTAATAGCATTTTGATCTGAGTGAAACCATTCTGTAGATATTAATTGATATTTTGCTAAATTGTTCAGACACTTTCAATCCTTCTAGAGATTTTTACATCTGGAAATACGATATAAAATGGGCCAGATTAAAATGGAAAATGTACCTTAGCCCAGTGCAAAACTAGCATAGTAAAATTAAGGCAGCATAGTGCATGGGGTCCTTTATGCTATAGACACATTCTTCATTGGATTGCAAAAACTTTAGGACTTATGAAGAATTGGTCAGTGTTTCAGTCTTTGTGGATTTTAGACTCCCAAGAGAAGACAGCAAAATTATACAGTTCACATTTACAAGTATTTCTCTGCATTCTTCAGAGGCAGAAATGTGAGAATATAAATAAAAATGGGACCCTGTTCTGACATGTAATGCTTAGCTATTGTCATGGAAATCCCTTCAGTTCTGGTTATGCCACATATTCTGAGTGTGAGACTGCAGCCAGCAATGAAGCAAAAGATATTTCTTCAGTTTTAACCATTTCTGGCAGTGCCACTGCCATGAGGTTTTCCCATCACTTCCTTATGATTTTACAAGCTCAGTACCTACTTTTTAGTACAAGACTGCCAAAGGTCACTCTATAATTACCTTTAGAGGGAATCTGTATGAAGTCAGTGAAATTATGTTAGGAATCTTGTCCTCTCTGCTACTATTGGTCTTTATGCACTTTATCTCCATGAGCTTTGCCAAGTTCCTTAATTATCTTTAAAGGCATCTCGAGCTGAAGAAACTCTGCTGAGTTGGTTGGGCAAAATGGGAATTTGAGGATAGATACCTATCTGCAAAGGTGAATCAAAAAAGCACAGCCCTTCATTTTCCATGATTTTAAAAGAGAAGTTTAGTATTTTCCCTAGGAAAAAAAGTCATCTTTTTAGTAGTGTGAAGTTTGCAGAACATAAATCAAGAGTTTTACTGGTATTCCAGTTCTTTCTCAAGTTTCAATAACAAATAGTTATTTTTACACAAAACCACCCTCTAGTCTCTCTTGATTTACAGTGATAAACTGACATACTATACATCTTCCAGAGTAAACTGCAGTCTTTCCTCAGGTTATAATTTTCCTGTGTCCTGTGAGAACTGAATTTTCCCTTAATCTACTTTTTTCACTGTTCAGTCATATTTTCCTTCCATGTTAATTCTAGTTCTGCATATATATATATATTAGGATTGAAGACAAAGAAAGTTAGTATTATAATATACCTTTAACGAACAAAATCCAGATAACTAAGTTTTCTGAAGCCAGACCGCTTCTGAATTTCATGTTTATTTTTATTAAATGATGACGCAAAACATTGTACACTGTCAATCAAAAATATCTCAATTGGGAACCAAATTTCTCCCGTGCTGAACATTTAAAAGAGTGCTATGCAGATTTATCTCATCCACCACCAACTATGTTACAGAAACTTTGACGTTTGTATTGTACATGTCTATCTTTTACTATTGCTTTTGTAAAACCGTATGTAAGGCAACCACATATTATCTGATCCTATGATGAAAAACTAAATTATAATATCTAAATGTAAGAAGGGGAGAGAAAGTTACCATCATCTGAAATTTTTTCTTGTACCTCAGTGCTAGATTCCTGCATTCTTTGCTGCAATCTCTATTTTTCTGGCAGTGGATATAGAAAGACAGAAAGCAGGAAGAAAAACAAAAGGAAGGGGGAGAGAGAAAACAGTAAAAATGTGAGAGAAAGAGAGGAAGAAAGGAAGAAAAAGAGAAAAATTGTTAGTTTTGAATAATGCTTACAGTGTTGCAGGGTTTTTTTGACAATTTACTTCTGTGAAATTGAGCCCAGGAAGAACGGAGGAGGACGGGGAAGGTGTTTTAAGATTTGGCTTTATTTCTAATTATCCTGCTCTGATTTGATTAGTAACAAAATAGCTTTCCCAAGCTGTCTGTTTTTCCTGATGGTAACTGGTGAGTAATCTGTCCTTATCTTGACCCACCAGCCGTTCCTTACTTTTTTCTATACTGCCCAGCTGGTGAGGGGAGTGACAGAATGGATTTGGAGGGTACCAAAGGAATGAAGATCACTTTTGGGATGTGGCCATTGGTAGCTGATATTGGGTCATGGGAAAATCAGGTCACTCCAGAGTTAACTTCTCCCTCCCCAGCTCCCCTCAAGTTGCAGGATACCCATCCAGCCACCCCACACCCTGGCACAGGGCATGGACTGGATTGCTTGGCTGCCCCTGGCAAAGCAAGGAATGAACTGTCCTTCAGAATGTGATTCAGAGGGTGCAAGTGAGGAACTTGCATGGTGCCCTGATCATTAAAGAGTCTTGGCAACTTAACCGTGAATGGGAGGATGAGGTGTTTACCATTTCTCCAAGACTATCTGCCTCTCCTGGGTAGGAGTCTAAGACAATTTGTGAAGGTCTCTTTTTCTCTATGCATCAGAAATGAAGAGTTCTGGGACAGAAAAGTGGGTTAGCCTTTATCAACTTGGCTTTTCTTTTGGAACTGTGATTTTGAAACAAATCCAGCTCTTAGGCTGAAGTGTCACTCAGTAAGTTTGCCTTTCTAGCTCTTGTAGGTTTTCTTAGTGCTTCTGTGGCTAAGAGGAAGGGGAAGGAGGGTGTCACTTAAATATAAATTAGTTTTTGAAACAACACTGAAAACAGGAGTGCTGTAAGCAATGAGTGTGTGTGACAGTATGCATAGAACAATGACAAGCTTTAATTGGCTGTCTGTTACAGGAGGTCCAATTTTTGCCCACATTTCCCATAATGCTGATAGGCCTGGAGGCTTTTATCCCCTCATTCACCCTGCAACATGAAATTGTCTGACAAGGACTGATAGCCTCTATAAAATGTCCTAAGCTTCTGCTTAATGTTTCTAATAGCAAATAATTTCATTAAAAATAAAAGGAGTTTTCAAAGTATAATAAGTGTTTTCCACATGCCTTGATTGCATTGCATAGGGAAGCCAGTATTCTATTTATTGTATCAATTAAAGAATATTTCTTTCCACCATGATACCTGTTTTAATAAAACATGTAAGAAAACTTTTTCATTGGGGGGGTGGAGTGGTAAATTGTCATCTCAGAAAGCAAGTATTCTATAACATTTTCCTGATTATATCTATTTATTTGAAATTCTATGAAAACATGTCAAATCTATATCATGAGATGGGACTTACAGAGTAACTAATGTTTAATTATTCAACTACTTTTTGGAATAGCTCATTCCTTATACTTTCTATGGTTTTTCTGAGCCACTGTGGAATCTAAGTATTAGCCTTTCATCTACCAAACAACCGAAATGCAAATATGACCTTGCACAGGCTAGTAAAATGAGCTGTCTTGCCTTATGCCTTGTTATTTTCTTTCTAAAGTAGTTCTAGCATGAAATGAGAAGTGAATACTGACAGATGCAGAGTCCCACCGCAGTACCCTTCACATCTATGGAGCAATGCTTTGTTTGCCTACAGAAAGGAGGAGCACTGTACTGTGGCAGCAGTGCCATTGTCTTTATATTTTCTCTATCACCCAGGTGTCTCTGAGTCCTAGTGTACTGCTGTCTATCTGATTAGAAGCACAGCACTGTTGCCACTAACAGATGAAACTAAATATATCAGAGACTGTAAGTCCAAGAAAGCAAACAAAAATTTCTAGTTGTTAATTGAACGAAATTTTTTTTTTATTATGCTATCCAAATAGTAGCAGTATTTTTCCTCAGCAGACTTTTTAATCTAGCATGAAATGTCATCAATGTTGAAGAGGAAAACAAAAATAATTACTATTGGAGTATTCTCTTGTTGCATGAGGTGAATTTTCGAGCTGTATAGGATAATGATACAGAGAATCAAGCAGAGGCACTGAGTATTTAACCATGATTGAGATCTATGTAAGATGAATTTATCACTGTCTGCTTTCCCTCACTATTGCCATTTATCCCTATATCCCCTTACCTCCTGATATAAAGTTGTATAAATGACATGCAGGGAATTATTACATTGCTACCAATAGTGCAATAAATGAAGAAATCTGAGTGCAGTAAAGTTATTAAACTATATAATGCACTAATATTGTATTAATGTCCTGGTTCTGGCCAAGATCAGAGGGAGGGGGTGTGGCCAAGACTTTGTATCATTCGATACTATCTTCTGTCATTGCCAGGGACAGGAAAAAAAGGACTCTCTTGCTTCTGAAGAAGAAGGGTCCTTTTCTGGTCAAGGGAATTCAAGGCAGGCAGAGAGTCTATCCATTGTTGATTTTTATTGTACTGGGCTTGGTGAGCATTTTGCATGTAAATCACCCTCTCTTCGTACAATTTTCTTATTAGTATTGTTGCTGATACTGTTCATTTTCTTATCTCTTTGCTGTTTCCAGTAAATTGTTCTTGTCTCAACCTGTGGTCTTTGACTTTTGTGCTTCTAGCCGGAGTGGGAGGGGGAAACAAGCGCTGGTCAGTTTTGGTGGGAGCACTAAGTTATGGAAGACCATTCCTAAAACATGACACATATATATAAATTTGTTATATTGAAAAAAGAATTATATAAATACTTTAGAAATTTATAGAGTACTGAGAAGTAAAATCTGATGCGGTATGCATTGTTTCCTTAGAAAAGAGAACTGGAAGGTTAGAACTATATGCAATAAACTTTCATACGGTAAGTGTCTGCAGACATCTGGTCATTTTTACATTTTATTTCTATTCAGACTATCAAGATCCATGAAACAAACTGTACTACATAATGAAATAAATGATAAAATACAAAAATAAGTAGAAGTTGCCTTGTACTTTCTTTGTACTAAAATGAAGGATAAACATGCTCTTTCAAAAAGTTGCGAGGACTCTGTAATGTAGAAGGCTTTCCAATATCTATATAATATAGAACCTAAATAGCCTGAAAAACCATTTTTTTTTTCCTGAAAGGACGTGTATGGTCTTGGATTTGATCCTTGAGGTCACTCTCTGAGGAACCAAACTCCTCTTGAGGACAGTCAGATTACACACTGCTGGTGTGAGTTCCACTCCAGAGCGATAAGAGACAGGACATTGTCTGATGCCTTTGTGACAATGAAGTCAATGTTTTCAACAGTAAAAATAGGAAGCCTTTGGTAGCATTTGGCAAATGTTATTCTTCTAAATGACTGATAATTTATGGTTCATGTTTCTTTCCTTTATAACATAACTGGGGATGAAGAAACAAAAAAAAATTTCTTTAGATCTACTTGTCTTAATGTTCTGATTATATCCTTCCTTTGATTTATTTTTAGGGAATAAGAATTTTTTAAAAAATGCTTTGCAGTTTTTTATTAATACCTTCTTCATTCCTGCCTTGCCTTTAGGAGTGTCTATAATCTCACCCATTTTGCATGCATATTCAAATAATTTTATATGCAATCTTGATGCACTGATCATGTTGGTCTGAACAGTTGCTGACATTTAGATAGTCCTGCTGCATTCAGTGCCAGTTAAATCTGACTTTTTTCTGGCTCAATGACACTAATTTTAATTATATTTTTATAAAGTTCATCCGTATACTGTTAGCCAAATATGCACCTTCCAGTTTATTAAAAAAAATAAGTCCATCAGACAAATGACATCTTGTCTGGGATGCTAATAGCTTGATGCCTTTGCCAAATAGGTGACATTATCAAGCAGAGGGTGATATTCTCTACTAGAGTTGATTTAAATCCTATTATCTCTTTACAAATTAGAAATACTTCTCTCTCCACCCTGCCTGCCACCCAGGAAAAAAAAATTCTGCTCTGTAATTAATAACAAGGGCAGGAGTTAAGCAGGAAATCAGGTCCCCTTGTTCTTTCCCTGTGTGTACATGAGGGGGAAAAAGAGAATATTTGCCTTTACCAGCCATGTGATGTGCATGATAATACAGGTTGGGTTCTCTATGTGTATGTAGCAACCTTGTATTACATCTTGATTCCTTTCCTTTTCATTTGCATCTGTCCTTTTCTGGCTTCTCTACTAAGGAATGAATTATAGGAAATATGGAAAATGAAAATATTTTCATGCAAAAAGCTTAACCTGTGCACATTTTTCCTCTCTAGAATTAAAAATTCTCTCTCCATACTTCTGACCCCTTTGTTATTTGTAAATAGTCTCCGGATGGCTACTTGCCTTTGGACAAAGTCTAAAGTTGAAAGTACTTCAGAACTTCCCTCCTAGATTGAATTCATACTTTTTATTTTCTTCTCTATCATTGACACTGGTCATGTGAAAGTTAAATCACGTGCTTCTATGTCATTTCCTTTCTATCCTTTGCTTTCCTTCCTATTATTATCATTTAAAATTAGTGTTAAAAATGTCTGCTTTTACAAAATAATTAGAAATAACAAAAAATAAAGGGAAAAATGAAATAAATCTTGTTTTTCTAATTGGTTCTGTCATGATTTAAAAATATTGAGAACTGACTCAAACATTTTAAAGGAAATCCACTGTGGATTAAAAGAGAGTAAACTCCATTGAAAAGGTTTTTATAATAGCCTTTGTCTCACAATGATGTTTCACTTGAAAGACTTTGATAACCAGCACTTTCATCCAAACCTATTCTAACCCTTTCTTGAAGCTTACATGGTATTTCAGAAGTTTTGCATGGATTCTGCCTCTGAAAAGGTCAAGAGGGGAAATAGACTATGCAATTGGAGGACGACCTGTCATTACTGACCTTTTCAAGGAAGAAGAGAAGGAAACACTCTATAATGACAGAGCTGTTTCTTTCCTTAAAATATCACATGCCTGGAAACTAGCATCCAGACTGGCCAGGACTGTGGTGTGTGCATGTGTGCATGTTAGACAGGAGAGAGAGTAATTTTTTGGATCCACAGTTCTTCTGATGCTTTAAAAAAATTTTTAACTAAAAAGCTAAATACTAATTAATACATTAAATGCAAAGTTAATATTTAATTTCTTGGTTGTTTTCTGGATTTTGTTTGGTTGTGGGGTTTTTTCATTTTTTCTCATAGATTCATTCTAATTTTAGTTTCCCTTTGAATTCTGGAGAAACAAAATTAAATGGAAAAAGGACTTAGTGTTCATTCACTGTGATTTCTTCTTCAAGACATCATTACAAGACCAGAATGCAGGACAAAAATTCCATGCTAGAATACTTGACACCTCATATTCCTAGTAAAATTGCATCAAGTACGTAAGCTTAAACCTACACAATTAACTAAAGTGTGGGCAGTAAAAGGGATGGTGCTGTGAGAGAGACAATGTTAAACAACTCCTATTTTGTGAAATTAAATGCATTTATTCACATATTGTAGAGTAATTTGCTGAGAAGGCTGGGGTTACCAGGAACCTCTTCTGTGCCTGTAGCAGCAGGGGTGGCTGAAGCAGAAGCTGTGCAGAGCAAGGACTGCTGCTGAAGAGCACTCTGATAGGCAGGATGGGGCTGCCTGTGATCACACTTATATTTACATCTTCCTAACCCCTGTCCTGCGTGACATTCATGGCGGGATCAAGACCAGTTCTGCTAACATGCCTGAGCTAAATTTAATGCCCTGCTGGAGGTTTAACAGGTGCTACTATTAATTCAGTATTGCCAGTTCTTAAAAATTTAATGTAAGAAAGATGTTATTTTGAAATCTTAAAATATAAATGAATTTGGAGAAAAGATTCCTTCCCTGGAAATAATGAAAACAATATATCAATAAACCCTAAGAATGTAGAAATCATAAAGCAAATCAAATGCAAAAGTTACTATTTTATCAAATCTTATGACTTTTAAGACAGTTGTAAGCCTGCTTATAACTTTTGAATGCTTAGAACTTAGAGTATTGTATTGAAACACTAGATATAATATTGCTTTGAAACAATTCTCTGGTGAAAACCCATGTAAAGAACTATCTGATGAGAGTCTGTCTGGAGTTCCATGTCTTAGATACAACTCACTCCAAAAACCACCAGTAGAATCAATACAGCAATTGAGTTTTTACCTTTATGAAAACTTTGATTATATTCTTTTATCTTTTGGATTTATTTTGCAGACAGTACTTTATTCTTGTCAAATTCAGATATGTTATACCAAAAAAGTATTTTTATTACATGAAAATCCCCTGTGAAAGTTGCTGTGCAGCTGCTTGGATGTGGATTAAACATTGTTTTGATATTTGAAAAACAAACCCAGTTGCCATACATTGTTTTCCCAAAAAGAGATATGGTGCTGTTATGACTTCATAAATTGAAAGGGACACTGTCTATCTGAGGCATGGCAATAAATGTCAGATGTTGCTATTAAACAAAGGTTGCCCTTTATGGATCTCATAAGATGATGAAGACAGCTACAGGCAATCTGTGAGATGATTATTTTAAAGTAATTTTAGTCTACGTTTTTCATTGAATTAGTATTCTAAGCAGCCTTTTCCACTTCCCTGTGTCTTTTCTCTTTGGGATCTTTAGAATGACCAGATTTTTTTAAATGTATCAACTCTGAGAGGTATTCACCTATTAATTTATTTCATTGTGATGTTCAGTAACAGGGCCAAATTCAGAGTTTACTGCTATGTTTTTGTATCAAAATCACTTGCTAAAGACAGGCAAAGCTTGGCAAGGTGTGTCTGTTTTTCAAGGTATGAGGTTTGACCATAGATTTTGAACCGTGTATAATGGTACTTAATTAGTGTAAACCAGTGTTAGGCAGTGGGTGGAGGGATTATATTTGTGATATTCTCCTCAGCCCACATTGCTAAATTGGAGCTGTATAATACAAGCAGAAAAGCATTTTAAAAAAACAAACAGAATGAATTCTTAAATGTGTACAGAAGATGTGCTTGTAATGTTATTCACATATTAAATATGATCAACCTGGAGAATATCTGGTTCCATACAGACAAATTGACGTGGGACTGTCTTGCATGTGTAGATTTAAGGCACAAGAGTTATCTGACATTACGCATGTAAAGTGAAAACTATCAAAATCAGTATGTGAACAGGACTAGAAGGTTGCCATTTCTACTAGGGTTATTAAAAGCACTACTCTTTTAGTGCTATAGCTAATAGGCACACAACTCTGTAGAAAACAAGTGGTGAATTAAACTGTTAAGGCATGATAGTGAAGGAGGAAATAAACATGGTGGGTTTTTTTTGTCTTCATTCACAGTGATTCAGATACTCTAAGGAACAATATATAAATTAGTTTTTCAATATGCATTGGGAAATAATTTTTTTCCTCTAATATATTTCCTGGAAAGATAAAAAATGCCAACAGGCATTTATATCATTTATTAACACTGAGCTATTCTTGAGTAGCTTGAGTCCTCAGCTTCTAACTTGGTACATTTAGAACATTTAGCATTGTTACTTAAAAAAAATAAAAGAAAATTTATTTATAAGCTCAGGCTTTTATACTATTATTTTAATTTGATTCAATGAATTATTTTAACACTCAAAGTAATTAAATAACTATATATTTTACATTTTTTTCATATCAGATTGCTATAGTTCCTTAAACAGCTGTCTTCTACTGATGCCTTAAAAGCTGGTAAAAATAAGATGCAGACACAGCAGCGCAGGGAAAAAGGCTATTACCTTGGTTTAATAGGATCCCAGGTGCTCCCCCTCATTGAAGGTGGAACCACGCCAAAGAAGCACACCTCATGTACAACGCGTACACAATTTTATGGACCTTACAAATTAGCATATCGTTCTAAAATCCCCCAATAAGAAACTTAACAAATGAAGTAATTGTCCTCATAGTCTAATTACCGCCCCTCTAAGTGAGGCTACCATCTGGTTTGCAAAAACAAGTTCCAGAGAGGAGGCTCCGTCTAAGGTTGGAGTCTCTTGTTCTGAGATAGTAGGGATGATTTGTCTATCCCAAAGAACCCCAAACTAGGCTAGATATCAGAGTACAAGGGCTATAAACATGTAGGGCTAATGTACAGGGAATGAAAGGTACAGGGAATGGGAAAGGGTTAAAAATATATAAAAAGGTATAAAATGTATAAAGAGAAAGGGCAAAAACCCATCAGGCATCACTACTACTCTCGGTGTTGAAGTTATGGTATGAGATATAAAATGCTATGAATTGATCCTATCAAAATAAATTTGTGATTGTTATCCATTTTAGAATTTCAGCAAGGGCAAAACACAAATCACAGAATGCAAATTTCTTATTATCCTACTGAGTTCCTTATTGCTGTGGATAGCAGTTTCAATTAAGGGTATTTTAGTTCCATACTGACAAGTAGTTTGCTGCTGATACATAGAAATTTGACTCAGAATTTTGGAAAAAGAGTAACCTCTGTAATCATATATGTAAAATATGAAATGGAGCAAATTTAGGGTTATTTCTTGGTGATATCTGGACAGCAAGGTATTTGAATAAGAATTTTTTTAATTCTTTCTCCTGCATTTGTGATGCATCCTTTATTTTCATTCTTTATTTTTGTTTTACCTTTCTAGGTTGTAGACTCTGTGGAGGAAAGTGTACTTATGATTTCATATGGTACTTTATATCATGAAGATGCTATGAATAATAGAATATGCTGTCAGCATTCAACAAAATGAAGATTTTAAGATATAAACAGGTAAGTAAAAAAAAGAATCACTATGGAAGGCAACATTTCTTTTACTCTTAGATATAATATCCAAAACAACACCACGTGTACTTCATTGTTTCAGGTTGTCTGTCTGACTTACATCATTCATTTGTATCACATACGTTGTCAGAATGTCTGATATTTCTGTGACAATGTTTTATAATGCTAGTTTAGATTCACTTCTTCATTGCAAATTCTGTAAAATAAAAGTTATATTTGCATTTTACTGCAAATGGTAAAATATATGAATAGAGTGACATGGGCAAATGTTCATATCTTTTTCATCTATGATTAAAAGACGTGGAAAAATATTTTTCATAAAATGACCCATAGTTGTACTTTCATTCAAGTTGTCTAAAGCATGAAAAGAGAAAGTTAGATGTGTCTCTTACCTTACAGGTTCTATTGATAAATATTTAGAAAACATTAGATCAATGAAAAGACTTGACATTCAAGTATATGATTAACTGTTATGAAGACAAGTGTGTTGTTGACAAAACCTTGTAGTAATATGTTTTGATCGATCAATGCAAGTAACGTCAATGTGACAGATATCCTTCTATAGATAAGATTTGAAACACTAAACTGTTCTGTTGTACTAATCCCATGTAAAATTTGATATTTTTTATAAGCAATGAAATGGATAAAGTTCCAGTATTAAATGAAGATTTTTAAAAAGTATTATAGATAACATCAGAATAAAAAAGGGCAAAACAAAAATAATTTTAATTTAATCCTAGGTGGTTACTGGCTAGCTGTCACCTTGGGAAAGTCTGGACTTCCTTTTACCAGATCTGTCACTAAGTTTAACTTTTAAGAAAATAGGGCACACTGTGTGTCCTATTATTCTGTGTGCTAAATGTGACAACTCTCCTCTGCAATTTTGCTATTAACTATTTCTGAAACACCTTTTTTTTTCCCACCAAAGTCCTTTTTTATTCTCAGACTATCAAATCCCTGTGCATAAATTTTAAGGCTGGGAATATAGCCAGACTTCTGGCAGATCATTCCAATGTAGTTCAATAGGATATTGCCATAGCAAATAATATGGCCTCAAGCCTTTATTTTCCCTAATTGGGCCATATGAGATGGTAATGTCCTTTTTGTCAGGGCTTATTATTTTAAAGGTTGAATATAAGGGGAAAGTCATCAGGATTCATTTTGATTTTGTTTAATTTGTCTTGAGTGTTGTCAGAAAGCACTGAATAATTCAGTTTTAGATCCCTGGGGAACAGACCTTACCATCTACATAAGCAAAAAGTAGTTTTTCAGATGCTTATCATATTAGGTATTAAAAACTCTGGGAAAGAAATGTGAATATTAAGGGGTTTGGAATTTATAAATCTCTGATTTATATAACTAGTGTAATAAATATTGCCTTATGTTTCTAAGTAGTCACAACTAACTGTAAATTGAAGTATAGATTTTAAGAATCTACCATCTAATTTTAGCTGTAGAATATTTAGATGATGAACAATATGTGTTTTTCCTAAATGAATTAATAAGAATCTATATTCCATCAATGAATACTATGTGGATATGTTGCAATTGTCCTCTTAACCCTTTAAAATGACAATACAAATAACCTCATTCGTCAGTTTGTTCATTAGACTTCATGTCTAATCAATATAGACCTACTGTACATTTGGTGTAGCCTTTTTGGCCACAAAGTTAGAATATGTAAGTATATGTATTCCCTAAAATCTGATTTTTTTAGTGTCTTATGAATTCTCATCAGTGCTGGCAGTGCCATTGGCACAAGAAACTCTGATCATGTGTGCTTTAGGGCTGTAGGTGCCTCACAGTGCTCCTGATGCACATCTTGCCAAAGCATGATGCTCATTGAGGTTACAAATTACTCAGCAAACTACTGGTGAATACAAAACACATAGAAATTATTTCTTGGAAACATCTTGCACTCTAGTAATCACTAACACGCCTTTGTCAATAATTATAATATTGTCACAAAATTTCACAGCAATACATTTTATTTTTAAATCTGTTGAAACTCAAGTGTTGTCTGACAGTTTCAGCTTGTCTGAAAAATAGCATTGAAGGATTTTTAGTCTTTGTTTTTGCAAAGAAAGAAGTTCTTTAGTTTTTTCCTTCAATTGTTATTAAAAATATTTCTAATATATATGAAAATAAAGTGCCAGGAAATGGTGTAAGATAATCATCGAGCCACGGGCTATGTATCAACTGATCAGAGAATATAGAGAAAAGGCACAGCAGGAATGGAGAGGAATAGAGTGACAAAATGCTGGAATAAAGAGCTCTTCCAATCCTGAATTTTGGGCTAAAGCAGACAGAATTCAAAAGTGACAGGAGGCCTGTTATGATGCCTAGCATTTTCTGCTTTTTAATCAAGCAGGAGTGTTGGTTGTTGAAAGAATGATTTTGCTCCAAGCAGTCTTATTGTATTTGAAAGATGAGGATGTACTGGAACTAGAGGTCCCTTTTCATGTAGCTGGGAATGGGTTCTGGGCCAGAGAAGAAGTAGCTGGGGAGGGATGAGACCAAGCATTAAGAAACTTCTAACAACCAGCAGATGGTCTTATGACATAATTTCAGACCGCAGTCTTGGATTTGTATATTTCTCATTCTACAGAGAAAATACAAATTGAGATGCCAAAACACCAATTTTTGTAACAGTGAACAAACTGTGAGCAGGAAGGCCTGCAGCCTTCCTTTTCTTCAAAGGAGATGGATACGTGCAAATATTGATGTGTTTCACAATTCAATACATAATAAGGCTATAAAGAGCCCTTTAAACATTAGCCTGAGCTCCTGTGACAGTGATAAAATTATATAAGGCTTGAATATAAAATTTAATTCAAATAATTAAGTCTTCAATCCTCCATTAAGCAAGGAAAGAAAAAAGATATTCCAAAATGAGAACAGGAACAATCAAGCCACAGTCAATGTCTGTAGCTTTTGCAAAAGCAAGTGATTTATTAGGTTATATAAGGAATTTTTTGCAAAGAAGGGGGTAAAGGGAGAATTTATAAATTAGACTCTTTGTTTCAATTTAAAAAAGAAATCTGTGGTCTAAAGGAACATTGAAGAAATTGGTTATTTTGTTATTTAAGTTTTTTAATTAAATTAAATAATTAATATTTTAAAATACAAGAATTAAATGCAAATTGTTCTTCTGAAGCCTCAAAAAGAGCTTCATGGTATATATGAAGGGTTGCACAGCTCTTCTGTAGGAGCTGTGAGCACTGCACCTGGCATACATCCCCCAGCAAGCCCTGACAGAAAGTCCCCCTCAAACTGCAGCTGTTATCACCCAGGCTCCCCAGCTCTGCCACTTAGGCTGGCACAAGAGCACGAAGACTCAGGAACAGATGGCTGCAATTTTGCTAATATGACAATATCCATCCTGTAACACTGTGTGTGTGACTGTATCCACTTTCACAAGATGGTTCATTCCCCTGGAGATATTATCACTGTTTCTGCCTTACGCTGGACTAATGGCTGCCATCAATATATGGTCACTACAGTGGCTAAACTTTCCTTTTCCCAACTACTGGAAAGATTTGGCATGCCATGATTTCCCCCCCACCCCCCAAAAAAAAAATATATATCACTATTAATTATAGAGAATACCATAAAGTAGGATCTTAATGTCCATTTCAAATTGTAGGAAATGGTAAAATGGCCACGGTGGTGTGATGTGTTTGAAATGTGCTTTGAGGCAAGGGAGAGGGAGGGTGTTTTTTCCAACTGGTTGCATTCCAGTTTGTCACCTACCAGCCTAGGAGCCTTTGGCCCATGGTACTGGCAGCTGTACCATGGATGATGGGCATTCAGAGATAGAAGTAGCATCAACATTTATGGTGGTTATTTTTCAGGCAGTATGAGGATATATCATTTACAAGTGTAATAGAAAATTTTTTCATGCTATGAAAATATTGCCCAGAAAGCCAACCAGAAAACCAGCACTACATCTACAAAGAAATGCATCAATTTAACCTAGCACAAATGCTGATCATTCAGTTTTATTGCTAAAGCTACAAATCCTATTTACTTTTATAAATACGAATGGTAGATCATAGTGTTCTGCTCAGATTGTGTAATTATACAACACCCTTTGTATTTAAAAAAAGTAACTAGGAAGGATTTCAACAAGTAACTGTAAGAAAAATTCCTTTATGCTGTTTTGCAGGCCACAGTGACAACAATCCATGGGATCCTGTTGAGGTCCTGTGCTCCTTGACTTATAAGAATCCAATGATGGTGTTCTTTCCAATATCAAGAATGTGGCATTGCTAATGGTCTGGTGTGTCACTGTTGAGCCGCGAGCAGAGAAGGAAAACCTGGATTCTCCTGCGTAGCATAGAAAAAAGCTTTATTATTTGAATCCAACATATATATAGACTTTTCAGAGGTCACCCAGATTGGTCAGCCAGAAACCTCCCCCTAGGCCTGATTGGCCAGGCCTGATCTGTCCAAATCTCAAGACACTGTAACAACAACATCCAAACTTTATCTTTGTTTATAAAACACATGAGAATGTTCTCACGAGAAAGACCTGTGCTAGCCACACTGGTGCACTAATTTTGTTGTGGTTGTGAGATCCTGTTGCAATGTCCTATGCAAAAAATAGGGCTGAATTAATGCTAATAGTATAATTGTATTTGTAATAACCAAGTAATAAACAATGATTCCTGCACAAAGATGTGGTGGTGAGGAGCAGTGGGAAGACAAGTCTATTCACTTCACGTGCTTCTACAAAAAATATATTCATGAATAATGGAAAATTTCAATATTTTAATGGAAATAAAACATAGCTTGCAGTGTCCAGAACAAAGCCTGTGCTTCTTGCAATACATTATTTTCTACTATGCACTTATGTGAAGCATACTATTCCTATTGTTTGTCAGCACAAAGTTGGAATTTATTCATTATATGTTTTCTACTGCTGTGTCAGCAGTTTGCTGAACCATCTTTGTGAATGGGAGTAGTCCCATTCCTTATTTCAGTGCCATCTGAAGCAGGGATGTAGATCTGGCCAGATTGTCTTCTATATTTATATGAAATCAGCCTGATATTTAGACAACCATCTTTGTACATACTAAATGTATTTCATTTTCATACGCAATGGTAAAAGCTTCTGCCAGGTTATAAAATGATGCAAGAGTTAACCAGTATATATTTTGTTTCTCAGCAATGATGCCCTTGGTGTATAGCAGGATATTTGACAGTAGCTTATATTTTTTATCATTTTGTTATAGAACTGGCAAATTATCTAAATTCCAAAAGATGGTAGTGATTTACTGAAGGTGATACAGTTTTTGCATCCCTCTCCTCCCTAATCTAGTCTCAAGAACCCTTGTGTGGACCACCTTAGGAAAACTTCTGACATGAATATAGAGGGGTTAAATTTGAATTAGAAAAATATCCCTCGCTGTGTGGATGACAAATTGTTAAAGTTCAAACACTGAATCTTTCCTGACGCCTTCTTTTGTTACTTGGCAAATTGTACTCTAAATAGCTCTTGGACTAGGGAACCAATCTCTTGTTCACCTCTTAAACTTTACACATATTGGGGCATTTGATGAAGCCTACAAAACCAAAATAACATTATTTTTAATGGATATTTATTTGATAATTCTGGAATATTCCCAAAATGAAAGGACTACCTTGAGCTCTAATGGTCTAAATGTTCTGTATCACTCCCTTTATTACTGCAACAAACCAGAAGTAGTGCATCAAATGTACATTACTGCCTATATATCTAAATTAATTTGAAGATATTTTTAATATGAAGCTGTGAATGAAAATATACTTAGATAACTCTATGTTCATATAAGTCTTACAAATATCACAAAGGGGCAGCTTTTGAGCATAATGTGGGAAACATCAGATTTTTCATTTTGTTCAAGTAGATATGGCAACATTCCAGGAGGCACCACTCAGCCTTTGTTAGTCACCATTTTTATACTTAGAGGTAGTGACTGTTGATTATCATCTTTAAACCCCATGGAGGAGAGTGAATGTGGATGTGAAAGGGGCAGCTCTTCAGACTAGAGAGCTGCCACAGGAGGAAGCTGTACTTTAAAACACCACCTTTAATATCCTTTGGAACAGTAATATGTGCAACTATTACGATGATTTAACATCCATGTAAGTCTTTCCTGCAGTCACTGCATAACACAGTTTCTGTCTGTGAATTATGGACATTAAATATAAATTTTCTCCTAGGCTAGCTGTTGTTTCCTGTTTGAATATATTCTTGCCATATTTCCCTGAAACAGATATATCTTGACTTAGAAACTTCCCAAAGCTTTAACAGAAATTTAGCACAGTGTGAAGAAGCCTCTGGTTAAAGACATTAATAGGTTTTTAGAACAAACAAACTAGATTTCTGAAAATTACACAAAAGAGGAATGTCAGAATTCAGCTTCAAAGCAACTAATATAGAGCATTTTAAAGGCAAATCATGATTAAGTATAACCACAGGATTTCTTTCTTAATTTCATAATGGTTTATTCAAATAATTAAATGTGCTCCTTTTGGGAAGCATGTGGGTGCTCAATAGAAGGCCACATTCTTTTGTATATAATCATAACTATATTTTCTGTGTGTGCCTAAGGGAATAATTTTGTCACTTATTTATTTTAAATATTCAATATATGAAAATGACTATGTACTTCTGACTTACTAAAAAAAAATCTGTGTGTATTGCAAAGTTTGTTTAATATGTCCCTCTTCTGTGTGTAATGAAATATGAAATGATCTGCTTGCATGATATCAGAATACCACTAGGACACTTCTTGTATGTGTCTGTGCACACCTGGGGGAATACACACATATATTGGTGCTAAAGAGAACAGATATGAAAAGCCCTCACTCCCAGGCTTCCACTTGCTTGCTCTACAGAGGTATCCCCCAATCAATTTTAGTTTCCACATATGACAAGATGTGTCATTGTTATAAGCTAAGTTGGAGATGGAGCCCCACGCAGCCACTCACACCCTCTCTTTGCCTCCTACCTTGGTGGAATGGGGAGGGGAATCAAAGTAAAACTTATATGCTGAGATAAGCACAGTTTAATGATTGAAAATAAAATAAAATAAAATAAAATAAAATAATAATTGTAAATTAAAATAAAAATGACAATGAAAGGGAAAAAACCCAAGTGATGTTCAATGCAATTGCTCACCACCCACTGGCTGATGCCAGACCTCCCTTCCTGAACTCAGATCAGTCACCCTTGTGGGTAACTCCCCCTAGTTCATATATTGGGCATGATCTTCTATGGTATGGATTATCCCTTTGGTCAATTCAGGTTACCTGTCCCAGGTATGCTCCCTCCCAGTTTCCTTTGTGTTCCCTCCTCAATGGCAGAGCATGAGACAAGATAAAAGTTCTTGATTTAGGATAAACATGACTTAGCAAAAAACCAAAACCTCAGTGTGCTATCAATACCATTCTTATTCCGAATCCAAAACACAGCATTGTAACAGCTCCTGAGAAGATATTACCAAACCTGGCAGTGCTGGTGTTCCCTCCCACTTATGTGTCTCTGCACAGATATTGCCTCAGGATCCTCTAGTTAATCAGGTAATGAAATATATTTATTCTTTGCATTTCAGCCGTGGTTTTGTGGCTGTTCTGGCTGCCGGCACCAACTCGCACATCCTTGCAAGTATTTATATACTTGTTAATAATTTCAATACTTGCTGAAGTAAACAGTGCAAGCCTTTGAGTAGAGTAGAAGATTATTTCAATGTTTCTCAAAAGAAAGAAGAAAAGTTGGAGGTTTAAAACCTGAGGGAAGGAGAGACATTTTCTTAATCACTGAGCTTCTTGGACAGAGGAGAGTAAAAAACACATGCTTCTTGTGATGTTTCTTAAAATATTTGGTATATAACATTGCAAGCTTAATCTTGGGTCAGACTGAAATTCGAGTGTTATGCAAAGTCAAGTAGAGCAGCTTGGGCTGTGTATTAACTATATTAAGAATATAAAGAAATTGAAAAAGTTTTCTTAGTTTGGAATTCTATTTTTTTCACTACTTTTTCCAGGCCTTTCTGTCCTTCATGGGTTTGAAACAAGATGGAAATATCACACATGCATTCAATAAGGAAAGAATTTAAAATTTCTTTCATGCTCATAATGGCTTGGAGTACTTCAACAAAAGCATCTTTAGGCTTGAGAAAATATGGTAGTATTGCTATTCTTTAGTCTATTCATTGAAGCTTCTCAATTTTTTTTTTTAATGTGAATGTTTATGGCCTATTCTAGCAAATTTAAAGTAATTTGCCTTGGATTTTGTCATTATTATTTTAAATTTATTGCTTGCTTTTGCTAAGAGGACAATATTAATCACAAAACTGATGATACGCATTATTCCTTCATAAACTAATGAAAGTGTAAAATGATGTTATCAAAGATGAAGAGCTGGCACAGAGAGCTGGACTGGGTAACCTAAACAAGGAAAAGAAACCAGAAGCAATTTTATAAAGGGAAAGATGGTTTTATGAAGGTTTTTATAGGAAACACTGAGTTAACCAAGGTTTTTATTGTAGCTATCCATCTTCATTACTATCATTGCAGATTTCCTTTTCTTTATTCAGAGGTTCAAAAGCCAGTCCTGAGCCTCTCTTCTGGTTGTATCAACTTCCAAAATATTTCAATTTTTGAATTTATGAAACATATAGCCTAAAGTGACAGCAAACTGGCCACAGCTGCAGTCTGCTAATGCATAGTTTCCTGTGAAGTCTATTGCAGTGCCGTAAGCTACTGACCATCCTCACCTGGCTTGGTATTAAAAAGTTTGTGACCCTTATTGTAATTTTTTTTCCTAAAAAGGCACTTCTAGTGAAAGCTGTGTCTGCAGCCATCCCTTCTCAGTGGTGGGCTCATTCTCTCTCCATAAGCAAAAAATGAGAACAATTTCTCTCTTTTTAACTTTGGTGATTTGTCTTTTTTATTGTAGTGAGAATGGAAAAGAAACAATGCAGCACAAAAAAAGGGAAACAAGACATCATGGGATGCACTTGGCAAAGCATCACTTGTCCTCAGCAGCTGTGTGCAATTGTACTAAAGATGCCATCAGCTTCATAAAAAAAGTAATAGACATTTTTCCTTGTTGCCAGCTGCAATTCACTTATGAGGAAAGAAACTGAAAGAAACTGACAATAGCAGCCATTCAGCCCAGGGAGCAGGTTTGTAAGGGACAGAGTTTTGGCACACAAGATACCTCACCATTAGTCATCTGGAAAATTGTTGCCAGCTGAAATTAGACTTTACCCCAGCTGGGTTTTTTTTGGTTTTTCGGGGAGTGGTTGGAGGTGTTTTTTTGGCTGGGTTTTTGTTTGTTTGTTTGTTTTGTTGATTGGTTGGTTTAGGTAGGGTTTTTTTCCTTCTTTTCCTTAGATGTGTATAACGCTTATGCTACAGGGTTCTCTTTGGGGTGTTTAAAATTTCAAATTTTTGTCTGTAGAGAAACTTAAATGTACACCAATCCCTGTTTGAATTTGCAGGGGGTTCATAACCAATATTTCTGTCATTTGATGATTCTATGAGTGCAAGAGATGACAGATTTCCCAGGATGAATATGAAAGCTTTGGTACATATGTGTTTGGGAAATGGATCTTGCAGTATGGGAAATTGCAAGTGTAAGAAATTAATGGGGTTCAGTCACTTTTCTTTGATTGCTTTAACTTGTTTCTTGCTCACTAGGTTCTTCTAACTGAGAAGTAAATTTAGGAGTGAGAATTTCAGATAACTAGGAATGGACATTCATTTGATTTAAGCAAAATGAGCAAGCTCATTTTGTTAAGCTTTAGAGATGATTGTGTCATTTGTGATACCACATAGTGATTTCAATGCGAATGCAGGTGCCTGAGAGGGATTCATATTTTTGAACACTGCTGATTTGGATTCTCTGCAACTTTCTTTCACTTTAGAGACAGAAATATAAATGTCTTATACAAAGGAAATCTTAAGGGAAGAAATTTGTTTATATAAGTTCTGCTTTAGGAAGCAATCTCATGTTGTGACCTTCTTAATGTGTTGAATTCTGTGTAGTTTTGAAAGCTTTTTAGACCATAATTAAAAACCCATGTTTCGGTACTGAATCTCTGTATTATATTTTGACTGGATTAATGAGACTACACAGCATATTTGCTGCACTAAATGTTGCCTTTCATTCTAGAAAGATTACATGTGCCAGCTTCACTGGGACAGCTTAGTGTAAATCTTCTCTTTCAGTACTGAGCTTGAAAGATATTTGATTCACTGTGTCCTAAAGCACAGACAGCATGATACCCTTGAGTGTTTCATACTATTGTAAAGGATGTAAATTTTAATTTATTCCAGCATATATTACTCTCGTCTACTGATTCCACTTGTTCTCCACCTCTTGTCTTTGTATTTTCAGTTTTTTGTTGTTATCATAGGAAGTTGGCACAGACAAGTAGCATAGTCTATGCTTAGGAAAGCATTAGACCAGTAAGACACAGAAGCAATGTACAAGAAATCTCAGGGGCAGAAAATGCCTTCACCTCACTAATATAAAAATTAATTTTAAAAAAGACTGAGTAAACTTTTTTTTCATTAACTGGCTGAATTATAATTATGAAATCAGGCTCATATTTCATCTGGGATAATTAAGTGAAGAAGAGACATTCTTGTAACCTGAATCTGGAATTGAATGTTCTCTGTGCGGGAATCACACACTTTAGCCGCTCTGTCCTGCAGAGATACCTTAGCCATTGCATAGAAAACTCCTCTGTCTTTCTTACCACAGGGAAGTACCAGCTCAGCTAGAGCAATACAGATCTTTATATATTTTCATGCTCAGCAAAATCTGGAGAGAGAAATATATTATTAAGTGCAAAGCCATTGGGTCCTGACCCTGACCTGAGCATAAATGTTTTGCTAGTATATAACACCACCACTTCATGGTACAACCAGGATTAATTAAGTGGATCACTCATATTCCTTAAGAGGGGACAATCACCTTCTTATGCAGGGCAGACTGGGAACCTTTACTCACTCTGATGTAGCCTGGTGAGTACTTTCTAACATTATTGACTTCTGTGAATAATTGCGAAGCTAAAGGTTTTTGGGTCCAGCATTAAAGATATGTTAATTGCCTTAGTTTCACTTCTGCCAACTGGAACTGGTGTCCCAAATATTACAGAGAGGATGTTTTATGAGTGGCCTTTACTCTGTTGTAGTTGCTATAAATGGTCCTTTTAAGGAGAAGCATATATCTTTTATTTTACTACAAAATACCCGTGTCAGGCAATTATAACATATATGTGGAAAAAAGGGAAGAAGTTTATGAAGGAGAATAATTTATATACTAGAAGAAATACTTAAAATTAGTATAAATGCTGAACTGTAACTCCAGTCAAATTTGTGGAATAACAGGTAAATTCACATCTTTGTCAGCTTTTACATGAAAAGCTTTCTCCATAGGTTTATAAGCAACCTTCTGTGGAAATCATAACTTCTAAGATTTGTTGATAAATGTAAAAAAGATTTCAAATTTCCATCTTTATGACTTAAATTCAGAAATTGTTTACGAAAACAGCTTCCAAGATTTTTATTTTAGATTCTTTTGTGAAGCTTCAATTTAACTACTTTTTACTGGAAAAAAACACTGACACTGTTGCCTAAAGTTTTCTTTGTTTCAGCTGTTAATTATCTCAAATGTCTAGATTTGTGTGCTTGATAATGTAAGCAATTATTTCTGGTGTTTCAGAGGGATATTTCTAAAGATATGTTCCATGATGTAGGAGCCATACCTATTTTCTTCAGGGACCTATTTCCATAGTATTACACACTGTGGTACAAAGAAGCATTTCTGAATGAATTTCCTTCGCTTTCTGGTGGGAGTTAGTTAAAAGATATCTTGGGTATGATGTACGTTCCCTTACCACAGATATTTTTGGTGAGAGCTTTACAGAAGAATCTTTCTGAAATTGAAGTGGCTCTGGCAAAACAGGACATAATAAAAGCCAGAGATTTTGGGTGGATTTTTCTCAAAATCTCAATGAGATTTAATAGGTGATTTGTTAACAACAGAAAACCTCCTTAGAATCTGGTGAGTAGCTGACATCTGGCTGGCAAATGCAGGTATTAAGAAATCCTTCACAAATTATCTGTGGAAAAGACTTGTAAACCTGATGCATAACAAGACAATTTAGCAGAGACTGGAAAAAGATTTAAAATTTTAAATATGCAACCTGAACCTCTCCTATTAAAAATCAAGGCCATTTCCCCTTGTTCTACTGCTATTTGCCTATGAGAAGAAACTGACCCCCACCTTGCCACAACTTCCAGTCAGTTAATTTTGGAGAGCAAGAACGTCTTTCCTGAGCCTTCATTTCTCCGGACTATACCACTCCAGTAGGCTCACTAGCTAAGACTTGTGCTCCAGGCTCTAATTCATGAGGGCTGCTGCCCCACCCAGGCTCTGAGGAGCTGTGCCATGGTGCTCCAGAGACCTGGCTGGACACAGGACCAGGGCACCCAGCTTGGGTTCGGGGTCAGTGCTGGTGGTGCCAGGGGCTCCAGATCCCCAAACACCCCACAAGGCTACATGAATGGGGTGGGAGTGTGGCAAATCTCTGACCTCAATACCATGGTGGGATAGGAAGGAGAAGACATCTATTCAGGCCTGGTATAGTAGCAAAATGGCCATGGCAGGCTAATGGGCAACTGTCCTACATACAGTTTCAAAAATACAGTAATTTACAAGCAGTGCATTTTTAAAAATAAATTTTTGCATATTCTAATGCCTGTATGCTGGCACTATGCAAAAAACTGGCATCTCCACACTAGAAATTCATAAATAAAATTTTAATCTTATTTCATATATGGTATTAAGTAGGACTTCACACTTAAACCAAATGCTTTGTTTCAGAGAGAATGTTGACATTTTGAGAATTTTGATGGCTGAACTAAGCTTTCACAACTGAGTCAGTTCTTTAATGCTGAAAGAGTGAGTGCAGAATGGTTACTTATTCTTGGTCCTCATAGAAATAGATATTGACCATGATTTTCTGCCATTTAATTTCACCAGTATCGTAAAGGAAATTTGGCAGTATTATAATTGCATATGTAGAAAATGGCTAAACCATAAAAACATGATGCTGTCCTCTCAAATCACTTCAGTGTACTCTTTAGATCCACTTATCCAGAAGTCTTCAGTGCTTGATTTTCAATACAGACTTTTCTTGCAACCATTCTATCTACAAAGTCAATCTTTACGGATGTTCTTCTTTGCCATATTTAGGATATTACGTTTCTTTTCAGTTGGGCATAAAAGGAAGTGTGTCAGTATCTCTGTACATACACTGATGTATAATTACTGTAAAGATGGAGGTTCCAGAGCTGGCCATTGCCTTTGTTCTTAAGAGATGATTCATGAGAGAAGTTAAATCTCAGCCCATATCTCAGACTGGCATTATCTCACCTTACTGTACATGTGGTGTTAGCATTTCACTTTGTACTTTGCCAAGAGCTACATTTGCCATGTAATCTTGAGCTCTACTCTCAGATCTGTCAGATGCTTTTCATATGTAATACAACCGTATCTAAAATGATATTTACAAATGAGTATTATGCAGGCTGATTCACAAGTACAGGCATACTCCCGTAGTTATGACCTTTTGCCCTCCATTTTTCCCCTTTTCCTCCAAATCTAATGGATCTTGTTCCCGGTTAATATTAAATGAATGGAATTACTACACTGCAAGAAAAAATATGTTCACAGAATG
This sequence comes from Lichenostomus cassidix, assembly GCF_008360975.1. Taxonomy (NCBI): domain Eukaryota; kingdom Metazoa; phylum Chordata; class Aves; order Passeriformes; family Meliphagidae; genus Lichenostomus; species Lichenostomus cassidix. The sequence continues at coordinate 30,976,560 of NC_139480.1, read as the reverse complement.
TTGAATGTATTGTTGTGATGCTGTCATAAAACTTATTACTCATATCTATGACTTTGTTTTATGAGAGAAGAGTCCATTCTAAAGACTCCCTGAAGAAATGTAAATAAATATTACTGGAAAAGTATTAGTTTATCCTTGTGAAAGTGCAATGTTATCTCCTCCTTTTGCAGTTACTTAGATGATAGAAATATTTTGAGTTGTTCTCATTTTAACTTGAATAAATGAGTAGCCTTAGAGGAATCAGTAAGTGAAATCACTTCTTTGAAGACTGAACAGTATTTTCATGAAATATATATGTTCAACCAAATAATTGAAAATAAAAATAAATAGTATAGAAGTAGTAAACATTTTGCATTCCCTTACCACTAAGTTCTCCAGTACTTCTCTTCATTTCTCTGGTTTATCCAAAATTCCCTTTGGCACAGAAATATGTAATATAATTTATTTTCTCAAGGGAAACATAAAGTATGACATAATTTATTTCCTTAAGAACTCACACTATTATGCTTCAGTGTTATACAGATGCAGTGAGTTTACGTAGCACCGATAATGAGAATATTTTATGATATGTGATCCTTTGACATGCTTATTCATAATATTCCCTACAGGAAGGAAAATTTTAGCCTTTTCTCTTTTCCAGAGAGTTTGTGTCTGGATAGAAATTATGGCATGGCCCATCCTCTAGTAAATAAAAAAAGTGATTGTGGGGTAAATGCACAGAAGTGTTGTGATGCTTGACTGCAATGTACTTTTCTGCAAAATGTACCTGCAGAGTGCCTTGAAGGAGGTATTTCTCTGAAAGGGGAATTCACAGAAAACTGCACCTGAAGAGAAATCCATAAATGCTGGTCAACGGGAAGTGAAAGAAGGAATTTACTGAGGACAGTATATTCCAGTAGGTGGGATGGTACAAAATTCATGTTTTTCCATGCACTTGAGGACTAAGCTACTTAATGTTATGGCTAGGGATTAGAGAATTGAATCTCTTGCAGGGATATGTGGTGGGATATGAATATCTTAATGGCAACCCACAACTTCGCCATCAAGATATGCATCCAGGGAAGCAGGAGTCCCCTTCAGGTTTTGTTCCATGAATAATGTCTACATGATCTAACAGTGAATTGTAGATTAAAACTACAGGAGATCTTGGCTTGCCAAACTGTTATGCTACTAGATTTCTAATACAGAAAAACACTGGAGATTTTTAAGTTTGCTATTGAAAAATCGAAGACAGTTTTATAAGAAGTGTATATGTATTTTCTGTTTATGGATGTAGAAGAAAACACAAAAATTAGTGTAAAGTGCTTTCTACATTGTAAGAAGAGATACAGAAGCTGGAATGGCACATGTAATCACCAAAGACAAAAGAATCCTAATGAGTTTGTAGAGATGCCCAAGGGGAATCTTTGCTTTAAAGGGAAAGTCCTAGCAGAGAGATACAGTGAACCACTACTTAAAATGATACAGAGGTGGAAAATGATGTAAGGCAGAGAAATGTTAAAACAAAGAGATAGAAAAATAATGAAGAAGTAAATATACTGCAATTTAACCTTGATATTCACAAACTCCGTTGTGTTCTCTGAAAAAAATGGTGAAATAAACTAAAGAAGAACACAGTGGACTCAGGAGAACCACTGACCACAACCTGAATCTTTGAAAGAAGGAAGGGAAGGAATGAGAGAACTAAGTAACTATGGTGACTTCGTAGATGTCTGAGTCTTACATAAAGGCAATGGAATAATATACTGCCTTCTGCATGTTAGCAAAGTGGTGTTAAAGTAATACTGATGAATATCTGAAAGAAAACTCAGTGTGAGTAAAGGACTCAAACAAAAATCCTTGATATGATTAAAAAACATTTCTGGACCAAAAAAGGTTTTTCATGCTAGAGGCATTTCAAGTGAAAAGAAACCACAAATGCTGTATCTAATGCACAACATAAATGAGTAAATAGAAAATTTGGTAAACAAAGATTTGGCTTAGAGAGTTAAGACACTAAAGCACATGAAAGTAGAAGTACAGTAAAGAAAACTAACAACGGTATTAAATAATGTTTATTGTGGTTCTAATGTTGAAAAAATAGCCAGAAATTAAATATCAGTGAGATGCAGAATAAAAAGGGAGAATGTTGCTGAAGTTCCAAGGGTGAGGATAGGTATTCTCTCTCCTTTACCATTTAGACCTGGGTATTTGCTAGTTGCTATCAGGAATACTGGGCAAATTAAAGAACTATTCAATGATAGTTGACATAATAAAACAGAAACAGAGATCACGAGAGAGGAAACATGTTTACTGAAGGGGAAATGCTCAATTTCTTACTCATAAATTGAGTGAACAGTTTCACTGTAAAAAGATGTTTGGAACTATTGCTAAAACCAAAATGTCCTCAGTCGGACAGTAGAGGTTGACACTTATGGAGGAAAGACCTCCGGCCAAAAATTGCTTTTCTGTTGTCCTATAAAAGCACATTCAGAGTTGCTGAATGGTAAATAGTAATTCCTTCCTCCTTTGTTTGCATTATGCAGGAAATCTTTGGTACTGTTGACCAAGTAATAATAACATGAGGCACAATGTGGGTTCTCATTGAAAAGCAATGTGGGTTCTCATTGTAAAGCAACAGAAACTAATAAAAAGCACACAAGAAGATTTCTTCAAACAGAAGTAGTAATTAGACAGTAATAAAGTTGGTATCTCAGGTTTTTATTCATAGTTATGACCTTTGATCCCAAGCTAGCTCCGTAATACATCTTGCTTTTCTACTTAAAAGTATCATAAACTTGTTGGGTAATTCAAAAGTCACAGCAATGGGGACAAGGGTGGTTAGCATAAGCATGTGTGAGTCTGCCTTCCCTCCCATTTCAATTGACTTGCTTTTTTTATTTTAAATAAAAAACATAAGATTGACAGTAAAGAAACAGAAAATTAATTCAGGAATATCTTGTGCATCCCAGTAGTTGTCTGATTTTCTGGGAAACCAGGAGACACAGTTTGAGACCATGGCTCCAAACAGGGTCGATCTGAAAGATTTGAAGAGACCTTGTCTCTCACCCATGTGAGTAGTTGGCTATAGAAGAGATTTCTTTGTTGGAGTTCAGTTAAAAAGGAGCTGGAGAAAGGAAGCTATGCAGCTATGGGGTCATACAGGCAAGATAGTCCATGACTGCATTTGATTTCAAAGCCGAAATCTGTTCAATGACTCTGATCTCTTCACAAGGGTTTTCCTCTTACTCTTAGCCAGACTGAGCTATAGATCCTGTTGAGATAAAGCAACAGTACGGTGAGTAGGTTCCTCCCATTTCTCTTATCCCTATCAGCTTGCTGTCTGGTATGTCCCCCTATGGAATTTATGATGTTGGTTATCAATACAGGTGAATAAACATGCAATTTTACTCGTCTCCATTCAACCTTAACAGAAGCTGACAATCTTCTTTAAAATTAGACAAGTGTCTTGCAGAAGGTTAATTTTGAAATGCCATGGGAATACAGGAAGAGTGTGTATGGCTGAGTGCTTGTTATGTAGAAAGCTTCACAGGTAGTGGTAAAGGCAGCAAACAAAACTAAGTGAAAGAGGCTGGATTGCTGAGTAAAAACGCTGATGGTTTGCCCTCTCTTCATACACTGCTGGGAAAAAAAAGTTTTAAGACTTTGCCCAAAGGGATTGACTCTAGTTTACAGCATGAACATATATAACCCCAAATTCATCCTGGGAGTAGCTATGAAGATGCAATTTATCCTTAAAAAAATTTGGCAGAATTTGTTCATCATTGCTGTGTTGGTACTTGAGTTGAGAGCACTCCAGTAGTGCCTCTATCTGTCTTCCCAACACAGAATTATTTCTGTATTGTTGTCCATGTTCTCCAGTGCAAAATAAATGATCCTGTAATAGGAATTTTGTATCTCTCTTTGAAAGGATTTGTTCTGTTTAATAGTCTGGATATTTTGGTGTTTTTCATGGTATTTAGCCCAGATTTTCTACATTCATTTTCTTTTGAAAATCTACGATAACTCAGTGGCACTAATATTCACACCAGTCTTAGCAATCCTACAGTTTGAGAAATCCCAAAAATTAACATCCAGTAGATAAGAGGAGAGGCAGAGGAAGAGAAAGGAAAATATTTGTGATTTCAGTTATCTGCAGTCTTAGAAAATTAATAACAGATTAGTTTGAAACACTGCTGAGAAGAAGCAGTAGTTCCTTTTTTTTGCCATATTTTGGCTGCAACCCTCTGGAGCAGCAAATATCATCTGAGGTTGCAAATTCTGCTTTATGCCTTTACAGAACAGTATGTGGCATAAGCCAGGAAATAAAATGTAATACTGTAGGGATTACAAGATCTAAGGATGAGAATACATTTACTTTCACAAAAGTATTAATATTCTGGAGTATAGTGAGAGATCTATGCACTTAGAATAATATCCTGTTCTAAGGAAAAGCAAAAGCATACTTTAAGGTAAGTTATTCAAGCCTCTTTTTTCCTTAAGACAGTCCTTTTAATCTGTTTTCTTTCTGTTCAATGGTGCTAGGATTTTCAGACATCAAGTCAAGAAGCTGTGTCTTGTCATGCTGTCAGGCCGCAGTAAATGTCAAAATATAAGCGTAATTTTGTTGAAAATGGTGGAAAATTTTTTTAAAGTACTTAAATATTTTTCTCAGTGGTCTTAGTGATAGAAATAGTATGAACATTTATTTATATAAAGAGATAGTTTATGAACTATATACATGGTATGTAATATAGTTTTTTAATTTGCATTCTCTTATTGGCTAATAAGTCATTTTCAGGGTAGACAAGTCATATTCTACATTTATGCTTATAATTCTATATTCATGCCTGAGAAACGTACTTTGAATTGGTAAATGATCCCATTCTAGTTTGAATTTTTCATGACTGATGACTTTTTTTTTCCTCGGTGTTTCACAGTAATGTTACATTTGTTCATTTCATGCCAGGTGCTCATGATTGAAGCAAGCAGTGAAGTTCAGATCCTCTTGGGGATATTTCTAGAAGAAGTGAACTGTGGCTTTGCCTTTAACTGTGATGCAAGTTCTTTTCCAGGGAAATTAAATTTCCCCTACCCACTTCTACATGTGCTCACCAGTACTCAGTATTTAGTCACAGAAGAACTTTAACAGAAAAGGAGAAGGGAAAAAATCCAAATAGGTACCTAAGCCCCTAATCTTAAGTATATTTGCAATTTTATGGGGCAATTGGATGTTATTATAATAACGTGGCCTGGCTGTGGCTTACAGGAAAGAACTGTTCCAAAACAGATAGCATGCAATTTTCCTCCTAGAGCTCTGAGAGTAAAAATCAGGTGAAATTTCCTGCACTCTTAACATTGGAAGATTTGGGACCAACTTTAAGTAAGGACTAGCAGTCATGTTTAGGTGTTTGGTCATTCAGGCAAGTGGAAAATGCTCAAATACTATTTCTAAATTTCCCGGTTGAAGTGCTGTGTGTTCCAGTGCACCATGTCAAGTCATTTTGTAGCACATTGTCTAACAGAATGTGACTGATTATATGCCTCAGAAATAGAAGTAACTGACAGTGCTTAATCTAATTCATGAAAACATGACCTTCAGAAGATGTACTCTGAGATATATGACATGTAATATTTTCATATACCCTTTCCTTTAATTTCTGTTGACCTGACTGCACACTTTTCTTGGGGGCTTGTCCCTCATGACAGTGTATTTGGTGTCACTCCTTTTCAGAAATGTCTTTTAATTCTCACAGTCTTTGAAGAAGGATTTTAATTTTTTCCATCTTGCAATTACTCAAAAAGTTTATCTATGAATATTTCAGAGATTTGGAAGTGGAATTCTTAATTTTTTCTTTGGAATTATAAAAGTTTAGATGTGATAAACTAGGCTCATATAACCATTAAGATGTGAATGTGTACACTGTATGTAGTTTTCTTTCATGCATACTTGTAAGTTTTTACAGATCTTTAAAGATTTACAGTTTTTAAAGATCTTTAAAGAGATCTTTAAAAATCTCAATGAGTGTGGTAAATTAATTAATAAGCTGTAAAAGCTTTCTAATGATTTGGATTCAAAGGGAAGCGAAATAAAAAGAGTCTTGGTTAATATATTTGATTCAACTGTGTTATCCTTATCTATTAACCTCTCAATATTTTGTAATCTTGAAAACATAATTTAAACTATATGCTGTCACTTAACACAATATTATCAATAGGTATATTATTCATAAAATGAGATAATAAGCACACATAAATACTTCATTGATTTTCCCTTAGCTTAGTCTTTGATAGAAGCAACCTATTGGTCACAAGTTATTTATTCAGAATTTTATAGCCATGAATAATAAAATCCAAAATTATAGAAAAAGTTTCCATTAAATAAAGATAAACGTTTTGGACTTTCGTACAAGCTTTGTAATCAGAACATCAGATAGTGTCAAGAAACTGATAGCTTTCTATGGTGACAGCATGTTATTTTGACATTTGCACTGAAATAATACATTTGAGAACTAAGATGAAATCTGTGGTTGCTTTGTTGATCTTCCTACGAGAGAATTATTTTCTGCATTGCTATAATCTGGTATTGTACATTAGTTAAAACTAAGCCTTATGAAACGTCACCTTGAAGGTCAAAAATAATTCTGTTATGAATTTAAAACAAGTGTTTGAAGGGAGGAAAAGAGGTTTGCAAACATTCAGCTCTGTCTCCTGCAAATCCCACAGGGATTCTCAACTGCTGACTCCTTATCTTAACATGTAACATAATAACCAATTACTGTCAAAGTGACCAGACCCATCAGACTCCTATTGCATTAACCTTATGAACTGGTTCAAGAGAAATGTAATCAATCCATTGCTAAATTAATTACTAATTTTAAACTTATCATTAAATAATATGATTCCAAAATTGGCATAAATCATGTGGTTAAGTATCGAATTAGGTTTCAAGAAAGGCAAAGGAGTAGCAAGTCCTATTCAAAGGATTTCATTATATTCATTTGCTCAGAGCACTGAGAGGTCATAATTTTAACCTTGTATGGGTGCAAACCACATGAAAATTATTCATGTCACTGAAGGCCAGCAGTAATTCCTTTAATTCCATGGCATATTAATGACCAACAACGAATGTGCCCCTTAAGTGTTTCATTTATTGTCTTAAATATGAAAATGTTTTAGAGATTAGAGGGGAAATTGTTTGAATTAATTAACTGAACTGATGCTCAAGGGAACTGGTACAAGATTTTCAGACAAAGGCTGAGAATTTACAATAATGACATTTCTTTCATGGTTATAAAATATAGTACCAGAGGGACTTTGAGGCACTCTTAACATTTTAGCTGATGTCTGTTGAGGGTTTGAGATTCCTCTGAAAGCATCAATTATGGCATGAAAGGCATCACATTAAAATAGCCGTCAGGCCCACAAATTTCACCATTGAAATGGCATCGGATATCTGACACAATGAAAATTCAGAATGTAAATGGAGACTATTAAAGTAATAGGAACATTTATAAAAGTATTTTTCAGGAAAGGTAACATGGAAAAGACAAGAAACACTGCTGGCTTCAAAAGGAAAGCTACAGAGCTTGTTCTTAAGTTACTCTTGAGTGAGAGTACTTTCCCAAAAACAATGGGGGAACATCACTTATCTGCATCATGGATAGCAGAGACAACCACCATCCAAGCTTGTGACAGGTCTGTGGGAATTTACAGCCCTTGATTGCTGCCTTCTATCCTTCCTTGGCTGTTCATGTATCAGACATCACCGAATGTCCTGAGCTGGGTCCTGAATCTGTGATGTGAACAAACAGAAATTTACATTAAATTAATTTCAACATTGGCTTGCCTACATAGAGTGGTCTTTCAACAGATATTTCCAAAGGATAAGGGCTTCAATACTCACACAGTCATACATGTAACAGCATTTTATTTTTTAAGATGGAGTTTGCTGTGATTGTTCAGAAAAATAAAAAAGAAACTTGACGACTGTTTAAAAGGCCCTCTTCTGCATTTTCTTTTACTCTTTTACATAAATTTTCTTTTTATTTTTCCTTTATTTCACATAGCAATTTCCTATGCTCTCAGTTTGATCCATCCCTCTATTAATAGGAACATTACCTCTTGTAAGACAGCACTGGCCAATGTGGGCAGCATTGTCTCACTAATATTTACTGGCACTAGATCCTGAAGCTGGGCCACACTTGTTTTCTACCACTCACAGGCCTGCAGAAAGTCCAGTGTCTTCTGAATTTAAAGGAAAGACAGCTAAAACCCTAATAAGAACTTTACAATAAATTTAACTTTGTGCTAGCAGAGCAGCTGAGAAAGCATGTGACAACAGCATACAATTTTGTCGGCAAAGAGTTCAATTCACTGCAAATGGATTTTTCATGACTTAGTTTCTGATGACTAGAATAACCCAGGGAGCTATCTAGTTTAGTCTAATTTACACTGGAAAATGAATAACACTAAGGAATAGGCACATAATAAAAATAAATAGAAATACCTCATCATTGTAAATACCATAAATTCTGCAATATGATGTGAAAACAGAGGATCGTCCCAAATTTTGGTCATACCATTTAGTATCTAATTTATAGAAGAGGCTTTCTATCAGACATCTGTTCCTATTATCCTACAGATTTTAAGATTTCACATCTTTTTTTTCTCTGTATTTCAGAAAACTGAAATATAAATTATTCAGTTTAGTGTTGCTTGCATATTCAAAGCCATTGACTGTGAATAGTTATGAATATGATAGCTGTACCCACTCACAGACTAAATAGTGAGGAATACAGCTGATCACGTATGCACAGTGCTTTGCCATGATTAGTTTAACTAGGACTATGTTTTGATCAGATGATTAATCTATTTCTAAGATGCAATTTGATAAATCAAAACATTTTGTTGCAAGAGAGACAGAGGGAGAATCCAGAACTAAACAGAAGAGAGCATCATCTGTAACAATTAACCTTTTCATAGTAAATAGTAGAGTCAACCAGTAAAGCAGTTAAACAAATAATTTTAAAGAAATAATTAATATAGTATTATCATTACACTGACTAATGTATCATATGAACATTAATTTTGTATACACATTAAATACTTTTGTGCATTACCAATTTAATTATTCTCTTTCTTCAGTCTTTATGAAAAATTGCTGATAGATATCCATAACAAAGAGGGACGCGCATTGTTACCTACTGAGTACATTACCCTGCAACAAAATATTGAGAAAGGAGCTATTTTTACCCCATGAACTTTATATTTTCATCAAAATTGCATTGGTCTCATTTTACAGTCCCATGGTGCTTGAAGCTTTGAATATCTATGCAGAAAATCTTGACATTCCCCATGATTATCATTTGATTTCACAATATATTTTTGCCAACTTGATAAAAACATATTCATACAAGATTCACGTTCGATATAAAACCAAATGATTAGACTTGGTTTTGGAATTTTCTTTGCAAAATGATTTTTCAGACTTTCTTTTTTAATTTAATTTTATTTTTCTGCAGACTTGTCTTTTTACTGTTCGCTATGACAGTGAGATTTTGAATTTCTTCTAAGGGATAAAAATAGTGTCATTTCACTCAAGCCACAGTGAATCTTTACAATTTTATTCAAATTGCATTGAAACGTACTTCCCACCAGCAAGAGATATCTGGCCACTTGCTGGGAAGCTGGGCTTTACCACGTGGTGAGTGGTTGCTCCAGAAGGTAAATGTTGTAAATAATGAACACACTCCCCTTTCCTGCTCTTTTATCTTACCCTTTATATCTGAACAGGCATCACATGGTATGGAGTATCCCTTTAGTCTGTTGTGGTCAGCTGTCCAGATCCCAGGATTTTGGCCACCCCCCTCCTCCCGGTGAGGGGAGAGCACTGGAGAGACAGGGCTGATGCTGTGCCAGTGCTGCTCAGCTGCAGCCAGAGCACTGCTGTTATCAGCACATCTCTAGCCACCCTTGCAGAGCACTGTGAGGGAAACTGTCTCAAGCAGACCCAGTGCAAAGAGCAGGATAAAAATCATTATGTGTAAGTATGAAAAAGCTATAAGCAGGGTAACTTATTCTGAAATAGGAGCATCTGCCCTGCTCTGTCTCCTTAAAGAGGGAAATATTGTTCTCGTGTTACACCAGCATGAATCTGGAATGTCACAGCTAAATACAGCAGGGCTTGTTTTTGCACACACAAGGTAGGGCATAACAAGTTTTCATATATACTGCTGTAGACTTGTTGATAAAATATGGAAAAGCAGTTTTCAAATTTCTCATTTTTAATCTGTCTTCAAGACTCTTGTAACCGTGAAGTATCACAGTAACACAGTTTAGACTGAAAATATGTTTTGACTGTTGGTAGGGTTGATTGAATGCATTTAAATTTCGAAGATACTGCTGTAATGCCTGGAAGCAAGCTATTAATGCAGTGACTCATGTTTTGATCCAGTTATGTTCATCCAGTTTCTGTATATGTGACATGCATCATACTTTAGCACTGAGAAAAAAAAGAAAAAATTAAAAAATTCTGTGACTCTGAGGTCTTACTACATAAAACACATACAAACCTCATATAGGTAAAGTAAGACCTAAAAATATATGTAAAAGAGATGGCAATTAAAAACCCCCAAAATCCCATAAAAGCAAAAACATAGCAACCAATCAAACAAAGGAAAACTCAAAAACCCAAACCCAAATGACTATACATTTCTTACCTTGCCAATGGAGGAGTTGAGTTTCTTGTTATCTACACCAAATTTAACAGATATGGATTCATAACTGAAAGTTTGACCTGCTAATGCTGCTCTCCAAGCACCTGTGTGGCAGCTTGATCCCAACCTACTAAAATGTGTTTTATAAGAAGTGATGAAATATTTGATTATATACCTAAGACAAGCCTTCTTATCTTTCCAATGTTAAGTTTCTAATATTAGTTTCCCACTTATTAGTCAAGTCTTTAATAGGCATATGTCAGATTCTGTCTGCACTTCAGAGTTTTCTGTTCTCTGACTGGGAGATATCCCTATGCACATAAACAATAGAAGTACCATGTGTCTCCTGAGCTTCAAAATTTGAACTGTTGTGCAAAATGTATCATTTTAACAGCACCACTATGTTAACTTGCTTAATTTTCATTTTTTAAGAATGAAAATCATTACCTTCAGCTTTTAGAATACTTAAATAGGTCTTGCCAGTGGCAAACATATTTTATTTTATAATTCGGTAGTTTTGCTGGTTTATCTCCTTGTTTTATTTTTTTGTTTCAGCACTTTGCTTGCTTCAAGACAGAGAAATTTGATGGAAAGAGAATAAATGTATTCCATGCTCCTTTTTCTTCTGCTTCCCACAGAAAATAGATACATAAAAGATGATCTCAATAGCAAGAATGAAGGGCTCACATTCTGTGTCATGCACCTAACCAAGTACAAAATATCTTATGGTACTATGTACAAAACCATGTACGTTTTCCCCATTTTCTTTCTTGAGAATAAACAAAACCACAGTGATAACAAAATCTTTGGTATAAATTAGTTTGAATACAGACTTAACCCATCTACCGAGATCTAGTTCTGCCATAAAAGTGCAAATAAATGAAAGATTGAAGTGAATGTAAATTTTCTCCAATAAATTTTCATCCCTTACTTTTATAGAATGAATTAATCAATTGAAAAAGGATCAATGTCTGAATGAAATATCTTGGACACAACAATTGGGTTTTTCCCAAATGAAAAAAAACTTAAGCTTCATGAACAGAAAAGCAGTGTTTCTGTCAGCAAATTTCATCTGTGTTTGTGTACATACATATGTACATATATGCAGTCAGTGAAAATTCAAAAAAACTTTCCTCAGTTTCTGTAGCCTTTGTTACATGCAAGCTGTTTCCAACCAGAGAAGACTGATCTGGGGAAAAAAAAATTAGAAAACTTAATGTTGCTGATATATATTCCATGTGATACCATTACCCATTTCAGGAATTTAAGACATGAAGACCTGGGAACCACATTTGTGTAGGATCTACATTACCACTGACATACACCAAATAATGCTGTTTATAGTGGACAAAAAAAGAGAAAGAGAATAATTTACAGTTGTTCCTCTTCACAACATTACTTGCAGACTTGAGAGGTAAAAGATAAATCATGTTGTTCTGTTCAACCTGAAACATAAGGTGGAAGTATTATTCAAATTTTTGCATAACCACTTTCAGTGTAAAATCACAGTTTTATCCAGATAATAATCCATGAGAGATGTAAAAATACTGTCTGGGTCTTGAAGGTGCTAACTATTTGTTCTGGATTTGCCTAATATAAAATATTAAAATAACTCTGCTTGACAGTAATGCATGCAGGGATCTTCTCTGGTTATGGTAGTTAAGCCATGATAGTACTTCACTGGAAGTTTAACAAATTTCAGAATCCATATTTTAATTTTTTACTAGTAAACCAGTAGATACTGAGAAACTGCTCAATACTGGTTTTATTTTGTAATAAGTTAGATTGCATGCTGCATGTCATCTTTGAAGTTAAAGCCATTTAATTGAAAGTAATTGAAATACCTTTTCCCCATTTAATATAACCATTTTTATAAGCAACTAATGGGAGACCATGTTAAAGATCATAATTTTTAATGTGACTTCTGTGTAGATTTTCAATGCTTTTCTCTCCTTAAATAATCATTTATTATGCTTTTTGGGTTGCAGCAGAAATTGCACAAATCCATTTTGAGAATTTTTAGTCTATTTTTTAATCCCGTATCTTTCCAACAGACAGGAATAATGCCTGGGTTTTTCTAGGCTAATCCAATTACACCCTGGAAAATTAACAGAAGATAAAGGGTCAAGATATTATTTAAAATGCTTTGTAATGCTACTTTCAGGGAACAGTTTTAGTCTCTGTTAGAGCAGTGAAGCTAAAATGATCCTTGCTGGAATGCAGCTTTGAATGTCACCTAAAAGCTGCAAACTGCTGTTAGGGTTTCACCTTCAGTTAATTTTTCATTTAAAGTGCAGCACTCACACAGTCTACGTTTCTTAGCAGATGCCATTTGCTGGAAGTAAAAATAAGGAAATCAGACATCACTAATACTTGAAGATGGAATTTAATGGAAATCGAACCATCCCACAAAATCCATTTGGTGCTTATTTATAGAGTTGGCCATGAGTTTATTGACACTTAGGAAAATAGGGTTTTCTTACTGCCCTCAAATGGAAACTGAATGAGTGTTTGCAAGTCCAACCACATATCTCTAGCTGCAACTGTATTTTGAACATACTAGATAAGGACTCATAATTTATAATAGCACCTCATGTCTCCTGAAAATCTGGTAAGTTCTTGGGCAGAAGCAGGCTTGCTGTTTGTTTTTTCACTTGCCTGATTTGGGCTCAACAAGTGAATATGAAAATCTTCCAAGGGTGATTCACTTGCCAGGATCTTGGGGCATTTACTGTTCACCAAGCTGCAGCTGGCATTTACATTGTGAATCAATAAACAGCTGACCAGCTGGTAAGTCGTCATAAAAGACCACTGTCCTAATACTTGGTACAAAATAAACCACATCCACTTATGTCAGGATTTTTGTATACTCTATTAATTCTGTGTGGATTTCAAGGTTGTGGAAAATCTGTGAGATTACTACATATGAATAGTGAAATCCTTGTTCAACCTATGTGATAGGATCTCTGTCACAGACTTTAGTGGACTTGGGATTTCCCATGGAATTTCATAGCAAATATGTCCAGCTGCTGTGGCTCAGAACAATCCTGTCTGGGTGCTGGAGCCCAGCCTGCTGCCCTGGGAAGTGGGGGCTTCTCACCAGGCTAAGGTTTGTGGCTGCCACATTCTTGTTTGAAGGTCCAACAGGAGCGTGAATCTCAGAGACACACACAGGGTCACAGGTGCACTTGCAGCTCTGAGAAGAGGTAAAGGAAGCAGCATTTTTTACTGTAGAGGTATAAACTGAAGCACTGAAAGATTTTGGTTCTTGTCCTGCATATTTCACATCCACAGGGACTTCAGCAGCTGTCAAGGCATAGAAAATTTAGTCTGCTTTGCTCCAGCAAAAAAACACAGATCTTCAATAAAAGACTCAAGCGACCTAACTATACCATACCTCCCTCCCCTCACAAGATTATCTTCATTACATATTTGCACTTTTCACCCTAATCCTGTATTTTCCATCTTACAAAATATTGCCATTATTCTTGTTGTCTGTCAGACATTAGTCTAGTTTCTAAGTTATGACTGTATGTCCCGCTGTGATCTCCAAACAAAGTTTCACTTAAGAATAATAAATAATATTGGTTTTTTCACATTATTTTGTTCTGCTGATGCTAGAGCTTTACAGTGTTTAATACATGAAATATTAATTACTTTTCCATCCTGAGAAGTCAGAGTTTTGATGATATCACTTTAATAACCAATGATCCATTTACTTCAGCCTCTTTCTTCCAAATTCCTATTTCTAGGGAAGAAAAAGAGTAGAAATATCTTTATGTGGGTTTTAAGCCAAATAATCCTACTTCCATGTTATTAATATGGGTCAATATATCTTGACCTGTTTAGAGTTGTCTGTCCTTGATAATGCTTTTACATTTGAGATTTGTGGCACTGCCTACTCCTGTGTTCTTTGTCCTGTTGTAAGTCTTTTGGACTCCACTTAGGGTTTTTGCTCAGCATTAAAATGACTAAGCTCACTCAAAATCCTTTTCTCTGTAAATAAATAGCATTTGTTTTTTGTTTGTCTTTTTTTTTCCTCAACAGTGCTCGAATGTCAAGGATTCACTACCAATGTGTTACCCTTCTGCAGTGGAGTCTTACGTTTTAGAATTATAGCTTCAATTCAGAGTTAGAGAGCTTCCTTGCTGTGGCAAGTTGGATGATTCAGGATGTCCAATGGAAAATTATAGCCATTCATCAGCTAAGGTTAGGGAGTCATATTATAAAACCTTCAGTTTCTGGATGATTGTAAAGTACAGCAGACAGAAATACTCCCATTGTATTCCTAAGGGACTTTTTGGTTCACAGGCAAGAAAAACAGGGATACTGATTTATACTGATTTTTTTTTCCTTTCTTTCTTTCCTCCTTGTCCTCCTCTTTTTATATTTTTTTTTTTAATTTCCTTTTTCTTTTTTTTTTTTTCCTTTGAAACCACAATCTTCCAGGATACTTTAAACAGGAATGGGTTGAACATACTCCAGATTATAATCCATGCTTATTCAGTGCCTGGTTTGATTTCTGAAGAATTTGACAGTCATGATGTATATGGGTTTCCAAATGTCTAGGAAGAGCAAAAGCTGTGCTCTCTCTATTGATTACTGTGGACAGAGAAGGAGGAGAGAGTTGGCTTTAGGCTGTTTGCTAGTGAAAGGGTGAAAAACACTGGAAATGGGTCTTTTTGACACAACTGTCTGGTTCACTGTAGGACAATAGAAGAGATTTTATATCAGTTGCAATAAAACATAGTTTCAATAGTCATTCTACACAATGTGAGATGATTGCTGTTATCTGCGCTAACTCTTTATATGTTTAATCTATTTCTTTGGATTCTTTGTATTTATGGGGAAGATCACACAGGAAAATGGGAAAGCAGACTTTCATGAATTGAGTCTAAGCAGCAGTTATTTTTAACTTTTGTCTGGTAATCACTACTTTGATGATTCTGCTAAAGCATTGTATGGTTTTAGAAAAAGTGTTTCAAGTAACTAGAATTCTGTTCAGGTAGCACTGTGTAAAAATTTAAAGATTTATGCCTTGCAGTGAGCAGGACATCAAGTAATTACCCAGGTGTGAAAGCAGAATTCTCAAACTTAAGGTAGTAGAGTTGGAGATATGGACTTGCATCAGTTGAGGTACCTGGTGGAGGGTTTCACCTAAATCCTTGAACTGCTGTTTGCACATAATTGACTACATCTTCTTTAGTGGCATAATCTTCTTGAGCTAGAACACACATCCGCAGTACAGGAGTGTAGGGATTAATATCTTGTTGTTTTAATTTAACTAACTTTTTTCACTTTTTATTTGCTAACTTTTAGGCTTGCAGGAGGGGAACAAACTGTCGCCGATGACTTTGTTCTGCGTTGCATGAATTAAGTAACTGAATGGCAGAGGAAGGGTGGAATTATATATCACTCCAGCTTTCAATAGACTTGACCCTCTTTTTTCAGAAGTCACCTTCTGGATTTACTTTCATCTTCATGGTACACTTCTGTGGTGATATAGGAGCAGACATTCCCTCAATCCATGTCCCCTGCTCAGAGAGTTCTACAATACAGCAGTGAAAGTATTCAAAGAGAGGAAAACTGTGGTGCTGAATCCCTGAGGGATAAAGATTTTAATGAAAGGAAAAAGAAAAGTAAATTCTGTCTTCAAAAGGCAAAAGGGTTAAAGCAGAAAAAGGAAATTGCTAAGAACTTTCACCCAAGAGTTGGGAGAAAATTATCCTAAACAACTCCACAGAGATTAAAAATAACTTCTAATTTACTTTTGCTATATGCCCAGGCTAAAGGTTATTGAATGTATTATGCCAGGTGTATCTCTTTGGAATTCTGGAAAGGAAAGGATATTGAAAGGTCTTTTTAATATTTTGAAACCTTTTGTATTTTATTTTAAAATATATTTTATTTTTACTTTTCCAGATAGAGCTGCACCACCTCAGTGCCATCATCATATTTGTTGGGTAAATATACCACTGAGCTGTTGTGATTATCCTCAAACTGAGCTTGTAAAATAATGGAATTCAGACTTAAACTATGCATATAAGAAATCCCAATTTTGTGATGTAGAAAAGAACACTACTAAGGCACTGCACATGAGACACCAGAGACTTTAATAGTCAAGTCATTATTATAAATGCATTGGTTCTTAGAAAAATTAAAAAAATTCGGGCTTTAACTTTCCTACATTCACATTTACCCCATTACATGAAAAGGTATAAATTTTATTCAGAGAAAATCCACTTTTTGCTACCACTGGTGTTAGTTTATTTAAAATGCAAAAACTGTGTAAGATGTATCTGCTTGTGTATCTGCTTGTACGTCATTGAAAAGAGAATTGCTTTTCCTTTTCTCTTACCTTTTTTTCCCCTTCCCTCCACTCCCTGGTGGAACTATGTTAAGGAAAAACATTCTTCTCTTCATTTCCCATGCACAGTGTTTTTTATCCCATGTTTCATTTGCAGCTTTAGTCAATAACTGCTCTTTGCCAATGTGACATAAAATTCCTTAAAAAAGTACTAGAACACCCTCCTCCCAAACGCCCTAAAACTTCCAGATGGGATATGAAATAGAAATTGCTGCTGAAAAGTTCTCTTAGACACATATTAAACTCATTTCTGTTATTTTGTAATTACAAGCTCTACACGTGTCTTATTTAGGTAAAATGAAAGTTTCCCATTTTCATTTGCAACTCTGAAATAAAGCCACTCAATGTATGTTTAAAGATATTTTTCTCTTAAATTATGTTTGGACGTTCATGTTGTGACAGCATAACTTTCCTCTAAAGCATCATGATTGTAAAAAAAGTGAAAAAATTATCAAATCATCACTGGGATGTTTCTAAGGTGAAATTAATTTCCTAGAAACCAAATTGTATAACTGATGTAAGTATGTCTTATTATTGCTTTATTAATGGTAAGTAGCAAGGTAATATCTTCAGCTTTAGTCCTGCTCATTCAGAGAAACTACAGTTACAGGTAAACTGAATAAAACAAAGTTGCAGGCAGAAAAAATCTGGCAAATTACAGTCCTGAAACCATGTAAATTAGATACAAAGCTTATGGCCTGTTAATAGCTTTAACAACACTTTATTGCAGGTTATGTTCTTACAAAATGAATGGTATACCTGTTTTTTTCATACAGATCAACAACTGTCTTACAATATACATAGATCATTAGAATACAAAGTGAATAAAACTGGCATTTGTAATATCATTACAGAGGTTCTGTAAGAAAGCAAAATATTTGTTCCCTACTAACATTTTTGCTTTTGGAAACAGTAAAATTATGCTTGAAATTCTTACAAATGACCCCAACCCAGATCTTATATGCTGTTCAAAAGGACAGGAATTTGCAGAAAGGAGTTTTCCTAAATGTCATCTTAATGAATAGATCAGTGCTGAATAATAATGACACAGCAACACCATTTAGTATAACATACTTAATATCCTTTTTCAATGAGTATTAACCAAATTATGTTCAGTTAGTCAAGGTTTTGTAAGCAAGCAAATTATGAAACACAGTATTCTTTCTATAACATCTAGTGTAAAAATCAAAAATCCTGTAGGATCACAGGATATTTTTATGACAATTTTAAATGTGTGGGCATAAATGGAAGAAAGTTTGAGCAATCTGTGACGTAATAAAGTGTAGTGGTAATATGTACATAATTCTTTTTTCATGTTATCCAACAAAATGATAGGAACAGATAAGCAGCTTTCTTTTTCAACATTCTTTCCAGTTTGGTACGTTCAGAAGACATAATCTACAATATATACTTTGGTGTAGCGCACAGAAGGAGAAAGACCACTTAACAAGCAAAGTTTTTAAAATCTAAGAAAACTGAAGAAGGTGAATTACATTTGTACTGATGATTCATACTTAACCTTTGTGGTTTGCTTGCTTGCCATATGCCAGCATCACTAACCCAAGGGTGCCAAAAATTACCATTGATCAATAGTTTGAAATTGCAGCACTTGAACTTTCACCTTTAATTCTGCTGTGCTGTAGTATGTGTTCAAACATCAGCCTTTTGGAATTATTCATTCTGGCTGCAGATAAGAATTACATGGACATCTGCAGAATGTTAAACATACATTTCGTTCTAGTATGGAATAACAAAGCCAGTATCAGTGCAGAAACATGGTGGAGCTCATATATTCTCAGTTTGAGCAGAGAGTCTGGGGACATAGGTATCTCTGTGCGGTCAATTTAAATTTTCCTTCAATTCTGATATTACAAAACATTTTTTTAAATAATCGTATTCATGTATGTAAGAGGTGGAGTGGGTGTGATTTGATCTGAAGACTTTTGAAGTACATGCAAAAATTTACGATGCCAGTGGGCTCTGGAAAGGGGTCACCAGGCCATATTTTCAAAGAGTCTTTTAATTTTCAAAGACTCCAGACCTCTCTCTCCAGTTCTGAAGTGTAAGGCTGGGCTTTCGCAAAGTCCTGGCTAATGTGAATAAGATCAGTAAGTAACAAAGGAGTTTGCATGGCTAAGACAAAATCCAACTTTTTCAGTAAAAAAAAGTGGATAATTCTCAAACCAGACTCTCTATGTAACTTTATTAATGTTTAAGAAATAATGGTTCAAACATAAGGTGCACAGTATAATAAAAGTAATGGTCATATTTTCATCTTTTAAGAGATGTGGAAGAGGAAAAGAGCTCTCACTAAATTAAAGCAAATTTGGTCATAGCAACATTGATTCTTCAACTCAATTTTTCCTGTTTAGTGTCAGTGTGGAGTGTGAGATTCACTTTAGTTGTCTAAGATTTGGCATCTGGTCAAAGCTATTTAATTTATTTGTTGCTTTTGTCATTCAAAAAAGCGAAGCATCTGTAGCTGGTCATTTATCCCCACCCTATTTGAGACACCTACACACGACTCCCCCTCTGTAAGTGTTTAATGTGTGACTCTGAAAATTGCTTAGATAACAAGAATAGACTGAGCACCTATGCATCACTAGAAGTGTGGAAAATGAAGAGACATTTTTAATGCACTACACCTTTAATATACATAGTTGTAGGAATTTCAGACAGAGTTCTGTAATGTTCAAGCACAATTTAAACTGTGTACATTCATTTCTAGAGAGGCATTAATATCTCTAGACTTTTTATTTTACATAAGTGCTTGTTCATTAAAAGGAAAGAAAAAAATAATTGAGTTTCCTATGGAGTTTAGTCTTCATGTATTATCTCTAGTCAAACACCAAGACATTCTTTTTGTGGTTGGCAGGCTTACTAGGAACAGGAATTCCATGGCTGTTGGAAAACGCAGTTTTCCAGCAAAATTTATGCTAATAAACCTGAGCAGGGCCTCAGCATAGCCAGGCCTCAGTGAAAGTTGTTTTGAAGAGCTGACGCCTGAGAACCACAGCTGTGTTTCTGAGCTGTGGGAAGAATGTCAGGAGAAAGATTAGGGAGTCAGAAGTGTTATGAGAAAAGAATAAGGGAGTTAACAGGAGGATCCCTGAATGTGTGAGAACAGACTGCAGGTGTATGTGTAACTATGAATAGTAACTTCTGTAACAGTATATAAGTCTTTCGTTTGGTGAAATAAAATGGAGCTTACTTTATATCTCATATTGAGACTGCCGTGAGTTCCCTCTCACCACGATGACACATGGCCTCAAATAGAAATTTTAGAAAAATTTGTCAGATCAAAAGTAGTGTTCTGCAATTAAAATTTTTTTGTTCACTGAAGCAGTGTAATGTGCAAAAAGCCAGAAAAGACAGGGAAAAGTAGTAAATACTAGCCAGAAAAAAAACTCAGAGAAGAAGTCATTAACAGTGCCAATCATAGGAGTCATTATTCTGGTCCTACCTAGCCCGCAGCTCCACAGTGCTATCTGCTAATAGATGTTGGCTGCATCTAAAATATCTGTGCCTGGAAAGTTCCTATTTCAAAGAAAAAGGTATCTCTCTAACAAGACTAGATATATCAGCTTTTATTATCAGCACTGCTACTACTGCCTGTCCGAAATAAAAGGCAAATAGCTATGAGCATTTGAAGTTTACCACACACCTTTCAGTGTTTACGGTAAAATATGTAAAGAATACTATAGGGTAAGACATTAAATTATTTATTTCATCAGTCTGTCTGTCCTTTTTTGTTCACTAGTAGTATTTTAAATCTATCTTTTTTATCAGTTACAAGCCTGTGTTAGTAGCTTTAAATAGTATTAATTATAAATGCTATCATTATAATGTTCCCCAAAAAAAGTTTTCCAGTGTGAGAAAATATAAATGTTGGGAAGATACATATATACACACACATATAATTCTGCATTTAGACGTACATGCAGACGTACAATATAGGGTATGCCACCGGTCGATTTGAAACATGTTCCATGCATATTTGTTTTAAGAAAAGATGAGCATTTTCTTCAGGGAATTATCAGGACTTTTAATCTTTTAATCCATATCCTAAGGCTTCCACCTTACTGAAAATCTGAATTAATTTTTTTAAAAATTCTTTGATACATGGGTTTTTTTTCCCCCTCTCTTACCCCTCCACGCTGTTTCCTGGAGTTTGTTACATTCTGATGACTTTTTGTTACTTTTCTATATATCTGGCATATTATAAGACCTACAATAAAATCCTATTCATTACTCCAGCTAAAAGCAATAACTTATGTGTACAGTGCGATAAAGGCACCTAGTGACTATCTTCTCTTTTTAATTTTTTTTTTTTTTTTACTATTGAAGTTGTAGCAAACTTTTTCTCCTTGAATGTAATTCATTTTGTATAATTTTAAAATTTATTTAAAACAAAATCTCTGGTTGCAAGAGTATTAAGTAGTTGTTTCACTGCTGTTCTAATATATAGCCAAAGTGAATTGTTTTAAAAGACACCAGGGGAAAAATAAAAATAAAAGAAAAATTATATATATGTAACTTTTTGTATATTTATGGATAACGTTTTTCAGGTAAGCAATCAACAGGATGTCAGGCTAACTCTCCATTCTATTCTGTCTGATAGTTTTCCCTCTGTCTTTCTTTAAGATAAAGCAGTTGGCACATCACTTCATTCAGGAGACTGCAATAGAACCAGTAATTATATCTGTGATATTTTATGATAAAGACATAAATATTTTTGTTCTTCTGTTACAGTATTCCTCTTGTATTTGTCCTATGCATACCCACGTGAATCTAAGTCTATATCTAGACACAATGTAACACAGTCAAAATAAGGATTACTGCCAACAAAATGCTATTCACATTCTGTGGGATGGTGTGACATCTACAAATATTGTCCCATTCAGAGACTAAGGTTCATAATGAATATTTTGTATGAAACCTATTTGGAAATGTTTTTGCTTCCATAATAACAGTGAGTGGATAGTGTGTTGGGCTCAGTTAATTCGAGGACGTGGTAAGGGTAAGGTACACATTCGTGGTGAATTCAGCCAAATAGCTTCCCTCCACTGCCTGTAAGAGAATGGAAAGACAAAGAGAGAGAGAGGGAATGAGACCTCCAATATTGTTTCTGTTGTGTCAGCTATTGCTATGTTAGACTGAATTGCTGACTTTTAGACAGCTAAACATGAGAGGCAGCTCCCTCTGATCTTGTAGCTCTCTGGATGAAGCTGAGGGAAGGAGGAGGTAATGTCATTCAGTGCTTGGGAGGGATGTACTCTTCTCTTTGAAAGCATTTCTCATCTGGGGGAGTACAGCCAGATAGCTCTGTCTGCATCACAGTGATGGGAGACCATGAGACCAAAGGGAAGTCCACAAAATGTCGGTTTTTTCCCAGAGAAGCCCTAGAGATGCTGACAATGTGCTGGTGTCTCAGGGGCCAGTGTTAATTAGTCTCCATTGAGGCTTGTCTCCCATTCTAGCTCTTGTATTACTGTAGTCTTCTCTACTTATCAATGTAATTACTTAATTGTTGATGTCAAAAAGAGCCAAAATTAGAATGCTGGTAAAGATAACTTTTGTCATACAATTTCTCAGTATTTGAGACTAGTGTGGGTTTATGTTAGTCTTGTTAAAAGCTCTCCTGATGTAGTGTTCACAATATAGAGTTTTCATTATTTGTAGATCACACTGTAGGTATAACTTTATGACAGTTATATATTATTGTTTGACAGTCGTATATTTTTGTAAATATATGGCTATACTATCATAAAGTACAACACTTTATTAATGGCAGATACTTACAGGTGTGGTAAAATTAAAAATCATGAATTGTCTTGATTGCTTCTCAAACCTTCTCAACTGTAAAGAAATAATTTTAAGACATACTTTTGTCTGTGACTAGTTTTCTGACTGACTGTGACTTTCAAAGTCTTTTATGTCTCACGGTAGTCATAACTAGACAAAACAAATTTTCTGGACTTTAAGACTGAGTGCACTCCAAGATTGTAAAGTGAAGAAGGCAGATTATTTTATGCATTAAAAATACGTAATTTTTATTGCTATATTTTAGTCATTATGTCCCACAAAGCTGGAAATAATGTAGCTGGAAAAAATTGTAGGCTAGTTTTGCTCTGTTAGTGATGTCTTTATTGCATGAAGCTCTTCTCAGGAATCCTCCTACATCTCGTCTCTCTAAACCTTGCTGTGCTTCATTCTTTGGGTTTTCAGGAAGTGCTTTCTGAGACTTATATTTGGGTGTCTGTGAATGATTTAGTATTGAACTTTCTGAGTTTCTAAAAGTGCCAAAAACCATGCTGGTGTTTTCCTGTCAGCAAATACACTTCATACTGAATACTCTAGAAGACTAACCTGTTTAGAGGGACTTAATGGGATTCCTCAAAATTTCTCCATTTCTGTAGTCTCCTATGATAAAATGTACAAAAAGAGGAATGAAATATACATGTTTACCGTGGCCTGCTTTAGGTTCAGCTCATACTTTTTTCTCGCCTTTAGATCCCCAGCTGGTTGATTTCTTTAAGCTGCTCTGTGTTAATATATTGATGTATTGGCTTGAAAACAAACCAGTGGGAGATCACAAGTCAAGATTGAAATTAAAAATAAGTGAAATAATACGAGGAAAAAGCACTGACAAAGTCAGATACAACCTAACACCCTGTTAGGGTGGTGGTAGCAGTCCAACTGAAGTAGTCCAGTTGAAGCGGTGATCCTGTGAAGGTCTAGTCTCCAGCTGAAGATCCAGTGGTAGCTCTCGTCCTCTGGGAACCCAGTAGACAGGGCTCGCTCAGGCAGTTCCAAGGCCAGGTTATATCCAGGTGGGAACACCTGGTTCCTCCCTCCTGGGCAGAGCATCCCACAATGGGATGAGATAAGTCCATGAGTCACACGGTGGGTCCCTGATGGCCCATTGCCTGTCATGCGGGGTGGGTCATTAGCAGCTGGTAACAGCTAATGGCCCACAGCTGGTGGTAATAGAAAAATACATCTATATTGCAACCTTGGGACAATTGACCAATGCCTCTTTCCTAGAATTAAGGCAAAGATAAACCTGATCATGATGTGTGAATTAAATAATATCATAGGAAAAAAGATGAACATCCTGTCACTTAACTTACCAAATAGCAAATTTCAGAGGCAAAGGTGAACCTCATGGACTGAAAATTCAAAAACCTTTTCCTATTAATCCAATTTATTAGAATAATCTACTAGATATATAGATATTAATGTTGAGATTTGTTATTAAATCTATTTTATTAGAATGTCATAGATCTGCATTCTAGAAATTCACTCTTGGACTTTGGTAACTTTCTCCTATTTCCTTCTATTTCTTTTCTCCATTTATATACCTTTTCCCCCTTCTAAATAATATGCATTAAACATGAAATTAAAAAAAATCAGCATGAATTTTCTTTGTTAATTTATGGAAAACAAGACTGCTATTTACAAATAATGTAGAGACTATCTGAAATTACATAATACTTTGAAGCATGCCTGCACCCTTTTTTAATATTTATAAAGACAATAGTATTTCACAGCCATTCCTTAATAAATGTTTTCATAATGTCTATTTGTTTTATTTAGACTTTCTTCCCAGTTCACAGATATAAGTGGATTTCTAGCCTGATCAGTTTGTAACTCAATTTAATTGCATCACTAATTTGGGTAGCATTTGGTAGAGAAATTGGCACTCCATAACCACGACAACCTACTAAAAACAACAAGCAGCCTTTAACCCGATTTTTTTAAAAACCAGCATACAAACATATTTCCCTTTAGAAAGACATTTTTCTTCTTGAATATCATGTTTATGTTTTTCCTTTTCTTCCCCCAGCTGCCTGTTTTCTTTGGGTGTTGTTTTAAACTGTGGATTTATTTTCATTGCTCCACCATATGTTTTTCTTCTCTTTTTTATGCCTATGCACTTATTCTGACTTCTGCTTTCTGAAACCCTTTCACCTCTATCATCCCCTGAGACTGGCTGGTAAGTGAAAAATAGGTTATTGACAGTACATGTGATACCTTTTGACTTCTTTAAAAGCCTCTGGCTTCTTAGGTTTCAGTCTAGCTTTTATGGTGGAAACCCATCCTAACATTCACTTGGTTTATCCATTTTCTATTATTATATTTGCTATAGTTACTGTGTGTTCAGGTTAGGTGAATAAGGAATTGCAGCTCTGGATTGTAGGAGCAGTGACCAGTCACTAGTGATTGAATAAGTTTACATACACACACAAAGCTCTACACACACAGAACTTACCCCACCCCGCTGCTGTTTTTTTGAATACTATTTATTTTAAGGTAAAAACAATTAGAAATGCTTGGCATGTGTAGATTCCGAGGCCTCTCTTTATCATTCACATGGAACTTATTATCTGCAGGGCCCTGCCAACTCTAAGATGTGAAAGGCATAATAATGAAAAAAAAATTAAAATTATTTTGTTTTGGAAATAATTTTTAAATAAATAGACATTCCATTTCAGTGTTCTTCCTTCCCAGATAACATTTCAAATACTTTTTGAGACCTTTGACATATCATTTTTACATACTGGAGAAAAAGATGCTCAGGTTGGAGGAGAAAAAGGTCCCAAAGAAAATTGCATCATTTTTCTGCAAGTATTGTTCAGGATGCCCTTTATATGAAAGTCTTTTTTCTTTTTCTTTTTCTTTTTCTTTTTCTTTTTCTTTTTCTTTTTCTTTTTCTTTTTCTTTTTCTTTTTCTTTTTCTTTTTCTTTTTCTTTTTCTTTTTCTTTTTCTTTTTCTTTTTCTTTTTTTTTCCTTCTCTTTTTCTTTTTTTCTTTTTTTCTTCTTTTTTAGTTTGGTTTGGTGTAGCAGTGGCCCTGGCTCAGATGAGCTTGGGTGACCAGCTGCATGAGGCAAATGACACCGAGGAAGGGTCCTGGGTGTGAAGAGACCTTTTGAGTAGGGTGACAAAGCAGTGCACACAGAGGACACCTTGCAGCTGGCGTCCTCAATATGCATCAGACAACGAATGCATTGGCCCTGCACATCTCCTTTCCCCTATCCCATGTTTTGTTAACGGGCTAGAAAGTTCTTCTTTGTTCCCTCTAGCTGAGTTTCCCAATTGGGTTTCAAATTTTTGTACCTTCCCTCCTCGCGTCCCCATTGCCTCTCATCCCTGTCAATCCTGTACCTCTCGTGCTCCTATTGGTCCTCCCGTGTAAACCCCTCCCATGCTGCACTTCCTCTTAACCCCTTGCGCGGGGACATTCTGGGCTCTGGCGCTCCGAATCCTGACTGCATCTGCCCCCCGTGTTCCTCCCCGATTCCACCTGCCTTTGCTGCCCTGCTGCTCCTCCCAATAAACCCCTGGATTCCGACCACGAGAGACTGCATTTCTTTAATATTGCCTTGTCTCCTGCTGGCCTCCGTCCCTGGAGGAACTCCAGGCCTTCACCCGTGAGCTTCACTGCTGCACCCGGCCGGCGCACAGTGGTGGAGGCGGCTCACCCACTTGTGTGGCTTCAGGGCTTGCCGCCTGGACACGCAGAGTGGAAGTCACAGTTAGGTTGTTCATTTGTTTGTTTGTTTGAGTCTATTTTCCTTAGCAAGTTCACTGTAGATTTTTAAAGGCCACTTCATTAATTAGTCAAAGACAAAACAACCTGCAGTTCACTATAGCAAGTCTGTCTTCACTGTGACATGTATAAACCCATATTTTGCTTTATTTTCTTATAATTTAAATCTCTTTCACAGCCTTGCTAGCAAATAATTTTTTCTTAGCAGATGTAGAGTCACATTTTCTATTGCACCTGACTTCTTCACTCTCCAGATGCCTCTCATTCTCATCATGTTCAGGGGTGCTGCCAACTCTTCTTTCCAGGCCTCGCTCTTTAAAGAGAGTCAAAAGGCAGTTTTGAAGCTGACTGAGACACTGCCTAGAGAACCTTTCTGATAGACATAAGCACCAGCTCTTGCATTACTCCATTGTTTGTTTTTTTTTTAAAGGTTACCTCTGCTGGAGAGCTCAGAAGCTGACTAGAAAATATTGAAAGGAGTAATGATTCTGTCAGAGTCTGTCTGGTGTAAGGATGTAGTGCAAACAAAGGGCTCACTCTTGCATATTTCATCTAACCCAGTGGTAATACCCTTTCTGACCGAATCAAATCCAGGACTCACACTAAATCACTCTATAGAGAACAGGATTTGAGGAAAAATGTTGAACTAGACTATTAAGCTATTTTATAATCTTTACAAATTCTGTGTATACTCACTATTTTAAGAAGAAAAAGAAGAAAAATGGGAAAATATGTTACAATTACTTGCAATTGGCAATTTACATGTCACTAATCTGCTATGAATTCATTTGGCTGTAGTGCAAGGTCTTGACATTTTTATATACCAAATCAGGACTTTGGCAGGTGAATTTAATGTATCTATTTGCAGCAGCCTCCTTTTCTAAAACACTTAGAAGTAGGATATTATGACAGCATTCCTACAAGTCTCACCAAAGGGATGGTGTTGTCAGTGCATGCAAGATTCCATTTCCTTTTGACAGATGAGAAAGAAATTGTTAAATTTTTTAGACATGTCTGAAGATATAACTTCAATTTATTTTTCTTTCTCTAATTTGGTATTCTTGATTTTTTCCTTTCACAATTTTATTCTCATTTTGTTTAGTGATTAGTTTTTCACAAGTGAAGTCACTAACCATATCAGATGTTCTAGGTGCAGATTTAAGTCTGCTTAGCACACTTTAGATTCACACACTTTGTCCTATTTCTATCAAAGTGTGGTTATGCATATGAGAGGCTAATCTGTCCATGTTTCTATTCACGATAGCCTCCAGGAAAGTTCTTTTACTGGAATGAAGATATTTCAAGCAGTGAGAAATTGGAAGCTTGTGACCCATATGGCATTCCTACTGAGTCAAAAGCCCAAATACTCTTACCAGCTGATGTGACAAGACTGTAATGAAAATGTTCACAGTGAAAAAGAACATGGACTGTTTCCATGCTTGCTGTTGCTTTGTTCTGAAACTCTTCTTGATTAAAGTGTTCCTAGCTGCTGAAAGGAGTGATTTGATTCTGATAATTGCAGGCATGCACATACTTTTCTTCCTTTTGCGATGACAAAAATCCTGTTTCTATTTTCTGTTTATTTTTTTAGACTGGGATTTTCTACACTTTCAACTTTAGTCTTACTGTCTTCCCAGAAATGAAACAGTAAAAGAAATGGCAAACAACAAGTACAGTTCTCTGAGGTATGTTTTAGGGCTTAGAGTAGTGAATATACACGTAGACATGCTGCCACTGGTATGTCCAGGGGTTGCCAGGACAAGGTCCCTAGTGGTACAATTAATTTGTTCATATGTAGCCACTTCAGTTTATGCAGGACCTCTGTAAATCTAGTGTATTGCTCAGCACTTACCTGTTTTGGGAATTCCTTAAGCAATTTGATAACTTATGTCCCAGTTTGCCAGGAAAATCATTTCCACAAAATGTATCAATAACCATTACTCTTTAAAAAAGTTGTCAGATTTTCATGTGAACTCTATGCATTCTAATTCAGATTTTTCAGCAGATGTGCTTAGATGTGAATGTAGCTGTGCTCTGTGATGGCATAAAATGCAGACATTTCTCTGGTTCAAAGCTTAAATTTGCTGATTCCATAGCAGTTGGGAAAAGGGTCATGACAAAAACTTCAGGGCTACAAATTCACTTAAAAACAACTTGAAGCACTATAATCACTGAAATTTAAATAGTTTTTCCCCCCTGGAAGCTTCTCTATGTATGTTCCAATAATGACGGCACTCAGTTAATTACCCAGTTTAATAAAAACAGTATCATAAATCTGTAAGCATAACAGCTATTCACTGTTACAACAAATGAGAGCCATGGAGTGTCTTGACACCCACACAAGTTACTCTTGCTGCTAGCTGTGGCCAGTTCTGTGCATTTCACTTAATGTGGTGTTCCAGGAAACCACTGAAGCGTCATTGACTCAAGAATTTGCCCTGTTAAATTTCAATGGAATGTGGCAAGGATATAATGAAGTACTCCACAGAAGCCTATTTGTGGCATCTTTTAATATGGAATTCATAGTTAGGAATCAAAAAACTTGGATTTCACCTCCTTCTGTTTTCTTCTCAAACTTCCTGACATTTTTATATCATGATCTTCTCAATAGGTATTAATATGGAATAATAGTGACCCAATTTTCAAAATAATCTCTGTCAGGGGGAGAATAAATTCCTTCTCCTTTGTTAGGGAATGTTTTTACAGGCATTAAAAAGGAGTTTTGATGTCCAGGTTAGAAAGGGAACGCATGGAAAATATAAAAAGTTTGATTCTCCTAATTCAGTGGTTATAATACATAAATCCCAAGACAGCGACAGTTGCTTCTTGAGGGGTAAGTGAACTGAAATAATTTAGGAACCTCACTTTTGTGGAATAGCAAAAAAGGATGTTTTTCTTGAATTGGAAGGTGATTCAATGGGTAGTAATAAAACCTGCCCATGGCAAGCCAATACTTATTTATTTGTTTGTTTGTTTGTTTTAATGAGAATGTGTCTACTTCAAGTTGGTTATCCCAGTTAGGAAATATTTAGTATTTGTCACTGCATGTTTGTTTTATCTATTTTTTTGTATTTTGAGAAAAAATTCTGAGTACTTCACATTCATGCACTGATGGACATTCAAAGTTTAAGTGAAAGGATAGAACTACCCTCAAAGATGCAGAATTTGTTTCTGGGTTATATTGTATGTTTGCAGAGTATTCCGGATTTGGAATTGAGAAAGTCACAATGCCTAAGGGATGATGTGAAGAACACTTAGGATTCTCTCTTTGCTTTGTGGATTCCTGAAAAATGATGAGCAAAGAAATCAAAGAGAGACTGTAGAAATTCAGAAACACACTTAACAGAGAGGTTTTCTTTACCTTGTGTACAGAAAAGGCAGTAGTTACACTGTCTTTCATTGTAAACATGAACTTTATGTACAAGAATACATAATGAACGTTCCTTAGAATGTCCTGAAATTACATACAGAAGCAATGAATATACCTTAGAATGTCCTGAAACTACATACAGAAGTCAGAAAGGCGAACGTATGAAATGGAATCAGGTAAGCTTCTTGACAGGCAATTAGACTGTTGCATGAATACTTTAAAATGGAAATGGGACCTGCTCTTAAATCTTCTTTCCTGTATAGGAAAGAACAAGGGGAAACAACAGGATATTCTTTTCCATATCGTTCCTGATAGGGGTGAATGATATTGTATATTGGATACAAAATAATACCTGTTTTGCATGGAGATCATGGTGATTTCTTGAATGCTCAGAAAATATATGTAAAATATAGTAGCA
The DNA here is from genome assembly GCF_008360975.1 of Lichenostomus cassidix. Taxonomy (NCBI): domain Eukaryota; kingdom Metazoa; phylum Chordata; class Aves; order Passeriformes; family Meliphagidae; genus Lichenostomus; species Lichenostomus cassidix. The sequence continues at coordinate 30,946,153 of NC_139480.1, read as the reverse complement.
TACCCAAAGCCTTTTCTCCATTTTAGAACACATCTACACATTTCTAAAGCTCTGAAGGCTGCTCACAAGTTCTTAAGAACACAAACTGCCATTGGTCTTTGACTGAAAATATTCCAAATACTTAGCAGCTTGGAACCTAAATGTGTGACTTAGTTTTTGTTAGTTTTGTTTAATTTGGGCTTGTTTTTTGTTTGGGAGGGCTTTTATTGGTTGATTAGGTTTTGGTGTTTTGGGGTTTTTTTGGGTGTTTTTTTAAATTTGTTTGGGTTTTTTGGTTTTGTTTTGTTTGGTTGGGTTTTGCTTGATTTTTGTTTGTTTGTTTTTCCCCTGGCATTCCGAATTGCTAGAATGCTATCTGGCTTACAAAACCACTGTTTCCAAAAGTACTTGTAAGGAAACATGTATCACAGTCTGTCTCTCAGCGACCAAGCACATATTTTTTTACTGAAAGCCTGAAATGCCTTCTGGGCAACTTTGGAGATGTTATAAAGAAACAAGAAGGACATATTTCACTAAGTTACCAAAAATTTGGTAAAATGAAGAACTCCTTAACACCAACGTAGCATTAAGAAGCAGACATTCTTTATTGGGCTGGATGCATGGAGGTAAAGCTCCTCCCAAAGCTGTGCCTGCTGAGTACAGGAGAGCTTCTGTTTATATACTCTAACTTGCACACATATTCATTGGTTCTCCTGGACTAAATATACATATGATAATAATTTCCTCAAAATCATTAACATATTTCCCCTCCCCTTTACACGTGACTTCTTTTGTCCTGGGGGTCTCTCTGGTGGTCCCTGGTGGTCATAGACCCCAATGCTCCAAGTGACCTGGATGAGCTGGCAGGACACTGGGGCTGGTGAGCTTCTAGTTCTCCTTCTGACACCATTGGCATTGTGCAGTTTCCACAGGCCAGTAGTTTTGGAGAACAAGCATTGTGTTAGCTCTCCAGGTGTAGGCCATTTGTCATCTAGTAACAACTTCTAAGTACAATCTTGTCTACATATTTGTTGGAAGCTCTAATACCTCAGAAAAACCTGTGAAACACATGAAATTTAAGAATATAATGTGCAAGATCAACTACCTGTGAACAAACAGCAAAATTAAAAAAAACCGAAACTTACCCCCAGACCAAAAAAACCCCTGTGTCCTAAGTTGCAATATTGATGTAGTTAAGTATTCTATTACCACCAGCTGTGGGCCATTAGCTGCTATCACCCACTCCGGATGACAGGCAATGGGCCATCCGTTAGCTATTATCACTTGCTAACGACCCACCCCGCATGACAGGCAATGGGCCATCAGGGACCCACCGTGTGACTCATGGACTTATCTCATCCCATTGTGAGATGCTCTGCCGAGGAGGGAGGAGCCAGGTGTTCCCACCTGGATATAACCTGGCCTTGGAACTGCCTGAGCTAGCCCTGTCTACTGGGTTCCCAGAGGACCAGAGCTACCACTGGATCTTCAGCTGGAGACTAGACCTTCACAGATCACCGCTTCAACTGGACTACTTCAGTTGGACTGCTACTACCACCCTAACAGGGTGTTAGGTTGTATCTGACTTTGTCAGTGCTTTTCCTTGTATTATTTCACTTATTTTTAATTTCAATCTTGACTTGTGATCTCCCACTGGTTTGTTTTCAAACCAAGACATATTTTGGCGCCCAACGTGGGGCACGACCTGGGGAAACTCAGAAATCCTATCACCATGATGGTCAGCTTATCTATATGGGTGCTGTATCTCGCTCTCTATATTTTTCCTCAAATGGGAAACTACCTGCCTGTCGTATTGGCCCTGTTGCGACCAGGGAATGGCATGAAAATTGCTCTTTTGGTTTATTATGCCTATTGCGTGGTAACCTGTGAGGCGATGAATACCATTCGGAACGTATACTCAAGTTTATCTGCCTGGCCTAATCTGAGCCACTACATCTGGGACCTCCTCAGCAATCATACCCAGCCTCTGGGGTTAGGAGGAGAGAGCGGTTTCTTCCAGCCTTTCAGGTCAGGCACAGCCATTTTTGAGGATATTGAGTTCTCTCTGGATGCTAGGGATGGCATAATCTTTTTGTTAGTTCTGTTTTCCTTTTTCTCTGCAACCAGCACTGTGTACCTCATGCTGAAGATCAGAACAATATCTTGTCTTTTTGAGGAGGAAAAACAAAGCAAAACAGCAGGAAAGAGGAAAAGAACTAAAAGAGCAGTAGACGTCTCAACACAGACCATTACCAAATCAAAACAGCCGAAGCCTGTAGCAGTTGCCCCCGTCCAGAAAAAGAAATCCAAGAGCAAGTCAGTCCGCACAGCGACTGATGAGGATGCGGCAGGACCCTCTCACCCAGCAAAAAAGACAGAGCCGGAGATCATCACCCGCTCTCTATCCCTGGGGGAGCTGCGTAACCTACGGAGGAAATTCACCCGGCAGGCGAATGAGTCCATCTTGACCTGGCTGCTCCGCATCTGGGACGCCGCCGCTAATGACACCATTCTGGACGGAAGTGAGGCCAGGCAACTGGGATCCCTGTCCCAAGATGTGGTTATTGACCAAGGGATTGGGAAAACCCAGGAAACTCTCAGCCTCTGGCGGCGATTGCTGGCGAGTGTACGGGACAGATACCTTTGCAAAAAAGACCTCCAGATGCACCAAAGAAAATAGAACACAATAGAACAAGGTATCCGATGCCTGAAGGAATTGGCCGTGCTAGAGATCATTTTCTCAGACAACGAGAAATTCCCCAAGAACCCAGATAATGTCCAGTGCACTTCACAAATGTAGCTAAGATTCGCGCGGCTCGGACCAGAGATATACTCTCGTTACCTGGCAACACTGCAGTAGAGAGAAGGCGAAGACCAGGTGGGCGTGTTAACAAACAAACTGAAAATTTACGAAGACACTATCACCGCTCCACTACGCACCCAAGTCTCATCAGTGGAAACAAACCTGGCCGAGCAAATCCGGAGCTTGATTGAAGAGAACCTCCAGAAACTAAAGAAAGAGTTCAAAGAAGAATTTTTCCATGTCACACCGAAACCAACCAGAGTCTCTGCCATCAAGAGCAAACGTCCCCCAACCAAAGAAAGAAAACAAACCCCGCGACGTGACCTCTAGTTTTTCCTGCAGGAGCATGGAGAAGACATGAAAAAGTGAGATAAAAAACCCACCTCCACCTTAGCAGCCCAAGTACGTGAATTAAAAACAAAAACATCCACTTCAAGAAGCTCATCTAAGTACAACACTGCCCCAGTCTCTTGTAGACAGAACTCCAGACAGAATAAAAGTGATAATATGACTAATCCTCTTGAAAAGACCTCAAAAACACATTTACAAGAAAAGAACATCGTGCACCAAAAACAAAATTAGAGGAGCCCTGCCTCTAGCCAAGTAGAAGAAAGGGATAATCAGATCTATTGGACTGTGTAAATCCGATGGCCTGGCACGTCTAACCCACAAAGATACACAGCTTTGGTTGACACCGGCGCTCAGTGCACCCTGATGCCATCCAGGTATGTGAGGACCGAATCCATTTCCATTTCTGGGGTGACAGGAAGATCCCAGCAGCTGACTGTACTAAAAGCTGAAGTGAGTTTAACTGAGAACAAGTAGCAGAAACACCCCATTGTGACTGGTCCAGACGCCCCATGCATCCTCGGCATAGATTATCTCAGGAGTGGATATTTCAAAGACCCAAAGGGACATCGCTGGGCTTTTGAAATAGCAACTGTAGAGACGGAAGACATAAGACAACTAAATACCCTGCCCGGTCTCTCAGATAACCCGTCTGCTGTAAAACTACTGAAAATTAAAGAACAGCGGGTACCAATTGCTACAGCAACAGTGCACCGCCGGCAATACCGCACTGACAGATACTCTGTGGCCCCCATCCATAAGATGATTCGAGAACTAGAGAGCCAAGGAGTGGTCAGCAAGGCTCACTCACCCTTTAACAGCCCCATATGGCCAGTGCGTAAGTCCAGTGAAGAATGGAGACTGACAGTAGATTACCGTGGCCTGAATGAAGTCACACCACCACTGAGTGCTGCTGTACCAGACATGTTAGAACTTCAGTACGAGCTGAAATCCAAAGCAGCAAAGTGATATGCGACCATTGATATTGCCAATGCCTTTTTCTCCATTCCTCTAGCAGCAGAGTGCAGGCCTCAGTTTGCTTTCACCTGGAAAGGTGTGCAGTACACGTGGAACCAACTGCCCCAGGGGTGGAAGCACAGTCCCACCATCTGCCATGGACTGATCCAGGCTGCACTGGAAAAGGGTGAGGCTCCAGAACATCTGCAGTATATTGATGACATCATTGTGTGGGGGGACACAGCAACGAAAGTATTTGAGAAAAGAGAGAAAATCATCAAAATTCTCCTGGAAGCCGGTTTTGCCATCAAGAAGAGTAAAGTCAAGGAACCTGCCCGAGAGATCCAGTTCCTAGGAGTAAAGTGGCAAGACGGACGGCGTCAGATTCCTTCTGAGGTCATCAATAAGATCATCGCGATGTCTCCACCAACCAACAAGAAAGAGACGCAAGCTTTCCTAAGCGCCATAGGCTTTTGGAGAATGCACATCCCTGAGTACAGCCAGATCGTGAGTCCTCTCTACCTCATAACCCGCAAGAAGAACGATTTCCGCTGGAGCCCTGAACAGCAGCAAGCCTTCACCCAGATCAAACAAAAGATCGCTCATGCAGTAGCCCTGAGACCAGTCAAAACAAGACCAGAAGTAAAGAATGTGCTTTACTCTGCAGCCGGGAGCCATGGTCTGTCCTGAAGCCTTTAGCAAAAAGTGCCTGGCGAGACCCGAAGTCAACCACTGAAATTCTAGAGTCGAAGTTACAGAGGGTCTGAAGTCAACTACACTCCCACCGAGAAAGAAATCTTGGCAGCTTATGAAGGAGTCCAAGCCGCCTCAGAAGTGATCAGCACAGAAACACAACTTCTCCTTGCACCCCGACTGCCAGTGCTAGGGTGGATGTTCAAGAGAAGAGTTCCCTCTACCCACCATGCCACTGATGCCACGTAGAGCAAATAGATTGCCCTCATCACACAGCGCGCCCGTATTAGAAACCCAAATCGCCCTGAGATTCTAGAAATTATAACAAACTGGCCTAAAGGTGAAACTTTTAAATTATCTTCAAAAAAAGCAGAAGAGCAAGTAGCACGTGCCGAAGAAGCACCCCCGTATAACGAGCTGCCGAAAAGTGAAAGACGCTATGCCCTCTTCACCGATAATTCCTGCCGAATTATAAGCACAGATCGAAAATAAAAAGCTGCAGTATGGAACCCCACACGACAAACTGTACAGGCTACCGAGAGACAAAGTAGATCGAGTCAAGTCGCAAAGCTTAAAGCCATCCAACTAGCTTTAGATATTGCTGAACGAGAAAAATAGCCAAAACTTTATCTCTACACCGACTCCTAGATGGTAGCCAACGCGCTATGGAGATGGTTAGATCGCTAGAAAAAAGCTAACTGGCAGCGCAGAGAAAAACCCATCTGAGCCGCTGAAATTTGGCAAGACATCGCTGCCCGGGCAGAAAAGCTGACCGTAAAAGTTCGACACGTGAATGCACATGTACCTAAGAGTCGAGCTAATGAAGAACATCGTAACAACGAACAAGTAGACCGAGCTGCCAAAGTGAAAGTGTCACAAGTAGATCTAGACTGGCAGCACAAAAGAGAATTATTTCTAGCTCGTTGAGCCCATGATGCCTCTAGTCATCAAAGAAGAGATGCGACATACAAGTGAGCTCGTGACCGAGGGGTAGACTTGACCATAGACAACATCTCACAGGTCATCCACAGCTGTGAGACTTGCGCTGCAATCAAACAAGCCAAGCGGGTGAAGCCTCTGTGGTATAGTGAACGATGGTCAAAGTACAGGTATGGGGAAGTATGGCAAGTTGACTACATCACACTTCCCCAAACCCGCCAAGAAAAGCGCTACGTGTTGACCATGGTAGAAGCAACTACGAAATAGTTAGAAACCTACCCTGTGCCTCATGCTACTGCCCAGAACACCATCTTGAGTCTAAAAAAGCAAGTCCTGTAGAGACATGATACCCCTGAAAGAATCGAGTCTGACAATGAAACCCATTTCAAGAATGGCCTCATAAGTACCTGAGCTAGAAAACACAAAATTAAATAAATATACCATATCCCCTATCATGCACCAGCTGCCAGAAAAGTTAAACGGTGCAACAGACTACTTAAAACAACTTTGAAAACACTTAGTGGGAAAACCTTCAAAAATTGAAAACTGAACTTAGCAAAAGCCACCTAGATAGTTAACACAAAAAGTTCTATCAATCAAGCCAGTCCTGCCGAGTCCAAACCTTTGCACACAGTAAATAGAAATAAAGTCCCTGTGGTACACGTAAGAGGTTTTTTAAGAAAGACTGTTTAGATTAGTCCCACCTCAGAGAAAGGCAAACCCATCCGTAGAGTAGTTTTTGCCCAAAAACCTAGTTATACTTAGTGAGTAATGCAGGCAGATGAGAAAACCCGTTGTGTCCCACAAAGAAACCTTATCTTAAGTGAAAACTGTGTAGATAATAATAAAATAAGGAGTAGATAATGTCCTAAGTTGCAATATTGATGTAGTTAAGTATTCTATTACCACCAGCTGTGGGCCATTAGCTGCTATCACCCACTCCGGATGACAGGCAATGGGCCATCCGTTAGCTATTATCACTTGCTAACGACCCACCCCGCATGACAGGCAATGGGCCATCAGGGACCCACCGTGTGACTCATGGACTTATCTCATCCCATTGTGAGATGCTCTGCCGAGGAGGGAGGAGCCAGGTGTTCCCACCTGGATATAACCTGGCCTTAGAACTGCCTGAGCTAGCCCTGTCTACTGGGTTCCCAGAGGACGAGAGCTACCACTGGATCTTCAGCTGGAGACTAGACCTTCACAAGATCACCACTTCAACTGAACTACTTCAGCTAGACTGCTACTACCACCCTAACAGGGTGTTAGGTTGTATCTGACTTTGTCAGTGCTTTTCCTTGTATTATTTCACTTATTTTTAATTTCAATCTTGACTTGTGATCTCCCACTCGTTTGTTTTCAAACCAAGACACCCTGAAAACCAAAAATATGTAACTGTGGATACATCAATAGAATATGATAGAGAAGGATGAATAATATTATGTTGTCACAATAAAGCTGCCATGAAAAAGGGAAATGTAGTGTGAGGAGTTACCAGGCAAATATTTTTTGGTGAAATCATCAATGGTTTTGCAGGAAGGTCTGATAAGAGCTCACCTGAACTGCTTTTTATGTGACAGGAAATAAATGTTTGAAAAATTAGAAAGTCAACCTTCAGAAAGTGTGCAAAATTAATTTCAGGGAGCACATTTCAATGTGCATTCTCAAAGGGGACTGAAAACTCGTATGGTGTGGCAGTAGAAAAATGAGCAGAAATGTAATTGTTTTCTACTAACCGGGAGCAATGACTGGAGATAAGAGTTCAACAGTGTAGAACAATACTGCTGTAAAAAATATAAGCCTGGAATAAATTAATTTAGTATATAAATAAACTTATGAGTGTTAATCTTCAAAGGGTTTTAGAAGTTTGATTAGTTTTTAAAAGACATTTGTTTATTTTAGAAAAGATTTTATTTGGAACTTTAGATGCAAATAGAAGGAAAGCAGACTATCTGATGATCTGCAGTTACGTATCATAGCTGTGAACTTTCTACTTTTTTTTTAAAGGTCTTTAAACATCACCAAAATGTAACTACCCAGCATTAAAATGTAATGGCATACATAGTTTACCAAATATTCATACTGCTACAATTTTATAAGCAAACATTCCAGTCTATGTAAGACATATTCAAATTAAATTGTGATAAGAGTTTTCTTCAATTACTTTTATTTCTGTTCCAGTTTTAATTCCAGTAGTGTACCTGCAACTTCCTATGCTCTGATTTCCTTCAGAGCTCATAGAGCTCTTCCTGTATCACTTGGAATGTCTGTGCTTGTGAGGACATGTCTGACACCTGCAGAGGTAATAAAGCTTGGTCAGATGTTTAGTCAACTCTATAAAAGTTCAGTAAAGTCTTGGTAAAGAATCGGTTCCTAGTTCTTTTATTCAAGGTAATTTTGAAAGCAATAGTCAGGGATTTCAAAATTCTTCTCAAAGGGGGTAGATATTATTTCATGCCCTCTTTTTAAAATGTAAAGTAGGAAAACAAGAAGGTATGTTCAACATCACACAGCAGATTAATGGGAAAGTTGGGAATAGTTACCAGGAGTACTAGTCTGGCACTTGAGTCTTTGTACTGTGCTGTCTTTAACAGTTTGAGTTCATACATTATTTATACTTACTCACAAAATGACCGCATTCTGCAATACTTAAGAATTAAATTAGGCAACTTACTGCATTTTGCAAAGATCAATTAGAAGCAAGCGTTTTACCAGAGCCTAGAAATGTTTTTCTTGTATGAAATACTAAACCAAGAATTTATGATAGAGTTATGCTGGCGTACAGAGACAGACTAGGCTAAAAAATCTCCCCTAAAACTCAGACTTGCAGCATCTAATTTACAGTATGTTGATTCGTCTTTTTTTTTAATGGTAAATGTATGAAAAATTTGCAGCTTAATGTTTCAGTAATATCAAAAAATAATGATAGACATATATAAGTGATATAAGATCATCAATAAACCTTATGAGTAAAAATGATAGTAATGAGATAAGAAGGAATTAGGGTACATTCTCATGCTTACATGACATTTCAGTGCTCTTTGAAGTGCATCTTAAAGATGCCTTTGTAAAATAATATGCACTAAATGACCACTTAAGAGTTCTTTAAATACATCAATACATCATAGGACAACAATTGTATATACATATATATAAAAATATATATATATATAATGTTATAAGTAGCAATGTAAGAAGTAATGCAAGTAATCCAAGAATGATTACTCTGAGGTTTCAAAAGAACCTATTTGGCCTAATAAAATACTGGGGGATTTTTTTCTTCTGTACTGAAGAAAAACATTGCTGACATTTCAAAATGGAAACAAATTAAAAATAGGTGTTTCTTAAACAATAAAAATCCAGTTCTTCTCTAAATTTGCATTTCAGTCTATTATGAATTTTCCACTGGAAGAGAACATATTTTAGACCATTCAGGAGAAATAGAGAAATATTTAAATAGCCTAAATGAGAAATTTGCAAAGTAATTATTGTCAAAGTTTCTTACAGGCCTCAGAATTAAAGAGATTTTGCAACATTAGTAACCTTACAGAAATCATGAAAGTGGCTAGATTTATTTTTGTCTAGGTTACCTTTTTGTAAAAGCAACAAAACTGTATTCACCTTGACAGGAAGTGAGCATTAAAAGTATTAACACAGTTCACTGTGTTCTGAGTAAAGAAGAGACATCACTGGTTCTCCCACTACCATTTTTTATTTTGTTTTACTGCACTTCATCACAGAGTGTTTAAATGGAGAGGCTTTTATATTGTAAGAGAAGACAATGGTTTATAGCTTACTTTTACTGCTATTAAGATTAATATATCACTTGTTCTGTCGATTGTATTTGACAAGAAGCTTCTTACACTTGAATTTTATCATGTGGTGACAGATAATTCTGCTTGTTTGTGCAATTTCCTCCTTTGCAGAGCTTCACTCTGAAGTATCTCAGTATTAATCACCAGCATTAAATATGATTTTTGTACTATATAGGCTTAAAAAAGCGGGAAAAAAATCCAGCAATAACCAAACCTGTTGATGAATGTGGAAAGGATGAAAAGAAAAATATCTTAGCATCACATTCTCATTGAAATGGTGACAAACATTATTTCCTGAGGAGACAGGAAATAGCAATTTGATGGAAGCAGAAATAGACTGTAAATAGAATACCTGCTTTTCACATTTCTTCGCCTGTGCTCCCATGAAAATTGCGGAGATAATGCACATAACCAATTAGGTGCATTTTAAGCACCATGAAGTAGCACGTCTGAAAATACTACTATTTTTGTGGAAAATAGTTATGGATCCATGTGGCTAAGCAATTCATTATTGTTGGTGTACCTAATTTTAAGGAATGTAGATGTGTTTGGATTTGTGGAATTCTTTGTTTAGAGCCAAGTGTCCCAAAATAACTTTGTAGGGAATCTACGCCAAACCCACAGGACCAATTGTCATTCCTCTGGTGGACCACAACGTTGCTTTGACCAGCCATTCAGCAGGGAGAGCAATCTCTGTGCCTTTTCAATTTTTCCTCAATTTGCTAGCAATATTGTCACAGAGACTGGCTGCAATCATACTTCTTTCACTTCTACTTTGCCAAGAAAATAAAGGGTTTCTGTCTGTTTAGATGTAAGGAACACTACAGTCTAGGATAAACCCTTGCATCCCTTATCTTTTGGTATGAATGGCTAGATGGAGTAATAAAGGAAAATCTTTATGCAGGGAAAACTCCCAAAATTATTCTGTTACTGGTTTTGCTTTAAATGAAAACTCGATGCTTAATTTTATTTTGTTAAGGGTGGCTTTAAAACAGTTATATTTTAAAAAGAAAGTTTCATTCCTGTTTTAGACATAACTTGGGAGATCAACCATTTATTATAGTCACAATAATTTAAATTTATTACAGTGTCACTCCTCTGGTATATGAAGGTGTACAACATTTATGTGAAATATTAGAAAAAATCCATTCTTCTATCAATGTATCTACAAAGAAGAGTTTGCTATTGTCACATTAGTCAACCATTCTTTGTGAGTTTGGAGAGGCTTAGCTGAAAGAGGCTTTCATTTGTGCCTTGAGAAAGGACAGTAGAGCTGAAGGGGACATAAAAGAACATAGATTTGCATGGAGGCAGCAGGCTTTAGAACTGGGAGGCCAGTCAGCCTGCACATTCATCAGAGAGGCTGTAAGGTTCCAAGAAAGTTAGTGAAAAAACTCATCAAAGTTAATTTGGAGATAAATTTCCTATCTCAAGCACAAAAGTTCATCTACAGAGAAATTGCTTGTTACTCTGTAGCAAAGTCTTTTGCCTGATTTATCTTTTTTCTCCTTTTTTCTTTTTTTTTCAAGGGAGTCTACAGTAACAAAATAAATACAGAAATATCCACGCATTTTACATTAAATGACATTTAGGACCTAGTCTATCTTATATATTTCAAGCTGCTTCAGGATACATACAATGCATGCAAGGATATCTTAGTCACTAAACATGAATATAAGAGCTTTGTCATGATAATTATACATACCTCTATAGAAGAATTGTTCTGATAGACCAGATTTGACACTGATTTGACCATGACTGGACATAGATCACACATTGACTTAAAAAATGTTGCAGTGCTATGAACTGTCATAATACAGTAGTGAACTACACCTGCTATAGAAAAAGTAGAAAGGTATAGATCTACATAATTTCATGTGAACACATCTATATGAAAAGAATCTCGAATAATTCCCATTTTTTCATAAAATATTTCCTAGTTATTGAAATAATAGCTTGCTGATGTCATGTCTAGATGCTTACTAACAACATGAAGGAATTTTATGATTCCCATAAATTGGTTTGAAAATCTCTACTGCCATATGCAATGATAGGTGTGGGGTTGTGGGAAACATCACTATCAGGACACTTTTTATTTTTTAGATATGGAGCATTAATTGGAATTTAAGGTTCAGTACCATAAGTCTGTGTTCAAGTTTCTTGGACAAATTTCTCTAGTGGTTGCAAAGGAATTATTTTGATGACATACACTAGAGTAACTTGTTAATCTGCTGGCAAATACCTGAGAAGCTTTTTTGAGTTTATAAGAGATATCATGACATGGCATTTGTGCACATCTGATCCAAAATCTGAAGAACATCACACTCTTTTGCAGCTTGAATAACCTCTCTGAGCTGAGATAGTGTCATTCTGAAAGGTGAATAAGAAGTCCTTTCAGAATACAGTTTCTGCTGAGATTTAGCACACATGATCAGCTACTGCTCATGGATTTGTATAACCTTCACTCTTTCTGCGACAATGCAACAACTATGTCTTGAAATATGCTGATTATAATTTTATTGTATATTCTGATATTACCTCCAAGGGAAAAATGCCCTCTAAAAAGAAGCAGGTGTAATTAAGAACACAAGAAGGCAGGAGCACAAATTTGTAAAATAATTCGCTCTATTAATTTTGTAAGATTCTCTGTAGAATGTGCAACTCTGTGAGTTAGAAAAGTCAATGACTCAGACACTAATCTGACTTTTTAAAAAATTATTATTATTTATATTTTGTACTCTCTGGATTAATGAGACTCGTGTAGCAAACCACAGATTATCATCTCCTAATATCCTCACAGGATAATGTTGGCAAACATGTGAAGAAATGGTTATGGAGAACACAATAAAACTATGTGCCTCTTGTGCCTCTTTAGAAAGATCGGATCAAAAAGACCTGAGTGAGTACCAAAGGATATCCAGTGATTGTTTCCATCACTAAATTATTCCACAGTCATCTTCAGTATGTCCATGACCACTCTGTAATACCTCTTTGTCCCTGCCCTGTAGATAAAGGGTTCATAAGGCATGTCTGTGAGCTAAGCCTAAAGCCCTAGAGGTGTGCAGATACTATCTAAAATCAGGATGTAATTCATAGCTCTAAGATTGAGAGGCAAATCTTTTTTTCAATGGATTCAATGGAAAAACTGTTGCTGGTTTGCTCCAAGTTAAGATCTTAAGGCAAGCTTCTCCTTTGGAAATACAGCTACAAACTGCTGAAGAGCTTTAAGATACTGAAATAAATTGAATTCTTCCATGACCAACACTCAGAGATTTAAGTTTTTTAGTATATTATTATATTCAGATCTATCCACAGTCTATATAAATCAAGTTAATAATTATAGGTAGAGCACGAATATTTCCTTGGGTTTTTTTCTCTTGCATTTGTGTCATTAGTTTATTCCTGTTAACCTTTTTAGCCTTTTTGAATCCAGGCCGAGGAATATCTGCTCAGATGGAACTTGGGAAATGTGTAAAATTCATAAATTTTGCCTAGAACCATGCCCTACTCATAGCATTAAAAAAAAATAAAAGTGTATTACAGAAGAGCTGCTGCCAGACATGAAAGGCTAATGCTGACCCCGTTTCCAGATAACAATGATAATGACTCCTAATGGCCATTTAGGATAATAAGGAGTTTGTATTGATTTTTCAGACAATATATTTCACCTAAATACTTCTGATTATAAGATGACAGTGAACAACTTGTACAATGACATTTGATGTATCTTTCCAGTCTCACAAAGCTTAACCCGTTTGTTATTTTTGGAAACCAGATAATGCCATCAGATATTCACAAAATAGGTCACAAGTTAATTAATAGTCTCTAGAAGTGGCAAATTTATTTAACACTAAGGATTTTTTTCCCCCTGTAAATACACTTATGTGACTGGAGTTCTGTAGTTAGAGAGATGAATTTAAAAAATGTATGTATAGCCCAAGAGCAGAGCAGAGAATTATTGCACACCTTGCTAAACAGTGGCCTATTGAATAATTTTCAAATGGAAATGGAATTAAAAGCATACTACATTGAAAATAGATTTAATTATCAATGTTTTAAAATGTAATTTTAATGAATGAGTTCAATGGTATCTTGAACCATAAAGCAGAATGGCATCTACTTTCCAGAAATTCAGAGATGAGAAAAAAATATCATATCCTGCATTATATGATACATCATAGGGCTGAAATGTCTTTTGTGTAAGTAGATTTGGAGACTTTCCTTCTGCTAAAAAGGACAAGAGGATTTTTTTAGCACTCCTGAAAGAAGGGTCATGAGAGTTCTAAGTGGGATTTAAACAGTAGTTCTCCATTGTCTTAATGGTGCAATATTTTTCAGCAATGTCACACACCCAAATAGATTAAAAAATATAGAATAGTTATTTTAATACTCCTGGTAAATAGAGATGCAGAACTCACATTTTAGCACTTGAAACCATGGAGTTTTCTACTTAAGACTGACCCTTCTCAAATGGATGTTATTTACCTTGCATAGGCTTCTTTCTTACAAGCTTTGCTTGTATGCATAGTCAGATGGAAAGTAAATTCTTTTAAATTAAGATATCTAGTACAGTATATGTTGTCTTTTTCTTCTGTATTTTAACCTCTGATACACATAATCAAAGTAGCACTTTGAAACCACGCATTAAATTATTTAATGTAAAATTTAATGATTTAATGCAGTGCTGCATTTCTTGTCAGAGACACCACAGGGAGCCTATTTGGCATAACACAGCAAAAGGTATAATAATGCTAATGAGAGTAGAGGAGTGGGAAGAGTTAAAAGGAATTTTTTTTTTCCACAAGATAGTATTTGGCAGAAAGGTATGGGAGGTCAACAAATAAGTCTGTACTATTGGGAAGGTGTAAGGGACTGACAGGAATGGACAATAGTAGGTCAGAAGCCTGACCAACCATGAATTGTCATCATACTATCCATAACAAAGGGGTTCTTGACCTCATGTTTCTATAAGTCCTGATAACAGTTTTTATGGTTACATCTCTAGATGTAGTTCAGGCAATCAACAGACAGATGCTACAAATAGAAATGTTAGATCTCAGTTGTGGTCATCTAAATGAAAATGACAATGAGATCTTGAGGTCTCAAAATCTGAACTAGAGTCAGGACAAAAGATACAGATTACCATTCAAATGAGATGGGTAAAGTCAGTAGGTACATTAGGTCATTGATTTAAATAAATTAATGCAGAATAAAGCCTTGATCCATTTTTTATACTAAGAAATGTATCATACATCTATTGAACCTATATATATACAGTTTTAGATCCCTAACACTGGGGAGGAAAGTGTCTTAATTTAACAATGAAAATGGATAAAACAACAGTAGTACTACAGATTCTTAAATGTATTAACTTGCGTTGCTGCATGCAAAATATGTACAAATGAATAGTTACTGCACATCAGACAAATTTAAGCTCCAGTAGCTTGCTCAGGAGTTTAAGCCCTGGAATTTGCAAGTGATTCCAAGGGTGAAGACTGGTGTCAATACATTGAATGGCATGAGTTAAAAGGGGAACTACAGAAAAAGGGTAACGGCCTAATGGCAATGTCAGGTCATGAGATTTAATGAACAAGGGGCAGCTTGCTGGAAATAAAGCTTGTGTCAGATCCTGTGTCTTGGTAGGAAGAATTGATTCGCAATTAAAGAAGAGTTAGAGGCAGAATTTGAGTTGTAAAAGTCCTGTAAATTGATTGTGTTGATTGGGACAAAACACAACTCAAAATGTCTATTTCTGGCCCACGTACAAAAATATTTCTGAAGTTAAATGTGACAACGATTTCATTAGATTCTAAAAAAATGAATGTTCTATTAGACGATCAACAGATTATACTCAAAACTTGAGAGAAATGGCTACAGATCTTATCATAACAATGTTTTGCACTATGTTTGAAAAAAAAAAAAGAAAATATTCAAAAGGTACTCAAATATTGCCATTATATATGCTGGTGAAAACTTCATATCTTTATCCAAAAGAACTGCCTCTGGGCACACCTTCAAATAGGAGCTCTGCAGTTCCCCTGAGATGCCTAAAGGGAATTACAGGCAGGAAAGTTTCTTCAGGGTTAGATGAATTGTTATCAATCTTGCCACCTTGTCAAAGGCACTGAAAAGACCCTACAGAGTCATGCCAGCTATTATGTCATTGAAATACTACTTGGAATGAAATTTGTTTCTGAAGTACAAACAAACTTGTGCATGTACAGCTAACTTTTCTACCTAAGCTATTGTTTAACCTTACTTCAGGCAACATGATTTCTTTTCTTCATACTTTGTGCAGGTACTTTACTCCCTGGGTGTTGATACTTCTCATAATCCTGAGGCAGAAACAAACACAGCTCTGGAAGGCAAGATAGTTATAATCATTTGCAATCTGTATGTGTGACCAGCTGATAAGTTGCGTATTACAATTTTCCAGATGTTATGACAGTTGTTCTGCCAGGACTTAATTGACAAATCCTTCTGCAACATTACCTCTTGGAATATGAAATATATAATTTGTACAGCTTCCAAACTATTTTTTTCTGTGGGTTTTCAGTCAGACTGGTACCACAGTCACCTTTTTAGAGTATGCTGCATTTGAAAGGAGTTAGAGGTTAGAATATGTTTAATTTAACACAATCTATACAAGAAAATCTTTTTAATAACGATAACTTAAAGATTGTGATAAAGTAGAAAGGCTTTGAGAAAAACTCATTCATTCTCCTACCAGGTCCTTGAGAAGCTCTTGGAAATGGCTGCAACCATTTTGCAATCACATCTGGATTTTTGAAAAATCACTTTTCTGCTAGTCTTAAGTTAGACCATATGTCTGCTCTCTGCCCTTTCTGGAGTCTCTCAGTCCAGGTTGTGCTGGAGAATTCTGACTTGCCTGTCCTCAGCTTTCGTTCCTTTAGGGAAAGAGCCATCTCTTCCAAAGGGATCTTATCCAATTGAACCACATGCCCTTCAGTGAAAACAAGCAGACACCTTTTCTTTTTCTGCCCAGCTGACTATTTTAAAAAGACACGAACTACAGTCTCTAGTAACAGATAAAAGAATTTGCTATTGGCTGCCTATACCAGCAGGAGGCTTAAAAAACATAACTGTTAATTTCATTCACTGTGCAGTGTAAGAAAATTATGAGATTTTAATATCTTTCAGGATCTAAATGCCTTTCTTGTATTTGTTTCCAATGGGTTAACGGAAGTTATTGAAGAAGGAGAGTGACAGACAGAAAGGTAGTCAAAGTCTCAGAAAGAGTCTGGAACAGCGTAATGAAGATTGCATTATTAAGCTAACCTCATATTTATCTTCTGTATCTTAAATATTTCTATTCATATCTATTGTTATTGTCCTCCTGCTAATACTGTAATACATTTTATTCAGACTTTGCTCTGCTTAATTCTCTTTGGACTCATGTATTACATATATAGTTTTTCTACTATAAAATTATCATTAAAGTTTTGCTGCATTTAGTGACAAAAAATTTCTGATCTGTACATACACATACATTAGTTATCTTCTTCATTTGTACACACCAGTTAGCCACATATAGCTACCACATAAATTTCTCTTTTAATTTATATCTGAATTATTCCATTCCCTTTTAATACAGAAGACTGCATGCATTCACAAGGAATAATTACTAGGTTTCCTTTTCTGTATGAAAACTGTATGTATTCCTCTCAAATTACTGTGCCATGAATAATCAGTCCAATTTGCTCACATAAATGATATGATTTTTTTTTTTTTTGTTCTTTTTAGTGTAACTCAAATGAAGACTGCTAATGCACTGCATGATGGTCAGCCTCACCCATGAAGGTTTGAGTACTTGGACATTTTCAGAGCATGGAAACTTTCAGACTCTTAAAAAAATCACTAGAAGCTCTACAGTGACACTTAGCTACTCTCTTTTATTCAGCTCTACTATACCAAGAGGAGCCAAGTCTTGCTTTCAGGCAGTGTGGTACAGAGTTCTTCTGGCCCATCTCTGCAAACTGAATAAATGGTGGCTCTGATGCCTCGGGTCAATTTGTCAGAGGAGGCAGGGGAAAAGTATCCATGGACATACAGAAAGCTCTTGAATTACTCTCACTTGACAGGACCTTTGCTCTCTGCTTGCCCATGTCAGGGTCCATGAAAACTTGGGGCTACTAAACAAAAACTAGAAAGAGATTTTAAAACCCATGAAATAATGGCTAAATCCGCTTTCGAAAAGCTGATGCTTTGTTACAAGAGAGTGTTTGCTAAATGAGAAAAAAAAGTCAAATGACTTCATGTGTCTACCCAATTCAGAATTTCAGAAATGAAATATACCCCTCAGTAGGCTACTGTTACTGTCTACTTTCTCAAGTCTTTTAGAGGAGGCTGAAACAGGGCAGACAGGTGTGTATTAATGACAAAGACTCAGAAATAAAATTGCTGTTGTGCTTCTGTTTGTAGAGTTATAGGCAAAGAATCTCTTAATCCTAGACATAAAAGATTTTTCCTTGCAAACTCTTAGATAATCCCTCAACCAGATGTCAGCAGCAGAATGGTTTCAAATGGATATCTGCTTATCTAAAGCCACCATCAGTGGTGGCTTACTTGCCTGTTCTCATTATTTGTGTTCAAGGTGTTTTTTCCTTTACATGGAGCAGGAGGAAACATTAAATACAAACAGATAAATAAAACAAGCCAGTGCCCCACCCCGCAACCCCTCTGTGAATTATCTTTCCCTGAAGCAGGTGATAAAACTGAGCTGCTTTCACAGACTATTTCAGTCTACAGAAGCCCTGTCATCTCTTTCTGTGGGAAGGAGAGTCCTTGCTCTTGAAGCTCTTCTCACCATCACACATCCAACTCTTCTGTGGGATGTAATCTATTCTTCCAGTCTTGTAGAAAAGGCTGTGAATGGCAAATCATGCAAGATCAATCACCCCCATGCTGGATGTCTATAGGCTGTGAAGGTTGCAAGCTAGAGCTATTCATTCTCTGAGCTGAAGGAGAATGAGTCCCAACATGACCATTCTAGGAGCTATTAATGCATGAGTGTTTCAAGTAAACTAGCATTTTGTAAATTATTTTAGAATCAGAGGTGGTTCCTATCTTTTCTTTCTTCCTGCCTGGGAATACTGACATGTCCCCAGGGACTGCAAAAGCCCAAGTATAACAGTTATCTGCTGCAGAGTTTCTCCCAAATGTGAACTTAAAAGTTCACCACGGTGACAAACAAGAGTAAGCCTCTTTTTCTGAACATTGTTTCTTCAGTTACAAAAATTGGTTTTGCTTGTTGAACTTTTAGCTTTGAAGTAAAACCTCAGGTATGTCTTGAAATAGTTGAAAAAGTTACTTTATCTCATCTTTAAACAAACAGAATACCAATGGACAAAGCTTAGATCTTTTACCCCTATATTTGCCAGTTCTCTGATTTCACTTTCTCAGATGGGATTTTATTCAGTTCAACAACATCATTCTGATTCAGTCTTAAGGATTTTTAAAATTTTGATAGTACTAATCCTCCCCCCTCCTACCCCCTATTAACAAAATATGTAAATTTTGGAGCATTTTAGCTCAAGTTAGGGAGCTAATTATGTTATTTCTCTTTAAGGTAGGATTAGTCTCAGAACTTCTGAAACTTTGCCTTTTCTTACTTACTTACTGTATTACTGTGTACATATTCCTTCCTTAGGACATGAATGTATTAAAAATATTCAAATACCATAATAAATGCATGATTTAAGAAACTTGTCAATGTTTCTTCAGGGAAAAGTATTTATAATATCATACCTTCTCAGTGCATTGCAAAAAACCAACAACCCAAAACACTTATGTTATTCTAGCCATCAGTAACATTCATTTGGTCTTGTTTCAAAAATTATGAGAAAATTTTTTTGTTTGTTCATTTATTATTTCCCTACAATCTACATTGTTATTGTTTTCTTACCTTCTAGGCATGGTGAATGTTTATACTTTGCAAATATGATGGCTTTCAACTTCGTATAAATTGATTTATCAAAGAAAAAAAAATGCTAGTTACATACAATATCTTTTGTGCAGTTCTTGTTTTTTTCTTCCCTCAGGATCTACTTTAGGTTTAGGAATTTGATAAGGTTTGTGCAATGAGAAATGGAAATATGCTGATTTAGTTCATAAATCATATGACTGTTACTGGATGCTTGGCAGCTTCATTAGGCAGACACTGTCACATCACACCAAAAACACTCAACATAACTAGATTAAAAACTGTAACTTCATACAAAACCACAGAATAGATGACAAAGTATTTCGGAAAATGCAGTAGTATTTCTTGATTGTAGTTTGTGGGGATCTGCTATAAAAGCAAAGGAGCACAACACAAGGTTGAATTTTGTGGACCTTTCAGGGTATTATATGAAGTTCAGCAGTGTCTTCATATTATTCAGCCTGAATGTCTGACAAGGACATGCCCCCAAGGTGTCTTCAGACTTCATCAACAAGTGCAACATGAACCTCGCCTAAGTGCTGATCTTGCAACCGAATATTGGTCTATGAAGTAATTGTGACCATAGGCTATACCATATGATTAAGATTTTCTTCCTTTTTTGCACTAGTACTTATTTCCTTTTAAATCAAAATTCAGTATTTTATATGTCAGATTTCTATTTTTTAAAGATCCTATTGGTGGTTTGATAAGTTAGGCCATGACACATTTGGTGGGAATAACAGGTAATGATAATTTTAGTCTTCAAGGATCACCGTTCCTTAGTTCAATTCTTTCCTTTTCTTTGCAAAAAGAATGACATAATTTTGTATTTCCCAAGGAAACCACAAAAAGATTTTCAAAATTAAATTGCCTCAGTGTTCTTTCCAGCATTGCTTTGATATGCTATTACAATAATATAATCATCTTAATTGTCGCTCTTTTGATCATTTTGGTACCAAGAAATGCATCAAGAGATGACAGTGCCTGAGATATCCCAGAGGCTTGATTGCTTGTTATAAATTTTCTTAGAGTAGCTTTGTTATAGTAAAGGTTGTGTCAGCAGTTTCATTATAATGCCATTCTTCAAGAGGTGATAACTCAACTGTAAAGGCTGCTATAAGCTCAGAAAGGTCACAGTTCTCAAAGCCAGTTTACCTAAATGATCAAAACATTTGACAAAGTAAAGAAAGTAGTGCAAATTACATAAATGTTTATATTTGCTCATGAAGAACATATAGTTAGGAGTTCAAAATTATCTATTGTAGTTGCTTCTTCATTCTCCAATCTAATCCCTTTTCAGATGTCTAAGTATAATATTGTTACATATTTTAATTTCAGAGCCATGCAGAAAATTTCACTCACTATTCTTAGTAAAACCACTCACAGTCTTCTAAATGAAAAACACTTGTGAAAGGAAGCTGACCACTAGTGTTTATATTTGGACACAATATTTCATGTATTTAACCATCTCTGACTAAATAAATAATCTTTGTGTGAGTTTTAATCACCCAAATGTAAGGACTGAATATTGCAGAGGATAGTGAAGGAATATTTTAAAAATTCAATTTGATCTAGTCGTTGATTAGATATCAAATCTCCAGCATCAGATGCTAATGACAAAATTAATAGAATGAGATGATATTTGAGGATTTGTTTAATAAACCTTAAAACACAGCCAACAAAAAAGGCTTTAAAGTGTTGAACTCAGTTAAACCTGAACTACTTCCATTAGGCTCTAAAAAGGTTGCAACTGTATTTGCTTTTGGAAATAACTTTGATGGATGATGTCTGACACCTCTAATAATTTAATGTTATCCAGGTGTGTTATTTTTATTCTTGGTTCATCTGTGAATTGATCTTTAAAGTAATATTTAAATCTAGCTTCTGGTCTCAGAAGCATTGAGGGGGTCTTACTTTGTATTTTATATATGTTTCTGAAAAGCTAATGCTCAGTTGGACTGTTGTGACATTCTCAGAAGCTCTGCTTGATGAATTGATCAATAGGCTTTTGATAATTTGGTGGTCTCATTATATGCACTTCCATGTAAGTATAGCATAAACTTTGAAATCTTATTGACCACTTTTGAAATATTAGACAAATTTGGCACTAGAGAAAATGCCCAAATTGACCTTCCCACTAACTATGTGACCAGATACTACTGGTAAATTATGTAGGAAAATTAACTGTTTTTTACTTCAGTTTGAAACATCAACTCCTATCAAATGAGCTTTCTATATATCAAGCAATGAGAAATCTCATGTCTTATATCTATGTAACAAACTCGCTTGATTCTTAAATCAGTTTAACTGCTCCATTTTTCAGAACCGATTGCATGTGGTCACCTCCATTTCTTGTTATTAAGGTCTTACTTCATTTTAAACAGTGCTTGTTTTCTCTACTATATTTATGTAACCTATTTTTTATGAATGTTTTGATAGTTCTCAAGTTACAGAGTACCTCCACTTCCACACTTATAGTGTTATCTGTCAGTAACACTCTGATATCATATTTGCCTGTGACAGTGTTGCAAGGATGTAGATGGACTTGAAGCCATACGTGGAGATTATACAGAAGTAGCTTAACAGTGATTCTACTAATTTTTTCTGTAAAATATTTTATGGATTTAAGTGTATGAATAATTCAGGCTAACAATTTAGTCAGTTTAACTTTGTTAGAGCACCACATCATGCTTAAGAAGCTCAGCATACATGCTTGGTGTGACTTACTCCCCTTATTTAGGACAACTGCTGTAGAGGATTCTTTGCCAGGTCAACTCTAGGGAAATTCTCTGAGCCTGGCAATGAGTTCTGAGTGCTGGGCTCACGGTGCTGAAATTGCCAAAGGACATTAAAAGAAGAAATAAGAAGCAAATAAGGCAAATTAATGATAACATGAATTAAATATTTGCATTCACCATATAACCTAGAATGACGTTTTACATTTAATTTCTTTTTAATACCGCTTAATAGATGTGATGAAAATGTTGATAGATTCATTGTGGGCTGGCTATCCCTTCACAGAAGCTTGGAATATGAGCCTGAGCACATTGTATATAGTAGGTTTGCTTTTAAATTTATGAAATTTATTTTCAGTGGTATGCAACTGACTCCTGTTGAGAGCCATTGGGTTCAGCTGCTTCACTTCCAGTTAAAATAGCAGTAGTCCACCTCACAGAGTGTTTTCTGACCAGAATAATGCAGAAACAATGAAATTTTTTTTAACCCAAAAATCACTATTATCCCCACTCCCAGCTATGTCTGATGCCCTTACCGTTCATCAGTTTTTTACTGCTTCAGCCAAGACAGTTCATTATATCATTGGAGACTTTCACAGATGCAGAGGCCACATGTACATTTTGAACAATGTTTTGAATGTGTTATATTTTTTATTTTTTCCAACAGCACCTCAATGGCCCTGTCTCACTGCGCTACACAGTGTCATCTAAATATTACCTTTTACCCTTGCTTTTATAGATTATACATCAGAATATACAGCCTCCATAATGTGAAAGAACCTGAATCTTTATGAAAGGCAGCCAGTTATTTTCTGAATTTATGATCCTTTTAGAACAACCCACTTCATGCACACTTTGGCATTTAGGGGTGTCCATAAATGGCATGAAGGTATAATGAACTGTGTGATGTTTGCAAAACTCAGCCCCCACAAACCTACAGGCAACTTGATACATACACAAAATATTTACATCTCTGAATGAACAAGTTAAATCTTTGAGATTTTATTTTTGCACTTGTGTTGGATTATTTTGTCTAAACTAATCATGCAATAACACATTATTATTACTATTATTATTATTATTAGTAGTAAGCCATTTCAATGCATATATAGGAAAATGTATATTTGCTTAATATTTATTTTAACTCAAATAACAATTTTTTTTTAGTTGGGTTTTAAGGGAACATTTTTAAAGAAAATATTCGTCTTCTAGCCTCCATGTCAATTTAACACTGAAAAAGTGTTTTATTATTTCCTCCAAGAAATACTTCTTTGGGGAAAGTGAATTAATATATATATATGTTTTAATAAGAGTACATTTAAAAAGAATGGTGTTTTATACATAGTAAATTAATGGTCCAATAACATAAAAAAACAACCAGATTTTTTGTTCTCTTTCTACTTGGTCCAACACACTTAATGTAATTGCTACTTGGAGATAACACACTTCAGACAAAATTAGCTAATCAGGTTGTTCTCATTGGATCATTAATTAATTAATTAATATCATTAATTGTTTAACAAGCAGAATTTTTTTGCAAGTTATTATGAATTTTTCAATCAGGGAGCAATAGTTAAACAGAATGAAATAAAAAATAAGTTCAACATAACCAAACTGGGCATTTGTTTCTGTACTGTAGTAACATTAGGCATTACATTCAGCACAAATATTTTGTATTTTGTTTCTCTTGATATGCCAAAATAGCTAATATTCATCCCCTCTATCTTTGAATGAGGAGTATGATAATTTAATTAATATTTAAAGTCTAGGAGCTGCTGCAGATCATACATAATCCAATTACTTTTTATTAAATTAGTTTAATAGCAAACCACTTTGCTATAATTACACTTAATCCCCTGATTTTTCTCCTCAGCTGTTTATCAAGGGTCTGTATGATATCTTTGAGGAAATCATACTGGGACATAATTATCAGCAATCCCCAATGGAATTATTGCACTAAATCATACTCAATTATGATCAGCATTTCATTGCTGGATGGGTTATTTTGGAAGACAGTAAGAATGCAATACAGAGTTTGAAGTTTCTGAGCCACTTTTCCCAGAATTTTTTGAAAGAGGAGACAATACAGTTATTTCTTCCACTAGCTGATACTGGACAAAGAAATGACAACACAGACGCTAAAAGTGATTCAAAGAAAAGAATTGCAACCAGGTGCTTCTAAGCACTGTAGCTGTTTATTGAATTATAAATATTAAAAAATACTTTCAGAAGTATCTTAATCTCATGTACGTGTGGTGGTTGAGCACCAGAACAGCTCCCCAGGGAAGTGGCCATAACACCAGCCTGACAGAGTTCAAGAAGCATTTGGACAACTCTCTCAGGCACCTGGTGTGACTCTTGGAGATGGTCCTGTGCAGGACCAGGGCTGGACTCAATTATCCTTGTGGATTCCTTCCAACTCAGCATATTCTAAGGTTCTGTGATATAGCAAAGTGGTATTAATATCCGTAATGTTGTAACCTTGACAAGCTAAAATCATAATTTCATTGTTTCATGGCTAAAAAAAGTACATGCACAATTGTGTCAGTCTCTTGGAATTTGTCAAAGAAATTATCCAGATTCCCTTTTACCATTATGTGTTCTTTTTAAGCAAAAATAGGTACATCTTACATAGGATGCTGTTTTTCCTGGAATGTCCATCACCTATTCAAAAAGTTCAGCATTAAACAAAACATTAGATTATTAGGGACATCCAACAGACAGGTTAAATATTGGCTTCCTCTGCAGTCTCATATAAACCCAGCATCTTGCCAGATGCTGTCATGAAACACAGAGACTGAAAAAACTGAAGTTCCAAACTTGAAAATAAGCACCTCTTTTTCAGATCCTCACACTGCTGACAAAAGGTGTAGTATTATAGAGGGAGGTTTATCAAATCTTAAAAAAAGCTATCATTCTCCTTGACTGAATTGAAGTTTTTCTGGTTTTAGAATTTTAAAGTCTTGCACAACTATGTAATGAAATGTTCAATAGGTCATATGTTCTGTTGTTTTTCAGTCTTTGTCTTTTTGATGGGTAGTGGAAAGGCAAGATGTTACTGGTTCATTTTACTACTTTTGTTTCAGGAACATAATCTTGCTTCTAAAAGCATTCTACAGGCAAACAAGTGTGTTTGCCTGAATTTCAAGTTTGACTCAGAAGTTGTAATGTGAAATTCCTAAGATAAAAATATTTTTTGAATACATACCAAAATTTTAGGACACATTTACTGAGAAAGAATTAGGTTTAATTTCTCATATATTTATATATCTCAGAATTACTCCAGTCTCTATCCTGGAAAAAAGGTTTGGAGATCTTATTTTCTTGCCTCTTTCATATCTAAGGACATACAACTACTTCATTAGCACCCTCTTACTACTCCACTTTCCCAAATTTATATCTGTATTTAAAGCCCATTACCACTCAGTGTAGCAGAAGTGAAATTCATAGTCTTTCATTTGTTACTTATTGTGGAAAGATGCCAAAATATTTTACTGTTTTACTGCTTTCCCCTATTGTTTCTAAATAGGAAATGGAAACTTACAGAATGTACTGAAATTGAAAATTAAATCAATTTAGGACATCAAACAACATGCAGGGTAAAAAACAAAGCTTTCACTGAATTAAAAAATGCGGCTGATATAAAGGAAAAGAGGCACATGTCACTTCAAATTTCCAACTTCCTAATGAGGTGATATGAGGGTCTGACTATCAAAGTGGAAATAATATCACTTGCCAGCTTGATGCCATCCATGACCATATTTTATTGAAGGAAATTTAAGCATGGAAGGAGTAGACTCGGTATTGATTATGATCAAAAAGCTTCTGGCCGGAGTGGTGTTAGTTGGCCTTGTCACAGCAGCAATTACACAGCACTGGTCCCTGGAGACTTTCACCTACTTGTTAGATGAAATCAATAATACCCAGACAAGCACTGAAATGACATTTTAATGTTCACAAAGAACATTTACACTTTAGAGCTGCCTTTGAAAAAGTTTCTAACTGTGATGGAGAGGGCAAATGGAGTGTTCTGTGTAGCAGGCAAAGATGGATGCTTTCAGACCAAGATATTAGCTGTCATTGGAGGGGCTTTGCAAAGACTGTATGTAGCTACCTAGGGTAACAGATAATTTTGACAGGAACAAACTGTTTGCAGGTATTTTTGGGGGGCACTGGGATGATAAAGAATAGAGATGAGAAAGGAGAGGAGTTGGAGGCAGCTGCATCTTCTCACCCCACGAAATGGTACAACCCAACATGATGAGTCCAAAATATATAAGGTGGCAAGTTGGAGCAGTTAGCTACATTTCTCTCAGTGGTGCCTCTTTTTATTACTATGAAAAGACACATTTGAATAAACTTCAACTTCTTTTATGTGAAGGCAGAACACCAGAAGGTAGGTGTTTAGCCATCACCATACACCTACTATGAAGAAAATTAACTCTATCCTATCCAAAAGGAGTACATCCCCTTCAATTTCATTGTGATTTAGGAAAAAGGCTGCTAAGTCCTTGGTTTTGCCTCAGTGCCTCTGTGCTGTAGAAAGCAAGATATTCTTGCAGCCTGGAATCAATTGCCTATTCAGACAAACATAATTTAAATCCATATTTCTTTTTTTTAATTAAAGTTCCTGCAGTACTAGGCTAATGTGCAAACTCAGCTCAACCTTCTTATTGAACCTAGGCCAAAAAGGCCTCTCAAATTTTTTGGTATTCCTGATGTAAAATAAGTTAATTTTAGTTTACTTTGATTCTTTTAGATAAAAATATTTCACTACTTATTTATTCTCTTGAAAAAAAAAAAAGAAAGATAAAATTAAACATGAAAAGAAGTGGGATTATCAGACTCTTTCCCATTGAAATGTAATGTTATATATGTAATTTGATTCCTGAACATGAGGAAAATATCAATTCAAGCTACCTTTTTCCATATTTATATATCAGTGTGGCCATTAGATTGCATTTGCCAGAGAGATTTTTCTCTCATAAGCTTTTTCTTTCTTCAGGTTGAAAAATATACTGAAAAATTACATAAAATATGTCCATTTGGTCTGCAGTAATTCAGATCTGTAACAGTGTTTCTTGTGTGTTAGCTCAAAAATGAAGCTTTACAAAATGCAAGAAGAAATTCAAATTTCTGACATTTAAATGAATCTGATTAGATGGACAAGTGATATGAGAAATGTCTAATACCTAGTTGAACCATGTGAGGTCTGTCACAGTTCTGCCAGTGTGAACTGAAAAGGTCCATTAATGATCAGCCTCATGCAATATTTACTGCTACTACATCAAATGAGTCTGTTTGTTATACTAACACAGCCAGTGCCAAGAACACTGCTGCCTTACAGTTCACTGAACAATGGTAAATCAGTCAAAAACTGTGCTCTAGAATTACTGTGCCTACCAAAAACCTTTTCAAGCATCAACAGAATCCCAACTTTCCTAGCTTGTCCAGGAGGTGCTGTGTAAAATAACAATGTGATTTCTTCTTGGTTTTTAACAAGCAATTGAGGAGGAAGGGAATAGATTTGTTCCTTTTCTTCTTCACCTTCATAAGACACAAAGAAAGCCTGAAAGAAGATTTTTGAAAATGTGTGGCTGTTACATCTTGTGATGCCTTATTAGCAAATGTTTGCTTTTCTCTGATTCTCTGACTCATCTGCTGTAGCTCCTAAGATAATGGAAGAATGGAACTATGGATAAAATCCCCATTGCCATATGGAAATATTGTGTGGTGAAAGACATTCTCCAGCTTCTTAAAGATGTAGATACACAGCAAATAAGATGAATTGAAATCTCTGAGATAATATGATACTTTAGGCTTTGCACGTATGCCACAATTAGAC
Organism: Lichenostomus cassidix; assembly: GCF_008360975.1. NCBI lineage: Eukaryota > Metazoa > Chordata > Aves > Passeriformes > Meliphagidae > Lichenostomus > Lichenostomus cassidix. Next base: position 30,918,093 of record NC_139480.1, on the reverse strand, counting down.
CCAGATTTACCTCCTTAATCTTTGTTGTTTCAGAATCTCTTTAGGAAAGATGTTGTGATGTAGAGTGTGTTGTCCTCTTCTCCAGCTCTTGCTTTTCCTCTGGCAGTGCAGTGTTTGAAACAAATGGCCATGACCAAGAGATGAACAGTTTATCTGAAGAAAACAAATAAAAGACTGTTGTTTTTCTTCACCACATCACACAGACAAAAAAAGTTAGCATTTCTGTCAGCCATCTCCTGCTGTCAGCCATCTCCTGCTGTTTGAGTGGTGAATCATTGCTCTGTGACTGAAAAGAGTTCTTGTGTGCATCACCGAGGGAAGAAGAAATCATGGCATAATTTGTACATTCATAATTTATGCAGTCAAAAAACCCTTTAATTTTTATTTAAATGATAAATTAAATGGTCGTTTATTCTTTCTTCTTATATTTCTCACATAGCATTTATGATACTGAAAGCTAGACTCCATTTCCACACTGTCATCCTCTGAGAATCTGGGGTATCAGTTTCATTTGCCTGAAAGTTAATCCTCAGAACCTATTTTCAGCCATGATATTTACTCCCTCTTCACACCAACATACAACCTTGTGAGCAGGAATGTTGCCAAAACTAACAGCCAAGCAAGAACACATTTCTAAATGTGAAGCAGCAGGTGCTTCAGATAACAGGAGCAAGAACCAGCCCAGTAACAAGACAACAGCACCTCCTGAATATCTGTATCTACAGAAAAAATGATGCTCTCTAACAATAATGAGGAGCTTAATTAACTTATTTTTAAAAATGTGCAACCACAGAGGACACATTGGTGGCCTGCTAGAAAAATCTGCTACAGCTTGCAAGAAAACAGAAATACCACATCTAAGTCTTAAAAATTATATCAAAATGGGGTACACAATACTGGAATATAACTGCATATGTTAATTAGACCTGATTTGCTGCCAGTTTTCTAGTAATAGTCATTATGCTCATCTTTTAGACACAATACCTAAGAAAAAGGTGAAAAATAATCAGAGAGGAAAGTGAACTTGTCCTTTTACATTCTTCCTTCACAAACAAATACCACATGTAAATCCTGTTAAAATGTTACCTCCTTGGGTCAGGAGCAACATCTTCCTAAATGTCTGATACAGTGAGGGACATAAGAAAGCTTAATTCTATTATATTAAAATAATAAAATACTCAGAAACAAAAAATTCACTGAGATATTTATGAATGAATATTTTGCAATAAAACAGATTACAGGGTTTTACTACTCAAATAAATAAGAGTTTTGCTCCACAGAATATTCAATGGCAGAGCAAAATAGATACATTAAATAGTTTGAAATAAGTGTGAAAGTGTAGATTCTGTATACAAATAACTGATAATAATAGTGGCAAAAATGTGACTGATTAAAAACTAAACTGCCTAGATACTAGATAAAAGCAAAGTAATGTGAAAATGTGTGGGGCTTTTTCTTCCATCACATCATCATTATTGGATAGGATTAATGTAGCTTGGATATCTTTTCATGTATCGATCCTGGAATACATTTAAATTTCCATTCATTTAAACCATAATAAGATGCAGGAATAAAACACAGGAATTCTCTCTGTTTCCAGAAGCTAGAGAAAGACTCCATTGTGTTTAAGTAGATGGTCAGTTTTGTAACTGAAAATAGTTGACAATTTGGGTCATTCATGCAGAAGCATGTACCTTAAGTACAGGCAACTGAACTGTAGATAATATTTTTAAAGTACTCAGTACTTCACTGATGTCTCCCATGAAATTATACTGGCTGATGAAGTGGCTTTGTGTATGAATTATATCTCTACTAACTGTCCATGAATCTAAAAATATGTCGTGTGTAAGTAACATCTCAGGAAAATTTTAACAGTGTGGGAATTGTGAATAACATCTTATTCTGCTCTTACTTTCACCGTGTCTTTCTGTTTAGCCTGAAAGAAGATTTTTTCAGAGTTTTGCATTAGCTATTACATAACTTAGCTGCAGAGGAGATGTTAGACTATGATACAGTCCTCATAAATTAAGAATATATATTAATAGGTTAGTAGAGAGTAAAAAACCTTCCAATTTATTAAAATATTAAATGTAACATTGGTTCATAAAGTATGCCCAATAGCAATCCATATTAATGCCTTCTCTGGTGGCCTTTTTATTCTTTCATATCCAGCCTTAGAATCAGTGTTGATCAATCTAGATACTTGTAATAAGTGAGCTGTACTTATCTGTGTGATGCCCATTATTTTGAACCCAGAATTGCAAGTGCAACTCTCTACAGTCTCTGTCTTTGTGACTTAAGTTAGAAGTGCAAAGCTAAAGGATAAGCTGATTTGTCTGCAACTATACACATCAAAGTCTTAAAATACAATACACCAGCTCAATTCGTCTATTCTTACTGCCTTAACACTTAAATAAGAAAAAAAAAAGAAACAGAACAGTTCATTTGTATCACAGTACATCACACCAGCAATATTGTTACTATATACTTTACTATTTAGACTTTGGATGAAACAAGCCATCTAAAATGTTATACTCTGGATAAGACAGATGCTTCTGTTGATGATTCTGTTTATGCGCAGCTTCAGCTTTTTAACACAGAGGCACGATTCCATTTCTGAAACTCTTATAAATATTGTTATTAAAAAACTCCCATTTATTTTGGTTTTATCTAGCTATAACTGTTAAGGCTATGTAAGAAGTTAAAAACAAAGACTAAATTTGTTTGAATAGGCCAAGCATTGGCATACCACTGAGAAAAAAATGAAAGAAAAATACTTTTAATTTGAAAATAACAAAGTAGTATCTTAAAATTGCTGCTCAAAACAATTATTTTCCTGAATTAGCTAGAGCTGGTTTTTTTCCTTTGGAAACCTAGCAAGTAGAGATAATTGATAAAAACCAGCAACCTTCTCCTTCAGTTATGAGCAATGTAATTGAGAACGGACAACAAAATTAAGTAGCTGTCACGCTTTCCTCAGCTATTGACTTTGGAATTCAGGAGATGTGCAAGTTGTAATTTATGTGCAACCTGCTGCTACTGTGACCAAGTAATATCACAGTTTACTGAATAATTCAGCATGCTAATTATTTAAACAGGATTGTATGAGGAAACAAAGGCATCAAGGTATTTTTTTAATCTAGAAATTTCCCCATAGTATCTTCATGTGTATTATCAGCATTTATCATACTATATGTCTTTACATATTCTCTTCTCATATAATATTGCTGTTATTTATAATACTTATTATAAGTATGTATTATGTCCATAGCATTTATATAAAGAATATTTTTTTACTCATTTTATGATGCAGTGAGTCAATGATACTGTGGTTAAATCTTTATAAAAGGTTGTCTACTCTGAACGGTTATACTATGAAGGACTGCAAAATTAGGGAGCTTTAGATCCTTATATAAAACTCTTCAGCTTAAGAATGACACAAAGTGCTCTGACTCTTACAAACAGGAATTTCTTTGTTCATTCATTTTATTGTAAGTTATGAATAGAGTATTAAATACTTTACCTTCCTTAGTGCCTTGTAGGCCTTGGGCACTAAAGTCTACCTTTCTTCAAGACAATCCCTATTTCTGGTTATTTTGTCAGCAGGTATAATTAATATCTATTGTCTCCATCCCTAGTTCTCTTTTCAAAATTAAGTAACTGCTTTCTTTTCTATTATGGTTTCTTTGCTTGAAATTGTATAATAAGATATTGTTGAGGGCAATTTTGGTAATTTCAAGTGGATCACTCATGTAAAATAATTTCTAACTATTGCATTAATAATAACATGTTTGTGGGAAGATAAACCGGTCTATACCATTTTTTATTATTCCTTTGGGTTTCTGAGGCTAACATTTTCAAGACATAAGTAGCAATATCATGTTTGGAGGGCAAATTTATCTACCATCTCTGTTTCTCACAATTTACATTGTTGGCATTTCTTTCTGCCTCAAATATTGAAAATATTAAAACCATTATTTCAGGTAGTGTAAAGTCCTATCTTTTTGTGATTGTACCCTTGCTGTAGGCAACTTAGTAGTAGGGTGGATGAAGTTATAAATATGTGGTTAAAATTGCAACAGAAAAAATCTTATAATAAGTATTCACCTTTCTGATTTCACACAATTACTGTAGCAATTATCTTCTCTACAGTAGAAAATCTTTGTAAATAATACATCAATATTTTTGGTACTTTTGTAAAAGCTGGACGTTGGTTGCTGCACTAAAGTTTGATGAAAATTGATTGTAAAAGACAAGCAGAATGATTGACTGGCTCAAAGCAGCTAGGTGGGAAGTGGGGGAGCGAATGTGCTGGGCTCTGCGCAGGAGCAATGGCCACTGCTACCCACCCTTTTGTAAGTAAGTGCCTTGCTCTGTCTGGATAAGTTAAAGTTGGCTAAGTTACAGTGTGTGAAGTGCCTTTGTCGGGATGTTGTTCTAAAATTTGCTGATTCTACCTTAATGTTCTAAAGTTGGTTATTGAACCCCCTGAGAGTAGTAAAAGTTTGTTGTTGAACCTCCTGAGAATTGTGTTGTTTCTCCCATGAGGTGCCCAGAGTATATAAAACTGACTTCTCCTTAACCAGCTGAGTGGGTCAGTGCATTAAACTGACCTGGATAGATTGTATATGATGCTGAAATATGAAGGGTCTGGTATTTCTGCTGACTGCTCTGCAATATTGCAGTTAACAGAAGTCCTAGGAGTGGTCCCTTCGTCCCATAAAAAGGAAAATGTAGCTGATGGAGAGCCCTTCTAGCTCAGTGGGATTTCAAAACTTTGCATTACTTACCTACTCCAGAACAGCTCACATCTGGTGACTTTCTGCCATGACACAAGGGACATAGATGATATTCAGCAAATGAGCAGGGCAAATAACCCAAATGTTGAGGGAAGTGAAAATGAAGTTTTGTAGGTATTTGGTGGACTGAGTTCCTGACAAAATTCTTTGAATGCTGATTAATTAAAGCAGTGTTTTGATCACTAAGAGATTTGGCTGCCATACGGTAATTGTTTTTTCAAAGAAGAGTAAGGGATCCATAAGCCTTATCATACAGAATTGCCTAATTTTAGAGACTTCTATTTTATCTATTTCCTTGGGGTAGGACAGATTTCTAAAATGCCAGAAAGTCTGCCTTCTGTCATATACCCTGAATGCTATTCAATGCACACAGGTCATATTAAATCACTTCAGCATGTAGGAGACCTACTTACACATGATTTCAGTAAGCAGGGGAGGAATATTTAAAATCATAACTGTGAATCATGGCTCCTTAATATAGATAAGATTTTGGTGACTGGAGCTACAGTGTACATTCAGGAAAAGGTGGAAAGAAAAGTCAAAACCAATAGCTCTCATTAGTACACCAAAACCCCAAAAGCTGAATCCAGTTAGAATTGCATTATCTTTTTACAAGAAAGCAATTGTGGAAGTGAGAAGTTGTCGCTGTTGAGCAGCTAGCAGAGTAATGAATGCATCGGTTCTCAGTGGCAAGAAGGAATGACCTTTATTGTTTTGATTTCATCACATATATAGAGTTCTCAAAAGTCACCCAGATTGGTCAGTCAGAAGCCTTCCCCCAGGCCTGACTGGCCAGGCCTGCACTGCCCAAGTTCTGGGACACTGTTCCAAAAACATCCAAACTTTATCTTTATTTACAAAACACAAGAAAACTTCTCATGGGAAAAACTGCTAGCCACAAGAAGTGAGCAGCCTTCAAAAATAAGCAAGGTTTTATTTTCATTGAAAGGGAAGGCATACATTTATAGTAATTCCTCTTCTTTTTTCTTTTTTTTTTTTTTTTGTAATATGGAGAGTCCTCTTTCTGGTCCCCAAAGCCGACCAGAGTATTCAGACTGTTTCAAAACTCATAACAATTTACAGGTTGTTTTCTTACAGTCTTGATAGTATTGGTTCTTTGTGGTACTTTACACTGATTAAGCGATTCTCTTGATTCACTCATCAACAGTGAAAAAGAGTCAAGAGACTAGCTCAGCTCCCAGATGAGAAATTAAAAAATTTAAGTATATCACGTCAATGAACAATTATTTTCACTTCATTTGTGGCCATTCTTCCTGTGAAAGTCTCCATTTCTGTATGAATGCATAGTTTTACATTTCCCAGTACATTATGCTGGGATGCTTTAGATGATTTTCCACTTTGATAAATGCCCAAGGCTTTATGGACTTTTGTATGCAATTGTACACATGTGTTTGAAAAGCAGAAAACTGAATTAGTGTTGTCATCAATGAATTCAAAGCATGATGGTCTATCAGAGGTGATAGGTATTGAAATGTGTTCTCTAACAATGGAAACCAGCCCAGAATTACTGAACATATGTTATCATTGTTATTTAAAAAGGTTCTGCGTGCCAAAGACTGTCAATGAAGCAGTAAGACACATTGTTAAACTGTTTTGTAAGAGCAGAGGAAAAGAAAAAATGGGGAAAATTTTGTAATTGTGAGCTTTTATGCATCTGGTTCCATTGACTGAACACTGCGTCATTGTGTAACATTGGCTTAAACAAAATGGTTTTTCAAAGTGTGTGAAACTGTGTTTAAAATTTCAGTGTATTACTTGGGTGGCTTGGAGGTTTTAATTATTACACTTGAATATACTCATGGATAGAATGTTAAATGTAAACTCCTTAACACATTCAAAATGGATTGATTAGAACCATAATCTTTAAAGAATGATTTCCACATTTGTTGGCTTTGATATTATGGACCCATTTTTTCAAGTATGTGAAGACCTTTCTAATCCTGTACTTGTCAACAACTAGTGATGAGAGACAATCAATACATGCAAACATCTGTTTCAGGTTATACATGAGCTTGGTAAGAGCAATTGTGCTGGTAATGTTTCATAGTATAATAAGTTGCTAAGGCTCCCTGTTTCCAACTTTACAGAAAAAAAACCTTATCTGCTTATGGCTCAATATAACACCTTGGCATTTGGATACTGAATCCTTAAAATTTATGGAATTTCATCCGGAATGCCACTTTTAATTATCAATATGTGTTGATTTAAAACTTCAGAGTATATTCCCTGTTAGAGATTGCCTCTGTTTTGAAAGGCTGTTGTCCCCGAATTCTTGCCTGTTATGGAACAGATCATATATGGGATCAGATGACACTTACAGGACAACCAGGGGATCAGGATCAGCCAGTGTGGGTTTGGGGAAGGCAGATCCTGCTTGATCAACCTCGTCTCATTTTATGACCATGTGACTTACCTGGTGGATGAGGAAAAGGCTGTGGATGTCCTCTACCTGGACTTCAGTAAACCCAAACCAAACAAATAAAATGAAATGCGGGATACAATATCAGCCGTAATAAGAAGTAGTCAGTAGTAATAAGAAGATGCTTCATTCCAGCACCCAATTTCATTATTCTGTTCTAATCTTTGACTTCAGTGCTACACGTGGTAGGGAAATATTCCCTGCTTGTCACAAAAACCATTCTCCATTCACCTTTATTGTGTCACATGTGATTGACTTTGTCCCTTTCTTAAATAAGGCAATATTCAAGAAATTTACTGCTATCCCCAGCCTTTTATCAAGAAAACAGTACATTAGTTCATGGTCTGTACTGTATCTTTCAAATTGCTGACAAATACACTGCGAAATACTAGATGAGGCATCAGCTCATGAGGGAGGAGTGCCTCCTAGTCCTGGGGTCTAACACTCAAACACAGTAAATAATGTGTTTAAAGCAGCAAATGCTATTTTTAAAGCAAGGTATATATTCTTTTTTTTTTTTTGTTAGTACATGGGTCATCTGAAGACAGAATAGAATGAGCTCTACAGTCTTTGATTGCCTACTTGCTCTCTCACCTTTTAGTCTGCCCTCCTGCCCTTATCCACTTTCTAATAAATTAAAATTGTGCCTTCCAAGCTACTTTTTCAAATCTCCCTCACGATAAAACTCTGCAGAATGTTGTTTTGAAATTCTCTCCCTCTAAAAAAATAGCAGGTTTATGGAGCTTAGTGAGCATATTTACTCAGTCCACATTTATCCAGGTGCTTGCTGGTTGTGCTTTTGAATATTTGCACCTATGCAGACATACATTTCTGATTGAATACTTGTAAAGGACCTCTGAAAACTGGATTTCTCATAAGGAGGAAAAAGAACTGGAATCCTTTTCAAAAATCACAATGGATGCAAAAAATGTCTTCTTCCATTTGCTCTTTCATCAGCATGTTTAATCCCTCTGTCACTTGCTGCTGAACCTGTGAATTATGTGTATTTGCAAAAAGAGGGTAATAAAAATAATGCAGTGTCAACATGCTTACAGGGGTTGTGATTCATAGTTCAAATAATTGTTTTTTTTGTATTGCACTTCACTAGCCTTGCTGCTTCATTCTGTGCAACAAATGATAGTTTGCAGTCTATTTGATTTTAGAATCTGGAGGGGAAGCAGATCCAAATTTGTATTATACATATAAATATGTATAATACCAGTCAAGCTGCAAAGCTATGTAGGACAATACCTTTTAGTCAAAGAAATGGCAATGTCCCAGTTTGGCTTATGTTCCTAATTCACCATTGATTAGGCCATCCTACTTATTCTGAAATATTGATAATGTTTAAAATAATTTCTTTTGATGTTCCATATTTAATAATCAAAAAGAATATGGCATATAATACCTCTATGGTTATTGTTCCTAAATACAAACCCTATTCCCTGGAATGAACAGCATCTGAAACAAACAAATTGCAATTAACTAATCAACAGAAATATAAATTTTAAGGCATGACTCCAAGGGCAGAGCTATTTGGGATGGTTTATACTTGGTTCTATTAATATATTCAACACTGGGCTGACATTTTTAGTGGAGATACAGAATGCTCCTGAGGCCAAGCCATAACTGACAGGGTAGAGGTGACAGACAGACAAAATTCAGTTGAGATTTGTAAAAGAAAAAAGTTTTTTCTTATACCTTGAAATGTTGGGGAAAACAGACTAGAATCAAATGGTTTGTGATTCAGAGAGTCTGCAAACAAACACTCAGATTCTCAAGTCAAATGAGACAAGTAAAGGTGATGGGCAATGATATGTGACATTAAAGTAATTGTATTTGGGAAGATTACATACAAATTAATGATCTGATTATTGTTAGAACTCATCATTACTTGCCCAATACAATGTCATGTGAGAAGTTTATTATTATCTTGTATATATAATGTCAATAGAATCACTATCTAAACTAAGTTTACACCAGGTCTGATTTACAGTACATGTGAACCCAGCTAGAGTGGTGCCATTTGAAGTTCTAAACATTGTATGCATCAGAGGGATAATAACACAATGTAGAAATGAGTAAATTAACTTTTTGTTCTCCTATACCAAGCAATTGAATGTGAAAAAGCCTAACCTATCAGCTGCTTACCCAGCTTTTCTTTAAAATATACCAGTGGAATAGCATCATCTATTCATATTTTTGTACCCAAAGAAGTGGTTACTTTGAGTCAGAAATTTTTGTTTTGTGCCAAAAAAAAAAAAAAAGAACAATGCCCCTCTCAGCACTTGGCACCCACATATGAAATAGCATTTCTGTGGAAAAAACATACTACAGTTCCAGTATGTAGCAGACAAACCTCATCAGTAGACACACACAGCAAGACTGGAGAATGCTTTTCTCATTTTCTGACATTAAGTGTCATTCATTTGCAAATGTGTGTTATGCCTTCTGCTCTATACCCTTTTATTTTTGCTACCAGACACTGCTTGTGGAAAAGCGAAATCTTTTGATTTTGATTTCAGGAAACCTTTAGGAAATTTCATCTGCTTCATGCTGTCCTGCTTTTCTAAAATATTTCTTTTTTTTCACTTTCTTTTTAGTTTTCAGGTTGCTGTACTGAGATGGCAATAACAGGCGTCAGTGTATATGCTTTCTTTTCTGAGCAGCCTCTTTATATTACACCTGTTGTCACTGCCTTAGACACCCTGATCACAAACAGTTTAAAAAAGCTGCAGTCAAAGGACTCTTCTTGGAGTCTTCCTGACAGTAATAATTTTATAGCTTTGATTATGTCTTGCAGACATCTTTTCATCCTGTCTGAATCAATTAATACAAAATACTCAACCTAAAGATACCTCTGAAGATTCTAGGTGATATGAATTGTAGACTACAGATCTTGAAAGAATTGAGAAGTAGATCTTCACAGGGAATTATTCTAATTTCTTAATATGCTGGAACTTACATAAAATTTCAAATATTGGAAAACTCATTAGTTTAAAGTGCATTTAAATATTGTACTTTCGAAACTCTCTAATTCTGACTTGTGAAATGAACGATTAAAGAAATGAAGGTATAAAGTGAGAAAACTATGAAAAGAAAATATCTTTCAACTCTAAAACAAGTTGTTAAAATAATTTTAAATGCACTCACAGAAAACAGCAAACTCTTACTTTTTTAAAGTTAATTATATAAAGATTGTTAGGAAATATTTAGATCTTTCCAAGAGTACCTCCATAGTACTGCCTATTGATACATTTTTATACTTATCTCATCCTTGAAAAACAGGCCTAATGGAAATGACAGACCATCACTTACTTCTCCTGTAATAAATAATCAGTTTAACCAGTGGTTATGACAACTGCATTTAATTTCCAAATGATAATTAAACTTATGATGATTATAACAGGCCCTACATAACTGCCCAACATCTGTACAAGCTGGAGCTTTCCTTACAGAAAGGACTGTCAAAAAACCACAGTAATATTTGCGAAGTGTAATGATCTTACTTAAAATCCAATAAAACTGCTGTGGTTTTACACAGCAGAGGCTCACACTTGTGCTCTAAGATATTGAAGTGTACCGTTTATAACAAATGCAAAACCCCAAGAAAAGGTGGGAGTTCATAGTGTTCTCTGCAGAAGCAGTACAGTGTAGATGCACCCAAACTCTCTTTAGAATTACTTACATAAGCAAACAGAATGGTCTGGCAGCAGCAGCACAAAGTTCAATACAGCCTGAAAAATCTTTAAAGGCATTGAATAAATTTATTAATGTCCAGATTATTGTCCAGCTAGGTGAGCTAACTCATTTAAAACTGATTTAGATATGCAGGCTACAATTAATCATTCTAGAGCTGTAAAAATAGTTATATATAATCCATTAAAATAAGTAAAAAGGAGTTTAACGGCTTAAATTGAGGTTTAAAAATCTCATTACTGCACAAATCTATTCCAGTAGACGAGATGATAGCATCCATTGATTCAACTCTAGAAGGTTTGCCAAAGTATCAGGAAGGTTTAATTATGCTAAAGGTAGTCAAAGAGGAAAAACTCTCCAATGACACAATATAATCTGAAGAAAAGTTAAATATTAATAAGAAGTTAGTCCTCAATAGACTTAAAATTATGCCACAGTTTAATTTCACAAATTGAGGTATTCTTAAAAAATATTCTAGCTGGTAAAATTCAGTAGAAACATCAAGTATGTTAGAAATGTTGAAGCATCTGGCTAGGATTTAAGCCTAACTTTACAGAGAGCAACATTAGTCGCTATTAAAGATGAATCTATTATTGCAAGAGATAAAGCAAATGTCCACTGGACAACTCACCTTTTAAAAACTGCAGTGCACTAAAATGTTATGTGTTAATAAACTCTGTATAGTGGGTAAACACTGGTAGTGTGTAAAAGTGAACTGAATAGAATTTCTGCTGGGCTGTTGATATTGGGCTATCTGGAGTCAGTAGGATTCTATTGAATGACTTGATCAGGTTTTGGAACATATTCACAAATATGGAACATGAAGCATCTCTTAAATTAAATACAGTAAGAGTTATACCATACATACACTCTCACCTGACTTTAATCACCTTAAAAATGAGCTATTTTTTTTTGGTTTAAAAGTGGCATTTAGTTCCTCCATATTCTACCAAGAGGGATAACCATAATTAGAATGTAATTCATCCCACCCTAAGGGAATTTCATTTGACCATATGGTGTATCCACAGGAAGGTATTGGCACAGAGCAGTATTGGGGTTCTGAAGCAGATCCCCCACTCATCTCTGCACCCTCACTGCACCACACTGCAGGGCAGCTTGGTGAGCAAAACTTGGTTCTTTTCTGACAGGTCTAAATGTGATGCTCCAGTCTGGGCACACATGGAAGTGCTTCTACTCTTCCTGGGAGTAAAGTGCCCATGGAGATATGCTCCAGACTGAATTTAATCGGAAGAAGAAACCAAAGTATATGCATACAGTGTAAGCACATGGACCTAGGCACCAAGTGCTTTGATCCACTTCAACAACAAATGACTTCCTAGTATAGACATAGCTGAGACTCTGCTTAGATGAGATGCAGATAAATTTAGACTCTGTTTAGATGAGATACAGATCACATGAGATGAACTTGTATGTAACTGGTTCCTAATGAAAGACTTCACAACTTCTATGGGAGAGGAAGAAAATTTTGCTAGAAACATCAATTTTCATGTCCAGATTCAGAGTAATTTTGGGAAAAGGGTGCGTTTTCTGTTATACAATATATCTCTGTCTTGATTCAGTGGATCTAGTTAATTCAAAGGAGGATTCAGAAAGCTTAAAAAACATTTAAATAAAATAATAAATTTTCTAGAAGGCAGCATGTTGTATGACAAAAAGGTGAACCACTTTTTTTTCCTGATAATATGTTTATTTTTAGAATTGCAGAATCAGGTGAGTACATCCAACTAAAATATTGAGACACATGCTTGGAAATATATGTATATATTAATAGATACAGAGTTTACTCATGTAAAATAAAAATTCTCACTGTTTAAGCACATTTTAAAGGTCTTTTTGGAAATAAATACAACCTTTTAGATCTTTAGAATGTTTATATTTCAATATTTTAGCTTATTTAGACTCACCTTCCACATATCTCTCTCACTTATGCAATCAAATAATCAAAATTTGAAAAAAAATTTGATCATCTACATCCACTCTCAACTTTTGAATTTTTTGTTTAAACAGCATGCTTTTCAGGTATTTGGACAGTTTAAAAATTCCAGTCAAAGATGATTCCATATCTGTAAATGACAAGGTAATAACCATAGTCACTATTATCCTGTTTAAGACAGTTCACCATGTGGCTAATTTTAAGCATTCAAAAAGCATCATTGACTTCAGTCAGACTGCTAGACTTACCATTAAGCCTGTTTTTAAACGCCTCATCAACTCACACAACTAATATGATGAGAAACCTTCTCAGTCTAAGGAAAAGTAAATCCTGACCAACATAATTTAAATATGTACTAAAATTTACCATGATTTTTCCTGAGAGTATCATGCATCATGACTAACAGTTTCTAAATTCTTTTTCATGTGCAGAAACAGTAAAAATATCAGTGTCAACCTTAAGTGAAAATCATCGCTGATCATTTTAGTTAAACTTGCTGGTTATTACAGTAATGCTGATTATTATAGTTAAACTCGGGCTAAAGTTCAAACTAAACATTTCAAAGGAGTTCACTGCATAACTAATTTGATTTTTAAATAAAGACAGGATATAGTAAAAAAAAAATCTTCCAGTTATCTACAAAATCTGAAATATTTAATCAAATTTTAAGTATCTGTTAGTATACTTGGGCATCTATATCAGTCTAGTAAGAAACCTTGCCAACTGATTGAAATGATAAAAAGGAATATTGAGGGTGCATAATGAAAGCAGAAATAAGTAGATCAAGGATTAAAGGAATATTATACTACATTTCTAATACTGCCAATTAGTGAAAAGAGTCTATTACATATAGTAGATTCACAAGGAAAAATTTTCAAGTTCTGTTTTTACTATCTTGAATACCATGTTTCTGTATATTTGTTGAAGATAACTATGAATTTAATATCTTCTCGAAGACCCCAATTTTATAAGGGGTTTTGTTCCTGGAAAAGGAAAGCTATTAAAATGTCAACCAATCACAGTAATAATTCCTTTAAAATTTGGACATCTGAGCTGGACTGATGACTGGAATGTGGATTTTATAGTCAAAGGTTTTTACAATGCCATTTCCTTAAAAAATAAAATATTTTTAAAATTTTTTTTTATTATGCATTCTGGGAATTAAACAATGTTACTGATGAAGATATAAAGGGTCTCAATTTGCCGTTCATGGCAGTCTGGCCGTGCAATAGTAATCCATTCAGCTTGCATTCATTCACTGTCAGCTTGAATCCAGAGCTTGGCAGAAAATGGGAAAAAGGGTTGGTGCAAACCACTTTTGTTAAAGGGCTTTAACTAGGAGAAATGCAATTGAGTGAGGCAGAAATTTTGTACAATATTCAGACTATTTTCTAAAAGATTTTTGTTGAACAAGCATGTATTTGTTGGAGGGGTTCTTATAACTGGTAACAGATGGGAAAAGTGAGAAGGATAAAGATACTGGGTAAGTGAGTGGGGCTGTGGGACATGACAGGAATAGATGACAGGGTAGCTGAGAGATTAGTTACAGAAGGATGCTGGCAGACCTGCTCGCCTTTGTCCAGCAGTGGCAGCCCACGCTGGATGAAGTGGTTTTCATTGCTTTTGGATTTCCTGTCTTGCTCCTGAGGTCCCTTTTTAGCAGGGTGCCATTTAGAACTGCCTCGAGTGGAGTAAAATGCTATATATTAAAAATATTGGCAGCTTCTTGACAGACCTTGCCTTCTAATCTGTACTCCAAGGAACTGTGCTCAGTTTATACTGCTTTCAGTTCTACCAAAGCAGTTGAGAGCTAGTCACAACACTGGGAAGGTTTTTATGTCCATAAATCCTAGAGTTGTTACAGCAACTCCAGAAAAATAATCTCTGAGAATATGCCAGTAAAACTGGGATAGGATATATGGCTATTTGAGAGCTTCACCTTCCCCATAGTCAGAATACTTTGATGGTCTTCCTTCAAAGAGACTCAAATGCATTGCCATTTATAAAAAACCTTATGTAAGCACATAGATGATATGCAACAGTGCAGCAACTCTCCAGGGAGAGTGCCTTCCTGCAGTGGAATAACAAGGTGTATCCAGATGCTAGAAGGAAAAATGGATAATATAATTTACTTCATGATCCACAAGAGGTTCTCAGAAAGGAATACATGCAGCTCAGAGCAGGACAGTAAATTTGCTGTTTGTTTAAAAGTCTGACTAAATGCTACAGTCAGGGAATACCTTGAGCGCATCTTTACCAGAAGTGATATTTTGGCTTGCCCAAGTGCCTTAAAGTCATTAGCCTGGACTCTTTTTGCCTAATCTTTAGCAAGGAAGATGTCCAAGATGATGGAAGTGACTTAGGTCTTATATGGTATGAACTGTCCCATTTCAGCCCCTAACTATGAGGGAGATGCAGTAACAGGAGTCTCAGGTACTTCAAGGTACGTGGGAAAAATGTGGATGAAAACGTCTACAGCTGGTGCCAGGTTAACAGCTAACTGAGTTGTCTTTTTTAAAGTGTTTAGCCCCCATTCACATAGTCTTTTGGAATGTCTCAAAGTCTCCAATGTTAGCTGTACCACTTCCATACTTGTCATATCAAAGTCAGCAGAAGGTGTTTATCTCCCGTTGGTGTCTTGACAGGAGACTAACCTCACGTGGAAAGTACCACAAGCAGCCAGGCTTTCCTGAGATGCTGGTCCTGTTATGCACAGAAATAAACACTAAAATTAATGACATTACACTTATAATCACAAGGAACGTCACAAATAATAAATAAATAATTTTCTAAAGTGTGACTTTTAATCATTTTTGGAAACTTCATGGCTGACTCAATCAGCCTGTTTTATCTCTTCTATCCCATAGACACGATGTTCGTTCATAGGGGTCTTGCTTGTTACTCCTAGAGCATAGTTCACAGTTTATAGAACATTCAGGAGCTGACGATATTTAAAAAAATGGTTAAATCTAAACTTCTAACAGCTTATTTTCACTAAAAATCTGCTAAATAAGCAAAGCATAAAATTAATTACATTTTAATTAAATTTTTGAAGCTAATCACTGTAGACAGTCCCTGATAATATAGCACATGGGGGGCACTAGATAACAGATCACAACACATTGTGATGAAATGGAAGTTGAATGGCTTTTAATTGACTTAAAACTAGGGAAAAACTAACTTTTGTAAGTAAACTCTGATCTGATATAGTCAACTTCTTTACAGTGTCCCTATGGTCTTATCATATGATTTCATGTTGCTGAGTTTACATGAGATTTTTCAGAATATTAAAAAGTTGTAGAAAATGTTCAGTTCTCTAATTTCCACAGTTTTGATAGTCTGTCAATAGGATACATTTATTTCTTATCACTTTGAATCATCTTTGGTCTTTACATGGAAAATTGGGAGCCTTTGTCAAGATTTAATAACTAGTCAGATATTAGCTGTGTATCAGAAAAGAAAAGGAAGGAGGCAAATTCATACATTTAAATGTAGGTCTCATCAATTAAACTAAAATAGCAGTAAAGTGCTTACAGTACAGTATAAAAATGAAAAGCATGAACCACCTTCTTCAAATTTTTGTCTACATATCTTGAAATCTGTGGGTTTTTGTACATTCTAATCCCAGTTTTTTTCCCTCAACTTTTCTTGACATTTCTTTTCTTGTCTTTATTTTATTTTATTTTTTGTTTTTTATTTTTTTTCTCTCTGTGCACCTATTGTTCTTCTGTGAGTAACCACAGTTGCTGTATCAGAAGGTTCTATACAGTTCACTGTTCCCTTCATTGCTCAACTTAGCTACTTCCTCTAGTTCCTCCTCAAGTTTATTGTTGTATTTCAATTTTCTCAGTTTGATCACATAATGTATTTTTCTGTCATTCCTTATATTACAAATTTCAACCTTTTTTTTTTCTTATTTTAAATATAAAATTTAGCCAAGACGTTGAGTTAAAATTCATCTTACCTTTATTTCTTCAAGTTGAAAACCAGATGCAAGACCATTTGAATTGACACAGTTGGCATCAGGATGAGTTGGTGAAAAGATCGAGTAGAATATTTTTTCAGTGCTTACTCATCCATAATGAGTGATTGAAGCAAAATTTGTAGCTCAACAGGAACATGAAAAATACTTGCATTTTTCATTACTAAACTGTCATAAATGTCTGTTTTCTATTAAATTGAAAGAGGAACTTTGGTGATTACAGATTGGTTATTAAATTAAAGCAAAAATAGGGCCACAAATGTATGTGTGAATATCAGAAACATAAATGAAACATATGCTTATCTAATATGAATTTTTCTATGCTAATGAACTTAGCTCTTCTCTTTGAACTGCATTATCTGCTGATATTTGATTTGAAAGTTGCTGTTGATCATCCACGCACACACACAGCTGATTTTCCTAGATATCCAGCAATATACAGTACATGTCAACTAAAAGAAAGGAGACTGAACACTCCACTCTTGAATGCAAAGGAATTATGATAATACCAAATCAGGTAGACATAAAGGGATTGGAAGGTAAAAATGTAACATTGTCTAAAATGATCAAATCTTTGCTCCTAAAGCTACTAATTTGAAATTCACAGACACTTTGCTATATTTTCTCTTTCCTGTCCTGCAACAGAGGGGAGTGATAGAGAGCCTTTGGGGTGTGTCTGTCATCCAACCAGGGTCAAACCACTAAAATCTTTAAGGAATCTTATTTTCTACAGGTGTCTTTGTGGCTTCATTTGGAAGCCAGATCTTTTGAAAATCATGTTTCTTTTACTTCTACTATAAAATTGAGATTTTTTTTTAAGATAGAAGCCTGATTTGTTACACTGATTTAGTACTAATTTCTAGAAGGAAAATCAAGATTTAAAAAAAAAAATTATTTCTGATTTTAGATGCCAAATTCTACTCAGTTATATAGACTGTTCAGTTCTAGATGCATATATCTGTACAGAATCTCATGGTTTTGGTTTTTTTTTTCCAGTAAATTAATAACAGGACATTAATCTCTGGCTGCAAAACTCTATATGACAAAGTCCAGAGAATCAAAAGGAAGTAATCTGTGGGAAGCTCCATACTTGTGTGAAAGGTTAGGCTTTTGTTAGTATTCTGAGGCATTTGTTGAAGTTATATTTAAAAGCAACTTCTCAGAATGTGATAATATTTTACTTTTTATGGACAGAAATATATATGTATTGTACAATCGCTTATCTGCAGTATGACAAAGTTATCAAGTGTGGTCATCCTGGCTAAACAATACAGGCAGAATCTTATTAAAGCCTGATTTTGCCTTCACTTTTCTTTTATATATTTTCATATACCTATATGCACATATGTCTGCAGCTCTACTTCTGATTAGGACAACAGATCTGTTTATCTTCTGTGCAAAGGACCTGTCTAGCCATTATATTAACTGCTCTGCCTTTCCAACATTTGTACAGGCTTTTGTTGAAGGTATGTTGTGGAGATTCATGATTTCCTGGATGCATGACAAGATCAGCTGTTACTTGTGTTTTTGCTTCAGCAAGCCAACATTCAAAAAGTCCAGAAAAGCCTTAAAAGCCCTCACAGTTTCTGGTGGAATTTTCAAATGGAAAACGAAAACACGGAGAAGTCTTAGTGCAAGTGCCATGGGACTTGGAGTTCAGGAATGAATTAATTAATTGAAACAATTAATTAGACACATCATGGGTTTGGCTTTTTTTGGTTTGTTCATTCCATCTTAGTCTTGTTTTACGTTTCAGAGCTAGTTCCACTCTAGACCTAACCTTTGCTTTTTTTTTGGTGATAAATGCAAAGAATGGGATGACTCAGCTACCAGTTATTTATTATTACCCATAAGAAAGTCAGTTGGCTCCTTCTTGGAAAAGGAATTTTTTCCTTCTTCAAAATGAAAACATGATAGAATAGTATGAATGAGCAAACTGATTAAGTTATACTGAAATAAACTTTCTTTTTGATCTTTGAAGACATTATGAGAACCATAAAGTATACATTCTTGATAGAACCTATGACTGAAAATATTGCTAAAAAGTACAATTGTAAATAATTTAAAGATTTATTAAGAGAGGTATGTGCCAGGAACAAAAAGCCAACAACAACAAAACAAAACAAAAGAGAAAACCCCAAACAAACAAAAAAACCAGGTCACCTTCAACACATTTTCTTCTGCTATTTAGATTGCTATGAGCCAGAATAATAATTATTTATAATTATATAATAATTGATTTTAGTTCCATAATACAAGATAGGATTTTTATTTATATATGTAAGGGAGAAGCAAGTAGGAATGAAGGAGGTTTAGTAACCAGAATATGTAGACAGTGATAAAAAAGAAGTATACAACCTGAGATGAGAAAGAGGTTACTATTTGCCTGTTAGCTACCAGGGTAATTTTATGTTACATAGTTTAAGTTTATAAATTTTCAGGATTTGAGTCTAAGCACTCTATCATCTTCTCATCTCATTTTTTAATTGAACAGGAAATTTTCTGTAGGAATTCAGAAAGTTATCCTATGAAAAAAGAGTTTTATGGAACAGTGGACTGAGTTATGTGTGTCTGCACATAATTTTGCTCAAAAAAATACAAATAAAAAAGGGAGATTACTCAACTGACATTACCTTTATCTTCAAGACTTCAAATGTTTGAACAGGCTGAATTTGTGTCTCTGAAGACTTAACTGATATGAGAAGATATAGTGTTCACTCTACAAACACTGTGCTGTTATTTTAAAACAATATGTGGAGGAAATACATCACTTACATGGCGGTGTCTGATATGACCATCAACAAGGATTGCTACCCAGCTCAGCTTCTTTTGGGCCTCCCTTGAGACTCATCTACTTAGCTACTAGTGAAACGTGGGCTCAGACAGGGGCTGGGTTGAGCAAAATAATATAACTACAGGAAGGGACATCAGAATCCCTTAGTGCTGAAGGGATAGGGACATTCAAAGTTTAGTGAACTCTTTATACGCAAGAAATTAAAGAACTTGGCACCAGTTCTCTGTTTGGAAGTGTTTTTCAGGGCACAAGAGTATGAAGCTATCAATTGAATACACTGTTGGGCAGAGGATGGCTAGCAACAGGAACTGGTACAGAATGATGTTACTCCTTTTTGCTAAATTTTCTATATAAGTATGCCAAGAAAGCCCACTTTAATTCATATTATGAGAAATTTAGATGCTGATATTAATGCCTAAGGAATTACTTTCAGGTCTATCTTCTAATATTTTTTAATAATACTTACTCTTAAGAATGCACATTTAACTGGTGGAATATTGATAGAGTAGTTTCTTGTTGAGCAATTGAAAAAGTGTATATTTTTTTAAACTTAATGGAGAAGTAATGATGAAAATACCAGGAAGCTTGCTAGCTCGATTTTTGATAGGCAAATGGAAACCCTATATGCAATATATTAAGGCTTTAAGCAGGATGGGAAACAAAGGAACTTACTAGTATTTTTATATGTCTGAAACCCAGGGGTTAGGAGATGAGAGCAACTGGGAGGAAAAAGCCCTAAATTATAATAGGCATATATATTCTGATCTTTTTCCTAATAAATATAGTAATAAAAAATTCTGCCAAACCTAGAGATTTGTGAACAAATTAATTACAATTATTGGAATCCTTGATTTTAGCAATGAAAGAGGGTATCGAAAATACTAATTTTAATAGTACAGCTAATATTTAAAGGACATGGAGTCAACATCTTAACATGAGAAAAATTCATTTGCATGGAAGTTTTTCATATGGGGCAAATTCATTTTATGGAGGTTTTTCACAGTGGCTATAAAACACAGTGGAAGGAAAGCTCAGGTACTTTAGAATAATTACTCTTGATTGATCATAGTCTATTGCAGGACAATGATCCTTATCATCTGTATCATCATCAGGTGTAGGCTTGATAATTAATGTTTCTCTTTGGAATACTATAATGACCTGTTTCCTTCTGCATTAAAATGACACGTTGTTGTTGTCCAAAAGCAAAGGTAGGTAGATATTTAATCTGTTAGGAACAAATAGATTTGTATATTTGCTCTTTACAGATGGCTGCCGTTCCGGTGTCATATCATTCACTTTCATCACTTTGGGCTGGTTGGTGGTTTCCTGAGGATCTGTGTACATGGGAGAGTAAATTACATCTCAAGGTAAATTGGAATATGTGAAATAATTCCCTTCTAAAACATCAGTTCCCCCAGACTTGCACTTGAAATCAAGGAAGATAATTTTAATTAATAAGTATAGTATAGTATAGTACACTGTTTTGACAAAAGTACATTTTCCTCCCTTCTCCCTGAATCTTTTTTCCACATACGTGAGAGATTTTGTCCTTGTCATAAGAAAAAAATGATGAAAGACTTTTGTTCCTCCTTATTTTTCTTTCAGAATGAATCTAAATCTTCATTGGCACAAAGAATTAAAACAGCTGTTTCATCATCTCAGCTTGTGAAAAGTTTCAGGTTTCAGTAACTTATTCCAGTCTGCATCAGATGCCTGAGTTTAGATCAGACAATTGAATAGAGTCCTGTTTCTGTGGCTACTCAGAAGCACAGTTCAGAACTCACCTCTCTCTAAAACTTAAGGTGAAAAATGCAGAGCTTTATTTCCTGTTTTTGTCTCACTCATAACTTTGTTTATCAATTATAACACATAAAAGGAGTCATTGTCCATGGTCACCTTTAGGAGTAGTACAAGAACATTTGGATGATTGTTCACTGAGCCATGGAAGCGTGAAATTCAATAATTTACCAGCTATGGATTTTTACTTTGCTTACCAGCTCTTGTAGACATAAAGTACAACATTGCACAAATGAATTATTAATATTAATGCCCCATCTTTATGACTGCATTCTCCTCCTTCCTAGACATGTTTCCTTTGTGGCCAGATTGTCACATTTCATGGAAAATATGCCCCTGGATATTTTGTTTTTCTCTTTCAAGGAGATTCCTTTCAGGCGAAGAGAGTTCTGTGAAGTTTAAATTCAACAAAGATGTCAGAGGACAGGGCTGAGGATAAGAAGAAAAAGAAGAGTATTTTTGAACAGTTGCACAGAATTTAATGGAGTTAAAAACAGCAAAAAGAGATCTATAAAAATTTAATAAAGATTCTGTGGAAACCACTCTAAAGCCCTGCAGAGACTAATAGAGAATGCTGTGTTCTCACCACCTCACTTTTAACCATATCATACATTATATTCTGATGTTACTCTGAGCTACTAAATGTTATAAAGCTGGTTTAGAAACTCAAGAAAAATGGACATAGACAATGTTTCAGGCTGTGCAGAGTAATTCATCATTTGGGTTTGGGAATTTTATTTATTTTCCTTTCCCATTATTGTCCTTTAGTGACTTACAAAAGTTACTTGAGAAGCAGCTGCCAAAAGTGGCTGTACCTTGCATTTAACTGATGGTTGTCTGTAGCAGCAAATAATAGGGGTAGCAAAATATTTAGCAGTGGCAGAGCATGTGAATAATTGTGATGGACATGGAAAGGGCAACAAAGTCTATACTGAAGACACAGTTGGCTGTATTCTACAATTTTTTTATGGAGACAGTAGTCTAAAAGACTGGTGAGCATGGTGTAGAATGCTACTGCTGTTACATTTCTCTTGCTTTGTCTTCTACTTCATGTCTTAAAAAACCTTCTGATTTTTGAATCTGAAGGGATATATGATACAAACATATTGCACCCTGAGGTTTGTATATTGCATATTTTTCTGCAAAGTCAGAAATACAGACTAAGAACATGTGAGAAGCAGTGAGAAATAACAAACAAACAGTGTAACTTAAATCATATTGTGTAGATTCTGGCAGGTGGTTTGGGAACATTAATTGATGCTGGAGATCTTTTAGTCTACGTCGCTGTTGAGCCGCTAGCAGAGAAGAGATCCCGGATTCTCAGCATGGCATAGAAAAAACGCTTTATTATTTTGAATCCAACATATATATAGACTTGTCAGAGGTCGCCCAGATTGGTCAGTCAGAAACCTCCCTCTAGGCCTGATTGGCCAGGCCTGAACTGTCCAAATCTCGAGACACTGTTTCAACAACATCCAAACTTTATCTTTGTTTATAAAACACATGAGAATGTTCTCATGGGAAAGACCTGTGCTAGCCACAAGTCTCTGCTGCTATATTTGTGAATTACATGGGATCTCCTGGTATAAATCTCTATATGGATCTTTGAGCCTACTTTATATCTAATTAATTATCTGGTGGCAGATGATAAAAACATGCATGCTGCAAGACCTCTCTGAAGAACTTGCAGTATCTCAGATTGCTGAAATAGGAAAAGATATCCTGGAAGCTGGAGAAAAAGTCTACATGAACATACAGACATCCCTGTGTTAATGATGACAATGCTGCTGGATAAGATGTGTCCGAGATATGTGCCAAACAGCACCAGAATGACTTTGTTGCCAATGTTAGTAATGCTCTGTGACCTTACTGATACACTCCACCTCTCAAAAGATTGTCACCCATACTCTTACATTTCAAAACTGAACATTGCCTTCAAGTTTTAAGTCAGCCAGGACAAAGCAACAAGAGACACAGATGTAAAGATTTTCTAATATAGTTTATTAAATAGTGATGCGGTTAAAGATTTTGAACCAAAACATGTATTTTACTTTCCTCAGCAGACACAGACAATAAATATTTTGCATTTTGAATTTTGGTGGCAGTATGGTATCAGAAGAATGTTGACTGAATGGTAGTTTCACTAAGTACCTTTCAGTAATGAAACTTGTACCACTGCCTTCAATGAGAATCTCAGGTAAATCCACAGCATAGTGGATCACAATGGTCACAAGAGTCTGATTGTTTTAGAACACAAGGCCTGTGTCTGGGAGAAAAGCTAGAAAACGAGCTAGGCTTCCTTTTTTTTTGTTTTCCCATCTGAACTCAGATCAAGAAAGTTTTTACATAGCATTTCACAAATGTCAATGCAACTTCATTTTAAAGTGAAGATGTTAAAGCAATCTGTGGAAAAATTTCTCATTGCTTACGTACACAGACAGAAGCGCCAAATGTTGAATCTTGAAGCTTCTGTGAAAATTTACTGCCAAAAACTGGGGTTCCAGCTTTGCAGTGGACTCTTTCACTGTGAACCCTCTAGCTAGAAGAAGACTGCTACTGTTCTAGGCTTTGAGGGTCTTCATTTGTTGTATTCACATACAA
The DNA here is from genome assembly GCF_008360975.1 of Lichenostomus cassidix. Classification (NCBI taxonomy): domain Eukaryota; kingdom Metazoa; phylum Chordata; class Aves; order Passeriformes; family Meliphagidae; genus Lichenostomus; species Lichenostomus cassidix. Next base: position 30,894,027 of record NC_139480.1, on the reverse strand, counting down.
GGTTAATAATTGTCCATTTCAAATTCTTTCCATTTGTATCTTGATAAAAATTTGCTTTATCAAAAACAAAGTTGTGAAATCAAGATAAATGTTTAAACATCTGAGGAACAAGGTTTGACACTGAGTATCAAAAATAATGGCTAAGTTAATTTAGATCTTCTTTAATTGTGATGTGGTTTTTTTTCTTTTTAAGATGTCCTTTAATGCTATTAAAAAATTCACTAAATATTTGCATTTGATAGTGTCAAGAGACAATTTCAATCTTTGCTTTAAATTTCAACACTCTAAGCATTTTGTTGTCTAAAAAGAATTTGAATAATGGAAGAAATGCTCTGTATACAGCACATTTTAATCTGATTTCTATTTTTGTGGAGAAAAACAAACTTCCATTTTCTTAGATCAGAATTCACTGCATCAAGCAAAACGTGTCTGATTAGTTAGATGAAGTATACGTTTTTTTAGGAACTCTCATTGCAAATCTTAAAAGGTTACCTTGTTATTTCTAGGTTTAGTGAATTTTAAAATAAATTACCTATATTCTCACACATGCTGCTTTAACATTCATACAGATGCTTTATAAGAGGAATAGAGGGAAGGTTGCACATATTGAAGATTCTATATTTCAGATTAAAGAAAAAAATAAAAAACCCTAGCTCTTTAAAAATTTGATGTACATCTCCTACCAACAAAATGATGTCTCATGGAGTAAGTCCAAAATGTATTAAAGAAAATCTTTGATGGCTTTTTAATTGTCCCCTCAAAACTTATTCTACTGAAGCTTTTAAAATGCGTGAGTACACACATAGACAGGCATGCATTTGAAAAACATAGTGTTATTATTATTATTGCATTAAGTACTCCAGTTATACTGAACTAAACAGAAACATGAATACTGAACTGGTATACCAATGTATATGTTTCCATATAGTAAAAATATAGTTAGAGCAGAGACTCCCTTGGGTTTACTCATGTGAGTAGTGTCAGGGAAGTTAAGGGTGTCACACTGATAGGTAAAGAGGGCAGGACTGTGTAATTAATTTTTTTTCCAGCTGTTGAGATTTCAGAATATAATTCCAACCTCTCTAAGCAAACATCTTCTTTTCTTTATTTCTTTCCAGGCAAACTGATCAGAGGTGCTTTGGGGATTGGCCGTGTGCCCAGTTTCCACAAATGCCAAAGACTCCTGAACACTGAGTTAATTAAAATTGACTGCTTGTCTTAGGCAGAAGAAACAGACTAAATTCAGGCTTGTTCTAAATAAAATGATTCAACAATTTAAGCAAACAATATAACTTGCTACTAAGCTAAGGAATAAAAATAACATATTGTTTTGCCTTGAAAAAAACAGATCATATTTTTATTTTGTTTTCATTTCTACCACAAAGGGGTTTTTTTCTGTTGTGTTTTGTTGTTTTTTTTTCTTTACCCTGCTGCAGTGAATTGTAAATTGTTAGATCTGTGTATCCCAAGGACAGGAAGGCATATATCAAATGAAGGATATAGACAGATTTTACAGACTGAAGCTATAAATGACAATAAAAAGTCTAATCTTGCAGATGCTTAAACCTCACAGGTGTCTCCCCTTTTGACTGAAACTCCCCCAGTGCCTAGTGTGACTTTCTCACTGAAATGCACCAAAACTGCTGCAGTCTACACAGCTCAGCAGCTGTCATATTCCTAAAAGCAGCCAAGTACCAATTCTCCAAAGGACATTTAATATTAGGGATTTCCTAAGAACAACTGACTGTCATTGACAGTAGAGCTCTCAATGAACTAAAAACATGTCTAAGATTTACAGCATTTGTACACTGAGGTTCAATGATCTCAAGTTAGGAGGTTAAAATTGACACATTCCTGAAGATGTTTTTGTTTTACTTTTAGTGAGTACTGTAGCCTAAGGTTAGCAAGGGGAGGCACTCCATTCTTCCTATGCTATTCCACAGGGAATATTGTGTGATTCATAGGAATATACAGAAAGTGGTAAAAGAAGAAATTGATGGGTAGTGAGAAGCCCTAGAATGTACATCATTCTATAATTTAGCTTTTATAGTGTTCATAAATTCTGTCTTTGCTTCAAGAGGCTCTTTTATGCTTTTTAGTAATCAGTATTCTGGGGAATAAAGATGAGCAGACTTGACAAGAAACCCATAATTGACTATTTCCCTGATGAGTCCCCATCCCACAAGGTTACAAAGTCATGTGCAGGGTGTTTCTAATGGATCTTGAATTCTCCTTTGTATAGTTGAAAACCTCAGTCTGCCAGGTAAAGAAGATTTCTAAAGAAAAATGGCCTATCATTTGTTGGAGCATTCTTCAGGGGAAAAGTGGCATGAATTTGCTAGTAGGTGACATCATATCACAGCTTTATTTTAAAAGAAAATGCCTTGACTTTTGAAAGGATCTATATCAGGATAGGTTTCCAGCCTATGGATATGAAACAAACAGATGTGTCTCCTTATGGGACTATCTCCCCAGGAAATCTTAGGGTTTCCTATTGATTTTATATCTGTGACTTTCTCAGCACACTGGCTCTTCTGGTTTGCAATCTGAGATTTAAGCATCTCCCTGGGATGTAAGAGATGCCCTCAAATCAATATATAGCCTCAAAATACATTTTTAGTTGTATCTTTTTGTGTTTTCCCATGAGAATTTTATTTAAAATCAGATTTTTCTTTTTATTTTTTCTAAAACAATCTTCCTCTTAAGTGATGTCACTGCCCTATCTGCATAATTGTGATAGTGTGAAAATGTGTCAAATCCTGTTCGTAGGAGCAGTATGATATTAATTTTACCCCTTGTAATGATCTGGGGATCTAAACAGAATTATTTAGTAGTTCCAGTAGGGTATTCAGAAAGCAAGACATGGAAGGAATCAGGCAGCCTAATGTTTAGCCAATGGATGTTAATCTCTCCTGTGTTCTCTCAAGACATGCGTTTATAGGCTTTAAGAACCAGTTTCAAAGGAGGATCCAAGACGCAAATAAAATTCTTAGCTGACCAAAGGTTAAAAAATACATTACATGTTAAGGAATTTATTGTAAAAGACAGGTACAGATATAGATACAGATATAGGTACAGATATAGATACAGATATAGATACAGATATATAGATATATATATATAAATACAAATACATAAAATAAAATTAGTGAGAGAAGATGTACATTTGTTCCCAATTCTGTGATGAGTCCTATGTGGATCTACAATAGAATCAAGCTTTTTATTGCTCTAATATTGAATTATTTTACAAATACTTACAGGTTTTCTTTTTTTTTTTAAATACATTACTTAGATAAAATGCTAATTTTGTCTATTCTTCTTAATAGAAGTACCTGTATGCATTATAAAGTGAATGTCCAGCTTCCTTTCTAACCGTTTTTTTCCATTGTGTTTTTAAATGCTTTTTGGATCTAGTATTCCCGTTTGGGAGAATTTTTGCATATAGTGAATAAATAGAAATATGAGCAAATATTGTAATGAAAAATGCTTGCACGTGCCATAATTTCACTGTTAGGTGGTTTTCAGTTTCTCACTGATACTAAGAAGCAAAAATACCATTTGCATTTCACTGAAGAAATTTGCTTAAATCCTCTAAGTAATTCACATTTTATAGAAAAGAAAATATTCAAAAAGAAAATTAGTAATTACAAACTTATCAGCGTTGACAATGACAGTTTCATTGATATTTTGTAGAAATCTTTTCTTTCCCTTTTTTTTTTTTTTTGTTTATCTTCAATGCATAATGCACTGTCAGCAGAATAAATGTATCCTGGTCTGCCACTGCTCCTGGTATTTCATTTAGAGCTTGTTTAGAAGGAACTTGGGTACATTGCTGACTTGTGAAACACATGCCCATTGTTTGTTTCCTACCCCCTTTTGGAACACTGATTTTTAAACAAATTTCCTACCTTTGGTTCATTGCTTTCCCATTAGTTCTTTTATCAATAAACTGAAATGAATCATGATTTTTAAACTATTTCTAGAATAGAATTTTAAATTGGTAAATATTTTTGCAATATTTAAATGCAAATCTGCTTCATGCCTTAATGAGATTGAAGTCTGAAAAAGGTTAGAAATCAGATAAATTGTAATAAAATCAAAAATTGAACTAAATACTTTATTAAGGAAATTTGCTTGATCTGTACAAAATTAAATGTTTAAAAATGTAAAGTTACAAACTGCATTGGTTACTTTTTAAATAAAACTATCCTGAACTATGTATTTTCTTCTTTATACAGAGTTTTGTGCTACCTAGGATCACTAAATAAGATACATGGCAGTAACAGAAAAGCATCTAATATCAGTTAAAGATATTAGATATTAGATATATCTAAAATATATCTAATATTTTAGATATATCTAAAAATATAAAGATATTAGATAATAGGTCTTATATGTCTGAGAAAATTGATTCTTCAGCAAAACTTGTTTATAGTCTTCAAAGTAATGCTGTCATTTATTAAAGGCCAAGTGTAAGTGAACAATCCAGCTCAACTGAAGTGCTCAAGGAACCATGAAACAGGAATGGTTTGAAAGTGAGATTATTCAAGGTGTTATATGAAAGTAAGGTGAGAAACATGACACAGCAGCAAGATAGTTATCATAACTTAAAGATAAAAGTCATTATTTAAGTGAAGAATTGTATTTATAAATAAATAAATAATAATATAATAAATATTAATTTTCTTTTTAATTTTCAGGTTTCATTTTCTTATAGTGGTAACAAAGCTACTGACATATTAAAAGAAGTATTATTTCTTCTTTTCTAGTGTGGTTTAGAACATAAATACATACTGACCATCCTCTTTTCGCACACTTTTTCAGAAACAATCTATGCATTTATAACAATCCAAGTATAGTGTTTGTATTTGAGTTTGGGCATGTATATCTGAGCTAGGCCTTTGAGGGATACATGTCAAGTAATAGGTTTCTTCTCAAACACATCTAGAGAAAGAGTGAAAAAGGATTCCATACAGTTTCTAGAAGGTAACCATTGCTATGCCCAAGGAATTGCAGAATAAGGTTCATAATGGCCAGATAAGGATTAATACGTTCAGCAGGATCTGCCTTAAGCTAAAGATGATAGAACCAAGAGTAGCTTTTCAGGCCTGCTCTGATAGTCTGTTACTTCTATTTTTCTTTTAGCAAAGTATTCACCTCTAAGAATGGTCACACAGTGCAAGAGGACTGAAATTTTTGTCATAAATTCCTAGCTCCTAATCCTGGATTCAGGAATTAGATATTTTTCTGCCTTGCTTTTCCTTCTCTCTGTACCTGTTCAAATGATCATATAATTAAAAAAAAAAAAGAAAAAAAAAGAAGGGAAACCTGGGATATAGCTGGTTTTAAAGTTTATGTAAAGATTAAGGTAAATACCTATCCTAAGAGAATACTCTCAGTGAGACCTGCAAATAATTCTTAAAGGCAGTTTTTATCCAGCCACATCTCACTTTTCCTTTTCTGCTAACATTCCATGCTGATCAGAGAGTCTCAGATAGAAAAACCTTAACATTAGAAATGTAATTCAGCTGTCTGGTGCTTACTGCTGACCTATGGGAACCTTTGTGCCTTGACTCTATCCGTGTTATGTATAATTTTCAGACTGAATACTCTTGGTATGGCTTAGCTATTTGTTCCAGCACACACCACTCTGTCTGGAGTCATTGCTTCAGTCTCACTCCCACTGATGCCATTCTCCACTCTTTTCTTCCTTTCATTTTCTCTTCTCTCCTATCTGACTGACCTTCCTTCCCTCATTGATTTTCCTTTAACAAAAATCCACTTGAAAAAGTTAAAGGCTGGACACAACTCAAACAGAAAAATGGAGAGCCAACAGGAATACTCCAAACCTAGGCATTGTTTGCTCTTCTCTTGTCAAGCTCCATTCCTTGAACTTGAACAAACTGCAAAGCTTTTAAGCTGCCTCACAAATTCTCTAGCAACTACTCGTGATGAGTAAGTGATAAGTAACTTAATTTATATCTTTTTCTTTATAGCAAAGAGGGCAAGTCCTAGAGGGCATCTGATCTGTGATTATTTCCATAAATTCTTGGCTCCAAGTCCTGTCTTCAGCTCATGCACAATTTCTATTATGCTTCTTTGTTACTCTGGAGGTTCAAATGGAAGCCTGTTAAACTACAACACATGGAAGAAACAATTATGGCAATTTTCATGTTTTGCCTGCTGTCACTAGTTACAAAATTGTTAAGAAGTTTAAGAGCTTTTCTTTAGCTCTTCAGTTTGCTTATTTCTCTTTCTCTAATCTAGTGCTAGAAAAAGTAGGGAAGCTAGCCATAAAGCTCAGGAAAAATATAAGATTAAGCCTTAATTCTGTTTCTCACATTATTTCATGGATTTGAAGTAACTCCATTCAAGTTGAATGAATGAGAGGGAACAAAAAGAAATTTCTCACTGTATATTTACCAGTAGCAAGTCCTACTTTTTTGGTATTGTCTTTTAGGGTCAGTGACAAAACTAGGGAAAACAGAAAAAAAGAAGTAAAAAAATCCTGTGCCATTAGTCAGTGACTATGACAGTGAACAAAATAAGGATAATACAGTGCTACACGAAAAAGCATTAGTTTTTCTTGCAATAAAAATAAGGATCTAAACATCAAATAGTAGACTAATGCACTTGCTTCATAATGAACAGTGGTGTTTACACAACAAAAAGAATTAAAATAATCTATCAATAACCTGCTGTTAATAAATCTAAAAAGGAACTAAAACATAACATGATATAGCTCTGAGTTACTGTTCAGTCAATTAGTATGCTGCAGGTGTAATCAAATTAAAGTTAGATAATACCCCCCCTCAAAAGGCCCATTTTCACCTTGTTAGAGAAGGAGCCAAAAAGCTGTTTTCATTCTATGGGATTTAAGAGTCTCAGGTGTTCATTACAGATGGTACTGATTTGTCTCATGATTGCATTTATTTTTTTGAGAATGTTTCCTCCTGCACTTTGTTAGAAGTCCAAATAGAGAAGCTTTATCTTTTCTCTGGAGATCTGCCTTTTGCATACCACAATATACCATTTACAGCCAGGGCTTAGAAAGATTTTCAAGAGGAAATAAGGGGGTCTCCTAACCTTGCCATGGTACAAAAGAGGGACAAACAGAAATTCTGAGCTGGTGAATAGGGTGATATTGACTTTTTATGTTGGTAAGATGGGCATTAGATTTAAGGAATAAGGGTGTAGCGGACTCACAGATTTGGAAAAAAAAAAAAAAAGAGGTGTAAACATATCAGAGAAGTAACTTTTCTGTTTTACAATTAGTTCATGGCCAGCAGTGATTGAGGTTATCCTGTATTTGCTGAGGAGGTGCCCTTCAGCAGAAGCAAGGTTGATGGATAGAATCTAAATCCTTGCATCTGAACAATGTGGTCAAAGGAACATTTAAAGTTTTTTTTGAAATTGTGTAAGAATGCTTTGGGAAGAGTTGAGATGATATCAGAAGTAATGAATGCTCTTCTAAGTTTGTACAAATCCATATATTAAAGTACTCAAATAAATCAGTTGCATGATTCAGTAATGCTCTTAACAGTTTTCCATTTCCAGCATTGGTCTTAATTTCACATATTAGAAAAATTTGTCAAATATTAGCACATTAAATTTTATTATATGTAGCTTGAGGAAAATAACTTATGGACTGGTGCAATGTCCTCACATTACTGTGACCTTCCATTTGTTTTTATCTCTCCATAAATTAAGGTTTCCTAACAAAAGAGTCATTCATTGAAGAAAAAGAAAGAAGTGTTTACCAAGTTCTTCCTATATCTTTAATTAACTTCTGTAGTCTCAGAACGTTTTACATGTTTAAGGGTTCCATCTGTATGCTTTCCATGTGTTTTCCTTCTACTTCTTCCTGATACAGGCTGGCCAATTTCAGCTATATTTGAAAAAGTGATGGAAGTTTTATGAAAATATGTATCTGCAGTGAAAGGCTAGTAGATGCCAGATATCAGGCAATCCCTTTTGACGGTTGCTTTCAATAGATGTGTAAAGTCCATGCTATGGAGTCTCCATTAGGATGGCTGTTACCTTAGGAGGGGTCTCAAAATGAAAGTGGAGCATTGGGCATAAAGGACAGAAATGAACAACAATGGAAGCTTAGCTGGTATTTTTTCTGCTTGTCAGACAACTTCTATTTGTTTATTTAACATGATGTTAATTTATGAATAGGCTTTTCAGCTTGCCTCTATGATTTTAGGCATTTTAACTTCATAGAGAAGAGATCTTGGTATCTAACTTCTCAAGGCTTACTGGAAACTGAAATATAAAACTTCAGGCATTAATTTTAAGTATTGACCATAAATCTTGCCTGAAATCAGATGTTTTGAATAATTAATCATGAATAATTTATATATAAAGATACAAGGATTTAAAGCTTTTTTTAAAAAATTTTTTCTCTGAATTTTCACAGATTTCCTCACTGAATATTTTTTGGTTGCAGACTGTTAACAAAGTGGTAATTTTAAATTCACAGATTACTGCTAATTCACTGTTACTTAGCAAGAGTAGAGTGGTTTTTCTCTAATAAATGTCTTACTTATAGAGTGATATAATATTTTTTTTAATTTGTCTAATATCATATGACTCTGATCTTACAGTGCCATTCAGTTATTTAGTTAGATGTCACAAAAATAACAGAGTGTGTCACTGGTTCCATAGGTGAAATAATGAACATTTTCAAAACTACATGATGTGATCATCAAGGATGCTATTTCCCTTATTTTTCTCCACCTTTATATATACACAAAGTTGCAAAGCTCTCTTTTTTATAGTAATTTATTTATTTGTTTGCTTGGAGATCTTTGCTTGAAACTATATAATCAGCAAAGCTGCTTCTATACTATATACACTAAATATCCTTTGTTAGCAAATTGCAGTTCAGTTAATGATTTACATTCTTACACTGTCAAACAAGTATAACAAGACAGGAGAAGACCATGGCAGCAGTCATTGTTTCTGAAATATTTTTCAAATAACTCTCAAGAAAAAATATTCATGCACACCCAAATGCATTTTGATATAAATACATATCAAATGTGAAAGTGGTCACGTTTGCTGAAAGTTGATCCAAGAAATAATACATTGGTTATATGATATCTCCTGACAAGTCTCAGAAACAAATTTGTGTCATATAAATAACATTTGTATTTGTAACAGTAATGCTATTCTGTGTCAGACACATGAAGGTGGTACAAACACCTTTTATACACACACACACGCTTATTTAAATATTCAATTATAGTCAAATTAAAAAATTATGTACTAGCAACCGATTGCTGTATTTAAGGTTTCGATAATTCTATTATGCGGTTTCTTGCTCTGGGACACAGCTAGACTTGAAGCAGCACAAAAGAAGGCTAGCTGCGGCGACTCACACGTGTCGGACCGGGCGCTGCAGTGAGTGCCGCGGGCGCGGGAGCAGAGAGCCTCGGAGACGGAGACCGGCAGGAGAGGAGGCGATACAAAGAGATGCAGTCTCTGAGTTCTCGGAATCCAGGGTTTATTGAGGAGCGGCGGGGCGGTGAGGGTGCGTGGGATCGGGAAGGGTTGAGGAGGATGGAGCAAGCTGGATTCTGGAGCGCCAAGAGAGTAGAACGTCCAGGTACAAGGGGTTAAGAGGGACCGAAGGATGGGAGGGGTTTACATGGGAGAACCAACTGGAACGCGAGGGATGCAGGATTGGCAGGGACACCAGGGAATGGGGATGCAAGGAGAGAGGGTACAGAACTTTGAAAACCAATGGGGAAACTCAGCTGGAAGGAACAGAGTAGAACTTTCTAGTTATTAACTCCAAATAGGATAGAGAGGAGGAGATATCCAGAACCAATACTCTTGTTCTCTGATGCATATTAAGGATGCTAGCTGCAAGGTGTCCTGGGCAAGCATCACTTTCTCATCCTAATCTAAAGGTCTCATCAGACCCAGGGCCCCTCTTCAGTTTCATCTGCCTCCAAGCTCATCTGGGCCAAGGCCACTGCTACACTATTATTTCAATTCCTTCTCTGCTGATGAATATTCCAGCTTTTCTCATTATTTTTGGCACAGAAAAATCTACCATCATAGATATCCCAACAAGAAACACAGCTAAAATATATGTAATTCTTTGTCTCAATGGGACTACGTACTTTCTCAATTTCAGAAAATTCCAGACAAGATTTTATCATATCTGTAATTAATCAGCAAGACAGAAAACTCATACATGGGATTTTTGGCATGAAAACAGCAGAAGAGCAGAGGTATGCTGAAGTAAAGCATGCTACGGAGGGCAGAAATTTTGTGTTCCACCAGTTTCTTTTATGATGCTCTGCTAGAATAATTAACAAAAAATTTTTTATTTTACATACTTCATGCTCAACTGTTAAAAAATCTAGGGAACCAGTTGTGCATTTGATTTACAGGTAGAGCTTATGGAAGGAAAACACCTACTCTGCACTCTAATTAGGTAAACTAGTAGTTCTGTCTAAGTAATGAAGCTGGTTTTCCTTCTTAGAATTGTATGTACTTTAATTTTTTGGGAAGCTATATTTACATAATAACTAAATTGTAGTACAAATTTCAGTTACATGTAAGCAAATCTACTAATCAAAGTCCCAATTCAGAAACAGTCAAGGATGCCTCCAGCTTATTTCTAAATGTGTTTTTAAATCTATGCTTATTTAGAAACACAGTTAACCACATGCTTTTTCCATTGAGGTTAATGCTTAGCCTTCTGTTTTTTTCTCCTGAATTTTATACAAGATAAAAGTGAGAGTTGAATCAGCTACAGTTTGACGGTGATCAGTAGAACAATTATTTGTATTCAGTGACATTGAGTTAGTTTTAGGCAGCAAAATTCCCTTATTATTTTTTTTTTTTTTGTTTTCTAGCACTGGAGTATCACTGTTAGTAAACTGACTTGGAATCTGGCATATAAAACTTCCAGAAAAATTTTAATTTAGTTCATATTATAAAAGATTTATTGAATTTAATGATGTGTATGCCAAGTAGAATTAAATTAAATTTTTATACCACAGGAATTGTTTGAATTTCTTGACTAACAAATAGAAGAATATTATTTAAATAGTGAGCATTTATACATAAATATTTTATATAAATAATTATTTTTCTTTTAATTAGCATGCCAGGAATATTAGGGGAAAATATGTCAGAAATCCATAGGGAAAAATGCTGTAGTTTTATTACTTATAGAAACAATTGTTGAGTTTGGTCCTTCCCTGTTCATTTTTTTTTTTTTTAATACTAACAAGTTTGAATAGTTAATCTTACTCTTGACAATGTAGCCTATAAACCATTAGTATATACTGCTTCCAGATACCAGCTCTGAAGAGAAGAGAATAATTAAAAATCTTTTGGAATTCTTACACATTCTGCTAGGACCTCTGTAGAATTGCTTACCTGCATAGTTAGAGAAAGAAATAGACATGAGAAATGATTAAGCTTTGCCCACCAAAAAAATTACCAGATTCTCCTGTATGCTTTCCAGGGCTTAATTGACACTGGGTTTTAAACAGTTACTGAGAAAGCTGAAGGACAGAATATGCCCTTGCTTCACACACTGTCTCATGGAATATTAGTTGCTGTTGCTGTTTTAAATTGAAGTTGATTTACACCAGGACTTACTGAGAAGTTTCTAAGACTGGTGAAGAAAAAAGTAAAAAAACCTCTGAATAATATAAAGGCTAAAGAATATAGGAAAAAACCACAAACCTATTGTATCAGAAAGGGAATTGATGTGGTCCTAAAATGTCTCAATATCCTCACTGCTGTATTCTTAGGTCCGTGAGAGGATTTTGTGTGAGGCTTAAAACGTAGTATTGGCAAAGAAATGTAAACCTATTCCTAATGCCAAATAAAAGCATCAAAAGGGAATAGAACATGTTAAAATCCTCAAGATAAAAGCTGTAGGAAGACAGCTAGTCAACAGCTGTGAAAACAGAATTAAAACTTGCATAAATTTGAAATGGTATTCCTCAAACCAAGGTTGAAACCAAATAATAGAGTATGTATAATCTCAACGCAGGATTCAAACTGGGTCAACAGGATATCGTGACTAATTTTGTGGATGACTGCCAACATGCTCAGGCAATTGCAGCCTTTTGACCAATGTCAAACAGTTCAAGTTTGCTTTCCCCACAGACTTGAATTTTCAAATAAATATATCTTAGAGCAAATGAGCCAGTAACTACTGAGAAACATAGTGCTGAATGTTAGGTTTGAAGCTTAAGTCAAATCGCATTTAACCATATTTCAATATGGTTTGTGGGTGATAAGACTAAGGATTTCAAACATGTATGGGATTTGGAAGAGTTAAGGGAGGACAAATTCTATACAGTATCAGGAAATATCGAAGAAAAATTAAAAAGATACATGACAATACTATAAAGAAAGTACCAGTTCCAGTTGTCAAAATTTATTTCTACTTCTTTCAATAATCTAATTAAACCAGTTTATCTGCAGGAAAAAATAGTTTATCTACTTGTTCTGTTCTTCTTAATATTTTTTTTTTTTGATTGCATCTACTTTAGGCCTTTTTTTCGGTTTTTGCATTTTTTGCAGAGGTTCATCTTCCTTCAGCTACCACTTTGCTCTTTTGTGTCCAGAAATGAAATTTCAACTATGCATATTATGCTGAATTTTTATCTTCCAGTTGCAGATCAAATATTTTCTAAGTGCCTTCTGTACCCACCATTCTGTGAAACAGAGTCTGTATCTGAACTAGTAAATAAAACAGGGACAAGGCATGGACTCAGACACCGGCTCAAGATTGGAATGTTAGCAGATGGGCAGGCACTGATCTCTTCTCTCTATTGACCAGCTTCAGAACCTGAGGGAATGGCATGAAGGTGTAGATTAGGGTTAGGGTTCCACAGTTTTGGAGTCAGCTGTTTAGACAGAACTAGTCATCATGAAAGCCACAGTCATGCTTCTGATCGAAATTTGCGGTCAAATTCAGAGCAACTGGTGTGTTGGTTCCTATTGATTTTGGGGATACCTTATCACTCTATTACTTCTATGTGTAAGAATTGACTCCGTGGGGTTTAGTTATGGGGGTAAAAATAGGGACAAGAGATCTCTAAAGATGAGTTTTAGAACATGAAGGTTTATTGCGAAATAGAGTGGGGGTGAGAGGCCTGCTGAGTCGCAAGACGCGACTCCAAGCAGGCCAGCAGAGAGGGGAGAGAGAGAGAGAGAGAGCAGGAAGAGAAGAGCTAAAAGAGAGCGATTTGCCGTTTACAATACAATAAATTGTCTTCTCTGTTGAATATTCAACTCTTCTTTAACCAATCTAAGACAAACTACAAGTCCTACAGCATTTACATACAGCCTATAAGAGTCATCACATTAGCATATAGGGTCTTGTTTCAAACCTTAGAAAAACTGCCTTTTTGGGATTTCTATCAGGCAGGTAAGGTCAGCCCTGGCCCTTGGACTTGCCTGGGCAGAGGGCATTGTTCAATCAGAAAGGGGGATTACCTGCCTTGGCCATACCATTGTTCTCTAGTTACTCTACAACTCGAATCTTGTTTTCATTTTAATCTCGCTCATATTTCCCATATTCTCATCATCTTTTGCAAGGCTATCATATCTGTAAGGCCTTCCTATTTCATCTCCCCCAACATCTATGTTCTTCATTTCTCTTTTTTGTTCCTGCCATTTTTCTTTCTCCTTTTTAAGAGAGATGTCAATAGATGCTTCATTTTCCTCCACCTCTGTATTCCTGTGAAATAATTTCTTACGAAATTGTCTACCTTATTGTGTAACTGCCTCCTGCTAGCATTTCGTGACTCACAGGTCTCTGTTTATGTTCTTGATCTGCCAAACACCTGTCCAGCCTAGTATTTCTGCTTGTCAGATGTCTTCATCCATATCAATTATTAATGTCCTAGTAACAGATTACCAACATAAGGTAAATTTCTTGTGCTTAAACTTACTGCACCTTCTAGGCATTATGAAAAATGCATAATTCATAGAATCATCATTCTCCCCAAACTACTACTTCTACTATAACAGCAGAAAAAGGAGAAAGTGATGTCTATGGCATTTTTCATTTTCTTCCTCAGGTTATTTCCTCTTGTGAATTCCACTGCTGTAAGAGTAATACCTTCAATTTTCTCAAGCTTCTATTTTATTATTCTTTAGTTTGAAGAAAGTTAATCTGTTGTTTAAATACTGTAAAAGGAGTATCCAGTCTTGCATGCATTATCCAAGAATGATCTCACATGAATATTAACTAAGAAAAGATAGATCTTCAAGTCAGAGTGCTTTCGAGGGTGGAGAAATGTTTGCCTAAACTATGATCATCATATTGGAAAAGAATTAATTCAGTGAGTTTATAGAAGAAATACTTGACACTTATCAACACTTCTTGATGAGTTCACTCATCATGAGTCAGGAATCACGCTTATAGTTCACATAATGCTACAGTTTATATCTCACTGTTGTTCAAAACTGTAAAAAAAAGGTCAATTATTTTAAGAAGGTTGCTTCTTTACTATATATATATCACAGAACTGTTAAGGTTGGAAAATACCTCCAAGATCATGAAGTCCAACCTTTGACCAAACAATGTCTGGTAAACTAAAATGTAGAACTAAGTGCCATGTCCAGTCATTTCATGAACACCTCCAGGGATGATGAACCCGCTGCTTTCCTGGGCAGCCTGTTCATGAAGCAATTCTTCCTGATGTAGAACCTGAACCACCCCTGGCGCAGCTTGAGGCTCTGTCCTCTCATGCAGTCACAAATTACCTGTGAGAAGAGGCTGATCCCCTCCCTTGCTACAGGCTCCTGTTAGGTAGACAGGAGGTAAAGGATGGTAAGCTCTCCCCTGAGCCTCCTTTTCTTGAGGCTAAACAGCTGTTGCAATATGCTAATAGGATTTTTGTACATTGATTATGTTCCAGAAATTTCTCCCTAGCCGGAGCCTGTACCCTCCCATGCTGTAAGCTTATTGGCATACCCTTTTCCCCTCCTTAGCTCCTCCCCTTTAGCTTTCCCTGATTGGCTCTTCAGAGCTAACCACTCCCCTCTTCCCTCTCCTCTTAACCCTCTGCAGAACTTCGCTCAAGGTTCACCATCTTGGATTTCCAGCCCCTTCATCCTCCCTTGCTCTCCATCCCTCTTCACTGTCCCTGGACCCTCACCTGTGGACCTTAATAAATTCCCTGGAAATCTCAGATCGCGATCCTACACTTCTTTTATCACTGCACCTCCACAGCAGCTCTCATCCCCAGCTGCTCCACCGCTTGCCGCAGCCATATGCCTGCCTGGTGTGTTTTGGCCCTGGGTGACCCCCTCCTCATACGGCGTGGGCTGGTCGCTCATGAATTGCGAGACTGCACTGCCACAAACACCCACAGCTCCCTCAGCCACTGTTCATGTGATTTACTTTCTAGACACTTCACCAGCTCTGTTGCCCTTCTTTGAACGCACTCCAGCACCTCAGTGTCCTTCTTGTAATGAGCACCCAGAACTGGACACAGCACTTGAGGTGAGGTTTCACCAGTGCTGAGTACAGAGGGACAATCACTGCCACAATCCTGCTGGCCGCACTGTTGCTGATCCAGGCCAGGATGCCATTGGCCTTGTTGGCCACTTGGGCACACACTGGCTCATGTTCAGCTGCTGTCAACCAGCAGCCCCAGGTCCTTTTCCACTAAGCATATTTCCAGCCACTTTACCCCTGGTCTGTAGCAGTGCCTGGGGTTGTTGTGACCCATGTGCAGGACTTTGCCTTACTGAACTTCATACTTCTGGTCTTGGTCCATTGATCCAGCCTGTCCAGATCACTCTGCAGAGCCCTCCTACCCTTCAACAGATAAACATTGGCCCAACTTGGTGTCTAATTTTGCTGTACAGTTGAAAAGTTAATATTGATGTATTTCATAAGCAGCCATATTTCAGTACCTTTCGAATAAAGCAAATGAAAGGAAGAATGAGTAGTTTACAAAATGCTGTCAGCAGAAACTTAGAACAATTTTTTTTAGTTTCTCACAAATTCCTGGAATCTCTTATCTTCAGCATTAACTATATGACTGCACTGGCTGGGTTAATAAAAATTCCTAGAGATTAAAGGGAAACTATTTCCAAAGGTAATCAATATGAAAATAGAAAACCAACATGAGAAATAGAAAGTTTATTTAAAATAAGTCACTAGCTGAAAACTGTTTAGTTGTATAAAAATGAGTCCAAATAAAAATCTGAATTAATCAAAAAGTATTGTCATGAAGAAAATATTATGGCTTTATTTTTTTTTTCCTGGAAGATATTTGTATTTTAATCACATCCAGCAACTGCTTAAGAATGTAGCCTTTCCTATCTAGTCAGAGAAAGTGCTCTACTCAGAAAAGACATGAGGATTTTTCATCAAAATTCTAACACCAATGTTCCTTGTGGACTATATTATGGTTTTATGTTGGATGTTGAACTATTCAAGTTTATTCTTTATTTTCGAAGTGAAATATCATTTCTTGCTTTTACTAAGGAATAGAAAGGATCAAAACAAGCAATTTCTGACAGTGAGCTGAAAGAATAATAAAATATATTTAATAAAAAGAAAGAATATAGAATCAAAAAAGTGGAAAATGGTAAGAAATATATCTTTAGTGAACAAGGTTAGTTTTTGTGTGCTAGAGTGGTACATGCCCTTATTTTTAAATGAGATGGTGATAAGATTAATGAGAAAAACATTATTAATGTCTATGTAAATTTATGCATTAATTAATTGGAATACTGGAGTAAAGTTCAACTTCATCAACTGAGACTTTCAAATAATCCAATTACTTTGAATTCTCTACCTTCTTCCAAAAAGCCAGTTTTCTGGACACTATTTATAACTAATGAATTTGGAAGACTGCTAAAATCTTAACATTACTCAAAAATTTTAGTGTAATCCCTTGTGATTATCTTCTTTGCAAGACAAAATTTGCACATGGAAGATGAGAAGAACCAGTAACAGGAGAGAGAATAATAGCGCTCCTTAAGAATGTTTGTGGGGGTGCTTGCTCAGCCTCCCCTTGGCAAACTATCCACGATGCCAACAGTTGATAAAAAGAGGTGAGTGTCAACAGAACATCCAAAACTGTCTAAGAGAGAGTGTGCCCCAAACTGACAATGCTAAAGAAGACATCCATTGGCCATGCTAAACGGTGTAAAGCTAAAGACATCAGCTTGAGCAGAATTTCAAGAGAAGCTTGAAAAATTGTGATAGTGGAGAGAGAGAAGAAAGCAGCGGAGAAGGAGTCAAAACTTGTTTTGACACTGTCAGAGATCACCCCACTGACATTGCAATGTGTACCTTGACCTTACTGAGAATCTTTCCATCAGATGCCATGGGAGCATGCATCTAGCTTGAGGAATGACATTTTGGGTGCAAGAAATAACAACCCACACTTCTGAGGCATATACTTGAAGCTGAGATGGGTGCTTTCTCATGAGAATATGTTTGCCTAGTAGAGACTGTCATGAGCACGTGTAAGCCTAAAACCTACACCTCCAGCAGAAAGGTCCAGAAATAGAGAAATCTTCATTCTCAAAGAGGGCAGGGGAGTGTTGTTGGGGTGGACTCTGAGGGGAGTGCATGTGTGCCTGTGTGAATGTCTTGGGATTTTTATAGAAGATTGTTTAGAAATATCTAGGTGTTTTAAATATTTAGTATTACAATCTCCTAGATTTAGTGCACAGGGCAGACTAATCAGACGTCCCTTTATGTGATGTATCAGGGTCCGGGAGGGCTGCACAGGGCAGCTCCCACCCAGACTGGGGTCTCTGGTCCGTGTAATCCCTCCGGATCTGGTGCACCCAGCCCCCAAGGTTCCGCAGCATGGTGTGAGTCTCCAAACCACATCAATTCAGCAGGAATATCGTGAGACGAAGGAAACAACTGGACTCCATCTCTGTTCTGGCAGGGAGGTTTATCTGGGGTAACGGGGAAAAGGGGGTTGCAGGGGAGGAGAAGGGGGGAAGGAAAGGCCAGGACAGGATAAGGGCTGCCAGCCCAGAGATTCAAGACCTCTCCCAGATCCAGCCTCTGGCTTTTGAGGGGAAGGAGAGGGGGCGGGGGCTGGCTTTCTCTGAGCCAGTCCCAGGAGGACGGAGGGAAGAGGGTACACACCAATAGGTTTTCAGATACAGCAGAGCATATTTTAAAATGAACCAATAGTACACCGAGCGGGGAAACAAAGGGAGTACAAAGGGAGCACATGGAGATCTGAAAAGTGCAATACTACATTTATAGGCAATGAACTTCTAGCATTTTTGCAGTATTTGGTGTGTACCCTTCTCCAGAGTGTTTTTAGTTTTTCAGGTATCCAAATCTGAGCCAGGCATTCTGCACTTTGGATAATTATTTATTTCCTACTTATATTTCTACCTAGATTATATAAGGCCCATGAACAGTCGGTTTTCAGCAGGTACTCAGCATGATCTTCTGCTAAAAGGGTCTGAATGCCTTGCCAGCTTTCTGGATACACCCAAACTGGACCTCTGTGGTGATGAGAGGACAAACACATACCATTAATTTTATTCATCTCTTGCTGCTATATATCAGGAACACTAGTATAAAAGGAAAGAGTGTAGTCAGATTTAGAAGTCTAAAAAGATGTATTTCAAAATAAAAAGTATTTTCACAAGAGCATGACCAAAAAAAAAGAAAAAAAGATTAAATATCAAACAACACAAAACCACAAAAAGTGAAAACAACCAAATGTAAAAGCTTATAGCACCATATATAAGATGTATTCCATATTTGGAATTGATTGAAATCAATTCCAAATTGAAATTGGATTCTTAAATCACTATAATAGTGTTTGTCTTTATATGTTAATATGCTGGGTATAAATATGCTGGATATAGTTGCCTTACGCTGATTTAAAGAAGTGTTTAACAGATGTACTACTATGACATCTGGAAAATTCTGAAAATTAAGGATCTATTCCAATATTCTATTGGGCAAAAAAGTTTCACAGTTATTCCAAATATTTTCCATTTTCCTCTCACCTGGGAAATTCTCCCAGTCTGTGACCCTTATAATTTATTCCCTCTTAGGTCTACAGGAGTCATGTTTCCAGTGGCCCTCCTGCATGTTGACCATTGTGCAATACCATGGAAAAATAGGTAACATTCTTTTCATATATATTTGTCTTAAAGCTGGCTGTCATACTTGAGCATTTCATCTAGCATATGGATGCTCCCAATATAATATGGAGTAATAATTATCTGCCTTACTATGCTGTAAGCACAGAGCCTGCACAGCTGCTAACTTGTGGAGAAAAATGCTCCCAAGAAAAACATTATTTCAGTCAGAATTTACATGCAAAAGGTGCAAACAGCATCTATATATTACACAAATATATTGTCTATATGAATATCTTCTGCAATAGACTATGCTAGCACAGATATTTATATTTCAATTAATATGGAATTTAATGTTTTGGTTTGCACAACCTACTTAATCTATTACATCATTGATATGAAAGGAACATTAGAGAAGTAATTGTCTATAGTAGTAGTTAGTAATAATAGTTGTAATAGTAATAGTAATTAATAGTAATATAAATAGTAATAGTAATAGTAATAATAGTAATAGTAATTGTTTTATGCATCACTTTTATTTATGTCAGATGTGTAGATCTGAACCCTAAGGGGAAAAGGTACTGAAGGACAAATATCAGGGCACAGGCATGGTACTTGAATGTTCAGAGCAGAGCATGGTACTTGAATATTTTCCATCATCCAGTTTTGGAGACTAACAGAGAAAAGATTTATATTAATTTCCTCAAAGAATGTTTAGCATATGGAGAGTACAGATTACTGTTTCTGCCTTGGCCTCATTCACCAGAAACAGATTGAATTTTTTTATTGATTGTAATTGCACACAATGCTGTTGTTACAAGAGACAGCTCAAATCAGTAGCATCTTAATAAGCAAAGTACTAATGCAACAAACAGTATGCTGCAAAATGCACATGCTTCTCTCTCTTCTCCAGTTGTATAATTCTGATCCAAATCTGTAAAATCTTAATTGATTTGAGGCTCAGCTATTAAGAGGCCATTTATCTAACTATAGTATTTCAAAGCAGTTGCTTTCAATGAGAGATCAAATTCCCCTCTATTTCTTCCAGCTGTATCATATGATTCTCAGCTGCTCATTTTATACTAAACTCCAGAACAAATGTTAGTCTGCTTTATGAAAATTTAAGACACAACTTTGCAGATTTTCTTCCCAAATAATGAAACTATAAAAATAAAACTTTTCATCATGTACCAGAGAACAGAAAGAGTAAACTTTTGATTTTCTTTGGCTATTTTCTCTTTGGAGGAACCTAGGCAGGAAACATCAATGTTTAAGCATTTACAAGTCTTCCCTCAACTTCAGGATAATCCCATAAGAAACTGAATCTCTTTATATCTCCATTTCTGCTCTGGGCATGGACTCAGCTGCCTGAGGCTGTGGTTACATGGGCAGCCAAGCTCTTCTAATGGCTTGTGGCTGCCAAGAAAGGAAGCTTTGCACTTCTTTTGCTTTCTCTCAGTCACTTTTACTCTCCCTCCTTCCTTTACTTGCCTATTTCTAAAGTAGACAAACAAGGGTTGTGAAATTGAATTTATCACTTTCCAATAAATCTGCTTGGGAGATCAATACCTGTTCTTCCTTCCCGTCATTTAATAGAAAGCGTTAGTCTCACAGGAGCTGCAAGTCAGTTTCCACATTCAAAGAACTAGTGGTGACACTGAGCATCAGGTTCAATGTGGTTGTTTTGACTTGGACAATAGTGGGAATAACTCTAAATTATGTCTAGCAGAACTATTCAGAAATGTGTGGGTCTCTTAGTGTATTTGCTGTTTCAAAATAACTGATGACCCTTTCAGACAAATATAAGCCAGTTTTTTTAATGGGGGTATTTGCATTCCAAATATCTTCATTAATCCAAAATTGAACCAATGCTTTTTACCTCGTCTACTTTAAGATGGATCTAGTGGATCCATATCTAATATGATTCAGTCAATACTCTTCACCATTTAACTGTCTTATTACTTTGTTCTCACATTCTTATAATTAACATGGATCCCTGGATGTCAACAGGACTTGTAATTATTTCATTATCTTTGGGAAAATTACATTCTTCTGCATTTCTCACTTATCACTTTTTACTTTAACTGTTAAATTAAAAACCAGATTGTTCTTTTTTCTTCTTGTTTTCTAATTTAATAATATCTCTACTTATTGATCATATGCTCCTATCAGAGGATGAGAACCAATATGTAAATTTATGGATTTGATAAACATACACGATTTTTTCTCAGAGGTTGTCCTACTATTTCTGTGAAGAAGTTAAGGCTTGTAAAATGTTGAGTATGGAGTCTACTCATAACTCTCAGTCATTTCAAGCAAATTGAAAACTATAGCTTTTATGATTTTATTGTTCTTTATCTTGTTTATTTATCTGTTAGAAAAATTATAAGACATTCATCTTCCCTGTACTTTTAACCTGTCATTGCTCCATCAGGTACTCAGGCAAGAACAGCGTTTGTTGTAAAACCAGAACCCAACCCCAGATGACAGCCCTGCTTCACACTCTTGAAATTGGTTCTCCATATTAGTCACCCGCAGCTGGGGAATGAAGTCATGAGTCTTCTCAGACATTGTAGTAGATAAAATCTCATCAATATCCCCATGATCATTTTGCTGTTCTAAATAACAGAATTACCTCTTAGTTTTCTTGAAAATAGATAAAATTAAGTACACTCATAACAAAGTACATATAGGAAAATATTATATAATTCAGAAAAACTTCATTCCTTCAAGCTGAATACAAAACATAAAAAAACAAAAACTCCACAGAAACCAACCAACCAACCAAAAAAAAAAAAAAAAACACATCACAAAACAAAATCCAAATTCCCCCCTTTATTTTAAATTGGGTTATTAAGCAGATATATTCTGACTGACCTTATTTACTAGAAATGATTTAACTTCTCTAAAAGATATTGGTTGAAAATAGAGGTAAATTAAATGTTCTCTCCTTCCAGTTACACCAAGTAGCTGTGCATGAGCATACACAATCACAAAAGGGCTACTCAATTTTTTTTTATTACTTGATTGATTGCTTTCAGAAAGAAACATTACAGGAAAAAAATCTACCATTTTCATGTGTTGTAAATATAGTCAAAATTGAAGCTTTTTCATTTATTAATATCATGTAACTAACTAGCAGTCAGTCAACTATGCATTCATGAAGACAAAATGTAACATTAAATTTTTTAGTATTAGTATCAATTAGTATTAATTAATAAAAAATTAATTATTTTTATTAGGGGTTTTTTTAGCATTTTAGGATTTTTTCTTTATTTTTTCCCTTTTGTGTGCTCAATTCCTCTCTGAGGTTTTGAAAATATGTGTTTGGATGCTTCATGTTATTTCAGAATGCAGAGGTTCCCTGAAAGGTTATTTGGAATATCCCAACAATAATAGATTCTTTTCTCAGTTACCCAGAATCATATCTAACATGTGGTGAGCTACCATTTGGCAAAATCCAAGAAAACTGAAGCCAGTGCCAAATGTGGTTGGATTACAGTACAGTTAATGTTATCAGCAGAACTCACTATTGATGTTCAATGAATCCATTTTGGTCAAAAAAGCATAACAGAGACCTTTCATTAGAATTCTGCCCCTATGGACAATGTTATTTGTATATCAGTGTGCTGAGATCTACACTGTTTGTTGAATGATTTGGGGTACTTCTGGATACAGAATAGTCACATACAAGGAATCGAGAACTGGAATTCAATTTGCATATCAGCCAATCTGAATTGACCTTGAGGCTGTTATATCTCACCAAGTACCTATTTTCCATTGCCTTTTTTATCAGTTAAGATGCACATGGATAGAATCTTGCTATGTGGTTGTGTAATATATCACATAAACCAGCACAAATCCCAAAAAGGGGTAGCAAAATTTGTTCTTGCTTGTAATATCAGTTCATTCTTTTAAGAGCAATTTAAAATAAACATAACTGTCTGTGGACAAAAAGATGATGCATACCATTGTGGGAAGAGTGGGAACACTGGTACTCGTTCAGATATAAATTTAATATTTTCTTGGTTCTGAGAAACCTGGTCTAGTAAAAGGTGCCCCATATCAGGAGGGTCAAAACAAGATGATGTTTAAGATCTCTTCCAATCCAGGCCATTCTATGATTCTGTGATTTTGTGGCTGCATATGTTGGCCATATGGTCTAGGACTCATTGACCATCTAAAAGAAGTGGCCACAGACTGAGTTGAATTTTTGTGAAAGAGTTAGGATGCTCTTCTGAGACAGGATTTTCTAGTCCTGCAGACTTTTTTTTTCTGCTTTTTAACATTTCACCTGGTTTTTGCCAAGTGTCTGCTTATACAGACTCAAATCAAACCATGGGATGATCTAGGGAACTACAAATTGCAGCATGAGGAAAAAAAAGACAAACCAAAAAGACATGATATAGAAAAGGTGTGTTGGAATCCTTTCCAGAAAAAAGCCTACCCTTTCTGGTGAAAAAAGCCTATTTTTTTTTAAACAAATATTTTTTCTCAGCACAAACTGTTGCCAGGTAATTTTATACAATATTCCTCCCTTAGCTGCTCTTTAAACAGAAATGCATTTGAAAGCAGATTTTATAGGGCACTTTTCAAGGCATAGGAAGAGTGCAGTCACTCCTCCCATGTCTTCAGCACTAATCCTATTGTGTAGCTCCAGGTGCTCAGCCAACTTTTTACTTCAGGTGCACAGCGCACCTCACTTGCAACCAGCAGCTGGTTAAAAACAAAGGGCATTTCATCTGGGGCTCTTAGGGAATTTTCAGGCACCTAAGATTGACTCTTGATCATTAGTTCATCTTTCTGGTTAAGAAGATATACATTTAACAAAGTGCAAATTGTTCAGTTACTAGTCTTTCTGTGGAAATGCACAGAGGCACTTCTGCACATTGGCACAATAATGTACCCATGGGAATCTAAATTTTCCATTATAATTTCTATTGTTTTAACTTGATTTTGTGCTTTGCAATGCCACAGATTTAAAAAACTAAGTGGAGAAGAAATAAAGAAAATGGAAGGTTGGTGAGGAGAGAGAAAAATAAACTTGTTTCAGAATTGATTTTGCTCAGAGACAAACCTTGCACCCGAGAGACGTAAGAAAATACTCAGTGTGAGAGAATTCATGTATTTGTGTTTGCTTTGGGTTGTTTTCTGTCTAGTAAAGAAATGAAACTCTCTCACCAGATAACAGAATGTTGTGAAAAACTTAAAAGCATTCCTCACGCAGGCTTGAGGCCTCTTTGTAAGGGCGGGGGGAAGGGAGATAAGAAGTCCAGAGATTGTAAAGCACAGCCTGCTGAAGACTTGCATGTGCTCCAGGCCCCCTTTTATATGTAACACAGGACTCAGGGCTTGCTGCCTTTTGCTCCTGCTAAAATGAGCTTAGCAGGGTATGTGTCTCCATTTGTTTTTTCTGGAATCCTCAAGCCAGAAAGATAATGGAATAAATATACTCTTTACACTCCAGCTGTGAGTTGTGGTATTCTTGGTGTTATCTATGTTCACGCAGAAGCAAAACCACAGAACATCTGTAGAGCCAGTCTAGATAAATACCATGTATACTGTCACTTCTCTCCCAGCAGTATAATTAAACATGACTTAGAGTTGCAGAGTGTTGACGTTTTATCAATTAAAAATAAGCAGGGGAGACTTGGAGTTTCCTAGATCCTGCTTCCAGCCCTTTGTATGGATGGGTGTCACACTGGCCAGCTTCCAGTCATCTGGGATGACCCCAGTTAGCCAGGAATGATGACAAATCATGGAGAGTGGCTTGGTGAGCTGTTCTGCCTCCTCCCTCATCACCCTAGGACATATACCATCTGGTCCCATACACTTGTGAGCATCTAAGAGGCTCAGCAAATCACTGACTGGCTTCCTCCTGGATACAGGGGGCCTGTTCTGCTTCCTGTCCTTGTCTACCAGCTCAGGAGGACAGTTGTCAGGTGGATGACCTATCTTACTGTTGAAAACCGAGGCAAAGAAGGTGTTAAGAATCTCAGCCTTTTCTTCATCTTCAGTAACTATATTCCCCTCCATGTCCAATAAAGAATGGACATTTTCTTTGCCCCTCCTTTTGCCATTAATGCATTTATAGAAATATTTTTTATTATTCTTTACAAAAGTGGTCAGGTTAAGTTCTAATTGTGCTTTTGCCTCTCTAATTTTCTTTCTGCATGACTTAACAACATCCTTACACACTTTCTGAGTTGCCTGCACTCATTCTGGAACATAAATGATCTTTGCAGTTTAGTCAATCCAACTCTGTAGCACATTCATTTAAACCTCATAAAGATAATCACTGCTTAGAATATGGAGGAGTTAATAAGCTACAGCTATGTTTCATCAAATTTACTTCCCCATTGCATACATGTGGTATTTTAAGAGATGCTACAGCGATTTATTTTTGGACAGGGTTACAGGACTCTTTATTTATGTAGTGCTTGCATTAGATCTCTCTAATGTGCTGCACATGGGACACCCATCTTGTGGTAATTCAGGTGCTCAGGCTGCTTTAGCGTGCTGCTGCCAGCCCAGGCACTGAAATCCATGAGAAGAAGGCATTTTGCAGTGGCATTTTCTGTGCTGACTGAGCATGCTGCATCAGTAGATAAAAAGTAGATAGGGCAAAACAGACAGCTTCCTGGGTCATTCAAATAAGGTGTATTCTAGACACTCATGTCAGAAGATATTATGCAAAAAATACCAAGGTCATTTGAAGGGTCAGATTGGTTGTCCTCTCTCTGAATTTACTGCTCAGTTTGCTAAAGAAATAAACTGTAGAAGTCAGTTTACTGGGACATGGTATTGAACAGAGGCTTTTATTAAAAGTGTGGGGTGATGGTCTCTGACTGCCTAGCAGATTACATTTAGGTTTTTTTCCCCCATAAGATAAAATTATCTTTACAGTCCAATTTTGGCAAAGGATTGTCTTATTTCTACACAAATAATTAGAATAAAACAGGAGTTTGTGTGAATATGCCATCACAGGAGAAAGATCAAATGCATTAATTGGCCACTGCAGAACCTTGAACTGATTGTCATCTTGTCTTTCAGAAAAAAAAAAAAAAAAAAAAAAAGTACTTTTTTTTCCTGGAATGATATTGAAAATTCCTGACATTCTTAAATGTCTTTAATATTAATACAGAGATATCCCAGGTCCCCTGGTTTCATAATCTACATTTTCTTGATGTAAATATGCCTTCTTGGGTGTTTTCATAAGGCTTTCTTCTTTCTTTTAAGAATTTGTCCCACTCACTCTATATTAACTTTATTTTCAAAGCTTTACTCGTTTTTGCTTGTCTTCTTATAAAATAATAGGGTTCTCTTTTACCTAGAACAATTTAAAAAGTGTTAACCACCATCAACAAAGACTGCTAAATCATAATGTGTATTTTAATGCATTACATTCAACATTATAACTCAACATTTCCTGTTTTCCTAACACTTCCATTAACACTCTAAAATGCCATAGCAGAGCTGCCACTAATTCAGTCTGTTTTTATTTATGTCTATTACTCGCTTCAAGGCAACATTCCTACAACAGAAATTTGCTGTCTTTCTTTTCCATTATTTCCAACTTTAAGCACAGAAGGTAAAGAAGTCCCCATTTAATTTTCTAACTCTAACCTTGCCTTCCATGACTTTTAAAGCAACTTCCCTGAAGTCATCTTTTTGATGTAACTTATCAGTTATCATGAGTAGGTTTATAATTGGGTCAGATCTCATTAAATCTGAATTAAAACCTGCAGGAACCCATCACATAATTTTCCTGATGCTACAAAAACCAGAAAATTTTTAACCAAATGGGAAGATGTGTCCTTTTCCATCATGGGAGCAAAATAAAGCCCCTAATGAATAAAAGATCTCAGTTTTAGAACGACTGACCTTTCTCTTTTTCTCATACATTTTTTCCCACTCTTTTTTCTTGCTCACACATCTCAGTAAGGTTTTTTCCTTTGTTACCATTGTTGCATTTTTCCTTGGTTTATGCATAGAAATATTTATTTTTCTCACTGAAAGCCAATATGAGAAAATAGTGTTCACTCTAGAAGCAGATATCAAATAACTTTGTATCTTTTTCAATGGGGTTTTTTTACAATTTTATTATTTTACTTTACAGTAGTACCCATTTCTCTGACTAAAGCATGTGAATTTTCTGTCTAAAATCATGTAAATTTTTACACTCCAAGAAACCTGATTGCCTTTTACAGTGAAACAACTACATGGATAGATGAGTGAAAAGCAGTGGATATTGTCCACTGTGACTTCAGTGAGGCTTTCAACACTGTCTCACACAAAAGCCTAACAGTCAAATATGGAAGTGTGGACTGGAAGACTGGATGGTGAGGTGGATTGAGAACTGTCTGAACAGCAGATCCTAGAGGGATGAAATCAGTAACACAGGGTCTCGTTGGTGCATAGGTTGAGTGGGATTGCTGCTGTAAAAGAGATGTACTGGATTCTTCCTTGAACTTCCATGTCAGAGTAGTAACTCTAGCTCCTTGCACTCCTCACCCTGTTCTTTAACTTCTGAGACAAACCTCTACAAGAAAGACCCAATGCTACTTCATGTCATTGGGTGATAAGACTGGAGTTCTGTAGGGAAAGGAATCTAATCATATCCACAGTCTGTATGCAATATTACTTCAGTAGTTAATTTTCACAAGTCATCTTTGTGCAGCTATATGCAAACTTTTATATGTTTCATTTTCCAACCCCCAAAATTATGTACTTTTAGTTTAATTTTGGATGTGGCTGAAGAAACAAAGTCAGTCATGTAACATCTTACTGAAAACATCTTATGGAGCCATGTCATCAGTGTCCAGGAAATGTTAAGAAGCTTTACCAAACAATTATAGTACATAGCTCCCTCTGTTATTTCACTGGCAATATTAAGGTGGTAGATCAATTCAGAGCACTAAACATCATGTGTCAGGCCATATATTACCAGACAAGATATATGACCTAGCTTTGCTTAGCATAGAGAAATTGTAGAATATGACTCTGACTTTAGTATTATTTGGAATCAAGTACTGGAGTAGTTTTTCTGCAGGAACTATCCTATATGCTTTCTTTGGTTTAAAAGGCTTTATATAGGATTATGCTTATCTGATAATTTATGAAATTCTTTAGTTTTTACTCAATATCCTAAGCAGATGTTTTATTAAATGCTTTCATTTTTCTATGATAGACCAAGAAGATGTCATTCATACTCATATAAAAGACCAGTAATTAGCTACATTATGCTTGGAGAGGATTTGCAAAAGCTTTTGGAAATAATTTTGTTCACTTAAATACACTCTATAAATACATGATATTTATAGACCTTTGACTTGAAAAAGTGGAATGTTTGACTGAATAGTGCTAAAATGTAGGTATGTTTTCTCTTTGCAGAAAATTGTGGAAGTTTTGATTAGGTCACAAATAGTATTTTAATTTCCCTGAGACTTCCAAACAGTAATTATGAGTGGTAGCTCTTAGATGTACTGTACAAATGTGGATCCTGCTGGGCAGCCCTTTCCCAGAACTGTGATATCACAAATAATTTTTTAATAATTTCTGTTTTTCCTAATATTATGGTAATTTTTTCCTCACTATATGCTCGTTTTTTGGTTGCCTTCTATATCTGAATTCAATTATATTTGAAAAAATTTGTTTGCTCCACATGAAATGTGATTCTTTTTGAAGAAAACCTCATTGAAGCTAAACACCCTTTTTGTTGGCCCCAAAATGGGAACACAAGCTCACAATTTCAGAAGGAAATCTCACACACCTAGAGAAGTGTTTCCAGTAACAACCAGAATTCAAAACCTATGCATGCAAGTTCCAGAAATCATGACAACACCAAACATGGGTCATTCCTTTAAAACCTTCAGATGAGCTCACACCTTTAGCATTAACCACAGTGCTTACCTTAGCCTGGTAATTTCACTGGAATGATTAATAAAGATGTGGCAATGAATTTGGTAGACAGCACATCAGCCACATTGAAAGATCTTTGCAAAAAACATATTAAAATATTAGAGCCAGACATCTTTGCTTTAGTTTTAAAATCTTAACTCGTGCATGTCTAGCCTGCTTCCCTCCCATGAGGTAAGGCTGATACACGAAAACCAAAAAGATTCTTGTAGGTTAGGTTGACAACTCTGTGTCAAAGAGGATTACTGAGGAAAAGAGACAAAATAATCTGTTCTAATGAGAGAGACAACAGCCCAGAAATAAGGGAAAGAAAACAAGAAAAAAGTGTTAATCAAGACACATCAGTTCCCATTCAGCAAGGGTGTATGCCTACCCTTCAACACAATTCTTACTTGTGTGAGTAAGTAAAGTCACACATATCCTTGGTACCTTTCTGCATAGGTGTTGTTACTGGAAGGCATGGTGTGTTGCTGACAGTAACTATTTCACACACATAAAATTACAATTTGAAAATTTGCTAGGGGTGGAAGACTTTGAGAGTTGTCTCAAAATCAGGAAAATTTTTTCAGCCAGAGAGGGTGGTTGAGCATTGGAACAGGGTCCCCAGGGAGCACCAAGCCTGACAGAGTTTGGAAAGCATTTGGACAATACTCTCAGGCACATGGTGTGACACTTGGGGTGCCAGGAATTGGACTTGATGGTCCTGATGGCTCCCTTCCAACTCAGCATATTCTATGACTCTATACTTCTAAGATAGGAATCAGGTTTTGACTGCAGTTGGAAAAAACCCAAACCCGATATAGAAAAGTATAAATAGAAAGGTAATCTGATTTCATAATTCTTTGGAATAAAGATAAAAATGAATTATGATTGGGGTGAATGACTACAGAAATTCTCTACAACCTCTTCCTGAGGTTAGAGGAAATTAAACAATATTAAATGCTTGCAGATTTTAATATGTTCACTTAACATAGCACATTCAGATGTTTTATGTCTAATATAAATAAATATATGTAAATGCAATTAGCTGTTATGAATCCTGTTAAAAACAGTGAAGCAGGCTTGAGCTGTTTGAATTAAGAATTTAGGACAGCAAAAATATTAATCTCTGATGTCTTCATATATGCAAGATATTGATCATTAGCTTTGTGTTTACACCAGTTTTGGTGAATCTTCTATCAGCTTTCACAAGACACATAACTATGAAATTAAACATATGAGTCTTACTCCTGGGTTTCTGTAAGGGAGGGTTCTTGTAGCTGGGGTGGACATCTCAAATAGAGCCTAAGATTTCTCATTTCTCTTGAGTTTGCTTATCTCGAGTGTAGAATCTTAGACCAAAGCCTAACTTGAGTCACTGAGACCATTATTATTTCTGCAGCCAGGAGAATTAAATGTGACACAGTCTATTCTCAGGCCTAGGTTTTCTGGCTGGCAAATAAGCAGTTGGTTTGCTTTCACCCAGAGTCAAAGAGCTAACACCAATCTAGTTTCTGAGATGAGGAAATTTGTAACTCCAAACTGACAGAACTATATAGATGCACACAGAAAGACCTTCTTAAGTGAAACCCCTGAGCATGCTTAGTGACAGGCAATTCTACATCTTTCACTGATTCTTGTAAGCAATCAGCTA
Organism: Lichenostomus cassidix; assembly: GCF_008360975.1. NCBI lineage: Eukaryota > Metazoa > Chordata > Aves > Passeriformes > Meliphagidae > Lichenostomus > Lichenostomus cassidix. The sequence goes on along the minus strand of NC_139480.1, from coordinate 30,863,393 downwards.
TCTTAGAATTGAAAATTAGCCATCCTTTAATGACCAGATTTTTATATTCTAGTATGTTTACTAGAACATCTCTATACTTTTGTAAGCATTCTATTTTATATACTCGGCATTCCAAACTACTTGGGATGTTGCACTTAGGGGTGCTACAGAAGCAGCAAATGTCAACAAAGCAGAAGCATCTTGTGCTCTTAAAAGCAACCAGAGAGCTTCTCATGTGTAAGCAAATGCCTGCAGAACTGAACCATCCTATTTCTCAGTGTCTTGTTTTTCCCGTATGGCAAAGGTCCTTGTCCTCCATCTATGAGCTGAAACACACAAGCTGTCAGGCAGTCCAAGGAACCAGCTGCATCAAAACTGTATATGATGTATATGTATATGTATATGTATATGTATATGTGTATGCACATGTACATGTACATGTACATGTATGTGGCAAAAGCTGGCCTTGACAGATCCATTACTTTGAAATATGCAGTGCCATGAGAAATTTAGGTGCATATGGCAGAAATGTTAAAGATTAATCACATTTATTAGTGTATAGATCATTGCTTTTCCCTGCTTTACTTTCTCCCTACCCATATATACAAACACAATTTTGGGCAAAGATGAGGGAGCAAGCACATGAAAGCCTGGTATCCTAGAGAGGAATACCCTGACCCAACTTTCTCCTCCCATAAAAATTTTGTTTAAAGTCCCCAAAGGATAATAGCTATTAACAGTGTTGGTTGTGCAGGATGTGTTGTGGCATGAAAGAATCTATTCTGAGAGGATAGCCAGGGATAATACAGTAGCCCATACATATCCGTGAGCAATTAATCCATTACCACTACATGCAATAATGAGCAGATGTGCCAAACTCCAAGAATATCCCTCCAAAACTCACCAACAATATACTCCTACAGAAATCAGATAGCACCAAATACTTATGTTTCAATAAACAAAAACAGTTTGAAGGTGTTTTTATGTAATCTTGCATTTTTAAAATGAGACATTATTTACCTTCTTTTAATTGTTGATCTTGTCTGCATATATTGTGGTTTCTTTCGATTAAATGCAGTTTCCCACATTTTTACTAAGTACAATTCTCCTGGAAACAGTTTATTTTTACTGGTTTACTGTCTAGCAACTCCTCTGATCATCTAGTTCCAAAAAAGAAACCATCAGTCATGGATTTTCATGCTGATGGTTTCTAGGCAAGAAGAAGAAGAAGAAGAAGAAGAAGGAAAGGCTTCCTTATTTCACTGAACTGAACACTAAGTGTACTCCGGAGTTCTAATTCACAGTGTGGTGGACAATAGATGCTTCTAAAAGAAAGTGAGACTGTAGTCAAGATGAAATAATAAAACAACCTTACCACTGTGGTCCTAGAACACCAGATCCTACATACTAATAACAGCTCATTTGCCAATAATTAGATGAACTATTTTCAGGGAAAAAAATCCAAAAAACAACCAAGCCACAAAACTGGATTTAAGACGGTTTTGCATCTGTAACTGCATTGGATAAATGTCCCAGGACAGTGAGAGCCCTGTTGCTGGAAAAGACTTTAAAAACTGAAAATTAATGCAAAAATAGTCTCCTAGTCTTACACTTATTACTGGTAACAAAAAATATCCTCAGAAACTTTCCAGCTTAAAGTAACATGTTAAATAATGAAAGAATGTGAATCTGGACAATAAATTATCATTAATTTTAAAAAGGTCTTTCTGCTATCTTGAATTACTATTGCATTTTTTTCTGAATAAACCTTTTTTTAGCATTGCTTTGTATGCAGAGCTAAGAGCTTTCTCAGCACAGTTGTTCTACTTTAGTAGTGAGTAGATTGGTCTTTTATCACTATTGTACTCATAGGTTGGTGATGCTGTTGGGTTCTTTAGAAACAGAAATAAATTTTGCTCTTTTAAGAGATCATTTAAAATCCAGTGTTTCCCCCTACACACTTGCGTTCTCTTTTAAGCTTTACTTCTTGATTTGGTTGGATAAATTTTAATTTTCTATTGTTATAGAAATGTTGCAGTGTTGTCACATACAAAATATGTACCTATTCTCCTTGTATAAAGTTAATTTCTTTCATTTACATGCTTCTTGACCTCTGTAATTGTACTCATCACACACCTAATTGATGTCACTTAGTGTAGCTTTGTCATTGATGATATGCATACATTTTCTTGGTCAATAAAATGCCAAACCACATACTTGACATTTTCTGAAAGCAAAATACAAAATAAACAGTCTGACTTCTGAATTGGTCCTTCAGATTTTAAGGTTTACAAAGAAATGTGGTAAACACAAATGCCGTAGATAATAAGAGTTTGATGGACTGATATAGAAATAAATGGTCTGGAGGACTTTAGAACACTTGAGGTCTTTCCATGTGGCATGTTTATAATTTAGAGGTATGAATAAAGTTGTCAGTTCTATCCTGTCAGGATGACATGTTCTGGATGTCGAGGATGGGGAGCACAGAGGAAAGATTTAACAGCTGAACCTTGATATGAGCACTGTGAAAATTTGTTCTCTTAATGGACAAAGCAAAGGTGCCTTTTCTACCTTCTTCCTACTGTAATTTCACGTTCTCCAAAGACTTTTATTTGTTCTGTCATTCTTGAAATAGAGAGTTCTGACAATTTTATCTGTCAAGTGTCATTTAACAAAACAGATGAACAGTCCAGTTGAGTTTGTTTAATATACAGTTTTAAAGACAACAGCAGTGAAACATTTCCTGTATTCTGGAACTGTTACTTGTAGTTAAGTATTAACATTATTTTTTTAGCAGCTCCACCTCCTCCATGCCTCAAAGGCATTTCTCAAATGAGTAAGATTTAAATGATAAATTAGTTGAAGGTTTATCACTCTGCAAGTTCCTTTCCTTGGTGATCATAGTGAGCCGAAATCCTGTAATCATTTAAACACAAGTTCCGTCTCTTAATTCAAGTCTGTCTTTAATATCAGAGCATGACCACAAGGCTTTTGTTAGAAAGACAGATGACCAAAGGAACTTACAGATTTTAAAAAGTTAAAAGTATAATGAGGGAGGAAATAGATTGTCTTTCTTGACAGCAATTATACATTCTCATTTGGAAGAGCTGTAAATCACTAAATGAACTGATGTAACTTTCTTACAGAGATAACCCTTACACAGCAAAAACCTCATTCATTTTGAACCACTACACAAAAACACATAGTTACTGCATTTGACCTTTTCATCAAGGGTTATCAAGAGGTTTTCAGTCTCCCTTGTTATATTTCCCCCCATTCAAGTGCTCTTTTGAGCTCCTGTCTTGAAATTTAGGACATTCATTAGGCATAGGCTGTTCACTCCAGAATAGGAGAAACATGACTTTTGACATTTTTATCATAGGTTGCTATAAGTAATTTCTCTAGCAATGTGTAATATCAAGCAGGAAGTAGTCATAAGCATGAAGTCCTCATCCTGAAGTCATGAGCTCATTTATTATTGCCAAATAATTTTAATAGACTTAGCAACCGTGTCACTGATAATCATATTCTGTATACTCAATATCAGAGACAATTGAAAAAGTATCATCCAAACAATGTATGACAGACATTTATTCATTACACAGATAAAATTTACCATTTCATTATCAAATACAATCTAGATATGTTGTTTAGATAGATGTGCTCCAGGTATGTTGCAGAATCATGTTTGGGTGGATCAGAGTGAATGCTGATCCGTATATTTTGCTGAAGTGTGTACATCATTCTTAACCGAGAGCATTCCTCTGGCCATATTCCCAATGTTGGTATAGCTTTCCAGTGACCTTGCCATCTATACAAAATTACTTTGATTTCACTGATTTCTTATGAGATGACAGAGAAATAATTTAGTTATTACGTAAGTGCAACATTATTACAAATGTAATGTATAGGTATTATTTAACAGTAAGACCTAATACCTTTTCAAATCCACCCTTTCAAAGAACTCCACAGTTCTCATGTAATCCTGCTTTTACATTTATTTTTATTTCAACATTCATTTAATCTAAACATGTTGTCAGCCTGGTCCAAGATGTCTTGGGTGATTTACAGTTTGGATAACTATAAAAAGAAAGGTCTCTCTTTTCCCCTTTTCAGTCAAAGTGTCACATCAATCAATGCTCCACTGCTATGCTGAGTACAGAGACATTCTTATAATCCACAAACCAGCAACCAATTTTACCAGTGGCTTCACCTGTGAGGAGATGGGAGCACTTGTAGGGAAAAGGAGTAGTGAGATGAGGTAACAGAAGACTTCTCTCAGGTTGTGCAATTGATGTCCAAACTCTTGGATTCAGGAGGGAATAATGAATTATTCACAGAATGTCTGTGAAAGCTAAATGCAAAAGAAAACTGATATTCAGCAAAGCTTGAAATTGGGTATCATGAAGTGGTCTTAAAGGAGATATTTTTTTATTCTCCATAATGAAAATATTTCAGTGAAAATTAAGAGGTTTTCTTTCCATAAACTCTATTTAAAAATCTTTAAATTTGATCTGATTAGGCAGCACATTTATTGTGCACACCATTTTTATTTTGTAAGGGCCTGTGGTGTTTCTTTTATGTTGTTCTTTGATTAAGCATCTTCCAAATGATCAGCTAGGTCAGCAGAAGATATTTTCATTCACAGCCTCAGAAAAGTGATAATTTATATGTAAATGGCTATTTATACAACATTATTTATGATTAGTGGGATTCAGAAATTAAGAAGACTAGATGGAGTCTGAATTTTTGATTATCACCTTTGAAATGATAACACATGCTTAAAAATTACATTGCTGGTAGCTAAAGGGCAACTGGAGAGATGGAAGGTGGTTTTATTATTATTCTGCCTATGGCAACATTATTGTAACTGCCTCTTTCGAAATGGAGCAAATATTTTATCACATTTGCTAGTGCCCAAGCCCAACAAAAGAAAGTTGTAGTAACTGTAGCAGCAGATGGCTAAGCCTGTGTGACTAGCAGTGGTTTTGTGTTATTATTTCTATCAATCAATGAACTTTTAACTTTGTGTAGTGCTATTTTGGTCATGCCTACTCTTATTGCGTTGCTACATTAGAACTTTGCATGACATTCTGTCCCATGATAAGTGGCAGTTTAAAGGCTATAACTGTAGAAGGTGAGGCGTTTTCTGCCTGTGTTATTACTGAAAATTTGGTTTCTTCTGTTGTTATGCCTACAACACACATCCATTTTTGTTTAATTTTGGTAGTAGAAATGACATTGGGTTTGTGGGGAGTACAGACTGATGTTCCTCTGCTGCTCAATGAACACTCTATATTAAAATATAATTACTGTACTACTGGAAAAGAGGCTGAAAGGTGAGGGTCAGCCTCTTCTCCCAGGCAGCTAGTGGCAGGACAAGATGAAATGGCATTAAGCTGCACCAGGGGATGTTCAGTTTAAACATCAGGAAGAATTTCTTCACAAGGGTTTGCAAGCATTGGAATGGACTGTCCAAGGAAGTGATAAGGTCACCATCCCTGGAAGTGTTCAAGAAATAACCGGATGTGCTGTGTAGTGCTGTGGTTTAGTTGACAAGGTAGTGTCTGATCAAAGGCTGGACTCAATTATCTTGGAGGTCTTTTCCAGTCTTAGTGATTCTATGATTCTATGATTTTTTTGCCTGATCCATAGACAAGGAAACCTCTTCATACTTACTGTCTCTCTTTCATTATCTCTCACTTCTGATTTCCTGCTCACCTCTCATTAAGTAGCCTGATCAACCTCCATGCACATCCTCCCCCTCAAAAAAAAAAAAAAAAAAAGGGTCATACTGAGCTCTGCAGAAGCACTGTTCTACTCACCAGTCTGGCATCTGTAACATATCTTCAGCAATTTGATGTTTGAACTTTAGTGGGTTTCAATAGATCTATTGTTCTTGTGACACTAATGATCAACTGCTCACATTAATTCATCACTAGATGATGAATAAGTCAACAGTTTACATCCCCCTTGGCTCATGTAAATTTAGTACCACAAATGTTAAGTTACAACACAATAGCATTATCATTAAGGAACTGGTGCTTCTGGCATGAATGGTACTCAGATCATCTTCTACTTGTTAACATATCAATGCTGAAAAGCTGGCTCTGAACAAATACTATTAGTAGAGCATGCTGCTTGAGTCTTCCTTATAATGTGCTTTGTAAGACATTTTCCTGAGCTGCAGAGTCTTAAACAATTAAAATGGCCAGGTGTAATGCACTGCTTAATGGAACAATGAGGTTGAGTTCTAAATAAAACTACTGTTTGTCCATATCACCATGCTTTGCAGTCTGTTCAGAACTATTCCTATTGAATTAGAACTAATTTGAGGTGGATTTTCCTCACCCAAAGCCAACAGTTGGCTTATTAATTTGTTGTACAACAAAAAGAGAACCAAGGCAGAGTCTATAGGTTTGACAGTGTCCTGCTACCAAATGGTCATGTGTATAGTGATTTCTTTCTCTACTGAAGGAGATAAATTTCCTTTCCTACTAATCTTTTGTGTTGCTTTCACTAGGAAAAGAAAAAAGGGTTTCTTTCCCCTAATATTTATGTAACTGCTTTTTACAGGACATACAGTTCCTTAGTACTTGGTAGCATGTCACAGGTGCAGGTGAGGCAGCCTTCTTTATAGATACCACATTCAGGACAATACTTTGGTTCTCTGTAAATAAAAACAAGCTTCATTAGTGCTCATATTTATACCAATACTACCCATTTGAGGTCCAGAACCAGTTCTCAAGCACTAATAATAAGGGCTTTAAAACTGACATTCAGCTTATATTTCGGGAGACAAAGCGTTAAAAATTGAAAAGGCCTTTTGGAAAAATTACACTGACTAATGAAAATGTAACTTTTTTCCTGAACATCCAAGAGTTCTTGACTTATTAAAATATGCAAATCACTCTAGCACTTTGTTTAATTGCTGTTTCCTTAAACCCATCAAATCTTCTTAATTCTTCTTTTCTTTGTCCTTAATTAACACCCACTCCCTATTGGCTGAAGTGTAACCCAGAAGACCTAAGCTTGTGAAATTTGCGACTTATTAAACCTAATTGCTATAATAATTAGCAACCAATGGCAAAATATTCATCACACAAAAAGTGGGAACGCATCTAATTAACAATCTCAAAATGCTAAGCATTAGCTACTTGATATTTTACCTACCATTTCATGATATTTTACCTACCTACCATGCCTGATGTGGAGCAGAAATATTCTGAAATTCTCAGAGGTGTTTGTATATTAGGAGAAAATCATTTGATCTGTGGTTTGATACAACTGGCATCTGATACAGTTTCTGCAATTGGTTGCAGACTCATACAAATGGATGGAATTCTGTAATATAATGCCTTACATAAATTATGGAGAAGACATTATGCAGGAAAAAAGGTTTTATATTTTTTTGTGACAAAAGGAGTTCTTTCTTGAGTAGAAACATTCAAAAGTTTAAAAAAAATTCAACCATAGATGGTCTTGCATATTCATTTATTTTTTTATATAGCAAAACATAGCTTTTGAATGAGGCAAACTATTTCCATAGTCTATTCCCATCTAAAATTGTTATTTCCTTTGGAATTTGTGTACATGAGAAATCTAAACCAGATATTTTATGTCAATTTAAAAAGCCAAACTCATAAAATAGAATTGTGATTTTAAGGAAAATTTTTTCCAGATCATTATTCAGTTTTATCCTCTAAGACCCATGGCCCCTCATGAAAAGCCTCATGTCTCCCACACTGTGTGTCTCACACACAAGCTTTCTCTCTTCTCATCACTGCGTTCTGACACTCTTGTGATTACCACTCTCAAGTGACTTCTGTGCTAAGTGTAACGCCACAGTCAGTAGGACAGGAGATAAAAAGATGCACCAGTGCAAGTGTAGCCTGATCAGCAAACTTGATATGCAACTGGGAATGGAAACAAGAAGTGGCACTGTGCTCTGTGCACTGCTGACACACAGTAGACTGACTTCACCTACAAACTGCTTTAAATCAAACATTTTAATGGTGTTCACAAACAAAGTATTTTGGGTGGTTTTGACTCACATCAGAGTATTAGACTTCACATTCCTCAGAGGAAATTAGACCTTTTCTTGACTGAAATTTTTTACTTTTCAGATTTTAATAAAAAATTTATTCTTTTCTCTCTGAGTCTTTCCATTTGTACATCGGATTTATCAAATATACTCAGCTGCATATGCAGTTTTAGTATATTCCAGTAGTTTCATTATCTGAGACAGAAATTGACTTTCAACACAACTGAAGAAAAAAGAATAAATCAGTAAGTGAGTGAGACCAAACAGAAAATCAAACTGGACCACTTTCCTGACTAGATCCATGTTCTTAAGACAGGCTGGAGAACAACGACTTGTTTTTTTTCTTGATAGGCAGAAAGTCAGAATGTATAGGAGGTAGATCTCATGCTGTTTGAATTTACTTCACTGGTTTTCTTGAATATTCTCTTATTCTGGCCTATCAGATTTCAAGCTTATCTGGGCTTTGTGTTTTTTGTGGTTCCAAATTAGATATGTTTGCAGGAGCTGGAAAATATGCAAGTGTATTTAAAAGACATGCATACACACAAATGAAAATAAACAACCAAACTTAGGAATCACAATAAAGAATAGTTGAGTGGTGAATCTGGGTACGAGTTCATGAAACTTAGATTCTATTAGCAGGTGAAATAAATACAGTATATTTTGTTCAAACTCAGTTTCAGCCAAGGACTGAACAAATCCAGCCATTATTTGACTTTGATAATATTGTGTGTATAGGATGGTTCTTATTTTCTTAAAAATTGTGATCTAAGATAATTTTTTACCTGTTCCAACAACTGAAGACCACTTTGAAGTTTAGAAGTTTGAATTTGAATTTAATATTATTTTAAATTTTGAAGTTTAATATTAAAAGCAAAAGCAGGTTTTAAAACAGATAAATCATGGCCTTCTGACAGCCATCAGAGTTATCATAATGTAAGAATTATATTGAATGGTGTAATGTAACAGTCAATTTATAATATCTATATAGTTTGCTCTGGAGTGTGTCTAATACTGTTTCTTTCACTTCAAACCAGCCAAACACAGGTATATAATGCCCACTTGTGTACATACAGACACATACAGAAAACCCAATCTTCAAAATGTGTGTACTAAATTCTTGTAGAATACAAAGTGTCTCAAATATATGTTATGATACTGAGGTTTTATTTAACGTAGGAGTGATTGTAAAAGATAGTAATTCTTAAACTAAGTTATTATTCTAAAGTCATTGTAAAGGGATGGTCAAGAAATATTACAGTGAATAATTTAAAAGTAAACTGTTATGCTACTTGTAGGCAAAAAAAAAAAAAAAAAAAGGAAAAAAAAAGCCTATTACACAGCATGAAGCTTTCCAGATTCCAGATTCTGTTAACAACAGAAAAGAAAGCAGACCTCTTTCTAATGTAAAAGGATGTTATTATAAATGGTGATGTACATTTACTCTGTATTACTCTTTGTTTAAATCCTATACAGTTTAATTCAAGACATAATGTCATACTTATACCTTAGGTTTACTTATTTTAATTTCCCAAACAATTCCCAAACAGCTTTTCCAGACTTACACAGTTCATGAGAACTTAATAAAATGTTTAGTTGCATAATGTTGGATTTACATTCAGCATATTTAATACATGGCCTTCTCTCTAAAGAATTTAAATCTCAATGAGTTGTAATCCATTGCTCATATCATACCATTTCCTCACCCTTCCAGCTTTTTGAATCTATGGATATCCTCAAGACTTTCATTTTTCATCATCTGCTCTCAAAGGTTTTCTTTACATCTGACTTCCGGTGCAGACATGGAAGATTGGAAGCTGTGCATGCTACACTGTATCATATCAATGATTTATTATGATTACTGTATCCTTATATTACACCCTCTTTATATATCTTATTTCAACATATCACTTATTATTTTACGCAAATCCATTGGGTACTGTGAGATCAACCAGACATTTGCAGTCAGATGTTCTTTGATCATCAAGGTAGGATGACTTTAGCAGGCTAATACTCTTCTTGACTCTGAATGCTCAAGTCTGAATGCCTCTTTGTATCACAACTATTACAACAATAGTCTTACTTGCAAAGACTCATTCACTGCAAACTCTTCAAAAGGATTATGGTTCTTATAAAGTCAGTGAGAATAATGGGAGAGGCTATATTTGGTAAATTGCTTTTATAGTTATAACCTTACAATAACTAGCAAATCCCTTTAAAACCTAGTTTAAAGCGTATGGTTCACATTGTAAAATTAACTACATAAATTGTGTTTGAAAAGATTCAGTTTAATAGTCCAAGGGCTTGTCTTCATACAATTCCTGCACAACAAATGCTGAGCTCCCTTTCTTACATCTTTTATCTCCTGAGAGTCTGGAGACTCTCTGCACTAGCAAGATTTTAAAATGCTGTCAAGAAGACTGAACTGCTGAATCATTCTTTAAGCCAAATATTAAAATAGTGTTCTATAACAAAAATGTGTGCTGTAAAATGGAACAGGATAAAAATGTTTATATAGATTGTAACAAAGGAATCTTTTGTGGAAAATATTGAAAAGAGAATATTTTTTGTGTATCTGATAAGCAGCATCTTGTTATACACAGAAAAGTAATGAGACTCTCAGCCAAGCTGAAGCAAAAAATAAAAACAACTTCTGATTATTAATGCAATGACAACTTTATTTTTAGACTTAGCCCAGCAATAGTGGCTAAAATAAATGCTTATAATACCTTTAATATAAAAGGGACAACACTACCTGCATTTGTCAAGACATTAACTACTTTACTGTACATTGGCTTAAGTCTTGAATTTAGGAAAATATATGTCCAAAGTCAGTGATTGGTAAGTATTTAAAAAATCAGGTAACTGGATAACACAATCTTTTATATCAAGTATTTTAAAATAGATCCATTAATATAAAGATTTAATATAAATATTTTAATACAAGAAATCTTCAAGATCACAAGCTAAAGTTTCAGAAATATATAAAATTGGCTTGTAACAATCAGCGTTAAAATGCATTAAGTGGTAGAAAGATCTTTTTTTGTGTCTGTTGTTATAACACATGCCACATGGAAATGTTGCTGCACTAGGAAAAGAAATTAATGCAACAAATCCTAAACACTCTCCACAGAGTAATTTGGCACAACATTTCTTCACTGAAGGGTAAAATAATGTAAGTGTTCACAAGTGTACTATTTAATGGGAAAAAATGTTTCATAGATCTCAAGGCTATTGGTAGTTACGATTTCTTTTAAATATTGAATACTCTGCTTTCAAGGTGGCTGCATTAACTTTCTTCTTTATTGTAGCTCAAGTTAAACATATTTAAAGTTCTTCCATTATGTAAGTAAAGATTAATAAAAACCAAAATAAATGTTCAATGTCTATTCATGCTGGATTACTTACAGAAAAATTTGATATCAAGTTAGCAATACAAGCCCCAGAAAAATATAGGAAAATCTGCCTTTCTAATGCAATGTTTCCAGGTTTGTTATAAATATCCCTTATGTGAGCACCCGACCTTCAGAATAAATATTTTTATTCACGTGTGTTTGAAAGTAAAGTTTTGAAGATACACAATTTCTGAACAGCATAGCTGACTCTCTTTAGGCCCTGGTCCCATCATTCAGCCAGATTTTTTCACAGAATCTGACTTTGCCGAACTCACTCTAGAATGTCTCTAGGGAAAACATTATTTTTCTTTTCTCTTTCAAATGTTAAAGGATAATTTATTTATGAAGTGGATCAGTAGGCTTGTTTCAGGGGGGAAGAGATTTGCATTTCATTTAGAAGTTATTACAGGTACAGGTTTGGTTACAAGTAGTGCAGGAGAGAATGGTGAAGAGGTAGCAATTTATCTGAGTCACTTGGATGGTGACATTCGGATCTCTGCTCTGGGATTGAAAAGATCAGCATTTGAACCACTGTCACCAGCTAATGTTCTGATTTTTGGATGTGGCCACTTTTTGTGAGGAATTCACTTCTTACTGGAAATTACATCCCAAGCGTAAGAGGGCTGCCCAGTGCAGGGTCTGGCAGTAGAAATACTTCAGTCAGATGCTACTTTTTCTGATGAATTCTCTCCATCATCATCCCAAATACCACCAAACCACTTTTGTGATCATTCTGAACCATGTTGTGTCCTTCTGTTCCTTGATTAGACGTTATCATTTTGATGTACCAGTGGGAATACAATGAAATGTGTCATGGTCCATTACTTGCATTTGATTTTTTTCTTTGGTTATTTTGATTTTTATTTTGGGCTGCTTGTGTGTTGAATATAGGTCTGTTAGATATGCCATGCTTCCTTATGGTCTTCAGATCATGAAAGCCAGGGCTTGATTTTGTTGCCTAATCACAAGTGTAGTATCTATTGAGGTGTCACATTATGGCTTCCAAAAGCCTATCCAGAAGAGCACAGGTCTTCCATACATCCTTTATAAACTTTAACGTGAGTTCCATGTCTTAGATCTCTTACAGACAGAGGTCCTTGTGTAGGTAAATGAACCAATTCCCCAGAGTGGGAATAAAATCAGGGTTAAGAGATTTAGACTGAGGTGCCTATTTACGACCTTCAGGTTTATTTATAATCAGTGGGGATCTGGTCAGTGGAATTTAAACAGTCATTCAGATTACCAGAAAAATAGTTCTCCTGGGTGATCACATGGACTCCTTTCTAGACACTTTTGACTATATTAACTATATCTTCAGAATAAGGCCCACAATAAAGAATTTATGTGTAGGCACCTGAATTTAGTTATTTTAACCAATGCTGTAGCCCCCACTTTCAGACACTTCATCAACTCATAGACACCATGAACCTGGATGAACCTCATGTTAGAGTCTTTCTTTTTAACATGTTATGTCAACATTCATGTAGAAACCTATGTTTCTTGCTTTGAAATGCAATATTTAACACATAACAAGTTTGGGAAGGATTTATCAGCTCAAAGTCATTAGTATCTTGAGCATTATGACAATTACTCTGTTTCAATTTTTCTCTTACTGCCATTTCATCTGCAAGGCTGAAGTAGAGTCACATTGTACTCTGCAGTGTGATGAAACCAAGATGGATGAGTAACTAAGGCTCAGAACTGCTTTATGGACACTTTTTACGGTTGTAGCTTGACATTTGTGCCTTCAAAAATCATCCCCTTTTCTCTTGGTCTGGTTGACATTGAGCATTGTCCTGATCTCCCATGCATTTCACATCTTCCATGAGAAACAGGGAAAAATCATTCGGTAACAATTGTGTTAAATGAGACTGGACATACAAGGCTCCATTTTCCAACTTATGCCAGTGCAGTGATGCTGATTCTCAATCAGAAGGTAGAAAGGCCTAATTAGCATAGCTGTTAGCATAAACCTGTGAACTCTACTAGCTTTTTCTGTGGCTACAGTAGATGAAATATGATGAATCATCTCTCACAAAGGGAATAGTTTTAGTGTGCTCAAGCAAGTAGGGAGCCACGCTTTGCATGCAACTCTGTAGGCACACTCTGTTTGATCATCAAGAAGTATGAGTGTCTGGAAGTATCCAGGAAGAGAAGATTGTTAAGCACTACAAAGGACAATGTAAAATCAGAAAGCAACTCTGTGGTTTGAAATGACAAGACACTAGCAAAGTATATCTACCTACTCTTTATAATTATGGAAAACTAAGCTTACTGTACTCAAAGAATTTCTGGAAAGATTCTCAGGAGTGTAGACCCATGAACTGAGGCTCTCTCCAATCTCTAGGAAGATCAGGGAGTGGAAAGAAACCCAGAAAAAATTTATGATCCAGCATTTCCATAAGGTGCAGTTTAGCAGGAACTACCACAATGACCTGTCCAGTCTCTGTCTGGGACTGCACCATCTCTGTGAAGGGACAGGGTTGTTATATAAAAAACTGTCACACTAAGGCACCTGGCTTCCCTCCCCCACTGCACCATCTCCTGCACAGGACAGGGATATTTTGTAATTAATGAAACAGGATATATGTTTCATCAAAGTGCTTTTATGTCCAGATTTCTTTAGCCTCCTCACCACTGTATGATCTTACATCACAGCAGGAGGACATCATGAAGTCTGTATAAACCTACAACACAAAAGCAAGATGTTATCAATTTTCAAATCACTAGGTATTAGTCAAAGCCATTCAAACATTTCTCACTTTTACAGTATTGTCCCTTCTCATACACCTATGAAACCAGTATGCAGTATTTTGCCAAAGCTGATTTTCCTCAGATTTAATAGCCACAATATAGACATAGCTTCTATACTCTGAAGTTTCATTTGATCAGAAGTCTAATGAAACAATTTGCATGTTAGCTGGGCTAGTGATGGCCAACACAGTCCTTTTGGCATTCAGTCTCCTGAATGATAGACAAAATTTTATCAACGCAGAGACAAAAAAATATTGAGTTCAAACAATTTTCAATTTCATAACTGAATTTATTTACAGGTAGTTCAGAGGAATTGAAAAAAAACCCTAGTGTCTGCCTCTAATTTTAACTAATATGTAAGCCAGCATGTGGACATTCTAGATTTAGGTGGAACTTTGACCAACAAGAGATACACAACCACTGTATCCTAATGTGATAAAAAGCTAATGAGTCTGATTGCAAGGGACTGTGGCAAGGACTACTTATTTTTATATATAATGCTGAGCATGTACTGTTGATGACTTTAACATATTAAATTTCAATTCCATTATAGTCAGATTTTTCAGAAAACTTGTGCCAGTCTCAAAAACTTCATGTTGTCATATACTGCTGGACTTCAAAATGAATTACTATGGTTCTTCACAATTCCTCTCTCTCTCTCTGTATTTATTTATTCAATGACAAAAAGAGGACTGAATTCTAAAATTGACATATACATTAGACTCTGTCAAGAAGAACTATAAATGCCTCAGATATAGAAACTACATCTCTGGTCAATTTATGCTGATTTAGTCTTTAAATGAAAGTGCCAAGATATTACTTCTCAGTAAGAAAACAGTAGATATTAGCAAATATTTGGTCATACATTTTCAAATTCACTAATTTAATAAATATGACTTGTAAGTTCTTAAAATAGATCAGTGTTATTTTGTGTTGTATTATAGCTGTTTGTGTTGAAAAAGTGAAAATATACACGGATAATAAAATCTATTAAAATAACTACTCATAATTTAGCTGTATTTTCAAAAGGAAACAGCAATGATACTAAGTATTTTTCATGAGGCTTCAATGGAAGTGTCATGCATAGGGTTGAAAAAGGGAGCAAATCTGGCAAGGGAAACCTGATTACAGTGAATTGTCATTTAGAATGATGATGGAAGCACAGTTTTAGGATTTATCTTTGTTAGCTAAAAAATCATGTGTATCAGTCATCAAAATCTTTCTGCCAGACTCTGGACTTTTTAAAATCTCCTAATGCATAAATAGGCTATAACAGAATCCTGAAAATATCAAAATTTGGACTCATTGAAGGTAAAAATTTCAAGGAGGCATCATTTGAAGTGGGCTGGGAACTGATTTTATACTGAAGAACTGAGGAAAATTGCTCTTCTCCATTGTTCTCTCCTTGTTATGACCTTAAGCAAATCACTTCAGGTTTCAATTTCCCTGGCCTCTCCTTTATGGGTGGGAAGTATCCAGATGCTTTAGCTTGACATACCTTTCCACACTGAATGAATAATTTTAATATTTTTCCCGGAGAATGATTTAATTCAAAACATGTTTCTTTGATTTTTAAAAAAAAGATAAAATCTTATGAATATGCTTAACATGATCATTTAAAATAAACACTAGAATACTGGAACCAGTTGCCTGGAGAGGTGGCAAATGACCCATCCCTAGAAAAATTTCAGGTCAGGTTAAACAGGGCTCTAAGCCACTTTATCTAGTGGAAAAGGTCCCTGCTCATTTCACAGGGTTGGATTAGAACACCTTTAAAGATTCCTTCTAACCAAACCCATTCTATGACTCTAAATTTTCCCTGAGAAAAATCTAAAAACCTTCTCCAGCCTCTCGAGCTGCTTCAACTTGTCCTTCACTTGGGCTATCCCATACCTCACTTATGATGGCATTTGCAAGAGCTATCTTGATGATCATCCAGCTTTGCAATGAAACTCTTGAGGGAGCAGAACTAAATGATGTCTCTCTGGGGACTGTGTACAGGACAGAGTCTCAGAAGAACCGAATTAGATTGATTTGAGCTACCATGGTTAAATTTAATCTGCATGTCCAACAAATGGCTAAAATTATATGCACATCTTCACAATTGTCATTTGCAAGCAGCAAATTCACAGGTTTGTTCTGTGATCCTCTGACAAGTGCCAGCTGGAGGTAGGTTTTTATCTTAAACAGACTGGAAAATACCTGCCACAAACAGCCGCATCATATATAACAACAACTCAAAACATTTTTAACACCTTGCTCTCTCTGTTGGTTTACCACACCTCACACATTTAATTTCAGCTGGGGATTCTGAACACAAAAAAACAAAGGTTATGGGAGCAAATGAAAGTTTATGAAGTTCACACATGTCCACATACAACCAAGAGTATCTCCATGTCCTGTTATAAAAGCTGCTCAGAAAACTGGTTTTCATGTAATGATAAAATAATATATTTCTAGCTTTTGGTCTGGTTATATTTTTCAGCATTTTTTCTTCTTTTCAATATCAGAATACCCTTAAAATGTTGACCTTTTGATAATTAATTCTTTACATTCCACTCCTGATGAATCTTTCTTATTTTTTAGTTTTAATACTTTCACATCTCCATTTGGAAATATGTTCAAACAAAATTCACAAAGCAAATACATTACTCATGTCACTAGTATGCTCTTGGTAAAATTTTATTCAGAGGCTGTGAAACAAGGGACCCAGTTTATGCTAACAAACCTATCCATTCCTAGTACAGTGTGATATCTACTATCTAGGGCACAAAGTTGCAAATCCCTGTCCTCATTATTTCTTTATGCTGATTGTTTCATTACAAGTATAGTTATTAATACTTGTATTTCCCTTAAAATGGAATTTTATAAAAGATTTTGATTTTAGATATGTTTCCTCTCCAGCCTCTCCACCAGTAATTAATGTAGACTTAAATATTTCAAGGTAGATATTGCTCTGGATTCATTCAAATGAAGCAGAATTTTTTCAAATATGTTTTTATTTTCCCCATACCACATTTGCTACTCCTTCTTACGAAGAAGATTTGAACTAAACTTATTGATTTACGGGGGGCTAGAATTTATTAATTAAAGAGAACTAGAAGCTGGATAATAATAGTAATTTTTGAACTGATTTAGAAGGCCAGAGATTGGATAATGATTTACTAAGATTTGCTCGCTGAAGACAATGTATTATTTGCTTAATGATTTTGTGCCTACCGAGTATTGGGGAGGATATAGAGAAGAGAGCCAAACAATTGAGAGAAGCTAGTGAGTGTGACTGAACATCCTGCTCTCGGACGCCAGAACTGGTACAAGTTAGTTCTAAGGCTTGGACTTGGACCAAGAACCAAGGGAGCATGCGCAGGGGAGCAGGGTGAAGAGTTCATCGTGAGGAAGACTACTAATTTCATCCCTCATTAATCATTCGGGACCCACACCCACAATTAATCTGTGACACTGCGCTTGCGCGAGCATATTTAAATGAACTTTGAACTCATTATAATACAAAGCAGGGATAGGTAATGAATATGCATAGAAGCATTGTGTAACTTTATGCATATGTAACCTAATATAAACCTAGTGAAGTGCTGCTGACAGTGTGCATGCCTTTGGAGGGGCTACCCTCCATGCACCCCAGCTGGAATAAACGCATACCTACTTCATAACTATTTGAGTTGTGGAGTCAATCTGCACCTCACTTATACCCTTTACACAAAAACCTTCAATTTGGTTAATCTAATTAAATCAATCCATTAGTAAAAATAACATGATGTGATTTTAATATGAGTTAAAATTTCAGGGCAATCATAAATTGAATGTGAACTTCTAATTAGAACTGAAATCCAACCAGTTCTTTCTGCATGACTTCTTTTATGCTTGGTTAACTGAATCAGATGAACAATGCCAAGCCAAGAACAGGTCATTTTTCCAGACTGCTGTAGAATACCCTGAATCATTCAGTGTCAAGGGTACTTCTTACATTAGAAAGAGAAAATCCCATACCAAACATCTCTGAAGGACAATTTAAACATAACATAATTTAAAGACAGAAAGAATTAGTGTACTAGTTTGAAAACAGACCAGTAGGAGATTGCAAGTCAGAATTATAATTTAATAGGAAAATTAAAAATAAATGCAATAATACAAGAAAAACACTGACAGAGTCAGATACAACCTGACACCCTGTTAGTCAGGGTGGTGGTAGCAGTCCAAGTGAAGTAGTTCAGTTGAAGTAGTGATCCTGGGGAAGGTCTGGTCTCCACCTGAAGGTGCTGTGGTAGCTCTTATCCTCTGGGAATCCATTAGACAGGACTAACTGAGGCAGTTCCAAAGCCAGGTTATATCCAGGTGGGAATACTTGGCTCCTCCCTCCTGGGTGGAGCATTTCACAATAAAATGATAATTCCATGAGTCATGCGGTTGGTCCTTGATGGCTCATGAAATGTTATCAGGGGTGATTCGCACCAGGAGATAACAACCAGTGCCCTACCTGCTTTAACAGCTTGTGGAGGTGGTAATAGTATACATCTATATTGCAACCTAGCACAATTAGACAAAATGTGGCATGAATTATTTTGTATAAATTATTTTACTTGATAGCCATATGCATCAGTGTAATAAATAAATTCCATAATTCATAAATTAGATGGCACATATTACATGCATGAAATCACACACAAAATCCCAACCAAGCGACAGCGATGAAGTAGATTGAATTCTATTGTATAAGAAGACAAGAAATGTTTGAAAAGTTTTAAGTCAGTACCATAATCAACACCACGACTCGCCAGCAGAGAATCCAGAATACATATCTTATACCATGGGGACCTGTTCCGGGTAGGCCAAACTGATTTCAGTCATGCTCCTTGGCAATCACTGTATTCATATTTCTCCCTGACAGCAATTGCATCTGACAAAAATGACTGTTTTCAAATGTTTACGTGCATGTATCCAATTCTTGCAACAAATACATTAGGTGAAGATTTTTCAGATGCTGTCTCCCAAACTACCAACTAAATTTTGTTCTCTCTATTCCCCTATCTGGTTCTAATCTTTTTAATCCTTCCTTGTCTAAAGCGTTGGTTTTAATATAACCTTGCAGTGCGAAACAGTAAATGGACTTTTTCTGAACAGAAGATTTTGGTGAATGATGGAAATTAATTACCTAGATGAACGTCATAGTCTGTCTCATATAATTGCAGAAACTCTGGGTTTTGTATTCATTTGGTTAGTATGTTTATGCAAATAAATATTATTTTAATGGTATTTTATTTACAAAGATCTCCATAAGATTGATTACTCTTATTTGTCCATCACACATTGTGTTCTTTTTCTTAGGAGCAAAGTAAAATACATATTCAGATATGGAGCTAGCAACCCCTCCCACAAAATCTACTCCCAAAAGCTCAAGTAAATCACTGCTCTCTCAAGAGTGAAATAATTGAACAGCCCAACTTGAGTATTCATTTTTTCCTCAAGGCACAAGTTGCTAACAGCAAGCTCCTGGGTTTAAATTTCAGTCCTCTTGGAATATTAACAGATACTTCAAGTTTTTTCTTAAAAATGGAAAAGATAAATCTCTAACTGGCAGGACCATGGTGATACAGATCACATACAAAATAGTCACTAAAATAATGAATGTTTAATGCACTGTTTGGAGTCAATGCAAAAGTTGAAATTTCTAAATCCTATGGGGTCCAAGTACTGTGAGAAATTAAAGTATATGATTTAATATCTTCTTCATTGACCCAGCGAAAATGAAAGCAATTTGAACTGTGGCCTCCAGTTGAACACTAGTGACCAAACTGATGCAAGAGTAGTCAATCTACTGCAAGTATCTCTGAACATTATCAGAAATGAGGCATGATCTTCATTTGCAGTCCTTCAATTTGGATACTGACATTTGTTATAGAAAAGTGATTTGGATTTCCATGCCATTTGGAAGAATGCTTAAAGCTATATAAAAGGATTATTTACATAGTGTATTAACTTCTTTCTCCCCAAAATAATTTTTGGGTGTATTATTGGATATGATAACTCTGCACTGTAATGAATTAATTTTTTTTAGGTTTTGGGTGAAATAATTAATGATAGCATTTTCCATTTGAAATATTTATCCCAATTATATGGAGCAACATTTTGAAGATGTACAGGTCAGTTTTTGTATCTATAAAAATTATTGTTACACACCTTGAATAAATTAGAATAGAGATACTGATCCACTATGAATGTTTATGAGCTTTTATAACACCTCAAGCAATGCTACTGAAAAGTGCATCTGAGCCTATTCACAGTACTTTTATCATTACAGCATATTCCATAAATTTTTGAAATCATGGTCTTTTATAAATATTTCCTTGCATATATATATATATCTTATTACTTTTACACCATACATTCTTGTCCTGTTCTCTTTACATTAACAAATAACTATGTTTTATGAAAATGTGTGTCAGACAGTAGTTAATATGCTTAAATAGATAAGATTTATTGAGAGCAGCCCTGAGGGTAATGACTTGGGGGTGTTGGTGAATGAGAACCTTGACAAGATCCAGCAACATGTGCCTGCAGCCTACAAAGTCAACTGTGTCACGGGCTACCTCAAAAGAAATATGACCAGAATATCAAGGAAGGTGATTGTCCTCTGATCTGCTGGTGACCTCCCACCTGGAGTACTGTGCTCAGTTCTGGGGCCCCCAGCACAAGTAAGATGTGAACCTGTTTAAGTGGGTCGAGAGAAGGGTCTCTAAATGGATCAGAGGTCTGGAGCACCTCTGCCATAAGGACAGGCTGAGAGAGTTGGGGTTTTTCAGCTTGGAGAAGAGAAGGCTCTGGGAAGAGCTTATAACAACTTCTAGTACCTAACGGGGGCCTAAGAAAGCTGCAGAGGGGCTTTTCACAAAGGCATGTATGTCGCTGTTGAGCCGCTAGCAGAGAAGGAAAACCCGTATTCTCAGCGTAGCATAGAAAAAAGCGCTTTATTATTTGAATCCAACATATATATAGACTTTTCAGAGGTCACCCAGATTGGTCAGCCAGAAACCTCCCCCTAGGCCTGATTGGCCAGGCCTGATCTGTCCAAATCTCGAGACACTGTTTCAACAACATCCAAACTTTATCTTTGTTTATAAAACACAGCAGAATGTTCTCATGAGAAAGACCTGTGCTAGCCACAGCATGTAGACATAGGACAAGGGGTAATAGTTTTAAATTGAAGGGGGATACTTTCACATTAAATATTAGGAAGAAGTTCTTGACTGTGATGGTGGTGTCCAGAGAAACTGTGGATGCTCCATTCCTGGAAGTGTTCAAGATCATGTTGGATGGGGCTTTGAGCAACCTCATCCAGTGGAAAGTGTCCCTGAGCATGGCAGGAAGGTTGGAACGTGATGAGCTTGTAGATCCCTGAAAGTGCAAACAAGTATGATTCTATGGCATTCTTCATGTATGAGAACAGGATTAAAGACAATGGGGAGAATCCAAATATTTTTAAGTCTAAAATTTTTAATCTAGAAAAATTTGCTACCCATCTCAAAAAGTCAATTTCAAAAAAACATTAAGAAAATGGAAGAATGAACTCTCCAAAATCCTGTTTGCAAAGCAGAAATCACTTGAAGTTGGCTATTAAGAGAAAAGAAACAGCTGGAAGCTGCCTAAATTCAGAATCACCCAAAACCAATGCTGACATTGACAGTACTTATAGCAACTGAATCTTCTGTACTGCTCAACTGTATACTTTTTTGTCCTGAAGGACAGCTAAGTGGTCAGCTACAGATATTTGGGTTCAGAAATAGTCTTTGCTTTCTGTGAGGTTGAAAATGCAAGTCAGGGTACTAAGAAAGCAAAAAAAAAGTGTGAATCTGGATATGGTCAAAACAAGCAATTATGTGGAACAGAATCAAAGGTTCCTTCTCAGTTAATGTATTTTTTGTGGTTACCATTTTTTCATCCAATGATAATGCATCATATTTACATATTCCCTATTGCAGGATGTGGAAATTTAGTTGTTTTTCTCCCAGAATCCATTTTATGCATTATTCTTCTGTCTTCTTTGGTCTTAGATTTATGACTAAAGAATCTTCTTTCAAAGGAAGTTGATATTATTGTGGTGACAAAAACTACTACATTTAAAATTATTTTTGTGCATCAGACTATGAATAATTATCCTAACATCTCAAAGTACTGGAAGAGAAGGGAGCTTTCTTTTGCTGTATTGCTGACCATTAGGTCAGCACTGTAAGACTGTTTGTGTAAAAACTGAAACCTAAAAGAGCAAGTTTATCTGTGGATTGTTTGCTTAGAGATTTATGTTTTCTTCAGAGATATTTGGAAAGGTTACTTCTTTACTGATAGTTTTGTGAATTGACTGTGAAAAATTTATGCTGGTTTACTCAGCTTATTCCTTTAATGTATTCCACACAATCACTGTTGCTACTAGAAACACATTTTCTTTCTTTGTGTAGTATGGGAGCCTTCTAATTAAAAAGCTGCCTACCCAAGCTATTTAAAACATGATTTTCTTAAAAAAAAAAAAAAAAAGAAAAAAGAAAAAAATAAAAGCAGCATTCTCTTGTAAACAAAACAGTGTAATCATAATGGCAGTGCATATTAATAGGCCATGTGCTAACTGATGTGGGTTATTTTATTCACTAGATGAGCAATCTGCACAGGTGAAAGAATTTGAGGACCACTAAACACTGGATTTTTTTTCAGCATACCAAGCCACCTGAATTTTAGCAGTTTAATCTAATCAACTGTAAAACATTCACCATGTTCAACAGACCTGAAATATTCTAATTTTTTACCCATGATATAATGGTCTAATGCCTGTGTGTTGGGCTGCAGCATGGAGTGTCATTGGGAAAAGATCCAAGACTGTTTAATACAGATCTCTGCTTCCTTTTTTTAAGCTATGTGCAAAATATACCAAATAGTTATTATGAGTAGACACTTTTCCCCCTGGATTTATACTTAAAACAAGTAAGCAGCCTTCCAAAATATGCAGAAAAAATATTATAAGTATAAGCAAAAAAACAACCAAACAAAAAACCCCAAAAACCAAACCAAAAGACTCACAGTAAAATACACTTTCAGTTTTCTTACTTTAGAACAAAGAGCATTTCCAGAGTGATTAGTGCAGAACTTGAGAATTGTGAAAATATATGACATGCTGTCAATTCACTTATTATAAATTCATCCAAGTGATGAGAATCTGTTTTTAATTCAGGGGTCAGCTATGCTCTGTCAGAGCACTCAGCAATGAGACAACACATATTTCTATTAGACCAACATCAATGTAATTATGTGTGCTGGCTACTGACACTAGGCAAAGACTTCTATATGCCATTTTGAAAGACTATCTAAAATTTCCTGATCTTCTTTCTGCTCCTTCTTTTTTTCCTCTCAGCAAAATTGCCTGTTTTAAATTGAGGAATAAAGAGGAATTTGCTGCATTTTGCAGCAAGAATCTACATCCATTCTTACAAATGTGCCTTCAAAGAAGCCAAAATTATTAAGAATAGGAGATTCCAATTGACATTGTTTAGGTCTGTGTAGCAGAAGTAGACCTGAGACAGTGAGGTAGAAGGATGGATATAGGGATGATGAAGGGAATCATGCAGAAGAAATAACTACAATTGAGTGTTCCTTGCCTGTTTTTAATTATAATTATAAATCAAGATTTACTGTGAGACAGGTAAAAGAGGAGATTTGGTAAAAGAATATAGTTATAAAAAATGAAAAATTAGGGGTTTTGAATTAAAATCAAAGGATATAACTGATAGGGGAAAAAGAATAAGTATCTATTAAAAAATGCCTTTCTCTTCAGCTAAAATTAGTTTTTATTTGAAACTGAGTAAGAATGTGTATCACTCTAATTCATGCACCTTAACTGTTGAATGGTAACTTGTTAGAGCACACCAGTCTGAGCATGTAACTCATAGCAACTTCAAAGTAGGTACTAAGAGAAAAACTTTTTCCCAAAGTTAAATAAATGTGGACTATTTGGATCTCTGATGATTATTTCCGTCTTCAAGAAGCTGGGTTCCAAATATGAAACTTCAAGAGAATCTCTGTCTTTCTATATCCAAATTGTATCAGGCCTGGAACCACAGAAGAACAGGAAGGTCATTTAAGGTCACTCATGCATTTCTGGTTCCACAGGAGATCATAAAGCCACTATAATGGAGGAACCACTACATCAGTTTGTGCACATTTGGTTGACATCAGACCTCAGAGAATTTTCACATATGATGCTTTCACTTCTGGAAAAAGCTTAAAAGTGCTGATGTTCCAATTTGATTGGTACTTTTTTCTTTCTTAGCTGCTTATTTGACATTTTTTCTTTGTTACTCAGAGACATCTGTATAATTCTTAATGGGAGACCTTTGAAAACTTTTTTTCTTTTTTTTTTCTGAAGCTCTAACTCTTTATTTCCTTTTAAACATCTGGCAGGGTTCAACAGCATTACTACAGCGGTGCCAAAGTCAAACCTCTCACAATTATTTTAAGCTGCCAGAAGGGCTTTGAAATTCTGACAGTGGCAAACTGCAGCTTATGGGGGGTTAAAAGAGGGGAGAAGACAAAAGCAAAGTAGAAGAGTGCAGAGCGCTAGTCAGCAGAAGATATAAAAAGAAAAATGAAACCTTTTGACAGGTAAAAAAGCTCCTGAGAGTAACAGAATGAGAATAAGCAAGAAATTTTCCTTTTATTTCCTTTTGAGCACTGCCCAAGGGAAGTGCTTTGATGCAGAAATAATGTGTAGATATCTAAAGTTATGTGTCCTTACAGGCACTGTAAACAGGGTGAGTGAGCACCTGTGCAACCCAGAATACTAAACTGAATCCTGGTAATTTCCCCTTTTTTGGGTCTAGTTTTGACTAACTTCTAGAAGTACTTATTATGTTTGCTAAATTATTTGAGTGCTGATTTTCCATTTGCACATTTGATAAGTATTTTCATTTTCTTGTTCCAGCATCCTGAAACCAGAGCCTTTTGGGACCATGAATGATGTCAGACTGCTGTGCCTTCTGTTCTGGGATGTTCTGTCCTGTGTGCACTGAGGTGATGGGAGCAGGAGTGAACAAAAATCAAATTGAAATGGCAATATGGAATAGGGCTGTTGGGCAGAGTGTGTGGCATGTGTGCAGGGTGCAGGACTTGCTGGATGCTGCCATTCCAGAGGGGTCAGGGCCAGGCTGTGTCTCCAGCAGCTGTTTGGGCTGAGCAGGTTTCTATCTGGAAAACTCTCACCAATGAACACTTGACCTGTGGAATCCATTCAAAATAGCACACGGTGTTTCCATTATAAAATTTTCAGAATTTTTAGAAGTTTGTATTGTCTTGATTGTATTCGGCTACTGTAAATTCCAGATAAATGTTATCAGCCATGTTCCAAACCTGCTTCCACTTTTTTCCCCCAAAGGCTCTGTAGCTGTGTCTAATATTTAACTCTAGAATCAGCTGCTAAATCAAGAGAAAGGAAAAGACACCGGTTTTCAGGGAAGCAGAACCCTGCTCAAATTCCCTAAAGAATAAAATACTTTCTGCATGTCTTTGAAAGTCCATTTAATCTCTTAGTGCCTTGATATTCCAATCAAATGTGCTACCTTCAGATGTTTTCTCTTACTGCAGAGTCAGTTACTTTGATGCTCTGGTGGTTAGGAACATAAGAAAGACTTTAGGAAAAGCTGTACCAGTACTATGTATAAAAGTTCCTCCAGGATCAAGGATTTAAAAACTTCCTTTTCAAGGTAAGATTGATAGGTAAATACCATATACTCCAAATGGCATTCCAAGGAATGAGATTCTCATAGGAAGCATAACAAGGAAAACATCCCCTTAGCAATATATTACTAGCTGTTTTGCAATTCATGACTAGTCAGTTCATTTGCATTTATGTATTTCAATATATAGTAGAGCTAACAATATTAGACACATCACTCTTGCCAGTTTCTTGGACTGAATAATAGAATTGAAAATGAGGTTTAAATTTTCTGGTTAACTTCAATAAAGATATATTTTTTTAATCAGATTTGACTGTAGTTGTACAAGAAAACCCATGAATTTGAAAACCAAACTTTCTCAGTCCATATAACTTTCGATGCACTGCTTTTATGTCTCCAATAAGATGGCTTAATGGCCCTGTTTTATATTTATGTGGAAACCAATAGAACCTTTCCATCAAGTTAGGGTGCTTCTTGAACAACTTTTCTGTTGTATTTCCTGTTAACCTATACATATATTTATATATACTTGATTTGTATTGATTAAATGTTATTTTATTACACTATGTGTCTGATCATGAATTGGAGGCTGTTCAGAAAACAATTATTGAAATGGTACTTTTTTCAAATTAAAATATCATTAATATCACTAAATGCAATCATTATATTCTCAATAGAAAAATACAGGTCATTATTTGGTGCAGTTCAAGTTTAGAGTCACACTTGGAGTGGGTTCTGCATCCCCTCATGCAAAAAAATATGAACTTTATAAATACCATATTTCAAATAAACACTTGCATTTTGGTTTTACTGCTAATAATATGCTACATTTTTAAAGCTGTAGTAACTATTCATATCATGTTGAAATTCATAAACGTTATGAGGAAGTGCTTTTTCTCCTAAAGACAGTGATTCAAATCACCCAGCCTGATCTTGTAAATATGGTGAAATGAATTTAAATTGTCATGAATGTTGAGGGACTATGTTTTGCAAATATTTAACAATTTTTCAGCATCCTAGATACAGTCTAACCTTGTTCTATAAGAACATTTCTACAAACTTATATAGCTTTGAAAAAGTATAATTTTTTCAACAGAAAGTCTTGTAATGAGCTTGATAATATTATGTAGAAAATTGTCTGTGGACTTCTTTCAGAATGAAGTGAGACACACTTTGTTTTTTGGTTGGTTAAGTATTACCTATGCTGAAAAAGATATTATGGATGAAAAATTACTAGAAGACTATGAAACATTACATATATACAGTTTGACTAGTGGCTGAAGGAGTGAAAACTGATCATTTTCTTATTTAATGGAAGCCCTTAAGACCTTCGGTTTATAAACAAGACAAATAAAAATCTTTCTGGGATTTGCAAGATTCTCCACTTTTTTGGAGGCTTAGTTAAGATGCAGTTTCATGCTCCTCAGGTCTAATGTTGATATTCATTTATGTAACATTTTTCAATCACTAAATGAGTGCTGCCTTCAAAGCATATATTGCTGTGTTGATTCCTATTTAGAAAACTGTTTCATTATCTTATTCTCCTACATTGTTCTCCTCACGACCTTCCATCTCTGTTTATTCATTGACAATTTGTTTTCACATACTCTTGTGCCGCTACTGCCCTTTAGTTTAACTAGTTCTTTTCACTGCCTGATGGTTTTCTGCTTGATTTGTTAATAGCCTTTCTTGACACTTGCTGAAGAAGCTAAGTACTTTCAGTTGCATTTTGCATTATGCATTGTAAATGTTGTCCTTCTTTTGGATCTCCTTTCACACGTCTCCACTCCAAAACAGATTTACAACAAGTAGAAAAAACTGAAATGTAAATCACTGTTACACTCATATGATCATTACTCTGTGTTGAAGTATTTACACTGTACTCGTATAGTTACAGAGATCTATGGAGATCTAAGATGATGGTGAGAGTCTGCCATGCAGAATGTAGACTAAGTGTTCCACCTGTTCAAGCCAGGCAGAAAATGTACTTGTAAAATGGAATTCATGTGATTTGAGTCCATCTGCAAGAAGAAAAATGCACGTGAAATGTAGTTATTCTGTTGCAGAGTAATCAGCCTCCCACAGTGGAAAGCCAGGCTGGGATCTACCTCGTGTCAATTTCCATTTTGTTAACTTGGAAACATACAGAAAGTGGAAAATATATGGCATACAATAATGTAGTACATATAAATATTTCATAAAAAGTTTTACATAAAACAGAAGCCTGTGATCAAATAGATTAAGGTTTTGACTACTAAACAGTAACAGTAATTTTTAAAGCTGACAGACATAATTTTGCATTTCCTAAAGATGATTCACTTAGGTTCTGTTCAAAAATTTCTATACAGAATGCAAAGAAAACAGACAAATTTAATTGGAATCTACATCATATGCAAAAGGGAGTCACATATACATATTTATATATAATTTTTGAAAACAAACCACATAAATCTGCCAGTTGGGATTTGAAAAATTGAATACAAAATTATAAATTGATATAACTGTAAAATTATAACTTTTTTATTTTATGAAGTTTCCTGAACTTAGAAACTGTTCAGAGTGGCTTCCATGGGTGTTTCTATCTTGAGTCAAGCAAGGTCTGTCAGATCCTCACATGTCTTCACAACAGTTGCACTGAGAAAGTGCACAATGAATTGTTTATCATATCATTTTCAGAGAGGCATGCAAGTCCAAGCTGTGTAGTTAGAACAAGCCTTTTAACTCCCTGCTTACCCCACACGACACATTTTCCAGATCAGTCTTCAAAATTGTATTTGTACATTGCTGCAAACATCTCCACTAAAACTTTCCATACATAAATACATAAATAGGAGCTGTGTCTGGGATATTTTTGTCCCATGGGAGCCAAGAGATACTGTAGCACTTGCACGCCAGTGGAAGGGGTGCCTGGTTGAGAGCTTGGCTTCAATGATCAGCAGTATTCTGTTATTGAGCTGGATGTTTGAGGAGACAGAGGAATTAGGCAAGTAAAAATATAGTTCTTTAAAAAAAAAGGAAAAAAGGAGTATGGAAATGAGTTTTAATGAAATAATGCTGTGGAAATAGAAGCTGAGGGGAAACTAAGTGACAAAAACAGTGGCAATCACATAGGTCCAGTTTTACTGTCTTCCTTTAAATCATATATCTCAGTAGTGAATGCAAAAATATCTACTTAAATACCATATGTCCTAAAAGATTTTAGTCATTACTCCCTCACGAATTGTTTTTAAAGGAATGATGTGTCTCACAGATGATTTGTCCAGACTGTAATCCCATTTTCTAGTCAACAAAAAAATTTTTACAGTAAGGATAACATGTAGACCCCTGTGTCAAACACCACCCCTCCCCTGTCCTCTCCCCAGATCTGTTTTAAACTCTGTTTTGTTTTGCACATGTGCAGTAAGCAGCTGTGATTCAAATGCCAGATCTGACTCTATGCTGACTTGTGAACATAAAAGAATAGAGGCTCAGTGACCTACATGGGGCAGTTGCCAACTTTTCTCCTATAAGTGAAAAGACTTTTTTAAATGATACAGTATATTCAGATACACCAGGGAATCTTCGGTTTTACATTGTTAAAACTTTTTCAATCTTTTTTTCTAACAGCTTTTTAGCACCTATACTAACTTTTGCTCTGATAAAAAGAGTATAAAGCAAGAAACATGTAGCTGTAGACCACTCCTTTTAGTATCTTGTGGGGAATCCAGGCCTCAGAGATGTCCCAAAAGCACTGTTCTCTGAAAGTGACAATCAAGACCATGCAATATTGGCAACTGGCTGGTGTTTGGGGGTTTTTTATGAAGCCAATTTAACTTCTGAATACCTGGTCTTCCAGACATTAGTTGTCCATAATGTGTGCTTGAACCATACAATGTGAATTGTTCTGATACATGTTTCACTTGTAGGTATGTCTTTTTTTTCTCCTATTTACTACAACTGAGACTTTGAATGACATCATGCTAGGCCAAACCTGAATAAATATTATGTTTAAATTCTGTATGTCCACAAAACAGAAGTAAAATACTTATACCAGAACTCTTAATTTAAAATGCAGCTCTTACCTTTATGAAAAATATAACAGTCAAAATTAAAATATATACTTGTTGTCTACAAGACTAATAAGAAAGTGAATTGCATCATTAGTCACGCACACACAATATGAGAATAAATTCCACCATGCCAGTCAGGGGAAATAATAATAAACTAAAATCTTTTTTCTACAGAGATTCTTGAAGACTTATGATATGTAAAAACGATCCTGTGTTATTAATGCACACATACACACACAGAACATACACTGAATATATATATGTACATAGCTATACATACATATCTGCATGCATGTATATGGGATATGTGAAACATAATGCGAGAAAGTATTACGGTTACTACTCAATTTGCAAAAAAACCTCTCATCTTATATAATATTGAAATTAACCAGAAGTAGTTTGGAAAGGATAACAAGTTTCTCAATAGCAAATGTGGTCAGCTGTAGCTGAAGGATGTACTTCAAACTCTATGTGAATTAATTTAACTTACAAAGGTCTTTGCTACATGAAGCCGAGAGGTTTTGATTCTTTAGTAATGAGGCCACAAATACTGCTACTGTTCTGACAATTTAATGATAGCTTTTTATTGTACCCTTTGTGGTATGAGCTAGAGTAACTCAGTGGGGTATTTTAACACCATTTTATGATGTTTATAAATCTGCAGATCCAGAATTGCAGATTTCACCCAAGTAACTTTACTTTGTATGTTTGACCTATTTGATTTAACAAATTTTTCATGGGCATTCAGTGAATTACCCAGAAATCTCTTTTAGCAACCCTTTAATGTACCAATAATCACTTTCCAACTCTTAACTTCAGCTGTTAACTCTTTATCAGTCAGAGAAACTCTCTTGAAATACATAGAGTGCATATCTGCACAAGAGGACAGATCAGATTTTATGTGACACTGTTGAATGTAAGCACTAGAATCAGGAGCTTAAGTCAGCAGTGGCTCACATGCTGCAAGCCTTGATATCTCTGAAGGCATCACATAGGATATCAACACATAATTGCCCATTAAAGGGAGACAACAATTCGAAGGTAGAAAGTTTCCTTTAAGGGCATTATGAGTGTTTGTCTTTATTATGATTGTCCCCAGGAAACAATGCCACGTGTGAACTGTCAAGAGGTAGACATGGAGAGTTAAGAGAAACCAAAAGTCATTGACGGTTTGTATTTCATTATAAACGCTTACTTTACTTTATTGAAATAAAAAAATCAAAGTGCCTATTCTCATTAAAAGAGACATTGCTTATAGATAATAAACTCTATAAAAATATAATATCAGCCATGACCGGGTGTTCCTTTAGAGATGTTGTTTTGTGGTTTATTTCTGTATATTATGATGGTCTAAATTGTTATTTGGGTGGAACTTTTCAAAGTTCATACTGTCCATGTATGAGTTAAGTACATAGGCCTAGGCAAAAAGAAACCCCAACATTTTACAGCAGACAAAAAAAGCTCTCGGGATGCTCAGAGCTAGGACCTTGAGCAAAATGCATGCAGAGAGTAGGAGATTTTTCTAAAAGTAGAGTTGGTACATAATATTATAAACACTTAACTATTTATTTAAGAAATTAAAAATGCTCACTCCCAGGTATTCTTTTTTTAAGAGGACGGTAGGTTTTTAGGTTTTCAATTCATTGCTTCTAGAAGAGGTTCTACATTTTCATATGCTTAAATGCTAATTTTCCTGTGTTTGAGTGATTCTTTTCATTTTTCAAAATAGTATAAAATATTTACAGGTGTTGTAGTTTCTCTCAGCTACCTGTTAAACAATTTTTTGTTTGATTCTTTCAGCCCCATACATTCTTATTCCTTGCACAAGGAATTAGAAGTCACAAACCATTCATGTGAGAAATTTGAAAGTATTTAAACCATCACTTTTTGTAACACTGTCTAAATTCCATATGTACTGAGTATGCATATACTACTACATGGACAATACATTGGTACTTGCACAATACAGAGTACAAAATGATGAAGTTTTGTAGAGAGCATGGAGTTTATTTGCTGGTTTATCTCTGTCCAATGTAAGTGAAAGATCAGATCTATAATAGGAATTACTGAAATCCTTCAGATTCACAAAGAGAAGAACAGATGCTTGCTGCTATCAATAATTCTGTTTAGCACAGTCTTCTTGGACTGGATTCTATATGAGTTAATGTTAACCCTTGATTCAAACCCACTGAATTACTGTAATACTGTGATAAATTAATCCATGTACCTGATGTTTTCCTCTCAAAAGGAAGTTATCTACCCTGTCTCCTGTGTAAAAGACTTACTCTGTTAAAACAAAAAGTGGCTCAATGAAGAAAATGAAAGGTTTGTGATTAATTTTGGACTTGTTATGACTTTAGTTTGGAAAATGCTGCCATTCTTTCTTTAGGTGTATAGACTTTCAGGAGAGCACAGAGAATTACCACCTTTCCCAGTAAATCATCATCAGCCTCAGTGAATCCTTTTTGATAATTTCTGATTCAGTAATTGCTGCTTTGGCACATTTGTAGGTCATATGTATTCTGCTGAACTTGTGTTATACAATATTCATATAATCAATAAGGAACAATAACAAATACACACAGGATTCATCTAAAGTGTGGCCCTACTGAACTTTTTAATTACCAAGCTTCCTATAACTGCCCTTTAATCCACTCCAGATTTTCAGATAAATAAGATTGTTGTGTACATGCAATAACAATGATATTCTAAGCACACCAAGATAAAGGTCTTGTAAATCAAAGCACAATGCAATTATCCTTTAACAGTTGAGTGACCTTCATTACTTACACACTTGTTTAAGATACTGCTAGTGTAGTCTAGGGCTGCAGATAGTTTTTAAACAAAGAAAGGATTTTTGAGCATGCAGTTGTTGGATAAGAACTTGCTTCTCTTGCCAAGGAAGGAGTGTGCTAATCTTTTATATCAGGGAGTTTCTTATTCATGAGTGATTTTTTTGCCCGCAAAGGTCTTGAACTTGCTCCTCTGAAGTCAGTTGGAGTTTATCTTTTGAATGAAAATAGTGTGTCTGGCAGCTAAACTAATCTGAAATTGCTGTTCCTGCTTTGACATTGAAGTCAAGAATTGGTAGACTTAATTGCAATAAACTGCAGTGAAAGTCTCTTAAGGACTCCTGGTGTGTATTGACTGTGGACTACACTGAACTTCTCATAGAGTTGAGAAATATATTTGAAATATTCTTTGAAAAGCAATCTTGAAAATATGACTGGGATCTTTTTTTAAAATAGTGCTTTTCATCACAGCCAACCTAAATAAAGTGTCCACTAAATGATATGGTAATCAGATTACTGAGACTTGTCACAACCACAGGGATATCTGCTGAAATCATTGTCAGCATTATTAGAATTGATTCATAATGAATAATTAAGGATTAAAATTTAAAATGTATTGTTTCTCATTATTTTAAATGTTCAGTCATTATTAATTTATTCAGCATTATTGCAAGAGTTACATAGTTCATGACAAAAAAATTAAGCAAATCTTTGAATAGTACATTTCATTTGTTATGCTATAAAATGTTATGGTGGAATAATAAACCTCCTAATAGCCTTAATATACTACACATCACAGTTTAAAAAAATCTTTTTTTTAAATGAAAACCTAATGCATATATGATCTTAAAGCCTGGTAAATGAATAACAATAGAGCTTATTTCCCTGAATTATGTGTGAGGTTGAAGTTTTCAGAGAAAATATGTAGAGGAAGAAGAAAGAGAAAAATGAACACTTTCACATACTTACTGTGTGGAGGTCAGGACACAGACCTAAGCTGTGATGGAGAACCTCTTTTGCTGA
Source organism: Lichenostomus cassidix (assembly GCF_008360975.1). NCBI lineage: Eukaryota > Metazoa > Chordata > Aves > Passeriformes > Meliphagidae > Lichenostomus > Lichenostomus cassidix. The sequence goes on along the minus strand of NC_139480.1, from coordinate 30,829,631 downwards.
TTTCAGAGTATTTTTATTTAAAAATCGTAAAAGAGGATTTTGATTTTCAGCAAATTTAGTAGTGTCCTATTCTTCCACAGCCCTTTCAGTCCTGCTGATTGTCTTTCTTTTTTTGTGGGGAGATCACCATCAGACTGCAACATAATATACACAGGAAAACACTCTCCATGAGTCCAACACTATGCCACTGAGAAGCTGGGTTCAGACATACTGTTCTGCAGCTTTGCTATAGAATAACTCTATGTCTGTTTGTTGGCTCATAAATGACTTGCAACTTAAAAACATGTAACATGCACATGTGAAACCTAGTGAAAAACAAAACAAAACACCAAAAAAGCCCAAACACCTGTAAAATAACTCTTTAGGAAATTCCCAAAGTTTTGAAAATACTGAGTCTTTTTACCTGAATCTACTAACATTCACGGGGATATTAGCATGTTAATACACAATGCTCATATATATTTATTTTCAAATATATTTTTTTATTTTTGGGTCACTTCTTTTTTAATGAAGATTTTAGAATATTATATACATGTAATATACAGAGTGATGTTAAGATATCAAATACAATCTTGACTACGAATGTTTTAATTTCATTTAGTAGCCGTATCCAAAATACCTATTAAGAATGAGCTCATTATTACTTATAACTGAGCTATTATTACTCACAAATTTTCTCTGAAGCTCAGAGACAAGCATTAATATTAATCTTAATACATTAGATATGATATAATAAGCACAGTAAAAACAGCCAGTTTTGATGGAATATATAAACTTGTATAGACAAAGATGTTAACCAGACCAGCTGCCTCATATTACTAAGAATTAAATGTGATTTTGATTTTTAAGCAGTCCCCAGAGCAAACAGCTGTCATTCTATTAATATCAAAATATATTCTTTTCTTAACTGTCTATTAATGATAAAAATGAAGATAATTAAGTATATGGAGTGTTAAACCTTTAACAGCATCCTGTTTTTCCTTTTTTTGCTACTTAGCAGTGACTATTATAAGAATAGAAAAACTTAATTGGTGTTTAAGGATTATAACACTATAATTAGAAGTGGTAGTTAATGGGAATTGGTAAAAAAGCCAGTTAAGAGAAATTGAAGCTGGGGCTGTGGATGTTGCTATGGATGTTACTGTGGATGCTGTTGCCACAGAAACACTTCAGTTCCACTTCCTTAAAGAAATACTCTTTACAAATTAAAGAAAAAAAGAAAGATAGAAATAAGTTCCATAGTGAAAAAAAAAAGTAGCAGCAGAAAGCTCACATTTATTATATAATATATTTTGCTTGGGAAGCAGATGGTAAAAGTATCTGAGAGTCTTTCTGAACAGCATTACTGAGACTTTATTTGTCACTGAGACCTCTAAATTCATATTTCCACTTGTCAGTTAAGCATATCCAGCTCCATCAGTATTAGAAGAGATCAAATTCACACGGTCAGTACATTCTAGGGAGATGTTCATCTATCACCTGCAAGGTATCATTGGTAGGGAGAGTGTCCTCCTGACACAGCAGGTTGCCTACCCTATTCTTATTTTTTCATCAGTTTGGCTACATTGTCTTCATGACAATTTCATCTATTTCGCATTTCATACTCATTTATCAGATTCTCTGGAAAGTAATTGACATTTTCCATGTAGTGGTTCTGTCTTTCCATCTTAAAATTTCCTGAGTTTAAGAACTCATTTATGAAACAAAGTGATGTGAATGTTTATTACCTTGAGCAACTCTGAGACTTGGCCTCAATATAATAGTAACATTGGCTTGCAATATTTATAATAATAGCCCTGGTCCTCTGTGCATCTGTTTAACCTAGCAATTAGACTTTTTTTTTATCATGAAAGTACATGTTTTTGATTTTTTAGAAGTGTATAACAAAGTGTTTGTTATACACTTCTAAAAAAAGGAGGCAAGAAAAGCAAAATTATTTTTGAGTCTATCTTTTCAGTGCAACTTCTGTATTTCCATTAGCTTCTGGCTTGGATGTTTTCTTTTAAAATGTTATTTTCATGACAATTCAATAGAAATAACTTTTGAATTTTCAACTCCATAAATAACATTGCTGTATGTTGAATACTGTTTTATTAGTCTTTAGAAGAAAATGAGCCTCTCATTTTGTGTTGACATAGAAGGCACAAAAATGGTTTTTAAAATTAGTCTAAGAAAGTCCATTTATGATAATTTTTGTAGCTAAGTTATGAAGTCAGCATTATTTTTCTGCTTGAATTGTTTTGCATTGTATGAATTACAGATGTAAGTAAGGGACAAAAAGCTATATGCTAAACATGAATTCAACTGCAACCACTGTATATAACTTCAGAAAAGACCAGTACATTTATCAGGACTGTATTTTTTAAACATGTAAATTTTCTATGGGATAATTTCTGAGGAGAGTTAAGGGCAGAGAACTGCCAGGGAAGATGATTGTGAGGTAGCCATTATTGCCAGCCTTGCAAACATGGACGTGATGGAGGCAGCTGTAATTGTGGATAGGACTGACTGAACTAGATAATGGATGGGAGGGTAGGCTTAAGAAAGATGACAATGTGGATAAATTAATCAATAAAAGAAATTTTGGGCGGAAAATAGACATTTTACCAGAAATATTTCCTTCATCTGAGGAATGTTTCGATTGACAATTCTCTTCTCCCAGATGGACAGTGCTCTGTAATCAGTATCTGAATTCCTGACGGCCAAAGCATAGCTTGAAAATAGAAAATATGGTATCCTTCTCTTTCTTTTTTTTAGTGGTGGTTACTTTTTGTCCAAGCAAATGTCTAGACACAATAGGCTACTCTGCCATGCTGTCTATCCTACAGTCAGTACACAAATGGCATTCAGGTATCCTGGAGTGAAGGCATGGATTATTAGGGGATTGTGAACAGTAGCAGAAATCATTCAGCCCTCTAAAATAGACATAATTGCAAAGAAATGCTGCATAGAAGATTCAAACTGATTGATTCTGCTCTTGTCTTAGGCGCAGAATGAAAATTTCCTTATCTCCAACTGTGCTGGTGTTAGAAAGACCCGTGAAAGGATAGGGGATGATCAATTATGATGTTTTGATCATGGATCAATAATCCATGTCTTTTTTTGCTTGGGACCACACTAATCCTATCTTATCCATAAGAATAATGAAATTTTGTACAATAGGCTGCAGATCCTACAAATATAAAGTACTTTTAACCCATGTAGAGATAGTAATGTAACTTTTTGCTTACAGAAAAAGACACACAATTCTCAGTCAACAGTAGTAGTTCCAGCAGAGGTCCTTTACATTGCAGGATTGTCCATATATAACCTCATTTGTTTTGCATAATGGAAGAGGATTGTAGAACAAGGTGTTATGTCTTCAGGCAGCTGCTGTGTAGTCTGTATTTACAAAGCTAATCTTCCATATTTATTTTGCTGGTCACCTGCTGAACTTGTCTTCTGCCACTTGCTATGTTCAGGATGAAGTTTATTTTCAGAAAGCTGATATGCCTTCCATTTATCTGTTCATAAAATTATGTGAACCTTTAACTGTTTTGTAACTGAAATCTTACAACTTCACACCTCTTGAATCTTTTTGTTGAAAGACTTTCTTTTCAACTAACTATATAAAGAATAAAAAATTATGAGAACGCATTTTTTTACACTTTACCTCTTTTATTTTTGTCATCTTCTTTATATTTTCACAGCTTGCTTGCTTGTTGCAGATATATATTCAAAGAGAAAAAAAATTATAAGCTCAAGAAATATGATTGTTTCAGATTTCTACAATTGCTTCTTTAATCTACTTACCCAGTATCATCTAACTTATACAAAGACATGTCATTTTCAAGCCGCCTTGTATACATTTTTTCTAGTCAAGTCAATATTAATTCAAGAATCAGGAGCCAAATATAAACTTTCATAGACTTCAGGGCTTTTGTTTTAACCCCAGGAGTAATATCCATGCAGTAGAGTATTTAGTATTTAGCAAGATATCCAGTCACCCTGATCCTCTGTACATACACAGGACACTATAAAAATTTGCTGGGAAGAAGGATTATGTTAGGATACCTGTGCTACCCAATGAATAAATGTTAGAATGAAATACATGCACTCAATATATGTATTTATCTTATTTTTGGCTTACAGACTTGCTTTCCCACTATGTATTACTCCAAGATGATACATTCACTGACATCTTCAAAATATGAATATAGTTCAGTATTACGTTAATATCTTTTTTTAACTGTAAAAACCAGAGCCAGCTATACAACACCAGCCAGTGGCCTATTCAAGCAACTTTTCTGGTTCATATAATTTGTGCTTCCACAAGGCCAGTAGTAATTTTCACTTACATAAAAAGAAAATAGCAAATCAGTCACATTGATGCTCTGTGCTCTTTTGCCTTTAGAAACACTTGTATACATTATCCCAGTTCACTGTCTTGTAGCATCATACTGAAATAATCCCTCCAAACATCTCCTTAAAATAGAAGATGCTACAGACTGGCATCTTGGTTTGTATTGCTTGATGCTAAAAGTGTCTTCTTTCAAAGAACAGGAGTACTTTCCTTGATCTGTTTGATGGCAGTGAAAAACCAGGAGGAACTAGGCATCTGTTCTTTTCAGTGCTGTCTCATGAAGGGGGTGTTTCCTTTAACCCTTTATATTTTATATTTAATCAATTTATCAGCACCCCCAGGGATGTCAAGAACCTTGCACCTGACCAGTCTTTAAGAGAGGGGCAAAAGTAAAGTTACAGTTGATATAATTTCATGTTTGGGTGGAATTTGAGTCACTTTAGTCATTAGTATATGTAGGGCGTGAAAACTGATACGTGTTTTCCGATTAATGAAGCTAAGTTCAGCTTTTGCTTACCATCTGAATTTTCCTTTGGCTTAGTTACCATAAGCTTCATTGTTTATTACAGAGCAAAACCACAACACTGCTGTGTGGCTCCATCTTTTTTTCATATCTGAATTGATCTCAACAGAACATGACTGCAACACCTTGGTGCCACTCCATGCTTTGTTTCATGTATCACTTTGTGTGATTGTTCAAACTTCCTCAGCTTTCCTGCTCCTAATGTGTGCAGACACTTTTCTCTGGTGAACTATAGCCAATGCACACTTTCCTTCTTGCTGAAATTTTTTCAGACTTCTCCCCACAAACGCAATAGTACAAAATGCAGTTTTCATGAGTATGCAGCATTCTTAAAAGATCTTTCAACCGACTTTACACTTGCTCAACAATTAGGAGACATGACACTTTTCTCTTTATTTTCAGTTTCTGTTACATTCCTGTGGGGTAAAGTGACTGGTGTCATTTGGAGAAGTAGACCCTTTATGTACAGTAATATGTGGCTAATTTATAAGGTGCTGCCCACAGAGCCTATGATTTCTTACTTCAATACATTTCACTTCAATGGGAACAGTGGTGCCTTGTTTAGTTTCTAATTAAAGAAGCTGCTTGGCATGTTGTGTCACACACTGCCCTAGATATTTGAGGAATTCTTTGAATTTCAAAAAGCAGATAATTATTCAAATCTTAGACACTTGTTTTTTGTCTGTGGCTAGGAAGCAAGAAATAGGTGCTTTCTCCACAGCTAGATAGAATCACTAGGATGAGTAATAAACATCAGCACAAACATTAGACTTCCATATGTTTTAGAACTTTAAAACATCAATTGTTACATTTCTGAAGCTTTTCTTTACCTAGTCACAGGTTTAATGCATGCATACTTTCCCTTCTTTTATCAGAGTTCAGTTGTGGTGAGGAGAATGTTAATACAGATCTGTCTCTTTAAAATTATTAAAGAATATTTATGTTGCTACATATAAAAATGTGTGCCTAAAGTGAGATAATCTTTTCCATTGCCATTACTGAAGCACTTTCTCTCATTCTTTTAAAAATACTGAGGCAATTACAAAACAATAATCTGCAAACAGTATCTAAACAGATGGACTACACCTAAAGGAAATGTTTCCACTATGTATTTAAAAGCAATAAGGTAAGTAAGATCAAATATTGAAGCGGTAATTAATTCTAGGTTTGCAGCTGTTGAAACTATAATTGCATATTAATAACTCCAAATGGCTTTACAGCTGATGAAAGAAATAAATTCTATGATAAAGGGTACTTCTTTCCAGGTTTCTTTCCTAGAATCCAACTTGGCATGTGTCATACTACTTTTCTTAGAGTTTGGCCATTGGATTACAAACCCTGAAATTGGTGAAGGTTTTTTATGGCATTTTGTTTGTTTTTTTTTTAATTAAACCTGTTTTTGGCAGCAAATAAATGCGTGGTGCAAGATTTGAAATACAAAAAACATACCTGTGTATCAAATGAAACTAGATTTCTAGTTTCAATTAATTTCTTCTTCTTCCTGTGTAAGAAATGAAACTGGAGTGAGTGAGTGGGCTAGTTGGTTGGATGCTGGTTTTAAATAAAGTTTCCTTTGTAATTGATTCATTTCTTTCATTTATATATTGAATTTTTAAAGCATACTTAAAACTACAGTTTATTCTTCAGTTGTTCATAGCAAATAAGCTGGGACTAATGAGTATTAATGATTGCTTAGCAGGAAAAGTGAATTTTCCGTTGTGAAAGATCTTAATTTTGACAAAATTTCACTAATTTACTCTAGTAATTTGTTTCTCCACTGAGTTAATTAAAAAAAAAGAGAACCTGGAAAAAGTAAAAAAAAAAAAATCCTGTTTCTATTGTGAGAAGAGACTTGATGTTTGCTTATTTACCTTAAAAATGTCTTCTAAGCATCTGACTTAGCAATAGGGAGAAAATAAATCCGGAGAAAATAAAGCCAAAGAAAATAAATCCAAAGTATTTTTGACCATGGGCTTTAGGTCAAATCCTCCAAACTGCCCATATTAAAACTATTTTTTCACACACACAGGCAGTGCACTATTTTTATACTCCCTCTTTGAGAGCAGAGCAAAACGGGACATTGTTTATGATCATGTAGGTGTTAAATTTTGTGGGGTAACTGTGGCCAGTAAAGCAAAGCAGTTTTTGTTGGAGACCCAGAATCTTCTCTACTTGTCTTTTGGTGTGAGTCCAGCTTGGACTTGCCCAAGTCTGATCCTCTTAAAGAATGTCCATTAGCGTTCTTGAGCTGATCTCCAAGTTTAGTCTCATCAAAACTAATCCTATTTGCATGCTTCTGAGCATGAACCAAAGCAGAGGAAATTGTGACACTTGAAAGATCAATTTCAAAAGTGTGATTCCTGGTCTTAGATTTTAGAGCTAAGCTAGATGTGTCCTGTGCAAAACATACTTTTCAACCATACTCATCTGTCTTTAGAAGTTGTTACTCTGGTGTCTGGAAAGCTTCCAAAGAAATATGTGAATTTTTTGAAAAGGAACTGAATAGATTTAGAAACAATAGAAAAATCCTTTAGGAGAAAATCAGAGGAATATACAAAGCATTATGCAAATAAGGGCCCTATTTAAATTCAATGGTCCATCTAGTTCATCTCTGACAATGACCAGAACTTGGAAAAGACAAATAAAAGAATAAAGAATGTAATGACTGAGCTCTTTTCTCACCTTCTCACTGAAGATAAGCCTCTATTTTTCTTTGCCTGTACAACTGTTGTTGCTTTGAATATTTATTTAAAGTGAAATTTCTTTCTAAAATATAATATCTTGGTTTTCATGTTAACTTGTAGCTGTAAAAGCCTTGCATATTTTTCTTAAAGGCATTGTATTAATGATAAAAAGAAAATAATTTAAATTTGAGCTAGATTTTTTTTCTAATATGTCTCACCCTTGTGTAGGAGAATGGCAAATAAGGATGTAATTCTTTGGCTCCTTTACTTTCTCTTTTGTAGTTGAAGTATTTTCCCATTTGTCTCTTTTATAAGCAAAGTTTGGATTTCATGGACTTATGCAAACAAGCTTATATGCTATTTGTTCAGCTGTAATCTCTGAGAAGAAGCATTTCAGTAAAATGTGAAGTTGAAGTGCAGTGCTGCATTCCTGCAATCAGAAAGAACAGCAGAATTGTAAGAAACAGCTAACGGTAGATTTTCCAAGGTGGAACTTTAAAAGAGGAAATTTATTTTAAAGTAAAGGATTATTTAATGGAACCAGACTAACTCAGATCTAAGGGAACACAATTTAGGACTAAAATAGTTTTATATTTTAAAAAATGTGCATAATGCTCTTTTTTTAAAATAGTATCCTGAAAAAAATGTAGGAGTCCTGGGTTTAAGATTGAAAATGTCAAGTACCTTTCTTACATAAATATTTTTCAGGTATGAAAATATTTTTAAATTCAAATGAAAGATATATTTTAAAATATAAAAAGATATAAGCCTGTTAATAATTTTATTTTAATCATAAAGTAAATTTACATGCACAAAGAAATGAATGAATGGTAAAGCAAGGAAATTTTTAGTTCCATTGTGTTAGTGATTCACAGTGGTAATAAGAAGTAATACCATACCTAATTTAATTAAACTAAGTGTTGTTATCTTAATTTATCTGTCTATTTCAACTTAATCACTGTTAAATGGGAATCATAATTTAATTAAAAATGAGACTAATTAATAGTTTCAGTTGTTGTTTCTATGAAAGATGTTGTTTTTCATGGAAAAAGCGCAAAACCTTTTATGAGGTAAAGAAACCACTTACAACATTGCCTTAGGAACATTTCCTCCCAATTAAAGCATTCACAGCACCATGAAAGTATATCATTATGTTATCATGCATGCAGAGGCAGAAAGAGAGAAAAAAACAGCAATGGCACTGAATTCACTTTCAGGGAATCTTCCCAAACCATTGTATTTCACATTTCTTAGTACTCACCAGGTCACACTGTGCAGGTGCTGAGGAAAGGATTTGTCCACTACAGATTTTTCTTCAAGGCTATGAGAAAGAGAGAGAGAGAGAGAGAGATATGTTTCAGATTCCAAAAGAGGGATATCTTGAATCCCAATATTGTTTTCCAGAAAAAGAATATTACTTCACTGGAGTTGAGGAACTAGCTGGGTTATTACTGGATTGAATTGGAATTTTGCTTTGTTAGAAATTCCTTAGGATATGTAGTTGGAGGACAGGGAGAAAGGAGGAGAGGACTAAGATGAAAATTGAGCCTTTGTCAGCCTTTCTTCATGATTTTCAGATATATAAAATTTCGGACAGTTTTAAAAACTCACTATGAGAGAAAATAAGTAAAAAATTCTGTGTCTGAAGAGCATACTTGAAAAAAATTATACTTTAAAATCCCAAATGCTTCTCTGGTAATTCTTTTGAAAAATAACATTAAAAGCTAATTTGAATTTTAAAACAAAAAAAAAAGTTCAACGTAGAAAGAAGAGTACTGTCAGAAACAAAAGAGACAACTGAATATTAGGAGATATTTAGAACTAGTCACTGAACATTTCCTAAGCATCTGTGATGTCTAAAAACAGCTAAAGATTTTTAATAGGAACTGAATAATTGCCAGTCTTTTCTTTGATGTTTCCTTGATTCAGATAGAAAAGTATGAGAAAATGGGCATTTTATCCTTCACTAATGAAATTGATACTTACCTGTTGAAAACTCCAGCAGCTTATTCCAAAATTCATCTCTGCCTTTTCCAGTCTAATTTTGTGGTTTTGGGTTTTTGTTTTTTTTTTTTTTTTACTATTCAGTTATTTTCAAGTTTTATTACAATCTGAAAAAATGGAAATGATATGCATTCAGGGGGTAAAAAGAAAGTTCCTACTTGCTATTTTGCAGGTGAACTTCTAACTCTGAGAGCTGCATTTCTTCACCTTGTGTGGTCAGTAACTGCAATATGACAGCAAACCTAGAATGTTATGCAAATATTTATAAAATGTCCTATCAAACATTTGGCCAAACTAAATCCTGTAATCAGAAATATATGAACTACTCCCTGACATCCAGACTTTTTAAAGATTTTGTAGATTCTTGGAGTCCTATCCTGCTGGCTATGAGGCATGAAGAGGATTCCATAATTTTCAGTGGGATCGCGTTTCCTAATTGTAAATGTTTTGGAGCCTCTTATTTCTGTGAAAGACATGAAGATATAATTTCACTGTCTGAGGAAGTTTCTCATAGCATTACAGACTCTTCTGACCTATTAAAAAGGTTGCTTTTTTTCTTTATTTTAGCTATTTTTTGTACTTAATACAAAACCAGCCATAAGCAGAGAGTATCAGAGGGTGTCATGACAGACTTTCCCTCTCCACATTATTTATTTTTTTAAAGCATAACTTTGCATTACTTAGTATATCAGGATGATTTTCTGCCCTATTAAAACTGGTAGATAGAAGGATTATGATTTTCTTGCTCAAGTTTTCCCTTGAACTAAAAAATAAATTATTAGAGGGCTTTCTTCATCTTAAAACCAGAAAAAAAGATACATTTGTGTATCAACAAAAAGTATTTCAGTCATGATGAAATAACAAAAATATAATTTCAAAACAGTTTCCTTTTCAGAAAGTGTCAAAACACTTCACAGACAATTTTAAAAATTCTCTCACTCCTTCTGCAGCAGCTATTTTGCTATTGAAACATAAATTGCAAGTAATTTTGGATCTCCTACAGGTGCTTTTACAAGTTTATTATCTATCTTCTAAAAATACAATATCAGAACACAGTCCTCATGTAGCTGGTAAAGGTTTTTATTTATCTAAATTGAATTTTAACTACTGTCACCTAAGCTAAATTCTGGGAATCCGTGGGTTGTCCCCCTCAAAAAAAAAAGAACTCCCATGAAAAATAAACTAAACATACAACTTCTCTTTTAGCTCTTTTCTTTCAATGTAAGAGTACTCAGAATCTTCTCAAGTATGAAGGGGATGTGATACAATGTGGGTACCTAGAATAGCGTACTATCATGGACTGGTGGTCTTTTAAATGCAAATTGTTTTAACAGAGACATTTACAGCAAAGGAATATTGAACTTTGACAGTATAAATATTTGTATTTATGCATACATAGATGCATATATAATTTGTAGCCCATGTAAAACATGTATCTCAGTACATTAAGGAAAGCCTAACTGAACATCCAAATCACATCATACACTGCATCACATAAAATTATCTAAGGACTCTTGTACTTTAGCACTCTGTTAGTCCAACACTAGAGGATCTGCTATTGCAATGATAAAATTACAATGAAATTAAACACGTTGTTCAGTGTTAGTATGGCCTAATAGTATTCATGATGTGTATAATAATGGAACGTGAAAGCCTTTAATCTTTTAAGTTTAGCTACCAAAATCTCCTATCTTCTTAAATAAAAAGGACAGAAAACATTGGGAATTAAAAGGAAAATAAAATGAAAAAGATAATTCAACTAGTGGGAGACAAAAAATAGCAAGGACAAGGAATATAGTAAAACAGATTGACAAGTACCTGTAAAACTGCTGCCTACACAGTACATTGCAAACTAAAAGTCATGGTCTATAGACAAAGCATCTGCAAGAGCTGAGTTATCAAAAGGACTTAGTCCAAGGCTTTAAGAGGCCATTTTGTCACTTTTTGGAACAAAAAAAAGGAAAGAAAAATATAGTTTGCAAGGAATCACAAGTCAGTGTCATCAAAACACACAAAAGTCAAAACTTGAGAGGGGCAGAACCCACTCAGACAATGTAGGGATGAACATTGCAGAAGGGAATATTAGTATTTAAACTAAAAAATTAGAGACAAAATGGCTCAGACAATTTAGCATACCCTATATGCATAATGTATGAGATCATATTATATATGCAGATCTTACAATGCATGGCAACACCTCCAGAGATGCTATTGAACAGCAAACATCCTAGTGTTCCTTTAGAATTCAACTGCAAGGTTCTACATAGAGATTTATGACTGAGAATACATGATTTTGATTGTTAAGAAGTGGATTTTGGTAAGCTGATCTTGGCAGGACACCAGGTGCCCACTAAACCTCTCTGGCACTCCACTCCTCGGCAGAATGAGAAGGGAAGAAAACAGGAGAGAAAAACCTCATGGGTCAAGAGAAGGGCAGTTTGGTGGAGTAAAAGCCTCAGTCAGATGCAAATGAAAACAAAAGATTAATTTGCTACTTCCTATCAGCAGGCCATGTCCAGCCACTTCGCTGGAAGTAGGGCTTCAATACACATATTGGTTGGTCCGGATGACAAACAGAGCAGTAATGAATGTCCCCCCACTTCCTTTGTTTAGCTTTTATTGCTAAGCAAACATTGTATTTAATACCCTTTGGTCAGTTTGGGCCAGCTGTCCTGGCAATGTCCCTCCAAAGATCTTGCCCACAAATTTGTTACAAATAAGGCTTAGCTATTCTCTTAGTGTCCTTAACCTCACAAACCATCTTGAAATTCTCCCACTACTCCTATTGCATGATGTACCAAAATTCCTTTTGCAGTTTTCTAGGCATCATCTGTTTCCTTTTCTTTATCCTTGTCAGGTCAATGTTCTTTAGATTGAATTTTCTTTAGATTGAATTTCCAAACCTCTGCAGAGTCATCAGTTCTTTATTATCCTCCCTTGCAGTACTATTGAACATAAGCCTTGAATCCATGTCTTATTAGGAACTATAAAGATTCAAAAAATCACCCAACAGTGTAGCTATACTGATATGCCAGAGGGTGTAGAGCTCACAGAAAGCTTGTCTTTGATTGCTGAGCTATCATAAACCTTATTTATTTTGTCTTTCCCTTCATGCTCAGTAAGGGTGGAGTTAAATTCTAATGATTCAAACAGTTACCATGACCAGAGGCTGTTCCTATTGCAAAGGCAGAGAAATGAAAATTGATTCAGTGGTATCTATTTATCAACATTTGTGCATGGGGAAAAAAAGGACTGAAATAGGAAACTGTAAAATCAACAGAAATTGAGAGATGGCATTCACAGTGGCGTAAGTCAAGAGAAATAAAAACTTTCTGTGCAGGGTGCTGGCAGTCTTAGATTTCTAGAGCAGCTCTCTCATGGAATTTGGTGGTACTGCTCTGAGAAACTTAATAAGTAGACTAGGTTTTATTAGAAAAGTATCCCTGTCTGTTCAATTTTTCCACTGCAGAAAAAATGCCAAGTTGCAAAGCTCTGAACATTACTTGCCTGTTTTGTCAAAAGGAGCAGCAATGCCACATAAAAGAAACTCACTCAGCACATTTAAACAGTATCTTATTGAAGTAATGTAAGTGCCTACTCTACCTTAAAATATTACATCGTGTTTTAGTTGAGCCATTATCATTGATAAGCAGATTTTTAATCAAGGAAATAAGGCATAGTTAATTATGTGCATGAGTTGTGCTTTAAATTAGATTTTATTAGCAGTGCTCATCACCTTCCAGCCCACAAACCAGGTGTGGCATTGCAGTTCTTTTTTTAACTACTGCTTGCAGAGATTACAGCCAGAACCAGACTTAATCCAATTAGCAAACAGTGTCCTCATGTGAAAAGTGAGAAACTGCTGACAGTTGCAGTGACTGCCATTAGTGCTCTTCAGTTAAGAGATTCTCTAATTACAGAGCTTGACATCCTCCAAGGTACAATGATAGCCTGAAGATACACTGAAAAAAAAAAAAGTAGATTATAGGCATAAACAAGGTCTGCTAAAAAAATAAACCACCGGTCTCTATGACAGAAAAGAAAATGCTACAAAGTTTTTAACTGCCAATGTGGGATGATAAAATGTCTTATTTAAAGTAGGAAAATTAGCAGCATTTTTGATAGAGATAAATTTCTACAAAATATCTGAATTATAATAGAAAAATTTATTTTCCTGAAATTGCAAGTGCATTTCTTTGCTGGCCAGAAATGTTTGTTCTCAGCAAGGCACACCAAATGCTGATTTTTGGATGCTGGATTATAGATCCACACAACTAGGCTTAGAAGGTTTTTTTTGTTTTTTTAGGTCTCACAGCTTTTTTAAACTCATGAAAATCTGTGAAATAATGTTGACTACTTTGATCTTTATGAGAAATCCTCAGTTCTTGGGCTGTTCCTGCATGTTGCCTTTATAAATGTTCATCCATACCGGTTGTGTGTCCCAGACGACCATATTTCATGCTCAGTAAGCATTCTATGCAACTTAAGTTTTGTCCAAGACATCTCTTTTTTTTTTCCCCAGATTGCTTATATATTATGCTTCATCTTTAGCAGTGACTTTTTTATGACGAAGAAATCCAAATTTAAGAAGTATTTCACTGTTTTGATGTATTTTACTGTTTCTTCACTAAAAAAAAAAAACTTTACAAGTGTCCTTCTGCATAACATTTGTCCAAAAACATGAAGTGTGGATGATACATAGGAAAACCTGAAGAGTAGAGAAGTTCCAAGAAGAACATATTTTTAAAGAAATATAATAGCTGGTGCTGGGGAAGAACAGAAGAACAGCCCCTCAGCTAGATAGCATGAGAAATACTTAAGTTTGTTAAGATGAATATATTTTTTCCTAAAAAAAAAACCAAAACCTTGAGACACATGAGATCAATATCTCCCTGTTCTCTAATGAAATTTTATCCAACTGATAAAGCTGTACAATGACTACTATTGCAGTGACAGAGATGAAATAATATTTGAAAAGTATAAAACAAACTGCAGAGCATGAAGAGCACAAGTACAAATGCTTATATTGTCATAAAATGAAATACAAATACCTCTGGCTAGATAGGAAACAAATGTTAATGAGTCTAACTCATATATACATATGCCCTTCTTGGAACTCATTAGCATGGTTTAGATGTTTCATGGGCGTATTCTCAAGTGATCCAGAGAATCACATAGAATTATTACCTCATCAAAATGCAAGATTCATTGATGTGTGATGTAATTAAGGAATGAAGTTTGAATGTGTTCATTAAAATGGAATCGAAAATAGATGAGACCTAGGGTCAAGGTCCTTCGACAGCTAACTTTACCCTAAAGTCCAATATGATACAGATGCAATTATTAGTTTAGCAATTTAATGAAAACTCATGAAGTCTGAAAAGGTTAATCAGTTCTTCTTATTGGACTAAATCCGCATGAAGAGAATGTCAGATTTGAACAATATTGAGATCCAAGCAGCACTGTGGTCAGGGTTTCTTCCAAAAGCCTGTGGAAGTATAAACAGGACAAAGTCCATATAGGATATCAGTTTGAATAAAACAGCAAAAATCGTCACAGAGATATTAAAATTTCCTTCCTAAGGAATATTGTAATCATCAATAGAAGGGTCTCATGTTTTCTGTCATAATTTACACAGGTTTGATGGAATCTCAACTGGGGTTGCTTGAAGTTACCTAATATTTGTGAAATTTCAGCCTTCAGCTCTCTGAGTAATTTTCTTGATGTGTAGGCAGGGTTTATACTGTTGCAGATAATTTCTGGTCATTAGGTACTGTAATATAAATCCTCATTGGTTAGTAGCCCTGTATGTTGGAAAAATATGCATTTATGCAGAGATATAGTATAAGGATTTGTTCCATTTCGCTACATTCTAGTTAGGAAAAATCAGACTTTAAATGATGAAATGTCTTCTATGCAAGCCATGGTGATCACTGGCATTGTCAAGAGTCATTGCCATTGGACTAATTGCCATTGGAAGGATAAAAATGCAAGCTGATCTATTTGGATAACCTTATTTATGTTGAAATAACTATTTCCACAAAAATAACCTGGCATACTCCTGTATAGATGGATGAAGACAACTCTGCATTTCTGTGTCCAACATGAACCAGAGGCTCTGAACATGCAAAGACTATGAAAATTGGAAGAATAATTAACTCAGTTAATCAAACATCCTGATACAGTAAGGCAGTAGTTACAAATCTATGAGAAAAATGTTAATGTGAGATCTGGTGAATCTTCATCTCCCTTACACACATCTCCATTTGCACTTTGTTTGATCCCACATGACCCTGCATGACTACTTGAGTATATTAACTCAAAATCAGAGTCACCTTATGTGGCTTCCAGACTGAAAATTAGACACATTCAGCAGAAAAAACCAAGCATAAGTAATCTGCACCACATAGACATACCACAGACTCTTCAAATTACTAGAAAAAAAATTGCTGATGTTACTTTCACTTTATAAACTTAGCACATTTTCATAAACCTATCTTGGCACTGTCTGTCTGTGGGCAACTGAGGTTTACTTGTAAGCAGCATGGTCATTGAAGGTCATTTCTGAAGTGTAGAAGGGGGAGGCAAGTTAAAAGTTACATTGTGATTAAATGTTATATTTGGCTAAGTACAGCTAAGTTGAGACTGCTAAATTCAAACTGCATAATCAATCTTACAAGGCAGGCAAAGGAACAGGCAAAGGAAGAGGAAGAGGAACTCCTTATAAGCAATTTTCTCTAGTTTGCTTCATTCCTAGCCTGTGGGCACCATATGCCAAATTTGAGAACATTAGCATTTACATGGAAATGTCCTCTAGGAAAGCAATCCTTCAGAGCCTACAACAAAGATGTAGAGATCCCCATTTCTTTTCTTAACTACCCCGTGGCCTCTGCAAACAAGGCTTCAGGATTTTATGAATGCTGTTTTCAATATTGTCCTGAGCAAACTGCATAGAAATGATTAAGAAAGAGTTGCCCCTCAGGGCCATGTACAGCTGGTGACATTCACAACAGCTTGCAGGGAGCCTAAGGTTGTAGGAGAAACTGGGTTGGCACAGAATCTCAGGATGTGAAGGCTATGACACTATCTGTGCCATTTCGTCTCTGGTCAGTAAATGAGGACCAGTCAGCTGTCCATTCTGTCACCCTCCAAGACTCCTTGCTCCAGGGAGAAGACTGAAGAGCAAATAAGTTGTATAAGGTATATACTTCCTCTTTCATATCCTTCCTCTTACATGTGCCTACTTCAAATCACTAACCATGAGAGTAATGGGAACTGAGGTTTATATTCTCTTTTATGGTCGCATAGACTCAGCATTTCCAGAGCATGTAGGCATTTAAAACTTCAGGAGGGAAATTAATTAGAATTGATGCCTACAATAACTCTGCTAGGTATATTTAGAGCTCCTAAGTAGGAGCCCCAAAATCCAAATTATGAAGTAACATTCCTTTTAGTCATTTTAGATACAGAATGACAGAAACATAATAATAATATGTTACATGTTTTTGCTGTTACTCTGTGTTTTTACTTACATTTTAAAAAAGGAAGATTAAGGCTCAGAGTGAAGGAACCCAGATTTTTCAGGAAGTTTATTTAGTAAGTGTGGGTACTTACATAGAGCATTAGAGAAGCACTGTATGATCAAAAGGAACACTCCCAACTCATTTCAATTTGAAGTACAAGGGGTTTTTAACCCTACTATGAATCAGGTTCCTGTCTTATAGGAGCCAATAATGAACACATAGTTACTGCTGGATGGGTTTTTAATCTTACAGAACATAGGTGCTAGAAAAGAAAGAACAGTTCTATTACCTAAACCTTTCTTAGTTCTCTCTTATCTAAAACCTGCATCTTACAGCCACTGAGGATACAAAACAGCCAAAAGTGACCAGCCATTAAACTCTGGGTGGACCAGACCCTCAGTTTTTTGACCTTCTGCATCCCTTTGTACATTTTTCAAGTGTAGTCACCGACTGAACAAGAGAAGCAGTTCTGCTCTTTAAGAGATACTTTTTACGTGAGGAATCTTAATCACCTTGACCTACTTGTTATATTAGTATGGAAAATAAACCACAAATAAATGCCATTTCCTCTCATATCAGAGATTTTAAACACAAACCAAACCAAACCACTCCCCCCTCCAAAAAAAAAAACCAACAAAAAAAAAAACAACAAACCAAAACAAAAACAAAAAACAAACTAAACCACAAAACCATCCAAAATATAAAAATCCCCCTACTCTAGGCTATTTATAGACAAGATAAGCCCTCAACAAAGCTGAAAACTGGTGTGGGCTTAAATGTCACTTTTCTAGTAAAATGTTATACTCTGTATTATAGCTGACTGCATCACATGGGAGCTAGGATTCTGTTCTACAAAATTTCGGGAGAGAAGAAAAAGGATCACTTAAACTTATGAACATATTTGTGGAAATTTTCTTGCATTCAACGTCAATAGTGTTTAATGGCTATTTGAGATTTAGAGCCCCACTTAGAACCATTTTACAGAACTGAAGCACTAATAACTGTAAAGTTAAATTGCTTGTCAGATTAAGTTTCAGTTAGATGAGGTTTGATTAATATACATTAATTTTGAAGAGTTTGACTTTTGCCTGTCATATCAGAGCTCTTAGGGAAATTCTCAGGCATGGAGTTAACATTATTTATTTTTTAAGTCAGAGTTATGAAGCAAAAGAAGTTTATGTTGTTTTATAAGCTTTATCTGGCAAAACAATGTGATCAGAGCATGTAGAAAGTACAAAGAATAATAGAATCACGCATCTTTGTTAGAGAAAGCCACATCTGACTTGTATGTTCATTTGGAAGTGCCCTACATTAGAAATATGGTAGTTTATTAATGGATATAAAATCAGTGCAATTTATTTTTGTCCCTTACACTTTTGCAAGTTCATCAGAAAGTCACACAGGCCCTGTATCAGCAAACCACAGTTTCAGAGCAGCTAAACCCTTCAAATATTTTTATGCAGTTAACAGAAGGGAAACTTTTTCTTCTATGTCAAAGGCAATCACCCCTTACTCTTTTACCCAACCAAATTTTCAGTGAGATAGGTTTCTCATATTTACTATTATTTCCTCCCTCACATTTGGTGAGAACATTCATGCAGTTATCATATTCACAACTGAAGATCAAAAGATTAGGACAAACTCTCTACAAGGAAAGGCTGGGCTACATAGCTGAATTATAGAAGATTGTGACTGCATCTGCTCTTGCCATGGCTCCTTCATACTTTTAGACAGGTGTTGCAAGCTGAAATTTTTTTGCCCCTTTTATGAGATTTTTTTAAAAACTATTACTTCAGTTTTATCCGTGTGATCTTTTAAATAAGGTATTTGCATAGCTTTCATATGTCACTTCATCAGCACACATTAGCCAATACAAAAGATGTACACTTTTTGCCAAAATTATTTTTGAAAGCCTCATTTGACTGACCAAAGAAGGTTTTAATGATTATGACTGCAAAAGCACTTTGGTTGATTTCACTTATTATTTCAAAAATTAAAATATTTGTGTGTATGTTCCACCAAACTTTTCAGATACCTTCTAAAAAGACATTCAGTTACAAATAAACCATCAGGTCAAATTATATTCAGCAATAGCAATTTTCTTATTAACAAGTTTCAAGTCAATAGTAAAGATTAGTCTACATTGAGATCTCATTGATATTTTTCAACATTACTTTAGAGGTGGAAGTGGAGGTCATTCTTAAAGGAAGCTCAGTGCTACTACTGAAACTAGCAGAAGAAAAGAGAAACTTCTTAATGAAGAACTTCTTAATGAAGAACTGCTTAATGGCAACTGAAATCTGTGCTGCTATTTCAGACAAGTAGTGGAAAAGAAATTATCTCCAAAACATACAATTCATTTCCAGTCACACATTGTTTTCCAATAATATATAAGTAAAAATTACCTAAGTGCTTCATCCACCTAAGTATTTTTCTTCTCTTTACACACATTTACAACTCCATATGTTTCAGCCAAGGATTCAGAACTGCTGTGAAACTGGTATAAAGCAGCAGAATCAAGAATTGTTGGCTCAGTGCCTTTCCTACTAAGTAATGACTAATGTTCCTTATCTCCTTTCCCCCTGCCCTTATTTCCTTTCATTTCCCTTGCTAATTTTTTTTAAAGATAGCTCTTCAGCAAATCATCTTTCTCAACATAAAACAAAAAAAGGATGTCAGAATCTATTACACGTTTTTATGACTTTTTGTTTTCCTTGTCTGTTTTTAAAATTTGGAAGGTTTAAAATATTTTTTGTATTTTCCCAAGGTCATACAGCATATCCCACAAAAACAGGATAGTGGGGTAGTGAATCCCTGAATCTTAATGACTGCTTATTTTTTAAGAAATGTGACCAACTTCCATTAAGTGCATTCAGCTTTCAGTTTCAAGTCAAAAGCATCCAAATCAATATTGCAAAGAACTTCCATTTAAGCCTATAATCAATGCTTGCCAATGCTGAATGAACATCAATTATTAATAATGGATGTGGTTTGGGTTGTTTTACTTAGGTCTGCTTTTAGAGTATTAGAAAGGATTGTTCCTGTTAAGTGCATCCATTACACAAGTATCACAGCTCTGAACATAAGAAAGAGTAAAAATTAATGACTAGCCACACATGTCTGGCTGGGATCTAATTTTTTACCTAACCCCCCATGTCTCTTTTGTTAAATCTGAACATTGTAGTCTCTGAAGGCATGTACCAAGGGAGAGGGGGAGGAAGACTTGATGCAACACATAAAGAAATCATGAAAAGCAACAGCAGGATCCTGAAAAAAGTGTAAAGCAACATGGCTTCATTTGCCACAGTTCCTGATTTTGAGGCTCCACATTGCTTTGTAGTGCCACAATGTCAGGGGCTTTAGGCCTAATCACTTAATAGAGCAGCATGGGAAACTTGTTACCTAAGCCAGGTAGGGATGGATGTTACTATGCAATATTGCAAAAGGAAGTTTTGGCATCAGTTTGCCTTCTGTGGTCCAGATCTCACTACACCTACAAAACATCAGATCTGCGCAGTAAAATAGTGATAGAAATGGAATTAATTTCATTTAGCCATCAACGTGTTAGGCATTTGATCTCAGTATCTAATTTAAGCTCCTTTTATAGAAAAAGGGAAGAGAAATACCTAAAGGTGACACAAACCACTTTTGCTAGTCACCGACATTATAATGGTATAAATTATCCCCACAAAGTTTTACTTTGTCCCTTAATTGAGAAAAGAAATCATACAGAAGGGACTGTAACAGCAAGCAAACTTCAAGATTGCTAAATCTCTGAGACTATCTTTTGTTGTCAGAAGAATGGAAAATTTGATACATAAAAGGAAACTAAGTAATTTACTTGTATTAATGTTGAAATTGCTTTCACAATATTTTAAAGATGAAAATGGCCTTAGAGTTATAGTTTTAAAATGCAGACTGACCCAGACCAGCATTCAGTTTTTCCTCCCTCAGTCTGCCCGAGCATACTGCCTATAATCTCCCTTCTCCTTTTGCATCCAACTTAAGTCTCAAATTCTACTTTCCAACATTGTTGCAATGCACTTCTCCTCTGGTCTTCCTGTTGACTACATTCAAATTGATCATCCCTTTATCTTACACTGGTTGTGCACTGACAAATGAATCAATGCAGGGTAGAAAAATTACTTGCTTTCAGTTCAGTGACCTGGTTGTAAGTCCAAACTAAGTGAACCATAGAAATGCAATCACAGAAAAGTTACAGAAAGTTCCTATAATAGCTGGGCTTGGAAGTCCCCTTTTAAGGTTCTGCCCAGTTTCTTTGTCCTTTGAAGCTGCATGTTTTCAGAAGGACAGTCAGTCAGAAAGACAGAAGACATATTCCTCATAAAAATCTTTGAGAATAAATTTAAAAACATTGAAAATTCATTGAGTAAAAGTTTACCAAAAAAGTTATTTTGGCAGAATAGGGTTTCAAAAACATTTGAATTTTTTGAGTTGCAATACTGAAGGATCAGCCTAATCTGGATTTCCCCAAATTCAAATAATACCAAAGCTAATTGAATAACTTATTTTTATTAACTATATGGTCAGATCTCAAAGCTGGTTATTGAGATGTTGAATATCTTTAAGGAAACTTGACAAAATATGTAATGAAAAATGGAGATGTCAAAGAATAACATTCAACAAAAGTCATCTTGCTCCCTATGACTGAAATAACTTTGGAGATAATGAAAGGCATCAGTCAGTCAGAGGCCATAGATATTGAATAAATGTCCTGGAATATCTTAACCTCCCAAGACAAATAAAGTTATCACTGCATGACATCATCAGTAGATATCAGATGTGTCCTTCAGTGGTTTTAGACAGAAATGGTTTCTTCACACAGAGTATGGGTGCCTTCTAAGGAGAGCAGTGGGTTTGTATCCAGCCACACACTGCCCACAGAGGCCCACAGGTGTCACAAAAGATGGCAGTTGTTTTTAAGATTTTTACTTATTTCTGTTTGAGAAGCCATGCTTTGTAGAAATGGTGATCAGTAAGGTGGGGAGAGAGCAGACACAACTGATGACATAAGTGTTTATAAATGTAGCATATAAAGCTTCAATGGGAAAGAGAAGACCCTCACCCAAACGATCTGGTGCCTTGGTCTCCACTTCTTTTTCAAGCTGGACATCACTCTGCCAGCCTGGAAGCTTTGCAGAGCCGTGGATGTTCCCCAGGGTCACCAAAGCCCAAACTCAGCTGGACCCTTGCACAGGGGAAGCAAGTGTATTTTTTGCTTAATGTGGTAATGCCAGAAAATTTTCCATGATCACAGTACTCGAAGTAGCAGCTTACTTACACGGTATGAGGTTTTATATAGGAATTCTGATTATTTATTTATTGAGATAACAGCTGGAGAACAGAATATTTCTTTCCAAATTAACTTCTTTAACTTGATTCAATATATTAGTTTTTATTCTTGACGGGCTTATATAAACCATGTGTCAGTATGTCCTTCTCATCAGGGATACTGGTGATATTCTAACTTCAAATGTTATCTGGATGCTATGTTGCTTTCAGTATATGAAAAACATATGTATTTTTTTCACAGTAAGCATTTGACATATTGTATTTAATTTCATTCTTTTAACATCATTCTGCCCAGAGTGACTTCTCATTTCTTCCATTTAAGAATGCCTGCAACACTTCTATGTTCAGAATGTACACTGAACATAAACCAAAGAATTACTTATTTTTGTCTTAAGTTTTTAAGCAGAAATATCAGATGTTATTGCAGTCCTTAATGTATTAGTAGATCAACACAGAAAAATTATAATAATGAGTGGGTAGTGAAAAATTCGATGTTCAGACTAACATGAGGAAGTTTTAATTAGCATAATGCATTCAAGATTTGCTTGAAGGCATCAGCACAAGAAACACAAACTTCAGATTAAATTAGTTCACACTGAAATAACAACTCCTCTTTTAGAAGGTGTCCTGTTCATTTGTGTCTAAATTAGTTCTTAACAGAAACAGAGATTGTTAAAAAAATAGCTTTTTATCTTTAGCTTCAGCTAAAAAAGCTTGAAAATATGAAGTAATCACAAAGCACTGCTGAGGACAAGAATAAAAATACCAGCAACACAACCAAGAGGGGAAAAGAGAATTCAAATAATAGGAGGCTCTATCTGTATCCCAAGCCATGCATACAGCTTGGTTTGTTGTTTTTTTCCCACATTTTAGATGAAGAGGGTAAATGTAAACTGTCCTACAAGATTCCCCATTAGATATTTCTTAAAGAGGAAAAAAACCCTAAGTGCATGTATTAGATACATGGGAAAAACACAAAAGGAATAAAAAAATGAATAGTATTTTTACCAGTCTTGTTGAAAAAATTCCAACATTTAAAGGAAAAAATTTAAATAAATTAAAATGAAAAAAAAAAAAAGAATGAATCTTTAAGTAGTAACAACCAAAAGAAATAAAGGACAGGAAAATGAAGCTGGTGATCATGATGATGCAATTACATTGCCTGCTATGTTTAAACAAGACATAATTACTTGTTCATTATAATAAACAAGTAGGAGAAAAGGAGAACTCTGTAGGAGGCAAACCTGTATACATTGGCATGGAATAAGAAGAAATATATCTATTTTTCCCAAAACCCTTCATTTTCCAAACTTAATCACATGTAACTTTAAGAGTAGAAGTGTATCTGGATCCTTCAAGGGCTTCACAATTTAACCCTACTTATTTTTTGATAGCAGATGAGCCTCATTTTTATCATATAAAGGCATCATTATAATCTCCACTCTTCAGCCCAAGCAACAGCTTTCTTCTCTTGTAAAGACCATAAATTTTGAGATGTATATCAATATATCAATCATATATTTCATACTCACTAGTTTTCTGACCAGAAATCTCTGGAAGACTTTCTAATAGCTCACTTGACTAGAGATATTAAAACTGATGGTTTATATCTACTTTACCTGATATTTAGATGATAATGCGAGAGTTAAGGTGGAAACTTATTGTCACTACAATGTAGAGTGTAGAAAGAATTCATATACTTTATTTCTCAATTAGAACAATCTCTGTCTCACTTAAGATCAATGTAACAAAGTAAAGGGTTTTTTATTAAATATTTATTATTAAATATTACTTTTTAATTCACTGCAGTTGTCCTGAAAATACAGCTATTGGTTCTCTGCTGGCCTGCTGGGCTGTCAGGGCTCCACAGCGTGTCAAGTATCACAAATCTCATCAAGTGACCCTGAGGTGATCTGAGCTACTCAGAACATGGTGCTAATAACACCAAGATCGTGGGTTCAATCCCCATATGGGCCATTCACTTAAGAGCTGGACTTGAAGATCTGTCTGGATCCCCTCCAACTCAGATTATTCTCTGAAGTATCAGACTAACCTAAATGAAAATGTATTGAAACAGGATGTTCAATTCTTAGATAGTAAAGTCCTTTCCAAGTGTCAGATTTGTAGCCACACTAATGAAAATAGTGAGATCTTGTCACAATAACCTGATGGAAATCCTGAAAAAAACCTGTAGCAATGTGGTTCTTTAGGATTCTGTGTGGCTCTCCTTTTTTTTCCTGCTCTGTATGCTATTGGTTCATTTTGAAATATGCACCCTGCTGTACCTGAAACCTATTGGTGTCTACCCCTTGCCAGTCTGCCCTTCAAATCTCCTGGGACTGGCTCCAGGGGAGCCAGCCCCCGCTGCCTTCCTTTCCCTTATAAGCTGATGTCTGCATCTGTTCGGGGTCTCATCTCTGAGCTGTCAGCCCTTACTCCCATCCCTGCTGTCCTCTCCCCTCCTTTCCCTGCAACCCTCCTCCCTTACCCCAAATAAACCTCCCTTGCCAGTTCATTCCTTCATCTTACTTGGTTTCCTGCTGAATTTCTGTGGCTCGGAGGCTCAGGCCACACTGAGCAGACCCCAGGGGCCACGCACCCCGAACCCGATGGAGATATGCGCCCCAGGAACCTCAGTTCGGAGGGCTGCCGGCTCCTGCTGCCCACCCGCAGCATGCTACATCAAACACGAAAGAAATTCACTCTGCTTTGATAAATCTCTTATTCTGAGACTAGCAATCAATTTTAACACTTTTTGGCCAGATTTTTGCCAAATTTCTCCATAATACTGAACACTGCCATGACTACTCATGTAAAACCACATGTATTATAGGGTCAGGAAAACACCCTTCCAGATTAATTTAGTGTGTGATTCAGTGAAAGATCAAGGGTAAGCTCCAGACAAAGAGCATGGGACTCTGGTTGAATTCAGGTGTCCTCTTCAAACACTGCTGGACTGTCTAGGTACTTATCACATTAAGTATCTTCCTTGCTGAATTTTTTTTTTTAAGTTTCTAACATTAAGGGAATGCATTTTTAAACAGTTTTTGTATGGAAACACATGCTCTAACATATGCACTTGCTTCAGGACTACTGCAATGTTTAAGCACGTATGTGCCTATTTCATATACATAACAGTCTGATAGAACTTTAAGAGCATTTTTGGCATTCATTCAAAGGGATCAATAGGAAAAAAGTTCGAGTTCACTTGTTACTATGGTTGTACAGGAAGGCACTTAAACCCAATGGCATTTTCACCCTGATAGAAAATAAGTTTTACTTCTCTTACTGATATACAGCTCTAATGGACCCATAGTCCTGAGGTCAAAATAATAACAAACATTAGTAACACTCAGCTAATAAATTCAGGTAGTACTGCTCAGTTTTCTACAGTATTTATAGATATTAAATTAGAATTTCACAAAGACAAAGACACACACACCAAAGAACAAAACTGAACAAAATGAATCATGAGCTAGATGAATACCAATTGATAAGAGCCTTTCACCCATTTCTGTTATCTCAAATAATTGGGAAACACTGGGAAATAGGGTCAGTCAATAGCTAGAAAATTGTTGATGACCTTACCTACTCTTTTTAATTAACATTCCTTTATTATGTGGTTTCTTTTGATAAGATCACAGGAAGATGTTATACCAATCTTTACTACAAGATATATCTAGTCTTCAAGGTTTTTCTAGTCTTCTTTCCCAATTTTCCCATGGAATAATTTTTAAAAAAATTTCTTTAATTCACGCACTATAATTAGTGTTTAATCAGACTATAATGAATTTTTCCCCAGCAATTCAAGTCTTCTGTGGCCTAAGACAATATTGAAGTTTTTACTAATCTTTCATTGGTCTGGGTTTTGTTTTTTTTAAATACTTGTGTTGGCCTTAAGGAGTTTTCTCTGTCTGTATATCTTTTGTGTTTTACTTAGTTTTTTGCTACACTGCAGGAATGTGTTATTCTTACATGGGTATTTAGGTTCCTCAGCTTTCATCTATGTATTGGGTATTTCCTTCTTGCTTTTGATATCATTCCTTTAATGTCTCTGTTTTTTAAGATATAACCTCAATATTTTCGAAGAATTTTCACTTGGGCTTCCTGCTCCAAGGAAAATAATTTTTTTCTGAGGACATACTGGGGCATCAATCTGTATTCATTACCGTGCTTTGCTGATGTCATGGATTTGGAGTAGAACTGACTGATTTTTATTATTGGATTTCTTAACAGAGTTTTAAGTTCTAAATCCTACGCTCTCAAGTATATCCTTTCTGATATATACAATTTTCTTTGATCTTTTGAAATGCCCCTTGCAATAATAATAAACCTTTTTCTTCGAGGTTGACAATGAAAAAAAGTTGGTTTAGGGACCTGATTCACTGGGCTCTGCTTTTTGCCATGTAACAATTTGAAACTAGATTCTTTATTAATACAGCCATAGTCTGAGATAGATTGTTTTTTCTCAAGTGCTTTGATATTAATGATCTCAATTGCTTTATGAATAAAAGCTTACAGACCTTCAATGGGAAGTGTATGGCTTGCTAACCCTGTTGCACCTACACTTTATGAAGTCATAAATTGAGCAAAAATGGAGCAGTATTACTGTTCTACTTTCTGCAATATCATTCAGATACACAGTAGCAGAGAATAGCTTGTTTTCCTCTATCTGTCAGAATTGGTTTTTGTGGTGATTTCTGTCCTGCTGCCTAGGAAGACATCCTATCTTCCTTTTGACTAGTGACATATACAGCACATTTCTTGTCCAATAGCCACAATGACATGCTTAGAATTCGATTTCACAGTCACCCTGTGTTCAAATAGGATTGCTGTTTTTTCCTTACTAGCAGTATTCTGGAGAGGGCTATAGTTCTTTCTCTCTTCATCTTTCATCCTTAGTAATAATGATAAAAGCAATGACTGCTAGTAGTACTCTATGACCAATCTTGGTGATTGAGAATATCTTACTCAAACTTGAATTTGACAAGTAAAATTCTACAGAAGATAAATAAAAAACCAAAACCACAAAACAACCAAAAGAAAACAACTACACCCCAACAATAATAACAAAAAACCCCCACCAAAACCCCACATGTTATTCTTCACAATATAAGTACTATTCCATGAAAGAATTTCATAAGCATGGAATAAACTCTTCACCCAACTTCCTTGAAATATGAGTTTTTGCACATAGTAATGTCCTGTCATCATTGTGCTAAAGGATTTGAACAAGAAAACATAGATAATTC
The DNA here is from genome assembly GCF_008360975.1 of Lichenostomus cassidix. Lineage (NCBI taxonomy): Eukaryota > Metazoa > Chordata > Aves > Passeriformes > Meliphagidae > Lichenostomus > Lichenostomus cassidix. The sequence continues at coordinate 30,801,990 of NC_139480.1, read as the reverse complement.
CTTTCAGAAATGAATTCCCTCCTCCTTCTATCTTTAGTTATATAGGATTTATGGAGCATAATTCTATGCAAGCTTTTTTTGAAGGCAAGAAAGCAGACCCAAAAAAATAAGAATGATTCAATAACTTATGTGAACTAAAAAGAGGAAAACATAATCAGTGCTTTAGGTGTATGAGTTGTTCTATCGCATTAGCTGTCCACATTGATGAAGTACCAGACCTAGGCCCCATTTGTCTGCACTATGAAGTGGAACATTTTTGTTATGTTTAAGAGACATTTCTACCATAGATTTCCCTAGTGGAGAAGATCAGTTTTCAATGAAAGCTTAGTAATCTGTATTTATTGGCTGTGGTATTCACCTACTTAAACTTCTTTGGAATATAGAATAAACCATAATCAAGATAAAGCACCAGTTAATTTATCCAGGAGATAGCCATCTGCAAAGCAGTTTCTTCAAAGTATTTGCCGGCTGCATTGACCTTTGTAGAGGATACATTTAATCCTCTAACACGAAAAGTAACAGCTAATATCCTGACAACATGGCTTTCCCTGAAGTATATAAACATGCATCTAAACTAACAATGTCTTCATAAGGTTTCAGTCACTTTGGGGAGAGGGAAGTCTTTCTATTTGCAAAGTAAATTGCAGAACATGTCAGCTCACAACAGGCATGTTGAAATTTTCTCTCAGTTTTAAAGATAGCATCACTTAAAACAGTACTGTCTTTTATGTACAAAGAATTCCTTTGAATCTGTGTTTCATTAATCAATGCTGTCAAAAAACATTTGGTGACTGAGTACTTGAGCTTCTGAGTGTTTAATTTAACTTGGCCTCATTCAGAAGATGGAGGCTCCCTCTTTTCTTAAACTCAAGCCTTCCTTAGAGTCTGTCTGGGAATTGAAAGTATTAGGAGTGTGAAGTATCTTCCAAGTTTAGCTGCTTAGAAGCTAAGTATGTAGTTCGGAGCAGTCATCCAGCTCCCTCTGTAGCTGGCAGGAAGAGATAAGTGTAAGCTAAAGCAGTGATATGAAAGCTGGAAAAATACAAAATCTAATTAATGGAGCTGTGCAAGTGACATAACGAAGAAGCTTGGAGTGTGATTGACAATCTGACAGAAAATAGACTAAAAAGCAAGATGTCTTTAGCCCATCAAAAGTCTGTAAATGTGTTCTCAAACACCTCTACTCAAACACCACCTACTATTGCAAGTAGGAAGATGCACAGAACTAGTAATGTGTGCATATGATCTTTAAAGATATAGAGCATGAAATAAACTTTTTTTTGCTACTAATTGCTACTGTTGCTAATGTTTGCATGGGTACGGAAAAAGCAATGTTAACAAATTAAAAGTATGTCCAGATTGATAATCAATGCTACAATAGAGGTGAATCATTACAGTGAAATTCTGGGAGATTGAGGACCTGGTGTGTCCACAGGAATTGTTTGCCCCAGGGAGCTGAGACTGGTCCATGTGAGAAAAAAAACTGGGAGTGAGCAGAACAGAGACAGCAGAAGAGGAGAATATCAAATAAAAGAAACCCACCTTAGAAACCTGGTTCATCCAAAATAGCTGGAAAAATAACTCTTTGCAAGAGATGATTTCCCACTGAGTACAGACCAGGACTAATTGACCGGTTTCAATTAGAATATTCACTTCTGGTAAGTCTGAGTACACCCCATTCCAAGTGGTGCAGTGAACCTTGGATGTCAGCAGAACTTGCATTAATGTCAGCAAAACTGTGACATTAACTATGCAGATGAAGAAACAGCTTTAAAATTGAAATCAACATTTAAATCTGGCGCACACACCTCTAATGATCATAATTAGTGCTGCAGGACAGATACCTGGACCTTCAGCCACTAGCCATCTACAGATGGGGGTAGATAGGCAGGAACAAACTGTGCTTTGAAGAAAACTGGAGACTTCTTTTGACATTTTGGTCATTTGCACCGTACTACATGGAACTTATGCTGAAGGTGAGCTCATCATTCAGACTTTCAATGACTACTGCATAAAATCATAGGACAAGAAAAGAAAAAAGAATATTATAACTTACCTTCTCTGAATATTAGGTATTTAACAGATATATTTTTATCAGATAGCCAATAATTTGACTTTTACTTTAGGATAGAATGTTTCCTGACTTACATAGACTTCTTTAACCAGTGTATTTCCTTAATTACCTTTCAGCTCTCTAACACCTCCATCATTCCAAAGCTGGTCCATCTGCTCTTCCTGATGTTACTTGTGAGATGAAGTGGAATAATTTGTTTCAAATAAGACTGCAGGGTAAAGAATTTGTTGGGCTTCTATTGAAAGTGAAGGCCAAACCTTAAAATCTCTGAAAAAATTTAAATTAAAAGAAAGCAAGTTCTTATCATTATTTGAATACTCAGTGCAATTTCAAGACTTAATTTATAAAAATCTCCCATCATTATCAGGATGTTTTATGCAATGTTTGCCTTTCACATTTTTTATTTAACAAACTCTGCAGGCTCTCAGACATCAATGAAAAAAAACCAAAACAATATTGTTCAATAGCACAGCAAAACTGAATATAGTTTGGTATATAAAATAACAACAAAATCAATGGTTGTGTTTCCAGGATAATATATTTTAAAAGGTTTAATATAAACCATAAAAGAAATTGGTTTGTATTCCATCTTTTGATATGTTGCTTAATTTTAAACAAAAGAAAAACAAAAAAGTAAACAGACTTTATTACTATCGTATTTCCATTAGTTTTCTTAAAACCTATCCATCCTTGAATATATTCCCTACTGTGTTACTCCTGCTGTAGAATGGTGTATTCTCATACAATAAAGCAGAGTTATTCAGTAGCAAAATACTGGTGAAAGAGGCACATTCAGTGGCATATAATTTATATACCTCTGGACAGTTCACAAAACAGACAATTTCCAGTATATGCCAGCAGTGTCATTGCTGACAGCTTTCTGTGTTCTGTGAATTTGATTCCTCCTTTGAAGCCTGCTCATAGGGAACAGGGAAACTGAGCAAAAGAAACTGAAAAATATTACCTTAAATAATAACCTGAAAAAATATGTTTTTGCAAATGAACAAAATTATACTAGTGTGGAGTTGTTATTCATAGACTTTATATCAGAATTCTTTTAAGTGAAAGAAAGATGGCCTCTTGGCTGTCTTGGCTGTGCAGGTGAGTTTGGTTTGGATGGAGCTCCTATTCTTCTGTAGCATTCAGGCAGGAAGTGACAAATCTGAGTGACTAGATCAGATTTAGATGCACACTTTATGTATATAGCTAGATGATGTGCAGCCCACTCCCAAACATTTGTATACAGCACTCATTTTACTAGTATCCATTTTAATTTCCAGCTATAAAGGGGAAATAATGTGAAATGAATACTGTTATGATAGATGATTAAACACTCTTCCTCATAAACATCAAAGATTGCAGAGGCATGATGGTAGGCAGCAAATCCTCAATATCTCAGTCAGAAAAAGAAGCCACTGCCCCAGCCCCAGGACTGTGGCAGGGGTGGTCAAGTTCCATGGGACAGGGAGCAGGAGTCAGTGGGGACACTCTCTGTGTCACCCTACAGACAAGGAGCATTGCCAAGGGACACAGGGCTTCTGCTGTGAGAAGCAGAGAGTAGTATTTGAGGAAAGAAGAGTATGCTTTGTGGTATATTTACATATGGAAAGGGAAAGGCAATGATGTTTTGGGGACGAGAAAGTGTATTTCTTGTGTTCACACCTGCTTTCCAAGCTAAATGTCAAAACTTCTCTACTAATACGCACATTTCCCAGAAGGATATGGTCCAATCTCCTTGACTGTTTCATTCTTTAACAGAGACTATTCCTCACCTCTGCAAAAAAAGAAATAGGTTGACCTGAGCTGTCTTCCACCTTTCCAGATGAATAACAATGTCCAACCTGTCATCTTGCTGCCCTCTATTTCATAGAAGCATAGAATTTTTAAGGTTGGAAAAGACCTCAAGGACCATTATATCCAACCTAATTCCACTGTGTTCACTACTAAACCATGTCCACAAATGTTACATGTTTTATAAACAATTCCAGGTGGTGAGTCCACCACTTCAGGGGCAGATTGTCCCAATGCTTGACAATCATTTTCAAAAGAGAAATTTTTCATAATATCCAATTTAAACGTCTCCTGGTCCAGACAGTTGAAATTTCCTCTCATTTTGTGACTTTTTTCCTTGGAGGAGGCCAACACTCACCTCAACCCAACCTTCTTTCAGGCAGTTGTAGAGAGTTATAAGGTCTCCCTTGAGCCTATTTTTCCAGGCTAAAAAACCCCAGCTCCCTCAGCTGCTCCTCATAGGACTTGTGTACAGAACTTTCACCAACTTTGTTGCTCTTCTCTGGACTCCCTCCAGCACCAAAATGCCCTTGTAGTGAGAGACCCCAAACTGAACCCAGGATTCAAGGTGCAGCCTCACCAATGCCAAGTACAGGGGGACAATCACTGCCCTGGTCCTGCTGGACACACTCTTGCTGATTAAAGCCCTAACGCCATTGGCCTTCTTGATCACCTAGGCACTTGCTGGCTCATGTTCAGGTGACTGTTGACCAGCACCCCCAGCTCCTTTTCCACTGAGCTGCTTTCCAGACACTCTGTCCCCAGTCTGTAGCACTGTTTGGGGTTACTGTGACCCAAGAGCTGGACCTGACACTTGGTCTTGGTGAGCCTTATACAATCTGCCTCAGCCCATCAATTCAGGGGCTTCCTGCCCTCCAGCAAATCAACACTCCTGCTGAACCTGTTCTCAACTACAAACTTACTGAGGGTGCACTTGTGTGGCTAGCACAGGTTTTTCCCACGAGAATTCTTCTTGTGTTTTATAAATAAAGATAAAGTTTGGATGTTATTGGAACAGTGTCCCAGAACTTGGACAGTGCAGGCCTGGCCAATCAGGCCTGGGGGAAAGCTTCTGACCGACCAATCTGGGTGACTTTTGAGAACTCTATATATGTGATGAAATCAAAACAATAAAGGTCATTCCTTCTTGCCACTGAGAACTGGTGCCTTCATTACTCTGCTAGCTGCTCAACAGCGACACACTTGATTGTCTCATCCAAGTCATTGATAAAGATATTAAACAGAGCTGACCCTGTTAGTGTGGATAACACATAATCATGAAGGTTATGTGTAGGTGCCTTTTATTTGAGCTCAGGAAGAGAGGGGTGAGATTTACCCAAATCTGTCTTCGACATTGATCTGAAGCGAATACATTTTGTACCTTTCCCTTACAAGACAGTGGTATGATCATATGTTAATCATCAACTTAACATTGTTCCATTGTTTTCCCCCAAGCATGACTTTAAGCCCCCCTTCTCCTGCAGTATTTCTGATTTATTTTGCAGGTGCTAATCCGCATGATTTAACTGAAACAATCCCTGATATTTTCTAAGCAATCTTTGTGATCATGTCACTTTGAGCCTGTACATTCAGTTCTTACCTATCCCCATTGCTAAAGCCTATTTTTAACTAATGTTTTAACCCTATGTTAACAACCCCAACACTGAGCTTTGGGAAACCCCACAACTGGGTTACATCCCTGCTGGATGTAACTCCATTCACCACCACTCTCTGGGCCAGGGCATCCAGCCAGTTTTTAACACAGCAAAATTGCACCTGTCCAGGCTGCGAGCAGCCAGTTTCTCCATGAGAATAGCTGTGGGAAACTAAAGAGAAACGACGAGAGGGAACTCACGGCAGTCTCAATATGAGATATAAAGTAAGCTCCCTTTTATTTCACCAAACGAGAAACTTATATACTGTTACAGAAGTTACTATTCATAGATACACACACACCTGCAGTCTGTTCTCACACACTCAGGGATCTCTGTTAACTCCCTTATTCTTTTCTCATAACACTTCTGACTCCCTAATCTTTCTCATGACATTCTTCCCACAGAACATTCTCAGGCAAACAAACCACTGTAGCTTGTTGGAATTTTACTGAGGCCTGGGAATGCTGAAGCCTTGCTCAGGCCTGCTCAGTTAGCATGAGTTTTGCTGGAAAACTGCGTTTTCCAACAGGAAACAGTGTCAAAGGCTTTACAAAATCTATGTACACAACATCCACAGGCTTTCCCTCATCTATTAAGGCTCACCACTCACCCATTTCAGTTCATTGTGCAGGGCTCCATAGACAGAAATTCCATAGACACAGGAGACTTTATTGCATTAATCAGATCTTTATATTTTCCTGGAGTTTAATGGTCTCAGAGTTTCTAAGGTTACATTCAGCTGAGGTGAAGCAAAAGAGAAAACATGTTCAGTATTAATCTGTGTCATCTAGACTTTGAAGAAGTTCACACAATCTTAGGAAAAGCACACAAACAACATCTACTTCTTTACAGAATTCCTTTTTTGTAACGCTGCTGGAATTTTATTTTGATCACTTAATATACTGTGAATACAGTGACCATTACCTGCAAGATCGCAACAGTTTAAAACATACATGAAATTTTAAGCTCTGAACTACTGTGAACTACTGTGAAGTATCCTTTTAACTGGCAACAGCATGAAACACCAGTGTAGGAAAGCAAAAGGGCTCAAGGTAAGGGTTGCTACCTTTCTAAAACAGGAAAATACAAGAATTCACAGACCTGAATCTTGACTTTTTAGTTTCACCAGGGAGCAAGTTCACAACTTTCCAAACTGACACTTCACAACTGACAGAACTGCCACATGGGCTTCCTGAGGAGTATCAAAGAGAAAGAGAGGAAGAGGGGAAAAAAAAGTTTTTAGTTAGAAGACGTGCCCTTTAACCTGAGTGGTTGGCAAAGGAAACTTGAGGTTGCTGTGGTTAGGAAAAACTCTTAATGGAGTTTTTGCTTCCTTACAAAACTCCATTACAAAGAATTCCTAAAGAGTTAATCTCTGAGCATAGTAGGAAACACATGATAGAAGCATAGAATAACAGTTATTAGCAGAGACCTTCAATAAATATTTCCTTCATAAAACAGCTGTTATGAAGACTGATTGTTTCACAGCTGAGAAAGAAAAGTTCAAATATGTTTCTAGTATGCATAACAATTTGAAAATTGTCCAAAGTTGTCCTAAAACCCTCCAGAAACTTTGAATCAGTAGAAAGGAAAACAAAACAGACCAAAAGGACAGAACCATACTAATTTAAATGAAATTTTACATGGGAAAAGAAACAGTGACTCAGTTCTTACCATTTATATTTATATACATAACTGCAGCACTTAGTTCATTATTTCTGTCTTTCGTTTCTGCACTTTCATGTGCTTCAGCAAACCTGTGTTGCTTTCCCTCACCATGACATTTCCTTGCCACATCCCATTAGACAGATTGTGATGCTTAGTTTGTGCTGAATGCAGAGCAACTCAATATGGTCCTTCTGCCTTGCTAGAGATTTGGGGAGCTGGAGCAGGTGGCAGATGGATCCATCTGTATTGCTGGGTGAGGTGGGCACTGGACTGCTCATAGGTTTTCATCTTAGTGAGACTTTCAGGTATTCCAGAGACATCCCACGTTCAATCTGGTGTACGCACAATGTGGGCAGTTAGGAGAACAGGCAACAAAATAAAATGTGACACCATAATATACCCTTGAAGTCCTGTGATTTGCAAGTCAGATTTTGTGCTGAGCACATTGAGTTTTGGCTGTGAAGCCACCTATCTATTAATAAGTACAAAAGAAATACTTTCATATCAATTTTTGGTGTTAATTCCTTAACACTTTTGAGGAAGTAGTGTCCTTGTGTCGGGGACGAGGATTCATCAACAGACCTTTAACATGACTGGCATGGTGGTATTTGGTTGAAGGTTGGACTTCATAATCTTGGAGGTCTTTTCCAGTCAGAATGATTTTTTGATTCTAAGACTGCGCATTGCGTATTAGTACACTGGACTTCATTTTATCTTTCTGTATCCTGAATCACATATAATTTCTGTGTATTTCAATTTAAATTAAATTATTTAACAATGTAACTTTACACTGTATATTTTCCATGTATGTAGATGTGCACTAACAAATATTTTAAGAGCTGAGACCAATGATATGAGATTCCACAAGATCAGGTTCTGGGTCCTACACTTTGGCCACAGCAATCCTATGCAATGCTGCAGGCTGAGGGCTGAGTGATTGGAAAGCTGCTCACCAGAGAAGGATCTGGGGGTGCTGGAGGACAGTGGCTGAACATGAGCCAGCTATGCCCAGGTGGCTGAGAAGGCCAATGGAATCCTGGTCTGTATCAGCAATAGTGTGGCCAGCAGGACCAGGGCAGTGATTATCCCCCTGTACTCAGCACTGGTGAGGCTGTGCCTCTAGTGCTGTGTCCAGTTCTGGGCCTCTCAGGCCAGGAAGGACATTGAGGTGCTGGAGGGAATCCAAAGAAGAGCAATGGAGCTGGTGGAGGGTCTGGAGCACAAGTCCTATGAGGAGCAGCTGAGGAAGATGGAGTTGTTTATGCTGGCGAAAAGGAAGCTTATTACTTTCTACAGCTACCTGAAAGGATGTTGTAGCCAGGTGGGTGTTGACCTCTTGTTTCAGGCAACCTGCAACAGGATGAGAGGACATAGATGTGCCTGGAGAGGTTTAGTTTGGACATTAGGAGGAATTTATCCGCAGAAAGTGTGATTAGACTTTGGAATTGACTGCCCAGGGACAGGCATCATCCCTGGAGGTGTTTAAGGAAGGACTGGACATGGTACTTAGTGCCATGGCCTAGCTGACACGGTGGTGTTCAGGCGCAGATTGGACTCAGTCTCAGAGGTTTTTTCCAACCTAATTCTGTGATTGATTCTGTGATTCTGTGATTCCTTGAAGGGCATTTAAATCTATGATATATATATAAGGAAACTGACAATCAAATACAGCGTCATTGCGATACACATTAAATCTTCTATTGATCTTTCAACAGGGTGAAATATGTCAAAGTTGTTCTTTACATGTGTTGTATACCACTTCTTATAATCCTCTGTGCAATGGCAGATGACACATTCAATCTTATTTTTAATTCTGTTATCTTGTCTTCCATACCAGAAACTACAATCCGGTAAACTTGCTGTACATTATAGACTTATAATGGAACAGAATTAAGCTAATTCCTCATCTACTTTTTTATAGGATGCACCATTTACCTAAAAAAACCCCAAAATTGTCATCATTCACTGAGTCAAAAACTCAATATAATGCAAGTGAAACTTTTTCTAATTTTTTCAAAATTGTAGTGCCATCTTCGTTTGGGTTTTTTTTCCCTTTTTAAATTTTTTTTCCTTTTGCAGAAAGCAGCATGGATGCACAGTATCTAAAAATGTTGCTAAAACCACAAACTGATTTAAACAATCCGACCAGAAATTTTGCAACTGCATCTACTTGATTTGGACCCAAAGTGACTTTAAAAAGACAAATAAAGGGTTTATGGCTGGCTTTTTATTTTTCCCTGGAAAATCAGAAAATCTTGCATTTAATTTTTCATGGGACAAAATTATTCGTAAATAATTTCTACAGCCAAAATAGATCAGGATTTTAAATCAGAGAATTTGTTATACACTGTTTTATCTATAAATCTGAAGGATTCTGAAAATGATAGGTACCAGATACATAAATTAATTTAGTCAGAAAAACTCCTGAGGCTTATCTTTTGAAACAGAAAAGAGAAAAAATAGATACCATTTCACAATGACCTTATGCTCCTAGATGTCCACACTAGTGTTTTACATTTTAGTTACATTATACACAAGTCTGATAAGGCAAAACCACTTTCTTTCTACAGACCTCTAAATAGGAAATTGGGAAAGGCCAGAGAATTACACCATATTTTATCAATCGAGTTTACACTGCCTTTGTTCCTGATGCTTAAACTGCTCTCCAATCCATTCATAAATGTTATAATTACTTGCTAAAGCTGAAGTTCTAAATGAAGCAGGTTCAATGCCAGCCCAGCTTGTTCTTGCTTAATGTTATACGCTGCACAGCAATACAACAGTACAGGTAGATGGGCAGATGGGACATCTGCTCTGAGGAATACATTGGAGTAGAACCCACCGCAGGATGTCTTTCACTTCATGTTGTTTTCAGTTTCTCTTATTTTTCATTCATATATTGCTACAGATGCTAAACCAGCTTATTCTTATGAGACAGAATATGCAAAATGTAATGTTAATTCACTGCCAAACTGAAAGATTTATAAAACATTTGATGGAGAGATGGTGGAGTGAATTTATTTACATTGAGGGAATTATCCCAAAGCACAGAACTGTTGACATGGAATTTAAAGATATTACTAAATGCTACAAAGGTCATGTTATCAGTGTCTTCATGAACATTTGTAGACATGCCTGGTAAGGTATCTGTCTCAGTCAGACAGTGGAATGAATTCACAGCCACTGTTGTCATCAAGCTTAATGTTAATCAAATATGTTTTGGTAGATGGGGGCCAAAAACATGATTTGCTATGTGGGGAGATGAAACTGGATATTCCTATTCTGAAGAAACCTCTTATGTAACTTTAACTCACAGCTATATTGCTGAAATAAGTTTATGACTGCCTATGGAGAATTCAGATAGTACAGTGTTGAAAACCCTGTGGCTAAAGAAAATTGATATTTTTTCTTGAGGAAAGGATTTGTATGGTATGCAATAAATAAGACACAGAACCCTGTACTGAACAAGAGAAAAAGAACATATTGAATAGCTGTTCATTATCTGAATTGTTGTTAGCTCATTGAATCAGCTATGAGGCCCATAGGAAAAAATGTACGTTTAGTTTTACAACAAGGAATATGAGAATTAAAAACAATCTTAATTCTGTCAGCCTTAATCCTGCATTTTCAGAGCTTCTTTCAGAGTTAGATTTGAGACCCAAATAATGTTCTTTATGAACTTACCTTTATGTTATATATAAAATGTACGATGGGAGTTAATAGTGTAATTTCCTAAAAATCACTTTACAGATTGCACACAATAAAGGATCGCTAAATATTTTATTATTCCTTAATAATCTAAGCACAGTATAAATATGATTCTCATATTGATTCTTGGTAATTTAATATTTCAGTTAATAATGAATGTGACAGGCTTGAAATATTCATGCATTAATACAATGCAAAATATTAATGTGTTGGCCTCTCTAACCAATGCATTGCAACATTGAAGAGATACCCACATATTTTTATTCTATTAAAAACCATGTAATAAACAACAGAAAAAATAAATTCTTGCATATCAACGTTGAATAAAACTTAGGGCTTTATAATTTACTTGACCCATTGAATTCTACATTTTTGATATTTTTCCCTGTTAGTGATATAAAAATTGGTTAAAAACATCAGTTCTGATGTCATCTTTTCAATATAAAATTTTATAATTTAACTTTTAGTACGATTCATCTGCACAAATATGTAAAATGGAATTCCATATCTACATTACAGATATATAATGAAATTTTAAAAAATCGGAGCAAATTGAAATACATAGTTAGATTATTATAGAGTGCTGTGTTTAAAGACCAGTTGCCAAAATAGATAAATACATAAACAAATAACTATAATCCATTAAAGTACTCAATTTTGTCCCGAGTGTTGCTTTTTAGGAGTATCTCAGCTGAGTTATAATTTTTTTTTTTTTTTTGAAAGTCATGTCATTTTGGTTACTGATAGCAATACTAAGCATGTCTTAAAATGCGTGCTGATTAGAAATTGTCTTCTAAATAGCACTTGGTCTTCATCAGGGACTGATCACATGCGGAAACTTATCTGTGTAGGCGATTTCTTCTTAAGGCCTGAATTATTTATTGAATTTATTTCCTTATGGAATAGAATCCTGCAAGTTATTATTCACTTTTGTGTTTTTCATTTCTTAAACTAACCAAGTCAGGCACCTTTTTCAGTAATGTTAATGTGCCATCTAATCCTGCTTTTAGGATAAACAGGTGAGAAAATGTAAACTAATCCATTTTAAATATTGAGGGTTACTACTGGATGTGATTTTTTTTATTATTATCACTTCTCAGAATGCTTTAAGTAGAACTTAATTTAATCATTTTACTTCCATCACCTTATTTAACACTCCACTTTTTCCTGCATTTTGGAATAAAATATTTAATGAGCGTAATGACCAGAAGTAACATTTCTGCAGTTATGTAATGTTGAATCTCACTTGCATTGGCATTCTTTTATTTTGTGTCAAATATATAATATTCAGCTTTCAGCTTAAGGATCATCTTGAAAAGGAGAAAAAATATCTGTTCCTAAAATACTAACATTCTTGGCAAGATTAAATTTTACATACAATTCATATGCATATAAATTTATGTATATATTTCTAGACATACGTATTGTTAATATATAGATATTATTACACAGATATTCATGAAGGGGGAAGTGTGCTTAACCAGTGTGATTGCCTTCTAAAATGGGAAAAGTGGATGGATAGATGAGAGAAGAGCAGGCGTTTGACTTATGACACAAAGCTGGGAGGAGTGACCTACACCCCAGAGGGCTGTGAGCTCTCCAGAAGGACCTCGACTGTGCCAGCAGTGCCCTTGGGGCCAAGAAAGGCGATGGATTCCTGGGGTGCATTAGGTTGAGCATTGCCAGCAGGTCAGGGAGGTGATCCTGCCCCTCTACTCAGCCCTGGTGAGGCACATCTGGACTGCTGTGCCCAGTTCTGGGCTGCTCAGCACAAGTAGACATGGAGCTCCTGGAGAGAATCCATTGGAGGGTGACAAAGATGATTAAGGGGCTGGAGTGTCTCTCTTACAAGGACAGGATGAAGGACCTGGGCCTGTTCAGCCTCAGGAAGAGGTGACTGAGAGGGGACCTCATCAATGTCTATCAATATCTATCAGAATCTGAAGGAAGAGGATGGAGGCAGGGTCTTCTCATACCATGAGAATGCATTATGTTGCACAATGTGTTAAATTTATATAGTTATTATGAATCAAACTACTGAATATACCACATGCAATGTATTAGTTTGTTGTAAAAACCTGAATCAAACATTAAACAAATCTTTGTAGCCCAATATGTAAACTTCAATAAGAATGCAAGATCTTAGAAATCTATAATTATTTCTGAAAAATTTGATCCCCATATGATAAAATTAGCTTCTCATCAGTTTACTATTGCAGTACTTCTGCTTCTAAGATGTTATTGATCTGTGAAACTATGAGAAACTTTATTGATATGGATTTCCATGATAAAAAATTCTTCTATCTGTTATTATTTCACATCAAGACGTTTCCCTGCAGGTAGAGTGCAATTGTGCAAAGAAATCTCTCAGATGTGCATTTTGACTCCACTGCTTTTTAAAAGAAAACATAAGAATTTCTATTTCAAACTGGCTGTTTCTGGAATTATTCTTAAGAGAAAACTATTTACTAAATACAAACACTTCAACTTTTGTTTGCTTGTTTGTTTGTGTTTATAAAAGCAGTAAAAAAACTATTAGACAAGAATACTTTTAGTTAGAATTCTACTTTTTTAGCTGATATATGTTTCAATATAGATATATTCCCCTCAAAACCTGGCAGTACTTGCATAGCTGAGTAGTTTTTCACACCCAAATCCCCACTGATGCCTGTGGCCAAAGAAGTGTAAGAATAAATTACAGAAGTCCATCTCAGGCAGTTGGGTATAATTTCTCCATGTTTCTCTCACATTTAGAACAGCTCATGTAGCAACAAAATATCAGGCATAATATTTACATTTATTTGAGCTTTATTATTCCTGACCAGTGCATTCAGAATATTAAATAAACTAGTTTGATCTACCTATTTATTGGATATAGCTAGCTGCATCTTTTGAAGGTCTTTGCAATGAAGGAGGAAAGTGGGGTTTGGAATAATGAAAAGAAAAAGGATTTCTCCAACCACAGGTAATTTCCTAATGGAAAAACTGCAAAATGTTGAATGCAAGGAACAAAGTTGTGAAAAGACAAGGCAAGATATCAAAACTATCAAGGATTGCAGGTAAGTACTATTTTTAAAATAATATATATTTCCAAGGTTTCAAAAAAATTCTCCTGTTCACTTTGTATGAAATCATACAGCTTCAAAAGGTCATGTTGGCACTGATAGAAGTGAGAGAACCATGGAAGATCAAGAACTCTTCCCTGCTCAGCTATATGTCAGGAATGCCATATTTGCTGACATTTGCTACTGAAGTGTGTTTTTTTCCATACTGTTATCTGAGGTTATGAGTCCTAAATAAAATCCCATATACCATGCAGCTCACTATGAAACCTGCTGCATACTGAGTAAATTAAAACTGTTTTGTGCTGATGAATTTGCAAGAATAGTTCAATATTGGGGATTATTTCTTGTTGCAGTCTTGGAAACAGGACCTATTGTATTCTGATGATTATTCTGATCTCTCTGATCACTGCAGCTGAATCTTAGCACAAAAAATATTCTCAAAAACAAATATAAATTACACCTGCTTTATTTCTAAAAAAATTCTTTCCTATGTTAGTTAAGAGCTTTGAGGATAGTTATGCTGTTTGATCCAAGACCTTCAAATTAGATATTACTATCATCAAGGGGGATTTTGGTAGGATGATGTGTGCAACCTTACATTTGAAACTCTCCCTGTGATGTTTTTCATATTCAAACAGTTTTGCTAGAGTTTTCTGTCCTCCACAACCTGAACAGGAGATCTGTATTAATACATTTAATACAGATTTATTGACTCTTCAATAGCTTTAAAATGCTAGTAGCCTTTTCTGTGGAACACAAAAGAAGCTGTCAATGACTATGCAGGCACTTAACCCTAATCAATATTCCATTGTGTAAGAAATATTTTCATTTGTTGTGGTGGGCAAGATCTAAGTCTAAATCTATGTTCTTTAAACTGTATAAAGATGTAAGTTCATAACTTCAGATGCTAGATCAGTGAGAATAAGGCCTGTTTTTTTATTGTCTTTGTGCTTTTCAGATGATAGGGGGTCTCCACTCCTATTTAGCCCAGCACTGATTCCCAGACTGAGTGTTGAGGAGTACTGTGTTATTCATTATATGGAATAGTTTTTAAATGATGACTTCCTAATTAAAACACAAAGCTTTCTAAATACCAAATCCTTGTGTTCTTCCCAAAGAATATTGTGCCATCAGTCACAGAATTTCTGACAGACACTTTCTGTTGTGGGATACTATTTGTTATAAGTCAGCATTTACATTGTTCAGAAGAATTTAGCAGAGATTCCCATTATGTCATATAGAAGAAATCAACATAGCTTCAAATGTGGTACACATAGAGCATTTTCCAAATGTAAACTTATATGAAGTTCTTTGTAATTTTCCAGCCTTAGCTAGACGTGAATGACAATTTTGCACATGCAATAATGTTCTTCATAGAAAGGATTATATGTCTGCATAAATCTTTGTAAAAGCCCATTAGTGATATTTTCAAGAATAATCTAAGTAGAAAAGCATCTAGACTAAGTAGAAGTATTAGTCCAGTTATGTCTAAAAATTATTCTATTGATCATGAGCCAAAATTGAGCAACACAATGATAATGCCATCGCATTTGGATGAGAATTTTTTTCTTGGCAAGCTATCCAAGAGTTTGTGGAAATAAAGTCATTAATCCCATTTAATCTTGCTGATGTCATATACATGCCAAAATTTTTTTTCACGATCTTTTTAATGAGAATAAGGAACCAGAAAAGTGAGAAATGCAATTCTAGGACATGGGATAATTATTTTGTGGTAAATTGTGATATAGATCTTTATGCTCGAATTTAATACATAAAACTTATCCTGAAGTAAAAAGTTTTGGGAACCTCAAAACAGCTTGGCTGTTTTGTACAGTGAAGAAGAAAGTGGGCAGGAACTATATGGTATATGAAATACCTTTAGAATTTTTTTCCATAAAATCATCAGCATCAGACTCATTGTTACCTCTTAGCTGCTCTGTCACCAGCAAGAGGCAGTCTGCCAGAGGACCAAACAACTAAGAGGGCTGGACACTTAAATCAGTGATAAATTGAAGGTATTAAATAATGTAGTAACTACATGTATAGTGGATAAATGTCTTCTGCAGTGGAATTTACTAGGCCGAACAGGGTCTTTTCCAGAGATTTCTTTAGGGACTCTGATTTGAGGGAGTATTCTTGTGCCTGTGCTAAAGGGATCCAAAATAATCAGTGAGGCTGAACCAGACTAAGAGATTTCTGGGTCACTGAGGGTGTTTCTAGCATAGCAAGATCACAGTAAGACTGGAGACTTCCTGCAGCAGTGCAAAACCTGAGGGCAGCCCCCCCTGCTTCGGGGGCAGGGCTGCCCTAGAACCGGAACACGCAGGATGGTCATTCCATGGCCACGAGCTGTGGGGCTGGTCAGACGTGGTCCTTTTAGAAGCGTCGCAGGTTTAGAAAGGCAGCTGTTTGGTTCCTGGTCTCCATGATGTTTTTATTGAGGAAAACAGGGGAGGAGTGGGGAGACTGGGGAGGGGGAAGGGAGGGCAAGGGAGGGTACAGGTTCCATATGAGTCCAGAACCAAAGAGGCCGTTCCAGATGTGGCTGGGGTTTTTATCTCTAGGGATGGGGGACGGTCCTGACTCACATCCAGTCAGAAGGGGTCAGGGGGGCGGGGTCAGGGACAGGAAGGACACACGTTACAACAACTTCCTAGTCCACATTCCTGATCTGTGCAGGATACTCTCCAGTTCTAGACCAGTCGCCTATGGCTTTGTCTAACTAAATGTTAAAATCTCCAAGAATGGAGATCCACAGCCTTTTTGAGAAAACTCTTCTCGGCACAGTCTGCACTAACTAACAAGTAAAGACTATTTTCTAAATGTCCAATCTAACTTTCCTGAGATACTATGTGGCTCTTACCCCTTGTATTATCTATTACAACTGAGGATAGCCTGCCTGCCTCAGTCCTGGAACAGCCCTCAGGTAACTGCAGGCTGCTATTGAATCATGAATCAGACACTGTGCTGCTGCGCTAATAAACCTCATACTACTCTAACCCCTTCTCACAGATCATGTGCCCCACCCAGGACAGCAGCCTTGTCTGCTTTCCCACAGAGCTCCAGGGTTTTGAAACTGGACTCAACATTCAATGTTCAGCCTTACTAGCTCTGAGCAGAGAGATGATAACTCCGTTGCAGCTGCCAGTCGTGCTGCTTCTATTGTAGCCTAGCATGAGGTTTTGCTTGTTTGCTGTGGAAGTGCACTGTTGAATACAAATTCAGCCTGCATTCACTGTAATCCCCAGGTCCTTTCCAGCAAGACTGCTGTCCTGCCAATCACTTTCCCATTTGTACTGATTCCCTGAGTTGTTCTGCATTGTCTGTGTTTGAAGGGAGCAGGAGGATATGAACAGCAATAACTGTGCAAGGGAGAGAACTTTTCAGTCCTTTTAGATGATATATGTACTATTTTATTCCACAGCTTCTTAAAAAGCTTAATAATTAATTTTCCATGGATATGAAAACCCAATTTGTTCAGAGTCCACGATCATCGTTATGACTGAAGCAAAATATAAATTAAAAATAAGTAACAAAAATTCTTCTTCATTTCATTTCTATCAGTGTTGCATTTAGATAAAGTTAGGACAGAGAACACTATTATAACCCAAAACCAGCAGCAACCAGCAACAGAAGTTCATTTTGTAAGGGCAAAGAGCATGGCCATTTTTGACACTAATCCTTAAACAAATATTCCTCTTTTAAGAGGACTTAACAATAAACAAATGTAAAGAAAAATATATCTGGTCATGGTCTGGACATTTCCTCCCAGACAAGTAAAGCACTGTTCTTTAAAAGGGAACCCCATGAACATTTCTGCTGTGAAATGTAGGATTCTTTACGCAGCTCTCAGCTGTTTCAGCAGAAAAAATTAATACAAAAGAGATGTTAATTTAGTCTTTAAAATAATACCTGTCCAGCTCACTAGAACCATACTTTGTACTGCACTTTGTAAACGCTACAGTAATTAAAAAACCCTGCACCCAAATACATTTCAATCAGGCAAAATTTTTATAATTAAAATATTAATATGTATGATTACTGCAGTCATTATAATAAATATTTTCTTAGACACAAATAAAATTATGTATCAAAATCCTAGTTTCCAAAACATCCAAATTATATAAATTTTGATCTACTTTGCTTTAGTAGAAATTGCCTTGCTTCTAAGATATAACAATTCATATTATGGCATATATTTTCCCTCTTTTAAAAAACAGTATGCAGAGAATAAATTACATTTTCATTCTGATTTCTCAAAATACAATACATTTCTTCTGCTTCACTTCAGGTATATTGTACACTATTACAATTATATCTTATAAATTATAATTAGATTTTTTGTATTAATATCTCCATACAGTGCTAAAAGACACAGTTTGCTAAAACAATAAAATATGAACAATAAAGTGCTATCTGAATTCCAAAGATTTAGCTTTGTATTACAGAATTTTAAGCTGCAATCAACAATTAAACAGAGCATATGTACATATGATATGAGTATAAAAGTAAATAACGTGGACAGCAATGCAACATTAAATGCAGCAGAATGGAGTCCTTTCTTTCACTTGCCTTCACTTTTCAGCACTAAGCTCTCCTAAAGTCAGAGTTCAAGGGATTTGCTTCTTGAAGCTGATTCCAGGTCAGACATTCCTGTGCTATAACTATGTTAAAGGATAACACTGTGCTCACATTTAGTTCTTATTATTCAGCTTTCCATCTGTTCTTTTTTTTCCCTATGTTTTCTTGGATTCTCTGAAGGGATTCAAAGAAAGTAGATTCATTGCTCCTCAAGGACAGAATTTACATGTTACTTTATTGATGAACAATTTAAGAGTCTGGTTGGATGCCACTGAGCATCAATTACAATTCTTGCAAGGACCTGGCATGAATTTACTCACGATTAATGAGATGTCAGCAAAGTTGAAAGAAACACATTGATGTCCAATAGCAAAGTAATCAGACCCTCACAAGGCCAGGTAATATGAACACCTTTCAGAGAGGTTTCATTTATCTTAAATGTCATTAACAGATTCAGTACACTTCACAAAGGGAAAGAAGTGTGCAAGAAAGAAGTACATTACTGGGATGATCTAAGTGCTACTTTAAATGAAAATATAATGAATCTATGAAAGGAAAAGTGTAACATTTGAGGTACACCTTTGTACTTGTGTGTGTATAGATAGATATATAGACATGCATAGAAATTTACAATCTGTATAAACTTAAATCTAAAAATGTCAACTTTGAAAATTTTTTGCTTAGTTTTTTTGTTGTTTTTTGTTTTTGTTTTGTTTTGTTTTGTTTTGTTTTGTTTTGTTTTGTTTTAGGCAGAAGGGAAGTTTTAAGTGTCCAGGCTTTGCATTTTGCACCCTTCTGTTTTTGGCTTTTTGTTTCTCTGGCAGAACCTAGGGTATTAGTATTTCAGAAGCAGATTTGCGTTTGAAATTTTGTAATAATTTTGAAGGCTGTCAAAATTTTCATGTTGTTTGTGTCATTTTTGTTTTCCTTCCTCACAAGTACCCTATGAAACCCAGGCATCAGCTTAAAATGAGTTCTGCAAACATCTTTATCTGCTTGATATGATTGGTTTTAAAAATTAAATATGTAATTGATTAGACTACAGTATGTAACACATTGTGGGGCATCCTGTAAAATTCTTTAGTATTTAATACTCCTATAACAAAATTTTAACTAATCTCACAGTCTTGGGATAATAACAAGAATATGACAATGATTCTCTCTAGGATTTTCCTAGCAAACACTTTTTGATGACATATTAAATTAAACATCTTAAATAAGGATTTGATAGCTCTCAAATTAACATTTTTTAAAATTTATAATAATTTGATACCAATTAAGATGCATGCTTGACAATTTAAATACATGTCCACTGATGTATAGTGAAACTAAATAAATAGATGTTTTTTAAAATGAATTAGTAGTTGGCTGTACTTGGATAATAAACATAGAAAGATATAGTTTTTGAGATTAAGATGAACCTGTAGTGTTTGCTTTCAAAAACGTACCCTGAGCAAAATATTTCACATAATCACTTTAAAAATTTCAAATGACAAGCTGGTTGTTGTGATGAATGTGCTCAACTCCCAAAACAAAATAACCATACCTTGGTTCAGTTTCCAAAGTGGGTAAAGGCTTGGGCTGTATCTGGGCCAGGAACTCCTCTAGAAAAGCCCCAAAGGAGCAGGGTGAGCCAGCAAGCAGAGTGCATAGGAGCTTGGAACACCAATCACATGATTAACACAGAATTAGTAGGTGGTTTTTCCAAGAGTCATTTACCAAGGACCAAAGCAAGTTGTGAGAACAAGGAGTCCCATGCATACCTTTTCCACTGTATGTATCTTGACTGCAAGCCAATCACTGTATTCCAGAAATATAGCAGCTCCATTATGAGTTTTGAAAGCAGGGGGATCCTCTCTGGACCTCATTATTCAGTGGGAGGGTCTCCCCTACAGTTTTGCATCTCTGTGTAAATCATTCTACTTTGATTCTAAGTCAATTTTCCCTTGAGAGTTTTTTTTGTACTTTAAATAATAGAGTGAACCTTTCCATTGAACTTTGTTTAATAGCACTTTAAAAAATTCAAATTAAAACTATTTTTGCTAATACCTTTGGCAGTGACTCTTTGAATTACTTAAAGCTCTCTTTCACTACAGTCATGGACCCAAACTTAAAAACTCGGGAGAAATGTAAAATATTTAAGAAAAACCAAAATTATCTTTGTAGTCTTTGCTTCCCAGGTATTACTGATAAAAAATCTGATGGCACCTCAGTGGGACTTTCTCTTCTGCTATGATCAGCTGAGGTGTGACAGACCAGCAAAGACTTTCTCTTCATGGCTATCTGAAATTTGAGCTCAAAAGGGAGCAAATCTTCACTCTACATAGACTCCCGCAGTCTGGGTGAACATTTACAAAATTGCCTTATCTTCAAATACCTCACCAAATTGTCTGATATGCTGGCTACGACCATTGAAGATGACTACAAATACAATCCCAAATTGTGCTATTTAATCCCTGATTTAAAATCTTTCCAAGGAGACAACTAACCTCCTCCAAATCAAAATATGCTTGGCATGCAGTTCCTTAATTAAAATATTGATTTTTTTTAAAATCTCCATTACTTGTTGTCTCTATGGACATATGAAGAGGTGATGAAATATAATGTGCTTCTCTCTTGTTTGAAGGAAGAAAAACCATCAGCAACACACTGCAAAGTTATTGTCAGTGCATTTCAGATAACCAGAAACTGTGGGGGGAAGGAAGTAAGAGTACAAAGATGTTTGAGCAGGAATTACTTGTTCTTGTGGAGAGAATTAAGGGAAATATCTGGGGAAAAGAAATGAAGAACAACAAAACCCCTTAAACCTACTCTTGCCCACATGTTTCCAGGAATTACTTGCAGAATATATATAGTTATATCACAGGATTTAATTAGTCTAATGGACTCAATGGGAAACAGTAAAAAAACCCTGATATCAGTAATACTGCTCTGGTTTATTTTATTGAATTTCACGCTCTGAGCACAAAGGATAAAGATAGAAAATGCATCTCCTGAAACATACAGAGCTTAAGAAGAGCAGCAGTCATATGGATAATTGGTGCTGTTAATATGTATGCTATGGATCCTGCATTCTGCTCCTCTAGAAACATTGAAAAATAAAGCTAATTTTGGGCATTTGGGTGCATTGCTACCAGTGCATTCAGTTAAAAAATAATCATTTCCTCTTCTGTGCTGCCTCACTGGATGCCTGAATAAAAATCATTAATGTTCCACTCCCTCCTCACAAGTCTAGACAACTCATGCCTAAAGAGAGGGATAACCAGAGGAAAAGGACATTACTTCATAGTGGTACAGTACAGAGAGAAGTTACTTGTAATTAATCACATGTATAAAACTTCTATTTGTAACTTTGTCAGTTATAATCAGTAATCAGTTCTACTAGCCTTGAACTTTGAAGTCCCTTATCGCACACACACACACAATCACACACAATCACACACACATATTTCCTGCAGATGCACATTTTCCCAGTCACTTTGGCTACAGAGAGCAATTTCACATCTGAAAACACAATAGGAATGAGACTGCTGCCAGCCATCTTTGACCTCAGGTTCTCTATTTCTGGTGCTAGTTTATGGATAGACCTGCTCCACCTGAATATTTGTGCTTATTACAACTTTGAGGGCTCTGTTCTGTTTGTGTTTGCAATAACTGATACTTCATGGTGTGTCTCAGACAAACAGAAAAGGTAGTGAGGCAGATGTAACCTCAGAAGGAAAAGGTACGTTAAATCAGTTAAAATCTACCCAGCATTTTCAGAGAAAGATAGGAAGCAGAAAAAGTAGAAGAAAATAAAACTTTGTGGTCCTAGTAAAAATGTTTATTCTTATCAATATTTACTGATTCAAGAGAAAGGAGCAGCGTATTTATTCATACAGTGTGACTAACACTCAAAACTCCTGTAAGAAATGCATGTTTATTTATATTTTCCCAGATAATGAGGGAACAATGGATAATCCTGGTTGTTTTCCAGGGCACATGCACTAAGAAAGGACATTTAATACAAGGCAGGAGTCAGCACTCCTTATCAGCAAGAGCTAAAAACACAGAAGAGCAGAGAGTCTAGAGCATCACTTTTGGTGGCAATTTTAACAAATTTTCTCATATTCCCTTCCCACCGAATTTCTGCTGTTGTGTCATTAATGTACTTTTATCTCTGACACTTGTTGAAACACAGAGCAAGAATGAATATCATTTTAATCACCTGCTTTTTCACCACAAACTTGAAGAAAATACCTTTTTCTGTAATTTCAAATGCCCTTGTGCAGCAGCTTTGGCAATATTAGATTTACAGTTGGACTGGATGATCTTAAGGGTCTTTTCCAAGGTAAATAATTCTAGGATTCTGAGGACCTCCTAATAGTCATGAGTGTCTGGGCAGTGTGTATGTAACGTCATGTATGTAGCATTACCAAAAACACTGATGATGCAAGAGATGCAACAAAAAATTCTTACCTTAATAGATGTTCCACAACTTTAAATTTGAAAGATTTGCCTTGATTTGAAATGTCTTTCAGAGAATTACTGTAAACACCAGCAGCAGGCCTTGACGTAAACATTGTTCATGTTGTAACTAACCATAACATGTAATCCTCTTTTTCTACTTGTTCATTGAGTTTTAGAGATGAAGTGTCAACTGAAGTTAAGAAATTCTATCCTTCTTGTAGCTGTAATACACCAATAACATCTAAAGTATTGCTAAATAAATAACTAAAACTGTATTTGTTGTTACCAATAGTTTTTAATTGATTTGTTTTAAAAGAATATCTGGGCATTTAGTCATGAAAATACCTCTTTCCTTGGTGTATTCTGGGCAAATGAATTGAAAAGAACTTAATGATGTGAAAAATTTTGCCTTTGATATTCCTTTATAAGTGAAAAGTTCTCATCAACTTTCCCATTGTGTCATCAAGTTATATTTTCCTTCTCCTGTGCTGGTCTGTTGATTGTTTTCTGTGTTTGGGTTTTGATTCTGGCTGTAAGAGATTTTAAAAGGCATTGAAAACATTTTTTTTCTCAATGAATTTTATGTCTTGAGAAGTGACCTATCAAAAGCTGAATTTCTTCATGAGCACATGACTTTCTGCATAACATTTTATTTTCAGGACTATAGTTCTCATTTAAATGTGACTGATTCTTTCCTGGCCTTCATCCTTTGGGTGGAACTGGGGGAAGTTTTGCAGTTATTCTCTCCAGTCTGGCCAGTTGCTTGGGTAACCTTGGTTGTCATTCTGCCAAAACTGAACATCAGCAGTAGCCTTATATGTATCCTGCTCTCTTCCTACAGTGTGCTATTGCTACCTTGCCACATAGTGGTGTTTTCTTAGGGCGCTTGGATTTGCTACAGGGTTCTGAAAGATTTCTGATATGCCGTTACATTTTCTGGTACAGATAGTCGGCTGGAATGTTAGACAAAAGGACTTGATAGTCCTTTCTGGTCATTTAGTCCTATACCAAATCATATTGGTCTAATTCAGTGAAATTTTCCCTGTATATAAAAATTCAGAAACAAATAAACAAACAGGAAAACCTGCAGGTTGGGATTTAAAGTTGAATGCTGAGTGGATACTGTCTTAAGAGCTGTGAGAAGAAAGAAGAGGGAAGGTCCAACAAACCATAAATTAAGATGTTTCGGGCAGGTTCAAATAAAAGAAGTGCATTTGAAACATGCAAAGAGTGCGGGAAGAAGAAAAAATGAGCAGATTTTATTTATTTACTGTTATGATATTCTTTAGGAAAATTACACACATTCCTCTGTAAAAATATCAGCCATCCACTTCCCTAATGCATATGCATTACGTACCTTAAGTAAACAACCATCTGATCTAACCATCTGAATGTGATTTAGCCCCAATAGACTTTCTAGGCACTCTGACACATATTTTCTGGTATGTTTGATCGAATTTGAGATGACTGTTCTTTTGGCAGTGACCTTTAATCTGAATGTGTCTACCACAGCCATGCTGTTCCATAATCATTGTGTCTTTAAAAGCTTGGTAGGTATTCTTATTTCTGTCTTTTAATAAAATAAAGAAAAAACAATTCTGACATATTAACACATCTCTTCATGTTTTTATCATCTGAAATATTACTGCACTTTAATTACTAGGGTGAGAGCAAGGGGATTTTTTCACATTAGGAGAATAGAAGCTACATATTTAAGACAGAAGATACAGCAAGAAATATAACCAGAAAATGTCACAATATATTTACTCTTTTTAACATTCCCCACTGACCAGGCTGAAACTTCCTTTTCAGATTATCAGGAAAAGGCAAATTATTTGTTTCTTCTCTTCCTCCCTCATTTTCACTGCACTAATAAACTAACCATTGCATTATTACTCTTTAGAATGTATGTGAATAATGGTTCTAAGACTCTAGAAATAATTTTTCCAATAACTCATTTACAGAAACGGAATACCACTCCCAAGTCAAAGTAAATTGGTTCTCAAAATCACTGTTTATGAAGGGAAACATTTTGTCCCCTGGAAAAGCTTTTATGAAGTTTGTTGGATCAATTTTGCACCATTTAAAAATTTAATTTTAGAGAGCAGATGTTTAGTTGTTCTGCAAATGATCCTAAATGTCACATTTGAAAAGCTTGATCTTAATACTCAGTATATTACAAGAACAGAAGAAAAAGTAAAGGGAAAAAAACCCACTTCCGACTCATTTAACCCCCAGTAAATGCACACTTTCATCAGCTTTTGGAAACTTATTACACTCTAAACTGAGCCAGGCCAGTAGGTCTGATTTCCTCCTTGTAGCTCTGAATTCTTCCTGTGAAATATTTTGAGTTTATTAGAATCATTGACACAGCAGTGAGATTTGCTGTAAGAAGGTTGACAATAAGTATCTGCCTGCTTTAGAGCATAAGTGATTGCATCCTGGATGGTAGAATTGATCCAGGGAAGAGAAGCTCTTTATGGATTCTATTCTGAAGAGTGCAAGGCAAGACTAGAAGACCTAGGAAGACCTAGGATAGATATCACATTCGACTATGTTAAAATCATTTTATGCTTTTCTTAGGATCAGAAATTTTGATGATCACTTTTTGAAGAATATTGCCACAGTTTTCTTGAATGCTACCACAGAGGAAGTATTTGAATAATATTTGTGTAGGAAGTGTTTTAGGATGTGCTAATGAGTCTGAGAGAATAACCATATATCATGGCTTATTACAACACTGATATTGATATTTTTGTTCCCTCATGCTGATCATGGTAGAGAAATACACTGCTATATACTGTGGTTTAACTATTCAACTTGACAATACTTTAGAAACAGTAAGTATACTCATGTAGGGCAGAAATAACCTCCAGAAAGCTTCAAGTTCAAGACACTCTAGGAAATATTATTATAAAATTTCCCCATCTGAAACAGAATGCAATTAAGCAGAGAAAAAAAAGGCTGGTAGGGGAATTACGGCCAAAATCACAGAGGCAGTCTGTTTTTTAATCACCTGATTCAGATCATGAGCCACAGTGTGTCTTGCTGACCATAAATGACAGTCAAACAAACTATGTTATCTAATGGCTCTATAGAATCTAAATGTTGGTAATCTCATCTGAGAAACTGAATGTTGAGTGCAATATCTATTTTGAAAAAACTTTGCATGAAAGAAATTGAGTAACATTTGCTGCCTTCTCCATTATGTTTTTTTATCATGTGTTAGAGCAAATGGAAAAGCTTTGATTCTCTGATTTATAATATTAAAAAATTCTCCAACGTCCTTTTCTCTTTCAGTAACACCTTCTTGCCTGCTTTTGGATGTCACAGGCAAGGACTTTGTCGATGGAGTGATTTAATGATGTGCAGTTCGTCCTTAGCAGTGAAGGTGATAATTACACAGAGAACAACATCTAAGGAGTAAGGATGTTCCCATGGAAGAGGTCTCAGAATAAAAACATCAGCTGAGTGCTGCTCTCAGAATCACTGGGCCTCTCTTCATTACTGCCCCATCACTCTTCTGAAATTGATCCCATTTCATCCACTTTAATGAAGTTTAACAAAAAATGTTGCTGAAGAATTTCAATGTCGCCTTCTCTTTCAGTAACATGCTTTCTCCAGAGCACTGAAAATAGTACCTTCTGTTCAATATAGTAAGCAAAATGAAACAGTTACCAAAAGTTAAGTTCCAAAGTTTTCTTCTATTAACCAGAAAGTTTACAAAGATTGCTTTTAAATTAATTTTTTCCCAATAAAAACTTTTTTATTGTACTTTATAACTCTAAGAATGTATTTTATGCTGTATGATATAAAATTGCATTTATGTCCCAGTCACATCATTCAATGAGCATAGAATATTTTACCTTTTCCTGTGTTGATTATCTTTGTTGTGGGAGAGGTAATGTTGTCTGTATGTCAGAAAGGAAAAATAAAGTTGAGATTAAAAGAATGTTCTTTTTCTTTAATTTCGGTTGTATTTTTGAGCCTTCTGTTTCAGAATGGAAGAAATAAAATGCAAGAAAAGAGCAAAATCTCAAGGTATTATCCTCATAAAACTAGGATTCAGAATAGGGGAATGGTCCCAAAAATTTGACCTGATTTTCTCAAAAAATAATGCGTTCTTTAGTATCATCTACCAGACATTTACCCTTGAACAAACTGTAAGTGTGGGGATTTCTTCCAGACAGAAACTCAATATCTGCATGAACCACAGCTCAGACTGCAGAACTACAAATTTTCCAATGCAATGCAAGTGCAACAATGCTCAAAGCAAAATCTCTTTAGTAGCTCCCAGTGTTATTCAGCTATAGTACCATATGCTGGAATTGCAATATTCAATGCATCAGTTCAATCATATGGCAATACTAACTATCTCCAGGAAAATTACTAGTACACTACTCATATGGCAATAGCCTTACTATGTCCACATAATTTTTATACCATAAATGAGAAAATTGAGAAATTGAAATAAATCTGTGATTTCTGAGCTCATAAACGTGTGCTAATGAACTGAAGAACCCTATAAATCATGTAAGCAAGATGCAGTTTCTCATGTTATATTCCCTTCCTTTAGGAATCCTTAAATATTTTTAGCAAGAACAATGGCATTTTTTGCAGAGGGAAAGAGAGACAAAATAATTTTTTGTCAGTTTCAAGTCATCCTTTCCTTTTTCTTATTTTTTTTTCCCCTTATTGTTCTTAAAACCCTAGTACTAAGGTGTTTTATAAATATGTAAGATTTTGAAAAGCATATACAAGAAACTGTGTCATAACCTTTACATAGTTGAGAAAACAATGATACACTTATCCTAGAAAATCTTGGTTTATGTAAAATCTGGCCAGTGAGGGAAATTTTCAAACCCAAATGGTCCCAATCTGATTCTTCATTACATAAATTGGGCTATCAAGAGAAAAAAAAAGAAAAAAAAATAGCGAAAAAGAGGAGAGGAGAGGAGAGGAGAGGAGAGGAGAGGAGAGGAGAGGAGAGGAGAGGAGAGGAGAGGAGAGGAGAGGAGAGGAGAGGAGAGGAGAGGATATGATCTATCCATTAGACATGTATCTTATAAAATATTTATAATCACTTCTGCATTGGGATCTTGAGATTTGCTCTCTCCCAGTGATATTTGATAAAAGCTATGGTATCATTTCAGCATTATCTCCAAGAATTAAATTGGGCTAGCAATATTTGCACAAATACAGTTTAAGCATCTGCAAATCATTTTACACTAGAAATCCACCATAGGATTGATATAAACCAGAACAAATAAGCCTGAGTAAACACAGAAATACACATCAAGCATGATCTTCCCTCCCTGGCCTTGCTGAATATTTCCTTTACCCTTTGGAAAGATATGGAGTATATTTCTCCCCTTCACTGTAAAAATTGGCTTGTGAGCTTTTGCAATAATGACAACTAACTACCATTGGAAGAAAACCTGTTGTATTGTTTTATAATACTAAAATTGCTCTTTATGACAAAGCAATAGTGCATTTCTTGCAGTCCCAGGGCAGTGTAATTAAGTGCATTTGCCTGGCCAGATAAAAATTTTAATTCCACCAGTAGGTTCAAAATGTGATTTAGACATGCAATGGTTAAACTGAGACTGAAGTTCTAGATACATGTGCATGCACTCATCCTGAGAAGTACACACAGAGGTGCTCGTCTTAGCTTGACCCTCTGATAATATTCTGGATTTGAATTAAATCTGTTGAGACCGTGGTAATGATAAAATTTTCTGAGTTTGGTATTTTATTCTCTTTTTTCAGCAAATAAAAAACCCAAGGAATGTACAGACAAAAATAAATTTGTTTTAATTGGCAAACCCTGAACATATAAGAGCTACTATTACATAAATCCCTCAGAATTGAACTTGGATTTCATCTCAAACTTTTTTAGCTGGAACTGATTATCTTCATGGGTTGTCTAAAATGAAAAAAATGAAAATAATGAAAATTCTTCATTTAGCTTTTCAAATATGATGACTATAATAACAAATGAAACAATAAATTATTTAATTGAAATTGTTGGGTATGAGCTGTGAAGAATCAATGTAGTTTCATTTTAGCAAAATATTTAGTCTCTTGTTTGGATTATCCATCTTCCTCACTACAGAGATTTTAACTTTAGTAGAAATATAAAATATCCTAGCATTCAAATCTTAATTTAATGGAATAACTTTTTTTTTAGAATCAAAGATCTTCTGTCGTGATAATTCTCTGATGTTCTTTAAATTGTTCTGAATAGTCTTTATTCACCACTTTGGAATAATTTTTTTCTGAAGGCTTTAACCAGCCTACAAAGTATAAGACATTATCCTTAATCAACGCAAATGGAAAAGTTTTAGAATGCCTCAGGCTCCGCAGGTCAAGCCAGAGTTTTATTGCTTCTTCAGATGTATCATTTTCTAAATCCAAATGAGGAGATACAGAGTCTATTTCCAATTCTGATTCTAATACAAGAACATTAATAGTCTGAAGCAATATTCCACAGAGTCACAACACGGGAAAAGAAATTCCTAGCTGCTGTGAAACCCTCTCTACCTCACAGCACAACCCACATTTTCATGCAGTGTTATTCTCTTTTCCAATTTAAAGTGACATCCTCAGAGGGCTGTGTTAGAGAGCAGCAGTGGGAGCAAATGCCATTATGAGAGAAATCCTTCCCTGAATTGGGTTGACACCATCTGAAACAGGCAGCAGGCCAGCAGTCCCACGCCATTAGTGAAAACTCATAGCTTTCTTTCATCCCTGAAGTATAAGCAGCAGGATAAACTGAAGCAGCCTAAGTCATAAATATATATTTTGAAAATGAAACTCAGATAACTAGGAAAAAAAATCAATCTTTTTTAACACTCTTCCTGGCTTTATATGTTTTATATTCCCCTTATAAGTTTCAGAAGACTCTTCTTTATGAAAAATGTTTGTTGGACGTAGTGGTCCCAGGTAGCCTCCAAATTATTTCTGTGCTCTGTCTTTGGTGCTAGACTCTTCAGAGAGAAGGAGAGACTTGGTCTTATCCCAGAACACATTTAAATTGTCTTTATGTCCAGGGATATTTTTTACCCATAGCTGAAAATAAACAAAATACTTATTTCCTGAACTTTTCTACATGTTGAGCTACTGCCCAAGGAATTTGCAGCTGTTCATTCACTATAAATTTGCAGATGTCTTTCAGGATGAAAAAGAGCAAATTCAGGAGGACAGACTGAATTTCTAAGTGACCTGATGAATTTACAGCACTGGACACTAAATTTCTGAGTAAAATCTGAACTAAAAAATAAAAAAAATTAAATCCAAAACTATCAGTACAGAAACAATGGTTTTATTTTTGATTTTAAAAACAGGTAACTTTTTTTTAAAATCTGATTGGAATAGTGATATTTTCCTCGTTAATAATCACCTGTCACCTAAATGATGACAAAGAAAAACCTAAAGAATTATCCTAGAAAAAAAATCTTGGTTTTGTTCAGTCTGGATTGTCTATCTTCAATGTTTTTGTCAGTTTTGAACAATTGGCTGAGAGAGAATGGCACTTACAGCTAGCTAAAAACAAAACAAAACAATCCTACCATAGCTTAAGTATACACAAACAAAGATTCAGATATTAGAGAAGTCACAAATAAATTTAATTATCTCCCAGCTGAATTTCATTACTTGTATTCAGATTAATGCTTCTGTCTGAATCTAAAGTTTATACTTGCGTTTGGAGGAAAGGAAATCCTTATATCTCTTAGATTTTTGTGCAAAAGAGATTTCAGGCATTTTGAACCTTCTTTGACTGAACTATTTCTTACCAGAAGAAGAAAATTTTATTGGCTCACTATTCCCCTTTCAGAATGAATCTTTTTCTCAAAATCCATGGTACATAAAAACCCTTGAAACTGGGCTGTTGATACTAATATCTAAATAATTAAAGGCTCTTTCTAATATGGATTTGTTAATGCATATCTGTGAAAGCTTTTTTACCTGACTACCTTAACAACGAAATAAAAAATCTAAGAAGTAGGAAAAATTTCTGAGTAATTTAAGAGGAAGACAAGCAGTAGCAGTGAAGTTTTCATTTAAGTCTGTGTTTTTGTATACATAAAATCTGTCTGCTGTTGTTAATAGTATCAACAAAAGGTTTCAAATCTTTAAGAATATTTTTTTGGAATGGAGTACCCCATCCCTTTAGTCCTTTGTTAAAATATTGAGATCACTACAAACAACACTTTTGCATCTATATAGGAAAAAAACAAGTAAGAATTTCAGTAAAAGGAAAGAGAGCACAGTGTCAATGTGGCAAAGTAGAATAGCAGAGCGTCTGTGCAAACAATACATGAAAAATTACCCTTGAGGTCTGACAATGGTGTTTGGAAATTGCTCAGATCCAGCAATGTGCCAAGGCTGCTTCACTGACCTATTTTGGGCTGTAGACACAACCAAACCTGAGTTAAAGACAGGCCTGTAAGACACTGCAGTTCCTTCCTAAAACATGCTTTTATATCTGCATTCTTTTGTACAGTTCAGATTCACTCCAGCTTGAGCCTTAAAGGTAGAATTTTTTAGGTGTGCATTTTTCGCGTACAAGCTATTCAACCTTCCAATTTTTATTGTTGTAACATATTTACAGAGACCTATATCTGTCTCACAGATGGAGTCCAAGCCAGCATTTCCATTTGCAGACCTTTTAATCTGCAAAAAATGAAAGCAATGAAAGATTTCAGTCTATTAGGGTTATTCTCCCAAATAGAAAAAAGAATACAGTTTATTTTTTTTCTAATTTATATCATTGGTTGGAATTTTTAAAAAATGTGTACAAATACACCCAAAGAGATTAACATAACTGTGGGAATTCTGTCAGTTTTGTTTTGCTCGTTGCATTACAGTCGTACTTAAACACTTTATTGGCAATGCCTGTACTAGTAAATTAAGATGCACGGTGGGGTGGGAATACAAGTGCCACGGAGTCATTGCTACTAATACCTTGGTAACACAGATGTTTGCACAGACCATTCCTGGGCACAGTTCACCCAACAACACTGACCAAACCAATTCCAAAAGGTAGTCTGAAGGCACTGCATTTGCAGAGATTTAGCTATCTGAATGTGAGCTGTGCAAGGACTCTTGTTCTCAGAGCTACAGAGTGGTCCCTGGTTTGCTTCATTTAATAATATAAATATAATTGCTACAGACTTGTACATTGGTGCAGCTAAACTCAATTGTGCCTATCTTGAGAAGATAAAGGTCCTAGTACAAAAGGAGAGCAATAAAATGAATCTCAGAAAAGAGCCTTAGAATTTGTGCCAACACAGGGTTCTGCTGCCTCCTGTTGTCTGGATGGGGCAGAGATTTATGACAATTCTAATGCTAGTAGTGGGCCATTAGCCTAACTAGTTTTGCTTTTATCCTCTGGCTCCAGACTCACTTTCCGTAGCTGATCTAACTGGGACTATTGTTACATACCATTTGTTCCACAATATGTTTTTCCTTTTATTTTTTTTTCACATTTTCACTCTGAGGGTTATCTGATGGTGCTGACAGCAAAACCAAACCAAACCAAAACCCCAAACAATAACAAAACCACCAAACAAAACCAAAAGCAACCCACAACAAGTAAGTAGAATGTAATGTAAGAGAAGCTTGTTTTGGGGAAAAAAGAAGAAAAATGAGGCAGGATTGACAACACAAGACACTGGACTGAAATCCAAATAGTATAGAATTGCATCTGAGGAAGGGAAAAAAAAATCTCTAAATATCCTGTTTTTCAAGGGGTTTATAACACTTTGCTTTTCCTACTGGAGACTGTAAAGCAGTAAAGGATGTGTGAAAAGGTTTCTGCTCCTAGGGAAGTCCTTCTGTCGAAAGATTTTTGTCCTGCTGAATGTTTTCTTTGTTGAAGAGGGAAATGTCATGGGGATTTATATCTGCCAAGGTGAGTGTATAACACTTCCAGAGCAAAGCATACAGGACAGTTCATAAAAAGAGAAATTGAAGATTTATATAAGTTATATTTCAAGATTTGCCCAAAAAAAGTCTGCTTTAAAAGCATAGACACTCTAAATTTCCTTGTTACTTCGGTTATTTAAGATGTCTAGGCTACCATTTTGCTACTATGGTTTATATTTATGGTTCTCCTCTAAATGCCCTAAATAAAAGATATTGCATCATGCCTTTCCATGTAAATGTCCTGTTTCTTGGGGGAAAAAAAAGCTTCAAAAAACACAAACAAAAATGCTCTTTAAAAAACCTACTCCATTATTCCCCTCACTGCTCTGTTTCCTTTACTTTCCCCATCTTGTTTATTTTCCATTTCTCTTCCCTCACTGTCTTTGTGTATTCCCAGTGACAACAAAATAGTTCATTTTTTCAGTTTTATTTCTTTTCCTGGACTCCCATAATAACAAGTTCCTACAGTTGCTCTTCTCTCAATATTATACTTCCTGTATTGGTTTGTATCCCCCTCTGTCTTTATACTCTGCTTGATACTTCTCTCTACTCTTTCTAGCTGATATTTCTCTCTATTTTTTTAATCCTAGCTTTCTCATTTCCTCTCTCAACGTGTAAAGCTTGTACTTCCACCTAAAGAAGAAATCTTTTTAGTAACAACAGGTACTACTCATTCTTTCTGGATATGTTGTGGGCAGGCCTTCATCTCCTTGATTTTTGGGGTTTCAATTTATGTAAGGGAAATCTACTGTTTCCTATGAGTAAAATCACACTATTACAACTTCAGACATGTTGAAGCAAAAATTTTTTTATATTGTTTATACAAAAAAAACTTATTACTTTTTTCATTTGTACACTATTTCAGTAAAAAATAATGATCTATGAAAAAGCCTGTGCATTTATGAAGCTTGTTCTGTAGACTAGCATTGAGTGAGGTATGCAGATCCTATCATCTGGTGCATCCACAGGAGGGATATGCCCACTGATAGACAGATTATAAACTGATTATCTATAATCAATAAGTGAAGTAGTCTAAAGAACAGCTGTGCTCTTAGTTATCAAACTTTGGGTGACTGATAATAAATATTTTGTTTCTTATGTGATTGACCAGGATCGAAAACTATCTCCAAAACTTTATTCTCAGGCTTACTTTACCTGAATTCAGAAAGGATTTAGTTGCTTAGAATTCATAAAATATGAGCCATAGAAAAGACATGATAAAGTACCTCGAGCTGTAAGTCAGTCTTTCTTGGCTATATAGGCTATGCAGGCAGGCAGTTGATACAATTAGTAATTGGAAATGGACTTACTTGGTTTAAACAGTGCAGACGTTCTGTAGAGATGAAGGCAAATCCGCCAAATTTCCTTCGGGCATTTACAGCTAAGAATTAAAAGGTATAATCTGTTTCAAATTCAAAGTGGCACATAAGTCAAGGAAAGTGATTCACCCCCTCTATTCCACTGTCGTGAGACCCCACCTGGGGTGCTGCATCCAGCTCTGGGGTACTCAGCATAAGCAGGACATGGACCTGTTGAGCAGTCCAGAGAAGAGCCTCAAAGATGATCAGAGGCTGGAACACCTCTCCTATGAGGAGAGGCTGAGAAATGTGGGGTTGTTCAGCCTGGAGAAAACAAGGCTCCAGGGACACCTTAGAGCCCCTTTCAGTACCTAAAAGAGGCTACAAGAGAGCTGGAGAGAGACTGTTCCCAAAGGTCTGGAGCGACAGGACAAGGGATAATGGCTTTAAGCTGAAGGACTGTTAATTTAGATTGGATATATGAGAGTGGTAAAACATTGGCCCAGGTTGCCCAAAGAGGGGGTCATTGCCCTGTAGAGAAACAGTCAAGGTCAGGTCAGATAGGGTCTCAGCAACCTGATCTGCTTGAAGAAGTCCCTGTTTATTGCAGGGAGGTTGGAATAGATTACCTTTAAAGGGTTCCTTCCAACTCAAACCATTCTATGATTTTGTGATCATCAAGGACACTTTGGCCTCCTAACTATAATCTAAACACAGTATTTTTTTTACTCATCAACATTCATGTTTCATTAGGAGTCTTAAAAAGCAGAGCATCATGACATTATATTACTTTAAGACTGCAGTAGTAGGTTTATAAATGGCTGGTTTTCTTATTCCTTCAGATGAAACATATTATATTAGGATATTTTTTAGTAGAATATTTTTTCTATCTTCTTTTGCTAACCTTTCTCTTACCGAATATCATATATGATTATTAAAGACAAAATTTCACTTTGAAGTCATCCAGAAAAAATGCATATAAAAGAATATTGTAAGAAATATGACTGACATATTTTGGATTTTCAGTCAAAATCTTCCATCAGTGTCAGGATGACTAGGAAGTATTAGTCCTAGACTTGCCTACACAATTACTAACATACAGTCTGGAGAAGAAGCTTTCCAATCTGGAACTCAATTATCAGATATCTTATTTATGGTGTTTGGGATGGAGAACATGATAAAAAGAATGTGTGGGAGCACAAGGTCACTTCTGGGTGTCTTTATTGTGTCAAGTCCTTACGTTTACTACCTGTTTGATATGCAAACATTAAGTAGATTTGTCTTTGCCAGATTTTCTGCTTAATAAGGATGTCAAGTCTTATGTCAAGCTCTTCCAGAACTGCAAAAAGCAAAATTGAAGCAGTATTTGTAAAGGCAAAAGAGAGACTTTTTTTCAGTCTTTACCCCTTTTTAAATGAATCCTCTTTTTTCAGTGAGAACAGGGTTTCTTTCAGTATCAGACGTGACATCAAAAATCATGTCAGTTCAGTTTTGTGCTACATTAGCACACTGACCTCCTAATGGATAGGAAGTTTGCCTTTGATGCTTAAAGGTCATTAGCTTCCTTCTAAGTTTCTATTTTTTTCTATGCTGCTATTTTACATAAATGTTTAACCTTGAATTCATAGGTTGCTTTTTCATCATGCATGAATATTTAACATTGAATTCAGTGCCTGTCATTTAATAACTAGGGGAAAGACTTTCAGCTATCAACTTTACCCAATTGAAGGACAATTTTTGTCTTCATTTACCAAAGCTCCAATTATCCCCCACCCCTCCCATTTTGATTGGGAAATGGTATGTTGAGCAAAAATGTAAGTATAAAGCATCTAAATAATAAGGGTTAATAGGAAATGGCAAAGTGGCTCCCTGTAGGGCAACTTGTCATACCCTTCCAACAATATACTTTTACTCAGATCTCAAATAAAACAACAACAGTCAGCACTTAATGAATTTATATCACATTTTATGTCTTTCTACACATCACTTGATGTTTTGTTTTCTGCTGTTGCTTTTAGAGATTTCCCTTGTTGATAATGTTTTTGTGTTGCTACCAGGTCTAATTTGGCTTTCAGCTAAGCTTTTGAATTTTTTATAATAAAGTAATTTACAGATGCTAGAAGATAAATTAGCACTGCAAATGCAGTTAAATTGCATAATCACACAGATTGATTTTGTGTTAGTCTTTGAGATGTATAGATACCTTGTGGCATCTCTGTCAAGAAAAGGCAGTGAAAGCAAAAACCTTTCAATTACTCTGGAAAACAAGGAAAAACATGTCAAAGGACAAGAGAAATAGTACAGCTGTTTGACTGAAATGCCTGTGGTTTATAATGTTCAATATACAGGTAGCATTCAATATTGACATTAACTGTCTCCCCACACAGCATACAACACAAAATATTCTTTCACATAAAGCTCAATTTGTATGTACAGCAAAGGGTGGGATTTATTTCTTTGTTTGGTTTGTTTTCACATTGTCATTGATTTGGAAGGAAAATAATAATAATAATAATGAAGGCTTCAGTGACTTTTGCAGATTTGTTATGTTCAGAGAAGACTTCTTGAAACAATTAGGGCATCCCAGGATTAATGCAATCAGGAGAATATGTCCAAGAACATGTGCAGAATACAAAATTATCCCTCTAGTGGATAAAAACGTTTCAGTTAATGCAAGGAGCTTAGAAGTTTAGCCTGAGAATAAATGCAATTTAGCTGCTTGCATCTTATGAGCAGAACACTTCACTTGTAGGGACACTGAGTGGTAACCACAGCTTTGTTTCAGTATGTTCTGTGTTGCAGTTGTGGGGATAGATATACCAAGAATTTCAACTCATGAGATGGAACTTTTACAGATTTTACGTACCAAATCTATGATCCAAACACATTGCCTTTAGCTGCTTGCTAAGGCAGTAAACATCCCTGTATTTATCACTGGAGAGAACAAACTACCTCAATCTGCAGGAAAAATGAGTCAAAATAATTCATATTACTGCATTCAGAAAAGCAGGACTCATAAAGCCACAAAGATAAATGCAGGACAAGTTCTGATGATGCAGATAATTGAACAACACATAAGCGACCTGAAAGCAGCTTGCAATTAATAACTTAGTAATGTTCACTGTAACTCACCATCTCTGGTGACACTCAAGTGCACTCATCTAGTGATCTCTGAGTTTATGATTTTTTAATGTTTTCCTTTCAAAAGGAAATGCATGAGTTCATAATGAAAGACAGGTAAATCACAATTTTGTATAGAGCCCGTAACAGCAAAAACCACAAAAACAGGTTAACAAAAGTGGGAAAAAAATTTTTCAAGACCTGATCAAAAAATTTGTAAAAGAATAAATTAAAAAATAAATACTATGGAAAATATACCTCTATAAACAGGAAACTGGAGGCAATCAAATGAATAAGGCAATGCATGGCAAATAAAGAAATGCCTATGTACTGTGACTTACAGAATTAAGTTTATTCTGTTTTTCCTGGAATTATAACACAGTTCACATATAGAAATAACATTTTCAGGTGAACATTTCATGGTTGAATGAGAATTAGATTTTCTCACACATTTCCACTGATTTATTTTGCTACTATTTTTCTTCAAATATTGCCTTTGCTTCTCTGTCTCATATTTAACTTGCTAAGAGTTATGGAAAATAAATTCAGTTGATAAGATACAAACATTCAGTGTCAACATATGTGTTTAATAATACTTTTATGGACAACTGGCAACAAGATGACTTGTGTAAGGTGTTGACAACTTTCAATAAAACTCATCTCAAAATAAAGAAACAAGAAGCAATGTGACATTTGTACCTCTAACATGTACCTCTATGTTAAATATGTTGATGAATTTGATGAATGCTTTGAGTGTTTCTGAGAGCACACTAAGAAATAAATTACTTCTAATTGAAATGATAGGGCAAAAGGAAAATGTTTTCTGTTATGCTATGTGAAAGGTAGTTTAAAAAAAAAAAACAACTAATCACCTGAAATGTTTATATTTTCTCTCAAAAAATAGTTTAAAGAAACAGAGTACTTTGTCTAATTTAACTGATTTTTCCATAAAAAAGGAGTAAGTTTTTATTAAATAATATGTAAACATGAACTACATAGTACCATTTCAGGTACCATTAAAGTATAGATTCACATATATGTTAGCATTCTGACTTAGAGCCTGAAATCTGACTGGAATATTCGCTGCACGTTCAAGGTCAGCTTTAAAAGGATTTCTTCTGAAAATTCCGTCTGTGCTAGGCAGATCTTGCATGTAAGGCAAAGGAAAATTTGTAATTAAGGGAAACAAACTCGCAGTTTATATGAAAGGTGCTTTATAAATACGTGGATATAAGTTAGGGAGATTTATTTTTGTCAGTCAAGATGAGACAGAATCTGAATAGGAAAGTTAGAGGGGTTTTTTTTCTATATATAAAAATTTACTTGTTTTAATGCCTCTACCCTTTTAAAACAGGAAAACCAAAAATCAGATTTTTTATTTTCTGTAGGGAAACACTGACAGACAAAACTGAATACACCCAAAAAGGAGGAGAGAGTCACAGGCTCTGTGGTTGAACACAGCAATGCAAGGAATGAGAAAAACTGAAAGAGAAAATATTGTCTCTTGGAGTTATTGTTTAGTTGTTTCTCGAGCCTTTCTGTAAACAAATATTGCCAAAAAAAAAAAGGATTTTCCTGGAAAGGAAATGGAAGTAAAGCTGGAATGAATAGGATCAGAGATATATAGAATCAAATAATAATTTAGATTGGGAAAAAACTCTCAGATCGTCGAGTCCAACCACTAACCCAGCACTGCCAAGTCCACCACTAAACCATGTCCATAAGTGCCACATCTACATGTCTTTTAAATATCTCCAGGGATGCTGACTCACAGTCAAAAATCCCAGAATCACATAATCATGGAATGTCTTGGATTTTAAAGTCATTCAAATATCATCTAGTAAAAGCATCTCTGCTCTGAGCAGGGATATCTTTCAGTAGATCAAGGTGCTCACAGTTTGAACTCTGCCAATGTCAAAGCATTCACAACATTTCTGAGCCACCTGTTCCAGTGTATCAGCACTGTAAAAATTTCTTGCTTTTGTTAATCCTAACCTACACTCTTTCAGATTAAAATAATTGCCTCTTACCCTGTCACTACAGATCTTTACAAAGAGCATCTCTTTAACCACTGAAAGGCAATAATAAGATTTGTTATTGCCTCCAATTCTCTCAGATTTTCTATACAGTAGGTGTTCCACCTCTCTGATTATTTTTGTGGCCAACCTCTAGACCTGCTCTAACAAGCCATTTTCTTTTTTGTGCTGAGGGCCCCAGAGCTGGATGCAGGTGGGGTCCAGGTGGGGGTCTCATGAGAGCAGAGGGACAGAATCACCTTCCTTGACCTCCTGCCCACAGTTTTTTTTAATGCAGTCAAGAATATGGTTGACTTTCTGGGCTGTAACAGGAATGTGCATCAACAAGGAAGAGTCAGCTTTGAAGAGCTGATGAAAAATATATGTGGAAGAAAGTTAGAAAAGGAAAATAGAAAAGGGTCCAAAAAGATAGAAAGATATTTTAGTACTTTTGAGGCAGGAAGGAATCACCTCTTCAGACTTTGTATTTGCAGCAGTTATTTAACCATTCAAGGCTAAGCATCTAGAACTATTGGTTCTCTTTTATAAACGCAGATTGTCAGACACCCTCCAGAGAGCTCACTACTCCTTTCATCTTCACTAGTTTTCTTTGGCTGGCATGAGAGAGGCCTCTATTTACCAAGAACAAGGTGCTTGGATAACTAACATTAGGTAATAAGAAGCCTGTCTTTACATTATAGTGTCCCCCACACTCTTAATATCTGACAAAGTGAAAAATTTCTACAGAAATCTCACCATTGTGATGGGATAGAACTGTAGAACTGTGTCTTCATGACAGAAATGTCATTATGTCACATTTTAACATCATGCTCTGCCAACAAGAGCATATTCTACTTTCTTTGAAGTTTCCAGCTCAATGTATTGATAAAACATAGTTGTTAGTGAATATGCAATTGCAGAGAAAGTTCACAGAGTACGTTAGGGATAAAAACTCTTATTTAAGATGTAAAAAAAAAATTCCTCTACTAGTTCTGAAAAATCCATTAAGACAGTTTGAAAAGCTCGTCTCCCTCGAATTATTTTATATCAGAAGTCAGTGGTTTTGTGATATATTTAACAGTTTGCAGCCTTATAAGAAAGCAAAACTATAAAGGCTAGTTCTATTAGTTCTTGATATATTAAGAAAGCATTGGTAGAATTATTAAATCTGCCTTTTTGGACTGAGTTTATTATATATCTCTTTGAAGCAAACTCAGTATTACTGTCACTTGTGCTCTTGCAATTTTTCCACACACTAGAATTTTCTATCTCAGTGCTGAAATAAATACAATTTAATATACAGTTTAAAATTTTGCCAGCAAAACTTTTTTTTAATATTCAATAAACATTACTCCATCATTTCTGAAAGAAGTTTTTCACTGACCTATTGCATGTGCTCTGCTACTCTGTAAATTTAATAATAGTTCAGAGTAAAGATTATCTCAATAAATCAACAGCACTGGTTCCTATGCAATCTTCCATTTTCCTTGAAGGCATCTCATGCAAGAACTGACAAAGTTGAGACTGGATGACCTGATCAAATCTGACATAACCACTACATGAGTCATGATGAATGAGGGCCACTACACCTCAAAACTTCTTCATAATCCTATTGCAACCCACATTCTTCCATCAAATACATTTGGGAATTAGAGATGCTGTGCAGTGATAAACTTTCAGTCTATTGATAGATGAGGTATTTTTAGTTGCAGTATCATTTTGCCAGTTTGATTTTAAAAAGATGGGTTTCCATGCATGAGAGGACACTTCTGTCTATCATACCACTGAACAAAAATGTTTGCTACAAAACTAAGCTTCCTGGAAGAAAAGAAGAATGTCAGGTGTCTGAAACGAGAAAAAAATTATGCTTGGGTGAGCCAAAAAGTACAAGGAAAATATGTAAAAACCCCTAAATGTTAAAGGAACTAAAAGGAAATTTAAAACATGTATATATGTGAGGACTCCTTCCTAAATCAAAAAAGAAGTAGAGGTAGAACAAAAACATTGAAGCACAACTCCTTGTTAGCATCTGAGGGATCCACACAAATCAGAATTCAAGCCTAAAAATAACACAGAGCTTACTTCTGAACTTTCTTACAGTTGAATTGACAGTTTCCAGGCTCCTTCCTTCCAGTTAAACTTTGTGTGCTCTAGGGTTCTCAGCTGAGGCCAGGTCAATGCAATATTTGGGGGTTAAATGCTGAGACTGTAGCTTTTGTGTCAGCCCAAATCCCTGTTTCAGAGAGGAGGAGCAAGGAGGACATCCTTTCTGCAGTTCACTTATTTCTCCCAGTAAGCAGTGATGTGCCCTGGCTCTCACTTTGCCCTGGTGAAACAGCTGTGTGCAACAATCAGTAACAGCTGTGATACTCTCACACATAATTATGTCAATAACAGGTATTTATTTTCATAATGTAGACATTTATAGCCAAGATGATTATCCATTGCTTGCTTTACAGTCAATGGAGAAAATAACACTACTTTTATGAAATTATTCACCTGAGTACACCTAGATTCACAGAATCGTTTAAATTCAAAAAGATCTATAAGATCATCAAGTCAAACTATTAACTCAGCACAGCCAAGTCCACCCCTAAACCCTGAGTGCCACACTTACATGTCTGTTAAACACTTCCAGGGATGGCAGCTCAAACACCTCCCTAGTCAGCCTGTTCCAATTTGTGACAATATTTTCTATGAAGAAATTTTTCCTGATATCCAATCTAAGCCTCCCCTGGTGTCAACGAGGTACTTTCCTCTGGCCCTATGACATGATACGACATCCACCTTGCTACTGCCTCATTTCAGGTAGTTGTAGAGAGTGATAAGACTGAAGAGGTTTTGTGCTGAAGTAACCTGTATTTCTTCATTAACTAAAGGGACAAATTTAAACATCTGGCTCAGACATTTTTCACTTCATAATTTAGGACCTCTTTTGAAGAGATAAATCACTCTCAGCATCATAAATCCCCATAGCAAACATGTCAAAATTTAAGCAAAAATGTATTATTTTATAGAATAAAATTTAATAATATTTCAGATAGGAAAACTACAATAACTACATTTTCTGGGATTCATATAACTTTGATTAGTATTTCTCATATTAAGCAGTGTGATGGCCTGAAACAGTGACTTTTTTAATGACTGATAAAATACAACAACAGAAATAATTTGGCTTCCTAAAAAGGGAAATTTTTCCTTTTTCCTAAAAAGGGAAATCTTATAGCCCACACAGTCCATCAAAACCTGATCACTGGAATGAACACCATTATAAATTTCTTCCTTTTTCTCTGTCAGTTTAGTATTTTGTTAAATGGAAGATGGTAACAGTTTTAATTGAAAATTGGCAGGGATAATTTACCTTCCAAATAAGTAATGTTATGCTAAATTGTAGCATAGCTGATGTACCTTGACCTTTTTGAAATTACAGGGATTTGTATCTAATTTTGGATGCATATGCACAAATGATATTATTTATCATTAGCTTTTATTTAAAAAATGGCAGAGATTCTTATGAGTGGCTGTATGAATAAATAGTGTTTCCTCATATATTATAGTAAACATACTGTCAAATAATACATTATGCACACTATTGTATCAGAAATATGGCATCTCACTGAGGCAGGCTACAAACTGCTTAAATATAAATCAAGCACTTACTGAAAAGGAATAGAGAAAAACACATAAATGTATGTAAATGAGAACTCCAAACACCATTTTGTTTCATCTTCTTTGTACAGAGCAAGTGACACCACAGATATATGCTCTGGTTTATTGCAGGGTAGTTTTTAAAGCTCATTTCATTAACAGATTTCATGAAGAGTATGACATTTGAGAAAAAAGAATCGATCATTTTCCTTATTTGTGTTTTATGATAATCAACATGACCTGCCAGGAAAAAATGCAGCTTTGATTATTTAATCCATGCTGGGAAGTATGCGGGTAGTTTTATGAAAATCTGACTGCTGTATAGGGGTGAAGCAACAAGAAAAGTGTACAAGAAGATCTTGAGCAGAAAGGTGGGTATTAGGAAAGCTAAAATATGGAGAACATGCATTGGTTCACCAAGAGGACGGAGACAAGAGAAGAGAGCATTTCCATTTAGTAGCAGTTTGTGGCATATAAAAGGAAAAAAAGAAAAGGAGATCAGGACAAATGAGTCTTCTCTGTCACAAGCTCTGAGTAGCTCCTCTTTGGGCTTATGGAAACAGATCACATATTTCCAGAAATAGCAGGTTTTGAGTGAGTCTAATATTATTATTTGCTACTCTATGCTATTTTAAAAATTGGAAGGCTAACATTTATACTGTGAGCTGTGGAATTTTACCATCAGTGCTTTATGAGGCAGAGACCCCTTTGGCAAGCTGCTTAGCACACCCCCAGCTCATCACTGAAGCCTGAATTTGATGCAAAAATGTAATTAAATGGACAGCAAGAGAAGAGAAGAGAAGAGAAGAGAAGAGAAGAGAAGAGAAGAGAAGAGAGCAAGAGAAGTGACACCGCACATCACTGGGATACTCTGGAACCACACGGGGAGTCATTCAACAAATTCAGGGTAAAATCCTGCAAGTCTAAAAGATGGTGCCAGATAGAATCTAAACTGGAGAAACAGTTACTCCTTGTTGCACAATCAGAAGGAAAATGGGGTGAGGAAGTAGAGAAAGTTTATCAGGCTCATGAAAACCAGTGAGATGGATTTAGCTGGAAAACTTAGAGGCTAACAAAGGGAAAGTATTGCAAATATTTATTCTACTTCTCTATGAGGCATTCACTTTTGGCCTTTTTTGGAAACAGAATGCAAAAAGTAATACCAAAATTTGAAAAAGAAAAAGCTGAATTAGCTGACTTCAAAATCATTGAAAGTACTTTTATGCGTAGCTAGCAATGATATCTTTATATATAACTATAAGCATCAAATAGGGTATAACTTGTAGAAAACCTGCAAGAATTAAGTGTGGTTTCCTTCACATGAGGTCAGAATTTAATCCCTGCAATGTTAAGAAGATTAATTAGTTAAGCATTTAAAAAGTGATACAGATACCAGGATAAGAAAACACACTGGAAGTGTCAAGAAACATTCTACTTCCATGGAAAAATATTTGTATTCTGACAGAGCTGTAAGCTGAGTAAGATCTTTTCATCTATTTTACAAAAATCAGGATTGCACAGTTGATATTAGCAAAAAAGCCCTTATCCTTTGCTTTAGTTGCCCAATCTGAACAGTAGTTTTGAATCAACTTTTCATGTAACAAGTAACATAGCTTGTTCACCCATTATTAAAAAACTGTCTTGAGAAGACATTAAGTGAGCAGAGAAGATAATCTATCTTTCAAAACACTTTTCTAGTCATACTGTTGAATATGAGAAGGAACATAGAAATTATTACAAAATACTCACATTTCTGTCTACAGATTGTCTGAGTCCAATATTATTTGAAAGGCTCCTTTTTGATATTCTATGCAGAGACAGTTTAATGTTTAATACCAA
Source organism: Lichenostomus cassidix (assembly GCF_008360975.1). Taxonomy (NCBI): domain Eukaryota; kingdom Metazoa; phylum Chordata; class Aves; order Passeriformes; family Meliphagidae; genus Lichenostomus; species Lichenostomus cassidix. The sequence goes on along the minus strand of NC_139480.1, from coordinate 30,757,149 downwards.
GTTCACTTACTTGTATATTTTTGACATTACACAGGATTTTGACATCAGAGAGACGTATTGGTGCACTGACATCACAATGCAAGTACACTGAGAAGACTATGGCAATTGCAATATGAATGATAGAAATATGATTCCTGTTAATGATCTCTATATGTTCACTGTCATGATATTGTGTGTCCATAGCCACCAAGAAGAAATACATGAATTGAAGCCCATTGCTCTCTTCCAAGTCCATTCCATGGGTTGGTTGGTTTTTACACTGGGTTGGGCTGAGCCATTTTTTCCTTCTCTTGGGGATAGTGCTGTGCAGGGCCAGAAGCCAGACTGGATGATTGAGAGTAGTCTCTCAGATTTTCCTGTGTTTCAAGAGAAGGTGGATTTGTTTTATTGCATTTGGCAATAAGCAGGGCTACAGTCTACTAAAATTAACTATGTTTATTAAAAGTTAAACTGTGCAATTACATCAGAAAAACCCTGCATTATAATTTATGCACCATTCTTAAGGTTTCTCCAGAGTTATTTTTCTCTAAGCTCAACAAAGCCTTCCCAGATGTCCTTACAAAGTAAAAGATTTGCTGAGAACATCAGAATTTAAGAAAAATTACTTATCGGCATAAAATTTCTTCTTAGCCACAGAGCTGCAAGCTCAAACAACTTGGGGAGTAGAGGAAGATTATAGGACCAAATTTTCATCAACGTGACATCAAGTGACACCAGTACAAATTAGAATAACTCCAAAGACCCCCTGTGGAGTTGTGCCAGATGTTCACCAGCATATCTGTGATCTGAATCCACTCTCAATACTTTAATACAAACATTAAAGGAATGTATCACTTACCACCAAGCACACCATATAAAATGTGTAGCCTTAGCTGCCTACAGAGCAAAAACCTGTTACTCTGCAATACCAGCACAATTCTCAAAAGCATTTAGAGACACACTGCATAGACTGGCTTTTTTCATGCTTATTTTTTGGTATTGCATGGCAATATTTCAAAGGTGTATTGATTTCTATTGTTTCTATTTTTTTGTTAATACTACAGGAAGTCATCAAGAGTATTAGTATAGAACTGAAGAGAGATATCAGTGCTTTTCTACAGAAACAAACGCACAAATCCTTTGTGATTTCATCTAGGAATATACGTATGCTAAAACTTTTACCATTGAAATATGGTAGCTACATAGCTTGACAGAATGTAATTCCACACCTGTTAAAGAACTTTCAAAAACTTCTAATGCCAAATAAAACTGCAGATTTACAGTTAGGGAATTAATATACTGCTTTGTTTGTTTGGTTTTGGTTTATTTTTTTTCACAGAGGTTTCATCTCCAGGTTAAGTGTTTTCACATTATAAACTTGTAATATGGAATTTGTATTCCTTAGTAATTGGGTTGATAGGAATTCAGGGCTCATTATAATCTGAGAATGTGGGTTAGTGGAGAGAAAATTCCTCAAGGGGCATATTTTTCAACTGACCCTGTTCTCAAGACATAAATTTCTTAGGATGATAAACTTGCACCTGGCACCTGTGGGCTTTTTTGGTGTTAGTAGCTCATTTTGAATCTTTTTGCTCATTGTTCCCTCAGTCCTTACCAAAAATATCAGTTATGTTCTTATGTCAATAGCAAGGCATGACAGATTATGCTGAAGCTACCAACATGCTCAGAATATTAGTAACCAGAAAAATCATATCCAATTAAGGTAAGTGAATCTCTCAGACTCTAGCAAGAATACAGCGTGATGTCTAAAAATAAGCAACCATTTTCTAAACCACTGCCTATATTTCTGCCTGAATGAGTTACGTTTTTTTAAATAGCTGGTATTTGAGTGAGAGATAGGAATGTATAAGTTATTTCTGTCTACTGGAATTTGTGAACTAAGGGCATGTGTGATGCACAAAAAGTCATCTCATATCAAATGTACACAATTTAATATTGAAAGACATTTTATTTCTCTGTGGAGTGGCTGTTTTGATTAGCTGAATTTTCCTGTCCTGCGAGTTCTTGTGGAAAAAAAGTCACGATATCACTATTTCAGGATCTTTATTATTAGTAGGAGATGTGGGGAAAACCCAGCAATTTAACTAAGAAAACTTTTTCAGTTACATATTCATATATTTTAAATAATGTGTTTTAGCTACAATGTAGAGGACAAAAGGAAGTATTCTGAAGGAGCACTCATGCTAAGGTCAGGAAAGGCAGGCTGCAAAGAATGTTTGCTTCCTGACTGTTTTGCTGAATCATAGAATCATTGAATGGTGTGGGTTGGAAAGGGACATTAAAGATCATCCAGTTCCAACATCCTGCCACAGACAAGGACACCTTGCACTACACCAGGTTGCTCAGAGTCCCATCCAGCCTGGACTGGTACATTCCCAGGGATGTGGCATCCACAGCTTCTCTGGGCAACCTGTTCCAGTGCCTCACCACCCTTACAGTAAAGAATGTCTCCCTAATATTGAAACATCTTCTATTTCAGTTTGAAGCTGTTCCTCTTTGTCCTATCACTACATGCCTTTGTAAAAGGTTTCTCTGTATCTTATTTGTAGGCTCCCTTCAGGTACTGGAATGCTTCCATCAGGTCACCCCAAAGCCTTTTCTTGACTGTATCCTAAGAAACTGCTGAAAACTGATGGTTGAGATCCAAATTCAAATGAGGCTATTCTGACAGGATATTTGAACAAGTGGAAATTTAATTTAGAAATATTCCTATTTTAATCTTGTACTTTCAATAGGTAAATTTCTCAGTTTTTGGTCAAGTATAAACTTGGTGCACCGGAAAACTCTTGGTTTTCTCAGATGTGCTAATTTTAAAGGAGAGGAGCTGGGAGGTCTTCAAAACTCAGGCCAAGTCAGGTATGTGTTTTCATGGATGGATGAACTTTTCAACCAGGGTGAACCAAGTTCATTGAGAAGAAAAATATGATACAGCAATGTGCAATCTGCAACCTGCTTGTAGTTCCCAAGATTACAGACACTGCCATGGCTTTCTCCCAGGTAGCCACTGGAATGGAGACTGGAATGGGGAAGAGCTCCTGTATTCACTGCTCAAAGCAAACATATTCAAAGCAAATCAAGGCTTTACACTCTGCTGAAAAACTTATTAGAATAATTAAGATAAACTCAAGAGTGGTTTACCTCACAGCTCATTGCAGTTTTAAGTTATGAGGACTTTAACACCAGCTTGCTGTACAGTTTTGCAGATTTGCCATGTAGATTACTGTCACATTAAACCTCTTTTAATAGCATTATCTCTGTTTTCTGCTTTATCCACCTTTTTTGCTCAGTGGTAGGTGATACTTGAATTTCCTTGCTTCCTGTCTGAAATATAATGACCACAGGAAGCAAAGAGTCTTTTAATGAGGTTCCAATGAAAAGATAAACTAGAAAATGAAGGCAGCTGTGTGTGACAGGAGAATCAACACTGGTTATTTTTCAATATATCAGAATTTCTATTAAACAAAAAAACCCTAATTGTTCATGTTTGCTCCTAGAATATATGTGCCGTACTCACTGTTTCATTATGAATATTTTAATGCTAACTAAACCAGCAATAAAAATGATGTGCCCCATTCCTGGATGTCACTATGACAGGTCACATAATGTCTAAAATTGTGAACCTGAACACAACATAATGCACACAGCTTTCAGAGCAGAACTTTCTTTCAGTGACTGGCATCATCTACATGGATATACCTTCTGCTCTCTCACAAACACATCTTTGGCTATGGATGTGTATTCTTACATAACCCTCTGTTTGGTTCCTATAAAGAATATGGGGGTGTGTGTGTCTTTATGTTCAAGAATAGATTCAAGGAAAAGTAATTCATCAGGTAGACTTCCAGCAGGGAATTGATAGGTGTTTGGAACCATTACCAATATTGGCCATGCACAGGGAGTTTATATAACAGAAATCTTACTATTTGTATCTATCTTATAAAAAAAAGATCACAATGAGTGCCAGACACACAACTGTTTTGTATAAGTTTAACTGCAATGATCCTTGAATTTCATTAACTTTTACACATTCTTCACATGCCTAATTCTCCATGCAACTTCTTTCCACTGGATGGAAAAAGAAGTCCGTTTCTTGTAACCATAAGTCATCCCCAGAAGTAAATTATCAGTGAATGGTATTTTCAAATGGCTCATAGTGCCTGCATCTTACTAAGAAAAAAATATTGTCTTAATATCATTGCAAATTACAAAAGAAATATTATTCATACTACAGTTGTGTTGAATGTTTTATTTAGAAAAACCCTGAATCTAAAAAAACCATATCATAATTTAAAAATTTACACCACAGTGTTCCATACATTCTTAAAAATTAAAGCTGTCTGTCCTGGCTGTATTTACTTATGAAAAATAGCTCAGTTTTAAATAAAGTCATAAAAATTGCATTCTTCTCATTTCTAGAGGTAATCAGCTATGACATTCAATGACATAAATCTTTGCTCTATTCATTTTCTTATTCTTCTAGGAAAATAAAAATGAAATGTTTATAAAGGTGATGATCAGAGCAGCTGCAATGCAACCTCCTTTCTTTTAGCCATTTTAAAGCTGAATGCATCCTGAGAGAGTTTGCAGGCTCTTTATAAGGTACCCTCAGAAGTTTAAGAAAAATTGTTTCACTCTTGCTGCCTTTGTTTTCCTGTTGTTTTCCATTCTTTCTTTGGTTTTCAGCTGTACTAAATGAACTTCTGAAAAATATTATCTCAAGTTTTAATAACATTTAAAAGGTTGTTGTGTCCTGTCCCTGCTCCAGCTGTAGCCTTTTGCTCTCAGCAGAAAAAGCCTGTGAGAAGAGGATTTAGACCACTGGCATTGATCTAATGAAATACTTAAAACATGAGATTACATTATTAGGTGGCTTACCTTGAGACATGGTGATGTTGTAATGCTTCTTAATGATAGATAAAGGACCTATACACAATGTGTATATCTTGTCCAAGATACACAGGGGAAAACAAATCCATATATAAAACTTTGTTAAGTTCAATTTAGAAGACTGATGGCTTTTCATTCTGGAGAATGTATGGGCTACTGATGGTTTCTTCAACAACTAAGGTAATATTTTTATTTCTACATGAATGAACGTAGAAACTCTATGAATTTATTCCAAATAATGTATGTGGAAGTTCTACAGTGTAAAAGTTAGCTATCATCACTAGATTATGCTGCTTTCTTGGATCTGACGTTATGTTTACAGTCTTCAAAATCAACAGAAAGGAAGTTCAATTTAGGATTTTTCTTTCACCAGAAAGAGTATTGATCTTGAAAACAGGTAGGGAAATATAAATACCAAAAAATATTGACTGTGTTGAGGAGTCATGGGAAAAAAACTTAGGGATATAATGTTTATTTTAAAACTACTAAAAGTAGGCAGAAAAGAATGCATTACATAGAGGAAGAGATTAAAACTCACAACTTCAGTTAAATCTCCAGATGTATGTCTGTGACATGTATAATCAAAAGATTCAAACTGGAATTCTTCTGCTTTTATATGGCATAATTCTTCATATAGTTTCCTTCCTTTTTTCCCATGAAGGTGGTAGAGGTGAGCCCTTTCAGTCAATAGAGGAGTAATTACTCTGAATTTTGATAATGATGTAAATATAGTTAGAACCACTATCCCATAAACCCACTCCCCATTTCATTGTTATTTCACCAATTACTCTGAGTTAAAATCAGCCCATAAGGACTATCAAGTCCAAATCCTAGGTGAATAGTCCATACCGAAATTGAACCCACAACCTCTGTGTCATAGTAATGGTTACAGTGCACAGGTCAGTTTTTATACATTGTAGCTCTTTCTGATTAAAGGGAAGTACTCTAAAGAACAGCCCTGGTAGATTTGTCTCTGCCCCTCTGCATACACATTCAATTATTTCCTTATAGTTAGTACAACTCTTCTGCCTTTAAGAATTTAATACTTGACAGCTTCTATTAAGCAAATCAACTGCATTTCCTCAATGCAACAGACGGAAAATTTATAACCTGGATATATGCCTTACAATGACAAAAATCCCCTAGAGAAGCTGCTGAACTAGACAGTAAAGTTAACAGAGAAGTTTTAACAGAAAAGCTAAACTGTATTTTAGTTGCTTAATTAAATGGACAATGAATGCCCTCCCATTTTGGGTTAAGTACTTGAGATAACTCAATGATATATCTCAAAAGACAAAATTGAACTCTTCTGTTGATGTGCCATCATTCCAGGTCAAAAAAAATCCCCAGATAACAATACAACAATGACAATGATAATAATAATAATAATAATAATAATAATAATAATGATATTGTGATGCTTTCATTAAACTGCTGACATTTGTCTACACATTAACAAGGCTTGGGCACAGATAGTCTGAAAGTGTATTGTGACAAATGTAACTGCAAAGTTTTCTCCATCTGCTTGATACCAAAAAGAGGAATTTTTGCCCTAGCTGTTTAATAGGCAGTTCAACATAATAGAAAGCATGAAAAGTGCTAAAAGTGTTTATTAATGCACATAAAACTGTGTGTTTAATAAGAGAATATGACATTTTGACCTTCTGACATAGAATTAAGAAATTTGATCTTGCAAAACTGTAAAAATTAACCAGTATGATCCATATATTCTCCTTATTTCACAAAAATGTATCTCATGCACTGAGAACCAATGTTTGTTTGCACTTCAAATCTTGGAAAATTACAGACATTATGTCATTCAGTTATTATAATTCAAAGAGGCTTCCTTGATGTTGAGTGAAAAGATCTCTCATCTACTATTTTTTTCCAACAGTAGTAAAATTAGCTATGCCTACACTTTTTCAGTTACTCAGCAATAAGTCTATCCTCAGTAATTCTGCAGACAACTGAAAATCTTTGAGTAATTTTTTTCATTTGGAGCAATAGAGCAGGACAATACTAAATTGTGATCATGCCTCTTATGCAAATACTTTTGAAGCAATATTTTACATCTCTCTTCTTAAATGTTAAAAAAAATATTGCTAAATCAATTCAGTTTTGTCCTGTTGAAGAATAAGCGGAAGTGGTGACTTGGATCTGAATTAGGATCTATTTGTCATTAAGATGGTAGGAAAAGGGTGTTAAAAATTATATAAAAAAGCAGATTTATCTTGTCTGGCATTACTTGGAGCAATAATAATATATCAATATGAGAGAGAAGAAAAAACTGACACAGCCAAAAGGAGTAGTTTACAGAAATGTGAAATAATAAAATATTATATACTGCCCAAGAAAAACAAAATATTTGCCTTCTGCAGAGCCTCTCTATTATCTAAGCGTCAGGGTGAAATTTAATCTCAAGAGCTGTAGACCCTGAGATACTGAAAATTAGAAACTTGAAAAGAAAGAAAACAAAAGGCAGCTTTTTGATTTCTTTTTAAAGATTTCTATAACAATGAATAATTAAAATTGAAGACTGCCACCACACTTGAACTCTGACTGGTTCAATCAATTTTTCATGCAGAATTTCGTCACACACAACATCTAAATATTGAGATCATATATATACTAATGTGAAACATCACAGTTCCAGCTTTATAAAAATGTAAGTATAACCACGTACACCCCAAAATAATCAGTTTTCACTAAAAATTGCTTTAGACTTGCTAACAGATGCTGCTGTAATTAAAAAAAAATCTTTACAGCTTATATTTTGAGTGAGGTTACTAATGCAGCTTTTCCAGCATATGCAAGTACAAAATTTGTGATTTCTATATAGTATCATCTTTTTCTCTGTTGTCTTTACAGGTAGTCAGTCTCCTTGACCTACCACTCTTCTAATGGCATATTAGGCTGTGGGACTAAAAACTGATTTGAGAGAAAGAAAACAAACCCAAAATTAAACAACTGTGACACTGGAAGATGTTAAAAGACACAGGAGCACATCAGGCAATTAAGACATTTAGTGCAAAATCATCCAAAGAACTCTTATTCTTATGACTACCATATAGGTCATAAATACACTGCATAATACTCTTTGATAAATTTCAGCTGTCAATACAATGATCAAAAATTGGAGCAAATGCAGTGTCCTACAGAAAGGAATAGGAGAAAAACAATTATATCAGGTAAAACAGTATTATTTGCCTTCCATAGATCATTGCCATGGCACTTTGCTGTATCATTAAAATACTCTTCTAGCAATACCATCATTGTCCAATCCCCAAATACTGAGTATTGTCTGCAGAGAAGATTCAGGGCCTCTACAGCTTTTCTTGATGTAATTTCTTTAGTGACAGTGAAGGCATGTAAAGAAGTAAAAGCCCTCTGATCACAATTATTCAGAAAATTACTTTTTATTGCTTTGTGAACCTATGAGTTTGCACAAGAAGGGAAAATGTATGCGTGCTATGGAAGAACTATTTATCTGACTGTATTAGAGCACATGGGTGAGATGTGAACTCTCCCTTCAGCCCAAGATTTCTCAGGAATGCATAAAATGTCTGTTTTAATCTGGAAGACTTAAATACTTAAAGCTCAGTAAGGTGATCTTTCTCTTTGATCCAATAAATATGGGAAACTGGAAAAGTCCTTTGTAATACAATTTTTATGCTCCCAACTCATCTTGCATATACATCCACTATTTATTGTTCTTTTAATCAACTTCCTGCCAATAGTTATTCTTCAACATAACACAACATAAGCAGGGTGGTTTTGTGACGCTGAAAAAAAAAAGAGATCCCTAGGAGTTTGAATTCTGTCGTTTTGGGGATTACTGACTCATATGAACTTATAATTTGTATTTTTTACTATTCTTTAAATTTTCTTCTCCAGCTTTGACCTACAAGATGCTTTAATTTTCAAATTATGTTTGAGTTATCAGCAGGTATTCTTATTCAATGTTCAGTTTGACTAATTCTCAGCAGGCAGCCTTAAACTTTAGCAAAGATTTACAGCATCTCTGAGAAAATTAGAGAAGTCTGTGCTACAGAAAGCAATAGAAAATTAACATGAAAGTAGAATTTCTGAATACACATTTACAGATTTTTTTCTCTAATTACAGATGAGGAAGTGTACACTGACTTCATTCAGTGGGATTCATCTCTCCCAACTTTGCTGAACTGTGCAAAGAGTTTCTTTATGCTACTAAGATTTCCCCAGCTGATCAGCATTTTATGAACAAGAGCCTTATCTGTGGTGTTTAATGGTTTATCTCTGATTCTGCTTCTTCTGTCAGCTTTGGATTGTTTTGAATTTCTCCCACTTATTCAATGAAGGCTGACACAAAATCAGGAACACAGTTTATAAGTGATGGTTCTTAAAAGAGTCACTATTTTAGTAGGTTTGTACAGACCTGCATCATATTCATTAGCTACAAAACTAATATAAATATTCCAAAGCAGCAAACAAGAGGAGATGCTAGAACTAAAAAAGAAATTGTTAAGAATGTCAAACTCCATGACCTCTTTCTGGATGAAAGTGGTATGATAAGAGAAGGCTTAAAGACCCTCATTAAAGCACCCTGGAAATAACTGAAATTTTATTCACTCACACCAACTCATGCAAATTTATTCTATCTGTAAGTGCATACATTGTGAAGGTGGTTTAGAAGTAAATTATAATGCTAATAACGTTGGTGACACCACTCCTTTGGGTCTGATGGACCATAGGAATTATTTTAAAACACCAGCTAGGTGAACTTCTCGAGTTAGAAAATTGAGGGATTCCCTTTGATTACGTTGATTTGCATCCAAGCTCATAAATTTCCACTCAGTACTACTTTTCTGGCTCAGTACTTTTTTCCCCAAATAATATTAAAATTAAGAATCTCTGAGATCCAAAGTCAGGTTATAGAAACTTATTGATCTAATAAAGTTTCCAAGAGTGGCCAAAGTTAGGTTAAGCATAACTGACAAGGACTCTACAGAAAGTGTAGCCTGTGTTTTCCCAGATCAAGGAATCCCCATCTTGGTTCTTAGCTGCCAAGGAGCACCAGGACAGAGCAGGACAGAGTGTGTGCTAGAACGGTAAAGTCTGGAATTCATACAGGCTTTAAGAAAATCATATTTAACTCCTGTAAATCCATTGTTACAAAGAATTCAGCTGATATGAAAATTTCCAGTGCATGGCTATCAACTCTGCAGACAGCAACTGAGATTCCACTTGGTTGAAAAGTGTCTGAATGGCAGCTCTTATGACCTCAGTGCCAAAAGCAGCAACTGAATGAAATGAAGCTGAGGAAGATAAGACAAAAAGGATGATGTAAAAGGCAGCTAAAGGTTCTTTCATGCACATTCGGTGGCTATACTAGGATTTGATTCCTTGGAATACTGCACGAAAACACAATTCTTTCCATATAAATGACATTAGGAATATTGGCCATTTCAGGCATAAGCAAGAGCAGATGAAAAAAGGAAACAAGCTTTTTTAATGATCTATTAATGCTGCTGTGCAGAAAGTATAAGAGAGAAAGATGGCCTGCAGATAGTGATATCAGTGTTCTGTGATGGACAAGTTTTACACTACACAGTACAGGTAAAACTTTGATTCTTTTATGTGCTGTTAAAAAATGTACATCTATACAAATCCTTCATGCTGCTAATTGCCTAAAGTCTGAGCTATGTACAATGGGTCCTTTTATTTACCATGACTTTTTCTGTCATATCTCATCTCCCTTTCAGTGAAGCTGTGCTATGCCCTGATATGTGGTAAAGGCAAACACTTATTTTATAGAAAATAGGATAAATGAATGCACTGAAATGCCATGGTGGTGAACAACACACAGATATGTTATACAGATATCATTAGGTATAAATAAGGTTAGATAACACCATGGAGGAATTAAGAAAGCATTTGTTTACAAGGTTTATCATATGTATTTAGGAAAAATACCATCTTTCTAAAATGAAGTTGTCTCACTCTATAACAACCAAATAGATTCATAACTATTCTATTTTTTATAGAAATGTCATAACTGTGAATTTCCCTTACCTGAAGGCTAAGGACAGGTGAATAGTGCATAATAGTTTAAAGAATTTAACTTTTGCAAGAAAAGGCAGAGTTTATTAAATACAGAAGTTGTAACTTACATAAAATTCATATACAAATCACTATTACTTCTTTGTCTGCCAATTTCACACTAGGGATTTTTGCCAGAAAATTAGGTCAAATTATTTAAGATCAGTTTTCATGTGCTGCCTGAGGCTCACAGCTAAAAATATATGGAATCATGTTTGCTACTTTTACATTGAAATAGATTTTCATGAGAAATAAAGAATATAAACCAGAACGTTTACGTGTTTGTATTTTATATACTGCAGTAAACTTTAGTAATGAATCCCAATGCCTTGCCCCCTGGAACAGATGAAGGCAGCCATGTTTTCTCATTCAAGAACAGATACACCATGTGCTAAAATCCTTTTTAGGGAGGGTTGAAAAAACATGGGTATGTGGATGCATTGAAGGTGTATCAGGTTAGAAACAGTAACTTCAATTGTCTCCATGGTAGTGCTTTTTAACTCTTCCAATGGTATTTCTTCATGGTGGATTGTTGTCTGGGATTTACAGATCAGAAAACATGAGCCTTTCTCACTAGAAAGAGCTGGACTAAGTCCATCAGCTTGGCTGTAATATGTGATCTGCCTCATTTCTGTGCTGACACAGTTCTTTTAAGCCGTTCAAGTTTTTTATCTGCACAGCTGCTGCTTCACCTATTAGTATTCTCCAAAGGAGCTCATTCTAGGATAGTTCACACCAGGACTTCTCTCACAGACAATCTGGATGAAACTTCATACTGCACACTCCTCCAACATTATTCCAGCTGACTTTGTACTTTCACGTGACCACATTCACCTATCAGGGCACACACATTTAATCTCACACTACACAAATACTTCCCTACTAAGCTTAAACCTGTTTCATGATGTCACAGGCAGTCCAAAAAATCGTGTTTTCAGTAGCAATAATTTTCAATCAGTACTGTCTCTGTGCTCCATTTTCCATTTCTAAAGGCTAAACTTCCCAGTCTTCCACAGTACTTCCCTGTGCTTTGCTTGTTTTTTTTCTATCAGTATACATTAGTAGGAAAAAAAAAGGTGTTTCCCTATTGCATAGTTTTCACTGCTACCTTTAGACATTTGGCTTTTCTTTTGACTCTTTTTCCCAGCAGTAAGAAAAGGGATGGCTTTGAATGCTGGACAATATCCCCATCATAAAAGAGGTCTTCATTTGAAATTCATATTTTAAAGTCATCATTTCCCTTGCAAATTAAGGTCATTGCAATTTTTCAAAAAGAAAAAAACTTACTTTTGGTATTATATTTGTTTAGAAATACTTTGTCTGGTTCTGTCAGCTAGACATTTCTATTGCCTAGTGTTATAACAGCAACATAAGATTTTGGGACAAAAAAAATTAAAATATTCTTAACCATCCTAACCAATCAATTGTGCATTGGGGAAAAAAATCTGTACACAAAATACTATTTCTACACAGAGTGAGGTATTTTAAAAGTATGTTTCACTAGCTCTGATTAATTCTAATGGCACATCACAGAAAATGCATTCCTGCCTACGCTGGAACTAGTTTGTACAGCAGATCCGTATACATGCACTCAATTTTAAAACTTGCTCTAAAATGTCTACAAGGTAAGTTACCATGTTTAGGAAACTTCCCTGTCCAGCCATCCAGGAGCCACTCTGGCAGTCACAGCCCTCACCACCCGAGCTGGGAGTGAGGCCCCTCCACAGCTACACACCACATTTGCATTCAGACCACATGTTCTTACCAGCTTCATCCCAGCTCGACTCCCAGGACAAAATCTCAGATGTCCAGATCCTTAAAATAATTTAATCATCATGAAATAATTAAATAACCAGACAACAGCTCAAGCTAGGAACCTCTGAGGAGGGACCCAGAACAAACGAAACTGTTTTAGACTCTCACAGTCTAAGTGTGGGAAAGTCTGGGGTCATTGGCTCCTGCTGCACACCAAGACACCTGCACTGAGTGTGTTTCTCAGCAACCATTTGTACTAGTTTTTTCTCTAGATCTCTGCCCAAATAGGCATTTGCTTGATGTCTTATGCATTAAAAAAAAAAAAAAAAAAAAAAAAATTAAAATCTTGTTTTGGGCTTTAATTTTAAACTCTAACCCACAGAGAAAAGGTTCTTCTAATATCTCTGAAACCATAGTTGCGAATTTTTCATCTCATCAGCCAAAGAATTCTGAACCTTCCACCAGTAAGGAAAATGAAAACCTTACTCATAAAGGACCACGCAGACTTCAGCTGGTGAAAATCACTAGTTAAAATAAACTTAGAGTACATCGCTATCTGCATAAGTAGATTGTTTGAATGCATTCTTCTTTCACAGAATTATCTGTTTTATGAACCTGTTTATATTTTTGTCATCTATGACAACCTGTAGCAACAAGTTTAAGGATTCAGCTGATTTCTGTAAAAAATATTGCCTTTTGTTTTCTTTAACATCTGGTTCCAAGGAAGTTCTTTTGATGTGCTTATACACATCTTCCAATCCACTCAGGACTTTATTGACTAACTAATTCCAGTTGTCTCTTTTTTTAGCTATATAGACTCTGCACAAAAAAACCCCAACTCCATAAGTTTTATTATTCTTTTTACTGTAGTCTATTTTAATATATTCGACTGAGAATAGAAGGAGAAACAGAACTGCAAAGTGTTTACCTATTTCTCTAAATATGCTCTTATATTGTTGTTTATTCCTTTCCTCATCATTCAAAATGTTATATTCAGGTTTTTTAAGCACTTCTGGGAATGGGTCTGATATTTTTGTAGCATTGTCTACAATGAGTCTGGAATCTCTTTCCTGAATGGTAATAAGTTATTTAGGTTCCCTCATTGTTTATTTACATCGATGTTGTTCTATCCATTCATTATTCTACATTTATCACCACTGAATTTCAGCTTTTACTGCTCTTTCTGTCTTGTAAACTTGTGCAACTTTTCCCTGCCAGATTTTGCTTTTACTACCCTGAATAATTTAATGCTGCCAGAAAACTTTGTCACTTGGCTACTCACCTCTTTTCCAGAAAGCTTATGAATATGTGCAATATATGAGCATGTGAGAAAATGCAATGTACAATGAATTTACAAAAGTGTCTAGCTCTGGCTCCCCCTGTTTCTCTCCTCCCTTTTTTTCCACACCACCACAGCCACTTCATCATCCAAGGACTATATAGGATTACAGAGAGACAAAAAATAATTATTCATCAATTTAGGGATGGGAGAACAGTGTTTAAAACAGAACAAATAAATGCAATAAGTTTTCCAGCATTTCTGGTGGAAACAGCTGTTCCTTAAAGGTAGGATAATGTGGGGCCAGAAATACCCTAGGTGAATGGCTGCTCTTTCCTTTAATATTCAGGTGGTTTTTTTGCAGAATGAATTTTGCTTTTTTCTATGCTTTTTCTACTACTGTAATATCTGAAAGTTACACTTTCATTTTCATGTTTCCAGTGCTAAAACACTACCTGAGAGAGGTGAAGTATGCTAGTATCCACAAAGTTTTGCTTTTTCTTTTTAGTTTTTGGACAGTGGATTGTTGTTTTTGGGAAATTACCAGAGCCTCAAAAGACTGTATCAATGTCAGTGTGGTTGTTCCTAAACTCAGCATCATGATGTAAAGGTCAGTGGATAACAAGGGAGTCCCTGCAAACAATAAAACCAGTGAAATATTAATTGGAGATACACACAGGACACTGGAAGGCAAAGAGAAATGCTGGTGCAGTCTCATTTCAGATACCTTTAAGTACCAAATGCTACTTTTAAAAGAGTGTGCTGTTACTAGAACGCTAGAGAAAAACATGTTCTGCATTTAGGTACAAGTGTCTATTTTAAGTTATGGGGCTTGGCTTGTTGTTCTGTTTTAGTTCTTTGCTTGGTTTGTTATTGCACAGCTTTTTAATTGAATGTAGTGTATAACCAGTTTTATTGCCTATTTAGACACTTGTACTTCTAGAAACAAAGCAAATAAATGAGAGAATAATACTTTTATTTCTAATTTTTTGAGGAAGAGAAAAAATTATAAGTTACTGCTCTTGGCTGATATAATGACAATTCAAGTTGTATTAAACTGCAGAGAATCTTTCAACCTGGAATTTTACATAGACATTTATGCAGTTTATTACTGAATGGAACTTATGGAGCAATTGACTTCAAATTCTCTGTTTCTATCTCTGGCTTATTTAAGAGCCTGTGTTGAAATTTCTCAGATATTTTTCTTGCTACATTACCAAACTTCATTCTGTAGCTTGCACTTAATAATGAAACTAAGAAAAGTTTCCTAAGTAACAATATTCTACTTGAGCCAGGCAAGGTGAGAAGCAGAGGAAGAGCTACCTCCTTTTCAAAACTCGAAATTGGAAATGGTGAGAAGATAACTGTTCATTAGGTGATTTTTTCATGTGCTAGTTTTGCCTGTGGTAGAGTTAATTTTCTTCACGGTAGATAGAGTGAGGGTCTGTTTCGGTTGTGTGCTGAAAACAGTGTTGCTAACACAGAAATGTTTTCATTATTCCAGAGCAGTGCTTATACAGAGTCAAGGACTTTCCTGTTTCCTGTATTGCTCCAACACTGAGGGGACACAATCAGTTTGGAGGTGACACAGCAAGGACGGCTGAACCCAGCTACCCAAAAGAATATTTCATACCATACGACATCATAGTCAGTATAAAAAGTGAGGGGAAGAAGGAGGAAGAGGGGACTTTCAGAGTGATGGCATTTGTCTGCCCAAGTCACCATTACACGGGATGGAGCCCTGCTCTCCTGGAGATGGCTGAGCACCTGCCTGCCCATGGGAACTGGTGCATAAGTTCCTTGCTTTGTGGTGCTTGTGTGCACGGTTGCTGCTTTACTTATTAAAGTGTCTTCATCTCAAGCCATGGTTTCTTAATATTTTGTTTATTCAATTCCCTCCTCAGTCCCGTTGGTGGAGGAGTGAGTGTGGCTCAGTGGTACTTAGTTGCTGGTTGGGGTTAAATCATGATAATTCATTTATTGAGAACAATAGTTATATAATGAGCAAACAGCTATTGCTTTACCTGTTTTGGCTTTAGCTTAGGTTTCTATGATTGCTGTAATGTCTGTTGTTGCAATCATTTTGATATATTGCTTAAAGTGACAGATAGTAATGTGCAGTAGTTATAATTTGTAGCCTGAGCTATGTGTAACGCTAGACTGAAGATGAAGTGTGTAGCTCTGCAGATGGGGAATGGTAGCAAAGATCTTGACAGCGTGGGCACAGGATGAAAGCAAATGCCATCAGGCTTTAGGCATACTTTCAGCAAGCAGTTTCTAATGATTAGGGGAATGTAATTTTAGAAGCCTAGTAAAAATTGGTTTTAAGGAAAACAAAAAGGAACAGTTATCCAAACTACGTAAACAACACTATACAAAGGAAAAATATGGATTTGATATGAAAAATATAAAAATAGCACCAAGTGGATCCTAGTGTGAATGCAAAGAACATAACAGTGTCGTGGTTCTGGTGACAGTTTTGAGATGTTGATGACTCATCTTAATGTCATGCTACCTGCGTCTTGGAAGACTGGCACCATCAACCTTAGGATGTACAGAACTACTGGAAGAGTGAGCATAAGCCCAAAGAAACTATTAGATGCTAAAATATTTATGTATATCAACATTAAATTAGTCATTAAAGCTACTTCTTTCTTGCACTGATTACCCAATTTAGTTACTGTCATTGTTAATCAAGTGTTATTTTTTAATAGTTTAACTATCATTTCACTAGCCTAATAATAAATTATTGCCATAAATATGAAGATAGTTTCCTTAACCCACAGAAGCTGCAATGTGTGACTGATCTGGTTCCCTGCCTTGAAGTTCTGGTGGGATTTTGGAAGCAACCACTGAAGACAGGTCTTAATTTCAGTATAGAGATGGACCAATGAGACCTTTTAAATTTGGTGTATTATATGACTATTATTGCCTGTACCAGATACTTTTTCAATGGACTTTAAGTAGTTCCATAGATTATATATGAAAAAAAGGAAAGGAGGAGCTTGCTAAAAAATCTAAAAATGCCACTATCAGTTATCTGTGGAGGACCATAATGGTCTCAAGAAGAGTTCTGACTTGCATTAGTGGATAAAAATTTTCACTATCACCTATTCAATTTTCCATTTCTATTTTTAAGGGCGGGCTATTCAAAAACCATTAGGAATGAGTGAGGTAAAATTCATGCTTTGGAGAACAGACAAAGTGGCTGCTTTTCCCAAGAGGATACACCCACTGCAGGTCAGGAGCAGGACCTAGTGAGAAATCAGGAAGTAGAAGGAGAGCAGGGACTTATTCCTGCTTTAATGGTAGATTCTCATTCTTCCATCTAATTCTTCTGTGAACAACTGCAAGAAATGGAGACCTGCTGGGGCCAAATTGCAGTTCTTGGCTATTTTTTAGTGTAAACCAGTGTTGTCTCTTGTTTGGAATGCAAGCCAGAGAAACAGATTTCTCCTATCTGTTTGCACTCAACAGCATCAAATGGCAGTTGGAAAAAAAAATCTCTTTCCTGGCTGAATACACTCAACTTTTTGATGTGTTAAATATTCTGCATTTTAGAATTTACTTTCTGTTTTCATCTAGATTCTTAGTATCCAGCTGATTTTCCCATTTTGAGATGTGCTTTAATTTTACAACTATTGATGGTGGGATGGGCACTCGCTGTTTCCTACAGGACAAATGCATCATGGATTTTAAGCTGGGGAAGTATTAAAACTTATATAGACCTTGGTAGAAGACCTGTTTGAGCAGGCTAAAGGTTTTAAGCTCAAGATATTAAGATACTGTCCTATTTGTCATGGTTTAGAACAGTACTCCACAGTTAAGTGCCCCTACCGAGTTTCTCCAAAACCACATGCTGTTCTCTCTTGCTCCCCCTTCCCCTCCCCTTTCCTCCTGTAGTGGGATGGATTTGAGAATTGGAGGCACAAAAGGCAAAGATCTTATGCTGAGATAAGAAAAAAATTATTTGTAACAGCAATGGCACAAGAAAATACACAGTACCAGCAAAAAATTAATAACCAAAGGTATAAGAAAATAAACTATTCACATGGACAAGCATCCCCGATAAAAGACACTCCACCAGGTTTTCTCAACTGGAAGGAACCCCTTCTCCTCGGAAGAGAAAGAATGCCTTCCCTTGTGCCTGCCAATGATGTGAGGTGGTACAGAATAACTCATTAACCTTATCCTGGCTGGAACCAGGACACTATTCTAAGAAGAATTTTATTTTTTACTATAATAGATATCTGAATAACAATTTTAGTCAAAGCAATGCATGATCATGATTTAAAGATGCCACTAATTTTTATGATGCTTTAAAACTTCACTATGAAGTGTGATAGGTGTTGTAGAGCTGATGTGGAAGAAAAGAAGGAAAAGAAAAATGTTAAAGACCCTTTGTTTACTTACCAGACTCAACATCATATTGTCATACTGAGCTGTAGATTAACTGTTGGAAAGATGATTTTATAGCTCCTTTCCAGCCTAAATTATTCTGTGAATCTGTGGCAGATGGACTCCAGTGGTGGTGACTGGGAGAAGTTGTGGAAGAAACAGCAAGAGGAGTGACTCAAACTCT
Organism: Lichenostomus cassidix; assembly: GCF_008360975.1. Lineage (NCBI taxonomy): Eukaryota > Metazoa > Chordata > Aves > Passeriformes > Meliphagidae > Lichenostomus > Lichenostomus cassidix. The sequence continues at coordinate 30,738,568 of NC_139480.1, read as the reverse complement.
GACATGTTTCTTGGTCCAAAATGTATTACAATATGGAGTCAGTAATCAAGATGTAATTTAACTGTAATCTTCATCACTACTCTCTGTGTAACATTTTTATATATTATTTTGTCTCTCTGCTGTTTTTCATACTATGAAAACTTCTGAAGGACATCCAAAAAGGAGTTATTAAATCAATCTCATCTATCAAAAAACAATAAGCTGTTCTAGGCTTCACTGGTTGGAATTAAAGCTCTTCACCTGGTTTCTGCATCACTCTATATCCTGTGCACTCTTTCTTCATGGAGGAAAGAAAGAAATAAATTAGTTTTCTTTTATTACATCTTCAACTTATTAAAAGAAACATGAAGAAACTGTGAGTCACACTGTGACATGAATCGAGAGGAAATTGTCTGAGAAGAATTCACTTGTAGGGAAATAAACACACAAAAGATAAAATAAAAAACACTAATGTACTTCATGGTGTTTCTAAGGATTTATATTCTAGTGCAAAGCAAAGAGCAAATGAAGTTATGGTACAAAAAAAGTTCGCATACAGAAACTGCACAGAAAAGACAAATTGCTTTACACTACTGACCACTTTTTCATATCTTTCTCTTTGTTCACGGTAAAAACTTCTATGACAGTGAATCTTGCCTTCTCAGTGATATATTCTCATCTGGGATAAAGGCTTGCTGGTAGAGAACTGTCACAACCTGGGAAAAGGTTATCAAATCTGAATGAGATCTCATTCTAACAAAATTCTATACTTTCTAAATCTTTGCAATGTACTAATGGACAGAGAACTTTCAAGTCTGTGTTATCTGGGGGAAGAGCACTGTAGGAATGACAGAAAATCCACAGAGTATTTAAATTGCTAAATTGTGCCCCAGCAAATTTCTGACATCAGAGTAACAAGGACAGAGGAAGAAGTTGCTTAAAAAGAACTCACTTTGTAATGAAATGGCACTTGAATGAAAGTCCTAATTTTTTTGTCATTTTCCTAATGTCTTTTATTATTCTGATTTTAATGAGCAGCTCAACCAAAGTGTAGTCTTATCACATTCAGAAACTGATATCTAACATTAAAATTTAATAGGCTGTTCTTGTACATAAAATTAAAATGTACAGGATAAAAAAATTCTATTTATCCAAAGATTAGTAAATTAATTTATTACATCAAAAGGTGCTGCAAGAAAAGCGGAGAAAATAGATAGAAACACTATATACACTAAATATATCTTTCTTAGTAATTTTAACACAGTATCAGTATCCACAATTGTTTCACCTGCAGTTATTAAAGAAAAATTAAAAACACATAACAAAAATCAACAGTATTGCTAGTATGTGTGAAGAGCACTTTAGTACCTCGTCCCTTGCCTCAGATCTGTATTTGTGTATTGATCTGAAGACTATGATTAGTTTAAGTATTTTATAGAGAAATCTGTCATGATCTAATTTATCCTATTAGTCACTCGACTTAACATTTTCACAAGCACTGTTTCCCCACATTTGAGAAAATTTGGTTGACTTTTGAGAATTGAAAGTTGCAGCCTTCTTCATTAGACTGAAAATAAAATGACCCTAAAGCAAACCATTTATCTTTTTTGGTTTTGGAGATACTTCTATGTACACTTACATATTTGCAGAGTTGTCAATGTCTTACCTGATATAAAAGGCAAAAAAAGGAGAGAAAACTGGGAATGGGTTAAAACTGTAAATAAGCTTGAACGATCAGACTTCTGCAACTTGTGTTGAATTTAAAATGTCATTACCCAACACTGTTAAAATTGTACCTTTAACATCTGAAGGTGGAGAACTGTAATCTCTTTGAAAGAAAGTTTGCAATGGAACAAGCTTTCAATGAAATAAAACAAAATTCCTATATTAACTTTCATATAGCTCTCAATAGGAGCAAAATATTTTGTAGGTTTTAAAACCAGGTAGTGTGCTTTCAACTGCTGGGAGGCTGTTTGTCCTAGGCTGCAATATAGATGTATTTAAGTATTCTATTACCACCATCTGTGGGCCATTAGCTGTTATCAGCTGCTAATGACCCACCCCCCATGACAGGCAATGGGCCATCAGGGACCCACCGTGTGACTCATGGACTTATCTCATCCCATTGTGGGATGCTCTGCCCAGGAGGGAGGAGCCAGGTGTTCCCACCTGGATATAACCTGGCCCTGGCACTGCCTGAGCTAGCCCTGTCTACTGGGTTCCCAGAGGACCAGAGCTACCACTGGATCTTCAGCTGGAGACTAGATCTTCACAGGATCACTGCTTCAACTGGACTACTTCAGTTGGACTGCTACCACCACCCTAACAGGGTGTTAGGTTGTATCTGACTTTGTCAGTGCTTTTCCTTGTATTATTTCACTTACTTTTAATTTCAGTCTTGACTTGTGATCTCCCACTGGTTTGTTTTCAAACCAATACACTGTTTAAATTTCACTTTTTCAGGCTCTTGCAAGTTTATTATTAAACATTTGGATTCACAATACACATTCACAGAATGTGAAGATCCTGTAAAACCATCCTGAGACCAAAACATGTGTAAATCCTAATCCAAGTCCTTAATCAAAATTCTGAAACCTTTACAAACCACAGTACCTATGGATAACCAGGCAATGGCTAGACATCATGCTTCAAGTTTTGCAAATCCTCAATCATGATTTCATGTATCTGCAAATTGACATCAGACATACATTCGTGATTTACTCTGTACTCCTCACTATTGTAAGTTTAAAATGATCCAGGCACAACCCCATGTAATTCAGTGACCAGTTTAATTTTGAATGCAAGGAATATGTTGAGCATATCTGAAGCCAGAATCTCAAAATTATGCACCTGTTACATCACAACATTCCAACCGTGATTTTTGTGAAAGACTAGTATTTAATTCCAAGGGTTACAGAGGCTGGTGTGTGTGTGCCATGTGAGCACAGGGAATAGAAATACATTGGGAATATATAGTTACTGAGGAAGTTGTCCTAGGAAGAGAAGTACTGTGTCAAAAAAAAAAAATCAATAGCTAAACTCATCCTCCACTAGAAATTGTTCTCTATGAAAGTAGTGAGACACTGGAAGGAGTTGCCCAGAGAAGTCATGGATAGTCCACACCCAGAAATGTTTCAGGCCAGGTTGTATGTTGCTCTGAGCAACCTTGTCTAGAGGGAGGTGTCCCTGCCCATAGCAGAAGGGGTGGAACTGGATGATCTTTAAAGTTCTTTCCAACCCAAACCATTCACTGATTCTCTGATCCCATTATAAAACAAAATGTCTGTACATGTTCACTCTTACAGATGTTTTGATACTGAAAGTATGTGTCTGTAAATGTTGGAAGGTAATATATAGGGAAAAAATAATTTAATCAGATTTTTGCAGTCAATATTCACTCATCTAGTTTGGAAAACATGCCTGTAGAAAAAAACAAAAACAAGATAGTAATTCCCAAGATCAGCTTTATAAATGATATGAATGACATAGAGAAAAAACCCTGTGTGATTCAAATCCTTTTTAAAAGCACCTTATTGTATTTTACAATCCCCATCTGGGAATTGTAACAATAGAATGTGTGTGGGAGGTTTGCATGTCTTCTAAATGGCAAAAATTCATATTTTTACAGAAATACTAATTAATGCTCAGAAACATTTCAAAGTAAATAACTAGATGGACAGACAATCTCTATTGCTTTTGGAATGAATTGCATTCTGGGAAAAAAAAGATAACACAGGTAATATTTCAGACATCAAGAGTTTATATGGATATTTCCGTGAACTGAAAGGTATGAAATAATTTTCCAGTCTCACTTTGTCTTAGAAAGAATAGTGTAGTAATAGTTGGTATTTTCTTGATGTCTTTTTCATATTCAATTTTCAGAACATGTGAATTGAAAATTTGCCTATTATACCTACTGCTTGTCAAAGAAACTGAGGATGTCAGATGCATGGAGCTGACAGATTTTGTGGGAGGAAAAAGGCATACATTCTCAAGCATCTCAAGAGTCTGCAGTTCTGGACAAAAAGGGGGATCACTTCTTCAATAAAAACATGTCCTGAAATTTTTACTCTTAAAGTTAAAAGTGACTCTCATTCAATATAAACATATTTGGAAAGACACTGTTCTTAATATATTCCTAATAACTGTGTCTGTATGCATCCTTTCATTTCTTTTGGGATTTCTCTGTTTTCCCAAAAAACTTTGCCCCAGGCAAGTCCCAATAAACTAACCCAATCAGGATCATAAAAGATTCAACGTGATCATGATAGTTCTATATCTTCTGTCTCTCATCCATAAACTCCTACCTGAAAAATCTAGTCCTTTGCATAAGAAGGTTTCTTTTTCCACACTTTGAAACTGCAGACCTGGTTTTTCATCATGCTTATTTAAGATTAAAATTACTCAAAGCCCACATTTTTCTTGGTAAGGTCTACTAACAGGGAAGAAGCTTGTTCAATGTGAAAGGAAAAAGAGGAGAAGACTGCAGCATATAGTATTTTGGAACTGGTTGGGTTAAGAGAGCAGTGAATTGAACTGGAATAGAAAAACAGCGATAATTGCAGAGTTAGAGTTGAGGTTTTCTGAATGTGACATTATTACGACTTGCCAGGAGCAGAATAGAACACAGGAGTCACAGGGACTGTCCCACAAGATGTATCAGCTATGACAGGCTACCTTAAAGAAAAAGGGCTGCTGCCTTAATATGAATTGAACTCAGAAAAATAGAAGCATTTAGGACCACTTAACTCATAGGCATTTAAACTATCATTTTCCTTGTCTATTTAAGTACATAGCTCTAAGCGAAAAATAAACTAATTTATGGTAGAGTTCATACAAAGTCTGTGGGTCTTTGTCTCCATCAATAAGCAGGTTTAATGGAAAGTTTGGGGGAGGGTGATTCTAACAAAATTTTAAATTGCAGGCTGTACTTTGTAAGTATGCCGAGTTTATGTCAAGAAGTCTCTGTGGCTTCTATTAATGTCATAAAAAATGTCCTATTTTTCAAAGACTTAACTGTTCCAATGTATAATTCTTCAAAATCCCAGAAGAATGTTTCCTCATGCCTCCTTAGTCTATAACACCGTTAATAAGTTCCAAAGCACGTAACTCTCTCTGCGCCAGATACACCTGGCTCCTTCGACTATTTCCAGGGGCTTTTTTAAACTAGAATTAGATTTAATTTATTGCTTGAAAAATACCCCTTTCATGTCTTGTCCAGAAAATCTGAAAACAAAACATTCAGTCTTACACTTGTGACATAGTTAAGGTAGGATGTCTTGCAGTACAGATGTCTTTCATGTTTAGAAAGAGCATCATGCAGTGCAGATTTGAAATATATCAATTAGCTTGAAAACATGCCATTATGACATGAAAAATATTGTTGGGTCAAATTTCAGACCAATATTTCAGTCATCCAGGATATAAGAAATATTAGTATATGTGTTAGTCCTTCTCACTGTTTCTGGCAGATGTTCCAATATTTCTCAAGTAGAATTCTGAGTTACAAAACATTAGTCTAGATTATGCAATTTTTTCAAGAATTCCTCCTGACTTTAATATGTTTTGTTTGAAGAAGTGACACTCAGAGACAGAGAAAAACTAGTATTATTTGAACCCTGGGAAAAAAACAAAAAGCTGTAAAGAGCCATGCATTTTAGAAATATTGAAATGAATTGAAATCTGTATGAATTGAACATTAAAAACTCTTTAATAAATGTATTTATCAAATATGCCCATACTTTGTTGCATGGAGCTACATTTTCTGTTTACTACACAAAACTACAGAAAAATAGAATAAAGATTTAAAAATTGAAATCCCACTTCCAAAATTACAAGATCTAATATCATTCATAAAACAATTTCAAATTTAGGAAGTTCCTTTGATTTGATTTTTGACATTGTTGAACTTGTGTCTTATCAGAAATTTCCAGAAAGTTGCCTCATCAGAATATCCAAAATTATTTTCTATCAATCACATTTTTCCAGAAGCTGATATGAGAAAAATTACATTATGTAGCATAATAACTTGAAATATTTTTTTAAGAAGTTCTGGATTTTTTTTTACTTTAGAAAACGTAAGGTAATGGAAAATCAGATTAACTATTATCTAACTGTATTTGAGTCATAATTGTTAGTTTTCAACACTGAGTATGTAATTATAACAAATTTTCATTGTATGGAAAATGTGTGTACTGAGTATGAATGACACTCTTGGTTAATTTCTAAGTATCTATGTAAACTAAGATTCATTTGATTAATGCCTGATCCTAATTCATCTTGAAGCAACAGCAAAATTTCTATTTACAGTAGAAACATAGTCACCATTTCTGCAATGACAGGCAAAAGTCAATTATATTCAATCATCTAAAATATCAGGTTAAATCTAATCTTTTTTTCTCTTATTTTCAATATATATGCATGTTCACAGACAATTATAGAAGTGTTCTTCAGCATAATATTCATGTGCAGCACAGAAATTATTTTTTAAAAGATGATTAAAGGTAAGCATGTTCTGCACTGGAAAGAGATGAGTGGACTTTTGTGCTTGATGACAGGGATCAACCTTGGTAGTTGGTTTTAAGGTAATACTCTTTCTTATGGCACTACAAGTTCATAATAGCATAGAGGGAAACTAAAGGTCTTGGGAGAAGAAATATTTTAATACTTAATAATAGGACCTGACAGCTTTTCATTCTGGGTTATATTTTATGAATTTGGATGGCATGGTGTTCCAAATGTAGCAGAATTCTTAGCTAGCTGACAAATATTTAAACAATAGTTTTGGTATCAAAAGTAAGTCTTAAATTTTTGCCTATGTCTGAATTCCTAATCAATAGTGCTTTGAAGAAAAGCAACCACCTTCAACTCAATTAATATACATATACACCCATTAAGAATTTAGTGTAAAAATCTGTGGAAGTTGAACTCCAGGATACCTGAAAACAGCAGAATAATTGCAAGCAAATCCAATCCCAAACAGGTCCAATCTCACAGTTAGTGTTTTTCAGGGTAACAGAGAGTCACTGCTACTAGGTATGTTATATTGTGGTACTTAGAAATTTCTAATTAAAACATATTCCAGGCCATTTTCTTAGTTCCATGGTTAGTGTGATATGTTAAGAAAATGTGGTTTCTTACAACTTTATATGCTCTTTAGGATTCATGACAAATGCTATGGAAGTTTCCAGACTGAGGTAGCTATTAAAATCATCAAGCTCCCTTCATAAAGGAGGGAATTTGTTTATTGTACAGTTTCATCACTTTTGAGTAAAGAAACACATACAAAATGATACTGGGCTACAAAATACAAGATGATGATGAAGAAGTTCAAAGATTCAGTCTTTGAGCAGACATGGGAGCAATAGCATCTTTCCTCCTGAATTAATGAACCTCAGCCTGTCTACAGATTCTTTTCCAGTCAAACTGAGTAATGTCATCTGAGCCTGAATTATTAGATAAATACTAAATAACTTTCTAGCCAGTGGCATAAGACAATGTCTGCTGAGACCCAGAACAGACTGTGCCACCCAGAAGGCTGTGCCACCATAAAAGGCTTTGCAGCCAGCTCCAGAGGGCTTCCAGTATGGTCTTCAAACCTGTGGTTTAGATTATCTTAACTCCCTCAGCCAGAAAACTTGCTATTCTCTGCTTTTGTCACAGTCTCACAAATTCTGCCTGCTTTCTGTCTCCTGACCTACACGTGCAGTTCTTAATTGCAGAGTCTTCCAGAGCACAGAATAAAGCACTGCTGTACAGGAAAAAGTCTGCATGAAGCTCCCTTCCTGCAGTACTGCTGTAGCTTGTGGGCAGTAGGGGAGGGACGGAATGCCAGGAATGAAAAACTGTGGTACTGCTGAGTAGACTTTTTCCTTATGAAGCCAGCAGAATGAAAGCAAAATTACTCCATTTGTCAACCTGTAAAAGGGTGATTATGGTTCTCCTTAATGTGTAAGATACTTTGTGATGTACCTGTTATGTGTTAAATATCCTGTCTGAAATGTGTTACGAGGATTAAGGATGCATCTCTGCAAGTTAAGACACTATGAGGCTATTTTATACTAGACTTTAAGAGTATAAAATGCAAAACTTACTCAAAGAAATTAGTAAAAGTATTCTCTATATAGAGATTTTTAATTTTTTATTTATTCTAGATTAATACACTGCACATGTGATTCCGTTTACATTTTATATGAACTGCCTTTTTACAGACAGGAACAGTTACGTCATAACTACCACTATCCTATAGCATAATGATGTGTTAGTTCCTAACATTAAAGGAAATTCTAAATGGGTCTGTTTTTAAAATGTTATTTTCATTAATGTAACAGTGCCCTCTATGTTCCAGAGTTAGCACTGAGGGTAATATTCTTTGTATATTTAATAAATTTTATTTCTTTACTTTTTGAGAAAGGATAAATTCACCATATTAACTTTTTTAATTGTAAGTTCCACCAAAATAAACAAGCAAAAAAAAAACCAAATTTTATAAGCCAGGAGTGAAAAGGAAATTTGAATTTGAAGCTGTTAATCTCATTGCAAATGGCCAGTCACATATCATCTTGTAGTGTTAAAAAACAAAAAGCAGAGATTTTTTTTATTTAATGGAAAAATGGCTGCACAAATATTTTTCAAACCCTACAACTAACATTTAAAATGTCTTACAAGTTGTAGTATTTGCTTTCAACTGAAAATCATAAACAATCCCTTATGGATTTACTGCATACATAAAATCCTTCAAGAGGCCTCATGGTGAAAAAGAAGCATAGATGAATGATGAGACACTGAGATGTATATGACCTCATATCCCCTGAATCTCTGTGATACAGATCTGACCAGATAATCTTAATGTATTTGGAATGTTTTCTTCATATGGTGTCAAAAATTCTCACAAGTAAATTTTAACACTAAATAACTGTGTCTGATTTTCCCCTAATATTAAGAAGAAGAAGATTTCTGGAGAACACATCTTTACTGAGAGTTTTTCTAAAACAAAAAAGAAGGAAAAAAACATAAAATGAAAAGATTTTTCATAAGAGCTACTACACTTATACTTTATGCAGTAGGATCAAGTAGTAAGTACAAATCATAAGCAGTTATTCTAGAACCAGGAAAGCAGAGTTCATTTTTCAGTCAAGAGGGGAGAATAATTGTAATGATGGCATTAAACACACAGAGAGAATAGCCTGAGCACAGGTGGAAAGCATTCTGAAAATAAAGATTAATTTAAACTTCTTCACCTTACTTTGAAACACTTCACAGCTACAATCTCTCTCCATTAGTTCTCAGTCTCTAAACACCTTCACAGGAAAGAATGGGAGAACAGGGTACTAACCCCAATTTATTTTTCCACAACTGTTGCTATTATTTAGTGTTCATAACATTTCTGAACTTCTAGGAGAATATCTCTTGCTTAGAGGTGAGCTGAAATGAGCCCACAGTAAACTAGCTGCTTTAAATATTCAGGGCAACATTTTCCTCAAGCTTATGAAGACAAAGAGGAGAGGGGTAGAAAGGTTAATATATTTTACTTCAGGTGAAACGTTGCTAGAAAGAAAATCACTTTGCTGAAAATCAAAGCTTTTTGAATTAATAGATGTCTTACGGTGTTCCAGAAGGAAGGTTCCTGAAATAATTTTTGGTGAAAAATATTCAAGAGCCAAAGCAAAAGGCAACTACTAGATACATTATATGAGAAACTCATTGAAGCTGCCTTTTGGAAGTATAAGAATATTCATTGACTTCTATGATTCCTTAGAAATAGCACAGTCTCATTGCTGAGTGTGGGTCCTTCTAACTGTCCAAAGAAAATTCATTGTTTTCTTATTTTTGTACTTTATATGCAGTTACTGCAGAAGTTAAACATAAAAAAAAAAAAACCCAAAAAACAAAACACAAAAAAACCAACCACAAAAAAACCCAAAACCCCAGAGAATAAAACTGGATTAGAAAAGATATAGAACAAATATGAAAAGGACAGCTTCTATAAAAGAAACAGACTCTGCAGCCTCCCAATGAGCCAGTACAAACAAATACTATGGTGGTCTCAAAAACCATCAATGGTGATAACAGCAACTAGAATATTTCTAAAAGATTTTTTTAGTTATTACTTCTACATTTACATAAAAGTAAATATTTTCAATTTTCTGTTCAGTCACTTATTTACTTAGTGTTTCTTTTATGTCCAAATTTGAAGGGTGATGCATTTTTCAAGGTTGTACCAGTAGGTGATATTTTTTATGCTACACAATACCATTTGAAAAAGTCCAGCCAGTTCAAAAGAACTTGGAGATGTGGTCAGACTTTCTTTAATGTGCTCTTGTGGCTGAGAGACAAAGGAGCTCTCTGATACATTACTCATTGTACATTGTCTTCCTACATACAAAATAGTAATTGCAAGACTGATAAGAATTGTAAGGTAGTTTAAAAAATTGCTGGCGATAATCTGTTGGAACACATAGAAGAAATATTAAATCAGAATGAAGAGCTAATTCCAGAATTTCAAGATGTTGGAAAATTTTTTTGGTAGAATATTTTCTTAACAGTTGTTTTCATCTCACAAGGGGAAAAGCAGGAAAGCCTGAATATCAATTGTACTCTGTGTTGTTAGTGTCAACCTTGTTTGGCTGAAAACAAGTTATTATGGATTTGTAATGATAGATTACCTTCTAATGCAGAAGGACTGTACATAAGCATGATTTCTGATGTCTCCTTAATGAAGAGACCAGTCATTGCTGAGAGCAAGCAAAAACAATCTGAACCTGAAAGCACTGAAAGAAGATTTCCAGGCCATTAATTTTCACTGTTTAATAAATATACTTAGTGGACACGGTATGGTATCATAGAGTATAATATGCTGAATGGATCAAGAACTGGTTAACTGACTTAGAAATAAGCTGTCAGTGGTTAGTCATTATTATACAGGAGAGTGCAGCTCCACAGGGAACATGACACTGCCCAACGGCACATAATAAGAAAATAATTATTTAATCACCAGCAATAAAACATGTGGAAGGCAAAAAAAATTATCCCAATGGTAAATAATAATTAGAATGTAGGTGCCATAAAATAATCTGGATAGTTTGATAGACCATTTATATTCAAATGAACTATTTCTAATGCAGCTAGATATGAAGTTATTATTTTAATACTGGAGTTTGCAGAAAAAGATTTTTTTTGCAAAAATGAAAAGATTCAAAAGATCTAAGAGTCCTAGTGGCAAGATAACCAGCATTCAGAACAATGCTGTAGCAACAAGTAGTAATCTTCTTCTTGGAGAAGGAAGAGAAAACTTAATTAGAGCACAGAGTTGATTTCACCATTGCAGGGAGCGTTATTTGGTAATTCTCTGTAATTATGGTTTTTAGATATTTTAGAAGCAGGACAAAAGTTAGGGAAAGTTCATGAAATAAAAGATGAGCAAAAGTGATGAAAGCACAGGAAAAAGTACCTTAAAGTGAAATACAGAACATATAAAAAAGAAGATTGTAAGGTGATTTGATTGCAGTGTGTAAGAATCTTCACAGGAAAAAAGCACTTTAAGTACTACAGAGTTCTTTTATCTCATGCAAGACATTGTAACAAGAATGAGTAGTTGGAAATTGAAACTAGATATTCATGTTGGAAATAAGTTATGTATTTTCATCAATTATGGAATAAAATCTATCAATGCTCATGACAGGTTTTCTCATCTCTTGATATCTTGAAATAAAGACTGGGAGGTTTTCTAAAAGTCCTCATATGGCATTAAAGAGGGAAGTTTTTGTGCTTCATTTAAACCATGGTGCAATTTAAGGACAAGAAACATTCGAGGATTCAAACAAAATCGTCCTTTATAGAAATTCCATATGTTTTGCAGTCTTATAAAATTGTATATAATATTCAAATTGATAAATCCCATTTGTTGTTATGACAATATAGAGTGGAGGAGCCATATTGCAAACTTTCTTTCCAGATGATCACTTTGTGTTATGCAGCTTCTGCAATGTTCTCAGGAAGTTATAGGACTCTAGAGAGAAATGCTGTACTCCCTCAAAGAAAATGAAAGCACTTTCTTCTTCTTCTTTACCTGTCAAATAATCCAGCCTCTTCCTTCTACTCATCGTCACCTCAAGTTCGGCATCAAAAGCCTCCCGTCTGATCCTTGATTTCCAGTTCCTTCTGATCTTAAGATTTCTTTGTCTTGGCCTTCGTCCACTGGCAGCATTGAGGAGTGTTTCCAGTCTCAACTGTTTCCTCGAGTATTATTTCTTTTCCTTGAAATAATTTTACTGTTGACACCTTGTGGTCTGTGCAGATCTCAAAGATTTAAATTTATTTCTACTTTATTTAAGAAGTGGCAAAAAAATCTCTAAAATTATTAAAACAGAATCAACTTCTTCATCGTCTGTCATGAACTTGGAAAATATCTGAATTTTATTTTATGAATACTATATTTGATTCTACCTGCCTCTCATGTTGCTGACCACCTGCTTTTATATCATTTATGCTAAAGGCATATGAAAGTCCTGTTAGACTGAAGAAGAAAAGTAAAACAATAATCCAGTCAGAAGTATCCCCAAAGACAACATTGCCAGATGCATTGCTGTGTAGGATATCTCAGAAGGTTTGATAATTCATCAATAAAAAATATTTTGTCCTGGAAATTGTTTCATCAAGGCTATTTCTTCAGGGGTGATTGTTACTTTTGATACTGGTGGCTCTGAACTCTTTTCACACCTTAATTTAACCCAAGAAAGCTTTAAAAAATTCTGTATTCAGCCAAACCTAAGAAACTATTTTATTTCTGTCATAGGGATGCTATCAGTGGGAGCCTGTGCAGTTCTCTTTTATGATCTAGTCTCTGAGACAAGCTGGTTAGTCAAGACTGATAAGTGATCTCTTTGAAGAATGGCCTGTGGGTTCTGTGGGGTAAGGCAGGCCATCTAGGATGAATCAGAAGAAGCTGACAGAAACATGCTTTGGACAACTGAATGGAAAAATTTATAATGCCTTGATTTGATTAAGCTGTTTTAAAGCCATTTTGATAAGATATTTTCCGAGAGATCCCAGGCTAGATTTGATGACATGGTAATATTTGTTATCCTGGGCTCTATAACTCAGGATTTAGGTTGGGGTTGGGCAGGCTATAAACTCATTCCTGGAAGGTGATAGAATGATAACTAATATCTGTATCAGGTATGATAAGATCTTGAGCAAGAACTGTAATTCAATCAGTCTGTGATGTGTAATATTGCCTCTATTCCTCTTTTGTGACAAGTTTTGAAAGTAACTTTCCTAAAAATGTCCTAGATTTACCATTTTATTTTTGTGTTATGTTTCTCATTCCCACTTCTTACTTAGCTGTACTTGTGCTCAGGACTAGGTCATGGAACACTTTCTTGTTTCTTAGTAGCTCTCTACATGACTGAAGATTATCATCCTATCCTGGATTAGTCTTTTCCAGATAAGTAATTCCATCATCTAAATATTTCTTTAACATATTTTTCAAATCTCATTACTTGTATTAACTTATCTAGTTAATCAAAAATCTTCTTGAGTATCATGTCCAAATATGTTTCTTGAATTGTGATGCAGAACAGGACATAGATAACCTCCTGTATTTTCAAGATGACATTTTCATTTATTTTAATAGAACTGACATTTGTCTTTTTTTGCAACCTGTCATTACTTGTGTTCATAAGTCTCATGGTAATTCTTGTTCAATAGAAATAACAAAAAAAGTTATAAAAATTAAAAGAAAGAGGACTTGGATGTCACTCCGTGGAGAAATGTCTTTAGTCCTATTCCAGTGCTACAGCCAGATATTCATGCTGTGTTGTCATATGCTTGATTTCTTTTTATTTTGAGAATGTGTTCACCCCACTGACATGTGCATTTACCGTCTGTTTCTCCCCAGCAGATCTGGCTGCTGCAGACACTGCTCAGCAGACACCATGTCCTGCCCTCCACCGCGACACTGTGCATCGCTGTGGGTCATTCACAGGGAGCTCGTAATAAACCACTCGGATATTTCCCCAAATATCAGATTACAAGGACTAAATACTAAGATGATTTCATCAAGCAAAAGGACCCCCCTGAGATGTACACAGAGAACTAGTGTAAATCTGGAGGCAGCATAAACTGTTTCAGTGTGGCCATAGCAATGCACCAAAACATTTAGCAGCCTATATGTCATACCTACAGGGCTAATGCTGCCAGCTGATGTGCTTTTTGCTGTGGTCTGGATTGTGACCTCTACATTTTTGTAATTTGCTTTAAGATCATTTACAGGGAGAAATAGTAGAAAATGGAAGTTTGGACTGTTGAGAAAAATATATTTAACATTTGTGAGGTCTCATCTACTATAATGCTTTTCCTCAGAGCAGCTCTCTGATATTCTAGACTTACAGTGGGAGAAAAAAGAGCTGAAACAACTGTTTGCTAGACTGTTGCAATACCTCACATATTTAAATGTTAAATTATGAAATTGTTAATTTAAATTGCAGTGGATGATGTTTTCTTGTTGCAGGTGTTTCAGTAAATAGGGGCAGAGAAAAAAAGAAAGGAGCTCTCAAAAAAAATCGATTTATTTCTTTTGCTCTATCCACTGGAACTGTGTGTGAAAGAAAATTGCTTATTTCTTTACACTAATTAATTATTTGAATGTATATTTGGCTAACAAATCACTAATTTTCACAGAAGCTTATGTAAAAAAGTTTTGGATATTACTAAGGATTTTGAGAAATAATCATAGCTTAAATCAGTACTACAGTAGAAAATATTTGAGCACAGTGATCAGGCTACTATTCTGAATTTTGAGAAAGGATGTCAGTTGTCTAAAATTAAACATCAAAGAGCAGTTTAGATGTCCCACGTTATCCATCATGTTTATATGTGTCTATAACACTACAGGGAAGCAGGTGTGGGGAAGTAAAAAAATGAATGAAACCAAAATGGATGTGCAGGAATCAAATATGAACAAAAAAATCATGTGAAGTCCTGACCTAGTTCAGCTTTAGCCTGGCAGGGTACCCTTTTTACTACCCTTTAGGCATAGCTAGTCTCCTATTTGTGGATCATGAAGATCTCTGGCAAGAAAGATTTCCATTTCAGCATAGTCAAATAAAGAGATATAATTGCAGAATAAATATCTTCAACTTCAAATTTAGAGGGGAAGGAATGTGAAACTCTTTTTTTCCATGGCCTGAAAAATTGTCCTGATGATGGCTACCCTCCAGTATCCTGCAGTTTCTCTCTTTATTTTATCCACTAGCATTTAAATTTCAAAAGAGTTTGATTTAAACCTAATGTCAAACAAGGACAATTTCAGAATACTCAGAAACTGGTTTGTAACAAAAAAATGTTTGCCAATTTACTCAAAAATAAAAAGGCTTTTGCTACATGGCAAGCAAAAACATCAAAAATCCTGAATATTTAGAGGTACATTCAATGTGCTTTTTAAAAATATTAAGTATGTTAAATGAACTACAGGTTTATTTTATAAGCCTTTATAGTGTCAAGGCTATCATTAGGTAATACTGTGATAATATGTGAGGAAGAAATCACATTGAAGCATAATTATTAACCTCAATAGTGACAGTATGACAGTATCTTGAAACCCTGCTGCACTCAAAGTTTCTGCAAAAACAGAGTCGTGGTCTGAAGATCTCATAATCTAAATAGGTCATGCAGCAGTGGAAGAGCAGCTGTACAGAAGAGCAGAGCTCTGTGTTGTTGCTGAAAAAAATCAACACATATTGGTCATTGGTTGATTCTGCATTTACAGACTTACGCTGAACTGAAAGTTTTTGAGGTGATATTGTGGGCACAGGTTAGCATTGGTATGTTTTTCTTCTGTTGTTCTTTCTGTCCCATGTGGAAAACATATTCTTTTGCCTGAATGTGTCCTCTGACTGACTACTATCACATTTTGTGTGCCCTCAATACCTTTTAGCAGTACCCAGGACAATGAAACCTCCTTCAGCACTGACCTTCTTTCAATTGGACTGTATATATGTTAACTTGCATTATTTTTATGTCTGATTTCATATTACTACTTACTATCATGTTTTTAACATCATGTCCCTTTATTTTATCAGTTTCTGCTGTGTTCAGTATTTCTTTCCCTGTAATATCAGACTGATTATCACTGAATTCCACGAATATGCTCTTTGTTCTTTTACATCATTAAAAGCTGGAAATAAGAAGAGACATCACATGGACGTCATTTATTCCAGTAAAAGCCTTTCAGCAAATTCACATTTTGCCATTGCTCATTAGACTCTGTTTATATTTCTGCAGCCAGTATGCAGTTCAAGTGAAAATACCTAAGCACTCTTATCTGAGTAAAAAATGTTATATATTTTGCAACAATTACTCACTACTAGATATGTCTGCCTAGGTAGTATTCTTTATACAGAAGATAATTGTAGTCAAATAATTTTGAGTAAAATTAGGAATGCTCTTTCATGCCAATGCTTATGTATTTTATCCATACAAGATATAATAGTATCAAAATGTAATCATATTAAGTGTGTGTGCTAATCTTAAAATTGCTCTGTAAATCCACCCAGCTACATAAAATACAATAGAATTACAACATACTTATTGACATAGTTGTATCAGCTTTATTACTGCCACAAAGGGAAACTTTTTAGCTTCCTTGCTCTTAATCTGCTGGTGTGTTTTCCAATTTGAGATGGCCATTTTCAATCCTTGTGCATTTATTTGCAACACAGTACTCTAAAGACACAAATAGCTAGATATATACAACAAGCATATAGAGATGCACACAAAGATGCAGAAACATATTTTCTGTATACATAGACATTTATATGTATATGTGTGTATAAATTTACATGAAATTAGTCTGCTTTTACACAGATATTTGTGTTATATTCAAGATGCAAAACATATTTGAACATTGATGTAAAATATTCTGCTATTTTACATCTGCAGTTAGGCTGTGAGTTAAACTGCTATTTTCACAAGTGTCATTCTGATTTCCAGGTGAAAATTTTAATAATTTCCAGTACAGCTATACAAAATCTCACTTGTACCTTTCTTGCATTCATGACACAAAAATATGAACACAGATGCTATTTGCATCACATTTCTGAACTCTTAGTACTGTTGCATTGCAGTACAATTCCATTATACCTTTAGGAAGCTGATGAAATGAAATTGCCAACTGAAAAGTCATCCTTAATTTATTATTTATGAGAATAGTTTTAATATGCAGATGACATCAAGCTGGGTGGGAATGTTGATCTGCTGGAGGACAGGAAGGCTCTGCAAAGGGATCTGGACAGGCTGGATTGATTAGGTGAATTGTGTGAACTTCACCTAGGCTAAATGTCAGGTCCTGCACTTGGGTCTTTACAACCCCATGCACTGCTACAGGCTTGGGGAAAAGTGGTGGGAAAGCAACCTGTCAGAAAAAGATCTTGGGACATTGACTGCCCATGTCTAAACATGAGCCAATGTGTGCCCAGGTAGCCAAGAAGGCCAATGACATCCTCGCTTGTTTCAAAAATGAGGCCAGCAGAACCATGGTAGTAATCATCCCCCTGTCCTTGCACTGGTGAAGCCACGCCTCAAATCCTGTGTCCAGTTCTGGGGCCCTCACTACAAGAAGGACACTGAGGTACTGGAGCATGTCCAGAGAATGGCAATAGAGCTGGGGAAGGGGCTGGAGCACAGGTCCTATGAGGAATGGCTGAGGGAGCTGGGAGTGTTTAGCCTGGAGAAAAGGAGGCTTAGGAGAGACCTTACTGCTCTCTACAACTGCCTCAAAGGAGGTTGTAGCAAGGTGGGGGTCAGCTTCTTCTCCCAGGCAATGAGAAAATGGCCTCAAGTTGCACCAGGGAACCATTGTCAAGCATTGGAACAGGCTGCCCAGGGCAGTGGTTGAGTCACCATCCCTGGGGGTATTTGAAAAGCTAGTGGTGGACTTGGCAGTGTTTGGACTCCAGGGTGTTGGAGGTCTTTTCCAACCTAATGATTCTATGAGTCTACAATAACCTGAGAACAAAAATGTGACCAATTTTTTAATGAATTATGGAGTATATCTTAGTGGAAGGAAAAAGATTTAGTCCTACCTAAAAAGAAGGAAATACTTGTGTCACAGGACTAGAATTGCTTCAAATTGTACAATATGGATCTACAGTGAGGTTAAAACACAAAGAGAGTTCCCATCAGAACAAAGACATCCTCATTTTTCATTGTCATACCTCATTAGAGCTAGATGACATGAATTCAAGAGTAATATGCATTTCCTTGGGCAGGAAAGATGTTCAGTACTATTCTTTAAAGATCAACTTAACAGTGCCAGAGGGTTTCAGGCACTGAAAATTTTATTTTTCTTCATATACTAAATGCATACAGTGAGACACCCAGAACTGCTAGTCCTCCTCTTTGAAAAAGTATGTACAGAAATACATAGTACAGCAGGAATTGGGAAGGAATAGAAAGAACAGTTGCACAAGCAAATGGAAACAGAATTTGATAGGCAGCAGAATAAAAACACAGACTAAATTACTAGTTTCACTCTCCACATTATTAGATGTGGAAAATTTTATTTGCAATGATTCCTTAAATTATTTATAGGATTAAATTAGCAACAGTTCTAAAACACATAATAGTATTTAATAACAATAAAATAACTTCTAAAGTGACTATTATGGCAAAAACATGCCAAATTGCTGAATAATAGAATTTTCATACATTAAACACATGAAATATCAAGTTTAAAATTATTAGCTTACATGGTTTTTGAATTGCAGTAGCTGCCAGCTTCAATAATAAATGTCGAATTTTGATGAATACAAATTACATTATAGTATAATAGAAATAAGTGCCAAGTAGATTTTACTAGGGAAATTTTTAGGGGCAATAGCATAACAAAAAATCTGTTTTGTCTAAGAAAATTTGTTTTTCTCCAGTGACTAGATGCCAGCTGGATACAACACCATTCACCAGCATCATTCACTACCACACTCTGGGCCTGGCTACCCAGCCAGTTCTAACCCTGCAAAGGGTGACCCTGCCCAAGCTGTGGGCTGCCAGCTTTTCTAGGAGTATGTTGTACTAGGAGTCAAAGGCTTTGCTCAAGTCCGGGTAGACAACATCCACGGCCTTTCCCTCATCCACTAGACAGGTGACCTGGTTGTAAAAGGAGGTCAGGTTGGTCAGTCAGGACCCAATGGCCCCAGCCCATGCTGGCTGAGTCTGATCCCTTGGTTGTCAACTCAGCACTACTCAGCTCAGTGTTGTCTGCAAACTTGCTGAGAGTGCACTCACTGCCCTCGTCTATGTCATCAATGAACATATGACATTACACTGGTCACAGTATGGATCCCTGAGGAACACCACTTGTAACTAATGCCCACCGAGACTCTGAGACATTGATCACTAGCCTCTGGATGCCACCATACAACCAATTTCTTGTCCATCTGACTGTCCACCTATTGAATCCAGCTCTCTCCAATTTAGGGAGGAGGATGCTGTGGGGGACCATGCCAAGGGCTTTGCAGAAGTCCAGATAAAAACATCGGTAACCCTTTCCTTTTCCACTGATGTAAAGACTCCATCCTAGAAGGCCAGTAGGTTGGTCAGACAGGATTTTACCTTGGTGAAGTTGTACTGGCTGTCCCAAACCACTTCCCTGACTTCCACATGCATTAGTACATCATCAGAGGTGGAACTGTTCCACGAGTTTCCCAGGCACAGAGGTGAGGCTGTCAGGTTGGTTGTTCCCAGCATCCTCCTTTCTATCCCTTTTACAGATAGGTACAATATTTCCCTTATTCCTGTCAACTGGGACTTCATCTGACTGTCATGCCTATTCCAACATCACAGAGAATGACTTGGCACCTGCATCAGCCTATTCCCTCAGGATTCTAGATGCATCTCATGGAGTCCCATAGATTTATGTGCATTCAAGTTCCTTGGGTGGTCATGAACCTGATCTTCACTTACAGTAGGAAGCTCTGTTCCTCCAGTCCCTATCTTGCTTTGCACTCACTTGAGAGGTGTGGGAATAGAGTCTGACATTGAAGACTGAGGTAAAAATTTCTTTGAGTACATCAGCCTTCTCCTCATCTGTTGTTACCAGTTTTCCAGCATTGTTCATGAGGTGGTTACACCTTTTTGACCTTCTTTTTCTGGTTAATTTACCTTTAGAAACCCTTCTTATTATTCTTTGAGTCCCTCACAAGGTTCGATTCCATCTTTGCCATAGCCTTCCTCCTCCCATCCCTACACAACTGTACTTCATCTCTATACTTTCCCCAGATCACCTGTCCTAGGTTCAACTGCCTATATATTTGCTTCTTTCCCATTAGTTTGACCAGTAGATCCTTACTCAGACATGCCAGTGTGTTGCCTTCCTTGTCTGATTTCTTGCTTCTGGGAATTGCTAGCTTTTGCTCTCTGTGGAAGAGTAGGTACATAAAAAGAGCTTTATAAACTTAGGGTGCGTATTTGATTCCGAACTTCTTACAATTCTTGAATAATATACACCCATGTCAAAGATCAGAGTTGGTTTGCTTGTTATTAACTTTCTAGTGGTGATTTACCAGTCTGTTTATAGAGCATCTGATACAGGAATCATTAAGAGAAGTATGAAAACTTAATTAATGGGACTTGGATGATCTCCCAGATGATAAGGAGCAGTGCCACCTTTTTAAAGCCTTCTGGTACATTTCCCTGAGCAGCAGAGATGCTTGAGTGACTTTCTGCCAACAAAAGTGACAATTTCACTGTTCTTTCCCTTGCTCTTGTCTGAATCCTGCCCTCCCTTGTGTTACATGGATTTGAGGATACCTTGCTGAGCCAATTCTATTTATCAGCCTGGCAAAACGCTGATAAGCTACAGTTGGTCTACAGTTTTGTTAGCATTTTTGCTGAGCTACTGAAATGAAGTTACTCACAAAAGCTTCAGCAAAACCTCAAGGTGAGCTGAGCAAGAACTGTAGAGACAGGACTGAGGGAAAGATAAATTAGATGGAGGAGAAGTACTCTCTCCTTTTGAATTTGCAATCTGCCAAGTTAGTTCACTCCAGCTAGTGACAGTATTTCTGTTAACATAATTTCCTGTTACTTATGCAAGATCGAGATGATGTTCTCCTCTTCTATCTCTCATTCCTGTCAGTATTAATGGATTCAGAGACATGACCTCATGCTCTGAATTAGAATCTGGAAGAAAAAGGTTGTAGTTCAGAAATGTTTAAATCTGGCATGAATTTTTCAGCAAGATGAAATAATAGCACACTAGAAAAGTGCTCATTTGGCATAAACTGTGTTTTCCAGTTCAAGATCATGACACAAAAACCAGTATTAGTACAAGAAGACATCATGCCCAACTTCCTGCCTCCAGCAGTAAACAGCCAATGTATAAGGATAATCTCAGGTAAAAATCTTTGTGGTGTGTTAATTCAAGATTCATACAATTGAGAATCTGTCTAAGCCTCCCAGGTGACATGAGAGTGTATAAACCTAACATGAGCAATAGATTAACCATGATTAAAACATTTCTCTCAAAGTCAATTACTATGTCTAGCTGTCTCAGTACACAGTGCTTTAGCAAAGAGAAAGTACAATCTTGGAGAAGCTAAGGGTGAACAAAAAGGGAAAGACTTTTTGCACTGTTTGCATTAGGCTGATGTACTATCATGCTTTGAACCCATGTCCTTTTCTAGTTCTACATGACCTTATGGGCATCTCCATCTGCTGATCACTGCCTCTGTCCATCTTGACTCCCAGGCAGAATTTTCTATCACTCTGATATGCTAGCTCTGCTGCTGCCAAGACAGCTTCAGTGTTCCATCTTAGGAAAACGCTTGTATTTAAATCAATTAACTTAACCTATCTCAATTTCACTGCAATTTTGACATGAGCAGCACTGCTGAGACATTCAGGAAAGTGATAGTCCATAGTGAGGAGATCTGGCAGTGTGGTAATAAACAGCTGGAAAGGTAACTCTTCCACCAGTTTGCAAAGCACTCTTCTGCCTGAACACTTACAGGTTAGAACAGAAGCATCATTGGCTATTGCTTTATAATACTGGACCTGAAACTGTGTTTTGGTATGGGTAAAGGTAAGAAATTAATTTCTCTTTGACAATACTGAATTATTTCATTTGGACTGAGTACTGGCAAACAGAATACTGAAGACAGCTTTTGAAATGAAAGGCATTGACAAGGTTATTACCACACTGACAAGTAACTGAAGTGCATAAAAGTTCACTTATCCATCAGCCCGGCAGAAGAGAAATAGAGAGGCAATCCTTATTCAGAATAAGAAAGGATGCATTAACATTTGAATAAAAGATCTACTTTTCTATGTTGAAAGGCTGAAATTCTATGCTTTTGTTTTCAAACTGTTCAGGTTTTCATCTATTTGCTATCTATCTGAGAAGATATTGTTTTGCTAATAGTGCAAAAAAAAAAAAAATCATACCATTAGTAAGTAAGAAAGAATCGGTGACTTATTTTTCTTTTCAAATTTTACAGCTGAAAGGGACCTCAGGACATTATGTGGTCCATGTTTTGCCCCAGAGTCTCTTATATGTACCTAGAGCTTTCCCATTTGTCTTCAATGCTTTCACAATTTGCTCTTCTAGGGTTCCTTTCATAGAATTTCCTGAAAATACCCACGGTATTCTCCAGTTTGATAATACCTTACTATTCAGAATAAGCTGGGATGGGGATGGGGTGGGGAAAGATCCCAAAATATATAACACAATTAGCAAGCAAAAGTTCAATGCTTGAGGAATAAAAAAAATTGCAACTCCAGTTTTGCACCTTCTCCTTTGCCACTTTGCCAAGAGACTAAAGGCACTGGAAAGAAAGGGTTTTATTTCACCCACATTTTACTCATCCAGCTACTGTCACTAAAACTTTGACAATGAGATGGATCAGAAAAAGGCTTAGCTACACAATGTGTTAGGCTGCATAAGAGACGTTTCTGCCCTATTCACAGGCACCATTCAGCTATTTAATTTTTTGTTTTCTTTTCCTATACTCTGTAGAACTGCAGTAAATCCTCCTTTTGTTCACTCAGAAATGAACATGACTGTGGCTGTGAGAGAGGGATGTTCTTCCATGGTGTTCTGAGAGGAATTGATCTGAGTTCTCTTAAGAGGAAGAATAGCACATAATCTAAAAGAAAAAAAAAAACAAAAACACATTGAGCATTTGTAATCAAATCAAAATTCCACTCTTTGAAAGATGTTATTGATTTTTAGAAATTTCAATTGAATTATAAGGAAGAGATAACCATGCTTTATTTGACAGAGGACCCAAGCGTTTGTCCTGAGTATTGAGCAGCTCTGATGTCCCTTTTCCTGAGATGAAGAATTTCTCATATCAGACCCTTCTGATAAAAGAAGATCAGATACTTGAATTTGCATTTCCTCTATTCCCAACCGGTGCATTAAACAAGAGATTGTAAAGTGAGTGAATTTATTTCTCATCAGAGGTGACTACTGAACACCATATAGAACACTTCTTTTAATTCTATTTTTTTATCATCTCCAAACTGAAGGACTCTGTTTGTATTAAAACAAACAAAGAAGAAATCCTATATTTTAAATACTTTCCAAAATATTTTTTTTGCTTTGATGAGAAAAAATGATTTGAAGAAATCATTGCAAAATTAAATTTCATTCTCTGTGCAACTATTTTAAGAATATAAGGTTAAAATTACATTTAATAATTATAGCTTAGATTTGTATGGTGAATTTGTTAAACTGAAATAATTTTGCACAAAACCAGAAAGATCACTGAGTATATGCAAGGAGCAACAGCACATGGTCCCATTTTTTTCAATAAAATTTGATCAACTGCTGCCCAGAAGGTGTGTTTTGCCCATGTGCCAAAGAAAACCCAGGATTCTTGAGAAGAACCTGTGCATTTGGCTGTATCTTATTACAAAGGAAGGAAAGGATTCACTGGGTATTAAATTTTTCAAGTTGGTCGAAGCATGGTGCTGATAGCCCCAGGGTTGTGGATTTGATCCTTATACAGGCCATTCCTTTAGGAGTTGGGCTCGATGATCCATGAGAGTGCCTCCTAACTCAGAATATTCTGTGATTCTCTGGCAAAGCGCTACAGTCATTAGCAAAAGCACTGTGTACTTCTCCAAATTCGGTTTGCATATGTTGAGCAGAGATTGACTTTTTGTCCCACTACTTCTCAGAAGGTTTGATCCTTGCTAAATACACTTCATCCCCTCACAGCTCTCAGCACACTGAAATCATTACCAAACGGAGACTCCCAGAGCCTGTTATGCTTTTAATGCACAAAAAGATGGTTTTCTAATCCTGTGCTACACTAGAGAAGCTTTCTAATATTACTGCTCCACTTGTTCAGCTGAACAAGATGAAAGAAATGGATGCATCCAAGAAAAGCTACAAAATTGGAATAGAAAGAAGAGAGAAGCTAAGGGAACACAAGGAAAATAGGAACAACCAGATAGGAAAGATGCATACAGAGGAAATGGGAAGAAGAAGACCTTGTGATCTGGGAAACCACAGTGAAGGGTTAAGAGAATAATTGTGGACTAAACCAACAGCAGAGGCTGAGGAGATTGGTAGGAAAAGGGAAAATTGTGTGGTAGCAAGCACAATACATCTGCAATTTTTGAACAATATTTTGTGTTGGACATGAAAATTAACTTATTACTTTCAGATAGCAGCATTTCTTTGGTATCTGAAATAGATAATTTAGTGCTTGAAGTAATAGTTTGTGACTAGACCTTTTTTCATAATACGTAGAAAGAAAAAGTAGTTTTCTTCACCAGAAGCATTCCAAAATTGTATGCTTAAATAATTTGATCATAAATGAAAATAAATGAAAAAAATTTCATAAAATACTATATTTTGAACTTAAACAAACATCACCAATGAAACAAAACACTCTGGGGATTCTCTTCATGATCAGAATTATTTTTCTTTTGTTATGTAAAAATGAAAGAGTTTAATTCTGCATTAGAAATAGTATTGCCAGCACATCAAGGGAGGTGATCCTTCCTCTCTACTAAGCATTAGTGCAGCACTGAGTCCAGCCCTTGACTGACAGATGTGGACCTACTTCAGTAGATCCAACAAAGGACCACTAAAAAGATTAAGGGACTGGAATCTGATGAAAGGCTGAGAGAGCTGAGGATCTATGGGATCTCATAAATGTGTAGAAACACCTCAAGGGAGAGTTTAAATAAGGATCCAGGCCCTTTTGCGTAGTGTCCAGTGACAGGAATGGAGGCAATGAGCCTTATTTGGAGCACAGAAGCATCTGCTGAACTTCAGGAAGCACTTTTTTACTGTGCTGACCGCTGGAATAGGTTGTCCAGAATGGTCCTGGGAAACCAACCCTAGCTGTCTCTGCTTGAGCAGGGTTTTGAATCAGCTGGTCCCCAGAAAGCATCTTCCAGCTTCAGCCTTTCTGTGGTTCTGTGATTCTATGACTTCAGATGATATCTTTGGCTTTAAGCTTGAGGCTAAACAACAAACCAATGAAAGCATCTCAAAGTTGACTTGTGTTAGGTTAAATACTGGATTATTTTTGGACTTAAATAATCTGTCCTGACTGCTGTATTATCCTCACAGAGGGTAATACTAGGAATTAGGATTGTAATTTTCAAATTTCTAACATTTAGTTTTAAAAATGAACAAAAAAGTTATGCTCCAAACAACATAGGACCAGAATATTTAACTTACAAGTAAAAATTTCTCTAGTTACAAAATTCCTATATTACAGCTTGCAGTGCAATTTTAAGTCAGCTCCTTTATGATACCTTCTATTTGCATAATTTATGGAATGGTTCCTTTTTAAATAAAGGTCATAGCTTCTCAAAGGCTCAGAAAAAAGACTGAAAAGGGAAGAGAATGAAATCTCCTGAACTGTGAGTAGTGAACTCATTGAGTCCAGTAGTCTGTGAGTACTGCTATTATTAAAAGAGTATTCTTTTAATGATATTATCTTTTTTGAAGCTGTTTTATCCTATAGCTAAGCAAAACTTGCATTTTAGTAAAGGATTAATAGAACAGGTTACTGTCCTCATCTAAGACAGTGCATGAAAATTACATTTGTTAAGTATTTTTATTACTTGCAGTCATTAGCATTTGAAATGTATAGAAAGCTGGGGAGATGAAATGAGAGTGCCTGGCACTTGAATGTCCACCTACAGTCATATTCTCTAAAAGATTCCTAATGTCTATAAAAATGCCCTTAGGAAATTTTCAAGCCTATAATACAACTTTTAATAAGAATTTTTGTCATTCCTGATAATGGGAAAACTTACAAAGCTCTTCCTGAGTTACTTTGGTCGTCTACCAAAGGCATTCATGAGACAAGCATTGCTGAGAGGAGGACTCCCTCATTCACACGTGCAAACTGAGGATAGGGACTGATTCTTCAGAGTAACTCATCAGTCTCATGACCAGGCTGATCTCAGATAGGTTGCAGGATTTCCCTGCCAGGTGATTAAAGGACAGTAGTTTATGGAGGTGAGGAGGAAGGAAAGGAAAGTCATGTTTCTGTACGTAAGAGAAGATAAAGAGTGCAACTGTGTCTTAGAATGCTGTTTGAACATCATTTTTTAAAGCAGAGAGGTAGAATGTACACAGTGCAGGAGGGAGCATAACTGGACTTGGAACAGATGAAAAAAATGATACCTACATCTGACTCAGACTATTTCTTTTTTTTTTTCTTTTTTTTTTAATTAAGAAAAAATTGGCAATTAAATGTGACCCAGAGAGAAAGTTAACAGAGGATGACATTAAACTGTAAGAATATTTATGCTTGTGTATACATGTGCTTATGTGTTCACACACATACATATCCAGAAGACAGATTAGCAGTGAAAAAAAACAACAAAGAGATTGAAATAGATGACCCAAAGATGTCTTTTCCAGTTATATTAACTGATGATTAAGTATAAAAATATAAATTAGAAAGTTCATGGAGTGTGAGTTGTTTATGCAAAATCCAGGCTCAGAATTCATTAACGTGTTTTCAGTGCTTTTTTTGAGCACACTACAGTGAGCTGCATTTTTAAAAATAGTTCATATAGATTCCACCCAAAAACTGGCACAGGAAAAAAAAACAGTTGTCAACATCAAGTAAGAGAAACCTGTCCAAAACAAAAATAAAAATGATTTCAAGAGAGAAAGAATTTTCTTGTCCCTGAAGATTTCTTATAATTGCCATGAGAAATTAAATGTGTAACTGAGAGGAGGGAGGATAACTGACTCCACATGAAGATGAGCTATTTAGGTGTGACAAGAAAATATTTAAACAAATTACTTACTTAACTTAGCAATGAGATCAATATAGGAAGACTTAATAAGTGTTCTTATATTTAATGTATAAGCTTTATAAGTTTATAAGCTTATAATCTTGATGAGAGACATGTATGCACACACATCTCTTATTATTTTTATGCTATTTTTATTATTACCTATACCCAAACTGGGTAGTTAATATTTTGCAAAGAGCTCAAGGATCAGCAAAGGCTGATAATAGAATAGAAGATTTTTCCCATGATGCATGAGGATAACATTGATAAACAATCCCTGTATGTGACAGTGTCAGTCACCAGACATCTTCCTCTCTCTAAGACATTTTAGTATGTTTGCATTTTAAACCAAGCTGACGATCCCAGCAAATCCCAGCCCTTCCTATATGTGTGAGTATTTTACCTGCCCAAAGAATGCAGTAATACAGAATCATTCAATAGCTTATGCTAATAACATCAGTCTTGATCTGTATATTGTATCACAACTGAAAAATTAAAATTCATTATGTTTTGGGGGTTTTCCTCTTCTGTTTTCCTCTCGTTCTTCCCCTCTTATTAAGTCTGATTGTGAGTAACTGGTATGCTGAACAAGTTCTTTGACCTCTCATGACCTTCAGTTTACAGCTGGAAATTACACTTCCCAACTTTTGTTTAGAAAATGAGAAAAACCTATAGTAAAAAAAATGGAGTGGAAAGAAAATAAAGAAAATTAAACTATTTTATTATTATTAACAGAAAATCAGAGCATTTATTTTTCTTTTATTTTCTCTCCTTTTCTGTTTTACCCAAAACAACATAATCTATAACTTTTTTTCTATGAGACTTGTTTCAAAGATTAGTAACTTATTACTTCAGTTCTAAAGAGACATAACCATGTAATTTCTTTTCTTTAATTATAAAGTCAACATTGCCAAACCATTAATGCATTTTATCAAGCCTTGCCAAATTTCCATTAGTTCTCGCAGCTATAGATTTCACTCAACTTAAAATGAAAAATCATTACCCTTTGAAATAAAAACATTTCAATGCTTAAATAATGTAATTAATATGATACAAAATTCCTTGAATCAATTAGCCAAAGGTGAGAGTGTTATTGAGGAGTGATCTGAAGGCATGTTATATAGATCTTCTGCAAGCAATGGTGTAAAACACACCCAAAGGATCTAAATAACAAATGGAAGCATGAAAAGCACTGACCTTATCCTTCTGTCTCTGCTAACTGTGAACTCATGGAATATTTGGTTTGGATCCTGAACAGTGGCACAGTTGCCTATTCTGATTCTCAGGTAGGGATCTTTTCTTTTGTTTCACAAATACATGTTCCTATCACTAAACTTCAATATCCCTGGACTTAAGGAGAAGTGCTACCATTAGTGTGGAAGTGAGAATTCCAGGTGATTAATGTCAACCATTTAATAGTATCATTGAATGCCAATGAACTGCATGCAGTACAAAGCAAATACTTATCATTTACTGCCATGTCATAGTTACAATTAATTAACTGCCTTGATTGCTAATCTGCACATTGATCTGGGGGTTTTATCTTTTGAAAATAGGCTAAAGTTCTGTCTGAAAAATAAAATACTGTAACAATGAATAAGCATTTGACAGAGACAGGGTCACTGGGCTGTCTTAGTCCCAACATAAATGTTTTCAAGCACAACTTTTAACTTTGAAATTCAAATGTCAAATTTCACAAAAATAACTTTTGATTGTGCTATGAATTAGTAACTGAAGCATAATTTAAAAAAAAACCATGCAACTGACATCATAATTGGTACATAGTACCTAGAAAGTGTTAAAGGATATTTATTCCAAATTGTGAAAGAAGGTCTCTAGGTATTTTGGGGAAGGAGGAGATGGACAGTGTAGGACAGGAAACCTGAGTCAAGGTCCAGTGTCTGAGTGCTTGGGCTGCTGCACAGGACTTCTAGCTTTGGACTTATGAGGCTACAGTAGCTATGAAATGAAGATTCAGAACTGTTTCAAGGGTTGGAGAAACTTGGGAATCTATCTAAATGCATAAATCTGAATACTTGCCAGTAAACAAAGAAATTTGTATATCTCCGAGGATTTAAATGCAATCCTAGCCATAAAATTAAGCTGTATTTTGCATAATGCATAATGCTGTATTTTGCAAACTGTAGAGTTTTTTGTGGGGATGTTCAAAAGTAATCTGTCAAATTGAAACTCACTGTAAAAATCCATTTGTTTTAACTGATTTCTAAAATATGGTACCTATAGAAGGCAATGTTTCTATAATGAACAATTAATCTTATAAGAACACATTTTTTAGCATCTAATAAAATGGAGATTATTTGAATGTTTTGAATAGAAATACACAAAAATCTTGTCTCCCCAGTAGATAAGAGAAATTTAAAAAGATTCTTGATCTTGTGAGGTATTGGGGTAGTTTTATACCAACATTTCATTATGTTTTCATCTTTTCCTTTTGCTTCTGTCATTGTGACCTCTTGCCTTCTAGAGCTTAATGAGTTTGAGCTCTAAGAAAGCAAATAAAAAGCAAATGAACATGTTTTTGGTGGTTGCTTATGGAAATATTGCTATTTGTTTCATTACAGGGCCAGGTCTTGGAAATATGAAAACTCAGCTTCCAAGAAAAAAAAAAGTTTCTTAATATTTTGACTATAAAGAAAAAGCTTTTAAAAGGTTGGCAGATCAAAATAAGGTTTCAGGCTTCAAGAAGAAAACAAAGAACAAAATGTATTCCTTCATTATAATCTGCCTCATTTGGGGAAGGAGAGCCAACCAATGATTATGGAACATTTAAGCTGAAAGGGGGTAGATTTAGGTAAGTTTTAGGAAAATGTTTTTCACTACAAGAGTGGCAAGATACTGGAACCAGTGGCCCAGAGAAGGTGTGGATGTTCCATTCCTAGAAGGGCTCAAGGCCAGGTTGAATGGGGCTTTAAGCAACCTGGTCGAGTGGAAAGTGTCCCTGCTCTGGTTCCTGCCAGATGAGATGGTGTCAAAAATTGTATTTTTCTGTTTTGCTGAATACTAATAAATTTCACTAACCTATGTGTCTATCAGCTAGAGATGATGAATAGAGAAGCTTGCCTTACCTCTTTGGCTGATTCTGTAGTCAGTGAAAAGAAACAAATGTCTCCAAAGTGCAGACAATTGATCCGAGATACTAACAGCAATAGGAGTACAATTGCCTTCTGGAATTCTGTAAGCCAACCTGCCCTTTATCAGCTGTGAAGGGAGTGAAGAGAAATTCTTCTATTCACTGGTGGTAAAATGGGCCAGACTCATTTAAATATAGGTATTCACCTGTAGGTGTACCTAAGATTTATAGACAGATTAAATGTGAACACATGCAAAATTACCTGTTGAGACAGGATTGCTGTAATTTTGAATTGAGCTTGCTGAACCTGACCACTTGTTGATTCTGAGTCCTAGGCCCCTCTCTTTGGGCTATCTTTATAGTTATTTAGATAAATTTTAATTGAATCTTAATTATTTCAATTTCTTTGGTCTTAATGATTTAAAAGGAGTATTTAATAGGTATTCTGTGGGTAGAGTATATTTTTCTGTCTTATGTCCCTTCAGAAGAAAATATTAATATTTTCTTTCCCCAATTCCTAAAGGGAAACAAAAGGGAATGATCTGCACTTAAACCTTATACACACTGCAGTAGACAGGATCAAAGCTCCAACAGATTTCTCCTTTCCAGCACTGCCTTAAAGCAGACTAGTAAATGATCTATATATGATTCTAAATTTGTTAATGATGTGACTTATCTACATAAGTATTCCTCATGTACAAATAGAAGAAAGATCTGTGAAACATATTAACTATTCTGTTCATTCCACCCGTTAGCATCAGGACCTTAGCTGGAAGATTAAGTTCCAGGTTGTGATAAAAGAGGGATATTTTCCATTTGGAGACAGTCCACAGAAAAGTAATGGAGGCGATCAATAGAAATCACTGGAAATATTGGAGTTTCTTAGTCTAGACAGGAAAAGACTGAGGTGAGATATGATAAGAATCTTCTAATGTGTAAAGGGGAGCTGAAAGAGAATAGGAATATTTTTTTTTTTTTTTCCTGGGGATAGCATAAGAAGTAATGGACTTGGAGTTCATCAAAAATGACGGTGGGAGGCATTTAAAAAGAATGGCAGCTTTGAAGACAGATCTGCAATTGAGTATGTTGTCTGGGAAGGTATGGACTCTCCATCACTGAAGATTTTTTAGAACAGGTTAGATGAATATGTGTCTTGGGTGGGTTAGTTATAGCTGATTCTGCCTTGGATCTGCAGACTCAGCTAGATGACCTTTCAAGCTCTGATCTACGACTCTACAGAAACAATACTAACCTCCTTTGTAACACACTTTCATATCTACTGTTAAAATGCTAAATGTTATCTTCATATCTAAAGGTGAGATAGATTAAGATGCAGTGAAAAAAATTCTATAACTTTATTTTTTACTTGACTATATTGTAAGTCATTAAATTTATTAGAAGAATTAACAGACAAATAGGTGAACATATATGGAGGGTACAACTATTTAATTCATTTCTCTAAAAAACAAGAGTACGCTCAGCTACCTGTGGAGTTTGGGTACCTCTGTTGACAATTTAGAAATGAGATCAATATTTCAGGAATAAAATTTTCCTTTACTGTTCTAAATTCTTCTTATAATAATCTGTAGATAGTATAAAGCTTCTTTTTGAGCTTTGTTTCTTGGCTCATTAGTAATATCACCTCCATTTGCAGAAAGTGTGAGGTTATGGGAATCCAGTCTTCAATCTTACTCTGCTACAAGATCTTTTTTCTTGTCATTCCTTAACTGAAAACTACTTTAAGCATGTGTTTTAAAAGTATTCTGAGGTTTTCTCGTAAATGCCAGTTAACTCTCAATGTAACTGTGAATACAACTAAAGCAAATACTACATATAAATCAGTTTTTAAATTCCTTGTAACACTGGCTGATGGCTTATTATTTGTGAGTTAATGAGCCTTGTAAGTAAAAACTGAGAATTATGCACCACAAAATTTATTTTCTATGTTTTGCTTGAGGTTTGGCTGTGGGGTTTTTTTTGGGGGAGGAATTAGTGTGCATTATTTATTATTTTTATTTACAAGATACTAATGTAGGGGCAAAGTTGTGATAGTTTTGTATTAAATGATAGTTTGTGGTTTTGACTTTTAGAAGACTATTTGTGCAGTAAAGAATCCTTTGGTGAAATTAGATCAGATTGTGATCAATGCTTTTTGCATTATTTATGTTTACTTTTGTAACATTTTTGCCATGCTAACAAAGTCTCAGTGGTATGCAACCTTTCAAAGGGATGCTAATATTAGCTCTTTATTTCTCAACAAATATTGCCTATTTTGTGCAAATTATGGAGACTGAGATTTAAAAAGTGTATTTAAGCAAGATTCACAGTTTAACTTGCACTAAATAAATCACCCTAAAGCACTCTGAAGGTAGAAAATATAATTCATATCTCAGCTGTTATCGTTGGGCGAAGAATAAAGTAAAATAGGTACTCTTGAGGATATCCACTATTTAATCTTAGTTGTGAATTTTCTTAGTTTAATGGACTAATTTTCTCAACAGAATACAAAATATAGCAGAAACAGAGAAAGATTTAAACCTCTTTCAATGATCTCCAGAAAGACTATCCTCCAGTCTTTTTATTGACTTGCGGTAATATCAATGAAAAATTTATTCTGCAGAATTTAGCACCATAGGCTGGATTAGCAAAAAGTTGTTGAAAGGATAGCCACTGGTATTTCTGAGAACCTCAGACAGGCAGCCAGAAGAGATCAATGTGTCAGACATCAAAAGAGCTGTATAGGAGAGTTTAGCCATCTCAGTAGTTTAGATGTAGCTGGGGTGAAGTCTCTAGTTATGCAGAGTTGCTGCTTCATAAGTGTCTTCCAGCAGTGGATGTCCACTGGGTCTTTCTCAAAAAATACAGTAAGAATATTTAACTCAAATCAAAATACCGCCAACATTTTTTTTTAATACCTGAGAATACTTGAAACAGTATTTTTTTCACCTGTATTTCTGTCTTTCAATCACTGTTTCATTAGCTGTTCTGAAGCACTACAGCACAAATATATTTCATTCCACCTGTATCTCTTGCCCAAGCTGAAGTTAAACATTTTGCTCTAAATACTTAGGTTAAACCTCAAAGATGCCTGGCTACACTACACTTGTGGCAATGTTACTCCCAACTTTGGGGCTTGGCCCCCAGTTTAAAAAGGACCTAGGCCAGATGGATTTGATCCACTGTGCTGCATAATTGGTCCTTGCATGAGCAGCTTGCTAGAAAAATGCAAATTTTTGCTTTCTTAGCATAATAGGACCCTCATCATAAGCACAGTGGATTTCTATGCACATATAGTTACTCACAATGCCCAAGGCCTTTCTTACTAATAAGTATCAAATTTTGAGAGCATGGATATGCATATTTGGAAGCAGAGGTTTACCTCCCTGAGGACATTTTACTGTCAAAATGCAAATGCCCACTGACTCTAAATACTGTGTAGCTTAATATCAGCTGAGCATTGGCAGCAAGAATCCTTCTGGGCTTTTAGGGGTAATATTTTTTAGATTTAGAAAGAAAACTCATTACATAAATCATTCAGAATCAGGGTCTAAATATTTTCTTTAGAAGAACAACTAAATTCATACAGTAATATCAAGCAAATAGGAATAGTTATTAACTGGCATTTGTAAATTCGTCATCTGCCTTAAATATATTAAGGCTGGTGTTTATGTTTTTTTCCTCTTAAGGCCTCTGTTTCACCCAGTGCTGTTTTTCACTGTTTGTAGTTTATTTTATCATTATAAGAATCCTACAGTGATTCGCTTCTCAGCTCCAGAGAATGGTTGCTTAAAATGAGCAATCAATTATCAAGCAGAGTTTTGCTCAGGAAGCTATTGACTACAAATTTCACAGATGTCTGTGATATGTCTCTTCAATTCTTTGAAACCCTTGTAAGTCAAATGCAGGTTAGGTACCACTGATGAACCTTTGAAATACACAATTCTCTCTTCATCTAGGTGAATTATGGAAAGTTAGTAAAAGAAAAATAGCAATGCCTCTGAAAATTTTTGAAAGACAAGTAGATTTTCCACATCACATTTTTTCTTTTTTTCCTAGAAACATATCTTTTCAGCTTTTATGATTTTTTTTGCTGTGTAAGTTACTAATTACTGAATAAAAGGAGTGTTAAAGCATCATTTACAAATGGTAGGTTCAAAGCAGTACAAACAAGACAATGAGGGTGACTGCCTTTAAGAGCCTGGAAACTGAAAATTGCTTAAGAAAAGATGGATAGATGACTACAGAAAACCAAAAAGGATATGGTAAAGCAGTACTTCTTAGCATACTGGTTAAGTGGTTAAGGAAATTTAGTGTGCTGGGTAAGGGGCTAAATCATGTTAGAAAATTTCTCACAAAACCAAGCCTTAGCAAGTGTCATTGAGACTGAAATTTTTCTCATTGGAACAAGGTCATCTCTCCCATACTCCTCCCTTGTGGACTCAGTGTGATGGCAGCAGGACTGGGATCTGGGGCTTGTAAGTCCTTGAACCTCATAATTTTTACAGGTAAGTCACTCCAAGAGTGCTAACATAGGCACTGCTGGGTCCTCAGCCCTGAATGAACCCACCTCAGGAGTCTCCCAAAGCCACAGACTACTGAAGTAAAAAAGATTAAATTTGTTGAGCAGCAGCACACTGCAGTTAGGCAAAAATGTATTCCCAATTTTTTCTTAGAAGCTTTGCACTTTTGTTTTAGACTGGAGTTCAATGAAACTCATGCTTGCATTCAGGAAATAAGAATCCTCACAAGAAAGAGACCTGGTTTTTAAGGCAATTTTCTATCCAGATAAGAGTTGTTGAGGTTTTGGTAGACATCATATCAAAGATGAGCACTTGCTAGCTTTCGACAATTTTTTAGAGAAAGAATGCAAAAGGTATGGAAGAAAGCATGAAAAATGTATTTGAAAATCCAATCAGTAGGAAGAGAAACATATTTTATGGCATCGACTAGGAACTGATCTTTGGAAATTGAACAAAAAATTAGTAGATATCCATGGAAATCATGGGTTGCATTTGATAATAGAATAATCCTTCTGATTTTAAATACCTTTCATCATAATGGAAGCTTTCTTTCAAGGTTTCTTGATGTTAATCCTTCATTTAAGTCTTAATAAGTCTATCATACCTAAGGGATATCCTGTGTAATGAAAATCCAAATTATGATCTATGTATGAGAAAAGCTAAAAGTAAAAATAGTGGAAAAAATCGTAACCTAAACTTCCACAGATGCAGCCAAACATGAGTGTGCACATGCAGGCACACATCTGCACACACGTTTGGAGGTACAAGGCTCAGTAGAAATAAAAAGAAATCCTCCACCTCTGTCATATAAAGAAATAAATGTCAGGGGATGGTGCCAGAAATACCAATGAAATGAGAACCTCTGCTAAGCAGTCGTCCTAACTTTTAAAATATAACATAGAGTCAAGGCTTACATGTTAATGTAGAGGTAATATTTTGGCCTAGATGAATCTGGTTCATTTCTTGCATATTTTATTAACATCCATAGTATGGCATAGATCCTTCTGTCTGATTTCTGTCATGCCAATCATACAAATGATTTGAGACATTCTTATGCACTGAATACAGTAATTGCTGTGGGCAAAAGAGGCACAACACTTCAGATTAGTTTTGAATGCTCATTTGCCATTTCTTAATCAAAGACTATGTTTAATCTTTGCAGTATATATAATAAGGGAGAAAAAAATTCTTTAAAATTATTTCTTCTTAAAGCTGTTTGCCTGAGAGAATCATATGGAATAAAGACATTACTGCAGTTTTAGGATTATATTTACAAATATATGCCAATGCTTTTCTTATCTCTGTTGTATTTTACATCTTTTGCTATAATTCACAAACTACCTTTGGTCTACATTTCTTGGTATAACCTGGCTCATTACAATTCTCCTGCAGACTCCTCAGGAGGTGAAAGAAATGTTATATATGTGGTTAATTTTCTTATACTCTCTCTTCTATCTGTCTTTCAGGTAATGGCAAATAACATACTTAGGTCCTTATTCAAAACAAGTTTTGGACTCTACAGTACTTTGAACAATTAGTAGTATTAAACAGTGAAGAAGAGAACATAAGAACTCAAGATCAGTCAAGGTATAGGAGTGGTCAATGCACTGTACCTGTTCTAATTTGAATATATATGACTGTGGAAAAGAAAAGGGATTACTTCTGTGTAAGTGGGAGGCAGACAAGAACAAAAAGAAAGCATGCTTATCACTTTGAAATCAGGGGATAAAAGAGAAACTTTTAAAAGGGGAAGTTGTAAAACTTGGGTATAAAAAACCAACAGTGAATGTGAATTTTTATGAAAATATACAAGATCCTCTCCGCTCTTCCTTCAAAGGCAATGCTAATCCTAAAAGGTCAAAAGAATATGAATATGAAATGCCAGTGTGAAAGAAAATCTTTAAAATACATAGGTCAGATCATGCTGTTTTCTCAGTAATTCATGCACCTTCTCATGGGGTGAAACAAGTGTCTCAGTGGGAGGCAGATTCCTGCTGCTCGTGTTGAACAGTACAAAGAATAGGCCTGACTGTGAAGTGTGAAATAAGAAGCTTCTCAGAAAGAGCACTGGTGTTGGATGAGGTAAATAAAACATGATGACACTTATCTTAGGCAACCACCGATGCTGAATTAATTGTGAATGCCAATCTTAGAATGCACTGTTGCATTATCCAAACAACATCTCACCATGTCTACCTTCAGAAGTGTTGCTTTTAGCATCTGTGTGCCACATACAGTAGCAGTGGTTTGTCGCTGTGGTATTTTAGTAGGATGAAAGCAGTGTTCTTTGTCCATTCTGATATCATATTCTCCTGGAGAAATCTGAGGTTCTGCAGTAGTGTGAGAATGGTCTCTTTGAAAAGGGTTTTTGCATGTATAGTCAGGTTAGTGATTATTTATCAGAAAAAGCATTCACAGGAAACTAATGCAACATTCCTAGAATTACATTCCTAAATGAAAAATGTTCCTGAAACCTTTTAAAACTGTTTTTCTGACAATTGGTTTAGGGATGGAGTTAGGCTGTTAGAGAGAAGGTAAACAAAAAGTTCATTAAGACTGTGAAGGAGGCCATATCACAAACATCACTGCTACTGCAATTATTTATAAGTTTAGATGACTACAGGTAGAAAAAGGATTTATACTCTTAATATTCTGAACCAGTAATCTAGACTCTGACTTTTGAGTAAAGGGAAACATCATACCTTTATCTTCCCTCTGCTTTTCTCAGGCAAGGCTGGAGCAAACAATCATCTCATGGAGCAGTATGTTCCCACTAGAATATACCACCACTCTTCCACGACATAGCTTGATTTCTGTCTTCTTAAAGCACCTTCTTGTGTAGGGACCAAATAGATAAATGACTGTTTCACAGATATCTTGCATGAGAAGCCAGAGACTCATAATGGTGGACAGCATTTCAAGCAGAAATTAGATCCCTAAAACTGGTGTTTGTGTGGTTTATTTCTTTCTTCCTGTTTTAATTCTTTGCTATTGTCATGGCTTAATCCATCTGGCGACCAAGTATCATCCAGCCACTTGCTTACTTAGGCCCACTGGTATGGGTGAGAGAATAGAAAAATAAAAGGAAAAAAAATTATAGGGTTGAGATAAAGGCAGGTTAATAGGTAAGGCAAAAGCTTTGCACACAAGCAAAAGAAAGAATTCATTTACTTTCCATGAGCATCAAGTGTTCAGTCATCCCCAGGAAATCAGGGCTCCATCAGATATAATGGTGACTTGGAAGACAAATGCCATCTCCAAACATACCTCTTCCTTCCACATCTTTATATGCTGAGCATGATGTCATGTGGTCTGGGATATCATTTAGGTTACTTGTTTCAACTTGTGCACTTGTAACCTTCTTGCTGGTGGACAGGATGAGAGGCAGAAAAGACCTTGACTCTGGGTAAGCTCTGTTCAGTGGTAAAAAAGCATCTCTGTATTAACACTCATTTCATCACAACCCCAAAACATATCCCCATACAAGCTTAGTATGGAGAAAATTAACTCTATCCCAGCCCAAACCCACGCATTCTCCATCCCTTATTCTTTATAATTTACATCATGCTCAGTTTCCATTCTGTCCAATACTTCCTCATTTACCACCACGCCACCTTCACATCCGTTGATATTGTATGGAGATAAACTCTCCTTAATGCATGCACCACCCTTGCAAAATGTCCAAAAAGTTCCCATTGCATTGCTAATTTAGCCCATGCCTTTAGGCTCCATTGCGTATGGTAGTCACAATTATTTTCATGACCAACCATCAGTGCCTAAACTATTGAATAAGGAACGCTAATTGGCCATGAAATTTGGTAGACATATTGAGTGTCCACTAGGCCTATGTGACATTTAACTGTGACTTCCTGGAAGTCTCATCTTTTTAGCATCTCTTTCTGCATTCAATGAGTACTTTACTCACACACACTAAATCTCCTGGGAATCAAAGTTATAAGTCATAAAGCAAAAGCAACCTACCTCAACCACTGAATAACAAGTTTGTATCACGGAGAAGAAAAGTATAGGATAGGATCTTTTTACAAAAACAATTATTTGAACAGTGATAGAAAGCAAATATATTCTTAAAATCATTGTTCACAGAGAAGTTAAGCAAAATGGAGGTTATATTTTCTGAATAAATTATTCACTGAAAAATACTCACTCAAATCC
Source organism: Lichenostomus cassidix (assembly GCF_008360975.1). Lineage (NCBI taxonomy): Eukaryota > Metazoa > Chordata > Aves > Passeriformes > Meliphagidae > Lichenostomus > Lichenostomus cassidix. Next base: position 30,699,526 of record NC_139480.1, on the reverse strand, counting down.
CTCTACATGAAGAGCCCTAATTTTTCCAGGATCTGTGATAAATGGCATTTAAGTCATGCGTGGATGCAATTGCAAAACCTCCAGCAACATACAGCTGAAGTGAGAAGACCTATAAATACTCACAGCAGCTGCCATATCAAAACCCAATCACGATTCTCATTGAAAGAAGTTGAGGTCTTTAAAGGAATCTTAATCAGCACTCTTCAGACAGATCATCTCACTGGAGAGAATGAAGAGTGAGTCTTCTGCTCTTTAGAGTCTCTGAACAGATAATTTTAAAAGGAATTATTTGTAGATTAAATTAAAAATACATTGCATTAGGACCATATTTTTTTAAGAAATTCTGTTGTTTTATTTTGTAAGTCTATAGTGTAACATGATGCCTAGGTACTGACTAAGTTGTTGGAATAAAACACCCCAGCCAGAATTATTAAACAAAATTTTCCCTAGAAATTAAGAGAAGTTGACTCTGTAACTGATGTAAATCCTTCTCTGCAGATTTCTGTGATCTCTCAATACCATCAGCTCTCCTGAGGGTACTACACAAAAAAATAGCCACCTATGTCCTTAGTCAAACTATTGAACATACAGTAGTATTAAGGCATGCTCACATTTTTTTAACTTTGTAAGGTAAATGTTTCCTATTAGATTAGAGCTGAATATTTAATGATAACCTATAGTACAATTCCCTTCCTTGGAGCCAGAGCTACAAAAGGTTGTAACTTTTTTTTTTAAATCTTAGTTTATTATTTAAGTCTATTGAAATTTACATCTATTTACAGCAGTTAGGTACATATATATTTTTATGGAGTTGGTCTTGAAATTAAATGCGTAAGTGAACTTCCAATTCCTTTGGTTTTGTGCCTGGAAATGCCTAGTGGGAGACAACTGGGTTACTGATGAGGCAGCACAGGCTTGACCACAAAAACCCCAGCACCAATAACAACTATTCTGTACATATTTGTCCTACTCTGGTTTCAAATAGGGTTCTTCCTACTATCTTTGTATATACCTTCCTTTGTTATTTACAGCTATGGCAGCTTTAGGCAAGTCAGGGAACCCAATATCCATACCAGGTCCACTGGCAGAGGAAAACAATGAACTTCAAAAATAATCTGTATGATGTTTGTTCTTGTATAAAAATAATGCAAATTATCACAAAATATTCTTCATTAGGAAGAGTTAGTGACATTCACTCTTCTTTCCAGGACTTCTAATGAGGAAAAAGTGACTGAGATTTTAAAGCGATGAGAGCTTTTTGACTTCAAACAGGCAGACATAGTACACCTAATAAGCAAAAGTTCTGTGGCAAGTAGTATTTTTTCTTCAATTAAAATTTTCCCTTCAATAAAAAAATCCCAAAAAATCCTTCACAATAGAAACAATTAAAAAATCTATAAAACTAATTCACAAAAGAAATATAAAACAGTGTTGGAAGACAAAGCAAGTCAGAAAATATTTCTGAAACCAGTGTTTATCTGCTGATGCTTTTTATTCCATTCGGAAAAATAAGTGTATTTTTCCTGAGACTGGAATAAAATCTTAACACAGGCATATGTGCCGTGTCTTTATGGATGAATAATAGACAAAAATAGAATTTAGGGAATTATGTAAATTTCTTTGAGATATTTTCGGGATGGATGACCATTTCAAGATAAAAAAGAATCTCCACCTAGACAAAAGCACATCTGCTCTGAAACATTCTCTCTTGACAATACGTCTCCTGTTAGCAATTTTGTAAGGTCTGAGCTAAATTTACCTTGAATTCAAATGACCTATAAAAATCTTCAAAATGACCTTTCAACATACATTTTCTGTGTGTATATTTTGTTTGCATTAATTTCAGTTCTATCTGAAAGTTATACAGAATCATGAAGGTGCTTTGGGAAATATTCTTTCAGTATTATTTCCTAACATAGTTATAAGTACACAGGTTTTAATTTACCCAGAAAAGCACATTATCTGTTGGTGATGGACCCACAGTCCTTGACCAGCCCATCTTTTGAAGTACGGCTATAGGAATTTTTTCATGTTTGTCTGCTTTCGTACAACAGTGAGGACCATAAAAATAATATTTTGGAGTGACTTGTAACTCCAAGGCATCATGTAACACGTTGCCACAGTAGTGACCTTCACAGTATTTTCTGTAACTAGATCTGCAGCTCAGCATTTTGTGATCAAGGGTATGAAACATCACAAAGGATATGTTTGGGCCATAGCATGAAAGATCTGTTGTGTTCCTCTCTATATGCCTGAACAAAATACCTGGTCCAAACTGAATATGGTATTAGACAAGGATTATTTTTAACTGTACTGAAGTTCTTTGAGGCTGTAAGCCAGGAACCTTCAGAACTAAAACAGAAAAATATTTACCTCAAACTAAAGAGCCATTTCTGCAGATTAAAATTCAAACAAGTGCTTTCTCCTTTGTGAAACTGTGTGGAGGCAATTCTATTCTTATATCTAATTATGACAGGTTGTCCTTAGCTGGAGGACAGGTGCCCACCAAACCATTCTATCACTCCCATCCTCAGCAGGACAAGAAGGGGACAAAATAAGTTGGAAAACACTCATGGTTCAAGATAAAGGCTGTTTAATAAAGCAAAACCAAGGGAAAATAAAGGATTTATTCTCTATTTCCCACCAGCAGGTGATGTACTTCCCAGGAAGTAGGGTGCCAGTAGATGTAGCAGTCGCTCTGGAAGACAAGTGTAATAACCAAACCCACCTTCCTTTATTACTTTTTACTCCATGACACACATATTCTCTTTGTTTTTGTAGCTGAGCAGGCATCACATGGTGTGGAACACTCCTTTGGTCAGTTTGGGTCAGTTATCCTTGTTCTGTTGCCTCCCAAAATCTTGCCCACCTCCAGTCTACTGATGAGGAGGGAGCAGTGGAGAGACAGCACTGATGCTGTGGCAGAGCTGCTCAGCCAAAGCACTGGCTGTTTTCAACACCTTTCTAGCCAGCAGTGCAAAGCACAGCCTTGTCAGGGCTGCTTCGGGGAAAAGTAACTCCATTAACAGCCAGACTCAACACACTGTTTCAATATATATCTTCTTTATAATACTGGACTGCAGTATTTCTAAATGAGCAAGAGAAAGAATATTAGAAGCAATTTCACTTTCTTAAAAAAATGGTTGGGGAATTTTGCAGCTATTCGCATTACATGTAACACCATCTTATTTTTGGTGACCTGTATTTGAATTTGCTGATTATCTCTTCTGACTTTAGCCCTGGCTGCTTGGTGAAGTGAGCAATATGTATGCTTTGCAAAATATAGTAAGTCAAGGAAGACTCAGTATAAAAAATCCATTTACTAAAGCACAAGTAAAAAAAACCCAACCTTTTTCAAAATTAAAACCCTGTAGAATTATATGTTGAAATATTGTATTTAGATAACAGAAATATTTATTTCCTTCTTAACCTTTTTGTAGCTTTTCAAAAGTTAATAAAATGCAAGCACATAAAATTGGTAATAAATAGGGATATGAGTGTGATGTGACTTCAAAGTGCTGTTGATATCATGGTATTTTTCTCTTAAATAAAATTCCAACAAAGACAAAACCTTTAAAACATTCAGAACATAGTATTTTTCAGTCAGCTCTTTTAAAAAATCCTATTTGACTATGATCTAGAAAGAATTATCACATAATAAAAAGTTCATTTTTTAATTTTATTTTTCTGAAGTATTTATTCTATCATGAGAAGCCAAGTAGTTATGGTGGAAGATAGATGTGGCATTACCACATAGAAAGATATTACTTCTCCCAATTATTTCTGTTAAGTAGGAATACATGTAAAATATGCTTTGTTTTCCTGCAATTAGTCATTTCCAGATGTTTTTGTTTATTAGGAATCATATTCAGAACTCTTAGTTTTGAAATCCAGACAAAGTGTTCCAGTCCTTAGCCCCAGTAGGGTATAAACAATAAAGTGAAAATATAAGTAATACATAATAATATTAGAAGCTAATTTCTCTCCCTCAGTCAAATATCATGTTTATTTGTCTATTAAAATGTTCAAATTATGATATTGTCACTTAAAAATGGTGATCCCAGGAGAAATTTTTGACTTCCTGATGTCAGATGCACCTTAGCTATATTTTGACAACCTATTGTTGCAGGAAACCCTGGTGTGCACCAGTAGGAGTTTCTTTGGCAGCTGCAAGTGAGCACTGCAACTTAAAATGGCTTTCTCCACACTTGCTGATAAATAATGCAGCCTCTGGAGCCCTATAAAAGTATTGTATTTTGTGGGCTGTTGGCAATGAAATATTCTTGGGAAGTGAGAGGCTTGAATCTTTACACAGAAAAAAGGGAAATGAACCCATACTTTCACTTTCAGGGTACTCTATCCACTGGAGAATTATGAAAAAGATATATGCTGGCATTACTAAAATCATGTATATACCAACCAACACATTTATGACAAGGCCTTTTGCCCTTTAAATGCTTGAAGATAAAAATAAGGTGGGAAGCAGACCTAAACCTACAAAAGGATAGTATTCTAGATAGTCTTTGATGTGGATTGTGCTGGTGGGTTTTGCTATATTCTGCAAAAGGACATAAGGGAGGGAGAGCAGAGTGACTGCTGGTTTTGTCTTTTCCACTAGTAAAGATAAATAGCCAGCCTGAAATGCAGCAGCTTGTGATAAGCCACTGCCTGCTCAGTCTCTGTGGCACCACTATAGCTGTCAGACTTATTTAAATTTCTCCATACCAACCCCTGTTTTAGCTCCAGTAGCACTACTGTTTACAAAACACTGTATATGAGGCAGATACAGTTTCAGGTTTTTAAATGACAACAGGCTTAATCCTATTATGAACTGAGGACATGAAAAAGGGGGTGCTGAGGGCTGTTTTATCATCTGCCTGTCATGACAGCAGAGGACAAATTCAGCACCTGCAGAATCAAAATCACATATAGCTCAATGACTATTAGTTTGACCTAGAAAACAGCAGACCCTAACCCTAACTCTAAACCCTAGCCCAACCCTAAAAATAAGAACAAAAATAATAGTTTGGTTAGGTTATTTTATATTCAGTTCTACTAAGCAGGATAGCAGTGTATAGTTACCAATATTCACCCATGCAGCTGCATAAATACATGCTTGAGAAAAGAAACTTATCAGCTTCAGTAATAACACACAAACTCAGTTCATGGACAGAGCTGAGCTGATGCTCTAATTCTACTCCCCTCCAGCTGAAATCATTCTGGGACTTCACCTTAAACTAACTGGCACTTGTCAGCAAGAGGAGATCAATTTTCCTGCTACTATGATGTCTAATTAAAACACTGTATGTGCTGAAGACTTGTCACAGGTTGTTAAACAATTGAAAGAGTTGCTGGCATTAGCTCCATTTTACTGGAAAATCCTGCTTCAGTTGAAACCCATAAAAACGTTTTTCACAAAAAAAAAAAAAAAAATCAATCTGGAAATTCCATTAGCTTCTCTATCATTGCTATGTTCTCTAAATTTAAATATACCTCTTAATATAACTCTTTACTGTCTGCAAAACACATTATAGATTTCCTAATACAGCTAATTTATTTCATTTCCTACAACTGATATTCCGACCTGAATATGATCTTATCCCCCTGACAAGCTTTTAGCACAGGTTTTCAAACCCCTAATAATTTTAGTTTCCTATATTAGGAGCAATATAGCACTTGTGATTTCCCGTGTGATAGTAGCAGACCTACTCCAAACATACGGGTTTTGAAATTTGCCCTAGATGTGGGAACCAAAGAGATTCCAATTGGTTGAACTGGTAGTCCTAGCTAGGTAAATCTTAGGTAATTTGTTTTAACCTAAGAGAAAGGCCAAAGTTCAAAAGGAACATCAAAGATGCCTAAAAATGCCATCCACAAACCTCCATACCAGAATATTTCATCATAAGAAATAACATTTTGTTTGAATTCTCAATACCATACTCAAATTACCAGGTCATTGCAATGGTTCGGTCTGCCTATTACATTAATATATATTGAATTCTGCAAAAGACATCATTTTATTGGCCCAATTATTTTTAAAGCTATTTAGAATATAGGAAGTAATGAAAATAAATGCCCTACAGATATGTTGGGCTGACAATTAACAGGTTTCTGTCCCACAGATACATACCATTCAATATAATATATATATTTCAAAATAACAGCTGACAAAAATTGTCATCACAAAATCTCTCTCGATGATTTTTGATAGGTCTTGAGAATCCAGAGAGATCCCAGCTGACTGGGAGCTGTCAAATATTGTCCTGATTTTCAAGAAGTGCAAGAAGCAGGACCCTGGGAATTACAGGCCTGTTAGTCTCACTTCAGTCTCTGCTAAAGAAGATTGGAGAAGATTATTCTGGGAGATATTGATCAAAACCTGAAAGACAACGCAGCCACTGATCACAGCCAGCATGGCTTCATGGGAGGGAAGTCCTGCTTATCGATCAATCCTTTTATGACAAGGTAACCCACCTAGCTGATCAAGGGAAGCCTTGGATTTCAGTAACGATTTTTATACTGTCTCTCACGGGATCCTTCTGGACAAAACATCCAGCAGACATCTGGATAAACACCTGACATGATGGGTGAGGAACTGGTTCATGAGTTGGGCACAAAAGGTTATAGTGAATGGGGTGACATCAGACTGGTGACCCATGGGGTCACTAGTGGGGTTCTGCAGGGCTTTTCAGTATCTTCATAGGTGACTTGTATGCAGGACTGGAAGGGATTCTAAGCAAGTTTGCAGACAATGCAAAATTGTGAGGAGCTGTTGACTGCCTTGAAGGCAGGGAGGTCCTGCAGAGAGACCTCAACAAATTACTTGGTCGGTTCAGCCTGGAGAAGCAGAAAATTAAGACCTCATTGTGGTCTTCAACATCCTCACTAGGGGAAGAGGAGGGGCAGGCACTGATCTCTTCTCTGTGGTGACAGTGACAGGACCTGAGGGAATGGCTTGAAGTTGTGTCAAGGGAGGTTTGGATATTACAAAAAGGTTCTTCACCCAGAGGGTGGCTGGGCTTTGGAACAAGCTCCTCAGGGAAGTGGTCACAGCACCAAGGTGGACAGAGTTGAAGAAGTGTTTGGACAATGCTTTCAGGCGCATGTGTGACTCTTGGAGATGGTCCTGGGCAGGCATCCTTGTGGGTCCCTTTCAAAGCAGCATATTCTGTGATTCTTTTTTCATTTTACCTTAAACATCACTCTTCTGCTTTTACCTGAATTCTGAAAATGCTTGAAGAGAATACAATATATCCCAAACAGCATCTCAGATACCTAAATGTACTTTTCATCACGGGTAGAAGCTAAAACCATAAATATTATGAAGCTCTCTTTCAATCAATTTTTAGACTGTTACCAATACAGTGTCTATCTTACGTCCCTTATTGTTACTTCAAAATAAAGTAAAATAATGAATGGAAAGAAAGTCTACTTGAACAATTTTCAATAAAAGAATAAATGTCCTTTAATAAGTTTTATTGGAAAAAAATTATGTAAAAACTAAACACTGAGCTTCATAGTTATTTTCAAATATCTCATCTTCCAAATAATGTAACTTGTTCACCTAATTATATCATAGTGCTCATTCTGCTGCCCCTGTATGAACCATGAAACAGCATTTCCAAGAAGTCTTCATAGGTACTTTGACACTGATGATTTCTTTTTTTCCTTTTTATTCGAGATAACAGATTGAAGTAAATATTTGGTTTGGCAGCAGACAGTAGGTATCTCAGCAGTAAATAAATAAAATCGATAAGCAAGTGAACATTTTGACAGGAAGAATTTTGCTGGACCTTTTTTATACTTAAATATACAGATGGTTTCATTCTAATTTTCCAACTTACTAAGTTAAAACAACTTTTATGACTATCTTATGGGATAAGTGCAAGAGTGCAGGTGCAGGGTTTAGTGGCAAGTCTGAAGAGAAAATCTTTATTTTTTTTAAATAGAAGCAATTCTATTGCCATATAATTAGTTACATGAAATACAGCTGAAAATATGTTTATTAGTTATAAAAAACTTGTTGAAATATTTTAGTAGGAAACAGTACTAAGTAATAGGTTATCCTGACTAATTTTGTACTTGATTACTATCGTTTAGTTTTTTTTGAAAGAAATGTTTCTTGTAGGGCCTTTGGAAATGCTTAAAATCAGGGTAAGACATAACAGGACAAGGGATGCAGGAGAAAGCCATTTGCACTTAATACTACAAAACGTTTTAAAATAACATTTTTATTGTGTTTTATTTGCTGACATGAATTTTACTCAGTTACATTTGTGATTTAATTAACCTGTTCTTGTGTAATTTCCAAACTGGTATAAGAGAAAAATAAATAAAATGCAATAAATATGTGAACTGTCTCAGTAAATTGGTTTATGTAAACTAGTCACCTTACTACAGACAGCATTACACAGTTGAATAATCAATATTTCTTTTTTGTTGGCATACATATACTTTTACCTCTATTTGATGAAATGGATACCTTATAATAAAATCTAGTTTTACTCATAATTTAATGCTAATTTACAGGAACAACAGAATACAGGTTATGAGCTGCCAATATAAAAGTGTTATAGTACTTCAGAAAGGTTTAAAAGTCTAAGTCTTGATTGAAGAATTTAATAATGGAGTATTCATAAATTCCTGGTTACATTATTTTAAGACTTATAAATCCTGGGGCAGTCAGGTGATTTCTACATGAAGGGATAGCTAAATACAATCTAAATATTAAACTATGGCAGCATGTCTAAGAGCCCTGAAAGTGGAAGGATTCTCTTTACCACACCCCCAAATTTGAGAAAGAGCAGCCACATAGAACCAAATAATTCTGACTTGAAGATGGATTTGAAAAATTCACCATTTTTGCACCATGGTGACTTCTCCACTGTCATGGTGTCCCCTGAGGATGTTCCCAGGGCTGCCACCTTCATCGCCTGCCAGGTCTGGTTCTGTTTTATTAGCTTGACACATTGCACGATGACAGTTTCAAGCCTTGGGTGTCTGAATTCCATCTTTCAACATATTGCTTCAGGCCTGCTGTTTCCAACTTCCCATCAGGTGCTGTCATTTTCCAGTAGTCAGCTGTGGAGAAGTACCCTTTGTGCTTACTTAGCACACTAGAGTTCCCGCTTGCATTAAATATATCTCCACCAGCTACAAGAATAATGATCTGCCCTCCTGGAAGAGTTTTGTATAAAGGTGAACTGTATAAATAAAAGCCCAGGCTGGAACAAAGCCAAGAGGTTACATTAGGTATTTGTCCCCAAGGAATTTTATCAATTAGTTTATATGTGTGTGTTCTTACCTGAATATCTGGTTGATGCCTTGACTAATTTTCTGCCACCAAAGATGGATATTACATTACAGTACTGTGCAGTGCAAGTTATTTAATTCCCTTAAGTTATGAGCAAATGAATGACTTCAAGTTAAAAAACTGAGTGCATAAGCACTGAAAATAAAAAAAAATATTGCATCACCATGTGTTCTGAAATAATTTGGTTTTGATGTGCTCATGGAATTTTTGTAATTCTTAATTTACTAGTACATGTAGACAAGAAGTGTTTGTAAATATTGTAAATTCCAAGTAATGTGATTTCAATCCTATGAGACCTTCCATTTTTATAGAGTAATAACTTCATTTTATAGCTAGGCATTAGTTTTGAAAACTTATTAGCTGCCATCTCCCTTGGTATAAGTTTCCAAAAGTTATAATTTCAGCTTTGAATGCAGAGACAATATAATGGCTAATATTTTTACATTTGTCTAATTACTATTTATGTCTCGGTCTTTTAGTCATGTGCTAAGTGAACAGATGTATATAAAAGAACAAATGGATTAAAGAAGTGAGCCGAGATCTGCCTGTAGTGGCTGTTAAATCTAATGTGCAGATGCATCCTCGAGGTGAGATTTACCAAGAGAAAAAATTCAAATGGCTGTCCTGCTCTGGAAGGGAAATATTTGGTGAGGTGATCCCTTCTTTGGCCACTACACAGCCTAGACAGATTATCTTTATTTGTTATCTTGTTCAGTCAAGAAAACATGGATCTTCCTTCCCAGATCTGCTACCAGCCATAGTGGGGAGGTCCACAGCAAACTCACTGGGAGTTGCTTATCTTTTCTTCAATGCTCTCTCTAACAGAGTCTAAAAGCCCAGAAAGTTAAAAAAAATCTTTTTTATACACCAGTTTAAATTACTTGGCTCCTCTGCCTTGGGTATTTTAAAGGATTACTGAGACTATGCATAAATAGCAATGACTAATCTGAAAAAATCCACCACTGATGGGAATGATCCTTAACTCAAGCAGAAGGAGAAAACCGGTGCTTGTTCTCCTGATTTCTTCTGAAATAGGTCAATTGTGCCCACACTCACAGTGCTCTGACCTGCATGTCCTCTGGGTTTTCCATGATACTTCTAAAACATGTGGCCCTAAAAGAGGTTCATCAGTCATTTAGATGACTGAAGTTCAAAATACCTAAAATGATGGGAGGATTGTGTTGCTGCCCATATGAATGCTGTTATCCTCACTGTATCACACCTCAGCCATGGCATTATGGGGAATGAAAGTTCTCAAAGGTCCTTGTGAATAATCCTAGAGGATGAGGAATGGCTAAGTAGCTCTACTTTTCTCTACTTAGACCCTGTGCAGTCTGTGGTCCCAGAAGCATACTATGCCACAAGTTCCATCTGGGCTTTGTCTCAAAGGGAAACACACCATTAATTGCCAAAGAGAATCAAATGATATATGAATTTGCAGGATGGACTACCAGGGGACCAATCAGGATTTGGGAGCAAAACAAAAGGCTAATTTTTTTGCAACACGCACTATGTATTATCTGATTCTCATTAAAAATAGAGATTGCTAGTTGTTTCTGAAAAGTCTAACCCTATTTTTTGTTTGCAGAATTTTATTTTTAGCTGCTATCCAGAAATTTTGTTGAAATCACAATTGGAGTACTGATCCAGCTTTGCAGATCCAGCTTAATCTGCCTATTGTTTTATTAAATGTAAACCCCATAATTCCTGCATGCAAACACTTTGTTTCTAGGTCCACATTTTCCTCCTGCACTTCAATGACTAAAGAAACCTGGCTCATCTGCCTTTTGTTCATGCTTTATATGTGCACATGTATGTATTATGAGGAAAGAATACCAATGGGTCAATGAGAATTAGTTGCACAATGCTTTTTGTCTGCAGGTTGCCAAGTCCTCAATAAACAATGAAAGGCAGCATGACTGATTTAAATCAACATGCTCTCTACTGGGTTTTCTTTGAGTAGTGGAAATGAAATATGCAGAATCAGTTTGACTGATTTTTCCATCCCTTGATGTCCTTCTAACCATAAGTCTCTTTTATTAAAAACCAAACCGAACCAAACCAAACCAAACAAAAAAAAACCCACAAAAATTGTTGAACCAACAAACAACAAAAATAACAGACAAACAAACCAACACTCCCCCCAAAACCCAAACAGAACAGCACAGCACTATAAATGACCTGTGTTCTCCTTCTGAAGGACATTTCTCAAACAAATGAGGGTGAAATGCACTTCCCATACATCAGAGAAGGGAACATCAAACCTCTAATTGAGATATCAACTTCTTCTTTAGGGATAAGCAAGGTAATTCCTAAATCAGACATTTACTATTTTTAGCTGTCAGTATTCAGATACTTCTGTCTCCAAAGCATTCTTGTATCTGAATATCTTCAATTTAATGGCGAAAAGTAAACAGAAGCATACCTCTATTTAGACTATGAATTATAATGTTCTGAGGTCTTAAATAAATAGGGTACTGAAATAAATAGGTCAAAAAAGTTCAATATTTATAATTTTAATTAGAAATAAAAATAATTTTAGAATATACATTTTAATAAATATTTATAATAAATATAATAAACATACATTTATATTTTTATACTATGCAAAGAATTTAATGAAATAATAATATAATTTTATAATATTTAAACAGATATTTACAGGTTTTATACATATATTGTAACGCCAGAGACCTAGAAAAATCTGATGTAGTTGCAAAACAGTTAAGTGAACACTTTGCATTAGAAAAATGTAGTCAGATATGCCAAAAGTATTAGAAAATGCTATTAATCATTTTACCTTTTCAGGAAAAAAGTATTTCATACTTTATTTCTATAGTATACTACAGAATATATTAAGCTTGTTATTCTTTATTGATTCATATTTTCCTCATATATTGAACAAATTCCAAAAATGCATCTCTTTATTATTCATTGAAGGTTTAAGAAACACACTCCCTTACAGTATAGAGTTCTCCACTGGCAGGATTACAGAGAATGCCATGGTTTTATATTTCTTGCAATTGCTCAGAATTTGAGAACGTCTGGCTGACGTTCTCCTGCTATAGAAGGTTCTGAAGCCTAATCAGGAATGGAGAATAAATCCATCCTTTCCAATCCTCAGTCAAAGCAGTTCTTCAGTCATTCTGATTTTTTGGCTTAGAAATCAGTCTCCAATACTCTTAAATAAATTGCTACTGGTTGTTTTTGTGTTTGTTGTTTGTCTTTTTTTAAATTCTCTTACACACAACCATCAAAGGTAGCAGAAATTTCAGGGGATCTCATGCCTCATAAACAAAATTGCTACACTGAATTATTTTTACATAGACTGCTTCATGTACTCTCACATTAACTTCTTAAAACATTTTAAGAAGTACACTGGTGGCTGAAAAGACTGGGAATCTAGTTTTTCTCTTTTATGCAGCCTTGTGTGCTGCTCCTCTCTTTCTCAATTCCCACACTCAGAAGAGAGAAAAGACTGAATGCAATGATTTGAAATAGCAGAGATTTCAAAAAGTTGTTGGGTTCACTGATGTTGTCATATATGACAGGAACTTTTTGTGAAGCCTGGGTCTTCTTAACAACCTTCTAAAGTCGAGAATTTTTTCTTCTTCAGCTATATTGGCCTTTAATCATGCAGTAAGCAGTTCCATAAGAAAACAAAAACAAACAAAAAAACCCAAAACCAAACCAAAAAATGAAAAAAACCCAACCCAACCAACCAAAAAAAACAACCAACTAACAACAACAAAAAAACCAACAAAAAACCAAAACCACCACAAAAACATGGAAACAAACAAGAATTTCTTCTTTTGTTCTATTTATGAACAAAGTTGATGCACATGGTGGTAGGATATTCTAAATTTTACACAGTTACACTGGAGAGAATAAAACACCCAGAGCACATGAATTTGCTAGAGAAAATTGATGCCATTTTGAATAGCCAAACAAAAGCTCTACAATGCACAAAATAAAACCTCAAATATAAAAATGTAAAGCAATTTTTATTGTCTTGGAAAAGCCTTTTAAATGTTGAATACAATGACAAAAAGTAGCAGTATTTTGTGAGAAAAAATACAACTTTTTCTATTATAAAGTTCTAATGTAAGGATGCCTAAATTATTTAGCTTTTTTTAGTAGTAATACTAATATGCATATTTTGATTTACATAAATTTGTAAGAAAGGCATCTAACAGTTTTTTACAGTAGATGTTGCCTAATACACTGTTTTATCAGTGATCTTACTAGCAATTTATGCTTATTGTTTTATCTCAGTGCTTAGTAATCCTCTTGAACTGGAGGTCATTACCTTTAAAACTGTCTTAAAAGCAGGTTGGGTTTTTTTTGTGATATATAAGAAATCAGAAGAAGTTGTCTAAAAAGCTTAAGTTCAACAGCTACAGGGTGACTCATGTGGTTCTTTCTATTAATCCTATGGTGTATCCATGTATCCACAAAGAATGCAGTTTCTGTTTCCAGGCCATCAGTTCTTCTCATGCTGTTCTTGGGGAAGAAGGTGAACATTAAGCAGTGGGAGAATTGCTTGAGAAATTTTGCTGTGCAAGGAAACTCATCAGTGTACAACAGTGGCGGGGCACTGCCATTGTCTCTCAGCTGCTTTCTTCACCAGCCCAGGCTCGTGGCAGGAACTCTGCGCCCTTGGGGAAGAGAAGCAGAATGCAAGCTGCACACTGAGGAAGGAGAATGGTGAGGGGACAGCAACACATATCTCTACTGAAACTAATGAATGAATTTGTATCCCTTGGACACAAATCTGGATTGTTCAGCCAAAAAGAGTTTGCTAACATTTCCATTTTTTAACTGGGGGGAGTGGGAGTTTGGGGTGGGTTTGTTTTTGTGGGTTTTGGGTTTTTTTTGTTTGTTGTTACGGGTTATTTTTGCTTGGTTTGTAGGGGCTTTTTTCACTATTTTGACTTACTTTCTTTCACCTTAGAACCCCACTAGCAGCTAGAGCAGTGCAAGCAGTAATTGATTCATTAAATGGAAGTTACAGAAAAGAAGTGGCAAGAAGACTGCTGCTTAAACAACATTTTTGCCAACAGAGAAATCATAATTCTGGGTCACACTAGAGTTTATCAAATAAAGTGGGAAAGTGCATTTTGCATTTGAAAGAATGAAGCTCTTTCTAGTAATTTTTCTGATTAAATGAAGTATTTCTGCTAGGCTCAACCAACAGATCTTAAAAAAAAAAAAGAGGAAAAGCAGCTCATAGGCTTGACTAGAAGATTCAGAACACCTCCTTTAGGAAGAAAAAAACCACCTTGAAATAGTAAACTATATCCTCAAATCCCTCTCCCTATCCCCAAATGTTCAGGGTAAAAACAAAAGCCCATGTATTACCTCAAATATTTGTTTAGAGAGCAGTGTAACCACTAACCAATGTTCTAAGCTATGCAGGAATTGAGTGACGCTCCATCTTGATATATGGACAAAAAGGGAGGTAGATATTTGGGTTTGATTCTAATGAGAGCTCATTTGCTCCCTTTTGTCTCATATAAATTATTATGCCTTTGTTTCTATTCAGAGTTTTGGAAATAAAAAAAGCAAACCCCAGAGATTAATTCTCACCTTCCGTTGTCTTGTGTTATGTGTGGTTGCAAGCGAAATACAAAGCTCTTCATGCCTTTGAAACACTTTCAGTGAGGCAAGTGGGATATTCTGGCAGTTTGAAATCTCTCCAGTTTATGGTTCCTGAGATTCTACAGGGTAATATTTTCTTCTCAGCCACAGTGTCCAAAAACCAGTGAAATAGAAAGCTTGGGGGAATAAGAATTTGGCAGTCATAATAGCAAAAGTGAAAAAAAAAAATCCTCCTAGAAAAGAATAGGGCAGTGAAGTGAACCTTCATCCTGAGGTTCCCAGGCAAGCTTGTGAGCCTTGTACTGTGAGTTTTGCCTTTGTTATTTCACTGTATTGCGTGACCACAGGAGTAAAAGCACTCTTATTAAGGACTTTTTATCACTGTCATTAAAACTAGTGATAAGATTTGACAGAAAATTTCAACAGACTGAGGGCAAGGCTGACATCTGTTAAAAAAAACTTGTCAAACTTACTTGGAAAAGGACCAGAATCGTGGTGCTCCTGTCAAACTGCTTTTCCTTGTCTTCCAGGGTAAAAGAAAACCCAAACAACCTTCCTATGCCTGCCCCTTCCCCCGAAAAAACCACCCCACAACCAAACTCACAAAATTGTTTACTATCATACGTACAACATATCTGCAGTTTCTCGTATCTGAAATCCAACCTTCCTTATTGCATAATTCTGTGACACAGTGTTACATGCATGAAAAGGTTTCTTATTTAATATGGTCCTGAAAACCTAATATACCTTCTCAGAACGCAAGAATTAAATCATTAGGCAGAGCAGGAAAAATCCTAAGATGCATTGAAAGACCTTCATATTATTAAAGAATGAGAGGAAAGCCTCCATCAGAATTATGGTAATACTAAAAAGCAGAGTTAATCTGTTTGGTTAAGTCTGCCTTATAAAATTAGTCTTCTCCTGGACTCACTATACTTTAAGATCCATTTTGCCCATACTCACATAAGAAGGATTTTTGACCTCTTCAGGAACAAGAACGAGGTTGAATTTTAGCATGATCTGGATCACTCAGCAATGCCCATGTGTAGGATTTTGATATGAGAAAATATTTCACTTCAGAGAAAATTGTTCTTTAATTTTTAATATATATTTAAATCCCACAATCAAAGATTATCTTCATGCAGTATTTATGGGTAAAAACATCCAACTGATGAACACACCCACACCATAACCTGAAGTTATGAAGTCAAGATCAGATTTCTGGAAGTATTTTTTTCAGTCAAAGACAACATACAGGACTTATTAAGGGGAAAAAGTGCATTTGATTTTCCAGTTTTGTTATATAAACTATCAGGCTAGGTGGTCTAATTGGTGCTTCCAGGGTAAAAATCTATGAATGTGGTAATGTTATCATGATTTGTGAATTATTAAGGCATGTGCATAAGTGGTTTACTGTGCCAGGTTCTAAGTTTTAAAATTATTTTTGCTGCAAGTGGAAAATTCCAGAGAGAACGGAACACTATTTTGTGAATAAAAAAAACTTAAAAAAAATTTTAAAAGATCCTTGCCAACAACAAATTTAGTTTAAATTGTAGCTAATAAACATCATTTTCTGAATTAATTCTAAAGACTTTTAATTATGGATTCAGTTAGTGAGCTGCAAATATTTTTACTCGGATTACTTAAAAATAGTGTAATGAGCAGTCTAAAGCAGCCTACAAACCTAGAAACTCTACAGAACAGATAATTATATAATTGTAAATACATCAGCAACTATACAGTGAATAAGAGAAAGGACATGAAAGGGAAAGTATCATTCTTTTATTTGAATTTTATGTGTTGGAAAAAAACCATAATCATTCATTTTCTCTTGCGAATAGATGTTGGGCTTCCTCCCCTGTAATTTATGCCAAATTGTCCTCTGACATTTGAATTTGCTGTTTTAAATGGTTGAAACTTTGAATAAAACATTTTTTATGCTTTGTGTATTGTAAATTAATTGCTACTGTCAGATTAATAGCTCTTCTTGGGAATACAGGAAATTATGGTACACTTGACAGTGGTTTTTCAGTGCTTCCATGAAAACTGAAAGGAACTGATGCAAAAGAAAAACCCAAAACAATGCAAGCCCTACTCCTCCCTGAACAAATAAAATAATAAGCAGGGCTTATTTCATCTCAGAAAGCGCCTGCAAGCATTGTCACGTCAGATATTGGAGAGTAGAGTACATTCACCCTTCAAGGAAAGGCATTTTAAAATTCATTTCAGTCATTGCTCGTAATTGAGTTTAACAGCTGAAAATCCTTCAGTTGACCTCCTGTCTCTCTTTGTTTCTTCTTCTAATATAGATACTCAGAGAGCAAAATGTCTACCCAAACAATGTGGAATGACAGCAACAGTAAATATATATATATATATATTCACACATAAACATATATACATGTATTTGTTGTATATGTACAACAATTTGTATATTGTATTGTTTTCATATACATATATATGTGCAATATATGTTTGCATTGTTAAATATAAATAACAGTAAAAGATAATTATATATATAAACCACACCCTTACATGAAGAATAAAAAAACTGTCAGAGCCATCTGTTTTTTGAATGTTCGAACTGATGCAGGCAAATAATTGCAATTGCTTAAATTGTTTGGGTTTCTTCCATACACAAAGAAAATTTCAGAGCCACATGGTACAAAAAGATCACATACGGAAACTAATTAAAATCCTGTCAAAGTGAGCCTGTCATCTGAACTCAACTGAGTGAGCAAGGAAATGGAACAATTCTGCTATAAAATTTGGCACAATAAGTTGGTTTTATTTAAAAATATCTTGAGAGAATTTAGAAGCTGAAATATTCTCTTAAAAATACTATTTTAAAGCTGGTCTTCTTCTTACTCCCTACTATTCTTTAAATACCTTGAAGTTTCTAGCTATAAAATCCTACAGCCTGATTGGAACAGTATCCTAACATCACAGCATTATCTGGTTTTGACAAAAACTTGTATTACGTTGTTCTACAGAAGAAAGATATACAAGGAAGTAGAATATGGACAGCACAAACCACATGAAAATGCCTGTGGGGATTTGCTGCCCTTTTAAAGGAGGACCTCCCAGAGGATCAGTCCCACTGCCCCCTCAAACCTTTGGAAAAAATACCAGGAATTATCTTGGCTTTAGTTCCTGTAGAATGGTTGCACATACACTGTTTATGTATAAACACTTTGTACGCTGTTTAGGATAGATGAAAATATATCTTCTTAAATAGTATTGACTTATGAATGGTGACTGGAAATCAAATCAGTTAGTGCATGTTTAGATTGTTTCATATATGAGGTCTGAATGGTGGATTTGTGTTTGCAAACAGGTTTTTCACCTCCCATTAATCTACTATTGAAAATATGGTAAATTCCATTTTTCTTCCTTGGTTGCAGGACATCTGGACTCCCCATTAACATTTTAAGCACTCTTTGTGCTTACAGTAGAACGTTTACACAGCAGCGTGAAGGATACAGTCATGCACTGCTGCCAATGGATTTTTAATGTAAATATTTCAAAACTTGTTTCTAATAGTTAATATACAAAGCTTGACTATGTCCAGGAGCTCTGGTCTTGCAAAAATATGATTAATTGATCTGTACAGCCTAAACTGAGTTTGAACATAGTCCACTGAAAAACCGTGAATCCTGCTATCTTGTAAGATTTCTCAGATCCAGATTTGTTCAGCAGTCGCACTGAAGCAGGACGAAAATAAATCATTGAAGAGTCTCTAAGCCAAAAGATATCATTAGACTTGGAGTTACAAGCTAAGACAGATGTCCTGAGACTGCAGTATGCATCCATCTGTAATCAGTGAGAATGAAGAAGAAAAATTTTACTTGTATCTCTATAGTGAATACAGATTGAATCCAAAAGCCAAGGCACTTTGGTCCGCGTCTTTTGAGGAGCTTATATGCAGTGGATCTAGACCTGTGTTTGCATATTTACAAGTGATATACAGATATTAATCCAGCAGGACTATTTAGAAATCTATATTTCACAGACAGCAGTCATTCAGTACCACCTCCATATTCAGAAAGTGTGAAGATGAAAGAGAAAAAGAACATTTTTATCCTTTCATTACTTTGTGGCTGCAGAATATCAGCAGAAAGGTTTCAACAGCTGTCAGAATTTTTCCTCCCTGAAAAATCTTACAAGACATAGAAGCTCAAGTAACTTTAGATTTCCAGTTCTACCAGTAAAGGGAGAACTGGGAGACCTGCTTAGTCAGTACTTTCATGGCATTTTTATTTGTTTGCAGAATAAAGAAACAGAGTATAGATATGCATATGAGATTAAATGTAGATTAAATGTCCTTCAAATTACAATTTCAATGCCTTTGAATTTCACCCAGTTAGCATTCCTGATTTTCAGAGCCTTTCTTTGCAACCTTCCTGTGACAGTTTTTTGACACCTCTTGCTGTCATCCCCGTTCAATCAGAATTCAGAGAGAGTGTTTAATTTATATTTTAATTTGATTCTTTTGAAAAATAACTCTGATTCTGTCTCTCAGAAGGGACTGATACATTAGGCAAAACACAGAGAAACAAACAATAATTGGAACAAGAAGTGAATTTGAATTTCTATCATTTTTATTTTGTTCTATTTGATTTGTTGCCCTCATTTGCAGAGTCAGAAAACATATCCACAAAATTTCATTCTCTACTCCTCATCAAAGTTATTGCTCCATTCATATGTTAAGAAAGCTTCAGAAAGCTTTCATATCTTCATAGCAGAATGGATAAATTAACTAACACATTTCAATGAATATATTTATTATGAACTCTTCTTTTCTGGTTTCCATGAGTATATCTATCCAATAATTATGTTCTGTACTCACTGGATCAATTTAAAAGGTTATTAATTCAATTGCACTATTATAATAGTCAAACTGCAGTGATACCTTTTGCAATGAGAACAAACAGCTGTTTGAATAATTTCCCTGGGGAATTGGTGGATTTCACAACATTGGACGCCTTCAAGATTCATCTGGATAGGATGCTGGGCCATCTTGCCTAGACCATATTTTTATAAAAACAGGTTGATTGAGATGATCCTTGATGTACCTTCAAACCTGATATTGTAAGATTCTGTGAATTATTTCTGATCCCTGACTGGATGAGAGAATGAGGAGCACATATGTTAAAAGTAATTTAACTTTGGTTTCCATAGCATTCATGCCAGTAAACATCATTTATTCAATGTTTGTGGAAACCAAGTATTAAAAAACTTGGAACCAGTCTAAATGGATTAATTTACAATACCAAAGAATGTTCCTAAGAGATTTTGCATTGCTCACAATACAGTATTTAATATTAAGAACTGAGGTTGATCCTGGAGATAACTTCATGCTACAGTGGACGAGGAGACTAAGCTAGAAAGAAATCATTATATTGCATCTTGTGGTCATACCTTTCAGCTTTCATTGCAGAGTAAGAATTTTGAATAAACTTAAAAAGAAGGAAGTTGTTCCTACAAATGTCTCTGGTAAATCATTCCAAAGATTTAGAGCATACAGACAACAGTTGCACATAGTACAGGTATAACGTGACATCCATTTCTACTATTGAGCACTGAATTTCTTTACAGATGTATATTTTTAGGGGTTTTTTCCCTTCTAGTAAACTTTTTCTTTCAAAACAACAAAAAAAAAAGAAATAAATTATGCTAGTTATTGGAACTTCTTTTTGAAATGTCCTAGGTAGGATATGTTTTATTTTGATAGTGTTAGACTAGAGTTATCTTCCATGATCTTATGTGAAAGAGAGAACATAGAGTGTGTTGACTGAAACAGAATTAGGCCTTATTTTTAACACTTATTGTACTGCTGATTAGTATAAGGATAGAACATATGACAGAAATAATTAAATAAAATTTCTGATACAAACTTTTAGAATTGACATTCCAAGTTTACAAAAGAACTACATTTAAGAAGGAATTAACAGGATAAGGAATGAAATGGTTTCAGTGGTTTTAGAGTGACTCATGAGTATGAATTCTTACTGTAGTTGTTGTAAATCATGCTGTTCTGGAGAATTTAAGTCAATGGTTCATAATTTCCCCATAAGGACAATAGATGCATATGTTTATGTCTCATGCAGTTTAACAGAGTGCAATTCATCACTTACTTCAAATTGCCTCGCTGCCTCTATTTATAACATTAACAATTCCCAAGCAGACCAGACAGGACTGTAGAAATTAAATGTAGCTCTGAAAGCACTCAGGTGCTTTTTTTTTTTTTTTTTTTTGTTAATTTGGTTTGTTTCCTCCATTCATCTGAGAGAGTAGACATTAGAATATATCATGGCACTGCAATAAAAGTGGAACAATTTCTGAAGAGAAGTTGTAAGCAGAGTTGATGATCAGCTGAGGCAGCTGTCACTTCTTGGAACTGGGACCAGATAGAAGTACAGTGCAACTGCTGAGATGAATAACACACGAAAATGTTCACACATGTTAGAGTCAAGAAGGAAAGAAAAACACACTTTAAAATTACAGTAGTAGAGAAAAACTTCTGATTTACCCTTCAGTCACAACAGTCTACTTTCTTAAAAGAATAATTCCTGGTTCTTATTTTGCTACTCAGGATTACAGTGGTGGCTACAGACTATCCTGGAAGTAGGTATTTCTAAACCCTGAACTAGAAGGGTCATCACCTTTCAATGATAATGTTGGCAGACCTGACTCATTGTGATTTCACATACATATTTACATATTCACATATATTTAGTCTTTTATACAAGAATTCCCATACACTGTTATAATGGATTTCATAAGCCAGTCCATTCCTCTCAGGAGAAAATCTGTATTCTAGCTCAGCTTTTAACCTGATACAGAACTTGAAAACAGATCAGGTATGGAGATCTGCTCAGAAATTTCAGCATGTGGTCACATTACCTGCCTATACATTGCAATCTGACATCCAAAATAAACTGCTTTACCTTGGATATTCTTCCCTTAATCTTAATTTCCTTTTATTGTGTGTTAAATATTTACACATGTATACACTCCCTACATGCACACTTATACATTTCTAAAGGGTTCTTTGGCTTTCAAGGACTTTGGTTTGAAGAAACACTTGGATGACAGTTATGCTATTTTCATCACATTCCTTCTGAAATGTCTGTCAGGCTTGGTTTTGAAGACATCATCTACTTTGTCCTTTGGGCTTCAGGCCAAAATTTAAATGAAACCTGAAAAAACTTTGTAATCAAATAGTCTAAGAATGAGGTAAGTGGTACGTAGAAAGACAACCGATGTGAAAGTGGGAAATCAAACCTCCTTGTCAGCTTCTGTTCAGGATCTTTACAAATATGATGCTATCTCAGTTTTAATCCAGCCTTTAGTCTTGAAGCCTCAATACATTTTTTAAAACAATTGATGCTATTTAATTGACTTAATGACACTTTTGTAATTTGCTCTAGCAAATAGTAAGCAGTAGTAAGCAGTTACATGTAGTATTTTCTAAATTTATCATAAGAACCAGAATGTGTGCTAGAGAACAATCAGATTTCTTGACTTTTCAATAATGAGCAAAGTTGTGCCTCAGATGTTGTATCACAGAGGCTTGAATTTATACCTAACACTTCTTTATCATAGGATCACACCTCATACTTGTGAGGAAACAGAGGAAAAAATTTAAATTATTTAAAATAATACAGTTCTATTCCTTCTTTCTCCTGCAAAGAAAAAAAAGCAAAATCTAAAAAACCAGAGAAAATATTCCTAAGCAAAATCCTGCAGTGTAGTTTGTGGTATGGTAGTTTAAGAAGCTGATGAGTGAAAGCTGGCTAATTTTTCTTCAATTTAACCAAAATATACATTGTCTGTTCTGGTAGAAATGCTTTGAACTATTCCTGCAGCCTGAAATATCCCAGCTTCCCCTGTACCTTTTGTCAGTGTAGCTCTTTTGCCTTGTGGTTCGCTGGCATTTGGGGAAAAACAGGGGAGTTTGCTCTATAATATGAAAATATTGTTCTTCCAGTCCTAAGTAGCCAATGCTATGATTTTATTTTTTTTTCCTTTCTCAGCTGATGGCTCTAAGCAAGTACAACTCTGGAATGTGTCAAGAGATTAAATTGTACTCTAGATCTGCAATGAATGGTAAGTAACTGGTGAGACACCCTCATTTTAGTTCTTGCATATAATTAAGCATTGATTCCATCAGGGACAGGGAAGGTAAATAGGTGTAAATAAAAATAAGCATTTATTTACCTTACAATTTTTTTCAAGAATCTCTTTTTAGATTACTGAGAAAAACCATGGCTCTACTGTTAATGATGTTAAATCAAAACTTGAAAGAAAACCTGAAATTTTGGGGTTTTTTCAGTTCTGACTCATAGAACCCTAGAACTGATAAATTCCAGTTGGGGAACATATTATCCGATGTAGTGCCTGCCAAATTTATTTTCTGGGACTTCATAATAAAAGTCTTTTTAAATAAGTTCTTCATATTTCATATTGGATGGTTTTACAAAAAGAAGGGAAGATGCACAGGAAAGTGGTGCAATAATTAAGAAATGGTTGGGGTTTTTTAAGCCTGAGCATTTTTATCATAAGTCTGCCTCACCATCTCTAAAATTAAGCAGAAATATTAATTAATATTATAAATGTACCTAAGACAAAATATGTAGAACACAAAATTACAAGAGGAATTCCTTCATCTGTATATCATTAAGTGTTCAGTTTTTTAGATATAGTAATAAAACTGAAACAAAGCATGTAACTATAGAAATGTCAATCTGTCAATTTGAGACAAATTTGGTGTTCTATTTTAAAATGCAGAAGCCACTATGATATAGAGTTTTCATTGAAACTAATAACATTGCTCTCTTCACAGAGATTTCTTAATCTTGTCAAAGTTTAATAAACAGAATTAATGAAAGAGCTTCAGATAAGTTAATCTTATTCTAAAATTTCAAGATAACAAAAAATTGTTGAAATTTTTAAGTATCCTCATGTTTGGTGGCTCAAATATTGATATCTTTTATATCAGTGAGATCAGAATTTCATCTGTGCATTATGAGGTTGCTGCAACAATGTCTCTAGCCCACAGATATATTTTGGAGTTCCCCATATTCTTATTCTGAACTATTGCCATAAGTTATAAAATTCCAGTCAATCAATATTTAGGAGTTTGTATATCTGAATTTTTATTTGAAATTTTACTAAAATCTCCTATAATAATCTCCTCTAAAAGTTTGTACATAAACTGTTTTAAAACTATAGACTGCAATTAATACCAGAAAAGGTTATAATAAGAAAACAAATTTCGTAACTTTGCAGATCTTACTGGTTTTGCAGTATTCCCAAGTTTATGCCTATTCAATACTATTGTTAGCACACATAGACAAAATAAGATGTAAAAGTCATGCATCATTTAAAAGTCATACCTTGACAAGTGATGAGTATTGAACATGACAATTTTGGAGATTCTTATTTGTTAAGATTTCACCATAATACCTTCTCAGACTTCTTCCAAAATTCCTGTTGAATAATAGTTTCAAGCAGCTCAGCAACAGAACTTTGCTCTATTAAACTAGAAAATTCCTCCCCAAACCATCTGGGCTGGCAGGTGTTCATCATCAGATCTAGGTTGCTATGAGACAAGATTTGCTTATACTAATTAGTCACGTAGCATGAAATTCCGATTTTGCTCATTTGAAACCACTTATGTCTGCAAGGGCATATTACCAGTACCTGTAAAGCTCAAGGTGCAAGACTCAAGTTAATAATGTGAGAAAATGAGAAGACAGGGGCTACTCATACATGCAAAACCTCCCAGGTTTGCCCCTAGCTCTCTGACCCATGGAGAGTAGCTTAGTATGAGTGATGTGTTAGTGTTTGCATCTGTGACACAAATTAAGTCACAAGGCCAGCTCAGTCATTCTGTTTAACTAATAGAAATCAGGAATGTCTCTCTGAGCTGGAGCCATTGAAGTGTTGATTTTTTTCTCCTGAAAGCCGTCCTAATGCTTTCAGGCCTGGAGAGGAGAAGACAGGGAATACTATGTAGTTCAAATACTTGAGTTACTTTTTTTTTATTATTTGTATTACAATGAAGCCCAGAAGATTAAGGTAAGGTTAATACACAATTAAGTAGCCAACATTATATACAGCCAATAGACATGCTATAGAATTTTCCATATTCGAGCTGAAATAACCAAAGGATAAAATTAAGACAGCCCTAAATCAGCATAATTTGAGATAAATTCAGGCAATACGCTCTCCAACCCTGGTAGTATTCTAAGTAAAAGATTATTTCAATTTTGAATTAAAAACTTCCCCATGCACTTGCTCACAAATACTTCGTATAACCATCCAGCCACTCAGTGAGTGTAAACAACATCAAAATTCAAAGATAGACTGGAATAGGTATACAAGCACTGATTATGTTTCCACCCAGCTGAAGACCCTGAAAATGGACTGAGTTCATTCTAAAGAACATTTGTCCAGGATTTCACAGTCGTAGTTGTTTCATTCAAGTCCATGACAACCAGAGGAGCCAGCATAATTAATAATTTAATTCAATGGTTTCAAGAATAACTTCTTGTCCCTGTGTCCAGGGTAGTAGACACATTTTTTTCCTCAATGTAATAAACATAAAGGTTTCCAAGAGACCAGAGCACAGGGAGTCCTCAGGCCACTGGGATATGGTTCAACATGATCTTCCTTATAGTTTTCCTTTTTTCCCCCATAAATCTTACAGAACTTGCAGAATTGCCTTTGACAGGGAAAAGGCAGGTTGTCACATAACTGGATAATACTGTAAATGAGGCTTTAAATCCTCTCTGATCCACTGAGTCTGCATTACCCTTCCCTAATACCAGTTTCTCTGGGTTTTTTCAAATCCTTAAAACCAAGTTATTTTTCTCTTCACTGTTCATATGCCTATACTGATACCCAGCTAAGAGATTCCTAACGAGCAGCCTTTAATCAACTGTCAAGGCATCAGAGATCTCCTTGGACATGTTCTTTGCCTACCCTTTTTCATTGTCTGGTTGTAGCTGCTCCATGCTAAGCCTGCAAAAGCACTGAATCACGCTTTGAGGATCTTGCTGGATGTTAGAGGATTGAACTTCACACAGATTAAATTAAGTGAGATACTGTGGCATCATCTATATCTCCTGAGGTCTGGCAATCCAGGTATGTAATTAGTTCAAATAGCATAACAAAATATTTGTTTTTCAGGTACTTTTCTCTTTCATTGATGTGCTGTTGATTTTAGGAGTATTCAGCACAACTTGTGTGGATCAACTCCAAGAGAGAGACTCCAGTGAGTTGTAACTTCCCCAATGATTAATATTTGATTATGTCAGTTCTAGAAAAAGCATCTATTGGGCTTAATCAGTATACAGGGGCTAAGATTCTATTTTCCTCTCTCTTTATGGCACACAGCCACTTTGACAATAAAGCATTAAAAAAAATTATGGTATTTAATGTTACAGACCAGCTTATGATGAGCACAAAAATGCATTGGACTTTTAATTCATAGTGCTAATAAGCAACAGGCAGCTTTCCACAGGGGCAGTGATTTTGAGTGTGTAGTTTATGCAGTTTTTATCTTTTTTCCCCCTCTTTTGACAAAAGCCCCTTTTTTCTTTTTTGTTTTTTCATAGTCATCCTTGTTTTCATTTGAAACACTTGCAGAATGGTCCAAATCTGAAAATGAAACTTTACTGCTAAAAAATCTTCACTCAGATTAATACTGCAGGCTGATATTCATTCAAGATCCTACTGGGAAACTTTAACAATTTCCAGCTCTGTCTATATTGGCATCATAAGAATAACAGAAGTGGGGCCTCAGGAATGAATCCCATGATGTGAAGACTTGAAATCCATATCCTTACGGAGGTTGAGATAGGGCTGTTAGAAATGGTAAATTTCATTTCACCTCACGAAGTTCTAATACTTCACTGAGGGTGTAATTTTGGTTGTCAGTACATCCCTCAATTTTCATTGTTTAAAAATACGAAAAGGCTCAAAACCCCTGTTAACAAGGAAGAGTGCAACTATTGGAATTCTTGAAGAGCCTCTATTTCAGGTTGAAAAGAAATGGTTCGTCCTGCCCTTAAAGTTCCCATAATAAATAAAAATGTTAAAAATAGTTTAAAAAGAATTCCCACAGCAAAAACTGTTGTGGAAAGAGATGAAACAATGTAAAGTGTTCCACTCCATTGTTGAATGGAATAATTTGCCTGGAATTATTAAAGTCTTGTTCATTCATGCAGCAAGCAAACTGAGAAACCCGCTGATTCAAGGGAAATTTGATTATTTCATAGACATCATTCTTCAGCCAATTGAAGAGAGGCAAAATCTGGTGCTATCTGGATGTGGGGACAGGAAAACAGGCAATTAATTTTCTGGTGGCACAAATTTATAAACTGAGAAGGAAAAAATGTAAAAATCAACCAAATTTATCCTAACATCTTTTGGTGAACCAAATACACAGTGTTTTTCTTTATAAGGTTAGTGAAATGTAATAAGCTGTATGGATAGTGTGAGATTTACACTAATTATTGATGAGTAGCTTCTTATTTTAATTCACCTGCAATCATGAGATTGACAGTTATCCTACTGGCATTACATCATATCCTTTTTGTTCTTTATTTTATTTTTTTCACAAGAATATCTAAGGACAGGACTTTTATCTGCAATGTGTACATGTCACAGTATTTGTCACTCTAAACCAGCCTTGGGTGGTCAGAAATGCATGAATTACAACAAGAGATGGAAGTTAGTTTTCCAAGCCACTGAACAACCAATTAAAATGAGTAAGGAGGAGTAATATGAGGAGTATCCTTTGCACATGAAGGTCTTTTGCTGGAGAGCACTTGTTTGTCAAACAAAGAGTCCAGCATGTAGCTGGATAATAAGACAATTTGAAAGATTGGACATTGCTCCACATGAACTCTGTATAACTGCACTCGAACTGACACAAGGTAATGGACTGCCTGACTAATCCAACCAGTCAAAGAACTGATGCAAGAGAGAAATAGCACAAACAACTCTTTTCTCAGGAAGTGCAAAACAAGGAAGAAAAGAAGAAAAGGAGTGATAGAAACTGAATAACACTATTTCTGACTTATGCAACACCCTTCTGATGGCTGTTGAATATTTCATCATACTGTCCTCCTGTGTTCTCATTAGCATCTCATCTTCTCAAGTGCAGGTCACTTAAGTCCCAAATAGTAATTTTAAAAACAATATTTGTAACTTTTAAGCAATGTTTTTTAGTTAGAATGATCACCCTTACAATTTATTTTAAGAGCTGTGGTACCCATCACTGCAAGCACAAAAAGGCAAAGAAATACTGTGTTTTGTATTGTCCCCTTAGATGTCTTCAGGCAAACATCTTTTTTATCTGTTAAATCAAAGTTAGATGCTGCCATGAAGTTGAGATGCTATGTATGTCCAGAAATAACCTGTCCAAACAGCTGTCAGAAAAGGAACTAAAAAGAAGAACTGATTCTGTAGTAATGAATATATAACCTGGGGCTTTTATTTAATCTTTACTACTACTAACATAGACCAAGACAGCATGGTGTGAAAACACACAGACATAACCATGCAA
Organism: Lichenostomus cassidix; assembly: GCF_008360975.1. Taxonomy (NCBI): domain Eukaryota; kingdom Metazoa; phylum Chordata; class Aves; order Passeriformes; family Meliphagidae; genus Lichenostomus; species Lichenostomus cassidix. The sequence continues at coordinate 30,671,030 of NC_139480.1, read as the reverse complement.
GGTAGGAAGAAAGAGCAGGTGCTGAAATAGTTACAACCACAAGAAGGATGAAGAAGATGCCATGGTGGGTGTTACAAAGCTTCAGCTGGCCATAGATCACTGATTTTGCATAACAGGGGAGACGGGAAAAAAAGTTCTGACCTAAAAGGAAGAAGGAAGAAGGAAGAAGGAAGAAGGAAGAAGGAAGAAGGAAGAAGGAAGAAGGAAGAAGGAAGGAAGGAAGGAAGGAAGGAAGGAAGGAAGGAAGGAAGGAAGGAAGGAAGGAAGGAAGGAAGGCAGCAAACAAAAAAAAACTAGAACAAGGACCTGAAAAATAAGCATACAAAAACCGTACATATTAATTTCAGATAATTTTATCAGAGAAAAAGAATTTATTGGTAAATTAATAGAGAAGGTGATAAAAATAAATTGCTTTTTATTTATAGCCCTATTAGTACCCGGATAAAAGATGATAAGCTCCCTCAGCCACCAATTTATCATTGCAATATTTTTATTTAGCATGATTTATTTTACGTTTATCAAATGTTAATGATGGACAGTTTTCTCATAACTCTCTCTTAAACATAAGTCAGGTTTCGAATTGTAAACACTCAAAATTTAAGAAAAGAAGATGGTTGTTTTCAGGTGTTTAAATCTGTGAGTTCAACTCGGTGATTTTTTTTTTGGTGCTAAATGGAAAGACTGCCCTTATTTTTTCTAGATCTTTAACCTAAATTTTGATATGGAATTAAATACCAATGAAATTAACATGTGTAAAATTCCAGATGTTTTTGAGGAGGCAAGTAAAAAGTGAACAGGAAAATATTAATATATAGTTGCATTTTAATAATTGCCATTGTGTTAGAAATGTGAGGGAATCCACAAACAGAGAAAACCCCAACAACAAGATGAAAAATGCAACAGAGCTTATGCTTTATTTCTACTAGCACAATTTTCAGGACAGCTCTCTTAGTAGTTGTACTAGTTCTGTCCCTGGGTAAGATTTTAAAAGAGAATCCTACTTCAGTACAGTATATTTCTTAACCAGGACCTGTCATTCATAGACTTAGAAAATACTCTTACGTGTAGCAGATGTTGTTTCAATGCAAAGTCTCCAGAGATATTCATTAGCAATTGAATGTGTGATTAATGAATGAATTTTAGTCTTCATCTGTCTCAGCTCATGGATAGACATCAGTATTACAACTTCCTATGGAAAGGAACAAGGAAATTTTGCGACCCCATCATTTTTTCTATTTCTTTTTTCCCTTTATATTTTCACCTGGGACTGTTCAGAAAAAAAAAATGACCATAATTACCAACACTCAGATATATAATTGTCTAATCTGAACGGAACCTTATTTTTTTATGTTCAGATTTGGTGAGCCTCTCATAAAGTTTATACGGGTTTCATTACCTCATAGTAAAGAAATGTTTTAAATAAATAGAAAAAAATAAACCCCATTTATTGTGGAAATATGAACATCTTTTTCATAAAGAAACATTATCAACACCCAAATGTAAATCTGAGTTTTGTTTTCATAAATCATTTTCAGGAGCAATGTAAGTCATAAATATGACAGTCAAAGGTTATATCTCTATGAGCTCACAAACATTTGATCTATACGCAAGAGAACTCCACAGCAAAATGTGCATTCCCTCCACTCTAAAGTACAGCGTGTTAAATAAATAAACACACTAAATCATTGGGAGAGAAAAATCTCTTAAAAATACATAATCTTAGTTCTTATTTTTTTTTAATACTTACCTGTTGGTTGCACAATCCCATATAAATGTGATTTGATCAAAATCAAAATGTTTTCTGTAATTGTGAAAACCATATTAAGGTTTACAGAGAAGGAAATTTTCTAAGTTCCCAGTAAAACTTCATCACAGATAGCAGACTTCCACTGTAAGTAAACTAGTATTTCCTTCTCTCATTTTAAAAGTCATCAGAAGTGTCATCCCAAAGGCAGAAGATTGAACAAATTTCTTGATAGCAAGCATGTAGGACACATTGCTTTGCATTAAAAAATCACAAATGTTCCCTATTACATCAAATACAATTTTCTTCTTCAACTCCTGGGAGGTTTTGAAGATGATTTAATTCCTATAAATTTTACAGACATGTCAAGTAATAATTTTTCAATATAATAACTTTGTTTATTCAACTTCAGTGCAGCGACTTTCAGGAGCATTTATCTTTGGTGTAATCTGTATCTCCTAAAATTCCACAATAATGCATTAAGCCACTTTTAATCACATTTAACAATGAAATTAATGGTTCTTAATGAAATGTGGTTGCAGAAAGAAAAAGTTGTACTATTTCACTATCATAACTTCTAATGTCAGTGAACTTAAACTGGAATTGAAATTAAATTTCAATGAGTTTGACAATGCACATTGTCACACAGTGCAAGCATTGCTGAAGATAACCACAGGATTATGTTGTAGGAACTGGCATGGGATTAATCTTTGGGAAACACAGCAAAAGGCTAACAATCACAAATATTTTCTCAGGGTCTTTTAACGTGGCTGTGGAAAACTATTAAATTGAAAACACTAGTCTCTCATTTTCCTTTGTAAACAAAGACAGCATGTAAACAAAGGCTTTCAGAGATTGACTGAGATGTATTGACCAATAGTGTCATTAGTCCCTCACATTCCACATGCCTGGACTTGAAGAATATATTTCTGATTATAAAAATGCAGTCTCTTAGAATAAAAGTATGTAAATCAATAGAGTTAGAGCAGTTCTAAATCACTGAGCAGTTGGCAAACTGACTCAAGAAAGTTTGATTTTCATAGTCCTCTGTGACAATGTGAAAGAATTTTGATCTCTATGGGAGTTTTCCCATCACATATTTGTGACAATATTATCACATCCAGCTCTGTACTGAGAAGTGTGCTCTTTTAATTCTGTCCATCCATATTGTGAAGTGTCCCATTAGCTATCATGACAAAAGCTGGCCCCACTCACAAGGAAATGCAGAGGAAAGTCATTGTTGCAGGAATTTCAGTACCTGGATACATAACCTAGTCATGGAATATGACAGAGGCAGTTTAGGAGGCACCTGGAGAACATGAGGATTCAGACCCACCCGCTGGACAGGCTGAACACCCAGGACTTGGAGCTGCACAGTGTGTGACTCACTAGACAAGTGAGATCTCACCAAGCTGGCACATATTGGCAACGTGTACATGACTCATGTTTTGATATACACCCTTGACTCATCTATGGTAATACAACCCAACAAAAGAGAAATTACTGAAATAAGGAATTTTACATTTCAGATTTGAATCTAGGTGACAAAAAAAAAATAGTGATTAATGCTTTCCTGCTATTTTTCCTTTTATAAAGTGATTCCCAACAGTTTAAGAAGAATTATTTGGTAATGGGGAAACCCTTGAAGTAGATTTAGCCTATCTAAGGACTGCATTCAGATAAACCAAACCAGAACACACCTTCAGATAATTAAACTTCTAAAATTTCACAGGCAACTTCAAAGTAAAATGTGGTGAAGGAGTGATGGGTCACTATGATATGTCACCTCACTGCTGAGGGGAATAGACATGTTCAGCCTGAGAAGAGGCTTTGAGGGAAACTACCAGCACCCTTTTAGAGCCCATAAGGAGATGTTGAAGTAGATGCAGCTAATATCTTCATGGTGGAGTGTGACAGGAGAATGTGGGACGAAAAGAACAAATTGAAACAAAAGAGCTTGGATCTGGACACAGGAAAACATTTTTCACCATGAGGGCAGGAGGCAATAGAGCCTGTGGTCCAAGCAGGCTCCGAGTCCTTTGAAGTTTTCACAACCTAACTGGATAAAGCCATAAGCAACCTGATCTGATCCCAGAGCTGGTAGTCAGTGTGCCCCAAAGCTGATGGCACCTGTGGTCTGGCTTTGGTGGGGAAGTGACAAGGCAGAGCCCCACAGCCTGGAATGTCCCACTGCCCCAGCCAGGAGCAGGCAACTGGTATTTAATAGAAACAATTATGTGCCATTTCCAGGGTTTATTCAAATTATGGATTAATTTGATTTTTAAAAAATCAGATTAGATTTCTATCAATCAGCAGTGAAAAACCTTGAGAAGTTAACTGCTTAATAATTGATCTCAGTTTAAGCACTGTTGTTTTTCATGAGCTATATTTTCCTTGCTAGAAACACTTTTCTTCCTTGCTTAGTAATCCATAAGGTTTATCTTGTAAGATATTCTGAATAAAAGTGCTAGACTCTAAAGTCCAATGAAAATAAATATTATCATAAAAATAATTTCCGTGCTGTGGCCAAATAATTTTGAATACCCATACTATTTCAGAAGTCTGTCAAAATAACAAAAAATTATTTATTTTTCAGTTCTGATCTTGACTATCTGCACTTTACAATTTGTGAAGTTAAATGAAATTAATTAAAAATGCAGGATGAGTTCTCTATAAAAATTTTTCAATAAAGACAAAACTGTTCCATGATATTAACAATAATTTTTGATCTACAAACACTAGTAAGGCAATATTGACCACAATTTTCTGCATTATGGAAAACCATACTTATTAAGATAAAAATTCCAGAATTTGTTTTGTTTTGCTTTCAGCTTTAAAGAGGAACTTTCAAGCAGGTGAATTGGAATTTGTGTATCCAATACCAGGTCATTATCTAAAACAAACAAAAAGAAAAAAGTAAGGATGATCTTGTGGTTATAGCATTATATCTACTGGACATGTATGCAATATTAATCTTTATAGAAAAAGATCAAAATTATTAATTAGGTGACTTACAAAAGTTACCATTGAAATGAAACTGTATACAGCATCTGCTTACGTGTCAAGGTTTTTTGCAGATGCTCTTTATGTGAGAATTCCTCTGATTTCTGCACACCTGGTTATGGTGCATGCACCTGGACATGTGAACTTGACTTTTGCCTAAGCATCAGTGCATTCAAAAGACTTTAGGAATAACTCAAAGATCACTTAAATTGATACACTGACATTTTTTCCTCATGTCTAATGACACTAACAGGAATTAGGCATCCATTAATGGAAGGTGCATGTACTCGATACTACCTAGTCTACACACCCTAGGGATTGGACTCTCAGAGTAGTGAGTATCTATTTATTTCCCTACTTTGAGGGGAAATGGAGAGTTCTAAAATTATATTTCTGTAATTTCTGTATTTCTTACAGAAAAATGTTTAGTAGGCTGGTTACCTTCTCCTTAGGAAATAATATGAAAAACTGCAGTTCAGTTGTTAGACTAGTGACTGTCTTCAATGTTACTAGGCACAAGTCCTCATGCAATTTGCATTATATGGCTGTTGAATGAAACAACAACAATAAGAACAACAGCAAAATACTGGCAGATCGAAATCTAAGAGTCCCTTTGGCAGGGAATGTTTAATACAAAATCATAGAACTTTTCTTTTTCTCATCTACTGCCTGCAGGACAAGGATTCAGCATCTTGGCAATTACAGAGGAGAGAGAAAACATTCTCAGTCACTAGAGAGTCTTTCTGTTGGAAGTTAAGGAACTTTCCTAGCAGGCAGAACTTTTAATTCTAGTTTCCTCTGGAATGGTGAACCAGAGTATCACTCTCATCAACAACTCTTTATGTACCAGTACAAGAAAACCCTAAAATTTCTTAACAAACAAACAAACAAAAAACACCTCCACCCCCCCCAACAAGCAAACAAACAAAAAGGGATTAATTCTGAGTAGCAATCCTCTGAATTTCAGGCTCCAGTTTTTAAGCAGTAGTTTTTAGTTTTTATACTTGAGGTACAGTACTGAGTAATGCTCAGCAGCTTGAGTCTGAGGATAACTCTGGAAAGGAAGAATAATTTAAAGGCACAGTAAGTGCCTGTTTAACTTGAAGGCATTTAAGAATTTAACTGGATCTTGTCTAAGAGTGTATTTGTGCTACTGTCTTCTAGCATGTAACCAGCTCTGCTTACATGTAAAGGGACAAACACAACAGAACAAAAAGTTGGTACTACCTTAACTGATAGGTTGTTCACGTTATTATTATTATTTTCAGAAAATTATTTTTCTTTTCCATTTAACTCAGCACCAAGTGTAGATTATTTCATGCTTCGACTCAAAGGCAATGTGTTATTTTATAACCCTCAGTAGTAATGGACCATACATATTTTCCTTGGGAGTCTCCAGACTGATTGACTTCACCTTTCCTACCTTCTACACGTTAGTTATAAGATCTGACAGGATCACCATAGGTAGTTATATGGCTGCAGGACACATAAATAAATATTTAACACCTACAAAAGGAATTTATTTTTCATAACACCTAATTTTACAAGTGCAAGTCAGGAGATTCTGCACATGCTCCATAGCACAAAAATGAAGTCCTGCTCACTTGATAGAATTTACTAATATTCTAGCAAGCTGGAAAATAGTCCTGAGGCCAGGACAGGAGCACCTGCCTCTGACTGGGGCATTGGGGTCCTCCTATCATGGCATTTCTGTGCTATTTCTTGGTCAAAAAATGGGTCTTTCAGCACCCTGTGAGGTCAGACTGTGGTTCACATAAGCAGGGTCTGCAGAAGCACTCAAAGAATGGTGGCATGAAATCTTAATTTTTCTTCCACTCCTTCAAATTGAGGGAAGCACAACTATAGGGGAATCTGTAGGGGTTTAGGTGTCCCTTTTTTCCCAGATTTGATATCTCATTACTATTCCACAAATCAATTTGGCTAACAAGTCCAGATGTATCTGTCTGTGTCTTACCCTTTACAGACATTCTTAGATTAACTAAAAGAAGAAAAACAGTTTGTAAATGTAATATTCTTTTCCTCTCTTCAAAGTGATCTTCTCAACACCATCAAATGCAACTGGTGAGACTGCATTTCCCAAAGTGAATCATGATTTTATATTTTAGAGTGTATGTGGAACTCTGCTGGGACAGACAAGAGTGCTTCTAGAAATACTGACATTCTTTTTGCCTATATTTACATTAGTCCGTTCCTTGAAGTGTCAGATAAGAACAGATATTCTTTACAGATTTTATGGCTAGGACTTCCTTTTTTATTATTTTTTCAGTGTCCAGATTTTTTCTCTTTTTCTTTTTTATTTTTCAGTTCATAGGAATTTTGATAAGCTTTTCACTTCTGGTTTATACATATTTTACTTGTATGCCATGATGTATCCTTAAAGTGTTTTATGTTCTTACTAACAATTAAAACTGAAAGTTTTCAGATTCCATCATATATATGTATGTCATTATATAGATATAAAATTTCAGAGGCTCATTAGAATCAATAATAATAATGAACAGTTAAAGACTCCACAAAAGAAGTAAAAAGAAAAATAATCTTGAAATAAAACTACAGACTTAAGACTGGGGAAATGGGTGAGAGAAGACAAAGCATAAAGCAACAGCCATTTTTGTATAACTATAGTTGACTAAAATGAAATCAATAACCTCATCACATCTGAGCTGGTTGGTCTTTCATTCATTAATTACTTAATAAAAGGCATTTTATACCAAAAGTATTTTTGTGTAGGAGATGTTGGTTAGGATTTTTTGAGAACAATATCCAAGAGAATGTTCTATTATTCATATTAATCATAAACAAAGGTCATCTCTCAAGGGGTTATTTGGAAATACTTGTTTTTTTTTAAATAAGCAGTATAGCTCATTCACATGTTATTCTGTAAAAATTTCAGATTTATTTCTTTCTGATTATTACAAAGGGAAAGCAAACTGTATTTTGTAAGCACATACTCCCTTAAGATAGACAAAGATTAATTTAGGACTTATATATTTGTTTTGAATTGGTTAAATTATGAGGGGTGATGCAAAGACCAGTAATGGGAAAGACTTTTCAACTGTTAATGCAGAGATTTGAGTTCAGTACATGGATGGCAGTCACCCTTGTTCTATTTCCTCTAACCCCTCAACCCTTGCCCACACTGCAGTCATTTATATGTGCCAGTGACAAGTGAAAAAGAATTAGGAGCAAGTGAAAACAAAACCTTTTTTATTCCTTTGGAATTTGTAAAAGTGCCTTCAGTGATTTCTGTGATTTGTCTCCTATGATGTCCGATTCAAAAAAGAAAAGCAGAAAATACAAGCGACAACAAATAACCACAGGATCTCCATACCCTCCAAGACATCACTGGCTGCTGAGAAAATAATTTCAGTGGGATAGAAGATCTAGAAAGAATTTTGTATTATAAGAAGCATAAAAATAAACTGAGAAGAAAATTAGGTACTAGAAAAGAAACCTTGCAACTAGAAAATTAAAGACCTTAAGTCCTCTTTGAAGATGTGTGTGAGTCAATTCCTGTATTGTTTTAGATGTACTTGATTATTCTCTTATACTTGGTTCAGCAGAATATGATTCTTAACAATGACCAGGAGGAAACAATAATTACCATTATTTTTCTTTCACCTCTGAGATATTATAGTAAAAACCAGCATATGTATATAGAGCTTTAAAGATGAAGTTCAAAAATAAAGAAAAAAGAAGTGACAGGAAAGCATAGCAACATGACTGGGAGACAAGCAAGAACATTTGGAAATTGGAAAAGATTGAAATAATCACACAGATTTTGGTCATTTCTTTAGTGACAAAGAGACTAGACAGGGTGGCAAAAGCCATTTTGGTTTTCTTTCTGTTCCTCATCAAGGCTGACCCAATCTCACACTTAGTAATTACATCTCTTTTATCACAAAACAAAAGTGCATCTTTGAAGTGAGACTCCAGGACCCAATTAGGCAGATTAGTTTCAAAACACACAGGATGCAGCAGTTCTCATTTATTGACCCTTGGATAGCTGTGCTAATGGTTTTGTCTCTATATCATCAATGTTCACTTACAGCTACTTTAGTTTTTAAAAATGTCAGGAACTTGATTAGCTACCCCAGCCTGGCTGGAATATGTGGGCTGACTGTCCGGCTGTATCATCTGTATCATCTGTTGCTGAGTTTAAAAAAACAGGACAAAGACATAGCCAGTGAAGTGGAGTGTCAGCTCAAAGTCCAGGTCTAAATGTTCCTAACTGTGATTGCTTTAATTGTCTTTATCAACAGAAATTTTCTCTGTAAACAGTGTATTGTTTATCTAAGAAAGAGCCAGCAACACTGTCAGAAAATGTACGTATTTTTCTCTTACTACACAAAAGTGATGAATGAATTCTACCTTGATTTATTTTTTTCAAAGTTTTTAATTTCTGCATTTTTAATTTCCATACTGTGTTATTGTAAAAAGGTAAGTAATCTACAGACATCCATTTCCCTGGAAGTTATGGACAATAGTAAGCTTGCTAACAAATAGCAGAACTTCATTTTAATATTCCAACAGGAATAAGTCAGTATAACATCATATCATATCACATCAATCATATCCCACCATACCATATCATATCATATCATCATATCATATCATATCATATCATATCATCATATCATATCACATACCATATATAATATCTTCCTCTTAGCCTGTTGAATATTAGTATTGAATCTAACTAAGGCCAAGAAAAATCTAAGAGTTGAAACATGATGATCTTCAATATATACAGTGCAATGTGAAGGTTACTACATCATTTCCACTGTCATTAATATTATAAGGAAAAATACTCCTAGACCCAATTTCTGTTATCGCATTGGTGCTGGTGATCATCATACTCTGAAATCCATTAGACAGCTCCTGAAGGGAGCAAAAACACTTCAGGAAGACTGCTCATTGCAAAACATCAGAAGGGTCAGGGTTCTGTGAAAAATATATTTAAGAACCTCAGCCTGACCTAGCCCCATCCCAGAGGTAAACTGGGTTTATAATATTGAATTGTAGTGCTTGTTAAAAAATAGATCTTAAAAAACTTTTTACTTTGATAACATTATTGATGGCTGATGAAAACAACTTTTTGTAATTTTTTAATGAAATTTGAACACTGTGAAGAAAAATTAATTTTTTAAAAGAATTTTAATTCTTAAAGAGAAAGAGAGAAAATGAGCTAGGTCGAGGGAGAGGGAGGGAGAGGGAGAAGGGGAGGGAGAGGGGAAGGGGGAGAGGTATTCCACAATCACAGTGTGCAGCAAGTGATAGGCACCTTGAAAAGTAAGTAATGTTGCCTTGGAGCTCTGAGGACAGCAGAAATCCTCCTCTAGAATTAATGACAACAAAGAAACAAGTGATTTGATGTGTTAAATGGCTGAGGTATCAAACACAAGCATTATACTAGTAGAGAAATATTTCCAAACAGTGTAAAACTAGCTCAATTGCACAATACATACAAAAATAACCACTGGGTTTATTGTTAATAGGGTTACAACATCTGATCTATCATATAGCCAATGCATTTCTAGTGAAAATGTTCAGTTTAGTTACTGAGCTCACAGAGATTAGAAGCTCCATTTATTGTCTTGGAGTGCTTTCCACTAAGTCTTCAAACTTCATAAAATCTGTGCTGTAACCTTACTCTTTTTCTTGTTAACTGAGTGTAATTATTTTGTAGGGGGAAAAAAATAGAAAAGAAATACTTTGTGTTTGTGCTATACAGAATTATAGTGCTGATTTGCATCAAAGATCTGAGTTCTCAAATGCTATTACTTAATCAAGTTATGAATACTGTTTTACTTGGATCTATTTTTACTTAAAACATGAGTTCATCTTTTCTGTATATATTCAATCACTTTCACAGTTTAGGCATGTGACACATCAAATCCTCTCATTTTTCCCCAAATTATTTCTGACAAATTGACAGCTTTTAGCACCAGGCTTGGAGTGCTTTGTATGATGTATGACTTAAACAGTGAGTTCCTCAAATGGTCAAATATCAGTTGATATAGCTCTTTTATATAGCAGTCAAATCTTATTTAATTCTGGGAAGGTTTCTTCATTATTTCTTGCATTCTGTCAATAATTTATTTTTCCCTCACAGTGTTGAATACAAATACCTATGTTGAAAACAAATATCTTTCAGAAATAAGAGAGGAAACTTCATGGAATCTCCTTTGTCTCTGGAGTGGAAAGAAATTGTTACTAGATGAGTGTCATGACTATGACTTTTTCCATAAAGCTTTGGAATAAAAGAAATAGAAGGTTGCTTCCTTTGCACAAGTATTTGCCGCAAAGCAATGGGCAGCACACTGGAAGATCAATTTAACAGAGAGGGTCAGAAAGCTGTAGGAGGACATAAAATTGAAAAGTCTCAGGTAATTATATAAAGAGTTGCTTCAGCACATTAACCTGGCCTTTGATGAGCTTTTTTTTTTAAAATGCATACAATTTGTTGTACTTTAGTGCACCTCTTGAAACTACTTTAAAAGATGTAGAGTCCCAACTGGACTTATTACAAAAAGACTTGCATCACTCTTTAAAGGTTTAAAACTAAATTTCTATTCTCCTGAACTCAATTCTGAGCTGCAGTCTTGAAGTTTGAGAAGGCCAAAGATGCCTTTCATTTCTTTTGTGAAAGTATGGGTTTCATGAACAGAGCATGAACAGAGCAGCAAGTATGCTTTTTGACTTTGATTGCCAGAACATTTCAGGGCTATTCCTTTAATCTTCTGAGAAGATTCTCTTGATGACTCAGATTATAAAGATAGATCTCATTTACTGATCCGTGCAAGCAGATGAAGTTTCTGACACTTTCATATATGCTCTTTCTTTAATAAGCTTTCTAACAGAAGAACTTAGGTAGATGAAATATAAAATAGACAGTTAATTATGAATATAGAAAAACTGCCTGAATTAAATGAGGATTGTTCCCTATGAGCAGGGAAGCTTTAAAAGTTGAAATATGAAACTTTTTTAATGATTAATATTTTAAAATTGAAGTGAATCAAATGGAAATTCAGCTGAAAGTTACCTGGAGAGCTCCATAGAAAGTGTATGCTTAGTACAGCAGATTCTTGTGGAACTTTGTGTATATATGCTAGGGAAAATGAAAGTGAAGAGATAAAAGCTGTATTCAAAATGGAGATTTTTAATTATTTGATTGGGATGAGAATTTTTTGGTTAGTACTGAATTAAAACTTGACTGATTCTTTTTGTAACCCTATTTTCATTAAATGTAAAAGAGATCAGGTAAATAGCTCTGTAAAGTATTTGCTTTCAGAAGCAAATTATTTTTTTTCTTTTGTCTTTAGCCATTTTTACAAGCTATTGATCATGAAATAAAATGTCTATATAATTGTGCTAAAAAACCTTTAAAAACCTATGCATATTTTTTCTGTTTGTTTTCATTATATATATGTATATATATGTGTGTGTGTGTGTGTGTGCGCATTGCTGGGGATTAAGTTAAAATTCCAATTCCCTGCAGTCACAGTCGATGTCCAGAACTACTGCTCCCTGCATAACCTCTGATAGATTTCAGTGGTAAGATTTACACAATGAAATATATGGCTGGTAGTTTCAAATCTACTCCTAACATCTCCAGCTGAGAATCATGAACTCATTTAAATCAGTTTGCAATCAAGTAAAAAATTGTTGGACAAGTCTGAAACTTGCAGGCTCCCGGAAGACTCTCAGTTTTCAAATGCATTCAGAAATTCAGTAAATCCAATGCTTTGGATGAACATCAGAATAGGCATATTCATTCTTGCTCTGTATTAAAAGGTTAACTGTTGAAGGCCACAGGCTATCTTCTTAAAGGTCTATTTGTTTCAACTCTTCTATACGGTACTGGAAATCATATTTTAAAGAAAAAGTGTCATTCAGAATTGCATTGCAGCAGGCATAAACTCTGCATTGAACCTGTAAGTCTCTGTCATGCATTGCAACTGAAGGCAGCAGGTAAATTGTGATCATCATTAGTTCATAAAACATTTCAGAAACACTACTGTTAGCTGAATCAGAGACTGCTACACAGCTACACAGACATTAACTAAAAAACTGATCTGATCATGTCCTCTGTGGATTGCACCCATTGTTTCCTTCTTCCCTTCTGCTCTTATTTGTGCTATTGAAATCAAGACTTTGGAGAACAGCAGATTTTCTAATCCTGAGAGGACATCAACATTTTCTTTGTAGTGTCCCAACAGGCAACTCATTTATGATTGTCTCACAGACACATGCACAGGCATATGTGGGTTGGAAATATGTGGAAAAGCTGAAGCAACCACAGCATGTTACTCTAGAAGACCTCCCCATTCTCTCTGCTCATTGCTTAGTCTTACAAACAAAGCTACTTTGAAATGTTGCTCGTCAATCCATACTCCTCACACCACCCCCCCCCCCCCCATTCAGAGTCGCTTTCAGGAAGATGCAAATAGCACAAATAATGTGGTTTAGAGAGCTATTTGCTTGTTGATGTGGATCAACCAGGCTTCAGGATAGCAGAGCAGAGATGACGTGGATGATACCTAAGCAGAGATGTAGGTAACCTGTTTGTCTATCTTGAAGTGGCTACTGTGACATAAATATTTCACTGAGTGACTACAACACATAACAGCCTGTCATGCAGTCGCAAAATTGTATTGCAGTAAGAATACTACTTAGCAGTAATCACATGTATTTTCAGTTAGAGACCATTTTGAGAGACACAACAGTGCATTTAGAAAATCCCCATGAAAGAAAAATGTGAGAGAAGAGCTAGCCAGGTAAAGACCAGCTCCTAGACTCCACTTACCTGCTTTTAGCTTAGACATTACACACATGTTAATGGAAAATCAGAATCTTTCCCCTTTGTTGCAGCCTGTCTCGATACTAGGAACTATGAGAGAGCATGCCTTATATTGTGAAATGGAGGAAAATATGGAAAAGAATACCAGTTTAGCAGCATATGGCCTTTTCTTCCACCACTGCTGCCAAAAAAGGAGTCGTTTGTGTTTTCAGCACAGCAGCTAGGAGTGCTCAAGGGAGTAGGAGGCTGCATGGACCTTCCCTTTGTTCTGCACACTGTGCAGGTCCACAGCACTGCACGTTAACCCACTGATTCAATGTAGGGGTAACCAGATGGATTTTCAGATGCTTGTTTTCATAGCAGAAAAGGAGATACGATGACTGTGAGTAAGGTGACTTTTCAGAAAGATTAGCTGCTGTTCCTGAAACTGGTGCTTGATTTATATTTTTAGCTTCAGAGAGCATAATATGTTCTTTAGCATCTAATCCATTAGCACTGCTAGAAACGTCCATATCTATGCTTTCCTGTGGCTATAAACCCCACTTAGAAAAGAAAGCAGATGAATAGAGAAATGTCTTTAAGTTTTTCTGAATTTTGCTGAACAATGAAGGTCTTTTTAGGCCAGAGGTTTTAGAAAGCTGGGTGGTACTCTTTCTTCAGGGACGCTAGCAATCTCATGCTGAGAACTTATTGCCTGCTATTCTGTAACAGGGGAAGTGGTTCTTCAGCTGCTCAAAGGTGACATGGAAAACAGTATGTGTTCTGAGAACATAAAAATAATAGTAATCACTGATATTATCCCTTGAATTCACAGGTTTCACCTTTCTTTACTGAGGTCTCTAGCCATGATTTCTTGTATACTTAGGTAGGAAAGGTAGGAAAAGAGATCAGGTCCAGAAAATTGCTTTGAAATTTCCTGTAATAATCCATAGTACAGATGTGAAACCAATTTCAATTATCTCACATTTTAATTTATTTTTTATTTATACTGTGACTCTATTTCAAAAGGACAAGTTTCTAAATGTTTAAGCTTTCTCCTAAGGTCTGCATAAAAAAAGAAAAGCTTTTCAGGAGTGGGAGAGATGTATAGAGGTGTTATTCTGTAATTTTGTTACAGCTGAAATTCGGTTTTTGTTCCTTCCACCCACCTTAAGGTACTTCCTGCATGTGATTACTAAGAATTTTCACAGTCACATATGTTGGTCAAAAATTTTTTTATCAAGAATGTATTTTTCCATAAAGTGACTGAACATTTCTTGGCAGAGAAACCCTCCTAAGTACAGGCAAACATCTATCCATGAAGTGCAAACATCTATCCATGAAGATATTTGATTGATTCACATGAGGTTTTTTCATGTTTTTGGTGAAATCTATCAGAAAGAGAATTCCCCAAATTAAAAACTGTACCTTTTCCTTGTCTGTTATGTTCAACCACACTGAAGCTTACAAACACAAAAGAAAGAAGCACACAGACTTTCCAGCCCAAAAGTTTTGTGATTGTCCCTTGGCATGGTTTGGGGCAGAGTGAGGAAGAATCTAGACTGTGTTTAAAAGAGATACAGCTTGATGTAACCCAGTGAGACAAGCCCCTGACCTGAGCACCTTGCAGCACTGAAGCAAGGCATTGCTAAGAAGTGTATTGTGGATACTTAGTTGTATTCTGGAAAATGTGCAAAAAGTGTGAGGCAAGCAATTTCCACTTCAGGCTCTACAGTCAGCTGTCTTGTCAGCACTCCAAGGAAAGTGAGAGAAAGGTTGTCGTGGAAGCCTCTCAGTGACTGTTTCTTCAACAAACAGAAAACGCGTTGCTCAGTCTGAGGACACAGATGTGGAAATAAGTTATTAATGGATACTCAAAATGGTGTTGAAAATGGCTCCAGGGTGTTTCATGCTTGTTGTTGATGCCTGACACCAATTGAACAACTTAAAGCAGTCCTCTGGCTGCAAACTCATTTTAATGTCATTCTTAAGAGCAATTAAGTATGTCACACTTTCAATACCTAGGACTATATATTTCTGCTAACAGCCCACTTGTGCTGAATCTCCAGGTTGCTGCTGCTGCTGTTGCAAAGACAGAGCTTAAGAATGAGTTTTTAATATCTTTCTTTTGATTAATTTTAAAAGAAAAATCTCGCTTTAATAAACTTGAGTAGAACCCAAAATTAAGACCATTTAATGATACTGTTACTTGTGGGAATGACACTGACAGAAAGATCAACTCTTAGAAGATAATTGCTACTTTGAGGCATTATTTCCCATTTTCAGTTAGCTTTTGTATCCAGACCTAACTTTCATGCCTCCGAGTTCGTGGATGGGAAGAAAAATACCTAGTTCTGTGAGGCAGTAATTTTCAATTAGCAGTGTGCCCTGGCAGTCAGGAGGGCCAACCCTGTCCTGGGGTGCATCAGGCACAGCATGGCCAGCTGGGCAAGGGAGGGGATTGTCCTGCTCTGCTCTGCACTGGGGCAGCCTCACCTTGAGTGCTGGGGGCAGTTTTGGGCACCACAATACAAGAAGATATAAAGCTATTGGAGAGCATCCAAAGAAGGGTAACAAAGATGGTGAGATGTCTGGGGGGAAGCTGTATGAGGAGAGGCTGAGGTTATTTGGTGTGTTCAGCCTGGAGGAGACTGATGGGAGACCTCATTGCAGTTACAACTTCCTCATGATGCACAGAAGAGGGGCAGACACTGATCTCTTCTCTGTGGTGACAATGACAGGACCCGAGGGAATAGCCTGAAGTCGTTGGGAGGTTTACTTTGGATGTGAGGAAAAGGTTCTTCACCCAGAGGGTGGCTAGGCACTGGCACAGGCTCCGCAGAGAAGTGGTCACAGCAGCAGACTGACAGAGGTCAAGAATCATTTGCACAACACTCTCAGGCACATGGTGTAGGATGTCTTTTGCAGGGCTGGGACTCAATGAGTTGGACTCAATGATCCTTGTAGGTCCCTTCATGAAATTGTATCTCAAAGAAATACAATAAATCTGATATCAACGTAAACACAAAACAACTGTGGATTTTATTAACACTCAACAACAAAACCTTTTATTATTGGCAGTGGACATCAGCTGAGTAAAAAGAAATAGAGGATCATCAAAGCCATTCTACTTTTTGTGGCTAGCACAGGTCTTTCCCATGAGAAATCCTTTTGTGTTTTATAAATAAAGATAAGGTTTGGATGTTTTTAAAAACAGTGTCCCAAGACTTGGACGGTGCAGACCTGGCCAATCAGGCCTAGGGGGAGGTTTTTGACTGACCAATCTGGGTGACTTTTGAAAACTCTATATATATGATGAAATCAAAACAATAAAGGCCTTTTCCTTCTTGCCACTGAGAACTGGATTCTTCTCTCTGCTAGCGGCTCAACAGCGACACTTTTCAGTCTTTTAAAAGCTATGGTATTGTAACTTTGAAAACCAATGCATTTGCTGTAATATGCCCCAAACACTATTCCACAGGGTTTTTCTGATGTGCAGGTATTAGCAGTTACTTTTGCTGGTGTTCCTTCACTTTGCATAAAATATTTGATGTTGGAAGACATATAGTCCTGATAGTAGAGTATCACTATGCGAACTGGAACATAAGATGGCTAGTTTCTGTGGCAGTAAAAAGTATGAGCAGGAGAGAAACAGTCTGAATCCCCAGCAGCTTTATAAGAGAGAATCATGGGGTCATTCATGTCAGGCAGAAGAACTGAATCTGTCTCTCAATATGTCTGATGAATTATGAGATCATTGCTAAATTCTGTTGTTTCATAAATTGTATCCATTTTCCCCTTTATGTCCATTTAGAAGGTCCAAAATGGAATGGAAAAGCTTTGTTTTGTAATTGAGGCAAATAAGCACTTTTTCTGTGAGGGGAAAAAACCTCTTTGTTTCAACCTCCACCATTTTCCCCCAATTATTCAGTTCAGTGATTGAACTGAATAATTATAGTGCCTAACTGTTATTCATTTATCATTCAGGCCAAACTGGAATTGCAGTTATTAATCAAAGTATACTATGGTGGTTGGCAAAATGAGTCACTGTTCCTCCAAAATAAACTCTTTGTCAGTGAAAACTGATACATGTATGATATATCAGATGTTGCCATTTCTTTTGGTACCTAGCTACAGCTTAAGGGTTCTACAGGACCATTTCTGAAAGCATTTTTTTGTGGAATATACAAGCACAAACAAGGGTAGGATATCTGAACTAGATTACGTAAGATAAATATTTTCTTTTAGTATTCAGTTAAAACTTATTTTAAAAGTTTTGAGAGTTTTACTATGTTCGCAAAACACATTTCCCTAAATAATTCACATTAATTTTGTGCTGAGAATTTAATGCCATGTAAAAGTTTCATTAAACACTCATTTAGTTTGTAGGTCTTCATGAACTTTGATGAGGACAACAAAACTAAACTAGATTGTGCTGATGAACTTCTGCTTGTCTTAAATTAAGAAACAAGGAAAGAGGCATTATCAAGTTTTCCATTCCAATTTCATAGACGTTAAAGTGTTGAAGTAGATTGCACACATTTCCAGCTTATGAAAAAATATTTGAAGGGGAAGTAGGAATGGCTGTAAGAATTTACTTGAACTCTACATAGTTGATATAGAAGGCCTGAAAATTATGAATAAAGCATGACTATTCTGCTGTCACAGATTTTACATATATAAAAATACATATTGCTTAACTATGGTTACACAATTTCCAGTGGAAAAAATTATAAATAAATTCTGAAAAAAAAAATACATGTCATGGAAAGAAAATTCATAGGTTTGTTTTTAATGAAACAAAATAAATCCTTGCATAGATACTACTCTTAAAAGCACTCAAATTAAAATTGACAATTCCCAGATAATAACATCTAATTTGAACTTTAATTGAAATAGAACGTGCAGGATTTTAGGATGGTATCTACAAATGCTGAGCAATATCTCCTCCAGGCATGCATTTTGATTATTTTTTTTCTTTATGGAGACTTCACCATTTCCAAGCAATTTCTCAGAGGTGCTTTTTATCATATAAGGTCAAACAGCTAGAAAAGGAAGGGTTTTTTTATTACTTACTGTTGTTGTTTAGGTGTAATTTTTTAAAGAAGATTGATGCCTAGCAGGTACAGTGTTATTATATTTGGTGGGTATTTTTTGCTGCTATGATCCAGTTATTAAAATGATTACAGAGGTGCGATATTAAAATGATTACCAAATTAAGGTGCAAATGAGACCATATGCTGAAGTCAATAATTCCAATTTGATTTAACAGTAAATATGAGATAGACATAGAAAGAAATAGGGAAAAGGAGAGGAAGAAAAAGAGTGACAGAGAGACAGATTAATTAGAAAGACAGTCACCATCACATGGATTCCAAATGTATCCTGTTGGTCCTCCTCTGGTCTCATCAGTGGCGAGGGTCCCACAAAACAGAGTTCAATGGATTGATCCATGTTCAGGCAAGATGGGAATGCTGAGCTACCTCCCCTGGGGGTGACAAGTTTGACACTGTCTCTTGCAGCAGACTCTGGATCTGTTGCATCCCTTGGATCATGTGCAGTCCCCTAAGGCAAAGCCTCAGGAATGAGCCTGGGGGGAGCTTTGGGAGCCTTTGACAGGATAGGACACCTCCTCAGCTGTCCTCACCTGCATGTCCTGTGTATGTGGCCTTCCCAGGGTGGGGAGGTTTAACAACTGAGACAGTTTGTGTGAGGGAGGAGGAGTGTTCATTGCCTCTGGCCAGAGGTTATGCCAAACTCCCAAAAGCTCTCATCCTCCCCACTTGGCTGGGGGGGAGTGTGTGCCAGCCTGGCCTCAGCAATGAGCCTGTGGGCTATGGCTTCCCCCACCCTGAGATGATTTTCAGCACAACTGCTGAGCTTGGCTTTCCTTGTGGATACATTCTTTTCCCCCTTGTTTGCTTCTCCTTAGACGTGAGATATTTAGACAAAAGTATGACCTTTATCTTATATCAAGTTCCCATCAGAGTCCAAATTCCTGTCAGGACACATATTTGGGGAGCGGTGGGCTTCAGTGGTCAGAGGTTGCCACAGCAGACAAAAGTCCTTCAGTGATCTTAACAATGTTTAAGCCATTAACCATTTCCAGTCTCTCACATTTGCATGATCACTACCAGTGAAAACGTTAGGAGAAGAACACAGGAAAGAAGGGAAATAATTATCTTCCAGGCCTATTTACCCTAAATTTTGAAAAAATCCTAAAAAGGAAAATAATCTAAGATTAATATTAGTTTTGACAAATTATTTAACATTCTCATATATTAGTGTGAAACATAGTTTTCAGGTAATTTTCAAATATTACAAGAAATCTGAAATTCTAAAATTTTAAACTGAATTAAAGATAGTACAGTTCCAATTGTTTCAAGATCCATTTTGCTAATGAATAAAAAGTGGGTTAAAATGTCGTTATAATATCAATCTGACTCAATTTTTCTGGATTTTCTCCAAGTGTATAGTCTTTTATATCTTGTGAGAAAAAACAGTGGAACTTTGGATTAGGTCAAGAGTTCCTTTGTACAGAAACGCCAGCAAAACTGAGGTCTTTTGCTACTCAAAAAAAAGAACAGAATCATATTCTCACATGTAAGTTTTGAGGTGAGATCATTATGTTATAAAATAATGCTGCAGGAATTATTCAAAAATCCTTTAGGGATCCTGTAGGAAGTTTCCATGAGAACAACAGTTGATCAATGAGTGGATATATTTTAACTAAGACAGACTTGTAATTTGGTGTCACTGGGCACTGGTAATTAGAAGTCACCTAATGAAACTGAACGACTTATTTGACCAGTGAATCACAATCACCAATTATGTGTCTCTCAGTGCACTAGATATATAATTTGATTTTCTTAGACTTATGATTGAGACTTTATATTTAAAAAATAATGTTGGTATCTCTTATCTCAAGGGTGCTGTCTTGTCTGTAATATAAGAAGATGAAGCAAGGCATAATATGCTATGGCAAATACAGTCTTTTGCCAGCTTCCAGTCAGCTGGGTCCTCTTCAGATTCCCAATTGTTGAAAAATAATAGATAGAGGTCTTGCAATGACATCAGCCAGCACTTTGACTATTCTCAGATGAATCCCATCAGGTCCCACAGACTTTTAGGGAACCAGCTGGCACAGCAGATCCCACACAAGTTCAGGGTTGACTGCATGCTCTAGATGAGGAACTTCAGGGAACGGCAATGTTTTTGAAGTCTTGATCAGAGGAATAAAACTGTGGAAGGTATTAATGTTGAGTTGCAATAGCAAATGTAATCTATTTACTCAACTTGAAATAATCAGCAGACTTAAAAGAGCTCATTACTAGAATAAAATAACGTTTGTGGGAAAACAGTAATGGCTGATCTTAGAGACAAACTACAGACTGAGGTCTCTATTTACCTTGCCACTACACTATCCAAATACAAAACCTCAGTATTAGGAATGATTTTTCTGAATTCAGTATCTATTTCTCAGCAATGCATTTTAGTCACGCAATCAGATTCAGTGAGGCAACGTATCCTTAGGCACAAAACTGGTGTCAGCTATGTCTTTGAGTAGGGTTAAATATATCTTGTTTGTTGTGTCAAAGGGACAACTGTACCACTAGGTATTTTTAACTTTATTTTTATTCTTCTGCATCATCAATGCCTGAAAATGGATTTTTATGAATATTAAAATAATCAGATATGCAACTACTACAAGGGTCCATAATCTAAACAAAATCTAAATATATTTTGGCAACTGAATCAAAACTTCCATATAATGAAGTTTATAGGTATAATTCCTTGAAAATGGATTTTACAGCTATTAGAAATATATTTCTAATATATTAGAAATATAACCATTTGCTTTGATAAAGTTATTTCTTACTTATTCAATAGTTCATCTTTTACATTTTTGTCTCCTAGTAGTTTACTGTACATATGTATAAAAGGTATGTAGACAGTATGCAAAGGTGCATACTAATACTAACATCCCCATATTATCTTAATTTTAAATATCAAATCACATTCTGTAAATAAACACCAATTTAACTGGGACAAGCAATCAAAAGCTGAAGTCAATTGACAAAAACATAGGAACGGATAACATTTAGAATGATGACACAAAGTAAGAGTTATCTACATGCACTTTTTCAAGCCTTGTCGATAAATTCCTCTTCCATATCAAAATGAGTATTAATCAAATGGTGATTAAGGAATAACATTGCATGTACACGGAATATAGAAACACATCTAAATCCAAGTAACAGGGGAAAAAATCCTTGAGTTTTGTATGAGAATAAATACTAATTATGGTGAAATTAGGAATAGCAAGGGGGTGGTAGCATGTTCTGCTACTAGTAGTGTCTTTTCTACACAGGAAATCTTGAAGTTCTGTTTCTGTATGCAGCGAGAAGTGATTTTGAGATCTTTGCTACAACTGAAGAGTGAATCAATCTACATATCTATGAATATTTGCATACATGCAGGTATAAATAATTTACTATGAAGGAGCCTAAGAAAACAGAATTTACATCCTTTCAGAAACTTTACATGGAAATTTTATTTTCATTTTTCTTTTCATTTTCCTAATTGCTTATTATACACAATTTTCATTGTAATTTCCCATAAATATATATGGACAAACTTGACATATTACACAGTAGTACAAGCCTGGAATAGGAGTTAATGAACAAAAATGCATTTAAATACAATTTAATGCAATGCATAAGCATTTTACAGGGTTAATATACATTATAAACAATGAATTTTTTCAGGTCAGAAAAGGATTTGGCATCTAGAAAGAGAATGTTATCATTCACTCATCTCTTTGGAACATAAATAGCACCTCTAGCTAGTAAATGATTGTCAAAAAAAAAAATCTAGCCAATATATTCAAGTAAAAACCATACAGTATTGCAAAATACAGAAAGGAAGAAATAACTTTATTAGTCAACAATGGTTACTGCATGTTTAATTATTGCATAGCAATACCATGTTCTGTTGATAAACTGCAGATTCAGTGAATTTTCCAAGTAGGCTATCAGTGGAAAATGCAGCTATATCACTCTACAAGGAAGGGAATTTATGTAAGTGATTTATGTCCACTCTGAAAAAATCTTCCAGAAATTTTACGGTAGAATTTTTTTAAAGCGTGAGAGCCAAATGTAG
Organism: Lichenostomus cassidix; assembly: GCF_008360975.1. Lineage (NCBI taxonomy): Eukaryota > Metazoa > Chordata > Aves > Passeriformes > Meliphagidae > Lichenostomus > Lichenostomus cassidix. The sequence goes on along the minus strand of NC_139480.1, from coordinate 30,648,318 downwards.
ACTTTTCATGGGCTTGCCTACTTGCAGACAAAATAAAACTACCAAGACCTGTAAAAGGTATGATAAATTGTCAGTGTTTTTAGTGACCAGTGTTCTGGAGAGTTTCCCATATTATTCTAACAGGAATATTGCTTGCAGGCGCTTGAGTATTCTCATTTCCTATACCTGTTACAAGAATATCATGTCCACCAATATTTTGTATGAACTTGTCATACATACCACAAGAGATGAAAACTCAGTCTGTTGGTCTGTTCAGAGATCATTTAGTTAGTATTTTCACAGCAACAACACTCCACCGAGTTCACCAACAGTTTGGGTTTTGCCATCTACATCAGTGAACATTCTCAGTGATCTTAGGCTGCTTTGAACTGAGTCATGGCTGGAAACCAGTGTTATGTAATGCTGCAGCTTTTTGAATGAATTTCGACTATAAATAAATCTAGCAGAAACTGAAAAATAACATATGCTCTTACAGAAAAGCTTCAGATTTTACTGCCATTTGTGGAAGTTTTTTATTTGCTTACAATTATGTTTCATTTATCAGGCACAATATGCAACTTACTCTAAAACATTATATATATTTTATATATACATAAATATATATAATATATATAAACTAGAGTTTTATATATAGGGGAATACATATATACACACACATACCACATCTGTATATATATTCCCTTATATATATGTCCATATATACATTCACAAAAGACATAAACCATTTTCTCTGGAAATAAGAAAAATTAAGGTGATAAACTGCTCAAAGAAGGCTTGAAAGGAAATGGATAATTTCCTTTGGGGTTAACAGATTTGTCTGGATATTTATTTAAACATATCCTCTTTATTTTATAATCTACATTCAGAGTGTATGGTGGGATTTTCACTTTTTAAAATTATTTATTTACATAGACTATTAAAATAATACGTATTGTGCGTTAATTTAGGGACTGATCCATTAGGAATATTATGCAGGCATAGCAAATTTGCCAGTTGTAACAAATCCTGCGTTTGCTGTGTTATATCTGATAGTCCTGAGATTTGGAATGGAGAAAATAAGGCTGAACCTCCACTGAAGCCACATCACCTCCAATGTCTGATAAAGCTCTTTGATAAGTACTTTTACGTTGGCTTTAGTGGACATTTTACTAGGTCCTAGAAGGCAAGAATGGTTTGAAGAATATGTTTGAAGGAACAATCATCTCTGTTTTTGTAAAGAGCATATGAAGAACAATCATTATTCCTTGTCCCCAGTCTAATATTTTATGACTACCTCCCTCAACTGCCCTGTGAAAGGAAAAGCAAGCAAAAATTTGGTTTTACTACTAAATCAGAAAAAAACTCATTTTAGGGATGCAAATTTCAAAATGTTCTGTAATACTTTTAAAAACTGTTTGGACATATTAACTTAGTTAATTTCCCTAACTCAGAAATTGTAAGAAAACAAAAAAAGAAAGGAGGGCCAGCATCTCACAGAAAAATCAGTAGACTTTGAATTTCTAAATGACATATTGAGCTTTTATCCCAGATCAGTGATGCAAAAACTTCTTAAGTATGGGTTAAGTGTTCAGACTTAATAAAGATATGCCAAGTGATACAAAGCTGTGGTCATAGATATGCACTGTCTTAAAATAGAAGTGTGAGCAGCTTTAAATATTTGGGAGACTTTCTAATAGTCTGTACAGGTTTTATCATTATGCATTTTGTTAACTCTGTTCTTCCAGGGTTGCGTAAGTCTCCAAACATCAACTGAGAGGTAGATGATGAGAGAAATTTGAACAGCAAAACTACAACATGCAAATTATGTTGAAATCACAGAGCAATGCTTATGGAAATCTGATCAAATAGGTGATAGTACATGCAAGCACTTTCATTGTATGCATATTTGCACAAATACCAGAAGTGCACCCATCCCCCAAAAAAATCTAAACAGCCTTGTTAAGACTGGTATGATATCTCTGAAAATAATTATTTTAAAATTCCCTTTATATTCCTCTCTGTGAGTACAAAAATAGTAATCTGTAGAGAAACTAACAAAAGTTGCCTGAATCAATTTTGTTATAGGCAAAATTGTCAGTGTCATTTATAGGATGTTCATCTACAAAAGTGGTGACTGGCTTTGTTTAGTGAAATCCTGATAGCAGCCCAAAATCTGGCTGCATGTGGTATCTGTAACTTATGTATCTCAGTAATACCTCTCCACTAATATTCATAACCAGCCAAGAAAGTAGCCAGTGAAAAATGTTGCATTTGGCAACATGGCAAAGTGGCATTTCAGGAAAAACAACACCAAGAAAAAAATTAAAGATTAGTCACTACATAGCCAGTCCAAATTTTTTGTGTTACATCAAAATGAAGTATTGGGTGGTGGAGGCGGGAAACTTTTAAGAGGAACAAGAATTCTCTGGGAGAAAAAATCATGTACACATTGCCAAATATTTTTTTAAGCACAGTGGATCCTGATATGCAACATGACCATTAAAATTCATGTGAATTTTGAATCACAATGTCAGTGAAATTGTTGCCATTCACTTCAGTAGTAAGTAAAGTTGAACTTCCTCTCATGAGGACAGCATCACTTAAAAAAATCTATTTGAAGATGAAATAAGATTTTGCCTAGCTCTGTTAAAACAGTTCACAAATCACACTCCTGAAATAAATGCATTGTAGTCTTTCACATAAAAAGATGCTTTTTTGAACTTCATGGCAATGCAGAACTAACAGCAATTGCAACCATAGTACAATGGGGAAAGGTGGGAGGGGTGAAATTTTGATATGTTTCTGAAATAGTATTGAGAATTGTTAGTGAGGAGTCTTTCTCTGGAGTTGGAAAGGGCAATACAGAAGAACTCTCCAGCTAGTAGAGCATATGATGTGAAAAACCCAAAAGAGAGAGAAGTATCTGGATGAGTACTTTAAAACCACTTGAAATTTAACCTTGATATTAAATAGGGAAAAATATTATTGTTGCTATCCACCTTCCTACTAATTTTAAAATTTTGGCTTGATGTTTTCTAGATTGATCAAATAAGAGCAAGAGGATAATCTGGCTTAGTGATATTGTGGCAGAGAAATTAAAAGAATCACGTATACATGAGTATAAATGAAAATAAGACCAATTAAGAATTTGCTTGCACTGACTGACAGACTACAGATTCTTACAGTGCATAAGAAATACATGTGGTATTTCTTGAAGTTTGAGTACATTTCTTCATCATTGATCAGGGGAATGTCTTAGTCCTGACCCTTCAGTGGTTCAGACTGAGGGTGAGGTAATCAGGAGAAACCAGAGGAATTTAGAGAGACGATGTATATGCCCAGGTCTAATCAGGAAAGCAGAAATGTAATGATGAAATGATTTACAGTACGAATTACAGGTCAGTGCAAGTAAGAGCGATATGCAGGAGTTTGAAGGCAAGTTATACTCATTTTGCTACTTTGATGCTCAGAATAGAGTTGATTCAGGGCAATTTATCATTATCATTACTTTTAGAAATAAGAGCCACCTATACCAGGCAATTGCCCCTTTAGGACCTGTTATTTGGAAGACACAGGTTTTTAATTCGAGGCAGTTTTTGCATAGATATGATTCCAATTTTCTTCACTCATCTCTGGAATTTAACTTCTTTAATATTCAGTAGTATCAAGAGTATGCTGATGGGTTTTATTTCGCTGCTATTATTAGAAGAAAAAGTAATGAAAGAGGTGTAAGGAAATGTTTCATTTGCCTCTTCCTACTTTATACTGCTCCAGTTTCCTGCCACATCATTTTGTTTTATCGGATTAAAACGTGCACATTGGTGAGGGGTGGTAAAGGAGCTCTTGCACTCCTATTATCTTTTAAAATAATTGACCAGAGATGAAAGAGTAGCATCTCTATGGAGGGTTTATGGAAATCTTTATTTCCTCTGAGATAGCAATGAATTTTTTGCTATTAGTGGTCAGGCGTGTCTATGGCTTGAGGAACCTTGTTTTTCCCTTATTTCCTATGCCATGTTGTTTTGTATTCTGAGATCCTGCATAGAACAGGCAAGTTGCCTGCATGTTTCCTGAGAGACTTTTTCAATCATCATTTTTCTGAGTCCTTTATTTACTCAACAGCAATTTTTAACAGCCTTCAGTCAAAAGTTGACACTTGTTGTCTTCTACCCTGTATTCTTAATCATGCTGCTTTTTTGCAATGAGATAATAAGCACCTACAAGTTTGCCTCAGATATTTTGGTTCAGTTCCTGTGTTAATCTCTTTTCAAATAATCTCTGCCTTTCTATCAGTGGCTGTCAAGAGCAGAGTGATGTTCCTGATGACTACTCTTCAGCTGAAATTTCAGTTCATCTTTTGTAATCCAATATTTATAACTGATATTCCCCACTGTATGAAAGCTTCGTGTCTATGAAACTCATCACTTTCTGGCTATTATGGGCATGCAGGGCCTTCATGGATCCTGGAATTCACTCAATATATTTGTACAGCCAAAAGGAGAGCAATGCTTTCATGTCATGGGGTGCTGGCAAGGCTAAGGTTCAGAGGGAGGTGCAGTGTATTTATTTCCTCTGTGAAGCTGGGAGTTGGAAGAGGAACTATAATTTTACTGGGACTAAATCATTCCCCTTTACACAGTACACTACTCAAATCTGAGCATGCAACCCATATTTGCTCCCAAAACTCTGAAATGCATATATTTTGTTTCTGATGCTCCTAAAAAATTGCAGCATTTGTTGCAGAAGTTTGGTTTTTCTGAATATAATTAGGTAAAAATTAGCTATTAAATTCTGTACCATGCTGAGAGTAGATTCATGATGTTTCTCCCCCAAACGTGATGAGAAAATTAAAAAATTCAGCACTACTGTGGAACTTTATAAGATGATAAACCAGCAAAACAAAAGCAAGCACTACCAACATTTTTAGAAGAAAAATTAAAATAATAACATTGAACATAACAATATTAAGAAGTAACTTCCTTAAAAGCCCTCCCATATCTCCTAGATTTTACTATTTTTTTATATAAATTTTGTTATTGGCACATCAAAGTGTGTCTATCACAGCTAGCTCGCAGTCCAATATATTTCCAAATTTTGAGATTTAGAAGAGGACTAAAATGAATGATATCCTTTTCCTGGAATTGAGTGTAGGTGTATCCTGCATAAACAGTGCATAAATGTTTTATGAATCAGACCCTAATTTTCACAATTTCTGAGGCATTTATAAGCATCCTTCCAAAATTAATATCGCCTTTCCTTACCTAAAAATACAGCAGAAATAATTTCACATATTACCTTCAGAAGCTTGCACTTTTAACTTTTAAATACAATACTACATGATTTCTGTAAAGTAAAATTGTAGATTTATAAATTCTTTTGTCTAAAGGAGGAGGAACAATTGTGTTCATTTTAATTTGTATGAGTGTCTGTGTTAAATTGTAGACACAAGACTAAACATCCTGCATAAAACTGATACGTCAATACAAAGCTTCCAGACTGGCATTGTAAGGTGCCTTGCAGCATGTTTACTCAAAGCAGCATTATAAAAAAAAGAAGTAGCTTTTCACTAAATTCCTGGGAAAGGGAAGTGAGAGCTAGTATGAAGCTACCTATCTGCTAAGACCTGAAGTTAGATCTCAAATATCCTCTCAGGAAACCATCAAACAGCTAATGACTTGTCAATAAAGCCAAGCATCTACTTTGAAGTCATTGTTATGAAACTGATTAAGGCCACAAAAGCCAAGGGTTAGTATCCTCTTAAAATCAGCAGAGTCTGAATCTAGTCCCGTTAGGAAAATGGCTTCACAGTCTAAACCAGATCCTTCAACTACACAGGAATACATAAAAAAACAAACTAATTGCCACTCTTGTTAGAAATGCAGATCCTGGGTTTAAATCTTTTATGTACAGGTAGATTTTAGCTTAGTTTGAATTAGCAAGGTCTGAATGTACTTTGTATTCAAATGTATATGTTGAAGTACAATGTAGTTAGTTAGCTATCACAGCAGAAAACTACTTCTGGAATATATTATAAATAAACTTTTTCTTATATTTTACAGATGTGCTCACCAATTATTTGTCTTTTACCCTTAACTTTTATATCCATATTATAATTGCTTAGGCAGACATATTTTTTTTTTATCCAGTAGATGTACAAAAGAGAAAAAAAATTAGTGTGCTTCAGTCAGACATTATGTCTCTTTTGAAACAAATCTCTGACTTTGTATCCTCTTTAATATTAGTGGTAAGTAGAGTTTGGGCAGACTATTTCAATAGACTTTAACCACATCGTAAAGATGAATGCAAGTATCTTCCTAAATAGGAGTAGGACATACTTTTGCATTAGACATACTTTTGAAACAAAACTGTTACTGGGAGGCTTCATAGCCTGGTTTGCCTGACTCTTGATTGTCCAGACTCAAAGTTTATTGGACTTATTTGCATGGAGTCACTACCTCTGTAATCTTAATTTTGTATCACTGAAATAAATAAACTGTAGGTAGGAATTTATCTTAGAGTCTTGCCACAGGGCAAAAATCTGTTCCCTTCCAATATTGTGACTGATCATTATTACCAGAAAACCTGGCCTGTGTCTTGAAGACATATTCCTAATGGAAGTCATAATTGTTGCCTTCTGAGCTATATTTCAGATTAAATATTGGTTTCTCTTTCTGAGGGATCTTCAAGAGCTTTATCAGCTCTGCTGGAAGCATCTTCATTCTCATTGTTTGTTAATGGTTCTGCTTCCTTTGGGTCAGCATTCTTCTGTGCTTTCTGCTTCTCATCTTCTAACTTCTTTTCTTTTGCCAAAAGCCTGTAGTTGATGGCATTGCCAATGAACAACCAGATACTGGCCACAGTCACAATCACTCCGCAGACATAATACATGTACTTATATTCACCAGTAATATCTACTAACCAACCTGAAAGACAAGAGGAGAGAAAAACAATGTTTAGAGTAGGACACAAAATATAATCCACATCTTACCCTTGGAGAAATATCTCCAATATTTCTTGGTTTTGAAGTTGGAGCAGAAATGCATTTTCAACACATTAAAGTTGTCTAACATAGACCGTGGAACTCTTAAAGAACTCATCTATTAGTCAAGATAGCAATTGTCACTGAAAACACTGACAATAATTAAATATTGAAGAACAAAGTAAGTAATGCTTAATGAATAATGACGGACAGTTTTTCAGCTCTTTTATTTTCATTCTTTCATTGCCTTATTATTTTATGCATCTCCTAACTGTTATTCCTATTGTTTGGAATGACAGTCTGACACTCATTGAGGCTGCACACAGACAATAGGATGAAGAGGTATATGCCTTTTTAGGCTGCTGTCTCCGTGCATCAGCTGCCTGCTTTTCACATTTACTTTCCTGTGACTGGTGAAAGAGATTTGTCCCTTCAGCCACCATGCTCAACTGCTGAGTTTTAAACTCTGAGCCCTGTACCTAAAACTTACATTCAGACCTCTGAGGATGACCTCTTCTTGGTCATGACTAGGAGAATAAAATGTAACATTTCTTCCAATTTATGAGCCATTCTGTCTAAATTTTGCCAACTCCCAAATTACTGTTCGTAGGTATCCAAGTATTTAGCTCTGAACTTTCCTACACTATAATTGAAACTCACAGGGTAACCTGCACACTTAAAATTTAGCATGTTTTTAGATGCTTTTACTGGATTGAAACCATAATGCCAGCCTATTCACCTGATACACATTTAAAAGCCATCAAATTAGTCCAGAATTTTCTTTTCTTCATGAACTTAGTATTAGGAAACACTCAAATAGCACTGCAAGTGTACAATTCACCTTCTAGTGCAAATAGTGCACTTTGGTGATTTTTATCAATGAGCAGTCTCATAAAAAAAAAGTTTAAGAATGAAATTCTGAATTAGCATTGCTTCAGCATACTATTTTAAAGGATATGAACTAGCCAAAACTGAAGGTTAGCTTTTCCATATGTTCATCCCCTTTTTTGCCTCTGTTTAACAAGACAAATCAACTATTCATAGTGTCAAAGCACAAACAAATGTTTTCAAAAACTCTTCAAAAGCCAATACACTGAAAAATAAATAAGTCTATTTATTATGGAGCTACTGCTCCATAAATATTAGATTTAATATTTTTGGGTTGACACTGATCTCAGAACCTGACTGAAAAGGCTGGACTGCAGCGGTTACAGGCTCAGACCTCCCACTAGGTGGCATCGGAAGAGCCTGTGTGAGACTATTCTGCTCTACCAAAATGGATTTTTAAGTTAAATGATAAGAAAAATATGGAATGCCTTCAGAAGTATTAAAAATTTACTTGTACAAATACTATTTTGCTGAAGTGAGTGGAATTGTTTTGGCATATTTAAAACTGCACACAACAATGTTATTTTCATAGAAATACTGACAGTAATCTGAAGTACTTCCATATGTAAAAACACTTTTAGGCACACATAAACTCACTGACTTCTGAGGCAAGGCTAGTGTGGTACAGGATATGTTCACACAGCTGGCAATCTCACTATCTTTATAGTCTTGTACTGTTGGGCTTACACTACAACACACACACCAAGATACACACCAATGCTTCTCAGTAAGATTTGAGCACCTAGTTTTTTAAATCTCTTATAGCATCAAGAATATAAAGAATATAAAGCTTAAATCTCTTATAGCATCAAGAATATAAAGCTTACTAGCAGCATTACTGAATACTGACTAAAATCTAGCAAACAGAAAATACTTTCTATGACACTCTCCATCTTTTTGCTGCTAGAAGCCCAAGTGTTACAAATATAGTCTAAGCCATACACCTAGGTTCCCATTAAGCACCCCTTAGACTTGAAAGAGAGAAGTTGGCAACACTGACATCTTTCAGTCAGTTCACACTCTGAACTGCCTTACCTATTTCTAGTGGCTATAGAAACAGGCTGAAGGACTGGCTGTGAGCAGAGCTGAGGTGTGAAATCATGCTCCACAGCACCGTGATGGAAACCCACCATGTGTGCACCCTGCCTAGACTGCTGAGCATGCCTGTGCTCCTTCTGACACCTTCCTGCTAGTTTTTGCTCTCTGGAAATGTCAATTCCCTCTGTTTAGACAAATTAAAGTTGTGTAAATCAGCGTAAATGAGCACTTTTCAAGCTGCCCCTAGGCTGTACAAAAGTAGATGATGCAGTTACTTTTTACTATCAGGCCGTTACAGTACATTTCTCCCCACAGTGGGAATATTAAATAACATTAAGAACAATGTTTATATTAATTCAATGTTAAATTGCAATATTATGCTGTAATGTCTGAAAAAATGGAAAGAAATAGATTCTTACCTCCTAGAGGAGGGCCTATGAGCACAGGGCAACATTCCACAATGGTGACAAGTCCAACTGCACTGGAAAATCTGGCAGCTCCAACAAGGTCCATCAATGTCTCAAAAAGAACGCTGCTAACCATTCCAAATGCAAACCCAAAAAATACAGCATATATCACCAAGCCAGTGTAATTTTCTGCCAGAGGGCACAAAATATGACAGACGCCATTGTACAAGACTGCAAAACTAAAAAAATACTGAATCTTTGGCCGGATAAACCTGGAGTTTGCTACAAGTCCCATGGAAGGCCTAGCAAACATGTCTACAAAGGCTAAGATAGAGAGCAAAAAAGCAGCAGAATATTCATCAATTCCCTTGTGCTTGGCATAAGGAGCCAAGAATACTATTGGAGCAAAGAAACCAATAAACATAATGACATTTCCTGACAAATATATCAGAAACCCTCTGTGTTTGAAGAGGGACAGGTCTAGATACTTATTAATAGTTTGCCAACAAGACTTCTTACTGTTTTTGTGCAAGGCAGAATCTCCTGTGCCTTTTTCAATATCTTTTTTCACAGGAGGGACTTTTTTTGGTCCAACAGGTCTCATAAGTGACCCAGCCACACAGCAGTTCAAAAGAAGTCCTCCCAGAATAAGAAAGCTTCCTTTCCAGCCAAAAGCATTAAAGAGGAATTGATTGAGAGGTGCCAATGTGCTCAGAAACACTGGACTTCCAGCCATCGCCAATCCATTAGCGATGGGACGCTTCTTATAGAAATACTTGCCAATCATGGTCAAGGCAGGCTGTAAGTTGAATGCTAAACCCAGACCTAAACAACACATAAAAGACAATATTATTGTAGGTTATGCAGTGAAAAACATATCCCACCTCTTTCAAGTTATTTTTAAATTGACCAGTATCCAAACCAGTGATCCTCAACATAGAAAGCAACTAGCATCAGAGAATAAAATACAGTTTCATTGCTGTCTATGAGTGTTAACAACATTGTCTTGGTGGGATTTGGTCATTTTCTTCCTGCAGTGCTGCACTGAAAGCCAGAACTCCTTGGTGTGTTTCAGCAATGACACATACAGAAGAATGATGGTATCAATGCCTTGACTCACAATTTTTTTATTTGTTAAGCCATAATACAATCCTCTCCTGGCTCATTTAACAAAAGTTATTAAATGTCACCTCAGCTCTGACGAATGCAGGGTTTATTTAAATGCATAAATCTTCTAATTTCTTATTTCCAACCCTAATTAAGATCTAACTTCTCTGCGAAACTGGAGCATAAAATGGCAAATTATTTTAGAGCACATTCAACTCCTCTTCCTGGTCACTATTAAGGAGTTGCACACATGAGAGCAGACCACACATCCACATCAGCTGAGTGTATCGAGTGAACCCCAAGGTGAACCTCTAGGCCTTCTCTCTGTGTTAAGACATCTAAGCAGTAAGCTCTAATATAAATCTGCCTGATGGTACAGGAGAGAAGCTTTCTTCAATGATAGGCCCATTCTGGACTCTGACTTTATTCTTTCAGTAGGCACCACATTTAGGATGTCAAAAAAACGAGTTTTAAGGATTAATCACTGAATTAAAGAAGGATTCCTTTAGTTCCAACATAAAGGAAGATAAGCCTGAATATACAAGTATCATCTCATTCATTTATTACCTGCCAATATCTCACCCTTCCTTCCTTATTCTGTGAAGGGACTCTAAAAAAAAAACCCACAACTTTTGATAAGGAGGCTATTTAACTTACTGGCATTACAATAACTGTAGTTCTTTACTTCAGGCAACATCTAGGTCTTTGATAGATAGATTCTGAATAATATAATTATTAGAATAATAATTCTATTATTCAGAATAGATAGATAATAGAATAGATAGGTAGGTAGGCAGGTAGATAGATAGATACTGAATAATTTTTTCTGGGGATTGTCCCTGGGGGATATTAAACACAAAATTCTTGAACTGAAAGTTGCTATACTTTTCTGTGAGAATATGTGTACGTTCAGACCTACAGAAAGCTGGTACAAGCTTTTGCAATTCTACTAGAATTTGTCTAGTCTCTGCCACCCTGTTTGCAGTGCAACATGACTGAAAGCTAAAACAATGAATGTGAAATTGTACAAAAATAACTGTAATAAGTGCTGTCAATTTTTATACCATAATTATAGTGCAGTGTGGAAAAGTGCATACATACAGCATTTATTGAATAAATTCATCAGTTGTTTCTGAATTATCCTAAGAACTAATTTAACATCATAGCAGTTAAAGGATTGGATAGTTTAGTTAGCTGAAATGGACTGATCTTACTACATTCTTAGATTGCATCCATACACAGAGAATTCTTGATCAGTAAGGCTCATTGGTAGAACAATATGAGAAATAATTTGATATAACAGAGCACAATATAACCTTTTAAAGAGGACTCTTACCTCCAACCACACCGATACATATGTACAGTTCAAGGACGCTATTGCAGAAAGAGGATGCAATCATTCCAAAGGAACACAGGATACCCCCTGCTATCATCACAGGCCTGCTACCATACTTATTCACCAAAATGCTGCTTATGGGACCTGTTGGTGGAAAGAAAATGCAATTTCAGGTAACAGGTAACGCTATCATACAAGTCTTTGTATTTACAACATGTTGGAATGCTTTCCTCTTCCATCCTGGAAAATGTTAAACTGTTTCTATACCAATCTGTCTTGCAAACACACACAGTGAGTTTGCAGGCATGAGACTGGATGTGGATATACTGCCTCCATGACAATATAAATATTGATTAGTTATTGAGATGGATAAAAAGACTAAAGACAACAGACAAGCAAGAAGGATTGTTACAGTTCACAAGTAATCAATACTGAGATTGGTCAATGGAGTTTTGAAATTGCAAGGACTGAAGAATTTCAAGTATGAGACAAGTATCAAAACTCCACAGAGCAGGAGGAATCTCCAGGCAAGCAGACTAAAATTACTTAATACTGCAGCGTGTCCTGAACCCCTCCTTAGAACCACACATGAGCTTAAAAATATCATCAAATCAGAACATAAATCTCTGGCCCCTGAAGCTTGTTTTCCCTTACCTCATCAGGAGGAGAGTGTTAATGGGCAGTAAGATGACTATAGGCTGTTTGGGAAAATCTAAGATGTGGTTTAGCATAAAGACCTATAAACTTTAAAAATATTGCTACAGGTCCATTTTTCAGTTTCAATTGCAGTTCAGTTTATGGTATAATTACATCCATACTAACCAAACAGCTAGTGTGCAATTTAGCATGACATACATTATATGTTTTTAAACGACCATGGCTAGAATAGATGGTGTGCTACATATCAAGATTAAGAGGTTGTCAAAGCTCTTTAGCTAAACCTGCATAGCATCTGATTACACTATATCTGGCCCAAACCATTATGAATAGTCTTGCTTTTGCAATACCTAAAGTTATCCAACACAAATATTAAAAAAAAAAAAAAGCAAAAAACCAAAAAACCCAACATCATAAAATGCATTTCAAACTGAAGATACAGCAGGCATCTAGCAAGAAGTGGAATGCCTTGATTTGCATCTAAGTTCACTGCAAGTTATTCACTGTACTTGTTACAGTTTTAAGTCTCTCTTTTTATAAATTTCTAAAAGAACAAATGTCAGAAACTTCATGCTGTGAAAAGCCAAATCCAATGAAATTTAGAAGTGAGCTTTTATAGGCACAGTGTTATTTTAGACTCCACTTTTGAATTACCTTAAATGTATTAGAGTATTATTATGGATTGACTGAAAATGTTAATTACTATTTGCATATCAACAACACAAGTCGTAAGGATATGCCAAATGATCAATTTTTAGCTTACTTCCTTACAGAAATAAGCTTCTACAATAGAGTTGCCCCGTACCTACCTGTCTTTTCTAACAGCTCATGAGTACAGAGATCAATTTGAAATCAACTTGACTGGAAAGCAAAGGTTTGAGTGAAGTTTGGATCTTAGTTTGTGTATTCATTAAATAGAATGAGTCCCAAGAAGTCTTAAGCACAACTGTATATTGAAGCCAAAAGACTTAAACATCCACAGCATGGAATGGACACCCAAACAGACCACAGCCCAGGAATTTATTAAAATACTTTAGAACACTTATGAAGCACTAAAACATTTAACTGACAGCTTATATGATGATATCCCTAATATTTATTTCCATTTGAGGGGAAACACTAAGCAGAATCGTGACAAGTGAGGCTTTCCCCTTTAAGACCACATGAAGAAAGCAGTGAAACATGGAAGAATGCAATTTTTTTTCATTTCTAGAGCTATGTTGGGAAAATCACTGGTTGGGCTCATGTTTGAGTCAGAAAGGAAACCCTTTTGCAATATGTAAACAATATAAATAATTTCTCTGAGTCAAAAAAGACCCTTTTAACTGGAAATCTTTTTTTAACTCAAAGCAAAAAGTTTAATCCCAATATCAAGTAATAGCTATAATTTTGAAAACAAATTACATATAAGGCAATTTTAAGAAAAAATTTAATTGTTATTGCTAAACACAGTACCAGTATTAATTGAAAAGATACAAAAATAACGATTTTTAAAATTATTTTAAAAATAATTTCCCAGTTCTTTTTCCTGTGATGACATGGAAGTATTTACAAAACTGAAAATGAAAAATTTGTTTAGTATTTGTTAACATTCTGACCTTTCCTCAAATTACTGGTATAATAAATGTTCCCTTGCTGTAGTCTTACTTGAAATGTTCCCTTGATGAGTTATTAAGAAAATGTAGGAAAGAGGCATCACAGCAGGGAAATATTTGAACCCACTATTTCTAGATTCATTCACTACACTACAACTGAAATTGACCCTTACATAAAAACTTCAGTTATGATATAGATAGACCTGTTAGCGATCTGTTTCTCATTAAACAAAGGCAGCATGAAAAGCCAGAAAGATAGGTGTGAGACCCAAGAACAAAGAGGGAGTAAATCCACACACAGCAGACTATCAAGTGTTCAAAAGAATGGCATTAGAAAAGATGTTTGTACAATATTGCTATAACGTTAGTATTTTAAATAAATTTCTGAATCAAAAAGACAGCATGCACAGTGCTGACAAAGTCTTCCAACCATAATCAAGAACAAAGATGAGCTCTGCTTTAATATTCACTCCAAAGGAGAACTGACTATAATATTAGTATATTTTAATCCTGTTCTATCAATCCTTCCTTTCTTCTACTGAAGGACAGGAAAATGAGGCATATCCTCATTTGTTATGGAAGAAATTTGGCTTTTTTTGTGTTTGGCTGGTTGCATTGTTTCAGTGTTGTCCAGAAATATTAAGTTCTCCTCTCCTTTTAGGGAAATCATCATGCAGCCATTCCTTATCAGGAACAAGAAAACTGCATCTCTGCAGATCTTCACTGTGGTAGTGAGGCCAGGACTGTAAGCTGCAGCTTTCCAGATCAAAGCACATAATGTTAGCTTCACCTACAAGACCTAATAGCTGAGCTCAAATATGGATATACTAACTTAGGTAAGTAGTAGATGAAGACACCAGAGCAAAGGCAAAGATGTCTGAGCATGTCTCTATACTTTCAAATGACACAAATCTGGAATGTATGATAAATTTAAAAATCCTTTAAACATAATATTCTCTTTGGGATGTTTTATTTAAGTTAATTATGTTTATTTACCACCACAGCTCCACTTAATTTGACGGCTTCTTTATGTATACTCCAGTATTTTGATTTAAAATGTGTGCATGCAAGAAATATTAATTGTTTGATAAAACATAAAGCTAGTTTAAGCTCCCTAAGATATCTAGGAACTCATCCAATGAGATAAATAGGTTAAACATTTTATTCTGACATCTGTACATACACTTGATTTTGAAGTCTCATAAAATAATACATATTCATACCTTAACATAGATAAGTCTACATAAATTCCAGCTGTTTTTCTGCCATCATATGTTTTATAGCCTTGTACAAATTTCATTTCCCATCTAACATCTTCTACAATTATTTAAGAAATGCTCACATGCCAGCACGGGTCTATATTCCTAGTGTATTTTTTCTTTTTGATGAAGGCAGATTAAGCTGTTTAAATACTATAACACTGACAAAATCTTGCTACACATTAATGTACATTAATGCACTAAAGGATTGCTGGATCTCTGAATCTACTTTCCCTAAGCCTGAAGTCACTGCATAACAGATGTTAAGTCAGGAGACTCACCAGAATATTTACTCTGATCTCTCCCTTAACACCTACAAACCATCAGCCACAAAAGATTATATACTCCCTAAACCAAATTTAAGACCATTATCATAATATGCTAACACTCTCACAGCTGTATTTTTATTTTATATCTTTATGTTTCAGGCAAATGACCAGGCTGTGAGAAGGTATAAGACGGGAACTGTAACCAGTGCCACTGAAAAACAGTTTCAGGAAGGGTTGTGCTTTAAAAGAAAAAATAGCAGCTTTTCACATTGTTTGTCATAATGCCAAGGGAAAGATGACAAAAGTAATTTCAGCTATGTGAGCTGAGGCAAGATCATGCATTTTGGAGTTGTTTATGATGTTTCATACAAAGTCTATAGTAGTGTGACGCCTATGTTCTGTTTCAGTGGCTCAAGAGAGCATTCACTTGCAGTTGTGCACAGAGAAATTGTGATTCTGAGCGTACATTTAGATTAGATGTCAGGAAGAAAATCCTCCCTGTGAGTCTGGTGAGGTGCTCAAAAATATGAAGTCCACTAACAAGAACTCATTCAATCACAAAGGCTTTAAGCAAGCACTTAGTACTGTTATTGGAGTGCTATCTCTGGTTTTCAGAGGAAAAGCAACCCAAAATGCTTAAAACCTGCCCATTAAGTTGGAAAACACTTTCTAAATATGCTAGCTTTTTCATGCAGGACTAAGTAAAAATATTATGCATTCTGTGACAGTCTTATCTCTAGTTCAAACACCTTTGACCAAATTCTTTTAGTACTCTTGGACAGGCTTTAGAGAAGAGAAACAGGAAAAAAAATCAAAAATATTAAAATGTCATACAACTATTTTTAATTATTTTGTGTATTTGTATTTTTTATCATGTTTCTGGGAATGGTAATCTGCAACTCTGACATACCCTATGTATTTGTGTAAAAGCAATGAAGGTAAATTAGTTCAAGAATAATTGGAAAGTTTTCTCTGTGCATGTTGCAGCATTTTTTTTCCATTTCATGTAACATTTACAACTTTCTGATTCCATAAACCTAAGTAACACAGTAACCTTGACAGCAAATAATGAGAAAAAATGCTCTTGCAGTAAATACCACCCAACAGAAAAGGGTAACATTGAGTTAGGGTTGTTAGACTACAAGTTAGGAGAGCTCAGCAGCTAAAAGCTCAACCTGCCAGGGAGGATGCAGTCAGTCGTTCAACCATCCATCACACTTTGCTCTCCACTTCCCCTCCTCTTAACGACATTTCCTCAATGTCATTACCCTGAATGCTCACATTCTCACTTGTGTCCTGAAGGAGCCTTGAATTCTACCAAGTTTTTATCTTTCGATCTCTAATGAAGATTCATTTGGCCTTCAGCTATTCCTTAGGAGGTTGATATGAAATATAGTAATTGTGTGTATGGTAACACCCAGGAGAAGCCTGACTGATGGTGGAGTGCTCAGCACTGGCTGCTTCCTCATGGTTTCTCCTCCCAAAAAGGTTACATCTGCAAGTTTTGAAGTGAAGTGCTCAGGTCAGAAACACATATGTCTGACCACAAGTATGACCCATCTTTTTCCTGAAATGTTCAGGAGAAACAAAATGAGTGGTCAGTGGTGCTGGTACTTGCTGTAAATGTAATGCTTTTAAGGAGAAATTACAGGTGCTTTGGTATTTTGTGTTTTTCTAGTCATACGTCAGAGACACAAATCAGGGGCTTTATATATTTTGATTAAAGCTCTTGTTTGGCTTGCAGGTTTTTTTCTTGTTTGTTAGGGTGCAAATGTGTATGGAGTCATGGACCGTGTAATTTAGAAAACATCTTCAAGTTAGTAAATTGCTCTATATATATGAATTTTAAAAAGTTGGAAAAATGCCCAGTTTTTAATCAAGGAGTAGCCATGCTGATTATTATTTACATGGATACATATCAATGCTTTATTTTAATTATGTTTTGCATGCTCTGCAGAGGAATTTTTTCATGAAAGGCTAAAACACTTGATCACAATGCAGAAGACTTTAAGATAAATTATGACATTTCTTTTGAAATGAGCAATATGAAACTTCATCATATTTAATAGGAAATGAGTGTAATTCTGTGAGCTACTGAACACTCAGCAGATTTCAGAAACATATATGGTAACTGACTAGAAAAGTTCTGTCCCAAAATTAATTGTCCTAATTTCACGTTGACATCTTTATTGTGAATAGAAATTAGATACAGCCAGATATTTCAGCATTTTTATAACTTTCCTTACATTTGTTTTCCTGTTACCTTCAATATGACCAAGTAAAGTGAAGCCCTTGCACAGATATTTTCAAAAACTAGTCTTCCAACTTACAAAAAGGTAAGAAACAAGAAAGAAGAAAGGAGGGAAGAAGCTAACAATGAGATGGAACCAAAGCACCTATAAGAGAGTTGTATATAAACAGAGACACTGTGACACCAAGCACATATTTTTCCAGCAATGCTTTGCATGCCTCTGTAAAGGGGATAGCTGGAAATAGCATCAGCACATGATATGTGCATTGCAAATAATCTTCTCAGAAAAATGTTCACTTCTTCATAGAAACCCAAGCAATCAGCTTGTAACTTGAGCGTGGAGTGTATCAACATGAACATTAGAAAATTCAATGGCAAATAATGAGGTACTGGGAAGAATTAATGGAAGTTTCTGCAGAAGGCAATGAATTTTAAACCTTAGTATTTAAGAGAAATTAAGTCCTCAGGACTTTACAGGCTTGCATGAATCTAAATTTAAAACAGCTTTTCTAACTCAAAAAAATGTGTTGGGGATTTCACTTAAATATTATTACTGTTGAATGCACAATGAACCTGTGCCATTAAAAGTAACTTCTCCTTCAAATGAAAAAACAAACAAGGACTTATTCATTATCCCCCCTGGAAATATAGTAAAGATAATAATACTGATATATAAATATTACTAAATGTAATTATCCACAGCAATAGGCACTATAGAAGGCAATAATAAATTAAATTTCCTTTTTTTCAGGGCTTCATTGGCAATTTCATGAGGCATAACTCAAATACTCTCATGAAAATGTGTAGTGGTTTTCTTTTAGAAAAAACTGCAGTGTTATCCATTCATCTCAGTGGCTGTTCCTAATTTCTTTGTGGATGGCTGAAATGAAAGGCTAAGTTCAATTTTGTAATATCTGTGTTTGGGCATGTGAACTGAAAGCATGCCATTTCTGAATATTTAAAATAAATCAAAATAGGTCTTCCTTCAGGGAACAAAGGGAAATTAGTACTAATCAGAAACTAGAGGTTCATTTATAGATAACCAGTACATCTATCAAATAACTTTTCTGTCTCAAAAATAACCTTACTAAAAAACTGCTATGCCTAGACATGGAGACTGCATACTCACACAAACATACTCACAAAAACAAAAAACCTCAATGCTTTTCCTCATCTCATTGATGGAGTCTTAATGGTAAAAATGGGTTGTTTTTTCCTGGCGTAATAAAAGGCACTTATCCTGTTATAAGTATTTTTCACCCAAACCCTTCTGAATTCACTCTTTCACTTTCAAAGAACTTGAAAATTTCTAATTGAAGACTTAGTGTTTAGTACTTTGTGCCTTTCAAAATTAGGTTACAATTTTTAGTTATCAAATTTGTCTTTACAGCTTGCTAACTGTGAACAATATTGCCAAACAAGTTCTGCATATTCTGCTGTTAAGAAGGTGGCTGATTTTCTGCAGATCATAAAACTGAAAACAAAAAAGATAGAGGTTAACACTGTAACAACTATATTTATAGCAACTTGAAAATAAAAGATAGCTAGTTAATCTATGAAAAAACTGTTGGGACCTAATAAAAAACAAACAAAAAACCAAAAAACCCCAAACAAAAAAAAAACCAAACAAAACAAAAAACCCAAAAAGCCCCAAAAAACAAACCCAAAAAAGACAAAACAACCAAACCAAAGAGTTCATGCAAATATCTCTTTTAATTCTTTATAGACATTTTTCCTAAACGACATTATTGGATAGTTACAAAGGTTTTCCTTCTTTTCTTTCTTCCTCTTTGAGGAATGACTGTCTTTTCTAAAAATCTGTGTATACACATGTGAACACAATATTTGTAAATGTTCATTACTGACCACCTCCTATTATTCCCCATTATCATTCTTTATTTTTATACACCTACTTAAAAATCCCTGGCTGCTTTTCCTGGAAGCAGAACAATGCTTTGTCAATTCTGCCTAGCAGAATTTTAGAGAGCAAAAAATCATAACCAATACAATAGTCTAGGCAATTGAGTTGTTCATAGGAACATGGGGTATATTCTCTGAACTCAAATCAGTACATTTTTCAGATAATGCATTCACAGTGAAAAATTCAGGCAACTTCAGTTAAGATTAATATTGTCATTTGGATTTCTCTGTCTTCTACAAATTGCCCACCATATTAAAGTCTGTACAATATCCCATTTTCATCCTGCACCTCATCCTACAGTTTATTTGTTTTCTTCTAGAATAATATTCTATTCAACTAACTCAACCTGGAAATGATTCCTTATATACTGTTACAGGCAATAATACGTAATTTCAGAGAAAGCACAAGATACTTGCTTCTTCTCAGTTGCTCCTTTATCATATTCCTTTCTGGTCTCAGTTTTGCACTGCATAATTAAACTTCAAATTGAAAATACTGAATCTATTACTTATGATGCTTCTGTGGACCACTTACTGTGAATTATGGATCATTAAATCTCATCTACATACTTAGAATAAATGTGATGAGAAGTATAAATCTGGAGGTATTTATAACATGGAAGTGTCCAGAAAAGTCATCATATTCAGGTCATTGTCAATAACATTGTAAGATTACTTCCAAATGCACTTAACACATTAGTATCATCAGGCTTAAACTCTATTTTATAGAAAAAAAAAAAAAAAATAAAGCATTACCTTATCATTTTAACAACATTTTTTATAATCCAATAAAATGCATATGGTGGCTTTTGGTGCTAACATTTAGAAGCCTAAGTGTATCAAATTCCCAAATTCCTTTACAACCCTTAAATTAAATAATTTCAATAAAACTGTACTCAATGATATTTATATTTGATAATATAATAAAATATTATACTTAGTAATATAATAAATACATTATTATACTTAGTTAACAATGTGGTGAGGGAATGTGAACAGGGAGGGAAAAGGGAAGAGTGACAGGACGAGAAAGGGCAAAAGAAACAGAAGGGTGAAGGGAATTTATTTGTGTTTCAAAGATATCATACAAAATGGGAACTAAGCATTCTCATTAGTTTTTGGCACCTATTTGGAGTGCAAGTGCAGACAGTGGTAGTGTATTAATGGGATCATTCCAGACACAGAATTTGCATTTTTTCCCACTGTTTTTCAAAATCCATTCAGTTGCAAATTAAAACTGAGAATCTTTGTGGAGCTTCATTTGTTTTGGTTTTTATCCCCTATTTTCAGACAGTTGAAAAAATAACATGTGTTTATATTGAGAGGAATCTGTTAAATTATAGAATGATACATAAAATAACACTGAATATTTCTCTTCCTGGTCAAAAAGACTAAAACAATATAAACTGTTGAATGCCTAGAAACACAAAGAAAAAAAAATCAAAACTAGAATAATGAACAGCCAAAATATCCTCTTGATCAAAAACAGTAACAAGATTTATGTGATGCTTTTCATTTTTCAGTGCATTTTTATTGCAAGTTTGCTCAAAGTAGTGGCCTTTATTACACCCTAAAATAAGTGGAAACTTTGAGGACAACTCAGTGAAAAACTCTGAAACTGTCCCACAGCTTCAGACTACAACATCAGGGACATGAAGATGATTAGAGGAATGGAACACTTTCCATAGGAAAGGCTGAGAGAGTTGGGATTTTTTAGCCTGAAGAAAAGAAAGTTCCAGGTTGACCTTTCAGTACCTGAAAGTAACCTGCAACGAAGGTGGAAAGGGACTTTCTACAAGAGCATGGAGTGACAGGGCAAGTGGGAATGGCTTCAAGCTGACAGTATGATTAGATTCCATACTAGGAAGAAATTCTTGACAGTGAGGGTGGTTAGACACTGGAACAGTTGCCATGAGAAGTTGCTGATGCTCCATTCCTGGCCAGGTTAGATGGGGCCTTGAGCAACCTGATCTAGTGGAAAGTGCTCCTGCCTGTTGGTGGTTGAACTAGATGACCTCTGAGATCCCATCCAACCCAAACCATTCTATGAGCTATGATTTCTAATTTGCTTAAATTTAAGACAACCCACATTTAACTGCTTTTTAAAAATAATAATATTCAGGAAAACATTTACTGATTAATCAATACTTTAAGAGTGGCTTCTAATCTCGTGTCCTCATTCTATTTTCCTTGATTCTCTACAGACAAATACATGCCTCAGTATAACTCTATCCAATAAAATTGAGGGAGAAATCAGATATTATTTTAAATATTTATGTCTGAGTAAATATAAGTTTATCTTTGCATATTCCCATCACCACCTAACATATGTTTTCTCATCAGAGTTGAATTTGCCATTGAATGGTCACTTTTAGACTTCCATCTACAACAGAAAGAGCTTTACTTGATGGGTCTCAAATTTTTAGATGTTCCCTGTGTATGGTAACATGCCATTTATTTTGTGGACAAATACAAATTACCATAAGTTACAACCAAGTTGGGGCTGAAGGAGTAATGAAAAATTAGTAGAAGAAGCCTAGGACTTGGACAGTGGAAAAGAAATATATTATAAGGGAACTGGACAAAGGCCTTTATGGCATTTGCATTTTGGCTGGACTAGAGAGAAAACAACATTTGTAACATTCTCTACGTGGTCCTTTCCCTTGCAGCACCAGAGGATACTCCTCCACAGACAAGGTTTTTTGAAAATGTGCATGTGGGGAAGTCCAGATTAGGTCTGCTTGCATGAAATATTTGAGCTCTTCTGCAAAAAGCAACATGAAGCGGCTTGGTGACCTAGTCCCACCTTGCTGCACTTGAAGACAGTATTTGTGTGGCTTTTGAACAAGGAGGGTTTTTTACCAGCTGTGAAGAAATAAACAACCTGCCACTGGCAGAAACCTTATTCTCTGCCTAGTAATGTGAAGCAGCTTCCTTCTAATGATTGTGATGCATCATAAATTCAAAATAAATTAGTGTCCATTAAAATATAGGCTTCTCATGATTTGTATTACAGACACTACCTAAGCATCATGCATTTCTGGAGCCACCTTTCAGCTAAAGAATTATGTTGACATTCTTCAGCAAGAACATATTAAAATAATCCAATGAAATATACCTACTTCTGCAAAGATTTACCATGTGTGCCTGTGAGGAGAATATTACTTAGGTTCACTGAGGAAGGTAATATTTTCTTCCTACAGGAGGAACTATGTTTCTTTAGTAAGTTTTAATACATCTTTCTGGAAAGCAATTGGTCATAACTTTGACTGATCTAGGTAATGTGTATATCTGAACACCTTGTGAGGTAATTTTTTTCTTTTTTTAATATCAATGGAAATAATCTGGAAGAAATTCCATGATACAAACTTCTTCTTGTCTCACTCCCATTTGCCACTTTAGCTCTGTTTCTCTGAGCATAGGGTCAAGTGCTTTGCACTCAGGTTACTGTTTACATTTGAGTAAGTAAATATGAAGAGCTTCTAAATCACAATGGCAAATGTAACCTTGCACACTTTTTGCAAAGGTATAAACTATGGTGCTGCGTGAAAGACAAGAGAATCACTCCCACGTGTATTATGTGGCATGCTAGTTCATTTTTAAGGAACAATACAGTAAATTAAGGCAAGCATTGCATGAACCAACTTTATGCTTTAACATTCATTTTATTCCCAAGCTGAAATAAAAATTGCAAGCCTCAGACTTTTCACTACATTAAAATTCTTTAAGAAAGTCACTCTGAAATATCTCAAATGTCTTCTGCCATATAAACAAACAAATTAGAAATAGAAATGTGTGGCATTACCATGAATTAATCCTTCCTTTTAGCTCAAAATAATTGCAAACATTTTGTTCAGGGTTATTAGGTATCATATTGCATTTCATTACCAAACCTCCTTAGAAAAATTGCTATTCCACAGTTTCTTATTTGAGTATAAGCTCAGTTGCTGGACTGTGTTATTCATTACTGTATATGTCGTCACCTAACACACATCTCTGTGAGATGAGCTGCAACATCTCCTTTTGTGAGGTGTAGTCCTGCAAGTCTAGCCCATAGGACACAGTGGCTTGTGGGCATTTTTTGCTGGGTTTTTGTTTGTTTGTTTGTTTGTTTGTCAAACTTTTTTTCTTTTTTATACCTTTTTATCACAATAGAAACCTATTTAGCCAAAATGATTGTTCATGCAAGGGGGCATGAGCCCCTTAAAATTATCTCCAAAGAAGACTACATTCTCTTCCCATGTGACAATCACACCATTTCAGGTCTCTACCTGGAAGTGTTTTGTTACAGAATATGTTGCTTCAATGAAAAATCAGAATAATCCTTACAGTTACAGTGCCTCATTCTTGGCTCCTCAGTGCACTTTGCAGCACTGGAACTCTATGGAATCCAATAAATTAAAATTGAAGTTAGGAGACTCATGGTTCAGGTCAAATTGTACTGTGTCCTTAGATTTTTGTTTCCTATTTATGAAGCAGAGATAAGATTACTAACAAATAAGTCAAAATTTTTTTAAAAGATTAGTTCAATAAAGTGAATACCACCAGCTTTGCTTAAATACTGTAAATCTTCAAAGCCAGTATTCTATATTTTATTTATATTTTATTAAGGGAGAAAGATATGAATCATTTATGGATCATGTCTTTTTAAGGTGAATATAAATAAAAATGAGATTTTAATGAATGCCTCTGGGAGCACTTAAGTTATTGAAGGTACACTGTCAAGAAACTTTGATGCTGCAAACACCTAAGGATGAACATATTTACATAAACATATAAACATGTTTACATGTTGACTTTCGGTAGGTGAAAAAATTTAATTTAACTTTGAACTTTATGAGATCGCTAAGATATTTAAAATGAAGCATCTCTTGCAGGATAAGCACCAATGCCCATACTTGGAATGGAGTCCCAAGCAATTATATTAGATGTCTCTGATAAGAGCATAATCTCATCAGTGAAAATGTTCTTTCTCTCCAGCTTTAAACCCTTTTGTTCCTTAATTAAATCTTGCATGGTAACAATTATTGAGTCTTGGTTTCTTATGGATTGAATAGTTCCTCTAAAGACAGTCCTTAAGTTAAATATCCAGAAGCAAAACCTCTTGCATTTTATATACTTGTTGCTCTGAAAATTGCAGCTACTCTGATGAGTCAAGTAATAGCAGATTCATACACTTTATTACATACACTTAAAGCTTAGCAATGCCAAAATAAGGAGGGATTAATTCTGCCTGTTGGGTACATGCCAATAATTCAAACAATGTAGACCAGGACTGCTCTAGAAGATTTTCTGAGCAAAATTTTACTACCAAGGTCATGAGATTATTCCACCTTCTAGGGAAGCCAGGCAGTTATATTAGATGTCTCTGAACTTTTCCTCTAGATTCTTTTAGCACTCAAAAGACGAAGTCTTTAAAACATGGTTTATTTGATGTGTTTTGGACATTTAACTTTGGAAGAAATAGATTACAAAATTCCCATCTTTATGACAACAGAAGACGTCTAGACAAATGGATCAGATGTAGGCGCCTATGCTGAGGAAGACTAAACACATGAATTCTGTTCATATTATCTCCAGCTACTATCGCTAAAAATCTGTAAAAATACCACTACTTTCTTCAAAGTTTTCTAAAAGTTAAAGCTCTTAATGGTAAGTGTTTCAAAGCGTTATCCATAGAACAGCAAATAGGGCACACATTCCCATCATCAGTGAGAAAGTGTTGAAGGACAAGGAAATCAACATCTTATTTCACAATACAGTTCCTGTTTTAATCACATTCTTTCATTTGGATGTCTAGTCATAGAAGATATTCCCCCAAACAAAAGTCAGGTAGAACTCCAATGCAAATACTTAACTGTTTCTTGATAACAAACGCCCACCAAAATTTGTGAAAAAGAAAGCGAAGCTTTTCTTTGGCTTGTAGGCACCAACAAAACATCTACTACCTACTAAAGCTGCATTTGTTTGTACTCTTTGACATAAAGAATCTTAACAGAATATCACTATTAGATGGAAAGGTTCTGACTCCTCAAAAACTCTTCCTTCATATGGTTTACACATGTAAGTCCATGCGTCATGTGGTCTCTGCAAAAACCCTTAAAACCAGTTAATCAATTGGAAGAGTGCTTAATATGGCTATAAATACATTCTAAAACCACCTCATTTTTTCATTTCTGCTGTTCCTCTGGCATCACCATAAATCTGTCACCAAGTTCCTGGCCCACTTACCTCTGCTAATGACTACCAAACTACATATCTTTATGAATCATGGTACATCTCAGCTGTTGCCATTTGATAATGGCTTAGAATACCTTCTAAACATATCAGTACAACTCTGTTTTCCTTGAATATACTCTCCAAAATAAACAAGGGAATAGTTCTTAGACATTCCAAAACAATGGACCAGTAAAATTCTATAATAAGTTCTTTGTAAAGTGCTGGGTTTATTATTTCATTTGAAGTACTGGGTGACTACAATGGTATACACAGACTTTTCCTTCCCCACAGTTCTTCTCTGGTATCTGCTTAAATATCTCACGATTCCCAGTTGTGCTAGACCATTGTTTCATTACCTTTGAATTACCCTACACACATTATGAACACAGCCATTGTAGGATCCAGTGAAAAATGATATGGGAACTGATCCAACATTTGCAGGACACACAAAATAAAGCATTCCTTCGTCAAAGTTTTACAAGCTCAATGAACATATCAAAGGCCTTAGTTTGTCCCTTGATACCTTTCTTAAACAAACCCTAAGTTTTAGCCCCTTAGAAAATGATGCATGTTATTTATTATTGTTAGACTTTGACCTATTACTTGAAACTAAGTGGGAATCAAAAAAGAATCATCCTTGCAGATAAAAAAACCTGGCACTATTGATTATTTTACTTATAGAAATCCCTGTCTATAAAACCAAATTAAGATCAAGACAAATGCAAAGACTTACAAAAGGAAAGAGTGATTAATAAGTGTTCATTATGTGATCCACATTGCCTACCTGGATGTAACTAGACCGGTTTCATTAAAAGGCTCAAGTTAATTAAATCTAAGTTACCATAAATATTTCTATAGATTCATGGAATCATTAAGGTTGAAAAAGACCTCTAAGATCATCGAGTACAACCACTAACCCAGCACTGCCATGTTCACCACTAAACCATGTCCCCAAGTGATCATATGTATCACAACATTACTAATCCCTTATGGCTGGAATACCAAAAGAGGTTCGTAGAAGCACAGAGGAAACTCTCTATAATGTAATGTCTTTCTGACAACTACTCAAAATTAACACAAGCATACAATAAAAAGACAAAAAACTCCTTATTTCTCTTGGTGGAAGCATGTCCTTAACTTTGAGACTGGCTTCCTGAGTGTATCTCAGTCGATCCCAGCCAAAACTTTGTTTCATGAAAACTCAACAAAATTGGATCCCTAAAAGGCAACGAATATTTAGAAATTAGATCTTGTCTGTTAAGCCAAATGTAATGAGTTGCAGAGTAAAAAAACAGCTTGTTTTCGTACAAAGAATGAAAAACCTGTTAAAAAAAAAGTGTACATCTATAACAGAAATGCTTTTTTTTTCATCTTTCTTCCCATGACCATTTTAAAGAGTGTTTTCTAAACAACCAGGAAGGCCTCTGTTTTAAACATCCATTGCTGCTGCAGAACACTACTGTACAAGGCACAGTTTTACTAAAACTCAAAGCCTTCCAAGAAATGTAAGACCTGGCTGTACTACCTTTCAGAGGCTTTAGCATTCAGGTCTTGTTCTGTAAGAACTGAATTAATGTATATTTATAATATTTTTGTTAATCTCATCTCCATTTGCTAGTAAAATTCAAAACACTCTGTTCTTGTGAAACCTCATTATGACTCCTTTTTCTTTATACGTGAGTCTCAAATTAACTTGACATAGATGTTTTACATATATTTTAGGCTAAATGTGAAGTATTCCCTTATGCCCATGAGGCACTCAGAAAGTTGGTAAGTTCTGCTTTCAAGGACACTCTAAATGAGGTTATTAAAATTCAACACTTCGTGTATTCTGATGGGGAAAAACATTTGCCCCTGACAACAAAGGAAGATAGGCCAATTCAAGAAAGCATCTCAATCTCCATATGGATGGCCACTGAATTCGTTGTGCCAGTATTTGTAAAACCAAAATTAGAAAATGTTATCAGGGAGGAAGAAAAGTGTAGGAACCCAGGACCTGCACAAAAGTAAAAATCCATAACCATCTGTTGTTTGTGTTACATGGATTTCACAACTGTCATCTCCACTGTGCACGCCATTTCATCTTCAAAGCAATATCACCAAAACACCCACTGAGATAAAATCACAAATATTTTGAACATACCATATGATATGTTATTTTCCAAATTAATATTAGACAAAGTCAAAATGAGGACTTGTCTATAGGTTACTTTTGTGCAGACACATGGAAAATCCTTTAAAGTGTTTGCTTCTTGGAAATATTTAACTTCAAACTTGAATAACTTAAGCAATACAGAAGAAAGAAGTTGCTGCATTTTTAAAGTATAACTGTGTTTTGAAAATTTTTAATGGCCACTCCATACACTTATACAGTATCTTTTGTCAAAAGCAGACTAAAGATGCTTTTAAAATTATTTACATAGAAATACTATCCAGAAATTA
Organism: Lichenostomus cassidix; assembly: GCF_008360975.1. NCBI lineage: Eukaryota > Metazoa > Chordata > Aves > Passeriformes > Meliphagidae > Lichenostomus > Lichenostomus cassidix. Next base: position 30,619,972 of record NC_139480.1, on the reverse strand, counting down.
AATGAACCTTTTATGTTTTCTGGACTTCAGACCAGCAAGACTGTCCCACACTTCACAGCTGTGTATGACTTGAAGGATTTATCAGCTCTCAAGCTAATCTTCATAACCCAATGTTTTACTCAAAAAGTCGTTTTTGAGAAGCAGCAAACAAACAAAAGAAACAAAAACCACAAGCTGATATTGTCCTTGGAAAAATGACAGAAAAAGAGTTAAGGACCAGTGAGTAAACAAGCTGCTTTTTCCCTGAGGAAATCTAAAACTCAAGGTCAGCTCTGTCTGAAATCAACAGACCTGTCACATGGCTTTCATAGCTGCCACTATGGCTCCTATCAAACCCACACTGAAAGCAATGAAAACATTTTTACTGGAAACAGATCAAGCTCTGATAAGAAGCTCCCTAATCACCTTTGGCTGATAACGCTGCACAAGGTGAGAGGTGAAGTTTTGAAAAAGAGAAGAATGAATTATGAGAACTTGATGTCAAATGTATTTGACCTTTTCTTTATTTCCTTAACGTCTCTGTGTGTTGGAGCAGAAATCTCATTCTGTAAGTATACAGATACATATATAGTTCATATATATAAGAATACATACATGCACATGCATTTTCTATACGTATCTGTTCCTATGCATACAGAAACACAGATTGTGCTGTCAGGATAACTCAACTAATTCCATTCTATCCCAGCTTCTGTTCTCCAGTAACAAAAGTCTGGTGGTCTCAATCTCAGTCCCTTGGGTGCAGGAATCCATCACAAAACCATCACCCTTAATTTAATGCAATTGACAGTCTCTGCCCAAGAGAGGCAGAAGAAGGAGTTACCATGGAGACTGAACTACTGCTCTTCTCCAGAGGATGCTTTTATCAAGCATGGCCTGAACAGCAGAGGCTGTGCAATACTTGTAACCTTAATTACATCTCTGGATCTTACTTTTTGGGATGCCTTTTTAGTAAACACTAACAAACATTAAAGGCTGGGGAGTGGGGACAAAGGAAGAGAGAGCTTAAGAAAACAAACAAACCAACCATCCAAAACACAACAAAAAACAGTATGCAACTGCGTATTTTGCCAGATGAGAGAGAAAAGGAGTTTCATATTGATTTGATTTATCAGATTTGTCACCTCTGCCTGGTGCTTTCCTAACAGGGTGAATGCTGTGCTTGACCTATTTGCTGGAATTAACCAGGACTGCAGGAGACCATATGGATTGCCAGATGGTCTGCTATAATTTAATGCCATTTATTCTAAGTATGAAGTAAGTGATAAATATAATTAACATTCTTTTAGCTCCTTACTGGAGCTTTTTTCTCAGGCATTGAAAGGTAAGTTAATACCTTGTTGGTGAAACACAGATGCCAGCTAATTACTGCGAGAGGCTGCAGCCTCCAAAGCAAAAAGTGTCTGCACAGACTCTAAGTTATTCACTGACCCCACTGTGATGATTAATAGGTTGAATGCTAAGCTGTAATGAGGATGACAGATCTTAGATGTTTTCAGGTTACCTTAATTAGTAGTATGATGAACAGTGTTCATCGCAGATGTATGTATCACACTTCATAGTAAACAATACACCTTGTACTTGTGGCCTGAACGTGTATTTAACATTAAAGCACATCAAATGTGAAGGAAGAATCAAACCACCTTCAGACAGTAAAAACAATGAAGTGATTTCCTTCTGAAATGTTTTTCCGGATTGCTATTTCATATTCTGCCAGTGATTGTCTAAATGGGCTATTTTTTAGGAAGTGGTCCTAGAGAAGCTATGGCTTCAAAGAGTGTTTATATCAGGCAGGGTCGTCATTCTCAGCATTTTAAAACCACGAGTCTGTAACAAGATATCCAAACAACTTTGCCTCCTGTTCCTGTGCTGATAACCTTCGTAGTAAATAGGGTAGGTGTTAGCAGAACAAATAGCAAACAATTTCGTAGTTTTAATGTCAATTTACAAGTGAAGATAGTAGTTGTTAATCAGAAGAGTCAAAGTATTAGGGAAAAGGTAAAAATACTGAACCTTTTGCATTAAATATGGAAATGCGCACATTTAACCTTGCAGATAAAAACTACCAGAGCTAAATATCCTGAGATTTGCATCCGTACTCTTAATAAAACTGGGATGAACTCTGACCTGAGAGAAATTACATAAATTAAATGCTATGCAGAGAACACAACAGAACAGCAGCTGCACTATACAGCAAACCTGCTTTACATTGTTAAAGGAGCCCAGGTCAGCAAGTCATAGCATATGGAAAGCAGAAACAAACATCTGTGTTCTTCCCATGCTCCAGATGGGTTCAGCACTTGCTCAGAGCCCTCCACAATTGCACAGGTACACTCCAAAGTGCAAGTGCTGATGCACCCTCAAGAAAGCTCTATATTGGTAGAGGGGACCTGAAGGTGATGAGATATACCCACTTTTACTCCACTCTTGATTGCATCAAGTTTTTTCTTCACCTGGTGAGTTTTGGTGAATCACTTGACAATTGTCACTGGTCCTATAAAATCCTTTATATTTCTCCCCTAGCATATGAATAACTTATGATTTTCTACTAGTATACGAATAAAAATAGTATCAAAATTTCTGAACAGCATGTTTTTGTTGATATTGATACCATTTGTCAAGATGTCTTCATAAGGTCTAAGTGACTACTAGAATTTGAAAAAAGATCCATTTTTCTAGTCCATCAACTGAAAAATATTTACCTGAGGTGCTAAAACTAATGCTATGCTGGCTCCAGCTTCATTATTATACTCAGAGGGGGAAAAAGAGGTACCTAGAGAGAGCAATCCAGGTAGCCTGATTCTCTTTGTGTGCATGCTCCTCACTTCCCTGACTGGTAAATAAGCTAGAGCCACTCATATGTCAACACTTAGGTAGGCTGAAATAAGAAATAAAAAATTACCACAGTGAAAATGAGACTTCAAGCATCCTTCAATAGATCATTTGATGGACCTGATAACGCTCTATTTTGCTATTACACAGATAACACTTCTGAAAAATACTGGTGATGCTCTTCAGTGATTAAAGAGTTTCAATATGAGTATGCTATCAGCACAATGTTTTCAATCTCTATGAATATACATACATACACATATGTATATATTCATAAACACACACATGTTTATAAATGTATGCATTTAACTGCTCCATCAGTGCAAACAGTCAGATGTTCCAGGTGCTTACCTCATAACATTAAAAGAAGTAACTAGATCTGTTACCTGAATTAATGTAATTCACACCTCTGGACTGCCTGAGTAAGTGTTTTACCCAAGCATCAGCTAGCTCTCACCAATACTTAAAAATGAAAATAATTCTGAAAAAACAAAGAAACCAAGCAGAATTTAACAAGTTAATCTATGGGGTTGACAGACAAAAAGCCTGTAAAGCAGATTTGACACTTAGTTCTTAAACATGGCTTTATACTTTAAAATCCTTTTTCATCTGTCTTGTTCTTTACTCGCTTGCTTACAAGAAAAAAGGTATCAGAGAATTTAAGTTCACTGTTCAGTTCTAAGAATAAGAGTGTCTGTGTCTTAGCTGTCATACAGATGGCATGTTTGAAACATCACTCTTGACCTAAATGGAAAGTAGGAGTTTAGGACAAATAAGGACAAGATATAAACCCGTTGTCTACAGAGGAATACCTGTATCTGACTAACGAACCCGCATTGCCACAACAGTTTTCTGTGATCAGGCTTCATCATTGGATCTACTGAGAGATCTCATTAAAGCAGTGGAAGCTGACCAAATTTACCTCTAGACCCAGAAGAAATTACTTGGGCATTGATTTGTTGGAAAGTTATATTTACAGAAATTGTGAATTTAGGGAAAGACTGCAAAATAGAACTAGGCAGAGGAACAAAGAAAAGGCCCTAAGGAGAAAAAACATTTTAGGACCACACGAAAAAAACCCAAACGAACAATGTTATTTACTAATTTCATGAATGTCTTACCTCCTGCATACATGACAGCCAACATTATCGATGATATCCAAGCTATCTCACTATATGACGTGTGGAAGATCTCTTGTATTTCTTTGAAGAATACTGTGATGGCTTTGGGGAATGCATAGGAAAATCCAATGGAGATAAAAGCCCCAAAGACCACAACCCATCCCCAGCCTCCATCAGGAGGTGGGTAATCTGGTGCTCCTGTTGCAGGTGGCATTTTTTAGTCTCTGTCTCTTCGCCAACTGGACTGAAAAAGAAGGAAAGAAACAGGATGTTAATTTTTTTTTCCCTTTATTCCATATCCAATTACAGAATTCAATAGTCATCTGCAGGGATCATAAAGAATCCTCAGAGCAAAGACCAATTTCCAGATTTCATGGGAGCACAGAATGAGAATACCTGTGTTTAGAAGCAAAAGCTGTTCTGCAAAAAAACAGGTGGCAAGAATATTTCCAATAGCCTAGTCAATATGTGGCAACTGTTACAAATCACTGATCTCAGTCACTGAAGGTGTATTTGCAATTAGTCACTAATTGCAAAGTGACTAGCTTGTGTGGGTTAATTTATGTAGCTCTACTATCTACAGTGTGGAGAAGAAACAATGAAAAAAGTTACACCTAAATAATAACAAAATTCCCTTTTGTTAGTGAGATTTATTGGTACCCCAGCAAAATCAGCAACAACAGAGAGGAACAAATTGAAAACATCTGAAAAGCAGGTTCTAAGCAGAGACTTAAAATTCTCTGTGTATCCATCAAATAAGTACACAATATTAAAATTCCATATTGTACTCTTAAGATTTTCATCTTCATATTATTTGATGTTGATATTATTTGCAGGAAAAAGGTGGGACTTGATGGTACTAATTTTGCTCTGTTTCCACGTGTCAGAAGACATCAGGAAGCCTTTCACTAATAAAGCTCTTCTCTAATTTAGAACTGACTGTAAGTGCTGCCCCCAGAATGATATCTTACAGACATTCTGAGAGGTGTAGTCAATGCATTCCAGAAGCTCAAGAAATCACAGGAAAGCCACATAAAACTGCTAAGGCCTGAAATAAATTTCATATTAATGTCATCCTCATATCTAAAACCTTAAATTTTCTACATTCTGCATTACCTTTTTAGAAAATATGTAGCAGTGAAAATCAATTTTTTATTCCAGAGGTTTTTTCCACTCTAATTCCTTTATTATTAAATACCAAACTGGAGTCCACTGTGGTTTTTTCTGTGTAATCCAGCCTACACAGACAGTATGAACTGCAAATTCTTCTTTCCTCCCTGTTTCTTTCTTGGGCATTTAGGCAGCTTATTACTCTTGATTGGTCTCCTGACATACTAATACTGAAAACTGTGGATGATAACAGTGAGTAGGTTGCTGTTATGCTTATGATTACCAGCAAGTCTCTACATGATTTCTTCTGTGCCACTTACAGCATATTCCAATTTCTCGCAGTAAACTGCATTAGCAGTGGGAGTGAGATGATTACCTTAACAAATACTAAAAAAACCAACTGTGTCAGCTTATACTAATCTCTTGGGATAGTGCCTGGAGTACTTTCAGGACAAATGCCACGTAGCACTGCATGCAATATATGCCACAAAACAAGCAGTGTTGTTTCTAAGATTACCTATCACTAGGCTAGCCCTGTGATAGAAACCCAGTGTACTTCTGATTCTCCACTTCACTGAAACTGACTGTAGACATCAGCTAGAATCTGATGTAGCTGCCAAACCTCTGGGGCAAGCTAAATCAATGACCAATACATCTGGCTTTTAGGAAAATTTTTAAAAACCCAGGTAGTTTGGCTTCTGCACCATATAACTGAGATTTCCAGCAGGCAGCAATAGGTATCTATTGGTCTGTACACAGAGCATATAAATCTTTTTATACACATGTCCAGAAAGAACCTCTGATATGTACTTTGCTTCTGCTTATCCCAGTCTCAGTTTAGTATTAGTTTGCTTACAAAACTCAGAGACGAAAATCTGGGCCTGCCACTAGAACAAGTTGGACAAACAGAAACAACTCTGGTTGTTGAGACTTAACTTTGTCAAAACCATTAAATACTGCTTTGTTTTTGCTAATCAGGATCTATTAGAAGGAAGAGTATCTCAGAAAGTCCACTGTAACTTAGACCATAAATAATCGGTTCCATGTTCAAGAGCACAAAACCTCAAATTTGCATAAAAAGCAGAATTCTATTTCTGTGAGTTAAGTGGAAGTAAACAAGAGATTGCTATCTATCTCAGAAAGCTGTTGTTCTGCTCATCTGAGAAAACTTTTGGTTGTTTCATTAAAAAAAGGTTAACTATTGTTTTCTTACACTTGAAAGGCTTGAGCATATTTGTTTTCATATTTAATATTCACATGACAACACTTCTATCGCTATTATAATTTTTTTCTAATGGCAAACAACATCAACACATTGCTCTTCATGAAAATGGAAGGGGTTTATCAATTTACTGAGGAAGCACTCCTTTTCCTAAAAATAATACAAAAGCACTTTGAAAAATCACAGCCACCACATTGTTGAAGGTTCCTGAATGTCACTAATGAACGCTTTGGAGAGATCCTGCTATATCCACCCCTTTAGGGTAGAAGAACAGGCTCTGACAGTTCTGTGCTTTCCTCCCTTCAGAAGCTTCACAGTAAATTAAGGGAGTATTAAGGAGACAAGCAAAGGGGCAGTGGCTGCTGCTGTGCCTTAGCCTAGAGCCAACCTGGTGCAAAGGCCACTGCATGGTCCTGTCTGCCAACCTGCACTGGGCATTACGCTGTCACGAAGAAGAGCCTGGATCATTGTATCTCACACCTCCTGTTTATCCCACAACGTAGAGCTAATAATAGCTTCCCTGGTATTCCTTTATGATCGTCATGGCCAATATTAACTGCAGTTAATAGAACGTGAAGAGGAAAAAAATAATAAATATGTGTTTGTACCGTGGTAAAAATAAGAATTAATTTTCTCACAAACGTTAAATGCAGCATCTCAAACATACCACACATGCACAGGAGCTAAAGCAGTATTCTCCTATAAAATCTGCACTTAAAATCCCTGTAACTGAATCTCTGCTGATTGTCTAACCCATTCATATACTCAGCTCTAACGTAAGCCTAACTAGTAAGATTTGAGGAGTATAGGTAGTATTAAGACAAGTGCAAAATCCATTAGCAACCAAAAAAACCGAGGATTTTACATGAGTAGATACCAATGTTAATAAAGGAAGATGCAAAAAAATGAAGGAAAGAAGCAGTGACAAGCAAAATGCCTTTTCTGAACTCTTAGAGGATATTATGGGCTGAATAGAATAAAAAGAAATATGGCAGAAATCATAAAAACAAGTGGGATGATTTCATGTGAAGGACACAGTACCAGACCAAAAGAAGAAAAAAGAAGCAGCACTTGAGTAAATAAAGGTCACCACCAATGTTTTTAGTCAGTCATATGAATTCCATCATGTGGTTAAAGCTAGCAAGAGAGCATTGCTGGTACCTATGCCTTTATAGGCATGCAGTGGGTGAGGAACACTGCCTGCCCTCTTCCAGGGAAGCAGCAGGGGAATAGTGACTGGAGTGCGTCCCGAGTTAAGCCATCAATCTCACTTCTCTCTGTCAAATACACAGATTGCTCAGCCTTTACATAGCCTGAGTCAGATGTGCACAAGGATTTTCTCCTAAGCTCTTTCTAGTTCTCCTGTATAAATCCCATTTATGTAAGCAGTGAACAAGAACACAGCTTACTGTAATAAGAGCTGCATGTGTCTACTAACAAATAATAGGAGAGAAACAAGACAAGAAGGTACTTTTACAACATCTGCTATGCAACATTTTTATTGCAGTTTTCAGCACATTTAAACTTAATTAGCCATATGAGAACTAGTAAATGAAAGAGAGAATGAGAGAAAAGGAGGGAAGGAGGAAGGGAGGGAGAAAGAAAAGTGAAAGGTAAAAGGGAGAAAGAAAAAAGGAAAAAAGCAACAATCAAGCAACAAGGTCAAACTAAGAGCAAATGCTACAAATAAATAATGTATCTTGATACCATGCATTGTTGACTTCAGTCAGTTATAATCAACCTGTTCAAACTGCTCATGTACTTACCAATGCTCCATTAATATTCTACAGATACCAGGTGCAAGAATCAGCTATCAGTATTACAGCTTGCCAAAGACCCTTCTGAGAAGGGTTTATATTGTTGTCTTGTTTACTGAGACTCTGATTTTACTAGAATTTTGGTTTTGTTTTTCTGCAACATTAGAGTAACTGTTTGTTTTCCTGCTTGCATTTTGTCTGCCTTGTCCTCAATGTGCCCCATCACCACTTGACTCAGCAGCCATTTGTCCCAGGGTAAAAGAATTGGCATGTGAAAAATCTGTCCCCAGTTGCTGTAGGATAGTAGGAATACTTGGCATTTGTGTACTGCACTCCAGTTCCACACAGTTTGCCAAGAACTGCAAAAAGCTTTGCAAAGGAGCAAAATCAGTCTTATAACATCCCTGTGAGGTGACTGAGAAGTATCTGCCACTTTTAGACGTGGGAAACAAATGTGATAATAGACTAAGTAACCTAAGTCTTGTCCCAGATCAATGCCAGAGCTGGGATATGGACTAATGGCCAAACAAGACGTGAGTTATGACTGAGATATTTAAGTATGTGTGTATTTTAGAATCTTATTAAGTAGCAAATGCAGATTATTTGTACCTCTTAATACTAGTTAGGAGCTCAGGTGGGGTACAAAGTTTGCTTTATAGGTTTGAATAGTCTGCTGCTCCAACTTACCCTTAACACAAGTTAATTATATTGCTGTATTTGAAATAAATGACTTTGTAGTAGCATTAGAAAATAATGAGTTATATAAGAATTATACTCTTAAAAAAAAAAGATCCTTGCTCAAATGCTGTAAGTTTTACAATTTTCATTAACTCCTCTTTAATGAGTTCTAAGCAGGATGGCAGAATAGCAGGTACCATCTCATCAAATGGTATTGCCTCACTAAATTCTAAAAGCTATTGCCATTATCTTGGGAACAGTTTTCAGACTGAAGAAAAACATATCTCATTAGTATTGTGAGAAGGCTTTGTTCCCACTTGCAAATTTTTTTTTTCTGGAGAAAGGGAGGATGCACAAAGCCTCTTGACTGTAAGGTACCAAGAGAGTCTGTTCTCTGCTTTTAGCTCTAACTACTCAGATTTGGAGGCAAAGTAGCTCCTAATAAGTTCTGGTACCTAGCCTCAAAGAACTAGCTAATTGACCTGAAGGGGAAAATAGTCTTCATTTTGTCTATATTCAGAAACTGAGGGGTATGTGATAAATAAAACCCACGTGGATGAAAGATGCACTCAGGGTCTGATTTCACTGCCTTTTTTCCCATAGGGTCTAATCTTCAGGACAAATATACCCTGTGTGAAACCAAAGTTGCCAAAAATGTGCCCAGGCTAGATATTGCTTTAGAAGGATGCTGGGTTTTGTGAAGTTTCTCCAATATGCTTGAATCTAAGGGTCATGACTGTAAATGCTTTCCAAACTTCTATGTAACAATAAAATAACTTATATATAGTATATTATATAAAATTGTATTTATGGGGCTTATGTTAGGATTTGCTACTCTTGTTAAAAGTCCAAGCAAAAATAATCCTCGAAATCACCACACTTACTTAAAGCCTATTTCACTTCATTATTTAACAGCAAAATATCCAACAATATTAAAAATATATCTACAGGTATTTTAAGATTAAAGCTGTGGCTTATTGAGAAAAAAAACTCTCTTTTTCTTGGAGAGCAGATGAAGGAACTAGCTCTAAATATTCGCATCTATGAAACCAGAATGGAGTTATTTACAGCTGAGAATCAGTACTGGAGTGTACTTGTCATCCCACTGAAGCAGTAACAAAGCAAGTGCTTGAAGACAGTGTGGGAAAGTAAGAGACCCTCACATATCTAAGGCAGACACATTCACATCATTTTTCCAACTGTCTAGGAGACTGGTAGAGGCAGGCTTCATGGAGGGAACCAGAAAAGAGGGAAAGGCTCTTGCTGCAAGATAAAATTAAATTAACAATCCCCATAAGCTTCTTCCTTCTTAGGGTCTAGCATTTTAATGGACTGATTCTTAGTAACAGCATCAGCTGGGCAGATAACTGGATGCTAAAGAAAAAACTGTTTGCTGAGCTAAAGAAAGATTATTACAGATGTGAGCTCCTGATGGCTATGGGAATTTTCATGGAATCACAGAATATGCTGAGTTGGAAGAGACCCACAAGGATCATTGAGTCCAACTCTTACCCTCGCACAGGACACCCCAAGTCACACCATGTGCCTGAGAGCATTGTCCAAAAGCTTCTTGAGCTCTGTCAGGCTGGTGCTGTGACCACTTCCTTGGGGAGCCTGTTCCAGCGCCCAACCACCCCCTGAGTGAAAAACCTTTTTCTAATATCCAACCTAAATCTCCCCTGAGACAACTTCAGGCCATTTCCTCAGGTCCTGTCACTGGTCACCACAGAGAGAGATCAGTGTCTGCCCCGCCTCTTCTGCTCACAAGAAAGTTGCAGACTGCAATGAGGTCTCCCCTCATTCTCCTCTTCTCCAGGCTGAACAGACCAAGTGACCTCAGCAGCTTCTCACACGGCTTCCCCTCAAAGCCCTTCACCCTCTTTATTACCCTCCCCTGGACTCTTTAATACCACACCTTCTAATACTTTAGAGTATTTCTTACATTGTGGTGACCAAAACTGCACACAATATTCAAGCTCAGGCTGTACCAGTGCAGACTATATTTGAAGGTCTAATTCACTTTTACCAAGAAGACTGAAATAAAAGCCCATCATGTAATTTCTTTTTTCCTCTTTGAGGACTCAAAATAGGATTACTGACACAGAAATTAGTCCTGTAAGATACTGCCCTATAAAAAGCAAAAACATTTAAATTACGTTTTTAGTGTAATTAAAATTCTATTTGCACTAAGGCCAAAAGTTATTACTAAGTCAGTAGCTAAAGTGAGGCTTTTACAGTAGTGGAACCTCCGAGAAAATTATATTGTAAATATATTGGAATTATTACAACATTGAAATCAGTTTTGGAGCATTGCTGAGTCAGTAGTGAGATGACTAATGTAATCTGTTAAAACTAATATTAATACAGTATTTATAATTAATTTGATTTGTTGTTAGTGGGTTTGGGTTTTTAGTTGGTTTTGGTTTTTGTTTTTTTTTTTTTTAATTTTAAACTTCCTATGTCATGCTGTCACATTCTTCTGGGAAATCACTACTGTATTCCCAGATAGAGACATGAGTTGGGCTTCCATTCATCATGTTTTCTGTTACTACTTTTTTTCATTGATTTTAAGGGAAGTCTATATGACTAGCTTGCTCTGGATGACTAAATACCTACATGACTAGAGTTAAGTGGAATGAATTGCAACCAAAGTGATTGCAATTCTGTTTTAATTACTTCAAAACGACAGTCAATAATCTAACCTAAAGAGGCTGGCACTCCACCCAAATTGAACTGCACTGAAATGAATTGTTGATGGCTAAACTGAAAATGCCAGTGATCCAGTCTGAAGAATTAATGAAGTTTTAACAATAAGTTGATTGAAGTTGATGAAAAATTCTGCAGACCTGAAAAAAAATAACCACCAAACTAATCAACCTTTAAAAAAATCCCAAACCAAAACTTTGTCCTGCCATTACAGAACTAGTTTTAACAAGCTCAGCTAAAGCCTTTTTAAGTCAGTCTTAGCTCCCTGCACTGCAAGAGTATTGATAAACTTATTAATTAATTTCTAACCACTTGTACCATCTCTTCAATTCTAGCCCTACTCCCTGATATTTAAGTATGGTAGTTACCAGCTTTACAACCTACAGATGCTTGATATTTTAACACTTTTTAGATGAATATTGAAAAATTTTTGGTAAGATTAGCCTTTCAACTACATCAGCACACTCATCTTCTTTAAAACTCACACTGAATAAATGTTTTTAAAAGAAAACTTCCCAGAACAACAGCAGTCATGTAAATTTGGAGCTGTATGCTTGATATATGTTTTGAAGAGTTCTAATGTTTGGAAGTGGGAAGTTATATATTCATGCATTTGTAGTATTTTATAAATGGAAGAACTAAGGTTTCAAGTCAGTGTTAATGGAGTTGTCTGCACAGCTATTGCACATTGCTTGAAAAATAAATAGCATAATCTTTCCAAAGCAGCAGAGTTTCCATTATCAATCATAACTGATATTTATTTTAATACCATTCTCTCGATACTAAGCTGCAGGAAAAAATATCAATTATGGGAAAAGCTATCCTATTATTAGGCTGCACCATGAGTTAATATTTTCAAAATCTAAATTTGTCTCATTTTACATAAACATGTTATTTGGAAATGGCAATATTTAATTCATTTATTACTGAAGATAATATTAATATTCATCTATGAGTTGAATATTTGACATTAGGAAGATGCAATAGATTCCAACTGAAATTCTGCTGACATTAATTTCTGTAAACTTTATCAAAGTTACTCTGGGCTGTTGTGATCAGATTCCAACACTTGGCTGTCTTCTCTGCTCCCATATTATGAGCCACTGTTTTTGTATATGTCCTACCACTCGTCTAAATCCTGCCCTAAAAGAATCCTCTCACACATACTGGGAAAATATTTTTCTTCTATTCTCGTGCAACACATGACTTCCATGGGTGGAAATAGTTATTAATGCTTAAGTCTCAGTGACAACTACTTGGATTATGTAATAGGAAGTAAACTGATCTGGATTCTGTTCCTAGGAGCATATGACGGGGAATACATAACAGGCCAAGGCTGGAAAACTCCAGACTGCAAAAGTTTATACAGGGTTCACATTTCATTTATTCCTGCCAGGGTGGAAATGGTAACTAGTTTAAGAAATTATTCTCTATTATTAATAAAATGGAAAAACGTAGGAATTCCTCTGATGACATAGTCTTTTAGAAGTGTGAACTGGGAAAGCTAATGAATTATAAATCATCTCTTAGCAAAGCTACAGTTATCTTATGTACTTCATAGAAAAATAAATAAATAAGGCAAAAAGGAAAAGGTCAGAACTACAAAAATTTAAAATGAGGAAAATATCTTTTAAAAGAACTTACTTGGGGATCACTGCATCTTGAAAAAAACAGGAAAGTGTCTGCAGTTCTGGGTATACAGTCTAAATACCTTCCCAAGACTTCAGTAATAAGTAAGAAGCTGCTCAGTTAATGCAAATTTTAAAAGTTGTGTGAGAATAGAGGAAGTAAGCCATTTATTTGTATGAAATATAACTAAAAACATACAGATAATTGAAATTAAAAAATCCAATTGATGCAGCTGTGGTTCTAAAGGCTTGATGTGTGAGCTCTTTCTGCCAGTGAAAGTTAAAATGTGAGCCACTAATTCCAAACACAATTTAGCCAAAAAGTACATTAATCCAAAAGTCATTCTGGAATGACTTAAGCATATTAAGTTACATACTAGGTTAGCAGAAAGAAAGGAAGAAAGGAAAGAAGGAAAAGAAGGAAAAGAAGGAAAAGAAGGAAAAGAAGGAAAAGAAGGAAAAGAAAGAAAAGAAGGAAGGAAAGAAGAAAGAAAGAAGGAAAGAAGAAAAAGAAAGAAAGAAAGAAAGAAAGAAAGAAAGAAAGAAAGAAAGAAAGAAAGAAAGAGAGAAAGAAAGAAAGAAAGAAAGAAAGTAAATTCTTCCCATCCCACTTAATAGAATTTAGCAGAGATTAAATTTTTAAAGCATTTATTAAAAAACATTTTTAGAATTAAATCAATGTGACTTCGCAAAACAAAGTGGAAACATTTAGTCAACATTTTTCTCACAGACATGTCTAATCAAAAGTTTTTGCAAGCCAGAGACACTATTTTTCATTAATTTTCATCTCATGACTAATGATAACCATGGCTCTGAAAAAGCAGAACATGACAGCAAGGTATGCTCCCCTCTCCAGCTGTTTCCAGTTCCTGGCAAGTAGATAATCATGCAGGAATGCTAACAGTGCTCACACTTGGGGCCCCCAGCCAGGGGCCATCCCTAAAGATGCACTTGCCATTTCTTAAGTGCAGATGCTAATAGCACCTTGAAGACTGTGCAGAGAATCTAACTTCTCTAACCCACTTTCATTAAAGTGGGTTAACTTTAATGGGTCCACTCAACTTTCAGCCTTTCTTCAGCTGATATTTATGCTGGTAAGGGGTGACACAAGAAAGCCTATTCCTATTTAGTAACCCATAACTTTGAGGAAACAGCTCAAATGGGGAAGCATAGATTTACACAGGACAGTGTAGTCACTTGCCATCTCTTGATGACTAAACATGGCTAGTATGAACAGAAGAGCTATGTTAGCTCAGTATCCCATTGAGGCAACTGAGCTCTGTTTGAGTATCATGGCATGATGCTACATAAAATAAGTACACATATGATGTTTATTTTTCCAGTCTGGAGCATGATGATAAAAAAATGCATTTGAAGTATGTACCAAAACTAATATAATTTAGGCAATGGCAATGCTGTAGCACAAACAAATACAGGGAAGGAAGAAGTTATGATTGTATTTGATTTCCACAGGAAGGAAGAGGATGTTTAATTACAAACTTACTATGTACTTCGTCCAACTGTTAATGAGATGACCCGCTGATATAGATACAAAACAACTTTAAAGAGCAAGATACTTTAATCAAATTCTGACACGTACTCCTCCACCCATTGTAAGAAATTGAACATGGGGAGATCAAAAACCCTCTCTTGATTATTACAGAGGACACTTTTTCCTAACACAGAAAGTACACAACACCCAAAGAGTACAGAACACTGCTCTTAGAGAATAATTCTAAAATGCTACAGCAAAAACAACCTTCAATCAATTCCTAAAATGCTTTAAAATTTATCAAGGGGCTTATGTAAATCATATTGTTTATGCATGTATCATTTGCAACTTTTTTCCTGCCATTTACTAATTTCTCATAGAATAACCAGAATGAATCACGTTGGGAAGACATACAGAATCATATGCATCAAGCTTGTGGGTCTGCTCTGGCACAGTGGCACTGAAAAGTTGTTTGGTGCTTGTCAATACAGTCAAAGAGATGATCAACCACTGAAGAATGCATGAGAAGTGCTAGATCATTCTGAAGACCCTCCCTTCTCATGCTGACATCAAGAATTTCTGAAGAATCTAGAAATCAGTTTTTTCTCCATTTTTGGTCATATTTTCCATATTTGAATCTCCCATTATAGATTTTCCATATTTGAATCTCCCATTATAGATTTTCCATTTAATCCCAGCACTGTGCATTTAAATTAATACCATACTATTTTCCATTTCATTTACAATGAGAAACATAAGCCTGCTGGAACATAAGCCTTTTGAGCAGAACTTAGCATCTATCTCAGAACTTAGCATCTATCTGGTGTGACTGTGCTCCTTTCAAACCTTAAGACTAGAGGAACTCTTATTCTTCCTATGGACAATGCAAAAAGGTCACTGTCTGTGTTTCAGACCCAAAAGCTCAAGAACTGAAGTGCAACAGCCTGTTAGTTACATGATATGAACTTGCTAATGCATTAGTTGTGGTTTAGCTATCAAATTTCTCATTTTGCTTGCTAGAGAATATGGGGTAGCATTGTTTCATTGCCCAAAAGCAACCCGATAAATCCACTGCAAAATTCATTGCTGTTGATTTATGCTGGACTCTTAACTGTGAAACTTCTCCCATGTACCAAGGTGTTTTGTTCTACATAACCCTTCTTTGCCCAGGCCATACCTATATATCACAAGCATCAGTTTCACATTTCTGTTTCATCACAAAAAAAGCTTCACACTTCACAATATTTTTCTGCAAACTGAGATAATATAACACTGCTTATTCTCACTATTGAGAATCTAGAACAATAGAATTCAAATCTTCAAAATTTTACTACACTAGCTACACAGAAACAGTAGTAAAATTTATAAAAATACATAGCAAATGAGACAAGAAATATAAAGATCTCTGTGGCATTTGCATCCTTCCAATTAGCAAAAGGACACAGGAAAAATATTCACAGAAGAGACTAGTTAAATAATATTTACCCGGAAGTTCAACAAATCAAGAGCAAGCCATATCCAGTGCAGGGCAATGAGCACATCAATCTAAGAAATGAGCCTCTTGTCCCTTTCAGGACAGAACCCTAATCAGTTCAGAGGTAAAATACCCAGTTGTGTTTTTCCTTGTAAAAAGCAGATTTATACACACATTTGGTTGTTCATGTGAGTTCTACTGAAGGCCTATGTACTCATAAGAGTTTCGCCAAAGTTTCTATATGCAAAGTTGTTTGTAACGCATAAAAACATGTACAGCACACTCCACATACCTATGCATTTTGTCTTTAACAAAACAAAGAAGTGGCAGTCAAGTTGTGTAGATCCCAAGGCTTTTCCTTAAGAAAGCAATACAATGCTGGGATTCAGAGCTTAAGCATTATAGTTCCCTGAAGATCACTTTCAGTCTTCGAGACAGTAATATTCTTCCTTGTGTACAAAACACCAAAATGTGGAGTTTGTGTTTTTCTAAAGCCTTTAAAGACCCCTCTTTTACTTATTTTCACTGAAGTCTTAAACTATTATCTACCTATGCACAGATATGCATAGAATACGCATACACTTCCAATACACGAACTTTCACATACAGCCAAACTGACCTCAAAGTGGAGTAAAGGGATTTTAATTCCAAATCTGTACTTCTAGTTTTATTTAGCTAGATCCTTTCTCACTCAATAGCTGCAGATGAAACAATCAGCACCTCCTGGGATAACTGGGTTTAACTACAGCTTTGTTTCTTTGCAGATTCTTCTCCAAACACACTTTTCGATATTTATCTTACCTCTCAAAATATTACTAGATACACTGTGAGGTTTTCCTGAGGGGAAGTTATTCTTGTTGCAATCTGATTCAAGCATAAAATATATGTTCTGATCATTATTATTCCATTTTCATGATATTTTGCAATTTGAATACTAAGCACAGAATTTGGGTTTGTTCTGTTTTTTCTTCCATTGAAGTTAAGCACTGTGAGATTCCACAGTCAACAAAATGTTTATATGAAAAAAGAAACACTGGGTAAAATGAACTCTGCCCTAAGGAGCTCCAAATAAATCTGTATGGCTTTTATGTGCAGAAAAAGCTGGATTGTCTCTTTCCTTTTTCCCTAATATAACTTGCTGACTCAAAACCATGTCTGTAAAACACCACCTGCATTTATTGCACCCTTTACATGATGAAAGAAGCATATGATGGAAAAATAAACCCGAGTTGGGTATATTGCTGGTGCATCTCAGGAAATGGTACCAGGTATGTAGATGATAGTACCTGTGGAATGAAATTTCAATGCACAGAGTTCTTCAGCTGGCCTTTGAAGGAAAAAGTGTGATTGACTCCTGCATAACAAAGCTGACTTTTAAAAGATGCAGCACTAATAAATCTTCAATTTTTGGGAAGTGAAAAAGGACAGTAACAGAATGTAACTTCAGATTTCCAGAGCAAGTATCAGAGAGCAAAAAGATGAAGTAAAGAGTATTGTTTTCATCTTCAAAATCTGATTAAAATTATAACTCCTCTGCAAAACAAAACAGTACTTTGAGGTGGAGTGCATGAGAAGTTATGTAGCTCTGGCTATTTATGAGTCTTTCAATCAGCTCTAGCTTCTATCTGTTGTGCATCAGACCCAAACCTGATTTGTAGGGTATTTCCAGTACATATAGGCAACAAAATAGCTATTATTACTAGCCATGATAGCTGAGCATATTTCAGATGGTAAATTAACACAAAGTACTGTTTCATTTCCACCAAAACAAAATCATAATCTTTTTCTAGCACCATTCCTAAATAAAACTATTTTTTCATATGCCAGTTCATAGATTTTTTACAACTACTAAAAAGAAAAAAAAAATAGAAATGCAAAGATGATGTACAAATTCTGAATGCAAGTGAATAATTTTTTTTCTAATACAGACTTCTTCAGTCATATTTCTAGAAAAGACAGAGTAGGGATTCCATACCTTACACACCAGTACAAACAGAGCAGAAAAGCAATAATAAGTAATGCAAAAATCTCATTTTAAATGACAGCAAACTTTTATGTACTTTTGAAACTTATCACACCCCACATCTGAAGATGCAGGTGGTGGTTTCTAACATCATGTTTATGTATCTACCTCCTGCAAATAAAAAATGAGTGCTCACTGAAGTTTAAAAAAAACCAAAACAGCTCCCTTAAACTTCATTTGGATTTGACAATTAATTCTGATCTGAAAGGCTGTCCCACAAAAATAAAGATTAAACCTTTTTTAAATAGAACAGATATTGTAATAATAGAATTGTTCTTCGATATAAAATTAACAGATTGAAGCTCTGCACTTACAATATTTGTTCTGTTATACTGAATTTGTACTATTAGAAAAGCCAAACACAGAGCAACAATACAGTTCTCAGGAAGAGCACTTGACCAAAAGTGTGACCAGAAGCATTGTAAGGAAACATAACATAAATACAAAATAAAACAAACCAGTACTCATGTCATATAAAGTTGTACGCCTTCTGTGATCCTGGAAAAAATATATAAAACAAAGCACTCCCCTCCTCTGAGCATGTAGGATAAAATTACATGTAAAACAGGTACTAAAGCAATACATTAGTAGATTCAAGGTTAAGACTGAGTGATTACTCATCATGCTAAGCAGATGTATTTCAGACCAGTGGCAGAACCACCTAATATAAACTGTTCTTTTATAAATGCCTCTGTTCATCCTGATTTCTTAAAATAGCAAGAAAAAAAAAAAAACGTTCTGGAAGAATATACTACATCTATCTGCATTCTTCATTGCTATGGGTTGCTCCTAAGTAAATGCTGTAAAAGGCTACTCTGTCCATTACCTGAGCCTTGAATCACCCATGTTCACCCTCTTAAAATCTTTTATATCATCCACTGAAATTCACTATATTTTGGCTTCTGCATGAGGAATGCCTCCAAGGTTCATTGGAAAATATGTTAATACAAATACTGTGGATTTATTTAGCATCTTGGTTTATTGGTGATAATAATAAAAACATATTTACAAGTTAACACAGTTTGAAACAAAATCTTTACAAACTATCTCTAAACACCTAAGAGAGTGAAACAGGACAATATCCTTTGTACATAGCAATTATACAATGTCAAAACTAATTCAAAACTGTGAAAATTACTTAGCCATAGTAATGATGTTGATATAAGCTAAAGAAAAAGGTTCTACTCAGGCCTCCCTCATAATCACAA
Organism: Lichenostomus cassidix; assembly: GCF_008360975.1. NCBI lineage: Eukaryota > Metazoa > Chordata > Aves > Passeriformes > Meliphagidae > Lichenostomus > Lichenostomus cassidix. The sequence continues at coordinate 30,600,721 of NC_139480.1, read as the reverse complement.
AAGGAAAAAATAACGTCCATATTTCACATACCCAATGTATCTACAAGTCTTTATGATGAAACTATGCACAGCTAAAGCTTACTTTCAGATTTCTTTTTGTCTGTTAACAGAGCAAAGTTATGGTTTATTTACTATAATACATCCTACATACCTGCTCTGATATGAAATAATGTAGTATCACACTGCCTTTTGCCGCCAAGTAACGACAAAATCATTGGTAATTGCCAATAAAGCACTTGAAATAAATTGCTTATTTAAGCGCAGCAAAGATGGCTCTAGGGCATATTTGCATCATGGGACTGACATGAAATGGCTCCCATATAATTTGAGATGGAGTCTTTATCCATATTGATGTCAAAGAAGGATATATTTTATTAACAAACCATTTTCCAAAACAGAATTACTATCTCCATTCCAGGATATTACACTTCACAGAAGAATGTGTATACAGATAAATCTAAATATTATAATTGCTTGTAGATTTTTGTTTTATCTGGATATCAATGCTGAGGAGCTAAAAGTGAAAAATATGCAGCCTTTCTGAATTACAAAGTTTATTTTTTAAACAGACTGATGTACGCAGCACTGGAAACACAGAGCAGAGAGATGTCCTAAATCTTCCAAGGTGTACATCAGCTCTTTATGTTTGTAGCATCATTCCACTCCAGTATGAGTTGATTGGATTGTATGAAGTTGATTGGTTTGTATGAAATAGATTGACAGATTTATTCCCTCCATTTTTGAAAATTTTTGCTTTTTCATAGATTCCACTGTATTTATTCTTTCATCTTAATGATTAATTTTTCATTATCTGTACTTGTGAGTGTACCAGTAATATTAAATATACACTTGACTGTTTTTAACTATATGCCTGACATATAACCAGTCTTCCAGTCAAAGCAATGACTTAGGTTTCTGGTTACCTGAATCCATTCTCTCATTCTGCATCAAACTTTTCTTGTACTTTTAGGCAAGACTTTCACGTCTCAGTTCAACAAAGAGCTTAATAATGTGCACAAGTCCATTTGTATTTCAAACAAAACATTTAGGCTCACAACCTTTGTAAGCTGGTTGTTGGTTACTGTTGTCTAACACCTGTAGAGGAAAGACAGTCACTTCAGAAAAACATAAAGTCTACGTATCTATCTCCAAAGTGGCAATGTCTCCTGCTCAGGCTACATTTTGTTAACACTTGCATTTTCAGCAGCGAAGGAATATGAGAGTACTTTTTTCAAAATAGAAAACTTTATCAGGATCAACCGACAATGTTCTCCTGAATAGACTCAGAATTAAAATTCTCTCCTGAAAGGGAAATTATGTTGGCTAGAATCTTCTTGCATGGAAAACAAACATTAAGAAATGTCCTAATTATTATGCCTAAAAAGGAAGTGCCAGTGTCACTTAACAAAACCAACAGTGTGGCACCCTATTTAACAGGTAATCTCTAAAATGTAGAACAGTCCAGACCTAAAAAATCATCTCATGTTGTTTATTTAATAGACCCAATAGCAGTAAGACATCCAGCATACTAAAGGCTGGGGCACTTCTGATCATGCTAGAAGCAGAACTTTAGCTCTCTAAGTTAACTGGGAAAAGAAATTTAAGGGCCCTCAATATCATACAGCAGTTCTTTGAGGTTTTGATTACTCGAGTTTATATGTATGCTATTTTTATTATCATGTATGTATGAAACATATACCAAGCTTACATATGAAACTTATGCTCCCTTCTGTATCTAACTTTATTGTAGTGAATTAAAGGATGATGAGAGCTGGTGAAATACATGTACCCAAAGCAAACAGCAAACAAGATCATTTTCTCAAACTATTAAAACCTCACAGTTTAAGCACCTATACATAAATATATGAGATTGATGTTGTTAATTTTGTTTTGGCCATGATGAGAATTCAGTGATGAGGGGAGTTGTAGAATATATCATCTATCAGCTTCTTTCCTCAGTGTGTTTGCACTGTGGGAGCCTATGTATTCTACTCAATGCAAGGTCTCTAACACTATATTATTTCTGCCCTTTGAAGCTGCCTTTTGCACAGATCACTGTCACAACTTAACATACCTGGATCTTTAAATCTTTTATCACTGTGGTGACACCACCAGAGTGGGGTCAAAGATTAAAAAACAACAGGCAGGCTGTCGATAGTTACGCAGTGAAATCTGTGTACCATGAACTGTGAGACCATGAAGTTTTTGAACAATCAAGGGAAACATAAAAAAAATAAGTTCTGCATAAAACTTTCCAAAATGAGAGTGGTAGTGGGGAACCCCAAATGTCACTTTTTTTGTAATGTATTTATTTTCACTTATTTACAGAAAACCATCAATGGTTTGTTTATACAAATAACCTAACCTCAGTAGAGAAAAGGTTATTTCAGAAGTTTCTTTCTCTCTCTCTCTCCCAAAATGAAATTAAATGAAATAAAACAAAATAAAACAAAGCAAAGCTACAAAAAGCATGCAAACTAAACCCCCCCCAAAAAAGTCATAAAACTCCCATATTTTTTAATGCAACTTTCTTAATCAGTCTCATACACTCATTCAAGATTTATAGATACATATACTTTGAGGGGTGAACAAGTCTGGGTTTAGCTGAAAAAGAGACAAAATGCATTAAAAGCAACATTTCAGATGAGAAATTTTAGTGATATGTGAAACTATTAAAGATTAAAGCCAATATTTTTCAGTCTTTGAAAAAATATCCCCCTTTGTCTTCAGTACAAACTTAGCAATTTCAATGCCAATCACATTTCTAATTGCAAGTGAACAAAACCTAGTAACAGTGTTAATTTGTTGATTATATGCTAGCAACAGTCTCTCTGCAGTTCATCCCACATTATTTTTCCTAGGCAAAGAAATATATATTCTTGATTATTCTGAATACAACAGATTCCATCTTCAGTGGGCCAAGTGGAAATCCAATATTCAAGTTCTTTTACTGGAAAAATATGACATTTTGATTTTTAAAATTTGGAATGATAATAAACCAAGAAACTTTTCATTTTACTTATTGCAAATGAAAAAAGCAATCCATAAAAAACCTCCTGTATTCATCCTGAAATGTAAGGATTTACTGGAAAAATTGAAATTAATGCTGGTTTTGGTGTTACATGTCACTTGGCTGAAACCATACACGCAAAGTCCCCATACTCAGCACTAGTCAAGCTATTGCCTGTTTGCATTTTGCAGCATGAGCAAGTCCTTGTTTAAAATATACACACAGAAAGAGGAGCAGATTAGCATTTTCCTGTGCCAAAGTACAATTTACTCATATAAAAGAAAAAAATCGCCATGAACAAAACAGGAAAACATTGTGAGGGATTTGCATTGCATACATAACAATCTTTGAAGGCTTGATTTCATTCTGCCTTCTGTATCATCACATTTATCTTATTTAAAACAGTCTCTTATTTCTCCAATATTTTAATATCTGCACTCATAACTCAAGGATCTCTCAGGAAGCCTCAGCTGAAATTTGGCATCACAGCAGTACAAGGTCACCTTTTAGCCTCCTGACTAGAGCTTTTGGTTCACCCTCATTGACCCTGCCAGTACTATATTCTGAGTTAAGTCATGCAAGGAGATGGAAAAGATTATGCAAGAAAATGTGGGCAGGCTCAGTAGCATGTATAACCTCATGCACGTACAAGTAGTCGACTCTCCCCTCTCAGGAGGGTTTGCATCTCTCTGTGGTGTACAGTTGGCTTTTTCTTTCTGTCCTTTTCTAGTAAAGCCAGATATAAATTCTGTGCTTTCACACAGTAATAAAGGCATCTTTTTTTGTATGGCATGGCACAGTCACAGGTATTTTAGAAAACTATTTGTGGCTTGCTGACACCCTGAAGCACTTTTTCCAATAGCCATTCTCACCTCAGCTGACCAGCACAGAACAACATGCCATTTCTGGAGAACTGCCACACCAAAAAAAGCTTTCAACTGTGAAATCATTCAACAGATTTAGGAAACAATACAGGCAACTGCTGGAATTTTATTTGAAAAAATTTATCAACACAGAATTTCAGGGATATTTAATAGTTTCTACTTTCTTCATCAAGTGGTCTTATTAAACACTAGATTTAGGAGCAAATATAAACTAATGTTTATTCTCTGTAACTGTTTTCTTGCTCTTTAGTTTGTTTCCCGGCATCCAGCATATACCCAATTCCTTCTTTTCAGTGATCAGATTCATTATTTCCTGCAAGAAATACAGATGCATGGGCATCTTCAAAATACTGCTAGCCAGCAGAGTAGTATGAGCACAGCCACAGATCAACTACAATGAAGAAAACACAGCAGCAAAGTTGTTTTTCACCTTGAACAATCAGATCCTGAACCAAATTTGGGAGGAATATCAGAGGAGTTGACAACTAGGGTCAGAGGAGAGGAATATCTAGCATAAACCTTTTTTTCTTCCCTCAATTTCAGAAGTCTTACAGATGGAGGAGGGGGGCAAAGAGGGTAAAAAAAAATCAGTCTTTGTTATTGGAACAAAATTATGTAAAACCTTTCACAGATTCTTTTAATAGCAGTTTCCAACAATTAAATCTATATGAAACTTGGGCTTCGGATTTATGTTTTCTCCAACATGTCTGAGATAAAAGTTATATGAAACATAATTGTTGATGACAAATTAGTTGAAGAAAAAATATTGATTGAAATAGGTAAACAAACAAAATCAATAAGATTTCAAAACCTGTTGAATTAATTCTCCAGATTCATTCCCTATTTGATGCTCCAGTCTCATCCATGCACATAAATTTAACAAGAAGCTTCTCTAGAAAAAAAAATTGCTGACAACAGTTTCGTTTTCAATGAGGACTCAGAAATTAGTTTTTAAATTGACCAGTTATTTAATGAATCTCCACTTCCAAGTGTTCAACTCATGTCATGACAAAGAAAAGATTTATCTTCAGAAACTGTAGAGAACACATTCTGCAAAGTAATATGGTATTGTTAAGATGTAAGGTAATAGAAATGTGATTCCATGTATGCAAGGCCCTGACCAACTATTTCAAAATTATCTCTTAAATCAAAATTTAAGTAGCAATGCTGTTCATTTCACTTTCCAATTTTAAAACAGGAATTTTCTTTCTAAGAAAATATATGAAACTTCACCTTGATAATGCAAATGAATAAAAGGATCAGAGTATTTAATATCCAAGACACTGGTTTATATGTAGCAAAACCAATTTAAACATGTCATGCATGGTATGTAGTATTTTATGAAACATAAGTAACAAGGCAAATAAAGCACAGTGAGAAATGTTGAAAATTATTTCAAAAGGAATAAAAGCAAACCAAAACCAGCCTTATTTTAGTTCTATTCCACATAAGCTCAGGAGTAACACTACATCCTACAAAACCTGTTGCTAGACTTAAAGTACAAAACTGTTTGCTGCAACCTGACAAAGGTAATTAATGATCCATCAAAAATGACAAAGAAGTAAATTTTATACTAACAGAAAATGTGCTGAAGCACCCTCAGCTGCCTGAATCCAGATAAATGAACCAAGTAACGCTGTACTACAGCACAGTTTAAGTACAATTTTCCTACTTGCATGGTATGCCTGTGACCAATACAGCCTGAGGTTTCCAACAACAGACATGCTGTTATTATGACAACTGCACAGGGTAATAAAAGAAACTCTGTGAAAACCACACGTGACAAAAGTTGAAAGCAAAGTCACAGTAAAAAATTGCTTCCCTGAAGCTGGGCCTACTTATTATTCCCATGACTGTTATTCTGTAGATTACACTAATTCTGCAATAAAATTATTTTTATTAGCAGTACAGGTATGCACATCATGTTAAATGCTGAAATGAGGAATTTGTAGTGCAAGATTGAGGCTCAAAGAATATATTGACATTTGATTATTATATCATGATAGCATCAATCCATTATTGTTAATGGACTTCATCCTCATTAACAAGGATTGGAAAGAAATAAAATTGGTTCTCTATTCATAAATAAGTTAGGATGATCAAAAACTGAAAAAGCTGTATGTGCCTTTGAGACTTGCATGAAACATTTTATCCCAATACCCGTTTAAAAAGGTAAGACATTTCTGATTTTTAATATAGAGATGCACAAATTAGATGGAAATCAAGGTGAAAATAAATCAATAAAGAACAGGAGAGAAAAATATTAAAATAAGCATAAAAAAATTTGAGGAAATGTGCTGATATAACAATAGGTAGCTTTGCGGCAATATTAAAGTAATGCAAGTAATTTTTATAACTTGTAATGCTGTCAAGACTTCTTCCTTACATCTCCTCCCAGAAATACTCTCTGTGGAAATCTAGCACTTCTAATGTTGGACATACCTTTTCAGTTCTGAGCAGGCAGAATCATGTTTGTACTGTTCATACTGTACAACAAAAGAAGAGATTAACAAGTGGCTAAATGTCAGTACCTAAGCACTTCTAAATCAGGCTACAGGTTAAGAAAAATCCTCTTTCCAGTTCATTAGAGAGTCAAACATACTTCAGAAATTGTGGTACTCACCATGAAAAAATAAACAAGCAGTGCTCTCAAAGCATGTTCAAACACTGTCCTTGTAAGAAAAGAGGAAATAGTGGAAATAAGCCTCCGTGTTTAAGAACACCTCTCTCTTGCCTGGCATTTTGAGATACCCCAATAAGGCATCTCAGAAGCCAAGATCTAGCTCATTAGTCTAAAATTACTCAGACTCATCAGCAATGTTTTTTTGTCTGATGCCTGATACATGTGGCCATCAGGATATAGACATAAGGAGAGTTATTTACAAGGAAAAAAAATTTCAACTTCTGAAATATTATGGGTAGCAGAGAAAGAAAGATGAGGAATGTATATTTAGCTAAAAGCATTTCCCTAGTATCATTAGGAAATTAATGCATACAAACTTCTCTGTGAACTTAAGTTGAAACTGCCCTTCAGAAAACCACTAGAAATTAAATAATCCCCAAGAATAGATATAAATTGTTACCCCAGGTTTTAGAAGCAATTTGGGGACTCATCTGATATAGATGAAATAACTAATGAAGCTGCATTTTGTCATTGTTCTATTTCACTGTGGTACATATAATGCTTCTATTTGTGAAGGACTTGCTTCTGTAATTTTTCTTCAGATCTCCTATTTCAACCCTACAATACCCACCAAATCATCAGCCTTACAGTATGATTTGACTGCACACAGCGCTAGCACACTGTTTTCCTCAGTTTGCATCAACTGCTTGAATTACAGTAACTTTCATTTTGGAACTAATGATATTTTTACATTCTTACACTGTTTCTGCTTTGTCAGTCTGTTTAATCAACATTACACAGGAATACTGAGCCCTTGAGCCTAAAATTATGTATATTTGCATGCAATTTTCTTCTCTTACTGCTGTCACACAACTAATTCAGCTGCATTATGTGGCCAGATGTTAGCACATACTGTTGATCTATATCATTCTTGCCAAGTCAAAAATTAATATCATGGGATCATTTTGAACAAATAAAATACTGAGGGACAGAAAACAATGTGTTTTATGTGAATGATGCAATGAATCCCACAATGCTTTTTTCATAGACTGTAATTAACTTTAATATTTTCATATGTTATAGAAAGTCTTCCTCATAAGTCAGAGGAAGTCATTTTGCTTAAAGACGTATTAAGCAAAAAATGTTTTTTCCAAAGGTGTGTTTCATATTGATTGATACAAACTAGTTTCCTAATAATATGTGAAGAGCATTCATTGCTAAAGCAAAAATTTCTAGTTTCCAGAATTATATTCCTGTTCACCTCTTCTCTTCCTTACACATTAAAAATTACTCATTTTAAAATGAGTGATTTATCTCAATTTAAAATTGAGGACACATCAGTAATTTTATGTATTGCAGTGATACTAAAATTCAATTCCTACTCTCTGAAAAGTAGTATCAAGAGAAGAGAAGAGAAGAGAAGAGAAGAGAAGAGAAGAGAAGAAGAAAAGAAAGCCAGTTAACATACAGAAGTAGACACCCAAAAGCCCAAACCATGCCAAATGTTTGTTTAATTATACCACTATTTTAGTACAGTGATGGTCTACTTACGATTAGTGATTTAACGTGTCTGTAATGCCATGTTTGGTTAAAATACTTTTTAAAGATTACCAGTTAGGTGGGATTTCTTCTCTCTTTTCCATTTTTCTTTATTTCTCTATTTAATATCTTAAAAGTACCTGTTTGGTGGGCATGAAGGTGCATTAAACAAAAAATTGCTTCCTCTTCATACTATGCATTAACTTCTGATTTGCAGAAGGTATGATTTTGTCCTCTGTCAAATAAATCTTTCCAAGTGTTGACTTTTAGTCTTAAAACGAGTGATTGCAATAACAGAGAGAAGGGGGATAGCTTTCCCTCTTGCATCTTAAGGATTTCTGCATTTGAGTAGCTAAGCTTATCTAACCATGCCCCAAAACAGCTGATTTCTTATCTTGTAGTTCCATCCCTTTGCCTTAAACCAGAAAATACCAAAAGAAAGGAGTTTTTGGCTGCTTCTCATGGAGCCTTCTTCATGATATACATCACATAACTCATCCCAGATACATCCTCAGTTCTTTTGCCTTTCAACTGCATGTTTCAGGACTCCACCTCACTTCATGTCTATCATTCCCTTTACACAAAAGAGCAAATCCAAGGGGCTCAAAAAGACTATCCTTCCCAGATCAGCTGTTCTAGTTTTGCTTTTCTACCTCCTTTTCTTGACCTAATGCACTCCCAGTGCATACTGCTTGAGTTGCACACCACCATCAGGCTGTCAGCCGAAGTTACAATCACCCTCAAGCTGAAGTTATATCAACCTGCCATTTCCAGTTTAGATTAAGTTTTTCCTTTGCTGGTGCCCAAATTCAGATGTCTTCAGGCAAAGGCTAGCCAGCAGCAGAGATGTGTGTGAGTCACCTCCTAAGCTCCAGAAGCACTGGCTGCAGTTCACAGCCTGCCTGTGGCTTCCCTGCCACCACAAGCCTGGGTGCCCAGGCTGCACCAGCATGTCTCCATCTCTGCATTCCCGAGGAAGTGCAGGCTGCAGAGCAAACACACCAGCCAAACACACTATGTTATCTAATAAGTATCCTTTTTTTTTGCAATATGCATTTCTATCATACCCTTCTTTCACAAATACCTGACGTTTACTGTCAGCTGGGGAAAGTGCTTCAGCTTTAATGAATCTGACAGCAGTAAGGGAGAGTGGAAAAATTAATTAACACTTGATACAGACACCACAGATAGACAGACACACAGAATAAAGTGAAATACATGAGAAGGCTCTTAACACTCAACCTAAAGATGATGTAATGACATCAATCACATATTCTTGCGGCTCTATGTCTGTGACACAGTAAAAATACAATGATGTAAAGAACAGTAGGTGACAACTATGTGCTATTGCTCACAATACAAGAATGATGAGCTACTCAAATAAATGATAAGACAAATTCTTTAATGATGAATGTTTTTAAGGCAAATCTACAACGAGTGAACTATGTTTCTTTACACTTCCCTAAATAAACTTTGAACCATTCCTGAAACCTAAAGAGGGGAAAAAAGCAAACAAAAAAACACTATCCTTCCCTTAGAAATCCTGCTCCTCAAATAATCTTAACAGCCATTTCACCATCTCTTTCTCCAAAACAAACATTAAAGAGGTGTTTTCTTGGTATTTTATCCTGCTCCCACAGGTCTAGACTTCAGAAGACACTGTGAATTGCCACATCTGTAGCCACTGTCAGAGCATTTTCTGATTAAATTGCAAAATTATCCATTTTGAAAAAGGAAGAGTAATTATTATTTGCAAATGTGGGAATAAATCTTTCGAGGCAAAGATGAGTGCTCTCTTGACACAAGGCAATGGTATATTTAACGAAATATAAAACAGTTGGTTAACTACCAAGCATTGTAAACCAGTGGTTACCAGCAAAGCACTCATTTCTTCCAACAATATTCCCCGTAACAAACCTCAATAAACAATCCCATTATCAAGTCCTAACAAGGCCTTTATTCTTCTCTCTAGGAAAAGACTCCTCGATGATTCAATGACACAAACACACACTAAATATTTTTCTGGGTCAAAGCTAGAAAGCCCAGCACACCCAAGGGCTGAATTTTAGACAGGAAAGTGACTGTGAAGTGCACCTACCCCTTGTGATTCATGTTTGCAGCTCAGCTGCATGATGGCTCAAGAGCATAACTACTGCTGTCAGACCGAGCTCTCAAAAAGGAGGGGGATGTACAGGACAGCTGGCCAGCAACAGATGGGAATATGCTGTTCCATCTCACAGGTTGGTTGACTTCCTGTTGCAGCACATGCTGTCCAGAAGGAATTCTAATTCTAATGCAGTACTGGTCTTCCAAAGGAGGCCTGGCTTTAAGCCACAGTCAAGTCCTAGAATTCAAAGAACTTCTTAAAATGTCTATCAACTCCTTAAACAGTTCAGTCATTTACAGCTCAGATCTGTTGTTTGATTCTCTCTCTGTGTTGAGAATTAATTAGTCAGTTCTTTTAATTCTTTTCATTTGTTTAAGACAGAGTGAAAGGTTTTATGAGCAGAACTTGATATACTGGTGGGCAGCTAAAAATTGTTTGTCTTGAAGAAGAAAATTATTTAATTTTCTAATAACATGATAGATGCAAAAAGGTCATCATCAGTTGCAGTCACCACAAGGATTACTGCTTTCACTCATTCTGCTTTATGGGAACATTAGCTTTGACCATCAATTGTCTTCTAAAATAGTTAAGCTGCATTAAAATAAGGCTGTTGTTATTGCAATTTACAATGAAATGTATTTTTTATTAATTCTCTTAACTTTGTACAGACACCAAGAATTTAATTTTATTCTTCTGATATTTCAAATTAAATATGACTTGAAAATGAAAAATTAAAACTCATTTGAAAACTCAGAGAAACAGAAATTAAGATACCACTTCATTTTGACCTTCTGAATGGAAAGAAATGAATAAACGAAACACTCACTTCAGTTCTCATTGTCAAGGTGTCTGGAAACAACTGTAGGGAGCTCATTCCTTTATGCAAACTCACCCTGACCCATCTAGTCATTGTGTGTCAATATAAAGAATTATCATCTCATCTGCTAAAAATAGAGATACTGCTGTGGATAAGGTTATCTACACCACAAAAGACACTATTCATTTGTAGTGCTAGATTCACACCAGCGGTTAAATTAAAAGACAATAATATAAATTAATGGAAAAGCAGGTTAAAGGGGATTACAAAAGAGGATTTGGCTGAGAAATATTGCTTTTTTGCACTATCATCTGTGGCACTGCCTACAAAGAGTGTTACAACTTCACAGGGTACAAGACGACACCTTGAGCTCATACTTGGCAGATAATCAGAATTTCCATGCAAACAATGCCTGCACAATTCTATACATATACATAAGTGCTCAATAGGATAATTTTTTCCTTTATGCATTTTTTCACTTTCCAAAAGGCTTTCAAGTAAAAATTATAATATATTAACAGTGATGTATAAACCCAACTCTGTAGTAAATCCTTTTTAAGCACACAAGTTACAAAATTGGATATGGTCTAATATTCATTAAATACCATCTGTATTTTGTATTTCCCTTCTTTTTAATCACTTTACAGAAATACACATACAGTCTGACATTTTGAAATGCCTCCTAACTTAAAAGAAAATCTGCCTAATTATCAATGTTTTATAGCTTCTTCCTTGTTATCAACAAGTATTTTAGTATTCAAACTAAAGCAGCAATTCTTGTGAATATTTACACACAGCATTTTAGTACTTCTGCATATTCTTACTAGACCCTACAGCATTATAGTTCACTCTGATGAGCCTCTTAAACAGGGTTTTGATGAAAAAGACCTATAACTTTGCATAATATGCTCTACAAAAAAAGGAACTGGATACTCCGAGTATGCACACAAAATTAATATTGTCTAAATGTTTACAAATATGAACCTTAAACAAATGCAGTGAGTTAGAATTGAGTTTACCTCACTTTCTTTGCCATTAATTCCTTCTCACCACAAACCAGAACATTTATATGACACAGTTCTACTCAGAAAAAGAAGGTGAACTTGCTGAATGAAATATTGCTGGTTTAATGTTTTCTTTTTTTCTGCAACCTTAGAGCCAACCCTTTTCCTTTTTCATGGTCTCTCTGCTCTTAAATTTGAGACCAACAGAGCCACCATCAGCTTATCAAATGTCAAATATTTTTTATTATCATTAAAAGATATTTTTCTAGCCTATTATTTTCTCTAGTTTCTTCATACATCAGATATTATTGTTACAGTTTTATACACGTGCTAAAATACTAAATGACAAATCATGTACCAGAGTTCAAAATCTAATGTAAAAGGACAAATATACGCGTATAATTTCCATAATTCATATAGTTGATGTATATAGTATATATAGCTTTTGCATTAGCAGGTATCATATATACTGACATTTTTGTGATTACCGTAATACATTAATTATGAGCTACTGTTGCTAAACATATAATATTAATTTTCTGCAGTATAATGAAAGAATAGAAATTTAAATGGAAATCTGAAGATATAGTGGAATGTTTTGTCACTTTTAAGGATCTTCAGGACCAAACATTCCATATGGCAATTTTATCTGAGGTTGATGACCAGTTCCATTTGTCATCTCCTAGAAGCTGATTCCATCAGTTTTTTATTGTTTTGAATCACCAGATGGCACTTCTCCCTGCTGTGAAGACTTGCCATCTGAGCATGTAGGAGTTAGATCTGGGACAAACATTTCCAGCTGAACAGAGATGCTGTATAGATGTTGAGATCCTTATCAGTAAAGAAGCACTTGTCTTGTTTCAATCCCTCTCTTTAACTGAAAATATTCTTTCTCAAATTAGTTGCTGTAGACAAGCTATGTCTACAGAAGTGGGGAAAAAAAAGTATTAAACGCATACACACACTTTTGCCAACACATATGCACTGCCCAGGGACATTTTTAACAGCATTCTTTCACATTCTCCACAAGACTATATTTGAAGCTGCACTTCTAGCTTGAATAAAAAAATATTGACAAAACAAAATAAAACTGTGTTGAAAAGTTTATCCATTTCTAAGCAGTATTGTAATTTTGCTGCTACTATTCTGGTTATATTCCTCAAATAATTTTTCTCCTTTGTTTCCATGTGCAATCCACAGGAAGAAGAAAAAAATCAGAAAAGTATGCAGTCATGGCAAGAGCTCTCAGTGAAGTACAACCGTGATTCATTATCATCATATACTAGTGGAATATCCCAGTGGAAACATCATAAAGCAATGTTTAGACATCATGCAGAAATTGTTTTATAATGTCTGCAACTACACTGTACACACATCTTTCACTCTCCTGCTTTCCTCTGTTATGTGGGTCAAGCACAGCGCTTTCTTTTCTCATGAAAAATCATTTGTTCAAGGACACAACCTTTATGTAAGGACTTGGGGACCTCTCTACTATTGTCTTGTAGGAATACCTTTCTGTTATTTCCTGGTTTTGCTAACAGTCAAGAGAATATTTTTAGTGTTGGAGAGATTAAATACATCAGTTCTACACGAGAGTGGGCCTTTGCGAATATACACTGGAGTCTCAGTCACTGGTGAAAAACAAAATATTACTTTTTTTTTCAACTCCCAACTATTTTACTTTTAGAAACAATTTATGAATAATATTTCATGTAGACTTATTGAGAATTATATCACAAGCAAATACAAATGAAAAAAAGATAAGAAAGGTATAACATATCCATTGGAAATGTTTGAGGACTCCATTAAGGAGTTTTGTCTTTTTTTTCTTTAAAGTTTGACCCACTTAAGTCCGCAGCCTTACAATGATAAGCCCCTACAGTGTTTCTGACATCAGAAGAGTTTTGAAGATGACAGCCAAAACTCTGGCCTCTAAGCCAACAGCCTACTCTAATGAAATCAAAGACAGTTTTAAACTCAGTTTTCAGCTCAGCAAACAAAGATTTAAACCTTTAAGCTTTGATAACAGGGATGACAAAAACAGCACCAAAATCACCAGATTATCTCCATGAAATAAACTCAGCAAACTTTTCTACAGAATTATGTATAATCAGCCATTCTAAAACTGCAAGTGGACTAACTATTTTCAAAACCTGAAGATTTTAGAGCTGTTGTTATAAAGAAAAAGAACTGAATTGGAAATTGCTTTTGAGTTGATTCTAAGGAATGCAGTAATTTTTAAGTGGCTATATCTGAAAGGAGGCATAGGATACTGAATGCTGACATTGCAAAGGACTGAAACAGAGTTACTTGTGTCAGTAAAATACACCCCCATGCTGTTTGCTTTAAAGCAACCCCTCATCCTTTATTACAAAAATCTCTGGTGTTGCAGAAGAGCTATCTGTGTAAGTGCTCAGCAAGGATAAACAACCTTCATTGCATCACTTGGTTTCATGCAGGGGGATTATGTTATTGCTTCCCTCCCAAATCCTTAAGAAAATAAGATGTTTACCATGAAGACTTGTCTTGTAGGTAAAATTGATGTTGCATTTATAAATTACATGTTACCGCAGAACAAATGGCATTAATTCTTCTGATCTGACCTGAGCTACACTGAACTGCACTTTAAGTTTCTCTTTAGAAGGCTCATCTTTGAAGTCTTTATTTCCTCAGAAATTTTGGCAATGTATATGAACAAATCAATAGAGTTTGGCAAGACTAGGAATTGTCACCATTCATCTGTTAATCCTTGCTAAAACTTTTTTAGGACTAGACAGAGTATAAGAATATTTCTCCTTTAAAGTACTTCACACTCTTTCGTCAATACATGTTAGATAATCATTAAAAAGCCAACAGCAAATATTGTGCAACATGTGCTGGTGCACTGACTTGTCTTGCATTTAATTAGTCAATTAGTTTTGCATGGATTACCACAGTAATCTGAAACTACCTATTGCTACTAAATAAAGCTAAAAGGAAATAGAAAAACAGCACATTACCTGGCAGAGAGCTGCTGTCCAAGACAATAATCGGAACTTGAGAGACACAGAGCCTTTGTTCAGTTTGAACATTTAAAGACTCTTTGGAGACCTGATTGGCTGATTATCACACATGATGTTTAGACAGTTTATTTTGTGTGACCAATTGTCAAACCAACAAGAATCTCAAATTACTGAAGTGCAAGAGGTTATGGAGAAGCTCAGCATTCAGAACACAATCCCACAGAAGGGCATCCTTGGTTTATGAACATTAGATCAACTATTTGTGGTTTCTTTCACAGCTTCTTTGTCTGACATGCAGAATTTTTCCTTATCATTCTGTGTTCACTTTCAAAATTTAATTTAGATGCTGTAGCCTTTAAAATAAGCGCTAATATCTGGGGACACCTGAACATAGTTTGTGTCTAATGCTCTCGGAATTCAGCATGTATGGTGAGGCTGGTTGGGAAACTGCCTTTCATAACATACACTAAGTTAAGATCAACATTAATATTATTTCATTCAATGAAAAAAGTATAATAAAAATGCTCTAAAGATCATCAGTAGAAGCTTAAAATGAAAATTAGAGGCACTTAAAGCAACTAACATGTTGCAAAAGGCCAATTTTTTTCTCATTTGGACAAAATTGTCCAGCAATTAGCCATAAATGTGCAATTAACTTAGATGTTTTTAGACTGCTCAATTAACAGTCAAAGCATAAAATATTACATTAGGCTTTTTAGAGCAATTAGAAACTTTGTATTAATAAGAAATGCAAGCCATGACAATATTTAAAAAGCTGTGTTTTGCTGGAGATAATAAAGAATTTGCTCCAGAGCTCCAAAAATTATTTTCCATTATTTCTTATATTTTACAAAAACTCACTACTTTTGTATAGCAAAAAAAAAAAAAAGGAATAATCTGCAAAACTGATGATAGAATAAATACGTACTTAGAAGGTAGGTTGCACCTAACACCAGATCATTCCTTCACTCAAAAATTCTGAGCAGAATTCTTTTCAAAGTTCCCATCAAGTCTTTTTTTTTTTTTTAATTGCAAAAATGACCTTAACTATATTGCTGGAAAACCAAGCAATGAGGTGTGTATGTCCTCACAACTGTTATTTTTTATCAGTCTCAGACACCATACTTGCCTTGACCCCAAAAATGCTGGAAAGTATGAAACTGCCTAGCCAAAAGAAACAGAAAAACATTGTGATGACTCAGGCTGGAAAAAAAGTTAAAACTTTCTCTTGTCCTAGATATTCACTAAGCAACTGATATTAAAGCCTCAAAGCTCTTAGAAGTGCTTTGTTTGGGATTTTCAGGCAGTCTCCAGGACAGATTTTACAGGCAAACTGCTGGTACTTTCACTGCCCACCACTTTGAATGTTCATAGGTAAGAAAGAAATTCTCAGAATTTCGTAATTTATCTGAAAATAATGATGCTAATGATGACCTGCATTTTTAAGACCCATGGCAGTCTCACATGAAAAGTGACACAAGGTCTAGAATTACTGGAAGCTAACCCAATGTGAGACTTGCTTAAAGACCAACCTAATAATGAGAAAGTATTATCATTTAATTGATCTTTGTATTGTCTAAAACTTTAATTTTAATCTGAAACAGTTCTTCTGGGAATGATGAAATATACTGGAGATAACTCATGGCAGTGATAAGTGAGCCTCTATTGCCAAACTGTGAGGAGGATACTTGCAAGGGGTGCTCATCTCAGCAGAGGACAACAGCAGGAAGGGAACGTGTTTGCTGACACAAGCACACAAGAGGACAACAAAGTAAACATGGGTTGCTGAACTCTGACAAAGACCTTGCAGTGACAACAATACCACATTTCCTATTATGGGGGAGAAGTAGGAAGGGAGGCATTGTTATTGCTGGACACCTTCTGTTACATTTTGACAACTTGTGTTTAGTCCCGGGTACAGCTTCTCACTTGTGTCAGCAAAGCTGCTCTCCCCCACTGTGCCCTTCGGTGGCAGGCCCTTCCTTCCACAGGATCCCCATCCCACCCCATGCAGGGGAAGAAAAAATCACCTCTGGCCCCGAGATTTCTGCATCCGTGAGAAACAGCCACAGAAAGAGGGATTAACAGTGGGTACCACTGCGATGTCTCTAGGGATGCTGACCGCATAGTCCACATGAGCGAGCACAGCACAGCACCAACTTGGTGTCACAGTGGGGAGCACAGCTGCCTTTTGTCCATCCACTTCAGAGAGCAATGAGGACTAAAATCTGTGCCTATCCCATGGCTGAGCTTCTAAATTCAGGGAACTGAGCATGAGGTAGAAAGTCAGAACTAACACTGAAGTGTACGTCTAAGCAACAGAGCTAACTGGCATGGCAGGCAGCTGCCAGCTTGAACTTGACAAAAACAAAAGTTAATACGGTCTTGGACCATTGTCTATAAAAACATATCAATACCAACAGGGCTATTACTCAACTCACCATATGAGACTGTAGCTGGCAGTGTATTTTGTGAATGGTAATGGCAATGGAGTTTTACATATAATACAAATCCAGCTACCCGAGGGCTCCTATGAGAAAGGGTTCCTAGAACTGGCTCATTTATTGCACCTTGTTGCCCCCTTACACACAGGGACATATTAAATGTAACTATTCCTCCCTGGAAGAGAGCCAGACACCAGAAGGAGACTGAGAATTTCTTTCAGGATCATAAGATTAAACTGTTAAAATTGAAATAAAGTCATCATAACCATTTAGTCTGAATGCTGATCTGAACTTCAGCTCAGGTATTATACACACTAACATCTGTTTCAATAAGTCTTTTCATTAATAGACACTTGAAAAGAAATACTCTTTGCTGCATATAGTTGAGTGATACCATTAATATTGCAGCACAATTTTCCCTTCCGTCTCAATCCAAGTCTTATTAAAAGAATGTTCTGCGTTAGCAGTGGCAATAATACCTAAAGCTAAACAGCAGTTCATTATAATAATGGAGGTTTGGTCTCAAACTTTCTTTTGATGTGAATTTTTTTTTTTTTTATAACTCCCTGCAAGACCTCAGGTATTGGGTGATAATCTTCTTTTCTACTACAAGTATATACTCTAGATTTACACATTTTAGAGAAGATTTAAGCTTGTAATATAGATCTGCAAGATATTCTCTGACTTACACACAATTTGTGACTTTTTCTCATTTAAGGGAGTGATTCCGCACAACCATATTTTGACATTGAGAGTGCTGACATCTGCATGTTATCTAGATACATAGGTTTCACTTATAATCAGTGGGTAGAAATGAAGTTCTGGGAGATCTTTCACTGACCTGTTTTAGACATCTAAGCTATAATGAAATGATACGTGGCCTACAAGTGGCTATATCTCTCCGTTATTTAAAGTATGTCTGGAAAAGCTGTTCAATTATAGATGCATATGCTATTGAACTCTGTGTTTGGATGAACCCAGCCCTATGTAGTCATAATACAGTTTCTTTGTATTGCACTGGACTGAAAATAATAGCCCTGTCCCTTCTTCCAGTTCAATGCTTTTAAATCTTAAGTGTTTTGGGGAAGATAGGACAAGGGTTATCCTGCTAGCTTATTTAGCTCTTACAAAATAAGAAAGTGAAAAATGTATGCTCTAGA
The DNA here is from genome assembly GCF_008360975.1 of Lichenostomus cassidix. NCBI lineage: Eukaryota > Metazoa > Chordata > Aves > Passeriformes > Meliphagidae > Lichenostomus > Lichenostomus cassidix. The sequence goes on along the minus strand of NC_139480.1, from coordinate 30,582,131 downwards.
TTCTAAAAATGTTCTTTCCATCTTGTTTGAAACATATCCACAGCTTAACAGCATAATGTTGAAATCTGAAACTTTGCAATCTTTTCTGTACTGTTGAGAAAAAGATGTCCAGTTTAGCTGAGTATTGAGTGTCTGAAAAGCGTGTGCTGCAATACCCATATTTTGTCTCTGTGTTTGTAAAAAGTGCAACTCAGGACTGTTGCATCACAAACATTCTTGTGGTTATCACATCTTCATGGAAGAAAATTTATGGAAGGTGCAGACAAACTATCTTGTGCTTTACATACCACAGACAACTATCTTTTTTGAAAGTAAATCTTCAAGTCTAATGCAAAAAAGCATAAGAAAGAAAAGCACTGCCATGTCAAACAAAAAAATGACAAATTTCATATGTGCAATTCAAATTGAGAATTTACTCAAATAAGTCACTGATAAACCACTCAATTAAAACTTGAAACAATGCTCATTGCCTTGCAGAACACAGAGGACAGTTTACCTTATGTAAAGGCTGGACTCTTGCCCAGAGCCGCAGAATTGGAGAGGCATCATTTTTAGAGCCAATTTGTGATGCACTGGTTAAATTGCTAACAAGACATCAATTTTTATAATGCATAAATACTTTGTCTCGTATTTTTATGGAATTTTGTGAGATAGTATTTCATAATATCTGAATATGTGACATTCTACAATTCTATAAAAGTACCTGGTATTAAATACAATTTCTTCTGAATCTGGAATAGAGGCAGCAGAATATATTTTATTCAGGCAACAAAATAGCTAGGGTTGTCTCTGATGACGTAGGTACCGAATATGCATCAAGGACTGCTCAAAACTTAAAAAAAGAAACAATAACTGTCTGCCCAAAATACTGCCAAGCCTTTTTGAATAAGCTCAAGAATTCCACAGCAGATCCATTTGCAGGAAAAAAATAAAAAGGCAACATTAATTTAAAAACTACTCTCTGTGAATTATTTTAAAAGTATTATCATGCAGCCTGAAGTTTTATTGGCTTAGATAACTGCAGATACACAAGGGCTTAAGTAATAAGATATGCCCTAGGGTGTGACAGTACACAACTTTGAGTGTGTTAGGTAAGAAGGAAATACAAATCTGAAAGGTATGTTGCATGTCACATTGCCCAACATTGCCTCTTGTCTGTTTCTGTGTAAGCATTCTTCTTCAGTGCATAGACTCAAGGGAATTAAGGAGTGAATGGAGAAAACCATCAGGAGCCATGAATGGAGAAGAGCAGAACAAGATCTGCTGCACCTGGGCTACGTGAAACACAGCTTTTCTCATCTCCAAAATGGCAGTAACTCCCACTACCCTTTAGAATGAGCCAGACACACTAATGGGGTAAAAACCATCTGTGCACAAGTCACAAACACTGAGGTTAAAGAGAAATATCAGAAGTTTCCTTCTTCCCAAGCGGCACATAAACTCTCACTGCAATGGGTCTGCAATGAAAGCAAGCTCCCCCACTAGTCCCTCAGTCTGCCAGCCCTCTCCAGTCTGCCAGCCCTCTCACCCACTGCCCTCTCTCCACTCTTCCTCTCTAGTCCCCCCTAAGAGCTTCACCCAGCTGTCTCACCCCTCCTTGCTCTAACAGCTCAAGTAACTCAGAAACATACCAGCATACAAAGTCCAAGGTAAGGGAAAACTACTCCACAAATGACTTACAGCATCTTCATCACAAAATTGGTATTTTCGGTTTTCCCTGGTTTCTTGATTTCCCTTCAGTTGTCCTCACTATCTTGTATTTAAATGTATCTAAATGAATGCATAAATAATCATACAAAAAATAAATGAATGCAATACTTTAAAAGTAACTTTTAAGGCCACTCTATCAAGGCAGAGTTTAGCTGTGATTATGTGAATATCACTTTCTGCCTTAAATAAAGAAGTATACACTCAGCCATGAACATTCTTACTTTTTTAAAAACAGCTCATGAAGATCAAATATGTTTGTCATTAATATATGATGGTAATTTTTCTCCTTTTCTCATATGTTTCTCAGATGTTTATACCAAATCCATGTCTTTGTCTTTTATAAATTATTTGTGGGTAAGTGTATTTTTAGGGCAGAAAATCTTTTTCTAGTCAGATCAGATAATGTATGTAAGGTTAATTTACTGGAACTGAGCGCGTACATGAGACTGAGTATTAGAAACTAAAGGGTGTGTTTCAGAGGGGAGAGGATGCTATGAGGACATTCCAAAATACAAGTGAAAAGAATAATGAGCTTGAATGCAATGGTACTACTGCCTTTACTAGTAAGATGCTAGTATTTTTAATGGTATACATCTTGTGAAAGGCTGTAACTCTTAGCAATCTTTGTCATTGCACAATTACAATGTTAAGCAAAAACTACTTGTTTCTCACCTGTAAAAAAATGCAAGATGTTCTCCAGCTTGAAAGTTTATGATTTATGTACAGGTTAAAAAGTTGCTAAATATGTGTTACATGTGTTGGAGGTACACAGCTTTTCATATGAATTTGGACCATGTTTAAGAGAAACATGTGAAACAAGTAAGCAGTAAGTGCAGATGTATGCTACAGTGGGAAAATGACAGTTGTACTTGGGTATATATTACTTAAAGAGAAAAGCATAATGATAAAAATATTCAGCAACTGATGAAGAAACTTTGTTTAAAGACAAGAAGCAAATACAATCCAAAGTGATTAAAGGGTGTAGTATAATGTATTTCTACTTTGCATTGAAGGGCAGCTATGCTGGCAGAAGTTTTCACCCCTGAGGGATCAGCTCTTGACTGTGGCATCTACAAGGCTGAAGCAGGGCTCTTTTTACAGGTAGAAATCCACACAAATCCTGCCAACTGAGGCTCCTCAGGAGACAGACACAGTTTATGCAACTCCCAGCAGGTCTGAATACTGCAAAAACAGCACCTTTCCCTTCCAGCTCACTTTTCTTTGTTACTCTGGATTGATCACTTTCTTCCAAGTCACCCTAAGTATGTATATTTGAGACAAATACAACATTTCTAGCTGCCACAGGTGAAAGATGCAGATTAATATACAGTTTCACTGTAGCTCTACAGCAGCATGTTATTTTAGAGATGGTTACCTTAGTAGTAACACAAACACCTCTCAAAGGCCAGCCCAATGTCCATAGAACAGCTCAATCTATTGACAATCTATTGCTCAACGTATGCTGTTGCATTTTAGGACTGAAATTAAAGCCAGTGCTTTGACAGCCTCTGCTTTGAGGCACAGTGGGCTTTTTAGGTAGCTCGTGCTGCTATGCCTTTCCTCAAAAGCAGGGAAGTGCATTGTTGGACTGCCCGAAGATTAAAGCCCAGTATCCTGACAGTTTATACCATGTACCCTTCCTTCCTTCTTCCTCTACCTTCAAGAACTTGCGTCTTTTCACTGCTGTCTCCAGCCTTCCTACTACTGCTTAAAGAATCATTACAACACCCTCTGGATATTATCAGTTCTCTTAAGGAGGAAAAAAAATACTTAAAAAGCATCTTGGATATGATCTTCTGTCTTTACGACAGGAGTCTCTCATGGTTCTTGTTTGCAGCAGAAAGCAGGCAGCCCATTTCTGTCCTCAGCAGGGCCCAGATAAACAGTTCTACCAAATGAAGAAACCAACAGGGATTCCCTCTGTCAAGGTCACAGAAGCAGAAGAAAATGCGCCTGGGAGCATGAGTTCAACCAAATATAAAAGGTTCTGTGCTCAGTGGGGTTTGGTTAAATAAATCAGGTCCAAACTTTTAGGAACACAAACACAAACCATTCCCTTCTCAATGGGGTAATAGAAACAAACACACCAAGTTAATGAACGCAGCAGGGATTGACCAAACAGTTCAAACTCCCCTTTGGAGCAGTGCGAATAGCTGTGAAGCAAACAACCTTAGCCACTTGGCACAGGAAAACAGAACAGGCTCTGCTTTGGATGGATGACTAAAAACTTCCTTGATTACAGAAGTCCTTCATTCTAAAATGAGGGGCTAAATTTACTATTAAATGCTGACTAAAGAATCATCCATTCAGTTCTGACAGTTCACATGCCAAGTCAAAGTACTGGCACTGAAATGCCTCCTCCAAGCATTTGATTCCATTGTTTTCATAGCTGGTCCAAATTCTGCATCTCCTCACACTTCTGTACTGCCAACATTACCCATCAGTACTTCTTCTATGCACCTGGTCATAGAAGTGTTCCAAATAGGTCAAAAGGATCATAAGGAAAATACATACACATGTATATATGGTATTTATGGCTGCTCACTACATACTGTAAATGCCATACTGCAACATTTGAACTTCCCAAAACATCAAAGCAATAAACAGGCACTCTTCCAGGGCTTTCTTCATTTCCCCATTTCACCTCCTAGTGTGCACCACATTGCATGTTTCTTCTTATTTTCACATCACTTTGTGCATTTGTATATATACATGCAATTATACTATTTGAAAACTATCTACTCACATATATTCAGCTGCCATATTGAGAAGTAAATACTTCCTTGAGACTACACCAGAATGCAAGATTCTCTGCATATAGAACAGCTATAACTGCTGTTCAAAGTACTTATAGAACAGGCTGTTCAACTTACAGTTATAACTTCTGGTTTCATCCAGTACATGTTCCTTAGTAGAGGGGATTGATTTAAAAGTAGGATTTAAGCTTCCGTTATTAAGAGATAACAACCTACTTACCCAGCATCCAGTAACACAGAAATTTGAGATCCTAATTTAAGTGGCTAATTTAGGTATCACAAGAGTATAGTCCTGAATACAAAAATAGTTGTATTTATACATCTGAGATAAAACTGGTGAATGGGGTGAAAGGAAAAAAAAACAATAAGGAAGCACTTTGTAACTACCTTATTAATGCTAAAAACATATCCTGGATACTTAATAAAACATATCATTCAGTGCAATTAAACTATCAATTTAAGTATAATAATTCCAAAGTAGGCTTGGAGATGAATACTACAATAGCTTTGCTAATTTTTCAGGAAATAAGATACAAAAAGAAATTGTGGCCTCATAGCTAAAATGTCACCATTTCAAGGATACAATATTTCAGCAATGCTGAAGTGTATCAAGGAGTGCAAGCTCATTACCCAATTAAGCAACAACATCTTGTTTCATTAACAACTGTCTCTGCTATTCCATTCAGAAGAAGAATCTATTTTAATTGTGGAAAGGACAGGGTTTTGTATGCTATTACAATACTATTCACCAATAACAAAAACCTTGCTATGGCCTACAATTAGGATAAAGAAATCATAAAGGCAAAGGCCAATATTCCCTCTATTCCTTTTTCAAAAAAAAAATTTAAAAAACCAGAAGACAACTAAAACTCACTCTGACTAAAAATATGACACGTCATTCCATTTCTGCTAGGTTGAAGATATCTGCCACTTTGATATTCCCCAAAACAATACTCCCCCAGGTTAAGGTGTCTCTCCCACCTACTCTGTTTTCACCTTCTATATGTGTCATTTTTCCATGGCTACATTTCTGCTGTGCCCTCATAATGACATCTGAAAAGCAGAATTAAAAAACAGAAGGATAAAGAATGTAAACATTTGTAACTCTAAATATAAAAATAGCATGGTAAAACATCAATACTGGTTACTATGGAGAAGCATCATCTATGCCATATAAAAGCTCTGCTACAAGTGACAACTGCCTCTGACAGTTTCCACTTTTAGTGAGGCAAACCCAGCATGCCAGTAGGATGAGCAGAGCAGAATATTTACTTGCTACTTTGTCTTGAGGTTTTTTTATTCTAATAGGTGAGGAGAAGGACAAAGTTCTTACCAAAATAAAAATGGGAATGGCAGAGAAAGTGGACACATTAAAGCATTTATTTGGAAATAGAGAAATCATTTTGGTAATCATTACGAGAAATAATTTCCATTTAACCTAATCAGGCAAGTCAAAGAAAGAGAACCAGAAGACTAATTAACAGCATTTTAAGAAGCAGTCAAAAGAATCTCTTCAGTCATCACTTGGTGTAAACCATGAGTAGAACTGCACCAGAGGAAGGGAGCTCAAGCATGGACCTGGAGTCACAGAAAGAGAGGAAATGCCAAACAAGCAACACTGACATATTAACTGACAGAGAAAATACCCCTGTGCTTTTCGGTGTCACTTAAAAATGCCCTTCCTGGATTTCTCTACCTCATGTGAGCTTGGTCCTTACACTCATTAGCTTTGCTTATAAACCACTTCCATTAGTCTAATAGAGCTAAAACTGAAACAGACCACAGGCCATGCATGGCATTCATAATATTCTAGTGTTGTTATGTATGAATGAGGAAATAAACTAAATTGAAATAATGCACCCCTATTTCCAGCATAACTACGCCAAAACATCTCTTTTTGAAAAACTACATTAAAAAAATGAGAAAAAACCCTACCTTATGCCTCTAGCCAACACAATTATATCTGCACAAGAATAAGAAAACAGGTTCTCTTTTTTTCTTATTCACAAATATAAAGCATACTACCTGCTTTGTAAATACAGGCTATTATGGCATATTCTTTTCTATCTATTTTCTTTATATAACCCTGAGGTCAAAAAATACAAAAGCCTTTTTCACTCCTTGCTAAAATATGTTGTTGTGGTTTCTAATCATGTGCTATTGAGTCTCCTGATTTGCTTTTTGTAGTGCTGGTGAGAAGGAAAAGAGGCTGCCTAATGGAAGACAAGAAGTTAGGATCCCTGTGTGATAAAATGACTGGAGATCTTACAAATTCCTCAGAGCAGAAAGGAATCCTTTAGTTTAATGTTATGTACAAATTATTATAAAGATGTACATTTTAAAAAAGGGTTGGTAATATGATGGTAGGCCCATTGCCTTCCTCAGCTTCCAGCACCAATTTCCTTCCATAGTTCTATTCCCTCCACCTGCTCCCAGATGCAATATCCTTGCTCAGCCTGCCTCAGTCTTTGTCCTGGGCACATTTGCTTCTGTCTTTGAAACCAGTCTTCTGCTTCAGTTTGCAGTATAAATCTCAACAATTTTTACTTCTATCAGCAGGAGGCACTACTGAGAACACAGGGTCCAGTATCCAGATTTAGACACAAATCCATCCCAGGCAGAGCATGCAAAAACAATTAAATTCTAGAAAAGATCTGTTCAGTGGAAAGTATACTCAGCAAAGACAGGATTGTCAATGAATTTAGCACACAAAATTCCAATTGTTAAGAAATCAGACACCTACATTACCAAGGGGACTTTATTTGCATCATGAAGTTGTTCTTTCTTCCTTTCTTTTGTGAACCTGCCCTGAGGGCCATATTAAGAATGCAAACTATAGGAGCTCCATTTAGTAATGACAACTCCTATGGCATTTTAATTCAATAGCACAGGTAACTGTTGAAACATCCCATATTTTTAGGTTTCCAATTTCAATCTCTCAATAAGGTCAGCAGAGAAAAGCAGCTATGTCTCTCAGAAGCCAAATTGTTATAGCTGGTAGTTTGAACACAGTGTTGTATCACTTCAAAAATTCTCATCTTCACTGCCAAATATTTATATTTTCACCCCAGAGATTTGAAAAGAATACCACAGAGCATCTAATTTCTAATGTTAAAAAAACCACTCTAATACAATAATTTCAAAAGCAATGCTGGAAGTGAGCACACTTGTCTATCTGAAATACTAATCAAATACATTGCAGTAGGAAAAAGCTTTGTTTAAAAAATCAAATTTATCTTTTGCATATATGCTTTTACCATTTTTCTCAGCACAGAAATGAGGAGTTCTTTTTGGTTTGTTTCTTCATATGTTTTTAGTAATTAAAAATAAATACCTGTTCTCAGTATTTCTTGATTTCAGAACACAAGCACTGAAAAGTACAGTTCTGAAGGTGACATGATGAGGTTGAAACTCCCACAAAAGACAGATTTCATCTTATTTTGTCTCTTTTTTGTTTGCACCATAGTCTCCAAGTCTGTCTACATGCTGAGAGGCAAGTATAAATGTTTAAACCTTAATCAATCTATTTATGTTAAAAAAAAAAAAATCTATCTTTTGGGATGACATACTGCTGTTTTGTGAGAGATTTTACTAACTGCTGCTAGTAAAACTGTAAAACGTATGGAAGAGTCAACGTACCTCATTGCACTGTCATTACCACCAGTGCAGTGACAGCAAGTGCTAAAGTCCTTTGATGCCAAACACATTTGAACACCATTACAACTCTGTTGTGTGTGCTATCCCAAGGTGCCAAACTTGGGAGTGCTGCCAACAGTTTGCTAATCCCGAGGCCACAGGACAGAAGGGCAATGCACAACGGTCGTGCCTAAAGCTGCAGCAGGAGCCTGCTGGCAGCTGTGGGAAGATGAGCTACTCTGAAAGACCAGAACTTTTTAAACATATAAATAAGAAAAGCTATGAAATACAGTTGGTCTGAGTTGTCTTCTGTGTAATATTCTGAATGTCCCCACAGCACCCTGATCATCACCTACACCTGAGTCTTCTACTAGAAAACCCTAAAGACAGATAAAAGTGAAATAACTGCTAAGCTTGCTGCCAAAACAACTGTAAAGTGTTCATTTGGGGGATACAAATACTCACACTGAATTAAAACAAACACTGTTTAAACAATCTTGCATGTTTGGGCAACTGCAGTATGCAGAGTTTTGTGCTTTCACTGGTTTTTTGTGGTTTGACACTGTCTTTATCTTTCAAAATAACCATATGAAAAGAATGTCAAATCCACCTATTCTCAAATATTGCAACTTCTACAACGTTAAGGCATCCTGTGGTTTGTCGACAGGTGGCTCAAAAATACATTTCCTACAGTCTTAAGTTCCTAGCCAATTTTATATGATTTACGCTATTATTCAAAGCACTGCTTTCTAGTTGGGTGGAACTGAAATACATTTAATAATCATGACACCAAGTTGAAAGAAAATTCATTAGCTCTAAATAAAAAAAACTACTGGCTAAGTTTGTTCTCTAGTGCTTCCTGCTTTTATGAATTAACGTTAATTCCATTTCTTCAGATCGTAAGTTTTACAACTACAAAGGAAGAGAGTATATTGTTATAAGGGTCAATTAATTTCCATTATTTTCCGCCTTCATTTTCAGGAACCTTTTAAAGTGGCCTAGTCATGTTTATATCCTTTTGAAAATGTTTCTTCATTTTTACCAGCAAACGCTCTTCATGGAAACCTCTGATGGCATATTACTATAAGTGTCATGAAACAGAAAAGCACTATGTCCCAAAAATAAAATATTTGCATGGAACTGGAAGCTTGACCTTGAAAAAATATAAATAAAGGAACTACTTAAAGACAACATATATGCTAAAATTAAGATCAACAAAAGGAGCTGATGATGATGAATCTGCCCCCTTACCACCACCTCCCTCCATCTCTCCAAAACAAGTATTATGAATTAAAAAGTTTAAGATTACAAAGACAAAAACAGAGAGATAAAAACTGAGACACTTTCTAGTTTGTCAGCCATTGTGACCCAGTTAGATGGCCCACTGCTCTTCAACAAGAATTTAAAATTATTTTGATTGCTTGACCATAAGACCAAGAGCTATGAAAAATATTGGATAGATTGTAAAGCAAAATAGAACTCTGCAGTCAGTTTGTCCAACATCCTCTACTCCTTAAGCCATGGAATATTGTCTCCTTACTCCTATAGCCAAATTATTTTTGTTTGAACACAGCAAACTTTTCCTCAAATGTTCCAAGATTCACAATAAAATTAGAAAAGTTGGCCCAAGAGATCAAAAATACATGCAAGTCAAGGAACGCAGGTCCGGACTGAGATGCATATGTGGGACTCAGCCAGTTTCTCATATTCATTTGACACATAAAACAGTTGGTCAATGACATCATATTTTCCTATCTAACCTCCTCCTTGGTTCTGTGCAAACTTTATGCCATACATATATTACACAAACAGACACAGAAACTGGTAACGTTCTCTATCAATGATTTATAGCTATAAACTAACCATTTTAATAAAACTCAAAAGATAATTACATTTTTACAATTATATCAACCTTGAAACATAAAACTAATTTAACAACACAGATTATTAGCACAGCCCAAGGACCTTCTTGATTCTCACATAAGAAAATTGACAGCTTTAATTCCGGCAAATGGTGTTAAGCAATACAACTAATTGCAAATTATATTCAGACACCATCCTTATTAAAGCAAACTCCTCCTCAAGAAAAATGTAGCTCTTCAAAAGCATCATGTGGATTCTGCAATGGGAAATACAATTGGGTGCGGCATAGCTTCTTTCCTTGAAATAAAATGGGTCCAATAATAACTATATTTACTGGAAATAAAACCACCTGCTCATCACAAAAAGAGGACAAGATAATTTACCTGAGAAACAAAGGATACCAAAGAGGATTTTTTTCTAAAATGAATAAAAAAGAAAAGCAATGAGTGCCAGAAGGAAAATATATAAAGAAATAGAAGTATGATGTAGTGAAGCACACCCAAGAAAGACAAGTAATGAAAGAAAAACATTTTTAAAAACACCAGCTTGTGATTCAAGAAGTGTTCTTTTCTCTCCCTTAATTTTCATTCCCTAACAGCCATAAATTTAGGCTGCCTGAACATCTCCTGCCTCCATAAAACTTGGATTCTAGAACAAGAAGTCTGCCATAGCAAGAGCTGAGTGAGCTTAAATACACTATATACTACAGATAAATGACAGATGGAAGTAGGTTGAAGAGCTGGAAGGAAACTTTTAAAATATACTATTAAAGATATATTTATTAATAATGAAAATTACTCAAAAAGAATTCCTTCACTCCTTACTGCAGCCACAGAGCCAAAATATTTAACTACACTCTGAGGCTTTTTTTTATATTTCCCTTTGTAATATTTCAAAGTCTCCCCATTTACATGTAAAATACCTGTTCAGAACAGTGTATCACAGCACAATCCAAAGAATTTTCTTATCTATAAAATGTGTGAGTTTGGTTTTCCACCATCCTTGAAGACCTTCCAGGAAGACCACCGTTTGCATTTAGGCTATTCTACATCTCCATCATATAAATGAAATCAAGTTATCTTTGTTAACCACCATTATTTAAAGCTGCCATAAAATAAAATCCAAAACGTCCACCCGCCCCTCTGCCTATTCAAAATGATCAGTTGTTTTGTTTTGAAGCCACTTACATTGTAAAAACTATGTTGCAAGCCAAGCTAGCTGGGCCCTTACAGATACATGGCGTTACAGTTCTGTAATGAATTGCACAAATAATAGAAACATCTGGAGTATAATTGCTTCTCTAAATTTTTCCATCAGGTAGAAGGAGTTCAGCACTCAGGCTCAAGTACAATATTCAAACTTAGCAGACAATAATGCAAGGGGAGAGGTAATTTAAAAAAAGAAGGGAATCACTTATGCAATATTATCATATTGGACATAAAAATATATACTACTTTTATTGAATTGTTTGTCAGCTCTCCCTCTTTTAAATATAAATCTACATCCGTCTGTCTCAATGACTAACTTTTCTGTCATGATTCATCTAGACAGAGCTAAGGCTCTTGAGCTGTTAGCTCAGTTGGTGTGCAGTTAGGTTTATGGCCCCATTCCTGCAATGGAAGCTGCAAGCACCTATTTCATTACCATTTGATCAGTAACTTGAGAGTCCCAGATGGATGCCACTATGGAAACACGAGCGATTATTATGGAGACCAACAAAACAAGGATGGACAGCTTCATGAGGCATCTGCTTTCCTTAGTTTGGCTCTTTCTCCTAAAACAACTTCTAACAACAATTTCAGTAAGACTCCTTTAGTGAAAGCTCACGCTGGCACCAGAAACTCCAGGTATCTGCAAATGCTTTTCTGTTTTGTTTTGTTTTCCCGTCCACCTCACTGGAAACACAGTGGAGAACTTGCGTCAGTTTCATGACCGTGCAGGACTGAGAGGTAATGTGCTTTCCCAGGAGTACCAGGGGACACTCTGGTCTCTCAAAGGTGAACAGGGCAACTTCTCCTAAGACATACTGCCTTTTAGGGGCCACTTCAATAACGATGACCCCTGGATAATTGGTCCTCGCCAGTGAGAACCTTCAGACCATTCCCTTCAAGGACTGTGCGCTAGCAGAGATCAAGAGAATGATGAAGGACTGTTTTCCTGGCTCTGGTACTAGTTACACCAGGACCTCTGTACACAGCCCTTAACTAAAGCAAGCAGGGCTTCGAGATAATAATGCAAGAGCTGTGGGACTCGGAGCAGCCCAGAGCACGGAAACTAGTGCTGCGGCTGGCACGGAGCTATAGTGGCTCCATCCAGATCCACCTCCCCAAGGTCACCTCGACCACAGAGCTTCTTGCAGGCCCGCGTCTGATGACGGCAAGCGCGGCGGCACGGTTTGCGCTCCGCCGCTCCCCGCCCACATCTCCGGGCCGCGGCTCCGCTCGGGGTGGGCGCTGCCTCAGGGCGCGGTGCCGGGCTGGCCGCCCGCGGGGATGCGCGCAGCGGCGCGGGGGCGGGATCGCGCCTCGCTCCCCCCAGAGCTGCGGCCTCAGCCCGGCCCCGCCGCCCGCCTCCCTCCCTGCCCCGCTGTCAGAGCCGGCCGCCCGTGCGGCAGCGAGGCACGGCGGGGCGTGCGGCGTCTGCCTGCGGTGACTGCTTTGGTACCGGGGGACGACAGCTGCGTCCCACGCGGCGTCTGCCTGTCAGTCCGTCCGTCCATCCGTCCGTCCATCCATCCGTCCATCCCTGCGTGGGCGGCGGTTCGTGTGTGTGTGTGACTGACAGTGCGGCGCGCACAGCGCGGGGGCAGCCAGCCGCTCGCACGCAGCCCGCCGGGGCCACGCCGGCGCGCCCCGGCTGCGGCAGCCACTTCTCCGTCCCCCGGAGCCCTCCCCGGTGGGACAACCTCAGCGGCCTCGCTGCTCGTCCTCCTCCTCCTCCCTCCTGGCGGGTAGGTTACATTACCTGGTCTCTAGCTCGGACTGGATCTAATCCCGCGGCCGCCGCCGGCTCCTCTCCCGGCCGCGGGGGTGAGCGGGGGAATTAATTTATTTATTTTCCATGAGGTGTCCTCGGCAGCGGGGCAGCGGAGCAGCGGCGGGAGAGCCCGGGCCGGGCGGCAGGGAGGGATGCCCGGGTGCTGCTGTCCCGGGGGTGCTGCCGGGGAGCGGCCGAGGCGCTTCAGCAGCGGCGCGGGGGGGCGGGGGCTGCGGAGGAGACGCCTCCCGGGCTGCCCAACCCGGCTCCGCGGGGCTGGCGGGGGCGCGGCGCCCGGCCCGGGGACAAGGGGATGGAGCCAGCGCCAGCGCGGGAGGTGGGACAGGACGGGACGGGATGTACCGCGCCGCAGCGGGCTGGGGCTGGCAGCGCCGAACCCCCGCGCCCCCGGGGCCAGGCGGGAGCGCTCCCCGCCCCGGGCTCCCCGCCCACCTGCCCGCCCCGCCGCGCCCGGAGCCCCTCGCTCGGGAGGCGCGGCCGGGGGCACAGGGGCACCGCGAGCTCCGCGTGTAGCGCGCTTCGCCTACAGTTCGCTTCTGGCGGCGCATAACGTGTCCATACCCCTGTCCTATCCTGATCTCCTCCTCTTCAGGACTGAGAGTGCCATGTATTTCACGTTAAAGACAGTTTGCGCTCTCTGGTCCATCGAAAGGTTAAAAAACGGCGTATCAGTTTGCTCGTGTTAGGGGAAAAATAAACAGTAAATTGAATTCGTTTTGTGCTCAACGCAGGACCTTCGTCTTCTGAAATAGGAACTGAAATTTAGCCAGTCAGCAATGAGTTGCTGATGAAAATTTTGGTCACCTCAGCATTTGCTGCCTTTTTGTCTCATTAAGAAAAAAAAAGTTATGAGAACTGTTTTGTACATACGATGAACATATTTATGAAAGTGACCTCTAAATTATCCAGAAATTCTGTCCTTAAGGCTAAAATCCTGTAGGGAAAGAGATTAACATAATCATATAATTGCATAATTAATGCCTTTACCATCATGCCTATTCTCATGTAAAGGTTGTCCATTATGTGCAATACTTAAGTACTGTGAGGAGAGTGGAGTAATTATAGTTGTTGACATTGTTTTGCAGAGCATACAAAAGGAAATGTAAATACATGTTTTTTTAAAAAACTTCATTGCATGCACTTTGTTAGAGCTTTATGAACAGGATCTTTACAGGCTTGTTAGGAACTGAGACTGCCTGTGCATGGACAGGATGAGAGAACTTGGGCTGTATCTGGGAGTATTCTAGTTTGCTGGTCTGCTAGTAGAGGAAGGAAAGACTTGAACTTGTGCAGTTTATTTTTGTCTGTTTATTTTCCATTAATAACATTTGAATCCCTTAGCTAGCATCAGCCACAATGAACAAAAAGTTATGAACAATAATCTGGTGCATATCACCCCTGAAAAAGCCAGCAGCATGAATGGTAATACCTATTATGTGGAAGGATCCATCCACAGAAAACTGCTGTCTGAAACACAAATTAACAGAAATCAGGTTTCTTTGGCTTCTTTTCTTATGAATTGATTTGCTTTTATGTGAAAAGTGTTAGGAATTTTTCTGTGTTTTAAACCATAACCATTAAAACAGAAGACACAGACCTGGAAATATCAGTAATGTAACATTTTAGCATTCCTTCATTCTTTAGGATGTTACTGTTATTATTTTTGTGTCATCCATTTCCAGGGCACGTTTTCCAGATTCAGGAGAGAATACTTTGTCACATGTTTGTAAGTCGGCCAGGTCTCTACAGTCTCTGGGCAGATTCTGGCACTGTACTCATAAGGAACAGTAAGTAGTTCACTGGTAGAGACAGCAAACACTGTTTTTCCAGAAACAAACTGAACAGTGGAGTCAAGTTTGTGACATTGCACAAGCTAAGTAATATTTCAGTTACATCTGAGTGCAGGGGCATTTTTAGGAACAAACATGGTGACTGCCAGGGCAGCTTGTGGAAGTCACAGTTGCATTAATTTAGGTAGCAATATCAGTCATCTCTTGTGCAAGTATGTGACAGGAGCCCGTTGCCAGCATCCTCACAGTCACAGTGTCTGTCCTGGCAGCAGGTCACACTACAGGCTTTGGAAGACCAAGAACCCACAGGGGGCCCACTAAGCCAGTTGGAGGGAAGAAAAAAACACTAAAGCATGACTCTTGGGCATGCAAGAAAAGAAAGCTTGTGTACTGATGCCCATGGTCAAACTCTTCCAGGGAGACCCACAATTATAAGGTTAAAAATGTTGAAATTAGGATGAAATCTGATGTAAAATCTTTCGTAAAGAAGGCTGCTAGTGCTGAAATCAAAGTTGAATACTTGGCATTACAGCAGTCTAACGCTGTCTTCCATATTCAAATGCTTTATGCCCTGAAGAAAATTGTAGGCCATGTAGTACCTCAGACAGTTCCTGTAAAATGCAAAGCATGTCTACATTGCCCTTTACAGTGAAGTAGTACAGTTTACATGCTGCTTTATATAACGGTAGGAAAATAATTTTCAAAGAGAGCTGAAAAATAAATACATGAAGATAGAAATCATACCTGCTTTTCATTGCATATTTCTATTTCCTCCACTGGTATACCCTAACTAAAATAAATGTATATTCATTGATAAAGATTTTTTTAAATTTATAAATGTATATTGTATATTGTATACAATAAATTTTACACAGTTATAAACATGATAAGGTATATCACATACACAGTATTTGCTGTACTACATAATACATGCTGCATGATGCATGTATCATGGTGCTACATGCAAGTTGATATATTCTGTGCTTATAAATTTGTATTTATATTATATTTATATATTAATATTAATTGTATTAATATTATATTAACATCTATATAGAAGTAGCAGATTATATTATCATATGTTGACTATTACAGGCATATACATCTTCTGTATATACATATGATCCTCAGCCAGCTTCTTTTAATACCTCTTTTTGGAACACCCTCTGTAGGAAAGGTGATCTTAATTGACTTACTGTTGCTATGTGCTTCATTGCATTTTGGGTTTTCCAGTCCAAGGCAGAGTCAGAACATAAACTAGCTGCAGTTGTAGCAGTGTGTGATTCTGGCCTACAGTCTGCACAAGTTCAGATACACATTGTTAAGTGTCTGCTTAAAGTCACAAAAATCACCATGAGCCCTCAGGCTGGAAGTTGATGTATGAATTAATTTTTTATTCTGACTTTGATTGCAGCAGCATCATATTTTTAAAGTGAATACACTCCTCTGTGAGTGTCTGTAGAATGAAAGCTCTGGAG
The DNA here is from genome assembly GCF_008360975.1 of Lichenostomus cassidix. Classification (NCBI taxonomy): domain Eukaryota; kingdom Metazoa; phylum Chordata; class Aves; order Passeriformes; family Meliphagidae; genus Lichenostomus; species Lichenostomus cassidix. The sequence continues at coordinate 30,565,901 of NC_139480.1, read as the reverse complement.
TAATTTGGTTCCCTGTTGCAGATTGGAAAAGCCCTGTTGTAATTCTGCATCTTTCCAGTCTTGGTGCACCTTTGCTGTAGGAAGCACATTATTCAAAGTAAAAATGTTCATAGCTTCCTCTGAGGGTAAGAATTAAACATGTTTGACTGATAGCAATCAATGATTTCTGAGTGAACTTTAAGAAGCTACCAAAGGTTCAGAGCTCTGTGTGCACGTGTGTGTGTGTCTGTATGGAGGTGTGGCACTCTGTATTTTTCAGTGAACTGATCATTAAGAAGAAATTAAACCAATTTATCTATCATATGTGTATAAAAAGAGTCACTTCTCTGGTTGTTAATTTTGTGCCCAGTTGATAGATAGATTTTTGTGAAGTTGCATGTCAAACACTATCCTTTTATGGTTGTAACTGCTTGAGTTTTTATAGTGATATTAACGTCAAAGATTTTTAACTATTATTTTTCACTAGAGAAAAAGAAAATGCTACAAATGTTGAATACCTGATGGTATCTTCTGTAAGCCTCTCCACTAACTGTTTGGGTAAGTCCCCTATTGGAATAGTCCCTTTTCCCCACATGACACTTGTTACACAGTTTTAGTTGAACCCAGAATTTTTAGCTGAACCCTAAGATCTTCTAAGCTTAGATGTCTCTGCTACATCACAGGTTATGTCTTTTTGTCACAGAGTCTGAATCTAAAGGGTATATGTTTACGATCGTGTGTCGTTCTGGCCTATGTCAGATTACATTCTGATTATGTTCTACTTTTTCTGGACTGCTTTCAGTTCCATAAATACACAGCTCAAACTTCTCTCATGTCCATAAGCAGGCTGCTGTGATGGTCAATTCTTCTCATCTCCAAGTGATACACAGGATGATATCATGAATGTTATATTGGCAAATCATCTAGGCCACCTTCTGTAACCTTTATATCAACAGCTAATAATTGTCCACCTTCATTCATACAAACAGATAACTCTGTCACTAGCATAAAATTTATTCCTATTCCTGTTTGTGAAAGAGATGTGTGTACTTCAGGTTTTGTGATAAAATTCATATACATATGATTAGAATATAGAGTTCTATGATAATATATAGCCAAATCGTATCTATCCAATGAGGTTAGTTTTCTCTGTAACCATCAACCATGTCTATTCTAGGCCAAATAAAATGCTTTTCTTTTGCAGCTCACGGTGACACAGAATACAGCACATTGTAACTACAGGAACAGACTCGACTGGGAAAGATCTCTATCAGACATCACAGAGAGTTTGAGGCAGCTGGCAGTTATCAGCTGAAGCAGTTAGTCAGTAGAACAGTACAAGATAAATAGATAAGTGAAAAGCAATTTGGAAACCTGGGAGAGATAATAAGCCTCTCTTCTAAAAGGGAGGTAACAACTCAGGTAGGTCACTGATGAACTCAACTCCCAGTTCAGTGCTTTGTCTAATATCACTGAAAATGCAGTGGCAGTTCATGCCTTCCAGCTCGGAAGTAGTATTCAGGTTGTTGTTGGAAATGCAGTTTGCTGTATTCAGTTACACAAATCATTATTACAATAGAGTGAAGAAGGATGGAACTACTGAAAGACAGGTGACCAAAATCTCAGGAGCAACATGGCATTTGTTAGATTACAGTTGCCAAAATAGAAAAATGGTTACACGCCCTTCTTACCCTCCATGCTACTTTGTTCATTCTGTGATGCAACTGTAGTATTCCTGCCCCACTGACCACGGTTGTGGGGCAGGTGATTTCTTTTTTTGCATAATTTATATTTGTATTAAAATAATGGAGCTATTTTGTTTTCCTTACTATGAGCACAGAGAAGAGAGGGAAAGGCCAATGTCTATGAGCAAAAGAATGTGTTGATCTTAGTAGCTGCATTTTAAAAGAGTCCTAAAAATCATCTTTCTGTTCAAGTCACTCTTATGGTTCTCAAATTCCTGACTACAGAAAGTGTGGAATCTTGCATGAACATGCAAGGAAACTGATAGCATTTGGTAACTCTTCTCTCTGGGTTCTAAACTTTTGTAGAACTATACTGGTTGTGGGGAGATAGCATAAGATATTTTTGTGAAAGTGGGCACAGAATAGAAGGTTTTTGGTCTTTTTCAAAAATGAAAGTGGCATCTTTCCACCAGAGAAGTGCTTTAATTGATCCACTGACATCTGTCTATTTTGTTAAACCACTCAGGTGGACCACAGGAAATAACTGATGCCAGGGTAATATTAATTCGTGTGGAACTGAACATAACAAAAAAAAAAAAAAAAACCCCAAACAACCAACTAAACAAAACAAAACAAAACCAACCAACCAAACAAAATAAAACAACAAAAAATACTTCTGCTACTCAATTTAATTTGAAAGATGTTTTTAAACTCTGTCTACAAGAATTGTGTCAAAAAATTCTGTGCATTTGCACTGAAAGAACACAGAGCAAAAGAAATGCATCAAATATTTTTTAGAGTCTGAGTTCCTACAGTTACAATACTAGCTAGGAGAGCAACTTATTAAAATCACAAAATCCATTAACAAAATTTGCATGTGTCCATGTTGCTGGTTACAGAAATAATGTGGGTCATTTGAACAGTCTCTTTAAATCTTAAAAGGTAACTGCTGTTCTTGTTTTTTATGTATTGTTTTACTATTTTTTTTTACTATGATACTGGACATGAATTAGTTGTGTGCCTCTGTAAATTCTGCTTCTTAGTATTGAATGTTTTGCTTTCATATCTCATTCTGTGACTGCTAAAACAAAAAAAAAAAAGAGGGCAAAGTTTTAAACCTTACAAATGAACCAAAAGTTTTAAATTACCATTTGCTATTTTGAGGCTTGATTCATTTTTCCATTATATTCCTAGTGACAGGATCCTAGTGGTCTCTCTGGATCCAATTTTTATATCTGTTTCTCAGTTTAGATGCAACTCTCCAATTTTAAATTGCCATTGTGTTATAAGATATGCCTAACTTCCTTAGATTACAAAACTTCTTAGGTAGCAGGAGACTTTTCTTTCTGACTTATGTATTTTTATTTGTTTTTAACAGAAGATGAAATTGAATAGCCAAAAAAATTTGATTTTTGGTAAAATTCCAAAATCTGCCTAAATATGTATTATATAAGAATCCAGTATATCAATAATTATAATCTAAAAAGATGCTGACAACATATTGTTATAAACAGTGCAAATAATACTTAGAATAATATACAGAGCCAGAAGTAAAGAAGCATCACTCCCTTTTTCCTCTTGTGAATGAATCCTCTGAGTATTTCAGTCTTTTTCTGTGCTGTGATCCAGAATCAACAGGAAAAGTGGAGAATAAATAGTTCAGCTCAGGTTCATGCTATATAACTCTCTGAGGTTTAGGTACTACTGTAGGAGGTCTGAACAGAGGAAGGTCTTAAAAATTCTTTGTGGTCAAGTCCACTAATTGTGCATGGAGGGGGATATCCTTCATTATCTCAAATATTAAGTCAGTGCTCTAAATCTCAGGGGATGAAGGTGCCTGTTCTGTATGAGTACGTGACTTAGATCAACTGTTCAGGCAAACATCGTGCTTGAGTGTTCCCAAAGCTATTTGCTTCACCATCAGGAAAAAGGGAAAGGCTTCCTCCTTAAGGCTTCTGAATTTCACCACAGAAGTACTTAATCCCCTCCTTGTTTGAGAGCTGGGCTGCCTGAGGAACTATGTGTGAACCATCCTGCAGCTATAATAGTGTGAATAAGGCCCTTGAGAGCTGATGGGTTTGCAGAAATGTTAAGCATCAATGAGCGTACTCCAGTGGGATCACATTCTGCACTCAAGGTAACAAGTCCAACTCCTGAACAGGTTTACAGAAGATAATGAACATCTTGAATACCATGAGTACATTGAACTAAACTTCAGTACTTCGATTGTTATTCATTGTGTTGAAAGCATTGGACTATATGATCAAAATCATTCACGAAGAGCATTTGCTTCATGTCATTATGTCTTCTTATTAAAATCTTGGTTTACTTTGCAACTATATTTTTACAAAGTGGGTAAAACCTTAGAAATAGAAGTATGGTTGGAATACTAGTACTTGGCATGCTTCAAAACTGTAAAAATCATCAGTACATAATGTATTTACTTTCTTTACTAATTAGGTCAAAAATGTACCTCTACATTTTGGGTGCACATACCAAACATATTCTCCTCCAAACACACAAATCAACACAAGGAAACTTTTGAAGAAAAAACCACACAATACTTATGTATATGGTTCTAAAATGAAGCATGAGGAAGAAGAAGTCAGTTTTCTATTTGGGGAAGGTCTCGGACTGCTAATCTAAACCCTATTTTTCCCAACAAATATATAGCATGGGATTCACACATGTCCTCTTACTTTTTCATGACTTTCTTATTCTTTAAAAATTGGGCTTGATGGAGCTTCTGCTGGTGCCCTAGGATCACACTATTCTGTTTTGTTTTTTCAAAATATCAGTAATAATAATTTCTTTTTGCACATTTACATTTTATTGTCAGTCATTGTCTCATTAGCAGTAATATCAGTTATGATACTGAATTGAAATATCTACTTCTTGTCAAATAGCTTAAATTCCACAACAATTTATTGTGGCGTAGGGTGAGACTTATATGGATATTGATACATCTTAGGGATCTGTTGTGGAAGGGGTCAGGTGTAAACTTATGTGTAAACTCTTGTTCTAGACAACAGAGTCAATGCAATCAGTGGACCCTTCTTGGTGCCTTGCCTGCTGATGCACTGCTTTGCATATGTTTCAGAGGGAGCTTAGTTGTTCTCTAAGCTCCATCTGAACACAGAGAAAAGCTATGGCATCATGTGAAATGTGCTATGAGACTTGTAGTTCTCTACAGGATGAAATTCTCTGAAACTGGAAAAATACTATACTGTAATGACCAAGTTCTTGACAAAAATAATGAAAATAACTTTCTGGAGTTTTTCCCAAAGACAAATAGGGATTCCATAAAATTGTTGGGTCTTTGCTTGTCATTTGCTGTGACTCTTGTACATCATACAACTGTACTCGAAGCTATTGGCCAGGTAAAGCAATCTTGGATACCTTCATGTGCCTTTATTCTGAAAATGTGTATGAATGTAATGACAGTTCTTGGATCTCTCCGGCTTATTCGATGCATTCAAGAAATTAACAGGATTAATTGAGTTGGTAACCTGAAATAATATGAGACTGCTTTTATTGATGCAGGTTATTCTGAATTGCTGTCCAAATGTCTTACTTACTTACTTACAGTTCCATGTGAATAAAATACTTTGCTGTAAACATAGTTTCTTGTTTCCTTTGTAGTGATTCTGTCTACTGTGGGAAGTCATTGGCCCCTTATCCTAGAGATTTTTGCTTCTCATAGCACCAGCTCCACAAGGATTTTTAGAGGATTGGGTTAATCTGAAGATCTCCAGCTAATAACACTACGGATCAGGTTGGAATCCACCATAAAATAAGATCAGAAAGCAATAGCAAAGGACACGATCCAAGTTATGGTCAAACTAAGGTTACACTGCATGGCTACTGTCCCAGCTACAGGGACAGAGCCTAGACAGCTGCAGAGCAGTGGCAGCCAGCCAGCATGCCTGAACAGATGAAGATGAGGCCAAAAGGAGGAGGACTTAAATCTCAGATATTAGCTGCTTTAATATAGAACAAACAAGCTATGTAAGAGCTCACATACCCAGACAAGAACTACAAGAGCTAGTTGGAAACAAAGTCCTTGAAGTTTCTTGTGCAACTTTTCAAATGGAAATTCTCATAGCCAAAATATTAAAAAAAATTAGCTTTTAAGATGTATTTAGTTCTAAAAATTTGTTTGTACTAGGTACATAATAAACAGTCCTTGTCCTCAAATACGTCATATACCCCATCATTAAAGTGAGGCCATGACTTCACAGGCACATTACAGTTTATGCAAAGGTAATCCTGCTTTTCTTTCTTTGCCTGGGAATTAAAATCTGTGATCCCAACTATACTGTTTTTAGTATCCTAACTAGCCCATTCTTTATGTGGGCTAGTTAGGATAGGCTGTTGTGTCTTGTGCACTTTAATTGTTCTTTGAACAAACAAAAACGATTTATGAAAACCCCTTTTCTCTCTGAAAAGTACATTTTTGCAGATATAATGTGTAAGATGTGTTACCTCCATTGGCTAAAAAGATTATTTTTCCTGTTCTATTTATAAAGGATTTTAATGCTTTACAGAATAGTTGCAGACCCTGACACAAAGGTCTGGCAGTTGAATAACATGCAATTAAACAGCTCAAAAAGAGGGAAAGAAATGCAGTACAAAAAGATCTATCTAGAGAACACATAGCTGTCTGCAACCCTCCACGTTATTCTGTGTAGGAAGTAGTCAGGATTAGCTATGGATACAGATGATGTCAGTGCCAGTCCTCTAAACCTTTTCAATTTTCCAATATGAAAATATGCTGTAGAACTGTGGTATAGGATATGAAACAAACTTCTTTTTTTTTTTTTTTAATGTCAATAGAACCTTTTAAATTAAATTTTAGTTCATCTGGGCTGTATACTGTGTATACTTTTTTTCCTATTAAATACAAAATCTTTCCTGATAAGGACATCCTTTCTGAAAGCACTTCTTAAAATAGATGCTGTGGATAATGCTTTGACATTGAAGAAAACTAGGGAGATGCAAACAAATTCTTGCAAGTCTTGAATTGACTCCTGTATACTTTAGGAATGGTTTGACTCATTAGTAGATTAATAGCCTGCACAGAGAGCTGGATCTCTGAAAGAAGTCCATGAATTAAGGACAGACTATTAGCCTGTAGCTCCCATTAGCCTGCACATTAACCATCTAGATTTACAGATATTTCTGTCCCATACAAATCACTGGAATAATGTGTACAGGTTTTATATAAAATCATCATGGCCATAAAATAGAATGTAGGAACATTTTACAATTACAGCAGTTAGAATGGCCAAAGCATTTGAATACAGCTTCTTCAGGATTTTTATTCTCAAGAGCCCACCTATTCACAAATTTTGGGTAGCTGAACATTACAGAGTTAGGTTTACTAGTATAGTTATTTTTTTTCTCAGTAATAATTCATAAAAGCATTTAACAACTTTCATGGAAAAATACTGTTTGACAAATCCTATAGAAACTATACCTGCTCTTGGCAGAGGGCAAAGGAATGGCTAAGAGGACCTGTCATTTCTAATTGCAAGCTACTGTTCCTACCCGTTATCTTTCAAACAGTCATGAGTTGTGGTGACAGACACAGTGAAATATAGCAGCCCCTTCCAAAGTTCTGTGTGTGCAGGAAGGTCATAGGAAAGGTCAGCTGGGTCCCAAACACTCCACATTAAAGAGTGGGGAAGTGCCTTTGCCAGTTGCATTTTCAATTTCAGTTACTTTACAGGAGATTCATAAAACCAAATGAAACTTGCAAAGTAGTAGCAATATTGGAGCTAAGCATCTCAGCTGCCCTTATTCTCAGTGGTTACAAATAGGCATCTGAAGGACACAGTTAATTTCATCAAAAAGGTCTAAAATGGGCCAGTGAAATTGTGTTTGGGAGCTACTCATTTGTCTCTATTGACTACAAAGATAAGCTAGCGTGTTAGCAAATGTATAAACAGTGGCAGTTTAAAAATATAAAGGTAAATAAAATGACTATTTCTAAGTTTTCTCTCATTTGCATACTGCCATCCATTTTCATGTAAAAAGGGATAAGTGGACTCCAAACAGATTTGTCATACTGCCTTTAACTGATTCTTGACTGCTCAATAGTTCATTATATCCACACTGTGTCCTAATAACTTATCACAGATGTCAGATTTTGCAGGGTACTTCTGCACTAGATAAGCACATTATTAGTTAAACTGAAGAAAATAAAACCAAAAAGCCATGCTATTCATGCGAACTTGTGAATTTCCAGAGTAATGGATTTCTACAGTCTCCAACATTGAACAATTACAAGAATGGAGGAGATGAGGATTGTGATGTCCTCCCTGAATTTATTTTAGATATAATAAGATAAATTTCATCAGTAGGTCCTGCCTGCCCACTGATGCATGCACCTAAACATAAAGAATTAAAACTTTGTTGGTCAGTTCACTATACTTAATTGCAGGTTGCTGAAGTACTCCAAAGTTGCTAATGTACTCCATTTGAAAGGTGTGCTTTGAAAAGATCCTGTAGTGTGGATATAATATCCAATAGAAGCCAAAAAATCACAAAATTTTGCTGCACTTGTATTTTGTGAAAGTTATGAAGAATCTTCTTACAGATGGCATGAAACCCCATAAAGCTCTGCAGGAGCAGGAGTGTTTTATTCATTGACAAGCCCAAAGCTATGGCTGATGAACCAAGGCCAGCAACGCAGCTGCCGCAAACCTGCCCATAGCTGGCAGCTGATCTGTGATATTCATGGAGAAGGTATTTTTCTGATGTGTGCAACATCTCTTTGCTGACTGTATTCAGACTCGGCACAGGTAGAAATATTCAATGTTCAGCTATTTTCTGCTCTTATAGGAAATCTTGGTGTTTGGTAAGTTTTTTCTCCCACTTATGAGAGCTATATTCTGTGTTACAGACCTCATAAAAAACTTTGCTAACCATAGTTACAAAAATGCAATAAGACAAGTCATATTAACCAAAAAATCCTGCCTACCAGTCTTCTTGTAGTGACATGGATCATTTGGAATTATCAAATAAAACACGGGAATGATACTCAAATGAGAGTAAATTGGATGTATATAAAATGAATTCAATTTCCATTCATTTAGCAGTGAGAATCTTTAAAGGAGAGAAAGTTGGAAAAATTATAGTCATGTTTTGAGTGAACACAATGAGACTGATTTCTTGTTTATAAACCAGCACTCATGTTTTGTTATGAATATATGACTGTACAGTTAATTTTTTATCTTAGAGGACAGTGTTTATTTAGTATTTTGTCATAAATTTTTGTCATTATCCTGAACAAAAGGGGTAAAGATCATGTGGCTTAAAAAAGTAAAAAAACCCACCCAAACAGCTCACTCTCCAAAAAAAAACCCCAAACTAGAACAAAAGTTCTGATGGAGAAAATCTCTCTCTATATTGGAGTAATATTTGGGGTAATTTATTCATGTTTGTCTGAGTATTTAATTTTGATGGTGGTATGGTAATTATTTTTATTGTGAATGAACTCAGAAGTGATCAAATTAGCAAATGAGTGCTTTTCTAAATCTTAATAATGAAAGATCAATAAGTGATTCTAAAATTACTTGTGACAGATCTCAGCAATTACAGAGGAATATAGTTTTCAATTCACTTGTGTATTTGAGAGCATTTATGTCAATGAGACTGATTATATGTTACGGCTGTGCAAAGAATTGATTTTTTAGCTTCTGAATTAAGCAGTAGAAATAATTTTTGAGAAACCAGTGTTGTGTGGTTGGTTTGATTTTGTTTTTTTGTTTTTTTCACTTTAGGTCCCAGAATGTTGAAAAAAAAATCATTTAGTTTGGTACTAAAGTATTTTGTAGCCTCCTATAAACAATTTTCTTGGAGCACAGGTAAGAAAAATCAAAGAAGATGAACCAGATCCAGACAAAGCTGCTGGAGAAAGCCACATCTTTCTTTCTCTTTGAGTGTTATAACATCCATCTGGACTGTACACCTTTGATTTAGTTTTAACTTCAGATTATAGGAATTAAAACTTAAATTTCTCTAATCTTAAATGCCAAGCTGTGAATAGTTTTAAAAAAGAACAATTCTAGCAGAAGTAAGAGAAGCCTCATCTCCTCTCTTCTCTTCATTATTGTCAGAATATCTATAGCTTCAGGAGAAAGTAATAATTTAACCTATGAAATAAAGTGTTTCAGATTCCTATCCTGGGTCAGAAAGAAAACAAACCAGAGGTCAGACAAGCATAACAAGTGGGATGTGGAGCATGTGAAAGCTGGAAAATTTATGGATAGGATATCCACATGTTGAGGATACTCCATTTTATATGAAAAATTATCACTGACTCAGAACAATAGCTTGATAAAATGGGGTTCAGAAAACCTTTCAAGAACCACTGTATTTAAAAACACCAATTAAATACAACACAGTTAAAGCTAAATATGCTCTCCCATTTCTGCTCTGTACCCTGAAGTTAGGATGCTAACCTAGGATCTATGAGAAAGCTGGGAATTTAATCATGGATTGCCATGTTTTGTATGAATGTCAGGAGCCCTAGATTAAACAGTCATAATGATAGTTCTTCATTTGTGTGTATGTAATGAAATTTTGAAAATTCTGGTAATGAGGACATTTGGCTTGCACTCACATAATTTTGAAGTGAAAATGCATTTTGTGGGAGAATTTATACTTTGTCAAATTATTATTTTCATAATCTCTACTCATGTCTCCTCATCTAACATCAGCCTTAGCTGCAGTCCTTCAATGGATGAGGATGGAGAAGAAATAAAAGATACCATTGGGAACACTTAGCACGACAAAGGTGTTTGATACGGAGTATGTTTGATTTTGCATCATGTTACTAAATTACTGCAATTACAGGGAAGGGAAGAAGAACAACTATTTCTAGTTTGTCAAATGCACTAAGTGTCAGACTTACAGAGTAAAAATGTTTGACTTAAAGAATTGAAAAGCATAAATGTGGATTCAGAAAAAGTTTAAGATACTGATGCATTGCAAATTTGGAATATGACTCTATGAGCAAGGGCAATTTGCAAACGCAGCAATTGCTCCCTCTATTCCTCTGCTTATGGAGTTCAATGACTTCTCTGGCTCTATTTGGACAGGTTTTGCTTTCTTTGTCATGTATCTCAGTATATTTCATAGGCTGAACAAAGGGACATCAGTCAGAATTACAACAGATCCTATTTCCTGCCATGTTATTACCTCCTTAATACAAAAGTCTTTCTCTCTGTTCACCTTCACATACATATACACTTACACAGAGAAAATTAAGAGTAGGTGAGTTTTCATAACCTGGTGGTTTAAATTGGTGGGTGAGATTAGAGCCTAGATTAAATCTAAATTAAGAAGAGGAAACAATAGGTAATTTTAACCTATTAGTGTTATAAGCTTGTTTTTGAAAAAAGGAGCATGAATTATATAAATTACATTTGTTTAAGCTAAAGTTACTTTTGATTATACAGTTTCAAAGTTTCTAGGCAAGTCATGAAAGTGTTTTACTGAGAACTTAATTTTTTTTGAGAGAATGTGCATGCACAGTGCTATCAGATATTTGTTTTCTGTAAATCTCAAAAATAGGATTTTAAAAGACATTTTTGGAGATCAAGTTCAATCTTCTGCTATTGCTGACTACGTTGTTACAATAATTTTTAAGATTTGGACATCTACATGAAAACATTTTTTTCTTCCCAGTTCCTCAATATTTTCTTTCCAAAGCTGCTCACTCCAGATGGATGCATTTTAAAGTTTCTCTCATAAGTGTTATGATCTCTTTCAGCTGAATTGGGATTCAGTATTAACCACATCCAAGGTTTCTGTTCACTCTCCTTACTCACATATTTATCTTTACCTTATTTTGACAATGTTTTAAAATTAAGCTCTGAATTACCTTTTCGAAGATATGTCTTCTTTTTTTTTTATTCAAACTTCAAGTTGCTCCCTGTAAGTATTGACCTATTAGCTATGTATTGTCTGAAGAAATGATAAAATTTCTTCATTCAAAGAACTCAGGATGTAAATTTATGAGTGAAATATTTTTCCTTCCCTGCACTATGTTGATAGATAAATCTGTCCATTAAGAAGTGCATTAATATAAGCATTTTCATCAATCTATGGAGTTTACCCTGGTTTTTAATTGAGGCTATTCACAGCAGTAGGCAGCCATTGATTTAACAATAGTCTTGGGATGACTCATGCACGGAACTATTTTTGAAACACACCATAAAAATTTTTCCAAAAGCCACGTAGTTATTCTCTCCAAAGCTGATAACCTTTTGCTGCATTTGCAGAGGCCAGGCAGATTCTCTTCCAGTACTTTTTGCTCCTTCAACTTCCTATGCAAACCAAGAATACAATTCTTAACTCCTTCAGCACTGAGTTCCCTATTCCCTGCAGCTATTCTAATTCAGATAGTCACCTTTATATTATTTTCACTGAGCAATGTCTTTTGCTAAGACTTTTAAGAGTGATTTTCTCTGATGCACATAGATTAAATTTTCAGTTCTATGCTTTCCATACCTGAAACTGATCAAAATATCTCAGAAGGTACACACTCTTTTGCTATTCTGAATCTGGAGATGTCTGTATATAATGAGCCCCTCTTTTTCTGTCTAAAGTTTTGTCGGAACATATATGATTGCAGAATTATTTTGTCTTGAAAACCACTGCCTTCTCTACATCTGAACTCCATTAGGTTTTAGACACCTAAAGTCTGTTTCCCAAAAGATCCAGTCTAGAAACTGCTTGTTGGACATTCTCATGAACTGGCAAGAGAGTGTTCAATCTATGACAAGACACAACTGCTTCCTTCAGAAACCGTTGCTCAAAAAAAGATGTGATTACTGTGGTGCATTCACTCATTACACTGCTTAGAGTTTGGGGCATCCTGGTGGAAGGTAATATATATATAGGTTTGATCATCTCTCCCTCAATTATTTATGCACATTACATTCAGTGTAGGATTAAAAGAATAATGCAAACAACAGTATTCACCCACTATGGAGCCTATCCAGAACTAACATTTCTAGCTGGGTTCTTTGGATATCACTGTCAGCCCCAACCTAAGCTATAGCCTTATTGGGAGGGAGTTTGCTTGAGATATGAAAGCTGTGGATTTAAGCTTGTTGAAGCTGAAGGGAAAGAAGTAATTCTCTGCAACGTATTTATATAATGAGCTACATTCTAAGAGTAGGTAGTATCAGACATGCTTTAAAAAAGTGGAGCCTTTCTGGACTGTTTATGTGCTTTGCCTAAGGAAAGAATTTAGTACCTCAGTCCAAAAGGCTTAGTGAAGTCTCTTTAGATTGAAAAAAAATAAAAAAGAAAACTGATTGGTCAAGCTCTTCCTATAAACTCTGTATCCCTCCAGACCTCCATACAGAGGATATGTGACCCATAAAATAGCTACTCCTTGACTATTTAGTGACTTTCTGTATCAGCAGTAGCATTGACCTGCATCTTCACCCTGCAACAACTGGTCATACCTGTATGTCTAACAGCCAGGGAACACTCTTCAGCTCTAAGGACAACTGACATAGACTGGCCACAGCCACATAATATTCTCAGCCAGGGGTCTGTGCCTGTGACAGTGTCCTTGGATCCAAAGATATAGTAATGACTTTTCCTTTTCTTTATTTTCAGTTAATATGTTTGAAACAATGAAAGAACGTTGAAGCCCAGAATGTTACAGGTTCTGAGACAGGACTTGTGGGTGTATTCAAGGTGGAAGACTCACTGGAATAGTGCTGGAGGTGGTAGTAGGTTAGTAGGAAATTGCAGAGTGGAGAGAGCTCTGGGTGGGGGAGTTGCCCTTGTTTCTTGCAATGCCAAGCGTTTTCCAGAAAAGTGTTAGATGGTAGAGGTGAAAACCATGCCAGAGGGTATGTTAATTATTAAGCAGTGTGAATGGCTTAGTTCAGGGTTTGAGCTTGGTCTCTAGTCCTGCTTTATTTAGCAGTGTAGACAAAGACAAATGAGATAAGGTTTTACTGCTGGGGTCATCTTCCCCTAATCCAAAAAATGTTCAAACATGAGCAGGTAAGGAGATAGAAGCAGATAACATCAGGCTGCTCTCAATAACAAGGATTGGGCAAAGGTAGCACAAAGTGCTTGGTTTTCTGCTTCACAGCTGAAGAAAACTGTTCTTTTACCCTCTAATACACATACACATTTAGTGGATTTTGTTAGAATGGGAATGTTGCAGGGACACCAGAGCAGAAATGGAAAGTATCAGAGGAAAACAGATCACAGTGGTGCAAAGCAGGAACTATGGATGTGTTATAAACCCAGAACTATGGCAATAAATAAAGAGGAATCCTAAAACAGGATTTTCATAAATGCAATGACACCTTCATCCTAGGCCCACAATAAATCTTTAGAAGGACTGTTGAGGTCACTTCTATGGTATTACATTTTTTTTCAAGTATTTGTTTTAAATAACAGTTCCAAATAATAAATATTTCTAGATATATGTCAATAGGACAGAAAGGCACCTTAAATTTTAAAATGGAACTGACACATCTTTGGACAACCCTGGTATCCGAATCTATTTATCTTAAAAATTATTAAAGTAGACGTCATCCTTTGAAACATCTTGGACAGTATGTCTATAAAGTACAATAAAAAAAGAAATACAAAAATCCGTTCAAAATATAAATAAGGAAATATGGCAGTTTATTTGATTCCCTATTGATTTTTATATTATCACTTTATTCTAAATGAGGATTTTGTTGCTTTCCGAATTATTCTTACCATTTCTATAATTTGTGAGTCTTTGGCTGAAAATTATTGCAGTCAATCCCTTAAGGGCAACAGCAATGATAGGAGATTTTGCAGCTGTCAGGTTTCTAGAACAAATAATGTGATACATAAACAAAAATAAAATACTTCTAATTATATTAATTGAAATTAATTATAATTATATTGCAATTCAATTGTAATAATATTTTTAAACTGCAGATCACTGTTGCTGCTTCTTGAAAAAATCTCTTTTAACGTAATTTTCCTCACAACACTCCATGCTGTTGAGTTTGTGATGTATTTATTTAAAGGAATTCTAAATCAGTTTTTAAAACATTACAGGTGATCATCAGTTACATGCTTGTACTATTTATTTCAATCAGACAAATATATTGCTGTGTCTACACCCTCAATGAGAGTTGCATTGACTGCAGTAGAAATGTAGATCTGTAAAGGGCTGATCTGGCAGGTCATTCTCCAAGCAGTGCCTTTGCCTTTCAGCTAAAGTGTGATTTTTGAGAGTTAGAGTGAGAGGTACTTCACAGAATAATGGCCTGAAGTGAAGAAGAGCTGATCAAGGCTTTTGTAATTGAAAAGGAACTCATCAGCCTGCTGGTTTTAGAATCTCTATAGTGGACATGGCTTTATGGTGTCTCTCTGAGAAATATTGTTTCTAATTTTTCAAGAGGATAAGCAAATCCGTCAGAAATGTTTGCTGAGAAATCAAGATCCCAAGTTGGGAAGAAGGGATAAGATATAACTTTAAAACACTTGATTGCTTTGATGATCCCCACACTATAACTCTCTCTTACTTCTGGCGGGAGCACTAGCCTGTTATTTTTTAGTGCATTGACAGCCATTTAAAGCTGCAAAGGTACTGAATCAAGTACATTATTTACCAGCAAAGATGACAGTGGGAAAAGCTTGAATGACAGCTCTATGCTTTGCATTACCATCTAAAGATGAAGATCTGAGAACAAATCTATCATAAGGGCTTCGTACCATAGGGACTTCCCTTTCAGAACAAAGGGCTGCAATCTCATCCTGATGAGCCTGAGAAATCCAGATCTTCTTCGTGAGTAGAGAAAAGATGCTGTACTACTTCTTCCAATGGCAGGTGACAAACACAAATCCCAATATACTTGACTTAAGTACAATGTGTGTATACTGTAAAGGCTTTTAAACTGTCTTGCTTAAAAAGATCTCTGGTCTGCTTAGATGAGGTGGTGATGATCAGCCTTAGCCACCCAACCAAGTAATTTAATAAGAGAGTGGATTTTGTCCAAATTCTACTTGCTGCTGTTTTGTGAGTTGCTTCTGGAGACTCTAAATCCTGAGGAGACTTAATTACTTAATTACTTAAAAGTTAATTTCCTCACCTATGTACAGTTCTCCACCTCATTCAACAGCAACAAATACTGGCCCTATATGACTATAAAAACATCTTTTCTTATATAAAAAATCCATCTTGGAACTAAACAATTTGCTGCCAAAGTTCTTTTTTTCTCTTGGGCTGATATTTTCAGATAGCACGTCAGATTGGCTTGTACTGTAATCAGGTACTCTCTACAGGTGGAATTATCTGACTGTGAAACTGGGAAAATCTTTTTCTGTCCTTGCATTTTAAAAGGCAGGGGACATGTTCAGATGAAGTAGATAACTATCATTGTGGATGAAGCAAGAAGGCCAAAATGCACTGACAAGGACTAGAAGGGGTTGCTATAAGCTTTGGTGATGAAATTTGCTTTGCATTAATCCACTTCATCAAGGAAAGAATACACTTCACACAACAGATTGATTCAAGGTGTTTGGGGCACTCTGTGAATCCCTCGTCAAGACAAGTGTGAATCATTTTTGTGAGAGAGAAAAATCAGATCAATAAAAAGGAAAGAGGCAGCTTAACATCAGAGAGATGTTTCTCTAAGTGTCAGAGAGCCACATTCAATGTTCTCCTCCTCCTGATTTAGAGCAGAAATTAAAACACTGCTGTCATTCTGTATTTAAGAATAGAAATCCCATTTTGAGAAACACCAATGAGGAGAAATTGTTCTAATGTGTAATTGTGTAAATAAGGCTAGTTATGCACTAGCTGTAGTTTATTTAAGTAACTGCCATATTTCCAAGTCACTGGGAATGAATATCTGAATGCACATATTTTCCATGATGACGTAAATGTTTCGTGCCTGATTTGCAGGCAGTTGTGGTGAGATTACTGGCATTTTTCCTGCTGATGTGTCTGGATTCTTGTAGCATTCTTTTGCTAGCTAATAAATCAGCTGAACTATCTATCACACATCACAGCTTTTTTTATGGTTTATGGTTATACCCAAGGAAAGCATTTCAATGGATGTCTCTCAGTAAATAAAGGAGTGGCCATCTGGACTTCAGAAATGTGAGGCAAAACTTTCAGGTTTTTTTCAGTAAGATAACTACATTCTACAAATAGACTTATCTTTCTCCTCAGAGATAATAAATTTACCATTATCTTCTAGAACTTCCTTATTTTGTAATTTAAATTTGAATTTCATCTTTAAGGAAAAAACATACAGGATTCATAACAGATGAACTGACACTTAATGACTAAATTTTGAAAACTGTAAACAGCAATTTATGTCCAAGAAGTGCTTGATTTTTCTGATTAATAAGTTAACAATATCTATTCCCACAGTTGTAATTTCTATCACTATAAGCTATATTAACAGAATGATTATATATTCTAAAAGTGGTGAATGTAAAGCTTCATGTTAAGCAATATATTTTATGGTACAGATTTTTATCAGTACATTTTCTAATATAGTAATGGAGCTTGGTAATCCTAAAAATAGCATTATGCCAGACGGAAAATTAAATAAATAAATAAATAAATAAATAACCAAGGGGCAGGTATTTGGATAGAAACAGCTATGAAATAATTGTTGACCTAGTATTGAATTTGAATAAAAAATTCAAAACCATTTTTTTTGTTTGTGAAGTATTTTCACACAATAAAAACTCACACTCCTAGGTGAATAAATATTAAAAAATGCAGATGAAATTCGACACTGATCATAGCACAGAAATGCACATAGAAAGCAAAAGAATCTTAGCTGTGGGTGCAATGATATGCATCAGTGCAACTGTTTCCATAAGAAAAGAGATCCTGGGAAATTTTGGTGGTTGGTTCCCTGACAATCTGAGTTTGATATAAAGCTAAGCAGGAAACATAAATGTACCAATGTGTGGAAGAGGTATGTCCAAATAGTAAATATTTTATTAATTTCTGAAAATACAAACACATAAAACTGTCCAAAAATGTAAAAAGCCTGGAGAAGAGTGTATGGAAAAATAAGAGGTAAAAAACTGCTTAGGACAAGTGGAAAATAAAATAAAGATTTTTGGGGTTTCAAGTTCTGATTGTTTCCCTTCAGATATATAATTTCCAGAGCATGTACTTGCCATGTTTCTTTATCAAAAGGACAAACAATTTAGTATATTCTGTGATGCTCTTTAGGATTGTATATATTTTGTCTAAATTAAGTGTTTGACAATTAGACAGTAAAGTCTTAGCTATCCACTTTAGCTATGCTATCTAATCACCAGGGAAAAATAGATGCTACAGAAAATTTCAGCTCACCTTAACAAGTGATCCAAAATTGCTCCAGTTAATTGCCCTTGAGGTGCCTAGTTGCTTAGAGGTGCCAAGACAGCTTAGAGTAAGGTGCTACTGCTATTTCTGCCATGTGTATTTCTGCCACCTCTTTGGTCTACAGCAGAGTCCTGAGGAAATCATCTGTAATGATGAAAGGTTGATCAAGTTTCACTTTACTTCTGAGATGGCTGACTTGTCACTGACTGTTGGCCATTATTTTATCATACAAACCTTTAACTGAGGAGAAATCAACGAAGTTATAGCTAGCAATTCATAAAAGCAAGGCCTGAAAAAGCCTCCAAACAATCAGCTGAGCATGCAAAACTACTTCTAGTGCGAACACTAGCAAGGAGAGAGTTTGCATATTGTATCCACTGCTCACCTCTCTGCAATGTATGCTTATTTCAAGGCTTCTACTCTTTCAAGAGGTGTTAGTAATTACAGAAGAAAACAAATTTTCTGTAGAGGATGAAGATTTGAATGGAACGGGAACACATGAAATACTAATAGTATCTGACAGGTCATGAGTTAGTGAAATAGTTTTTCAGTTTCCTTGCAAAGCATGGTGATTTTCCTACCCTTGAAAAAATCAGAGTGCTTAAATCTGACTGCAAAGAATGTTTGTGATGATTGTAATTAAAGTTCAAAGCAGTTGTAGACAAAATATTGCACTATATGTGTGCATAGGATTTTGCTACATGATTTCATCAGTTAAGGCTGTAGTATTTCCAGTTTTCATGTTACCTGAGAAATCCATTTCTAGCATAGTTATTCATGACACTGCTAACCCATTGTAAGCACATAAGATATGTCCTTCAGATACTGCATAACCTTCCTGTCAGTTTTGGGGATGATTTAATAAAATTGTTGTTGACTTTAGCATGCTTAATGGTCTGGAACATTTTTGTATTAACAATTTCCATATTCCTAATGAAAACACTGTGAGCTGTTTCACTGTCAGCTGTTTGCCAGTCATAAATATCACCTTCAACATTTAGACAGAAATGCATTTTTTTCTCCATGTGCCCTTATTACATGTTTTTGCTTCTTGCTATTCTTGCTATTCTTAGCTTAGCATTGAAGCTGATGTGAAATGAGGTGCACAAATATGCCTTTTATTGTATATTTTTGCACAAGACAGTAAGGTGGCAAACCTGAATCTTCTATGTTTAGTAGGACAAGTCCAACTTAAAAATGCAGGGGTTTGATCTGGTTCAGTGAAAGCAGTCATATATTAAAGGAGGAAAATAAAAGTATCAGGAGTCAGTGCAGATTTAGATATGGAAGACTATTCAGTAGAATTAATTAACATTATCCTTTTATTCTTAAGCTGTGAATGTAAGTTATTTTATTCCAGGCCATTATTATTATCTGTATCCAGCATGAACTGTGGAAAATGTACAGTGATTTGCATTTTTTAAAAGAAAAGTTATGTTTGTGTTAGAATTAGAAATATGAAATATGTGGTAATTTCACTCTTGGAGTGTCCCTTTTGTTATGGCAACTATTATATTTGGGTTTTATTAAGTACGCAAAATTATCTTTCATCTTAACAAATGTCTTCTACTTTTAATTTCCAATGAGACAAAATGCCTTCCACAGCAAATTTAGTTGTAAATTTTGTCAGTAGAAGCCTGCCCTATTTAACATTGTTCTTCTCTGAACTTCTCTGTTTTGGGGTTATTATAGAATGCTATTGTTTTGGGGTTTTTTGGATGACATTATTGGTACAGTGTCAGTACATAGGACATCAACTATGAGAGAAAGCAAAATGAGAAAATAAAAATGCTTTTCTCTTCTAAGAAGTTAGTGAACTGTCATGAATTAAGAACTCAACTTTTGGACATTAAGCAGAACAGAAGACAATCCTTCTGAGGAAACAGTTTATTGCCAAGTTCAAATCAATCAAAATAATTCAAAATAACATACATTGCAGATTTTTCCTTAGGAAAATGTTTTTCTTTTCCAAAGTGAGGTGTGTTCATATTCCATTTACCAATATTTTTTAAATTTTATTACCTCTTCTCTCAAATTAATTCCTAAAACATGAGACAACTGTACAAGCAGAAAATGTCTTTCTTCACATCTCCTGCTGCAATTAACTTTCCACATAGATGTAATAAGAGAGACTTCAGCTTTACCACGGTTCTTCACAGGAGTGAATTCTTGTTTCAGAACAGTTAATTTCCTTCTCTCCAGCAAGAATATTTAGTCATTTATATGAAGAGAAGCAACTGCATGGAGATATTGATATTTAGGAAAATCACCTGGCATGTACAAAGGGCAGGTGAGTTCAGAAAACTCTCCACATTTTCAATAAATATCAGACATATTCTTTAATCAATGATCCCTTTCAGGCTGGTTATCCACAACCTCCCAAAGCTCAATGCTTTGTCAAGAGGCCATTGCATGGCTGGATGGCATATCTTGTGCTGTGTTTCTCCATCTTATAAGTTCAGGGTAGTTAAACCTTTTCTAGGATCTTTACAACTGAATTTTCTTAAACTTTTATTATTATTAGGCATTTCTCTGAATATCTGTCATTCCCACTTATTTTTCAAGCATTTCTTTTCGTGCCCATATAACCTATGAATGACCACCATACTTCAAATTCCTATAATGCAAATTGGCCTAACATTCCCATTAGAAAAACAAACTGAACCACACCAGTTTTCTCCCAGGTCCTATGTTAAACAGATAATTACCCATACAAATTGAATTCTAATAATTTCTTTCTGTCCTTGACAGATTGCTCCAACCTTACATCATAATGAAAGACATGTGTTTCACAAGCATGGCCATGAATAAAAGCTGGTTCATAGATGTTCTCTTCTCCTTCCAAGGAAAAGGACATGCAAAGGAGCTGCATAATTTGCAATGCCTTTCTTCAGAAGGGAGTTTACAGCTCTGATCTTGAGTTAAACAGACAGTTAAACAGCTGAAAGACATGAAGTCCAAAGCTCTGCATGTCACCTTGGGGTGTGTCTATGTGTGTGTGCATGGAGGGGGCTGTTCCTGTTACAAAAGAATGGTGCCTACTTTGAAAACCCTTGTTTCTGTCACATATTTCCTAAATTGGACAAAGAGGTAGTTTCAGTAAGAAATTATGGGCGACTTTAAAATATTCAGTTCTCTAGCTTTTGAGAAAACTACAGGATCAATTCAACATTTTTTCCTCTGTTTTTCTGAAAATTATTATTAGCAAAATTGAAAGTGAAAAATGAGTCTGAACAAATAAGGTCAGACTTGCTCCTAAATATAATTTGCTCTTAGCATGCTGGTATTACAGTTATGTCTATTATGACATTTCTATGAATAAATAGTTCATATTATAAGAAGACCTATTTCCATTCCAAGTGATGCTTTTTCATTTTTTTCCCTAAAAATATTCAACCAGAATGTGATTTACAAGTATTACCTAGTGTTATGTTGCAGGGTCTTATTTTCTGTTAGATACTTACATACACACATTCATACATATATAAGCATATACGTACATAGTCATATATATTTTTATAGAGTTTTGAATCTGCCAGTTTGAATTTTGAAATCATTTAACTGCTGCAAACAGAGCAAGAAATTCTTGTTGCACCGATAAAGACTCAATATACAAACTTATGATGATTATAAGAACATTCAAAAAATTAAGTTACAGTGACAAGGCCCCCTTTGCAATGTCACTTTATATACTTCTTCAGTTTTTCACAATCTCACCTTGCTATGAAAATGCTGTCAAATAAATGAATGCAGTATGTTTTTAGGTAACCCTGGAATCACTATGTGTAGAGCTCAGAAGCAGACCAAAGGAGAAATATAGAAGTAAAAGAGAAAGGAAATCCTTATGTTTCTTCCACATATGAAACTCTAGGAAGCATATGCTTGAATGAGTAAGAAAATCAAGCTGCAGTGATTAGACATCAATGTTATTTTAGCACAGCTACTGCAGCTGAACAGGATTGCTGTAAATCGACAAGGCAGTCAACCACCTTAAGCATGCAGGTATAATTGCAAAGGATAAACTGTGACACATGGAATATTCAGCCTTTTCCCATCATGAAAGTCATTCTTCTGTTTTCCAGTTCTGGATGGTGAATGCCATATTCTTGTAGAGATTAAATGGAATTACAAAATTTCTAAGCAACTGGGTTTTTTGTCTACCTGCTGTGATAGAGAAATACATACATTCCTCTAAAAAGGTTTGGTGACTTTTTCTTTCATAGGAAAACATTGCATTTGACAGGATAAACATTATATGTTCACAAAGTTGAATAAATATTTTACAGGGGAAATACTGAATCAGTTTTCCATTGAGATGGTCTGGGATACTTGGAAGACATTTACATTTAGCATCTTCTCTCTCTAGTCAGTGGAAGGGATTATACTAGTGTCAATTTACTGCTGATCAAGCTGTATTCTTTGACAGAACTCCATATACTCTATTAAGAATGTAAGAACAGAGAAAAAAGGTGGCTCCAGAGAAACATGTTTTAGAATTTGAACTTTTGCTTTGTGGTTTTGTTTTTCTGGTTTTTAGTGGGTTGTTTGTTGAGGTTTTTTCCCTCCCAGAAATTCCTTAGCAATAGAAAGAGTAACTCTGATGCTAATGAGGACTTCTACACCACAATATAGTGGTGTCAGAGTGCCTTTTTCCATCATGAGTTTCCTAGGGGACCAGTATGAAATTAACCTAGTTAGCAGTCACAGCCAGTGCATATCAGGCTCCCCTAAAATTCCCTTTTCAATTAAAGCAGCCTCATCTGTTGGCAATATCACTGTGTTCCATAGGAGATACAGAAGCCAAACGCATTGAGAATTTTTTTGTTGATGTAATTTTTGTCAAAATATTTTTACTGTTGTTATTATCTATCATAATTGAAGACTGGGACATCTTTCAAGTAGCAAAGTATTCTGTACCATCTCTCATTCTCTATGCATTTTATGACAATAATTAAAAATTAAGAATTATATCAAGAGTTTGACATAAAATGAATTCTTTAATTCCTTTTTTTGTTCTTAATTTCTGCCCTCAGGCAAAGGAAAATAATACAGTTCGACACTGAGTTTTCCGCTGGATTATTGCTGAATCCTTTTAAAGTATAAGAAAGATGTTAGGGCTCAGAAGGGTTCTGCAAATATTTTCTATGTAGATATCATAGTGTAACATATTTTGATATACCATCTTATTTAAATTCCAGTCTGGGTAACCAGATTCAGAATTACAAATTTCTCTGTGTTTCAACTGAGAATTTCAAGGCTGTCTGTGAGGTGAAGTGTGGGTCTCTGGCTAGCAGTACTAGAGACTACAGGGACTTCATTAGATACAGTATCTGTAGAAAAACAGGCAGGTTTATAGATGGTATCTAGAGGAATGGCACAACAGGGAAAGATTTGGGTTATGCAATGATCAAGGCCGTCAGGATTAGCAGGATAACAGGGTGCAAGGAGAAATGCAGTTTGCTGGGTTTTTTCTCAATTGAAGAACTCTTTCAAGAGACTCGAAGTATTGCAATAAGTCATTCATGATTTAACATTTACAATCAACAGCCTAACCTGAGGCAAAAGAGCAAATCAGAAAACAGGATTGTCCAAAATGTGGACATCATAGTAATTGAGGGAAGTGGCCAAGGGTTTTGATCTTTTGAACATCGTACTTACAGCTCAAATATGTTTCTTGATCCTGGGTGGTAGAACTTGGATTAATAGAAATTAAATATTGATGGCATCTCAGCCATTATATTCCAACTTTATAAATTGAGGGGAAATGTTGTTAAAGTTTATGATTTGGCAATTTTTAATTCACAGTTGAATATTCTGCCTAAAAAAAAGTGTGGGGAATAAAAAAGTTAAATTTGAGAGCTTTCGAAATGCATCTAAAAGCATTACATCGTGTTGCTTGGGGCCACTCTTATAGAGACACATTTCTGGGTTAAGCAGGGAAAAGTGTGATTAATTTCCTGAGACAGTGTGAAAGTTGTTGCAATGGTCAGTTTGTGTAAGCACAGTTTGCATCATTCCCTAACTATGGCTTGGTCCAAGCTGAATTTCATAAGTATGAATTTTGGATTAGTTTTGGTTGAAGGTTTTGAAAACTAATCTCTTGTTTACTTGATAATACAGTTGACATTAAAAAGACTGAAAGCACCCTGAACACAGTACAAGAGGCTAGGCTGAAAAGATAGGAACGAGAGAGAGACTGGCCAAAGGTTGCATGTGGATTTGAGTGGCAAGTGTAATAGAAGATTCAGGGGTTTGTCAGGTCAGTGCTTTTGGCAACCTGAGGCTTACTTACCCATTCAGTCTTGTACTGCCTGCAGCTTGTTAATCACTTGTAGTTCCTGTACATCAGAATTTTTCATAAACCTCTATGGAAAAAAACCCCATGGTGGATAAATAGAAGCATTGGGAATAAAGCAAGGATATTTGCCAAGCTTATTTTTGTATTTTTCCCTGGGTCCTTTGCACAGTTCAATGATTAGAGGCATAATTCATCTGATATTTTAGGAGAAACTTAGTACACTATTTTGCTTTTTTATTTTTATTTTTCTGTTTTTACATCTAAATGTGGTCAGACATGACTGATGACCCATTTTCTAGGATCACTAGAAATATGCCATAAAGCAAACATAAATATGCTTTGTCCCATGAAGATGCTTTGATAGATTTATGTGCATGATGTGATATCATGCAAGGATATCCAAATGTGTTTTGAGAGACCTAGCTTGCTTACTTGCTTGCCTAAGCATTGTTTAACTCATACTAATATATCATTTTCCTTAGATCATTGGACTTTCTCCTGCTTTGCATGTCAGTGCATCAGCCATCAAAGTACAAGTTTCCACATATTATATTCAGTTACATTTTGACAAAAAAATTCAGGTGGGGACATTGTAGCACTGAGGGTCACATTTTAGAAAAATAATGTTTTACAAGGGTCTCAGGTAGTATTTTTCTGACTATTTTTGCAGATTTTGACTTATGCAAAAAATGTGCTTACAATACCTTAAAAATTAAAAGCTGACCCCTGAAACAAACTGACAAGAGCTGATGCCAAGACAGATGATCTAGATGACAAGACTTTAAAATATTTCCAAGAGTTTTCTGCTATAATATCTGCATCAGAGACCCCCTGACTTCAAGCAAAAATAACATCCTACAAATGGGATCTTTTCTTTTGGACAAATTGTGAAATCCCATGGTTTTTCTATCTGATATTCTTAGTGCAAAAGATAGGTTACTCCTATCTGGGAATTTGGATAGAGGTTATGTATTGTAAGTTAATATTTTTGCATATTTTCCCTGAAACTGTTAAATAATGTCTATATCATCTATGCCACAGGAATAAAGGTGATTTCTGTCACACGCCCCTTCTAGTACTATTCAAATTTCCCATTACTGGACATCAATATCTTTTAAGTATGCAGTAAGATAAGTAATCTTACTCATATAAAATGAACATAAATTATTATGGAATTTATAATGATTGTATTGGGTAAAGACTAAAAATCTAAATCTGCTCCCATTTCTGCTCATAGGTTTACACAGCACTCTGCCCCATCTTCCTCTCTTCATAAAGTTAAAACAACAATCTATTTTCATTATAAAGTTGCGGTGAGATTTCCTAATATGAAGCTTTGTCTGAATGATGGAAAGAACTGCAAGTTACCTAACCATATTTCTGTTGCAGATGCATTTATATGCGAGTGCAACTTCAATTTTTATTAAATAGGTGCCATGTTTGACTTTTAAAAAGACACTTAATTCAATGCAGACATTCTCTGACAAAAGAAAGTGTTTCATTAAATCTGAGTTAAGGCTGCCCGTGTGTTTGTGCCCTACTTAAGAATGTGACATTTTAAAATCAGACAATTCTGAATTTTAGGACATGGAATTGTTAATCTGCCACCTTTGAGCAATGTCTTTAAAAGTCCACAATATACAGATTCTCACTTTGTCATTGGCAACAAGGTCGTGTTTGAGAGCAAACAGAATAATATCTAACACTTTGTTCTACCTTTTCAAAGGTAAAGGTGTGGCTAAATAAACTGCAGTGGGTTGAAGGTACCCCCAACAGCTGTAACAGTGGGTTACAACTAGGAAGTAACCCCAAATAGGCAATGTTTTACAATCCCATTATATATTTCCACAAATTAAATCCATTTTTCTGGAGAATTTTCACTTATTTTCAGAGCACTGAAAGATCTACATCAAGAGATGGCTTGAATTTCTTTGCACTGATATTGGATTAAGACACATATGCATATCTCTTTCCTTGAATAAACCCAGTACAGGCTCAGTTCCAGATCTCCTTACACTGCCAAGCTTCTCCAACTAATCCCTTCACTGTTCAATATCACTGCACTTAGCACAGTGAATCCAGCTGAAATTCATGTGGGTTTTTGCCAGCAAGGGAGGAAGAGTGCAGCCAATATTTCACTTTCATATTTTAGCATTCTTTTTCTAGATATTCACAAATTTAAGCTACATATGCACCAACACTTTTTTTCCTGGCTTTCAGATACCTGAAAGTCACTGGGCTAAACATTCTGGAAAAGAACATGACTGTACTGATATTTTAGATCCTGGTAAAAGACATTTTTGTCAGACATTTGTTATGTACCACACGCTTTAGATCCAAACAAACACGATTTTACCACATGCCAAGGTAAGTTGCCAAGAAATGTTTAACACAGAGTGTGGAAAAACAGGGAGGGGGATTATGTAGCTGTTAGCAGCTGCTGTAAATTCTTGAGGTCATGTAAAAAGTTTGTGGAATAGAGAAAAGTAAAAAGAATGCACGAAATTTAGCAAAAAAGTAAGGTAAGGTCAGAAGATGTTTTCTTGGTTTAAAGCCCTGGAGCTGGGATCTGAGGTAGATGACAGACACAAAGGGTTTCTCTGTAGTGCTTGCTGCTGGCAGTGATTATAGGTGTCCTGGGACTAAGCAATAGGAAACAGAGACATTGTGAATACCAGAGGGAACAAGATCAAGAACAGAATCTGCAAGAATTGCAGCAGACAGTTTAGCCCAAAAATAAAATATAGTTTAATGGATTTCTTTTGAACTTGGGGATGTCTGGGGCATTGTTTTGTATAGGAAAAGAGAATAGCTTTGTTCTCTGTTTGTCCTAGGACAGAAGTCTGGGACTTGGGAGAGAAAAATATTGCCAAACCACCAGCCAGCCAGCAAAATATGAAAAGAGACTATGATAACTCATCGAGGATCCAGTGAAGCCTGTGGAAGCAAAATCAGAATAAATGTTAGAGAAAATGCATCATTCATCTCTGGAGCAGCTACACTCATGCAATGACATTGTACAAGAGATGATTACTGATGAGGTGATAAAAGGCAGTAGGGAGCCATGAATAAATATATCCAAGGAAAGTCACAAACACATGATTCATCAAAAAGGGGTATCTTTAGAAACGTTTCACTGTTCAAACTGTTATGCAAGGTTTCCTTTAGGAAAAAATTTTGAAGCATGAAATTAAATCAGTCCCTTGTTTCTTTCTCTTAATAATGCTCTAATTTTTACCTTGGAAAGAGAC
The DNA here is from genome assembly GCF_008360975.1 of Lichenostomus cassidix. NCBI lineage: Eukaryota > Metazoa > Chordata > Aves > Passeriformes > Meliphagidae > Lichenostomus > Lichenostomus cassidix. The sequence goes on along the minus strand of NC_139480.1, from coordinate 30,538,322 downwards.
TTCATAGTGAAAACAAACAAAAAAAAATCCAAACCAAAATCAAGCTATTAAAAAAAAAAATCAAGTATGACTTTGTTAAAGTTTTCAGACCTTATAACATTATGAAAGTGAAATGCCAGATTGCTACACAGTTTAGATCATGAGGTACAAGGTAGGTGTGTTCATGTTGCAGGATAATTACAAATAAACCTTCATTTCTACCTACAGGAACAGCTACTGAAATTGCAAAACTATAATTAACAATAACTAATAAATAATAAAGATAAATAGTTAAGAATAGCTCTAGCTGTTAAAATTTTTGGCTGTAAGGAGGAGAGGAAAAAAGAGAAAATCAAAGGAGAAAACAAAAAATGCAGATGTTAAGACATTAATTTGACTGCATACAAAGCCTTCAGAGTTCTAGGTCTTACCCAACAACATCCTAAATAACATTTTGTCCCAACAGGGTTTCAGAAGTGCATAGTGGACAATAGTGTGAACTTGAAAAAGTAATAAAATCTACCAATATCAGGTTTTTCAATATTGCCTTTATTGCTGTCACACAGAGACTGCATGTGAATACAATATTTCTACATCTGTTGTTAGGGAGCTGACTCTAGAGCTAGATTGGTGTTATCAGTATTTAACTGTGATTGGAAAAGTGGTGCTACACAGGAAAATTATTACCAGCTCCCAGTGTCTGGGGTGCTCAGGATTTCTGGGGAGTGCCATAATTTCAGATCTGGATAATACTACATATATATCACAATATGTAGTCCACTATCCCTGATGAACCTATGAATTTTGCATCCTCAACAACTTATGTCTTTGGAATAAAGTTTTTATAACATAGTCTATGTGTTTATCCTTTCTCATGTAAAATATGCTTCCCATACTATAATTCATTATTTAGTAGGATGTTATCAACATCAGTATTTAAGACTTTCTTCACTCATAAGAGAAAGATGTCAGATTAATCCTAATATTGAGATCTTTTTTGTCTTAAAGAATGGTTACTCATCAAATGTATTTTACCCAATATAATTTTTTTTCTTGTTTGCAACATCACCTCTCATCTAAATTCTGTGTTAAGCAAAAGCACACTCAGAACAATATGCATACCCTAAAATTGTAAACTCCTGAGTTCACAGAATCCACTTGCTAATGTACTAATCCTTTGGGCTTGTATTTTGTGTTGCATATTAAGCTTGAATTTTTATTTTTTCTCTACTTTCTTTAAATCTGAGACAACTCCTTAGTAACATTTTTCAGTATTGATAATAAAGAAAAATCTGTTCTGTTTATTTTTAGATACCATGGACACGTTCAAAGTTTCTTATCAGAATAAATAATATTTGAATTCACGTTGCTTATATTATCTTTAGCTATTGTTCAATTTAGAAAGTTCAGCCAGTGCTTCAGCTTCATTGAAGTATACAACTGATACAACTTACTATACAGTCATTAATAAATAATTTTCCTAACCATTAGCAAGCATGAACAGAAGGATAGGGGTTTTGACATCATACATTTTATGGAACATTTCTGTCTTAGGTTCTAAATAATGTATACAGCTGCTTAAAAAATGTTCAGTTTTTTTCCCATTAAGGTCTTTGTTTACGTTGCATATGTATTACAATAGCACCTACAAAGAAAAAGAACATAATAGTAAAACTACTGAGTACTCTTAAACTCTGAAATAGTACATTTTATTTCTTTAAAGAGAAAACCAAAATGAAACTAAAACTCAGCAGAATTAAAATTTTATTGGTTGTAATTTAAAAATCTTTTAATGATGACAAGTATTTTTTATTATTCATGTCAAAGAAAGAACCCTTAAAGTCTTAAATCATGGAAGAAAAAACAGAAACTAAAATCCAGCAACCTGCTGAGTTTAGATTACTTTCGATGATTACCCACAGACTAGCAGTCTTCAGAATTGAGGGTATCATCATGGACAATAGGGTGATAACAGCCGCTAAAATAAAATGGATCATGGCTGTATAGGGATTTGTAAATAATCAAGAGTACTATAAAGAGAGTTAGTCTCAGCAAACTGAGACTCATTGCTGGCACCTCCAGAGAAGGCATGAATGCCAAGAGAATGTGCAAATTGCTCTTTTGAATAAGCTTTTCCTTGTGTAGCGTAGGAATTATTTCTAGAGCTTATCAAAGATTAGGTGATCCATTTGGTCTGGTTGTGCATCATGTGTGATCAGAATCAAATAATCAGAATAAAATGGAACCAGCAGTGCATTAAAGCAGGGAATAGAAAGCCCATCCTATGTGGTGAATCTAATTTAGTTGTTCTGAGCACTGAAGGCTTTCTCCTGAAAAGCCCTTTCAGGAAATGAAGGACTTGACAAAGTCAGGGATCTATGGCTTAGAACTCATCTACATTAGTGCAAACATTAATCAAGATATGCTACACCATTGTGAAACTGAGCTTGCATACACTGTACACTGTTGTTCAGTCAACCTCTACATATTGATGAACTCAAACTGGTCAGGCAACAGCTCTATAAAAAGCAAAGATCTTTAGGAAATACCATCTTGTCAGTAATCACACAATTTCAGAATATTAATTATAAGATTAATTATCATTAATAAGAAAGGAACACACCCTTTTTCAAAGGAATTCAGAGGGTTTAAAATTTAATATATCTCTGTATCCCCCACTCTTTCTCACTCTTTTCTCACATATGAGTACAACTATTTCTCTTCTGGGCAAGCAGCTGTGAGGGGAAGAGAGAAACATGGGCTCCACTGACTTTTCTCACACACTTTTTTTTGTGCCTTGAAAGAAAAAACCCAATGTGTGTTCTGGATTCTAATTCCTTATCTACATAGTGGTTTGTGCATGTATACTAATTCACTCAAATTTTCTAGCTATTTCAGCTATTCCAGTCTGGTGAGGGGCCACAATGGATAACTCATTCACAGAATTCTGGATTGATAGGTACTCACTGGGGTCATCAAAGATAAACCCCTGGCCGTGCACAGGACCACTGAAGAGTCACATCATATGCCCAAGAGTGTTGTCCAGATGTTTCTTGAAGAGATTAAAGCACTCCCTTAGTGCTTTAATCTCTTCCCTGGGGAGCCTCTTCCAGTGCCCAACCACACTCTGGGTGAAGAGCCTTTCTCTAATACCTAATCTGACTGCCCCTCCCATCCCTAGCCCTCTACTCAACACAGCTTCAAGCATGTCCTTTGGATCCTGTCACTGGTCAGCAGAGACAAGATTAGCAGTATTTAATCCTCCTTGAGAGGGATGTTCATGACTACAACGTAAATTAATCTCCAGGGGTCTGAAGAAGCAAATGTGGAATGCCAGAAGTGAAGATGCAAGAGAAGATGTCAGAAACATCTTCTTCTGTACATCTTCTTCTGTCAGAAGTGAAGGTGGAGCAAAAATGAAGACTTCATAATGAAAAATAAAAGAAATAGACAAATGGGTTTTATTAACTATTATCATGTAAAGATATCTTTTAGACTCAATATCTTTGTCCACTCAGGGCAGTTTACTGTGCTTCTTGTCTCTGCACTGCTCTTCAAGGTAACTTTACTTGTATTTTAACTAAATCAAATAAGTAACAGGCATCTTAAACATCTAAGACAGCACACAATCACTTTATTTAATCTTTTAGTGTTTGAAATACCTTTTTTTTTTCAAAATTCCTTGAGACATTCCAGGCTTGTCTTCTCATTTATTACGGACTGACTGTTACTGCTGAAGAGAGCCTTTTGAAGACTTTAAAGCTGGTCACTCAAAAATTTGATGAATGTCTGTTCTGTTTGTCTGTTTAACTTTATTTAGATCATATGTGGATTTTGTGTTAGTGTTTAATGATAACATTGCTCTCCAATTTTCTACCTTCCCAGTAAAAACAACATGCTGTGCAAAGCCTCCAGTATATACTGATGTACTGATAAAGTGATAATTTAAATATTAAGTAAATGGAGGGAGAAACACACCTGCAGAAAAGGTCTAGTTTACTGAGGGTGGGGTCTGATATCGTAGATAAGCTTATCTAACTCCTATTTCCTGATCTGAGACTGTATGTCCCATCTGCATCATGGTGCTGCCTTATTGGCTTTTTGTTTGTTTTATTGATTGTTTTTTAAGCCCAACTGCTCATGGAATTAATGTTTGAGAAAGGTTTTTATATTTCTCTGGGTTAGATTACTTTTTTCCCTGCTATTTTTATCATTAAATAGGACCTCAAAAACTGCAGAGTTAGCAGAAGATATGCAGCAGAACTGGGAGTTACACGCTGGAAGCTATGAAATCAGTTTCACTTCAGACAAACTTTGAATTTTCATTTATTTTTTGGGGTTTTTTCTCTCTCAAACACAGAACATTTAGCATTCCCAGAGGAGGGTTCAGTCTTAAACTAGATATCTACATCCTGTTGTAAGGAGGTAAGGAAAAATAGGGAATAGGAGTAGGAAATAATAAGAAACGTCCATTGTTTAGATTCACTTGATGTTTAATCCATCTAAGGAAATAATTACTGATGCTCATATGAGATGAAACACAGGATGTATGACCTTTATAACAGATTCTAAGATTTCCTGAGTGAATAGGTCTTTCAACCCTTTTCTTAAAATTGAGCCATTCTCATTATGCCTGTGGACATAAAAAAGAGAAAGTCAGTCTGTAGTGTATTATTTGGATACTCATCTGGGAGTGAGTGACATGATTCTAATTCCTCCTATTAAGCATGATAGGCAACTGGAGTTCAGCTGAGATGCACTTAAGCTCTTACAGAATCACAGAATAAGCTGACTACGAAGGGACCAGCAAGGATCTAGTCCACCTCCTGGCCCTGCACAGCAGCATCGCCAAGAGGTTAGTCGGGGAATGCACCACCTACCTACGAGGCAGTGAAATGCTCCTGTTCTGCACAGAAGGAGCAGCAGCAGGGGAAAACAGCAGATTTACAGACAGAGAGTACTCCAGACAGCTACATCTCCAAAATGGAACATTACATTGAGCATACATAGATACTGGAAAGCAACCTGTTGTTCTGTATGTAGGCACAGCAAGAAATGTGAAGAGTAACCCTGGTCTTGAACAACATGCAAAGGTTCAGACTGGGAACCTGGAGAATCATTCCCACTTTGGGTGATTTTAGCTAGATGTGAAGATAAATCAGATCTTAATAAGACAGATTTCACAGTTATTTGGGAACATGAAATACGGAGGCAAACAGATCAGGCATGTATGTTTTGGTTGTGGTTTTATGTGATGGGGGGGTGTTTCGGATTTTTTTCTGCGTTTTTTTTTGAAAACCCCCTATACTGTAGGACAAAAATCCTGAGATAAAAATATCTTTCCAAGATATCATTAATAAAAGAGGCAATATATCAGCAGATTATGAAACAGAGAAGAGAACCTAATTTTCGTGGAATGCATTTAATAAAAATAGTCCTGCTATGTTCAAAAGAAATCTCTCAATGATAATTTAGGTAGATCAGTGACATTTAGTATTCTAGGAAGTTCTGTAGTTTGATTTCTCTGGGAGGAGATGGTCACAAAGAATTTGTTCAACTATGGTAAAAAAAAACCATCCCCTAGCTACTAAGGAAGAGATTTTGTGGCAAAAAAAAAAAAGTGTTAAATATTCTGTATTAATTGAGCTTTGTTTTTTTCCTTAGAAAGAAGTTTGTTTTGTTTGGAGATTTGTAGCTTTGCTAGCTTACATTTGGACTTAGCTTTGTTCCTGAAGTACAGTCTAAAGTAATATAAATAGTTGAAGCTGTTCAGATTATTAAGCTACAATAGAGAGAATAGTATAAAGTAAGATGAAACAGTGTAGGATGGTAGCTAGACATTCTGGTAAATTCTGAAATCAGTTCATGTAGCAGATGTAAAACACAACAAATATACAATACTAAAGAAAGCATATAATTAGGAAGAAGAGCCTTGTGGGATGTGTCAATAGGGTAGAAGTGATTCCTTGACCCATAGAAAGATATGTACAAAAATTTGTGGAAAGATATGATTTGGGGAAAGTTCTTCGTATTCAGTTGCCTTCTTAAGGACGTTTAATAAGTAAAAGTTCAGAACAGAAGAGATACCGTCAAAACAAGGAGTTTGACATTCTTACACAATTCCAGCAGAAGACAACTGTCCTGACATTCAGGCACAGTAAGTGCCAGACAAAGCTGTCACCTGGTGCTTGTAAGCAGGGCCTCGGGGGCACATTGTACAAAGGCAGAATCATCACTTGAGACTCAAGCATATGTTTCCAAAGCATGGACTGACTGAGCAGTGGTGTGCAAAAGCAGAAAACAGATCCAGACTTATTGCATGCAAGGAAGGAAATATGTTGCTTCTTTTCCCTGAGGGAGACCAGGTTTGGTAGAAAAAGGTCATGAGTTTTGAAAAACTACTGCAAAAAAGAAGTTAAAAAAAGGCCTCTGAATTTTAGAAACTTTTTCAGTTTCAGTTGTATGATCTACAAGCAGAAATAAAGACTCGGTGGGAACAGGAAGCTCGTTTTAAGCCTGGGATAGAAATGAAGTAAGAAGACATGCAGGTCTGATACTGGAGCTTGGTGAGCCTGTTCAGAAAAAATGCTTCACAAGGTGTGACAGTCTTCTCTCAGAGGATATGATCTGTCACTGCAGAAGCGACAACATGAAATCAAACTGCCAAAGATAGTGATGGTTATTAATATCTTGCCCTTATAAAAACTTTGAAGCAGATCTTTCTGACACAGATTATACCATGTTTAAGAATAACACACTTTATTCTGTGTTGATTTCTGGCTGCAATTTTCTACATATGGTAGTACCAGAAACAGAAATGTTAAACACAAACTTAGGTCAGCTACGCTTGTGGTTAAGTTACAGAGTAGTTTCCTTGAATCTGATCCTTTCACCTGTTCCAGTGTTTTTAAAGTGAAATTAGAAATCAGACCACTAAACTATTTAGCCAAAAATTATGCTGTTGTAAATACTACAAGAGATTGGGTGGGGGTTGTTGTATAGATATATATGCACATATGTGTAGGGGCGATAGAGATGGGCAGAGACAGCTTGGCCAAATATATAAATTCTGTCAATATCATAGAACTGAGTTTATGTGTATGTTATTACAAAACATACATATTTAATAACAATAATTGTTATTAAAATTCAAAAAAATATAAGAATTTAGGCAAAAAAATAGGAATCTTGGAGGAATTTTTCCTAATACTGAGGAGGTGGAAGCTAAAAAAATGCAACTGTATAAAGAATAGAAAATATTTTCAGCGGCTTCATCAAGAGAAGACAGGAAAGAGGTGGACCCAGTGTGCCTGTCTTCTATGAAGGAAAAAGCTAGAGAGCAAAAAGAATCAGAGGAGGTGCTGGGCAACAACACACAGAGCAAACATGTAGTAGTGTGCATTGTCTCTTTGTAAAGGATTGTTGAAGGGCAAGCAATGTGTAACTTAGTGTTGCAAGGCAACACCTCTGGAACATTCTTGTAAAACTGGTTTGACGTCTGTACACAAGGAGAGCCAATGTGGATACAAGGACAGCTGCAGACCTTTCCTCTTCCTTCTCAGATCTTAGAAAAATATTTGTAGCTTGCTTGATAAATAGCAGAGGTTTGCCTTAGAAATTAGTCCAGGACAGAAGTTTCTCTACCTGCAGAAAAGCAGCATGTTCAGGGCTGGTTCCTGGATCTGTGAAAGCCACAGAAAGCTGTTGTGTCCACTGCAGCTGCTGCCCTGCTGAGATAGCTAGCTTTTCCGTCAGGGAAACCAAGGTGTGTCTGCTGTGTGACAAGGTCTTGTCTTGGATATGTACTGGGGAAAATGAGAACTTGGAGGGAGCAACGTGGCACACAAGCCCTTCAGGGCCAGTGCTTAGTCAGAGACATTAGCAGAGTTAGAGACATTAACATCTAACAACATTGCTTTGCCCTGAAGGCTGCCCAGTTTCTGACTGCTGACCTAATCCTTAATTTTTGGTCCAGTTCTAATGAGCCTAATCTGACAGCAGCTATATTATTTCTTCTGTTTCATTGCCAAATGTACTCTTCTCAGCTCAGCAGCTCCATTCCCTGAAGACCTGCTAACTGCCAGTCCTTTTCTCCTTTTTTTCTTTATTTCACTTGGGATATTTTTCTGTCCTGTTTTCTTCTTTACAAGATCAGTACCACAATCTGCTCTATCATCCATTTATTTGTTCCCATTTTTCCTTGATAAGGAAAAATAGGATAGGATAGGATAGGATAGGATAGGATTTGGATCTTGTCTCATGTTTAGGTCAATGCTTAGACTTCCTCCTCCATATTTCTTGCAGGCTGGAGAAGCAGGGTGTACCACAGACAGCCTCTGAAGTGACAGATTCCCTTTTATTTTTTCCAGTTCTAGCATCTGTGCAATCCCACTCCTACTCTCCTGCCGGTGAAAATCGCTAAATGGAAAGTCTGACTTTTCATTTAGTGACTTCATAAGTTTACATTTAGGTTATATGAGCCCATTGCTGAGCCCATGACTCACTGCAAAAGCTATGGAAGAACATATGGTCGGGAAGCACTCTGAAGGTATGAGGGCACTGAGCACAGTGAGCTGCCCTAAAGATCTGGGGCCTGCCTTGGCTGGTCTGAAGCTGTGATAGACTCAAGTGTACTAGGAGCCTTTGTTTACACTGGCAAGTTATTATTAAGCTTCTATAGGTGCTGCCAGGCCCCTGAGAGCACTAAGAGGTCTCACATGCCCTGGCCAGCCTCAGCTAGGGCCCTTCACTCACACCCTGCCCAGGACTCTCATTTAAGCTCAGGCTGGCAATCCTGATTTAAGGTATGGCATAGCTGTGCCTGTGTTAAGACCTGCTCTGGCCTTGTGTCATGGCTGGATCCCCTATACAGATTCCAGCCCTAGTTCATTACTTGCCTTGTCTGTGACCCTTGTCTGAAGACCCTATTAGCAACCCTAACACAGAGCAACCACTGGAGAAATGTCACTCATGGCTTCTCAGCCCCGAGGGAGCAGCCATCCATTGCTGAGCCCTTGACACCCATTTGCCTAGTCTGAAGGTCAATAGGAAAAACATATCAAATGCCAGAATTAAAACAGAGAAATTATACCAAAAGAGTACAGAATTATCTTTAGCTATACTTTCTTCTGACAGACCTTCCCAGTGTGCAGCTCCATGGCAGCTTTAACAAGCTTTAACATCACGAGGAAGTTATTTATGGAAGGCACTGTAGGTGGGAAAAAGAAAATTCCACCCGTTCGAAGAGCTGGCTGCTTATGCAGTTCCTTAGTGTGCTAGATATCTCTGGTAGGTGTTTGTCTTTATGGCAGATTTCTGTTTAATGTTGTACTACTTCCTGCAGTGCACTGACTCTTTCAGCCCTGTACTTCACTGACCTTGATTATGCATCCTTTTTGTAGGCAATAAGTGCAGGCTTCAAAAAAACCCACATCATTGTACTTCTTAATTTCCTAGCCAGTTCAAGATCCTTTCTCTGGCAGAAAGTGTTTGAGATTAGTATGAGGCTTGGGTTTGCCTGAAAAACTAATGAAGCATTTGTACCTTTGGCTTGTGGGTCTTTTATTTGATTTCATTCCTCCCTCACAGCTTGGATCATGGAGCTGGAGCTGAGGGAGCAGGTGGGCATGCCTTCAAATTGTAATTTGCCTTGAGCTGTAGCTTTTCCTGGCTCATGAATGTAGTCCCTGAGTGTCACTGCTGAAGTGCTCCCATTCATGCGGTGTGTAACTAAGCACTTATGGCATACTGATATAGGCACCTCTCTTTGTCTAGGAATGTGTACACTCTAGTTTTGTACAAAAGCTTTTACACTGGTTAACTGTGGATTGTCTGAGGGGCTGTGTGAGGTCATATCTAAAGATACTTTTCTTCCTTCTGGTTGCAAAATATTCATTTAGCACACTTCTTAACTCTTTCTGATTATTGCCATCTTCCTCTCTGCCTTCATCATTGTTTTGCCAACTTATCATGGGTAGGCAGCTATTAGTATATTGTTTTTAATTGATCAATCTTCAAAGAAGAGAAGTTATGGCTTTTTTCTTCCATTTTTCTGTGGTTTACCTCATTTGCTATTTATATCATATAACTTTTCCAATCATATGATCCTACTGCATGTCTGATCAAATGACAGGGTTAGTTTACAAAACTGTGATCCTTTTCTCCTTAAATACAAGAAGGGTAGTTTGCAACATTTAGTTGTCATCTAGTGATTAACACTTTTACTTAAAAACTGTCTTTTCTTCCTTTGCCTTGCATTTTTTCCCCCAAGCTTTCAAACTGAAATAGCAACAGCTGTTGAAGCATAACTTCCCTTTCCACATTTTTTTCTCTTTATAATTAAAGTTGGTATGAACATTCAGTATTTATATCTGACTTTCATTCTCTAGTGTGGGATTGCATCTCAGTTGGAATGATCTCAGGTGGAAAATTTCATCAATGGAGCTCTCGCCCAGTGTAAAACATACCTTTTATGCTTTAGAAGGGAGTGATGTTAGTAGATCTCAGTGAAATACATGCAGGTAGTAAGATGCACATTTGCTAATGACTGCTTATGAATTATTACACTGGGTTCTGGGGCAGCAGAAGCCTTATAGATTTGGGGAGGGGACGCTACAGATATTGTTGAATGACTTTGTTTTTTTATTATTTTGCATTTTATTTTATTTGAAATCAGTTTTACTTACAAGAATTACAGAAGAGCCATTAGGCCATTAAGATTAGAAATTCCAGTGATTCACAAAGGATTCTTCGTATGTGAGTGGAGTCCTACTCGACATTCCTTCAATCCATAAATTCAGGAGTATCTGATTTTTGGGATAAGGATGTTGAATACGTCTGAATACCAGGATAGTTACATGAGTCTTTGAGGTCTGTTGGGTATGAAACTAAAATGTGCTTTCACCACTGTGGCCTGATGCAGAATCTTTAGTACAGCAGGTGGCATGTTGTAAAACATTCATCCATTTGCCCTCCTTCCCTGTTGATTCCCTTCAGCCCACTGCAGCAGATCACACAGCCTAGGACATGATGTAGTGCCTCAAAGAAGAATCTCAGAAGATCCTAGGGATGAAAGCTTTTAGAGAGACTGGGAACTTCAAACTTAACTAGATTACTAGGATAAAGCCAGCTACTAACATTGACATCTGACATGCCAAAATCCTGTATATGTCAAAATATTTAATATAATTTCTCATATTTACTGAATCACCTGTTCTTTCATGGTGCATTTCCAGTGGCAGCTGTATTGAGTAACTGGGAAGGTTTAACCTATGTACATTAGAGATGGATGACTCCAGGCTTTTACATTTGCAGAAGACAAAAGATTTAAAATTAGTTGCCTGCATCCAGTTTCCTAGTTGCTTTTCCAATATTTATTCTCATAGCATTACCTCCTGCTATTTCAATTTACACTGCCAGTTCTGGCAATTTCTGTTTCTCTGTGAAACTCCTGTAAAGCCTGGCCCATTTCTTTGCCACGTAAATAGAGCATTTATGAAGCTGAATGTCTACTGTGGTAGTAGCTCTTCATATTTGATTTTGTCTGACTATCAGAGTCATACTGAGCAAGGTGGGAGGGTGAATCTACCCTGTGTATTTGGAATGGTTTGCAAAAACAGTCATATTCTCTTTCATTTACTGAGCTGGCTTTTTTTTTTTTTTTGGGGGGGGGTATGGAATGCAGAAGAGAAACTGCTGCTCCCATAACACACTGGAACAGCAACACAAACTCAAAGAACTGATTTCTGCCCTATTTCTACTAAGTCATGCAAATTGGAAAGCTTCAAAAGACTTAGAAATCTGATGCAAATGGTAAGATTATTGTTGGAAACTGATTTCGATGTGTATATGCTGTATGCATGCCTCCAGACAATGTACAGACCTCTATTAGCAAAACGTTGCATGCATTTATTAATGACTAAGGACATCCTTGTTTTCAAAGGCAAAGTAAAGAAATAATTTTGCCATGAACAGGCACAAGTGAAGGCAAAAAGAAGAAAAGACTAATTGATCATTTACTGTATGATGTATTCATGGATTTTCAGAAAGGAATCCAAAGAACATATCTAACAAACCCTGCATACAAAACAGGATTAAAACTGACTGTTGTGATTTAACCCCAGCCAGCAACTAAGCACCAGCAGCTGCTCAGAAGGGGGATAGAATTAGAACAATAAAAGTGAGAAAACTAGTGGGTTGAGATAATGACAGTTTAATAGGTAAGGCAAAAGCTAAGAACACAAGCAGAGCAAAATAAGGAATTTTTCCACCACTTCCCATGAGCAGGCGAGTGTTCATCAGGAAAGCAGGGATCCATCATGCATAACAGTTAGTTGGAAAAACAAAGGCCATCACTCTGAAAGTTGACCCCTTCGTCCTTCTTTCCCCAGTTCAAATGCTTAGCATGAAACCACATGTTTTGGGATATACCTGGAGTCAGCTGGTGTCAGCTGTCCTGGCTGTGTCCCCTCCCAGCTTCTTGTGCACTCCCAGCCCACTCCCTGCTGGGTGGAGTAAGAGGCAAGAAAGGCATTGACTCTGTGTAAGCTCTGCTCAGCAATACAAAGGCATCTGTGTTATCCACACTTTCCAGCACAAATCCAGCACCGCCCCATACCAGCTACTGTGAAGAAAAGAAGTTCTGTTGCTGCTAAAACCAGCACAATGGCCTAGAAATTAATATTCAAAGTACATAGTATGCTGCTGAGAGAGCTGTGGTTCTTGGGTCTGGAGAAAGCTCAGAGAGGACCTTACTGCTCTGTGCTGGTGAGTGATGCCTTGAGTGCAGGTGTCTCAGTGCAGCTGCAGTGTGAGCTGCAGGTTGAGCTCTGGGGGCTGGGACAAGAGGCCATGAACTGCCGACCCTCTGCATAACAAAGGGACATGTGGCCTGACCAGGTGACCAGAAAATGGGACACAGCAGGAACTGTATAAAACCCCAGAGATTCCTTTGTTCTGTTCATACTGATCTTGGTTCTTGCTCTAGCAGACCCCACACTGTTACTCTTTTCCTTGGCCTGTGTAATGCCTTACAAATAACTGTTTAAAACTCCATCTATCCACATACACTACATACAGTGAAATCTTTCATGTAAGAATATTGTAAAATTGGCATAAAAGCAGAGCTGCATTATTATTATTATTAGCTGCAGCACTACTCATACTACACCTATGTTTTCCATCCGGGTTTATAGTCAAGACTAAAGTGCACCTAGAAAGAAGATTGCTTTCTAAGTACGGTCATCTGTAGAATCAAGAAAAAAGAAGAAGCGTGTTTTGGAAAGCTACTCACTGATTCACAAAGAAAAGGTGATGAGCCCTTCAGAGGGATAAGCAGATGCAAATCAGAAAAGGTAAGTAGCCAGACTTCAAGAGGAAGTCTTCAATGTACTTAGGGGCTTTGCTCACACCACTAAATAAAACAAAATATGGAATCAAGCACTAGTGTGTGCCTGTATGTATAATTTATTTGTTAATGCAGTGACTAACTGGCAAGATTTTGAGTGAAATAGAAATATTTCAGAAATTTGGTAGATTTGCTTCTCCATCCTTTGGAAAGGAGAGTGTTTAGGCAGAGGAATATGAACTAGAGCATAGTGACACGTATGACTTCAGGGTCAGAAATTTGCCCCAACATCTTTTAGTTTCTTTTGTAGATGTAATCACAGGCCTCAGAAAGGGAAGAGAGCATAGATAATCCTGTGACAGGATCGTTGTACTGGGAAATGGATAGTAAAAAGTGTGGTCATTCAAGGTAAAGTGTTGATTAAGGATCTGATTCCAAGCTTATTCTGCATTTTCAGCACTCCTGTGAAATTCCATGGGGACTTTAGAGGTGCCTTTAGAGGTAGTCTCTCAGGGGAGAAAACAGCTGCTTTCCCTTATAGTGCATCACTTCTAAGGACTAATGGGATTTGCTGACAGGAGAAAAATTATTTGCACCTGCCTATGCCATCTTTAGAGCATCTGGTCAATTTAAACCAATTTACATCAATATTCAGAAAGTGTGAATATTGATGTAATATTACACTTTGAAATTGGTCCATTCATTATTTAATGAATATTGAATGAATTATTTAATGCATGTTGCTATGTGCCAGTTTCTTTATGGACTGGATAGAAGGAGGTTTACTTGTTTCTCTTGACCAACAGTAGTGTGGAAATTCTGGATTTTGCTACAAATGTGCAGGAACAGCACACTTTTCCACTGAAAAAAAAAAGCTGCTGATAAATGAATGAAATTAAAATTCTGGTTCTAAATTATTTTTTGTGCATACAATTTTTAATTGGGACAAAATAGTCTTGAAATATTTTATGAAGTTATGTTTCACAAATATTTCAATCTCTTGTCTTCAATTTCTCACCATTTTGTCAGTTTCTAAGCATTTGGAATGAAACCTTCCATCTGAGAGACTTGTCTTAGCCTAAACTTCATTGGAAACTATAAGTAAACAGTGCATGTCAATTTTCTAGTACAAGGCTGAAGAAAACTGCATTTTTCCTTTCAAGTTAAAAACAAATAAAAGAATTGCAGTGGTGTTGCTGTCAAGCCTCAGTAACTCCATATGGAAAAGGTGACTTGACATTTGGCACCAGAGCAGGACAGCATTTTGAGTGTGCCATTCACCAGCAAGTATCTGTGAAACCTACTGGCATAAATTGAATCTGTAGAGTAGATCACCATGCTGAATGAAAAGTCAGTGGTATGTTCTATGAAGTGTGTATTATGTCCAAGAGCAGAGGCTGTGTCATGGGTGAGTTGCCAATCATTTCTTCAATGCTCTTGAACATCAGGGGTGTGTTTAATAATTCTTTGATTTTTGTTTGTTTTATTTTTTTGAATGAGAAATCATTCACATTAAGACAGCAAAGTCAAGTGCTGAAAAGATAGGAAATGATAAGGTTTATTTTATTTGAAGCCTTAACCTAATACATATATATTAGGATAGAATTTTGTTTTGTGTGCTTACAGTGTTTTTTCTTGGTGGGATATTTCTTTCATTCAGTTTTCCTGGTATGCATGGTGAATCATCAGAGTGATTCAGAATCCTAACACACAGAATCACTACTGAACTCAGAAGATATGTAGTGACAAGACAGGGTACAGGAAAAATCTTTCATGCTGATTGCCTTAAAACTATAGTGTGATGTTAGGCAACTCAGTGGAAGTATGTTTTTTTAGTTGCCATATCTGCAAGTATCTAGACTCTTAATCAAGAACAAGTGTGAGCTTGCACTGAGGCCCACAGAAATCCATGAGATCTTTTTCAAATCACCATTCTAAATTCCTGGAAATTTCAAAGAGACAAAACTGCAAACAATGAACCTGAGATTAACTCTTGACTTGCTCATTAGCTGTTTGCCTAGCTGCCTGTCCACTTTGAGCCAATAGTAGGAAACCCTCAAAGGTGTTTTATCTTAAGTGGGATTATTACATGGATAAGTGTATTGAAGTGTACTTCCAATAGGAGCCTGACTCTGGCATTTCCCAACTCGCCAGGCCTTAATTTTGCAGCTCTTGCATTTTATGAGCATTGTGAAATAGTGTGGAGCTTTATAATTCAAAGGTAAAATATACTCAAGTGAATAATTTTATAATAATTTACATTTTATAGAACAAGGGCTTTTTGGTTTTTTTTGCAGGTTTGTTGGGGTTTTTTTGTAAAATAGGAGAATGATTACTATTGTTTCTTTCACACTTTTCTCATTTAAGTTTGGATACCATGTGGGATCTCCTTTTTTCCATTTGTTTGGTCCCATTCACAGTTGGTTGTTCTGATCCTTTCTCCCTCCAAAACTTTCATCTACCCAAAACTTGTAGTATTCATTTTACCACTGAGATGTCACAGCAACATTGCCTTGCAGTGTTAAGCAATGCCATTGCAGAAGAATATCAAGACAAGACCAGTGAAGAGAAGGTGAAAATGGTGAAGGGAAGAAGAGACAAGGTGAGGCAACTGGTGTCTGCCACAAACTGGGTCCTTCTCAGTGTGTCTGGAAACTAATGGAACAGTGCCAGGCAGTGAAGCATTGCAGTTTTAGGCAGTCCCCTCAGTTCTCTAATGATTGTAGACTCTGTGTAAAAATGAAGACTTAGCTTAAGGGGCACTGGCCTTCCTACCTGCTGACCTTATCTCTCTTTGTGTGAACAACTGATTTGTTTTTTTATTTATCTGCTGATTTCAACTGATTCTCAAATTGCTTTGATTTTTTTCCATTACTATTTAGAAAGTGTATGCACTGAAGCATAAGGTGAAATCTCATCTTTGGCAGTTACTTGGAGACTTTCAATAGTTCTCCTTAGTAGTTCACTGTATAAGCACGATCATCCCATTATAAAGAGCCCTGGCAGGTTACAAAAGCTACAGTCTCTAATTCATGCCTGCCAAGCCTGTTCACTCAGCAGCAGGTGACATTTCAATGGCAGTTTGAACAAGCTTCACTGTTAGGCAACATCTTGTTGGTTCTCTCGTTATAGCAAGACCTGATTTACTTCATTAGCTATAAGACCTCTACTTTTAGTACAAATGTCCAAGAAGTGGCAATAACTTCAGACATACTAAACTGGCTTTCAAGCCCAATTAGAATTGATCAGATTGCTTACTGGGAGAGGAAAAAAAAAGAAAAACTTTTTACAAACAAAAAAACTCTCTCTCCAAACAAACAACAACAAAAAATAACCTCCTTCCTGAAAAACAAAATCCCCCTTCAATTAATTTAAATCCAGGACTTGCTTTTTCATTTGCGGGTTTTCCTGGAGGGCTCAGGACTTTGGCTATTCTTGTGAACACACTCCTGTGACATACCACATCCCACTTATTTCAGAGCATTGAAACTGGCTTTGTGGCATTAGCCTTTTCTCACTTTTTATTGTTCTATTCAAATTCTACTCAAATATCTATTTTCAAATACCCAGGTGCTAAATTAAATGGAAATACATAGGTTTCTCATAATATCTGATCCACAAACTTATTGCAAATAATAAAATAAACAATACCAGACCATTTGTCTGAAGGCTGCCAAAAATGTTTAATTCAGTTTGTAGATTTTTTGCGTATGTGTCTGGAAATAATCAACAATATCTTTAGTAGCAAATTATTAATTTTAAAAAAATTGTATTTTTAAGATATACAATTTTAAAACTTAATCTAATTTTTGTAATCAGACCAGTTATGCAGATATTCATAAGCATGCATGTCAATAAAATTCCATACTTTTCTCTCCCAGAATATTTTAAAATTCGTTCATTCATACTTCTCCATTTGCTTACACAGTAATGTTCCTCTGGTTATTATTAGATTATACAAATTGTTTAAGGGAAATAAACTGGGCAAGATATCTCTAGCCAGAATATTGGTCTTTCTTTTTGTCTTACCCACTCATATTCCCAGCAGCCTGAGAAGGATAAGATTTTCAGTTGTATTGCTAATAAAGGCTACATCTTTGCTTTGTCTTCTTTGATTTATGTAGTTCCTTACTTTGCTTCCTGAACAGAGAAAACAATGCCTAACTTTAAATTAATGGTTTGAGTTTTAATTTGAATTACTTTCTGATATGATACATTAATTCTCATCACCAACTGCAGTGTTATAAATCTTCAGAACCAATTCAGGTGAAGCTGAAGAGTCTTATACCTTGCTGAGGTCTGGTGCTGTAGCATTAAATTATTGAATTCTACTGCTTTGCAATCTGAAAGTACTTTAATTTTCCTGCTGGCAGGAAATGATGAAGGCAGGGATGCACTAAAAGCTTTTAGTTTCTTGTAATTGAGATCCATTGGTACAGCTGTGTAAATCTCTTTCTCTCTACCTATTATCCAATTTTAGACATATTTTGATTTCAATGCTATTCACTTGTACCCTGTAACGCTAGGGTTGATGGCAGGACAATGAATTCTTGCACATTTTTATTTGGTATAGCTGGAACCTATATGTCTTACATTTGTTCATAAGACAGATTTCTATATAAAGTGGTAGAGAAGTAGTCTGAAAACTGAAGAGTATTGTATCACAATATTATATTTTTTCAGAACAAGTCAATCCTACTTCACCATATTGGAACTGTAATGTGCAGGTATGAAACACAATGTATGGGGATAGAATGAATTACACTCAGTATAAACCAAAACACTGATACTTAATGTCTTCTGAATAACATTTGCTCAAATAATATATTAAAATTAGCAAAAATCACAGAGAATGAAGAGGTTGCTTGTAAAACTTGTCCTAATTTAGGTGAATGCTGGTGATGAAAAATTGCATTATATTGACTAAAAAATCCTCCTTCTTTACTCAGAGGTTTACAAAAATGAAAGCAGCTGTGAAAAGAAAACAAATTGACATGAAGCATGCAAAAACTACAATATAAACCAATTCCTGGAATATTACAGTTTCTCCAGGTATTTACAGTTTAAACCTCATTGCAAGATACTCCCTGGAATGTCAATGGTCCCACAGTCTCAAAAAGATCTCCTGCTTTGGATTGGATTTTGACAAAGATACAAGTAGTATGATGCACTTGTTCATATTTCCGGGGAGCTGTTTAAATTCTCAACAGTTCTCCAACTATCTAAAAGTACTTAATATTTTTAATAACAAAATTCAATATGTGCCTCAGCTTTTAATCTGTGAGCATAACATACCATTTTCTTGAGGAAAACTTGAATTCTTTTTGAAGAAATAGAAGATTTAGAAAAATGTTAAATACTTTCAGTGCCACCTATTGGCTGATAAATTGTTTCAAATGAACAGAGGCTTCATAATTGTGGACAAAGTGAGGTGGGACTATTTATAATAATATTTCTAATTTGTACTGAAGGTAAAACCAGAATTAGAGTCTATAATCATATTTGAAGACATTATTGCATCTCAAAGAATTTAAAGCCTAACCACGTTTTTTCTTTATGGAAACAATAAATCCTGTGGGATCCTTCAAATATATTATGGTGGTATCAATGTTCTGAAGTATTTAGTGAATAAGTATGGTGACAGGAGACATATGAAGAGGCCAGGAAGTAATTAAAGCTTAAGTTTTTAGCCTGAAAATGGGGTTTTATTTGTCTGAACGTAATGTCTAATCAGTTTAGCTACAGTGAACTTCTCTGTAAAATTTCAAACCAAAGATACTCTTCACTGCATCTCAGATTCCATTTCTGGAATATACTGAATTCTGTGGCATCTCTCAGCGCTTAGGCATATCCTTAACTTTCCACATTCATAATTTCATCAGGAACATGAGAAATGCCATTCAATTTACAGGAATTACACACATGGTTAAAGGCAATTTCATTATTGTTTTCTAGAGTAAAGTTTGCTGCTTTGCATGAATGAGGCTTATATACTTGCATAGCTTTAATATGTGCATGTTTCTTAACTCTCCTAACGGTGTTGAGTTTAGGATTTTGGGTAAACTATCTAGCATTTGTGTTTGCACAAGGAAGGTTTATTTTTTACATACATAGTTATGAAGTTTGATACTTCTTTGAAGAAATTATAATTGAAGATATTAATTATTTCTTAGCTCTAGGAATTCCACCCCTATATATATACCCCTAAAAGTATAATTTATACTTTTTTTTCTCTGTGTTCTGAGTTTTTTTGTTTGCCTCCTAGATAAGTTATGTCACAGTAGAGATGAAATTATGCCTCATCATTTCAAAGAACATAGCTGCTTTGAACACTGGGTTTGATCATTGTGCCCTGGGTCAGAAAGGGATGCAGTGTCCCATAGAGCTTTTTGTTTTTACTTGCTGACACTTTTTTTTAAGATTCAGCTTATCTCTTTGATAAACTAGATATTTTAGATCAGCTGCTTGGGAAAAGAGCAGAGCTACACCTATACCAAGAGAGTCCAGCCACTGCAAACTGACAGTGGCCAGTTCAGTCCTGGGGGAAGGAGTTTATCTAACGACCTTACAGTTTGCAGTCCACTAAAGCTGAGTCTCTAAGTTCCTTCTATAGTCAAAGACAACTTCTCCAGGCTGGCAACTTAGAGAGAAATCCTAGTTATAGGACAATGAACCAGAATAGTAAAGTATCTTTATGATGTGCCTGCCCTATATCAGGGACTATACAGTTAATGCAGGTGACCTTAAATTTAACACTAAAACTTTTTAGGAGACTGACATTTTGAAATGAGTCCTACCTTTACTGTCAAATCTTTTAACTTTGAACAGGTCCTTTCCAATTGTCTCAGTTTCTTTTTAAAAAAAGAGAAAATTATCAGGTCTGTGTTACAAAAATAATTGGGATAATGCCCCCAGCTGGGGGCAGGCAGGGCAGGACCTTTCTGGCTGAGTCCCAAAGGTCATGGAACTGGCTCTGGCTGTTGATGTCCACCCTGCCTGACCCATGGGCAGCCTCCACCATTCCTGTCCTCATGGCGTACTGACACTGTCAACATTTTGGCACTGATTTAATCTGTCCTTTCAGGTCTTTTCTACTCCTGGCATTAATTTTTTGCTTCTCCTTTCCCCTTATGCCCTCTCTGAATCAGACTGCCCTTTTTTGGCACTGAAATGCAGCAAAGCGGCCTGAAGGCTATGAACTTTTGGCCACAGACTCAGAAGCTGTGACAGAGGCTGAGTCAACAAAATGACTCAAGGCCTGAAACACATTTGAAAAAAGAAAAAAATCTCTCCCCTAGGATTCGAAATAAATTAGGTTTTTAACAAATGACAACAAATCCTCAGCCAAAGGAGAAAAATCCCAGAATGGGAGCATGGGTTTTTCCTGGCTAACATGGTGAAAATAGCATGAACTCCAGTGCTAAACAACATCCTTTGGTGAGGAAAGAATACAAAAGTGCAATAATTATTTAATGACAAAAGAAAATGTCTGACTCAGTGTTCTTCTGAATCTCAGCTTACTATACTGGTGATTGCACTTTAATTCCCATTTCCAAACCTGATACTATATAGGCTGAACCAGAAATGACCCTTAGCTGTAGAAGACTGTTTCCTGGTTAAGTCATATGAGGACATCTAATCTTGCTGAATGTGAGGACTAGAAAAATAGATATGGAAGCTCATTTGCAATACTTCTGGTGTTAGAAGCTTTTACTTTCCTGAGTCGCAAGACTTCAGTGCTGTTATATCCAAAACAAAATTCACATTTTAACTACTCTCCTAGATAAAACCAAATGTGGACTTGGAATGCAACCTGTACTTTTTAATAATAAAATGCCACTCATAACTTACATAGCTTTTTTTGAGAAATATTTTGATTATTAATAGATTAATTTATTTAATTTCATCTGTCTCTAATTTCCAAAACAGACCAATTTTTCATATTAAATTATCAAGCACGTATATATATATTTGCAAAAAAATTTTGTTGGAGAACTGCCTATGGCATCATCCTCATTTTGGTACTTTGCTTTTCCAAATAAACAGAAATCATGTAAGACCTACCTTTCAGATGAGGTCCTTACCATTTTTGAATGTTTATATCATTTGACTTAGAAACTCATTCCTCATGGCCCATATTCGAATAATTTTAACAATATTCTAAGTGAAAAACATGTCACTATTATGATTAATCTCAATTGATGACAATACACTACACAACTAAATTGTCGCTCTAGAAGAAAAAATTACTAATAGGATTTCTTGGGTCAAGATACTTGTTAAATATTATGAAGTACATAATAAATTATCTCCATATGGTGTTAACTATGTTCATGTCAAAGATATAGGTTATTTCCATGTTAACTCAGCTGAAACCCGTCTCTTTGTTGACAAGCCAAATAATTTATTCATTTTGCAGTGTTTATAGTCCAAAATTATGTTCTCTGGATACCCTTAATGTGATGCTGTTGGTTTGTTAATTACATCCTGAAAAGAGATGAGAAAAAGAAAAATCTTAGTTATCTATCACAAAACAGCTAATAACACAGTTTCATGTTTATCTAAAAAGATTTACTACAATTTTAAAAGATTATGACAGGAAAAAATTCAAATTCATGAGTGTGTTTCTGGACAGCTTGATTGTTATGTCCCACAGCTGTGTCACTTATATTTTTGTATACAAATTTATGCTGTAGAGTTTCAAAATAAACAAGATTCCAGGCCAAGTGGATCCAGTATGATGATGCATTCTGAGAGTGGTAAAGTTCCATTAACTCTTGCATAGAATGGCTTCTCAGTCTTCTGAGTACCACCAGAGTGACTAGACTCCCTGTTATTGCTGAAGTGGCAGGGTGAGTAGTATGTGAACCTCATGGTGCCACTAGGATAATGTACCATTTGCTATGCCCACAGTCCTTAAAGTAGGGATTTTTTGGTTATTTATATAGTAGCTTGTTTTTCTGTGAAAGATTAATAATAATGACTGTTCACAAGGAAAAAAAGAAAAATCCGTAAACCCTTTGAGTGACTTAGACTGGCAGCTGGTTTAGTCAATTAGCTTACAGCATCATTTTCCACTGTGACAGTGTTCTTATGGGACTTGACTTTCTTTTATGCCTGATTCTGGACAGAAAAATGGTAATGCTTATTTTATTAATCTGCGTGACACAGAGTACCCACGAAAATTCTCACAAGCAGTGCTTTGTTGATGGAAATATATCTTGGATCTTTTTAAAAAATATATCTTGGTATATTGATTTAGCAGCTGAAAAGGACATGAAAAGTCAGCAAAAGGAAAAACAAGCCCTAGAAAGGAAATAAATATATATTACACACAAATATCATTTCTACCTGAACACATGCATCATATTTTCAATTTGTTTCAGTGTTTTCTGCATAGCAGTATAATGTCCTGTCATTAATTCGAAGAAAGGCAATGCAAATAGCTTCAAGACAAATACTAGTATCATTGAATAAGATCAATTTCATATAACTAAGTTTTAACTGCCTTAAATATGTCATCTAAACTTCTCTATGCTTCCCTCCACTCTGAACGCCTTTAGAGAGAAGTTCAGCCAGAATTTGGATGAATTGGCATCTGGAAATACCTATCTCTCTCTATTTGTTTTTGCCTCTCTCAGTTCTGGTTAGGTGGGAC
Organism: Lichenostomus cassidix; assembly: GCF_008360975.1. Lineage (NCBI taxonomy): Eukaryota > Metazoa > Chordata > Aves > Passeriformes > Meliphagidae > Lichenostomus > Lichenostomus cassidix. The sequence continues at coordinate 30,515,340 of NC_139480.1, read as the reverse complement.
AGGGTGCTTTTTTCCTCACCTTCTCTCCAGTCACTTCAAGGTTATTTGAATGAAGTGAGTGTGGCAGGACACCCCCCTCCGCCTTCTCTCTCTCTCCCTGATCGGTCCCAGGAAATGGATGGCTCAGATTAGGTTGATAACCTAATCAAGGACTACCTGGTGCTGGCGACTGAAAGTCTGAAAAGACACTCCCCTGTGGAATGCAGAGAGAATGTGAGCAAATTTTCAGTGACTACAAATACACACTTTTATCCTATAAAAAGCTCACGAAAACTCAGAAAGCCAGAAGCTTTCTACAGCGTGAAGAAATGCCTTCTCCCCAGGTCTGGACGCAGCCCTGTGGTTACTTCCCTGGGATTGAGTGAGGAAATCTTAATGTATTCTAGCTCCAAATATGGATTTGGTAAGATCATTTGAGTTTCCTAAATTGTATTATTCCGGCTAACTTATAGGTACCTTTCTTAACTTGCATTTCAGCTAGCTCAAGCAAGCATTTCTTAACTTGCATTTCAAGCAAGCATTTCTTGCGTTTTAACTATCTTTATAGTTCAAGCAAGGTTTTACCCCATAATTGCATTTTTAGCTACCATAGTGTTGCAATTATGTATTCATTGTGTGTCTATGTGTGTCAATCTGTTCTATGTTTGTATGTTTGTTATGTTCTGTGTCAAATAAATGGTATTTTTAGACAAATCGGTCAGATATCAAAGAATCTTGCGAACGGGACTAAGTCTTGGGGAACTAGCTGTCTTAAAGCCTGTCAAACTGCAAAAGCACATAAATCTCTCTCCCATGCAAGACAATATGGCGTAGTCGGCAGGATATCTGGCGTACGATTTAAGAAATTTACAGCTAAAGAGCTAACATCTTATTTTACGGAGGCACAAAAATTCACATAGCTATGAGTAAAGCCTGTCAAACTATATTGTGTAGTATATGAGTGTTTAGCTTCTTTGTTCTGTTATCTCTTACGTCTAACAAACCATTTTATATGAAACCTAAATAAACCATCATGACACTGGGTATAGAGAGTGCTGGTCGCTCTAAAAATAGATTAAATGCCGATTGCCAAAGGCCTAGGTAATCAGCAAAAAATCTATCAGCCCTCTGTCTATAAGCAAAATGTGTAACAAACAATCTTCAGCAAAAACTTACAAAACACAGATGTTACACTCTGCTGGTGAGAAACTAGCTTAAAATGAAGAAAAACCCTCTGATGAAATTACATGAAGCACAAAACTTGCTAAAAATTAACGAATCTCTCATGTACTTGCTTTATATCTAAAAATTGCATGTAATTAGTAAACAGAAATGATAAAAGAAATTCCAGAGTTAATAACCCCGCCTGGGAATAAAATTATGAAATTCAGAAAAACTCTGATGAAAATTAATGACTCAAATGTTAAATTAAATCCTCACAAAAGCATAAAAATCCCTATTTCTAAAAAGAAGAAGAAAATCTCTTTAGCACAAACAGTGTGTGGGGAAGAAGCGGGGAAAACAAACTCCTCAGTTTCAAAGAAAAAAAAACCTCTTAGCAAACTTCCAACCCCCTCTCCCCCATCTCTCTCTCTCTCTCTCTCTCTCACCCATTCCTACATACCTTTCACAAACCTCTAATTCCTGAATTTACTAATTTCTTCCCGTATATTATCAGTATGCTTTAAAATCTCTGGCGTGTGTATGTAGTGTGTGTGAAAATGTATAAATTAAATCATGTCGACATGTATCTCGGGGACGCCCGTATGATATAAAAAGGTGTGAATGTGAGAGTGAAGCAAGAAAGAATGAGTGTTGAAAACGGTTTTTTTTTTTAAATGCTACATCTTCCTGGCTTTCTGTATACTTCTTTCTGTATACCTCTAACATCCCCTTAAAAACTCCTGTGCCCTTTTTGTGCTAGATTTTAGCAGTTGCAAAGGGAAACATAATTTCTTTTTACTTTACCTGTTTGGTTTAAAAGTGAAGCAACTAAGATGCTTCCCCCACAAGGGCTATTCCGGGAACAGCCAAAGCTAAGTTTTAAAATGCAAATGAGCCATTGATAAGACAAAGGGCAATTAGAAGCCACTTCTTAGTAGAAGAAAAAGCTGCAAAACCAGTTTTCCTGTCCCTCACTCCAAGCTAACTTCATTTGCATACTAAAAGCAGAGATATCTCTCTCTACATTACAAGAAACGGTAAGTAAAAGAAAAAAAAACCCACTGCAACATGTATTTTAAACTCTTAAAATCAGAGTTGTTTAGTTTTAAACTAAAAAAATTATACTAATAAGTAATTAAAAGGTATCTAATCTAAGAAGAAAACCAGAAAAGTATATAATTGATTAATTAACAATTTTAAATTGGTGCCACATAGATTGTGAGCAAACATTAACACATAAAGAAAGAAAATTTAGTTTTACTGAAAGATCTAAATTGTTGTTTCTACAAACTTCAGTTCTAACAAACTCAATAAGTTTGTGAGATGATAAATTTAATAAATAATTGAGTAAAAATTAAATTAATGCAACTAACTACATCACCTTATATATCAAAATTAAAAATAATTTAGAGTAAAATCTCTAAAACATCTAACAATTATGTTTAAGTTTTTTCCAAACAAAGCCAGACCCAGTAAAATCTTGCAGACAAATAGTCCTGGCTTACCCTAACTTCTAAGCTAAAAAGTGTATAGTTTACTAATGCTTCAGCCAAACGTATTGGTGTTGTGTATAAAGTGCAGAGCAGTGACTCTGAATATTAAATATAAACGAAAGTTTTTGAAAGTGCATAAGTGAGAGAGTTAAGAGCTGTGTTGATAACAGTAAAGTAAAAGCAAAGAAAGTATATGTAAACCAATGATGCTAACAAATGCTCGAGGGCCCATGGCCTAAATAGCTGCTGATTCTTATAGCTACCAGCATAAAACCAACTCCCAATGTTTCCCCTATAACAAATCTGGTTTTGCTGAGAGCAAAACTCTTATTTCCTCGCAAAGCGCTCTGCACTGCCCCCGTCCGACAGCGGTGAAAATAGCGACGTATTTGCAACTACAGGCCAAAAGGGGAATAACAATTCTCAAAAAAAACCCCCATATCTATTATTGCTTAAATCGTGTTGATTTCATTGCTCTATTAACCTTGAATGTTTAAGTATACTTTCACCAGATAAAAGCTAGGTGTACCTGAATAAAAAAGAAAAGCTACTCAAGCAACAAGAGAAGAAATCTTGTCAAGCAACAAGAAAAAGCTGTTTACTACCTACACAGCTAAAGAAATGAATTAAACCTCCTGAACTCCTGCAAGCAAAGAAGCCAGCTCCAGACAAAGAAACCATACTGGACTGCATAGTAACTAATGAGTTTACTGTAACTAAAATATTCATTGTAATATTATTTGCATTTTTCTCATGCTTACAAGTTATTATTTACAGTAATGCATTATGGCTAATCAGCCATCTCAACAAAATTGTAACAAAACCCTAATAATTTTTAAAGCCTCTGTATATACAGATGTCTAAAGAACACCAAAAGTAGCTTCACACCAAAAAATGAAGTTACCTAAATGTAACTGTAAAATTATAGTAAAAATCTATTTCAAGTGTCATTCATATCTCAACATAGCTAAGACAAGCATGTTAACCACACACTAGTGTGCCTATTCAAAAAAATATGAAACACTACTAGCTTTGTAAAAATAAAGCTAAAAGAATTTTCTAATATTAATGTTCATTAATGATATATAAATTATATACCAAAAATTTGCAAAAATTAGAACCAACAAAAATATATAGATCAAATGATGACCATCTTCTCTAAAAAGAAAAGCCTCAAAAAGAAAACCTTATTTAGTACTATTGGAGTACTAAATGATTCAATGATCTTATTATTTCAAATAATGTTTTTGTGTATATATATACATCTTATCTAATTTCTGCAAGTATTACCTTAGTATATCTATAACTCTGATTGTCACAGTGAGAAAAATTTCATCCTAAAATATAACTCAAATTACAGAATCAATTTTGATTCTCCCAAAATAAAATATAAATTCCCAAATGGAATTATAATCCAAATGATTAAAACAATTAATTTTCATAACATCTTTAACTCCCCTGAGACAATCAAATCAATTAATATGTGTATGTGTATTACTTTAAAATATTGTAGAATTGTCTAACATTTAACATGTTAAGCAAAAACAGGTGAAACACTGAAGAAGACGACTGAACTAAAAACCACAAAAGAAGAAAAAGAATCGCCAACCACTGGCTACTCTTCTTCGTTCCTGATTTGCATCACATCCTCCTATGACCTTGAGATTCAAGGGGTGGAAATAATCTACCCTACATGAACTTATATCAACATAACTAACTTGTTAAATTGTCTCCAATTACTATAGACATTCTAAAGTTAATGTCATATTTTATGATCTCTTAGTTGTTACTACTGATGTTTCTTTTATATATATATTTTGCTACATAATCTACTACATGAGCCCATAAACTGAAGCAACAGCAAATGCTTCCTATTAACATAGACAACGTTCCATTAAAGAATAATACAATTTAGAAACACAATGTATACTAAAAATTTAACAATAATACATATATTAAAACGTGAGTGCTTTTTTATAGCATGGAGGCAAGAGACACCTGCACTGTCACTTCATGATGTAAAAGTTGTGTCTTTTAGTCACAGGGGTGGATTGTGGCAGGACACCCCCCTCCGCCTTCTCTCTCTCTCCCTGATCGGTCCCAGGAAATGGATGGCTCAGATTAGGTTGATAACCTAATCAAGGACTACCTGGTGCTGGCGACTGAAAGTCTGAAAAGACACTCCCCTGTGGAATGCAGAGAGAATGTGAGCAAATTTTCAGTGACTACAAATACACACTTTTATCCTATAAAAAGCTCACGAAAACTCAGAAAGCCAGAAGCTTTCTACAGCGTGAAGAAATGCCTTCTCCCCAGGTCTGGACGCAGCCCTGTGGTTACTTCCCTGGGATTGAGTGAGGAAATCTTAATGTATTCTAGCTCCAAATATGGATTTGGTAAGATCATTTGAGTTTCCTAAATTGTATTATTCCGGCTAACTTATAGGTACCTTTCTTAACTTGCATTTCAGCTAGCTCAAGCAAGCATTTCTTAACTTGCATTTCAAGCAAGCATTTCTTGCGTTTTAACTATCTTTATAGTTCAAGCAAGGTTTTACCCCATAATTGCATTTTTAGCTACCATAGTGTTGCAATTATGTATTCATTGTGTGTCTATGTGTGTCAATCTGTTCTATGTTTGTATGTTTGTTATGTTCTGTGTCAAATAAATGGTATTTTTAGACAAATCGGTCAGATATCAAAGAATCTTGCGAACGGGACTAAGTCTTGGGGAACTAGCTGTCTTAAAGCCTGTCAAACTGCAAAAGCACATAAATCTCTCTCCCATGCAAGACAGTGAGTATAGGAGAAATTTATGTGGTCTCCCCTTTTTAATCACACACTTTATGGGTAAACATTTCAGAGTTCTATCTTATTCTGATATTAGTTATTATTTCCATTTTGTCATTACTGTCCTTAAACCCCTAACTTTTTTAACATTTTCACTTGAATAAAAAGCCTTCTAATATAGTAGATGAGAACCTTATTTCACTGTAAAGGTGAAAGAAATGCACAAAAGTGCTACGTATTCTCATCTTATTGAATAATTGAAAATAAAAAAGTTGTTTTCTTAATATTATTACAGCAAAAAGATAAAATTGTATTTGACAATTCAATCCCTTGTTGTCTAATTCTTGTACCTTAATAAATCCACAATGACATATTTGGGAGTCAGTCTTTTATCCAGGAGCCAGTGATGGAGCTTTCACTGTGAAAGCTGTGATGATTAGTGAACACAGCTGGACTCTTTTCAAATTTTGCATTGTCTTTTAAAATAAAGGAAGATGTATTTTATATTTGCACATATGCTTTGTAATTATTTAATCAACCAAATCAAAATTTTGCAAATAATAAACATTTGTCATTTCATTATGCATTGTCTGAGGCTGAAAAGGCATTTGAGTAATCAAGTAATAGATATTAGCTACAGTGGTAGTTAAAATAAAACCAGAACATTTATATAGCATCTTTTCATAGTCCTTTTCCAAATTATAGAATCCAGGTACAAACTGCACATGAATAAAGTGCTAAGGTTAAACAAACAAGCCTTCAACAATCAACGATGGTGAAGTCAAGAGGTTTCTCCCTGTTAATATGTATTTTCACTGTAATCTCAGAAAGGCAGAAAAGGAGAAGGTTTTAGGAATTTTGAAGAATTTAGAGCAATGGTAGATAATGTGTAAATTGAAAGAGCTGGATGGGAAGAAGTGTTAAAGTGTCATCCTTACTTTCCTGATTCCAGTTTAGTGTTGGGTTTTTTTTTTGTGATATTCAAAATGAAAATATGTTATGCTATACTGGACTCCCTGTAAAAGTGTAACTAAGGGGAAATTTGAAAGAGAAGCAGTTTCTTGAGCTGGTTCTCTGTGCTAATAATTGAGGAAAACAATGAAAAGTCTCTGAGAGTGTAGGTCTAGCTTTGTGCTCTTAATGATTCTTGGTGTACTTTATCCTATTGTATTTGCAGAAATGTGTCAGAAGTCACTTGCACTATGATAGGTTTAACATCAGGACATTTTGCAGTTATGTGGCTGAGTCTTCAATAGGTTTAAAAAATAAAAAAAAATTGCTGTGCTGTGTCTTGCTTACCATATATTACTGTTGCATACATGTTGATGAAAATAACTTCATAATTGACAAATCTTTCCATCATTTTGAATGCTCTATGAAATATTTTCATGGTGAAAATAAGGAATTGTTTATAAAGTAAATAATGATCCTTGTGATGCACGTGCACACATGCACTTTAGTCTTGAATCAGTAATATGGAATTCATGGTTTATCTGTCATAATCCTTGCAATACAGTACTTCTTCCATGAAGGATGTATTAATCAGACTAATTCAACTCTGCCCACGCCTGCTGTCCAAAACATCATAACTCCCCTTGACAGAGTGTCTGTTCTAATGCCAAAACTTTGTCACCCTCCTTTTCTGTTCAGTAATTGAAACCTGACACACTTTACATGCCTTCAATGCCATTAACTGTTGTTTTAATTCTAGGTAATTATTGGGTCATACAAAATAAATCTTTTTACAAGGCTGATTATTTTTAAATAAATTTAAATGTCTTATAAGATACAGTATCTTCCAAAACACTTGACATTAATGAAGGATCTTAGTAATCTGACAGTTTTAGTTATTTGATATCTATATTAAATATCATGACATCTGCACAAATTTCTGTGTCAGAGACCTGAGTGCCCCAAGGTACTGAAAGTACCCTGGCAAATATCCCCTGAGGCCTTTACCTGTGCAGCCTCCGCTCTCTGAGTTGGGTTCTGCACCCATCTCAAACTCTTGCCCTTCTTGGTCCTTTCTGGGTTATGCAGTAGGTTTGCTGCCCCTGGCCCTGCCATTCAGGCAGAGATTTGCAAATGGGTCTCTTCTGTGCTACATGGTAGCTCTGACCTCTGAGGTACTGGAATGAGACTCATTTTCATCTGAAGAAAGATGGACCTACCCCTGAAGAGGGGTCACAGTTCAGAGGTCTGCATGGGGGAGCCAAACCTGAGGGGTAGTTATTAAGACTTAAGTCTCTTCTGAGTACTTTCTATTCAGCCTAGTCTATTTTTTGACTGTTTAGCAACTAATATTTTAGCTTGTTCTATTTCCCTAGAAGTGTCTTTCTGAACCATTCCATATTTAGTGTACTCTTTCAGTGAGTGGGAGATGGAAATTGAGTTCCCTCCTGCTTAAGAGTATCTCATCTCCCCACAACTAAGGGCCCTAACAGCTGCCAGCAGAAGTGGGTGGAGAGGTATCTTTTTCTTGTGTAGCAATAAGTAAAATAGGAAAAAGAGAATGTTTTGCATATAAATCACTAAAATAATTTGATGTGATAAATTAACCTGAGTATTAAATACTGCACTACACAGTTTTCCATTGAGAAAGAAAGTCTCTGGATCAGATATGTAATTTCCAGGCTTAAGCTCTTCTCATTATCCTGCAGCTTATTTTTTCTTTGCAATATTATTTCACACTAAGCCATGAAAATGTTAAGTATTGTGCATTGTTCTTAGAGAATTTTTCCTCAAAGCCTAACAGTACGAGAGGATGGTGAGAACTGTAAATGCCTATTTCTTGCCTATAAAAATAAAATAATCAGGGCCATTTTTCAGGTTTATCTTCTCTTTGTTCTGAGCATTGGTCATTTGGCAGTATTTACACACATGTGGGAGGAATCATGTTTTGTGTGCCAAGCAAGGATCTGTGACTGTCACTGAATTCAACTGCTTTTGCTGTGCCTCTGCTTGTAATGGATCACATTCAGAAAAGCAGAGGCAATGAGTTACTCTGTTAATAGAGGGATTTAAAATACAAATACATTTGGCTACTTGCTGACCCTCCTGAATAACACTGTAATGGTGAAGAAGAATTAACGGAGGACTGAAAATCCCTCAGCAAGTGAAAGGTAGAAATAGGTGCTTTTCTATCACTAAAATCCGTGTTACTGTCTATGTCAGAGGGTTAGCTTATAAAATGTTTCCTTGAAGAAAATAAGTTCTTTCACCACCAATAACGCATGTGGATTTTTTTCTGTCTCTTCTTATTAGCAAGGGAAGATCCTACATCAGAATTTGCTACCCAAATTTGTCTTAGTGTGAAGTAACTTCATATTGCCTGACTTGCAGGTATAAGAGTAGCTGCCACAGAAAACCTTTTCTCAAAATGCTACATAAGTTTTCAAAGATATCTTTGTTCCTGTGGCTACAAAGCTCGCAGTTAACCATGACCAGGCTACAAAACATTTAAGAATTTGTAGACCTTTAAATGAATGTCAGGAGAATACTATGATTCAAATACTGAAATCATTAACCTAATTTATATAATGCTGACTTCTTTAGCCTTAAAAAACAAAGAACAAGATTATATAAATATACAACAAGATACATTTGTTTGTATATTTGCGATATTTTGATCCTGGATTACAGTGGGTTAAAAAAAGCAAGAAACAGTTGTTTTCCAATATAATAACATCAGCGTCATTTTTAAAACAAGCTTTAGTCCTGAGTACCCTGGAATAGACATCACTGTCTTGTACAAAATTAGCATTAGTTCCAAAGTTTATTTTTAAAATGTGCCTACAAAATCAGCCAGAAATTTGACAGCTGTGTGCATGCAAAATTACATGAAGTTACATTATATATGGGAGTTGCTTTAAGCAAGTCTTGATATTTTTTTCCATGCCTAGCAGATTTAATCAGAATTATATGTTATGATGTAATTGTATCTATTTATGTCATGTACCTATGAAATTTTCACATTGTAGAAGGTTTTTTTTAGTGAGTACAATCAAAGTAAGTCAAAAAATAGTCTTTTCCCAAGAAATGATAAAGGGATAGTGGGGATTCAGAACTGTCTTAATTTTGGAAAGTTATATTTACTATAGCCTTTCCTCCAAAGTGGAACATCATTCATACAAATAGCTTAGGTATATTCAACTGAATGCCTTACTAAGAAAAAATAATGGCTTGTCAGTTGTGTCTTCTGGTCTCCAGCAACATATGAGATTATACAACCAGTAGAAAGTATCACATGAGTTTCTATATTTTCTGCTTTCTCTTAAATGACATAGAATAAAATAAGGTCTTATGTAAGGTAGAAAAAAATTTAGACTTATATGGGTTATATTGTGTGGATGACAGCTGATGGGTGACTGCAAAGTACACCCCTGTATGAATACACCTGTATCCGTTAACAAAGTGCTCTGAAAAAATGCTTATTTAGGACCAATATAACACTTATACCACATAGGAGACCGGTTTGGTTTAATGTGACATACTGCAGGTATATATTGTTTACTTCAAGACACAAATAAGGACTCCGTTATTCCTTGGTGTCACAGAGAGCACACATTTAGGCAGGACACTTGGCAATCTTCTACTGTAATCTGTTCTCAAGCAGGATTTTATGTGGCTATGTTGCTAGAGCCCCAGTTTGAACATGGCTGGAACATTTCCCAGATGAGAGGGAAAGAATGTCATAGCCAGAATTACGATCTGCCTAGCAGACAGAAAAATAATTGTACACAAGTGTATACATGTGAGGCCTTTGCTAGGTCCAGATTTTGTCTCACTTATTTATATAAATGCCAGATCTATGGCCAGGCAGTGTTGGTGTCTGCTGGGTATTCCCCCCATCCCACTTAAAGTGCCATCTGCTGTTTCATATATCTGCCAAGTATATGGATTAAGTCTGCTGTTTCCCATTTATGTCACGTTATTAATAATGGTAATGAATGTTTGCCAAATGATAGTCGCGCAGACTGTAGTTGTAAAATTCATGGTCACACATTCTTGTCCTTTCCTTATTTGTCTTATGAATGCCAGATCTCTGGACATACTTTTCAATTTTCAAATATTTATTTCTCCTAATGATTCTTCCTAATGTCCCAACATATCATGGTGCTTTACAAGGTATTACTCCCTGATTCTATGAATTGACTGTATGAGGCAGAGCATGCACATACCCATGCATTTTCAACCTGTGAGGCAGTGAGTACAGAAGTACAAGCTTCAAATGAAGGAAGGAATAATCTGGTTGGTTTACCCTGTTTCACATATAATTTGAAGAAGCCCATTTTTCACAGTCCCAACAGTAAAGATAGTACCATACCTGTCCTGGTATCAAATTTATTAACCCATTGTGATAAACAGTGTCCAGCATGTTTTGGTATTTTAAAACATGATAAAATGCAATTAATTTCATTTTTAAAAGCCTCACACAAGGTTATTTTTCCCTGTTTCAGTAGATCTTTCTTTTAAATGGCTGAACTATGAAGACTCTTACATCTATTACATAAATGAAAGAAGTTTCAAAGGGACATCCCATGTGTAATTTTTGTGATATGCAATTCAATTTCATTGTAATTGTGGATACATATGATGCTACAATATACACAGATTATATACACTTCACATATTTATTGTGATTATTTTTCCACTGAAATATGGTATCAGACCTCTGTAGTGGGACAGTGCAGAGTAATCAGAGGTAATCATGTCTTTCTCATAAGAACTGTCTCACCCATTGTTCCCAAGTGTGAAAAAAACCCACTTAATCACTAACTCTAATATGTTAGTTGGCAATTTAATTTTTTTTTCACCTTGAGAACTACAGTGAGCTCAACCTGCTTGAGTAGAATTTTATTGTCTGGTATAATAACTTGAATATTTTTAAACCTACATCCATATGAGGTCAGTGCAAAGTGTAAATATGTCTGTCATTGGACCAATACTCTTGATTTTCTGTCCTTGTTTTCTGTCCGTTCTAGCAGCTTGTAATAAACTTTTGGATAGGATTTAGTAGCTAAAGCAGACTTAACTAAGACCAGATCCCTATAATTTCATTCCCACAGGAATGAAAAATGGAGGTCAGCTTCTGCTTAGCCTTGGAGGTGTCACAGGTCCATTAAAGACTTTCTTTTCACATCAGGACTTTGAAGCATTCAGGAAATTATCAGCAAGTGTGGATTTTATCCAGCTATAAAGGTCTTCCTACAGTTTTGCCTAGTGAGCTTTGATCTAGCAGCTGTTCCCAGGACATGCCTTCAACATAGAATCATAGAATGGCTTGAGTTGGAAAGGACCTTAAAGGTCACCCACAACTTCTCTGTGCAACCTGTTCTATTGCCTCACCATCTTCACAGTGAAGAATTTTTTTCCATACATCTAATCTAAATCTCTCCTCTTTTAGTTTAAAACTATTTCCTCTTGTCCTATCACAATCTGTCCTTGTAAAATGGCATGAGAGGACACTGCACAGATGGAGGTATATACATTTGGCCAGACTACCTGAATTCACATTTCTCTTTTGACCTCACTGTGAATTGCCCTATTAGGCTGGAAACTACCTGTGAAAAAGGAGCTCTTGTTGAAAGCAAGGAGAAAATGCTGAGTTTCATTGGTCAGCCTGGTTTCAGAGCTACATGTATCAAAAAAAAGCTGAAAAAATATCACCGAAAGAAGAAATACAAGGGGCTAAAAATCATGATCCTGCTCCTCCTGCTCTTTTCTCCATGTGCCTGTCTTTCCAAGGCAGCACACCATGGCAGCAGGCGGAGGAGGGAATGAACATCACCACAAAGCAGCCATGAGACAGCAAGCATTGGTGCAAAAGCCACAGAGGGCAAAAAGTCTACGTCTCACCATCCAGAAGCTGGGCTGTAAATGTGAGACCCCCACTGCCCCTGATGGAAGGTTACACTTGTACATTCAGGAGGGTGCTGCAAAATCATGTGAATTTTTTCCCTGTATTCGAGGGAGAGAATGAGGGTCAATGACTTGTCTGATTTTCTTGTTGAGCAGTGGTCAATGAAAGCTACTGATGATTTCATGCTGCCAGGTCCCCTCTCCCTGGATGTCTGATTTAAACTTTTTCCTAAGACAACTGGACCACCTTTGGGATCTGCTGGGGAGAATAAATGCCTAATTTTGAACTCCAAATCACACTTGAATCTGGCATTTTTCCTTTGAGTGTTTTTCTCATAAGGGATACTTACAAACTGACACAATGCCCTTTCTTTTTTTTTTTAAACCAACTGAAACAATATATTTGACTAGTTAAAATTACAAGAGAGCAGAATAAAAAGGTGGTCTAGTTTTTATCTGCCTGTTTCTCTACATATGAAACCCACAGAAATATTTTTGGGTGGGTTTTCTCAGTGAACAACTTCTTTCAGGCAGCTAAAGAATAATATAAAATTCTTAGTGTCCAAATAAAAAATATACATAATATATCATACTTAATTCTGAATCTTTAAAAAGCATTAAAATTCATATTTGGAACATGGGTCTTGATTTCTTATTTTGCATAATGACACTGATAGCTTTCTAAATGTGTTTCTCTTTGTGTAATATACATATATATATGTCAAATTACAGAATGGTGATTTCTGAAGTAAATAGCTACATGTTCTTCTTTTTATTGCTCTCTACTTAAAAACTGTATTGACTTGTTAATTGAATGTCTTCTGCCTAAGACTTTATAATTGGAAGTGAGCTCAAACATTTGAAACTGCTCATACTTGGACCTTAACTAATTTTTATTTCATATAGTTTATCTCACTGGAAATTAATACTTGTTCATCAAAAATATGCTTTTCACATCCCAGTGTTCATACTGTCAATTATTCCAATTGTTCAAATTCAGTTATTTATTACTGGAATGTCTACAGTGAGTGTTATGAATAGATTATAAATCCATTTTTACTTTTGCATGTGAATATAGCTCTTGTTTCTAAAATTACTCTACATGTTATACCTAATTTGTAAGGTATAGTAGGGACGATAATTTGGTTGGCTCATTTGTCACCATTATAGTCATCCTAAACAATAGTTAATTTATTCTAAGTATTTCTAGAGTAAAAACAGAGATAAACTATGAAAGATGACTGTATAATCATATTCAAGGATATTGGTAACATAAATACTTCAGCATGAAAGTCTTAATTAGCTTTCATACAGGCACACAAGGAGAAGATGATGGTGAAGACAGCTGTAAGCAGTTCTCAAAAAAGAGAAAAAGAAAAAAAAATAAAGAGAAAACCATTGCCTCATTTAGTCTAAAAAGGGAACAGAATTTTTCTGTTGTATCGTTGTGTCCACAGAGAGCTATTCCACAGCATAGTTACAGAATTATATCAGCTCAGACTTACTAAATTTACCAATGCCTGTGTTCCTTTACTCGTTTTTGATAGCTAGGGTCTGACAGCAATATTCTCCATACTGGCAGAAACTCTTCCTTAGACTGCAGGTTTTCTTAATCTCCTTGTATGATCTTTGATGTAGGCCCAATGTATGCAAAAATGTCATCCACGTGTTTTTAAATTCTCTTTATAAAATTAATACTACAAACCCTACGAATTGTATTTAATAGATTCTGAGAAATATAAATATCCCCCATCCCATCTTACAACTTTGTTTTTACAAAAGCATCGTCATCCTTCAAATAAGTTAGTAAGAGCATTTCTCAAAGAGAAAGAAAGTGGTAGATATGGCAGGTACTGTACGGGTGGTGAAGCAAAAGTTATAGGCTTTCATGCTGTCTTCATCTGGTCAAGTTTAAAATGGCAAATACTATTGAAAATGTTTTCCATCAAACTACAGCAGCTGTGCAACAGTGAATACAGAAAGGTACAACTGCCATGTTTTTCATCACCTGACTTGGCTCTTGGCTCCCACTTGGAAATCTGGCACAAACTCTTGGCCTTGAAAACAAGGCATGCTTAGTGCTGGTGTAGGCCCCAGCCACCAGAGAAATCTATCTGTGCATATGGTCCTAGCTGGTGTCCAGAAGCAGCAGCCCAGAAGGAAAAACACAGGTCATTTAACTCATCAGGTGCAGCTTTCACTGTCACTTGTATTAAGGTAGAATATTCTCACAAATTATTTTAGTCTCTCTACCAGTGTATCTCTTCTGCTTGCCTTTCTCTTTTAATTTCCCCCTCTCAGCATCAGTTTGACAAATGTTTGGTAGGTTCCTTCTGTGCCAATGAGTCATTCACTGCAGAATTACTCTGCTTCTGTTTGCTTTCAACTGGGCTCCACTCCAGATACATGGAAATATGTTCCTTTGATGCAATAATGATTTGTTTTTCTGGACATTTTCTTTGAACTATTGGCCATTTGTTTTGTCCTGATTTCTGGATAAATCTGCCTCATTGCTAAGGTGACCAACCAGAATTTATGAAGCCTAACAGCGACAATAAGGCTCAGCATATTAGAACAGAAGCAGATGCTACTTCTGCAGTGCTCATACTTTGCTGGCACAATGATTATGATCAGACTCTGCCCTATTCCAACTTCCTGTTGACAGCCCAGAAAGTACCAAGTGTGTTTCACCTCTTTATCAGTTGCAGAATAGATGTGATACAGTCTGCATATCTACTGTGGTGAATTAATCTATTCCACAGGTTCAGGGCTACAGTTCACGGAAGACCTTTAGAAGTTTTAGGGTAAGCCATATTACTATTCAGTGTAAACCTTTCTTTAATGAATTCTCCTTACAAATGGAAAACTTATATCAGGGTTCATAATTCATTGCACAGGAAATGATTAAAAAATATGGCCACAGTTTTCAAAGTGTTTCAAAGAGGCCACAAAGATACATCTTATTTGTTAATCATGGTCATTTGTTTAACATCATAATTTCCTTTCTCTAGACCATTTCCAGTCTTCAGAATTTTGAAATTAAATGTCCTTCATCAGTTTAAAGCTCATCTTGTTGTCTTATCCTGAATAATGGTAGTTTTAAAATTTTGGTTTATGATTAAGCCTTAATTGTTAGCATGACATAGAGTATGTAGCACTTGTTTTTGGACAGGTGATGGCAGGAGTCCATTGCTGGGTCACCAGTAAAATTTTGTTTCAGAATACCAGTATACCTTTAAAATTATTCTCAAAATTCTCTATTTGTCTATTTATCATGTGTTGCTTTAATTTTCAAGTTGGTTTTAGTTAGAAAAAGCTAGATTTGTTCTGGAAAAAAATAAGCTAGAATATGTTGTCATATTGTAATTTAATATTTTTCCTTTTTTTTCTTGCATAATACATTTGACTGACCTAAACAACTCAAGGAAATAAATAAGAAGCCCAAGAGTGTGATTTATGCTAACAATTTTCTTCCTGAAAAAGATAGAAGAAAGGTCTGTGCTAAGATACTGGTTTTGTTCTCCTCTTCAATACTTTTGGTTTTTCACTGTACCAGCCTTTGGCTCTCCTTCAACAGCTCCAACTCCCACGTGACTTTTGCAGTTGCAGATAGCTCTGGTTTTTATGTAGTTCTTTGTTTATGCATAGGAGATAGAGAAATGGATAAAATGAAACAAGGATTAGTCCTTTTCCCCCTCTGTTTCTGACTTATCTGTACATGCTATTAAGAAATCATGATACAAAGATGACTAGATCACAGGAAATGGCACCGGGTTTATAAAATCAGAAGCACATTTTCTGCATTAATTCATGCAAATGATTCATGACAGAAAGTGACAGTAAGTAGTTTGACTTTTCTGTCTCAGAATGTTTTTTTTTTCTCCCTTTCCAGAAAATGTTTTAACATCTTTTACCTTATTTTTAGATCTAGCAATATCTTACTCTCAGATACAGGAACATTCCTAAACTGTGGCTCTGCTCCAGGAGTGAACATAGCCTTCACAACTGCTCCCTGCTCTGCCTTTGCTCCTCACTCTCTGCTTGGGAAGGAATTCTAGATAGATGGGCTGGAAGACAGTTTCTGTGCCTGCCAAAAAGCTCCCTGGCTGAAGCGATCAGAAGACCAGGACAGGGCAACACACTGTGAGGAGGGCTGTCTGTGCCAGTGGTGTCACCACCTTCCATTGATCAGATACATCCAGTACAGCCTTTGCTTTTGCCCATTGTCTGTTCTCTGTACTGTTACAGGCATTGTGATTTTTTTCCTGTGGAGCAGAACCTATGTGAATATAGACATGAAAAGATGGTCAAGACATCTGTGCCTTCATTGATCTAATAACAATTTGGCTGATTGGGTTGCTGTACCTGGAACAGATAATTCTTGAGTTTGAAGAAAATGGAAATACAAATATTCTTTAATTTTTCTCTCAAGTTAGTACTTTTCAGGCAAGGCTGTATTTGGTCTTTCAGTACAAGATTGGTAAAAACTGGAGTGATCATCCTGTGTTGTATTGCCTGACATTTCAATTCATGCAGTGTTTGATTCACTGTTTCTCAATCTGTGCTAGAAAAGTTTGTCAATTCAATGAATTAAGTGCAACAGTTTTAAGTCAGATGTATTCAATGGTACTTTAAAAATGAAAAAATTGGGTAAATCTACTATTGCACCTTTTATTTTATTTTGATATGACTTCACACCCCACATGATTCCCTTCTATAAGAGGACAAAGATTGTGTGTTGTGTCACAGTTGTTTTATATAAGCTGTAACATGCATTTAAAAAACAGTAAAAGGTAGTGCCTAGTAAGTCTTCTGCTGTGGTCTGCCATGGCCTTCCTTGGGGTCATGACCCCTGCTTTGCCAAATGCTGGTTTGGAAATCCATTTCTAATAAAATACACCCTATTGTTTTTTGCCTTAGTAAGATTGTTCTCAATGCAAAGATGGTGAATAAAATTATATATATATGAAGAATGCATGTAAATTGCTATTTATCTTTTTGCCCTATTGCATACTGTAGTGAAATTAGAGAAAAAGGTGGAAAAAAACCAGCCAGTTTATATTTCCATAAAGCTGCTGAGAGACGCTGACATTCAAAGGATGTGTTCCGGGAGTTGTGCCAAGGAAGCAGCTAGCTGATGCAAGTGATGATGATGCAAAGGCTTGGAAGGAAGAACAGATCATGAAAAAAAAGTAAAACAATCAAGGAAAGGAATTAGATTATGGGACTGCTTGTCTGTCTTTGCTTCTTCATGTAAGTTTTACAAAAGGAAATAGCTGGTCTAAGAAGAAACACTTATGAGCTGAAATGAAATGTGGATCTGAAGGCCAAAATGCCCAGTTTGTAGGGAGCTTTACTGTTTCAAAATGACTGCAGCTGTTCTAACATAGCAGCATTTGTTACTACAGAGAAACACTATTTTTTTACAGCTTCTGGTTCCCTTCAATACAGACCATTTTCCTAGCTGTGTAAATATTCATTAGCAAAACTCAGTCCTCTCCATTTTCCTTCTTGCACTGAAAAGACTCAAAAGGAAACCAAAGACTATAACTACTTTATCCCTTAGGATAAAAATTAGTTTGGTTTTGTTTCAATTAAGCAGTTTAAATTATAGTTGCTATTAACAACTGTCTTCTTCAGCAACAAATCACAGCACATAAACAAACAATGCACTTCCTGCAGAAAGATGAAAAGTCCCAACACCTTTTAAGGTGTATTGAGTCAAATTTTGAGTATTGAGTCCAAATTTTGCAGTCAGTCATCTGGAGGATTTTCTCTTAAAATATACAACTGTTCATAGTAGAAACTGAGTTGACAGAAGTAATAATCAGAATAAAAATGGCAATAATATTTTGGAAAATGCAGTCTGTATGAGAAAAAAAAAACCTATAAATATTGTTCCTTAACATTTTTTAATTTTTTATATCTATTTATGAAGAATTGTGTGTCTTACAGAATTACGATACTGCAAAAAACATTTTTCACCAGTAAAGAATGAATGTTATCCTTCATTTTTATAGAGTCAAATCAGCTCACAGCATCATTCTACAGTAAGAAAGTATTGTTGTCTTGCTTTAAAGGGAAAAAAGTTTAAAATATTTGGCCAAGATCCCACAGACCATCTGTGGCAGAAACCAGAATTCTTGGATCCTGATGTAATCCCCTACTTTGACACTTTGAATTCCCAACTCACAAAAGACAAAAAAGAAACCAAAAAAATCCCAAAGTATCCTACATCTTATGCAGTGGTGGTAGGACCACAAGTAGCTAGTTGATTTTTTAATTCCATTTGAATCAAGATTACAAATCAATCTGCCTCTAAAAATTTATAAAGAACTTAAAGGATGGTTTACAGTTTCACTTTTGCCATTCTATTGTATATCAAGGGACATTACAAATACCCATTGCCTGCACATTTTAACTGTTTAGTAAGTTTTCTCTGTGCAAGGTTTAATTCTGTATGCAATTTTAAGCGTTAGTTATGAGCCTAAAGACTCATAAAACTCCTGACCATATGTTCTCTTGCTCTCCAACTTTTAGTATAAAATTCAAAGTATGAATTTTAAAAATATCTTTCAACTCCTAAACAAATGTTGTTGCTAAGCTATGAATAGGCCTTAAAAACATTGTTAAAACTGTCTAACATTTTCATTGCAATAGAGAAACAGCAATGAAATAGCAGAAGTGAAGAAAAAAGAAATCTCTTTTCCTTCACTTATGCACCACTTATTTTCCCAATTTTCACAGCATTATGTACTAGCATCATATAATATTTCATACAATAATAGCCTAAAGCTCAATCAGGTCTTTGAAGGGAATCAGCAACGAAAATCCAAAAGCAGTAAGAAGTTTGATAATTATTCAAGCTTTCTTCTTTTTCTTCTTTATTGATCCATTCCCTGACACAATGTTCTATGCCACTGACGTGTGTTTCATAAATTCAATGTCCAAATCACTTAGAGGTTTGAAAGATAATGTAGTTTTATATATATAATGAAAGATTTGTTCAGAACACATTCTAGCTTACATCATCTGTATATTCTAGTGATTCTATTTATTTTCTATGTATATTTTCCCCCCCCAAAAAAAAAAAGCTGTAACAATAGCCTATGGTGATGGAAAGATCTTTCATACTAAGTTAACAGACCACAACCTCCACCCCATCTCCCTGTGTCACTAGGAGGAGGAAGTACAGCCTGGGAAGGAGGGAGAGGTGGGGGAAGGTATCTTTAAGAATTATGTCTCATTATCCAAGAAATGTTGATTCAGTATTGCTGACATTTTATGGACATACAATAAAATTTTACATCTTGTCACCTTGATGTTTTCTTTAAATTAATTTTAAATCTGTTTCCTTTTCTTTTTTTTTTTTTAAGAGTACGTATGAGAAATTGAGACGATACCCTTTTGGGAAAGAACCTCTATAACCTTAGAAATTTGCTAAACATCTTCACTAGTACCTTGGGCTTCAATACTTCCAAGATAAATTACAGCAATCTAAATTTCACATTGGATGATCTCAGAGAGGGGAGTTGTGATAAAGTAGAAGGAAAAAAAGGATGCATTTTGAACAAATAAGAATACTTTCTTTTCAATAATGTACAAATCTCGGGGTTACTGTTCTTGTTTGTATCCCATTCTTTCTCAATAAACTTATGCTACAGTGGTGCTTCTAAACATTTATATGCAAAGTTAATGTGGTTTCAAAAGACCCTAATTTATAACTGTTATCATAAAGTTTTGATATCAGACTTCTATCAGCAAGATTTTTTTTAAGATAAAATCCATAATACACTATTTGTTTTGACTATATTCAAAGGCTGATTTTTTTCTAGGAATGATAAATCTTGAAGGGATTCAAACTTGCATTTTTCTTCAGAGCACAGGAAAGATGTTCTATAAAAACAAAAGATCAACTGAGAAAATAAAACAAGCTTACAATGAACTCTCTCCAATAACAAACAAATAAAGAATAATAACTTAGAAAAATTAGAAACTTTTGATATTTTGATATGACAGTGTGTGTTTGAAATTAACTGAGAAATGACAATGTGGCCAATGATTTCATTGAACATAAGCATGGATAAAATGAGATCCAATATATTTTTTATCGTCACAGTGTGATATCTTTATATTTCTGATACCTTTACATTTCTGAGCTAAATAGGATTAAATCTTCTTAGCTCCATTGAATGATGCACATTTTACCTTCATTGAAGGCATTTCAAATATGTATTGATGCTCACCAAAAAAACACCTCAAAATTCACTGTGTTGAATAATCAGTATGAAATATAGTTGAGGTTCTTGAAATCTCCTAATGTATTCTCAAACCCCTTATCCTCCATGCATAGCTGCTGGCTGACAGCTGCTGCAACTATCAATCAAAAACCTCAGAGAAATACCTACACAAGTGTAGTCCACAGGAGGAATAACAAAGATGAACTTTACTTTCCTTTTACTTTTTTGCTATCTCTTTTCTAATGATAATTGCTAAAAGGGTTCATGCCAGACTAAGCTATTGGGCTCATCTATAAGTAACCCAGTCACATGAAGCCCTTTGTGTCCTCTTTTTGAAGCAAAAGGCATTATTTGTCTGTATTATAAATTGAAATTGTTGAAATTATAAATTACTCCGACCAGATAATTAGGCATCCCATTTCCTGTCTTTTTTTTTTTTTTTTGAGCAGAGGATGCAAAAATGTGTTGTTGGGTTTTTATTTTTTCCCTTTGCTCTTTAAATACCAGTTGGGGTATTCATTACAGTTTCCCAGTTACTGTGCCAATTAATAGGAAAAACCTCTACAAGCCTATGTCAGAAACTGATCTCAATCAAAATTGAACTGCAGTTTATTTCTGTCATAAAAATTAGATGAGAACAAGATATATTTTTCCTCTTTAAGAGCAGAAATCTATTTAATTATCACATATAGAAAAAATTACATTTAATCATAGCTGTACACAGGTTCATAAGATTTTCTGCCATCTCAGACAATGCTATAGAAACCAAAACTAGTAGAAATCTCTGAAAAAGAGAACAAATTTGTTATGAATATACTTTTTTAATTAAGAAGCAAGAAGGTATGACTGCATTTGTGCTCCCCCATATAGCTGCCAGAGGCTAATTAATGCCTGGTGAGAAGAGCTGAGTGAAATGTAGCCATACTACTGTTTCTCCTCAGAGACGCGTTGCATTTTCCTTTTCATAACCACATTAAATTTGCTCATGTTCACTAAAAACACAGGTCTGTTCCTTTTTTAAAAGTTATGACTCTCTTGTGATCCTGAGAAAAAAACAAGTTATAACCTAAAAAAAAAAGACAAGAGGTTTAAAATTTTAGACAAGTTTGGACTTTTTTGTGCTCCTGAAATTATCTTTGTAGCTGCAAGTAGCAAGGCTATTTGTTGCAATGGTGCTTATCATTGTTATAGCAGAGACAGCAAGGATGCTTTGAGCGACTGTTTCACATACCACTGTGTGAACTATGAAAGCAGTCAAGGAGCAAATTCTCAGCTTCAAAATTCTCTTATACAATTCTCTTGCTGGGTGACAAAATCAAACTAGAATATTAGAAGAGTTTTACAGGGAGACACAACTTCATGGTATTAGGTAGGTGCAGCTTTGTGGTTATCTTTGATGCTTGGTATTGTGCAGCTACTCTTTATTTTCTCTGTTCCCTGAGACGTAAAATAGGTATTTTGTAAAATCTAAGCTCTGGTCATAGTTCCTGTCTTGTTAGCTAGTTCAGACTGCTTTATAGCCTGGGCCTAACATCCCTTATTACTGTTTCATTTTTAGTGTTGTCAGCAAATTTTGATTATGGTTGAAATTCTGTCAGTGAGAAAGATTATTTTGGCAGATTCAGATTGTATAGCCATCCAAATAGCCAAATTTGCACCTTATGAATAAAAGAGAGCTCTCCTTGGAGACTGAATGGACCACTGAAAATACCTAGCATGGTGATTACCTCCTGATTATTTTGAGAATTTTTGAGTTACCCTGCTTTAAAGACCTCCTGGAAAAGTGTTTTAAACAACCGCCTAAATGTTGAGAATCTGACTAGCACTGCACAAAGAGCATCACTCCTTATACTATCTTTATTCTGAACAAATGAAATTCTCAAGTCAAGCTTGTTTCAGAGCTGTATGGTTTTCTTTCATGAAAGATACCATACCACTGCCATTGAGAGGAATTTATCATTTTAGTCATGAAGAATTTTGAGCAGTCTTCATGAGATTGATTAGTTCGCTCCAGATCTTGTCATGAGGTTCAGCAGGTCTGCACTGACCAGAAGGGGAAATGCCACAAGGGTAATTCACACTGACAAGCTCTGGCTACCTCCATAAGGAGCCAAGAATCAAGGTAGTAACTGCAGAGACAACCAGGCATCTAGCTGTTCAGCTGGGTGCTGACCTCTGTGTTCAACAGTGCAGGCATGCTGCAGTGCCTGGAATGAGGCGTTCCCAGGCCATATTAAAATTTGGAAATCAGCTGGCAGCATCTGTTCAAACACAGCCCCTCACACTGCTTTGGTTTTGCAGAGCCTCTTAATTCTCTTTCCCTGAGCCTATTGAGCTCCTGTACATTATAACTGGAAGTAAGTTGCTTCATTTACTTCCCTGTCCTTAGAAGAGAAAGCCATGGGGGCAATTTTGACTAAGATAATACTGCTGGAGGGGCACACATGTTAATTTATATTTTTTATTCAAGATTCAGTATTACAGCTGAAGTTAAAACCTCTAAGTAAATCCAGTATTTTGGACTTCTGTATTATAATTTTGATTACTTATACATATCCCAGTATCAGTATCAGAGAAGGACAGATTTATTTTTACTTTTCAAAGTCTGTATGAACCCAAAGCTTGTGAGAGAACAAGAGGGGAAAAACTTCATCACTCTTATCAGATGGTAGACTGTCCACTTGGCATTCTGCCTGGAAACTTGCAAACTCAATTAAATGCACATATGGTCCATAGCAGGCAGAATCAGTCTTTGCCAACACACATCCCTCTTACAGGACTTCCGAACTGTACCCACGCTAGATAGCTTTTTCCACATAGATGATTTTTTCCACTTCTTCAGCAACATCAGCTCAGCATATTGTCTTCTCTGCCCTGGAAGGATACAGGGAAGAATGCCAAGTTGAACATCAGTTTGAACTCCACAGGGGTGATTTTTCTATCGAGGAGTTTGTTGAGGAAGACAGGTATGTAGATACCCAGATTTAATGAGCAGTGCTGGTAGAATTAATAAATCTTCTCAATACTCCCTGAAGCAGATGCTCTATTTTGAAATAATGAGCATATGGTTTCATTATATTTCATTGATTTGATCCCCTTCAGCTAAAGAAATATTTCAGGGGAATGCAAACAACTTACAGAATTTCTGCATATTTCTCACTCCTTTTATTTTTCCTGGATAAATGGAAAGCTGACTAGCATGTGAAAGGAAGAGCCAGAGGCAGCATTCAAATTCTTTAATAGGGGTTGTGGAGGGGTGATGGAGCCTCCAACAATAACGAGGACCTGTGTGGGCCTTGAAGTTGCAGTGCTGGGAGGTTTCCTTAGAGGTTTTGTTTCTGTGAAAGAAACTGTCTGAAAGAACCAAGCTCAAACTGGACTAACATGACCTATAAGCTGTGTTGTATATTTAAAATTTCTCTTTAGAGGCAGGGAATGGGCAGGGAGGAGGCTGATAAAACATCACAGCAGCTTGTTGATCTAAAATACTCAAAATTTATAGAAAGAAAGGAAGTTATGAGTTAATTTTCAACTGTCTACAAAAATAAACCTTTCAAAGCAAAGCAAAACATATTTTACTTTCTTAGTTGCTATACCCATTTCCCTTTCCAACTGTTTAAAGTGGAAACTGCATTCAATACTTTATCCACTGTGCATCCTGCTGCTGACATTAGAAAACCAAAATCTGAAGTGAAAGTCATTTGCAATTTCTTTTATAAGATCCTTCTAGAAACTGATTTCTAGCAGCTGCAAGTTCATAGGCTATCCATTTAAAGGAGTCAGAATAAATCAGGTAAACTTACTTATGTTTTCCTTAGGCAACTGGATGGTCTTGGCACTTCTGGTGCCTGGAGGGCAGGAGGCATTCATGGAAAGTTTGGTGACTGAAAGGGAGGTTCCATGTTCTTTAGGTCAACTGTGGGGCAGATGTACATTCTGCTTCTGGCTTCTTGACTCTCTTCCTTATTCATTGCCATTATATTATTCTGGAATAAGTGTATATTAGTATGTTCTACCTGCATACATGTCTGTTAAATATGTGTGTGTGTATAGATATAGATATAAAATACATATTTCCACCACATATATGTATACATTATAGTTTTTGTGAACAGCAAATCATGTAGAACCTGTTGACAAGGTTCTGTTTCTTTACCTGAAAAAGTGTTACAATATGGCTGACAGTACTTCATTTTTCCTCTTTTATTTAAATAAAATCTGCGTTTAAGAATTCCTTTGAGACTTCTAGGCATTTTTCCATGGTATTTTGGAAGAAAAAAACAATTCCTTATGTTTTTAATGCTGCAGCATCTTTCTCATCTTCTTTAAACACCTAGTGTTGTATCAGATAATTATTGAAATTGTGAAATCAAAGCAAAAGGATTCACTTCTTGATGCTTGACAAATTTGGACCAATTATGTCTGATTGTAGATCCAGGCCTAGAAACTACAAGACCTAAAGGAAACCCACGGTGGCATTTTTGATATACAAGAATCCTATGCTTCTTAGGACAAGAAGCATATTTCCAGCAGAAATAAAAGTGGTCTGTGTATTGATGGATTGCAAATTTATACTAGAATCA
Source organism: Lichenostomus cassidix (assembly GCF_008360975.1). Taxonomy (NCBI): domain Eukaryota; kingdom Metazoa; phylum Chordata; class Aves; order Passeriformes; family Meliphagidae; genus Lichenostomus; species Lichenostomus cassidix. The sequence continues at coordinate 30,490,231 of NC_139480.1, read as the reverse complement.
GTCAAGGCCATCTTTTTCTCTTTTGGAGCAAGCAAAATAAGCTTGGACATCATAAAAAGGGAAATAACCAGTCTTCAGAAACCAAATTAATCTCACCTGCCCTTAAAATGTATCAGAAATATTACATTTGCTATTGAACTCAACTGAAAAATTTATTTCAGCCTCTTTGGTCCTGCAGAGGTTGTTCCAGGTAATGTTTGCTCTTTATTTCTGATGAGCAAGTGGCAGGGAGACAGATGAATGCAGCACCTCTCTTTTTGTGACATAATCCATGCACTATTAATTTTCGTTGTTGTTGCTCCAAATCTGTAAAACAGATGCTATTCTGAACTGAAAATCACCATCCTGATATAAGCAGATGCAATCCCTGAGCTACCCAGTCAACTAATTAATGCAGCATAATTTAATAAAGGATGGTAATTACTCAGTGTTCCCCATCTTGTTCCCCTCGCTGCTAATGATAACATTATCGAGCTTAGACAGGGGGTTGTGAGTGAGTGTGTGTGTGGAGTGAGATAACTTACAATGGAAGAGGATGAGTAAGCAGATGAAGCACCAAATGTTTCAATCCAGAAACAGGCATCTAAAATCTTCTAATTTCTTTTATTGGGGGAGATACAAAATGGCAGTCTTAAGCAGAATAATAGTCACAACAGAGCTGTTAAAAGAGGTAGATGGGAAGCAGATAAAAAAAGTTAATCTTCATGAATTTATTTATCAGATTTCATTTTTATTGAAATCTTGGTTAGTAGGCAAATGTCTTGGTGGACAGAAATGGAAAAACTTCCTCCACAGGCTTTTTTCTTTCTCCCTTATTTTGTCTGAATGGTCAACACATTATGTCAGTTACAGCAGGATCAATTTTGGAAGCAGAAATAGTTCCTTTAGGCATTCTTCAGTAGTCCCACCATATGGTGCAAGCTTTTCCTTATTCAAAAGAAGGACCAAAAGGTTTTGCAAGCATCAATTCACTAATCCAAACTTCTGAAATCTCATCCTGGCACATTAATACTTTTTTGCATATTTTAAAACATATCAGAGGACTCCTAGCATACCTGTATATCCTCTGCCCAAATCACAGAATATTTAAGTCATTAAAATCTGATTACATTTTCAATCTTTTCATTCGATCTATGCTCAAAGACTTCCCAAAACAGAAAAAAAAGAATTCTCTTAAAGTGAAAAAATGGTAAGCAACAGCAAGTTATATAGTAACTGCACTGCTGGAAAAATTTGATAAGAAGAAAAAAATTAAGAGGTTTTTCTGAGTTAAGAAGCTTCACCTGTTTGAAATATGTATTGATTGAAATATTTTTCTAGAATCTGGATTAAATTAAAATAGGTTAATTCTTAGAATTGGTGTATTATTTTCTCTAATATCTAAATTTTTTGCTTGATTTGGAGCTTAAATGTCTCATTGAGGAAAGAGTTTTAAATAAGAATAATTAATTGAAGTGATTCATTACTAATTTGTGGAGTTTTTCTTATAATATTCTATTGATAAATGTGATAGAGTACTGCTTAAGAGGTAAACTTAAATTTAAGAGATGATGTGTAAAACTTCATGTTTTCTTAAATTTTCCATAGATACAAAATAAATATTTTCAGACCACAGAATAGACTGACACTGCTTTGAGTTGGGAGCCTATAAACTCTTATAGACTACCTTCTCACATCCAGCCTGATTTGGAAGGCATTTAACTGCCTACTCAAGGAGGAACAAGGACACTATAAAGGATACTTCAATGGGCAAAGAATTGGTACATTCTCTTACCTACACAATATTTGTCGAGGCTGGGTCTCTTATTTGTATTCCTCTTGAGCCCACTCTAGAGCACTAGACTGCCATAAAAAACTGTTTCAGAAATGCAACTTCTTTTCTATTTATTTATCTTTGTATGCTTGGCAGACTGATCTAAGGTAAAGTCCATAAAGCCTTTCTTTTTCTTCTAATTTTTTTAAAATTTCCTTAACTTCAGAAAATAAGACAGTGATGGCCATGCTGCTACATACCTGATACAGCAGAGAGAAGATATGTTCCCTGTCATAAGTAGGACAGGGACCTGTGGGAATGAGTCCAGAGCAGAGCCACAAAAATGATCAGAGGGCTGGAGCACCTTTTCTAGGAAGACAGGATGAGAGAGTTGGGGTTGTTCGACCTGGAGAAGAGAAGGCTTCAGGGAGACCTTAGAGTACCTTCTAGTACTAAAGGGGGATGGGTTGAATGCCAGCTTGGATGGCATTTTGAGCAACCTGGACTACTGGAAGGTGTCCCTGCCCATGGAAGCAGATGAGAATAAGAGTCTTTATCTCAAAGTCTGTGGGAAAATGACTGGGGACTCTGTGGACAAGTAATTGGGGATACAATTAGAGAAAATTGTTGAGGTATATTATCATCTTAATAAGAGTTATAACAATACAGAAATTATAGGGTAAGTCACAGTTGCTGCCCCATGGATGAAATGTAATTGGCATGACTTGAAACCTAGTCCATGATGATTTTCCACACACACACAGCTGCTGAGGGGTAGGAAATGGAGGGTAGAGCAGAGTGGAGACACTGCAGCCAGGCTCTGCGGAAATTTTTGCAGGGAGGGGAACTTGATGGTACTTTGCAGCTGATAAACCACAAATCAAGAGGATAAGGGAAGATGTCCTACTGCTGAGCAAGCAACTGTGGCAAAATCCCTCTCCTTAGATGAACTTGCTTCATTGAAACCTAATAACAATAATATTAATGCACACCTCCATCCAAAAGTTGCCTGTCTCCAAGGTACAACTACCCCTTACTGGGCATGGACTCTACATTCTTTTTTACTGTATCTTTAAAAGCTAAGCGAGAGAATTTTACACCCATCAGTAACAAAGGTATGTATGACTAGATTCACTCAAGCTCCAACTAAACACAAAGAAATAGTATCAAATAAATCAAGAATGGGGAAAAGTCAGGGAAGATCCATCATAACTGCTGGGATCAGTCGATGGGCTGAACCTGTCTTGTGCCCCATAGGGATGCCTATTGGGAAAGAATCATACTCTATGCATGCTGAACAATTTGCTGAGGTTTAGAGATTGCCTATGTATCCCTTCAAACGTATTTTTGCAGTCAGACACTATCACCAACAATCTTTGAATGTTAACCTGTCACAATTTTATATTGATAAGAGTGCCATTTCATAAACTGTTACCATGGATGCTTTGGGGACACTGGCAGTCGCCAGCAGTGGGTAACACACTCTAATCAACAGAAACACCTGCAGAGGGCTCTCCCTTACCCTAGTGCTGTGTTTCCCTGACCAAGGCAGGCAAACCACCTTCCTATCCAGTGGGACTGCACAGTGAAGGATGTCTCTGACAGGATGCTGACAGACTAGCTGGGCACAAGGGTTTTAACTTTCCTGGGACACTTCTTACAAACAACACTAGGAGTTGAGTAAAACTCCCCACACTCAGGGTCAAGGAAGCCTCCCCTTTTCACGTGACACAGTCATTATGGATGAGATGGTAAAATGAACAGAATTGGACTAAACAAAGAAGTATTCATGCATTTATAGGTTCGAACATGGGAAATATTAATGTAAATCACCTCACACTTTAGCAAGAACCTGGGAAGAAGGCAGGTTAAAGCTTCTGATAGCAGAATTTTGGAGTGTTTAATCCAAAATGCAAAGTTCTTAAAAGCCCTTCAGGTTCACCAGAAGGTTTTACTTGCCTTGTCACTGGGTAGTCATTAGAAACACAGTTCTGAAAGGAGAGGTACAATGTGAAGTTTGAAACCAGCCAAATAATCTTGGCTGCAGAAGATGAATAGCTCTTTAAAAATGAATAATGCAAATTTCCAATGACTTGTCTAATGGGAACCAAGTATACTCACAAAGAAAAATGTGACAATTCCTTTAAATCTTGTTAGGGATCAAATTCATGAAGTGTTGAGTTGCCTCTCCTGTCAGCAAGTGGGAAAGTCCATGACTGGGCTTAGGCAGTGACTTTCTTTTCATTACAAGGGACACTCTGAGCTGTCTAGCAGCACATATATTCTGAATTATGAACACCTGCTTAGTAACAATCAAATATGCACAAGCAGAGACTCTCAACAGAGAAGCCTGTCTGAGATCCCTTAAAAATAAAACATAACTGGAAGTATAGTAGTCCCAAATCCCAATCTCATAACTTTAGAAAAAATTAATATATTATTTATTCTATTAATATCCCTTATTTTTTTACTATAACCATGTCATGACTATATTAGAACCTAGTCTGACTCCATTAGCTGCAAGCATAGCAGGTTTAAGGCTTTAAGATATGATCTTGAGACAGAACCATTCTGTTATATATCAAACACTATATGCATCTGTCATACGGTATATAGATAAAACCAGGAACAAAAAGTTGCATTCCAGAAAGACTTTGGGGCTTCAAGCCATTCTCATTTTTTATGAGATCTAATGGGGAGGGGGGTAAGTGTGTGTGTGTGTGTGTGTGTTGCACAAAATCTAAAATATAAAAATTTCTTTGTAAAAAGTATTTCAAAAACATTTTGGATCCACTGAAACTGTGAAACAAAGAAAACTAAAATATTTTATAATGAAAATGTGAAAATAGAGTGTTTTGAACATTGTTATGATCCAATTCTTAAGGTTCTTTGGAAATACATCTGCCCAAATTAAGGTACAAACGAGACCATATGCCAGTCAATAGTATGGGTTTTATTCAATAGAAAATATGAGAGAGAGAGGGAAGAAAAGAGAGGAAAAGAGAAGAAAAGAGGTGGGGGGGACAGAAAGAGGGAAAGAGAAAATATCACCATCCGTGGATCCCAATGATGTTGTGTTGATCCTCTCCAGCTGGTCTTCTTGGTGGTGATGGTCCCCCCAAAAGCACAGGATGCCATGGGTTAATATACACTCAGGCCAGGGGCAATGTCCAGGCATGTCCCCCCAGGGTAGGGGCAGTCTCTAGCCGCAGACTCTGCTTGCATCATCTACACTCCTGTGGTGCCAGGCCTAGCACTCTGGGGGGTCTGTGATGGATTGTGACTCCCCCTCAGCTGCCTCTCACGTGAAAGTCCCATGGATGTGGCCTGTGGGGTTGGGGGTTCCACAGCTGGGCCAGTTTGTGCAAACCTGGCTTCTGTGAGCTGTGCTCTGCCCCCACCCCAAACTCAGCCAGGGATGATTCTCAGCACAGCTGGTGGCTTTGGCCTTTTGTGGATGCATTCCTTTCCCTCAGCCTGAGATGATTGAACAATAGGGTTTCCCTTTATCTAATCTCAGCAGTTTGACTTCCAGTCCAAAGACCCAGTCAGGTATCTTCAGAGAGGCTTCTTTGATTGTAGCTTCTTTATACATGTTTTGCTATAATGAGCAAAACTTTATATCAATGTTTGAGGCATGAACTATTTTAGTCTCTGACAAACATAACAGAACTTTTCCCCTACTTCTCCTTGTTTCTTTTAAACAATGTGTCAGGGAAGCAGAAACATTAATTGACATCACAATTTACTATCTAGATGTTTCTGACAAGATGTAGTATGAAGATTTATTTGATTTAGTTTGCCTGCCAATACCAAATAAAAAATAGAGAAAAGGAACTACAGTACTAACCCATATTAATTAACATAGACTTCTCATCTTTAAAGTCAACGGATGCATCTCTGTGGTAGGATCCATTCTTAGATAAAAACCTAGTGCCTTCAACTGATTTCCTCTTTCTAAATTTCCAGCAGTGTCATTTGTGCATTTTATGGGCACAGTGTTCCTTCCCCTCAGGTTTACTGGTCTAAGCCTTCACTGAAAAAAGCTATTTGCCACTGCTATAAGTGTTGGTAATTAAAGAACATTTCTTAATTTCTTTTTTTGTATTTTTTGCAGTGTTTCTTGCTCTCCTTAAATAAATTGGTTCTTTAAAGTAATAAATGCAAATTTTAAACAAGATTGCTCTGCAAGAATGATACAAAATAAAGCAATACAACCAATAGCCACAAAAAGTAGAGATAATATTCATGCAAACAGAATCTTTTAGGGTATAGAGTTGTTATAATGGCTCAAACCCCATATCAGAGCTTTGTTATCCCACTGAAATAGTGTCTGTTGGGTAAGAGATTTATTAATAGAAATAAATAACAACATATTGACCCAAGAAGCTTTAAGGGCAGATGAAATGCCTGTAGATTGAAGTAGTGCTTTCATAACCTCTGAATTCTTGAACCAGAAATCTACTTTGCTTTATTGTAAATGAATCTGGGATGTTACCTTAAAAAAATTGCAGACATAAAATACAAGTTGTTTCATGGTTACCGATTAATACATTGCATATTGATGATCCTTTAATAGCTCTGAATGAGCAATAAGAAATGTTTCAATGAAACAAAGCCTCACTATTTCATAATATGAGTGTGAATACTGAAAAGCCTCTTATAACAAGGCAAAGAATGTATTAAAGTAATAAATAGAGGGTTATCTCTCAAATATTCATGAACTAAGTCCTGGGGAGCTTAACTCTATTCAGTCCACAGCAACCAGCATTACATGGCTAAATCTTTGTATGACTTGGAAGGTGGCATATATTTTGCTGCATTTGCTTTGTTGAGGTTTGCAGCTCATCTTTATTAGGAAAATGTTACAGAAGGAAACCATTCACTCGAATACTAGGAGTAGCTTCGATAGCACATAATGGTTACGAATGTTATTGCTTATGGACAACACAGCAGGAAAATACATGGAATCTGGTCATAACAGCTAGCAGAAGATGACAGACTTCCTAGTTCTGCTGTTTAGTTTGTCTCTTCATATCAATTACCATTATAATTCCTATCAATCTATCCTCCTATGTTCTGATTTACACCCAACTGCTAAATATGATTTTTACTGTACTCTTGAATTACCAGTTAGCCTTTTTTTGACACAAAGCTACTTATTATGGATACTATGGCAATGTTATAATATGAGAGATTGTATTTTAAAAAAATTAAACCAAAAAAAATATTGCACCACTGGGAGCCCAGGTGCTGTGTGATTCAGTGAGCAGATGCTTTCAAAAGTGGCACTACACATTTTTCTGCTGTGCTTTTAGAAGAATTTCACTGTGATCTTTGTATTCCATACTGCTTTATGGTGCTTAATTATCTTCTGTGTCTTCTGCCCTTAGAGGTAGGCGAGTGGCAGTTCTCCTGTTCTTGAAATGGAGGATGACACGTGCTATTTCATCTCATTTACCCAAAGCATAGAAGAAGGAAAAAATGTTGCTGTGGACTTCAAACACCTGCCAGTGACAAATTACTTCAGATCCCCTTTGGAACTATTAATAACCACTGCTGCAACTTCAGCTCTTCCCAAGTGAGGGGAAACATTTTAAATGAACTAGTGCAGTGGGTGGTGAGAAACTCCTTGACGCATCTCATGCATTTTTCATCATTATTTTATGCAATTATTTGCCAAGAAAGAGTGCAACAGCAGACTCCCTTTCAATTCCTCAAACTCCACCTGACTACATTTTAATTTCCTAATCAGTTCTTCTAGGTTACATATATATGTATATATATGTATGTGTGTGTGTGTGTGTGTGTGTGTTACTGTTTTTCTGTAGCTTTTGTACACCTGATCTGGACACTAAAATTGTAATAACAGTCACAAAGTCGCCTTGGGGTTTCTGGGGTGAGGAGGGGGAAATTCATGTCTTCCATCCTGATATGACTCAAAACTGCTGTCAGACAGAAGCTGAGTTTCAGACTCCTGCATGAAAGTTGTTTCACAGAACTCAAGGAGCCCTGGAAAATCTTCCTAATTTTATCCAGCATTTTTCTCTTTTCAAAGTTCAGTTTGTACTTCAGGCTACAGAGAAAACTGCTGAAGAAGCCAAAGTGATTGCTGGCAAACAAAAGTGAGATTTGGACTGATTCTCTCTGCCAGTCAACAGATATTGTTCTAGATGGTCTCTATAAGTTTACTGCTCTTAGAGTGTTTATTAAAAATGGCAATAGTTTTCAGACTGGTCCATACAGATTGACAGCAGTAAGTACTTTGCTTAAAGTAAAGAACACTGTCAGCAAGATTCATATTTACAGGTGTAACTTCTGAAAACAGAATAATCATACCCTTGCTTAAAACCCTGCCAGATAGTTATATGAGGCAGCTGCAATTAATGTGGTATTTCACATCTCTTCCTGAGGCAAAAACTGCTGCAAGTGCAATGGTAGTTTTCTTTAGTTATGGAAAGAATTAGAAAATGTTCCTTTTCAGCCAACAAAAATTTTAGCTAAATGCTGAGAAAGCATCAAGCTGGTTTACTGGTATATTCAGAAAGATCATGAAAAGTCACTTCCACAGGTGGTGTTTTTGTGAGGAAAACTAACTCCTGGAAAAGGGTGGAAGTGATTAATCTTGGTGTTGTGTTGTATGTGAATGTCTCACATTTATAGAATTCGTGTTTTCATTTCAGGAGCAGAACCACTGATGCTGATATTAGGATGGAAACAAGACATCTTGAAGCATGGTTACACCTTGTAAAACCTAAATGGAATATCATGCCTGTCAGAAAACATCCATGAACAAAATCACCATCCATATCAGGTGCTGTCCTTAGTGCACACTGAGCTATATTTGCTAGGCATGAGTCAGAAGAGATTTATTACATTACCTTATATAACTTGTGATATCCAACAGGTGTGAAACAAGGCAAAAGATGTAATAAAGATAAGCAACCTTAAGTCTTCTGGAACAGCAGCTGGCAGGCAGCTGAGATGCTTTAGAGAGGAGAAAATGACAAGAACAACCTGTGCTAAAGTCAAAGATCCCACCCAATGTCTCTCCCTGTTTGACTGTGAAAGTTTCTTATCCTCTGAGTAATGATCCTGCCACGTCCAGGATTTCTCAGTGCTTGGTGGCTCAGTTTCTGGCCCTACCTCTGCTCAGCTGGAATTCACAAGAGATGTTTCTCCCAAAAGCCTCAACATTGCACATTCTGAGATGATCATGTTAATTTTTAGTGATCTGTAACTGAACTCGTTTATGAGTGCAAGAACTAAATTAATTTTCTCACTTAGGCTGCAAGAATTTGTGTCCACTCTTTTTCAACTGCTAGATAAAACTGAGGAAGATAAGTCAAGCAGTAAGTTTAGCTTTGCAGGTCCTAGCTCAGAAAGTCAAGATCTTTCCATTGCAACAAAGCAAAGTCACCACGTCTTTCAGTCAATCAACCCCAGCTACTTCCCTTCAGCTGCTAAATGTCTATACCCAGTATCTTTTTCTGCACATTTAGAAAATACACTCAGTTGAATATAGTTTATGTTTGTACCATGGACATGTTCTTTAAATAGCAGTAAGGAATCTGAGACACAGTTAAAGAACATAGTCTGCTTCAAATTTCTTGGTGGAGTTGCACCTTTTTAGAGGATGGAGAAGGGACAGGAACAAAAAAGACATTAAAGTGTGAATTAAAAGTCCTGGAGCTGCTCAAGGATAACCCATAGGCTGTGTCCCTGCAGAAAACACAGCCATTTTTCTTCAGAAGTGCATGAAAGGAAATAGAGAGGGTTTGGGCTGTGGTAGGGCTTAAAGCTCTCTTAGACTCTAACTCTCACATTCAGATTCAGTCAAAATCTTGTCTCACAATAACAGCATAATTACCTAAGTTTTTGTGCACTAGAAAGAAGTCTGGTGTTTACTTAGTTTCCTTTCGTTTTTTATGTCCTTTGCCTTATTTTCAGTTGAATATTCTGCCACACACATTTTCATTTCCTATTATAATCTGAGCAGGAACATTATAACACAGGATCAGTGACATAGAAATGATCAACCAGCAACAAAAAAACTTTCATTTACCTCATTGAGCATTTACTGTTACAAAGCTTAGTCTAAGGTGGAGTTTCAAGTGTATAAAGGGGATCTGCAGTGTTTAGTCATGAAGCTGAATCATCCATTTTCATTGCATAATTAATTTGAAACTGGAGTTTCCATTTGTGTATCATTTAAATAAGGCAGAAATAGCATGGTGTGAGACATATCTGTTGTATGAAAAGTTTCTGACCCAAATCACGAAAACATAGCAGGGAACAGTGGGGGAACATTGCCTTGGAAATCTGATTGTGAGAATCAAACCTCCCCGAAAAACACAAAGGTGAGAGTCAGTAGGAGGTGATGAGGAAATTTCTGTAATTCTGGAGTTATATATACTAAGTTTCAAGAACAGAAGTGAAAGATCCAAGAAAACTAGAAATTATGATAAAAGTTATATTACAACAACAATATCAAATGAAATACATTTAAGGAGTATATTAGTCTGTTTTATACATGGGTGGAGAGGTATCTTTTGAGTAGATGGTAGAGTACATCTCAGAGCTGGGAACAAAGGTGGTAGAGGAACATTGAAGAGCAGACATATGGTGCTATCTTTTTGACTGCTGAAGACAGAGATACTCTTCTAAACAGTGATTCAATCCACCTATCTTAAATGTTTTTATGAGGGATTTAGTCACTGTTGCAGCTGCCTATAACTGTGGACCTTAGACCCTAAATGAAGGGGTAGAAAAAATACATCCTTTTGAGATGGCAAAATGTCAAATGGAAAAAAATACCCAAAACCCAAAAAAAGGAATCATGCACTACACCCTCTGCATATATATACTTTTTGAAGATGGGTCGTTGTAGCTTTTCACTGGGATAAGATCATGCATTGCTTAGTAGGTTAAATGCAACCAGGCTCCTCATGCACTGCTGGAGAATATCTACTACCAGCAGGAAAGTAAGATGAAAGAATTGAGATGAAAGACTACACATGGAGAAATAGGAAATAATTTAAAAAAACATAAATTAATTTAAAAATATTCCTGAGCCACTTTTAAAGCATGATTTATTTTTTTCCCACTAGACACCTATAACATAATACCTCGTGTTTCCTTTTGCATTTATTTCCATTTATTCTTTGATAGTAAAGATTCACCTGTCAGCAGGTGGTCACTTAAAAGCGCAAAGAAATAGTATGTTGTAGTGACTGATATACTTTGCATTGATGTACATGAAGTAGGAAAACTCAATGAAAAATAATATCAAAATCTAGTGTGGAATAGAAAAAGTGCAGCACCAGTTGTCTAACCTAATTTAGATTCTTTTTAGTGTGTGAATTTCCAGGTGGAATGATGAATATTGAAGCACAGTAACATTCCTTTCAGTAAAGGACCTGAAAGACAAGAAATACACGAAAGCAACATTTAATCACCGCACAAAAGTGCAGTATGACAGATATTTTTTTGTTTTCCATGCCTTTGCTACTGAGAAATGGACATAAGTCTATTTTCTAAATGTCTGCAAGAAAAAGAAAACAAAAAATGGAGCTGCTGGAAGTCCTGCAAGATTCAGTCACACATGTTGAGCCTGTGACCTCATGTCTCTTGCAAACCTGAGACAATACCAGAATACATGAGGATTGTTCAAGCCACACAAAACTAAGAGATTAAATAAGTCTTCAAAATGCAAAAGGTTGTTTCAAAAAGAAAATTGATAATCAGAAATTATTATGGGTTAAATTTGTTTTGGATAGTAGGCAAAGAACAGCCTAAGCTATGGTGATAATTAAAATTGGGAATAGGATGCTCAGGCAGGAGCATAGTAAACATCCATGGGGAGCACAGGGAATATCTGTGGAAGGTTTCCTCATATATTTTTTTTTTTTTTTAAGTTTTGCAAAGTTCTTTCAAGAGTGGTTTGAACACAGTTGCTCCTTCCGTTGGCAAGCAGTTGAACTAGATTGACTTCTCAAGGTCTTGTTGATTTCTATATTCTGCAGTTCTAGGAAATCTAAATTACTTGTTAACACAGAACCAAAAAATGGTGTTAAACAAGGTGGCAGTTAATACACACATAGTTATTTCCATGTTGAGGCTGAATCAATTACATGTAATTTAATGTGAGCACAGAAATATAAATGTATGCTTGCCTATAGAGAAAATTGAAACTACTATTTGTAAGAAAATACTACTTTTGTCAGAAATATCGAACTACTATTTGTAAGAAAATACTACTTTTGTGAGAAATATATCAAAATACCCTGTCAATTCTGATTTTTAAATATACATTTGGTATAGCAGGCTTTTAGGAATAGGCCAATAAAACCTTTTTACTTACCTAAATGACTATCCTCATACAGGCACCAGAGAAAACCAGAGAGAAATGTTGGCTAAGAAGCAAGATCAGGATTAAACAGTCTTAGAGCTCACTGACACCCAGACAAAAAGGTGCCACGTGGTGTAAGGATCTTAAGTTTGATGGAAAACTTACTTAGCTACTGTGATGTTACAGATTCACTTGCAAACTATGGCATTGCAGAGCCCGGACATTTAATCTTTGTGTTTTCAAAATAGGTATGAAGACAAAGACAAATAAGATGTTCTTGTGTTCATGATGGCCTGTTTTCAGCTGGGGTATAGCTAATTTTCTTCCTAGCAGTTGGCATAGTGCCATGTTTTTGATTTAGGGTGAGAATACTGCTGATAACACTCCAATGCTTTAGTTGTTACTGAGAAGGTTTTACACTAAATCAAGGGACTTTTCAGCCTCCCCTGGTGCCCTGTCATTGAGTAGACTAGTGGCACAAGAAATTGGGAGGGGACACTGTTGGGACAGCTGACCCCAAATGACCAAAGGGATATTCCAAACCACATAGCATTATGCAGAAAAATGAAAAGTAAAGCTGGCTGGAGTTGGCTGGTGGTAGTGGAGGGCTTGGGGTGAGCATCCCACTGCTTTGAGACTGACTGCTTAAGCTTGACCCACAGGTTTTTTCTTTTTATACTAATCCTTTTCCTCACTCAGGCACAATGAGTGAGCAGCTGCATGGTGTTCAGCTGTGTACTGGGTTAAATTATGACACAGAAAGACGAAGAGGAAGTCATAGTTTTTGCAGATGGATTTGCTTTTCACTGTGCCAGGAGTTTACCCCATAGAGGTCCAGCTTCATCTTGAATTTTGTCTTCATCCCCTTTCATTTAGTGCATGAAATTTAACATCTAAAATTGTATTAATATCATTTTAGTCTGCAGAAAAAAGAGAGAAAATGGACTTTATATGAAGTTTATTTGGAAATAACTATGGCAGCTTTTTCTTCCAAAATTGTGTGTATAACAAAATTCATTATACTTTAATGGAAATTAAATTGTATTTATTAATATTGTTGTATTTTTTTATGTTATGGCAGTCTGTAACAACTTTGTTTCCCTATATCTGTCAAGACTTCCATGTAGCACTGAAAAGAAAAGCTAGTTTATATGCCTTCTAAGCTGAGACCCAATGCCATTTATTTTAATTACCATAGTTCTCTCTATCACTTGCCAGTGAGTCTGTAATTTTGTTGGGCTTGTTCTTCAGTGAGGCCCTGTAAACACTCACAGCATGGTTGTACATTGATATGAACTCAGGATCCACCTTCAGTTCAGAAAGCACTAAGACAGTACTGGGAATGAGAGTCCCGAAACTCTTCCTAACACCAATACAACTGGTAATTTCTCAGTGTGAAATTGTACATCATCAGCTATTGCCTTGTTTCACACACCAAAATGCCAAGACTTTCAGTTCTTTCCCTCTTGCAAGAGTCAACAGCAAGTGTCAAGCGAAGGAAATAGTGTCAGCAAGGGGATTCTGGCAACACAAGGAGGTGCTATTAGCAAATGTGCAAACACACAGCTGTTGATGTTAGAGGTGCAACGAGGCCCAAATACTGGCTGGATTGCTGTGGTCTGCAGCAGAGAAATGAAGAGGTAGCACTTCAGGCATGAGCAGCCCTGCTCTGTAACACAGGATTCTTTACTTTTTCAGATAACACCTAAGTTTCCTAAAAGAACAAGAATGTGTTACTGAGGGGAATCCTCATTTCATTTTTCAAAGCCTCATTTAGTATGCAGTATAACTGGAGGATAGACCCAAGAAGTTCTGTGCTGAATTATGAACACAGATATAGAGATTCCAAGAAATTTTCTCAGATTAAGTCCACACTGGAAATCTTTTGACGTTCTCTCCTTTCACTGTCTTATAAATAAAGATTATACCAAGTTCTTCATGAGATGATGACCTACTGTGTGCTTTGTGAGACAATTTTGTAACCTGATGATAAGGTTCAACTGCTTGAACATCTCAGAAACTTTTCAGATATCGTTCTGTGTAATTCTGCCTGATTTTTAATACCTTTCTGGATTTATTGGACTGTGAAAAAGCACAGAAATAACCACTCTTGTGTAATGTTTTTTCTTTTCTTGTACTAAAGAGACCAAGTACAGCAAACTGAAGACATTAATCATCTGGAAAGGTAGGAAACAGATCTTAGCCCAGCACTGGAAATTATGAGATCTGGGTCATATAACCCTTGACAAATTGTGTTCCTGTTGACAAAATGGAGACTTAACTGCTTTTTTCAGGGTGGTAAAACAGAAAAAAGAGCTGATCTATCACCTGCTTTCCAACTCTTATTTTCACAAATGATAATAAGCTGAAAGGACTTGAGTATATTTTCTAAAATTGAAAAATTGAGGCCCTTCCTCTTAGGATAATACGTAAAATATTAAGGTAATTGGTGTGGGAAATCATACTGTAAGTGAACAGGACAGGCTGGGCAAGGATTAGCAGTAGGTACTCATTTGCAATCCCAAGTACTCCCTCTTGTGAGAAGTCAAAATTTACTCAGGAATCCTTGCAGACAACAGGTCCAGTCTTGACAGAATGGGTGTGAGCAGGGAAAGACTGGACAGAAGCACTGGTACCAGATGCAGGGCATGGCCATGGCACAGAGGCATTATTTGTGCCATGGCCCAAAAACAAAGAAATTCAATGGAGGTAGCATGAAAGACGTGTGTATCTCTTAATGTCATCCCAAGAGTGGGGAATGAAATGTTATGCTTCAAACCAAGCAAGTTTATGGGTTATTTTGCTTTGGTAATTTGGTTTATCAGTTGAATTTTTTACTTCTCCATAGTAAGTTGTGATGACAACTCAAAATTGGAAACCTTCGTAGAAGTCCAAACTAATAATCTGCTTATTCAAAAAATGAAGATTATTATGATACCATAATAATCAGCAATAATTTTGGCTTGTTTAGAAGTACAGACTTGGTGAAAAGCACTGAATTACCAAAATAATTCCCATATCCCTTTCAGAATATAAACAAAGCATGTTTCTATACTGACAATGGGATAGGCAGACGATCAACAGGGTTGGCACCTTTTAAATAGAATCACTAATGCTTTTTGTGTGGCAGTGATGTTGCAGCCTTATTGGAATTGCAAAGAAGATGAAGAAGGGCAGGAGAGGTGAACAAAGTGATAAAGGATTTTAAATGATCCCTTTGTGCAATATGCAAACTCCTCTTTACTGTATTCATTGGGACTGGCTGAATTACTTGGGGTGAATAATTTATGTCCCTACTTTTGGATTTTTTTCCATCAAACAAATTACTTCAAGGTTTCTACATGAAGTTGAATCATGCCTGATTAATACTTCAGTAACCTTATTTTGTATTTACAAATTTTTTCAAATAACTTCAAATTATTTGCAACCATATCTTCCTGTGAGTTCGACCAACCAAGAGTAGAGAAAAAGGGCCTACAAAACAATAAAAACTCATAATGTATTAAAAAAATCCCTTTCTAAAACATACTTTTAATTTTAAAAACCACCTATAAATAGATAGCAATAAGATGGGTTTTTTTTTTTTTTTTAAATCCTTCAGAGAATGCAGGAGACGTAAAAAACATAATGCAGGTTTCTGTCTTCATAGTTAATTTGGGATTCAAAAATAAAGTTTTCTTCTGGTTGTACAGATTGCATAGAAAAGAATGCACAGGCAGAATCGACAGCTGCATTTCAAATGGTCCAGAAGACAGACAATTTCTGGGGCTTTGAAACTGGTATGATTATAGAGAAGTCATTGTTAGAGGAGCAAGGATTATTCCTCCATAGGTGATTTGAATCCAGAAAGCAAGACAGAAACAAAGCACTTGTACCCAGATGTCCCTTATCTCCTTCCTTCAAACACAGGAGCTGCATGCATTATAGTACTGCCACAATTTGTCTCCTGGAGGAAGCACACAGAATTAGTATTCTGCTTAACATCAGTTTCTCTGGGGTATCCTGAAAATGGAGAATGGGAATCCACAAAGGTCCAAAATGTGGAAACTTTTCAACTTAACAGCCTCACTTATTTGCAGGCAAAGTCCCACCCCTGCAGCCTATACAAGCTGAAATAAATTAAAAGTGTCCTAGCTCTAATTCAGTTCAGTTCATTCCACTCACAGAACCAAAGTTCACTCTGCAACTTTGATTCTGTGAGTGGATATGGATTCAGAATCCTTTATAGTGCTATATGGATAACTAACACGTCAGATTCTTAAGAATATCAGAAATACCAGAATCTTAAGAAACAATTTACTGTTCACACAGGAACTGAAAAAATTTGCTCTTCAGCAAGAATATTGACTCTGCAGTGACATGAATTGCAAAAGTGGGTACCCTAAAAGTGCAAAGAAAGGTCCTTGACTAAATCCAGAATGCTGATTTGTTAATTGGAATGACAGCATTTTATAAAATTCCTCTTTATTTTTATAATTCCTCTTTGAAATAGTTGGAATTGTAGAGTTGTTTTGATTCTTTTACTGAAGAGATGATGAGAATTTTAGATTTTACAGAACAATCCTAATAATTCAGAACTGTTAGAATTTGTACTTATAACTTGCATTTTTTAAATTAGTATTTATTTATTTTGCCTGTGTGAGTTGTACCTAGTAGATGACTGATATATGACTGATATATTTTAACATAGGTTTTAATAAAAAGGTATTAAAAACTGCTTGGAAGAAGGAGGGTGCTAAAATGCCTTATAATTCAATGCAACCTTATTGTAGTGATTTGACCCTATCTCCCTGTTTCAAGTAACATTCTACATCAGATGTAGAGCTTTAAAAAATTTAATATAAATGAAAAAAAAATCTATTAGTTGTATTTCTTCAGCTAAAAGTAAGTTTGATTTGGATCATATTTCAAACTAACTCAATTAACATCAGAGAACCATGTCTTTGAAAGCTTTGTCTGAGGCTTTGTCCAAAGACACTACCTAAAGGAAGAATTGTATTCTGTTATTAAATAGTTTTGTTGTTAGAATTTTTAAATGAAGGCTGGACACTTTTTTTTTGTTTTTTTGTTCTTCATCTAGATAGTTCACTAGATTAGGATGTACTGCATGCAAAGAGAAACAGGAAATGTTTTCTTTAAAAAATTTCAATAAATTATGTCCTGGCTTGCTTGCTATTGTTTTTCTGGAAGTGACCCCAAACCACAGGTCCAAAATAAATCAGTGTTTATCATAGTACTTTAAATGCCAGTAGATTTCTATTGTTATTGTAGCAAAAACAGGATACCATATTTGGTGCTTTTATCATTAAAGAGAGCATCAGAAGATCTGAGAATATAATATCCGTATTTCATTGTTGTCTTTAGGGAAAACAAGTTTTTCTGCAGCTAGGTGTGATGTGTGATGGAAATATTATGTTAAGTCTTGATTTTGTAAGTAAGTGAAGGTAGTTTGACTGTGCAGGGACTGTCAGTCTGTGTGTGACTTGTTGTAAGACTGGATCTTATTTTCTATGACTTATGACAAGAGTTTCCATATATCTTCTCTTCACAGCATTTGCCTGTCTTTCCTTTTTATACTCACAGGGCCATGCTATCAGGAATCATCAAGACTGGAAGAGACCTTCAATCACTTAGAACAATCATCAACCTAACACCACCATAATCACCCCCAAACATATCCACATCCAGATGCCTCTTGAACATTTCCAGAGATGGTGACTCCACCACCTCCCTGGGTAATTTATTCTAATGCCCAAACACTCTCAGTGAATTTTTTTTTTCTACTACTTAATCTCCCCTGATGCAATTTAAGGCCATTTCCTCTCATCCTTTCATACGACAGAAGAGACTGACCCCCTACCTGTCTATAACCTCCTCTTTATGTCTTTCTAACACAAATAAAATTTCTCAGGGGAAACAGTGATAGGACCATGGCCAGTTGTTTACAGCCAACTACCTTACTCCCAGCTAGATGTACACCAGTGTAGTGCTATTAGATAAAAACTTCATTTGGTTTTCTAGCTTTTCTCTTTGGTTACTGTTGGTTGCTCTTACATCCTCACTGGCATCTATGTTCAAGATGATATTGGTCTTGATTTTTTTAAAAACTGCCTTGCAGTCCTGTGCTCAAATGTCTGAATTTGAGGATGCTTTGGAGGAGCCACCAGTTTTAACATCACAGAGTTTTGTTCAGTGATTTTTGAGTGATTTTTAGAATCTCTCAAGAATAAGGACAAGATTTAATTTTCTTTCTTTGATTTTGATGTACTCACAGAAATAAAAAGTTGAGTTCCTCTAACTCTTGTGTTGCTTACCATCTTTGAATTATGACACTTAATCACATACTATGCGTTTCTTTTTGACTGCAAACTTCTTACTCTCTCCACACCCCTCTTCAGTCAGATTGCAGCTCTCACCATTCTTGGATATCACAAAAGAGCATCCAACAATAGGTGCTTGGGAATAGAGCAAGAGCAGGAAAAGTGCTCTTCTCCCTGCACATTCTGTGATAATTTGAGTGTTAGGTAATGATAAGGCTTATAGTTGTCTTCAGGAGTACTATAAGTACATGCTGTATAATAATTTTTAATTTATTTCACTTTTAAAGAGCCTTTTACAATTTGGGTGTCACCATATCCTGTAGAAAGAATTTCACAGATTCATTTGTATACTTTTCTTTTTCATTTAAATTCTCAGTTCTTCCTCTCTTGGAAAGACATTAATGATCTTTTATATCTTTTTCATGACACTCCTGTTTTATCAGTTCTCCAGCTTGTAAATCCTAACCTATTCAGTTCTTGTACAGAAGTAGCTTCATACCTCCAACCATCCCTTTCTTCCCTCTGTGTGTTTCTCTTGATTGTGCTACATTTTCTTGACACAGAAGGGACCAAAATACTCCACACAGAGTTCAAAATGTGTATTTTTTCAGAGCTGGATTGTTATTTTTGTCTCATTTTCTATATCTCTCACTACCATTTCAGCACCAGATATGTGTTTGTCAACTCTGTTAACAATGAGAAGATGAACTATCCATGGTGATTCCAAAATGTCTTCCCTAAACAACAGGAACCAGCTTTGTGACCATCAGGATATATGAGTTGGCAGAATTGTTTTCCTATATAAATTTTTTGTATTTCTTCACATTTCCATCAGAGAAATTAACAGGTAGGGTAGTAAGCCCATGTGTTAATGTCATTATTTTATTCATTGTATACCTCCTATGTTTACTTCCCTTGTATCCTTGACCAGCAGATTCACTGACTTCAGTTGCAACTCTGTCTTAAGATGTGATAAATGTACTTGTCTCAGAACATTCCTTCCTAAATCTACTGGTATTTTTGTTTGTTCCCCATCACAGACAAAGCTTAACCCTCTCTTTTTTTTTATCAGTGTATATCCCCTGCAGCACTTTTCTCCCTCTGAGCTGAACTGGTTTATTGCTTGTAACTTCACGTCTTGTTTGCTGCTTTGTCAGTTTGCCTGGGGCTTCTCAAACTTATTATAGCATGTTAATAAATGCCATCTGCTTTTCTGTATTATATGATGAAAGATATGGATCTTTTCAGTGTATCTGCCATCAGCTCTGACTTTCAAAGATCATATTTTCTCTTAAGAATGTAGAATTATATTTTCACTAGTATTTCTTGCAGTGACTTGAATCTAGATTTATCTCATTTAACTTCAGGGACCTACCTGAGGTGCCTATAATAAGAACACTGTTGTCTTTGGTTCATTGTAGAATCAATGCAGCAGAAGTATGCATAAGATGATCCATTCCATGTGAGAGTTGGGTCAGAAATCTCAGAAATACCTGTCTTTCCCTAGCTGAGACTAATATGCAGAACCAGAAAGAGTTGTGCTGGTAATTCAGATACTCCAATTGCATGCTGATGTTAGATGAATTAATTCCAGGCTGTGGTGTTTTGAAATGTGAATTCTTCAGAGCCACAAAATATTGAAAATCTTAGTCTTCAATAAAGAAATTAAACAAAAATAAAGGGGGGAAAAAAGTAAAAAAAGAGAAATAAGTAAAGGAGAAAAAAAGTTATTAAACTTCCTAATTTATCAAACTAGAAAAGGTGCAAAATATTCTCAGAATTATCTTTACAAAGTTCAGTCGTTTTTGTGAGCAGCTTCTACAACAGTTGTTATTGCTGGTACCTCAGGACAAGTCAAATACATGTGAGTGTAAATGTAGTTCACATGGATAAAAGACTACAAAAGTGGCAAGTGCCACTTAAATGAACTTTAAAAAGAAGAGGAATAATTACTTTGCCACATTCTTCCCCTCCTAGAAATCCAATCTCACCTGGCCTTGACTCTGGGAGAGAAAAACAAAGGGCAAATGGGAGAGAACAGGTTTTCTACAACATTTCCTTCAGCAAACAGAAAATTAGGTATTTGTGCTGCATGAAATAATAGGTATTTTTCTATTTGAAGTACAGATGAATGCCCTGTAATGTGCTTGTTTATGTATAACTATACATATTAAATCATTCAAAAGACTGCCATGACCTGTCACAGGGCTGTGTAGACTATGATGCAGAATGGAGAACATTCCCAGCCACACACTATGTAGCTCAGAAAGGTCTGAGCCTGTGCTAAGATAACCTTTTTACCTTAGTCAAGGAAAGCCCACAGGAATATGGCCCTTACAGCATGAGGGTTGTAGTCTGGGACAAAAATGTCTGGAAATACCATAAAAGGGCCCTACTTTTCTGTAAAATTATTTTCTTTTCTCTTTTGAATTCTCTGTGCACACTTGAGATTAAAGGGCATAATAAATAGGTTGTTTCTTGCATTACAGCAAAAGGGAATTTCGTTAAATAAGTTTTCCTACCTATTATGTAAAACACCTTTGCTGACCTGCTACAGAATTCAGTAATTACCGACTGAAAGGAGCCTAGCCCCTCATTACAGAAGATAACCTCATACCTCTGCTATTGTTATCATTCTCTGATGAGGGCGAGGACTGCACAGAGCCCCTGAAACCATCTCTACCTCAATTATGACACATGAGACACCTAACCTAGAAGAGCAAGTCCTCTAGACCTCTTCCTCATTCAGCAGTTGCTCTCAGGAGGTGCCAACCTCATTCCTTCTTCAGGTTAGATGCTTAAAGTAGTTATACTCAGAAAAGTACTTAGATTAAATTCATGGAGCTAAAATGCTCTTTCTTTTTTGAAAGAAATGATTCTGGAAATGCTTTGCTTCTATCACATATCTGTAAGTAACCATGTTGTTTGTCCCACCTAATTCTTATCTGAATGCACAAAGGAGCAGAAAGGCCAATGATGTTGGTAAGTTTTCTGTGTTTGTTCTGTGTGGTGGTTAATTTAAGAAGGATGTAAATGTGAAGACAGAGAAGTGAATCGATCCACAAAAAATGCACAGGATCTTCTATTACTTTTAGATTAGAGAAATTTTAAATGGCAGAAACGTACAGAAACTCAAGAAATTGCTGTCCACCCATCCCAGTATTAAAAGTGTGGGGGAACAGGAGCATTGCAGCAGACCTTTAAAAGGACAGAGACAAAAGAGAATGAAGATGGAGAGCTCGTTGTTGAATACAATTTAGTTTCTAAATTTCCAAAAAGAGCTATTCTCTTTTAAATAATCTCTTCTGAATGTACCAGAAGAATGAACTACCCAGATGCTTGCTTCTCCGTACAACAGGCTTTTTATACTGGCAACACTAGAAATAATTGGTACCTTCATAGCATCAGGCAAGTTGGCTCTGTTGAATAGTCAGATACAAAAGTGTGTGGGAATCTGTCGCCAGGGAGAAT
Source organism: Lichenostomus cassidix (assembly GCF_008360975.1). Classification (NCBI taxonomy): domain Eukaryota; kingdom Metazoa; phylum Chordata; class Aves; order Passeriformes; family Meliphagidae; genus Lichenostomus; species Lichenostomus cassidix. The sequence goes on along the minus strand of NC_139480.1, from coordinate 30,468,336 downwards.
CTTCAATCATTGTGCTTTACAATGGCAAAGAACCTGATGACGCAAAATGATTCCTGCACAGATCTCAGTGATTTGGTATGGAGAGATTAGGCAGAAGGGAGGAAGGTAAATTTCTTTCTCATTTCTCAGAGAATCTCTCAGATATTAAAGAGGGAGGCTGAATCCTTGAGCTCCAGAGACTTTATGACTATGCTGGAGTATATTCAGTGGAGGATTCAGGGGCTGTTCCAGCAACACATGTGCACATAAACTCAAACTGTCATAAGATGTGAGAGAACTGGACTCAGGTGAGATGATACAATTAGAGACATATGCTTGGTTTTAAACACTGCAGGCACATTTTGTAGCTGGCAACAGCTGTTGTTATGACTGTTTTAAATATCTAAGCACAGGAAAGGACAAGGGACCTCTATAATATACGTGACAATAATAAAACTACAGCCTTAATGGAATTTTCTTCATTTTATTTTATTTAATTAAGGGTGTGGGATTAAGAACCAAAGCTATTTTAACATTTATTGTCTAGAATATGTTTTAAATGTTTTCTCCTGGTCATTGCTTAGGAGGAAAATTTAATATAGATGTTTCATTTTACAAAGCCTTAGAGTTCAATTCTAATCATGTCAGCAAATTTATTTAAAAGACTTAAGATGTGTTCCTGTCCTTTTCTTAATATGGGAAGTATGTATGACTGTGGATGAGAATCATGGGCTAGAAAATATTTAGTTCTTTTCTGAACAGAATATAAAAATAGGTAATTTTGGTTCACTAACTGTCCAATGAATTTTGTATTTAGTTTTCTATATTTCAATTATTGTATTAGCTGAAAGAATCCTAGAGGGATAAAATAAGAGTACTGAGGTTTAGGAGAGAAAAGGGTGAAAGAAATTCTTACTATTCCTTACCAGAATTGGAAACTGAATCCAAAACAGTAAAATGTTTCCTCACTCACCAGTATCTAACACACTCGGCAGTTACAGTCTATGATTATTAGTGTCAATATAAACCTGGGACCATTTGGAGACCTGCTCAAATGGTGGGGCTCACATCACAGGCTTAAACTTCCTCACATTCATTCTATAAAACCAGAGTGATTATGTTAAAATTGCTTAGTGGAACCCTTTTCTGGTTCTTCCCCAACTGCATGTGTTTTTTTCCCTAGCTGAGCATGGACATTGTCTACAAAGTTACTAATTGCCCCAGGGTAAAAACAGTGGAGAACACATTACAAATTAAACAGCACGGGTTTCACCGCCCTGGCCTTAGTTTGTTCACTAAAACAGATTCAGCCAAAATTCCTCAATATTGAGAGGAAAGGGAATTGAAAGTGCATTTTTCTATAAAGGAGGTTTTCTTGTTCAGTTCTTATTTCAATATTTATAGGAAATTATAAAGAAAAAGAGATATTATAGATCATGCATTCAAAACCTAGGAAATACAAGCTACAGTTCTAGTTGTGAAGGTAGCACATATTACAGTAATTTAGGATTTTTTTCATCCTGTGCATTGTATGAAGCAGAGGTTCTTGGAAAAAAATCCTGATGGGTGAGTTTAAAGACTGCTGTAGTGCAAATATCCAGAGACATGAATTACAATTCTACAGATAGTCTTACTGGTAGTATCTTGCTTTAGGCTTTATACTTTTATGTATAGAGAAAATATTTCTAACTCAATCTGAGCCAAAAAATCTGATCAGTGTCCTTTTGAACACAACATAAGTTATATAGGATTTCAAAGCTAATTTCTATCATGTCTTATTCAGCAAAGTAATTTTTTTGGCAAAAGAATATTATTTTTTTTTCTCACACTTTCTTGTAATTAAACCAATCTGTGGCTGGTTTTGCTGGTTAAGTGGGAAGTTTCTTGGAAAATGCCTTTGTTTTCTGGTGTGTGGGTTTCCATCTACTTTCATGGTAGAGCTCATTAGAAATTCAGTTAATAAAGACACTGTAATCTAGAGAGTTCTTCTGCCAACAGATGTACAGAGGATTCAGTTTCACAGATGTTCAATAGCTGTTTTGGCATCTTGGGCTATCCAACACATCTCATAGGAGTAGACTTACAACTGGATTTTTAAGGCACACCCTTTCTTCTCTAAAGCTAGTTGGAGGCCAGGCTAAATACTCTAAGAAAATTGAAACTGGGCTGCAGGGAAGTAAACCTAGGCATTGCTTTATGGGTCACACAGTCCTGTGGAGGAACTAGAGGACACCTGGAGCCACATACCGGGAATGTTTCTGTTCCCCAGGGAAATCCACACGAAGCTTAGTCACATGAACATGAAGATGCCACATTTATTTAATATGGAGATAAATCCCAGCCACTGGGCTTGATTCTTGCCAATACAGACACCCAGTATCATATGAAATGTCCTGGAGTCTCCTGCCTAGCATTTGCTGCTATTTTCTGTGGATTTGGGTCTCCTGTATGTTGTGTGTCATAACTGCCAGCTATAGATGAACACGTCTGATAGTTTACATCTTGACACTAGATGCTTATATTTCAAAAAACACTGTATCTGAATCAAACACAATTACCTTTCCAGTGATTCCAGATTCATTCAGAATTCAGCAGTTAGTAACTAGAGCTAGAAATGCCCATTTGCCTTTAACACAGGATACATTTTGAGAAAACAATCGTTGGCTTTGCTATTAAGTTGCTGTCCTACATGTCAGTAAGGATCTAAGCCTTTGAAATTTTTGCTAAAAACTCAGGACACTTCTCAGTTTATGCAAAACCAGAAAATAAGGAAATACTTATGCATTTCACAAATCACCAGCATTTAGTACTCTCAGACATCAATAGCAACCTCTGCTGATATTTCATTGATGATTTTTCATGAGAAATGTTCCAGAGGAATTGCAACAAGAAGTTACACAATGATATCCAATTAGAAATTACAGTTTCATCACACTTGGAAAAACCTGTGGGAATGTAATAGGATAATATTTCTCTGGGGTAAAAGAAATTACCTGATTACCTTGATTTTCCTATAGTGGTAATAGGAAAATCTGTTTTATAGGATAATTTGTTGTATAGTCCTTGTTTACATTCAGGCAGTTCTAAATTTTATTTGATATTTAAATCATTTTCTTATCATAGGATATAAATAAAATAATATTTCATTTACATGACATTTAACATTAGAAAATTCTTGTTGTCAGCATGCAGGGTTTTAAGAAGTCCAAGATCATTCTTTCAGGGGACCAAGGGAAGCATTCTTTTCACTGATAATTACAGAAATCAGGCTTTTGTGATAATTTGTAAGGAAAAATAATAATAAATGCTGGACTTCCCCTTCCGAATATGAGATTAGGTTGAAAATACGTTCTCCAGCCTGCTATAGAACCATGAGTGTGCTGTGTCCTTGTTACTGCATGTAAAGCAATGAATAAGAGATGAATCCTGTCACTGTTACGTTCTCTACTAATTGTCAGTCCCCTCATCCAGCTCTGGAACCAAATCAAATTCTCTGCCACAGTTTTGGAGAAAGAAGGGGAATGCTAAACAGCTTGAGGTTTTGTGAAAAATAATGAAAAGCAATATATTTCTGTCCTCATCCACATAAGTCTGTTGTTAGTTCTACTCATACCTTTTTATTGAAAACATATACATGCAAAATGGATCTCATTTTTCTTTTTTTTTTTCAAAAAGTGGCATTCAGAAGTGCAGACTATTTTAATTAGCAGCTTCTAACATGTCTAAGGTCTATTATGTCAAGGTTGGAAGAAATTGATCCTCTTTTGCAGTCAGAGCATTACAAAGAATTCCAAAACCCTTTTTCAGTCCATGTGATCTGTGCTGAGATATATTCACTGGGAAATATCTTTCATCATACCACAGGGAATTTCATGCTAGTATATTAACATTAAGAGCACATTTTTATATTTTTTTCCATAAAGCTTTCAGTAAGAATTTATATGCACTGTCACATACTAGCTAGTCTATGTTCCATGGCATGTAGAATAATGATAGCAAAAACCTGAGCTACAGCATAAATGTCAGCACACTCCCTCAGCTATCTCACAGAACCACTTCAGCTTCTTAATGTGTCAACTTGAAAGTAGCTGCCTTACATCTACTGTATTCACCTACAATAGAGAGGCATCCACCTCTGTATTGCTGCTACTTTAGAAAATAGCTTACACTGACAACAATTCTGTTTTCCTTTAGAAAATCCTTGAAACAAAATGGTCATATCTGTTGCTTTCTTGTCTAAAATAAGTATCTGGCATTTATACTACACCAGACTCTTAGAAAGTGCTTTTCAAAAGGTAATAACTATTTCTCGCAGCACTCAGTGCATTAGGACTTACTCATTTGTCAGCTGGGTCACTGAAGATGTAAGGAGGATAACCGACTTAGTCAAGGCTGCACATGAAGTTCATGATAGCAATAGATGTCGAGTTCAAATCTTTTCACTGCTCTGTTGAATGCTTTTCCACTTTGTGAATAAAAGACCATTGTTTTCTGTTTTTCTCAGGACTGAGGAAATAATTCATCAGTGAGGAGAAAGAAGTTGTTGGGTTTTTTTGGTTTGTGTTTTTTTTATATATACAGAATTTTCTCACAATTTTAACTGGACAGCAATCAAAGCTGTTTTCCTATTTTTTTTAGAGATGATTGTTCACCTACTCCAGATTAGGTGATAGACTCCAGTACTTCACCTAAAGGAGTTCTTGAGGTTTAGGATGGGAGATCAGACTTTCCAAAGATAACAGCTCTCCTTTTCAATACACAATTGCTTGCTTCAATCAGGAAATAACAGTGCTTTTTTTCATACAATCCATAAAAGTAGAGTGGGATTTTATTATATTAATTTTATACTTCCCTCTGTAAAGTAGAACTAAGGACCTTGTTTTCAACAAAAATGCATAACTGCATGAAGAGTAATTCATCTGGCCAGATGTAGTCATCTGGGTAATAGTTTACAAGGCTCATGTATTAGAACTGAGCAGTTCAGGTGTGTCAGTCTAGACTGAGACCTCTACGTTTACTGAGTGTTGTCAGTGCTACATTCTGTTCTATCCAGGAATTTAGTACCATTTTTTCTTCTCAGCCTAGCTGAATCATCAGAAAGTAGATTTTTCCTGTCCTTCTCATGGGCATAAAGTAGGACATATTGAATTCTGGTGGCAGACAGGTTATGGGGGGAAACTGGAAAAAGGTGTACTCTTTCTTCTTCAGTTCTGTGACTTTGATCTTATTTTTCTGCCTCCTATGAAATGTCTTCCTTTCTCCTTACCTGTGTCAACATATCTTTATATATCTAATTGATTTCTCATTCCAACCACATCTGAGTAAATTTACAATTCATAAATCAGGATGCAAATGCAGGCTGAACAGCCCTACTGTATAGGTGTGAATAGGTCACTGTGGCCATAATTAGCATTACACCTGTTGATGTTGATGGTTATTTTTTTGCCATTGTTATATTGTGTCAGAAGAGCCCAAAGATTAGTTGTTACCTAGAATTCCTGACTAAATTTGGCAGAGAGCAGTGGAAAGGGCAAACTTATATGAATTTTATCTCACTCAGCAATTACCATTTTTTTAAAGGGCAGGTTTAATCCACTGAGAAAATTCTTATGATATACTTTACATTAATGTTCATTACTTTAAAGGGTTATTTGATAGAAGAACTTCATTTACACTCTTCCAACAGGTAAACACGTCTGTTGCCAAGTGCTAGTCCTTGTATACAATTACTATTCAGGTAATTTTTTTTTTAATTACATTTTTTCCAAAACAATTCTGATATGTACATTTTCTTGTGAAATTTTTTCCAAGTAGCAAGTTGGGGTATTACAGGCTGTACTTTGCACCCTAAATTTCTAATGGAGGCTGTTATTAGAACTGATGCAGTCTCAGTGACAGATTTGCTTTACTGTGCAACTGAAATAAAGGAGCATGTGTATTGACACAGGGGATTTCCTGTGACATGTCAAAGGCATTTTCATTTACCTGCGGAAGACAGCAAGTGGCAGTGTATGAGGATTCATATATACTTCAGGATGGTACAGTTCCTCTTTCACGTGTTTTGACAAAATGTTGCTTTTAAGCATCCTGGAATGGAACCCCTGGGGATAAAAATGTAAGAAATAAGGGATTACAAAGAGGTATTAAGAAGCCTGAATAGTGCTGCAGGTGCCTGAATCTTTGTTAGCGCTACTAATGTTTTTGTACACTCATTGTGTCTGCACACCTTATGAGCTGTTCATAAGAATTCTAGAATCCAATTCTCTCTTAAGCAGCTTGGTTGTATCAAATCCTTATTGCTGATCACTGATAAGTCTCAAGACAGTCCCTAGAGATGTCTTCTTTTATTTGGGATTATTCTGTGCTTTTTTTGTAGTTCACAGGCCACAAGGGATGGTGGCTCATCCCCATTCTTTACTTGCTAAACTCAGGATGGTAAGACAATATCAATCAGTCTGATTGAGTCAGAATGCCTCATCAACACTTATGTAAAAAAGAGTCAGGGTAAATGAAAGGAAACAGAAAAAAAGAACATAGTACAAATAAAAAAAAAAAAGTGGAAGATGTATAGAAGGAGACTTTCTGGAAGAGCTTCCTAGATAATACAAAGTGTAGAAAAACAAAAGGCTGAGAAGAAAACTTGTGAAGAAATTACGTTCTACGCTTGGAAATCAAAGTACTACATTGCAGCTTGAGAAGCCTGGAAGGAGAAGAGTCTTCTGTGCCTTACATGCTAACCTGAAGATATATTATTTTATTCTACCATGCAATGTCAAATGTCTCTTGGAAACCTAAATAGATTACGTCTACCACATCAGCCCTATCTGCTCCCTGCATTCTCCTTTTGATAAGACAGAGATTTATATTCTTATTCTTCTCTGATAGGTGCATCAATCTCTGCTGTCAGGTTGCCTGTCCAAATAACAAACCTGCATATCACAGAACTGTTTTAAATGTAATGTTGATAGATGTTGTTTTTGTGCACTTGGAATCAACTTACAGTCACTTCCCTACAAATTGCAATCTTCTCAAGAAACACTTATTTTCTATCTTTTCAATATTCTGACCAGTAAGAATTAATTACAGTCATAGAGTCATTACTTGGGACATTTCTAGCAATTCTGTGCTTCCATATCACTGTACTGATTACCTAAACTGCTTGCAGTACTCAATGCTACCATCCTCTTTCCGGCTTCGAAAAATGTGGTTTGTATTTTGGGGACAGAAGAATTGCCAACACTGAACAAAGCAGAATGTTTTCAGTGAAATCTCTGGTGTGATAAACTATTGCAAGGTGTTCTGCCTCTGCGAGTGCTGCTGCTTGCCAGCACTCACCCTCACCCTCTGATAACCTCTCAGAGACCTTGTGCTGTCTCAGCTCCAGGTGACAGCTCCCCACTCCTTTCTCCTGCCTACAGCATACACCTACTTCCACCTTTCATCATTACTATCTCTTTCTTCAGATTCATACCCCAGTCTTCCTTTTGTTTTTTTTCCCCCCCAACAGAAGCAGTGAACAGCAACTAGACTTTGACCAAGTAGCTGGTCTGGGCTGGTACAGTAAATGGTAAAATCCTGAGTCCTTCCAAGATGTTGATCCAGCTCCTGCTCTCATGGACCTAAAGCAAGGAAATCTCGCAGAATGACAAAAGCCAAGTTGTAATCTCTCTTGAGTGGCTCCATATATAAACAGCATATAGAAATAAAGTCAGAATATCATTTTATGCAACTAATGAATTATTTACTGGATAACACTGCACCATTATTAAAACTCTTGGCTTATTTTTTTTTTATTTTGAAAATATTATTCTCCTACATGTTCTGTATTCCTAATTTTCCTCCCTCATAACTCAGAGGGAAGTGATTTCACACACTGCTCAGCAGACTGCAGGGGAACTGTTATTTCTTGCATAAGCTAGACACCTTGGTCTGTTTTTCAGTTTCAGATCTCTTGAAATGCTCAGTTTGCAAAACTGGTATTTTACTAGTAATCCATCATTATAAAGTCACAGAAGGTCTTTTGTAGTGCACTGTTTATGAGTTTGCTCTTTTCCTCCATACCCTCATATATCCTTACAACATCTACAGATGTTCAGTGCAAATCACATACAACGATATATTCTAAATGTTATTCATGGCATTTTAAAGTTCTTTTGCCTCAAGTATTTCAGCAATATCAGGTTAAAGATTACAGTCCCGTGGGATCAATATTTTTATGTGATTACATAATATATAATCTATATAACTTTTAAAAAAACTATTTGGACAGTGCCTATGAACATTATATCTTATTGATATCTACTAAATATGTAACATTTTTCCTTGCTGTTCCCACCCCAGGGAAGTCAGTAGAAATCCTATAACAGGCCACAGTGAATCTTTTAACCACACTTAGAAAGCTATGGCCTTATCATTAAAATTGTTTAACAATGGCCATGACAGAATGAGGATGGCCTCAATTCTAATGTAATTCTACCATAGTAAATAGAATAAAGCAATGCAAGTACTATGCCTACGTTTCTTGTAAGAATTCTTGTTTATTTTTTCATAAGTGGCTGCATAACAATTTCTAGCAGAATAAAATTACAGTTTTGCTACAGGAATCTGGTGGAAGAGTTCTGCCTATTGCAGTGATACAACCATTGCAAGGATTTCTTATCAGTCTGAAAAACAAACTTACAAATATTACAATAGTGAACATGACTGGAAAATCTCCAATTAAAAATATTACTTCATGACTTAACTCAAGCAAAAGGTAAGACCTTCGAGAGAATTGTTTCAAATGCTAGGCAATAGCATTTTACTTTTTTCCAGTTTTGGGTGCAAAATCATTCATGCAAAATGGAAACTTGGAAAGCATCTATTTTAAATTAAAAATTCAGATTTGAAACTTAATTTTTCTATTTCATTCTGTCTCATTCCATTTCATTAATTTAAATAGAAAATTAACTAACACAAGTGTTATACATTATGAAAAAATCCAGTTGATCAAAACTAGCCCCGTCCTGAACACAGTTTCAATTCATCATACTCTTTTCAGCTATACATTTCCAATGAAGCAATCAGACACTTTTTATTACATACTGAATATCTACTTTTTTGAGGACTTGATGGTTACAATGAATATCATATGTCCTTATTTTGGAGGTTTAAAAAAAAAAAAAAAAATCAGTAGTCCTGATTGCAGTAGTCCTGCAAACTTTTTGTATCTTAAAAGTTAAATATGATTATGTTTTTGAGAAAGAAAATCCTTAATTCCTGAAATTAATGTTTTTTTAAAGAAGATTTTAAAACATATAACATGTAGATATCCAGTCACAATGAAATTCAGAATACTCAACAAGTATTTCCTAAGTTAGATAAGAATTTAGCAGCATAACAGTAGTATATTGGATAGCACAGAATTGTATTTTGTTACAGCGTTACAGATTGTTGTATTGTATTATTGTATTTCTGAAAGACTCTAGTTTCTTTACAGTTCTTTGGCCAATACTGCACATCTAGTTTTTTTCTTCCTCTTCCTTGATGCATTTATAATTACAAAATTTAGTCAGAGAGATCAAAGAGTTGATTCAAAAGATTATATACATTGTTATTTAAACAATGACAAGAGGGTCTAATAAAAGCAGGAGATTGTTCCAGCAAATAATTTTGCAAAATTAAAAATAATCTCAATCCATGAAAAACAAAGCAAAGTAAGAAAATACCCCAAAGCAACCAAGCCAACAAAGAGAAGCAGCATAAAAATCTAAATGTTACTGTGAGTTTAAGCACAGAATAATGGAAGAAAACAGCTAATTCATTAAAAACTTGAGTTAAATAACTCAAGAAAAATTCTTATGCAAGAACCTGACCTGGTGTAAGTTGTTATGGCTACATTAAGTTCAAGAAAATTTGGGAAGGACTGTTCCTATGGTAAGTTTCACTGTGTGAGGATCTGTCTACTGAGTAGGGAAAATACATGTATTTTGAGAAAATTCATTGACTTGATTGACTGGATCAGTCTTATTCCAGGACTTCTAGTTTTGCATCCCTTCGTTTCAGCCATGAAGTGAAGGCATAGGCAGTGTGAACTACTTGTTATCAATCAAAGAGTTCACATTCTCACTGACTGCAATTCTTTGAAGTGCTGTGAGAAACAGAAATATTTATCATTTTCTCAAGGTGATTTCTGAACCTTTCAATCTTATATCTAGATTACAGCCAATGCCTCTTTCATCAGCCCTTTCCTAGATTGTGAAATCAGCAGTTTAAAAAGATATTCTCAGCACAGGAGGCACAGAGGAACTAGGATACATGATCAATCTTCAGACTCCCATGGAAGGTGCTAACAGGTTTCTATTTCTGCAGTCATCCAAAGGTTTAGACTGCTTGGTAAAACATTTTCACTGTCTCTGCCTTTCACATTTTGCGTACTTTAGCCCTTCATCCTCTCTCTGGTATATTGCTACATGTTGCCTATATTTTCTTAATTATTTTTGTAAAATATCCATTACTACTTTTTCACTCAGCCAAGCACATTCTGCAGTGAGACCACAGCTGCTTATAACACTTGAAAGATACATTCAGCGTGGTATCTTCAGAAAAAAAGCAAACCAGAACTTACTATAGAGTCTGTTTTTTGCTATTTTGGAAATTCAGCCGGAAAGAAAACAGCAACAGCACTGCTGTTAGATCTGTCATTAAGTATATGTGAAATGCAAGGATCATTCTATCATAGAACTAAATAAGTTAATATTATCTTCTCACGCTAGTGATACCATGATCATTGATAAGTAGAAGCTGATATTTACTGTGCAGTGTTTCAATTCCACCAGCACTTTACCCACTCCTGAATGCATAATTTAGTTTACAAGTATTGTTTTACTTTCTTATGTGCCACACTGTGCTCTCCCTTTGCTTTTTGTTGCTCTCAGCCATTTCCCTGAGATTCTGTAATAACCTTGATCTCTTCCAGTCACTTCATTAGGCTCCTCTGGTAGCCATCCTCATAGTGAGCTCTTGACAGCACTCATCAATTTGGGATGTTTCCATTAATTGAGCCAGCACCTATCTCCTGGCTGCCTGTTAGTTCCTCCTGCCAATACTTCAAAACCTCCAGCAAAGCAATACTGTAGGATGGCAATAGCTCAGTGACCACAATGCAGTGAGAATATGCTGGTTGTTTAAGGAGAATTTTTAGTCAGAAATACCCTGTCATTTCCCCCTGCTCCAATTTCAATTTTCAGCTCAATTTCTGGGGACACATAATAACATAGAAATTCTGAAAGATTGGTTAACTAGTTGTTTTTTGGGTTTTTTTTCCTTATTGCTAGTAGTGGTGTGTTGTTTCCTGGATTGATGAGCTTGTGAAGGAGTGAATTCAGAGGCCTTAAAGACAATGTGCAATCTTTTCAAGTTGTCTTCAGTTCATGCATTTGGTATCATCATGTGTGTGTGTGTCTGTGTGCACACGTCTGGTGTGGCCTGAAACTTCTAAACACACTAAGTGAATTCTTCCACCCAATTATTTACTTGTGAATTTATTATCTATGTAACAATCAAAAGTAATATTTGCATGTTTTTCTGAAAATTTAAGTGAAATAAAAGGAAGAAACACTCTTTGCTGTAAGCTACTCCACTGGAGTATATATCTGCTAGTAAGTGCTTTACAATTATTACTTGTATATTTCCACATTAATTTAGTGTTTTTACACTTTTATCCATATCAAATATCTTGAGATATGGCCCAATGCAAATACAAATTAAATCCACTCTTCTGCAACTGTTCAGGAAGATGTCATCAAGGTTTAATGTAAGACTGTTTACCTCTAATTAGAAAAAGATTAAACCTTAAAATAATTAAATGTTGAACTCAGTTATTGGAAGGCTAAATGTGCAGTCCACAAACCTCTGACAGCAGACAAAGATATTAAGATATTGAAGTGAATAAAGATAAATACTTCCATAGAGAAAGAAAGAGCAGTCTTATCTAAACTAATCTATTAATGTCTTCAGTGCTATCTCAGAATTGGCTCACCTCGAACCCACACACACATTTATAGTTACATGAAGTATCATAGCCAAACGTGACTTTCTACCTAGCTTGTAAAAAAGAATTTGGTGGAAATATTTATCCTCAAATTCAAAGATCAGATATGCAAGATCTGATCTCATCTTTGTATACTATCAAGGCATTTTTATAGATGTCATTCTCAGTATGCTGAGAATTGAGTCATTTGTATGTTTGGGTTAAATTCTAACCAATCCATTTAGGATATTTCACTTTCAATAGAGCCAGTGGAAGCTGTGTAACTTAGTCCAGAAGAAGAATTAGAGTTTTAGTGAAAAAATTTGATAAGAAATGTTTCTGTATATTTATTTCTTTTTTTTTTCTTCCTTCTCGCTAGCAAGCAGAACTATTAAGAAAGGTAGTATGTGGAAAGCTGGCTTCTAGAGAAGGGACACACAGATGTAGATAGATTGCTTCTTAACAAGCCGCTTCTTAACAATAGCCATATTCAGCCAACTATTAATTAGATACCTTCGTCCAATCAGCGATCTAAGGTCACCATGACTTTCTACAACATGGAGATCGTAGGAGCCGTCGAGAATGCGTTAATTGGTAGCAAATATGCTGAAATCAGGCATTATAGGTAAACATAGATACATGTTAAGGCAAGTAGCCAAACTTAGGGCGTGGAAGTATATAACCAATAGTATTGTATGATTACAGAATATGCATGATTTAGTTAACTACACTATAAAACTGTATGCTGTAAATCAATAAACTGAAGCTTGTAGTAAATCCATATTGGATTGTCAAGCCTCCGTTTCTCAGCAGTAGTATGGTGCAATTGAGTACATTTTGCATTAGAATAGATAACAGCATTTTTGCTGCAGTTGTGATGGTTGTCTTAGTGCAAAATGTGTTGTTTCTCTAGAGGAATGTGGATCTCACAAACAGTGGAGTTGAGTGCCTTTTATGTAGTTTGTAACTTATTGTCAGTGAAGGAATGGTCCAATTAGTAAGTGATTAATCACAGGTTCCTTTAGGTCTCAAAACGAGTATTGAAAATTTATGGAATTAAAGAGTATTTCACGCACATGTCCTCACCTAACAGGTAACCACCTGGGAATGAGAACTACATTAATAAAGAAGAACAGGGGCAGCAGCACAAAGTACTAATCATTTGACTAATTCCCATTGTCACTGAGAAATATACTTTTGCCAGACAATCTTAATTATAATGACATTAAAGTTAATTAATATTTTATTGTCAACAACAGCAAAGAGAATATTCAGAATTTCCGTCCTAACAGTTTTTGGGCATTTCAGCACTGTACAAAAGTAAAATTTGCTACATAGAATTTAATTCTGATATATGAGGCATGAGAAAATGTGCATTATTTCAAAGATTTAAAATGTTCAAAATGCTAATTTTTAGAGAAGCATAATCGACAATCAAAGTGAAATATTTTATTTTGTTAAAAAAACAGTAAATATTAAAGTAAACACAAAATCCTCTAAATAAAATACAAGATCTCACATTTTTATTTTGTGGATGTACAAATGCTTATATTGTGTCCATTTCACCATGATTTATCAAACTATCTTCTATGGGCCTGTTATTATATATTTTCCAGTTTTCAGTTTTTCAGTCATGAAAGATATCTGCCAGTTTTTCTTTATTCCAGGCTAAATAATCATGAATAAATACCAGATAAGGACTAACCTTATGATGCTTAATTTTGGCAGTAAGGTGGAATACAACAATGGTATTTTGATAAAGAAGATGATGCAATACGATAGGAAAACATAGACTTTTCAGTGCTGAACCATAAACCCCAAATCTTTTCAGTTTTGCAATAAAACATCAACACAGAAAAAATGGAAGTGTGAAAAACTGCTAAATTTAAAATTTAAAATATGAATTTTAGGGTGCACAAGCAAAATAAATCTCCATCATCTTTAATTGATTTGCACCTTAAATTAATAGAGCAGTACCTTTGAGTAGCATAGTAAGAGACTGAAAAGGAACACCTAAAGGTAAGTGTGGAATCTTCATGTGTACTTCTTAAAATCATATTTCATACATTGCTTGTTTAAACAATGCATCCTTGGTCTTGGTGTAGTTTGTAGTTTAGCTGCGAGACTGACCTAGACACTCTTGGCTCCCTTTGTAGGCAATAGAGCAAACTGGGATTGCATCAACATGGTCCTTTTCATCCCAAAGTAGACAGCTAAAATGCGTGGACTATAAGAACACATTTCTCATGCTTGTTCAGATTCATCAGATAAATGCTTGTTCTGGCATGATCTGCCTTCAGTAAACCAGTGAAAATAAAGTATTCCTTTATTTGGAAGACTGCCTTTGTGGTCCTGGCTGTAGTTATCCTGCACAGGTGCAATATAGCAGGAAAGAAAAGGAGCTACTGGACTTGAAGAATTCTTAAATCATGCAATTATTGAAAAGCTGGTTGCTCAGTCTTTATTTATATTTCTTCTCTAGCTGATGTTAAAACAATAAAAATCACTTGACTGATTTATCTGTGTTCTGTACTCACAGTTAAACAATACAGACAGCTATTTTACTGAAAAACTCAGCCACAGATAGCCCTACTGCACTTCATGATACCAAACTGTTGTTGTGCTTGACCTTCAGTTGGTAACTTCCAACAGACTTCTAGAGGTGTTTTTCTAAAAATTAGATTATTAATAAAAGGCAGCTCTGGACTTGCTCGTTGAATAACAGCAAAAATAATAGCTTTGCTGAATTTATTCAGACAGCCTAGATAATGGTGTCATAAACAGGGAAAATTTTCAGACAGAGCAGAAAAACCTGACCTTTCATACTGACGGTATATTGACCTTTTTTCCTTTTTCATCCATCCCTTATTTTTAGAGGGACAGTAGATAAGTGTGTCAAGGCAATTCTTTGAGAGTTCTCAGAATTTATTCAAATTTAATCAAGTTATTTCTGAATATTGTGACTGGTTGGGAGACCACTAGAGATGTTAAAGTCCATTTTTAAACATCATCTGAAGAAAATAATTGTTTTGATTCTGAATTTTCTTATTTTTTTAATAGTGATTCTGAAACACATTGGATAGTTAAAAATTATGTCAAAAACC
This sequence comes from Lichenostomus cassidix, assembly GCF_008360975.1. Taxonomy (NCBI): domain Eukaryota; kingdom Metazoa; phylum Chordata; class Aves; order Passeriformes; family Meliphagidae; genus Lichenostomus; species Lichenostomus cassidix. The sequence goes on along the minus strand of NC_139480.1, from coordinate 30,453,243 downwards.
AAGTTATTCCTAAGTGTAGTTCTGTGATGTTCTCTTACTTTTACTGAGTTTTATTTCAGTTACTGTTGAAAAAAAATTACTTGTTTGTCAGTCCTGATTTGTTTCAATTTGATTCACTACCACCTCTAACTTAAATGAAACTGAGAAGGTGCATCAAGAGAAAGCAAAAGTGCTGGTGGACTTATATGGCATTTGAATGAGTTCTGTGAAACTCACTTTAGGTAAGACAGAGGTAAAACCCTGTTTATGATGACTGAGTAGGAATTATTTTTCATATCTTTCGTGGAAAACCTGTGTACATTGTTGAGGACTGTATCCATGGGTATGTAGATGAGGCACAAGTCATTACAATATTTCTGTTGCATGGGCTGATCTCAGTTAATCAGGACATAGAGGATAAGCATATCTCATTTACATTGTGAACTGTAGTGCTGAATCATTTGAATGCCAGTTTTAGTTTACTGATATATGATTTTTATTAACTAATACCTGAAAGTCAAGAGGAAAACACAGGTGATCCAAAATGCAAATGGTTGATTCATTTATAGTATGCATTAGATCTGTATTACACAGACTAGACTGGCTTTCAGTTGATTTCTGGGAACACATACATTCTGCAAGAGTGTTTTAATTTAGAGCATGACAGAACTTGAACTTGTAGGCAGCTAGAGCTTGATACAAAATACTTTCTGTTACAGAATTTTCTTGCGTAAGCCTTTTTTTTTTTTTTTGTCTGAGAGTTTTAAAGACTTCAGATGAGAAAGTTTTCATCGAGTCAGTGACACAGTCCTGAACATAGTGAGACATTGAAGGAGGAGAAGAATCGTGTTTTGGGAGAAATCATTGAATATAATTATTAGCTTTGTTAGTTTTTGTAAGGTGTGTAGAACTTTGTAATTTGATATCACAGGTTGGAGTTCAGGAATGTTTTCTTAATGTGCTGAATTTAAGAGATTTAGCCTCTTCCTGCTTCAGAGCTTCTGCCTTCACACAGATTAAGTATCTTTCACAAAACTTTAAGATGAAACTATCATGCTGTGATCTGATGGGGGTGTGAGTCTTATGTGGTACAGATAACCAGAGAGTGGAAATACACACACGGTTTGTATTTCTCAGTTTCCCATTGTTTTGTGTCTGTGGTCATTCGTGTAGAATACATATCTAAGTATATGATTTACTTAGACTGTCACATAAATCATGTTACCATGTAATTTATCTTTCAAATAATTCAAGGATAAAGAAATTGAAATTATACAAGCAGGTCCTCCACCCCGTCCAAGGTTCCTTCAAAGAAAAAGTTAACATCACTGAATCAACTGAAACAGTTTTTCAAAATTTCGTTGCCTTAACTATTAGGAAGACAGAAAGACAGAGAATGGAAGAAAGGGGAAACTCTGTGACTTGAACCTCAAAGTGCTGTCACTTAAAAGCTTCTGTTTTCACGAGATGTGTGAAATGAAAAAGCATTCCAGAATGCAGATGGTGCCCCAGAAAGTTATTTGAAGTTCTTCTCCTGACTGTCAGGGAAAGTATAAGCGGAGAGAAAGACAACACAGTATCATTTTAGTCCCAAAGAAAATATTTAATTCCCCCTTTGTTATTGAATATTAGAATTGCATGGACTGATTCAGATAACTTTAATTAATTTCCCCCAGGCTGGATTTTGGGTGGTGACTCCAAACTCACGTGATATTAAAAGAGGAATTTGCCAGTGAAATGAAGTCTAAGTGTGTAATTTACAGCAGCCTTGAGACAGAAGTGAATTCCACACTGGTAAATAATGTAAGTTTATAAAACTGTTTATTCTGGCTTAGTGGAAAAGTACACTGATATTTCCCTTGATAAATATTTGAGGCACTCATCAACTTTTAAAAGCATCTTATCTAAAACCAGGAAGAGCAAAATAATATGATTTGTACTCACTTTGTTTCTCTTCTGCATTTTTGAAAAGAGTAATATTTTTATGCAGCAGAAGGGTACCACAACTAGGGTGTGAAACTCTGTGCTTGTCTAAAGCAGACTGAAGATCTGCAGAACAGACTGAGTAACATGAACATGATATAGACAGTAAACATATAGCTATAATACTACTTCTCTTTTTTCTCTTCAGATCTGAATTATTTTCTTTGTCTTTAAGTTACCAAGATAACTTATGTAAATTGTGTACTATTTGGAACTACATCTTTTTAATTTCCTTTTTTTCCCCCCCATTTACTGCTCTTATGATTATGTGGTTTATGGAAAAAATGCCTCTGTACTGAAATAGATTGGTGTATTTTCATCTCTAGAGATGGAGACAGTTTGTGCTGAAGGAAATCTGGAAATATTGCCCTTAACAGATCTTAGAACAGCATCATTCAGGCTCATGTGATATAGTTCTACAGTTAATAAATACGCAAATTGAGTTCTACTGCATGTTTAGTGATCATATCCCTGTGATAACAACAAAAATTTATGTGCTTTTTAAAATATTTTCAAAGATGGCTCTTCTAACTTAAACTGTAGAAAGGTGGCCTGCATTCTCCACCCAAACTTCAAAGAAAAGGTATTCAGAACTCCTACCAGTGTCAATAAAGAACAGAAAACTAGTACTCATTCCTCCAAAAAGGTTCTCAGCTTAGAAATAAAAAGGAAAACAATCCTATATTAACAATAACAACAACCACTAAAATAACAGTAATAATAATAATCCTACTCAAACCCAGGCAAAAAACACTGTGACAATCCAGCAATGCAAATAGCACCCTTTTACACTGGGGTAAATAAACACAGGTTAATTATTTGTGAAGGTGCAACATTATCTGTTGTACTAAAGTACAAACACTCTGCGTATTTAAAAATCTGCTCCCGTCTGACCAGACTGAAGCAATCTTTTTTTCCTAAAACAGACATCAACCAATCAATCAATCAACAAATCATTATCACCGAAAGGCAAAATCCTGGAAAAAAAAACTATTTTTGCATGTAACCAACATCAAATGTTAACAAACTAAGAGGAAAGGTGAGTTCAGACCAAACCTTTGGTCAATGTCCATCATTTAATCCATGCCTTCTCTGGTCTCTTCTGTGACCTGTCATTGGTGGAGAAATTAGTCCCAACAAAAAAGTATTCAAACTGTTTTGGAAAAGGTCAATGGCAAATCTATAAATCTACTCTTGAAACTGACTGCTAAACATTGTTTATGAAATCACAGGGTTACAAAATACTTCTAGAACAAAGCACCACTCAGGTAGATGTAATTTTTGAATTGTTTGGAGGTACAAACCTGATGAAGTGTCAGAAGTGTGAATGATGGAGTCAAGAACAAGAGGTTGAAACCTTGGCAAGCCAGGAGGTAAATATTTTAAGAAATTCAGCCTGAGTTCTGGGCAACAAACACCCAGACTATACAGCATCAGCTATTCTGGAAAAAAACATACAGATCACCCCAGGCAAGAGAGGCTGTAATAGCTTCTGCTATTTCTTCTTTTAGTTTCCCTTTGTTTTGCAAATCAGTTTTCAAATGTACTGAATCTTCACTCCCTACTTTTATCTTAATATATGAAAAGCATCTAGGAATATTCTGGGCACAAAAAGCAGCTGGCATAATACAAGCTATGTTTATGCTAGCCAGAGTTTCTGAAGGTGCCAAAGCTTCCTTTTGAGAATGTTACCTGAGACCTCACAAGTGCTGAATCATGCTGTTTGTCTGGGAGTGTTAGCTGGCCTGAGCCCAAAGCATGTCAGGGACAAATCTCACAGTTAGTTGAACAGGCTTTCAGGTTCTGGTGGCTGGTAAAGCCCCTGAATGCTGCTCAATTTGTTTGGCTGTCACACACAGGGCTTCACACTGAGGGCGACTCTCCTTCCTAAGCTAAGACTGGAAAAGACCAACAATTTATACACACTTGCACACAGCCCCTTGAAGCTTGCTGTGCTGGGTTAAAATACTGGAGTTCCTATATGCCAACATCTTTTCTGTAAGAGGCTTCAATCTGATCCTGAGGCACACTTTTTGTGTCTGCATTGCATTACTCAATTGAATAAGAATTTCAAGTGACAATCCTTCTGGTTGTTTGATTTTGGGATGTAGTTATCTGACTAAATGTTTACCCTGAGCTACCATGTTATCATCAAATAAAGGTAATTATGTGCAGGTGTAAAGGTACTTACAGTTATTAGCAGGTGTAGATTTTTAGATGCAAAGGTAAAGGCCCTAAAATACATGATTGATTCTCTCTTAGTCACAGCAGAAGCTTGTGCTAACCTGCAATATTGTCTCTGCTTAATAAGAGGCATTCAAACCTGTCCCTTTCCATCTAAATGCATAGATCCAGTGTCCATTCAAACAGCTTGATTTTTGTCTCACTGCTTCTGTCCTGACTGCATGGATCCAGGGCCAAGCAGTGTTTCACACTGTGCCATTATCCTGCATAGCATATATCAGAAAAGCAGTCCCAGGCACAGGTGGCAAAGAGGCAAGAAACTACAACTCCAACTTTTCAAAACAACTGTAGCTCATTTCATAGCAGGATCTGCATGGCCAGCATGCCACTCAGCTTCAAATATTCTAATTGGACTAAGCAAAAAATCATACAGCATTTAATTACTCATCCAATGAATATCTTATTTTCCTGATTATACTCATAGATATGAAGGATGAAAAACCCAAATAAACTTATTTTCATTATTAACAGAATTGTTTTCAAAGAGAATGATTTCCTTGAATCATCAGTAGAACTTTAGCTTTTATGCCAGAATTACTCAGCCTGAGACTGACTGCTTAAGAAACTAATTTTTTTGCCATTGATAGGGGGATGCACAATGTTTTTAAAACTATCACTTTGGACTAATTAAATGGAACATTGGACTCACTTCATAATGTTGCTCTGCAAGCTTTCTTTAATAGAACTTCCTCTCCTGTTCCAAAATGGCCAATTAGATAAGAGTGACAGCTGTTGGGGTGGCAGACGCCAGTGCTAAACTGATGATAAAAATACTGATTTTTCTTTTTAAAAAAAGACACTTTTTCACATAGCGTGTTGGAAAAGATGCAACAAATCAGCTTGAAGTGGCAGACTGGCATTTCTTAGCCTTTTCAAACATTTGCTTTAATTTTCTTACTATATCTAGGGACCCAGAAAAGCCAGACCCAGAAAAAAATGGACATACCTGCCAGTATAGTTCCCCATTTAACTTGCAGTGTATTCCTAGAATAGAAGGGAAGGGGAGGGGACGGGAGGGGAGGGGAGGGGAGGGGGCTTCCAGTGCTGGCTCACATTCAGCCTGCTGCCGACCAGCGACCCTGGGTCTCTTTCTGCAGAGAAGGACTGAAAAGACAGTGGAAAAAAGGAATGTTTCAATCTTGACACACACATAAAATCCCTAGATATATTCGAGAGATTAGGAAACCCATGTCATAGTTTCAAAGCAAGCTGTGTGTCTGCCCATGTTGCTGAGTCTCCCTGTGGGCAGAGAGAGGTGGGGACCGTGCCTGTACTTCTCTCATGCTGCAGTCCCAATGCTCACCCTACTTTCGGGCTCAGACTCAGTTCACAGCTTTCTGGTTCCTCTGCCCAATCCTTGGAAGACTGAGCTAGATTTTCACCCTGCTAAAGATTTTCTTAACGGTGTCAGTTTGGAGTTTCTTTACATTTCCTGAAAAATTTTTCTCACGATTTGACATTTTTGTTTTAGCCAAAAAGGAGCTATTAATTCCTTGTTTGCCTTGAAGATGCATTTTTCAATGACTAAATAATTTCTTTCCAACTGTATCCATTATTTGCCATTTTTTGCCCCCATGCTTAGAGGTATTAATACTATTTTGAAGGCCTGCATAATGAAATTGCAATGTGTGACTGAAACAGAGACTGCTGTTACAAGTCAGAAGTAAAACAATTACATCACCTCCTAAGGCACTGGATTATATTTTAACAAAATCTTCACTTTAACTTTGTCCTCTTTTGCATTATCATAGTACTACAGTGGGGTTCCATTAGATAGAGGTAATCAGGAGGTGATATTTCCAACATCTATCATTTTAACATGCATACATGTATCATTTAAGATACGCATATCTAAGTAAAGCAAACAAGGATACCAGAAACACTAGACATTAATTTCACAGGTGACTGTCCACACAGCTTGCTGAGCAGCTCATACTCTGACAATGAAACACATTTATTTAAAATGAACAGGTGTGATTTGGGGCAAAAAATCCCCTCATGATGAAAGGAATAATTTTGGCAAGTATGTGGATTGATTTTCAGTTTATTTATAAATGTTGGGCTGGGCTACTGAAGAATTTAATTAATAAAGTATAAAGAAAGCTCTGTCATGACAGTTTAAATAAACTATTATTCAATTCTGTTAGATTCTCAAAATATGTTAATGCCTGGCTTCTTTCACTGTTTTGAGGATTAAGGATTGATCCCACTCTTTTTTTCATGCAAATGGTTCTTTTGTAATTATGATCTTCTAACCTTTCTGACCTTCATCATATTTTAATTTATATGACTCCTTTGCTTTAGAAAACAACTCAATTTTACATTTGGGAACTGAACAAAGGGGAAATTATCTAGCTGCTCCTTTGACAATATTACACTCCAATTTTTCTTCAGTGTTAAAATTTATTGCATGTTTATATCCCTGAACAATGAGTCTTAATATTATCTTGACAAGCTTATTTTTACATTTGTCAAAGTCCAAGGGAGTAGAGATCACCACAGCGAGTGTTCTACCATGGACCTTTTAAACAGACAAAGACACAAAAAGAGAGACCACACATCTGTCCTAAATTTCTGTTACTGTCACTTTTTGAAGAAGGAAACTTTCAAAGATCTTTTTATTGTTTCAAACTAATGGCTGCTTATACTCAAATGAAATTTTCACATCATCAGTATGTGTCTGTTGGCTAAATGCATCTTCTTTAATCAGAATAGAGACATTTCTTCCCTGTTTCAGATCAACAGGGAAATTTCAGCTTTTCCAGACAGCATGTTAGACAGAATGCAACATTTATGCCTCCATGTGCCTTTCTCTAAGAACTGTTACATGTTATTCAGAGTAAGGACGCTGTGGCAACAAATCAGTGGTAAAAAACAGAGTCAAAAGACTGGTTAAAAATCCGAGAAATTTGCTAAGAGAAATATCTTATGCATGAATAAACTCCAGCCTTGAAGCCAGGTGTTTGCAGAACACTGACGTCTGCCACTGACATCTAAGAAAGGTGAAATAAAAACTGGGGTTTAGATCTTCAAAAATCCATTGTTGACTGCATATCCACTCTCCTAGCATTTTAAAAAAGCTTTGCATTACCTTAAATGCAACTTAAAACATTTCTCAATGTTTTAGAAATCTTCAGCTTTGGAATTGTTGCTGGGTCTCTAAAAGCACAGTCTATTTGTATCCTTTGGTCCCAAGAGAGGTGTTTACATCATTACCGTGTGCTGCAACAATCAGAAAATGGGAAGGTTTTTACCATCATCATAAATACTCCACATAATTGGGGCTTAATCAGAAAGTTCCCAAGGGTAGCATAATGATGCTTAATTAGGATAGTTGTGTCATCAGGCAAAGGTCGCTTTGTAATTAAAGCACAGAACTATGCAAATCACTGCATCTCTCTCTCCCTCTCTTTTTAAGATAGTGACAGGACAAAGGGTAATGGTTTTAAACTGGAAGAAGGTAGGTTTAGATTAGATGCTTAGGAAGGAATTTTTTACTCAGAGGGTGATGAAGCACTGGAACAGGCTGCCTAGAGATGTTTTGGATGCTTCATCCCTGGGCAGTTTTGAAAGACAGTTTAGATGGGGCCCTGAGCAACCTGATCTAAGGAATGGCATCCCTGTCCACAGGGGGATTGGAACTAGGTGATCTTTAAGGTTTCTTCTAACCCAAGCCATTCAATAGTTCTATGATTCTATGATTCTATGATTCTATGATTCTATGATTCTATGATTCTATGATTCTATGATTCTATGATTCTATGTTTCTATGAACAAGGTAGGGATCAGCCATCCATTCCTGTCTTTGGCTTCAGAACTAACTTCTTGTGTCAGTGACAAGTAAGGAAAGACAAACAGTTTTAACAATCCTCCTGTGTAGTATATGCAGGACTAGTAGGTTCTGTATTCATTTAACAGTCTAGTTACATCCCACTAATTTTCAGATTCATTTTGATCTCTGGGATCTCTGGATTGTCAATGTCTTATTTAGCCTTGATGGTGAGACATGTAAATAGGGACCAAAAGGGTTTCAGAACTTAATCTATTTAGGAAGTAAGATTGTCTCTGCTGCACCGTATGTCTTGAAAAAAAACCTTGAAAGTCAAGGTTCAAACTCCTGTTCCAGTTAACATTACTCAAAACTGTCCTTCTAATTAAGAATTTGGGGGGAAAAAAGAGAGGACAATTATAGTGTACATTTTTCCCAAGAACAGTGAATGTAAAACTGTGGGTGCTTATGATTTTCATATTTGTGGTAGAGTTCCTGTGTGAGAATAAATAGTGCAAAGACAAGGAAGAGACTCCTGATGTGTTGTGAACAGTTGTCCTCTCTAAACTAAAGGTTTTCATACCTAGGTTCTTGGAAAGGCAAGATCCCATATATTTTCTCCTGCTGAATATATTGCTAAATAGGAACAGTCATGCACTTCTACTCAGAAACAGAACTTTTCTCCAGATTTGAACATTTGACAATAACTATTGCCATGCACATACTTTCTCCACATTAAATTCTGTATGCTATTTTTTTTTCTGAATCTGAAGGCAATTTACAGTTAACATATTTTATAAAACCCCAAACACTTGTCGGTATATGTTGCTCATTACAGACTCATTCTCATAGTACCACTGGTAGCCTGAGGATGGCAATGCATAACCTCTCATAATTGTCTGTTTATAGCTAGGCTGAAAGTCATTTTCTCATGGTGCAATTTATGGAGAGTGGCAGGCTCCTCTTGGCCCTGCTTTGAGCAACAGTGCCAACAAGCAATCCTTGCACAGCAATCCTTGTGGCTGGAATGTGCTTGCATTGAGAACATCATAGGAACAAAAATTTGTCGCCAAAACTTTATCACATAAGTTCAACAGATTCTATCCTGGGAAGCAATCAGTCCCCAGGGTATATTTGCCAGAGGAGAAGAGAAAAAAATCTGGAAGATCTGTGTGGTTGTTTAAATAATTCTCCATATCCAGAGAAGCAAGTGATGCAACTTGGCACCCAGAAAAAGATGGCTTTTTTTGCTGGAGAGTTTATTTTTGTTTACAAGATGAGGGTGGGGAACCTTGTGTACACAGGCATAAATATATCTCATATCTATTTCCAGAATAGCCCAGTGAACTTGCTGTTGGGAAAAAGGTTGAAAGTCTCTCAGACATAAATCGTCCTAAGAAATGTTTTGTGTGATAAATCTTTCCATAGAAAAGTATTTTAAATTAATATTATCTGAGTTCCAGGTGCGACTGCCCAGTAGACCCCATAGACATGCTTTAGCTCAGTAGTCATTGTGCTGACAATTTCACCTTTCTTCCAGCTCTTCCCTGAGCCAAACAGCAGTACAGCAACAGTTTCTAAACTTCTTTCAGTACATTTTTCAGTTTATGGTGAGATATCCAACATATTGATATAAGTTACTGAATTCCTGAAGGCACAGAAGTAGTAATTCACAATAAATATGAATTGGAAGCAATAGTAACTGCACAATAACATTGCTGTTATAATCTCTTTATAATCTGTTAGAAAATTTTGTGTTTTAGAGTCTCTGATTTAAAACTTGGATGAAACGCCTTTTATAATTTACAAACTCTCACAGCTCTGAGCAATATGTAGAGCCATTTTCTATGCTATTAATGCAGATTATTTATAAATACCTGTTTAATTACAAACTTTTGTAGAAATACTTTTTAATTTGACGTGATAGAAATGAACATACGTTTTTGTCAATTTTTAGATTTGTTTCTGGAAGGGCATACCATCTTGGCTTTTGGTTGCCATAAATGTGACTGTTGGATGTCCATAAAAATAAATACCAATGGAATCAGTGGCCATATAAATCAACATCCAAACACACATACAAAAAAATGTCCATCCTCACTAGAAAACAGAGAAGGTGGAAAGCCTGGCTATGCTACCAGGAATTCCTGTACAGGGAGATTTCTTGGAGTGAAAAGCACCTCCAGCATTGTAAATATCTCTGACAAGTTTAGGGGAGTGAATGTGCTTTTAAATTTCAAGTTATTTTCAGAATGAGTGAGTGAGGAATGAAAGGCCCATGATTGCACACAAAAGAGAGGTACTTTATAAATGACCAGGGGCTCTGCATGCTGACTTTGGGTGTCTCACGTCTCCTTATACAATTTTTGCTGCCAGAACAGTTAGCACTATACATTGCATTGCCTCAGATCTAAAGATTGTGGAATATTTTAATTTTCACATGCCAAGTTATTTTTGTGTAATTTTAAAATGCCTAAATAATTAACTGCTGAGATGACATAATGAGGGTATCACTGATGACATGAAGATGCCTCATAAATATGGTTAAAGGTTTATCAAACCATGGAAGTGTCAGCAGTACTTGGTAAAAGTGCTAGACAGTTTGTGACAGGCCTTTTTTAAAAAAGACTATAGGTTTTTTTCTCCATAGACTTTTCACAAGTGAGTAGAAAAACTGTGTGAGAAACAGGTTCTGTTGGGGTATGACATGCACCAGAGGAGAAAATATAAATTAACAAATAACCAATTTAATTTCTATTTTAATTCAGAATACATAGCACCAACATCCCATGACTATACTTTTTGTGCTAATAGTTGTTCTTCTGAATGACATTTGTGAACATCAGTAAAATCTGCACAAGAACAATGAAATCTAAAAACATACAAGAATAAATTATTTTCACAGATGAAAACTCACTTAGAAAATTGTTTCATTTCTTTTGTTTCTGGAGAATTTCTCTTTTCTGCTTTAACAGGTTCTGTTGGGAGCCTGTGGACACTTATTTGGGAGTTGGAAAGTCAAGTGCCTCTGGTTATCTGACTTGGGGGTATAGTTTTTGGCATGCCTGGTTCTGATAGTGCCAACCTAAAAATTGCACAGTTTAATCCAAATATGACATTTTCTCTTACATCCCAAAATGTGTGTCTGTGTTCCTGCAAGAAAAACATTGGAATAGACTGCCCAGAGAGGTGGTGGAGCCATGGTTCCTGAAGGTGTTCAAGAAAAAACTGGAAGTGACACATAGTGCTATGGTTTAGTTGACAAGGCAGTAATCAGTCAAAGGTTGAACTCCATGACTGAAGAGGTCTTTTCCAACCTAAATGATTCCATGATTCTGTGATTTTTTCCTAGGATCCATGACTAAAAAAAGACAGAGCTGAGACCAGGATATTTCAAGTGAAATGAACCACACATCTTTAATCTTAAAATAATGATAATGGAATTGAAATTAAAATGCTTACATTCAAGTAGTAAACATGCAACCAGATTCAAAAGAAACAAGATATGTAGTGGGGATAATAAGATTATGTACCTAATAATCACTTAATGGTTATGTAAGCATGACTAACTCAGTCCACACATAGCTCAATTAACACATAATAAATATCTGTAAAAAACATTTACAGTCACTTGTCTATCTCCTCCTCCTAAAGAAAACTTTATTAATGCCAACATCTACAGGAAAATAATAGCTAATTATTATTCTGCAAATACTGATTCAAAGATGCCTGTGAAACAAAGGGTTCATTTGTTTGTGTCTTATTCAGGTTAGGTTTTCTATTAGAATATGTTTTTTTGTTTAGCCTGCCCTGATGAACTTTTCAAATGTTTTCACTTCAGGAAGTGATTGTTATTGGTTAGCTGATGAGTGGTCTTGTTAAGGGAAATTCTGCTGGAGAATATTCTCCAGGTTAAGATTTTACCTGGAGCTGTAGACTGAAAATTAAGAAAATTAATTTCAGGACAGCCATACTTACATTTTCTCTAATATTAAATACAGACAAATGCTATTCTATAATATTATGTATAAGACATTATTTAATGAAAATTAGAAAATAATTTATTTATGCTACTTCAAGGATAGATATATGGAGAAGAGAAAAAAAAACCACATTGCAGCTAAGGACAAGCCCTGTTACTATTACTGGTAGCTATATTATTTTTGAAACTTAGGGATAGGGCTCACAGATGTATACCCTTCAGACAATAATATATACTTTTAGTCAATACAGTAAAAAAGAACTTTCTTCTCTGGTAACCATGTAAGTCTGTTTAGCTTACTGTTTCTTTCATGATATCCAAGTGAAATAGCATCAGGGTGAAAGCTGAGATAAAAATCCATCTGGATTCAGTCATTTATAAATCCAGTAAGCAGGAACAGCTTTGATAAAAAGCGCCAGGTTCCTACTGTCAACATTTTGTATTCTTCTACCATGAGCAAAGCTGAAGCTTATGAAATCTATTGCTGTTTGTAATGCAGTCTGCATTCTCTGAAGGATAAAGAAAAAAGAAAAAAGAGTTCACAAATTATTTTGTTTGATATGCTTTTCTAAAAACACTGTTTCTGCCCTAAGACAGATTGGCAAGGGATAATACAAGACAAGGATTATTTGTATTTCTTTGCTTTAATATTGTACTCGGACTCCAGAAACAGTGGAGTATGTAGCTGTGGTGGAATATTTTCATGCAGTGCGGCACCAATGACCAACCTCACTCCCTCTCAGTCAGCAGAGACCTCCTCAATATCACCAGCAGGAAATGAATCAGATGCCATGTGCACTGCAATGAAAGACAAGTTAAAAGGACCATTAAAAAACTGTTGCCTCTTGAATTTATATTACCAGCTAGGTATGGTCTCCCTTGGAGATAAAAATAAAAATAGTTTAAAATAAAAAAGCTGAGTGTATTAATAATATTAATAACCTCTAATTAGGCTGAAGGGAATTGCAGGGTATCCAGTTTTACCATCTGTAGATGGAAAGCTTGAAGTTCTCCTGTAGATGCTGATCTGGGTTAGATGAGTGGACAGTGAGGTGGATTGGACATGCCTGAGCAGCTGATCCCGAACAGAACTGACCAATGACACAAAGTCCAGCTGCAGACAAGGCACTAGTGGGGTAATCTAGAGGTTGCTAGTGAGGCCAATATTATAATCTGTTCATCAGCTGTGTGGATGGTGGGACAGCGTGGACCCTCAGGCAATTTGCAGAATGTACAAAATTGGAAAGAGAGATGGCTGCACCAGAGTGGTGTGCTGTCATTCAGAGGGACCTGGACAAGCTGGAGAATTGGTCAGTTAGGAATTTTATGGAGTTCAACAAGAGAAGCAACTGATTCCTGAACCTGGGAGAAATAACCCCAAGCATAGTACAGACCCAGGGACAAACAGCTGGAAAACAGCTTTGAAATGTCACTCTGGCCTTGCTCCCAACACTCAATGTTCTGTCATCCTCTAGCCAGCTCAGACCTCTGAAAAACAAGCTGATGTACTGATCCATCTGAAAAGAAAATGTATTTTTTAGAGTTAATTTTCATCTAGATACAGCTCCTTCCTTAGCCACACATAGTACAAGGGAAATTACACTGACAGGCAAAAGGAATAAAGAGGGAACAGGTGGGATCAGAAACTTGTGCTGCATCTAAGTGACCCTGTAATTATAGACTGAATGTGTGTACCATCTGTTGGAGAAAAAGTTTGCACATCATCTGCAAAAAAGGTATTATTCTTTCACCCAAATTATAATATCCTGAAATTGTCATTTTCACACAATTCTTGATAGTGCTTCTTAGTCAGATAGTTCTTCAGTGATAAGTTTTTCACTAATGGGTGATTTGAAATAGCTCATAATTTTTCTTAGACAGACTGTCCTATGTCCTGGATTTATTTCAAGGCACATAAATAAAATGGGGTCATAATATTAAAATACATACATTTCCAGCTTGTCTGGTTTCTAGAGACAGCAAGTAAAAATCCTAATCAGAGCATGCAAAAGTGCTGGGTTTTCAGTGAAGGTAAAATATTATCTGAATTTGTGCAAAGAGAAACACAAAGAAAGATTATCCCAAGAGATGTGGGCATTCCAGTAAGGATGAAAACAAGATATGGTGTGCATATAGTAAGAAAAAAGTGCCTGATGTGGTGTTTAGAGGTTTAAAATGTATTGTAAAAATACATCAAAGAGTGGAGTATACATACCCTAACTTAAATAGCCAAAATTATATATTTAAGGTTAATTTAGTCTTTGTGCTTTCCCATCCCACCCCATGAAGAGAAATAAGATTCTAGAGAGGGCAATTAATCTCAATCCATGATGTTTGCCTAAAGTCAGAGGAAATACCTATCTCACTCCATGCCATGTAACAGTTTTTTAACATCTCATTCTTCTTCACTGATTCCAAGTCTGTTTTCACAAGGAATAGCTAAATGTGCCCTAGAACATCTCTACATGTACAAGGGAAGCAGGAGGGAAACAGAAAACAAAAGGCAAATTTAGACAATAGATGCCTCTTCTATTGCAGCTCCTGGGATCTGGAGGAGCTTTGTATTGCAGTTTTGCAATGAATTTCAAAAGTAAAAAGAGAGCAGAGCAGCAGAGTCCATTGTTATTAACAAACAGCAGTTCTGAAAGCAGTGATTAGTTTCCATTTAGATACATTTCTCTTCAATAAGGTCTCCGGGTTTTTATGCATCTCCAACAAGGAAACCATATCTATGGCAAAAGGTTTTTCTGAAATACTGAAGAACCCTAGACAGCAATCAACACAACCCAGTAAAATGGCACTCCATGTCATCAAACATGCAGTCAAGGTTTTTTACAATATTGAGTTCAGCGAGTAAACCAAGTCTTACCCAGTGCAATCCATAAAATTAATCAGGCACAACCTACCCCATACAGCTTAGTACAATCTTCATTACAAAGGCTTTAAAAAATAAACACTTTTGAGCTATTAAATATGTAACTATATGCCTGTGTTAGTTTAACAGTTAAATTAGTATAGTTTTAAACTCTTCATCCTGTCTCATTTTCTCAAACATCTGAATGAAAAAAACTCCTTTGAAGAAGTGAGAAAATATGACAATCCACCATGTAAAAATCCACTTTGACTTTTACTTCTTAGGTTATGAATTAAAACCAGCCTTTGAATGGTTGCTGTGAAGTGGCCCTCTGATTACTTCTGAAAATGGCTGTGTGATTTATCACCAGTAGAAATATTGACAAAAATCTGGATTTGAAGATCAAATCCCAAGAAGATTGAGACAATGTGTTCAAATAGCAAAGCTGAACAATGCCAATTTCATTACACAAACATTCAAAAAAAGATGTTCCTCCTCTTCCTTACAGTTCACAGTGGCTGCTGTGGACTAACTCTCCACATCCAAAGGTAGCTACTATTTTGTCCCATCTTCCCTCCAATGCTGCAACAAACTGAGTGCCACTGGAATCGTGACTCTCCTGTCAATGTGTAAATTTCGTAATAGATGAAGTTTTGAACAGGTGGATGTTTGTTCATCACTCACCCAGTATGGCAGAGGGAAGGATGGAGTGGAGGTAGTCAGTGTAGGGGAAGTTCTGAGGAAGTCAAGTTCTTGTCTGTCCATCACAGCTGTTAAAAATGTTGGGCCACATTGTCCCTGTGCTGATGCTAATACAGTTTTTTGCCACATATCCGTGGGAGATAATTATTCATTGGCTATTTGTTTTCACTATCAGCTGTAAGTAAGTTACACAACCAACAGACAACAGCATCATGTAATCAAGTAATGATCAGTCCCCCAGGTGAAATTATAATTGTAAGAAATTATCCTGCCATTAGTTTTTAATAGGCTGCCTAATTAGGGCAATATATCTTAATACATTGAAATCTTGTTGAGTCACAAAATAATTGATATATTGAATCCTTGTTGAGTCACAAAATAATATCTCTACAAGAAAAATGTAGAGGTTGCTAAGCATTATACTGAGGCTGGTGAAGCTGTTTCTGACAGCTCCCAAATGAGCAGCTCTAATATATTGTATAGCCATTATTAAATTAATATCATATGCCTTGAGATTCCTGTTTGCTAATAATTTCTACACGCTTGCCTTTTTGCAAGAGTGGTTCTTAATAGATAATGAAAGTTAGAAAGAGGCAATAAAACATATTGCAAGGCCTAGAGAAACTTAAACTTCTCTCAACAAAATCAACAGCAGTTGTGAGAGCATAAAATGGAAAACAACAGGAAATGGTGATCTGACTGGAAAATCACTTTGCAGCTAGGAGGTTTCAGATAGATATTACTTTGTGAATAAACAAAATTTTATATAGACTTAGCTAAAAGTCAGAAGTGTTAACAACAGGTTATGACAACGCTTTGATGCCCAAAACTCCCCCCTCCTAATGAAACAATTTGAAAAACTGTACACAAAAACCCCGGTATTGTAGTTGCACCCTGGCTGACTGATCATCTTCTGGGTAGATTTGAGTAGGAGAAATGTTACTTACCCTTCCAGTGGTGTTTCTGAAGAGATGTCACAAAACCTATCCAATTATGAGAGGAAAACAAAAAAAAAGCTTGTATCCTGTACCAAAAAGGTAAGGAATGAGAACTAGAAAATAAAATTGATCCAAATAAACATAAGAATTGTAAAGATAAGCTCAATTACTTTTGCTCATGTCTATAACTAGGTATGCAACAGTCCTATGTCATTATTGATTGACAATCTTCTAATTTTTTTCTTGTGTGTAATTTCCCTGCACTCCAGTAATGTAATACAGCACATGAAATGAGTGAGTTTTCCCTTTTCCAGAGAGTATATGCTCCAGGTGAACTTTTCCTGAAGGGCAGTCATACCAAAGCCTGCTTCAGCACTTTCTATAAATGGGTATGTAGATAAAGCATTTAATTTTGGAGCCAACAGAGCAAAACAAACAACAAAACCAGCTAAGCAACCAAAAAAAAAAAAATGGGAAGGAAATTTAGATTCACCTTGTGCAGATAGTCCAGTTTAGAAAATCACTGTTCATAGTCTGAATTGAGTATCATTCACAGCATACCATGAACTTGGTTTTCTTGATCGGTTTTTGCAGTGACATCCCACACTATTAACCAAAGAAGTCCATGGAAGTAAGTGAAATACTACAAATTGCAACATATAGCTATCTCCTGCAGCTTTACACAATTTTCAAGTCAGTTTAGGTCTGGTCTGAGGTGAGTTCAGATGCATTTAACCTATCATAGGGTAAATAGAAACAGCAGGAGGAGTGTAAAAAAGTTGGTCCTTATATTAGATAAGCATTGCAACTGCACAAATAGGGACCTGGATTGCAGCAACAGCCCTGTAAGAGATATTTCAAACCTATGTGGCAGCCAGGCAGCGAGATTAAAACTGTAATCAGTCACTCAGGAGAGGGAGAAAAGGGAAGAGATATTTTCCTCTGTGTATTTTCCTTGGTGCTTCTTATTTGGTGATCGGATTTTAAGTTTACTGTATGAACTTTCCTTTTCTAGTTACTGAAGGCTAACAAAAAGCAACTTTTCTCTTGGCTTAAACAATGAATTACTTATTTTTAGGGTCTCTGTCCTGCATGAAAATTGAACAATGATCCTTTGAAGCCCATGACTCTTGTAAAGGTCTTTCACTTTGAAAAACATTTAAATGAAAAGAAATTGAATTTAATTGATTTAAAATGGAAAAAAAAGCCACAACCCATCAAGTCTATATTTATTTAAAATCATCTGGCCAAAAATATGCATTTAATAATCAACATCCTCTGTTCAAAAATTCAGTTCTGACTGGGATTTAAGGTGTCTGCTAGTGGACAGCATTAACACACCTGAGACTGATAGCTGACCCCCAACATTTAAAAAGCCAGCAATGGAGTAGTAAAAATATACTTATTTTACATATGGGTTTTTCATGTTTATAAATATTATTGCTGTAAATTAGTACAAGTTTATAATTTACAGGAAAGGAAAAGTAGGAGTGCAGTCTTTAAAGGCAAACAGATATGTTGCCATTCAATCTTATTCCATAAATTTAAGAAATGTTTTTACTGCAGACCCATCAAATGGGGTAGGCAGGAGGGAAGGGAAAAGGAGGAAGCGTTTGATGGTCTGTAGCTGAAATATATATTCTACTTTGATGGTTATTGAAGATATTGTATGAGGAATTGACTTAGGATAGGTAAGGATAGAGATTATAACTACACATTTGTATAGAAGTAACCTGAAAAGTAACAAAATCTGTTATTTACTACACATATGAAAAAAATCAGGTCTATTTAGGGAAGCATTAGCTACATGCCTTACCAGGTGTCAGCATGCAGGACAGAGGGTTTAACTGAAAGATTATCTCAGTCTAAGAGACTATTTATTGCCTGAGAGCTGCCTGCTTAGTTTCCATATTCAAGGTAAAAAGAGGCATTTTTACATGCTGTAGATAGTACAAGATGTTTCAACATCACTGAGATTCTTACATTATTTCTGGTTTCCCATTCCCAATGTGTCCATTGTGGCTTGCTTGAAGAATTGTCTTATTTGTTCCTTAAGTTTTCTAATGCTTATTATGGGGAAATAACAGCAAAGGATACCTACTTGTATTTCATATAAATTAAGGTTTTCTTTACACAGTTCAAGTATTCAGGCAGATTTAGACAGACTACAGGGAAAGCTGAATTTCTGCTCTTCCTGTCTGTAGTCTGTACAGTAGCAGTGACATGAACCCCATGAAATTCACTGAACCATTGGTCTAATAGGAATTGTGTCTTTTCTTACCATTTGTGAATTTCTTCTCTTGAGAGTTGGGAGTTAAAAAAAAAAAATAAGTGAATAAAAAGATTGTCAATGTTCATCTTTTGTAAACTTCTATATTCTTGTTCTCTGGGCCTGGGTGTAAACACTGATAATAATTTCTGGAAGTTTAAGACAGAAGCAGGTCCCAAGCCCACCAGCAAAGTCTGAGGCCCTTGTCACATACACAGTAAATAAACTCAAGTTCAGAACATTGCATGTCTTAATGCAGGAAAGTGCTGAAATGCAGAAGATGAGGTTTGTGTCCTGATGGAATTACCATAATTCCTTTTCCTCTGCTTATGTAATTTCTTTTTGTATTGCTAACTATTCACACGATCAGGGACAAGTCTGTTTTAGAATCTGCATTTTCTGTGGAAGAAAGAAAAACCAGACACAATATTGAAATTATACTGAGATTGGGTAAAGAAGACATAAGTGTTTATGATAATCAATATAATGTGGAAAGACAATCCTTCTGAAGAATGTAACCATTTCTGTAAGAATATTCAAAAATTCAATTTTTAGCTACTGTATAACATAGACTGTGCTAGTTTCATTAACATATTTTTAACCCATTAGCCTATAAACCAAGAGGTCATTTAAAATTCATTGACCCATTATATCCATACTTTTAGTTCTATTTTTCTCTAAGAGCTGATAGCCATGATGTTGAAGGGAGTAAATGTGCAAGTAAAAAATATTTTCAATGTTATCATTAATTTTTTTAAATGTTATATTTTCATTTTTTAATTATTAAATCAGCTCTTTAGCACCAGAATAAATGGGGCTTAAAAATTAAGTTTCCTAAATCCACTGTAATTTGTTGAGCAGTCACTTAGGCCTCACAGTCAGTTCTTTGAGTCTTCTGTATAAAAGCAACTTAATGCCTGTGAAAGGAAAACAGAGCACTATGCATCAGAAGCAAATGGCCTCTGGGAAAATATTATTCATATTTCACCATTTGTCCTACTCTTACTTGGCTCGTTAAAGGTGAAGGAAATAAATCTCATCTTTCCATTTTCATATCATACTCATCAGAAATGAGGCATGCAGTGTTCTGTTTTGTCTCAGAAAGGTCATTTCATTTTAAAGTTTTTTTTCTTCCTTTGGTGTTTGAAAATATTTTTGAATCAGGAATAATTTCAGATGAAAAATTAGAATAAAAATAATATTATTTCTATAAATCACAGAATTTTGCTGAAATTTCAGCTTTAATTCCAGTTTTCAGATTCCTGAAGTACTGCAAAATTCAATAGCTTCTTTGAGGAACTGTATAAGCTAAAATTAAAATTATAGCTCATAATAGAAAAAAAAATGAACCTGCAGAAGAGATACCAAAGCTCATTCTTTTATATTCTTTCAATCTTTCTGTAGGACCCAATCTAACCACTACTAACCACATTTGGTTTGTATGTGCTAGAAAAAGCCAAGATGTTTTACTGTCAAGTGAATGTATTTAAGTGGAGAAGATTTCTGGGAATGTTGCACTGTGTGAGAAAGAAAATTGTTCTTTATCTATTCCAGGCTAGCTCCTTAAAAACTCAGATGTCAGCAACACATCAAAGTGACAGAGTCCCAGCAGCCTGAGGGACCAAGAGGTAGAGGTTAGCTCCCAGAGGCAAAGGGGCACTGAGCCTGCTCCCCCATCCCTCTATGCTCCTCCAGAGACAGACCTGCTTGGCTGTTCCTCTGTCTTTTTATTTTCTACTTGGCTTCTGTTTATACTGCTAAGTAAACTATTAAAACTGGGGGGGAAAATCATTTTGCAGGTAGTTTGCATTTCTCAATCAGAAAATCACTGTGTGAGAAGAAATAAAGCTGGAGTCCTTTGAGAGGCATCTATTAAATAATTGGTTTCTTTTACTATCTTTGATAATAACAGAGGATGATTTCAGTAGACATTCTTCTGGATCACTAAAAGAAGAAAATACAAACAAAATCTAATACTAAATATATTCAATGGAAGGAGGTATAGACAGTCTATTAGGGGAAATAAAGATTCTGGGAAAAAAATGAAAAGCTAGCCTGTAAGAGAGGGGTTTTTTTGTAAATATCCATTGTACATATACATGTATGTTTCTAAACTTATTCCTACCGTATAATGAAGGACTTTCTTAAGTCATCATCTTAAGCAGCTGAATGGGCTTCAGCTGCTTCTCACACAACCCAGTTGTTCCAGCTTTCATTCCAAGTGTCCGAGATACAAGCTGAACAAAGCAAGGTGGTATCAACTCTGAATGTCTCAAGTTCAGGTGATTTGTACTTGAAGCCCACAGAGTTATCTGAAGAAATAGTTACTTCACTGGTAATTTTTAATGGCCTTAAAATACTTGGCAGTTCCAAAGATCTGTAAATCCACTAAAGTTATAGCAAAGTTGATAAATGCCAGTGGGGTGATTTCAGAGTTACCACAGCCTATACCTGCTTTTTCATCAATTCATGGAGAGATTATAGGAAAATTGACAGGAATTTTTATTTTATATAATGACTGCTCAACAAGAATTTTAATAATGCTCATAAGCAGGACTTTAAATAGCAGAGATATTATCAAAGAAAATTGCTTTTATTCTTTGATAAGATACAATTTTTTCGATAACAGTGGCTAGTAAACATAGTCTAGAAGTGGCAGAAGATTTTGTATGCCACTACTGTGGCATTCTGTTTAAAAGAGTGCACCATACAATCACAATAAGGCATAAATGAATGAAGAACTGGCAGAGAGAAAATGTCAGTGGTACATCAGTTTTATATGAAGCTTCCTTTTAGATACTTCTGGGACTCACTTTGTCCTATGAATTGAATTCAACATCTTTATTAATGGAATTAAGACAAACATGAAATCACAAACAATAAAGTACACAGGTAAGAAGGAATGCTTAGGTGAAGAATGAGAAAGAGAAAATGAAAATCATATTATATGATCCAGTTACTTTCTTTATAGCTGACAGGGTCATTTCTGCAAATACACGTTAAAAATATTGATTTATATGAAAAAAAAAATGTAAGTCTTCCTGGCTTTTAGACCTTTGGAGTGAAGGGACACAAAAATGATCAGAGGGATCGAGCACTTTCCCTGTGAAGACAGGCTCACAGAGTTGGGGTTGTTGAGCCTGGAGAAGAGAAGTGAAGGTTCCAGGGATACCTTAGAGCACTTCCAGTAGACAAAGGGAACCAACGAGAACTGGAGAGAAGACAAGGAGGCAATCAAGCACGTGACACTTCAGAATCGTGCCGCCATTGACTTCCTCCTCCTTGCCCATGGCCATGGCTGTGAAGACTTCGAGGGGATGTTCTGTTTTAACTTCAGCACTCACGGCAAGAGCATCTCCTCGAAGATCCAAGAAATGCAAGGACAAGTTAAAACCTTGAAGATAGAAACTGAAACCTGGTAAATCAGCTAAAATCAGCACTCCAAATCGTTTTTTACCTCCTCCTTATTATTATGTGTTTAGCCATTTTCAAATCCTTGTTTGTGAAATATTTAATTTCTCTTTTAACTAATAAAAAAGGGGGAGATGTAGCAGTGGCTCTGGTGCATCTGAGTGCCCCAGACCCATGGTCAGGAGATGACCTAAAGATAGAGTCGTGGGAGTGAACAAACTTTCTAGTTGTGGTGACTCAAAAAGGCTCTCCCATGCTGCTCAGCATCCAGGGTCATGAATATGCACCAAGTTCACCACTACAGAGAGAAACTGCTCCCAGGGCCATGTAGTGGTAGGACCACAGGGAATGGCTTTAAACTGAAAGGGAGTAGATTTAGATTGGATATTAGGAGGAAATTCTTTATGGTGAGGGTGGTCAGGCACTGGAGCAGGTGGCCTGGAGAAATTGGGAATGCCCCATCCCTGGGAGTGTGCAAGGCAGGCTGGATGGGGCTATGAGCAACCTGGTGTAGTGAATGGCATCCCTGCCCTTGGTAGGGGGTGTTGGAAATGGATGATCTTTCAGGTCCATTTCAACCCATCCTATGATTCTCTGATTCTTTGGGCTTTAGGTTAGGATTCTGTTTTAGTCAGCAAAATGTGCTAAAATGATTCTGTAGGATATATGTCTACGAAGGCAAGCACAATATCTCTGAAACACAACAGTGCTTAGACCAACATTAAAACACCCTATGCATTCCATAATAGATATTGTATTCATATTTATTAAAGTAATTTTTAAAAATACATGCACCTATTAATGTATATACCTATATATGATTATTAAATAGATTATTCTTTTAGCTGTCATGCATGACTAAAAAATCAAAAGAAACTATGCAATGCTAAAGGAATTTCTAATATGGTGGATTGATATATAAGAACAAGTGCTGTGTTGAAATTGAATCAAGAGATGTTTCAATGAGAAGCAAAACATGATTTCTTAACACAGAGAACAATTTTTCTACTGAATCAAAATACCAAGTACAATTTTCACACATCTTCAGATCAAGACTTAGTGCCTTTAGAAAAGATTTACTTTCATTAAATGGGAGTTAATGGCATTTGATACAGGTGAAATGCAACATTCTGATATATGAGAGGTCAGACTAGATGATCTAATGGTCTTTCCAGTAACTCAAATGGAAAAAATAAAAGCATATGATGCAGAGGTGATTTTGATAAAATCCACTATATATATGTGTGTATAAAAAAATCTAAAAGAGCACCATACAGCTAACTATAACATAACCACACTCTGAAAATGGAGTCAGTGTTCTCATAGCCTAAACTAATAAAAAACCAAGGCACAGCCCTAAGAAATGACATGATATATTGCTTAATTACCAGCACACCTGCTGTCATGGTTTAGCTGTTTAGTATTGTTATAGCCTATTTAAAACAGTGCCAGGCACAGTTCAAGAGGATTGTGTGACAAGTACTGTTCCCAAAAGGGCATTATGACTGCAGACACAGTCTTTCCATAAAAAATTGTTTTGGTGGGAAAAAGTTAGCCATGTACTGTCATTTGGCCTCGGGGTTTTTCAGTGCTATAAACTAGCCTTGCTCCTAATTTTATCTGAGACTCAGAGTTGAATGGGAAAAAAGTGATTATTCACCAATGGTCCCATTAATTGCAGGCTCCAATGTCCATGCCTGAGGTAATGTCTCTTCCAGATGATCACATTAAGCATTTTACATCTTCTAGGTAATTTACAAAGTTTAGTCAAATTGAACAAATCAGAACTGCTGCTCTGGCCTTTTGGATCTGCTTTCAAGAAAGATGATAAATCATGAGCGATGCTAAAGTGCCAAGAGTTAATTTTATAGATCAACATATCTTGATTTTTTCTTATATAATCCTGAACCCTGAGTGAGGGAGAACTCAGACTACAGAAATGCCCTACAGAAATTTGTCCTCAGATTCTTTCAGGAGGCACCCCTGGAGGGTATTTCCATAGATAAGATGTGAAGGTGTCAGGGAAGAGTTTACAAAACAAAACTGAAATCTTTCACCTCCCTCCTTACTTTTATCCAATAATCCTCAGCTTAGGTTAGAGATGGATTTGAAGTGCTTGTCTGCCTGGGTGTTATCTCAGCCCAAATCATCCCCTTCCTCTGACACCACTATCTGATAGTCAGTGGAATGAATTCTTGCTCCCATCTGCTGGAGCTGCACACCTGCATGCGTGCTACATATCCTGCCCAGGAATGCACAAAACTCAGTAGTATCTTGCAAAGGAAATTTGGGCATGGGAAAGACTTGGCAAAGATCTTCAAGGCAATTTTCTTTTTAGTAGCTGGTACAGTTCTCTGGTTTTGATTTAGTATGAGAATAATATTTATAACATATTGATTTTTTAGCTGTTTCTAAGCAGTGCTTACCCTAAGTAAGGACTTTTTAATTTTCCATGCTCTGCGAGTGAGAGGGTGCACAAGAAGCCATTAGAGAGCATGAACAAGACAGACCTGGCCGAAGCAATATTCCATACCACAGAGCATCAAGCTCAGAATATAAAATGGGAGGAATTGCCTGGGAGGGGTTATCACTGCTCAAGGACAGGCTGGTCATGGCGAGTGGGTGGTGAGCAATTGAACTGTGCATCCATCCTTTGTTTCTTTTGTGTTTTATTCCTCCCTTCCTCCTTCTCATTAATTTTTTAGTATTATTATCATTATCGTTATATTTTATTTTGTTTCAATTATTAAACTATTCTTAACCCACAAGATCTTCTGTATTTTTCTGATTCTCCTCCTTAGCAATGTTTCCTGAGAGAAGTGTATACAATGGGTCCCTCACTCCCACCTGAGTCCACTCACCATTGGGTAAAAATGTGAAAACTGCTTTCTGTATTGTTTCACATTTAGTTACAGTTTTCTGGTTTCTTATGAAGCTCTTCTCAGTTTAAGTGGACTAGTTTGCATAACAAAAAAGAACATAAAATTAATTTCTTCTTTGTAATAGTTAGCTGCCAATCCAAAATGATAATGAAAAAATCAAAAACATGTTATTTTGATATCTTAGTGTAAATTCATTCTGTCTGTATCTATGAAGTAAATTGAGTGAAGCAGATAATTTAAACAATCTTAAAACCCAAATAACATTTTGGAATAGGATAAAATATTTGGAAATTAAGTTTTATAGAT
Source organism: Lichenostomus cassidix (assembly GCF_008360975.1). Classification (NCBI taxonomy): domain Eukaryota; kingdom Metazoa; phylum Chordata; class Aves; order Passeriformes; family Meliphagidae; genus Lichenostomus; species Lichenostomus cassidix. The sequence goes on along the minus strand of NC_139480.1, from coordinate 30,427,924 downwards.
GGAATTGTGGGAGAATGCTATACCTTATCAAGAACATATTAAAAACAAAGCACATGAATATATGTTGAAAAAATAATTCTTGGTTAAGAACCACTAGCAGATGGAAACATTTTTTCACTGAAGACATTACACATTCATTCATAGAGACACAGATGCTACTCAGACTGATGGGATGTATATTAGCCCTAAATTAATAAAAATAGATTAAAACATTACTTTTTTTCACCTGTTTAAAAATGTGTTGTTGAGTTTAAAATCATTACTCTACTTCAGTGCCTTGGAAAAAGTGAGTAAAAAACATTACATCTCTGCACTATGCTTCTTTTTGGATAGCAGAGAAAAAGCATGCAGGTGAGTGATCGAACTGAGACAGAGACAACTGAAGAGGCAGATCTGTGATCATGGATCAGCCAAAAAGATGGGGATTTTAACCTGTTGTTGCTGTGCAGCAAAGTGGGGTGGGGAGTAGTCCTCAACTGCCCATAAGCAGCTGTGAAGATACTTAAGACTGCCAGCTAATCAGTCTTTCTTTTGTATTATGGGGGAAGGAGAAGGAAGGAGAAAATTCTCTTCTTTGGCCAAAGGCCTGTGGTCCCAGTTAATCCATGTCCAGGCTTACACTCAGAACACCAAAACATAAACCAATCCATTAAAATTAATTTAGCTATGACCCAGGTTTAATACTCTCCCAATTATTTAACCTCTGAAGACATTAGTGAATCTAATAATAATTTCCAGCCTAACAATGGGCATCAATGATGAGCAGTGTTTGTCCTTAGGAGGATGCTTTGATTGCATCTTTGTTTTCTTTAAATGAAACTATAGCACTGAGTATCACTTATTCTACTGGCACAATTGCTGTTAACTGAAACCCATTATAGAATTGTGAGTCATTATGTTTAACTTCATGCTGAAAATAGATGGAGCATTTCAAATTGTATGTATAGAATAATTTACCTCATACATATCAGGAATATAGGAAATCTATATAATTCATTATTTCAGACTTTTTTTATTGTATAGATCCATGTTTTTTCTTGTTAAGATAAAGTTTATGCTGCCTTTGGAATACCAGAGAGTGAAAAGGCAAAGAAAACCCTTAAAGATAAATGCATCATTAAAACAAAACCAAACAGAAATACCTTTGGTTGTGGAATGATGCCATTAGCTTGCTATGATGATTATTTCTTGGAAGACTGCAATATCCACAAGACTGTGGATATAATATTACAGGATCTAGAGACATTTAGTAATCTCTTTTTTAATCAATATGTCCAAAACACAAAAAGGCAATGGGAATACTGGTTTAGGTATTGCCATCAAGAAGGGCTAATGTATTCATAATGCAGAAAAATGCAGTGTGCTTTCACTATATGGGGGACACTTTTTCCCTGGGAGAAAACACAAATTTAATTCTCCCATAACTGGACAGTTGCATTTTGTGTCACGTGGCTTAATAGATAAGGGCAAGAAAAGTTATGCCTTCACAGTACTCAAGAAATGAAGAACAATTTGAGGATACTGAAGAGGTATTCACATCTGTCCACATGAGGTAGTTCATCAGACTCAGCTAGGCGTCAGTGTGGAACAGTGGTGCAACAGCTGGAAAGCAAACTTTGTTTGAATCATGGAGGATTAATGTGGACATGGCATGTAATATAGATGTTGTTCCCATGTAACAGAATCATTTCAGTCCTTCCCTACACAAACTCCCTCCAAACTCCTCAGCCATTTATGTTTCACACTGAAATCAGGCTGCAACAAAACCTCAAGAACCTTATAGACTTTAAAATAGAGGTGCAAAAAGCCTTTGGAATCTGAGGTGCATTGTATCTTCTGTCAGGGTGAGCATGAAATATCCAAAGCAGCTAAAAGTTTAAGAAATTTCTTGGCATAAAAGCACATCATGGAAAGAGCAACAGAATACCTTAGCAGCAATATTTTCTCACTTTAGTTCTTTATAGTATTATTTCTAAAAGTATTTAGAAAAATACCAACACTTATATTGAGGTGGCTATCAGACTAACAGGTCTGCATGAACCAGAACTTCCCTGACTGCATGAACACACAATATTGTTTCATTTTCACTGACTACTTCCATCCATCGTGCTGTGAAAATAGCAAACAGAATAAAATAGATTTAGTACAAAAATGGAAAAAGCCAGAGAAAATCACAGCAGCAAGATTTGTAATAAAAATCCATTCTACTAAATTCTGGACAGTCTGTTGATATCTTAAATTGTGAGACAATGTTGGCCACAAGTTACAGTTTTGAGATATATATCAAACTACTGCAAATTACTGTACTTTAACAGCAGTTCAGTAGGAATAGAAAAGATACACCTTAGGTTTGAGAGATTATCTGCTCTGATCTGGGTGCTCCCAAGCTTACTTTTATAAAAGCAGAAGCTATGACAGGCAGTACAGATGAGTGTGGTTTTGGACTGCAAGTGTGATGTGCATAGATGGAGAAGAAAAAGAAAGAAAGAGAAGCTCTCTCAGGAAACAGGACCAGTGGAATTTAGGTGCCATGGCCTCCTAGAGAGCATTCTGTTGAGTGTATTTAATATAGATATAATAAATATCAATTTTAGATTGTGCTTCAATGCATTCCTGGGTAAGGAACATTTTACTTCACAAAGACTCACTGCTACCATAGTATAAATTTTAGACTGCTGTTTTAAAAGCTTCTGCTTTTCATAAACATGTTCATGATTGTGTGCAGGATTGGGTTTGGGTTCTTCCAAGCATATATAAATATTTACAGAAAAATGTCTTTATCTCACAAAAAAAGTGTAGATGACTGATTTTTCATATAAATAGACTTATTTTAATCACATCTGGACATATTTGCAAAATTAGGAATTAAAAATACATCTGCTGAGAATCACTTTCTGAATTTCTTGCCAGTCATTCACTGTTAAAATATTTTCTTTACATGGAATTTACTAATGTTACTCTTTATAGCCTACCATTTCACTGACAGTTTTTTCCAGACAGGCTTCCTGCTAGCAGAGGAGGAGGACTTGGTAAATGCTAACTCTAGAATATTCAATGACTATTTCATTGTGACTGTACTCAGCAACAGGATTAATGCAGAAAATTTGAATCAACTTAATTGTGGGAAAGTTTAAGCAATATAATAAAAGCCTAATTATTAATAACACATAACTTTGAGTTTCTCACACATGTCCACACTATCATATGAAAAATCCCTCCCTTATTTTTATTCAGAGACAACAAAAGCAATTCCCCATTTGTTTCCACTTTGTGACTTGAGAAGTGATTCCCAGTGTGATGTTCATTTTGGTTGCCTGTGATATGGTCCACATTCAAGTCCTTTTGAGGAGACATTGATTTAATGATTAAAAATCACAATTTTTACTATGTTATGATAATGATTGATCTAGTAAACCCGATTTTTAAAGTGTCTTGAATGGACAAAAATATCTTTTGCTAGATTCAGACTGAAGATTGAAATATTGCAAGTATGCATATAAATAAATAATTCTTGGAGAGCAGACTTTTCCCATTGGATATTTGAACTGTTAGATGCTAAGCAAGACAGGACACTGCATTCTTCATATTTTTTCTAAGCAGACACATTCTGAACATACACACTTACTCGTATTTCATAACTGAGATGTTCACCCATGAACTTTTAAATACTTTGATCTATAAAATTGATATATAGAAATATATTTACAAATGTAGATTTTTTTTTTTTTTACATAAAAGTCACATTCTGAGAGCATGATCTATATCCAACTGTGAAATTCTGGGTTTATCCCATGTTGTTTATACTAAGACACGTAATGCTGCAAGTTAATGATTTCTGTAATCAATGAGAGATGACGATTCAGCTGTTTAGGTCTCTTCCTCACCATCTGGAAGACATTCTGCTTCACGGGATCATCCGTCAGTATCATTACTGTTTTAAATCTTAGGATATTCTCTCTCATTCCTCCCCTATAGCAAATGAGGGATTTTGACCTCCAGTTTTGACTTCACTTGGAGCAACCAACAGGCTCAGGACTCTGCTAGGCAGGGCTCTGCAGAACAGATGACTCAATGACTCTCTGGCTTGCTTTGACTTCAACAACCTTTTTCCTGTGTACTTTCTGCAGATGTCTCTTGCCTTTAGCAAAAATGGGAAGATAACTTTGCTTTCTTACCTGAGCACTATGGATTAGAATTCTCAATAAGGTGGGATATATTTGTGTCTAAGAACTGCTAGAATTTGGATAGCAGCTCAGCAATTGCAATTATAGTTTCAACACTGGAAATGCATCCAGGAGTTGAAGGCATAACTAACATTAGGAAATATTCCTCATTTTTATTCATTTTTATTGTTTCTGTCTGCTCAAGCCCTGTGGCTAGCACAGGTTTTTCCCATGAGAAATTTTCTTGTGTTTTATAAATAAAGATAAAGTTTGGATGTTGTTGGAACAGTGTCCCAGAACTTGGACAGTGCAGGCCTGGCCAATCAGGCCTGGGGAAGGCTTCTGACTGACCAATCTGGGTGACTTTTGAGAACTCTATATATGTGATGAAATCAAAACAATAAAGGTCATTCCTTCTTGCCACTGAGAACTGGTGCCTTCATTACTCTGCTAGCTGCTCAACAGCGACAAGCCCCAGTTCTTCTTCATGTCTATCTCTATTTCAATATAGACTCATTTTAAAACTGAGTGTACTGCTGCACTTCTAAATTTGTTGTAAGGGTTGGCTGAAAGGATCGTAAAACCTCTGTCCCAATGTCATGAGTCAGATCACCAACTCTTTAAAACCGTGGAATTGAAACCAATATTTCATTGAAACCAAGTTTTCATTTATTTTGCTTCACTCTAGGGTCATAGGACGTCTCTACAATTTTTGTGAATTCTGTAAAATCACAAGACCCCAGAAGCTGGCACTTTAGGGAAACTATCCCAGTGGAAATCACACTGATAGACAGTGACACTGATAACTCTGCAGCTCCAGTACATCTACTTTAGTTACATATTCTGCTTCATCTGGTGCTAGAGCAAATTAAAACTTTTGAATTTAAAAGCAAGGATTGGAAATTCTGCCTGTGCTCACATCTAGTCAGGTATGCTGGGCAGAAGACAAATGCTTATATCACAAGAAACAATTAATAGTATGCTGGCTATCCAGTCTGAGGAAGTCTTAATAAAAAGGTCAGAATATACAAAGAGATCATAATAATACAAATCAAAGCAGGCAAGAATAGACCATACAAGATTTTTTTTTTCAAAGACAGGGGAAAAGCGATAAGAAAAAGCACATTGAAAAGTGCTGTATTTCAACTAAATTTTTAACTTCAGGTTAATCACTTCATTCTTTTCCATCAAGAGCTAGAATATAGATGTGTAATTAATGAAAATAATAATTATTTTGTAGTGCAATATTATTCATCTATTCAAGACCTTAATATTCCTTTCACCAAAGCAGAAGGTTTCATACTATGTGAAATGATTTGAGAATTCTGACATCGGGAAATCTGATTACAGTTTAGAGATAATATGATGAATTCAGACTTGCAGAACTAGTATCACACATGAAAAAGTCATAGAAGAACTGTCTTATAGATTGAAATATTGAATTACATTGAGAACATATTGATATAATGAACTACATGAAAAATTACAATTATTAAAGTGAATACTTTCTTTTACTATATATGCACAAAAATATTTTCATTATTTAACTTTAAAATCTAGTAAAAGACCCATGAAGCACACTGTCGGAAAAATTGCCTTTCTTCCTGAATAAATTAAATTTAATTTTATATAAATGTCTATGATTGTACTAATGAAGAATTCCAACACAAGCATTTGTCTTTGTAGATTTGACTTATTGATCAGCAGCAATGCAGACTCTACCCAACTTGTGATCAGGCTATTTATATGTGCAGGTGCAGACAAATTAAATCCTTTGGCTACATTTTATAACATGCACAGATGTAGGACAGCACACAATCACACTAAGAAAATTAATGAACACAACTTCATAGGGAGTTTAGAACTGGATTGCTTTACTTGTATGGGTCTGGAGTGATTACCCACAGGACCACACAAATCATGATATAGCTCATTTTAATGCAAAATTAACCCTAAAACAAGGCTCTGCCTTAGATGTCTTAACAAGTGTTTTTAGGCCTTTGGAAAAACTATTCTCGTTATAAAATTGAGGTAATTCTAATTTTTTGTCATATTTGATATATTGGATGTATTGTATATGTTGGATATATTTGCAAAGCCTTTCATAAATATGAATTTTGATTTGCCAGTTTTGTATAGAAGTGTTTCTGAAGTGGTAAGAAAATAAAAAGGGCCTAGTATAGGCTAATCAATACTTCAGTTTGTAGCTTTTGGTTACTTAATATGACTGGCCCGGTCCTGAAAAATACCTGTGCTAATGGTATTGTAGACACATCATTATCTCTTCAGAATTTCTGTATCAGATGTGCTTAGATTAAAAATAAAATTGAGTGTTTATGTTTGCTTTATTTTTGGTTTTGTTCTGTTGTTTGTTTGTTTTTCTTGTCCTGACTGCTTTCTCTGCGTTCCTGAGAATCCAGCAAGACTTTTTAGGGTGGTTTTTCACTTATCAGTGCTGGTTATCAGTGTTGTGCAAAGCAAATGAGGTCCTAGCTACATCTGTGCAGCACTAACTTCCAAATGAAGCTGTCTGTGGGTGGCACCATCAGCCTATTTCCCTCAAGACAATTGCAGAGGTGTATCCAGATGAAAGCTATTAAAAGGTCGGTTGATGACATACAAGATGGAACAAAATTTGCAGCTTAGTATTTCCTAGCTGTGCTGGCTCTGCAGGAGAGAAAGCTTATTTATATTACTGGCACAGGCAACTATTACAGAATGCATGGAGAAAGGAGACTTGCTGAATAAAGCAGTGTTGTTTGGAAGGAGGAGGATAGGTTCAAAGCAGAATGAGGCTTTATGGTCTTTTGTACTAATATTCTGTAATAACAATAGTTTTTCTTCTGACATGGTAGAACAGGGGCAGATGTCAACACGAAAAATTGCTACAAAGAGAACTTTGTAACCTTGGAGAGAGGCGATAAAATGTTATGACTTTTTCATCAGCTGCATCTACAGAAAAGAAGTATATAAGTCAGTTATAGATGACCTTGTTTTGGAGTGATCCCTACAATCATGATACTCCAATTTGTATTTCAAAAGATACTTCAAAATACTTTTCATGAGATTCTTAAGTTTTTTCTGCTGTCATTTATTTGATCCTTGAAATTTCTGCATTTTTGCTCTTGCTTAGTGTGTTTCTTTGCAGAGAGGGTATTATGGTAGCTTGCAATATGCCCATGAATTTTTGCCACTTGGGAAACTCTTGAGTGTGTTTAGTACACTCAGAATAGAAAAAAAAACCCAAAAACCAAAAAATCCATCTTCTTATTTAATTGGAAAAGGAAAAAAAAAACCCACACCAAAACATGAAAATATTTTGCTTTGAAATTAATACGACCTTCCAATAAAGATTTGGGGTTTGTCCATTTCTTCCTGAATGAGTCTCTTACTTTTCAGCTAAAAAACTTACCCTGGATTCTTCCCCTGAAAATGTATTCAACCTTTAGGTGCATTCAACCTTCTGTTGTATATTTGGAAATGTACAGTATGCAGCTTTAATTATGCCTAGGAAAAAAGTCAGCTAAAGAAGAGAGCATTATTTGAAATAAAACTGAGATGAAAATAAAATGGGCCAAACCACTCATTTCAGCATCTAACTGCATATGTCCCTATAGTACTCAGACACTTATATGTGTAAAACTTAATTAATGTTCACTATTTTCATTAACATTTTCAGACTGATATAAAGCAATTTTTAACCAAACCACTATACTCAAAAACTACATTTATATAAAATTTTCAAACATCCATCTACAAAGAAAAATTATTGCTTTGAGGTTCTTTCCATGGAACAAAATACCTGATATTAGGCAAGTATTCACAAAACAAACTATCCTAAACTTAGCACAAAAGCAACCTAAGGAATCGCTGAATCATCTCTGTTGATCCCAAGTACATAAAATGTAGTGAGGTAACCTGGCTTTATTTCACTCCCTGTTTGCTGACTAATTGGTCTATAACACAAACATGCATCTGTAGGCTGTTACTTCATTGTCTTGAGACTTTCCATTACTTCACTAATTTCTGAAAGATTCTTCTTATTAATATCAAAGCAGAGTGCAGCAGAAAACTTCCTGGAAAGGAGTCCCTTCCCTCAAACTGCAGCATACAGCTACTGCTGCTTTTTATGAGGGCAGCATGTTCAAGATCTTTCTGAGTGAAACTGAGCAGAAGCCAATACCTCTGGTTTCTGAAGGCTTTCAGAACAACCATTGTTCTAGGATATTTGAAAATAAAATACATGATTTGCATACTCGCTTATAATCTCTTCTATTGTCTTGCCAGAGCAGCAGGGCTTTTTTTCTTCAGCTTCTTGAGGAGAGCAACAAAGTAGAATTATAATCCAGTCTTATTTTTACTACACTGACCCGCATTCTAATTGTTTTCCTGAAGAGCTATTTTAGAATTTCGTTTTCCACCCCCAAAACCTCCATGTATTCTGAATGGACTGCATGTATAAATGCATGAGATCTGGTCCTGAGGTGTGTAGATGAAACTCAGGGACCTCTCATCCAAAAACCCCACAGCTGATCACTCCAGACCAATGCCTATGTCAGCTAATGAATGCTCCTGTGCAGTTTTAGGAGCACTGGATGCAATGACAGGAGTGGAGTTTATCTGACTATACCTATGCTGCACCTGAGACATTATTTCAGCCTAGAAAACAAAACCTTTATGATGTCTATTACTTTGATCAAAGGCCTAATTGATCTCTGCTCTGTGCAAGCCTGATGGATCAGGTGGAGTCAAGCATTCATGTACCCTATCCAGTAGCTGGTGCCATGGTCCCTGCACCTCCTTAGCACAGTATAATCACTTAGTTTTTAAGCTTTAGCCAGTGACAAGAGTAGAAACCACCTGGGCTATGGCTGCGATTAAGCTGCTTTCTGGATTATATATTATTATAAATGGTTGCTTAAATGCATCTTTACTTCTTCCTTCCTGCTGTTTTTGCTATTATTCACCATCCACCTTATCCACTTACATATACACACAGGTCACTATTTTTATTATGGACTTGTAAAGTACAGATTATCATTTCATGACTTTCCCAACCTTTATCTTGGATTTTCCATGATTAAATGGATTTCCATGATTAAATGTGAGACTAACATTGCATTTACTGCATTAAAGTTAATAATCCATTCACTTACCAGATATGACACATCTGAAGTTGAGCTAATTCTCTGTCTCATTAAGCAGTGTAGGGAATATTATAACCCTCCCACACTTGTCTTTCCTTTTAAAATTATTCGATTGGAAAACCCATGCTTTTTCAGTGAATTAATATTCCCAGAAATTATCTAAGCTCAGTTATCTTCTACAGGTGTCTGCATTAAAGTCTAGGAAGTAGCTTCTCTGTGGATTATCATGTTAATAATGTTAGTCTCAATACACCTTGCAGGAGAATAATTTTTTTAACTTGTTTGAGGATTATAATTTAGAAAACATCTCTTCACTCTTTTATCCTTGATTCTTTACATAACAAGTAAAATGAATACTGCAGTCCTACTACCAGTCCCTCCACATTATGTGTGTGTGTATGTAAGTGAAAGGAGATAACCTGAAATATTAAATTCTCTTAATTCATATTTATAATTATATTTTATGGCTGCTTAAACATTTCATATTAGAAGTCCTTCAATGGAAAATTGGGCTTTTGACCAAACCAATTTTCTTTTCTTAGCAAAAGCTATGTACATTCCATAGAAAACTGCTTTTGTTTTATTTTATTTTCCTTAAAGACCAGAGGCCTGAAAACCAAATATTTTGATTTGGCTGTGTTCCTGTAAAGGCACCCAACTAGAGTCCTTTTTTTCTCTACTAGGGGCTGGACTCCCATTCAAAACACTGGTAACAGTATGCTACAGCCAAAAGTCATCAGGAGGGGAGACTGTGGTACTTTGTAAGAAGATACTGACCAAATTTGGATTTAGATTAATGAAACTATGTTTCCTCCTCGCAGTTATAAGTCCCATGGACCATGAGCAATACTCACTGTTTTAAACTGGCCATTTTTTTTACCAAAAAGGAAATTAGGACAAGTTAATAAAGGCAAAAAAGCTAAAAAATTTATAAACGATTCTGAATAAAATATACATCTAGAGAATAGGCAATTAAATCTATATTTAAACCCATATGTTTGCTCTAGAAACCATAACGACCAGTAAATGACTCAGCCATCTCGAGGCCTAAAAAATGAAGTTCCATTGTGCAAGCAGCTCTGAGAGGTGCTCATTTGACTTTGTTGATGAAATGAACCATGTGAAAAATACTAACAGATACAGGCAAAATACAGACAGAAGAAAAAGGTATTAGTTTCATTGTTCAATTCTGGTTGATCTACTCATCAAATGCATATCACAGAGGACACTGCATAAGTTAGAAGGCAATTGAAAATAATCTGTATGATAAAGTGCATGTGCAGTATATGAATCTTCTCTTAAAAATGGCCAGTGTTTTCTGGTCAAAAGATGTACACAAAAGCAATGTGTGCAGCAGTGCAAAAGTCATTGTGCTGAGCTACATTTGTTACACGAAATGTAATAAACCATTCACAGGTGTGTAACATTCTATAGCTCCCCACAAAGAATAAGTCTCCGTGAAGCCCATATGGGTTTTAACTGAGGAACTAAACAAAATTACAGCTATTAGGAGTCTTTCTTTTGCCTGGAAGTTATGCGAGTAAAGGTTATAAAATTAAAGCATCACTTCTAAGTGTTCCTGGAAGACTCTGTTGCGATCCTCTCCTGGCTAAAATCAATACCCACACACACTTTCTTCTCATCTGTGCAACTGAATTGTAACCATCAACTTCTGAGTGTAACAGCTGGGAGGTGCAGGGTTAGAGCTGTGCAATGATAGCTGCTTAAAAATTTTCTTGTAAAGTCGTTTCCTTCAGCAAGAGTTGATTCATTACAATTTTGGGGGTTTTTCCCCCTAGAGCATGCAAAATTCTGTAAAATTTTTATTCAAGAAATTTTGGATACAGGATAAGGAACTTCAGAAAATGACCTAGAAAACTTAATAGTCCTGCACCTAAAACGTTTTTGTTAGATATTAATTTTCATCAAAGTCCCTGAAATTTCTGTTTGCTTGTGTGACAAAACCTTCCTCCCTCTTCACCCTCCCTGCCTCCAAGGGAGTGCAGAGGAGCACTGCAGCTGGGGAAACCCCAATATTTCCTTGTTCTCCTGGGGCTTCACAGGAGCCACCACCCTGTCAAAATCTCATCCCCACAGCCCCAAAGACACGATGGCCAAGTGTCCCAGTGAGAGACAAGAGACCCCACTCCAACCAGTGCCTGTGGTGCACCATCAGTCTCACTGCCAGTCAGTCCTGCAGGCATGGAGTTACTGCAGCAGCCTTTGCCCCATGGACTTCCCGACCTGGCAGCTCCTAACATTTTCTGTTTCTGTCAAGCAGCTTTATTCCAGTGAGTGCTCCAGGGCTGCTGACTCTTCCTTGGAACAAAAATGTGTACATTTCCCACATTTGCAAGCTAATAAGCCTGTTTGCTCTAATGAGTGTTTAGACCCTAAGGCTCAAACATTTACCACTTTATTGTGATGTTTTCTTTGCCTTGTTGTCTCTATATAGAGCCTATTTTTGGCATGCTGCTGGTTCTTGAGACCTGGCAATTAGGTTGTAATTCCTGAAATATTAGACAGCCTTGATTCATTTTAATGCCCCCTAATTTAAGTCAAATACATTTAAGTAATGCAAGTTATTCTTCCCTTATTCTGTGGAAGAGAACAAATTTTCATTTTACATCTTCTCCTTCACTTCAAACCTTCAATGCCTTGAAATCTACATTCATTCAATCAGGGGACAGCAGTTTATAAAAGCCAAGATTCATCCCACATACAGCTAATTGCTTAAGCATTGTTGAAGCTTTGTTGCTGTAGCAACTACTGCCTATATGGAAATGATTTTCAGCTTGTGATCCAAGGAACCTCCGTAGCCATGGTCAGCTCTTGAAAGGTCTGGCAACTAAGAAAAATAAGTTTATTATCTAAAGGTTTAAATAAAATGAAACTAAGTTCACCTCTGTATTACAGGAACCATGATAATTAGTCCCAAAATTGGTGGGTGAGGATCAAGAAAAGGTTTCACAGTCAATAGGGGAGGGAAGATAAAAAAGGCAACTCAGCCCACCATCTGAATCACTTTCTGGAGGCAACTGCTACTTTCCATCAACAATTAAGAGAACTTTGTGTGAGCAGGCTGTTGATGCAGATTTCTTAACTCAGCATCTTAAGTTAGGTGGGCTGAATAGTGTTCTGCATTTCTATTGGGACTTCGTGGCACTCCATAGTTAACTCAGAAAAAAACCCTGCAGCCTCTTAAAATACTTTCCACAACTAAAAAAGGGCTCTTATCCTAAAATTTTTGTTATACTCTGCAAGGGTAAATGAGACATGTACTATATAATTGAAATATCCAAATACCTTGATTCTCCTATTTGCATCACAGGGAAGAGGGAGAAAAAAGCTCGTTTCAACTTTATTTTCTACAACCAATTTGCTTTGGGGGATACTTTCATAAGGCATTAGTGTAAAGGTCTCATCCATTCTTTCCTGCAGTGGTCAGTAGCCTGGATTGTGATGCAGCCCAAAAGTAAGGAACGTAAGTATCACCAGCATGTGGTAGATGTTTCTTCTGGCACTGAGAAAATTTTTATGATTTCTATCTGTCATTGTATGACATATTTACTGCCAGAAACAGATAATAATATGACTGTAATAATATTATTTTTAAATGTTTTTGTTTGATGTAAACAATACTTCAAGGCACATTACAATGCAACAAATGAAGAACACCACACTATCTCACTGACTCTTAAGAAAAGGATACCTGTAACAGGTTGTTTAAAACTGTCTTTCTTTTAAACAATTACCCAGATTAATGAACTGAGCAGTAAACAAACTCTGCAAATCCCGAAATGAAAGCCAGTTACAGAAAATAGCAAAGCAAAATAAGCTTCTTGAAACTTAAACTCTTGCTTAGGAAAATACTATTTCTAGAAAGTTTTATTTAGAAAGTAGTATTTCCATCAACAGTTAGTCTCATAGGGATAGGTGTTTCACAAAATAATTTTTATACTTCAAGGTTTGGTAAAGCTGTTATGAGTTGTCTTCCATAAACCCAGTGCATGGGTCAAGTGTCTCATGCCTTTTGCATGTATTCATTTCCAGTGTCCCCATCTGGCAATTTTATGTGAGTGAACATAAAACTTATTTGAGGTGTTTGGACTTGGGATCTCAAAATCAGCAGTCCCTTTTGAAAACTTGGATTTTTCATTAATGAATCAGTCTTTGGATATAAATGTATAAATACATTCCACTCCATAAAAGAAGCCAAATTTGCATGTTACAGATGTATGACTAGTCACAGCAACAAATTTGGAAGAAATTGCCTTCATTATTGCAGTGTGTATGACATCTGTCTCTACACAAGTTTTCTTTGATGTGCTTCTTTTCACACTCTCTGCAAAACAGAATATTTTTGTATACTTTTTTTTTCTTCTTGGTAAAGTTTACAATGAGAGAGCAGAAGACATTTTTTCTTTCTTGGCTGCAACAGGAAAGCTCTTGTCACCCCATTTATATAGGCTGCTACCTTTTTCATAAAAAGAAAGGAGAAAGAGTAATAAAAGATTTTTGTGAAATGAAGATAGACATTTTGCTAGTTGACTCTTCTTATCCACTTTTGTAATGTTTTATTTTATAGCTGGTGTTACCAAATGATTTGCTAATTCTTGTGTTTCTGTACATCCCCTTGGATATGTGTAGGTGCAAAGTTTTTTTCAAATAACCCTTCACTATGAAAAGATGAAAGAAGAACCTTCACAACAAGTAAATTCATCTGGCTGATATTTTTATTTTTCCTAGGCCTTTCTAAATCTGGATTTGACTTTACAGCATCACATGACACAAGCCAGTAGGGATGGAGTACAAGTATGATTTAGTCCTTGTCAAGATTATGAAAGAGCTAATACAGTGTAAGATGTACATCTGAAGAGCAGATGTGACACTATCTAGACCCACAAACGGAAAAGACCTTTTTCTCTTCAGAGTGGCATTTCTGAAGCTGTCAAAAAGACATTATTTTCTCTATCTAAGTAACCTTTTTTAAAATATTGATAAACACAATTCCTTATAACCTTGGTTTTCAGACAGCTGCCAAATTACTTTGGAAATAAAGGACAACAGTGAATCATGTTTCAGCATAATGACGTGTATGTTGCTGCTGGGCAGAAACTTGAAAATTGTATAATTACAACCCTAACACATTTCCTCCCTGATTTTACTTTCCTTTGATTAGTGATAGGCTTCCTGAGAATTGTTTGAATATAGAAAAAAACCCAAAAACATAAGAGCTCTGGGTATTCATAAAACTGGAATAATCTCCACTTTTTTGTCCATGTGATATATTATTCACATATATGGCTAAACTGGAGGCAGGGTTTTTTTTAACCTAGAGACTAAAACATCTCTAAGAATCTCATCTGGTGCAGGCAAAAGCTAAAGGAATAGAAAGACTTTTTGAAACTCAGACACCAAAAGATATGTGAATAAATATGAGAGAATGAATATTTTTTAATTTTCTTCTACAAGGTTTTTTTTGTGCTTGACAAGCCTGTGTGGCAGCAATAACTAAACTTCACAGAGTTTTGCCACGAGAGGGCAGGAATGCTCATCAAACAGGTTTGCCACTGGTTGTTTCACCACTTCTCTGCCAGGAGGGTGACCCAACGTGCTTTCTCTCTGCTGGTATTCAGCATCTAAGCATGTACCCCGAGCACTTAACAACATGACAAAATGCTTTGACCCCACAGGCTGACCTGTCATTAGTAAGGCTGATTAATCCCGCTGGATGGTGGTGGGGCTCAGGGGCATGGCTGCACTGCAGCTGTGCAGTGCAAGGCTCAGAGCGAATTAGAAATCCTCCCTCTGGGCTGGTAGAGGGAAACAGCTGCACCAAGGCAACCATCAGGCTTGCCAGAGCAGGCTGGACAGTAGGTAGAGGTGAATCAGTGCCTGCCTTTCTTCCTTGCAGTGTGTGCAAGGAAGATCTTCGGCGAACTCTTTTTTTGGAGTGCTTTTTTTGTTTTGGTTTGGTTTTGTTTTGTTTTTTTTTAATTATTCAATATTGGCAGCACTGGTTTATTCATTAACAGTGTTTAAGCTTTTCTGTAAGTGAGACTAATTTTGATTGGACCACAACAGTAGCCAGATCTGAACAGTAGAAGACTGTACTGGACAGGATACTGTGTAGAAAAGTTCCAGACTATTATTAAAGTGAAACAGATTTGTGTGGAAAGTCCTGGTTAACTCATAAACAATTTATAAACTGAAGCATTTAACTTAGCTTGATTAAAGGTTTAAATTCTTATAACTGTTTGCCAACAAAATACAGTGTTTCACTGTTCCCAAAAACATGTTTTGGAAAAAAATTTCTACTGTGGGGCCACTCAGAGTTGTAAGATTTTAATCAGCTAAAATTAAGCTCAGTAACTTATATGGAAATATCCTTTCTTTTCCTTATTTTGCTGTTATGTCAAGTAGTTTCCTCTTTCAAATGGCAAAATTTTTCACCATGGAGAAAATACTTGTGGAGTTGTGACAGTTACTGGATAAACAATATTCAATGGGAACAAAGAGAAAAAAATTAAAATGTACCCTTACTCTACTCATAACAACAGCCTTACTCAAATAATAAGAAAAAATATTTATAGAAGTTATTTTCCATTAGTTATGGCAATTGAGTTATGTTTTACCAAGTTACCATGCCCTGCTGCAGAAAGAGAGCTCAACACAATTACCAGTTGTTTAAATCTAAATATTCTTTGTTACTTTTGTCATTGGGTTAAAGAGGGTTTACCCCAGCCTTAAAACAGAAAAGGGCATTGCCTTCTGATTGTGTGGCTTGGCTGTCTTATATAGGAAGCTCTTGACTTAGAGGGTTACGTACCTGCTAGGAAATCTATATTCTCAGTATCATTTTACTGGTAAGCATATCTGCTTGCCAGAGGTTTTCAGGAGTCATGCTGCAACAGCATGCTACCAGGGTGAGCAGGCAGAAAAATCGGAAGCCCTAAAATATCTCCTCATTTGATGATTTGGGATTTATTTCTTTGGGTTTTTAAATAGCTCTAATGCAGTGTGGCTCTTTCCAAAGCCCTGGCAAAATGCAAGAGTGTTCCAGCCCAGACTAAGCAACAGCCAGCCACCTGGATTTTTGCTGAAAAAGGAAAGGGTGTAACTTCATAGCAAGCAATACTATGGAAACAGGCAAATGGCATAAGGCTAAAAAGCCCCAATTTTGTGTATTATCAGGATTAATAGGGAAATCAATACAAGTCAGGACTTCTGCAGAAGCTATGCAATCCCTGTGCAGATGTATCATCCTATAACTTTTCCTAGTCAGGCTTTGAAGCTATGAAGGATGTTCTTGAAGATGTCCAGTATTCATCTGCAGGAGAATATTACCTATGACCTTCTAAAGGAATGATGCACAGGGTGTCTTGCCCAGTGCTTCATAAATGGAAAGGCTGTGTCATGCTTTGGTGAAAGAACAGAAGGGATTACTTTCTATTGTATTTTCTGTAGCATAAGAATATAACAGGTGGAGAGTCCAGGTCTGGGTGAATCTTGTGGTTTTGCTCTTGCTGTTTTAGTTTTTACTAAGGATACATAGCAAAGAAATAGCAAAAGAAAATTAAGTTATTATTCTTTACTTTCTTTTTGCTTCATTTCAAAGAGTACCCTGCAAAAGGAAATGAAAATATCATGATTTTTGTTCAGGCATTTCCTTTTCTGTTACCTTTGGAACAATGACATTTTGGACACATTTATGAGCTTGTCTTTGAACCCTTATTCATGTAATGAATCTACTCACCTGTACATCCTTTCTGGATATAGAAATCACTCTTTGATTTATCACTCAGTGTCTTTCCCATTAAGTGTGATTCTAGGGAGATCAAGTAGGATTTCAAGGATGAAAACTCTCCAGCAGACAATCACCAGGCAATACCTTATACAGGGAGCAGAGCCTAGAAAAAACTGTCTTGTCAGACAGGGTCACATATGGTAAATGTTATTAAAATTCTTACTTGCTATTAGAGACACCAGCTGTTTTAGAGAATTTTTTGAGACTGCAGCCCCTAGTCGGAATTACTGTCTACAGAAACCTCATCCCTACCCTTTTGCTAATCTTGTAGTGTGCAAAAACACTCTGCAAGATTAAGAAATTAAATATTTTCCATGCAGAGTGCTGCTCCTATAAGAGAAATCAGACATTCCCCTGAAATTATAGCAATTTAACAGTAAAAATAAAGTACAGAAAGCATCTGAAGAAATAAGGTGGCTCTTTTAGGTGCTAGAAGTAGCTTAGATGCAGGCTTTTTATCTCACCTGGGAAGGTCTGGGCTAGTGCAACTTGTGGGGATATTTAAAAAGTGGTAGGTTTAGGAAGGTTTATAAATTCACAGGTGCAGAGAGGTACATTAACAGTCTCTCAGCCTCCTATCAAAGCAAAGCCTGAGCAAGCATCTGTGCTAGGAAGTTGCAGTTCGTGATCATGATCAATTGAAAATAACCTGAGATGAAACATCATTGAAGAAAATGCTATTTAATGCTGCCTCTGGCATACAGGTATTCAGAAGTGCCCAGAGCAGGGGAAGGGAGTGCCTAGTCCAGAACAGCCAGCACAGTGGCACTCCCCATTCAGCACTGCACAAGGCTTAGGCTCATTTATAGTATTTATTAACCTACAGCCAGAGAAACCTGCCAGGTTGTTTTGTTTTGCTTTTTACTTGAATGTGTGTAACTGTAGTTTTGAAAGAATTACATTGTTCTAAAACTTGGATTTACTATTGAATTTATTATTTAATAAACAAATGCAACTTTCTAAAAATATTAGCTCTTCACATCTAATCTCAGTTTGAAGCTTTCAGAACAAAATTAGTTTAGCAATACAGTAATGTCCTATATTATCTCACTGTTTTTCAATAATTCACTTGCTTTTCTGAATCAATGCTGAGATGATGTTCTCAGAGACTTACAATCCCCCATGATTTTCAGACCTTGTTCTTAAATAAATCAATTTGTGCTTCTTTATTATGTTGATAGGAATAATTTTTCTTTAAGCATTATAGTGTACTTATCTACCATTCTATCAGAATGATGAGATCTCTTAATGACTTTGCACTCATAAGCTTTTCAGAGAATTTCATAATGCACATTGGAATAAGCATTTCTGAAAACATAGGTACAAAGTGGATGTTCTCTATTTGCTTAGTATATTTTATGAGGGAGAAATTTACAAGGTCTAGTTTTCTCTTACAAAAACTGTAGAAATTTTTCCCTGTTATATCCTATACATTTTTCTCTCCATAACTTCAGTTTATTTTTATTGTTAGTTTGCATGGAATTTACAGTTCTCAGCATCCCTTTCAAGAGTCAAACTTTCATCCTCTCTTTCTCTTCAGGCACTGACACCAAGGCATGTTGTGTGCTCATGAAAATTGCTGATGAGAAAAGGAGATGGAACAAGGTAGATGGAGGGTGTGCTCAACCAGAAGTGAGGTAAAGGAACAGAAGTGTGATAGAAGTAGACTCTTCAGCTTTGGAAACTACAAGCTGTCAGATTGGGTTACATATCTCATAAACTGTACTGTGAGACTCCTTCATTTCTCTAGAGAGATCACCCCTCTGACAATGCACAGCCATGCAAATAATGCTAGATATTCTGCATTG
Organism: Lichenostomus cassidix; assembly: GCF_008360975.1. NCBI lineage: Eukaryota > Metazoa > Chordata > Aves > Passeriformes > Meliphagidae > Lichenostomus > Lichenostomus cassidix. Next base: position 30,408,996 of record NC_139480.1, on the reverse strand, counting down.
ACCTTCCTGCCTTTAATTATTTAAGAAACTTTTGCCAGGTTTCCTCATTCTGATACATTTGAAATTGCTTTTACTGCAGCTCTTCTTCACTTAGCAATCTGCTCCTCAAACTCCTTCTGTTTTGTCCTGATATGATTTTGATTTTAAGTTGCCTTAAAGGGCTTTGTTTAAAAAAAAAAAATTCTGAAAACTATTTTTCCTCTTCTTCTTGGCCATACTGGCTATTTTTCAGTGATCTTTTTAGGAATATAGGAACTAAACCAAATTTTCTAATGACCTGGAGGTGAACCAGTCTCCTCCTTGCTTGCACTTTAATCAGTGGAATATTTCCATGAAAAGAAGTACCATCACAACACTAGGCAACAAAAATGAAATTATAAAACCAGCAGAGAGTTTGATACAAAAAATGGTTAACTAGTCAAAGTTCACTGTTAATTTTCATTTGCTTATTTGCTCCTTCATAGAAAGTCACAACATCTTTAGCATATTTCTACCTATGAGACTCAATCTTTCTTTTGTTTGTTTCAGAACAAATTACAGAAAATTTGTCTAAAAGCCACAAATTCACTTGAAGGACTTAAACGGTGTAAAGAGCATTTTAGGAGCACAAGTAGTTTGGTGCAAAAAAAACCCTTTTATTGTATTTAAGAGGATGTATGTACATCCTTCAAGAAAATTTTTAGACAAGTTCAGAAGATACTATTTTTTATATCCCATATAAAACTATTTACTGAGATCTGAGTACTTCCCTCTGTAGGTGTCCCACACTAACCAGTTTATGGAAACTGCACGAGCTGCTTTTCTCCCCAGCTGTTTGGGGTTTTTTCTGATGGGGTTCTAGCTGGGACCACACACAGCATTGTGAAGAGGTGAGCATGAAGGAGATTGTAGTATTTCCAGGATGGAAATGGCAGACATTTAATAGAGTCATGTTAAAAAAATTTGAGCTCAGTTTTGCAGATTAGCAATAGAAATATACTTATTGTTTTCATAAAAAGTTCAAGCTCCTCAGTGCTTTATTGAAACCTATCCTTTTGCAATACCTGAGCTTTTAAGAACTTTTAACATCTTCTCAGTTTTAAAAGTAAGTCATATATTTCAGCATATGTAATGTAAAAGTGCTTGCCAAATGTTTGCAGAATGAGTCATTGCAACATTAAAGAGACTACATCCAGAAATGTGATCTTGAAATAATTCTTTTCAAATGATGTCTGTTCCTGAAAGAATAACCTCCATATACACCCTGTTTTTCCTCTTGAGAATCTCACACCTTCAGAGTTATGGCTTCTGTAGTTTAGCCTTATTTTATCTGCTTATATGGTAAGTCTACAGGTCAGACTGTTTCATCAAGGAATGAAATAAAGCTAGTTATGAGTGAAGTCTGAAGCAGTTTTCTCACTTGAACATGCAGCTTGGAAAAGATGAATATCCAAGCTTTTCCCAGCTTCTGTGATAATATTCAGCTTCAGACTACATGAAATATTCAAGTGCTATTATCTCACTTAACAGATACTTGGGAGTGTAGATATTTGCAAATCCCTTTCAAAACAGGCAGTCACAGAAACACAGCTATCACGAGGCCTGGGTCAAGAAAGGTGATGATATTTTTAAGTGAGACTTGGAATTTAAGAACCTAAAACTGAGTTCTTGAAAGCTCCTGCTTAATCTTTGGAGGTGCCCAGACTCTATCAGCACCTCATTTCTCATTCCTGCATTTCCTCAGATGCCTGAATTTTAGGTCTGCAAAGCCTTAAGAGTAAATCACTGTTGACATGACTGACAACGGCTTGGCTTCTGTCTCAATTTAAGTCTCATCAACAGCAGCAAGCTTGGTTCCCCTGTTCATTTCCACTGTGTACCTCAACTTCAAAGGCATTCTCTCAGCAAACTTGCCAGCATGAAAGGGGGAATGCAGGAGAGAGTTTAGGCTTGTAGCTGAGTAGAACAAGAAGCTTTTAATGAGAGCCTAAACCCTCTTTGGCTGTGGGCCTACACAGTTCACCATCAGCACTGCAGGAGCTGTGATAATGCAAGAAGCTGAGTCCTATTTTCTTCCCCTTGGGCAAATTCTTTAATCATATAACCATGATTGCAGCTACCTACAGGCTTGTCTTTCTTTTGAGTGAAAGGCTGTAGAGAGCTGAGAAGAAATACTGCATCCATTACTCAGTACTGAACTGGAAGAATTGAATGAAAGAATCAACAAAGAATAACAGAATTTACAGATAAAAATATAGTAGAGAGGTTTACGTGGCAAGGAAAATTCAGATCAGATATTAAGAAAAACCTTATGGTAGAAAATACAGGGAAGTACTGAAAGAGGCTGTGGAAGTCTCTGTAAGGTACTTCTGTGTTTTTGAGAATGACAGGAATATTGCAGAGTCTGAGCTGAATACCTAAGTTTAACTCCTGTGCTCCTTTATCTCCTGAGCAATAAAAAAATAGTGGCTTCTTCCTGTTAAACATTTTGGAAATTTATGGATAAATATGAAGTATAGGGTCTATGTATTAATTTTTTTCTTAATTTTCTCTCATAAAAATCAAAAATTAAAATCAGGCTATGAAGGTCAGGACCAAAACCTTAATTAAATTTATGTATTGACTAAACAATTGATTGATTTCTTTGAAGACATTCAAAAACAGACAAACATTCTAAGGAGCTTTACTGAAGCTGAAAGTCTATTTCTAAATAAATGTGGCACCACATGGCTGTAGGAGACAATGATACCTTAACAGATACTTGAGCAATGCTCATGTTACCACACTAAACTGACCAAAAACAAAGACAGTAAAATCCTATCAGACCCACTGCTCATACACAGTCTTGCACAGCAGCATGAGCTACTTGGATGGGGAGCCATTTGATGATGTGCCTTTGGCTCACAAGCTGTGCAAGCCTTTGGTGTGGGAAGGAGGTTTTGCTAAGTGTTGAGGAAGAGCAAAGAGGCTCAGAAGCACAACAATGCAGCACCTGTGCAGGAAAAAGGCCTCCTGAGGAGACACATCTGGAGAGCCAGTGAAAACCTCAGCAGACTCAAAGGCTTTTTAAATCTCTGCCTTTGCTCGTGTTTCCACAGACATTGCAGGGAAGGAGGCTCTCCCTGGCCTCACTGGGCAGGAGGGCTGGTCCTGGGCCACAGCCACTCTCCTTCATGCCCCCACCCTTCAAGCACCAAGGGGCAAAAAAGGGGGAGAGAACTGCCAGCTTCCTCACTAGCACAGCAAAAAGTCACAGTAAAAGCCCTCTGGTTTCCTTTGAGTGCCTACTGGAATATATCACGTCTCTTCACACGCTCACATATACACATGTACATAATTTCACAAAATCAATCATAAGAGAGTACTTCAAAGATCATAATTACCTTTAATGATCTCTTCCTTCTCATCTAGAAACTGTAGAAAAATCACATTCTGTGTACCTACATGTATAAAGCATTTAAGTGGCTTAGACCCAGTCTGTGTGCAAAATGTGTGCTGCTGTTGCAATACTGGTAAATTATCCGATGTTTTGTTTCCCACTGTTAAGATGCTGGAGCTGTTATACTGGTAAAATATTTTTCACCTCTTACAGCAACTTTTCTCAAGTCCTTCTGTCCCCTTCTACCCTGGTGAAATCCAGCTTTGCTCCCTCTCCAGTTATTTTATGTGATAGCAGTTAAGATTTCTGGTAATGTAAATCCCAAATGATATGTTTTTCTCACAACCCCAAGCTAAGCACTTCCCAAAATCAGTTGGGGAAATGCAATTTTAGGCATTCAGTACAAGTGAAAATCAATTAACTTACAACATAACTGTGCCTAAGGTATGTGCTGTAGACTCCTGTTGCTTTGGCTAAGATGCAAAGCAAGGAGAAATGTGCCCACTCCTGACCAAAAGCTTTGCTGAGAAAAGCCCCAATACAGACATCACTGCATCAGCAAAACTGCATTTTTACAGGGATGGCATAAATTATAAATTTGAGATTTGCCTACATAGCATACAAACCAGAGGTGCTTTATCAGTAAACAAACTATTAACACTCTGCTGCTGAAATATTTCTAGGGAAAGCATGTGTTAGGAGGCTTGCTGTGCCTCCTCAGTCAAACTGACCTACTTAGAGGAGTACAGCTCTGTAGTTCCTGTGTGCAGTAGCTGAAAATTTTCACATCTATGCCTATGTACACCAAAGTCACAGAGGCGTGGATCTTCAGAAATACTTCGGAGCTCATCTCCTTCTTTGGGTGCCTCTGTTCAGGTATCAGCAACATTTTCAAAATGATCAGGCAGCTGCCTCTAAAGCTGGCAGGTGACATTTTTTTGCTGGGGGTCACTTTGTACAGTCCCAACTAAAGGAAGGAAACACTGCTCCTTCTTGTAGATTGCCAAACCTGACACTGGCTCTAATGTACATCTCTCTCAGCAGCAGTATGGTGTTAGCACACTCCTCCTCTCTTCTCACACTTCAGTCAGTTATTTCTGTCCTTGAATTGCTCCTTAAAGTGCGCTGGCACAGCTGCATGAGTACTGAACTGAACCTGGAAACCAGGACAAATGAAAATTAATCTTTGCAGCAATCTTCCCCTTTCCTTTCCTTTCCTTTCCTTTCCTTTCCTTTCCTTTCCTTTCCTTTCCTTTCCTTTCCTTTCCTTTCCTTTCCTTTCCTTTCCTTTCCTTCCCTTTCCTTCCCTTTCCTTTCCCTTTCCTTTCCTCTTCCCTTCCCTTCCCTTCCCTTCCCTTCCCTTCCCTTCCCTTCCCTTCCCTTCCCTTCCCTTCCCTTCCCTTCCCTTCCCTTCCCTTCCCTTCCCTTTCCTTTCCTTTCCTTTCCTTCTTTTTTCCTCCTTCTTTCCTCCCCACTGTCTCCCTGCCTGCCTAAATTTATTTCCTTTCCTCCATTTACATCACTCTTTCACATTTACATTCCCTTCTTTCGCTGGACCAGTTCATAAATCTAGTTTTCCCTATAACAAAACATTTTTAGTTTACCAAAGAAGTGGTGTTAGGCTCTGATGAGAACGTTTAAGCTAGTTTAAGAAACAGTAGTGCAGAACCATTCCTATGTTCAACAAAGTGAAACCAGCCATCTCCTGGTGTATATTACAATACTCACCTCCTGTAAATTCAAACCTCAGCTCCAGATTTAGCAGCACTTTTTCATTTGTCTGCAGTGATCTCTGCTGTGGTACTTGAAGGGCTGATAATTTTAAAAGCTTCACCCCAGAATACTTTTGAAATTCCTACTCTTAAGCAGTTGTCCTGGTATAGAATAGCAACCTAGGCACACCCACACGGCTCCAGGCTCCACCCCCTTATGGTTACTGTGAAAAAATAACCCTGTCCTTGGCTGAAACCAGAACAGCATTATAGGAATTATTGAGAAAACTCTTTGAAAAAACACAGATTTCATTTTTATCACAAAATTTCCAAGAAGCTGTGCCCTTATAATATGTCCATATAGCTGGCAACACTATTTGTTTTTTCTGTGATGTGCATGTACAGCCCATATTTTCATAATTTTTAACACATTTTGATGTCCATAATTGAAAAAGGAGAAGTAGAATCTGTCTTCCTTACATTTCATTCTACATCTTTATTGATATTTCTAGTATATATATAAACACACAAAGAGCAGACAAAGGTAATTTGCACTTCCGAAGAATTTAATTGGTATATTTAGTCAGTTATGTATCTGAACATGTGGGTTTTTTTCTGAAATTGGAGATACTTTTTGCACTTGTTTTTCTGTCATGTCCATTTCACTTCTACAGATCCTGGAAGTGGAAATTTGCACTCCAGAAGCTTACCAACATGCAGGTCATCTCTGATTGTACTGCTCAGAGATGTAGAATCCTTACCTTTTTTTTAGACAAGAAAATTAATCTAATATCAAGAAGAATCACTACTGTCTGTGATTTTCCTTCTGAATATATATGGGCTTTCAAGTATAGACAGAGACGTATATTGCCTTCTGCTTCTGCTAAGCTAGTCTAAACCTTTCTAAGGTCAAGATTTTAAGCATTGATCAATGCAATAACATTCAATATGCAATGTGCTCTTCTGCAGCTACTAGAGTGAGTTCAGAGAATTTCTTGAAATCTGTGATATATAGATGCTCTCAAGGAGTAAAATATTTCCTGTTAGCCTTTCATTTTGAACATAATTAGACTGGTTTATTTTGGCTGCACAAATAACTACATTTAATAATAATTTTTAATTCAGTTGAATAATTTTTAAGGTTTTCCTTCCATAATGAAGGGAAATGCCACTGAGTGGCTTTGTCAAGAGGAGCTGATTTTCAATATCTTGCCTTTCTGGGGAAATGTATCCCATTTCTCTGATTTTAGATCAGGTTGTCACTGATCTACCCTATCTCAGCTATTCCTTTCTTTATTCACTTTAACCACAGAATGTAGAAAAGACCTCACCGACTTCAATTTTGAGGCTTTCCACTTCTTGATATTAAACCAACTCTTAGATTTACACAACTGCATATATCAGGACAAACCTCCCACACATCAGTATTTTATTGAGGTATGAGCAACCGGTTAAGTCTCAGCCAATAACAGAGCACAACAACTGACAGCACCTGGATACTGATTTTATATAAATGATAAGTCCATGGCACAAAAGGTGAACTTTCATCTGTGGTGTATGAAAGTCCTTTTCAAATAAAACAAAGAACACCAGCTGAGTGATTCTTGTCACAGTAGAAAGCATTTTGAAGGAAAAGTTAAGGAAGACTTAAAGTACATTCACAACTTTTATTCTTGCTGCAGTTAATGAAACTTACATCTATTGACTTATGCCTTGGTAAATCACTTACTGATCTTTCTAAAGATCAAATTTACCTGAGAAATACATCATGTGTGGAATCTGCATCCTGCAATTGTTTTCTGCTGCTCAGAGGACTAAGTCCAGGCTAACATAGAAATGCCTCTAAGATGGATATGAAAACATTAAATAACCTCATACTTGCACTTTACCTTCATTGCTGGATCAGGTGTAAAGGAAAGGAGAAGGAATATTCAGAAGGTTCCAATTGCCGCTGCATACAGTTTATAAATAGGTGTGTTACAGGAATCTATGTAAAAAAAGAAAAGTTCTAAGCCATTATCTTAGATACACAAGTGTCCTAATGTAGTACCACAAGGATCCTATGTCTTTTCCAAAGCCATGTTTTTCAGACTGTTTGCAGTCTCTGTTCCCTTGCACATTACACATGCTCACAGTGTCTCTTTGTATTGGTTTGAAAACAAACCAGTGGGAGATCACAAGTCAAGATTGAAATTAAAAATAAGTGAAATAATACAAGGAAAAGCACTGACAAAGTCAGATACAACCTAACACCCTGTTAGGGTGGTAGTAGCAGTCAACTGAAGTAGTCAGTTAGCGGTGATCCTGTGAAGGTCTAGTCTCAGCTGAATCCAGTGTAGCTCTGGTCCTCTGGGAACCCAGTAGACAGGGCAGCTCGGCAGTTCGGAGGTTATATCCAGGGGAACACCTGGCTCCTCCTCGGCAGAGCATCTCTGGATGATAAGTCCATGGTCACACGGGTCCGTGGTTGTGTATGTGGGGTGGGTGTTAGCCTGGTAACAGCTAATGGATGGCCCATTGCCTGTCATCCGGAGTGGGTGATAGCAGCTAATGGCCCACAGCTGGTGGTAATAGAATACTTAACTACATCAATATTGCAACCTAGGACACTCTTAGACACTAAACCTTATCACCTTAAGGATATATGTAACCTTTCCTCAGTACCTAAGCAGAAAGGCGCTTCATTGTCAGTAGGAGGAAACTGTATTCTTTCCAGACATGTCACCGGGTGACTTCATTCATGTATCTGATTCATCTGACTCAGCCTAGACAGCTATGTCCATGTTCATTGCTCTATTCTCCTCTACAGTCGAAGGAGATAAACTGGAATCAGTTAGAAATCAGATCAGACTTCTGGTGTGGTCTCTTCAATCCCTGACCCTTATGTCAATTTAGCTTTAACAATTCCTAACTAAATTAAAAATACCTGTATGAACTACTCAGACAATTTAAGACTACCAGTTGAAGGCTGTTACTCTATTCAAACCATCTGATTAAAGCCAAGTTCCTTGGAGTGGTGTATTTGTATGTTAGTCTATGGTTGCTTAAATTGGTACACTTTTGGTGTGTAGATTCTCCTTGAAGCTCACCATCTGTTAGGTTGTAAAGCTATTTGCTCTTCAAACAAATTAGACACTTGAGAGGCTTTACACTATAAAAAGAACTATTTTTTTCCATAAAAGTCATGTCTTCCTAATAGTCCTAATAGGTTCCTAAAAACCAAATAGGGGTATATTTATCACCAAGGGCTAACAGTTGGAAAAAAACCATCCTTTCTAGTAGTATGCTTTTGGTATATTCTAAATGTTTTACTCTCACTCTTTATTTATGTTCTAATTTCTCTCAAGACAAAGCAATGAAAAGATCTCTGTACAGGCCTTTCTCAGTAGTATATAACCTCTGGATCTCTGCTTTCATCTTTGCTGCTCCTCTTGTGACTTTACTCATACATCTGATGCTTCTTTTCCAAGTACTTACAAACTACCAATACAATTTTGAGTTATAAATTACCTCACCTTTTGATAGGTATCTGTGTTTTGGGTGGAGGCTGTTTTTGTTTCAGTCACCTGATTCCATAAAAGGAATGAAAGTATGCCTTGTATAAACTGAGAGCTGACGGTTATGCACACTAATTTCAATGGATGTTCAAACCATAAGAAAACAAATATATCTGTCTAAAAATGGGGAAACATTTTTAGTAGGAAGAATGTGAATACTCTTGTCTCTACTTCTCTAAAATGTTTAATATTATAGAAATGAAGGTATTTGTGCAATAGTTCCAGCAAGTCTCTTGTGATAATTGTAAGGTTGAATTCTGGCTACATAGAGAATCCAGTTAACAGAAAATGAGTCTGGCCTGTCGATGATGAAGGCTTCCTGAATACTGGGCTCCATTAGCAAATTCATAGCCAGCAGACTGAGGGAATTGGTCACTTCTCTCAACCCAGCATTCATGATGCCACAGCTGGAACATTGTTCTATCTCTGTACAACAGAGAACAATGACCTGGAGACAACCCATCACAGGGGCACCAAAATGATGAAGGGGTGAAATGAATGTTGTGTGAGGAAAGGATGAGAATGCTGGTTTTGTTTAGCTTGGAGAAAAGCCTAATGAAGGATCCAGCATCAGCCTTCAGCTATGAAAAAGGGGCTATGGAGAAGATGAAGGTGAATTTTTAGTAGACGTATACAATGAAATTCAGGATATGATGGTCACAAGCTGCAGCAAGGGAAACTAAGGCTAGCTGCAAATAAAGAACACTGCCTGTGAGGGTAGCCAAGCAGAGGAGAGAATGCCCAGAGAAGCAGTGGAATACCCAGCCTTGGAAATAACTTGGTACTTGGCTAGGCAGGGCCCTGAGAAATCTTACCTTGCCTTGAAGTTAGCCTTGCTTTGAGTAGAGGTCGAAACTAGATGACCCCCTTTAGTCACTTCTGGTCTCTGTTACTCTACAGTTCAAAGCACCCCAATGCTTATCAAACATAAGGAAATCTATAGGGAGAAAAGCAAATGTTGTTTTAAGTAGGAAGAAACATAGCACTAATACATGCAAATAAATAAATAAAGTTTTGCAGTTTGACAGTATTCTATTTAACTTTGTTGCTGTCCTTCATTAGGTATGTGTCATGGTTTAAAAATCCAGCTGGAAATTAAGCACCATGCAGCCACTCACTCAACCCCCTCTCTAACCCCAACCCCTGACACAGTGGAATGGGGGGCAAATCCAAGTAAAACTTGTACGCTGAAATAAGAACAGTTTAATAATTGAAAATAAAGTAAAACACAATAATAATGGAAAAATATAATAATGACAAAAAAAAAGAAAAAACAAGTAATGTGCAATGCAATTGCTCACTACCCACTGACTGATGCCAAACCCCTCTTTCTGAACCCAGATCAGGTAATTCTTCATGGGCATGATGTTCTGTGGTGTGGAATATCCCTTTGGTCAGCTGTGGTCACCTTTCCCAGCTATGCTCCCTCCCAGTTTCCATTGTGTACCTCCTCACTGGCAGAACATAAGGAAATAAGTCCTTGACTTAGGATAAACATGACTTAGCAAAAAATCAAAGCTACTATATGTTACCAACACCATTATCACTCCAAATCCAAAAACACAGCACTGTAACAGCTACTGAGAAGAAATTAACTTTACCCTAGCTGAAACCAGGACAGCAAGTCCAATAGATTACCATCTATTTGCTTAGCCATGTTTTAACCCCTATTGATAGAAATAAAACTCATAATTTTATCATTGCATACATAAGCTTTTCACCAAAGAATATGAAAAATCCCTCTCATCTAACCACTGGGAGAATCCATTATGCATCCTCAAAATTTGAGATCAACAGGTGATGAAGATTTCCAAGACGATTTATGCTACAGAAGTTCCATTTTCACTTAATGAGAGTGAGGAGAGATCTTTTTTCTTCTCAGTCTTCTGAAAAGAAGTTTGCACTTAATCTTTCATTGAACATCTTCCTTTCTTCCTTTGATATCAGTTTTGCTTCTATTTTCCATGGGGCACTTTATTTTACTTTTAATTGATGTATCAAAAACATGCAAGGTTAGTGACATATTCAATTACTGTGGCTGATGTTATTATTATTTAATACAATATAAAGAGGCTCAGGAATCCTTTATTTCCTTTTAATTATCTCTGATCTTCCAGTTCCTTTATCAGCTTGAATCAGTTTTATCAATTTCACAATGAACAAACAAGCAGCATGTCTTAGAGATTAATGTAGTTATTAAAAAAAAGTGATGCTAACATTTTTACCAACTAAACTGCAGTGGACCTTATTGAAACACTATCCTAACTAATATTTAATACAACATTTTGAGAAATTTCAAAATCTCCAGATATTTAGAAATAGTTATGGATCCAAAAAGCTTAGAATTCTGAAAATATAATGACTATTTTGCCTCTGAAAGGGGTAAATATTTGATGTATATATTATTCAAATAATCACTTTCCTTTGATTCTTTCTTATTTAGTTTTTCCCCAGACTATGTCAGCTACACACATATTTACTACCTTTTAGAGCATTACTTCCTATAAATCATCCTTTCTTTTATATACATGAAATTTTCACTCTCCAGAAATCCCAGAGTTGGTGTTCCTGGGTAGTGATGCTTATAGCAGCCTAAGAGTAATAGGCCTGTGGTGTCTGTGAACAACATGTGCTGCAGCCAATGTCAGTCAACCACAACAGAGTTAGCACTGAGCACCACAAGGAGCAGATGAACTGACCAAAGAGTTTTGAGATTAGTGGTAGAAGTCACACATCTTCTGTAAAATTAATGAGATTTTAAAAACCGCTGTGAAAAAAGAGGTGCTTTTTAAAAGCATGGTGAAAATTTTGAAACTCAGTAAGCTGCCCTGGGTACAACAGAAATCCAACCTGAGAGGCTGTTATTTTGTTTGTGAATGCAGAGCATTTCCTAATAGATAATTGATTGATTTAAAAATTGATTGATTTAAAAACACATTGTAAAACTTCAATTGACTCACCTCTTTGGAGAGTTAAATTTCACAAAGTTTCTCTGCCCTCTCTATAGAAGGGGTAATAAATGAAGGACCTACTGCTTCAATTGGAGTTACTCAGAGGGAAAGATCTGGGAAAAGAAAGAAATCAAAGTCAACAGGGAGCCTTCCACAGGATCCTTCTCATGCTGCCCTGTCCTACCTGCAGACTGTGTATGTCAAAAAATGAATTTTGGCTGGATACTGTTTATATGCTAAAGCAGGCAGAGAGAAATATTTGGATTTCTGAAGCTACAGCTTTCTTGTGCTTTGTAATTGGTAAACACCATAATCTCTCCTAATTACAATTTTTTTTTCCCTAGATCATCCACATTTCATTATGTCTCATCCATGCTGTTGTTTGGCAGCTAGATACTTATTAAGATTACAGGATATGAGAAAGCTAGGTTGTTTTCCTCCTGGCACTAATGAATGAACCTTTTCTAGGACACAGGTGCTTTCTTTGAAAACTTCTAAACCTTTCTCTGAGGTGACAAGATACTGTTCATATTACGGAGTTTGGGTTTAGAAATAAATAATTGCTGAATGTGTTTTTATGGATAGATATTTTTACTACCTGGACAGTCATGGTAACAAGGGGGAAATATTAAACAGAACAAAAGCACAGTTAAAATTATTAAGTACCCAGATCCCAAAGTAATACAGTCTTTCCCTTTTTTTATTAAGAAATGATGTTAAAATACTGCTCACAGTAAATGTTTTTATATTCTCATTAAAGTCACTCCTTCAGACCGAGGTTCATTGCTCTACCTCAGAATTGCAACTGTATTTTGGTTTCATCTGTCAAACTTTTGTGCATCATTGCCACTGTCATCTTGCAGTACATTCAGAATAGGTTTGTAAATTCTCTGAGACACAAATCATCTTTTGTTATCTTTCTGTCTTTCAGGTAAATTAATTAACTCTGATAATCACACTTTTTTTTCTGAAACAGCTGTTTTTACACTCCTAATTGCAGAAGCAAAAATTGAAATGTTTACTAATACAGCCCTATAACTGGCAATTATGTAAATTTTATGCTTTTTAGATTATCATCCTCCTGCAACATGCTCAGTTGCCAGTGGAGGTAGGTTGCTTTTAAACATAAAAAAAAGTCTATATACATTTTTCATCCTTTGGAGATTTGTCTTCTGGCTTCAGAGGTTTCAAAACACAGCGTAGAAGAAAATAATGCATCAGCAGTGAGAAACAAAACAGGTCTGGAATTTACTATCTCTGTAAAGACAGCGAATATTCAATAAGGATATCTTGCACTGATCTTCTCCAATTGCATCAGGACTTCCTCAAGAAGAGTTTTTAGCTACTGTTGTTATTGTTGTTGTTAGTAGCACTACTATTATTGTTTTATTTTCCCTTTTTTTTCACATCCATTAGTAGAAGAGCTTCCAACACTATTGAACAAGGATATGGCAGAATAGATTCCCTGTACCAAAACGGTAGACATCAGAGATTAAAAGGCCAATATAACCAGTGATCTCTGCTAATGCTAATGCAGAGATCAGGCTCTAGGATTTTTCTGTGCTATTCTGCTCCATTTTATACAGTTTAATTTTAAATTGCTATCAAGAATGGACTCCAAATATTAGACTTTTCAAACCAAAGTGTGTTCCCTGAGAATTTCAATTAAAGCTTTTTTCCTGACCACTTTCCTCTGAACTTACTGTTAATATATAATTTCTTTATTTCAAGTATTTTAATTTGGAAGCACATTTTTTTGCAATGAAAATAAGAACTTTTAGTTATAAAGTTTATCACTATTGTTAAAGAAGACAGCGCTGAAATTTCCTTTCCCAAGAATGTGTGTGTGCATTTAAACTAATTTAAATACATTTAAGTAGCATTTGATTGATAGACAAGCAAAACCACAGGCAATCTAAACATATTTCTGTATGGCATTAAAATGTGTTTAAATGCACTTAATGGGCAAAGTGGGAAAAAATTTAAGTCAATCCACTATGTTTACAATAATAAAGACTGAACTGTGAAAGGAATTAAGATTTCATTCTGCAGCAGCTATGCAGAAATGAGAATAAAATAGCATTAAAATAACAGAGTAGCATATTTTAAAAGTACATAATAAAAACTTAAAATTTTAACAGATCTAGCAAAATGGCTTGTAAAATTAAAACTTGTTCTTTTTTGCCCAGGATTTTGAGAAAAGAGAAAACATATTAAGAATATAAAAGACTGTGTCAGGTCTTTAAGACTGGCATCTTGAAGAGGAATTTCAGAAACCGTGAGAACCATCCCATCATCCTGCCCAGCCAGCGACATAAAATGCTCACAGACTTCTTTGGGCAATATTTAACCCAGTAAGTACAAAATTCCACATTTTCTTCCACACTGAACCCGCTCTTGTACATACCTACATATAAAAGGAAGGAAGAGAAAGGAAAAGGAAGGAAGAGAAGGGAAAGGAAAGGAAGGCAAAGCAAGGCAAGGCAGGGTAAAGCATGATGAGGCTTTGTGCATTGAAGCAGCTCTGTCAGCCTGCAGTATAACAGGCAAGTGTATGACAGACTCAGGAGATACTGGTTCTCGTTAAAATTGAATAACTGCTAAAAGACATCAGACATGAGAGAAATCATTGGAAATGAAAGCCGTGTGCAAAATGCTGGACATGTTTTTTCTCTCTCTCTCTCTCATTCCAATTTCTCCTGTATTTCTGTGAAGCCACATGGCCAAAATCTGGTTTTCTTATCTGTTGAGCTAGTAATAATAATAATTACAAAATATTAAACTATTCCAAAAAATGGTGGAAAGTTTAGGGGTCTTTTGAGTAAAAACTCATGGCAAATGAGTGGAGTCCCAGTCATCCACTGTAGTCCTAATCCTCTGTATCTACCTGAAGAAGTTTCAGGGAACATGTAATTGCTGTCCATATCTTAGATCAGAAAATCCATCAGTTGGTCTTCTATTCATTCCTTCACTGATAGAGAATAATAATGAGAAAAATTAACACCCACAGAGCAGTTGTACTGAGCAGTCTAAGCCACAGCTTTCCAATTCTCATTAGAAGAGGAAAATACTTTATCAGTCTTGAACAGCTTCCTTGTCTTATTAAATTGAAATAAACCAGCCCTGTTTCTTTAATGATTTTGCCTTTTTTCAGCATATTGCCTTGTCTTTTAATGGCAAAATTTCTGGAGTAATTTTAGTAGATAAATCTATCAGTGAGTCTGCTTTTGTTTTAACATAATAATTTATTTGATTAGGCTTTTTGTGAATGTTATGTATCTTATTGGAAGCTAACTTGCAAAGCATCTATTTAAACAAACCTCAAACCATGATTTATCAGTAATCTCAGAAAATTTTCAGTTGCTTCTCCTGTTACTGGTGTCCTATGTCATATTACATTATTACTCAATGGTGATTTTTTAATTTGTGTAAAGAAAATAAATTTCTTTTTGAAAAAGTAAACGTAATTTAGACCCATTTCAATTTTCATTAAATGTATTTTCTTCATTAAATGAATCACTACTATAGTCATGGAATTAACTTTTTACAGACAACTATAGTATCCGATTTAGTGAAGAAAGTTACAAACAGTGTGAGATCATACAGTAATTAGGAAATTAAAAACAAAAAAGAAAAACCCATTTATTCCTTACTGCCATTATTTATTCACTTTAAGTGAGTCTGTTGACATATGTTCCAAACAACAACCCTACTTTGGAAATAAACAGAATTTCTCAATTATCAGAAGAAAACATCACTCCTGAGATTTACACAGACAACTCTCTGTAAAGTGGTTTCATCAGGGGTCCTCCTTTCTCCATTGGAGTTCTCAGAGGTGAGTGCTCTTGCTTGAGTTCCTTACAGACCTTTTGGCATTACCTGTTCCTACTGTTATTGTGCAGTTGCAATATTGCTGATGATCCTTACACTTCCTGCAGACAGTCAGAGAACTGAAGAGGGATAAATCAAAGTTTTATAAAACAATAAAGTCAGGCTGCATCAAATAAACAACCTGTTTCCACAGCAGAAGGGCATTGTATTTTAGTGGTTTTCAGAGATGAAAGTGAGTTTTAGTGGCAAACTGTACTTGTAGTACAAGGAGATAGAAGGAAAGTAACAGAAACTCAGGAATTACCTTTCTCCAAAGATGTTTCAAGGATAAAGAACCAGTAAGTGAGATATTCTGCTACACACAAACAGAGGGTAAGCAATTGAACAAACAGAAGGCTGGTGTATTTCATGGATATTTTCCATTAGTGCAGTCGTGTTATTTTTCCAGCCCAATAGCCAGTAAAATGTGATGGGAAAATTCAGTGTATTTCACTTTCATCTCCTTTAATAAGCCCCTTTTCAGTTACACAGGAAAGAACAGGTAGAAAAATTCAAACTATTCTTTTTAACTTGGCAGTAACTAAATTAAGTAAAGTAAAAAGGTTCTATTCTAACCAAGTGTAAATCATATCAGAGCTTTTAAGTTATTTTTAAAAGTCTAAAACTTTTATAAACTTTCTGCACATGTCCAGCTGTCTTGCTAATTCTCAACTTCAATTACTGCATTATTGAGAAAGTACTTTAGCAGCAGAATACAGTGCTCTATGCTGAACACAGGCCCTCAGCTGAGGTTATGATATGTATGAAGGATAAAACATGCCTATTTTGATGGCACTAGAAAATTCCAGTGAATTTTATTCCTTGCAAGATTACCTGCTAAAAGAGAGAAAAAATAATGATTATGTAGTTGTACATGGTGGTTAAAGTGCCACTTCAGTCCTCCAAGTGCAGCTGGAACATAAAAGGGCAGGAGCAGAGTTAGCAGAAATTAGTTCATGCTATTACAGGTTTAGATGGTTCATAGAGTTGAGCATACCATAAATCTGGCCCAATTTCCTGTCTTTCTATTTCAAGAATGGTCTACAAATCTCTGCTGGCTACAAATACCAGTGAGGTAAGCCATTTCTTAGAATATAATCAGGGAAAATACATCCAGAAAAAAAAAAAAAAAAAAAAAAAGCAGAAATGTCAAATATAGGTCATGTATCTGAAACCATTTCTTGATTTTGAGGATCTTTTAGAATGGTTTGGGGTTTTTTTTGGTGTTTTCTTGTTTTGTTGGTTTTTTGGGTTTTTTTGTGGTTTTCTTTTTTTGGTTGTTGTTGTTGGTTGTTTTTTCTGATGAAAGCAGTAGCAAATCTTGTAGTGGAACTATTAAAATGTAAAAGGAAAATATATGGGAAAAAAGTCTAAGACAGATTCCTGCACTGTGAACAAGGAAAATAGATGGGTCTAAGTGGGCGGGTTTTGCCGCTGATATATTTTTCCATCTCCAGGCTCCACAACCTTGCCTAAAGAAAAGCAACACAATTTTTACCAATGAGAAAATTATAGAAGTGGAAGCTACAGTGTAAAGGGCCTGTGCCAGGCATAGAGTAGGATTTGTGGCACCAAGTCATTCAGTTAATCAGTAAAGAAAATCAGTGTCTCCTTGTAAAAATGTGAGACTTTGGATAAATTTCAATGCAAAATGCAAATTTTACAATTCAAACAAAATTGCAGGAGTAACAAGTGATAAGTAGAAATGGTACCTAGAAATCATACCCATCACTCTCTCATTATTCTCAAACAATTTTCATTTAATCCTCTTCTTCTACCTCTGTGTGCAGTATTTTGTCAAGCAGATTAGAGTGAGACTTCTGGAATTTTTAAAGGATGTTTTAAGAAGGTGCTCAAAAGTGATGTTTTTGGTGTGCTCATTCCCATCGCTTAAGAATTACAGATTTGGATTGCTTCCTTATGCTTGCTATAGCAGTAAAATAAAATAAATCTGGATATAAACATAGGGAAACTGATTTGTGGTGTCAGAAGCTTTAGAATGTAATATAGTTTGTATTATTTTGCAAGAGATGTTTAAAAAGGAAAAAAAAAAAATTGGTTCTTAACTTTGAAAATATCCTGCTTGCTGTTCAGACTGAAATTTGGAAAATTTGGAAATTTGGAAAATGCCTATATAGCTGGTCATAGCCCTATTAAGACTCTAGATATCTAAATGAATTAAAGTACATAGTTACTGATCCCTACAAAAAGACAACATTTCTCTTTCTCTTCTTCTTCAGTCATCAGCTCTCCTGTGCTCCCAATGTGTGCTCCCAAGGCATGCCAGAGCCAGTGCAATGTATTCACCAGACCATTCTGTAAGACAGTTGAACTGGCAGGCTGGTCAAGCTTAACCTGAATTAAGCTAAAATTATTTTTCTTTTGCATAAGTTATTTGCACCAGACAAAAGTCTAAAGAATAAAGGCTCAATGAGAATGAAGCAAAGAACTCACAGAGGCAGATGCTGCTTTTGTATGAAAGTTGTTGGGCATTGTCTTCTTAACACTGGTTACTACTTTCTGATGTTTGAATCATGAGAGGTGCTAAAGAATGGCATAACAGAAACATTTAAACAAAATGCTTCATGGTTTTTGAAACATTTGTCATGCTGACCAAAGGGGCTCTTGAAATTCAACTTCAGCTCACATATGGCTTCATCCACTCCTGGAGCTATACTGGGGAGAGTGGGGGAGGAGGACTTTCTATTTAAAAAATTTAAATTAGCTCTTCTCCCAGAGCTCCACACTATGTATTTTTCAGAACTTGTGCAAAGAATTTCTCTCAAAGTGCATCTTCATGTCTGTGTCAGGTTAAATGTTGGACTCCCAGCATGACAGCAGACATTCTCTGCCTCTGGAAGGCTTAGTGCTTTGATAGGTCAAGAGGACAGAATTAATATTGCCCTTGACGGGAGCAATTTTATTATGGATTATCCTGATTTTATTTTGCATACCTTGTAATGTCAGCTGGTTTAACTTTACTAAAAAGATTTACTGCACAAATGTCAGATGTGCAAACAAAGACCGTATGAGTTCAATAGATTGCACTTGTCTAAATTCAGTAGTGGATCTGGGAATCTAGAAGTTGGCTAGTGTACAATATAAAGTACAGAGCACATGACAAAGGGATAAGCAAGTCAGCTGAAGTGCACAGAAAGTGAAAAACCACTTTGTTCCTCTTCTTAAAAATTCATTCTAATCTGACTCATAAATTGAAAACATCACTGAATAGCCAACAGTGTAAAGCTTTGAAAATGGTTAAAATGTTTTTGCTCAGTAAAGCAAATTTTATTCTGACTGCAAAGACAAATGCCTTGCTTAGTAGAAGGCTTTAACACTTTGGCAGCTCTTTAGCTTTTCAGAGTCCTGCAAAAACATTAAGGCAGGGGTGTTCACTCCTGTGAAACAGGCATATATTATTATCCTCCTTTTACACATGGGCAACTTGTGAGACAGAGCTGCGGCTTGCTCAGGACCAAGACCACACAGCAAGCTGGTGGAAGCGCCAGCACCAGGATTCAAGCATTCCTGGATCCCAGCCTAGTGCACAATCCACTAGACAGCCTGTCTGCAGCCCTTTGCTATTGCTGCAAGAAGCTACCCAGTTTTTGCCTTATGAATATATGACTGTGAAAAATTATGCTTTCTGCAAGTGTTTATGGGATTGCTTCAGGGCAAAGTTTCCCTACTGCTGCTGGAAAATAGAGATTACTTCAGCAAAAATAGGAGGAAGGGAAGGAAACATTCTAGAATAAAATTATAAACCAACTGTTTTACAACCAGACATTAATAAAATAATATTACAAAAGTGCCAGTCGAAGCTGTTGTTTAGTTTTTCTGACTCTAAACAAGTAGCAAGGAGGTTATTTTATTGTCACCTGTAAAGATAGGTTTTCATGTATCACTTCAAAATGATGAAATCACATGGACTCAACTCACACAAAACTTCGGTTAAGGAAGTAAAGATATCAAACAGTTGTTTAGGATTGATGAAAAGCTTTGCGCTTGTCTCTGCAAAATGCAGCTGCAGCCTGAGGAGCAGGGACAGACCAGATCTTCAAGTGGGAGGGATGGAACTGCACAGCTGCTTTAAATCAACACTGCCTTGTGACTCAGAGGCACCTATACCCATCCTGTATCTACAGCAATAAAAAAAAAATTGTGCCTCTTTATCTTGCTCAGTAAATTCATGTTCAGCAAAAGTGTTACTGGCATGCAAACAGAAGGAAGAAATGCTATGATAGGGAGTAGGGAGTTTGGCTCATGTAACTTTTGGAAGTGGCATTTGACTACCAGAGAATGAAGGAGCGCTTCAATTAAGAAGCTGCTGAAGCTTCAATTAAAGGAGCACATTCATGCTATCCAGACCACTCTAACAGCTATGTCAGGGCATAATTTTTGCAGAAACTCAGGAGGTGATGATGCTTTATGAATATTTCCTAGTGACTCACTGCCACTTTTCAGTTTGACAATGGTGGTTCCCTTTAATTCAGTTCTGATAGATCACATGAGAATAATGGAAGGTATCTTTGCAAATCCTATTTCTGATAAAATAACAGCTCCAGCCCACATTTTGGAGAGAACTGCCTTTGAAATAAGAACCTCTGCTTGCTACAGTCCTGGTCTTAGGAACTGCTGCTTTCTGCAATCCTGGTCTCACAGACATTTACTGCTAGGGTCAACCTCATAAAGCAGGAATACATGGGAAGGCTGTATAAGAAATGAGGAGAAAAGAGAGTATCCAGGGTGAAGATCTGCATTGAGGTAGGGAGAAAAGTAAGACCCTCCATGCAGCCTGTAACTCTTTTTTTGGAGCATTTCCCTGACAGATGCAGAGGGACAGCATTCGTCCAACTCTCCTTCAAAAAGGTTTATTAAACAGTGCTTCGTTTTGTTGGCATCTCACTTTCAGATGATTGAGATAATAATGTTTAGCCTGCAGTGTGATATTAAACACCTAGGTCTGAATTTCTGCCTCAGTAATATGCTGTAAACTCTGCTGAACTTGCTCTTCTCTTTTCATCTGAGTCTGCCCTTTTTCTCATTTCTGCTGCATCTTATTTTGTAACAGACTACTTTGGCTCTTACTCTGCACTACATCTACATCTACATTACATCTGCACAAGAAAATTACATAGAGGTGGGGCATTGGCCTATGACTATCCATACTGTATAACTGTTGACATGCTTCCTTGCATATTCTCTGCCTTTGAGCACTGTCCCAGGCATTTCCAGGCATGGCTTGGGGAATCACATAGGTCAGGACACTCTTCAAAAGTCACTAGTAACTAGGAGAGGAGAGGGGAAACGTTTAACAGTAGGCATGCCAGACATGGCACTCACATTAAGGGACAGACAGCTGGCCAATTTTATTTTTTTACTATAAGTAATTTGTGTTACTGCCACTTTTTGCCACCCTCTTTGTCCTTTCTCCAGTCTCAAAAACAGAAAAGTAGACCATAGCAAAGGCTTTATTTGAGTAGGGCTTTTACATGTTTATGTCTGTCATTATTTGGGAGTGTTGTTGTTTTAGTTTAATATAAAGCATTTAGTGCTGCTGTGCTTTTATAAGTTAGGGGACTCAAAGATTTAGGGTTTGCACACTGGAAGGTAATGCAGCCTGTGATGATCCTAAGACCCTGCAGGAGTTCATTTCTGAGCTTTTGGCCAATACTGGGAAAACTAGAGTTTCTGCATACTTTAGCATTCCACTTTGGCAGAGGGATCTCCTGTCCTTGAGCAGTGAAGACTTTGTACCTTGCTCATTGCATATTCCTTATTTTAATTGAGAAATAATGTTGTTGAAGGTGATATAACCTTCTCAACAGGTTACAAATTCTTTGAATAATTTGTGTCTTCAAGGACATGAAGACCTTGATCAGGGATGAAATTCTGTACACCTTAGGAATAACTTAGGTTTTTTAACTTAGGTCTTTTAATTTAATATCTAAAATGTACTTTGAGGAATTTTAGTCAAATCTTACATTAACTTTGTTGATACTGAGTCAGAGAAAGAGCAGGAAGCTTTTTAAAATAACACAAGCTGATTTAAAATATCACATGTGGGGATGAGGATTCCTTCAGTGGAAAGGAGAGGAACAGTGGCTGGACCTGGAGTAAACCTGGAGGTTGACAATTTATTGTAACAAGAGAGTTAGGTGCTGAGCAGCAGTTCTGTGGTCAAAGAAATGTAGTGTTCTGAGAGCAGTAGCCAATGTCCACATACTTGAATGCTGTCCAGTTCTCAAGAAAAATAATTTTATAAGCATTATAGACATCAAGCTACTCCCTTTTAGTGAAGTCAGTAATATAGATAATTCTAAAAAAATTCACAACTCTGAGCTAGCATATCCTTGTTCTCTGATGGGCTGTGAATGCGTGATTTTCATGTAGTTCCAATTGATATGAATAATGATGAGAGACAAAGAAAGGAAAATCAAATCACCCATTGTTCCTTTTCCAGCATAGCTATGCTTCGAACAATTGGGAGCTCAGACTGTATTTATGAATCCTATTTGAAAACACTGCTGCAAAACGATAGATTTCACCAAATGCCACATTCAAACAAAGGTCTTTCTGACAATTTATCTAGTAAATGAGCAATGGCATTTGCAGGCATAAAAAATACTCAGAAGCATTTAAGAAAGTGATTTTTTTAAACCCATAGATACACTGCTGACTTTTCAGAAAGGTTAGAACTTTATGAGATTCAGAATCAAAACCCGATGTGACCTACATAAAAGAATCACTCTGATTTCTTAATTAAACCAAGCTGTAACTGCACACTTGGTTAACAGCCGCCAAAGAAATTATGCAATAAATCTTATGACTGTCCTCCAAGAATGCAGTGAGGCAGGCAGTGATGAAGAGGATGGTGGTGAGAAGAACAAGATGGGAATGTTCCATGTTACTCTCTTTAATGTTCCCTTGCAGAGGGTCTGAGGCTTCTAGCACACAAGCCAAAGAACTGAAATGATCACATCTGTAGCTCTAGGTTGAGGGGAAAAGCCCAAATGTTTTAACAGCTGCTTTTTTAGGTTGTGTTTTTTGGTTTTTCTTTCCTTTACCTAGTTTGCTTCAGGATCTGATTTCTTTCTGAACGGGTGGGCTCAGTGCCTGCCAGGAGCCCAGCAGGGAATGTTTACTTTGAGACACAGAGAGATGTTTCCCTTTCTTCTCAAGTGATTTTTTTTTTAAGGCGGGCGTGTGAGGAATTCTCTCAAGAAAGGTTCTCCTAAAACAAATACACCTTACAAATACATGTTAATCTGAAGGTTCTTTTTCTGTCTTATGAAAAATTTATGTGAAAAAATAAATCAAGAAAAACAACATCACACATTAGTGTTGCATAGCTGTTTTCTCTGTCTACTGGACGAATCTTTGCAAAATACTTGTCTTTTGCAGTGTCTCAGGCAAGGACTTGAACTGCCCTGTGGATTTCCTGTGACTTCAGCCTTTGCTTCCTCTCCACCAGAACAGCTGTATCACTGCCAGCCTCCAGCAGAGTTAGCCAAAGCTGCTCTGAGTTGTGATTTGCACCAGTACAGCTTATTCCAGTTCTATGCAAATTTCTAATGTTAAACCAAATTTCTTCAATGTACTCTAGATGCAGCTGCGCTTATGGTGAATTTACTGGATGGACAAACTCTCCCAGGCCAAACACTAAAATACCGAGTGTGGTTCATCAGAGATAATAAACAACGCCAAAGATCCTGACAATGTTTCTCTTCTCATCTCATAAACAGAGCTTCCCTCTTATATTTGAGAGGCTTCAACCCAGTGGATATACACACAGCATACAGGGAGCAAATATTCTCAAGTCACTGATGATAAATGAACAGTGACAAGAACAATATATTTCATTCCTTCCCCCAGTCTCCACATATGACTACTGCTCACTGTCACCTGGGAGAACAAAAACACTTTTTAGAGACAAAAATAATATTGTCAGTTTAATGCAGTTACCTATGATGGCATGCTAGGAGTACAACAAACAAACACCAAAAATAACCAACAACAAGGAGACCCGGCTGACAGTAAGATTTATTAGTTGGGTGATGATTCCAATGTAATTTTATCTTGTCACTTTGAGACAGCAGAGCAACATGTTCATGTGTGGTCCCAGCATTCAGTGTATGGTCAGATATTGAACTCTGGGAAAGAGTTTTGGAACAGTCCTGCTAATTTTGTTAAGCAGTCAATGTTTCATCCCACAAGGAATATTATGAACGCCTGGCATTTACTGCTGTCTGTCAGTGTCTGCCAGTCCTCGCTGCAGTCATCAGTACAGAACAATTCTGTTTGCAGTGCCCTACTTGTCAGAACTGAAGTCAGATATTTTCCTGGTTTATTGAATGATAGGTCTCTGATGACAAGTTTTTTCCTGTCTGTCTCCAGTTTGGAGTACGGAGAGAAATCTCTTTTCTTTATTCCTTGGTTATGCTTCAAGTCTAAATTATCTTCAGAAAATGTGTTTTGGTTTAGTCATCTGTTTATAGAGACCCATTTGCTTAACTTTACTGGATGGAATTTGAGAAATGGCAGTTCAAGAAAACTCGTTGCTTGCTTCTTGGATGTTACTACCAAAGGAGCAAAGGGAACAAAAGGCAAACCAGTTATTTGACAGCTGCAGCAGGATCTTGGAGAGGTGTCCATTCATCCTGTGAATGGAGGCACCTCAGCACAGTGGACTCTAATCCCCTTCAGTGTTAAATCTAGTCTTAGTCTAGGTGCTCTGTAAAAAATCCAACTTGTTGCTTGTAGCTAAGTCAGTGTAGTCAAACTTAAGTCCATACTGCTGACATGAAGAGAAGTCTCATCTCTATTGTTAACTCTGACTCATTCCTGTCCTCCTTCAGTTGGAATTGTGACTGGGAAACTGTGTGGCACTCTAATCTCAAATCTGAGTTTGACAATTTCCAGTGTGCACATAAAGGAGGAGGTGGGCCTGCTTTTCCAGATGGTAACATTGTCCAGGTTTAGAACCACAGAACCGTGTGAGTTGTTGATCCTACAGTATCAACATCTGAGCAGTGCCACTTGTAACCAGCTGACACTTTGAACTTTTAGCAGCTACCCTTTGACTCGTGTAATACAAGGCAATGCAAGTGAAAGGGACAGTTGCTAGTCATCACATCATTACTAATTTCATCCTTTATGCACTTTAGGTAGTAAAGTAGAAAATTCTGGTTTTCCTGTGGCAAAATTATTGTAAATCTACTGTAAATAAAAAAATTAACCGTTTAAAAGAATTCTATATTTTTTGCCAGACACAGAGTCCTTCATGGGAGCCATTCTCTGCTAGTCTGAGATAAATAAACTGATTTTTGCTGATTTGTACATTCATAGAATCATAGAATAGTTTGAGTTGCAAGGGACCTTTTAAAAGACATCTAGGCTAAAAGCCCTTGCAAAAAGCAAGGACATCTTCAAGTCTGGCTTTGTTCCATGACATTATTCTCCACAGTAATATCTCTACCTAAAATTTTAGCTCCAGAAATAAGGGTGAAATACACTCACAGATTTAAAAAACCATAAAACCATGGTTTTGTCCTAGCATAAATCAAGGCGTCATTTCAAACAGATATTATATGTGTTACACACACCATCAGCTAGACATAAGCATTCCGTATAAATGGTGGATAAACTGAAATCTATTACACATAGCACTGAAGAAACAGGAAGAAAGCAAAGCAAGAAAGTAAACACCCGTACTTGTTTTCCAAATGAGGGCTCCTTCAAGGCAGAGGAAGAACCTTTATATCCTCAAATATGTCTCTTTTCGTACCTATATTGAAAAAAGCTTTTGGTATATATGAGACATGTATATGAATCACTCTCACTCTCACTTTTTTGTGTTTAGATTCACAAGACTTCAAGGTTAGAAATTTACTGTAGAGTTTATTGCAGTTCAGATGAAGAGCTCACTTTTACAACCTGAGTGAAGGTAATTATATTTTACCTACCAGTCTGACTCAGCAATAAATGTGTCAGTAATAACAGTGGAATTCAATCAAAGAGCAGCAAACTGGAACAGCTATCTTATGGCCTGTGAGGCATACACCTACAACACCTAAGATGAGAGACCTGGGAAGGCTTCTTAGTTCTCAAGTTCAGTCAAACACACATGATTTGTGTCAGGGGAAGACCTTTTTGTGCACTATCTTTTCCTTCTACTTTCCAGAAAAGTAAACTTAAGCATGTGCTTGGGAAGAGAATCATGGCAAACCATAGCCTGATCTGAAGACTTCTTGTGAAGGAGCATCTGATGTGAATTAGCATCCATATTTACTGCAGTGGTAGTCACTGGCCAATATTTCTTCATCTGTGTACTGCTTTACCTTCAAAAATTCCAGAAATTACTTTTTTCTATTATCCTTTAGAAAAAAAAGGAAAAAACCCACAGAAAATATAGACTTTTTTTTGCCACCTGTATTCTTAACAAGCCTTTCCCTTCTCAGTGATGTTGTGTGACTTCTTAAACTGCGAATTGACAGTTTAGTAGAGAACATCCTCTGTGATATCCAGAAACTGCTGTAGTGCTAACAATGCAAACTACTTGGCAGAGTCTTCTGTCCAATTTTTTGAGCTGAGTTTTGCGGACCTTCTCAAAACATATTTTTATTCTCAAAGAAAACTAGTAAGCACTTTCTTCCTTAAGCAGGAGTTAGATCACATTCCTGTTCAAATGGAATAACTTCCACTAGATTGAAAGGTGTAGGACTGATCCAAACCAAAGGAGGAAAATACCTTGAACCATGTGAACAAGACACATTAAAGGTGTGCACCATTCTTCCTACTTAGAGAAAGCTGACTCTTATAACAAAGTTCTTTGGAAACACTCTCAATTTATTAATTTTATTTCATTGCTATGTCATTATTCTGATGAAGATAACCTGACATTTCTGTGAAGGAACATCAACAATCAAAAATTATGGGGTTTTAATAGCTTAATAATATTGGTTCTCAATCTACTTTTCAAAAAGATACCTGCTAAACATACAAGGACAGAAATAAAAAAATCCTCCCTTGCTTTACTCTGGTGCTAAAGTGTTCTTTGCATACTCCCATGGCCTAAACATAACAGCTCTATCTGAGCATCTACCAACACTTGAAGAGGCATAACACTCACAGTCTCTCACTTCCTTCTTTCCAGCCTGGACAAGATTAATAATCTTTTCTGTCTGGAAGAGGAGTGACTGAGAATGGATGAAGATGCACAAGGTACTCTGTGTGTAGTGCACTGAAGAAAATGACAACAAAAGGATAGCAGGAGGTGTCACCCCTAATTTCAAAGCCAAAATATTGGATCTTAAATGGTACACAAATGTCACATAGGGAATACTAGCCACAGGGAAGAAAATAAAGTCTGAGTTTTTACAAATGAGTTTTGAAAATATTGACACCAGACCATGGTGACCCCAAAGTGCAACATGCCAACCAAAGCAATCTATACTTTGAGGAGGAGAATATATTGCATTTAAAACTTACATTTCCATATGAGGTTATGGCATTAAATTGAATTTTTGAAAGGTAAACAAAAACAAATGAGAAAGTCTATTGTTTGGACTTGAGTGAGGGAAAAAATAATTTTTGATTGATACCTACTCTTTCAACTTTTCTAGTTTCTTGTTTTAATCTTTAACAAAACAAACAAGCCAAAAAAGTTTTGTCTGCACAGCTGCTGAGAAGAATTTTCTCTATGAAAAAATAGAATATGAAGGAAGGAGGAGGCAGGTGGGGCTAAGCTCTCCCTACAGACTGCCCTTTCATGCCAGAGTCAAATAACAGGGGAGAGGCTGAAGCTGAGTGCAGCCCCAGCAGCAGGCAGCCAGGAACGTGATAGCCAAAACTGGCAAGCATTTCACTGGAACAGGCAAGAAAATCTGTAATAGGGTATAGATGTTCATGTACCTGGAAGGAGTTTCTTTGTACTAGAGTACTTGTCATTATGAGAGCTATCCTGCAACTTCTTCATTCACAGGCTCTCAAAAAGAGTCTTCATTCATATCTTTATTATATAAACATCTACTTACCATAAGAAACTTGCTATGTTTTTGCTCCATGGAATTTAAGTTTCAAGTTGGATAGACAAACTATGGAAAATCATTTAGATCAGGTTGCAGTCTTATTATAAAGTATTCAGTCTTCTTTAGTAGTAGAGGAATGGGCACCTCCAGGAGCCATTTAATCTCATCTTTATGTATGTTAAAATAAGAATAAAGTAGCTGTGAGAGGTTCTGTTTCTCTCTCAAGTCTCTCCCTGCTAAGGAAAATTTTAGGTGGTTAGTTTGTACTAAACATTTCATATCAGCCTAGGTGCACATCTTGTCTCCAGTAGCAGATAGCAAAAGAGCATGGGAATCAGGACACAAAGAGGTACATTGCTCCTCACCTATAGTGTGATCCCTTCCTGACAGCATCAGGATTCAGAGATTGACTGAACTACAGGCAATATCTGGATCATCCTTCTTGGTAAGCTTGGAAACACATCCTGAACATTTATTTAACTCCTTCTTGAACCCATGCTCATGAGTAACTAATAAATGATAATCTGTGACGAGTTCCATGAGTTAATTGCTCCTAACAAGGAATGAAGCAGAACAAATTTTCCTTTCATATTCACCAAAGCTGTTTCTAGATTTAAGTAGGAACATAACTTGGTTCAATTTAGGGATACTATTTAACTGTATGTGAATGTCATTTTTGGTTAATATAACTCTTTGAAATTTATAAATATCATTTTAGTTTTATACTAAAATGTTCACATTGAGTTGTGTAAATCTGTAATCTTTCATATTTTTGCTATAAGTATATATTTTTTGGCTACTAGAATTTCAGGAACTCTTATGATTGTTAATCTTAAAAGTTGGAGTGGCTGTAAAAAGTTCATTTTCATAAACACCTTAACAACATAAAAGCCCAGGATCTACTACTATCAAAAAGACACATACTCCTAGTCCTCAGAAATGCTAGGGAAGATGATAACCCTCATAAATGCTAGGGAAGATGATGGCCAGCAGTTTGGCACAGCTGTAGACAAGACTCTGTAATGTCTTTTTCAGTGTAATATATAGCCTCTTTAAAAGAATTAAATTATTTTTGAAAGAATAAAAAGAAAGATATTGTATTCGATGGATAAAAAATATATGGGTAGCTAATAATTTAAGCACAATTTACATAGTGTTAATGTACGACCTTCCTAGAAAAAAACCCAACCAAACAAAAACACAAAACATGGTATTTGCAAGTCTGATCCTACTTCTGGTCCACAAATAATGTTTGTTCACTTTAGCCAGTTCTGTGTGTGTGCACAGGAACTTCATCTAACATGTTTGTCAATTTAAAATATACAGTGTAGTATTCATTAAAACCCCATGTCATCAATGTAAATTAACAAAGAACAAAACTATTTATTAATTCTGGGTTTGAGAAAGAAGAGAACTTCACTACTATCCCATTACCAGATATATTCTTCATTCTCCCTTGTTGACAAAGAGTATATATACTCATAACAGCTCCCACTTCTGACTAAGCTGAATAAATTCAACTTGCATTAAATGCCTTTTTATATTTGGTGCATCTTTAATAAAACACTGAATGCTGTTAAAATGTCACTGAGAAGTAGAAACCTTTTTTCTTATATTCTTTTTGTTCAAGCTAAGTGTTATCATCTTGTATTAAAGGAAAGTCTGTAATAGTAAAAAGTTTGATCATGTTATTTATTCTTATATACAAGTGTTACTGTGAAGAAAAGCCAGACCGGTAATAGAGATCTAAAAGCCTATCTCATACCAGGGAGAACCTGGTGTTAGCATTGTGTGCTCTAAGTGGATACCCCAAGATCTCAAGTGCATGTGTGTGTATGCACACACACAGAGGGTGATTTCTGCCCCAGATACCAAAGCATGCAAATAGTCATAACTGGTGTACATAGCTGGTTAGCATGTGCTAACACTATGACAAAAAATCCCTAAGAAAAACCCTAACCCTAAGAAAAAAACCCTAACCCTAACCAAGAAAAAAATCAGACGGATAATTAGGATGATGTTCTTTCCTAAGATATGCATGTCACAATTTTATCTCCTGAGATAATAACTGAAGAGCTGTCTATGCAAGCCTGCAGACATGCTGTCAGTGGTCAGCACTGAGGTTTCAGCTTTACATGGACAAATCTGAAGTCAGTTGTGTGCTTTTTTTATAGTTCATCATACTCAGTTTGCATTAAAAATAACAAAATGGGGCTAAAGCTGAAAAAAGCAAAATGAAATTACTGCAGTGCTATAACCACCCTAGTCATAGCCACACATATCAAAGTCCAATTTCTGCAGTGTGAAGCTGGATCTTTGGGTGTTTAACAGTTTGCAAACATGAAAACAGTGTATTTCATAATACACTGATTCAATTATATTATTTAAGTGCACTTTTACAAAAACAAAAAATACTCAAATACTTCATTAGAAAGCTATTAAATTTGCTTTCCTGAAAACAATACCTGTGAAGAGTTTAATTAACTTGTTCTTTCTTAAATCTCCTTGCCAAGAATCTTTACTGGATTAAGTATTCAACACCAAGAGATTAAAGAAGTGTATCCTCTAGCTCCCATGGCACATATCTCCACATAATCACCAGGATTAGCTTTCTAAGTACATCAAAGCCTTATTTCCTTGTGGCTCTCCAATAATAAAGGCTAAGGATAAACCCAACTCTCATCACTTTTTCAACTATCCCTCCACAACCAGATCATGACTAAGAATGTGAATAAAGTCAATGTAGAAAGCTGCATTACTTTACAGCAGCAATAATAATAGGAACACAGCAGAGTAATAAAAAGAAGCTAGAAGGATGGTGAATTATATAAAGTCTTTAATGAGACATAAAGGAAGGCAATTAATAAACTGCAGAACCTTTTGAAAGTGACTGAATAAATATTCACAAGTAAATACTACTTGTGTAGCTTATCTGTGGAGCATGTGTCCATTAATTACAAGATCCTGTTTTGCGTAATGACTGGGACTTTGAAAGAAAGATTTCATAGAAACTATCCATTTTTGATCAAAAGCCAAAGTGCTCATTCTAAGCAACTGCACCAGGGAGCTCCTTTGCTAAATGCACAATAACCACATAATGATTTGAGCTGGCACTTTGCAAAGATCACTGCATATTTTATTATTTTCCTGTACTGTTCTTGACAGTCATGGACCACTAAAAAGACCTGTATTTGTTTGTAAGATCATTACTTTCTGCAGGGTTATATGAAAATGGATACTTTTTCTACAAGTTGAAAGCAAGGCATTCTGGGGATACTGCTAAATTTTCCCCACTCTTCTGCTTGGCTTTTCTGAAAACAAGCCCTCAGTACATTGAAGTTAGAAGGAAGACAGGACTACTACAAAAACGTCCATGGTACTTGATGTATTTTAAAAGGCTTAGCATAAATAAAGACATTGTAGTTTTCACTGCCAGTTACCTAAGGAAGTTTACACATATTCTGCTTTGTTTGAGGTGAATTTTGTACTTGAAGCCTACAGGTTTTTGCTCTGCTTCTCCTGCCTTTAGCTATCCTGTGGTAAAAAAACATTCTTTTTTTGTCAGCAAAACAATTGAAAGTCAAGGCTTCTTCTGACTTTGACAAATCACTTACTCACTCTGATCCTTATTTTACACACAAAAGAAATTACAGCAGAGTGCTGTTCTGAAGCTCAATTAATGGTTAGAGACCAGTCTAAAGATCCTGAAGGATGGCACTGTAGAAAAATATTCTTGTATTTTCTTTTACCAAAAAAAAAAAAATCAAATTGAAATTTAGTATTTTTGGCAAAGTACATAAATTATAACACATTCATGTGCAAATGATGATTAAAATAATTTTTAATCTACACATTGAGAACTAGTTTTATTATTGTATCACTTAAATGCCTTTGTAATAGCCTGTATTATAGAATTCTGCGAATAGTACCAAAATACATGTATCTTTTTACAGATTGTAAAGCTCTCAAATTGTAACACTCTCAAATTGTAACAAATACACGGATACACATGCAAATGTGCACACACACCTCCTCCTGCATGTATTGAAAAATTCTTTCATAAGCCATGTAACAAAAATATCCAAAATGTTGATTTAATACAAAGTAATTTCTTCTTATAAAATTTTTAATGACTTCCATAAAACCTGTATCAATCTATATTTAAAATTATGTCTTAAAGAACAAGATAAATTCCTGAATAATTTTTCCTGTATTTGCTAGCATGTTAAGCTAAATTTAATTAAAAGATAGTGCCAGTGAATGAGCAGAAATAACATATTGTTCCACTAGTGCTTTATTAGCACTTTGAATTTTACTATGTGTTCCATTGATAGACTGGATATGAAGATTATTATTCGTTTAATACTCTTATTCCTTCAGCAAACCAAACCATTTTCATTTGCCTATGATTCTAAAGACAATAACTATTTAACATGTTTTTTATCCTCAATTCTGCCTCAGACACAGCTCATTTATTTTATAGACTTGTTCTTGTAATTATAACCATGATAAAAGTAGTTTTTTAGCCTGCTTATTCCTCTGCCTTTATCCAGATGCTGATGTATAGCCCTTGTATACAGAAATACACAGTAAATGTGAACCTTCCCAATTTTCAGGCTTGCATCTGACCCTCCCTGGAAGGGACAAGTTAAATGTTTCCATCACAGCAGTGCAGTTTCTCTCCAGCTCTCCAGTGCCACATGTGGGGTGCAGGGGGCCTTGGGACAGTCCTGTGGGGGTGCACAGTGGCCAGGAGCATCCTGGATGCATTGCTAGAATACAATACTAAGAGAGCAAAGAGAAGGTGTCGTGTCAGATGCTCCATCTGAATCGGGGGATACTCAAGCTGTGCTTGCAACACTCAGAAGGGGAATTCAAAGTTACAGTCAGGGTTTCCCTTTAGTTGCTCTTAGATGCCTGGCTGACATTTTTGACTGATCATTTCTTTCACTCCCACCTGTGGTGCCAAACATCTCAAGTGGATGCCACACATTAGTTTGGTGTTAAAGGTAGTAGAGCAAAAATCTCAGATTTCTCCAAGCTGCACCTTTTTAAGGCCATAAAGACAAGCTATAAAAGAGGCCCTGTTAAAATACTTCAAATTCAATATATCCAGTACATTTAATCTATTTCTGTCCTGAAGAAAAATTGCCCTTCAGAAACATTATTATATAAGAAATGTAGTGCCTTATGCAGGGGTTTGGCTTGGGGTTTTCTTCTACTTATGTGAAGAATTAAGCCTATGTGATTGCAGCTGCTGACGCTTGCATACATAGATTCTTTCAGTAAATTTAAAGAAAAATTCTTTTTGTCAAGTAAGTAAAATGCTGGTACTTTATGTGTTTATGTTTATAGCTGAAAGATTGCAATACTTCCAAAATTACTGGTGATACAAAAGTCAAATGAAGTTTTTACTTTGTTTCAATTATAAAAGCAATATATTTATTTCCTATGAACTAAAAGGTCCATTAAACATTGGATAGTCTTTGATACCTAATCAAAATGGTATAGGGAGATAGCAACAGTAAAATGACTGTGGGGATGAAAAATTTGTTTTTCATCTTTGGTGCAATTTTCCAAGACATGTCATGCATTGGAGTTTTTTTCCAAATTTTGCTTTTATTTGTTATTACATATAAATCCTCACATTCTAAAATTATAACTATGCCTTTCCTAGATTAATAATGAAGATAATTACCTTAATACAATGAAAACCACTTAACTTATTTTTATGCTCTGACAAACTTCATAGTGTTTTTTGGTCTGTGAGATTTTTCTGAACAGTGTGAGTGAATGTAAATGAAAAAGATGGAGGAACAACTAACAAGTAGAAAAACAATGTACAGAAAATTACTGAGATCTGATTGTAGAGCAGAATCTCAGATCCTAAGTCCGACTTGCTGCCACTGATTTTAGCACAAATTTTATCTTAACAATTAGTCACAAGAAGATAACAGACTTGTAACAATTAACTTTCTAGGTGCTGATTGTAGAAGTTTCTCAAAGTAACTGTGATATGTTACTAGATATGACATGTGAGTGGACTACTTATCTTCATAAGAAACCAAGAATTCTTACTAAAAACCAGGCCTGACTTTTATGATCTGCTGGGACTCCATCATCTAGTGAGGGAAACACAAAGGATAAGCCACTGACATCTACAGTTAGTCAAAATTGTTTCTTGCTCAATACTATTATCCAGTGATGACTCCAGCACCGGCAAAATCAATTAAAGTGTTGTAATTTATCATATCTAAAATCAGAAAGCATCATTACTGCAAAAAATGAAACTAATTAACAGACTCAGTTAAAGCACTGCAATGAGAGCCTATCATCACAGTGCTTCCTTTTCAGTACTCTTCCCAGTCATTACAGACACCAGTCCAGATGAAGGTGATCACAGGTCTCATTAACTAACTGCATTGCTAAACTAATCTTCAGTTGTCATCAGGAATATAATAAGCCTTGTTCATTTGATTTTTATAGCCTTGAGACCCTCTTGAAAAGAGGTCCTGGTATAATCACACTTACCAGCAAGACCAGTTTGCACAGTGCAAACATAATGATGTAAGATCTCTTGTGATTCAAGAGACAGAAACCCAGATGTATAAAATATCAAGGTGATTTTTATCTTTGTGGAAGAAGGAATTCAGAAAGTACCGTAGTGATTTCCCATAGGATTTGTAGAAATTCTCATTTGAATTAAAATATTATGGGTTAAATTGTTGTATTTGTTCCCCTGAGTTTCTCCCCATTCACTTGCCAACTACTGCCACTTGTCCTTCCTATATATTTCATGTATTTCCAACTGTCTTTTGTTGGTAAGCAGCACATGAAAAGAGCAGGTTGTGTTAGCACCATGTGATTATCTAGGTCTTCATGGACTGCAGCAAGATTCACTGCCTGCCACCAGCAACAGAGTTACAGCCTGAAAGCAGATCTGTCTGAAATTCAAATTTTCTTTTATCACTAGTGCTTATTTCATGTGAGGTGTGCAGATAATCCATTTTTACCATGCAACACATCTGAAGTTCCTATACTGGTTTCATTTTGCCTGTTCATGCCAATAAAATGTCAGCTTAGGCACTTTGTGTCTGACCTTCAGGGACTTTTGGGTATTTGCAATCTATATTGATTCCAGCTGGAGTCCTAGGTGTTCACCACTCTTCCTGCAGCTCCATCAGTGCTGGCAACAATGGGAATTCTAATGTATACAAGCTGTTTGTCTTTTTATGACCAGTGTTTACTATACACCACTAAATCCGTATTGTGAAGCAGAGCAGCTGCCAAGACTTTCTGCATGCTCGAGCTGAAGTCACCACTAGCCCGTGTTAGTCTAACGGTGGGAAATGCTGCTAAAAGGCTCCTTGTAGACATGCTTTTCAGTACTGTACTTCTGCTCAATAGATCATTCATGAGCACCCAGCCCCCTCTCCAGAGAGCTGGGGGAGTCGAGTGGTGAGCAGGAAGGGTTGGAGACAAGGCTGAGTTTCTTACTTACAGCTGAGGCTCGGAGCTGTTTTATTGTCGTCATGGCTACAGGCCCCACATGCCTCCAGTCCCTGCTTTATGAAAAGAATGATGCAGTGTCTAGCCTTACAGCTGAATATATAAACCAAATTAGTCTACCATGCCTCTACCTGTTTTGCGGCTCACAATGAAAGAAGTAATATATCAAGCAATCAGTCTTGTAGCAGTTATATTCTGTAAACACTAAGTCATTACACCCAGACTTTTTTATTTGCTCTTTAGAGTCCCTTTGCTGTATAATAAACTGCAGATTTCAATAAGAAAGCTAATTCAGAAGAGTCCTCTGTGATTTCTCAGAATTTCTGTAACATATAAGTTAAAAAAGTGCATTTCAAATCCCCTTTCACACTCCATTTTTGCATAATCCCACTCAATAAACAAGAAGCAGAAAGACAATGATGAATGTCTTTTCCAAAGCTGCAGTGCCAGGGTATTACTAGAATCCAACTATTCCTCATGCAAGTAAAGAAGAGTTATATAGTCCTACATAGGAAACCATTAACTCTTCCTGAATAGAGTAAGAGTCTCATATGTTCCCATCTCAACTAGGACATTAAGAATTCCCTTAATGGCATTAAGGTAAGGCAGTGAGGGAAGATGTGTCCTGTGATACTGCTGTTGTCAGTGTTGTTTAGAAGAGAAGGAAGGAAGGAAGGAAGGAAGGAAGGAAGGAAGGAAGGAAGGAAGGAAGGAAGGAAGGAAGGAAGGAAGGAAGGAAGGAAGGAAGGAAGGAAGGAAGGAAGGAAGTTTTAAAAGTGTGGTCTCTATTGAAAGATAAATATTTAAGAGAGGGAAAATGGGTATCAGAATAAAAATGTGTAAATCTCAATGTAGGATGGTGTAGTGTGCATATGAAGGATTTGGAAAAGAAGGTGGCAAGAAGAAAAATAACTAGCATGAGGGGTAGAGAAGGTAAATTGCCTTTAATTACCATCTGCTTACACATTCTTCTTTTTCATAACTTGTAAATTCCACCAGTTCTGATTCTCTACATGCTCATAGACTGCACATGTCAGTAAGTGGAGATATGTGATCACATGGTTCACCATCATTTGACATTCTGTCTCTCTGTTTAGCAAAATGGGCCTTATCCTCACTTACCTCCGAAATTCCATTAAAGGATTTTGGCAGTGTGGGCTATAAGTGACATTTATGGCCAGGGAAGTGTAAAGGGATCTCAATGCAAATAAAGAACAGAAGAAAGTGTTACGTTTTTATGGATCTGAAGTATTTATTAAAAAAATAAATAAAAATAGCTTTATTATCTATCAGGGAATGAACAATGTAATAATGCACAAATTGAACATAGTCCAGCAAATTTAATTCACCCTGGTTTCAGCAAATTGAATGTTTGGACTCATCAATATATTACCAGTATTTCATGCTACACGAAGTCTCCCATGCTGGTATCTTCTATTTCTTGCCACTGTGGCGAGATATAGAAGTGAAAATACAGTAGTGAGTTCAAAATAATATACCTGTTATAGGGTAGTACTACAAGTCTCATCAAGGCTGCTACATACTCTGCAATCTCTCACATGAAGGGTTTTAATGACTTGGCCATTTCAGAAAACATCAAGATTGTAAAAACAAAACAAAAACCCAAAGAATGTTTTTGCTGTAGTTATGCAACTATTGCAACTTTTTAAAATAGTATTTCTTCCACCTAGCTCTAAAGTGATATGAAAGAAAAAAAAATTCGGCTTTTTGTTTACTTTTTGATAAGTTTTTGTTACAAAAATTGTTTAAAATAAAATAATCACTCAAGGAAGCCCACTGAAGTAGGATCTTTTATGGCTATGTGCAGTTGCAGCACATCTGTTTCTTTAAAAGATATGCCTACAGCACTGAAGGAAGTTATAAACACAACGGGAAAATATGTTACTGCCATGAGTTACATTTATATGTGTTTTTTAAAAGATATGAATATTCTCTTTATGAAATATAGATACTGACACCTTTGCAGCAATAAAAATAAATACAATTAATTTTATATTAATATTTACTGAGTGGACAATTCCACATTTAGTTTGGAGAGACACATTCAGTTCATACATTTTTAAGGAGTTTCATGGATGTGAGAACTATGTAAGACTTCCTGTAGACCACTTAAAAGTCAAGAAATACCATGTATATTTTAATCAGCACTTTTTTATTATTTAAGTGACAAGAAACTTCACCAAGACATCTCTATTTTTATCCCATTGTCCAATACTATTTACACAAAATACATGGTATTGGGGAAAGTGTTCAATAAATATGAGCAAACACAGCTCACTGCAGAATCTCCTATCTGTAAGAGGTGTGAATCCTATTCTTTCGGCCTTGGAGCAGGAAGACCCTTAAACAGGTAGTGAACTTCCTGTTATAGTCTCTCTTCTTTTGAATATGTTTGATTATCTTTTTAAGAACTGGTATTGTCTTTTCATGCTGAAGAAGTATAGTAACACATATATTAATTATAGTAAATTATAGTAAAACATATTTGTCATCTAAATTTAATATAAAAAGGAATCTATAAAACTAAGGAACCAATGAAGGAAGTATTGTGTAGATATTATACTTTAGTGTTGCATAGTACAAATATTTATAATGCATGTGTTGCACGGGGCAACATAATGTGAAAGCAGGATGGCTGTTTAGTTTCAGAGACATTTAGTCTGTATCCTAAAGAATAAGTGAAACAAATTCTTTGAAATTCTTTACATTTCCTGTATTTGCAGAGCTTTCACAGGCAGTATATTATATTTTTCCTTTCTTTTACCAAAATGATTGAGGTATGACATACAGATAAAAAGAGGACTTCCTAAGAAAAACTATACTTTAAACTGCTAATGGCTTTCCTAGTCTGTAAATTTTAAGAGCAGGTAAAGCCTTTAGATCATGTATTCCAGCCTCCTGTATTCACATCCTCCCATTCACAACCCATTTCACCCAAATAGCTTATACTAAGGCCAACAAATTGAGTCAAACAAAAACATTTCATCTTTTGAGGGCTGAAACAACTGTTTTCTCTCACAAGTGAACAGGAAAGACCCAGCTTCCACCACAGCCTGAGGCTTCTTGAGTAGTCAGGAGCTCATTAAGTAAGAAATGTTCCAAATATGTGAAAGAGATGAATCATAACCCATGCAGAGGAAAATCATAAGTAAATAAACAACCTCTCCTCCTCATGACAAACACAAACCAATGAAACAACAATAACAAAAACCTATAACCCAGTCTGGTCTGCAGAAAAGAGAATGTATTTTTGGTCTGAGTGCTGACAAGGAGTTTGAGCTCTGGTGCATGGATGAATACCAGACCTGTCCATACACATTAATACACACCTGTCCATACACTGTCCATACACATTAATATTCTTTGTACCCTCTTTGAATCATAGCCTGACCTATAGGGAACTGTCCATTTACAGTATGAACTGTCACTTCACTGCAGCTTCAAACTAAGATCTTACCAAAGAAATGAAAAAATACATCTGTGACTTGTAAAGGGAAATTAAAAATTATTAATCTCCTCTTGCATATAACTGCCTGAAATTCTCAGGCATATTGTGTTTGGTCACAGTCATTGCCACATTTTCCCTGAGGATGATAAAAAATATATTGTATGTAAATAGATTGTAAAGTATGTTCTCTTTTTCCTAGAGGAATGGAAAGTAGAGAAGTCTTCCTCAAAATGGAGAATTAATGGAGAATGGAGAAATAAATGTCAACATCAAGAAAACAATTGAAACCACGTTACTCATTTCTGATTTCCTCACTCATAGTTTTTCTTCCAGGAGTTTGACTTCTTTTCCTTAAGAAAGAACTACAATCTGGTTCTGACAATTCCAAGTAATCCTGCATATGCTACCTTTCTGCAGGTATTTCTGCATTTAACTGCTGTTATGAAAACAACTTCCTTTATCATTCAGTTTGCCTGATTTGAGATCCATTCACTAGGCCTTTTGACATTTTTATTCTCATTCAGTATCAAATCTTTCCTCAGTATCACCTAAATACAGGGGCTGTCTTCTACGGAGAAAGAAATTCACAGAAACTGAGTTCCTTTTAATTTACATTATAAGCGTTATACTCTCAAGTTCATCTTCAGAACTGTTTGAAATTTTTAATAGGTCTGTATTCTTTACAAGTATAGATGATAGCACTGATGTGCTAATCTAGTATAACACTCCTATTTATAGAAGTAAAACTGCTTGTCTTCTTCCATCTTGTGTCTTGGTTATCTCTCAAATAACTAAGATTCACATAGATTCTTTTTGCCATAGTCTTTCATAATTCACTCATACTGAAAAATATTAATTTCCCTGAATGTTCAAATCTTATGTGCTTCATTGCTTTCCAAGACGGAGTTTTCTGTCCTCATGCTCACCTTTACTCTTGGTTTCCAGCTACACTATCTTGCATTTAAATACTGACAAAAACTTTTGGCTGAAGGACACCCACCTAAACTATACATAATTCTCGGTAATCATAATTTTCTCTCCCTCCTTATTATATCTCCCTGCAAACTCTTTTGCACCTAAAAAGTTTGCCATGAAAAATAATCTCCTTCTTGGTAACCAAAAAAGTGTTGCATGACTTTTACAGCAAAATAATTTGAATCCAAGTGGTTATCACCATTCGTAATATAGAGTGATGTATAACTTCCTGTTCTCAATCATATTTGTATAAATCTGTAATAACTTCAAAAATATAAGTGACAAGTATGAAAGTAGAATTTGCCACCAAGTATGTACAAAAGGCTAATTGTAAATAGAATCATAAAATCATAGAATCATAGAAAATCTACTGAGGGAAATCCAGGCCTGTTAAGATAGCAATGCAATCTGATTAGGTGATACATTTGAATTTTCCAAGGAAAGCACAAATAACAAATAGGAAAAAATGGACAGGGACCCCTATTTGGAGTCCAGTCTCCAGAAACTGAATGCCTGCTGCAGATAGCATGGTATAGAGGCACTATCCAGCCCATGCATAATATGTCCTCAAAGCACATCTTTCCTGAAAATGCAAGGGTGAAGTTCTTTCCACACAGTAAATGTGGGATCTTGGATACATGCCAAGGAGATAATCAGTCCACAAGATGCTCCTATTTGTTGTGACTTTCATGGATTCATAGAATCACAGATTATCCTGAGCTGGAAGGGATACAAGAGGATCATGGAGTCCAACTCCTGACTCCACACAGGGTGACCTGAAAGTTAAACCATGTATTTAGAAGCATTGTCCAAAAGCTGCTTGAACACTGACAAGCTTGGGGACCATTTTCCTGGGAAGACTCTTATTGTGCTTGACCACCCAGAAACTATATAAAGAGCTATATAAACTAATATTTCAGTCTTGAGATTCAGAAATAGAAAGGGAAGTGCAATGAGGTAAAGGAAGGCAAAACCATGAAGTTTATTCAGGATCCCGGTGCCATATTTTACCTGAATTTCACAGGAAGGATTATTGTCTCAAATATTCGGAATACACACTCATCCTGAAGATCCTCACATTTTTTCACAGGTTATTTTTCAAAAATCATCACCAGGATTTGCCATGTTAGGATCCTCTTTGTGGTAGAAAATTATTGTACAATTGTGCTAAAATGTATTTTATACACTACCCATGCTGTTTGGCTTTGCTAATTTTAGAAATGTTTATGTATGTTTACTCTCCCCAAAAAGGGATTGTGAAGATTTGATGAATGTGCTTTGAACCAAACCATCTCCTGGTAGAATGTAATGTTGCCTAGGTTTCCTGGGAATACACCACAGGAACAGATGAAGATAATGTGGTTGCATATTATGTGATAATGAATATTCTGACTGATGCATTCACCCCAAGGTATACTGGAGCATCTGTTAGTTTATTTAGGCATGACTTATTCATCCTTATTTTTAAGATATGTAAGTGGGTGAACATATTTCTCCTTAAAGATTGGTGAATGGGGAACAATATAACAAGAAGCACATGGGATTATATACTAGTGATAACACAGAACACACATCCAGGTGAGAGATTTACTTTAATTCTAGCACTGTTCATTGCCTTAGAAACTTAGGGTCTATATTTGAGGAAGATGTCAATCTGGCTTGTATTGATTATACAAAGCAATAACAACACATTAAGAGCAAGTGTTGTAGCTGTAAAGCCTTGCTCATTAGAGGACATATTTAAAAATAAGGTTGATAGAACACCAGTAAAATACAGTACTGTATCTATCATTTCAAGCCTTAAAATATGGTTTCATTGATTTTCTAAAATAGTGGACATCAACAAAAAATTATATTCTATATGAGGTAAACTACACTGTGAAAGATTCTGTTCTGTGTTATACAGAAGCTAAGAGGGACATAATGGTCTTTCATTTGAAAGTGCAAGATATCTAAATAATTTAGGACTGCAAGTCTACCCACTATACTAAGCACAAATACAATGTTGGGTCAAAGAAGCAGTACATGTGACAGTGTGAATTGTTTCCTCTTATTCTGTGAATGACTCTAAACGTAAACCTTGTATTACACAAGCATCACATTATCATCTGACTGATTTCTGAATACTAGTGTCCTCAAAACTTTCCACCCACTAGTGGGAAGAGATTGAGTTTTCTAGGTTAACTCATCATTACTTAAGTCTTTTTTTTTTGGACTTTAGCAAAGCCCTTCAAAGTAAACATTAGGAAAATTGCAGACACATGGAATGTGCTAATTACTTTTCTTATTTTATTTTTCCTACTAGTTTTATCATTGTCAAAGGACAATTAAGCACATATGCAAAAAAAAAAAAAAAAACCAAAACCCCTAAATAATCAACCATCATGTAACAATGTCACATAGAATACTTACACATATCACAACATTTGGGTACTGATCCAACCTTAGGGATGTACTAGATATAAAACATCCTGAGCAGGAAGTGAAAGGAAGTTTATCTTTAAGGATCTCCAGTGATGAAGATTAATTGAACAGTACTGGTCCCAATAAAAACCCCCAGGAACACCAACGAACACTGATTTCCATCCAGAGAGAGTGGTGACTCTTCAGCCAATTCCTTGCCCACCAGAGTCCATCCATGAAATCCCTATCTCTCCCATTTAGAGAGAAGGATATTACTGGGGATCATGTCAAAGACCTCACAGAATTTTAGATAGGTGACATCCTTAGCTTCTCCCTTGCCCACTGAGGTACTCATAGTTGCTTCCAGCCTCCAGCTGATACATATTTTTGCCCAAAGATAGCACATGGGCCTGAAATTGAGCTCCCCACACTATTTGTGCTGGGTTATAGTTATTTCTACTGTAATTCTTCAGATGTGTTAGGACTTTGAGAAGCAATCATGAGTGAGTCTGTTTTCAGGGGTTTAAAGTGTTACTGCTCTTTGTTGCCAGTTCCAAGCTTTTTCCAGCAGGAACACTGCTGTAGCATATTTGGCAGGTGAGGATATGTCTGTGTCAACTAGTCTTTGAACATATATAT
The DNA here is from genome assembly GCF_008360975.1 of Lichenostomus cassidix. Taxonomy (NCBI): domain Eukaryota; kingdom Metazoa; phylum Chordata; class Aves; order Passeriformes; family Meliphagidae; genus Lichenostomus; species Lichenostomus cassidix. The sequence continues at coordinate 30,366,524 of NC_139480.1, read as the reverse complement.
CCTGAACCAATATTTTGCCTTAAAATGAGCTAGATAGTGTCCATGTACAAAAACTCACCACCACCACAAAGATTGTTTCACAAAAATCTGTGCAAAGTATAAACAAGTTTTAGAAACAATCTTTTCAGCAAAATGTACATACTAATTCATAAGCAAACTCTCTCTAACCTGTGATGTTTTATCCCAAAAAACTCAGTTCCTCCCACGGTCTAACAAAAATGAGCCTCTCATTCTGCCTTTTATTTCACTGTCTGTTATATCCATTTTAATTCTCAGTTTTGTAGCCTTTACACTGATCTTTGGGAAAACTTACAGTATTTTCAGATAGGTGTATTTTTTATTTCCTTTTTATGATGTCAGCTAATAGGAGACACAAAGGAAAGACTACAAGATAAAGGGAAATATACAGTGATTTTTATCTCAGGGAGGGCATAAATCCCTTTAGAATGACAGTGGTTTACTCTTAGCTTCTCTAAAACTTCATTCACACATTAGTTGTTAAGTTTTCTTGACACTTGCTCACAAACTTCCCTCATTCCTTCCATGGTGCTCAAAATAGCCCCCAGCATGGTTATTTGATTGTAGGCAGATGGTCTCTACAGCTAAGAGAGGAAGTTGAGAAGGATGTTCTCAGAACCCTTGCAAATAATATGTTTATGGAGGGCAAGAGCAATAAACTCCAAAGTCTGGGGTAGTAAAGACTACTTTGGAAGCTGGAGATCATGAAGAACTGTGAGCAAGACTGCAGCTGGCTGGAAAGATTTCCTTGCATACTTAAAAGGAAGTACATAAATTGCTTATGGCCATCCTCTGATTAAATTCTCAAAACCCAACTGTAAGATCCATGCCTAAAGCTTATGCAGACTGAACCATTCAGGGTGAAAAAAATATACATTGAGATCACTTTGCTGCTTATGGGCAACAAAAATTACATCAGACTAAAGCTGAGAGTCTATTTATTTTGTTGTTTCCACCATTGTTCTTTTTCAGCATATTTTATCACATTATGAACCATGCACTGATGAAAGTATTCATTGGTGCCTGGCAAAATCTCAGGCATCCACACCCCCAGAGCACTAAACACCTGACTCCTAGTGTTTGCTGACACATTGGGTTTAATACCCTGGGGCATTTTGACGGTGTTTACAGAGAGGTAGACAGGCCAAGCACTTAATGCAGGCTTGAATATACAGAAACAAGTATTTCTTCTTGAGAAAAGTCTTCTTTCCCTTACCCTAATTCTCATGCCTTTTCAGTCTCAGCTTTTCACTATGACATTATATTTTTATTTTTTACGAAAAGGCAGATTGCCTAAGAGGACATGGGAAAAAAGTGTGGATATCTTAGTTTGGTTTATTATATTTTGAAAAACACAGTGAACATTTGCTCAGACTTTACAAAAACAGCAAAACTACTTATAAATCTGAATAGTATTTTTAGAACCAATTTTTTTTACTGAATTTCTGTCCTTAAATACTTTTCAAATTATGCTTCAGAGTAATATAAGGGGAATAACATCTTACTATTTATAGCATTGAAAGTTTGTAAAATGATGATATGATGATTATTGGTTAAAACAGAAAAAAACTCTTTTGGAGGTCATTACCTTGATCTGTAATGTCACTGCAGTGGGTGAGTTTGCTTGGGTTTCCCTACATTCCTCTTTCATATGAAGGAAATACCAGCACGTCTCTGCTAGCCCAGTTTAATATATCGCTTGAAAAAACAAACTACAGGCAATATACAAGCAGGATAATATGACCTAAAGGAATACAGTAAAACCCAGTCCAGATAAATAAAACCAGAATTGCCAAGGTTTAGCATGCCTAGGCATAGAAACTACACTTACGCCTCTAGAGTATAGCTAATAAATTATTTTCAAGTTAAAACTTTAAGTTCATGCCAATACATGGAAGAAAGCCTAGTATTCAAATTCAGGACTTAGTCTTAATGAAAACATTTCCCTCTCTAGTTAGAGAAAACTTGGAGATTGACACATTTAAGAAACTTAGAGTCATATACTCTTACTTAGATATACTCTTAGAAACTTAGAGGCAGATACTCATCCACAGAATCTTCTCAAGTCTGGTCATTCAGAGTCAGTTTTATCTCATCACTGTTCAAAATCTTGTTTTTAGTAAAAGTTATTCAAGCACTGAGCTCTTCTGAAGAGCTGGTCTGAAGTGACTGAGAGCTGCCTGTTAGCCTAAATCATTCGGAGGATCTTAGGCACTTCCTGTTGGCAGTATTCAGAACTTTGCTGCACATTCAACATTTGATGGATTTATGCAGGACTGAGAACATGGCACTGTGCACAGCCTCATGCATGCAAGAAGGGACAGAGACAGTCAGAGAGAAGTGAAGTAGCATACAAATCAGAAGCTGAGCATCATTTTATTTCTCCAGGAAATCAAAACTTGACAACATTGTACAAGGGTGGGATGTGGGGGTTCTTTTGATGGTTTGTTACTTGGGGTTTTCATAGGGTTTTTGTTTGGTTGGTTGTTGTTGTTTGGGGTGTTTTTATTCCCCCAAAGCTGGTAATTCTTGTATTCTAAAAGCTGAAAGCTAAAAGCTCTGACTTACATGACCCTGACAGATAATATGGCCTAAGATGAAATTAGTCTAAAGCCTTAATAAAGCAAAATTAGGCAGAAATCTTGTGGCATCATTAATTAATTTCATAATTTTCAAAGTGGTTTGTGTTCATGAGGAAAGAGGCAGAGGAATGTAACAATTAACAGTAGTTTCTGTAGCCAAAATAAGTGCAGGTCTGCAGCCAACAGTCTGCACCATGCATTCCCAGGCATGTTGATCATACTTTCAGAGTGGAAAAACAAGGACACTGTAATCAAAGAGACGGAAGTTAAAGAGAAGTGTTTTACTAAGAACAAGTGAAGATGGATGACAAAGAAAAGAAAAAGGAGAGTAAAGATGCCACACATTTTGCAGCAAAGAGTAAAAACCAGAAGATTACAGAAGGGGGTTTGTAACTCATTTATTGTTTCCTCCTCTCTCAACATCTTCAAATATATTTTTATTGTATCAGTTGCAAGGTCTCCACTTCCCCACGCTTCTCCAGCTCATTTGCTACTTTATTGAGCTCTCTTACATTTGGTCTTGATCAACCAAGCTCCTTCGCTGTAAACCTTCTGAGTCATTCTCATACAGCAGCCTAGTTTCTATGGTGTAGGAACACCAAAGAACAAAAGCCTAAGATGATAATCCCTCCTCTTCACACTCAACTCCTACATGAAACAAATTCCTCCAGCTCTGAACCTTCTTATGCCTTCTGACACCCACAAATGTGTATTTTAAAACATCACATATATGTATATGTATATGTATACGTATACATCTACATATATGTATACATGTGTATATGTATATGTATATGTATATGTATATGTGTACGTGTACGTGTATGTATATGTATACAACCTTCTTGAACTATGAAATCCCCCCCAGTGACAGAAATTCTGATCACTTGCTATTTACCACTAAGAGCCTCAGAAGACTTAATATGCTGGATGTGATAAAGCAGTAACAAAGAATGCCACTGTCCTGCTTCTGTGTACTGGAGTGAAAAAACTTCATATTAGTTTAAGTTTCATTCTCTGATGCTTACACATATTAAGCAGAGGAAAGAAAATCTTTATGATTTTTTAGTCTGCGTTCCTTGTGGTCTCAGCATCAGAGGACAGAAAAAGCAGAATGGCCAGTCAGATTAAATGCATCTCTAGGGACTGAGTCCACCATAACATCATCTGTACTCCTTTCTGAAGATACACACTGTTATGAGAGCTGCAAGGAATATTGATTACCTTATTTGTAAGCCATTTTTGCTCTGGACTTTCATGTCATCTGGACTTTCTGAGTCATCAGAATAACTGACAAGCCTCTGCTCTGTCCTTGTGATCAACAAACCATTTGTGTGGTTAATGACTGGTTATTATGGAAGTAACAATCAAAACAGCTTCATATATAAAGTAATTTTTGTTTTATCTAATCTCTTTTTTGTAATTATATACTTGTTTTCAACCATGGGCAAATATTAATTTCCTTCCGATGATCTAAAGTAACTAGCATAAATAAACCTAAGATCAATGAAACTTCGTGCAGTTTTTCCTTTATTTTAATTTCTTTTCACATGAATCATTTAAATTACTGATTAGAAAATACTTCCAGTGAATGACTTGATAAACAAAACTTCAAAATCAGACTAGCTTGTCCTATCAGGAATGGTGGAAAAATGTCCATGGTAACAGTTCAGAAGTATTAGGGAGGATATGGAACACAAAGAGATATGTAATGGAAGACAGTCAAGATATTTTTTTTCTTACTGACAAGCTCTTCAAAACTCTTTCAGGTAATCCTAGAATTTCAGTAAGCTCTATTGATTTAAAGAATGATTCACAGTTAGACTGAAAATGAAGAAGCTTTTTAAAGTGCAATCACCAAACCCATACGGTTTATTTCACATCTTACTGCTCAACTTCAGAACAAATATAATTCAAATCACAATACAACGATGATTGATGTTTTTCATCAACGCCCAATTATCATTCCATCATGGCATAAGACTTTAAAGTAGAGTTGTTTGAGCCAAGTAAAGCACAAAGTAAGCATCTGAAAATCCAGAATCTGTGCTCTTACAAAATTACTTACCAAACCACATTAATTATTTTCTAACGTGTTAGGTCATGTTAGTTGTATATGGGTATACAAGATGAGGCATTTATTTTAATCTTATGTTCAGATATCTCATTTCACTATTTTCTGATTAAAAATCATACCTTCAAAGAGATTTTTGTTTTATTTTAAACTGCGCTAGAAGTGGAACACTTAGCTTTGGTGGGATAATTTCCAAGATTTTTCAATTTCACTGGACTTCTCTAATTATTTAATACTGCGCATTCACAGGCTATCCACATATGTTGCTGGGTACTTCAAGAGCATTTCAGATCCACTAATCTGTGGAGAATATGTTAGATACATGCTCTACATATATATAAACACACACACATGTATATACATTCATACATATATATATATATATATATATATATATGTAGCCTAACATGGAACAGAAATAGAGTTATCTCTACACCGTCTGACATGACCTGACATGATTGTAGTTGAACATGAAGTTCCATAATTCAGAAGCTGGTTGTTTGGGGTTGTGTTTCTTTCAGCATTGCACAGTAACAGCAACAAAATGATATGAGGTTATGGGAATAGGAGGAAGTGGTTTAAACATGCAAATTATTAAAAAATGTAGGTGCTCGAAGACCTACTAGTAATCTATGCAAATTGTTACAGTATCCTAGGTTCTACATTTCTTTTAACCAAGGTAAGAATTACCTAATTTTCATACTATATCTTATGTGTAAGCTGTACTTGTAGCACAGCACATATTTTGTCCTCAAGGACTGTAAAATAACTAATTCACAGCTTACTTTATAAAGACTTCATATTTTGATAAAATACTGTAACCTTAGGTGGGCACAAAACTCATAAAAACCAATTTAATAATTTTTTAAAATAACAAATACCAATAAGAAAAAGTTAGAAAATTCATTTAAAAAACCCTCTCGTGTCTGTTAGCTAAGTGCAGCATAGTAACAAAAATTGGAATTCATCTTTTTTTTGCCTGACAGATACCTCAAAAAAGAGAAGCTTTTTTTATTTTCATGGGTGGAAAGGATCTTGGTTTTATCTTGCATTTCAAATTACATGATCTCCCATACTGTACTTCCTAATTCTGAATTTGTGCTATTGTGCTATAAGCGTTTGATGCTTTACAGGTTTTTCAGTGAAGAAACAAGATAAGCATTCTAATGGGGTTGGAGGGGGTTGTCATTTTAATGCACTTGCACTTTGCAGCAATGAAAAATCTGAAATAAAATGGTTGCTTTTTAAAGATTTTCAATTTTTTTTTTTAATCCAACAAGCTTCAAAAAGCATTCAATTTTTTTTTTTTTATTTCATTAACCATATGAACCATATATGACTGATTCAGTAGCTATATTGTTTTTTCAGAAGGTAAACTTATTTTCTTCTCATTTTCATTGGAGGAGAAAGGAGAAATGTGTTTTAACACATTTTCATTTTCGGAGGAAGCCCTTCTAAAAGAAAATATATGTCTCAATCCACTAGAAATAGAGGAATGAAATCATACACTGAGATAAAATGCCTTCAGGTACATGTTCTGTGACTATTTGAACATATTATTACCCTAGACACATGACACATACCTTCTACATTTATTTGCCTTTTCTTTTCAGATAACCACTTAAAACAAATACAAAAACAAAAACACTAAACAAAAAACAAACAAAAACCCAAAACAAACAAACAAAAAACCCCCAAACCAACCAACCAACCAAACAAACAAAAAAAAAACCACAGAGGTTTGCAACACCTTTCTTGACTAACTGCTTGGGTGACATTTTGATTCCAAACCTATTTTGATTTTATATTTGTTTCTGTTGTACTTCCTATATTTTACCTTGGGGAAGAAATTATTAAAGATAATGCCTGTTAAGTTTGGTTTCATAGCGTATGAAAACCAACGTGAATATAGTATATTTTCCCTTAATATCTTCAAAAATTTCATCAAGGATTTCCAAAGGCCCCTTAATACCAGTGTGGCAGTATAAAGCTAACATAAAGTGGATGTAAATAGAATATTCATTCCCTTTAAAGACAATTTGCATTGCTTATACATAGTGTAAGCAAGAACCATGTCCCAAAATGCTTGTTTCCAGTGGACTGATTTTTACTATTTGTTCAAAATTTAATTTGAACAAAACTATCTCTAGGAAAGGGAATTTGTTGACCTCAAAGAATCCTGTAAACTACCACTATAATTTTTATTACTCTCTTTCATTTATGCACATTGCCAGATGTCTGTTCACAACATAACCCTGTGGAAAATAACTTCATTATGCACAGGTAACAATCCATCATTAGTTACCAATTAGAAATTCATGAGAGACTTTGGAAACACTCTGCATTCTGTCTGGTTGCTTACAGTGTGTGAGGCCTATCTTAAAAAGAGCAGTTCAATGTCAGACAGAGCTCTGTGCTGTGCTGCCATCCGGAATGACAACTCTTCTGTTGCAAATACTCACTTTCCTCTTTTGATATATATCCTAAAGTATTTCATTTGGGATCCCCAAACTGAAGGCTGTGGCACTAAAAAGAGGAGCTTGTAACACCAACAGAAATTAATTTTTTTTTCTGCTCTTATGAGTGTAGTAAATTATGTTAGTTTATCTGTCCATTCCTGGTTTGAGATCAACACGGGAAATGACACCTGTGGGTGAAGTTCATAACTGTAACTGGAAGTGATATGATATCTTTAAAAAAATGTGATATTCTAATTAACAGCAAAACAGATAAAAAGTGACCAGTGAGTAGGAACAATTGCATGGTATTAAATGACTTTCAGGAAAATTGCTTTTTCTGAAATTAGAAAAAATGCAATATGGTCTCTTGAGAGATAAGTACAAAGTTCTTCTAAATCTTTGGTCAATGAACCACAGGTGCTGATACTACTTGTTTTCTTGGCAAAAGGTTAAGTGATACATGAACTAAATATGCTGATAATCTTTTGAACTAATGCCTTAAGCATATATCAAGAAACCTTTCATGCTGAACAGTAATGGACATCAAATGTTGCAGAAGAAAGCAGACAGCACTTATGTGTATTCAGGTGGGATAGAGCTCCTTCAGAGCCCAGCTCATTCCAAAGCCACAGTCATCACTTGCACAGATGACTCCTGGTGCCACAGCCACAGGTCAGCCTTGATCTGCTCTTTCAAAGTTACTGCACTGTCTAAACCTGGTGCTTCAGCCAATGCCAGACAGATACAAACCTTCTCTAATTCTATGTGAACTAGTAAAGCAGGACCATCTTTTGTTCCTCATGTAGGTCTAAAGATATCTTCACTTACTATATCTTCAGAGCTTGTGTGTACTAATTTTTCAGCAAATGCCAATAAATGCCTTATTTATATTGTCACTGCTTGGACCTATTAAGAGGGGCTTACATGCAAAGCTGAAGACAGGGAACATGAATGAAAACAATATCACTATTTAGAAATGCGTAAGATAACCTAAGTGCAGTCAAGATATATTCAGAACAAGACAAGTAACCCTAAGCAATGCAAATTTTAACATGGGTTGTGATTAGTTGCTGTATTGTATGAGAAGAAAGCACAGTGTGTCTCCATGCTGGCCACTGCCCACCACAGTTTGCACAGTGCATGAGCTGAGGTGAGACATTAGTAATTAACACACTTGATGTTCTAGGGCATGTTTACAAAAAAACATGTATGACGGAAAACTTTCAAACTGCTCAGGTGTCAATCTTGGCCACAATTTCCTAAGACTATTCAGTTCATAATTGCAAGTGATAACACAAAATTAAATATCCATATTGCCTAACTACATGTTTATACTCTAATGGCATAATTAAGACACCAAATTTTATAATTAGTGTGGCATTACTCAGAAAACAGCTTTTCAAACCTTAATTTTATTCATTTTAAATGACTTCTAGAAAACATGAATTTGTATGCACAGTACAGTACACTGTAAGAACATTTAAAACTATTTAATAATGCATATTCACAAGGGGCAAAAATTAATAGACATACTTGACTATCTGTTTCTTGATTTTTGAAACCTTAGCAGTACAGCTTTAATGTTCTATAATTATAGTTTATGTCTGATTGTTTAAAATAGTTTCTGAATTTGAATTTTCTAAAGAAAAAAATACTTGTTTCAGAATTGTGTAATCCATCAGAAAAAGTTTGCACATTTCATAAATGAAGAGAGTATTATTTTTATATATTATTATATTAAAAATGTTTTTGCAGGAAATCAATGGACTGACTTGAGGACTGTCACTGCTGTTTCTAAGCAGATGTGAATTCAGTGCGAGTGCAAACATCTTCTTGTATATTGTTCATTATTGTGTTCAGTGGTTCAGTGGATATTTTCAAAGATAAACAATCTTGTGGAAGCCTTTGTTCTATGTCTCTTTTGGTCTTGGAAATCTTGCCATTAATTTCACCAATATTTGCTTTTTAAAGAAAGTATCAACAGCTGTCCTCTACTATAAAAAGCAGCAAAGTGCAGCAAAATTTATTTTGCTTCCAGGTGTCAACAGGGAGTAAAAAGCTGCCTTATAAAATAATATTTGCAACACTCAGTACATAGCAAAACTGAAACCAACACTCAGTCTTTGTCATCAATGTATTTTCTGCACTCATTTTTTTCAGTATTTAAGATAACTAAAAATTCCAGAAACATTTATACTGCATAAAATATTATTTTTCCAATGCCTTCTCCTGGAAGTAGCTAAATGTTTTAAAATTAAAGAAAATAAAGAATCCTTCAGGGAAAATAAAAAGGTACAGAAAGTGTTATTTAAAAATAGTAGATGTTTCAAACAAACTGGGAAACTGACACAAGCACAGAATCCAATCTAATAATACTGGTGGATAAACTGTTACCCAAAGATTAATAGGATGTGTCTTTGTTTCTCCTCTTTGGACTTTGGACTAATGATTCCAATTACATGACTTAGCCAAACTAACACACTTATTTTAGAAAAATAGCAAGTGTTGAATTTAAAACACTTGAAGAGATGTCACTTAGGGAACTGGTTCCAGTGAACAATTGTCCTTATTCCTGACTATTGTGTCTATTTATTTTTCATGTCTTTTGTTTACATCCACTGGATTGTACTATAACATTTTGCCTGAGCTCACAGTGTACAGGTGAATACAGACCCAGGTAAGCACAGAGTGAGAAATTATTCACCTCAGACCACAGTGTGACTCCTGAGGGATCCTGCTTCAGGAGTGACTGACAATGAAAAGCTTCATATTGCACATAATGTTTGAAACCATTACTTATTCTGTGAATTTATCTTTTGAAATTTAAGTTTTTGACTGAAACACAAAACTGTGATATCAGCAGTGTATTACAGAAATCTAGTACAGTGTAACACTGATTTTGGTCAAATAATTTCAATAAACCAAGTGGTTATTTTGAGAAGATCATATTAAATTATCATCCCAACATTGATTGCTTATTGAAAATTATCCAGCATTGAGTGTATTATTTAGCGTCAGATATATAACTGCTTATTTAAGAATTAAGAAGATATACCTAGAGTAAGATGGGTCTTCACTCTCTCTTTTCAAAATTATCATCAGAAACAGTAATTTTATTGCAATTGCTGAAAATGATCATAGTTTCTCAAAATTATTAGAAAGCAGCACCAGCAGATGATAAGTATGTCTTTAAATTATCTAAAAGATCTATATTATCTGTAAGACTCTTCATTTACAGACAAAACTCTATAATAGGACCTGTTTAATAATGTGCCTAGACACATTGGAAATTAAAAAAATAGTAATAATCATATGGAAAATACATATAACCTATATTTTTCTCCAAAGACAGAAATGGAGTATTTGTCAAACCCAGTCTGCTTATTGACTTCATAATAGACAAAAGAAAATTTTCTCTCCCTTATCAAGTGAAGTTAGTCATAGTTCAGAGGAGCATGAATTCTCAATATACATCAACGGCAAAGTCCTATAATTCTTCGTCTGAAGGCCAACGTATTATATATCTTCCAACTGCTTTCAATACTAAATTTAACTAGATGAATAACCAATGACCAGGTTCAGTCCTGTTTTTCATCCTAAGTTAAATTGATGAATATAAGTAGTGATTTTTCTGGATTTATCATACAGAACTCTGAGATGCTAGAGACAGAATTGCTGGATAGCTTCTAGTAGAAACTGACATTTCCAGAGAAAAGACAGCTCTTCATTGGGCTGGCAGACTGTTATAATTTACCTTCGACAACAGGAACAGAAATGAAAAAAAGGAAATTCAGAATTGTGCAAGGGGAAAATAATAAACTATTAGTTTTTGTTTGAGATGTATGTTTTCTCCTTCTGTCATGTTCAGGCAAGTAAATGATTGGGAATTATTTACATGATCTTAAACACTAGTTTAATGATTTGGGGTTTTCCTAAAGAAAGAATTGGCATTGGCTGGCCTTTAACCTTCCTTGGTACCCTCTGCTGCTTAATAGAGAAATGTGGAAGGAGTTAAGTTCCTTTATAAAGACTGTTATGTACATCAATAAGATAAGTAGGTTATTTGAATGGTCTTCTCTCTCCAACAGGCATCATGCCCAAAATGGAAGAAATCATCTGAAGGTGTTTAGTAGAACAGTCAATCACCCACACTGTGGGTATCTGTATATAGGCATACACAAGCACAGACACAAAAATTGTCCTGATGTACCAGCACACTCCAACTGATCATTTACCCGTTTGCTTCTTTTGTTGCTGTCTGAATTTTTGTTGATCTTCTGTATGCAATATTTGCTATTTTGTTATTATTTTTTATGTCAGATATACACCATACTGGAAATGAAGGAAATTGGAGAATGGTATATTTCAGACTGAGGGTAAGAAGAAACTGATGTCAAAGAAAGACATCAGTTGTCAACAGTGTGTATTTTAAGGAGAAGGACAATGAGTATGTTAGAAAAGAATCAGATTTCTATTTACTATCAAATGAATAAGGAATAAACTGTTTGTGAAAAGCAATCACAATTTGGGCATTGTGGTTATTACACATCTCACATCTCACATCATTAAGACCAGAGATGGAATAACTCCATACGGTGTTACTCATTATTACAGATGATGGGTTCACTTGGATGCCATGCTAGAATACAAAAAGTGTTCCATTCTCCTTGCTGTAAATGCTAAAGTATCATTGGATCATGTTTCATAATTTTAACTGCATCCCTGATCACCTTTAAATTGCCTCAGTATTTGTCAGTAAAAATCACTGAAGTAACCATCCTTTCTTACAGAGCAACCTGGCTATAGTCTGATCTGTACTCTAGGATTTGGGTTTTTTCATGTTTAAAGATATAAAAGGGCAAATATATAAAATATAGTCTAGAAATTAGATTAGAGGTTGGATTTTATGCTTCTGTGAAGTGACTTGGCTACTGGCTAGTCCAGTGTAATAGCAAGGCATATTATTAATAATCAGGATAAAAATACCATGCCAGGTATTCATCCTCTAATCTCAAACATCAACAAAATATTATTCCCTCATTTCAGAATTGTTTCATCTGATTGCCAGTTATGTTAATTAGGGTAAAGTGTGGTTGTTTTCTTGTGCATAGAAGGTTTTGAAAAAATTTCCAACTTCATTCTCATTCTTGATGGTGTTATTGGAAGAAGAGCATTTTCAGTCACAAACTTTTTAGTTATAATATGGCAGCACTGTACTTAAAGGTGGATTACTTACATTTGGATTTAGTTATTGAAAAGTGTGGGATCAGCATACATAATGGGATTTTCAATGCTAAACCCTTTTCCCATCAGTTTGCTCCGGTAAGTGGATACTGAAAATGCATGTAGGGGCATTTTACAGCCAATGGAAAGAGAGATTTCTGTGGTCTAGCTAATACTCTCCATTGACCATATCATGAGCTTGGACACCTGACACAATCCTGATAGGCTCCTCCTTGTAAAAAGGGCCTGAACTAATTTCAAGGGCATAGTCTGATGCATGAATGCTGGGAAGTGTGGGCCCAAGTTAGTTCTGTAAATATCTCCTAGTACTTGTCTGCATCTTTAGATGGTGGAATACTTCTCAGTCTCTGCATGCTGGTTTGAAAATCTGTAAGTGTATTTAGAAATCTATTACATAAAAGTGAATTTGGAAGCCATTTATTATTGGTTAACAGGTCTTTTTTAACTTTTTTTACTACTCAGATCTTTGCCAGCAGGCTTTTTTCACTAAAATAGGTAATAAGGTGAGCCTTTGGTTTCACAGCAAGCACCTGCACCCTTATACACACTGACACTCCCACTGTCACTCATCCTGGCATGTCTGTGTATCAAATCAGCCCATGGCTTTTGTGTGTTCCAGCAAATTTTTAGGTCTGAGACACTCAATGAGTCACTGACCTGGATGTTTTATCTTTCTATTCCAGCCTTTGTTGTTCTCTTGATGAATTGCTCACTTAATGTCTAGAAAAAATAAAGCCATCAATATCAATAATAGTGCCAATGAACTGTAGCACACTAAGGGATACAGCAGATTAACAATATTGCATGTCAGAGACTCATGATATAATGATGATGATGATGATAATTATTGGAATACAAATTTACCTCTACAAGAAATAATATTTTAAACAATTAAAATAAAAGATAACTTTAAATTATATGTAGCCCACTTTATCCCTAGTAGAGAATTATCTATGAAGTTATAGATGAAAATACAAGATATTTCAATTGTCTGTTACACAGATGCAAGCCAAAACCTAAATTAAACCTCACTGTGATATTCATAAGTAATATATACTTTCAGTTGCAATATATTTGATGTATAATATTATAAAACTTGCACAGAAGCCTGATTTAAACAAAATTCATCCAGCCATTGCTTGAAAAATACCAAGTTAAAGAAAATTTCAGGAAGATTATTTCTTTAATCTGGGAATTAATGCTATCTGTACCCTACCAGGTCGACAGGCTTTTAGAGGTCAACATGCAATACTGTCTTCTTTAAATCTTTTAAGAAATTAACCCCATTGGTGTGATAAAGACATTTTCATTTCTGCTGCTGCTATGAAGAGGGAAGTTGTCTTTTTGCCAACTTCTGCTCATTCCTTGTACAAAAGACATTAAATGACTTTAAACTCTGTTCACATGATTGTGTAGTCACTTTCCAGTCAAATGAAACCAAAGTCTGCAGCATGCGTTAGTGCTCTCTTCTGCCACACAATAATTGGTCTAACCTCCCAAATGAAATTAAATTTACCCTTCTTTTGATTACTCAAGTCTGAAAGGAAATAAGCATACCCATATTTTAAGCTCCCATTTACCTTTCCCTTTGTCTTCTTAACAGAGATAATCTGGAGCTTTGTCCTAGCAATATAGATGCTAATTTTACTATCGGGAAAAATCACAACTTGTGACTCTCTAAGACCACATAAAAAACATCACTTGTACTTTCCTATTGTTGGCATCTATAATAAAATTTTGTGAATAATTTTCTTTTTCTCTCCCCCCCGACTTTTGTACAATTCATATTAAAGTTTTTCCTTCTTAGCACAAAGTAGAGAAAAACATACGACACCTGAAATTACTAGGAATCTGGAAATGTTGCTTTATCTCTAAAAAAGACATATATTTCACAGGACCCTAGTTTTTACACTATATTTACACTAGTAAATATATAGTACACTATAGTACACTATATTTACACTAGTAAATATATCAAAAGTTTTCATCAAGAAATCTGTATACTGGAAATTACAAACCCAAAAACACACCCTTAGAATTTTCTCTAGGATGGTGCCTTCTTCTGAAATTGCTTAGTACTAGTGAGATTCAGACTTGTGTCAGCAATGACCCTGCCAGCACACAGAACTGATGTTGCACTTTCCCTTCTAGCCAAAGTTAAGATTGGGTACAATTTTATAGACACCTATTGCTATTACAGGCACCTAATGCTCATTTTATCTCAAGCTCCACCCCTCTCATTCCATTAGACCTGTCAGATCCACCAAGATAAAGTGCTAATGGTACTTCATTTCTAACCCCGTTTGGTCAAAAAGATCCAAGTTATTTGACATTTAATTTGTTGAAACTGATGTCTATGTGGTTAAGGAGCAGTTGCACAAGCAGTTGTAACCATGGACCAAGACTGGCTGCTGCACTCCTGATACCCACCAGCCCATCCCAATTCCTTCATTCCCCCTTCCCTGGGCTTTCCTGGCCCTGTCAGAATTTGCTGAAGCTTCTAAATCTGCAGAAAAAAAAGGCCCCCTGAAGAATCAGTCAAAGACCTGATCTGGTAAAAGGGAGGTGACAAGAAAAAGTACTCAAGAAGGAACAGGAAGGAGAAGTGAAGTTTAAGGGGGAAGCCAGATTCTGGGAACAGCACAGGTTGCTGGGGACAGGGACCTTCTCAACTTGCCTGAAGACATTCAGGATAGTGGAGGTGATAGACTGCAGAGCACCTATTCCTGCATTCCCTAATCTTCCTCCTGCCACAGCGAGGGGCATTTTGGCAAAAGTTTCAAGGAGACCAGAACTGGACTCCAAGAGAGAAAGAAACAGACCTTACTTAAAGAAAGACATGATTAGGTAGCAGACTGTTCCAAAGACGGATTTAGGTGCACCCAGAGCATTTAAACCCATTTGCTAGAGATGGAGTTCTGAAATAAATGGAGGCATTTCCCACCTAAGGTATTTTTAGCTTTGAGCTCCCTCCTAAAATTAGGGAAGGAGCTGACATTTTCTCTTTTCCCCAGCTGGAGATTCCTGCCCTAGGCCACCTGTGACTAATTCAGTCTGTGGGGCAGCTCCCTACCTCACCCCAAGGCAACTCAGCCAAGTTCATCCCAACAATCTGCACTGTCAGAGCTGATTTCTTTTGTTGTGCCTGAAGCAAATTAGTGTGTTTGTGCTGACAGCCTGAAGAAAGTAGGGATGAGCAGCTGCTGTGAGACAGAACTGGCACATCCTGGACACAGCAGAGAGCATCTGTCCTAGACTGCAGGTCCCTAAACTACCCCTTTCTCACAAAACATAGGAGGAGGAGTGTATTACCCCTCTTCTATTCTACCGTGTAATGATCCAATCTCTCACCTCAGACTGGGAGACAGAGTTTTAATACTTTTCCTGTGCAGGGCAATGTGCATTTGCATGTTTTGGATGTCCAGTTTTCAGATTACTGGGCATTTCAGAGCAGGATAATTTGTCCTTCCCTCTGCAGTGAAATTTAAAGCAAGATACAGAAACCCTTACCACCATCTAGTGAAATTCTTGTCATCTAGAGCTTGTTCACCTAGGATAGGAAAGATCAAGAGCCCAGGCTCTCCCCACCTCCCCAGTGAACATTCCCTGTTTAACTTGAACACAAGTCTCTTCCTGCTGTCCCAAAACACATCCCAGACAGCAATTGTTTGACACAGCTCTCTGTCAGAATCAGCATCTCATCATCCACTTGCTGAGATAAGCACCCAAGCAGAGAAGGAAATTAACTACAGGATAATGCTGTAATGCTGTAACCACAAAAGTAAAAGGGCTATTATGTCATCTGGTCTCACTTTAAATGAAGAGCAGAAATTAAGATTTGATCTGAGTCTGCTGGCTGGTTTAGGCCCTGCCAGCCAGCCAGGCAGAACGATGTCTGATTTATATACCTCAAATATGTTTGAAACCTAAGCTAAAGGCAGTCACAAGATGATGTTTTGGCAACTCCAATATATGAGCAGTTGCAAACTCGGACATGGAAGACATGTAAGGGATAAAAACTTCAGTTCTTATAATAATCAACCTCTGCAGAGTTAAGTGACAGCCAAGGAGGCCCTTTGAGGCTATGTATTTTAGACATTGCAAATTCAAAAGCCACTCAAATACCTGAATCTATTTTGTATATCAATAATAAAATAGCCTCAAGCATGGTCTCACCACCTTAGAGGACAGGCACATGGTTTCAGAGAGGGTGAGAGTAACAAGACATCTGGGAGACCTTGCTGGTGCAGCTCCTCTCTGCCTTAGTCCTTTGCCCCTTCACAGTCGGTGCTTGAAGTTGCAGTGACCAACAGCAGTCCCACCCTTTGGGGGTTGTGCATGAGCAGCTTGTTTACTAAACCTCCAGTCCCAGCTTACTTTCTGCTGCCAGGAGTTTTAGGGTCTGTTTTTCACCAGCATTCATTAAGTTATCATACAGTGTGCCAAGTTTCCATCAGCCCAGCAAAAAACTTTTTCAGTTCCAAACCCTGTTTTCCTGATGGCAGTGCTCTACACTGTTACTTTCAGAGCTGTCTTGGCCAGAGAAATCTACTTATGAAGTTAAATTTTCCTAAGAAGCTGATGGGAACATACACACTTCAATAAGGCAGAAGATTAGTGGCCACAGGGACTAGTGCTTTCTAGAATCAAAACAGTGTGGAGGGAGAACAGTCAAACAAAAACACAGCCGCAAAAAAACCCCCAAGCTGTAGACATATATAGATTTTTGGACAGAGATGCCCAACGCTTCAGATCCTATAAATCCAAAGACTAATCCTAACACTGTGATCCTGAAATTGGTGTGGTTTTCACAAGAATCAGTGAACCAAACCTCGCCAGGTTTTACTCAGAGATGAAACAGAAATCGGTGGCAATAAATGTAGCAAATAAAAATCTTTCCTGCCTGAAGGCTGAACTTCAATCCTTCTCAGCACATTCTGTGAGTATGCAGGTATCCAACTCCCAGTACAATTACGTGAGTCCTTAATTCCTGTCCACTGAAGTAAACAGAGGTGAAGTCATTGATTTAGCTGGGTTCTCAGCTTACCTCAGTCTGCAGATTGCAAGGATGTGACTGCAATGACTAACTGCATTACTAATACCTGCTTGTTTCTTCTGTGAAGGAAAAGCTGCTCAGAGGCTGTTCAGTGGGACAAGGTAACTGCTCCAAATAAATCAGAATTTTGAGATTGTTTTTACTATGCAGAGGAGATCTAGAAATCTGAATCCTTTTTTTAATTACACAGCACAATTAATGATAGGTCTGTGTTTTCAGAAAGGGAGTTGGAATGTCTTCATCAAATGGGAAGAGCTAACATTTGAAATTATCTCAACAACAGAATAATGAGAAGTAGTCATTGTCACAAGGATTTTTTAAAATCCTTCCAAAAAGGATTAAGGAACTGCAGACCAGGAAATCTTACATTTATATTAGGAAAACCTGTAGAAGCCTTCATAAAATATCCTGTCATCAATAAATAGGTGAGAAATATTTTATAATAAGGAAGAATGGGCAGTCCCATTGCAGAAGAAAGTCATCGCTCACAAATTTACCAGCAGTTTTGAAAGGTGCTCAAGAGCAGGCAGATGTGGGAAATACATGTTATGTAGTGAGTGTAGATTTTAAAACAGTTTGACAGCATTCGCCTTCAAGAAACAAAGCTGGAATCACAGCATGGAAGATCCCCGCAAAAATTCAGATCTGATCCAAGTACAGAAGGAAAGAGTAGAAAAAAACAGCTGATTTTACTATGAAAGGCCCAAGATCTGTGCTGAGGTTCACGTTGTTCAGTATAATCAGAAATTATTTAGAAATGGAAGATGATTTTACAGTTCCTGTTAATTCAAGGTTTTAAAAATGAATATTCATATTAATTGCTGACTGGGTCCTTATGACAGAAGTCACTGGTGAAAATCATAAGTTGGAGAAGATGAACAGAATGTAGTTATTCAGATGTTTAGAGACAAAACTAAGGGGCGACAAATGAAGTTATCAAGTTCTAGTATGTAAGGAAAAAGAAAGAGGTGTGCATGCACTGTGTGTAACTACATAAATCATAGAATTCACTATAAAGAATAGTAGAGAAGCAAAAATATGAACTGGTTAAAAAGTACCATAAAAAGTATACAGTAAAATAATGCATCCACAGCCCTAAGTTACAAAGATACAGCTGTGATTTCAGGAAATCCATGGACTGCAGAAGGCTGGGGGGGGAAAAAAAGGCATGTGAAGTATCACATCACAATGCCTTTTCCGAAGGCATGAACTGCTCTCCTCAGGGAGAGACAAGGTGCTTCACTCTGATCCACTATTGGTTGTTCTAGCATTATGTGCCTAATTGTATCATGCCAAATATCTGAGTTTCAGTAGGAATCACATAAGAAGTTATTTCCTTCTGGCAATAAAACAAAACTTTGAAATCACAAGAAATACCTCAAGTTTGAACATTTTTTTCTTGAACTTCTTTTCCAGGTCACATTCAGATAAATTTCTTTCCACTGAAGGCAGCTTGAATACTTCTAGTGATTTCAATGCATAATTCTCCCTTTAGCATTTTTATCACGCATATGTCCACAGTACATTAAATAATACTGAATAGAGAAGGCCCTCCCTGGAACATTTTATAAGTCAGAGTCAAAATTGTCGCTGATTGCTGTGGGTTCAAATATTGTTGACTCATTAGGAAGGAATTGGCTTTTTGACAATTGATTTAAGGCAGGGAACTAGAATATGCAGGTGTTTATACTTCATTGCTAGTTCTGAGAAACTATTATCATAACATTTTACTACATTGCTTTCTTACTGCTAAGTGTGGGCAGAACTACAGTATGTCTTAAACAGCATGATGCTTTCCCACAAAAAATTAGCATCATTCTTTTTCTTATCTGGGAGCTTTGCCACTGGTTACTGGGCTGATTACTCCACTGAGCACATTCTGTAGCTGCTCTTATTAAGCAAGGAATAACGTTTAGGTAGGAGGTTTACTGGAATTAGTGCTTCAGTCCTGCCAACAAATTTACCAGATCTGTAAAGAGGCCACCCCATATGGATGCATTCCCATGAAGTCTGCATAGGTGAAGAGACCACAGTATTTCAATGTTAGCTTTCTGCTACAAGAAACAGACTTGAGCAGCTTACACTAAATAACCTCTGTTCTACTACCTACCTAACCAAGACTGATCAGCAAAGAGCAATCACGCACAATGAAACTTCCTTTCCTATCTTTTGATAGCTTCTTACTCCTTGGCACAGGCTACTGCTCTTCATGTTGACAGCTGTGGAGAAGAATCTCAGCGCAGAGATTTGTATCCAAGCTGTTTGACTGAGTCCCCACAGTGGAATGAACTTTTCCTAGCACTCCATGAGACCTCTGCTGCTATGCAAGACTTAGTTTTGAACCCTGAAATCTCATGTCCCAAGCAGTAAAGCACTGCACACAACAATATCTGAATCAGCTGAAATCAGTAAGGTTAGTTGATGTCTCTTAAGGTACTGCTGTAAGGATGTCATGAATGATGTTGAACAAGCTGATCCTTTGAGTTCATAAAAGAAACTTCGTAAGGGTTTCGGAAAATATTGTAAAATCGTTTCTGTCCTATTAAAAAAAAAAGATGAAAAGATGACTGGCTGAACACAGTACTCCCTGTGACTTAATTTATAATCTTATAAAGTTTTAATAGCACTATACTGTACTGATCTGTGGGTTTAGATTCAATGGACTTTCCTTAGGTCTTTCACATAAGAGAGAGAATTAGGCAAAGTTGTAAAGGCCATGTGAATTGGATGGCAGAAGCTTATATTACTGTAAAATGAATGTAGTTACTACCCTTTTACTCTACAATACTTCTCTACAGAAATAGCAATGCTTCAACTGAATGCATCATAGGAAACAAAATATATTCCAAAACAGGCAGGAAAATACTTTATGATCCTAGAAAGAAATCTAATTCATCAAAACTCCTTCTTTGTAGCATCTTATCAAACATAAAGCTGTTTACAAAGTACTTAATCATACATATTATACAAAGGCATGGTTATTTAGAAGACACTGAGGAATACACAGTGAAGACAGTAACCCTCACTGGGCAAAAGTAATGTGGAATTCAGATCAGAATTTTTCAAATATTATTCCTTCAGACAGGCCACACTGTGAAGTCTATGACTACATAAGCTAGCAGATATCCAAAAGCCGTATAAATTACAGAAGGGCAAAGAGAGAAAGAGTGGACTTGTATCAAAGGGCAGACCAACAGCTTCTACCAGTTCTTACTGCAGCTGGTTAAATTGTGGCTTCTGTCAGTCCTCTCCAGTCCTCTGCTGCATGCTAAAATGGCTATTTCTGTTCAGACGAGGTTCTTACTGTTTGTGTTCATCATCTAGTACTTCTGACCATGTTCAGTAGAATTATTCCTCTCACAGGGACCTTAACATAGGGGATTGGCCACCTTGCAGCTTTCATGCAGGAGACTATCTCCTATTTTAGTACAAAGAGACACAGGAAAACAAGCCATGAGAGAGCCAATTGCACATGTTTTCAGTTTACTGTTAGGTGTGTCAGTAGCTATAAACACAAATTCATTAAACTCCTCTACTTGCTTTGCCTGTCCTCTCCATTCTGCTTCAGGCTGGAGACCTGTTTCCCGCCTATCTTATTAAAAAAAATGTCTATGTTTTTCTGGCTTTATGAACCAGGGCACCTTTCCCAGAGGGTGGTGTTTTCCCAGGCTTGTTTACCTGTCTGAGAAATTTGCATTAAAGTCTCACTTCAGTGATTCAGGAATATAATACATAGAACAGTGTTGGAAAGTGAACTCCTTTTTTAGGGGAGCTGGAGGCATTGAGTTTTGTGAGGATTTTTTATGTTTGAGTTTTTTGGGGGTTTTTGCATTTTTGCTGGTTTTCTAGCATACATCTCAGTATAATAATTTTTGAAGTTTCAAGGCTTCCAAGACCTCAATCTGAAACAAGTTATTGCTATTTAATATAAATAGTATAGAAACACTGAAAGGCTGAGGACAATTTTGTGAGAGTTCCTGTCTCACTACCCGTTTCATGCAGAAGTAAGTGATGCAGCCAGTGAACTAAATCCATAGATGTACAAAGATATAAAGCCTAGCAGAAATCCATAGAAGCAACAATATTAAGATACCATAACATCCCAGGCAACATTTGTACATCTTGGAGGAAAAAATATATTATTTTTTTCCACTGATTCTCTTAGACATATTCAGTCAGAACAAGTTCCATCTAAAATGTAAAATGGATGTTCAGAACTTGCCACAGTCTCAGAGAAAAGTAAAATCTGTCCTAATTTTCAGGGGTGTCTCATGTAAGCTACATAAATGCATTAGGTGACACCCTTTTAGCTTAAAAACTTCCGAGGTATTTACCTTTAGTCTCCCACATACACTCAGAAGTGGAAAATGGATGCTTATCTCTCACCTATTCCTCTCATGTAATGGGTGAGTTGGATTGGTACTTGAACTCAGTTAAAAGTCCTTGGAGAAGACTCAAATGTTAATTGTGGCCAGGGCTACAACTAACCACATCTGATTCTATGGTAGCAGAGAGTGCATAATTGCTTAGTTGCTAGAATATTCACCAGAAAGTTCTGTCAGGAAGTGAAAGAACTGAAATTTATTTCTGAATTATCCCAAGGAAGTAAACACGCACCCCCAGCACACCAGTGGCAAGGTACCAAGCAACAGGGTAACTTGGAGAAGATCTCATCCCCTGGGATGTGCAGGCAGGAGTGACAAGGCTAGAAGAACAGTAAATTGGAGATGTCCCTGATGCAGCCCATGTTTGAAGCTGGAGGGGCAGGGCTGGGCTCCCAGTGCCACTTCTGTTCACCAGACAGCAACAGTTTAATATGAAACACCTATCCAATTCAAGATTCAGCTGCATAGTACCTGTTCTGACCTGACCAGTGCTTTAGCATCTGGCACAATAATTTTTCATCTGTTCTTTGTAATATAGAAACAGTGAGATTAAATGGGTAAAGGCCAAAGTTATCTCCATTAAATTCAGTGGCAGAGCTCCAATTCAAGTGAGATCAGTAATCAAACTTAAATTATGAACTCAGATCCACAACATAAGTTAATGGCAAAAGTGAGATTAGAATAGATAAACTGCTGGCAGGATTTACACACAAACAAGCTAGTCATACTTCTGAGACCTAATTTCACTTATGCAAAACTGTGATCAATAAAAATTACACAGAACAACTGGGACCATTACAGTAATAATTCTAAAATGTCAGAAAAATAATTCCTGGATTTGGTAGAGGCCACATGCTTGAAATATGGGCAGGATGCTTTGCAAAGTGACAAAGGCTTAATTAATCCTGAAACACCAATGTCATCAGAATCCCATTTCTTTTGTTGTACCTCTCATGTCTGACTGCAACATATTTTTCCACTAACATAAGGTCTGCATGGCATTTGTCCACCTCAGACTTCTCCTGACAGAGGGAGCAGCATAACTGATTTTTTGTATTGTGTCATAGGTATCTTCTCTGCTATGTAAATGGCAAAAAAAAAACCATAGACAGAAACCTCTTACCTGCTTTTATATTTCCTATTTAATATAATATGAATATTTAACATAAATATGAACAATCCTACACTCAGCACTGAATTTCATACAGATGGTTTTTCAGATCTGGATTCAAGCACATAAAATATTTGGTGACAGCATGTAAATCCAATGTTCTGTATCCCAGAACCTGCTGCAGCAGCATCCTCTATAGAAGTCAGGTGACTGATGTACTTGAGGGAGGACATTCACAAGATGAGCATCCTTGATCACAGGGCAAAAGTGATACCCTAGATGAAACTCTCTTGCAGCTGGCTATCCCTTAAAGGTCCTCGAAGATCCAGGAAAGCATAAGTTTAGCTGCAAAGTACTAAGCATAAATTTAGGTCCTGTATTGATGCAGGACTCCATGCAACAAACATACCTGCAGTTGAAATGAAGCTGCAGCATTGGTGCTGGAACTGAGCTGTGAATATTGCAGTCATCAGCACTGTGGCTGGAAAGTGGGGAGACAGAGGTGAATGCACAAATCCTCATACAGACAGTCTAAATCTTGTTATTTAATATAAAATAGATGAGTCAAAACCCAGGATACCTCTTTCCATATGACTGACTAACCACCAGACTCTAAAGCCAGGTTTGTATGGCTCACTGACTTGTGAAATTGCATGCTCCAGCCCCAAAAGAAGGGTCTGTGAGCACTTTGTGTGCCTTCTTGCTTCTCTGCTCTTCATCCTCTGTCAGTGTGTGGCTTGGGGGGTTCACTCTTCCCTGGGAGGGAGGTGGCAGATATGCATATGAATTCTTTCAGGGTGAGAAGCAAAATTAATTAAGTGTTTCCTTTGCAACTGCTATAATCCCCAGGCTTTTATGTAAAAAGGTCCTTATCCTGTCAATAACTTTCACAAGAAAAGCTGAATCCTGCTCAGTTACTTAAGGGAATGGTTTCAAGTTTCCACTGCAGGGGGAAGGGAAGCAAGTGGCAGATCTTGAACAGACAGAAGCACTTTTTGGCAGACATGCATTGAGCACCTCAGTGTAAGTCAGCTTAATATATATGTCTGACTTCTCTAGTGACCCTGAGCAGGTCTGTGTACAGTATAGGGATCTGGGTTCCATGTGAAGTATCTGTTTCCCCAGGCCTGTCAGGGGAAATTAACTGAAACTTTTGGATTTCATTCTACACTTTGGATGCAAAATGGTTAAGAGCTTTGGTGCCTCATTTATAAATAACTACCTACTTTCTTCAACAGAGTGTTGTCTTCTTTTAGAGTATATCAAGCACACAAGATATATTTGAAAATATCAAACACTGATATTTTAGAGAATCAAGACAGAGATCTGATTATAATTCATGGCAATTAACATGAAGTCGTTTGCCACATTTTCATTTTGTGAGACTTAGGGAGGAAGAACATAAAGCCAGATGACATGAACTGTCAGTGCCATTTTCCATGTAATGCCCACCAGTGCAGAGGTTAATTCAAGGAAGCAGAATATTCCACAGACTCAGTGATTTGCAGGTACAAAGTCATAGCTGGGACACGTTTGTGAATATCTTATATTAAAAGCAGATAGCTTTAAATAATGCTGAATAAATAGCAATCTGCTTTTTGAACCAGAAAGCCAGAATCAACAATTTTCTGCTCTTTCAGCTGACTCTTAAGAGTCATTTGTCAAAACAGACAAACCAATAAGAGAATCATGTTTTCCAAGTGACTTTGCTCTATTGACTTGGAATACATTTTCTCAACAACTCTTCTTCCCATTAAACTCAAGTCTTTGTTTGATGATACAGTAAATCCAGATTAGGGATTTAAGTACCATGTTCTAAAAATATCTTGGCTACAGAATAAAAGAAGCCCTCTAACATAGCCTGAACCCTATCTACTGCAAATTTGTTAAAACAAAATCATACCAAACCTGGGGTTCTTGTTATGCTGTCAGGCTTTATGCAGAATCAGGTTTTGTTTGTCACTGCACTCTAACTTTGTGCCAGATCAGGTAGCATTTTGCAGCACCTGCAACTGCCAGAAAATCCAAATAGAAGCAGAAAGTCAACATACTGTTGTTTGTTGTGTGCTCTGGGTAATTCAGCATAGATATGATTGTTTGCACATAAGTAATCCATATCCTATTTGTACTGCTGAGTCACCTGGTAAAGCAGAGGCTCTGCAAGAGTTATCATGAAAGCAAAATCTTATTTACCCACCAAGGGAATGGAAAGGAAATACAACAGAGTGTAAGCAAAACAGAAATTAATTACAAAGCCTACAGGAGCTTAAGGATGCCAGCAACAGCTTTTATGAATATGTGCACTCATTGAGATTGCACTTAACATACACCTGGTGCACACGCTCATAGCCACTGCCTTTACCCAAGAAGGTCCAAGGAATTGGCCTTGCCATGTGAGGATTTCATGACTGCCCAATACAGCATGTCAGGCACTGGACCAACCACGTGCTGACTCTGAGGATCTTAGAATAGCAGCCCAGGCATTCCCCTCCGAGGAGTTACCACTTGGAGAGCATCCTGTGAAACACCTGCATGATTTGCCCTTCACGTTTGTGTATACATATAGGGAAAAGTGCTATTTCACTAATTCTAAATTGGAAGAATGATACCCTCTTTCTCTTCTTAAAAAAGAGAATTGAATGGAAAAAATAAAAACCTACAACCATATTTTAGAATTATAAGCCTTTTAATATTGACTGTGCGCTGGTAGAATAAATGTGGTTTTTTCCTTATTCTATGTAGCTGTCTTTTTAAAAATGCTTTGGAGTCTTGGTCCATTTGTTAAGAAAATCCCTTTATTTTCTCATCAGACTTCCCAAAGTTATAGGACAATATCTCATTTCCTTCATCTTTTTCCTGCTCTCTCTCTCCCAAACTCATCCTAGGATGTTTCTTCTTGTTAGAGAGTGCATTGCTCCAGTGTTGTTTTTTACTGAGCACAACTTGGAAAGTGCCTTAGGCTGGCACACTAGTGGATCTGTTCCCTTCTAGATGAAGCAAATCAAAGTGAGACAAACTTCGATGTTTGTCTGCTGCTTTGGCTTCTGTCCACTCTTGTATTCACAGAAAATATAACAAAAACAACAACCCAAAACCTCTGCTAAAAGTTGCTTGTTGGTAAACTGAGCAGAGAATATATATTGAAAGCATTAGTGAAGCCAGTTGAAGTAACCCACTCAAAGAAAACAGTTAGATTTTTTTCCAGTGTGCTGTATTCATTTGAGGTTAGTGGTTAAATACAAAAGATTTATATCAGAGTTTCCACTTGATGAAAGTATTTGTGTGGATGATCTCTGAGTAGTTGCTGTGAGTAGGGATTTTGCTCCTTCAACAAAGGAGCAGACTATCTTACTGAGACTATTATCAAAAGTTCATTAAATTAGTGGTGTTGATTGCAATACAATGTAACTGTCATTCCTGATTTTTTTTATGTTTTTTCTAGGCTGGAAGAGTAATGCCTTACTGGAGAAACTAATACATCTCCTATTCCAAGAGCACCAATTGAGTCTATTACCTGAATATCCTGTACACACAGAAAATAACTAACTATATAATTCCACCCCATGGTACATGTGATAATGCACAGGAAATAAGAACAGGGAGAAATCTTATGGTTCTTCTGTAATACATTTATTGTGGTGTCATTAGAGGAGGCCAGACTGAACAAAGGAGAGGATGATGAGGAATCACGTAGACATTTCTTTTAGATTCATAGGAATTACTTATATATACTAGGGTCTGAGGTGTCCAATCCTGACTGTCAGGTGGAGTTTCTGCTTCCACACTCCTGTTAGAACCAGATTGCTTCCTCTCTTGTGCTTCCCAGGGAATCACACTGTTGGCTTGGGGCTCTGCTTAAGCTATTCCTGTTAAAGCCTTTCATTGTCCCTACTGCCCTCAATCAGATCCTTTTCTTTGTATACTTCCCAGAATCTTGCCTTGTCACAGCTCCAGGCTGTCACCTCTGCTTTCCCTGCTCTCTATAGAAAAAAATGCCAAGAGGCAATCTGTCTGCAACAGCAATGAAGTATTTAATAAAAAGTGAAATTACAGATTTGATAATGGTAACAATGTAAATAAATCAAATATTATTTGAACGAATATCACACAATGTTATGAATAGTAAACTAGAATACTGTAAAGTCAACAGAGCACACGGCACAGATTAGAAACCAGCAGCTCTTGAAACGCATCTACAAAGATGGAGTACTTTTTGAATAAAGTCCCACAGGGACAACCTTTGACCCTAATTTTAATATATATTTTAATTAACTAATTAAAATTTTTAAAAGATCCAACTCAGATATCTCTACAGTTTGCTTTTGGCACTTCTGTGAGAGGAATGGTGAAAAAAAAGATACCAAACAAAATAGTGTTTTGCTGGCATTGTTGTATTTCATTTGCTTAGGTAATTATATAACTTTTGTCATGATCAAAAGTTAAGTCATGTACTTAATCATGTACTAATGCTGTTCTCCCAGGACTGGAGGAGGGGACTTCTAGTGGATCTGACCCCTAGCAAGTTAGACTTCCCAAAGTGACGGTTGGAAAGAAAGGACAATAGAGCTCACTGACATATAAGCAAGGGGATAATGGTTTGAAGTGGGAAGATTTCTCTGTGGTATGCTGCAGCTGAATCAGACTTGAAGCAGTAATTAATATACAGCAAACGGCTGCCTTTGTTATGTATGGGGTCAGATGAACAGTCCCTTCTCGTCTTAAAATATATTAATTTATGTATAGGGGAAAAATATTAACCTCACAAAGCTTTATCCAACCTGAGAAACCCAGTGGAGTGCACAAGGAATAGTAATTAATTTTCCAGTTATTATTTTTACAAGAAAATAGCAAGGCAAATCTCAACAATTTCTTAGATAATTCAAGGTTTTCCAAACTGGAAATACCAACACTTCAACTGTTTAAAACTTTGCATTCCTGTCTTTTCCCTTTCCCCCTCCCTTTCACCAGTGACTGAATGATGCTCAGGGATTCCACTCCATTTCTAGTCCTCTTTCTCCCATCCCCTTCTCTCTCTATTATCCTCAGGAATTCCTCATTTTTGAAAATGTTACAGAGTAGTTCTAGGAACACTGAAGTTCTCCAGTCACCAAGCCCTGGCTGTTTTCCCCCAGCTCACTCTGAGCAGCCCTGTGTCTCACCAGCTGCCGACACCCACACAGGGCAGCAACACACATGTAACTTGTAAAACACATGTTACATACACATGTAACACCCATAGCCCCAGTACCACCTTCTCACTGCTCTCTGCACCCTCTCTGCTGCTGGCTGGCAGAAGCCAAGCTTAGGAGCTACTCCTTCAACCCATTACCACCTGCACCTTTCCCCAAGGAAAAGGATCTGGAAGTTTTATGGGGTGATTCAAAGTGGCTAGAGCAGTTTGGAAAATCTGGGCATCTGCATTTCTCTCCTTTTCTCTGTCTTCAATGAGGTGTTATATGGCAAATGCAAATCATCTTGAAGAGAATAAAAAAATTTAGGAACCT
The DNA here is from genome assembly GCF_008360975.1 of Lichenostomus cassidix. Classification (NCBI taxonomy): domain Eukaryota; kingdom Metazoa; phylum Chordata; class Aves; order Passeriformes; family Meliphagidae; genus Lichenostomus; species Lichenostomus cassidix. Next base: position 30,338,091 of record NC_139480.1, on the reverse strand, counting down.
TGCACACGTTCATAGAGTGAAATCCAGACTGCCTGACAAAAGGGCCACCAATAAGTCAATGATTGCTACAAACCAGGACTTAATCATGTACTTGCAGATTACAACAAAAGAAAAAAATCACAGTGTTGTCTTCAGACAATTTGGTAATACTCAGGATGTAAAGTTTCCTTTAGAGTTGTCTGGAAAGACAGTGGGGGAAATGAAGACTCTGTCATTGGAGACATTTAGGAGTAGTTTTATCATCAGTTGGATTATGAATGTGTGAAAATGTCATTCCAATCCTTTCAAATTGCTATTTAATTGATATTTAATAAAAGACTAAATATTTAAAAGAAGAAAAGGTATCACAGAAAGAGTTTTCTCAAAATAGCACAATCTGGCAGTAAGGAATTTGGAAGGTGTTTTATATGGATTTTTGTGGGTTTTAGTTGGATGGCTAAAGCATACTACATTAATTTTGAGTCTGTGCTTACAGACTGCAGCAGAGTAGAGAGTAAACAATTAGGTTTGTTTGCTGTCTGAATTCTGATACTCTAAGTCTTTCATTGATTTAAAGGCATGTTGATCATATTTTATGCTTTGACAGCACCTGCCAATCCAAGATTTCAAATGCTTTGTAGTAGTTAATTAGCAAAACCTACAGAATATTTCTCCCTCTTAAAGCCAGATGCAATAATGCTGAAAATGCAAATACTTTATATGTACTAATGAAAAAGAGTGCATGATAGTGAAAAAAATCTTGTGTTGTGACAGGTTTTAGGAATCCTATTCTTTATACAGAGGAAAAAAACCAGTAGAAAAGTTGATGGTCAGAGTCAGTTTGCAGCAATGCAACATATACAAGCTACAACCACTCTAGCAGTAACCACAACTGTGATACGGATTTTGAGAGGTGCTGAGTACCCAGTAATTCCTGTGTTTTTTCAAGTAAATGCCCAAATAAAAACAACTGGAGCTGTAGTTCATACAAATAACCATCTGCTAGTTCCCTTCTCCACCTTCTAAACAAGATTCCTTCCAGTCAGAGATTACAGGATGTGAAAGGCTTGTTTCTGCTGTGATGGCAATGGGAAAATGTGGTAAGGAAAGGCTGAGAGAGAGCGTGTGCTGCTCCAGGCAATGCTAATGAGGGGGCCGTTCATTAGCACAGTAGCCTCCCTGTCATAAATCTGCCCTGATCTGTTAACATTTGCTAATATGTAGTTTACTGTAATAAATTAGAATAAATTGTACCAGCTAAATTGCCCGTGAAGTTGCAGTTTCTCTTTTCAAGGCTGAGCTGCCTGTTAGGTTCACTGGCTTGTTCCATTCTGACCTGCTCTGCTCAGTGTGGCTCCTGCTCCCCCAGCCCCAGCTCCCCCCTGCAGATCCACATGCACCCAGGAGCTCTCAGCAAAACAAAACCCCAACCAATGAGTTTCACTTGGATTCATTTTGAAATCATGCAAAACCAGACACCTTATTTTTAGAGAAGGTAGTGAATGAAGTTCCCAAATGAGGTTTTTATGCAGATTCCAGACAACCTGGGCTGAGATTTGGAGTACCCAGGTCCAGACTGAAATGTTAAGCCAAGACAGTACTAACCAGAAGATCAAGACCTTTTGGAAATGGGTACAGTAAATTGTTGATGCATATGCTGCCACAAGCACTGTTAACCACAATACCTAGTTGAATAAGTAGAAAAATGAAACAGCTGCTCCTTAAGCTGTTCCTTTTCTTAGGATGAAGTTTGACAGGGCAGACAATAACAAAGGCAAGGGGAAACTACTTTTTGCCATTGGCTGTGAATTCCTTTATATCACTGATATATATGATGCATGTGACTGGGTTTAAGAAGCTAAACCAGAAGAAAAATTTCTTTTTTCCCCTCCATGGGTTTAGTATGCTGATGATCCAGAAAACTGAACTCTGTTCATTTAAGAGTCAGAAAACTCATTCAAGTCAACAAAAACGTCAATGATTATGAAAGAGGAAATTTGTTGCTCCTCTTTCACGGGCAGAGCAGTAGGAACATAAGTTGAGAGCTAATACGTGTTTCTGCAAAAGCAGAGCTCCACCCTCAAAGATCCTACATATTACTTAAGTAGTCTGCAATCACTGACATCCTTATGTAAATATTAGTAGAATCAGGATGTAATATCACAGATAGGTTGAGTTTGGAAGTGATCTGTGAAGGTGATCTGGTCCAACCCTTCTGCTCAAGCAGGGCTGCCTAGAGTTGGTTGTACACAACTTCCCTGGGCAGCTTCTGCCACTGCTCTGTCACCCTCACAGTAAAAAGTGCTGAAGTTGAGGGATCCTCCTGAGTTTCAGTTTCTGTCTGTTGCCTCTGGCCTTGTCACTTAGCACCTCTGAAAAGAGACAGACCACTTCTTCTTTGTACCTTCCCTTCAGATATTTGTATACATTAATGAGACACCCCCCCTCCCTCCTCTCCAGGCTGAACAGTTCCATCTGTTTTGGCCTTTATCCATATGAGAGATGCTTATAAAATTCTTTGAGGAAAACTGTATACATTCCTTCTCCTGTGAGGTCAGGTGATAGAAGACAGGATGCAATGTGCATTAGAATCTATCATTTGATTATATTGCACTGTGTCTCTTTATAATAATTTGAAATCTTGTGTATATGACAAATAGAATCCAAAGAGTGATTCATCCCATCTTAAAGTAAAACAGATGAGATGATCTATGCTCAAAAATTCCCTACTTCAGTACAGAAGGCATAGTGCAGTTATTCACAATGAAGGGGAATAAACTTGGACAAAATTGTCTCTTGTTAGTTAGACAGACCTCTAAAGTGGAATTTGTTACAACATAAACTAAAAATACAAATTGCAGGTTTATTCTGCACAGAAGATATGCAGGGGGTATTCTAAGGTGCTAAATTAATACCATGGTCTCTAAAAATAACAATTTAAAAAAAAAATCTGTACTTAACTGCAAAAATCTCATGTCTTTGACATAACAAGATTTGGAGGTTTCAATCTTTAAAAACAGACCTCATGAAACTATTTCCCTGGAAAAGAAATTTCCTACAAATGCACAATTGTTTGGTTCATGGGGAAATATTACAAAAATTGGCCTAGACGAAAAAGGTTTTTATAGCAGCTGCTGTTTCTGGGGTAATTTATGAAGCAGGATAGGACACAGGATAATTGTCATTGCAAGGAAGATATTTAATGTATTGAATATTGATCACGTAGCAATTTACTGTAGAAATTCAGTTTCAGTACACCATTGTACTCTTTTTGTTTAATGGATAGTCTCTGGTTTGTCTGAAGCTTCTTGCACATGAAAGTACATACAGTGGGAGAAAGGAGAAATTATGGATAAGCTTCAGAGGAGCTTTGATAGGATACAGATTCAGCTTCCTTTTAATCATCTGGCTATCATCTGGACAATCATCTGCTTCTTCAGAAAAGAAAACAAACACCAGACATTTTTGGCATGAGAGTTAGTTGGCTGGTATTAAATAGCAGCTGTAGATCAAGTCTCTCCATAGTAAAACCTCCACCCCTCCCTCAATAGTGATACTAATTTTAAATATTTAGGTTTTCATGTAGGTGAGATTGTATGCTTCTGGAGACACACTCATGCATTTGCTTATAGAAAAGGGGTTGAGATGAAGTTAGATGTGTTTTATTATTTGAAGACTTGTTATACATTGCCTGTCAGGAGAGGTTTAGCACTGTTATTAATGTTTCCATGAATTAAACACAGAAGTCTAGTACATACAGTGACAGTATTTAAGTAAAATATATGGTTGCTCCATCATCTGTTTAACAGACTTTGTCAGTTCGTATTTCATGTTCATTTTGAACATCAGTGAATTTCTGGTTGTTCTTCTTCTAAAATACCATTGTTGCATTACATAGGAAAGTAATGTAAATCTATAGCAGTACAAAGAACAAGAGAGTCTTTCCAATATTCTCCAGGTATATTTGACATGGAGTTTGGATTCAGATATATATCTGGGGTAGCACCTCTAAGTATGCCTTTTTGTTCCTGAAAATAATTTCAAACACTGAAAACACTGAGAGTTGAAACAATGCTTTACACATTCTATATCTCTTAAAAATGCTGCAAATAATATTTAAAATATTTTTGACAGTTTACAAGAATATATGCTAATAGGCAAGTAGATAAACATCCTTTACTGGAAGATATGAATTCAGATTTTCAAAATCCTAAGGGTCTGAAAGGAAGAGAAGAAGTTATCAAGATAGCTCAGATACCCACTCTCATTACTGTCAGTAAAGTCTTTGACAGGTGGAAAAACTTTAAAAATCCGGGTACTTCTGTACCTGTAGTAATGAGAACTGCTAGAGGTTGTGAAAATCCATTTGATAAAGTGAATGATCTTTCAGTTCAGTTAACAGTCAGTGCACACTAATCAGAAGGGTAAATCCAGCTTGGTTTACTCACACTTCTTGTTCTATTATTTGCCTGCAAATTAGGTCTTGAAGGGTTTGTGACTTCAGTGTTTCTCTGACATTGGATCTGGAATAACTAGGGAACTCCACAAACTAAAGTCTTTCCACAAGTGAAGAGGGCTGCAATCAGACATTATCTTTCAATATTCTGAAAGAAAACAGTACAGTAGCTGAAACCATGAGGAATGCAGGGGAGCCCACAAGCATCCTCCAGAATGAAATGCATACAGAGGATGTCTTAAGAGGTTCTGCCATTCAGAAGCTAATCACAATGTTATTTTCTTGATAGCAGATAAGTAAAGAAGCATAGTAGTGACATGCAGGAAGATAGCGTCATGCTGACATGGGCAGATGGACTTTGAGAAAGACAAATGCAGGAGAAATATGGTAGATTAAAGACTAGAAATTAAGATGGAAAACCAGCACAAAATATAAGGAGAGGTTTCCTCATTTTACCATTTCAATATTTTTTTCTGTGGTTTAAAGTCCTTTACTGCAGTTCACAATGCAGAGTTCAGACATAGTTTCAATGACAGAGCTGACTGTATCTCCTCACAACTGTACTGCTCCTGAGATGAAGAATACAGGACTAGCTCCATTCCTTAGGGTTTTACCAAATAGGGGATGTTCAGAGATAAATATTAAGCCTATTTTATTCAGAGAAAAGGAACTACTATGCTTTGGGATTTTTTAAGATTTTCATTTTCAGAGAAAAAATGTTACATGATTTCAGTTATAATACACTCTATATTTCCAAAGCTGCTTTCCAAAAGTACACATGAATTCACATTAACCAGTTTTGCTACATACATTTAGCTCTTTTTTGCTGTTGAAGATATTAACTAACTAAACCCACATTAAATTAAGAAGCTATAAAAAGATTTGCACATCATTTATTTTGAAACACAAGCTTAATTGAACATATTTTTTTACCTACAGAGGAGCTTTTTTGTTTACCTGTAACCACACAGTATGGTGAGATTGCCACACAAATGGAATGGGCAAGTGAGGGATGAATTTGGTCTCCAATATTTCTGACCTTATATTAAATCAGTGAAGAGAATATAGGCTCAACAGAGATATACAGTTGAATGAGCTTATTCCAGAAAAAAAAAAAGTAATGAAAACTGGAATATAACAGAGAAATAGATGAAGATTTCAGAAGAGATAATAAAAATATTTTATTTCCATCTTTTTTTCCTTACATTTTTTATGATTCTGTACTCTAATTACTTTTCAAGGTTGATGATTAACTCTCCCTATTTTAATCAGGAGAAATGTAAAAATCTATGATTAAATAAATTAATTTGGTACCTATTTACATCTTTTTCATTCTTACCAATGAATCTTCTACATCAAAATAATGTGTTCCTTGAATTGCTGACTAGTTTTCCTTAACTAGCCTGTGGGGCTGTTTATTATGTACAGAACATTATTCACACTGCATGTAACTTTAAAGCAACAGACTTTTCTGAACAATAGTTTACAAACACAAACCATTGTTTTTTTATTCCAAGGGCAAAGAACCAGATTTTGCTCTAGAGTGCATGAGCAAATCTTTTCCTCTTTTGAAATGTGCAGAATCAACACAAACTTGCACCCAAAAACCTGGAAGTAGGGTTTTTCCCACTGAAAAGCACAAACAGTGTTATTGTATGGATATAATCACACATTCTGAAGTTAGCACACTGTTATGCCCCAGTCTGCTCTGTGAGTTTGGGGGAAGATGGTTTGGTTCAGTCTGGGTGGTGCATGGGTGAACCAAAATTCTTAGGAGGTTCAATAACAAACTTTTACTTGCAAATTTTACAACATTAAGGTAGAATAAGATAATGTGGCAAATTTTAAAATGTAGCCATTTTGGTTAGAACTACAACAATATAAAAGTGTGAAAAAACACTTAAGAAAATGTTTAAGGGAAAAGGAAGAAAGAATAAGAAAGGATAAGAGTAGAAAGGTATACAGTCAGTCACCACCCAGGGGTCCAGCAACAAGAGTTGGTTGCTGCAATTCCAATGTCTACTGGTCAAAGCAATGGTTGCAGTCTTGATCTGTCAGGGGTGGGAGAAGCCCACAACACACAAAGTTCAATGAGTTAATTTATGTTCAGGTATAGGTGGGAATGCCCTGGTACCTCTCCTGCTGTGGGGAATTTTGCACTGTGTGAGTATGTTCCCTGTATGAGAATGGAGGCTAATATAAGTGATTTGAATAACTTTCTGAAGATGTCACATTAACTGTAATGAAGACTTCTTCTTTCATTGTGTGGCTTTGAATCACACCCAAACTAGATACTCCAAACAGTCCAAAATCTGTTCTAAAGCCCCACCAGGCAATCCTTTTGGATGAAAAAAATTACAAATCTCAGATTTTTAAGGTGCAAAAGTCTCTTCCACAACATGCCTGATGACTGCTCACACTAGAAAAATTCAAATTTATTCTGTTATTGTAGCAATAATAGAAGACATAATAAATGGGACTGAAATTTATTACCACAAAAATAATTTAGAAAAAAGAAATGGGCTAAAATATTTTTACTTGGACTACATTAATTAACCCTCTGTTATATTAACCCTCTGTTCCTATAGCAACTGCAGTGGAGTGATAGAAAATGGGAAAATACCCAAATAATGAGAGTTGAACTACAATTGGTTTGCCTGATGCTAGGTAGAATGAACACAGCAGAACCCTATTACACATTCCTCATAAATTGACTCGATTTAGCCACAAAGTGAGCCCAAAAATGATGTTTTTGCTGTCATTTATTAAAGAAAAACGTGACAGTGAATGTTTTACAGTCACACTACATGAGCAAGTATTGTGGATGAGTAGAAGAAAACTGATGCTGTACATACTTCAGAGGTGTTCATTTTGGACTATTTCTGCTCTGATTCTATGGACTGAATACCCATGTCTTGGTTAAAACTGATGGTAGGTTCAAAATTATAGGAGATGATCATAGAGTATCTGACTTGGAAGTTACTCACAAAGATCATTGAGTCAAACTCCTGGCCCTGCACAGGAGTAACCCTTGATGACCTGACAGACAAAAACATGGAATGACTGCTCAGTCCTCTAAACACCATTTTCTTAGAAAAATGTAGAATAAAGCACCCAAAACATCACCAAAATCAGAGCAGAAGTCTCAAAAAAGTATCTACTTAAACTAAGAAATACACAATCATTTATAAGTTTTGCAATCAAACCTCAGGCTGACTGAATTTGCATGTGAGAGCAATGGGAGGCTGCAGATTTTTTAGCTGGAGCCACTAGCTGTTAAGCAAATATCTTTCTTTCAAACTATTCATTTCCCTTTTGGTTTTAAGTTACAAGGGCAAACAGAGCAAAAAAAAACCCAAAACCTGAAGCAAAGAGGCACTGATATTCTGCGAAGGAACCAACCAGAAAAAGGCATTCCTTCATTTTCTCATATTCGCAAAAATGGAAATCTGAAAAGTGAAACACTAATGGTACTTTCAAAGTGTTGAGTATCTTGGGCAATTTAAATACTTACTGCAGAGAGAAAGACATTTCCACAGAGTTATTCTCTGCCAATATCAGAAATTCTCCTTTCTTAAACAAGTAACAGCTCAGTGTTTCCAAACTTAAAGAAAATGTGAACTGTTATGTTTTCCACAGAGCAAAAGAGACATGTTTTCTTTCCTGGAATAAGTAATTTTACATTAAATGAAACAACAAAGCCAGAAAAATATAGTAAAGTATAATAATAATAATAATAATAAAATAAAATAAAATAAAAGCCAGTTCCATCTGGAAGCTAGGACCAGAAAAAGTCCTGGAAGCATATCTCACATGGAAAATGGAATCGTGGAATTGTTACTGCTGTATGTGACAGTTCCATATACCTCTGTAATGGCACTTCTGCTGCTTTCCTCTGGAACTAGAAAATATTTTACTCCATGATTCAAATGTTTCACTGTATTTGCTATTCCTGACTTTCTGTCAGAAGCAGTTAATATTCTAGAAGGCTACAAAGTACTTGTTAAAAATACATCAATTATGTAAAAATAAAGTAGTATGGACCAGTCTAGAAGTGATGACATTAACAAATACTACTGGTTTCAAATGAGATGATTTCTTGACCTGTATAAAAAACCCACAATTTTTTTCAATCAACGACCAAACTTTCCTTCCTCAAATTCCAATTTGAAGTTATTCCTAGAGAACAAGCAAGGATAAAGGAACTCAAGACAGAGACAGACTGACTGCAAATGTCTTGGTTAGTATGGTACAATTCCATACTGTGGAATGCAAAACAAAGAGAGGGAAAAGATTAGCTATATAAAAAGTATGAAAAACAGAACAACATTATATCTTAATGTCACATTAACAACTTAGAAAGCAGCAATTAAGAACTTAGAAAGCATTCAGTGATGAGGTCCCTGATAGACCTAATCCAGGATTTTTATATCTTCATGATTTTTAGATGATTTTCAGGAAACACACAGTTTCAGATCTTTGATGAGAGACAAAATGTTCCCAATGTACAGGACAGCTATAACTGCACTTTCTGGAGCAGCATTAACACTGCAGAGAAGTTCATGTTCTCTGGAAAGTGATGAGTTCCTGGGATGGATGGTCTCATCACCAGTAACCATGACAAAGAAACCACTACATGTTACTGAGATGCTACTGCAAGGATAAGGAAGAACTCACTAACAGCATTCCTAATGACAGAGATACACATCAAAGCATACCTTCTGGCGACAAGCATTCTTACAGTTCTATAAAGCAGAAACTATCTGCAAGATAAAATATTTTGCTCATCTATTGAGAGTGCTGAGAATGGCAGAGTGTAGAAAAATTCACACTCCAGAGGTAGCCATATCTCAGGAGAAAATGCCTCAGGAAATTAGTCCCTATTATGGATAAATCCATAAGATGGAGTTTTGTTTAAAAAGGCAGGATAAAGCAGTAGCTCCAGAGGATTTGGAAGTTGGCACAAAAACTTTTGTTTGAGATACATGTTTTAGATAAGCTGAGGCCCATCACAAGCAGAAATGCTAAATCAGTAGCATACATGGATTTATGAAAATTATTCCTAGTCAAGCAATCAACAGAACAAGGAGATCTGTAATTTATCTTTTAATTATTAAAAGTTACAAGAATTACAAGATAGCAGCCGGTTAATACTCCATTTTTTATGAAGTGTGCTGAACGGAAGAGAAAACTAAGTTCACAAGAAAAGATGTCTGCATTGCTTGTAAAACCTATCAACTGTTTGCTCTGGTTGTGTTGTGACCTAACACCACTCTGACCAAGAGTTTCTTATTCCTTCATTGCACTTCCCTATCATCATTTCTACTTGTATGCACTGATTCTCAGCTTACAAATTCAGGCAGACACTCTTTTGATCTTTGAAAGATGTGTAACAAACCTGACTTGCTGAGACAACAGGCCTCCATGCCCCACGGTAGAATACAAATCAGTCAGTGTCAATTGGCAACTTAAACATAAATTATCATCTAATAGGTGCTTTGTAAGCAAATGAAGACAGAGTTGCAAGACACCATAGAGTGTCACAGTAGTTACCAATCACTGAATCCCACCTTGGTGTATTAACTGCTTACAAAATAAGTAACTATCCTTAGTTACTTAGTTGCTCCAGGCAGTGTGAAGTGTGTACTAGGACTCTCCAGCAACCAAAACCCAGGCAGGGCTTTGACAACAGTAGTCTTGGGACTTGGAAAAATTTATGGTACCTGACTGCTTCTATGGGCCTAAGTCACTCACTCAACAGTGTATTTGAAGACAGTGGAAACTGAGTTTTGACTTATATGCTAGAATTCTGTGCTCAGGCTATCCTTCCGTCACTGAATGGAAGCCAAATTTACCAGTTTAATAATCTAGAAAATATATGCTGAACATCATCCTTGATTATTTTAAAGCAGAAGTAAACTCTCAAACTCCCTTTGTCTTGTTTTCTGAGAGTGACTTCATTCTATACATCACTTTTAAGTATGTGCTTTTTGGGGTTTTTTTTTGTTTTGTTTCTTTTGTTTGTTTCTTTTGGGGTTTTTTTTTTGTTTTGTTTGGTTTGGTTTTGGTTTTGTTTAGTTTTTTTATTTTGGTTTTGTTTGTTTGTTTGTTTGTTTCGGGGAGTTAGTTTTTTTGGGAAAAAGAGGGAGGGAAAAAGAGGAGGACATCAGCAGTTCCCTTTCCAAACCATTTTCCAAATACAGATTTTATTTTTCTTTACATAAAATTTTGATAATCTTGTAACATCCCTTTTGCCTGATGGTAAGACAGCCCTTTCTGCTTATGTAAGAGAGAAAACTGAGAATTATTGGATTTGTCTACAGACATCTATAGTCTTTCCATGACCTTATGTCTCTTCGCTCTTCACTCTTTGGATAACACAAAGTTTTGGAGAAGGAAAGCAGAAGGAGAAGGAGTCCATCTGCTAGTAACAAGAGCTCTCCCCGATGACCCCTAATATTTCCAGTTGGAAATCCAAAGAAGAATTAATGCCTTCTTCAAAGCCTGAGGCACAGACAACTTTGCTTTCACTCCACTGACCACAAACCAGAGCTGCTGACCTTCTTATTATGTGGCAGTCAGTAAAAATCAGCTCTAAATTTGACCCTAGCTTTCCTCAATCCTGTGAATCAAAGAATCACAAAGTACCTACCTGTGTGTAGACACAAACAAAGCACAACCTTCTATTGTTGTTGAAATTTGACAACATTATTCCAAAAATGAACTCACACCTCTACAGGCAATGTGATTCCCAGAGAACTACATGTCACTGAACTGAAAGACCTGATTACAGTTATGAAGTAATTAATACGTATTTATTAATTATTATTTTATTGCATTTATTTTGGAGAGGCAATAGGCTATCTGCAAAGCTCTTTTTAAGCTGTTTTATATCTTTGACTTGGCTTAGCTTGAAAATTACTACATTTGTTCTGCAGGCAATGGGAATGGATCTTGTTTAGTCTGAAAAAAATATGTCCCAGTGTCTCAGTTATCAAATTCCAACTCAGAAACAGCAAAGGAAGTTACTTTTCTCACTTATTTCATTGCAAAGGCAAAGGACATGTTTTGTCCAGCTCTGACCAGTTCCTATGAAATCAGACTCTAAAGCCTTAGTCATGCCATCAATTCCATCCTTCTAGAAGTCTGAGCAGTCACAAAACCTGCATGAAGTAAATGGGCATCTGCCTACTCACAGTTCATAGTCCAAGTGTAGGGGTTGGTTTATGGTCTGTTTACTATTTGTTTCACAGGCATTGTCCACTGTCTGATGGATAGGATATTTAGTCACAAACCAAGGAAATAAGCTAGCTAGAACTGAAGAACTGCAAGTTCCTTATGGTACCCATTGCTGCATTTGCATTGTGGGTTTGGGTTTTATGGTTGGTTGGTTGGTTGGTTGGTTGAGGTTGGGTTTTTTTGCTTTGCTTTGCTTTATTTTTGGGGTGGGTGGTTGTGGCTTTGAATTTGGCTTTTTTTATATAAGCAATTCTCATAACAAAAGTTTGTGCACTCTTTTTTATTACAAAAATGCAAAACCTTGTTCCCTTAAATAAAGTCCTTTCCTTTTAATGGTAGAGCTGTAGAAAGTGAAACATTTGATTAATATATTCCTTGGCAATTTTCCATCAGCCCAACCAGAGACATGATTGTTTTCCATAACAATCTTTTCCCCAACAACTCTTAGTAGAGGTTCCCTTTAAACCTACTATGGCTGAGCCCTGGCAGTCCTCAAGTGCAGTTGGTTTTACTATGCTTCTTTAGGTATGTACATGCAGCTGTTTTAATTATATTTTGCTATATTCTTGAACGAAAAAATATTCTGACCACTTTTAAAAATCCTAACGATGACAATCATATGATTGACTTCAAAATTTTTATGGGTCTAATTTTCTCATTCTATTTCCTTTCAATATTTTGTAGTCATCCTAAATTGATTTTAAAATGGAATAACATCTAAAAAAGTATTAAAAGGGGTTTTTTTACCCCTTAGGTAATAAACATCTTGAGACTTCACGACAGATCTCTCATCTATTTTGTTAAAACACATCTTTATTACCTCTTTCAGCTAACATGAAAAGATGCAAGCCTTTTACTACACTAAAAGCTTTTTGCTGTGCTGAGCTCAGAGGAATAAACATACTTGAATCTACCAGTGATGCTCTCAGAAAGTAATTAACAAGGGACTTTCTAGAAAGGTTAGTCCATTTAACATGCTGATTAATCAGATTTAAGTATTGAATTTGTAAAATCAAAAGTAGTTAATACCTGAAGTGTGTTTAATTGTACAAACAGAATTATTTTCAGAAAGGAAGAAGTGTTTGGTAACACATTTATTGCCTACCTATTCTGTCTGGCCAAACATTTCATTTAAGGGTTTTCTTATTCTGAAAGTAACAGGCAACAAACATCCCATGGACTTTAGTGAGAGCACGGCTGGACTCCTCTGCCGCCGGAGGACACCACAGGAATTGCGACATTCACTCGGTGATGTGCGGGGCTGGTGCCGCACAACCCAGCTGACTCCCAATGTCCCGGGTGGGAGGAAGAGCTAATCGGGCAGGTCTTGCAGCTCTAAATACTGCTATGCATTGGAAAGGGCTCCTGAAAGCTTCTTATGACCTCTCAGTCAAGGCAACCTCAAAAAGCAAATAAATAGCAGACAAATACCTTATAAAACCCCAGCTGGAATTATTATTCAATGTAACATAGGAATGCTCTGCCTCTTTCTTAAAAGCAAACATAATTTGCAAAGGCTTCCTAAGTGGCTTGTCACACCCACGTCTTCATACGAAGCTAATGAAAGGAAAGTGTCAAATGTCCCATTGGGTGAAACAGTCAAACCTTTCCTCTGCTCCGTGGTCAGCTAAAGCAGGGCACTTCCCTGGCCTGTCACTTGTACACCTACTTTTTTCTCGATTTTCTTACATTCTAAGTAGTCTTCTTTATTGCAATCTAATTTTCAAAGTACACACCACTATACATATGGATTTAACGTGTTGTACAAATAATTTTCAGAAAACACCGTGCTCATGTCTTTTACGACTTTAAATAAGCGAGTAGACTGCTGGAATTAAAAGACCACTCATGCTCTTAAAATTAAACAGCTCTATAATTGTTTCCAAAATGGAGGCCTAAATTATTTCTTGTCTCTATTTCCAATATCTACAAGTTGTATTTATTATTTGCTATCCTCTGTTGTATTTACAATCTATACTAATTGTAAATATACATAAAACCACTTTTTTACCCATTCTTTAGGGCCACAAATTAAAACAAGAAATAATAGCCTTGGCATCAGGAGCTGGATTTTGATGATCCTTGTGGCACCCTTCCAACTCAGAATTTTCTATGATTCTGTGATCCTACAAGACATTTTTCACCACTGTCTCTCCAGACCTTTTGTTAGCCTTTACTGAAATTTTCAGCTGAAAATTTTATTTTTAAGTGATCAATTACAAAAACACCCAAAAAACCCCAAACCACCATATCAGATTTAGTGATACAATCTATTGACTGCTCTACTTAATTTGTCAGAATCGATAAAAAAAGTTCCCAAAATAATTCACCAAATCTGTTGTACTGCAGTACATCTGCAGCTGTAGTACTGTGTTAAGGTCACTGTTAGACAATATGAGATTACATTGTACTGTTAACTTTGGGACAGAACAGCATCTTTCTGATGACGAGAAATGCCTGGCCTTTTCCTTCATGTGGAGAAATGCCAACCTCTTTAAAACCATGCAATAAAACACCCATTAGCTTCAGTGTTATCCTCCTTACTTGGTGGTTTGTTTTGGTTTTTTTTCCTGTATGTGTGGCAGTAACATATTCCAAGTTTAGCATCAAAGAGACTCAAAGTTGCAGCTGTATAACAATTTGGTGAGTTTGAAAGAGTGAAGCAAAGGTTTCTCATCTGGGAACTTCTAATGCCTCAGCAAGAAGGATGTTTCTATCAACACCGCAAATCACAGAAATCCATGGGGTGCAGCAGGATTTGCAGGTTTTCTTGCCAGGCTGTTGAGCCTGAGGCTGACAGAGACAGTCTCAGTTGAAAGCTGCACTAGCTGTGCTTGGAACCCACTGTACTTGAGGCAAAAACCCATGCAGTACATGAAGTTAAATATATGTGACCAGAAATTTAATGAAGTACATATAAAATATATTTATGTGTATATATGAATTGACAGGTGCAATATAAAAATGGTGTCTTAGCATTCAAATCAAGAAACCAGGACAAAATCGTGCATTAAAGAACTGCAGCATGCATGCAAACTTTGTGGCTTTAGACAAGTTTAAGACAGCACTAGAAATGAAAGAACTTATAGTACAAGCACTGATGCATGCTGTCTGGCTTGTTTTCAACTATTTTTCAAATTTTAAACCCCTGTACATTACTTACTGGCATTATGAATGTCTGCCACGGTTATGAAAATGATCTTGTTTTTCTTGTACTACAGGTTCCATGATCATTAATACCACACCTGCACACTACTGGAGTAAATGGAAGTGCACATTGGAGACAGATCAGGTGTGAGCACACAACTGCACTCTGCCAAATTGGGCAGTAGGATATTTAATGCTATCTTTAGGATCCTATACTGGCTTTATTTGAGCTACAGATAAATCCATTCTGATCTTGCATAAAGCAAAAACAGGGAAGACAATATTTGAGACGACAAAGCTTCAAAGTCAAAGATGTCTATGGAAAAAATATTTAATTCATTTGAAGAGGCAGAGTGAGGTTTTTTAAGTTCAAGGGACTGTGCTATTTCTAGACTCAGACTCGGTGCACAAAAACTGGATTTATCACCACATTAAATGATACTCTTCAGGCCAGAATGTATTTGACATGCTCTTTTCAGTGGTAACAACCATTTAAGGTGCATCCAGGACCCCTAATGCCTTGCACTGGTTCATATTATAGCAGCTGGCATCATTTGTGGGGCCAAATGACAAACTAAACAAATGAGCAGAGCCAGGTTAAAAATAACTCTAACAAAAAAGTCACGATCTGGCTTCATCTAAGGTACCACAAGCAGCTGTGCTCACACCATGGAAAGGATGGTTGGGGCAGGTCTGAGCAGGCAGCGTGCTGGATGGGAAAATCTGAAGCCATGGCTGCTTGAGAAAATGATGTGAGGAACTGTTCACAGGGATACTTACTCTGTTTGCTCTCCACTACCTCACCCTGCCAACTTGAAAAGTTGTCTATGGGTATGGAAAGATCCTTAAGCCACAGGCAAAAGGCTATTCAGGCACACCTGCTCTGCTGAGGGAGTTTTGCTACAGACAGCTTAGGGAAACAAAAACCTGCTCAAAATGCTTGCAGCTATAATGACTTTCCCCAACGACTCTATTCAGGTCTGCTTTGTTACCAGTCTAACACTCAAATCTAGTTCATGAAGGGGAACTGGTCAGAAAGAGTTCTCAAACATCCATCCTGTTTAGCCTTACCATTCTGTCTCCAAACCTCCTTCTTAAATACATGCTCGAGTGCTCTTCAAATCACTGTCATTTTTCAATAGTCCATTTCAGCTCTGCACATCAGTGTATGCTACTAAATAAAGAGGACAACAAAGGATTGTTTGCATTTGCAAAATAGCTTCTCTGGTAGAATTATTCATTTGTGTGAAATGCTTTTACATATTTTATAATTAATTATGCACTTAATTCTATCTCTTTAAGACAAATGGAGAATGAAGTATCTGGAAAGCACTAGAATAAGTTCAAGAGATTTAAAATGCAAGAGAAGTCAGGCAGCTATACCTAAAAACATTTAACAAAATTCTACCACTTAGCTGTTGCCATTTTTTAAACAGTCATATTTAGTTTTAACTTTGAATGCTCTCTTCTTGTTGATTTTATTTTAACATAATTTATGGTTTATTTTTTATGACATGCAGTCCTATACATGCATAAAAATAACATTTATTTATAATTTATTATATTAATTTATATACTGAAACATACACAAGGCTAAGTTTCTTGGCTAGATCTCTTTTGATCTATTTTTAAACAGAATTATTTTACAAATAAGATGCAAGTCCAAGGGTTTAACATTACCCCAGGAGAATTAGTCTCTGAAGAACACATTGCTCACAGCTGCAGTGAAATATCCATCACTGAAAATTTCAGCACTTTTAATTCCATCTCAGTGACATCAGTGGGATAACGGAAATATTACTCACATGTGGTACTCGGTAAGGACACGTATGATTTTATCAAAATTCTATAAAAGTAATTTTGTGTTTATCATTAGCAGTTTTTTCTAACAAAAAATCAGAACAAAGATATTACTGTGGTGACTTGGCGTATGTGTCATGGATTTTTTTTCATTATGATTAAAATAAGATATAATTTTCCCAAGGTTTAAAATGATCGGCAAACCTCTTCCTGTTTACTTTAGTTTATAGCTTCTTTATTTTAATGCTCCCACAAAATTGGGAAATTCATACTGTAGCAGTAGCTTAGCAAATCTTATGGAGAATTTGCTAATTATAAGTCACTCAAAAAATAACTCAATTATTGAGTGCCTGCAATTCAGTGAAAGTCATGGTTTCTTAATCACCACTGCCAGACTTGGGCCCAGCCTGACCATGTGTGTGGCAGTACTTCTTTGCTTTTGACACTGTACATGTGGGCCAAGGTACATACTATCCCACCCTGTGGCACTGTGTCTTCTCATCCTCGGATCCTCATACCTTGGATGTGGTAAGATGCCGATAGTGTTGTTCATATCTTTCTAGAAGATTGCTTTTTCTAATGCTGAGGTCACTACAGTCCAAGGAGGACTGAACAATACACTATTTGTCTTGTAGCAGTGCTAAAGCATTGCACTCTTTTATCCTATTTATTTCCTCTCCATACGCTGAAGGGCAATAGAGAACACAACTGCAAGAAGAGTCCCTGAACCAAAAGTTTCTTCTTTGGAGTTTACAGCACACTACCAGGAAAGTATTTGAAGAATCAACATAGGCAACTTTCTGCCCCACTAAATACTTTCTTTGATAGATCAGAAGGTGTAGAGAGGTTAGTGAAAGGGAGAAATGACTGAGAGGAGATGACTAGGCTTCAAAGCTGGAAGGGAAAATACCAAAGGAAAAACTTCACAACTGACATCATGGAAATGTATGCTGAGGGTTATCTTAGCTTACCCTAGCAGAAAATCCACTTGACAAAGTTACATAGGATCAAAAGGAGTTCTGTGACCATTACGAAACGGACAAACCTCAGTTTCCGAACAGGGTGATTGCAAGGGAACATCTCCAATTCAGAGACTTCCCAGACTGTGTTGCCTGAACGTCAGAGGTGTACAAGAGGGCACAGAAACTTTTGCTTGTATAAGGTTCCCCAAAAGTGTCAGAGCCATGAACTGGATTCAAGCCAGGATCCCTTGCATGATTCCATTCCTTACTGCTGATTCCATATTAACAAGATCAAAGCAAAGAGTGTGTTGCAGACCATTGTTCACCAATCTCACCAGCTGGTGCACAGGACTGGTGTTGGTTGCAACTCCTGCTGGGATGTAGCTGGCACCCAGCCCATTCAGATCTGCAGGCTGTGTTTGCTGCTGCTGGATCCAGCCTGCTCTTTGATGCTCCGGCTTGGAAAGTCAGACTTTATTGGCAAACACAGCTATTGCAAGTAACCACTTGAACAGCTGTAGAAGTGGTGCAATGTGTGTTTGGCCAACTTCTTACCAGGATAGTGCTTGCTTATTTTGTTTCATATAAAATTGGGAAAATTCAAGAGGCAAGAGACAGCAGAAGGGGGGAGGGGGGGCAAGTCCAGATGACACTACAGCCTGCTATGACTCACTGGTTTCCCTAAGATGGCAATTGGATAGCTTTGTGCAAAATCTCAAGTGCGACTTGCTACACAGGATATTCATTTTGCGAGAGCTGGAAACTCTGTCTTCCTGAGCTTGCTACCAGCTTTTTGTAGCCTTCTCCATCCCTCTCCTTTAATATCTGACTTCTAAATGGGATATAGTACTTCATATCAGTCCTCACCAGAACATTATGTCTTTCTCTCACATAGAAAACTCCAAGTGATATACCCCAAAATGCTTCCTACACTGTTTATTGTTGACACATATTTATTTGGTTTGTGATGCACTACTGGATCATTTTCCATGCAGTCCTCATTTTGTATGTGTACATGATACTTCACATATGCATAGCACTTTCCCTTCATTTTACTAAGTCTTGTAAGATTTCACCTGTTACTAAATCCTTAGTAGAACTTGTTACATCCACAGGAAACAAACTATTCCAGGGGTCTAATAAAATTATAAACTACAATTCATATTTGTTATAAATTTTGCTTATTATTGTTACAATGATATTTAAGGTACTGACATGGGTTGACGCTGGCTGGACACTAGGTACCCACCAAAGCCACTCATTCACTCCCCTCCGCAGCTGGACAGAGGAAGGAAAATATAACGAAGGGTTCATGGGCTGAGACAAGGAGTGGGAGAGATCACTCACCAAATACCATCACAGGCAAAACAGGCTCAACCTAGAGACATGAAGTGAATTTATTACTAACAAAATCAGAGCAGGACAATGAGAAGTAAAATAAACCCCTTAAAAACACCTTCCCCCCACCCCTCCCTCCTTCCCAGCTCTACCTCCTACCCCAGCAGTGCAAGGAGACAGGGAATGGGGGTTAAGGTCAGTTCACCATTTGAGGCTTCTCCTGCTGCTCAGGGAGAGGAGTTGTTCCCCTGCTGCACCATGGGGGCCCTCCCATGGGAGACAGCTCTCTGGGAACTTCTCTGATGTGAGTTCATCTCACAAGCAACAGCTTCCTGTGAACTGCTGCAACATGAATCCATCCCACAGGCAGACAGTCCTCCCCAAACTGCTGCAGCATAGGCCACTCTTGCATGGGGTGCAGTCCTCCAAGGACCAGCTGCTCCAGCATGGGAGCAGGGCCCCTCTCTCCATGAGTCTCCCACAGAATCACAGTCTCCTTCCTCTCAGGCACCCACCTGCTCTGGTGTGGGTCTCCTCCACAGGCTGCAGGTGGATCTCTGCTTCCCTGTGGACCTCCATGGGCTGCAGGGGCACAGGAGCTTCCCTGTTGCCTTCACCATGGCCTGCAGGGGAATCTCAGCTCTGGTTCCTGGAGCACCTCCTCCCCTTTCTTCTTCATTGACCCTGGAGTCTGCTGAATTGTTCTCACATGTTCTCACTCCATTCTCCTCTGGCTGAAATAAAACTGTGCCACCACATTTTTATCTTTCTTTTTAAATACGTCAGCACAGAGGCATTAGCCCCATTTCTGACTGGCCCAGCCCTGGCCAGCAGCATGTCCATTTTTGGAGCCACCAGCAATTGGTTCTGCTGGACGTGGAAGAAGCTTCTAGCAGCTTCTCACAGAAGCCACCCCTGTAGACCCCCTCACCAAAACCAGGGCATGCAAAACCAATACAAGTACCCATTATAAAAAAAGTTGAATAAATATGCTTCCATATTATTCTATTTAGCTATTTAATTTGTATCTTTGAAGCCACACACTTAGAATCATCTGAAAAAATAGGGTCTAGACTAAACTAGTCATAAGGCCCTTTCTAGCAGGAGAAAATCTCCAGAGATTGATTCATTCTAAATGCCTTGATTGCCTATTTTAGAAAGGTAGCAATCAATCCCTGGATGTATCTTTCTCCACTGACTACAGAAGAAGCCAATATAAATGCTTTAGAAGAGATACCAAACTTCTAAATTGCTAAAATTACACAAGATGAGTCCCAGCTGCAGCTCGTTCGCCCCTGGAACAGAAAATCAGACATAAATTCTTCAAAGATTTAGGGCCTAACTCCCATTGATTTCTCACTGTGAGATTCTTTAGGCAGGTGACTTCAACGAGAGTTACACACCTAAAGGTGGTGAATACTTAACATCCGGGCTGCAAAACACTGATAAAAATTTTACCAAATCAGCCTGTGACTACTTAAGCAGATACAGCCTTCAAGCCCTTTTTCCTGTAGCAAAAATTTCCATCTCCACTACAGAAATGAACATGTGTTTGAGCTTCAGGTACCATAACCCCCACCCCAAGCAAGGGGAGGAGGGAAGAGCCAAAGACATTACTGTCAGGAAGAACCACTGCTAGGTTCGACAGTGCACTCTTTCAGATTCCCTTTTGGACCACTTCTTTCTTAACACAAAATGTTTACTTATTTTAAAAGATTATTTAAAAATCCTCAACAAACTAAAACAACGGGTAGAACAGACCTGGCAGGTGTTTTATGACAGTAGCACTATCCTGAAATTACATCTACTTATTTTTATTCAAATTGACAACATTTCAACTTGAGTGTTCCTTAATGACATAAAACTAAGTCTTCTTTTTCCTCTTTGAAGTTACATCAATGTAGATGTTGATTGTTTAATTGTCCTTCCAATCAAGCACTTAACTTCCTACTAAGCCCCATGCAGGACATGACTTGAAGACATTAACAATCGTCACTAATGTGGATTGCCTTAGGATGTTTTAAGTTTATTTGTAATGGAGGCAAACACTCACTGTTTGGATGAATTCTATAAAAGCTGAACATTTTCTGCCCTAGGCAAAGTTTTCAGAAAGAGTTCATATGGTTTTTCTGGTTGTAATCAGTGCATTCAAATTATGCATAATTTGGTTTTCATGGTTTCACTGTTGGATCACATAAAGTCAATTATAATTACTACTAAAAATAAATTTCTGTATGCACCTTGGAATATTCACTGTGGAGTTATGACACACTAGGAGATTCACAATTACTAGGAAATTATTTAAGATTATTTTATTATTTTCCTCAAATTGCAATGGTTAATCATAAGGTTTGAAATAAATGGCCATGAAGTCTTAGTGCTGCTATAATATAAAGTAGTATCAATTGCTATACCAAATGGGCAGAAGCAAATTTTTATTGGACTAAATTAGTGAATCTACAATAGAGAGTGATGATCTTGAGAGCATGAACTCTTGATTTCCTACTCCCAGATAGCTCTAAATATCTTCTCTGACAATAAATAAAACTGAACTGTGAAAGTTTAGGAATAAATAGACAGGACATTAATTCTGCCAATGCTCCTACAGGATCATTTTGTGACAAGAAAGTAAATAGATGGGCCATTATTTTCTATCTCACTGTATCAGAACTGAGATGTGTCAGAGTGTATGCAATATTGTTCTGCTTTAATTCTGCTTTCTGCTGCTGAACACTACCCAAATCACTTCATTTACCCATGAAAAGTAGAAAATACAAAATGAATACCAGACAGATTTGGATTACAAGGTGATCTAGGAGTACATGGGGACGCTTTCAATTCCTGAGGTGGCCTTAGTGGACAAAAACATTTAGAAGATGTAACTGTTCAGTCCTTTTGACCTTCTGATATTAATTCTGCTGATTTAACAACACGTAACTATATGAATCTATATCTAATAGTCTGACGTAATGCCTTGAGACTCCTTTGCAAACTGAATAAAAAACTTTATTTAGATTAATTGAACTCTTACTAATTTTATAAAAGATGTTCTAATTTGAACTCAGAACAAAAAATGTATAGTATCTTAATTTGGTTTTGCTTAATTTAGCAATAGGTAAATTATTTTCAATAATCTGCTAAACCCAGTCTGATTTAGGGTTGACCTTTTCTGGAAGCAGATTATTTGAAAGAAGTGCCTGATTTCAGTGCATTAATGATATGCAAAAAAATCATAATTAGCTTCTGGGTGTGTCTTTTGCCTGAAGTGAATACATATTTTAAACAACATATGTTTGGACTTGAATCTGTAAACCTGTGCTTATCTGATCTAAAATAATCAGAGACTGAAAATGACACCATTAGAATCAAGCCGTAACACCCCAAACAAAGGGCTACAGCTCACTACACAACCCCCTTTCCTCCACTCCCAACTCATCCAGAGGACTATGCTTGGTACTGTTGTGGAGGAAAATAATCTTGTTAGCCAAAGAGAGAGCTTCAGGGTCTAGTTTTACAAGAATTTTTCTCTGCAGCCATGCTTCCCCCTCCTCAACATCATCCCCTCAGGCTGTCATGGAAAGGGCCTGCCTTTGCATAACCATCAGGAGTAAGTCCTCTTCCTTGTGCAGCTACATGGAAAACTGGATAAGGAAATTATTCCAACTCAGAATTAAAGTGTGTGTGTGTGTGTGTGTGTGTGTGGTGTTAATATTTTTAAGGGGTTTCAGTCAAATCAGTCCCCAAACCCTGGTGAAACCACAGTTATGCTAATACTGATGCCAAACAATGGTCAGCAGAAGTTCCTTGCTACATGTGAGATATGGTAGAGGAATGGGAGACCTCTTATTTTGATATAAGCTTACTTATAAGCTTTAAAATATAGTCCAGCCAAACCTGTGAAGGAAGGATTTGTATTTGCTAATGTACAGTCACAGTGTGCTCTCAACCTAAAACCAATGATGAAGAGACCCCTGGAACTGAGGGCTGCCAGAGCTCACAGTGCTCATACGAGATGCAGAATTGGTCCCTGAGACTTCTGGAGAGCAAATCTCCCTGTGGGAAGAAATATTTTCTGTCATGCACTCTGAAGTGCAGCATATAAGCATTGTAGGATTCGTTATATTGATTATTTCGAGAAAAGAAGCTGCAAAGACAAATGGACTAATTTTCTGAATTGATTTACCTTGCTTAATTTAAAACAGCTTCATATATTACTAACACTAAATATGCATTAGGTTTTTCTAAGGACATATTATTCCCTGACTGCATGAGTGGTTTTCAAAATTACAAAACCAGAAGTTCCTGCCCTTTTCATCTCTTTTTTTTTTCTGCTTTTGTTTCTCAGATTCTCCCTTGTTCCATAGTTCACACACGCACCGTATATATTATTGACTGCTATGATAAAATAAGTTCAAAATGCTTTGTCTCTAATTTTTCTTTTCATTGGATGTTAAAACTGACAGCTTAATGACTCTCTTGCCACCTTCCAGTGAATCACCACCCTTACCAACACTCAAGATAAGAGCAGTTCACTTTTCCCAGAAAACTGAGGCCCTTTGCTGTGCACTCTGGGAACCATAATAAAAGGCTTAGTTACTTTAAATCCATTTTGATTTTATTAGATTTTTCAATAATTACCCGGAACAACATAATGATCTTCCTCTTGAATTTTTGATTACTTTGCAAAAGTAGCAAGTATAGCATATCTTACCTATATATGAACACAACATGTTCAATTGTCCCTATATCTCGGCATTACAGTGTGAAACAACTGGACAGCTAGAACAAATGCTGGAACCTGAGAAACAGAAGGAAGCTTTCCCACTGACTTCAATTGCAACAGGTACAGGCTAAAGATGGATAGCTTCAAAAATCTGAATTTGTCACTGCCCTGCTGGCTGTTTAGAACAGCTAATGTTCTAATGTCACCCTAACATTTCCAAAGGAAGAAGGTTGGAAAAAGAAACAGAAATACTGATATGCCAATGGTACCAGGACAGTTTTCACTCACTTTAAATAAACAAGAACAGAGATACTAAGTAATTTCTATTCTGTATTTTCTTTCTTTGCTTGTTTGATTGCTTTATATGTAGAAAAAAGTGTGTTCCTTCCTTGTTTTCCCATGGTAATTTCCTTAAGGAAAACCAGTGGTCAATGGGGCACAAGCGGAGAAAGCATTGCACAGCTCTGCACACCCTATACACCTGAAAGTCATGTTGACAGTGGCACATGAATGTAGTTACTTAGCACTTGTCAGTCTGGCTCGCAAATTCATGATTCCTAACTAAAATGTAGTTTTGTTCCTTTAACAAAAATCCCTGTCTCATGGGATACACATAGAAACAATAAAATCCACGACAAAGTTTCAGCCTTGCAGATCTTGATACTGTAGCTGTCAAACTTTTTGAGGCTCCAGGTTCACAGCGTCGAAGATGTCTACAATCTTTGATGTGAACATCAAGAGGTGGGAGGGAAAGCAGCGTTCGTGAGCAACTTGATGGCTGCTGCTGCAGAGTAGGGGGAGTGAAGCCTTCAGTAATTGAATCCGTTCCACGGTCCGGGATTACATATGGAACTTGAACAATAGGTATTTACTTAAATTACATAGATTACCTCAGAGATGTGGAATCCGTACGCCCTGCCCACTTCCCTGAACCTTTGGAGCTGGGATCCTGTGGGGAACATAATGGGCTTAATTACGGTGTCTGGACTAGCCATGTAGGACCCGGAAGGCAGGAGTTAACCTCACCTCACCTTTTACATGCCAGTGACCCCAGGCTTGGCTGGGAACCCGCTGGGGCCTCCGGAGCAGCTTCTGGATTACCACGACACGCGCTACCTGGTGCCATGGCAAAGGGAAAACCCCGCGCGAGCAGCGCCTGGTGCCCGTGCCTCCTCACCTCGGCCCGGGCCTGGTGCGGACGCTCGGGGCACGCAGGGCCCTCTGCCCGCTCCCGCCCGCCCGCGGAGAGGCCGGGACGGCGATAAAGTCTCACAATAACGCCCGCCGTGCTGCGAGGCCGGCCATGTGGTGCGGCCGAGGCGGGACGGGGGCCCAGGGGATACCGCCGCCGAGGCCTGGCAGCAGCGGGGAGCAACTCCCGCCCACCGGCTCCCTGGCCCACCGTCCCGCGCCCCCGGCCCGCGGGCCCCGGCCGGCTGTCACATGGCAGGGGGAGGGGGCTGCGGCGGGGCGGGCCGCGCTCGGGGCTCCCCCGGCCGCGCGGAGGCGGGCTGAGGCGGCGGAAAGTTTGCGGAGTGGCTGGCGGCGGTGGCGGCGCTGCGGTCCCCTCCCGCTTTCTGTCTTTACTTTCTTCTCCAGCCCCATCTCCCACCGCCTTCACCCCTCGGCGGCCGCTCCGGGGCATGAGCTGCAGCCACCACCCGCGCTGAGAAGCAGGAGGTCGCGCCGCGCCCGCCTCCGTCAGTGGGGAACGCCGGGGACGGGAGCGCGGGCAGCGGCTCGGAACCCGCCATGCTCCGCCGGCCCCGCACGGCGCCCGCCGCCCTCCCGGCGCTGCTGCTGCTGCTGCCGCTGCTGCTGGGCGGCCGCCCGGCTGCCGCCCGCTGCCCCGCGCCCTGCCGCTGCGCCGGGCACCTCGTCGCCTGCAGCCGCCTGGAGTTGAGCCGGCTGCCCGAGCGGCTGCCGCGGGGGGCGGTGCAGCTGTGAGTATCGGGCGGCGGGCACCGCGGCGGGCTGGGGGCGCTGGCCGGCCCGCCATCTTCTGCCCCCGGGGGCGCGGACGGGCGGGCTCGGAGGGGAGCGCGGGTGTGGTGGCGGCAGCGAAGTGCGGGAGCGGGCACCGCCGGCAGCGCGGCCGAGCTGTCAGCGGGCGCGGCGAGGGCGGGCGGCCGCAGCGGGACAGCGTCCCTTGGGGCGGGCTGCGGCCCCGAGCCGGCGGTGCCGATAAGCGCCCGGCTGAAATGAGCCCGGGAGCGCTGCTCGGTGTCGGAGAGGGCGAGGAAAAAGTTCCATTGACTTTCCTGGACAACGTGCAGTAATCATGAAGTTAACGCTGATTCGTGTGTCGGGAAGCTGCTATCGGTTTTCTTCGTGCAGCTCTTCATTCCCGTGTAGTTTTGGCTCTGGCTCTGGGATGCGTGCCCGCTCGGCCCGAACCCGCGGGAGCGCGAATCCAAGCGCCAGCTGCGGAAAAGTTCCTTCCAGTGACAAACTTTGATAGAAAAGGCATCAATTATGTCAGCTTTCTAAAAGCTTGAAAGTGGCCGAGGGACTTCTCGCATTTGGTTTTAATCACTTGACACTGAAAGATCTTCTATATTAGTCGTATTAATTTTCTATTACATTTTCAAAGTAGATCGAGATAAGGGCTTTAAAGTAAACAGGAAGACTTTCAATTAGTTGTAGCTAATTCTGTTCAATTGCCTCGTCTGGAGGTCATGCTGCTTTACTCATGAAATGTGGATGGCTGTATTGACACCATATGGGACTGAACGCAGGCATGGCTCTGGGAGTTGAATATTTCCAGGACTGGTATAGGAAAGTGTGAGGGGAAAGAAACTTTTTTTTTTTTTTTGGCTTGTGTGATTGGAGCATACGGATCTAACGCTGGATCTGCTTTACATTCAACAACTGGTTTTGTTTTCCATTATATTTCGTCTGTTTTATTCTTTTGAACTGTCTTGGTATGCCAACTTAAGTTTTCTAACAAAACCTAAGGATGGTTTTTTGATACTAAAGTAAAGTTTAGTTTCTGAGCTTAGCATAATCAATGCTGTTAAAATTAGATGTAATCAATAAAAACACAAGGGGAAAAATCACAGAACTTTCATTTTTTAGAGAGTTGCTTTAAAAAGCATTTTGCATTAGCAGTAATCCAAATTTGTCTTTTCCACTTATGTTCCCGAGAGACAATGAAACATATTGCAGGGCTATTTTGTTAGCACAAGGGACATTTTTCTAATTAGAATTCCCTTGGTAGTGTAAATTGCCCTTATGTAAGTTCACATTCCTTTAAAAGTGTGAGAAAATAAGTTCCGCTTGTATAAATAAGCTTTGGTCTGTTGTAAGAAACCCTGCTGTGATTACTCATTGGACAGCTGTGTCACTTGCTTTTAAACTCACAGAAGTACATCTTAGTAGGTGTCACCAAACCATGTGGTCTGGCTGCTTTTGTGTAAATAATTCTTTTGTTTGTGTCAAATGCCTTAGAAGTACCCAGCTCTTTCTTCCTTCCCCTCTTAATAAGAACAAGGAAGAGTGTGGCATTGTCTGTTACCTCCAGCTACCCCAGTACTTGGACCTGGGATTGTGCAATCTGTAAGATAATTAGTGTGTTCAGTTTTACATACGCAAAAATGGTTTGACTAGTCTGGATTATTGTTGCAACAAACTGCAAATTACGAATTGTAAAAGATTGTTTATAAATTTTATTGCTATATGTCTACTGTGTTTTCCGTGGAAGTCCATGGTGGGTATAGCCAAAGGCTAGTAGTTTAATTGCAGGCTTTTCAGTCCTCATGAGAAAACAGCAACTTTTTTACCTCATTCTCAACATATGCAGGCGAGATCCCCCAAGCAGGAGAGTGAAAGCTCTTCTGCCTGGCAAGGTTTAGGCCCATGCTAGGTTTTGCACCTTCCTTTGCCCATCTGTACTCACCCAGATGGAGAGCAGGTTTATGAAATTCTTGTTGCAGTCTTTCATGCCTTTTTTGTTCAAATTCCCTGCTGAAAAAAAATGGGAGTGACCTCAGAGTGGACAAAGAGGAGAAAAAAAAAAAAGAGTATGTGTTATGTTCCCTTCTTCTTGGTGGAAGGTGAGTCTACTGCTTTGTACGGAAGTGGCTTCACAAAGTGGCATGTAAAACAGGCTTTAATTGCCAACCTTACTGTGATTTTAGCCAAAAATACCTTCTTCTGTTACCTTGCCTTCATGAGAGGTAACAGTCTGCTGAAAACTGATAAACTTTATAATGGCTTTGTGTATAGATAGTTTTGAAGTTAGATTTCCATTTAATTCCAAGATGTGTATCCTGATACTGCAAGAACATGGTAGTGTTAGAGCTGGGATAGCAGAGCTGGGAGCATTGGCCAGTGTCCTCCATGGGTGCAAACTCCCACTGGCAGTGCCATACCCTTTGCCAGGTTCACTCAGGAATGCTAGAACTGTCGGTGGGGCAGGAGGGAAAGTCTGAAAAATGGTTTTCACTTGTGTTTGTATTACATGTTTAGTATTTACATTTTATAAATCCTCTAGTTCTCTACCAGAATTGCCAGGAAAAAAAAAAGCTGTATGGTTTTCACAGCTGTTTTTCAATATTTTCCAGACTAAAGCTTGAACATAGCAAGCTGATTTATGAGTCACTTTGGATCAGTGTCTTAAAACAGCTACAGCCTGGCTTTTTGTTTTTCAGCTCTGCTGATTTCTGCTGAATTAGCAGCTCTATAGGCCCCAGTGGGACTGATTAAGGAACTGTTGCTGGATTTGCATTTTAAAATTTGACTTGGGGCTCAGGTTTCTGAGTTCTCTAAGGAAGAAGATGATAATTGTGACTAAGTGTTGTAAATTAAGTTAGAGTCTGAAAGTTATATCTGAAAGTGTGTGAAGAAGCACTTGCCCTCTCCCTCTATGCATTAGGCTTCCTTTCAGTTTTTAATCACACAAACACTGATGTTCAGAGTTAAGTTTCAGCTAGTGCTGAGACTTGTGAGTTACAAGAGACAGTCATACAAACACAATGGAACATAGAAAATAGTTTCTTTCATAGAACAGGTTCTTAGAGGGCAAAAGCTATGGCATGCTTTTTCAAGTGGAGGCAATTCTACTTAAATGGGCAATCACTTTTATTAGAAATGTGAGGTGAAGAACAGATATATATGCTTGGTATTGCTTTCAAGAATTTTTTCATGTAAATCTGGTTTCTGACATTTCAGAGTGTGTTCTGTTCTATCTTGTATGACTTTCGAAATTTTAGTAGCAAAAGTAGTCACAGAGGGAGTTTTCTCTCCCCTCGTAATGCAGTTTTAACATACAAGGAAAATTCAAAAGTGGAAAACACAGTAATAATGTTTGAACACTGTCAATTCCACTTCTGTGAAGGAAAAACAGTATTTAATTTCCCAGCTTTCTCTTCATTATTGTTTTAAGATATGTAGAGAAATGTATTGTACTGAAGTGTACTTGTAGCTTTGCAAATGGGATGATAGATTTTTATATTAAAAAATGTTGCCGATCCAGTGCTTATAAGTTTGAGAAACTTCTACAGGCTTAAGCTTCACATAGATTATTACTAAAAGGCAAGTATTTTAACTCTTAGTTTGCTTTCAACCACTCTGATGCAACTTAAAATGTAACATGTAAGACTTTTTTCCTGAATTTGCATGAAGTTTCTTATGCCCGTAATACTGAAATAATGTTTAGTAAAATACTTAGAAAACATATTTTGTCCAACTATTGGTGGACAAACATGTATACTGTTTGAAAAAGGCAATTCAGTATTGTCTGGAAGGTTATGGGTTTTTTGTTGTTCTTTTGCTTGTTTTTTTTTTTTCCCAACTTGTTTGACAACCTGCTGCAAGTATACCAGGCATAAGAAATTTTATGTATTTTTTAAAGTAGGTGCTACTTGGAAAATGTGGATGTATCTTTAATGTTAAAAAACAAACACAAAAAAAGTAGGTTGAAACCTAGTGTAAGTTACGCTCACGGTTGCCTTGATAGACTCCAGATGGATGTGAGCTTGAGCTATGAGTGAAAGTGTCTGGCTCCAGTGTGGTGATCATGCACAGCAGTGGTTGTAATTGCAGGATTTTTATAGTTTAAGGACTCTGCCAGATTTTTTTTTTTTTTTTTAACATGTTATAACTCCAGCAGAACAAATCTACTCACGTCTGTTACTGTCTGGTAGGTCCTTTAGGCAAACATGCTTTAAATAAACCTGTTACAGAGTTTTTAGGTGAAATGAAGAAATGCAGGTTTTTGACGCTAATGTTGAAAGCTGCTTGTTGAAATAATTGCTGATTTCTAAGTTTTGTCTGAAGCATGAGCTACAGTAACATGTTAGGCACTAACAGCCATAACTTAACTGAATTTTGGCTGTTTATTTGCATAGTTCATACAATCCCTACAGACTAAAGCCAAACTTTGAATTAAGTTTAAGGGCAAAAACTGTCTCTACTCTGCTTTAAAGGACCAAGTTAGATTTCTGTCTAGATTTTTGTAGCAGAATACTTTTTCGGTATTTAGACTTAAGAATGTAGTGTGAGAATTTCAAATCTATGCAGCTGATGCCTTCAGATGTTAAACAAAGGAATTTTTCTCCAGTGTATGGCCAGGAGAATGTTTGCTCTAGATTTTTAAGCAGTGAAAGATGCAGTCCTCTAACTTAAGTGTGGTTAACCTAATATACGGGAGAACTCAAAATCATAATGGTGAAACTAACATTTGTGGGCTTTTGAAAACATTGACACTGTATTGGTTTCCCATCGTTAAGAGGAAAACCTGTAGAGGTTTATAGACACCTGAAAGAAGGCACAGATATATATTAGGTGCTTGAGTCCAGAGCTGAGTCTCTGAGTCTGTGGCTACCTGAAGGTGGTGGAGTGTGTTGCCATTTTCTAGGCAGCTCAGCCCCTTCTTTTGTTGTGGAAAATGCCGTTCACACCTGCAGGTCTGCCCGGTGCATGCTTCTGTGCAGCCCTGGCTTGGAAAGGAGCACATCTCTACCCTGCCTGTGGCCCTGAGCCAGGTGCTGGTGCCACAGCTCAGCAGCCCGTTGGGCCTGGTCCAGTTGGCTGGCTCAGAGCAGACCTTGCAGCCGAGTACTGGTGGTACCCTCGTAATACTCATATGTGCCTGGGATTATTTTTTTATACTTGGTTTTTATTATTGCTATTTTTCTTTAGCTGCCAGTGGCAGGAGAGGACAAAAGTGACAATGAAACTGTCCTGGCAACACTTTTGGGCAAAAGTCAGTTGGGGGAATCTAAAACACAGTTTTACTATCCACATGCTCTGCTGAAGAAACCTGCATGCCTGGTTGGGTTGCAGCATTACACCTGTGTCTGAGGGTACAGAATCGTGAGTGCAGGGAAACTGGAGTTCTCTGGGTCTGTGGTTTTTCAGGGCTTAGTCACAGAGCAGGATGCCTAGCACAGACACTGAACTTGGTTTCATTTGAGCCAGTTCTGGTCTGTGTGCAGCAGGGATATACTGTTCATCAGGCTTCTTCACTTCTGGGACTGTAGATGGAGAGTAGACACATCCATGGCAGTCAGGCCTGTGTTTGGCGTGCTCAGCACGGGTGACTGTACTGAGTCATCTTGCCCAGAAAAAGGGAGGAATCATGTAGTTTCCTCATAGGTTCAACTTGAACTAACACTTCATGCCTGTGTGGCCTGATGAGGACCCTAGACATGGTGGATGATTCTTTAGTGCTTAATTAGCATGGGGAAAACTATCAAGAAGTGTGAGAAACTTTTTTTCAAATGGGCAACCTTTACCTGATGCTACAGCTGCTCACTGGTGAGGTTTGCTGATTAATTTCTTTACGTGCCTGTATTACACTCACTGGACTGAATTTAAGAACTCATTTAAAATAATGTAGTTTTTGTTTGCTGGCTTCGATAAATGCAATGTTTTAATGTGGAACAAATGCTTGCATATGGCTGGACTGATGCAGGTGTGGTAGTGAGAGTCTGTAGTATGGGAACATAAGAGTGCATGTTTTGGTGGATGAGTGACTAAGAAGGGGGAGGGCTTCAACGGAGCTAGTCGTTACGAGATGAGTTGTGAGTCTACCATTTGTGCAGAGGTTTAGAGACATGCAGGTTTGAGTTCCTGCAGTTAGCTTTTCTGTCTTGCTGTATGGTCTCTCTTATTTCTGTGATGTTCCCAGTACTTCTGAGGCTACTGCAAAAATTTCTTAGGACTCTTGTATGGTGTAAACTGTGTGAGAGGGCATAAATGTTTGAGAGGTTAAAGATGCATGGTACTGTAGGGAAAGGTATTTCTTGTGGTCAACAAAAAGTGTTGCATTTTTAGTACCAGGCATGTCTTGTGGCAAATGCTGCAAAGGTGCTAACAAGATTGCTTATAAACTACATCAGTATATACTGGGGATCTTCAGTACAGCACAGCACAAGTTAAGTGTTCAAGCTACTTCTTCAAGTGTAATTAAGTGTAGTATTAATATCAATAGTATACAGACATCTTTAAACTCATAACAGAATTAGCCCTTGCTGTGTCTGTTTTCTTCTAATATTTCTTAAGAGCTCAGCTAAATTTCTTTATGTAGGAATGGTGTCCTGAATTTTGTGAAAGCATGAAAATAGAGCTTTATGGACAGTCCTCATGTATTTGTGATCTGTGTGTTGCTTTAGAGATTTGAGTGAGGAGAATAAATGATACAAATATTAGGACCGACAAAGGAATGAGACTGCAATGGTTATTGGTTTATGAGTTTTTCTTGTTAAGATAACTAAGGCTGTTTTAGCCAGATATTTTGTTGTGAGGGGATGTGGGAGAGGGGTTGTTGGTGTATCTGAGTCAAAATCTTAAGATTTTTTTCCATGGGTCTCATGCACATTCCAATGAGCAATTCTACTTTGTTCAGAGATAGAGGAATTTCATTGACACTGCTAGCAGTGATACAGGTATTTGCATTTGTAGATGTATATTTATACCTTGTGTACTCAAATGAGTTTCTATTCCAGTTTTACTAATAAAAAAAATCTTTTAGTGTACTTGGAGATATGTGATAACATAATTTGGGTTCAAATTGTATTGCTTTACCTCATATTGTATGGCAACACTGACAGGCTGTTTATTTTTGTAACCTCATAGGGACTTAAGTCACAACAAATTATCTTCAATCAAGACCAGTATCTTGGATCACCTTCACAGTCTTCAGGAAGTGTAAGTTAATTTGTCTTAATTAAAAACCATACCAAAACATAAACCCCAACCAAAAATACCCAACCTGTGTTTGTGTATGCTAATTGTATAGTTATTTCTCTAGGGATAGTTGCTTGAACAACAAAGATACTTGCTGTTCTGATATTTTACATCAAGTGAAAGTGGAATTATTTTTAATTTTGAGGTGACACAGTTCAGCAATTTAGCAAGTATAATATACATACTTCTGATTAACATCAAAACTAACTCTCCCTTTTGTAATATTAATAGGAAGTTGAACAACAATGAACTGGAGATCATTCCAGATCTGGGACCAGTCTCAGCAAATATAACTCTTCTGTCTTTGTAAGTAGATCTTATTCTTGTCCCTAGCTAGTGGAACTAACTCTACAGGGTTCATGGAAATGCATGCATTACAGAGATTAAAGTGAAATAATTGGAAATAGAGCACCTTGTGGTTAGGAAGTTGATTATGTCATATTATTTAGTAGGTTCTTTAAAATGTGTATAATTGAGCTTAATCCTTGTAGTTTTTGTGCTTCCCAGATATAAAGACTGCATTAGAATTAATTTATGTTGTGGTAGTGCCCAGAAGCCTCAGTCCTGTTGTGCTAGGTACTGTACAAACACTGGTAAATGTTACACAAACTTGTACAGTGCTGTCTTTATAACAAGACTTATACTCTATCATTATGCATCTTGGCTGAGATCCTGATGTGTTAAATCATGGTAGAACTCCATTCATTTCAGTGTGCAACATGGGGAAATCCCCTCGAGATGCAGCTTCAGAACAAGTATCTAGATCAGAAGATGGTTTGCCAATTTCTTTTTGAGCCCATTTCAAAGCATGGCACATCTTTTTATGACTGCAGTTAATACGTAAAATTGCGTCACACAGCTGTGTCCACATTCATTGTTTAGTGTGAGAGAAATGAGTAGGTTGCGTGGTAGCATTTGTAATGTGAGTATAAAGTTGTAAAGGTCATGTAGGATACATAACCAAAAAAACTTGATTTTAAAGGAAATCTTATTCCTGATGTTTTCACAATAAGTCAGTTGAATTTTCTTCTGTGATTTAGTTTCAATAAACTGTTGAAGGAATGTGTAGAAAAGTCGCTACTATCACACTATTAATTAGAAAAAAAGAAAAGACCTGGTTTTCATGTGTGGGATTTGCATTTTATCAATGGGAATCTAAAGTGTCTAAAGCTATTAATACGTAGCCCTCTGGCCAAATCCTGTCTTTGAATACAAATTGCAAGTTACCTTTCTTGAAGAATCCTGAAGGGTTAAAACAATACAGTAAACTTTACAAAGCTGTTCAGTTAATTAAATTGATCACTATTCAATTGCTTACATCTGGTGATTTATAGGGGTTTGTTTTTACTCTAGGCCTAGGTCAGCTAAGTCAGCTGGTGCAGCCACTGTGTCTGGACTGCTCTGTTTGAATAAGAACTAAGTGACATTTGATACTGATGTGGTTTCTTACAGATCAAAATCAGAAAAGAATGAAAGAAAAAGCAGTGTCTGACAAATAACTGTTGAATTTAAGCACATCTTTTATTTTGCAGTAGTATTGGCATTGCTTTTACACTGGCATAGCATCCTGTAGTTTAAGCATCTAATTGATCTAAAGAATATATTTCATGTGTATATATATATATGTATGAAATATATTCTTTAGATATATATATATATACACACAGACACACACACATATATATATATATATATTATATATAAAATTTACCACCTTGCTAAGCTCCTTTTTACCGCAAGGCTAGACATACTAACATAATAAAGTGTTTTATATCCTCTTGCTTTACTTCTGATTAATTCTTAGCATCTCCCTTCATGGAAACTTAACATGTTTAGGGGAACCCTAAAATCATTCTTTTGCAGCTGTGCAAAAATTTTAGTATTCCTTTGAGAGAATAAATGATTATCAGTCACTGTTGAATTGTTTGTTTCATATCCTTAGGTCCCGGGCTTGGTGCATTTATTCAGATGGTCAAACATGAAAAATCTTTGTTAGAGCTGTGCTATGCACTGTATGTGCTGGTACTTGAATGGAAAAAATGTATTTTCCAAAGCTATTACCACTATCAGTGCAGTTAACCTTGGTCTGGTTGGGTCTTACCTTGTTTTCATTTTAATTCTCTGTGTAGAGAAGGATGTTATTGAATATAACTGTGCTACAGCTGAGATTTAATACCTATTCTGTGACTGCGGCAGAGATTCTAAATAATATGGTAGAAATAATTATTTTAATAGTTTATGTTAACTTACGAATACTACTCTACAATAGTTAAGATAATTGTTTTATATCAAAACAGCTGAACATAGAATGTTTAAGTGGTATTGTTCAAAAATAAAGCATCTTTTTTCTTTTGCAAAGGTTTTCTTTAAAACACAGAGTAGAATCATAGAATCATTTAAGTTGAAAAAGACCTTTAAGATCATCAAGTCCAGCCATTAACCCAGCACTGCCAGGGCCCCCATAAAAGCCACATGTGCACATCCTTTAAATACCTCCAGAGACTTTATCCCTTCCCTGGGCAGCCTGTTAAAATGCTTGACAACCTTTACCATGATGAAATTTTTCCTAATATCGATCTCAGCTTTCCATGGCACAACTTGAGGCCATTTTCTTTTGCCCTATTGCTTGTTACTTCAGAGAAGAGACTAAACCCCCCTCCTTTCATATAGTTTGAGAGTGATAAGGTCTCCCTTGAGCCTCCTGTTCTCACCAGTTGGATGTTATTTATGTATATATGTTTATATATTAAATGTGCATTTTTTTTCTGTGGTGGATGTTACTTGAAAGGGTTGAATCAAACTGAGTTTGTATATCTAACTAATGCAAAGAGAACGCATATGGAACAACTAGAATATAAGTTTTAGAACCACTCTGCAGAGAAACATCTGCTGACTTTCTCTAGGATTTTAAACTTTCATAAGAAAGGAGCTTGTGGAGCCTTTCCAAAGCAAACCAGTGTTTCTGTGTTGAGTTTTGTTCTGGTTTTCAAATAATAGCAGCAAAGAGGGTGATAGTCTTCTGAAACTTGATTTGATTACATTTCTTGTGAGATGCACATATGTTGGTTCATTACTGTCAGTTGAAAAGCCAGCTGTTTTTTTCCAAGGAGTCTTCAAGGAATACTGTGGAAGTGGTACCCTCTTTTTCTTGCCAATATCTTCATTGTTGAAGAAGCTCTCTTACAAGATTTTCTCTTTTGTTTGTTAAGTATTCTCACTGAGCTGGGAGCCTTAGAATTTTACCTGTTCTGCAAGACTTTTCTTGCCCTGCAGAGGAAATTACTCTGCTGGTATGTCTCTATAATAGTGCAAGTATCCCCACACAGCCATGTATGTCTGAATTCTTTGAACAATATAAACAAGCATGGGTGGATTATCATGTTATTCTAGTTTCCATTTCTGGAGCTACCTTGTTTCTAGCTATCTAATTGATATTTTATCTAAATGAGATATTTACATACTAATGAATTATTCAGGATAAACATACCTGGAGCAGGAGATGTTCCCAGTCTCCTGGTCCCAGTCTGTCTGTAACATGAAACAACAATGCTAACATTTTGTTTTTACTGATGCCAGTTGAGGATTTAACATCTTGGGAATGAAAAGTATCAGGCAGGCACACCCCCTCACCACCACCCTGAGAAGATGTGCCAGTGTGAAGGAGTGAGTATGCAAGGATATTCTGGCACACTCTCATTACCTGGCTGGAGATGTATCTATCATTTTATTCGTGTCATGAGTATGTATCTTGTTACACGTCGTCTGTGAATCTGGATACTAGCGTGAGCTACATGGGTGGTAGTTTGGGCTGTGTCAGGTCAGGAGTTTTAGGTCAAGTTTTTGAAAATAATTTGCCAGGGTGTTCTTTTGTACCAAACTCTTTTACATACCTTCTATGAAAAAAGGCAGGAAGAGAGCCGTATATTAAGACAGGAAGAGGGAAGTTCAGGTATTTGCCAGAAGTTGTCAGCACAATAGCTCTAGACAGGAGGCCAGGTCCCCCATATGCTGGACAACATAAGCTTTTGAGGAGAATACTGGATTTAACAACTGATTACCACAGATACATGATGTAAAGACACAACCCACAGTAACCTAGGTGTATTTATCTATCCCTAGAAGTAAAATATGTTAGATGTTTTCTAATTTGTGTTCCTGAAGTACATGTAAAAACAGTTAAATTAATGTAGAATTGCTTTAAATGGTTGTAGTAGACAATTCTTCATTTCTTAGAGAAAAAACAATTTACTTTTTACTGTTCCATGTTAGGTGAAAATCTTTTGTGTCAGGTACAAAAATGGGCACTAATGCCCTCATTCCAGGAGACCAAGCAAAAGTTCTGAATATTGTTGCTGTTTTAATGGCATTCCTTATCCAAGGTATACCAGTTCTGTCCTATTTATCTTAAAAATCTGTCCAAACCAGTGATGTTGACACATGACAAGAAAATGAATACTCCCTTTTAGGTCTATTGCAGTTGTAGTTTTGGACCTGGGTTGAAAATATAGAAATAGTTTGAAACCAAATAATTTAAGTATGATAGCCTTGTATAGAAGTCCTGCTTGGCATTTACCTACCAGTTACTGTTTGCATAGGAGTTTTACTTTAAAATTCTTCTGAAAATGTTAACTACTTTTAATGTTGCTAGTGCATTGTAAGAGAGACACTGATCTGCAAATGCAGCAATGTTATTTAAGATTTTGTTTAAGGATATACAGCTTAACTAAGAAACCCATGCTACTTTTACTTGTAGAATTTCTAAAAATACGTAGTTGTAGACACCATCCAACATCATCAGTACACCTTGAGTACTGTGGGAAATGGAAGGTAGCAGTGACTATGAAGAGACAGAACAGCTTTGAGTATTAAAGTATCCTGCCTCTCCAACTATAATTTACTGTTCTTATCAAAGCATATGTGTAGAACTGATATTAAAATCCCTATGTTTCTCATTACCCACATCCAGGGTATGTTATGTAGTAATCAGCTTGCAGTTAGTAGGGACTAGAAAAGTTGTGCATGCCCAAGTCTTTAATGTGCATAGTGAGATTCTAACATTAGACTAGTTTTCAATAATTGAGTATTTTAAATAAACTTGTAATTTTACATTTTTTTGAAGATATTTTATTTAAAGGCACTGATGCATATGGGGTAGGTGATTAAAGTGAAAATGCCCTTGTGGCTTATGTTGTAAGAACTGATCATGTTAGTCTAGAATACAAACAAATATTTGGTCATAGTAAAACCAGAGCGGAAAATGCAGAATTCACGGTGTGGAAGTTGAAGGGAGCATGGATGATTCACAATTCAGGAATGTTTTTCAAGTCTTAGATTAATGTGTGTTTTGTATCAGGTTCCCACTTCGCTTTTTTTTCAGAATGTGTAATCTTCTGTTTATAAGACACATAACAAAAATGTAACATGGTAGAGGTTTTTCTCTTCTCTGCTGGGGGAACCCTCCAGCTCCATCTGTACAGGAAGCCTTTAAGGCAGTGACCATTCGCTTTTGAGTTTCAAGATAGTTAAAAATGCTGCCAAAATTGAGGCAGTCTTTGAAATGTGTCCATGTGTTTTTTAGGTGATGGACAGAATCCACAAGCCACTTTGATGAAGTTTTTCTACAGCTTTTGGTTTGTAATGTCTTCTGTCAATATGTACTGAATTTAAATTCACTGGCTTTGAAGACATGTCTTGTATCCTGGATGTTTAAAATGGTAAATGAACAAAAAGTATTAACAAAAAAGGTCAGGAGTTAAAAACAGGACCAAAGAACTGTAAAGCACCCAGTCCTAGGTAACTGCACGGGCCACAAGTTTTTGTAGTAAGAAAAACTGTTTTGGCTTTAAATGTTTCAGCTTTCTGATTAGCCACCAAAAAATTAGTCTGATCACTTATCTTACCTTATGTACAAACATAGTTACTGAGGAAAAGTGGTAATTAGTATCTTCTACTATGTAGAAATGATATTTTTTTGGTGTTTTATGTCCATTTCTGTTTAAAATGTGGAAAGGTATATTTATGTATGTTATGTAATAATGGGTATCCCAGATCAGTTTTCAGATAGCCACACTGAGAAATAAAATTCATTTAATTGAAGCAAACATGCAAAATAAAATTAGGCATTTGTCCCAGCTGACAGTTTGGAAAAAAGAGTGGTAGTTTACACTGTATGGCAGTAACTTAAACCCCTGTGTAGGGCCTTCTGTAAAGACAGAAGGATTTTTTTTTTCATAATCCATGTGTGCAGGATTATTTGGAATAGGGAGAAATCTGCCTCTTTGTCATCTCACAGTGATCTGGGAGCTAAAGCTGTGTGTAAAATCCAGGAGAGCACTGTCTTGGTATGCATTTAGAAAGCTGCAGTCACAAGAAAGATGTTTAGATGAAACTCTTGAAAATGAAAGCTTACATTCACTAGGAGTAGATGCCTTTCCCTTCTGTGCTTGCCAGAGAAAGTGGTACTGTTTGTTTATAAAGCTTGCATACTAAACTGGAGTCTGGATCCCAGTATTAAGAAAACGTTGGTCAAATATTTTACATCCTTGTCATCTCTTCAGCTACCACTTTATTATGGGAAGGATTAAGATTTGGATGCTGCATGGAAGAGTTTGTTTTGAAGAAGGATTGAAAGAAAGGATAGAGGAATGCCAGACTGGGCTTCAGGCACAAGGCTACTTGGAGAATGTCCCAAAAATGAGAGTGGTGGTAAACCATGTGTGACTTGGTCTGAAGTTGTGAGCAAAAAGCTAGAGCAAAGAACTTACTGGAATTAGTTCTTGCAGTCTGACTTTTGGTGTGGAGACTTAAGAGGAAGTAAATGAAAGAATTTGAAAAGGAACCTGACTTAGTCAGACTTACAGCCATGGAAACTCAATTTTTATGGCAGCAATTTAGGCTGAATGATGGGAAAGAGAAGAAGTATGTAGAAACCCAGAGTTTGTTGTAGCAGAAAAATAAAGAGTGAGAGCCTGAATTAATGCTTTTGCAATGAGAATGGAAAAGAATGCAAATTTTATGAGCTGTTTGCAGTGGATAAATCTGTCATAATTTTCTGATCACAGTGGTAAAGGAAACAGTGAATTTAAAAGAATAGTAATGGATTACAAAAATAGAAAACACTGTTCTGATGTGCCAGAATGGAGGAGACATAGGAATTTTACAGAGTAGGGCATATGATAAGGAAAACAAGGGGAGTAAGAATGAAATTAATAGGTCAGACATAAGTATTTGGATTATGTTTTAGAGAATTGGTGAGTGGTGATTGCAATAGAGCACTGAAATCGCTTGTGCCTTGAGTTAAAGAGAAGTGGATAGGAGAACATTCCTCACCATGTATGAACGACTGAAGTTAGGGTTACATCTAGAAGGGCATGCAGTACAAGCTGTCTAGGCTTTGGTCTGCACCCTGCAAAAGCGAGGGTTGCTCTGTAACAATAAAGGATAGGTGTTTTTACTTAGGAACTATACATTAGATTAGAAACATGATTTATAGTACTGGAGGGCACTATGCTGGGTTTAATCTAAACTGTATTTTAAATTTTCCGAGATTTTAGCATTAACTAACTGTCACAGAGCACACAAATTCTGCAGTGGGCCAGTATTCCTGTTGTCAGCTCTTGCCAAAATAGTTATGCGTGCATTGCGTTTATTTACAGTCATTAAAATAAAGGGATGAACTTACACATTCACTTGCCTATCATGTGCTAAGTAACTTGTGATTATTTTGGAAAAGCCAGAAAACTGAATTGGAAACAGACTTCAGAAGAAGAGAGTTTGGAAGGAAAGCTTAATTAGTTGCATATTGGTACTATGACTGGAATCAGAAGAGAATTGTTATGGAAGTATCATGTGTTTGCAAGTTTGGATTTGTCTCTTTCTTCTTTTTGATTTTGAAAACATATCTGATCACAGAGTTGTTTTAGTCTGCATCTTTCTCTTTCCCCTTTCCCAGTTTATATTTGATTTGGGAATCAATAAACCTTTGCTTTCAAGTTTTGGTCAGGATATCAGTAGCCTATGGAGTTCTGAGTTTTCATTTTCTGTTTTATGCCTGTATACCATAGAAAAAGACAAAATATAAAAGCAGACTCTTACTGACATCTGACTTGAAAGAGGAATGAGAGGTATGGATCATGGAATGAAGTAGACCTTCAAAAAAAAAGAACAACTGCTTGCCACAAGTAATGCAAGAAGCTTGTGTTTGGAAGAGGCATCAGACTTGTAGAGCTACCAGTATAACTGGAAGTGAGCCAGAATCCAGGCTCTATTTCTGCTAACTTTGTCTTGAAGAGAAACAATTTCACTTGTAATATTTCTATGTCTAACGTTATCAAATACTGAAAAAAACACACAGCCTTTCTTAATTCAGTCCAGTTGGGTGTCTTAATGGTGAGAAGGGCATGTAGTTCCATTCATATCAGAGGCTGCTTTTTTGTATGGTAGTGATCAGCTTAAAACCAGAATTTCAGTATTTTGAATGATGTAATTGTTCATGACGATGTGGCTCAGTAATCAAATTAATAAAAACTGAAGAAAAAAGGAACATTTTTGCTCTTCTTGAAGTAGTAGTTACTGAGACTCTTCTGATAAGTGTTCCTTAAAGTTGTCCAGTCTTATCCTAAAAGCCACAAGGCATGTATCTTCCAGCACTTCCAATTACAGTCTCAATCCTTCGTGTTTAGTATAATTTGGTTTTTCTTTTTGCTTCAGTTTACTTCCACTCAGTGTGTTGACATCACAGTTCTCAAAGGAGTTTGGGAGGGGAGGAGGGGGAGTACAAGAGAGAATATGGCAGGAATCATATGATGTCAGCTGGTGAGTGACAGGAAGAACCAGTGAAAAACCCAGATTTAAAAGGAGGCTGTGAGTTGTAGTGGCACATAATGGAGACACCGCAGAACATGCTCAGATGTGGACAGTCACGTTGGCTTTGCAAGGACTCTGATCTGGCTGCCTCCAAAAGAGTTCTAATGTGGAATCCATACAAACACAAGATACTCAGACTAAGCATCTGTGAATTTCTGTGTCTCGGCCTCAGCACTGGTCAGAAAGATAGATCTAGTTCTAGCAGAATGCTTTTTTGTTTCTCTTTACTGATCCCTATTGTTCACAGCAAGAGATTCCACTGTGGTTTAATTTGCCTGTTTGTGATTGTGATTCAATATACTCTGCATCTCAGGGCTTATTTGAGGGACAGGAGGTACTGTATTAGTTCACATACACACATATGTTAAGATAGTTACTTTACATCTAACAGTTATGCAGGACAAGCTGCATGGACTGTTCTCCAAACCTGTTTTTACCAGGTTGCTCCATCTCCAGTCTCTTACACATACTTCTTGTCAGGATAGTAGGGTGAGATCCAACTAAGGTTTTCAAAACACTGCAGATCAGGATATAGCTGGAAGAAAAAGTTATCCTGGAAGTGCAAGATTTTTTTTTGTGCTGAAATTTCAAAGAGAAACAAAAGATGGGACTTCAGGTCCTGTTCCTGCCTTGGATTTTCCATGTTACAGTATCAGGATTATGAAGCTTACATGGATATTTCTCTTAAGTAGAAAACACTTAATGCTGACAATCTTTATCAAAAGAGAGTATGACTGTTTCAGATCTCTAAAAGCTGGGAGGGATGGAGGTGGGGGGAGAATGTTTCAGCACTTACGAGCTTTTTTATCTGAAAGGTGTTAACTAGATCCTCAGCAAAATGGATACAGAAGTTTCTGCCCTGCTTTGTATTTCCCCAGAGGTAAGGAAAGTACAAGTCAGTATGTCAGATCCATTGTAGCTGTTGTTTATATAGAATGAATCTTAAGATCAGGATTGATAGGGCTGTTATAGGACTTCTGGCCTAGTGGTGTGGTTAATGTCATGAATGCTGAGAAGGAAAGCTAAGGTTTCTCATACCCATAAAAAACTGATATTCTGTCTCAAGCCTGTGTGAATACCAGCTTATGTAAAAGTAATTAAATCAGGCTGTATGCACTTTTGATCGTTGGTTTGTGGGTATTTTTGCTGCAAGTCAGGGTGTAGGCACTCAAATTGCAAAAGGCACGTTCAAATTCATGCAAATATTTTTAGTGGGTTTCTCTGCATTCCTTGGTGCTCCTGCTGCTTTAGCTGTAACAGGAGAAGTTGTAAGGAAGCTGCAGCATGTTGCTCTTCCTTCCACATGAAGAACTTGTTATCAAATTGCTGCAGGTTTGTTTCTGGGAGAACTTGATGTGCTGGTTTTCATGTTGCAGGGGATCTCTGTTTCTCTCATCTCCTCTTGAAGGTCTGTGAAATTAAATCAGTGGGGTGTATGCAGCTTATTTTATATGAGCACAGCAATAGCAGCATCTCACAGTAAAGGTTTTCTTTTGGGCTTTCTTCCCTCCGCCCTCCTCTCAGTGAAAAAAATTCTATGTTGTTGTGCCCACATGCTTACTGTTTGATTCTATCTTGACAATTAGATAGGCTTGCATTTTCAAACATGTCCTTGTCTGATTTTGATGGTTATTTGGCAGTTACGAGGAAGATGTTGCATTGTTTTTTCACTTTGCTTAAGTGATGATTATGAAGAAAAATCAAATTCTAGGTGAACTTTCTCATTTTATATAAAGGTGGGTCTTAAAGTAGAACTATTTGGGTATCTTCAGAGCTGAATAATCTTCTTCCAGATGTGAATCATTACTTATATTCTTCTGAGGAGAAACTGGACGAGGGTGTTGAAACAATAGGAAGTGAACCATTCAGCTATTTTGCAACTGAGTAATTTCTACAAATATGAGT
The DNA here is from genome assembly GCF_008360975.1 of Lichenostomus cassidix. Classification (NCBI taxonomy): domain Eukaryota; kingdom Metazoa; phylum Chordata; class Aves; order Passeriformes; family Meliphagidae; genus Lichenostomus; species Lichenostomus cassidix. Next base: position 30,294,485 of record NC_139480.1, on the reverse strand, counting down.
TTACCGGGAAGGTGCAGTGAGGGCTGTTTTGATTTTGACTGTGAGATGGACTAGGACTTTAATGTGTAGTGCAGTTTCAGTGAGCAAAATAAGTTGCTTTTCACTCCTCCATGTGGCCTTACCATCTCCAAAGAAAAGAAGCTCCTGAAACAAGCAAGTGGGGTCTTTTTGTTTGGTTGTTTTTGTTGTAGCCTGGTCTGTGTCAGATAATTTGCCAGTTGGTTTAAGTGCTAATCTGAAGACTGTGTAAGAGTTTTATTCAGTTCCATTATGTCCAACTAAACTTTGTAATACAGGCGCTATTATCCTGCCAGTTGTGAGGAATTTCTGTTTTATGGAGCAATGCTGACACAAAGACAGCACTGTGCAAGCCGTCTTATAACTGAACACTTTCACACTGCAATTTAGGAGGCGTGCAGTTCAGGAAATTGCTGGCTTCTGCTGGAGCACACTTTTACTGCAAGGAAAATTTTACTCGTCACTCAAGTAATTGGCAGTTTTAATACCTTGTTAGTAATTACCTTATAAACAAACTAATGCATAAAGGCAAGGCTCTGTGACCTGTTATCTAACTCACATTCTTATTTGGCCAGTGGAACTGACACATGGTGGTGGTGTTTGTTGTTGTTTTTTATTAAAGTAATTTGTTTCTATTTATTATAAATACTTGCAGCTAAGAGTTAAAAAATGCAGTGTACCTCTACCAGACAGCCTAAGGAATGAAACATGATACAAGCTCGGTGTTGGAGGGGCTGCAGGATCACTTACCTATTCCCACATGCGGTCAGAAAGCCCATTAATCTCACTTCTGGTTCAGTCTGTGAGTTAGGACTTTTTTGTCTTGAGTAGTAGTTACCCCACACCCCTTGAATAGCTTATAGTCCACGCTATCCTAATGTGTGGCTTACTATTTGATCCAGAGCAAGTATTTCCAATAAAGGTAAACACCTTCCAGAATCAATATTCTTGTTGATAGTTTTAACTAAAATTGCATTTGCTTGCAATCTCTGGGATCTGGGGAAAACACCTAAATTTTGATAATTCATCAGACAAGGTAGAGAATGTTTTGATAGTTCATCAGACAAGGTAGAGAATGTTCCACTTGAGTAGAACTGACTTGAACTTACCAAGAGTCAGTAGAACTGACTTGAACTTACCAAGGTAACAAGAATCATTTCAGGTTACATTTGTTTAATTGGTCATGATCTGCTTTCACCAATAACCCCAAGTGAATAACCCTATTAATGTTGCTGATGTGTGTGTCCGATTCTGTACATTATGCAGCTGAGATGGAAAAACTGGTAGGTTGCTGAGTAGGAGCATGAAATAGGGTCACTTGAAAAAGTTGGTGTCACTGAAAGTGAAACAAGGGAGGGTGTTACTTATAGTGGCTTACAATACCCATGTCTTCAAATTGTTGCAGGCTTTTTGTTGTGGAATTGGATGTGATGGTTAGCTGAAGTTTGATCAGACATGAAGTCCAAAACTCCTGTGATGACCTCTGATATGCAGAATTTTTGTTCTTTGCCAACTCACTAGAAAAATCTTTAGGTTGATCTAGATCTAATTGCACAATTATAGAATGTTTTTCAGAGGGGATGCACTGTCATCCATTTTTTATAATCTAGCTCTGTGGTTTTTTTCTGGAAATTCAGTTGTATTTGCATGCCAAGGGAGTTTTCAAAAAACCCAAAATACTGTGTTTAGCTACTATGATATTAATTTGCTTAAAATAGAAAATAACTCTAACCTTATTTCATTACGATACTGTGACATAGTGTTCCATGCAAGTACCAGGTATTTCTACTGTTCAGAAATAGATGATTATAAAGTTCTACCTCTCGTTTTAAAAGCCATGAATTGCAGTAATTTGATTATATTGCATTTTTCATTGTTTTCTGGGATTATACTTTAAGAAATATTAATGAACATTTATTTAGACTATTCCACATTCTGTTTTCGTGTGGTAGAAATTAATGTTATGCATAGAGAACATACTTTATTGGTTTTTTTTGTAAATCAAATTTGTTCTCAAGTAGGGGAATTAAGAATTAACTTTAGCCAGAGTTGTGTAGTTAAGATGTATTTACTCTAGAAATGACAGTCTTTTGCCTACTGCCCTTAAATTTCAGGACCAGTAACAAGATTGCCACCATTTTGTCTGAACATCTTAAGCCATTTCAGAGTCTAGAAACTTTGGACTTGAGCAATAACAACATATCGGAGCTAAAGATTTCATCGTTTCCATCATTACAGCTCAAGTATCTGTAAGTAAAAATTACTTTTTTTGGTTGTTGTTTTTTTTTGTTGTTGTTTTCAGATCACTGTCAAAAATCTTGTTGGATAAGTTAGATTGGCAGCTGTTTATTAACGTACTAAGTCTTCTTTTAATTAGAATTACATTAAATATTCCTACTTTCACCTGTCTAGTTTAACATAAGCTGCTAACTTGAATATATGAGTTGTTACGAGATGTTTTAATTCATCAAAAAAATCTAAGGCCATTATCTTGAGATGAAACAAATAGAAGGGTCTCTTGAAAGAAATAATTATGTAATAAAATGAATTTAAGTTCCCCATGGAACTTAAAAGCTAGTTTGTAGTTATATGAAGTTCGATGGACTTCTTCTGAATATAGTTTTAATTCTTACTCAGCAATATTGCCATGCCAGACACACTGACTGAGAAAAATGTAGTGGGGTTGCCACATATTATCTTCTTCCATTATCACACTCACAGAATATAGTAAAATGTTGGTTGTGAAATACTATTTGACTAAAGAATAAGCTGTCAAGAGCTCTAATTAATATGATAAACAAAATACCATTTATAAATGAGTGAGCACTACAAGAGCTTTGTGTTTCACTACTTGTTATTAAAAATCTATTAAATGACTGTAAATATAACCTTCTAGACATTGTTTCAACAGGTATATTAACAGTAACCGAATAACCTCTATGGAGCCTGGTACCTTTGACAATTTGTCTACCACACTTCAAGTATTGAAACTGAACAGGAACAAAATTTCAGCAATCCCTCAAAAGATGTTTAAACTGTCCCATCTGCAGCACCTGTAAGTGCAACCTACAATTGACTAATTGTTTTCAGGTTTTCCAAAGCACTGGCAGTGCTTGAACTTTAGCCTGTAATTTAACCAGAGGCAGAGTGAGACAGACACAGAAAACATATTACTACAACCCTTACTAACTGCAGCGTTGTACTGAACAAAACTAGTCTTATGTGTTGGTGAGATGTGAACAGTCTTTGTGTTTAAAATTGTGTTTGCCTATTAAAAGTTAAAAAAAAAAAGGCTGGAGAAGGGGTTGTAGCAATACTGCTGTAAAAAAGTACTGGGAAAATAGTAAGTGAAGTAAACTTATATAATTCACTGCAGTCATTTACTTACTGTGTACTTTCACAGTGAAATGAGGGAAATCAATTTGCCTTCAGATGGCATGACAATAAGCAATATGCTTGAATAAATAGACCTTCAGCTTTCCTGATGCAATGCTGTCTATGAATGTTTTACTGAATAAATAATAAGTTATTTAATATGAAAGAGACTGGAATTTTTTTTATTGGAAAACTTAGAAAGTTCAGAAAATGGGAAAGACAATGGGTTGCACTTTGTCAAATCCTGGGTAATTATTTTCCATGTCAGATGGTGAAGAGTTAAAAATGACAAAGTCTCTCAAGCTAACCTTGAAAGTGATAAGAAAATTGAAATATTAGGGTGATTGACACTTCTGGAAGCAGTGTCTATGTTTCTTCTGTATACAAAGGCAGGAAGGGTTTTACTCAGACCTCAGTAGAAGAGTGTGAGGACAATCCTGCAAAGCTTGAGATTTATTAATGATCTTGATAGACTTTCTGATCTTCACATTCACATAAAATTTTGGATGTTGATTATATTCTTGCCTAAAAGCATTCCCTTTGTTCTTAGTCAATATGCTCACCTAGTTATGTTGGGTAGTTATCTGCAGTGAAGGCCAAAAATTTGTGTTATTTTCTGAAAGTATTGAGAGAGGAGTGGGGAAGAACTTAAAGCCTGTTATTACTGAATGTTCTTCACTGTTTATTTCAACACAGGATGAGAAGTAGGGTTATCCCTCAGGTCTCGGTCAGCAGATTTGGTGTCAGACTGCCATAGAGGAAAGCTGAATTCTTACAGGGCTGAGACTCTGAAAAATAATGATAGTATAACTACGCAGAAAGGATTATTTAGACCTTTTCTTTGCATGGGGAAGTAAGTTTTGGAAGGAGAGGATTCTTCCTAGTTTGGTAGATGTGAGACTTCCTAGAAGGGGCAGATGGGCACTCATTGTATGAGGACCTTGTCTGATCTTGTCACTGCATCGTGCCCTCCAGCTAGTTATGCCCTGCAGCTCCCTCACAGGATGCACATTGGTCTCAGTTTCTGACCTGTGAAGGGTGGGTGTAGTGGCAGAAGGGCGAGTGCCAAGACTCCTTGAGAAAGAGGGAAGGCGCTATGTGTAGCTGGTTGTGGAAAAGGAGGGAGAAATATGTAATGAGTGCTTGGCTGCAGATAAAGGAAGAGATCACCCATGATATTCAATTTTGTCTAGTTCACAACTAAAATCTCAGCTTTTCTTGACTGATTATTGATTGCAATTACAAACCAACCTCAACAGCTCTACTGCTGGATAAACACCGGGAACTTGCTTTCCATTTTGAATTTGCGAACAGGATTAACCATGACCTTCTAAGTCTACAGGGATTCTTTGAGTCTGAAAATCAAGGAACTACCACATACTTGTCCTCAGTATCAGAAGAGCAGAAAAGTATTTGCATGGTTGAACATAATAATAATTACAGTAAAATGCTTGATATTTATTACTTCTTGCCTCTGTTTTATGTGCAAGAAAAGTATTTAAATAAAGTTGTTTCCAAAGAGGGAAGAAAGGTTGTTGTCATGCTGGTAAAATTTCTGTGCTGTAACTGTAAATTTTATTGATGCAGGGAGCTGAATCGCAACAAAATTAAAAAAATAGATGGGCTTACTTTCCAAGGACTTCCTGCTTTGAAGTCATTAAAACTGCAGAGAAATGGGGTTACGAGGCTCATGGATGGTGCTTTCTGGGGTTTGACCAACATGGAAGTCTTGTAAGTACCAAACTTTTGCTGATAGGTTCTGCTGATAATATATTACATAGATTTGCACAAAATTATTAGAATTGCTTGGTAAAATCTAAAGGCATTTTTGAATTAAATTGTTCTGCTGTGGTCTGAAATGCAGCAAGCAGTCAGTAGTGAATGTGTAGAGCAGCACATTTTAAATGCATGCATCCAATCCTAGATGTAAATAGAGGCTCCAGCTATCTAGTCAGTGTCATGAGCTTAGCTGTGGACCTGTGGCATAGCATGCATGCTGCAGAGTTTCTGAATCTTAGGTCTTTTTCTCTTTGTGTGTGTCTGTAGGCAGCTGGACCATAACAACTTAACAGAGGTAACCAAAGGCTGGCTTTATGGCTTGCTGATGCTGCAGCAACTCCATCTCAGCCAAAATGCCATCAGCAGGATCAGTCCTGATGCCTGGGAATTTTGCCAAAAACTCAGTGAGCTGTGAGTAGCTTTATTCTCTTGAAGTTTCAGAAGCCGGGTACATGCCAAAACAAGAGCTTCTTACCACTGATCTGTGAATATTTCATAGCAAAGTTTCCAAGGTGACAACAACTTTGCTGTGTAACATAGTTATCTCTTGTTGAAAGAAGTTGAAGTTACCAATGATTGCTTCATTTCACTGTAGTGGTTGTACTAAAGCTGTAACACTCATTTTGAAATGAAAGAAATTAATTCTGCAATAATTTGTGAATTGTTCGAAACAAATGCAAAATGCTGTGTGGTTAGAAATGGTGTAGTAGGTTTTATGATAATCATAAGGGGAAAAATTGTGCTCCCTCCTGAAAATTCATGTGGGTTGAACTGAGTTAAATACTGCAGCATGAACATTAAAATGCTTTTTTCTCCACCTTAAATTTGCAGAGATTTGACATTCAATCAATTAGCAAGGTTAGATGATTCAAGCTTCATTGGTTTAAGCATGCTGGTTGGACTGTACATTGGAAACAACAAAGTAAATTACATTGCTGATTGTGCCTTCAGGGGACTTTCCAGTCTACAGATTTTGTAAGTTGACAAACTCAATATGTAAGGTCAAAAACCTTAAAAAAATCCTGTGTTTATAGGTTATTTCTTTTTCTCATGAAATAAACAAGAACGTTTTGTTGACTTTCCCTGGTCAGTGTATGCTTTTCTTACAGTAAGACTTCTTTCCAGAATAGTTGGGAAAGGGGGTGTTCCTCTTTTGTGAAGGCTGTGCACAATGGAAGGTGGTGACTGTGATACAAATTTTCAGTGCCGTTATTGTGGGAAAGGCGTATCTGTGCTTGAAAGCAGCAAGCAGGGCACTGCTACCCACAGTTTTAAGGATCTGGATCATAGTTGTGTCTTAACTGAATCAGCATTTTTTTCTCATGCTAGAAATGAGAAGACAAAACTCATTGTCATGACTGAACAATAGCTTTAAGCATTTGAGCATGTTTTGAAATATCATTTCTTAAAGGAAGGGGAAGAATGAAGTAAACTAATCTAAATGTATTCCATTTCATTAAAACCTTCCCACTGCATACCACTGACCCATCTGTCAGCCAGATGAGCTAAATGATTGCCTTCCCTTCTAGGCTTTGAAAAGGGTGCTAACAGTTTATTTTCAGGGGTTTGCTCACATACTCACCCATAGGGCATCTAGGAAGGATGCAAATTAGAGGGGTGTACACTCTGTTTTTTAAGAATACAGAGAGTTTTAGATCATGAAGAGAGAAAGAGAATTGCAAGGTGTTCAGGAATTTAAGTGTAAGGCTTTTTCTCCTAGATTTTTCTTTCTCCTCCAGCCTACCTTCTTGATTCTTTGCTGACACATTCTGTACGCAAATCTCTAATCTCTTTATGCTTCACAGATAATTAAGCAAGTGTTGTGGATGTTTTGGGATGTTAAAATTATTCTCTGGGTGTTAGTATTATGGACTTAAAAAGATGTGTGTGTTTTGTTTCAAGGGAACAACAGTTGATCCTTTCCCTTCCTTTGTTGCACCTCCTCTTAACATAGTCCTGTATCTGAATACCCTGGGAGGAGTATGTGGGTTTGTTTGCCCAGAATTCTAAAAATGGTTGAGTTTTTGATCTTTTTAATAATCAGTGGTAAATGTACTAATAGGGTTTAAAGTCTCTCAGTAAAGTAAAAATTGAAATTATATAGTTAATCAGGAAAAGCTTCTCTTAAAAAACCCACAAAAACCAACTAAATAAAAAAAACAACCTAACAGCTATTTTAGATTTTTTTTTTAATAGTAGGTGCTGTTGAAGCAGTATGTACCTTTTTTTTTAATAGCTTTTCTGTCTTGATTTCCCCTCTCCTATTAAACAGGGATCTGAAAAACAACGAAATATCATGGACTATTGAAGATATGAATGGTGCTTTCTCTGGCCTAGATAAACTTAGGAAGCTGTGAGTATTGCTACAATATTTGTATTTCATTATTCCTTAAAAAAAATTAGCTCATTATGTGTCTTTCAAGGGACAAACTCAACACTTAAGGATACTAAATTTTCTATATCAGAGATAATTTTTTTTCTCCCTTACCACTTTGTTCTCTAACATGTTCCTTTTCAATAAAAGAAATTGCAGATTTTTCAAGTCAAAATAATCTGAACTGTTGTAAGTATTAATAATATTTATGGACATATTTATCAAAGAATGAGGTTTCCCCATACTAAGAAATAATAAGTGTATCATATGACAAAGGCATAGTGACAGGGATAGTCTTCAATAAGGTAAAGCAGCATCCAGTGGAAGTGACTCCATTGCACTGAAATTTTCAAATGCAGATTTATGAAGTTAAAAGATGCTTATAGTTATACATTTAGAATAATCCATGTCACTTAACTGTACACCTTAAATGTCTTCTAAAATCATTGTAAAATCTAGATATTTATTCAAGGGAAATAAATGAGGGTCTTTTAGATGTGGGACATTTTGCTGCATTGGAGATGGGTGAGTGGTAAATACGAGTCACAGTTCAATGCCAAAAATGCAATTATTCAACTCAAAAATACTCCCATTTAATTGCGTCTCTTTTGCATCATGTACATTAATTTTTCAGGATACTTCAAGGAAACAGGATTAGATCAATTACAAAGAAAGCATTTTCTGGTTTGGATGCACTTGAACACTTGTAAGTAGCAGATACTCACATTTAACTCTAAATTAGAAAAAAAAAATAGTTTTGGTACTAACTGAAATTAAAGTAGGACTAACAAGCTTTACTTATGACTTGGGATGAAATACACTTACCATGGTTGCTACTATGATCTTCAGAAGGTTTTTCAGTTTTGGAGTTACGCTGAGTATGAATTTTGGAATTAATGCTGACATTAATGCATACATATTAAGCATGCCATGAAACTCCTTAACTTTAGCTTTTGAGCTTGAGCATCCTTTGTGTATCACTAAAATAGCAAACTATTGCTTGAGTCTTAAGTACATTCAATTTGATGACGTATTATCTTCTTCTAATCTTATTTTTCTTTTTTTTCCTAGAGATCTAAGTAACAATGCAATTATGTCAGTTCAAGGAAATGCATTTTCACAAATGAAGAAACTCAAAGAATTGTAAGTTTCTGTCAAAAGACATAATCTCTATTAAATATATATACCCTGATAAATGTGTAAATAAAATCCTTGTGAGATGTTGCCTGATGCAGTGATAAAGTCCTGCTGTAATCTCTCTGAAAAAATATAAAAAGGTTATGCCAGTGTTTTGGGATTTTTTATTTTTTATATGATGGGTGTATTTAAGTGAGAGAGTGTAGGATAGGAGGCATTCATCTTCTGCTACATTTGTTGTCTGTAAAGTCCTTATTTTAAATTGGGTGAACTCTAACAGGTTTTAGATAAGAGAGACTTTGATGTAATGTTCTTTAAGATCAGCAGTTCTATCACCGAGCTAAACCTTGCTGGACCACTGAAATGCAGTGCTGTAATTCTTTTGTAAAGACCTGGTTGTCAGTGCTTGTAATTGGGTCCTTCTCTCCTGTAGCAGCAGAGAGACAGATCTTCAGAGAAGTCGTGAAGCGGTCACTGCGAAAAATGTATTCTAGTGAGGATGTTTTTTTGTCCTCACCTTTTTTTTTCTGTTGATCAGTGCGAAACAACACTATCTTACAAGTTGGGTGCAAAGGGTTATACTGAAGGGGGTGACATCAAACTGGCAACATGTCACTAGTGGGGCTCAGCAGGGCTCCATCCTCAGCCCTGTGCTCTTCAATGTCTTCGTAAATGACGTGGATGCCGGGCTGGAGGGGATACTGTGCAAGTTCACAGATGGCAAATAACTGAGAGGAACTGTTGACTCTGAGTCTACAGCCTCGAGGGAGGCCCTGCCGAGGGACCCTCAGCAAATGAGAGGACTGGGCACTCACTGTATGAAGTTCAACAAGAGAAAGTGCCAGGTTCTGCACCTGGGACAGGGCAACCCTGGATGTGTGGGCAGACTGGGGAATGAGATGCTGGAGAGCAGTGCCATGGAAAGGGACTTGGGGTCTGGGTTGAGGAGAAGTTGCGTATAAGTCAGCAGTCCCTGGCAGACAGGAGAGCTAACCATGTCCTGGGGGGCATCAGGCACAGATCGCCAGCCATCCAACGCAGTGCATCCAAACCTGCTCTGTTCCACACCACTGTGGCCTCACCTGAGTATTTTGTGTGGTTTTGGGAGCCGCAATATAAGAAAGATATTAAACTGTTAGAGTGTGTAGCTAGCACAGGTTTGTCTCGTGAGAGCATTCCGCTGTGTTTTGTAAACAAAGATAAAGTTTGAATGTTTTTTAAAACAGTGTCTCGAGATTTAGACAGTTCAGGCCTGGCCAGTCAGGCCTAGGGGGAGGTTTCTAGCTGACCAATCTGGGCGACCTCTAAAAAGTCGATATATATATTGAAATCAAAATAAAAAACTCTCTTTCTTGCCACACTGAGACCTGGGGTCTTTTTCTCTGCTAGCGGCTCAACAGCGACAAGAGTGTCCAAAGGAGGGCAGCAAAGGTGGTGAAAGGCCTTGAGGGGAAGTCATGTGAAGAGCAGCTGAGGTCACTTGGTCTGTTCAGCCTGGAGGAGACTGAGGGGAGACCTCACTGGGGTCTGCAGCTTCATCCTGAGGGGAAGAGGAGGGGCAGACACTGATCTCTTCACTGTGGTGACCAGTGACAGGACAGGGGGAATGGTCTGGAGTTCTATCAAGGGAGGTTTAGGTTGAATACTAGAAAAAAGTTCTTCAGCCAGAGATGGTTGGGCACTGGAACAGGTTTCCCTGGGAAGTGATCACAGCACAAAGCTTGACATTGCTTAAGCATTTGGACAATGCTTTTGGGGCACATGGTGTGATTCTTGGGGATGGTTCTATTCAAGGCCAGGAGTTGGACTTGTCCAAGTGGACACACACTTGTCCTGTGTGTCCCTTCCAACACAGCATATTCTTTGATTCTGTGGTTCTGTGTGAATTATTTTTCCTTTTCTTTCAAGAACAAGTGAGATTTGAAAAGAGGTATTTTGTTACTGACTGGGTTTTTAGTATGCTTTTTAAGGGTGATTTTGAGTTTCCAGCCAAAATTGGGAACTTCTCCTGCTTAAAATTCTGATTCTAGGTGTTTACCAGAATATTACTTTGCTTTCTTATTTTTTCCCTCTGTGAATGTAGTTATTCCCATAGGTTAGGTGAGCAAACAACTAGTTTTGCACTTGTTATTTCAACACATTACTATTCTTTTTCTCCTCACTCACCTTTTGAATATCTTCACCAAGATAAATTCTGGCTGAAAGGAAAATTAGAGAATGTATTTGTCTCAGATGTTGACTTCCAGAGTGCTTGCCTTCTGGACTGTTCTCCTGCATGCCCGTTCTGTGTGTTTGTCTGTGGACTGTAGTTTTTTATCCAAAGACACTACAAACATACTGTTTGCCTGAACTCATACTTGTAGCTGAATTTGGGAGTTCAGGATAACGTGTGCTTTGCATGTAGGAGTTATGACAATAGTGTCACTGATTTGAGTTGAACAATGCTGCTCCTTTTCTCTTGCAGTATGTGTGTTGAACCTGAAAAAGTAGTTTTGTTACAAATGTACACTCATACAGATCTGTACTACAAACAGAAAAAAACAAGCTTTGATTTTAATTGCTTTTTCTTAGGCACTTCAACACATCAAGTCTCTTGTGTGACTGCCAGTTAAAATGGCTACCACAGTGGATGTCAGAGAACAACTTCCAGAGCTTTGTAAATGCCAGTTGTGCCCATCCTCAGCTGCTAAAAGGGAGAAGTATTTTTGCTGTCAGCCTGGATGGGTTTGTCTGTGGTAAGTGTAGCCTCTATTTCTCATTCCATAAAGTAAATTCTACTTTATGTTTGGGGGTTTTTTTGTGGTTCCTTGATATATTGTGATTTCATTAACAAAATGGAGAGGATTTGATACTTATTTACTTCTGTTCCCAAACCGTGATGTAGATGCTCAGAGCTTGTGGCTTTGTACAAGACAGGGAGTGATGGCATTCTGAGTTTTATTTCAAGTACAGCTTGCTTATATAAGCATAGCATAGTGTGCAAGGGAAAGCTCAGTAGTTTGTGAGGGTAACTCTATGTGCCTTTAGACTTAAAAGGTAGATATTGTTTAGATTTGTATCATTTTTAAGTGAGGTGTATTTTGGCAAAATTAAGATGCAGTCTTTGGGTTAGATTATTTTTCAATTTTTTTCATACTCCATTAATCTTGACGTTATTCCAGAGCTGATAAAATTTGAAGGCAAAAAAGCCATACTGGCCTCAGCTCTGAGGTTTTTTATGTGTACTTCTTGTCTGCTTTAAAAATTATTTGGACTATGTAAATTATTGCCTTAATATAAACTGTGTTTAAAAAAATATCTGACTACCGCAGTTACAGCAGTGGTTTTTTTTTGGTTTTTTTTAACTCAGTTTTCCAGATAGTAAATGCTAGTAAAATATTTTTACTTTAGGACCTGAGAATTTGAGGTGATAGCATCTGCCTTGCAAATGAAATTTTTCTATATGTGTTTAGTAGCATTCATTATCACCTATGTTATGTTCTCTATTTAAAGAGTCAAGCATTTGTGTTTGATCATTCAGTTGTGTGTTTGAGTACTCTGATATGTAAAGTGGGAATTTAAAACATATCAGGAAACTTAAAAACTAACTGCATTTCATGTATTTTTGCTGAGTATATTTAATTTTTACTAAAGAAAATTCAAACTTCATATTCTTTGGAGACAAAACGGTAACTGTCTTCTCAATAACTTGCCTCTCATGGCAAATATAACTGTGTAATTTTTACTGTTGCTACTCATACCCTTTTCAGTCAGAAAGCAGGTCCAGAATATAAAATAGTGTACCAAAATGTTGGTTTTGCCCTTCTATTAGCAGTCAAATACTTAATAAATTAAATAATGTGCAGATTCTAGCTACTGCTAGAAAGGAGAGGTTGACATAATGCAGGAAATTACCGATTAGTCAGTGGCTAGAGAAGTACATATGAAGTAGATGTCCTAATTTATGAGAAATGCATTCTGTCAAAAAAATTAAACTGGACATTTAAATATATATTTTTCATTTGTTAAACCAGGGGGAATTGTGATCTTTCTTTTAGCTGCTGAATGCTATTTTTAATGAATTAATTTCAAACCATTTAAGATGTATTAGCAAAAAGAAATTTACTGAGTCAGTTATTGCATTTAATACTTAACATAACTGTCATGCAGAAATAACTAAGATCTCCTAATACAATCATTGAGTGCTTCACTTAAATCTTTAAAGTGTGTTATCACTAGATGGTTGGGTGTACACAGCTTGCTTTACCAGTTCACAATGGCTGCTCTTGCTTGTATTTAAGTGAATTGTGTTGACTCTGGTCTGAAATTTAAAGTTGTGTATGCATATATATGAATGTCTTTGTGATATATTTATTCAAATATGCTCTCGAATTATTCTGTTCTGACAAAACATAATGCGAGTCTTATCCTAGTGTGTTCTTCTGTATTCTGTACTATGTGCTTATTTGAGTGACCTTTTTATCACCCCTTTCTGTCACATAATTAAGATTGAAGTATGTTCTCCCGTCCTTTCACAAGGCTAATTTAAGTACTTAGGGTGTTTTACTTAGTTGTCCCTGTGCAAAGTCAGTGAAGGTATTAACTCAGATTACAAACAGTATATTTTGTCTTGGAGGACTTAAGACTTGAGTATGAAGCATGAAGAGCAAATGGCCTTGAGGTTCTTAAAGCCCATGCTTAGAGAGTCCCTGGTCCATGTTGCCCTGTCACTGGAGCACAGCTTCAGACCTGCAGGTGCTTTGCAGAGAATTCAAGGTTAGGCTATCTGCACATCTCATTTTCTTTTTTAACATACAGCATGGAGGTTCTTCAAGGAAATTACATTTTAACCCCAGTTGTTCCCAAACAGCTGAGATGTAAGGAGACAAAGGGGCTAGGAAAAACAGCAGGGTCTGCAGGGATGAGTATTAGGGGCACAGGCTTTCCCTGCAGTTCCTATGAAGTTTGTCAGGAGATTAGAGAAGTCTTGAAAGTTGGAAATATGCTAAGTATTTTGCTAAGTATTTTGGAAGACCATGCACTGACTTGCTCACTACTTTTGTACATGCAGTGTACACACAGTTGAATAAACAATTCAGAATTCTGTGAACTCACAATATGGCACTTTGAAGATAACTTCCATATAGGAAAGGGATCTCCAGAAATTCTTGAATTCTTGTGTTCTGCCCTGCTTAAGGGATGTTCCATCCCCTTTGGACCAAACAGATGCAGATCACTGGAACACTAACTTTTGTTAATTATTGTTTTTGTGGGTTTGGGTAAAACCCTCAATTATAACTTGCAGTTGCTGATAGCAGAAGAACTATGCTTTCAATAAAGAAAAGCTCAGAGTAGCCTGAGGTGTTGTAAAGATGAAAAGTAGGCTTCATGATTGATGTTAAGAATAGTCGTTATCGATGTCAGGGGGTAGTTCTTCCATCTTTAGTGCTCCTGTTGAGGAAACTATGTACACAGTCTGCTTTTAACTGTGCTTTCTCTTCAATAAGAGATGACTTGGCACAATAAACTCATAAATACAGCATCTTTAAATGCCCTTAGGCTGACAAAATTTAAAACAAAAGCATTGTGTATCCATTTAATAAATATTTACCTGACTCTTCTCTTAAACCTATAAAACAAGGCTTACAGACTCTCCAGAAAGAGTCCTCAAGCTTCACATATCTATTTTTTTCTCTTCCTCTGTGCAGATGATTTTCCTAAACCACAGATCACTGTCCAGCCAGAAACACAGTCAGCAATCAAAGGCTCCAATTTGAGTTTTGTGTGTTCAGCAGCCAGCAGCAGTGATTCCCCAATGACTTTTGCGTGGAAGAAAGACAATGAATTACTGCAAGATGCTGAAATGGAGAATTACGCCCACCTGCGGGCGCAGGGTGGTGAAGTGATGGAGTACACCACCATCCTTCGACTGCGCAATGTCGAGTTCAGCAATGAAGGGAAATACCAGTGTGTTATTTCAAATCATTTTGGTTCATCCTACTCTGTCAAAGCCAAACTTACAGTAAACAGTAAGTATGTTATTTTTTGCTTAAAAGTAGATTTAAAGTAGACTTGAAAGTGGGCTTAAAAGTAGAATGGTTTTAATGAAGATAGGTAATCATAGTTTCTCCATTCTTGTCGTCTGCATCTTTTAGAAGATTCCTTAATATGAGATTATTTCTTAAAAATACATATACTTGCAAGGCCACCATTCATTCTTACCTCTAGTCCCAGTGTGCTGAAGCATAGTATAGGAAAAAACAAATAACATACTCAATTCATAGTAAATCTGGCAAAATCAGTGTTACAAGACAGAAAAACATGAACTTTTCCTCACAGGAGGTAAGTGTATGCTCTGTTTCAAGATGCTGTGGAAAGGTCAAGTAGAAGGCTGTTAGCAAAAAGGAGATTTTGTTCTAGGTGGTCTCACATGCTTCACAGTTCCCTCCCTTTCTGCTGGCTAATGGTAAATTTAGGTTGTATGTTTCTCCAGTGTTTTTAGGCCCGTGAAGGGTGTTTAAGAAAGTGCTGTACAAAAGAGGAAAAGTATGTTTCATGTATTCATTTTAGTATCACTAACTTTTCTTTAGTGCTGCCTTCATTTACAAAAATCCCCATGGACTTAACCATTCGAGCCGGAGCAATGGCACGTTTGGAATGTGCTGCAGTTGGACATCCTATCCCACAGATTGCTTGGCAGAAAGATGGTGGAACAGACTTTCCTGCAGCGCGCAAGAGGCGCATGCATGTCATGCCTGAAGATGATGTATTCTTTATTGTTGATGTAAAGATTGAGGACACAGGTGTTTACAGCTGTACAGCTCAAAACACTGCTGGAAGCATTTCAGCTAATGCAACATTAACAGTACTAGGTAAGATATAGGCAAACCTTAACAGCACAATCACTATTATGATGCAAAATAATAAACATTAGTTGTGTTTCTCAGTGTATACACATCTGATATGCATGGGGTGGAGGCGAGAAGGGGGCTTCTATTTTCGTTTAGAGACAATAGATTTGTTTAACTTCTGATTTCTTGACATTTTGTTAACCATTTTTTTGGTAGTTCTCTGTAATCTTAAGCGTGTATGATTTTGCCTTTTTACCTTGTAAGGTAATCAAGCATCTAAATCTGATCAATTGATAAGTAAATTGTATGCTTTAAGTGGAAATCCTTGAGTTTCTTCTGAGAATGAGAGTAAGTTTCATTAGGCCTTACTGATGCACTTGATTTAGCTTTTCCTCTTGAGCTGTGAAGGAAAGGGACACTTCTTATATTCTAAATGATCTCGCAAGAATAAGTCTTGTGCTTTCTTTTCAGAAACACCATCATTTCTGCGGCCTTTGCTGGATCGAACTGTAACAAAAGGTGAAACTGCAGTCTTGCAGTGCATTGCTGGCGGTAGCCCTCCACCCCGACTGAACTGGACTAAGGATGACAGCCCTCTTGTGGTAACAGAAAGACATTTCTTTGCTGCTGGCAATCAGTTACTAATTATTGTGGATACAGATGTAGAAGATGCCGGGAAATACACTTGTGAAATGTCTAATACGCTTGGAACAGAACGAGGCAACATCCGTCTTAATGTAATTCCTACTCCCACCTGTGACTCTCCTCAAAACATTGCCCCATCACTTGATGATGATGGATGGGCCACAGTTGGCATTGTGATCATAGCTGTGGTTTGCTGTGTGGTGGGCACTTCCTTGGTGTGGGTGGTCATCATCTACCACACCAGAAGGAGAAATGAAGATTGCAGCATCACAAATACAGGTGTGTAAATTGAAGGTTTGCCTTGGAAAGGAAAAAAAAAAGTTTGTGTTTGCTTTGCAGTGACTTTATTGTAGGAACATTTGTGTTCTTTGACTCAGAGGCAGAAAGCTGAATTATTTGTTACCTTCAGTGCTTCACTGACAATTTTAAAAATGTTTCTACAATCTGAAGTATACTGATGACTTCTGTGTGTTTTTTTGCTTCCCCACAGATGAAACAAATTTGCCTGCTGACATTCCAAGTTACCTGTCATCCCAGGGGACACTGGCTGAAAGGCAGGATGGATATGGCTCATCTGAAAATGGCAGTCATCATCAGTTCCTCTCATCTTCTGTGGGAGGGTATTGCTTGCAGCAGAGGGACAGTAATGGTAAGTAGAAAATGCTAAGCAGATTTTCTATGTGTCTTGAGGAGCTAGATTGGCTCTATTGATCCAGTTTGGCTATTGTCTTTATAACTAATGGAAATAACATTTAAGAAGCATCTTTACTGAAGTTTAATAGAGGATGTGAAATTTATTGCTTGGGATTTTTTCAACAAGATAATAACTGGAACTTGGTTCTGTTCATCCAAATGGCATTACAGTGTTTCTTAAATCAGGAAGTTTTTCTCTAGTCTCAAGGGTAAATTTAAACTGATGATGAAATTTGCAAAACAAGAGTGTCAAAAAGAAATTACCGCAGCATGTCTTCCTGTCCTATAGCTTGAAAAGAGTGTTTTTAATGGAATGTAGGCATGTGTGGTACAGTGTAACTTTAGTATAGCTATTTAAACTTGCCAGATAAAAAAATCATTAGGGTCAGAGTCAATAAAGGATTTAAGGTGACTGTTAGTTAAAAGTTGCAATACTTAGTAATTATATGTCTGACCCTTTAGAATCCAGTACCTGCCTGCACAAGGAAGGAAAAGGCACCTTGCTGGAAAATGGTTTGTGGTTGAGATACAATCAGGAGTTGGGACAGATGGGAATGGAGTGATGGTGAGATAGTTTTGTAGTGGTAGAGTAGTGAGAGTAACAGTCTCCTTGTGGATCAAGAACCACAGACTATGTCCACAGCTTTCAGAAACCATTGAACTGAAAATCTCTATAGCTGTTCAGACAGCCAATTACTCCCTCAGATTCTCTCAACCGGGATTTTCACATTGACCCTCTGTGCTTCAAAAGGTGACTGTCAGACAAATTATGAAACTCTCTTCCAGTGCTTTAGAAGAAGGAAATTGCTGGTTCTGATCCCTGGGATTGGTTTTGTTTTATTATTCAGGGATTGGATCATGAAGCAAATTGTGACGCATTCTCTGTGAGCTAATTAATTGAACAGTTGCTTCAATTAGGATTCTTATCCAAAGGTTAGGTCCAGCCTAAGCAAACTACACTACACTAGGAAATGTAGTTGAACACGTGGGGTTCTTAAAACTTACTCAAGAAAATTCCAGCTGAAGATTCAGAAAAGACCATGTGCTGATACCATGCTCTTTATTTTTGAGGCGTTTGCCATCTAGATAACAGCAGTGAAACAGACTTGGAGGGTGTTGCAGATCCATTCCTGTGCCACTATCTGGGGACTTCTGGGACTTTGTATTTAAAAGGAAACTCTTACAGTTCTGACGCGTTTGAAGTATACAGTACAAGTAAGTTGGTTGGCAGAAGTTTTAGTCCTAATTCAATCTTTGAATGAATTGTCATATTGTGATGAATGTATATAAAATCAATTTTTCATTTTCTTTAGATTGCATTCCTGACCAAAGAACAGCAGGGTTGGGCCCTTATGAGTCTGGATATTTAAAGAAAAAGGAATGCTATCAATATTCACCTCCCCAGGAAGATCCCTTTGACCAGTGTGTTGGCATTATTGGGGCACATGCTAGTAGTAGCAGAGTGATGAACTCTATTTATACTCAAAATGAAGGAACTGGACTGAAAAGCAAAAGTCTCAACTCAGACACATTTGATTTAAACAGAAGTTTGGAACCCTCATCTATTATGAGTAACAGCACTTTCATGGGTATGTTCTAGCTATTGTTTTTTATACAAGCTACTGTTGTCTTTGCTGTCTTGTTTCCTACATAGAACACTAAGCAAAACTGCAGCTTTTTCTTTCCCAGATGTTTCAATTTGAGGACCAGAAAAGTGACTATAGTAAAACTGTGTAATGAGAATATTTAGATTGCCAGATCTTAATAGCTCACACATAAAAATCTCATCAGTGATGTGATTCTTATCTTCTGTCTTAATATAGCTGGCAGATTTCTGTATATGTTAGGATACTTAACTTAAATATACCTTAACAAACTTCAGGCATACCAGAAGTTCTGCCTGACAGACAAAAACTATGCAAGGAGGGCTCAGGGCAGGTGGGGAGACTTGAACTTGTATGTGTACATATTGTATAACACAGTCAGCCAAAACTATTTACCCTACAAAATAAGGCACTGTGTAAAAATGCCCTTTCTCTCCCTTCTTTGTCCTTTTCTCATGGCGTGCATGACAAAAGAGTTCCCAAAGCTTAGTTTAGAGTTTACAGTTTCAGTCCAGATTGCAGGGAGAGGTGGAGGAAGGAGAAAAGCATTGCTTTACCCTTGAAGCTCATTAAATTTTGGATGTTGGTTTGGTTGCTTGGTTTAAAATGTATATAAAACCACATACTGTTTTCATCCTTGTGATATCGTAGCGCCAAGCAGATCCCTGGTACCATGGCTTGTCTCCCAGCTGGTGTGTCAGCATTGGCTGATCAAGGTCTGGGTCTGCTGGCTCTGAAGGGGACCTGGGGGAATGTGCATCACTGGGCTCTTTGTTCTCAGGGGGTGGGGAGGGAGCACAAGCTCTGAAGTTTTCCCCCTTCAAAAGCCAGATGTTTGAACTGTAAAATGTTGCAGATGCCAGGACATCTGGCAGAGACCCTGGGACTGCACACGTCCGACCTCCTGGCTGCCTGCCACTATTGCAGTGTGGGACTGTGCAGATAGGGCTTTAGCATGCCTGCTACAGAAAGGAGTTCAACTGTATGTTGGTATATCCAGGAGTTAATGTCACCTCAAGGGCACAGGTCCTCTTTCTGCGCTAAAAAGCTTTGCAGTGCAGCTTCATCATTTCCCTGAGTGTATCACCCCACTTAAGTTGCATTGTCATTGCCTTGGATGCTTCATAATAATCATTAGCACTCTTCCCTCAAAGAGCCTATGTCTACATCTTGGGGGTGGTAGCTGTGGAAGAAGTTGTGGTAGATTTCTTGTCTTTAGTTGTAGATTTTCTTCTTCAACACTGTCTTCAAATTCAAGCCTCCATTTGCCTTTGAAATCACAATGAGGAAGACTGCTGGCATTAATATCACTGTTGATGCGCGAGCCAGAAAGTTAATTGCTTGGATTTTTGTTATTAAGACTGAGTTCATTTTTAACTTTGGTGCTGTGAGGAACGTAATTTCATATTGCATTAGATCAAAATTGCTCTACAAATCACTGATGCAAATAAGGATTTTGTCCGATTCCTTTTCCAGTAACTTCTCAGATCATGGTTTTACTAGAAACTCTTGCTTCCAGAAACTAAGCAAAAGCAGAAGTGTGGCATTTGGGGTTCAAAATTTATTACAGATTGTAGTGTTCAGTTATTAATAAAAGCTTGAGTTCTTCAAAGTCAGCCTGTGGCACATTGTCCTCTGAAAATAAGTCCTTACAGACACTGTGACTTGCAACGGCTGTATCTTTGTTCAGTGAAAAAAGAGAAGGCCCTTCTTGTAGAGGTGTTGATACTAACGCCTTCCCAGTGGTGAAAAGTGACGTACACTGCCTGTTTTCTGACTGGCAAATCCAGATAATTATTAAAAAAATTGCACTGAAATGCAAATTCTCTTTGGGGTGCTACTGTTCTCTTTGCCCACAACTGGCTGGATGATCAGTGGTGAACAGAGCATGTGGCTAGCTGGACCTTTGTTATTAATGGGAGATGCTAGCCCGAAAAAGATTGCTGTAGCATTTAGATTGCACTGGTGGGACACATTGTATAACCTGATACAGGTTGGGGAGTTACATTTTTTTTTTAAATTTCTGTTTTATTTTTTCTGAACTGCATGGCAGATTGCATGTACCAGTCATTTAATGAAGAACAGAACAGGGAGACTGTTGTGACTTTTGCATTAGAAAGTGGCTTGTGATGCGTTTGCAGTTTGATCTGTGTTCCCACCTCCCCCCTCACCACTCTTCCCAAAGAAAAATGAGTATGGAAGTAGTCATGAAAACAAAAGAAATAAACTTGTGGGTGGCTATACAACTACTTGGAAATGTTTTTAATGTCTCTGGGGGCAGAATCTTGCCTTATGATCACACGAATGTTTTCTTTTAAAGGTTAAAAGAACAGTTAAGTAAAATCTCGCTTTGTTGAGCTCTTTCTTCTGTCAATCCTTGACTTGCATTCCAATGTCACTTACAGACCCTAGAGTGAGACACAAAGCTTTTAGCATCAGTATTTCTGAGCTTGCTCTTTTACTGTCTTTCAGGAACATTTGGAAAACCTTTATGGAGGCCTCAGCTGGACTCTCTTTCAAGCTGTAGACAGCCAGCAAATTACCAACCAAAAACTTCCCGTAATAGTTATCATGTCTCTCTGGACTTTGATGCAGAGGCAGAGGAAGAGGGAAAGGAAAGGACAGTTTCTAGAGGAGAAAATAGCTTTCATACTTGCAAACAGTCCTTTGAAAACTTTAGGACTTCTACTTTCCAATCATGTGATTTGGACACATAGCTCCTTTTGGACTTACCGTTGATTTCTGGAACCAAAGAAATACTTCGACATACTACTACCTCAGTATGGAACTTTATTTAAAAAGGGAATAAGGAGAGGAAGGGAAGAAAGAAACCACATGATGCTATGAAATCAGAAGAAAAGAAAGTATTTTTATTCCAATAAAGCATAATTTCAAAAATGCTCTTCATTTGTTATACAGGGAAAACATTCCTTATAAAAATACTATATTTGTAATTATTTTATAGCTTTGTTTTATGCAAATAATATCTTTTGTAAATTAATGGTGTAAATAATACAGCATATGTATTTCTATGTCAGACTTCATTTTATTGAAATGAGTAGTAAGCATTATAATTTTGTACTGTTACTTGTACCTTTTTACAAATGGAAACTCCATGCTGTTTGCAGGTATCATGCATCTTATTTGCACATTACTTTAATAAAATATGCTGCCGTGTGGTCTCTGACCCACATTAGTGTATGAAGAACGAAAAGTGTGAATTATATTTGTAGACAGTGTTGCACATGTAGGTGCTTTCTAATGCATGTTTGCACCTTTGACTTGAACTTGTACCTTTAGATCTACTGTGTAAAATATGTTCATCTTCAAAGACTGGGTGTGGTCCTGCCACGGCTACTGGTAAGGTTGGTTGAAACTATTTGAACCAAAACAAGGCTGTAAATCTTCCAGTTTGTGAAATTCCCTCATCAGGTGTGTGCACACGCACTCTCAGTTTTCATGCCCATGAGGCTGTAGTGCCAGTGGTTTGCCTGTGCCTTTGTTAGTGAGCCTGCACGTGGTGGAGAGACATACACAGTGGATGCACAAATTCATATCAAGCTATTCATCAAAAGAAGAAAACCGGCACTGGATATCTGCCTGGTAACTTCACGCTTCTCTGAGTGACTTAGTGTCGAGTGTTTGCCAAATATGTGCTGCATGCCTGAGTCTTTTCTTTCCCATACCCTTTCTCCCTCTTCTTTGCTTCTGCAACCACTCCCTGCTTAACATGAGGAGGTAATCCAAGAACAAGATAATGTTTTCTTTGGTTTAATTTATGCTTCTGTTCCTTACTTGGCTGCCCTTCTTTGGTTATAGATGAGATCTGTGCTTTATTTAGTCACTCAGTCAAGTTGAGCAATTGTAAACTCTTGCTGGATTATATTTATAGTAATGAACCCAGTATCTTTAACTATACAAAGTCAAAGAAAGAGGGTTGCTTACTATAAAGTAGTAGTTAGAACTGAATGAAAACACTTTATTTTGTTTTTCTATGTACAGATGCCTACTGTTTTAAAATGCTGTGAATCCTGTTGTCATCAATGCACTAAAACAGCAAGACATCAAAATGGTTAATTCTACAGGACATGGGCTTTTTAAATCTGCCTGCTTTGAAGGTGCAAACTTACATGGTTGCCAAATAGCTTCTTTTAAACTAAATTACAAGCAGCTGTTAGAAGAGGCCATCACAGGCATCATGGCTAAAGCAAGAGCAAAGATTTTCTTGTCTGGTGTAGCTGAGCTAAGGGCTTTTAGTTGTCTGTAGCCAGAAACCTGGTACCCAGATTGCAATGCAATTTCCCGTTAATTTAGGCACCAGTATTAGAGACAGGAAGTTAATCCATCCTTAGTCACTGGTGGTCTAAGTGTACAGAATGGATTTTGCGTGCTTTAGTTGATCATATTGCCAGATTTTTTGACTTATTGTTAATTTGTCTTCATTGCTGCCAGATGTGCTGATGTGGTGACAGACATTGATATGGGTATTTGATTATAATTAAGTACATTTGAAAGAGATTGATTTTTCCTCAGTTAAGAACAAACCTGTAGGTCAATAAGGCAAGAAATGTAAAATTCGATTCATTCAACAGCTCTCCTTTTTTTCCCCTGCACCCCCCTCCCCGGTGACCCCATTTTTAGGGAGATGAGATCTGGGGGCTGTGATAGCTCCTGTTTATAACCAGACATTGCTTTTTTGACATATTAAAAAATACCAAAGTTAAAAACAGTTACTCCAGATTTAGTGTTTATCCTTAAGAGCTCTATGTTAAAGGTCCATCATGAAAAACAAGCTTTATATTTATTTTCTGTAGTGGTTGAAGGTTGAGAATAGTGGCAATGTCATTTTATTCCTTTTTCATCTTCTCCCTTGCAAAGACACTAATCATCCAATGGCTTGGATGTCTGTACCTAAATAAATGTTCAGGGTCAATGACTGAATTTTAAATGCTTTCTAGCAAGTTTAATTTACCAATCTAGATACAGGAATGACTTAAAATTATTTTTATGCCTTAAATTTCCAGAAATGGAAATGAAAGCTCCCAAGTCTTCTTTTTTGCTAGCTTGAGTTTTTGTGTTTAATAAGTGGATTGTGTTTAAATACGTTGGCAATCTGTAAATTGCAAGATAGTTCCAGTATCTTAGTAGCTTTTTTTTAAAGATCACTGATGTAACCAAACATCTGTTTTAAAGGCTGGAAGTTTGCTTGCCTTCATTCTTTTTTTTTTTTTTTTCTCCTTTTCCCCTCTAAAGATGCAGATGTTAGGGAGCTGGTAGTTGGATATTTACCCAGCTGAAAGCTAAATCACAAGTTGATGTGATGGGAAAATAAATTGCAGCCAACCCTGAGTAAAGCTTACACTTCATCTCAAGAGTTAGAATGAGAAACAAGTGTTGTTTTGTTGAATGACAAAACAGACATTTTGCATTTTTATGACCAGCAGTAGCTGGAATCTTGCCATAGGCATGTAGAATGTTTTTTAAGGGCAGTGTCTATTTAATGCTTTACACAACAAAATGTTTTATCTGTTGAAATCACACAAGTAATTGCTGAGGTATAGTTTCTGCAAGACCTGAATAGTAATTTTAATTGTTATAGACAGATAAATGGAGTTACTCATTTACCAGAATCTCTCTGGAGCAAGCATTTCCTAAATGAGTAACCTAGCTGGTGTGCATGAGATGACACTGGGGCTGCTTGCGTACTGAAGGGTGTTACAATTTCAAACAGAAAAAAACCTTATGGATTACTACTGTATTTCAGCAGCAAATGTTTTCGTTTAGATTTCTTAACTGTAAGGGGATCTTGACAAATGGCAAAGATTTAGGTGCAAAGTTTTCTCCAGCTGAGGGCTCATTAGTGTCACCAAACTCAGTCTTGGGGATCTCTTGAATAGTTAAGCCTTATTCCTTGAGCTGCTTCAAAGAAGCTTAAAACTAAGATTTGCACTGCAAACGTTTGTGTTCTGTCAGTCTTACAAACCAGGACTCTAATTGGGGATTGTGTTGCTTCTTGAATATAAACATAAGCAGAAATTTTATTAGCTACTTGCAAGATTTCCTGTTGCAGATGCAACACCTCTCAGAGAATTATACTTTCTCAGTGAAGTCTTCTTTTTTGCTCTCTTTGTAAATTTCTTTGTCATAGAGAATGTGTCTGACTAGTTGGATGTCAGTTTACCAGCCTTGTGAAATCATTTTATTAAGAAAATGAGAGAGGGGAGCCTCAGCCTGTTTAGTGAAGGGAAAAAACAATGTATAACAAGATGCAGTTTGTGTACCTACCATTTTACTCTGATAAAGAATTTACCAGATACCTTCCTTTTTTATGTTTCAGGGAAGTGTTACAGGAGGGAATAAAAGCAAGAGTGTCTTTGCTCACTAATGTGTAACAAAAGGTGCTTCTCCTGGTTGTTATGCTGAAGTATTCAGCAGTCACTTGTTCCTCTGAAATAAATATATGCACACCCGAGCTCTTCTGAAAGGCACAGGTGGCCTCTCCTGTTCCCATGCTGCTCTTTTTCTCATAGTTCAATACTGCTCCCATGTCCTCAGGGAATCCTCTCTGGTAACCTACACTCCTCTGTTTCCAGTTTCTCTGCTTGCCCTGTCACTGTGGTGACAGGCTGGGACAAATGGACTCAGTTTACAGAGCACAGGGCAATTGCAGGCAATAAGCAGCAGTTGTGTGCTGGAAGAGAGGAGGTGAAGTGTTGGAGAGAAAAAGGCTAGCCACAGCTTTAGGAAGAGCTTGGTATGAATGTACAGAAAATGTATAATTCAGGAGACAGGGATAAAATATTTATAATATGGCATTATAAGCATAATGAAGAGCATTTTTGTACTTTACAGGCTTTACAATGCTTTTTGTGTATTTAATTCCGCTAACCCTCTATGCTTTCAAATGCCAGAAGCAGCTATGCACCAAAGAGCACGTCAGCTTGAGAGTTACCTTTTGGTGCGTCTAAAATCTCCTTTTCTTGTAGACAAGATCTGTTCATTATTCTGTTTGTGTTCAAGACTAAATATTGCTGGTGCAGTGCATAGTTTCCCAGAGTCATGTGGTCTGTGGGGTCCACTGTGTCAGAATGCATGTGATCAATGTGACTCAAGAATGCCATGGGACAGCAGGACCTGAAAGTGAAGTTGGTAGCAATTCTAAGTTCCCTGCTTGTAAAACAAATTTAGGCTTTGTGACATCAGGATTTTTTCCCACACAACAGAGAGCAGAACTGTAGGTTACTCTAGGTTAGGGACTGTTGAATAGCACTTCTGCATGATCTCTCTGCCTCAGCCATCAACAAGGGCATTGGTGTTATTCCCATTCAGTTTGGCTGTTGACCAGCAGTTTCAGTGCAGGACTTTGCAGTCTGAGCACCTGTATGTACTCTGTTCTGAAATTAATGGTGGCTAATTTTAAGGCATGTGAATTTAAAATACGGCATTGGAAATGAAGATCTGACTTACTTGACAAGAGGTAGTAAGATCCACTTATAAGACAGGCTTCGAAATTTTACAGGCATCTGCTTTGAAAGGCTGGTATGCAACATTGTCTAAAGACAATCTCATTTGCTATAGCAACGTGTGACCTACTTATTTTCAGCACTTCCTTTGTACATGTGCATGGAAGAGCTATGACTTATGATTTGGATCTGCTGCTGGATTATCAAAATTCAGGTACTAATTATAGAGATGTATGAAAAAACATCTTGGACAGTGAGGCTTCAGCTTCTTTTATGGCAAAATGATGCAAAACCACATCAGTTCCTATCCAGTTAAAGAAACTAGGTTTGGTACTATTCCTGGTGTTCAGCCTACTTATTTTAGAAATCACTGAAAAAATACTCTCATGGAGGAATTGACATTGATGCCCTTTTTTGTTCTGCTGTAACATGGAGAATTCAGGGCTCTATTCAGCCTCTGTTCATCAACAAATGGTGGACTACTTTTGTCCTTATGTCCACAGATGTGCCAGCACTTGACAGCCATATGTAGCTCTGTCCTGTGCTAGCATGCTACATGCTAGGGAAATAGTCAGAACTACTGTAAGGCAGAGCTACAGAGATACTGTAAAGGGAATTCAGGGGAGGAGGGCTGCACTTCCCCTCCACATAGGGGTTTTGAATAGTCCCCTTGTTCCAAGGGAATAACTTGTGCAGGTTTTAACATTTACTCCTCATAATTCAGTAAGCCTATCAAGGAGTTAGAGCTGCCACTTTATTAGCCCTTGAATGGGGAAAGTCTGCATTTTCTGCAGGGCACAGTAGTTTGGAGTTTTTGGAACTGCTTTTCGATCTCATTGTGATTCTAGACTCCTAGAAGTAGGCAGAAAGACTTGGTCCTTCATTTGGCGTATGGAGGTCCCTCACAATCTGCCTTACTGCATGCAGAAAACTTCTACTGTATATTGACTAACCAAAGAGCTCACACAAAATATTTGATCCACTGGTACCACATAATAATTGTTAACACATCTCCAAATGAGACTTTTGTTCTATGTTTTTTTAGTAGCTGTGGCTAACTAGCACAGCGATGAAGAAGCTGCTGGTTGAGTAAGTGGTAGAAGACATATGTAATCAAGCCAACTCAGAACTGAAACTAGCCACTCTCCTGGTTTAGAATAAACTGTATTTGTACTGCTACCTGCTGTGGGTCTGTACACCAGCAGCATTAAGAAAGCATTCGTGCTACAGCAGCCAGCTGCCCGTAGCCTGGCCTCTGCCACAAAATGATCGGATTCTTTATTAGTGTAAAGTTCTTTCTCTATTAACCTTCCCTCAGGAAAGGGGAAACATGGCCTCCATTGTAATTAGCTTACACAGCCTTCCATGTAAGCTAAAGAATGGAAAGTGTCAGGGGTGCTCGCAGCAGCCTCACAGGTATTTGCTGTTAGCAGGGAAAAGTTAATCTGCTCTCAGGTTTTGGCAAGGGCACAAAAACCCACGTGTAAAAATGTTCTTAGAACAAATTAAATTTCACATAAATGTGACCACACAGTAGGTAAAGTAGTAAAATGGTTGTGATGATGGAAAATATGACTAATCAGAAAGCTGCATTAACTTAATGAAAAAAATTATCCTTTAACATAAGCTGAGGTTCTTAAGTGCCTCATTTTAAAAATGTATTTGTTTATTGTTCTGTAGTTTATAACGACTCTTATTTCACCTACCAGCACACTCTAGCAGTTTTGTCTGAAACAGCATCTACATTCAAAGTATGGGGTATTTTTGAAAAAAAGAGAGAAGATGTAATCAAAAAGCAACTCTGTGACACTGAGTCACTGAACTTGTTTTACTAAGTGGCTTAAATAAGAACCTGAAAAAAGTCTGAAAAAATAGAAATGTTTTGATTTTTCACTTTGAAATGACTTGTCTCAAAATTATTTTCATTTTTGTTTTTGAATTCTCCCTTTTCAATTCAGAGCTGCAATCTAAAGTGCAGAGCCCCTTGGGTTATCAGGGCAACACAGACCAGGCACACAGCTGGAGTGTGTAAATCTGTTCCTTGTTCTTTCCCTGCTGGACATCCCTCTGCCCAAATCCATTTGACCTGAGTTTGGCAGGTCCTTGTGGATTGGCTCTCCTTCCTACCAGAGCGTTTGTCTCCTTGATTCTGTCTTAGAAGTACAGCCTCAACAAGTTTCTACAATCATAAAGAGTCAGGCTTGATATTTTTCTGCATGATTAGAAATGTTCTGCTCGCCATGTGCTTTGAGAGCTGTAGGAGGCTGCTCCCTGTGTTTCCTGCATCACCTGAGGTGTGTTCTGAGCAATCCCCCGTGGGCTCTCAGCATTGCTGTGTGTGCTCTTGGCCAGGGAGCCACAGTGGCAGCCTTGCTCTACACATGATGCCACCCCAGGGATGCCTTGCTCCAGCAGATCTCCAACAGCACCTCAGGTTCAGAAGCTGTGTGAGCAATGCCCAGATCATCTCTTCTGTTAAACTGAAGTGCAAATAAAAGGCTGTATCACATAGTTGCCCCTCAAACAAGGCAGCTGAGGAAACTTCTCAGAGTCTATAACATCTGATCATTGATCAGGTGCAGAGGCTGAGGAGAGGGATCTGGGAAAGGCATTCCCACCTCTTTCCTTCACCCAAGGCTTTCCAACTGTTTAAAAATGTTGGGCCTCTTTTCTCCTCACAAAACATA
Organism: Lichenostomus cassidix; assembly: GCF_008360975.1. Taxonomy (NCBI): domain Eukaryota; kingdom Metazoa; phylum Chordata; class Aves; order Passeriformes; family Meliphagidae; genus Lichenostomus; species Lichenostomus cassidix. Next base: position 30,265,880 of record NC_139480.1, on the reverse strand, counting down.
CTTAAATGGAAAAGTAGGAATTTGGTCTTATAGTTCATAGCAATTACAAAATAACCATTTTATAAATTTGGTAGGATTTTTCTTTTTTTTTTTTTTTTTTTTAATGAGGTCTTTTACAAAGGGGTTTTAAGCTTACATGGGCTTCCTGCTCAAGCTTCATATATTTGTCAGGAAAGAAAAATAAAAATGGGTCTGCTTTTTTAGGGCCAGGTGTTTTATATGGCTAAGTTCATACATGCCTGGGAAGGCTGTGGTTATTTTCCTGTCTGAAAAGTACTGCATTTATTTCTTTCCCCCCCCCTTTCTTTTTGTAACATTTAGCACATAACCTTGTAAAGATGCTATTTATTTCTATGTTTTCTGTTTGTGAATTTCCTACCCTACAACCGCTGGATCTTTGGAACACTGGAATCAAAAGTGGGCATTAGCTTCCTCCTCTCCTCAAATATTCTTACAGATGTTGCTGTAAATCAATTATGGGGCTGACATAGCATTTGGCTGCCTGACAAATGTGCCATAATAACGCAGCTCAGTAAAATGTGGAATTTCTGAGGTACTGCTTGTAACTTTTTCAATGCAGTTGTAAATTCCTATCCATGTCAGCACAGGTGGAAAGATAGTCACTAATAATGTGTGCACGTGTTGTGTGTGTGGAGGGTGGGGAGGAGAGGTTTCCTGTACTACTTCTTCCTAAAGAGTGCTGTGGGTGGTTCACCACTTCCATGATTTAACTCAGCTACTTGAAGCAAATTAGAAAAAGAAATACTCCCATTAAACTTAAAATGATCTTCCTAACAAAATTTTAGAGAGAGAATGGGTGCCTGCAAATTGAAGCAAGGAGGCTGTGGCAGCTGCAGGTAGGTAAGAGTAGCAGGTAGAAAAGAGGAATTTCAGGTATCCACCATGAGTTTCCGTTTCTGAGGGGCTGAGTCTAGCTGCTCTTCATCTTCAGGAGAATTCAGCAGTGAGCTGGAACACTGTGCTGGTAGCTAACAGCACTGGGCAGGGACTGGAATGCACATTGTCCCAAGATCTTTTGCTTTCCTCTTTCCTTGTGTGATCAGTTCTGAGAGGCAAGGTGTTTGGATATGTTTAGTGCTTTGTTTAATCACACTAATGTGGAAACAGGCACAATTCTGGGAAGGGAAGGCAAGGCAAGATTCTCCCAAAATAATGAAGACTTAAAATCATAGAGGTGCTAAACTGTGCCTGGAGGTGACCCAGGCTTGCAGCTATTTGGAAGAGCTTCTGCAGGGCTTTGTAGCAGAATGCACAGAAGCCACACTGTCTCACTTGATCTAGAGCCAGGTATTGGCCCCTTGGGTGGATGGCTCTGATGACTCTGTGATCCAAAACAAGTATTGACCTCTCACAAGTGCATTTCAAGCCTTTGCATGAATTCACAGCCTGATCCCCTTTAGGAACTATAATGCCATCAGTATCCAAGTGCAGGCAGGGAAGAAAGAGGAATAACTCTAAGCATCCTTCATTTGGGGATTATTTGTAGTATGCTTGTACCTGTTTCCTTTTTTACAAGGGGCCTCTGAAGAAAGTAGGTGATTACACTTTCTTTTTAACAAAGCTGTGGCTGTGAACTTTGTCTCCATAGTGAAAGCTTCTATTCACATGTGAAATGAGAAAAGAGAAGGAGAGGGTTGCAAAAGATCTTTAGGGGGAAAAAAAGGGAGGCTGTCCCAGTTGTGTCCCTTCCCAATGCCTCTCCAGCCTCATCACTGACACAGAAAAGGCCAGTATGATGTGAAAGCCCTGCTCAGCAATAGCTAAATCATCAGTGTGTTACCCACACTGTTTCAGTCTCTAATCCAAAACATATTGCTCCATTCAAACTACTATGAAGAAAGTTAACTGTGTCCCAATGAAAACCAGAACAGAAGGAAAAGGCAGAGATCATAATTGGGGCATAGCTTTGAATTTACCGGACACCATTCTTTTTTATTTATTTTTAAGTGCTTTTCTGTTTTATGCCATTGTATTTTTAAATTACTTCCAAAGCATGCAATATGGCTTCTTGTCCCTGCTAAAATCTAGCTTTAGACAGGTCAGAATTTTACCTAGGAACTTCCAAGGAAAAAACTGTATTGAAATACAGAAAAGATTTTTGCAGGTAAACCCTATTCAGTGACTTTACATAACCAGTGGAATATGAATTGGGAAAGAAAATTATTTTTAAAATTAATAATATCTTTTCAGAAAAGGAAATTTGTAGAAAAGGTCATAGTTTCAAAATTTGGAAAACAGCCATAAAATTATCCAATCAGCATTCCTTGGGGAACATTTATTCAGGGCAAAATAAATCAGATTAACTGAAATAATTGCCTTGAAGAAATAATTTGATCAGCTCTCCATTTAACTTGACATTAATTTGACCAAACAAAGCAAAACAAAGTAATGTCTGAGCTAGAATCTTCTCTTTATTGTTCCTTCCTTGTTAAAAAGCTCACAGATAATTTTTATTGGTAGCAATTTGGTGTTAGTAGATAACCAACAATTTATTACTTGATTCATGCCATATTGCTTCTTCAACTTGCTGAAACCCATTTCTTTCATCAATAAAACACTTTTTAATTTATCACCTCTTGAGAGCACTTAAGCAACTGTGATTCAATTAAACCACTGTTCAATGGCTGTGCCTGTGTTTCACACTTGGCTGATAAAAGAAAAAGATGAGGCACATTATACCTATTGATGGACTATAGCTTATTTATGCTTTTAATGTATAAGTTTTTAACAATCACCTGAATTTTGCGTGTGTTTGTGGAGAGTGCTGAGCTGATAAGCGAAACCTACAAATGCAACCCACACAGAGAAAGGAGAAACGTGTTTTAACATTTTATCTGTTTATGCAGTGAATCTATAGCTTGTGGCTTTGTCAGTTCTGTAGAGCAATTTTCCCTCCTTACATGCACAACAGGGATGCCACAAGCAGTAGTAGTGCAACCTTTCCTAAACTCAAAGAGCCACCAATGCTATTTAAAGGGATTTTCACAGGGATTCCGTCCCTCATCCACTCCTGTTTGTTTCTTAGACTCATGTGATAGGCTTTCTGGCAATAATGTAATTTCAGCTTGCAGTGTCAATGCATCAGAGAAAGGAAAATATTCTTTAAAAATATGCAGGTGAGGAAACTGAATCAGACAACTGTAAACTGTTTTGTCCAAGGTCACATAGAAAGAGCCAACAAATCTTTTATTTTTATATATATATATATATGTATATATATATAGAGAGAAAGAGATATAATATAGATAGATATAGGTCCAAGCTGGATTTGAATTCAGAGGGGAACACAAAATTTCAGAGGCACCTAGTTTAGCAGAGGGAATGAAGAACACAAATATGGATAAGCCCCAAAATTTTAAAATGCAAAAGGAAGAAAAGAATAACATGATTGCACTGGTTTCAGTCTCTATTTAATCTTCCATATTGCTCTCACAGGGAAACTTTGAAATAAAGAATCTCAGAACACAAAATAGGATAGATAGTGAAAGGTAGTTGAAGTTCTTACTCTGCTGTCTGTTCCACAGGCTCACCTGAACAATAACTTTTGAAGCTGTTACATTGCAGGGGTTTGGAAGAACAAGACAAAATATATATAATATTATTTATTAATTCACTTGTGCAAAATGCAGCTTCCAGGGACATTGTCTCACACATATGGCTACCAAGATATTGCCTTGGAAGCAAAATACAAACGCTTACTGATATGAACATATTTGCATGAGGCTCCCACACTTACTAAGTCCTTCACAGCCCACAGAAAAGGCTGGGTGACTTTAAAGAGCACAAAACATTCTTGAAAAGACAGGTTTAAATGAACATGAAAACAATAAGTTGGAACTGGTGGAATGCTTTTGTTTAAAATTTTCTTTTGCATGGAATATCTTTAAACAAACTTCAGGGGTTTTTTTGTCAGGAGCTCTGATGTTTTAAATTTTTTCCACTTTTATATATACCTTTTCTGTAAACACAGAAAGGAATGTTGAAGGATTTGTATCAGGTTTGTTGTTAAGGAAGAAAATTCCTTTTCCCCAACAACTCCATTGTGTCCAACAGGTAGTGGTGTTGATGGTACAGCAAGGGTGGCTGAGCCATCAAGTGAAGGAGGGAACCAGCAGGTCCCCATGGGAGGTGAAGTATTCTCCCAGAGAATTCTGATAGGAGTTTGTCTTGAAGCAGATGAGAGAATTAAACATTGACTACAATTTATTTTTTGTTTTATTATTATTTTCTCAGTCTTTTCATCACTGAAAATGTGTAAAGATGAGGGCTTTGTTTCTTTTCTTTTGTTGTTTGTTTGTTTGTTGGGTCTGGGGTTTTTTTCTCTCCAGACTCAAACTCCCTTCTGTGTTGTTGATGCTCCTGGTGTTGTTCCTGGTTAATTTAATCCAGCTATTTGGGTAGGCGTTCTGTTTCACTTTGTATTGAGCTGTTGATGTCTGGCTGTGGCTTCTACCTCTAATTTTGTACATAATGAACAAAATAGAAGAAAAACAAACACAATAGTAAAATATGTCATTATCCTTTCCATCTTTTCCATGTTTTTTGTTGATCATATGCACATCATTTGTCATGCTGCCAAGAGCATCTGAGCTTCAGTCAACTACCTCTGGGACTGTAATTCCTTTATGACCTGTTTTCCTATTTATTTTGTTCTGAATGGTTTAGCAGTGCAGCTTGGAAAAAATACAGGCAAAGGTCTTTGGACTAAGTTTCTGTTGAATTAACATACCATTGGATATGAGCATAATGCATTTTGGGCTGGCAATTGGCCTTGAGAATACAAATCAAATTCATATATTTGCTTTTTCAACTCCTCTCTTACTTGAGGCAGCAGATATTCTTATCACAAGTTAATGCTACACTAGCAACATATTATAACCAGAGAAGGATAATGATACAAGAAGTTCCTTCACCTATGTATCTTGCTATTTATCCTACATATATTAATAGAACATGTCTCCTACACAAAATTCATTATATTTTGTTTCTTCTCCTTAGTTCTTGCATATGGGAATATAAGCATTGTTTTTTAATTTTTTTTTTCAGGAGGGGAGGAAAAATTTGCATTATTAATAGGAAAAAATATGGCCAAGAGGTAGGCCAGGGGAATTGAAATAAATCACAGGATAAATAGATAACTAAACTTAACAATCTAATGTACATAAAACACCAGTATAGCTCTCTCTGGATGGCTGTGTTTCAGAAGATGCCTTTTCAGTCAGACAACAATGGTAGATTTCAAAATATCTCTAGTGTAGGTATCTGTGTAGAAATCTATATCTAATGGTATTCTAGTCTCCTTTTTCAGACTCCTATGAGAAACAGCTACTCCTAGAAAGCACTTCCTCTAATCCTGACTAAAAGACTAAAAATATCAGAATAAATGTAATATTTAGTAATGTCATATGCCCTCCGACAACAATAAAAAGAATCTAGCTGAGTAACCCAGATGTACCTGCCTTCTTTCTGCATTGGGTATTCTGCATCAAAAAATGTTTGTGGAGATGAATGCCACCTACAATTTTATAGAATTTGAAGTCTTGCACTGTTTTCTGATATTGAGATAGTGTTGCAAAGCATAGCACGCCTCATGATAGTGGATAGCATCCTTCCATCATGAAAATGGTATATATTATGTATTCAGGATCCTTAACAATTCTGCAGTGAATGAGAATCAAATATTGATCAGTATGCTTCAAAACAGATATGAGTTTTAATCATATGTTTGAGTATGATCATCAAATATTTATGTAAGTGGATCAATAAAGATTAAGAATAAATTTAGCAAGACACATACAACCATTACTTAAAAGAAAAAATACCATTTTCTTATGAAGTTAAAATTAATAGTTAATGTATCTGTGTACCCTTATGGATATATCTTAAAGAGAGACTTGCATCTGTGACCCAGCAGGTGGTGAGAACACTGAAATTGCTCAAAAATATCAAGGGGTTGGCTACATTGCTCCTGACAATCTCAGGGGCTGAATTAAAATTCATTTACTTTACATAATGGTATGAAAAATCTTGAACTGAAAATCCTTAAGGTCTGTCTAACTGTAGAATTCTAGTTAAAGGGAGCAGTTGAGGTAGAGAAATCATAAAGCAGTATAATATGAACCCATGACTGCTGGGGAGGGAGGTTAGAGCAGAGAGTCAGCACAGCAGATCTCTTTGCCATCTGCTCCTTCAGCTTCCTGACCAGGTTGCAAGGCAGGCAGTATCGTCCCTTTGGTGATATTAACAGTGACATGTGCTGTCTTCTGCATCAAGGTATTTGATGCAGTCTAAGCCTCACAGAGTCTGAACTGAAATTCTGCAGAGCAGACTTGGACTGAGCCATAGGACACTATCCTTCAAGAGTTGTCCATTGAAGCATTCAACTCACTAAATGCAAACTCAGAGTAGACAGTGCATAACTAAGCTATAAGAACCAGTCCTAAATGAGCTGAAATATGCACTGGAAGACAGTGATGCATATTTTTTCCCATAGTGTTTGATCCCACTAAAGAAAGTTTTTTTGAACCAAGTCTCTAAGGTAGCTCATTTAAAATTAACATGGATATTTCCACATGGCTTTGCCCTCCTCACACATAGCCATGTCTCCAGCAGATTTATCCAAACTACAGGAGAGGACATTTTTATACATGTGAAATTACTGCATCAGAAATATTTTCCATGGAGTAAGCTCAGGCAAAAAGACAAGAAAGAGAATTTAAATATTTTGCTCTTTTTAAGCTGACTTCCTCTACCAAAATTAAAAAGCTTGATGAAGTTACTTTTAAATTAATTTTCTCTGTATTTTTATGAACATTCAGTCTATCTGTGTATATTATTTCAAAATATATTTTCCTTTTAAAAAAGCCATAATTTAAATATTTAGATGTGTTTTGCTAAAATACCAGAAACTAATTTTTTTTTCACACCTATATCAGGGTGCAAACATTACTTCATTATCAGGGTTTTAACACTAAACACTACAGGCTCAGAACAAAGGTTCCCACATCACGGAAATTATAATTTTGAGGAATGCATGCTTACTCTATTTGTGCTTAGCAAATCTGTGCTGTAACATACATGAGACTCATCTTCAAAAGGAATATTATTTAAGCAAATCTGTGTTTATAATGATACATGAGTATATATTAAGAATTTATATTATATTTATATTAAATGAGCAGATCAAAAGTGATTTAGGAAATCCATTTGTTCAGTAGATTCTGTTCTTTTTTATCTTTTTTCTTTTCATAGTCTTTTCAAAGCAACAAGTGCCAACACCTTTTGTAAAGAACAGTGAAAGTGGTGTGAAGAGATGAAGAATCTAGGTGTACTCATCAGTGGCTGAATGTTTTTTTAAGAGAGCAAAAGAAAATAGAGAATCTTGGTTACACAAAGACAGGTTGAAGGGATGACAGTTTCATTGACGGTGCAGAGAACAGAAGGGAATGAATGATTCACAGTCATAAAGGACCAGAGACTGAGGGTGAGGACTGAGCCAGCATCTGGAATGAGAGGTCTACACCAAGCAAATGGAAATGCCTCATCTACAAGTACTTTACAGCCATTGTCCATTCTTTTATTAATTTCTTTGTTACTTTAATTGCACTGGGAATTGTTCCTTGCTGTGAAAACCACAGCATCTTTCCTTAAAGTAATACTACTGGTCCTGTGATGTGGGTTTTTTAATTTCATAGCACATTGTAAGACTGTAATTTATTTTTAATTTACAAAATAGAGATTTTGCAAATTTTCAAACTGGGGACACAGAATCTCCTGTAGTGGAGTCTGGGTATTTCTTAGAGTCAATAAATCAAAAATATTTCAAACCTCTGATGCAGAAGAAACAAATATTTAAAATCTAAATATATGTAAAATAGTAACAGGGAGAAAAAGAAATCAAAATCAACTAGTTCACAATTGAATTAACTACCCCCCAAATCTGTTATTAGCTGCTGATGTCCCTGACATAGTATGCTTTTGTGGTGGCAATGCTTCCCCATGTTGTGTCATTCCTCTTGATGCTAACAGCTCTCTGACCTTGTAGGGTAGGATTTCCTGTTGGCAAAATGTAATCAGTCTTACTGACTTTGAATTGTCTCTTAAAAAAAAAATGAGCCAAGCTAATTATTTGTATTCTAAAGGCACTTTCACCTTTTCGTCCTCCACTTTTCAAAATGTATTCAGTATTGGGAAAACAAAGCAAAACTGATGATGCACTATTAGAAAGTAACTCTTCCACTGCTGTGCAGTGGTGCAGGTTCTTGGAGAAGAGTAATGTTAAGTTCCTTTATTTTTCAGCAGAGGATTCAGCCCCAAAATGAACATTTTTGTTGTTGTTGCCCATTAAAACAAAGGAAGGGGTAAACAAGCAGTTAATGAATCACAGAAAGCAAAATTTAAGCTGCTGTAGTTCCACTAAAGTTTCAGGTCAACATGCACATTTTTTGTCAAAGACAACAAAGGTGAGGCTAGAATCCAGTGTATAATGTCAGATTCTTTTCTATGTAACAAAAGCCCATTTTCTTTTTTTCAGGTGAGCATTTCTTAAGGCCTCATACAACACCCAGAAATACAGAATACTTTCTATGTATTTATTTTATGTCTCACATTTTACATTACACACTTTTTGCCCAATATTTAATAATATCCCTTACTTTTCATTGGTTTAATTATTATTATTATTATTATTAATATTATTATTATTATTATCACAATTTTGAAATTCATTTCTGGTTGCTCAGCTGTTGATAACAGACCACTTTCAACTCAAAAAATGCAGCTAATTGTGTGTGTATAATGTGGAACAAAGTAGAAGCAGTCTGTATACACTCAATTCACTTGGGCCTTTAAACTAAGCCAGTGAAAGAAGGCAGCTGGGAAAGTCTGGTGGCAGCCAAATCTTGAAATGTTAACAGAAGCAGCTAAAGAAACTCTCGCCAAGTCAGCAACACCACTATCCCAGTTGCATCCATAGCACTGAGTGCTGCCAGCAGAGTAGATTACAGTGCTGGGTTTATGAGTTCTTTGTCTGCCAGGCAGGCTTTGTGTGTGGCCATGTATGTAACAATCAGTCCCTGGTGAAGGAAGGATGGGTACCAATGCCAGCGTGCAAGGAGAGAATGAACAGGTGGTCCAAAGTGTGTTTCTCCTCCCTCAGACATCCCTGTCTGCTGTCCACGAGCCAGAAATGGCATTACAAGGCTGATCTGCCCAGTGTGGTCAGAGACTCAGTTGTTTGCAGTGGTCATTGAGCTCTGTAATTAATGTGGCTACATTAAAACATCCAGCTGTTGGGTCCCCATTTTGCCCTCAGATGCATATGTGTGGCTTCCGTGCTTCAGTGGGAACAGTGTGTGCATAGCCAGGGATAGAATCTGGCTCTGTGTGTACACATTTGAGCTTCTGTATATACAATAGTTTCAAGGAGAAAGAGAAATATATTTTCCTGAATGATAATATTCATTAGCTTCCCATTTCCTTTCTGTACCAAATGTTACTATTTACTTTTAGGGTCCCAGACTTTGGTGTGTAGCAGTCTTCTTTGGCAAAGCATGCGGGTAATTTGGTGACCCTGCTTCAACCAAAGCAAAGCTTTTGTCCAAATCTCTAGCTGAACCACAGCCTGAGCTGTTTGGAAACGTTAGAAGGGTGGGGAGGGGTAGGGGAAGAGGGAGAAAGAGGAGAGAAGGAAGAAGAGGAGAGGAGAGGAGAGGAGAGGAGAGGAGAGGAGAGGAGAGGAGAGGAGAGGAGAGGAGAGGAGAGGAGAGGAGAGGGAGAGGAGAGGAGAGGAGAGGAGAGGAGAGGAGAGGAGAGGAGAGGAGAGGAGAGGAGAGGAGAGGAGAGATAAAAACAAATGTTCTGTTTGTGTCTGAGATGGAAAACAGCAATGCTGAAATATCCCAGGAAGTCTATTCTTGCTGTACTACTGACCCAGCCAAAACCAAGTGCTTCTGGAAATCCTTCAAGAAATCCTATTTGAGTTATTTCCAGTCTTGCTTCCAGACCAGAGAGGCTTGGATAAGACATTCAAAAGTTTGAATGTTTATCAGCTACTTCCTCCTTTTGCCTCTCCCTATCTAAATAAGAGCCCAGATTCACCATCATCTCTTCATGGATGTGTCACTTCCTTCTGCAGACATCCCTGGCTGGTTGTCCACCCATACTCAGATCAGAAAGAACTGAATTTAGATTTTCTAATCATAAAGCAAAGAACCTAAGACAGGCAAGTTATTAAGCAACATCCTATAACATGAGAAAGAGTTGATGGTTATACTGTCCTTCCTCCCGTGTTCCCACTTGTGCACTGAAATATTTTGAACAACAGGTATCCTCTTCAGTTCAACAATTGCAGCTCATTGGGTAACATGACTAACCATTTCCCTCTTGTTGCAGATGTGATGCTGCATTTTTCTCTGAAGCTGTCTATGTGTATCTACATGAAGCTGCACTTGTAGTTCAGGCAGCAGCTGTGACTGTTTTTTTACTCCATTTTTTCAAAACAGAGCCAAGAATATTAATTACTTTTTCTCTTTAAACAAAGTGATCATCTGCCCTGACTTCATTTTTCACATGGTCTTCCACATTTGATTGGAATCTGGGACAAAGGTGGTTTACTTCATATTCTAACTGAACTGTTTTTCTCATTCCTGATTAACACAAAGAATTAAGTATAGGACCTTAACTGGAAAAAAAAAATTTGTTTTATATATGTGTATATATACATATATTTGCGGTATGCCATCCATAACTAAGCCTCATTATTGTTATAGTCTAGCAAATCTTTAACTTTTCATTCCTGCTTAGAAGGTCCTCCCCAGTCAGGACAAACCTTTTCAAACATGATCTCTCATGGAAGTCTGTCTAAAAAATGGCTTCAAATAATATAACCTTACTTCAAATTATTCTAATTCAGTTTGTAATTCTGCTTGGTTTGAAATAAGTACCATCGCGTGACTCATAAGTTACATGTTCAAAAATGCTTAACTACCTTGACCTGTGACATAGGATTTCAGTCTAGCCGGACTTGGATATTACTGGAGCTAAATCATGACCTTTGGAATAACACTTTTTTTTTTTTTCCTCACATAGGTATAAGCAGGCCAAGATGACCTCATAACTTCAAAAGATAAAGTGCCTGGATTATTTTGCTGTGTCATATTTTCTTATAATATCATTATTCTCACAAATCTTCTCTGAACTCTTTCCAAATAGCAATCCTTCTTGTATTGCAGGCAAAGGAATTTACTTGAGTATTCTAGTAAAGTTTACTTAAGGAGAAATACGTAAGTGTTATCTACTCTTTACACTTGCTCAGTACCCCCTTTTTACTAAACTCAAGGGTCATTATCCTTTCAAACCACAGACTCTCATGTGAAGCTCAGATCAACTTAGAGCAGGACCATTCCAATGGTTCTTCCCAGAATTACTCTTTCCTATATTAATGTCTCCTCTTTTGTTGGCATCATTTATGTCCTTTCTTCTTTAGCCTCTCTCTCTCTCTGCTAGTTCAAATCAAAACACATTCTGTTTGCAAGCTTATAGCTTATCAGGCAATCAAGATTGCCCTTTGTCAATAACGCTTCTTATTTATAATTTGCCAGACTCTAGTCCTTCCCTGTAACTGCAAACTTCGTTAATGATATTCTTATGTTATCTTCTAGGTCATTGAAAAAAACTCTCATTAAAAAATATTGTGAATGCATTGCCTATGGGAGCACAATAAAAGCACACCTGCTTGATGATGATTTCTCTGACGTCTGTCACTTTGTTAATGGATAATATACATAACGTTCACTGTGTTAAATTTGTAGCATTTTAGACTTTTAATCAAATTGTCCTGTGATACGCAGTCGCAGTTTTGACTGAACTTTGATTACACACACTGATATTACTTCCTTTGTCAACTCAGCTTGTAATCTCATAATCATGCCACCTTTAGACAACCTGTTTGGCAGAAGACTAGTTTGAATGACATTCATAATATTTTATTATTTATTGATGTAATGTATCTGTTCTATTATTTTGTTTAGGGTCAAGGTCAGCTTGATAGAATATCTTCAGGCAGGTCATCTTGTCTATCCCATTTAAATAACGGTGCAGCATTAAATTACTTCCAGTTTCTGAAATTATTCCAGTATTTTTGGAGTTATTGAAAATAGCATTAACAGCTTAAAGACCCCTTCATTCAGCTCTTAATATTTATAACTCTCATAGTGCTTAAGTCATAGTTCATGAATATATGAATACTCTTGAAAACCTTACCCAAGGACCTGAGGCATAAACTATGAGCAGTGTAGGTGTAATTACCAGGGAAAATTAGTGTGGGGTTCTTTTATTTTTTCACTATATCATTTTGATGTTTTTGTTCCATTCTCCTCTCCTAATGGGAAAAACCTTCAATATTATGACATATTTGAAATGAAAGATATGTGTGGTTAAGACACTTAGCTTGGATGGCACAAAAGAGAAGACATAACTAAGTCTCCTAAAGTACTAGTTCTAGCATTATTTTGAATGTATTACCTAACATTGTCTAAAACCAGACATCCTTTACCAGATCTCCCCTTCCAAAATGATGCCTTGGCCATATATAACCCAGTTTTTAAAATATTTTATGATTGGCACAGAACTTGACAAATGTTCACTGTGAAACCAGGAAGAAGGAGATAGTGAGGGCAGTCTGGCCATGCTTACACACTGCAGCTGAAGCAAAATTGGCCAAACCTTGACTAAATGGCTGCTGTAACCTACTCTTGTTTTCTCTTGTTGAATTTCATCTGTTGGTTCCATGAGCTATTTCTGCTTCTCCCCTGGCTTCTGTGGGGGTCAATTCAGCTAAATGAAACAGCAAAATATTGACCAGAACAAGATTCCAAGGTGGTGAGCAAAGGCAGGGAAGGATAAGGGTCTCAGAAGAAGGCAGGAGAAAAGGTGAAGATGTGGAAAAGTAGAACAAATGAGAGCTATTCTGCTTGGAAATAACATATGTGGTTTAGACACTATAAAAAAATACAACCAGGATTTGAATACATACTTTACATTTCTAATGGAATCTGTACCATCATTTATTAACTACAGATTAGACTTAGACTAAAGATGAACTCCAAGTTGTGACCTAAGCATATGTCTTTAACTTTATGTTTTTGGTCATTAGCTGTAATTAGAATGACTAATTTTTTTTTTTTATTGCAAGTTACAATAAAACAACAAAAAATGTGATATAGTAAGAATTCTAAACTGCAACAATTTTACGCATCTCAAAACATCAATATGAAATGCAGGAGCTATGAAGATATTAATCTAATATCTCAAGATGAGAATTTCATTGTCTTTTACAAATCATTATCACAATTATAGCATGGATAAATTTCAGAGCAAGATATGTTTCTAATTAAGAATTGTGCCATTTAACAAAGAATTGAACTCAACTAGAATAATGTTTCAGAAAAGCCACAAATAATGTATTTGTTTAAAAGACTTAAAGGAAGCAATATATGCTATGCTCTTTGCATATTGCTGTGCCAAAGCAAACATGACCACATAAATGCAAGACTAATTTGGAGAAGCAGTTTCTAGACTGTAATTCTGATGGTGAAACCTGTGATTATGGGTGCAATCCTGCAATCCCCAGCAGTTGTACTAGGTTTGCTCAAGCCAGTAATTGAGTCGAGCATTCCCACATTCTGACTGTTGCTAAATTCTTCTGACTCACCACACATAAAGTGTCTTAGCTCGATGTTTTCTACTTTCTTCACAAGTCCATAGCTACCACTTGTTTAGTTCTGGACTTGGTAACAGCCACCAACTAATTTCTGAAGAACATGCGTATCGTTTTATATTGTTTGTCATAGTTTTGTCATCTCTAGATGTTTTTTTCTACTTTGATTCTTTCTCAAGATTTCCTCTCACCATAGGCAACCTCTAATGCCCTTTACAATCTCACCTTTCTGGTTCCTATAAGCTATGAACTGGGTCTCTATTCTTGCACCATGAGCACTTACAATGGCCATAATACATCATGAAGTTGTCTTTATCTTCCTTGGGGTTTTTTTTCCTCTCCTTTCTTTCTTTCCCAGTAGAAAAAAAAAATCTACAAAAACTCACTTTTGGTAAGATAATCCTATCAAACCCAGGCTTAATTTGTATTTTCTGCATATAACATGATTCGGTTGACTGCTTATTTTGCCCCTAAAGAATGATCTGTAGTATTTTCTTTTTTACAATACTCAATAACCCCCCAAATACCATAAATTAAAAAAAAAAAATAGACTTAAATGAAAACTTATGCCACCAGGGCCCTGAATTTGTACACATTTAGAAACAACACTCTAACAAAATTTTCAAATACAAGTAATAAGGAGGGACTGATGATGCAAACTCTCTCTGAGGTCACCACTGTGAGAGAAAGTTCAGCTGATAGAAATAGTTGAAAATGTTGCTTGCTACAGGAGAAAGAAAAGACCATCCTGCCCACCTGCCTCTACATATAATGATTGGCTCTGTAGTGATTCTGGATGCAAGGGAAAAGCATTGATGTGCTGCTCAGATCAACCAGGTAAAATCCATGTCATCTACACTTAACCCTCTGAAAACAACATATCTGCTTTTCTAAATTTGTGTGCCAGCCTTTCTCTCATAATTCCCTCCAAAGCCTGATTCATCAAACCAAAATAAATACATTTGAAACCAATTAAACCGAATTCTGTGAGTGCCTGATTTTGCCCACTGACTAGTCTATTTTTTTTATTTTTCTAGATTACTAATTTTAAGAAGATACCTAAATATTAAAATAATATTTGAGAGTGATACTGGAGTTTTTTGCTGCTAATGGCTTTCTATTGATTGAGCAAGTTTCAGGCACTTTTGGTCACAAAAATCTTCTCTCTTTTAGGAGTTCTTGTCATGCCACTCATTCCATATTCTCAAAATAATCTTACTGATAAGACAAATATAAAGACATGCAAGGACTTTTTTCTGGAGGTTAAGAAGTAATCAAATAATCATCTCTAGGGATTTTCTACCCAACTGGTGAAAGTTTGTTCAACAAAGACTAAGAAAGAAATAGAAAGAAAAATATATTTTTGTGGGAAGAATAAAAAGAAATTGTTAGTCAAGTCTGTCTTTTTGACAGGAGTTGCAAAGCTGACAGCGACAAGTGAGGGCTTTTTAAAATGATTGAAAGAGATATCAAAAAGTTATTAACTGTTTGGGGCTTACTGATTCAATTTCTTGAGAGCTTGAGGGGAAAAAATAGGTATATTATTTTCCTGATATTTGTAAGGGAAATTCCCAAGAGATGGAGTTGCATCAGAATATCAAGAAAGTGAAATCAAAAAAAAAAAAAAAAAAGCACAAAAATCCACCTACTTCTTTTCTTTCAGTGACTCCACTGTTGTACATTTAGAAAGGGTTCAATTAAAGTAAGTCGGAAAACCAGAAATTAACTGCTTTGGCCCTTATTTTCATGTGTATGTTTTTTCCTTAAGGCTCATGAAATAGCATAGACTACTCTTCTTGAGAAATT
The DNA here is from genome assembly GCF_008360975.1 of Lichenostomus cassidix. Lineage (NCBI taxonomy): Eukaryota > Metazoa > Chordata > Aves > Passeriformes > Meliphagidae > Lichenostomus > Lichenostomus cassidix. The sequence goes on along the minus strand of NC_139480.1, from coordinate 30,250,336 downwards.
GTGATTTTTTTTGACAAAACTAACATGCTTTTCTTTGTATCAATTGTAATTAAGGGAGCCAGCATGTAGCTTAAAACATTGTCTGATCATTTTTCTTTCTCTCTGTGTCTGTCTGTTTCAGAGCACAGGTGGGTTGCTACCACTTTCTGAAATCAGGTAGATGTGATTGATTTTATTAAAAAAGAAAAACCAATACACAAACATATTCCAGACAAAAAGCCTGGGTGAATGTGATGTAATGTAATTTATCTGTGTGACGTAATTTCCAAGTGAGGGCTTACATTCACTTTGTTCAAGGATAGCTAAATTACTTCAAGAAGCTGAAGTCTCTAAAAGTCTTTTCCTCACATTTTTCAGTCCCTGCTGAATAAATTTTTAAGTCCACTTACTCATCTTGATGTTAAGTGCAAAGTAAGGTGGGTGGCACCAAAAATAACCATCCAGAAAGGAGTTTTTAAATATGAACAATTAGTTTTCCAAATAGCATATTAAACAGTGGGTGGGTGGATGACAGAGTACGGAGTTACCTGTAACAAGTCCCATGACTTTGCTTCAGAGGGTTAGGCAAAAAACTTACTAGGTATTTTTATGACTGATAGTCTAAGTTTTGCTAGGTTTTTCTTATGGTAGACTTAGTATTTAGAGTAACATAAGATGTTTTCATACCTTCAGGTAATCAAGGAATTAGTAGATCCATGCTGTATTCAGGCAACAAGAATATGTTTCAAATAAGGAATGATTTTGCATCATTGAATTTCAAGTAACCAAGATTCAACAGCATTTTATAATTTTACAGTAAAGCAAAATATTAGAAGGTGCTGTGCTGTAGAGAAATAAAGTTGGAAGCTCTTTGATAGAATACTTGATTTGGATGGTCCTTGAGAAAGACGGAGCTTGGTAGAAAATATGGCTGAAAATAGAGTCACCAAATGACTGTGTTTTAGTTTCCTCCTGACAAGTAGGAGAAATATTTTAGTAGGTTTTTGCATTTCCTCTCCTTTTGCCTAAGTCTGGGTGTCATTCTTACTGCCTAACTTTAATTAAGACTCTAATGTCAAACTGATGACCAGCAGTTCTACAGCAAGGAGTGGGAAGGGGGATTTCTAGGTCTAAGTGAGTACAGTTTGTTGTGATTAGCATGGGTAAAGTAGACTACCAGCTCAAGAAGATGAATCATAACAGCCAGATCTACCCAAAAACGGACCTACAGCACACTCCTAACTGTGTGGTAAAGGTAGGTATGCTGCTGTTTTGTGTCTCTAGAACCCCTCTACTAATGCAGATGTAATGCATTCATAAACTGCGCAAATCCTTTTTTGATACTTAGATGAATATTTGAAGCTTGAAATAAGTCCGAAAATAAAAAATGCTAATGTAGAAAAAATAGTTCAACAAATACTAATGGAAGAAATATACATGCAAAGTAAAATTTTCTATATAGTACTACATAATACAATTCTATACATATATCATGCATTTTATACATGAAATTTAATTTGGAGAGACTTTCGAAAGAAGAAGGAATAAGAGGAAGAAACTGCAAATGCTTCCTTTCCCTTCAGCTCTTAAACATGACTTAATTCAGAATATCCATCGCTGTACAGAACAACACATGAACCAGCTCCTTGTCTCTTTTTACTCTGCTATAACTCATCTTTGCCAGGAATTGTCACTCCTGTAACAACTTAGAGTTTTCCCTTGCCTTCATTCTCACAAACAGTAGCCGGGGAAAATGATTTACTGCATCTGCAGAGGCAGCATCAGAGGAGGAGATCTCTGTCCCAGCAGTGCTCTGAGCAACGCAACATGCTGATTTCCCAGCACACCTACCAGCATGAAGGACCAACTCTCCCAAGCCCAGTTTGCTCCAGAGTCACTGCAGCACTGCAAAGGCTGTTTATGAGTCCTGGAATAGCACTGCTGTTGTGGGAGCCTTTGAGATGTCCTGAGTGTACCTTTATGGATCCTGACCTTGGCTTTTTAGTGGTGTAGAAGTGTGTGTTAATGGTGAGCTCATTTACTAGCCATGACATTTAACTTCATTAATTTTGTGCACAGCCAGCCATGACTGGCCCTAACCCCTTTACTGGGCTCTACCTTCACTGAACCCGTGGCCCAGGACCTGCTCTGCCCATGCCCAGACTGATCTCTGCACTTCTCCATGTCTTGGTATGCCCTGGCACCTGCCAGCACTTAAAAGCAAAATAGTGGAAGGTGATGTGCTTTAGAGAAATAAATTTAGAAGCTGTTTGATAGAATACTTGATTTGTTGGTGCTTGTGAGAGAAGGTGCTTAGTAGAAAATATGGTTGAAAACCAAGAGTCAAGAATATGATAATGCACATGAGAACATCATGCAAAGGCCTTTTAAAATGTTTTTGACAAGTCATTCTTGACTGTTTGATAAAAGTGGAATTATAATTGTGAATGATATTTATTGCAAGCTGCAAAGTTATATACACTTTGAAAGTGATTTTTCCCCTGAGGTCCCACATAGTTCTGTAGCAGATGTATTCAGCTGGTTAGATTTCCAAATAATATTAGTTATTGTAAAATTTTCACTGATGTTGGTACCCTGAGGTTTTGTTCTGTGTACAAAAATGTTGCAAAGCCTAAAATGTAAGGGGCTTGTCAAGACAATTAAAACAGTTTAAGTACCTTGATAACTTGCATACCTGATAGGAGGAAATCAGACACTTCAAAGAACCAGAAGGCCTCCACCCAAAAGCAGGACTTGTTTAGACTTAGCCAGTAAGAAGCGTCAGGCGTAGACCTGTGTTTTGTCTCCACTCAGAATTCAGAACATGAAGGGGGCTTTTTTGTCAGTGACAATCATTTGATGTGGGCTTATACTTTCTAAAACAGTTTTTATGGAACACAGATGGAAGGTCAGTCCCTAAGCACAAGGAGCCACACACCTTTGACAGTGAATGCTACTGTTACTCCATGCTGGACATACAGATTCAGCTCCCTGTAGGATAAATTTTGTTCCCTTTATTCCCAGGTAATACCCCTATCACCAAGCAGTAAGCTAGTCCAGATAGGGAAGCACTTCGTTGCTCTCAGCAAAGTGTGGTTGTGGAGCCAATGACAGCAGTTCTGGGCCAGCATGAATAAAGAAATGGAACACATGGAGTATGACTCTGCTTCTCCCAGCATGCTGCTTAAGAGCTTTGAGCTGGCAGCTGACAAATCTGGCTTCTGATCTACGGAATCAGTATTAATACTGGTTTTATTCTGTCCTGGCAGAGAACCAAGACCCTTCCTTTTGGAAAGCTAGGGGCAGTCTGCTCCTCATTCCTTCTTCTTAACTCAATAGCTCTCAAGTTTCTCAGCTCACAGCAGCAGGTGTTTAACTGGCGGAAGAGGAATACGGATTACCAGAATACTAATACCTTCTCCCATGTGGTGGCAATTGTAAGTCAGACTCTCCTCAAGGTGGTGAGGGGGTTCACAAAATCATTGCCAATATACCATGTTAATATTCATTAAGCTATTCTGTAAAATAATTAGAAAGAGTTCTCACTGCTTAATTGTCTGGGATGAAGCACCTAGGGACTAACCTCAAGAAGGGATACTGCACTGTGAGTCCCAAGGTGTAGCTAAGTCCTGGGGTAATACTGACACACACATACTGATGCAGATCTACACACAATTTTCCTTATTGTTTTCTTCTTGCTGGATGCTCTCTTTGCTCTTGTTGCCATCCAAGCCAGCCTGACATGCTTCTTTCTGTCCTGCACAACACGAGCTGAATAGAATGATGCCCTGGCATGGTTATTCTGTGCTGCATAAGCTTAGTCCTCTAGGACCTAGAGGCATGTGGGCATGGCAAACTGTTGAAACCAGTTGAAAACATCACACTTTTTCATAAAGGTGTGCCTTTCACATGAAAGCAGACATTGTAATAAATTAGTCTTTCTCTCTCTTCTTCATTAATTGGAAAATGCTACCTGTTCACCTGACTTTTCTATTCGCTGTTTTTTGGGTTTCTTTCTCAAAATCTGGAGGGACTGAGAAGAAACTGCATAAGAAAATCTAAGGGTTTATCACTTTTATGACTTCCATTGGAAATATTCTGAGTTAAGAACAGCAATTAGCCCTGAGTGAAAAATTCTCATGGTAATCCAAAACTCAACGTGTTTATAATGCAAAGATATACTCTGTATCACTAGATAAGTGATGATTTTCAGGCACTAGCAAAATTCTGTGAGATTTCTTAAAATATTTAAGATGTTTAAATGAATAGGCCTTGTCAGTAGTATAACCTACCATATAATTGTCAGGATCATTAGAGCTCTGCTGAGAAATGTGATTCATAGAGTCACAGCAGTAGACCTAAATGTGATAGAAGATGTGATAATGAGACTTAGTCAAGCATCTTACTGAGCAAACAACAAGCTAAGTCAGTAAAACAGTCTGTTTGCAGGAAAAGTGATGTGGTAGGCATGAAGGGCAAACATAGGGCTTTCAAGGTCGGGGCAATCCATAGTAGAGTGAGCTGAATTCTTCACTCAATTGTCTTTTGTTTCAAACTCAAATATGAAAGCAAAGTGAAGCCAAAGTTATGTAATGAGGTCATTCTGAGACTTGAACATTTGATGGCTTGAGCATAATTAAATATCAAAAAGCATTGGTTAAAAGAATCCTTTTAAAGACCAAGGTCAGAAAAGCGTGCAATGGAAAACACTGGCATGGCAAAGAATTTACCAGGTGGAACTTCCATTAAACTGAAGAACAAAAACAAAGAGCTGTTAAATGTTTTGACATAATGGGTTCATTTTGGTTAAATAGCACATATATCGGTCATGTTTGTGAGTATAATGTGTCTGCAGGATACACAATCTAAAATAATGTAAAAACTTTATTACAAAAACCTACATTTATGTCTTTAGAGAAGTGAGAAAGTAAATAAGTTACATTCATATCTAAATTTGTGAACAGAAAATTTGACTGCAGTTTGGAGGCAGAATAACTAGAACATTATTTTTAAATTAATAATAATATTTTTAATGTTGGCATATTTTCCCTAATAAAATAAGCATTTCAAATTTCAGTTCATGATTAAAAATTGGCAGACTGCACAAGGCAGACTGAGTGGCTCCACTTCAAACAATATAATGAAAAATATATTTTAATAATATCATATTTAAGAGCTATATTTGGCATAAACTCTGCCATTGTAGAGATTGGCTATGCACCCTGCGGCCTTCCCCAAAGTTCTCAAACTTGATTCTGGTAATCAGACCAAAAGTGCATGAGACGCCATAGGAATGGAGAAAATAACAAAAGTCAAAACTGGTGCCTTTTCTGCATCTTGGAGGATGATCTGAGTACTCGTATGAACTATTTTTTCCTTCCTGGATGTTAGCCTGTCTAATACGGGAAAGGTTATTTTAAACTAGCAATTTGATCTTGCCATGCTCAGTGAATAATCCCATTGTAGTCACAACATACGTTCTTTCCTGTCCCAGAGTGTGTGGGAAGAGGCAAATTCAGGAACTGATACCCACCCCACACACTTCACACACACCGCTCAGCTTGACCTGATCTTTCCAATGTTCCAAGAGTGCAGCCAGACTACAAATTCTCAGGTAGATGTCACAAGTAGCGCAGCTCAGCATTCAGGTCTCAGTCTGTGGACTCATGGATTGCAAACTAATATTAATATTTTACTGTGGTTTGGTTGAAGCACCTACCTGTTGCATGCCCCTAAGGCAAGGATGTCGTTTGTAAATGTGTTCCTACTGCTTGAAGAGGAAGTGGAAAGGAGTGTCAGAATCAGGGGCTAGTTTAGTCATCACTACATTCTTAGAATAAAAGAATGATTTGGGTTTTAGGCCAAAAAAAAGAAACCTTCAAAGTTCATCTAACCCCTCTGCCATGGGCAGGGACACCTACAAGACCAGGTTGCTCAAAGCTCCATCCAACTGCTCTTGAACATTTCCAGGGGTGAGGCATCCACAGATTGTTTTGGCAACCTGTTCCAATGACTCAGTACCTTCACAGGGAAGAATTTTTCCCCGGTATCTAATCTAAATCTACACACTTTTAAACCCATTACTCTTTGTCACTTCAGGTCTTGGTAAAAAAAAAAACCTCTCTTACTGCCTTTCTTGTAAGCACTCTTTAGGTACTGTAAGGCTGCTCTGAGGTTTCGCTGGAGCCTTCTCTTCTCCAAGATGAACAACCCCAACTCTCTCCACTTTTCTTCACAGGAGGGGTATCCCAGCCTTCTGACCATCTTGGGGACCTTCTTCAGGACCCTCTCCAAGCACCCTAACTGGACATAGCACTCCAGATGGGGTGTCATCAGAGCAGAGTGGAGATAGAAAATCACCTTTCTCGACCAGCTGGTCACACTTCTTTTGATGTAGCAGGACACAGTTGACTTTCTGGGCTGTGAGTGCACATTGTTGGGTCTTGGACATTTTCTCATTTTTGGGTCTTGGCCATTTTCTCATCCACCACAGGGCTCTTGTCTTCCAGTCTGTATTGATATTGAGGATTGCTCTGACCCAGGCGCAGAACCTTGCGCTTGGCCTTGTTGTACTTCACGAGGTTCAAATGGACCCACTACTCAGAGTCATCTGGGTCCTTCTGGATGCCATGCCCTCTGTCAAGTGAATCCACTGCAACCCACAGCTTGGTGTCATTTGCACATTCAAAAATATTCTACTGTTGGTTTATAGATAAAAGGCATGAACCACTCTTAAAGCAGAAAACTATTTGCAAAAAGAGAAATACATAGTTAAAGCCCACATGAATTGCAATAGTAATCACAATATTTTGAATTAGCTTTTCTTGTCACATGCTGAAACTATGCTATCAAGGAAAGAATTCAACCAATTTTAAACTATCTTTGACAGAAAGCACACAGCTGACATTGTACAGGTATTAAAAGGGGTTACACATGCAGTACAATACTGGGGTTGTTAGGAGGGGAGTTAAAAGGATTGATTAGGAACCCCTTATCCCGTTTACAGCTGGTGATTATCTTCATTTTCATCCCACCTTCACAGATCATATAACATACTAAAAATCTATAGCCTGGGAATGTAGCAAAATGATAGACTGAAACAAAGCCTTACACTTCTCTTTCTTTTTCAGTCTCTGAGAATGCTTACTGCACAAGTAGGTGTCTAGTGCTTTTAGTCTTATTCAGAATATATGCTGTCCTGTGCACTGAAATAGCTCATGCTCTCTGACAGGTTTGAATGTAATTATGTACCACACTATAAGGCATATACCTGAAGAAAAAGAAATAAGGGTTGTGTATATTTTGGTATTTTGTAACTTCTGCATTTGGATTCTATATTTGGATTTCCGATAATATATTATTTTAATGTTCCTTCGTTTGTGTTTAACACCCATATGCCAAAAAGTATATTCTGTTACTCTGAGTTTCTACTGACTTAAAACTTTGGCTTCAAAGTCATATTATTGATACTGAATCAGGTCCATGTAACACAGTGCCCTAGATCCATCCACACATGCTGAAATAGCTGGTCAGCATCTACATCGAGGTCATGAAATTTCAGGGATTTGGATGGTCAGTACCATACTTGTGCAACTATGCTCAAAATTGCGAAGTTCAGATGAACTATTTCAGTGCTGGCTGTCCAGTTTGGTATACAAGCTTCACCGCAGAGGAGTGGAAGCTCTAGAAGGGCTAAACTGTTTTAAGGAGCTTCACATACGCAACTTGTGTGAGGCATGGTGAAATCCATGTGTTTATTGAGTTCATTTCTACAAGCAAGCCAGTGCTTGACCCAGAACTGGATGCCTTTGCGTTCCTGTACTCCTTTACAAAGTTGAGACTAGAGTCCTGTAGGCAGAAATAGTCCTCATTCAAAAAATTAGTCCCTCAAATTTGGAAAAGATAGTTAGACAAGTCACATATGTGGGGAGATTATTACTATTCAGGAAGAATACAGTTTCTCAGACTGACTGAAGCTTCAGGAAATAGGAGGGAGGAAACTCTCTGGAATAGAAGCAGAAATTCTTGAACCTACACAGACATTTAAATGTAATTTCTGGCCACTGGGGATTTTCTCAGTGTGAATAAGATTCATTTGCCAATCCATAGGAGTGTAACACCATTTCAGATGCACTGTGCTATCCTGTCAGTCTTCTGACTGATTTAATAGAAGACTCCTGTATAGATACTATATGATACATCCTGGCCACAGACAACTGTCACTTCTCTGCACATTTTAAATGATGCTAGATGACTGTGTTTAAGCAAGTGAATCCAAGCCAGTGTAATATTTTACTTGTTTCCTTGCATTAAATCAAAATTTTGGCATCACTGATTTTTAATTTTAAAGGACTACCTCAGGATGCATGAACCTCTGGCATTAATTTTTAATCCATTGTGGAAATCTTTTAAACTGTTTTCATTACACAGACAGATTTTCTGCTTACTAACCTGGTTGGATACAGATACAAAAAAAGCATCTCCTTGTGTTGCAGAAGGCTAAATTTTCTTTCCCGCTGAGTAGTCCCATCATTGTCTTAAGAGCTACCAGGGTTCACTCAAGAATGCATTTAAAGGAAACAGCACACACAGAGAAAAAGCAGCTGACCTGCTGTTTGGTACTGCTTTCACAAATGAATGGTGAGTGTCTTTGAAAAAGGGCAAAAAAATGCTGATGGTAGTACTGTTAAAAAGCAAAGGAGAATGAAAAAAACTAGAATGTCACTTGGACTGAACTCACTGACATTATTCTGTAATATGTGAACTTGCATAGAAAAATCTGCTAATTTGCAGCTTTCTCAAAGAAAAAAAAGAGCAGTGTGAGTACTTATATTTGATTTACTAGCCTAATTTGTGGCCACAGCAACTGCTACTATCAGCTATATTTATGGTAACTCTAATACATCACCCAGAAACTTATAAATGTCAGCACTGCAGCTCCCTGTAATAGAAGTTTTTACTGATGGAAGACCACAGACTAATTACACAACCCAGTTTTTGCTGTTATTTGTCTAAGAGAGAATTGTAAGACTCACAGTTACTGAGACCAGTGAATTTGCATAGCTAATAAATGTACTTAGAAATTAATGTGTGGAAATCTCATGTTTCCCCAGCCCTGTTGAAATTTCTCACCAGTGTTTTTCTCCATCTACTAAGAGGCATTAGTGACAAAGTTTAAAAAGTGTTTTAATAGTGCTTATAGTTCAACTGATCTGCTGTAATATCCCCTTTTGAAGCTATTCAAATAAACATTATAAATATGTTTGCTATTAACATATGGTGCTGATAGAAGAAGAAGACTTAATTCACTGTGTTATTTATGCAGCAAAACGTTCTAATGGTTCCCAGACTAAGATGAAAAGCTGTTGCGGCACCATCCATGTATTAGATAATGTCTTGGCACTTTCCCTATTATACTGTTATAAATAAATATAATGATTAGAGCAGGGTGCTGTCTGGTGCTTTAAGATGCATTTTTGTTTTGTCCCCGTTTCCAGACCAGATCCACCCCCTGCTGGCAGGAGGCTTCTTTGCACAGGTCTGATGGAGAAATAAAGCCAATAAAAAGCACAGGGGTTAATGCAAAGCTTTTGAAGCTAATTGATGGGTTCTAATTAAGCTGAAAAGTCCTTGTAGTGTTGCACTGGTGACATATAAAGGAGCAGTATCAAGGGACCTACACTTCTATTAGATAAATAAATGAGCATGCCTTAGGTGGGTCTTATTTCAGAGAAAAAGAAAAAAAAATTGTCTCATATTGTTTTTATCTGCATAACATTTCCATTATTTTTTTCTCTAACTGTTGCACTCCTCTTTTACCTCTCTGTGTGAGATATCTCATCTCTCTCTATTCTTGCCTTTCAGAAAAGCAGAAATAAACAGGTTCAAACCAGCTGTGAAAATGAATTTTCATTATATCTTGCAGCTATCCGACATAAATATTAAACACATGAAACAAGAGAAATATCCTTCGTGGTGTTATGCTAAAGACATGGCAAATGAACAGGTAACCATGTGTGATAAGTTCAGGTATCAAATGGCCCCTGTAACTGCCTGTGTGAATACTTGGACCCTGTGGTAAGTCTGAGGTAAACAGCAATGAAAGACATTCCTGAAATGAGCTAATATACATAGACATTTACCCAAAATCATAAAAGCAGTTTCATATACTTTATTCCATTGAGGCTGGTGCTACCATTTCCTGGTTTACATGAGCAGATCCTAAAGGGAATATTTCATGGTCTGCTTCCTGAGACCCACGGATCAGCTTCTGTTCAGCTGGCTACTTCCCTGCAGTGCATGATCTCATCCTGGGGCCCTTTGTGTCCTGGCCACCATGCTGATGGGGAGAGCTGGACCCACTGGAAGCATGTAATGCATCTTGCAGAGTGAAGATCCCGGCCAGGAGAGTTTTAGGCTTACAGCTGGAGACCAGGGAACCAGGTGCTAATGATCAGTTGGTCCTTCTGGGTAGAAAGGACCTGTGTTGCTGGGAGGAAGGTAGTGAGCATTAGGGAAATAAAGCAAGGGAAAGCAGATATTATCACTCTGATCAAAACCATGCCCTGTGCTTCTGCATCAGCATTGAAAGATGCAATCATCTGAATTAGCATTAAGCCAAAAGGGACAGAGAGGAAGGGCACATATTATCAATGATGTCCTCCAGCCCGTGGATTCCAGACCTTTCCCTTATCATAGTCTTGCTGAAAGCCCCAACTTCAGTGCCATCAGCACTTTCAGGCTCACTGCACCACAGCACGGATGCAGGCTCTCAGATGCACAGAGAGGAAATGCTTCCCCAAGGCTGAAGATGTGGGATATATTTACCATGAAGGTGGGTTGTTATTTAGTGGAAGTTTCATTTAATTAGGTCAGAGAGCAAGAGGAGTTGAGCTGGGACAATACAGTTTTAAAATGAGCTCATAATTAGAGAACACAGTCTCCAGAGCTAGGACAGGTATTTAGATTGTTTGCATGGGCTGAAGCTTGTGCTTTGTTACTGCAACCCGTTTTAGTCTGTCTAAACTCATGAAGAGATGTTAGCCCATGACAGCATCCCACCTTCCTGTTGTTTCACAAGTATTTTCAAAAGTACCTAAATCACCAGAGAACTTTTAAATCAAAATTTTGAACTTTGTTATACCATGGAATACCAACTGAATGCTGTTATGGATCTGACCTGGGGACTCATCTAAAGATACACAAGACTCTTACTTTTGGCAATTTAATTAAAATCATCCATATATTTTGTTGCTGCCTTCAGCCACAACCCCTTCTTTTCCTTGTCAAACTCTATTTGGATAAAGCACATTTCCTGCCCTCTTGTTTATAGATAGATCTGGCTGGAATTAAAAAGTGTGCCCTTGATGAAGAATATCTGTTTTAACAAAGCACACACATTTTGGGAGGATGTATGACTCTCAATAAAAATTGTCACTGAATTTTTTTGCAGGGCACAACAATTTAACCATGTTTCACCAGAAATTTAGTAAACAATACAGAGAAATATCTGCTTTTGAAAAGAAAAATAACAGCATTTTTGGCAGTCACACTTCATTAAAATGCCTGACGTTTCTTGATTCTGTTCTAAAGTAAAATGTAATGTAACAAGATATCCGGAAAGATACCAGAAAAAAAGGTTCCTTTCTTATGGCATCTCTAAATAACAATACTACTTAAAACAACAAAACGCTGACTTCTGTGTTCTCTGTCGAGCGTTAGGAGGATTTAAAAATGCAGAGGAAAAAGAAAGCTGCAAAGTCATAAAAGGAATAAGACAATTATTTGCAAATGTGTTTGTCCTTATTATTTATTGATGATATTTCTATGGCTGTGAGTTTGTCTACAGTTGGCTAGAGAAAAACACAGACCCAGAAACACATTGCACGTATCTTAGCTGCCTATAAGTTAAATATCTAGTTTTGAATTAGTTATTTCCACAGTCAGCAGAGTGAACACTAGGCAACAGGGAGGGACCGTGAGTGAGAATAGATGAGTAAGAGAATTCAAATGGAACCATGGGAGAGACTAAACAAGCAGCTTAAATTGGACATCCATCCTATAGGTGTCTAAACACAGGCAGATGAATTCATTTGCCCCAATGTGAATCTCACCACCATGATCACTGCATGCACTTAATGTAATTAAAATGATTTTCCTTGTCTGGAAATTTTTATTATTATTGCAGGAAGTACACTGCTGCAAACAAATAACTAATTCCAAAAAGTTCTTCTCAATTACAAGTAAAACTATCCTAGGATGGAAAATGCTCTGTGCTAATGCCTGTATATGTTTCTGCAGGAAAAATTAGTTTGGGTGGGGTTTTACATTGCAAAGCAGATATTCTGGTATTTAGAGAATTATTATTTCACATTAATATCTGTGCTTGTCTTAGGAACCAGAGTAAGATCATATACCACTAGTATGTCCTTTTGAAATTTCTTTCTTACTTATTTTTAGATGTGCAACCAATCTAACAACTTGACAAGCAGCAGCAAGGACTCAAAGATCTCCTCTTGTTTCATCATTGATTTAAATGGAACCAGTGCTGATTGACAGTATTCTGCTTGTCTTCTCCTCAGCCCTTCCTTGTTTTTCCCTCTAAAGAGATAAGAAGGACAAAAATGATTTGTTTCTCTCTTATATAGGTGCTAATGTATGTAGTTTGTTTTTCTGTTTTTTTAAAATGCAAATTCAGACCACTATTTACATAAGTTATATTAGATGACTAAAAATATTTATGTCATCTGAAAAACAGTGTCCAGAAGGCCTGAGAGAACAGCTGGGTCTTGCCTCGTCTGCTGTACCATGTGGATTTTCATTATTCTAAAATAAGCTGCACTTCATTGCCATCCCTTTAACATCTTTAAGCAGCAGAAATCAAGCTGTTTCCTTCTCTCATGCATTATCCTACATATTTCAAACCTGCTTATTACCAAAAATCACAAAATCAATATACAGAGGTGCTTGTCTTTCTCTGTCCTTTCTTTTTAGACTTTTATTCCAACACCCCAAACCACAGCCCTTCATTTGTATCCACCCTACTACCTAGATCCACTACTTGTCCATGCAAATCTTCACAACTCAAGCACTATCTCTCAGAGAAAACTAGCAGGGGGTTTTCCTGGATTCAAGTAGAAAACCTTGAGGTATGGAGCAATCTGTCTCTAGAATAAGATAAGGATTAAAATTTTTAGCCTTGAAAATGTCAAAACTTTTTTATTTTAGTGTACCTCCTCATATTTTCCCAACATATGAACGTACTTAATTAATACCTGGAGATAAGCTTAATCATCACAAAGGCAATACCTAATCTAGGGCAGTTGTGTCAAATTTATTCCACAGTGAATAGGAGACTGGCACCTTCATAGCAAGATTCCTATTATCCCAAAAGAGGTATCTGATACAGGTGGGATGAGTTGTGATGCCTCTTTTCAATGACTATAAAGAGAACCCCAACAAAACTAAGGTAGACAGTGAGATTTCTGATAGATTAAGTAAAACAAATCATGGCAAAGTGTTACAAAACAGTAGGTTGGTATAAGGAGCCATGTTTGAAACCAAAGATTAGATGAATCTATCCTCATCCATTTTGAGAACACAGACATACTGAGGCAACTTCAGGAATCCTATGCAGCATGTCACAAAGAAAACAGAATCTGCATCCCTCTCTTTACCATGTACTTGCCATGTTTGCTGTAAGGGCAATATATAAAATTGCTCTTGCAGTTTCGCAGTGCTTTTAATGCAAAATCTTTTCAAATGCAAAGTTTAATTAGATTTTAGTTCTACTTTCAGCCAGATCTGTGTCTTAATTAAGGGCCTGGAGCAAAGCTGTGTTTAAATGTCTCATAAATCTCCCTGCTGTGCTGGGGGTGATGATCTGCTCATCATGCAGGTGTTTTGGCCTCCACATTCCATGCAGAAACAATTTTCCATCATATAATTTCTGCATCCACTTCCTCTCCCTCCTCCTCTTCTCCCCCCTTCACTGCACACAACTTTTCATTTAAGAGGCAGGTGGGAAAGTAAACAAGTACATGGTGGATATTTTCTTGAAGAGCAGTTGATCACAATAGCCTTTGATTAATTCTCTCCTATCTGTTGCTGTAAACAGGGCACACAGAAATTTATGTGTTGTTATTCATATTAGTTCACTTTTTAAAATACAGTATTTGCTGAGGGCTTTTCTCCCTGCATCTTGCTTGTGGATTTGAGATTTGGCTTTCTGCCAAAATCATACTGCCTTTGTCCTTAGGCAAGAGCATAAAAATTGAAGTTAAACTAATACCAATTCTCTTTTGACCTTTTGGGCTCGGTGCTACTAGTTAAGTGCTATATTGTGTCTCAGAGTTACAGTTCTAGGGTGGTAGAGTGATTTGGCATCCAGAAATGGAGCCCAATGGGAAAAGCTTTGCTGGAGATGAGAGAAAGAGAGAGCACTAGCAAGCACAGTTGAAGCCTTGATTATAAAGACATAAATCTGCCTTTCTGGGTTGTGAAGTTTGTGCCTCTCCTGAGTATTGATTCTGACTTCTCCACTTGGCTCTTCCAGCTCTGCTCCTGGTTTTTCGCCAAAGAACTCTCCAAAGGTACTAGGAACACATTTGTACATCACTGAAGGTAAAGCTGGAAAGGAAGTTTTCCAACTTGACTTTTTCTAGATGAATGGGAAGAGTATGTGTCCTACATCCTGCCTTCATAAACTAGAAAGTAAACTGTCCCAATGCTACATGTGTGCATGTGTGTATGGCCACAACAGTTTGGACAAGATTCAGTAAGTGACAAGGACTTTCTGCTGATATAACCTTCATGGAATTGGGTAGTGAATCCATGCTGCTTTGGCAGCTGCTGTCATGCCTAAGTTTTCAGTGAGGACTTGGGACAATTCTGTCCATACTGCTTGTAGGGGCTAGTTTTAATTAGCAGATGCTTTTTTCAAATTCTCCCTGATAGGTGAGGCAGACAGGTGACCCCAAAGCACAGGGAGAATGGCAGTCACTGCTCTTGCTCTGTGGACCAGCAGCTGGTTGGATTCACTCTGAGACTCAAGGCTGTATATTATTACGTTAAAAATAAGTAACTTGAGCCCCACTGTTGCTGTCCCCTCACTGTCCCCAGTCACACTTGAGCACATTTGGTCCTCTTGAAGAGCAAGAGCTGCATGCACTTTGCTGTGCAGGGATTGTGACTTCCCCGCTCCTCCTTCTGCACTAGCCTTACTGAGCCTCAGTATGGTCACCGCCTGACCTCTGCAACCACTTGAAATGGGTTTTGCCTCTAAACTCCCAAATAATTTCTGCTGCCATTCACATTTATGCAGGTAGAAAAAATGGGATGCAAACAGATGTATAAATAATTTCTAAAAAATTTCCCCTGTTGCTTTTCTGGTCCTAACAGCTGCAAGTTAATTTGTGTCAGATATAGCACTTTAGTATGTCAGATAAAAGGCTCTATGTAACTGCTAAGTGTAAATATCAATGGCGAACAAGAAATATTTAATATCATTAACAGTGTTGTAACTATAAGAGGTAAGGTTAAAGTAAGACAGACATAATTTTCATCTGAATAGGATCTGTAAGTTGTAAGCACCTCCCAGAGGAGGTATTTGGTTATTTTAAATTACGCAGGACACAATAATTTTCTTGACTATTTAGTAATGAGTAAGCCTGAAATGTCACAGACATGAACTACATAGTTATAGACTGCATAAAAATAAAGAAGACATTAGATTGTCACTTGGAAAATAAAGACTTTGCTATCCTCATGGAACCTTTATGCAATGTCAAATGAAACATTGAATCAAGATCCCAGAATTTTCAGGTTGTCTCTGAACTTAAAAAGTAATGATAATAAATTGACATAGGTTTTGAAACAGTTCTAGCATGCCTCCAAAGAGCAGAAGGGGGACTGCCAATACACTGAGGAAACATGAGGGTTTCAGATGCTGCACGGGTTGGATTTCTATTGCTGCACCTGTGAAAGGGAGTATGCAGACACACCTTTCTGGGGATGAGATCACTCCAACACTTTCAGCTTGGCAAGAAGAGGCTGTAAGGAACACCATTCCAGCCACATTAAAAATAAACCTTGGGATCTGCTAACCTTCTGTTCTCACCTGCGTGTGAATTCATTCATTAGGGCAGACTTAAAAGAAAGTGGGGGCAGGAGGTAACTTGAAGGGGAAGAGAGTGCAGCACTGAAATTGAAGTTTTTCTTTTCAAAGAAACTTGTTAAGAAAATATAACGGACTTCAAAACAAAAATTGAAACTAAGTTCAGTATAACAACATAAAAATAGTAAAACTGGAAAGTATTTCCTTAGCACATTTGCTCTAACACTTATTAAAGATATAAACTAAATCCAAGATAAACAAATCCCAGGTGTGGAAATGTGGTTAACATATGACTCAGTTTAAATTTAAAATGTGAAATAAAACAGCCAATGTTCACCAATTTGCTTTAATTCTAGACAGGCATTAAAAAAGAAGAGAGATCCTTACAATTCTCCTTCAAGGGAACACAGTGCACGGCTGGAGAGCTGCAAACAGCCTGGTAACAAGCTTTATGAAACAAGAACACACCAAATAGAAAGACCTAAATGCTCATAGCTTTTTGTGTCTGCAAATATGCATGAGCTGCAGTATGCTCAGAATGGTGCCACATGCAGAGAGCTGTAAGGAGATTAAGGTAACATTTTCTTCCCTTGTATGGACTTGTCAAATCACCGGAGAGGAAAGTATTGGCAGAAAACTGCTATTACCTCTCCTGCCTAAAATATCGTGCATGGGTAACAAATAGCTTCAGTCTTAAGGTGGGAAGAAAAGATGAAAAATATGTGCTACCAGTTCCTGAGGAGGATGGGTAGAACTTTCTCTTACCATAGAGGAAATAGGGTATGGGAAAGTTCATCTGAAGCTTTCCGGAAACCAAGTCTCCACTGTGCCATTTTGAGAGGGCTAGATCCAAAAAAATAATGTGATCTAAAAATAAGGATTTTCGCATCCAAGCTGAGATATGGGTGGGCCCAACTTCATCTTTCCTTACTTAGGCATTTTGTGTTTGAGACACCAAATTTAGCAACATTAATCTGTAGAGAGAAATATTCTAATCTAGAAGACAATATATCTTGTAATGCTCCTGTCTGTTTTGACTGGGAGAGGGAAGGAAGGGAGAAGAGCCTGGAAGACTAAGATCACAGATTGCATGCCTCTATTAAGTGAGAAGTAAAGAAGATTAAACCTTTTTTTAAAAAATAATCTAGTTGTTACAACATTGACCTAGAAAAAGGCATCTAGGATCAGTATCTTCCCTAGAAGTTTCAGTCCACCTCCTTCTATGACACTGCACCTCTGCATAGAAGGAAGTTTAATACTCAGACAAGGAAAATAGAATTTGGAAGAAGGAAGTCTAAGTCTGACATTCAGTGTTTTGGTACTTTCATATGGTAAGGAAAAAAACAGTGCTCTTGCCTTTGCTCCTAGTAAATTCTGTCATTGTACATACAACAGTTATTGGTTAAAAAAATCAAATAATCATGGTAAGAGAGACTAAGCCCTTGTGCATTCCATAGAAACCAGCAATACTTTTTATTCTTCCATGCACTTTATAAAATAATTAAATGGGTCTTAATAAGATGAGAATGATTAGATACCTTTTCTAAGGATAAGACAAAAAATGTGGATTCAAAACAGGTGAAGAAACCTTCTTGCATCCATATTTGTGTCTATGGGCTCTTTAGAAAATGTGGGTTTTGGCACATTCCCCTATTTAGCATCTTTTTATCTTGTTCAATGGTTGTTTTTTTTTCAGGCTGTCCAAATTCTTCCCATTCAATATAGGATGACAGAAAGCATGTGCCTTGAGGCATTAGATTTTAATTACCTTAGTTTTTTTTTTCTATTCAAATCGAAGAAATAGGATCATACAACATAAGAATTATGGCACCTAGCCATAAAAAATTATCTTCTCTATGTCAGCCAGCTCTGAGTTTTTGAGGTCATGAACTGCTGGGATTTTTTGTCTTGTAGTGTGTCCTGTACGTATTTTAAAATGCACATAATTCCATTTAGAGAAAGACTACATCTCGTCTTTCTCTAAATTTTTTTAGTGCTTTCACTCTCTTCCTTATCTGCTCATTATGTTATTTCCTTCTGGTTTTTTGTTGGTTTTTTTTTTTGGTTGTTTTTTTTTTTTGGTTTTTTTTTTTTGTTTGTTTGTTTTTGTCTTAATGTTGAACTGAATTCAGAAACTAGTTTGGTGTATGTTTAAGCAGAGCTGAACACCTGGAGGTAGTGAGTAGGATTGATCTGCCCAAAGGCAGACACCTGCATCTCATAGGATCCATTTTATTTCAAAGTGGACATCTGACATACATGTCAGACAACTCATCTGCTCTAAGAGTTTATTTTTTTCTCCTTTCATTAAAAAGGGCTCATAAATTACAAAATCAGATAGTTCCATCTATATTGCAACTTTCTAAACTATACCATTAAAAGAAATCATAAAACAATAAAAGAAAATAGGACATGGGGAAAGTAAGTAACAAAGCAGGAAATCCTATAGAAGTGAGGAATTATTTTCCACATAAACTGCCTGCAAGTAAAGGAAGTTTGTGGAATAGCTCTACATGTCCCATATTTGCATCCAATGTCTCCAAAGACTTCCATTGCTGATACTTAATTCCTGACATAGTAATTCCATGTCAATATCTAATTCTTTACTTTGTTTTGACTCCCTAAAAAGGTCTTTGCTTCCATACAAAGCGTTCCCTAATCCACTTTTCTATTACTCTAACCAGTTGAAAACTATGCAATTAGAACCCATCTCTGTTTCAAACTCCTTGTGAAAACTAATCAGGGAGCATAACATTTATTTCCTCAAGGACAAAGCACTCATACAGGTAAGTTTTAAACAGTCAAAGCAGGAGCCCTGCCATTTCTGTCTCTACGTTTGCACTAGCAAGAAGAACATATATCTATAAATATGATGTTTTTCCAAATGACACACTTTCCTAATCTGAAGGCCTGCCTCCTCTCAGACCTGCCATAAATAACCTTGGCTTGTTTTATAAACAACCCTTTGTGTAGTGCAACCAAAGCAAAAAATTTGTTTCCAAGTAATTTACTTCAGAATCATGTTGGTTTTATTTTCATTTGACAATATTAAAATATCCTTACATTCTGCCTTTTGGTGAATAGGGCATTTATAATGTTGCAAAGAGGCTGAACCAAGTTTTAAGCAGAAAAGGAGCAGAAGAATGAGCCTTGTGTCCAAGCATTAACTAAGCACTAGAGGTGTGCTTTCCCTCTCAGTATTTTCTTAATGGGGCAGTGGCAACCAGTGGGGCAGTAACAAACAGCTGGACAGCGAGGACGTCTTAGGCGACTGCACTTCTTGTGAACAGAAGCTAAATCTTTACTCCTAAAATAAATACATCTTTTAGAGCAAGGCAACAAGAATTTCAGAACAGGATGAAAAAATCATGGAGATGAGATGAAAAGATATTTTATTACTGCTTTCTCAATGCAGAGAAGAATTTCAGGTTGAGTAGCAATTAAACGCTTGCTTTCTGGCAACAAGTTTTATAGTATTTCCCACACCTAGTACTTGTTCTCAGCCACGCCATACACTCTACACCTAATAACAAATGCTTTTTTGCTCTGTCTACATTGTTATGTCATTTTTATTTGTTCAACACTCTCCTAGGCATTCTTCTGTATTTTATGTTAATATTCAGGAAATAACTACTATTGCTAAAAATCATTCAGATTTATTGCTATATGCACTTGCACATACCATACATTTAACCTTGTGTTGATATTTAGGCTTTCACTCATGTAAAATAGTAAAAAAACAAAAATCAAAAAAACCTCTGCCCCAATAATATAAAGCCATCATTTGATAATATTCTGGTTTTAATGGAAATATGACTTACACAGTTTCCATCCCACTGCCTTCCAACTCCTCACCTGATCTGTGTTCCTCCCTCCCTCCAGGTTATTTTGACACAGATGACTGTGGACTATGCCGTAAATGCAGTAATTTAAAAGTAACCTTTTCCTGACCTCCAAAATAGAAAAAAGGTCTTTCTTTAACCTGGATCACTCCATGGATTTTATTTGCAGCTTGATCCCTCAAATAGTGGCAGTGGTAAAAGAGAATATTAAAGAGTTATTGAATGGAGCCCACCAGAGGCAGGAAGGCAGCATGAAATCCTTCAACTGGTCTCATTTCTTTGAGTGCCAATATCATGGAACTATGATCTCAGTCTAACTCCTGAGACAAGTGGAATTATTCCTGCTTGTAACCAAGTATATTAACCTTTGTAATTCTGATTTTCATTGCCATGTTTTGTCTTCCCTTTAGATCCATCACATCATTCCTAAAGAAGATACATCAAGTCATTAGAAAACTGGCATGGGAGGTGAGATCTCAAGTTTAATTTTTTCTCTGTCACAAATATCCTACTCCTTTTTAGACAAAGCTGAAATTGGCTCCTTAATTTTAAAATAGTTTCTTGGCAGTGGGTGAGGAGCATTTAGGGTGGTGCTAAATTGATGTACTGACAGGATGATGTTGAAAGGATAATTTCTTCAGTCTTCCTGCCTGCTGAGTAAGTTTCTTGTGGCTTTAGCTGCATAAGGGACCTAATACACTAAGACTTGCATAAAAGAAGCAGAAACAGCAAACTGGTGCAGAAGGTGGAATGGCAGCACTGCTTTTGTCAGTAACTTAACATCAAATCAGTTTTCCATTAACATTAAAATGTGCCCTCAATTATTAATTGATAAAATGGGAATAATAACACTTTCTTTTCTGTGTTGTTATAAGAATAAACATGTTAAAATCCATGATGTGTTTATCAGTTAGAGGGGCCAGTAGACATTATCTAAAATATATTTCAGTGATGGGATTAATGAAGAAATTAAATTGTGATTCTCTACAATTTTGTCCATTGGGATTGTTTAAAAATTTATCTATTTCCTCAAATAATGCAGTTATTTAACTTAATCTGTAATAAATAAGGTTCATATTGCAATTTGTGTGGAGATGGACATAGGTGAATTTGTAGCACTGGTGTCTCAGAGAAGAAACAGACAGTAAGGATACGAGAGTTGAATTTTGCTTTCTCTTATCTCAAGAACCTCTTCTTCCCCACCAACTCCTTTACCTCCCCTTGCCTTGTCCTGCCATCCAGGCTGAGAAGATGCCACTTTATGATGTGCTTGTTACTTTTAATGAGTCAGGTTGACCACTGTATAGTCTTGGTCATTTCTGCATTTGAAAATATGATGCAGAGACAGTGTGTAAAATCGGAATCCATGGTAAAGATATTTTTAGAATTCTAGATGTCTTCATATTCTTGCATCCTTTTATCTCTGATTACTTTAATTCACACTAAAAAATCATTGATTTTTTGCAAAATAATATTGCTAATGAAAGAGGTTCAAGATCTACTTTAAAACAAGTACATAAATACTAAAAGTCAATTTTCCCTTCTTATCCTTACAAGTGGATGTTTTCTCTTTACTTTTTCTTTTACTTTCATCATATAGTTACATTAAAAATCCTTTTGGCCAAATGTCTTCTGTAGATACATCAGAGTCCTTGAGAGAAATGCCTGGAAAATTAGTTCCATGTACATTTTAGGAAATCTTGCTAACAGCTGCATTTTTCCATTAGAAATGGTTTCAAAGGCTACATAAAAACCCAAAGCCAAATGAGGCAAAGTTTAAGTGAGAAAACATGTGTGCAGTACTAAGCCAAGAAAAGGGAACAGTTACTTTCAGAAATCCAGACCTTCCTTTGCAGTGCTCTTCAGAAAACATATTAGGAAGTACAGGTCAAATCTTCATTCGGTGTAAATGTGTGCAGCTCTGCTGAAATCAATGAAACTTCCTTTAAATAGCTGAACTCGGGATCTGGCCAACTTTCACGTTTCCAAATGTATATCAAAGAGCTCCAAATACCTTAAATTGAACTGACTACATTCATTTCCTATTTTGCACTACTAGGAATGAAATGCTTAACTGTGTACGAAGAACTAGACACTTTGAAAGCATCTAGATATCACATAACATAAAAAAATTAATAAAAACATTTAAAAGATATTCAAAGAGAAAAAAGGTGGTTTATACTTGCATCTGCTGACCCTGCCATCCTACTCTACCTTGATGTTTGGTGAATAAAGAAAGCTCTAACTCTATTTTCTGTGCTTGTTTTGAACCTGCTTCTTTCTGCCTGGAACTCCACAGCTGAAGAACTGGGATTGTGTTGACATCATCAGAGACAGCACTTGGAATTTTTCAGAGAGAAAAAAAGAGTTGCACAAATTATAAGTGATTTCCTGAGACAAGGATAGGAGAGAATGTAAATCAGTTTGTAATTTGGCCTCAAGACTGCACAAAGACAGATTTTTAAAGCATTGCCTCATTTTTCACACCTTCATTTTCAAGCTCAAATAAAGTGTCTGTTTAAGAGCCTTTTCTTCCCTTTGATTCATTTATGTAAGCAAAGTCAAAATTATCAGAAGTCAGAATTCTCTCCTCAATTACAATCCAGGAGGCAGGATATAAACTCAACATGCTAGAACAAAGTGAATCTACTGTTGTATCTCTCCCAGCAGCAGACAAAGTACAGCAATCAAGTCCATTGTTTTTGAGTAGCAGCTCTACTTGTAAATTTTAAATTTTTATTATTCCAACTTTATTGACTCAGTCAGACTCACCAGGGGATATTAATTAGAACTGAGTAAATATTATAAAATTTTGCAAACCTGTCTTAATGATATCTAGGTTATTTTTAATATTTTTTCCACCAGAAAAAAACCCCCAAGTTTTATAGTAGCAAAGGAAAAAAACAAATACAAAGATTTGTAATTCATAATACTGTTCAAAAAATATGCCTCCTTTCACCTTAAGTTTTTCCTCTGTCTTCTAACACCTCATACTCCTGTGTCTAGTTTTCTCTGTTTTTCTTGGCTGTTTTTCTAGTCTTTCTACAGCATTACCTTTCCCTGGAAAATGCTGGAGATTTCACATCATTCCATATGCCAAAATAATCAGTAGCTAACCTAATGTGCACCTTGAAGTGCCATCCCAAAACTACGCTTTTAAGTTAATCTTTGCAAAAACCTACAATCTCCAAGTCTTGGGAAATTTGCCTTTCCAACTTTATTTTAATTAAAATTCAACCAAGAAGATCGAGGGGAGAAGGAAAAAAATATTCAAACATGCAAATTGCAATCACAGGATCATAGAATCGTTAAGGTTGGAAAAGACCTCTAAGATTACCAATTCCAGACGTATTTAGTAATTTCATCTCCCTGGCAGCCCACCAACAGGGCTGTGAATCCCTTGTGCCACTAGAAGCTTTCCTGGTGGGCGGTGCAGGAGCCTTAATGTCTGGGGAATTGGAGAGCAGGAGAATCTGGAAGCCAGAGTCAAAGGGACTTTGGCTGCGTGCCTGGTAGACTTCCCAGAAGATGGAAGTTTCTGGCAGGGTTGCCTTGGGTGGATAGTCTGACAGAAAGCTGAGCAAATTTCCATCTGAAATCCACCTGGTGGTAATCAGAATTGATTTGCTGCAGTTAAACATTTTGGATATTTTCTGAGGGAAATAATTGAGATGCATCCCTGCCTTCTCCCCGGGACGCTGGCTCTGCATTGCAGCATTTTGGCAGCTCTGTGGGAAGGTGTGTGTGCAAGTGCAGGTCTCAGAGGCCAGCAGAGCTCCTGCCATGGCTGGCCCCAGTGCCGTGGGGCTGTACGCATGGGAATGTTGGCTCTTTTCATCTCCTGCTTCTTCCCTGCTGACTGACTTGGCAGGAGAGAGAGTCAGCAGGGAAGACAGACTCATCAGAAGTTTTTTTCAGGGTGCCTCATGGTATTCAGGTCAGGAAGAAGAAGGAAAATAGGAGAGAAAATAAAAAAGGTTGACTGTAGCTCTGAAGGGCTCAGTTCAGCATGACAGGATTCAGAGAAGGCAATAAAAAAATTGATATTGTAATATGAAGTAAGGGTAGTCTCATTCTCTTCTGGAGAAGGATGTCTCACCATTGCCTGACCACAACAAAAGTAACTCATATCTTTTACTAGGTGTGTCACTTGAGGAAGTCCTCAGCACCTGGCAGATGCAGCAGTCAATGTGACAAGGTGGCTTCCTGCCTGCCTGGGGATATTCCCTGGTGCTTCTGCTTGTTGTCTTGTGTTTTACCCCTAGAAGCTGAATTAAAATGAATGCTGGGTCAGCAAAAGGAGTGATATGGAGCTGTGTGTTGGAACAGAAGGTAGAGAAGGGATGGGGGAATGGCAGAAGAAAGCCTCTCCTTTTTGTCTTCCTATCATGGCTTTTTAACACCTTAAGAAATGAGGCTCCTGCAGGCACTCCCAGGTTTTACTTTTACTACACCCTGAAGGCGGTCCTCAGATAAATAACTAAATAAATGCATTGAATAAGAAACTAGAATCCTCAATGAAACCAGCAACAGAGAAAATGCAAGTGCCTGCCTTGATTTCCTTGAAGACAAGAGTAGCTCAAAAATATTATATCAAAGCTGTGCAACATCTATACTCATCATATAGTGTAAGATATTGAAGTTATTTTCAAAGCAATTCCATCCTTTACACAGTTTAGGCTTCAGTTCCTTCACGTTTTCCAGTAAATAAACATTTTGTTAAAAAATTGCAAGCTACTTGTGCAATCTCTGCAATAATCTGAAATACTCCTAGGCCTGTGAAAATAATTTGTGGATATTTTTATGATGCAAAATTACCACAGAAGGGTCTGAGATCTAGCTCAAAGGATTCTTGTCAGGCGAGAATTTGGCCCACTACATTATGATTAACACATTTAGATCTTCTTTATAGAGTTCCCCTGAAAGCACCCTGGTCTGCTAAGTTTTATATATCTCTGTAGCTACAGTAAAACAGAAGTATCAAATAACTTCATTATTTTCTATTAACAATATCACTAAAATTCATCCTTATTCATGTACCTTGAGGATTTTGAAGCCCGAAAGAACCAGAAGTCCTAATCACATATTTTTAGACAGTAAAGGGGCAAGTCATTAAATATCATAGTGAGAAAACTCTGAGGCTTTAATCAGATTACTTAGTAAATGGATGTAAAATCCATCAAATCTAATTGAATTCTCATCTCCTGTGACAGAAGGCACACAAAAACATACTGCAAAATATTTACTTCTAAAAGCTTTTATCGGATCATTTTCAATGTAGTAATAAAGCAGCAGCTTGTATTCTCAATGAGTTAAAATTTGCTTGCATAATCAGGAAATGTGCTTGTAAAAGCTAGAAATCACCAGGTGATGCATTTCAGAACTTTTCCAATATCTCAACCATTCTGGAACACATCAGCCAGAACTACAGCAGTTAATGAGAGACATCTCTTGCTTTCCAGAGTTCAGTGCTCATCATGGCATGCATTAAGATGTTGCTTGGAATGGCAGGGTTTGCAGCCCATCCTATGTGCTGACATAATTCTGTTATTGATTTCTGCCACGCTGCACTATCAAGAGCTAATTTCACATTGCATTTCAAGGACAGCACAGCAGGCAAGGACACTCTAGCACAGAAAGGACACAAATTGATAGAACATATTTAATTTGCTGCACACTATGATGCACTTGTCTGCAGCTGGACCCTTTGAGGGGCCACATCTCTGATGGCATCCCAAAACGGAAAAAGTGGAATGATCCAAGTGCTCGGGAGCAAGTAGGAGAAACTTAATATGTGCTGTTAGGTGACAAGACCCTTACTACTTGTAGCTCCCCTCAAAACCTAACCTTCAGCTAAGTCAGCCAGAACATTCAAGTTGCAATTTTTTTTGTTGCAAAGAAAAGGGGGTAGTGACCTCCTCAAGAGGATCCTGGCCAGGGCTCCAAAATTTTTATTCACTCCCAAAACAGTGAGTATTTGGCATCTACTCTATTCACAATACTGGGATTTAGGACCATGCTGGAACAACAATGGTCAGGGAAGAAGACAGTGTTTCCAGAGAGCTGACTGGCTGAATTCTGACTTAGGCAACTATTTTAAAACCACTGCAATTTGAAAATTGGATTGGAGAGATGATAGAGCTTGGATCTGTTTATTTCTCATTGCACACAGTAGCCAAACTGATGCAGGAAGTGCCACTATGATAAAGATATCCTGATTAGCATCTCTTAGGGAAATGAATATTGGTTTGAAGCAGCTGCAGTTTGGGCTGGTAGTGCTAAAGAGCACAGAAGTCACTCTCCCTGCTTCTGTCCCCTTCATCGCTGCTTTGTTATCTTCCACTGCAAGAAAAATACCTCAGAGTTTTAATGCCAATCCAGAGCTTTAACCAGTTACAGGAACACCTGGTTTCAAAACCAAAACTCTTTCTTGTACAAAACTAGATGATGTTCAAAATAGAGTTCTGTCCCTTTATGAAAATGAATGCTGCCAGGGGATTTTTGTTTCAATATTGCTGAAGTAGAGACTCTAGGCTTGTTTAATAATAAAGCATACATAAATAGCTATCTAGGGTGGCACTAAATGGCATAGGATCCAAAGCATACTGCACACCTACAACAGTGAACTTTTGAAAGTTTTTTGCTTTTTGTGAAACAAAATGGACTGATGAAGCAACTCTGAGTACATTTATAACCTACTGTAGTGTGTAAAGTCAAATGTACAGTCTGTAGAGTCTTGTGGAATCTGACATCAGGAAAAATGAGGACAAGCAACTGAAAAAATTCTGTTAAAAACTCATGAAATAAAAGTGTAAAAACCTGTGAGAATTCGCCAGACTATAGAGCAGAATCAGAACAGATTGTGTGACACAGATGTGTTGCCAAAATCACAGAAAGGGTAAACAAAACAAAGGAGAAGACTAGGCAGAAATGAGGCAACATGTAAGAAAGCAGAAGGTGTGAAAGAAAACACAAACTAAGCATCTCCAGACTTTGGACAGAACTGAAGAAACAAACAAACAAACAAACAGGCTTGCAGAAGAAGTGAAACTGCTTGGAAGAATACCTGACAGATATATTATTATCTGGGACACAAACTGGAAAATAACTGAAATGTTGATTACTTGTAATATGGCTGTTTGCACTACAGTTATAAGAATTGTTTGGCTTGTATTAGAAGATATGCCTGCTTCTCTCCATTAACTAGAAATGGATTCTAGAGGACTAGTTCAGGTGAAAATGTCTACATTGAGGATATAATGAGGTAAGGAATCCCTGTAACAGACGGCATGTGTAAATGCAAGGAGTCTATGAAAACAAAAAAACTCCAGAATTTAAAGCAAAAGAAGATATAACAAGGAAAAGAAAAATTCCCTGAAAAATTAAATGTGCCCTACAAAGAATTACAAGCTAAAACCATGAAGTGTTGTCAAAGAATATTAATGAAATGGCAAATAAAAAAAAAAAATACTGGTCCAACATTATATGAGTAGGTAAGTTTAATTAGACTGTTATTCTCCTGTCCAGGACACATTTTCTTGCAGACAATGGTGAAAAAGTCGCATACTGATTTTGCCTTCTCACCATCAAGAAATATTATCATAGAAAATTACACGTAATCTCACAAGACTTGTATTTATTACGTATGACATCCATGCTATCATAATGACAGGTAAAGGGTTACAATTAGATTTACATTGGTTTAAGTGCACCAAAACCAAGTGGGATTAATGCATATTATATTAACCTAAGACACTGAAAGTCTTTTACTATTATGTAAAAAAGGTGTTGGAATTTTCAAAAGGATGCTTAGAAATGCAGAATAACTTAATAGGCAGGAATAGCAGTCCTCACTTGAACCTAAAAATGTGATTTCAAAACACAGCGTAGACATAATACAGAATTAACAATTTCCCACTTCCAAAATCGGCACATCCTGTTATATTTCCCAACTCCTATCCTTCCTAATCTTTCTTCCCTCCCCTGCTCTTCACTGATCTACACTCTTTCCACTGTTGTAGTGCCTGACCTGGCCTCCATCCAATTGGAAAACAAAACTAACAAAGAAAAATAACAAGTTAATAAATTTATTTAGATAAAAAAATGCCTGAAGAAAAATAATAGACATCCTGAGATTCCTCGAGAAGCTGTGGAAGAACCACAGACCCAGACAGCATCATGGGGAAATGCTGACTAGAGTACTAGAGTGGCCAAAGCCAGCAGCCATCTCTCCTCAGACATCTACAAGCCAAGGAAGCCAGACTAGGGACTGACAGAGAGTGCTGACATGTAGTATAAAGGATGGCATATGTTTTTTCCCTCTGGAAAGGGAAGATGTAAGGCTAGCCACAGCCTCAATGAGAGAATAGATTTTATTGATCTAAACTGGTGGTGCTAACAGCCAGACTAAGTGATGTGTACAAATCTTTTCTTCCCTCACAAGTAGCCTCATCTTTTATCTGTTTATTTTCACTTTAATGCTGTGACACGTTGTTTTTAAAGTTTGTCTCAGGGTTTTCCCAAATGACCTCTAAGTCATATCTGCTCTAATATAACTAAGGCTAGGTCTAGGGCTGAGTAACAGCCCCAAACTATCCTTACAGTGACCTGGCTAGCATAAACCTTAGCATAGTTTTAGAGTGGGCCATTTTTGAGCATAGCTTGGGGTTTAAGAACTGTGAAGGCTGTTTGGATGTCTATGGCTTTTCAGGAAGAAGGTAAGATATCGAGGCTATGTGGCAACAACCTTGCCAAAGAGTTGTGATTTGGGCAGGATAATTTACCTCTGTTTGTTTGATTTACTACCACAGACAGCAGCCACAATTTCCCCCCACACTGCTCAGAGGTCTGGGTTTGTGCCTGTGTACCTGAAGTTGCCACATAATGGAAATACTGAGGCTTCAAGGTGCCATTGTTCCTTGCAGAGAAGAGTGGTGCATTAGTTTGTTCGCAAAGTTGCCATACCTGTTTGGAACAAGAAACTTGGGCTGATGCACTGTGTGTGGTTGGCTGTTAAGGACTTTGAGATACAAGCTGAAGTGCAAAGAATTTGTGAATGTGTGTGTGAAAAGTGAGAGGAAAAAGCAGAGGATTATGACTCAGAGTTTTAAAGAGTTCACATAAAATCATGCAGCATGTCCTAACTGCTTTTCTATCTCTGGAATAGTATGTCCTGAAAAAAAATATAAAGCCCCCTCTTAATTTCTATTCCTCTCTCAGGCCTTAAGTCTCCAGTAGTATTTGCTGTTGTTCATCACGGGGTATTCTTCCTC
This sequence comes from Lichenostomus cassidix, assembly GCF_008360975.1. NCBI lineage: Eukaryota > Metazoa > Chordata > Aves > Passeriformes > Meliphagidae > Lichenostomus > Lichenostomus cassidix. Next base: position 30,221,129 of record NC_139480.1, on the reverse strand, counting down.
CGCTCTTTTCTCCACAGAAGTTTCTCTGTGCCATCTGTGTTGTACCTGTTCTTCTCTTTCTTCTGATAAGTTTTGACCCTCAGTTAAATCAATTAATTTTTATATTTTCTGAAAAACAGAAGGATGTGAAAAATCCTGCTGTTTCCCAGTGGTAGAAGAGACCATTCTCTTGGACACTCTGCCAGTTTTACTGCTCTGTACTTTTCATGGATGACCCATGTCTCCTGGAAAGAACAACTTCCTAAATTGAGATGGTGTGGCTTTTCATATTCTATGTATCTATCTAGTTACATTTAATATTGTATCAATATGTCCATATTAACTATAAATGCCTTAAGACAGTATTTTGACTGATATATGACATTGCAAAAATAGGATCTTAATATTTTTAACCAGTGAATTAGATTATTTGGAGTAAGTGGGTAATGATGCAAATCTGTTACATATTTACTTCACTTTTTTCAATACTCTGCTTTGTTTTTGTTTTATTGATTCAAACAATGTCAGTATCCACAAGTGGCTGAAAGTCATTGCTTCCAGTTGTGTCAGTCTCTTTTATTTGTCATAAAGGGGTACAAGTATAAAGGGAACCTACACATTTAAAAGCAGAAAATTATCATTGTAACTAAGCCAAATTTTAACAAAAAGCATGCTGAGGTCACTCCTACCATCAAGAGAAGCAGCTTTCCAAGGCTTTTCTTCCCCCTTTCTTCAGTAGTGTATGATGCGCAGCCATTTCACACTGCAGAGTTGTATTCTGATCCATTTTGGAGTTGCTGGTGGTACACTGGATTTATTTACAATATTTTATGGAATTCAAACAAACTGCATAGTTTTTCCATTTGAAAAGCACATGCACTATTTAGGCTCACAGTTGGTTTGCAGCACAAACATTTGCAAGTAAACTCTTATTCAGCATAAGCAAATATATACCCTTTCCAAATGCTAGATGGGTACATATATCCCCAGGAATCAAAAGCATTCAGTATTTCTCATTAACATTATCATAAACTTGATGAACACATTACTGAATCAAGTTGGACAAATGTTAAGATTCTTTATGTTTCTATTATAATTTTCTTTTAAATATATATTTACGAGATTATGAGTTTGGTTACTAGACAATTGCTTTGAAAGATCAGACCCTAGTAAGACATTTTCCTTAGTAAAACACAGCCTTCCATTAAATATTAACACCAAAAAAAATCACAAAATTAACACACAAAAAAAATTGAAAATACCCTACCATCATTTCACAGCATTTCCAAAACAATTTGATACTAATTGGTCGGTTGACTGTTAATGTAATACATTTTTCTGTGCCCCTGTAAATGATGATTTTGTAGGCTTTTCAAGGAAGAGCTGAGATTAGTATTTCTTGGTGATTTTCGTCTTGTCAGAGGTATCCCTTCTTCCATTTCAACCTATATTTTTCTCATTAGGAGTAAAAGCATTATTTAAACAACAAAGCAGAAATAACAAAATGAAAACTCTGCCCACACAAAATATTTTTCTAAGAAAATTTGTCTTCTTCTGCTTTTATTCTCAGACATTGAACTATAGAAAATTTTTAAATGTAAAATGAAAGAAGCTGTGAATGTGGGTTTTTTAGTATTTGAACAGTTCCTATTGTATTATTGTCTCTTCTGTAAAGAAATAGAAACAATGACCTCTAAAATCCATCACAAGGGAGTAAAATGGCCACATGTATTTGCCCATAAATGTCTTACATAGTTACACCATTCCTCAAGGTATTCAGTGTTCTTTAAAAAAGGGAGAGTAGCCTTCGATATTCAAAGTAAAGAGCAGAATAATGACTCATGTACTTATGGGACACTCAAGGCTGGATCAACTATTTGAATATCCATGAATGAGAGTCTTCTATTAAGAACTAATATCAATCACAAACTAGCTACCTATTCAGAAAATTAACTGAGGTTTGCTAAACTATTGAGTCCATGTCTCATTTCCGCGCAATTCTAACATTTTTTTAGTATAACGTAGGATTTATTTTCCTGAATATTAAGAAAACTGTGGTTTATTTCCAAGCCAGCTTGTTGGGGTTTTTTGTGGAACCACCAGATTTCGTCTGTTCTGTCAACAATTACAAAATAAATGCAATAAGTTACAAAATAAATGTGATAAGTTCAATTATTTTCTCTGTCTCTTCAACAAAGTATTGTTTCTTCTTTGTTATATACAGGTTTATCTCAAGAGAACATACAAAGAGCCACATCTCATCAAGCAGAAATAAGGCCCAAAGAGCCAAATTCTGAGAGCAGTAATTCCTACATTCTAATCCAAAAGAGAACTTCTGTTAGACATTTTTCTTCCATCAGTGCATTTTTTCCATGCATGAAATGAACTATTACATTTTTGGAATGAGGAATTAAACTCAAAGTTAGCATTAAAAGGCTTGCATAAACAAATATGAACCTGGACAGGCTGCCCTGAGGATCATATCCAATCATCTCCGTAAGGATGCTTTTACAATTCAAAGCATGCTATGGTTTTTTAAAAATGTAATTTGATGCTATATTGTCATGCTGTAAAACATTTGCAATGTATAATGATGTAAGAGGCCAGCTGGCCGCTAATGGTTACAGCGTACTTTACCAGAACTATCATCAGAAGGACTGTTGAAGGCAGATGGCCCTCTTTTTTCCAGCTTCATCCCGTTAGATATCCTACCAAGGACAGGCATCCTACAAACCTCACAGTAATGAGAAGAACATTGCTTTATTGACTATAAAGCCTTCCTGCAAATAAGCTTGAAAGCAATATGTACTGGAGAGCACCAGTGGCACGTATAGTCATAACCAAGACAGAGGATTCTGGATTGAAGCTTTGTTAAATGACTCCAATGTCCTGGAAAACTTTTTTGAGAAATGCTGGATTAGTATTCAAAACTGCTGCAATACAGAGATCTACTTTCCTGTCTTTAATTAGGGAGAAACACAGTACCAATTATGCTTGTTAATTATTGTGCATCCTCTCATTTCATGCCCATACTGCAAGGAGTTAAAATACAAACATAAGGGGGAAAATGATTCAGACTCAGCTCATCATACAGAGATTAATTTTGATGATAGGGTTGTTGAAACATATCCTGTAGTTTGATAGAGCAGATGTGCATTTTCCCTGGGTATCAAAGGTTCATTTGGTTATGCTTCTTTTACTTTTAAGGCTATCAGAAATAATATTGTCATGGTTTCAATTTCTTTTTGTCTTATGATTGCAAAAATGTATAGAAACTGTGTGCTATATTTTGTATGACTGACAATTGCTACTTAGCTTTCTGGTGATAGCAGTTTTGTTCTTTCAGTTTTTGGTGGTTTTTTGAATGTGTTTTCTGATGATTGGTCTGTCAGTGTCACAGTGCTCTTGCTTAAACCATTATCTTCATAGCAAGTGGATTTTTTCTTCTCATACTCCAGTTACCTCCTTTTCGGTACAGGAGAAGCAAAAAACAGGCAGTTTTCTAAATTCTATTCATTCTACTGCCTGTCTTTTAGCAAGCAGTTCTTCAACAGCTTCCTTCTAGAAAATAGCCACAAGTACAGATCTATATTATTGCTATGCTATATGTACATGAGAAGTATAATAATTAATTCATTTGTATTGGAGTTATTCAGAGGTTCATGTGTTTGCTTTTTGATTAGACTGAATTTAAGCTTCTATGGACTATTACCTCTAGGAGGAAAAATTGACAGCTATTTCTGTAGGGCAAAACCTTTCTTATTTACTAACAATGGTAATTTATGTTCCCTGGAACCCAAGAGTAAATTGCAACAGAGGATAACATATTTTATGACAGTTCCTGCTCTCTTTCTTTTGGTACTTTAAGGTTTTTGTCTTCTGTTATCACAGTCATGTACTTTTTGCAGCCCTTTTGTCTCTTTGCCACTGGTGGAATTCTGGGCCTTCATTATTTAAGAGGTGGTAGTTCATCCTTCTTTTCCTGAGACAGTCCTCTGTTTATTCAGTTTAAAACACTAAGCACCTTCACAGACGCCTTTTTATAGATCAATGGCTTTATTTTGAGTTTTGACTGAAGATCTATAGTATTTCTTTAGCTGGTTCCACAGAGAAACTTAATGATTCTTGCAAGGGAGGATATAGGCTTTGTATTCTTTTGTTCAGTAAGGATTAACTCAGTGCAGAATATTTGTTGGGTATCAGTAATGCATTCTCTTACAGACTGTGGAGCACACATAGTTAAGATAAAGGATGTACAGTATTCAGTGCAGCACTCCATGGATCAGGGGAGCTGGCAGAAAGATGTGAACACATCTCTGGAAATATTTTCACCAAAGATGATTTTAGATTCAGCATTTTCCTGTGGCCTTCCCTTTGTCCTACCATCTTTCATAAAAAAAAGGTCCGAAGCTGAAATTAAGTTTTTTAGTCTCAATAAAATACTTGATTCACTTCAGAAATGTGATTTTTTTTAATACACTTTTCAGTCAGTGAGCTGTGGATATTCACAATGTGACCACACAGTGGAATCTTCAGCTTTTCCACAATGTTGGGGAATCAAAGGCCAGTCAATCACAGAGTGTTAGTTGAGGAAACAAGAGTCAGAAGATTCCATCTACATTAATTTCATTGCTTGGTTCTCACAGACAGGTTCATGTTCCCTTTGATTCCAGGCAGTCTTGGGACAAACTTAATCAGTTCTTTGTCCAGTGTCCATGTTGTGAATCAGCACTGCAGAATTGTCCTTTTCTACACACAAAATGTCTTGAGAAAGGAAGACAGACCAAAAATGTTCCTAAAGCAATTTCTGGTGTTAAAAAAAAAAAAAAAATCCCCTTTTGGACATTTAGTCTGACATTTAGACATTTAGTGAATCTGAAAAATATTTTGCAATTGAGGAGTTTGACTTAATTTCTCAGTGAGATTGCTAAGCATGTAGTAGCAGTGAACACAAAGCAGCTCAATGAGGACAGCTTCAGAAATACTAGAGCTTAGAGATTTTAGATGCTTTATGTAGCTTTGTGTTGTGAACCCTATCTTTGTTATTTATGAGAACACGTTATCACAGAGTACTTGACGCTACTTTATTTTTCTTTTTTTTTTTTAACTTTGAAAATTTCTATTGTGAACATTTCTTAACATCTTGGACATGGCACAGCATGTGGTTCTATTCCTCCAAGACCTTGCTCTCTGACCTAATATTTTGACTTGTGCACAGCCCACTTCCCTTAGTTGCCTGGAAGTTGTCTTGTCTAAGCTAGCCAACTCGAATTTCATTAAATGAAAAGATCAGGTACCTCCACAGGGTTGGAGGTGTCACCTGTGTTGGCGATCCATTCCAGACTGAACAAACTCACCTGTGGACAGATTCCAACTCTGCCTCCTGATCATAAAGAGAATTCAAGGAATAATGTCAGAGAAGGCACCTAATTTTTACATAGCTAAAGAACATGAATCTCACCTTTGCTACTCTGTGTTTCATGAGAATGTGGATTTTACCCACCCCAGGTATCTAAATGTTTCTTAGGGTTTTTCTGGCCTTTACAGGCATAGTCCTCCAGACGTACTGCAGTTTTGATCTTTGCAGGGATTTCTTTATGGTTGTTGTGATTTAAAAAATACTGATATTGATTTTTATATCCCAAACAAAATAACATCTCATCTTTTACAATTTGAAAAGTGCTTCTTCCTCCTGAAAGAATCATACTGTTTATATCTTTAGCATCAAATTATGTGTCTTGCCAGGCTATGTCAGGAAGTGGCTGTGATTCCAAAAACATCACTTGTAACAAGTATGATAGGGATGGGAAAGGAGTTGCTCAAGGCAATGGCAATTTCTTCATAATACAACACCCCAAAATATGCATCATATAATGGGATGGTAGTAATAAGAGTCTGAAAACTACCTACTTCCCCAAGATCCATTCTATACAATTCAACACACAGGACTGAAGTAAAATTTAATTAGATTTTTCTTGATGGTTTTATTGCTATCTTGAGACTGCAGAGCACCTTTAGACAATGACAATTTTCCCTTTGCATTATACATAGGTATGGTACTTTGAGTGCTGTAAAATGAATATAATAATGAAATGCAAGCTCCTACCAGTACTTACCACAGTGTTTTTGATATTCAATTTCCAAAGCTTCTTTTAAGAAATGCCTGGTAATTGTGGCAAATTAGGTGTTGTTTTCCCAAATAATTATTTTCCATTTTTCATCACTTTATTGATGAGCAGAAGAAAATACTGTTATTTTACTACTTAGAAAGGAATCTTAGACCATGTTTGGAGAAAATAATGTCTGCTGATATTCTTGTGAACTGACCTGTATTAGCCCAAGTGGGTATTTGTCATCCATCTTCCTCACTGCTACTCTGCCAGAGCAGCACTGTACAGGAGAAGAAGCTTCACCTTTCAGCCTTATGTATTCAGCTCAAAGCTTACCTGCTCACCTGTAAACTGTGGCAGGTCAGAACCTAAACTTGGCACCCAAATTGCTTCAAACTTACTTGGCATTCAAGAAGCAGTCAGAAGAGGAGGGAAGGATAGGTCTTTGTTTCATCATGGTTTAGCCTTTCACCCAAAATCTCAGATTTCAGGATAGGATGTGGTTAGGCCAGATGCCTGAAAATATGAAAATATGTGTTAGCTCTATTTTAGGATATCACTGTTTTGTCCCTCCAGAACAGTATCCCTCCACTGTTGTGTCCCTCCCAGCACCAAGGTTAAAATTAACAATTAAGAGTTAGTTAATTCTTAATACTAGAATTCAATTCAGTAAGCAAGAAGAAGAGTGCCTCAAGAATACTTCAACAAATGAATAGAAAGGATCAGCTTTCCTTAGGGTTAATGAGCTGGATTTGTTCAATGCAGAAAGGCTCAGTAATCCACTGGAGTCAGTGCAACAGAGGGAACAGGTTGGCAAGAAAGGGACATGAGCACAGGTGAAGGGAGGATGAACAAAGTTTGGCTAGACAAATTCTCAGGTGGGGTCAGCCACCTTGTGTAGCTACACTTTCAGAATATTTAATCCTGGTGGGTACTTTGGGTCCAAGATGCTGTAAGAATCCTTTAAACTAAAAATATTTTAATGTTTCATTTGAAAACACAGCCTCTGCTATTGATACTCTGACTGACTAAAGCTATGTCAATCTATGTTGATATTTCCAGTACAAAAGCACTTCCCTCGCCCCCCAAATATTAGATGTCCCACTGCCAGTCATTTGTGAGTTAAGCCAGTTTGTAACTTCACAGAAGCAGATCTTCATGATGTGTGTTTACAGAAAGAAATTCAAGAATATTTTCATGTAGCTATGTAAAAATGAAACATTTAAACACATCAAACATCCTTGCAATTTTCTTAGGCTTCATTTTAACAATTGGCAATTTTTTCCCCAATAAATAATGCAACATTTAATATTATGCAGAATATACAATGAACTAAAGTATTTATCATACTGTACTTTCTTATTGGGCTTTTATTAAGTCTAATAACTGTGCATTAAAGTAATTGCCTTCTGCCTGCTAAGAAGTATGGGAAACTTGGAACAACATAAGTTTAAGACAAAGTGTTAATATGAGAGCAGTTGTTTATTGGGTTTTTTTTTCAAATGTGCATATTTTCCAAGATCTGCATCTTAGCATATTAGCATCTTTTTGCTTAGAAAAAAATTTAGAGGCCAAATCTGATTGTAAATCCATAAGAAACATAATTGATACATGGATTTATTTTTTTCTGGTGAAGCTTTTTCTTCCATCTCTTGATAAATAATAAAATATGAGGTTTATAATATTTTCTAGATTCTAATAAAAATATTTTTAAAAAGAAATAATCAAATGTGACCCGTATATGGAGATTTACACTTACATAAATGATTTTAAGTTTAGTTTCCCAGTTAAAGCTACGGAAGGGTAAATTTATAATTAGTTACTTGAAAATTAATCATTTCTATATCAACTTCTATGGAATTTTTTTTCCTTACTGTGACTGAGTTCTTCATTGCTTTGAAAAGTGATCTGTAGTCAATGATTATGTCTTAAATCTTGTCGTGTTTTTTTAGAAATATATTTCCAGTGGGGGAACTGTGTGTAGTGAAGGATTTCTAAAAACTCCAAATTTACACTAGGGTAGAATATTTGTGTCTATAAAAATGGATATTCAATATGCCTGTATGCATTTGTGGATTTTTTATTTTTAAAGCCGTTATTATCTGATCAAGTTTTTCCTTTTAATTTATTTAATAGCCTACAAACTGTGTACTCAAATATATGACCAAAAGTATATTTTCTATGACTGCATAATCTAGCACATTTTGGCTGTCTATGGAACAATCACATCAGGCTTGTCTTTTTTTTTTTTTTTAAATTTTAATTTTTTGAGCATGAAACTGTTCTGAAAAGAATATTTTATTTCAGAAGGGTGTTTATGGGCAGAAAAAACATCCAAAGACAATCCAGATATTTTCCTGATTTCATCATGAACCCAAAACCTTGGAAAAACAAATAGTCAAATCCATGAAATCCATGCTTTAATTTAAACAGGGAAGTACTTGGACTGTCACATGAGTGCCTAACCAGCAGAGGAAGAAGACTGGGGAAGTCCTGTATCTAATGAAGAAATATGATTTTAAATGTGGAAGGAAACCCATATTTGCACCAAACCTTTTTCTTAAGCCTTTTAATATTCCAAAACTATCCTGAAGTCTTGCAATTTTATTCAGAATATTTGTTTTGCACAGATTTATAAGCTATATTGAAATACTGAGGCAACTTTGTGCACATAACTTACTAAAATTGTACTGTTCTGCTGAGATCAGTAGTAGCCTACATGAAGGGTTATTTCATTATATCGTGGTGGCCACCTTGTAGAAGAAATATGTGCAAGAGGTTTGTGACAGAGAGGTGTTAATAATTTTGATCCCAAACTAGTTGAAGTGTATCTGAATAATTTTAGAGTAACAATCAATTGTGATACTGAATGGTATTTAAAACTATTTCTCACATCTCATCTTTGTAGAGGGAAAAAAAAATAACAATGAAGCTTTCAATACACAAAAGTAGGAATGAAGAATTCCCAGACTAGTATTTTAAAAAAGGCTGTAAAATTATTATTAATAGTTGTAGTTGCAGTAGTAGTAGTAGTGGTTCACCCTAGTGGCTGATATTAAAAAGAATAAATTTCAATTATCAAAAGTAGCAAGATAAATAATAAAGAAAACTAAAAGTATGCTTCAGATGTAGCTTATATTCTACAAGTCAGTGGGTTTGAATAGTAAGAAAAGCTTGAAGTGAATGCCCTGTTCTGTTATTAATCATTATTCAAGAAAAATAAATCATCTGCCAGGAGTTCTATTGTTTCATAGAGAACTGATTTTTATTAATTTTTGAGTCCTATTAATTAACTGCATTATCCAGTGTTCAAAGAGAAGCTGTTACACATTTTGTCAGGGCACTCCGTGTTCTCCAGTCCAACTATGTGCCTTCTGTGCTGAATTTAACTCTGAGACCACAAACTGTAGCAGCACTACGTGCAGCACTGTGAGAACAAATAATGCCATCTGGGACAGCTAATGAGAGATTTCGCAGCTCAGAGGATGCTGCTCATTTGCATCATCTGTTGAGGGCATGACAAAGATGGGTGGAGACATTTTATTTTCAAAACTAAGTTATTTTGATTAGCTTTTTTTGTCAGCTCAGCTGGGTTTTGCATAGGAATCGATGCCATCTCTTGGGATGCCATCAGTAGGGTTTGACATCAAGTGTGCCACGAGGAGCCTTTGCCTGTCACTGCTTCACAGACCCCAGCCATGTGCCCCTCAGCACGGTTCACAGCCTTGGTGGAGACCAAATGGAAATCTACAACTGGCAGATCAGATTTGTCAAGGGGAATAAGGGAAATGATTACAAGGCTGGCATTTAAAGGGATGTAAGAAGTTATGTCCATGACTTACCGTGATAGATGGCTTAATGAGACGGACTGGAGTCCAGGGGTAGAATCCATCAATTAGCAGTGGAAAACTTCTCTCCTGTCTAATATGTCAAATCTACAACAACCAGCCAAATCTTTCAGTTGTTTTACAGCAGCAGGAAGCCAGCATCCCGAACATATGAGGGCTGAAGTACATTTTTCCACTTGCTATCTTTAATCAATACCATCACACTTAACATGACAACCTGGAGCTTTCCACCACCTAGAGCTACACATTACTGTGTGAAACCACACACATATGTCATCATATCAGCACACCAGACTTTTTCCTCGTTGTTGTTTCACTTGGCTGCCCAAAGTAAGTCCTGCAGCCTTTCCTCGGAAATAGAAAAAAAAAAAGAAAATATGGACATTTCATTGTACCACTCACTGAAAAAGAGCAGCTCCATGAATTGGGCATGCTTGCACTATTGAATTTAAGATCAGACAACAGGACAGGTAAAGGGTCTCTTGGATTATTTAGCCTAGTCTCTACCATAGGCAATGGCATCATAAAATCCTTTTTAAAAAAACATTGTCTTTAACTGGCAAGGATTTTTGGTTTTGCTGCTCTCCCTGAAGTCTAGCTTAGAATGTACTACTTTGATTGATGGAAGCTATCTCATTTATAGGTAAAATTGGTTTCAATCTAGTTTACATCAATTTCTTCTTGTGACAACATTGTCCTTTAGTTTAAATAGCTTTTCCCCTCCCCAACCTCAGTAAACATCTCAGATAACTCTATATATGTTACAAATATAGGCACTGCTTTACTTAAAAATAATTTTTTATATTAAATCATGAATGTGAGCCTTAAATTGAGCCTTTCAAAAGATTGGATTTGACAGGACATTGCCTTCAATTAAACCTTACAGTGCCTGAGCATCATAGGAAATTTTATCTTGGATTCTGTCTTTGTTCCCCATATTCTTTCTTTTCACTTAAGACGATAAGGAATCTTTTATTCTTTGTACAAGTTTAATGTCCCTCCTGCTTCTGCACAAGAAAAAATATACCCAAGAAAATGTTGCTTCCTCCCCACCCCCAGCCTGGTGTTTCTCATTGCATGTGAGACATTAGGTTCCCTTGTCCCCAGTTAAAAAGTTCTGTGACCCATTTTGTTTCCACAGCTGCTTCCTCATTCCCATAGTACAGAGCAATAAGCATTAATGAGTAAGAAAAGTCTGAATGAGGAACATGTTGAGCTCAATCAGCCTTCCATTCTCCCCTCAAATATCTATAAAGTCAATACTTCCAACAATACTTCCAAAATCACTTATGACTCACACAATCAGTAAGCAAGTATTTTTCAAGGTTTGTGCTATTGAAATATATAATATATATATTGAAAAGCATGCAGATTCTCCAATGACCTATAATATGTCTACAAATAACCCTTTTGTGTTTTTTTTTCCTCAGAAACTTTTCAAATCACTGTTATCACTGTTTTGCTCTGAATAATGCTATTATTATTAGTTTCTTCGGTTTACTTTTCAAAATTATATAAAAGTACTTGTAAGTATGTATAAAATTTATTTACTTTAAGAATTATATAGAATAATTATGTATATATATTTATTTATTATAAGAAACAATATAGGAGAGAGAAATAGAAATTAGGAAAAAATGGAAACAAAGCAAAGATTAATATTTCTTTTCACAAATCAGAGAATTTAATGAACTTGGAATTGAATGTGTTCTTAATTCCTCCATTATTTCAATGTCCACTTCTGTAGTCTGAGAATGCTGTATTCTGACCAAACAAAACAGAAGCTGCAGCTCAAATCTGAAAGAAATTATCTGGGTCAAAATGCGCCCTTTGGTGGAACTCAGATGAAATTTCCACAGTTATTTGCTGTGACTCATTACTGTGATTTTTTAGCACCCTTGGCCCAGGAGCCACTTGCCTAAGTTAAATGTCAGAAAGATAGATGTCTAAGCTGGAGCTAGTCATGCTAGAATCCCTTTATACTCAGTGGAAAGAAATGGCTTCTGCCAGGGAATGACTGATCTGGCCATTTAAACATCTAACTTACAGTCGAGGCACCCTGTCTCCTTTTGTGGTGTCTTCACATGCAGTCTGTCTGAGGTGCAGTAACATCACTTTTTACAGGTGAGGATATGAAACAGAAAGACTGCTCCTAGAGTACAGCTTTAAGGAAAAAATCACTCCACTTGCAAAGAGAGCTGTGAATTCCCCAGGTCCCTGGCAAGGCACAGAAGAGCTATATGTAGAGCTTTTACAAGCAGGCTGTGCTAAGGCTGAGCTCAGCTGCCCACAGAGCCCATTTATCCTCACACCGTAACTCACAACACCAATGCTTAGGCAAACCAGGTGCTCTGGGCATCCTGTCTGCTTGTCATTCACAAGGGCAATGGGAATAGCAGTAGCTGAAAGGACTCTTACACTTCAGGTAAGTACATTTTGGGATGCCATAAGCACTGATTATGTCCATGGTTTCTCATTGACAATACAAGCAGGATCAATTTGGAGAAGGCACCAGATACTGCCTCTGGCAGAAAATGTGCATTTCTTGGTCCTCCTATCGAAGCAGCAATATAAATCAATATTTTTACACAGTGATTTGTAGAGATTTGTAATAGACATGAGATTGCTATGAATTAAATGTGTAAACACTGGAAGAAGCTGTAGAACAAAGGAATCAAAGAAAGGTCTGCGTGTATAACAAAGAATATTCTTCCCAAGAAACTGCTTCCATTTCACTGTTCCTAGAAGTAAAATGGACTACTTGCCTTTGGACAAGTTTTTTAGTCTTTGGAAATCACTAATATGATTAGTTCACTGTTGCCAATCAAAAGGCACCCAAGATGTAAGTCCTTGACAGCAGCTGTCTATTTTTCTTGTGTTGCACACACTAGTGATGCTGCCCAAGCAGTTCAACATATGTCTTGATGCTTGTGAGCATGTGAGTGCATCTGTAAAATCAACACACTTAGAGATGCTGTTTAATAAAATCACTTTCCCTTCCCACAGAGGCTCTCACTCAGTTTTGTTAGACTAATTTTCCTACAGGGGAGGTTCCTTTGCTTTACCACTGCCATGTGGCCCTGCTCACATGATCATTAAATTCAACCTGAAAGCTTCAGAACAGGTTCTCCAAATGTCAGCTGCTGATAGCTGTTCTTTTATGGGTCACCTCTCTCACGGGGGCCCAGATTAACCCCATGTAATTTGGAGAACACTGTGGAAATGTTTTTCTGGATCATAAATGACTGTGATTACCCATGCAGGTAGGCATACTCTTAAAAAGACTGCTCCTGAGCAGCTTGAATTGACACCTAGAAATACCTGTTCTCACTGAATATATGGTATCTGCTGAGTTGCTGCATTCCAGACTTTGGGTGCTCAGACAGATGCTGAGCTCCATGCCAGAGTGTCTTTAACAATAAAAGAGAGTGGAAGGAATCTTGCAGTGATTAGGGCTTAGGGCTTCTTGTCGTTGAGATGAAGAGATGCCTCTGAGCATTCTGCATACATGCTGAAGGTCACGTGCAGTCCAACCAGTCAGGGATAGGTACGTGCTGACCATTCAGACCCAGGAAACAGAATAAGGCTATATGCAATAGATGATTTTGCACTATATATATATATATATATATATACATAATTTAGTTATTTTTATTTATAATGATATATGCATAATTGAACAAACTAGCATGATCTTGAAGTCAAAGGATGTCAATGGTTTGATCAAGGCTGCATAGACTTGCCAGTCTTCTTAATAGCACATGTGGAAAAAACAGTCTGTAGTACAAAGAAGAAACTGGGAATTAGGACTTATGGTGACCAAAACAGCTCCAGCTTCCTAAGCTCTCCTTAGGGAGTTTCCAGTGCCTCCCACATGGCTTGCACATTTATCACAGGCTAGAAAATTATTTGTGCTCTTCTGAGTACATTTTTATCTCTGCATGTTTTCTGCTTAAGCTTTGGGTTTGAGCAATTATATGTGGCCATTATTTCAAAGCCAAAATTGATCTCATCCATGCGACTTCAGTTTGGTAAAACCTGCAGCAGTTTTCTTCCCAGAGGGGTACTGCAGGATTAGCTGCTCTAAATTTATATGAGTTAGGCAGCTAAGTAGCTATAGTATAGACATATGAACTATTGCCAGAGTAGCTCAGGGCCATAACCTGTGATTAATGCCTTTACCTCCACAAAAGTCGTTCAGAGAATACATTAAACTCCCAAAACCAGAGCTTAAATCAAGAGTATGAAATTGACAGGCTCCAGGAGTGGGCTTCTGAAAGTTTCGAGAAGTTCAACAAGGCCAAGTCCCAGGTCCTGCACCTGGTTGGGCCAGTCCCCAACATCAATATAGACTGGGGGATCGTCATGGTAGAAACTGATTGAGAGCAGAGAAGATTTTAGAAGTACCGCAAGTTGGATGAGGCTTTGAGCAACCTGTTCTAATGAAAGATGTCCCTGCTTATGGCAGGTGGAGTGAACTAGATGACCATTAAAGGTCATTTCTATGTCAAACCGATCTGAGAATCTATGACATTAGAGGAAATTCTGATTTAAGTAATAACTAAAGTCTGATGATGATTTGGAATTTTTATTCTTGAATGCTTGCATATTACAGATGTACTGAGGAAAACATATTTAAACACTAGGTTTTGGGTGGGTTTTTAGAAGATCATCCTTAATTGCTTTTGTCTGCTATATAGGATTTAGGAAATTCTATGAATTTATGAACTTATGAGGCAATACACTAATCAATGAGGCAAAAAATAAAGAAATTAACATTTTACAGGGAAATTGAACACTAGAAATAATACCACTTATCTGAGAAGCAGTCCATGAGATTAACATTTAGGCTCTTAAACTTCTTACGGCTTTTTGGAACATAAATAACACTGTGTGATCCAGATTTATTCACTATACATGAGTTCTAAAATCTGTTTTATTGAGAAAAAAAGAAGCTGAAATTATTTTAATTTGCTTTGTTGAATCTAAACAAATTCTTTATCATGTATTCAATTCTTATAATTCTCTCAGTTTCTGGATGTTAGTATCATAGAAGAATAAAATCATAAAATGGTTTGCATAGGAAGGGGACCTTGAAGATCACGTAATTCCAGCTCCCTGGCTGTGGGCAGGAGCACCTTCAACTAGATCACATTGCTCAGAGCCCCATCTGTCAGAGACTGAAATAGTTCATGCCTCAAACATTGATATAAAGTTTTGCTCATTAGAACAAAAAGTGTATGAAGAAGCTACAATCAAAGAAGCCTCCCTGAAGATACCTGGCTGGGACTTTGGACTGAGTCAAACTGCTGAGATGAGATAAAGGGAAACCTATTGTTCAATCATCTCAGGCTGAGGGAAAGGAATGCATCCACAAAAGGCCAAAGCCACCAGCTGCACTAAAGATCATCCCTGGCTGAGTTTGGGGTGGGGGCAGAGCACAGCTCACAGAAGCCAGGTTTGCACAAACTGGCCCAGCTGTGGAACCCCCAACCCCACAGGCCACATCCATGGGACTTTCACGTGAGAGGCAGCTGAGGGGGAGTCACAATCCATCACAGACCCCCCAGAGTGCTAGGCCTTGCACCACAGGAGTGCAGGTGATGCAAGCAGAGTCTGCTGCTAGAGGCTGCCCCTCCCCTGGGGGGACATGCCTGGACATTGCCCCTGGCCTGAGTGTATATTAACCCATGGCATTCTGTGCTTTTGGGGGGACCATCACCACCGAGAAGACCAGCTGGAGAGGATCAACACAACATCATTGGGATCCATGGATGGTTATATTCTCTTTCTCCCTCTTTCTGTCCCCCCCACCTCTTTTTCTACTTCTCTTTTTCTCTCTTTTCTTCCCTCTCTCTCTCTCATATTTTCTATTGAATAAAACCCATACTATTGACTGGCATATGGTCTCGTTTGTACCTTAATTTGGGCAGATGTATTTCCAAGGAACCTTAATAACTGGATCATAACACCATCCGACCTGGCCTTGAACACCACCAGGGATGTGACATCCATGACTTCTCTGGGCATCCTGTTTCAGCACCTCACAGCAAGGAATTTCTTCCTGACATCTAATCTAAATCTACTCTCTTTCAATTTAAACCCATTGCCCCTTGTCCTGTCACTACATGCCCTTGTAAATAGTCTTGCCCCATCTTTCCAGTAAGTTCCCTCCAGGTACTAGAAAGCTACAACTAGGTCACAACAAAGTCTTCTTTTTTCCAGGCTGAACAATACCAATTCTGTCCTCTTTCCTCAGAGAAAGGTTCTCCATCCCTCTAATCAACTTGGTAGCCCTACTCTGGACTCATTCCAACACGTCCTTGTGTTTTCTGTGCTGGAAACCCCAGAGCTGGATGCAGTGCTGCAGATAGAGTCTCTCCAGAGTGGGGTAGAAGGGAAGAAACCCCTTCCTCATCCTGCTGGCCATGCTGTCTCTCATGCAGGATGTGTTTGGCTTTCTGGCTTGCAAACACACATTGCTGGATCATGTCCAGCCTCTCCTCCACCAGCACCCCCAAGTCCTTCTCAGCAGGGCTGCTCTTGATCTGTTCATCCCCAGCCTGTTTTGCCTGGTTTGCCCCAACCCAGGTGCAGCACCTTGCACTTGGTCTGGTTAAAGCACATAAGATTTCTATGAGCCCACTGTTCAAGCTTGTCCAGGTCCCTCTGTATGGCATTCCATCCTTCAGGTTTGTCAACTGCACCACTCAGCTCAGTGTCACCTTGCTGAGGGTGTACTCAACCCTTAATCCCTGTCATTAATGAGGACATTAAATAACACTGGTCCCAGTACAGACCCTTGAGGGACACAGTCCTCACTGATGCCCTCTGGATGTTGTAATCCAATTTGAAGAGAAGGGTGTTGTGGGATACCATAAAAGCACTTGTGTTCAGGCTCTTCAGTTGCTGTTCAGTTATTTGTCTGGTGGCTTTTCTGATGCTTTCTTCTTCTTGAGTTGATTTTTGCCCAGAGTCCACATAAATGTTTCAGTACCCTGTGAACAGAGAGCGGAACAGCAGAAAGGATGCAAAGAGTAGAATCCATGTTCTGGACCAGGTCTTTCATATTTAACTTGCCAGGGCATTTAAAGATATTAAGTATCTGACAGTATTTTGAGAGGCAGTATTTTTAAAGAAAACGTAGCTCTGGAGGATCAGTCTTTTACACATGTTGATCTATATCTAGAGATACTTGGAAAATTTTCACTAGAAAAATTCAAGCAGGAAAACAGAACTGCATCAAAATATGCTGTATGCTGATTTTGCTAAACTTTGGGTCTAGAAGAAGATTTAAAAAAACACACCACAGTGATCTGTCTTAACAGTTTTTGTGTTAAATACTTCACAATTTAGAATGATTTTTCAATTCAATATTTTGGATTTTTTTTTATACTAACTGTGTCATATAATGGAGGGTACTAAAAAGCTAAAATCAAAACAACATTTAGTTCTGCCAAAACTGACACAATAAAACTAGACTAGCCACCTAAAATAGATGGATTTGCAATTAACCTGTTAAGAGGATAACCATTCTCCTACCCTAGTCCTCCATCACAGTCAAAAAAGTGTCAAGTTAAGTTCTTCTATACTCTGGCACCTATTTGCCCTTGTGCTACAGGCTACAGAAAAAAATACAAAAACTTTGCACAGTGTTCTTTATCTTATGTCATTATCCTTATGCTGCCTTAAGTCATTAAAATAAATGCTTTGTGTATGGGTCCATTTATTCTACTGTCAGTGATGAATGTACCTGCTTGATTTAATTTTGTATGCATTTTATATTGCCGATTGTATGTTTTCAGGTTTATTAAATAAGTACTCCATCTTATTTCAAAAAGCTCTAAAAGAAATTTTTTTTTTTTTTTAAATGATCTTATTTTAAAAGCCATGCTTTTTTGCTTAGCACAAGCTAAATCCTAAGTTAAACCTGACTGTGTTGTTTCGTTAGTACTTATGGCTAGATTCATATGCTCTCCGTACAGAGAGGGAGGTCAAATTGTCCTACATGTCAAGAAATGAGGGCTTGGACTTATTCTTATTCATTTTCCAGCCTCTTTTGTGTCCTTACCACAATGTAAACCACACTTCTACTTCCCTTCTTCATTTCTCTTCATGTTGCTTCAGCCAACTTTTTCCCAAAAACAACTTATTTTTTTCACTGAGAACAGTATCAAATTGTCAAATCACACACAGAGACAAGTCACTGATAAAAAGAGAGTTATGCTGACCCTTAAAGCTCTGCTTGGAAAGGGCAGGACAGTGCTCTGCTGAAACACCATGAAACTGCCTCTTTGGTCTTCCTTCCTAAGAACAAAAGTGAAGTCTGCAGGTCTTTCTTCTTCAGGCAGCTCTAATTGGCACCTGAGCTGGGAGACAGATGCACACACTTTGTCCTATTTATTCTCTTCTTCTACCTTCCTATCCCCCTGAGTACAACATCTCCTTTCTCTGGTGTCTGATATAAGGAAGATCTCATTTGCCTTCCTGACTTGGCAAACAACCCTTGCATCAAACAGCAACACTGACAGTATTTAACCTCAACTCCAGGTCACTAACACTTCATCATCAATTCAACATCCCAAGACTGCTTTTGGGATTTTAGGGAGTCTTCCCTCCATAACAGAAGGTAAAACCATGGGAGAGTTTGAAAATCATGTGCTACAGCAGACCTATACAAGAACATTAATAACTTAGAGATGCTAAGTATATGTATAGTGATGTACATACTACATAGATTGTATAGAAAATCAAATAAAGATTCTGCTAGACCAAAGTTCCAACTCAATGTCCATGAAATTCTTCTTGATATTCACCTCAAGTGTCTAGTTTCTGAAAAGTATGGCCTTATGCCATGCAGTGGAAACTGCATAGAGTTGCACCTTTACAAAACTCAGCAGAAATGACAGCCGCTTCTAGTCAGGATTCTTGTTAGCAGAAAATAAATATTTTTGCAATTCCTGTCCAAAAGCCTACTCCCCCTATTGCTTTGATATTTCTGATTTTTTTCTGAATCCCTCAAACTTTTTGGAGGATATGAAGAAATTAGAAATATGGTGACACCTAATTAAAAAAATATGCAATAGAATTCCTGTAGGAAAAAATATTCTGCATCACGATTCCTAAATGACAAGAAAATTCATTGAAAGTTGTTTTAGCCCAAATGACCTGTGGTCAAACAACAGTTTGCATCTGTTCTGGCACTATTCTGTGGTGAAACAAGATTGGTTTTGAGCTGTATAAACCCAGTTATTGCAATAGCCAGGTGTTGTATTATGGTATTTCTAGGTGATCCTTCTGAAGATCACATCAATAACACACCAGATGCAGTTCCCTTTAATAGAGATGGGGGTTCACCAGCCAGATAAAGTGAGGGATGATTCTATTACAACTTTTGCTTCCCATTTACTTTCAGTTGGACATCTCTTCACAGTTCCCGGTAGTCTTTCTGATAGTATTTGGGAAGAAGCACTTATTTTAACAGAAAAGCCTTGAAATCTCAAGAGAAAATTTTAATTATTTGATTTTCCAAACTGTTCTTCCAGCTTATTTTTAAAAAACATTTGGATGAAGTTCAGTGCTCACATCTCAAGCCTTATGTGCATACACAAACTGAATTGAAATTCTGACCTCTGTAGTTCACCCATCTGCGGAACTCACTAGTTTTATCAGAGGACTATTTTAATAAGGTGACAAAACAGGATCAAAATCATCTTTATAGCTTTGTTGTCTCCTCAACTCCATTGAAAAGTTCTGATGAGGCTGTAATTCTTCAAAATTCTTGCCTAAGGTAACATTTCAGGTATTTAATAGTGCTTTGGAAACTTAGATTCCTGTTGGCTCCACTTCAAGTTCCTTCTATTATGCACAGAAATATCTTAAACTCATTTACCACCTGTCCTATATGGTGCTGAGTTGCCCAGGATAACTATAGAACAGCTTTAAGGGTGTATTTTGTTACTATCTTGAATTTATCTAGGAAAGTGACAACATGGCTGATATTTCTGATTGGTGAGAGCATTAAGCTCTGACAGGTGCTTGCACTTTGTCTAAGGTTTCAAATATTTTGAGACAACTGCAAACCTGGTCTCAGTTATTATCAGAAAAAAAATCATGATCCACAATCAGCATCCTGATATTTGCTGACAATGATGTCTCATTTGAATACCCCCACCTTACCAACAGTGAAATAGCATGCAACTGAAAAGGTGCTGGCAATACTGAAAGATATTTCATTAAGCCAAACTACTCTAAAACTGAAGAAAAGAGTTTTTGTGCAAAGCACAGGAGTGCTGACTTTGAAAAATAAGTTAACATTTAAAAGGCTTTAAATTGTTTGGAGAGATCTGCAGGCTTACGTGTCTGAGGAATACTTAGTAAGTATTTGAAAGCTAACCCAAGCTATTTTTAAGCAGTACAGAATTGCAGAGGGTTGTGAGTATTTTATTGCAGCTCCAGTCAGCAACTTGGATTAGACATCCATCCTATATAGTGTTGTTTGTGTCTGGATTACTCTCTAGATGAGGTGTTCAGACAGACTTGTACATTTGTCAGCTCTGCAGGGACAGCTCAAGAAGAAGGAAAAAATAAAAAGTACTAGTTATGTGGTCAGAGTCCAAAGTCTGTAAAAACTGTGTTTTGTTGGACACTTCTGCCAGTGTGTCATAACATGTCATCTCTCTTGAGGGCATATAACTCCTGGAAGTCCTCATAAGGTGTCAAGGCCCAGAGTAATTCATTTTTTTTCATTATCAGTAGAAATACCAAGTTATAAAAAGTACCTGTGCTGTAGGCCAAAGGACAGATCTCTTTCCCAGCAAGGCAAGAGTTTCTCATTTCTACACATCAGCACTCTGATCTAACACAAAATATTTCTACAGTTAACACCATTCAGAGGTCACTGAAACTGTTCTTTGCAGATGCCACTATCTGAGGATACTGACCTAAAGAGAGTAGCAGGACTCAGAGTTAAACCTGAATAAACCTCAGAATAAACCTGAATAAACCTCAGAAGTTTATTGCTTCTGAGTCTTCTGCAGCTGACGGAGCTGGTGCAACCAGACTACTCTCTATCATTTTGGTGATTACTTTGCACCATCATCTTCAAAATTTTCCCTGACAGCCCTTCCAAAAATCTGACTCCATGTTGCCCTACAGATCCATGTAGACTTCACGTGCAGACCAGCAGCAGACTGCTGAGCTCACTCTGGGAATCAGGTGGTTCCACAAAAGGTCAGAGTGCTTTTAGAAGCAGCACTGCCACCAGCAGAGCCAGAGCACTAAGGTGTGATTGTCTATAAAAACCACCCATGCATGTTCAGGTGTAAGCAGATGCATGTGGCCTTGCCCACATCTGATTCTTCCTATTGGATAAACAAAATTAAAACAAAGCAGAACGAAACAAGACAATATGCAGGGAAAGAGAAAGAAATTCAATGTCCATGGAGACTTCTCTTTTATAATACATCCTGCTAACTGCAATAATGCAGATATAATGTTAATCAGTCATTCATTTTTCTGAGAGTTGATTAATAACCAGAAATATTAGGTGAGAAAAGGTCTGTCCACATCTTTACTGCTTCATTTTTTTGGTTATTTTTTTCCCTAAGTTTAAATCAAGAAAGTAAATATTATTTTAATATAGTCTGTACTATTTAATTATTAAAAGGTTTAATAACAGCAGATTGCATGCAGTCACACCAAAAGAGCCTTCTTCATGTACTTATATTTACACACTTTGCAATAAGACAATTTATTTCACAGAAACTGAATTACAACAATAATGTAAGAGAGAAAAACGCCACAGAAGTATTTTCTTCCAGTAATTCAAAATATGATGTCTGTAGGTGAAATTATGCTGTCACAAACAACTGATATTTCTGTCTCTTATCAGTGGCAGGAAGTAGTTACAAGAAAAAGATACCAAGGAAATCACTTCAGATTCCATTCTTTCACTCATATTATATAAAGGCATGAATGTGAGTGTAAAATGTATTCATAACTTCTGCATCATCTGGCCTTTGGGGTTTGCTCTGCTGACAAGTGATACTTTTTTATTATTATTCTGTACTATAGATTTTCAGGTGTTTTTATTGTCAGACAAAATTATTGTTTTTAATAGAACTTTGAAAAAATAAATATTTCAAAAATATTGTATCATTGAATACAAAAGAAAATAAAACATTAATGTCACAAATTCTTAATTTTCAGTCATTCTCTTTTCCTTTTTTCCCTCTCAGTTCTGCTTCATATTCATATAAAATAGGGCAGGAAAAGCTAAAATAATGTTCAGAAAAAAAATTGATGCAATTAATTATTTACTGTCTTTCAGTGGCACAAAGCATAGTTAATTTTTCCTTTTACCATGTATTTATAGATGTCCATTAATTCAAAAGTCCAATCTAATGAACATATAGCTAGTGCCTTGCTTGGGGCTGCTTCTTTGATTTTGGCACTCAAAACATATATTGGGGGGGATTCCTATGCCTCTAAATAAATAATTATGACAGAGTTTCAGCCATTCTGTAGAGATATGGATGAAACGCACAACAAACCCAGTGTTAGCACATGTTGATGTAGATTGAGAAAAAATTTGCAAGTGTTTTTTCTTGATTGGCTTCTGCTTTTGTTTAGAGGTATTGTTCAGGGTTCTCAGATGGTAAAGAGAAGAAAACGTCACCATCCCAGTTCTCTGTATTTTCTAATGCACAAGATGTATTCATATTGTATGTAGAATATGTCTACAGTAAATGACGTAAAAAGCAGTGGATAAAAAAAGAAGTGGAAACCTTCTTCCTCACAGTCTGGAACGTTTATGGATTGAGATATGGTGCCATGGCCAAATGGCTCCTGAGTGAAATCTGGCACCTCTCTGATCAATCTAAATACTGACAAAATGAGACAGCATCTGACTACTCCCTTCCAGGCACATATATCCTAGACCCTGCACACCCCACTAATCATTTCATTAAAAAACGCTAATCAAATTAATCTCAAGTGACCAAAAAAACCCAAAAAAACCTTCTGTCTGCTAAGAATGCCAGACCCTGGTTAAAAGTCTTTAAAGGCATCTCATACTGATTTATGACAAAATCTTTGTTTCTATCATATCCACAGTGCTACAAAATATTATTAACTTTCACGTTAGGAACCGAAATTCATGTGTTGACTTAATTTCCCACTCATGGGCACCTCATGCCTTTTGAGACTTCCCAGGTGTTTAAAACATAAGCATGGAAATAACAAACATTGCAGACCAACGAGACTTTTCAGGATCTACTGGGCATTTCACCATGTGTTTGTGTTTCACTCATTTGCAAAGAAGTTCATACACAATCAATGAGTACATAAAATGATCTTATTTATTGGTTGACAAAACTGGACTGTAGTCACAGGCTTATCAGTGATGTTCTTAGCACTTGCAAGAAAGACTCTGGATGAATCTCTGATGGTCAGGCATCAGGCACTCATCAGTCGGGTGAGGAAGTGTCAGTCTCCACAGCATCTGGTCTGATCTTTAACCTTGCTGAATTGCCATCTCCCAGCTCTCTCTTGCATTTTACTCTCAGGTTTTCATAATTCTCTACATATGTTTCTCTCTGGATACCTTCACCTAGCAACTATTTCTTAAGCTAATTATTTTATCTCTATGGTTTTATTTTTACTTAACATAGAATCATAAAATCATAGAATAGTATAGGTTGGAAGGGTCCTTTAAAGCCTTTCTGGCCCAAATTTCCTGCATTTCCTGGCATTATGTAACATCTGGCTTTTTATTTTACAGGCCCTCTGGGTAGGGGCTCAGATAAACACCTTAGACAATTGTGACTAGAGAGGATCTCTGACTTTGCTGTTTTGCTAGCTGGAGTTCTTTAGGGACATGATTCTGGAACATTAAGGTAAATGGGAGTCTTACCTCCCATTTCAACAGGGCTGTGATCAAGATGCATTATGCTGCTGGAAACAGAGATGGCCAGGAAGACATTCATTACCTTAAAAGGGACCTCTCATTATCAGTTAGATTTCTCTCAAAATATTGCCTGTACTCAGCACTATTTGGGGCAACGATTGCAACTGGGCATTTTAATTCAGTCCTTGTCCAAGTAACTTCCCACTGGCTGATAAAAAAAACCAAACCACTTAAACACCATGGGATCTGAGGAATATTGCAAGTGAGTAAATGCTTTGTGAAGGAATGCATGTGGCTTCTGAAAATATCAATGATTTCCTCAATACAGAGGCTATAAGGTAGATGTTGTGAACAGAGTGAAATTTTATTATGACCCTAAATTATGATCAATTTTCTAGGTTTCTCCTTGAATTTGAGACTACAGGCACTAACTATAATTAAATCCATCTTAATAGGTTTCAACATATTTGTTTGACTCCATACTATGGTCCATTTTCCAGAGAAGATTAGGGTAATAACATTATTTTTTTAATATTAAGCTTTCAGATTACCAACTGTTCACTCTAATAGTAGCACATAATTGAAATTATCAAGGATCACCTCCTTTAATCAGGGAGCAAATTTGATTTTTTTGTAGTTTGAGTATGCAGGCATTTTGTATTCCAACATCCAAACAACAATCTCCTTGGCAATGACAGAGAAGTTGCTTTCTGTTGGCACAGTAATGGACAAAGTGACTAAGCACAAATGATACAGTATAATTGTCAGGGAGTGTTATTCAAGAGAACACAGCTCCTTAGAAGTGTTTGAAAAGTTTTTCTCATTATTTTTGCTCTGGCATTTTATGGGGCACTCTTTTCAAATATATTCCCACCAAAGCTCTGGCTGACACTTTACAAAATAAAAGGAGGAAAAACCAAAAAAGGGGAAAAAATAAGATATATCAAAGGACTAAAGTCTATTGTAAGAAATGCAACAAATGTATTCCACAGTTTCCTAATACCTGTCTCTGCCTTGAGTGAAATGCAGATTCAGTTTCTTGAGCTTGTATGGCAAGGTTTTGGGGGGTGGTGAGGAGGGGCTACAGGGGTGGCTTCTGTGATGAGTTGCCAGAAGCTTCCCCCATGTCCAACAGAGCCAATGCCAAGAGGCTCCAAGAATGACCCACCACTGGCCAAGTCCAAGCCAGTCAGTGACAACTGGTGACATCTCTTGCATAATGTGTTTTAGAATTATTAAATAACCAAAATTATTGCACAGATGTAATCATGGCCAGGAAAGAGTGGAGTGAGAATATGTGAGAGGAGCAGCTCTGCAGACACCAAAGTCAGAAGGAGGGGGAGGAGGTGCTCCAGGTGCTGGAGCTTACATTCCTGTGCACCTGTGGTGCAGACCATGGTGAGGCAGCTGTGCCCCTGCAGACCATGAACATCCATGGTGGTGCAGAGATCCACCTGCAGATTGTAGAGAAAACCCACTCTGGAGCAGATAAATGACCAAAAGGCTGTGACCCCATGGGCAGCCTGCTCTGCATCAGGCTCCTGGAAGGGACCTGTGGACCCTTGGAGAGAGGAGCCTGCACTAGATCAGGTTTGTTGATAGGACTTGTGACCCTGTGGAGGGTCCCACACTGGAGCAGCCTGTTCCTGAAGGACTGCACCCCACAGAAGGGGACCCATGGTGGAGGAGCTTGTTATGATCCAATTATTAACGTTCTTAGAAATACCTCTGCCCGAATTAAGGTGCAAATGAGACCATATGCCAGTAAGGGTTTTATTTGATAGTAAATATGCGAGAGAGAGGGAGGAAAAGAGAGAAAAAGAGAAGTAGGAAAAGGGGGGGGGGGGGACAGATGGAAAGAGGGTGACAAAGACAAAGTAAAGAAAATATCACCATCCGTGGATCCCAATGATGTTGTGTTGATCCTCTCCAGCTGGTCTTCTTGGTGGTGATGGTCCCCCCAAAAGCACAGGATGCCATGGGTTAATATACACTCAGGCCAGGGGCAATGTCCAGGCATGTCCCCCCAGGGGAGGGGCAGTCTCTAGCAGCAGACTCTGCTTGCATCACCTGCAGTCCTGGTGTGCAAGATCTCTAGGGAGCACCTTGGGGGGGTCTGTGATGGATTGTGACTCCTCCTCAGCTCCTGTCACATGAAAGTCCCATGGGTGTAGCCAGTGAGGCTGGGGGTTCCACAGCTGGGCCAGTTAGTGTCAACCTGGCTTCTGTGAGCTGTGCTCTGTCCCCACCCCAAATTCAGCCAGGGATGATTCTCAGCACAGCTGGTGGCTTTGGCCTTTTGTGGATGCATTCCTTTCCCTCAGCCTGAGATGACTGAACAATAGGTTTCCCTTTATCTAATCTCAGCAGTTTGTCTCCGTCCAAAGTCCCAGTCAGGTATCTTCAGGGAGGCTTCTTTGATTGTAGCTTCTTTATAGAGTTTTTGCTCATTATAATGAGCAAAACTTTATATCAATGTTTGAGGCATGAACTATTTCAGTGTCTGACAGAGCTCTTGAAAAACTGCAGCCCATGGGGAGGACCCACATTGCAGAAGTTTGTAGACTGTTTCCTGCAGGAGGGACCCCATGCTGGAGCAGTGGAAGGACTCCTCTTCCTGAGGAAGAAGCACTGGCAGAAACAAAGTGTGATTACAACTAACTGTAATCCCCATTCCTTGTCTTCCTATGCCACTGGCAGAGAGAAGGTAGAGCTGGGAAAGAGGACGTAGAGCTGGGAAGGAGGGAGGGGTGGGGGAAAGATTTTTTTAAGATTTGTTTTACTTCTCATTTTCCAACTCTGACTTCAATTGGTATAAGTTCTCCAAGCTGAGACTGTTATGCCCATGATGGTATTGGTGAGTGATTTGTCCCTGTTCTTATGAGCCTTTCATTGTATTTTTTTTGTCCCCTGTTCAGTTGAGGAGGGGAGTGATAGAGTGACTTTCATAGGTACCTGGCCTTCAGCCAGGGTCACACCATCAGAGTCTCATAAAAACATCATCACGCAGGTCATCCAAAAGTAGACAAAAATAAAGTGGAAAAAGACCCTCCAAATCACCATTTCTGGCAATTAGGTAAATCTGGCTTAGATCCTAATCTTGCTGCTGTGAAAATCTTCCTTTGAATTGGAGAAGGAAATTATATCTGTTCACAATGAAGGTAGGGAAAGCAGCCATGGAATGAATACTTGGATAAAGATTTCAGACAGCACTTTTGGAAGCTGGATGTTTGTAAATTTCCTCAATTCAAGAGAGGTCTGCCAGCTACAATTCATACACATGCAAGACAAAAATCCAATCTCACACTAAGATCATTCTTTTCAATCATAAGTCTAGTAGAGTGCCAGGGAAGCACAAATAGCAGTGCAACATCTGCCAAAGCATGGCTCTTCTGCAGGGCAAGGGAGAAAACTAACCAGAGGACCAAGGGCTTCGTTACAGGATTCCCTGCTCAGCCTTCCAGAGATCAAAAGTTAAATTCCCGACCAGATACATATTTCTCTTGGTGAAAAGAAATTTAGTTAGGCCCAAGAAATGTAATATTTTTCAATGGAACAAAGAGAAAATAATGTTACATCACAAAAAATAGTAGCTGGAAAAGAGAACACTTGTTAGAAGGGCCTGATCAAGGCTTCTGAACAACATATGCAAAGTTTAATTTTGCATCGCCAAAAATGAGGAAGGTCATGAGTTTATCTGACCATGAGGAAGGTCAGATTTGTGTCTTAACAGTGAGTACTTTCTAAAGGGATTTCAGGACCAAAGGCACTAGCAGGCTTCTTAGACAAAATAATACATGGATGTGGTTTATGCCTGGCTTGATTCTGCACTCCTGCCAGTACTGAGCAGCTGCCAGCTCTCTCTGATACATTATATTCTTTGTCAATAAAGAGGAGGGTCCCAGACTCTTGCCTGGAGCGGGCTCGCTTGTCTGACACAAGCTTTCTATGAGAGTCTAAATCTTGCTGATTTTCATGAAAACTGTAACAGCTTTTCAGGTCAGTCCCTACCCCTCATCCTTACAATATCTAGCAGTTTTCCATTTCCTTCTTCTCTGAAAGAGTCGCGATAGCATCAGTGATAACTGATAATGGAGAAGAAACTTAGAGCTCTCAGTGAGGAGACAGAAAGCAGAATTTGAGTTCATCCTCCACATCACGGTTTCAACCTAAATTCAATCTCTGTGTTGAAGCTTTGCACTAGTGTGTATCTCAGATTAGATATCCACCCTTTTCTTTCTTCTGCTTGGCAAGATTGCGAAGATTTGTCAGCAGCAGCATTGGAAACCAAGCAGCTGAATTGAGAAACAGGGCACACAAAGAAGGATGACTGGGAATCCCCCAAGAGGTGTCTGCAGTGCTTGCTGATTCTTCTCATGATCTTCAAAGAATCACTAGCTTTAAAATACTCAAGTGCCAGATAACAGTGAAAGAATAGTCTTGCTTTTGCTTTCAAGCATCTTTGTTCTCATATATTTATGGGGTGGTATAGTTGTATAGTCCCACATAGCTACGTCATTTGCTCTTATCATAGGTCTCAACTATTTGGCAAAGATGGATAGAAAGTGGTGTTAGGTTATAGAAGTTGCTTTTTCTTTTGTCCTTGTCATTAGAGTCTAATGAGGAAGCTTGTGATTAAGGAAAAGTAGGAGACAAGCAACACTCTCCAAGCATTTCACCCAGGAACAAGGTCATGTGCAGGTAAAGATGAAACTGATGAGACTAGAATTAAATGGGAGAGCTACGTTTGTTTTCCAGATGTTATTTCCTGGGTGGCCTCCAGAGCTTTGAAGGGCATTTTTCTCACAGACAAACGATTTTCTGCTAGAGATGGTGCTTTTACATCTCCTAAGTAAAAAACTGACAACAATTCTTAAAAGGGGAGCTGTGTTCTTATTTTCACAGCTTTCCATTCATTTCAGGTAAAGCAACTTCCCACAGATCTTAATTTTGGCAGTTAGTTGAATCAGCAAATTTTAAACTTATTTAATTTATGGTTTATTTAATATATTAATTTATTCATGAGGGGATGATTTTTAGCTAGTAACAAGTTTATGCCTTTCAGACTGCATATACAGATATAAAAAATATTTTCCTTACAATTTGCTTGCTCTTTCTTTGTTGTGACCCACCACTCTCTCCCAAACTTTTGTCCAAACATTTCTAGTTGGCTCTGCCCAGGATCTAATACTTTGAGCCAAGAAAATAAGAAACAATGATGAAAAACATGTTCAGGCAAAGTGTTTTACATTGTGAAAGAATGAACATAAGAAATTGCTTAGAAAGAATGTCGTGCCTGGAGAATTAAATTAGAAAGGCACTGAAATATATTTTCTATAAAAAACATTTTGAGAAAAAATAAAATGGATTATCAGAGGAAATTGTAATGAAGAGAAGCATAATTAATTATTTAGAAAAACCAAAAGAAAATCAAAGTAAAATATATGCTGTCCTTCCATGTGAGCAATTTATTCATAAATAGACATATGTTCAGAGACTGTGTGTCCACATTGGATTTGTGTATCTCTATTCTGCTTGGCAAGATTTACATTTTAAATGAAGAACACATATGGCAGTTTCATCTCCAGTTCTGTGCAAGCACAGCCCAGAATGCGGATACCTCAGCTTTACTTGAGAGTTGTGCTTGTGCACCAGCTTGGGCCCAGAGTATGATGCCTCAGATGAGAATGCCATATTTCTGGTTCTGAAATTCCATTACTTTGTACTATCTGCATCCAGGCATAATTTCTGAGACCAGGTAATATTATTTGACATAGATTTGAATATATCCTCATGGATTAATAATGTCTGGCAAATATTTTAAGTGCAGTTTGTAGGTAATAAATTTCATTTTATCCAGAGCATATGTGATGGAGTATTTTCTTCAAACTGATTACAGGAAAATTGAAATTTTCATCAAGACTGCAGCTCAGCTGTCCCCTGTGATGCTGAGATTATGCTTGACACAAATGGAGCAAACTAAAAAGAGCAGATGGCTATATATTAGCTGTTAAGTGAAGAGTAGCATCCCTTAGAATTTCCAAGAGGACATAACGCTGTGAGCACTAGGGAGGAGCTAGGAAGATCACCCTTTAACTTCTTGTTTGAGACCTCTGAGACTAGCCTAACCTGCAGTCAGTGCTCTGCATCTCTCAGACTATGCAAAACTCTGATAATGTGTGTGAATATAAAAAAGAACATCTCTGGATTGTGATTTTTTCATCCCTTCTCTACTGTCAGGATCCCTGTTATCACACCTCAGTGTCACAAGGTGAAAAAGAATAGTTCATTATATTTGTAGGGCAAAAAGCAGACTAGGAAGAGTGGGTGAGTCCCACAAATATCTTTATAAGGCTCCTTCTTTGCTAGTGGAGAACAAGGATGGTGAAAATCAAGTGGTTCTCTAATGTAATCATCTTTATGTTGGAACAGGAAAGAAGTGTTAATTTCAGTATTTTAAATCTCCATTAAAATCTGTGGGGATCTCGATTTATCAGGGGGCAACAATCTTTCAGTCAAACCATGAGTGGGAAAGGAATAAAGTCATAAATGCCGGCATCAACGAGCATTTTGACTGAGGGAGAACATATATGCTGTTTCCTCTGGATGTGAAAGGAGCTGAGCAAAAACGAGATAGACCAGACCTATACAAAATAAAGAAACTTTGGTCCATTCAAAATGTTCTCCCAGTCCTTTTTGTTATATCCATTTCTATTTCAGCACAAGGACTTCACATTTCAGGGGCTGAACTGCATGCTTCAGCCTGCAAGACTTGTTGACAGAACACTCTTAAAGTGTGTTTGCATTTGTGGAGTAAGTTAATACCTTCTTTGGAGAGTTTTAGCTGCCTTTTATCTGGTTTGTAGGTAGAATATTACTGCAAACTTTGGACATATTCTTGAACTTTTCTTCCGTCCTCAACCTTCTCTTCCATGACACAAAGTCTTTTTTCAACTCATCTTTCCTGCTTTTCATGTTATTGCCTTCAGCCACATTCTTTAAAAATTATTATAGTTCTGGAAACCAACACAATATAGTCAAATAGATCTGAATTTAGACTTCCTGAGAAGCAAATGTAGCTCTTCAAATCAACTAACTCCTTCTTTTCTTATCTTATCCTTTTTAAAAGACTTTTTAAAAGGAATCTCTTAGGCAATCTAGTTTTTATTCTATAGCATGGAAACTGTAGTTTTCTGTCTGCAGTTTTAGCTGCATCCATAAGTTTTGTTGATTCTGAATGAAGTATCAGAAGCAGCCTGTAAGCAAAGGAGTTAATGGAGCAATTTTCACAGAAAATCACATTTTACAACATTGTAATTTCCAAGAGCATATGTTTAATCTCATGTTTATTCTGGGTTAGAAACATAATTAAAAGTACAATCCTCCTTCCAGCTGAAAGATTATAACTAATGGTGATTCAGTACACATACAGAAGGACCTGTTAAAGGCAGAGTAAGATCACCTTTCATTCTGTTATTCTTTGATTAACATATTCCACTTAGCTCTGATGTGTTTTTTTGTGGATCTGTGTGACTGGGTTTTATTATTTTAACAATGATTTCTGTTACTCAGTTTGAGAAAGCCTTCTACAATTTTTGATCAATACATAGCAATTTTTAAGGAACATTTTAATCATGCTTACAACAAGCCAAGCCTATGAAAAAGTAATTGATTACCTGATTTTTGTCATACCGAGAGGCTATGGAAATTTACTGTCATATTGATTAAGGACTTTGGCTTTCTGAACAACACAGGTTGCTCTTAATTCCTGCCTCCAGCCAACAGAAGGTACAATAAACCAGAGATAGTACCATTTGCTGGTACTATCCAACAAATCTATTTTTAAAGTCAAGTTATTTTTATTAATTTTGATTCTTATTAAATTAGCTAGGCAGAGGAAAGGAACCGCATGTATTTGGTCTCCCTCAAGGAAACATAATTCATATTTGTACAGTTTGTGACCTCTAAATGGAGTGGAAATGTTTGTTTTGGTAATGTTTAGGTACTGAGGAATGCCAGCACCACCTCGTGTCACAAGAATTGGAAAGCACATGTAATACAGAATGGTACATGGGAAATTTGAGGCAGAAAAAAGAAAAAATATTAATTTCTGAGTAACTTTCAGAGTACTTCTACCAAACATGTGGCTGCCTCCTCTCTGAAGTGCATTTTGTTCCTGAGAGTGCAGTTGCTCATCACAGGCAGTCTCAATTTAAGAAGTCCTAGTAATGGTTTCAGATTATTTTGTGTTTTTCCCAGCACTGAAACTGGTTTCACACCGTTGTAATTCAAGGAAGCCTCTTGTGCTTTGCTTAGAAAGTTTTAGACAGAAGAGAGATTCAGAAAAAAATTAACCCAAGTTGAACATGGGAACATTTCCTCTACAGTGTTTAAGATCTGATTACCCCTTTCCTCATACATTTCAGTTCTCTTCAGCCTCAGAGAAGACAAAATAGGGATATGTTCAGAAAACATTTCAGTCTGCCCGTGCTTTAGTGAACATATGGTTATCCAGTCATAGCTCACAACAAAAGAAGTTTGGGCTTTCAACAAGTTTAAGATAAATTGCAGAGGTTTATTTTTTATTTTTTATTTTTTTAGCATAACTAAGTGTTAATGTAGAACTGGCTGGGAAATAACGAATAAGATATTTGTAAAAAGAATATGAAATGCTTCTTAAAATTTATCTGCTGGAGGAGTTCAGTAAATTGACATCACACGCACAGAGATAGAAATGAAAACTGCCTCTTTCTGGGGGAATAAAACCAAGGTCCAGTCATTTCTAGACATTGTTCTTCTACTTTGTGAGAAAAGCAACATATAGAAAGCAAGACAACTCTGTGTTCTCAGATAATTTTGATGTACTGGACTCTTCAGTTTGGAACTGAATAGCTGTTGGAGGGAAACGGATGAATCAGGAATTCTCATTCCTGCAAAGGGACGATGTGTTAATCTTACTTGCACAAATAAAATTCTCTGATTAAAGTAAAACCCCAAGGGTACCATGATGTATTGAATGGCAGAATGGAAGCTCTGCCTTCAAGCCATGCGTAATATAGCTATTTATTAACCTAAGATGGTATTTTCTTTTCTTTTTTCTTTTGCCAAAATAATGATTGTAGTCTCCTAGCAAGATGAATAATCAAATGATGACATAGGTGTTAATTTCACAATATGGTACTGAAATACTCCTAAATGCAGTAATAAAGCTTCCTCTTCCTTCTTTTCTTTTGCTAAACTGAAGAGAAAAAATCTTAGAAATAGTGTTGGTGTGTGTCTCTACAGATAATTTTATATCCTGCTTGGTGTGACATAGAAGATGAATAAAACAGGATTTTACCCCACAGAATTGTTATGTTTATAAATGTATAATTGAAAGAAATCTAAGAAATATGTCTATAGTTCTTTGGATAACATTTAATGGAGAATTGATCCTGCTTTTAAGACAGTCCTAAAACTAGAATTTTTCCAATAAAAGCAAAGCCTGTCGTCATTCCTTGACTAGTAAACAATAGAGGCTGTAATGATTCACCATTTCTTCAGTTTCATTATTGCCTTCCAGCATCCAATCTAAAAGCTCTTAGCATCGTAATTACCTCTTTGGGCTTTTGCAAATGTCATGGCTCCTATTTAGCCAATGGATCACATCACACATGGCTACAGCTTCACTTTTAAACACTGTTTTAATGTCTGAAATATCTGACAGGCTGAATTATAAGCTTGGCAACAATTTGGTCTCCCTTTTGGCCTTCCCTGGATTTGCAGTTACTTTGGGAAGCAAGAAGGAGATCTGAAGCTATGTATATCTGGATCCAAAGACATGCCTACTCATAGTGATCTTAACCTAAGCCATCCAAGCCCTTTTCCAGACATCTAAACACTGTACTTAACTTTTCACTTTGTTGCATTGTAATTAGCCTTAATCATTCATAGCTTTTGTATGCATGGTGGCCTCACATACAGAAGTACATTTTAAAGGCAGAGGTTAAATGGCATTAAATAAACTGCTGCATCTGAATAAGAAAGAAAAGACTTCCAATCACAGACCACATATGGGGATTCCAAAAAAGAATAAGTATGGCAATCTTTTCATGCTGTGTCAAGCAAAATAAAAAATAAATTTTTACCAACAAAATTTTTATTTTCCTTATATTCAACATTTCATTCCACTGGGTGGCTAGGGCATCTATCTGACTTTCAGTCTTCCTCTTTCCCCCTAACCTTATAAAATCTTTTCTGAGAGTTAGATAACTTCAGAAGTCATATAACCCCTGTGCCACTAGCAGACATGCCAGCCTTTCAGTGCAGTAAGTTGAATGTCATTCTGCTCTAACGTCTGCTGCTCAGCCTTTCATCATGTGTGCAAATGCATCTTAAAGTTCTTCATCTGTTCACAGGCAATTTTTTTTTTGCTACCTTGAATAAACAAAGACCTGTCCTACTAGGACAGGCAAGCTGTGTGAACTGCCACTCTCTCTTAGCAAAGAGCCCTTTTCGAAGATCAGAACATTTTCTATGTGCAGAATCTGTATTTCATCCCTGACAAAAGCCTTCGAACATGAATATAATTATGAAATTTTGGTCTCCCATCCTCTTTGTGGAAGAGGATAATGTGTTGATGAGGTACTTCAAACTCTCTGTGGGACTGGCAGCATGACAGACTGTGGTTATTTAGTGAGAACACACTGGGGAAAGAGATAACAAAAGCTACCCATCAGTGTACTGATCTGGTCCTCAATATGGCCAATGCTCTGATCACAAAAAATTGTAAGATTAGAAGCAAAATGAAAATCAAAATTAAAGTTTAAAAATTGCTCAGTGCTTTGTGATCTCTACAAAGGAACTAAAAAATACATTTTTATGCTAATATTTGAGAAAATATGAGATTAATAAGGTTAAATCATCTAAAGAAAAGGCCATTTAATAAAGAAAAAAGTCCGAAATCCCATGCATCCTCTACTAGATCACTGTGAGGTGAAAAAATATCTCTTTATTTTATATTTCTGGACTACAACCCTTTGATAAGGAATGTGACTGGAATTGGGAGTTTATCAAAATATTTGTAAAAGCATCAGGTGATTTATCTGGAGTTCTGCATCCTGCTCTAGGGTCCCCAGCACAGGAAAACACATGCACTTGAAGTGAGTCCAGAGTGGGGCCACACAGAGGATTAGAGGGATGGAACTCCTCTCCTATGAGAAAAGGCTGAGAGAGTTGGGATTGTTGAGTCTGGAGAAGACTCCAAGGTGACCACATTGCATCTTTTCAGTACCTGAAGGGAGCCTACAAGAGAACTGGAGAGGGACTTCTTACAAGAGCGTGTAGTGACAGGACAAGGGGGAATGGATTCAAACTGAAAGAGAGTAGGTTTGGATTAGATGTTAGGAAGAAATTCTTTCCTGTGAGGGTTGTGAGGCACAGGAACAAGTTGCCCAGAGAAGTTGTAGATGCCCCATTCCTGCAAGTATTCAAGGCCAGGTTGGATGGGGTCTTGAGCAAGCTGGCAGGGGGGTTGGAATGAGATGATCTTTAAGGTTCCTTCCAATCCAAACCATTCTATGATTCTATGATTTATCAATGAGTTTCATTGTTTAGTGAGGTGAGTTTGCCTAGGATCTGAAACAGACCATTTATAAGAGAAAAACCCAGGGTTTCTATGATCTAATCCATTGCAAACATGAGAGAAAATTGAGAGCATCTAGAGTGAGAAAAACTTTTTTCCTTGAGTTTTCTTCTAGTGGAGGGGAGAAGGGTGTGTGTTTTGCTTTATTTTCCTTGTTTGAGATTCTGAGTCTTACTTGGAGTTTGATCATCTGAATACTGATCAGTCTCAGAAACTATGAAATCTAGGATATTGAGTGGCTTGATGGTATAGAAACATGGTTTATAATATAAAGAAGGTTTATAATATTGTCAGAGACTGAAATAGTTCATGCCTCAAACATTGATATAAAGTTTTGCTCATTATAACAAAAAGTGTATAAAGAAGCTACAATCAAAGAAACCTCCCTGAAGATACCTGACTGGGACTTTGGACTGAGTCAAACTGCTGAGATTAGATAAAGGGAAACCTATTGTTCAATCATCTCAAGCTGAGGGAAAGGTATGCATCCACAAAGGCCAAAGCCACCAGCTGTGCTGAGAATCATCCCTGGCTGAGTTTGGGGTGGGGGCAGAGCACAGCTCACAGAAGCCAGGTTTACACAAACTGACCCAGCTGTGGAACCCCCAACCCCACAGGCCACATCCACGGGACTTTCACGTGAGAGGAGCTGAGGGGGAGTCACAATCCATCACAGACCCCCCAGAGTGCTAGGCCTGGCACCACAGGAGTGCAGGTGATGCAAGCAGAGTCTGCTGCTAGAGGCTGCCCCTCCCCTGGGGGGACATGCCTGGACATTGCCCCTGGCCTGAGTGTATATTAACCCATGGCATTCTGTGCTTTTGGGGGGACCATCACCACCAAGAAGACCGGCTGGAGAGGATCAACACAACATCGTTGGGATCCACGGATGGTGATATTTTCTCTTTCCCTCTTTCTGTCCCCCCCACCTCTTTTCTTACTTCTCTTTTTCTCTCTTTTCTTCCCTCTCTCTCTCATATTTTCTATGAAATAAAACTCATACTATTGACTGGCATATGGTCTCGTTTGTACCTTAATTCGGGCATAGGTATTTCTAAAGAACCTTAATAATTAGATCATAACAAATATAAAGAAGTTTTATAAGCACTCCTATTTCCCAGTGATACCCTTTAAAATTTGAAATTTTATCAGTTAGAGAAGGGTCTTGATAATTCAGACTCAGAAGATGAATATAATTTTATAACAGCTTCAGATCTGAGATCCAGGCTAAAAAAAATTGTTTTGAGCATTACTCTTAAAAGAACTCAAAAAAAATCTTCAGCTTTGTAGGCCCTACAATTAAAAAAAATGTATTAAAACTCTTCTAAAAATAAAATTGAACACTTTCTATGTAGATTTACCTTTTACTAATTTATGAAAGGGCCTTTGTTGTTTTGAGACTTGAAAAATTAATTAAAATCATATTAAACATGTATGAATTAATTAATTTTTTTGTGCTTAGATGAATGAAGTACTTGTAGTATTGTTTAAAACTGCAAAAAAAATTAATTCACCACACACACATTAATATTGATCCTCATCAAGGAAACTGCTTTCAAAATTTTTCCTGGGCTGCTTTTCCCCAAAGGTGCTAATTGCCTTCAATTTTTCAAAGTCTTTGCAAATGGAAAAGGAAAAACATTATATTGTTCCCAAAGAGTCTCTCCCTAACAGTGTGAAAAGACACAAATTCATGATCACCATGAAGCCCCTGGGTGGGCATTTAGTAGGAGTCTGCTTATTTGTCAAAATATTGCCCCTGAGATGACTTTTTTTTCCCCAAAAGGAGCTGATGGGAGCCAAGCTTGTTAGCTTTATGTTTCTCCCAACACCCTAATAAGAAAACAGTAATTCAATATGACAAGTTCCATGTTTTCATATTTTACTGTGCCTATTCAGACAGGTAAGCCTTTTGGGGCCAGCAAGATAGTTTCTGATAAGGCTGTGCTTTCATTCTATTATTCTTGTTTCCTGATACACTTCAGTTATCTTTAAAATTAGAACCATTCCCTTCTCAATATTTTGGACTTGGATTTTTTTAACATCAGGAGCATAACAGACTTTAGTACATGACTACCCTTCAGTCCTCACTAACTAAGGCTGCCTCTGGCTGTTATCAGTGGAAAATGTACTGACTCAGATTCACCTTTAAGGTCTTGGTCAGCACATGGCACAGGCCAATTGGGCAAGATGATGAGACTGGTGACTCTCTGTGCATTTCCAGGCACTTTAATGTTCTACACCTGCTCTCTAGTGCAGGAGGTCAGAGAGATGTGAACAAACCAGAATTGCACCTTTGTAAACTGAATTGGAAAGCTATTTTCAAGATGGCCTGCTTGTATTCCTATATTATTCATGTTCTACAAACTCCAATGAGGTAAAAGAATTCCAAATTGTAGCTGAAGTTCATTCGTACAGTTGCATTTTCAAGTGACAGCTCTGAAACTTCTGCAATAGATGCCAAGGGTCTGAAACAGCTGTGTTGCTGTAATTACCACTGATCCATTAAATCAGTTACTGGGAAATTGACAAACAAAAAACCCACCCCAAGCTAAAATACAAACTAACCTACAAGTTGTTCAGCTCCATGAATTTTTGTTGGACAATCCACAAACCTTTTTCTTACAGTATGGCCTACTGCTACTCTTGGTCATAATAGGTTAAATTTTTGTTTACTCTCTTTCCTCACTATCACAATAAATTGGCAGTTGAATGGTGTTTTGATGTGTTACATCCATATATAATGTTCTACTGAAGTGGATCAGGCAACCAGCAAAGAAAGAGTATCTTTTTCTACAGCTCCAAAATCTTTTCAGTTGTTACCTAAAGGAAAAGATTTTGCATTTATTTGTAAGGTTGCATCACACTGCTGTCTCAGACTATGTCCCACTATCTTTTTTACCTTGCTTCCTGTACTTCTGTCTCTTTCACAGCTGTAAAACTTAAGCATAGCTATCAAGAACAACAGCTTCAGCTCTCTCTTCTTCCAGACCACAATACTTGGTTCTTAACTGTTTCTGTTCTGTACTTGCTTAACAGAATACCACCTAGTTTCAATTAAAGTTGAAAATTATATTCATAATGATAATGTCAAAACAATATGGTTTTAGTAATACCAGTAATATCTGGACAAAATTGTAATTAATAAATAGCCTGAAAGGAATAAGTTTTCTCATAGACTTTGGGATTACATTTAATATAGTTGCTATGATTAGACTGAATCAAGTTTCTTCTAAAGAAACTG
This sequence comes from Lichenostomus cassidix, assembly GCF_008360975.1. Classification (NCBI taxonomy): domain Eukaryota; kingdom Metazoa; phylum Chordata; class Aves; order Passeriformes; family Meliphagidae; genus Lichenostomus; species Lichenostomus cassidix. The sequence goes on along the minus strand of NC_139480.1, from coordinate 30,182,416 downwards.
TTCATATTACTGTTTATAGCCTATCTATAAAGAGAGAAGGTTAAAATTCTGGCTCATATAAGTGAGAAATAAAAATTCAACTCTGAGATAGTTGTAAAGTGAAGACAGTAGAGCCTATGAAATGTTCTGGGGAATTTCATGAACGTAGAAGAGCAAAAAACTGAGAGATGGTTGTGATCTGCAGCTGTTTTGCAAGCCACTTTTCTGTTACTGTGAAGAGCTACAAGAAATTCTGCTTTTTAAAGAAGAAATTGCAGGAAGATCTGAGACCTGTATGCTGGTCCATTCAACCTCCACTAGCTACCAGCTACCCCTGGAATAGCTTGAATTCAATAGATAACAGTGCAGGACAAGAGGTAAAACACACAAGCTGAAACAAAAGACATTACATCTAATCATAAGAACACACTTTGTCATCATGCGGAAGGCTGAGCACTGGCACAGGTTGCTCTGAGAGATTGGGAGTCTCCATCCTTGAAGATATTAAAAATTCACCTGGGCGTGATCCTGGGAAATTCACTCTAGCTGAACCTGCTTGCACAGGGGACTTGAACTAGATAGTCTCTAAGGTACCTTGCAGTGTCAGCAATTTTGTGATTCTACAACCACCAATTAATCTTTCAAATACCTAAGTGACTCCTGAGTTTAACCCCAACTGCTTAAGGTCTGAGCAGAGAGTTGACTAGCTCCTCTCAGTCTAGATGATGTACACCCATAATTAGGAAGCTAGTTTTAATTCTCCTCTCTCTCTGAGGGGTTTTATACTTACATCTGTCACCTCTCAGGCTTACTGTAGTCCACTTTTTGCAGCAAAACAGTATATATATATGTTAGGGCATATGTTATCAAAAGATTACTCTGAGAGTTCCCCAGTCTAAAAAGCTCCAATTTCATATTTTCACTATTCACACTCAAGGTATATATGCCTTCCAGTACAGGAAGGAGAGGAATCTGGGTGCCGTGGAGGTGGGATGAGTCTGTTGCAAGCATTTCCTGATGGGTAGATTTCCACCTGTGAATTCTACACAGCACTGGCTGCCTCCCTGGATCAGGGAGCAAGGCTTCAGTCACTGAAACACAGCTCACTTCCACTACCTGTCTTTCCTTGGCACTGCTATCACTTGGAATCATTATTCTGCTGGCTTTTACATCCTGCTATGACAGGACAAGTTGTTCCTCAGTGCTGTGCAGAGCTGATTGCCTGACCTAGAGTCATGTCCGACAGACATTTAGTTGCCTTATGGGACAAATTGCTGGCTTAGCAGTCCAGTGCCCAAATTCTTCTGAGAATTGAGCCTTTGAGCAACATAGAAAGGAGAGTGAAAAGTCATAGCAGATGCAGTTGTCTGAAATGGTCTTCCGAAAGCAGACCATTTCCTCATCTGAAAATCATGTTCTTCGGTGTTATAATAGTTTACATAAGATCCCAAATCACTTAAGTCATATCACTTTGACATTTTTAAATGTCATCTGAAAGTAGAAGCCTGTGTATGACACTCAAGCAGTTTGCTTGTGCTTGTATTTTTGTTTTTTAAGTAACCAGAGGGACCATTTCATGTTGACAAGATAGTTGTTGATTAAGCTGAGCCATGAAGTAACAGATCCAGAGAAGATGAGAAGATAAAAAGTTTAAATCCCTAGCAGAAGGTTGGATAAAACCTTTTTATTGTCTGAGATATACTTGTGAGTTAACTAATTGGGAAGGGATAATAAATGATTTAATTATTTCCCATCTGTTAGTAATTCAATTAGATCCTGCTCAGTTTGCATAGCTGCAGTCCTTTCATCTGCTTTGCATTCCCTACCAAGTCTGAAGTCCCCAGAGTTAAGCTATGTTATTACCCTCTGAGGTAAAAATGGGAAAGTGATTTAAAAGCATTTTTCTCCCTTAAAGCCATCATGCCTGTATTCTTACCATTGCATTTACAAAATCTTTTTAGCATAATAAATACTGCATTAATTAATTTGGGGAAAAAACACGCCCAAACAAAACAACAATGCCTGAATTGGTTTTTGGAAAAAATGATCATAGAAAAAAATTGTTGAGAACTCTGAGGTGAAGATTTAATCATACACTAAGTACACTTGAAAATAATTATTCTCAGAGTAAGGACATAAAACTAGGAGGTTAAAGACAGAGTGACTTGTCCCACATATATGGTGAATACACAGGGTATACTCTTCTACATTTTAACGGGAATGATTCATGCTGGTTTTGTGAGACAAAGAAAAATCCATTATTTTGTCTTAATTTCTAGGGTAACAGAGAGAAAGATCATTAGCTAAAAAGGAAAGATAAGGTGAAGAACATTTAGTTCACAAACTTCTTGCTCCTTGTCATTTGATGCCAGCAAAAGAGGAGGAGTTTCTCCCAGGCCATACCTTGGCTGATGTGTTCATTCAACCCAGAGGGCAAAAGTAGGGGTAAACTGTCACTCTGAATTTAGGGTGGTTGGCTAATGCAGCTAACATTCTCTGTTCTATGCTTGTTGTAGTGTGCTGGTTTTGTCTGCAGTAAGTTAATTTGCTTCACAGTGGCCGGTGTGGGGCTATGTTTTGGATTTTTGCTGACCACAGGGTTGATGATATAGAGATGTTTTTGTTATTGCTGAGCAGAGCTTACACAGAGCCAAAGACTTTTCTGCTGCTTGTACTGCCACACTGGGGAGGAGACTGGGGGTGTCTGGGAGGCTGGAAGGAAACACAACCAGGACAGGTGACCCAAACTGACCAAAGGGAGATTCCACACTACATGATATCATGCTCAGTATATACAGTAGGGGGAAGGAGGAGGAAGAGGGAACTGTTTGGAGTGATGGAGTTTGTCTTCCCCCATAACTATTACATGTGATGGGGCCATACTCTCCTGGGCATGGCTGAACACCTGCCTGCCATTGAAAAGTACTGAATTAAACTCTGGTTTTGTTTTGCTTGTATATGCTCAGCTTTTGCTTTCCCTATTAAACTGTCTTTAGCTCAATCCACAAGTTGCTGGCTTTTACCTTTCAGATCCTCTCTCTGATCCTGTTGGTGGGGGAGTGAGTGAGTGGCTGTGTGGGGCTTGGCTGCTGACTGGGGCTAAACCATGATGTGTAGGAAATTGTATTTCCCTCCTTAACTGGCCTCTGGGGAGAGATGAGGACAGGTTTCCAGGAGGTTCAGATGGTGTTTCTCTCACTTCCTCCCTCCCTCCTTCCCTTCCTCTTTCCTTCTTTTCCTCCCCACCTCTCCTCCCTCTCCCTTTGTCCCTGCCTCCATCCTTCCCAATGCAGCAGTCAGACCTCCTAGGCCAATTTCTGACAATTCAGCACTACTCACCCACATAGTCATTGTGCCCAAAATTCCTCTTGCCTGTGAACAGCATACCCCAGTTCAAGACTAGAGGAATACTCAACTTCATAACTCCCACAAAATCAGATCAGAAATTGGAAATCCTCTAAGGACTTTGGCTGTATTTAACTGCAATAAGGAAAACCCTTTTTTAAGATAAAGAAAAGCATATCTTCTTTGTATCTCCCATATGTGAATGGGCTGAAAATTAAGGAATTCTTCACAAGCATCCATGTCTTGAAGATTCTAAAGAGAGAAGAGGCGTTCATAAAGCATTTTGCCTATATCCACCTGCCACTTGCTCAGCATAAGTAGTCAACAACTTTGTGCTTCACTTTGTTTTACATTGTCACTTTAAGCTGTGTTTAAGAAGCTATCTCCTCTTCCTCTCGATAAGATACACTATTTAATTGGGTGACCTAGCTGATTTATTATACAATCATATTAGCTCTTGGATTAATGTATTTAAACCTAAGTAAACCAAACAGAGCTTTTACCTTTCTTTCAAGCCAACTGTCTTTTGATATTCTATTTGCCTTTGAAAATATGCAGCAAGTTCTCCTGGAAGGACATAAGGGAAAAAAAATCATTATAATCTTTTTCAGCTTTATGCTTGCTCTTCCCTCAGATATGAAGAGCCTCAGGTGACATGACTTAGGACAATTGTTTCACTTATCAAAAATAGGTAACATAAGCCCTTGACAAATCTGTCTGCATGGTTGGTTTTGACCTCTTATTGAGCGTTTGTCAATTGTCATTGACTCACAGTCCTGTATTAAGAGGTTTGAGAAATACTGCTTTGCTGGGACAGATTCATATTGACACAAGTTGGGTTTTTTTCAGCACTATATCATCAAGTTTATGTTTTGTTGCCCTGATGAATTAACACATAAAAATATAGCACCAGCCAAAGGACAACAGCAAGGAGTGTATTTTTTTTTCTTCTGTCTTATATCATTTTACTTGTGCTGAACATCAAAAGTTTTAGACTCCATGTGAGACCTGTAGACCTTAATGCTGAAAGAAAAAACTAAGCACACACATTTTCTGCTCTGGTAATCCCACTTAACACTGTAAAGTGGTATTACATCATCTGAAGATCCTTGTTGAATAGTATTGCATTGCATAGAAGCTTTGGAATAAATTGTAATTCATAATTGTAAATATGTGCCAAAATTGTCATTTCTTCAATCTCATCTCCTTACCCCAAGAACAAAGGAAAAAAAGGAGCACTTGATGGGTCAGAGTGGCTGTTGTCGCCCCAAGAGTGACAGGAGTGTGATAGAGGCCTTAGCTCAGTAGTATACATTAGATATGAACCAACTCAGCTTTAACATGTACTGAGACTGATCGGTCATGGGTCATGAAGCAGGGAATTGCAAATGGCTCTTTGCCACCTGTCTTTATCACACAAAACAAAGTAAAGCGCAGACCTACTGGAAAATCAAGGCAAGGCCATATCATTATAAAGACAGATATCATTTCACATTTGTAAAGGAAAAGAATAAGCGAAAATTATAAATATATACCCAAAATACAAACAGGACAAACACTTTTATGTGGTAAACTACTAAGCCATTTTCTTTAATGGCTTGTTTTAGTGTACCTTTGGCTATTATCTTTCTCCTTTTTACTCACCCTGGACTTAGTTTTCCAAATTTCTCAAATCCACCTCAAATAAACAAATTCCAGAAAGTTGTTATTAGAAAAAATGCATTTAATTATTGTTGAAGTGTTTACTGTGTTCTGGAAATGTACTAAACTGTTTGTCCATGTGCAGCCAGGAGAATATTTGAAATGTGTGTTCAGCAGAAGCTTTTAGCTGGAACTCTGTTTTAATTTTTTCAAAACATGACTGCTGGAGCCTGTTGGGATTTTATTGCAGGACATGGATTGGTCCTTCAGAGCTCACTGTTTATTTTGCAGCTACAGCAAAGCTGAAATTATACCTATACAGAAAAATCCTGCATGCTGAATAAAATCTCTCATTTTTTTTTAACTGTGCTTATCCTGGTTCCAAAAAATACCTGTTTCAGTGCACAACAATGAAATAAAATAGCAAGCCACAACTTGTTTAACAGTGGTCAGAGGGTATCTCAGTGATGGCTGCTTTGCTTATCTCCCAGCTCAGCCTCACAGCAGGATGTGGCAGCCCCAGGAACACCTTGGTAGGTACCTGGACCTGCTGGCAAGAGGGATGGAAATGGGCAGCTCAGTCACATCAGGAACACACTGGTGAAATCTAAACTGTTTCAGACCCAGATGGGTTTTTTGACTGTTGATTTCATTTTATTGTATTTGTTATTTACTACTCGAAATGTAAAGGGTTCTTACCTTTTACCTGTTTTCGAGCTACATGTTTGAAAAGCAAGATAACACCACAGAGATAGAATGAGCAATAATAAATTATTCCTAGGAAATATGCCTCACATTCTCCATTCATCGTTTCTCAGGAAATTAATAGTCCTGCAAGCTCTTAGTATCTCATCTAAAACAAACAAACAAACAAACAAACAAAAAGACAGAACAGCTTGACAAGAGTTTTGTGATTTCTGCCAAACTCAGCTAGTATTAAACTTGTTATTAAGTATAAACTGCAAATTCCTCTGCTAATGAACTTGAGATCATGCTCTAGTCCAGTCAAAATAGACTTTGTTTACACTGATTTTGTGGCCCTATGAGATTGCCTGGTTGCTTGCCTGAGTTCCCTCAGCAGGTGAAATTACTTGCTGAGCTGCACAAAATCATGCTGGGAAATAGCTGTGCCATGTCTTGCCAGTATTTATTTAATGTTATGTTACTGCTTGAAAATGAAAAACATTTATTTTTAAAACATAGTCCATGTGATTATGACCTATAAAAGCAAAAGAAAAGGCTGGGTAACAAATGAAACTATAACTTACATGCTGGTTTTGATGTCATTGTTTCTAGTGCTTCAACAGCAGCTGCCTCTGTGGCTTTTCAAACCACAAACAGTATGTTAGTTTTATATCTCTCCCTTTCTCTAGTTATGGGTCTCTCTCTAACCACTGATATGCTGTCTTATTAAAACCTGTGTACCCTGAACCGCTTTTGGATTATGAAGGCAGGAGATCTCTGAAAAGTCATGTATCAGCCATGACAACTATATCTGGAGGTCCTTAGGAGCCAAACATCTCCCTTGGATGGGTCTAAAAAGTGGTATAGACACCTGCCTTCCTGACCTCTGCATGCCCCAGAGGACTGAAGCTTGTTATGTATTGTTTGTGCTAAAATAGCAAACTCAAGCCCAGTATGTGTAATGAGAATATCCTTGCTCCAAAGTGCTTCGATTGAGACAGAGTCTCATTCAGGTGATTAATGTAGATGTTAAGTAATATTGGCCCTAGTATCAACACTATCCCAGGCAAACAAAAATATACCAGCCTCCAACCAGATGTTGTAATGCAGCTCACAACTGCCTGAGCCTGGCAGTTCAGCCAGTTTTGAATACACTGTATTCCATACATGTCACTGTACTTCAGTACATGAGGATGTCCCAAGGCATTGCATAAAGTCTCGCTAAAGCTGAGACAAACACTACCCACTGCCATTTCCTTACCCACCAAGCAAGTCATTGTAGGAGATTGCCAGCTGAGAGATGACTTTCTGTTCATAATTTCATGCTGGTTACTCGCAAATATTCACGTCCTTCATGTGTTTGGAAATTAGTCCCAGGATTATTTGTTCCATCACCTCTCTAGAGCCAGAAAAACAGCTTACTATCCTGCAGTTCCTTGGATCCTCCTTCCTACCCTTTTTGAAGGACATCTACTTTTCTTCCAGTCTGCAGCATCGTCTCATCAGTGTTATCCCCAAGCTCTACTTTTTAAGTTTCTTTCTGAAAAGTTAAATGTAAGGTACCAGTGTCTTCTGATACCATCCTCCAGGTTCCTTTCCCAGAGTTGCACTCTGTCATTTCAGGACTTTTGGGGAAAAAGTGATTTTCTTCTCCCTTGACTAAGCAGTTTAACTTGTAACATGTGAATGCTGGGGGAAGTTCTGCAAGCCTTATTTTGCAAGTCCTAAGAAATTCTTCTGGCTACAATATGCCTCTGCCTATATAAATATTATTGACAGACAGTGAAAAATACTGGCTGCATCATGCACGGGCAGTGTTCTAGATGGTTGAAGTTTAAGCTATTGCACCCCAAAGCAAAACCTCAAGCTTTTTAAACTACAGATCTCTAGTTGTGACACAATTCCATGAAAATATGAAGACATGAAACTCACAACACATCCTGAATAATGTGCAGCTTAAGTCTCATACTGAGAGTTCATCTTAGTTCACTTGCCAGAGCAAACAATGCAGGAGTGATAGATATGCCACTGTTCCATGATTTTGAGGACAAGTGCAAATACTATTGACATAACTAAAAGGCTGTTATCTTTAACCTGCAGCCTTGGATACAGTCAGTTATCACCATCTGCTGTCTAAATATTAAAGTTTTTAGGGATGAAATATTTGAAGAGCATATCCGGGACAGAAAGGAAAATAATAACAACAATGATGGCAATAATAATACAATAATAATAAATGACAGGAAAAAACATATTCATGTGGAAGCTGAAACTTTGTCATGTATAAGAACCTGACTTCCCACAAAGAAATCAAATTTTGAGAGGCTGAAGGTTTTCAGATAATCTGCCTCAGAGTAGATTGTCTATTTATGTGCTAAGCAGAATGCTTTTATTTCCTCTATATGATTTTGCCAATGCATTTGAGAAGATTGTATTTTTTAAAGCATTTCTAATCTTTTAAATCAAAAGTAAAGGAAGTAAAAGAAGCAAAGATCAAGCATTTGATATCCCTAATAGGGGAGATATATCCTGCTTTTGTTAAAACTGTATGAAATCAGGTGTTAGGATTTAACTTTGTTCTAGCAGCAGCCTTGCAAGGCCATGAGCAAAGCTGAGTGGTTGCTGATGATTTCCTTCAATTTCTCTGCACCTAATCATACTCACAATACCAGAGGCTTCTGTCATTGCAGGAGCTAACAGAATTTATTGACAACCCAGAGAAATGCCTTCTGAAGCTCTGTTCTCAGAACTACAAGTTCTTAGCAAAGCAATGCAACAAATGAAATAGCTTTATTCCTCACATATCCAAAAGCTTGTTTGCAGTTAGTGTCTCTATGCCTTTCATTTCAAATCTGACCACATTGCTATTAAGATGCAGAATAGCTTTTTCAAGGATTGTAGGTTTCCTCTAAATTTCAATGACCAAGGGAATTGCATTTTTTATTTACTATGTGTCTGGGGGTTAAGAAAGCTACATTCAAGTTTATCAGTCGTATTTTCACAGAATATTTTTGCTTCAAATTCAGTGATCCATTTAGCTGAAGTAGGAGGTCACTGTTGCTAATTTACTCTCATTCATTGGTCTCAGTGACAGAATTTAATTATTTTAGCCTAGTTCATAGAACTAGGAGAGCAGCTGCAGTGCTTAAAACACTGTAATGAAAACCAGTAAACCTTCACCTTGTCTCAGCAAAAGACCAGGAATAGAGCAGTTAAACTTATGGTCTGTCATCTCAACTCCAAAAAAGCCATGCACATTACCTTAATAAATTGGAACATTCATCTGTCTTATGGATTTGTAATTGTTCTTTAAGTTAGAGCTGTCACTCACTATCACCAACAGAAGCCTTCCCAAAATCTGAGGCAGGTGTTGTATTGAGTACTGCAAGTATGGAGAAGAAGGGATTCTTTGAAACAGGATCCAGTCTTTGAGATAAGGCTTGCAGTGCTTTTGGAGGAAAATATGCTTTCAGTCTGTGTAGAAGAGATAGTACACTGAAACCAGTCAGAACTGCGGGCATGGTAAGCTGGATACAAGGTTACCAGAGAGAGTGATCTGGCCTATTGATTCATTCTAGAATAACTTTTAAATCGACAGGAAATCTAAAAGAGCAGTTAACTCTTCCACACAAACATGTGAATAGCATGCTACATGGTCTGGTTGCACTGGATAGGAAAAAGAAACAAAAGAGCCCTCAAGAAAACAGGACAAACACAAGGCATTCCTGGCTAAAGGGACTGGCTTGTCAGCCTGGCCAAACTCAGAAAAATCAGCTCAGGTTCATTCAATAAAATGTTCCATTGTATAGTTATCAACCTTAATAAACTCTTCTTTTACCAACCTCTATGCATTTTGGCAGGAAAAGGAATGATAAAAGCTGTGTACTGGAGCACTTCTGCAGGAATTCCTTCTTGTCCAAAGACAGAGTTCCCTGTGAAAACTCCCTTTCCTTTTCCAGTAAAACCTCATTTAGGATTCCTGAATAACATTAAACATGTTAAAACAGAGTGACTGTCCTTAATTCTTTAATTGCATTCTTATTTAAGATCTTTGCTAAAGCTCCTGAGATGTTCTATAAACATCTCTTTATACTTGTGCTGTGGTGCAAATTAAAAATAGTAACTCTTTGCACAAGGAGGGTAAAACTGATTTTTTTTTAGGAATATGTTGGATATAAACACTGAGAAAAATCACAGACTATGTAGAATTTAGACATTTCCTTTTTATTCCAGATTTTATTAACTCCATGTGAGGAACAATATGTGTTTGAAGTGTTACTGGCACAAAAGCATAGCATGGATTCCTATAAGCTCCAGAGAAAACAAGGATGAAAAAGAGCTGTCTTCAAATAGCAATACATAGGAGGTCATACACTGCATTACACTGTGATTTTGAGTGGTGTGTTAATGAAATCCATTACAGCTGTGCTGTTACCTGTCTTGCAATAGCCTTCCTCACCTGAAGTAACCTCTAGTATTTGTTAATATTGCTATTTAACTTAAGTGGAAAACCTTCTCAAATTATTAAATTTCAAAGCCTTCAGCATCCTCTTTCAAATATCTGAAGGGGAAAGGAAGTCTGTGGTTTTAGTGTGAAAATCAAAATACGCTTCCCTCCTTATTTTTGCTGCTTTACCCTCAACTCTGAATTGGTAGGATGGAAGAGGAATGATTTCTAGAACTGGACTTCTACTGGCAAAACCCATTGCCATTGCAGAAAAGAGATATTATTGGAGATCCTTATTGAGAGGATGTATTGGTAATTAAATTCTATGACAACAAAACTGTTTATCACAACAAAGTTGCTAGAAAGTGATTTCCAGGAATTTCCAAGACTACTTGTAGAAAAATCTAAAAGTCTGAAAACTACAAAAGCAGTTCTAAAGCAAGAAAATGAAATAACTTGAGAATATATTTTTAATAGTATTAATACATTAACTGTCTTTCATATGTGAATAGAATTTCTAAGTTTCCAGTCCCTTAGGAACCGTTGTTTTATAACATTGTAAAAATTCTGTTCATAATTTGTTGTCAGGATATTTGACAACTTATTAAAATTCATAGAGTATCTACCTCTTCCCTCATGGGAAAAACTGTTCCATTTTATCCATTTTATCCATATTTGTTTTGACATAACAAATAATTCACCCACTTTTACATAAAAATATTAAGTATTCTGTAAACAGTAGTTACAGACTGAACTATGTAGTTTCACACTATTCACAGAACATACTAATGGACCAATATTTGCAGTATGGACTTTGATTAACTACACTGGTTTTCTGAACTAGCTATTACCAGTTGCTGATGAATGAGTTCAAACTGTCAATATGGCTATTCACACAACAAAAAAGACTTTTTTTCTGCATCTGTCACTTTCTTATTATTTCTGGAAGCATCCACGCTGGTGTGGTTCAAGCTATTACTATCGTAGATATGATTTTACAAACTGTAATTTCCAAATTTAGCTTCTTGTGACTAAAGAGCTTCTTTGTGTCATTGGAATAGTGATTTAAACAGGTTTGGTTATCTTCAAAGGAGTGCATGTGTAGTGTGGAGTTTTGGATATTTGTGGAACAGGCACATAATTTCACAGTCTCAGAAATGAGTGAATGCTTTCATGACTGCCACTGAACAATTTCTGTGAATTTCTGTTAATTCATTACTGGAATTCTTATTAATGAAAAAGAAAATGATCACTTTTTATAGTGGACCATCAGATTCATTTGGGACATCTTTGGGTAGTAACACTTCCTTTAAATAAAGGTTATTCAAAAATTGTCAAAATGAGTGCCTTTCTCATCAGAGTTTCCCCCAAAACTGGACTATTATTAATGGATTAAAACTACATTTCTGTCTTTTTATCTCACTTAACTAAGGCCTGAATCCAGCATATTTGACATGAAAAGGTCACAGGTGATGCAGATATCTGTCTGCTTAGGGAGTGTCCAAGTACTGACTCTCTTTAGTAAGGGGTATCAAGACAAATCCCATCTTTTTCTTTGTTAAGATACATATTTATTTTGAAAATGTAATGAAAAATGCATGGCTTTATTTCATTCAAAAATCTTGTAAGTTGAAGAAGAGAAGGCTCAGAGAGCTATTTTATGCTAACCTGATAACAACACTGGACAAGAAAAAAGTCTGTTTCTACTGAATAGTGAACCAGAAAGATTGAAACACTAAGCAAAACTCCACTCATTTTAAGGGAACAATAAGTATTTTCATTGCTAAGGAGTTGGCACTATTTATCCTTTACCCAGCTTTATACCACATTTTTCATGTACAGTTTATAATCATACGGGAGACTCAAATGAAACAGGCTGAAAAAGGGTGCTCTGGATACTTTTGTCTTCAGTTGTCTGAAATCAAATAAAAACTCTCATCAGTATATCATGTTCTGGCCTTGCATCCAGCTCTGTTCTTTCTTTCCCCATATGGATAATGTCTGGCCAGGAAGGAAATGACCACATTTTCAACTACAAGAATGAAATCTGGGCTAATGGAAACTTGGTTGAGTTACTTCCTGCAAGTTAATGACTAAAGAGAACTTTTCAGGAGGATGCTCAGCAAATGCCATAACAACCTAAATACCAGCAACAGGGATCTTCAGAAAGCTGCCTTCTGTGCTGTGCATTTTGAGGACAGGGGGATAGATACTGTTTGAAAAACAAAAATAAAATGTTTGAAAAATAAAACAGGTTTTACCTTATATTCACCTGATGTGGTCTGTTCATCACTGAGGAGTCTCAGAAGTCCCACTGAGCCAATATGTTTGTTAGAGAGTATGCAGGGAAGCAGCTGAAGTGCTGAGAAAACAGCATTTGAGGGGTCACAGTGTCCCTTCTCAGATGCCACTGAAAAGTGTCACCTTCCAATTTGGGCAGTTTCATACTTCCATTCTTACTGTTAAGTTCAAGTCTTCTGTGCACAATGCAGAAAGCTCCTGCTTTACTTTCATTTTTCTGTACTTATTACTGAAAGAAGAGCTGGATTTGTCGCTCTATTGGATGCAGGAAATATCTAGAAGAGGAAAAAATGGTGATTTTCAGGCAGCCACATGCAAAACAAATAATAATCAAGTTAAAAAATTTCTCAATTTCAGCTCAGTCCAGACAATTTCAATTCATTCAATATATCTAATTAGAATTTGCATAAAAATTTACCTTTATACCTTGGGACTTATATTTGCAACTTATAAGTACATGATTTGCGTTTTCCTTTTGTTTCAGAAGAAACCAATATTGGTGTGACCTCTTCCCCTTGAATAGATCAAGATCACCTTAATTAGGTGATCACCTTAATTAAACCTCTTGATTAGCCACCTGGAATTGCAGTTGTTTTAACAATCAGAGTAAAATATCACAATTTTTTTCTAAGAGAAAATGCAGTATGTATTCAGAAAAGTTAATTAGAATTCATTTTTTGACATCTTTGTGTTTTCCCATCCCCCTTTTCCCCACCTCACCATGCAAACTTAGAATTAACTCTCCAAATAGTTTTAGTGCATTATTTGGTCTCTTTCACGCTGCCTGCAGGGATTAGCTGAAGTGACAGAAATTCTAATAAAATTTTACACCAGTAAATTTGTCTTGAAGAGCAGATGTAAAAGTCGTGCTGATTGTCATGCATTTAAACATTCATTCATAAGGAAGCCCACTACTGTGCATATGTGGGACATGATTTTTTACTATGCCAAAGTGAATCTTCATGCAGTTGGATTGCTGCATTTCCCACTGCTATTCAAAATGTTGTTCTGAATGCTCATACCAGGGAGACCTCTCTCTGCAGAAAATGCACATCTTCAGTTCAAGTCAAGAGGTCTGATTTGTACTCCATTCCCTATTCATTGGCAATTTGCAGCCAATGTTTTCTTTATCGCCACAAGTTAACCGGGAAAAGATTGCGGTGCTAATTTTTCTTTCAGTGTGATGTTATGAAAGAGGAAATAAATGGCAAGAGAGAAGGGAAGAAGAAAACAAACCAGAGACTTTGCAAAGATAAATGTAATATCCCCTTCACCCTCAAGAAATGAAATTATTCTGACAGGGTCAGAGATTCTGCTTGGCAAACCATCTTAAATTAATTACCTGGCTGACATTTAAAAGGAAGGTTTCAGATCGTAAATTTAACCCAGACAAAGCATTCTTTTTAATCTTGTCAGTATGCAAACTACTTTGCACTGCAGTCTGTGAATTATTTATCAGAGAAGCGACCCCAAAAGGGTGAAAGGAAAATTGGGAGTTTTTGATCTCGGGTTCTGCAGCCTGATGTACTTCTCTACCCTAGATCCATACCTGTTACAATTTCTTAAATTCTCTTTGTTTGATGTTGCTGATGCAGAGCTCTCACACTGTGCTTCTCTGAAACCTAATTTTTTTATTCCATTTAAATTGCTTTTAAAGCACTGTCCCAGTAAATAACTGTATCTACTTTCCAGGGAGAAATAAAAGTTAAATAAAGGGGACAAACTCACCTGTCTGTCTGTGTCATGTGTTTTCATTAGCAAAAGCATGCAGTATTGATGACTTTTGGGGTTTTTTCCTGCACTTGGGTGAAAGTATAGTCTGTAAGAGTAACTAACTTAGCCTGATTTTTCACTTGTAAACTGCAAAAAAAATTAATCCTGTAACAAGTGGTGTAACAGTAATGAGGGGTGCTCACCTAGGGTAAAAATACCTTGGCATATGTGAATCCAGAATCCAGTTTTTATACAGGTTTTTTGTTTTGGTTTTGTTGTTTATTAGGTATTTTTTTGTGTAAAGTAACTTAATTTTAGTCTCCTGGTTTTTAAATGAAGCCTGGAAAACTTCTGATTTCCTACCTCTTGGTCTTTTTATGTTGTAAATTTATTTATTCAACAGTATTTCATTTAGGCTTTAGTATTACTGCTGAAAGAATAGATCTCTAAGTGCAACCACAATGTAAAAGATAATTATAACTGAGGTACCAAAACAGATCAAAACATAGCCTGACTAATAACTGGTCTTGTCTAACACTGGACCTTCTTTTTTAGTCACATAGGATTTCTACATGATTCTCTGAAGACATCAGAGCATCTGATTTAGAAAAATTCAGATTTGGAAAATCATCAGGGAAAAAAACACATTAACTAAATGTGACAATTCAGGTATGTAATACTACTATTGCACATTTTTCACTCTAAGAAAGTTTGCTCTGTGGATGTGCTTTGTTAATTTTTGGTGCTTCATGTTTCAAAGGAGTTTCAATATTTTCTGTTTAATCCATATGTAAGATGAACTTCAGCTGAGCTAAGTGGAAAGTTCAGTAGAAAGTCTATCAAATTGCAGAAAGAAATTATAATTCCCTTTTGCTTCTGCCAGGTAGTAGGCAAAAGTATTTATTGTACCTATGGAAGTTTCTGCATTTTCATGTGAGCTGAAATAAATTAAAATTAAAATTAGCTGATTAAAATTCTTTACCCTTCTTTGGTTTAGTATGTTACTTAATGCTTTTGTTTTACAATTTTTAATTCTTTAGTAGGGGGAATTTTTTCTTACCACCAGGCTTCCTTCTTTCTTTGTGTCAATTCTTGTATGTTGCAACAGCAAGACATGAGACACTTCATAATAAAAATCTGTCTAAACAAAATGTGGACATGCTTTTATTTCACTCTGCAATTCTAATGAAATAAGTCAGTTCTGACAGATAATTCTCTGTTCAATAGCTATTTGTCAGGTTTCTACTTAGGCTGTTCAGTATCCCAAGCATTTCAAACTTGATTTCAGTTTCCTCTAATAACAAAAAAGAGCTTTAACTCATTATAAAGAGTTGGTGAAAAATTAACTATGTAGGGCATAAAATCAGGGAATTGACATCAGTTAATTGCAGGTCTCCGCAGTTTAAGACTGTATGCACTTTCCTTCAGTATTTACCATAAAACTCCCAAGAAATAGTTAAAGGATTGTGTACATACACCACAATCTATTTATGTACCTATAAACTCCCCTTTGCAGATTTGTGTATCCATGCAAAATACAAAATTAAGAAACTGAAGAATTTTGCTTACCGAATATCCCAGGTCCCTCTTTAAGGACATGTAGGTATAAGCTCTAATGTCCATGGATACATTTTAATTAGGGATTTTGGCTATTGTTTAACTATGATAATTTCCCGTGTGATCTCTGTTCAGCTGATTTCACTTCTCTTCTCCCCTCGGCCCTGGCTCAAACCTTCTGGAGCATCAGTGCTGGGGCTGTGATCAGAGACCATCCTAACAACAGCTGCATTTCAATGTCTTTCTTCTGCTTGAAGGCTTTCTTACATTTCCCAACTGATTTGTGCGGATGGTTAAGAATATTAGAAGTGAAAAGAATTACCTTTATCTTGATTTAAATATTTTATGCTAATTCCTGAAGCTATTATTTTAAGATAAATAAAATACACACTCCTTGATTTTTATGTGTGTACCAATACAAATTAAACTTTGATGTTCACTCTCATGACTGCATTTAGATATTCTGACATTAGAATTACTGTGCGACTTTTTCAAACCATTAAAACACATATTTTTTAAAGTCATAATGAGTAGACTGTACATTCTTCATTTGCTGGGTAGCTGAGGCTGAACACTAGTAGAGAAGTAATAAAACTCTTCTATCAAGATACGCACTGGTGGTCTTGGCTGTGTTCCCAAGTCCAAACCATTCTGAATGAAATTCACCCCTCTGCAGCACCAGTTAAACCTTACTTGTGCTCTGCTTGCTGGAGCATCAGCCTTTCCCTCTTGTTTTGCACAAAAATGGATTTCAGTCTCTGTGTGTTCAGACCTTTAGCATTTCAAATCTATTTCATTGACTGTGTGTCTTCTTTTATTTCCCTGAGAGCATTATTATGAGATTCTACTATTCTGGTCTGTACTGAAATATCATTTGTATGGGTTTGGTTTGGTTTTACTTAACCTTGCATTTTCATTGATCATCTTTGCACTTTGTTCTTTCATGATGACTTTTCTTTACCCTTCACAAAGACTAGATACACATAATGAGATATATGTAGTGCAAAGCAATTGTTGGGGATTGCTTTGGAGCAGCAAAATAGAAGACCTAGCATAACTTTCCTCTCTGCTGGAGGGTGGTGATACTTCATGTTACACATGGAGATGGCATGGAAAAGGGGAAAGTACATAACTAATATTCTACACATTGATATTCCCGACTTCCCTCATGGAGATGTCTCCACACTAGGCTTGGTTAAAATTTTAGTCAGAATGAAAATGTTCCTGAAATGTGGCAGAGCTGAAATGATTGATACACAGGGGCAAAGCTCTTCTTTTTCCCAGTAAGCTGGTAAGTAAACCTGAGGCATCATGTAGAGTTTTAAAGTATATTACTGTCTATAGAGCAGTTGTTTTAGTGTTTAAAGCCTACAGTTTGGGGCGAGGGTTTTTTTGCCAGCTTTCTTTTGCTGTGTTCTTTCCACCACATAACTATTCCATTTGTTTTGCCTGTGTGCTAAAAATTTGTGGTGAGAATGCCCTTCAAAACACAGTATCCCTAACAATCCAACGTACTACCTTTCACCTTGGATAAGGCTTTTATTTATTTTTAATAAATTCCACCTCATTTCTAACACATTAAACCTCATTATGGTGTAATTTCCCTTGGTATGAAAAGACCTCATTAATTGTTCCATTCAAAACCGATTATCTCTCAGGGTGGATGTTATAAGGGAAATGTAATGGATAAGGGTTTTTTTTCCACACTCTGCTTGAGCATTACTTTTTCTCGAGTGATTAGTTTTGCTGCATCTGTGTTTACTTAAGAACCTGAAGCTAAAATAATTAGTAACAGGTGGCTGAGGTCTTACTGATAATCTGCCTACTTTTTAGGTGTGTGTCTTTAAAAGGTTTTCAATTCCTGCATTCTGATTCTTCCCCATATTTAACAGGTTGTAATGAGAAGTAATCTTGTATGGTATGGTACTCAGACTTATTTGGTTCTAGAAGAAGTTTTATTTTAACAGTTTTAACTAACTGTATGACACATATTTTATTCTTCTGTAATAACAAATCATGCTTTCTCTCTTCCTGTTATATAGGGGTTTTCATGGTAATTGTTTTCTATGGGCTGTTTCTCTAAGGATATACTTGCATTTCTAGTTTATTCCATATTTTCACATGTGTTCTTTCCTGATTCTGTTCTCAGGAATTTTCAGTGGACTTAGCCTCAACAGCTGTTCACAAAATTTTTCAGATCCTTTTTTGCTGACTCTGGTAATGTTTAAGAGACAGGTGTTAAGATTTTAATATTGCTTCTGTTGGGAGGTCTTGAGAATTATGACTGAGTTTCTTTAAACTTGTGTATAAAAGATATTTACCTAAAATGTGGCATCCACCTATCTGAGCTTCTTAGCTATCCCGCTATGTGTGCAGTGAGAACAAGAAGTCATTCAGCTGTGCGTGATGGGCTGGATATGGTTTATTGACATTTATGACCGCAGGTAGGAGATTGCTACAGCTATTTGAACACTCAGGCAGGGTGGTCCTGCATCAAGACCAGGATGGAAAGCCAAGATTATGAAACCATCCATGCAGCTACTCCACAGCCAAGTGGTTTTGACGTATGCTAGGGATATATGCAGCTATAATTCAAGAGCCCCACTGTGCCCAGATCATTCCAGGCGCTTGAAGTAGAGCTTTCCACATCCCCAGATATAAAAGAGGGGGGTTGTGTATCTTTTATTGAAACTATTCCATTTTCTGTAAATACACACTTACTATGCTACTGTGAAGCTGACATTGCATTTTAATGATTGAGTTATTCTCCTGAGATTTTTGAGGAGACCAATTTGGGGACATTTACATTGAATCAGATGGTGATGGGAATTAATTTTTTCTGAGCAGTGGGTAAGTGCCTTAGAAAATGAGTCTTTAAAAATGCTTCATATATTTGGGGGTGGTTTTTTAGAATGTGAAAAGAAAATGAGAAATCCTTGCTGCTCTAATGCAGAGCCCAGGATAGTTCACATTTTCTGAGAAAACCTTACAGTGGAATCAGTCAGAAGGACTAAAGAGCACACATGGCTTTACAGCTCTCCATTCATTTAGTGTCAACTGCACACATCCTGACATGAAAACCACCTGTTAGCTAAGAAGTCTTCTCAAAAAATATGATTTTACAGGTGGTGATCACTGGAAAAAAAACAACAAACCAAATAAAAACCAACAATCTGTTATCTTGCAACACTAGGAAATACTTATGCTCTATAACAAGTATGATTTGCTGTCCTTATTCAGGTTTCCATTAAGTTTAGCAGTATTTTCCAACTACATGATTTGAGCATAGAATTAAAGCATTTTGCTCTACTCCATACTGGAAATGCAAACCACATATAGAAGCTACAGACTTCTGCTCTCCCCTCAGTGCCCAAATTCTGTGGAAGATATAAAACATGCAGAGAGGTGGGTATCTTGGGGTTTGCTTTATGTCCTAATTCCCACATTGTCTTAGTAGCTTTTTACTCTTAAACAACCATCCTTTTTAGCAATGGTCAACTTTAAAAATAAATTGATGTGAAATTTTAAAGAAACATTTCAGTGTGCAGGAGTTAGTAGTGGTATGAAAATAATATTTTCCTAGCTATAGGGTAAGATAAAGCATTATGAAAAACTGTGCAGGAAAAATTGCATCAAGTAAAACAGAACTGGTCTAGAGAGAGAGATAACAGTGGCATACTTCTATTTCTTGAGGCAAAATATTATTAAGAAAGATTATGGTGAATTGTCTTTCACAGTTCAGAGAAAATATACTTACACAGATGCCTATTTAAATTAAGAGTCAAATTATCATCCTGCAGTTCAATGTAAAATAGTCAAAATATTAGTAGATCATCAATTTAATCTGAATTATTCAGAATAGGAAGGAAAAAACAGACTGCAGAGGAATGGTAAAATAATTATTATTTAAAGTTTTCATGGAAACACAGATACGAAGATCTTCAGGAGTAGAACCTGGCAGACATTGTCATGTCTGACCAGGAGCAATGAGTGGGGGAGGCAACAAACGTAAGAGGATCTGACAGAGCCTGCTGCCCTGAGGGGTCCTGCATGGGCTGCAGTGTGATTTTCTTCTCCATTATGTTCCTCCCTGGGCTGCAGGGGAACAACTCTATCACAGCTGCCATGTAGAGTTTTTAGCCTTTCCCAAATATGCTGTCACAGCCACAGCACCAGCACTGCTGAGGAGCTCAGCTTTGAGCAGCAGCAGAGGCTGTGGAACTGGTTCTGTCCTTCATGGAGCAGCCCCTGGTCTCTCCTTGCAGAGACCTCCTGTGCAACCCCTCTGCTGCCAGCACCTGGACATGGACACTCAGCACAAAATAACAGGAGGAACTGATATTCCAATAACAAAGAATGCCATCGAAGAATCAAAAAGCTCAGGAATAGTGACAGTTCTCTATTTTCTCAACTGGTTGAAACATAGCACAGCATCTGTTGATCTGCATATTTGAAGACACCCATGTTTGTTAGTGATGTTGAGTTGTCTTCTGCCTCTGTGCTGTTCCCAAGTCAGGTTACAAACTTTTCAGATGCAGTGGTCCAGATCCCTTTTTACTCAAATTAATTTATTCCCACACAACCCAATTACGGAGTAGAGCTCCCATTCTTCCATGCTCTGATCTAAAGCTATACTTCTCTCTTACTTATGTTTTCTGTTCCATGGGGGAAAAAAATGTTCTCTATTTCTTTGACTCATTTCTTTTCCTTCAGTCTGAAGATTAATAACTGAGATATGGAAGTATGTGTGGGTCGATGTGTATTGCCTGAATACTCGTAAACTGAATGAGTTTCTCTGAAAGCTCTTCATATCTGAATGGTGACCATTTGTATCGTTTGGTGATGCTGTCAGACATTCTACTATATAATAATCCATGTGCCTTTTTCTGAGACTGCTACTGAAATCTGGTTTCAAGAGATGTTTCTTAGGCATAGAGGTTTTCCTGAGTGATTTAAGTGTTCTTTTTCCTGTATTAATCTGCCTTTTTTCACCATTATTATTGTTATTATTATTGTTATTGTTTTTATTTTTATTTTCTGCCAGATGCTAGCAGAATTATGCTTCTGAACCCTAACTCCATCTACATCTGTTTCTAAGTGTCTCTTTCAGGGATTAGCCCTCAGGCAGATCTGAAAATCCCAGCTGCTGTGCTGAACCCCTTCTTTCAATGTCTTTGCCTTCAATTTAATACTCTCTTGGAACAGCAGTTTCTTTTCTAGTGCTTTATTTTTATGTTAACTACCAGGAGAAAATAAAATATGATTTATCAAGAAAAAAATACATGTATGATAGAGCTGGGAGAAAAAACCTCTGAGGATCTTGTTTGTACTTCTGCACCAATCTAAGAGGGTAAAAATGCAATTAGGTAATACTGAAAGTTGATGTGGTGTTTAAGAGAGATACTTGCTTCAGGCTTGCTGCACGTTCAGAGAACAGCCTTGTGAGTCCCCTGGGCTCACCTTCATCATTTTACTCACAGAGCCTGTGGCTGCAATTACCTCTGAGCAATGTGTTACACTGTGGGGAGAGAGTGGGCACAAGCAGCAGGTGACAAAAGTAAGCTTAAATGAATCTAGATATTTTCATTACATTTTGGTTGTAAGCTGTGAAAAAGGAGGAGGAAAAAAATTATGTCTTGTAAGAGACATAAGCATGGTGTTCAGTGCCTGGCAAGGCAGAGCAAAAATCTTATGAGGTTTGCTGAGAGCAAGGCAACTCAGGGTTAGGCCAATGAAGAAGCTGTGAGGAGGCCATTTGGAATGCTACTAAATGTCATGGGCAAGTGACAGACATTTTATTTCCTCAGTGTCTCCCAATGAGCTTCCTGCTTTGTCCCAGGCTACCTTCATTGATGGTTTTGTGCTGGAACTTGGAATGGAACTTAGTTGTGTTGGAAAGCAATACACTTTTAATTAAATATCAAATTGAAGAAGATGTTTTCTTTTGTTCCAGCAAAATCAGAGCTAAAGGTTAAATCAAATCCATCAGCTTTAATTTTTTTTCTCCTCTTCTTTCTCTGGTTTGCCTGCTGGGATATTCTGAGCCTTCCCTGAATTAAATGTGACTTTTTCTTACATTTCACAATATTGTCACTCACATGAAGTTTTACATTCTGTCCAAGCTGTGATCAAGATAACCATTCCATAAATGAGTTCACTTTCATTATCATTATCTATAGCATTCACACACAATGATGAGCTGCAAGATAAGTCGGAGTGGCAGACACCTCCTACAGACTCCAATGGCTTTTCCCATGAGGTCCCTCGTATCCTGCTGACGTCTCAATCTGTTTCTCCCCAAGGGTCATGAAATCAATTTTGTTGCCAGGAACCTTGTCAGCCTCGTTCTACTACTTGACTTTCAAATTTACTGTGACAACTTTTTTAGATGAGATGGCATGACCATAACTGCTTCAGATTCTGGGATCTGGTCAAGCACAAACAGATGATGCCTGGGAGAGCAAAATGCCTCTAATCACTTGATTAGTGAGGTTATGTGTGCAGAATCAATTGACACAGAGCAATTGAGTGAAGACCCTCATACCAAGGCCAAGGGGTGATATCTCACCCTTTTTCCTTCGAATGTCTGCAGAAATCATGACAGTATTGTTTATTACACAAGGAAACAAATAGAGAGCTGTCTGCACCACAGAGAGCTGTGTGCCTTTCTGATGCCTCTAGGATCAATTTCGAAGGATACACAACTGCAATCGATCTTGCGGCCCATGGGAGGCAAAACATGCCATTTCTCCAAGAGACAATTTAGGGACCAATTTCCAAGCAGAAAATTTTTATTCTCATGGGTTTGGCCACTCAGGAACTAGAAAGAACATCACATGTTCCACTCCAAATATTGTTCCAGTCATTTCAGTCTCAACAGACAGCTGGTACCATTCAGTCCACTAAACCTATGTAACCTCTAACTACTGATAGTTACATACGTTTTATACACTGAAATTCTGAATTTTCTTTCCTCTTTTTCAGTAGTTATCTCCTAGTAAGAAATTTTTTTTCACTCAGAAGCCCTCAAGGATTGTATTGCTATACAAAAGCTTTCTTGAACTGTCAGCATGTCGAAGGCTTTTGACATGCTGTGGTGTACCTGCCCTGGGTTTGGGCTCTATTTCTGATGCCATAAGTTAAACTGGGGATATTTAATATATTGAGAAAGCACAGCCATCCAATAATGTTGAATGTGAGAAGTTTATGCTTACATCCAATTATGTATTTTCAGATTGTTAATTTTTCAGTATTTTTATGAAAAAAGTGTATCTTATGCAGAATGGTTTCAGAAAAGAAAATATTTTCCTTTTCTGATGTGTTTCATAAGTAAAGGAAATACTGTTATATACATGTGTATATATGTATGTATATGTGCATATATGTATATTTATGTGTATATATATATGCTCTGGGTTTTTTTCACTTTCTTGATCTTTTAAGTTTAAATTTAAAGAAAAAAAAGGAAGGCAGAAACAGAAAAATAATAAAGTCAATATATGGTTAAAAAATTCTATTAAAAAAAAAAAAAAGAATCAATGGAATTTGGAAGCAACGGCAAAAAAGACATGGAAAATTTACACTTATTGTGATAAGACCTGCCGTGGCCTCTACGTTGCCTTTGTATATTTCCACATTCTAATGTGAACTTTTGTTTTGAAGGAAGCAAATTTAAAGCTCTTAAAATGTGTCCATATAACAGCTTCTAATTTATTCCGATGTTGACTAAGGTCTCCACCTTTTGAGCAACAAAAAAAAAAGCTAATATTTTAGGGCAGAAAGAAAAAGGCTTTTTTTTATTTGGTGAAACTGTAGTTTTTAATTCAAACACAGAGAGACGGGAAGACAACACTGTTCACTTTCAGCCTCACCTACTTGGAAGTTTACACTTCAATAATTCAGTATCCCCGAACTCTCAAATTGTAATCTGTGCTGCTTTCAATGTTGTGAAAACAAGCTTGCTTCTTTGAACAATTCCAATCAATAAATCCGATGAAGATATAGTCATCTTCAGAGTGGAAGGAGCTGAGAGAATAGGTCTGAAAGGGAAGATAAGGAAGAAGCTGCAGATCTGTGTTAGTACAAATGTGAAATACAAGTCTTATTTACTTTGGGATTTGCTGTCTGATTTGCTGCCTTAACTATATGCTCTCCCTAGCTCACAAAAACATTCTCTGCTCATAACCAGATCTTCTGTGACAGGGACCCTTTCTGTTTCCATTATCAGCTCACACTGAAATATGCTTCCTGCAATGGTCTCTTGTGCCTCGTTGTCCCAGACATACATCTCTGTGCACATCCAGAGCTGTGTGCACTTCAGCCCCAGCAAGCTGGAGAAGCAGGAATGGCAGGAATGCTGTCTCACAGAGCCCTCAGACCTAGATCATAGGAGATCCTGATTAACACAAAGATGCCACTGAGATCAGGAATTTCTCTAGGCATGAGTGGATGAGGACTTGCATGCAGACTAAGCCCCCACTGGGATCTCAACATGTCTAGGAGTATTTATTTTTGTGGTGTCAAAGAATGGGACAATTTGTTCTTAGAATAACTTTGTATTTATTACATATTTAGTGATACCTGTTCTACCTGGATAGCAAACACTGGAGAGACCACTTTACATTCTTCTCCCATGTCTTTATACACCAATTCCTTGCTCTTCATAAGGAATACTGTGGCACTTACTTTATATTACTTCTTGCGAGCTGGTAGTACAAGAATACATTTTTTTAGAGTTTATTTTCCACTGTTTAGTCTGATGTGGTCCCAAACAGAGATTCAAGCAAGTATTCTGAGTGCATAAATACTGTAAATAAAATGTGGCTAATAGCATAGCAAAACAGAAACAACTGAGTGACCACCCGCTATGACAATCTTGTCTTAAGCAGGATACCTAGCCTCAAAGAGAAGCTAATCACACAAGAGTTTGGAACAGTCTAATCTTATCTTGGGGTGAAACTGCCAAAAGGAAAGTGATGGTAGACTGACAAGGGTGTATTTCTAGTTTCTTTTTATTACACTGTGGTGGTCTCCTATGCCCTTGGGCTGCCAAAGGAACAGTCTTATTACGTGTGAGCAGTGTCCAGACACCAAGACACGAATGAGAGGAGAGAAAGGTGTGGATTACTTCAGGATATAAAGCCAGACAGGTACAGATCTAAGCTACAGGATGGCACTTGTGATTTCAGAGAAAAAAAGGTTGAACCTTGTCTGATGAACAGCAACATTAAAAAGTAGGGGGGAAAGCTCACATCCTGCTAGATTTATGTGCAGAACTCCCACTGATGTGAATGGCAGTCTGAGAACAGAATAACATGTGTGGGAACAAAGATTCAGAAAGAGGTCTTTGTTTAGCAAATACCTATAAAATTAACTTAAATGCACCTCCTACTAGGATTCCTCTAAGGCTTGATTTAAAGTTCTTTGATATCTAAGGGAGTCTCTCTACTGACTTTTGTGAACTTTCAAATCAAGCACTAGAAAGGATACTCATTTCTTCTGAGAAAGCAACATATTGTTGTGAGACAAAAATAATGCTCTCCTATAATTTTCTTGAAATGTAAAATCTAAGAAAATCTTGAAAGTACATTTATAAGCCCAGCATTTAATCTGTGATACACAATGTTTATGTCTATGATGGAAAATGACAGTAGCAGAGTAATCCAGAATGCCACTGTAAAAGCAGGATCTGTCCATAGATGAATTTGTACATTGGTACCACTAAACTCTGCCACATTAAAACTTCATATTGTGTATAATGACTCTAATCCATATTCAGAAACACTGGAATGTCTTAAAGAAACTGCTTTTCAGTTCTCTCTGAGGCCAGGACTAAAATTTATTGCTTTCAATCAGTGTAATATTTGGACTATGGATATATAATTTTACTTCCTGCCTCTCTATGTCCAGAAATTAGGATAAAATAGTATTACTTTGGTAGTTAAAGGGAGTGGGTCAGTTAATCATGGAATGATGCCTTCTTAAAAAGCATCTGACTTGGTATTTCTTACTGCATATTTTATTGTGATATTTTTTATTAAGAGATGAGTGGGTGAGTTTTGTTCCTTTATACTCAGTTGCACTTTGAGTTACGTAGTAAAATTCTTCTGACTTCCTTACACAATTAAGTAGCCCCAGCGGGACTTCCTTTTCCAGGTTAGCTGCAGATTTTTTGTGTGAATGTGCAGTTTCACTATTTGACAGTGACTTCAAAAAGTCTCTTTGGAGTACTTTTTTCCTCCTTCTGTCACAATGAAATGCTTCATTCTGTACATTAACAAGATGTGCTAGAGCAGATGACATGAGAGAAACTTTTTAAGCTGTGGAATATACTACTGTTTTCCTTCTAATACTTGACAAGGTATTGAATATATAAGTGAACGTGAAATTTACATCAGTACTTAAGAAGAAGATGAAAATTATCTTTCATTACTATTATTCAGAGAGTGTTAAATTATTCTTTGAAGCTAGAACAACAAAGATATTGAGATTCTTAACTAAGAAGAAATCGAGCTCTACAGAGATAATAAACAACAGGACATTTCTGTTTTCAGGCTTCCAACCTTATATTCTAGAAATAGAATAACAGTTTTATTTTCACTGTTACTAAATCTTGCTAGGAAACACAGGAATAACATGATGGGAAAGACAAGGAACATGGCCACATCATTTAATGAATTTATTAATTCCAGCACATACAAAATAAAATGAAAGAATATGGTTTGTGCACTATGGGAAGACAGAAGTGCTTTCCTTCTCTATTAACTGACTAGAAGTCTGGAAATTCTTTATCAAGACCTGAACTTAACTCTTCTGCTACATGAGATTGCTTCCTCCACTTCTAAAATGCTTTTGAAAGTTATATGGTTCATCTCAGAATAGATCCCTGGGAGTTATTAAGAATAAATAATTGGAGAAGGGAATATCAACTGTCTCAGCAAATCCCACTACTTTAAAAATGCTTACCATGTCTAGTTAACTGGATTAATATTCTGAGAATATAATAGTGCAAATAATAAAACTTGAGTACAGAAATTGCGTTGCTATACTCAAGCCACATAGTGTTGAATAATGAAACTGGGACTTCTGTTGGCAGTCTGGAATGTTTCAGATTCACAGAGGTGCTCACTGCAATACTAATGCTCTTAAGCTGACTTTTTAATTGAATCAATATGATTCAGATCCATGTTGAATGTAGCTGTGAAGATGGAATCTCATCTTGTAAAGCAAAGAAAATAATATGCACTGAATGCCCTCAGCCCACAATTGCCTCAGGCACTCCAAGAAAAATACAAACTCCTGCTCTTCCCCAAATTCAGCCTTGAAGTTCAGGTTGAGAAAAGCAAATGAAGAGCTGGTAAGTAGGAATGGGGTTTTTTATTTATATATATGGGCTGCCTTAAAATTCCGGAAAAGAAGACAGAATGAAAATCTAGGAACTGGGACTATCTATTTACTTATTCTTGTGAGTCTTTGCTCTCAGGTGAACATAACACACGTTACTGTCAGGTGTTGCACAATGCAGCTGTAAAGACAGTTTTGCCCCAGCTTTCAAACCACAGAGAAAAACTTTTATATCCTAGCAGTATCTTTATTCTTATTTTTCAACCTCTAAATTTCTTTTTCTTTAAAAAGGCATCCTCCATAGGAGGTGAATAGCCTTAGAATGCCGGCTGAGTTGGACCTGAGTGAAACCAGGCTTTAAGTCCTTGACATAGAAAGAAGGATGGTTGAAACAGAAGAAAAACAAGGTTATGAAATGTGTCTTGCATTTATGAGGAAGGTATAGGAGCTGCATTGAGAAGAAAATGATCTTTAGCCTCACAAACAGGGTGAGTAAATCTGCCTTTTGTTTATTGGGAATGAATCACTCTAGCATTCCTGGAAGAAAAATAAAGCAATGTGCTCTGTATTTAGCAAGGGTACAAATCCTCAAGTCAATGCACAAAAGCCCCATTAGCTGTGCTTTGACTTCTAGTGCCATTGAGCCATGCCTGCTTGGATGCCCGGAGATGTTTGCCACAGAGGGAAGCTGACACCCAGCACAGCTCAGCAGAGCAGAGCAGAGCAGAACACAGCACAGCACGGCACAGCACAGCAGCCTTGCCACCTGACGATAATGCCTCAGGAGATCGTAACTCAGTGGAGAGCACCACAGGTTTGATCACTGATTTATTCTTCTGTGTCACACAACGAGGCTTTTTTCATGTCAGTCTCCATGGTGATGGGTTTGACCATCACCCCTGGAACTGCACAGAGTGGTTTAGAAAGCTCACCTTGGCAGATTTACATTGCTGCTGTGTATCAGAGGAACCAGTGGCAGCCAGCTATTGACACACTGAACTGCCCAGAGTCGCTGCCCATTTGAGGTATAAAAAACCCATTTACTCATCTGGCAGGCCATCCGAACTGCTAATTACTGGCAAAGATGTTTCCTTTTTAGCTAAACAGCTAGTGAATGAAGGCTAGCCTTGCTTTTTTGTCAAGGCTATGAAAAGGAAGCTGACTTAGAGCATGCCTAAAACTCTAAACCAAAATTTGCTGCTCTGTTACTAAGTCAAATACCTCAATCTCCACCTTTGCTTTTCCCTCATTATCCAAATTATATGGTAAACCAAAGGGAGAGAGGTCAACTAAATTAGATTAAATTGCAAAGCAGGTGTGAGAGGTGAAAATTGAATGTCAGTTTGACTGTCAGAACAGATACTATTCCATGTCCTAGGAGAAATCAATATTCTGGAAGAGTGTGTGGCAGTAAAACATCAGAAAATTACTTATTTAATTAAATAAATGTCGATGTAGACAGTTTAAAATCACAGTCATTTTCATTCTACTTTGGGTAGGATGCTGTATTTTCATCTGTTAATCAGGACTTTCAGTAAACTGAGATTCTCGGGGAAGAGCAAAATATTTTATACCTTTTGCTAGTGCAGATGAAAAGCACAGACAAATTGCCATCATCTTGCTACAGGACTGAGCAAAAAGCAGCAAGTGTGCAGACTTTGCTTGGGAAGAGGAATTTTATAGCAGTTTGGGGACAGAACTGGTAGGTGACCAAGATTTTCTCCCCCAGCAAATCATTAGGGTAATCTGCTGTTACTAAGTTCCTCTGTTAATGATAGAAATATATATGTACCTTTGGTTTATGCATAATATGTGTGTTTCATGCATTTATGATGTTGCATGAACATATTGAAACACAAACCTTAGTGACAACACAAACCAGTCTAAATGTTCATGAGATACCAGTCCTGAAAATCGACATTTGATACCAGTATGTGAGGGATTTCTGAACCTATCAACCCCTTCCCTTTCTTCTCCTGAAAACTTTGGGTTGTAAGCAGGGACTCTGCTAACTATGTAGGTTTTAGCTGCATGTTGTCTGTTTAGATTCTAGAGGTGGATGTGTGTGTTTAAACATCCCTGGACTTTGTAAGTCTTAAAAATATATTGAGAAATCAGTATATGGATTCCCACACTGTTGAATTCTCAGAAATGCTGATGGTTTCACAGAATGCAACAAAGCTTTGCAAAATGTGCTGTTTGTTGTGTTTAGGAGTTTTTTGAGTATGATGTTTATACCTGGTTCTTTATTTTTCTTCTTTTATTTTTACTTCTTTACTTTTTATTTCTACCTTTACTCTACCCCTGGTATGAAGATGGATTATGGACTTAGAACACACACATTTTCTTTCACATAAATACTTTCAATAATTTCTTATGTAAGCACTATCATAGCCTGGTATAGTTTAACACAATGTCTTGCATATGTTCAACGTAGATAGAAAATGTAGGCTTTTAGACCTTGAGCCAAAGATGTGTTCAGTGAGTTCACTTGCATACAATTACTGAAACCACTAATACTGGGAGTTGTGATCACAGGCAGATGTGAACTATTTTACGCATGCAAACAGATTTGAAAAATTACTTTGATTATGATGGACTTTGCGCAGGCATGCGTCACAGAGCACATCAGACATAAATTAGGTTGCTTTGCAGCAATCACAGATTTTTTGTTTTATCTGACACTGTGGAAATGCATTTATACCATACAGTCTTCCATCATATGGTACAGAATTAGTTTCATTTGACATAGTACTATTTAACTTCTGAAGAGTGCACAAATCTGATGTCTGTACTTGTCATGAGACACAGCATTTAAAAGGCAGAAAATATACACATGCTTATTTTGTGGAAATTTATGCACGCAGCTTTTTTCTGGCCTTTCGAATGGAATTTGGCTCTGGATTAAATTATCTAGATGGAGGTGTCCATATATGCTAGGTGTCGAAACTCCCACTACAGGCTGTGGAGACAGGGAGCTCAGTTCATCTGCCCACACTCAGCTGCGTGGTGTCATCTGCATGGGGTGAGGATTTACCCATCTGACCTCCAACAAAAGCATGGTGCTCCCACAGATCTGCCACCCCTGTGTGTGTCAGGGATGTGAGGCTGTCTCTGCTGTCACCAGAGAGCTCCTTTTATGTGGCACCTAAGTTCTTAGCCGGACATCTCCACTGACTGCAGTGGGAGCTCAGGGCATCATCTCCCATTAATAAATCTGTTTTCAGACACACTCGTTCAGATATCTTCACATTGAAATGAACTGTACCTTCAGCATTTCAGTCTTCTGTGACAATGTAAATGAAATGCATAAAAAAGCAGATATTCATGTTCAGTCCTGTTATAACATATATCAAAATTTAAAGGAATACAGCATGTTTTCTTACATTCACTATTATTTATGGAAATCCCTTTAAAAAAATTTGTCTCTTACTGAACCTTTCTGACTTATTCATCACATGATCTTAGTCAGCTAGCATTTCATCTGAAATGGTATCAAAATGGTGAAAACTAGAAAAAAATAATGATTTTTCTTATTTTCTATCATTATTTCTCTATGTTTAGCATTGTACTTCAAAATGGATTGAATGAAAGAAACATAAACACTGTAGGTAGTGTATGTGTTATTGTCAGCAAATATACTTCTCTCTATAATGAATTTTTTCTGTGAATTTTAAAACAATATTTATTGTAAATTATGATTCAGTAAATTTTGCTATTAACCTGGAAGAGAAAGAGTCAGAAAAGATGCATAGAGCTGCATTAGGAAAAGATCTTTATGCTGTCAGCTTATTTCTTCTACAATGTTAGCTCTTTGCTCATCAAAGGGAGGTGTTTCCTCAAAATAACAATTAAAATCAGTTATCACTGCTTTTAAGTATTGCAGCAGCTGGGATTTGCCAGGTATCTTCTCAAAATATTGTTTTTCAATATGCAAATAGGTTAGCTGTTTCTCTAGTCATCTGTAATGATGTTTACTGAGGTTCAGGTGCCATAAAGGCAAGCGACCAGCTCACCATGAGGAATAGCACCTTGTGGATGCCATAATATACACCAGGGGCAACATAGAAAGAATATTTCCAATTCAACTACAAAATTTATATTCAAAATTACCATTCATCACTAGTTGAAATCTATATTTTTCTGTTCTTTCCTGCTGAAGAGTAAATTAAAAGACAAAAAAGTATTTCTAGTATATGCCAAATTTAAAATAATGGACAAATCCAACATTTTTGTATTTCTTTATATCAGTAATGTATGTCTTTCATTAAAAGGATTGATACAGCTCCTGGGTAACAAAAAATAAATAAGATTCACACATGACAATCTTTCAAAATGGTGGAAAAGTGGCATTAAATACACTTTAAACCCCAGTGGCTACTGTCACAGAACAGAAGTATCCAGTTGCATGAGAACTGAAAGCCAGCTCTCCTTTAAGGGATAAATACTGTAGTTAAATTTGTAATATGCCATACATATTTGCCACAGAGAAGAAATCAACTCTGAATGAGACTCCTTCGAGAGACAAAGTAATGCAGCAGGCAGATAGATATCTTCAATCAATACAGAGGATGTGTTTTACTAAATAGAAGCATTCCCCAGCATGAATCCAACACTTCAGCACGTTTCTGTAGGCTCCCAAAGAAAACTTCCACTAGTGTTAACAAGACATTTCTGTGAGTAAGGACCATCTCACAGAAGGTAACTCCACTGTTTCTGTTGCAATTAGAGCCCTGGAGTGAAATTTACCGAAAGTTCTGAATTTGAGAATAGACCAGAAAGTCATCAAATACGTGTTTGTTGTCTTAATAAAGAGTATGGATAAACTGACAATACCCTAAGTACATCAGCAGTTTGTACTTGTCCTGTGATGTCTTCCTGCACACTCCTGAAGCTTCTGGCCCCATCCTCATCCCAAACACTGGGCTGCCTCAGAATCTGGTCTTACCTGGTACAGATGTGCTGCCTTGGAGCTGACTGCCATGAAAGAGCTTTGTTGGGAGAAGGGGGAAGGAGAAGCATGATTGTCCTGTGCCTTCCGTCTGTGTACTTCTGCCCACGAACCAGGAAATGCATTAACACCTGGCCATACAATTATCCAGTAAAGCACAACAGTCAGAACTCCCAAGACCGGGTCTGGGCTTTGGTGTTTTGTAGTCTTGGAGGGAACAGAGAGGAGAAACCAAGGTGTCCTTTCTGATGTCAGGTCCTTTCCTGAGTTCCTTGCAGGCATGCTGTACCCAGTGTTATGCAGACAAGTCTGTCTTGCCTGGTAGGCTGGACCTCAGACCTGCTGTGTCACTGCCAATGTGTCTATCCCTGGGCTGTGTCAGCCCCACTTTCCTCTCAATCTTTCAGGAATCAGAGACATGCTGTGGAGGGCACTGCCCTGCTTGCCTTGCTTTTGCCACAGCTGTTGGCTCTCTGCCATCTGCAGGGGAGCTCAGCCTTAAACCAACCACCCTGACATGAAGATCACAGGCTGTATTGTTACTTATCTTGATTGTGGGAAGTGGTCTTGCTTATCAGATGCTCAGAAAATGGATGTTTGATCAATACTATAGACATCACAGGGCATTGGCCAATGGATTTAAAATGTTCTCTCATTACTGGCAGCGCTTGATTATTGGTTTCTGTAATCTTTACCTGCACTTATTCTTATTAATTGGGGAATAAAAGCTTAAATAGTTCTAAGTGATGAACACTTTTCTAGAAGATATGCTCTGTGTTGTCAAAAGAATATCCATTAAAAATTTCAGAAGAAGCAATTTCTCACTGAGTGCTTTGAAGTTGTCAGTATCATTGCAAAGGAGGAGAAAGAACTTCCTATCATTTCAATTATGATCTAACTAAAAGACAACTGTAGTGTTAACTGTAGTACCACACTGACAGCAAGCTGAGGGAGGTGATGCTGCTCCTCTACTCAGCACTGGTAAGATACATCTGCAGTGCTCAGACGAGTGCTGGATTCCCCAGTTCAAGAGGGGTATGGACGTACTGGAGACAGTCCAGCAATGAGGAATATGCTGCTGAATATGATTGGAGCATCTGTCATTTCAGGAGGGGCTGAAAAAGCTGAAACTCTCCAGCCTGAAGAAGATTAGGCTCATGGCCAATTTATATAAATATCTGATGTGGGAATTAAACTTCTCCCTCAGACGCTTCTCTGTTGGTGAGAAGGAAAAGTATAACAGGTGATGGATGCAACCTGAAATACAGGAAATTCATTTAAATAAAAGAAAAATCTTTCTTGCTGTGAGAGCAGTCATTGCACAGAGGCAGATTGGCCACAGCGGTTGCAGAGGCTCCATACTTGGAGATATCCAAACCCCAAATGGACACAGTCCTGAGCAACCTCCTCCTAGTTGCCCTTTCTCTGAGCAGTGGGGTCTGACTTCCTGTCCCTCCAATTCTGTTTCTTCACACCTGGCCAGGCTCCTTCCAAAATCACTTAGCTCTTAATAACTGAGCTTCCATAATAGTCTCTGTTTATAGGTGTATTGGTTTTTTGCATGTCTCCTTTTACTACAGAGCATTTAGAGTTTTGTCTCTATGTATGTGTCCTGCAATAGCAAATGGATGTTTCCAGGCCTTTCTTCTGAAGGAAGCCCTCTGCTGTGACTGTTGCTCAGCCTGACCCCATTTGTGTTCCAATACTTCTCACTGCTTGACACAGCCATAATATTACTTCTACCTATTTTCATTAAAATTATTTTACCACAACAATTTTATTTTTTCTCTTTTATTTCCCTATGACCTACTGACATCAGACTGGACACTTTGGTTTCTCATTCTTTCTGTTCCACCCAAATGCTGCAAAACATCCAAGTCCAGCCAGGGAATTTCTGACTGGTCTGCTATACTGGATAACTATGAGGCCAAGTAATGGAAGCTCGATCTGGCACTTTCCTTTCTGAGCTGTAAAACATTATCTGTGTGTTTTCAAAGAACCAGGACAGTAACAGGAAAACAGAGATTGAATGAGTAACAAAAAGTCTTCTGCTACTTGAAGTAAAAATTCCCTTTTCTGAATACAAACAGGTCACAAAGTTTTCCCATATTCAGTACTACCTCTTCTTCATGGTGCTGCTAAGCATTGGCACACAGGCATTTTCTTTCCAGTGTTTTTATAGTTTTGAGAGGAGACCTTGGCTTCTCACATCCCAAAGCACTGGTATTTTGGAAAACATCAGCTGCACAACCTCTCTGAACTGGGATTGAGCTAGGGTGGAATGGGGTTCATCTGCATGTATATCATCCTCTCCCTGCTTTCCCCCATGCAGCTTCTTCCTTCTCGGCATCCTTAGCTAGAAGTAATCTAAATGTGCTGGGATTACCATGGTGAGTTGAGTTTGACAGTTCATGTAATGAAATATACCAGTCTTGGAGGGAAACATGAATCGTATTTTGCTCTGGACTGCAGATTTGGGCTGTGAGAACAAACATGTTTGTGTGGATCTCACTCTTGGCATTGTATGCATTTTACAGGTGTAAAGCATTTTTACAGTTGCAAGAGATTGGGGAAAGGGATTGTATATTAAAAAATGAAATGGAACAAATTGCCTGGGGAATAAATTTGATATGATGTCTTGTAGTACAGGTTTTCTTTAAAAACTATATTATATGATTATGCAAGAAGTTTAGTGAAAATCTTTAAGGTATTGCAAAATAACCCGTCAATTATGCTACAGTACATATGTTTGCAACAGTGAAATGTGGACAAAAAATCTATAAAATACTTTGAACAACATCCTGTGGGACTGCAAAGTCCTGCTTGCCTGGAAAACTAGATACAACTTTAATAGTGTTCCCATGGCTACCATCGTGCTGTGTTTGCTAATAAATTTGAGGAATCTGAAAAAAAATAAGACTAAAGGGTCACATACCTCTGCAAATGACTAGGAAAGGGAATTTTACAGATTTGCATACTCAGCTTTATTCATTGTCACTGTTTTTGCAGTGTTCTTTTTCCCCTGATGTTCTCTCCAGTTCATCTGAAATACTACCTCATTTGCTCACTGCAACATGACCCCCCAACAAGCAGTGATTCTGACTGTTCCTCTTTTACTCTGTGCAAAGTGAAATACATCCTTCTATTGCTCCTGTTAATTGGGTAAATAATCAAGCTGCCTGTTATTCTCATGAATAGAAAAAAACCCTGAAATGGACCTTTCCTTTACCACTGAACACTTTAAGAAAAACTTGGGATTTTGATTGTATTCCATTTTGCATTTTATTGTCTTATTTTTATTTGTCAAATTCTGGCAATAGACTTGGCTTTATGCAAGACAGAGGAATAAACCCTGCTGTCATAGGGAAGTCAAATGTGTATAAATACTAAGTATGCATTAATTTAGCTGCTATTGTACAGAGCTCACTGCTTGCAATGAGAAGTTGTAAAGGTTCAGTCCTGACATCCTCCTGTGTTTTTCCTGAAAGCACAGATGTATGCCAGAGGCACGTTAGAGGGATAAGGATGTGCAGGTGTCCTAACCATTGTGGAGAGGTCAAGTTTGACACAGAAAAGAGCATATGGAGAACAAAATATACAATCAGTTTTGTTACTTTGTACATAGATCATGAGATGTTGAACTGGAATCAGCATGAGCAGTGGCATGATATCAACAGGTCTAAAGAGAATATGACGTGAACAGTGGGAGAAAGTGGAAGGAATGGACTAAATGAATATTGGCAACCACAGAAGTGTTGCAGCAGCAATCTAGATGAAAGTACAAAGTGAAAGGACATAATGGAAGTTTTCACTCAGTCTGAGTGATACCCAGATGGTTTTGTTGGGGAATACCAGAAGAGACAAAAGAGATCTCACCCATGAGTTCCTGCTTAAAACCTAGAGGGGAATAACAAGGGCTAGAAATAATTCTGAAATTTTGAAGCCCCATATGAAAATGGGGAAAGTAAATGAGAGTGAAGAGTGGATGCAGTGAGAGAGGGAGATTTCACTTTTCGATGTGGAGTTAGA
Source organism: Lichenostomus cassidix (assembly GCF_008360975.1). NCBI lineage: Eukaryota > Metazoa > Chordata > Aves > Passeriformes > Meliphagidae > Lichenostomus > Lichenostomus cassidix. Next base: position 30,146,426 of record NC_139480.1, on the reverse strand, counting down.
GCAATACTGGAATGCATATGTTGACATGAACTCAAGTACAAACAAGTATCTTCAGATAGAGAGTCTGATTTTTTGGGCAATGTCATCCAGGATCCGGAATAATACCTAGAAGGGAAAGAGAAGTAAAATTAATGTAAATGGAACCCCATGAGGCTTCAGTGTTAAGTGGAAGGGAGAGGAGGAGAAGTCAATTTTAAGAAAGATACAGTTGAAGGGCGTCCAGGGAGGAGCTACGAAACTGAAGTGCCTCGTAGGATTAAGGCAGAGAAAATGATAGGTTTTGCTAAATGTAGTCAATAGATTGAGATGGATGAGAGGAGAAAGGAGGTCTATAGAGAGAAAAGGTCACAGCTGACCTTGGTGAGGGGTGTTTCAGTGGAGTGGAAATAGCAGAGAGCAGCTTAGGGGGATATGAGGGGCAGCAGAATGTGGAGAGAGCCAGAGAATCCAAGGCTGGCAGCATGTGAAGGGTCTGTGACAGCCAGGAGAGAACAGAATCTGCCAAAAGACAAGGGGCATCACATCAGGGACTGAACCACAGAATGACATACTAAAAGATAAAAATAAAATTAAAATAAAGAGGAAAAAGAAAGAAAAAAGGAAAAGGAAAAAGGAAAAAGGGAAAAGGGAAAGGGAAAGGAAAAGGAAAAGGAAAAGGAAAAGGAAAAGGAAAAGGAAAAGGAAAAGGAAAAGGAAAAGGAAAAGGAAAAGGAAAAGGAAAGGAAAAGGAAAAGGAAAAGGAAAAGGGAAAGGAAAAGGAAACAAAAACTAGCTTGAATTAAAATGTATGGGTGACTGAAACTGAAGAGAAACTGGAAAGGTGGAAGGGAGTGAGAGAAGAAAAAGGGTAATGAGAGGAAAATGATCCTGACGCCGTGGATGCTGGCAGAGGACAGACAAAATATGATGTGTGTGTAGGCAGGGAGACTGGAGCTGAAAAGGAGGGAGATAGTATACCAGCTCAACAGAGGCTAAATTATATCTGGTCAAAGTATAATCCTTCATGCTGTGTTGTGCTATTCTAAGATGTGACAGAGTTTAACAGGGTAGAAAAATATGAAATTTAAAATATTTTGCATCAATTTATGAGAAAAAATACTATTAGTTCATCTCGTCTGCCCTTGAAGACATTGTTGATTTAAGGGCCTTTAAAATTCAGCTAGGTATCCTTGTATAGAGCACAGTACAAACAGGCAAAGACATCTGGAGAGATGAAAGTGGCATATGGAGAACTCATTGAGAAATTCTTGCCTTTATCACAAAGCTTTTCTAGTTTCAGTGTTTCTTGTTCCATAGCCAGATGAAAATAAAGTGTTACCAAGCCTTTTTCTAATATAAGAAACAGAAAAACTCAACTCAGAAGTAGACTTTATTCACTCCCTATCCACATGGCAGATTCAGGTTCAAATCTGTGTTTGTGTATACACTTACAATTTTGTGTACATTTGATTGGAGTTGATTTGAGTGATCTAAAAGAAAAAGAAACAAGGCATATATCATCCACCAGAGGATGGTATGTAAAACCGTCTTTTTTAAAATTTTTGACAGTTTTTGCAAAAGTTTAAAATTTGACCAGCTGGTAACATGGCTGGCTAGCTGTCAGACTAGCTACCTTCTGCATTTGGAACACCAAGATTTGCTATTTCCTCTATCCCCCAAAAATACTGAGGACACAGTCCGCAATTCTTTGTGAACCAGTACTTTTTACAGGTCAAAAATGTATTTACTGACTTCACAGAAAGAGGGTGAGATCCTAGCAAGCCACAGACAGAAGCAATAATGGAAAGCACTGTGCTTGACTGGAGAAACTGAGTATTAGTCTTCTTAAGTTTTTATATGCCTTTTTTAATTGAATAAATACATATAATCTTCATGCTTTTGCAGCAGCTCTTTACAAAGCATTCTCTCTACCTAATGCTCCAGGTTTTACAGTCTTGCCTTAAAAATAGTTTGACAGAGCCTTTTTTACAGAGGCATGGAAGTCAGGTTGCCCTTATAGACCAAGCAATGAATTCCTTGTTTCCCAAGCCTGTCCAACAGTCAGAACATTCCCCAGTTTGGAAACTATAATTAGAGTAATGATTGACTGCATAGACTTACTGTCAAGTCATTTGTCTTTCCAAAATTATAACAAAATCAGCAACTTATCACCAGTTAAAATTTCTTACTTGTTTGTAAAGTCTTCTTCTATTAATTATATTATTGATTATGTTACCACCATTTTCCCTAAAGATTATATCTGCAAGTTTTAAGTTGCTGAGCTGAGAAAACGTAGACGATAACAAGAGCAATGCAAGGAATATGCCTCTTGCCTGCTGTCTGTTAGCTGGAAGTACTGCACATCTATTGGCAGTATGCCTTATGTTCTACTCTTCCATGAGGTTTAACATCTTAGTAAATCAGAAATTCAAAAACAATTAGGCCCTTTCATCTATTAAATGAATGTCTCAGAATTTTTACTGTACCTTAAATAAAGATTACTTTTGCATACATATTGACATTCAGAGGTGCTGAGCAAGGCAGGGGTGGGGATGGTTGAGTCATGTTTCTCCCTCATGTGAACATTTTCACACTAAACAGTGGAAGTGATGAAAGGAAGGTTCCTCTGCTCCTTCCCTCATAAATCCATTCCTGACTGAATGCTATTTTATTTTACAGTGAATAGATATATTATAAAACAGTTTAAATTTGGAATTTTAACTGGTACTGTTCAGATCCCCGTATGAATGACGAGTTAAACTTCTCTCATCTCTGCTCTGAAAAGAAAAATGTTGTCCTCATTGCATTGGAGATTGCAAGAGTCTTGTATGAGGCAAAACCTTGCAAGTTGCAGAGACATTAGAGTCATGCCTAGACTGTCTTTCTCACAAACCTGTCAACAGCATGGAAATGAGTAGCATCTAAAGAAAAAGAGGAACTTTCCAAATGGAGGATAGACCAAATACTGAACTGTTACTGCAGAGTACAGTAGAAACCATTCCTTTGGGTTAATCATCGAAATGAAGGAAATAGACCAGCCATTCCCTTGAAGCTTTAATGAGTGCATAATTAATTCACTCCTGCAATCCCAGACAAGGTAGCAGTCAATTAACTGTTATGTGCCTGCTGCAGCAGGAATGATCTAACTGAGCTACACTTGGAAAGAGTTAATTTGTAGATGAAGACAAAATGGGAAACACCAATAAACACGGGAGAATGACTTAAGATGGACTCAAATAACAAAAATGGAACAATTCTCCTGGGGATATGCTCATAGAACCCCCACGCTTAAAGAAAATTACATGAATGATACATCAAGAAGAAACATAACCTGAAGTTCATATTTTTCACTAATAAAATAATCATTATTTAAAGATTGTAATACTGCATCGTTAGGCACTGGTATTTACTTACAGTTCAAGAAATGGAATGTTGATTTGTAAATAAGAAGAATCACATGAAATAAGTAATTAATTTTTGTTAGTTTAAAATTGTTAGAAGAAATCTAGGCTTAACTATTGAGGTGGAAAAGGCATGCTAACATGTATTTAGAAATTGAACCAAAGATAGAAAATAAAGACATTAAACCAGGGGACACTAAATAAAGATCTAAATTGTGCAGTGTCAAAAACTAAGAGCCTATTATTTACAAGTTATTAAGATCTGAAATCAATGCACCTAGGTAGAGATTTCTAATTAAACAAAAGGTTGTATAGATAATATTCCTTGAGCTCTGATAAAGGTGCTTAAAGACAAGAAATAGATAAATGGGTTTATGAAGCATATAGTGTAACATTGGTGTACAACTCTGTGAAGACTTAATAAAATTTAAGAAGCTTTAAAGCCTGGGATTCAATTAACATATGGAACAAATAATGATCAGGCTTTCAAACAGTCAAGATGTCTGACAAAAAACCCCAAACTTTTAATGGAGATGAAAACTTCCGATGGAATAGCAGACAAGAAGTGCCTCGTGAGAAGAAATAGATGACATGGCTGTTCAGAGCTGTGAGTATGGAGATCTGATTTAAAGCCTAGGAGATCCATTCAAGGATCCCACACTTCCCTCAGCACTTATTTATATGTTTACTTCCATATCAAGGAAAAATTTTGAAAAGCCAGACACATTGCCAATCGCCGAGGTACCTCACTGGAAATGCCATTTCCAACAACAATTCCCCATTAAGAACAATTTCCAGACATATGTCAGCCCTCCATGTTTAAATCAATTTTAACACGTTTTATTAATGCTCTGTGGCAGTAATTAATCAGAATATTGGCAGTACTACGAAATCTGTTATGATTATAGAGTTACATTTAGCAAGCCCTTGTACCCTTATTAGAAAATGAAATATTTTCTAAGATATGTTTCTTTAGAAAACTACAGCACTGTTGACAGCAATGCTTACAATTAGCAATTCTTCTTAGTTTTAATTATTAAGTACTCTACAGCTACATTAATTTATACACTTGCCTCATGAATATTAGCAAAAAAATTATAGGGTTTTCTGATACCCTAAATTTTATCCTGAAAATTTTTATATTATGAAACCAGAAGTTTCAGTGGTCTCTTCTAAGACTCCAAGGTACAAGACATCTCTGCTTACGTTAAAAAAAATTGTGACTCTAGAAGCTGTTGTTTAGCATTAAGTTATCAGTGGAGACCAAAACATTTATGATTGTGGCATAAGTATTTTATTCCTTATTTTCTGGAACACAAAACCATTCTTGATATTTTTATTGTCTCCATGTAGTAGTTGGCACGTAGCACTGAATTTTGTTTAAAGACATATCCTTTAATTTGCCTCGTCTACAAATTTTTCCCAACAATTTCATCTTTAATCAAAATTTATTCTTCAGACTGACAACTTCATATTGGTAACTCTTTCCTGCTTTTTACATAAAAATTGTTCTAGTTTAGTTTGTTAGATGTGAGGAAATTTCCCCCTTTTTAACTATAAAATTTTATGTTTCTGTATTCATTTTAATTAAAATTTCTATTTCTTACTCTTGCTTTTGTTCCTAAATCTCCCTCAGTCAACTTCACTTATAATTTCCCTCAGTTTGTAAATTTTCTTTCTTAAACTAGTTGGACAGCCTACTAAACAGTTAATGAAGAATAAAAGTTGCTTAATTGATGTGTTTGTGGAGGTCTGAATTTATTGCTCTAATCTGCAGTTTAAAGTTAAAGCGTCACCTAATAAATTACTTTTGATACAATGCTACAGTTTTGAAAAAACACCTCAAAACCCTAGACAGCTAGCTTAATCTTCAGTGATGTTCATGGGCTTTGATGGTTCTTCACAAGAATACACAATCAAGCCTTAAAAGGAAATAAAAACATAGGATGTAAGTATGGTGACCAGAAAACTGATCACTTTATATTTGTAAATTAGAAAGAACTTGTTCTAGGAAAAGACATCAATCCCCTTATGGCTAATGAAATATTACTAGACTTCTAATAATGTAAACCTGAGTCTTTCACTCGTACCTCACTGTCCTTCTTTCTCTAGTTATAAACAAATATGGTGATTTTGAGCCAAATATCTCCACAAATTTGTGATAGAAGATACTTTGTAGCCCTGTCATTCAGCTGCTCAGTCTGTAACACAGGCATCAAAGACAACACTTACTTCTACCAAAAAGGTCCATTTCTCTCTTCCCAGAGAAGATATCTCTCATACCACATACCAAATAACTGCATGTAACTGATCTCACTGAACAAGAATCAAACCCAAATTAATGATGCACTCAGATGCTGATTTGTTGTTTCTTTGTTGGTTTTCAAGTGAAACCCATTGTTTTGTGGAGACCAGACCATTTATAAGGATTTAATGCTCCTAGTGAGTAACTGATTGGACAGATTGACAGTTCTGTTGCCACCAGTCACTGTTTTGTGCACATAAAAGACAGGGAAAGGTAGTTAAGCTTGCTAAGACTATGCTTCCTGTAATTAGCTTCTGCCAATGGTGCGGGTTCTAGCTGTTCTACAGCTCATTTAGGGCTGTTGTAGTGACCTTTTAAGCTCAAAGTGAAATTTTCACTGATGTCCAGACCTTCCAGTGTTCCACATTGTTTCTGTGGACTGGCTGCACTCAGACTTGATTCAAATCTGCTGCCTCCCCTAGCAAAAGCCTTTCAGTCCTTGAAGGTAGATACAGAGCCCCCTAATGTAGTCAAAATTTTCATGTGGACAGATCCAGACTGACTTTCAGCGTCCCCATGCTCTGATACCCTCAGCCTAGCTCTTCTCTTTTGCATATTAGAACTGGTGGGCAAAGGAAAAATCCTGGGCAACCCCTATATCTGACTGAAAAAAGAGAAGATATTTAATAAATTGGCTGAGCTAAAAAACTACCAGTGAAATCAGATATTTTAAGGAGAGTTCATGAGCTTAAATTATCGTCTGATTCTGTACAAGACTATTAAAATAGAAAAGGACACAATTAAGAAATTTGACCAGCAGACTGATAATTTTGTATTTAGTAAGTTAGCACAAATGTACGTTTAGGAATGAGAGACAAAAAATTAAACCGCTCATTTAAATGGAATTCTTGCACTCTTATGAAACATGCAAAGAGCATTACTACAATTTAATAAACTCTGTGCCTCTGTACCTATTATAAAGTATGCCCTATACTCGGGAGAGTAAGATAATACCAGTGGAGAAAATCTACTTGAAAAATGTACATTCCAGATCAGAGAGAGTTTACAAATTAAAACAAAACAGAGAAATTAAGTAAAGGATGATGCATAAGTTAACAGTGCCTGGAGGCAGCCTTAGCTTTAATGCCAGCAAATCATGCAGGTTTAACATAGTTATTCACTCCGGTATTCAATAAAAAATGAGGTTACTGTAAGAATACCAAACATATCCTTAAAGAAACACACTCAGCAATAAGTCATATGAACTTTACACTGCAGTGTAGAGGGCAAATATATTATACATTTAAATAATGCATGTTTTCTCAGGATTTGAAACTTAGGTACAAGATGTGAGGTAGCAGTGGAAAGCTACCATCAACAAATTGAATTAAAACTTACTACATAACAGGACAGGACAGTCATGTCACAATACAATAAATCACTGAAATTGGTCATATAATCTTAAATAATTTGGAATTTTAAAAAATACACAAACTTATAATTTCTTTTCTAGTAAAAAATGTTTGCTATATTTCCTTAATTTCACATTTTATAAGGTGAAAATTGAATACAGGTGACAGACTGAAAAATTAAGACAATGAGGAAGAGAGAAAGAGGGAGAGAAAGAAATAGAGAGAGAAAGAGAGAGAGAAAGAGAGAGAGAGAGAAAGAGGGGGGAAAATAAAATAAATTTTAAAATAAAATAAAATAAAATAAAATAAAAATAAATAATAAATAATAAAAGGGAAGAAGGGAAGGGAAGGGAAGGGAAGGAAGGGAAGGGAAGGGAAGGAAGGAAGGGAAGGGAAGGGAAGGGAAGGAAGGGAAGGAAAGGAAAGGAAAGGAAAGGAAAGGGAAGGGAAGGGAAGGGAAGGGAAGGGAAGGGAAGGGAAGGGAAGGGAAGGGAAGGGAAGGGAAGGGAAGGGAAGGGAAGGGAAGGGAAGGGAAGGGAAGGGATAAAAGAAAGAAAAAAAATAAATGAGGGGGAGATATGACAAGTCTCTTCTTAACAACCTCAAATATTTTTGCATATGAAGGAGGAAAATGAAAGATCAAAATATTATTAATGCATAGTTTTTAGTTCTCCTTTCCTGTATAAAAACCACCACCACTCTCTTACTCAGATTTTCTCTAGAATTTCATAGGTGAGTATTTTCTAGAGAATAGCATTTTGTGATGATTTTTAAAAAAAAAAATCTGTAATTTCAAAAAGTATTTTGGATAGAAAAAAAGTTGATTGCCATTATTAGTCAGTTTTGGTTTTACTTTTGTTATTCTAACTCGTGTATATTTTAGTATTCAAAAAAACCTATTCTTTCTGGCAAAAGTCTTAGCAGAAAATGGATGACCTTTACATTTTTAATCATGTAATCACTTTCCTTGTTATTCTAAGATGTGTGTATATTCAATTGCTTTAGGAAGTGAAAGAGAAATAACGAAATGGAAAATTCGGTGCCTATACTATCCTTCTTGTCCAAACAGTTTGAATTTAAAGATCAAATTGAATTAATAACTCTGAATAATTGAGGATTGCAATCTTCACAATTATTCACATAAATGAATGATTTTATTTTAATTTTTCAGCAGTATATAATTTCTTGGGGCAGAGGAGAAGAAACTTTTAGATGGTGACATGAGGGAAAGGACAGGCAAGAAATAATTCCTTGGTTTTACTTTTGCCTTTATGTAAAAAGCTGCCAAGGGATTCTGTGCTGGGACAGAGTCAGGACCAGGTGTAAAAAGCTTGTCCATGGGCCCTGCATTAGAAATGTTGGGATTTTTTACATCAGGCTATCTGGAATCTGTACAGCTGGGAGCCCTTCCCTCTGAAGGCTTCTGTGACATCTGGAAACACTAGAGATTTATAGAAAAAAAGAGTCTGGGCCATTTTCAAAAGACAAAAATGCTTTGGGTCTCATAAGAATGAGCACAGCTGAGCCTTTCATTTAGACAGGGTATATATAACCAGACTGCCTAAACAAGGAGGAAAGGAAAGTGTTGAGAGACAGGGACAAGGAGGGATGAGGAAGTAGCACGGCAGCTGATGTCTTGGGTTGTAATGCATTTGCTGTACCTCATTTTGCCAGCCCTGTGTGAAGGGGATGAGTGCTTCAGAAGGGAGTGAGGAGCTAGACTTCCACAGCTTCAGAGTCTGGTGCTTGGGTGAGAGTATGGGCCCAACTCTGCTCCTGCTCAGGGTCTGTGGGATGCTCTGGAGAGGAAAAAGCCACATGTTTTCATTGTTACTGCTAAGGGCGGCTCTTCCCACGGCCAAGGAGGAAGCAGAGTGAAACCAAGGTGCTTCCTGGTCACTGGGAATACTGTGAAATTATACTAAAAGCTAGAGATGGACTTTTGAAAAATCCTACCTCCTCTTACAGCATGTAGTTTTTGGAAGCTTGTGGGATTGATCCCACCTCTGACAGATGTCCACCTTGCAATGACAGCACAAGAACTTGTGGGACATGGGACAGACAGATTGCCTTTCATGCAATGATTCTTTCAGTATGAAATACAGAAACATTCTTGGCAACAAAACCCAGAAAAATTATGAAGTGGCCTGGCCACATAATATAGAAAACATGAAAGGTACCACAACAGGGAAATTGCACAAACCACGTTACAGATTTCTGCTAATTTTATCTAAATGCAGTTAAAATTCTTGCTTTCATTGAGACTTTCCTTAAAAATGGGAATTGAGTGTGTTTCCATCATCAACACTACTTATACCATGAAGATGTACACTTTCTTGTAAGAACCCACAGGTGACTGAACCACACAGAGCTGAGGTTTGGGCAATTTGGACTTGTCTCCAGCTTCCCAAATAAATAAATAACCAATTAGGCTATTACGTAAGAAGCAGACACCTAAAAATGGTTTGGGGATCCTTGATTCTTTAGATGTGCATTAGACACACTGAGAGGTCATTTATCAGATCAAAATCCTTAGAGGACTTTAGAAAAAAAACTATTTTGGCAAGATTAATCTAATCTATTTTATATGTCTACAGTGCTGACAGCCACTTGGGCACATCAAGGCTGTGATTCATCTTCTGATACAGACATTGAAAACAGACAAGTTGAATACTGCAGCAGAAGTATCTATTTCTTTTCATTGATTCTGAAGAGATTGTAAAATTTGTCCCTTTATAAAACATTTTTTCCACTGGTTTGCACAGACATAGATGGCTGAATATTAAAGACATCCAAACTTAAAGAACATGAGTTTTATCCCTACTTTGACCATGATCCGACACGAGTCAAGTCCTGAGTTGCTCAGAATTGAAGCACCTGATTTCAGACACTTTGAAAGGCAGTTTGAAGGGCCTTTTGCTTTTTAAAACAGATTAAGTACCCATCTAGTAAATTTAAGCACCTCTAGGATTAGGCAACAGAAAGGACAGTTTTCAGATCATCATTCAGGCTCTGAGCAAAACTAAACTTTCTGCTTGCAGAATGCAAGCCTCTGTTAGGCTTACCTTTGCATTCACTTTTTCAGGTAAATTTGGCTTTTATTTGTTTAGAAGCTCTTTCAAAACTTCAGTGCTAAACTGTCCTTTCTGGCAAATTTGTCAAGATTTGGGTGATTTATTTGGCAACTGCCAGTTTACTTGCCTCTGAATGTACTTCCATTACAAGCAGGCCAAAATATGAATCCCTTTTTCAGGAAAATACCTAGAAAGAATCTTGACTAAGAAGATTATTTATGAATTGCAATCGGCCAACTAGTGATTTTTCTACCATATCCCTTTCACAACAATCAGAATGGACTGGTCCTGTCATCTATAGCTCCTAGGCAGAGCTTGCTAGAGGTCAATTTATGATTTAATTTGGAAATGACAACTACATTCTCTGTTATTTTCACAGCTGGCAAAAGAGATATGAAAAGATCAAAAGAGAGGAATAGATGTAACCCCAGCTGATATTAGATTCTAAAGAGTCACACTGCAATTTTCCTTTATATGCAGATAATACAAATAAGGCAGAATGAATCGTTCATACTCTAATACCCTGTATATAATTGACTGTGCCTTTGTATCTTGTTTTTTACTAATTTTCATTGTCTTGCATTTCAGACTGATCAGAATGCATGTCATGACACTTGAATAGATGATACTGAGCTGTCCCACATGGTGACATTCTTCCTCATTGCCAGCTGCAAGGCTGCATTAGCTTATTTCTGTTCCGAAAGAAACACAAAGGGTTGCTAAGCTTCTGAATGAGTTTGTAGCACTATGAATTCCACCTACCTTCTGCTCTCCTTTGATATCTCTGCTCTATGACAGCTTTTCAGATAGTATGACTGAAATCACAGTGTTAGACATCTTCCACGACTGAGCCCTAAACCACCAGCTGCTTCCCCACAGGCTACTGATGGCAAGACTGCTGTCTGCTGCTTCTTTTAGAATACACTGGCTTGTGTTGATCAGCTTCTGAAATTACTCCTTCTCAAGTTATTTGATCAATGTCCCAGTAAAGTTGTCTTAATGTTAACAATTGCACTTCTGGTATTTGTGTTCAAGAAGACATTTTCCTCCTTCCAGATTAAACTTTCTATCATCAAGGATCATTTTATTTTAAACAGGGGATAATTAAAATCTTAGAATTAACATTACCTAATGACACTTAGCTGAACCATTCTGGTTTATTTGTTTGTTAAACTGTTGGTGTCTTAGACCTCAAGAGTAAAATGCAACATTTTCTATATCTAGATAGTGTAGTCACTAACACAAGTAAAGACCAGCTCTTTGCACTGGTGGCCCTGGAAGCAGCATTTTATGAATAAAAAGCAAAATTATTTACTGAAAAGTTGTGATGTTTTTTAAGAAACTACCTTAATTACAGTGTCACCAGTCCCATGGTAAACAAGTGATTCTGAATTACTATCTGTGTATACCACACCATTATTATGTTAATAATCCTATAGTCAGCTTCATAAAGTGTTGTGGAAAGATGGTGTGAAACAGTAGAATTTAGCTGGTGATGGCATCATGCAGATCCATGAACACAGAGAACTGGGGTCTATGTCCGAGTATAGCTTGCCAGTGTCTGAATAACAGCAGACAGCCTCTCCAAAAAGTTGGGGGCTTGTTTTCTTTTGGACTAGTGGATGTGGAAGCAGGTTGTTAATTTGCAATGTTCTGCGTTATTTTCAAGCTCCGTTGCACAATTTATGAGTGTGCTTCAGAAATTATTTCATCTTGACTCTTTTGTCCTCATTTAAATCTAAGAAAATGTGGGGGTTTGCTCCATGCAGTAAAATAACTAAGTATGACTAAAAACATGTGCTCTCAAAGACTTTGATAAGAAATAATAAGCACACACAGATGAGGTATTAATAAACATTATGTAATGGCCTGGCTTTAATCACTGTGGTGTCTGTTTTGTTTCAAGGCCTTGTACTTCTGTCTCATATGCCCCTACCTAAAAACTGAGTTGAGGGTTATGCTTGGTTACAATACCTGATCTTCATTCAAATCTTAAGAAAAGCTTATCACCAAAACCAACAAAGTCCTCTGTTACCTTTAACTTAACTTAATACTTGCTGCAGATTAGAATTTTGTCTGAAGAGCTTTGCTCAGCTCTTCTGATTTTGGATAGCTTTTAGATCCAGACTGTGTCAGTGACTGGATATCTGCATTCAGGGCATCTGTGTCTCTGAGCATCCTCTGAAACATGTGCTAGTCCTCTCCACTGCAGTGAAGGAGATTGTCTGCTCAAAGGCTCAGAACTCCTGAGAGAAAATGCAGAGAAAATACAAAGAATTCTGCTGATGAGGTGCATTTCAAAGATGAACTGCCTGAATCTGTACCCCTAATGACTTGCTGCAGATCTAAACTGCGTTAGTACACAACAACGTAATTAGAGAAAACAGGTAAATGTTTGACAATTAATTTTTTTTTAAGTGATGGTGGAAAAAAATACTCAAACTGTATTATTGACATAAGGAATAATGAAATAGCCAGTAATTATGACACATAAAACATTTGCCATAATTGAAATGGTTATTATGTGAGTCAGCTACACTCAATAGTCTGTTTCTGCACAGTTCAGCGAGCTGAAAACTGTGGATGTGCTTTATGTTAAACATGGTAGCCAAAGGGTAATTCAAGGTGGCAGAATAAAAAAGAGGGTTAATACATTGGACTAATTTCCATTTGGGTTTTGTTATTTACTTTTGAATTCATGCATGGGTAGATGTGCATTATCTATCGAGATTTCATATTTTTGTCTATTGGAGCAAAGCTGCTTGCCTTAATCATTACACATATTTGGAAAATGACTAATAATTTGCTTATTAAAGCAAAATCATTCTAAATTCCTACTGTGTTTCTCAGATTTTTTTTCTTACAATCAGTGTATATTCTTTTCATGTTCTGCTTCTCACATACTAGAAATTATGCATTTCAACAACTGTAAGTTGGAGTTTCAATAACAAATTAGAGCCTCAGAGTAAGGCACAGAGAGGATGGGTCATGAAGCACATGTACACATCTGACTGCATTATTAATTTATATTAATTCTTCTTTACTGATGAGCTCTTCAACCAAACACCTTTCTATCCCAAAGGAAAAAACAAACAAACAAACAAACAAACCCCAACAAAAACAAACAAACAAACCCACAACAAAAAACCAAAAACACCAACCCCCACCAACCCCCAAAAGTAACAGAACAGAGAAATAAAGCAAACTAATTTCCTTGTGCAAATATAGAATATAATTTCACATTTAAGAGTGCACTAATAAAGTGAGTTTTGAGTTTCACAGTAATAGGCCTGGTTTTGATTCCTCTTTAAAACAGAAATATTTTGATAGTTTCAAATGAGAGCATACATTGTAGAAGTACTGTAGATGCTGAGGAAAAGTGTTCTTTTGTATTAAAGAAACCAGATTTAACACTTAAGTTTGCTAAAAATAGTGTAAAATGCTTTACCACTGTCACCAGAATAAATATATTGAATGAAGTGCAATATTGTCCCCTAGTGGTAAAAGAAATATTTTATCTCATAGAAAACAAAGGTTGATTCCTGCACTGAAATATTCAGTGCTGTGGATTTACAGAGAACAATACACTTGCCAGCTAATATGGATAGTACTAAAATCTCATTGGATTCAAATGTCCTGGTTCTTTCAAGAAATTGAATTTGGTTTTAATCGCAAATGGCACAGAAATTTAATTTAAACTAGTCTAGCCCACAAACAGAAAAGGTGTTAGTATGATGGTCAAGCTGTATATTTTATATACATGCACACAACCATTTGTACAAGTATGTATATAAAATGCAGTAAATTTTCAGGTAAAAGACAGTCTGAAAAATGAGGAAGGAAGGAAGGAAGGAAGGAAGGAAGGAAGGAAGGAAGGAAGGAAGGAAGGAAGGAAGGAAGGAAGGAAGGAAGGAAGGAAGGAAGGAAGGAAGGAAGGAAGGAAGGAAGGAAGGAAGACGATAGACTTTACTCAATTTGATCTGAGATTATGCATGTCACTTTTTTGTTTCATTTGGCATAGGACCAGAAATTATACATGCATGAGTGTCACTGATGTGGTGTCATGACATGCAAACCTGAGTAGCAACATTTCGGGGGAATCCCTAAAAATGTGCTCACAGGAGGGCGCCCTGGTGACTTTCATCTCTACACACCAATGAACAGAACAGGGCAAACCTTAGTAGTCTTCCAAGTCTTCCCACCATCTTTCAGTGATGTGAAGCAGTAAAACTGAGAACAATCAAATAAGCTCTGCCAAGAAATTTCAAGCATTGCTGCTTATCCAGGGTGTCTCAACAGAAAGACTGCTCTGGCAAACTGGCTGCTCAAAGACAGGACCAGCTGCTAGTCCCTGCTCTGGAGCCAAGTGCCCTTAGGTTGCCAACAGCCCTACAAGGTTGTTCAAGCTAGGATACATTGAACTACATTAAAAGCAAAAAAACATACATGAACAAGATTCCTTACCCAAGAAATTGACATTTTCTGATTAAATTGATTTCTGCTTGAAAAATCCCTGCCAGCTCTAGTGACAAAGTTGTCAAGGTATAACAGATTTTCATAGATTTTATTGGAACATGTTCTCTCCTTCTTCTATCATTAAACTTGTTCCTTTTCTTCCCCTTTCTGCATTCTCAGTCTATGTAATACTTTCTCAAAATAAATTTTATTGAAAGAGAATAGAGAAATTAGAAACTCTCAGAAGTCATGAGACTGGCAATATTTCCAAATTTCACAGTGCACACTGCACCTGACATTTCTACTCCCTTTTTTGCAATCTCTTAACTTCTAGCTAGCTTGCTTGCATTGACATTTGCTTGAATCTAGCGCTGTATCTTATTTTTCATTGAACATGGGAAAGAAAAGGATGGAGACAGAAATCCTTGCAACCATCCTTGGGCTTCCCAATGCTTACATTGTCATGGAATTGGATAATACCCCCAAGGAGGTAATTGATATGATAACAAGTCAGCAAGATGTCTAAAAATTAGCAGAAACTAAATAAATAATGAAACCTTGCAGCATGTTGTCTTCAACCCCATAGAGATGAACCTTCTTCAGTGATTAACCAAAAGGCTGATAATTAATGCATTTTGCCAGGAGGTAGTAAATGTCATGTTGGGCATTCCCATGAGGAAAGTTTCATTCAGCTCTTCTACATGTGGAATGAGCACCCCAGACAGAAAGCTAGGTTCTAAAAGATTGGCATTGCCAGCAGCATCCCGGAGGTGTAAGCCCATAAGGAGAGTCAGAAAGACAAAGCCTTTTCCTGAGACTTTCCATCAGACTTTGACAGTATGTGTGTGCTGAGAGGCTCTGTCTTTGCAGTGAAACCAGGCACAGAGCTCCAAGTCAAAACCCATGCTTTACACAGTCTGGGGTAAGGCTGGAATTGCCCTGACTTGTGACCTAGATTTTTTAAAAATAGTCATGCAGAGAGCTTCATGATGACATTTTTTTTTGTTCTAGCAAAATCAGAGCCTCTGTAGAAGAAAAAGCAAACCTGTTATTGTGTTTGTTTCACACTGGTCATGCAACTCTTTCAAAGGCAGGTGGGATAGGCTGGGTTGGTCAGAATGAAATCCCTTTGCATATTGCTGTGTGCTTTTGTGTGCACTCTAGTGTGTATTTGGTGTTTTCCCCAAGGAGGATATGCATATCATGTTAAATCAAATTGTGTGTGTTTTTCTGAGGGCAAATACTACAGGGAGCTGATTAGAGCCTCAATTCAAGCCTTTAAAGTCTTCATGGAGGTTTGTGGAAGATCAAAATGACATAGGAAGAGTTTGCAGGAGGTTGCAGCAGCTCAGTGGAGGCTGTACACTTCCAATTTCATTCATATGGGACTTGGCTCTACTGCCTTCCTGCTCCTTAATTTTCAGTTCTAGTTTGCATCTAGTCACCTGTAAGTGTGCAAGAGTGGAAGTCCCTGAGATTTACTAGGCAAAGCATTATGACAGTCTGGTTTTTGCTGAAGTTTCTGGTGATATTTTTAAGAATTTGTGTGAGGAGCCCTCTGTAGTTCTCTATTATGCTATAAAGTAGGGATATTGTGAGTTAAAGCCTTTTTAGCCCTTTCCTATGTACTTTGATGTCTGAGACAAATAATTTTTTTAAATTGTAGTTTTCATTACTTAATCTGGATTATTTCTTCTGATTTACTAGTGTTAATTTTTTTCAGTGAAATTTATGCTTTTATTTTCGTTTTCTAATTTCTTCTAATTTTTCTAATTTCATCCCTTCACTAACTAGAATTAGAGGTCAACATTAGTAAGTTGTTTGTTTTTTGCTATGGAAACAACAAGATATTTCCTTTCATATCATAAATTGAAGTGTCAGAACAGTTTTTAATGTATTCCTGTTTAAAATGTAGTGATGCTCAAAAGTTACTTATGAATCTTTTCTAAAGAGTTAGCAAGTCTTTCCTAGTAAGTGTAACTGAGTCTTTGAATGATAGTTTATTTCTGCATTAGGTAAGGCAAATAATTCAATTTATCTTCTCCAGAAGTGGTAGGTACATGGTGAGCAGATGGGAAATTAGAATTTACGGCTAACTTCCTAATGCTAAATTAGAATTTTTAAGGAGAGCCACCAGTTGTATAATTCATATTTATGCTACATCATAAAACGAAACTCGATTTATGTAGTTTTAAATACATTCTGTAAACAGTTTTACATTGCCAACTTTTCTA
Organism: Lichenostomus cassidix; assembly: GCF_008360975.1. Taxonomy (NCBI): domain Eukaryota; kingdom Metazoa; phylum Chordata; class Aves; order Passeriformes; family Meliphagidae; genus Lichenostomus; species Lichenostomus cassidix. Next base: position 30,129,626 of record NC_139480.1, on the reverse strand, counting down.
AACTACACAAAAGAACACTGAAGCATATTATACTGAAAAAAAAATCCTTTTCATACTTCCCAATAAAAAGTGTGGATTTTAAACAGGCAGCAATATTACAGGAATGTAAATATACCAGTAAATGTGGATTAATTTCCAGTATAAACTAGAAGTCCAAACATGATCATTGTGTCAGGGCTGTGAATAATGATCTGTGTCGTCTGTGTCAGGGAAGGGACCACACCAACAGAGCCTCTGGAGAGGAGCTGTCACTCCTGTTGCCTCTTCAATCTTGACCATCACAAACCTGAGGAAACCCTCAGCAGAGAAAGTCTAGAGGCCACTTAGTCCAACCCTGTGATCATCACAGGACAATTTCAAAATTAAATCCAACAACACAGTCAGAGCATGTTCCTAGGGGCCGTATCTGGTGATGTGCTGAATAACTTCAAAGACAGGTTTCCACAACTTTTCTTGGCAAAACAGAGTGAAGTTAAATGGAGGTGAGAATAAAATGGAAAAGACATAAAGAATAAAAGATGGTGGCAGAAAGAAGTAATTAATGCTTTTCATAAAATAAAAATGTGGTTAAAAAACTAAATTTATGCAAATTTGAGGTAGGAAAACAAACTAGAAACAGTAATTTTCTAGTTATATAAATTATTTCAAATAGTACAAAGAGTCTTAGTTTTCCTACTGCTACTTGCTACTTAAAGTAAGAGTGTACAAGCAGACTTCAAGTTATTTTCAAATCCTTCTTTGTTCTGGTAAATGTAGGTTTATTTGTTTATAAGACTATCTAGATACACTTAAGACTGTCATCTAAGAAAGAGCAAAACATATAATGGAGGAAAACATGACCATTTCATTTTAAAAAAAACCAAAACAGAAAAAGCTCTTGAAAAAGAGAATTATTTCTTTTTTTGCTTACCTTTTTAAACTTTACCACCTTTTTCACTGAAATAGTATGGTTATCTTTCACAGACAACATTTGCATACATGTGCTCATAGACCCCTACCTGCTTGTAGTTTGTGCAAGTCCTTTTAGGCTTGTCCTTTTACTTGCCACTACATGACTGCCATATAAACTTTCCCACACAGATGTCAGACTAATGTTTGAGTTCTGCACAGCCATATTTTAGAGAGAGCTCTCTAATCATTATAAAACTCTCTGAAAACATTGCTAACATTCTTCAGAAATAAAGAAACATCTCTAATAGCTTTACAACAATTTCTGCAAGGTTATCAGAAATTTAGGAAAAGAAGCTGATGCTTTTTTTCTCTTACTAGTTAGCAGTGGTGTCAGTGGTTCCTGAATGGGATTGAAAATTTCTAGCTATTCCACATACTCCCTAGGCATTGCAAGGAATCTTATGTTTACACTTAAATATTTTATCTTGGCAAGTTCTGACTGAAGTTAAAGGGCTGTCAACTTTTTCATTATGAACCCAATTCAAATGTCCTGATTTTTATTGGTTTAAATAATATTAAGGATATTACTTAAACATAGTTTTGTATTCATCATAGAGTTAATTTGAAATCTAACCAGCAATTACATTTGTTCTATCCCTCTAAACATGTTCTCAACTTTCTAAATAAATCTATAGTCCTTTCTTTTGCATTCTGGAATTTGCCTGTGGTTTAGACTCTAGTAAGTTTTTGTCGACTATTATATGATCTGGAATTTATTTTTCCACTCTCTTGCAGAGAAGATAGTATTTGAAGAACCACCCTACAAAACATCAGATTTGCCCACAGTCTGAAATTCAGTCCTGTCTTCCTTGACAAGTTTTGGTCCTCCAGGAAACTTTTGGGGCAATTGTCAATAAATCTTAAATCTTTTTCTAAGAGGGATTACAAAGGAGTTCAAGTCACACAAGTTTCACTCATTTAAGCCATTATTTCTTAGACTGGTTTTGTCCCTCAGCCACAACACTGGAAGCAGAATTTAGCATATACTCTGGCCTCAGCTTTCAGCTTCATTAGAAATGTCTTCCAGCATTATTGAATCCTTCAAAATGTTTTTTACATAAGCCCAAAGCCTCAGGCTGCAAAAAACCAAGATGAAGTTAGGTTAGGTTAGGTTAGGTTAGGTTAGACTGAGCAGAGCTAGATTGCATTGGTTTCAGTTAGAGAAATGTTGTTCAATGGCAGAAAAAGAATTTACATATTTCAGAGTGTAAATTCTACACAAGAATTTAATGTTTTGTGACTTGTCTGGTTTTTGGTGGTGGAGAGGGCAGAAAGCCCTTTCAGGACAGCAGTGCTTGCAGAGACAATTGGCAGTTTTGCCTGAATATTGGAAGACACTTCTCCAGTCTCTTTGAAATTCCATATCAAAATCAATTTTGGAAATGACACACCCTATCATAAATACGATTGTCCTGAATGTGACATTTAGACACTGTGATGCCCAGCAGCACAAAGACTGAATACCCAACCCAGAAATCAAAGTCAGAATTTTGAGGCTAGTATTTCAGACATACTGAGGACAGGTTTTCAGTAATGATGAGGAGAGATTCACCCAGGAATTTACTGAATGACATCTAAACTAGCTTGTAAGATGAATGGAAGGACAAACTGCACCTGAAATTCAATGGTTTCCTTAACAGTGTCACTGAGGACTGAACTTAGACATCCTGGGGAACTGGAATCTACAGACCAATGTCTTCTCCTGAAGCTGGATACTGGCAACATCATTGTGGGTAGAGGGGAAAAATTGATTCTTACCTCTGAGAAGGTGGCTCACAGTAGCCAATCTCATCATGGTTAATAGATTTGCTCAGGAAATGGGATCTCCCCAGCACAGAGAAAGCTGCCAAGTTACAAACTCCTGTGCATAAAAGTTATGGGCTATGTCACCTGCTGATGCAAGCTCATGCTTCTGGAGATGGAAATACATCAGCATAAAGTAATTCTGAATTTCCAGGTTACTTCTTGCAGCTCTCAGCTGCAAGATCTGAACTTCTCCACAATTTTGAATAAGCCAGTTATGTAGTATCATACTGGACTAACCAATCCCTATTTTTCCAAGACAGTATTGTAGATTTGTTTTTACACTGGATTATTTTTGGGAAACAACTATTTTTAAAGTTCTTTGGCTTATTTCTTTATGGTTTTGTTTCTTCTTTCTTTCTTCTTTCTTCTTTCTTCTTTCTTTCTTTCTTCTTTATTTCTTCTGAGGCACTTTTCTTACTCACAGGTTTCTTAACCTACACAAACATGAAACTGTAAAATAAAAATAATAAAAATACTTAGACTCCCTTGCTGAGTTTCCACATTATAGAAAATCAATTTAATTCCTCCACTGTTACCTTTTCTCTTTACAATTTGTACTAAATGAGGCAGCTTGTTCATTGAAATTTCAACATTTTAATTTCAGAGCAACAAAACACCTGATTCTCCTTTCCCCCCTTCTGCTCTCAAAACCTTTCAGGGAAATTAAGTGTAGGTGAGCAATCCCTCGGAATCTCAAAAGAAGGAAGATTTCCTACTCATTGAGACTTTTTAAAAAATACCCTTTAAAGAAAGATCTACTTAATGTTTATCAGTATCTAGATTGTCTTAAATCTCAAAAGTCCTCTGAAGGCTAAATTCATTGTTTTTTCATAAGCCAGAGAATTGTTAGTCTGTGTTGAAACAATTATCTTCTTTTTACTTTCTTGTGATTATTCAGTTCCAGGTGGAGCTTAGTTCAGAATGACTCAGGCTTACATGATCCAGAAGCATTTTCAAAAGTCAATGATACTGTAGTTTTTATGGACAAACATAATATTGTTTGCTAAAAAAATTGTGAGGAGAAAAGTTGTGGGGGAAAGATGATTTGGTAAATACAGGGATTTAAAAAGTATGCAGGTGATTAACTCTCTCTCCCAGCCAGGAAGCAAAAGAAAGAGGTATATGTGCAGAGGCATGTCCAACAGTCAAGGGGAAAGCCAAACTACCAGGAAATTTAAATCAGACAAAGAGTGCTGATCTCTGAGCACAGTGTGGATAATCTCTGCTGTTGGAAAAGAAAAATCCCTAGCTACAAGTCACAATTACCTCGCTTCTTCAGATATTTGGGTTTACAAGGACTGGAAATTCTGAAGCCAGAGGCATGGTGGATCTGACAGATCTTGCTGTGTTTGTGACTGTCAGTTCTTTGACAAAAAACTAGAAAGTCTCACATTCCTGATCTGCCATCTTCATGAAAACAAAGCTTCTTTCCCAAAGGCTCCCCTTAGCTTGCCTTTAGTCTGAAGATGTTGTCACAAAGCAAAACTCAATGAAAAAAGATCCTGGAAGGGGCAGACAAAGAAAAGGACTACATAAAGTACAGCTCCTGCAGACACTTTGATGTCCAGAACAGTGTGCAGTTACTTATTATTTGACCACAAAAGCTCAGCAGAGATTATTTTGCCTCAAATGGCATCAGGGTGCAGTTTCTGGTCCCTATCCTACCTTGTTTGATTTAATCCAGAGATCTCTGTACCATACTCCATTACACACACTCTGTTCTCATCTCCAGGCTATTTGCTTACATTCAGGAACTCACCTGTCACCCTAGTGTCATGACAAAAGTAATTGTAAATTCAGAGTGAACTTTAGCATCTCTGCAGCTCCCACTCATCAAATTCAGTTCTGCCACTGGAGAACAATTCAAGTAATTACTCTTTCAGATACAAAAGTCAAGAGCACTAAATTATCATGATTTCTAGTCTTACCTAGCAGTGTAAATTTTAGTGTACAGAAAATATGCAAGTTTTTCACTTTGATGGCTGACATGGTCACCTAGGCTACAGTGTTTCTGTATCGGGCAACTCTGTGGAAAAAAGGAAATTGGCCAAAAGCTAGCACTTTGGACGAAAGTTTTCTTTTAAATTTTCTTTCATTTAGATAAAAAGCCTCATCCCATCCACAATTATCTCTGCAAAAGAGAAAAAGTACAATAAAACAAAGTCTGTTGGAAGTTTTCCATGGTTTGTTATTTCTTGTAGATGCTTTTTATTTAACAAGTTTTGCAAATGTTCTTATTAATAAACTCCTAACTATTAAGAAGCTGCTAAACATCGACAAATGCAAGCCTGGCACAGACTTGAAAAATTTATTTCTGAAAACAGTTGTGATTCCTAATGTTTATTCAGCTTTTCTTGCCATTATAATTTCCTTTCAGGAAAGGTACTAGTGCTTAGTCAAGCTCAGTACAGAACCTAGGACATTCTTTGAACTGTCAGCATCTACTGCTAAGTAACCTTATTCCCACATATTTATATTTATTTCAAGAGTAGGTCATTCCTTGGTGCCTAAGGTAATATAAAGAACCAAAAAAAGTTTAAAAAATTGCCACTTTATTTCCATGTATTGAATTTCAATCTAAGTAAATGCAGAGGGGAACTGTGCAATGAGTTTGGGGCACATAGCAATGGCTGTGGTGTGCAGAATGGGCCTGTTTCTGTTGTACAATTTCTGCTCCTGATTGTCAGCATTCTGATCCCTCTTTCAGTTATTAACATTCATCTAGAGCTCATGTACATCTAGTGGTGAAGACAACTGTGAAGGCAAGGCATACATGTACAGGCTTTGTATTCTTTCTTAAGAGCAGTAATGTTGATGTTATAAACTAGGCTGAGTGGGGTAATTGATAATCTCTTTCCTCTTTAAAATCCAGTGTTTGTATTATGTTAACTCAGACTATTGTTAGAGTGAAGAGGATTGAATTCTCCTGCTGCTTCTAGCTCAGAAGCATCCTGAGTCACCAAATTAGATGTAGGCTTCCATATTTCATGCTCTTTCTTAGTAATGATATGACATTTTGTTTTCTAAAGAAAGTCTATCCAAAACCCAGATCCACTTTACCTATAGAGGGATTTCTAATTAAATTCAACTGTTTCCTTTGGAGTAGTTCAAGCCTAGCTTTTCATTTGACTATTGCATTCCACAGCTTTAAATTTAAACAAATGCCATTGCAGGTAATAAAATTAAGGTAGCAAAGATTTTTATCTGGCTAATGATTTCTAGTAGTTAAGGAAAAGTTCATTCAGATTACTGAGGATTAGCAAAGTATATTTGTGCAGAGGAGCTGTGTGGTCAAATGGAAAACTGGATCTTTAATTCTGAATCTCTCTTCCTTGTTACAACACAACAGACTTCTTTTTTACAACCCACAATAAGTGTCTTGTTACCTATTCACTTGAACAAGAGAAAATCCTATCTCTGTGTTGTGATTTGGATTATAATTGGCATTATTATAATGCCACAGAAGAATAAAGAAAAGCTTTGGAAAAGTACCAACACACTACCCACAATTACCATTTGGAAATTACTAAAAGCTGAGGAAAAAGCAATTAAGTGGAACCCTCACAAAATTTTAAAATATAATTCTCACATTATTAAAAAAAACATTTTATTTGTTTTGACAATGGAAATTTGCATATTTTAAATATGCAAGATGTTTTTATTTATTTATTCTTGTGTGTATTCTACTGTGAAGCCTTTTTTGCAATTGTCTTTATCTTTTAATCACAGTGGATTGCAAATGACATTATTTCTCTTCAGAGACACTGAAAAAATAGAAATATACTTTAAATATACTTAAAAAAAATACTTTATATATATACACACTTGTTTTCCTTCTTGATGGACTTGACCATTCTCTGAATTTTATTTTGCTTGGTGATCTATGCATCCTTGTTCCATTAAATTTATTTAATTTGACGATTAAAGCCTTTTGAGGGGAAAATTCTTGACACATTAATGTAAGATGATGCTTAAGAGTAACCTATATGAATGCATACAGAATAAATTTGTCTACACAAATAAACTCCAGTTGTAGGATTCAATAAATATTTTTTTTCAGTTCTATTCAAGTATGAAGTTTTACACCTGAAAATAAACATCAAAGCTACAAAAAAACCACCACAACAAACAACCTTAGGCATACTGACACTTGTGTATAGCTTTCTGAGTTATTTTAAAATGTAATTAGTTGTCCCTTGACAGATCTTCTTTCTCAATAGCTGGGAAAAATAGCATGCAATGCTAATGTTTTTCGGGACTGAAATAAAGGACTTCAAAAAGAAAAAAAAGAGCTAAAGAAAACAAAAGTATTTGCAAAATAAGATTTGGGTTATTAAAAATATTTAGAAGGGAAAGTGACAGTATAATGAAAGGAATATAACCATTAGATTTCCAGTCAGAAAATTAGGATCAGAGATAACAATAAGATCATCTAAGCTGTGTAGTTGTGTCCACTACCTGTGACTTCCTGGGAGTGCACATTTTCCTTCATGCTTTTTGAAACATAATGCTATCCAGGCTGAAGTGATGACAGCTCTTCCCCTCTTCTATGACCTCCCTGTACCTCATCTCACATTTTTTTCACATTCATAATAAAAAGTCTTTCACAGCACTTACAAGATTCCCTGAGTGGTTCTTGCTTATTTTTTCATTAGTGGAGCATCCCTGTTAGCTGTCTGTGTAAGATTCCTCCTGTGGCTTGAAAAATAATCAATTTCTTTACAAAACTTTTGAATTTAGTGATTTTCTGATGCACTTTGCCCTTGACTTTCTCATGTCTAAACTACTTGTGCCCTCATTCTGTAACTCACCACTGTTTCTGCCTATTTTGTCTGAATTTCTTCTATTTAGATTGAAGCCACCAGCTGCCCTTTTATCTTTTACCTCTTGGTGACCTCAGAGAGACTGGCCACAATGGAAATGTCATTATTCCTAGTTGGACAGAGTCAGTTTGGCAATAGTGAACATAGGGGCCATTTTTGTTCTCTACCTGTGAATACAGCTGAGAAATTGATGTCAGGAAAAATAAAACCCATCAGAATGAAGCACAAATTGAAAAGCATCCAGGAAACAGAAGGGAGCTTGGAGAGCTGGAGGTAATGAGGAATCAATGGGAAAAGCTAATGACAAAAGGGAAGGCTGAAGAGTCAAGGAGCAACAGCAAGGAGAGGATGCAGTAACTTCATTCCCTTGAGAACTGTCCACTGTAGCACAGCCATGCCAACACAAAGTGCAAATATTGGTTACTCCAATTGTCTCTTTTGATCCTACAGCTGTTTCAAAGATACCTCTCAGGATCATCTGGCAACTTTAAAAAATGATCACATTTTATGAAAAGCTTTCTCAACACACAACAATGGGTGATGGCACACAAACTTACAGAGAAAAGTAAATTTTTTGGTTTTCCTGTTTCTGGGGACATGAGTCAGAGATGACTGGCAGTTCACGTATTTACTCAGAATGTGTCCTATATTCCTTTCATAAATTTTACAGTGAAAATGTCATCTCTTCCCTTTAAAAGAAGGAAAGTCCTTACAGAACTTTGTTTTATTACACTTAATCCAACAGAAAAAAAAAAAAAAGCTTTATGAGGTGTTTATGAGGTAGTGCTTGTCTAGAGAGGTGATGTGAGTACTCTCAGATTATTGAATGATTATTACTGTCTTTTAATAGTGTTATAAAACTGCCTGAAGAATCAGAAGTGTCCTGATGCAAAGTATTTCATTCAAGACACACAATTAAAGTGCTGTAATCTGCATTTAGTACGGAATAATGTTATTTGCCCACTTCATGCCAGTACTTTGGGGCATGGATGAACACTTTTTTACCAGAGTGTCCTACTAATTATACACTATATAGAAGGACAGATTCCCTTCTTTTAGTTGTAAGTTAGTTGCCAGTTAGTTATGAAATCTTAACTTTTTTGAGCTGTATTACAAATTTTTGTATCTCTGTCCTAGGGCAGTCAGGGCCACAAGCTTCATCAAGGTTCTTGCTAGTAAGTTCTCCTAGCTTTAGCAGAATACTCATCAGAGCAAGCTTCAGACACGTGGCACAAATTATCCTTCCCTTCCTCAGCCCTGGCACTTAGCCTTGTGTGCATGTTCATCACTCTAAATAAACTTGTGGCATTCGACACGGATGCATAGAGTGCCTGTGTACCAGGGAAACTTGGAATGCTAAATATCACTTCAGGAAAACTCTATTTACACACATGCTGACAGTTCATTTTCAGGTAGGAGCTTCTCAGCTGATTTGTACACAGCAGCCTCAATCTCCAGTCTCCCTACTGTGAAATTTTAGACAGCTCATCTGCTGAGCTCTTGCCAGACCTATTAATATTTATGCATTCCATACACATTCCAGTCAGAGCATGTAAGTTGCAGATCTCCCTGATTTAGAAGCTATTAAGATTCATGACCCCTTTAGCTATTTAATCTATGGTCCTGAAACCTTTGCAATCAGCTTACACTTGAAGAAGAAAGGACAAATCATTACTGTTCAAATATTGTCCTGCACAGTGTCCATTTGTAGTCCATCAAAGAGTAGTTAAGAACCTCAATGCATTCATTTATCTCAGAGACACAGGTTATTATAGGAGCCATTTTTATCTTGGAAGAAGAGAGAATAGGAGTGTTATTTATTCAGTTGCATTTAATTTTGTATTAATGACCTTTTTAGCTGTGGGTGCTTCTCTGCATAAGAAACTAAATCTAATTTTTTTTTTTTTGTTCTCACATCTTGTTGTGCATTTGGGTGCATTGTACAAGGGTACATCGATATTTTGTCAAGGATATCCATGTAGAAAAAGCACTGTCTGCCTACTGAAATGCAGTGGTGACTCCACCTGAAGGAGCCAGCGTCCTCCCATTCCTAAGGTTTTTATGTGTCTTCTCAGGATAGTGCAATGTTCCATCACAAATTTCTTCAGGATCCACAAGAAATCTCAAAGCAACTTTTCTTCTACCTTCCAGTCAGTTTTTCTTCTGTAACAGGTCAAGAGTAACTCAGATGTCCTCAGTCCTCAGTGAAAGTAATGAGTGATAGGAATTCAGCATCTGTAAAGGTTTATGTCTGAAGTCTATAAAGGAATATATCTCTGTAGCAGAAAGCAAAGATGTTTAAAAAAAAGTTAGAAGTCCCAAGATAATCAGATTTTAAAACAGAATTTGGAACTTGGATCTTAAGAGCTTACTGAGTGCTTCTGTTCTGTATACTTAGGACTGGAGTTTCTTTCACATTGGGACATTAGTAATTATCATCACACAAACAGTACCACCATTGTACTGCTTTCTTGGAAATAGCAAGTGTTATACACTGATGGATTTAGCAAACATACTCACTTGCTTTTAAAATTTTAGGGGAAATTTTTGCCTGAAAAATTTAAAGAAACCAATGAAGTATTGTACTGGTGTTCTTGTACAGGAAAAAAAATATTTTTTCTTTTAAAGCTGCTCTCAATAAATTGTGTCTTCTGTGAAGAAGTACATTATGTTCAGAAATGTAATTTTTCGGTAAATCCAGAACTTTGTTAATAGAAAATGATGTTTCCAGATCTTGCTTACAATCAAATAGGCCAAAAAATACAATGATGGTTGAAATTTTGAAATGACATTAAAGCCTGTGGTTGGGCATTCTCTTCCTGGGAACCTGAGTACATACATTATGAAAATTTGTGGAAATTTTCACTGCTGACTTCAACAGGAAGAAGACATATAGCATTTATAGCATATCCACTCAATCACATATATTTTGCGCCTTTTTAAAAATTCTTTTAAATCTAGAAATACTCAAGTGAAAGGGCAATCTTTTATTTAAATGCTTTGCTCTCAGCTTCAGCAGCCTTACAGGAAGCCATAAAGTTTCTGTCAGTAACATTCTTGTTTTCCATGTGATAAAATTATGTTTGGCAACAGTTTAAATCATGGTTTATATAAAGGTTTAATTCCTAAGCAATTTTTATAAAATTTTGACTTAACAATGCATTTCCAGCACACAGTAAGCAATTGTTGGCCTCTTAGTGTGAGATAGGCCAAATTTTTTGTGCAGACCTTACAGCCTGCAACCCTCTGACTTTAGAGCACATGCCCCTTCAATATGCTTACAGCACTTCCCATCACTTCAGTCTTCAGACAAAGATTCCAGTGGGCAAAGTGTGACTGAATTATGACTTGAGGAGATGACACATTTGAAATTCTATTATCACCTGTGGGAAGATCAGGTTCTAAGTGGACCTGTCCTGAAAACAGAATATGCATTTTGCTGGAAATTTTGAATTTGTGACATTATGTTCATTTTGTTTCAGAATGGACAGATGAAAAACATGCCTTTTTTATCAGATGTCAAGGTTTAAAAAAAATTATTTTTTAAAGAAAAGGAATTTGAGTTAGGAATTTTGACCTGGGACCCTGGATTGTAAGCAAAAATCTGGCAAAATTTGGAATATTCTAATTTCCTCATCTTGAGAGGAAAAACACTTCCTCTGAAAACTTCATATAAATGTATCTGTTGACTCAATACACCTAGAGATAAAGACAGGACAAGAAGAGAAAACTGAAAAATAAGCTTTCCTAAATTCAGGAGAAAGCACATACATGCACACAGAGATGTTTGAAGAAAACTGGGGAAAAATTTTAAAAGGAGGGTGCTGTGAGTGCCAGAACAGCCTCTGTCTGCTAGAACTTACCTCTGGTTGATCTATTGGTGTAGTGTATAAAGGAGGTGATTGCATGACAGCATGAGGAAAAAAAAGACATTTTGTCAAATTCTTACTGACTAAGAAATTATAAAGTCCTGGAAAATTACAATTCAGGGTCTGAAGAAGATTATACTGAGTTTAATGATGGGGTAAGAGGTGATCTAATCTCTGAGACTGGACTGGAAACCAGTGGTGCCCTGGTTTTCCCAGACACCCACTGCTTTCCTGGCAGCAGTTCAGAGCCTTGTACACCAAACCTGAGTTTGCTTTCAACAGTCTTGTCTTAGTTAGTAACTTTTCAGAACTGGTCCTTAAAATCACAGGAGCATGTGTACCTCTATTTCAAAAGTACTGAGTCTCCTTCAGAAGCTGGTGTACTCAAATATTTCTGACTTTAATTTTTTACTGTGCACAGCAGTCCACTTCTTTGGACAGCAGCAAGGAAATCTTATGGCAAAGAACAGCGTTTGCACAGCCACATCTGAAAACTGAGTTCAGACATGACAAACCACCTGCTGCATTTACACTATAATAACATGAGGGGTTTTTAAACATTTTTGGTAAGGAAGTAAAGAAGAAGAAATCATTACTGTATAGATCTTCTAATTAGCAGTTTTAATGTACAACAAGCAGCATTTTCTGATGTCCTTGGGACAGATGTCAAATAAATGTAAGTTTCCACTATATAACAGGCAGGCTTGATGCTTTTTCTGACGGTGAGAATTACACATTCTTGGCAAGGTGAAAAATCCTTCCATTCAGGACTGGGCTGGCACCCCAGTGCTTCCAAGCCACTGTGCAATGGGCAGTTGGCAGCTGTCGACTTTCCTATGATTATGCAGAAGACTTGCTACTATCAGGAGCAAATTTATGGTGCAAAATGGGGCAACATAGCACAACTTCCTCCGGAGATCTAAAGGGCACACAATAAGAGCTTAATCACTGGAGGGCTGAGAAAGCTGCCCCTCCCCTTCACACCTCCCCGCAGTGCAATGCATAATTCACACACTGCAAAGCACAGCTGCAGCTGTGCACAGTGTCAAAAAAAGCACAAAACCACTCAGTGAAGAGATCTGTAAGAATCTGATTCATGCTGTCTCTTTAAAATGCTGATTCCTCAGACCCTTCTTTCATTTTCTTTACCTCCTGCTATACCACTGACAACATCTGACCTGCCTTCCATTGCAACCAAAAAATTCTCTTTGGTAACAAACCTGAATTGTGCTTTTCAAGGAGGTTTTGCAGTACATCCTTAACTATTTCAGTTGCTTGACATAGCAGGCCATCATTGTAATTACGTACAGTTGTTGTAAATGTTGTCATAAATTAGCATGTTTCATTTTAAGGTCTAAATAATCTCCAAGTATATTCCGAAGTGCTACAGAGGAAGGGAAAATAGTGCAAATTACATATGCACTGGGTGTTATGCTGTTGTCATTGAAAAACTCTTATTTCATGGTAATTCACATGGTAATTGAGCTAGGAAATGCTTGTAAGGATATGCAGCTAATATTCAACAAGTGGTAATAAGATGTATTTACATTACTGCAGCACAAACTGTGCAAATGTAATTCTCTGGATGTCTCAAGGACATACTCTGTGAGACAAACATCTAAATATAGTTTTCCAAAAGGTGCCAATAGAGAGGTATTTCTTCTGCAAGACATATTAAAGATGAATTGCATTTGGAACAGATCCATTTAGTTATAAAACTACCCCATATGACTATTTTGTCTTTTAAGGCCCCCAGGAAGAAAGCCCTATATGGAGATGTGTTTTTAAAAAATCATTACTGTAAACTGTCCCTGATCCAGTTCACAGGTGTATAACTCAGTTAATTTCAGTGGCATTTTAAACAGTGGCAGGTTAGATACTTAACTCACTCTTCATAGTAAGAATATTTGTATTGATAACAGGAGCATGGTGTTGCCATTTCCTTTAAGTCACAGTCATTTGGAAATTTGCATAATACAAAAATAATTCATCCTTAAAGCTTTTCAGTCCCCAAGTCTGTATTTCCTAGTACATACATCTATGTGAGCAAACTACTGAAGCCACTGGGTTTGTAATAACACAGGTAAAAGATACACTTAAATTATCTGACATGGTTTATGGTATACCTTGCACAAAGAAAAAATGCTAAACTTTGTTTTCTGATTTTCTTTTCTTGAAAAATGTATTGAAATACCATGTAAAGCCAATACAGCCCAATTAACTCCTTCAGAATAGCTTTGCTAAAACACATCAGCAAAAGAAAATTAAAATAGGTTTGAATAGGCACTGGTTAGGCAAAAATTACTTCATTCTTTATCTTCCCTGTGAAAGAGAGAGTTAAAAATTGTATTGTCAGATATTTTACTTGTGAAGATGAGTTAAGCCTCAATCCTGCTTAAAAATATTTGAATACAGGAGGATAGGTTGGTGGCAGGGATTCAGCTGGCACAAATCAGACCAACTCCAGTTAAATGGTAATTTTTTTCCCCCTTCAAGGTTTCCAAACATGCCTCTGAAAGGGAAATGGAATGTGTAGCAGTTTTTGCTCCCATCAATTTCTCTGAGAAACTTCAAAAGTGGATTAAGTCCTGGACTTAACATAAAGGACACTGCAGCAGTGCAAAACCTGAGGGCAGCCCTCCCCTGCTGCGGGGGAGGGCTGCCCTAGAACCGGAACACGCAGGATGGTCATTCCATGGCCACGAGCTGTGGGGCTGGTCAGAGGCGGTCCTTGTAGAAGCGTTGCAGGTTTAGAAAGGCAGCTGTTTGGTTCCTGGTCTGCATGGTGTTTTTATTGAGGAAAACAGGGGAGGAATGGGGAGACTGAGGAGGGGGAAGGGAAGGCGAGGGAGGGTGCAGGCTCCATACGAGTCCAGAACCAAAGAGGCCCGTTCCAGATCTGGCTGGGGATTTTATCTCTAGGGATGGGAGGCGGTCCTGACTCACATCCAGTCAGAAGGGGTCAGGGGGGCGGGGTCAGGGACAGGAAGGACACACGTTACAACAGGACACAGTCACTAGTTTCAGAGAGACTTTTAATGAGAAGTTCCAAATAAAAAATGCAATTTTTTTCCCCCCCAAGCAATGATTTCCTATTGTTATAAACTGAAAATAGGAGAAATATAACCTGATATATATGAGGAATAAGGAGAAAAATATGGTGTTTTCACATACGATTATTCAGTGGCAGAATCCTTGGGGTCCCGTTTGGGTTCTCGATGGAAAAGTAATACATAAAAAGGATTATTTAAGTACTCGGATTTTCCCTCTATATGACCTCCTAAAAGAGTATATGTTTAGATTAGATATCAGGAAGAAATTTTTGTCCATGAGGGTGGTCCAGGAACAGGTTGTCCAGAGAAGTTGTGGATGCCCCATTCCTAGTCAAGGCCAGGCTGCACAGAGCTTTGAGCAACTTGGTGCAGTGGAAGGTGTTCCTTCCTATGTCTGGAGGGGTTTAACTAGATAATCTTTAAAGTCAATTCCAGCCCAAACAATTCTGTGATTAGGCTGAATGTTATTCACCTAAACTTTGTGCAGATGATCACTTCTGGGCAAATACCTATTTCTGTCAGCAACAAAATTTTAGTGTTTATGTAGTGAAGAAGATCTACTGTTGAAATATTAAGGAGCTATTTTAATCAGATTATAATCTGTCTGAAATGTAAAATTAGACATTAGTTGCACTGTCTCCTATCGTCTCCTCATTCTTTACCTTTAGGTTTTCTTCTATGCCTGAATGGCAGGGTTCTTACATATATATATATGTATATTTATATATACAAAAAGCTGGAAATTAGTCAAGTAGTTTTGACACCTCAGATATTTATCAGCCACACAGAGAGATGCCTCTCCCTTCCCTTCCCTTCCCTTCCCTTCCCTTCCCTTCCCTTCCCTTCCCTTCCCTTCCCTTCCCTTCCCTTCCCTTCCCTTCCCTTCCCTTCCCCCCACCCTTTTTAGCTCTCCCCATCACACACATGATCCTAGAGGAGTAGAAAACCCAGCTGTGGTACTGATTCATCGCCCAGACTGCACAGCTCAGAAAGTGTTTTGCCCATGGGTGCTAGCTATTCCTCTGGGATCATCTGTTCCTCTCCTGGTGTGACACAACATGAAAGAAATCGAAGCCTGTATGATCCCATTTTAAAATTTCATGTAGAGTTTTAATTAATTCAATCTGCTTCATGAATAAGGTAACTAGATATAAAGCAAAATAAAGGTGACCTACCTGTGTAGCCAGAACTGAATTGCCCTTAAACATGTCCATCCGT
The DNA here is from genome assembly GCF_008360975.1 of Lichenostomus cassidix. Lineage (NCBI taxonomy): Eukaryota > Metazoa > Chordata > Aves > Passeriformes > Meliphagidae > Lichenostomus > Lichenostomus cassidix. Next base: position 30,113,906 of record NC_139480.1, on the reverse strand, counting down.
ATCTCTCAGAATGTGAGTTATACAGATAAGTTATTATGAATAAATAATCTGATATCCATGTTAATTATTATGATTTAATTATGGTGTCTTACTCCTTGCAGGCATATTTATGAGTTACTTTTTTTGTGTTGTCCCAGAGAACATTATTAATACACATCAAAGGACACAGTTTAGCCATGAATACTAATGACCCATTCAAAGTAAAGTTATGCATGAAATTCTCAGAAGCAGTGGGTTTCACTCATTAATTCCACTTAGGGCACCACTATAGTTATGTTGTCATTAGTTAACAAATAACACTTTGTGTATGGAAGTGTTGCTCTTCCATACTCATTATAGCAATTTTTGATACTTAAATATCTCTCTTAGATATGTAATGTAGCAATTATGTGTTATACTAAAAAACCTCCCATATGCAGTATATTTGGAGTTGCTTTATAGCATTTATGAGTTGCTATTCAACATAGTAAGAAAGAAGGTATCATTTTCAGCAACAGTAAGATGAAATTCAGTGAATCTCTTCTAGAATGTAGAAGAAACTGGTGAAAATTAATTACCTATTTAATAGGAAGCTTCCATTAATTATATGAGCTTTACCCAATTTCTAACACAATTTCTTTAAGCTTCTTCAAAATTTGGAAGCATTTGTCTCATAGGTGTTCTGGTTTGGTTGTCAGAGGAGCTTACTTTTTTCCTTGTAGTCAAAAATCAACCCAAAACTGAACATTTTCTAGATCCTTTTAGTGTGCTACTTGACTTTGTACCACTGCATCTATTCAAATGTATAAACATAGACAGTGAATGTTGTTTTTGACAGCCCAGAGATATCTCACTTACCCTGCAGATGCTGCTGCAAGAAGGTAGTCCATGTTTCACAAGTCCATTTTGCCTTCTCTGTGTGCATCTCAAGCTATTCAGGATGTTAGGAATGGTGCTAGATGTCTATGTTTTCTAGGCATCAAAAAGCTAGCTGGTTAGCTGTCCAGACTTCATGTGTGATTAAGTGAAAGCCAGGAGCTCTTCCAGAGGACAATTTGTCTTTTCCTGAAGCAGAAGTCTAAGATAAGACAGATGCCCATCAGTTATGTTTTGCTGTAGTATGGTGTGGATAACCAACTTCTACTTGGACATGTCAGGCAGGCACAGCGACTGGAGATGTCCCAGACTCCACAGACATGGCCTAGGAAAAACCATGCTGTTGAGAGCTAGCAGGTGCACCAGGATATCCTATAGAGACTTCTAAATTGTACTGAGCATCTGTGATTGCACACATGAACTTTAAGATGGCATTCAGGATGAGATTCAGGCACCTTAATGTTGATGTCTGTATTGTCTTCATCAGAATTAGTTATTTCACCTCCAGCATACTCAGAGGTGATGCAGGGCATAATGTTTTGCCTGGATGTAGAAACTTAGTGCCCTATAAGACTCCTAAGAATATTTGAGACAGCCTTGTGCATGGACTTAGTGGAGACACATGCTCCTGTGAAATGGCAGCTGGTGTCCAGGAATCACATCCCAAAGCATCCTAAACGTGTGACTCAATCTACATCATTGTCAATACACTCAGTGGTGTCCAGAAAGTTATTCCCATGACCAGCTGTGAGTATCATGTCTCAAATGAACTTGATGTTTAGAAAACTGAATTGCAACTTTCATTCTCACTTTTTGGTGAGATGAGGAATTCTGAGGGGGCCACTTACTATATTAATCGTAATGGGGCTCCAGAGACCATAATGGGAACTGAGACGCCCTTTAAAAGTATATACAACTGCTCTTTAGCCACCTAAATTTAGATACATAGTCATATGGGACATTGAAAAAGGAAAAATTAATCAAATTCCAGATATTAGAGACTAAAATCTCATTTGGGGTGTTTATAAAACGTGTTAGTTTTATCTCACTCCAGTCTCTCTACCAAACTTAAATCTAGAGTGAAAACTTGTGTATGTGTGTTGCTACACACAATGTCAACAACTCAACAAGTCACTAAAGAGACAAAGTGGTGTGGGTTTTTCCTCGTTTATATGTGAATCTTAAAACTTGTCAGTGTTGTCAAACATTAGTAGGATGTTCTGCTTGAGTGATCTGACTTAAAATGAGTCCAGCATGTTTGGAAGTAATCTCTGCTTTAATCCAGCTGATGCTGAGCTACTGTTCATTGATAGAAGGCACTGGTGTGGGCAGGTGTACTCCTGTAGGTGTACTTTTCTTGAATTCATTAGTTTAGTGCAAAATCTCGTAATTATTTTGAATCCTATTATGTTCTGATAGAAAGAGAGAAGTAGAGCTGCAACTGAATGATTTAAATCCTGTTTATGCTCAAGTTTCCCAGCAAATTGAAAGTGCTTCAAATAGAGAAAGAAGTTATTACTAAAAAGTGAGCTTTAGCAGGAATCTTTAAATTATAAAGGCTGTATCTTTGATACACATGTGAATCTTCCACTGATGTCAACTGGAACAGCATTCATACCTTCAGGATCTGGATTTGTTCATAATCCTCTGAATTTTAAATTCTCATTCCATTATATCAAGTAAGGGAGAGAGGATTAGTTGGCAGTATCTGAGAGCTTTAATTCTTTATGGGATTTGTACATCTAATAGAAAAGTAAATGAAAAATTGAGAATGCATCACTCATAAAGATGAGCATTTTGAAATGTGTCTTTTACAAACCTTGATTTTTGCATCAGGAATCTTCCCACTGTAATTATCATTAACCAGTGGGTAGAAAAAAAGAGATTAGAAGTTCCAACAAAGGGAATCACTTTCCTCTGGATTGAATATACACAGACAGTGTTCACAAAATCTGTATGTTCACATTATGCTGTTGGCCATATGCAGAGTTTCTTCTTGCTTGAATTTCCCTTATCACTACTTTTATAAGCACCATGATAGTTTTACAATATTTTATTGTTTATCTATAACTGTTGGTTTGAATATAGGTTTTTTGGAATGTCAAATATTTAGAAGATAATAGCACACTACTGAAGAACTTAGCATGATGCTCTGCTAGATCATTACCCCATAGAATTATCAGCAATAATTTAAACGCACTGTGTCCCACAGACACTCAATTCAAGTAAAACTTTCATGCTAGTCAATCAATGTATTTTCCGCTTCTTTTAAAACAGTCTACTTTTTCAAACGTTTAATCATGGACATGTGACATTAGAATTCAAAATTTTTAGTTCCTTAGTGTAAGGGTAAATGAATTGAAAAAGCATAGGATTTATTAAGTTACCTGGTTGCAAACCAGTTCTGCCTTGTATAGCTCGTTCAAGTTAATTGTAACTGACCTTTAAAAAAAGTAAATTACTTTTACTCCTACAAATGTAATTAGAAATCGTGATGCAAACTAAGCAGATAGCTTTTCATTCTGAGTTTGTTTTTCATTTTAATGCTTGGAGACCTTGATGGATGCAAATCTTTTATCATGCCATCTGATTGAAAAATGAAGAATGCAAAAGGAAAGCAATCCAAAGCAAAGATTTGACCTCTTTCCAACAAAAAAATCTCTTTGAAGGTGTCAACAGTTACCATCTGTCAAAACTTAGAAAATGCTAAAAATTAAAAATAAAAAATGAAATTGGTAATTTAATAGATTAAGCTAATAAAAACCCCAACCCCATTACTTCTTAAAAACTGAATAGAGATTTTTTTCTTAAAAAAGACATTTATTTGAGGGGGAAAAATCCAACCTAATTAAATCCCAAATAATAAAAGATAAACCTCTGCAGAATTTAATAGTTCTCATATGCAGATGTTGAAAGAAAATCCTACTCGTGGAAGTGTAGTTTTTTTGTTTGTATTGACATTTTGCCTTTTCTTTAAGCATCTGCTGCCAGCAGAAATCAAAGATGGATGTTTGTTCTGTTCTTACATTGAATAATTTATTTCTGGTCCTGCCACTCTCAAGTTAAACAGCTGTTGAGGTCCTGTTAAAATTATGACATCAAGCTGTTTGGACTGAAGCTAGACCATAATACCATTGGTACTAGAACAGTTCTTCCTTACCATGCTGACTTGTAAAATATTTTTGAGCTATTTACATCACTTTACACAGCTTGCTCAAGTCCAGGGAAAAAAAAAAAAAAAAAAGAATCCAATCCTACTAGGCATTGTAGGCTCAGGTCCAGATTCAATGAGACATTTAAACCCCTAGCATCTATTTAGTTCTTCAATTTCCCATTTAAAAAGTTAGGAACCTAAATATGGGCTAGAAAAATTAATTGTCAACTGGATTTGAGACTCAGTGCTGCACTCTAATGCAGATTCATCCTCAATAAAGGCCAAAATCGTTTTGTCATGAAACCGTGGGTAATTAGAATGCTACCAGTTGTCTAGACAGTCACAGCTGCCCTGAAACCACTCTTGGAAATAATTAAAATTGATGGCCTTAAGCCTTTTGATGATCTTTGCAACAAGAGAGCATCAACTCTTACAGTCCACTCAACTCTATATGCTCTCATCACAAAAGGTACTTAATAAAAGCCAAGGAGCTGGATTTATTAGTTACTCAATGTTATTAACAATGTGTTTCACATTACTAATTTTGAATTCACCAAGTAGCAGTGTGTTTTCCTTTGTTCATCTCCCAACACAACTGCATTTGAAGTCTCTACATGATAATGATATAAAAGCCAGGGAGCTCTCAGTATAGACTGAGCCTCCTGCATCACACCCTGAATTACTCACAGCTTGCCTGTGGAGGGTGTGAGTATACAGGCAATAATCCACTATTGCTCCTGGGTGAGACTAATCTGTGCTTCCATAAAAGCTGACAAAATGGTGGGGCTGTAAGAAAGGGGAAGAAATTAATTTCAACCTTAATTCACGCTGCTTTAGCAGAGTGTCCACTCACATACTGACAGCAATGTTAGAAAAAGTGGCATCACAGAGTGTTCAAATTTCAAAATTGTTTACAACTTTTCTTTTAGCCATCTTTGCAAGACAAATATTTTCTCCCTTTACTCTTTGTTCCTTTTCTTATCCAAGTCAAACTGCTGCTGAACGTTGTACTGGAGGGTTGTGGACAGCATGTGAGAACTGGATGGGGAAAAAGGACTGCAGCACAGCCCAGGGGGCCCCTGTCACCACTTCCCAATACTTGTCATCAAGGAGAGCACACCAGATTTAGCAAGATGATAAACACAGGCCAGACTCTGCCCTTTCACACAATAATGAATCTACACAAATTCAGTGCCACTGATTAGGTTTACACCTGTGGAAATCAAGTGCTCTCTATTTTGCCCCTCTAGAGCTTTCTGCTTCTCCTAGCCTCAGGGCACTTTATTGAGCAACCTCCAGGCACCCTCAGCAATGTTCCTGACATCAAGTCACTTCCACAGCTGTTAGGAAGTCAAAAATAAACCTTCTGGGTATGTCCTTTGTACACACCTTGAAACAAAATACAATGAACTTTTTGTCAAAAATCAGTTCAGGGAGTAGGAAAATGTCTGTGAGTATTAAACACCATAAGAGTTTCCAGATAATATTTATTGCTGAAATAAGATTGCAACAACCACTTTGAGTGCCACCTGGCAACTTTGCTTTAATATGATGTTTCTTGTCTGTATAAGATGTGGCATGCATCGCTGTTATAAACAAATTATAATAATGCCTGCTCTATTTCCACCAGTTGAAATATGTGCTATTGATTTTTCCCTCTCTTATTAAAGATGTCTCAATGGCTTATCCCCTTGGCTGTCTTTGCCACAGTTAGAGCAATTCCTAAGCCAAGTACTATCCAAGTTTTGTGCAAAGAATTCGCAATTAGCTTTGAATTGTGTAACTTGACTTGCTTATCAAGGTCTGATGATCAGTTTTCATGCGTCCAGTGTGAAATTTTAACTCTGGAGAAGGTGATGCTGTTGTTCAAAAATTGATTACTTAGCTAGATAAATTTATGATCTCCAAGAAAAAGCATTAATCATCAAGACACACTAAAAACAAGGATTTGAAGACAATGGTAGAAGGTTATGTCTAAGTAGAGGGAGGCCTGGCTAAACAACTATTTCTCTTTCCAATCGGTTGAAGAGCAGATATAAATGTCATTTCAGATAAGATTGATCACTATTCAGGAACTTATAGTTGTGCATAGTAGGCTGTGTATTTGCATCACAAAAAGGTTTCATTCCTGGTTTGAGGGTGCAGTGTGTCTTGCTGCAAAGAGATAGGTGATTTACTATCTTTTTAAAAGAAAAATATAACCTCCTTGGGGAAGATCAGACACAAGAAATAGTTCTGTTCCCATCTGACAGAAAGGAGCAATGCCCACAGCAAAGCACATTTCTTACAGCACATTAACAAGTGAATTGCAGCAATTCACAATACAGTTTGGAAATCAAGGCGACTTTACAGTATTTTCTGATGAAGAATTTCTGCAAATACTATGAAGAACTTCAGTCAATGAGTATTATTCTGCTGATGAAGAGTTTCTATAAACACTACTGAGAACTTTAGTCATTGAGTGTAATTCCATTTAGGGTGGAAAAGAGGCTACAGGATGCAGAACTAATTACCAAATACCTAAAGAGACTAACAACTGATCAGGTAATAGGTAATTAATTAGCTTCTATTTGATTTCAATCTCTAAAGGACTACATTTATAATACAAAAACAGTAACAGATTGTTTTTGCATGTAGTCAGCTGTTAAATCATCAGAAAACTTTCTTTACAGTACAAGTGGTTAGCTTCTTTTTACTGTAAAAAAAAAAAAGGAAAAAAAATGTACTATAAATGCATCCAAAAGTGACATTACACCTTTCTGGTGTTTGGAATGGTTAGTGTCAGTGTTTTATAAAATGATTGGTTTGTATTTGTTTTTTTTCCTTTCTCTTTTGTCAAAGGACAATTTGATGGGTTAGGCTTTATATATCCTCTTTTCCTTCTAAAAAGAAACAGGAAACATAGCATTTAGTTGTGAAAGAGACTAAAATGAAAGTATTTTGTGGCAGATGGGGTTTTTATGAGCTGTTTGTCACTATATACCACTCTTGTTAAGGAGAAATCGTTTTCTGCTTCATTACACTAAGATAGCTCTGTTTAGGGTTCCACTCAGCTGTGAAATTACTTTAAAACTTCTATAAGGAATAGAGATGGGATTTTTTATAAAAAAAAAAAAGGATTGCTAACACAGTATAAAGAATAGAAATAAAATGGTCAAACACACTGTTTTTTAAGAAGCAGAGTGGAATATAGAAATGTTGCATTGAATACTTACACTTAATCTGCAGGTTTAAGATGAAAAGAGGCTCCAGGGTACTATTATTTTCTACACCTAAAAAAGGCAATGTTCACATTAGTCTATATATAAAGACTAAAAAGATGTTAGGGGAAGAAATTAAAACAATATTGCATTCTTTATGCTGCTTTTGAGTCACATAAAATACAAACAAAAGAATTACATGCACACAGATATACGTATGAAAATATGGGGCCAGGTCCTCATTTACTGTCCATCCATGGACCTAGGCAGTATTTCGCTGTTCTTATGCTTTTCTTGAGTGCGAGCACTGAATCTTTAGACCTTTGTATCTTGCTCTGGGCAATTATAACTCAACATAGCTCCCTGGGAGCTCTAAGTGACTCTGAGAAATTCAGGTGTTATCCTGGTTCTTCTTCCAGGGGTTCCTGCTCCATGGCCCTGAGCAGTGTCCACGACATGACCTAGCTGTCCAAGCCAATCATTGATCCAGACATCAGTCAAAGCTTTTATATGTTTACCTGATGAAATTTAGGCACATAACTTTCACTGCACTTACTCATGCAAATTCACACATGGGACTGTAAGTATTCATATGCTTAGCATTCACATTGCCATTTTCCCTGAGATGCCAAGACACTTTTTCTTAATTTGTATGTCCAGTCTTTCTGAGTGTAATGATATTTATTAATTCATATTTGATTCATTCATCATGTTTAATTTTGTAAAATATTGGATGAGCTGAAATATGGTCAACATTCAGGCAGATTAAGCCCTTCTGAAAAAGAAGGCAGAAGTTGATGAATATTGATGAGCAGGTTTCCCATTGTATTACCCCAAGAATAAAATAAGTGTTTCATCTGGACAAGAACATTTAAATAGGGACAACTTGTGCTTGAGAAATTTTTATGTCAAAAACCTGGGTACATATTGTCTTTATGCATATGCATTTACAGAAGTGACATGAGTAGGAATTAATTTCTAATCTTTCGAGGGGCCTTGGCTTTTAAATGTACTTGTTCAAACTTGTTACCAGTTAAAAAAAAAAAAAAATTCTCTCCTGATCATGTTTGCCACGGAGAACTAATTATTTTAAAGTGTGTTAATTAGGTATTAAATTTGCAACTTAAAATCACATGACTTGTGTGTGAGTCTTTGTGAGTCAGGTGTATGCTCTATGAAATGTAGAAGGTCATATTTTTATCATTACTGAAGCTGCATTCTTACTTCAGAAGAGCAGTATTATTAATTGCACTTCTTTTTTACCAGTTTCATGTTGTCTGTGTCAAATCTTCTTTGTTTTTTTAAGTCTAAGTTTCTGTCTAATTCAAATTTCCCAATAATACTAAGTTGATGTACCTTTCCTGAAAGCTCTTTTAATGTTTGACTCACACATTCAATGTTTTTTACAGATTCTGTTGCTAATACTATATAAGCAAATTGCAAGTGTGATTAATTTATGATTAAGTCATCCTTTCCAAAGAATTGTGCAGTGAATTACTTCACATTCACACTGTAACTTCAGACCAGTTTTCTGGAGCTGCATTAGCACAAAGGTGTAATCACAAGCCCTGCTCTCTGTATTAACAACTTTTTAAGTACTTGAATGATTGCTCAGCTCTTCACACCTGGGCATTGAAACACAACTGTTATAAATTTCTTTGACTCTTTGACTCAGTGTGACTCTTACAATACATATTTTACAGGCAGGATTTTAAAGAGCTGCAAACCCTTAGCATAGCCTCAGAGTAGCATGTCAGTAATCTTCTAAACCTCCTCAGATCTCTTACACAGCACACCAAGAATTGTTGCATTTGGGAATGATTGCCAAAATCCAGAACACACCAGGAGTAATATATGGTCTGCCAAGACTTGTGAGCATTAGTATTAACTGTCTTGATGTAGAAAGGCAGGCTCATAATAATTGTGTCTCCAATCACCAAGGAGGAATTATGGGCATACTAAGGAACTTTCTGCAGCATCTCTTGATCTCTTACCTGGAGTTTGCCTTGTAATGAGAGACATTTCCTACAGCTCTTCATTCCCCAGTGTACTCAGGAGAAGAGGTGAACAAAACAATATGAAAATGCCTTCTCTGTCATGACTTGTGTGCAATGCACAGGATATTATTGTTCCAGACTGTGATTCCCTCTTAACTCTACAGGCCTTGTACATCTTTGACTTATATGTGGAATGGCCATGAATGCCAATGTACCAAGATAATGGACAGTTCTTAATCCCATAAATTATATTCAAATATGCAAATTCAGTAATTCAAATGTTCTTAAGACAAATGTGGTCATTCATAAAAACATGGGCCAATTTAATCTAATTTTAGATCTCATTAATAATCAGATTGGAGATCTGATTTTTTAAAAGGAAACTGGGTTGAAATTCTATGATAAAACAACCTAATAGTAGGAAATTGAGAGGAAGAATGAAGAAAAGAAGTATTCAAATAGGTGGTCTGCATTTTTTTTTGCTACAATTTACTGTAGAAAATGCAGTACTGCTATTTAATTTAGGTGATGATATTAGCTACCAAATATATGGAGATTTTGTGCTGTAAGTTTTATGAATAAAAACGACATTACTGTTTTGCAAAAGAAAAGAGATCATATTAAAATTTGATTTAGTCTGTGATTTTCTCAGTGGATGGGCTCAGGGGCCAGCATGGCAAATATGCCAAGGAGTTCAAAAAAGTGCATGGAACCCAATAAGGGGATCTTAAGCTGTTTGAAGCCACATGAATGTGGGAAAATCAGGTGCTAAGTTTAGGAGACTGTCTTCCTCAACAATAGACGTGCGCAAAGAATTTTACTGGTCAACAATTTTGAAGGAAAAAATAAATGTTATATGGATTAGACATACTTTGAGTAGTGAGAAAAAAAGGTATTTAGACTTTGTTTTTCTTATTTTTGGGGACCCTTTCTGTATAGTAATCTCTGTAGAAAAACGCTGTGCTGGCTTGAGCAACTCCTCTTGTATTTGGGGGTCACAATTTCTTCTAGTCATGTAGTTTGTTGTGCATAGGAAATGCAGGGGATTGATGCTTACTAATACAGTCACACATAAAAGTACTGCAATTTTCTCCCAGTATGTGAGAAGAAAACCAAGTTATTGAGGACAGGTTTTTCTGTCCAAGTGAACTAAAATTAGAGAAGGCAAAATAATTAGTACAAAAGGGTAGAAAAATTTAATTTTAACTGCTTCTTGAGCTATTGAAATCAAAATAGGTCCTATCTTAGACACATTTAACAGTCTGAAATTAGAGTCTTAACTGATAGAAAAAGACATAACTCTGTGAAAGCCAAGGGCAGTTTATCTAAGCTGAGGATCTGTTTTACAATATTTTTGTCAAATTATGTCCCGTAGCTATTAACATGACTGAAAAAAAAAGTCAAAATCTGTCCTTTGGCCACCAATTATGACCTGATGTGTAGCACACTGACTAAAGCCATATTTTAAACTGAACGTACTTACAAACCGTGAAAAGGCTGGAGAATCCAATTAAGGAAACTTTAAATGACTAAACCCACAATTTGAAAGTAAAGAAGCAGTTGGTTTGCTTGCCTACAAAGAATTTGCAGGCAGATTTTATTATGAAAAAACTCAAGTCCTCCAGGCTTAGTGACAGCTGAATCCTACAATATGCTACATTTGGCAGTAATTCTTAGAAGAGAAATATGTGTCTCCTTCTCCTGTTAAAGATAAGTGTTACGTCTTCAGCATTACTGGTGCTGAGTATAAAAGTTTCAATCATAAAGATGAAGAACTAGACAGTTACTCTCAGGTGGCTCTACTAGATAGGGTTTTTATAATCTTGTTATACTTCAGAATGTCATGCATTTATTTATTTAAAAAAATGTATAAGGATAAAACTCACAAGAAAGGAAATTAGAATTAGAGGAACTAATCAAACTTTTGAGCAAATGAGCTACCCTATATCAGTTCACCTGTTTCTCTGCTTCTTTCTTTCTGTTCCAAACTTTTCAAAAACTTTCTGTGCTGTCTAGGGGGAGTAATTGAGTTGGTTTTTTGGTTTGTTTTAGTTCTTTTTCCCCTGCAAACAGATGGATTTTTGATGTGGGATTTTATAGCTGTAGATTTTTGAGGTTAAAAATCAAAATCATCTCTTTAAATACCATAGGTCATTTACTCCCCCTATTCAGGGAGCTTCCTAGGGCTTGAAGGGCTATCTTTTCCTTCCACAATAGTAGCAGCAATTATGTATGGGTCACAGAGAGAGCTTAGCATACATTTGTTGGGAATTGGCAACTTCTAAAAGACATTGGAATTTCCAGCCATAATTTCTTTATTACTTAGAAAATAATTCCACAGAGTTTATAAATTAGCAGTTAGAAGACCTTGAAGGTTAACTGCTGTTAGCAGGTGAAGGTGAGCACACTGAGACTGAATCTTTGATGAAGATTTTGTTTAAGTCATGATCCCTAAATGTGGGATCAAGGTCCATTCTGTTAAATGACATACAAATATTGCTCAGAGAGCAGTTCTAAAAGGAGACTGAAGTGCCTAGAGGCTTTTGAAGTGCAAAGGACTTCTGAATCCAGATGTCTTCTTATTTGCCATTCTATAATCTTGTCAGCGTTAGGTTTACATTTGGACTTGATGATCTTAATGGTCTTTTGCAACATGAAGGATCCTAATATTCTATGATTCTATGAATTGAACATGTACATTTGGAAAACCAAATCTTGCCCTGAATTACTAAGCTTGCTGTTGAAATACTTTCCTTTTTTAAAGACATATCCTTCATTCTTTACTCTCTCTCATTGATTTGGTGACGTCTTATTTTTCTCTCTTTTTTTTTTTAAATCTCTTTATATTTTCAGTTTGGAGATGGCATATTTTCTTAATTCACACGCATCATACACCTTTGCAGGAAATCTCTGAAACCCTGAGGTCAGTTTCTGATCAGCCAACAGCATGCTCAGCCAACATCTTCTCTAAAGGATTTAGAGGAAATAAAGGAGACAACATAACAAGTGTTTATATGCAAAATGTAAACGTAAATGCACAAAGAGGTATTTATTTAAGGAAGTAGCAGCCTTTTATTGTAAGAGATAGCTGGGCAAAAGAGTTAGACATCTCAAATTTTCTGAGAAAGGATGAATAGTTATCAAAACTGAATTTGAAGTAAAGCAAATGAAGTATTTGTTTATATAATGAAAGCTCCAGATCTCAGTTCACACTGAGAATGAGCAACTTGGAACACAAATATGCAGCCCATGGAGCTATTTCTGTGAGTGGGTGAAAATGGATGACATACATAGTATTTACTCTAGGACACTGAAAACCTGTAATCTCCACTGTCTCTGCAGGCCTTGCAGCTTGCTCTCCTGCTCAGGCTGGACTGCAGCAATGGCAGCTTTACTATTTACCTTTTTTTCTCTCATGGGTATGGACAACATCAGAGTCACTCATGGCAGCTTGCTATTCTCAGCCACAAGCTGGGGACTACTGCTTTCTTCTGCGCACCAGATAAGTAAGCTGGGACTCAAGTTTATGTTGGAGAATAGCTTTTTGAGCACAGAAAGTAAAGGGATTTAGACTAAAATAATTGACTCTTCAAGCATAAGCAGTAAATGCTGGGGATTAGTGTTCCAGGTTTTCCTCCTTTTTGATAAGTCTCCTGTTGTCAGTGTGTTTCTTATTTAATTAATACCACAGACAGTAAATCATTGCCTTGTTTCCAAATTGTGACAGCTTTAGCCACTTTTAGCATAAGAGCTGTTGCAGTGTGAAAGAAAATCCAAACAAATGTATGCTTCAAAATGATTATTTTACCCTAGAGACTTAATTTATACAGAACAGATTACTGGAATACAATAAAATTCCCATTAAAACATAAGTCATCAATTTTCTGTTGAGTGAAGCATAACTTAAATTATGAGGATTTAATTATAGTAATGATTATACTGTTGGGGTTGAAAGGTGATTCATGTTCTGAGCTTTATCTTTTTTTTGTGCTTCCTTTTCTGTATTTCTCATTAGATTTGTTCTATATGTTCCCAAAAATCTTTCTCCATAAGAGTAACTGAGTCACTCCATAACCCTGACTTCATTCTCCCAGAAGCTGGTTGAATTTTGAAGGTAATCAAATAAGACATTTTCAAAATACAGAGCATGGCTCTGGTTGGTGCAGTAGCTCACACTTGGCACCAAGGGATCTGCAGGGACTGCTCCACAATGGTATAGCATGCAAGACTGCCATTTGGGAAACACTTCATACCTACAGATTTCCCTGCCACGGGAGCACAGCAGCATGCTGCCTCCAGCTTCTTTCTTCCATCCAGCTGATTCTTGTCTGGAGACTGATCAGCAGCTTCACTGTGGTTTCTCTGTACAAATATTGCATTTTAGTTCACTTGTCCCCTCTTCCAATTGCTTAGCACCCTTATTACTCTTTGTCTGGCTTTGCCCACTGCCTGCAGGGAGTGCTGGGCTGCCAGCACCTATTGTGCAGAACATGTGCACCCTGTGGGAGCCTCACAGCCCATTGCCTTGGCCTCACCTCATCTGTGCAGAGGACAGGGGAAGGAGATGAAGGGTCATCAGCCACAGCTCAGCCTCCCCAGGGAATGATTTGGCAATCCCCTCGGAATGCAGCAGTAGGCAGCTGGAGAGGGAAGAGCTGTAAATCTAAAACCAGAGTCAGCCCAGTGTGTCTGCTGGCTTGGGATCACAGGATGCTGATGATTCAGGTCAGAAGGGACCTCAGGAGGTCTCTTGTGCAGCCCCTGCTCAAAGCAGGGTCAGCTCTGAGCTCAATCCAGATATTATTTATCTTTGCACTGATCTTTAGTAGCTTTACTACTCTTTGGTAGCCTATATTTTCAGAATCCATATACTTTTAGCATGTTGTGTTTTAGGGGAATGAAGGTGGCTTCTAAACTCATATATGTTGGGATAATCACACATGCCATATTAAAAGTGAAATCAGAAGGTCATCTTTCATTTCAAAGTTGTATTCTGCATAGGCAAAGCAATCAAATCCTGACCTATGTAGAATTCCAGTTTTAACAAAATAATTTTAATCAGTATTTATTTACTGAAAATCCTTCTGTATATAAATGAAAACCCTTTCAATCATGCAAGGCTCAAAATTTGTCCTATGACCCTCAGATTTTTAGTTCTTGAGGTATTTTGTAATACCTCTTCTGAATACTAAAAGCAGAAGTTCCTAGAAGATACCTGACTTAAAGATAACAGAAATATTAAACTTTTCTTTGTAGGATTTTTCGATTTTTTTTTTATCATGATACATATATAACAAAAACCAAACACAATTTAGTCATTTTTAGCGGCTCTTAATTAAAATTTAAAAACAGAACAAAACAAAACCAACAAGTACATAAAAATAGTATGTCTGACATGTTTTTTACCTTATTCAAAAATTCAAAATTCTTTAGTTTGATAAGCTGTTCTGAGATTGACTCTAAGAACATAAGGTAAGAAAGGATGTTCTAACAATGGGCCTTATGTGTCTCTTAAGCCTGCTTGATCATTTTATCACAATTTGTAAGTGGTGTTGCAAATTCATTTGACTGTATGTCATAAAAGCCTGATGCTATGTATATGCGTTTGCAGTATTATGACACATAATTTAAAAAAAATATAACTTGAAATAACCCGTAATATCTAAGTACACAACCAGCATGCAAAGAAATCTAAAGGCAGTCTGATCCATTTCAGTGTGTACAATGTGTTAACTACATTTGTCTTTCAGCTGCAGTCTTAGTACAAAAATAGAGAGTAATGGGATCTAAAACCATGCGCAAGCAAAAGGTAATTGAAATTAACTAAGGAGTATGGCAAGACAAACAAACAGCTGTACCTAAATAATTGTTATAGCATATATTCAGAATAAATTGGTTGATCTTCTGTTCGATAAATCTTATCAAATTTCTACCATTCATCACCTGGCCTAACTTTACAAGAAATATAGCCCCTGTACCCTGATAATGTGTTTATGGCAATATCACTCCCCAGACCTCTCTAGATAGAAACCTAAATGAAATGAGGATTTCCAGGTGTTACAAAATTTAATGCAAACATCATCACCTCCATATGTGAGGAGTAGCACATAAGAAGGTATTGTCATATGAAGGAAAAATACGAATAGGAGATATTCATTATTTGCTTGTAATTCTTTGAGGTTATGTTCTCCTCTTGGGAATACATAAATATATAATTCTCATGTCTATACCAAAGCAACTTTTTGAATGCATAGAATCCATAAGACAATTTTTTCCTCTTTCTTTAATATACCTGACATGTTTTATAGTGTTCATCACTTTCATAATTCCACTGATACTCTTTTACTGCTTGTCTCAATAAATTTGTTTGATCCACATACCATCTACAACTGCAGCAGTAAAAGCTGTCAGTGGCTGAGGAAATGTGCTTTCTATAAATAGTAGATATATCTCTCTTTTCTTCTCCTACATTTTCCAAAAACTTTTTTATTCTCTGCCACGGCACATTGTTTATTAATGCCAAAATTACAATATTCTATTTGACAGAGTAGTTAACACTGGCACTTTTGTAATGGAAAAATAAACTTAATTAATATGTCATTCTGTGTGTTGTACATGGGGAGCAGCTTTGAAACCTTGTTGTGATTGGAATGTCTTCTTAGGAAAGGCTAAAATAAACTCTATGCAATAAAATTCAGTTGCATTATTTGTACATTTAATTGGCAGAGGAATAAACTCAGACACCAGAAAGAATTTTAACTAGGAACTTGAGTATGTTTTCTATTTGTTAACTATTTCAGCTCTGGAGACTGTGATTCCTTAGGGGAACTTTTACACAACAAGAGTATGGAAAAGAAACTTGGCAAAGATGAAACATTACCTTAGTCCTAGTGATTTAAGGATCATAAAACTAAATAGAAACTGTATGCGTGCATGTGTGAGAGTGCATTGTCAAAACTTCACAACCTCTTACATATTATCTTCGCTTTTCAGAAGAGAATATTAAACTGTGCTAGTAGTTTTTCCTCATTATATCCTTTTTTCTTCACAGGCATTTATCTCTATTTTTATTTTTGATAGGATGATCTAATCTAGAGGCATGTATTATGGTGTATTTTATGCCTTCTGTATTATTACTGTTTCATACAACTACAAAGATAATTATTGCTTAGTGTAACCTCTATAGTTTAGTCTAGATGGAATAAATTCTTAATTTTAAATCTGGAAAGATCCTAACAGCCATCTTCTGTACTAGCAAGACAACAAGACTGAATGAGTTGAAACTACTTAATGAACAATATACTTGCCAGAACTTTATAATACTCTTTACCATATTAAGAAATAGCTTTTTCAATCTTCCTGAATTTCATTTGTTCATGAATTTCATTAACAAAATGATCTAGTCCAGTTGATCAGGCTGATTAGGAAAAGTTTTTTTTATTTATGTAACTTCCTACAAAAAACCACATGCACTTTGTTGTATGTAAGAGTAAGTAGCATTCACTCCATTCACCATACATTACATATTATTTTACTTGTCATTTTTTCTGAGCTCCTATTTCTCATAGTATGAACAGCCTTGCAAGCACTCTGCAGTGAAAATGTAAAAGTTAGCCTTTTTCTTCTCCATTCCCTCACTCACTGCTTCAAATATTTATACTGAAAGATGTCACATCTACTTGGGCAAGAAGAGGTATTTTTGACATATTTGAACATTGCCTGCTCAAGTAATTTTTTATTAGTATGGGGAAAAATTGCTTTAATTAATTAAAGTTTCAATTTATTTTTGCTGTCCTATCTAAGGAATTTGTATAAAGGTTTAAGCATACTAAGAAGATGTGGGTTCTGTATCACCAAATGCAGGCATATATGTAAATAGCAGCTGAAAAGATGTTTTTCCCTATGGTCTCTCTTTTGCAAACTCTAATCCCAGGAGAGATGTTGATCAGCAGCAACAGTGTCTGTGTGAATGAGTGAAAGAATGTATTTGCTGAATGCCCATAGCACTGACCTGCTAGATATTTTCAGTCAGCACAATTCATAGTCTCTCATCCTTGTCAAACTTGCCTGTCTGCTCTGGTGATAGCAGCATGGGGGAACCAAGAGCATTGACAAGTTCTTGTCATCAGTGTATGGCAGAGGCACACAGAAAAGATAAGAAATCCCATGTAGTGAGGGAATATTAAAAAATACTAAACATTAAAATACCCTAAACTATATATCAACCTGTCTATTTACCCAGAACATTCCCCTTTTTTTTTTTCTTTTTTTTTTAATTAAACATGCTTATATCTAGAGGTAAGGTAAATATTTCTAAGCTTCTCCATGAAATCCACTTTGCACCAGTTGGCCTCAAAGCCAGATAAGACTTGCAGTTTTAGTTTATTATGTAGGTTTATTCTGAATGAATCAGAGGCCTCTTTGATTGCTTTATGATTCATAATTTCTGAACACTTTACAAAAATATCTCAAGAAGAGGACTGGAGACTTCAGAAGCAGCACCAGACCAGAAATCTCTGGAAACCACTGAAGTAGGTTCAAATAAAGCTTCGTTCTATATCTACAAACCACAAGAGTGAAAAGGAAACAAAGCAGAAACAGCTGACTTTCTTGCAGTAGTTGGTTCTTTAGTACTTGATAGTTAGTCTTTTATAACTTCATTCAACTAATTCAGAAAATGTTAACTATCAAACTATATTATTAGAAGCATGAGGAGAACTATACCAAAACAGAAAAAAAGTACTTTTAGATTGACTGTACTGGAGGTTTTTAGTTTGCTATGTGCTACTTCGGGATTTGAATGAAATGCTTACATGTCAGATTAACACAGTTATTTCAAAATGCTGTCCATGCCTTGAATTTTGCGAAAGTTTTTGCAGATTTCTAGTAGCTAGTAACACACTGCCTTGAAGTTCAGGTGGGTCAGGAATGGGAAAGTAGGGAAAGAGTTTTCCTTGAATATATAGCAAGTTCACTGAACACTGAAGGTTTGGAATATCTGAAATTGTTCACAAAATCAAGTCAAATGTACCAATATATTGTTTCAGAAAATTAAAAACATGTAAGGAAAGTAATAGAATTTATGAAACTCTGAATATTTTTCCTGATCCTTATATAATTCTGCTTTACACAAAGCTCAGAGAAGAGACAACTCAGGCAGAGCTTTAGACTTTTGATTGCTCTACTCTTACGGTCCAAGGGTAACCCACATCAGATGACAGTTTTGCAGGTATCATGTGCTATTTTGATTAAATTGGACTACCATATATGACATATGTGAAATGCATCATTTCAGGAAAGGACACTACACACACTGAGCAGACTGACATCTTAGGGAGTTCTAGGGTCATTAACTCACCTTTCAGAAGAGCTGAAATTGTTGGTCTAGTATGACGGAGTACATTCAGTCAACAAAAGTGATTCCCATTATTTTTATTTCCTATTGCAAATTGTGGCAAAAATTTAATGTCATATTCGGAGGATTGAATCACTCAACTCATATAATGCAAGACATATATTTCATATAAAAATAAATTTGCAATATAGCATACCACTCTGAGTTGCTATAGCTAGTGATCATAAAGGAGATTGACTGATAATTTCAAGCCCTCATTCAGCATACAATTTAGTAGGGCATTGTATGATGTCTTCCTTCATCAGAAAAGGGGAGAAAAAACAAGTACAGCAAGCAAAAAATATTACTTTTATTTGCAGCTGAGGCTCAAGTAATTATGTTTACAGCATGAATTTCAAAATTTTCTTGCTACGCAAAACTTTAGTCTGCTTTTAATTAAGACTTGCATGTTGGTTGAAAAAATATAGCATATTTGCATAGAAATAACCATGGCAAGCTGAAATCTTAATTTTAAGTAATTTTAATCACTTCCCTGGACTTGTAATTACTTCTAGTTGATCCATTTGAAGTGATTCCTTGCAGCAATTGAATATATTCTCACCAATTGAAGTTTTCCCTGGGACTGAGAGATCATGTGCTTATCATATCTCTGGGAAGATATTTTTTGTCACAGCCTAATAATTAACAGAAATTCTTAGTCGATCTTGCTTGAGCACCAACAAAATAACCTTAAAATTATTTGTAGCTCTAGGTAAGGTAAATATTTGATGTTATAGTGCTGAATCAGTTTTAGTGATATACAAGCCAGCTCTTGATATATATGCTCTGAGCCTTAGCCTTTAATAATACTATAGATATTAATAAGAAAGGCAAGGTCAATTCTGCTGCATCTGCTGTTGTTGCTTCACGCTACAGGCAGATAACCTGGCAGAGAGAAACAGCAGAGCATCCAGATAATGAACTCCCATGAGACTGATGCTTTTCATAAGCTGAAAAACAGAAGATTGCTATTAGTAAGCTTGGTGCTGGAAAAATAATTAAGAATATATTTTGCTGCTAAAATGTCATAAAAAGGTGATAAAACTAATGCTCTTCAATGCAAAGAACCTGTACCATGGTCTAATTTAAACCTGTAATTCTTTTGCAAGCTGAATACACTAAACATAAACTGGATTCCTTGAGACTTCTTATGAGTTTTATATTTTTTTCCTTCTGAAATTTTATAAGAAACACAAAAGGGCACATTATAAATTACAAAAACCCCTCCATTTTTAACTTTGAAAGAACAAGAAACTGGGTCTGGAAATCCACTGTTGCTGTGACAATTCCTCACTGACACTGATGTTTTGGGGTCATGTGGAATAACTGTCTAGTGCAGTGTGCCAGAGTTTTCCAGAGCAGATTTACTTTTCTATTAAGAATATACTTTAGCATGAAAACTTCACTAATAGATGGAACATCCAAAGAATGTGTTAATCTAGTGCATTACACACAGAAATACTAAATCAGCTGTGTCTGAGTTCTCTGAAAATATTTCAGAGGATGTTTGATGCAGGATTGGTAGGATTTACAGATGGAGAGGTACCTAAAGGATATATCTGAGTCTGTAAACTTTGCAGGGTTATATAATTTGCAATGTTTGCATTCCATTTGCAATGGTTGCACTGCAATTGCTGCTCTTTAATTTAATCTTGCTTTTAGCTGAGCATTTTGTAGGATTGTTTCACATATTTTTATTTTATATCATCTTCACATAGCATAGGCATGAAAAAAACCAAACATGTAGGAAGGAAGTCATATGAACTCAAGTGTTTAATATGGAGGAGGTGAGAAAAGGAAAGGAAATTATGACAAAATGAAATATCTTACATGCTCACAAATGTCTTCAAATTTTCTATTATATTTTTGTGGTTATTTCTGGAAGATATCAAACTAAAATGATTAATTAGAAAAGACATTGCTGAAATATTAGTGGCAGTATTTATGGAAAATTATAAAACAAAATTTCAGAAAATCTTCAGTACAGAAGAGGATGTTTATGAAAAAGCATCTTTATCCCAAGTGTGAATGCTGGCCTGGGGAAAAATCCCAAGCAGCATTTGCATTTTGCCCATCTTACTTTGCCTGCATAGTAACTTGTTGCAACGTGGAGTGTTAGGATTCCATGTGCTCCTTTGTCCCTCTGCTTTGTATACCATTGGTTCATTTTGAAATATGCTCTGCTGTACCTCAAAACCTATTGGTGTGTAACCCCCCTGCCAATCTTCCCTTAGTCCTCCTGGGACTGGCTCAGAGAGAGCCAGCCCCTGCCCCCTCTCCTTCCCCTTAAAAGGCAGAGCCTGGATCAGCTCGAGATCTTCCATCTCTGAGCTGCTAGCATCTGCTACCTGCCTTGTCTCCCTTCCCCCTTCTCCTTCCCTGCAACCCACTTTTCCCCGTAACCCCAAATAAACCTCTCTAGCAGAACAGAGATGGAGTCCAGTTCTTTCCTAGTCTCACTATATTCCTGCTGAATTGACGCGGTTTGAAGACTGCCGCCATGCCACAGAACCTCGGGGGCCGCTCGCCCCGGATCCGGTGGGATTTACATGAACCAGAGACCCGGTCCGGGGGGGAGCCGGCCTGTGCCACCCTCCCGGACCGTGACACAACAGTGACTCTTCAAGAAATTGAAATTACTTTTTCCAAAAGTTGGGAAGGACTAAGTCAAAAAGTTTCTGTGGTTTCAGGAAGGCATAGGAGACTGAAAACTTTGCCAGAGAAATCGAGATGAAGAGAGTATGGAAGGCAGAGGAAGGCAGAGGTTTAGGAGTGAGGAGGAGGATATAGGCAGGGGTTCACATTTCAAGGTTCTTAAAAATCATTAGTTTTGCACAGGGACAAGATAATCCTGTACAGTATTTGCCACTGAGGTCTGTTGTTAATGCATGTGTTGCCAAGTGCATGAGAATAAGGATACTGATGGATGCTGTTGGCAATATTTACTTACCTACTTCTACAACTATAGCAATTAAGTTTACATTTCTTTTAGCGTACACATCAGGACTTAACTCAGTTTTGCTTTGATGCAAAAAATGCTTAGGTTTTTTCTTCTTTTTTCCCCCCTTTGTTTTTCTATTTTATCTTTTTAGTTTTAAATCAGAGATCAAAAGAGAAAAAAATAATGACTCGTATTTGGAGGGAAGGAACAAGGAGACAGAAAATCTTCCTTTCCTGTGTGTGGATAGCTTGCAAATTGCAATGATGGATAGAGAGACAGTAACAACCCTTCTCTCTAAGTGGTTGTGCAAGATGTGCAACAGGAAATCCCACACCTGGATTCATAATCTCCAATGTGTTTAGGATGAACCAAATGGAGAAGCTCCATGGAAAAGGCAGGGCCAGACCATACAGACTCCAATGTATCCCAAAGTCATATCTGGGACAGAATTCACACTGGATCTTCTTACACTGGTTTATCTTGAGCATATAGCCCAAGAGATTTTATTGATCTTGTCTCCAGACTGAATCAGTGCCAATTCTCCTTCTCTATTCTTCAAATTAGTGGCTTGATCAAAGTAACACAAAATAAGATTTGCACATTTTTTTAATATTCAAAACATTTTTAGTATATGGTCACATAGAGTTGTTCAGTGCTTGAGTGCTTGGCATTGAATGTTAACTCTGGGGACAGAGTCTGTGTACTGTGCAGCAGGAACCACAACTACTGGGCTTCAACACAAGTGCATTTTATAATAAATACACCAAAAGCAATGACCATGATATTATCTGTATTCCTGTTTCAAGTCATTTATGTAAGGTGTGGAGAAAGAGCAAGATCAGGTAACAGGTCTGTGTGTCTTGGTGCTTAACATGTGAGAACCCAGAATGAGATGGAGGCCTTTGGATGCAAATGTCTTCACAACTTTCACTTACTCAGAAGGGTAAGACTTGCATATTCAACATCTTTCAATATAGAACTCAGTCCTAAGTATTAGTTGGAACCCTGCATTCTTCCTTTTCTCTGTGTGGAGTCAAGATACTCCAGAAATAGCCTAGAGAGCTTACACTTTAACCGGATGACTGGCTTTACCTGCTTGCATCAAATGGAAACAGTTAATTAAAGAAAATAATTGCAACAAATTACTTCGTCATAAATAAAATAATTGCAGGGCAGTTACATTCTTCTGCATTATCCGGAAAGCTGTACATACTGCTTTTCCTATGCTTTTCAATTATATAAGAAATTATTTGAAGGAGGAACAAAGAAATTATTAGAAGTGATAATGTTCTCCCAAGAAAAATAGATTTTTAAAAAAATAATAATGATCCCTCATTTCACTTTTGATTGTTAGCAACTACAATCTAACTAATGCCATAATTCTATGCTGCATTTTAGCTCCAATTTGTCATTGGTTAAAAACTGAAATGACTGTAAATTATCTTTAATCTTGTGAAAGTGGTACATAAAAAATAATAATAATGAAAATAATAGCTTTAAGTTAAAAAGAGATCCCCATAGATCTTCATTACATATAAATGAAATATGGAGTTGGAGAGCTACATGAAATTCTTAAAAAGGCTTGTCTTGATTTTCAGTTCTAGAGACTCATATGTAAAACAAGACAAAATGTGCATTTTCTATCAACCTTCTTAATCATCATAGTAGTTACTGTTGGCTAGACAAGTACTTATGAATTATGGCATTGCTGTCGGCAAAACTATTTATCTGTATGACACTTTATGTCACTTTTGAACTTCAGCTTGACATCCATGAAATTACATTTTCATCACACTGGAAGATCAAGCTTTCTGTGCTGACTCACTTGGGTCAATATTTTGCAAATGACTGGATTTACCACTTGAACCATAAACCCCTTGTGAATAATTTTGTGCATTGATGTCTGATAGCCTAAGGCACAGTTCATAATTTCTGAGCTAAAGAAGAGGTGTCAAAGCAAAATTAATTTCTTTTTTGCATATCAGATTATTATATACTACTCCAACTTGCTTTCTCATGTGGTGATTGTTAAATGTGTTACATACTGTTAGATTAGATGAATCTGCAGATACTCTAAAACTAGCTAATTCCCACAAGACTTATTTTTAGTGTCTTTATAGTAGTTTGAAAGTCAACTGCCCCAGTAGACAAAAAGCTTTTAATTGATAATAGATTTTTTTCCTGGTGGGAAGTCTTTGGCTTGATTTCCAGGTAGTGTTTACAAACTCAGTAGAGGTATGAATTTCAGATGAATGTGCAAAATAGAAAAGCTGCCATTTCTTTCAATTGTCTGGAGTGATTGGTGGAGTTTCATCTGTCTGATCATCTGCAGCTTAGAGATGGATGAGATGTAACACACACCTGGATGGCTGATCTCAAAAGAGCCCATTTTGCCCTATATGCCCTGCTTATCTGAAAT
This sequence comes from Lichenostomus cassidix, assembly GCF_008360975.1. Taxonomy (NCBI): domain Eukaryota; kingdom Metazoa; phylum Chordata; class Aves; order Passeriformes; family Meliphagidae; genus Lichenostomus; species Lichenostomus cassidix. Next base: position 30,089,946 of record NC_139480.1, on the reverse strand, counting down.
GCTAGCTCAAAGTCTGCACAAAACATTTGCATTAAGAACTTTTATGTAAACAACTGCAGGTCTTGTCGTTTTTGGATGACAAAATATTTTCAGTAAAACAAAGCTGCACTGAAAAATTTTATCCAGGCTTTTTGAAAGGTTTCCCTCACAACAAAATTGGTTCCACAAGCTTAACCACAGCCCGGGGAGGATATCAGGTGACTGCCTAGGATTCCTTTAAAGTTGATGCAGGTTGGATGTTGGTGGAAGTTGCAGAATTCCTTGGGCTCTAGTTTAGCCCAGAACAACTTTATCCCCCCAGGTAAACCAGCATTGCTGTTGTCTGCAGGTGCTTTGTGGAACTGATATTCTAAGACCACCACCATGAATATCTTTTAGGAAAGTTTCAAGTGGTCCAGTCATTGGCTCCTGCAGACAATGTTTTATCCAAGAAACAGGAATGACCTACAGTAATATCTCACCTAGAGCTCTATACCAAGGAATAGGAGTGGGCACTATTCTATCCATTAATCCACCTCACTATAACATCACCGTGTACAATGTGGTTTCTACATGAATGCACCAAGTAAATCTCAAGCTTGGGGTTTATTTTCAGGCACGTCCTGTCTGCATGTTAATCCATCCTTACAGTGTTGTGCTCTGTATTCATAGCTAGGACAGTGTTAAACAAACAGGGATGTCTTGGCTACAGCTGAGCAGTGTTGAAAAGCATCAGGGCTGTCTTTCCCACTCACATCCCCAAAGGCCAGAAGGCTGGGGGTGAGCAAGAGGCTGGGAGAGGATACAGCCAGGACAGCTGACCCAGACTGACCAAAGGGATAGTCTGTACCATATGGTGTCTTGCCTAGCAACACAAGCTAGGAAAGGGAAGGAAAGAGAGGTGTCAGACTTTTGTCTTCCAGTGCAACCATTACCTGCAGAGAGGCCTTCCTTCCCAGGAAGGCTGATGGCTGGACATCACCTATTAATGGGAAGTACAGAATAAATAATTTTGTTTTCCTTTGCTTCCGTATGTGGTCCTTTATTTGTCTTTTTTTTTTTACTAATCTGTCTTTTTTTGATCCATGAGGTTTTAATCTTATTTTCTTCCCCTGTCTTGCTCAGGAGGGTGAGTGATAGAGCAACTTGGTAGGCACACAGGGGCCACCACAGCTACATGCAAACTCACTTCTTTATTGCATTCTTTAAGGCAGCTGGCAACACATCAGAGAACACACTGTGTCTTCACCAGGCATTTTGTACAGTTTATGAAGGTATAAAACTTCCATTTCCCTTGTGGTTTTTTACATGCCAGTGCAAAGAAAGTGAAAAATGAGCTGCCAGATGCAAGCATGAAGAGACATTCTAAACATCAATAAACTCAGTTTCCATCTTCTATAGGTGAATGAAATGAAAATAGCTTCCCACAGATGTAAAGCTAGGGATGACTTGAGTGAAAAGAAATAAACAGACTTCTTGAAAAAGAAGTAGAGTTGGGAGCTAATTTGATATATAAGACTGGGCATGATCAGCAAGGAGGAAAGATTATGAAACAGATTGTGCACACAAATTTGTCTTCTGTGCCTTATTATCATGCCAGGACAGATGATTTCAGGATACTTATTCAGGATTTGGGTTCTGGCTCCCTTCCTTCCTTTTCACACACCTATTGCTGGATGTCAAGTACTCACAGAGAACTCAGGGTCTGTAATCCAGGCTTTCGATCAGTGATGGGCATTTCCTCTGTGTGAGTACAAACCATGGTACTGCCTCAAAGTGGGTAAAGTTAATCTTCCAGAATCCTTTTCCCTCTCAGTCATAAAGCAAATAAAGGTATTCTCCTTGGGGAAAAAAAAAAAAAGGATATACAGACTTATCATTCTGATTAATTGTATAGGATGTTTTATTCACTGCTGCCATTCCTGTATCTTCTTTGACCTTCGAGGATACCCACATTCCCTAATACCCTTGAATTGGCAAAAATGAAGTCATCAGGCTGAGGCAAGTCTTTTTGTCACTTGACAGGTGGTATTGGGAGTGTTCTGTGCAGTTTAGTGTACATTTAAGTTTATATTAATCATAATTATATTGTAAATAATGTTAATGTTATAATTTTAACCAATAGGCACTTTCTATTTTGTTATTCTTTCTGAATAACTCTCTTTCTCATATAATACAGGATCCCTTTTTTTCTCATGCAGTTTTAGCGGAAGCCATTTGCACCCTTACAGCTTCACATGTAATCATATTCAAAGCTGAGAATTGCATTTCTCATATTAGTGAAGCTTTCTGAAATCTCCCTCTTCATTTCTAGTAGCTATGTCAGGAACAGTAAAATCCATATCATGTGGTTGCCTAAAGTTTCTTTCCCCCCCCCACTTGCTAGAAAATTCAGTTTTACCATTCAATTTGTTGCCTGATCAATTAAACATTCATAGATTCTTTGCAAACTCTAAGCTGTAATCCACAGATTGAACCAAGAGCATCATTTACTGTCTGTGATTTCTGCACTGATTTTCACTTCTTTCTTCCCCCAGTTTGCTGCAGCTTCTTAAAAGGTTGATCTTGACATCATGCATGAAAGATTGTTTCTCATGATGAAAGCACAGGGCCATTGTTGACTGCTGTGCCAGATTGAAGCTAATCCATTGTCTAGGTTCTGACATATATCGTCTGTACCTGGTTTAGAGATGTAGTTGAAGTTATGTGGTGATGATGATGGTTCCACTTGCTATTAGCAACAGTAATCATCATTAAGAATCTAGTCAGTCTGTCAGCAGCAGTCTCTACAGGATTTTGTTTTGCAAATAAAGTACTCTCAGTCACTTAATACATTGTTTAAGTGTTCTGTAAACCAATAGTGCTTTGATTTTATGTATTTCAGATACATCCTCAGAAACAGCTTCATGTTTTCATTTAAAAATTTGTAATCACTAGTTGCTTTGGGAAAAAGTTATTCTGCAGGATGTGTCCACATCAGTTATTCCTTTTTCTAGATAGCTAGTAAGAACTATGAAATCACCAAACTTAGTGTGAGTTTTCTCTCTTACTGGATGTAATAAAATTGGATCTTTTTGCTCAGTAGTTAAATTAATAACTGTTACATACTGGGATAGGCTTCAGTTATGGAAAATCCTGTCCTTTCCTGAGCTATCAAAGATTTATTTTTGCTTGTAATGTTCAGACTAGAGCTTGTGCAGTCATACACTTCTAAATTAAAATTGCACCACAGTTGTTCCTTTCTTCCCCTCCAGAGTAAATAAGGTATGAAGGAATCACATGTTGTCAGTGGGATTTAAGAAAATACGGAATCCTTTACAGTGCTAAGCTGAGATGTGAACATGAAGTGTGCTTGCTACTTACACTTTATGGAGGCACAGAGCACCTTTCCTTGTACCTGCTAATGAAAGTCACTATTGCATTCTAAATTCACTCTCAAGCTCAGTGCGTCCTAACTTCCCTATCTAGATGGTCTCTAAACACATTTACTGTTACTTTATGCCACCCCTAGATACATATTTGAGACTGTGACTGAAAATGGAGTGTCTTCGTTAGATGACAAATGTTAAAATATGCATAGAAGGCAAAATCATTTGGATTCAGGACATGAAAAATGTCAGTGGATATTTTCATTATTTCATCACGCAGCAAACAAAATGGAAATTTTGCTGCTTATTTTATTTTGACGAATTTGGTGTGCAAACAGTGTTCTTCTCATCCCCTTAGTGTGAATTATTCAATTCCCTTTTCTGAATCTGTCAAAAGGTGCCTTGCTAGCATCACACATTCAGGATAGTGGCATCTAGCTAGTGGCAACTGAACAGGGGGCAAGACATGGACAGTTTGTTGTCCACCAGGCTCCCCAGGTCCTTCTCCACAGAGCAAACAGAACATTTTGGGAAGCATTATATTTGGGTGGAAATTAATAGGGGCATTTTAACCTTCATAAGCACCTAATATTGTGTTTTACTTCTTGTATTGTGATTCATCTGTTGCACTGCAAGTATTGGTCTTGCTTACATGGTTCAAACAAACCACTTTGATTCTGATTTGGTTTAGTCTACGTGGACTGAGCAGTTTTTGCCTGAGACAGCCATCTGGTGTAGGAGGCCAACTGCTTCCTGGTCCTTATTTTAAAGAAACAAATGGTTCCTGCCTAGGGCAGGAGCTAGAGCCCCCAGTACAGCTTTCTGCTCAGTTTTTATTTTAACTATTCATAACAGTAAGAGTTTTTAATACTGCTGACTCATTAGTAATCATGTGAATTCATTTTTACCCTTCTATATGCTGAGGAGAAGTGAGTTAAATCCAAGTGCAGCCTAAGAAGCTGATAAACCTAGTTTTTGGAGTAATTACATGCTTTAAAATGGAGGACTACACTTACTGAAAAGTAATGAGGTCAGATCAAGTCATAGCCTGATATACTGTGTGAAACATATGAGTATTTAACTTCAAGATAACATTTCTGTGTTAATTCAGACAGAAAGTTTTTCTTTTACAGCATAGTTAGCTGGTGTTCAATAAATAAGTTTTTTCATAAATATAATATATATACATATATTTCTGGGCTGCTGAATGTCACGAGTAATATTATTTACTGTCAGATTAAAAATATTTCTGAAGTACTTAATAAGCAGAGGCCTTTGATACAAAATTTCCATTTGGGTGATTCCTCTGGTAGCCAGGAGATTTTTCCTCTCTGATCCTCTATCCAGATAATTCTGACCTTAACAAAACCAAATGAGGCCATATCCAGGATGATCATTTTTTATTCTTTTGGGTGATATCTGTCCTGAATGACAGTTTTAACCCAATTACTACATTAATCAATTTTTACCTGTCATTTTCAGTATTCCTATTAATCATGAAATAATTTTATTTGTTCATAGTTTTCAGAAGAATGTGTGCTGGAGAAGGCCAGGTCAGGACAAGGTCCCAGGCCTGCAGCTCTGCTGTTGTAGTTTCAAGTCCCTGCAGGATATCCAGGCAATGAGGCTGAGGAAGCTGCTGGTCTGACAGCAGAGAGGGAAAACAAGTCAAGTCAAAGTAGTAGAGAGAATGGAGGGATTGGACAGAGAATTAAAGAAGGGAAGGAAATGGGACCTGGGCATGGAAGGGGAATTGATCAGGCTGGAATAATGGGAGGCTGGAACAGGGACTTTTTTTTAGAAGACAGGAACAGGAAACTGAAAGTGGGACAAAAATGGAGCAAGAAACACAAGGGGAATGGGGAATGACAGTCACTGAGTGGCTCAAGCTCTGACTTGGCGGAAAGCTATGAGCATGACCTGCATGCAAGTGAAGATCTCAAGCTAGCAACCCAGAAAATAAAGAAAAATTAGAGCATTTAATCTGATTGTTAAGTCATTTGCTTTATATCATATAGGAGGCCTCTACCTGCCAGAATTAAAACACCCATGTCTTCAAGGCAGTGTACATCTGCCCTCCTCTGGCTACTCTCTTCAAAACTCTTGCTTTATTCCATACATGTCTTTCAATTATTGCTAAAGATGAAACTAGAATATTTTAGAAAAATACTGCATAATCTTCAGAGTTCCAGACATCCTGTGCACTAGTTAAAGGAGCAACTGTGCAAAAAAAAAAAATTGTGATTATGTAATAAAAGGCTGCATCCAGAAGTATATAATCTACTGAGAAAATTAATCTAACTGAGGAGTTTTGTACCTCTTGAATCCTTTACTTTGCAACCTTGAAAATTTATTTTCTTACTGGGAAGCTTCTTGTCTGAAGTTAAATGTATGTGTTACCCCAGAAGCCCCAAAGTGTTTATAACATAAAAAGGACAACTGCTGGTACAAGGATGTGGTCATGTACAGTATTACAAATCTAGAAGTCAAGCATATGCTGAAATGCTTTCTTCACCACTTTGGAGGACTGGCCAGCTGGCAGCTGTCAGGGCAGCTTAACAGGGCAATGGATGCCTTACCAGGGTTACTGCTGATCATGGAAAAAGGAGGGAGCAGATGATACCTCAGAGAGAAAAATAACTAAATTGGAAGGTGTAAGGGAGGCAAAAAGTAAAAGGAACTAAATCCTAAAACATTTGCAACAGGACTTGAGGGTGAGGACAAGGGCTTTGGCTTTGATGTGGGGGAACAGGAAAAGCAAGTGCTTAATCACCCACACAGCATCTTATACAGCTGTTCTGGTCTTCATACAGATATTCATACACTCTGACAATTTGGTTAGCCTTTCAACTAATAAAACATTTTATGAAGAATCAATTGTATCTCCAAGTTCTCATCTTTTATGTAGGTTTTAATTACTTATTAAACACTTGCAGTCTTGCTTGGACTATACATGTTGAAAAATAATTTGGCCTTTCTGAAATGAATAATTAAAAATAACTTTGCACAGAATTTCCTACCAGATAAAAGAACAGGAAAAGCCCCTGCCTCAATAAAGTGTTAATATCCTGAGGTAGGGTAAATTTTTATTTTCCAAAGGTTTCTGGTTTTCCCAAGATACCTTTTCATAAACTTTCCTTCAAAATTTCTTCTTACATAAAAGAAGAAAATTTTCTTCAAGATTTATCCAACTGTAGTTTTTCCTAGAATTAGAGTTCCTTATTTACTGATGGTACTGTTCTGCTGTGCAGAAGTTAAGCATGGTGACAAGTGTCTCTCAGCTCCCAGATAAGGAGGTTGACAAGGTATTCCTGCTAACCTCCAGAAAGCCTCCACCCAGACTCCACCTGCACCAACAGCTGTACAAAGGCTGAATGTTTGGGATCAGCTAAAATGAGTGCTCACAAATGTTCCCAAAACAACATGACCTGTCTCCTGTCCATTGGTATGCCAAATCACCCTTTGATCCCAGGAATATTTCACATTGAAACAAACCCAAAGGGTTATTGGAAAGAAAATTCACAAAGAGGAATAATTGTAACAGGACTCAACACAGCTTTGAATATTTAAGGGTCAAGAAATTATATCAACATTGTGTTTTGTTGTCTACCAGATCCAGACATTTTCACATCTATATTTAATTAAATATTAGCATCAACATAGTACAGGTCTAGTTCTTGCAGCTAATAACAGAACTTCAAGGAAAGTCACTACCAATTTATGGAAGCATGTGTGTCAGGTAAAAACCTCTGGCAATTGCCTTTATCAGCAGCTGATACCTTTGAACACCTTCAAGTCTGCACTTCCAGCTACTGCTGGCACAGAATGCATCACCAACACCTGTTTAAGCTGAACACATGCCTTTCTGTATAACTGGTATCAAAATGTTTGACAATTAGCAGTTTAGTATTAAGCTGGATTTTTTAATTGAATAAATTGATTGGAAGAATGTATCATGAGTACTGGCAAGGTTAGAGATGCCCAGTAAGGATTAAGCACACAGCTGGCATTACCCTCAGGGTCCCCTGGCACACATATAATGACTGATTTTCATTGGGTGCATTAAATAATGTGCTGAGATGGCAAAGTAGAGCCTATGATGCAAGAGGATTAGTACAAACATTTGCAAATTAAGGATTACTCTCCTGGGCAATCCAAAAGGGTTTTGTATTCCACATCCATCTGTGCCCAAAAGTGTTGCTGTTTCTCTAAGACCCAGGGAGCCCTTGAGGTTTGGGCAACTTTGTAACTAGTGACTATTACTGTCATTTTTACCTGTTTCAGTTTCATTTTTGTAGTGAACTGTTATTTTTTCACTTACATCTACTCTTATTCCTCCTTCCTTATTGGTGGAAAGGGATTGGTTAAAGCTAAAGGTAAAGTAAGTCATTTTAGAGCATCCACCTCTAAAAATGTTTTAAACCGACAATTACATATCCCTGTATGAACTCATGTTAAAAAAGAAATGCTGGGCTGGGACGAAAAATTGAGATTATGGGAATAAATATCTGAGGATAAAATATAAGGCATACAAGTGTCTTCTGATCTACATATAACACTCAAGGGATTACTCCTTTTGCAAAAGAATTAATTCTAAATGTTAGACATTGATGAAATTCCAAGGCAAAAGCAACATTCAGAAAATGCAATGTGAAAAAAAAATTGGTCTCCAATTATTTCAATAAATAAAAGTGTAGGGAAATTACCTCACTAAATTTAGGCCAATATTTAATGAAATGTATTCATACATTTTGTCTGCCATTTTAACAGATGTTACTTTTATGCCTAGAATATGTAAGTGAACTATATCTGATGCTGGACAGAAATAAGATAAAATGTCATTTTTGATCTTTTGTTGTTTGGATTCAGGATCTATATTTGTCAAGAAACATTGTTATAATCAAAGAGAATATATATTTGATAAATCTTTCTCTGGAAAAATATTTATATCCTGATTTTCCTAGTGTTTTTGTTCAGGAAAAAAAATTCCAAGAAGAATTCAGGACTGCACTGTTCAGATAACGTTAATCAAGATTATTGCAATAAAATACGCAGGGTTGGAATGAAAGACTTTTAATAGGTTGAAAACAAATACTCAATTGGTCTGGAAATGAAAAATTAATCAGTAAGAGTGCAGAAAAGCACCATCTTTGATACTAAACTAATAGTGCAAAGGGTTAGGGAAATGAGGAACAGTAATGCAGCTTTTATATTTTTGTCTGCTATTATCTCATTTAGTAAGTATAGATGAGCAATTTCTACCTTCTTTATTTTGATCAATCCAGCTTTTGGAGTGACTCTGTACCACAGTGATCCTCTACTGCAAAAATGCAGAGCATGGTTTATTTGTTTTATAAATATTAACAGACACAATGTAACTTTCTAAGAAAAATCTGATTATATTAGTTCGTTGTAAATCACAGTCATAACCTCAGGAGTACATTCTCTTATGACAAACACAGAGAAATGCAAGGGCAACTTATTATTTTGTACAATATATTGAGCAAAGCTTTCCTTCCAGCTCAATAAAAATGATGTATACTAATATCTTACTTTGTAATTAAACCAAAGAGACAGACATAATTGTACAAATCTTATAAACCCACATCACTGGTTTTCTCAGCTGTTCTATTTTTGCTTTATTTCTCTCTTGAGTTGTTTCCTTAATGATTAGATTTGTATTGATGATCATTTCTCATTAATATGTTATGCAAAGTTATGAGTATATCAGTGTTTTTTTCACACTATTTTATTTCTGCATAAATGGATTAAATTTTTTATGCAAAGACAGCTGAAAATTGAGATGACTGCTAGAATGGGTGAATAATGTTCAATATGTATATTAATTAAAGTTTATATCTCAGTTTATATGCTGCCTGTAGCAGGCCGCAAAACATATGTAAATGTATGTAAAATACACATTTATTTTTAGCTCTATAACCCATTTCTCCAAGTGACTTTTGCTTGTGATTAATTTGTAAATAACTTGTTAAATATCTAAACCAGGAAATTTTGTTTTGTTCCACCCACAGGGTAAATTTCTGTTATTTGATTAATTTCATTTCTCCGTTTGGTTTTCCAATGTAAATGCACCTTTTTTCAGTAAAAAATTATTTTATATAAATAATTTCCACTAAAATAGAGATCAAGTTTAATCAAACAGTGCATATATAAACACATAAAAATACATTTAGCACTATTGTGCAGTGGAATATCTGTGAGAAGATTACATTTCTTAAATCTCATTAATTATTGAAAAAAAAATAATGCTGATGACTTTTTAATCTACAAGTGTCTTGTGAAGCTTTCTCTGTGATTATATAAACAGTAAGCAAAAAATGTGTGTCTACTGACCAGCAAAGTAGATATGCCTTCCAGCACACCATGTAGTCCTATTTTAATTTTGCCCTGGTTTATTCACACAAGCACCTTTCATGCTGAAACCAAGCTGCAGAAGAGAAAGCACAGGGCGTGCCCCAGCGTGGACTCAAGTCAGGACTGTGCATGAGAATTAGAGACATAGAGGAGACTGCTGGGCTAGGTGTGATCTCCACTGCTTAGCTGACATTGCTCAAGGTAACACTGTGCTTTTTCTTTTCTTGCCCAAGCATGAAATACTTCTGGTGTAAATACTCATGTTTTAAAAACACTGCATACTTCATAAATGTAAAGTTAAATTTATACAAGGACTTGCAGGAAAGTTCAATATTTAACTATTGAATAGTCAAATAGTAAAATACTCGGGGGAATCAAATAAGGTGAAAGATGAGTATCGATAAGCCAAATAATTTTTTAAAGTTTATTGTTAATGTTTGCTGTTTATTGTTACATGATATTGGCTGTGATAATTAGGAAATCCTCTAATGTCACATGAGCGTTTTTATCTCAAGGACATCTCCCCACAGATCCTTGCAAAGTTTTTTCCCTTATAATCTTGTCAGTGTTTGGAGTACTGCTGCAGCTTAAAGGATGGTCCTCATAATCAGCCATGTCTTGCTGTTGTCTATTTGACTACTTAAAAGAACAAAACCAAACCGTGGAAAAATAAAGTATCATTTTTAGACTTGCATCATGCAGATGTTGTGAGCACACAGATTTTTTTCACTTTGATTTTATGCTGGAATTCATTTACTGCCCTAAATGTACTCAGAGATACTGAGAGATATTCAGGATGTGGGTATGAGCACATCCAAACACAGAAAGGTTAAACTCAGTGCTACTTCTCTCAGCTGGGAATTGGCATTGGGACCTGTGGATACACAAAGACGTGATGGAACGGTGGCAGGAGTTTCTGGCAGGAAGAAGCATCTGTTTATCAGTCTGTTGAGTGCAGGATCTACCTTCTTAATGACTGGATATGGATAACTACCATTGAGACATGATATCCAAGTATGCTGCTGCAAAGTGATAGCCCTGTTGAAGTGTCTTTTTCTCCCCTTCTCCAAACATTGCCAGGATTTGTGAATTAATATCTTAGCTGGAAGCACTTGCTTTGTCATCTTTGATGAGGAGAGGTTCATATTTGTAATCTTGGCTTATTGTATCAGTTCGTGCACTGCACAGAAAACTGCAGAGAGGTACTCATGGGAAGGAGGAATGCCATGACCCTCTTCAAAGAGCTTATTAACATTATTTCATCAGATATGCAGTTTTTCCATTTCTTTGACAGTCTGCCTGTTAGTGTTCCTGCCGGTGTTGCCAGACATCCCTCAGAACCACCCGCCCACACTCTGAATGTGTTGTTCTGCCAGCTCTTGAAAGGAGTATTCCCCAGTAGAGAATAACTTCCTTGTTTTATCTACAGCAGTGGTAAAAATGTAATACCATCCTAGGTCTTAGGAGCTCTTGGATTTTAGTTCTACTTCACTCAGATAAAAGAGGAATCTTCTTTTCAGGATCAAAAATAGAGAGACTGATTTCAGAGTAAATTTTATGTTCCATTCTAAGAGTGTTTAAATTTTGTCCTGTCAAAAATTAGAGAAATCCACTTGCTAATCTTTTTTTTTAACATTTTGTTGTAATTTACCACCCAAGATCCAGCCATTATGTCTTCATCTATTTAATCTGACAAGCCATATATAAAGATTCAGTTCAGTGTTTATCACAGTATGAAAGTTATAAAGCTCTGAAAAATGTGGCTTCAAACATAATAGAAATGGTGACATACCCTAACCTATTGTGGCAGTAACAACACTGCTATAATATGAAAGGTTACTAAGACATATCGGCAGTCAGGGCTGCTTGCACTGCTATGATTGCTCTTTTTATAGGTATGGTAATGCAGCTCAGTTCCCAAGTATCACATGTTGGCAAATGAGGGCATAGTAGTCAGGAAATATTCTTCCACATGAAAAGACTTTTTTATTTGTATCTTAAAGCACTGGTAATGACATTTTCTGAGCTGCAAGGCCAAGTCTAGGAGAAGCTATCAGTCCAACCAGTATTAGTTTTACCTCTCATTTTAGGAAGAAAAGTGCTGTTGAGGAGAAAGGCTCAATGTTGTTTATGTAAAGACTAAAGAAAATTAAGGGTGGAGAATGACAACTTTAAGGTATAATGTCTTTTCTCCAGAAACAGAGAAGGAACTTCTAGAATATGTGATGTTAATATGCAAAATACTGCCAACATACAAAGAGGAAGGTGATAAAGAGGATACTATAGTTAAAATGTCAGCATTATGTTCACTGGGAATAGAGCAAGGAATATGTAGGTGGAGAAAGGAGGAATATAAAAATCTGTTCTTATGTATCTTGCTGGTGAAATGAATTTTTCAAGGTTGCTTTCACCTAAAGATTACCTAGGGCTGCATAAATAAGTATGCAACAAGAAATTAAAAGAATACTGAAATTAAAAGTATAGTAATAAAATAGTGTAATTACTCAGGTGCTAGAGAGCAAAAGAAAGAAATCTACCGAAGAGTTGGGCATTTCAATAAACATTTTGGCATACACATATAGAAAGTCTCCAAGACTACCCACCCACAGCTAAATAAAAGAGCCCAGAATGCTACAGTCATTCTGCACAGTGCTGAGTCCTGGATGTCCTCCAAGTCCATGATAATAGAACCTTGTGCTTCTGAATCATGGTTCTCACTCCTGCTGTTTTCTTAAGTTTAAAGGTCTGAAATATTTTAAGGGTTAATTTACAGCCCCACGTAGTGGCATGTTAGCAGTGTGAAACTGATGGTCCCTGCTTTTGAGGTGTGTTGTGTTTTACTCCACTAAATTAGGGATTTAGAGGCACTAGAGTTGTTCGAGAAATTCCTGGAACAGTTTTGGAGACCTGTCCTTAGAGGAGAGAAGCAAAACATCATTCAGCCCCATGCATATTGATCTTGGAAAAGGTCCCTGTTGTATAAAATTTCCCAACCCTTACCCAGCCATGTCTCAGAGAGTGCTAATTGACCTGGGTCATTATCATTCCAGTTGTGTGCAAGATGTTGGGCACCAGGGATGATCAGAGTCCAGCACTCTAGCTCATTCCTACTTCCTTTTTACAAACTGAGTCATAGTTCAAAAGTCTAAAGACGTGACTAGAGTTGCAAAAGTAATGGAGTAAGTGGCACACAATCCATGACTAATTATTTAATTATTTTTCTATGCTCCTCCTGTATGTCATCTTTTGTCCTGTGAAATGTTTATCTGTCTTCATTGAATGTCTTGCCTTCTAGTAAAATTTACAAGATTTTTCATCCAAGGTCTCGTTCAGTCATTATCTCCCATTTGAGCTATGGCTATACTTCAAGTTTCAGATCATCATTATCTTTCACAGCCCTAATGAATGTTCATTGGTATTAGAAAGCTACATTAGTTTTTGTTTGCCAGTCACTGAGAGTAGTGCCATCAACAACAACACTATTCCCTCCAGCAAACACTCAAACTGAAGAGTAGGAGGTCCTGTGTAACAAGTCTTCACCGCTGTGTCATTCATATTATTACAAGTGGGTCTGAATTTTTTTAATTTCTAAGCTTCCTCACAACAAGCAATAGTCATTATTTCCACAGCAAGAACACAATAGCTGGATATACAGTGGATTAATTATTCCACAAGTAATTTTTTCTTCCAAGGCACAATAAATACAGTGAAAAATAAATGTAAGTCGACAGTGTAACACATCAAAGTAGCAGCACTTACAAGAAGTTTACATGGGGCCATCAGTCCCTCTTCCAACATTTGCCAAGATCCTACTGACACAAATCTATAGAGAGAATAGATATTCCCTCTCCACAGCTCTAAAACTCTGTAAGTGCACCCCAAAGCTGGTGCTAGCTCATTTTTAGTATTGTAAACACCTGTGAATTCCTGAACTTGTGGTAATGAATTGTAAAATGAAAGTTACGCAGTATGATATTGGCAGCACACAAGATGTCTAAAATCATCTTTGATGTCTCTTATGCTTTCTCATTTTTCTCTCTGTTTCCTCCTTATGGACAAGGCTATAAATCATGATTTTTTCTGCAAGACAAATCTATTCAGAGTTTTTCCACAAGCCACCTAAACAAAAGCAGACACAGCCAGATCCGGTGACATGTGAAAACAAATTTTTAAGGTGAGGTATACAGACTAATTGCATTCATGAGGAATTTATGTCCTCACCCAAGGCCCATCTTTCAGAGAAAGCAATAAGTATAAACAAAAAAAGGATGAGTGGAAAAGAAAATAAGCTTTTTAAAGAGCAAGACTGGAAAAAACATTTTGGCCATTCAATACAGAGAAAGGGTAGGGCTTGGTGAAAGAGAGGGAACAACAGGAAAGACAATATTTGAACCATATGAGTTGACAGAAAAAGATTAAATATACCATTTTACTGTTGTCTTCTATAATTTTACATGTTGATTTTTCCAATTACATACAAAGGACATTGTCCAAACTTTGCAAAGTACTGGGAGTATGAAAGAAAGGAATAAGTTGTGAAATTCTTGAAGAACAGGCATCTGCTGATGACAAGAGACTCCTCTCCTCACTCCAGAGCTGGGCAGAGTGAGAAGCCACCAAGAAGAGAATAGCTCCTGCCAAGTGTGCACAGCAAAGCTGTCAAACAGCTGCACATCCCTGATGACCATCAGGTTCTTGTGCAAAACCTGATTGTGACTCAAAAAATGGTCTATGAACCTAAAAAAGAAGAAATCTCAAATACTTCTGAAGTCACAAAACTGGAATTTACTTTCAAAAGACTTAGACTGAAAAATTCTTCTCACTTTTCAATAATTTGAGCTGCTATTTCTCATTCTCAATCCCTCAAGGCAAAATGGCCTTTTCCCTCAGGAGGATCATCAATGTCATCACCAAAAGGTAAACTGAGCTTCATTTGTACTTTTGTGCTCAGATATAGCAAAAGCTTAAGGAATTGAGATCTGACTCAATTTTTTTCCACTGATCCTCCTTTTTAACTTTAATACATAAATATATGATTTGTCTACAGACATACATAAACATATGTATTTCTATATGCACTCAAACATATATGCACTGCCATTGTGCTAAGGGACATAAAAGGAACAGTTTGAACGTCTGATCCAATCTACTTTTCTTTCTGTTCTATATACATACTGAGGCTCCCAAATGAGATTTTACACACTCAAGACTTACATCTTTTTTGAGTTTTCTTCTTTTGCCTTCTTTTTAATTTGCAATTAGCACCAACATAGCCTGCAGAACAAATTTGTCTTAGCAATGTAATTACTTGTCATGTACTTAAAATGAAATTAAGTACTCCTACGATTTATGATGGAGTCCTTTGACCATTCCTGTGTAAGGCTAGTACAAGTAAAGTCAAACGACCTTTGATAAAATCAAATAGGTCCTATTATGTTCTGTTACAGATTTAAATCAAGTAGCTCCTTTGAAGTGAAGGATTTATATAGACATAAAATCAATATAAGAATCAAAATCCAAGCCTATAAAATGGAAATTGTGTCCAAAATTGACACAAGTTATTTAACTCTATTGATTTCTTGGTAGACAATCTGTGAGGTGTGAATGGGAGGCATTTTTTCTTTAAACTTATTCTTGAAATGCTGCCTGCTGGTCTTGGCTTTCTGGGCTTTTTTACTTTGGCAGCCAATGAAACATGGTTAATGCTGAGCCTAGCATCATGAACTAAGGCCAAACTACCACATACCAGACCATCAGCTCATCTCATTGCTCAATTAACGTTTTAGTCCTGAGAGAGGCTCAGCACTCTCACATTTTTTACCTGCTTGTCAGGTGAAGAAGCCAACTGAAGTGCAATGGTATCACTCAAGCTCCTGTACCACATCTGTTTTAAAGCTTCCTGCAGTGCTCCACTCATTGCAGTTGTCATGTGTTGAATTATGGGCACATTTTTGGCTCATTTAGGAAAGGTGTAGGATTAGACTTTTCAACAGGCTCATCCTACTTTGTGGCACTGTGAATGCAGGACAGGCATCAGCTTTCTAAAGTGGTTAAGCCAGATCTGCAACTGCCTTCTCCACAGTAATGATGAACTGCAGAACAGGGGCTCTGGCACATTACAAACCTGAGTGGTGTGTGAGAGCTCTGAGTGAATTGGATCCATCTTTAGTCACACAAAAATTATTTTTAAGGCATGGACAAGGCCTTGCTTGTTATGAATAATAGTACATATTTCCAGCTTTACTTGGTTGCCCATGCACGGGTCTTTAATATCACTCTAAATATCTCAGACTGTCTCAATTGGAAAGCCAGAAGTATAAATATTTTTTTGGCTTTTGGGTTATATCTGCCAACTTTATATGCATATCTCTCAGATACAAAAGAGTATCTACCTCAAAAGGTATTAAATGTTTATTTTTAAATGACTGGATCAGACATTACATTATGGAATTCATGCTTTCTCTATCTATAATACAATAAGTAAATCACCCTTCTGAGGTGACTACTTCTTGTTATTGTCTGCAGGGGCTTTGTTTTTTCTAGGTGACATTCAGACAGCAAAGAAAGATAAAGTGATTCCTCTCAGTGTTTCCAGGGTGAGATTTCTGAAAACATGATTTTTTTCTAAATGTTTAGATTATGCTCTAGGAACCTGGGAGGAAAAACCATAAACTATTATGCCCCTGATGCAATCCGTCTTCCTCACCCTTTCTCAGATTCTCTAATAACAGTTCCTCTACTTGCAAAATGAGGCACAAACACCCCCACTTTAGGACTTAGGAGTACAAAATACAGGTAGGAAGTGTTAGTATCAGTACAGACTTTCTCAGACTCATAGTATTTTCTTATGACAAGCAGTAACTCACTACACCACACTAAAACAGGATTCAATCATCTTTGTCTGTGCAAAGAAACTGACCTGGTTTAAATGTTTTGGCATCGTTTCTTGGGCAAACACTGCACTCCATGCTACAATGTCTTTTCATCTAGAATAAGGTGACTGCACAACAGGGATCCTTGGCATGTTTAAATTGAAGGGAAATGGGGAGGAGAAGTCAGCATTGGCTGGATAAGTGCATATTTCTGTGTCACATGATATGGATACAGTCCATATCTATATAGTTCCTTCCTTCAGTCATTCATATGAAGCCTGATTTTTCCTTCAGGGGTAGAAAATAACAATATAAAATCCTCTAAACATTAGTTCTGAATATTTCTCTGTGTAGAGAAGTTGTCATGGAGAACCAAATGAGTTCTGAATCTAATACTTTTCAGTTAAAATAAAATAATTCTCATATTAGAAGTAATTCTAAGGTAGGAGTGTATAGGAGCCCTGGCTAACACCATTATTCTAGTATCTAATTTTCCCGGACAAACAAATGGCACAATTTCTAATTGTTATCAGTGGAAAAAATAAGCTCCTACACTTCCCAGTAGCTGGGTCTGCTGAGCACTACAATGGCTGTTATTATACATTTCTGGCTGCCTTGAGGAATAACACTGAGCATGAATTTAGGAAGAGGGAAAGCAATGAAAAATGTATAAGCCCATTCTTTAAAAAAGAAGTTAATCTCTGCTGGAAGGCTGGTTCATATGCAGACAAAAATATGAGAGTACAAGGAACTTCTTACACTATTAAGCCCCATCTCCTTTTATTGTAGGTAATCAGCTTATAAGACCTGATGCATAAACCCATCATTCACTGTCTTAAATGTAGGCAGGAAATACTTACCTGAACATTAACATGCTAAAGCTTCAACAGGACTGGTGATATATATTTACTTTATGAGGGAACTTTCTATTTGACACTTGCAAAAGCACAGGGAAAAAAATTGGTGTTCAAGTACTTCAATATCAGGTTCGTTTATCATTCGTTTATCAGTCTTGGGGCTCTAGACACTGGTATGAAGGTATAGACTTAAAATAGAGCTATCCATAATTCAGTTGTGACAGAAACTCAGTGCTGAGAGAAATAGGTATCCACAGAACAATATGCTTTTATAAACTGTATTAGCAACTGAAGATGAAGGAAGCTTTTGCCTCATTACCTCAGCAGTTGTGATCTGACCTTTCGGCTGCAGTTGGTAAAAAATTCTTTGTTCTTCTTTGCATACCAGGAATTATCATTTTTCTAAACTCCCTGATCTCAAGCTTAGTAGATTGCAAATAGTTTTTCAATGTCACATTTCTATAAGAGTATTAGAGAACAAAACTAATTGCTGCCTGTAGTGGTTGCAATTCCATTCACAGCAAGATAAATTGGATTTCTAAACTGCGGTTTCCATTGTGTTACCTCCATGTATCATAAGAGTTACCCTGATGGGCACAGCAGTGACCCTACTTACTTATACACTGCTTTATGCAGAACGCATCATCTTGTTTTCCTCACCAAAACAAAAAGGAACCCCAATTTATAACTGTAGACTGCCATCTGTTGGAAAGGGTTTAAACAGAGTGACAGAATTGTTTAGGCTGTCAAAAAGACCTCAAAGACCACAGAACACAAACATTAATCACACACTGCCATGTTCACCGATAAAACATATACCCAAGTGCCACATCTACACATGTCTTAAATACTTCCATGGAGAGTGACTCCAGCACTTCCCTGGGCAGCTTCACCCAGCACTTGTCCATCTTTTCAGTAAAGAAATTTTTCCTAATATCCAACCTAAACCTCCTCTGGAATAATTTGAGGCCATTTCCTCTGGTCCATTCATTTGTTACCTAGGAAAAGAGACCAAATCCCACCACCTACAACCTCCTTTCAGGCAGTTGATGCATCTAATCAGATTCTACTAGGAGGAGTAGAAAGCATGACTTCTGCTCATTGACCGAATGATCATTCCAATTCAATGCTGGAACTGTATTTTGACTACTAGGACAAATAAACTATTGGATTTATTTTCCTTTGATTCTCTGGCTGGAAGAGCAATGTTTTTCTCACATAAAATTGTAACTCCTAACATTAAAAAGATGTATCAGGAAAATTTTTAGTTTGGATATTTCACAGGTTTATACTGTAATTGAAAGAAAGGAAGAAGCAAGAGGAAAAAAGTAGTCCTAATTTTTCTAAAACTCCTGGGGGGAAATTAAAAAGAATGAAATCTTCTGACTTGGTAGGCTCAGAGGTATGAATACAATGGCACAGTTTTGATCTGGAAGCCAAATATAAATAGTGTCCCCCACATAGTGGGAACAAAATTTTTTAATTTATTCATTAACAACCTGGAAGATGGAACCAAGAAAATCCTCAATGAGTTTTCAGATGATGTCACACTGGAAAAAGAGGCTGATATACCAGATGCTCGTGCTGCTATTCAGACATGCCTTGACAGGCTGAAGAAATGGGCAGAGGAGCCCCATCAGTTTCAGCAAAGGGAAATGCTGACTCCTGCACCTGGGGAAGAATAACCTCGCATACCAAGACCGGCTAGATCCAACTAGCTGGAAAACAGCTTGACAGAAAAAGCCCTGGTGATCCCAGTAGGCACCAGGCTGTACCTGAACCAGCATTGTACCCTTGCAGCAAACAAGGGAAAGAGTTTCTATTAGGAGAAGCCTTGCCAGTAGGTAGAGAGGTGGCTCTACTCAGCACTGGTAAGACACACCTGCAGTGTGGGGTCCAGCTCTGGGCTCCCAGTACAAGGAAAGCAGAGGCATACTGGAGCAATGTGCCGTGCTCCAGGGAAGAGTCACAAAGATTGACAACAGGATTGGAGTATCTGTCACACAAAAGCAGGCTGAGAGAGCTGGGACTGTTCAGTCAGGAAAAGTGAGGTTCCAGGGGGATCTTATCAGTGTGTATCAATACATAGTGCAATGAAGTAAAGAAAATGGAGTCCAACTCTTTCAGTAGTGACCACTGACAGGACAGGAGACAATGGACACAAATTAAAAGCCATGAAATTTTATCTGAATATAGGAAAATGTGAGATAAGACAAATATTGGAATTTTGTCCAGTTTGTCCAGGGATGCCATGAAGTCCCCATCTATATAAATACACAAAACCTCACTTGACCCATCCCTCAGCAAGCTGTTTTAGCTGCCCCAACTCTGAGCACGGGTTTGGACTAGAGATATCCAGATGTTTCTTCCATCCTCAGCAATTCTGCCACCCTTAAAAACTGGCTCAGCTGAAAATCTGAATGGTTGTGGCTTTTTTATTAGAAGCAAGTGTTGTTTTGAAAGATTAAGGTTACAATACTGTAATTCCACAAACAGTTTTTCAGTTCAACACTGAAGTAAAAAACAGTGCATCTGATTATGTGTAATAAGATACATCTCAGGGATTTAAATTCAAACCTGTGGTCTGAAAAATTTGTATGAATAGCATAATTCAGACTATGATTTAGTCAAATGTGCCAATGGAATATAAGATTCCATTTCAATTTAAAGTAAACTACGGCAATGTATAAAGCAGAAATTATATTTTGAGCCCTTGTATTAAGAAAGAAATTCTTGAAGGATCAGATGACTCAAAGGATTATGAGCAAGGATAAGGACTCTTGATTTTTCTGGATGACACTGAGCAAACTTCCTTATAATTTCATATCTAGATGTTGAAGCAGAAAATGGCTTGAAACTCTCACTTTGTGGAGACACTGGCCAGCCCCTTAACAACACTCTAATATGAAGAGTGGGAATATCAGAGCTCATTCAACACCAGCTATGTAGGCAGAACAAAATTTTCCTGCATCTAATAGGAGATACACCAAAATGTTATTTTTCTTTAACGCTAGCATCACTGACTTTCAATTTTGTGACAATGAAAATCCAGTTCAAGAGGAAGAGACATTAGGAAGGTTAGGGCAGATGTGAGGAATCAAGAGAGTTTCAAGAGCAGTAGTAAGGGGCTGGGAGGAGTAAGACAGAGCAGTTAACAAGCATTTACAGGCTCTCAGAAGGGAGTTTCTCTGCTGCTCCTGGTGCTAGCACAAGGCTCAAAGACCAAGAACAGACAAAATACCTTGGATATACGTAGCTAAATTTCATCCTGTTGGGCTCGCCTCCAGATTCCTTTGTATGAAACACACACTTCACTTGTGATAAGACTTGATATAGCACTCATTGAGCTCAGTAATAAAATCACTTAGCTCACTTGAAATAGGCTTAATTCACCTAAAAGCTTGATTCAATTAAAAATATAAAATCATAGCAGACAAGAATAGATGCTCTGAATTGCCTCCTGCACTGTTATCTGTGGTATTTTACATTATAGTTTGCCTGCTTGTGCCAGTTCTGGAGTGAACTTCCTTTCTTCTCTAGTCTGCTTTTCTTACTCAAATTGTCCATAACTCACTGGGATTGCTGCAGTAAAATTTGACCTTAATAACTTGCAGCTGAAAGGTCACAAGATTCCACAAGGTTCACTTGGAGTGTCACCTAGATTTACCTTCCCTGATTCGTGTGTGGAAAACACATACATCCCTGATGTACCTCAACATCATTTAGATATATTTTTATGTCATCTGTACCAGATCAATTGTGCAGAATTCTTGTTGAAATCATGGATCACCATGACAAAGACTTTCTCCTTGACAGAGTTCCAAGAAGTGTGATTTGTTATAACTTTATTACTCTCTCTCAGATTTTTTCACTTTGCCTTTTTCAAGGCATATGTGGGCCATCTTCTAATGAGCTGTGACAGTGGTAGTTAATACAAGTTCTCCTGTGACTTTGCCCCAAATCATGACAAAGCAAGTTTATGACATATTAGGACTGAGATGTTTTAATAAAACAAAAGATTCCTCTTAGAGTGTTTTGGCAAGATGCTGTTATTATGTTAATCATTTTAATAAGGGAAAGAACAACATTAGAAACCATAAAGGTTAGAAATTACAGGAAAAGAGATTATTTGCTGTTTCGTAACATTAAAAGCTAACCATTAGGGCTGACTTCTTTTTAGCAGGTAACTGTGAGAGCCTCAGTCTTCAAGGGTTTCCCAACCCACAAGTTGATCATGATAATGGGTTCATAGGATTCAGTAATACACAAGCACACAGGGTTTTTATTACAAACTACTTTTAAGGTATACACTTGGGATTAGTAAGGCAAGCATAAATATCAACATATACACAAATATGTGTATATGTATTTGCAAGCTACTATGAAGCACCACTAGCTAAGAACAAGTTGCTTAATTATTTATATGGATGCCTATATAAATATTTTTCCTTCAGATTATTACCAATACAGTCCATTTAGCTGCTCCCAGAAACGGGGACAAAGCAAGTGTGTGGCTAAGTTCACACAGGGGTAATTCTTGAAGAGAAAAACTCATATTGGGAAGACCATGACTTGCTTTTATATTTTCGATATGAATACATAAGTGGGTGTAGGACACCAGTTCCTGTTGCTGACTTCTGCTTTCTTAGGAGGTCAGCTTGTAGGTTATAACAGTTTCTTTGTTCTGTAGGTTATGGCACTTTCTTTTTTGTGCTTATCAAGCATGCAGCAGAGCCTCAGCTGTAACTATTGAGACCAGCCCAAGCTGTCTCACTTGTGCTTGTCAAGGATGTTCCAGATTCTCAGGCTAGCAGTTCCTACACTGGCAGAGATTTGGTCTGACAGTATTTTAGTAGATGTCTTTTGTCAGTAATTTTCCCCATTTTAACCAGGTCACCTACATGGTTGCTCTGACAGAGTATATCTTTTCACTGACGTGAAGTTGGTAACACACGATAAGGGAAAACTGGAAACTGAATGTATACTACTTTGTTTATATGATGTTTTCATTTCTTTTTCCCCTTATCATATCCTTGATGGTGAAATTCTCCATTAAATCCCTGATTTAAAATACCTGAACCTTTAGAGGGCTCATACTAAGGAAAATAAAATATAAAAATTTAACTTAGTAAACTTAGCAACAGGCAAACCATTCACACTCCAGCATAGGTGCCTTTAGAAATAGTAAATATAGCTTTCAGCTCTGTCTGACATTCAGTATTTATGGGAAAACGAGGCTGAAAAGCTCGTTTTGTGGTAAACTCACAATAATATACCACACAAAAATTTTTCAAAGAGTTGCATCCCTGAATAGTATCAGCAGCTCCTACTGAGAGTCAGTAGCATACTAATCTTCCCAGCATTTGTTTTATCACATATGTTTATTTTAATACAAATCTGAGACTGAAATTGTGATTCATCTCCAGTGGGTCAGATGCTGCAGAAACATACACAAAACTACAATGCATGCCTATAGTCAACAGCTTACATCCTCTGAAGCTCCAAAAAACAGACACAAAGGTTTCAGAAAACCTCATAACATGAAGCAAAGTTATTGTGATAATGACTCATATACCATGTTACTTTAATATCCTAATGGACTGGGATGTTAAGTACTTCAAAAGTAATTCTGTAGTTTCTTTGTGTCCTTTATGGACTAACTGCTGCTCAACAGAGAAGACCACAGTAAGTTTATTTCCACTCCAGCAGAAAGTTTCAGCTTTTCCTAAGATATGACATTTGCTTCACGTAAGGAAAAGGAAAAAGTGATTGCAATAAAATAAAGGAATAAATATAAAAGTATGATAATAAGAATCTGTCTGGGAGTGGAAAGTGGAAAGTAGAAAGAGAAAATATTTTATCTTACACATTTTATGAAAAGGAAACCTTAGTTTAAACAAGTTTAAAACAATCAGAAAAGAAACAAAACTTTATCTAGTGGTAATAAGAAGGGTAAATGAAAAATTTATAATCTGGCTAAATTGAAACTGGGATAAAAATCTAACCACAATTTTATTTTCCAATTTGCAAATATCTTTCATTTAGCAAATTAGCTTCAAATTAATTGAATAGTTTATGTCCTACTAACACAATGTCCTATGGTTATACAGCCAGATCTATCCTTAAAATAATGGATAGATTTTATATTGGAGCCATAGCCATAACAAATTTCAGCAGATGGAGAATCCTATTTTTAATTATCAAAGCACTTAACAAGGAAAATGAAATCAACATCTAAGCACTTATCCTGTAGAAATTTATGTACATTTTACACTTGCTGTGATGCACCCAAATGACACAATCCAAGACTATGACTTTATTTTTTCAGGAAATTGTAGATGATTAAATGCAAAAAATCCACATGCCATGAATTGTTTAACTGGTAGGCTCTAACATTACAAACAGCACACAGTAGAAGCAGAAAAGACACAAAATACAAACAAACACCAGCTATGCCAAAAGGTAAAGTCTGGACATAAAAGTCATAACAGCATATTGCATTTTGCATGAAAACACTACAGAAAATTCCAAAGTTGCATACGAGCATTATAAATGTGACAAATCCTTGTCAAAATGGTAGCAGAACTCTTTAAAGTTCACAAAAGCAAAGCAGATTATCACAGTGGAGCAAAACATATCATGGCCCAGGGCTAAATGACAACTTTTCTGACAGCTGGATGTGCCAGAGGAAAAAGCCCTTTCAAGGATGTGAAGGCACACTTGCCTAATGGAAGTTAATAATCGGCTCCTACTGTGAACTGGCTGGAAACTAGAAATTCTGCTTGACTGGAAATTCTGATTACTTTTGTTTTAAACTTGTCCTG
This sequence comes from Lichenostomus cassidix, assembly GCF_008360975.1. Classification (NCBI taxonomy): domain Eukaryota; kingdom Metazoa; phylum Chordata; class Aves; order Passeriformes; family Meliphagidae; genus Lichenostomus; species Lichenostomus cassidix. The sequence continues at coordinate 30,065,671 of NC_139480.1, read as the reverse complement.
AAATTAAAATAAAACAAAAAACTTTTATTACCCTTTCTTCTATGGCATAAGGATTTCCAATTGTCTTTAGAAAAAAAAAAAAAGAAAAAGGAACTTTAAAAAAAACCTTTATTCAAGTTTTTTTTAATTATTCTAAAACAATAGTGGACCACAAAAATAGGGTTTTAGGAGTATGGGTTTTTTCTACAATTAGCAGCAAAAGGAGGTTTTGTGGACTCTGGGTCTGTGCGTTTTACTGCAGAACAACCTGGAATTGGTTAAGCCTGAGAGTCCTTCAGGGAACACAGTAGTCAGGGATTTGAGAGCAGCGATCTGACTGAATAACACTTTCTGGGGAAAAGAAAAAAAATGTTTTGATTTATTTATTTCAATGGACAGAAAATGAAATTTCCAATAGCAAGTCAGTTTTGATCATGACCGCTGTTCATGATTTATTTGAAAAGCTTAGTTTCAGCCCCTTCTTTGAGGATTTAGGATGATGACAGTGCTCCCTTCCTAACAGGACACATTTCTCATTGGATAAACTAGCCCTTATTCTGTCTTTTATATAGCCCAGGAGCATTTAAAAATATTTTTCTCACTGAAGTCAGGGTAGATAGGCCCTCCTATGAAAATACATATCTTAAAATATCCAATCTTCATTTAAAATACATAGACATCAAAATCTTTGCTGAGATCTAAAGCGGTTTCAGGAATAAATGTGAATATAAGTTCTAGTTGCTGATTGCATTGGAACAGCATTTAGAGGATTTCAGCATTACATTATGCTTTCAGTTACTGAGAGATTAAGGAAATTATTTGTTCCCTAAACCAACTTGATATTCAGCAGTTATATTTTGTTGAATTTCCTGTGTCTTCCAATATTTTTTTTTCACTGCAAAACCTAAACTGTCCACCTCCTAAAATTAACACTCCCTCAGGTGATCTGTAGTGCAACCCCCTGCTCAGAGTCACATTTGAGGTCAGACCACATTGCTCAGGGCTTCTCCAGCTGTATCTTGAAAACTTACAGGGAAAGATGTTGCCCAGCCTCTGCTCTGGGCAGCCTGTCCCTCCCCCTGGCTCTCACGGTGATTCCCTCTGCCCCCTGCCCCACTGTGTCAAGTCATAACGTCCTGGTTCAATTTATGATCCCTGTTTCTCATCCCTCTTCCATATGAAGAGATTGATTCTTTTTTCTCAAAAAAGTACTCTTAGTTTTTGGAAAACTCTTTACACTACACCTAGATTTCTCTTTGGTTTTCACATGAATCCTCATGTTTTGCAACTCTCCTACCAGATGTTTGACATCAACTAGCCAATAGAAAAGATGTTTTATTAATTCCATCAGCATGAAATTGAAATATCTGCTTTTCATATATTTTTCAGCTATTAATGGCTTATTTTTCCTGTAAAATATCAGAAATAAGGGAAAGCAAACAAGTACATCTCTAAGGTGGTTTACATGACTGAACTTCTAAAATATGATGTGCCAAAGAAGGATAAAGAAATATCTGTGTGTTCACTGACATAAGCATTGCTTTTTCTTAGTAGAAAGTTAGGTTATTTTTAGCACAAGAATATATTTGTTTATTTTTCACTTATACTTCTGCTACTTCTTTCCATTAGATACAGAGTCCAGGGATGAAATCCTGGTTCTTTAGGTGCTAGCAGGAGTTATTCTATTGAAAAAGTGGAACAGAATGAAGTTCACCTATATTGACAAAAGGGAATCTCACAATTGCCTCCACACATTTTTTTTTTCCTCTTGTCTCATTTTATATACCAGAGTGATTTTTTTTCCATCCTATTTGAAATTTCTGCAGGAAAGCCTACAATTTCAAACATTTAATATAAACACACTGTATAGATAATGTCTAGTTTATAGGTATTGTGAATTTGGACAGTTGAGGTAACTTTTCATCATTTGCTTGAGCTCCCCTATTTTCTTCCAGACAGGGAGTTACCAGGAATTAAGTTTTGTATGTTGGAAAAAGCTGCAATGTTAATGGGCAAACATTGGTTTTACTGGCAGGGATTCTGGGGAATGGTTCTGCTGAATTACAAAAGAGGCATTGGTTTCAAAAAAGCACAGGTGCTTCTGCATGTTTTTAATTATTTTAGTTTTCAGAAACGTGTTAAAATATGCAAATTTGGGGAAAGAAAGCTTAGATGTGTATTTTAAGAGAAATAGAACTGATGTGAAAGCATGATGCTTATCTAATGCAAGACACAAGATGTTGACATATCAGGGAATTATCTTTCCCAATAATCGAAGTGCTACTTAAAAAAAACTGCATTTCTCCCAGATCCTCTTTTGAAAGCTTTATTTCCTTAGTTTTATTCTGTTTGGTTTTTTCTCATTCTTGTTATTTTTCCTCTTTTTAATAAAGCTCAATGTTTATGTAGGATAATCTATATTTCCTAGGCATCAGCCATAATACAGAGCTGATACTGAAACTTTCTTGACACTTGACATACAGTCATTCCTCTTCTCATTATTGCCTTGCTAGTCAATCTGATTTGTTTACAGTCCATTCAAGTAATTTATAAAGATAAGAAATTGCAAAAGTCATTTGGAAGCCTACAGACATCCCACATGGCAGAGCTTCAAATGGATGTGGTCTTTCTCCTGTCAAATAAACTGCTATATATCCACTATTTCTTTTGTAATTCTTGATTTTTTTTAGCCATGCACTTATTGATGAGTCAGTGTGGAGATCTTTGTCAATCAGCCTGTTATTCCATCATTGCTGGTGTTCTGCTCTTCAAGTAAGCATTTTCAGGGGGAAAATATTAACTGGGAGAAAAAAAGAGCTGTGAATGCATCAGATGACAAAAAAGAGACAATAAATGGGTAAATTTTAAAATGTGATTAAGAAAAGCCCAGTCTGTGACAGAAGTACATTTCATGTGTGAGGGATAGTTTCAGTAGATGACCTAAAACCAAATGAGACAGACTTAATACAATGAAATCCCAGCATAAATCATGCCAGATCAAGGCTTAAAAATGCCTGTGGGAGCTGTGTGTGATATCTTTCTGCTTCTCATTAAGGCAGCCCTTTATAAACTGCCCACTGTCAACATTTCCTGTAAGTTGATAACCAGCAAAGATGGGCTCAGTTTGAGCAGGCTCCCCAAAGGTAGCTCCTTAGAGAGTTTCAATGCCTTGCAATACCTTGGCAAATTGCAATACCTGGTAAGTTGGTACATCCACAGACAGCTTTGCTGTCTCAGGACTAAGCTGATAACAGGCCAGAGCAAAGCAAGCATGAGTAACCACTGCTCTGCTAATTAGAAGTCACGTTGGAGTTTAATGCTTTACTCAGACTGTAAATAAGTAAAGAGACATGTGGAAAAGCTACCAATAGCTCTTGTGGTGACACTTGTACAGATGGTTTGAGCACTGAGGATGGCATATTTATACATATTCATGTGCATATTATCCTGATGTGAAGAATAAAGTATTTTCTGCCTGTGAGATAATTTTTTGCCAGAGGCAAAGAAAGAAATCAGACAACACTGCTAGAGGAACAGCTGAACAGTGACCTCTCTGTGGAGCCTCCCAGTAAATGATTCAACACAGTAACCAGGTTATACCCCAATGAAGAAGTTACTGGCCTAATACCCAGCTGTATCTGAGAGATTCTTTAACGTATTTGTTTGGAAAATATGAGAAAGGAGCATCAAACTACAGCTTAACTGTTCAAGATAAACCCTTGGCAGATGGAGAAGGAAAGGCTGCAGCTGCACCTGTTATATTTTCTTTCTTGGTCCATGCATGGAACTAATATGGATCTACTAGGGCTTTGGACAGAGATTGTGAAGGAGACATTTTACTGTTTTAACTCCATAAATGCCATGTTCCACCTGGCTAAGACCAGCAAACAGTTTGGGATATTTTTAATTCCTCATTCCAAGCAGTCAGGTACCTATTAGGTTAACAGAAGGGAATGACACCAGGACAAAAGCTCCTGCAGGCAGCTAGGGCAGGCAGTGAGATATCCTCACCATCCCACCAGCACAGCAGGTGTCAAGCAGACGGCAACTCTGCATGCATATGTACACTACATATTTCTGCAGAAAACATCTCTTTTCTATAGGGTACCCCAACTTTTGGGTAGTACTTCTGTTCCTTCTCTTTCCTAGTTTTCTCCCGCCTGGTTACAGACCAACACAGTACACTGCTCACCAAACTGCTTCATTTTGTGGTAACGTCAGATCTCCTCCACCCTCATTCTCTCCATCCAAAGCAAACATTTAAATTTTTTTTAATAATACGTGGAGTAGAAGGAAGGGGATTTCCAGTCAGAGCTTAAGTTACACTCCTGGTTTTTTTACCAATCACTCTAATTTATAATAAGGAAAATACAGAAGATGGAATTTCTGAAGACCACACTGAAACGGGTTAACGGGTCTTTCTTACCCAATTATCACAGGGTTATCTTTACTGCCCAGACAACTGGGCAGAGGAAGAAAGTCACATAGAAGGTCAGACAAAATCTTATGAAAAAAATTTTCTCTTAAAAATTGTATTGAATTGTCATGTTAGCAATTGTTCTTTCTCACCAATTTTTTCAGACAGGTAAGTCTGAGCCAGGGTTTTTCCAAGTCTGACATTTTTTACAGAAGCATTTATTCATAATATGTCATGCTACCTTTGTGTGCATGTATATGTGTATCCAAGTCCTTTGAAATGAAGGTTCAGGTTCATAAACCACAGGCTTAGTAAATTTTATCATTTTTAGAAAACTAGACATGCAAACTCCCACCTGCTAAAAATGATGCAGGTTTAGGTAAGGCTTCATAATGGTCTCTTCATGTGGTCAGGATTGACTGCTATAGTCTGTTTTTAGAATAGTGAGTACTGAGAAACTTCTAATGTTGACAAAGGTCTCAAGTGTGTGAACAATTTGTGTGTGTTTATACAAAATAAAGCTAACCCAGTAGATAAGGACTTTATGCTTCATGCTGTAGCTTATTCTATCACACCTTAATAGGCAGTCTACAGCATTTGGACCTTATTTACATCTATTTCAAATTCTTGTTTCAAAATTATTGCTGGCAACCATCCCCAGCCAGCAAGCTGCTGGCTTATAAATCCTGTTTTGGAGTACTATTCACAGTAACTAGCCAAAACATCAGTTTCCAGTTTATAAGTCATTGTTTAATTCAACTAATAGAATTTAAGCTCATTTTACAGCACATTTTGTTTTGGTTTTCAAAATATACATTTGCTGGTCACTAGACAATAACAATTGTTTAATGGCATAATTAATTAGGCTTTGATTTGCAAGACATATGACTTGAAGTCATATGATTTCCAGGATTTCAGTAATTATTTTTAATTCAGACTATAAAATTCCATGCCATATTAACCACCAAGGCTGGGAAAGAATCCAAAGACACAGTTTAACTTCTTATGATTAAAAAACGCTTATTTTCCAAACTCTGTTCAATGCCAGTTTTAGTAGACAATTTTCTATGCAGATATTTCAGTATTAAATCCGTCAAGTCTAGTCAGCACAAGATTAAAGCAAAATAGTATTTAGTGTCTAGACAGCTCTTTCACAGCACAGCTGCTCTATGGACACAGTATGAGAAGGTTTAAAAGGTTCCATCTTCAATGCAGGAACACAAGGGATTCAGCAAATCAAGGCACTAACCAGTGGGTTAGGGGAGGCTACTTGGAATTGGCTGGATTCAGCAGACATTAACAAACCCAAGATTTGTTGCATTTCCTGCAGGTCTTGGGTGTGTCAGAGAACCTTCCTCAGCTAAAGTGAGCTCCCCTAGATATATTCTGCACAGCTATTTCATCAATGCTTATTATTCTTCTTATTGCACCTCACCTTTGGTTTCCCCCAACTGAATTAAAAAAAAAAAAAAAAACAGAACCAGAAACCCTAATATTTTGGGGGTTTTGATACTATTATTTACATAAGAGCATTTATTTTTAGGGAAATATTAAAAGTCCAGGACTGAACTTCTATTTATAAGTGACAACTCCTCAAGTGTTCCCTCACAATGTACACAAAACAAATTTTTCCTTCAATTCATTTGAAGACAAAATTCAGAGAGGCTATTTCTCCTTTACAAAAGAAACCTGATGTATCAAAATGCAAGCTGTGTGACCTCAGCACAAGTATCACTTTGATCAATCTCACTGCCAGGAATGGGTTGCTGGCAGTAGTGTCCCAAGATCAGGGTCTCTCAGTGCCACACAGGAATTTCTATTCACTGAACCACTGGAATCAGGAGTGGTGGTTACATTTGTTCTTTAGTGTGCCTCTTCTGTTTTTCTCTTTCTTCTTTCAATTCCCTTTTCTCGGAATTTTTGAGTAACTTAAAATCAAATAAGCTTAGAGCTTGCTAAGTTGAATAGACTAACCTAATGCTTTGGGAAGTGTTGATTGAATGCTGCTCTAAACCTTTTGCCAAAGTGCTTTGATTTTCTAAAATTGACAGCAAAATTTTTTTGTTGTTTTGACCTCTTGAGAACATCTTGTCAGTGTTTTTCTCATACAGATGATTCAGAATACATGAACAACTGTAAGCCCTTTTAAAAGTCTAATTGAGGAAGTTTTTAGGGGCCTTACAAATGGTGATAATAGGGCACATAAATCTCCCAGTGATTTTGCATATTAAAGTACAGAACTGATAACAAGTTCTTCCTGATAATCAACAGCTCCTCTTCAGTGTCAGCAAACTTTTCTGCATCACATAAGCTGGCAGTTTAAGACACATTAAATGCACTAAAATCTTCCTTCTCTCTATAATATAAATTTGAAAAATCTCTGTTATGTAGACTTTGAAAGTTCTATTTTTCATTGCGTGATTTTGTCTTGCTTCTCTCTACTCCAGGCAGCCCAGCTGTGTTTAGTTCATCCTCTTAAATTTTTGAAAATATGGCAAAGTCTCCATGGATGTTAAAAAAAAATAAAATTCTCTCTCATTTTTCCCCAGTTTTAGATAACTGTGTATAACTTTATTTCTGTATTTGCTGAGAAGAATTGCACATAAGTGCTAGAATTCATGCATAAAAAATTTCAAAATGCATTTTGTGCTAAAATACTATATGTTAATAAGAATTGCAAAATTATTACTGCACATCAGTTTCATTATGTAGCTTATTTTAAATGGGGCAGAATATTTGAATAGCCCAGGCAAAAACATGTTTTATAACTTAAGACTGAAGATATATCTGTAATTTTTTCCATAAAATATGCATGAATGATTTTCAGCTCCATTTAACTAATGTGTTTTGAAAAGACTTTCCAACAGTAAATGCAATAAATCTCAGGCAAGACAAGAAGTAATGTGTAAGTGTGGTGAAGAGTAACTTTTCATTTTGCAGTTCAAATTTTGGACCAGACATTTCCTTACATAGATAAGCTTCAGTATTATTCTGGAACGTGGCAGAGTGACCATCAGGTATAAAATTGCAAGCTGTGTCAGAAAATAAAAATGTGCAAACATTATAAACTACTCACAATGTATTTGCTAAAGGAAAAAGAAATGTGTGCATCCTTATATTGACTTGGAGATGCTCTGGGAATTATGAGATGCTCCAGAGATTGATACAAAAGACAGTCTTGTCCTGAGACAAGAGCTAGTCCCCAAGACATCTGGGCTTGCAAGAGCACATTGTTCTCTGCCTGTCTCTCATGCATGTGCTACCCAAAGTATGTCACACCCTTCCACTGATGGTACCTAGACTCAGGTCTGCAGTGCTGGGGTCTGGAAAGCTTTGTCCACATGTTTTCTGAAGTCAGCAGGAACAGGGCACGTTCCTAAAACTGAACAAAGAACCACAAATGCAACTTTTCAAATAGCTGATGGGATACATCAAAAGGACTTTAAATATGTTGTTAGTAATTACCTGCTCAAAACAGGGAAAGTTGTCACATCAGAAGCAGTTTGCTGAAGCTTCAAAACTGCAAACAAAATTCTTGTACCCAGAGTCATCCCACTTATCTCAGGCATATAAATTATTGGAGCCAGCTCAGGAAATGAGCATCCCAAAAGTTTCTTATGATAAATATCTAGAGCTAGTCACCTCTATGGAACAATTCAGCACCTAAAAGGAGTGATATTTACCATTGATCATAGAAAAAAATTAAACCTGGTTCCAGACAGAAGGAACAGAACTCCAGTTCTGCTTCACCTGTAGTGCATTTGTAAATGCCTTACTGAGAAATATGCCCTCTTTCACCTATTTCAGGGCCTGGGATTTTTTTCACTTCTGTCTACTCAGAAGTTTCGTTTAAAGAGGCAGAATGAAGGGTATTTTTTGTTTGGATCCAGTAGGTTTTGTTATTAGGACATAATTCTAGAGCTTGATGAAGCATGTAATCCTAGAAACCATTTCCAGGTACTTTAGGGTCCTCAGGGAAGCTATGGATGTACATTTTGCATGAGCAGACAGTGAGGTGGACTGAAAACTGGCTGAATGGCCTGGTCCAGAGGGTGGTGATCAGCAGAACAAAATCTAGTTGGAGGCCAGTCAGTAATCATATATTCCAGGGAACACTTCTATTTAACAGGATGGGGCAGAGTGTACCCTGAGCAAATTTGCAGACAGCATCAAAGTGGGAGGAGAAGCTGATATGCCAGATCATCCTGACATGCAGGGGGACCTCAGCAGCCTGGAAAAGTGGGCTCACAGGAACCTCCTGAAGTTAAACACAGTGAAGTGCAAAATCCTTCACCTGGGAAAGAACAGCCCCAAGCACCACCAGTATATACTGTGGGCCCAGCTGGGGTCACTATATACCCAGCTGGAAAGCTGCCTCACAAAATTTGTACATCTGCAAATATTGTCAATATATACAGTGTTTTTCAATGCGTGAAAAGTTCCCTTGATGTATTCTGTTTTCAGATATTGTAGCAAAAAGAGAAAAACTGGTATGAGAAGTGTAATGTTATACTTTACATGATTGGTAGTTTTGAAATGAAAATATAGTTATACAGTCATCTTCACTTTAAAGACTTGAACATTGCTATTCATAGAAAGGTGGGATTGAAAATACAGCAAACAGAAACCTAGATAGTATAAGAAATATAACTCATGCAATGGCAAATGCATTATTTATTACATGCTAAATTGCCCCATTAACACATCTTTTTTGACCTTGAAATATCACACGGAAAATAAAAAGAGTAGCTCTGGTTCAATGCTTTTTTCTTATTTTTTGCATTTTATGTGGAAAATGACAAGATGTCTGGGATATCTGGCCATTATAAGTGTATCTGTTGCTACTCCTTGTCAAGAACATACATCATGCATAATATTCGGATAAGTAAAGTGTGAAATAAAGGTCAACTAAACAATATTTGAGCAGATATAGACTAGAGATTGATCTGACATTCAATTTCCTAGAATGAGAAAAGTATTTGAGGATTAAAGGATTATAAATTAGGTGTGAAAGTTATGTGTCACCTCTGCACATAACAGAGGTTTTAAGATCAAGAAGAAAAAGTCACCACTACTTGGAGTGTTTGCTTTCTTGTGTCAGTGGCAGATGAGGCTACTATGCAGCATAAGTCCTGTTTGTTTCCAGGAAATCAAACAAAAAAAACAAACACAAAAATCCCAACACTACAACTGTTCATCTATCTATTCCAGAGTGAATAAATTAGGCAACTGAGAATTAGGTCAACAGTGTTAAGTCCCCTGATAATAAACGAGTAAGTGGAATAAAATTATGGAAGTATTTTGCAACTAATATTTCATTTTACTATCATGGATGATAGGTGTTGATGGTTGATGATTTCTTTTCTCTCTGCATGAAGAAAGAGGTCAAACCCAAGAAGAGCAGCAGAGTTTTGAGGCGCATTTGGCTTATTTCCCTGTATTACTCTCCTCTAAAAGCAAAATTAAGTTAGATACAGTATATGACAACAACTGGGATGGAGCCAAGGCAAATGATCTAGGCATATAGCCTTAATACATTCAGATTTCAAGGAGGTGGTGTCAGTCTCACTGAGTATTTAGTCAGATGCTTATATTAACTATTTACTCAGCCCGGAATCCTATGCAGCAGACACAGAAACAGCATCCTTTTTTCCATGCTATTAAAACTATCATCAAAAAATATTTCAACACAAAATTTGAAAATTCAAAAGCACCTGTTTAAAAGTTTGCAGCATTAGTGTTAGAAGTTATAGCTTCAGTCCAAGTCCCAGTTCAGCATTTTAAAGATCTTATATGGACATGTATAGTTATGGTTTTTATGTGTGGGAGGATGATAGAAGGTATATGTGCACACACATATGCCTGCATATAAAATAACAGGTACATATGATAGAGCACAGGACAGTTTACAAACTAGTGACACTGTGCTATTTATGTAACAATCTAAAAGAAAATCTGTTGTATAAATATCCCTTTCTTACTGGAGGAGTGCCAATATTTTATTCTGGACTAAAAATATACACAGGACAATAGCAGTAGCAAGATGTTTAATTTAAATATTAATTATATTCCCTCTCCCCCTAGAAAGGTATCCTTTTTTTTTTTAACAAAGGAAAATATTATATTTGAAGGTAGTAGTAGGAACACAATTTGCAAATTATATTTTAGAAGAGTTTTGCACAGTGAGAGTGAAAGACATTAAAGACATTAATTATCCTCAGAATAAGATATGGATTTATAGAGGATATAAAAATCAGTACATATGGCTGTTGGGTATGTGTTTTAAATTACTTGTTTTTTTGCTATCTTACGTATTACTTTAATATATGAAAACTGTGATTATTTTCTGATGTGAAATTGCCATACTGTTATTCTTATTTAAAGTTAGCTCTTGGACTTTGCTAAAGTCCTTGAGAGTTTTTATTTCTAACTTGAATGAGGTAATCTCTTCATCTTTGACCTTTCTACCTTTGGTACATCTGATCTACAGAGCTATTACAAGTAGTAGCCTTTCCTCATGTCCAGCTTATGTAAACTGGAATTAACAGATTCTTTAACTGAATATCAGGAATATTTTGCCTTATTACACCAATTATATAAAATCTGTCTTACTTCATTAAAACTTTTGCAAATAAAGTAACCATGCCAAAGCCACTCTCCAAGAAATCACTGACAAAGGTAAAAATAATGTTAACTTCTTTCACTAATTAAACTTCAGGTTTGGGAAAGAAGACCCAGTTTTAGAGGTATGTCTTTCTTTTACTAATAATGAACACTTCCAGAGTCTGTTTCTTTTCCAGTTTGATCTACAGCCCATCCACAGGGCAGGGCCACGTGAGCAGTGCAGCTCAAGCTCACATCCTTACCCCTTCACCACTAAAGCATTCTAGCTCCCAAGAACCAACTTTTAGAGGATGAAATATATACTGGTATATAAGAAGATTCCTTTTATTGATTTTTTTATTACATACTTTTGCTTTAAGGAAAAAAAAAGAAACAATTATAATCAGTGAATTCCAAGGCATCCTAAGGTAAAGAAGATCTCAGAAACTGTTCCGAATTTATCCAGTGAACTCAATGAAGTAACACTTATAATCCACTTTTATTAAGGGTATAAAAACAGATATAAATATTTTGTGAGAAGTGAGCTAAGCACAGACTAAACACAACACAAACTGTGTTTTTATGTGCCTTGAGCTACAGGGTTTGGGATCAAGTAACATGGCTAAACCAAATTATTTCTACTCACCTTAATGTGTCTAAACCCATGTAAAAGGCAGGTAATATTACATTATTTAAAATATTCTTCATTTATGCTAGTTATCTCAATAGTAAATTACTGGCAAATCTTCCAGATAATCTTAAAAAGATACTCTTGAAAGAAGAGATTTTTAATAAACCTGAACAAATACATATTTGTCCCTAAGAGTATTTTTTTATCTATAACTTTATTGATGCCTTGAAGAAATAAAAATTGGTGTGAGTATATAACCATTGGGAACAAGAAATTTACTCGCCTAGTTATTAAATCAACAAAGTATGATCACAAGATACTAGTGACAGGGACTAAGTCCTTGCCACTTTATTAAACCTTTGTTTAACTAAAACACTGTATGCATAAACAATAAAGCTTAAAGGCCTGTAAAGAAAGAAAATAATTAATGTAAAGCACAAAGTGGTTGAAGACTTATTTCCAAAGATTTGTCGTGTCATTTAGAATATACAAAACCAAATCTCTTCACATTTTCCATAAACCTCTCTGCTCCCTTCATCACAACACTCAGCTTTTTCATCTTCTACCATCAGCACCACTTCATCACTCTCAGACCTTTAGTGTGATACCTGTCACCCACCCAAACTTATTCTTCTCATCCACTTCTGGTGTTCTCAGTTCTCTCCCCCTGCATGTTTGGGGAGCATGGGAAATGTATAGCATGGATCCATGGACACTCACATTAGCATCATGGACCTGTAAGCCATATTTCCTTAGTGACCCAGGTTGGATAGGGCTGCCCCCTCAATATTTTACAGGCATCCACTTCCACAGAATAGAGGTTAACAGCTGTACCTCAGAGCTCACTCACAGCTCCTCCACCAGCATCCTTAACATGCCCAGGCTCTCAGCTGCACCACTCCTGAATGAAAACTCAGGGTTCAAAATTTGGTGTGTGCATCTTGCAGACCTGATGGTGCAACCCTTCTCTTGTCTATATAGACCGAAAAATATCTTTCAAATAAACACATCACAATGAAATCTGATGTTAATTGCAATACTCTGTTATTCAACACATTAGCCAGAGAAAAGACTGAAGTACAAAAATGGATGAAATTCCATCAGATCATTATGGCATGAATTTTTAAACTTTCTCTTCAATTTGTTACACAACTTAAGGCTTGAGTATGCAGGGACATCCTGAGAGCTGTGTGGGTGCTCTGTGCAGCTGATCAGCGTATGTCTAACAAGTCTGGTTAGGGACAGTTTTAGCAGATCAGCAATGTGTGAGCAGACAGTCTCTGCAACACCTACACAGCCATCAGCACGTTCAGAAAGCAAGTGCCTTCCCAAGGGCAGTCGATTGGAGTAATCAAGCATGCAAAATATAGATGACCTGGACACAGACAGCTGTCATATGTCCTCTTTCTGTTTGAGGGGACTGCTGGGCACTCAGAAATCCCAAAGAAAAGGGCTAACACTGATAGGAGACTAGGAGGTGAGACATAAAAGCAATCAGATACTGCCAAAAGCAGTAACATTAGCAGGTGTGTATTCCCTCATCCACTTCTGAGGCAAACTGGATAGGATCGTCGTAAAGTTACAGGCAGGACACTATAAAATTTGAATACACTAATTACTGTATTCAGCCATTGTCTCAAGCTACCAGGGCAGTCGCTGTAAAGAAAAAGTTAAAGTAGATACTGGAAACATTGCCATAAATTCTGTTCTATGGCAAAATTATTACATAGTATCTAGCTAAAGGTCTTCATGCCTGTCTAAGAGAGCAATCTGGCCCATAAAGTATTTTTCTTACGATCTCCATGCTTATTGTCTCTCCTTTTCAGATTGATTTTATCATTTTACATAGTGTTCACTCTTAGACAGGTCTCAGTAGCAACCACCTGGTGCATTATGGCCATAAAATATTTCTCAGCATTTGCTTTGTTACATTAGGCATTAAGATCATTATGATGCTTCCTATTTTTTTTGTCAGGAGCAGAACCAGGATGGTAAACTCCAAAACACTGGAATACACGGCTTAGGTATTTATGTGCATGTTAGTATGTACTCCAAACAAATGACACATATTGAAATGTATAGGAGCACACACAAAATAACATACTAAAATTACAATATCTATTTTTTAAAGCATGCAAACTACATGCTTGTCTCAATAGGTTAGAAGCAGATGGAGCATTGTGTTTAGCACATTTCTTCAGAGTTTCTAAATCTGCCTGATGGGAATTCCATTACCTGCACCAGCTGTACAGGTGACCTCTTTGACTTCCACTTGCTAGGCTCTGAATATATAAGACAGTGTTGGCATGTTTTTAACACAAAGTATATGCAAATATGGACATATTTGACATGTTGCTGTAGTACCTATTTAAAATGTATGCCATCTGGTTTAACCCTTGCACCCATAATCATAAAGTGTTTCAAACTCTCTATGCAATAAAATTTTTTCATGTCTTTATCTTGATTAATCTACTTTACTTTTTTTCCATAATCAGAACCAATTAAGATTCCCTTTCACCTATGAGCCTTTTTTGTTTCTTTTCACTGGGAAATGTTACTACTTTACATTTCAGGATGAATTTTTCAGGCACAAAATGTCTAATCCCCTCTCTATGAGCAAATGTTCAGGAAGATCTTGAAGGCCTTCCACATTACAAATCTTATTACACAAGAAATAAGATACATTTCTTGTTTTGGTATAAATATAGCACACAGAATATTCCTTCTTCTGTTTCTGTCTCATTTATTTCAAAGTTCTAAAATTAATGTATCCCTTATACAGTGTTTCAAAGATATACTAAGGCCCATATTGAAGAATTACCTGCAGTTGCATTAGTCTGTAGTCATTTTTTGGCTGAGAGCAACCACACACTTGAGACATTCACCCTGTCACACAAAAGACAAAATTCTCCTTTCCTGGGAGTATGAATAACCTGAGTTAATATAACAGACCTGATTTTAAGAAACCTAAAGTCAGGCAATTTCCTTGGATTACAGGTGTTCACATGAGTACGGTTTTGAATGAAGATATATGGCCACGGTGAAGTTATGGTCGATTGATACAGTACAGGTTAATGATAATGTAGAGTTCCACAGAAAATCATAGAATCATGGAATGGTTTGTGTTGGAAGAGACCTTAGACATCACCTAGTTCCAACTCCCTGCCATGTGCAGGCACATCTTCCATTAGACCAGGTTGCTCAAATCCCAACCAACCTATCATTCAACACATCCAGGGATGGGATATGACATTTTATTTGGGCAATCTTTTCCAGTGACCAGCCCACAGGAAAAATACTCTGTCCCTCCACTTGAAGCTGATCTGTGGATTGGCTTGTGACTGTTAAGCAAGCTAAAGGAATAAGGGGACAAAACCTCTTTACTTGGATTCTGCTGATGATCTTTTTCCATTTCCAACAATTACTGTTGCTATGTTCCAGATTTTGTCAACAAGCAAAGGGAAAATACATCTTATATGAGTGTCAGGAATTTGCTCTAAACTACAACAGTGTAATCCAAGAAATATTTTATGGTTCAGTTCTAATTATTGCAGATAAAGACTGCTTTTTATGGGGAAAAGTCTTTGTAGTAAAAATAGTAACAATATTAATAATAACAATAATAATAGCAATCTTTGCATACACTTGGTTTCTACCCCTTTTCCTAGTGTTACACACCCTCTCCCCACTTCTGCAGATCCTGAGGTCAGCAGATTCAGCCTGGCAGCAGCGATGGGTACCATGGTTAGTGTCAGTATCTGGAGAGCTTCCCCAGTATGAATATGGTGTTCATGTTGGTGGTGTCTTCTTATGTCATATACCTTAATATGTCATATACCTGAGAACATTTTTATGTGTTTGCTAATGTGTTTTTACCCTTTCTTTTTTCTCCAATGATTTGAAGCTCCACATTACAAGCAAATTCACTATATACAATGCCTTTCACTGTATAATATACTATTTATCTGTTCTCTTTGTTGTCCCTAAAAAAAAAGCAGATACCTATAAAAGCAGTTTCAGATGTTCCTTCCTTTAGTTGACCACTGGTGAGTTGTTTACAGTCCTGGGGTCATAAACAGCCCCAGGGTCAGCTTGTGCCCATTTATCATCACCTCTGCCCTCCTCTGTTCTGCATTTGCCTTTCCATTTCTTGATGCTTCTGCTATCTTACCAGGCTGGTATTTGTGTATACTACATATTTATGGTGGCCATAAATGTATCATTCTACATAGAACTGCTGCTTATTATTGTTATCTCAATAAAACTATGACAATAGTTTGAAAAGTTAAAGGAAAGTAGAAGGTATTAGTGACAACCATCTAGACAATAGAAAAATTAAAAAGTGTTAACGCCAATCCTAGTAAAACAAAAACAGTTCAGAGAGGGCAAGCCTGACACACCTCTGTTCTGGGCCTTGAAAACTCAGTCCAAAGTCTGTAGCCAGACACAAACAATGCCAATACTTATTGCAGGTCTTCAAAGTCACAGAGTTAAACGCGTTTTGTAACAATACCATATCTCATGAGAACCCACCAGAACTCATTTTCATTTTGTGTGGTGGTGGTTTCTTCAGATCACTCTGCATTGTATCTAATTCCCCTGCAGAATTATCATCTGGCAAATTTTCAGAGTCTGGATTTTAACTGAGCTCTTCTGATCAGTGTGCAGAACACATCCTGACCTAACACACCTGACCAAACACAGTTGCTGCCTGGAGTCCTCTTCTATCTCCAATATGCAGCCTGTGAGAGACCTGCCTCCCTGCTGCTGCATCAGCTGGGACTAGAAATTTGCACAGTAAAGGGAAGACAGATAATCCAGGCAACCTTGGGAAAGAATTAAAAAGGAACTGATGTGAGAGAGAAATAGGACAGGAAATGGGATTAAGCAGGTTTTAGGAATGGGATAGTGGGAAGAATAGGAGGTGGCAAAGAGTCTGGGCTCTTGGGAAGGACATGTGATCAGCAAGAAAGCAGCTCAGTGTCTGTTACATGTGAGGCAGAGAACTCACAAATGTCAAATTAGCAGCATGTTCACCTTCAGCTTCACAAACCACATAACTGTGAGAAGTATAGAGATAATTCAAATACCAGATGACTAATAATCTTCATTAAATTGCTAGATGAAATGTAGGATATATCACCTAAACTAAATGCAACAAGCTCTACAGATCCACCCACGACCTGAAGTATGATACATTTCTTCTGTCTAGCACTAAACCACTCTATATATTTCTCAGCACTGGTGAATTTAAAAAATATATTTACTTGCTATCTTAAAACAGTCAGGCAATAATAATTCTAATCTAAATTTACAAGGATCAAGTAACTACTTGTGGAAAATGTTCTATAGGTATTGCAAAAAACATTTGTAGTTTACAATGGTCCAACATATGCAAAAAAAGGTTATGCATACAGAACATGAAAAAGAAGCCAAAAACTTAAGATTATTACTACGAATTTGAAATATTGATATAAAGTCAATCTTTAACATAACATCATCTAGAAAAGCGATTGTAACCTTTTGGTTAAAATGTCTAGATATAGCAAGAGTTTTGTAGTTTCTAAGGTCTGATATCTAAAAGTGAAAAAATAATTCTTTAATTTACTTTGAAAAATATTTCTTTTTCATCAAAAACTGGTTTAAATGTGCAAGACTTTATCTGCCTTTAAAAGTCACTTTGAGCAACAGCAGTAATCCCTTCTTAGATGGGGAACACTGAAGCTACCTGTAAACTAAATTGCATTTTCCACAGATGACAAGGCAACTCAGTATAATGGAACCCAGGTGTTAGACTAATTTCTAATTTAACCATAAATGAAGAAAAGAGAAATATAATCCTCAATGCAAGTTGTTGTGGTATTACAGGATCCATCATAATGAAGAAATGCCCCCATTTTGCACAAAGGTTAACTGTACAAATGGTACTGCATCAACAGAAATGTTAATGAGTTTGTGTGGCAGCAGGTAAGCAAAGGCTGGCAGAAGGAAGCTATTGTGGTAGGCAGATAATTACAATGGAAGTCATGTCTTTGGTAATGACTGGGATTCACATCACATATATTTTCACTCACAGTACAATTTCACTAGCTCTGTTTATGGTAATCTATGGGATTATTTGACAGCAAGGTGACACTTTGACTTTGGAACAAATTTCTTTCATAGGCAGCACAATTACTGATATTGTGACATTCAATTAGACACATCACTGATGTATAATTTTGATTTTAGAAAATATATAAAGATAAGGTATATTTTTCATTAGTACATTTTTTTTTGTTCTCAATTTGTGTTTCATCACGCTATTGCTTTGATCTTACTGATGTGTAGGAGTTGGGAGAATTTTAAAACTGTTTTAACCATTCAGATGCAGGATCAGTAAAGAAAAAGGAAAAAATATGCCTTACAAACATTGTCTTAAAGAGAAGTAAAATAGATTTCCAGGCAGTTTTTATCTGTGTTATAAACTCTACTACATAACAACAAATATGTAATGTGTAATGTGCTTTTCAGGAGGGAATTGTGATAGTAGCTACACACGCTCTACCAAATCCTAGGCCAAATCCTCAGCTAACTTATTTACCTCAATCTCACAAAACAGTTATAAATAATAAAATATTCAGGTGAAGAATCAAATGTGTCACCCATTCTACCCTTTATGGAAGGAATGTGAAATAACAGGGAGAGCAGAACACTGACAACAAATGTGGTGAGTACCTCCTGAAGATCTACCCTGTCCTTGGTCCATAGCAATAAGCAGCGTATTGCTCTGAGTACTTCATTGCAAGACCAGAGACTGCAGCACCTCACCAATACTTGCACATAAGTAAGAAGTGCTCTCTGTTCACAAGTGATAAAATATGTACTTTAGTAAGCAGAAAGTAGTTTTCTGTTTGAAATTCTTCAAGAAATGCTTTGTGCAAACAAAGTTTGGCTTCTGGGATGCAGTGTGGTCTAGCCACCTAAAGCACATTTTATTACTTCAGTTCTTTCAGTAACTGACCTAATTTTACACAATTGTAATCTCTCTTGCTTCATAAAATTCTATCTTCACAAATACAGCATTGTAAATTTTAAATTTACAGGAAAAAGAAAACAAGAAAGGAGAACACAAGGAGCAGTGTGAATATATATCAGAAACAAAACCTTCTTTCGAAGACAAAAGCATTTCTACAAATACATTGCCTTACTATAAGCATGGCTCTTTCCCTACTAGAGATCTCCTTTCTGCCCTTGATGGTTTTACAATTTAAAGTTATGTACCTGCCTTCTTTGCAGCTCTGAAGCTGTGTGAAATGTTTGTTATTTTAAGTTATGGGAACTAAGTGCTAATCAAAGAACAGTTATAAGGAATAATAGTTGCTCTTACTCTGCATCATTCTTTGCATTGAACTTAGGTGTAAACTTTTATTAAACTGAAATTGGATAAGAAAAATTGGCTTAGGTAACTTGTTTATAATCATGATATGGAAAAAAACAATTTGCTATCAATATCCTGTTATTTCCACTTCTGAGAAATTTTTTACTCAAATGAACAAAATGTAAGACTTTAATAGGATGAGGATGCTGCTGAAATTTTTCAGACTAGTCACGTTTTTCTCTCTCCAAGGAGACAAGTTGCAGTCACAAGATCTTACATTTGTAGAGTGGTTTTCATGCCAAAGAACGCACAAATGCTTTAAAACTTGACAAATTACACACATGAATCTTACCGTTCACCATTGAATACCAGAAGCCTCTGTTGTGAAAGGTTTTTAACAATACACTGCAAAGTCTAGTTCACTTTAATACAAGATATGTCTACTATAAAGCAGGAAGAGTCTCAGCAGGCAGACAATAACACTTTAAATGGAAATGCAAAGAGACCACTGAAGTTAACATACTACTTAGGAAGTGTGTCACATCAATTTAATGACCTTCCTTTTGTGCTTTGTGAGGACCATACATGCAATAGCTGTCTGATCAAGTTCAAGTGCACTTGATGCACTTAGAGCACTGTTCTCCAAGGTGCTGAGTACTGTGGTTCACAAGGCAACAAATGGTAAGTCTGTAAAAATGACATGATTAAATGTAAGTAAGTTCTCAAGTGCTTTACTGATCAGAGCTTCTAGAGCTGTATAAAGGAGTCTGTGTCCCTGAGAGTCTGACATTCATATCTTGAAAGCAGGATTCCTGAAGGAGAGAAATAGACGCAGTGAAAATGTTTGGGTTTTTTCAGTGACACAGTTTACATGGTCAGAAATAAGTAATTTCTCCCCAGATCCCTTCTCTCACAAATTCCCTTCCTTTGGAATTTGCTCTATGAGCTGAAGAGAACAAGGGCTGTGTTGTAAAAAAAAAACCAACAAAAAATACAAAAAAACAGAACAAACAAAACAAACAAAAAAAACCCCCTTAAAATATATCAGAAGAAATTTAGACAAAATGTAGATCTCTAAAAGACTTCTAGACAGCTGTTAACATACTGTAGAGATGCTGGTTTCTACAGATATCTCCAGGGCTGCAACAAACAGTACAATAGGGAGGCTTACACAAAGCACTGCTTTAAGAATTTCTCAGGTGGAGGCAAATGTGCCTGAAGATGGATACCTGCTGCAGCCACTGCAGATGAAGGGGATGGAGAAAGCAGACAGCAGTTTGATGAGACTCTCAGAAGACTAAGAAGCATGTCCAAGAGTCTTGAAGAAGCACGAAAGAGGGTCACCACAGGGAAGGGTTATTTTGAATAGAAAAATATATTATCCTCATGTTTTCCTAAAGTTGATCAATAGGTGCTTCAGTCACTCTTGGACAACATGGGACCGTCTATTCTCAGACACCCAATCTCTGGGACCAGATCTGCTGCCTTTTATGTCAGCATTTGGATTGCAGCCAGATTGATTGCATTAAACATGTTGTGAATGGTGACAGTTATGTGTCTCAAAAAATGACTACAAAGGAAAATGTGCCAAGACAAAAGCAGCCTAAACTAATACTAATAAATACTAATACTAATACTAATACTACTTCCTAAACATAATACTACCTAAAGCGAAATCTAAAAGGAATGTTAAAGGAAGCCTTATCATTTTTTTTTCCCCATGCTAAGACACGGTTTTTCCCCATGTTAAGACATGGTTTTAAAATCTACTGCATGTGCTCAGCACTGCACATGCAGTAGATACCTTACTTCATGGTGATACATGCAGTATAGAAGTTACATGCCCAGCCTCACTGAATGGGGTTAGCAGAATTCTGGGAAATATCTTCAGAAAAGTGCATTTTTTCTAAAAGCCTGACTGCATCAAAGACTCAGCTATCCAGGATTCATTGATTAAAGGCAGGAAGGCTTCCTGAGCCCACGTGTCTGAAACACAGAGCATCTCTCTCTCTCTGAGCAAAAGTCTTAAATGTTTGAACCTAGAGTTCTCACCTCTTGGGCAATGTTATGTGATCAGGAACCAGAAGGAGTTGACATAATATCCAGTCCACTTCAGTTAGTGGCTGGCAGACAAATTCACTCTATTGGAGGCACATAAAGAGCAGGAAAGGATTGTTATATTAGAGCTGTCCTTTTAAGTCTGCATTTACCCAGCAGTCAGAAAAATGCATCAAGATGGAAATGTGTGCCTGTGACCTTCTTTTCTTGTATTCCCAGTCCTACAAGTAATTAGTCTCCTACTCCTCCTACCAGAAGGTCTAAGGCAAAAGGTGTGAAACCTGAGGGTAATATATATTCTGTGATACCCAGGAATGCTTCAGTTCCCATGAATGAATACTCAGCCCTGCCAGAAATTCAATTCAGTATCAGCATGAGGTCTGACAGGTAATACCCATCCCCTGCCGTGGTTCCTATGGTTAAAGAAACATATTCCCCAATGGTTTCCCAAGTGCATTCCAGTAAAGTGTCAAATCAAGAGACTAAAACGTGGTGAGCAACCAGCTGGCACCAACAACAGTTTGGCATGGATGCAGGGAGTGTGAGAGCAGAGGAGGACAGCAGCAGGAGCTGGAGCACAGGAGCAGTGGGGGAGACATGGTCAAGATGCCTTCATGTATCTAGGTTTATTCATGGCCATATGATCAGAGGTGAGAAGAAAGCTCTGTAAAATAGGACCTGGGGAAGGGTATTCAACTACTCATTCACAGTCTGTTCCTGGGAACTCCCAGCTGGCTCCCACCAGACCAGATTGAAGCTCTGAGAGTAAAATTCAGTTCTGTGGCATTAGGAGGTAGAAATTAAAAGAGGACACTGGGCAGAAATACGCCTCATTCTCACACATGTAGCACAGCAGATTGGTTCCCAGATGAAATTTCATTTATTGTCTCCCTATTGTGTGTTGGAGATACACACTGGGAGAAGGAGGTAACTAGTAACAAAAGGAAGAGAAGAAAGGCCATCCTTTACTTGCATGCACAAATTGTACTGGTGCATCTCCGACCTCCAGACTGCACTATGATCAGAAAAATGCTTGTCAAGCCTCAGCCCTGACCAACAGCACCTGGGCTAAGCAACACTTGAACTTATCAGAAACACTCTCTTCTCCCAGGAACTTGTGCTGCCTAACAAGTTCCTCCCATTGTTTTTAAAACTTGGAAACTTTTTTTTTTGCATGAATAAAAACTCGAGTGGAATGATATTTTTGTTCTCACACTTTCAAAGAAAGTTTCCAACCTGAAGTGCAGCCAAGAATCAATATTACTATGACTAAAGCTGGCTCTCTTGCGGCCCTACAAATAGTGGTTTAAAATGAGACCCTTTGAGCTCTCCTGGACCACAGCAGGCTGTGACCAGCCACCTCCCTGTGAGTGGAACACCCCTCAGAGCCAGCAAACTCTCAGGTTTGCTGTACTGAGAGGATTGACAAACGACTACAGATCTTGCACCCCCACTCATCAAGGCTTGACCCTTCGCCCTTTGAGAAGACGAAAAGGCATCTGAAGTGAGTATTTCACTACCTTTGAGGGTAATTTTTCACAGGTATCTTATACAGACTCTTTATGTCTGTGTGCATGCAAGTACATATATCAAATGTGGGAGAAATGCTGCTCTCCTAGAATCTTAAGTACTTTAGAGTGTGAGGCCTGTAAGTAAATTGCTGTTGTGGTATAGTAAATCCTATATGAATCCTTTGCCAAATTGTTTAATTTAAGTTATAATGTAAGTTAAGTTAAATGTTGTTAAGTACCATCACATTTAAATGCTCTTAAGCGCTATTGGACCCTTTAGGGTTTGGATTGATTGATTTACATTTGTTGCTTTTCCTCCGTTTGCCTTAACCATCTAGTAGGTAGTAGAGTAAGCCTTTCCAACAAACTTTGTCGTGCTGTCACTTTTATATTTAACCTGTCTTTGCTGGTATCTTTGCTGGTGATTCTTCAAGCAATCTTAAAACACTTTTTCATGACACACATGCATAGAAGAATTTGAGTAGGAAAGAGGAACAGGTGTAATGTGTTCATGGAGAAGTAATTCCCTCAAACAAGGAGAAAACAGCGGGACAAGAAATGGAGATGAAAGAAAATAATTCAACTGTGAAACACTCTGGGGAGTAGGTAAGGAGCCCCTAAGGGCTACACTTTGCACTTGGAAAGAGCAAATATTCTGCAGAAACAAACAAACGAAAGTGATTGAAATATGGTTTAATTTTTAACCTCTTTTCATAGTAAAGCTTGCAGGTTTGATTAAAAAAAATTTGAACCAAGGCTGAACTGCAGACTGAGGAGTAGCTGTGTATAGTCTGCAGCTGACTTCCCTCAGCAGAATGCTCTTCCACAGTCCTTTAGCTCCCTCTGCTGCTTAATGGATTCACAAATGTCTCATATTTGCATGGATTTTTTACTCGGTTTTTTTACCCTCTCTTTTGATGAGAAAAAAGGATGCAGATTAAAATTGCACCTGAAGCAATGAAATGATTGCTCGAAATGATAAACAATGTGTGCAAAGTTCCATGTAATTATTGTCCCTCCTTTTCTCAAGGAATGACAAGAAGCCCGTCAGACTGTCCTGATTGTTTTCTGGCGATTTACTGTGCATATATTCTGCCATTATAATTTGACTTGGTATAACTGAAATGTATCTGTTGCTTAAACTGACTTTTTCTGGATCTGTAATTATATTTCACAGAAATTATTACAAAGAATCAAAGAATCATTTAGGTTGGAAAGCTCATGAAGTCCTACTGTTAACCTAACAAAGCCAAGTCCACCACTAAACCTACACCCATGTGTCTTCTAAATACTTTCAGGAATGTTGACTAAACCATTGGCCTGGGCAGCCTGCTCCAGTGCTTGACAATCCTTTCCATGAAGAAATATCTCCTAATATCCAATCTAAACCTCTCCTGGCACAACTTGAGGTTGTTTCCTCTTATCCTGTCACTTGTTATTTGGGAAAAGAGGCAAACCCCCACCTGGCTACAACCTCCTTTCAGATAGTTGAAGAAAGAGACAAGGTCTCCCCCCAGCCCCCTTTTCTTCAAGATAAAAAACTCCAATTTCATCAACTTCTATGACTTGTGCTCTAGATGCTTCAGCAGCTCAGTCTCCCTTTTCTGAACATGCTCCAGCACTACAATGGCCTTCTTGAAGTGAGGGACCCAAACCTGAACACAGTTCAGTGGCAAAAGGCATGGCCTGACCAGTGCTGAGTGCAGGGGAACAATCATTGCCCTGGTCCTGATGGCCACACTATTTCTGATACAGACCAGGATGCGATTGGCCTTCTTGGCCACCTGAGCACACACTGGCTCATGTTCAGCCACTTTCAACCAACATCCCCAGGTGCAGCTTTCCACTCTCCCCCCAGCCTGCAGTGCTGCACAGTTGTTGTGACCCAAATGCAGGACCCAGCACTTCTACTTAGCCCTCCTTTTGTCCCAAAGGTATTTATTGAGACACCTTTATTGTATTTTATGCAGTAGCCAGATTAAGTTCTAATTGGGTATCAGCCCTTCTAATTTTCTCCCTGCAAAACCTCCTGACATCCTTGTAGTTCTCCTGAGCTGCGTGGCCCTTTTTCCAACTCTCTTTTTCTTCCTGAGTTCCAGCCAAAGCTCTCTGTTCAGCCAAGCCAGCCTGCTCCAGGACCTTGAAGATTTCCTTATTGAAGAATGTCCAGCTGAGGTTTCTCGCTCTGGGGAAAGCGGCAAGACCCCAGAAACCCCACGAAAGAGGGTCGCCACTGCAAACCTCCCACGCGAGTCCGGACCAGGCGGAGCCAGGGCACCGCGAGCACGCAGGAGCGGATTGTGTCCGAGACAGAGAAGAACAGGAGACGAGGCGATTAGGAGATGTAGTCTCTGTGCTCTAGAAATCCAGGTTTATTAGGGTGCAGCGGGTTGGCGCGGAATGCGTGGAGTCGGGGCGGGTCAGAGGGGAGCGGAACGGGGCTGGGTCCGAAGGCACAGAGCACAGAACAGAAGCGAACATGGGGTTAAGAGGGGGTGCTGGATGGGAGGAGTTTGCAGAGGAGAACCAACCGGGACGCGGGGGATACAGGATTGACAGGGAAGCCAGGGAATGGGGGTACAAGGGGGGAGGGTACGTAACTTTGAAAACAAATAATAAACCGCGGGTAGAAGGAACAGAGTAGAACCTTCTAGCTATTAACTCCAAAAGGATAAAGAGGTGAAATCCCAAAAACCAATGCTCTTGTCCCCTGATGCATATTTGAGGAGGCTAGTTGCAAGGTGTCTTGGGGGAACACCTTTCTGTCACCCTGAGCTAAGTCTCTTCAGACCCAGGGGGCTTCTTCAGGTATATCAGCCTCCAAGTTCATCTGGGCTGAGCTCACTGCAACATCCAGCCTTCCTGGTCTCTTTGCCCTTCAGGACTGCCTCCCAAGGTACCCTGCCAACCAGGCTCCTGAACAGGACAAAGTCTGCCCTCTGGAAGTCCAAGGTACCAGTTCTTTTGAGTCCCCTCCTTACTTTTCCATGAATTGCAAAATCAAATATTCTGTAACTGTGCCCAACATGGCCTCCAACTGTTTTGTACTGACATACAAATATTTTTTAATAATTATGTCTTTATATAGCTCAATCTCATCTTTATTACCAATATTTCTTGTAGTATCTCTGCAATACATTCTTTCCAAGATTTTCATCACTTTCATCGATCAAAAATGCTAAAGGAAAAAAAGAAGCAGTTTGTATGTTTGCATTTTCTAATCTTTATTGCTATATTTTTAATTTCTAAGTAGACTTGATAAAGGTTATCCCAGATAGAAAACAAATGTATGTACTCAAATTATGTATTGGTCAAAATACAACATAAATGCACACATTCATTAAAGCAGAACTTTGGTTAATAAGGTACAATGAAGAGAATTATCTGCCAGAATATGTGTCAGAAGTATGAAAATCCCAGCATTGCACATCATAGTGACTAAACAGTGATTTGAAGAGCAGTAAAGGTTAAGGGAATATTAACACACACTATTATGCTGTTTCAAGGCATCTCTGATCGATCGTCAAAGGATTTTGGAAACCCCAGGTCTATAGAGACTAGATGGAATATGGGAAGCTTAGATTTCAAGGTGTAATTTTCTCCATAAGCATCTAGGCTATTATACCCTTTTTTTTTCTGTTCAGATATTCAGCCATGCAATTATGTCCCTGATGAACTACCCCAGGACAATAAGGTTATGAAATCTCCATTTGAAATTCTGTAAAACTATTGAAAGCGCAGGTTGGAGGAAGTTATATCTTGACTAAGATTCCTCAAATACAACTGGGATGACTTTCTGAGGGATCTACATTAATGCTTAGCCCCAGAAAGAATGGTTCCTGTATGCATGAATTATGATACACCTGGAAATAAATGCAACCCACACATAGTCCAACACAAACAGAACTCAGGCTATTGAGGCTTGATCTGCTCTCTCAGGCACTTTGTGTGTGTTCTGCTTTGTCCTTTGTGAGGACTGTGCTTAGGTTTGAATCTTCTCAAAGTGTTTGCTGCTGATCAGGAAAAGGCAGCACACTGCTGGTCTTCAGGCATCTTGTTCCCAAGTGACACTTTGGAAGCAGGACCACCAGGCTGGAGACTTACCACACGACTGAATACTTCTCAGGAGGAAATTACAGAATTATGGTCAGCTCCAAAACCTTGTAGGCATGTGAAACAAATAGGTCGACTGAAGGAGCCCAAAGCCGCAGTCAAACAAGTGCCCTGTCAAAGGCTGTCAAATTCTGGAGGTACTTGGGAGTACCTCCCACTTTCAGCTGTAGCACGTCAGGCACTTTGTGAAATTTGTGAATGTGCTGACTTTCCCTACCTCAGCAGTTCAGTGCCTCACTCCTGCTCAAATCTCACTAGTCTGTTGCTCCACCATAGCCAAATCAGGGTTACGTATTGCTTGAAAAAGCTTCATACACTGACAGCTCTGTTGTCACAAAATATATTGGGACACAAAACAGGAGAAGGTAACTGATCATCATAGCCAGTCCTCCATCACCAGAGACAATTAGGACACGAGCAGTAATTCAGTGCGTAAAGGACCCAAGTCACAAAAGCCTTCCCACCACTAACAAAACGTCCCAAGAATTTCAGGAGTTGCTCAAAACCAAATATGGCAGTTACTGAATTTTAGGTTTAGCCATAGTTATTTAAATCTAGACCCTGGAGCTGTAGTTCAGGTGCCCATCTTTTAAAATAGTGATGAAGATCATGAAGTTCATGACTGTGTATCAAAGATAGTGAAAATGTAAAGATTTTATGAAAAGATTTATTCAGTGACAGCAAAACTTTCAGAAACCAAGTCCTAGACAGTCAGACTGCTCAAAATTAAATGCACACTGAAATCTGCAGATCATTATTTGACAAGTCATTTGGCATACTAAATTATCTTTCCAGAGTAACAGTTGAGGAAAGAGTTTTTAGTCTTGTTCATTTACCCCACTTACTTCCACAGAAGTTGGCTCACAAAAAAGGTCTAAAACATCGATACATTTGATAGAATTGCCCTTTCTGAGGGCATAGACTGTAACTCCAGATGTTACAGAACAATCAGGTATTAATGTAATTTCTCATGTTATTTCCTCCTCCCCTTTACAAATTAGCATGATAGCGATCTCTGTTCTGAAAGTCTCTGTAAGCACGTTTTGCATCTGCTTTGCTGTGTGGGATTCTTCCAAAAGGTTCCAGATCATTGAAGCAGGCATCAAAAACTTCATCCACAGCTTTTTCCGCTGTTTCTTTGCTAACTTTTCTAACAGCCAGAATGGAACGAATTGCTCTGTCTCGTACACAAGTCTGAAGTGAAAAATAAATAAAGAAAAATTGGTCATTATTAGCATAATTTTTTTATCCAGATTTTGTCAAATATTAACTCCTATTATATAGGCAAACAGTGCCTGCAATAAGCACTAAAGTACATTTTAGTTCCATCTTGTGTAAACTACATGCTTTAGTTTTCCACGGACATATAAACCGTGAGATGATTAACAGACGTTCTACCTTAGAAGAGGTATTAAAATACAACTTGCCATTTGTTGTAGGTATCAAGTATTTGTAAAACTTGACCTTGACACAAGAAAAAATACGTCAGAATGACCAGATACAAATACCTGTTAGGTTATTTTCAAACTGAAATTTTGAAATTCCTTTGTAAAACAAAGGAATGACTTCTCTACTGGTCTTCATTTCAATACCTCTCTTTAAGGTAACTTTTTCTTACAGTTTGTTTATCAAAAGATAAAAAAATATGTAAACCCCACCTACAAGCTAACTGCCACTCTAACATGAGCAACTACTTGGTTCTCAATGTGTAGACTTCATTACTATTTACAAAAATTAGTTCCTACAAGACTTAACACATATGGTTCTTTAGAAATCTTGTCATTCTGCTTCCTTCAGTTTTCAAAGACTTTTAAAAAGAGTGTCAACCATTTATAGTGGATCAGGGATTTCCACTACATTTCCTGCAAACCCTGCTTTTTGTTTGGTTTTATTAGCCAACCACTGATAGTGGATGACAGAAATGCTTTAAAACATGACCAAGTATTCACTGGAATTTCACTGCAATAACAAGGTGGGAGAAAAACCCTCATATCGATCATTCAACGTCAGTTAAGGCGAAACAGCAAGTCCATGGCATCTATTTCTTTTTCTAAAGTTTTCAGCTCAGAACTGCAGAAAGCTGAGACCAAGAAGGTAAAGATGGCTCATAACAAATGATTAGATTTTAATATCTGCAGTCTTTACCTGATGGTGCCCTTTCAATCCAAATTTAAACCTGGCTATTTCATTCATCAATGTACAGTCTCCACTGAGATTAGCAGCTCGAATCTATTGAGAAAAATAAAAAGTTGCAAGATCAGAGAAACATGTGAAAATACAAAGTCAAAAAAGTTGTAAGAAATGGTTTTGTTCAGTACATTGCTAGTGACTGCTGGTAGAGAATATTCCCAAGGCCACTTTAATTTCTTAAGTACCTGTTACTACCACCTCAGCCTCAGTGAACTCCAAAGTATTACTACAACCTTCAAGTTTCTCCAGGAACATCTCATATAACCCTAAAGCTTACATAAATGAGCAATAGAGGTTAGATGTATGTGTGTATGTATATATGTGAACTGCTAGAAGAACATGGAAAGTAATGTTCTCCCCCATCTATATCAGAATCTGTTACAAGAGTCAGGAAGAAAGGCATATATCTTTCAAAGACTACAGCTGCAATACCCAGAAGAGCAGTAACACGTCTGTTTTGCAAAAAACCACATTTAAGTGAGAATATATGTTTTAGCTCGTTAACTGTCTTGTCCGGTATGCTAGAATTTCTTTTGTTTGCTAAATGTTCCATACCCTACCCAGTCCATCAGGAAATGTAAATAAACAGTGATTTCCTATAATTAAGAAGCAGAGTGAAAATAAATGCATGGAAATTATGAGAAGGTAAGAATGAAAACACTGTCAATGAAAAATGTAAATACCATATAATTAAGTAATCAAAAGACTTGAGGTAAACAATCCCAACAAGAGCAAGTACAGGCACCATCTTGTTTAACCTAAAACTTATGTTTGAGGCTTACATGCTTTATTCTGCACTGTGTAAATGCTTGGAAAAAAAAAAAGAGATGGTAGTTAATAATTCCGGATTACTGTATTGTACATGGCAAAATGTTGGCAGTGAGGGGCCTGCCAGGTGGCTTCTGTGAGACTGGACACTTGGCTGTGCCCATGTCAGACAGAGCCAGTTTTAACTGGTCTCAAAACAGACCCACCACCAGTCAAAGTTGAGCCCATTAGTGGCGCTGGTTGTATCTCTGTGACTGCGTTTAAGAAAGGATAAAAAACACTCCAGGGCAGCTGCAAGACAGAGGAGTGAGGAAAATGTGAAGGAAAGAGCCCCACAGACACCAAGGGGCTTGGGGGGTTCTTGGCAGCCATTCAGAATGGTTTTACTGATACCACAAAAGGTTACTTCATTAGGTTTTATCTATAAAAAAAAAAAAAGTGACTGTGGCTTTTCTCCACAGAAAATATGAATTCAATTTATGAATTACAATTACAATTAATTTTTATGAAATCTGCCTTGGTCAGTACTGAACTCCTAATTTGGGTTATCTCACATACTGTTTACAGGTGAACCTTGTGAACATCTAAGTACTGGAATTGAATACATTCTCATTAAAAACATACAAATCCACCAACTCATGACCAAAAACAAACAAACAAAAACACAAACAAAGCCAAAATAATATTGTATATTTTTAAAAAACAGTTAAAAAACGCCTAATTCACAGTCACAAGTATGCACTTTTATAATAATAATCACATGGATAAGCTTTCCTGTGAATAAATGATACACATTACGTCAGAAATAAAATAAAAGCATTTGAATACACCTGTGTCTTGTAGACGAGAGGAATCCTTCCCAGCCTGTGCTCCATTTAATTTCACCTCCTAAAGCATCTATTATTAAGGCCTTTAATACAGCAAATGTCTGAAACCACAGAATCATAGAATGGTTTGGGTTGTAAGGGGCCTTAAAGATCATCTAGTTCCAATCTCCCTGCCATGGGCAGGGACACCTTCCACTAAACCAGGTTGCTCAGAGCCACATCCAATGTACATGGAGTCATGCTGGTACAGTGTACCAGCAACAATACCACAATTACCCAAAAAATGAATGTTACAAGAAAAGGCAAGTTTGCTGTTTATCAAAAAAATCTAAACAAAATTAAGGTTACTGTACTACTGTGATAACTAGCCGACATGCCAAGACTTGCATGGGATAAAAAGAATTCTAAAAGCATTTGATTAATGAATGTGTTTTTACTCCTAACTACTCTCTCATTTGTCAATAACCACTTCTTACACTCACAGTGATCACATTCTACTTAGCATGACAGTAACTTACTAATATTTGTGAAAACTAAGTATTTGTTTCCAGAATAAAACTATTTAGGTTGACCTGACAGAAAAGACAAAACATATTAACAGGATTCAAACAAATTAATTGCATGTTACAGACAATATAACACAAAGCAACCTTAATAAACAGAAGTAATTGATAATGAAATGACAACTTAGAAGCATTTTCACTTACCTCTGAACAGGCTAAGTGTTTGACATTTTTAAACCAGTCAACATGCGCACGGCAGTGGTCAAATGCATGAATCAATTCATGTGTGACCACCCGGTTCATATGGGATTGTTGGCGAATGTTGTTCTGACACAGAACAATCTGCAAAAGAAGAGATACAGGTAGTTTTTTCAGCAAGTTTAACACCTCCCTTACTTCTCAGAGACACAGCACACGACTGACAACATTTAGTGCTTTAGAGTGGTGGTTTTCAACATTAACAGCATTACACAACATTCTGCAGTGTACTACTTCCAATATCCTGGAACATCTTTCATTTGTCTTGTTTTCATGACCAACTCCGGTAACAGTATTGGTTGATTTAATTCTAGCAACAAAACACTGAAAAAATTGCATTCCTTTGAAAGGGCACTAAGTCCAGCACCTACCTGAGATGTGGCAGCATCAAAACCTCCACTGACACAGCCATCACAGTTTTCACAAGAAAAGTGCCGGTCATTGAAGACAGTGCTGAAAGGCCCAAACAAACAAAGTTATAAAAAAGAATTTGGAAAACTTCAGTAACTACTTATCATAGTGATGTTACTACACAAAACAAGACAAATTAGTTTACATACCAACCAGATTGCTTCAGAGCCTCAAGAAGAAGTCGAGCATATGGATCTAGAAAAACATTGCTGCAATCAATTTCTCTAGACAAAAGTTTTGAAAATCATCTATAAATGAAATATAAAGACAGTCAAGGTAAAAAAACAAACAAGAAAAGCACTACACATGCAAATTCATACTTTGCAGTATTTAATCCTAATGCAATGCAACTGTCATCTGTTTACAGCTCAGACTATGTTAGGTGATACAGAATCATAGATTGGTTTGAGTTGAAAGGGACCCTAAAGATAGTCCAGTTCCAACCCCCTGGCCTTAGGCAAGGACACCTTCCACTAGACCAGATTCCTCAGAGCCCCATCTAATCTGGCCTTGGAACACTCCCAGGGGTGGGGCAACCTCAGCTTCACTCGGCAAACTGTTCCAGTGCCTCACCACCCTCACAGTAAAAAATTTCTTCTGTTTATCTAGCCTAAATTTTTCCTGTTTCTGTTTCAACCCCTTACTCCTTATCCTATCACTGCAATTCCGGATGAGGAGTCCCTGTCTGGATTTCCCGTACGCCCCCTTCAGATGAGGTCTTCACGCAGCCTTCTCTTCTCCAGGCTGAACAAACCCAACTTTCTCAGCCTTTCTTCATATGAGGTGCTCCAGCCCCCCTCGCAGCTTGGTGGCACTGCTCTGGACTCACTCCAACGCTTCCATGTTCTTATGTTGGACGCACCACAGCTGGAT
Organism: Lichenostomus cassidix; assembly: GCF_008360975.1. Classification (NCBI taxonomy): domain Eukaryota; kingdom Metazoa; phylum Chordata; class Aves; order Passeriformes; family Meliphagidae; genus Lichenostomus; species Lichenostomus cassidix. Next base: position 30,033,169 of record NC_139480.1, on the reverse strand, counting down.
GTGGTACTGCAGGTGTGTGACTATAAATACATATCATCACAGGTGGATCTCACAAGGGCAGAATAGAGGGGGGAATCACCTCCCTCGACCTGCTGGCCACGGTCCTTTTGATGCAGCCCAGGATACAGTCAAAGCTATTCAAGAATCAAGTCAACCCTGACATTATTTTATTATTAATAGACGTAAATAGAGTGGTCTGTTGTGACCATCATTTGTTAACACAGTCCACATCAAGCGGTGAAAAGGGCACGAAAGCACAGAAACTGGCACATGATCTTAATTCCTCAGGAAAAAAAGTAGCGAAGAGGCTTCTAGCGTGCAAAAAAAAAACCCCAAAAAACCCAAACAAAACCCTCTCAGCCACTTTCAAATTCGTGTTTTGTCTTAACAAAAATCAGCGTCTCCCTAAAGCAACAGCCCCACCCGCCACCCGCTCGTTGCGCCCAGAGCGCAGGGCCTCCCCGGACCAGCGGCACAAGGTCACCGCCGCCAGCGGCACGGGAGGCCCGGGCTCCGCCTCAGCACCCTGGCTGCGCCGGGCCGGGCCGGGGAACGGGGAAGCGCTTACTCGTTTCCAGGGTCATCCTCAGCATCAGCTGGCACTTGTTGTGGAAAGTGAAGAGGCTGCGGACCAGGAAGCTCTGCGGCTTCTTATTCCGGTCCGGGAAGAGCCGGTAGCCGAAATCATCCTCCTCCTCCTCCGCTCCCCTCCTGTCAGCCGCCGGCGGCGCCTCAGCCGGCCCCTGCTCCATGCCGGCGCTGCGCCCCGCGCCTGCCCGCACACACGGGCCGCGATCGCGCCCGCCAATCGCCGGCTCCGCTCCCGGCACGTGGGCGCGGGCCGCGCGCAGGCGCTGTGGGCTCGTGCCGCCGCGGGCCGCCGGGAGCGGGCTGGAGCGGGGCCGCGCTGCACCCTGGGAGCGGGAGCGGCGGGAGGAGCTGCGGCGCGGGGCAGGTGAGGCTGCAGCGGAGCGGGACGGGACGGGATCGGAGCAGCGTGCTGTGTGATGCCTGAGCCCCGTGGCGGTGCCGTGCCGTGCCACACCGCAGCCGCATCACCATCCCTGTGCTCCACGGGCGGCTTGGCCGCGCGGGGTGAGGAGGCGAGGCGAGGGAGAGCTCACCCTGATGGAGCCAAGGCCTCGCTCGTAGCTTGCGAGCGGTGCAGAGGCGGTGCTGAGGCTCCAAGGGGTTGCTGTGCCTCGGGGCCTCCTGCCGTGCCTCCTCGGGACTCGCTCCCGGGCGGGCTGTGCTGCTGGCCACTGCCCGGGGGATCGCAGGAGCCAGCAGCCCTCGGGGGCTGGGAAGGGCCGAGCGTTGAGACTCGAGTAAAGGGCCCTGAAGGGTGAAAGAGCTGTGCCGCTAACAGGCTGCTGTCAGTGCGTGGATTAAGGTAGTTGCTAAATTGTGTGCAATTACAATTTAATGGAGTAACGGAGCAAGCTGACTTTATGCACTTGAGCAAGGTGCTTTAGAATGCCAGAAAAAACAGCCAAATTTCATGTTAGATTTTCACATGCATGAGAATACTATTTTAGTCAGTGATTGGAAAAAGAAAAGTTTAGCAGGTCACAAGGTATTTTCTTGCATCTCTTTAGGTATGTGGTTCGAGTTCCCTAGAAGTGCTCAGCTGTATGGAATATTTGATGTGTCCATACCCAGGTTGCACTGAATTAACAAACTGAATATTGCAGAGGCAGTCCAGTGTGGGACAACAGTTGAAGGTGGAAAACAACGTAGGAAGCTCCTTAATTGGAAATGTGATGAAAGCTATGTATTTTTGGCTTCACTGAAAGTTTGTTTCAAATAGACATAGTATTGTTGCTCAGGGTAAGCATGTCACCACCTATTTATGAGCCAGGGAGAAGCACAACTGCTGCAGTAGGGTATCTACTCAGCTGCTTTCTCTTGATCATGTGAAAACATTTCTGCTTTGGTAGCATTAGTTCAGTAGTAATGATGCAGTGTGTTTTTCCATCTCTTTGAGGCCCTTGTGTGTAGTTATGGATAGCACGTTGTACTGAAGAAATCATTAGCTTTTTTTAGTTCACAGATTTTTTTATTGTTATCCTATTAGGCTATTGCCTTACCAGGTGTGAAAAATAATGTTAAATAATTTAGACCTTTTTCTTCCTTAAAAACTTTTTGTGTGGTATCTCTATAAATAGCTTGTTTATGCTTCCATGTGGCTTGTAACAGATCCTGAAGCTTGCCATCAAGAGTTTATAGTTAGCAACCATTCGTAACTCTCGTTGTCTACGTTTGTATTGAGTTCCTCATGAGTTAATCATTAATGTTTTCAAAATGTTTGCTTCATCCTTTCAGATTTTCCTGCTATGAACTGTACAAATGTGGGGTGGGGTTTCTTTCTGAATTGTAACAAAGATTTTTTAAGCTTACTTTTTGATCATGACTTGATATTTTTGTAATAAGAAAACTTCTTTCACTTAAGACAATCAAATTGACATAATAAAATTTACGAAGACAATCAAGTGGTAATAATTATTAAACAGTGTTTTAGGGACTTGCTTGCACTTTCAGGATTATCATTGAGTTATTGGGTGCTTTACCTTACATTTAGTTAGGAAAACATAACTAGCTGTTTGTTAGGACATACTTTGTTTTGTCTGAGTAACATAGCTTCCCTTCATTTTTCAAAGACATTTAAATTGTGTATCTTCTTAGGCTCTTTGTGTTTAATGTTTCTATTATGCTATTGGGAAGCCTGACTGGCACCTAAGTCAGACTTTTTAATTTTGTAGTAGCTAGCTGCCCTCACTACATACTTCCAACTTCCTTTTAAAAAGCTTTTTTCTTTGAATTTTGGCAGATTACAATGAGTGCACCAAATAAGGCGATAGAACTGCAGCTGCAAGTGAAGCAAAATGCTGAAGAACTGCAGGATTTTATGAGAGAATTGGAGAGCTGGGAAAAAGATATTAAAGAAGTGGATTTGGAACTCAGGAAACAGAGTGGGGTCCCAGAAGAGGTAAAAAACACAAAACTAGTGTCAACTCAGCTATTCATACTGTGATAGTGTTTATAGTAATTACATTCTGCTTAAACAAAATTATATTTTTTTACTTAAAATATCTGAATAGAAGGCATGAACTAACCCATGACGTGTTCTTCATCTGAAATAAACCAAAAATTCCTCTGTAAACTGTTCCACCAGCAGAGCTAAGGGCAGTAGCCTCTGGAGGTGATGAGGCCAGTAAATTTTGTATCGGTTCTGGGTTGATCTATGAGAATATTCCGGTTTGCAGCATCCCGTATTGCTAATTTACTGCTGACATTTAGTATATTGAAGTTACTCTTCAGTGATACTCCGAAAGAGCTGTGTTTTAAAACTCAGCTTCATATGATACATGTAATATTTGCTAGTATGTGCTGAAAGATTTATACTTGGTGTTCTTAGTGGTTTTGTAGAGTTCATGAGAACAGCTTGCTGGATGGATTTCTAAAATAAAACTAGCCACTAGATAGATACACTGTCTAGATACAGGTAGAGTTGATTATTCAGTGTAAGTGATTTTCACACGTCTGTTTTATAATAAATTACTTAATTCAATTTAGAATTTGCCACCAATTCGAAACAAGGCTTTTAAGAAAAAGAAGAAAAGCAAAAGTAAAGTCCCTTCAAAGATAACCTCTGAGGAAAACAAGAAAAACAAGATCAAGTCTTATGATTATGAAGCATGGGGAAAACTTGATGTGGTGAGTCATATTTGCTTTGTCCCCAGTTGATTCTGTATTAAATAAGATTTTGTTACAGTACTGAGAGGTTAGTCCACCAGTCAGTATCTTACTGTGCTGGGTACTGTATGAACATAAAATGTCGCTTTGCTCAAAAAGGTTATGTGTTTAATATTTTGGATATTGATAAATACTTGGTTTGTTACTGACTGTGCTTTCATCCAGCAGATTTGAGTTTAAGGGGAAGAAACCTTTTTTAACAACAGGTCTATTAAAAGGTCATAGTTGTAGTAGAATATAAGACTAAACACAACTGTCAGTATTGGAGGGCACATTAATAATTCTCCCAAAATCTTACTTGTATTATTTTGCTCTGTTGAATTATAATAAAGATAATAGGGTTTTTTTTTTCTGATTTCAGGATAAAATACTTGAAGAACTTGATAAAGAAGATAGTACTCATGATTCTGTATCTCCAGAATCAGACTCTGAAGAAGATGGAATTCGTATAGATACAGAAAAAGCTCTTGCAGAGAAGGAAAAGGTTATAGAATTATAGATGTTTAGTATTGGCAAAGTAACAATTTAGATATAGGAGCATTTGCAATTTTCCTCTAAAAGATCACCTACTGAGACCACACATCGGGTAAAAGAACTGCCTATTTGGAAATCTTTCTGTCTGTTTTCCTGTCCATTATTCCAAAACAGAAAATTCTCACTGCAGTTCTATTCCTTCGCATTTATCTGTAGCAGCAAGCCTGTCAGATTCTATTTAATGTATGCATACGATGATAAATGTATTCATGATTTTTTGCTTTGGGAAGCTGAATGGCTGTATAGAATTGCTATATAGATCAAACTGGTTTTTATCTGAACACAACATCTGAATGCCCCAAACTAAACGTGCAAGATTTAGTAATGGCAGGTTCATACTGGTTCAGTTTTACCTAATAAGATAGGATATAGAGAGAGATCTATCTCAGGCTTCATTGTCATGAGAAATAGTTTTAAGTTGTGTAGCAGCTTCCGTGTTTTTGAGAAATTTCTTTGTAAGCAGTCACCTAACCCATCTGTCAGTCCATACTTGACTTGAGTAGAGTTTTAGCTTTGGTTTGGTCTGTTAATTTTAAGTTAAGGTGATATTTGTGTTCTGTCCCAGCTGCTATGGAAATTCCTTGACGTGCATTCTGCAGTCTGCACTGCACTGAGAAATTGAGGTCTTTGGCCATTATCATCTTGGCTGCAGTGAAGTGGTTGAGGGTTCATGAAATAAAAGTTGTGTCCCAAAAGAGGCAGAAAGGAGAATATTGACTTGAAAAGCAAAGATGCCAAATCTAGTTACTAAAAACTTAAACAACCACTTCAGTAATTCAGTAGTTTAAGTAGTTATTTATGTGCTTGTTACAAGTTTCTGAAATGACCTACAGATACTTGAAATCAATATTTTATAGACCCATGTAATAGCATATATCATGGGAATTATTTCATATGGGGAACTTAGAATGTATTAGTTGAGAAACGTATTTGATAGTAAAGCAATACTTCATGAGAAATGTTGAACAAAAGTATTAAAGCATTCTAAAATACAAACTTTGATTTTTTTCATTAGCAGTGTGTCCGCCAGTGTACCGTAACTTGCTGAAAGGGCTTTTTTCTATTCACAGGGTAATAACTACTTTAAACAAGGAAACTTTGATGAAGCTATAAAATGCTATACTAGAGGGATGCATTCTGATCCATACAATCCAGTATTGCCCACAAACAGAGCATCGGCTTTTTATAGAATGAAAAAGTAAGACTTGCATTGTTAAATCTGTAATATTTTCTAGCTTGAGATGCTACCTTCAGATTTTTTGTGTAGTTTTAATTCATGATTATACATGTGCTGTGATGTATGTGTAAGGCAGTTGTTGCAACCTGCCTTCCAGTTTCAAAGTAAAATAGGAATTGCTGGGAGAAGCAATCTAGCAGTCTCCCTCATCAGTTTTTCCTCTGCTGGCTATCTTCTGTGTTACAGTGTAAGACTTGAAGGAAAAAGAGGAAGAGAAGGTTGAGTTGCCTTTGATATTCAGTGAGCTTTATTTCTAAATTTTCTTTGATTTGTTTTGGGTGAAGAAAGGATACAGGGGAGTTGGTTATTGTTTCTGTGGCGATAGAGATTCTTGACCACTGTTTGCCTTTGTTGTTTTAATGTATTCTGAGTCAAGAAATGTGTAAATGCTTGTTTTGTGTCCATTCTGAAGCATGTAAGATTTCCATGTTACCAAGAACCTGGAAGGACTCAGAGTAAGAGAAACTGCTGAAGTTTTGGTGTTTGTTACCTAGATGTGTCCAAACTGTTAATTCATTTTTTTTTATAGGTTTTCTGTTGCGGAATCTGACTGCAATTTAGCACTTGCTTTAGATAAAAATTACATAAAGGCCTATGCCAGAAGAGGGGCTGCTCGCTTTGCTTTGAAAAATCTTCAAGGTGCTAAAGAAGGTAGGACTATTTTAAATTCTTTTCTTAAAATGCCTACAAACTTGTGTGGTCTGCTTCTTTGATGTAGGAATTTAATTGCCATTTTCTATAAATAAATGAAATACTATGTTGCATATCCTTCTGGCAAGGTAAAATTCAAGTAGCAATTCCAAGTGGTAGCTGTAGACGTTAGTAGTTCTAGAATTCAACTTTAGCTATTTTTAGATTATGTATTCCTTGAAATATTTCAGGCTTCTTGAGTAACTACAAAAAAGGGTTATCTTAAAATGCTCTGCTTACTTGTATGTGCTTCCTACCTGAAACATATTTTTTGATCTTCTGATAGATTATGAAAAGGTTTTGGAGCTGGATGCAAACAACTTAGAAGCAAAAAATGAACTTAAGAAAATTAATCAGGTAATAAGATTATTAGGCCCTAACATAAATTAATACACTCTATTCAATTTATGTCTGTATCAAATTATATTTATAACAAGAATTGATTCAACAAATTTTCAAATGCTTTTTCTGGCAGTTGAAGTTCACTGAGGTCAAAATCTTTAATGGAGTTTCTTCTGGAGAAACACTTGTGCAAAAATCTGTGTAATAGTGGATTGGCAGACTAAGACCGTATGTTAGCACCATCTGGGGTTTCTTGTTGTTGATTGGGTTTTGGTGGGTTGTTTGGTTGGTGGGTTTGTTTTTTAATTTTCCGTCATTTTCTACCTCCTGTGTTAATGCTTATTACAGTCATGCTCAGTATTTTGGTATGAGGAAGCACAACTCATGAGAGAACCTTAGTGTTCTCTTGGCCTCCCATGCTGGTCTGCTTGTAGTCCCGCTGATTGTTGTGATCAACCAAACCAGAAAGTTGTTCTAAGCCTAGCAGAACAAAATACTTTTGTGCAAGTCAGATCCCTTTCATGACGGGGAGGAGCATGTTTATTATGGTGACCTTAGTAAATACAAGTTCACTTGTCATTACTTTATGAATGTGCTTACACCTCTTCAACTGTATTTTTGAAAGTGCTTGAAAAATTTATTTTCAGAGTGGAGTTGCAAAGTCTCCAGTAATTGAAGAAATAAATGATATGTGGATTGCAGTATATATAAACAGGTTCCACGAGTTATTTTACATCATGCTTCAGAAGTTAGATACTTTTTATTTACCAAGCATTATTCTGACTTGCAGTCCCTCATAGAAATATATTTTCAAGAAACAATTTAAAACTGTCTTTTCAATTTGCATTCAATTTACAATACAGGCACTTCTGTTAAAAAGCTTGGCAGATCTTTGTATCTTAAAAGTTTAGAAATTACTGTAATTCATGGTTCTGAAAAGTTTAACTGGGGAATACTTACTGAGGGGGAAAAATTACATCTTTGCAGGCTCTGTCATCCAAAGAAAGCTCAGAACAGAAAGAGTCTGAAGATGGGGTCAGAGCAGGATTAACAGATGAAGAGAAGCAGCGCATTGAAGACCAGCAGCTCAAGCAGAAGGCTATTGCACAAAAAGATCTGGTAAGTCACAGGTTCTGGTGGAACAGGAGAGACCTAGCAAAGAAAAGGGTCATGTTGTGCTGTTAGCTGTGCAGATGAATAAATTAAACTTGATACTGCCTTGAATATCATAAATGCAATGTCGTTGGTGTAACCTTAATTTTTTCGCTTTTTGGGCTCTAGGAAGGTGAGTGGAACAGTGAGTTTTGTTTGGATTTGTCTGGAAGAATAATTATAAAAGTTAGCTCTTGCAGCCCAAATTGCTAAATTCCAAATACATGGTAAGACAAGTAGATCTTACATGAAGATCCCATTTCTTCTTTATTATAAGCATCTTGTACACCCTTGCTTGTCCAAGTGGAGTTGTAGACTCTTTCTTGTTTTCAAACCTCTGATTACATGATGAATAGTAGTTACAGGACTTCAGGGATACTGGCAATGATGACAATAAAAATGTATATCTGGGTGCATAGTCTTGACTTACAGTTGGCTTATTGATTTCTCCCTCTCAACACTCTTTCAGTAAATAAATAACATTCCCAACTAAACCAAAATTTTTCTGTTCGCTTACCTAGTTATGTAACTTTTGACTTGTTATCAATATTCAGGTTTGCTGTAGTGGTTGTAAGAGGTTATTATTCAGAAAAGGATGAAAGCTTGCATTAAGGAACAAGAGTTTGAATAGGTTAGAGAAGTTTCAGTGTATTGTAATACTTCATTGGCAGCAGAGTTGACTCACTGCAGGCTTGTTCATGACATCATGGATCCTGTCAAGTGTGAACTGTGGCCTTTCTTTTTTTTTTTGTCAGTCAGTAGAGTATTAGCAGAGATCTGCCGCTTCAGGTTAGTGTTGAGAAGGGAAAGGTAATTTTAGTCCCCCAGAAACAACCAAGGAATGTCATTTTCTTGTATGGAGCATTTTTTAATTAGAAAACAACAACATTTGGACCCAAGTAACATTTGAGGGTAAGTTTTATGGAGCAGGATAAAGGTGAATTTGTGCAGCCCAAAAAACCATGAAATGGGAATTAGAAAGGTTCAGTGTGTGTTTAAATTCAGGAGGTACAAAGTAGGTTAACCTGCACATCAAGGTTGAAGTCAAATAACGAGTTGTAGACTTACAAGTCTGCATTTAAACTATGCATGTAGCAAAGTTTTTATCCTTGAGGTATTAGATAGTATTAAGATACTTTTCGTGTTTTGCCTCCAAACTTAGATAGGAGCAAATATACCGTAACTGTCTGCCTTGATGTGGTTGTTCTTTGTGATTCATCTTGATAATGCTGTGACCCTCTCTGCTAAAAAGGATAATAAAAAGTTCACTGCACTACATTTTCTCAATTCTGTTTCATTTCCTGACCTAAATATTCCAGGGTAACGGTTATTTCAAAGAAGGAAAGTATGAGGCTGCAATAGAATGTTATACCCGTGGTATCGCAGCAGATGGCACCAATGCACTACTGCCAGCGAACAGAGCCATGGCCTACCTAAAGATTGAGAAGTAAGAGGAATTGCATATGCTATGTTGTTTGCTTGTTGTAAATCAGGAGGAATAACGATCCAGTAGATTTTCAGTCAAGTTGAGCTATTGTCACTCCTCCTAATTTTTGTTGGAATTCAGTGTAGAATAAATCATGTTGCAAGCAGTAAAGGAGAGGGAACAAATCTCTGTGTGTGATCTTGCAATGCAAATTTGTAGGAAACAAGTTCTGAGAGAATAAAGTAGCTCCAGTATAAAATTATGGTTTCTGAAGTTGTTTTTTTGTTCTTTTATGTGTACAAAATTCAGATACCTTTCTGAAAGGAACTGCCCAAAGCTTTGACTATGAAACCCAGTCAGCTACTAAATGTTCCACTGTAAAAAGAATAACTTCTGACTTTAGAGGGAATGAATATAAGCTTTTTGTGGAAATTGTTACCTTTTAAAATATTTTTTAACTTCACTGATGGAGGCATGTATGTGTTGTTTGTCTATTTTGAAGTTTTATCCAAATAACCCAGAAACAGTATGAAATTCACACTTTCTAGCAAATTAGATAAGTTCCATATGGCCCTTTTTTAGGTCTGAACCTCTTTTGACTCTGTGTTGATATGGGATTTTAAAACTTCTAAGCTGGTAGCATGAGAAGCAGAGAACTGGGGGTTGGTCATCTGTTTTAACGTGATGTGTCTGTAGAGACAGTACACTGATCTCAAATTAGGATATTATAAGATAGGTTGCATGGATGGTATTTCTGACACAATATTTGTAATTTAAAGGACATTATAATGTAAATAGTATTCTGTGAGATTCAGAGGAAGTGATACTTTAATTGAATGACCAAGGAAGAAAATTGATTGTCTATGATAAATCTTGTACTATGGGTCTTCACATTTCAGAGGACCAAACATAAAGTGCAACAAAAGTGCATTGGTCTTCTTACAAACTGCTAGTACTGATAAGAACTGCAGCTAAGAACTAATTTGCATAAATTTAATGGTAGTTTGAAAGTGGGGAAGAGGAATGAATAAAAATACTAATGTAAGGGGACACTGAATTCTCATTCTGAATTAGTTGAGGACATGTTACAGAATTCCAAATGTAGAGAAATTTATTCTCAGGCATGCTTACTTCTTTCTTGTACTTTTTCTTTGTTTGTTTGTAATGGAAGATATGGCTGAAATTTCAAGGTGCTGAGAAATCCTGTTTTATAGGGTTTTTTTATTTTTCATTTTAGCTTAGTGATGTGTTTATGTACGTAGGTAATGAAGATCTACCTTTATATTTTAATTGGTTTAGGTAGCTGTCTTTTCATTGGAAACTGCCTCTTGAAGCTGACTATTAATTTTGTACTATGTTTTTGCTGAGGTACAAAGAGGCAGAAGATGACTGCACACAAGCTCTGCTCTTAGATGCTTCATATTCTAAAGCTTTTGCCAGAAGAGGAGCTGCCAGAGTTGCTCTTGGAAAGCTAAAGGAAGCTATTCAAGGTATTACTTTAAATTAGCTTGAACGTGATAGGTAAGAGCTCAATATAGGGACATCCTGATATTTTTCTTCTGGCTTATTGAGATTATCCATGCAAAAGTTAAGAATTAAGGAGTTTCTGTTGGATTTCACTGAATGCATATAAAAACTCTTGTGTCAGTATCCACATAATCGGAAGACAGTTTTGTGTGAAATTACAGCTGTTGCTCTTTATAATAAGAAGTAAGAAATACTTTGAAAAGTTTATTTAAAAAATAGGTCATGATACAGGCGTTAGGATGACTTACAAGTGGACAGTGAAGTAGATTGAGAACTGTCTGAACAATAGATCCTAGCGGGTCTTAATCAGTGGCATGGGGTCTAGTTGGAGGCCTGTTGCTAGTAGTGTCCCCCAAGATTCAATACTGTGCCCAGTACTGTTTATCTTGTTCATCAATGACTTGGTGAAGGGGGAGATGCCTCCTCAGCAAGTTCACTGATGGCACAATGCTGAGAGGAGTGGCTGATACCCCAGAGGGCTGTGAATCCTGCAGAACGACCTTGAGGCTGGGGAGATGGACAGAGAAGAACCTTCTGAAATTCAGAAAGCAAATGCAGGATACTGCACCTGGGACAGAATTACCCCAGGCACTAGCACAGGCCGGGAAGCAGCTCTGTGGAGAAGGACCTGGGACGCCTGGTGGACAACAAACTGTCCATGGTCCACCAGTGCCCTTGAGGTCAAGAAGGGCGATGGAATCCTGGGGTGCATTAGGAAGAGCATTGCCAGCAGGTCAGGGAGGTGGTCCTGCCCCTCTACTCAGCCCTGGTGAGGCACATCTGGACTGCTGTGCCCAGTTCTGGGCTGCTCAGCACAAGTAGACGTGGAGCTCCTGGAGAGGATCCATCAGATGGTGACAAAGATGATGAAGGGGCTGGAGCGTCTCTCTTAGGAGGAAAAGCTAAGAGTTGGGCCTCTTCAGTCTTGAAAAGAGATAACTGAGAGGTGACCTCATCAATGTCTCCAAGTATCTCAAGGGAACGTGTCAAAATGAGGATCAGGCTCTAGTTCCAAGTAGTAGGAGAGAAGCAGTGGGTACAAACTGGTGCACATGAAGTTCTACCTGAATATGAGGAAGAACTTCTTTACTGTGCAGGTGACCAAGCACTGGAACAGATTGCCCAGAGGGACTGTGGAGACTCCCTCACTGAAGATACTCAAGAACTGTCTGGACACAATCCTGCAATGTGCTCCAGGATGACCCTGACTTGAGCAGGGAGGTTGGACCAGATGACCCCCTGTGGTCCCTTCCAACCTTGTCCATTCTGTAACTTACCTACCTTTAATTATTTTTAGAGCTATGAAAGGAAAATAGAAGGTTTAAAAATCTGCCATGGGTACATTGTAACTTGAAATATCTACAGGTTATGTTATTTTTCACTCAGATTTTGAAGCTGTTCTGAAGCTGGAACCTGGAAATAAACAAGCAATAAATGAACTCACTAAAATAAGGAATGTATGTATCCTTGTTTGGGTATAATGGGGTTTTGTTTGTTTGGGAGCTTTTTGTAGTGCTAGAAGGTTTTTATTTATTTATTTATTTATTTTATTTTTTTATATTTATTTTATTTTTATTTTTTATTTTTAGAAGGTTTTTATTCTTTATTACAGTATTTTTTAACATGCCTTGTATTTATTCATTAAACACCTTTTGGACAACTTGCCATTTTTTTCAGGAATTAACTGAGAAAGAGCAGCAGACTCAACAAGAATATCCTGCAGTATTGATAAAAGAAACAGAAATAAAAAACATAGTGAAAGTGATTGATAATCCATTACAGATTAAATCAACAGTAAGTTGTTTGTTAGTTGCTTTTTATAATGATCAGAAAAACAGAGCTTAAAGTTAAAATTTGTCTTGTATATTTGTAGACTAACTCCTGAGAGATACACCTTGCCTGTGGAAAACCAAAAATGTATAAATTTACTCTTTCTGATATTTTTCAAGAACATATACATTTATTGTGAAGTAGCTGGAATACTATAGACAATTATATTTACTACGTGTTCACTTTGGCTGCTAAATTAAGTGAAGATATTAGGTTAGTTGTATTCCTCTTGTTACTCTGTTGTTAGAATAAGTATAGATGAAACATCTGCACTTTTATTACTACCATTTGCTAGAAGTCTAAATTTTTGAGTATGTTCAATTATGTGCATTTGCATCTGTGTTTCTAGAGCAAAATACACTATGTTCATGTTAAGGAAATGAAATGCTAAAGTAAGAAGTGATGAGAGGTTTTTGGTAGGACCTGTGAAGGTGGCACTTAGGTGATGGTCAAAAATAGTGGAGATCGAGCAGAGATTAAACAAGCTGAAGCATTTTAGCATGTTCTTTAGTGGTGGAATTAAGTACCTTATGATGTATGTAATTTGGACAATCAGCAGAGTTGAGTTACAGATATTTATTACATCAAAATTTTAAGTTGTGGGCCAAGGTCTATGCTGCTGGATTTTTTTTCGTTTTGCTGAATTACAAAGCTTGACCACGTAATGGGACTAAGCATGTGATAGATCTCACCTGTTCAACCTTAGTGGGAAAAAAGTGTACAGTTTTAATTAGGATGGGGAAAACAGGCTGCATATTGAGATCCTCTAGAGTATATACTGATTTATGAGGGTAAAGCAATAAAATTGTCATGCCAGGCTTCATGTAGAATTTTACGGTTTCCTTTTATGCCATTTACCTTTATTCAAAGTGTCTTATCTGTGCACCACTGCAGATGTAACTGGTTATCATAAGGTTATATTAAGTTATGCACAGCTGTTCCTGGGGTCGGTATACACACTTACATTGAGTCCACACATGACATGAGGTCTCTGTTCTGTTTAGAAGCCGTTGCAAAGAATAGACATTGAAGAAGTTGATGATGATGATGATACATCAGATGGTGACTTGCCCAGCACTGCTTCTTTAGTCAATAACTGGAAGAATTCAGTGAGTGTTGAAAGAACAGAGACTCTAGATCAGGATGATCTGTTGATTACAGCAGACATTCCGAAAGCAAAGCACTTGAAAATAGAAGAAATCAGTGATACATCACCATTACAGTAAGTATAATAATTCTTATCCTCTTTTAAAAATGTAAATATAGTTGAAATGTGATCTTCATTTCCAGATGTCTACATGTGGTGAGGTATTGAAGATATTTAGGAGAATCTGAATTAAAAAGGAAATGTTGAAACAAGCTGCAGTTCTTGCACATTTGCCTTTTCAACTACGCAGTGGTTGAGACAAAGATAATCCATTTAGTGTCAGATGAAAAACTTGTTCTTACATTGCAAATACAAAGAAATTAATAATATTTTCCTGCATGCTGTACTCTTTTCAGCTTGGGCACTCCACCTTCCCTGGCTGTGACTTTTATTTGTGTTTTAGAATAGACTCTGAACAGAGGTCAAGCATTCTTTGCATCCCAGTTGTGTGAGAGAAGAGAAGCAGATGAGTGTGTCATCACCCTTTCCTCTGCTGAGCAGGCAGCTGATAGCTTCTGATGTGCTCAGTTTCTAAGTCACATTGTGATAGTTAATTCAAATCTGTCCTGCTGAAACTAGGCTGAAGTACAGAAGCTTTATCCTCGCTCAATGTTAAAACGCTGCTTGTTTACTGCACCAGCACTGTCTCATTCTGTTAATAGTAAATACTTTTTAAGGAATCATGATAGAAGAATTGCTATGAGAAACACTGCCCCCACCCACCTTTTCTAACTCAGTTAGATGGATTTACTGTGTTGAAAAGTCTACTCTTAGCCATTTTAGAATTTCTAAAAAATAAATGGATTTAAGTGACAAATTATAGGACAAAAAATAGATCTACTACTATCAGTCTTGAAACTAGTTTATTCATTTGACATTTTTATTGTTTCGCATTAAGAAATTGCAGAAAATTTAAATTCTTTTTTGCAGGTAAATATGGGAGAAACCTACTATAAAATGCAGTTGTTTCCAGAAAGTAAAGAGAGGCTGAGTAAATATAAGTACTTGCAGATGTGTTTTTTTAGAAAAGGTGAATCAAATATAAAGCTTCTGTAATTTGAAGGGATTTTAAAATACCTGCTTAAACTTAACTACATTTAAAAAAAAATCAGTGTTTTAGCTTTTAATGAATGGAAAGACATCTGGTTAAGTCTCATTGTAGAATTTCCTTAAATGTTGATTTGATTATGTGCTTCAAAATACCTTTGCAGGGTTCCTGTTAATGTGAAAGGAATATCGTCAACATTGCATCCATCTTCTCCTGCAAGCAAACAGAGAGAAAAAGAAATCAGAATGTCATTTATGTCTGCTTCTCCAGTTCCTCCCATTCCTGCAAATTCTTTCCAGCTTGAGTCTGACTTCCGGAAGTTGAAAGACTGCCCAGAAAACATGTACTTGTACCTGAAGGTATGAAACAGAGTATCAACAGCGTTTGGACAGTTTCTTCAACATCAGTTGAAGAACAGTAGACTTAGGTGGAAGGGGTAACTATGTTTAGAGGGCCCTAAATGTACAATAGTCCTTTTTTATTTGTCTTCACATAACACTAAGTTGTCTAACGCACTTTTGAGTATTTCTTCTTTTGTGCCTTTTTGCTTTAAGTACAGTCTTTGCGTTCTTTTTTTCAAATAGAGACCTTTGTTCTTTAAAGACTTAAAAACATTAATAACTATTCAATTCTAATTTTTCAAATGAGTGCCTCTAAGGTAATTAGACATAGCAACAATTTCAAACTGAGCAACTGCTTGAAACACAGCAATTTAGGTAATGTGTACTTTTGCGTACATATATTTTGAAAAAAAAATCACTTAGCATTCTTTTAAGAGAAGTTAGAAATTACCATCACCAAAAAACCGAACAAGCAAAAATTGTTGTTTAATGTCAAATAGTGTGATTTGGGTTTTTTGCTTTCATGAACTTTCAGCATTGTCCATGACATTCTAAAATGCACATGTAATTCTCACGACTCGGTTGTATTTTTTTTGTCTAAAAATAACTTTTTTGATTTTTCTGTAGCAAATAGAACCCTCGCTTTATGCAAAGCTGTTTCAGAAATCCTTGGATCCAGACTTGTTTAACCAGATCCTGAAAATTCTACATGACTTCTACATTGAGTGAGTTTAACTCCTCCTGTGTTTTACTTGCGTATTGCTGTTCTGAAAGGTTTGGGGTTTTTTTGGTGGGGGTAGGTTGTTTTTTTTGTTACGTGTTTGGGGGGTTTTTAAAATTGTCTCTAGTCCCAAACTTAGGCTTACAAAATTATTTCCAGCACACGGCATTTCATGAGCATAATGAAATCATTGGAATTATGCAATTGTTCCTTATTAAGAAGTGAAACTCAGCTTGAAAAATCTGGTAGAAAAGAAGTGAAAAAATAAATACTAAGTATTGTTGAAATGTGCTGTGCTAAGGACCGTCAGAAACTAGCATTAGACTATATGAAATAACTTTTGTTCATATTACTGTGTGTATTCTGTGACCACATACAACTGCACGTTGTCTTCTATTTTAACTTTCTAAAGCTAAGAAATTCAGAGGGTTTCAGTTTTATGCCATGCCTATTGTGATGCATTCAGACTTAATTACCTGCTAACATTTTACATTGTCTGTAGCAAATGTGTGTTGGAAACTGAGGTTCTGATCAGATAGGACCTGACATACAATTTTTGAAATTTCTATCTATGCTATCATTTGACTCCTAAAGTTCATTTTGTTTGTCAGAGGCAGTGTACTGCTTTTCTAAATTATTTTGTCTGAGAAGCACACACTCGATATTTTTCGGTGTTTTATGGAGAAGAGCAAACATAAATCAATGTGTTCCTTTCCTTTGGTTTCCTAAAAAAGTAAAATATCCATCATATGGTTGAAAATGCTGTCTTAGAGATGCAGTCCTGCATTTGGTGATATGACATAAAAAGGCTAGCAAGTTGAAATTGTTTGCTGTAAGGTAAAATTCCTTTCTCCCTTCAAAAGAAATCTGAAGTTACAAAAGAAAAATACTGTTTGTTAGTATTTGTAACAAAGGCAGTGCCTGTTTACAGTTGACCAGAAAAATGTAAAATGAACACAGTTTAGGAATTTCCTGTATGGATAAAAATTAAGGCAACTGTAATTGGCTCAGCTTTTTGATGAGCTTCTTACAGCCACAGGTGCTGCTTCCTTTCACACTACCCCAATATGTATAAAAATTGTGATGTTATGGCCAGGTGTAAGCATTAAATCATATAGTAGGTATTCTGTACATGACCAGCAGTCAGTTTGCATCAGTCTAGGTTTCTGTATTTCTTCACTCTTGCTCAGTGGAACAATAATACTTAGGTAAAGGTTTCTGGATATTTACTTTCTGCTTTGTGAAAGAATGAACAGGAAAGAAAGACAAAGATAGGGAATATGAAAGACAGAGAAGGGAACTCTGTTGGTCCTCTTAATTTCTTGTTCCTGAATTCTTTAATATTGTTTGCAGCTACTGAATCTTTCTAATCAATAGTAGTTATTTTTTATATTTGTAATAATCTTCTTCAGGAAAGAGGAGCCGTCGCTTATCCTTGAAATCCTCCAGAGGCTCTCTGAATTAAAAAGATTTGATATGGCAGTAATGTTTATGTCAGGTTCAGAAAAAAAAAGTAAGTAATTTGGTTGTGTCTTTGTAAATTTAACTTGTGATACTGTAGAATCTAGCAAAAATACGTAAAACTTAGCTCTCTGCTTTTTTATTCCATGTAATAATCACTGTAGTTGTCTAGCTTTTTGATCATTTTAGAAGTTAATATGAATGTCATGTAATTTTTCTTAATCTTTTGATTCCTTATTTACTGTTTAGTCTAGAAAACTACAGCTAAATCAAATCCTCTTATTTTAATCAGTAATACCACTGCATATTATTCTGATAAAGTAAGCTTTGCTAGCATGTCAGTTTGTAGCTTGTAATGTTACAAATTTATGAATTTGTATGAAATCCTACAATGGAGATCCAAGGTATCCAGGTTATACAGTTTCCACAATTTACAACTATTTCTTGACAAATCCTTGACTTTTCTGTTGGGAAAAGAATGCTGACATTTCTAAAGCCTCAGCCTGGTTGTCTGTCCTGTTCTGGAGGCATCAGTTACAGCAGTTTGGAGTTTGGGTTGACATTGGCTTGAATTCATGGTTTATAAAAGTGGATTTTGTTTCAAACTTATTCTTTATTTAGCACGCCAGACAGACTATGTCATAGTGAGACACTTAAAAGCAAAGCATTCCTCTGGGACCTTGTAAAGTTAAATTTACTATATACAGCTGGGTTTCACTAGTAACCATTATACTTGAAACATTTTGAAACGTGAATCTACTTAAAATAACTTGATTTACTGAAAGTGCAATGCCTCCTGCAAATAGCATTCACCCCTTTACCTAATGTAAGCTTTATCTGCCAATCTGGCATTAACTTTTGTCTTCTGCATGTAGTGGCATAGTGTCAAGATAGTGAAAAAACTAGAAGCTGTCTGTTGCCTGGATTATACACCTGTTTAAGGAAATGTTAGGCAGCTCCTGGGCATCAAAACAAAATGAAGAGTTTTGCTTTGCTACTTTTGTTCATCCTCCCAGTAGTTCTAAAAATATATTAATATTTCAACTGTATAATCCATAGACCCTTTACTGTCACCAAGGAAAGAAGTTTGACTAATTTACCTTAAGTTTGTGAATCACAAAAATAATAGTTCATGTTGGGATTTTCTGTTTTCAGTTACACAGGTATTATTCAATCATGTGAACCACATGGGGTTAAAAGATGCTTCTGTTGAAGAATTGGAGAAGAAATACGGCATCTTCTCCTAGCAAGATGGCTGACACAAATTTCTGGGTTTGCACTTTTTTTCATGAGGAAATCAGCTAAGAAGGCTATAAAGACTGGAATTTTGTTGCTTTGTATAAATAATTAAACTGTTAAACTTGGGTTAACCAAATGGCAAGTGCCTGAAGAGATCATTATTTAGTTCTGCAGTACACTTGCTTTCCATTACCTGAAACAATATGGATCTACATTTTCTTCAATGAATCTGTTTGCCTAAAAAACAATTGGGCAGATTGGCATTCAGGATTTGGACTGTGGATAGAGATCCTTATTAAAAGGAAAAGAATATTTATAAACATGTCTTTAGTAAGAATCAAATGCTGTATATTAGAATTATGCATGGGTTTTTTATTTTAGAAAATAAACTGAATGTTGAATTGAAGATACTATATTTTTAAGGATCTTTTTATTAAGGTGCCTAAATCACTCTTCTGTAAATATCCATCACATCAGAACTTGTACTGTGCAAAGTGAACCTGAGGTATGATGACCAGAAGATTCCAGAATATTTAGGTCATCTGAAAGCATAGTTTTAGCATTGGTAGCTGACAACCTCTGAACCTATTCCTGTGAAGTTCAACTCTAATTGCAGAATAGAAGGAAGACAAATACTGTAGAATTAAACTAAAAGTTTAAAGTAAAACACTTTGTCTTCTTTCAAGAGTACTTTTAAAATAATCTGATGAAACTTACCTTGTGGGTCAGTTCTTCCTGACTATGTAAACCCCTTAAGACATCTCAGGAGGCTAAGCAAAATACCTCAACAGTAGAAGAAGGCAAAAGCATGAAACTAACTGAAATTTTTAGATAAGAGTGAGCATTAGGCATAATAAATTACCTGTACTGTTCACGTGACCAGGAGGAAGTAACAGTGCTTGTCAAGTATACTCTAAAAGTTAACTGTGGTGTTCAGTTGGTAGTGTCTAAAAATTTGCTTGCGTCTCTTAAGCTTAACTGCTGGCTCTTCCATCCTGCAAATGCTAATATCCTGCCAGTTTGCTTTCACTCTGATTCAGCCCTTGTACTGTACTGATGCTTCTCTGAATGTTTTGGTTTAGTAGTTGTGCTGGCTTTTCAGAGGAATGATTAAACCGCTATAGCATTCAAAAAGACTTCAAACTACCAACATGGATTAGTAGGAAAAGACTTAAATACTGTCTTCTATGTAGTCAGTATTAGAAAACTAATTTTAAAACATGTGCAGCTGTGTTACGTCCTAGTTCACATATAATCCAGTTTAAAAAATACTAGTTGAGCTAGATCCTTGGACTTGGTATCAACTGACAGGAATGGCATTAGCACTGGATCCCTAAGATAGCTTCCAGTTAGCCCTGGAGTTGAGCACTAGAGGAGATGGTGTTACTGGGGGAGTGGAAGAGCATTTATTTAACACTGCTTGCAGGCTACCTACAGTAAGAATTGTTATTACAAGGTGTGTCCCAAGTTACTGATAAGTGGGTATTTATTCCTCTTATTGTAAAGCACTTCGGATAAGGCATTGGGACTGCTGCTGTAACTAATAAATGGTGGGGGATGGAGTAGTTACTGGAGTAATTAGACAGGTACAGATTTTGTATATAGAGTGTACCTTTCTATGGAATGTTATAAGTTGTTCACTGTAGAGCAGAGGTGTTTGCTTGACTAGGTTATACTAATAGAGCACTTGGTACATTCTCAAAAGCTGTTGTATGAAATCAGGTGATTGGAATAGGGACCTTCAAAAGTGAAAGCAAGATGGCAGAAAGATTTGAAAACTAGGCCAAGAGACACCTACAGCTCTAGTGTGCTATTAATGAAAATAAGCTGTCATGGTTGGTTTTTGTTCACACTGCTACTTTCACAGGGATTTCTGTTCAGGATTTGTGCGTCTTGAGGAGGGCTGATGAAAAGGAAGTTTTCCAGGCACTTAGAATTTGGTGATGTGGATGTGTAGACCTGATTTTATGTTGGTACTGAACTTAGGCAACCAAGATTTATCTTGCAGAGGATTTGCTACTGTAGACTTTTGCTTTTATTTTTAAATGCAATGGCTGATGGTGAGTTGTTAAGTTCCTGCAGTTACTTTTCAGTGCATAGAAAACAATGCAAGATGGAGAACAGAATGCAGATATTCAGAGATTTGCCAGCTTCACCTGGTCCAGGAGATGGCAGTGTCTTTCCCTTCTAAATTGTTAAAGACTGCCAGATTTCTGAAATGTAGCATTTAATGAAACAAGGAGAAGATTCATAGATGTGAAGCAAGTAAAAAATCCTTTCTGGGGAGAGGAGAATTTTTTCTATTTTTTTTCTATTCTATTTTTTTCTATCTTTTTTTATATTTTTTTTTTAATCCAACACACTCTACAGTGGCTATATCCCTATTGTGTTAGGGGAAAAGTTACACAGTGCGAGGTGGTTAAACCGTAGAATACTTTATAGCGCTTTGCTATGTTGCAGCATTCAAGATGTCAAAAATCTGAAGTCATGTTTGCTGCAGTGATGGATTCAGACTTGAGTTTTGAATGATATTTTACTTACCAGTATTATGTTTTTCCAGACAACTTTTTAATTCATCAAGATAATTTTTTAATTTGAATATTGTCGTGCAGTAGATCTCCAAGACACTGAAACTCCATATTGTGTATTGATCTCATACTCCATGCTGTTAGAATATTGAGGGAACTTATCCTAGGACATAATTCTGCAGAACATCCTTACAGCTTTCCCTTTTGATGGTAGACTGTTTTATTTGGGTTTTTTTTGCTTTCTAGTAACTGGGTAGCTCTGCATTCATAAAGAAATTGTTTAATATGAGCTGTGTTTTTCTTGCTTATAAGGGTGTCTGGTGACAGTCACACATCAAGATAAAGACACTTAATTTACTGCCTTTTCATTACACTGCTGTTGAAAAAAGTGTTTTAACATAGCTTGTGCTTGACACTACTTGATCAGTTACTCTGGAAAGCATAAATGAATATAGTTTGAACACTTGTTCCAAGTGATGTTTTAGGATTGAAAATTAATTGTTGTGGCACTGCTCAAGAAGTTCTTGCTGCTTCTCTTCTTCCCTGTTGTTCTGTTTAAAAATAGATATTCAGCTTACCAATTAATATTTAGTGTATAAGTCTTTGGAGTCCAGAGAACTTGAGAATTGAGAACATTAGTTTCAAGAAACGTAGGTTCTAACTCATTCTTCTCTTTTCCTAGGCAGAAATCTTTCTTTGTCAGTGATGTGAATACAGTTGCTTGTAGGTGCCGTCACTAGGAAATACTGAAATGGAAACAGATAGTGAAGACTTCGTTACCAATGTCATCAGCTGTCAGTTGTTTTCTTCCATCTTGCATGACTAACACTTCCATTGTTCAGCGTTGGTTTTTTTTGTTGGTTTTTTTTTTAATGCTGGTGCATTTACAGTGCAGTCTCTTCTTACTCCTGTCAACTACTGCTTATTTTGTTTTCCTCTTTTGGTTCTGTGTTTTCTCAGTATTTTTACTTAATTATTAAACATTCTGCCCTCATTTCCATGCTTTTTTGTTTTGAGATCATTGAAGAATTCTTTGTTGTTCAGGTTCATCCCTTTTCACACTTGATATTCTTTCTTTCCATTGCCATAATTGGAGCTGCTTGTCCTGATGTTGTTTATTTGGTAACTGCCAACTTTGGTTTATCCCTTTCAGCCCTTATATTTTCCTCCCATGAAACCTTAATGAGCAGTGTTACAACAGAGGAAGTAGAAGATGAAGTAAATGAAGCTTTCAAAGTTGTGTTTAGGTGCTGTGTTGTCAAGGCAGTTTGGGATTGCTCTACTGTCAGTATTAGAATCCAAGAGTGTGGAGTATTAAGTGTACATCCTCTTTTTTTTCTCCTTCACCTGTGTCCCATCTGGGAGCAACTGTAAGGCAAGGAGTCTGCCAGTCTCTTCTGCCACTAGGTTTTGTTTGTTTGTTTTCAGTAAATCGGTACTTTTCTAGGAATAGCAAGAATGACCTTAATAAAAGCATAGGGCTGCACATTTATCAACTCTTACTTCTCCCCAGGTAAGATTCACCCTGTAGCTTCTCTTTTGTACCAGCTGTCAATCCACTCTTTTTCTTTCTCATGTCCTGGAGAGCAGTTAATGTTTTGAACTGCATTCTATCCCTGATGCTTTTGCATGATGCTTTTCTAACTTCCTTAAGGTGTTTTTCTAAGGGTTGTGTTATTCAGAGGACAGTATTGCCCTGCAAAATCCTTTGTTAGTGATTGTCCTTGAGAGAGCAGGAAACTAGCCTGACCTCTAAGGAACATATTCTAAACTGTAATCTAGCCTTCATGCAAGTCTGTCAAATGACCTGGAATTGCACTACTGATTATATTTGCTTTGCTGGTTAGGCTTAGGGAATAAAATGCGGCTTGTTGGAATAAAAGGTGAAAGTGTGTTTTTCACTGTTGTGTCTTCTCTTGAGCATGCGGATCAGACTGATTGCAACAGTAAAGTTGTATGAGTTTTATGCATCTGTCACTTTTTCTTTGTATTATTTCACATAAACCATTTGTATCAGATCCTTCTTTTCACATCTGTCACTATGTGCTGATTCCCTCTGAATTTGTCTTCATTTTCACTGTGTCCTTTCTGTTCAAAACACTGCATTCTCTCTCCACTGCCTTCCCTCTGTCATTAACTGCAGTCATTAACTGCAAGCACCTCAGCTTCTGAATGTGGCATTTGAAGGCCTCTTCTAGTTTTTAAATATTTCTGCTCAAAGCTCTTTGTTTCTGAAAGCACCTGCTAATAACCTTGCTATTTCAGGCTCCATTTTGTAGAAATATTCCACTCTAAAGTCTATATAAACTGAAGCAAATACAGCATAAAAGCCAAGCAAATTCCTTTTTTCTTTTGCTTTCTCTTCAAGTGTTTGCTGAGTTCCGTTGTGGTCAAATACTTCAGACTCTTTCGCTTTCTTAATAGTAGCAGAAAGTAGTGTTTTCTTCAAACTTTAGACCTTCCACTCTCTCTTCTGACAGTTGTTGCATTAATGAAGTTTAAGATGACAGCATAAAAGATAGACTTGCTTCCTTGTCCCTTTATACCAAGTGAGTTTACCCGGTTTTTAAAGCAAGAAATGTACCATTAAGCATAAATATCGTTACGTTAACCAACAACTGAATATACAGAAGTCTTCCTGGTCCTGATGCCTAATAAGATAGATTAATGCTCTGTATAAACTATTAAAGTCCTATTTTGTGGCCACTTAATTAGACAGGTCTTCCACAATGAACTGAGCAGCCAGTTGGTCTAAGTGAGGAGATCCACAAAACCCCTGTGAGAGACTGAAATGTTACTGGTTAATGGCTCAAACAATTGGCCATTTCAAGGGTGCATTGCTGAGGCCAGGCTTGCATCCCCCAACCAAAGTCCGCTTTGGGGAAGAGGTTTTTGTGTGTGGTGGGGAAATCTCTGATCTACAACAGACAGAGAGTGCCATCTATTACCAGAGGATGATCAGGATAAACCAACCTTTGTTAAGCAACAGGCTGGATTTTGAGCCAGATAAGGGAAAAGACCAGTGAGAAACAGATCCTGTGAAGCTGGGCTGGTGCTTTTTGTCATGCTCATGTCCTCCTTTATGCAGCTGGCTCAGGTGTAAAACTCCCCCAAAGGTATTCATCCCTTCTGTCAGGGGTCAACTATGCTCAGCTACAGTGATGTGAAAGGAAGGTGTCAGAAACCATCAAACACCCCTGAAGTGCCCCCAGACTCATTCCTGAGCCCTCTACTAGAGGATGATCTACAGTGGTGAAACACAGAGTGGTTTGTAATGAATTGCTCTCACTTTTGGAAAAATTAGTAACATCTTGCTGACTTGAGAAAAATGTACTCCAGAGCCTTCATTGGTAAGTGAAAAAGCTGCCGACTCTTTATAAAATAGCCTGAAGTTCAGATGTTTGAAATAAGAAGTAATGAGCTTCTGCTGTACACTGAAGCCTGTGTGTTACACTATGTAGCACATGAGCCTTGAGGAGTCCAATTCTGTCCTTCGTGTTAAGATTTTTGGGTTTTGTGATTAGATTCTGGTGGTTATGAAAATTAGCTAGGCTGTCACTGGTTTACCTCTTATTAAATGCCTTATTTAGGTAAAAGTGTATGTGGTTTTTTCAAGAGGTGGGTAAAAACATTTTTTTAAGCACTATTTTCTGTACAGTCTGTGTAGCACAGGAAGGACATGAAAATAAATACTTAAGAATTTGGCCAATCTCTTCAAATTTTCTTCTGTTTCCTGTTTGGTTCTTCTGTGTACAAGCTTGTCTGATTGATTAGTAAAGCTGGCATCTCTCACCAAAAATCTGCAAATATTGAGTATTGAGGAGAACATCATCTTTGTTTCAATTTTTATTATCAGTAGACTTTAAAAAGAGACATGAATTCACTTTTTGCACTGGTTTGTATCTGTCAAGCTTTGCCTTGATTTTCTGGCCTCTCAAGGGCCCTTGTCTGGTTTCCCACTGCAAGTTGCACTTGAAACTGCTGTGAGTGGCTCAGTGCTGCCTGAAATCAGGTGCAGACCACAGCACAGGGCAGGAGCCTTTTTGAGGAGCAGCCTCTACTTCATTTCTCTCTTAAATTTCAAATGTGCCATCTGAATGAAACAAATGCTTTGCAACTGTTTGCCTTGTTCAAACTGTAACTGTGTTGTGTCATTTGAAATGCAGAGCCCTGGCAGGCCCTAGGGCTGCTCTTTCTGGCTGTTTTCCTGGCTGTCCCAGAGCGGACACCATGTGGGTCTGGTACAGGGAGTCATACGATCAGGTTGTGGTCGCTGGCTTATGGTGGCACAGTCAGTAATTTCTCCAGGGATTTGCAGTCTAAGTAGACAACATGTAGCAGTCTTTCTGCTCTTGAGAGGTGTGGAACTGAATGCCTAGAGAGACTGAGGAGACACTTCCCCTTTTGCAGTAAAACCATTTCAGCTGGTGATCTAATATAACACAATGGTTTTCACCGAAGTGCAGTGGGAGGGATAGCTCCTGAGCTGAGAGGGACAGGACAATGGACATCTCTCCAAGCTCTCACAGAGGCAAGTCCATCATCTGACACATCACATCATCTGGGATGCAGATCTGGAGTGCCCCAGGTAATCCAAGAGCTCAGTGACTGGCAGCTGAAGGAGAAGTGAATTTCCTTTTCACAAGACTCAAGATCAGTATATGTTTTTACAGCTTTCAGAATTGCAGTCTCAATATTTCTCTCTACTTCAGTAAAATCTAAAAATTGATGAATATTTTTAACACAAGATTTGCAGAAGCTGTGAACAGGAGAACAAACTCCACTAACCTTTTTTCAGTAACTTCCACTAGCTTTCCTCTCAGAATTACATTTTGTCCTGGTCTTTATCCTTTCATGCTTTTGCCTGACACATACTGGGTTTATGTAAAGCCGGCTGTACCGAGGACAGGTTCCTGCAGTCAGTGCTCCTATTACCAGACTTTATCAGAAGAGCTATGCTGCTTCAAAGAAACTTGGCTCAATAAGAATGCCCACATGCTGCATATAAAACACCCAGGCTTTGACTGTGTTCTTACCTGGTTTGTGCTGATAGAGATGGGAAGCCATGGTACCACACAGCCAGAGCTCCAGTCTCGACTCATTTCATAAGGCTTCTTCCTCCAACGGCAGTAATGGCAGTGCAAAATATGGGGATCAGTTGCTGTGCTCAGGGGCTGATCAGGGGGCTTGTTTGTTCCTGTTCAGTTACCTGGAGTTACAATATAGTCCTCTTCATCTTTAGATCTCAAGCTTAAAAAGTTTGATAAAGGCAGTATTTTTATCATTCCCAGTTGTCTAATGCATGAAACTGAGTTTGTTTTAATCTTCATTCATTTGCCCTGCTAGTTTGCTTTGCTGGTAATTTGCCATCCTTAAGCCTGCCTGTGTTCCCTGTCATTGACAGTTCCTGCTTGAATATAGCCTGTGTGTTTGTCAGAGTACGGAGGATGTTTTGAATGGGTGGAATTAAATCAGAATAATAGCCCAAAGAGTATTTTCAGGCACCTCAATGTTTTCAATATCCATATGTGCAAGATTCCCCCATGTACAGTAATGCACCCTGACAAATTTCAAAACTTAACAAGATAGATATTTCCAAACTGATGAGCATCTGTTGGGACATTGCCAAAGATATGTGAGAATTAAATGTCTATGTGCCTCTAAATTTCAGGAGAAAACAGCTGCATTATAGAGCCTATGGGAGCAGTGCTATGTCCAGATGTACAGTTTTATTACAGGCCACAGGCAGATTTGGACTCATCAGTGCTTGGGAAAAGAAGGGAAAACAGGGAATGAAGTGAGTGATGAGAACAGGCCCCCCACCATTACATTCCATGATTGTAGGGAATTGCCTCATGCTGAGACTAGACACACTTTTGTGCATAGCCTCATACATCAGGCAAGTTCCTACCTAGAAACTAGTTGTCCTGTAAGTTCAAGATTTGGATTTTTTTTTTGTCAGCATACCTGTACTTGTGTGCAGTCATGGCTGTGTTAGAAGCAGATTGTCACATGTGAAGTTTATCTTAGATTCACAGAATAGTCCCTTCCGGGAAGGGACCCAGAAAGATCATGAAGTCCAGCTTTTAAGCAAATGGCCAATATGGGGATTGAGTCCAAAACCCTGGCATTATTAACACCATGCTCTGAGCAACTCAGCTGGAGTCTTCTTGTGCACTGGAGGTGGAACATCTGAGGCTTCCAGAGTTAATTAGGAGGCTGCTGTCCAAGTGTAGAGATTCTTCTCAATGGCAGAAGGCAAAAATGTTTTCTTCTGATGGGGAAGCAGCTTTGTGTCTGCAGGGGAGTTGGGGCAGAGGGAGATGCACTGAACCTCTCAGTGGGGGAGTATTCTGTCAGAAGTCAGATGGAAACTGAGAATTAGAAGGAAAAACCTCTGTGTAACATTTGGGCTCATGTTACAGCTAAGAGTGCTACCCATTGAAGATTGTGTTTGATGAAATTTACAAGAAATACCCTTTCTGCTTCCTAATTATACAGCTGGCATAATGATTCAAGAAAATCCATGGACTATGAAGTGAATTTTGTGAAGGGAAAGCTCTGAACTATATTTGATTTGTTTAATTTATTTGACAAGCTCCGAATCTGACCCAGCTTGGGAGAAAGGAAATGGTGTCAGGGAAAGAGAGCACAAGGCCTTTATCTTCAATGAATTATTTCTGCCAGCAAAGAAAACCTCTGACTCTTCAATTATTTCAGTGCCATCCTGGAATTTGCTCCCTATCCCCCAGTCCTGGATCATCTGATTTGTCATATAGGATCATGGTTGCTTTTTCCTCTTCTATATAATGCTAAAAATTTAAAATGCTAAAAGTCCTTACTCAACAGCCTACCAACAAGACATTTTATGACAGGAAATTTTGAAACTTCACAGAATTGCCAGAATTCACAGAATATCCAATATCAGGGGAAACTGATACCAGACAGCTAGGGCACAAACTGGAAATACGTCTTCCAGGGGTAACATGTCTTGGGATATAGCTGTTGCTATAAAAGAGGAGTGCAAGAGGCTTAGGTGTGCAGGGAGGGTGTGAATGCCAGGATAAACAGATAGAAAGAGACAGGAGTGGCTAGCTGTTGGCTCAAGGGAAGATTTTCTTCCCTGAAATTACTCACTGCCTCTATTCAAAGTCAATAAAAAAGGCAGGAGAGAGTCACAGCTTTCTACTCTGACAGAAAGAGCAAAGTTTGCCAGACCTCCTTGTTCTTTCTGCACTGATTTATCCCAGAATCCTCAAGATGCCACACTAGCTGATGCAGATTTCTTCGGATCATCGATTCATTCTCTCAATGTAAAGTGTATTGATTTATTAACAAATAGGATGCATTGGCTGTACTGAGCCTATTAATCATGTTTGAACACGGTCATGGAAACAATGCTTCTTCTTAAAAGAATACAAGCAGAATGGCAAAGTAAAGTACTCAAAGGGCTCAAATTGCCAATAATGCCCAAAGTGATACTTAGCTTTATTCTGCCCATCTGTGTATTTTTTCATATGATAGTATAATCTTTAATTACATGCCTTTTCCCATTTCTTACCTTCTAGCAGCCACACTTGAAATGTGTTTATCTTCCAAACATGGAAGAGGGCAACCTATCTGCAGCACAGTTCATGCTTTTAAGCATTTTATAATACAGTTCAAAAAATCTAGCTGAGTTGCAGCCACGGGCAGCAAAGGAAAATGAAACAAGAGGCCCTTCCTCAGCTGGGTTTTAAAAGTTTCATGATAGCATTGGTGACAGCCATGCAGAGTTACCCTGTTCTCCCTATTGAAATACTCTGTTTTTTCGCTGTTAGGCACCAGAGAGGCACCTGTCTGACAGACAGACATGCACAGACACGTGTGCTTGTTCAGGTGGACCACATGCCACGTGTGTATTTGCTTCATGTTAGACTGGGAATGAAAAATCACTGCAAAATCTACATCAATGGTTTTTTTTAATTCATTTTTGAGTGCCTTGTTCCCATAGACCTTCACTGTTTTTCTATCATTTTTGTTGTTCTTACTCCTCTAATTTTCCTTCCTACTTTTCTTTTATGCATAAGTACTAATTAACTGTGCCTATGAGCCATAACGCTTTCCTAATGAACAAGCCATGAGCCTTGTGAAAGTACCCTAAAAGACATGGAAAAAAACATTTCCAGCTGAGCCAAACGCAGCACATCTCCTCATGTCAGTCAGGTTGAGAGCAGCTCCATTTAGTGTAGCCCTTTGGAGAGTTGCTGGAGCTGTGCAATTAAAATCAAGCCTCGAAGCAGCAAGAGCAGCAGTTCTCAGACACAGCAGCCATGAGAGGGTGAGTACCTTGCTAGGAGAAACACAGGGGAGACTGTGGCAGGAGGAAAGGGGCTTCCTCCGGGCCTCCTGAAGCTGTGCCAGCTCTGGCTTGGGACTTGGCCCGCCAAAGTCTCCTAAAAATTCACCACATTCAAAAAGAAAAAAGAAAAAAGAAAAACATCTGAGGACAGAGTAAAGAGAAAATGTTTTAGGGAAGAGCCAACTCAGCAGGAAGATGTGG
The DNA here is from genome assembly GCF_008360975.1 of Lichenostomus cassidix. Classification (NCBI taxonomy): domain Eukaryota; kingdom Metazoa; phylum Chordata; class Aves; order Passeriformes; family Meliphagidae; genus Lichenostomus; species Lichenostomus cassidix. Next base: position 30,003,648 of record NC_139480.1, on the reverse strand, counting down.
AGCTAGTGTAATTGGGGTGCACGGGAGTGCCTTCACAGAAAAGGCACTGTAAATGGAGAGGAAGGATTAGTCCTTTCTGGGAGAAGGCAAAATGGGAGAAGCAAGATGATTTACTGCCTCCATAATAACAGAAAATTACATGCATCTGTATCTCCATCCCTTCTTTTTCAGGAAGATAAAAAAACAGAATAGCTCTTCAGAGCTTTTACATTCTGCAACATAATAGGCAAAAGAGGGCACTGTAAAGAAATCATCTAATTCACACTATTTCCTTATTTTTTATGCATTTTCCGTATGAAAAGATCCCATGTTGAACTGTCTTTACAGTCTTAATATAAAAGTAATGGGGAAGAAAGAATATAAATGGATTTCATTTGGAGAAATTAAAATCGTTTCATATAATACCAACTGAAATTGTTATTGTGAGTCATTGTGTACCACAGACAAAAACAATGGATGTTTGATTTGCAGAAGTCCCTGCTTTTCATTCAAGGCAAATGAAGCAAATGCAGTTCTATTGCATGAAGGACTTTTCTTCAACTGGCTTGAGTTATTATGCACTTCATTGAGACAGGCCACAGGAATGACTGTTTTGTAAAATAGGCATAGGTTGATGGAAAGCTGCAAGAATGGAGGTCAGTTTCATGGGGCTGAAAAATGCCTTTCCTAAATTTCTGTAGTTCTTCCATGTTGTCCACAGAAAGAGCCATAAAGAGCATCCCTCAGGCTGTGCTTCTTCTTCTGTATCTGACTTTTTCTACACCCCACTACTTGCTGAAATCACAGCAATTCTTCCTGTGCAAAGGCGTGTTTCCTAACCACAAAGAATGAATGAAAACCCTGCTTTCAGACACAGAGCTATGTCACCCAATCCCCTCACCAGCTGAGACTTTCCAACAGCGTATGCAACACACGTATTTTCCTTCTGGCTTTAATATCACTTTTCCTCAGTTAAATACACCATGTGAAAACATGACAAATATGAATCTTTCATGATTCTTTGGTGCTTCTTTGGACTTCACACCTCAGTCTTGTTCATGACACAAAGGAAAACAAGGTTAGAGCAACACTGTTTTTTTTTTTCTCATAATGCTCTTTTATGTGTGAACATTAATGGAAGAAAAGCAAAGCAATGAATAGCTTTATAGAAAATCTTCCACCAAAGAGAAAAGAGGAGGATGAGATTAAACATTTGTGGTCACGCCAAGAAGTATGCTGTGACTTTCTATTTGATTGGCTGCTGTGCTGGAAAAGCGAACTTTAAACCTGGTTTGAAAAATAAACACACAGAGAGGAATGTCCAGTCAGAATAACCTGACAGCCAGCCTCATAATTACATTTGTAGCCTGTAACTTTTTTCTGAATCTTCTTCAAGAAATAGATAAAAAATAAACAGAATAAATAAATAAAAATTTCAAATAAATATTTTCTTGACCAAAAAAAGGTAAATTAAAAATCATCAGCAGAAAAACTGACATAATGAAAACAGCAACACAGCAACAAAACCAATAAAACAATCTAAACACACTACAGTGTGCCCAAAATTCCAGACTTTGAATGCAAATTAAAGTAAAAATAAAGTCTGGCTTTTTCCTTTTCAAACTGTCCAACACTCTTGACTTGAACAATGTGCACTCATGAGCACAACTCTTGCTATTTGACATTCTTATTTAAGAGGGTTTTTTATCCTAAGGCATTAAAATTACAATATTCCTGCTGGAGTCTTGCAATTTGTTTAATAATTCTGTGGTTTTATTATTGAAATTATTGCAATTTGCATTCAGCAAGTCCGGCAGCATGTTGGGGATTTGAAGGGTATGATATATGTGTATTCTCATCAGCAGAGGAAATATAAACAGTCTTCAGTCTTCTTGGCTTCTCCATGTAAAATAATGATGGAAAGAGAGGCTTTTTGGAGGTTCAACAGCCCAAAGAGAATTTGGGACCCAAATTACTCTATCAGGTTGTCTTCTCTTCCACCCTATGAGGTAAAATGTCATCAGCATATCAATTTCACTACTGAATTTTCATAGCTTAAGTTCCTCTCAGTGAGTACACACAGACCACCAAAACCTGGGAAGGGTAGAGCTGCACAACACTTAGCTGATGCTGAAACCAGTTTGAGGTACATCTCCCATACCAACAGGGTTTAATCCCTTAGTTTAACCATACCTCAGGGGAAAACTTGGTGCCCCTATGCACTCCCTAAGAGCACAGTGGATGAGCATCTAAAAGGAAAATCTTGGTTCAAATACCTTTCTCATCCTTACAGCACAAGCCAGTGCCCTAGAACATCCTAGGCAGAGGGTCCTAAATGCCCCTGAAAATTCAACTTTGAATGGCCTAATAAGATCATTGGATTACTGTCTGCTTCAAAGAAAATGTGGAAGAATATGGTAGAATACACAGATACAGAACTTGATCTCTCTTCAGCTGCTGGGAACAAGTTTCATAACTAGTTTATAACTGCATAAATACTGAATTGATTGCTACAGGAGCAATCTCCAGCAAGTGGGCCACATATCATGTGTAATTCCTGTGCTAAAACTGAGAAAAACAAAACATGGTGTTATCTGCAGAACATTCTCTTGCCTTAATATTAGCTGTGCTTGTGTGTCTTGGTGTGCATATTGGCTTTTTGACTTGTGTATCACGATCTTTCCTTCCCATCTCACTCCTTCCTCATGTGAAAATAAAACCCAGATTCAGGAGGAAAGGAACATACAGTAACTTCCAGGCAGACCTCCAATCTGGATGGTCAAGTCCCAAACTACTAGGTATTGTGATCCTCTGCTAGAAAACCTGTTAAATAATTTTCTTAGGGAAATCACTGAAGTCTCCACTTGTATTCTAGCACAAAGTCCACGTTCCCAGGGTAGATTCCCTCATCTATCACTGAAAAAAGTGAATTGAGAGGGTTGATGAAAAATTCAAACATGCTGGAGACAAGAGTAGGGGTTGTCCAATGTGTTTGTAGGCACAGTAGGAATTCGTGTATAGACATAAATTATCAGAGAGAAAATACCTCAGCATCAAAGCCATGTTCAATGTGTGGGAGAGCCTCAATATAGCTCAAATATAGCACAGTGAGCAGATGTCTTTACTACTGTAAGTGTACTTAGACCTCCCTGGATTTACAGCAACAGCACAGAATTACAGTCTCTTTCATTCAAAAAATATAGCAAAATTCTATTTTGTCAGTCACCTTTCATATAAGGCCAAGGGGCTACAGCGCTCATGCACAATAAGAGATGTGCACTAAAGACAGAAAGAAACAGGAGAAATCAATGGAGGAATGATGCAATTCCATTTTTTCTTCTTGAAGCCAGACTTCTTTATGTGGAGAATGCAAAATTTCTTGTAGCCACACTCAAGAGATGTAGCCTGGATGGTAAGGCTGCACTAAGTGGATGTGCTTCAAAAGTGGGATGTGCCTCAAAAGTAGAGATAACACACTTGAACTCATCAGGAAGAATTTTTTTCACTGAAAAGGTGATTAAGCATTGGAAAAGGCTGCCCAGGGAAGTGGTGAAACAACAGTCCCTGGAGGTATTCAAGAAATTATTGGATATGGCACTTAGTGCTATGGTTTAGTTGACATGGTGGTGTTTGTCAAAGGTTGGACTTGATCATCTTGGAGCTCTTTTCCAACCTTAATAATGCCATGATTCTATGATTCTGTCTCAAGTTTCTGGAAAATATTTCTCCACATTAACCCCATCTGGCTTTGAAGATGCTCTCCGGACAGTCACAGATGATAAATACATAGCAGCAACAATTAATATGAATACAAAACAAGGTAGCAGGAGAAGCAACTATAATTTTTAATTCCTCCTAACACCCTTCCTCTCAGACATTGTAGGAGAAGCTGTTTAAAATGGGTAGTTTACTTACAGTTTTGTTGAAAATGTTATCTAAAACCTCAATGAGTGTGGCTACTGTGAACATATTGGGCTTTTTTCCACTTTGCCTCAATTCATTGGACAAACTTAATGGAAAAAGTTTCAAATAAAATCCATAGATGATTTAGTATGCAAAACTACTATTAATGGACTCTTAAGAACAGGACTAACATGAATTCTTTATGATTATGTCATTTAAAACAATTTTATTTCCTATTTTAAAGCTGAATGTCTGGAAAACAATATTGAGGTATGAAATGTTCCCATTTTATGATGATTCTGGAGTTATACAATAAGATTTTTCTGACAGATTTACTGTTTTTAATTAGAATCAAAAGTGCAGACAAAAGTTATAAGAAAATGTTATATTTTCATTAATATTTTAATAGAGGCATCTGAAGCAGTCATTTTGCTCAGAATAATAGGTCAAGTCCCTGAATATTTCATTTCAAATGTAAGTGGAACAAAAATATTGATTTAAATACAAGGCCAGGTACTGCCTTGAAGAAATAGACTGGTGTGGGATAACAGCAAAACAAAAGAACCAATTTTGTTCTTTTTATTAGACTCTTGGCAACAAATGTATGAAATTCTGACTGAATGCCTGAAGTCAGGTCTCAGACAATTTCTTTTTGTAGTGTAAATAAAAATATGTGATTAATGTAGGATTTCCTGAATGGATACCAAAACTACTTCATCTTTTTGATTAATTTCTTAGGCATACGCTGCAGCTCGCATGAAAAAAATATCACGTATAAATATACAAGAATACATCCCTCCTAGTTAAAATGCAAGCTCTGTGTGCATCCATTGGTTGGAACCCATTGTGAAGAGAGGAGAAGGGTTCTAAACTGTGCTGATAGCAAAAACATCCAGCTTCTTTCTCCCCTTGCTCACCATTACTTGTCATACCTCTAAAAATGCTTATGGGATTGTGGGTGAAATCTAGTCTTCAACTGAATATGAAAAATAATGAGATGACTTTCACTTATGGCTACATAAATGGTTTTCCAGTCTCTGTTTACATGTGATAAATTAAATTCAAGATTAGTTTTATCTTTTTTTTTTGCAGTATAGGGGGAATTTGAAGACCTTTTTAAAGAAGCCTGTCACCAGGTACATGAATACTTTCCAAAAGTGCTACCCTGACCCCTGAAGCAGTGTAAGTATGGCATTCTGACCCAGGCAGCCAGAGGCAGCTGCCCACTTTCCCTTAGCAAGGCTGGCTGTAGGGCTTGAGTCTGTCTCTGTGTTGTGCATCATCACACCTGGCTGGAGTTGGTTCTCACAGTTTCTTCTCAAGGTTGTACATCATTCCAGTAAATCTCAGCCACTGAGGCTGCAGCTGTGTGGCTCAGGACTGCTCTTGTTTTTCCTATCACCCCATGAGATATCCCATATACAGGAAACTTGATTTATCTTTCCTGTTTCTGTGTTGAGACCAGCAATTATATTCAGACAGAGCAGATGACAGTAAGGCATCTGGATGTGATCTGGAGATGGCAGGAAAGGGAGAAATGCCTGCACTTTTATTGTGGTTTCCAAATTCCAGTTCATCACTGAATTGACTTACCTACATTCTAGCAGTACTTAAGCTCTAGCTGGATTACATCTTAACTCCCAGATATTGGTTTTTATTAAGGTACATCAATGAACTCTTAAGTACCTCTGATTTTAGTCTCACCAGAGCTCTCATCGGTGATATTTAAACTCTCTTGGCAAGTTTGGTGAGCTTGATGGCCACCTATAGTGTCTTTCCATACATCTTTTTGACCACAACATTTTGATATTTAACATAATAGGTTCACTTTGTCAGGGAGCATAGAATCACAGAAGCATTTAGGTTGAAAAAGACCATTGAGATAATTGAGTTTATTGTATGAGAACATAAGATGAGAAATTAAGTAAGGGATAAAGTTGAAAGCATATTTGATTGCATTCGGTCTTAAAAGCCTCAGACTAGTGTGAAGCCTATCTTTTAAATACGTCTCATAATTCACACAATGCACAGCAGCAGAACGGCTGACATACATCATGGGGCAATGTGCCTTTAATCTAAGCTGTGTGCTGAGCTTGTCTCCCACACTAAGAGCCATCACTGTGTTTCTTCAGGTGGGAAGAAACATTCTGTTTCAATTAATCAACATATGGATGCCATGAACCAACCCAGAAAAAGACAGCACTTCACTGGGCTTCTCTGCTAGCATCAGAAAAAACTACAGTCTTTTTGTAATCAGGGTTTGTTGTTCAGCACCTTGAAAAGGACAGATGGCTAGACAGGGTTGGTAGGAAGCCTCAGGAACCACAGAAAAGACCAAGAAAACTTCTCCCTTCTTGACCCTTCTCCTCCATTTGAAGGTTTGGTTTCATCACCCTGAGCCTCTTTCAGACTTGGATTCCTGTAACAGTTTTCCCACAAGGTATGACAAAGACAAACACACAACCTTTTATCGCTGGAGTGTAGAGAAGAAGTTAAAATCTTTCTTCTGTCCTGGGAGGTAGGAATTGAAAATAATTTCTCATAGTTTCCAGGTCAATGTCCTAGTTGTTGTCTAACTGTTCTCTCCTCCTTTCATTTAATAAAGCTTCAATTACTCTGTTCAAAGTGGGATGCATTTAATAAAAGAAATGAGGAACCTCTTTCTCTGCCCTGTGTGTCAGGGTGTATCATAGCTCAGTGATCATATGAGATATGGAAATTGAATTTAACTGAATTTCCTCAGAGGAAACAGGGAGTAGTCTAGAGATTTCATGTGCTGTGTGACTCCTCTCACTACAGAACAAGTGAAAATAAAAAAAGGTCATCTTTCCATACTGCCCACCCTGGCTGGAGCTTTTCTCCAGTCAGATGATTCATCACACCCAGACCAGACCTGAAACTAAATATATTTGTTCAAGTCTTCTTCACAAGAGCAAATTTCTCACTAAGACATCTCCATATGATTAATGCTATAATATAGTAATTATTGAAAAATTTCACTGAAGGAAAGTCATTCATAAGGGTATTTTTAGAAAAGCATCCTGCTGTCCTCATGATATACACAATTATTTTAGGTCTGAGGTTTGGGAGACAGGCTAAGGACCCTCTGCTATCTGACAGAACAGGTCTGCTTAATTAAAACAAAATAATTTGGAAGAGCAGAAATAGATCAAGCAATAAATGGTATAAAAATAAACCAGATCACAAACCAAGAGAGTAGGCTCATCTTTGTCACCAGATCTGATTTGTATCTCTTACCCTTCACCAACATGTAGTTTGCCCATTTTAAGTGTTTTTGCGTTGCTGTTATATGTGGTGCTATCGGATTACTTCACGAGCAATTTTCACTTTACACAGTGTAATAAACAGCTCCCAAAACATATCAGAAACACCGCCTCTGTATATTATTTTCATGTCAAAATTAATTTTTGTAAAAATAATTGTGAAGGGAACCTTACAGAAATTATTCTGAAATAGTGTGCTGTTAAAACCGAAACCTTATTTCCCTGAACTATTTGTAAGATTTAAAAACAAATCAGTATTTTATCTATCTGGAGAATCTGCAACATTGGCCAAAAACACCTAAGCAATTCCACAGCCATTTCTTTGACTTTTTGAAAGTTATTTTCAACCCTCATATTGCAATTTCTTTAGCATACTATTGAAGGAGTAAATGTCATTCCTGAGTTATTCCCCACAACTCAGAATTTTTAATGGTCTCAGTGGGAGCAGGTTTGCTCTCAAGTAATGTATTGCTGTGCCAACACAAAATATATTTGGATGTCATTCTTGTAAGATGTGAGAAATGAAGCCAGAAAACTTATATGCTCTACCAAACTTCTTCCAGTCAGATCACCAGACCTGTCAAACTGTTAAACAAATGTAGCCAACTGTATATCAACTGTATATTGATACTGTGAGTATCAATAGGAAGGAGAACTTATTTCTAAAGGACTTCAGATAATGCTGGGAAGCTTCAAGCTGTCCAGCAGCTATTAGACTAAGTTATCTTTCAGCAGAAATATTTCATCATATGCAGAGCAGCTCCTGAACCATTTCAGCCTACAGAATGGCATGTTCACACAGCCCATGAGGAGCTTTGCTTTAGTTGTGTGGGCTGACAGTCAAGAGCTACACACACAATTCACTTGTTGCCATAGAGGTGGCATGACCACGAGAGGGGCTGGTGAGTAAACAGGCACAGTACACAGCCATCTCATTTTAACCTGCTTGAGTGTGTGCAAATCACCACCCACACTCACAGAGTGAAGGGAAAAACAAGAAAAATAGCACTTTTACAGTGAGATCCTTGGTTATTTCCCATCTGGTAGGAAATGCCTAGCACCATGGAAGGCCTGATGGCAGCAGGGGAGGAGGAAGCCCTCCATCCCTGCTGTGCAACTTGCTGGCTGCTCTTACAGTGAGTTAAATCAGCATGCAGGTTGGACTGCATTTATTCTGGTGTATCATGACATAAACCACTGAAAAAAGCAATTGAGAGCCATTACATAACAGAGGGATTGATCTAATGGAAGACTCTGTCTAAAATTGTGACTATTAATTCTTGTAATCCCACAATGTGCATCAGCTATGTTCATTCAAAATCACAATCCTGTCCAGCCAAGTATATGCTGTCTTTTTCTCTGATTTATTTTAGCTGCTCTGTGTCAGTACTAAACAAGCTCCTTGTTTAACACTGTTGGAGCAAGTGAAGATGTGAAAAAGAGAATGCCAGGTGTTCCCTAATAAACTTCCATTACCTAAAAACTGTAAATGTTGGGCTATTGCTCTCATACAAGATAAGATACTCTAACATAGACATTACTTCTATAGGTAATATTTAAATCTTCCTCTAGCTTCTGTATTTGTCAGGTTACAATTTATAAATTCTATTTATTGTGAAGAAAGTCTGTTCACTGCACTTTGCTGAAATCTTTAAATTAATGGAGTCCCTCTTCTGAAACTTTGCTACTTCACAAGTTATTTGTCTTGATTCACAAAGCCTGCGGATACCCAGGTAACTTTATTTTTAAACCTTCAAACTCTGAAAATGAGTCATTTCATACAACCTCTTCTGTCTCATATAACAAATATTAGCTTCTTAAGATAATAATCCTGAAAAGAATATCTCCTTATATCACCCAGAATACATTTTCCACATTTGTTTATGCCAGTGCTGGGGGAATTAAATTTTTAATGTGGGATATGTGACTAGTCTAAACATGACTAAGGAATAACAGACATTTCCATAGCCACAAAATACATAAGGTATTTCCTCTTTGACATAAAGAGTATGCCTGAGAAAAGAATGCCATTAAATACCCAATGCAGACTTTACAGACCCAAAAATTAGATGGCTACATTATTTTTTTAAAAGAGTAGGTTACATTAGCTAGTAATGAGAAGTTACCCTTGAGCTGATAGCTGCTAGTCAGTGCAAAACTAATATTATTTTCCTTTTTTAAAAATCTTTTTAAGAAAAGAGACAATGCTAAGTTCTGTCTTCTGGACCCTTAAAAATAGTAGATATTATATGAGCTGGCTGCACAATAATGATTCTGTTGTTAGAACTCCCAACAGGGGCTTCCAGCACTGGAAGAGAAAGAAATGTACTTTCCATCTACCTTTCTGCGTGGCCAGGGAGCGTAATCAAGTACAGCATTTCCAAAGTGGATTGGTTTTTTGGGTTTTGTTTTGTTCTTTGAGAACTGTATACCTCCTCAGGTGAAAATAAGACAAAATTCACTTTGCTGCATTTGAGTGGTAGTGAAGAATAAGAAATACCCATTTGTGTTGAGTAGGATTCAGAAGATTGAATGGGAGCTGGGCAGAACTATCAGTTTGAAACTCCAGGCACATACCAGGGGTGGGAGTTATGGTTATGTTGCAAAATATAGTCTGGAATCTGTTGTTTGCTGTGCAGCTAGGTGATACTGCAATGTGACAGCCAAATTCACTTCCTCCCCAGTAGCCTGGCTGCAGTCAGGCTGCCATTGCCAGCTCCATTTGACACTGTCCTGGGACAATATAAGGCACCACGTCTGCGCCAAAACCATGCCAGGAGCAGTGTCTGACAGCACCTCCTCCTTGCTGATATTTTACCAAAGTATATTTATTGATGTAGTCCTACAGACCCATGAGACAGGACTGGCCCTAAGCTCTTCCCGTGGTAATGTAAACCCTACTGCCTGAAGCCAGCATAGCATCTAACTGGGAATTTTACTAGGTGATAGGGTGGGAAAATGTCAAGTAAGGAGAGTTGTTGTCAGACCTCTTTGTTTTCTATTCTAATTTATTTTGCAAATGAGTCTTATCTCTTGGCAAAATATCAGCAATCCAGCCCAATATGCATAAGAATCACACAACAGAAGAAGGATAGGGTGTGTCTGGAAAAGTTAATTCTGCCACTGAAACAGCAGGATTTGGAGAGACATGACTTATTCAGAAACTATTTCTTTCGACCTTTTCTACTTCCTATCTTAGTCAACAATTCCAGTTCCTAGCAAAAGATGCATCAAGGATATTGCACCATAAAAAAGATCGACTTTCAATTTCTATTTCTTTTGTGGCCTACAGACAATGTGTTCCTTTTAAAAGAAGCTTATTTTCACTTGAGCTCCTTGAATTGCATAAATTGCTTTCTTACAAAGGAAACCACAAAACTTTTGATCATGAAAAGTGGTTATTGGTCTGAAGATCAATATAAACTGAAAGGTTAGATTTGAGATGTCCAGGTTATAACCATTGTTGGGCATCTGCTGTAAGCAATTTGGCTAAGTGCAGAAAATGTTTCCACAGCCTTACTGGAGGTGATGTGGTGTGGCAGTGAGGGAGAACTGCTAGAAGAATAACAGATGCGAGAATTAGCTATTTTGAAAAGTGTTGCAGTTTATGAACTGGCAAAATGCACTGGACAAACAGTTTCCTTGGTATAATACAGTCGACATCAATTTTAAAAGCATGTTTAATTAAACGGGATTAGATGCAGCTATGAAAAATTCAAAAGATATTTCAATTAATCTACATGTACAACTCATTTTCAAACTGATCATTACTTTTCAAGGAGCAGGGAGAAAAGATAATTTGTAAGTAAATAAGCAAAAGAGAAGAAATCTCTATGTGGAAGGACTGTTAGTTCTTCTGTTTGCATTTGATTAAAAATAAAATAAAATTTTACTGTACTGAGTCTGATAATAAGCCTGTCACCCATAATCATGCTGTTTCCCACAATAATGAAGGAGAGCAACACCTGGTCCTTAATCAAGACCCACCTTGTTTTGTTCATGCAAATCTGCGTTGAGTTTCACTCAGGTCTGTGGCAAAAATAATTAAAGATCACATCCTGAGATCTATTTCTAATATCACATACTTTAAAATAAATGTAAAGAAACATATAATTTTTATTTATGTATATATTTAGTGTATCCATGTCCTTATTTAAATCATACAGGCCTTATTAAAGTTCTTTAAAAATGAAAGAATTAGGATGTTTTGACCATGAGTGCACGTTGCAAAATAAAGCAAGAGGGTAAATAAATTAGTATCTAGACAAACTTCTTGATTAAATGACTCTTGCTAAAAGTACCAGATGCAAAAAAGACAAAAAGACTAATTGTTAGCATCAGTGATGCAAATTCAGTGATTGACTTGCTGATTACAATGAACCACTGCTGTTAGAGTTTTGTGAGATTTGTTTGCTCTTGAATTATTCTCACATGTTGAAAATGTTGTTTGGTGGAATATTTTATATGCAATTATTTTGTCAATTGATATAGAACACATTTGCCCCAGGAAAACAACTCCTAAAGTTGGGATTTTTGTAGTATGCAAGTAATTTTTGTATAAACACTATTGACTAGACTAATATTGGTGGGTTTTATTTTTAAAGCTCTACACAATGTCTAATTTGTCTCCATTAGTCATCACTTTTGATCCATGATCTTCTAATTGCCACTGAATGTCATTTCTCATAGGGCTTTATAAATAATAAGTCTGAAAAATCAGAAGCTCTTCAGCTAGTGAAAGTTGTGAAATATTCAAGACAGCAGAGGTTCACAAAATTGCGTATGACTGAATACTCCTAACAGAAAAACCCTCTAATCAGACCTAGCTGAGCTGTGGGAATATAATCAACAATCTCCCATTGCTAACAATACTTAGTTGGAAAGACCTTCCAAATATATGATTTTGTCATGTCATGCGTTTAATTTATGTAATTGGAACAGAAAAAAAAATGAATAATTATCAAGAGACTTACTGGATGTGGCTGTCATGTTCTTAATGGTACAAAAAAGAATGAAATTAAAATCCATTAATATTTTCAATAATTGGAAAAGAGCATGTCTTTGCTTGGAGATTTTGCCTTGTCTTCTGTGTTGGTGCTGTGCAAATACCTAGGAGTACTTCTGAAGAGAAAGAGAGGGACTATTGCTGCTTTACTTCCTCTGTGTTTCTCAAATCCATTTTGTCATGTCTTAGTATATGAAGATTTTTGTGCTCCATAAAGCTCATACTGGCAGGTGTCACCTGTGGAAGAGCTAGATGGATGATCAGGAAGAGACTGAAGTCTCTAAGACCCAGTCAAAACAGTAGCAAACTCTGACCTGACATTTTGTCCTGGAGCATTTTTATACCTGAACTACATTCACAAGAATTTCTAATTATCCAACATAAACTACTCCATTACCAGCTCTCATAGCTTAACTCCTCCTTATGCACACTAGGGGTGAGGAAAAGGCTTGAACCAAACATTTTTGAGGAGCAGTCAATCACAATAAAGAAGAGGCAAGGAGTAGTGGCAGAAACCTGAAGCAATCCATTATCCCAAGAATGTTTGTCTCCTCTTTCTACACATCCTTTCTAGTGATGAGCTAGCTTTGACGGACTCAGCTCAAGGTTTCACTTTGCACCTCTGCAGCCCTCTCGGGTCTCTTTGCTCAGGCTCAAAGGATCCTGAAGGAGCCAGCTAAAGAGCTGTGCACAAAGAGACTCTGCAAGCAAGACATGAACAAATTCAGAATGCATTTTCTCTATGGAGAAAACAGTGGCTACTTGTTTTATAAGGACAAAAGTGCTGATGAGTTTTCTCATTCAGGCTACTTGCAGCACTTTGTGTCAGTTGTGGAAGACTGCTTGGGGTGGATCCAAATAAACACCTGCCCACCTACTCAGCATTTAAGTTTACTGTGTGCTGTGCGTGGGAGAACAAAATTAACAGGTATTAAGTTACCATTTTAATGACTTTGGAATCTCTAGCAGACACAGAAAGCAAAGGAATACATCACTGTCTTTGCATGTGGTGTCATGTATGTGCCAAAGAGAAACATTCTGGAGTCATCAAAATGTTCTTTCCATTTTATGTAACTGAATGTGCTGAGGTAATTTCCCCAAAAGTTATTTTTAGGAGGAGGTGTTAATTGTTATGTCGACATGTGAAAGCTGCAATATTATGTAAAAATGTTGATGTAATAGCCACACTATTCATTACTCACAAAGGGGTCTGATGAATTTACTGTCATGCACAGAAAGATTTCCATTTTCTTCCAAGAGCTAAGCACCAATTGCTAAGCTAATGACTGCTTTGAGGAAATGGCTACCAATGACAACTGGAGGATTTTTGAAGCTGGCATCTGTTCTTGACAGAAATCAATTACTTGTAAGGCAATTATGGTAAATAAAAAATACTGGATTCAGAAAATAGAGGTATTGTTAGCCTGACGTGGCCCACACAAGTGGAACATTTTATTCAAGGAAGTAACACACAATAAAAGAAATTACCCTTCTGTGAATCCATTGTTACTATGTGTACAGTTTCTACAATGCTGATCAATTGCTAAGGAATTAAATGAAAAATATTGTGCTTTTTACAAAGGGATACCTTCATCAGTATTCCAGCAGAGACTTTCTGGAAATAACTAGTTATTTCTATGTAGGTCTGAGTCAAAGCCTAACTCTGAATATCACCAAATTTTGGCTGAATGCATTGTGAGTTTTCTCTCCTCCTGTGGGAACAATCATGTCTGCCTTTGCATTTTGGAGCTGTCTTCTCTGTCTTCAAGTTAGTTTAATGAGCTTCTGCAAACTGAAGATAAAATGGGTTGCAGAGCTGTCTCATCAAGAAGCAGCCTTGGTCAATTTAGTTCATTAAGACCCTATCAAACTTTCATTATTGCTGTTCTCACACTCTAGATATTAAGGGAGCAGGAGGAACTGTTTCAGCTTTAACTTTGAGATAAAAAGATAAAGCTATAAATCAAGGAAATGAATCCACATGAACTGAGATATTACATCTTTCATCATTTGGAGCCTGAAGTGAGGTTTCTAGACTCCTTGAGTTATCACACAGAGAAAATCAGGGGTCTAAAAATGGTTGTCAATATATTCTTTACAAAGAATTGCAAGAATCCTATCCGGTTGGTATGTGAAATTTTTCAGGATATTTTTTGATGTTAGCTTTATCCTTCTCTGCAAAGCATTTTTATTCCAGATTGTGTAGAGTCTGAGAAATAACAGCCAGAGAAATACAGAGTAATTTAGATCTAGAAGTAGCAGAGCTGCAGCCAATCAGTTAAACTGCATTACACAGTGTGTGCCCTTCATGAAGAGCTAGGCCTAGTAAAAGTGAGTCTTAAGAAACATTAGACCAGACAGCTAATCTTTAGATGGCAAAAGTTAAGGAAGAATTTATCCCAACTTGTACATCAACTCCAAAATTACAATCCTAACTTAGATGCAGATTGAAAATTACAGTCCTCGGTGTCCTAAAGGCACTGGGAACTCCTTGCACCCAGAAGTTCCCTGAGCATTCATAGGCTATGGCAGCTCCCACTAAGCAAATGAGGCACCCAGTTTCCATCTAGTTTTCCATATCATCTGAAACCTATCCCCATGAAAAGTCCAGTTCAGTGCCCAGGAGTAAGTGCCAGGCACCATACATCATGTTACAGGATCTGTCTTTCAGAAATACTGCAGTTCCACCAATAATTACAACAAAATTATGGCACTTTGAAAGAAAAATGGCTAAAGATGGAAAGCATGTCATGGTTTCCAAGTCTGCTTGCTATTATGCAAGAGTGTTTTTTATGGGAAATAAATGTCAGGTTTTGCCAAATGAAGGCTGAAAAGCACTTGTCAGTGACAGAGTATGCTCTGTAGTATTTTATGTTCTCAATATAATAAAGAAATAGGGAAAGTTAATACAGGAAGCATGAGGTGGCAGCTAGATGTATTCAGGGGAGAGAGAAAAGATGCAGATGCAGTCTCTTTCTAAAAGTCATCTACCTGACAATGCTACATCAGTGAATCATGAGGACATCTGGAAATTTGAAACTCTGATATGGAGAATGATTGGACTTTACCACAGTGTTTCAGAACATTTCTTTCACAAGCTAATGTTTTCTTTCACAAGCTAATGAAGCTGCTGTATCACTACAATTTCCCTTCCTCTGCCCACAGCGTAGCTGCATCCAGCTCCTGCTTCAAAGGGATTTTTCCATCAGCCAATTCCTCTGATCCTTGCAGGGGATGGAAGAATGATCTTTGCACTGTTTGGGTTTAATTTTGGAGCATAGGGGATCCTGCTGAACAAGTCTTGTCACTAAATCAGAGAGGTGATGTGAATTTTCTGGGGGGAATTTGCTCTGGGCATTGTCAAAGCATGGGATTAGCCTTGCAGGCTCGTGGCATTCTGCTTAATTTGAATTCCGATTGTGTTTCATGTTCAGAGAAAACATTGGAACAAAGGCAACCCATCTGTAAGGGCTGAGGGCTTGTCTGACTGTTCTGATCTCAGGTTACACCACTGGGCTCACTTGGGTTTCCCTCGAGACAAAAACCAGCCAAGTCCTGCTGAGTCACAACCCTTGGTCAGGATGAGAGTTATGAGTCTTGAAAGATCCCCACTAGACCTGTCCTGAATTTCAGTTTTTCTCTACCCTACATTTTTTGATAGCTTTGGCAGCCTTGTCTTCCTAATGACCTCATCTCTTCTTTCATCTTGGTAAAGAGTGCATTTGCTCTCTCTCCCTCCAGCCGATGCACAGGGCAGCACACCCACCTTGTTTGCCACTCTAGGGCCACCCTGTCCTGGGTGTCCCTGACCACCCAGCCCCCATTCCCCAGACCTTCTCTTCAGTCCATTGCCCCTGCATATCCCTCAAGCTATCAATCTCACTTAGGGCCCAAACCATCCCCCAAACTGGGGTCCACAATCATCTGTTCATGTCTGTCCTCCAGTCCCTCCATTTTGTTACCCTTTTTTCTTCCATTTTTCAGGTAGATAGTGAAATATTTTAATTACTCACCAAGCAGAATATATACCATTTATAATACAATTTAGGAATCTTTTCTGAAACAAAAGAAAGTAAATACACCTACTATTACATTGTTTTTTAAAAATATTATCCCATATTCCATATCCGGTATGTTCTTAAGTCTACAGTACCTTATCAACAAAATTAAGTTCTGACTTTGTACTTTAATAATATTTTGTATCTGAAAGCTCTAGAACTTTCTAAAGTGCTATACCTCAACAGCTAGGAAGGTAAGAAAGCAAACTCCATGAATTTCTGATCTTTTGGCCTATACTTTTTATGCTGCTATTTCCATTTGGAAGAAGAATTAGAATCACATTTTAATTGTGTCTTGTTCTTCATTGAAATCTCATCTGTTCTGAATTCCCAAATTCATGTACATCTGTACCTCTACCATCTCTGATTTTTGAACTTCACTTCATGATATTTTGTTACTAAGGAATCTTGAAAGTTAAGTTGCAAAAGCATAAGTGTGTCCTGGATCCTAACACTGACTTGATTTTCACTTTTTAATTATATTTTGCATTGATTTAGCATGAAATAATAATTTGACAAATATTATATAGAGCAGCTTATCATAAGTATGGAAAACGACTGGTTTACAAATGGTCCTGTCCTACATGCAAGCTCTTCTGTATTCCTGAAAGGTACTTCATTAAAAATGGCAGTTCACTCAGATGGAAGGCAGATGCTAAAAGCAGACAGCAGATACTGCAGTAAAAGAATAAGAACCAAAATATGAAAACTTCAAATAATTGTCTGTGTGAGACAGTACATGGATTTGTGAATCCAAGGAGAGTTTGTAGAGAGCAGGAAAGAAAGGGAAGTACATTAATGAGGAAAGGCTGAGCAGGCAGATCTCAGTTAATGAGGACCACAGGTGGAGACAATGACCTTTCCCAGGACAGGGTGGAAGTCGATCACAGCTCCAACTCACACAGCAACAATAACAAACGTAGAAGCACCAGGTAGCTTTTCACAAGGCCAGACATTAAATGCCACAATCCCTAAGATGATGAGCCAGACACTCCAGAGGGAAAGGAAGGCAAACCTCAAGCAGGACAATTGTTAATGTTTTAATACAAAAGAAAGCTCATGTGATGAAATTATATTGACAAGAACAGTTTAACCACAGGTAAATTACATTCCTAGCCTTGTCTTTCTTCCCTTTTTCCAACAACCTTTTATTAAAATCAAACACAGAGAAGTTAATTTGTATGTGATTCAGGAAGATCTTTTCTTCTTTGCCTCTCATTTTTATTCCCACACAGACAGGCACAATACTGATCACATTGATATAATTGAAAACACTGCCACTGAATTTGGTAGGAGCAGCATCCAGCATGAGACAGGTGTACTGAGTTTCCATGGGAAATCCATTGCCTCTATTCACTTCCAGTACCATGCAGACCTGCTACAGGAGCACAAAGTACCATATGACAATTATAGTGTTAAAGACCAGGACATTGCAATCACATCCACGTTGTCAGCCCTAGTGTACAGCAGTGCTTAAAGTGAAAGTTGCTCTGCTGCAGATTAATGCTCGAAGAATAGAATTAACTGGGTGATTTTGTTGTCCAAAAATGTATGTAATGTCCGATTTTCTATAAGAGAACATCATCAGGAATTATCTGAATGATCATGTTCATTCCAGTTAGTGCTTCATGCAGTTCAAATTCATATAATCCTTCTTTGAAGCTATCATGTGAATTCCATAAACTCACAAGGCAACAATGCTTGGCTTTTAAAGCATTTTCATAAAAAACTGTATAGAGTCCATTTCAGGCCACAGAAATGAATGGTTATTTTGACAGCCAAGGCAGTGATGCTGAGATACTAAGAACTACTTTCCACATCATTAAACACAGCCTTTACCCCTCAATAGAGTAGCTGGTAAAAAAAAAGGGCAGGCTGCTTTTTATCACAACAGCTTCTCAACAGTTCATTTTGTAAGGTATTAATCATGAATGTTTTTTCACCTTTCGAAAAAATTATATTTTTTGCATAACGGCCCAGGCATAATATTTGCCAAATCGGCATACTATGATAGACACCTGGATTACTAAAGTTTACTGAACTTGAGACTGGGTATTCTAACCTTCCAAAAACTTGAGCCAGCCCAAAATGTACCCACTTTCTCAGACAGAATCTCACTATAACACTACCCAGCAATTAGTGTGGAGTCACCAGCATACCTCTTCTTAATAAGAAAGGTCAGTTTAACAGTCTTTGTGAATAATTTGCCTTTAGTAGAATCACTAAAATTATCATGAGGGCTCATGAGAGCTTTCTAAGCAGATGATTCAAACCTGGAGTGCTTTGTGAAGAATGAAAATCATTCTCTGAATCAAAGGACTTGAAGTGCAAAATTCCCTTGTTTGGACTTGACACAATAGAGGGAGGAGTGCTGACTATCAAGGCTTTTATATTCTAACATGTTTTGAAGCACTGACTGCACTCACAAGTTGGCCTTGTCTGCACAAAATTAAAGTAGTCGTGAGAGCTTATCACTGTCTCCCAGTCATTTTCCATGTCTATTATCACCTGTTTGCTGGAATTCATTTTCAGCTCAAAAGATGTGTATTTGGCTTAGGAAAAGCCCAGGACAGGATAGGTGCTCCAGGATAAATCTATGCATGCCTTGCTCCACCTGTAAGTGACCTGATCAGAGTGACCAGCACCCCAAACAGGCACTTGGACCTGCAATAGCACTCCAGGGGCAATCAGAGCTAGGATTGAACCTTCACCATGTACATCCATAACAGAGATGGAGGATGAAGAAATAATTTGACAGCAGACTTTGGTTTACCATTCAAGTCCCTAGAGCTCTTGCTCTTTGGAGGAAGGCGCATGTTTGTCTACAGAGCTCAGCAGTAGATAACAATAGATAGACAGGGAATGCAATTGGAACCTAAGGCCCAGTCAGTGTGCAAGCTGAACTATGTGCTCAGAAAAACAATTGTATTATGGAAGCATTGGCATGAAACAAATGCATTTGGTTGTATTTATTAATAAAGGAACTTGGTTGCTAAAAAGAGATCTCAGAGTATGATAAATATGTTGTCTATTTTATATCATTATTGAGTATGGTACAGTTAGTGTTGTGGGCTTAGAAGATGAACATAGGAGATCTGAATGCCATTAATTTCCTGGCTATTGTAATGGTACAAATAAACAGAATTTTCTACAACAGGGAAGCCACTTGACAGAAGGGTCAAATCCACCAGGATATGTAGGTACTGATGAAGAAGATATTGTAAAAGCTGTTTATCTACACCCTGGCTGAAAAAAACATCTAAAAAGAACATTTAGTACCATTTTAAACATTAACTTTAAAAGGTGCCACAAAGTGCTGGTGTTCTTGAGGAATATAAAACAAATGCTTACTCTTATAAAGAGTTTGGTATTTATTTAGTATCTTCAGAAATTCACAATTTTCTCATGGGGAAGGTTTTTTTTTCTTTTAAAAATTAATTAAATTTAAACCGACAATATTGCAGTTCAGAATTTTCATCAAGAACTTTCTATGGAGAATTACGTGATATAAGACTGTAGGAGCATAACTATAATTATGAAAAATATACAGGCTAGAACAGTGTTTTGCACACAGCTGTACCCCTGGCAGAGCTCCTAAATGCCAAGTCTCAACTCCAACATTCTTTTCTATTTAAAGGCAAATAACTTATTTACCATATTTTTAATGGTGTTAAGTAGGCACTAATTGGAAACAAAACAAAAAGTACTGAAATTCTTACTTACAAATTGAAATTGAAATTGAAATTCTTACTTACTTACAAAATAAATATTCATCTGTCCAGTATAGAAACCAGCCCTGTGCTGTCCTCTGAATTCTAAAGCACAAACTGCTATTGCCTTCTGGTAGTTCTATTCTGTCACTATCTGACTAACACACACTTACTGACAGGTTTATCATCAGTCAGTGCCTCAGTGGTGTGCTGTGTCCATGTGCATTCTTGGCCTCCTGGGAGAAAGTGGTAGATGGTGATCTCTGCATGGATGCTTGGCTGGAAGGGTGCTGGGGCTGGTGACTTCACCTTGGAGTGGCAGCACAAAATTCAAGTTGGCAGAGTGCAACTGGATATATTTGATAAAAAATTATTTAGATTGTTCTTTAGATTTTTTATGGAAATGAAATCCCATCAAGATTTAGGGAGTAATCTAGACGTCAAAAAAACCCTAATGTTTTCAATCTGGAGCTGCAAGCCTCATCATGTTGTGAACAGTTTGGAGAGCTGTGAACCATACTTCTGTCAGTAAAACCTGAAGGGTGGGATTGTGAATATTTTCCTATTCCCTGCCACCATAATCCATTCAGGAGTGCAAGGTCATAGTTTCCTCAGCCCAGTTACAAGCCTGTCCTACCTTTTTCTGCAATATAACTAAAGAATAGTTCTGTTCCATCTGTCTCCTGAAAAGTGGGGTGAGAAGAATGGAGAAACACAGGGAGAGACTCAAAATATTCCTTTCCTTTTGTTTCCTGGCTATGTAGATGGATAAAATATTTGAGGCAAATGAAAACCCTCTTGACTGGCAACTTTTAAACTGCTGATGATATGCACAGCAGGATAAACAGTTGCCTGATTATGCACAGTACGCATTGCAAGGCTTCTTACTCAAAGAAAGTAGATTAATATCATAAAACCTCTCCCACACAAATACAGATTATAATTCATGCCGTATATGCATTATGCATATTAGTGGCATGTCAGTGAAATACAGAAATCTGAATATAAGTGTTTATTCATACAAATCTCTAAAAAAATAAACACTACTTTATTAATTACATGACACAAAAAAACCCCAACAAAAACAGCATGCATGTCTCACTTATATTTTAAGTGATAGAGGACCACAATCTAAATATATAGTCAGTATCTTTGAATACCTTGAATATCTTGCTTATCCAGACAAGCAATAATAAAGGATAATATATTCTGACTTTTACACAGTAGCATGTCTGATTGACCTGGAAGATGTATTTCATTTGTCACTGAAGATTATGAAAACATCCTACACAGCTTTACGTCAGGAAATAATTTTTGAGCTATAACTTTGAATTCAACAAAAATCAAGTCTTTCTAGTGAAATTCGTGAAATTCCATAAGGAGGAAATCACACATCTATGTGATTAGCCCATAATTTTAAAACAACTTTAGTGTACATCAGCTGTAGTTTTATAAGTGCAAATGAATTTGTCCACCTTGTTCCATAGCCTTCTCTAGAACAAATACCAATAATTAAATACTGATTGCTTTGAGACAGAGAAAGTAACTGTGACACAGAAAATGGAGTGCCATGATCAGTGACCTTTGAAAAGGTCTTTCAGAGTTTCCTACATTAATTAATAATGACAGAAGTGTATCACTTTTCAGGATATGGTGAACAGTGGTGTTTCCTTAACATAGACTGACAAATCTTGTGGGAAAGGGACAAATCTAGGAATGAAAGTTCCGCTCTCCACAAAAACGTTTTATTAGGAACTGAAATTTCCGATGCAGCTGAAATTATTCAATTGTGATCTCAAAACTTCCTGTGAAGAGTATGAAGGGAGATGCTTTGCAGGATTGATAGTGTAACAACGTACCTTCAATTTTAAATTTAAGAGATGGGAAGAATTAAATTGATGGTGCATTTCTTTAACTTTTATCCAACTTTTTCCTTCTTTTAAAAGATTTTTTCTTCTTGAGTCCTCTTTTTGACTTTCAATACATAATTTACAATCACACAAGGTCTTCTGAAAGATCTTTTCACCTAATGTGCCTCATTCCGTGTCTTCATCCACAGTAGCTTTATATGTAACTCTACCAGTCTGTATTTTCCAATAATATTCATCTAACTCTACAGACATTATGAAGTAAACTAAATCAATTTCAGATTATTGCTGGTTCTCATTAAGCTGTAAGGTACATATTCTCTACATGAAGTACTTGTGAAACCCTCTCCTTTCTCACAGTATTTTGACTTTATTATTCTGGCCAGGAAATGCCAACTTCCATTCATCCACTGTATCCTCCTTCTATTAAAATTATGTTGATACCAGTGCTAGTTTGGACCTCTTGAATTATAACAAATCATAGCAAGTTCCTACTGCAACATTCTCTGTAGTGGCTATAAATCCCACACAGGGAAAATATTTTCTCCATGGGTCATTTTGTTTCAGAGTAATTTCTAATAGAGCCTTATTTCCATTCCACGGAAGCTAAGGAGCCTCTTCTAGCTTCTCTACCTCTAATGCTGGGTAAATAGGATAATACCAACTGCATTCTTAATATGAAAACTTGATTTTTTTTCTGTTGTTTCCTTGATTTCTTAAAATGCAGTTGCATATCCTTATATTTTAATCTGGACGACTATGGCATTCCTAAGGTCAATCAGTTGTTTTTTAAATTGATAGCCTTTGCTATAAAACACTGGTTAGCTCCTCCTTCCTCTTGCATTGTTCTGTGGTTGTAGCCAAAGGGCCTTGAGTCGTATTGTGAGACATCCACTTGTGCTTTCCCATTAACCCAGTGATCTGGGTTCAGTGATGTCCCCATCAAAGGCCAGCATATTTCAGTGCTAAGACAGAAAATTTGGCCTTTCTAAGCTTTCCTTTAAAGAGAAATTTCTAGGAATTAAACTTCAAATAATTTGGGTTTTTTTCCTAATTTTTGCTTCTCTATATAGAGGTGTCTCTGTACCTCTTACACTCTGACAGTAAGCAAAAAATTCTCAGAAGGAGATTAGGCTATATAATACATCAAAACGCACACAGCAGGAAAGAGAAGGAATAAAGATAGTTTTATATAGTTAGATTTAGCTGTAAATTGCAATGAAATTTTAAGACGAAAGAAAATACTTGAATTAATGGGAATAAATTGTGTGAAAGAAGTTCTGATGGGTTTATTACTAATGAAAGCTTTTGCAGGTATGGGAAGCATGCAACATGCTGCAGAAAAAAGATAACAAAATTCTGTGCTAACTTCAACTATAAAATGTTATCGTAATGGTGGTAATGGTTTCTTATTTGTCTTCTGATTATATTTCTCAGACATGCTTCTCCTTGTCTCTTCTTATTATTGAAAAATATATTTGAGCACTGGCAAAGTTTTTTCCCTCTCCCACTTTTTCAAAATTGTTTTGACATAGAGAAACTCACTACACCAGCATGAAAAAAATTATCTGAAATATCTACTCCAATTTTGGAGTGGCAGAATGAGAGGATAGCCCTGACGTGGATCCATCTCATAATAAAGTAATGGTCCTGCCAAAACCGAATAGAAAGTAACTTGAATATCAGAGATGCAGACATATTTTACGTTTGCTTATCAGACTTTACAGATGCCTGTTATCAGCCTTACAGGACATACTGAATCATTCTTTCACACACTCCTCTGTTTCAAAGGATGCAGAATTAGTAAACTGACCAATTAATCTGAGTGTGGACCTAGACTGCTATTAGTGTCAAGTTTTGGTTCATGAATCATTAATTAACTTTAAAAAGCTGCTCTCTAATTGTGATGGAGTGAATCAGATGTCAAAGTGCTTTGACACAAATTCAGAAGAACTAAGCCTGCAGACATGTGGGAAATCTGAAGTGCACATAATGTAGTAGGTATCTGAAAGGCCCCAAAACCCAAATCTTCCATGTCTGCTTTTTTTCTTTAAGTTCCCAAAAATATTTATGGAACTGAACTTTTTCGATCTTTACAGTAGTTTTTCCTAGAAGCTGGTTCATGGAAAGACCACTGTCTCCCATTTATAATTAGTCTCTGGTGTACTAAAGTCTGGATTAGTAAATTCCAGCTCAGGGGAAAGAAAATGTAGGAGCATAATATCTTAATTGTTAGTCTTTATGTAAGAAAGTCAGCAAATCACATTTGATGTTTCTTTCCAGATTGCTGCCTTTTCCCTGAGGAGACATGAAACAGGACATTCACTTAAACAGATGGTTGTTGCCTCTGAATTATTTAACAGCTAAATCAATGCGAAACTTCTGCTGCCATGAGGGGAAAGAGTGCGCTGGAAGCATTCCTTCCCCTCCACTTTCTCCTGTTAGAAGTGGCCAGGAAGAGAGTCTGCTATTGGCAGCATTGAAGTCTGAAGGGGTAGAAGGGGAGGATGCAAAAGTGAAACCTGGATTCTAGAGCTATCAAAGAATATCTTTCTTACTTTGGAAATAAACAAAAAACCTCCCTAAACCAAAAAAGACCAAAAGGCTAGGTAGCTTATACTATATACTCATAGGTTTGCATTCTGCATTAGAAAAATCATTATTTTTGAAACACTGTGAGCTGTAGGCTAATTCCTTTGAACTATGCACTTCACACTCACAATATCTCAGGAAAAACACTGCAAGGCCAAATTTATCCGTGTTCTTTCTATATGCAAGTGTATAATCCATTGCAATGCCTAAATATTGTCCTACTATCACAGGAAGGAACTCTTGCTGACAATGCCATTAGAATTACAAAAGCCTAATATTTCTTTGACAAATGGAATCTTCAGGCAAAGTTTATGTCCAGGGCATCTGGTGTCCCTCAACATGAAGCTTCCAACCTTCTAATTACGAAAATAAACATAAAGCCTTTATCAGAGACACTGAGAGAGACGCGAGCTTCTCTTCAGCCCTCCAAACGTGTTTTATTGTTCAAAGCCATGAAGTAGAGTCGATAATGATGGTCACAGCTGCTAGTGTCGGAAAAAGATGCCTCTATAGGTTCAGATGGCGCCCTGCACAGCTGGCCAGCTGCGGCCCGGCGGGAGGGGCCGAGGCATGGGGCGCTGTCCGTGGTGCTGATGATTCTCGGTTCATGAGCCCGGCAGGTGGCAGCTGCTGTCCCACCCCGCCTCCAGGGGACCCCAAAATCAGAGTCCTCGCTCACGCCCCTCCGCAGCGCAGAGCAATCTACAGCGGAGGGCGAGGGGCTGAAATGGACTGCACAGTGTGAGACAAGTGGGTTTAGCTTAGCTTGTAACCCTTACTTCTGTTTTTGTTTTAAACAAAACACCGAAGCATCCATCAGCCACTGGACTGAATGCTGAGCCAATCACGCTCTGCACAGCGGTATATATTTAATAGTCCACAGGGTAAATTTAAAAAAACAAATATGCTGCCATTTGCACCTTTTGAACTCAAAAGCCTCCTGGTGAGAAACCTGACACAGAAGTAAATAATAATAAGATCACCTTTAAATGTTTGACAGTTCAAATAATTTTGTACCTTTAGCACCACTAGGTCTAGGGGAGGCAGAACTTTAAGGGACCTCTGTGTATGCATAAGGAAAACTCAGCCTATATTGTTTTATTTTTATGCAGATAAAAATAATTGAATTTTTGTGCAAAGCTCATCTTTTGAATCAATCATATATGGTATAACCTTCGAGTTAGTGCCCAGATAAAATGAAACAGAACTCAAAACTTTTACCTGCCTAGACAGTGGCAACTCTTCCTTGTGGAATTTGGTGCATAAATATCAAACAGACAGATAAAAATCTTATTTGCTGACACTCTGCAATATTTTGGACCTTAAATCCTAACATAAAATGTGTTAAAGTGCGCAAAGATCTTGTGTGAAACACTAGAATGAGAGTTGCTCAGAAATAGAAATAGATTAGACACACTTGGTTTCTGAGTATGGAAAGCATAAATACAAAAATCTGAGTATCATGCTATTATTAATTCACCTGCCCACAAATTAAGTCAACCTACATACACAGTTACTCTTTTCTAATTGTAGGAAAATGAGGTTGCTTATTTTCTCACAATGATGATTTATTTTTCATAGTGAACAAATAAGTAGCAACAGAAATTTAGTGTTAAGAAAAGGAAGCACTACAATCACACATGACCTTTTGGTACTGGATTCCTTAATGCAATGAAAAATTTGTGTGGTTTTAACCATTAGCATGAAGTATAGCCCTTGCTACACACTAAAGCTATTAAACACATTCTGAATCTCACTAAACTAGTACACATTTAAGTTGTTTGGAGAAAAGGATATATTTGTGTAACTAATTATAATAGTTAAGTTTACACCGAGCCAAGGGATAAATTAGTAAATGGTATAGAACTCATAGACTCTCTGCAGATAAACTCCAATTGGGCAACACATGGAAATAAGGCATGTGCAAATATGACCCCTCAATTTTCTTAGCTACAAATTTCCTTGTTAATTTGGTTTCATGTTACTTGTTAAAACAAGCTGACCATAAATCCAGATGATCTGACTTTCTGGTTGACTCTAAAATTTGTCAATAATGAAAATACTTTGCCTTTCTACATTATTCTTTCATTATTGTAATACTATCTAAAAAATATTTATTATAACATTTATTATTGTAATATTATCCTTTAACGTGCAAATCTGGCTGGGGAAGAGAATTATTTGCCTTGTTTTACCCTTGATTATTCCATGAAATTTACTGGACTGCAGGATACTTCATTGACCCTGAAAGCTGTGAAAGTGAAAAACACCACTTGAAGTTCCATACAAACATTTTCTGTATCATACGAGCAGACATAAACCAAGCTCCTCTTGAAGTTCAGTAGACAGCAACCCACTATTTATGTGGACTGCCTGGAGGTTCCCTAGATATCACACACAGAAACCACAGAGCTATGGCCACATACCTGGCAAGCAGCATTCTACAGAAATGAAGAGCCTCAAGAGCTCTTTTAGGGACTGAAAGCATAACTACTAGATCGGAGGTATTAACTTCTTGTTGCACAGGCACTAGGAAAGCTACTTATTCAGTTCCTCCTATTTTTCTTTTAAGATTCACTTACAAGACCAAATTTAATTATGTAGAGTCAGGTTTTAAATTTGCAAGACTGTAGGCAGCGTTACTGCTGTCTCACTGGAACCTCCAGCAGCTACGGATGAGGTAGGCTTGCATATCCGAGTAGGTGTGAGTGTGTGCACATGCAGCTAATGATGGGCTGGGTGTTCTTGCAAATAGGAGGTTTTCCCTGAGAAATCAAATCATGTCATGACAATTGAAAACCAATGTGATTTTTCCCTTCCCCCCCACCATCTGAAATATAATAATTTTTAAGTCTAATCCGTAATTTTTTCGCAGGTAGTCTCTGCAGAGTAGTAGAGTATATGCAGACAAAGAAGCAGACTATTTTTGTGTTCCAGTCTGAAAACAGCAAGGTTTATAATTATTGGAAGAAGCAATAATTTCAATTTGAAGGTATCTTTTTCAAGTGGAGAAATAACAAACAGAAGTCCAGAAGTACAGATGGGCAAGAATGGTATATAAGTATAATGTAAGAGTCTGACATGAATCATTCTGTTGTACCACTGATGGACTGAGAGCCAACATCCCCCACATTCATTCTGTTTTAAGTCACTAAATTCAGAGGCAAAATTTCTGAGTTCATTGAGGGCAACACTTCTTTCATGCCAACATAATCAACATCCTTAGATTTATTAAAAAATAGAAGTACTTGCCTAGGAACAACTATGAAAGTAAAAAATCCAAACCGTGGGCTTCTAATTGTCCACTTCACCAAAACAAATAAGTTCAGCAGCCTGCAAAGCCATGGTTGTTTCATGATACATGTATAAGCTCAGTGTGTCTGGGATGAATGCAAAAAATATTAAAAAAAATTTAAAATAGGACAAATATGTGTAGGAAGAACTAATTTTAGACTATGGTCTGCCAGATTTACTCATATCTCCACTAGGACAGCTGCCAGGACTTTGACATTGCAACAAACATAATCGAGGAAAAAGCTCATACATATTCCATCATCCTTTCTCCCACAGAGTGGGAACAGTCAGCCTAAAGACTTAACAGGTGAACATCTGGGGTATGTTCCCACACATATGTGAATGAGTCTGAGGATAATTATTTGTATTTCACATACACACGCATGCACACGTGCAAAAATAGACCACTACACTATATTTACCTCCCAGATATATACTGGCTCTTTTCCGAAGAAGAAATGGAAGAAAACCAGCACACATCAAGGCTTCTACATTTCTATTTTATTCACCAAATATGTACGTCACCTTCACACATGTGGACATATACATGCATGTCATATATATGTGTATATATATGCACATCTATCTATTTCTCTAAAGTGATCAAAGTCATAAGGGTAAAGACATGCATATACTTGATTTTGAACAGAGTAGTGATGTCCAGTAGCAAACAATCTCATAACCCTGTTATGAAAAGGGCTGCCTGCTATCAATTAATGTTATTGCCACCTTCATAAATGTAATATCCAATATAAAATATAAAGATCTTACTATCATTTTCCTTTTTTTTTTTTTAAAGAAAAACAAAACATCTTTAATGCTCTCATTCTGTCAAATACATTTCTTTTAGGCAAACAGCTGAAGCCAGTTTTCATGAAAATAGCCTGGTACTTTATGCTCTTTCACATGACAGGACCAGCTCATGATGTTCCATTTAATTTTCTTAGCTAGGTGACTGTTGCAGAGAAGAGCATGTCCACAGGGGCTGTCACAAAGAGCCTCTTTCTCATCCTTCCCATATCAATTTGTAGAGCCTTGGGGAGGACAGAAACTCTGCTGACCTTTGCAAAAGTTTTCAATGTGTTCTCCCATCTTTAGTGAGAGCTCTCTACAGTACTCCAAGCTGAGGTCTGCTGAGGAAGGCAGGTCTTTCTCCTGGAAATTCATAATGGATGTTTATCATTCAAAGACAGAGGAGCTATATGTAACAGAGTCACAAAAAAGAGAAATGGCTTTGTGTACCATCTGTCTTTGTTACACGACTAGAGCACAAGCCTTCATGTTTAAGTGGCTTTTATTAGAATGTCAACCAGTATAAAGGGAGATTTCATAAAAATATTTTTAAGTTGCTAGAAAAATGTATTGCACTCCAAAACACTCTGAAATTCTTGTTTCATGCAATATTGATAGTTTGACATTCAAGGATTTATGGTATGACACTCAGGCAACATAACACTCTCATGTCTCTGAGTCAGACAATGACATCTGTGCAGAAGGTTTTGTTTGTGTTTATCATCTGGATCCATTGTACAGTCCCTTCTGTATCACTTAGAAAACCACCAAACTGACACGAGATTGTTCTTGCAAAAAATAGAGAAGCATTATCTTAACTGTTTTACAGACAAACAAAAGTAAAGAAAGTGGTATGCCTAAATTAATGTAGAGGATTGAGGTGGAGCTATGGACAGAAAACAGAGTAGCTGAACTCTGGCTCAGTGTCTCATCTGTTGGACATCCCTTCTGGGATGATGTTCCACTCTTTGAAAAGCTGAATGTACCAGCTTCCAATGGTCTGTAACCAGCTGCCAGAACTCACAGCCAAGGGAAAGAAAAAGGCAAAAGCAGAAAAGACAGAGCAGGACGTGCACAACAACACTACTCAAACCCAGAAAATAATTCTGTGGTTTACTGTGCCATTCTATATAATCTTTTGGGCAATAAAATTGAAGAAATGTTGTTAATCTTGTCAATTATCATCAATCAAAGTTCATTCCCTCAGTTTCAGCAATGAAAGCAAAAAAATCATTTGCAGTCCCGACTTTATTATTCATTTGGAAGAGATGCTATTAATGGCCCTTTTTCTCCTTGTGAAATGACTGTGGTAAGTCATGCTCTCGGACCCTTCCTAAGTACAGCAAAGAAAAATGTATTCATTTTTCTGAAGTGAGGTACATACAGAGGCAAACACTTTATTTTTTCAGAGAAAGAAAGACTAGCACATAGTTCTGTCAGAGCAGAATAGAAGCTGGCTTCTAGTCTCATTAACTAGAAAAGGATTCCAAAAATTCTCTAGTTTATTTCTGATTATTTCAAGCTGAGACCATACAGATGAAAGAGCTTTTTCTAAATATTTATTCATATTTTTTCCTTTGGCATGTTTGGTATTGGCTTATATTTCTTTTGTTCAAATATTTATACTATCAAATCACACTGGTAGAAATGTTTGTGAAAAACAGATTTCAAAATCACATGCACAAGCATTCTCAGAAACTGAATATTCTGTCCTCCTACATGGCAATTTATTTTAGAAAATTCTTTTATCAGTCAAATCAGAGCAAGGAAATAGCAGCATATAACTTACCTAACACTACAACTAGAATATCAACTATTCTGAGAACCAGTCACAGGCAAGCCACAGAAAAAAAATTTTAATCACAAATACATAGATATAGTAATATCAAGTAACAAAGAAATCCTCCAAAACATGATCTGATTGCAAACATTTTTTTCAGGAGCAGAGCAGTACATTGGGTCTGTGAATTATTCATCTAAACCTTATAAATATGTATTCTATAACAGCAGGGTATACTAATCTGTAACTTCCCCTAATAACCTGAATTAAATGTGAACTGTAAATAAAATTTTAAGAGGTTTTGTGGCTTTTAAAGTTTTCGCAATTAGCAAAATTTCAAAGGCATTTCTTCTGCATTTTAAATTTTGCAATACCATCAAGGTTATGCTCGACTTTGTTCAAAGCCTTGATGAGACTCCCAAAATTGTAGTGAAATATTTCCTTATAGTTTTTTATATTTGCCTTCTAGGTTTGTAAGGCTAGTACTCTGAGTGTCCCAAGCAGTTTCTGAGAAATAATACACAATTTAATTTGGTTTTTCTGCTGGCAGTCTTCAGTTTGCATGTGTAGACTGTGCTTGGTAACCTGGGACAAAGAGCGAGGGGAAATTATCATTTTGTCAGGTAACCATGTCATGTACTTCACCATAAGATCCTTTGGATTCACAGTACTTACTAGAAATTGTTCTGCAAAATTGTGGCTGTTACAGACCTCTCCATATCTGTACCTGTTCTGGACAGTTTGTTCTAATCAGATATGTGAAACCTTTTACTTTAGCTTGATTGTTTATTTCTGTTTTCTAGGGTTTACTCACACATGTTCACTTCCGAGAATAATCAAATGCCCTTTAAGTCAAGAAACTCCATAACTGAGAAAGTCGAACTGTTGGGATCAAGAGGATGCTCTGGTTATGTGGGCACTTAGGCACCATTTAGCCATTACAAGGTTACTATGGTGACAGTGTAATTTCAAGGTAGGGTTTGAGAATTGCCTAGAAGATATAAAGCTTTGGCTTACCTTTTCATGTAGGGACCTGCTGACAGCCGTTCACTCTGATTCTTCCTAAAACGTAAAACCCCTAATCCTCATTGGTAAAGTGCCAAACATAAGTATATTGAAAGGCCAGATTGCAACTGAAAGCTCCCTAAAATTGTATCCTTTCCTATCCTTTTTCCTTTTTGCAATCTTCTTTTAAAACCAAGTAATTAGTTTAGAATTCTCCCCATCTCCTCATCCACAGAAAGAAGTTTCCATGTGAGAATTTGTATCTTTATACCTAATTCGTGTTTTAATATGTAACAGTTTTTAGAAGGCTTTGGGATCCTTTTCAAAACAAGGGTGGTTTCTTAATTAAAAAGTATATCAAAGTTGAAATTACAGGGAATCCTAGTAGTGCTGCCGTGAAAAAGATCTGTCACCAATTTAATACAATATTCTCTGCCAGAGAGAAGGAGAAGGAGGTACTTCATATGAAAATGTCATATTCAGCTATCTTTCACAGACAAAAAGCACAACTATACTCAGAACTAGCCAAAATCACATATCCTTAGCTGTATACATATGCATTATAATAAATTTTAGTGTAAAAACATAGTCACTAGTTATTTGTGACGTGTTTGGTTCCATTAGCAGGACACAGTATGCCAGCCAGAAGAGGGAATGTAGTTTATCAGTCCTGATGTGCAGTGTTGTGTTGACAATGGTGAGGACACTGGTGATAAATAGAGCCAAACGAGACACCTCCAAATTAGATCCATATTAGAATTTTTTCTTCATGAAGAGAAAGAGAAACCATGTCATTTAGGAGGGAGAAAAAGGACTCATGCAGCAAGGAGGTAAGTTTTACTTTGACTTTTGAATTTGTTATCACTAACAATGGAATGTACCCAAATTCATCATTTTGGAATACCTTTCTTACTGTACTGCTCTGCTAGCTTGCTATGCTTTTCATGGCAATTGGTGTAGCTCTGGAGGCTATTAAGCAGCTGTTCTTCCTTTGAGGACCTATAATTATCATTAATATTACCAGGAAAGATGTGTGAAACAAATAAGGCCACTGAATGAAATTACCATTACCTCCAGAAAGGCAGAATATGACATTTCTGTAACTTCCTGAGTCATTTGCATTCCAACTTCCTAGAAGAAAGGAGGTGTTTCACTGAGTGTATGAAAATATATGTTTCTCTGTTGCATCTTCCTTAGGGCTTATGTTCATCTATTTCAAGATGTTGGGGCACATTTCTTGAAGTTTAATCAGGGAATGTGGGAAGGAGTAGAGAGAATTTTCACTGAGTACAGTGAATTCCATCCCATCAGCCACCTGGGTGCAAAAGCACTGCTATACTGGGTGAGATAAAAGAACATATAGGTCCACATCCTCTGGGATCAGCTAGGCACAGATACTTAGGAAAAGGCACTAAGAAGAGAGGGTCTTTCCCCAGTCTATATATTCTTCAGATATAGGCACTTCATCTGAAGTTAATTTGGACTATTTTAAGTGTCCTAAAATGGCTCTATCCTTCAAAAATATGATTAAAACTATTTCTAGCTCTTAAAAGTATGACATTAGAATGATCTAAATTAACTCTTTCACCTGCTCCATAATATGAAATATGACAAAGTGTTGATTTTCCTCTCAAACTGAGTTTAAGCCTGGCTCTTTCTAGTCAACTGGCTCATACAAGTAAATGAGGTTTCAAGCAGATCAACAGTGTGCATTCAGATTTCTCAGCTGTAAAAGATCCTGATGTATGAAACTCACTTGCCCCAAAACCATAGGAAGGATATCTCATCAGCTGTTGAATGGCAATTAAACATTGCAGTCATGGGAAGGGCTTGAGCCAATGGTATATCACAGCTTGGAGAGGGAGGGAGGGAGTGGTTCTGCAGTATTTCTTGTGCTTCTTGACTTCTTGTGGGTAGGTGCTTTCTACCAGTACTGTGTCCTGGTTATAACACAGCCCTGTTCCATCACTCCCATTTGGGCATCAGGGTCCAGCAGACAGGGACATGCTGAATATTCCTGTCTGACCTCTGAGGTCCTGAGGAGGGACAGATGCCAGGTACCTGCATGGAAAATATGCTTGATCTACACACTGCTACTGAGGAGTGTGCAAAGGGGTAAATCATATTGAGTCTCACATTCAGCGTGCAAGACATGACAATGCAATCTGGGAATCTGCTGACAGGAGTGCTCTCTAAAATGGGGTACAATCACAACAACTCTGTGGAACTAGGGGCAGTTGTCAACACTTTAGTGGTCATATAGAAATGACGATATGGAAATGTTCATATGGATACTAAGCAAAAATGTTTCTACTTACCTTTGAAATGGAGAGTTTCTAAAAAATATTGCTTTCTATTCGGATTGTTTTCTCCTATCAGATACCCTACAAAACCCCAGTACCTCAGTTTTCTCTAGAAGTTCCTTTTCTCAAATTGTTTCTGCATCTAGAAAGAGATTTTGAATAGATACATATTATAGTGATAATGTAACTAAAATTATCATCCACCCATACACTTGCAATTGATTTTCCTCTAAAGCTGGTCTTTTCTCTACAGTTCTTGCATCTAATTATCATCAATTTGAGCTCAGGAAGGAAATGATCTAACAATGAAGAGATCAATTATCTTAGCAGCAAAAGGAAAAAATCAAATTAGTAAACTGGCAATTTTAGATGGCAATTTGATCTTTGGGACATGTGGTGCTAAGAAGAACAATGCAGAAAACAACTTAACTTGTGGAAAGTCAATTGAATTCAGTATAACAGTATCAGAGGCTTCTGTCACTGAACTATCAGAGTAATTAATTTCCATCCAGTACCTGACAATAGCAAAGTGTTCTGTACAAAATATGTTTAAGGCAATCCAAGGAATTGTGATTATTCATTGATCTGAAAGAGAATGACGTCATTCTCTGAGGATATGGTCCGTTTTGTTATACAGGAATTCTTCACCAGTCAAACATAATGATTTATTAACACAGCAGGAGTACCCTGGCAGGCATAGTTAATATTTTAGTACCACAGGCGATGGAATGTGACAGCTTCACTTGTTGTTCTGACCTTTATTTCTCTTCATACCACAATTTCCTGGAACTTCCATTTATCTTGAGAACATGCAATTAGAGAGATCCTTTTAGATAAGCCACAATCATTTCTCACATATCGTTTCAACTTTTTTTCCCTAAATGAAGCTTGTGAGTCACAGTGCACCCTTCAAAACAGTCCAGAGTGGTTCACTGAGAACAATAAAGTTGTTAGACAAAACACAATAAAAGATACCAATTAGGAAGCATGATATTTTAGACTAAAATTTTATTTTGGACAGCTCAGTATTTCAGGGAAGACTGCATACCAAAAAAGCACAGATGAACTGTGAGGAGAGCAAATATTCATTAAAAACTATAAGTGAACGAAGAAGCAACTGAGTGACAGATTCATTAAATTTGAATGCATCGTCTCTAACTTCTGCTGTAAAAGCTTCAGGAGCAATTAATTTCCTTGCTACCAGTAGTGATGATATATCATAGAATAAGAAACAAGAGAACTGAAAACAAAGCCAGCAAGGCATCCTAATTAAGGAACCTGAAGAGCTTAATCCCATTTTGTTACTCTAAGGTTGTTTTCCCCTTATTTCTCTAATACTATTTTATCATCTTCCTTCAAAATAAAAACTTATGGGAAAACAAAGGTATGTTTTCTTGTCAAGTCTCAATAATATTTTAGTTTCTTGCAATGCTAGGTATGACAATTTCAATGCCTTCACACAATAATCTTCTTTTTTTTTGTTTACATGCCCAGCTCTGAGAGATGACTCCTCTGTTTCCTGCAATAAAAGGAGAGCATCACATTGCTGAATCTACCAGAAATATTCTGAAAAAAAATTTGAATATTTTATGAATCCAGAAGAACTGAACTCGCAAAAAAAATAAGCAGGTAAGATCCATTCAGGCTAACTTTAGACTGGGAAGGCAGGTCCAAGGATTCTTTCTGGAGTTACCTGAGGGAGATGCACTCCTCCAGCAGATGAATCAGAGCACATACAGTTAGACTGCTCCTCTGAATCACTCTCTGAAGGTCTTTGTTCTTTATTCACAGGGAAGAGGAGACTCAGGAACCCATCTCATGCAAATAAAAGCGTCACTGCCATGAACAGCCTGTTCAGGTGTCTCAAAGGTGATAAATGGGATGCATAAACCAAGAACCTATGGTAAGATTTATAAGATCCCTAAAATTAACTAGATTCTTCACTCTTACTTTCAAAAGTGCTTTTAAAGCCAAAGAGTGTTTAATTCCTAAATCTTTGTTAGCCCATTTCGAAATGTTGCTATATTGATATTCCTCTGAAAGAATATCTCCTTGAAAAAAAAGAAAAGACTTGTGATTTACCTTCACATCAATGAACATGTGTATGTAACCAAAGTGAGAGTAAGGTGTAGAATGCAAAACTGAGGGAAATACTTAGAACAAATGTTTCACATGTTAAAGGGGTGACTGTCAACTCAGGTTCTGGCACTCTTGAGAATTTATTTGGCAGGACACAAAAGCAAACAGTGACATCTCAAAAGCTAGCAGCTAGCCATAAAAATTTATTGGTTGAAACTGAAATCTTGAATTGTTTCTGGAAATTAACTAAATATGCCTTTGCCAAGTGCTCTGTATAGTTTTAAGGTATAGTTTCAGGTACAGCAGATAGAATTATTTTTTCAGAGGTTTTCTTTCTCTGACTACTTTGAATAAAAAAATATTTTCACTGTGTTTACACAGTACAGATTTAAAGATTAATTTCTGGCCATACTTAGTGTCTGAGCAGTCCAATGTGTCTAAGGACACAAAACATTCTTCAACAGCAGAACAGACACTAACAACATGGGAGTAGCCAGCAAATGCAATTAATTCGCTTTTGCCAAAATTTTTCAATTTTGCCAAAAATACTAGTGCCTCTTTACTTCTGTCTCCATTAATTCTTGACTAAGAAGCAATAGCTAATTATCCAGACTTGAATTCCAACCTGTGTGTTAAAACATTTCTCCATTACACAAACTAATTTGAAAAAAAGTTGAGTTACAGCATTGTAGATCAAAACCATAACCAGTGTGCTTTCACTGACCTTCTTAAGCATCTGGTATTCAAAATAAAAACTTGGTAAATTGCTGAGGAGCTGAAGACAGTGCTGAATGTTTTAGAAATAGAATATCAGCATTTTTCTATGGAGAGAAAAATAAGGATATTAGATACTGCAAAGAATTCTACCCCAATAATACTGAAGACTTGTGGTGTTCACTTTTCTTATTTACTATTAAAACTAGTGGTCCCTGCCCTCAGAATGGTGCTTAATGGCAGTTCGGAAGAAGTGAAACTAGTGAATTAATTTCTCACCCTATTAGAAACCTTGAGGCAAACTTGGCCTCCAGATGATTCTATATTGTAATGCCATTCCCTTCTGCAGTTGTGTACTTTGGGCACTGCACCAATTTCCAGCAAAGGAACAGGGGAATGAGGAACAGAATGTCCCAGAGAAATCTCTTAGAACTGTTGGAAAAAGGACCCCTGAAGTGGCACTCTGGAAATTAAGGTGTTACTACCTCATTGGTAAGGTTCAGGCTGAACCCTTTTGATAAGATCAGACTTATTTCCTAGATTCACTTACATTTGCTCGTATGCACCTACTCTTATTTTAAGCACCAAAACCCAGGCTGCAGCATCATTTTCCAGCTGCAACCCAGCCTTCACTGACCACAAGAGAGTCTCCCAGCTTTTTGAGAAAAGTGAATTTACTTCAACACATGGAGGTACAGAGAACAGCAGAGAAAAGGCACAGTTCCTTGTGAGGACAGCAAAATATCTGTTTTGGGAGCCAGTGTGTAAGGGTATTAAAAAAAAAACAAAAAAAAACCCCTGTATTAGATTTCATAGGGATCAGTCTAGCAGGTCTAAGGCAGACAGGTGCCTGCTCCTCATTACCACATTGACTTTCCCTGACTCCAGGCCTCAGCTGCAATCTGTAGAAGCAGCTGTTAGCATGCTCTAGTGCAATTTCTATTTCACAGGTATTTTTTAAATGAAAAGCAGGATCTTGAGAGAAAAAAGAAACAAAGAAAATCTATCTATTTTAGGATATCTATCTTGAGTCATCATTTAATTTCTAACAAAACCAGTGGAATTTTGTTTCACTTGAGTAAATCACTCAATTTGAAGGTTTCATTTTAACAGAGTTACTGTTGCTGTTCAGACTTCATCTGTACAAAAACAAATGGGCATGCCAGTGAGTATTGGAAACAGTATAGCTCAATATTTTGACTAAACAAAAAATAATTAGGAATTTTTCATTCTAGAGAACTTAGTGAATTAATTGCATTTTTCCGCTTCCTAGATATTAAGTTGCAAATTTGGATCTATCTATCACACATCCACT
This sequence comes from Lichenostomus cassidix, assembly GCF_008360975.1. NCBI lineage: Eukaryota > Metazoa > Chordata > Aves > Passeriformes > Meliphagidae > Lichenostomus > Lichenostomus cassidix. The sequence goes on along the minus strand of NC_139480.1, from coordinate 29,965,967 downwards.
AGACCTAAAGATGATTTATTTGCCATCTGAATGTTGCAGTTGCTTTGAGCTGAAGCAATACAAACAAGAATGCGGAAAACAACATCTTAGATTTCTCTTTCTCTTATTTCTTTATAAATGAAGATTGACATTATACCTCCCTGAACATGAAAATCAGAGCACTTTGCTGGAGACACTGTCAATGACAATTTTCTTATCATTACAGATCATAATTAGAAACCTCACCCTATGGAAATGAACAGAAAAATCAGATAGCAGTGCCAAGCCATGGCAGCCTTGGCAAAGGACCAGGTTACCTAATATGACACATGCCATTATCCAATCCTAGTCGTAGGTATGGGAATTAATTTGGAGTGGATTTTCATTTATGAACACCTTCACTTAGATAGTTATCATCGATTACTGCCCTGTGAAGCCTTGTACTAATCTACAGCACACCTTATCTATGTGCCGCAGGTTAGAGATTTTTAACACTAGTTATTTTAAGAGTGAGATAGCACTTTAAAAAATGTTATTGGCCTATGATAATTGACTTGAATTTACTGGGGGGTTAAAAACTATGTACTTTACTGTGAAAGCTTAGGAAGTATCCAGTGAGTCATATTTTTCTATATTAGAAATGGGAACTTCTAATTTTAAGGAAGGCTGTTTATTTCCACTGGCTAACTGGATTCAACTAAACATTTTGTGGTTAGACTAAGCTCAATTTTTTCACTTCATTCACTGTGAAATGTGTGCTATTACACATCCTTGAGTACTGAATAATTTTGATTTGTCCTGAGTGTTCATGTTTTGGAGTTACTGCACAATCTGTCTTTCTAAATGTCATGGTGGACCTTGAAAAGAAGTGGATAATCAAGAATTTGAATATCTGAAAGATTGCAATGTAATATGTCTATTCTGGATAACATGACCTTCTTATAGAAAGGAGACTTCTGGATGGTTATAATATGCACACCCTAGTGCTTTTCCAAATTATTTTCTACTGTAGAATAACTACTTTGAGAAAACTTTCCCCCAGGCAAAATAGATTTTGGTTTTTTGTTCCCTGTCCATAGCCGAAATTAGTCTCTGTGTGCATGGAAGAAGAACGGTGGTTAGTCTTGGATATTTTCCTCTCTCTAGCACTCTGATGGAAGCCCCTGGGGAAAGTATGAAAAATTTCAGCATGAAGAATGACAAAGAAAAATTTCCCTTGGAAGAAAGTTCTTTCTAAAATAGATGGTCAGTGTCCCAAAAATTTTGGATATTTCCCTGGCTCCATTCAGGAAGGATTCTTCCTGAAATCTTGGAAATTCACCAACGTCAGGTGGCAGTGACTTATGTATGCACCATTAGACAGTTTTATGGACATGATGGTCCTTGTAAGGCTACTGTAATTACTGAATCAATTGCATCTACCAGAACAATTACAAAAAAATGTATAAATGAACCCTGGCATAACCCAATATTTTTATCGCGTCCCTCCACACCTGAAAGGGGTGATCTTTAGCTGCCACTTGTATTCCAAGAGACACTTCTTTGTCTAAATGTCAATGTTTCTATCAAAATCTGTTCATATTTATTTTTCAGTGAAGATTTTTCTGGTGTGCAGAGCATTCTTTATAGACACTGTGTACTTCTTCACCAGATAGAACATTTTCAGTAACCTCTTTCTCTCTCAGCCTCTGGAGAATTATTCTATTTTCTAGATAGACAACTGCTGACTTAAGATATCTCTTTTTCACACAGAGGCTCAGATGGAAGCAATGAAAATCAGCTGAGCAAAGAGCAAGACTGATGGGATTGATCTGTCACACAGAATTGGGATACGGATTTAAGGACCTTAGTAGAACAGCCTATTTTGTGCCAGACATTTTACAGTTTCTGAACATCTGCCAAACAAAATCATATTTACCAGAAGAGAATGATCACTTGGGCTACTGATGTATTTTCTTAATGACCATCAATAACAGTTATTGATGTATTTATTCAATTTATAAATAACAATAAAAAATGAGTTAAATCTCCCATGAAAGATTTTTGTTTCACGATTACCCAAATATATAAAATTCATAATGTACAGCTACATTTTTCACTTGATTCAGAGCATAGTAAGGGAAGAAGAGTATATGCCCTTTAACAGGGGAATCAAGTCAGGCCATGTCAGCCACAGTACATTTGCAAGCTCTATTTTACCTCAGGACTGAAAAAAATGCCAATTAAAAAGTGCATGATTTATAGACCTCTAGTCCTCCCTTATTACTCCTTAAATCTTACAGATAGAGACAAATGAAGCATGGAATGTCCAGCATTGACATTATAATATAGTAAAGACAATCTGTTAAATCATATATATATTGTAGTTAACTCTAATTTGGAATATAAATCTTTGTGACAGATGATTGTGACATCATCCTTCCCTGCGTTCCATTGCAAGTAACCAGAGCTTAAAGATAATGAAATATTTTATGTCCCAGAAACTCTCTTAAGGTCAGCCAGGGGAAGTGCTTGTACACTGCTGAGTGAGAGAATTATGAGCGAGTTCATCCTGGCTCAGCACTCAGTGTTAGTAAATCTACTTTTATCCCTATGATTGGGAGTTTCCCAGAGGGCTGTCTGATCTTTTGATTTCCACAAATTTCCCCTCTTTTATTCTTTCTGGCTGCAGGAATCTACATTTCAATTAGTTCCATGGTCAAGAGCTTTTGGGTTAGGTTGCTTTTTGTCCATGTTATCACAATACTAAGAATTCATTATGCTTGTGGGACCATGCAATAAGCACTCAAATTGCAATGCCAACGTTATCTTTTGTTAGCCTCTTGGAAATAAATAAAATGAGCATTCCATGGCACATGAACACTCTGACTAGCAAGTGAAAGAACAGATAAAGCAGGAAACTCCCTATCATTTTTCTAATTAATGTAGCTTGGTGGAAAGTGTATGTATTAGTTGCCTATTGAGGAGATGCCTCTGTGCAATCTGTACTTAATTCACTCATTGTAAAAGGCATCTAAAGAATCAGACCTATAGTCATTTATGTTTGCCATGGACTTTGCTCTTTGTCAATTTAACACAGACATGTAATATTACAGAATATTTTCAAAGTTGTTTTTTCCCTTATAACATGAATATAATTCTGATTAAGAGTAAATATTAAAAATATATATTTTAGAATTATAGTGGAAAATATAGTGAAGTACAATTTCAAGACTACACTTAAACCAATTTAATACTGCATACATATGCTATCAGTGCTTGTCAATGAATAGAAAAAGTCAGAGCCAAGTAAGCAAAAAAAAAAAAGGCAGAACTTTATCAGGCAATACAGCTCATTTGAAATCAGATGACATCCAGAATCATGGCAATATTTTGTTTTGTGAAAAACAGAGCATAACCAATTTTTTCAGCCTGTTTCAGCTTCTAAGCTGGAAATAACTTTTCATTCTGCTACTTTAGAAGTATGGGATTTCTTTTAAATTAAAAGAATTACCAGTGACAACACTGAATAGAATACTTTTATTTTGTTGAAATGTTCAGACAGCTTTGAAACAAAGTATTTGGATTTTTATCCCCTTGAGAAGCCCTATGTGAGTTTCTGAGAGGGCAGGGACATGAAATGTTGTGTAGGAATGACTGTGTCCCTCGACCTATTCATGACATCTTTGCCTGTAAGAAAGGTTGTGATGGAGAATATTTAACTACATCATGTTAGCCATAGATTAACACAAGGACAATTGCCGTGAAATATCTGATAATACAAACTTTTTTTTCATTTGTTTCCTGAATATCAACTAAGATAGCAGAAGAGACAAACATCACTTTTGAAGGCCTTGTGCAGGTAACAGGCATATTGTTAAATTTAATGATCTACCACACTGATATTTCAAGAGCAACCCAGTGAAAGTCAAGAGATTTGTACTAGTGTAAGATTGACACAAATGAGAAAGTAGACCCAGAAACCCATTCACATTCACAAAGCCTCATAAGGACACATTGCTAACAGCAAAAAAAGTTAGCAGGAAAGAATTTGTTCATTGCAGAACTGATTTGAAGTTTGTTGTGAACTGATCACATTCCACTGACAATGTCTGAACTTCCAAATGCTCATAATTTCTGAAAAAATCAGTCTTAAAACCTGCCATTATAACTGCCCAACTTTTGTAAACATAGAGTATACACAGTGGAAAGTGCTAGATGAGACTAGAGAATTAATAAGTGCTGAGATTTGGGTGCACACATTCTGCAATCTCCCTCTCTCTAACAGGAAAGGATTTTACATGCCAATATGGTTTATTTTATTACACTCTTATTTGCTAACCTCAGACAGCCTCTTTCTTATCTAAGGGAGCAAAAAATGAATGCTTTTGCAGCTGGATGAAAATGTTTCTAAAGAATAATCCTTTTGCAGGAAATCTGCAGTAACAATCTGTTTTCCAGAGATGTGAAGGCTGGCAAGCTAACTGATCTCAGCTCTCTTGAAAAGATAATTTCTGCCCTCTCTTATGTGAGGATAGGACAAAAAAGGAATTGAGGTAATTTGCTTCAGTAGAAGGTAGGCAAGGCAAGGCAAGGCAGGACTTGTGAAGAAAACCTACATAAGTTTTTTAACACTGGATAGAAGGAAGAGGGTGGAAAGCAATATAAATGCTCCTGAATGCAACCCAAATTTTATAAGGTGATAAATGAAATTTGCCAGTGTTTAATCCTATAGAAGCCAGTGAGATCAAGCATATGGTGAAACATACACACACTCACCATAAACTTATAAGAAAGGACACCAAGGATTTTAAGGTCAGATTGGAAATCCTGTCCCCTAAATCTCAGGTTTTCCTTTTTTTGTGCTATAAAACCACTGAGAACTATGGCATAGGCAGGTAAAAGTCCTACAGACATAGCTAGACATCATCTCCTCAAACCTAGCACTGCCAAACACAAAATGAGTTCCTGATTTGTTACAAATAATGTCAGATCTGGGTCTACTCAAATTGAATTTGAGTGAGAAAGAGGAATTTAAAATCTTTAATAGTACAAACATGGCTACTTGCTAATACATGAAAGCCAAGGATGGGCACTTTAGGTTTTCTGTACCAGCTCTGCTTTCACTAGAATACTAAGTCTGGAATATATTTATGGATTTATGTTTAAACCTAGAAAAAAGCCAAGCTTTGTCTAGTGATTGACACATGATGTCCCCCATCATTCAACTGATGTTTTAAATCCCTTACTGTGGGACCTAATTCTTAGGGAATTTGAGCTCTCTGAGAATAGGGAAGGTGTTGCACTCCTTGAGCCTGAGTATATCAAATGACACTTGCAGAGGAATGCCCAAGGCATTCAGGCTGGGGCAGCATGTGAGAAGTGGGATGCTCAGCACACAGCATGCCAGTTGTTTCCCTCATAAGATTGCAGCTGGAAGGAAGGATGGAGTGTGTTTGACTGCCAGCTCAGCATTCAGGTGCCTATAGTTTAGCTACATCTTGCTGCACACACCAAAGTCCTCTTGTAAATCATAAAATAATTTTTCTCATTAAACATCATCATTAAAAGTATGATTTTACAATGATCATTATTCTGCACAAGTTCTTCAAATACCTGTGTCAAGCCTTTTAGGCTATAGGCAATGAAGGAGAGCTTAGCAGTTTTCACCCCAATACCTTTGCGCCAATAGGTAAAGACTTCTTTGTAGGCTTTTATCATCCTCTGGGGTACCATCGTGGTTCTCAGAAGTTCTTTATAACTCTGAGTTTTGTGCTTCTCCTCTAAAGGAAAACCTCTGAACCCCATTTCACAAGCAGTATTACCCAAGTACTCAAATATCCAGGGGGAAAGTTATGAGTGTAAATCCGTGGGTAGTGCAGGCTGTGTATGCAAATGTGTAACCTACTGTATTACAGTGAACTGTGCAGATGGCCAGGACCTCTGAATCAGCTTAGAGCAGTAGGTCTAAACTGATTAAAATTTACATCAGATTTATGTGATTAACTATCATAAAAGTTTTAGTTATATTACTGAAAATTATCCTATTAAACTGTATCTTTATAATCAACCATGTCAGCATGTTTTAAGTCCAGTTGAATAATAAACGACTCCTCAAACCTACAAAATTTAATACATCCAGTCCTGAGACCAGCCTTGACAACTGCTCATAATTTGAAAAAGTCAAAAGAATTTCCAGGGCATATAAATATAAAATAACCTGCTGCTAGTTCTGAGACTTGAGAGCAAGAAGAAAAACAGCAGACTTAAACAAGCTGCCTTTCAGAACTTCTGCTCCTGCAGTCTTTTTGTTGTTTTTGAAACAGAATAATGAGAACTGAACATCCTTGCTACCTTATGCAATCACTGCACCAAAGTTTATAAAGATACCAGCAGATTTTATTTCATATTTTCTTGCATCCTCATATTGACATATGTCCACAAGAAAACAACTACAAGTTATGTATATTGTAAAGTCAGACATTCAGAATTAGAGAAAGCCAAAGTTTCATAGAACATGTAGGAGCAACATTAATTCAACTCTAGCTTGTGTGTATCTTGCTTTGTGAATGGGTTCAAGCCACTTTGAAAATACAAAACAAAACAAGTAATCCTGCAGCTCAAGTCAGTACCATAATATGTAGGCACAGTGGAGGCAGGAATAAGGAGGGAAGCTGTGGCTCATTGCATGGGCCAAAGGTGTACAGTCAGTAACAAGACTGACTCTTTTCCTTTGCTGATCTCACACTTCTGACAGGTTCTTAGCACAGCCTGTTCTGCAGGAGCCAGTGATTTGGTTTAACAGGTGATAGTTCCATGAAATTGAAAGAGAATTTCCTGGAAGAAAGAAAAGACCTTTTTTTTCCCTTTCAGCAAAAATTCAAAGCCTTGCTTCAAACAGTGGACATGTTAGCACTTCTCAAAAAGAAGAATAAAAGAAGGTCAAATTGTAAGTGCTACAAGGGAACACTGAAGAATTTTGCTTTTGTCAGTAGAGATTTTCAGAATGAATGCAAGGCTTTTTTACCTGATGGGTTACATTTAGCACAGGATCAAGCCTAAATAGTAGCTCAAGGATGTTCTTTCTGATCTGCATTATTTGTCTTATTTGCTTATCACTTGGATTTATCTGCTTCGGGCCATGAAGTTTCTTGACTTTTCTAACATTGCCCTTTGGGCAATGGCACTTCAGATGCTCCTTTCCTAAATGAAACAATTAACATATTTAAAATACCCAAGAACATATACAGACAGATGTGTACATATTCACGAACATCTATGTTCTTATATGTAAATAGATGCAAACACATTAAATTTATATGTATATGCATATATGTAACAACACCATGAACAGTTTTATTAACTATTTTTTTCCAGGCCAGCAGAAAAAAAAAACATTGTTCTGTTAAGTTCTGAAGACTTCGTTTGTAAATAATTAGGCAATTTATACATGTTTGGCACAAAGGACTGTAGCAAAAATTCCTTACAATTTTTGGATGTAATTTTGCTGGGTTTACTGCTCTCACTTTACAAACATGGCAGACAATAGCAACTGTCTGTTATGTGTGTGACACTTTGCAAAGATTCATCCACAAAGCTTTATGATTGCACTTACTACTTCTCTCCTGGTTTGTGGCTGGGAGAGCTTCTCTGAAGACACCCCAGGGCATGCCTGCAGGGCACATGGAGGGGTAGAGCATAGGTAGGTCTCAGGGTACAGCAGCATCCTTGGAAATGTGGGGAGGAGCTGAGCTCTGAAAGTGGCACAACATCAAGCTTGTTCTTTTGCTGAGGAGGCTCTCAGGAGAAATGATGAGAAAAGGTGCAGTGATGTCCTTGGGAGTGTGAGATCAGGGATATCTACACTGCATTCTATCCAGGTGCTTTAAGAGCCCTGGTTTGAGGCATTTGGCTTCTTGGGCAAGTTCAGAAAAAATGGCTGGATTGTCCCTTTAGTTACACCAGTAAACTTAAAAGGGCCTATGCAGGGCATTTGCTGGTTGGAGAGCTTCTCTACACATAGAATTTTGTATTGATATGACAGGCTAGACCTTTGTTTATATGCCTTGCTATCCGGCCCACATAAGTTAGGTATTAAAAAAACCACACAACTCAAGCCCCAGAAAGGTAGGTACTAGCAAAAAGGGTCTCACAGGCAAAAGTTTACATTCCCTTACACAATTACTCAGGTATATAAATATATAATGTCACAAAGAGAATTGCTCCAAACTATGGAGAAGTACCATGTTGAAAATACCATCCAATGGTACTTTTCCAACCAAAATTTGAATGATTCTGAGTATTATAAACCATATCTCTAGTCAGATATGCCAATGCCAGCAAACTCTCTGAGGTGCAGAGAGATAAATACCACTCAGGAAAAAAACCAAAACAACTTTACCTGTATAGCTCTTTAGTGAGGACACTTCTGCTTGTGAAATAGCCACTATCATTACAAAGCTCCTCATGTCTGTGTCTCAACTTGCATAGAAAGTTAAAACAGCTGAAATCATTAAATAAACGTGTAGATCATCAAGTCTATATTCTTATTGCAAGGTAGGATAAGAGTACCCTAACCATTTCTGCTGGATTATTCTTCAGGTCACTCATGATGCCTTTCTGTTGTTTTTGTAAGTCTGCAGTATGGAAGTCTTTGTGAGCTCTGCATTAATGGCAGTTTATCATAACCTATTTCTAAATGAGTGCTGTTGTAATTGTAGAAAAAAATGAAACAGTGAATATGTGCAGAGTTCACTATTTAAATATGTGAAAAGCACTGTAACAGTCAGTGACTTGCAAATTGCAATCCATGAGCAATGGAAAAACTGTAGCTGTTCAGTAAAACGCATCTAAAAAAAGGTACCTGCTGTCAGCAGGCTAATGGACTAAATGGACTACAAAGGGGCCAGTGCCTCAGAAGAGATTCTAAATATCAAAAAGTATTAGGAGCTACTGGTGCTCTGTTATTCATGCCCAAAACAGCCAATTTACATCTAGTTTGGGTGTGCTCACTAAACACTGAAGTAATAGAACATGACTGACTAATAGTATTTTGCCCGAAGCAAAACTCAGTATCACTCTTTGCTGGTCAAGGTTTGCTGTCTGTCATTTTAATCTATATACATAAATAGACCTAGTGGTGAAGTCATCCAGCTGTGTTTTGGACTAAAAGAGAGCTTTTAAGACAGGAAACATGAGTACATGGGTGGAAGGAAAGAATGAAAAGCATTAAAAGGCAACACAAAGGCTTAAAAGGGCCAAACTTCCTAAAGGAGGAAAGAAGATTTAAAGTAAGAAATAAGAGATTAAAAATCAAGATCCAGAAAGTTCATGGACATTCAATTAAAGGAAAATCATCCTAAATTAGGATGATGAGAAATTGTATAAAAAAGCATCATGGCTGTTTAGGAAAATAATTTAGAGAATATTTCTCTCAATTTCAAATGAAAGCTACGAGTTATAAGAAGTTTTTATAGGTCTAATACAGTGAGTGCATGATTAAATTCGGCAGAAAACAATTTCTGTAATTGGGAAAATCTTTTAAAAATCAGATAGTTCCAAATTCAGTAGAAGCTGTTTTGTCTTTCTCATAAAAGAATTAGTTTATGAAGGACTGACTGAAAAATCTGTTTTTCTTTAAAAAGTAAAACCTGCTGTCAAGTGAAAATGCTATTTTTTTAATTTCAGAAATTCCTTCTGTAGCTACTTACTGTTATATTCCCTGTGTCTGGCTATCATTAAACATTTCTTAGATGTCACAATCTTTTTTAGAGATCTTTCAGTTAGTGTAAAGTGTATTGTAGTTAAAAGAATGTAATAAAGTTAATAAGAAAAAGGATCAACAGGTATAATTTAAAAGGAATCTGCAGGATTTATACAAGAACACTACAAATACTGAATTCTATAAAAATATTCTCTTCACTCATTTGATATGATGCACTGGGTGTTTGAAGCCAAGCTATGGACTGGAGATCTGCCTAGTTCAAGAAGAAAGAGAGGAAGGCAACAGGGAGGGAATTCCTAAGAATTTACATCAAGAAGGGAGATTTTATTTATTTACATATATATCCTAAATACTCAAAACCAAAACTGAAACTTTTCCCACTGAAACCAAAAGGACTTCTTTAGTAGTCTGATTCAACTCACATTGGCACACACCAGAAAGTGTTTCAACAAACCAAAGAGAAAATAAAGTACATTTTAAAGACTCTGCATTTTACAAAGAAATCAATTTTCTTTCCTGTTTACCTATCCCTACCAGAGACATCACTGACCAGATTGTAATGCTTTACATTTTAAAGAAAGGAAGAACTCCAAGAGAAGACATGAAAAAAGTCTGGAAACACTGTAGAATTTGGGAATAATTATTTAATTGGACTCCTGTAACTTCATGCAACTACAGTTTAATTTTCTGCTAAGCTCAATATGAGGTAATATTTATTCCACTTGCAGTTAGGCAGGTAGAATTTCTAAGAGCCTCCTCTCCCAGATGTCTGTGTATTTGGATATATCTTAAAGCAATATATCTTCTTTGGGTTATACTGGGGAGACAATCAAGAGTCCATCTGAATTCACACTCTTGAGTGTCCTCTAAGTACATATGAAATCTGGGGTTGTTGAAATACATTTCCTAATAAGGAATTCATGGAAAATCCCTCACGTATTAGGATCCTATTACTGCTCTACAGAGTACTTCAGATCCTGGGTACTTCAGCACTCGACAGAGATGAGATGAAATCTCTCAGTATAGGATACAGCCTTCACAAAGGCAAAATGCAGACTAAGGACACCTTCAGATTTCTGTTAAGAGTTTCTGCTATGAAGGGCAATCTACTTTTCTACAACATAAAACCTCATAAAATACGTAGTAAAGAAACAATTGCTGTATTCACTTTAGTTTTTTCCTCCCCATGGCTCTCTTCCCATTTTCTTGGGGAGGTTTGGCCTTTTGACGTGAGGATAATGTGAATATAACTAATGACAGCACAGAGCTACTGCTGGACATGTTTGGTGAACCTCAGCTTAACAAGATTTAGCCTGATGAGGAAGAGAGAGATGGGACCATGCCTGCCATGGTCTAATGCAGGTGGCTGTACCTCCAGTCTCTGTTGGTCTGAAATGTATTATTTTTCCATCCATGGTTCTGTATATTCATATTACAGGTACTTCTGGAGGTGAAGTTAGGAGGTTCAATTGGTTGAACCAAGTTTTTTTCTGAAACTGGCAGTTTAGATTCAAGTCAGCTTTGCTAGTGTGCTTTGACACGTCATTTTATTTTATCAAAAAACAAGAACTTTTTTAACCTTCATTCAATGAAGAAGGTCTCCAGGGAAAAAAAAAAAGGGAAAATGATAACTACAAATCAGGTGCTGTGCATGAGAGTAATTTCAACTTCTGTGCAGATACTTTGCTCTTACATGAACTCATTTCAGTCTTCAATGTTGTTCATCTTTTCTTTTCACTCCATGTGAATATTAGTTAAATATTATATTCAGAGGGGAGCAGGATAAGTTTTTATGATGGCACTCAGGATGAAAAAAATGTTTCAGTTGTGAAATTGAGATTTTGTAAATCTATCAGAATTCTGATCACGAAAAGTTTTGAAAATTAATTTTTCTTTCTATTTTGAAACATAAGATATTCAAATGGTTGCAGTTTTTGACTTCACTGAGGACTCACAATGTTTGTGATTCTCTGTGTGTCTCGGGAAAGTGTTAAATTAAAATGTAAATAAAATAAAACATGAATCTTACACCCTACTGCCTCATCTATGCAGGCATATCTCCACAAGGAATTATTCTAACAGACAAATTAGCTGCTCCTATTGAGAATAATAATCACTGCAAATAGCATCAACTGCTGAAATACAGCCTTACATGAAAGCTAAAAGAGTAAATAAAATCTGCTTCAGTTTTCATAAAAAACATTGAGTTTGAATCTTAAGTATTCTGAGGCCGTTTTATACTGTTTGGGTAACACACAGGGGATTTGAATTGCTAATTGTATTCACTCCTTTTACATAAATAATTTTTGAATACTTTTTACAATATGACCGCAGAAAGACTAAAGTGTACCAAAAAAAAATTAGCATGTCTGTGTGACATACATTTTTCACAAATTGAGAATGTATTTAGGTTAAAATTCTTAAAAACATAAAGCTCCTTTACAGAAAACTTCTGAATAGTGAGAACAGATTTTGCAAACTAGATGTAAACTAAATTATTAATCTTTACTAAATTTTGATATTAGAACTCAGACATTTCCTCTTGTCAGAGGAAGTGATTTCCAGATGAGACACATTTAGAACAGTTCCTACTACGTAGTCAAGCTGCCTTTGATTAAGTCGGGAAAGCTGCAGAATATATATGACAGGACTGTGTGTTAACAGCTCAGCCAAGACAAAAGGAAGCATAGTGTCACTGTGAAGTGTAGATTTACTGATAGGTCTTGGAGTCTGGATAATACATAGCAACCCTGAATGTAACAGGAAATTAATCTTGTGGAAAGACACACAAATCAATAAAACAAAATTAAAATTATTTCCTCTTACAGTTGTTTCTCAAAAAGCCATAATTCATGGACAGGGACAGAGCTTGTAAAGAAAATACATTATATAGGCATTATTTTAATGAGTATAGAATTGGTATAAAAAAAGCAGTTCTTAACATCTGCTAGAAAGAGACACAAAAACTGACAACTATTAAGTGGCCTCACGTTGGACCACAGGAGGCTTAGATTGGATATTAGAAAAAATTTCTTCCCCAAAATGGTTCTCAAGCATGGGAACAGGCTGCCCAAGGAAGTGGCAAGTCAGCATCCCTGGAGGAATTTAAAAACATGTAGATGTGGCACTTGGGGACATGGTTTAGTGGTGAATTGTGCAGTACTGAGTTAATGAATAGACTTGATGATCTTAGAGGTCTTTTCCAGCCTAAATGATGCTATGATTCTATGAAAATAATGTTTGCCTGCATCTAAATTACCTGCCAAGGCTTTCACAAGAGCCTTGTCAAGGTGAAATATATTGTATGATGATAACTGGACTGCTCAGCTGGCACAATTCAGAGCAATAACCCTGTCTCTAATTGAATACAGAAGGGTAAGAAACATGGTCGTGCTGATTGTATTTGATTTGTAGTCATAGAGGAGGGATACAAATGATATGACTAAGACTTTTACAATAAGCTATATAAGCATAAGGTGCAATAGGCCATCAAATAAAGGTTGATTTTTATAGAACTTCTTTATCATAAGGATCCAGAACTTCAGAAGTTATTGGTTCCAACAGTAGTGAGACATTTAACCACCTTTAAACATCTGTTCTTAAATTAAAGTGGGGTGATGTCTTTAATTGATACTTAAGTAGAGCATCCTTTGGTTGATTTGAAAATATAGAGCCAGGTGTATTAAGAGAATACTAAGGTGACCTCTTGTATGAAATCATGGGTGCTCTGGATTATATTTTAATAGTGTAATAATTATACACTATAGCTAGAAACTTCAGTTTCAAAAAGACCTTGTCCCCTGAATTTACAAGGCTCTGTTTAGGTAGGCTGAATCGCTTTCAGAAAATCTCAGTCTCCCTCCACTGACTTTGAAGAAAATATACAATGACTAAGCTCCCACCTAAGTTAAATGAAGTGGGATTAATAATGATAAATTGGGCACTGAAGACATCAGCTATCTTTGAAACTCTCTGGGGAACATGATTCAGCTGCAGGACTCTAAATAATTATTTCTAATATTATATATTTTTTTAAATATTACATTTTTATCTCAAGTGTTTCTATATGCTTTCTTTCACACCATGTCTCAGTTTCATAGAGTTTAATACTGAGGTCTGAACAGAGTCTGGGAAAGAATGCAAGTCCTGAAGGAGCTGGGTATCCTGATTCAACAGACAGAAGCATTATTAGCACCATCATGATCCAGTGATTACCACAGAATCCTTGGGATCAATAGCTTTGTGGATAAGCTCCATTTCACTTACTGCATTCAGGAGTTAATTCAGGGGCCAGCTTAAAGCAAACAGCTGAATGCCAAAGAGCTATTCTTCAATTTTGTTAGCTTTGCCGTTCATTTAAATATACTTCTATGTCAGTGTGGATGAAAGTAGGTTTTCCTCGCCAACACTGACTGCCCCAAGTTCACACAGCTATGATGACACATGGCCAACATCAACCAGACAAAACCACCTGGAAACTTTGCTAAAGTGGCCTAGCATAACTTGCCAGAAAGACAAGGGAAATTAATTAGGGGAAATTTAAGAGAGTATCACGTAAAAAAGAAACTCTGACTTACCTAAAATTGAGTCTTGAGACTGCACCCATCTTTGTATCTTCTTGTGTCAATGCAACTGACTGTGGTCTCAGCTGTATAATGGAATCTTGACCTGTTCCAGGTCTATATTACAAATTCGTGGACTCACAGACACAGAAGATTGGTATTATTTCTTTGAAGTGGAAGGTCATATAGCACAGTGTCAGGGCAACAGAGAACTCAGAAGATATGATCAAAGACTTGAACAGTCTTTTACCCTCAGGAAAGCATTAAAGGGACATTTTTGAGCATTTTAGCTGGAGAAACAGTAAATGAAGGAAAACAACCTGAAATAGAATGAAAATATTATTGTATAAATAAAAATTCTAATAAAATAGTAGATATTTTATGACAATCACCTTGAAAAACCATGTGCTTGATCCCAAAAAGGCAACATACAATATTTTAATATGATATTAATATAGTATCATTTTTATAATATAGTTGGGTTTTGTAATAGGTATGACCCCAACACTTGGTCTCAAGACAACACACAGGTCTGCAGTTTGGTTTGCACACATTTCCTCAGTCCTTCCTGTACCATATTTGGCAGAACCTGGGAGCCTTGGAGACAGCAGAAAGCATTAGATTGTGCTGATATTTTTCTTCAAAGGACAGCTTTAAGGAAAACAAAGACAAATGAGCAACACAACTTGTGATGCTACAAAATGTAACCTCAAGTTTGTATTTCCCCTTAGTGATGTGTCCTTTAGATGCTGAAATCCAGAAGAAAGTCTGAGACTGTCCAATATTATTTCTTGAAAATCATTTAAAGGCTTTTTCACAGTTCTAGTGCTGACTTTAAATATTTTACAGCCTTGGTTTCTCTTCAAACTGTATCTCTTAATCACAACAAACTGTCACACGCTGCCAGTCTTCACCAGACAAAATTATAATGAGCAGCTTCACTTTATAAAAACACATCTCACTGATTTCAGACTGATGGGAATGGCAAACAAATGTGCCCCAGCCTTTGATGAGCATATTTGTGCAGCTTGGAATTTTCATCCCAGAAGAGTAAATGTGCTCTTGACAGTTGGAAGACACATAGCACCAGGGCTCTTTTCTACTAACACCTCTCTTCAAGTAACACTGAACAAATGCAGGGGTAGCTGTTGATTTCCTGCCCTTCATTAATTGTTTCATAAACTCTAGGCTGCAGTCTCTAATGTAGTAACCACTTCCACATGCAGCAGCAGACCCCTGAACAACAAATCCTCTCTTGGGTCTTACAAATGCCTTTTCTTTACCAAAATCTCAAATGTGATGTCTTCCCTTTGATACTGCAAGAAATGCTTTCTTCATTGGGAGACAAACTAGATGTTTGCTCATTAGCCCTCACCATCATATAATACCACTGAGGTCTCAAGCTGCTTGCATTTCCAAAGGTATATCTGAAAGAAAGTAATTACTTACTTTCTACCTTTTTCATCATGTGAAAGAAGTAAAAATTGATGTTCATACAGGGATTGATAATTTTAGAGTCTTTGTATCAGTCCCAAGCAGTTTACTTAATGAAACTTGAAAACAAAGCAGTTACAGTAGCAGTAACTGTGGGGGAAAAAATAAAATTAAAAAAAAAAGAAAAGAAGAAAATGTATAACTAAGTATAACTGTGTAACAAAGCATATTGTGAATAATGAAAAATTAAGCACTTATCACAGGGAAAGATGTTGTAACAACTGTGAGCAGTATGGAGGCTGCCACAACTACTAAGCATACCTGGAGCATCAAGTGGTGTTCAGGACAGTCAGTAATGGAGAGAGTTATTATCACCCTTCTAAAATATCACAGATTACAAATATTTATAGCCAAGTAAGTGATCAATGCATTTACACTATAATAACAGTTGCAATACTAGAACAGATATTGGTATGAGGTTTTCAGAGAACTTTCCATGCTATGGATTACTAATCACTCCAGCACATGTGAGATAATATTTATAAGAAGAAAAAAATCTGTAAAAATGTGTTTTCAGAGTAACTGAGTTTTCTTGCCTGACATACAATATCTCAAGCCTGTTTCAAAAGGTACAAATATCTGTAGTCCTTCCTGAATTCTATGGAGTTGGTCACCAGCCCATCTAAAACAAACACAAAGACTTATATTTCTGACTTCAGAGGATGGATGAAATATAAAGAACTGGTAGCTCTTGCTAGGGAAGCTATTAGTTCTTCTACCATGGTCTGAAAAACACCCATACAGTATCCTACTACAAATCAGCTTATTTCAGTCACTGTGTACGGGAAACAGCACTTGGAAGAAAGTGACTCCTTTGGCAAATTCGATACTATGTAGTTAGGCTTTTGGAAAATTTAGTCTGCTCAACAACTGTGAAAAAGCAGTGTCTAGAGATTTTACAGGTACCTCATAGAAAATCAGCTGCTAAGTCAGTTTTAAAGGTCAGGTATTCCTGACTACACAGGTTATTTACTATTCTAAATTACTAACTTGAAAGTTTGACTGGAATGACTATAGACAGACTACACAGAGTAAATCTGCACAGTTCATCCTAATATGGGAACATCTACCAGTTAATCTTCACCAGTGTGCTCTATCTACTTACAGGCATCCTCATTTAGTATTATCTGCCCTAGCAAATATTGCAGGTGGCGGGTGTATTCTCCAAATTCTCTTCAAGAAGCCAAATCCATGGTACGTCAACCTCTGCTAAATGATGTGTGTAAGGACATAAAGAGTTGACAGTTGCCTGTCTCAAAGAAACAAAACTTTTCCATGAGATAAGCACAGAATGGAGAGACAGGAAAGCCCTAGCTCCAGGCCTGGTGGAGAGCAGATCTGGTTAGCACATCCTGGTTAACACATCTGGACAAAAATTCCCTCTGTGGAAAACTATGTAAAGAAGTAACTGTTCATACACGTATGACCAATCAAAAGAAGATCACCCCAAGTTATGGAACAGATGGCATCTGTGACCATCAACCATCACTGAAGAGCCCCCAAATATGCCTCCATGGATACCTGGAAATTAGATTGTAAAATAAGCCACCACAGCAGGCGCTTGAGATAAGATAAAGGTGGTACTATTGTCTGGGTGTTATCCCAGACCTAGGGGGAGCTTAGCAAAGCTGTGGGAGAAAAATATATCACTGATAATGGACACAAAGAATGCAGAATTTGTGAAAGGAAAGCCAACTTGGCAACTGTGCTGAAATCAGCTACTGCTGGATAAAAGGTAATTCTGGCTTGAGGAAGATTGTGACCACTGACCCTCAACCCACCAACTCAAGAAACCCATTGACTCAAAGGAAGAGAAAGACTGAGCATGTAGACTAATTAGCATTGAAAGTGAGGGAATTGAGCATGTAGACTAATTAACATTGAAAGTGAGGGAATCACTTAATCAATAGAGCAAGAGAACTATGTAGCCAATGCGCATTAATTCCTCTGTTTGCTAAGATGTATAAATAATGAAAAGTTTTGAATGACATCAGGAGCTCCACTACCAAAAAGCCCATGGTGAAAAAGGACCAACAGGATGTCACTTGGATCCATGGGTGGTGGCCATCTTCTGCTAAATCATTCTCTTTCTCCCTGGCCCCCTCTTCTATTCCTTTCCGTGTCTCTCTCCTTCACATTCATGGTTAAATAAAATCCACATTATTGACTTCAGCATGTGATCTCATTTGCACCTTAATTTGGGCAGAAACATCTCTCACTATTCAGATCTTAAGATCTTAATGAGGACGATCTGTGCAAAGGGTGAAGGATCATGAAGGTATCACCACTCACAGGGGCTGGGAATCTGCTGGAAGCATATGTGTAGTCCAAATCTATTCCCTTGAGCACAGCCACACTGACTTTACCCTTCCTATTCAGAAGACCACAGCATGACCTGCATTATTTAGGTCTTAGTTTCTTCCTTACTATGCTGTAGATGAAGATTTTTAGCCCACATTTCAAGCCAGGCTGTTGTCATGGTTTAAGTAAATTACTACCAAACTGGCAATAGCTACAGGGAGGAAATGCCAGTAGATATCCTCTCCTTCTTGAGCTTTGTCTGTATTTCAGAAGAGATGTGTGATCCCGTACCTTGAACGCAGTGGTAGGAGCTGTGTTTGCACATATTTCACCAAATAGCTCCTCCTGCACCCTCCCTCCTGCCTCCTCTGCCACCCCAATCAGCAGTTTCCTGGTCCCTCCAGGCAGAGATGAATTTCTCCCTCCCTGAAGCAGTCACTGTTTGGAAACACATGGGCTTAGCCATTCTCTGAGGCAAGACACGTTTGGCCAGTGCTGCTGATTTACTGCATAAGATCATGTGCACCTGTGGTGCTATATAAATTATACACTTTTTCCTAAGGAGGTACTTTCCCTCCAGTGCCTAGCTGAGCTGCACAATTCTATATAAAAGATTAATTTCTTTCCACTGGCAACATGTATTAGAGATATTTAAATGGCAAACATGGGTTCTGCCAGGTTATTGATGGAAAACTGAAATACAAAGTTCTTGTTCTATTTCCAGATTCAACTATGCCTCTCAGGAAACTGAGAAACTGAGAGAACCATAAAGGATCTACAGTGTATATCCACAGGAGAAAGAGGAGAAAAAGAAAAGGAAAGACAGAATGTTTCTTTTCTTTCTGTTTTTCTCTTCAGTACCATTTTACCTTATTCTAGTTTGTTCTTTAGCTGTATATTTTAAGAGAAGCTTTCTTTACTTATATATTATTTATGGTTTATTTTTAGTCTATCTATGTAATATATATCCCAGTGTTCAAAGGGCATGCAAACATTTTCCTTTTGTGGGACTTTTCATGTGCATATGTTCTTTTATTCTATTTTGGTAATTTTTTTTTTTTTCTGCATACTAGGACTGTGTGAGAAATAAGAGCAGCTCTCTTCTGTGACAGAAAATTCATGAGTGTTTCCAAAAATACTATTTTATGATAATACCAAAAGTGTCTTAATTTTATATAACCCTAATTTTTCATTGCTTAACAGTCATGGAAAAAATTTCCAAAACTCTAAAGTAGCCATGAAAGGCAGATAGCCTGGCTGTCTAAAATCCTGGGCTTAGCATCATCTCATATACAAAGACTTTTACATTTTTTGGGGTTTTTAATCTCCTTTATAGTTTTATAAGCCACAACCTCATAAATCCTAGTAAAAATAAGAATTTCTGAATTCATTCTCTAGACTTATACCACCATGTTCTGCTTATTAATAGTGACCTTTTCCATAAGCTGTAAAAGATGTCGCTATATTTGTTATTGAAATTATTGAATGGTAAAATACCAACTGAAATTTCAACAATAGTGACAGATATAAACATAACCATTCCTCTATGACCATTTTGATATGACTTTGTGGATTTAAAGAAGAGTATGGATGGTATCATTAAACTATCTCCTGAATGCAGAGCTCTTTCTTATAAAATATATTTTTAAAATAGAATGCCTAAAATATTTTTCACCGTTCATATTTGTCTCTTTCCAAAATATCTGACTTTTCTTTCAACTCATATCACACTAACAAAAAGCAAAGCACAGAACTACACCACCAATTATTTTCTCTCAGCTGCTGCGTAGTAACAATGAGTGTTTATTTTTAAAGTACTTTGTTCACCTTTAAAACCTACATTAGTACAGGATTATAAAAAAAATTTTGTTTTGTTCCCATAAAAAGATTTTGGGTGTCTGAACTACATGCTAAATTTTTAAATATGAATTTGCCAGCATTATCTAATCAAACCCAAGATATTTCTGTCACCTCATTATGGTTTATACTTGCAGTCATAAATTTTATGTTATTAAAAATGCCCTTGAGTATTTTTAATCTAAAACTTTAAAATGTTATCTTTTTCATGCCTGTCCCTTAATAAAAGTACTTTAAATGAATAGCACTATAATTTCTTATCTGGTTCCAATTGTAAAGGTCTCAGAAGCAAGACCTGAGCATATTACACAAAACATAGACTGTACTGTGAATTATTCTCTGAGCTGTTACCTTGTGTGAACCAAATACATGTATATAACACCAAGATGGCCACAATGCACAGCTGAAGTGCAAAGAAAAGGTTTATTCCATTATTTTGCTGGTAAGACAGGGACACATACACTGCTAAATTTACTCCATCTTAGCAGGGGCGAAAAGCAGAGAGACCTGAACCCTGCCTGTTACATATCAAAGGCCTTACACAGGTGCAAATCTTCACAAGGCTGTGTTTGACAATCTCCAAGCTGCTTATCTGCCTTCCCCGCTTACTTCTAGTCCTGTGAAGAATGCTTTTTGAGTCCTTTTCTGCATTCTGTTAGCTGACTTCTCGAGATAGACAGAAAACAATGTGAATTTTCCAAGACTGAATATTCTTAGCACCCTCCAGCTGCAAGGTCATCTTGAGAGAAAACAACTCTAAATTCAACTTTTTTCCCTCACAAGTCTTCCATTTTTAACCCTTTCCTCCTCACATATCTCTTTGGACATAATTTTAATACCTGCAGTTTCTGATGCCACAAACACATCACTGTGTTTCCTGGTAGTTTTGCAATAATGATTTTATATTCTACTTGCTTTTACATCAAACAATAATATGAATACTTATTTATTGACTATAGAGAGCTGTCAGTTGTTTGTTCATCTTGTGGGCAGCTTGAGAACTGAGTAGCAAAAGTGAGTCATGGCAGGTGAATGACCTTTATAAATAAATGTAATGTTTTTTAAGAGCCCAAAGACCTTAAGGGATCCACAATATTATTTATGTGCCTAATCTACTACTAGATTTCTAAATTCAGAGAAGAAAACTAGAAAATCTCTACTTTGCTCTTTCAGATGCTTGAATCAATACATGTATTTGCATTTTTCAGCGAAAATTTCTTTCTGTATGCGAAGCTGTGCTTTTGCACATACTGAAAGAATCTGTTGCTTAGGTTGATGAAACCTTTCTTCTATGCAACATTTTGTGATTCAAAAATTGAATGTTTCCTAGAGTTTTGTGCATGGAATGTCCAGAACTGCTTGGTGTATACTGAACACTGATGCAGAAGCACAGGATTCAGCAGTCCTACTCAATGTCATTTATATGAAATGGCAGGCAATGTTTAATGGGGTCAGACATAAAGTGGGAGTTAGCACCTCTCCCCCTGGTCAATTTGCAGAGAATCTCCTGATTACTCAGTGACACTTTAAACAGTGGGAGACTTTTCTAATGCTCTTGGTTGCAATTTCACTATTTTACAGACAGGGATACAAAGGAACCCAAAACCAGAGAGGACATCTCAGCAGAAGCATAATTTCATACCCTGACAAATGGGCTCTCACACAAGAACTGCTCCTCCCCTCCCTGATGCTTCTGCGGTTTTCCCAAAGGATACCTGACATAAATGACACAGGACAGATAGTAGAGCCTCTCATTCCCCAATCCTTCTCTTTCTCACTCTCCCCAGGACCCCTACTGCATTTTACACCAAGAGTTTTGCACACAGGAGCAGAAGGGGCCTCTTCCAGAGCATGCAAGGAACCCCACCTTCAGCTCTGTGTGGGATCTATAGTGAAGAGGCTTCAGTCACTTTGGTCCTTCTCTTACCTTGACATTGGTCTTTCTGTCCTGCCTGAAACTCAATCAACTCAGGAGACATTGTAAAGTCTACTGCAGAGCATGAAGTCTTTCTTTTAGTCCTGTGCCTTTATTTAGACTTCCTGAACCAGAGAGAATACACAAAGCAGTGTCATTGCATGTCAGATCAAATTATATAAATTGAGTTCTTCTATGGAGAGTAGTCTAGCTATAATGATTCCTGGTTTCTTAAGGTTTCACACCAGCAGTGCAAAGGCTTTGGAGCAGTATGGACACCTCCTGTCACAGACAGTAATTAGGCAGGACAGTCTGGGGTATGCAGTGCCTTCCCCATCAAGACACGACAATTCAGAAGGACTTCAGTAATTTCTGGGTTAGTCAAGATACTTTACCAGTGACTCCTCACTTTTGACAGAAAAATACCATACCTAGCAAGATTTTTTGCATTGTGACTGTGCCACGCTCCTAATTTGGGCAACTAAACTCCTTCTCTCTGTGTATTGTACTACCAAACTCAACCCTTTCTTTGCATCTAAGGAACACAAACACAGACTTATACATACCTGGAAGTAATTTCATTTTCAATCTTCAAAACCAGAAGCCTATTAATTATGAAAATACATAGACTTTTTTGACAGAAATGCAAGTTCTTTTATTTCAAAAAGACGACAACAACAAAGGAAAAAAGCATTTTGCTACTTGGAAATCGCTACATCAACAATCAGGTTTCAAATAGTCCACAACAAAACATGAAGAGGGAATGTTATTCAGCGAAACTTAAGAGACTATTTAAGAAAAATAAAACAAAGCCCAGATAAAAAGGGAAAATTATTTCAGACTCATCACCCTACATAGTAAATAGCTGGTGCTGGTGTGGGAACAGATAGTTTTCCACGGGGAAAGGTGACCCACAGCTGCACTGTCCCCAGGGAGAAAGCCCAGAAGATTAAGGGTGTTGTGCACCTCAGGGAGAGCTGAGTGTCAGCATGAAGTGACCAGGAGAGCTCCCTGCAGCCACAGGGAAGCCTGGCATTCTCTAGTATTTTGACTGTCATTTAGATAACATGAATATAACTATCCCATTACTCCCCCAGAACATGCTCATAGCTGAACCACTGAAGAACTGGCAAATTGCTTTAAATTCTCTTTGCTGAGAGCTTATTGCCCACAGGGAAATGGTTCTTCCTCTATTTTTCCAGCTGTTAAATTACCTTCAAGGACATTTTTTGGCACAGACATTTGCTGCAGTGACTTCAGAAGAGCTGAGGAAGTGATATGGTAAATGTCCCTGCAGTTCAAACTACACTACTGCTCTCATTACTATGTGAAATCTGGAAAAATCCTATTTTAAAGGCATTTTTGTAGTTGGAAAGTCAGGAAGTACAATTATATTCTTTACTTTTCAAAGTTGTTCCTGAGTTAATTGCTACAAATCCTACCATTCACATCAGAAATCCATCCATATTTTCACCAGAAAAGAATTGCTTGATAGTGACACTTTCAATAAATTAAAAGAGGTGGACTATCTTCCAGCTGGTAAGTGCTAAGGATATTGTGGTAGTTGAATCCTGGTCACCAATTTACTACAGACAGACAATACCAAAATAAATATTTAAGCAACTCTCTCCCCGGTCCTTAAATATCATCACAACATAAGTAAATTCGCTTTGGAATTCCAACTTCATTGGGGCAAAAAAAACCAACGGTAGAAACAATATTTTTTAAGAAAGTGAAGATAAGAACCAGAGAGTAAATTAAATTTCTATTAAAAAAAAAATGCTTACACTGAAGCAAAGGTACAAAATCTCAACCTTCCACATGTTCTTGCACCTTTAAGCATTATTATGTGGGTAGACTCACCAGATGAAGACTAGCCATTTGGAAAAAAAAGGGAACAATTTAGAACATGAAATTCTCATGACACTTTAACACTGGGTTTAATAATAATTTTTAATGGTAAAATGAAAGGGTAATCTACTTTAAACATCATTTCTAAAGAACAAACAAATCATTAGAATAAATGACTAACCAGGTGCAACATAAATATGATACCTTGGTAAACTGTGTAAACACGGATGCTCAGCACTGCATGAGACAGAAGGTGAGATCGGAATGTTCTCAAGCATCACCTGTAATGGTCCTAACAATAGCCTTTCGATATTTTTTTTGTTCATTATGTTGAAAACCATTAATATGTAATGCTTTGCATACATTACAGATCCGGCTAGAAAATTGAAGAGTGCAAGGGAATCAATTCAATATTCATTACACAACCTTTTCCCAAGACCTGGAAGGCTCACGACTGCCCAGCACTGGTTTACCTGCCAAAGTTAGCCCTCTGAGTGCTTTCTGATCCCAAACTCAGACACCATGAGAAATGAGAACCACATCCACTGGCCAGGAGATATGTTGGAGAATGGACAAGGCCCTGAAAAATAGTAATGTTCCTAAAGCAAATATTAACATTGTTTGTGCTGCATCTTGGAGTTATAAAAAAGGAAGGATTGAATAAAGTGTTTCCCTTTTGGTCTCATTGCAATATGAGAGATCCAGTCAAGACATTAGGCATCAGATGAGAAAATAATCTGTGAAGATTTCCATCAGGGGTATCTTGTTGGTACATTCAGTTACAAATAGCTCCTTCTACACAGCCGTATGGACGTCCTACTGTGTTTATGTAATTTAGGCACAAATGCACAATCCTAGTGTGAGTCACCACAGTCTCCCCCATGTGTTATGAAATTCACTAGACTCTAGTCCCTAGCCATAAAACAAAACTAATTCTTTGCTCTCAAACATCTACTTCAATGTCCTTGATTTCCACAGAAGCTTGCTAAGAGCAATCTTCTTGCTTTCAACACAGCCTCTCCAGGACAAGGACTCCTTTTATCTGTCTGCCAGCCCTGGGAAATGCCAGAAGACATTTTAGGTTGCCCAAAAATCTAACCAAGACTCAGCTGCCCCTGAAGGATCCTCTGACATGAGGATGTTTGGGGTCCTTGAAATGCCGCTGAAATGTTGTGTCCATTCCAAGAGAATGCAGCCCATGATGGACTGTGCAGGAGTTAATAACACAACATTACCTTAGAGTAGCAAAGCCCTCATCCTCTGCAAAATGATTTGCATTGTTTTCCTCTTCTTGGTAGTTCCCCAGGACAGAGAATTCAAGCACCATCACTCTAAAATGCAGCTACTGATCGGAAAGCCTCAGTAATAACCTGATGCTCACAGCTAAGTCTCAATAAGCTCTGAGAAATTATTGTAAGCAGGCAGGGATTCTGCCCTGGGGCTCTTGGCTTTTTGCATCATTATCTGCAAAGCATCAAGGCTGTTGCTGAGTTTTCTGAGTGAGATTGTGACTAAGAACCTTTTATCTCTTTTGGGGGTAGCACAAAAGTCTGAGTTTATCACACTAGAATACGTAGCACACAGAGTTACCTCCAGTGACACTTCATCCCAACTCTCATACCACAAAAATTAGGGACTGTTGCATAGCTAGGAATCTTCAGACAACCAGCCTGACTGTCTCTCCACCACACTCACCACCTAAACAAATATTTTTTTCCATCCTATCTAGGCATTCTAGTTGTCAATGCTGACAGCATTCATACTCCAAATGTTAAGCTAACCTGTTTGACAGCTTAATACACTTTTATATACAATATAAGACATTTCTTCACCTCTGATAATGATTTGAAGTTAAGATTGATAGCCTGATTTTTGTAAGTACTTGTCAGTATCTGTGAGTTTTCTGTGTTTAGAACAATATGTGAGCTTCCAGAATGCACACAGAGGTTTGCTGGGAGAACACACATCTTAAAAGCACTGAGCATACTCAGCTTCTCCTCCGATCAATATTCTTCACTCATTGTAGCCATGTGCTCATGCACTGACTCAGTGGTCAGCATTGCTGTTTTATTTATGCTCTCTTTCCAAGATGCAATTATACATTCAAAATATGACAATTTCTTCTTCTCAATAGCTTTAGCACTAAATGAGAGTTCTAATAAATCATTTTTATTGTTACTGCTCTGGTACTTTCCACAAGTGTCTTGTTATAGGAAAAATGTTTTTATCCCTAAGTGCTATCTCTTGTTTGTCTTGTTTGTGTGGGGGTTTGGTTTTGTTATTTGGGTGTTTGTTTGTTTGTTTTTCTTTTTGTTGGGTTTTTTTGTTTGGTTTTGGGGTTGGGTTATTTTTGTGGGGAGAGAGGTTGGTTGGGTTGGGTTTTTTTTAAGGAAAGCTCAGTTGTACTCTGCTACAGGTCAGTGAGAGTAGTAATAATAATTTCAGAGTTATTTCAATATATTTATAGAGATGAAGAATATATTTCTTTCTTTTTAACACCCCTTTCCAGATCCACTTCCATTAGTCCTGAAAAAAAGAAAAGCAGTATGGTGCCACATTTTTATAGATCAGTTTGCTTCTTAGCACTGTTCCTAGTAACAACCTGAGTGACATTGCAAGTGCCAGATCAGAACTGGAGCAAAAGGATTTGAAAAATAAAAATCTAGGATTTAGGATCCAACTCTGATACTTTTTCTATTTCTTCACAAAATATATTTCCTTTACAAAAATTCATATATCTTACAAGTATACCTCGAAAAAATTGTTGAATATCTACTGCAGTCAAGTTCTGGGTCATCATATGGGTAAGAAGGCATTGCTGAAGCTCCAAGACAAGTACCCAGGAGTCTGTGCCATCCAACCAGTAAATAAAATCTGGGATATTTCTCCTGTTATTTAATTTACTGTTGTATAACATATTTTCTGATTGGGTTTGAGGTTTTTTCCAGAGAGGTGCACTGCACTCTTTGTTGTTCAAAGAGGGTAAGGGAAGCATGTCCATTGTCAGGGAGTGTATATGGTAGGGTAAATATTTTGACAGCCTCAGAGGCACCATGTAGAAATGTCAGGAACAACAAATTGTCAAATAAATGTGTTACCGTAGTGTATATTCTGAAGTGATCAACAATTAAAGAGTTAACAGACCACTGAGTGTTGCCAGTGTGATAAATATATATTAATATAGTGTTGGCTTTTCGTAGATATTCATTGTGTGTATGGTTTTATTCTTTTTTTACAGAAGTAGTCTTGTCATAAAGATAGAGATATATAACCAATGCTTTAATTTCTGTTATGAACTAGATTTCGATATTGTAGTAAAAAACTAACACAAGTAGTTTAAAAGACTTTTCTTTACTTCCCACACTACCTGCTTGACTGGATAACACCCAAAAAGAAGACCTGCCACTGATACCTGACTATCAGCCTATAACCAGATGCAAGGACTACGGACCCAAGCCCAAACTGGGAGACGATAACCAAGACTGGAAGAAACCACAGCCGAAAAAGCGCATGCTCTAAAAAGGCGTAACCAAGGAGGAGCCATGAAAAATAGTTCTTGGAACATGCAAAATAGTTTTGAGAAAATTTTGAATATGCATGAATACTTATGAATAGGCATGAGGCTGACGCAATACAAAGAGTATTTAAGACGACTCCCTCAAGGGCCGGTGTGCTTTTTGGCTCCGGGCCAAGCACCCAGCGCTGTTTCTTTGCTTTATTGTTTGGTGTCCCCTATTGTCTTTTATTAAACCTTTTAAATTTCAACAGGAGAGTGAAGCGTGTTTTTCACACCAGTATTTGGCTATGTGGTATTCCAGAGTTACATTTCATGGGGATAACCATTTCAAAATGATGGCAGCATTGCAGTATTATAGAAATGCCGTGGAGACCTGAAGGACTATGGTGCAGTTATTTTAAATGTGATCAATAACTGTAGAAAGTAACTTAGTGGACCAATTTTAAACAGGACAATTTTCTGGCAAAGTCAATGCCTTCAAGATAAAAAAGACTAAACCCCCCACACTAAATACATCACACTACCCTTCTGAGAAGCAGTATCTGTTTGAGGGAAATAGATAGTCAAGGAAAACCTTAGAGCAGAAGCTCAAAGCTCTTGATTTAGACTTCACCCCTGGGAGAAAACACATGGGTAAGTGTTTTAGATCAACTGTGTGAATCAAATGCCCCTTTTTCTGACTTAGGATGTCCACAAAGCAGCACTGTGCCAGAACTGAATGAGCATTTCTCCTGTCTCTTGCTGCCCCAGCACAAACACCTCAGCTCGTTCCTGTGCTGGCATGTAGATACATCACTGATGCTCTGGAAGCAGCCATGCTGAGGTTGGCAGAGGACTTCACCCCCAGTGACCCACCATGTATAAAGGCAGCATTTCTGCCTTCCTTGGGTTTAGGTAGATGGGATTGTCTCTCTCAGTCCTTACCCAAATAGTGATTTTCAAATAAAACTTAAAAGAATTTCAATATCCAAATCCTCTTTTCAAACAAGACTGAAGTCATTTCACTAATTGGTTCAAAATCTGTTATGAGAAGGACTGAGGTACAGATGAATGACTGGACACATGAATATTTTATTTTTTACTCACATTTCCTTAGGAAACCAGGCTACAAATAGAATCCAGTTGCACACAAACGTTTGAGTTTCTTTTCATGTCAATATTTGTTCAATGGGCACAACAGCTTTCTTCAACCAGGGAAGCATTATTGTTCATTTACCACCTCAGTGCTCATTTAATCACCTCCTACCACAGAAAACCTAACAAGTCTTTAATATAAGCCCAGGAGATAAGAGAGTTTAAAAATAGACATACCATTTTTAGACTCTTTCTTTCTGACCTTTTTGAACAGAAGGCAAATGCTTCCACCAAATCATTCAGCAGAGATTTTATTCCTCTCTTTGACATCATTTACAGCTCTATGGAGTACATGGAGCACTTGGCAGGAACATTTTGCACAGTATCTGGTATTGCCTGTACAGCAGGTCATTTGGGAAGGCCCTGAGAAAACTGCATAGTAATAGTGAAAGGGAAATGTCATAAACTTGTGAAGCAGATCCTTTTCCTGACTGCTAATCCATGTAAATACAAATCTAGGCTTATGATTTCACTAGAGAAAATGCAAAATCAGGACCTGAAAACATACTAGCACAAAGCAGAGAAAACTGAAGTCAAATATCAAAATTAAGCTCCCAGTCTGTTAGAATCAGAAAAACAGAGCAAAATGTAGCCTGCAGTGGAAGAGGAAAAGTCCTCTGAGGACAGCAGGCAGTGTTCATGGGGCTCTCAGCACAGGGCAGCCTGCACAGTGATGAGTGGGGTCTCCATGTTTGCATGGCTGATAAACAGCCAGCATGTTCCAGTTGGGAGTAAATTCTCCCAGTAATGAGTGATAAATTGAATAATGGAAAATAAAAGCAATGGGAAAGCACAAAGCCTTTAGACACTCTTTCTGGTAGGCGAGGTAGAGATTGGTGAGCTTCATTAAATGACCAATTTTAGCTTACTCTAAAGGGAAAGAGCCACATGGTATTAAGGGTCTGCAGAGAGATGCACAAGCAGGGCCACTAAGGTGAGGAGCTGAATTCAAACCGTTCTGAGAATAACAGTAACCAAATAACAGTTCTGAGAAGAGTCTGGATGTTTTCTTCATCAGCTGTATTCCTCACAATAGGGCAGAACCAGGAGAATGCCAATTCATTTCATGAGTGCTTTCCACATCAAAACAAAACTCGGATATTTTCCAGTGCTTTCATGAAATATCCCTCTTTTGATTGAAAAGGTAAGGGTTTTTTATTATATTCCTTCTTTCCCCCAGCCTCTGCTTCTTTCTTTCTCTTCTGCTTTCAAACAAAAAAAATGATAATAGGCTGCTGCTCTGAGAAGTCTCACAAAAGAGAAAAGGTGAATTTATTGTGTCCTCATGAAAAGCTTTAGCTAAGCACCATGTTCCAGCAAAAATACATTTCTCTGACGGTGTTCCAATCAACTCAGTGTTCTTCATCTAGGCCAAGCACAAAAGAGGGCAGGTCTGGCTGACCCTGCTCCTAGAAGGCAGCAGCAAGGGAGGAGCTTTTCTGCAGAACCACCTTTATGATGAATGGAGGCAGGTCCTGTCAGCCAGACATGTCTATGAAAGTGAGATATGAAGGGAGTGAGAGGAGAGCTGGGAAGCTACAAAACAACTGAGTTAAGACCCAGCTCCAAGACAGTTTAGAGAAAAATCTGTATTTGTTAGAACACTTGTGCCTTTAAATGTTGTGACATTAGCTAAATTCAAAGATAAAAATACTGGAACAACCCCCAGTTTACACATTTGTATCACAATGTATTTTCACATCCTCCTGACTCTTACTTAGTTAAGGGGCATAATTTGGCTGTGAGCATTCTTCCTCAAAGTCACAAGGGACTTAATTTTTAAATGATATTTAACACTCCAATTTTTTTTTAATGACAAAAACAAGAACACATTTTTAAAGCCTACATTGGGGGCCTAATGCTTCAAGGACTATATTTATTTCAATTATAGACACTGACTCTAATGAAAGCAGAAATTATCCTTGAGTGAATGATTAAAAATAAATGATCTGTTCACAGCATATACAGACTGCATTATCACTGCAGCGAAAGGAACACAAATTCACAAGATTGAATGGCTGCACATGCAGCATTCAAAAATCACAGAAAGATAAAAAAATTCATTAGGATTTCATCATGAACAAATCCTAGTCTATTTGCAAAATGAAATCTAATAATTTTTCAAGTTTTCTTTACAAAAATACAGCTATTCAATTTCTAAGGTGGCAAGACCACAGACATTTCAGGAGTTTATTTGCCAAAGTGAGTTTTTTCTTTCAATGCCCTAACATAACATACTTCTGGGAAGAGATTTTGTGAGGGGCATTTCCAGACCTTTCTGTGCTCCTGGTGTTGCTGTGGATGCAGGACTTGCCACTGACATTTTATGTCTTGGCTTTCCACATCATCTGCTGCTATTTCTATCTTATAGTAAAGGAAATACAGGAGGAAATAAAAAAAGCCCCAGCCAGACAACTCCTCAGAGCCCGGGTGGATTCCCAACATCTATTTTTAGAAGCAAGGCTGACAAAAATCTCTTTGCATTTCTGGTGCTGGGTAACCTCACCTAAGGCTGCATGTTTGTGCCTGCAGGGTGGGGGTTGAGGCAGTAAGGTAAAACAGAGCAGAGTGGCATTTCAACAGACACATCTTGACAGGATTTGTTGCAGCTACAATCTTTTTTACTTAAGGTGCTGTACATACAGCATGTCATCTTTCCTCATTTCCTTTCTGTGTGCTACAGGATACGATGCTGTGAGTGTCCTAATTTTCCACTGAGGGCTTGGCACAGGTACAAAAACACTTCTGTGGCTTTAACTCCATGGGAGAAGAAATGAATAAGATACAGGACACATGCTTCCCCATGTGAACAAGGGCAGGCATTCAGGCCACAGCCCATTGCTATCATTGATTTTAGAAACCTAAGATCAAAACATGATTGCAGTACAGGCATTTTGAAGGCAAAGTAGTTCAGTAATTCCCAAAAGATGCATAGAAAAATCTCAACAGCATTAACAGAGTG
Source organism: Lichenostomus cassidix (assembly GCF_008360975.1). NCBI lineage: Eukaryota > Metazoa > Chordata > Aves > Passeriformes > Meliphagidae > Lichenostomus > Lichenostomus cassidix. Next base: position 29,934,692 of record NC_139480.1, on the reverse strand, counting down.
AGGCTTTTGCTCATTCCAAATATCTTCCTATTGCAATTCGGGTTGCCATTCAAGTAGCCATAGGCAGTACAGCCAGTTACAAACTATTAGCTGGCGGTGGACAAGCTGAGTACCTGAGCACAGAGCAGGAGCAGTGGACCTGACACTTATCTGTATGTTTAGGGGGCCAGAACTTCTGCTATGGTGCCCAGATTGTCCCCAGCACATCTTCAGCAGCTGCAGCCAGTTCTGGGTAGCTGTGGAGATGCCTGTGGAAATAAAAATCTTGTAGACATGGAGAAGAGTGAAATTACTTCTACAGTCTTAAATACATTTTGAAACTAAAAAAATCATCCTTCCATGGGTTGTTACTTATGCCTTTATATCTGTGTACTCTATTGCTGGAGAAAACAGGATTTAAGTGGATAACAAGGAGAGGCATAGCTGCTGAAGAAGCAGTGGATGGTCACTCCAAAGTGGCAAAAGAGTGGATGGGAGTTCCCAGCTACGGACAGGACACATTCAAAAATTCTCAGTACTGAGCAGTTGAGGACTTGTTAGTGTCAGGCACCTGCAGAGGAATAGATACATGTAGTCTGACAGCACTTAAACATTTAATTAATTTGATATGGTGGGAGCCTCGTCAAATTCTCACAGGAAAAATCACTGGGAAGCTCTTTGGGCTCTCAGGAAGACCCATGCCTTGGCGAATGGTCCATTTGTCCCAGATTGCCCACAAAGACAATTAACTGCTCTTTTTCCTGTGGTTGTAATTCTTCTAATAGCCAGTAATTAATATTTAAATACATTGCTCATTATCCTTTTCCTGATTGCAAATATAGGTTCATAAAAATTATTTCTCTTTTATTCTTTTCTGTTTCTAGAAGCTGATGAAATCCAGCAATGTATCATGCACAATACAGTTTTGGACTAGAACCATGATTACAGTGGAAAATAGTCTGTTTAATAATAGATTGTTCAAAATAATGAGGAAAAAATCTGTAGATTTCTTATTGAAATTATTATAATACTGTGAATACCGTGAGTTTGATTAGGTCATCCAGGCAAAATCTGGAGTTCTACTTGAAATAATACATGCAACACTGCAAAATAATTATATAAAAAGTGACCTTGTATTGATGAAATTTGCCACACAATGGCAGCTAGCTACAAAAAGACTCAGACATAATTCTGTGGCATGCAATTAAAATAAAAGCATAAATCTAACAGCTGCTCTGCAAAAGCTTTTCTCCAACCACTCCATGCACTTTGTCCCCTTGCCCTGCTGAGGAGAGGGACTGACAGAGTAGTTGGGTGAGCACATGGCAGCCAGTAAAGCTCAACACAAATGACTTCAGCTTGAAGTGCCAGGTTTGAGCAGACCATAATACCTCCTTTTACAATGGAGTGGCTGCATCCAGTTCTGTGAGCAGCAGTTCAAGAAAGACACAGATGTGATGGACCAGGTCCAGAAGAGAGCCATGAAAATGATCAGAGGTAATTATGAGTAGCACAATTTTTCACCTTTCCCCAATAAAACAAATAATTTTCCAGGTAATGTGGGGACCCTAAACTAAACAGTCCATTGGTCCATTGTTTTTTTAACTTTGAACACAATATTTCTGAATGAAGCTTGATTTTTGTAGGCATTTCAAGCATATAAGCATTTCATAACCAATAAAATAATTGGATCTAAAAACCTTGGATTCCTATGATTAATATAATCAAGCTGTTTTGTCCTAAAAATCACAAGCTTTAGAGAATGAAACACCTGTGTCTGGTGAGAAGTTGGTGGAATCAGTATGGATCTGAATTTACCTTGCTAAGTAACATATACTCACAAAAGTAAAATTTAAATTATTTGATTTATGTCACAGTGAACTTAGACAAATTGTGGTGCATGGTAGTCAGCCAAAAAGACCACAATTTAGTACAATCAAGGTTTTCTTGATTTGTTACAAATTGAGGCCATCCATGAATGGCTCAGTACTTCATCGTGCTTGCTTTCAAGACAGGAAGTAATTCCTTTTTCATTGTTAACACTAATTCTGGGCCTTAGTGATAGAGGAAGTAGCAATGCTGGTGAATAGGGTGCTCTATATGAATTTATGAAGGAGAATTCAATATATCCACATGGTTTCTTAAGAAATCTGTTCTTTGAATGTATTTGGGGCACAAATTGAGGGTCTTTACAAAAATTGAGGTATTTTATGGATGTGACAGTGTGCTCCATTTTTCTCTATTAGCTTTCAGGTTAGGGTACTTCTGAAAAAGGTCCTCTCTACCGAGAGAATTCAAACCCCTCTCTAATCTCTCTGACCAGGAGAAGGGCAATCCAGCCCAACACCCTTATTTCTATCAAAGCTGGGGCACAGTGCAGGAAGCAAGGGTAGAAGGTGGGTAACATCAGAGTGGCTTCAGAGGCATCTGAAGTTCATGAAGAAAAAATATTTTCTCAAAAAAATGTCCTAGTGAGTTCACATTTTAGGCAGTTCAAATAAAATCAACACCCTTTGCCACCTATTTTGTATAATACTTCAGAAAGGAGTTCACACTCATGCAGAAGGTTTGCCTGAGGCAAAGGTTCGGTAAATGAAATTGTGAGTAGATGAACTATGCTCTCACAGTGTGATCCAAGGTCTCTGAATCCAAGGTATGGGCTCCCCAGTTTAATTCCAAACAGTAAGAAAATGTTGGTGTCATGGCCTAGGTTGCCTGATAGGTGGCAGTTCAAATCAATGTAATGCCTGATAATACACCCAGACTCGGGTGTGCTCAGCTGTCAGCATGTGCAGGCCTTGCTTTTCAATTTCCTTGTGCTTCCTGCATTCCCAAAGACATAACACTATGTCTCCTCTACACTTGGCAAGCAGCAGTGATCCCCACCAGGATGGGTCAGTGCCAGATTTCTGCTCCTCTTGTAACAGGAAACATAAAGCAAAGATAGTTTGTTCACATTCCTGTCATATTGGCATCTTCAAGCATCAGAGGACAAGGTATGGCATCCGCAGTGTCACACATGTTTTAGCATGACACACAGCATCCCCCCTAGCTCACAGCTTTGCTTCAGCTCATTCCTGGATTTATTTTTTGTGCATTTCCCACTGTGCCAATTCCCCTTTCTTTCAGTCTTCTTCATTCCTTCCATACTGGTCCAGTTGCTTAAGACCCCTTTTGGATTAATGCAAGTTGCTTTCTCTCCTTCCAGTTCCTATAAATGAGGCAGCATTTAATACCTTTCCAGTGGAGATGCTGCAATTTCAAAGGAGGGCAGAAGCCATTAGTCCCTGGCTAAGCTCCCTTCCAGGTGGAGGGCTGCTTGCTGCTCTTTAGCCTGTCCATTTCTGATAAAGAGCATGACATGCCCACCCTTCCTGCTCATGATGTCAGCACAAAACAGCATCTGGCAACACTGGGCAGATTTTATTGTATTTTATTTTGGTATAGGAGAAAGCAGAGTTTGTTACATATTTGTTTTGTAAATTCCATTTCCATTTTAATTAGAAGGCAAGTTCCTGCAATTTCTATCTTAATTACCGTAATCTGCTTAAAGCCAGTATGATGGGTACCACAAGGAGAATTAACTGGGCTATGCTTGCTTTATCCTGGGTGGAAATCTTTAAACAGATAAGTATTGGAAATAGGTCTGCAATCACTCTTTTTGAGACAATATCCATGTGCAGGAGTTACTTCATGGCTTATTTACAGTAGGATCTATGCAGCAGGGGGGAAACAGCTAAAAACGTGTCTCTGCATTTATAACAATTCTCATAAGCAAAACTCATTTTTCTGTTTGTTTTAGTGCGTTTGTGGGGTTTTGGGTTTTTGGGCTTTTTTGTTTGTTTGCAGAGAAGATCATATTGAGTATGCTTATGTTTTCTTGGGAAATGACTTATATGTGCAGGCACACATTATGGGTTTCTTCACTATTGAATTTTATGCCTGTGTAACTCAATTGAGTCCAGAGCTAGAGTGAAACAGCAGTAAATCAGACTCTATTATTCTTAGTTACTTATATGGAGTCACAAGTTAAATTCACTGTGATATAACCAGGAATGTGTGTGGGAAGGTACTTTAAAGAGCCTCTTCAGTGAAAGCCATCAATCTTTCTGACTGCACTAACCTCTGCTCCACAGCCCACTGCAACCAGAGAGAGTTTCAGAGAGAGATGCCCTTTCGAAGGGCATCCTCATCTGTCACCTCAGCATAGAGAAGCTGCTGCAGAAGAGTGGGAGCACTCAGTGTTCTCTCTCACCTACACTTCACTCTTCATTAACATCATATAGCTTAGCTGTAAAACCGGTCTGGAGGAAATCAGTGTTGCAAAACTCATGGACAAGATCGGAGAAGTGAGGGGTGATCACATTTTACAGGATTTCTAGGCAAGTTAATTTTACCCATTCAGGCTTGCTCTCTCACAGCCTACTTTCACTCATGCTTTCATGCCTATACACTTTAAAGCCCCCAAATCTGAGTTCCGAAGTGGTCTGGCCATAACCAGATGTGTATAACAGAAAGGACAAAAGATTTTGACTATTGAGGCTTCATGTCTTTTCAGTTTCTGTTGACTACACTTGACAAGCCAGTTTACTTTTATATTCTTTAGGAGTTACAGCTGTTACAGGGTGACCCTTTGCTTCAAAAGCACATGTACTTCAGATTCCACAAATCTTAGGCTGGGCTGCTGCTTATTATCTGCCTGAATCTGTTTGAAATACATTTTAAAATCCATATATCTTGATGGTTATCATCTGTTTTCCCACTAGGCTGACACGAACAGGAATGGCTTATGTGATATGCTGTAACCTCACTGCACCACTTCTGAGGTCAGAATGAAGGTTCTTCCCCTAACAAGTCACCTCTGCTGAGCTCTTGGCAGAGTGCAAGCCTTCAGGGGCTGAATAAGCATCATATTCCTCAACCTGATTGAGGGGGAACAGTCACTGCCAATATAAGTCAGTGCTTTAACAGTCACAGAAACCTTAATATATTTTTAATGTCTCTTCAAGTATAGCTCCTCCTAAAAACAAAACCAAAACCAAATAAACAAAATCTACAAAAACAAAAAACAAACAAAAACCCCAACAAATCAAACAAACAAACAAATAATAAAAAAAAAACACCAAAAAACCCAACCAAAACCAAAAAGCATACATCAAAGGGAAATCTTCTGGATTTGGGTCCTTGATTTACAGTGAACTTGATTTTTTTTAAAAATTGATTTTTCACTAGTGTTTCAAATGTATGCAGCCAGAGGAAAGGAGCATGTCAAAGTATTTTGTTTAGTATTATTTTTGGCAGTTTTTAATGAGCTTTAACCCAAAATTTAATACTGAAGCCAAATTAAATCTGAATGCCATTAAAGAGTCTTGAATACATACAGAAAGGGCCACTTCATATTGCCTGTATTTCTGGCTTTAAATTACTCCATGAACATCTTCAATGTTTTCAGTGCTAACATTTAAGAGACTTGTGTATTAATTATGTGGCAGTATGATTTTCACCACCTTCTATTAAAAAAATAGAGGAAACACGCTACCATTTGCATAAGGTTTTACTGCACTCACAGCTGGAACAATCGCGATTTGGTTGGAAACCCCTTTGTGCGGAAGTATCGAAGCAGCTAATCTGAAGTTAACCACGTAGAAGTTGATTGTTTAATTGAATAAAAGCTGCAAGATTTTGATTTGGATAGCTCACTGCAAAAATATGAAATGTCCAAAACATTTCTGTCACTGGACTGGATGAATTAAAACAACCAGGTTTTCTCACTGCTTAAATTGAAGCCAATATCCCATAGTCTTTTATATGGGTTTTGTCCATAAACAAAACAAACACATTTAGATAGACAAACATGTATTGGATTAGACAGAGTCTAAGAACCACATTTTTCTTATTTATAAACTATATACAAATTATTTCAGACCAAATATTGCCTTCTGTCCCATAGCTTCCATAAAGGCATAAAACTGTCACTGACTGTTGGAGCCAAGCTAACAAGATCTACAGTTTGTGAGAAATATCCCCAACCTTGCAAGAAAGATAGTTTTGGTCATTTACCACTATAAATTTGATCCTACCACTGTAGTTTAGAAGTATCTCTGGATATCGTGTTCCCAAATCTAGTGAGTTATTAATTTGTTGATGAGACCTATCTTGTGCACTGCCTTTGACCTTGTGATGACTAAGGAGTGAGTTAGGCTCTACCATCAGAGCCTATTAGGCTCACCAATTAAGATATGAAAGATGTTATCATATGAATTTTCATATATATATATATATATATATATATATATATATATATATGAGGAAGGAAATAAATATGATACATGCTCCTTTAAGAAATGTAGATAAACAAAATAGTCACAGTTTTCAGATTTTCTGCGAACATGCTTGTCTGCTGCCATAACGCAGTGGAACATCCAAAATAAGCATCACTCTGGTTTTGGCTGCATCCAGAGGAGAGGTCAAGCATGTACTCGGCTTTGAGCCTCAGATAAACAGCACTCTTGGTTCTTGATCTTCAGGAGCTCCAGGAACAGAAGGACTGACTTTACCTCAAACTATGATTTTCTTGCAAAGCAATGTGGGTAAATTCCAGAATAGGAGAGACAGAGGAATACCTGCCAAGTGTTAAGTGTGTTTCTCCCTCTGTATGATTTATCATTTGTCCTCCTTACAGTTTAAACAACTGGGAGAGTTCTACTGTCTAAGTCGCTGACTTGGCTAGAAACTGGAAAACATCAGCCACACCATCTGGGTCCAATACAAATGAGGCAGAAAGCAGAATTTTCAAAATGCCAGAGTCCCAGCCTTCCAAGTGCTCAGTCACTTGTATTTTCTCCAGTCTCACTTTGGTGAAGTTGATTTTTTTCCCCATAAAACCACTTACTTTCCACCACTGACTGATAATATTCCACTACTGAGTGTTTTTCTCACAGCCATGTACCCTGGGTGAACCTCAAGCAAAAGTGATGACAAGTCCAAGCCTGTGGGAACCCAGGGAGGGGTCTGATTTACAGCAGTTGGTGGAGAATTTCCTCACTGCTTCTGAGATGTGTGGGAGAGGCTAGCTTGTTCCAAACAATGATTCCCAGAAACTCTCACCGAACTACATGGAAAGTTTGGCTGGAAATCTCTCACAGTTCTTCCAGCTCGTTGCCTCAGAGATGCTGGCTGGCACAGCTTTCCCTGCTTCCAGAGCAGTCCCACAATGTGCCATGCCCTCCTGTGGGAAATCACAAGTTTCTACTGCCTTGGTGCCAAAACCCCAACTGCCACAGGGTTTGGAAGCCTGATATTAGAAGAGCTGTGCAGCAATGTGTCAGAGAGACTCACAAAACCCCGACCAAGCTGGCTTCCACTCCCATCTGGAGGAAGCAGTAGAAGGCTGAATATCTTTTGGGGTTAAGCTGGTTGCAACACTGGATGAAATGCAAAACTGTTCAGCACCATTCATTCCACCAGCAACATGTAGAGGAGTAAGGGGAAGGCCAACCCTCCCAGAGACCAGGGCTAAGCCAACAGATACCCTGGCCGTTCCATAGCTTCTGGTCTAAAATTACAGCTAAAAGAAAAGGGACAAAGAGAGAGACAACAATTCTCATGGGTAAAAGAATATTTTCATTTGATTAGAAGGGTGAGTCTCAAGCTTGAGTGAAGCTCATTGCCTTTCAGCAAGAAAATCCTAGCAATATCCAAAATTGAATTTTTTAAACACAGTTTTAAATGTAACAGATTTCAAAATGCACAGTGATGGATCTTTCTGTTGCTCTCTAAATGAGCTTCTCTAGCACAGGCTTGGGTTTTTTTCGCTGGAGGTAGAATCTCTGGTGTTTTGTTTCACTCTTCCCAAGGCCATATTTGTTTGCAGCAAGATGAGAATTAACTTGTGAGGTAGCAGCCCACAAACTTCGCACAGAGTGATCTTTAAATAGGATTCTGATGAATTCACAGAGGATTGGAATGAAACAAAACCACAAAACATTTACCTTGAAAAGCTCTAGTTTCTTAAATCAGTTTCCCCAGAGTACATTTACAGTAGCTGTCACCAAAGATAGCTTATTGCTGATGAGCCACAAATGAGCACTTCAAGTCCATGAAACAGAAGGTGCATAAGCAATCACATTAGTGCTATCTAACCAAGCTAAATAGCATACGACAACTTCAATTTGCATGCTGACAAGAGCTAAATTGCAGGGTTCACCTGTAGCAAAAATAAATCACATGGTGATCATTGCTTTTGCTTTTCTTATACTAGCAGCTGCCACATACACCATAAAAATTCTGGTCACCTAAAGAAAAGTATATTCCAAAGTCAAATGTCATAAGTACTTCAAATTACTGTGAATTATGACACAGAAAACAATATTTGGTAGCCTCTAGCAATACAGTGGCCTTTCCACGGTCCTCTCCACGAAACAGTAATAGTTTTTATAAAATATAATGCATTTTTGGAATGCCACAGGCATTATAATACTTGGAAAAAAATCCCTGATAACAGATGGAATGTTTATTGACATTAAAATATGCATTTTTTTTTTACACATGGCAGTGAATGAGAAAAGTGTTAGCTTAATAAATAGCGATGCTCATGGGTACTGAGTAGTTTCAGTTGGCTTCTTTTCTGTCATATATTCTGTCTTTATGATATCAACAAAAATTAGAAATGGCTGATAGTTTCATTCTGTACCTTTCTGTGCTCTCTTATAGTACATGTCAGGATGTTTAGCTGTATAATTTAGCACTACTGGCACAGAAGTAGCATTACCTATATACATAATTTTTATCCAGCTACTCCAAGGAGTTCTAAAAATACTCCAATGTCCATGGCACTGCAAGCTCCAGCAGTAGCACCACTTCCTTTCCAGAACAGAATAAATGTCCCTCAGAAAAATCTAAGAAATACAACTGTCTGCATGCTGAATTGTCTCTCTCTTGTCAGAGGAAGGGTATCACAGCGGTTTTATTTAATCTACTGGAATGTCCTTGTCTTTTTTATTTTCCCAGAAAAAAAAATTGATATTGTTTCATCTTGAAATTTCAGATTTACTTAGATTGGCTATATCTCCAACCTCACTACAGTTAGCAAATTTCAGAGAAATTATCTCTAAACCTCTAATAATTGCTACTGGTTTCTGTACAACCTTTTTCTTTCACGCTTTTTGCCTTGTTCTTTAGTTTAATCACAATACCATCTCTTTTATATTCTTTGGCTGATCCTTATGAATAACCTGAACCTCATTTCTCATTTCTGCTAGTACTGTAGTCACAGCCTTTTCAGGCAACAATGGACTCCAGAATGCCTAGGGAGAAAAATCAGATTATATATAAGAACATTTTCAATGTCATTTTCCTAATTTGCATAAAATCACTGCAGGTTTTTGGACACATTAAAGGCTAGTATTACCGTGGGTTAATTAAAATAATTCCATTAATTTGAAGCAATTGTACTTTTACATTATTTCATGTTGCATAATCAAAGAGCTTTCTACTGAAATCACCCACTTGATTTTAGTATGATGAGCCCCATGGCAAAACAGAAGATGAAGTGCAACCTCCCACTTCCCTCCCCCTTCCAGAGGAAAATTAAAGAGAATTAGAAGTCCCTAACAAAGATTCTGGTGTGGAAAGCAGAGAAAGACTTCATCACAATTTGCAATTCAATCATTTTTATTGCACGAGTTCACATTTCAGCTGACAGTTTTCTTTTTTGAAGTGGTATTGGGTGTTCCTTGCTATGCATTCCAGTATTTAGGTGCAATGGAGATAGAAAATCTACCATGACATAAGAAGAAACCATGTAGTGACGAGGAGATGTATTTGGCAAACCTTACACAGATGTAATCAAGCTGATAAGTGCTGAGTGTTCTAGCTAGAACCACAACATTTGTCCTAACATTGTTAGTTCATGAGTTGACTTCTTAGAGTCAATTTCAATTTACTCTAAATCTACACATATATACCCCTAGCCCACACTTCATTTCTTTCAAATGCCTCCTCTGTGTAGTTTCCTCTAGAAATCTGAATACAAAAGGAAGCTAACAAGGCAGGAAGATATAGTCTGTCTCAAGAAGGATTTGAGACACTAAGATGCCTGATAAAGAAATATGTTCAAATTTTTCTGTGCCAGACTAACAGTATGTCAACAGATACTTGGTTAATGAAGATTGGTGCAGCAAAATAAAAGGTATACATCAATAATTTCCTATAATCAGACACTAGAAGTTATAGTTTTATATCTTTTCACCTTCAGCAGCAATGAAATGAAAAGAGCAGGCAATTACCAATCCTTTTCTGTCTCCTATAACCACAGCTGAGGCCTCACATACACCGGATTAAGCTCCTTTTTAAAATTAATGAAGACTAATTAAGGAAAATAAGCCTCCACAAGAAAAAACGAAGAAGTTGCTTTTGTAAGTACAGCTCTAGTAACTACCACAAAATGCCATTTCTCCATGGGAGAAAGCCAATAACTAACTGTAGTATGAACTGATAAATGTTGTCTCTTTCCAAGCAGACCAAATAAGTGAATAAAATGCTAGTTTCAATCTTATTTTCAATAAGGTTATTATTAATAAGAATATTATGAGACTGCTGGACAATCTGAGCTTAGTGAAATTGCATCATGAAAGAGTAGAAAAAAAAATTAATAAAGATTTAAAGAAACCATTACAGATCAGTTTATCTGACTATGCTATATCTAGATATTATAATGTTCAAATTCTGAAATATGTAGTGACTAGAGAGGGATAAAAAGAGACATATCTTTTTTTTCTGTGACTGTATTGCAGAAGTTGTTTTCAGAAAAATACCAGGTAAGGTATAAACCGAATCTTAGAAATATTCATGCAGCTGCTAGAACTTGCCACTACAAAAATATGTGTCAATTAATAAGTAGTTTCTCTCCAGTACCACCAAGTCCATGTACTGCATATTAATATATATGAATTTATACCCATATGCATTTATATATATATATAAAATTATCAGACAAATAGCAAATTAACATAGATGTAGATAATATGAAAATGGAGCACCTCTCCTATGAAGAAAGGCTGAGAAAGTTGGGGCTGTTCAGGCTGGAAAAGAGAAGGTTGTGTGGAGACATAGCAACTTTCCAGTGTCTGAGGGGGGCCTACAGGGAAGCTGGAGAGGAATACCTCATCAGGGACCGTGGTGATAGGACAAGGAGTAATGGGTACAAACTGAAAAAGAAGAAACTTAGATTAGATACACAGAAGAAATTTTTCACTGTGAGGGTGGTGAGGAGCTGGAGCAAGTTGCTCAGGGAGGTTCTGGATGTCCCATCCCCAGCAGTGTTCAAAGCCAGGTTGGATATGGCCTTTAGCAACCTGATCTAGTGGGAGGTGTCCCTGCCCATTGCAGGGTGGTTGGGGCTCGATGATCTTTAAGGCTCATTCCAATCCCTTAACATTCTATGATTCTCTGCAATTTATATTAATATTTACTATTAAGAGAATATATATTTATACATATTAAACACAGCCACTGGTAGGGCAAAATCTGTTTGCTCACAGAAGTTGTGGGTGCCCCAATCATGGAACAGTTCAAAGCCAAGTTGGCTGGGGCTCTGAACAGCCTGGTCTAGTGGGAGGTGTCCCTGCCCAAGGCAGGAGGATTCCAAGTAGACAGCCTTGAATTATCAGTTTTAGTTCTGTCATGGACCACAAGTAGTGTTAAAGTGCACATGCACTCCCTAATTATTTTCTTCTACTGCCACTGCCCGAGGTATAATACTGGGCTTGATCTCTAGTCTGCCTCAGTAAGTATTTCCTTTGTTCTTAAAAATGCTTAATTTTTCATTGCTGACTGCAACATGAAGTTTGGAAAAGTGCTAATGAAATCTGCCAGTAAAACAAAGCTGTATACCAATGCAGAGTAAGAATGGACTAACAAACAAGAAAGAACTCAATAACCTCAAGAATAGCGAGGCAAGAAGAATCATCAAACTTATTAACATAAGAATGAAAACTCATTAATATTTTGATAAGAATTTTTGCTTCAAACAATATCTTGATACCGGGAAATAGCAAAGTAATATAAAGACTCAAACGGGTGCATCCATGAAAATGTAGATGTTATTACAGCAGAAGCATCTTCAGTGGAAGTGGGAACATACTAATACCATCACAGCTGTACTTCTCAGGAACGTTTTTTGACGTTCCACACACTTATGTTCAAGAAACACTCACTCAGACTGGACTGCTTTCAAGGAATGTGCTGTTAAGATGCTCAAAGAAACAGCATGCTGGCCTTAAGAGAGGAGGCCAAAGTTACCTCTAAACTGCAGTCAGAGAAGATGATGCACTCCAGAATGCTGTGTGGAAATGCCAGCTTTAACCTAGCAAGCTTAGGTACTGTCAATAGTACAACAGCAAAAATTAATATTTCAACTTGGGCTAAACTACTGTGAAGAAAGTTTTATATGGTATTATGACTGAAAACACACATAGTTTGTATTACTGCACAGTACTTAATCTTTCTCTTTCTTTTACATTATGCCTCATTGCTGGTGTGTGCCTTTCATTGATCTCCATCTGATGAATTTTCATGATCAAGACTCTGTGTGCCTGTACAATAATCCATTTTCTCTTTAAAACTTTATAAATTTCATGGTACAAATGAAAATATCCAACAATTATAAATCTATTGTTCATTCAAATTCAGAGGACTAAAGATTGCAAATCTGTATTCATTCCCTTCCAGTCTGTGCATAAACATTTTATTTTAAAAATATTTGGTTGTTCTAAAGAGAAGAAAACAGAACATTCTTTCTTATTTACTTCAAATTCTGATATCTCATTAGGACCCCTGCTCAGTATCTCTCCAGATACCATTGTGACCTTATTGTAGTATGAGTATCATTGATCAAGAGACAGGAAACTGTCAAATCACTCTTAATGTGAGAAAACACCTGCAGAACACAGATGTACAGAAGACAGACCTTATGGGCAAATTTTCTTTATATAAAAATAATTATACTTCTGGAGGAAAATTAAATTTCTTGTTCTGTACAACAGTTAATCTGCAGAGAGAAATTTTGGAATAAAAATATATATATATTTTTAAGTAAAAACTCACCATCTGTCAACTAATAACTCTTTTCTGCTACAGTAGCTACAAGATGAAGGGCTTTAAGTTGTTTCAGATCAGCACACGACTTGCTCTGGACAGTAGAATGGTGGAGAACACACAACAATCTTTAGATCATATCACAGGGAAGAGATGAACACAGGCAATAAGCCAACCCAAAATCAAAATAAACGTCAATGTGCCATTTTTAAGAGAAACCAAGTGTACATGTATATGCATAAGTATAGATGTAACATTTCTCTCTTGCATGTGTTAGTGACTCAATCACTTTCAGTGTACAACCCCTCAACCCTCCCTCCCCCAAATCAATCAAACCACCACCAAAAAGCAAAGTAAATTTAAAAAGAATTTCAAATGTTTTTTTATTGAAAAGAAATGTGGTGAATTCAGTTTCTGCTTTTAAGGTATGAGGGCTACAAGGACCATGATCTCTTTCTGTGAGGAAATGAGATTTCATTTGAAGAATTTGCCATCTGTACCATTTTGAATTTCTTTATATGGATTATCCTTGTGATATAAATTCATCTGTACCACCACAGAGAATGAGGTTCTCATTTACAACTAAGCTTCTTTACACTGCTTAAAGAACCTTTCCCATTTACTCTGAGATCTTTCTATTGCTGCCTTAGAGGAGTAAACAAATTTAGCTGAAACTAGATGAGTATCAGGCCCTTGCATACGTAGATAAGAGCTCTGTGAGGGAAAGCTGAACATGTAGATTTAGGAAAAGGTAACTAGGAAAGAACAGGAAAGCTAAGCCCAACGTTTTTACTCTGTGATTGCTGAATGAGGAGCTACAAGATAAATGAATTTTTAATTGTTATATTTTATTGAAAAATAAATACACAGAGCTATAATACTTACTTATTCTTCTGGTCTGTGTAGAATTTGAATAAACGTGTGCATTGATGAATTTTACAGGCCCTAAAAATAAACTGGAAGAAAAGTCATTAATTGAGGTAGGAGACAAGAATAAGAGACTGGGATTCAGGCCTTTGGGACTCATTAGTCTCTGCTTCTGTATCAAACATCTAGGGAACAGGAAAGTATCTTTGGATAACATTTCACACACTAATTTGGTCTTTGAGCTGTGCATTTCACCCAGCTGAGTAAATATTATTTGCAGCCAACTGAGTAAGCTGTTACTTTAGCTACAGTGAAATTGCTGAATTGGAGCACTTAAAGTAGGAAGGTCAATAACAACGGGAAGAATTAATAAGCATGTGGCTTGTAGAGAGTTACACAAAGTTTAACCTCTCCTTATTGGCAGTAACTCTTGGTTAGAAGCTAGAATCTGCAAAGGCAAGTCAATTCTTGCCTTGGGTTGCTGTGACAACCTTAACAGCTGCTGCAAACAACCTGAAATTGTATCTAGGAATACAATACAACTGTATCTCCCAGCCAGACTTAAGGGCAGAGGAAAGAAAAAAGAAAATTAAAGAAGAGGGGGGTTTTTATGGGATTTATTGTCTTTTTCTAAGAGCATCTATCAGATTTTTGAACAACAAAATATAGAATTTATCTTGGTTTGGTTTTGGTTTATTCATTCTTTTAGTATTGCAAGCTTAAGATCTTATGACCCTGGAAGATTATGTCTACATTTAACCATTACAATGCTGAACTGGTAGACTGGCAAGCTCCACACCTGGTTCTGAATTCTCAGCTTAGCCAAGCAAAATCTGGATTCATTTTATGCAAAATAAATGCATTTGTTTCCTGAGGAAATTAATGCTTATCAAGGAAGAGAAATGGAACAAAGAAAAAAAAGCTAGCCTCAATCCAACCAAGGTATTTGGGCAGATGAAGAAGTGGGGAAATACTCCTGAGGCAGCCTTGTTCCACAGTTTAGACCCAGGCAGCACTGACTTCAGAAGGAAAATCACAAGAACTCATAAGATTAAAATTACTCCCCCGTAGATACATAGCTTCCACATAATGTTGAAGAAACCTGAGGGTGTATATGCTTGTTGTTAAAATTGCTGCTAAGTTCCAAAGCAAGAAAAATGAGAAGAATGGGCACTTCTTATATATATTCAGTGATTGTTTTCATTGAAGGATTAATATACATAGATATCTGAGAGTCCTGCAGCATATCAGACAAATTCTTAATAGATAAACAAACTATTGGTAATACTAATAATTCTGGGAAAAAAATTTTAAAAAGCATTAGAGGCAGAGTCTACGTATCATAAAAAAGCAAAAGCAGACAGAGATTTTCTTAAAAAATATTCATTAAATTGGTTTTTTATAAATCACCTTTCAGAACAACTTTGGTATTTGGAGAGTCTGTTCTTTGGAGAAGCTGAACTCACAGACCTGACTCATGAATTGATAATTTGGATCTAATTAGCTCCCCCCCCTTCTTTTTTTCATTGGCACTGTGTATTTTCATGGAAGATGGATTAAAAACAGGAGGAAAAATGTTGCAAGAATCCTGTCAAATGTCCTGAACAGATCTGTTTCATGTTTTCACAGGTCTGCCTTCCATCCCATTGTCTCTTCACACACATCACACATAGAAATACACTTATGACCTAAAGGGCTAAACAGTGAGATCATCAAAAGAACTGCTTTAAAAAGAACATTACTGAAGAGAAACTAATATTATACATTTGCACCAGAAACTTAAGCCTAAAATTACACTCCTCTGACTAGAGAACAGAAAATTTATGATTCATCTTGTGCCTAATAAAAGCCAGCAAATCCTGAACCAGATTCCTTACCCTTCTTCATATGGGTTTATTTCATATAAATTCAATAAATAAAGGCAGAATCACAAAAACAGACAAGCCCAGATATGTTCATATATTGGAATTGCACAATAATGTGAAACTAGTGATGCAGACCTGGATAAATAAGGTATAATAAAAGGGCGACATGAATTAGTAAGATTAGCTCTGTTTATGAGAGACACTGTCACATATTTCATACAAAGTGCATAGCTAGTACTAGATTCATTTTGCAAACATATGATTTCCAGAAATCTGTGCTGAATCCTTTCCGTCTCCTGATGGCAATTTCCCATAATAATAGGGACTACAGAAGTACTGTCATGATAATAAGGTCTATTTCAATGAACAGCAGTTTTGCTCAGATAAAAAAAGTTCTTTAAAAAAAAAAAGCAGATATAATTTCAAGCTATATTCCAAAATAAAAAAAAAGGCCCGTAATGAAAATACTTTCAATTTCAATGTCACAGAAGGCAAAAGATGAAGACAATTTTTAAGGGGATCATTAAAAGCATTTTTAGAAGCAGTTTCATAATAAATTCATTTCAAAGAAAGAAAAATGTATTCTTTCTTTATAAAAGCTAAATATCGACATGCAAAACTTTTGTAGCAGAGTTAAAAAGTCCCTCCGGAAAAAACAATTAAAGTTATACAGTTTCATATGATGCTGAGATGTTCCATCAGACAGCTGTTAATGATCTGACCAGGGACCATGTAATTCTCTTTGTTCATCATTTTTTGAAGACTGGGTATTAAACACTCTCTTCTTCTATTTCTCCTCAAAGATTCTGTGCTGGCTGCAAATATGTGAAAGAAGAATCAGCAAGGAAGGAGAGAAGTTACTCCTCTTTCAACTCGTTGTGATTTAAATATTGCCCTTTGACTAGTGGTAATAGTAAAGGAAGTTTCCTCCATCTCCCTCACTGTGGGAATAATATCTCAATCAGACAGACTATTAATATTGAGGGAGCATGGGCTTATAGCAGTACCCAGTCTTCAAAAAGCAAGTCTACTCAGCTTCTTGGTTCAACAAGGTGCTTAGGCACATTCCTGGTTTAAATGCATGGATGAGCTAATTATATAAAAAAGTCAGTGGCAGCAGTTATCAGCATCACACACAGCAGCTGACTGAGGCCTGAGGTAAGGCTCTGATAACCTATAGACTACAAATATCAAACTGTGACCACCTGCCCTGTTGCCAGCACGAAAACATTGGAAAACAAAAACAATCTGGCAAACAGATAGCTTGAGGAAGTGATTTGCTCTAGGTGTCTGCTTATTCAGCCCTGTAGAAAGTTGTAGAAGGGGGCTAATGTGTTTGTCTCAAACAGTGGTAGCTGGAATGCTGAGAAGACAACCAAGGGTTGTTGGTAATGGCCTGTGAGAAAGAAAAGGATGTGGGTGGAGAAGGGGACTACATGGAGGTAGGACAGCACTTTTCTGGGACAAGTATAATTTTTTTCCTAGCTCCTGGAAATAAGTACAACACAGTACAGTGCAAGCACAGGAATGGGGCAGTTTCAGAGCAGAAATCCTGTAGTGATATTATATCACCATGCACATCTCCTATTGTTTCATAAGAAATGGTGCTTCCTAATTTCTCTATCATCTGGTTACCTAGGCTTTGTAATTTTATCTGCCATTTGGTACAAGGGAACCTGATACTTGAATAACTAAAAGGAAGACAGATTCAAAAATTAAGTCCTCTGAGGGCTTTAAACTATTATTCATCATTCATTTGTCTTTAACAAAAGAAAAAAAAAGTACCCATCTAAATTATGTACACATACAAAGGTTAGATTAATGCATATCTTCTTTTTTTCCTTACTGCAAGTACTGCAAGCATTATAAATCATGAATAATTTTAGGACAAAGAGTATTCCCCCTGACTTCACTTGGGCTACTCTGATGCAAACGGGCACAAATAGATGTCAGACTTACAGAGCTGGGAGATAAACATGTAATTGAGTTAGAAAAATGGAAGACTGTTTAGGCATTAAAGGTTTAGAACTGTTCAATAAAATGTTAAGCAAGAAAACGCTGATCCATAAAATATGAAATTCCTTCCATAATTGCACAAGAATTCTCAGTCTGATGCAAAGGAAGACCTTCATAGTGAGAGAATATCACCACAGAGAGGTTCACTTCTGAACAACCAAAGCACTTACCTGGACCACAAGTGATTGATTACATCTCTTTTCTGCTGGATTTAAACTAAGAAGCATTAGCATTCAACTCCTTCAGTTGAATTTGCTGGAGATTTCATATATTTACAAAACTATCTACACTTACTCCTGCACACAACATATAGCCAGAAATACCACAATAAATACTGGGCTACACATGATCACTATTGGTTCTGTTTCCACATGCTGTAATTTCCTGAGATTTGGATTTACACTCTGAAAAAGCAATAAGTGATGTCCCACTCTGATCCATTTTCAATTAGCACAGTTGCATCTGTCCTCCTTCCTGAGGAATGTTTATGGCAGGATCCAGCTCCACAACACATTTTCTTTCAGCAGAAAAGCCATCTGAAGTGATCCCTCAACCCTGGCTACATCTTCTGGAGTTTGCCAACTCTTTCCTGAGCTTACTCTTTTTTATTTTTGAGGCTATGCCATAGAACAGACCTGTGAAACAATTCCCTTAAAACAAATCCTCCTGAGAGAAGGGATCTCCTAATCTGAGGCTGAAGCTACCTTACTCCTTAGACTTCATTAAACTTGTATTTAGAACAAAATGTTACTTGTGGGGAAGAACATACATAAAGTCATGTAAGAACCCCATCATTCTGCTTCAAAGATCATTTCACCACTTTATGCTGTTTACTGCACTATGTACTGACAAGTAAAAACTTTTCAGGTTCTATATGTACATAAAGAGTAGAGTTTTATATACATGTATGTTTTATTTATATATCACCTCACTAAATAGGGGCTGTTCCTGAATCTTTTAATATTATTTTTTCCATTATTTTAATATAATAGATACCTACTCCCATAGGTGTCAGAGAGGAGTCAAAGCAATTCTATTAAAGACAACCTAGTCTATTAGAGGGCAAGCTTGGTGTTACCTCTAACAGTTCCTACTGGTCCTCTACTTTATTTTTTATAGAATTGAAGAAGTCTGCCACCTTATTATTAGTTGCTAAGTCACAATATCATGTACTTATATTAAATTTTGGATGTTCACTATACTGTTTTGAAACGTGCTCATTTTTAAAATCAGGCAAGTGCAGAAATTCAACAATAGTTGGTCTTCCATGAAAGCAACAGTTACGTTTTCTCACCTTGAGCATTTTTTTTTCCTTTGGGCTTAATATGTGATGATAAAAAATCACATTAGTAATTTTCTGGTATGTTCAAGATGACAAAGAAAAATTCAAGACTTCAGCAAGTTTCAAATTTTCACCATAGCATTTTATATGGGAGCTATAAAGGCTCTTCTGTGTTTCAGAGCAAACACATAAATATCCCTAGTTTGGAGTCAGCATGTAATTTTCTCATTATGTTAGTGCACTGTTAACCTTTTCTGAGAGCAGCAGTAACAATTATAACTTGATTTGAATACTTAGTAGAATATGCTGAATGAGATAAATTGTTTAGATTTTTTGGATGAAAAAGTATTTAAATTTTCACTTTGTTAAAAGTATTTAAATTTTCACTTAAGTGATTTATAACAAAATAAATTTGTTATATTTGGAGATAAATGCCTTACTTAGCGCAATGGGAAAAATGATACATTTCATCAGGTTCTATTCTTATAAAGGAAGTAAATACAGCAATTTAATTGAACTGTTAGGTTCCACTGAATGCATTCCTAAATCCTTCCCTTTCAGTTTTACACTGAATATTTTTTACTGTGAAAGAGAGATTAAATAACCACTTCACTTTACTCGAATGACGCAAAACCATTTTGCTTGTTAGTAAGACAAGACTAGAAAAGTAACAAATTTTGGCCAGCACTTTCAATAAAAATGCAAACGAACAGGAGAGTCCAGAATAGTGCAACAATAGAAATCAAAGTCTAGAAAAGAAGGAAAGAGTAATAGAGCTGAGGTTATTTATAAGAGCAATAAAAATCTAACCGGCTTCAAATCTATGAATACCTCAAAAAAACATAATTTACCTAAAAGCCTGTTCCAAAGAAGGATAGAGCAATTTTTTCTCCTTATTCATCTTGACTAGAAGAAGATGTAACAGTCTAAAATTGCAACAGCAGAATTGTATTAAACATCAAGAATAAAAGGGACAGGTGGGAACTGAAATAGATCAATAAGGTGGTCATTGCACTTTTCTAGAGGTGCCTTCAGGACCAATAAGCATCTGTCAAGAATAATGATGAAGTCATTGATCCTGCTGTAAGGGAAGGATCAACAGGCTATATGATATTTCAAGGTCTTTACAAATCCTACTATTTTAATTGCTTTTCATTATCTATACAGCAAAATTTAGACAACCTGGACTTATCAGCAATAGTAAAGACATGGTGATAGGGACTTTACCAAAGCCTTACTGACCGCAGATTATAATTGTACAGCAGCTGCTGTATGTCCTATCTAGTCCCTTTTCCAGCTGCCAGAATGTGTTGCTGCTGTGTATTCTATCTTTAATCACAGTTACTCATTTTAGGCTTTTCAGGTTACAATTGCTTCTCACTCTCTGTGAAGGACAACCCAAACTCTATTATTCTTATTAAAAGTACTTTTTTGAATTGTACACAGCTCCAGAGGTACAATTTGCAACTTATGTGTGTGACTATACCTGTTACCACTGGCACCCTTAGAAAAACATCCTGTCAGTAATTATTTTCAGGAAATAACCTCCCATAGACAAGAACTGTCATAAAGTCAGTATTTCTGGCTCATTTAGCTTTTCCATCTCCTCATAGCTCCTAAACTAAAAAAAAAGGAACAAAACAAAAGCAACAACAGAATTACATTTTTTTAAAAAAATTTGTCCCCAGAATCTTAGCTACACCTGCATTAATACATTTTTCATCTTCCTCTTGCCATTAAGAATAGCCTTTCATCTCACTCTGCCATATTCCATGGCTTCTCAGTACCCCACTTAGTCAGGAGTGATGGCACACAACCTTTGACTAGTTGAAAAGCTGCCTAATGTGTGGTAGGGCATACATTTAAAGCGTTTTTTCAGCCTAAATTAGGTCAAAACAATCTCTTGGTCAAACTCCCACATTGATAACTCAGGTGGTGAGGAAGGGAGACAAGAGGAGAGGAGGGAGAGTGTCCCCAGATCAAACCAGACTAAATCTGATCAGTCTCCTGTAGGGACAGACTATGGCTAGGGAGTCATTGCCTTCAGTATAACGGGTGAGAGTTATAACTACAAGATAGGACAAATAAGAGGTAGGAAACATAATGAGGAAATCACTGCCATTATTTCTTGAAATAAATATTAAGTTAAATCCACTTTTACTAGTTGCAGCATATCTCAAAAACAAAGACTCTGGATGGCAAACCTAATTAAGGTGTAGGGCTACCAGTAGTGCCTCAGTCTAAGCTGGAGTCAAAGTTTACGACTGTTTTCTCATTTCTTTTTTTTTTTCCTAAGAGAAGCCTTGAACAAAGAGATTCAGTTGTCTTAAACTATCCTTTTCAAAATCTAAGAAAGTCACAAGGATCATTTGTCCTTTCCATTGCAGTGTATATGCATATATATATATATTCAATAAATATTCCAAGGATGAAAGTATTAAATAATATAAAAGCAATGAAACTGCTTTTTCCACTTGTCAAAAAAGAAAATATAGGCAATGAAAGGGAGCCACAGTGGGAGAAAGAGGGTTCTAGTGTTAAAATAGCAGGAAAATCTTTGTTTCTTGTTTAGGTTTGAATCAGGTTTCTGAAAGTCCCAAAGGAACGATTAGATTTTGCAATATGTGGAGAATCTTCCAGAAAGTACATATTTGTGGGGCTGGAGCCAGACAGGATGATATAGAGGCAGGAGTAGGTTAGGCTCATGTCCAACTTGTTCATGTAGCTATCAATTAATTAATCAACTTTTCAGGATTATGGGGATTATTTACATCACTGGATTAAATGAGACTAAACATGATCAAAATCTAGCCCTTTTGCTGTGCAAGACGGTTTTTGAAAATTATTTTGAAAAACATTACAAAAAGTAAACATTTCTCTAGATAATTCTATAGTTTTCTGCTGAAACTCCACAGTTTCCTGCAGGAGCTCTCACAAAATGACAGCAGCTGTCAGGGCTTAAAACACTGCATCACACACATCCAGATTTGCCCTGAGCAGAACAAGACATGACAAGGCTACAAATAGCCAGTGGCCTTTTCACACACTGGCCTTCAACCCATGGAGGCATTGGAGGAGTTTTCATGGAAATTACCCAGCACAAGCAAGCACAGCTTTCTGTTGCCATAGTAGATACTGAACTTCTATATTAGCTGCAGACAAAGGCTGGGAAAACAAATCAAGCCCTATTATACTGTTTATTCTCCAATGCAAACAGAAGAAAATAACCTCATGTGTTTATACACATACATTTAGCATGGCATATTTTGGCATTTGTCAGGGGTTTCTTTCCATGTATCACTTTGGGTTTTTTCCACTGACTTTCACTGCCTATAGCAAAGGTTTGGTAAACATAAAGGAGTCAGTTCCCTTTATTATTAATAGACAGTTTTCATTTCACAATAAACTGATGAGTTCTTGTAATCTAGCCAGACATTTTGGTGTTTGAAGGCAGATATACTTCTGGAAAGTTCACATTTTAAGGAAAATAAATGTTTCTTGGGTTTGCTTGTCGTGGT
Source organism: Lichenostomus cassidix (assembly GCF_008360975.1). Classification (NCBI taxonomy): domain Eukaryota; kingdom Metazoa; phylum Chordata; class Aves; order Passeriformes; family Meliphagidae; genus Lichenostomus; species Lichenostomus cassidix. Next base: position 29,912,070 of record NC_139480.1, on the reverse strand, counting down.
TTAGGAATAGTACTCCCCAGTTCAGTTCCACCACTGAGACTTTCCCAAACAAGATGCCACTCACTGGCTCCCCAGCTTCCCTTCTCCCTTCCTGCTCCTGGGATGGAGTTGAGAATTGGAGGCACAAAGGTGAAAATCACAGGCTGAGATAAGAGCTATTTAGTGGAAACAGCAATTAATTAGATAAGAAAATAAACAGTAACAGCAACAGTATCAATAACAAACGGTACAAGACAAAGACAGTATTTACACGGAAAGTAAAACAATACTGGACTGGTTTGTGTTCCACAGTGAGTCCCCTACTCCTGCCCCTCACAAGTAACATGAGACAGTACCAAATAATATCAGGGCCTGGCCATGCCCTGCTACCATAAAATATTAATCCAGTCCAGGCCAAAACTAGGACAGTGCTGTATCTCCATAGTGAGTAATATTGACTGATGCAGTAATTTCTTTATAGGGAAGCAGGACACCATTAGGCAGCATTTTAATGACACCTATTAGCTCCTACTGCTTTCAACAAAAATGTTTTAGCAGGTCTGGGACTGTGCCTGGGCTACCAAGGGTTAATGCATGTTCTGAAATCACTGGATTTGCTGATGGTTTTGCTGTATTGCAATAGTTTTGTGTGCCTCATCACACATACCTATACCCTTAGGAAAGAAGCTAACCACAGGAAGGAACAGGGAAGTTTGCCATCTTTCCCTAACCCCAATACTTAAGTTGGGTGAAGCAAATGTGATAATTTTACCATTCCTTCAGATGTGAGGACTAGCATCTCCAAACCATTCATTTAATTTGTCCTCCCACTCTCACTGCTCCTTGCTCTGCCTGTATGATGCAGAAACAAAAGAACAGAATATATGAGAGACGATATGTACAGTATCTTCTTGGAACAAAAACATTACTCATCCCCTCTGGAGTGCTTGGAGATAAAGAGGAAGAAAACAGTAGCTTTCATCCCTGTTCAGGACTCATTTGAACTTTTATCCATCGTCTGGGAGGGAAGTGATGGAGTAGGTTCTACAAAGACCACCACCAATATATATTAGAAGTTAAACCAAACTTCACTTCTCCTGTGGAGCTGCCAATCTTATGTAGCATGCAACTCTCTGCCTTATTACGTGGCATTTTATAAAGACAATATTATCTATGTCAGCACAAGGTGCACAGAGCACTGCGTTGCACAGCTTAACATTTACTGCCCCAAAGCAACCCCACTGCTGAAGGCAGTCAAGAACAAAAGGTGTGAGACAAAAGCTTAGTCTTTCATATTAGCAGATACAGTAAAGAGCAGTTCTGATACTGCTCCTGTTGCAGAGCAGGTCAAAAGCCTCAGGCAGCTTTGGCTCAAAAACATTTTCAGATGCATCCAAAGACTGTCTCAATAGCCAAGAAGTCAGACCACTTTTTCAGTGTTTATAGACTGAATGTCTATGCTTGAGGACCTGGACCCACATCTCATATCTCTGAACAGAGATTGGTTTAAACAAAGAGAAATGGATGCACTCAGTGTCTTCTATCCAAGACCTATTCTGTGCTAGAAAGTGACCTCTTCACCAACACAGCAATGCTCCCTTTCTGGCCTGTGGGGAGTGCAGGTAGGACACAGCACCTTATTCTTTGATACAGGGAGCATTTACATAATCACAGCGGGTTGAAAAATGAAAAAGAAAATAAATTAACTGAAAGACTTCAACCTGACTTCAGACAAATGGCTGTGAAGGACTGAGTGCTCTTCAGAGTGTGAGAGCTGTCAAGTCCCTGCTCATGTCCAAAAAGAACGCAGTCTCTGTCCCTCAGCTCTCTGGCCCCAGGCTGAACACCCTGGCTGTAGGATGCCAGGGGAGGCAGCAGCTGCTCATGCTTTCCTCCAGATCTCTGCAGTCAGCACGTTGCTAAACAGAAAACCCTTTTTTCCCTTTACAGTCTCTTCCTCTGGACAGAAATCCTGAAGAAGTTCAAACATGGTTACAATCTCTTCCCCTTGTGCCCCTAGTTTGGCTGCCAAAGGGAGAAAAGTACAAATATTTACTCAGCTTTTGTTTTATGCCCTGCCATCCACTTCTGCCTGAGCAATACTCACAGAGCAGTATCCAATACCAACAGCACCAGGCTTTGTCATTTTGCCACCAATGCTGAAATGCTTTCTGTCTGCCCAGATAAGAATAAGACCTAAAACCATCCTAAATTAGCAGCAGAAACACTTATTTCTTTCTCATTGAAGGCATCCTCAGAGGCTTTATAAACACCCTGCTTTGTACATGAAGTTAAGATATTTGTCTACTCATAAATGTATGATTTACATCACCAGAAGAGAGCAGAGTCTGACAGAAGAATGAAGAACAAAATAATTGTGTTTAAAGTATCTACAGCTTTGCTGCTGGTTTGTTTTCTTTCACTAAAGAGCTCAAACAGTTAAGAAGAACTCTGTAACTAATCAAGCCATGACACTTCCAAAAAAACCTCAGATTTTTTGGAAGTTCAAAGAGTAAAGGAAAATTACATTGTGCAAGATAAGAGGAAAAAAATAGGCAAGGTTCTCAGAATTTTACATGCTTAAGGGCATGAAAATTTGCAGAATACATGTAAGATCCAATAGCAAAGCATCAGAAAATAATACAGTCAAAAAGGCTCTGAAAAGACATTATCATACATATTAAATGGACCATATTTTGCACTGATGTGCAACTAAAGTACCAATTTGTTAAACTTTAGAAATTCAGTTTCTCTGAAAACATAAAGGCTTTTTCAATACATTCAAATGCATTTTAAAATGTTAGGTTTTATAAAATTAGATAAAATCACTCACCGTTTTTTGGCATCTTAAGTTTTGCAAAGATATTTCAAAAGGTTTTTTTAAAAAAGTCTTTAACATTTGGCTCTTCTATCTATACAACTAAAGGATAGCTCAGAGACACCGATGAGGCTAACAAATCATGGTGGGTCACCGACCTGGAGAGGAAAAGATTTATTTCTACCAGAAAACTTTTACAGTTTTCAAACATTTTTCCTATCCCAAACTGGAATACAATGGTGCAATTCACCAAAATTTTATGACTGAAACCTTCACCTCAAGAATGTGCTTTGGATTCATCAAATTGTTTTCACTGAAACATTAATTTTTTTACTTTTTGGCAAGATTAAATTTTATAATAAAAGGTTCCTTCTGACATCAAAACACTTGGAATTTGAAAATCCTTAAGGAGAATTTTTTTATGTTCTGCCTTTTTCTCAAATCTTTTTTCAAAAAATGGCATTCCGTCATCATCATGTTATTCTGCCATTGAATTTCTCCTGGGACAAGGCATTGGAATACACTAAGGACTTATTCTCATGGAATCTATGTTATTACACCTACATGAAAATCATCCTTTTTGATCCTTCACAGCTTATGTTAACATAGAGAATTTATTTTTTTGTATCATTTCTCACCATGCATTTCCAGAACTGCTCTGATAAGTAATCCGAATAATTTCATCATTTCAGAAGTGTGAACAAAGCACAATAAGGAAGTTGTCTGGGGACACTGTATGAATTTGTAAAAATATCATAATTAGAAGTTAAATATTAACAAAAGTTATTAAAATAAATACATTGAGACTATTAGCTTTATTCATTAAAGTGTGAACATGCTGGGTCAATAAAGCATTGAATAATAGCATAAGGCTCTAAACGGGAAAAATAATATGACTCAAAAGGATTTTCCAGTCTGGAGGACACATTACTATTTTATGGCAATCCTGATAAATGCACGGAGTTGGTGAATATGTTTTCCTGAGAGAAACATATTCATGGACCTTGTCATCAAGCCTGTTTCTGCATAGTACAAATCGGTAAATCTTGCAAGGAGTAAACCATTAGGATGAAATGTGTGACTTGGAGATGCATGTATACATCTCTTCTGTAAACCCTGCTCTGAGATCTCAGGGCTCACACCCCACACAAAACAAATTTTCTATGATATGATCATAACAGTCAAATTATGCACTCTTGGATGCATGTACCCAGCAGGAAATTTTCCAAGGAAATTTTTATATTGTCTCTTTTGAGTTGTTAATTAATACCAGTTGCAACACAGAAAACTGGGTAAAATCAATTTACAAAAATGAGAGGCTGACTAGCCATGTGGTTTAGTAATTCACAATGGAAACCAGTGTTCCTAGCTCACAGGAAAAGGATGGGGATACTCCTCCTCCCTTCACACTCATGTCTGGGGTAGAGGCTTTCAGTTTGCCTGTTGAAAGAGCTCAGAAGGCTCAAACTGGTCACCTGAGCACAGCCTTAAGAAGTACTGTGTAGACACAACCATTTGCTCCTCTGTGTCTATGTGCTTCAGTCAAAAGCTGCACCTTAACGTTTGTTAAGCAATTTGAAGATTCAAAATGACAAGAATAATCCTGCTAATTCTTTGCATCTCCACTGTGGTGTTTTATTGTGCACTTTTCCGTTAATATTAATGAGCAGAGGTCAACTGGTTTTCTAAAGGAAAGCAAACCTTTACCCTGATTTTGATCCTGCCAAGAGTAAACATTCTCACCTAGGCTCCTCTCTATGTCAGTGATCTCCCTGAGTTCATCTCCACTATGACAAAACTCAAGATCAGAGCTCAGTTTTTGCAGTACCTGACTTTCAGGCTTCTGTCCTTCATACGATGTTCACAGCCTTCCCTTCCTCCAAAGCCCAAGAGTGTCAGAGAAGACACACAAAGCACTGAGCTGTAGAGGGAGCTGACTACCCAATCAATAGAGAAATGCCTCTGAATAAGAAGGGACAGGAGATTTTAGGCATCTCTGGGAATTCATAATCCAAGTCCTGTTTTGAAGATTGGCACTTCCTATCTATATATGACAGAGTGACTGATATAACTAACTGGACCTCCCAAAGCCTGCATAAAAGGTGGCCTAAGCTTGAAGTGGAATCTGTGTAGGGGACACTGTGGTCAAGAGCCCAGATTCCCCAGACTGAGACTCATCCCCTTACCCTGTCGGTGGGTTACCCCTTCCTGTGGCCACCAGAGGTAGGAAACTTGACTGTGCTGTGCAGCAGCAAACAGGAACTTGGTACTCATCCAGAATCTGGGAGCCCCTGATTTCATTTTGTTCCTGGGAAGGCCTGAGCCTGCTTCCTTCCAGAAGCGTTCCCAGTGGTACAGATTATCCTAGGACTAGAAAATGTATAGTCTGTATTCTGTGATTAGAGGTCTTTTTTCCTTGTCTGGGTATTCAGAGACTTTAGATAGTTTATAGGAGCATGTGTCTCTATTACCTAATAGCCACTAATATGAGTCCCAAAACCTAGGTAGTTATAAGGGGAAAGTTCTTAGACATCTGTCTCACTGGCAACCCAACATTACTGTCCCTAGACTTTTCTGACCATATATTTCATTCAAGGAAATTAGATTTTATCCCTCAGCTCATCTACAGTGTGGTGATGCAGCATCTTCCTGTGAAAATGGCCTTGGCCAGACCAGAGTATCAAAACTGGATCTCCTCCTTGCAGATATGCTTAGTGTACATATTTAGGAGGCAGATGTCCTTCCCACAGTTGAAAGGCTGCAATGACTGCTCCTGCATTCTGCGTGGAACTGGATCCACTAGACATCCTGAGAAAGTTTTAAGCTGCCAGCAGAGGGCGGGCCAAAAAGGCATAATGATAATTTCTTTATGAATCCCAAACATGTTTGCTCAAAAGATAGAAACGATGCTTTGTTTACCTGTAGCACTATCAGGCATGCACTGAAGAAGGGTACATCTGGGGAGCAGCAGTGCTCACAACTGAAGAAAACTCACAGTGCAAACACCTCTTGTGTTATGTGGCACAGATGGAGGGTGGCAGCTGAAGGGCACTGAAGGGTGGCAACTAACTCACGCTTTCCAGGCCACATCTATGTTCCTGCAGTTTTCCACTGCAGTCTACGCTTACAAATGATAAATTGTTCTTCCTGTGACTGTTATTTTTTCCCTTGAATTTGGGGTTTTGCATGCCATTTCAAAATGGGAGAAGGGCTGCAACCTCCTGTTTAATACTTCTTGATGGCTCTCAACATGCAGAGGGAGATAGTACACAATTTTCCCACCCTCAGCATAGATTCCTCTTGCACCCTCTACAATATTTAACTTTTCAAATCTGGGGCTAACTATGCTTCAGAAACATTCTTGATACTGAAAAAAATTAAAATGTGCTGAGGAATAAGACAGTGTTTTCTCCTCTGGAGAGCCAAGAATGACAAGGTCACAGAGAAAATATTTTTGACATATAAGGATATGTTTCAGACATCCTTCCATAGTTGTAAGCATTATCATAAGCAGCTGAAAGATTTGCTTAGATGTCCATGTTTATGAGCCTTTAATAACAGCATTATAAGAAGAGAGTTCTCAGTTTCTGACTTCTGATTTCATAATTTAGAACCGAAGATAGCAAATGATCCTGTGAATCACAGAGTGTAATAACCTTTACAAATATGGTACAAGCATATGTGTTGATACCAATCTCAACAGTCTAATGAATCTGTAATATTTCATTTGATTAATCAATTTGTAATTAAGATTCAGAATTATTTCTCTTAGTGATCTTCAGCTTTATGAAGTTATCATATCATTTACATCTGCTCCTCTGAGAGGTTTATGAAGCAGGTTTCTAACTGCCTAAAATGTCACTAATAACACATACTGTTTAATTGCAAAGAGGAAATAATAATAATCAGTCCAACAAGCTTCTTGCATGTTACCCATCCAGTTTACAGGAGACAAGTATGAGATTCATTTCTGGCTAATTTGATTGCTCATTGGAGCAAACATCTGAAACTTCTGTTACCTTATTTAGAGAAAGTAAAGAAACAAATGTAAGTAAGTTCAGGACAGGGCAATTATAACTGTGGCCATCCATTTGAAACAAAGATCCTTCATTAAGACTACACTTAACTGTAAGTCTCAGATTTTAATTCTCCAACAATTAAATAGGAATAAGAAATTGTAATGGTACTTTCCACTAAAAATACATGAAAAATAATAAAACCATAAAAATTACTTAAATTACTTCATTCATTTGCTCAGTGATGACTCAGTCTGATCAGCAACTACATTATCTCAAGCAAGTGTCAACAAGAGAATACTGATGATGTCATTATAAGAAAGAAAGAGGGATGTGTTCTGCTAAAGCTGCAAAAAGTCCTCTTGCTTAAATCAAGCCACTGGATTGCCCTGTGCTATGTCTTTGTGTTACAATGGAACAAGAACTGGATGGAGGCTTCCACCACTTATTTTGTAGTAGAATCATCCAAACTGAAAAAGCCCAGTCTGCCAACTGCCAAGTCCTACACAGGGCCACATCATCTGAAAATCTCAAATGGCAATGGAAATGGCTTGTCATGAACTCTTTGTCTGTAGGTTGCAAAATTTCTGAGAGTAGTTCAACAACAATTAGTTTCTTAGGTTTCTCTGTGGCATGGGGAAGCCTGTGGTGTGCAGTGAGTTCCCTGACACTTTAATTTACCTGCTGAAGTTGCATGGTTCCAGCTACAAGTATTTATATTTCCAGTGTAGTTAAAAATTAAAAAACAGTTTAGAGAAGCTATCATCTACTTTTCATTACTGGCAAACCATACAAGAATATTAAATGATTAGACCAACAGTCAAACTTAATATTCTTTGCAAATAGTAATATTACAAAGGAAGTAGAAGAACAGAGCAACAAAGCCATGTTGGCTATTTGCCCCTGTACTATAGTGATGTTATGAAATTTACAGATTTTTAGATGTTTTCCTGCAAGTTAACATGTTAGAGTTGCTCACAACAGCTCATGAAGGGTAGATTTTTGTCTTTTTCTTTTTCTGCCAGTCTCTACTTGTAACAAACAACTAGGAATAGTGGAAGGAGGAGTATTGTCATAAAGAAGTGCACAGGCATCATTGTCAGTGGGATGCTTGTCCACAGAGCCCAATTACTATTAAATATTTCCAGTAAATTTCCTCTCTAGATGATAACCCATATTCTGAGAGGTTCGGCACTGAAGAGAGTGATTTGAAGACAAATATAAAATAAAAAAATTACACATGGCAAAAGATGCAAATCCTTTAAAAGTTAGGTCACGAATAAACCCTTCATTATTTTGTGCATTATTTTGTGCAAACCCATATTATTTTATACATTGTTTGTTTAATTGACCAAGCAAAATTCTAAAGGCTTTATAGAATAAAGCAGATAAAAAAAGAGCATGGAATTGGAAATGGAACAAAATTATAAATACATGACTTTATGTAATATAAATATTTTATAGCAATATTTTTGGTAGCCATCTGGGATTTTTACATACAAACTCAGTGTTTATTCAAATTTCATCCTCACTTAGATTTATATGACCAAAGGTATTTTTTCTGTAGTCAAGATTTGTTTACTAGTCCAATAACAAGAGTATTTTGTGCTTGCTCGAGGGACTACTATAACTTGTTAATCAGAGACTTCAGAATACCATCTGCACTGGCTTTTCCATGGCTGTTCAAGGATCTGACAACAGACATTGAACACACTTGCTCTGGAAGTCAGAAATCTTACTGGTCTGTATAAAAATAGTTATTTGCATCGAGAATTTTCCTCATTAATGATGAGTTCATCTTTTGTCTTCCCTCATTTTTAATCTGATGCTATTGGTAGGCTGCCATAGAGCAAAAAAAAAAAAGCATCCTAAAAGCGTCTCTGAACATCATTAGCATGAGACTGACAGAGATTTTTCCTACACTCCTAAGGGCTACTGAGCTATTCTGATCCTGCCCTGATCACTTTCTAGCCATTGCCATTAGTTTTGTTTGTGCCCGAGAATAACTCAATGGAAAAAAAAAAAAAAAAAAAAAGAAAGCAACACAACTCTGTCTCTGCTGACTGCACACACTATTGAGCAAGAGAGGAGCCTCAGAAGAAAATGTCAAGCACCAGAGGGCTCCAGACAGGATTAACATACATTAAGGTCCAACAAAATCATTATGATAATCCAGCCTGATCCCTTTAAAGACAGACCATAGAATGAAAAAAAAAACCCAAAAACTTCACTGCTCCTAGTTCAAGATTTTGTGGACAAGGAACTGAGTTAAGCCAGTTTTAAACAACTGCCTTCCTCTGAGGTGTTCCAGTGCACAGATTCTGTACTTCAGCATTGTCTCTACCAGAGCAGGTGGGGAAATAATTTATTAGTTCCAGCTTTTGTAGTTTCAAAGTGAAATCTTCAAAAGCCCAAGAAATGTTGCCACTTGAATGTGAAAGTGACCCATTTATCTGTACCTCCTCATGAAACACTGGTTCTATTTGGGTTTTTTGTTTGTTTCTTTGCTGCCTCCTGGGTTCATCAGCCCATGTGCAGACTGGTGCATTGAAAAGGCTGCAAATCAGCCCTCAGTGCCAGGCTTTTCCTTCAGCAGTTTTGCATTGTAATGTTGATGCAACCTGACTGTTTTACTTGGAAAACCTGATTACATGAAAGCATAGGGCAGATCTGCAACTAAAATACCTGAGAACTGTCCAGGGCAGAAAAAATACATAAAAAGTGTAAAGAGAAGCTTCTCCTTCAGGAGTTTCTACTGGGTTTATGCTTCATCAGACCAGTCTGAGTGAGAAGTCAATAACCCACTTGTCTGCAAGGATAGTTTAAAATTAGTGATACCTTTGTTTCTGCCATTTTCTGTTTCACCCTCACTAAATATTGGTTCAGAAAGTGCCATAAATGAGAGAAAAAAATTGCTCACTGAGCAACAAAAAGATGGAGTTGTGGCACTTTGGTAAAAAGGATGGGGAATTCTACTGGGGAGGCTCAGGAAAGACTGAAAGGGCTTGGACAAAGATTATATTGCAATATTAGGGAAAGGAATTAAATGGAAGGACCCTGGGCACATGTTTGAGGACAGCTATGTCCAGGCTGGAGAGAAATCTGGGACTGAAGAGGCTGAGCAGGAAGGACAGAGATACCTTCTCTCTGCACTGTATACCTGCAGAGAGGGCTTGTGCTTGGAGCAGATGAAGCTATTTAGGATTTCAGCCATGCTCCCTCCACTGTCCTTCCCCACTTGGTGCCAGAACAATGGCAGCTGTGCGCTGTGAGCTGTGCATGTGTTTGTTGTATTAGTTTGGCAGACTGAACACAGAACTCAGCCAGGGAACAGACATTGCCTCCAGAAGGGGAAATTTTAATGAGAGGTGTTTGTGGAAACACCATACAGCCTTCTTCAGAGCCCTGAGCTGGAAAAGAACTGTAATGTATCCTTCTCTTCCCAGCACAAGAGCATCTGTCCTAACAAATTCAGACTTGCTTTATTTTAATTTTCTTTGTTTCTGTTTAATTAAGTTTCCTCATACCTAAGAGAATAGTAAAAAAAAATATTATTGCAATCCACACAACTATAAAACAAAACAAACCCAAATAATAAAAACATTATATGCCAAGATATTAACCCAAAAATGCAAGGCAGACAAATGCCTTTTCCTTAAAAATTGCAGTGTCAAAGCTTTCGTTTGGACTACCTCTGCCATTGCACAAGTAGATTCAGATTACCAGAGAAACACATTCAAAAACATTTTCTCTGTGTTCTTGCATGCTGTTTATTTTGCGAAATAAGTTTACAAACTGCCTTGTCAAATTCACAACATATACAAAAGAAAGAGTCACATGGTGATTACTGCCCTTGAACGTGAACCAGCCTGAATTTAATGAGTTACAGATCTTTAGCTATCTTTATTTTTTGAAGGTGTTTGGATAAGGATTCTATTGCTATCATTATGTTGCTGATCATTGTTATTACTAATAATATCAGGCATGAACAATGGCTCTCAAGATCCTTAAATGTGAAACCAGGTTTAGCAGTCTGAGATTATCTGTTGTACTTGGGAAGGAGTACCAATGATCTCTTCTCCTGCAACTAACATAAGTTTCTTGCAGAGGGAAGACAGTGCAGGCAGGCAGTGCCATTGCTGCTCCTCCATGAAGGCTGCTGTGCTCCTGCAAGGGCTCTAAGCCTTTGGCTGATATAATTATTTTCATTCCACCTCATTCTCAACAGCTTTTCTACTGCATCTTTGCCTCTCTGCCTTTCTGATTGCTTTTTTTCTGCTTTTTCTCCAGTAGTTCTCTGCATAAAAAAACAAACAGTATTTCTTCCAATTAAGAACCTCAGTAAAATTCCTAGCGCAAAAGAATCAGCAATTTTATTTAAAGAAAGAAAGACAACTTGAACAAAAGCAGAAGTGTTCCTCTGTTAGAAGAAGGAATACTAAACTCAGTCTAGTTCTTTCAGACTCATGACATGAATCATTCTGCTCCGATGCCAGTACTTGGCAATTTCACTCTGAGATAAAACAGAAATAATATGCAATAAAGTATAAGGAATCAACAAATGGTAAATAAAGGCATTTAATTTGAAACATGCATGCAACAGGATCTATAATAATTAAAAAGCTCTACAAAACACTACAAAATAGCATTAAAAGTAGTTCAAGACAATGCTTATATATATATAACACCTACCCACAGAATGAGCCATTTATAGCATTGGTGAGTAACCAATGGACTGTATAATGAAATAATTATTTCATTAGAAATTATCTAGTTAAAAAAGATCTGCATTTCCAAATTACAGAGTTGGGGATTTGGAGGAAACTGAAGATGCTCACTCACTCTGAAAGAGCTAAATGTTTAAGTCAGCCAAGAAAAGAAGATGACATCTCTCATGAAGGCTCAGGAGTCAGGCAGTGGGAGATAACCAAACTCGTGAACAAGGCAATGTGTTAAATCAATCCCAAAAAGCAAAATCAGCCACATTTAGAGTACTAGCTAGAATCCTTTAGAGCCTGTAAGAAGTTACTCCAATAATGCTCTTCATGAGAGTCCACTCTAATGACATGCAGAAGTGTCTTTGTCAGACTAGACAGGATCCTTCTCACCTGACTTTGACTGTCTCAAAGTGCCTTATGGCCATTTCATATTGGTCATAAAGCACTTCTAGACAATTATATGGCTTCTTCTGTGTCTGAGGCATGTCCTGAGGATGTTCAATCCCATCCAAAAAGATTTCAGGAGGGGGTTCTTTCTTTCTATTTACTACAGAGGCAAACCAGACAGTTGTTATTAAGATGGGCACAATTAGGCAAGATTTTCAGCAAGAGAAATCCATTTAGATACTAGATTAAAAAAGCCCTTCACCATAAGGGTGGTCATATATTGGAACAGATGCCCAGCACTGCTGAGCAATCTCCATCCTTGGAGACATCCAAAAACAATTGAACAAAGGTCTGAACAACTTAATAAAACTTTGGAGTTTTAATTGCTTTGTGCAGAGAAGCTCCAGAGATCCCTTCCAGGCTAAATTATTCTGTGATTGCATGAATTCCTTCTGCAGAACAGTATATTATTTATCCACCCACAGATCCACATGCTTTCATGATTTTCCCTCTGTAGGCCATGCTGTGTCATTCCTCCACACATCAAACTCTCAGAAAGCTGAGAGAAGACTGGACATGGAACAGGACATGACAAGGTTCAACTGTCCTCCCCACAATACACATTTTTGCAGTCATAATTTTTCACCATAATATATCTCTATTTGGATCCAAATAAGGGAAGGATAATTAGTATTTTTAGCTACAGACAGCATCGCCTCTATCTAAACAATAGCTGTTGGGTATAAAATTCTGGAAGGTTTTTGACAAGTGAAAACATATTAGCTGAGTTTACTGTGCAAAACAGTTGTAGCATTTAGAAACCAATAACTGATACATTTATGAATGCATTTTTTTAAAGTTATTTTCAAACATATTTAATTGCTTACTTTGACCAGATCAATAGAAATAGGAACTCACTGGATGCATTTTACCTGATATTTTTTGAACCATATATGATAGCTAGAAAGTCCTTTAAAAAACTCACTTTTATCTGTACAGACAGTCCTACATAACTTCTACAAGCAAATATATGCAATAAAAGTTGAAGAAAGAGGCATTGATTGGAGAATAAGCTTTTTGTATTCCTCATATTTCATGTTAATCAGGTTTAATTAGCTCCAGTTAAGGTTCTGTTATGTAAATTGTAATGTTTGTTCAAGGATCCTGTTTGCAGAACTGATAAATGTTGTTCAGCAAAGACCAGACGAAGAAAAGCACAGTTCCAGGGTCACACTAGCTTGAAACTGCTGCAAATTGTACGGAAGCAGACAACAGATTCTGCCATGACCTGAGAGAGATTCTCTTCCATCCCATTTGTTGCCTGCCTGGCTGCCTAAAGCACTTGGATTGTCCAAGCAGGTTCACAGAAGTGTCTGTTAAAAGCAGTGTCAATTCCCAAACCAACAGTTAAAAACCTGAAGCTCAGCTCTTGCTCTATCTACCCAGAGCCATGTCCCAGTCTTTAATCAGGAGCAGTCTCTGCATTTTTCCCCCCATGCTCCCATAACCAGGGCTCTGCTGCAGCCTTGCTCCATACCTCAGCATCAACCATTTGCATCCATTGTAAGCAACTGAAGGAGGCCCCTTGGTACAAATATTCTTAGTATTTAGAAGAGCTAAAATATTATTATGGCAACTTCTCCAGCCCATATGCACAGGTAACACTTTTATATACCATTTCCAAGCACAGCAGCTAAAACACAAATTTTAAATTAGACAACAGATTTTAAATTAAAAATTGATTAAACATTAGACTATTGCAGTTCAAGTATGGGAGCAGAGAAATATTTCGTTGTTTTTATGGGTAACTGTAAAACTTCTAATAACTGATATTGAGCTTGAAAGATGATTAGATTACGTTTTTGATCTCAGTAGAATTAAACTCCATGTGGCATATTAAATAGGCTAGGTAGAATTCCAGTAAGCATAAAAATTAATGTTGTGAATATACTTGGATTTGATCAGCCAAAATGCAATATTATCTCAAATATAAACTATGTTTACTAGCAGCACACTTATGATGCTGAGCTATTGAATCTGGCATAGCAGTTCTAATCAAATCTGGTACTGATAATATAAAACATAAGAAACAGACCAAGTTATTGGAATTACTTCACATCAGAAGTGCACAAATTACTTCTAGATGAATGGACTGAGATTAGTTCTATGTTACCTCTCTACTATGTTTTATTTCTGGCACTCCTCTTCCTGCCATGTGGAGAGAAGAGTATCCCCCAAATAACGATAGCACAGGCATCTGCTTACATGATGGGTTTGCACTAAGTTTGGGCTCTCTATATATTTTAACAAACAACTGCATAAATGTCCATAAATGATGGGCAACATTTTGCTCTTGTGGGAATGTGGAATTGCAAAGAAGGCCAGACTTGAGCAAAGATTTGAGGCTAACCACTCGTTATATTGTAGCACTGATAATAATTTGTTAAATCCACACTACCCTTGCTATTCACATAGTTCTAAAGGCCAACATTAAGTCTGAATAGAATATCCCACATAGTTATGGGGCATTTCCACTCTAGACACAGATTGTGATACACAAGGAACTAATTTAGACCTATCCTGTCATCTGTACTTGCTAAATACTCCTCAGAGCACAGCTGTGCTACCAGCTGCCTAAAGAATAGGGCAATTCTAAAGTTCATGTGCAGACATGGTTTGTCAGAAAAAGCAGGGAAACACAAAAAAATCCTTTAGAGTTGTGCTTTGTCTTTTCCTGAAGACACATCTAAGTTCTGAGTAGGTGTTTATATACAGAAAATCTCCAGAACATAAACCATAGAAAATTAGCAAAGAAATTAGGAGCAGTGTGTAAAGTTGTACACACTCCAAGTTAAAAGGTTTTCCCTGTTACATGATGCTCCCAATTTCTTTGCAAAAAGAAATTCTGCTGTGTGACATGAGGCCAGACCAGAAGGTCTTCCATCTAAAGAGACTCTAGGTCCTAAATCTCATTTTCAGAACACACAATGTTTTCTTTACCTTGAATCAAACAGAGGATATCTTAGTCAAAGTGATCAGATACCATGGCAATGCAAATAAATAGTATCAGCCTTTTGTAACATCAAACCTTCATACAGAAGGATGTCAGATTTTTTAGACAGGTAATTTACTCATCAGAAATAAGGACTCTAATCATTTAAAGTATGTGAAGGTTCATGTTGAATGTACTGAACTGCTGTGATTTTAATAAATGGAAAAATACACTGTGATCAAAAAATTCACTCCCACTTTTTTTAAACTTTCAAAATTTACTTGTAGGTTATTGTTTTTTAAAAAGGCTACACTTAAACCCATTTTTATCCAAAGTAAATAAACTCTTTTACTTGCTTTTTTAGTTAGGCCAGTTTTATTTAACTCTTTTACTTAAACCAAACAAAAAAAATCTGTCCTTCCAGCAAATAATATTTTAGCTATTCACTTTACTCTAAAGTATAGAATACCATTTGGAAGCAGAAATAATTTGAAAAATACTGAAATGAAGACAAACAGGTGCTCCTTGCAAGAGGCTAATCAGGCCCAAGCAAAATCAGCAAGGGGACCCTGAAACCACCTGCTTTGGGGTTTTTTCCATTAAACAACGTGGGGTAGTGGTGTGGTTTGGTTTGGGGGTTTTTCAAGGTTTTTTTTTTCCTTTGTTTTTTGTTTGTTTGATGAACACGAAGCTCTTCATAGATTACCAGCTCCAGGTTTGGACTTAAATTCCCCCTTCTCCAGCAGGTTAGCACTTACCTTCCACATGTTTGTTTTACAGAGCTGGAGTTGCCACAGGGGCAGAATCCCAGAATGCTGTGATCAACCTCCCAGTAGGAGGTGAAGCTGTGTTACTCCTCTCCCACTACACAGCTATTCCCATCCCTGCAGCAAAAATAGTGTAGTTGGTCTTGCTTTGATCAATAAGTTTCTCTTTTGTTCCCTCGTGCACTCAATCAACACACTTTTTTACAAAAGAAATAACAAAATTTCAGTGGACTTTTCCATCAGGAGGCTCAGAAGATGTCTCTACTAATCCATTCAAATGACCTTCAGACTGGCAATGATTTCAATTAGATAATTTTGCACATAAAACCAGGAAGAGCTCTTGCTTGATTAAGACCAGCTTTCCCAAAACCAGGCCACAGAATTTCATTTTTTTTCCTGTACTAGCCTTAAACTTTTGCATTAAAGACACATCTGAAGAGCAGCTCAGTTTTGAAGGTTTTATTTTAAAGGAAAAGGAGTGTAAAACCTGTTTTTCTATGTGGCAAAAAAATGCAAAGTCTCAGAGATATTTTTGTGGGTTGAAGTTTATAAATGCAAATCTGGTCTCTATGAAACCAACATTTTGCCCCAAGAGATCAATCTCAGTGGAAAACCAGTAGATAAAAAGCTGAAGGAGAAAAGTAATTAAGGACAATAAAAACTTTTTTTTTTTAATTTTGAAAAATTTTGCTTAATTCTATATTTGTATTGTATTTTCTACTGTATTTTCTCACAAAGGGTGGTGGGTAGGTTATGCCCAATATATTATACACAGTATTTTACAACACTTTGCCAGTTAATGCATCGTTTTCCAGGACTACTATGCCTGTGGCTGGTAACATGTTCTGATAGCCAGTGTTGATCACGTGTTTTGTAGCAAATATATACAACCCATAATTATATATTTCTTTATGCCAGATGCTGGCTACCCTTCATGCCCTTCAGCAGAGGATCTTTGTTCTTTGGGTTGCACCACTGACATTGACATCAGCTTGCCCAACACCAAGAGGGTTCAACCCATAGGCTTTATGAGCATTGGAAAGAAACATTCCCAAGCTGAACAGCAGGCTGCACCACAAGCACTGCTGAAAACACACTGCAGAGCACTAGCTTCTGCCTGGCTCTGTGGAGAATACATGGGACAACCCTGGGACACCCCCAGGGCCAGTGTTGCAGTGGGGGAAGGACAGAAGCATTTTCCACTTTCTCCTCAGCTCCTGACACCAAAAATTCCATGCTTCAAAAAGGAGAGTTGAAGAGAAGAGTGTAACTGCACCACTAAAGATCACACTGCAGTGTGTACAAACATGATTGGAGACGCTAGGGTAAAGAGTACTAATAATTCAAGCCTGAGGCAAGTACCTGTCTCAGAAAGTTCAGCACACACAACAAAAGTTTGGAAAGCAATACCAAGTAAGGATGTCTTCACGGTGGGCAGCTGATATCTCCGGTTTCCAAGGTCAGTCTCACTACATACATAAGATTATTTTCTTCTGCCTTCTTAAGTATCTCTTTAACTATAAAAACCGAAAGCCTCCTGATTCTTGCATTACAGGAAAGTATAATTAAGCATACTTGAGGATTCCCTGTGCATCTTTCTAGTCAGTAATTTTAATTGCAACATTTCTTTGCAAGTGAAGACCTAAGAAGGCGGCAGTTAGACCATTCTCATACTCTGCATGGCTTTTCCAAACTGTTGTCCACAGTCCACAGTCAAGCCTCAACAGCACTCTCCAAAAGGCAGAGAGTTGGTAATTAGTCCTATGATTAGCACTTTCCTTAGCCTGCTATTCTGTAGCATTCCACTGATTTGCAGTTTCTTCAGTAGTGGAAGAAACCTGGAAATATCTGCCAGTTCTCTTACACAGGTCTGAATTATATTTTAAAATGAACATAAAAATGTTACATACAAGTAAATATGAAAATATTTTATATGCATAAAAATGCTGTTCTCCATATAATTATCCATATAATTATCTCACTATAATTTAATTTCCCACCCAAGGCCTTGCTCTGGGTGGGAATAAGAATTCAGAGAGATAAGTTGTAAAGTGTTGAAATACTGATGACAGGGATCACCATCTTCCCTTCCGAAGGCCGAACGTATCAGAGGAATTGATCTTCATTACTCTTCCCCTCTCTCTCTTTCCTTTTTTTTTTTTTCTCCTCATGTCTCTCCATGAGGAGGTAAAAAAACCCAAAACCAAGCTAATAAACCCAAACAAACAGATGAACAAGAGAGAGGTGAAATGTTATAAACTTGTCTTTCAACTCACTCAAATGAGCTATGGGACTAATTGAGCATGCACTGAAGTCGTGAACCTTTAGGGAAGAAACCTTCAGAACGTGGCCCTACTAATCCATGTGAGATGTGTGACAGGCTTGGGTCCTTGCCCCTTTGGCCATGCTCAATGCTGCCAAAGGAAACCACAAAGGCAGTCCATCAGGCAGCCATCAGAGGAACCAGTCTCAGCCTTGTCTAATTTTATGTCAGTGAAACTGCGTCACCATGCTCCAGAGAGGACAACATGTTCCTTGCATTTTGTTAGAACAGGGCGGATCATAAATTATTTCGGGGCATGTTTTCCCTTGGGTAAATGCATTCTCCAGTAATGTTCAATATACTTGAGAGTATGCTGCTGCAGCTTGGCAAAATGAGTAGGAACAGCAACTCACTCACCCATTATTTTATGTAAAACAGCTCTGTATTTGCAATTATCTGGATAAGTGACAGGACAGTACCCGACTGGGAAAAGTGAAAGCTGCTGAGATTAATCAAGTGTTCCCATGGCAAGAACTGTTCTGGAGTATATGTCAGGTTTGAAAAGAGAAATCTTTCATGTAATATTTGTTTGTTACCATAAAATATGTGGTTTCCCTCCACTTCTCTTTCTGATTTTGACAAGTGGACGCTTTGAAGAATGAAAGCTCAAAAGGTCTACTTTTTCTACCACAAGTATATTGAGTGTTTACAATGTCAGGTTTAATTCTATAGTGAACACTAGCAAAATTGATGAAAAATACCTCTGACTTATGTCTGAATAGAGGGGAAAAAATCACCATAATAATTTTTAAGCTATTCTTCAGAAAAACTGAGAAGAAAACCTTTAGGTACTGGTAACATGAGAAAAAAATACTGAAAGCCTTCCAAAAGAAAAGTGTTGGTGAAATTATTACTGCCATGATAACACAGATATGGTTTATATTTTAGACTGCTATTCCTGTGAAATTATACATGGTAATAACAGCAAGTTGAAAATGCTGCACTGCTTATGACTTGCTAAAACTCTGGCTTTGGATTTAAAAGGTACAAATAGTGTTAACACAGCAAAGAAGGGCTTCCTTCAAAATCATAAATTCCTTTGGAAATAGCTGGAAAAAGAGAGTATTTCAGCTCCAGCTAGCTAAATACTTGAACCTGTGCCCAAGGTTGACCTTCCTCACAAATTGTTTTGATTGAAATAATGCCTACTGGTTGAGACAGGCCCAAGATCCAAACTTGGCAGAGACCAGGCACAAGTTTTTGAATTCCCAATATTTAGCTCACTTGTGGGATTTTTTTCTTTTAAAATACCAAACACCATGAAGTGAAAAGGTTAGCAGGCTAAAATGCTGAGAGTATGACTGTCCAGTGAAGCAGCCTGATTTTTCATAACCTTGTACAAAGTTATGTACAAGGTGTGTACAAAAGGTCTGGGGCATGTTTAGATTGGTATCAGAACTTCAGCACCAGATTCCATATGCCTTTCGCATCCCTCTTCAACCCCAAATTATTTAGGAAACTATGTAGGAAAAGGTTTTGAAGTGAGAATAAAGAAAGGGAGCCATAGTGAAGAGGCTACCATCTGTATATCCTAACAGGGATGTCAGTATGACCTGAAGTGCTGCACCAAAGCTCTTCAAAACTAGATCAGCCCGTTCAGGCACCACAGTGACAAAATCACGTGAAATGGCATGTCAGTCCATACAGTCTTAATGTGTTATATCCCTTTTAGTTGCTTCACTTCATGCTGTAGCCTAGGCCTCTATAAAAGTGTCTTTGAAATCCTGAGATTTTCCCTATCTTGTGGGAAAAAAATAAAGCTCTTTATTTTTTCTCTTAAAAATGTGCATTTGATTCATTCTAAGAGATGACAATCTGAGATCTTGTCAGCAGTTTTCTTGGGTTAATTTCTGTAATAAACAGAGGCTTCTAGTAGATTTAATCTCAAAAAGTATCTTCAGAAACAGAGGTTCAGCTTTTTCAGGGGAGTATATAAGGGGTATAAGGCTCTTCAGCAAGGGATTCCTCACATATTTGAAGTTTTAATCTGACCATATTTTATTCCCAAAGGATTGTATGCAATTTAGTTTTCTTTTTGCAGTTTAGTGCAGAGTGAAACCCATTGAAACTCTGATAAAAGCCTTTATTAAGTGACCATCTCAGATTTATTAAAGGTCTGGGTTGAAAAGTTCACATGGCTGAGGATTTGCTGTGTTTTTTCCTGCCATCTCTAGATTGCATTAATTTCAAGAATAATTAGCAAGTTACTGGAAGCTCAGCATGTGTACAAAAGGAGATGGGAGTTTATTCTCCATAATCTTTAGAAGTAATTTATTCATTCTTAAATCAGATCCAAACAGATTCTGCAAGAAGTATTTTATTATAGGTGTTTATAATTTGTAGTGTGATGGTGCTTAGAAGTTCCAGTCAAGGACCAAGTTTTCTATATGTCACTGGAAGACAGCCCCTGCCTTAAGGATCTAGACGTCTCATTTAAAAAGCCTAGTAATAAAATTATGCCCATGCACTTTCAACCAATTTTAAGAAATAAATCTGTTCATTAAGCAGTGAAAGATTACCCACATTTCTTATTCTTTTACTGGAAAGCACAATGTCTTCTACATGTCAGCAATAATTCATGGTATTGTATAACCTAAGTAAGGTCCTGCCTTTTTCCCATTAAATTCAGTTGTAGGTTTCTTTCAGACAACAGAAGAAGTAAGACCTTTGTGAGTTTTAATTAGATTAAATTGTCTAGTTGTCATCTTAAACAGACAGTAGATCATATAGGTACCTACAGTGCTATTAAATAACATTTGTGTTTAACAGAGCATTAAAAGACTAGATACTTCTACTGCTAGTCATTGCTCTTGCAGTTGTACTTTTAGTGAAATATGGGACTGCATTTTGTGAAGTATTGTATTTTGCTGACAGTTGTAAATTGATTTCTGCCCATCAGCAGAAAAATTTGGAGAATGCATTGTCAAGCTCATGTGACATATCTGTGTGGAGATAGAGGCCTTGTCCACTTACATCTATTTCTCATCACATACAAGTCTGAAGACTCTGTTTAGAGCCAGTAGCATCAGAAATGCATGTCTTCAAGTGCAAGCCTACTCACATGTCATCAAGATGTGTGCAAAATAATAGAATGGCCTCAATTATCAATTATGAAGAGCTCTATCACACTGCGGCTCTTGAGACCAGCTCAACATGTGCCACAATATAAAATGCAGTTTCCTCATTCTACTATCTCAAGTTCAGATATGTGACAATTAACTAAAACTAAAAAGTGGGAAAAAAATCTAATATTCGTCCTTTTAGCTATTATAAAAGGAAAGAACTGGTTTAAAATAGGATTTCTACTATTTTAAAATCTCCTTTATCTTTCCAGATTTAGTACAAAGAAGCAGCCTACGTAATGAATAGCAATTATCGCAAAACACATCAAACAAACATGCACAATAACAAGCGCAATTTAGGATGGATACAGGAAGTGTCTCACAGGATAGTCTGGAAGAAAATCTAATGTAGGGTAGATTTGAATGTATAGGAAGGGGTGAAATTTAAAAATGGGGAAAAAAAAGACATATTGGGATATGGTGAGAGAAGGAAGATGCAGATGACAACTACTGTAATAAGGAAAGAGAAGAGGGATTATGCATCCTTTAGAGCCAACAGTAGAAAAGAAGAGTTAAAGGAGAAATGAGAAAACAAGTGTCATATTGCCTTCAATATAATATTTCAAATCAGTATAAAAGAGGTCTCCTTCTACTAAAAATCTCAACCTCCTTAGCTTGAAGGACATAGAGAGCTGCACCAAAGCCAATGAGCTCATATCTCTAGCAGGCAGCTTTCCAGGGTCCAGCTACACACAGTTTTACTTTGGTGCCATTTACCCAGCCTGAAACATAAAGAGGGAAGTCAGTTGCTATGTCTGTACTGAGTTTGACAGCAATCCTACACTTAGAATTGTCCACAGAGCTCAGAAGTTGTGCACAAGACAGGGACTACTCCTAACAGGCAAAATGGGTAAGGCAAAAGAAAGTTTGCCATACAAACATAAGTTATGCCATGACACTTGTCTGCATGGCCAAGAGCACATCTTAGGGTCATTGAATAGCTTGGCTTAGAAGAGACTTCAAACATCATCTAGTGCCAACATCCCTCTCATGGGCAGGAACACCTTCCACTGGACCAGGTGACTAGAGCAGAGCTAATTTGTCATCTCAGCTACTGGATTGCTTCTGCACTACATTCTTTAGGTAATGAGGAGCTAAATTTCAGTACTGCATTAAAAGGCTTGATATAGTTATACACTATTCACTGAATTTATAGTATGAACTTTCGCAGTTTTGAGAAAATAATTATTTTTCTTCACAGACCATAGCTCTAGTGTGTTTGGACCAGGCCTTTGGATTTCTAGAATATCAGGAAACCTCTAAAATTCTGCAAATTTTAGACCCTGCTTGCTTTTCTTTTTCTAGTAATTATAGTGTCTCTTACATTTCTTCCACTTGGAAACTGGTTGCAGCAGTTTTAAAATAGAAAGCTCATGTTAACAGTAGCAATGCTGTCTCTTCCAGGGTTTATAAATCCCATTTCACTGTTTCACCAGCTTCTCCAGGCCTGCTGAAGAAGTGACTACCATCTAAATGGAGGCACAGCCCTGACAGTTTCTTTGAAGTTTCGATCCGGTTCTTGATCACAAAGAGCAAAATTTGAGCATTTCAGTGATAGCAACAGCTTTGCACAAGGAAGGCTGTTATCCTTGTTTTACCTGGAGTCTTGGATGATGTGCCATGATTTGTTTGCAGGGAGTTTTGCCAAGTTACTGAAATGATAGTGAACTAAATTTGACTTTGTTGTTAAAGAGAATAACCCCATTTGACCCCAGACCTATTCAAAGACAAATAGCCTGAACTTATTATACATATGTTTTGCAAAAGCTGTTTCAACATAGGTGGACACATATAATACAAAGTAAGCAGATATGACCATCTTCCAAGAAGATCAAATTGGTTGTGCTCATGGAGCAACAATGCAACCTAGCACACCTTGCTTCAGATCAGCTGCTTTGGATTTGGAAGTACTTTAACAGAAACACAAGGTTTTTCAGTCAGAATGAACTTGTAGGAAGACCTCATCATCCATGCAGGTGTTCCTTGTATCACTAGTGAGTCAGGTTGCCTTTTCATAAGCATTACACAATAGGCTGTGTTGGTTTTGTGTGCTGATATTTCCTAGGAAACTTAATGTAGGTATATGGCCAGAAAAATTCTTCTCAGAAGTTGCCGTGGTTTTAACTCAGTTATGTTTTTAAACTCACTTTTGGAACAGCAGGGGATTGGTTTTCTATTAAGCTCATTTCAAAGAAAATATTTTGTTTAGATGTAACGCTGGTATGTTTTGAGACTCTTTTTCCTTGCATTTCTTGTGCATTATTTTAATTAGAAAGGAGAGATTTACGTGGACTGACAGAAACTAATAGATACTATAAATAGATAGAGGTCTTTTAGACAATACCAACAAAAAAGCCCACATAGTAAATCTTAAAGTTTAAAGATTTACTATCTAGTTTAAAGGCAAAAAGCAAAGCCAGTCAAAAAAGCAACAGAAAAAAAAATCAAACCTCCCCCCAAATAATTTTTCCTCTTAATACATAAAAGATGCTGACTTTCTAAAGATGCCACCATTCGAGACTTTCCTTTGTTAAAAATCAAAATACATTGTCTTTTTTTGTTACTATTCAAAATGCTGGTTTGAGTGGACTAAAAATATTTAGGGAGGAAGAAGAAATACATTTTGGATTTCACAAAACAATGATTTTTCCATTGCTTCTTTTTCCCTTAGTTTTCCAAATATACACACAGATTTTCAATCATGTCATTGTATTCCTTTGAGTCCAATAGTCTGGCACTGAGCTTCCCCTTCCAGTGCTCTGACCACATCTGTGTGGCACCAAGCCCAAGGGGCCTTATCCCAACTCTTATCAAGTCCTATGCCAACCTAAGTTCAGCCTTTCTCATATCAAATTCGTCTTTCAATCCAAGGGGCCAGAAACCTGCTGATGAGTATTAAGAGTTGGACCATATGAAGGGCAGCAGTCATTCTCATCACACATGACCTTTCTGATTGTCACATTTGTGATAACCAAAATGTGATACCTTTCTCATCTTTGCTTATAGAGCAGTTGCTGGGTCTTGCCCTACAGACCCTTTCCCCAGTGAAAAATCCTCTCACTTTACCCTGGCCTGATTGCCAAATTAACGTCCTTTCTTCTGCCACAACTCTCCTAAGGAATTGCCCAAGGAGAGGAAAAGACACAACACAATATGATGATCAGCAAGTTAAT
The DNA here is from genome assembly GCF_008360975.1 of Lichenostomus cassidix. Classification (NCBI taxonomy): domain Eukaryota; kingdom Metazoa; phylum Chordata; class Aves; order Passeriformes; family Meliphagidae; genus Lichenostomus; species Lichenostomus cassidix. The sequence goes on along the minus strand of NC_139480.1, from coordinate 29,887,775 downwards.
CACAGGATTAACTACCACTATTTTTTCTATTCCTATTACTGTCAGTGGCAGGTTAGCTATTGCCTTTTTGAGTTGTGACTTTTTGAGATCTAATTGTGCCAGTTTAAAAAGCCTAAGCTAGAGAGTACTGACATTGCTGTCTTTTATACCATTGTGCTACATGCAGCTCACAGCCCTGCCCTGATGCTACCAAGTAAATCCATTTGTATGCAAGCCTTACTACATTTACACAATAGCAAGATAACTTTAAAAATTAAATCATTTTTGTCAGTTTATAATATGAAGCTTTCCAGTTAGTTTTTATTTCTTAATCTCTGGTGAAACCTAAACCCTGACAAAGGCCTTAATAGCATTTATGTCCTTAGCTGTTTGCTTTGCCCAGCATCTTTTCTTTTCACTTCACTGTCACCAGACACCACATTACACGAGACACTTTGATGCTGTCATATTTCCAGGTATATCCACTCTGCAGAGCTTATGATTATCTTTTTTAAAAGTATGGTGTGATTTGGGAGACCATTTGATAAGCTGGTAGGTGATTGACTTTAAAATGCCAAAGGGACTCAGCTGACTCTCCTGTTTTAGGCTAAATTTTAGGCAGAACCAAGAAATGAGAGACTGAGCAAGCTGCTTCACTTTCCTCCAGCGTGTTTATCGCATGAAATAAAACACTCTTGTGGAAGCTACTTCTGCTGTAGTTTATGCTACTGTGGCACACTCTCAGTGTTGCTGGGGTGCACCCAGTTAGTGACTTAAGCTCAGCTGATCTCAGCTGCTCTCAGCTCAGGTGACCCAGGTGCCTATGAATGTGTTGATGTTAGTAACAGATTCTGCTTGAAGCTCCCTTAAAGCAATAATCTTCTCAGAGACATCAGGCAGAAGATACCACACAGCAAAAGCTGGTGCACTCAGCCTTATTGCTGCCACCGAGTCAGATATTCACCTTAAAATAAATATTCCTCAGACACAGTGAAAGACCTAACCTTTTGGAATTCATTGCTTCCTCCATTAACATACAAAAAGTGTCGTTTATGTGGCAAGAATGATGCAATACTATTTTCCTTCTGGGTATCCCTGGTCTCTCAGCACTCCCCAACAGTCTTTGCCCATAATGCATGTTTGAAAGAGAGAAAGATCCATGAGAAAAGATTGCCAACAACTTTTGGATTTTGTTTCTAGCTGTTTTAGTTCCTGTGCAGGACCAGAGACCAACCAGCTGCCAATATAGCTCTGACTTTAAAGGGACATCAGTTATTTCTCCCTTCTAAGTTCATTGTATGTCTAAGTCAATTAAAGAATGATTATCCTGTTTAAATATCTTCCTATCTGTTATAAACTCACATAAATATTTAGTTTAAACAAGCATCTTCAATGTGTCTCCCTGCAATCAGCAGCAGGCCCTTCCCATACAAATACAGCTGGATGTTTTGAAATCGAGCATGATGAACTGTGAAAATACAAACCAAAAAATATTAACTGCACATTCTTACAAAGCTGCATTTTTGAGGCAGTATTTCTATCCTCTGAAATATGAACTGTTTATATTGCAACAACTCTGGCAAAATGTGGGTGGGTGAATGCTGACCAATGATGACTACAAGAGGAGATTTTAATATTCATCCTGCTAGGAAAGAAGAACTCTGAAGGGGAGGGGTGAGGGATGAAAGGTAAGAGCAATTGTGCTATTTTAGCTGTTTACAAGTCTTCACCAGGGCTCACTGTGACCTGTTGTGTGGCATCACTTTATCCTGCCCAAAAGCAGGCACTTTTATTTGATCAGATGGATTTCTTCTTGAATACCAGTTTACTATATGTGATCAGTGTTATGTACATCTGCATTGTGAATCTCCTCTAAAACACATTGGCGTTTTTACAATTGATTTAAGGAGAACCAGAATCAGCAATTTTCAAGATGTAAAAAAAGGAATTACTACTATGGAAACTTACTTAATTGCTTCTTAGAACAGAGCATTTTTAAAGGGACATAACTGAAATAAAGCCATGGTTATTATCTAATTATGAGTATTCTACATTCACTGAATCAATAGTAGAAATAATTACTTTTAAGCTTTGAGATACACTGAACACAAACATTTCTTTTTCCACATTAAACAACTACCAGAAATTATCATTCCTCATTCTTTGGCTTTTTTTAAGTGCATAGAAGAAATTTATGGGTAAATAATGGTTGGAGATAATTTTTGACCTGAACAAAGTTTATAAAATTTCTTTGACAATTGCAGAGTACAATGATGCATAACAAAATGCCATGATTAAGCAGACTGACCTAGGACAAGTTACATAACAGATGTTTTAGCTGTAGAAGCATATGTATTATACATCTGACAAGCTTCTGTCTCTACAGATCAGTACTTGTTTGCAAAGCCATAGAGAAGTGATGTCTTAGTATGCAAACTGAATAAGGAAAAAGAAATGCTATATTTAGAAAAAAAATGTTTACTACATAATTTCAGCTGTTAGAGAACAACTATAATTTTAAAATATAACAGATTGAAAGTATTTTTACTCTTCAGATGCTATTAGCCTCATAAGTGGGTAAGTAACAAAAGCATAATTTGAGTCATTGCACTGAAATTTGTATTTGCAAACAATGTGGCACAGTTTTGTGGCCATTCCAGAGCTTTCCTTCTGATCAGGAATGTGCTGGAGATTGCATCTGACCCCTGCCTGGGCAGCAGCTGAGGCAACACTGAAAAAGGTCTGTCAACCACCTACCAAATTAAAAATGTTGCACGGCCATAACTGCATTATTTATTAGTTTAATTTATGTGTTTGCTATGACCACAGGAGGCTGCTCCTGCCAAAGCTTCCCATACTGGATAGCAGGAGGAGGAGATCCACAGTGTTTGGTTTCCAGAAAGGTCAGTCCCAAACACTGGAGCCATACACCTCATAACTTTGTGTCTCAGCATTAAGCTGATTTTCCAGCTCCTTTGTGCCTGAAGAGGAATGGCCAGTGACATGAAAGCTACATCAAAGACTGAAGTAGGAAACTGTCTTTATTTTCTCTTCTATCTCAGTGCTACAAAGCTCCCTACAAAAGAATTCAGTGGATCGTGGCTGGAAGGCTGAGAAAACCAAAAAATTTGAACCTAGCAAACAGAAATTGCAAATATTTACATTTATTATGTTATGAAGGAGTAAAATTTACCTTGTTCAACTAGAATCTGCTAGATAATAGAAGCATGGCATGTCCACTTAAATAACTGTTATTTTGGTAATAAAACTTGATATTAAAAGCTATTCAAAATAATGAATTTATATAAAGTTGCTAATGCCAACCATTAGATGATGTTAAGGTGATTGTAGGAAATGGAATAGAAGATTGTCTTCCTATGTCCAATATTAACACTCAGGATTTAATACTTAGAAATAGTTCAATTAAAATATATATCTCTTTGTTTCTAATAATTACAAACTTTTTCATTGTCTAGTTTTAGCTTTCCTTAACTGCAATCAGGAAAAGATCTGAGTCTGTATCTGGGGATTTTTCAGGTTTGTTTTTTTTTAATGTTATTATTTAGTAATTCAGCTGGGATGGCTTGAAATTAGATTTAACTAAAATTACACTGAAGCGGAACAACAATCACTAAACAGTATTAAAAAAAGAAAGAGTTATGCTTGTTGATTTTCCCTCTAAAATCAATTAAAGAGCCTACAGAAATTAGGAGCAACTGAAAGCACTTCTGGCATAAATGTTGTCTCTGCTGACTTTAAATGGGGACCATAAATTTACTCTGGTATTATAGACTATAGGATGGTGCACTGGGGATTAAAACAGGGAACCACAACAGGTGACAACTGAGGAAAAACATTGTCTGTGACCCCTTTCTCTACGGATCATGGCAAACACAGTCATCAGTTCTTCTAACAGAAAATGAATTCCACCTCCTTCACAATTACATTATAAGTTTAGAAGGAAATCAAACATCAACTAAATTCATTTAAAGCAAGTCACAACCTCTCCCTTTCCTTAATAATTTCAACAGCAGGCAGACATGTTCTTGTTGGTCATCAGCTATTACAGCGTGTGTTTACAGTTTATCACAGTATGTTGGATTTAGCCTCTAAATGTACTTTTTTTTTTCTTTTTAATTTCCTCATTACTTTATTTTTAAAGCATATTGTATATTTAGCAATGTGAATTAGTTGCCATAAAAGTGCAACTCATTACTGGGTAGTTGACTTCGGATGTCTCCTCACTCTTTCAGTGCAGCAAATTGCCAAAGCAGTCCTGTCGGGATGAACAATTCTCCCCTACTCCCTGGGGTTTGTTACAGGGAAGCTAGACTGCACTGGGAAAGTACTGACAGATTTTTAACTTCTTTCCATGCAATTATAAGAATGGAAACAAAGTGAAAGAACACCACAGGAACCACTGTGCTCTCCAGAGAGCATCGCACAGCACATCCCAGAGATAACTGGTGGCCCACAGAGCACAACTGGGGAGCTGCTGGAAGAGAGGTGGCTTTGTAATGAGCCTGCTTTGCTTGCAAGTGAGTTAAATGTGCACTTCAAAGCCCATTTTGCTACCATGTATTTAACGTCCTGTACAAAAGTCACACAGATTTGCCTTCAATTAAAATTTCAGTGCCGAATAATACTTGTAAAATCACTATAATCCCTACGTTTTTCACATTCTACCAACCCACAGAATCACTTCGTAGCATTTTCGGAATAATGTCCAGGTTGTATGAAGAGAAATCATGCTAATTTTTCTCAAATCAGGATACTAAACTCAGAAACTACAATAATAGCATTATAACTGCAATAGTAGCATTAATATTGATTGAAATATTATTAGGCATTGCAATATTAAAACTGTTATTTTAATATTTTTATTAAATTTCCTTTCTTATTTAAAAGTTATCTTTTAGACTATACAGCTTCATAATCTGATTTACTTCTTTATGAAAATAAAAAAATTAAGTTGGTTGCATTGCTCTTTAATACTTACTGAAGCATTTTGCAGACACAATCAATTCAGGGAAGAATATGTTATGCACTTTTCTGATTATGGACATAAACAGGATGGAAATTATGTGACATATTATGTAGGAGAGAGAAAAGGAGTAGTTAGGCAGAAAGTAGAGGCAGGAATTTTCAGTGTCTCAAATAAGGGATTACTCACCACTCTTTCGATAGGCTTCATGGTGTACATTTGTTTGAACCCACCTTTTCCAAAGAGCAGCCAAAGTTGTTTATTTTGCTAGAGAAATCACCCTTAAATTTAGAACAATTTTGGAGAACACTGAGAAATTTGATGCTTTATGAGAGCTGGTTTTTTTCCCCCAGATAAACAACATACACATTTGAAATGCATTCTCTCTTTACTATACTATTTCTTGAATGCAAGCTGGTAATTCTTCTGCATTCTCAGATAATGTCCAGAAATAACAATCAGAAGAACTACTGATAAGGTGAGGCTCCATAATAAAATATGCTATAAGTCACAAACACACAAAGGTAATCAGATGATTTTTCAAAGGCAAAAAGATAATCCAATAAATATACAGGAAAAAGCTTTCTTTGGCTACCAGAAGCTAGTGAGAATATTTTCTTTCTTTTTACTTTTTCTTGATAAATCAAAACAACAGATTACGTCAATTTCTTTTGTTCTTAAATGAATACAGTATAATTAGTGTGGGTATTTTTATTGTATCTTGGTGCTTGAAGTATCAGTCATTGTTCCATATTTATCATTAGAGGCATTTACTTGCTATGGATAATGCTTTAATGCAGTACCAAGTTGGAAAATCAAACATTTCACAGGAGTACACAATCTAAATCTCACTAAAGCAAATGTACAGATCACAGTGAACATGGAACCAGACTCATGATGACTGACATAATGCACACTAACTTCACTCAATACTATGCAAACCTTTTTTTAATATATGTATCTACATGTACAACTTTAAGAATTCCAAAATATAATTAAATGGTTATAGCCTTATCATGATTATTTTTAGCAACATATGTTGCTAAATATTGCATAAAATCAAATTAGTCATGGTATTCAAGTGAGTGTAATGAAACCATCCACCTTTAGGAAGTACTTTCTAATTATAAAAATTTAAAAAACAAAACCAAAAACCATTAACATCAGCTATACCTAAATGTGCACTTTTAAACAGAGTGAAATTAGACTGTTTTACCTTCTTTCATTCAAAGTTGTTTTCCCAGCTGTGCCCTTAACTGTGTTTATGTCCTATTTATTTTAGTAGAAGAACGATTAATTTTTTAGGAAATATTACAACAAACAATTTAGATTTTAAAGATCTCCCCAGGGCTTCTGTTTAAAAAAGACAGAAAGTTACAACTATGGGACCCATGAGCACACCAAAATGGTCTCAATGTGGTACTCCTGATGTAGGGGTTTTGAGGTTTAAACTGAATAAGCTTTAATAATAATACATCAGCTAGAAATACATGTGACAGAACTGCACCTGTTGTATCACAGCCCTTTAACAGACAGATTCTAACTGGATCTGAAAACTGATGTAAGCTAAATTCAGTTTTAGAATACAGCCATTCTTAATAATAAGGGTCATTTTTAATGAAAAAAATACTTTAATGTGTTTGAATATTTTGCATTCTTTCATTACAGGGCAATAAGATCAAATAAGGTACTATTTTAAAAGAAAAATACAGGGATCATGAACATTTTTTCATCTCCATTTGTATTATTTAAAGTTTATCATGACAGCAAAAAATAATTTAATTTCAGCTGCCTAAAAACTAGCAGTGTAGTTTAAGTCTAGCCTCATTTATTAGGCTCCCTTTAATTTTATCATCACCTTCAGAAGTAGATTCATCTTCTCTCTTCTGAAGAAAAATCACTGTTACTTCCAAAGAAAGCTGCTGTGCAATCCATGGCCATTATATCAACAGCCAACATTCTGCAACTGCAACTCCCAGCATAAAAAGTCAAGTAGTTTACATCTGACAAAGCCAAGTTAACCTTTTCCTAGGTTTTTGGCCATTCTGATTTTACTCATCTACTTAGACTGCTGTTCCCTCTCATACCTTAAGCACCAGCTGCCTGCAGAAGTTCAGTGACATCAAATGACCCAAGGAGCAGTGGCAGCACAGGAGCTTTGGTCATTCCACAGGCTCAGGTGTGTCAGTGGAAGTCATGCCTTGGGCACTGTTTGGGGATGTATAACATACAGTATAAATTATTCCATAGTCTGATAACAGAAGCTTCCTGATCTTGCTTTTTCAGTTCAGAACAATACAACTGTACAAAGTAGTGAGATTTTCCACAGTATTAGAAACAGTAGCACACAAGTAGCATTGTCTTTTTTTTCAAATTTAATTTACTTCTTTGAGGTGAGACCCAGCTGTCATACCCTTGAGTACTAATAAGAGTGCCAAGAATCTTCATATCATCCAGTCAAAGCCAGCTAATGAACTCCTCAGGAAAAATAACCTATGAAAAAATGCCAAAGTAAATAAAAATCCTGGCAATTTCCAACATACAATTTTCAGAGATAACTTTATTTTTCCAATTCAATTTTTTATTTGTGAAGTCTTTAGGATCAAATACTGCTCCAGGCAGTCTTGTGAGAAGATGAAAGATGAAGATATTTGTAGCATCACAGACAATGAAACCACTGATCAGCATGACCAAGAATCTATATAAAAAGAGAAATGCAACAGGCTGCAGAATACAGCATAGGGCAGCTTTTCAGACACTTTTATGATCTCTAAAGGGACAATTTAGCATGGTAGAAGTTCACTGAATGGCAGAGATTCAATACCTCCAATGTAATAAGATATCAAAATTATTTCTCTGTTGTCATTAAAACAGGAAAATTAAATTAAGTGGATAAAAATTGTCTCAATGACTGTATCAAAATAATTCAGCCAGCAAGTCTTTCCTCAGGGCTGTAGAAGAGAGGAAATAATGGTCACTTAATCTATGTTAAGTGTGCACAGTGCTATACAGAAGTAGGAGAAAAGATGACACTTGCAGCTAGCTTTCTAATTAATGGTTAGTGAAGATTAGGAAATTTCACTATATAAGACAGACAAAATATCTTGCATGAATATTTTTCTTCTTTAGAAATTCCTGATTCTAAATGGGAATCATCTGAAGCTCTTCCACTTAGGTAAGTCAAGTCAGAGTAGTAGTTAGGTACAAATCCACACCTTTCCAATGATGTCCCTAGCCAACGATGCTCAAAAGTGTTGAAAATCTAGAAATATCCAATTCCACCCTATTTTCCACCTAAGGGCAATGTAGGTTTGCTATATTCATCTGTTAGGAAGTCAAACTTTTAGGTGAAAGATCTATCTTTTATAAAAGCACTTCCACATGGGAAGCGATAGGAAGTCATTCTTACACCATCAGTTGATATCCTTACCATATGGTCATATGCTGTTTTCCCTAAGTTGACAAGCTCTCACAACAAACACTGTCTTCCTCAATGGGAACCAGACAGCAAAACTGTACAAACATATGGTGGTCACTTAAAATGAATTTTAAAAAAGGGAACACGTATAGATTTGGTAAGGATGGATGGGTTCTTGCTTCTTTAGGAGAAATCTCCTTTATTATATTTTTAAGAATATTAAGAGTTTGTTTAAAGAATATTATTCAAGCTTGCTTATTTCTCTATTTATTCAATTACAGAACAGGCCATAAGTATTTACAGACAGAGGCAGTGAAAACAACCAGCTTCTGGCAGACAAGATATGACTGAACATACTGCACGAAGAGTGGCAATATTAATCTTCACTGTTTAATACAGCAACCCAAAAAGGCCATCTGTTTGTCATTTGCAAATGTTTCATAAAACCTACTGAAGCATGTGGATGGTTTGTTGGGACTCTGATAAGAGACAGGAAAAAAGAGCCACATGTATTAATTATATTCATTTCTAATTGCTTATCCTTTAGGAAGTAAACAATATTGCTCCTGCTGAACATGAAACACAAATGTTTAAAAATGCAGATGGGTGTATGGGCACAATCAGCTGCTTGCAGAATACTTTGTAGAAATTTGAGTTTCACATGTGAATCCCTTATCCAAGTATTTGTTCTTCCTGTTTGGGGCTTATAGTAATTAAACAAAAAAAAAAAAACCCAAAAATATTAAAAAACCCACCAAGCAAACAAACAAACCATCAAACAAAAAACAGGGACAAAAAAATAAACAGAAAAAAAATGTTGCTTGGTATGAATACCATGAATACTTCATTATTGATAAAAGACAAAACAGGCAGAAAGCTTTACAAAAAATAATGTTTTATTAAACAAGGCCAGCCTGATTCTTGCAGCCTGACTCATCATTTAGACATGATGAGTAGCAGCAGATCTAAACACACAATATGGGTTCACTGTGAAAAAGGTAATACTCAGAATGAAAAACTAAATCAAGCCAATGGGAGGGCCAGTGTTCATGAGTCACATTAGCTCTTTGCTCCCCACAATTGTTTGCTGAACAAATTTCAGGTCTGCATAAATAGAAGGAGAAACTATATAAAGACACCTGCGCTCCTAATCCAAAAGGTATTATTTTTCTCTTGAACTCTGAGTCTTTGTCATTTCTATTATGCTTATTCTATTATACTAATTCTATTTTACAGGCAACTAGCTCCCTTTCAGTGAATAAGGTTGGGTAATTAGCAGTACTGTCAAATTTATGTCTTCCAGAGACTTTAATTACCACAGAGGAGGCCTAGTTTCTTTAGTGGGCAACCAGGTTTGTGACACACTATTGTGATCCAAGTTTTCTAATACTTCATTTTCAGGTTCTTATTATAGAAAGAGAACTGCTCCCAAACTTGATATCTCAACTGATTTCTGTTGCATTGATTTCTACTTCCTTTTAACAGTATCACAGTCCCTCTCGAGTTGAATAAATGTGGTCAAAATATTGCCTAACCTGTCTTTTTACCTGATTTCTGAAAGAATGAGTCTACCTACACTAGATAGCTTCTTCCAGAGCCAGACAGACCTTTAGCCAATTCGTGATCAAACGTCTAGAAGACATACCAGAGACTAGGATGATTACAGCTTCCCCATTCATTCCCACATTATTCAGCACCACTTGTGCCTGACAACCCAATTCACAGCATGTCTGGCTCAATCCCCAAATCAGACATATTTTCTCAATTATTTGATGACTGTCCACAATATGTTTTCCACAGTTCTGATCTCATCTCTCATTAGCAGACAGGAGTTTGATTAGCTTTTGATCCAGAGAAGCATGGTTTAGTCTGTTACATTTTCAAACAGGATCCATTGTTGAAAATAGTCTTACAGAATATTATCTGTGTGGAAGATTATATTTCACAGTGCTGGCAAAAGGCTTAGACACTGCCTGGCAATTATATTTCTGCAGCACTCTCAGACAGAAGTAAACTATTTTAAAGGTGATTAAGAGTATGTATATGTGATTACATTAAGGCACTTCACCTGTTCCTGCTGATCAGATGATCATTGATCCTTAAATGATATCTGCATGTTCCGAGTTGGTCCAGCGGCAAGGTAAAGTACATTATTTTATAATTCCACTAATTCCACTATGTCAAATACTTTTAAAAATTGTTATGAAGTGCCCAAAACTACATTCAGTCTTGCTCAAGTACAAATACCAAAAAAACCTCAATAACCCACTTGCCTCTAAGTTACTACCCACAGCATGTTGGCTCCTTCCTTTCCAGTTCAATTTAAAGATCTTCAACCTCTAAGCTTATCACAGACTGTAGACACAATTCTTTTGGATAATTCCCAGAAATAGATTAAAAGACATAGCCCAATCTAGGATTGAACCAGGCTGTTGAAGTACAGTTTGAAGTGGTTTTGGACTGCAAACCTTTATGACTGGGCTCTCTTGTTGTCACAATGCTGGACAACAGTACGGCAAAAGATCCTATAACCATACAGAATTTGATGGCTTCTGATGTCTAATGTTAATAGAGGTCTGCCTCTCTGACAACATTAAAGCTTACTACTGTATAAATGTTTCTGGAAAATCATCTGTGAGATGAAATTATAATCTATTTTTCCACCTGATTCATTCCCCCTGGCATTTTCCTAAACAAATAGAACTGTGTTTTAGAGACCTTCAGGGCATAGTATGATAAACTGCAGCAAGTTTCAAGGTAAAATAATGTCCTCTTGATAAAACCAATGTTTACAGCATCTTTATTAGATGCTGAGACAGTGTGCAGGTAGTCTGAAGCATTGCAAGATGAGCAGTGTTGAAATGTATGCTACTTTTTCTTTCAGCTCATTGAAGTCTTCCATTGTTATTAATAGAATTGAGCAAAAGTTCTATTTTATTGCCCTTACCATTAGACAAGGAAGACTAAATATTTATTACATTATATAGCAATTTTTGTAATGCATGACAGACATTGCCTAACAACTACACAAATTCTAAAACAAATTAGAGTCTACTAGTACATTTTTGGAGTCTGCATCAATGCAGACACTGCATTACTGTACAATTAAGATAAGATTTTATTTCTAAAAATCTAACTTTCCTCATTTCTGCTCCTAACTCTGGTGATAAGCCTTGACTAATTTTCCTAAGAAAAAAACTAGGGAAGCTGTTTTTTCTTGTAGAAGACAATATTTTCACTAAGAATCTCATTCAGTTTGAATAACATTTCCAAATCTTTTGATTTACACATTTTTTCACCCTTGATGACATTTTCTGTTGCAAATGCAATAGAATTCTGTCAGTACTCTCCTCCTGTTTTCCTAAAGCTTGGGGCATTGAAGTCTTTCAAGAGACACATTATCTTCCTTTTCCTCTAAAATGGAAGAAATTGTTTCTTCTGATAAAAAGACACCTTCAACAACAGCATTATTTTACCTATGATCAATATTATATTAAAATATTTTGCTGACAAGAAATGTAGCTGATTTTCCCACCCCAGTTTAGTATTAGAAAGCTGGGTGAAGCAAGCTTCAGCTTGCAGATAGGAAAAAACTAAGGTTTAACTCCTACTTTTCCCTAGCAGGGCCCTAGCTGGAATAACCAATTTTCTGCTCATGTCTGAATTCTCCCATTATTGGCTCATGTTGAGCTTCTCGTCCACAGACACTCATGAGTTCTTCTCCCCAGGGCTGCTTTCAATCCATTCTCCTCACAGCCTGTTCTTTGGACTGCCCCAGCTGAGATGCAGGATCCTCCCTAGTGCGCAAAGGGCAGACAGACAGGGGAAGAAGAAACCCTACTGTCTTCAATGTATAATGGAAAACCCCCATAGATGCTTTGCAGAAGCTTCCTTCTCTGCTGGGAAACAGATGTAAACATTTTTTCAGAAGGAGTTGATGGAAACTTTTTAATACTTTCATTCTCTTCATATAGAGCTACTCTAATTTATGCTGCAATCAGCATACAGCTTCAGGCAACAACCAGCTATTAATTTTTCTGGTATGTAATCTATTACTGCCCAGTTGCAAATAGCACTTCTATCACAAATCCAGTGGAATTGTGAATGTAGTGCTGATAATTATCTATGACAAAGATGTTGAACCATAGAGTCTTCCTACTTTATGTTCAGTCAAGCGTCTCTGATGCAGCGACAAATTCATTCTCCCCTGTGGTTCATGAACTGTATACTGAATAATAAATAACATAAAAGAATGCCAAGGACTCTACTCAGGAAATTATTTACAGAGATGATGCAGATGCTGTGATGGCAAAAAGTCAAGCTGTGTACATATGCAGTTGGATGTTTTTGCACTACCTTTGAAGTACTCTGTGAAATCCTACTTTCAAGAGCCCTGATAATTATACCCTTGCCTTGTCCGTACTTTTTATGTATAGTTGAACATGTACTCAGTCAAAAAGAAGTCTTTCATGAAGTGCTTCTCCTGATTCAGCCAACAACACAACCTGTGTGTCCCTGAGTTTTAGATCTGTAGATATTTTGGTCTGAGTTCACTTTACCAAATACCCACATGTCCAAAGAGACGTGGCCACAACACACTGCAGACTGTTTCTTATCTCCTAAAATGTTTTAGCTTTATTTCTGGGATGAGGTTGGCTGCATAAGCTAGAAGGGAAAGGACTGAGAACAAGTAACAAATATTCTCCATCATACAAGCACAGGTTTCCCTCTGTTACTAACTTCTTTCTCCATCAGCATGTGCTAATGAGGCACAGGTCCACATTCTAGAACATGTGTCCCTTGCTTCAGCTTCCACTTCGAGGCTCAGAGAATGAATCTCTCTGAAATTCAAGCCAATCTCACAGCCTAATTTTACTCTGTACCCCTACATCTTATTTTTCTGGGTTGCTGGTGCTTGTCTAACTTGCCAGTAATTCAGTTTTGCTCACTGACACAGCTGATCCTCTACAGACAACAAATATTCCTTAATAATAACGTGCTTTTGAAAGCAATGTTGACGAAACAGTGACGAAACATGGGTGAATTAATTGAATCATCTGTTTATTCTTTTTCTGAAGCACATTCATGGCTTTCTTCTCTGCTCTTACCATAAAATGGAGCACTAATTGAAATTTAATAATAGTCACAAATCCTTGTGTTATTAATAAGCATATTTGAAAGATTATTAATTGTTACTTGGAAAGTACTTGCTAGCAATTCTCTATCAATGTTCTCATATATATTATTGACAGTCAGATTTTAGGTGGCAGATGAATTCAACCTGCTGAGAACACTGCTGAGATGTAGAAAAATCTCAAAAAAAAACCCCCACAAAACCCTACACAGAAGGGTAACTTTGGCACAGAGCTGCCAAATTTTGAAGTTTTGAAAGAGGTAAATCCAGAAAGTGCTTGCCATTATTCCAAACAAAAAGTACCAAATTAAATGCCTTAAAACAGAAGATGAAAATAGTGCTCTTCCCCTAAATACTACCCATCAGTCATACCAATCATAACAAATGATAGTCATTGAAGTAGTACAAGTTTGTAGGAATTTTAAAGAAAGATGGAATATATTGGCTAATTGTCTAGAACAGAAAGAGATTAAAATTGGAAACATTTTTTTTCAGGACATTGTCTTTTTGCCCATGAATCAGATTATTTGGTTGACAAATGAAAAGTCAAGAAAGCAATAAATCTTCTCTTCTTCATTCAGCTCAGAAATAAAAATGAGATGGAGAGGATCTATTAAGTCTAAATCTTTGACAGACTTGGTCTTCTGATTCCATTCAACCATTAAGTACTGTCAGAATTTCTTCCATGGAATAGACTAATATAAGCACCTGATATTTTTGTTACTTTTATTAAAGAAGTGAAGCAGGGTTTCTAATTCAATAGAAAGGAATCTGGGTTTTGTCTAAGTGGGTCCTAATTTCCAATCAAATGCAGCTTGCCACAGTTTCCAATATCCAAGTTATTTACTAAGTAATAAAGAAATATATTGTTTACATTTTTCCCTATTGAAAATACTTCATAAATAATTACAAATAATTCTAACACTGTGGAAGTTGCTCAGCTAAAAGAGATTTTATCTTTTGTAAGTCAAGATGGATCTTCAATTTTAAAGTTTAAATTTACTTGAAAGTCACAATTCAAATGAGTTATATTGGGAATGCCATTATACAGAACCTAAGTGAAATGCAAATATGCAGAAAAAAGGTTAAAAATGTACAATTTAAGTTTTTTTGGTGACTAATTAAATCTCAGTTTATGATCAGTAAATTATACAATAGATTAATTCTATACAAATTAAATTTTATTAGCAAGCAGAGGGCAGACAAAGGCTGAAGTGTGTGTTGTGATAACTGAGAACTTATCTTAAGACCAGATCTGAAAATGAAACAAGCAGACTTTTCTCTGAGAATCCAAATATTGAACTGCTATTATGTACATATTAGACGTGATCTGCACATTATCTTTGAATAATAAAATCAACTTTTCAAACAAGTAAAATAATTAGGAAACTGTGCTTTCATTTCCTGTTTTGGTAACCCTATAAAAAGACAAGCTCATTATTCTTTTAGTTATGGATTATTTAAAATGTGCCCTACAATCTTTGTAATTTCAATGTCAGTAGGTTACCAAAAGCTCCAGGTTGTTGGAGATTAAACTAGTGCCTTCAACCATGGCCTTTTTCTAATTACACACATAATGTAAGCAGTAAAGCCCTGGATTACACTTCTTCCTAAAAGTAAGCAATTTACTGTTCTAATTCTGGCTTGCACTAAGCTAGAATCAAATTATATGCATGTTAGACATATCCAGGATAAACACACAATTTCACAATCAAAAGAATTTCTTGCAGTTGCATGTTCTGCTCTTTTTCAGACTCTATCTCAGGAATGTTTATTATTCTTAAGCAAATCTAGATCAATTTTGAATTAATCATAAAACAAAAATAGCTTTTTTGTTTATTACATGGAGGACTTTTTGTTCCTACTCAAACACAGTCAGCCTTGAAGCTAAATTTCCTAAGCAGAGATGGCTTACTGAGTGATGTGTTGGCATGATGTAGCAGAAAGACATAATAATAGACTTTGACAAGGGTTTTTGTCAAGGTCAGGCTAGATTCTTAGCACCCTGGCAGATCTTCATCTACCATGCCTATCTGCAAAATGCATATGTCAAAGACATAACTGAGGCCAGAGACTCGAAAAGAAACCATACCAAATCAAGGTGAAAAAAAGCAGTGGTTGCTATAGGTAGGATGAGTAAATATTGAAACAAACTACCATGGAAAATGATGGACACCCCATTTTCTACTGTTGATAAATTGTGGCTGAATACATAGCTGGAAAACACACATTAAAACTAATTGTAACTAGCAGGCTACCCATGTGGATCTCTCTGCCTGCTTGCACAGACAACAGAAAAAGGCATTGCAGTCTCTTCTTTCCTTGAAGTGTATGGAGTAAAGGAATAGTTAAGAACTGAGAGTCACAGAAATGATCCTGCTGTTGGTTCTGCCCCTCTTAAGTCAAATTATTTTAACTGATGTCACCATATTTCATCAGGCATTATGTGCATGTCTGTGATCTTGGAAATTTAGTACTGATTGACGACAATTTTGCTGTTGGGAAATATTAGTTTTAAATTTGGGAAATTATCATTTGGTTAGTAGATATTTAAAAGGAAATCAAGTCTTTCAGAAATAGTGTTTACCTTGCATTAAAGAGGCCTGTTGCTTTCATTTCTGTGCAAAGCTCATTTAATTTAGTTAAATACTCATTTCACTCCAGAACAGAAACACCACAGCAAAACCTACTCAGGAAGGAGATGGTATTAGGGTTTTTTTCCATAATCAGGCTTCATTTTCTAAAGTCTTCACCTCTTAACAGATGTAAAATTAATTAGATCACTTTATTAACCTTCAAGGAAAGAGTTGGCAACTCTTTCCATGAAGAAATCATGCATTCATGGTTCTAAAACCCCTTCAGAAGTTATATCTCCCACATCAAAGTAGAAGCAACTATTAGACAAATCTCTGTGGAAAATGGCAAGGAAAAAGGCAATAAATGCATCTATTTCCAGTTTTTCCATTTACCAGATGTTATTTAGAATGTCTCTCATTATCCATCTTTGTTCCTCAAACATTTAATCTGTGAAATTAAAATAGTCAGAGGAACCACCTTCACAAATATTTTGCAAATCCATGCATAAATATTGATAAATGAGCTGAGCAACATCAGTGTGATACTGCTCTCCAGCTAACACTTGAAAGGAGCAAATGTAGAGCAATGCAAATCCAACCACATTTAAGAAAAATTGAAAGATCAATTCTTTTCTCATCGTTTCATCTCAAAATGCTGGAAGAGATCCAAAACTACACTGAAAGGTCCCAAGATGTCTGGCACAAAATGTCATACAAAGCATTTTGTCCTCTGAATTCTCATGAGCAAGTTTGTCACAAAAACAATTCCTTTGCAGTATTTTCTTTATGACCCGACCGTGCAGAGTTGAAGGCATTTCTCTATTCAAGGGTGTTCAAGATTTCTCACTTCATCTTTTGATATGTTTTGTCCCTTTTCCAGGACTAGGTGTCCCTGAAAATGTCTTTACCTGAAAAATTACCTGTTGCATGGGGGAGGGTAGATCCTTCTGCCTGACCTGAACCTTGCAGGACTCCAAAAGGAGTTTCCTGGCTTCCCATAAGTCTTCTGAAGGCTGGCTGGAGAGCTATCAATACTAAAAGACAAGGACTTCAAAAATGAAACCACACAATCTGATGCTACAACAATTATTCCACCACCAGAAACGATCCTTCAGTCATTCAGTCATACATGCTTTTTCACTACTCACAAAATGGGTTTTTCAGGTTTTAGGCACATATGCAGCATATAAATATCATCGTGAATTAAGTGAACTAGAGAAACAATTGGAGCACACAGTGTACTGGTCCCATGTCAAACATAAACTCCCTCAAAGCATAAGGATTTGTCCACAGAAGTCCAGCAAAGCTTCAGAGTTCAGAAGAACAAGAGCCTGTATTTTACCATAACAGATAGGTTACTATAAAGTATCACCATGGCTTAAATTTGATATATCACTTTTAAGTTAAAAAGTATCAAGTTCTTTCGACAAAGGAATTCTTGAGGCTTTTAATCTTATGGATCTTTCAATGCTGTATTTCTCCTTCTCATGATAGCTCCAGTTTCTCTTCCTGTGATGAACCTCTTTTGCCTGCCTCAGAGTAACCCACCTTGCCCCACAAGCCCTCACTATGCACACCCATAGCCCAGCGCTGGGGCTCATTCCAGCTGTGCTGTGCTGAGTTGCTGAGTAGTATTCACCAGGGCACTGGCCAGCAACAGGCCAAACACAGCAGGAAACTTGCAGGTTTCTTCCTAGGGAAGGTTTTCCTTGCTCAGCTGCAATAGGAACTATATTTAAGTAACCTAATGACAAAGGGTCTGTTCATCTGAGAAAATGTTATTAACATTGAACAGTGGAGTAAAACTTTGCTCTCATGGAACAGAGATACACAGCTACATGGTCAGAATGATTGTATAGCCCTTACTGCCTTAGAAAACCTGCAGAAAGATTCTGTGTTAATGAAACACACATAAGGAACTATGTATTCACCACCTTACACTTTCAAAGGGAAGCTTAGCAATGGGTTTTTTTCCTGACTTGCTTTTGTCTGTTTGTAGATGAATGGGCAAATAGGCAAAAATCACAAATAAAAACCAAGGCTGCTATTTCATACAACAGCTGACTGTGCTGCTGATCCCACATGCCAGATGCTATACTGCCATGACCAAATGTGGTGCTGACATAAATACTGTCCATACTAGTAAATTGAAATTATTTTTGGATGGAAGACATATGTACTTTTTTTTTTTTTTAAATCTAGGAGGCTTAGACATACAAGTTTGTAACAAGCCGTTGCTGTTAATCAAAATATTGCTTTTGATTTTTCAAACATTTTTAATTACTTTGTATAACAGGGATAGGAAAAAAAACTAGGGGGGTTTTTTTGGTGGCTTTTTTTTTTTTTTTTTTTTGCAATGCTCTTAAAAAATCTTACCTAACGTGCTCTATTATGTGATTTGCTTGGGTGGATGTGAGGATAAACTGCAAAGTTTATTTCCCTGAGAACCTTGAGTTCTGCCAAGTTAAATCTGCTGAATGGAGTGGCCATTAGGAGCAGGTGGTGGCTCATGCAGAGACAGGCTTAGCTGAAGAAAAGTTTAGTTTCCTGTAAGATGTCCTTCCCACTAGACTAGAAACAGGTAAACTGGGGAAAAGGACAGAAGAGAGAGGAAAAGGTACATTTCTGGATGCAGCAAAAATAAGGAGAATACAGCAGAGATCTCAGTAACTCCAGACAGATGCTGCAGGCTAGCTGTACACCTCATTTTATACAAGTCTCACAGAAAATAACTGTCAGAAAGCTCACAATAAGCTGCCATCCACTGCCAATATTTACACTGAAATTAACGATTTTACCCAATGTTACTAGGCAGCATTGAGTGATTCAGAGGTTTTCCACTCAGGAGATAGCTTGTCAGTCATATCTGCCTGACAAAGAGGCTCAAAGTTTTCTCAACTTGGACAAGCTAAAGTGGCACATGGGAAAGGGTTACTCAGAGAGGCTGGAACTAGTTAAGACCCTGAGAAACATAATCTGACTTCACAGCTGGATCTGCTTTTAGCACGGAGGTTGTACTAGATGTTCTCCAACAGGTCCTTCCCATCTAAAAATCTACCATGATTACCTAATTTCTTTTATAAACCTTGGGTTTTAGTAGAGTTTCTGACTGACACTAGTTGATCACGCAATGTCAACCAGAAATAAGGCTGCTTGTGTTTACCTTAGTTCATAACTTTTCTCTGTGCAGTTACCCTATTTCCCACTGTTTTTCCCATCACCGTTTTGCTCTCATACCCACCTCTAAGCACTCCCCTCCTCTACTGGCATGGAAGGATCTCCCTTCTCCCAGCTGTTCTGTCCCCAGGAGTGATCATTAGGAAAAAAAAAGAAAGAGCTGGACTCCCAGTTCAGATGTCAAGTTCAAGACCAAAGAACAGGTTTTTTCCCCTTGTTCCATCTTAGACTCAGGCATTTCCAGTGCCAGACAGAATATTTAAGGTATTTGGTTTATTAATATATCATTCAAAGATTTACAAATTGACTACTTCCTCACAAATTCCTACAAAACGAGGTGCTAGGGGAAAATTCATCATAAACGTTAACACAGGCAATGCTGGTTGTTCATTATTCCTTTTTTCCCTAGATGTATTTCAGAACATGTCAGAAATGTCTGACACTTCCTAATCAAGCACCAACTGAGGCAGATAGATAGTGTAGGATATTTTTGTTCCAACCGTGAAATATTTACAAGGCTATAAACAACCAAAACTTGAGACTTACAATGGGAAGTACTCAATTATTCCAAAAAATAACGTTTTACCACCCTTCCAAAATTAATCCCTTGGTCATTTCTTAAAAATGGATGACAAACTAACAAACTGGGGCATAAACTTATGTGAAAACAGACCTGCTCTTTAAGTATCTATCAGCCATGTACTGTCTGTCCAAATTAAACTTAAAATCAAATCTGGATAAAATAAAATGTTGTTACATCTTCATCTAAACAAAAGCTCTGAATGGGAATTGCATGTCTCAAAAGCAGTGGCTCGGCTCAGGTGATGTTAGTTACATGAACTTTGCCAAATATATCAAACATATTTTTTGTCTAACATATGAAATTTTATTTCCTTCAAAAACAACTGAACTGTTTCTCCACAGTTATGGCGAGGTTCAGAAAAATCTGAGAGAAGTAGATGACTGCTGGGTCTCACCACCAGAGGTGAATAGGCAAGGTTTGAAAATAGGTGAGTACTGGCTACATCCTTCCAGTGTTCCAGCTGAAAGATCTGTAGTAATACAAAGATTAAATAATCCTGCAGCTACTGATGATACTAATTAAACAAAGGAATAAAAAGGATAAATTACCTGATACCTCAGTAAAACTATTAATGCATATTGTCTGAGAGTATGCTTTGATGTTTGGCTGGGTGCAAGCCATGGGTCACATCACAAAACTCATAAACAGCAAAAGGATAAAAGAAACTGTGTGGGTACAGACTGTTCAAGATTAAATAGGTAGCAATGGCCAAAGAGGAAAAAAACAAAGTTGTTCTAATATAAAAAAAAAAACCTGACTCTGAAAATTTAGCTCTACAAGTTTAGAAAATTAACCTTTGCATTTCAATTACTGAAAAAGGGAACTAGTACTTAAAACAGACTCAGATTCTTACTTGGATCTTAATCTTACCATTGTCTCCTCTCACACTGACCTTTGTAAGATCCTACTGGATACAAGCATGAATACAGAAATCAGTTCCAGGAAATCCAGAGACAAATGTATTAATGTATTTATCTGAGGCCAAGAATAACCACAGAAGGTGCACAAATTGTCATCTCCTTGCAGCTTCTTCCAATGTGTATGATCAGTATTATTGCAGCTATGCCAAAAACACAGGGAGCTATATTTAAACTCCAAAGAAGGTTTTTGGAGTTCAAAATGTTAATCATATTTACACAGAAAGGGAAGGAAACCTCATAATAAAATACGTATGAATTTTATTGACTTATTTGTGTTCATTAAAAGCAGGTTTTCTCAGTATCCAGAAAAAACCCTATGAACTTACCAGAAGAGAAAAGCAGACTTGGTTGGTTAAAGCATGGCAATTATTTTACCTCACCATGTGTTGTTTTTCAAGCTTCTAACAGTCAGATGGCTGATGGAAAATAAGCACAGTCATATGTGAGGGCACAGGGAGTTATCAAATAATAAAGGCTTTGCCTGATAAAAACTGATTAGTTCTTGGGGCAAAAGAGCAAAATTTGTTCCAAAGGTTAGAATGGAATTTTATTTCCACTTCCTGGAATGGAGGCTTCCCATTCAAAATATTTAAGTTACTAATGTAAATAAAACTTTGGGCTGACTTTTTTCTATTTCTTTGAACACAGTAGTTCATATAATAATAAACTTACAGAAAATCAGCTGAAGGCAGATCTGAAATTCTGACATCAGCTTTATATATCTCTTCCTTCTGGTTACTTACTGACAAGAATGATAGAGGCAAGTATGTCCTTGGGGGGAAAAAACAGTAATTTGGACACCACGATGACCTTAGGCAGCCTCAGACTTTGTATTTTAAATTTCTGGTAGATCTTAAAAATCTTATTAACAAAAACTATAGCCCAAGAGAGGAGAAAGTAGTATCAGTTCAGGGAACTGATGATGGGATGAGTTTACCTGAATAAATAATAGATGGAGGGATGTCCATTCTCTCCTGCATATTTAAAGCTTTTTGAATTGAGCAGGTCAGAAGGCTCTAAAGTGTCATTTACCAGAATCACCCAATTTTAACTTCAGCAATACCTACCAACATGACTCTGTTCAGTCTCTTATCAATTAAGCCAGCCATAAATGAGGCTATAGAGGCTATTAAGTGAAAGTACCTGCTGAAATCAATTACACCATATGTACAGACCCATTAACAAAGCTGACTGCAGCCCCCGCACTCAGAGGCACTAATGGCAGAGCCAATGTACAGTATCTCCCACTTCTCCTTCTTCAGGGACTGGGCACTGTAACCCCCTCTCAGCTGTTTTCCTTCTAACATGGTGTCTCAAGTAAATGAGGCTTGTGCAGACAGACTGACTGTCGCTGTAGCTCTCTGTCTCCCCAGGGACTTCAAGTTTCAGCCAAACTTACAGAGGAACGGAAGTCTCAGACATAATGTTGGACCTACAAGCTTAATAAAAATAATCACTGGGTAAAGGAGAAGTAACAAGCAAAGGCTCTGACAGTGGGAAGAAGAACCAAGCAAGTGAACATGAGCTTTTTAGCTTTACTGGAGATTCCATCTGGACAGGATACCCAGCAGATGCTCTATTCATATGAAAGTCTTCCATCAGAGTTTGTAATCAAGCACAAATGCAAACAGGAAAAAAAGTTTTCCTGTTTCAGGATTTGAAATAAATACTTTTTTTTTCAGAACATTGAAATGAGAATCGAAAAAAACAGAGAGACAGAGAGGGTAAGTCTCTACCATATGCTCTCCCATGCTCCCAAACATTTCTGCTTTCCCTAATGTTACTGGAGGTGGTGACTAAAGCAATAGACTGTGGAAGCTTCTTATTGCAGCATAATGGGGTTTTTTTCCACAAATAAAAAGATGCTTCTCTTCTTCATTTGTTAGGAAGAGTATTTTCCAAAATACTCTTTACCTCCACTTTAAAATCGGCCTCAAGTTCTAGACCTGTCAATTTATTTTCAGGTACATTTGAAGTTCAAAGTATAAGCTGTTTTGAAATTTTTTTCTATTATTCTGAATATATTACTTTTTCTCAGTTCTCCATTTTTCAAAACCCAAGCTCTCAGATGCTATCAGCCATCCAGGTGTATTGGAAATGAATCCCTATTAGAAAAGACCACAACCTCAACTGAGTACACTGATAAGAATACATAACATGTTCTTGAATTTACTCTCAATAAAAATGCATTCATTTACACACAGGCATTACCCATTATTTTGAAACTCAGATATGATCAAAGCCATAAATAGGTGTCATGATTTTTGTGAGATCATACGCCTCAAAACATAGTAAAATAAAAAAAACACCTTGTTTTTTCAATGAGCCTCTCCCTTCCTACCAATATCAGGGTTTAAAGGTGACTCTCAGGTATCCCTTACTAAGAACTTAGCCTAAAACAGATGCTGATACTGACTTCTACCTCTGCACAAGATACAAGCAAGACTGAGAGAGCAGGACAGGGAATTCCAATTTCTGCAAACACAAGTATACTTCAGAGCAAACTGCATTGCACAACATTGCAAGCATTTCAGTCCTGAAACTGAAAGAAGAGAAAGGCTCTCTGCAAAATCTGAAGTGGGTCAGAAGCAAGCTCCATGTGAGGGGCCACTCCAGCATTCCCAAAGGCACTGCAAACAAGAAGGCAGTGCATGGTCATTATGGAGACACATATGGGGATATATGATGGAGTTGCTGCAGTGGACTGTGCTGGCTTTGCTATGGTTGTAGCAAAAAGAATAAGCAGCATACTGAACATGAGTCTGCATACAAACAAAATTCTACCCTTAAAGGCACCCTTGCTGCTTTCAAGGTGCATGGTTATAAATAATGGGCAATGTGTCCTTTTATTTCCAGATGATATATTGCCAAAAGAAATAAGCAGGGAAGCTGTCTTCATGTCCAGGATCACAGTGAGAGATCTGAACAGATTTTTCCTTATATCCTTTTTTTTTTCCCAAAAGTAACTAATATTAATGGATGGTTCTGCTCATCCCAGTTATTAGCTGAAGCAAAGTCAGGACAGTTTTAGTTATGGATCATAAAAGCCTTTGCAAAGTAAGCATTGTTCAACAAATTAATATACAACTTGCCTACTTGTTTTTCCTACATTGTTTGTCAGCTACTTACTATAAGCTAGTGGTAAAATATCTGATTTGAAAAGCACAAAGGCTGGGCAAAAGATGTCATAAAAATTATTAGGAGATTTGGTTTTTTTTTTATAAAAAGTAAAAAGAAAACATTGGTTCTACACCTCCTGAAAAGTATTTTTGTTGACTTGCAGCCATAACTCATTGTCAAGAGGAGTTACAAATCTTTAACTCCCCTTTGAAGGAATTTGTGTGCAGAAACTTGTCTGTCCTTTCCAGATATGTAACTACACCCACACACACTCCCTGAGCAAACTCACAGCACTGCTGTACTGGATCTGGTGTCTTTGGGTCAGTCTGGAGAATCGTGTGGCACTGTGACCTGGGGTTCCACACTGGTCACAGAATGGAGGCCCACAGCTCACACCTTGAGTCCTATGGGGAGAAGGAGATGCAGAGGAAGGCTGTAGGTAGCTACTGATATTCTAGATGGGCTTTTAATTACTTTTATTTTTTATTCTATTTTTTACTCTTTTTTTCTATACAATGCACCACCTCCTGTGCTCTCTCCTGCTCTGTAAGCAGGCACACTCTCTCTCCAGGCACACTCCCCTGACAGATCATGGTTAAGACTGACCATTCATGATCTGTCATATTCAGCATGTGGGGTCTCTGAATGAGACAGAAAATGTGCAGAAGCACCATGAAAAGTGTGAGGGGGAGCAGGACGTAGGAGCCAATTAAATGAGCCACACACTCAATATGAGACACTCCAAGAACCTCCTCAATCTCCTAACAGTGCTGCATATCCACAAAATGGGTCTGAACTACAACTCCTGTTAAGTATAGCCAGGGTAGTGCTGTATCCATGAACAGCTGAAGCTGAGAGTGAGATTATCCATCTTCCTTTACCTCATGACTGATATTGCAAATCTAGATTATTCACAATTACTTTATGTATTGCTGTGAGATAGCATCCACATTTCATTAGAAAATCCACTTGCATGCTCTCTCTTTAGACAGTATTTTACAGTTACTGTAGGAACTCACTACATCCCATTATAATGCAAAACAAATCTGGTTCTAAAACAGATTTCCTGCTTTATTTTAGATATGTGGGAGACACACGGTGTTCCAAGAAATAAGTAATGCCTGAGGGCATGCAAAATCACCTTTTAAAGTCCATTACCCAGGTTTATTTGCATGAAGAACTCATTTTAAAGGTTAAGTTACCTGTTATCATAGAAAAGCTACCATACTGCTTTAAAATAGACTCCTCAAGGCCATGACAAATTACTTTCCCAAATGTCCTTACTATTGGCTCAATTCAGTGAACCAATAACTTACTTTTAATTTGTAACATTTTCTCAAGTTCTGCCTACAGAATAGAAAATTAAAATAAATTATCCTCCAGTGCTTAACAATTCCTTCCTTGCATATAAATTTGCTCTGAAGACTTGAATACTTGAATGCTTAACAAGGTTGTTTGTGAGATCTGCAAATTCAAAGACTTAAGGACCCTAAAAATCCACAAGGCACACAAAGCCACTGACATCTCCGTTTTTCCAAACATTTAGATTTCAAGAGCAAATCTAGTTCAAAATAAGAATTTATCTCAGAATTTTCATTTATTTTTCATACAATGTATGAAACACACCTTTAGATGGAGAATATCTCAGTTTAACCTCTATCAGTGTTTTAGAAATTATCCAGGACATAAATTGCATGTTCAGTAAGTTATAAACAAACTTGATGGTGCCAGCACGGAGCAAGTAAAGTAAATCAATTTGATAAACAGAGACACTTAAGATGTATCTGATGATCTTTTTCCTATTTTTGGTCTTATGAAATCCTTGAGAAAACAAAGACATCATAGAGGACTGCAAGTAACAGCAAATCTGCCAAACTGAGGAACTGATATTTTGGGTATTAAAGAGGCATTTTGAATGCAGAAAGGG
This sequence comes from Lichenostomus cassidix, assembly GCF_008360975.1. Classification (NCBI taxonomy): domain Eukaryota; kingdom Metazoa; phylum Chordata; class Aves; order Passeriformes; family Meliphagidae; genus Lichenostomus; species Lichenostomus cassidix. The sequence goes on along the minus strand of NC_139480.1, from coordinate 29,861,957 downwards.
CCAGAACTCAGGGCTATATCAACAAATAAAAGTAATATAAAGCTTTAATTCTGAAATATTCATGCTCCTAAAGAGAAGCTTGATTTAAAATTAGCCATTCTTACTCATTTTTCAACAGTACTTCCTAGCTGATGGCAATTCTGCAGACAGAATGAGCAAAGATGGCACTGGTGGACAGGTGATCTCTTCAAACATCCCCTCTACACCTACAGAGCTGTCAAAGTGAAAACAGGGAGTAATAGAATATGTTTGAGTGACAGGAAGAAAAGTCAGTTCTGAATGCCTAAGTATGGAGAGCGAGGAACCACTTGTCCAGGAATGCAGTGAGTATAATCTTCTAACATCCCCACACTGGTCTAAAGACTCACTCATTTTCTTTGTCCTTAGTCTAACAAATAGTATTCATTACATGTGGGAGTAAAAAAGGAGTTTTTCAGCAGAAAAAATAAAAAAGAAAAAAGAGGAAAATAGTTGGAGTCCTTGGAAACTGAGCAGCCTGGTGAGTAGTGTCCCGCTGAAACAGAAGAGTTATTCTCAGGGCACACCTTCAAACTGGTTGGAAAGCAGAGCTGAAAGGAATCATAGAAAGGAATCATTCACTCCAACCCTGGACCCAACACCATCATGACAACTACACCATAGCACTGATCTCCAGTCATTTCTTGAACACTTCCAAGGTTGTGACTCCACCACCTTCCTCAGTAATGTTTAACCACCCTTTCAGGGAAGAAATTATTCCTGATGTCCAACCTGACCCTCCCCTGGTGCAGCTTGAGGCTGTCCTCGCATCCTGTCACTGGTTGCCTGGTAGGAGACACAGGCCCACTTCTGCTAACAATCTCTTTCAGGCAGCTGGGGAGAGTGAGACAATCTCCCCTGAGCCTCCTTTTTTCCAGGCTAAACAAGCCCAGTTCCCTCAGCTGCTCCTCATGTGATTTATTCTCTAAACCCTTCACCAACCTCATTGCCCTTCTCTCAACTCACTCCAGCACCTCAAGGTCTTTCTTGAAGGGAGGGGCTCAAAACTGGACACAGAATTTGAGGTGCAGCCTCACCAATGCCAAGTTTAGAGGGGCAATCACTGCCCTGGTCCTGCTGGCCACACTATTGCTGATGCAGGTCAGGATGCCATTGGCTTTCTTGGCCACCTAGACACAGCTGGCTCATGTTCAGCCACTGGCAACCAAGTCCTTTTTCACTGGGCCACTTTCCCGGCCTGTAGCACTGCAGGGGGTTGTTGTGATCCAAGTCAGGAAGTTTTCTTCCAAATGCTCCACGAATTTCCTAGACTGCCTCCTCTGCACTGTGCTGTGTTTCCAGCAGACAACCATCAGGTTAAAGTCTCACAGAAGAAAAAGGGCTGGTGATCATGAAACATCAGCCAGCTGCTTAAAGAATAGTTCATCCAACTCTTCATCCTGGTTGCAGTCTATAAAAGACTCCCACCAGGATGTCTGCCTTGTTAGCTTTCCCTCTGATCCTTACCCATAGGAACTCAATTTTATTATTATTTTTGGTGGCTTCACCTTGGCTGGATGCCAGGTGCCCACCAAGCTGCTCTATCACTCCCCCTTCCCAGCTGGACAGATTGAGACAATAAGATGGAAAACGACTCATAGGCTGATATAAGGCAATTTACTAAAGCAAAAGCAAAAGTCTGCATGCACACAATCAAAGTGAAAAAAGCAATAATTTTATTCTCTACTTCCCATCATCAAGCCATGTCTGGCCACTGCCTGGTAAGCAGGGCTTCAGCACAAATAGTAGTTGCTTGGGAAGGCAAACATTGTAAATGACAAAAGTCCTTCCCTTCCTCCTCCTTTTATTAGCTTCTGTATCTGAGCTGACACCATATGGTAGGGAATATCCCTTTGGTTGAGTCAGCTGACCTCGTTGTGTCCCCTCCCAGGATCTTGCCCTCCCAGCCTAATGGTGGGGGTGGAAATGCTGAGAGACAGGGCTGAGGCTGTGCCAGCACTGCTCAGCTGTAGCCAAAGCTCCAGTGTGTGATCAACACCTTCCTAGCTACCAATGCAAAGACCAGCACTGAGAACTGCCATGGGGAAAATGAACTCCATCTCAGCCAGACCCAATAAACTATCCTAAGAACAGCTGCAAGTCTCAAGTGACACTTTTCCTTATCATCTGATAAGAGCCTTAAAACACTGATCTGCCACAGCCATCCCTGCCAGACCTGCATCTTGTTCTCTCCATGTCCTGAAGCACTGCAGGATTCCCAGAGTCACCCAGATGGGGCAGAGGGCATGTTTTGCTTCAGAGCATGCCAAAAGTGTTAGAGCCTTGACAGGACCAAGCATTTGTGCTTGTACCTCACAGTGAAGTCCACACAGGATCCATGGCCCACGTGTTTGCCGCTAAGGGGCTTAGCCCACTAGATGTCAAATGGTTTGGTGTAGACTTTAGTAAAAATATTGTGCTGGCTAGGAGAAGGGAAGGTGACTCTTTCCCCCAAGTACTCACAAATCTATGTTTAAGTCCCTGTGCAACTTTCATCCCTGTCTTCTTCTGGGGGCTCTGAGTTCCAGCTCACCGAAGTACCCTAACCCCGTGACTGGACTTTCACTGAAACAGAACTAATTCAGGATGGAGAGAGGGGAATCACAAAAAAAGGAATATGACTCTCTGGCTCTCTTCATTGTGTGGTATCTAATGGCTATAATGTATGTAACCAGGCCTTAAAGTGGAGGCTGGAAATCCTGCTTCCTGCATGAGCACTATGGCAGAAAACCCATGTCCTTGCCAGAAGCAGAGTGTAAGAGAAGAGGTGGAGGATATTCCTTTTTTCAGTACCTCCCTCCTACTTAATCTCTAGCCCAGTAGTTACATTGCTTGCTCACAAAGGTATTGTAAACTCCCTGTAGCCAAATGGCTTTTGAAAAAGTCTTTTAATGATCAATGTAGTTATATAACTGCAACAAATTTGCTGTTTTAATAAAGAAACCTAATTTTGAAGATATTAGAGGCAGTTCGGTATTTGTGGGGGCTTTCAAGATCACATGGTAAATATTGTTATTAAAAGACCTTATCAAGCCCCATCAGTCTGTCTGGCACAGCACAGGAGGTGAAAACAAGCACTGAAAAGCTTTCTCTCTAATAGATAGTTTGGTGCAGGGGCATGGAAACACAGGCAGGATCCTGATGGTTTTGGAAGGAGCAGACAGCTATCAGCAATTCTCTGCAATAAGAATCCCTACTGGTGATGCCAGAAACCTTACATTTGTATAGATTATCAAAAGAGAGGTTTCACATTTTAATTAATGTACTGTCAGCTTCACACAGCTCATGCCCATGTATGATCAACAAAGATTTTGGATAGGTACTGTTTTCACATTAGTGCTATTTGGTAGAGTAATACTAAATACCAATTGTTCTCATCCAAATTAGATTTTAAAAAGCAATCTTCCTTGTAATTTAGCATGTAACAAGTGACAAAAGCTCCTTTATGTTGTGAAATAGCACACAGAATCAGATTGCATCATGCCATGTTGAAATTTGTCAGCATTCAGTGGGAATGAAGAATTGCTGGGCTTACAACCAGCTGTTTCCAGACATACAATAATCCTGTGGTTCTGAACTCCTTTCAGACCATTGAATACATCCCTTGATCATGACTTCTCTGCAAAGTCTGCTTATTGGCAAATGGCCTCTCTCTGTAAGCTGAGAAGCTCATGAAAGGATGATCACAACTCCCATCAATTTTTTGAGCATCTGGGCTCTGAGATCTCCAATTTAAAAGGCAAATCCCAGTCAGCATTAACAAGAAAAATAAAACTGGAGATCAAAATTCTTATTGCCTTAAGTATTGGAATTCACTTTGACCTGGATCCTGCCTTCCCCAGAGCAATTATCACTATGTCCAGCTCTCATGCCTGGAATCTAAATAACTTAGCTACATGCAGTACTGTCACTTTGCACCTACCAGTTCTCCACACTTACTGAGGTCTGAACACGCTGCAATTAAAATTCTTAGTATTTTAAAACCAGTTTACTTCAAAGTGTGCACAAAACTCACCAATGGACAGCTACTCCATATGCTACCACAGAGGGAATTTTCATTCCATAAGTAAGTCTTTAAGAAGAATTCAGGCTCAACATATTCAGTTTTGAAAGCAGCGGAAGGAAGACTACAAAAGTGATTACCCTCTTCCTCAGGCTGTATTGGTAATGTGATCAACTTAAATTTCACCCTGTATTTTGCAATATAGAGGCCACCAGGAAAGTTTAATGCTTTAGTCTAAATGAAGACAACAAGCTTATTTAAACAAATGAATATTCCAATGGAGAGTCTGAAACAAATTAGTGTTGAATCTATAACCTTGAGATTAAAATTGTTTCAGTGCTTTATAGCCTGACTGCACAGAAATATAGAAATTCAGCACAAGGCAGTGTTCAAAAAGTCTTTAAAATCAATATCAGTATTACCTATATCTCACCAGGCTTCACTATATCAGGCCTTTAACACATACCTTGTATCATACTGAAGAATTTCAGTTTGCCTCTAGGGTGAATTCTAGGACAAGATGGAACCCTTTAGCTTTATATGTAGCCACAAACCCTCGTATTAAAAATCACTTTGCTATGTGCCCTTAAAAGAAAAGTGTGATTTGCAACAGCTTTAATATGCAAGCCCATTTGCTGAGAACTGTTCTATGAACTGTATGTCTGCATGACAATAAATCCACCATCTCTGATATTTGCTAAAGTAGCCCATGTTCAGTCTCTAAATGTAGGGTACTCTAAATTATGATGGAAAGGTCGTGAGAAACTTGGCCGGGGGAGGTTAAAATCAGTGTGAAACAGAAGGAAATGCGTTCTCTGGCTTTCAGCTGCAGCTTTGCCTCTCCCTCATCTGGTCACATTTCCCCATTTGATTTGCAGCAGTTCTCCCACAGATTCCATGGTCAAGAGAATCCCTGTACACGTCAATTAATTTTCGATAACCCCTTGTATCATTTGACAGACTCCTCCGCTCTGATCAAAGCCTAGTTTACTACGGAGCTTCCCTGAGGTCTGACCATTTAATTAACCGGAGGAAGGTTTTCTAAAGCTAACACAACGCCTTTTAAATTTATCCGCCCCTCACGAGCACCCCGCGGTTCCATATTCGCTCACGGAGAGTTTTGATGCATTTTTAACGAGGACCGTGTGGTCGGCTGCGCCCTCCGGAAGAAGGGGCTTCCCCGGAGGCGGCTGCGGAGCCGGGCTCTGCCCCCCGCCCGGGCTGTGAGGAGCTGCAGGCCGGGCTGGGGGCAGCGCGCAGCGCAAGGGCAGAGCCCACCCGGGCGGCGGAGCCTCCCCGCTGCCGGCGGGGGCTGCGGCGGGTGAGGAGCGGGGCCGGAGCGGAGCGGAGCGGGCGGAGCGGCGGGCAGCCCCCGGGAGGCGAGGGGCGGAGCGGGGGCAGCCGGTGCGCTCCTCCCCCGGGGCACCGACCGCTCCGTCCCGCTGCCGCGGAACCCTCGGCAGCGCGTCGAGGGAGGCGGAGGAGGGTAGGGTCGGGTCGGGTGCTGCGCGGCGGGGGACATCGGGGGGGAGGGCGGAGGCAGGAGGGGATTAAAAAAAACACATCGCCGGGAGTCTCCTGCCTTCCCTGCTCCCCCGCCGGCGGTACCGAGCTGCGGGCAGCAGCTCCGTTCCCGGGGGCAGCGGGCCAGCACTGCCTGCGTCCGCCGGGGAGCGCAGACGAGCTGCTGCCGCTCTCCCCGCGTCCCGCGACTTCCCCCGAGCCGAGCGGAGCGGAGCGGAGCGGAGCGCAGCATGCGGGGCAGGGGCTGGAGGCGGCGGCGGGGCCGGCATCGCGCTCCCCGGACATGAAGCGGCCATCGGAAGCTGCAGGTAACGCTGCCCGGCGGGGTGGCGGAGCAGACATACCCCCGGTAGCCGCAGTGTGACGGGAGCAGGGTCCGGAGGGGCAGGAGTCGGGGCTGAGAGGGGGCGGCGGAGGCGAGCGCAGCCCGGCAGCGGGCGGGGGAAACCCGGACTCTGCCTCCGCCGCGGAACGCCGGCAGTGGCCGAGCCTGCCCGGGGAAGTCGGTCAGAGACCCCTCGGAAAGCCTGTGGGTACCCTCTCCGAAACCTGTTTAGCCTGCTCGGTCGCTGGGCTCGCCGAAACTTTGCCCTCCGCCGACTCCCGGTAGGAATCTGGGCTGCAGCGGACAGTCCCCGCCGTGAGACTGGCAGGAACCTCCCAAATCGTAGGCAAGGGGGTTTCTGTGAAGTTTAGCTCTCAGATAAATTTTTGGAGGCGGTGAGGATTCTTCGCTGGGCAACTAAACTTTCGTAAGATCTGACACTGCTTGGAGACTGGTTACTGATACTGTAATAGGCACTGCCACTTAGCATTGCATTTTTTCTTAATTATTTGCTGATCTCCTTAGCAACTGAAGTAATTTGCAAGGTTCAAGCTTGGTTGCAGTTTGATTTATAAAGTAACATGGCAAAAAGGATGAATTTGTTGTTTCACTGATGCATATATCCCTTGTACTCTCTCAGAGGGATAAGAGCTGCAGAGATGTTGACTTCACGTAGATAGTACTGCTGTAAAGACACTGTTGATTAGTCCAACTGAGGCTCTGTTGTACGTCACCCCGTTGCTCTTCTGTGTCTGTTTTCTTTAAGACATGTGAGTTACCATGGTTAAAAAAAAACAAAAAAAACCTCTCTTCAAGGAAATTCAATCTTTAGTCAGGGATTAGTGGGAGATGATAGTTTTATCTGGCTAAGGTTACTAGGACAAATTAATCTCTAATTCAGCATGATTGAGGTATGACCAGATGCTGGCCAAAGAGAACACTCCATTTGCCATGCTGAGCACAGGATCAGCTTGCTGCAAATATGATGTAAAGCCATTTTTTCATCACAGTTAGGTCCTGCACCAAGCACAGTTTAGCCCAATTCAGGGATTTGGTCCAGTGTATCAAGACATCTCCCAGATGTAGCTCACCAACAGTCTTTGCTGTTCAATCCATCATGTCACTAAATCTCATGGATTACGATGTTTGGGTAATCTGTATGTGTTCAGTCAGAGATGCTGAGCACCGCTGTCAGGAAGATTTGATGCAGAGAGTGCCTTTTCCACTCAGGAGTGAGAAAGGCAGAGCAGAGCCTGGAGGCTGAGGTGAGGTGGCTGCTGTATGAATATTTCCTCTGACAGTATCACACACACAGGGAATGCAAGTTTATGCAGACCTTCCCTATAAAAGTAACTTTTTAAAAGAGTAATTGTGTAGGATGCCACTAGACTCTTTGTAATTAATGTCTATATCATGCACTCAAGCAGGATTCATAAAGTTGGGATTAAAAGCATGAATAAATATACTTGTATAATATTGTTGTTATGAATTAATAAAATCCCATTCTAAAAATCACTTTTTCTTCCAAGTTCATGAGGAACCTTTGTCAAATGTCATGCCATAAAAAAATAGGTCTGTGAGAAAACAGTAGCACCTGAGCCATCACATTTTCATTTCATGTATTGTTACATGTAACTAGTACAGCCCTATCCAATATGTAGACAGTTATAGGGGGAGAGCACCTATGTGATATTGGAAGTCAGTGAGAGGTGCAAAGATTTATGAGTATGTTGTGGGCTGGTGAGACTGGGGTGAGACTCAAGACAGCCACAGGAGATGGGGCGCAAGGGAGGAAGGTAGGGAATGTAGAAATGGTTTGAACCTTCTGGAGGGTGAACCGAGGTCTTTAATATTTTCAAGTGCTTGATCTCTCTAGGGGCTCAACACTATTGCAGCAGTAGTACACAGCAGGCACCAGTGTTGTGTGCAAATATTTGCATTTTCACTGTGCAGAAAGTACCAGCCAGATGTGGGATTATTTGCATCATCAATGTACAGGAAAATTCTTCAAACTAGGAATAACATCTACCAGTCCAATTTTTTTAACAGTGAAAAGACTAATGGTAATGTTTGCAAAAGCAATCAGGTGAATCATGATCTCCTGTCCAATTCACTGCTTAAATTAAGAGATGTGCCACATAAGGATTTTTTAGCAAAGTCTCAAATGACCTGGGAGAGATAGTTCGGTGTACAAGTTCTGTGGGAGAAACGGCAATAAGCCTGAAGGTACTTGCAGAGGATGAGAAAACTGGATTATTAACGTCGCGTTAGTGAGAGAGAGACCCCAAACAAAGGAGTGTTTAGGACATTAGTTGAGTTGATCTTCAAGTGATAACTGATGGTGAGACTATGTTGCCTGGCATTCCTCTTCTCCATAAGCAGGTCTAGTTGCTCGTTACTTTAAAAACAAAACAACAAACAAACAACCCCCCAGAAATAAACGAAAAACATTAAAAAGTTCAAATCCAAGAACCAAATCCTTATCTTCTCTAGAATTTGATCAGTTGTAGTCAGTTCTGCTGTTTCTGACCACAGAGGATTTTTCCTATGTCCTGCATTTCTTCTTGAGCAGTTAAGAAGCATGTACACCATTACTATTCAGATGATTCATTTCAGGGAGTAAGTACTGTGTTTTTGGCAGTGAACTTAAAATACTGCACTTTAACATCACGAAGAAATTATTTCTTTGAACAGAATTCAAGAACAAAGCTCCCAACCATGCCCTTCACTTTACTATAAATCAGAAAAGATATTTACCCAGCTCATTCAGAAATAATAGTTAAGTACTTGGCCAAAGTCTGTTGGCCCATGTTAGCTGATAGTATTCAATAGCAATATCTCTCTTGAGAAAATGTGCAATATTGAAATTTGTAAAATAAGACTTCGCTAAGATCTGAAGTAGTGTAACTGGGATGAAACAAAATGCCAGGTTTTTTAATGTCAGGCTAACTGTGAGCTTTGTTTTTCCTTGCCACTTAACATATTACTACCCAGAAATGTTTATGCAGGCATTTTGAGTCAGTTCAAATGATCACATACCCTATAAATATTTATGTTGAACATGCTTGGCTTTGCAGACCATCCTGAGTAATCTGTGCAGAAGATATGGGGAACACAGGTTGAAGAGCAGGTTGAAGCTCAACAATCCTACTCTCCAAAAGATCAAAGAACCTGTTGGGAATGTAGGCACTGCACTGTGAATTGGGCATGGAAAGGAAGGCTTCTGCTCATCAGAGTACTCTCTAAATTCTCTTGTGTGTCCTGTGATCTCTTTAGGATGTCTATAATTTGGATTTGACCTGCCAGACAAGGCAAGTTACCTGAAACTATTTTCATTTTGCAACTCCAGTGAGCTTTGAAAATGGACAATCAAGTTTTCAGCCCTTGCAAACTGTTTTAATTCCTTAAAACTCAAAGGTATTATGCTGGTGTACACCAGCCACTGATTTGAATCTGCTCATGGGATTTGGTTGCAGACTAGCTTGGAGTTTTGATGAGATAATTGTAGACATGGACAGAAGCAAACATGCAAGGTCATCTAGTGTATTAAACTTGGTAACCTTTCCAAACCTGAGCATTGATCTAGTATGTCTCATTTGGAGTATCTCTAGGATCACACTTATATTCAGCATGGAAGCTGATTTTTTAAAGTGCCATTCATCTTGTTGCAAGTGCAGTTATATTAAAAACTAGGCTGCATAGCTTGCAGAATCCGGCATTCAGATGTTAGTGGGAAAGGCAACCTTTGCAGCCAAAATCTTCTATTTCGTTGATGCTTTATAATCCAGTCTTCAAGGAGGTTTTACTGTATGCAGGTTTTACTGTATGCAGTTTTCAGATGCCTTGCTTCATACAATAGACTAACTAAATGAGCAATTACTAAAACTTTTTTCATTTGCCAGTGTGTTTTCATTGTGTCTTGTGTCTGTCTGCCCTACAAATTCTCACTGTGGTACAGAACTATTTCCTGATGGTAGTTTCTCTAATATTTCGTAGGTCTCACCCTCTAGAAGAATTTTTATCTATTAATTGTTGCTATAGACTGGCTGACTAGCAAAAACAGCTAAGTAAGGAGCTTAGGACTTGTTAAAAAAATATTCCTCTAGATTCCTAACTTCGCATTGTAAACCCCATGCAGTTAGAGGCTTCAGGAGACTCTAAAAGCTTGGAAGAATTTAAGAATCCTAATATTAAGCTTTAATTCAAACCAATCAATTTATTTTTATGATATTTCTATAGCTAAGATCATGTTACTATATCTCTTGCATAGAGAGGAGGCAGGAGAAGCCTGTGCAGACAGAAGTGCTAGACACAGTCACAGCATTTTGTCTCTCATCTCATGACTTCTTCAAATCAGTCCTTCCCAAATTCAGCATGCAGAGGTTCCTTATTCTCTAAGTGCCAAACTGGTGGCTCTAATACGTTCATTATTTTCTAATAGTTTGCCTGATCTCACAGGAATTTTGTGGCAAAGGCTAGGATATGCTCCAGTTCTCAGGTATAGGGATTTACTGAGCTCTTGATATAATCACCCTTTCTTTTCCCTGCTCTTCCTCAGAACCTGTATACAGTGTCAGGACAGGTTTTGGGGTGGAAAATTTAGCAACCATGTAACCAAGGACTGTATATAAAATCTAAAATGGCAAGAAAAACATAATCCTGACATTTCAATTTTTGAGCATTTGACTTGGCAGTCTTGCAATTCTCTTAATGTTTTTTTTTTTTTTGTAATGCAAATATCTAAAGCCAATTTATATATAAGTTCTTGTGAAAGGTGAATTGTCCCATTCTCCCATGCTGCCTTCATATTTCTTCTTTTAATGGGTCATTAGAGGGTTCAGCTCTTTAGTTTCATAGCACATGAGTAGATTTGTTTGCAGAAGACAGGAGTCTGCCAGACTGGCAGAGGGTTACAGATGAGGAACTGAGAGGAGTGAAAATTTTTGCATTTTGCGTATATTAATTAATTGCATCGGTAATCTTAAGTTCTTAAGTAGCAGGTGTAAATTGTCTGGAGAGGTGTGTTCTGAGGATTACCTCCTGAAACTCATTTGTCTTCTGCTTAGTCCTCTTTTTTCCCTTTACGCCCTCCTCATCTGATTTTCCAGTCCCATATGCCTTAACTGACTCCTGGATCCGCAGACTAACCTCCTCCCCAGTTGCTTCATTAGTAACAGTGATGATGCTCCATAAGCATCCACCTCGCCTGGTTCTGCACTTCTTCCCTATGCATCTCTTATCCTCTTCCCTCTGTCCCCTTCTTTCATTGTTCCTCTACCCTGCTGCACTTTAGGTCTTGACCATTTAGGTCTTGGTTTTAATCTTCATCCTTCTTGCATCATCAGAGAATACAATTCCTTCTTTTATTCTCCTCCTTTCCATTTGAGGTTGCTTCTTTCTCCTCATCCCACTATTTACAGGCTGCTGGCCATAGCCACTAACAGCAGCACAGAGCAGACATTGCAGGGTTTGCCCTGCTCAGATACTGCTCTAACAAAGGGGTAAGATTAGAGAAATGAGTTTGAAGATAATAATGTGGGAGCTGAATACCACATCTGAACTCTGAAGGGGTGATGATAATCAGTGCAGATGAACTCACCTGTGTATTTACCGACGAACTCTGAACAGGTACCAGGGAGAGCAAGAACGAACAGAAATGTTCATTCCTCTGCTACATGTGAAGCGTTTTCTCAGAAGGTGGCAAAAAGCATATCCCTTAGCACAGAATCACTATTGTGCCAAGTCTTACATCCCTGCTTCAAACCGTACTGACTCTAAAATATTCTCAGAAAACAGTATGGTTGGGGTTTTTCTATCTACATATGAGCAAAATATTTTTTTCTTTACTAAATTTTGAGAAACAGCTGACTCATTCCCAAAACTGGTGCCTGAGGTAGGCACTAGGCATAGATTTCTTCCTCATTACTTGTATTGGCAAAGGTAGAAAAGCTGATTACAAAATGCTGTTATTGAACAACTTTAATAACTCTCAAAATTGGCTGTTTCTATCTGAACCATAAGTTACTGAATTTAAGAGAAAGAAAAGAAATTCATATGACATTTAAAGCTAGAAAGTCTGAGAAAATTCTTTACTTGAAAATGTGTGATATTTTCTGATTGTAAAGAAAAGCATGTTGTAACTGTTTGCCACTAGACAAGAAAAAAACATTTTAGGATGAGGCTTTTTTTTCCTGTACTGGGAATTCTATCTGTGTTGGTTTGGAAACAGGTAGGGGATGCCATTGCCAAGTCATGTTTCACAGAGGAACATTTCCAGGTTATTTTAGTGAACTGTCAGAAATTGTATTACTTGGTCCAAGACTGAAGAATAGTTGCATTCTTTTTGAAGATAAAAAATACTGTACCTACAGTATATATATTTACACATGAATGCGGAATTTCATGTTTACATAAAACCAATGTTAAGCTTACATCACCTTAGAACTAGATTTTACAGTTAACTGTATGAAACCCTAAGGATTAACTCCCTGTATTTTTCAAAAGGCATAAGAAATCAGGCAGAATATGAATGGTAAATGTTAACATGCTGTACCTCTATATCCCTCTTTTGACAGCAACTAGTGCAAAGCAAACTGCACATGTAATCTGTGGCAAGGAGCACTGGGAGACAGCTGAAAGACAGTGACAATGTCTTTAAACTGGTGGACACTTCCTACTCGACTTGGAGTTTTTAAAGTGAGCTTCAAAGGACTCGCATGCCTCTTGGTGTTCACCGTGAGTGTTTGTGGCAGTGCCCTGGGGATGTGTCCAGCAGCCTGCATCTGTGCCAGTGATATCGTAAGCTGCACAAATAAGAACCTCACTCGAGTGCCAGGAAATCTTTATAAATGTATGAAAAGACTGGATCTGAGCTATAACAGAATTGGGATTTTGGAGCCTGAATGGGTCCCAGTGCTGTCTGAGAAACTGAACACTTTAATAGTCAATCATAATAGCATTAGCAGCATTAGCACTGGAAGCTTTTCCACAACTCCAAATCTGAAGTATCTGGACTTGTCATCCAACAACCTGAAAACCCTGGGCAGCCCTGTGTTTCAGGAGCTAAAGGCACTAGAGGTTCTCCTGCTGTACAGCAATCAAATAACACAGATTGAGTCTTTGGCCTTTGGAGGATTGTACAAATTACAGAAACTGTACCTAAGCTACAACTTTGTCTCACATTTCCCACTGGACTTATACGTCGGAAAACATAAACTGGCAGACCTTGTGTTGCTGGACATTTCTTTTAATCACATCCAGTCGATGCCTATTCAGCGCCTGAGTTCAGTGCCAGCCAAACAACTTAGCGGTATTTATCTTCATGGCAACCCATTCTATTGTGACTGTGTCCTGTACTCCATGCTAATCTTCTGGTATCAAAGGCACTTCAGCTCAGTGGTGGACTTCAAAAATGAGTACAGCTGTTTGTTGCAGTCAGACCCCAGAGGTCACAATAAACTGCCTCTACTGCACGACAACGTTCTGAATTGCTCTGAAAGTACCGTCAACAGCTCTTTCCAAGCCTTTGGGTTTATTCATGATGCCCAGGTTGGTGACAGGCTGGTTGTACACTGTGACAGCAGAATCAGCGATGCGGACTCGCAGTTTGTTTGGGTTAGCCCAGACAATAGATTGCTGGAGCCAGACAGGGAGACCGATAACTTCAAGGTGTTTCCGAATGGCAGCCTGGAGATAACAGATGCCCAGCTAGAGAACTCAGGGCTGTATTCCTGCATTGCAATAAATAAGAAAAGACTATTAAATGAAACCATAGAGGTCAGGATAAATGTTAGCAATTTCACAGTGAACAGGTCCCACGCTCATGAAGCATTTAATACAGCTTTTACCACCCTTGCTGCCTGTGTGGCCAGTATTATTTTAGTACTGCTGTATCTCTATCTGACCCCCTGCCCCTGTCAATGTAAGGCAAAAAAGAAAAAGAGGAAGCTGAACCAAAGCAGTGCCCACTCATCCATACTGAATTCCACACTGCCACAGGAGCTGCCAGCCGACGAGAAGAAGGCTAGCACTGGTAAACGGGTGGTTTTCCTGGAACCCGTGCACGAACCAAAACAGAGTCAGAATGGGAAAGTAAAACTGTTTCCTAATGACGGTGTCATTACTGAGAGTATCTTAAAAACTACTCGAACAAAATCCGACTCTGACTCTGTCAACTCTGTGTTCTCAGATACACCTTTCATGCCGCCAGCTTAGTTTGCTGCCTGTGTTTGTATCGTGCAGTTACATTTCTGAATACCTCCTTTGCCTGTAGCAACCATCAGGACAAACAAATAAAAAGAGATAAAATGTTTTAAAAAAGAGTATGCTTTGTCAGTCCTTGAGCTGCGTCTCCTCTCTGTGCAGGCCATGCAACAGTGATATCTCGTTTGGGAAAAGCAAACAGCTTGTCATTATTGTGAATGTCTTCAGTGCAAGCTTAGCCTTGGTTTTGCTCTCTGGTCCATACACAGCAATTGCTCATGCATGTTCAGAGACATTTTCAAAAGTGCATACAGCTGACTCTGCAGAGGCAGAGGCTGACCCCTGTGCAACACCCAGTGATGCTGATAACTCAGCTCTTCTGAAGTGAGCACGGAAGCAAACTCGCATGGCTGAGGACAAAAATGACCAGACTTCCTGCAGTTCCTTTCACGGGCTCATAAAACCTTTACACAAAATCACTAGGGGAAAAACATCATGAGTTTTTTTGGACTGCTTGGCACAAAAGGATTAAATTTGTCACCAAAATACCTAGCAGCGCTGGGTAAATGTGTGTGGCCTTCAATTGACAATATATTTGCAAATAATCACTTGAAAACATTAAATGAGGGGCCTTGTAATAATTTTATTCAAAACTTAGTCATGAGACTACTTGTGAAACGTGCTTGTATTTCTTTACAAATACTTCATGCAATGAAAACCGGTAAGAGTTAACATGCTACCTTTGCAGTTGCCTTAATCAAAAAATGAAAGTTGTCGGGCGTGAGGACTTAGACAAATCAGCAGTAACTAATTAAGCTGTGATGACTGGATTGATTATAACCAGTTGTCTTTACCTCCACTGCTCAGTGTATGCTTGGCTTCACATGTGGTGAACAAATCTGCCACCGTGGTCAGGGCTCCTGCTTCATCTTAGGAGTGAGTGGCTTCTCTTCATAGATAACCATGAAATCATGGAAATATTTTAATTATTTTTTTCAGTGGCACATGGATCCTGCAGCCTTATTACATTTGCTTCCTTAAGTTTTCTCTTAAAAGAGGAAATGCAGTATTTGGACAAACTCATGAAAAGTATACAAGACTTCACACGCTCTAAATTCACGGATTTTAAAAACACAAATTTTACCTAGATTTGGCCCTTGTGTTGTACATACTGCTTTCTTCCTTGCCCAAATGTACCGCAGTCAAAGTTTATGAGTCTGGTAAAATTGACCTGGACGAGTTCTGCAATATTGGTTGCGTGAAGTATATTATTGTAACGAGCACACTGTTCTATTAGCTTTCCCTGTTATATTTGCCTTTTTTTTTTTTTTTTTCTTTTGTAACTTGCTTACCTTGGGGCTGGGCTTTTTCGATCTTCCTCACATTGATAAGTAGCAACTTCAAAGGAGTTTTTCAAGTAATTACAGCTTACCAAAGACAAGTAAATGGAGCATGTCTGTCGTTCTATTTTGGGGGAATATACTGAGAAGGTAAAGGATAAACTAACTCCGAATCAAAGGGCTACATGGTATGGCAACTCTAATTTATTTTCAAGAAGCTTACTGTAACAGCCACTTGCCATTTTTTGTGATTTATTTTGAGAGGCGTGTCAACATTCTAAAGCTTATATCTGGCTGAGCCAAAGCGATGAGCAATTGATTTGCTACGCAGAAATCCTGATGTAGCTAATTGTTTGAAGACAAGCTATCTGACAAACAGATTAGCTCAGGAAACAGTGTCTCTTTAGTGTGTACAAAGTATGTGGAAATGTAAAACTGCTGGAGATTTTAATTCAGATATTCAGGGAAATGGAAAATGGGAATTATTTTTCCCATTTAGGTAGAGGATAATAAATATTGAGGAGAGGAAGATGACCTGAAGTTTGTGTCTTTTGTTTGTAGATTTATCTGTGCAAATTTAAAAATAGCTTCTGCTGTCAAGCAGGTTACTGTCCTGTCATAAAGCTCTTTCCTTCTTTTGTCTGTGTATATGCAGTAATCCAAAATCTACATTTTTTACATATAAGGTGTGATGGTAATACAGTGATTTTCTTTGCTAAAATCAGGTTTGGTCATCTGTCAGTGTGGCAGATTTGACACTGTCGCCTTCTCAAAGCAGTTTTTTTTAATGATTTAACTAAGCTGCATGGTGTGCTGCTATTTCTCAGGTATGGTTGGTGAGTGGGTGGATGTCCTCCGTGTTGTGCAAGGAGATGATCAGTGACACAGGGCCAAGGAGTTGAAATGGTGGTGAGGCAGAGTGGGAAACAGAAAGACAAATGCTCTGTTGTACAGATCAGTTACAGCTCTGGGCAGATGTTATACTCTTGTTGTCATACATGAGGTTGATTGACCCAGATTTCAGTGTTTACACAAGAGCGCTGATGGTCAGTTCCAAATTGGGCAGAAAAAGAAAACAGGCATTTTTCAGCATGTCTGGGAGGCAGATACACTTCTCCTTAGCAGCTACAGCTGAGCAGGTGCACTCCACTGCTGTTCCCAGCCCAGGGCAGTGGGAGTAGCACATATTGAACTCACTGAGCATGTTAAATCTGGATGGTAGTCCTAAATAAAAAAAAGGTAGAGATCCTTCAGCCTTTCCTCCACAGGGCTGCTGCCCTGCAGCAAAAGCATGGGGATTTGTGGGATCAGAGTAATCCTGACAGATGTCTAGAGAAGCTGAGCATTGATCTAAACAGCAGATACTCACTGTGACTATTAACTGTCTGTATTTTACTGACTCCTTCAAAGTGCTCACAGTTGAAACTATGAGTATAAACAAGGTGGTAAAATCAAAGCTTTTGAAAGAGATGGCTTTTTTGCTGCTTCTTTACATTGTCATAGCAGTGAGTTCAATAGGTGCAAGTTTAATGAAGATTTTTAATCATTAATGAATATTTTTCATATAGCACCGACATCATAATCTACAGCCCCAGTCTCTCTCCTTAGAAGGCTGTGGAAAGCCAATGCAGGTCATTAGTTCCTTTCCTCCCACTGCAACGTGACCTCTGCCAGGGCTGTGAGCAGGGATCTGGTGCTGCCATCCAGCTCCATGGCCTTGCAGCACCCTGGCTGTCACATGGGCAGGAGGGGCTGCCCAGATGCAGCTCTGCTGTGATCTACTCTCCTAGAAAACTTTTGTTGACAGGCCTGTCCTACAACCATGTCTTACCCATTAGGCTGTGTCCTGGATTTCTTGTTGATGTTTCCAGCAACCACAAAAACTGAGTATTTTTAATGCAGAGAGAGCGCAGTTCTGGGAGGTGTTGGATGCTCTGGCAGCAATCCAGACACGCTCTTTAACTGGGTTTGCAATAAGGCAGAGGTACCAAGCTAGTAGCAAGAAGTCTGTCTCTGGGCATGGGGTCACTCACTGCCTCTGCAAGACACCTGGAGTGAGATATTCCCCATGAGGCTCTGATAACCCCAGGTGCTTTTGCTCTCCCTTGTCTTCTTTCCATTGCCTGAGACCAAGCCATCCAAGGTTGTAGGCAGAGCTCTAAACTTTAGTTTAACACTGTGTCTTTTTGGGGGCTCCTCTGAATATACATCCTCCACCACTTTAATGGTGGTAAGCAGCTTTTCTCTTAGTCAAGGGCCTATTGCATTGGTTCCAGCTGTCTCATGGATCAAAAAATAAGAGTAATGTGTGCAGGTAGCTCTGGGAAATTGTCCTTGCCTCTGTCTGTTTCCAGTACCACACATGCCTGCAAGCATCAGCTTTCATGGAGTGCGTTGGAAGGAAGTCATGTAAAGTCAGCATGGAACCTCTCAGGTCAGTCCTGAGTGGAACAACAGCTGCACAATCACATTGTCCCTGTGTGCTCCACTTGTAGTAGCAGGAGAGAGGTAAGGCTGCTTGCTGGTCATCTCTTCTGCCCTTGATAAGATTCAGTGTCTGATTCAGTCCACCTCACTAACAATGAACACATACAATGTCTGACTGCCTCTCAAATACACTGAGCAGCTGCCATCCATGCTTGAAGCTGAGGGTGAACTAAAGTGCTTTCCCGACACCAGCCTTTAATCTGCAGTTGGCTCTGTCAGCCAGTACTATGTCATTTTAGCCCAGTAGTTTACCTGCTGCTTGCTAGGCAAGTGGTGCTCTAGGTTAGCAATGTGTCTATCTCCTTAGCATCACTGCTTCAAAAAGTCAGAATTCTGAGGACTGCTAGTTCTTGACAGTGTCAAAGAACCAACAGATTATCTGGTTCATTTTTCTGAACAACTAAAACCCTAGGGCAAAACTGGGATTAAACCAAAAACTTTAATTTAGGATTGCACAAGATGATTTCTTCCTTCTAGAGTAAATCAACCTCCTTCAGAGTGCTTTTATACCTTGTCTACAGCTTAGTCCTACGCACCCCTCACGTCTCGGAAGTGGGTGAAAATAAAACAGCCTTTTTGGGCAATATACTATTATGTTATCTCTACAGTACCTCATCTCTAAAGTAATGCAGCAGTGACAGTCCCCCATTGACTACTGCTACTGGCCATCCCACCCAGCACACACTTCTCATCTTCAAGGCTGAGTTGTCACCATTTGGCCAGGGCAGGTGCAGGGACCTTTTCCAGCCTCTTCCTTCAGAGTTTTCATAGTAAGGACTAGCTTAAGATGATTTCTGCATGTACTGCAAAGTTGCTGTAAGGTATTATTTGAATTTACTAACTGAAACAACTACTTCCAAGTGGCGTCTGACTCATGAGAGCTGACACTGGTAAGTAGTAGCTTTTGAGAAGACAGGATATACGTTTGTTTTACAGATTTAGCAATTTAGGCTTTACTTTCTTTTTGCTCCTTCTGGTAAACATTACTTTAATTGTTAAACATATAGAGAAAGTGCATATTTAAGGGTTTTTTTTCCCTCTGTTACTCTTTTTCCATTTGTCCCGTAGGGTTCAGATATGAATAAAAGGAGAAATACGACGTTGAGGGGGATAAGGGCAAGAAATAATTTTAGCCAAAGTTCACTTGCTATTTTAAAAGAAGACTAATATCTTAGCTTGTCTTCAGTGGGTACATGTTAAAAATATATATTAAAAAAAAGCTACCTAAATACAGATTTCATGTGTATTTTCTAGGTTCTCTAGTTTAACAGAGTTCTGACAGTAATGAAGTTATGAAAGTAATCCACACAAAAATCAAGCATAAGAGTATTATTAATAGTAGTTTCTGAAGAAAGGCTATCCCAAATTTGCTGAAGAGGTCATAGATAAAAGGATCATACCTCTCTTCCTGACTTAAAATAAATTTCTAATAGTAATATTGAAGAACTGAACAGATGCAATGGAGAAAGTATTTTTCTTGTGAATTACTGGTTTATGTTCCGATTTTGTTAGGTGGATTCTATTCCTTTTATGAATCTGTTTTCCTTTCCTTTGCAGAATAATGTAATTAACTAGAATAATATTTTCTCATTTAGTTCTCCGAATGAAGTCTACTTTTCATAGGAAAGGCAAGGAGGGTCAAGAATGATACAATCAGTTTGACATCACTGAGATGTCAGGAACAGTTAGTTGTGGATTCAAGTGTTCTTTGATCAGACATGAGATTATTTGGGAATAAACCTGTGGGTTGTTTTAATTTAACTGATATTTTCTGTCTCATTTGAATAATTCAAAATGGCATATTTTAGGGTTTTTTAAGGAGAAAGACTATTCCTGCAACTTCTTGCATCAACTTAACTAAATTGATATAGAAAGCATCAGTGATGTGAAACAACTCTGTGAGCTTAAAGTAACTCTGGTATATAGAGAGGTTGTCCAGTGTCTATGAATGTTTCTCATGACAGCCAGGGGTCAGCTGTAAGTATTTCCTAGGCAAGCTAGAGCCAAATTGCATTATGCAGACCTTTCCTAGACAATCGGGAAGATATTTTCTTCAATGAGATTAGCTTAATCAACAAACTCAATTGCAATCCCCATTTAGGCCTTACCACAGATCCCATTTTGAATTCAGTGCTTTTATTTGCACTTTTGAACTATGCATGAAACAGAACAGGCTGCCACAGGATATGTCCCTGATAGGGACTTCAGGAGCGGGAGAGCAGTGGAGGAGGAGTGAACACGTTTGCTTGAGAGCTGCGTAATATGGTACACTGCCAATTTCTCTCCTCAAGGGTTAATGGTCCTAAAATCAAAATGCTCATCAAATCCAAACTTTACACATCCTCTCCAGAGTGGGGAGAGGCTCTGATATGTGAGAGCTTCAGCAACTGCTACCCTCTGCATAAGAAAAAATGTCCTTTTACAAAAACAAAAGGATTTCTAGGACTTTCCCTGGTAGCTGAGGTGATGGTGGCAATAATAGACCAGAAAATAAATTAGCTCTGATAAGCACTGCTTATCAGAGCTAATCTTTCTCAGCCGGCGAACACAGGCGCCCGGCTCAGGTAATTAACTAGGGCTAGGCTTAGGGCTAGGGTTAGGGTTAGGGTTACGCCTAGGGTTAGGGTTGAGAGATCTAAAGGGCCTGGAGCTGCAGGCACACTGCCGCTGGAAAGAGCCTCCCAAGGCCATTGCGAGAAGGCCCTAACATGGCTGCTCCGCCATCTTTCTCAGCCGGCGAACACAGGCACCCGCCTCAGGTAATTAACTAGGGCTAGGGTTAGGGTTAGGGTTATGGCTAGGGTTAGGGTTGAGAGATCTAAAGGGCCTGCAGCTGCAGGCACACTGCCGCTGGAAAGAGCCTCCCAAGGCCATTGGGAGAAGCCCTAACATGGCTGCTCCGCCATCTTTCTCAGCCGGCGAACACAGGCGCCCGCCTCAGGTAATTAACTAGCAGCCTCAGACCAGGCTACATCTGACTGCTGTCCTCTTTGCTCTTTTTACCTGACATCAGAGTCATTGAGAGCCACTAGACTTGTTTTTTTACGTGAGTATTTAGAACAAACAAAATCTTGAGCCTTTTTCCAGGCAGTCCCACACTGCCTGTAAAAGCATTGGTGGATGGGAAACAACGCTTTTCACCATTCAGATATGTCAGTCAAGGCTGGATCCTGTTGAAGGAGGTGTTTTGCAAAAGAGCAGAGGGTATACTTGCTTCTCTGACCTTGTTTTGCTAAGAAAAAGGTAATATACTTGAGCTATTGCCTGAAGTAATTTCAAATCTCATTTTTTAAACTACTTTCATGAATGCCAGTGAATGACATTTGTTGTTGCAACCCTATCAGTTGATTTCTAATTTGGGGGTGAAATAATGTTGTTTAATCTCTTTTCCTTCCCTTTTTGCCCATAAAAAATAGTGCATCTATTTTTCAATGCATGTGTATGCCCTCCCCTTTTTATTTTCAAGCATGGATAATCAGCCCATATAATTTAAACAAAATTATCATGTTGCAGTGAAGGGTCCCTATGATCCATATTTTCTGTAGATATGTGCTGTTTTGTTGAGTATTCTGTCCTGTATATCACTTCACATTTTAAAAATATATTTAGACATGCTGTTATTGTTGCTACATTTGTGGTATATAATTTTTATGAAATTTCCTTCCCATTACAGATTAAAAAAAACACAGTAGAGTGTCAAAAATCACCGCATTTACTAAAAACAGTAATTTTTTCCTTTAACACTCTAATGTTTTGTCTTTTAGCAGTCCCACCTAATAATTCACACCAAATGCAGTCAAAGAGCTTTCAACAGCACCTGCTTCACATCAGTTGTGAAAACAGGCTTCTTCCCTTCATGTAGTAATGAAAACACTTATAAGAGCGTAGAGGATACATTCTCATCACTTATTCACCAAGAATTTTATTATAGGGTCAGCAGTGTGGCTGTTGGCATTATAATTTTGTATTAAAGAAAACTAATTCTCATTGGTGCTCCATGTGGAAAAGTGCTGTTGCAAAGTGCTGTTTGCTGGACTGCTTGTGACGAATTCCCATATCAGTCATGTGCCTGTCACCTCATTAAGTGCCTGGGGGTGATAAGAATGGCCAGATCTCCAGCACGGCCAGACCCTGCTCATTCTAGATTCAGCAGGGAGAAATTGTTGGAAAGCATGCCAGAAGAATCCAAGTGTTGTGTTCTTGGCACATTCATGGTGATTTATAATTGCTTCATAATAAAGAAAAGTAATAGAAGGAAGTTTTAAAATTCTCATCATTATGATGCATAAATGTTATAAAGCTATCCTTTTATTACTGTGTCATTTTCATATTCTTCAAAAATACCAGTAAATCTCCCTATGCAGTATATACAATAGTATCCAATTAGGCCTACACAAGATACCGTGTTCGCTGGTAATAACTCAAGAGTTTTGGGGATATTTCCTGAAGCTCTCCTACAGATTCTGCTCAGTAAGGCATAACTTGCAAAATTTATGCTCATCTACTACAAGGAATTAAGGACTGCACTAGCTTTCATTACCTGTGGGGATATGTCACCTGCTGTATTACGCAGGGTGCATTCATAGTGATGACATGTGTGAGGGGGCCCCATTTTCTTATCAAAACTATTCAAAAGGCAGAGTGAAGACCAGGCCTCAGATGAGTGCTGTTTTCTTACTGCCCACAAGCCATGAGCTTCTTTTGTGGAGAGCACAGGCTGCAATTTGTCAAAAATAGAAACGTTGCAGTGAGAAATTTTTGCCAGAAGAAGGATACTACCCTTTGAGTTAAAGGTGGGAAAATAATGTACAGAAGTCAAAAGTGAAAAACAAAAGCAGTACCTGAAACTTGGTAGAGGCTCAGGATTTTGAAAATATGTTAAATTTTCATACTGTCTTAGTAATCTCCTGCTGCGTAGAGAACTGTTTTCTCAATAATTCAGGCGCAGATCATTCATCCCAGAGATGCGAAGACCTTATACATGGACAGAAAAGTACTTTCTGGTTATTTTTAATTGTCATCACATCATGATTTCAGGCCACATTGTTCCCAGTAGGTAGACAATGTTAATATTAATCCATGATTTCCCAAAGAGGCAGTGGATAATTGGACTGATTTCTAAGAGTGCCAGAGCATTAGTGACCTGGAAATTTCTTTAAGTTTTTGTGGTCTTGAGTAGATTGCCTTACTGTCTCCAAGCCATCACTTTCAAAATGCTGAAATATTGTCACTGAAGTAGGAGTGTTTAGGATTTTTATTTTTCCTCTGCAGAAAATGAAGTAACTAACTTAAATTGTGCCCTAAAGACAGAATGTAACATTTTCTTCTTTAGAGATTTATTTGCAACAGGGTGTGTGTACTGCTGTCAGCTTTGCCAATTAATATTTCACCCTTGTAGTGGGAGGAGTAGAACTGACACAGTAAGAGGGGAAAATGCATGTGCATCTCTGGAGACTAAATATAAAAGATGACAGTTGCTCTATATGGTTTCCTAAACAGCCAGTATGGGAAATTGTGCTCTCATGGAGGGCAGAAGAAACACAGCTCCTCTAGACCAACTGCATGCTGGCAACAGAATGCACAGATGCCACATTTCAGGTATTCAGATACATTCATATAGAGCAAAGTAGGATTAACTTTATCATTTTGATAAGGAATGCTTCTCTTTCCCAGAGCTTATGTGAGGAGTTTGACCAGGCTTACAGAACTTAAAAAAGGAGCTTAATGTATGTCTAGGAAGCTGTAAGCTACTATTCATGATTACTGATAACCACTGTGGAATGCTGTGTTAATGGTATTTTGGTAATGTCTACTTTAAAATCTGACTCTGAGCATCTTTGTTCATTAGCAGCTTAGTTCATTAGCAGCTGCAAAACATTTTTATTTCTGGCAACAGGAAGCATTATAGTAGGCTATAGTATATTAGGATCTTTCCCCATCTTGGATGCTTTTTCAATGTTTTTATGAAGTACAGTAAGTATGCATTGTACTTCAAGGAGCATATACATTCACAAGTATTTATCAATATACAATATCTGTGTTTTCAAATAGATGATAACATTCTTGCTACGAGTATTGCATTTTAACAAAAGAACTCCCAGACTGTAGCCTGCTGCCACCTGCTTAGGGCAAAGAGAGATCTTTTCCTCCAGAGGATAGTTTAGAGCTTCAGAAAGCCTTTCTCTCTTCACTGGCCACACAGGAAAACAGAAGACTAATGTCCTTGAGCATATATTAGCCTGCAGGAATGTTTCCATAATGGACCATTTGAGTCTAGCTCCCTGAATCCTTTCAAAAGGCCATGCTTTCAGTTGTGACAAGTGCTTTTCTGTGATATTCATGCTGAAAGACTCTCCAAAAACTGACATAGGAAGCCAGATCTTGAAGCTGATCTGTGTGCTGTGTCGCCAGAAAGGAGCCTTACTGCTCAGTGAAGATTTGACGCCAGCTGACCTTTCAAGGACGCCAGAGAAATGCTGATTTTGGCTGTATGGATTTGAAGCCTCTTACTGCTGAGAAAAAGTTGTCATCAGTGACTGCTCCATGGAGTAGCACTGGCACATTCCTGACATTAATCCACTGACACAACTAGAGTTTAGTCTTTGCTTTCTGTCAACTGCACTTCCTTCTTTGAATAATAGCAGCATCTGGAAGGTTTTCTGGAGGTTTTTTTACATTTTGTTTTTATTTAGTTTCTACATGAATTCATGAATATAAGCCAGACTTAACTACACTGTCCCTATGTAACCTCTTTTTCCTTTATCTCCTTCTCTCTCTGCCTCATGGGCATTGCTCACGAGCAGGATGAGGTTGTGATGTGCACATGTCAGGAGGTCCAAGAAGGCCTTTTGACCCCAAGGAGTTCCTGCAAAGACTGGGGTAAGACCTGACAACATGGCAACATAAGACACATTATTCAATTTATGCCAGAATTTAAAATTTACTTTAGGTATTCAACGCAGAGTTTCTTGAATGCTTCAAAAATCCTCTGATTGTCAGTAATCTTTACATGAACAATATATATAAATATACTGTGTCTGTGAGCAATTTCAAGTTTCACAGCTGAAGCACAAAAGCACTTCAGTTTTCTATCATTGTTTCCAATTTAAGAATATCAGTAACAAAACCCTCTAATTTAGTCACCCACAAACCAGCAATCACTACATCAGTGAGGCTGTTAAAGCTAGAAGTGAGCTAAATTTTAGAAGAAAGCACAATGAGAGAAGCCTAGAGATTAGTAAGAAGAAATGTGACTTGAATTTCTGAAATACATAATCTAAGTGATAAAGCACATGAGCAAAAGTGATAGGAATATAAAAATATTAGCAGCAAAGTACATTACAACTGCATCAAAACCTTCCTAAGAATCTAAAATCAAAAGGAGTCATACAGAAAGTAGAAATAAGGAACATAATTAGATATGAGTTAATTGCAATGGAGAAAGTTCAGAGGGTAAAGTGTTAACATTTTCAAACATAAAGGCAGCAAAGTTATGCAAGGTAAAATAAGTACATGAGAAGAAAAGAAGGGCAAACTAAAAGTTCATAACAGGCAATTCCGAGTGTACTGAAGTGTTCACATAAAATCACATAAAACTATTAATTTCCTATCAGATACTTAACCACATTAATTTAATGTGAAAATAGGAGCATGATCAGAATAGTGATAAGTTTAAAAATGTCTGTATAAGTTAAGTGTAATTGAAGTCATCAGGTATTGATGACATTCAATTTCACATCTTTGAAGAAATATGAAAAAACCTCTGAAATACGCTGTTATCTTTGAAAATTCACAAGAAGATGGGCAGGTCCCATACAAGAAAAGCAAAGACAATACCTTACCTTCAAAAAAAAAAAAAAAAACAACCACAAGGAGGGAATTATAGATTGTTCAGTACAACACCAATTCCTGGAATGATTCTGGAATAGGTGGTTAGATAACCAATTTATAAGTGCCTGGAGCATACTGAAATGGTAAAAACAGCAGACAGATTTGACAAGAACAAATTGTATTGACCCTGTTCACTGCTGACAAGTTAACTGATCTTGGCTGGATAATAAGGACAGCCTTTTGACCACAAGGATGGTGGAACAATGGGGGAGACTATTGACTGACACTGTTGCAGCTTTTTCTTTTCTTCTTTAGCTGGAGGATTTTTAAAAACAAGTTAGGAACACAACTTCTGTGAAAGCTACAGGCATCTTTGGTCTTTCTTCAGTGTAGGGTACTAGAAGAGCTGCAAGGTCTTTTCCAGGCCTGTAGTATTGCATAGGCAGTGTTTGTTTAGGTCCCCTTTGCCCCATGACTTAGATTTCATGTTTTCTGCCCTGAATGCAGGTTACTAGAGATTGTCTGGGATAGCATACAAGTTCTTTTATACAAATTGATCTGAAATTGAAATTGTTCATGTGTGCTTCATTTTCCTTTGGAAAGTTTAGCAGAAAGCAAGCAGTAATTTTCCCCAGAAGTTTGTTTTGATTTTACTCCTTAAGTTTATACAAATGGTACTTCTGAAATCTGCTCTTTCTCAACAGTACCACTGAAATAAATGTCATACGCAGGATGACTGATTACTAAGTTGGGGGACAAACTGTGGCCACTACATTGCAGAAGTGAATGTATTTTTTTCCTGAAACTTTCTCATGTTTTCCCAACATGAGCTTGTTGTGAAAATCTTGAGCCATGTTATTGCTTTTGAAACAGCTCCACAAACATGTCATTTAGGTTCACTTTTCAAATATTTCTAGGTCACTGGGCTGCAGTATTGCCTTAGCTGTGAATGTTGATCGTTCAAGATGAGTCTTTCTCTGTTTCCCAGTTTCTATCAGTGAAGGAAGGATTAACTTGGCCTTGGAGTGTGGAGATTCATTCTTGGGACCTCACAGGCTAAAGTTTGCTTTGCAGTAAACAATCCAGCGTGAAAGAGAGAGACACAGTCAGTGGGATTGCTGGCGGATTCACTGTGACTCAGCAGGAGGAAACTCTGCAGTCTGAGTTGAGCTTTTGAAAATGAGAGAGGTCTGTTTCCCCTCTCCAAATGTGGGCCTGTCACTGCACAGTGCCCCCAGATGGAACTAACTTTGTCCCCACTTCCCTGAATTTGTGAGAGTATAACAGGTTTTGGAAGACAATGTTGCCTTTTCAAAGTGGGGTTGCCTTCACTGAAATACTTCATCCCCAAAGGGTAGGAAATCCTTGCACATTTCCAGTAACATTTCCTCTAAAAGGAAACATTAATCTGCTGTGTGAGCAAGGCAGAGTCACTCCACTGCAGTATTTCCTTACTACTTTTCCTGCCTGGCCTTTTTGTGATACCTCTTTTTGAAAAAATGGAAGATACTAAAATATCATTAGTAAGTGGAATAGATAAGTATTCAGACCTATTGAAAGTGTATTTTACTGAGTACATCTTAACAAAAGCAGAATTAGAGTCCGAACAAATTTGTGATGCTAAACACATCTTAAAACTGTTGTTTTATTGAAATAATCACACTTTATTAAAAACTAATTGGCACTTTTCTTTGTAAAGTGGAAGCTCTTAAGGAATACAAGCTATATTTTACCTTTATACAGATTTAGGCTTGATTGTTCCTTTCAGATGGTTGCATCAGAGCATCAGAATAAACTATTAAAATAGAATTACTAATAAAATTACAATAAACTAGACTGAGAGCAGAATTGGGGTCCTCAATACAGTCAGTAACCTCATGAGATCCTAACAGCAAAGCAACATCCTTCTTAATTTTTAGCCCAAGTATGAAATCTGAGAAATTTTGGTTTTCCCACATTATTTGTTTTCTATTAAACTGCAGTATTCTGGACACATTCAGCCATCAGAAGCATGAGAGTGGGCTCCTACATAATTTATTTGATGTACTTGATGGAATAAAAATAAATAAATAAATAAATCAGTTTTAACAGAGTTCAGCTGAGCAATTTCTTTTTATGTAACATGATGTTTCCATCCTTTAGGTTACGGACACTTTGCACTTGTGAATCTCTCAGATGCCTTTGCAGGGAGCTGTGTGGGAAAGCTGTGGATGATAAAGTCAATGCTGGAGAGCACAAAATGATGCCAACTAAGTGGACAGCACTTTGGCTTAGGCTTCTGACTCATAATGGAACTAACTCTGTATTTTAAGCAAGGAATGAGCCTTTCTCCTGTATCCCAGTATCCCAGATCTTGAGATTATCTGTGTGTCTTCAGGCAAATTTACTGAGTTCATCTGCGCCTTGATTTTCTGCAGATAAAATGGGATTCTGCCTCTGTTTTCCGTGTGTGGCCCCTGCTGCATACCTTCTTAATCCAGGTGTAAACAGAGATCTGGAATAGCTGCTTTCTGGTACCAGGTGGATGTCTGGGAGGTTTGGCTTTAAACAAACATTCAATTTTCTGTATATTTTGTAATTTTTTTTAAATAATTGGTTTTAGCAATTTCTTTTGAGAATATGATGTTATTGCAGAAAAGGGCAACAGTTTCCTCAGGTTAAACGATGCCAGTCTTGGATCCCATTTGCATCAATAAAGTCAAATCAATTAATTTCAGGTTGCGCAGGTTTGACTGAGAGCAGACTCAGCCCTTCACATGTAATCCTAATTGTAGCTTTCCAATACCCAAAGGGAGCCTGTGAGAAAGATGGAGAGTGACCTTCCGCAAGAGCATGGAGTGACAGGACAAGGGGGAATGGATTCAAAATGAAAGTGGATAGGTTTGGATTAGATATTAGGGAGAAATTTTTTACTGTGAGGGTGGTGAGACACCGGCAGAGGTTGCCCAGAAAGGCTATGGATGCCTCATCCCTAGAAGTGTTCAAGGCCAGGCTGGGTGGGGCACTGAACTACCTGATTTAGTGAAAGGTGTTATAGCCTGTGGTTGGAGGGTTGGAACTAGATAATCTTTAAAGTCCCGTCCAATTCAGGCCATTCAATGATTCTATGATTATGTGACAATCCATGTTCCTGTGGCTGAATGTCACCTACATTTATGCATATTGGATGCATCTTTCAGACAGAGAACTCTTACTGTGAGAGATGTTTTGCTTCACTGAGCAGCATTTCACAAAATATTCCAACTGGCTCTTGTATTTTGCAGATGCAATTTCCATTCTATTATCTTTTCTCCAACACATTATTCTGAAAGAGTTACACAAGAAGAGAAATCTCATGACAATGAAAAAACTACTTGTAATCAATATAATGTGTGCACTGATTAAGTTCCCTGTGGAGTCCTCAACTCCATGTCATTTCTCTGAACACTAGATTTTGCCTGTATGTCTCTGAAGTAGCCAAGATGTGTAAAAATTAATGTAAGCTGACAACTTGCTATTAGCTACACATCTGAAGAGTCTCAAGTGGATATGCTGTCCCTCCCCAAGTCAGTTGTGACTGAGGCTTGCTAATTTACTCAAATCTTCCTGGTGTGTACAGCATGTTAAGGGGAAAATGGTGGCTAGAGCTAGGGCTTTTGAGTCACATCATACCAAAACAATTTTCATTAAAGCCACTTGCTATAATTATATTTCCTCAAGCACAAGTCCTTATATAATAAGCAATGTATTTCAGAGCCGGTCCCAACACTCTGCTCTCGTCCGTGGCTGTCAGATCTTTTCCTGTGAGCTGGAAGATGTGACTGCTGGCTTCCTGTGCAAGAAACAGGGCTAGGCCCTCAGCTCTTCATTGTCCTGAAAGAGACTGGGCACTTCACTCTCCCACTGGCCATCGAGCAGACACAGAGGAGGGGCTGGGAGGAGGGAGAGAAAAACAGACTGGGGGAAAGAGGTAGGAATGTGAAAAGGAACGGGAGTAAAACAGGTAATTAGAGAGGGCATTGCTCAGGGATGAGCCAAGACATATCCAGGGCACAGGAAAATCCAGGGAAGCTGACTGAGGTGCCTGGAAGTCTGCTGGAGCTTGGGTGTTGTTTTGCTTCACCAGCTCCAAAAGGAGCCAGTCTTGTGATGTCTGGATGCACTCTGCATAAATTTATATCGTTGTTATAAGCTATTTTGATTTAAGATCATTTCATTGTGATAATTTTTAAAATGTATAATACTATGTAGTAGGAAATACGTATTTCACACTGCATTTAAACATGCAGCAAATTGAAATGAAAATAAGTGAAACAAAAAATCTATATTTCTGCATAGCCAGCATAAAATATTTTGGTACTATCATGGCAGTTTTATTGTTGCAGCTTTTTCCTGTTGCAATTTATTTACCTTTTGATACATTCTTGGTAAAGACCTATTCTTTGGAGTATTTCCAAAAGAAAATTACTCTCTAGAAAATCCTTCAGTCACCTTTATTAAAGTTAGCCTCTGGTAACCACTGTCAAACCATTAGGGCTAAAATAAAACACATTCTCAGAGGAGTAAATCTGAATCTGTGAGTAATATGGATTTAAAATTAAATGTTTAATGATGATGATTTCATCTCTAACTCCTCGGGGAGAAAAAAAGCAGAGTGAAAGACCCATGTGTGGGAAGAAGAGAAGGGAAGGTGAATAAATAAACCAGAAGAAAAAATCTAGGGCAATTATTTTGTATAAAGCACGTCTTTGAATTACCATATTGAATTATGTGAACATTTGTCTTTATTATAATCAGAAGACTTCAGTAAATAAAATAAAAAACAGGACATAAAGAGAAATTTCCAGGAGCACACGTATAGTATGGAACAGAAATGAAAGCAGGTGCCCAGAGCTTTTATATACAATTTCAAGCATAACAGAGTTTACTTTTAAGGACTGATGTTAGCTTCCATGTGAATGCTTGTACCTGTGACAATGGAGCATCTTAGACCACCTTAAAAATATATGGGGTTAAAATAACCCAATCTTTTCCTCTCACCATGGGCTAGTTTTATACTCCATTCCAGAAAACAAAAATACTTGGCAAGACCTGGTATTTTGAGCACAAGCAACAGCAATGGGTGAGTGGCTTCTGGCCTGGAGCTGAAGAGCAACAGGGTTACATCTGTCACCAGGTACACAGGCATTCCCCAACAATATCCATGTGTCTTTAGTATGACATTCTGGGATAAAGTACACCAAATTAGTCTCTGCATCCTTTCTTTAAAAGCATCTGACATTTTCCTAAGATTCTGAGGACAACTGTGAAACTGAGAATTTTTTTCTGTGTATCCTTTCTCTTATTTTCTCTCTTGCAGACAAACTTTCAGTAAATTATACACTCAGTCCATGAAGATGCAGACTGACTGCGATTTCAGAACAGGCTGAGTTACAAGTGTGTAAACCCAGAGTGACAGCTGCACAGTCAGTGATGTTCCTCGAGATTTAGGCTGCTTCAGCTGAGATCAGACTCCAGCCAAATTGACATTTATGTGCACAGAAAATGTAGGTCTCCTTCCAAAGACCTGCCACTGTATGTATGAGGGATGTGTGAGCATGAGGCAGAATTCCTGCAGGATTCCTCTGCATCACAGATTGTCAGGCATTCAAACAGTTAATTTATGACTACTTTCTGTGGCTTCACTGTGATTCCATTAAGTGGAGAACATATGGTTTACAAAATACTGTCTCCTCTGAGCCACATCCCTGTGATCTCAGCTAAGGTCAAATTTTACAGATTAAGTATTACCCTTCTACAAAGTGTCTGCCTTATGTGTCTTGAGATCTGGAATTTAAAAATAAATCTGCTTATCTTACTCCCTCAAAACATTTATCCTTCCAAGGAATGTAGGCTGGATAACCATGTTTTGGGATTTGGTTATTTGGAAAAGATTTGAGACGCACAGGAGAAAATCAATCATACTGAGGCATGATTGATTGAACATTGTCCAAAGCACTGTGCTGTCATAATCCTTGCAATTTCAAATAGAAATCCCAAGTAGGAGCAGGAGAGTGTGTTCCTTGGAGGAAAGAGTGTCCACTTCTGGTGTCCCCTCATTGAGAAGAGTGGTAAGAAACTCAGGAGAATTCAATTGTTAATAACATTACAGACTATAGAAGAGGAAGAAGGAAGGGGAAAAAATCACTTAAGAAAATCTTTAAAGGCTGTTTCCAGCAGCTTAGTGTGCTTAATTTAATGAAACCAAGGTTAAGAATGTCATGAGCACATCTCAGAAAAGAATTTATTCCACCTGATCTTAGCTGATCTAGTGTCACCTAGTGTAAGTCACCTCTTCCAGGCCTCCTCTGTAACTGAAGGAAAGTGTCATCACCCCAGGGTGCTTTTCCTCCAGCAGAAAACAAATGTCCCAAACAACCAGGATAAATCATTATCTGTCTCCATGGGCTACGAGGGGAAAGTAAATGCTTTATTCAGACTAGACACCTGATACGGAGACAAGTGAATTAAGAGATAAATCCCCACATGCACTGCAAGGGAGCAAAGCTATGCAGTGGCTTACTGGAGCAGGCTAGGGTTTAATGAGATTTATCAGCTAGAAGTTGAAGCTAGACTAATTCAAGCTATAAATAAAGCAAAGGGCTGTAAAAACAGTATAAATACAAATCAGTTGTATTGATTTACTAGAAAATTCAGCAGATCCCTCATGGTTGATCATTTTAAACCCAAGATTTGTTGGTTTTTTTCCATAAAATGTTTTAGCTCAAAAATTTAATATCATAAAAGTCCTGCATCTCACATAAGTTTAGTAGTGAGATTCAACTGCCTTAAGTTAGGAATCTAAACATACACCATTTGCAACTCAACGTAGCATCTCAGGCTGAGGTGCTGTCCTTAAAAAAATAAGCACCTTCAGATGGTGCTGTGCTCAATTCTAAAAACAGGGCAGAAAAATTGTTTACCAGAGGCAGCTTTTTCTTTCCACTGTTTCTAAAGTGTGCATTGGGCAATTCACAATTGTATGGGACATTGAGCTTCTGAGTGAAATGGTCTTCATACTAGATGGTTTCTCCTGGTCCAATAGCTCATGAAGTTCTGACCAAAGGGATGGGCAGTGCTTTCACATCCAGTCACAGTTTGCCCATATTTCTTCTCTCTCATGCAGTTCTTGTCACAAAACGCTTCAGAATTCCCTCAATTCCCCCTAAGCATCTCATTGTCTTTCAGTGCTCTTATATTAAATATTGACTATTAAAACGCATATCTGTTCGGTTACATAATCATGTGGGAACAGTAATATTTTGTTCATTGATTTAATTCCAATGCCTATTCTAAGTAAGATTAACTTATTTCCAGTTATTTTTATGGAAAATAAAAAAAACTAAGCTATTCCCAGTTTTCTACTCTAGAAAGTCTAGTAAAGCAGGATAACCAGGACATTTTTATTAATACATTCTCAGCTGCAGGAGTTCATCTGAAGAATCATCAGGTCTCTATCATAATAGCATAAGAACAAAATAATGATTATATATTCCCAGCCCATCATTAGAAAAGTATTTGTTCCACTTCTATCCTGAATAACTTGAGAAGAAGAACATGTGGAAACAAGGCTCTTCCTATCTTAGGCCTTGTCCTCTACAGTTTAGCCCTTTGTTTTGAGGGAATCTAAAATGCCACTTCTTGGTTATATCTCACCTTAATGTATTCAGACAAAATTTTCTTCATTCTCTATGTATGTTTCACAGACATTTTTAAAGGCATAAAAAAACCTCAAAATGCCATCTTACATATAAAAAAAGGCACTTATAGCAAATGTTTCTTCTAACTCTTGATTGATAGTTGTCTAACTCTTTCTGACCTCTCCAAATTGCCCTTCATCTTCATTAAACGCAAAAGCGGTTTCAGAGTTCTCCTTCTTGCAGGCTTTGGGTTCCTGCATTGGATCAGTTGCAAAGGTGACTGTGAAAAGCTGTAAACTATCCCCCAGGAACAGTACCACTCTGTCTTTCCTGCAGAGATCCTCTGAGAAAAGGATTGTGTTTTGCAAAGAGAAGTAGCACAGCCTATGCAGAAGAACCACATTCATCCCTCTGCTAAAGTGCTTTGTACATCTGCAGTGCTGGGACCAGCTTTGCCTCTGCATGCCAATTTTTCAAAAGAAAAGCCTCTGCTTTTCCAGATTAGTGAATTAGTGAATATGTTTCAGAAAATCAGCCAGACAAACAGAGCAGATGCACTTCTATCTGTACTGAGTCTGGACATAAACTTTAAAAAATATCCCCCTTCAAAAAGACTTAATGTGACAAATTATAACATCTATCCACCATGAGACAGGAAACCCTAAATATAGGAAGAACTGTGTAAGAGCCACTGTAACAAGCTTTGTCAAATAGCTATTGACAGAAAAAACTCTTTACAGAAAAACTTTCACTTAAAGTACATGGTCAAATGTACCCTGAGAAAATCAGTGATAGGCATCACAAATCTGTGAGCAGATCAACACACGACCTGAGGGCACCATGACTTCAGGGCTATAGGATGCTTGTGCTCTGTGGAACAACTGGCAGCAACAAGGCCATGGAAATTGACTCTGCTGGCCCTATTTCCTGTTGGGAACACTGGCAGATTCCAAAATGCAGAAGCTGAACATTAGAGAAGAAAAGAAGCATACCCACAGTGAAATTCAATAGAAAACACAGTATTTGTTTAGCTGATGTCTTCATCTGAGCTGGTTATCTAGATTTCCCTGCTAGCTGGTGAGCAGCAGCATTTGCTTGATATGAGTTACATGCCCTTCATGGCTCTGCTGACTACAAAGCACATCCCTATGACTACCTCAGGCATAGACTCCTGTGACACCTACCCCAGAAAAATTGTCTGACAGTGCAAAGCCACCAGGACACAAAGTTACCTATGACAGAAGCATCAGGCCCATCTTCTATTCTGTATGCAAATTGTGGCTGAGACATGCTGTGTGCCTCTTCTCAGATGGAAGAGAAGGTTTAATCCTGCTCAACAGATGTATCTTCCTGATTTGAGGCTTGTCCACAGGATCAGACCTGGCACTGAACTTTTATGGGGGTAAATTCAGTCATAAGCATACAGTGCTAGAGGGAAGTGCTTACAGTAAAAACCACAGATGTTCATCACAAAATATCATTTCACCAACCACAATATATTACAAAATGCAGAAGGTCTTTAAATTGCAGAAAAGCTTAGGTGTCTCAGAGCCACTGAAGGGCAGTTCTCATGGTAAATAATATTGCAAAGTGTATAATCCATGAAGCCTCCTCTGTTGCCTCAACTTGACATTTCTGCTTGTTTTCTTTGCTTTCTCTTTGCACAAAGCAGGCAGCTGACAAAAATGCCAGCTCCTTTCAGTTGCTGTGATAGTCTGGGGAAATGCATGTGGAACTGGTTTACTGTTCTCTAAATTACAACAGTAACATTACATCTTTGTGTGTGTGTGAAAAAATTAACCCATCAAGGGCAAGACCTGAAGGGGACAAACTACTTAGAGGCACAAAATCCCAGGTTTGGGTTATCTCCAAGCCAAATATATCTGAAAAAATTCTCCAGAAGAACAGAATCAAATGAGGAGGAATAAAGTGTTATTGCCTCAAGAAGTCTTATCCGTGAGTAATACGAAACTTGCTTTTAAACAAGTATTATAAAATTCATTACGCCTTTCTTTCAAGGAAATTAACAATCAGTAATTTCATGTTTTTAAGTGAAATTCACACATTCTCTTGGAAGTGTGAGTCGTTTCCCCCGCCCCAGACATGATGTAAGATGGTATGGGGCAACAGAATGTATTGACCACACCCACACTCCAAACTCTCCCCTCATGGCTACTGGGAGAATTAACCCTGTCTTTGGCTGAAACTAGGACAGGCTGCAATCCATTTTTAGAAACACATAGTTCCTAGAACTCAGCTTCTGGGTATTCAGCAGCAGAAGTGTGGAAATGCTGCAGAGTTCAACATTACCTGCAAGACCACCATTCTCTGCGAACCATGGCAAAAGAGAATGGAGGGCTCAGAAACCCCACTGAAGAAAGTCACTGCACCTTCCTTTTTGAGACAGTACAGATCCCTCTGATTTCAGGAGAAACATTCCTAGTTGCTAAAGGGAAGGAGTAAGCCTTTCTTTCCTCATCTGTGGCTCTGGAGGTAACAGCAGGTGCATCTCCAGAGCCCTCAAAGACTGGAAGAAGAGCATCTGGGAGAACAGTCCATGGCATGCTGAGCTGTCCAGCAGCTTCCTCTCATGCACTCCAGGATGCTCTCTTAACAGTGGTTGGGGTTGCCATCTGGATGGACGCAAATCTGGATTTTAGAATGGCCACAGGTAAACA
Source organism: Lichenostomus cassidix (assembly GCF_008360975.1). Lineage (NCBI taxonomy): Eukaryota > Metazoa > Chordata > Aves > Passeriformes > Meliphagidae > Lichenostomus > Lichenostomus cassidix. The sequence goes on along the minus strand of NC_139480.1, from coordinate 29,825,892 downwards.
CTTAGAGGAAACACTGACTTCCACTGTGTTTATTCTGGGGAGACAGTTACTTTCTTTTCTAGTTATTTCTGCTTTTCACACTTCTCATGGCTCCTACAGAAATATTTTCTGGCTCTGCAATACTGTCAGTAGGCAGGGTCACCCCACTCCTTGTACTTGTGCTATCATTTTTTTCTAGCACAGACAGAAAGTCAGCAATGTCACGGGATTTGCATACAGCTTGCTCTTCAAGCTTAGCCTTTAATAGAAATACGAAATGACTGACATACAAAAACTGATTAGAGAGAACATGAAAATATAGCCACCAAAATGCACAGGCACTCACTGCAATTTGATAGAGGCCAAAAATCACAGTGTGGTGCCAAATTCATATGATTCACATCTAACTCAATGACACGTCTAACCCCCAGGCAACTAACAATCACACCACAAGAATTTCTTGGCATTTCTGTCTTTTCCCCTCAATACTGTCCAAGATCTGTTTAATACTCCAGCTACACAGCATTTAATTAGCTTTTAGATAACCTCCCCATTCTCAAAGAAAAGATTTTCAGCCTTCCCATGCCATAAACTAATTGAATTGTCACCTTTCTCATAGTCTCAGCACATACTGCTTGTCCAGCTACAAAGACAGAAACGAATACCATGAGCTCATTAATTCTCTTTCCAACTCTCAACCAAAAGAACAGTCACTAAGCAGAAGTAACCAGCAATGTACCCTCTTGATGCACAAATCATATGCTGATCTAGTGCTGGTGAGATGTTGTTTCCTAGGAGCTGAGCAACCCTGCTGGTACACCAGAATTTTCTAAGTGTCATTTTTCAGTAGCTTCTGGAATAACTCCTATCACAAACATGTACTCAATCAAGCTATTAGATTCTGAAAAAAAGAAAATTTTTATTTTGTTTATGTAGTACTAGAGTTAATGTTAAGAGAAGGTTTTTAAACAAGTGTTTCTAATTTCACTGCAGCTAGCAATGTCTGCCACTGTTATGGTCAGTAATATGGTTTGACTACTGTGTCTCATTTGCAGCAACCTTAAGTTCAGAACTGAAATACAAAGCAGGAAAACAGCAAATATTTAAATGACTTCTTGGGTTCTAAGTCAGCATTTTCATGTTTCTTGCAGTCACTGCTGAGTGACCATTCCTCAGTTCCAAAGAAAAGCTTATATATTTTCATTGATGCTGATTGCTTCTTTTGACATTAAATGTGTTTCAGCCATAACTCTGTCAATTTAGACACCACAGATCTAAATAACCTAATGCAAACAGGTTTAGAGGTTTAGATATAGACAGATCTAAATAACCTAATCTCCACACATCTCAACTGTGTCTGCCATATCCTATTGACCAGACAAGAAGAATAAACAACAATGTCTGTGCAGGGGGACAGTATAGATGTTTGGACTTTGTGAATGTGAGAGACTGTAAGCAGGTAAGTTTATGACACACTTCTGTTGATTCTTCAGGGATGATTTCTTCATTATTTAATGTTGTTATGTCAATGATTTGAATCTCATTACTGTTAGCAATGGCTGTTAATAACTTGCTGTTACCTTATCTCATGATCTGCGTTGCTACAGTTCCAAGACTAAGATTTGCCACTTCTAATATACATGTTCATCACGTCATATAAGCTAATCAGCTAGGATTTTCCATAACCAGTGAAGTATATCTAAAATACATATCTAAGTGTCTTTGAAAAACTTGCTCTGTGATGGTGTCTGTTTCTCTCCCCTTATATGAAAGAAGCTAAATGACTGTCTTTGATAGTTTAGTTCCCCTGTGTGTTCCTAATTTAGCTTTGACAGCTAGAGTTAGGCAAGACAGATTCCATATTAAATTGCCTTTTAGTCTTACATTCAGTGACGTATTATAATTAGCATATGTAATATAAGTTCTTCCTAATTTCCTTCTAAAACTATTTATTTTAAGCCATGGGTTGCTTGATTTATTCATAGATCAGAATTGGTCTTTCAGAGCTGAGCCACTTTAGTGAAACAATGGAAATGAAGAACAATATGTAAGACAGATTCTGGGGTCCTAAGATAGAAAGAGCAAAAATATGCATTAACCAATTTTGCACAGGAAGGCCAAGTGAAAATACAGGGCAAATACCTGCTCAGAAAAATTACTCCAAAGGTGATGACAATCAGCCTAACTCTCCATTCTCCCTCTTTCAGTTCCTCTCACCAATAACATTATTTCAGAATACAATTATATAAGAAATGTTTTCCTAGTATATTTATTTCCAGAGTCCCTTTATTGTAAGGATTTGTTTTCTTTTGTCTAGTGCTTCCAATTTCGTCACTGGGTGGAACACAGGGTATTTGTAGTTCTGCAGGTAGCAAGGATCCCTGCAAGATCTGTCTTATATTAACACTTCAACATAAAAGGGATGAAGAGCATGTGTGGGGGTGCGGCGGCCCGATGCTGCAGATCCCGAGTCCCCGAGGCCGGCGGTCGGCGTAATCCACGGGGACGCTGCCGAGGATGCCATCGCCTGGGACTCGGAGGAGGCCGGGCCGTAAACCGCTCTCTCCCTCCCCTGGAAAGTTTTCCTAAGTTTATTGGTTTAAAGTTTGCTTCCCCGCCCCTACACCGCCCCGCTGCTTGCCCTCACTAGAATGTTCTGTTGCCGGGCTTCCCCCATGAGTTGCTTGTAATCCCCTCCCTAGTTATATTTCATTTGCTCCCCCGCTTGTCCCTCATGTTGTCCCGGAGCCCCGTTGGCTCCGCCCCTGTTGTTCCTCCCCGGGAAACCCCGTATTTCCCCCTAAAAACCCCTTCCCTTTGTTCTCTCGGTGTGGTGTGGCCGCGACCCCAGCCCCGCCGGGTTCTGCGCCCAGCAGCTGCGTGGACCGCCCCACCCGAGAGCCCCCGGTGTGCCTCACCCGCGCCGCTTCTCCTTAATAAACTGCACACTGGTGACTCTCAGCTCGTCGCACTTTCTTTATCACGGGAAGCGACCAGCGACTCCACGGCGTTCCTGCCCGGGAGGCACCCGCCTCCGCCGCGTGGTCCCTGCTGCTCCAAGGAGCGAGCCTGGGAACACTGAGGCTGACCGTAGCCGCCTCTGGGACAGAGCTGAACAGCCGGGAGGGCTGAGAGCTTGGGCCCAGGTGAGGCCTCCGAGGTCTCCCGAAGCCCCGGAAGCCATTGGGACTAAGGCGGCCGGACCCCGCCGGACCCTACAACTTCAAGCATGCCAAACCAGTCCAGCCCCAGTTTTCACTCCAGGCAGCTAAAGGCAGAAGGTCAACAGCAAGTCAAGCAAAACACAGATGACCTGCGGACAAAGCACATTTTACAGAAATTTTGCATCCCTCCACAGTCTATCCAGGACAACTTTACACCTGTCTTGGCTCAAACTGGACATGAATGCAATAATTTTTAAAATATCATCACTGAGTTACTTGAAGGGACATAGTAGTAAAATCAGATTGACTATCCTGGGTCTAGAGGATACGGGGTGATTAGGTCCTATGGTCTTTGTGCAAGACCTTATCCCACACTATAAATACACAATTCCTGTTGCAAATAGCAGAGTTAAACACGTTCTTTGCAAACTCTGAAGCAGCTGGACCACGGAAAGGTCAAGCATGTGTGCAGTGGGTCTTACTGAAAGGTCACAAAAGATGCAAATAACAATGACCTTTAGCATGGTCCACACCATTTCTCCCTTTGGAAAATGCACACTAAGTCCCTCTGGCCAAACCTCTCCCCATCCTCCCTGTTAGCAGAGGGGTCAGTGCACTTCACTAGTGGCTCTCTGCTAAGGGCAATGCTCCAAGAGGCAATGCCAGTACCGGCAGAGAGGAGGTAGAGAACACAGTTGGGTCACATTGGATCCACAAGTACATTACAAACATAGCCAGTCTATCTTTCTTAATACTTTTCTGGTTTTATTTAAGTATTTTTTGTTATATTTTTTTATTCAAAATGTGGGTGCTACCTACACTCACCAAGGCTCTGAAATACAAAAATGTTCATATACATTTATATGGAAAGATAGGAGGTTTGCACTTTCAGTACTTTACCTCATGCTCTGAAGTTAATCATGCCTCAAATTAACCCCTGAAAATCTAACACGAGTTTAAGAATAGAAATTAAAAACTCATAGGTAACTGCAACAGGATTGAGACTCAACTCATAGCTGGTCACTGATCATATTTTTTCAAACATGGGGGAATAGCCCTAGCACTGCGCATTAACCTATAAATAACAAAATGATATAATATAAACAAATTTAAAATATTTTCCAAATAGCATTGTAAAATATTTTCCAAATAGCAATTTTTCTTAACAGCAAAATTGCACTTTGCCGTTAAGAAACTAGTTCAGTTTTGTACCTTCAAGAGTTCAGCTCCGTCCCTTTTAAGGAGTTCAGGTCTTATTCCATTTGCTCCAGGAGAGGTCTGTCAGGCCGAGTCAAAACACCCTTTAGAAATGCTGAAGCTCAGTGAAGCAGAGCAGGGAACACCCATGCAAACTCCACTGCTGGTGGGCATGAGCAAGTCAGGCATCTGCATCACCAAGTGACACAGCCCTTAGCTGATGGGAGAGACTGTCAAAAGTCCTGAGTAGGAAAAGGTAACATCTAGTAAGCTCTTCTGTTAAGGAGAGCATTCTTTCATGTTTGTTTTACTGGAAATACCTGGGAAGAGAAAATGTATTTGAAAGCTGCTGATGCCTTCTGGTCTATTTAATGCCTCTCAGTCCTCTGTGAGTAGCTTTTCTACTGAGCTAAGTGTCTGTGCACCTTTGTGAAAATTAAGCTCTATATGCATAATTGTGAACTTACTTTGATTTTAAGGAATTAAAATAAAATATCTAGGTATATATTGTATAATAGTGTATAAAATACAAGCTAGAATAGTTGCATTGAATCATAAGAAGTTATGGAAATAGACAAAAAAATCAGACACACTTGGTTAGTAAAAAAATATATTAAATAAAACAAGAGAAACACATTTGCATAAAATTTGTTTAAATGCCAGCAAGCAACAGTGTATAATAGACAAATTTAGCATTTTGCCAATGAGAATATTTTCCAAATCAGCTGTTAATTTATTCCCTAGGACATGGTGCTTGAGAGGTTGGACGGAAAAGTCTCTTATTTCCTGAGGAGTAATTCCAGCATCCTCCAAACCCAGAGGATGGGCAGAAGGCAGCTGAACTGGAGGCAAATTGTTGCCCCTCCCTCCAAGTAATCTCCCAGGTTCCTGCCCCAGCACCTTCAGCTACGTGCACAGGAGTGGTGGTGAGCACCTGGGGTGGACCTCAGCTGTGGCTCTCATCAAAGCTTCATCCCACTGCCAACAGGTGACAGAAGAGCCATTTGTCCTTATGGTCCACAGTCAGCCAACAAACACCTGCTACCACATATGGAACAGGCATCAGCTGGACATGGATTTTAATTTCATTACATTAGAGGGAAACACATGCTCTTTCTATGAGCTCTTCTCAGCAGCAGAGAGAGCCACCCCACATGCAATCACTGCTAGACAATTTTTTTAAATTGAGTAAGGCACTCAGAGATAAACAACTTTGCTATTAGTGCAGAGCAATGAAAATAAAATCCATGGCAGATGGTTGCCAGTGAGTCTTGTTCAGACACTTCAGATAAAAAGGGAATGGCAGAGAGACACAAGCGTAAAGCAGAAATTGGTAGAAATTAACAATGTTTTTAATTCTCCACTCTCTTACAGACTCCTTTAAACATGGGAAAGTCAAGATAGTTGCAAATTTACCCCTTTCTGCTTCCCCCACTTCTAAAAAATATTTTTAAAAATCGATTTTACAAAAAACATGTATTTATACTTTTTTCGTAAGTAAATAATTTGAATATAGAAGTCTAGAAACATGAAATGAAGGTATAATGTAAGATGTGTCCTGCACAAAAAAGGAAAAAGGAGAGAAAAGTTTATTATTATTTTTAGAGCTTATGGTAGAGTTGTAGAGTTATTGTAAGAGATTGTTGTCATCTTAAATAGTAGGGATGGGTTTTAGAGTCATGTTGTTTGGAGATGTATTTTAAGCAAGAGGTCTGAAATTTGAGCAGAATGGAAAAATAACTATTTTTGCAAGCATCTCACACAAAGACATACTAGTTCCATTGAAGAGTAGTATCTTTCTTGATTTATTTTAGATTTAGTTGAAAACAAAACCACTTACCTCTGTTATAAGGACTTCATTAATGACAAGAATATAAGATATAATATTCATGTGTGTGCCTGTGCATATTTAAGTGCTGAGTTTATTCCAGCATTTTACTATCAGCCATCTCAGTATTCTCACAAGTAATGGTCAGGTCAGTCAAAATTGCCTGTGATTGTGAGGAGTTCCAGGCTAACAACATGCTGTTTAACAACACATTTTCTTTTATCAGCTTTACTTTTTTTTTTTAATTTCACAGTAAGTTGCCTTGTTCTTCTATGGAGATGAATAGAAGTGCTATTTTTGTACCACGTTATATAATTTTGTCAAATATCTTCATTAAACTAGATCAGTTCTACTCTTTTCAGAATCTACTACCTTCAGTTTTAATTGCATCTGTCAAATAAATTTCTATAGATTGATCAAAGGTCTTTTAGAGCATCTTTTCTTCATGAAAGTCCAGCTTCTAGCACTGAGGGACGAAAAAGCACATGACAAGATCTAGGAGTATTGCTCCTTCATTTCCCTCTTCATCATCCCCTCTAGCTTTATGGGGGGAAATCTCATCAAAATATCCTAGTTACTCCACTGGCTTGCATTTTCACGAGAACACAACAAGATCTGGAGAGACCTTCCTTGCACCATGGCCCTCTGGCATCTGTGCAGTGTCATCCACAGAGGTGACACCCTGTGGGGATGCTGTCAGCCTTAGGCTGTGGAAGTGAACATCACAACCCACTTCTAGCTCCAGAGCCCTGCCCACCATGGAAAAGGGATGGGGCAAGATGAGGATGTATGGCAAAAAAAATTATGGCAGAAATTCGTGATAAATGGTATGATCATAGTCAATGACAAAAACATTAGTGATAAAACAATGAAGGAATGAGAATGCAAGGCAGATAATTCAGTGTACAAAAAAAATACAAGATCCATGTTGTGAAAAGTGGAAAAAAAAAAGCATTTACAGAGAACTGCTTATGTCTCATGAAGCACTGTGCATTCTTACCATCACTCTTTCATTAAAATTTATTCAGGTAATATAGATGCCCAGACCAACTTCAAACTACATACTATGCCATGTGGTAACTTGTTTTGAGGACTCAACTTGGAGAACATCAGAGCAGGGTCAATGCCCCTGACAAAGGGTCACTGCTGGCTGAGTTTCTCCTCCAGCCAAATAAAGAGCAGGAGTGCCTTCAAGTCCCCACTGCACCAAAAGGTACAAGTTTAATTCCCCAAACCAGAATGATGCTCTAGATGGAAGAAAACTGATGGGAAAAATACACATCTTTCAGGAAAACTTTTCATTAAATTGTTTTTCTTCCATAAAATTTAGGCATGGTTTTGCCTTCCAGTGCTACCCTAAATCCTGTAAAAATTGGAAGAGATAGCTGACTATCCTTCCTCTATCACTGACTTTTTCCTTATGTGAGGACATTTTCTTTTTGGTTCTTCTTTTTAACACTAATAAAATAAATGAAGCAAATTAAGCCAAAAATTCAAGGTAAAATTGTTATCCACCTTGTCAGGGAAAGTTAGCAAACAACTTCTCTTTTTCCTTCAAAGAAAACAGGACTGTTTATGCTACAGCTCTATCAGTGAATAATTACTACTTCACCTTTGATTATGTTACCCTCAAAATCAGTGCAACTGTTCCTCTACCAAATACTTGAACACTAGCAGGGTTTCATGATGAAATTCTCTGTGCCTTTTCCCCTTCTCAATTGTTAGTCTGAGTGTAGCATCTTTTAGTCTTCATGATGATATGAAGTGCTACCACTTAATATGATCAGCTAAGAAAATAGTCTGCTTTACTTTTGTAACTCACTAGTAGCTACAAAATGTAGTATTTCCTGGCCAAACTAAAACTAAAACTTTTTGAAGATGTTGTAAAATCAAGGAGCTGAATTATTTGTCGCTGAATAGGATTTTTTTGTTATTACAGAAATATAACAAGTCAATGTGCTTTCAGTGCTGTCCATTTAAAACAATGTAGTGATTTTATGAAATCAAAGGAGGGAAAATAATTTCAGCGTGGAAAGTGAAGACTTTTACTTTGAAAAATATTGAAATTACCCATTGTGACAAATAATTTTGATTGTTGTCTCAAAACTGCAAAATAACAAAAGCTCCCAAAATATCTCAGTATCTTTTTATTTTCAATTTTTCCCAAGCCATTTTTCTACATTTTTCCCTCAAAACATGCCTAATAATTCTGTTTTCTACATTCCTATTCATACAAATCCTTATTCTTTCAGGCCTACTCATTGCTGATCTCTTTTACCCTCTGGCTATTGAGGGAAACAGAGAGTAGATATGAATGCCTAATAAAAAGCATGGGCTTAATAACATTATAAAAAAACCTCATTAAATCTGTTTTCTAACCTTCACCCACCACTGTTTTTTGTAAGACAGTGATAAAGGAAATCAAAGTTAAGCTAATGGTAGTCCCAAATATGCTTTAAACAGTTGCTGCAAGTGAGGTGATCATGGTTTGAAAAGTCCATGGTCTGTAACAGAAGCTTTCTGGGCTTTTTCTGTTCTAGCATAAACATTTTTCCCCAATGTCTCATTTGTGAAACTACCTTGGGGGCCTCATCAATTCCTAGAAACAGCATTTCCCAAAGAGGTTGGGAATAACACTGTAGCATCCACAAAAAGGACTTGGAAGGTGATTTCAAAGACCACAGCAAAGCATAATCAAGGACATCTGAAACAGATCTGTAAAAGTAAATGACTGTGTTAGAACATTTTATTTTCTAATTCTGCACCTTGTTAAAACAGTGATATCTTATTAAAATCAACGGAGCTTGACAAAAGAATTAGACTACATAATTTTGAGTAAAAAAGTTCCTACTTCAGTAATATGTGAGAGAGATTGAAAGCATCAGTACATTTCTGAACATATAAATGTGCTCTCTACTTTTAGCAGACTACATTTTGCATTTAAATTATTTTATCCACTTCAGTACTTTGGGCCTGATTCCTCTTTTATTTGTTTTTATTCAGTGAGTTCACTTGAATAAAAATACAGATTAGGTGACACTGAAAAGTATTGTGAATTTCTATTCATTTTGCAGAATTTTAATGTCAGAATATATACCTTATATTTCTGAAGGTGTTTTCAAAGTGAAATGAGTGAAAAAAAAATTTTGCTGAGGCTTTCGTAAGAGCAGACTCTTGTTTCTTGTTATTCCCCGTAGCAGCAACTTTTTTTGTGATTGCAAATACTTACCAGTTTTCTTGGTTTATTGTTTGTAGCCCTATTATCTTTATATAAGCTACAGATTTCATTAACTCAGCATATAAGACTTATTTCTTCTTATTTTTTGTCTCTGTGTAAATATTGCTGTTCCTGGGGGAAGGTTGAATTGCTTGTGTTGAATTGAGTGCATCCATAACTCCTTCAGCTTTGTATTGTAACAAATAAAGAAGTAAAATCCATCTTTCAAGGCCTTTACTGCCTGACCAGCCCAGGAAGAGAGGGCATGAGATGGAGGGGATCCTCCTCATGTAATTTTTTTCCTTACTCTCTTTTCTGTTTTAACTTGCATTTATCGATTTGCTTTCTACTACTTCCTTCAGGCAGATCGTGGTGGCTGAAGGCAAAAGTTTACTTACCGCTCTGAGGTAGCAATGAAAATGCCTCAAGTGCTTGCTAGTGCAGTTTCTGCTCCCATCAGAGCTGAGAAGGGCATCATTTTGGGGCTTTACAGTGCACTGTGAACTTGGTTAACCTCAGTGCATCCTCTGGGTGAGTGCATTTCAGCTGTGCTGTAGGTGCCAGTCATGGCCCCAGGGACAAGAGCTTGCCCAAGCTCTGGGAATGCAGCTGAGTGCCTGGAGCAGAAGGCTGCTCTCCCAGCGCTCCCAGTTTAACTAAGAGAGGGAGACAAGCTCCTGCTCACAGGAAGCTGTCAAAACATCTCAGTCGTGAACGTGCAGTGAACTGCTGTCCCAAAGCCTGACAAGGCAGGAAGCCCAGTGACACCAGGGACCAGACAGCCTGTGTCCATCTTCACTTGTGGGGAGCACTGGTTTCATTTAGGTACATACGTATTGGCCTAAACGCTGCTTTTAGTGTTGATAAAATATTCCAAAAACCTCTAAGTGCATTTGCCAGATCATTTGCTTCCATACATGCCGCATGTCACACCAGGGGCTGTTTTCAAGGGTCAGCCTGAGAGTGCTGGGTAATTCATTTGGTAACATTTTACTAGGCAGATAACCTGCAGGTTTGTGCCACTCTTTGGATTCAAAGTCCTCAGTGAGTTTTCCTGTGTCTTTTGTGAGAAAAGGTGGACAGAACTGAAAGGTTTGCTCAGCCTGGAGAAGAAAAGGCTGAGTAGGGAATGGCAGCAGTCCTGCAAACTCTGCTCAATGATCAGTGTGGCAAAAAGACACATTAATGGAATTCTAGGGCCAACAGTTGCCGAAGCTTCACGCAGATCTCAAGAAACTCTAATAGTAAGGATCATTAATGACTGGAAACGTTGCCAGTAATGATTTAGGCCACATTTAACTCTGCCTGGGGACAAAGAGACAGACTACACAACCTCCAAAGATCCTATTTTACTGTTAAATCATTCAGACTAGGCATTAGGGCTTTTAATGTACAGGGCTTCAGTCTGGATGTATGTTCAGTCCATTCTTGGTTTTGGCTCTACTTCATTGTGGAAATGAAGAAGTCTGTTCTTCAGTCTGTAATTCAACATAAAACATTTTTCAGAAGCTCATGCCTGCATATAAACTAAGTAGCACTAAGGCTGCTCAGCCACAGTTCTGGCTCTTGTCAAACTACAGAAACAGTGGCAGAAACACAGAAGAGATGAGGCTTAAGAAGGTCTAGAGCAACCCACCTGCTCAAGTAGGATCGCTGTGAGAAGGCTGTCCAGGATCATTTTCAGATGGCTTTGGAATATTGCAGAATCACAGAATCAATTAGGCTGGAAAAGACCTCTGACTTCTGGGAGACCTGGGAGAAGAAAAAGGCTGATCCCCAGCTGGCTGCACCCTCCTTTCAGGGAGTTGTGAGAGTGATAGTCACCCCTGAGCCTCCTCTTCTCCAGGCTAATAAAGAATGGACACTCCACAACCTCTCTGGGCAACCTGTGCCAGAATCTAATTACTCTTCCTGTAGAAAAGTGTTTTCCTATGCTCTGAGGGAGTCTCCTGTATTTCAGTTTGTGCCCTCTGCCTCTGGTCCTTTCACTGAGAGCCTCTGAGATTAGGCAGGATCCCTCTTCCTTACTCGAGTTCATCAGATATTTATACACGTTGATAACGTCCCCTTGGAGCTACCTTATCTTTAGGCTTAACAATCTCAGCTCTCCCAGCCACTCCTCCTGTGTCAGATGTTTTCATCCCTTCATGCTCCTTTGCTCAACTTGGTTCCAGTACATCCCTGTTTCTCTTTTACTTGAGAACCTAGTTCTGGACCCAGTAGTCCAGGTATTTCTCACCAGTGTTGGAGATAGTGAAAGTGAGATAAATAATGAAAAGAAACATAAAGTGGATCTGAAATTCAAGGAGAGAGTAATTTGTATGAGGCTGTCACAAGTGTCCTGCTAACTGCATCGGATCAATCAACAAGATTTAACTGTGATGATTTCATATTTCTAAAGTTACCTTTTGTCAGCTGAATATGTTATTATTCATTAGCCTGAAGGAGGATGAGATAAATTCTATTTCAGAAAATTTTCTTTTTTCTGAGAATGAAATAATTCTTTTTTTTAAATTAAATGGACTTCCTATTTTTTTCCTAAACTTCCCAGCAGCATTATTAAAAACAAAACCAAAACAATTCTTGCTCCTCATTCAATATTGAATGAACCATACAATCAGCCACTAAACTGCAGTATCTTGCCTAGAGATATTTTATATTGCATATAGTACCTCACTACAAGAACACGTTCCTCTTCCCCATCCAATTAACACACTAGATTTCTACGGAGCTTTTTTAGGCATTTTTAAACCACTTACAATTGAAATGACACAATAAATGATGATAGCTGATTGCAAAAGAATACAGAACAGTTTCTAATGAACAGGAAGAGGATCCTGAAAGCATATGAGGGTTTACAGCAAGTCCTTTAGACAATCCCTTTTTTGAATTAGACAGGAATGTTAAATTTTCTCGCAAGGATAAAACATTCTTCATTCTGTCAACCCAACACATGAACTATAAAAATAATATATATTCTGTCATCCTATCTGGCTGTGTCCCAAAAGACAAGGATTTTAAGAAGGAAGGTGCTTGGAACTAGTACATGTTTGGTATGATCATCCCTCAATACCCAAAATATGCTTATGAAAAGGATAAGAATACTCTAAAGCATTTTATAATTCAGTTTATGCCCTCATAAATAAAATTTTTAAAAAATAAAATTTTGAATTACTGCTAGTTCAAACCACTCCTTAATAGAAAGCTTTATTATTTTAAGAATAGAACATTCACTCCTAACACAAGCAAAACATCTGCAGTAGGAGACCAAACAAGAAAGCAGAGAGTGGGTTAATCTACATCCTGAAGAATGATAGTGCATTTTAAATGATTTTACAGAGCCCTCTTTCTCCATCCTTCCATTGGTTGCCACCCTCCTTACCTGCCGTGTTCCAGCTAAGGCTGCTGTGCAAAGCTCACTCTGCACTCCCGGAGGGATGCTGGCAGATGGGATTGAGAAAGGCCCCACGCAGCCTTTAGGCAGCCCACGAAGGTGCTCAGGACATGCAAGTGTGTTACCCTGGGGCCAAAGCCCTTTGGTCAGGCTTTCCTCAAGCAGCGGCTTGGCTATGCAAGTTCACACAGTGCTTCAAGAGATCCCACAGCTCCATATCCAGAGTCCCAGTCTGGGAAAGGGATCACCTTTGGAATAACTCAACTCAATCTGATCATTCCTGGAAGCTGCAGTGTCTCTCAAACCCCTGTACATGTTGAAAGCTGCCTGCAGGGTAAGCTTTTCTCTCCCCAAGTGCATCAGCTGCCACATACACAGCACAGAGACTGTGCTTGGTAAGTAATTTAGCATAAACGAATGCCAGATTTTCGTGATGACGCCGACAGTACAGGTAGGATTCATCTTGCCAAAAAGTAGTTATGTATAATATACAACCCATGAAGTCAACGAGATTTATTTTAAGGAAGATAAATGAATAGTTCTCAGACATGAGCTGTATAATATATTTTAGTAATCTACCTTTAGATTTAGTGGACAATTTTTTATGGAATTGCTTTTTTTCCTTCATCTATTGTAGAAGAAGTCCACGTGACCGAGTCAGATGATAAAAAATTGTCTGAGATTAATGCCATTCATTCTGTCTTGCTGGTGAGTTAACAAGTCTTTATGTACAATAAACATGGTAAGTGCTAACGTATACATTAATATCTTTTCTATCACTTCTAATAAGGAAAAGATTTGCATAAAAGAACAGGAAGGAATGTTCATTCTTTACCATTATCCCAAATCACAATCATTAGCCCAGCAGTCATACATTTGTCTCAAACATCACTTCCTATGCAAACATCTAATTCATTTCTGGAAAGGCAAAATTATAGCTAAAGTAAAACACACAGTTTATGCCTCATTTGTGTCCATTGACAGCCTTCCAAAAGACAGGGCAGTGTAGACACAGTGTGTTAAGTGGATGACAGAGGCCACTCTGAACAGCTACTCTTTACTCTGGGATGTTAGGGCCACTGACATGATGCAGGTCATTTAAAGCAAATGCCAGTAGAGCCAGCCCACATTGCAGTATGCTTTATATGTCACAGGCAAAGTACTTTAGGAAGGTTTCTGGCGATTTTAGTATTTTGTTATTGGAACCCATTTTGCCCCCTCTGGATTGTGGAGTCAGTTGCTTTAGCTATCATCCATCAAATCATAAGGATTTCAGCAAAAGCCATAAAATTTATGGTGACATTTTTTCATTTCAGTGCCCAACATTTCAAACTCTCCCGGGACAGGACTGAGTGAATGGTTGATGTCAATAATATATTGTCTCTTCTTATGATCCAGCTTTAGTTTCAGTCCTGAGAGGGCTGCCAAAAATTTAACATAATTTTACACATCTTTATCTAAATGTCTCAGATCAAGACCATGGCATGTGAGGTAGCAGGCTTATTTAATTAAAGGGAATGGGAAAAGCAAATGGAAAAAGAAACTAAAAGGATAAAATTCTGGGGTTATTTTTGAACTTTGCATATGTCTGAACACCTTCAGAAGATCTGGTTGTCACTCTGGACTGCAAGAAGACAGAGCACAAGGAAGTGCTCTTCTACAGGATGACCAAAAGCCCAGAAGTTCTTTGCCCACATGCATCCACAATTATACAGCAGAACAGCAATTTCTTCCACCTCATTCAACTCTAGAAGGAGAAAGAAATATTGTTCAAAAGGAGCCTTTTCTTGTTTACTGAAGAGCCCTGTTTATACCTCACATTCAACAGCAAGCGTAACCCAGCTACTTCACTCCCCCACAACCAAAAAACAAGCTATGGAAGTAAGGCTTGAGGTGAGGTTTGACAAATGGCAAACATCTTCATAGGGAGTGGTATGAAATCAAAAGCCTCCTGTGCCCTGTCAGGGAATGTACTCCTTATATGTCTGTCTCGTAAAACAGAGAAGACATGGGTGAAATCCAGGTGCTGCTGAGGAGATACCACTGCCACCCAACTCCAGAAAGCCATGCAAGACCTTAGCAGATAAAGTCAATCGTGATGCTACCCTTCAAGCTATCTTCTTCCCCAAATCCCTATTTTCTTGTGCTTGTGTTCACCCTACACATTTCATTGATAATAGCAAAATGAGAAAGCGCAAGAATTCTGGAAAACACGTCCACTTCTGCGGATAGTCTTTACAAAAATGCCGAAGACAAGCTGTTAAGGTGGAGTTCGGGGCCCTCTAGTGGCTTGGGAGAGACATTGGGGAAGAGAAATGACATCTTTCCAAAACTCAGCCCGACCACTTTCAAACCAAAATACAAACTGTGATTAGAGTTCCTCTACCATTTCCAGTAGCATTAAAAGTGTGGCTTCATTAGGCTATGTCTCTACTTTGCTTTTTCATCAACTTTTCTTCAGTGAACTAGGACTAAGTGGGGTGCTGCTCTTTGCCATCAATCTTGTAGAGCCAAAGGCTGATTGTGGTCCCAACAGAGATCATGGGCTCCTCTCATCAAGGGAAAAAGCACTCCCAGTCTGTCACGGATGTGGCAAGTCTGTGAGTCTGTGAGACCTCTCAATGCTTGTGCAACAAGAGTGGGACACAAAATTGGCTTTCATCTTATTCTGCTTTAGTGCAGCGACCTTTTTGCAGGGTACACATTTATAGCACAGCTTTTCCTATTCTATAACTTCAAAACCTGGGAAACAGGTCAGTGGCACTTTGAACCTCTTACTGCCATGTATGAAGATGTCCCAGCAAGTGAATTAAGCTCTAAGGCTGCTCTAGAGCCAGAGAAACAGCACTCTTTATTGCCTAAACCCTGGAGCAATGCTGCAGCAGGATAGCACTGTGTCCACTCAAATGTCACACGACCTGAAGTCTGTCTCAGGCTTTGCAAAAAGGACTGCAATTGAAACACAACACCATATTTAGCAGTAAAATAAGACGTCATTAAAGTGTTTTCTCTTAAAGGTGCTGTGATATTTTGCAAGACATGAGTGGCTATAAGAAGATGGAGACTCCCTTTTAGCATGGAGTCACGTGGAGAAGACAAAGGATGATGAGTACAAGTTCATCCCTAGGAGATTCCAATTAAACACAAGAAAAAAATTGTTCAGAATGAGACAAATCAGTCATGGATTAATTTCCCCAGGAAAGTAGTGGATTCCCCAGTGTTGGACTCCTTTAAGAAAGAGCTGGACAGAGTGCTGGGACCTATTGTCTAGAACATACTTTTACCAAGAAAGGTTTTACCAAATGATCCTTGAGGCCCCCTTCCAACCTGTATTCTACAAAATGTGAACAGCTGACTTTTTATCCAAAAATTTTGGAAGCCAGATTAAAGATTTCTAAAATCTTTTTAAACACCTGAAACTGTTGTAAAACAGTAGGAGGAAGACTTAATGGTATAATCACTGTATAATCATAATTTTATTAAAATCTTGACTGTGTAGGAAAGGCATTATGGGTTTCTTTTTGCCTAATTTCTGGTCTTCAACCTCCTGTATGGCATTTTATATATAGAACTTTCTTTATATTCTAGCCAGAAAGCTATTTTTATGTAAAATTGGAGATTTCTCTCTTAGAGCGCCAGAAAAAAAACAGCTTCTAGGGAAGACTCACAATAAAATCACAATTGGCAGCAGAACAATTTACTGTTGCTCTCTTACATACATCTACTGCAGATGTTCTCAGGTCTATTTTTAATCAAGGAAAATTTCATGCCACATTTTTGTCCAGTTTCAGGAGAGATTTTAGAGCACGTACAGACTAAGAGAAGGAAGGTCATTTTTGTGCTGCAGCTTCGTTTATGGGCTGCTTTCAGCAAGTGTGATAGGAGCCCCCAAAATCCCCATTGTGGAAAGTGCAAAGGGGGAGGCTTAGTTATGAACACAGAAATATCTTCAGCTGACCAGTGCTGTGACTCTCAGTCACCATTATAGACTTGAGACCCAAGATTTGGTAGACATGACCCAATTCAAAGCTGGTGCCCTCTCTCCTCTCTCATGGAAGCCTGATTTCATGACTTTGCAATGCTGTAGAAAGGATGCTGACTCCAGCAAGCTGAAGGTGACAGCAGATGGTACAAATGTACAGCACAACAGCACGTCAGGCAAAGGTACCTCACCCCTGCAAGCAGTCGAGCTGCCTGAGCACAATGTTTTATCATGTAAGTCATCAAGAGGAGGTCTGTGCTGCAGTAGGACATCAATATTGCCTCTGGTAGCACTTACCTGCACAGAGCACATCATCATGCTGGTCCTCACACCCGAAATGTGAACCAGCAGCTCAGATCTCCCACTGGAAAAAAAGAGCTGTATCTTTAAAAGTATGTCCTGTTCAAAGCTTATGTTCCTTTTTGTGTTGTTTGTTGGGGAGCTGTTTTTTTCTTTGCCAATTTCACACCAATTATCGCCTTTACTTAGATAATAAAGCATAAAGACTTGTGCAGACTTGCAAGTTAAAGCAGATTTATGCAGAGTGTGAATTTCCACTTCCACAATAGCTACTTCTGGATAATTTCCTACATAGACAAGCCCACTGCTATTATAGGCTACAGAGAGAAAATCTCAGTCTCAAATCTCACAAATCTCTCGTGGGATTTGTGACCTGAGATCACAGTTAAACCAGCTCAGCCTACCTCTAGCAGGCAGTCAGGAAAGGACTCTCTAAGTGCCCCAGATTCCTTTCTGGAAGGAGAGATGGCTGAAAAAAAAAAAGGCAGTAGCCAGACCACTGGAAATGCCTGAAATATTGGCTGGAGATCTCTGGGCAACACTACCCTGGTGCCTTCAGCACCAATTGTAGCTGTTCTCCACACTCCTTTCCTGAGGAAAACCTGAACAAAGCAGGAGATGTAATCTTACATACCTTATATTTGGTCTGCAACCTGAATGCACTTTTCCTCCCACATGCTGTCATACTGAAATAACAGCTCATCTGCGAATCCATTTTCCTTTGTATTCTGGTGGAACACTGCTTCTAAATGACCAAAATGGAATAAAATGTACCATGAGGAGCCCAAAAAGATCAAATTAGTGGAAAGCAGTTTAAATGTGCAACATTTTCAATTTCTCTAACACTCAAAGGTGAAAAAATGAATCAGTGGGATGTTAGAAAATGTTGCACTAATTGACACTTCTACCTGACTGTGACATTTTCTTTAGAAGTCACCCATTAAATCACAGCATGTCTGATCAGTACATGTGGTAATGTATTGTAACTGTCACAGTGCTTCAAGTACTTCATCCAGAGTATGCTACAAGTAAAATTACTCCACCTGCTTATGATCTTATTCTGTATTGTTTCATAATTTTTTCCTAAGACCCTAATTTCCTTGGTTTCACAAAAAGACAGTGCAGTAATTACTTTAATTGAAGACCTACAAATGGCACAGTTTTATTTTACACTTCTCAAAGCTGATCATGGCATTTAAAACTAAATCTATTCAAGTGCTAAATAAAAGCAAAGGGAAAGCCTAGTAAGGAGGAGAAATTATTATCAGATATTTGCAGGTTTTTTTTTTTTTAATAATGTCCACTCTGTTTGAATATCAGGTTCAGAACCCACTGAAGTAAATGAAAATTCTCCCTTTGACTTTCTGTTTCTTTTCTCTTCTTCAAGAATCATCATCCAAAATATCTAGTAATATCCTTTGGCAGCAAGAACATATCTAGTCAATGCTTGTGTGTTTCTAAAGATTCCTCTGTTTCTAAAAGGTAAATTATTTGTATTCTGCTAAGCTCACTACACAGCTTCCTCAGACATGGATTTCTAGTACTTTCCAAGCTTCAGCAATCTGCATTGCTCTGCTGTAAACCTTAGCCCGAAGTGCAGTCACAATGTAAACAAAATAATGTTAAGGAAATGTAGTGGAAAATAACTCTAAAATATATTTATGTGCCACTATGCATTCATTGGACTAATGTATTCACAACGTTGGGCAAGCCTCTGTCAACCTCACCTCACTAAGAAGTTACTGATTACACATGAAGTGTGAAAAAGCCCTGTAAGAGGAATCAAAGATGAAAAAGACCTCTGCAGGAGAGTAATATGTAGCAACTGTGAGAGCTTTCTTTAGAAAGAATTTAACAGAGGCATTAAAAATAGCAGGAGTCAGACAAAAATTGAATCAAACTTTCCTGCTTGCTCTTAATCACAAAATAAAGACTTGGATGAAGAATTCTAGAACTAAAATAAAACAACAATAAATCAACAAATAACAAATTTCTCTTTGTCCATTGTAAATTCTAGCATTCCACTAGAATTTCTCAAAGAACCACACTTTGTCTTAGAAGTCTGGCGTGGGGTAGCAGGGAAAGGATCAGCTGATGGTTCTGGTAGAGAAGATATTTGTGAAAGGTTGTTAGTGAAGCAACAGAAGGATTTATATCTTAGGACATAAAGCAACACTAATTTGTATGGAAAGAACATCTATCTTAATGGGAAGTTTTTACTTCCAGACTGAGAACATCTGTATCAACTCTTTTTCCTTGCATCTATTTTCCATCTCTCTGTCAGCAGGTAAGCCCAGCAAGCATACCTGCACTTGTGGTTTCCCAACTAGTGAAGCCAAATCACATCCTTTAAAAAACAGGTCTTTATCACTTGCAACATAGAGTTATTTGCACACTTACAGCTCACAATGGAGATTTACATTGTGAATTTGGAATACAAGGGACAAAGACCTTCTAGCTTTCTTAAAGCAGTCCTGGAGTAGGAACGTGTCCCGTGTTTCTCAACTGCCACCATGATGTCTCAGTTGCTGGAATATCTGTTTCTCACTGTTCCTTAAATAGGTGGTTGCTCTCAGCATGCAAATAGTTTCACCAAAATAAGATTGGGGCAATGCAAACACTTAAGAACTCTGCTTAAAAGCTGCGTTTCTCCTGTGGTTACATTTTATTTACTCTGTGAAAATATTTGTTTTCTTTCCCTCCATGTCTAGTTAAGTACTTGGGTTTACTGTTCCATTATTTTGCACTGCTTCCACAAAAACACAACTGAGAGCCCCACGTGGGGTGTTATTTTTCATCCTTTGATCATCTATCAATCTGTCTAAAACTTCAGCTTGTCCTTCAAATCCTCATAAGTAAGATTTCAGCATTATAAAGTAAAAATCCATGTTTAAAAAGTACTTTCCAATATAACTTGCCCCATGCTGTTTCAGCTCAGGTTTCTCTGTCCTCTAATTTCTCCATCTTCTGGTGTTTTCTTGATAGCTATCTATAAACTATATGACTCACAATTCAAGAATAGAAACTTTTGAAGGTCTAACAGAAATAAGAAATGTCTTATTGCAGATGTATTTTAAACTGATTCCCCAGAGTTAAGAAAAGAACTCAAATACAGACACATGCAGACACATGCAGACTCATGCGCACACAAACAAAATTTTAAATTTTTGAATAACAAGCCTTGTGTTTTATGCCAGGAATGTAGACTGAAGCAGAGGGATTACAGACTTGAATGTGTGACTAAAAATATACATACACACGGGAGGGTATTAGAATCCATGTTGCTTATTTGAGAACAGATGGAGACTACACTGTATTATAACTAATATTTGGGGAAAACACTAAGCTGTGCAATTCTCAGATTTAATTGTAAGTATATCAAAGCAGGCAGTATTTTTTGTGTCAGTAATCAGATGATCTTAGAGGAAATATGTTTTAAAAAAATGCAGCTCAATCATAAAAATAGTTTTGTTGCTTTCTCACAGGTGCCTAGGCCTGGGCAAAACAAGGACCTTAATCACCAATTGACTCCTTTTAATTAATAAGACAGGCTAATCTACTTTTGCTTTTTAAAACCTGTTTTAAACCACTGCTTCCTGACTCAGGGTTTTCCTATTAGTATTGCAGAGTGATTTTAGGGCACTCAAACCCATATGATCACATTAAGATGTAAAAAACCCACAAATACTTAGTTGGCAAAATGTCAGGAAAAACTTCCTGGTAATGAACTCTTGATTGATTATCAAATAATTCTTCATTGGAGGAAATGGGAGCATCAGCTCTTGGGACTAGTTTGTCATGAGACTAAGAAGTAAATTATATAATACGTTACTACTCCCTCTAATTTCAGTGATACAGCAGTTACAGTTTGAAACTCAATATCGATGCAGAGTTCTGTTGAAGTATTTGAACTCCAAAGATTTTCCAATGATCTCTGAAGGAAATCAGACTATAACAGAATGGAGAACACAGATTTGTTTTGGCTTAAATCAATGAAGGAAAAGGTTGTAGGAGGTTGTTCTTGGGTGAGTATCAGTCTCTTCTTCCAAGTACCATGGGATGGAATGGAATGTCCTCAAATTGCTCCAGGGGAGGTTTAGATTGGATATTAGAAAAGATTTCTTCTCTGAAAATGTTATCAAGCATTGGAACCAGCTACCCAGGGAAGTGATAGAGTCACCATCCAGGAGATATCCACAAGACATGTAGATGTGGTGCTTAGGGATGTGGTTCAGTGGTGAACACAGTGGTGTTAGGTTAACTGTTTGACCTGACGATCTTAAAAGTCTTTCCCATCCTAAATAATTCTGTGAATCAATTGTCAGGACAGGAGAAAGGGCTTTCATAGCTGTCTTAATAAACAAGACAGAAGAGGCACTAAGATGATAGTTTTTTTTCACAGGGGGTTGCCATTAATCAGCCCCATTTTAAAAGCCAGTAAATGTTGCCCTGTAGAGGGCTTGCACTTGAGGCTTCCTGGTTTACAATTACTTCTTAGTTAAAATAAATGTTTTCGTTATTTAATATATTGTCATTATTTGTATTATTAGGAAAGGAAAGGAAAGGAAACGAAAAAGGAAAGGAAAGGAGAAAAGAAAAGAAAAGAAAAGAAAAGAAAAGAAAAGAAAAGAAAAGAAAAGAAAAGAAAAGAAAAGAAAAGAAAAGAGAAAAGAAAAGAAAAGAAAAGAAGAAAAGAAAAGAAAAGAAAAGAAAAGAAAAGAAAATAAAAGAAAAGAAAAGAAAAGAAAAGAAAAGAAAAAAGAAACCAAAAATTGTGCTTGAAAATAATGAATATATTTGGTTGGTAGCTTTTTCAATATGACTGATTTTGAACTGTCCATATTAACAGATCAGCTTAGTCACATACTGGAAATATCTTTAAAATTTAATAAACTTCACCCTAAACAATAATTTAAAATCATACAAACATAAATTATATATCTTAAAGGAAATATTTCTTGTTGCAATTTCTATACAGCTATTTTTTACCAGGTGGAATACAATGCAAACATAATTTACAAAGGTCAGACTTTCTTTGTTGCCTTTCATCTGCTACAACTGTCTTATGATTTTCAAATATCAGAACCATTTTGCAAACAGTATGGTAGGCCATTATTAATAGTTCAACGTGAAAATTAAACATAATTAGTTGAATTTCCAAGGAAACCTTTGATTCTTTCTCTCCACTGGCTTGAAATTAAAACAAATCCAAGACAGCAGGTTGAAGTCTGTCCACAAAGGGCTATTCACACATTTTCTGAGTTTGGTAAGGGGATACCCAGTTACATTGTACCTGCTGCTGTATCTAAGCACGGGTAAACACCTTGCCAAATAAAGCTTTCAGACAAGCACTGGAAGGACAAATTTCCACATCCCGACTCCATGACTGAGCCATACAAGACTGCACAACTCTGAAGGAAACAAAAAGAAAAATACTGCTGTCACATTCTCATTTTAATAAGGGACTCAATTACTTCCTCAATTATCACTGCATGTACGTTTCTACATATTTACTGTATGATTAGGCCAATATATTGATTATTGGGTGACATATTTATGCAGTACAAAGAGCTGCATTTGCTACCACTTCTTGCTGTCACCAGCTCTCCTAGCTGTGCTTTATCAGGATCTTGCCAAAGGCATCCATCTTAGATTTTAACACAGCTAGCCGTCTTATTAGCACTATATCTAGTAAGTTATTTATGATGGTGTTATATCAATGTATTTTCCATCCACAACAATATTACTTCTACAGCTTTCAGGAAGAAGTCATGTCTGTGTTGAAACTTTTTTTTTCTTCCCTATACAATATTTTATGCAGTGTACTTTTTCTGGCGTTTTCTTTCCTGCAGGAACTTTCCAGTATACAAGAAATTATTTGGACTTCAAAACTACCAAAGGGAGCATATCACAGCTACTTTTCTGTTAATGCAAGGTCTGCGAGACAGGGCTATCAGCTCTGCAACTACATGTACTATAGTCAGCCAAAATTGTATCTACCTTGCCTATATCAATAGTAAAAAAAAAAATTAACTGTCAGCAGTATTTCTGAAAGATTATTGCCCCTTCCAAAAGCACACTAAAACTAGTGAGGCAACCAATTTCACATTAAAACATGCAAAGTAAATGAATTGCCCATATGAGCTGAGTTTGCTACAGAACTGAAATTTTCCCCATCAAGTTACAGTGCCCCTTTTCCAAAATGGCTCTTCCAGCTTGCATCTTTCCCATCCTGCTCCTTGGCATGTATGTGACAGAAGAAATATAAAACAGCTCACAGGTATTTAGCACCTCTTTGCATTCACAGGCTCAATTCTACTATTTGGGAAGCCAGTTTTCTGTTCCAGCCACAGCTGCAGTCAGAGTGAGAAAATTAAGTTCTGCAGCTGATAAAAATGTTTGTTTGCTCTTTTGGGTACAAAGAGATAAAATAAATGTTTCTCCCCAGTTTTCCTTTCCCTGTGGAGTTTCACATCTGAGACTTCTCAAAGCCAAATTTTCCCGAAGTGAGGCTCTTTTTTACTGCCCTGTCATCTTCTTCCTCCTTTATTTAAATCAGAAATGAATGGCTTATCAAAATTGCTTGAAGTCCTTAGGGGCCTGAGTGGCTGAACATGCTGCCATAATAGCTGTTGAAACTCTTAGGAGGTTAAATCAACAGATGACAAAGATTTCAGACAGCAACTGTCTGCACTGGCACTCTGGTCTCCATGCAACTGCAGTTTGTCTCTTCCCAACAACCAGTAAATAGTACCCAAGTGATTACTAATATAGCAATAGTCTGTGCACCTATCAGATCTAAAAGAATAAAGGACATGGAAGTTATTATAGAAGAGAAAAACATTCTTAGCTGTATTTTTATTGTAGAGTAAAAGAAAACGTAGACATGCTGTACAAGTGTCACCTCTGCACTGACACATTTTTTCATCCCTTTCTTGCCTCCTGTACCTGCTGGTTATGCCACAACCCAGATTTCCTCCCTGGATAGTTTAGCCTTCCTCAGAGTGATCAACTGAAGCCCTTGGCT
Source organism: Lichenostomus cassidix (assembly GCF_008360975.1). Lineage (NCBI taxonomy): Eukaryota > Metazoa > Chordata > Aves > Passeriformes > Meliphagidae > Lichenostomus > Lichenostomus cassidix. Next base: position 29,801,804 of record NC_139480.1, on the reverse strand, counting down.
GGGATGAGGTTCCCATCCCACAGCAGCCCAGTGAGGCAGTGATGACCTTTCCCTCAACAGCACTCACAGACTTTTCGGGGAAGTGATACTGCAATGTTGTCTCCAGCAACCTGGCAGTGCATTAAAAGACAACTGCCATGACCCTGGCAGCCTGCATGTGCTGCCCTAAGAGCTTTGTAAAATCATGACAAGCACACAGCTTTGTGGAACAAACTGAACAAACCTCTGTTGGGAGCTGTTGAGGTTACATTGATCCTCTCTTGACATGGGTGCTCACTGGAGACCCATTGTTGTACAGACAGTGATCTCTCAAGTGCCATTCGGATTCCACTTTTTGAGATTCCTTGATACTTGTATAAAAAATAGTCAAAAAAGACCAGGGTAACACTGAAAACAGTAAGGCCTAAGGTGTTAAACATCAACTGGATCTATACAGCAGTTCTCCTGTGGAGTCAGCAAACTCTCCAGACCTTGAGCCAGCCTCTGCCCCTGGGGCACAAAGTGCAAAGTCAGGAATTAAGGACTGCCTTCTGCTAATAGATTGCTAAAACCATCTTGTGTTTGTGCTCTAGGGGCATTTTTCTACTGAAATGATGAAATAGGATGTAAAATTAGCCTTATACTATACCACTAGATGGCAAACTGACTGTGTGACACACACCAGACTGCCTATCACAAGCACCTCTGATTAGGCATATTGCAAAAAAACGCAGGCTATCTGTATGCAAATTTACAGAGGCTTGGTGATATAGAACAAAGAATACTTCAACTTACATGTTAGTCATGATGTTTTAAGTCTGGACAACATGGATTTTATTGGAATTATTAAAGATTTCTAGGGCAAAAGTTTCACATGGTCTTTGCTTTCCCTTTTTATCTCTCAAAGCTGGGACTAAGCATAGCTGAGTGTCAGACAACAGTGTAGTGGCTTTATCTGGAAATAAGTGTAGAACAAGACTGTCACAAGGCCCTAGGAGAGGGGCTGTACCACTGGACTGAGACCTGTGGAAGTGCTTCTGGAGTGCAGTCAAACTCTTTCCTGAGTATACATTTTGTAGAGCCATCAGTACATGCACAGAGATTTTCTAGCAGCCAGAACAGCACTTAATCAGAGTAAAATTTCATTATTTAGATAACATTATGGATATACAAATGCTTGTTTCAAGTCCAACAGACCCAGGAGCAGATGCAAGGAATAAACCATTATTTTTTCATTTTATTTCCTCTCCACCATACACCAGCTAGCACTTGTGATCAAAGCTGCGGGACAATCATATAAATTGGCCTTTTGATCCCTTCAAAGGATTTTTTGCAACAAATCCAGGAAAATGTCTTCTCTGTACCTCTGGCCGCAGAGCTGGAGGGGGAGCTGCTCCTTATGCCTTTGGGATCAGGAGCAGCTAAGGGAACAAGCATGACAAGTTTTGCAGGTTTCTGCCATTGAAATTGCTGCTGCTGCTCTGGCTGCTTTCCTACAGAGGTCTGCAGGGGTAAAGCAAATTTAGAAAAGTACATTAAAGAGAAGGGAAGGGCATCAAAAAGTCTCCCTAGGGCTCCCCAGTGCAGAGTCATTTACCCAGTGCAAAAATGAAGTCACCTAAGGATGTAATTGCTAACAATTGGTTTTCCATCTCAGAAAATCTTTTAAATTGCAGAATAAGCACTGGAAATGCAAAATGCTCTATAATCATACTAAAATGCATGGAAAATTGGTAAGAGAGAATGTGCTCACTCAAGCCAAAATGTAACCACATAATGACTCAAGGGCCAAACGGAAGTGTACACTGGGAGAGATGCAAGTCACTTGGCTTGCTCAGACATATTTAGTCCCTTGGATTTGGTTTCTATAAGACTACTATGGAATCAGGTATTGTCTTGAACACAAGCAAGAATCTGCAAACTATGGACAGAGAAGTTTTGCTTTCCTGTGCAATGAGAGTCAAAACCCAGAGAGCACTCCTCTCGTCATAGCTCCCAGCTTCCCTTTTTCCATAACCACCAGACCTAAACACTTCCTGAGCTCTCTCAGGGCCATAGCTATGAACAAATCCCTTTTGGGTTCCTGCCTGATGCCAGTTGACAGAAACAGCATTTAATCCCCAATTTCTATTCTAATTACAAGCTCCTGCACTAACCCCAGTCTCAGCATCTGTCCAGGCTTTTGTGCAGTGCTGTTTTTAGGGACTGATTTCCTTCATTTTAGCTGTCATCAAACAGACATCTAATCAAGACCTCCTTTTCCAGAAGAGTTTTTGAGCAGGTTTTGTTTGTCTCAGGCAAGAATCCTACCCCCAGCATTCAGAAGTTGCTTTATGGCTCTTTTCATAGCAGCAAAATTAAAATATACTGTATTATCATTGTCATTGTTGAAATTATTATTAGTTTTGGAAGTACTTATTTCTATTTTCTGTTTATTCAGATCTGGAGGATCCAGGGCAAAGCAATAGGTATGTACACAGGTTTTTGGGTATATCATTTTATTTTTTGATCTATAGCAGGAATTGGTGTGCAAGAAACTGGTTAGAAGTCACAGCACTCACATGTAATGTATTTTTAATGCTTAGCCTGTGTATTTAAGTCTTAATTCATTGAAACTAAGTCTCAAACTGTAGAATAAATGTTTTAATCATGAACTAAGTCCTCCATTGTGTAGAATAAGTACCTAAAGAGTTGAATTCGCCAGGCGCCTAAGGCGATTGTGGGCGGCTACCACCGCCTATTTTACCAAAGCTTGAGCTCTGGAAGGGGAAGGCTGTCAGCACTGAGGGGCACATGGGATATGGCACATGGGACAATGGCCAGAGGTTAGAGAAATAACACCACAGCCCACCTCTGCCTCCAGCCAGCAGAAACACTTGTTCCAGTAATGTTTGCTCTCTCCACTTTGCACCTGTTCTCAGCCCTCTGTTTTGCTCCTGTCCCTTTCTTTTCCGTAGCAGATGCACCTTAGGCCCTGCCAGGGTCCTGTTCATTGCTTCTGAGGCAGTAAAATCACTGTTTAATGCATTTTTGAGAGAGCACTGGAGCTGACTCAAGTTGTCACATACACACAAATAGCAGACTGCATTAACAGAGCTTCAGCTGCAGTTCTGAAAGCAATGTGATTATAACAGCTTTGAAAGACAGGACAGTCTGTAATTAGCAGAGGGTTTTTCCTGGTAATTACATTAACCTTCAGTTGAATGTTACTCAACCCATCAGAGTGTTATTTTTATGGTGCCCTACCAAAGTATGCCTCTGTAGGATTGTGAACCTGTCTCGGTCAGTGGAAAATTCCACATCCTTGCATATATCCTACAAGAGCCTTGCTTTGGTCGAGTGCCACCCTGCGCTGTGCCTGTAAGGTTTTACAAACAATGACCTCGCTGGCTGGAGGGAGTCCAGCCCTGATAGTAGCATTTTCAGTCATTCTTTTCTTGTGCAATGAATGAAGAATGAAAAATGCAGCTATTCACGGAAGCAGCTTTGTCTGATAGTAATGACCTGGGTACTAATGTAACAGTTTGTCACATGATATGTTCTGTATTTTGTTATTTTCCATAGTGTTTGTTTGCCACTGTGTTTTCCAAGTAAAGAACTGCATAAAGTGTTCAATAGAACTTTAGACATTCAGAGAAAACAGGGGCCATGACTATAGCAGAAAACAACTAAGCTGGATAAATATGCAAACATTCCTCATAAAAATCCAATTAAGAGATTATCTGCACAAATACACAAAAGTTCATGAGAGGTGGTCTGGCACTACAGATTCTTCCTTTGCTGATTTAATCTGATTAAGTTCTTTCCATATAACTAATCTACGATGCAGTAAAATACCACTGTAACTTGGCATAGTCCAGGTACTAGTTAAAGTTTCATGGCAGCACTTACGAAAACAGAATAATATCTCAGAACAAACTGAGTGGTCAAAGCATGAGAAAAGTTATTTTTATTAAAAATAAAATCAGAAGAGATAAACCTTAGTACCATTTTGTCTGGCTTTCTTTCAGAATTATTAAAATTATAATCCTGATGCAGATCTCTGAGTATGAGAAAGGAATATCAACTGAAATAGTCCCGTAAGCTGCTGAGAGTAGAAGCAATGCTTGGTGATTCAGATCACCAAGATTTGGGGACATTCTCTGATTTCTCTTGGCCTCAGTTCCCTACCAGATAAATGGGCATAAGTCTTCCTTTCCCCCAGCTTACTTTTGTGTTCAGTCCAAAATGTTCTTGGGGGAGAAGGTTAGTTAGCTGTAGACCTCTGGGTTGGTCTCTTGGCAGAATTTCTGTGTGCCAGCATAACCCTGTGATAGCTGTGCCAAAATAAAAAGGGGGATTCTCCTTAATGCTCATGCCAGCATCATTGTGTCACTGTTTTTCCTTTGTTTTATAAATGCACACATTTTGGAAGTGTCCCATTCTAGGTGTGTAACATGTTCCTGCTTCAAGCCCAGGTGGCCCATTCCAGGCACCCAGAGCTGAATACAGAGGTTCAGACGCTGCCAGGGGTTTGAAAGATGGGCAGTTGCACACCAAACTGGGGGTTCCTCTGAAAACTATCTTTCCTCTGAAGTCTTCCTGGATACCTTAAAAATTAATTATAAATAATTCCTATTTTCTCCATTCTGTGCTTAGCATCTTTGAAAGTGACAGAAATATGGTAATCGAGAGAGCAATACCTCCATCTCCCATAGCATGGTAGGCTGAAGAGAACATGATAACTTATGAGTGGAAATTATATCATCTAACATCAGACCTTGAAGTTAGGTTTCTAAATTCATGTTTACTGGGGAGAATTGGGCACTTCTGGAGGATGAATCAACTCTGCAATATTGAACTCCTATGCTTGTATGAGATGGACAGTCACATTTTAATGACTATAAAAGGAGTCTGGATTAGTAGCTCACAGTCATCTTCATCATGGACATCCTGAGCTGATTAACATGAATCCTCTGCTGAATATCCTAAGTTCCAGAAACTTCAGGAACCCGCCTACTCCTGGAATGTAGGAAGACTTAGAATCCTGTTCAAAAATCTCAGGTTATTCTGCAGCTTTTCCAAATATTTTCAAAATATTTTTCTTGTTAACAAGTTACAAACTCATAGTCTTCGGCTTCAAACTTCTCTTGAGCTCAACACTTGAAAGCTGGAGTATGGCAGTTCTCCTTCCTGCTGTTTAGTCACACACCTCGAGAACGAAAGGACCTCCTACTGCATTACTTTCTGAGACAAAAAAAGGCTGTTCTGTGCTATTATGACTAGACAGTACAGGAGAAGAAAACTATGAGGGCTTCCCATGCTGTGGTATACCTGGGTCCTGGGACAACAGCTCCCATCTGGAGCACTTCTTATATCCTCCCTTTTGCAAACTGACTGTTTTCTCCACCAGCCTGGTTATGTAGAAAGGTGTTCTCCGAGTTTAATTTTAGTTCCAGAGGAAACCCCTTCCAGAAGCCACAGAAGGAGGTAGACTCTACAGACACAGCTGTGAGCAGAACCAGAATGAGCAGTAACTTGTCACCTAAATCTGGAATTTCCAAAGCAGATACAAATTAATCTGTGGTGCTACTAACTACGTATTTAATGTTCTTAAAGAATTTGGTAGAGAAGTTTATATTTAGTTTCTATCTTTCTATAAAAATGGCAAATCTTCACCCAAAACAACAGCACAGAATGCTTTCAGAAGACCAGATGTTTGCAGAGTTTCTGTGAAATACCACAGGATATACACTGCTAGATCAACAACAATTGCGAGGCTGGAGACATGGTGTTGTGATATCCCTCATTTCCCATCTCTAACAAAAGTTTTATTGTGACTGTAAAGGGCATTAGACTTCATGGTTTATATATAACACCATGCATAAATAACAGCACAGCTAGAAAAGGGCATCCATGGGATAAATTTGGGCCTGACAGAACAACAGGAAATCATTTCAGATAGATATGGCTGATAACAATAAGTCTTCACATAAGGTTCATACAAGGTCATTTGCCTTTCCCTTCATCTTTTCTTGAAGTAAAAAAAATGTCATGTTTTAACCCCTAACACTTCCTGGAGTAAATAGCATTCTAACACAAGTGCCTATTTCTGTTTTGTTCTCAATTTTTCTTTTTCTTTCAACTTCTAAAAAGCGTGGAAGGTGTCCCAGAACACCACAGCTTCACCTAAAGCTTTTTACAGATAAAAAAATCTTTGTAGTCAGTTTATTGCTCTAGAAATTTACATCAACATCATAAAATAAATGTCATTATTCCAGTTAACAATCACAGGGATATAAACTTCATCTCCAACTATATGTTTTACTTCTGGTCAAAAAGACCAGAAGCTTTTTCCAAAGGCTTTTTCCATAGGTCCTAGTTGTTCAAGCCATGTCAGGAAAAGTGATTTTTTCAAGAGAATAAAATCATAATTATGGTGGTTTTCATAGAAGGAGCAATGGAAACTGAGAAATCTTATCAAAAATTTAGTAGGGATCTGCTTCAAAGGTTGTTTTATACCACTGATTAGGAAATTAGTTAAAACAGCAATTTGCATGTCTCATTCTAAAACTTATTTACTGCAAAGTGCTTGCTCAGGAGCATCAAAATTCTCACAGTTTTCTCCACTTTTCCTCCCAATCATATTTTCATGTGTGTGGTCGTACTTGACACACCATATGGCAGACATTGTACAGCTCCTGATGGACAGCAGAGGTAGGAAGGGATCATTGAGACCTCGGAGGTAGCAGAGCAAGAAACATGGCCATGGGAAGAGGGCTGCATGGACTCCCAGTGTTGGAAACACAACCAGCACAGCTGCCAAGCTGTAGGTGCCCACACAAGCACATGCTAAATGGAACCTTATCTGTCCATTGTAGCACGAACAATTTTCCCCCTTTATCTCCATTTTTATCTCCTTGCTAGGACTCATTCAGCTCTTTTACAAATAAAATCCTTGGATATGATTCAGATTCAAGCTTCTCTTTTTTTTTTTTTTTTTTTTCTCCAGACAAAGCCTTTTTATAAGTGTGCAGGCATAACACAAGACTCCTTTTTCTAAATTTTCACTGAAGTCAAATCTCTTTGTACTTTATAATTAGGCAGCATCTGCACTTCAGGCAAACTATGAGAGTGTGACTCTCTAGCATCCAAAAATGAGAACAGGATGCTATCATCACTTTTGGGGAATCAGACCACAATTATACCCTAGGCCTTGAATGTATATGCCAGTTGAATTAGATAAACAGCTTTAGATAAATAATCAGTGTTTGCACATATCTGCTGAGTAAGTTGTACAGTCCGAAGTTAAAGAAGGTAAGCAGAAATCAACCATTTTAGTTTGGATAATCCAGAGTTTGCATGCTTTAATTGCCCACCACTGAATGCATAGTGTGAAACTGAGTTCAGTCCATCATGTGTCATTGCATTCCTGGTTTGGGGCTTGGTACAGACTGGACTAGTAGCATCTGCATTGAATTTGATCTTGCTGCATTTGTCATTCATTCAAGATGGAAACTCTCAGAAACCTCAGGGTAATAAGTGGTACAAAAAGGCTTAAATGCATCATTATAACAATGTGTCCCAGGAACAGGCCCTTTCTCTGACCATGTAGCCACCTACTGCATGTTATTATTTCAGCAACAGCAAAGGAAAACATCAGAAGAGCCTCAAAACTACCTCAGTGTCCCTATTCTCAGCATGTACCATTAGCCTGATAATCAATGAATCAGTGAATCACTCAGCAAATAAAGCTTTTGAAGCATTATGGGGGGAGGGAGGTTTCAGACAGGAAACCATATATGCTATGTCTTGCTATCACATGAAAGACAGCAGTCTGCTGCTTTTTTTGTTTTATTGTTTTGATGACTTTGCACAAGTACAAACCAGGTTATTCACATGTTTCTGAGAATATTCTTGTTCTTTTCCAAGTCACTTGATAATTAAATGCCATAGGAATGTCTCAGAAGTATTGAAGTTCAAAAGCCATAGAAAGATTAGAAAAGGCAACAGCTTTTCAATTCCTGTAAATTCCTTTACTATAATTTTAGCAATTTCATTTAAAAAATATTCAAAATTGTTATTTTAAATAAACAACAATTCCTTTATCATCAAAAGTACCTTGTTCAGCTCCTCCAGCTAGGTGACAGGATATGTCTTCATGTATTAGTTAAATTAAAGCCACAAGGAACAGTGGTATTTACAGAAAATATCATCTTATCTTTGATAAAAGACACAAAATCATCCAGTCATGAAGGTAACAGTAGACGTTTGCCTCTAATAACAATAACAATTGCCTCCCCAATTCCTGAGGAAGATCTATCCCAATAGTTATCAATGATATAAATGTGCCTCTGTCATTAAAGGTTCTTACTGGATACAGGAAGCAACTTTTTCCCTATGAGATCAGAATTGAAGCAAATTCCCTAAGGAAGCTGTGCTTTCCATCCATGCAGGTTTTTAAGACCTGACAGGATAAAACCCTGAGCAACCTGGTCAGAGATCAGAGGGGATTCTGCTTTCTGTAGGAGGTTGGACAGGTGACCTCCTGAGCACCCTTCCAGTCTGAATTATCCTGTGATCTTATGACACTATAATCCCAACATGAATTTCCCTGTCTCCAGTTTCCAGGCACTGGTCTTAATTAGGCATTTGTCGTCTACTAGACTTACCTCTGCTGAATTATATCTCACTGGAGTGCTAACCCCCTGGCCACCAAGGATTTTCTCACTCCTGGCTCTGCAGCAGGAGATTTCCAGGCTCCCAAACTGCCTGTTGGTGAACCTTGGAAAAGCTCTCACCTCTATCACAAACCAGACCAGAGCCACAGACTTTCATCACTCCCTGCCAGGCAGACTAGCACAAATATTTTTTACTAAAAAGCACATCACAATTTCCAGGCTGCCCTGTGCCCAACTGCAAGCAACTAATTGCAAAAAATATTTCATGATATTGTTTAATTATTAAAGATCAGATATCAAAGCTAATTCAGACACAGGATTAAGAAAAAGGGATTCTTCAAGACATGATAGACAATCATGCTAATACATGACATGCTTTCATATTAAAATCTAAATGCTGAGTAAGTTTTAAAATTGAGGTGGAAGGGTTGTATATCATCAGGAATGCAATGATATATATATTTCAGATTATTTTGTTAAAAATTGCAACAGAATTTAAAATAAGGGATTTCTTTCAATTAAGAAGCTAGAAAAAAATCATCGTAGGAAAAGTGGGCAAAATATTGAGAAAAGTTAGTATGTTCTCTTTTATCTGTAACAGACATTGCTTAATGTTTTGGAGACAGCAATTAGCCTAAGTATATTAAATCTAGTGTTTAATAAGTTTTTTAAGAAGTTGGGAAGTCTGGAAAGAGATAAATAAGTCTAGACAAAATATCCCTGTTTAATGTGGTTATTCTTGCAACCTATTAAGGATGTGACTTGCAGTGACCAAGCTCTGTAATGTTTTCAGCATGATACAGAGCATCATTTGAATGAAAGAACGCAGTTGTTTGAACTTTGGGCTGTATAATAGTCCCTTTCATAGTGGAAGTGTGTTTAATGCATCAAAATTAGTTTGAAGAGAGAAATTGTCCCAGTTCCTGTTTTTTTCTATTGATTTTAGACCTTCTAAAGTATTCAAGAAACCCCATCAGAAAATGGGGGAAAAAATCTGATCACACTTAAAATACACACTGTAGTCAATGCATTATACTACTTTGACAGCTAGAGTGTTAACATCTGTATTTCCTGCTGATAATTTGGTAAAGCATTCCACACAGCTATTACAAGGCACAGATTTTCAGTATAAAGTTTTACATTTCAGGCATGGAGAAACAAGATATAGAGCTGCTATACATCACTCAGGATGAGATCAGCAGTGCTGTAGAAAGAGGAAGTTGACATGTCTCTGTCAGAAGATATGGATCAAAATCTGATCTGGAAAAACCCTATGTTATGTAAATATGAATGTGAATTTATTAATCTACTCCATCCCACTCCATTTTAGTGGTGTGATCCATCATTTCAAAAGAAGCACCATCATTATTTTGGAAATTTTGTGACTCCCCCATGGGATGTTAGGTGCAAGATCACAGTCCCAGATAACAACGCAGTGTTTACCTGGTTAGATCTTCCAAAAGGCCATGAGTGTCTCCGAGCTCAGAATGACAAATCTTCCTGTTCTTCATTTGTAGCTTTACCATATGACCTGAAAAAAATTTGAGGGAGAAGAGCTGCAATGTGGCTACCATATCAGGACAAGGTTCTGCTCTTACTTTTCATCATCTCTTTAAAAGCTTTGCAGGATACAGCCAACAAACAGGATTTCCTATAGAAAATGCTGATTCAAACCAGGCAGAAAATACACCCCTTTTTGTTACCATGGGTACCCATGAAGTGCTTTCTGCTTCATACAGTGCTACAGTACCACACCACTGACATCAAAATGCAAAAGATAACAGAAGAAAGAGTAGGTACTGTGGGCATGCCATCCAGACACCAAGCCCTACAGCCCCATCCCCTCAAAATCCCAGACAACTCCAGCACCAATAATTTGTCCCTAAATGGTAAACTTAAAATGTCACTATTGAAAACAGGAAAATAAGCTTCCTTATTTCCTTAAAAATATGTAGTGAATCATAGCATATTTCAACCACATGCTGATTCCTAATAAATTGAACTTAAAAATAAATTATAAAATATATAATAAAATACAAAACACAAAAAACTCATTAAAATAGGAACAAGAACGTTATGTCTCATTTCTCCTCCTTTTTTTATTTCTGATTGACAACTTAAACATTTCCTCATTTTCTAGAATTAAATGCTACAGCATTTTAATTTTTTTTTTTTTGCTGACTCTCTCCTGGGACATGAATAATGCTTTTTCATTGCTTATCTTGCTTATCAAAGGGTTTTCACTGTGGCTGTTTAAAATCTTACTTCCTCCATCTATCTCATCAGTGCTTTCCCCCTGCACTCAGCACAGGTGAGGCAGAACCTCAACTACTGTGCTCAGTTTTGAGCCCCTCACTCTAGGAAGGGCATTGAGGTGCCCACAGAAGGAAAAGGGTGAAGGATTTGGAGCACAAGTCTTACAAGGAGAGTCTGAGGGAACTGGGTTAAACAGACTGGAAAAAAGAAGTCTAGGGGGGAACCTTAGTGCTGTCTACAGCTACCTGACAGACAAGAGGCTGTAGTGAAGGGGGAACCTGTCTTTCTACCAATTAATAATTAACAGACAAGAGGAGATAGACTCAAATTACACCAGGGGAGGTTTGGATAGGGTGTTATCAAAAAATTTCTTCATCAAAAGGGTTGTCAACACTGGAAAAAGCAGCCCAGGGAAGTGGTAGAATCACCACCATCGCTGGAGGTATTTCTAAGATGCTTAGATGTGGCATTTCGGGACCTGTTTTAGTGGTGGGCATAGCAGTGATATATTAATGATTTGACTCAATGGTCTTAAAAGTCTTTTCCACCCTAAACAATTGTATGATTCTACTGTCAGGACAGCAGACATGGCTTTGATAGCAATCTTAATAAACAAAAGAGAATAGAATCTTACCTGGATCATATTGAATTCCCCTACTCAGTTCAGACCCTATAATTTTTGCATTATGCTTATTAACTGCTGATCTGGAACAAGTTCCCTTTTGTTCTAACATGATTGTTACATCTGAAAATCTGGACAAAGCTCCTCAGTTACAGTCACAAGAATCACCACTGACCCAAACCCCAATATTGGCCTCTCCAGCCCCCCACCACTACCACAAAGGGACAAACTTTACAGGTTGCAGAGAAGCAAAATCAGAAGCTCAATAAAAATCCAGGAACACAGCAAGATAATGTCCATTTTCAGCATCAGTTACAACACTGTGCCATGGACAATGTTTTCCAGCTCAGGCTTCCAGGGTGCTGAGCACAAAATCCAGAAACTGAAAATTCACCTATAAGGATCAAGGCTTTGAGAGAAATTTTCTGGATGACAACTTTTGAAGTACTCTAGATGGCATTAAGGAGGATTCATATTACTTAAAAGGTATGAAGGATGTTTCCAAAAATCACTGCAACTCTTTTTTACACAAAGCCTGTAGCTTTATGCATGGGGAAATCAAATCTGTGCAGAGTAAAATGCTAAAATATTTTGAGCTTGAAATTCAGCACAGAGTTTGTATGGCAAAAAAAGAATATTGCACAAATCAGGTATAAAAACAAGTATTCAAGGGGTTGTACCCCACTGTAAAAGCATTACACTAAGATATTTAGGTTATGAGGGAGTTAAGGCAGCAAAGATCACTGTTTCTATAACTTAAAGCAGGGTAGCAGGGTAGCACCCCGAAGAACAAACTTAGAATGTGCTTCATCACTTCCTAGTGACTCCAGGTGCTCTGGCATCATGATTCAGTATAAGGGCCACATGTGTACTAAACTCCTGTGGTTCTCAGTCTTACACTCCTACAAGATAGAGGACAAGGCAGGGCCAAGATGGTCTCAGATGGTCTCTTCTCATTGATTCAGGAGAGCCTGAAGGAACATAGCAGAGCAGCAGTTCTCGGTGAGCAGCTGCAGCCATTTTCTCATCAAAATCTTGCATGATAATGATTCCAGTAAAATTAAGGATACAGCAAGTCAGGCCATTCAGGGTACAGGATATACCTATATTATCTTGTACATCATGTCTTTTCTACAACCAGTGCAGAAACACCTTTCTTGCCCAACTGCATGAATTAAGTTCTACCTCTTCGTATTTAAGTCATATCGACATTCTGAAACTGGTGTTGCTTCTGAGTCATCTCACACTCCAGTTGGGTCAAATGAGAGTAGACAAGCAAAGACTGACTCATTGCTCAGATTTGAGGAATACCTGCATTAAAGTGACAAAAAGCATGCTTAACCCTAATGATTGTTACTAACTCTCCTCACTCTCACCAACCATATGAGGAGGAATAAAATCCAAATGCTAATTTTCAGCTTATGAGAGTATTGCTTTTTTACAATATTCCGAGTTGGGTTCTTTTCTACTTGTCTGTTTGACACACCAGTGCAAAAAAATAGCTGTTGGAAGGGAAGGGAAGGGAAGGGAAGGGAAGGGAAGGGAAGGGAAGGGAAGGGAAGGGAAGGGAAGGGAAGGGAAGGGAAGGAAGAGCAGTCAAAAATAATAAATGGAAAGGGTTTTCTTCAAACTTGAATGGAAAAGCTAGTTTCATGGCTAAATTGCCTATATCTATTTGCACATAAGTCAAAAATAACGAAGAGTGAAGGGATCTTCAACTACATTTTCTTTAACAATTCTGCTCTTGAAAACCCTAACAGAAAAAACTTCCTTGCTTTGTTCATCCTTACTCAGCCAAATACAGTTTCATCCAAGAGGTTTATTTTATCCTTCCACACCCCTCATTTTCACAACTCAGAGCTTAAACTGTGAAACCTTTATTCACACTGAATGGCCTTAACTAATCACACCTATTTCAAGTGAGCCTTCAAGAAAGAAACTCTGTGTCAGCTAAGGTTTCTAAAACTGGCCATGCATGAAAAATTCTTGTGTGAAACCAAGTCATTAGGCTCTATCTCATCATGTACCAAGTAGACTGTTAATTCATTTGACATAATCTGTTTTCACAGATGTTTTCCAGTTGTGTCATACCTATCCTTTATATATTGTTTCAGAGCTCCATCTCAAAATGAAGTCCACAGATGCAAAGCATGGCGGCACTTATTTTCAGTATGGATGTTGAAGATGCTAAAGACTTTGTCTAGAAAGCACAGAATTAGGGAAAATATATTATTCAAAATTGTTGGTCAAAATTAAAAAAAAATCAAGCTCTGAAACATAAGAAAGTGTCATATTCATTACCTAGAAAGGATCCTTGACATTTCAAATACAAGAAAGCAACTGTCTACACATCTTTAGCAGGTGCACTATAAGCCTCTTCTTGGACTGAAAGAACTGGGAAAGTCAGGTGCTAGTACTATCCTTTTACATGTGCTTCAATAACAAGTTCATTTTGCTCGTGTAGGCTATATCTATACTTGGAGCTAAGGTTCAGCCTATAGTTATCCCAAGCTTCTGGCCAAAAGCCTTCTCTGTTTTAACTCCAGGACTTTTGCCCAAACACACATGTATCTTAATGCTAAAATTTCTACTGGACTCCCAAGAACAAAGTACACTTCTACCACTCAACATTTTTTAAGAGATATTTTGAATTCACTAAAGGAGTGCCCAGTCTTAGCAGAGAAATTCATCCAAAGTCTTTCATATTGTCCAGTTTCACTTTTCCACACCATTATTAGAAAGAAAATTCATCATCGTTCACTCTTGCTGGTAAAAAGAATTTTAGATATTTGATCAAATTTGTGTAAAAATTCATTCCTTGTACTAAACTAACTTTGGGAGTGTTTTCTGTTTCCACTTACAAAGCTTCTCCATTCCTTCTACACCTATTCAATTTATCAAGATGTTTAGATTATTTGTTCAGACAGGAAAATTTTGAAAATGTTCAGTTCTTGCCGTCAGTGATCTATGGTTCCAAAAGTGCTCTACAATTTTAGTTCTGCATTGCCTTTTTTTCTCTAAGTTGATCATGGGAAAATCAAAGTCATTTTCTTTTTCACAGCTGGTACCAAATATGTTGTTAGAAGTGATAGCTGCTTGACCTCAAAGTGTTGCACTTTTGCCCCATAAAATTGTAGGAGTCATGGGCAATAACCCAGGCTGGTTAAAAATTCTATGTCTCACAAAAGCAAAAAGCTGGAGAGTCATGGTATTACAGCACCATGATATTCTCAAGTCTGTAATGATACTCTGAAGCAAAATTTTCAGAGCATGATTCAAGATAAATAATTCTTTGGCAGAATATTCTGGCTAAATTTGTTTCATGCACATCCATGTCAGCTGAGAGAAAGAAAAACTTCAACCAGTGGGTGAAATATTAGCTGAGAAAAAATACTTACAGGATCTCAGAAATGGTACATAAAATCTCTTACGCAATAGGTAAATCCCTAAAGTTTACTGGGTGTGTGGGACTAAAAGAAGATCAACCAATTGACTGCATATGGTTCAACAGTTGCTTCCTTTGACCTGCCAAAATCTTTCCTGTTACCATGCTAAAGGAAACCTAGTATTTGTAATTTTAATGAATGAGGAAACTAAAATTATTGGATTATCAGAACTAAAACTACAAAATGTTAATGACCTTTTAGAAATATTTACAAATTTAATAGTGTCTAGTCCTGAAGGGGTCAAACTTTAATGTCACCTCTAAAAACGAGCCAGATTGTCTTAGTATTGTTGGGAAGGCTAAAGTTGGAAAGTAACACTGCTGTCACAAGCCACGTCCACCAAAGAGGACAAAGAAAATTCATAGCACTATCATGATGCCAAAGAGAGAGAGAAATCACACATTGTGTCAAAAAATCACTGTGAAAAGTGCCTTAGCTTTGTGTTGTGTAACTTCTGCTCCACTCCTCACTTCCTATCAATATGACACTGTTCTGCTTTCCAGTCTTCATATATCATCTTAAATAATAAATTCTTTTTTAAAGTAATCGTTGACTAGTGATCAGTCATGTTTTCATGACATGTCTTGAATTAATCTCTTGCTAATTTATCCTTCCTTGCAATTGCCATGACTTAGAAAAGACTTATTTGCTTCTCATAAATATTTTCTTCAAAATTAGAAATTTGTCTCAGTGCAAAAGTGAAGTGTGAAATGTAATATGACAATACGCCCCATCCTACCTTAAGTAACCATGAGAGACAGCTAATTTGGTTTTTAATTTAAAATTATTTATAAATGTGGATGTCCTTCATCTGGAAACTGTCACTACTGTGCAGATTAGGTTGGCAGTGCTGCATTATCAGGGGCACCAATCTTTCAGCTAAGGCAAAAACAAACTGCAGACTTAGACTTAATTAGGAACTAGCTAAAAATTTGCTTGTATTTTTGAAACTTCTGAAATGAGGCAAATTAAAAACTCAGCACTTGTTCAATTATTTCCATTCAGATTTAGAATTATTTATGAAAAGCAGGAAACAAAATCCTTTATAAAGTTTATAGAAAGTTTTCTTTCTGAAATTCAACTAATTTTCCAATTTCAGGGATCTTTTAAACCACTCTAATACTAAAGAAATAAAAACTTAGTTTTAAAAGCAGAACAAAGGAAAAAATAACAAATTCAGATTAATTTTCTGCTATCAGAACTTTTGAGATTCCCTAACTCCTAAGGAGAAATTATGCCTTGGAAAAATACACATTTTGAATGGACTGAGAGAACAAAAAAACCACATATTAAAAATCATTTTGAAATCCTAAATAATTCTTTCAGAGAATGAAATAAAATTCATTTCTTCCTCATACTGGCTTGTTGGAATGCAAAGTCAGTAGGTCTTCTTCCAAGAGTAAATTGTCATTTACACAGCAAAACTTGATGTTAGAAAACATCTCCCCAAAGAAAACAATCAAGTTTGTCAGCATTCCATTGAGTCTTTAAACAGACAAGTTCATGAACTTATGGAACAGCAGAAAAAAGTCAAAAACCTAGATACACCAAAGACTTATCATAAGCAAACACAAACCAACCTACTGTTTCTCTGCCCAGTGTGGAACAGTCATAAAACAAACACAAAGGAAACTAATGGTGATGGCTGATGTTTTATTATGGAATGTTGTGCAGTACATCTCCCGTGCACCGTACCTTACCTGGATAAAACCAGCAATTTCTGACCTCTCCTGTCAGCCTGACTTGCTTCACCTTCTCCCCATCTGCCAGATTAGATGTTCCACATGAATATTAATCTTACCTACATTAAAATATTGAATATTGAATTTATATTGAATATTGAATTTAGGGATGAAAAATACATTTAATAATATTGTACAGTTTATACTGATTTCTAAGTTGAACTGTTTCGAAGTTTGAGTTAATATAAAATTAATATCTATCTTCAGGAAAAATAAAATGCCCATACTGTTCAAAAGTCATTTTCTGAGGAAAGCCTTCTGATGTGATTGAAGTGTATGTAGTCCTTTATTAATCTTTGCCTCAACATCTGATGGCCTTGAAACTCTTACATAAACCATTTTTGCATGCAGAATTTGAGCAATATTTCACAATATTCGCTCTTTCTAACGTCAGGTTTCTTAATCTCTGTCGTCTCCTCCTTGTATAACAAGCACTTTGGAATAGGAGCAACTATATTCCTTCACTCCCTGGCCAACCACACATTAATTCAGATAAGAAAATCTTCAAATCTAAGACTCCTAGGAACAGCACCCTTCTCTGTAATACTCTGCCGTGCATTTCTTAATTTGCAAAATTCATTGTCTACTGTCAATAGACACGAAGACACAATTTCAAACTCAAGCTTGTGCCCCCTTTTCTCTGTTCTGTCTCTCATCAGATTTCTAGGATGAACAAGTTGTGATTGACACTTTAATAGCTGTCTTTCATTATAAAATTTCACTGGGAAACCAAGAGAAATTATCATTACACGTACAAGCTAATAAAGGCCAGAACATAAGCCACTAGCTTCAGCAGGGGAAACTGCAAAAATACAAATTTCGTTTTGATATAATTGCTGATAAGAGATTAATTTTCCTACAACACTGTCTAGAAATAGTGTAAGACTTCCTCATGTCAAATCCTTAAACTGAAGTGCAGAAACTCACATAGCTAGTGGGAGATCTTCTCTCCTAAGGCAAATGGCACACATTAACATCAATGAGGTTTTGCACAGACAGCAGATATGACCCTGCAGGTTGTCCTATTAAATTTTAAAATACATGTGGCATAGATGATGCACCCACTCTTTAGAGGCCTGTGGCCTCCACAGTTTTTATAATTTTATCCTCCTATTACAAATCATGTACAACCCCAGATTTGGTAAGCATTCACAAAAATTAATATGGAGGGCTAAATTATAACCTCCAGGATTTCAGGATCTAAACTGGATCCTTGATCCCAAAAAACATTTTTACCCTGCTTAAGAAGACATCTGCCTTTTTGACTTTAATCTTTCATCTCCTTTACAGGAAATGAAGCAAAGCTTTCCTTCATCTTGCTTTATTTTATCATGTCTTTGATTGTTGCACTTTTTGTAATTAAACAAAGAAAGATTGCAACAGCCACAGCATAAAAATAATCTTTTCAGAACTTTGAAATTTCTGAAATGTATTGATTTTTATGAATGACTGTCCTCAAGTCATCACGCTCCAGATTCTTAACTACTCAGATAATGAGAAACATTGGACAAGGTGTTTTTTTGAAAATATTTAAAATCTACTGCACTTTATAAGAATCTTGCAGAAGCAGTCCAGTGACACAGTTCCATGAACGTTTCTTGTGATTAAATTTAACTTTTCCCTGCCCATGATATTTTGTGTTTATTATAATGATTATTTAATATCTCTGCCTAAATTGTAAGTATTATTGCTTAAAATTTTTACACTAAGTATTGCCCATCCCTTAAGTCATGCTGAAGGTATTCTCAATGCCCTTCTGAGCAACCACAAGGAAAATTTTACCCTATTGGTTTATAATGTGATCAACAGTGCATGGTTGTTTCAGGTGATACAGCAGAACAAAGACCTTTGAAGAAAAGTAAAAAAAATAGCTCTGCTCCCTTCTCCTCCACCACTTTATTTACCTCCTTTGCTCTAGGAGGTAATGAAATTCCTCAAATATCAAGTCTCTAAAAGCTTCTTAACTTATTCTACATTTTTTCTCAGTGATTAATTTCTTAAAGTAAGATAAGAGCACAGTGAAAATGTTGGCACTGTCCAAAATCATTAGTGTGGTCATTTGGCCTGGTCCAGCTACAAATAACATTTATAAGTAGAAGAGAAGTGAAGAAGTGGGGGAGGCCACACTGCAGCAGCAGCAGCCCAGACACTCTGGGAGGAGGAACGGGGTGCAGGAGGTGAGGAAGAATCGCTATGTGAAATCCACAGATCACTGGGAGGATGTGGGAAGCAGGGAAAAGGGTGCTATGCTGCTATGCTGGGTGGGAATGCCATGGCAGAAGCAGCTGTGTCTCCCACAAGAGAACAAACCATTTATGTATGTAAAGCTCAAACAGAAACTGAAACCACAGTTTGACACTGCTCCAAGTTGAAAAAGACAAATTTACCACTCGGGGAGGGACTAAGTCCCAGCAATAAAATCCTCAGACTCTAAACAAACAATATCTGGACTTCAAAAATGTCTTACTTGACATCCAAGGGAAAAAATGAGCCCAAGGCAAAAAAACCCAAAAAAAAAGGGGGGAGGTGGAAACTCTCAGTCTTAAAATCACAACCCACAGGAGCAGGTGTTCTTCAATAAACTCTGTAAGTCAAGACAGAGATGTTGGAAGGTGATGCAAGAATTTGAATGAATTATCAGCTTCATAAGAGATTGCAGATAGCATTTCACCATGCAGAACATGGAAATGAAGATGGAAACAATAGGAATGCTGAAGTCTTCCTAAGACTGTAGCCCAACAAACAAGAGCTGAAAGCAGAAATACCAGAAGAAACTGTCAGTACGGTGAAAGCACATGAACATCAAGGCAGCATAGCACAAGGACTAGTCATTTTAACAGTGAAAGACATGAAACATTCAGATCTTAAGAAGTGTGGCTCAATGGAATGCCACAGCAACAGCACAGTGTAACTGGCTTAGAATAGATCTGAATTTCTTATTTTCACTGAAAGCAAGAGCTTGAGAAGAAGAAGAAGGGACTATACAAACTAAGAAAGAATTTATAATGTCTTGTAGAAGGCAGCAAACCTCTCACTAGAATAGGTATGGAAAACGCTGTCTATGTCCCCAAAAGGTTGTGCCTCACCCTGAGGCTACAAAACAAGCTGCAGAGATTCTTGCCTTGGGATATCACAGAGTGAAAAAAAAGATATGGGAGACTTATATTCTCTTAGGTGAACTGACAACCAAAGACAACTCTTTCTCTGAACAAATAAAGAAAATTAGGACCCTGAGTACTCTGCTTCATAGCTAAGGTAGCTGCCTCAGGTAGCCCAAAAATTTGAATGCCTGCAGTATTTTCTCCCACCTTCCATGGACACCCAGGTTAATTAGATGGCATGGCAAAGGCAGCTCTATCACCATTTTAAAAAAAGGTACATACAACTTCATGGAGCTTTAAGCCCATTCTTAATGATTTCTTCTGCTACATTTTGAGACCCGCAGCAAGACTGAGCATGTCAAAGACTGAGGCAGAGGGTTGCCCAATTTCTGGCTCCTGACTGAGCTGAGATTTGACTTAGATGACAAATTGTTCAGGCCATTCAGGAAAATTATTTGGAAATGTACAAAGGTATCACTCTAGGCTGCCCAGACAAAATGTAAAATTCTCTTGGAAATTACTCACCCTGAGAAGTCAGGCCGCAACTGAGCATCATCATCACACATTTTGGACGAAACCACCTAAATTCTGCTTAGTCAATTACTGGAATTAGGCCTGACCAAATATACTAAAAGAAAATATTTTCAGGTTTCAACTAGATAGAAATGCCAGGACAGATGATCAGTGTCCATGGGTTATCCATCCCTGATGCATCAGCATGGGTCTAATGGGTAAGTTGAGAAAGTAATAAATCATATTTGTTTTCATTCAGCACTTCCCTTGGGAGACACTGTCTGCATCTCAAAAAGCAACTGCAGTCTGTGGAAATTCCTGAGCCCTGTATCTATTCCCCTGGTGTTAAGACCTGCGAGAAACCAAGCTCTGGAAGATGGCGGGGAAAATATTGACTTTCCCAAATTCAGTTTGATACAAGGTAAGAAGAAAGCTGGAAAATGCACTCAGACCAATGATCTGCAAAGATTTCCCATATCTACCTGTTTTGACATAGTCACTGTGTCTCAGACCATGGTTGGAGTTGGTTCAGCTCCAGGTGTTTCACCCAAACCACAAGATTTCTCTGTATTTATATTTTCAACAGCTCAATGTGCTAAAGTTTACATAGATGACATTTTGATCTTTGTATTTATATAGCAAAAAGCATGACAGATGGCTTATGACAACTTGGGAAATAGGCCAGCCTGATGGGTTATTGCTAAATAAACAGGGCAAGAAGTTAAGTTTAGACAGATGAAAGGGGGTGGGGGAAAGTTCATACAGGAAGTTATGCAAAGAGAGGTTACTTGCTTCAGGAGTGCTGGAAATAAAAGTTTCCTTGGAATGGTAAACACCTCAGGAAAACACATCTAATTAGGCTGCCTTGGTCAACACCTGTAAGCACTTCAAAACAAGAAAGAGCAATGGGTGGAAGCGATGGCCAAATGCCTGACACACATTACAGACCTTAGCAAGAGCTGAGCATCAAGGCACTCACACAGAAAAGAAGGGCCTGCTTGTGTATTTATTACAGGAAGCATAGTCACAAGGCAGGCTTAGGATGAAAATAACAAGTCAGAGAGCTTTTAGGCTGAAGCTGGCTCTTGTCCTACTGGTCCAGAACTTGAGCACATGGCGTTGGCTGCATCCTGCAGTACAGCGCTTGGGCATCAAAGGCAATGGCAGCATTTCTTTTCAAGCAGAGCAGACCTAAAGTGTAGCACATTATGGCATTAGTAAAATTCTATCCTCATTTTAAACGTGGACTGTAGATGTCACTGTGCCATAGGAAGACATGCACTAGCAGTAATTATCCAATGCAGTAAGATTAGGACAGCAGTTTATACAATCTATCCATCTGAATTACCAGCCTGGATTTTCCAGTTTACCCTGGAGAAGGGGTCTCTGGTCCTGCTGTGGAAAGCAGGCCACTGCCCAGATGAGACTGCAAAAGCAGGGAAGGCAGCAGGGAGGTGAACCAGATGGATGCTGACTTCAGACATGCTGTGGGGGCTGGGAGAGCAGCCTCCCCGTTGGCAGCTGGTTAGGGATGCTGCTGTGTGATATCTGAAGCTCTCAACTAAACCAGGTTACTGATGGGTACTTAGCAAGCAGATATACTATAAGCACTGTACTATTCTGTGTGCGTCAAAGAATTCAGTATCCAGGCGATCTGATTTCTTCTGATTCAGACACCAAAAAGACCAGGAAATGAAATGTTTTGAGATCTGGAGCACAGGCAGATTCTGGGTAAATCTCCTCTGCAGTCTGATTGATATGTGACTGCAGCACAAACAGATTTTTCATCCATTTTGGTGCCAGTAGCAATGACACTCCCAGCCAGTCTCGGGGTGTGGATGTCCCAGAAGATATCCATTTGGCCTGAATCTCATAATGCAGGAATTGAACTGCTTGCCAGCAGCAGCAAAATAAGAGGTGTCCCAAGTCTGCTTTCAGGCCCTGCAATCACAGCCTTTCCAAGGAGACAGTCCTGCTGACTTATCAGTTGAGAGCTTTAGATACTAAACAGCAGCATCCCTAAACAGCTGCATACTGTTCTTATTCAGGATATTGAACACAGGCAGGCCTGAACAGAAAGGCTGTGTTCAGCAGCATTCTTGCTACCATCAGGGACTGTCTGTCTGTACCAAAGACTATAAATTTTTACCCCCACATCATCTTCCCAAAGTTCCCCATAACAGTTGATTGTCTTGTCTGAAATGCTCTTCCCAGGCAATATTAGCATCTGGATACAGAACTGCTGCTGGGCAGCTTATTCAACTAACCAGTGGAAATTGTCCTGGTGGAAACCTCATGGAACAAGGCCACCAAATATACAGTGAGATATATGGTGCACTGTGGCCCAGGACTACAAGGCAGCATCCAGATTTGGGATGTCAGGGAGAGGCAGCATAGAAATTATTCAAGCCAACAACACTATATAGCCCCATGTGATATAGCCCTAATGTTGCTAGCTGCTGTGGGACAGTTTGTGGTGTCTGCAAACCTGTACTCATCACTGACACATGCTGTTGCTATATTGGTGTTCGGGATATTTGGAGAAATATAGGAAAATATTTGGGAAAAGATAGGATGGAGCAATTGCAGTTAATGTTGGACCTGTTTTCCACTGGAAACCAGCTTAACTGTCTGCTAAACTCTTGTTTTAAGAACACAGTGTGATGAGACATGGACCTTTTGAGTCCAATTCTTTTCTTGTGTTAATTTAGAAAAACATATCTTCATTTCCTTTTGTTCCAGTGTGACAAGACAATGAGACTTAAAGGCCAGAAACTCACCTGCCCTAAACCAGCACTGCTGATTTTTCAATCCTGACCGACACTGTCTAAGAAGAAAACCACAACACAGTCTGGCTAAACATAGCCTGCCAGCCTGCTGCTGCTCCTCAGCCTGGCTCAAACCAGCATTATTCCTGTGCCAGGGTACTGTGCCATTCCTGAGGCTGCTGCTTAGATGTAGTATTAATGCAATCTAAAGGCATTGTTATGATAAGCTTAGTGTCAACCTCCTTTTATCTTCATTGGAGTTGGAGCTAAACATGGAGAAGTGTAAACATTTGTAGCACAGATTTTGTCCAGAATGTGGAGGAAGAGGGTTAAAATAGGACATTTCTATGGAAGTTGAGCCTTCCCAATATTTTTCAGGCAATTCAACATGTAGTTCTGCATCCTTTTATAATGACACTGCATTGACTGGCAGTAATCTTGGCTCATTCATTAACCACACTTTTCTGCCCTGCTATTGACTTGCTGGATTGTAACTGCAGCAGTGCATGTGTGGTCTCCAGAGGGGTCATCCTGTGAGGAAAAAAAATAAGAGAACTGCCTCTCATCCATCTTGGTTGTAATTGTGAGCAGAAGGCTGCTCAAAGTCACACAGACTAAATTTGTTTCCACTGACTCATGGCTGCCTCTGGGAACTCTGAGCAAATGCAGCTGCTGAGCAGACTTTTAAGCTGCTTGGTTGCAGGTTGATCATAATTGCTATCAGAGAGCCAAGGGATGCAAGCTTTTATGAAGAGTTCATACACAATATGTTTAGTAGCCCAAGGGGAAGATTTCTACCCAGTGATTTTCTCTGCACATCTGCTCACTTACCTCCTTTTTTTGCATACCTATTGCTATTACTAAGTCCTGTTTCTCCTGAAAACAAAGAAGTGAGGGAATCTGAGCAATGCCACAGAAACAGGTTACTCTTTGATGCTATGCCTTTCAAGGGAGGAAGAGAATCCAAACTGTAATTTGCTTCCTTGTTTGTTTATTTTTTTGCTTAGTTGAACCTGTAAATCACAGGCAGAGCATTTGTTGATCCCCAGCCTGGGCAGCTGCAGGGGCAGTGGTGGGTATTCCTGCTTTAGGATAGTGCCCATTGTAACTGTCTTTGAGTAAATGGTTGAACCATGAAGGACAGGCCTGGATTTGAGCAGCCTTCTCCAGGGGAAGGTGTCCCTGCCCATGTCAGGGAGGTTGGAACTAGATGGTCTTTCTGGCCCCTTCCAACCCAAACCATTGTATGATTTTATGAAACTATTCTATGAACGTCTAAATCATTTTACATTAATATTCTTTTCCCTTTATATTATGAATAGCAACATATTAACATATAACATATCAAATCTGTTTAAATAATTCCAGATTTATTAAAGATAACTAGCAGAAATCTACTTCTATGTCTATAAACACTGATTAATTTCTCTGTACATACATATACCTTGATAATATCCTTCAATTTCTCTAAAGAAGCATATAAGCAGTACAGCTGTTTGTCAAAGTGTGTCACCTTCACCTGTCATGCCTAACAAATTTTTCAGTGACAGAAGAGTTCCTTGGCCTCCCAAAGGTGGGGCAGGAAGAGCTATTCTTCAGGACTTAGATACGCTTAGGCTGTGTTTCCTCAGAATTCTTGGTCCCCATCCCAGACCATTACCATTCCACAGGACATAGCAATGATAGCTGTCCTACAAGTCTACCCATCTGTACAAAATACAAGTTTATATTTCAAGCATTGTTGGACTGATACAATGGAAACCACAAACCTATTTGTTTTCTCCCATAAGAAGTGCCAGAGAGCAAGTAGGAAGTGAGGATAACTCAATAAAAAACCAAGAAATCCGACTTATCTCTTCTGACCAAGTATAACTTGTCTCTAGATGAGACAGTTACCTCATGAGATCACTGGAAGCTTGTGCTAAGTTTGGGAACAATAAAGTTTTCACAAGAGAGCAAGACAGGCTGCCCAGTGAAATAAAAATATTTCTCTTTTTTTTTGGTGATACATTATATTAAATCTCAAGGCTGGTTTCATTAATAAACTTTTATTCTTTCTTCAGTGCAGTGATTTATTGCATCCTTTAACAACGAGTCCCATAGTCTTGGCTCGTGTGCAGTATGTTTTAGTTTTAATGCATTTTTAGATAAATATATCTGGAATTTTCCATTCATATAGTATTAGAATCACTTGAGAATGCTGTCTTTTTTTAACTTGTAATGGTCATGCCCCAGTTTGAAGAATTAAGTCTACCAGGTTTTGAAAAGTCCACAGAAATCCTGTTACCTTCACACAAATAATCAGCGTTCTTTGCATCCACATGCATGGGAACAATTTTTGGTGTATACAGGTTCCTGGACAATAGATAAGTACAAATCAAACTTACATTTTTGTTCTGAACTCGGGTCACTAGGACATTACTAGCACAACAGTTTAAAAATATTTTCTCTCCCACTGTGGCCCAAGCGATTCTGTTAGAAGCTGTGCTGAGAATAACAGAGTTTTACCAGTAGACAACCAATCTATTTTTGGGTTTGTGCTAATTATGGAAGTTATAACTTATTTGGCACTCCAGGTTGAGCAGGCAAAGAGGTTTTTTATCCAAATCCGAACCAAGAGATTTTCACTTAGCACCATTTAATTTTGGTATTTCAATGTGAAAATGAATCAGCCCTCATTTTCAATAGATTTGAATGAGTTTGGTTGCTCATTTACTGTGTGCCATGCAGATTTGAATCTGTCACAGCATAAATATAGGTGTTTAATATCCTTTTCTCATGTTTATAAGACTAATTATATCTTTAGGCTGTAACGTAGTCAACTGTGTCTTAATTGGTCTTTTTGTTTCTATTAATTAATTAATTATGATTCAGTTTTATGGAGAAATAATTTGTAATTTAATTGGCATAATAGAAACTGAATGTTCTTAAAAAACTTGGCAAAATGCCCATTTTAGTATATTAATTCTGCCAAGTGAGTTGGTAATAAGATTGAACTGGATTTGAAAGATTAGAGAGACTTGGCTTAGAAGGACATGAGCGTTAGTTCCATACAGTTTTTCAACTGCTTAAAGGGAGCTAATATTTGAATTTTTGTCTGTACTTTTGTGATGAACTTGTTCTATAATCTTCTTCTGGGGAAAAAGATCATGTCAAAGTTTAAAAAAAAAATCTAAAAAATAATTAATAAAAACAGCTGAATATTTTTCTTTTTCCATTAGCTTTGGATGCTGAAATTAATCCATACACTCCCAAAGTTTATTAACACAAAAGCTTATGTGTCAGAGCCTGAGGGATAACTGATCAGGTGGCCCACTTGCTGCAACAGCATACTCCGACTGCTCAATTTTAAATGTAGGGGTTTTTTTTATATTACAGACCATAGGCAGAGCAACATGGCAAAATTAAATCAAAGGAGTCAGTGCGAGATGACTTTTGGTTTCTTTCACTGATTTTGAGGAAATTGTATCTCCATGTTTCAAGTACAGGAGAAACTGCACAAGTCATTGAAAACAGAAGTGACTGGCCACAGAAAGGAGTATCTAGAAAAAGCAGACAAACACAACCTTGATGAAATCAGCAGCCTTCTCAGACCATCAGGTATGGCTGTTTGATGGATGATCAAGCCCTGTTTGCAGCTTCTAATGCCTATTTCAAATTTATGATTCATAAATCAAAAAGTCTTTGCAAATTCAAATGTGTCTTCAATTTTGTTAAGACAGATGAAAAAGAAATCATTTTTTGTATTTGTTTTCAGCCACACTATTATAAGGCATTGCACGAACCCTATTAAAAATGTCTTACTATTATTCCATGATTGCATCTTTATATGTATGCAGTTTTTTCCTACACTTGTGGCACCCAGGTTAAACATTTCTATAATAAACCTGAAGCAATGCCTGAAAGTAAAGAACAATACCTATCAGTCCAGTACATCCAGAAATACATCTGACATGGTACAGACCCTTTTAGTCAAAGGCTTGAGCACTGAGATTGCGTAAAACCATTTAGCCATGGAATTTACCATCCAGATATGGAACAGGTTGCCCAGAAAAGCTGCAGATGTCCCATCCCTGGAGGTGTTCACGGCCAGGCTGAGTAGGGCTCTGAGAAACCTGATGCAGTGGAAAGTGTCCCTGTTCATGGCAGGGGTGTTGGAACTAGATGATTTTTAAGTTCCCTCTCCAACCCAGACCATTCTATGGTTCTATGATATATCCTGAGGTGAAGATTTTGTTTGTCTCTTCTAACAATCTGAGCCAGTTTTAACAAGCCTGGAAATTCACACTTCTTTGTCGGCCTTCCGACGGCAGGTGGCTGGAAGAAGACCCCCAGCAGGGTTGGATGCTTTTCCATTAATGTTCCATGTTCTCCATAATGTGATAAAAAACACCTGATGAT
Source organism: Lichenostomus cassidix (assembly GCF_008360975.1). Lineage (NCBI taxonomy): Eukaryota > Metazoa > Chordata > Aves > Passeriformes > Meliphagidae > Lichenostomus > Lichenostomus cassidix. The sequence continues at coordinate 29,774,316 of NC_139480.1, read as the reverse complement.
TCCCCTTAAAAATCAAAAACCTGTAAGGATGGCAAGAATTCACTGTGTCTTGAAACCAGGAGGAAGTTACCATGATTGCTTCATGAGACTATTATCTTGGGGATTAGTTTCTCTGGAAGAAACATCTTCTAATGTGGCTGGCAATTCAGTAAATCCGAATATTGAGGGTAGAGAAGAAACATCAGAAGTTCTGGAAACTGCTGGATAATTGGTCTTTGCCCCCTTTCATGTACTTCATAATACTCCTTCCTTATTCCCCTGCCAGAAAAATGAGCCAGGTGTGTGCAACACAGAGAAGAAACATGAACTGTGGCAGTCAACAACCTGACAAGTGAAGGTGTGGAAAGGAGCCCACGCAGCAGCTGTGTTTTCCCTCCAGGAGCCCTGGGGAGTCCTGGCCCTTCCTGCCAGCCCTGTGTCCTGGCATGACCCAGGCCAGGGTTTGCAGGCATCACATAGCCTGGTTTCCATCGAGGAAAGCAAGGCAAACTTAGCACACTAGATCCCATTTTCCTGTCCAGCTGACCAGACCCAAAGGCAATCAGGCTGGAGTAAACAAGTATCTGTACACCCTGATGTGAGCTCAACTGGACGATGTGGATCAGGCATTCCCTTCTCCCAGCCATAGATTGCAAGGACACTGTAAACTTCCAGCAGAGAGAAAAAACGTGGGGCTATGGATACTATGGGGCAAAGGACAGAACAAGGGATAAGAACAGAGCAAAAGGTCTCTGTTTCCTTTGGGCTTCAAATGCAGAGGAGGTGCAAGGTGGATATATTTCATCACTTTTCTCCAATGTGTACCGAATTAAAAAGAAAGGCCACAAAAAGGTGACTTACAAAAATAGCTTAATGGTCCACATTTAGATCATGGAGATATTTGCAACAATAAATCTCAAAATAGGTTAATATATCTGCTGTTCAAGATGGAGCACAGTTGTAGGAAAAGGTAAAAAATATTTTATTCATAAGTCTAGCAAGACTGGGAGCTCAATCCAATTGACTGCTCTGACCTACTTTTTGTGAATACCTGATCTCACACAGCTGTGCTGCTTGTCTCAAAACCAGTAGTACCACAGGTGAACCTGCCATTCTGTCTACTTCAGAGCAGTGAACTAACACATGATTTTTAGCCCCAGTGTTTTCTTCTTTCTGTTTTATTTTAATTCATTGCAGTGATAGAATTATTTTTCTTTGTTTTTACTATCTGGTTTTGGTCAGACTTGATGGCTTAGTACTTGCTGAATATAAAAAATCCCTCAGCATGAAGCATTAAAATAATGTTGCTGTCTTTCTCGGAGCCTGGAATCATACCTAGCATATCATCACTACAAAAGATATGCAAAATACATATGCTTGCTCGCTGTGCTTTAAAATCATGTCCTGTCAGTGATATACTCTTTTTTGGTGGAATTCAATATCCTGAAGTGGAAATTTCCTATCAATTAAGTCTTTTTAATATTTATTTATGGATACTCAAATTACTGCCACTTATTTGAAACCACTTATAAAATGGACTTTGATATTTTACAGATCTTTGTATAAAAAGCAAAACTGAATTTGGCACTCCTCTCCATTTTCCTTTTCCTTCTTCTAAGTAACAGCTTTTTTCTCTATTTTTATTCCTCACTGAAATATAGTGCTCTTTTTTTTTTTTTTAATAAAGAGCAGCATGCTACGTGTTACACGCGCTAATGAATTGGCATTTATAAAACAGAATGTATACCGTATCTAAGACAACTGCTGTGAAAATGCCTGAGTTGCTGCACTCTCTAAATAGAGCACAATTATGGCATACGGTTGGAGTGCTTTTATCTGTACTGCCACTGCTGGAAATTTAACTGTGTATGTGACCTGAATATTTAGAGCTCAATGGAAAATTCCGTAAATGTAGTGTAGCTTCAGAGCACCTAACAGCTGTTACAAATATTATACCCATTATACACCATTGCTAAATGATACATATGAAGCCCCTCTCCCATTCTGGGTGTATTCTACCACTTCTACCACTGCAGCATTTTAACAAGCCTTTTGAAAAATGCAATGACTAAGTTCCAAGTAGCTTGCATAATAATTTGGAGGAGGTCTTTCCTGTCTGTATATTCATACGCCTTCCTGGCTGGGCACAGTTAATGTTCAAACCTAAAAATGCAGGAAGAAACTATATCATAGGTAGACCGCATTTACCATGTGCTTTTGTTTGCTTAGTTTGATATACATGCTAAAAGCCACTACTTAGCTGAGAAAACAAAAAAAAGAGGGAGCAGCTCTTCACAGCATTAGAATGTTTCTTATTATAGTGGGATGGAGCAGAGGTGTAGTATATCCATGGATGCCCCCTTTCACTCTTGGTTACTGCAAGAGTACACTGACACTCCAGAGAATCTTTGCAACAGGAACTGCAGAAACAACAAATGAGAGAGTTTATGAGAGCAAAAGAGAGATTTTGTAAAGCATTATGTTTAAAATAACACACCAGTTTAACTAAGATTACACAGGCTGTGGACTGGCTTCCTAACTAATGATTCTTCCTGCATCCTACTTATAGTTCATTCCTTCTGCTTTTATGCTGTTGCAACGTATTAAATTACTCTTTACCGGAGAGAAGAGCTAAGTGCTAAATGTGGTGCACCTAACAGCCTTTGACAACCTGCTGCTGTAGCCCTGCACCAGCTGCACAGAGACAGGGGAGGTGAGGAAGTGTTAGTCGACATCCACCTAGGAGTTCATGACCACCAGACTCAAATCTCAGTGACACAGAGCCATTAAACTTAGCATAGAAGTAATGGCAGTTTCTCTACCCAGAAGAAAGGTCAGTGTGGCAAAGTAATATCTACATGGGGAGGAGCCAGGAAGGCTATAAATTCCAAGCCTTTGCCTATCACTGAGCAGGATCAACACTGTCCACATCAGTCCTGACAGTATTTGTCTAGCTTGATTTCACAGTCTTCCCTAGGTGACACCATCTCTCAAGGCCATCTGTTCCAGTACTTCTCTGCCCTTGCCCTTCTAAGCGGGAGGTTTCATGTCAAATGCCTAACATGAATCAATATTGTAGCAGTACATACCCATCACTACTTTGCCCTAAAGGGGCAGAAGCAGAACAGATTATTCCCTTCCTCACTGCAATACTGCCTCTGCACATTGCTCCTTTCAGTAACCCCTCGTTAGTATTAATGAGAATCATCTCCTCGATCTATGGAATGGCGAGGAGATTGCATGTGTGGCTCTGTCAGTAAAAATGGGAGACTAGAGAAAGAGAGAAGAACTAACCAGCTGTCTAAATCTGGGAAATGGCAATCTGCCCAACATACTAGGATATGTCAAAGTAGAGCTAAAAATAATCCTTGCTCCACTGAGGATCTTGCAGCATTCCTACGAGGAAACAGCCCTTAAGTACTCCTCAGCATTGGGAACATGATTATAGGTGACCCTTCTGAGGCCCAGACTTATGGACAGATTTGGTTAGAGCACTGTGGTAATAACACCAAAATTGTGAGCACAGCCATTCACTTAAGAGTTGGACTTGATGATCCTTGAGGGTCTCTTCCAACTCAGAATATTTTGTGATTCTGTGATTTATGCAGGCCAGAATAGTTACAAGCACTGCAAGTCAGCAATGTTAGGAATATCTTTTTCAATCAAATCCTGTTAAACTCATGGGATTTAAAGTCATACTAATGTTTAAAAGAGGTGATGAAAATTATTTTATTTATTGGTTCACAGTTTAGTACTGTGGCCACCTCACACTTCAATACAATTGCATGGGATAATTGCACTACGGAAGCTTCCCCCTGTTTTCCCTGTCTTCTTTTGAATCATGCAGAGGCATCAAGGCAGGTTAAAGTCATCTCTGTTCTTGTAATACTTTGCATCATCTCCAGGTCTTCACTAAATTCTCTAATGGACCACAAATGTTAAGTCACACTTTGAGGTCAGAGTAATGACAAATGTAGCAGCTAGAGAGCACTGTACTCCAAAGTCATGCCAAAATAATGTAGTCACATCCAAGAACCTCAGGAGAACCAGCCAAAGGTGAATTTGACCTCAAAAAAATTAAGTGGCAGAAAATACAAATTTTTTGAGTGTTCAATGAGAAAAATATTTGCGGATACAACAGGGGGTACTTAACCAAAAGGATTTTGAAAAAAAAAGAAAAAACATTTTTTTAGTACAGCAAAGACTCTCTAGCATGGGAGACAAAAAATATCCCTAACCACTTAGGTATGATTTGTAATACTCTCATGCTGTCAGCAGCTTTTTCAGTTCTATGAGGTGAATTACTCCACGTCATTAAAACTAAAGCAACTCATGCAACTTGCTGAAGATGCACATAATTAAAATGCAATGGAAGTGCCTTCATGAAGGAACTTTCCTATAGTCATTCTCCCTTCAGGAGAGAACACTATGTTCATGCACTGACAGAATCAACCAGCTCCTGCACACAGGGTGTGCTGCTGGCGGAGCAGGGACTGAGCAAGGCAAGGATCTGCTTCTTTCCCTTTCTCACACACTCCCACCAGCCCTGAGATGAGCTGGGCAAGGAGCCTGGGTGCACTGCTGCCTTACATGCCCAGAGAAACCCTCAGGAGCAGAAGCAAAGCTGGTAACTCCATTCCCCACATCACACTGGGTACAAACCTCTCAAGGGCTCATGGGCAGATGGAAACACGGTCTCAGGGGTGCAGAGAGCCTGGGCCAGGGCCCAGCATGGGCCTGGGAAGGAGGCATTGTGCCAGCCCCAGCTTTGGGTTAATGAAAACATCAGTGACTTCTGAGAGACTGTTTGTATTCACTGCGATTGTAATTTAAAGGCCCAGTTCTCTTCCAGTCCTAAACAATTAGCATCACCTGCCATCTATTTATTTCTACTTGTAATTTCTCATGTAAAGTGCATCTCATAGGACTTCAGTGAGTTTTCTAAATTTCCCTATTACTATTTTTACATAATAATAACTATTTTGAGGCTGTACTTGCTATATAATTCATATGCAAAACAAAAGCTAAATATTTTCAGTGTCAAGCATGTTACTGTCTTTTTATCACACCAAATGAATGGCCTCACTCTCTTGAGAAACTGAATACAAATCCTGGTCTTATAGTACGAAGCATATTAGAATGGGATTAAAATTTTGGCTTTCCTGGGATTAAAATTTTGTCTTTATCTTGAATTTATGACCTAAATTTTTTTCAATGTTGTACCATGCTGATATCCTTTCTCCTGAGGCACCTCTACTGACTTCATCTAGACTCACTGGATGTTATTGAAAAATCATAGAATCGTGGAATGTTTTGGGTGGAAAGGGACCTTTGAATATAATCTAGTCCAACCTCCTACCATGGGAAGGGACACCTTCCACTAGACCAGGTTGCTGAAAGCCCCATCTGGCCTTGCCTTGAACACTTCCCAGGATGGGGCATACACAGGATCTCTAGGCAACTAGTTCCAGTGTCTCATCATTCTCATAGAAAATAATTCCTTCTTTATATCTACTTTTTTTATTTTAAAACCATTAATAGGATCAACACCAGACTCCAGAAACATTACCCTCAGCAATGACATCATTAGTTAGCATTATCCTTTGGGAAGCACTCTTTTGCCAGTTCTACCAGTTTAATTGCAAATCTCTGAAAAAATCAGATCCTGGATTTGTGAGACAGGGAATGAAGCATTTTAAAAGGGAAAAGAAAAAATGTTTGGAAAAGGGAGTCTATTATGGACTGAAATACCCCAACACAGATAAAAATTATATAAATGTTCTTTTAAAGCCCTTCTTATTTTAAACTAACCTAAAAATCTTGCATCTCACTGGCTCATGATACTAATCACAGTGAACAAATCCTTAAACTTTGAATATCTGTGTACTTAATTCCAATGCCTTGTAGAGGGAATGCAACTGACAGCTACCATGGCTGTATTTGGAGCAGTACATGTGGTCATTTTGTTTTAAGTGAAGGACTTTCTTTCATTGGAGAGCAGAAACACAAAGTGGCTTTTTATTGCACTGATGTGATAAATCTGGGATTTCCACAGAACCTCCCATCCTTATGTTCACCTTGATGTCTTTTATAGTGAGAAAATCTCATTACAAATCTCTCAAACTGTTTTGTCCCACACATTTGTTTTGGATGAGGTTAGAAGAGAGGATGACTGGCAGGAGCAGGAAGAGTTAAGGCTCCCAGGCAATACAAAGCACATAAAGCACTGTTGATCTAGCCCAGCCCAGCAGTGACTAATGGCCATGGCAGCCATATAACAACACATACGAAAGCAGCTGGCGTCACCCAGTAGTTCTTCCTTGCAAGTCCCAGCGACACTGCCCAGGTGTCTCAGAGTGATAGCCATGCTTGTGGCCAGGCTGGCAGCTGAAACTCCTTGGACTTGGTGCTGCTGGGTCTGACATCAGAGCAGGCAAGCAGGATGAGCACAGGGTTCTTGCACTATTGTCATAACCCCCTCCCCCTGCAGCAGCAGCCAGCTGTGGATTCAGACTGCAGCATTTAAGGGGATTCTGTAGAAAGAGTAACAGGAACGTGGTAACAGAAATTGTAACAGAAAAGTGTTCTCTGCACTAAGGACATTCCAGGCTAAATATCCACCCAGTACATAGACAGCTTTGTACATTAAGCTACCTATCTCAAGCCCATTCCTCAGTTAAAAGCATTGTTGATCATTTAAATGGATAACAATTCAGTTTTATCTTTTATCTTTGTTGTCTGGTCCTTATGTCATGTCTCAAAGTTCCACATGGATAGTTATTGACCCAGGGAGGTTCTACAGTACTTTTTGATTTCTATTAATGTTACCTTGTAAGAAATAAAGCGTGAAACTGAGACAGCAAAAAGCACGCAGGCAGCAACTTCCCATCCTGTATTACATGTATATAGCAAGAATAAACAGCAGATGTCAGCACTAATCCAGAACTTGAAATCACAGAATCAAAGAATATGCATGAAATTTAGTCAGACCCCACTTTACTGTATATGTATATGATTAGACTGTGAAACAACTCATCAGTCCTTCTCCTTGGAAACACAAATATATTTATATTTAAAGAATCTTAATTAATTTTATGTATCACTTCTACATGAGTACTCTTAAGTACTCTAGCTAGCGGAAGCATGTGTCTATGGATAGGTTTTTTGCTTTAACTTTGCACTAAGGGATCACTAATTCCATACACCTCCCCAAAAATTATTACTTTTTTTTAAGTGGCTTTAGAGGAAATAGTTTGGTAAAGGCCAAACACGAGGGTTCAAAAGACACCTAAGAAGCAAGAAGTAGGCCTGAAGCTGAAGGACAGAGAATCAGAAGCCTCTTGGCACAGTTGGCAGGTGGGGGCTGAAGTCCAGCCTTGCTTTGAGGTAGAACAGAATGGGACAATTGAGTGAAATGGGTTTAAGAACATAGCTTCTGTGGCCAGATGTAGAAGACTCCCCATCTGTGAAACAAGACCGACAAACCACTGGTGATTTTCCTGAAAATAAAGCAAAATTTAGCAGTGCAAGTGCACACAAACCATATGTACCTTCATGCTGAACTACATGAAGATGTGGGAATAAGAGAACAGAATCCTCTCTGCTTCGTCACGACCACTTTTAGGTTGATGCATGATGGATTCCTTCTGGGGGATATGCAGCATACGCTAACACACTGCTTCCTGATCCCTGGAAACCCTTTCGCTTCATGAAAAAGAAGAAAAAGGAACATTTAAAATGTGTTAGAGATAGCATGGGTATTTCCTGCCAGCATGAACCACTATGAAATTCTTCAGGATTTTGACCATTGTCACTGAAGATACAAGAACCTACACAATAACTATGGTACAGCCTAGGATTGCTGTTTCCAATATCTGTGGTGGGATCTCTCAAATCCTGCAGCAATCTGATGTCTGCAGTAAGTCATCCATGATAAGGCTGCTCCTAACAGGAATCTTACAAAAATAAGAAAAAATACTAGTCAAAAAATGAAGCAATTTTTATTCCAGTGCTTAGAAATACGTGGGTTTATTCTGTTGTGGGGTTTTTTGTAGATTTCTGAAGCATTTTCCATCAAAACAAAAAAATGACAGGCTTAATGGATTTATTATCTATAACTCTAGCTTGGTCTCCAAGGATCACATGTTCCTTAACTGACATTGAATGGAAGAGGGCAAGAAATATACCCAGGATCAATTATAAAAGTAAAAATAGCTTGGCTATTTAAAATCGTATTAGTTCTGGTTACAAAAGCAAATTGACAGCTGTTTACATTATGAACTTAAACAACTTGGATAGTTCCTCCTGAGCCAAGAACTAAGTCTTAGTCTGAACAGACTGGCAGGGTGCCCATAGCTACCTTTATTTTTCAGCAACTGCCACCATATTACATCCAACTGCACTCCCTGTCGTTCTTTGCTCCCTGAACTTCTTTGCTGTGTTATTGAAAAAAAAAAAAAAAAGAGAAAGAGAGAGAGAAAAAAAAAAAAAGAAAAAGAGTGAGAGACTGGGATGTTTTTATTAACTAGTAAAACAATTTAGTTTGATTCATCTTCTCTGACCAGAAAAACATAAGAGGTCATCAATCTTCACTTCTCTGTCAGCACAGATATGTCAAATCAGAATTAAGTGGTGGAAAAATTGTTGAGGGAGAAAGTGGAAAAAACAAGACAAACAAAATGGAAGACAGTTCTCAGAAGAGGGGAAAAGAACTACTGCTGAGCTGCTATGCGGCCACCAGTTGATGTTCTGTCAGGGTAGAAATTTCATTTTTCACACAAAATCAGTGAAACTGTGATATTTGCAGAAGGCAAATATGCCTTCCATATGCAGAAGGCTGCAGGCTTTTCATGAATTCAGATAGAATAAAGAAAATTAAATTAATTATCCTGTGAAATAACATGGCTTTTATCTCCACTTCTATAATAACAAATAAATTCACTTTTGAAATTAGTTGCATCATCTTTTCTTTGCCAGATACTCCTGTGTAGGATTACAGTCCTCTCCTGCCTTCACCTGTGAACTGCTTTCCCAAGGTGTTTCTCTCATCCTAAGTGGTGACTGGCTCTTTGCCAACCCAAAGCACAGAAAACTGTATTTTCTACTAATTTCATCATTTTCTTTATGAACAACAGATGCTGTCATGGATTACCCTGAGGGATAGTATGAGCTCTGTTACACTGTGAAGATGAAGAAATTCGGGCAGCTCCACAAGCAAAGTTAAGTGACATGTTCTGTCTACCGTAAATGTCCCACATCTAGACTTCTGATATAAAAAGCATTAACAAAAACACTTCAGCTGTTCTCTATTACCTCTCCAGCAATGACAGAATAAGAACTGGACTGAAGTATGTTGACTCAATAAGTAGTTAAAATTCTCTACTCTTTGAATTCCCTGCCATCCAGAAGAAACATTGAATAGCTGATGGGTGACTTTTCACTTACCTCAGTCACAGGTAAGGTTAACTCCAAACCAAAGACAATACAACAACCTGGCCACACATACACAAACATGAGCTTTATGTCAGAAACTTTTGTAAATATGAACAGACAAGTGAAAAGAGGATTTCAGCCACTGAAGGATGTCTAGGAATCTGGAAGACATTGAGGACAAGAATACAAATGCACAGTATGTAGAAAGTTCTGTCTTGCAGACTATCTTGATATCCAAAGTAATTTCTTTTCCCCATCCATCAGTATCTTTTCTATCCCATCTGCACAAGGGTTCAGCCAGACCTTTTAATCAGAAATATACTTCATTCATGCACTGGTGGAGTAAATAAACTGCATTATCTGTGATTTGAGAGGGAGGAGGGGGACTTTAAGAAAGGGGCAGGGTTGCTTATTATCTAAATAATGTTGGCTTTGTGTCCCAAGTAGTTTTGGTTCCTCTGGTAAATTCACATGAAAGCAAGGAACAACCAGAAGCTAGACCCTGCAGGGCACTTCCTCCTGATGTCTCTTCCTCTGAGACCTCCCAGGTAAGAGAGAACAGATGTTTCTGGGCCACCAGTGCCCACAGGGACTCACAGATGAGGAGACCCCAAAGTCTATCAGATGTTGCCGACAGTTTCCAATGAATGAATATAAATTAACATAAATATGTCAAAAATGACAACCTGGTGGAATGTAACATGAGAATCACCTAATTTAATGAATGCAAACTTTTTTCAGTTCACTGCTTGCTTCCTAAAATTGTTTTGGGATACTAAATTGTAATTATTGATATACAGAAGTGTACTGGGAGCTAAAGGGAACTTTCCAAAAGCAGAGATTTTATGAAGGCATAGCTGTAATTTCTGCACAAACAAGTGAGACTGGTTAAATTTTTTCAAGCAATTCTACACACAAGGCCATTCATGAAATGCTGAGTGAATTGGAAGTGGTGGTTCTCTCAGGAATGCTGTTATACATTTTCTTGAAAGGAGCTTCTGACCATTCAGTAGCTCCTTTGTGTGCCTTTATTCCTTATCTGTGATCCCACCTGTCACAAGACCTTCTATGTCCTTCTATATTACCTCTTATGTGACCAATCCAGTATAAAGCAGATTAAATATTTGTGTGTCGCATAACTATATGCCAGTGGGCAGAGTGAGTGAATATGAGAATACAGGCATGTGTAGTCACATAAAGGCATGGAAAAGATACAGAAAAAGATGCAACCTCCATCTGCTTGCAAGGATACCACAATTTCTTGCTTATCACTTTACATGAGGAGTTTATCAGAAAAACACAATGACACGATTGTGCCAACCAGCTTTTTTTGGATAGGAACACAGATATTTTTGGATTTTCAGGACATTTGACTGGTTTTAATTATCAATAGTGGAACATTCTCTAACAGAGGATTCTTTAAGCAGCCCTCTCAGAAAAGCAGAATTTAGCTCATTCAACCATTAAGAGAGAAAAAGTGCTAAAAAGAATTGTGTGTTCTATCTAGTAAAGACTTTTATAATTTCCCACTCTTTGTCACAATATTATCACTTATGCTTCATTTTAATAACAGATTGCTGGAAAACCATGAGCAGTTCTTTGATATATTGCTGTATCCTTGCTAGCTTCCCACTAATTCAAAGCCTTATTTAAAGAGAGATTGACTTTTTTTCTCCCAACTGACTGTACAGAAAAATTCAAAATAGTATCTGAGAGCCTTATACACATTCAAGAATTTAGTTGCATATACTGCCTGTGAGAAGGTAGCTATTACTGTCCCCATCTTTGTATTGGAGAATTAATGCATTGGAGGACTGAAATCAGATTTACTCTAAATGCTTTTTTTAAGAAAAAGGGGACGTGAATGTTACAGCTCCAGCTCTAAACAATGATTTTGCAATAATACCGAGTCAAACACTTGGGATTCTGCTTTCAGATCCCTCAGATCTTCTTATTAATCTCCTTCTGGACTCATGAAAAAGCACTCTTTTCTTCAAAATCCTCCCCTCCTTTTGCTCCAATTTATACCCAAACTTCAGAATAGCCTTTGGGCTGCAGGGGACTGAGATTTGAACTGACCACAGCTCAATAGAGAGCTGGCTAAGTAGGGATCTGAACTTGAACTTCTCACTTCTTCTGAAGTCATTATAGCAAAAAACCAGCCACCATCTCCATCAATACTTGGACTCAGCTGAATTTGAAGGAAGCTTGGTTTTGTCAAGCAAGATAAGTTCAAGAAGTTACTTGTGGAGGGTCTCTTCATTTTTGGACCCTAAATGCTCTCCAAAAAGGTATAAGTGCTGAATTAGTCTGGCAGGAAATCATGGGCATACCCATGATGAGGATTGTGAACATCCAGAGAGGACATAGGAGCACTTAGGAGGCTCCTACTGAGGCTGTGTGTCCCTAAAGCTGAGTGAAGAGCCCGAATCATTCAGAGTTCTGAATGTAGACAGAGCCCCACTTTCTATTCCTTAATTGTACTTAATCATACAGCATGAAGGATATTCACAGCCCGTTTAATTAAAGGGTTGTCTGTAATTCTGTTTCCACTAAATATGGAAATGTTTATTTGGTTTTAAGATTTCAAAAATTAATCATAAAATACAAAAAACAAGAACCTTGGAAAATACAGTTTGAAAACCTGATGCTCCCCTTTCCTGGCCAGTGCACAGGTTTTGCAGTTCCCCAACAGCCATCAGAGCACATCATTTCCAGCTTCTTTTGAAAAGGACCAGAGCTGCAGACCAGGACTTTGATCTGCGGCTGTCACACACCACTAAAACTGACAAAATAACCTCCTAACAACTTCTTATCATCTTAGTAACTATTTTACAAACATCAACAAAATTTTTTGTGTTTTCCATGAAGAGTAAAGGAGGTGTGCATCTGTTGTATGAATCATGTAGTAAGTTAGGGCTACAGCAGAGTACCTTGTTCCCAAGTTAAACTGTCTTCCTTTTGTCTAGGTATTTTCAATGTACTTTCTACCCTGTGCATTTTTATATGCTTATTATCTACTTCATTTCCTACTGAATTTTCTGTTCTTTAATGCCTCTAATTCAGTCTTGCTCTGAAGCTGCATCTCTGCCCTACTGCTATATATTTTATGGTACCTTTTTTTAAAAAAAAATTTAAAAAGAAAAATTCCTCTCCTTGTGTGTCCTCTTCTCAGTACCTCACAGAGCTCTCTTTCTCACAGCTTCCATCCTGCTATTCTGTTTTGCTCCATATATTCATATATATTCTAGGACATCTCCTGGGCCATATTTTGGTTCTTTCTGGCACAGCAAGAGATGGTCTCAGCAGATCCAGTTCTGACATCAGGACAAGTACTTCACATCTCACAAACAGTTCACTTTGCTTACCCAAATATAGCAAGAGCCAGTTTGTTCCCCAGAGAAGATTCCTTTTCCACACAGGAGTGTCACGTCCTCTGTAAAATTCAATCCAAAGCCACAGGTGGTGCTCTGGCAGCAGATCTCAGAGGCAGTCTACAGCAATAGCTGAAGCCCTGGATGCTTGAACACTCCTGAAACATGCCAAAGAGCTTCTCCTTTTTCACAAAGCTCTCAGCAAGGGCCCTGACTATGGCATCCCCCTTCCCTATCTCTGGTGGGACCATTTTCCTTGTACTGGTTTATATCAACAGCAAAAACAGAAAACCATGGTACACTTATCAGATGGATCTACCTCATCCCAACTGATGGCATGTACAAGTTCCCCATCCTACTTACAAATGCATACTTCTGGTTATTATAAAAAATATAATACTTTGCAAAAGATCACTAACCCATACAATGCCTGAGTCTAATCCAGTGCACCTAAACTCTGCTGAAGTTAAGACACAGGGCCAAAACTGCTGAGATATTTAGATGGAAACCCAGCCTGGCTTGGCCAGAAACACTGCTCCCCTCTGTCATCTCCTACTTCTGCACTAACACATGCAGCCTGTGAGCCCTTCCCACAAGTCTGATATTTCCATCACAACACACCATCCCTGCCTTTATCACAACAAGTAGCCAGTGACACCATTTGTCTTAAGAGTGTGATACAAACTGGAAAGACCCATAGGAGCAGTGCTACCTGCAGATCTCTGCTACCTACTGCCCCAGCTGGGGAACACCCTGTAGCTGAGAGCACTCCCCTGCACCTGCCCAGCACCCAGCTGAGGCACATGTTTAGTGTCCCCATGTCCCAGAGTGTGTGCCGTGGCTGTCCCTCACAAAGGCGGAGATGGACTCACAAGTTTCAATTCACTGCAGCTTTGCTGCCTTGGGACAGCCACAGCACCACAACCACACTAATATAATTAGCAACACATTGACCTGATGTTTTCCTATTCTTTTACAAAATTTGTCCATAGCCTCAGAAATGCTGTAAGATAACTCAGCTATTATATTACTTCTGATATTTTTTCTGATTGTTCTACCGCAATCTGTTGAAACAGACAAAACTATTCCCCAGTCACTTATGCAGCTGAAATCCAGTTCATGCCAATAATATAGGTAGAACTTTAGTGCTTAGCTATAGAGGAAATTAAACATTATGAAAAAATATTATTAAATACCCAGATAAAGAAAATAAGAATGTACAACATATCTACTTCCCCAGAAAATAAGCTACATGTTTATTTTAAACATAATCATCATATATGCAAGGGGGTACTGTAATCAGCTATGCTCATGTTTTGTGTGATTGATGATTTTAATATTTTGGTGCTTCTAATTTTTACATACCCTTTTATTCATTTGTGGACATTTGGGTCAGGGGGTGGTTGCATACTTTTAAAACCTCTTTGAAAAGCAAGAATGCTGGCCTAGAAATTCTTGGAAAGAACGCAGCTGTGCCATGTAGAAAGGAACAGCTTTGATGTATTCGAGGAAGTGCTCCTGCTGAGCTGGCATTTTATGGTTTGTTTCTGTCCAAACCGAACCGCTCGTGCTGATTCATTAGCAAAGGATCTGCTCTTTGCCAGATCACACTTCTCTATGCCAATCTGCTTTTGCCAGGCACTAGCAGTTTCTCTACATGGCATGTGCACAGCCTCTCCAACACAGCCATGTATTAAAGCCAGTGGCAAAAGAATACCAGGATTGGTTTTGCCTTTAAAACAGACTACTTAAATGTATGGAAACATTTGTTGGAGTTGTACCAAATTCCAAAGATTTCAAACGTACCAAAATCTTTGTTCAATTAAGCAAAGTAAACGTGTCTATTTCTGTACCAAAACACAGAGTGTGTTTTGGTCAGATGCAAAGCTGGTTTTGTGCTAAATGAACATTATTTCTGATGTGAAACTGCTGACTCAATTTCCATTCTTTTGCAACATCTCAGACTGTCATTCTCCATCTTCATTTTGTTCACCAGCAGCACCTGCCCACCCTTACAAAAGCTGTTATTCCACTTAGGAGTTTCCACCTCTTCCCCCACCTTTGGGCAAAGGAAATGATGCCTGTGGGGCCATCTTAACACAGATGTGGTCTTGCTGTTTTGTAAAATGTTATCCTTCTATTGTAGCTAAACTCTAAAAGAGACAAACTGAATTTTCACCTACCAACTCTGTTTAACTTCAAAATTTACATCAGGGTTCAAGTTTCCTGCCATCTGCCCTGCTGTCTGCATATGATATTTCCTTTATTTTATACCATAGCATATTTTCTAATTGTCTTAACGATTCCATGTTTTTAGTACTTTTAAAAAATGCTTTGTAAACATGTCGAAAAAGAAAAGGGAATCTATTATCTCTGATAATATCACTGGTGTTGCAGAAATATTTCAGAATACCTTGGTCTTTAAAAGACGCACCTTGCAGGAATCACAGGCAGGAATAGGATCACAATTGGAGTGATGGGAAACTTACAGAGAGCCAGGACATGCCCTCCCAGCAAGGCAGAGCCCAGAGCTGTGCTGGGCAGTGTGGACGGAGAGCTGCCTTCTGCAGCAAGGAGCTGCCTCCCTAGTGCACTAGCTGCTCCTGAACGTGAAGCTGTCCTCCTTCTGGCTGCCTTTGAGCTGCTAAAACTAACACCTTTTATCTCACCATTGGAGGAGAATAACAGCTACTTTTTTTGGAGGAAAAATACTGAGTGCTGAATATTACCTGTTAGTTTAAACTAGAAAGAGTTGGAATGTTTTTGTTATAGAAACATGGCAAGAGCAATGGACATCCAGGTTATAATGTTTACACTGAACTCACTGCATTTTTAACATGAGTTCCTGAGAAGGTTTTCATTGAACAAGCTCATTTCATGACATGTCTTTTTTGCGTCTCTGGAAGTATAACTGTTCCTGTGGAAGCAAGCTGGATGAGACCGTGTATGAGAAGGTACAGAAGTTCATGTTCAATGCCTTCCTAGGTCAAGAAAACAAACCATTGTGGAATAAACCAGGCACATTTAAAATTAATTTTCTACCTGACCTCCCAAGATTAAAGAGCTTTTCTTGGTCTAGTGTTTGTTCGCAAAATTATGTTACATTATCGTCTAAACTGTGTTCATAAGATAGATGCATGTTTCAGTATCTGGGTGATACAGGACTGCTTGCGTAGGGGCAAGGTGATATTTAGCTAAACATTAGAGACATGTGAGGAGCTGATGCCTGTCTCTAAACCTGTGATTTACCATAGCAAACAAGGGACCAAAAGGACATGTGGTTACGTAGTTCAGCAGTTAGTATGATGGGAGAGACTTTGAATACCTGTTCTAACTTCCACCACTATTTCTGCATTCTGCATTAAACTATCATTAGTTATAATAAAAAAGCAAGTCATGGGGAGGGAGACTTGAGTCCAGGCAGGTTTTCTGTCCCCCACAGTAGGGAAGTTCGGCTGTACATTCTTGCTCTCCTCTCTGCTTTATGGAAGCCTATGAGTCTAACCAACAATTTGGCGCCACTCAAGAAGACAAGCAAGAGACCAAGAAAAGGAGAAGCTGTCAATGGTCAGCCCATGGTATATAAAAGCCAAATATGATGACACAGAGAGCCTCTACACTTGATTCCCTCTGCAAATTTATGGATAGACAAAGTTTTTTAAAAAATGTCATTAAGTTTAAACATTTCTAAATAGCCTTCAAGGCAAAAGCAGATACCTTCAGTGTAACCTAGACCTAGCTCTTTCCCTCTCAGCATCTATGTAGAGAGACTACTGTATTTCAAAAATGTCTGTAAGTGGCAACACAATATTGTACTATTTGCTCAATTAGTTACTTAACACACCGATTAAGTCAAGATAATATCAACAAGCAATATCTACAAGGTCATCTGGAGGCAGGCCTCAGCTTACTCTCCATGTTTTGAACAAAATGAAAGATCTGTGGCTGCAATTCATGGTCAAGCTTGGGCCACACAGCTCCTGCTGGACTCATGACATGAGCACAGCAAGGGAACAACTGCCTAAAAAAGACCATTTAGACATCCACTCATATATTGCTCTGACAGCAAAGAGTTATTGGCTTCATAACACAGAAATTTGAAAAATGTATTCTTTAAATAAACAAAGGAGGGCTAAACATATTTACTGAATTATTATCTTCTCCACTGCAAATTCTGCAAGTTTAAGAATATGTTTGAGCCACCAAAGATTTAAGTTGCTAAAGAAGGAGACACAGCTTCACCAAAAAACTAGTCTCTTTTTGAGGAGTACAAAAAGAAAATTTGAAATAGCTGTTATAATTTAAAAACAGATGCAACCTAAATCTTTAAAAATTTATTTTACACTTTCTACTTCATTACTCCAATGTGCTACCAAATTGAATGAGTAGATGGCAGTCAAAGTAATAATGGGCATTTTTACTTGCTCTCTCCTCTAATACACATATCACACATACATACAGAGAGAGAGAGAAAAAGAGAGAGAGAGAGAGAAATTCATGAGGGTGGAATTTTAATGAAAAAATTTCTGGGCATTTGCTTTTGTATTTTACTAAGTCCCTCAATTCTTCGAAGAAACAAGTTAGCCCTCTTTTGTTCCTTGACACTTCAAGAAACTTAGATTAACCTTGAATTGAATAGAAATAAGGGATGAATGATGGAGGTTAACAGATGACTAAATTTATATTTGTCTTTTAAACACTAACTGGTTACAAAGCAGGACTGAGATGTTAAATAATTCTGAGTACTTAAATGCCAGAAAATGCATAACCCCTCAGCAGCAATGCATATCTCCACTTGCTAAAGCTCCTTCTTCTTCTTCATGTGGTCACCCTGATACCTACATACCTTACATCAAGACACAGTAGTCTAAAGGATGAAACAAAAGAAAACTAATGCTTATCCATGTATATGCTAATGAACATATGGGGAAATCTTAAAAGAACAACACACTTCACATTTCCTCAGCAGAAAAAGTTCCAAACCCTCAAACCTGGCACTTTGAAAACTGAAAGTATTCATCTATTATTCAGGTACCAAACTATGTAAATTTCTCTTTTATATAATTTTGAAAGAAATGGGTTTATAACATGCACTAACAATTTACGGTGGCTAAGTCACATCTCTGCATTCCCTGAGGAACTGGGTTACCAGCTCTCCATCTCAATTTTCATGAGGACTTCATATTTGTATTTTTCTGGTACTTAAATATATTGCATCATGAAATGGTGTTTTTGCTACCTTATCTACTGTAAAATTGGTAGCTTGCATTTTCCCACCCTATATTCTTTCCTTCTGCCACAAGATGTGGTGGCTAAAGTTTAAGGTACTCTTAAGGTCCTTTCCCAACCAAACCATTCTATGATTCCATGATTCTGCAATTCTAGGATTCTATGATTTATTCAGAGCAACTGCTATACACATAATTTTTTACACCTTTTATGTTAAGGAATAAAAAATAATTTTATTTTTAATTAAAGGAAAGGAATTGTTTTATCTGAAAACACTTTGTAAGTTTCAAAGCTTTAATGAGCCTTAGAAATCTGCTTATACCTAGTTGAAATCTCTTTGAAGTTATTTCAATTTATTTACTTTTCTGCAATTTTAAATGCCATCAAAATGCAGTTTTTCAAGCAATCACTGATAAAATCAGGAACCAATAGTGACAAAATAATTTTAAACAGGAAACATAGTAAATCATAGAAAACTCATAAACTGTAGATAAACTAATTTTACCAAATACATTGTAAACAAAAAAGCATTTTAATAGCTCCACAAAGAGAACAACATACATTGAATAAAATTTTGCATGTCTAGAGTCAGGTTTTAGAATTTCCTTCTCCTATGTAACTTATAATGTAGTGCTTTAATATAATGGAAATTGTAACTTCCTTGCAATTTCCTTACTCCTTTTGATGTCACCTTGTAATTTCCTTTAAAGTATATTCTTAATGCTGCTTTAGTATATTTTCCAAGTTGATATTATTTGTACTGTCCCATGCCCATGATCCAAAAAAGTGTTGATCATGTATATGCTCACATGCTTTCACAGATATTTTTGACCTGCAAACTAAAATCTGAACTCCACATATAAATTGAATGTTTAATTTTTCTTTTCAAAATCAGTGTCTGAATCAGATTTTTCAGCTCCGAAATCCAAAAGGTTTCTTCTGCTTCAATAGTTAGTAATAATTATATTTAACTATGTTTTAGGTATTTTATTTTCTTCTCACTCAGGATATCAATATTTCCACAGTGACAAGTAAAATTTGTCATCTTGTATTTCACAATAAATAACGCCTGAATAAACATGGGCAAGGTAACAGTTGCTGATTAATTTAACAGGCATGTCTCTGGATTTTAAAATACACTATCAGTCATTAATTGCAACAAAACTTTTATGATCCCTTTGGTCAACAACTATGAGTTAATGACAGCCACAAGGTAGGGCAGGTATTCAAGTTCATGAGGTCATCTCCTTTACTTCTGAACCTGGTTGCATTTTTTCCTCTAGCAAGCCAAGGCAGATTGATTGCAATGAAGTATTGTACTAATCTCAACTCAGAGAAATCATAACTAGGAACAGTTTCAAATAAAATATGACCCAGTACATCTCTTCAAGTTTTGAAACAAAATGTAGAACTTTAGCAGTGGGCTTCTTGAGCTGGAGAAACTATTTTCCATAACTGGCCAAACAAAAACTTCTGGAAAAATCCCTAGTGGGAACAGCAACAGAAAAGAGAGGAAGATCATTAAATATTATGCATACTTATAAAAGGGACATGACCTAGGAATTCACTGCTGGTCTTGATGCTTGCATTTCTATATCCTTTGAGTGCTTAAACCGACAGCCTTAGAATTCTCTTTAGATAACTTCTGTGTGTATGTTGATGAGTGAATTTCAGTTTTAGTTATAAAACAATCTTTAAAGAGAGATCAAGAATATAAGGCTACATAAGCTCAAGAAACATCAGCCATAACTGGATTGTATAAAAGTTATATGAGCAAAACAAGCGAGTTTGTTCTGCTCATTTAACCATCTTAGTTTCAGAGAGGTTTAATTGTGAAAGAGGTTGTGTAAAATAAGATTCTCTCTTCATCTTGCAATTTTTCCCTAGAATTTAGTATAAAACATATACCAGATAATATAGTTTATGTGAAATATGGTACACTGAGTCCTTTCATAGGAAATAGAATAACACTGCTGAGTCCAGCCATGAATTAGCCCAATTAAATGCAAAGCCAGGCAAATAATTTTACTTTAAACCATGAAATCCTGAGTAGACTCCATTTTAGTTTACGAATAAGTGCTTCTAATTTGAAATATTTAAAACTGCATTATTCCTAAATATATCCAAATTCAAATTTAGTCCTTGCTTAGATTTACTCTGTTTAAATTAGAGCTGGCTTAATAAAAGCTAAAACATGAACTATGTGAACTACTGCTATCACCATTTGAATGTTTCAAATAACATTTATGTGTGTGTGTGTATATATATATATATATATATATGTATGTATGTACATAATAAGGCATTGTAGATGGCAAGATAGGCAGCCGAGGCAGATGAGAAAAGTAGACAGATCTTGTTCCTGATTTTGGCACTACATTCTTGCCAGAGCCTTTGCAATTTATTTGTGAAGTCTGCATAGCTTTTACGGTGTTGGGACAGGGGCTTGGTGGCTGACTTTGAGGTTCTGGACATTTTGAAATATTAGCCATCAGAATTTTTTTTAGGTAGCATTGCCTAATTTTCCTCTTATTTCTTTCCCATGCTCATACAGAAAGTAAGAGCTGCTCCATTCTCTTCAGACTGGTATTTTTTGGAATGTCACTATAATTCTCCTCCCTTGATTTGTAACATCACATTGGTAAATAACTTGTTATTTATCTTATGGTTTTCCATCTTCTAACTCAGGGAAATATTAGCAATTATGGTAGAGATTTTAACATAGCTGCAGTAAACCTTGCTCTCTATACCTGGATCCTCCCAGCAGCATCTTGCTCCCTGGCAAGCATATCTCCCATTAACACACCAGTGCATTGCAAGGGCCAAAAAATCTGCCTTTATATGGTAAGAAAACACCTCAGGCTGCAGCCCAGACCAAGTTAGATGCTTGAGCTAGTCCTCTGGTAGTGTGAAGAGGAGTTTGCTGGCAATGGACCTTTGGCTTGGGCTGTCTGAGACAATCAGGAGTCTGAGTGTTGACACGAGGCTGGGGTTTTTTTTTTATCCTATTAGCATGTTTAATAACATTTTATATTACTTCTCAATGAATCCCAAGTTCAGGACAGGTCCCATTTTGTTTAATATGCACTGAAAGATTAGAATAATTTAACACAGGTACTTTTTACTCTATTCTAGACTAAGATTAAGATCTCCAGCTTTAAAAATACAGTCATCAGTCTTTTGACATTATACTGTTCAAGACCATTTAATATGTGTCGCTCCTTTAGAAAACAATATTTCTCAATGCCTAACAAAACATTCCTGGAACAAGAAGTCATCCTGCATTTCACCCTTCCAGCCTCAGAAATCAACTGTTCTTGTTGCATGTGTGTTTTATTTTGTTTGGCTCCATTTTTCCCTTGGTTGGGAGATCAAAAAAGGGAAGTTGTTCTGTAAAAATAAGGCCTGTGTGGGCTGAAAGGAAAGAAAAAGGGGAGAGAATGGGGAACATTTCATTCTATATGAGTTTTACCTAACAGCTTTATTAACAGTGTGCTTCAGATGTTTTGCATTAAAACTTAATATATACAATGCTGAATGAGTGCCAACATCAAGGGCATTGTTGGATAAATGCTATCAGTGTGCCCAAGTTCTGATTTATTCCAACATAAAATTGCTTGCCTGCAATCAAATGTTCATTATTCTACCCTAAGACATAAGTAAACACTGATAATAAGGATTTAAATTATCATAATGGTTTGTATGAGTTCTATCAATTTTTATTCTCCTAGTTTTATGCTTTTAACAGCCATTATATAGTGATGTTAATATTGATAATTACTACAGGCATACATTAAACACTCTGTTTTAGTCTCATCCTAGTATCTGCCTGTACTTATAAGCAGCCTGTCTTCCACAATCTGCTCCACCATTTTCTTATTGCACTTTTTAAATTTTTGTTCTAGGTATCCATCTCTCCTACTTTTCTTGCCAAGATATGCTACTCTCTCACATGTCCTGTGGCTAACATATATTTTTACAGGGTAAAACACAAGTGGGCTGAAAGGAAGGACTGAGGAAGGAAAGGAGGCAGCTAAGAGACCCTTGGAAAAAAAGGCAGACTGATTTTCCAAGTGCAGGGATGATAATGTAGCTGCTGGAACACATTGGGTTAGAACACTGTGACAGTTTCTTATCTATTTTTGCTGTATTACCACACATCAGTAACCTCATAAGTTTTTCCTCTTTCAAAACATCTCTGTTTTGGCTCTGAAGGTGGAATGTCCTGGAAAGTTTGAGCTAAAGAAAGTGGTAGACTTTCTTAGTGGTAGACTACTCTTATGTAGACTCAGATGAATGAAGCCATGCTTTTCCAAAAATAAATTAATTTGAAAGAGCCAAAAGACTTAAGCTCTTGTTTTTCACTTATTTTACTTTGGTTTTTTATTTCAAAAGAAAGGAATAATCACAAAAGTAAACCTGAAAATACAATTTAATCAAATGAGCAAAGGGTAATATCTATTTACCCAAATAAGAAATCAAGAGGTAGAAAATAGCAAAGGTTGCACAGCCTTAACTCATTTTTCTAGACATGGCTATTGGTGATTTGGTGAAGATAAATGATGCTGTCTCTACCCTGTGTTTACTGATCTGCCTGCACAGCACAAGCAGAAGCCACATGGAACAGCTCTTCCCCTCCCAATGCACTGCCTGGAGCAATAGCCCAGCTTTGTCCATGGGACAGGTTAACATTTTGTGTCCTTACATGCCAGTCTCTTACTGAGGCAACATTACATGGGATTTTATGGATTTTAATACATATGGCATTTAGAGTTGATTATATACTATAGGACTTTACCTGGTCTTTTTTAACTATTAATCATCACCATGTGATTGTTAGTAGGGATTGTCAAACATTCATGCTTTCAGGTACAATCCTTGTTAAAAATGCTCTTCTGTGTGGAGACAGCAGCATTTGTTAGATATAGTTTTCTGTAGGCAGTATGTATTCATACTGATTAAAGACACTTGTCTCCTCTCAATTTTATGTCCATAAAATAAAGAGCAGTAATTGAGTGTGTATTGCCCATATTCCCAAAGTGCATTTCACCTGGGTGATGGACATGGTGTTTCAATTACCAGTTCTAGAGCTAAGAAGACAAAGAAGTGCCACGATCAGGATGTCCATGTGCCCTTCAATACATTGTTGTGCATATTCTTAGGTATGTAATAGCATGCATTATTTAATGAAATGAGCAAACACACATTTGTCCTCAGAAAAAGTGTACACTTGCAAGTAAAATGTAAAATATTTTTATGCGGAAACCAATTAATTTCTGAAGGCAATTTGTCTGGATATTTGGGTTTGGGTTTTTTTTTAAGTTGGCCTAGTTAATTATGGTAATCCAGCAGTATTACTCTGTCTTCGTTGTCATATTAAAAGCATACTTCTGTTTAAAGAAACTTCTTTTTCTTCTTGGGAATATATGGGGTTTGTACTGGATCATAACTGGATATTTGTGAGTCTTGGTTAATTTTTCTTGTCAGTAGCCTTGAGCGGAAAAAAGGGATTGGATCAAATGATTTAACATCATCTAGGCAAGAATTAAGTAACCATGTTCATATTACACTTATGAGCACTTCATTAACCCCAGAGAGAATACTCATCTGAATGAAATGAACCAGATTAAACTTTCTGATCGCTAACTGGTTTGTGTGACGTCAAAATAGATGTCCATGTAGTATGAGTATTAAAAATTGAGCTAACCATAGAATTTTGATTCAGAGGATCAGTCTTCTAATTTATGTGACTGGCAACTCATAAAATGTAAAGGTTGTTTCTGATAATGTAATCTAGCAGTTCACCTAATGCAAAAATGAGATTTGTCTGTTAATAGGTGAACTATTGCACTTTTTCCCAAGGAATGTCCTTTGATTATATTTGGGCATGCAGGGATGCAACCTCAAGGTATGCAGTGACAGGAGTTTCTCTGTAAATCAGAGAGAGAGAGATGATTTGCAATTGAACCATTTGGAGCAGTGAGACCTGGGACAGGGTTGCAGAAGAATTCACTACACCCTGAAAATTCAAAACTAAAATGAGACTTTGTCCTTTATTCATCAGATATCACGAGTTCTTGCAACAGGTCTTACATAACCTGTGGCAGATGCTGTAATACATAAACAAATTGAATTGAGCTAAGAGGAAAAAAAGAGCCAATGTCTTAAATGTGAATGTCTTTGGTTTCATGAATTTGGATTTGCTCCTGAAAAAGAATTACCTTTTCTGTGCTGGCTGTTAGGAAAGATTTACAGAGGCTCTGTGTTAACAGATACATTTTCTGCCACATGTAGACTTTTACCCCTTGGACAGAAAAAAGTAAATATTCAGATTGTTGTGATTATTAGAATGAGGTCACAACTTCCTATTTGCAGAAGTAGCCTAAAAAATTACATTAAAAATAGAACTTAAGCACATCATACCAGCCAAACCAAGCACAAAATAATTTCTTCTAGATGAAATTCTACATATAACTCTGGTTTGTGAGGAAGCTATTTTAGTTTGCTTTTGTAATTATCTTCCTTTTCTCTTAGTCTACATGTCAGTGTATATCCAGTGAGCTCAATTACACTTAAGATAAAAAATAAAGTTCCATTGAATATCTTTTTCATCAAACCCAAGGAGACAGTGCAGATAATCACATTTCACACAGTATGTATCTGCAGAAGAAACTGTAAATGCCAGTGCACATTTCCCGCGGCTCAGCGTTTCTTGTCCTGTTAAATCTGTCCTTTTATAAAGTAGAAATAATTTTTCAGCTTTACTTCTCAATGTTCGTCAGGATCTCCAGAAGGGTTGCTGAAGCTGTGCATGATGAGTTCAGTGCTCTCAGCACAGCTGGTGGCATGGGGTGGCAGGGGACAGCCACTGGGAGGGGCAGATAGTACTGGGCGGCTGACAACCCAGATGTCAGCAGGTCACCATGAACTTTACTTGTTCTTAAGATCCAACAGTACTGTAGCCGATTATTTCCCCGAGTTGGAATCTGGGATTTTGTGGTCCACAGCCTGAGAGAGCTCCAGGGGCAGCAGTCTGTTATGCATCATTACCTTCTCTCTTTAATAAATGAGAAATAAAACACAGTGAATTATAGGATTGAGCAGCTGAATCTGTTCTGCCAAGAGAGCTAAGACCCACTGCAGACAAGGAAGGGGGCTTCATGTGTGCCTTTGGATTCAACCCTGTCTTTACCTGACCTCACCTGTTACCACTTTCCTAAGAGAGTATTTCTCACCTAACACGTGCCCCAGGACTCCTGGCTCACAGCAGGAATAATTGCAGCCTCTGAAAAACCCCTATAGCAGTCCCTGTTGGCACCTTTTTTGGCTGCTTGCGCCCTCTCTGCTTTGCCCACATTTCTCTGCCCTGTGTAAACTCCCATCCTTGCAAGGAGTGAGCCCTTCTCCCACGATAGGCTCCACGGCAGCAGAGGAGGCTTGATCCCTGTGTCTGAGTACAAACAGGTTCCTGATCTCCACAGAGACACACACTTCCCAGTGGAAGCCGAACATCTCAAAGTCTTTGTGCTCTGTACAAAAGGATTTTATATGCATCGGGCTCACACTGAGAACATGTCTTTTCCAAGCATAATATGGAAGATTGATTTTGAAAAATTTTAGGTTTTATAGCTAATCACAAAGAACTGGCTGAATGTTCATATTTGACTAGAATTGGGAAAAAGTATTTAGGAAACTGACTTCCTAGATTTCATCTGATACCGCATGCATACAGAAGCAGAAGGGTGAGGATATATCCATGACAGCCCAACTCTTTGCAGAGCTGTGTTGGAACCTGGCTCCAAAAAGATGAGCTTGGGACCTCCACAGAAGTCCCCTCCACCCAACGCACACAGCAAACTCAGAATCAAAACAAGCATAGGGGCACAAACAATGCAAAGAGGACAGAAACACCTGAGTCCAGCACTGCTGACAGGGAAAAAGGCTGTGCAGCCAGAGCCACAAACACCTCAGCTGGACTGATCTACAGGCTGAACTGGAAAGACCAAAGGGGAAAAGATTGCCCAGGAACATCATGCAATGAGCGGTCTCACCCCAACCCTCCTATGAGCATTTGTTTCAAAGCACAGATGTTTTCTATAAAGCTGACTTGAAAATTGGTATCTTCCTACTTCTGGGAGAATTCGTTCACTTTATCTTTTTACTGGCAAAAGTACTGTTGTTGCTTTACATTCCTGCCAGCCCTGCAGAGCCACCTCAGCGCTGAGGAGGTGAACCGGAGTCTATTTTGGCATAAAGCAGAAAGGACACAGCTTGATCTCAGATCCCAGGGTGGATTTTCAGTGCTGGCAGTCAAGAAAGTCAAGGTTTTATTTGTAAATTAAAAGAGGGGTCAACAGGAAAGTCATTGGAGAAAAAAAAGAAAAAAGCAAATATGGAACCCTACCATGCCATTTATGGATGAGAGCATAGTTTGTGGAATGTAATTTGAGTTATAAATAATATTTTTGGTTTTTTCAGCCAAAAAGCTGTAGCTCATTCAATTAAGAGAATGGATGTGTTTGTGTTGGGTTATTCATTACGTTATTGTAAAATACATCTGTAATGATAATCTATGGAAATATTACTGCAGTGGCAAGGAGAAGGATAATAAAAGAACTTACACAGACTTTTTTCAGTGAGCAAAATACCTGAGGATTATTTGATCTTATTGTTCCCTCAAATCAAATAGCTGGAAAAAAACAAACAACAAACAAAACAAACCCTGTTAAAAAAAAGAACAAAAAAAACCCCAACAAAACAAAACAAAAACAAACAAACAAGCAAAACCACCAAAAATACCAAAAAGCAGAACAAAAAACAAACAAAAAAACCACAAACAAATTTTAAAGAAAAATAAATAAGGGAAAAAATATTAATTGGCAGATTTGACTATGGAGTTCAACATTAAAAAGGAACCATTTGTACCAATAAATCTGGGAGAGAGGCTTAGTCATTTTCTAAATCTGTTCAACACTCATGTCCCACTTCCTTGGGTTGTATGAGGTGCATTCTCAGCAGTAAGCCACGCAACATTATATCAGTCTTTAATGCTCACTTATTTCAAGCGTCATTGATGAGGAATTACTCTACCATGTCAAACAGAAATGTTCACTGCAAAAACACAGATACAGCAAGAAATGTCACACTGTCCAGAAATCTGAGATGGCAATAGCAAAATATTCATGGTGCTTCTCTGAGCCATGTAATGCTGACACTCCATTTTTATAAAGCTGATGTGAATTTCTTTTTCCCACTAAAATTTTAAGAAATTCTGGTTTAAGAAAAATAAAATATTAAGCACTATAAAACAATAATTTTAGCATCAGGTTGCAATACATGGAATAGATTTTTTCCATCAGGAGTAAAGCAAGTGGGGGAAAAGTCAAGATGAAATACATTCTTTTGAGGGAAGAATAATGAGGGGAGGGGATGTTATTTGATTTTTAATGAATGGGTTAACCCAGTGAATATCTATAGCAACATGTATAGCAGGAAGTCATGAACTATTTCCATGGCTCCATAAGCAGTGGTTGTTTTGTACAGGGAAAAGGCAAGGTGTGGGAGACTGACAGGGCTCTCCCCAGTGGATCCAGAGACCAAAGAACAAGCTCCAGTCTGTCCTGGTGCCAAAGGCCATTTTCAATAAATAGAAATAGTTATAAATAGAAACTCTGTTGAATTCAGGGTCTCAAAGACAGCTAGATGGAATGCTGGCCGCATCACACCCTTGGCCCTCACTAGTTTCAGTAAATTGTATATGTTGGTCATGCTTATTTGGAGAGCCGTGTAGGCAGACTTTTGACTCATTTTAACATAGGTTGTGAAGGCTACTTCCGTCACTTAAACTCAAGTAAGTTTGTAAACCAGGGTCTTGAGAAGTAATCTAGAATATTATTGTTTTATAATAAATGTATTTTGGCCATGTTGTTGTTGTTGTTTCATTCATCTGAGGGCCACAACCAGCAATTCCTCATTTAAGGAGCTCATAAACTTGTGGTGAATGTATTTTGGATCAGCCAGGCAAAAAACACAAACAAATACAGCTCCTTGCACAGCTTGTCTGGGAGGAGGCCACCAGTCCCAGGGGGAGTCTAGGCTGGACAGCTCTCCCAAGCCCTGAGACACTTGGTCTCAGCTCCCACCAGGACCAAAGCACCCATCCCAGGATATTGTGGTGGCCATGCACAGGTTAGGGCCAAATGACCAGCTGCAGGGGGAATGTTTGTTCAGAATGGCAGCTGGGTCTGAGTAGCTTGCCACAGTGATCTAGTTAGGGTGACAGCCCAGGCACCCCTGCAGCTGGGGAATTAGTTATTACTTATTAGTTATTTGTAAGAGTTCACTGGCCCTGCACTCTCCGCCACCCCAGTTCTTTATATGGTTTGTATGCTGGAAGGTTCTCCTCAGTTCTACATCCTATTGGTCCCTCAGATTTGTACCCTCCCCTGTTCCAAACTTATTGGTTGTTACCTTTTTTCCCTTCCCTATCTCCACCCATGGAGCCTTCCCTGGTTGGAGCTAACCGCCCGCCTTTTCCCTTCCCTCCTAAACCCTTGCAATCCTTTGTTCTGGGCGCTCAGCTTTGGACTGTGTGGCTCTTCACCGCCGCTCGCTTTCCACCCCTCTTCACAACCCTTCGACATTCGCCTCTTAACCTCAGTAAATCCCCTCAGAGAATCCCGGACTGTAAACCTACATTTCTTCATTCCGCATGTTTCCTCACCAGCTCTCGCTCCCCGAGCTCCGCCTGCCTGCCTCGGTGCTTTGCCCACCTGAGCAGCGGCGTGCTTCGGCTCGCTCGCCCGCTCCTCCCTGTCGCGGGGCATGTTCGGCCGTGAAAAGAGCAGTGCGGCACCACGAAACACACATCCAGGGCCAAGGCTTTGCCAAGCACCATTCGGACTTCAAGTAAGGGAAAAGGTGAGTTCTTGAATCCCATCATAGCCAGGGCTACCTGGGACCAGGGCACATCCCCAGTGCACAGGAGCACCAGGGACCAGCCATTCAGTCACTGTGCATCATCCTTTACCCCAAGTATAAATAACTCTCCGTGAAAAAATGTAGGAAACCAATGGGAAATGCAGTTGTAATAAAAATAAGTTGCATATGAGGGGATGCACTAGAGTTCATTTTTAAACAGATTTTTAAACCTCTTCAATGAACAAACTTGTTAGTTTGTAAGAACAAAAAAAAATTTCATTCTGATAAAATACAGACATGCTGACTGATGAGGTTTTTTTCAGCTTTGAGGTTTTAACTAAAATTGTGCCTCTGCTACCAAAAATATTCAAAATATATTTGGGGCTTTTGCATTTCTGTACCACAGAGACAAGACTTTGGTGAACCACTTAATTCTGGTATAGCATGAATTCTCAGGACCAGTGAAGGGAACATGTCAAGTTAATAAATCACTTGGTGATTAGCTAAGTGGAAGAATTTGGAGACTCTGGCATGGCAGCAGAAATGTTATAAAATACAGCAGGAATTTTAACCTTTTAACTTGTCTGCAGTTGGCAGTTTCTGAGATCCCGTGAGAGGTACCTAAGAAAAACAAGTATTTCTTCAGTAGGATCAAATTCACTGGAGACAATCCTTACACATTCAAAATTCATTTAATATTTGTAAATGTGAAAGAGTTGAAAGCTGCTGGTATAATAAGCTAGTAATAAATATGACCAAAGCAGCAGAAACAAAACTCATTATTTTAAATTAGAAGAAACAGTGCTGTTTAAAACAAGTAAAATCTCATCCATATATTTTGAAGATGTTACAAAAAATAAGTTACATTGCTCACTAGGACTCATCCTAATATTCAGTACAGAACATAGATTTTTTTGCATTTTAATAACTTTAATTTGCATTCATTTTTCTGGTATTTCTTTATTTAGATATATGCCATTGGGGCTGTTTCTAAGCACTATGATAATTGCTTGATTTCACATTCTTCTTCTGGCAAAAACATATGCATTTTCATAATACTCAGTTACATTTTAGCATATTAATTTGTTGTCATATGGCTCAGGACTTTTCACTCCTTCATTCCTAAGACGTGTAGTATTTCTAACACATAATTCAGAATACGGATTTGAAGGATACCAATCTAAAATATATCTGAAGAATATCTCATGGATCTTATAATTTTTCTTGCTATACCAGATTTCAGCATTTAGAAGAAATTTCCTGTATTTGAGATACCTGAATATTTTGCAGTAGCATCTTATTTTCTCTTCTCAGTAGTCCAAAGAACATGAATTTCATTCTTTTATCATTTTGTTCAGGTGTCTGCCTTCTTCACGTCATTTATTCTGCTGAATTTGGAGAGCTTTAAATGGTTAAAATGCAAATTCAAATGGCAGGTGAAGCCCGGGAGTTTCTCTTAGATTAAAACTAATTGGGTTTCATTATTTTTGAAAAAAATGACAATATGAAATAATTTTTACACAGTTGTGAACATGAGTCTGTTGGGCTAACCCAAGATTCGATGTCTATTCTCTCATAAAAACAGACAGGATTAAGAGGGTGACAAAGTGTTCTTAAAGGAAGCACCTCTCTGTTGGCCTGACATTGCTGTTGTGAGAGAGGTTCTGCTGAAATGTAAAAGATCAAGTGCTGCTCATGTTTTCTGCAAAGTACTGAACTTTCTGCTGTGAAGTGTAGAAAGTAATTTGTATTGATGATTAAACTGGACAACACTTCACAGGTATTGCAGGCAGCCAGTATTAGGAGGATCACATAATGGCATTAAGTTTTATTATTCTTGTGATAGTCTATGTAAGAAATCTGCAGGTGTAAAGCCTCACTGTTTCCATGCACAGTGAGTATCCAGATGCATTATGGTTCGTCTTAGTATACCAGCACCAATCACAAATGTCAGTTTGCATCCATGTGAGCCTGTATATTGAACACACAGTGTCATCTCGCCCTTTCTTCAGAAAATAGCAGAGATCTTTAATCACAGCTTTCCCTGATGAATCGTGTAGCTGCTCAGTCCAAGTAGGCTCAAGTAGACTTAGAAGAAAGAGCAAGAAAAGACAACCTATTTCATACTAGCAATTTCGTACAACTAGAAGCCTTGTCTCCATGTCTTCCTCTTCCAGCTGGTCCCAATGGACTAGATATGGAGAGGAGGCAGCTTGTAGCCCAGAGCTGTGCACAGCTCCCAAGTAGCTCACATGAGGCTCCTATGCTCAAGTTACAGCACATAATCAGCAGATAAAAGACTTTGGACACGTCTCCCAAGCAAGTTGGTGAACAGTGATGAAAGAGTGTATGGAGACAATTTTAGGTGGCAAAACAGAATACTTGTTGTCTTCTTTATCAGTCATCTCAAGCAATGTGAGAAAATGAGGGTTCCCTCTCTGCAAGCAAAATCTGGGAAGAGACAATAGGGTTACTTAATAGCGAGAAAAAAACCAAAGCATATGATCACTTAGTTCTCCTTGCAGGAGTAAATTCTGCCATGAATTGTTGGGTAAAGTAAAAGAAAGATACAGCAGAAAAAACGTCATTTCAGGAGGTATAGCAACCACTG
The DNA here is from genome assembly GCF_008360975.1 of Lichenostomus cassidix. Lineage (NCBI taxonomy): Eukaryota > Metazoa > Chordata > Aves > Passeriformes > Meliphagidae > Lichenostomus > Lichenostomus cassidix. Next base: position 29,742,771 of record NC_139480.1, on the reverse strand, counting down.
GATATCATCAGGAACTCACTTTAGGCACTGCATAAGTGAGTTGAAGTTGAAAGTGAAAATGCTTAATTAAAAAAAGAAAGCAAGCAGTAACTTTGTAAACACAGTGACAGGTTTTCTATGTAAAACAAGAAAAGCCAACCTGAATAAAGATAAATTGAAGGGATATATATTAGCTGATAAAGTCCAAGATGCAGAGGGATAATTAAGAGAAAACAGTAAAATGTCTAAAAGTGGGGGAAAAGATAATTTACAAGAAAACTTACTTCCAGCTTAAACTGTACTCACAAAACTCTGCTGAATACCTTATGGTGAGCATTGGTATTTTTGAAAGATCTTAGAACAACAGCAGGAGGTGGCTCAAAAAGGACAGGTGAGTTTCCTAGATTACTAGGAAGTGTAAGATTTGCAGTGACATTTAGGAAGAGCTCAATAGTGTGTTCGTCACTATTTTTGCTATAGTGAATTGGGGAGTTATCTAAACTTATATTTTGAGCCAAAAATCATAACACAATGAAAACACCGTCCAGTAATACATTCATTTGCAGAGCATCAAGTTATGCTGCTTTTTGTTATACTGCATGGCAAAGTATTTTTGATACACACTTTGGAATTGATAGGTGTTTACCTCACATTTATGTGTGTTTCTTCAGAAACATTTGCCGTATCTTAGAAGCAGCATATCTGCAATGTGATGCAGGGGTTGCTATGGTGAGTTCACATCTCTTATTTAATCCTGTACCTGAGTAAATACACATTGCAGCAACCTCTGTTAAAGGTGTTATTAGTAAAGTTATGTCAGCATTTCTATGAAAAATACTTGTTTTCCTGTAATGACTTGGCCCAAAAACAAGGAAAACTATTCCTAAACCAAACCCGCAGAAGCTTTTGTACTCTTCCTGTGTATTTTTAGCACAGCATCAATAATTTTCTGAAGTCTTGAGTCATAAAAATCAAATTTAAAAAATCAATGCATTTGTTTCTATTCTTTAGTACTTAGCAATTTTGATTACAGCCATGGGATTTCTCATTTAGAAAAATCTTTATGAAAATGTGGGGGTTAGTTTTCATTTCACTGTTCCACTTGGTGCCGGTGGTCATTCAGTCAGGCATTAATTGCAGCACTTCTTTTACATCCCTTCTGTACTGACAGAGTCACATAAAGACAATTCTGTATAAAGGAGAACCAGGTCCTTAGTTCTTGTATTTAAGGATTCAATTTAACTAAATGGCACCAGAAATGTAACTTGTAGACTCCAGTGCATTCTTTCTGAGTAATTATTTGAGTCCCCCTCCAGCATAACATGTAAGAAAGCAGTGCTTAGTTGGAAGTAATCGACTGCTTTTCTCTTTATGGCACCTATTTACTATCCTAATAATTTACTTTAAAAAAGAGTAAATTTCTGAGAACGTTTTTCTCTATGAGCTACACTGCGTATATTAGGACAGCTCTTGTATAAATTTATAGGTTCACCTGATTAAATATTTTCCTTTCATGGTCGTTTTTTAACAAATATTTGTGGGAAATGTCTATATTTGTCAAAATCCCTTCCAACAGATAATTATATTTTTGAAGCAAAACTTCTACAAAAATATTTCTAAATACATTTATGTTTACTCAAACTGCAGGTTTTAAGGACGTGGATGCAGAAGTCAACCTTTACCAAGAAAAACAAATAAGTTTATCCAACTTGCCCATAAGGTCTGATTACTATACTGGGACTTGCATATGTGCTTGCACGTTGACCTTGTAAGGACTATACTTTTAAATGGATCGCTTTCTTCTGTGCTTCATGTCAGCCAGTGAGAGTGGATGATCATTACTGAGGTGGATGAACAGTGTGGCTGAACAAACACATCTTCCTCCTAAGTCAGGGGAAACAAGGTTGGATGCAGAAACTCAAACAGATCATAAATGTATGTCATTAGCTGGTAATGAGAAGGGAAGGCTATTTTTTGAGAATTTACCCCAACAGTTCGAAAGAGAGAAGTGTGATAGATGTTGCCCAGGCACAAACCATAGAAGCTGGGTGTTTCACACAGCATAAATTACAGCCCTTCTTGTTAAAAGGAGTCATAGATACCATTGAAATAATGTTGATGGTGTTTTGGAGAGTGGCTCAAAGTTTTAAGTGCTAAAATATTTGGATGTTACTGTCCAACTTGTTGCTCATTTCCTTCATAGAATGTAGCAGGGTGTCTGCAGGTTTTAGTGGAAGCAAGCACCATAGTCAGAGATGATTGGCACTGCACATCCCCCTTCCCCTACCCCATTTTGAGTTAAAAGCTGGAAAGTTCTACTTTGTTCCCTCTGGCCAAGTTTCCCCATTGGGTTTGAAGTTCTGTGCCTTCCCTCCTCGCGTCCCCATTGCCTAGCTCCCCTGCCAGTTCTGTATCCTTCGTGCTCCCGTTGGCTCTCCTGTGTAAACCCCTCTCATCCTGCGGTCCCTCTTAACCCCTGGAACGGGCACCCTCGGGGCTCTCTGTGCTCAGAATCCAGCTGCTTCCGTCCCCCTGTGTTCCATCTGCCTTCTCTGCCCCGCTGATCCTACCAATAAACCCTGGATTCTGAGAACTGAGAGACTGCATCTCCTTGATCGCCAAGGCTCCTGATATCCTTCCTTCGGGGGCTCAGCCCGGGCTCGGGTTCCGCTCGTCCCGGATCCGCTCCGCCCCCGCAGCGTGGGAGTGCCCTGCGGGGACCTCGGTCGGTGAGGTTTACGGGATCCTCCCGCTTTCCCAGAGCGAGAAAACCTCAATAGAAGAGACCTCAAGCTCTACAAAATCAGATGTTACAGCACTAGAAGATGAGAAATGTCCTTTCAGTCTTCTGCTGTAAGGCCTTCATTCCAAATGCGAGCCAATATCTGACATTGCAGTACTAGGGTCAAAAGCAGCAGTACTAAAAATGTTAGGAAATGTTGTCCAATAACATAAACAAAGAATAGTAGAACATAATGGACTTTACTTGTCTTGTGGCATCTGCCTATGTGTAGAACATGACTAAAGCAACAGCCTACCCATTTTTCAAAATAATTATCATTATGAAGACTAGTAATTATTCTTTTTTCTTTTATTAGAATGCTGTATTCATATTTTCCATACCAGTTATCTTCAGCTGTACGAATCCATGTACAAAGTAATCCTTCTAAGACAATAAGTCAGCGTGTTATTTCTTTATCTACCTCTTTGCTTCACTGTGCACAAAAGAACTGAAGCAAAGGAGGACTGGAAGGAATGGAATAAGTTCCACATTTAAGGATCTTTATTGGAAAATTTTCAGATTCCAAAGTTGAATATTCAGGTAATATCAGCAGGGTAAAGCCTGGTAGCTATGATAAGACACAAATGAGTTTTTTTCAAATAAATAGGTCCCAGAAAACAGTATCTGAGCTGTCTTGAAAAACACAAGAGAAAACAGCATCGTTCACCAGAGCAACATGTTAAGAGGCTCCTCCCAGCATCCCTAAGGCAGTCAGTGTGTGCATGTTGAAACTGTTGACACCTCTGATTTCCTTATGGGCATTACCTTTAGAATGCATTCTAAGTGTAACCTTGAGATGATAAATGTATAGAATAAAATACACAGAAGAGATTGTAAATAGTCTTGGTTCATGGTTAAAAATTTGTATCAGTGTGATACCATTTATTGTTTGTATCACTTTTCTAAGTCACAATAGATTGTTTTGAAATTATCAATACATATTCATTGCTTTTGCTTAGTGGTAAATCCAGAACCTCTTAGTGACAGTCGTTGGTGGCTAAGGCTTCTTGATATTACCTTCTTTATTCTTATGACAGGAAATTTCAGGTAAAGTTGGAAACACAATCTTGGGTATTACATCTTTACCAAAAGTCTTATGGATAACCAGTGAACCATTGATTCCAGACCTTGAAAGTTGTGCAACAGACACCCTTGGTGCATAATTTGACTTGATTTTCATCTACTACTGTGAACTAATAGCACCAGAAAGCAAAAAAAATCAAAACCACTATATTATGATTTTCATATATGTAAAGAATAGAGAAGGGAAAAAATCATCATCTTGTCAATATTTTGAATTTCACTTTCATATAATGGAAAGCACAACTTTATGTAAAATAGCAGATGCTAAATCATATCATGCTAAAGAGCTCGGAATTTGAAGGAAGAAATAAAAAATACAAGAGTTATGTAATTAAGAAACATACAAAGAATGCTTCAGAATATTGCATTAAGGTCAGCTATCCAATTAAAAGATGAATGCTCGTGCAGAGGATTAGCCAATCAAAAAATTCTACAAACACCAATGGATTTTCATAAAATCATTGTGAAATGGGGAGCAAATTATTGTCACACTTCCCTTCTCATCAGAACCAAATATTAGGACTGAAAATGTGTCACTAATCACTACCACTGATGAGTCTTGCAAGCAGTATTAGTAATAGTCAAGAGTACCATCTGATCTTGATGATTCAGTTTGGATTTTGTAGCCACCATGGACAGTTTCTCTATGCACTATTAAACCATCATTTTGCTTCAAGCCAAAATTTTCTTCAAAGTCATGGCCACAACAGGTACAACATCTTCTTCTAATTTACCAAGTACCTGTGATTCCCAATGCAGCTAATTTTCTCCTTTTTTTTTAATTTGTCCAGAAATTAGATCTGAAAATTTAAAAGTAATTTTTCAGAAATTAGTGTTAAAGTCATTGCAAGGGATGAGAAAATATCAGGTAAGTTAATCAGAACCAGAAAATTCCACTATGAAACCAAAGATTGATGTCTGAGGAGTAAACCTTCATTCCTCAAGCCCAACACAAGTCTTGTTAGGAAGTATGGTTTTACCCTTCTGTTTTTAAACCAGATTAGTTGGTAATGTTCTGATTATTGAAACTGAGAGAAGGAAAATTGCTGGATGTGGCAGGAATATGATTTTTTGGTATTTTTCCTTTTTACATTGAAAAAATTAGGGGATGACAAGGCTACTCAGACAGACCTTTGCCAGTAACAAGACTTTAGTCCAAATAAATATCTCAGGATTCAGCCCATGTTTCGTTTTTGTGGTTTATTACCTACAAACTCCAAAGCAAGTGAAAACACAAAGCAAATAAAAGAGTAAGTGGCTGATGGACGTTTTTAGTTTTGTTTGAAATAGGTGACAAAGGACTTCACACGTTAAAAGCATGACTCATCTTGTACCTTGTTGTTTCTATGTTACTACGAAATATATCATTCCTACTCTGAGAAAGTTTATTTTTTGCGTCACTTAGTGTATCCTTAGATCAGAGCTTCCTCCATGCGAGAGTGAAGCTTGTCACATGCATAAATGCATCCCACAGGAGTAGAAGGGACATTGTATCAAGTCCTTTCTAACAATTTGTACTTTTGGCCAGTGGTGGAGGAGAAGGTGAGTAACACCACCTCAGCCATGGTCATTCCCAATTCCTTTGATTTTGATGTTATAATGGTTGCAGAAACAGCTCTAAGAGAGAAGGAGCACTTTAGAAATTTCCTCTGCTAATTCAAGTTGCTGACTGGGTGAAGGGATTCCCATCCAGACCATGCCAGAAAAAAAGCTAAAACAGAGCCCAGGAAGAAAGCATAAATTGTGACTGGCTCAGGATGCACAGATTTTCCCCTCTAGGTGAAAGCATCAAACTTAGTGCAGAACTGGGGTATCTGAAAAATCTCTGTTATCACTCTTCCTACTCAGCATGCAGCATGAAGCTTAGTGATAACTAGTCCAGCTGCACACATCATAAAACCCTTGTTACAGTTCTCAGTTGTTTACAGTTTAACATAAACCAGAACCAGATCTGAAACACATCGTATAGCTTGAATTGGAGTTACAGGCTCAATACAAGAAATGCTTGTTTCCTCTTGCCAGAGTGGTGAAGCTAGAGTAGCAGATCTTTAATATCAAGCCAAATATGGAGAAGATGGAGCTGTATACACAAACACTTCTAGAAATAGAAATGTATTCATTTTCAAATACAAATATCACTGAGCATGCACACAGACATTGCATCTGTACAAGAAATGGATATTTTCCACCTTCATAATTACATAGGACTATAGAAAGTAAATTTCTCACTTACCACATAGCACTACTTGCAATAACAAAACAAATTTTACCTTCTAAGTCTCCTTATTTTGCTGGAATAGCGGTGGGGAAAAATCCAGCTCAGTTCATTAACATGTTTAAATAGTGTCTTTGAGAAAGGATTCAGAAGCAAATATGTACCGTCGCACTGGGCAGCTGCTCTTGCAGATTTCCAGTTAAGCAAACATCTATTGCAATGTATGTCTCGTAATGAGGTTGTTTTCTCTAGGGTTTTTCTAGGGTCATGGTCATCACCTGGGAATTGTGGTCTCCAGATTTAAGAAATTACTAGTCAATATCTGTACACATTTGCAAAATAGTATAATAAGCAGTAGTGGTGTATGAATATGCAGCACATAAAAGCAAAACAATAGTTTGCAGTGAGAATTGTTGTTTTCCAGATTTTATTTCAAACTCTACTTTGAACAGAGTCAAGCAGAGTAAGCAACAAAACTTATACAATGTTAAACCATTTTTTAGCATTTGAGGGGGGGAAAAGGAAGGGAAACTAATGGTCACAAAATAAATATATACTACAGCTCTGTTTTAGCAATACCTGTTGTTTAGTTTTTGATTACTTTCAGCAGTCAAGAACAGAGTAAAGAAGGATGACTCTTTGCAGAAATGGTTCCTGCTCATTGTACTGCATTCACAATCTTCCCTGCCATGTTCATTCAATCTGTTGATCCAAGAAAAGGCTTTTACTAATAAGATTTGATTAAAAGAAATATCAGTTGTATACTGAAAGTCAAGACACCTTTAATACTCTGGGGTTTTTTGTTAAAAAAACGCTAATATACTGACAGATTTTTCTCATTGAGTACCATTTTAACCATCGTAGTAAATACATTTGTTTTCAACTTCAGAAAGAAAAAGCTACCCAATTTAGTCATCTTTTCTGAGTGCTTCTACAACTCTACAGAACTACAACAAGGTCTCAGCTACTGCCAAACCTCTGTACTCACTTCTGAGTTAGTGCCCAAAGTGGAGTGAAGTGTCTGGCTTCTAGTCTCTGATTTTTAGCGGCTGTGTTTGAATTGAAAGCTTGACTGACAATTTTCTCACTTTGACAGAAGCTTGATTACTTGGGCTATGAAAAGATTCTTTATGCTGTTTTGTTGTTTTTTTCATCACAGGTTTTGACAATAACTCTTAGTTGGTCCTGAACAGCCACAACTGCAATTTTTTAAATTAAACCAAAAATATTAGGTGCTTGTGCCTTAGTGTCTAGTTACTTCTTGGATTTTCTTATTTCAATGAAGTTTTAACACAGGTAAAATACAAAATCAAATTTTCTCCAAGAGTTCTAGTGAGCAAGGATTTTGATAACTTCTGATAATTTAGGATTAAAGAGAGAACTAAAAGCCAGAAGTAAAGGCCCTTTGATAGCAGTGGGGGATGAGTAATGGGAAATGTTCTTGCTGTGGACTAATGAGAGTGTAACTGCTAAAGGAACCAATCTTTCATTAATTGTAAAGGCAGTAAACTCAATCAGTCACAGTGTCAAAATATTGCAGTTCAGTGGAAGAATTTTATTGAACTAATTGATTTAATTGTTTTAAGTAATGCCATTATAAGAGTCATTATCTAGAAACATTATTCTCAATATAATTTTCTGAAACGTAAAAACTTTTTATGAGGCAAGTGATTTTCATTTTAAAAAAAGATGAGACAGTGGTTTTGATTTAAAAGAGCATCTTGACTAGGCTATGTTTCATTAGAAATTACCACTACTTGGTTTTGGATGTCATCATAGATAATGTGAAGCATTTTGTAAGCCAAGTGTACTTTAGGTACATTTAGCTTACATTTAACCTACATTTAGCCATTTAAACATTTCTGATGGCATTTTCCCTGAGTCAGAAAGTTTGTTTCATCTAATCTGCCTAATCCAGATATAATGGACCAGGGATGTCTGCCTTTTGCTTTTGCACACCCTCCCTCCACTCCTGTTTAGCCATGAGGGGACATTGTACTAGTGCTGTAATTTTCTTGCTAGTTCCAGAATTCATTTAAACTGTAATAACCAGTCCTGGCTTACTTTCCAGTCCTCTGCCTGCTTGTAGCCATTTGCATCTCTCTCTCTTGCCAGATGTTCATGCAGCCACACGGTGAGTTGGAACAGAACATTTTGTGTTAAAACTAACCTCTTTTTTTTTCCCTCCCATATGTATTTATGACTATTTGCAGTCACTGGGGAAGCAAGGAGAGTGAAAACAGCAATTAGGTCAGTGGGAAGTTGGCACTGCCTCTTTTAGCATCAGCATTTGCTTATGTTGACTTAAGTGAGTTGTGGGACTACAGAATTAGCATCACTCCTATGAGGCTCAAACCCAGCTGGGATCTGCAGAGCAAGAAACAGGAACCCAGATGCGTCAGCTACTGGTTCCCTTCCTTTCCCAACAGTGTTTGGGCTGAGTGAAAAATTCATCTCATTGACACCAGTTGTGATGCAATATCTCTTAAATTCAAAGCCAGAGGGAGAGGGCTGTATGTAACCCTATACAAACTGCAAATGCAGTGTCCTGGCTGTATCTGTGTAATCTTTCTGTGACAGTGACAATAAATATTGACATCATTGCAGAGCCAAGAAAACTGTTTGGGAGACTTTTGTGTAACCATGAACTTTTAGTGTGTTTCTAGCAATATCCCATTGGTCATTAACAGACAAAACTGATGACGTAAGTTTTTAGGGGAAGATAATGTAACTTATTAGATCCAACTGCAGAAATCAGGAGGAATCAATCGCATTTCTAGATGTCAAAAGGTAGAGCTTGTTAGTCTTTCAGAAGTGGTGCACAATGAAGGAGGTAACAGCAGAGTTCTCATAAGATGACTTTCTTTGACTGTTTTTGTATTCAGAATGTCACTTGACAGACTTCCTGCTGTCAAGTTGTGGAGTCAGTGCTGCTCAGAGGTCCAAAAGGCTTTGGCCAAAATGCCTTGAAAGCCTCTTGCTCTAAGCTATGCAGAAACTCAGTGCAGCTGCAACATGAAAATAGGATTGTCATTACTGTTGCTTTATCACTGCTCTTTTTGTCTATTACATATATATCGCCTGTGGCTTTTTCTCTCAATCAAACACCGTTATACTAACAGCCATACAGGCAGGTAGTACATGACTCTTTCCAAATCACATTTTTTAGGAATGAATAGAGCTTAAAACTCAGGAAATTTTAGGATTGGAATTCATGACGGCACTTCCCCATGAAAGGCCTCTCAGGATTAGGTGTGGTGCTGAGAGAGGGAGGACACTGCTGGGTCAGATACAGGCTACCACCACATGAGGCTGCTAAACTCAGTGGATCAATGGCTTGATGAGAGCAGGCAAAGCCTTGCAGAATTTTCACAATTTGGTCAGCGCAGAAGTATGTTTTTCACAAGGTAGCAGGAGGGATATAAAAACATGACAGTGTAATAAACATGTTTCAGCTAGTATAATAAACAGAATTTCGAGCCTTCAGAGCTGAGCCAGATTTCTCTTTCAAAGAGAAAAAGTGCACAGCCAGGCATTGTCTCATATGACAAATGATAATAATGAGCAATAACAATAACATGAATCAGAGTTCTAAGTCATCTGGTGATTTAATTTTTTTTTTTTTCATCTATAAAGCATTATAGAAAGTCACTACCATGGGGTATGGTACACTGTCAAGAGAAGTACGCAGAACTGATAGAGACAAAGTTTTTCTAGCTATGAAGTTTCAAAAGAAAAAAAATATAGGAACAAGAATGTGTCACATAGATTATGGTTTTCATCTTTTTAACCCCTTTTTGCATCATCTTTTGTTTCATGTGGCTTTTCTAAGTCATTAAATAGTGGATAAATGGCAGACAGATTTTTTGAGGACTTTGCATGCTCCTCTCCTGCTTAGCCTTGAATGTACTTATCCCTATTATGTCAAGGTGAAGCAGAGATGTACCAAATTCCCAGTTTTGCAGATTGAGGACTGGGGAGCAGAGAGTGGATTAGATTCACCAAGGACAGTGCAACATCTGATTCTGAGCAGTTGTGAGTTTATGTGAAAGGTATGTTTTAGACAGCCATACATCGGCACTACCCCTGCTCAGTCAGTCCAGCCTATGGAACCCTTAGGAGTGCAACAGAGGAGAACTGAAGCTTTGTTAGGCTGTCACATCACACACCAGTACGTGTATGCTTGGTGTATTTTGAACAGATTGGGCAGATTGAACAGTGAAGAATCCTTGACTTTGCAGAGCCTGAGTTGCCCAGGTGCTGAGCTGCTTAGCCCTGCCCAGGCAGAGGCCATGCCAGACAAGATACTCGCTCCCCAGGGAAGATGTCAGTGCCTGGCACATTGGTGTTTGAGTGCTGACTGCCACCCTGGTGCCTAAACTCTCCATGAATATACCCTTAGAGGTGTGTTCAATAAGGAGAAAAAGTCTGCAGCAGGACCAGGAATAAAAGTTTTCTGCCCTGGACTAACTGCAGGACGCCTGAGGAGTACACTGGGACTACAGCATGTCCCTCTCACTGCCAGAAGGGTGTAAGAGGCTCAGACTCTGCTGGGCCAGAAATGTAGTGCTTTCACCTCTCTTTCATTGATTTTAATAAATGGGAAATTGTTGTAAGGTGTCAACACCCATATGTCTCCAAAGGCATGTTTTTACCCTTATGTGAAGATAAACCTTTTTAATGATACCTCATTGTCACTGCTTCTAAAGAAGCTTTCAGGGTCTGAGAAATGTTGTTAAGTGGTGCAAAGAATTATATATTGTTCAGACAGCACAAATAGCAATATTGGTCTCCCATAAACTCTGCTAATGAAAGGGAAATCAGATTGTTTACTCTGGTTGATTTCAGTCTCATCTAGTTTACATGGACACCTTATTACTTTTAAAATCAGAATTGTTGCCAAAGGGTCCTAAAGATTACTGGTGAAACTTAGCTAGCAGTGGCTTTCTTTGCATTTTTCATAAAACTTGTGCCTCTTTGCTTCCAAGGAGAAACTATAATACTTTTCTCGTATTCCCATTAGGTTGCCGTAGACAGCAGTAATATCCCTACTTATCCTTGTTTCCTGCAGGCTGACCAAGTCTAACTCCCTCAACCATTCCTTGGATGTCTTGCAGTCCACTGCCATCTTGCTGTACTCCTTCTTGGGGGAGAAAAACTCAAAATTGCCTGATGGAAGGGAATAATCTCTTCCGCACCTTTGACCTGCTGGCTGCACTCCAGCAAATACCATCCAGATGGTTTCATGAGAACTCTCACAGGCCTTCACCCTGTGACCCTGGTGTCAGGAGTCATGATGGCCAGGCCTTCCATCCCAGCTCATCATGCTGGCACATATGGAGGCATTTGAGAGCTGTACACTGCTAAACAAATGTAGGCTCCTCTGGATTACTAAACGTGAACAAAAATTAATGCATGTGTTCCATGTGTTCCCTATTAAATGATGAACAGTGAGGTCTTCCCAGTCTGTGTGAGTGGAAGTGTGTTTATCTCACAGTAGATAACTGCAGATACAAGCTGGAGTGGAAACATGTCTGGCCATGCAATAGGACAATCACTGGGCCCCAGGGAAGAGGGATCCATAGGCAGGCTAGCCTAGGATGTAAGCCTGTTGGAAACCTTTCCTTACAGCTGAAGGTCCTCCACAAGATGTGGCAGCAGAGGTGGAAACCACCCAGATGAAATGCTCTGGCAGATTGGATCTGAGCTGGTCCAGTTCTGACAAATTGTTCAGGATGTAGCAAGCTATGAGAAACCCCAGGCACACTGTAGTCAGCTGAAAATGCAGTTCTCTGCTCTTAGCAAAAGACACAGTGAGAAGAGACTGGATAAATTGCAATAAGACTTCTCATATATATCATTTCAGAAAGGATCTAGACTAAAGGGATATAATAGCTCAATATTACTCAGTCAGCTATTATATTTAAAAACATACAAAATCATAGTGTTATACTCCATAATATCCAGCAGTGATTATCCACTACTTAGTGAATTGATCATCCCTTTGCCATGCAGCTTTGTTTGCTCAGCTTCATTCCATGTAGAGCACAGAAAATATGTTCTTTGTAGCACATGTGGACACTTTCAGAGCAAACAGACACAGGCTTGTGGTGAAAATCTTCAGGTAGCCCCTGCCTTTGCTCAGGCAATGCTTGAAGCCAGCAATAATTGCCCTGACAGTGTAAGATGTTCCCAAATATATTCTGAAAATAATGAGGGGGAAATGGCACCACTGAAGTAATTCTTTTAGGTGAAGATATGGAACAACAGAAGACATGGGGCAAAAATCTAGAGGATGTTTTTGTCTGTTCCTGACATCATTCAAATAGAAAAAAGGCCAAAAACATTTGTGTGGTATTTCTTGGAAATAGTGTGAGTAATACCTTATACCCTTCCCAAAGCCTAGACTCATACCATAAGCCTTTAAGCAGCAGACTGAAGAATATTAATGAAGCTAGCTAAGGACCATAAGCCCCTTCTAGGGGGTTGGAATAATTTTTGGAGATGTTCTTCTCTCCCTCTATTGAGATTATAGAGATGCTGAAGTAAATTGCCTCCATTCTTAGTCGTTGCAGTGAATTGCCTTTTGTTAGGTGTTATGAACCTCCCATTTTCCTTTTTACTTAAAAATATCGGGCAGCAATAAATACCTACACTCTGCAGCAGCAGGAATCATTGCAACAGGAAGAGGTGGTAATCTCACAAAGGAAATATCCTGTGCTGTCTGTAGACATACTTAATGTTATAAGCATACTAAGTCAAAAAGCACGGTAGTAAAGCAGTTAATATATTATAAATTATAATCATGACTCTGAAACTTGTGTTTTTTATTAGGAATCCTATTTCATAAAATTAATCACATATGTTTTATTTAATATTCTCTTTTAGCTCTTCCTTTTAGTTCACTGTAGCCAATGGCAAATGCAGCTTTTCATACTTGCCCTGTGAAGTTCATTATTGCCAGAGAGACTGAAATAAACTTGGGGATAAGAAGAAATTCTGGTTTTGGAAGGGAAACACAGGATGTTGCAACCTTTTTTCAGAACATGCCAGTTATTCTGCTACACAGAACTTAATATATTTACCAACTGTCTTCAGTTTTGTTTCTCAAAATTTGTGAGTATTGATAATTTACAGGAGATCTTTTGCGGGTAGTTATATTTACAGTGTATGTGTGAAGACAAAAAGACTACTTTAGCCAAAACCTGCTCACTTTCTTCAGCAAATCTCTTCAAGAAGTCTATTGAATTCCTCAGTAAGTCCTTTTTCTAACTTGCTTCTGGGACAGGGAGTGTTGTTTGCCTAATGTCTGGTCATGTCTCACCTAATTGCATTCCTGCCATCAGTGTTTTTGAAAGCATCTTTCACATCTTTGTGTTCGTGTCCGTGGCACTAAGCAGTTTCACAGACCCATCAAAACGCTGGTTGGAAGGGACTTGTGGAGAGCAGCTGGCCCAGCCTCCTCCTCCTCAAGGAGGGGCTGACATGAACACCAAGTCATTTCGGACGTGACTTTGCCTTGTAAAGTCTCAAAAACCTTCAGGGACTCTGCAGCTTCCGCTCCCTCAGCAACCTTTTCCTGAGTTGCGCTACCCTTCTCCTCATGTCCAATGTGAGCTTCCCACACTCTGATGGTTCCTGCCCCATGTCTGGGCTGTCTGGCCCTACTGAGAAGAGTCTGCCTCTGTAATCTTTGTAACTACCCTTCAAGTAGCAGTAGCTTGTTCTCATGCCTCCCTTTAGCTTCTCCCAGCTTATGCAAGCATCTCTTTCCCAAACTTTGCTATTTTGAAAAATCCAAATGTTTCCGAACAGCTGAAATCATGCAGCACCTTGAATTTGCAGGATCTGAGCGAGAATTCTGGTTGCTTGAGATGCAGGAGGGGACACTGCCCCTCTTGGCCTTAAACTTTAAAAAACTGTTTAAAAATCCTAATCTTTAAGGGGTAAGAGATACAAAGAGTCAAAACATAGGTAAAACATAGGAAGAGTCAAATAACATGGAAAAGATTCCTGCAAAAAGCTTCCTTTTTAAAGTGGGGATTTAGACTTCTGTATGCATGTGTGTGTAGGGTGAGGTGCTTTGAACATAGCTGGTTTATCATCAGCAGGATTACTTTGACTTTTAGTGCATTACAGCACACAGTCACAACAACTGTGAAAATTGCAACATTGCAAAATACACTTTGCTTTGCTCTACAAAACTGTCTCAGTGACAGTGAATACAGAGTGAAATCTAAACTCAGTGCTACAATAAAATCTTCAACTTCAGAAGAAGGTATTTGAGCAAGAAGTAAACACAGACAGATAAAGGCTCTTGTGTCAAGGGGAAAGTAGCATGAGTCAGAGAGCAGCAATTGCTACAAAACAGGCATATTCTTTTTTCTGGTTTTCTTTTTTTTTTAAATTAGTTTATAGGTGAGAATGGTGTTTCCTGTTTATAGAAAACATGAAAATGTTAATGAAACATTTAACACAACCTCAAGTTAAAAAAAAAAAAATTAGGCCAAAATACAGGGGAAAATGTACTTATTATTTTGGTAACCACATCTCCAGCATGCTCCGTACAAGTTGATTTCATGCTGTAAAGCCTTTTTGTCAACCTGGGCTCCAGGCATAGCAATGTAAGCAGCCACAAGGGCAGCAGCACAGCCCTGACCTGCCTTGACCAAGCCCAGGTCCTGGAGACTGACCACCAGCTGTGTGGGGGACAGCAGCTGGGCCACAGGCAGGCAGCAGAACATGCTGGACTTCCCCCAGCAGTGCCCTAGTGATCCCCATGCTTGGGGGACCTCAGGTACCAAGCTCTGGGCCAGCACCTCTAGTTCACACAACCAGACCAACTCCAGATTGCTCTTGACTTCAGACAAGGGCTCGGAGCAATGCCTGATAGGTTTTGCTCCCTAAAGAACATTATAGTGTTCAGAAAATGGGACCTGTTGGTGTGGCAGATGTGGAAGGTTGTGCCTGGGGGGCAAAGGACAACTGAGCCTTTTTTAATGGCACTGCCACCACTGCCAGCTCTAGGCTCTGCCAAAAACCTCTGCTGTGGAAACACCCTTCTAACTCTAGAAGACTCTGGAAACACACACTTACAGCTACGGGAGATTGTTCCCTCTTTCTCTGTTGAGGAAACGAACATGGTCTCAGCCCTCAGATCTGCCATGCCTGGAAATTGCTCCTGTAAGTGATGGCAGGTACTATTGCAACAGGAGTTTTCTCTAAGAGACATAAGATAGCCCAAAGGCACCAGAAGAGAAAAATATAACATCTACCAAATATCATCATTTTAACTGCAGTTAACCTGGCTTCCTCAGAGAAAGGGTAAACAGGGGTCTGGGCTGGAAAAACTGCCTGGTGAGCATCAGGGCGCTCCATGGGTACTGAGGTGACTATCAGAGCTTGTAGAATGATCCCACAAATTAACAAAGAGCTTTATTTAGTAGCTTTTGGAGGAAAAGTAGACAAGGGTACACTCTGCCCTTCTTCGAACGTAAGTGGAGCTACTCTGATTGCATGGCTCTGTGGCAAAGCATGGCACACAGAAAGCTAGGTCCAGCTACAAGAGGCAAGGGTGTGATGGATATCACAAGGTTGTGCTTTCTTTTTTTCACTGTTTCCAACATTCTAATAAAGAATTTAATCCTGTTCTTTGTCAGAAAACAAAAAGAAAATGTATTTTTTTATCTTTGAACTCTAGCATGACCTCAAGCAATCCTAGCAAATACAAAGTTTTCTTTACAAATAGTGAAATCAAACACAGCCAAGCTGAAGACAACACAGAAAGGGCTCTGCAGTCCTAGGGTTGCTATATGCCTCTCTTCAATGTGAAGATTGGACACTGACATTTGTGCTCTGTTGGAAGAAGTCTTTCCTGATGAAAATTAGGCAGTGCTTATCTAGTTAAGGATTGGCAGAGTGAAAAACAAAAACAAAAACAAACAAACAAAAAACTAAAACAAAAAAACCAAAAAAACCCCAAAAACTGTGTTAAAACCTGTTAGCTGGCTCTTCTCTGGAAAAAATGCCTACAGGCCTGTGGATGGCTCCTGCCAACACCACCTGCCTTTACACCTTGCCTGGCCTCTTTGGGGCATCAAATGCTGGGACAGGGGCACTGCTAGGCACCATCAGCTCTGATGATTCCATCCCCCATGCACTGAGGAAAGATCCACCCAACTACCGTGATGTGGCTACAGAGAGAATTGTGCCACACTGCTTAGACTCGATGGGAATCAGACATAGACATCGATACTTGTGGTATTTGAAAAGGAAATTTACTCTAACCTTGATTATTATTTATTTGATTGGGTTCAAAAAAATGCATCAGAAGTAATTTTCACAGCTGTTGCTGATTTGTTAGTACATCTGTCCCCAAATCTCCCTGCTGTTTTCTTTATGGTTTGCAATCTTGTTTTCCTTTGTTTAAAGAAATGTTTTTCTCTCCCCTATTGTTACATGAAACATCCACATGAGCAGCAGTGCAAGAAGGCTGCCCATACTCACAGCCCTGTCGAGTGTGCAAAGCAAACAGGCTCAAGCAGAGCAGAGCTGCCTCCCCCAGCTCCCCCTGCAGCTCTGCTCTCCCACCCTAGCAATGGCATAAGGCAATTTCGTGCCAAACTTCTGCTGAGAACTGCCTTAGTAGATTAAGGACACCTATTCTTTGTCATATGCCTTAGATGGAAAGCCTGTTTCCCTCATTAGACCAACTGATGAAATAGAAAACACAGGGAGCCTTCAGATTCAAAGTCCATTCAACCAGTCTAGGCCCAAAAATTTGTTCATTTTTCCAGCTATGTGATAGGTTTAAATCAAGATAGGACCTCTGGCTCCAAACCTTGCACCTCTTAATCTTTGGATTGCACTACTTTTGGCATCATATGGCATGACTGGCTTTACAATGAGCTGTCTTTTCATGGGAATGCAGAACTGAGGGAGACAGAGCTTATTTTTGTTAAACTATTTGTCTGAGTCTATATTGGAACTCAGATTTTTTTGGAGGGGAACTCTGAAACCAGTATACCACAGCCAGTACTGGCAGCAAGGAAGCAGAAGCCCTGGTCATGGTGGAGCAGCATTGGGTTCCCACAGGTTGTCACCAAGCCTGAGCTAAAACACTCTGAGTGCTCCACAGGAAACTCTAAGAATTAAAAATTACATCCCCTCATTTGCCCTCCTGCCTTCACAGTCAGGCAAGACTGAGGGCTTTGATCACAAAGCCTACATGGGAAGGAAGGCTGGAGGGTTAGTTGTAGTTCTTAATTATGGTCATTATGTAATTGGATAAAATTCTGCAGTAACTTCTGCAGTATTACAGGCACATCATAGGTAATGAAATACTTCTTCACAGGCCTATATTGCCATTAAATTAAGAACATTTCTCCCTGGACATACACCTCAATTGCCATTACAGTAAACATTTCAGCTGGGAAACAAAGGCACAGGTCAAACAGCCCATGTGAAAGCACACACTTAGGACCAAGTCTGGACAGCCAGTGCCACATGTAGCTCTGTAGTCACAAAGATAAGAGCAGTGTGGGAGCACACAGGTATTTCTCCCAGAACTTATTTTCCAGACATATTATTATTGTGCTGCTGCAGTTCAATGCATGTGCATTATTCAAAAATCCAGACTGTCAAATGAAAGTGTGATCAAGCCTGGATGCAGCATTCTGATGATACGCATTTTGTAATAGGGCTAAGCTCAGAGAGCAAATAGCTCCGGTAACTGAGATGTTTGCCCTCAGTGTGCTCCAATAAACTGATTTACCTTTCTTTTTTTCCTCCCTTTTTTTTTAAAAGAGCTGACGCAAGTTTGTCAAAGGGAGTTGTTGGGTGTAGCAGCTGTTGATTGGTTCATCCCATACACTCCCATTTGTCTTTAAATCACTGTTCAACTGCTCTAGGTTGCATATGAGTAAACCTTTTCTTACAGGTGGAATTCCTAAAAGATATAACCTGCCTAGCAAGTGAGGACAGGGAGCTGCTCAACTCAGAGGTAAACTTCTTTTCTTCATAACATTTGATCAATGTATTTTAGACACTGCCTACATCTTCAGAAATTGGACATTATAAATTTAATTAATCTGTAAGTATAAGTGCAGTGTGAAGGATAGGCTCCTTAAGATTTACTGAGACAGTAATTTGCACTGGCAAATATCTTTGGTATTTCTTCAGGAATGAAATTTAGTCTTCTCTTTTGTACAGAAAATCAAAGTCTAAGCAACCATAGAAGCAGCAATAGTGTTCAAAATTGCCCAGTCAATTAAGAAATGAATGATTGTTTTGCTTTGCAGCCCTTGGCTAACTTCTGAGAATTTTTTTCAAGGCCCTTGAGTTAGTTGGCTAATATTTCTATAAACTAATGAATTTGTGAAAACAGGCTTTACATTTTAATTGTTTGTTTCACAGTTGCAACACTTATTTCATTTTGAAATAGCCACAGAGACAATAATATTATAAAGTCACTGTCATGAAGATGAAGTATCTGGCAAAATCTGCTAAATGGGACACCATGGCGGAGGTTACAAATATTGATATTGCAAAACCCATGACAGTATTAGTCATATCTGTGACCCGGCATTATTTGCCCAGTGGTTGTCCATTTGCCTGATGTTCTAACTGCAGACTGGACAGAAATCAATAAAATTGTGAAATCACATGCCAAAAATTTCATCATTTTCTGAATCATTGCTGAAAACCATCACTTAATAGATGATGCAGAACAGTACCTTACACTTGAAGAGGAAAATTAGTTTTATAGCAATAAGCTCTAATAGTAGGTGAATTTCTTTTGCAATGAGCATATTTCCATTTTAATACTATACTTGAAGAAAAATCTTTTCTGTTCAGCCAAATGCTAGAAGAGGCAGCAAAAACATCACTGCATTGAAGCCAAGTTTGAGGAACACTGGAAATCTAAGAGATTTCTGTTGTATGTTTAGGCATCAAATTCATAACTGTGAAGCAGGAAGCATTAAATCCCAGGGATGCTAAAGCAGATGATCTTTGGTGTTTTTCCTCCAATATCACAGGCTAAGTTTCTGGCAGGGCCCAGGCCACAGCCTTGGTGGCTGTGCTTTCATGCCATCCCTGCCCTGGCTCCTGGCTCTCCCCCAGGAGCAGTAGTCCAGACAAGAACAAGATCCCGAAGGGATGGAAGTGAGCACCCAGTGCCAGTGCCTTCCCCTGTGTCTAAATATCTTGCAGGCTGAGTAATGACTCCAGGGGTGCAGGGTCACCCCATGTCCCTCTCAGGTGAAGAAGTGACAGCTCTGCCCCTTCTGTGTTACTTGTAGGGAGAACATGCTACCAGTGCCTGCACATCTTCCCAAATCCTTCAGTATCTGCAGAGCCAGGAACCTGAATAGCTGGATTGCCACCAACTACAGGAGCAGTTCTGCCAACTTCTACTAAAGTTCAAAGGCACCATTGGTCATAGTCACAGTTATCAGTGTTGGCAGGATTCAAATCCAGTACCAGTCCTGTTCCATTCTCCCCACATTTATGCCAATGGCTTTCAGCTCATAGTTTGCAGACCTCTTAAGCTCTACCAACCTCTCCCTAAAAAAGTTACAACTCCCTGAAAGCAGATTCTCAACAGATTTAATTTTGCCACCTGAGGATTTGTACTTTCATGGGAAGACTTTTAGGAATTCACAGATTAAAAACAATAAAATAAAATAGAAAATCACTGTTTTATGCAGTAATTCCACAGCCTTTTGAGATGACACACATAAATCAGATTACTTGTGTAAATGTTTGACAGGGCAATGTCCAGATGATTCTTATACTGTAACATGTATTTTCAGTCAATTTTTCCAAATTGTTTGCCGTGCTGCACAAGCTTTCATCCTCAATCTAATCTTTGTGCGACTTAACTCCTGGCAAATTTTTTGCTTACTTTTCCTCCATTTCCCATCTCTTTGAAGATCTGTATTTTTTGGACCGCCACTTGTAGAAAAGACATTTCTCAAACAAGAAGAGTTAGGCAGTGCACACAGGGGAGATTTTATCCTTTACCAGAACAGGGATAAGCACAGTTAGGTTTGTTTGCCTGACTTTTTGCACCACATTTTAAAAATAAGCATCAAGAATTGGAAAAGCTCTTTCTCTCAGACAGGGTAGCATTGCATTTGGAGACAGTTCTGTGAATGAAACCGCAGTTGTTAGGGCTCTGTTGGGGGTGGAGGGGGCGGGGGTTGTTACTGGTTTTTGATCTCACGGAGTTATTCATATCCTGAGCGGGCAGAATCCTCCAGGCACTGGAATGTGAGTGCCAGCAGCTCTGCCCTGGTGCCTGAGTCACTCATCTCCACGCACACACACACACACACTCTGTGAGGCAGCAGAAAGAATTAAACCCAGCAGCACTCTCTGGTAGGAAATTTCCTAATGCGCTTTGGTATTGCTTCTGCTTTTCAGTTGTCTGGTCTGGGTGAATGCTTTTAGTAAGAAGCAACGAATTTGACTTTAATTTCTGGCCTGGAGTCAGTTTTAACCTCCAGGGTTGGCATTTAAATTTTATATTTGCATTTTAAACACATGCACTCCAATGTCTTGCCACTATAAATATGCTTGCAGACGTTCTTAAGAGCAGCATGTGATCAGTATTAGAGGATAGTGAAGGTCTGGTCGTTGAGCTGGACCTATACATCCATAAATGCAAACCCAGGAAAAAGGCTATTAAATAATTGCAGATTTAGCCTTACAAAGAGCCAGCCTAAGAAATTATTTGTTGCAGTGTTTTCTGATACTGTTATTACAGAGTGCTGATCTGCATTTGGCATGTGATATTTATGAAAATTGTCATGAATCTGCCCAGTGTGCCTGATTGCAAGGCAGCAGGTAAATGGACAGGAAACTGTAGCTGTGGCCCCAAGCGTGTCAGCAATGTGCTCTCTGATCTGTGCTCACTCCCTTCACTGGTGTCCCCTCAGCTGTGGAGTGGAAACATAAAATGCATCAAGGAATATCTTTGGGAAGGGAGAAATATTGCAGAACTGCATCCTTTCTTGCACAGCATTTTCTTACTGAATCTGGCAATAAACAAATGTGTTCACATGTGTATCTACAGATGAGTCTGTAATACACAGCTGCTGAAATCCCAGAGGTGACCTTTTCATTGTAAATTTGGGTTGTACAATTTCATTTGGCCCATACAAGAAATAAAGAGTTGAGCATTTATTCTTATGATTTTTTAAAGGCAGGAATTTTTCTAATGGGTTGAAGATAATCAGTCTTATATCCATGTAATTATCCTGTGTGAGACAAAGCTTTCAGTGATGGGTCAAGTAAGAATTAAACACCAGTCCACTGAAAAACAGAAACACGCCTATAATAATTGCACCTCCTAATTATTGAGAAATGATCATACAGAGATACTCACCTCTGTCAAGATCCCAGTGAAAGCAACAAATCTACGAAGCATTAAAACTTGTGACAACATTAATCTTACAACAAATGGGAAAGCCTGCTGTACTCTTCTTTCAACAGCAAGCAGTTCAACATCACTCCTCCCTATAAAGTCGAAAGCAGAAGTTCAGGAAATTATTTTCTGCTGGCTTTGTATTTTTTCCAGATGCTGAACATCCATTGTGCATCTGTTGGCCTCTGCAGTCTTTACCATTTGAAGGGAGACAGGAGGACCAAGTGCTAGCACATAAAGAGACTTTTATGCTTGCCCAGAATTTTCCCAGTCTGCAACAGTTTCTCCTCTTAATGCTATTACAAAGATCAAACACAAACCAAACAATTCACACTGGTTTATCTAATTTGGAGAAAACTCAAATGAGTTCTGTTGTATTTTGTTTGCAGAACAGAGTGTTCTGGCAGCCCCTGCATGATAGAGAGGACCTGCAAGCAGACGGCTCAGTGCTGTTTACCCTGAAGAGGCGAGTGTGTGTGCTGGAAAGCGCTGACCTTTCTAATGGATCGCATGGAGCTGCAGAAAGTCAACATCGAACCTGATGACCAGAGCAACAGTGGAGAAAGCCTCGAAGACAACTACACAGAGCTGGCTGATTCAGAAAAGGCTGCAATCAGGAGGTAGGCATTTATCTGTTCTGTTTAGGCTAGAAAGCAGTAATCAATAAACAAGCTTTACTGATGGCATCTGGGACATTTTCCCACAACACTTACCCTCCCTGCTCTGTGCTCTGGAGGTGCACCCAGCACAGCAAGGCAGCCCAGGTCCCCCCAGAGCAGCCACCAACTGGAGTGACATCTGCAGGTTCCCAGCACAGAGAACCCCTTGCCAATTTCCAGCTACTCCAGTCAGATAGTACATGTGTAAATTAATACACTCTCAGAGCAGTGCAACCTTAGTACACTGAGGGGGAACGCTTTCCAGGGCAAGGTATGGAGGGCAGCAGGGACAGCCCAGCCTCATTCATTCCACCAGAACCCACCATAGCACTGGTACCTGCATGGCTGGAAAAAGGCATCTCAAAACCAGCCATCAGTGTCTAGCTCTCAGCTTGCTGCACCCCCAGCATGTACCTCCAGCTGGGTTGCTGCAAGGCCCTTTGTTCCTCAGACATGAAGTATGTGCTCAGCTTTAGCATGTAGCTGGCTGTACGGAATTCTGCTTTCCATTGCCTGCAATCAAACATAATTTGAAGATTACTGTGTTTAAAACTAAATTCCAAATCAAAGCAAAGATCTACTAAACATGCCATTGGTCATGAGAAATTTACAGGAGAAGAGAGCTTTTTTCTGAAGGATTTTTAAATACTCATTGCAACGTCAAAGGAAGCTTTCCACTGATAACAAAAGGAACTACTCAAAACACGTCATAAGCTTTATCAATATCTTCTTATTTTTCTTTGTGTTCAGTCCCTTTGCTAGTAATGATGCAGAAGGTCAGAAGTTCCTTACAAATGGATATCTGGATAAAAAGAAATTGGAAGACTATAATGAAGAATACGTAAGTTTTATTCATTTTTAATGAATGAATTAGTTAATTAATTAAAAATTACAAAGTAGATCTTATTGACCTGCATTTTTTCTGAAAGTTTCAGTAAGCAAAATTACTCTGGAGCTCAGCCAGCATAATTTTGGCTTTCAAAGAATAAACACATTTTCTAGCAGTTAGTGTGGCAAGCCCTTTCTGTTGTCTTTCAAGTGAAACTGAATCTTTTCTATGCAAATAATCAGAAAAATTTCTCAGATCACACTTGAACTTCAGTAACTTCATGTAATGTCAGCTGAGATGCTCAGCCAGGGAGGGTTTGCACCCATTTTCCTGACAGGATATTTAGCTTAGAGGGACTTTGTTGTTCCTATAGCCAGGAAGATCTGTGCCTTAGAGCATGCCTGCTTGTATTTTTAGTTTCCAGCATCAGTCTAAATGAACCCACATCCAGCTCCATTGCTTTAAAGAAAGGACATTATTGTTTTGGCTTTATGATGCTGATCATTACACTGTCAGCACACCTCCAATTCCTTATACAACTCCACATGCAAGTGGAAGGACAGCACCTGTTCCTGGGGTGTGCATGTGGGTACCTCTCTGGTCAGGATTTAATTTTATTCAATTTTTTGTGAATTTGGTGAAAGGAAAGGCATTCTTTTATCAGTTGTGTTACAGATTTTTTTAAGAAATGATGGCATAAAATCAAAAATATTATTTGTGATTGTAAGCTGAAATTAAGAGCCATGTTCCCGTTTCCTTTTCCACTTGGTGTCAGTTGCAAATCCTTCACATGCCATCCCCTCTCTCCTTGGTTTCATCCTCTTCCAGTCCTCTGCCTCCAGCCCTAGGCACTCAGCACTCCTCTCTTTCCTCCCCCAGACACACTTTTAGTTCCTCAAGGGAAAAAGCGCATCCTACTTGGAGAAAAATTCAAAAATCTGTTGCATTATTTTTTTTTTACATCTGAATATTTAAAAATCAAAAATTGGGAAATCTGTTTGATAACAGCATGTATTTCCATAGAGGCTGGCCAACACAGCCAGTGCAGCTGTGTCACCTTAGTTGCCTGTCAGGAATGTAGGCCTCCTCTTCACTGAGACAGCAAAAGAGTGGGAAGAGGCAAATACTACCAGCACAGCTGTCATTGGAGTAAAGAGACTCCTAATGGTGGCAAGTGCCTCTGGGTTCAAGAACCTTGAAAAATCTCCACCTCTAAGGATCAAGGGAGAAGTATAGGGAAAACCAGCAATGAGGATAATTAGCTGGTCATGCTCAGTAAAATGCAAATGAATTGCCATTTTCTGTTCTTGCACCCAACAGCACCGGGGAAGAACTTCCTTTGGAATGTCCTCATTCAACCTCAGCAATGCCATTATGGGCAGCGGCATCTTAGGGCTCTCCTATGCCATGGCCAACACAGGAATTATCCTTTTCATGTAAGTATATAGAAAGAAAAGCAAACAGAATATAAGCAGGAGATTAAGTCTTTACAGCTAGAGAGGTATGTCAAGCTTGGTTTGTTAGCTGAAGATTCTTTTAAGATCCTCTGTAATGAAAACATTTTAGCTTTACCACAAGGAGCCATACACTGCTGAGAACCCTTCTATTTTTTTAATAGTTTAGACCTCCTTTCTATTAGGAACAGAAGAGTGAATTGATGCTGTGCAAAATACCAGAAGGAAAGAACAATCCAGAAAGAAATACTGGTCCTAAAATAACACGAGCAACCTTGTCGGTTCAGTATGGGAATCCAACAAGGGAATTAAATCGTCCTTAAATATATTTGCATCATCCCAGCTATCTAATCACAATGTAGAAATGGAACAAGAATATTCGATATAATCTGAAATGGCAGCATGCTTTTGAATGCAAAGGCATTCACAGAATTTAATGTTGCTTCTTCAAGCCTGTACCCAATGTGCACAAATGACAGCACTGATCTGTGACTGACAAATACAGTCACAGTATCCACACAGAATGGGTTTTGATAGGCAGTAACATACAGCCATGGGGAGTTTTTGAATCGATGGCTAACCTCTGGCTCATTTTAATGAGACAAAGTGCATCAGAAGAAAAATTTTGGTTTTCTTGTTTCAATAACAGATTTTAATTTTAGCAGAAACCCTAATTTTAACTCTCCATGACTAGAATAAAGCATGATATTACTGTGTGGAAATAGGCCATTGTTTGACATTACAGAAATCTAGCATCCTTTAACTGTTTTTATACAGCTTCTTGTGTCTGGGAAGTGTGTAACTATGACAGCAACGATGTTTGTAATGTTACATGTAGCTTCCAGTTGCTAAGAAACACCTCCTGTTTTGCCAGTAGAATTTTTAACTGGAAATTAATTGTAGATTCAAGTGTTATTCTCTGTAAGTGCTTCATAACACCTGCATTCAACTGGTTTAGATATAGTATTTGCGGAGCAAAAAATGGAAGCCAGTTAAAAAATTGACCACATCAGGGTCAGAAAAATGTAGGATTTTTTTTTCCTTCAACTTTCTCTGAGCACTTGCACTAACTAGTATCTCCATAAATTATCACTGGAAAGAAAAACATGATATGTCAAGCCTCACTAAAGGAAAAAAACATTACCTTCGTAATGTCTTTATTTTGAAACTGTTCATTCTGACAGGTGGCTATAAATTCTTATATGAGCTTAATGACATTAGCTCTGTTGGCAGTGCTAAAGAAGGGGATAATGCTAAAGCAAAAACCAGAGGATGTCTCCACCCACAGCTCACTTTCTTTATTATGCTATTTCCATATTTTCTGCATGAGAACATTCTCCCTTCTAGTAGAGGAAAGAGTTTTATTTAAAAGTATAAACTTGTGTGTAGGTATTGTTACCCCCACAACATTTATCCACTTGCTGGAATTCCTCTGTTTTCACAGATCATGATGTTACTGTATGTGGGACAGAAAAATCCCATCTACTGAATGGAAACTACTGGACATTAGTTCTAATTTAGATGATGCTGGTAGCATTCTCTAAATTTTTGTAACTTGGGGTTCTCATGTTGCCCAAGTACTGTCATGCTGGAAGGTGTTCTGCAGGGTCAAGGCAAAAGGAGGGGTCCTAAAACTCAGAAGCTCCCTGGATATACCCATTACATTCTGCCCATCAAGGAGGTTTACAGAGGCACTGAGCATGCACCAGAGCCACACTTCTGCTGCTCAGCATGATTTAGCAAGTGCAGCCAGGGGGACTTTAGTTTACCCCACCTCATCTGTCAGGACACAGAGACCTTGTCTGTGAATAGCAGCTGTATGGGTGCCCCTGATCAAGGAGGATGCCATCTCAGCAGGATGCACTGTGACCTCAGCCATGATCCCCCCTTGCCATACTGCATGAGCTCACAGCGCGAGAGACAACCCTGCCCACACTAAGGTCTTAGCACTGTCTGTCTCTCTTGAAGAGGGAAACTTCAGAGGAAATTGTAACAGTCTGCTGGTCATCACCTGGCCCCAGGACCTCTGTCTGCTCCTAGACTGCAACTCATTTACAAACTTGGCTGTCAGTGTCTCCCATATCTATACCAAATCACGTGTTCTGTGGAGGCACAACCTCCCATTCAGCTGTGGATTGAGGTGCATCCATATTTTCTAGCTCTGTCATGTTATCGTCACATTCCCTTCCTCACCAGCACTTGTGCAGGCTGAAGACAAGATGGTTATGGTAATAAGATACGCTGTCCACAGTGCTGTGCCCTGAAAATGCCATACAAAGCTACATTTTTCACCAGCAGTTTACAAGAGGCATGTGGCTGAAATCACATAGGTTGCACCTGCTGTGTGGAAGGAACATGGCAATAATCAGAACTAATTAATTCAGGCACTGGTACCTTCAAGCAGACTAGACTAGACTAAGCTCCCAGAGCTCCAAGAGCAGATTTTCCAGTGTTGTGCCACCCTTAAACATTATTCAATATTTCTAATGTACTTGCACAGCAGGCAACTAACCTCCACTGCACAGTGACACGGCAGGAGTCATAAGTAGTGACCAGCCAGGAGGTAGCATTGAAGTTGTCCCAGTCATGATTTGGTTTCGGGTTTCATTTTTTGGGATTTTTTGACAGCTCTGATTAAGGAGAGATATGAAAATGAGAGGTCAGTGCACAGATGAGGGTCCAAAGAACAGATTCTTGCATAGAAGTCTGTTTATTTTAGTAGGATCTTGTTAAGATACAAGATTCTGTCCTCGTGGAAGAGAACAGAACTGGCACTTAGTGAATGTAAACAAGCCTTCAGGGGTTTTTGGAGTGCATAAGGTGCAACTGTACTCACAAGTAAGCTACAGCTGACACTTGGCTCTGCATGTAGCGCTCGAGACCAAAGAACAAATTTACTGAAAACTATTTACATAATGAACTTCATGAGAATGAGAAAGTGTATGTTCAAATCATCACAGACTGAGAGTCTCTTATGTCCTGCTCAGGATTCTGATTTCTTTTTTTTTCTTTTCTGCTTTGTGTTGCAGAATTTTGCTGCTCAGCGTAGCAATATTGTCACTCTACTCAGTCCACCTCTTACTGAAGATATCAAAAGAAGGAGGTAGGTGGATCAGGCTGCAATTGATGGAGTCCCTACGGCATGCATGTATTTTACCTTGGAATGCATTTCATCAAGTATGCCCAATGTAGTGACCCATGTTTCCTTTTGGTTTTGATTTTGTTTGTTTTTTTCCAGGATCATTAATATATGAAAAACTGGGAGAAAAGGCATTTGGCTGGCCTGGGAAGTGTGGTGTTTTCATTTCAGTTACAATGCAGAATATTGGAGGTGAGCGACAAAAATTTTCTCACTTCCAATGCTCTTCTACAGAACAGAAATGCTTTCTTTCTCTCCTCTGTCTGGCTAAATGGCATCAGAGGTGAGCCAGACACAGCATACATTGTATTGGAAAAATGAAGGACATGAGGACTAAATCTCACTGTTTCAGCTACCTGACACTTCAGTGTATGGTGAAAGACAGCTGCCTGGGAGGTCTCCATGGCCAGTGAAGAAGCTTCAATGATGGCTTAAGTGGCCTGGCTGACTGTCCTCAAGGAACTGGCCATTTCTCCTTATTGACTGTGGCTCAGACTATTCTTCTTAGCATCTAGTTGAAGCATCTGCTTCAACTTAGAAAAGATTAGTCTGACCTAAAAGGAACAGCACAGGATTCTGACTTCTCCCTAAAAGCCTCTTCAGTAGTTAATTTGTCGGATTAAGTCTCTCCTTGAAATAAGAGTCGGGTTGTGTTATTCCTATGATATGTGTTTAAAGTAATTTCTGGATGTATTCACCCACAAAGATACTTCCTGTGAAATATCTATCAAGTAACATCCATCCTCTCAGAACAGGAGACTCACCAATATAAACAGCAGTGTTAGGACTGTACATTCATTCAACAAAGCTTTTTTCCTTTACTATCCTGGAAGATGACTTATAGGAGGCTGAAAATCACCACATCTGAAAGCACAGGGGAGTGTGTAATTTTTTACAGATTCCTTAAGGAGAGGCAGTTGAAATTTAAATTAAATGTGCCACTAGTCAATTAAATGTATGCGGATTTTTTGGAGATTTCTCTATTGGAACTTGCTATGTTTCGCAAATCTCCGTCAACAGATCATTACTATCCTGTTATAGCAGCTTTGCTACACAAACAGAGGAAGTTCACACCTCTCTACCGCAAAAGACTTCTTAATTTTGTTCATAAAAAACATTATTCTATGGTATTCCTTTCCCTCCCCAAGCCTGGATATCAAATTGGTTGAATTCAGAAATTGAGTATGCTTCCCTATTAAAGAGGAATAGCTGCTCCTGTCATCCTTGTCTAGATTGATCCATAGATCTCCAGAGACCTCTCTGTGACAAACATAAAACAAATGAAAAAAAAAATTAATTCTGGCAGTACATTTTTAGTGAGATGTGTAGAAGTCCACTCTTACATCAGGAATCTTGACAATTAGTTGATTTCTTTTTATATTGAGAAGATACTGGAAGAAAGAAGTTGAAACTAGGAAGGATAAGGTAGCTGAAGAGATCTGGAGGAAGTAACAACTAAAGTTACTATGGAATGGGTCTAGACAGTGTCCATTGGAAGAAAAGAATTTATAACAGGAAAACAAAAGGAAAAGTTAAGAGTGATTAAAGTATGCTAAAAATCAATATTAACAGTATTGCATTCTAATACAGAATGCTAGATGTCATTCAGAACCTGTTCATAACAATATAAAATATTTATTTATTTATTTAGACACACTGTTTTTTAAACAAACCTAATTTCTCTACTTTAGCAAAAACTTTTTTTTTCCCAGAACTACAGTTTTCTCTGAAGGTGTTTGTTTTGTTTGGGTTTTTTTTCAGCAATGTCAAGCTACCTCTTTATTATTAAATATGAACTTCCTGAAGTCATCAGAGCATTTATGAAACTTGAGGAGAATTCTGGGTAGGTGCCTTTTCCCAGCCTGAACCTCAGGTGAAAATTTTTCACTTTGATGTCAGTGATGATTGTTTTTATTTTCATTCTTCCTCTTTAGAGAATGGTACCTTAATGGGAACTACCTCGTCATACTTGTAACAGTTGTGGTTATTCTTCCCCTCTCCCTTCTAAAAAGCTTAGGTAAGCTTAATGCCCCTCTTAAACTCATTTCTTATTCCTGTTAGGATTGTGAATTTATATGTAACTGAACTGTTTTGTTCTGTTTTGTTTTGTTTTTCTTGCTGCACAGGTTATCTTGGTTACACGAGTGGGTTTTCGCTGACCTGTATGGTTTTCTTTGTCAGTGTGGTAGGTGACTGTTTGGGTATTGTCTCCAGGCAAATAGAGACTCTGTAATCCTTAAACACTGTTATAGTTCTTATCATGACAATTTAATGGGGATGTTAGAATAGCACTTGCAAGTGAATCAAATAAACAGCTTACTGCTGAATGAAGTCAGAATAAAAAAGACCAGTTTAAAAAAACACTTGAGAATGAAAAATAAAGCAGGAAAACAGCTGAGGCAGAGTAACAACAAATATTTGCAGAAGAAGCAGAAGTGGTAGCACTTAATTTCTTGCTTCCTCTCTTTCTGAGTGTCTGTTTATACTTCTGTTGGAACACCAAATATGTGTAATCTCCTATATAGTGGTACTATTCTGATGACATTGTCTACTTTTTTGCAGGTAATCTTCAAGAAATCCCAAATACCCTGTCCTCTTCCCATCCTGGACCACGGGGTTGAAAACTGGACCACCACCAATAGCACAGTGCCAATGCACCTGGTCATGTTACCAAACGGGTCACTCGGTTCTGGAGTGAATTTCATGATGGACAACACAGCTGGGCACTTTCCGAGCCTTGAGGAGCCAAAAGATACCTCCCCAAAAAGCGATGTAGAATATGAAGCACACAGCGACAACAGCGACAAGTGCCAGCCAAAATACTTTGTGTTCAACTCACGGGTAAGGGAGGTTCTGTAGAATTTGTCTTTAACCACTTGTACCACAGCTAAACTGCTGCCTGCCAAAAGTCAGAGGTACAGCCGTGACCATTCTTACTAATGGGAGCTTTATTTTACAGACTGCCTATGCAATACCCATCCTGGCATTTGCATTCGTATGCCACCCTGAGGTGCTACCAATATACAGTGAACTGAAAGAGTAAGGTTCTTAAATTTTGTCCAATACTTCCAGTTAACCATTGATAGAGATAACTTTCTACATGTTGTCCTTTGATTGCTGGTGTGTAAACAACCACATGATAATGATTTATTGCTTTCCATGGTAAGCAGATATTGGCGTTGCTTTGACCTTACAGTCAGATTTTGGTGACAGAGAACCACTGCATTGGTCGATATTTACTTAGGCAAGCAGGAATCTGGACAGTCCTCAAATGATCTGAAATAAACTGGGCAACTTGGTTGCGCTGAAAGAGATAATTCTGGTTTCTCATAATACCTTAATGAGTACTGTGTCTGGGTCAGTTGCTGCTTACTTTTAAATTTTCTTGGTATGTCATTGGTTTGGGTGTCTTACATAGGCTCTTCATTCAGCCTATTTTTCTTAACAAATATCAAAAATCAAATACACTTACTTAAAACAGCACAGACTGGGAGGGGCTAATATAAGGTGTTGAACAGTAATAACTGCATTACAGGAGGGTGTGTTGCAAAACACAAAGCGGTTAAGAGCCATTACCTCCTATTTCAGTAGGTTTAACCTCAGAAGCAATAAAAATTCTCATATGACTTGGGAAAATGCTCGCAGGTCCTATAAAATGAAGATTTTTCTTCAACCAAAGGATTTATGAAGAAAATATTTGATCTGCAAGGGATTCTTGAACCTGCAGAACAGCCCTATGTATATATAAGGGTGTGTTCATATAGAGACGGCTGAAAGATCTTGTCTACTATTATTAACAGACCTGTAATTCTAGCCCCTCCTTTTTTTTTAAATCTAAAATACACCATTTGAGATTGACAGTTAATAAATAATGATATACAAAATAATGTATCAAATTTTTATGTTGTCACTGAGAAAGCACTAGAAATGCATTTTCCACACATTTTATAAATCTGTGGTGCTCTGCACAGAGCTGTAAAACATAAAAAACTTTACGTAACCAATATAGCTGCTATGAACTTACTGTCCAGTGAGGGTATGTCAGAGAGCTAAGATACTTCAGAGCACTTCCTGTACAAATAGAGGCTTTATAGGACTGTTATTTTCTTTCTTTTGTACTTTAGTCGCTCCCGAAAGCGCATGCAGAATGTCTCAAATATCTCCATCACTGGCATGCTTGTCATGTATCTTCTGGCTGCCCTCTTTGGATACTTGACCTTCTACGGTAGGTCAAAACCCTGTTCTCTGTAGAATTTTCCCTCACATTTTAAAGCAGGAGACCTGGTTCTATCACAAAGGCTCAAGTATTAATGTATTTTCTGGGGGTCTGAATCCAAGTGTAAGCAACATCCAATTGTAATACACAACATGTAACCTTCTGAATGAACTGTGGGACTTATCCAGCTGTCAGGCCACAAGTTCCTCACCTGGGAGAGACTCAGAGTCACCTACTAGGGGGACTAGTTTTGTTTCCCTTGGCTTTGTGGACTTAGAAAAGAAGCTGCTGTAAACTTGGCTCTTGGCAAAGGCCAAGAGTACTAAAAATACACTAGTGCTCAACAGTTTTACATGACACTATTAAGTGCTATCCAATCTGTCTCTGACGCCACTGGTTCAGCTTCATCCATCTATGCTGAAAAACAGGTGCAAATCATTCTAGTGTAAAAAAAATCTGGACGAGCTAGACTAACCGATGGGCAAACAGAGTAGTCTCTCTATTAGCACACAATTTTGTGCAAACGCCACCTTTTTTACCTTGTTAGTTCCTCTATACAGCAGAGAAGTGAATGATACAGCACAATCTGCTCCCTATCACTGGGGCAAGAGGGCTCTCTTTGAGAGTTGGGACATCTGGGTGGAGGCCAAAGGGAGCTGTTACCAGTTCAGTGAGTCGTTTCATGTTTTGTATCCCAGAAATTATTTTTACTTCAGGTTCTACATCCACTTATTGACTTTCTCAAAGTCATCTCAAAGATACTGGAGTGCAAAGCATCACCTCAGAGCTGTATTACTCTCATCATCTCTGAATGATGGACTTGTATCAGTCATGGTGGGAAAATTCCTCTTTCATGTCTAGCCCATAACATGTATCTAATGACAGCAGCTGGGCTAAAGCTAATCTTATCTCTTATCTGGCTGCAGTAAAACGATCCAAGGTATTGCTTAAGTGGTTTAACTCCTTTCTATTTCCTTTTTATAGGAGAAGTTGAAGATGAGCTACTTCATACCTACACTAAAGTGTACACCTTTGACAGCCTCTTGCTGTCAGTTCGCCTGGCAGTGCTGGTGGCTGTCACCCTGACCGTGCCCCTTGTCCTTTTTCCCGTAAGTAACATAGCTGAAATCAGGGCTGACAGTGGCTGTATGTGTTCAGCACGGACGGATTTTAACACTGAAGAAAAGTAAGCCTGAGGTTTTTATTTAGAGAGGTCTGTTTTCTCACATGCATTTTGACCAGAGCATGGACCTTAAGCAGTTAGGGTTGCAAAATATAAAAGACTGAAATAAATCAGTCTTTATAAATAAATCAGGAATGACTTCTCTGTCTCTCTCTGGCTCTTTCTGTACTATATTTATCAGAGCAGTGCTAAGTACTAAAGACTTGGGGATATACTGAAACCACTTACGAGATTTCCTAATACAGACGTAGGCACCTACTATAGCATCCAAACTCAGGACAGACACATGAAGCTCAGGTCACGCATTGTGCAGGAATCCCAGACCAAGCTGCTAAAGTAAAAGGACAGAAGCCCCTGTGATCACCCCACATGCCTGGACAGGGGAGGAAGCTAAATGCCAGAAAAAAATGGCATACAAGACTCAGCTGCATAGTCAGTTGTCTGAGCAAACTTCTGAGCTTCTGTGTGCTCTTCACAAGGAAAAACACAATAACCACAGTAGCAGGGACAGAAAGGCACAGCTAAACTAACTGCTCTGCAGAGGGACTGACCTTCCTCATGGATCAATCTTTCCCAATGAGCAGAACTCCAGGCTCCTGAATGTGTAAGACTGTCCCTCATGCCTTCCCTGAGCTGCCATGCAGCAGAGGAGAAAATAGCTGATCCTCATCTTTTGGTCCTGGGCGGCTGGTGTGTCATTTGTACAGCATGTACAAGCCCAGCATCATGCTGCTGGAGGGCTCCCAGCAGGCTGCATCCCAGCACAGTGTTCCCATCTGAGTAAGCCTGGGGTCCTGTTGCTCCGTTGTCCTGGATGCAACGCACGCTCTGCGTAGGTACTGTTTCCAGGCTTGCTGACAAATGCCTAAGAGCAGTGATCACTGTTCAGTGTTGTGTCCCAAAAAAAAACTTCAAAAAATTCAGGTAAAAAGCACCCAGTGTGATCAGTCCTTCTGGCTTGGAGAGTTACCGTGCTCTGCCTTAAACATTGTGCTTAAAGCAGCAACTAAATGTTTAAATTAGACTTAAACTGATCAATCTTCATGGGAAGACAAGCTAAGGACATTGCAAAAGCCTCTGTCTGTCACGTGTAGCATTTTACATTTTTAGCTTTCTGTGTTATCATTTTTATATCTAAGTAGTGTGCAAAAGCTTAGCAGTTACATACCACAGCAGTACTTGCTCTATTAAAAGAGCTCCTGAGAAAATATAATTTGCTTGTAAATCAGAATATCAAAAAGCTTTACACATTCAATCAGGACAGCCAGCTCAGCACATCTTATTACTTCAAATAAGAAGTATAATTTTTTCAACTACTTTTTAAATTAATCATCCCATTTGTATTTTCTTAAAGTAGTCGGAGGTTTTTATTTAAAAAAATAAAAAGTCATTGCATTGTTATAAAATTAACTAAATATAGATCTATGTACCATTAGTCACTGTGAAACTTCAGTTTGATAGCTCCTTTTTAAGGACCACCATAAAAGGAATAATGCACAAGATGCTGACAGTAAGTTCACAGGAATACAGGCAGAAGTTTTTTTCTGAAATAAAGCTGTTTTACACCAACTCAAAAGTTGGGCAAAATATTTTCAATCTACCTCCCTCTTCCTAGTATTGGTTCACATCAACCTGAAAAACATGAAATACAGAGCTCATGCTGTGTTTTCAAGTGATGGACTACACTCACAGAACCCCACATATTTATTCAATTGCCAAATTCACCCAGAAGCAGTTACACGTTATTCTAAAACAAGCAAGCAGAAGTGGATTTGGGGCCTTTTTTAGTGTAAAAATACTGTTGTTCAATCTCTAAATATCCACTTTTAAGTTAATGATAATACTTGAGAGTAAGACTATCTCCACCCACCAAATGAATTTGCTTTTGACCTTTTTTTCTATTCACCATCTTTTATGTTGTAAAAGCAAAAAAATTCTGTGTTGTGTGAGAAAGTCAGTGGAGCAAAAAAGGATCCTCTTCGATGGCTTTTAGGATTATAATTTCCAAGTGGCATTGAAAAATATGCTTTTCTTTTCAGATATATATATGTATATATCTAATGAAAGTGAAACAACAGCTTCCTCTTTCTTTCCAAAAAGTAAATGACAGAATTCTTATGGGATTTTCAGAGGGAGCAGGTTCAGGGATACAGCAATTCATATTTCACACGTGCATTTCTTGCCTGATGATTAGTACTTATGGGGGGTTCTTTGAGGATTTTTTTTGCTGATATTAGCATCTTTCAGTTGAACAGATTTCATGTCCCTGATTTTACACCCTATTTACTTGACTTTCTTCTGCACTGCAAATATTTGAGTTCCTGCATTAAACTGTGAACCCATTTCTCAAAAACATACATCAGAGTGAGATTACATTATGGGAATCAAAGACTGAAAACACATTTTTTCAGTCAGAATTTCTCACAGCAGAAGTAACTAACAGGCATCATTTTTTAAAACTGAAAGCTAAGATAAAATAATTGTTGGTTTACATTCCCTGCTGTTTCTCATCTTGCAGATCCGTTCATCTGTCAGTGCACTGCTGTTTCCCAAAAGGCCATTCAGCTGGATAAGACATTTCCTGATTGCAGCAGTAATTCTGGCTTTTAATAATCTGCTTGTAATTTTTGTCCCAACTATTAAAGACATCTTTGGATTTATCGGTAGGTTTCATAAATGTTGTTTGTTTACTCTGTTATCCTTTCTATAACATGTTTACATTCATGGACTGAGGAGCCATCTGAGTTTGGGTCTTACAGTAGGGTGACATAAATACAAATTGAAGTTAAAAGGGATATAAGAATTCCCAAATGGCTGACAGACTAAGCTACAGGCTATTCAACTTCGTTGTTACCTTGCATGAGGCACAAGGAATCCAATAATCCCAGTATAAAAACTGGTAAGAAATTCCTATTTTGACCATTCCCATTTGAGGAAAGGGAAATCACCTTTGGTTTTCAAGCACCTATAGCATGAACAAAATGCATTGACTTCCAAACTGTTATGCTAGAAAAAGGAGAAAAGTGACACATTTCTTTTGACATTAACAGTTCTCTCCCTACCACTTTCTTTTGTTGTCTTGGCCTCTGACCAAAAAAAAAAAAAAAAACCTCCATGCTCTGAGCTGCTTGAGGACTCAGGGATGTAGATGCCCTTGAGAAAGATACCTCCATGGGGTTTCTGCAGCTGGTTTGCTCCTCCCTGCCTTTTATACCTGGGCCATCGTGCTAGACTCTGCAGAGCAGAGGGGAGTAGGCGCTTCTTAGACACAGATCATCCACTCTTTTTTTGATGCCTGCTTTCCAGGGTCATCCCCCCCAGAATGTCTATTTGCCCTTGCTTCACCAGCTGACATGACATACAGACATCTGTACCACGGGCAGCCACACCACTTTGGAAAATCCTCTCAGTAACGAGTCTCTTCAGGACCCAAGCACCCAAATAAATGTTTTGACAACTACAGCTCTCCATGAATGTTGTCTGCAGAGAGAGCCCTTTGTGCAGTTGGGCACAGAAAGGCAGCTGCCTCCCAACAGCTGCACCTCCTCTCTTTCGCAGGTGCACCACTCTGCTTTTCTGTCAGATGTTGTAGCACTCAGCTCTGCTCTCTCTTGCAGGAGCCTCTTCTGCCACAATGTTGATTTTCATCCTCCCTGGTGCCTTCTACCTTCGAATTGTTAAGAAGGAACCCTTCAGGTCTCCCCAGAAGATTGGGGTAAGAGAACAGGGGTCAGTTGCAAAAGGAAGGGTGAGAGGGTGTGTGCTTTCCACTCTTCGTTAATACTCAGACTTTTGACTTGCAATATCTGGCACTTGCTCATTAATGGAAGTGTCTCACTCAAAATACAGGTTGGGCAGTGGGATCCACCTCAGGTTTCACAAGCCAAAGCTTTTAGTGCACTACTACTCCTGACACTCACCTAAGTGTTTAGGATAAAGTGTGTCTTAAACCACTAGCATAAGGGATTTGTTTAATCCGATCTAAGCTCTAGTTAACACCTGTATTTGCATAAATAGCAGCAAGATTGTCTATAAGAAGTTGTTGGTTCATGCTAGAAAACCAGCTGTGGATTAAGAGAGAGATTTGAGGTCAAGGTTAAGAAGGAAGTTGTGCTGCAGAGAGATAAATAAGTAACTGTGAGCTCTCTTGTGAGACAGATCCATACACCTACAGGACACATATATGAAGGTCTATCATTTATGCACAGCATGTGTCTATATGTCATGCTGGACTGCCACTTCAGTATCTTTTATCCTGATCATCAATAACTGTCTGCACATTCAACTATCACTGAGGAAATGTTCTTTAAAAATTAAATTAGAAAATTTACTAATAAAATACATATGCAGACACATAATGTAAGCAGATGAGCGTATATACATCTATACATATGTTCATAAAAGACATGCAAGTTCAATACATACATACTTCAAGTATAAAAGGTGTATTATGATGAAATTATTTCTACAATGTCTTTTGTAGCTGTTATTATAGAGAGACTGTGAATATTTTTTATGTGTCTTCATTCACTCTTCATGTTGCTGTGTGTTAGGCACATCTAGAATTTCACATCCTCCAATGAGATCACATGCAATATTCATCTTTGTTTTAGAAGACACAATATTGTTAAGTGTGGACAGATTATGGTAAACTAAAGCCCCACTAAAGCAAAAGGTGACTACAAGCATCTGAATCACTTGAATATATACTAAATATGGTCAGATAAGAGATATGGGCTTACGTGTTTGTCTAATAAGGATTAACTCTGAAGGTATTCTTAATGTCAGAGACTATTAAAATTGACTGAAAATTTATTCGTTTTTAAAGATTTTAAAAAATTGTTTGTCTGTTATATTTTTTATTATTGTTCACAGTAACAAAGTGGGGTGTTTCCAGATCTAGCTGTATAAAATCCATCTCTCTCAGACTGAAATTCACACAGAACTAACTTTGATTTGTGTGGCCCTGCACAATGTTTCTTGTGCTTTAGTCACAGAGAATAAGCCAAATTTAGGCCCTGGGTATTAACATTAATGCAGATCCAGTGGGACAATCTATGAGCTACAGCCTGCTCAGGCACTTGCTTTATTAATAAAATTTCTTTTTCCAATTTCAGGCTCTAATTTTTCTCATAGTTGGCATAATCTTCATGATTGTGAGTATGACTCTTATTGTAATGGACTGGATTTACAATCCCCCAAGTTCAAGGCATGATTAACCTGTGAAGACAACCAAGTGCTTTTTGTAACAAAAATATTTGTATTGTGTGCTCTGAAGAACATCTAAATGGGACTGTTATTCCCTAGCTAGTAACTGCTGTACTTTGAAGACAGTTTCTGGTAATGTCAAGAAACTGTTAAGAACCCAGTGGAGTCTACGTCATCCTTGTCAATAAGGATTGTTATTTATGCATTAGGAACTTGAGCTTAGCATTTCTGGCCAGGTGAAATGAAATGTGTGGTGTGAATGCTTTCTATTTTCAAAAGCAAAATGACTTTGTACATAGTTCTCAAAAATATCTTGGTGTCACCCCTTTCAAAATCTCCAATCATGATAGTAACCACAGTTCCTAGAGCCTTGGAAAGGTAATGGCCAGAAAACTAGCCAGTGCCTTGTTTTCAATCTGAAGATCATGGGAGTGGCTGCCCAGGTCCAAGAGAAAGGGTACAGCTTCTGGGGGTGATCTGCAAGGTGACTCCTCCCTGCCTGATAGACTGACCTGCCTATCAGAAAGATAACAGCTTTGACAAGCCAGTGGACAAAGCTGAGTGTTAGATTTGTTGCCCAAATTGGTCGCCCTTGGTAGGTGACGGCTGTCGCACAGAATGAAGCTCTCTGACATGGATTCTGTGTTGGGGCACATGCTTGAAGAACAGTGGAGCATTCTCATTTTGTTGTCAAAGATACCTGTGCTGGAAACATCAGTCATTTCTGCTGCAGGGTTTTTTTGTTCTTTAATTTTTGATTATTGTGTGAGCTTGCATCACTGAACAAGTTGTATCCTTCATAAAAACTTGTCTTCCACTCTCACAGGAGTTTAAGGAGACCACAAAGTGTGGCAAAGCACCCTATCCAGTATTGTTCAGTACTTGTGTATTTGATAAATGTTCAGTGCAGGAAACTGTAATTTGCTATATATAAAAACATATGTATTTATGTACATAATTTTTTGTTTTCCTCTAGTCATAAAAATGTTATCTAGTCATAAAAATGTGGTAAATGATTTTTGATTTTTTTTTATGTGTCACTCTGTTTTCATAGCCACACACTTAATATTGTTTTGAAGGAAACATATTGAATTGTTTAGTTTGTAAAAGGTTCATTTTTATTCACCAGTGTTACCTGTAGCAAGCCCTAACTGCTACCTGTGTAAAAACACATTCGTATGTTTACTACTTACATTACAATAAATTGCAAGATGTTTTCCTCTTGAGAATTTTTAATACATGCCTTAAAGTTTTGTGTTACCATTGTATACCACAAATTTTAATTACTTGCTCCTCATCTTGTCTATCCATACATCAGCATTCAGCAACATCCTATGTAATGAAGTTATGCAAAGGAAACAGCATTACTGACAATCTCAAGTGTATCATG
This sequence comes from Lichenostomus cassidix, assembly GCF_008360975.1. Lineage (NCBI taxonomy): Eukaryota > Metazoa > Chordata > Aves > Passeriformes > Meliphagidae > Lichenostomus > Lichenostomus cassidix. The sequence goes on along the minus strand of NC_139480.1, from coordinate 29,703,204 downwards.
CTATGCAGCTGTGCAAGACAGACAAAAAAGGGTTGCATTCTGTGTTATATTCATGCTTAATTAACAGTCAGCTCATGGCTGGGCTGTGTTGTGGAGTACTCACTACATATGCTCTCTGTACACACCAGGGACAAGCAGCCAGAGAGGCCTTGCTAACTCCTTAGCAGAGGGAATGAGTGGGACGGTGTGACTGCTGGTTTATCATGCTTACACAAATCCAATTTCATTTAATAGGAGTTTTCATTTTCTGACTTAGAAATCTATTGAGTGCACACCTGTGAATTCAGATGGCTGTGAAGCACTCAAAAGCTGTCTCTGCTCTCTCCTCGGCTTCACACAAAATTCTGTTTGTGTGTGTCTGTGTATGTATAAATTGTGTATACTTGCAGATCAACTGGAAAGCAATGTCAGATATATATTCCATGTCAAATGCGACCTTTCTGAGCAGTAGTATATGCTCACTTGAGTACTGTATTCTTAATACACTGGGAAACACTTCTTCATGCATGCTAAGTCTGGCTTTGTATTTTTTTAAGAAAATGGTGCCAGTAATATTTTTCTCTACTTTAAGCAGACTAATGCAAATAATATTGCTCTACTGCTGAAGAGACTTTTAGCATGGACTAGAAATAATAGTAACACACCACCATATCTCTCTTCCTTTTACCATTGCTGAGAGTTGTACGTATGAAATTGTAACTGCATCTTTACTTCAGAGTAAAAGCACATATTGAGACTGCAGCTGCATGTAGAGACTTAGGAACACACGTAGTCCACCTAAAATATATGAATGACCTCAAGAAAAGTAACAGAACTATGGAACAATGGCATAACTCACTGCCTTTTTATGACAAAAAAAAAGAAAAAACCAGAAGGTTTTAAAATGTCAAGTTTTTGAGTTAAAATATGTTGGTCATAGTGATATGCAGCTGCTACGCACACTGGGAGTAAGGGCAGTATTGCTCATAGCTTATTAGCACTGTTGGGAATGCTGGAAGTTGGAGTTGCTTATTAATTTTGTAATGTTGACAATAGGCTTGGTGAGGATTTTTATTATTAGACCATCCATGAATGTATAATAAAAGATTTTTTCAAAGATTGCAAATTATTTTTTTATCTGCTTTACACTAGCAGGATAAGAATTTTTTTTTGAAAATCAAGCAGAGTCAAGGTGGTAACACAGGTATTGCTAAAAACGCAGGTACGTTCCCTTTTAAAAGTACATTCCCTTTTAAGACAGAAATTTGTGTATCCATATGTATCTGCAGACGAGCACGATGGCACCCCCTTCATAGAATAACCCTTCGGCATTCTCTGTTTTCTAACTATTCATGGAGCTGCACAGACGTCACTGGGTAGAGAATGGCTGGTGTTAAAGGTGGGGTTATCTGTGAGATTTTGAATGCCTCATTCTTGGGATTAGCTGGGATACACGGTACAGCAACTAAGTATAGTATGGGAGTATATACAGTAGTATATGTAGTATATTACTAACTATAGTATGGGAGCGCACACCAGATGGTACCACTATGTATAAATACTTCCTATCATTGCAGCTGCAGGTTTCCCTGCTGTTACATACTTGTCTAACGTATACTCATAGCCCAAAATATACTGGTCTGCACACAGCTCCAGTATCAATGAGCTCATGTGAGAACCATGCCCATGGCCAGACAGCATTTGCAACCTGCCAACTAATGAGGGAGGCACTACAGTCCCAGACACATGCTCAACCCCTATTCCACAAACATCCACCCTGATTTCTCCTTCCCATCTAGTTAGGCACCCTTCATTCCCTGCAGCACTAGCTTTAATCTGTCTCAGTGATGTTTGACGTATAACTTTTTAGAGTCAGGAGGCTGTTTTACTTAAACAATTACAATTGTAATAAACAAATGAGGGAAGTTAAAGAAAAGGTATGTTTTCAAGGACAAAAAAAAAGTCAATGAAAATGTTAGAGATTTTAGTGGCATAGAGGTGTGTCATTAAATGGGTGTGTCATTAAATGGATATGTCAAGAATGCCAGAAGTGATATAGAAAAAAAACCAAAAATGGAAGTAATGAGTATTTCAGCTCTGGATTTAGAAAGGGGCAAAAAAGAGGACACTCATTAGAGGGCAAAATCCTCTCAAGTTCCTAAGACTGTATTCAGTAGTATCTATCCTAAAGAAGGGCAGCAGGCCTAGGTAAGTCAGAGCAGCTGGGTCTGCTCTTCCTTTTCATTAAACCCTGCTGGTTCTCAATGGCTGACATAGTAGTAAATAAAGCTAGTCAGCAATTACTCACTAAGAGGTATAGGTGGTGCTCTAGATGGAATATTTCCATTCATTTGACTTTAAATTTCAACAGAAGTTTTAATGAAATTTTGCAATTACAACAAAATTCTGTCAGAGCCCCATCTGTTTTCCATTAACCTGCCTGGCAAAGCTCTGTGGGCTCCAGGGGAGCTTACAGTTCCTGGCCTGCAGTTCTTCTGGCAATGGGCAAGGGCCAGCCCACTCACATCCAGCACAGACAGCCCCGGTGCTTTGGTTGGGGAGTCCAGTGTGAGCTCAGGGTCGCACAGTTTCCTTCTGTGGAGTTCAGCCTTGGTGCTGTAGCGGCAAGACTGTCAATACTTCCATGGTATATTGTGCTGTCTAGTAGCATCCTTGGGAAAAAACCAAGCATGGTTTTAGTTAATTTAATTATCACTTACTGAAAACACTTAAAAGCTTGTGCTGAACCTGGGTGATAAAAACTCTTAAGGATATGAGATATATGAAGCTGAAAGTGATCTCAGGTAGGCTCCTATTCCACACCTGGATTAGATTGTTGTGGTGCATGCCTGCAAGTTCTAGTGCTCAAGAGACCAGCTGCAGGGGCCTGTGACAGCCTGGACTGTTTAGGTCATGGAGACCTGTGGAAACCAACCATGAGCCCCTGCGATTGAAGAAATTATTTCTAGAGACTTCTCCTTTGTTCCCTCTTGAGTTGTGTATTATTGGTTCATTTGAATTGTGTCCCTGTCCTGTTGCTGTTGAGCAGCTAGCAGAGTAATGAAAGCACCAGTTCTCAGTGGCAAGAAGGAATGACCTTTATTGTTTTGATTTCATCACATATATAGAGTTCTCAAAAGTCACCCAGATTGGTCAGTCAGAAGCCTTCCCCCAGGCCTGATTGGCCAGGCCTGCACTGCCCAAGTTCTGGGACACTGTTCCAAAACATCCAAACTTTATCTTTATTTACAAAACACAAGAAAACTTCTCATGGGAAAAACTGTGCTAGCCACACTGTCCCTCTTCCCTCTGACTGTCCCGGTTGGTCTGTGCACCAAACCACTCCCCTTTTCCTTCCCCATATAGCCCTTTGTCACTGGCTGTTTGGGGCTCGCAGCCTCCAGACTTCCAGCCCTCAGCACGTCCCTGTCTCTCCATCCCTTCTCGCTGTCCCTGGACCCTCACCTGAAGACCCTCAAATAAATCCCTGGAAGCCGGCAGACTGCGTGTCGTACATTCTTCTGCCCCACCTCGTTTCCCGCTCGCCTCTGTCCCCCAGGGACTCCACAGACCGGTCAGTGAGCCTCTCTACCAGGGCACACCCGGCAGGTGCAGCGGCGTGGTCGCTCGCCCTTTCTGTGTGGCTTCGGGGCGTGCCGCCTGAACTCGAAAGCGAGAAGCCACATTAGATAGCAATCTTAGGCTAGTGTTTGGGGCCAACAACATTCGTTCCACCTGTTCATTTCTGACATTTCATTAAGTCAAAGAAAAAAAATCACTTGCTAACTGGTCTCACAACCATTACAGTGCGGAAGAGATGTTGTTTGCAGCTGTGTAGGACACATCTCTGATATCTCAGTACTCCCTGGACAAAGAGGTGCTGGGGGCATTCACAGTGCTGCGGAGCTGCTGCCTTCATCAGCAGAGCATTAGCACTGACAGGATTTATGTCCTGTGGGCCATAATCCCCTTGCCCACCTGTTGAGCCAAGTTCTAAACCCAACACATCACATAATGATAAATAACTTTGGAAATCAATAAGATGTTCTAATTTGGTTAATAAAATGAGGAGACTCTGTGCTGTTTCTAACAGTGAAACAGAAGGTGTTTATCACCCAGCAGAAGCAAAACTAAACATAAAGAGATGCTTGCTTGGCTGCAGCTCTCCAGGACTCTTTGAAGTGGATGTTTCAAAGTTACACACACTCAAATGGAAATTGTCCACAGCATTCATTCAGCTTTACATGTAGCACGCACCTCTTCTGGCTCATTTATCTTGAGGCTTGGGAAAGTTCCCTGTCCTCGATACCAGATTGTCTTACATAAATTATTATCCAACTGTTTATTCCCAAAAGGAGGGTCTGTATCTGCTCTCAGGGGAAGCTTGCTGATTACAGGAAGCGATGGCTGCATGCCATCAGAATCACCCTCTTTTCCACGCTCTGACCTAGGTGCAACTTCTGTCTTTTCCACCACAGACCATCCAACAGTTCCCACCCTTTCTTTCCAAGATGGCGAAGTTTAGCTTTTTCGGTAGCAGCTCAAGCAATTGACCCAGTTTCCAGATTACCACAGTCAAGCTAACCCAACAAATTCCACATGTATGAGTTCATACAAGTGCTCACAGTAAGACTGACACTTCTTTGAATCCCCACCTTTAACTTGGTCTAGCCTAAGCAAAGTTGGAGGGCTGGGTACGAAACATTCCCAAACTTGCCCAGGAAGAAGCAGCAGCTGAGGCAGACACCTTTTCATGAACCCCCCTTATTTACTGTTTTCTGTAGGTCACTTGGTGGTCTCCCCTTGGCTTGTAACACCTCCTCACCATTCAGAGTCACTTCAGCCTAATATATCACCAGCGGGCAGAAATAGGTGCCCTACTTACATTCTCAAAGCCGCATTTCAGGGTTTAGGAGCCACCTGTTTCCCTCCTTCAGCTACAGAGTGATATAACTTACATCTATTTGGAACCTATAATGAACTGATATAAATCTTCTGGTGATGTCTGAGCTGTCTTAATACACCCCTTTGCTCTTAATAATTCTTTAGTACTCTACAGTTCTTCTTATAAACCTTCTGCAAAATGCCAATTAGCCTTTTTTTCAATACATCCTCAAAGAAAACAAGTGTTTTAATTCCCCCAGCTTTTACACCTGTGAGTTACTGGGCAGATACAAGCTCAATATTAAATTATTTCCCCATTATTTTCTCCAGGAAATCTGATGTCAAACCCTAGGCTGTTGCAGGAAAGGTCGTTGTTCCTGGTATTGCTCATTAGGAGTCTGCAAGATATTGAGTACTCCTACTAACCTCACGTAGAGCAAGCTGGGCAAACATCTGCAAAATTTGTGGCTGAAACAGTTGGCAATTAAAGCAGCTGTGCCTCTAAAAGCTATTGGGAAATCAAAGATTACTCAGAAGACAAGTTTCCCTGAAATTGTCTCCAATCCCCAAGACCTCCTAGTATGACATGAAATACATTGAATTGCATTCAGACGAACAGATTCACGGTGGGGTGACTCAGGCAATCTGGTCAGGGATAACTTCTTTTCTTACATATGATCAAATACACTGCCAAAGCCATGAACATATATTTTGGTTAAATGGGAATACCCTGGGTTCAGGTACAAAAGAAAAACAAGGACAAGTTCAGTATTTCAGCTAAATTTTAAAAAATGTGTCACCATTATCCTCTGGATGGGACTGAAATGGTTTCCCTCCTGTAAACGCTGTGCCACCAGCAGCAAAGGGATCAACCCTTAACTTCAGAAATTGGGAGCATGCAGTTAATACCACCTCAATGTACTCCATCGTACTCCAGCCCCTCTGAAGCACAACCACCACCAGGGGTAGGTTACTTATGCAGCAGAGGGCAGTTTTGCTGGAACACTGGAGTCAACTAAGTGCCACAGTCCTCAGTCAACATCTTCCAGATTCAATGCCAAATCAGAGAAAGACCTCACAGCTGTGTGGACATGTGAAAAACTTTTCTGCAATACTTAGTACAGCCTGATAGAATATTTTGATTGATTATCACCGCAAACACCATGAAGCAAACTGCTAGAATGACAATAGGAAAAGTCTCCTGCTGTCAAACTGTGTTACCTTCATGCCAAAGAAGATTTGTTTTCAATTCCATATTTGGTTTTTCTATTAACCATATTCATATGCCTCACAATCATTCAATAGCATGAACTAAGCCTGTGTATGTGTACTAGCAATAAATTGTAAATCCCAGGAGCAAAGGCCATGCAAGGCTTTCTGAGCATTGCCTTCTGGCAGCATGGAGCTAGGCACAGCATTTTCTGTTCTTTAATCAGCAGTCAGTTAAAAAGGTAACTTTTTTGCCCTATTGGACTCAAAAAAAAAAAAACCCACTTCAGAACAGATATAAGGAAAGCTCTCTCCTTCAGTTGGAGTGCAGAGGAAACAGGAAAATATTAACTTTTCTACAACATCTGCTTAAGTATCACCCGTGAGTTTTGCTCTCATCATTCCTGAGCACAGAAATACTTTGTTCATGACAATTCTCATGCAAGAAGATGACCTGAAAAGCACCGCTGTGCAAATGAATTCATCAGAATGATTGCTGCTGCTTTGGGGAGGCTTGCAAGCTGTGACAGATAATACACAAACACACATCACCATAGCAATGCTTACACTAATACATGTTTGCAGAAAGGTCCAATCCCTGAGGGACTCATTCTAGTCTTCATGAAAAGTTCCAGCTTGCCAGCAAGAGAGCAGACATAATCCCATGAGATGGAGGCGGACAACACACTATCTATTGTATGAATTACTGGTCACTTGGGGCTGAGACAAGTGATGGAAATAGTTTGTGAGAAACCCAACATCTGAATAAAACCCTCCAGAACCAAGGAAAACAAAAGTATTCATAAAAATACATTGTCTGTATATGAAAATGCACAGCAGTTAGTAAATGTGGAGTTAACTGTTTGTCCTGAAGAGTTAGATCATCTCTGCTAAGGTATGCAGACTCGATGTAACATATATCTAGCACTGGCTGGCGTGAAGTTACTCTGTTAAAAGTAGAAAGATTCACACGCACCCAAAGACAAGTGGCAACCAAAACAGGAAGGAACATATTCTACATATTCCTGAAATAATTTCCCTTCTTCTGTTTTAAGGATCCCTATGTATTAACTTACAATGGGAAACAATTATGCACACACTAAGCCTGTGGTTTATTCATAGAGTCTGTCACCTCTGTATAAAATATCAATTACAGCATAACACGCTGGGGTTTTTTCTGAGGTGTCACTGTTCTCTGATTTTCATTGAAACCATGAACACAAAATGTGGTGTGCCAAGCACATGACGTATTAAACCAAATGTGCAGTATTTCTAACACTGGGTTAAAATTACCTTATATTTACATTTATCCTGCACACAGGATAAATGACTTGAATGTGAAATTATGCATTTGAATTCAGTTTCCACTGATCTACTGATTATATTAACATGTCCTTTGAATGCATTCTGCTTAGTTATATCCAAAATTCTTTCCGATTTTAAGCTCTATGAAGTAAATCCCAGTCACAAACCAAACATGTAAAGTTGTAGTAGTAGCAGTAGTAGATTAAATTTTGTTCCATCTTTAAGAAAATGTTTAGCAGTTTCCCTCTGTCATATCTGTCCATAGTTACATCGTTATATCGAACAGGGAGAAATAAAGAAGGCAGGGCTGAAACCCAAAAGCAAAAACATCAAGAATCCAGTCCTGAGACTTATGCAATATAAGGAATTGTATGTTGCCTCTTCTTTTACAGTGTCTCTCATCAGAGTAATGAGCCTCAGCCTAGAACAATGTCATTTTTAAGACAACTGTGGGTGGCTATTCTAAACATTGTTGGACAAAGTTTCATATCATAGAGGTCACACAATTGGAGGAAGTTGTAGCCATGCACCCAGTGTATTGCTGACACAAGGCAAGGTGTCTTTGTTTACTAGACTCTGATTAGATCTCTTTTTGTGTTAAATGCCCTTTCCTAATTGGCACTGCTCACTGGCATGCTTCCATGCTAGATCCAGCAACAGCCTTTAGTCAGAGGAATCAGAAACAGCCAGACACTTGCTCTGACTGGTGCCTGTGGAGAATTCTGCTGACACTTCTGCCTGGAGAAAGCATGCAGCCACATATCTCTGACAAGAGGTTTCAGCATTAGCAAAAACTTATAAACTGCTAATAGTCAGACACTAAGTCTTCCAGAAGAGGGAGGAGAAATGAACCTAGTGACAGCAGACACTGCTGCTTGCTGGCCATAGGGATCACCTGCCCCAGTGCTGCACCCAGCAGTGCCCAGACATCCTTTCCAAAGCTTGCCAGAGCAACTTGAACCCAGCAGGCAGATCGTGCTCTGAAACCCTGGATGAGCAATCACATTCCCTTCCAGGGCTCTGCCATGGGCTGGCATTTCCAGCAAAGGGCTGCAATACAGCAGAGGGCAAGTGTTATTTCAGATGCTGAAGTTCTTCCTCCAGTGAACGCATGCTCACCTGTCATCACACATAGGGTCACTGAAGGCAGCTATCTGATACCCTTTAACTTCCAGGTTATGAGTAAAATTGAGGCTGAAAAAATTGACTGATACCTGTTCTCTGAGTTAATCTGTCTATTGTAACCAACAAAACTACTTCTGCTTACATTTGATGTTCTGTATGAGGAAAGAAAGTTTGTCTGATGTGTCTGACAATGTCAAACAGTTCTACATCCAGTAACCCACAATGTACACAAGAAAAATGTGTATTTCAGAAAAACCTTCACATTGCTGTGTCCCTACTGCTCATGCCTGTGTAAAGAGAATAACAAGTTCTTGAGTTCCTGCAAAGCATAACATGCTAATCCTCACAACTACCACTAACAAGCTGAGGAGGAATTTCTGCCATACCCACTCCTGTCTCTTAAAACATCACCCTCAAACTGATTGAATAAGAGCTGAGTATGGAGCCAGATTACACACAGTCACTGCTGCTCTATGCCACTGTGCAGAGTAGTGTGGTACTGTCTGCCCAATCCTTTGACTCATGTTTTGAGGAAGCCACCATGAGCTGCTGCATGCAGAATAATTTCACATGATTCCTGAGGCATTAGGCAGCCAGCAAAAGTGGAGAAACAGAAATAAATCTGACTTAAAAATGACAAATTTCCCACAACAGATTCTAGATGGGGGAAGGAAGTGTTTTCCCCAATTACAACTTAGGGAATGCCATGCCAGTCCCTAGGCTAATATTCTTTTGAACTGGGAGAGAGCAGGTGCATCTGTCTTGACTCTATAGGTGGAAGACAAACTTTATGTTATTGTTTCAAGAAAAAGGAAAAAGGGAAGAACAACTTTAGATTATATTTATAGGTAAGAAAAAAACATAGTTTTGATTGTCTATAAGTACAAAATTTCAGTCACTAAAGTTTTAATTAATGCTGCCATGAGTAGTAAGAAAGATAACACAGCATGAAGCAATCATATTCAAGTTCACAAAAATCCTGTCTTGGCCTTTACTGGGGAAAAGGTAGCACTGTGTTGGCTGTTGCAAATAGCACTGAATTGCTAAGGAACTGAGGCTAAGTTCATCACAGCACACAGAGTGCTGGGAGAAATTATTCAAAACCATTGCAGGATCATCTCATTTGCTCCATAGGAAAGAGAATTAATTCAGTCACCTCTAGACTTTCCATGAGCTTCGTCCAGGGTGAGTTTGGAGGGGATCTTAAGAGGCATGAAGATGGGGCAGCAGAAGAAGGGATCCCTGAGCAGTTCAGCCCCTGATGAGTGCCCAGGGCACAAGGCAAGTGCTGCAGCCCATGGTGCTGGGGCTCACACTGATACCAGCACCTGAAAAGGTGAAGCCACAGAAGGTGAGGTCATGCAGAGGAGCAGAGAGGCTCTGCAACATGATCTCTTCAGCCTGCTCTCCCTCACCAGCCAGCACATTACTCCTTCTGCAGATAAAACCCCACAGGACAGAAATAACAAAGCTGTCTCTACCCAGGTGGTGTGGCTCTATGTAATGCCACATAGATCATGTCCATATGGACAAACCCTGGCTGAGATGAATATGTCCATTCTGCCTCCAGCCCATGCTCTCCAATTGTCCCTGTGTACCTTGGTCTGCAGGAGAGTTAATAAGCACAGGAGAAAATTGCACTGGGTGTGTGTGAATAATTAAAGATCCCTGTCTGAGTTTATACTCTGGTCCTAATAATTTTAGTATGGTTGAGACACCCAAATCAGTTTTATTTAGTTCAGGCACAGCTCTGTTCCCACTGAGCCAGCTGGAAGCATCATGTCCACAGCCCCAAAGCACATCACCAGGAACTGGTACACTGAGCAGGCTTTGTGCCTCACTCCCTCCTGCTTCCTGCTCCAGGAGCTCAGGAGCAATGACCCTGATCCCTCCTGAGCTAGTTTTCTGTACCCACAGGACAGCAAACAATAACTGGAAAGCCATCCCTGAATGAGTTCACCTGGCAGCATCATGCAGAAATTCAAGCTAGCTTTTTGCAGAGCTGCCTTGGGAAGCTACAGTACCTATATGACTTGTATCTTTCATTCTCACTTTCCCTTGGATAAGTAGAGCTGGCTGACATAACAGCAGAACGAAAACAAGCAAAAGCTTAGGCTACAGACTATCATCCAGGAAAATACTGGTAATAGCACGAACAAAACCCTAATTTAAACTTTTAGCTTCCATTGCAGGAACTTTTGTTTGGTACAGTTTCTGTGTCGTTCACATGCATATTAAATAATGTAGGGCCTGATCCTGAAGCTTTTATGCATTTATTTATTTTGAGTTCCTGATTATGCAAGAAATTGTGTACCTGCAAGGCCAAGGTCTAAGTGATCATTTCCATCTGCTTCTTTGTACATTATTGATCTCTCTGTACTTTCGCCTTATTTTGCCTGACAGGCTTTCAAAGCCAAAGGAAATGAAACAATACTTCCCTCTACTGGGAGACACAGGAATTCTGGAAATTAGTGTGAAGTGTTAAATTTTTATGAGCTACTTTTGCTAGGTTGAGACAGAGGCCACAGCAGCAGAGGGCAAAGAAGACAGAGAAGAGATAGAAATTTTTTTGTTTGGTTCTAATCCCTGGATTAAAGCTTTGGGGAGTTCTTATATAACTCAATCTTTTTCTTTCAAGTCTTAGTCAATATGCCATGTTTATTATTTTAATTATCAATGCATCTCTGAAAATTCTTGTGCCACTCAGGCAATATGCTAAGAGTTTTTAAATTCTTACTGTGCAATTTTCTGGATCTGTTGCATGGTTGTCAGGTAGATTTTCTCAGGCTGCAATTGCATGGCCTATTCCAGGACTCCAGGAACAGTTTTGGAAAAAAAAAAATCAGTCACCACCAATGAACATCTTTGAAACTCCCGTTGGGGGTATGATTCACTGTCTAGCTGAGGGAAGTCATGAGGGGACATGGAAAATTTCACTTGTGGCTTATAGATCTCCTTGGGAAGGTTGTTCCACAGGGCTGGAAAGGATGATTCCCACTGGAGTCATGGGAGGGCTGAGATTTCCATCTTTTTTCGTAAATCAGGATCAAGTAAAGCAAGGTCAAGCACCAGCTGTCTCATTCCTGATTTCCAGGCATCATCTACTGGCAGCTGTCCATAAGCTTTTCTATAGATAGATTTCTACTGGTTGTGAAAGCCACAGGGAAATTTGATAACAGGGGAGATTTATACCAAAGGATTTCCCAGATGCCTCTGTTACTGGTTTCGTCTCTGTCAGGTTGCCTCTCAGTCTCTCACAGGGTTCTGCACAATGCTTATGTTACCTTCCATACTTTCTGATTTTTCATAACTTACTTCTGTAATCAAATTAGGCCCACAAAAGGAAGTTTGTTCAACAGGCTTAACATCTACAAAGCTGTCTTCGTATGAAGTCTAAGGTGTCCTGAATTGCTCTGTAACTGACACAGTATCATTATCTAACACCTCTTTAACCGATGAGGTAACAGATGAGGTATTTCAGCCACTAGTAAATGTTACCATTTCTGGGCTGAAACACAGAACTATGCAACAGCAAAACTACAGGCAGGAAAACAAACACAAAACACTTTTTTCAACTGAGAACAGGAAGAATTATAGGTAAGACCTCCATGGTCAGATCCTAAGACCATCTTTGGTTTGCATCCAGCTCTTACTGAAGCAAAGCTTTTACCAATTCAGTGGTAGTTGCTCAAGGATGGCAGCTCTAATCCGGGGTTTGCATTTTGGAATAAACACCTGCTGCTTTGGAAAAATCACGGTGGCATCCCTCAGGGGGTACAAGAGGTCTGACCTGCCCTCTCCCGCCCCCTAATACCCACTTGAATCATGGGATTACCACGCTGGCTAAAAAAAAAAAACCACCAAAAAGTAGTAATACAACTTGATTCATGGGCTTGACATGCTCAGTTGAGGACTCTTCCCCCAGTTTTTGTTCAGTTAGTCAGTTCCTCTGTTTCACAAGGAGCCTCGGATACTGAGTTTCTTTCCTGTGGCCAGGAACCTACTTGCCCTAAATCCGAAAAGGAAGGAAAATGTACTGTTGCTAAAAACGACCTTATCTTCATTGCAGGCAGGTCATGAGCTCTTTACACCAGCAGCTAAGCAGTCATGCTCAGTTAGCTCCATTTGATGAAATCAGGTTGCATGTATGAGTAACTACTTATTCAGCCTCATATTGAATTCAAAACCTGGTCATTTAAAGTCAGAATCAGAAATCAGAAGACCATAGAGGATCACAAGGCCTAAGTCACATTGCAGGAAAGGACTTTCTGTTCTTAATTATGCAGAGCAGTGGGACCTCAAGATCTGGCATCTCACATTGAGGAGAAAAAAGGGCCCTTTTTTTGGTAGGAAAACAGCACAGCAACCTCCTAGAAACAACATAGCTGGAAAGAATAGAGCTGGAGAGATTTCCTTTTAGGGCAAATCTCTCAGCCATTCACTGATTTATTATTAACATTTGTACTGCTGCTGTGCTAAAAGGTCCTGGCTGTCTTGGGCTCCACTAGGCTAAGTACCATGCTGATGGCTTTATCTGCAACTTGAGGCTGCAGTTCAGCCTGCAGCCTAAAGACGAATGTCAGTGATAATTTCACACAGCTGAGGGGTGACCTGCTTGTCCTTCAAGCCAGAAAATTGTGGCTGAGTAGACATTCCCAGGCATGGGCTGCCTGTGCAAGTAGTGTGGTCACTACTGTCTCAGCACCTTTCATTCTGAAATTGGGACCAAATTTGAGCAAAATAAGTGAAAGTCTCTGTTTCTACAGACTTTCACATCTAATTATTCAGACCTGTATGCCTTGCTACTGAGCACCAAGATCCATCATTCCTCATTATAAATAGCCACTTGCAGAATGGGCGGAAATTTCAACCAGGTTTATGAGATACACCTAAACGTGGCAGAAACTGATTTTTAAAAGCCTGATAATAGCCCACTGTATTTGTGGCACTGATCTCACACTGGCTTGGCTCACTGTGGGTAATAAAGTTGCAAATTCATCCATTGCAACATGTTGGACTCGATGATCTCAGAGATCTTTTCCAACCTTGATGATTCTATGGTGCCTTTGGGGTTTTTTTGGTGACTGTTGCCCCCATACAGGACTTGTTTAGTCACATTCCTCAGCTGACACATCCCCAGTGTGACTGGAAAAAAATTGTTCATCTTCTTCATGGTACCACCTATGACAAACCTGACTAGTTTGATCACTTTTTATCCTTCAAAAGGTACAATGTGAGGCAATAAAACCCTTTAGCCTTGCACAAAGCCATCTGAGCTGTCACACACTGCACTTGTATTTGGCAGGGCAGATGGGGATTATTCTTTCAGGCTGGAGAGCACTGGAAACCATGGCTTACAGCAGCTGGCCACTGCTAAAATAAGCCTTTTCCTCTTTGTGTACTTGAAAGTAAAGGTGTAGAGTCCCAGGACTCAAGGTGAGGCTGCAGCACCTGGGGGTTGGCTAACAGTGTGTGTTGGTGTGCCAAGCTTCAGCCTCATGGGTGCTGCAGGGTAGCATGGAACAGTCATGGAGAGACCAATCCCAGATGGCTTCATTCTGTAGTTCTGCCTCTGGGTAACTATAGCTGGTAAGTTTGCTCTAAGAGCAGGATTTTGCAGATATATACAAATTGTTGTGTATAATAATAAACACACTTACTGGTATGTGTAAAAAAGAGTTGAAGAAAGCAAAGATCAAGCAAATAGCACAATGTTTGGTCATAGAATCTTTGAAATAATAAATTGAGCACTTTCAGACCTGTTGTCCTTTAGTGCCACAATTTTTTCTGGTTTCTGGCTCCCAGACCATGAAAAATTGGTCACTTCAGAGCTGGCTGCTGCCCAATAGTCTTCAAACAGCATTTAATTAACATTTTGCATGTCCTTCCTGTGAATTATTAGACTCCACTGCACAAAGGAGCCTAAGAAGAGGTTTCGAAAATCATGCCCCATGGGTTAGCCCACTTGGCTTCTGTTTGCCAAGGCACAGCCTTGGAAGGAACCCCTTGGCAAAGAGTCTCCATTTCCTGATGCAAAAATATGACACAACACTATGGAATCCCCTTTTTTATTTCCTTTTCATAGGTAGTAAATACCACATTCTGCCAAGGACCACAAGATGAGCCCTGATCATCCCCCACCCAAGGTCTGAAACCCAGAACTCCATATTGGTTCTCCGGGAGCAAACACAGCAGTCATATCAACAGCAGCAGAGCTGTCCTACTTCCCAGATTTTATTTCAAGGTGGCATGCCATCCTGAAACACATGGCCTAGGCAGCCACATGACATCAAACATGAAGCAGCTTTTACAACAAGAAATTCTGAGGCATGTGCTACCCAAGCTAAATATTCAGCGTAACTCACTAAAATAGCCACTCTCCATGTTTGATTTTTTTTTCTTTTTCAGCTGCCATAAACAGAACATTCAACCTAAATAATTGCATATTGTCCTCACCCTTCTTCACAGAGCCTGTTTTCTAAACTCTCAGGAGTTTCTCTTTTTCCCACCTTTGATCTCCATCTAATGTATCTGTGTTTGCTATTACAGATCTTGTCTACATGCTCCAGAATCCCTTTAAAAAAGCAGAATAAGTTTTATAGAGCAAGTCCAGAGAATGGGAGGATAGGTAAGGGGTCTACTTCATTGCTCACTGGTGCTGCTCAGTAAGAAGAGTGGAAGGGCAGCGCCTCCCCATGCTTCCTGCTCTGGCTCTGCTGTTTGGTTTGCACTTCGTTATAGCCCCCAGATCCCTATGGATTTGCTTTGTTGCTGCATAAATGCCTGTATCTTTTTTGTAATCCTACATCTGACTTTGCCTCACTAGACACAGAACTTTTTACTTGGTGATCTTAGAGATCTTTTGCAACCTTAATGATTCTATGAATCAACCAGCTGAATTTTAATAAGGATATTTCCCCAAAGGATTTAACTTGGAGTTCTGCTCTCCACAGTAATCCCCATCCATCTTAGATTGGTTACGTCTTGCATTTCTCCACTAACTCACGATAAAATTCATTGGTCCCTGTTAAGACAACTAATTTATCAAAATGTTTGCAGTTCTACTTTATGTACTCAGACCCTTCTGGGCAAAATTGTGCCAGAACCAGAAATGTGGTGCAGAAAAACTAACGTGAAATATTGCAGACTCTTCTTATTCTTTGTAGACTGGTCAAAGAAAAAAAAGAGTAAAAAGTGTTGTTTTGATACATGGGATGTATTTCTTTCTAGGACAATGAAAAGTTTCCAGATATGGGCAAAATATTTTATATTTGGTGATTTTTAAACCTGGATAATCTGGCTACATAAATGTGTATGAATGAGGAACATTGCTATTTTTGCTGGGTCTACTACAGTTCACTAGTCTTCCTCAGTAAGAAATTAAAGGAGATACTTCTTCCTCTACTTCAAATGTGGTTCTAGAATTTTTACATAATCTCTAAACTGTCACTCACTTTTTCCTCATGTTCTCCTTCCCCTCTTATTTCATCCTAACTGATACATTTTAAGGCTAAGGACTGCCACATATCCTAACCTCATGTCAGCACAGACCAGAGGGCTCCCTGAAGGAGGGAAAAAATCAAGCCCTGAGGTAAAAATTTCTAGTGCTGGAGTATCTACCACTGTCATAATTAAGCAGTTCCAATGATGTCTGCCTTATGGCAAATGAGTAAATGATGTGTTTATTTAAGTGTCCCACAATCCAACAGCAGTGTTGGGGGAGAGTCTGGCCACCTTTTTGGCCCAGCATCCGCCTCTCTCTTCAGCACCACCACCTCTGAAAATCTAAGCCTTTCCAATGTGCTTCCTTGGCTGTACCTCTACATTTGAAACTGAACACAACCTACCAAAAAATATTGATTGAAACATAATGTTATCATATTACTTTCAGTAGCAATCTACTCCAACTCAAAATAGCATTTGCCTTTGATCCTCTGTACCAGATGTTTTCACTGAGCTATCCACAATGACATCTGATTTTCTGAGTGACTACAAATCATTTGCAACTCAAATTACTCTTTCCACATGCATATGCAATATTTAATATATCATATCATTGTGTTGGGTAGCTGAGTTTGGTCCGTCTGACTACTGAGTCACACAGCATTTTTATTAAACTAGATAAACCATTATGTGCAGGACTAATGTCTGATCTTCTTCACTCCCTCTTCCACCAGCTTATGGAGACAAATATTTTTAAACCATCAGTCAAGACAGATCTATGTGTTACCAAGTCAGATCTTTCTGGTTTTTTAACCAGTTACGTTATCAAGCCTCACCTTTATGCCCGTATTTACTGAGTAGCTACTTGTGGGAACTTTTGTCAAAACCTCTATTCAGAAGAAAACATATGCACTATCACCTATATCACCTTGTCTCTCTAAGAAGAAAGGTGACACCACACCAGCACACTAGTAGAAGAGTGTGGAAACTTCCCATTTCTTCCTGGGTATCAAATTCTGGTTCATCTCCTCTAGGATACAGAAGAAAAAAAAGAGGTGATTGGAAAGACAAAATAATAAAGGAGTATTAAGCTGTCTTACATAATAACTATTTAGAATGTAAATGCAAAAATTTCAGGTAGTCTGAAACAAAATATCAAATTAAACCCATGGTCCATGAATGCTACTCATGCAAGGGTGTCTCAGCTCACTGAGAATTTCTCACAATGGATCCATTGGAAGGCTCCTTGACAGCTATTGAACTATGGTCCAACAAAACAAGAGTTTGGGCACACAAAATTAGGATCTATACACTCCAGTCACGTAACACATTTCTTCCCATCCCTGTTGTGCTTCTACCTACCCAGCCATGCACAAAGAGAGTAGGAGTGAAAGCTGGCCAGAGAACTGCTACTCTGCTGTTCTCTGAATGATCATGGGGACAGCATTGCTGGCACAAGGAGGAGGGTCACGTCAAATGGTAACAAGGAGTAGATGGTGGAGATGCATGAGGGCATAAAGACAGGCTGAAAGTCACACCCTGCAGTTACACAAATCATATTATCTCTTATTTACCTTCACTACTCAGAGTGGACTGATAGGATAAAAATCTTCCTGTTAGCCTGGGTTCCAATGGAAATGAAGATTATGTAATTTCTATTTCTCTCTCCAACAGCTCTTCCTGCAGTTTTCTGGACCAATTTTTGGCTTGTTTTCATCCAAACTGTCAGGACCTCACAGTCCTCAGAAAATTAATGTTTTCAAGAATTGCATGAAAATCAGCATTTAGAGAGAGAAGAGATCCAAATCTTCACCAGAGGAAAGGTTTCAAATCAAGCCATCTTCCTCTGACCTTTTTGGCTCTTTGGCCGTATTTCCAGCCAGACACAGAATGTCTTGCCTCCTGCCCAGCCAGTAGTTAGGTGAAAGGGCAGGAAGCTATAGCTAGGTTTAAGGAACGTGGTGGGAAAAAGCAAAGGTTGACAAGAGCCACAAGGAATATTATTTTTGCAGACACAGAAGAGCAGCCCAATTCACTTAGCTGCTCCCAGCTTCCCTGGGCTTCCATGTACAGCAGAAACCAAGAGCATCCAAGGCAAAATACCTCCAGTGAAGCCCTAATACAACCTCATTGCCTTCTGGTGTGAGCCCTGCCTTTTCCATCCATTCCTGGAGCATAAGTAATGCAATATCATCAAGCACCATGTGAACCAGCACCAGGCTTTTTTTTTTGCACCACATGGGCAAAACTGGGGTTTGTCATGCTGTGTTTGAGGGATCGAAAGTGGATATTCCTTGCAAAGGAGGAGCACAAAGGGATGTCACGGTGCAGAAGGGCCAGGCTGTCCAGTTCTACAGTCCACGTTGACAGGGAGGGGATGGAGTGATGGTTGCCACTGGCAATGGCCAGGCATGAGCTCAGCACCTATCCCACCATATCCCTAAGTTGCAGAAGGCAGCAAACCTGTATTTACACAGCTACGGCTTGGTCCAACAGGTGATAACACCAGTGGTGTTTTACCTTCTTAGGTAAAACCATGTGCCATCTTCAGCAGATCCTCTGCCTGCCTCACCAGGGTAAAGAAGCAAGTCTGTGTTTCTCCCAGTGGACAGCAGTTGCTGATTACCTTCTAGCTGGATCCCAAGAGCAGCCTCAATTTTGAAGTCCTTAAGCCTGTTTTGTGAAGTGGCTCCACCTTGCAAGGGAATTTCACTGAGACCAGAGAGGGAGGATGCCCTGGGTGAACTTAGTAGGTTCTGAAAACTTAGTAAGGCTGGGAGAAAGTCTGGGCTCCTGTAAGATCTCCAAGAACTGGCTCTGCATTTTATCTAAACAATGTGGATTATTAAAGAAAAAAGTATGTTGTAGATGTTCAAACCAGTTTATCTGATACAAAACACTGTGCAAACAGAAGCAGAAATAAGGTCATTTTGCAGTCTTGATTTCTCCCAATACAGTGAATAAAACCAAACAGCCAGGCTCATCTGAAAAGCCTCAGACATTTTATGGAGCCTTCCTTGCCCTTCATGGACAGAAAAAAGGAGCGGCAGCAGGAGGGGTGGCAGGAGGAAAGAAGAAAGCTTTCTACATCTGTTTAAGGAAAACACTAGACAGTGCTCGATTTCACATTTGTGAGAGAATGATTACAGCAAAGGTTTGATACATGGTTCTACAGCACAGAAAGATATTTTGGGGTATTTTACCACCGTTGAAAATGTTGTGTTCTGGTGTGGATAAACACGCCATTATCTGAGAAGCTGAATCATTATTCCTCAGTGGTAGTGTCATGGCATATTTTTAATTAGGAGCTTGTGGTGATAACAACTAAAAGTGCATCATCTTTTCCAGGAAGCTCGTCTAATGCAGAGATCCATTTGATCTGATTTCTCTATCGACTTGTGCTGCATGCCAAAATAACAAGTCATGCCTTCATGTCACCACTAGAAATGAGCTTAGCCAGCATCCACCTCCAGACAGAAAACATACCCAGAGTCTGAAGGAATTTGAAATCTCTAAACCATGGATCAGGAAACAGCATCCAACAACAGAGATCAGAAGAATTTGGTAGGATGGGAATAGAGGCTGGGGAAAAACAAAGAGCAGGAAATTGCAATAGAACTTTGTAGATCAATGAAAGCACTTTAAATGCAGTTTTGTTGTGATAGTTTAAGTAATTAAAGGCTGGTGAATGTGACAAGAAGAATTTATGCTAACATGCAGAAAACATGAAGAATTAGTGTGCTATTCCCAGAGATACAGAGAGATTTTGGGGGCATTCTGTTAGCCCCCTGAGCACTGCTGCTGCTGCTGCACCACAAAACTGGCTCCCAGCCAGCGGCAGGGAAGGTGGGGGCTTCATCTCACAGTTACAGCTTAGCCATTTTATCTTTCACCTAAGTGAAGCAGTAAATTCTACCTTAACAAAGTATCTCGATCATTCATAGTGAAAACCCCTGACAATTTTTGGAAACTTTCTTTGCCTGTAAGAATATCTGGAAGTATTTTACTGACAGCACTCTCCAGAAGCCTCTCTGGTGTGTCTAACACCAAGGACTGGAGCAGATGGCAGTGACACTGTGACTTACTTGGTTAACACACTGCATACATGGCTTGCATGACATATGCAATAGACCTCTTTTCCCCAAAATATTTCTTCAAGGCCACTTTCTCCTGATTCTCTGAAGTCAGGCAGAGGGTCCCCATGTCCCCCTGCTTTCATGCCTGTGTCACAGGTTTGCCACTAGAGGACACTGAATCAACATGAGACCTTGCTGAGGGTTGGAGTGGGGGTGCTGCTGGGAGTGGGGTGAGGGGGCTCTGTGGGCACATACCACTGCCTTCTCCCACATCTGAAAACTCTGGGAAAGCTGGAAACTGGATGGGGGTGGGGCTTAGCTAAACCAGTGGTGGTTTGCCACTCGAGAGTGTGACTTTCTTGGATGCTTTCCATCCCTTTGGGATTCTTTCATTTTATATTTGGGGTGCATTTTTTATGCCACTGGGGAGGAAAACTGGGAAATCAATGTTATTTTGCATTGTGCAAAGCTCGATGTGTTTGTTTATGATGGGCTTTTTACTAGGGAGCCCATTCAAAAAGAATTGTGAAAAAAACCAAACAGGAAAGGGTGGAACAATAATCTCGATAAGAAGCATCACAGGCAATGCTCAGACACAATAGTCAGATTTACAGCCTGGAAGATGTGAGGGCTCTGCCCCAACCCCAGTGAAACTGTTGTTTTACCAGGGCTGTAGATCCGGAGATCAAAGGGTAAAGATCAAGCCTGCAGAAGAAGCAGGAGAGAGGGGGCTGTGAAAGTTCTTTTTCTCCTGAGGCTGACAGATGCATGAAGTTCTGACTTGGTCTCCAAGAGGACAAAGTCTCATCCACTTACATAAGTAATTCTTCACTATGAAGAAGCTCTTTAATGGTAGGCAAAAATCCATACCTCTCCCTGTCTTCTCCAAGGAGGCACTTGCTACCTTCGCACAGCTGTTGGTCTGTGATGGGTATCACTCTTCATGAATGAGGAGCTGGATCCAGGGAAATTCTTGGGGAAGCTGTCTGGAAGGGGCTGCACCAAGTGCCAGCACAGCACCAGAGTGCATCCAATGCAGGGCTGGTTCTTGGCATAGGCAGAACAGGTAGCAGGAGACTTGAGGAGAGCAGGATGGACAAGGACCCCTTGTCATTTGGCCTCTCTCAGGATAGCTACTGTAGTTGCTGATGCCAAGTAAAGTAAGTCAGGCAGGTGAGTTAACAGCTCTCTCAAGGAGCCATGACTCTGCCACAGGAGACACTCTTGCTTCCCCCATTGCACTTCTCACAGGCCCCTGTGAAAGGAGGATCTGTTCCTTTCCAAGCTCCTTGTTGTGAAATTGCCAACCCGCTGCAGTTGTTCTCCCTGTAGTAACCCAGTAGTTCTCCCTTTTCAATGCAGACAACCTAGTTCTGCAAGGGATGGGTGCCATCAAGGGGGGCCTAAAGCCAGCTCCCAGCAAAGCCTTGGCAAGGCACCTGAGGAGGAGCTTCCTGAGACCCATCACCAAAATTAAATCACCATGAAAATGACACCAAGGCATGACAACCACTTCTGGGAGAGGAGAATAAATAGTTTCTCCATCAAAAGCATGACACAGACCCTGTGCCAGTGGAAAGGGTCAAGTATATTTGCATGTAAGAGGGAACAGCCACTGCACCAGGGTGCAGCTACACTGGCAGTGCTGCCAATGGCAGAGGGGATTGGCACCTCCCAGCATGGAAACCCGTCCTAATCTTGTGGGAGTATTCATAGAACTGTATTGGGTACACACTGTCTCAGAGCTGATTTTGGAAGACAATTATCTTCCTTTTTCTTCTTTGAACTAATATGTTAGGGCAGAGTCAATTCCTGCTCATCACTATTAAACAGAGTACAGGAGTCTTTGCACAAAATATTGCTACTGGCAAACATCTTCAGCTGCTAAAACCTGCAGTAAGGAACGGAAGGGCAGGAGGAGCGTGCATACTGTGCAAACAGTACTGTTCTCCCCAGACTGTTTTTCCCAGAAGTTACTCATAGTGTCTCTTGTGATGGGTGAGAGTTGAGGTACAATGAGAACAGATGAATGGAAGAAAATTAATTTTTTTAATTGCCAGCAAATATTAACCTTTATTGAGTTACTGTGTTTTTGTGCCTCTAGACATGTTGTTACCCCAAAGCTGCAGGAGACCCTCCACCAAATTTCCTATTCCCAGCAGGTAGAACAAAATCACAGAGGGGAGGAACAGGTCCAATTCAGAGAAGGGTTGCAAACCACCATCTCAGCAAGAATCCCAGACAAGTTATTGCAGGATGTTTGATGGGAGAAGGAAGAAAAGAGGTTGACTTCATCAGCTACCTCCTAAGCCTTTGGCTTCTTTTTAAAATTGTTTTATGTAGCAAATTTGGTTTCTTTTTGCAACATCAAGGCAAACCATTCATACAATTATGAGACATTCTTCCCTGTTCTGTTCATCTATACTGTTGCCAAGCATATCCCCAATCCATAGGCAGCCCCTGATAGGATAAAGTTGCATTTGTAGGGCACAAGCTATTTGATGAGAGAAAATGAAAATCCAGCTATTTTAATATCCAAATGGGTTTCAGGGCAAGCAAGAGTGATTTATTTTTTCAAACAGAGAGAAAGAGGGAAAATTTAAAAAATAAGTATCTGGAAAACTTGCCTATGTCAAAATCCTCACTGCCACCAAGAGGCAAGAATACATCTCTAAATCACAGCATGAGACAGGAGGGGCTGCACCTCCTTGTCATGCACAGCCAAAATCAAGAGCCTGAAAGGAATCTAGATAAATCCCATATTGACATAACTCATACTTTCTTTCACTTTTCCAGCCCCAGCCCTCAGGATTATATCAAGACAGACTGTCACTTAGTTATCCAAACTTGACATTGCTCAATTCTACGTGGGTGCAACCCCCACCTCACCTACTCCTCAACTCTGCTCTCTAGCCCTGACCTCCACGGGAGCTCAAGGTGGAGCCTCTCACATACATCCAATCTCACTCCAGAGACTCTAATGACAACATCCAATGCTTGTTTAACTTCTGGGATTGCCAGAAAGAGCTATATTTAGGAAAATACCTGAAACATTGCCCCTTTGACTTGTGCCCCATGGAAGTTCCTGGCTCCCTCGAGTCTCTGTGTACCAAAGCTAGCTAATAAGCTCTTGTTATTGCAGCACATTTCAGTAACAGCAGTTGCCCAGCAAGCATTACATTTAAACTGCAAAAACCTGGAATTCACATTAACATATGAAGAACATCTTTTTTGTACCAAAACATTTTCACTTCTTAATTCTCTCCTTTTACCCACATACATGAAATGGGGATAATTAGAAGCCAAAAATAAGTTTCACAATTTCTAAAAGGTAACAGTCATATCAAGTGTATCAAATGTCTTCCTAGCAGGACATGTGTACATATTTTTAGTATTCATTTCTGGCTTATTAAAAAAAAAAATTAAAATTAGGACACCTGCTGGTATTTACCCTCTACCTAATTTCAATTACTGCAAGCACATAATAGAAGAGCAAATACAGGCAATTTCAAATGGCTCTGCCATTCGCCACCATATTCCATCTCTTGTTTAAAAGAGTACTAGCTGCAATAGGCTATTTTGATGGAAAAATGTTAATTTTATGTTCTGATTTTCTGATTTCATTTTTTGTTGCAGAAGATAGAGATGTACAAGACTTCAAAGACTCCCAAATTGAACAGTTTTACAACGCTGCAGCACAATTACAATCTCCATTACATGCATATTCAGAAGCAACAAGCAGAAGATTTTGAGAGATATTCAGAAGCATATAGTTACAGGATGAGCTTTTGTAATCAAAAACATCAGCTTGAAATTATATTATTCATTCACTGCTTGTCTCACTATTCATGTTAATGAAAAGAGCTGTGAAAATTCCTGTACCAGCTGATTTATAGTAATGCTTTCAGACAGGAGCATCAGGCATATGGTATATGTTAAAGATAGTAAAAAAGTCTCAAGGTTTTTTAACTTAATTTTTGTGGAAGTATTTTGTGAAGAACAGTCTTCTACTGTGGTGCTGGCTGCAAATAAGTAATCCAACCTGTTACAAACTCCTTGCAGTGGATCACCTTTCTAATTGGGTTGCAACATCTGGAAACAACAGTGGACTGGAGCATAGCAGGCATTCACTGGCATTGCTTACCATAGCTCCAAAAACAAAGAAACACAGAGCAACTTGGAAGAGGTCAGGTTTAGGTGTTTAATATCTTCTTAAACATTTAAATTTATAAAATAAACATGTTGTTGTTATTGTTTATTACTATTACTACTATTACGAGGGGAACTCACATAAAGGAAGTAAAGCTATGTGCCATTGTACCATGAATTCAGCCACCAGCCATGTTTTTCTTTACCCTTCTCAAATAATTTTGCAACTTTTTTTTTCTAACGGATCAATAACTCAAAGATTACAGCCCTTCTGATGCCCAAGATAGCCATGCTCATCTGTAGTCAGTCTCAGTCCTAATGATACCTATTCGGGGGTCCCCAAATACGTACTAATTTACAGCTGAGTTTGGGGTAGTTTCGAGAGCACAAGACAGGAGCCCAACTTACTACAGAAGAGCAAATTATGCCTGATCTGATATCTGTAAACATCTGAGCAGATTGCACACCTCCTTACCTTGTGCTAAGCAACGAAATGCAATGTAACATGGTACTGGCCACATACATCCAAAATACTGCCTTTACAGTCTCCTCTTCTTTCCTTTTTCATTTGTAAAGTAGAAGTGGAAGCAGAAAGCAGGGCCGTCTGGTGCTGATCTGCTCCAGACCATCTCCAGCAGAAGACAAGCCCCAGCTCCATCACTGAGTTGTGAGCTCAACAGCTGTCCAGGGACACCCTGGACCAAAGAGAGCTGGTCTGGCTGCAGGACAGCAGCAGCAGCAAGGATCTGAGCTGGGGAAGAAGAAGACTGCGGTTCATTACCTAACAAGTCAACAACAAATGGGCTCAGGGGACAGGCTGGCAACCCATGTTGGGACTGCTCAGAGTATGGTTTGAACCAAAGGGATCTGCATGAAAAAGCACCCAGAAGCAGATGGGTCTAGCTGGGAAATGACCCCAGGTACATCCTAGCCTTGGGGCTTTTTTAAGTCTCTTCACATTGAATGTAAAATTTGATTGGAGACTTTTCAAACCCATACATATCTTTTCTCATTTCATAGCTATCTTTGTTCCTCTTTGTGGCATGGCTGCTTAAGAGGGCATGTTAAACAAGTGCAGTTTTAAGGGACTCTACCTTTAACTTTTTTACTTTCCAGGATCTCCTATTCTCAGGCTGCTGTGAAGTGCTAGTTTTTACCATAAAAATATGCTTTATCTTTATGTCAGTTTTGTGGTATGAGCAGGACCTCCATTCTGACATTGGCACCTGACAACACAGCTACCAGACATGACTACATTGAAGCACCTCTTGAAGATTTATTGCAGCCCCAACGGGTTTTTGGGCTTGAAAGGGTTTAAGCCCTCTGCAACAGAAATAATAGTTCAGAGGCAGGTAAAAACACAGTTTTCCAATTGTAGACTGTCTATATTTTCCCCAAACCAGCAAAATTAAGTTTTATAAGAAGCAGTAGGTGGGGTCAGCCACAAATGCACATTGGGAGACTCCAGGGTGTAGGTATGCAGCACCTCTCCAAACAAAACTATTTCAAAGTACATCTGCAGTGAGAAAGGTAACCTATCAAAAAAATGCCTGGGCTCAAGCCTAAAAAGACAAGATGGACAGTGAAATCCCAAAGGCCTTTTAAACTATTTTGAAAAATTACAGATTAAGCAGAGGAAAGCATTTTAAGCAGGATTTAAAACCATTTATTAAAGCAGCATAAACCTTCTGAATATAACCATCATCAAGACACAGAGATCTGAATGCAACATGAAAGATCATGGGGGACAGACTTACTGTGGAGTTTTTTACCAGAAAAAGAATAAAAACTTCTACTTAACGTAAAAAAAAAAAAATAGTGGCAAATATGGACAACTTCTACTGCACTGGTAAAGCTCCTGTTAAGAATGGAAGGAGATAGAAATGGAGTTATCAGCTCCTAGTTCACAGGGTCTCTGCTAGCAGCAGCAAGACATGACTGCCCTCAGCATCTGACTGCCTCTGCAGCACTTTGCTGCTGCTCTTTGCTGGAAGTTGCCACCTCACAGTTCACGAGCTGGTCAAAACCTGCTGCATAACCATCTAGATGGAAGGAGACAGGTGTTTCAATAATTTCTGTGTTGCTTATTAGCGTTGTCACAAGCTAAGCATCTGGGAGACTGTCCAAAGACAATCTTGGTTTCACACCATCTTAAAGGCATACTTCCTTTTTTTTTTTTAACCCAATTGCCATGCCAGCTAGCTTGCATTTTTCAGTTTTGTTTCTCCAGCCCTGGAAAGGGCTCAGCATCCACGCAAGCTGTCAGATGTCTCGTCCCTCTCTCTTGGTAAACAACCAAGAACATGCTACATTTCATCTCCCCATTTCAAACCACCACAACAGAAACCCTGATACTACTTGCTTGGGTTAAATGGATAATTTAGGAAAGCAGAATGTCTGGCTTTCTGAGAAAAATGACACACAAATGCCAAAACTTCTTAAAAGGTATACGGAAATTTTCCATGTGCCAAATGACATCATTGCAGCTCTTGTTGCTACACCAAGAGGGTGGTTGTGATTTTGAATGCTTAAAGCACAGAGGAGCTGGCAGAAATCTTTGTTCTCTAAAGAAAACTCTCCCCTTCCACATGTTCACAAGCTAATAGCACTTCCAGAAACACCATGATGAATTTGAGGAAGCCAGAAACACATTCAGTGGTGCTGGTTACATGCAGTTTTGGAATGAGGAGACACTCAGTTCCTCTAACTTCATTTGCTCAGTGGGAGAGTCAGGGGGAGTATTTGACACCCTCATTGACTCAGCTCTGTTTTGGTGAAAGTCTTGGAGTCTTCATCTGCTTTGTCTTATTTATGACACCACATTTGGTCTAATTATGGAATCCCCTTCAGCAATGACCAAATACTTTCCAATGGCCCTGTACAACATTTCACCTGGCCAAGCTCATTGCAAGGGAGCTCCTCACAGCCAAAAGCTCTGGGTTTATCAACACCTTTATAATCATTTACAGAATAGCATCATCTTAAAGCTCCTACTCAGGAGCCTGGAGTACCACTGGCTTCCCTCGCATCCGCACACCTTCAGAGCCAGTTCTGAGAAAGGCAACAAGTTCTGCTCAAGGCTTTACATCTTCTTCTGAAGTTCACCCTCTCACCTGTGATTTCTGTGTCCTCTTCTTCCTTTCCAGCACCTGTTGGTGAATAATATTTGTATCATTGCTTTGTGTGCTATGAACTAAAATTTTGTGCTCGTCTCATAGTCTAAAACAGTTTTTGAGCCCTAAATTGTTCACTAGATCTGCTAAATTTCTTTAGCCATCCTGTATCATCAAGGTTTTTTTAGAAAGATAATCCATTGTAGAACAGCCGAGGAAATAATTTCTACCCTAGGTGACCAGGGCTCAGTTACCTGCAAATAGCACACATCATAACAGCATCACACTTACACAGCCTTGGTTCAAATACAGCTGTCTCTGAAATGGCCTCTTTGTCAATGCTCCAATAGTTATACGCTGGACAGTGCTCCAGTAGTTATACTGCAGAAAAAAAGGCACATAATTCAGATCTCAGTGGATACTTCATCAGTCAAATAAATTATTCTAAAGACCCTCCCAAAACATTAAATTTGTTAGAGCTTCCCTCTCCTCTTATCAGCACATCCTCTCCTAATAGCAGACTGCAAGTCCATGTCATTGAGGCTACCATAATGTCACTGACCTTTCCCTAGTCAAGAAACATTGTCATTTCTTTGAGACATCTTCCATCCCACATAGGAAGTCTTCAGGCACTTTTTTTATTGGGCTCTAAAAAAGTCAACACACAGACCAGCTCTTACACATAATATTGGATCACTGCACTCAAAAGGCATTTGTCTGCTTTTCATTAATGAAAATAAATAAGTCATTGTCCACACACAGTTTTAATGGCTATAAGAGATCACTATTCTAAGTAGCACTAATTTTGCACACAACTTCAGCTTCCCATATTTAACATAACACAAAGTTCTAATTTTTTAATCACTACATACTTTCGCCACATTTCTTTTAAACCAGAGGTCTTGCCAAGTACTGGTGACAACCCTGTCAAGCTGTGTCAAAGCCTTCAGAAGGACTTCTCTCCCCAAATTAAAAAACAGACCAGTTCTGACTCAATATCAAACAACACCCTCTAGATTTCATGAAGAGCTGAAGTCATACCAAAACATGATGAGATTTGCTTGTTGGTTTGGCTTTTTTAGCAGAAAGATCCTGGGAGTAATGAAGCCTGGCAAGCCACTGATGAACGGTCAGAATGTATGCTAGTTATTACTTAGTATAATTGCAGCAATTATTAATTACCTGCCATTCTGCCATGCCAGAGAATTTCCTCTTCCTGACAGTCTCTTCCCCTTGAAGCTTATTAATGACTTCTGACAATGAACCTCTACTGTTTTATCCCTGCTATATATGAGATTCACTTCATATGAAAAAATTTTAATAAATCATGTTATTGCTTTGGAGAAAGGTTTCAGAACATATAAAAATTTTCAAAAAACATGTTTTGATTTATAACATCACAGAGACCAGAATCACAGTTACAAAACTCCTGCTGATCATAACCCACAGGCATCCTCCTTTCTCTCCCCAGCACAGTGGGGAAACCTCTGTCTTATTTTGTGTGCATGCATCTCTGCATGTCATGGACACCAAGTTCTATACCCAGCAGGAAAACAAGGCAAGCAGGGCAAAGGGGTCTTTCAGTGCAAGTGTTTTGCTTCCTGCAAGACTCATGCCCCTCATGCAGGTAGGATCAGGACTCTCACCATGTCAGCAGGCAGGTCTGTAGGATGCTGCCCTTCTGCACCTCCCACACCAGGTCCTCTACTCCCAGGTAGATAGATTTGGGTAGCTGGAAAGATGGAGAAATGTCTACAGGCACTGGCAAATTGTCTTCACCCCACCAATCTGTATCTAGAGTATACAGACACATGTTTTACTCACACTCATGGAATTCTGAGATGAAGCCAATAATGAAGGTAAAAAATCAGCATTTTAAAATTCACATGTGTAGTCAATATAAGCAAACACACAATTTCCAAGCATGACTTTGAAAAAAAAAATCTCTGTCTTGTGATGAAGACATGCTAGAATGTGACTTTTTTCTATTTTCACCCACTCATACTCAAGAATTTTGGCTTAGCTAACAATAATAATAGCAGTAATGAGCTACTTTACTTCCTAACCACCAACTTTGCTATGCTTACCTAAACAAAAACAGACATGTTTTAAAACAAAACTCTGTCACTATATAAAACAAATGAGTGTCTAAAATGAAATTTTTGTCAAATGCCAGAGAGAAATTGTCCCATCCTGGTGGATTTATCACCCTTCAATAGAAAAATTACCTCTTGTTTGGAAAACATCCTGAAAGCAAGCAAGCAAGCAAACAAACAAACAAAAATCCAACCAATCAGAAAAAAGCAAGGTATGTACATAGAAGTGGAGTCATGAAAGAAGCACATATACATTTTGTAGCACATCAACAGTTTTAACCAGGATATTGTCTAACATAAATGCAAAGGGCAGCTTAATACCAGTAGCTGTTTCAGGAGGAAGCGTCCTCCCTCCAGCCACTGCTTCAGTCAAGCCTAACTGTCTGTAATGGGCATGTATTGAACATCTCTGATTTACCTGAGACAATACCGATAGGAAATTAGGCACTCAGCCCTTTCCGCACACAACTTCTCATTTATGGATTAAAGAATTTATTTTAGAGAGAGTGGGCTTTTAGTATTTTGGTGGAAGACACCATCCAAAAGATTTCTTACAGAGCCATAAGATGGGACTTCCCATGCCCCCAGCTGGCCCCCCTTCACAGGGTATCAGGCCCTGGACCACACAGATGCACTTCAGTGTCCAAATTCCAGACATGAAAATATTTCTACTCTTGCTAAAATATACTAAAGTGGACAAATACATCCTGTATCACTATAGCAATCACCACTTAAAAGCACCAAGACACTTTACACAATGGAGGCTTTTTTTTCCATGGCACATTCTTACTGATTTTTAAGATTTGATTGGCACTGATGCTCTCCAAAAATTGCCAACTCAGAGTCAGGTATTCTTTATGCAAGTTGGTTTTTCCTACTGTAGTGTAAGCAAGAGCTGTATTTGTCACCATGGGCATATTTACAGCCTCCCTGAAGTCAGGAAGTGCTTTTCAGTGCTGCCCAGTCAAGGCAGATAAAATAGTGCCTGCCAGGTCAGGTTCAAGGAGTCCAGAGGCAGCACATTATTCCCAGCCACGTGGCAGAGAGAAGCTTTTATCTAGTTTTTGTTGAAAGTGTAAGAGACTGCTTGGCTGTAACCAGCCTGCTTAGTTGAGCTGTGTAGTTTCTTTATGTAAACTTGAAAGGCTTTGAATAGTATTAGACACTTTGGCAGACACTTCACCTCCTTTGCTCCATAACAACCGTCTTTTCTTCAGTACACAATAGCAGATCTCCCTCAAACTTAATTTATTTAACAGATACATAAAAGATACCTCTCTCCTTTCAACCACCCTCTTTCTTTAGGCTCATGAAACCTTGAAACAGTGCCACTACTTGTCACAAGCAACCATTCCTGGCTGAAGTTTTATTTTCCATCAGAGGGACAGACTGTCTCCATGTCTTCCATGGGGACCAACCTCACTGCAGCACAGCAGAGCTGTTACTGGTGAGCCCATGCAGGGACCACACTACCTCCAGTCCCTTCTGCTACATCCTGCAGGAACCATGATGCAAGTTCCCATGACCTTCCTGGGTCCTCATACCAGCACTGTCTTTGCAGGAAAAGTCCAAATAAGTAAAGAGCAAACTTGCCTAATGAACACATTTATTATGTTCCCAACTCCCTTTTTAATTCCTATAATGAAGCAGCAGCCAACTCTGCCATGGGTGGAAGCAGGGGATTTGGACATCTTTTTGCCAGCTGCACAGCAAAGTGCTCTGCAGCACAAGGAAAAAGCAGTACCTATAGGGGGAAAAAAATTAACTAAGTCACTCTCTGGTGAGAATGTCATCATTTATGAGGAATACTAATTTTAGCCAGTTTCTAAACATTACAATTTGTTTCAGTTCTGTTTTCCCTGAACACTAATGGTGGGACAGTGGGGGAGAAGGGGAAGTTGGAGGCTGCTCTTGATTTTCTTTTTGGGGTCTTGCTCTCCATGTGAGAAAAGTGACTGAAAACAAATACTGGGGCTCTTAGGGAGAGTTGAAGGGTGGGGTGATGTTCTCAGCAGCTTCCTGCATGGGGAACATGCCCACTGGGGTACCCCACATGCTGGTAGTCCCTGGGATGGTAGATCTGCCACAGCCAGGGAGGTAGCTCGGAGGAACATGACACCTCTTTTCAGTTAGGTCCCTGAAACGCGTAAGGTGCTATTTGTCACCCCACTGCAGACTTTAAAAGCATCCTGGGGTAACAGGGGGAGAGGGGAGGGATGTGATGAAAAAGCAGCATTGTGCTAATTAACATATATCACTAGCATTCAGATGTGCTTTCAGTCATCTGAGTTGTTGTTGGTTTCCTTCAGCTCCATGTTGGATTTTCGTTTCAGTGCACAAGCTGAAGGAACAGGCTAGGTCTTTGGAAGCAAGATGCTGACTCCTAAAAACCATGCTGGGGTCTGGGAGGCTCCTAACTGCCCAACCCCACTGCTGGCTGATAGTGGTAGACTGCAGCCACCTCCATGCAAGGAGCTCCCTCCCTGGCTTTGCAAGAGATCACCTCATATTTGAGATAAAGGCCTTCCTTTGCAACATATTAAGGAAAAGCGTCATAAAGAAAACTTAAGGGTGAATATTTTCTTGGCAAAATGGAACCACTTGTTACCACTCTGAAAGTGCACTCAGTTGTGCCTGGGAAGGCTGGACCCCAAGCCAACCAGGTAAGCACCGACTGGCACCTCATCGCACCTGGACACAGCCTCATCAGCAGCATGGTGAGGTGCAACAAGCCACAGATAATTCACATCAGCATGAGAAACGGGGGAGGTCCAACCACCTTTTTCAGTGCTACTAACAGCCAGAGTGATCGTTTTGTAAGAGTTAGTGACTTACCAGCTGGAGTCCACATGTGGCTTTGGGCAGCAGCTATATGAGAACCCACCTGGGGCTGGACACTGTCTCAGGGAGCTCCACCACACAGCAGGGTGCCCAGCCCCATCAGAGGGGTGCCCCATGGGTGCAGTGCAGGAATTCAGGGTACAGGAGGCACAGAGTCCACAGGCTGGCCTAGGGAGAATGTCACAAGAAAGCATTGTTGTGAAACCTCTCCTGCAGCCAAAACTTTCTTCCTCAAAAGAGAGGGGTGCAGGAGAGGTTTCACAACAATGCTTTCTTGTGACACTTTCCCTAGGCCTGCCTGTGGGCTCCCACCCTTATCAATCCTTAGCAGATTAAAATATTCAGTTGGTACTGGGCAGATCACTTCTGTTGCAAAGGAGGCAGAGTGGTGCTCCAGCCCCTGTGGCAGTCGTCATGTTGGCAGTGCCAAAAGGCCCTAGGCCCTGCTGATGCTGCCAGTGTTTCTGGGGACATGTTCAGCTGCCCATCATGAGCTGCCAGTCAAGGCACTGACTTCATGGACAGGGGTTGTATGAACCACTCCCTGTGCCTGCATCCAAAATTCAGTTCTGCATATTTGTCCCTGCCTGTCCCAGCTCCCAGGGGCTCAGATGTGCCATGCAGTGCTGTGCTTTGCTGTGCTTTGCTGTGCTTTGCTGTGCACACCACAGTTTTTCTCTTCAAGGTGCCTCTCCTGACTCACAAAATCACCACAGAGCTCAGGTTTGACTCAGCTACTCAGGCACGCCTCTCTCAATTAAAACACAGGTGGAGGACAGAGCTGCACCTTTCACATAACAGCCCAGTAGAGCACTGCTTTCCTCAGATGATGGGAAGCTTCTGCCTGAGGCCATGTCTTTCAGCTATAAGCACTTCTCTTCAGAGATATGTGCTGGCAGAGGAGTACACCACTCCTCCCATTGCTGCTCTTCAGTTTTACACAAGTTTTGTAGAGGCAGTAGTCTTCTCATTCAGCAAGGCTCTTAGGCACAGGGAAGGATAATATTTCTACCCGTCAATCCTGCCCCCACAGAATGGTTTATAGCCTAGTGATTTGGGACCAGCAGGAAGAAGTTGGTTTGAGGATCCTCTCAGACAGGGGCCCAAATCCCTCTAGGGATGGTCTAAGATCTCTAGGCATGGAGCTACTGTATAATGATGGCAATCAGTCACTTATTTTATTATAAGACAAACCTCTTTCCACAAATACTCAACTTCCTTTCTGGAATAGAAAGACAGCCCAGGATGACTAGCCAACATCTTGGTCCCACAACTGGAGAGTAAAGTCTCCAGATTTGATGCTGAGCCATGTGTGCATGGTCTTGGCTAGGAGAAACACCTTGCAGCCAGTCACTTAGCCAGCATGGCATTGCTAGCATATGCTGTGCTGCCACCAAACTTAAAAGACCTCTAGGAAATTGCTAGTAAAACCTAAACCACCTCTCGGCCAATGGACATGTTGGCAGTTTTCAATTAAATGCACTGTTCAGGTAGGATTTAGATATCTTTGTGGCTGTGGTCATTATCTAGGATTATAGACTCCATGTGCAAAAAAGTGAGAGCTGCATTAACATGATGCTCTGCTTGGGGTTATGAGCCTTTCTATGTGGTAGCATACATCTGCCCCAGCATGGTACCACAGTAAAGAAGCAGGAAGGTAACTCACAGCCAGCCATCCCTGGGAGCAGCACCTGTCCCAGCTTCCTGGCTACTTGCCCCTCCACTGGTGGCAGAGTAGCAGCCCCTCACGTTCTTTCCTGTCACTCAGCAGCTCTATGCAATGCTCAGGAGATTTCCCAGTCTCCAATCATTTTCACACCCCACAGAAATGCAATTCACAGCCTGCTACAAGGGAACAGACCAGAGCACAAGGGCAGACACAATAACTGATGTTTTCTCCTCTTTATTTCAGATAATTTCCAAAGATGTGCCTAAGTCCAGTGTTTGTAAAATGGTTATGCCATGAGCAGCATGGACCTGGCATACATGAGGTGAAACAGTGCTTGAATTTAGGGAGGCTGAACCTCACTGCAACCCTAGACACTCAAAGCATCCACCAGCTCACAGCAGCTCCTCCCTTCCCTGTCCAAGAATGGACAATTTCATTGCATGACAGCACAAGATCCAAACACAAATCTTTCACTACAATTGGTCATTCTTTCTCCCGTAACTGTGTCTGCATGGCCCTGTCTATTTTGCCATTGACAGAGGCAACCAGACCAGTACACGGGGCCCTACAGCAGTGAAAACAGGAAAAAACTGCAGGGAGCAGATGAAGGGCTACCACCTACCACTGCTCATGTTCCCATTTTCATTGGCTTGGAATGGTCTTTAATGTCATGTAAAACTGAGTTAAGTGAGGCATGAGGCTGCCTATATTATTCTGGCTGCTGCTGCAAGGGTACAAGCCAAGAAAGCAACCTTCCTAGGGAAGAGCAGCAGGGTTGTCATGCTAGGAAACAAAATTATGTTTCTGAGCCACAAAACCACTTAGTTCCTATTTCATTTCTCCAGAAAGTCAATCAGCTAAAACAGTAGGCATTTAAATCAACCCCTCAACTGCTGAAACCAGTGTGACCTAACCACTGGGCAGCAGCACCTGAGCCTGCTGTATTAGACACCCTAGGTGTCTGTGGTCCTTAAGCATCAAGATATTTTCCTTTAGCTGGGAATGTTTGCTGAACTATGCTCCCAGCTCTTCCACCCCTCTACTGTCTGTTCAAATGCAGGTCTTACCCTCAGGCTCAGTTCCTCAGCATCACTCATGCTCATCGCCCTGCTTCTGATAGACCCAAACAGCCAACACGTGCTCACAGCCTCTTCAGCCGAGGGTGAAGGCAGAAAAGCTTTGCCAGGTGACCCTATAAAAAAAAGATACATGTGCCTATGTAAATGCTTCATCATAAACGGAGCTGTAGAGATACAAGCAAGCCAGACCAGCTGCTGCATCAACCAAATACACAGGGAGAAGCTACTCTGCTCTGATTATGCTGACACAGCTAGAGCAACAAACCCCTCCATAAACCAAGGACTTATCTAGAAAAGGTGCTTACAGGGATTAGGACTTCATTCCTGTTTCACAGTCAGACAAGCTCTGCCCTTGACTTCAGGGGCTTGGGATGTTGCACTGAGCCAAGGACAGACTGGGAGGATTTGGACTATGACCCTCATGATAAAATCAACAGTGCTCACGTGGCTAGTGCCACTGTGTAAATCAGTGGCTTGTGAATCACAGGGACAGGTCTTCCAAAACTAAAGTACACCACAAGAGATATAGATGCCCTCTTCTAGCATGTCTTAAACAATTCTGAAAAATTAATGCATTTTTAAAGAGGTACAAAATTTGTAGATTTGTAAGCACCTGTTAAAAAGAGTACTAAGAATCATATATAAATGCATTAAATATATTTGTAGAAATATCATTGAGTCAAATGTAGCAAGGGGATTCAAAGATTTTTACTACTCCTCCTCCTGCTATATTTGTAGTTGGAAACTCTTTTGGTTTTAGAAGCTGATAACCTTACAGAGGAACTAATTCAGGAAGGCAGCTTCACTACACACTTTTTGGAGAGAATTTGTGCAAGGAGCTGACTAAAAGTGCAACCAGAAAATATAGTCAGTGACAGACACAGGTGAATTATTTGGCAGTCTTTTTACCTCTGACATGTGGAAATCAGATCTGTCAGCAGTTATTTTTAGTAGACATGGGGCCAGGACTCACTACAAAGTTTTTGTATGCTTTCACTTACCAATATGTAATAATCCCTGTATCAAACTTCGAGGCAATGTAAACTTCTGCAATTTGGGGAAATGAGGATCATAGGTATACAATTCTGACAAGCAGGAGTTAGTTCTTACACCAAAGCCAGAGGTCCCAATTAATGTGTTTTGTGTAAAACCAGGAAGCAGCTGGTTTGGGTTTCATAAGGGTTACCACAACAAAGTTGCAATGGAAGGGGCAAGCAGAGACACACATCCAGGCTCAGCACCTTTTATCCAAATCCCAGCACACACTGTTCTCAAGACAGGCCTGTCTAGAAACCAATTTTGGCAGCTGCTGTGTCAAGTGTCAAGAAAGAGATTGTGCACACAATGTAACCTAATCAGAGGCTGAAATATACTACGTAATTTAGAAGAAATCATGTATGTTGCTGTTAATCTACCTCAAGTACAAAAATCAACTCGCAAAATTGCTGCTTAGATTTATATTAGACTTTCCTGCCCCTTCTGTTTAATAAGGCGTGCACGTTCCCTGGGAGTCATGCAGGTGTGATTGCAATGAGGAGATGGCCCTCAGTGGGTGGAGGTTCATCAGCCCTTGGGAGTCTTCCTCATTGTGATGGCAGAGAAATTGTGCAGAATTGAAATGCCTGGACCAAACCCTGCCTTTCTCCCTTTTCATGTAGTCAGCAGTGCCACTGGAGTTGAATTCCCTTTCTAGACCAACTGGGAATCTCCTTATTGCAGTACAAGTGATCAGTCTGCAGAGATGTGTATCAGTGCCTTCTGTACCACACTTCCCTTTGAGCTTTGGGTTCAAGGAGCTGGACAGGAGTTGAAGAAGATGTGGTCACATCACAGCAGGTTTTAATTGGTGTTCCCAATGTCCAGATGCTGCAAGTAGGGACAATGTGCAGAATGCTGTGTTATACTAAGTTAAAACCAGCTCTCCAAATGTCTGTGACCCAACAGACCTTGCTTACAGAAAAGAACTTGACCCACCAGAACTTGACCCACTAGAATCTGCATGGACTTGCAGAAGATGAGATTAGATTATAACTTTAACTAATATAAATATTAGTCAAGGAGTCCTTAAGAGATGAAGAGGAAAAAAGCCCAAGAAGCTGCTACATCTAATTATGCTTATTGTCAGAAGTGGGGTACATCAAGAACAGACCTCCGTACCAGGGCCACTAAAGAACAAGTAGTGCAAACACTACTGCCTTGTCATCTCTGCAACTTGAGTAATTGTTCTTTTTTCCCGCTTAACTTTAAAAAGTCTTGCTCTCATTGCCTAGAATTTCAAGTGGTTTTCTGGGATTACAGATAGAGGAATTGCCCTCATGGTATTAGCTCACAGGCAATCTTTTGTCTACAAAACTCACCAGAAAGGATTATTTACACTAATCCTACAGTGGAACATTTGAACTGCTGTATGGAAAAGAAAATGTGTATCTGTGCTCTGTGGAGTAGACAATAGACATGCATCCTTAAACAACAGAAGTCTTGATACCTCAGCTAATTGTAAGGTAAGATTGAACCCCCAGTTATTTGTAGAGGTGTCTGGGCCTCCGCAGTTTATTCTAGTGGAGAGGCAAGGAGCGTACTGTTGGCTCTCCCACCCACTCAGCTTACAATAGATAAAAAAGTATTTTATTGGGCTGGAGCACAGCCTTCTGATCCCTGGAGGGTCTCACACTCATTCCCAGCCGCGCACAGAGGCACAGCTATGGCAGGGCCCTTCCTGGAAGAGCATAGCTGAGATTCAAAGTGTCACCCAAAAAAATCCTGAATGCACTGACTGTTAGCAGTGAGGACCTGATTCAAATAAACTCATTAAAAAAAAAAGGAAAAAAAAAAAAGAAAGAAAGATTCAATTCGGTACAAACAGAGAGGCAGTGTCTGAGGAGCTGGCCAGGTAGATGTCTGCAGGCAAAGAAACAGCAGGAAATGGTGCCTTAGAGAGCTGTAAGGAAGATCCAGGCTCCAGAGATCCTTGGGCCTGTGTTTCCCTGGGCTGTCTCTCTGGGGTGGCAGTATCGAGGATACCGAGAGCTCATACTGAAGCGTTAGTGTGGTAATGACTTTTGAAAACATTGATTTGGCAAAATGACCTTGTTTTTTTCCTCTTTCACAGAAAATGGGATACTGGTCTTACAGCTTTCATGTTTTGGTTTTTTTCCTTCAACTGCAGTTAGTCCTTCAAAAAAAAAAAAAATAAACAAATATTCCATGGTTTTGACCACAGAAAAAAATTTCAGCTAACAGAAAAAAGACATAAACTTTCAGGCTTTTCTTTAACACTGCCTTCCTCCCCCTCTTTCCCACCACCTCTCCCACCAACAACAGACATTACTGACTGTGATTTGAACAGCTTGTGAAAATCACAGAGGCTGTGGCAAAAAACACATCCTGAGGTTTGCATCACTGCCTGCATGAGGCTGATATGACTGAATCAGATTTTAAGGAGACAAGGCCACAGCCAATCTCTGCATACAGCTTTGGAGGAAGTACAGTCCCAGCCTGGCTCCTCTTGCCATTCCCCAGGCAGTTTGGTGGCAGTTTGCATGATGAGCTTCCAGCTTCCCCCAGGGCATCCAGAAGCCCCTGGAAGGGCCCTGTCAAGCACAGAAGCCAGAGCATGATTTAATTCAGTTATATGTTGGGTGAATTAATTCCAGAGCTGATCCCTGCACTGCAGTGATGCTCCAGGTGCTTTTTTCTGGCAAAGGAACAGTTTCTCCATGCAGATCTACCTTGTTCACTTAGATAGTAAGAGGAAAACAGGAGTTTTTGAGAGCAGAGGAATGGGACTTGCCAAAAAAGAAAGAAAATGCAGGCCTACCAAACTCCAGAGTGAAAGAACATTAATTATCTGCTTAAGCATTTTTCATGTCATAGTCTTGTTCCTCTGACTTAGAGTTAGCAAAATGAGAAAACTCATTATTAATATAAGCCTTTGGTTCGCAAATCTATCATTTACCCATGTGACGGCTTTCTCCAGACTCTGGGATATAGGAAAGTAATCTAATTTTAAATAAATACTGATATTACACTGCAATGACACATATTAATTAAGATGCCTTCCCCTCACTCGACAAAAATAAGCCAGTGAAATAATATCTGATACATTTATTCTATTTGAAAACTGTAATCATGTATCACTACTTTTATCCTTGTGTGTGAACATCCCTGCTCCAGCAACTCCTCTTTAGGAAGGCCCTGTGACCACTCCACCTGCATTAGTTATTACCCAGCATCTCTAAAGGTTCCTCAAAATGCACGTGGATGGCAGAGCACCCAAGTGTTGGCAGTACTGAGGAAGAGCAAAGGACAAAGTGAAAGGACACAACAGCTACTACTTCTTCCTGCTGCATCAGGTCTTTTGCCCTTGCCACTTCACAGCTGAGCTTCTAATCTGTGGTTTCAACAAATGGAGACTGAGCAAATTATCTTTTGATCTAAGAGTAAGGCACTAAGATTTGGATCAGCTGCTAAAGGAGAACTTAGACCAGGGAAACCCAGCCTTGTGCAAGATGCAGAAGAGGGAGGATTACGAGGGACTGAAACCACATCACCTGTCACAACATGATATATTGCACCATGCAGACCAAGTGGGAGAGCAAATTCCCTGCTGAATCTGCACCTGTCCATAATACCCTACCACAAAGGCCCCATCACAGCAGGAATCCCAGCCTCCAAAAGCCCTTGCTTCAGGCTGGAACACAAACTGTGTGAGTGGCAAGAGGCAGCGCAGTTCTTGGTTTCTCATAGACACCCCCTGCAAAACACTTTCTCAGGTCTCCCATTACAAAGCAAGTTGGTGGTAATCTTGTCTGACTTCCCTGAATCTGCACAGTCAGCTGGCCCTGCGCCTCCTTGCACAAGACACTGGATGTCAGAGGCACCCATGGCCACAGACTGATTGGTACTGTGAATGACTTTTGCAGGATGATGGCAAAAGGGAAGTTTCAGGAAAAACAAATTGGCATAATTATAAACACACTGCTAAGACAAACAGTGCCCCCAGTGTCATAGATACATACTGCAATGGTTTGGGACATGTAGTTTCCTTGCAACACATTATTTAATTTTAACATATTAACATTCCTGTGCTGTAGTAAAATGTACTAGTGTGGCAAGTTTTGACATGAGCTCTGCGTTTTGGCTGAGAACCACTTTACACAGTTAGTGCCATGGTGTGGCTGCTTGTAGTAACTACATTTCCTACATATCTTGCACTGAAAAGGGAATTCAAACCCTTTTGTTTCAAAACACAAACTTCCGAAATGCAGGCTGCAGCCTGGGACCTGGCAAATCCATGCTCCTGGTGGTAAAAGAGAGCTCAGCTTTTTCCCTCCATACCCTTACTCTGTATGAGGTTGAAATATTAACATCAAAGCTAGCAGAGGTGGCAGTGGTAGAAGGAAGGAGAGGGCCCAGGGTGGTGCCAGACCTGGGAAAACTTTCTGATGATCTACACAGCTGTTGTGTTGATGCTGAGTTTTCTTTTATTGTTTTCCCTGCTAGGTAAACATTTGTTAAGCAAATCATTAGAATAAAGTGCTAAGTAAAGCAGTGCTGCAGGGGACTCTTCCTGTACAGACACACAGCTCCACATTGCAGATCTGAGGCTCTTGGGGAGTTCTGGTTGCTTTTGCAGAGTATCAGCATCAGCAAGAGTAGCTCATATCTTCAGCACATGACTGAAGAGGGATCCACTGGTGCAGGGAATGCAGACATATCCTCCCCTTTTCTCTCCTTGTTTTTGGGGACATCTCACTGTTCCTTGCTGGTTATGACCTCATTTCTCTAGCTCACACTGTGCAATGGAGCAAGCTGCCAGCCCTAGCGTGGCCAACCATTCTAGAAGAGGCCACATCTGGAAGTGCTTTCTTTCAGCTTTGCAAGGCTTTGCTCTCCTTCAGGTATTCCTTACAAGGCACCACTCTAAAATACGGTAGGAACAGTGAAAGCATGACCAGCCTCTGCTCTACCGGCACTGCAGCAGCAGCTTCTGCTTCACTCCCACTTGCACCTAGTCCCTGAAGCCTAGCAAACCCTGGGGAACTCAGACCACAGCAGCTGCTAGAGGAAGGAAGCCTTGGCCCACCACAATGAAGCAGTGACATAGACACAAAACGGAGCCCACCTCTGCCCACCCATGCCTCATCCATGATCAGACATTTGTCGGCACACCCTTTACCAGAATATTGGGTGGAAGTAGACAAGCTCCCTCCCAAAATCTGGGCAGCATCCTAGCTGATGCAAGGACGAATGTCACTGACCTTTACAGTATTCCAAGAGCTCCCTCAGCTCCCTTCCACTCACCGGAGAAACTGCTCAAAACCTGTTCTCTTTCCAGTCTTTCCCCAGGGGAAAAAGAAAATAATCAGTCTCTATGCAAGTGTATTTGTTCTGTGTGTTCCTTATTTTATATTTCACAAATCAATGCCAACATTCAGTCATTGAATCCAGACAGTCATGTTAACAATGGATGATTACATTTTCCATCTGAATGTTTTCTTACAAGCACAAGCTTTGATTCAAAATATCCTTTTTGCAAGTAGTACCATAGTAATGTATATTAAGATTAAATATTTAACTGGTGTAGATGAAACTGCTTTGCTGGAACCAGCAGAGTCACACCAGCTTACACCACCAGAGGCCTTGGTCCACAGCTGTTTCCCCAGCCCTGGGCAGCAAGGATGCTGTGTTTGGGCCAATAGGATTTATGACCATTTTAAATAGAAGTGACTTTCTCATGCGCATCGGTAAACTGCTGTGCTATTGGATTGCAAGGAGCTGAGTACTTTTCCACTCTTTTTAGCTATTGCTATCAGAAATCATGAGTTAGTCGATAACCACATTCCTCCGAGATGAGTTTGCCAGTGCACTGAAGGAGATCTGTTCACACTGGGAGGCATTGTTTCCCAGGCTATTCCAAACAATACAGAAAACACTGTGTTCTCATTTGAGTACTACGAAGAAAGAGCTCAGTGGAAGAGCTTTTAAAGCACTAGCATATGCAACTCTATAAACTATATTCTTTAAATAAAGAAAAACCCTCTATGTCATGCAGAACTGAATCATGATTTGCTCATGGACTGCATCCAGTGTCAGAAATATGGATGAGCTTTGGCTGGGCTTCCTAAGCAACAGAAATAAATGTTTCACTCCCAGAAAAAGAGGGGAAAATAATAATAATTTTTAAAAACCCAAACAGAGATTACACAAACATTTGAGACCCCTTTATTCTCAATAGCAAAACATAATGACAAATTCATTTAAATTGAGTAGGATAAAGATATCTGGGGTAAGACCTTGGCCTGACTTAACTCTTGCCTCAGAGACCTTGATACTAAGTCAGTGCATAGCAAAGAGATGTTAATCTGTCCATAGTGAACTGAATCAGTTTTGCCAACCAGGTCAGAGGTAGTATTTCAGGCGCTAACTTGGTATTGATGCTTTAAATAGCAGCAGAGTGTATATGCCCCTACATAGTACTTGCTGTGAGGAGCTACTACATAAATACACATTGGTTTTGAGGTGGCCCTGCAAACCAACAATGTCCTGGTGGGAAATGAAGCAGAGGAGGCTCACCTGTTTGTCATTCCAAGCCACACAGTACCAAGTGGGTAGATTCTTCATTGTCCAAATTAGAAATGAATGGGCTGCATTTACATGCTTAGTTATACCATTGCTCCAACAGGGGATCTTAGCTTTCAGACCTCTTTCCTATCGTTCAGCCTCACTCAGAAGACATACTTGGTTTTGCATTGCTTGTTCTAACCTCACCACTTACCTACTAAATCTAACAGATTTCTTCTAGCTTTAAAGACAGTTGGATCAAGCCAGAAAATGAAAAGCAGGAAATTTTCCAGTAAGAGTTCAACACAGTCCAACAATGAAACAAGTTTTTAATGAAGCACAGCATAAAAAACATGTGGAAGATAATAATTTTCCATAGTAGAAGCTTGAACTACTTCACATACATTACTTCAATCCTTCAGAAACAGAACGATTTAAAACCCAAACTACATTTCTGTCCTTTTTCCCCTTCCCTTTCTCTCCCCCTTACATGCAAGCAGCCCTGGAAAAGTCCATATGAGGTGAATGGACAGATTGTCTTCACTGGACTGCAGTGAGTTTTGCTGCCTAGCATAATTTGGCTTATCATGTTCCTGTTATTCTTGAGGGAATCTGTGTCCGAAAGAGCAATTCCAAACTGAGATGTCTGCATCATCTCTGCCAAGGAAAGTCTCCAGGATGGATCATGGCCAAACTTAATGCTGCAGCTTTAAAGAGGCAATTTCAGTTCAGGGAGTTTTGTTCTGTTTTGCTCTTAAATCTAGTCTATTTTGCAATGAACTACCATATTAACCCACATACATGCCACACTGAGAGGATGAAGGAGAGGGAAACAGTAGAGAAGAAATAGAAATCTAGCTGTAAAATAGCAGGTCTGTTTTAACAGAGCTAAACGTCCCTTGAGTATTTCTCTTTGTATGTATTTTGCAACAGAACCAGCTCTGAGAACAGACTGCAGCATTAACAACCAGCATGATGGCTGCCGGAGTCAAAGTCACAAGCAGACACAGGGAGTAGCAGACACTGACCAGCAGTCACAGCATCGTCAATTCTCTTTCCAGACTCATGGTGCTGCTCCTGAGCTCAGGTAGGCAAAATGGTCTCACACTGTGTCGTTTACAAGTGACAAGAGAAGCAGCTAAGAAGAGTGTGTATCTTAAAATGAGAAAAATTAGGATTCAGCACATATCCAGAGTAAGGAGCATTATAAGTTTTCAAACAGAGGTTGTTTCTCTAAATTCAACAGAAACTTCAGTGGGGAATTGTTTGGGTCCTGTGCCAGAAATAAGCAGAAATACTCAATAAATTCCTACAACATGTCAGTCTAGTTTTTATGTTAAATGCTGTAAGTATTCTTAAAAGAAAAAAAAAAGAAAGAAAAGAAAACCACAGAAGAGCTGAAGAACAAGAAATAATCTTTTGAAAGAAAAAAAGGATTTACATTTTTCTGTGAGGCTCATTCAAGG
Organism: Lichenostomus cassidix; assembly: GCF_008360975.1. Classification (NCBI taxonomy): domain Eukaryota; kingdom Metazoa; phylum Chordata; class Aves; order Passeriformes; family Meliphagidae; genus Lichenostomus; species Lichenostomus cassidix. The sequence goes on along the minus strand of NC_139480.1, from coordinate 29,659,207 downwards.
TGGAAAGACTAGAAACATGTTGAAAAATGTTTCGAGAGATATTAGATTGATCAAAGCACTTGGCTAGGATAGGGAACTAAAGGATCTGAGTTATAACTCCCTGGAGAAGTGGCTGCTGGGGAGGAGATAGAAAGATAGAAGAGACAACCAAAGAAAAAAGACCATTCTGATATAGTAAGCCTGAAAGGGACCCAGTGCACTGCTTACGATCCATTCACATGACACTGCTGGGCAACAGTGTTATTCCTGATAAAATACAGAACTTAATCAGCCCTCCTCAAAGCCTGTGCAGGGTCCTTGCAGTGCTGTTGGCAGCTGCCTCATGGCAGCTCCAACAGCAAACCTGGTGCTTACAGCCCAGGCCACTCTCCCCACATCGGTGCCCCACTTGGGGCCATGCCAAGTTCCTGCCCCCACAGTGTGGGTTTTGGGAGATAAGCTCTTGCAAATCTGGGTGTGACATCTGGAAGCGTTTCCCCTCTAGGCCTTCACTCCTCTCCACTGCCACAGACTGCTGTCCAGGAGCAGAGCATATTGTGTGCTGCAGCGTGCCAGCCGAAAACGTGGCGTCCTGACCCCAGCTGCAGAGAAGCTGATGTGTGCCTGAGGGAGAAACATATTTTAACCCATTTTAGCTGCTTGTCAAGCGAACATGAGTCAGATCCCTAACATACCAGCAGATATTACATGGCAGCCAGAGCCTGCTAGCAAATGGGACTTCTGCTTCTCATCAGGGTTGAGCCAAGAAGATCTGAGCAGTTGCCAAAAGTGCAAGTCCCTGCCCTGCCTTTTATACTGGCTCAATTATTTATACAGATTGCAAATATGGGAAAGCAAGACCCCAAGAAAATTTAAATCACTTGGGGTTTTTTGTGGTTCTTCTAGTTTTCTGCACATTCAGTTCCTTGAAGATGTCCATTGGGAGCACATAGCCCAGAGAAAGGCCACTCTCTCAGTGCAGCCTCATGATCAGTTTTCTGTTGGTTACCTAATTCAGCAAAAAGAAGGGTTGCTAATACAAATGGCCACATAAACTCATGCCAACACAGGAGAGACTGGGAAAATTGCAGGTGGGATAAGGGAACAGAACCAGAGCCTTTGGGGAAAAATATCACGGCACCAGACCATAAGACTGTGGCTATATGGGGATCCCTAAGGTGACCTCAGTAAGTAGCTTAGAACATGAGGATATCCAGGCATCTTCAGAAAGGGAGAAAACAAAACAAAAAACATGTTTACTCCTGCTTACACTAGGGAACTATTCTCTACAATACTTCCTTTAGGAGCCCAGAGGCAGCCAGTACTGCCAGCAGTGCAGTACTTCACGTGTCAGTGGTCACTGAAATGGCAGGGGTGAATCGAGGCAAGAAAGCACAGGCTGAGCTGGAACTCAAGCTCCTGAATTCAAGGTGGGGCCAGGAGAGCACAAACCCTTGCAGCACACAAGAGCAATGTAAAATCACTGCAGATCATTTTCACACAATCTCATGATAGACTTGGTAGAGCAATATTACAGCAGATAAAAAGCTTACAAATTTTTCATATTGAAAGTCATGGCAAGCATTAATCTGGATCAACATCTTTAGGTGATAAGGGACGCTATTCAGAGGATCAAAGTCTCTTCATTTCCTCTTTGCAACACTGACAGATTCAGCTGGCACTTTGCAGTCACACAGGTGGCTTGACAATGATGAAGTGTTCATCCCAAGCTGACATAGATATGGAACAAGAAAAATATACTGGCAGTCAATGCACAATCTGGACTTATTCATAATGCAAACCAAGATCCTGTTTTCCTTCTTAATCTATACTAAAACTGTTGCTCAGACTAAGGAAGTCTAGCAACTAATGAATCTAAACCGCAGGGGAGGGAAAAAGACTTTAAACAGAATTTGTATTTTGAAGTCTGAATGATATGGTATCTCTAAAACACAAACAGCTTTTTATGCTTTTTATTATTATTATTATTATTATTATTATTTTTAACTCTGCTTTGATTTAGGTCCAGGAAAACATAGTAGGCCCAAGTTTCGGGCCTGAACAGGAGTTCTGAACCAAGAAGCTGAAGCTTCTCACCAATAGAGGAAAGTTGAATAGCCCAGACAGGTCTTGACAGCACCAGTCAAAGAGAGGGAGGGGGGAGGACATCCTTTATTAGCAACCTTGGAGGATGCTTACCTTGTTAACCATCAACATTGCATTGGCTAAACCACAAATGTGCATTCCCTGCACTCCCACACAGGCTCTCAGAACTAACCCTTGGCTGGGAGCTGGATAGCCATGAAACAGGCTGGACAGGTATGGTGTCAGGAGACAAACCTCTCACCAGAGCACTGCTGCCCTCCAAGAGACATGGCTAGCTCTCTAACTTAAAGCAGGCTTTAAGTTCTCATGACTTATCAGAAGAAAAGGCACCTAAAAGGCCAAGTAGGTGTTAATTTTAGCTAGAGAGCTTCCCCTCAATCTTGCCTGATGCACACAGGGCCACGGTGGTGACTGGTACCTGTAGGGAATTTCTGCCCGGGAAGAAGGGAAAAGGTTGTTTTCATGGAATATATCCCATATCCCAGACCGATCTTGTCAGTTATTCATTAAATTGTTCTAGGGAGGCAGCTAGATTTGGAAGTAATTTTTTAAAAGTGCAAAGGTTTTTCTGTTATTAAAAGAGAAGAGTTAAATATTTTCAACCACCTGTAATGGTTTGGTAACTCTCCAGGAACTTCCCCCTCATTCCCAGATTAAAAATAAAGAACAGACCCAAAAGATAGCTTTTGCTGCAGTAGAGAATTTTGAGCATTATTTTCCTAGCCCACATCAACCCTAGCCCAGGAAGGTGTTTTCTGTTGCTCCCATATATAAGGACTCAAAAAAGTCTCATGCATAAGAAAAAGAAAGGCATGCTGGGTTCCCCAAAATGTTGCAATTTTGAATAGTAGAAAGTACCTCTAGAGAAATTGACACAAGGAAAAAATACTTTTTTTTCTTGAGCTGAAGGCAATATTTTTTATTAAATTAGAGTCCTCTCACTCATTAACTTTCTGAAAGAATGCTTTGGTTTTCCGTTTCTCCCTGCATCTTGCACCATTATACCTCTGGTTACCTATACTGAATCCATTCTTGAATGCTAGTGGGTTTGGGGTAATTTTCTTTTTTTTAAAGACAGCTTGATATACTGCACCGTATGGGGCTAGAACTGCCAAGCCCTAACACCTCTAGAGAACACAGAGGTAGAAAGGATTCACCAAGTCCCTGGTTTTGGTCCTTTCTGCTTTGCAAGTAACCACAGAGCACGAATACAGACTGGACCTTGGCAACTGTATGTTCATTATTAACAAATTAACAGCTTTGTAATTCCTTCTTTCCTTTTGTTCTGTGTGCACAGACACACACATATGTGCCTGGGGTCTTGGACTTTTTTCATCTTGACAAATCCTTCCTCCAGTTCACCCCAGTTTTCAACAGCACAACGGGGGGCCAATCAGCAAAGCTTCCCAAGGTCTATCAAACAGATCTACTTAACTTGTTTCCAGTTCAGTCCAGATCTTCATGAGGAAATACAAAACAGCCATGGAAAACAACATCTTTCTTCTGCAAGGCCTCTAGGCCACTATTGTCAAGCAAAAATGTGCTCCAAATGTGTCCATTCACAAGCATCTGTGCGCAGCCTGGGTGCTGCAGAGGCCATGGCTGCATTCTGGAAAGGTGTCCGTGCCAAGGGCAGACTCGCTCCCCCACCACCCACAGTTGCAGCCACTTTTCCTCTGAGAGAAGCAGCACCAAGTGGCCAATGTGAGAGCAAGAGGCAGCCCTGCGCCATCGCACGGGTGGCTGGCCCGGCTCTTCCTGCTCCATCCCGGCCTGGCACCGCTTCAGAGGTTTTTGTGCACAGCAGACAGGGCTGGTGAGGCTCCCCCTGCGAGGCCATCTGAGGAAAGGAATTGTTTGATTTGTGAGATGGGAGGAAAAAATAAAGCTCCCTCGTTGTTTGTCGTTTGGGATGAAGAGGAAGAAGAGAGTGCTCTTATTTTTGGTAGCTAAAGGGTGTTCACAGCACAGTGCTTTCAAAGGGAGGAAAGGAAGTGCGGAGGCTGGGTGTCCAAAGCGCCTGTGCTTCAGGCAGAGCCCTCTCCCAGAGCTGGGTGACCCCTGGCCAAAGCAGCCCTGCGGAATGTGGCAGCTGCTGCAGGGGATCCACACGCCATCGTAACCTGAGCGCCAGCGGGTGAAGGCACCGCGGTGACGGGGGAGGCCTGCATCCTCCATCTTGTGGATCAGCCCTTCCTCTCTGTGCTGTCTCATGCAACTCAATGAGGTGCTTTGTTTGAGGGGAAAAGCGAAATGTTTGCTTGACCCAAAATGAACTTGGAGGTTTTAAATTCACCAATAAGCCATGACAAAAAATGAGGTTATGAGTTAATGCCTTGAATTTATTTTCACATTTAAGTGTTGACAGCCAATCAGAAAAATAAGCGTACACACAATGAAGTTCTGTCTCCCACTTGTTTTTCTCATGAATGAGATTGCATATTTCTAGTTACTGGTCCTGGGAACTTTTTCTAGATTTTATTTTAAAATTAAATGGAAATGCCTGGGAGAAGAGTAAAGATTACACTAAGCACGGATAGCAACTCTGTCCCTTTGAAAAGCTCGATACTATTTAATTTATTTATCTGCTACAGTTAGCTGGACAGACTCCATATTCCATTACAGTTCAGAAGTGATATATTTCATCCTCTTATAATACTTCCCAGTTATTTATTACAATCCAATGTGTTTATTTAAAGCAAAATGTGGAATCATAGAATTATTATTTAGAGCTCATTTCCTCAAGACTCAATGTCATTTTATTCTGAATTTCCATCAGAGAAAATACTATTTTAAAATGCAAACTTGTAGATACAATGGAAAATGAATTCCATTCAGATGATGCAATTAACCCCCAGTATTAATAATCTGTGGTGTATATTGTAATATGATAATGTGAAAGTCCAAAAGAACTCATTCCCAGACCACATCAGAAAATCTACTGAGTCAACAACTGCAGCAGACAATAACAGGATGAGTTAAAGGAGCAGAGCATTAAAGCAGGTTATTTCAAACTGTACAGCATTTAAAATGTCACTGACAAGATTTAATATGACCATTCACACTCAAGCGCTACGTGAATTCACTCAGAAAAAATTTGGTACATAAGATCTGAGTGTGAAGAAACAACCAGTTCAACTTGCTATATCAAATTACTGCACATGGAAGACTGTTCCTGTCTCTGTTTTGCATTATCACCATCAGTTTTTAAATAATTTAAAAGGAAAATTATTTGCTTAATCTATTTGCTTAAGAATTTGTTTAACTTATAATAAGCACTCACATCTGAAGCTCAGTTTCTTGACTAAAGATCCTCTGCACACATAGGATGTGGCTAAGGAACAGCTGTAAGGAACTGAAATTATTGTAGCAATAAACATGTTGTTTCAACTGTTCTCTCTGATAAAAAAAAAAAAAAACAGCATTTCACTATATATGTAGAAACAGTGCAAGAATCATATGGTAATAATTACTGGAAGTGCATAGTTCACTTTTTCTTGACAAGAGCCACATGGCTTTTTTTTTAATCTATTGTATCACATATATGATGTAACAGTATATCAATGCAAATCAAACAAACGCAAAGCAGCTTTCCAGCTGAGACTCCAGACACACTGAAGTCGGGCAGCTCCAACTTCAGGGTCCTAGTCCCAGCTCAGCCCTCAACACTCACGTTTTCTCTTTCTAGCTGTGATGTTAAAAATGTGTGGTTTAAATCACTAGTGAAAGTAGAGAAACCACCACCACATTTATCATGAATTCCAACACCACGGCAAAACTGAACATAGGAAAAATTGATCTCCCTCCAAAAGCCTCCCAGAGTGATCATCTTGGGAAGGAGTTACTTATTGGTCCTTAGCAAATACAGGGCCTCCCCTCTTTCACAGCAACACCTTCACCATGCAGCTTGGTTTAATATGAACCTGACACTTGATTCACAGCTTAAGGCTACAGCATGGAAACAAAACTAAATTCAGCAGAAGACCCAGATACTATGCAAGGGTATGCGGCACTACATGAAAAAAGCAGGCAAGAAGAAATGGCTATAGGTCTGACCTGCTAATAATTTCCCAGGTGCTGTGTAATTAAAATTCATTATGATAGTGCTTTAGAAGTGCCTTACTTCAACATTCTTGATTTTTTTTTTTTTTTTTTTTTTTTTTTTTTTTTTTTTTTTTTTTTTTGAGACATGCAATATCTGAATGCTGTAAGTATCATGGTCCCACGACACAACATATTCTCTGGGTGTGAGTTCATGAGGCTGGATCAAAACCACTCCAGAGAGGATCTTGGTGGGTTAACTATGTTCCACAACTCAGGCTGGACATCTCGATGATTCAAAACTTTGTACATCTCAAAGGGGGACACAGTGTCTGGGATTCCCAGGTGTAGATTACCCTTTGCCCAAGATCAGGCACCCTGCTCCACTACTACTTGCTCACACAATGATCCAGCATCAGTTAATCTGAGAAAACACCTGCCTGCTTTGCAGACCATTTGCTACTTCTGTCATCCTCTGGCTTTGTTTTACCGTTTGGGATCTTATTTTCTGGGCACACAGCTGAACTCTGAGATGTTGCCCAGCTCAACCACTCCCTGCTCTGCTGTCACCCTGTAGACCAAAACACCAGGTTTGCCCCATCTTGACTATCAGTCTTGTCCCAGATTTTGACTACCAGGAGGCTTCACAACACTGCTCACAGCAGAACCTGCTGCTCCAGCATCCTCTCTGCATCAGCCGTACACTGTTGTATGTCATTTGCTGCTGAGAGTCAAGCCTTCCCACCATGTCAAGTGCCTTGATGTGATTACACAGCCACTGACCAGGGTGTGCTCAGGTGCAGATTCTGGTCCTTGTTGCACTGCTCAGAATGAAAGTGAAAAGGATTTGGATGAGATATTTACTCTGATGCAGTTGGGAATACCTTCAAGAAGCTGTTGCACTGGGCCACATCCAGCTCTATTAGGAAGGCAACTAAATAAAAACACCTCCATAGTGCAATACTGCTCATTTCCCATGGCATACAGGGAATTAAGCAGCTGCCACGAACCCATGCAAGCCAGGACACTTCATGGCTCATGACAGCCAGCGATGGTTGCCCCATTAGCTTCCTGCCTTGTCAGTGGCCATTCAAAATGCAATTGCACACTATATCTGTCTGACCCAAGCCTGTACCACCAGTCCTATTGCATTGCACAGAACCAATTTTAATAATCCAAATTAATCCTAATTAATAGGGGAAGCTGTGGCAGCATCATCAAAAGTGAAAGGTATTCTTTACTTTTGAGGCTTGGATTTTGCAGAATACACGGATCTTAATTTCATAACTGTACATTAAAGTCAAACCAGAAAAGGGATTAAATTAATCTAGCTTCTACTTCAATGATCAGAAAAAATCTTCCCATCATTGTCCCATCAAATCACTTGATTTCATAAATCACATATAAGTAATATGAACATTTATAAATCCAGAAAAAATAATCAAGTCTTTCTCATTCTGTTAAGTCTACAAAGTTTAAATGTGGCAGGAAAGTGATCTAATTTAAAACTATGGTTTGGGTCAGCGTATCTATTTACGGTGTTCAATTACACGATCATATCATTTTGCACAGCCTTCTTTATATTGGCAAGCTATAAAAGAGCTTCTTCGAATGGAACCATTGTTCTGCTGCATGCTCTAAGAATAGCATAGATTATATATAAGGCCTCAGCACCAGGGCTGTGCAGAGGACCTGCCTTGATAAATTCAGAAGTTTCCTATTGCATCAAAGTTCCTTCCTCCTTTCTCTTCCCAGTCTCTCTTGCCCAAATATACCAGACTGTATTTGGGCCAAGCAGCTCCCCCTTTCCTGTTCCCCCATAGGAGCTGCTGTGAGGTACTGATCTTCCGCCTTTTCTTTCCTAGGACAGACAACTGCATATTATTATTTTCAAATTTGAAAGACTGCTTCTTTTTTAACCATTTTTAGCCTACTCTGTCATACAATAACAGAACTAGGTGTTACTTGTACATCAGTATTTTCACCTGCTTGCTAAGAGATGCAGACAGAAAGCTTCTTGGGGATTCTACCCAGCTCTGGACCTCTTTTCTCTTTGTCAACAGGTGATGGTTTATCTACAACAGAGCAGTGGCACATCAGTCCCAACTCCATCATTGTAAAATCATTGGGAAGTCTACTGGAAAACTCAGTTTAAGAATTTCTGTATTTTCTCACAGTAGTAAAAATATTGAGTGCAATAGAATAAAAGTCTTTAAAACAGCTACACTATTTTCTTTTGCTTTTAGCTGGTGAGAGGATAGGAGAAAGGAAAAAAACACCTTCTTATTTTCTGGCTGGTTAAAGAAACTCTAAGAACATCAGTGTTGATGATGTTTGAAAAGGCATATATGGAGGATGGGTAACAAAAATTAAAACATGAACTGACAGAAAAAAAATCTTAGGTTTAAACCAAGCAGATAACAGAGGAAAAAAGAAGTTATGAAAAGAGCAGCAATTCCTTTTTTACTTCTGTCAGAGATTTTCAATATCTTCCCAAATCAGAGTCTCAATGAAGAAAAAAAAACATAGCTTATCCAGCTCAGACAGACTACAGGGAGTCCCAAGGGCATTTTGACCTTCAGAGAGGAGATGCTTTAGCAAGCCTTCTTTGCTCTCTGCCTGCAAAAGCGTGTGCTTAAACTGTGAGCAAAGCAACTGTGAGATAAAAACCACCTGTGCAAAGCTTTTGGTATCTGTAAGGGTTTACTGGTGGTTCTCAAAAGCCTCCTAAAGAAATAAAATGTAAGAGGGAGGGCAGTTCAATTCCCAAATACCACTGGAGGCAACATCAAATGAGCACTTCTTGCCAAAACCCAAAATGCCTGAGAGGCACCTGGGAAATCAGCTCAGGAAGTCACCAAGGGGTTAGATTTCATTACAGCGAGTGACCAGAAGTTATGTGAGAATATTTTTTCAGATTTGAAGATATGTTCAAAACTATGCAGACTGCTTCCATACAATTTTGTCTAATCTAACTCACTCTGCATCCCAAACAAGCAGACAAGGAATGCAGCAATCTGACACAAGCTGCTCATGACAGGGAAGAGGACCCAGCTGCTCTTCGTCATGTATACACTACTATCCCACTCTCTCGGCAAATTACTTCAGACTGTGGCAAATGCTGTGGGCAAATGCTTGAGGGACTGACTGTCATTTTATTTCAGTTTAAAAAATTCCATCAACATGCTCACTGAAGAAATCCCTCCTAGAAAAGTTTCATATAAGCTTATAGAGATAATTTTTTTAACCATGTTAGTTTTGGCCTGTCTTGGTCCCTCTGGAGTTATTTTGGCCATGATTCTCAGTTTCTGAGAATTTCACAGATAGTATTACAAAAGGGAGGTTTCTTCAAGCACACATTCTGATGCACTGTGGGGACATTTTATGGCATCTTTAAAGAACCTGAATTCTCTGGAACATTAAACACACAGAAATAGATTCCCCCTTCAAGTACCATCAAGTTGTGTGAAATCGCTACATTGGATCAAAGAGGATCTTCTGAACAAATGAATGGAGCAAACTTGTCTGATAGAGCAGATAATAGCTTAAGTGTTTATCACTTTATCTGGGCATTCCCCTTTCATATGCTTGAAAATTCTTCCTTGATGAATAACATTAGATCATTATTTAAACAAAAGAGCTGTCCCTGTCCTCAGACAGTGCTGGTCTCCTGTGTAACTGACAGTGCAAAGATTGTCCAAGAATATCCAAGAAAATTGAAAGAAAAAGGTAAAAGAGCACTGAAGATATTGTTTCAACTGAGGTCTCTGAAGCAAGTGATGAAATGCCCCACAAAGGTAAAGTAAAACCTGGTCTTCAGAAAGGAGGTCACCCTGGTTTTAGAGTGCACTAAAGGACTCAGGTTACTTTTCTGAGAAGTCTATTTTGGCTTTACTATTAGCAGCACCCCTGGATAATTTAGCCTTTCCACTGGCTTCTGCTTCTGTTTTAATTACAGTTGCTGTACTAGACTGCATGAGAAATATAGCATGCAAGTATGTTACCTGGCAAAGCTGAAATATAGGTGAGTAACATCTGTTTGAGCAGAAGGAACACACAATTTGCTGAGAGCTGCAAGTCAAATCTGTGACAGAGACAAGCTTAGAAGACAGGCATTGATCATGTCTAAGGAAACAGGCTTTGGGATGTCTGCTGCTTGCTGAATTTGGGGAAAGAAAACAGAGACAAGAAAATCTTTCCATTAAAACTAAGTGCAATGTGTGATTTGATTATCCAACTACAAAAGCATCACCAATGCAAAATGCATCAAGTATTGGCACACTGAAAGGTAATGAGCAAAAAACAGTGATGTGAGGAATTATTACGCTGAGTCATCTGGATAATATGATAGATATTGTAATTCATTGTCATCCCACAAATAAACTGCAAAGCTGACTTCAGTTATTACACCTGTAATGTCATCAGTCTCTAGGTAGCCACTTCTGGTAAAGGGAAGTTTCTACGTACTTTGAGCACAGCAGCACGTGCCATCCTCCAGATGCCTGTACAGCAAAATGGCCCCACTCTGCTCCCACAAGCAGCCCAAATAAATCCAGGAGGGGTCCATTTGTAATCTTAATGTCTCTGGCCAGTTTACTGTAGCTTAAGTAACTCTTTAACATGGGTGGATGAACAACATAACATCTGCATTTTCTTCATAATAAGAACTAATTTTATATCCTCAAATAGCAGAGATAATTTTGTTTGATAGAGCACTTTATGAAAATAGCTTATGCTTTTATAAACAAGAAATTAAATGTTATCAAGAAAAAAAAATCACAATACTAAGAAAAAGCTGATTTAAAGAAATATATGTGAAGAGAAAAAAAAATCAATTTAATGGATAAAGCCTTTCTAAGAAAGGCTAAAAATTACCCAGCATTTAAAACACCAAAAAAAAAAAAAAAAAAAGTTCAGAGGAGGCCTGAGAACTCAGGTAGTATATCTTTGTGCTATAAGGACTGACTACACATCATTTATGACAGATATTTCTCAAACTTCTACTTAAAAGCTTCCCTATCCTCCAGCAATCACTCTCCACATTTCACTGACCTTTCCTGAGAAGATATTACCCAATACCTTTTTTCCACTGAACCTTCCTGCCTAAACATCTTTTTTAGATGTATACCCACTAGTTCTTGTCCTAGCAACACTGGATGTCTAACATTACCACATTGTCTTGTGTTCTGCAGTAACTTTTTACTTCTTTGAAGGTTATAACAACACTTACCTTCACTCCTCAGAGAAAATGAACAGCTTTGCTTTTTTAGTCTTCTTTCATATTTTAAGTATACCCCTGATCATGTCCATGGCAGAGGAAAGCATGATCTCCAACTGATCTCTGTATTTCTCTGTGTTTAACAATGCGCACACAGCTCCAGGAGAGGGTTCAAAGCAAGGATCATCTCACGTCTGATGTAAACCCTCCTTGGCTCTGCTCCCATCACAATGCTGCTTTTCCCCCAGCAACTGGGCAGAGATTCTTACTAGGCACCTTACATTTTAATTCGTCCAACAAGAGAGCCTTACCCTCAGAAAATGCCACTTTTCCCTGCTGCTGATCACTGCTTCCAAGCAGGGATTAATGGTTGTGGCCATACTGCACTACAGCAGTAGCAGAGAGATTTAAAGGCTTTACTAGTGCAGTAGTTCATTCACAAAAACACTTCTCACATGCTATCAGTGTAGAAGACAGATTTCAGGCTTTGATCAGAAAATTTTCATGTACTGGAATAAGTGGAGCATGAACACATTTTCTTCTCTAGGTTTTGTCCATGCAGTTTACCCTTTTCTGCATTCATTTTGGCTGCCCAGTTAAAAAGGAAATGCATCACTAATATACATGCATGGAATAAGAAACAACTATGTCACTGCAAATGTGACCACACACACACACACACACACACACAAACACACACAAACACACACAAAGGAAAAAAGGCTTTTCATATACAAGGCTGAGAGAAACCCTCCCCATAGTCGTGAAGGAACAGCTTATCAGCACTTAGTGTATCACCTGGGTGCAGAGAGACAATTCTTTCATGCACATTAAAAAAGTTAATAATGGCTCTTAAGTACAACTCTCTACAAATAGTAGAATTTCATTTCTGCTTTTGTAACAAACAAAAGGAACAGTTCAGAAACATTTTCCATATTAGATCTCTAGTGAAACCAGAAGAACTGCTCTTATGATTGTGCAAATCATTAAACCCTTTCAGTCTTCAGGCAGGCAAAGGCTCCAATGAAGCTTTCACAAAGAGACAGTAAGGTCTAGGGCTCCACTGCACCCATTCTCTCAGCCATAACACAAAGTAATGTCACCACATAGCATCTGAGACCAAAACGCAAATACATGTCACTGGCAGCATTCACCCATCCTTTCATCTAACACTCATCTGTTAAAGTGCTTAGACACTGTTCCAGAGTTCTCATTTAGAGCTCTTTGCAGATATTAACAACGGTGGTTGAGACTGTGGTAAGGAAGAAACAGAAAGTAGATCTGCAGAAGTAAGGAGAGCTCCCTCTCAGAAGCCTTTCATTATCATATGATGCTTTCTGGTGAAGTGATCACCTCTGATTTGTTGAATCAGTGACTTAATCATGTACTTGGCACCAAGCAAAGGAACGACCAGCAATGTTAACAGGGTTATCCAGGATTGGGGGTGGAAGTCCCTGTTGTTTAAAGCAAGAGTTAGACAGTATTACCACATGATCCCCTCACTCAGACTCTTTGAAGTGTTATGAAAACATTTTTAAAGCAATATTTGCCACAGGGTAGTCACTCATGTTATATCTGTCTTACCCCTCCTCTTTCCATCTGTGAGCACCTCATTACCAGTGGATAATACTGATGCTGTAATACCACTTTCCCTTGGGAACAAAATAATAATCATCTGTGTCATTTGAGAAGGATCCTGCTTGGGCCTCTGTGTGCAGGAATGCACAATTATAAAGCATGCCTGACAAAAACATTTTATTTTGTTTTGTTCTTAGTTCAAAAAATACAGGTACAGTGTGTGATCATTTGTTTCTAGTTAGGCATTTTGAATACTCTTTTGTTTGCAAAAAGAGCAAATGCATCTGCCCATTAAGACTGAAAATAAACTAAAAGTTTCAGTAAAGGCAACAACAATAATATTGTTACTAATATATTTCTATTTGTCCGTAGATTATGATAAGTATTACTTTCATTAGTTTCATGATTCATTAGTTTCATGACTCTGTATTTTCTTCTTAGAATGATACAAGGACTCGTACTGTAATAAGTTTTATCAGAAAATGGCCTGTTCAAACCAGCTTGAGAAGTCAAGGGTAGGGTAAAAAGAGCACAGAAGAAAAGACTGCAAGTGCTAGCAAATGAAATGAAATCTCTGTACGCAATGTACTGGTCTGTATTTTATGGGAATTTCTTAAATAATTCTTTCATATTTGGGCCTGACAGATGATAAGAATAATGCAAAGGAGGAGGTAAATGTAGCTGATATTTGCAGTGGCAAATAATGAGTCCCAATCCTGTTTAGGGGACCTTTTGTCCTGTCTCCTTTGCCTGGAACACAACTGTCCCTCAAATCCCATAAAAGTAGATCTTTTCACTTTTCAGTCGTGGAAGATTTAAGTTAAATTCTCCCCACTCTCCCAAGTTATTTTTGAAGCCTCCATTGAGACTATTTAGGCAAAAGAATAACACCTTTGCAGAAGTCCAGCCGCAGGGCATCTAGCACATTACAGGCTTCACAGCCATGCTATGATCTACCCATCAGCAAGACAAAACATTACCCAGTTCCAGCCACAACAGAGCACTTCCATTGCTCCACATCTGCTTTTTTAGGAAGGCATTCTCTGCTCCAAAATCTTACCATTACTCTGTTTTGGTGGGTTTCTTGGGGTTTTTTTGGGTTTTTTTTTGGTTTGCTTTTGAGATCAATGAACTTCAGAGAAATATAAAGGTAAACTCCAAATGCTAATACATGCTACGCTTATATTCAAAATGGTGGTGCTCTTGTGCAAGAAAATGGGATGTTTCCTGCCATCCCCTGTCCTAGCTCTATTTCCCAAAACTCATGCAAAACAGCCTCCAAAAGACAGTGTCCAGCATGTCAAGCCCTGCCCTCAGACAAGAGAATGAAGGTCACCCCTATGATCCAAGTGAAGGAGGATAATGGCAGAGTGGAACAATCTGAACCAAAGCTATTTTTAAACTTTATCATCAGGGGAGTTAAATCACTGCACTTAATACTAGCTGTTGTCAAGATTAACTATAGTATCGTGGGAAAAAAAGGGCTAAAGTCACATAACAATTACATGCACTTTGATGTTTATTAAGAACAGCTACTCTTGTAAAATTATAATGCTGTATTCATAGATTAGAGCTAAAGTTGCATTAGCACTGTTGTAACATTTACTGACATTAGTCATTTGGTTAATGAAACACACAATTGGATTACACTTTTTAAAAACATTTTACATACAGACATTTTAACATAAAGTATATTACTGAGTTGATCATATACATTAGTGTTAAATCTATCCACAACAATGACTGTCACTTTTTGTATACGGGTGCATGAACATACACATTTTATTTTTTGACAGATAGGTGTGCTTCTACATTTATGTAAGACTCCATTTAGAGGACATGAAAATCCCACTCTATTTGGAAATGACAGCAAGTATCAAAAAATAAATTCATCCGCTACATCTGGACTGGGCAAGTTTGCAGAGAATATGCACACAAGGCAGAAATCAAAGAGTGAGATGCATGAAGAAAAAGTATTCTTCCAATGAAATTCTCATTAATATAAAGAAACATTTTGAGAAGATGGCAAAAATAACTATTGCCTCAGTTTGCTTCTGCTAGACCAGAATCTGCAGTGACCAGGTAAATTAGTTGTGCTCATTACATAGTAACCCCTGCTGTCATCATAGATGGGTGCCTTCCAAGCCTTTGAATACTCATTACACAACACCCTGGAGAGGCAGCAATTGCTTTCATTGTTCTTTTCTGGATGAAGACTGAAGTAGAGCAAAAGAAAGGGGCTAATCTGAATGAATAAATAAATAAACAGTCACTTAGAGCAATTTAGGAGAAATTTGTGTATGCAAGTTCAAGCGAGTGATCTGTAAGATATCCACACTGCTGCTTAAACTGTGGGGTGTCCAAGTCCTCATCAGTCAAACGAGGCTCAGGCCTTCATGCATTTTTTGAGCACTTTCGAACTCTGCCTGTGAACTGGGTTAGGCTTAGTCCAAAACACTGTGGTTGTGAGCACAGAATGGGACATCAAGTTCAACCACTTTTCCCAAGTGTTTGCCAAGTACAGACGCAGCGCTCTCACCTACTACCTCCTCCCTTATAAATTGTACTACTGGGAAGAGAAAGGTGGAGATGAATTCTTACTTTGGAGCTGGGCTGATGGATAGAAAAAAATAATAAAATATTCAGAGTAAGTATAAGGCCAAAGAAACCGACAGCTGTCAAGTACTGAGTCCTGAGTTCATGCTCATATGCCCTGTTCTGGTTAATACAAGATGTATAAAGGACAAATTTTAAGAGTTGCATCTGAGATGAACAATTAGATACACTGCTCTGGACTGTTCTCCAGAAACAGCTTTTTTAAGCAGAGTTCAGGTATCTCTACCAACTTCTACTTGAAGCAGAGTCATAACATTTAGAAAAGGAATTAATAGGAACACATGGCTAAGTGTAGCTCTGGTGAAGTAGGAGTAAGAAAACAGAAGGGTGACTAATCTCTATGCAATTCCCAGTCCAAAGCTGCTGAGAAAATCATATTCTGCAAGGTAGTCAGAGATGCAGGGTAATGCAGGATTACAATATTACTGTTTTGTAGACAATGCTGACGAGGAAAAGCAAATGTTTTCTAATCATTACAAGCAGAGCTTTTCAATCTTCTAATAAATAATACTAAAAAAATACAAAAAGGGGATTTTATTTTTGGCTTTCATACTTGTTCTCTTTTTAAATTAATGGCATCTTAATTGGTCACTTTAGTGGAGCAGGAAGTCAGGCATCAAATCTGATTACATATCCAGCCTGGGATTAATTCCTCAGCAAGTCACAATAGACAGAGCAATGGGGCAACACAAAGCAAATTGTCTGTCATACCTCACCCATCACAGTGGAAATTTTATTGTTTAGAGCTGCCAGTTTGTAAGCACCACATTCAGGATACATCTTCATTTTTTTTTAAATCCCAGTCCTAAAGGCCATCCAGCTGCAACAGCTATACTGACAGATGAGCACTGTTTACATTCCTCCAGCAGAATGAGATAATACAAGAATGTAAAAAATTCGGCCAAATCTTCTGAAGAGAATTCCCTCCTTTATAAAACATCTGAATTCTAAGCAATGGGATTTTCCACAACAGGAGAGTGCCATTTTCCAATTTCCATTTTTTCGAGTGATCTGTTGGCTGGTCTTGCACAACTATAAAAACAGAGGGTTTTTTTTCTAATTGTACCCTTTTAGCCAGATACTTTGTTAATCTCCTATTCAGTTTCCTGGGCAGCAACTCTGAGGAATAATAGATTGAGTCGGAAAACCTGTTCAATTTTGACATGAAGGACATGTGATTATTTTCCAATTGAACAAAGACAGTGAGTACAGAAGTTTTCTCACAATACAGTACCTTGTTTTTTAAAAAAAGCAATTTTTCCCTCTGTCCTCAGCTTGTACTTCAAAAGGATGTTCTTATTATTATACATTGTGTTGATATTCTGGTTGAAATATTATATGTTTGGGAACAGAGGCACAGCAAGAATGATACTCCAAAAGAAAACATTCAATTTCAGTTTGTAATACTTCTTCAATAAAAGCATTCATATATGAGGTATTTCTTTGTTTTTCTTTTTTTTCTTTTTTTTTTAAGTGAGATAATATTAAAAGCTGGCAAAAAAAAAAAACCAAAGATGAGCAATTGTTTCTTTAGATTGATACATTCTTACATAAGAGGCAAATCCCACCCTCACTGCTTTGACTTCAATGGAAGCTAGATCTAGCATTTGATGTACATCCTATGCTCTGGGCAGAAGAGTGCAAAAATTGAAATGCAGAAACCAAAAAATTTTAAGCACTGCCTATCCTACACATATTCATCTCAGAGATTAATATCTACCAGCCTACACAGGAACAATTAAATCTAAATTCCTAAATGAAGATCATATGGAAGAGACTACAAACATAGTATGGGTCATTTAATCTCTAGTTTGCTGTGTCACATAGAGTCCAAGCAAGTACAGAGAAAAAAAATCATTAGCAGCAGACATCTGCTGGTAGACAAATGAGCTGATCTCAGTCTAGCTTTTTCTGGACACACAGACAGATTGGGACAGAGGACAGGTGAAGGAGGGAAGTGTTACAGGCAAAGAACCAGAAAATGCATATAGCTACAAAACTTCCTGCCTCTCAGAGAAAAGTCTAGACCTGTCCCATCTCTTGATCCCTAGTAGCTCCACCAGAACCTGACAGGCAAAACACCACAGAAACAACTGCAGCATTTCAGTGAAAATTTCAGTTTCTAATTCTTTAAGCATTTTTTTAAAAGTAAGTCCATCTCTAAAAAAGGATTTGAAAGTTACATAATAGGTTTTCTATATTAGAAAAGAAGACAGAAATCATTTTGTTTAAGTGTACATGTTGTTTTACAAGAAGCCAGGCTTTTAGACACTTCACCAAGATTGTCATCACATATCATGGCACTGCTTTGCATTTAAAGGGGGAAAGGAATGTTTTGCCCTTTAAATCTAGGCTCTACCACAAATAGGTACGACTTAGGTGAGAGCCACTTTCAATTTTCATTGTTAGGCCAGAGAGCTACAGCCAAGAATAAAAGATGTGACATGCTGGGGAAAACACATACTCATTTAGTAAGTCAGAATTAGTAAATACTTCTTAAGAGATCCCCTTTGCCAGGCATGTGGATTAATATTTTCAGGTTTCATTGACAGCTGATTAATCCACAAACATACACAAGATTATGGCAATACACTACTAAAAGCAACAGATTTCAATGAGAACTAAAATCACAAATCCTTAAAGTGAGAGACATTTACACTGAGATTCTCTATATTGCAAGCTCCTTTACCTTTCTTCCACTCAGATTTTTTCAGATGTTCATTCAGATTTCTAGGTTCCTAGATAGTCTTTAAATGTCAAAGATCAGACAAAGAACACAATCTACAGTTCAAGTATTCATTTTGCCTTTTCCTAGACAATAGCATCCAGGTAATCAAAGCCAGACAGCATGGTTGTAAAGTCCAGGCAGAACCAAACTTAGAAATAACAAGAATAGCAAAGAGTTAACATCAGCCAATAGCAAGCCATTGTTTCCTTTTTAGGAATAATCATTTGAACTAAAAATTCAGGCAAGTTCTGTGAAAACATCTGTTCAAGGACCCCAGCATAAATTAAGTCATCTCAATATATACAAAGAATGAATAAAATTACTCCAAAAACAAGCCAAATACTCTTTGTTGGTTACAAATATTTAGTCAGTTCCATTCCAATTCTTAAACAAGGAGAACAGATCCAGAGCTTGGAGAAGTTACAGACATGTTCCTTAAAATATTGTTAAAGAGGGGATGCAGGAACATTATGACCGAAAAGTTAGAGTTTATTGTTCAGTTTTAATTAGAATTTAGGCTGATGAAATGCATTAAATAAGCCACATGTAAACTAAAAGAGATAATCATAAGTCATGCATAACAGATTTTTATGGCTATATTTTTCATCCCTCCAGTGTAATAAACTGCTGGTCGTGTTCCATAGAGGTGCAGAGGTTCTTCAAGGACACAGCACAGGACAGTGATTTGTTATTAAAAAAAATACTTTATTAATAACATAAATAGTAAAATACACCATTATTTTTATATCTGGAGCAAGTTAGAAGAATTAATTATTCCTCCATTTCACCCCAAAGGAAAGCATTAGATATAAGACATATTGTGGTAGGCAATGTTACAATTTGTTACAAGCTAAATCAAGTTTAAAACCACTGTGTAGACAATAGCTCCGTTGTCTTAATATTAATCAGGCTTCTTCCTTTTAAAACAGTTCTCATTCTATTTTCTGTTTGTTTGTTCCTTTGCTATGATTGTAAACACTCCAGTTACAGTTCAGAACACTCAATTTAGTAATGTTATGAACTACAAATGAAGTTGATGTTGTACAAAATTTTTCAGATCGGAAAACTTGGTTGTCACAACAGGTATTGCCTACCACACACTTTGCTTTTTCACATCAAAAGAAATGGATTCTTTTTGTTTCTTTTTTTGTCTTTTTTTTCTTTTTTTTTTCTGAATGGAAACATTCCTTAACACTTAGCACTGCATGATTTGTAAGAGTGGAATAGCAAAACATAGGGATTGATGGGAATACTGACTGCCCAATACAAGTTTCATTTTCATTTATTTCTCTAATTATCCTCAGCTGAAATGACCCAGTCACTATTTTCAGCTGTTTTGGGCTGTTCTGTCAGCAGCTGATCTAGTAGAGAAAGAGCAGAACTGAGTAGCATGAGGAGACCAGACTTGCTGCCTGCCCCACCGAAAGCACTTGCAAAGCCATTTCCATGTTTTAACCTTTTTTCCTACCTTCTGATCAGCAGATTTTTTCTGCACAAATTGTTGGTATATCCTCTTTCCTGAAGACATCTGCAGAGTAAAGCCATAAGGTGGGTTAGAGAGACTTGGAAAACCACTGCCCCTGAAGGAGCAGTTTGGGGAGCAGCAGGAGAACGTTTGGGAACATGCTTGCCTAGAAATGGGCAATGCTGTTTTGGTCCTCTACCCTCTGCCTGCATGGGCCTGTAAGCTTCCTTTTTGCCAAGACCAATACTTGTGGTGAACCAAACCTGACCTGGTAGAAGGAAAATCCAAGAGACATAGCTATGATCAGTATAGAAAACCTGAAAACAAGAGTCCAAACATAGCGCAAGGAGGGAATGCAGGACCATGTCTCCCAGCAGACGCAGCCTTGATTCAGCCTTAAACCTCATCCTTGGGTGAAATAGACCAAGAACGTGTCTGGGATGTAACCACGAGCAGGAAAGCATACAGGCTTGGCTGGGATGCAGAATTCATTTTGCCATGGGCCTCCACAAAGAGGTCACAGAAACTATGCAACCCCAGCTGACAGACTCTATCAGCCTGGCCAAGCCCAGGGTGGGGAAGGTGGCTGGGTCACAGCCAGTGGGCCACAGGTGCTGTCCATGTTCCCTGCTGTAAGTGGGCAGTTGATCTGATCAGAGTTTAAGTTATTTATACCAACAAAGAGTTTGTCCTGTCACTGCTGTATTTTATAACCAGCTATGCCTCTTCTGTTGGCCAGCAATGTCTTGCGCAGCATTGGACTGGCACTGCTCCCAAATAACTCGACTCTGGTTTCACATTCCTCACCTCCATGTTCTCGTTGCCCAGCAGTTTATTTTACAGATTCCCTGGCCTCAAGAGGCTGCTATCATGTTCCTCCACCCTGACCGCAGCCCTGCCTCTCTGTCCCTACTCAATAGGGCCTTTGTTGGCTGCCACGTGGGGGTCAGTGGTGGCACCTGGGAGCACCTCTTGCCGGCAGACCTGCTGCCTGCCTCCCCAGGCCCTCCTCTGAGAGCCACCAGTGACATACTGGGTGGCTTCTTCAGTCATACACTGGACTGGACTGGTGTGTATTTCTGCTCCACACAGGGCCCTCAGTAATAAGAGAAACAAAATGCAAGACATTACACACAACCAGCAAAGCAAAGCCCCTACTCCTTTCTTCACCTGTGATATGTTCACTGCAGTTCTGCACATTCCCAGGAGGAAATTAATCCTCCAGAACAATATATTTCATTCCTTCAGGATGATCTGGCTGGAGTAGAATTCCTTTAATCTTAGTCCATCTGCCCACTTCTGTAAAAAAAAAAATACCATTTCCATTAATCTCACAAAACTGGAAATCCAAGATTACGTTGAATTAATCCTGTAAAATGGTTTACCATGATCAAACTGCATGACAGACATAATGTGAAAGTGACAGTTACTAAGAACTTTTCCAGTTGTATCCTGATTAGAGGGCAGGTAAATGAGAAAGGCAGCTCTGTCAATGGGTGTTTCCAAGAGATCACACTTGCTATCCATCAAGTGCTATAACAAAGCCCTAATGCTTCATTAATGTTATTGCAGGATCCCAGGATGTGAATCAGTAACAGGAGCCCTGGGTTGATCTGGGCCCAAAATCTGAGCTGCCCCCAGTTCTGGAGAAAATACCCAGAGCCTTTCCTTTGCAGAACACACAACTTGCTCTTGCCCCTCATTCAAAACAGCCAATGATGGTGCACAGCCGCCTGGTTCTCTAATTACTGCTTGCGAATTCAGGTCACACACCAGGGGATGGATCTATGGAGGACTGAAAGCAACAACTGGGTACAATAGGGTTGAACCCATCATGAATAGAGACCTAATAGGCAAATATTTGTGTACCTGTACCATTCTTAAGGGCTGTATTCAGTTTGCTCTTCAAAGAGTGGGTTGAAAGAGTGCCGCCTACCCTCTATTTATTCCCATTAGAGGCTACTATTACCCCTTTGGGCCAGAGTCCTTAACTAGTGTTCAGATTGTTTTTCTTGAGGAAAGTAAAGATTGAATTGTGTACAAACAGGGTAGCAACCCTGTTTATTTACTGAAAACGGGCATTAAATTGTATTTCTCTTAATACAATCATCAAACAGCAAGAAGGAATTTCTTTGCTCTTTATTCCAAGCCTTTTATTCACTCGCCAGCACTTCACCCAAAAAGCATGACCTTTCTCCTTGGTTTTTTTCCCCCTTCTAGGGCCCCATTACTGAAGCTCATTTGGCCATTCTTGGCTTTCTCCAATGGTCTCTGCCTCCTTTTGTGGTATCCCAGCTGCACTGCCTACACACAGTTTTATCCAGCTCACACCCAGACATACCCTATTCCTTGCTTTTATCCTCTTCTGAAACCCTTGCAGTGATCCATCCCAGATGGCTTTGAATGGATTGTGCCATGACCATCGGCCTCTATCTTTTCAGGATTTTTATATTAGTTCTAAGGCAAAGGTGGCTTTTACAACCATCATCTTCCAGGATACTCCAGACAGCTTCCTCCCCAGTGATACACTCATTTCCACAAGGACTCTGGAATACATCACAGAGAAAAGCTCCTACCTGTGCCTGCACATGCTGTGTGACAGTCACACAATATGTTTGGTGGCTTTGGCCAGACGAAACCAAGGACAGCAAGACTCCTAGGCACTGCTTCATCTTATCTCCTGCTACAAGTGAAAAAGAGAAGCCTGCAGCACCTGCAGAGCATATTCCTGTCACTGATACACCATGGAGGAAGGGGGGACCCAGATACTTCAGTTCATTGGCTTCCCAAGAACTGGAACAGCTTCATTGTGGCATCATCAGTCAGCTTTCTATATTAGACAACACTGATTTCTTACTTTAAAATTGCTCCAAGACTGTAAATAACGTAGTATCAAGAAAATAAGGGATAAGAAACCAAATTCATTTTAGAACAGCTTGACCATATTTCAAACTCAAATTGTGTTCAATTTGGTCACAGATTTTCACTTTCAGTAGGAAAACTTAAGAGTTAATGCTGGTTTCCTGTATCCTGAAGAAAGAGCTTCACTCAATTTCAGCCCTCAGCTTGCCAACAAATTACAATCCTTGTGAAGCCTGCACAAAACCCTCCTTTCAGCAGAATCAAAATGACACATTTTTATTGATAGAAGGGAAAGAAAAATTAAAGAAAAATACCAGATTGTCAATACACAACTAGATCTCTACATCAGCTAGTCCATTATCCTTAAGTACCGCCACCAAAAATATGTTACAGGGGAAAAAAACGTATACAAGAGTGATGTAAGTGTCCTGCTTTCCACTGAAGTTATTGTAAGCATGGAAAACTGTAGATTACTTCACAGCCTGAGGTTTTTGTCTGCACTCGTTACTGTCTCTCAAGATAATGCTACCTGTCAGTTGCCTACCTGAAATTTCACGAGAATTGCTGAATTTTGCTATCCATTATTTTCTAAAATGCAGAGTGACAATGAACTGCACTCTCAAGAAAAGAAAAAGTTGCTGCTTGATTATCTGTTCTGAACTCAGCTACCTGGAAACCATGTAACTTATAATAACTTATAATAACTTATGATTAAAGGAACTGCAAATATTTCTGCTCACCCTCACTCAACATATTGCTCCTTTTAGGGCAACATACAGGCAGAGTTCCATTAATTAAAGCTATTCCCTACAGATGTATTTCACTTCTGTATTTGTTTCATTTCACACTTTGTTTTATGCTTTCTTAGGCAGTAGCACATCTGTTCAGACCCCAAACCATGCAGTGTGGGAAGTATACCTAATGAAGGCTGAATTCCAGGGATATTCTGAGAAATGTGAAATAAAGCCCAGAACCTTGGTAGTTTCTGTTATTGTTTGGACTTGATTTGAAAATGAAGTTGGCAATCTTTTGATCATTTACACTGTAAAATATTATTGTACAGCCATAAATACTATTTCCTGCCTTAAGAAAAATTATGGGCCATTTTCCAGATGCATTGTAGCACAGTGGGCATGGCATCAAAAGACAAGATCAATGAGTACAGAATTTTTTTTTTTCTTTAATGAGTTAAATAACTTGACAAGTTTGAATGGGAATCTGAACACATCTAAGGTAAGATTTTAATATAGAAGTGGCCAACACACTGTACAGGAATTTGTTCCTTTAACAGATGCGTTATCAAATATGTGAAATATCCCAATTTTGACAGAAAAGAATGGACTAAATCCTCATCTCAGTTACTGACTGGCTTCAGTTCCCATGGGATGGAATTTGATGTGGTGAATTTAACAGGAAACAATAGACCAAGCAGTCTCATTGCCTGTAAAAATTAAACACTGTATTTTCATAACTTGGGAGTTATGTAAGGAATATCTCAGAGGCACAGTTGTAAGAGCTCCACACTCTGCAAATGCACTTTGAAGGATAAGGCCAAATGATAATTGCCTCCAGAACTTGGGAAGTATACAGATCTCAAATAATTACAATCCTTAGAGCATGATAATCCCCAACTGCATGAGCAGTTTGGAAGTGGTTTAATGCACTTTTGGAGAGAAGATGTGGGAGGAGAGGGAGCAGGGAAGGGAGGAGGCCTTTGCACAGCCAAGTGTAATCATTCTTGCTATATGTGCACATGCATGTCCTTAAGTAGTTACGCACCTTGTTCCCCTGGAAGTCCCTAAGAGCAGATGTAGGCCACATATACCCATACCACTCACATGCACAAGATTGAATACACCCCACCATTTTCAGGAGCAGAAACTGAGCTGCGACCATCTTCAACCTCACTGGATTAGCTGCTTTTCCATCAGTAAAAATATGTACAATTTGGTCATGCAGGACAGTGGAAATTGCATACACACCCTTCTATGTGTACATTGGCTAATGGAGATCTCAGCCCAGTGTTGTATCCTAAAGTGCTGTATCCTATTTATAACTAGCTCCTTTTAAATTTAATAAAATACACATATTTGAAAAGATTTATGAAAACATTCATCCAGCTGAGAGAGCGGCTCTCAGGGCTGGTGAGGACTGGGAATAGGAATTAGATACAAAAATTCTTAACAGCCCAGCCTTCATCTTTTTCTTGCTTTTTAATTCTTCCCCGACAATTGAGACACCAGGACTGTGGCTTTTGGGCCTTCTGTCTTCTGCTTCATGTTTCCCCTAGATTCAGAGCTAGCTTGCTTATGACTGGGAAGTGATATTGGAAGAAAAATGTAAAGTCAGATTTTGAAGAAAGATTTGAAGAATGCAAGCAGAAATAAAAATTGGCTGGAAGGGAGCTGCAGGAAATGAAGAGAAAACTTCTATCTGCAAGCCTCGTGTTCCAAGAGAGGTAGATTTGTAGAGCAAGAGAATCACTGCTTGAGGTTCCAACAGGCACACCATGTGAAACTCTAGATTTCCTTCAGAAGAGCTCTAGCCTGACCCTGTGTCCCATTAGGTGTGTTCCTGGAGAACATTGACAGGATTAGCTTCACGCAAAAGCATGTCAGTCAAGATGTGTACTCCAAGACTAGCAGCTCAGTTTGAGGACAGCCAGTGGTGATGATGGGAATGTTTTCTGCAAAAAGCATTTCTGATCCAAACTTGCTGGACATGCCCTGGGAGACATGACATTGCAAAGGCAAGGTAACCAGACAAAAAGAGGCTTGCTGGAATTTTGAGCAGGGAAGAGATCTTTGAGCTCCATGTGGGTATAAATTAGGAACTCATGCAGACCACACAATCAGCTCATGGCCCTGCCAGACCATGTCCCACAACCGTGTATGCAGCCCATGCTCTCAGTATTTCTATACCCCCAATACTCTCTGGATGTGAAAGAGCTTTTGAAGTTGGCTTCATATGTATGGTTTTGCTTCTGTTTCACATACCTCATATCAGAGCTCATAAGATGCACTTAAGACCCAAAGAAAGATGCAAGTCTTCAGTGCAGGGACTACATAAGCCTAGGACTGAGTGTTAGCACTGGACAGCATTTCTAGATATTTCTAGATATTCTTACACAGAAATACCATTTAGCCTAAAGAAAAATCACTGAGCTGATTCTGTGTGTCGTCATTTAAGGTAATGCAAGAAGTCCTTCGAGATATTTCCTGGAAAAGTAGTCCATTTTCTCATGCTGCTCTCTGCAGGGCTGGTACCACAGTAAAATCAAGTCTTGGTAAAATGTTCCACCCATCTTTTTAAACACATACTTTCTGAGCTCTAGTCTCAGAGACAGAAGCCTGCTATTTCCAAGGTTTTCTCTACTGTGGCCATTCAATGCATGCCAAGGAGACAGAGTCAAGGTCCATCACAGCAACAGAGCACCACTGCTGGATTCTTATAGGACCAAGAGCAGCTGGGACTATCAGACAGTAAGGAGGGAGATGCAAAATGGAAGATAAGCCTTCTGCTTCCTTCTGCATTCATGCTGAGATTAATGTGGGAAGTATGACCGGTGAATACAGGCTGTCTTTTCAGGCCATCATCAATGCCACACTCATGGTCTGTGGAAGAGTAAAGCCCCAGCTCAGGAGCAGCCAGAGTGCCTGCTGGGGCATGCAGGACCCTACATGTCTGCCAGGCTCAAATGAAAATGGCAACAACTCATGTCCTCCAGGCCACTTTTAAAGAGCAAGGTATATATCTATGTAATATCTAATTAAAATAATTAAGCTTTAAGAGTAAATTACTACATAATAATTCATTTCCTGCAAGAGATGTACCTCTGTTCCTCTTTCCCACTTAATTCTTTTGCCTATCTGCTTTTCTGCACTTAGCAACAGAGGTCAATTCTTGACTCCACTATATCAATGGGCATTTCCTACTGGCTTTCAGAGGACTTGTAGTCTTCCTGTCTTTATCAATGGAAAGAAAGCATAAAGACTTAAGTAACAGATATTCATTAGTCATAAAGCTAGATTATTTACTAATGCAAATAAGCTGTTGTTCTGGAGATACAAATCCATCCAGAATTATTCACAGAAATGGTTTCTGAGAAAACCCATTCCATCAATACCAAAGGGCAGAGGTGCAGAAATTAGGTTCCAAGCTTGAAACATAACACAAGCTGCAACATGCAAACAGGCAAGTGCAGCCCAGAGTATTATATCAGAGTGCTTGTCCCACATGCAAAGTGACAGTTATCATCCGGCGGTGTCAAGCTGTGAAGTGTCTAAGGTGTGGTTCTTCCTGAATTTCAGAACATTAACAAAACAGTGACCATATACAGTGGCAGGATCTTCCTTGGCTACCAAACATCATCCTGTTCCAAAGCACATGATTTTGTTTCCCCCAACCTGCAGGCTCATTCGTCACTGTATCATTTGAGTTTCATGCTGTTATAACTCTGTTAGCACCAGGTCCATAGAAACTCTGATCGCCTGCTGATATTGAAAGAAAGTACACATCTTTCCAGTAACATAAAACCAGGTTTTGTTCTGTAGCTTTTTCCAAACAAGCTGTTCCACTGAATTCAAGTGCGTGACAGCTCTGTAAATTAAGGGCCACTTGGCAGCAGAGTCCTAGAAAAGTTAAACAAAATACTTTATTAAAAGTCAAAACTTGCTTACATAAAGCAGGTGGTTTTTCATCCCTTCCTTGTACATTATTTAACTTCTGATTTTTTTACATACTTGTATTTGTTGTATACTTCTTTTGCAAATGCCATAACAGGAAAAGAAGGGGGAAAAAAAGAAAAATAAAGTCAATTTTTAAAAATATTTATTTAACATTATTATCCAGGATATTGTCCTCCCATACTCAAGATGAATACACAGCAATACCCAATAATTTTAAAATCAATAAAAGAAGAATTGTCTTGTAGTTGTCTTGCATTTAGCCATTTCAGCTGAAAGAAACAAATGAACAGCTAAAAACAGCTGAATCCAGTAGAATGTAAATAGGAGATCCTTGCCAAATCTTTCCTGGTTGCAAAATGCTCTACCAATTTTAAAGATTCCATTGCGATACCTTTGTACTTTATTTATAAGGCTTTCAGTAAGCCACTCCCTTTCCATATTTGTTTGAGCTTATGCCCGTATTCCCATGATTAGTGCAGAACAAATCTAGGTGAAAGGTTGATCCTCTTTCACACCAACATTCATCTGAATTTTTCTCCTCTTTCTGAAGATATATTTTTAAATCAGCAACTGCAATCTTAGAAGAATTCAAGCAAAATATTTGAAGATCTGCTGAAGTTTTTATTTCTTCAGAAACAAGGCACCTTTCTCAAAGCACTTTCACTGCCCATTGTGTCTTAGAGATGTTATTCTAAGGAGCTTTTATGAAGTTTCCAAATGAGGAAAACCTTTTCCTGCTTTTCTCATTTCTCCAGCGGACTGAGAATTCTTTGAATCAGAGTAAAGAGACCAACTATTTGGCTATCTTTTCGCTCCATCGGTGATATCTATACAGTACTGGATGCGCTCCCAAAGTCCTGCCTGAACATATTCCAGGCTGAGCTGTGCAGGACTTAGGAGGGGTTTTCTGAATGCTGTCTCTCCTCTGCACCTTCGCTGGGAAAGCATAAATGCGTTCCCAGGGTGTTGCACAACTTTGCCGCAGGTAAAGCATGAGATACCGAGTGGGAATGGTAATTAGAAAAAATTCGAAACTGAGTGACCTTCCCTCAGCACTAACATGCCATATAGTACTAGTTTTGTCCTAACATGTGAGGCACTTCTCTTCTGTATCTAATCCAGGAATCACTTTACATTTCATGAATCTACATGCACTGTGAGTCAGATATAAACAGAATTGCCCAACCCTTTAAAAAATTCCATTACACTTACTCTTCCTGCCAATTCAAGTGAAAGTTTTCAGCAGAGCAGGTGGCCTACAACTCACCAACCTTTTTCCTCTGGCATGAGAGGCTGGGATGAGACAGTGGGAATCACTATCCACATGCAGACATCACCAGCCGTGTTTGCTCAGCCCAGTCCTGCTGAGGGCCCTTTTCAGGTCTCTGACACACTCCAGTCTCTAGTTGGCCTGATCCTTTTTGGGTGCCAGTCTCACTGAGACTCACCAAGGATGTGCTTCAGATGTCTCCTTGTTCCTTGCTCTCATGGCACAGGGCTGGCCAGACAGCTACAGAGTTCAGGATCGTCCCTTGCTGAATTACACTGCTCCAAGACATACCCATCTAGAGCTCTGTGGCTTAAAAAATAAGAGGAAATCCCTACAATCATGAAGTATACTTTCTTTTTTCTTTCTCTTTTTTTTTCTTTTTTTCCAAATCTCATTATATCTCCTGCCAACCCTTGAGCACCACTAAAATGGAATGAATTTATTTGACAGGCAGCTCCTCTTTTACTGCAAAAAAAAGAAGCTGTGGGGGGATTTACAGATACAGCCTTGTAGGTACCTCACAGGTTCACAGGCAAGCTGAAAGAAAACAAGAATGTTTTGTTTGCAAAAACACAGGATAAAATACATTGTTTTCAAGTCCTTGGTGCTGAACAGTGAAAGAGGCAT
The DNA here is from genome assembly GCF_008360975.1 of Lichenostomus cassidix. NCBI lineage: Eukaryota > Metazoa > Chordata > Aves > Passeriformes > Meliphagidae > Lichenostomus > Lichenostomus cassidix. The sequence continues at coordinate 29,630,029 of NC_139480.1, read as the reverse complement.
ATATTCACTTGCCCTGTACTGCACAAGCTGCTGGCACAAAGGGTAACCATGGTTTTCTAACCAGAAGCTGGGAGAGGCTGGCTGATATATACCAGAGAGTTGAATTTAAAATGAAGAAAGTTCAGAAAAATTAAATAGAAAAAAAAATTAAATTAAAAATTAGATGTGTTTAGAAAAAGTAGGCTCTTAGGGTTAGAAAAACACAGCTTTGCCCTCCACCTAGTTCCTTCCTGAAGTGCTTGCTTGCTGGCTGGTTACTGCCCTCCTCTCCCACTATAAAACATTACAAAAAAATCTTTATCTCCAACCTCACTTCAGTGACTCACACCAAAAACATACCCTTTTACTTCCCTGAACTTCTGAGGAATTTAGAGGTGCAATCCTCAAAGCCCCAAGGGAAGTTTGGCATTTCATAATAGCCTAGGAGCCCCACCTGAGGTATGAAGAATGCTTTGAAAACATGCCTGTGATTAATTAATTAACATATTGGCACGTAACTAGCTTTATAACACTCCACCTAATGTTTCGGCTTAGAGCTGCCTGTGCCTGTCACAGACACTGTGTGGACGGATGCCATTATCTTGTAAAGAATAATGCATTTTACGTCTAAGTAAACATAACAATGTAACATAGATACAGCAACTTGAATTAAGGATTAATTACAGTGATTCGTAGTGCTTAAAGAGTAGGCAGTTTACAAAGCAAGGAAGCAATTACTTTTAAAGACAGGGTTTTTTTGCTTCAACATTTCTGAGTGGTTGCATCATTCTTACTCCTGACAACAAAGGCAAAATCAGCACAATCAAAAACAGCCTCTCCTGTGAGAGTCTCAGCTCAGCCCTTACCATCTATCTGCTCTCCTAAGAGCAATGAAGGGTTGCTCTCCCCACCTAAGGCTGTAGCCCTCCAGTTTCTTGGGTAGGTGGGTGATGGTCAGTGGCCTAACCTGGACCCAGGGTGAGGTCCTCAATGGGCACCGATAGATGACGGATAGCTGTTCCAGCAGCCATATGCACCAAGCAATGTTGTGGATGACATGATTCAGATAGTCCTGAGATTTAGGCCCCGTGCACTCTTTCCTATCACCTGAGGATCTCAGCTGCATCATTTAATTTGTAGAAAAATATGTTTGCTCAAATATGGGGAGTTACATTAAACCTTCCTTGAAGTGTTAACTAAATTACTTGGTTAACCAGGGTATTTTTGAATATTTCTGGTTGTTTAGGTAAGCATAAAACCCACACAACCATAACAAAATACAACCAAAATACTTAAACACAAACCCTCTTTCCCCCTTTCAGCTAGTAGCACAACTTCTTTGTTATATGTGAGAGGGTCTTGGGCAAGTGCAAAATAAAAGTGAAGAGTTTTGCATTTAGCCCTGAGAGTAAGGAGGTTCATGGCCATCCATACATCTGTGGGAACACATTTCACCACACAGCTATAACTGTCTCATTTGCTTATGGCTTCATCTTGTTGGTTGACAGTTTTATTATTGCAAGGGGACTGACAGCAGGGGATTACTTCATCAAAGGCAATGCTGGTAGGACTGCTACTAGGTATCCAGGTGGGATTTTTGGGTTATTTTCCATCCACTTGGAAGGGCAGGGTCAGTCAGCAATAGGAGGTTCTGAACTGCTATTAGGGTCTGTCAACTCCAGATCCATGAAGAGGAGTTCATTAAGAGTTGAGAGCAGTTGTCCCTTCTCTTTATTTTCTAATTCATGTACTATCTTTGCTTTGGTTTGACTGTAGGCAGCAAACCTCCTGAAAGACTAGGAAGCACTAAAAAGACAGAGGTTGTTTATGAATGTCCTGTGAATCAGAGGAAAGCTCATTTGTATTTTGTTTTCTAGGTTAAAACAGAGAAGAAAGAAGTAAGCAATACAGGATTCCCTTTTGGAAATGGTGTGAAATCTAGATCTTGCAATCATGTTCGTCAAAGGCGGTTGCTCTTCTTGTGATGAGCAAGTTGCAAGATGAACATCAAAACTGGATTAGTGTTCACAAATAAAACCTTGAGACAAAAAGTTATGATGGAAAACAAGCAAGTGGGATTCAGTTTCTGAAAAAAATACTCAGGAAATTACTAAACCCTTTGGGAAAGAGCAGCCTAGCCTCAGTCACTAGAAAAGACAGAGTTGATACTGAATGCCAAAATGTTTATATGCCTGGAAATTTATAATTCTGCTCTGTTGGTACAGAACTAAAACATGTTCATATTTCTCAGATATCTGGAGATATCCAAGATATGGATACCCCAATACCAAAATGACAGCCACAAATTAGAAGGAATTCAGCAAAGTGCAACAGTGGAAATACAAAACCTACAGATTAATGTAAGTTGAAAGAGGAAAGCCTGAAGGTAAAAGAAAAGAACTGGTAATTCTTACAAAATATTTGAAAATCGTGACCAGCAATAAATTAAACTGTTTAGATTGCTATGCTAAGAAGTAAGAAAAGTGGAATTAAGACTATTAATCTATCCTACTCCTTGTATTACTAAAGAAATACAAGCATTGTGTAATCAGTAGTCTCATCTGGAGGTGGAAACTAGGAACTTGTTTATTTCAATTTCATTGTTGCTGTGTTTGCTCTCCACTTTTTTTACGTACTAGTGTAATTTTTTTCTCTAGAATAACATCATAATATGCAGAACTGGTTCTCCAAATGACTTCACTCTCTCTCTCTAGACATATATATATAAGGTAGCCAAGAAAAAAAAGTGGAGTTTTTTTCTGCTGATTAAGTATCTGTCATTTCCACTTTTCTCACTTCTCCACAATTTTCCAAATTGTGTATTCTAGGAGTTACTATGTTTTCTCTCAGCAACAAAAGCATTACAACCACAGCCAATGTCACGGGTGCTGAAGACTCAAGCATGTCCTACAAAGGTGAGTCTTGACCCGACCACTCATTGAGGACCATGAGAATAACCCCACACCACTGCAGGTGGTCAAGTTTGGCTCATGATTACATGACTGTTAATAGACTCAAAGGTGCATTTGTAACCAGAGCCCTATTGCCTTGACAGGACCATAATTCACAGGCTAATCAAAAATAACTGATGAAAGCATTTGTTGTTCAAGAGACGGAAATAGCCTTTGAAGGCCATTTGCACCCATCAGATTTCATTACATAACACTGAAATATATTTTTCTGAGCATCTGGAGATTTCACATTTTGCACCTTTCTAATGCACAAACTTCATTCTTTCAGAAAGGGATGATAGGTGAGAAAAAGCTATCAGGTAAAAACTCCATAATCTGTTTTTCTTAGTCTCCCTTCAAATTTTAAGTCAATTGTATAGCTAGAGTCAACAGCTGAGTCAGCAAGACTCAGCTGACTCAAAATATCTAGAGTGATTGTATATTTATTACATTCTTCACAATTTTTATTCTCATTGCATGGTACAAAACAGTGTGATTTCAGTAAGAACCACCCTCATAAATTGTTACATTTACCATTTAAGAGTCTCAGTTAGTTTTGAAAAAGTTAAAGGAAAAGTTTGAAGAAAAACAATAAACATGGTTATGTGAGAGCTATAACACATCATGCTAACAAGCTGTATAAACTGATTATACATTTATATGGAAATCTAGTCAGAAGGGATCATTGAAACACAAATTCAGTAGCACTGTATGCCACTAACCTCCTTCTTGGAAAAAAATTACTTATTTATAAAAAGATCAATTTTTAGTTTCGTCAAATATTTGGATAACAAATGCAGTGAGAAAATCCAGTCTCAATTACTCTTCTTCCACTCAGCTTCCCTTGACAAAAGTTAACCTAATACTATTACACTACTGATTAATTATAGTTTAAATCCTGCATAACTTGCTTTATGAAATTTTGTGGTTCTAGTTGAGAAAAATTACTTTTGAAACCAAGTGGAATGTTGATATATCAGATCTGCAAACTGCAGTCCTACACAGTTGTAAGGAGTCTAGTTGTTTGTGTATGAAAACAGCAATACAAAATAGTCCAAAACCTAATTTAAGAGCCTTGATTTGGAAAGAAAATGTGTCCCAAAAGAGGCAAAGATTCAAGGACTTGCGTTTAGTTTTTAACCTCTCAGATTGTTGTATGACTTCAGCTGCGGGTGCCAGCACATTTTCTCAGTTGTTTCGTGGCTGTAGCAGATGTGGTTTTTGGTGGTCCTTGCTGGACAGATGGCCACAGCCAGAAACTGCCCCTGCAGCTGGCCATAATTTGTACATTTGTTAGGAGAAGGGAGGCCATCTACAATGTCATTCCATTCTCTCCTAAGCACATGTTAGTGACCCTTTCACTGGCTCTGCCCAGGCTTGATTTCTCCCATGGCAAAATTCACTGGAGGCTCTGGCAAGGCTTGCACTGATTTCATGCCTTATGACTGTGTCACACCCCAGCTTCAGAGACTAAAATTATCAACGTTATGTTTTCCATCGCATCATCAGCAATGAAAAAGGGAAGCAGGACATTAAATTATCGGCCACATGAACAAAACTCCAGGTGGGGTAGGGTGTTGTGCGAGCATCCTCCTCAACATCCCATCCTTCTGGTGTTATGGGGACAGCCAGCACTTTGAGGCTGAGAATAATTTGGCAGTATAAAAAGCCAGATTTATGCACAGCCAGCGTTGACAGGATTGACCTCTTGAGCAGTCCATGTCTTACCAGTGGAAGTATTAATCGCTTACTGGGTGTTAACCCCATAGCAAGGGAACCCAGCTATGCCGTTACTCCACACACACCAAGGCAGGTAATACATTGCCTGAGATGGGATTCTGCTCCATTCAATAATCTGACCTTTGCAAGACAGAAAGAGCCCATTAGGAATTAATGTACTGCACATAGAAATGTCTGCTTGCATTCCTCTTTCACAGACATGTGTTTGGCGCCTGGGGTATTAACTTTCAGACTTTGTTTCTTTTTACTGCATATTCGTCTGCATACTGTTGCCTACAAATGGGGTGCAGTAGAAAAACAAGCTGTGTTGCCTTTGCCCTTTCCCTTTTCTCTTGGATGCAAAGGTCATTCGTTCATAGGATCATAAGTGACCTTAATAATTTCTTATATGAGGCGCCATAATCTAATGAGAGTTTACGTAGAATTTTGGTCTGAACAGTAACCCATATTAAGTTTCTATTTATAAGTAATACAGGATTTTTTAATACTGCGGTAGCAATAAAACAAACAGCATTGTAATGAAGTGTCTCTGGAAAATGAGATGAAAATAATAAATGCTTAGACAAAAAAGTAAAGGCAAATCGTTGTTTAATAAACATAAAGTTGCTTCCAAAATTTTATATCCTTATCTGCTTCAGAGGTATATTATACTCTATTTTGATTAGGCATCTTGCATAAATTAAAAACAATTCTCATTTTGCAGACATGAAAATGTAAAATATTTTCAGCAGGATCTTAGTCAAAAACCATCCAAAAGATAGTTTTGACCATAACGCAAATAAATCAATCTGACCAATGAATTTAGAATTTATGCTCTGAAAACTATTCACACAACAGAAATTACTAAATTTCTTCAGAACTAATGTATCCCTCAACTTCATATGTGAATGTAGCCTTAAGTTCAGTCCAGCAATTTTTTTAATATAGTTGAGAATATGTTTTGATTCTACATCTTTCTCTGTGTTCCTGTGCACTTTTCATAGTTCTACTCCCTTATCACTATTTTGCAAGAATAACCATGCAGGTTTCTATTTTGACACTAGCAAGTTACAACACTCAACAGACATCAACAATTATATAACTTGAAAAAAAAATATATATAAATTGTTTGGAAAACAGTAACTAACAACCACTGGAACCTGTGCATAATGCATATCATATTCATGTGTATAACACATAGTCTTCCAATATTAAGCAAAAAGTAATTTCAACAGTGTGATGTAAGTGCTTACGCATCATAAAATAAAGGAAGCTGGAAAGAACGTTTATGTGAATACACTGCAGAAAAGAGTAAACGGAAGGAAAATACTTGGTGCAAAAGCAATTTCATCATCTTTTAACATGACAGCAACTGTGTGTCCACATGTGCCCAGCCACTCATTGCAGAAAAGCTGAGATTAAAATCTCCTGTGCATGAATACATGTGGACAATGATGTTAACACTCGTCACTCAAAAGGGGATAAAGAGGCCATGGGTCAAAAAAGGATGTGAATTTTGTTAGCACCATTATTCTCATGTATTCACTAGCACTAGACCTTGTAAGGCTTTGAGAGCAACATTCCTTGTTGTGTATTCATGGTCAGAAAAGGCTCACACAGACCATAATAAACATGTACTTTCACACACTGAAAGGGTTAAAGTACTCACCTTACCAGATGGATATTAATGGCGATGATGTATTTTGGGAAAAACAAACAAACAAATTTTCGTCTACATGAAACACAAATAGTTTATTATTAGTATCATTAGTATTAGTATTAGTATTAATATTTTTGCTCATTGTTTAAAGATACTTCTAGGTACCTCTGGATTTCTAGCTTAAGATCCCCTACTGGGAATTTCTCTATGAGATTTCAAACACAACAAAACAAAACCAAACCTTTCCTTGGCATTTTCACGGGTCTGTCTGGTACTGTAATGTATCAGTAGTCATTGATAACTGATTGCCATGAACCACAGTAGCACCTGTTATTTTGCTCATAGAAAGGCATATCAATCTGCAGCGAATTTAGTGGGGTTTATTTCATTATTCAACAACAGTTCTACTAATTTCAAACAGCTGCACAAAATGGGGTGTTGTTATTGTATAGTTAATAGTGCATTTGTAAAGAAAACCTAATCTCAACGCTCTTATACATACACCTCATTATACTTGCAAACTGAAACAGGCAAACTTAGATACAAACTCTCATGTTCTTAGTTTACTCCAGTGAGAAATGAGTACTTCATTGTCTGTCTTGACATGAATTTTAGCCCCTATTCTTTTGCATACACAGAAGAGGGAGCTCACATGTGGGTTATACTCCTCAAATTGTCTCTCTACCATCACCATTACCACTCTCACTCCAACCTCAGGTGGTCAGAGAAGCAACACACCAGTAAAGGAGCACAATACCCTTCCACATGAAGCAGACCGTCCCAGGAGAGATCAACTGCATTACAATGCTACATTAATGAACTTTATTACACATATCTAAAGAGGAGTCCCATCTGAAAAGTTTTCTTTGACAACCACCATATGGGACCTTAGTGGGCAATGGGACCAGCAGTCATGCAGCTCCAGCTGTGGATCATGAAAACATTAAATCATCAATCACATCAAACCATTACCTCTCCTCTTCTGGAAAATATGAAGGTGAATTCCCTTCTCTCCATACCTTCTTTGCTTTTGCCTACAACAACAGGTGAGCAAAGTTCCTAACCAAAAAAATCTGACACATCCTTTTACTATAATCACTTCAGTACACTATTTGACTCTAATTAGTCCTTAGTTACATTACAGATACTTGGCCAGAAAGTTGTCTTGCCTGTACTTGATAAAAATGAGCAGAAATGCTCCAACGAATGCACAGACAAATCTTCTGTTAGCTATGGGTATAAATCCCAACCTTAGTGTTCTACTAACACATTTCTAAACTGAGTATTTCTATTTCAGTTAATTTCCAGTTTTAATCACCTAGATTTTAAATCAGCTGCCCCCAAGAAAGGTTGTGAAATCTCATTTACTTCCTCCTCAAATGAAAACCAGACAGCCCTTTCTCTTCACAGACAAACAATATGACTCAACCATTATTTTGTGAAACTACTCTATGAAAGCAATAAGATTTGGAGATGCTTAGAGGGAAAGAAAAATCACCAAAAGAAAGATTCTAACCAGCTCCATGAACATGTTCCTCACAAGTGATTAGTTTGCTTCTCAGGAGAACAGTAGAAAGCATAAGAGGAAGGAAGGAAGGAAGGAAGGAAGGAAGGAAGGAAGGAAGGAAGGAAGGAAGGAAGGAAGGAAGGAAGGAAGGAAGGAAGGAAGGAAGGAAGGAAGGAAGGAAGGAAGGAAGGAAGGAAGGAAGGAAGGAAGGAAGGAAGGAAGGAAGGAAGGAAGGGGGGGGGGGGGGGGGGGGGGGGGGGGGGGGGGGGGGAGGGAGGGAGGGAGGGAGGGAGGGAGGGAGGGAGGGAGGGAGGGAGGGAGGGAGGGAGGGAGGGAGGGAGGGAGGGAAGGAGCTAGATTTGGTGGCTTCTGGTCTCCGTCCAAGGCTTTCTGAGTGATCTTGGCTTAGAAAATTCTAAATCACTCTGCTCCCTAAGTCCATGCATTACACAGAGATGACAGTAATACCACCTCTGTGAACCCATAGAGATAGTTCCTTAGTGGAAAATCTATCTCCTAGTAAATCTGCATCAAGCACCTAGGATATTATTGATCTCTTATGCAGGTTGACGTGCTGTATGATGTAGATAATGATGATGCAATTGCTGCTCAACAACTTTCTGAGAAATATCATCAACACCTTATAGAGATAAAGTTAACCTTTTGCACTTATTCAGTCCCAAATAAATCCTATGGTTCTGTCTTTCCTGCTGCCTAATCCTGTATGCACCTATGTCTTTGTCAGCAGAGTTCTTCCGTACACTATCTATCGCCTGCATGTGACCCAAAGTCACCAGCAATTGCTCTGTGACCCATGGCCTCTGATATCTGCAGTGCCACTGGGCACACTTCCTAGTGCTGTGTGGCAAAGGGACACACTCTCTATGTAGGAGTAAGCAATGGAGGAAGTGTTGCAACTGATGTTTACTTGAAGGAGAAGTCCTGTTATGCAATAGCTTAACAATTACAGAAGATAAGAAAAAGCTGCCCCCAGCTCCCCAGCAATTGCAAACCCACCTCTGCCATCTCTCAGAGGTGGCCTGAAGCAGGAGGCAAGGCCATGCTGCAGTAAGGTGTCCCTGAAGCAGTCACACTGCATTGCAGGCTTAAGTGATGATCCTGTAATCTGAGTGTGAGAAAGAGCCTGTGTGAGTCTCCAGTCATGGGGTCATGTGCTGGCCAGGAAGGCAGGACACCTGAGTTTCCAAACCTGCTCCAAGTACAATAATATGTAAACAGATTTGTGTTATCCATGGTAGAAGAGCAGGTGAAACAAATCTCAAGTACTCACATATACTCACACAAATGCAGGTACATAAATGTGCCCTAAGAAAAATGAGTCACTCCACATCACTTTTGTCTAACCAGGCTAATAACTCTAAGGAAGACTTCTGAATGGAGGAAGCTCCACCTACAAGCTAGAGATAACTCCAAAGCTAAATAAAGGGCTCAAAACATAATAAGAAAATAATAATAATATTAATAATAATATTAATAATAATAATGAGAAACTGGGAAAGAGCGAGGCCAGGTGTTTAGAGGTCTGCAATGGCTCCAAGTAAGGAAACAATCAAATGACTCGGGACTCTAGTCAGGGAAACAAATGACTGAGGGATGTACCAGAAATGTGTAAAATCACAGGCATCATGGAGAGGGTAGACTGGCACAAATTTTGTGCCAGTTCAAAAGTGAGCACTATCAAATGAAGCTCCAAATAACAATTCAAACCAAACTAAACAGTGTAGTTCTCATTAAATGGGTGGAGTTCCTAGCAAGGAACATCAAAGATGCTAAAAGTTGATATGGACTTAATCAGCAACCAGATCACCTCTTCCTAAATTTTTCCCTAGGCCTTTCACTTAAGTTTACTGGTAGTTTGGAGGTAGAAATATTTTTTAATTCAGGAATAAGAGCAAAAACAGTCACCCACATCAAACATTTTAAAGTCAAGTTCCCTGGATGTGGGGAAGTTGCAGGAGTCAGTCTACTTGAAGTACCAGTAATGAGGCTCCCTCTCTAAAACCATCTTCATGATCAGAACACCTCCCTGTCAGATAAGTATCACAGACATTGTGTTGGGGCTGTGTGAATCCTTGCTCAGACCTAGCACAGCCCTTCTTATGCTCACCCAGCCCCATGGTATCTCTGTTGATTATCAGTGTCTACTGATATTGACTATTCACATCAACTTGTTTCACTTACTAACTCCACACGCCTCCCTGCTTTGGCACCCACTTGTTCAGCATTACTTACCTAGAAGATACATGGGCACTGCAGGTTGGAGTGCTGCAAGCCTTTCCTTGCTTTTGAAGTAACACTTAGAGACAGCTCCATGGTGCTCAGGAGCAGTCCAAGCTCTGAAAAATGGACACTGTCAGTCTGTTAAAGAACAAAGCTGGGAGCCTACACATATATAGGGCGAAGACTGGCACTCCTGAGGAACAAGCTAAAAACCCCTGTTGAGTAGGGAATTACTTGCAGGCAGCCAACTGGAGATAATTTTTTTTTAAGGAATACATTAAGGGACACATTCTCTGCAGCTTGGACACAATAAATACGTCCAGTGGATGAAGATGCAGATCCCAAAAGGCAAATGAGCCTAACTGGAACCAGCCATAGGTGCTGAAACAAACATTCATAATAATACACAACTCGCTATAGTCCTGTACCTTTGAAAGTTACCCAGGTTTTATAATCTCTCTCCTTGGCTAACTTCTATCTAGATTCCACAAAAACTGTCAATGGAGTATTTTGGACCTTGCCCTCAACACAAACATGTCTTAAAAGGAGAATCAGTTAGCTAAATAGAAAAAACATTGATGAAAACTTAATTAAAGCAGATGGAAGAAACTCCATTGTGCATCCTACTCTGGGAATACATGAACCTTATGGAGTTTGAGGTTTTGTGAACCTAAGGGATTTTTAAACTCTCTGAGGGCTTACAAAATGAATTTCATTTCTTTTTACTCTGTCATTTAAACTCATGGTTTATTTTATTTCATATAAGGATAATTCAATCTTTTTAAACCACAAAAAATGTTTTTCTAGCTACAGACAATCATGTGCAATGTATTAAGGACAGAACAGCCTCCAAGTCCAAGGTTTGGCACAATCTCAATCCTAAACAGACATACTTACAAAAATTGGGATTTTTTTCTTTCGCTTTTCTCTGCTGCTTTCCCAGGGTGTCTCTTTCTTTTTCACACTGTCAGCTCTCTGACTCTCTTCTCACCCTGTTTTTTGCCATATATACTTGTCTTCTCCCTTTTGATAGTCATCCTCAAAGATTTAAGAAAAATGTGCTCCCAGTAATGCTGAAATCAACATCAAATTTTTAATGAATAATATTTCAGCAGGCTTGGAATCTGTCAGAATGATTTAGCCCATGTCTAATAAGAACAAGATGTCCATGGATTATTTCCAGCACTCTCTCTTGTAAGTTTATCGCTTCTGATTCAGAAGCACTGCATTTTGAACAGCACCAGGCCAAACTTTCAAACAGTATTTATGCAAATTAAAATTGAAATTTGTTTGGGTGTCTTCATGCTCCCATTTACATTCACTTACCATTAATATGCCAATATGTGCAATGATGACAAAACTAATCAGGCTAAGGAGCTAATTTTAAATAAATACATAAACAATTCAATAGTTGTGTAGAACCTAGGTATCAGTACTTTTTTTTCAAATTTGAGATAGCTGTAAACAGTTAATGGGGATTTCTTTAAGAAAAGAGAACTCTAAAAATCAACACATATGTATCGGTAAAATATTCAGCAAGAATACTGAGCATTCTCTTTATCAGTTACAGGGTTGAAATACTGGCTCATTCAGCTACTCTGAAGCAACAGCCCAACCTCCAGGGCCACCAACCAGCAGCAGCAGCAGGAACTTTAAACCCAGCTTCTGTTATGTGGCACATCATCAGTAATGGCACATACACCTCAAATCTTACCTATCCTCATGCAAAAGCACCTTAAAATCTAAGAGGTTTATTTGATATTATTCATCCCAGGACACTGGAGTAACATCATAATATTTGTGTGAAAGATGGATCAAGAGCCACCAGTTTTTAACTGGGTTCTTTCCTTAGAGACAGGTAATTCAAAGTCCAACAGCATCTTCCAAGGTGAAGAAAATTCTAACATTTATAAAGCAAGGTAACTTCCAAACAATAGTAAATAATGTGCTATTAGAGGCACAAATTTCACAAATCACATTTTTTACAGAAAGACTAAACAGAAGGTGCATTCACGTACCAGCAAACACTGTTTTACCTGAGTCTGGTGTGCACAGAGCATGCAGTTTATTCATTCCTTCTTGTGTCACAAAATGTAGAGTAGTTCACAGGCTGCAGTGATTCAAATTTCCATGTTTTGAAAGACTGCAACTGCTTCTCCAGATTGTAAAACAAAACCTTTTCCTTGTGCCCCAATGCAGAGCCTTCCAATGCAGACAGAAGATGATCAGAAGCCTCTCAGTGCTGGCCACTCTGCACTGGTTTAAACACTGAAGCAAAAAAAAAATCAAAACAAGTGAGGTTTGCACTGATTTTTAGCACACTTTGTTTTAGACTTTTATAAATCTAGAAGCATTTGCTGCATCAAAACTACACGCAGAAACCAAGTAAGTGTATTTTGGATCTGAATTTACTTTTTGTTGCATTTTTAAGTAAGAGTCCAACAATATAGGTCAATCTATTCTCAGCCTACAGTCTTTCAAATTATAGTGATAATCTCCCTATTACTGTCAGCAGTGTTAGCATTTGCCTGTTACTCTGTTGCCTGGAAGTCCTTGGCAGAAATCAGGATTCTGCCTGTGTAGATGCCGCAAACAGGATGTCGTGAAGAAAATCAGTATTAACTGTGATTATTAAAGTCAGCTGTAACCACTGCTTAAACCACTGCTTAAAGGAAACTTTTGGAAAATCTTAGACCCACAGTCAAACTAGCTGCTCTGGCCGCTTATGTGGTAATTGCTCAGTCTGTAGTTTTGAAACCCTTAACTGCTAACTCTGGCTTTAAATTGGAGCCTCTCTTCCTGTTAAAATCCCAAGACACAGAATCAACAGACACAATGGAGAAGAGGATGTTATTCTGCTTCATAAAGCATTAACTGAACACAGAACATGGGTAGAGGCTGTACTAAAATATAAGCAAACCACAGTTTTATATATTGCAGGCAGTAAACTGTTCTTCTAAAAAGTACTTTCTTTCTCTCCAGAAGCAGGAGGCTGTAAGTACAAACAAATGGTAAAACTACTATGAACAAAACAGGAAGAACTAGGGGAGAAAAAAATAATGGACTAGTCTGTCTCTTAAATTGCTAAAGACCATCTTGCATTGGTGTACTTGCATAACCTCAACCCCCTTTATTATTAAGAAATGAATGTAGATTGTTTCCTTTACAAATATGGCAGCCAGAGTATTTCTGTACTACTACATAAAAGGTTTCTTTCCTTTACAAAATGCCATGACTCCAGTTAGCAAACAATACAGTTTTATTAACTCGTTACCCAACCTCACATGCAAAGCCATAAAACTTGTGATAAATTGTTCTTGCTCCATGTCTCCCACAAACAAATGTCTTTTGACAATAAAGAAGCAATAGCCCCCATCCTCTCCACTGAATTTGTGTTAGTTTTGCAGTATTTCTGTACTACAATGAATCTACACCAAAGATTTGAGGTGAGGGCACATATTTCACAAAATATGAAACAAAATGCTTACATTGTAAATTCCTCTGTATCCACAGTTACAAGAGACATGCAGCAGCTTGCTGCTTTGCTGTTGGAGAACCTACAATGAAAAAACCTGAACATTAAACATTTTAACAACTTGATCTTGCAAGTTGTTGAGGCACCACCAATGATTTCAACTGGAACATTTGTGCTTAAAGATAAGAATGGGCTTGAGAACTTTTCTAAGTCAAAGCCAGAGAATTTGACTTCTCACAGCATTTGTATTTCTCCTCCTTTGAAAGAGTAAAGTTGATCGTGACACTTTCCTCAGCTGCTTTAATTAGTTAATGTGTTCTAGATCTAAGCAAATTAGAACATGCTTTTCTTTTCACTTAAAACAATATTTTTCCTGTATGCCTAAATACTTTAAAGAAAACCCTTTCTCTGCCTAACCTGAAAATAACTCATTGACACATTATTATATTTTATAATGAATTAAAGGGGGTACTTTGAGTTTGTGATTTACCATGTTCTTTATCTGATTGTATTTGCTCTCCCTTTTTAATCAAAAAAGAGGAAATAGATTTATCTATGGTGAAAGCATGACACAATTACCAATTCTGACTTACTTTCCAGAATCTACGATGAACTTTTTGTACCAAGGTTTTACAACTATTGTGACTCATCTTCCTAGCACAGAGATGTCATCATGTTTGTGAACCTATGTTTTCTTTTTTCTTGCCTCAGCTTCTGTTCTGGCTTTAGCTGAACAGTTTAATCTTAGACTTTTCCCATTGCTTCCTGTGTTAAATCTGTGCTGCTGAGAACACTTTGCTGATCTCTTAACCTTTAGTATTCATGTTTCCTACATACTGCATAGTCATATTAAAATCAGATATTTTCTTGGAAACATTTTTAAGATGGTTGAAGTATTTTGGACTCTTGCCTGTTAGTAATCTTCCTGCACAGAATACTATAAATCAGTGCTTAGCCAGTTGAACTGTGATTCTTGCTTGTGTTATAGGTGCTCTCACATGTTCTCATTCTCAAATTACTGGGATTCTGTTGCAGCAGGAACTCCATAAATACAGGAAGAAACAGGAAAAAAGAACACACTGTTGCCCAGATTATACAGGTTTTAAAACTTTACCCAAAATGACACATGACTTTCATCAATTAACTAAGTTACAATGGTTCTCACGGTCTTGGCCAGGTCAAAACAGCTGGTTTATTAGAGAAATTTTTACAGATGCTAAAATGTTTGTTCAGTGCTTCACTTTTTATGCTTCTAAGTTGCAAATTTCAAATGCAAATGCAAATGGTCACAGTAATTAAGTTTAATACATCATCCTGCAGTGTTCTCTGGATCTTAAAGTCAAAGACAAAATTTGGATGTTCTTGTTTTGTCATGTTGAAAAGCATAATAAATGTGCATATTTTCAGACCACTTGCTTTAAAAAGTTGAAAAAAATAAAAAAGTCCCACCTGTGCCCAGTCATCTCCAGTCTTCCAAATAATTTCTAGAATATTTTAACATATTTACTCTAGGATCAATTTAGACATTGTCTCAATGGTTGCTTCACTTGTCACTGGTTTCTGCAGCAAAACCAGCTCAAGAAACCTGGTTTTCTCCTCTTTCACTACACCAGTTTGTTGCCCCCACAGCAATCCTCATGGAGCTGGTAGTGGGGCTCCCACTAAAGAGAAGGCAAATTGCAGAAAGGATCTAGGTCATGAGAAAGTCTGGAGAGCCTGATACATTGTGGTGTAGGGGCAGGAATGGGAGACGTGCAGAACAGGCATGTGCAAGGAGGCAGGATTCCTTGAACTGGCATTATCTTCTTAAAACAGACTGACATCCTGAAAAATACCCTCCAGTGGCTAGGGACCAGCTCTGCAGAGGTGTGAAAAACTGTTCCAAGTTCCTATAAAATCTTCAATGAAGGTGAGAAGTCACCATGTTTTTACCAGTAGTTGTGACTTCCAAGGGCAAGTTAATCATAAGCATTAAAATAGGTTACAAACTCACCCCCCACACACCCTAAAGCCTACAAATTACAGCTACAAAAATTCCTCCTTTTCCTGGGAATGTTTGTTCCTTTAGATGTTTTGATGCTGTTATTTCACTGATGCTGCTGTCACCTCACACTTTTTTCTTAAATGAAAATTCACTAATGTTGAGGCTAGATTTAAAGAAAGCCCTGTCAGAAAAACTTCTCTGGCCATGGCCCACCCAGAGTCAGTGCTTACCCAGACAGACTTCCCCAAGCTGCTCTTTCAGGCCTCCATTCTGGGTGAGGTGCCACTGCATGAATAGTCTCCTCTAACCCAGTTCTGTCAAATCTGATTCAGTTTTTTTGTTGTTTGTTTGTTTTTTAATCTTCCACTAGAAAGTATTTAAAGTCACTCAAATAATTTTGACAGAATAATGTTAGTGAGTAACCAGACATTCAGTTCTGATGGATACTGGAGGTAGGTAGGGGGATAAATATTTACAACTGGAAGAAAAGTTGCAGGCAGGTGACAAAAGCCTGGGTAAGTCAGACCTGTCACCCCATTAGCAGATGCCATAAATAGGTGGGCTAGTCTCATATGGGCTAACAAAGCCAGTCCTAACCCTTCAGTTACCACTAACTCTTGCTTTTCAGTCAGTCTGCAGCACCTGGTACACAACAAGTAGACAAGGAAGTTCTAGTCCAAACAGTATCTGGATTTTGGGGTAAAAGATGGAAGAGTAGCAACAAAAATTAAGTCTGAAGTTTTGTTGACACGTCACAAAGTGAAAAAGAATTAAAACATCCATTTAAGTTTCAGCTTCTCATTTCAAGTAACAATACTGCTTGAAATGCAAAATACCAGCTCTGAATGAGAGTTGCAAAAATACGGGGCAAGTTAGTCTCTTAAGTTACACATTTCCTAATTTTAATACACCATGGAGAGACCGCTGCCTTATCTTATTGTCTTGGATTTCTCAATTTCCTTTTTCCATCAAATATGCTTCTGTTGTGGTCATATGTCATTGATTTGGTAACTACATTTGCTCTCTTTCAGACTAGTCTTGTATTGAGTAAACCTTGAGTTAAATCCCGGTCAATCCATTCAAACTGTGGTTGTGCCAGAACTCGGAATTTTTTATGCCCAAAATCACTTATTAATTATTCTGATGTTTGAAATACTATTGAATTATTCTGGTTTTATTATGCTGATACAATTCAGTGTCAGTCAAGAAGAATATCAATATAAAGCAAAACAATGCTTGATATCAGGCTATATTGTTGTTCACTGAGTAACACAGCAGCAGGAATCAGCCTCTCTGAATAAATTATATCTTAAGGGAAAATTATCAGGTTGACACATAATTTTTTATGGTAATTTTTCCATGCCTTACTCCTTCCAAAGGAAATATAGGGCTATATTTTAGAAACCATGTAATACATAGCAGGTGTGGTATTTGGTAACTTTACTTGCATTAAGTAAGCAAACACTCATAAATAGCCCTTGCAAAAATCTGAGTTTGGTCTCAGGAATCCTGTCTTGCCATGCCTAAAACAAAGGAGTTATGTATAAGTGTGTATTATTTTTGCAGCTAATTTCGAGGTCGACGAGAGCAAAACATACTAAAGTGTTTCCTTGTGGATCTGAACTGTTTCATTTACTGAGCTCAATGACAGAAAGGGCAAGTGCACATGCAGTTCAAAATATTTATTTTCTTGTAAATAGCCTTGGAAAAGAGTGCAATCATTGTTAACAAGAACAGCAAATTCATCTTTATCATGAGTTTAGAAAGGGAAGATTTAACAGGAAGTTCTAAGAGAGAAAGGCAGTTTCACAACAAAATATATTATCAAAAGACCATTCTTGTAAAGTATCTATTTATTGGAAGTTGTTAAAAAAACCAACTGTAACAGAAATGTAGTTCAAAACACATGAAATCTCAAAAAACTACACAGAAACTGAAATATATTCGGTGCCTTATTTTCATGGAGAAGCAGTGATGAAGCAAAAAAAAGGTCTTTGTCAGTATTCTTTGAGAAAAATACAATTTCCTAATGAAACATGACATTTATAGCATTTAAATGAGGGGGGAAAAAAATCTCTGATTTCAAAAGTGAAAATTACAAGATTTTCCATGAATAGGAAAACTTAAACACCATGGTTTGCTCTGAGCACTACAACAGCTCTAGTTCCTGGTTCTAGTTCTAGTCCCTTGTCTAGTTCTAGTTCTAGTTCTTGTCCCAACAATATTTCTACTTCCTGCTCATATTTCTCACTCTTTCTTTCTTCCCCCACTTAAGAATGCCCTTTTTATCTAGAGAAACTGGGCCAAACTCTATTATTTAATTTTTCACAAAACAGTTTTAATTAGGATTTTTTTTCTTTTTTTTTTTTTTTGTTCTGTTATGTAGAGCTGATTTCATCTGACATCCACAAGCACAAAGATGGAGGGACTGGAGCAAATATAACTCCCCTGGTTCTATGGAAGAGCCACAGATGCTTCAGGCTATTGTCTTTTTGGCTTTGGGCTTTATGAGGACCCTCATCATCACTGCTGCTGAAGAGACTCAGACCTCCCCAGATCTGGATGGTTGGATACAACTTCACTTGAACTCTCTCAAGTCATGGCATATCAGTAGAATAATCATCTGTTCACACCACACCTGTCCTGTGAGCTGCAGTAATGAAGAGTCAACTGGCCAGGACATTCCATACCCATTCCATTGGACTGTACTTACCCCAGATACAGCACTTTTCAATATTCCCATTAATGGTTTGCACAACTGAATTATTAGCACTCATATCAGCTTTGCGAAGGATCCAGTGCTTGGAAAAGCCATAATATCTATGCACACCACAGGATTTGAATTCACTGAAGAAATAGAGAGGATGCACTACCGAAACAAGATGCACATGGTCATTAAACAAATGGAATGTGTTTCATTGTGGACAAATCCAAAGTATAGCACTTGGGAATAACTGACTGAACAAATATAAGACAGGGATGACTGGATAGCAGTTCTACAAATGGGATAAGAGGTGGCAGTGGGTCACAGAACAAACGTGTGTGAGCAATGCCACAAAGTTGCAAGGAAAGCAAATATTATCCTCAAAAAGGGTCAATAGAAAGACTTTGTTCACATGGAGTACTATCTTTGGTCCAAAGTATCATTTCCGGGTATGTCATGAATCAAATAGTGAGAGTAGAGAGGAAAGCAGGGAGACCTCCTTGAGCCTGGGAAACATCGAAAGCACCAGGCTCTTCCTCATCTACAAAGGAGAAGACTGTGGGTAGACATGATAATGGTCTTCAGATGTGTAAAAGGCGACTGCAGAGAGACCAGACACTAGTGGACTTAAATTACAACAAAGGGAGAACTGGACTAATCACTGCCAAGAATGATTTAGTCATCCATGTCTTGAGAACAGAGGACGCACTAGATGTCTTTTAAGAGCTACTTTGTCTGTTTTCTATGACTCCTTAACTGTAACCTTCAATAAAATCTTTTAATTGCTCCAGAAGCAAAATACAAGCATTTCAGCACATTTGGAGCCTTCTTTTTCAGTGTATGTTTAAGTCAACCTAGTATTCCCCAACTGAAAATTACTACCTCTAAATTTAAAAAAAGGCCAATATGTCTACACCAACTGTGAGAAAAGGTAGAAGATAGAAATACGACTTCTTAGGAAAGAATGAAAATACTTTTGAAAAAAGAAAAAGAAGAGAGGAAACAGTAACAAGACGATTGCTCACAACAATCATGACTGTGTTAATGCCTGACAGCTGTAAATGAATACTATACTAAAGACCTATATGAATTTGCTTCAAGACAAAATGAATCAACAAGCTTTAGCAAAATAACTATTTCTTCCCCAGACACAAGACGTTGGGATAAAGTATTCACCTCATTCTTTAAAGGAACGTTTTTTCCCACAGAAGAAAGTTAGCTACAGAATTAGAACAGATTAATTATTGTAACTATTTTACCACCACCCACAAAAGGGAGGAGATTGGATCCTTAGGCTTCCAATTACCCAGAACCTGCTCTTTAGACTCCAGACCCAGTGTTCCTCTTTTTTTTTTTTTTTTTTTTAAATTCATCTAGATAAAATTCTAGGAAGGGTTTTGACTGCATTACTTCTTTACTCAGGAAAGTATTTCCTGATATTATCAAAGTTGGCAGAAGAAAAGAAGTGAAAGCCTTGTGTCAAATACTGCTCCCGTGCAGAAAAAACATCTCTGTCACTGATTCCATTCACAAGCGCACATGCACAAGAAGTCATAACCTGGTGTTTTAATTCAGAGGAAGGATTGCACAGATAGCTTGGAATAAAGTCTGTGATAAGCTACAGGTAGTAAGAGTCAATTAGCAGAAAATATGCCTCAGCATGGACTCTGCCTTGCACCACTTGTATGGCAGCATTTGATGTTAGTCAATATCTGCCCCTCCTTTACACAACTCTTATCTCACCAGAGTACAAGCGCTTAGGAGTATGTCATGCTTTGCAAAGGTGAAGGACAAGTTTTACAATATGGTTTTGATAAACATTCGAGTTGGGCATTGAAACAAAACTCTGTGGAGCAAACAGAGTGGAGAATATTATGTTTGAGAGTCAAGTGGAAAGATAGACGGAAGGGAAGGGAAGGGAAGGGAGGGAGGGAGGAGGGGAGGAGGGGAGGGAGGGAGGGAGGGAGGGAGGGAGGAAGGAAGGAAGGAAGGAAGGAAGGAAGGAAGGAAGGAAGGAAGGAAGGAAGGAAGGAAGGAAGGAAGGAAGGAAGGAAGAAAGGAAGGAAGGAAGGAAGGAAGGAAGGAAGGAAGGAAGGAAGGAAGGAAGGAAGGAAGGAAGGAAGGAAGGAAGGAGGAAGGAAGGAAGGAAGGAAGGAAGGAAGGAAGGAAGGAAGGAAGGAAGGAAGGAAGGAAGGAAGGAAGGAAGGACCACCAAATGGAGTTAACAGTTAGAATTTCAGATTTTGCATATGCAGAAAAAAAAAAAAAGACTAATTGGATGACCAAGCTTCTGTGTAACTTGAAGCACGTAAATAAATTTAAATTTTCACAGTAACTGTTTGCTACATCTGGAATATGGAATAACCTCTTCAGTAATATTCTATCATAAAAATCAGAAGCAGTACAGGAAGACCAAAAGTAAGCTATTTAATGTTTCATTTCCATTGGAAATAGGAGATTTATAAAATGAGAAAGGCAAGACTATCAATTACTGCCCACATGTTTTTTTTTATTTATAGACCTTGAGAACAGTGAAATACTACTCTTAAGAATGCATGTCATAACGAAACCCTGTGTCAGCTCATCTTGGGAAACTTTGACACTATTTGCCTGTATATTTAGGCACAGTATTAACAATATCTGATTGTAGAAACTAATGAAAATTAGAATAAACAATTAATTTTAAATTTAAGAGTTTTTACCCTGTATCTTTTAAACTTGACTGGCATAAGCAACATGTTCATTTGTCAGAAGAAAACTAAGAGTTTCGTTAGCCTTCACTGTCTTGCAGCTTCAGTAGTTTTAAAGAAGGCAATATTTGTATTTGAGTATTTAAACAGAAAGATAAGTTTAAAATGTTCTACCCAGTACTGAGCATGAGAAAATACGAACTTGGGTCCTGATCCTAATATCTGTGTGCCTGTGAGGAACCTACTGACTCCACTGATTGCCAGGATGTACATGCCCCACTGAATGAAGTCAAACCATAAACAAAAGTAAAGCAGATCCCATCATACTTCGTGTCTTCTCCTCTTCTCATCATGTGCACCCCTAAACACACCATGTATCTCAACTCAGCCCAGCTGCAAGAACAATTATCAGTAACCAGATGTCTGTAATCACAAATGTAGCGAAAGATACTCTGTCAAGAGCTGACATGATGGAAGACATGAGCTCTCTTTATGCATTGCATGCAAAACAGCTTGTGTTGTTTAGAATTATCCTCGAAAGCTATTGACTTTGCACTGACACAAATGAGGAAAGTTCCCAGCCAGTTGGGCTGTGGGAGCAGTAAAACTCCAGTGCAGCACAACCTTTCCACAGCAAGTTTCTTATCATGACATTAATGTGTGTTTGGAACCTGAGACCTTGCTTGGCTCAGAAGGATTACAGCTTCAAAGACAGTGGCTAGGAGGAACCGACTGAAGAAAATCCAACTGCCTGCCCACTTAGATTTACACTACCAATTATATTATCTGTTCTGCATTCCTGTGTGCCTAGGTTCTACATGATTATCCACAGATAGATAAAAGGCTAAATTAGTCATATGAGTTCTGATAAAGTTTAAAAGAATTACAGATTGGTTATTGCAGCTGCACACATTTTACAGGCACATAAAAACAAGAATATTTGTAACTTCTACTGTTGAATTTTTTTTTAATAATTACGTGGTCTAATACAGCAATTATCATCTACATATAGTAGTGTTTATTTATCTATTTGTGTGTACAGAAGCATGAAACGTGATAAGACAATATCTTAAGGTTCTACAATCCTATGTGCTTTAAAAAGGAAAGTGTTTGCATAGTACTGTTAACTCATTTGGGTAGAATTCTCCCTATGTAATTCATTCAATAATAAAGAATGAAAAACCTTCAGATAAGATGTTACAATAAATGTACTGGCATGTCTTTCGTTCTATAAACTAATGTAACACCTTACTATACTTCAATACTTTTAGCTTGTGGATTTATCATGACAAGGAAAGAATAACAGCTATACTTTAATATGCAAAGGCTGTTTCCTGAATGCTGGATTTAGATAGAAACCTATTAACCAAGCTATGCGTGCAAACATAGATCATCATAATCTACTACCATATCATCTTCATCATAAGCAACAGGAACTTCAGACTTAATTTTTTTTCAAGTGTAGTGCTGAGTAAGAAAGTATTTTGTTTACCTGCAAAAGCTTGTAGAGACTCCACACAGAGAGACTCACACACCTTTCTGTTAATAACTGCAGGGTTTGGACCAAATCCTTGGTGAAGGTCTTTGACTGTGAACATATTACTATGTAAGTACAAAATCCCTACAGTAATAAAAGGTATCTTGAAGTGCTGTAAAATTTTGGAAAAAAATTATTTATTTCTGCTGCATGAACTGAAAGTTGTCCTGAAAGATATAGCCTGGTAGCATGAAGCTGTATCATCTCCCTAGGAAAAATGTTAGTATATCATGAAGATGTACAGAGAAGCTGGGTCTGAGGCTATACTTTTACCAACATGACCAATGAAGTTAGGCACTATCAAGAAATGAGACAGATACATTTTGCCACAAGGGAGGATGAGAGAGAAGCCTATGGGAACCCCAAGCCAAGCAGGCAGAGACCACCAGCACCCCCATAAACAAGGTCATCCCCCATTCTGGTAGGGCCAGGGTGATGGTAGGGTCACATTTCACCAACAGACCATGAACTAGGTCCACGGTCCATCCAGGGGGTGCAGCCAGGTGTTCCTGCAGGAGAGCAACAGGGCCAAGGCCGACTATCATGTGAGTTCAAGGTCCAGTCAGGAAACAGGGCTGGATACAAGGCTGCCTACAGTGTAGGTTAAAGGGCCTGCCAGGAAGGCAGCCAGCAAATCTGGACTGCAAGAGACAGGAGCTGGACAGAGTTCCACATATACAACCACACAAGCAAGAATGGGATGCCCAGGCCTGAGCTTCAACAGGCAAGGTGTGGGTGGGAGTCCCAAGGAGGCTTGGACACGGCAGCTACAGCTCATACAAAACCCAGATTTCACAGCTCATACAGAGAGAGGCTTCTTACAGGAGCCAATTCTCAAGCAAAGGGCCAATATCCTGGCTCTGGCACTACTTCATAGCTTGTCAGTACCCAGGTCCTAGCCTGTGCTTCTTCCTCCCATGGCTTGGAGATATTTTGTTATAACAGCAAAGGACTGACAGGACAAGGTTATGCAGAAGAATGGTCCATTCTGGGTTGTCAAAGACCTTAAGGGACATTGGGAATACATGAAAAATGGGACCAAAGGGGATTTGTGTCAGTCACAGGTAGTCTTACACTCAACGGTCTTTCTATTTTTGGGAAGATGGTGTTCAACCATTTTGCACCAGTGACTGGCAACAAGATTATACATACGCAGGGGAGAGCTCTGCCTAGGGCATACTGCAGTACAGGGTCCATGACAAGATCTCAATGGAAATTTAGTGAACACAGTGATAATCTGGTAGCTCAATGAGTTTCTGGCCTCCCTGTGACTCCTAATAAGCCTTCCTCCACCCTCTCCCATCACTTTCTTTTGACAAAGCTTCCTATATGTTCATTTCAAAACTTTGCATAAAATCAAAAACTACAGAGCAGTTTTTCTGCATCATTAAGGTTTGGCAATGTGGCAACCTGATCTGAGGAGTAAGGGTCCTGGACCTGAAGCAGAATGAAAGGAAGTGAAGCAGACAAAGAATAACAGAACAAAACATTTCTTGCCTGCACATAGGGGAACTAGATGGAGAGGACTGGAAAAGCAACACTGTTAGCTGTGTTTAATTTTCTACATTTTCGTATGATTTTCCATAGGTCAGTTATTCTTTTTACTGTGATATTGTCCTATAAAGCGGCTGTAAGAGGAAAAAAATCTAAATTTTTATACTTTCTGAGATCATTTCGTTCACAGTCAAGGTCACTAAGTTTCTATTTGACCACAAATGTTTCTATTTGACACACGAATGACCACTAAGTTTCTATTTGACACACAAATGACCACTAAGTTTCTATTTGACACACAATTCCAACAATATTAAAATAAAGAATGCAAAGTTTGGGGGAAAAGCATAAATGATGGGTATGTCTAGTACACTGATACAATAATTAAACTACATTTCCTTCATCCTGTAGCAAAATTTTTATTTATATTATCTCATCAATTTTGTTTGTGAGACTTTTCCATTTCAGACTGTTAACTAGAAAATCATACCAAATTAGATCATGACCTTGAGGAGTTCTGTAAACTAACATGACATTAAAAATAACTTGGCAATCAGAACAGAAGGGAACAAATTGTGTATCATGATAGCGTTCACTAGCCACAATTGACTCCAAAGTCCCATTAAAACCATAGGTTTCTCTTTTTAAATGTATTACTTATTTTATATTAATTAGTGCATCTACTTAAACATATTTAATAATTGTTACGGCCCAAGCAGCTGAGATAGAACTCAGTGCCCTTGAGAATGTGGAGGATTGGGATGCAATGGGAGAAGTGCCAGAAGAAAGTGAAGAAGAGATGGATTATCCCAGTAACCTCCCAGAAAAGTATTACAGATAGTATAGGCCCGTTATCTCTCTCCAACCACTCGACGCATGCATATCTCATTGTTAGACATTGGTAAATTTAGACTGTAAATTACTTGTATTCACTTTTCTATTTGTTCTGAAAACTTGTAAACCCGCCTAGTTATATACCCTTATAACCTGTTGTAGAGCCTTTGTTCTGGGCTCTTCAGACGTCTCTCCAAACTCTCCTATCCCCGATGTAACCCCAAATAAAGCTGAAGAGACCTCATCTCGTTCTCTCGCCTGAGTCGACTTCCAGAAGCCCAAATTCATCTCCTGTGTAGCTCAAAACAGCCCTTCTCCCCACGGAAAGAACTTTCCTGTGGCATTTAAAGCACTTCTGGTTATGACTTCAGAAGTAGCCGCCACAAATAATATTTTAAATGATGTTGAATTTCTGATGAAGGGATATTATTCCTCCCTCTAGCTTCTTTATTCTTTAACAGAAGCCAGTATCACATCCTTAAGCTTGCATGTGCTTACCTGTGCAAGTCAGTGTACTGTATGTGGAATAAAAATGGAGAGTTTGTGAATTAGGTTTTCTGTGTTTCTTAATTTGAGGTACTTATCAGTTGTATATGCTGTTCCACATGTGTACTAATCATGAGTTGAACAAAAAAAAATTATTAGGTATTCTAGACGTTAATTATTTATAGAACCATCTGTATTTTAAAATTATTCAGATAGTTTGTACAATTTATAGTTACCTTTTTATGTCATACCACAAGAAAAGTGTAACTTTTTTTAGTATGGCATGTCAAAATCCCATGTCAAATTCCAGGGACATAATTTCAATATATTCCATCACAAATACAGCGACATGAAATCTATCAAATCTAGTTCTGCAAAAGCTGTAGTACATGCACAAAAAATCATGTACATGAAGACCATATGACTATTCAGATGAGTAACTTTCCCACACAGTGAACTCTCAGTATTATGGCAACTGAGGTACCCGTGGGCTACAAGAAAATCCAAACTATCTGAATCATAACATAATCTTTTTTCAATCCAAGAAGGCCATCAGAAGAAGGGTGTAATAAGCACTTGCACAGCAGCAACCAAATAAATGCAGTCACTCTTTCCCTGCTGAATGCAATGACAAAACTTTTTATGGAATACTACAGGAGTAAAATAAACCTCCAAAAATGTACATTTACATGCCAAATTACATATAAGTTGTTATTGGTCAAAGGTAAATTTCCATCTCTGTTAAAAGATTATACCTATACATTTAACAACAAAAAAAAAAAAAAAAAAGGCAAATTAATGGCTAAATGAAACACGAAGAGCTATGCTGGTTTTGGAATAATTCTGGTTCTAACAGCAACATAAACTAACTAACTACTTAAAGAATTTTAAAGTAAGTAATAGCTGCAGATGTTTCTGTAAATGTAAACTGGATTCTGCTTGTCACAGTCCAAACATGTACTTAAACATTCAAAGAAAAGCCAATTTAAAACATCATATACGAAGGGGAAAGAAATGTATTGAACATATTTATGGTTCCACAACAAAACCTTCCTACATTTTTAAAGAAGAAGGCAATATTTACAGCTTCTTGTAATTTATTTTGGCCTCACAAACTATTCATGTTATATATTGGTATTATAAATTGTAGATTATTTAGGCTTAGACTTAATCACTCTAGCTATGTACATGTCTTTCTTGAGTTGAGAAAACATTGCCAACAGAGTTCCGTGTCTCTCTCAGATCTACTAGTACTCATATATTCAGACAAAATTTCCTCTGAATAACTGCACTGCAAAACTGCCACTTCAGCACATTGAAATGAATACTACTACATTATTTTCTTTAATAGCAAATCATTACTGCCAGTAAATAATTCAATGTGGATAGATTTTAATTTGCGCTACATGGCTGCCTAAACACATTTCCATTCCCCTGCTTATAGCATTTCCAATGAAGTCAGCTATAATGCTGTGTCATACTTTCATTTCCTAAGTAAGGGGCATAACAGTGCTCGCCTGATACACAGGCGAGAAAGTCTACAGTTCCTAGGAGAAACGGGGCTGTCAGTCATTCTGTGAAAGTGTGACTCAGCAGCTGCATATTCTGTAAAAGTACTCTGCCCATAGGAGATAAACAGGAGTGAAGATGTCATTACAAGCACATAAATCCTCCGGTATGTATATAAACAAAAATGTCCTTACCACCATACAGAATCTATGTAATAATTTTTTTACTAATTTATTTCAAATCTTCTCTTTGCATACAAGGAAGACTGTATAAACTAGGTTATTTAAACCATTCTTAATTGTTGCCAGGAACTGATCCACGAAGATTTCTCTGACCAAATTAAAGATGTCCATTTTGTTCACCGAAAAACTGTACACACTAAGGTAGGAGAGTGATTTTTCTTCCCACATGCAATGAGTTCACAGATGTAGCTCATAATTATTTGCAACTAAAAACCATCTTTCAAAAATAAAAAAGAAATGGCTAAAAATTTTCTACACATGGACACCAGCCAACTTAGAATACTGAGACCTACAGCAAACAGTCAGTCTTAAAAAGATGAGGGAAAAGTCCTTCCTCAGAATGTGCAGATGAACATACACCAGCATGAAAACAGAACAACAACAAAAAAGGTCAAGGTAAAATCTACTTGCTGCCATTTTATGAGAGACTCCAGGTCTAAATTTCATTCTCTATTGAAGGAGAAAACATCTATAACCTCTTAAACAATCCTCATTTTCTCTACTACAGGAATACAGGGGAACCAAAGATATTAAAGTTTCTATCAGATTGACTAGGACTGTTTGGCTTCAAGAAAGACAACCATACAATGTACAACATAGGTGTATAAAACCCAATTCTTACTGTGCAAAACATGGGAATCTCAAATGAATTGATCAGGAAAAAGTCTGGGGAAAAATTAACAAATGGAAGAAGTTTTTGTAAATGCCTAAGTAAGCTTTGTCACTGCTTATGATAAATATCAAACATGGGTTCAAAAGTGATTCAACAATTTCATGTAGATGAGTATCAGAAACTATGAAATACAAACATATGAATACAACCTTTGGTTCAGTAAATCCTAAATCTGAAACACCAGATTGCTCGAACATACAACTGTCCTGTCCTCTTTCCTACTCTTTGTCATGGAAAAATCCTCTACTGGCCACTGTCAAAGTACCAGATTTTAGGGACCTATTGGGATACTGTAAATAGCTATTCCTGAGCTTCATCCAATGAATATAAAAAGTGGAATTTTAAGTTCAGAAGGTAACGGTTGTCTACCACAAGGTAGGATCCAGTCCTCAAGATGTTTAGGAATAACAGCAATTTTACCAAAACAAGGTTAATGCATGTTACCTTACACACATGAATTTACTGAATGAAGATCCAGTAGTAATATGTTTTTATTGCCACCTGTTTTCATGGTATTTTTTGACAAGAAATACAAAGTAAGGAGCTGATTTTCTTGGTTCACTGGGGCTTCATTATCCATCAAAATATAGTGCTTGTTGATCTCCTGCCCTAACTGGCCTTTTTCTTTGCCATATCAATGCATATATGCTTATTCTAACTGGTAAAGCACAGAAACCTCTTCATATCTACACAATTGTTCCAGTTTTATTTGCTTCTGCATACATCTCTTGCATAGCAACCTGCCCAGATAACTTCATCTAATTTCTTAAACTTACACTATTTTTAAGGGAGTCACAAAAATGCAAGTGATTTTCAAAGAGGTGAAGCATTATTTGGTTGACAAACAATGTCCTCAAAGATCTGCTGACAAAATAAGTGATACTGATGCAGAGACTGCTGTAATTATGGCAATAACATCTCTGGGAATTCAAATGCACATCTTCAATTGTACTCTCTGCCACCAGCAAACGGTAAAAGAACAAAAATAGTAGCTCTTATTCCAGTAAGAATCTAAACAAAAATATTTGGAATGGCTTATAGAAAATGACAAGAGTTTCAGTTAATTAACAAATACCATTTCCAAAGCTTTTCTAGATTTGTACTATTAAAAAAAAGGACCAATAATAAAAACTAAAACAAAACAAAAAACCCAAACAAACAAAAAAGCCCACCACAACCTAAAAAACTTATGTAAATTTCACACAGGAAAAAAAGCATCAGTTTGCTGAGTGGAAAAGATGAATCAAGATTAATGGAGAAATGCTATTTTTAAAACCCCTAAAAATGCTACAGAGTTAAAAATATCAAGTAAAAATTATTTTTATAGCAGCTGGCAATGTCCATTTAAGGCTGACAATTTCTTTCAGATGACTAGTACTACATATCTCATGTAGCTCTCACTGTTTTGAGTTTATTGCAGTATAACAGCATAATCAGATGGTTTTAAAACTCAGAATCTCTCCCTGTTTTTGGCTTAAATCCAAGTTATAATTATAGTAAATGTACAATTTTTTTGAAAGAATACTGCTGCTTATATTCTTAACATAGTGATTTTGTTGTTTTCATCTTGCAAAACTGAAACTAGACTAGGATAAACACAGAGGGAAAAAATTAAGGCTTAAACCAAGTTTAATATGTAACTCCAACGCACCATCACAAAGCCCAAGAGGCAGGATATGCAATCCTGCATTCCTTGTGCACTCGTAATACCTCTTGGCTTCAGTGGAAGTTTTGTTTAAGAAAGCATATAATCAGAACCTATAATTTCATTAATTGCATGCCAGAGGCAGTCCATGTGAGGTAAGAATCATGAACCAAACTGGTTGGAACGATGGTGGAACCCACTAGCCCCGCCTGCATCTTTGTGGACCACTGAGTCTACGCAGCAAAACCATGAATCCTCGTTTTCCCCACTCACCCATACTTCCAGCTCTTCCTCATGACAGGCCACATCTGTCATGTAGACAGTAGTGCAGATGTTTCGTTCAGGACACAATACAGCTCTCAGGTCTGTGTTACTGTTCTCCCTTACCATCCTTCCCCAGACTTTTGGCAGTATTGAGGATTTCACCCAATGCAGATCCCTACTCTTTTGGGATTTTTATATTATTCATACTAGGCACAGACAAAATGAACGTTATGTAGCTCTTAGTACAGAGTGCTTTAACATATTACATATTTCATTAGATATCCTTTGGGCAATTTAGGAAGTATCATCTAAAAACCATGTGAATGGACTTGACTTTTACAGTATTACTGTATACATAACTTTTCCATGCATACCATAAACATAAATGACTCTACTGGGTGTGTGTTACAGATAGTTTTATGGTATCACTTAAGATTTATTTGTATATCTAGGAAGAAATAGCATGAAAAAAGAACCTCCCATATTATAAAGGCCTTTTATTTGCTCAAACCTGAGCAAAGAAAAAATACGGGCACTTGCAAGCTACTTCTTTTTCTAACATAAAAACAACTAATCAAATTTTAAAAGAAACAATTCACAGGATGAAAAATTACAGGCAATGTTACAGTGAGCCATGAATCTACAGATAGCTCTCCGCTGCACACTGGCATTTAGAAGCACACAGCAGACAGTTCTTCCAGCTACAAAATGCCCATTACCTCCCTGTATAATAAATTGAAAAGTCTAGTTAATTTCTACCTGTGTCACTGAACACAACTCCATTTTTGCAACACCTAACTAACAACTAACTTACAGTTTCTTTTACAACAGCCTTAAAACATAAAGCGGGAACAGAACCTCCAGACTAAAAGGTAAAAATTCATTCTTAACTATCCTAAATTCTCAAACTTTGTAAGGAAGCTTGCCATGTGTAATGGCACACAAAAGAACAAAATAAAAAGGAAACAAACGGAAGGTGTAAAAATGAGGGTGACTTAGGGATATGGAGGATGAAAACAAAGGAAACGAAAAAAGAACAAAAGAACACTTTTTAAAAGGGAGAAAGAAAAGCATGACAATGAAAACAAATGAATCGTTGAAACTATGGTGGGAGGAACTGATGAATATTAACTTTTATTATTCCGATTACAAAATACATTTCAAAATTGGATGAAACACATTCTATGTATGTTTTGCCAAGGACATTCTTGGCAATTACAAAGTCAGGAAAATTATAATTCAATCAGTGAGGCATTACTTAAAACCACTTGAAAAAGTAGATCATTTGAACCAGCAAACAGACTGCATGAGTACAATTTTAAAGACTCAATATTCGGTGCAGATTGCACTCGCATGTTGCAGAGTTCCAATAACGGGGCCGTTAGAAAAACAGCAATTTTTCTTCCCGGGTGCATTTCATTAATCTTTATTCTCATAAATGAGCAACAAAACCTCATCATCATTTTCCATATAAACTGAGGACAATTCTAGTAAAAAAAAAAAAAAGAGCACTTGTAGAGTAGAACTTTTATTTTGCTAAAAAATCTGTTTTAAACTTTTAAAAAAGCTGTACTGTCCACGACAGCTAGATCACATCTCTAAAGATGGTTGCTGTATTTATGGGGCGCATGTGGGACACTTAACCATGCACCAAATCGGTGTGTTTGCCTTGAAACGGATGATACAGTCCTAAAAGCGTTAGGAATACGTCATTACGTCTGTTGCTATGCTGCCAAAACCCACAACAAACAGGTCACCTTGACCTCTGCCAGGTACGCTGTAATTTCACAGAACTGCTGACACCCGAAGAATGGGATTGACTGAAAAATGCACCAGGCATTGACCATTCCCACTGGAAAATGACTGTACCCTGCCTTCCCCGCAGCAGTGCTTATTTACATATCGCTGGGATTGCGCCGCGAAGGGGAGCGGCGCAGCCTTTCGTCAGGTCGCCGAAGCCTTTGCAAATTGCCGTCGTGCAGTCAGATTTTAAGAGGACAGAAATCGCCACGGACTGGCACTCCTGGCGACTCTACCAGCCCTCACGGTCACAGGCCCCCAAGCCGCGCTCCGCCGCGCCCGCAGCGGGGAACAGGCGGGCGCCGTGCGCCGGCAGGTGCGCAGGGCCGGAGCCGGCCGCAGCCCGGGACGCCCCGACCGAGCCCCGGGGCCACACTGCTGGCGGCTCCCGCGGAAGCAGGTGCGCCGCCGCCGCCGCCCCTCGGAGCCCGGCGCTGCGCGGGAAGGCGCCGCAGCACATCCCCGCCGGTCCCGCCCCGCCGGGCTGCGGGGGGTGCGTGACGTACCGCGCCGCTTGGGGGCGGGGGGACGACTGCAGTGATGGAAAATTTTCGGCTCCTGCATCTCCTGCGCGTGCCCTCGCCGGTCCCCGCCCCTTCTCCGCTTCCACTCCCGCCCCCCATCCCGGCGGCGGCGGGGGCGGCCCAGAACCTTCGGCGGCGGGGACGGTCGGGTGCCGCCGCCTCGCGCCGCCCGGAGGATTCCCGCCCGCTTGCCCCGGCGGCGGTCGCGGGGCAGAGTCACTGTCCTGCCGCCGCTCTCCGCCGTGGGGAGCCTCGTGTCCCACTCAGAGCCGCGGGCACGGCAGTGGGCCCAGGAGCTGGGATAGCGGTTAGGGATTTGCTGTCCCTCCACGGTGCGAGCTGCTCCCGTGTCCCTGCGGCCGCCACGGCCACGGGACAGCAGGCAGGCAGCCGCCCCTCGCACCCTTCACGGGCCCTCGATGCTGCGGAAGGAGGGAGGGAGACAGGGAGGGCGATAACACAGAGGGGTCAAACGACTCGGTGGCGGGGCATGCTCCACGCTCGAGGCGGGCAGCACCAGACTGGCGTGGGAGTGAGCTGCTGTCGCAATGGCAGGAGCTGGGGAGGCTGCTTTGCAACGCCCTGTCGCTCTGGAGAGATAGCAGCCAAATGGGCCCCCCAGCCAAGCCTCCTCCGGAGCTGTGGCCTTGCTCCGTGTGTGTGAGGGGCTGCGGCGGACAGTAAAGCCCCGCCGCCCACTCCCACCGAGGACCGAGCAGCAAAACTCTCGGTTACCTGAGCAAAAGGAAGCAAGATATCTGTTTTCCCCTCTCTTCCCTACAGTGGAGTTTATCGTGAATCACATCAGTAGGGGTAGTCCGTCATTCCGGCTCACTTCCCGAAGGAAACGCTCGGGGAGTGTGTCGGCTGCCCCCGGTGTCCGGGCTTGCACGTGCGCTGCTGCAGGTGTTAAAAATAGCGAGTGACTGCAGCGAGGAACTATGACGGGCCGGCGGCACCGCGTCCCCTGCCACGCACCCAGCTACGGGGGGGCGCCGGAGCCCGGAGGCAGGCGCGGGGTGGAAAGAGGAAGGCAGATCCTGGGTGAACCGGTAGCCACCCGGTGCTGCAGTATCGCTGCGGATGCTGCACCGGGCCGGTGGAAGCACCTCTCAGGCAGGGCGCTCTTGACAAGCACCGCAGCGTCCTGTCTCCGCCGCGTAACCCAGTGCCCCAATGTAAACACTGGAGAGCTGCTCGGCTCACGTGCTAGCGGCCCCGCTCCTGACCCCCGCCGGGGCTCGCCAGTGACCGGCGCCACCTTTCAGTCGGGGACGCGCCCCCTCCCCCGATGTCCCTCCGGCCCTGCCGGGCGGCGGCAGGGGGTCAGTCGGGCAGAGCAGGGGGGCGGCGCGGCAAGCGGGCGGGCGCCGCGCCCCTTGCGATGACGCGCCCACATTCCTGCCTGAAGAGCGGCGGCTCCCCGAGGGGGCCGTCAGACCGGGAGCGACGCCGGAGCGACGCAGACGCGATTCTTTCTTTCCTTTTGATACCGCTGGCTTTTTTTACGTGATCTTTTTTCTACCTTTATTTATCTAGGGTCTTGTTTTTGCTGACATTTTATAGTTAAGGGCTTTTTTATCCCTTGCAAGAAGAGACAGGAGCATCTCTTTATTCCGAGGCTTCGGGAGAAACCCTCGCTTTCAAGCTCTTGCGCAGAAGGTACGGCAGGGGCTGGCTGCTGCCGGGCTGCCAGGAGGAGCGGGGCGACTTTTCGGACGGAGCGCGGCTCGTCCTTCGAGCCTTTGTCCGGCGGCAGCGCCCCGGCTCGTGGCCAAGACTCTGCCGGGCTCCGCCGAGACTCGCGTAGGGACGCGCCGTCGCTGCATCCCGGAAAGGCGGCAGACCGCAAAACGACTGCGGCGCGACGCAGTCCCCCGAGCGGTTTGCGGGTTTCCACTGAAAACGCCGGGACGCGCGGTGTCGCCGGCGCGGAGGAGGGAGGGAAACACGGGGAGGGACAGGCGCGGGCCGGGAGTCTCCGGCAGCCGATGTGACAATCGCCCGTCGGTGTTGCATCAGGCTGCGCTCCGCTATCGGGGCGGGGAGGCAGAGGGGGGAGGGGGGGGAGTGCGGCGTGGCGGTGCCGCTGCCTCGGTGCGGTGCCGGCCGGGCGGTGGCGGCGGCGGCGGCGGCGGCGGCGGCGGCGGTGGCGGTGGCGGTGGCGGTGGCGGCGCGGGCCGGGCGGTGGCAGCCGCGGCGCGGGTCTCACCTTTGTCCGCGCGCCCCCCGCCCCGCGCGCCTGGTACTTTTCCACTCGGCGGCGGGCGGGGGCCGCGGGGCCACGTGACGGCCGCGCGCCTGCTGCGGCACTGACGTCGCCTCCCGCCCCCTCCGCAGGCGCGGCGAGTCCCGCCGGCAAGGACAAAAGAGCGGCCGCCGCCGAGCCCCGACCCCGGCCCCGCCAGCATGAGCAGCGCCGAGATGGGCAAGTTCAACATCTCGCCCGACGAGGACAGCAGCAGCTACAGCTCCAACAGCAACGACTTCAACTACCCGTACCCCACCAAGCCGGCCGCCATGAAGAGGTGAGGGGCTCCGCGGACCCGGCGCTGCCGTGTGTCTGCCGGCAGTCCGCACGGGAACGCGGGAAGCGCCGCGGGCAGCGGCGGGCGCGGCGCTCCGCGCGCAGACACGGGGCAGGTGGGGTGGTTCTTTCGGGGTTATGCCAGCAATTCTCTCTTTTCCCTTGGAAATGGATTGGAAATGCTGATCGGCAAGTTGCCCGTGAGAGTCACTAATGATGCAGTGTTGTCTTGCAGCCACTATGCGGATATTGATCCGGAAAACCAAAATTTCTTGCTCGACTCCAATCTTGGAAAGAAGAAATATGAAACTCAGTATGTAAGTACCTAGCAATGACTTTCCAAATAAACAAACAAACAAACAAAAACGTTTTGCCAAATTTACGTTTGTTTTAATTCTGAGATGAGTAATAACTTTCTATTAATTATTACCTATCTCCCTTTCCTCAGCATCCGGGTACTACTTCCTTTGGAATGTCAGTATTTAATCTGAGCAATGCTATTGTGGGCAGTGGCATCCTTGGTCTTTCTTTTGCCATGGCTAACACTGGAATTGCTCTTTTTGTGTAAGTATCTTTTGGTTCATCAAAAAAAAACCCATCTTTCTGCTTCGTAATTCATAGTGGAAAAATACTTGGTGTAAGAATATGAGCCCTAGAAAATAACCAGTCATTTTCATAGGTGCTGAATTGCATTTTAGGATTTATGGCTTGTTTTAAATTTAAAGATTGTGATACATTCAGAAGAGCTTGCAGAAATTAAACAGGTTCATTGCAAGTTCTGCAAACCTCAAAAACATTTTACAGTGAATTTTACTTGACTTAGTTGTAGCTTCTCCATGAATAACTGATAGACTTCCCCTGAAAGTCCCATTATCCAAGTCCCGATCAGGGATGTGGTCTCCCTTTCCTCAGCTGACATCATTGTGCCAACAGAGTTGCAATGACCTTAACCAATAAAGAAGTCCTTTTTATTGCTATGCTTGTACTCAGTTCAGGGAACTGGTTTCAGTTACACCTATAAAAATTGTCTGCCTGCAAGGGAGGATGTGGAATGACCAGCATATCTTTATTGACGTGTCTACAATTGGCAAAAGCTTTGAGGTGTAAGACAGAACAGCAATAATGACATAAGGAACGGAAATGACATAAGGAAACAGTTATGTACAGTGGTTTTAAATCTTGGGAAAGTACATTTTTCATGTATTGGTGGAGGCAGTTCAGCTCACACGACATGTAACATCAGTGACTTGACTGCAAATGAGCATCCATGGATGTGTTTAAAGGAACTTTGTGTTTTTATC
The DNA here is from genome assembly GCF_008360975.1 of Lichenostomus cassidix. Classification (NCBI taxonomy): domain Eukaryota; kingdom Metazoa; phylum Chordata; class Aves; order Passeriformes; family Meliphagidae; genus Lichenostomus; species Lichenostomus cassidix. The sequence goes on along the minus strand of NC_139480.1, from coordinate 29,594,283 downwards.
CTGGAAACAGATCAATGTGCTGAATGTTCAAGAACGTGTGAAGAGTTTAGTTCAAAATTTCCCTGACTCTGCTGCCAGATTTCCAGAAAGTAGGTCAGATTTATTTCCAGATGTTTCACAGTGTATCAGGGTGGTGCTCAAGTTTCCTGAGGAAACTACCAATGTGTAAAGTTGTGATCGAAAGGATTTTAAGTATATGGTCACTTGTTAATCTTTTACTAAGATTTTCACTTGCTTAGGTGATGCTAAACTGAATTAATGGCTTAGCATGAATCTATAAGAGATACTTCATCTCTCTATACATCAGTTTCATGCTCTAAAGACGTTCTGCAGCACATGTAAGATCATCAGTGTAATGCACATTAAAATGTCTTTGAGGAGAAAAGACAATTTAAGGCTAGCTATTTGAAAAGACGGGAGGTCCGTTTTTCTGAGGAAAAAATGTTCAAAACTGTCAATTCAACAATCGGGTGCTGAGGCAATTTAGTTGCCTTATATTTTCAGATACTGCATTCGGTTCTATTTGTATTAGTGCTGTTTCTAAGACAGCTAGCTTGTTACCTTTCAAAACTTAGTATAGATTTTATAGTTCTGATGCAGGAGAGCAGTTAATCACAGATGATACTGAGGAATTTATGATGGCACTGAGGGCATTAAAGGCTTCCTTAATAATAGGGTTACAGATTCAGATCCAGATGCAGTTGATTAAGGCAGTAAGTTCTTCGAAGACTGTGGAGTCACTTGTGTCAGTGCTGTGACTTGTCACTTGTGTCAGCACTAAATGAATTAATAAAATGGTCTGAAAACCAGAAACAGAGTGAGCTTCTAAGATGAGTTTGCTGTCTGATCTTGTCAATGCTGTAGGCAGCCATTCTAGATTAGGTCTGAGAGGTTCAAGGTCTGTGCTGTTTTAAAGTAGTGTAACCCTGGCACATCTCAGCTGTGCTGTTTCTAGTTGATGGCTGAGTCAAATCCTAGTTAATCTCTACCTGTCAGAAATAGAGAGGTTTATTTGTGTGCATGTGTTAGTGTTGAATTGGCACAGTAACAGAAGTTTCCTATACAGATCTGTGAAGCTTCTCAGATCTTCTTGTTTCCAGTTCTTTGTGCTGCGTTTACTAACTTCACCAACATTAAAAATGACACAAAAGGAAATGTGCTCTGAGAAATTAAATATGCTCTTTTTGAGCCATTTTTGATATGCTGATTCTCGGGTTTCCTATAAAGCAAAATGCTCGTTTTTGTGTAAGAAAGACCAGGGTTCTTTTTTAATGTATTGTAATTTTCCACTGTGTTCTCCAGCAGCCAAGAAGTCCCCCCTAGCGTGCCACTCCGGGAATTGCATTTGTTGTGGGAGAGATTTGTTGTTGAGAGATCCGAATTTTAGGTGATGCAAATGTGCTTCTGGAAATAATATGCATTGCCTGTAAAAGCTGTGGGGAAGATAAACAAGCCACTAGTGATTCCCATGTAAGCACACCTGAAGAGTTAACTTCTGAGGAAAGATTTTTTTTTTTTTTAATGACAATAGATGTGTATTTCCATTTGAAAATGCAGCTCTCAATGAGTCTGAATTTTCAGTCAGTCCTTTAAGGCTTTTGCAGTTTCATCCTTACATAAAGAAAAGACATAACACAGGTTTAAGCTGAAAAGCTGATTTAAGACCAAGAGATAATCTTCACTTCAGCTGTAGTTAGCCTCAACTGAATGTTCAATGTGTGCACGACACACTATTAAACAGGGATAGGCGGAAACATAGTTTCTTACAAGGATGCAACCCCGCCCAATTCGCACACATCCCCATTATACTTTGTTAAGTTATTTATATCAAATGTGGCCAATTATAATAGCCTGACGCTTGGCGAAGCTTATGCCACTTCACACTGAATAGAATCATTGTTCAAGCCTACACTAGAATTTCTTTGTATGCCTCTGAAATGCAATTTAGTATAAAATTCTTTCTAACCACGGCATTAGTTGGGTTTCCAGAACGCTTTTAACTGACCTTAGAATCTACATTTTTTCCCATATATTTTAATATGGATAATGTTTATGTTTGGTACATATTTATATAATAGAGTTACAGTAAGTCATTTATGGCTATTACAAATTTGCATGTTTTTCTCTCCCCAGGATACTCCTGCTGTTTGTCTCAATATTTTCTTTGTATTCAGTGCATCTTCTTTTGAAGACTGCCAATGAAGGAGGTATGGCAAATTACTATTTTACAAACAAGTAATATTTGTTTCTTACGGTATCTTTGTGAAACACACCCTTCTAATGAGATATCTGTTCTATTTTGTTTTAGGATCTTTATTGTATGAACAGTTGGGAATGAAGGCTTTTGGTATGGCTGGAAAACTTGCTGCTTCTGGATCAATCACAATGCAGAACATTGGAGGTGAGGACAAGATCTTAAAATGTCTGTACTGTCAATAGTAATTGTTCCCTGCTTATTCTTGGAGACTTATTTGTCACACAACATGTGTTCATTAACTGCTTGTGTTCAAGTGAAGTTATGAAACATGTTATGTGATTCTTGCATCGTGTGGCATATTCTATATTTGTAATGATCTATGATGTTATTCACCTACAGCTATGTCAAGCTACCTCTTCATAGTGAAATATGAGTTACCATTGGTCATCAAGACATTTATGAACATCGAAGAGACCACAGGGTAGGTGTTAGAACTCCTCATCAGAGAAACTATTAGGAGAAACAAATACGGAGACTGTATATATTTTTATATGAAGACCACGTTCGGTACACCGTAGGGTAGCTTCTTATTCAGACAGAGATACAGTAAGTTTTCCCTTCCCCTGAGTGCTTCACTTCATTTAGATCCAGCCTGACCTGGGAAAAGGGTAGAAAAATACAGGTATCGCATCATATTGCAGAAAGCTGTTCTGTAAACATCAGGTAAGTGTTCATGTATGTACCAGTTAGTACATACACTTGATAAGGAAAGGCAAATGTAATTGTGGTTTGTTTTTTTGTTTTGGTTTTTTGTTTATTCTTAATGCATTCAAACTGGTTTGGTCTGAATAATTCGGTTTTCTAGTGTTAATATTGTGGGAAGTGATTAAATGTAAGACTGCGGTGCAGATATGCAATGAATGTCTTAAGGAACAGCTCTCAGAAAGATACAGAGACTAAACGATGACCTAAACCACAGTTTATATGCCCAAGACCAGAATGGTACGTTCTTTGCCATCTGGTCCTGGAGACACGTTGGCTCCAGAGTGGCTTTCCTGCTTGGCTTTAAAAAAAAATTGCCTTGAATAGGATTCATTTTGTCTAACCATATCCTCTGAAAGTTTGATTTTGAGTACATCGTTGATCTGGTCTTTGTATAATCAGTGGAGAATGTTGATCCTCTGTAGTGATCAGTTCAGTGCACCCACCTTAGACACATTTTGCACCTCTCCAAAGAACAGTTGATCATATCACTCTGTATTGAGAGGGTGTGTAAAAACAAGATGCTTGAGTTCAGATGGATAGAGTTAAGTGCTATAAATCTCACTCTTCAGAGTTGTACTTCTGTGCCTTGTCCTGAAGTGTCCCAGTCTTGAGAGGGCTGAGCAGCTCAAGACTCCAACTTACACCTAAGCCTGAGTTCAGAAGGTAGGCATTTTTCTGCCTGTGTTCCCCAAGGGGTTCAAGCCATTTGGTGATGTTCATACAGCTTGCTGATAAATATTGTCATAACAACAGTGCTAGCCATATGTTTTTTTTTCTTTTTTTTTTCTCTTTTTTCCTAATGTACTCAAATCCTGCACCTACCCTATTTACTTAGTAGTGTTATGTTTACAAATTCTTTGCTGGGAAGGTTCATTTCTCTCCTTTGGCTGAATTCAAGTCCCTGTTTTTCAATTCTTACGAGAGCCCCTGGAGTAGCCAGTATTTAGAAGGGGGCTCGGAGGCAAATATTTTTACTGTCCCATCTTCAGTAAAGAATTCAAAATTGGTTAAAATTCAAGAGGGAAAGTTAAAGTCTGTGAATCTCACTGGATACAGCTGCTGCTCTGCAAATCTGGCAGAGAAAATTAAGAAATTGAGATCTGTATCTTAAATGTTTTCTTGTTGGCTGGCACTAGGTAGCTGTACACTGATTTAAAGTAAATATTTGCTCAGTGCTCTGGCAATTGTGAACCCCATTTAACTGACTCTCTCCATGCATTGCTTAGGGGAGTCTGGGTGGCTACCATTGGCATGGATTCCACTCTGGCAGCCTGGGGCCTAAAATGTAAGCACTTACCTGTTTAAGTGTCCCAAAATAATGCTTACTGTAAAAGGGCTTCTGGAATTCTGAGACAACTCTATTATTAAAATTTGTTTAGCAACTTCTAAAGTACTTGGCTATATTTTAAAACTGCACAATCCCATTCTTTACTCTTCAGCACGGAAAAACTTTGAAGTCCTTGAACTGAAAGTCCTGATGGCCTCTCTATGGTATGCACAATAACAGTGCATGTTCTTATGATTGTATCAAATGCAAGGAGTTTCTGTGTTGTGATTTCTTTTAAATTTGCCACAAGTCTACTATATTTAAAAAACAAAGACAACAAAAGGTGTATGGTGTTAATGTCCTATACATCTGAAGTTTCTAAAACACTCCTTTTTTACATCTAATTATCCCAGGTAAAACTGAGGAAAAAGATGACTACATCATTTTTGCATATACTATATAAATCCAGAGCAAGTTGGTTAATTATTCCATATTTTCACTGCCATATAAAAAGGCTACAATTCAGCAATTGCGTTTGCATATAGAAATTTCCAATTAAGGTTGTTTTCCTAAACAGTATACAGTCAATTTTAAAATAAATATATTGTTAAATTATATTATAATAGGATGTAAAGTATTAATATTTGGTACTTTACTTGCTTAAAGTGTACAGGATGATCCTGTATGACTTTCTTTTTATGTATTAAAAAAAGATTTTAATCTTCTAATGCTCAAAAATATTTTGGGAAAAAATAGCTGCTGCTTCTTACAGAATAAATGGCAAAAATGTTCTGAAGGAAAAAACTTCTGAGGTTCTTTCCAAGTTTTCCCTACTGAAAGGGACTAAATGTGCCTCCAAGAGACTCCCAGTGCTTGTTGGAGTTTTCTCAGCCAGTGGGCTTGAGCTACTGCCTTACCTTCAGCCCTCGCCTGTTTTTCTTTAACTCCACAGGGCACCCAACAATTTTATTTCCATTAAAAGTGGAAACCCTGCTGGGGCCCTGCGATATTCTAACACATCTGGAGAGCTGGGAATCAGCACTTCAGAAAATTACTGTTTTTTTCCGTGATTGATCCCAGTTGACTTTTTTGTAACCAATCATTTACTTTTCTGTCTTCTGACTTCCAGATGCATATTGTTTTTATAAAAGGACACTAAAGGAAAGGCACAATGCAGGCTTGGGGTGAGATAAGAAGCTATTGTAGGGTGTTAGGTCCATATAGGAAATAAAATGCTATCCTTTGTGACATCAGGTAGTGCATTTTTTTAAGGAGCCATATGTTATAGAAAATAAGACTAAAGAACAAACTGCAAATGTAGTTTTAAAATACTTGATTACTTACAAATACTACATTTTTTTTCTACAGAGAATGGTATCTCAATGGTGACTATTTAGTGCTGCTGGTGTCTGTCTTCCTCATTCTTCCCCTGTCCCTACTCAAAAATCTAGGTAAGTAGTAGAGAGCAACCAAAATAAAAACCCATTGAAAATACTGTGGGGAAATGGGTTGATAAAATGTTTGAGTCTTGAAATGCTATGTGAATTAACAGCTGTCTTCAAACTTGTGTCTTGGGACTAATTAGTGTTTAGGTAATTGCTGTCAGTCTCCTTGAAGAAAGGAAAAAAGTCAAGACAAATATACTAAATTACAGATGTGTTTGTGAAAGGTCAGCAGATAGGATGGCATTAGAACAAAGCTGAACAGTAACTGCCTGTCTTTGTTCTTATCTCAAAGTTGGACCTATTTTGGTCAATGGTGGAATAATATAATATTGTTACCAGCTATCCTGTAACAGCCTTCAAAGAATAGGGGGATGCTAACCCTGGGCAATATCTTTTCATTTTCGATCCCAAGCAGTAGCATAATACTCATACTAAATGCTTTATCTGAAATGGCTGTAATTCAGTGATACATAGGAATAATTCAGTTAGCACACTATTTATTCAGAGAATCCTGTAGTGTAACCTTAATAACTGAGAGTCTCAATGTGAATTGCTCTCTCAAATCATTATTTTCTAGAATTTAAGTAAATCAGTAAAAACAGGAGGGAAAAGGATGTTGTTATTTGATAGCGCGTGCTATTAGAATCAGTCCTATAATCATTCATACAGTTGTTGCTGCAAGGTGTTTTAGTTTGCATCTTCTTTTTTAAGTTAAAAAGTTTAACATTATAGACTGACTTATATACAGACCCTAATATGTCTTTCAGAACTTACAGCTCTGGGTTGAGATTAGCAGAAAGTCCATGAATAATTAACTTGTTCTGTGTAATGCTAAGAAAATTACAATCTAAAGAGATCACTGACAGAATATATTTTATCATAATGTTTTGACTTGAGTGGTGTTTCTGTTTACTGTATCTTAGATTTTTTTAATCTTTCTTGATCACAGGGTATTTGGGCTATACCAGTGGCTTTTCCTTACTTTGCATGGTCTTCTTTCTGATTGTTGTAAGTATAATCTTGTAAACTTTCAGTGCTTGTAAAACTGCACTTCAAAGTGAAATCAAACAGTTTCTGAAAATTTTCACATCTTGCATTAGTCAGAGTAAAAAATGCATGGTTTTATTTCTAGGTAATTTGGAAGATGTTTCAGATTCCTTGTCCTATGGACAGTGACATTGTGAACATGACATTAATAAATGCAACACTGGCGTCTTCAGTAGATGGAAACATAACAAATGATGATATGTGCAAGCCAAAATACTTCATCTTTAATTCACAGGTAACTGACTGAAAATCATATGCTCTGTTGGAAATAGCTGAGACGAAGTACATAGCAGATAAATTAGGTTGTTTTTCCTTGAAGCAATTGCCCAGTTTTAAAATTGGGATGTATTAAGACTTTGTGTTCCAGTAGACTGGGGCACTGTTTACCTCATGCAGACTGGGTGTTTCCACATTCCAAATACACAGAAATTAGAGGAGGTTGAGGTGCCTGTTCAAGTGGCAAAAAACACATCTTTCATGCTTCAGCACAGCATTTCTCAAACCTTTCTCAAGGAAGTTAGTGAAGCATTTTAAAAAGTAGTTTGCAGAAGATGAAGAAAAGTGTAAGCACATGCAAATAGGATGTTTGACATGTTCCCAGTCACAAATCCTTGACTCTCATAAATGCTGCCAGTTACCGTGGTGAATCTCCACACATCTGAACCCAATACCAAGTTCAAGATATAATGGCTTAAGGCTTTAAGTTGCAGAACATGATTTTGAATGCAAATACACAAATACATGCAGCTCAGCATGCACTTCAGTGACATTTGAGACTATTTGGTACCTGAGGGTCTGAGGTTAAGAAAATACAAAGTTGTTTTCACTTTTTCCAAAATTTCCATTGTAAAGAATAGCTGGTCTTTACCACAAAATAAGGTCAAAAGTAGAAATCTACTGATGGTTTTTTAAACTAAATTTCGAATGTCTGTTGAGATACTTAAGAAACATACTTTTTTTTTTCCAGACTGTTTATGCTGTCCCAATCCTAACATTTTCTTTTGTCTGCCATCCTGCAATTCTTCCTATTTATGAAGAGCTGAAAAGGTAAGTGTTAGATACATATCTGTAATTTCATTAAACAAATAAATATAGTATGAAACAGTGTGTTCTCAGTACTAACAATGTTTCTTTTTCTTTCATACAGCCGAAGCCGTAAAAGAATGATGAATGTGTCCTATGTATCTTTTTTTGCCATGTTCCTCATGTATTTATTGGCTGCTCTCTTTGGATACCTGACATTTTATGGTGAATATTGCCTTTTCTGCTTTCTTTTAAATTATTTAATACTACTGTGGGTTCTGCAAACCCACATTTTATTTTAAAGATAGAACAAGCAAGCATTTACTATGTATTCTAAATATACACTGTTTGTTGGGGTTTTTTTAGTATTTCTATAAGTGTACACCCCAAAGGAGATCAGTAATAGAATTAGACCCAAGACATAGGATTAAAATTGGATTAAAACAGATTCCGTGCCTCCAAGTCATCCCTGTGTAGAATGGATACATTCTTACAACAGCTCTTGAGGCTTTCAATTCATATTGATGTAACTGTAAAATTTGCTTAGAATCTAGAGCAGAAGCACATGTTTAAGAAATATGTCAACTAAATCTAATTAAAATACTGTTTTCTTTATAGGAAAAGTTGAACCAGAACTGCTTCACACCTACTCTGCTTATCTGGGTGCTGATGTTCTGCTTCTTATTGTGCGTCTCGCTGTACTCATGGCTGTAACCCTCACTGTACCTGTAGTTATTTTCCCAGTAAGTGATTTTTTTAATGTCTTGCTACTATTTTTTAACACCTGTACTGCTGCAGTCATTTACTGATTAGGTAACTCCCATTTATTAATTGAGAGAGTTTTTCTCTTAACTGAAAGAGGAAATTTATTCTAATATGCTTGATGAATTATCCTGTACTGTTAATTCAGTAAATATGTAATATTTACAAAGCAGTAGATACAGATACATTCAGTTCTATTGTTTTCCTGGTATGGTTTTTTTGGGGGAAAAGAAACAGATTTCCCCTTTGTGAAAATACTTACACTGTTGTATTATCAGCTTACAAAAGTCAGCATGTTTTTGTAACTACATTGTGGACACAATCTGGCCCTTTATGTGTATGTTGTTGAACAGCATCCTTAGATGCTACAAAATTTCCTGGAATTTTTTCTTGTTCAAGCCAGATGTTTTTCCTTGGCTTTTTTCTCCGTATTACTTTCATCTTTCACCTTCTATTAAAACCTGAAGCATTCAGGACAATCATGTTAAAATACTTTCATGATTGACTGTTAAAATACTTTCGTCCTTTTCAGAAGGAAGGTCTAATTCAGGTGACAAATACACAGTCTTCTAAAATGAAGACTAAACTGTCTTTCTTTTTTTTCTTTTTCCTCCCCTCACTGCCTCCTTCCAAAGATCCGCAGTTCCATTACCCAGCTGCTGTGGGCAGGGAAGGAGTTCAGTTGGTGGCGTCACTGTTCCATCACTGTTGCTCTTCTGGCATTTACCAACATGCTTGTTATCTTCGTCCCTACTATTCGAGACATCTTTGGATTCATTGGTAAGCACTTTTTTGTGAGGTCGAGCAGTCTCTCACATTTCAGAAAAAGCAGTTCCAATTCAATTAGAGTGTCTTTATGTGTTGATGAATATTTATTTTCGTGCTTTTTCTATACAGGTGCTTCTGCAGCTGCCATGCTGATCTTTATACTTCCTTCTGCCTTCTATATCAAATTAGTGAAGAAGGAACCGATGAAGTCAGTGCAAAAGATTGGGGTATGTATAGAAAAATATGTAACTACACTTGCTTACAAATTCAAAGCAAAATATTTAATTATCTTCATCAAGATTAATGAATTTTGAAGTACTGGTGAAGGTAGTTGGTGAATTGGCATTTAATGCTATCTGCATAGTTGCAAGGAGTTACATAGGAAATCAAAACCAAGGAATTAGCCATCACAAGACTCAGTTCACTTCAGTGACTTCTGTCAGCCCCTGACCCTCAATGTCAACAGTAGCTGGGTCATTCTGTTGCTGGTAAGAACCAGATTTCAACAGAATACCCTAAGAGCTGTATAAAAAAAGCCTTAACGTTCTTCAAATATTCTTTTAAGACTTATTTACATAATTTTCCCCATAGAAGCTCATCTCTGCCAGTTGTCTGGGTTGATAGTTCTTGGTGCTCTTACTGATTATAGACATACTGACTCAGAATGAAATCAGACATGCTGAGACAGAGTCAGGTCAGCACAGTGGCATAGCCTGACTGCTATCAGCAGCTACATTCACTTCCCTTAGTTGATGGTGCGGTCTGCTATACTGAAAATAAATGTACTTTTTGATTTGATAAAGGACCCCAAATATGAGAAAGATACTTAGCTCCTTGTCACTGACTTTATCTCTTGTCTCTTTTGTTTTGTCCTCTGTGAGCAATGGCATTTGTGTTATATATGGGCATGAATTTGTAAGTGTATGTTGTGGTTTAACCAACACCGTGTCGTAGCAGAATCTGAAATACTTCTTTTATGTTTTCTTTTTTCAGGCTGCATTCTTCTTTCTAAGTGGTATACTTGTGATGACTGGGTGTATGACACTGATTATTCTAGACTGGACCCAGAATGTTACATCTGATGGCCATTAACTGCCCTGGTTTAATTTCTGTAATACTCCACTTCAAATGCCAGTGTTCACTCAGATACCTACTGAGAACGAAAATGAGCTATTCAGCTTCCTTTAAAAGGCAGATTCTTTGCTGATGGTTCTTCTGATTGTAGAATATCTGAACTCTGTCTTTAAGAAACTATTCTGCATGATGGAAGTGGATATTAACATCAAACCACGTGAGTGTCTGGCTGAAGGAAGTGACAACTTTATTCCATTCCAGAGAATGGACAGAACTCTCTGTAGACTTTTATCAAGCCATGTTTGGCTTTTGTCATTGTTACTTGGATATTTTGTTATTTTACTTGAATGTGCCTAATGGAACCATTTGATGTGAGAAAGAACTCTTTAATTTACAGCAAAGTGTTTAAATAACCAATGAGAGAGCGAGAGAAAGAGAGAAACACTATTATTTTTTGTACCAAAAATTCTTATGGACCTCAAAAGCACTATTTTGACTTTAAGAAACATTTTTCTAAAAAGAAGGAAAAAACAACATAGAAGAGCTCAGAAAAAAAATTTCAATTAGTGTCCTAAATTAAATTTAGTTTGACTTTCTTGATCTCCTCACTAGTGTCACGAGTGACACGACCCAAGGGAATGGCCTGAAGCTGAGTCAGGGGAAGTTTAGGTTGGATATTAGAAAAGGTTCCTCACCCAGAGGGTGGTTGGGCCCTGGAACAGCTCCCCAGGGAAGTGGTCACAGCACCAAGCCTGGCAGAGCTCAAGAAGTGTTTGGACAATGCCCTCAGTCACCTGGTGTGATTCTTGGGGTGTCCTGTGCAGGGCCAGGAGTTGGACACAGTTATTCTGATGGATCCCTTCCCACTCCACATATTTTATGATTCTGTAGAGGCATGATTAAAGTAAATTTTATTTTAAAAATGCTTCTAATGACCAAAATGAAAATTAACCAATTCAGGTCAAAATTCTCTGATACTAAATGCTTCCCCTGAAATTCACGTAGTTCGAATGAGAGTGAAAACAATCTGGAAAATCATTTGTTGGCTTATGTAAGTAACTAGAGTTACCAAAAATGGTGTGGAAATGCAAATTTTCAAACTTCAAATAAACCCGCCCTTTAGAAAAAAGTACATTTGAGAAAAGCGCAAGTAATCTAAAATTGTAAAGATGCATTGACATTTCCCTTCTTGAGGTACTCAGTAGTGCAATTGAGTAAAACAGGGTTTGGGGTTTTTGCTTTTTTGGTTTTTTTTCCTGTTGTAGATATAAACTGAATGGCACTGGAGCATATGATGCCATTAATACAAAACTCCCTCCTCAAGTTCCCTTTATTAATAAGGTCCATTGTCAGTTGTAGCAATGTTTGTTGGGTTTTTTTTCTGTCCAAGCTATCTTGAAACACTCTGTAGGAAAACAAAAAAGTCCTAATGTAGTCTACTAGTTGTATAATATTCAGAAACTGTACAGTATTTCTCAAATTCCTCATCCATTTTTGGATTTTGAATTACTTGACTATTCTGTTTCTGAGTCAAATTCACAAAACAACTGCACCAATATTTCATGCTTGGTACAAACTCTCTTCACATACACAACTGGGATTCCTCTTCCAATTTATACTGTATAGTAGTATTAAAGATAACCTCATAGGCTGGATAGTCATCTCATACTTGTTTGCTTCAGAAATAGATAAGGTTCTAACGAGCCCTAGCTGATGAAACAGGTGCTGTATGGTTGTGATGAGCTATTTTGTTTCTAGTGCATGTTTACTCTTCCATTCTTGTCCCAGGTTGAAGAGAGGTAACACTTGTATAACAGCGTACTTGGCTTATAAGAGGTTCTCAAACACAGCAATATTGGGTACAAAAGCCTAGATAGAGATTATTAATGAAATAGTCATGGCAATGTGGTCAACTGTCTTCATCTGACACAATGTTTTAAAAATCTGATTTACAAAGTCCTACTTGGTCATTGTGTCAGAGGGGGCAAGTAAGGGCCTGTAATCCATTGATTAAACAGTGCCTGAGACTTTTTTGCTCTTACAGAATTATAAACAAATCTAAACAATAGTCACCATTTGGCAGATAATGTCGATGTCTGCCCAGCCATTTAAAATCTATGGAAAAACAACTGCAGGTATTTTGTATTGATACTTCTGCATGACTGTAAGTACTGGTCACTAAGACTATAGTGTAAAACTCTAATGACAAGTTAGATTCCTCTTGTGTTATTTGTATTATTGATTCGGTGGTACTCAACTGGCAATTAATGATCCTGGAGTCAACACTGACTAACTCTCTGTAGGTACTTCTCTGCCTCAGGTACTGTACATCCATGGCTAACTATCCCATGTTACCTGATCTCCACGTAAGTGCTGAGCACGTGCCTCCTCAGTACTTTGGCAGCTTTTCTTCTTCCTCCACAAATGTGCAAAGGTGGAAGAGGATTAAAATGTTGTCTACCTTTGAGCAATTTGTAGCACATAAGGGTTGAAGTACTTCCCTTGCCAGCATTTAAAAAGAGGAAAGAAAGTGAGAAATACCCTCCTTTCTCACGGCAAGCATAGAAGAGGAGGGAGTTGTAAGTGAGAAGTTACTACAAAGTCCTTCTTGGCAACCAGAAGGGAGGAAGATTTTTGTGATGACACCTCATAGTGTATTGTACACGTCACTAATTCTCTGAATGTAGCAATTTCCAGATTATACATTATGTGTTACATAATTTGATGACTGACTCTCCACCTGCAACAGTTGAGTTCCACTTGGCTGGGTCGATTTCCAACGTGTGATTTTTTTTAATTATTATTTTTTTCCAAACCTGTCTGTTTAAAGTTTCCTACACTACAAACCACCTAAAAGAGCAGCTTCAGTATTAAACCACTGTTCTGTCACCTCAGTTAGACATTACTGTCTTCCATGATATTTCAGTCATAAATGTAACATGTTATTTATAAAGCATTAATCCATTAAAACTAAAACTATTTTTCAATATTTATGATAGTCTATGTACATAAATTGTATGTGTGTATATACTGTAAGTATAATGTATATAATGTAGGCTTGGAGTCTAGGATTTATGTATATATTCCTCTCTCATTACTGATTGTTACATCATTTCAATGAGTTGTCCATGTACATCTGTATAACAGCTGTCAAAGGAAAAAGCCTTTTACAACAATGTGTAATGCATACAGAAATGAAAGAAGTGTGTTACACCTAAGGTGTGTAAGAAAACACTAAGATTGTATTTATTACAAATGTATATGTTGCAATAAACACAAGAATCACTTGGGTCCATAGAAAGCATTGTTCAGGTTCATGTGTACTTTCTCTCTAAAATTTACCATGGATGTTACGATTTCCTGAATGCAGCAAGTTAACAACCTCTGCGATCTAACACTAGGGCGCCGGATTCGGGCATCCTGCGGTACATCCGTGTACATATGTAAATACCCACCTTGTTGGGAGAGGCCAGCAGTCTAGCTACGGTTGCTGGCTGGACTGGTGGCCAGCAACACAGTTTCAATGAAACATTGTATGTTTGTTTTAACTGAAATAAATAAATAGGTAATCCTAAGCAATGGTGTGATGTTTTTCTTGGGGGAGGCATTTGGAGGATTTTCTTTGGAGATTATGTTAAAGACTATGTTAAAAGTATGTTAATTTCGTGCATATTTAACTTACTGAGCACTTTTCAGGAAAGGTGGAAATGAAAAATGGCATACACCTACATCCTCGACTTGGGATCCACAACTGTACCCTACAAGGGAAAAGAGAACAAGTCTGGGCATTAAAATGAGAAATTAAATCCTACAAGGAACATGCATTATGTAATTTCTTTTGTGGAAAAGGCATAGCTGGAGACAAGACCCAATGTGTTAGATCTTGTATAAGTGTAATAAGTGAGTGAGTCTTGCTAAAATCTTATGCCACTTTCCTTCATTTGAATCTCCAGAAGACTAACTGCATATGTAAGAAATTTCAAAACTGGTGTGTCTGGTTTGCTTCCATTTTGGAAACCGACTGCAAACCAAGTGCAGTTTATCTGTTCTTAGTTCTCCGTAAGTCTGTATCAAGTCAAATGAATATCTGTCCCAAATATTTAGAATTGGGTGAAAGACGCTGGAGTTATTAACTCAGTGTGTCATGTGTACAGCAGAGTTGAGTGCTCTGAAATTAGGAAACACCTCAATTAAGGTTGCATTAATTACAAGATCACATAGTATTTTTTCCTGGAATTCCCCCTTAATAACTGTTCATTATTTTGGTTTTTTAAGATGCTTTCTGTGTGTTCATAGTGTTTGCTCAAAGTCTAAAGCCCATCCTTATGAGGGATGAATGTCTTCATTCCTTTCAAGTTCTCATTTTAATGTCATCTTTGTGAAACATGAGTTACTTATTTTCACAATGTTGCAGGCCTTCGAGAAGGTATTAATCAGTACACAGCTCTGGGGACCTGGAGTGTGGAGAAGCAGCACTGTGGCACAGCCATGTATTTGAGTCCACAATTTTATGTCCTCCACTTGCTTATTTTGTGTTTCAGCATTTGCTTATGTGTATCTGAAGTATAACTTTAAACAGGTTTGGCATGATGATCATTCTTGAAACAAGAGCCCTAAGCACCAACCTGGCCATTTGGAAAGGGTGGTCATATCTGGAAAGGCTCATTCTGATCAGGTGCCTGTCATCGCACAGGAACTTCATAGTGCAGAAGCCCTCTCCCTAGAAAGCTGCTTGACAAGCCCAGTTAAGCTCACCTTTACAGTCAGGCAATTCCATCAATTTAAACAACATGAGAAGCAGTCTTTTGTGCATTTTATTTCTCGCACGAAGGGAACATGGATCAACTTGTGAGAAAAAAAAAGAACTGAAATTACATTGGGATGGTGTCTGAAATACCATGATTTGAGCCTGTCTACCTGCTACAAGGTCTTTG
Source organism: Lichenostomus cassidix (assembly GCF_008360975.1). Lineage (NCBI taxonomy): Eukaryota > Metazoa > Chordata > Aves > Passeriformes > Meliphagidae > Lichenostomus > Lichenostomus cassidix. The sequence goes on along the minus strand of NC_139480.1, from coordinate 29,579,001 downwards.
CTCCAGAAGAAAGTCATCACTTCAAGTTCATTCAAAATGCTGAGCTTTGTGAATGTCTTGATATCTGTTCAGGTGACAGATGGCACCTTTACTTTCTTGTAGTTCCCCTGAAATTTGCTTCTTTTTTTCCACCCTGGCCTTGCCAAGTCTGTCCTGTCCCAAGGTCCTGCCTAGCCATCTCACCCCTCAGTGTTCATGCAGCAGCTGGATCATATCAGGTCATGCCCTCAGCTCCCCTGTGGCTTAGCTCATACCCCTGTTGGCAGAGCATCACAGCTCCCATTCAGTCTATATGCCCAGGTTTCCTTTCTGGAGAAAGAGTAGAGCATGGCCAGTGTATGCCCAAATTTCAACACCAGGAGAAACCAAGATGCTGTGAGGGAGCCTACATTCCTTTGAGGAATGTGGTGCACATGCCATTCCATCTCCACTGTAGATGTGCCCAGCACCAATTTCCTTGGCCTTTCTGCTTCCAGTCTCTTAAGTGTGACAGTCCAGACCCCATCTGCTTTCACGTGCATTACCGTCTGTCTCCTCTCACAGCTGCTTTTGGCTGTCACGATGTGACTCTGTCAACTCTGTCACTCTTGCTCACACCCTTGTCCCAGTTTGCCAGGTCCCCTGGAACACCACCTCTTGAAGCTCCTCCTGCAAGCCACCTGCCTTCATCTCACTACCTTCCTGACTATGTCCCTGGCCCAGCCCAGCAGCAATCCTTCCACATTTAATTTACCCAGGCATAGCTGGAAATATATTCCTTTGATTTTCCTAGCCTCTATCCAGCTGGTCTCCTTATGGCCACCACTCTAACTACAAGCCTTATTTTCTTGTTCTCTGGCCACCCCTCCAGCTCTTCAGCAGCCCAGAGAAGTGCATTCCAAACTCAGTTCAGGCAGCTCTTGCCCCTCAAGCCTTTGGCTGAGCACAAAGCCCTGCCGGAGAGAATGGCAGGGGGCAACTTTTCCAGGAAAAAATGATTTATTATTTCACTATGGGAAAACATACTCATTTCCCTGATTTTATTCTCAAATGGGCTCAATCATTTAGGCATAGTTTTTCCACACAGATGCACAAAAACACCACCCTGCTGCAGTTACTTATGATGGAAGATGTCAGGAAAAGCACCTGAAGCTAGGTATCATTTGAAAGAACAGAAACATACTCCAATAAGAGAACAGTCAGGTAACAGATGATACAACTAGCCTTGTTTGAAAATATTATTTAAATTAGAAATAAATAGTAATTTTAATTAATATTTACATCGAGAAAAAGGAAAAAAATGTTTTCCAGTTGCAGAACATAATTTGGTAGGTGATAAATGTTGAATAGGTGCAAATAATAATGTAGAAACTCAGTATGGGTCTTGGAAAGGAAGTGTAGCTTATATAACTAGTTTTTTTGTGATCTTTAATAGTCTTCACATCATCTCCAAACAGCTCAGATTGCAGCAAAATTAAATGGAGGCAAGTAATGTGCCCTGGATATCCCCAAATGCTCAGGAGTTATTGGGCTGGGGCTAATGTGGCCAATCACATCTACTTTTTGTTAAAATAAATATCAGTCCATGAACATCCAATATTGCTCCTTCCTGCTCACTGCAGTGAGATGATTCGATGCGCTGGTGGAATGTACCTTGGGACTGGAGCCCAGGTGACTCCACAGGACAGACAGACAGACAGGTCCATGATAGGTGGCATGAACCACCCTCCAGGCACCTCACCCTGCTGCGGCACTGTCACTTGGAGGCTCTGCTCAAACCCCACTGAGGACTTGGGCAATGAATAAAACTGCAGATGTTTCCGTTGAGGGCAAGGCATAAGGAGCATGCCCCAGTGCCATGGCTGAGGAAAACACTGAGGCAAATGCTAAGATGGGGATCAAAAAGGCCACAGCAGAGCCTCAACTTTGTCAAAATGTGAAAAGCAGCCATGCAGAGCATGAGCAGTTTCCCTCTTTGTCCATCAGAAAACAGTGGCATCCAGGAGAACTTCAGAAGATTCGTTTGAAAATAGCTGCCCCTAAAGTATTTGCATTTGTGCTTGCTTTGCTGACACAACTGGGGAGGCATCTGCTGTCAAACTGTTGCTCTGTGAGGATTACTGGACTTAAATGAAAATGACATGCAGGGGAATGTGTTTTTCTAGGAAACAAGTGAGAAAGCTCCTAAGGACACCGGCTGCAGGAAGCTGCACCACCAACTGGGCCGTCACAAGAAGCTGCTGAAGTTACCAGGGGACAGCACTGGGTGCATGTGTTTCCTGCCAAGGAGTATCAAGGTTGCTGCATCCACCAGCCTGCCTGCAGAAATCGAGCCAAAATGCCTTGAGGGCAGAAAATTAAGAAATCTGCACTAACACAGATTGACTGCCCATGGGGACTGTCCCTAGCCTGCTGCAGTCACCCAACTCAGAAGGACTGCGTGTTTTCTGCTTGTGCCAGGTTTTGGCACTTGCTTTCATCCCAAAGATCAGATCCCAAAGGATCTCTCTAGTCCTACTGCAAAGATGAGGTTTCCAGGCACAAACAAGGCTTACATTCTTCCAAACAGATTATTAAAACCATGGGTGTCCCAGAAAACATTTTTTAAGTAAACGAGCCCTGCCTGATGTAATGATCATGGTTGTCTTTATGGACACACTGGGAGCAGAGGTGCAAGGACCATTCCAATCTATTTGCACTCACATGGAAAGACAGTAAAAAGTCAAATGGGAAAGTGAACACAAATTCCTCTTCCAGTAAACCAGACAAGAGCCAATACTGATTTCCACACCTGCATTGTTTTTCTCAGTCCCAGAAGGATCCATGACTCTCAAATGCCTCTCACACATTGTGCTAAGGAAGCCTGTACTCGCTGTAACAGCCACTGCAAGTTGGCTTTTAATCTTCATTTCCTCCATGAGAGCATTCATTTCAGGTATGCTGTATTTCACATCCTGGCTCCTTCAGGTCTTATACAGTTAATGTGAACACTGAATTGATTATGAGACCTAAGTGCAGCAGCCTTTTTTTCCCCCAAGATCCAGCCCTAAGTCCTGCAGTGAGCTCCTATAAACTACCAGAGAAAATACAGGCCATGTCACCAGCTGGGCCACACTGTATTTCAAAACCAAGTTTGGAATTTAACATAAAACAAATGTTTTTGTTTTCTTGCTGCCACAGATTTCCACCCGTTGTGGTAGGTCAAATGCAGTACTTCACTATTCCTGCACTTAAACGAGCCAGTTTCCATCTTGTGGTTAAATTTCTCAACGCATTTAAACAATTGGTATCTTGGATCAACATACTGCTTATCTACAAGTCCCAGTGGAGAAGTCCTATGACGGTTATTATGTCTGAGCATGGCTAACTACTAGAATATCCAGCTGTCCTCCCCTGCAGACTTTAGTTTGGCAGGGAACATCAGTCTTCTTCTGCATTTTCTAGCAGCAGCTTCACCAAAACTAAACCTCTGAAGTGTTTCCTTTCTTGCTTGAATATGGGTAAGTGTTGGAAAGAATCAGACACAGTCTTTGTCATCCAGTATCGTTAAAGAGCCATGAAATCCTTCTGAAAAAGGCATCAACGACTACTTAGAGTGACTACTTTGCCTTCTTGTTTTTATAAATACTCAGTAAACTTAAATATATGGAATCTAAAGTACTTTTACAGTTTATTTTGTTTCTGTCAGTTCTGCTGTTATCTGAGTCGAGCTGCCCATGTGATTCAGACTTTTCCCTGGTGAAGGGACTGGAATGGTGCTTTCCCTGTCTGTGCACAATGAGTTATTATACATAGTCCAATAACACAGAGATAAAAGTACAGAAGTTCCTCTGCAGAATTTTTCCTGCTTTCATTTCTCTCACTCTTCTTCAGACTAATGTATTGTAGCTTTCCCTTCTCCCTTCACTACAGCCACCTAAGACCATTCACTTTTCTAATTCTCACATGGGTTTACAAACCCTTGACTCTTCTTTTCACAAATAAATGTCTTTGCTTTTCATTTATTTTGTAGCTTCCCATAGGATTTTTTCAAAGACTGTAAAGACAAAGACTTCAAAGTGGAAGTACATAGGTCCTTTCCACCCAGTCTAACAAATTGACTGCCATGTTTTATAGAAGTATAAAAGAGGAGGAATATTTTGAAGACTCTGTGGTAAAGAAAAAGTGAGAAATATTGCAATATCATGGTAGTGAGTATGACAGCCAACTGATGCATTAATGTTACTAAACTATGGATTGCTTTTATCACTGGAGAGCATATCTGAAAATATAACTGCACAAAGTTTTCTCTGTATCCTCCTGCTGCAGCTTGGCCATGCTCCCCTGCAGACTGATTTGGCTTGCAAATCCTCAGAGTTTGTGCTTTTCCCCATTAGCCTGCTTTCCCTGTCGCCTTCCAGGGAGCTGGAAGATGTGGAAAGCTGGCAGATGCAGGGCCAAAGAGGTGGGCATGCCACCGAGCTGGCTGCTGCCCAGAAGAGAAAGATGTCCAAGACAAAAACTCAAGTGTGTGCTAACAAAAGGGCTGCTGGATCAAAGGTTCATGGTGCCTGAAGGGTGGGAATGAGAGCTGCCAGCAGCCAGTTTTCCTGCACAGGGAAAAGAGCCACCAGTGTTGGCCAAGCACCCATCACAGTGGGGCCTTCTGGTCCCTCATATCTCCTTCTCACCCTCCCCAGTGTTTTCACAAGCAGGTCAGTGTCACTAACGGCTCCCACAAGCAGGAGTGAAAATGTAGACAACAACTGCATTTTTGGACTTGGCTATGGGACTTGCTCAAGCAAAAGTCACAGGAGAGGAAAGCAAGCCAGAAGAAACACAGGAGAGAAAGGAGGTCTGAAGAGGAACAGAAAAGGAGAATGATTTCATAATGGTGACAAAGAGAAAAAATAGACTCACTAACAAATTAAAGCAGAGATGAGAAGAATGGCTGTGAAAAACATCAGAAATCCCAAAGTGATTTTGTGGTTATTTGTCTGTCTCCTTGCCTTCCCTGAACAGAAAGTAAGAAAGGAGTTTGTGGAAATAATCCTGGATAAGGTACATATAACAGAAAGTGTGAAGAACTGAACATCAGCCAGCCCAGCCTGTAAAGTAGCTCAATAAGTATTCATAATCATTTGGAATTATTTTGAAATCATGCAAAAAAAATACTGGAGAGAACTGCATGTGTTGACAGTCTCCAAGGGCAACCCAGAGTCATTACTTAACTCTTGTTACTTAGTGCCCACAAGGCTATCTCCTATCCCACTGGCACATTAACATAAGCAATAAAATAAATCACTGAGAGCCGGAGCCTTTCCTGCTGACTCTGAGCAATTACCAGCATTTATTTGCTCAGTGAAGTCAAGGAGGTAGCTTGCTGGAGTAGCATGGAGGTCCACAATCCTGTTTAAACATGGATTCTTAGAGCAGATAATTATCACAAATAAGCGAAAAAGGGATGACTAAGTTTTTTCAGGCTTCGCTTGTTTCTGACTCTTAGACAAAGATGGACTCTTTTCCTGTCGTGGTTTTCAAGGTGACAGTGAGGAAACTGATCCTGGAAAACCAAGAAGGTTCCTGGCATGACAAAGTGTCTCAGGGCAGCCAAGGGGTGCTGGGCAGCAATAGCTGGTGCAGCCCTACAGCAGCCCTTACAGGCAAGCTGCAGGCTGACCATTCCTCCTTCTCCTAAGCAGCTACAGAGTGAATACACGGGCATGACTGTGCCTCTCTCCAGAAAAAGGCTCTCACACTTTGTAAAAAGCTTTTGTACTGATGAGTTTTGGTGCTACAAATACAAAATGTAAAACTTACTCATTCCCTAGGGAAATAGTGAGCCTGATCCATAGTTTTGAGGGATCCCAGGATAGTTGCTCTTTACCAAAACATACAAGTGATGCTGTAGGCTTTTCTACTCACAGTCAATTACAATGCTTTGAATTACAAAGATCTCATAGAAATTGCAAAGTCATAAACAAGGCTCTGACCTTGAGTTAGTAACTTCATCTCCTGAAAATAAACTTTTTAAAAATGGTAGGAATGATGCAATTTTCCAGGAACCAGATGGGAAGGAAAAGAGAGTAAGTATTTTTTCTGGTCAAAAGATTAATGGTAATACTCACACTGGAAGGGAGGAATTTGCCTTGACTCACAGGAAATACCTTTGTTCTTGGGGATTTAAAAACAGCCTTTGTGGAACAAAATAGATGGCCTGAACTATTCCTGTGTTTTGAGGAAGGATAACTTTGCCTATTGAAAAGAATAACAAGGTGAAGAAGTATGTTAATGGAATGTGAGGCCGTTTTCATTTTTCTTTGTAGTTGACTGCACCAAAGGCAGATGACAGTGGTGAATTATTTTAAAGATCATAGCCACACAGAAATTGAAAGAAGTTCAGTTTTCGAATAATTAATTTGGATCATGTTGATGTTGCCAAGTTGTTCACTTGTCTGGAACACACAAAAATTGATAAATTCTTTGCTTTGAAGAGGTTTATAGTCTTAACAATGGTGATCTGATGTGATATCGGTACTAGTTGTCACACACTTACCTTCACTTTTTTAAACCAACCACAAAGTTAACAAGGATTAATTGAGGCACAATCAGAAAGAGAGCTGCAAATACCCTCCAAAATCCAGTGAAGGTCTTCACTTATCATCTAATCAACTTTTTTACACAGAAGAATGTCTGGGGCTTATTAAAACAGTCTGCAAACCTGACAGCATAATTATTACAGTCCTAGGGCTGCTTTTATTGCAGGAACATAAGCAGTTGTACTCCAAGAGCAATGATGCTGGTGGAGAAGATGAGCAGTGCTTTGGTCCAGCCTTAATTCAGCTTTGGTCCTTAATTTGGAGCTCTGGTGATCCAAATGAGGCATATGCTGTAAGTAGCTTGAATGGTCTCACTAACTAATGCTTATTTTAAAGTCATTTTGGACTCAAGCCTAAAACAAGTTTTTTTCCACTCAAGACCTCCTATACAGAATTAATTTGGAAGTTGAAGAAAGGAACTGGAAAGCAAACTTTGCACCAAAGCGTGCTAGTACCAGGACATGTGCTGAGAAAGGTGACAAGGAGAAGCCCTGAGGCATAAGAAGAGTTACCCCAACTCCTGTGTTTGCTGTGGATAACTAATCCTATTACAAACCATGCTGGATCCTTACCAAAACTGTTCTCATGATATTTTCCAGGCTGAAACACCTGCATGTGTTTCACAGCATCAGATATAGTACCCATAAGAGAGAGCATGGTGTCAGCATGGCCGGGAAGGCCAAGCATGGCAAAAACAAGCTGTGCCTCTGGGACGCAGTTGCCTGGCATTCAGCCTTGAACACTCCAATTTTTCAGCTTTAGGGACTCTTACAAATATTCCCAGATGTTCTTCCAGCTGCACCAGTCAAGGAATTTCTCACAGATGTTCTTTCACAGTAAATGTTCCAAGGAGATCCTCAGCTAATGGACCTGAAGGTGTTTTAGGGATGACATGGCCACTTTTGGAAGGAGAATTCTCAGCAGGAGAGTTAGGACAATGCAGATAGCCAGCTCAGGGTGGCCGCTGTGTGAATGCTCTGCTGCTGCTGTGTGAGTGTTTAGTTTGAACAGCAGCAAGGTGTCAGGTGCCACCTGGCCGCGTGGGGTCCCGGAGTGGCTGTGAGCAGGAGGGCAGCGGCGATGCTGGAGATCCCCAGCCCCTCACGTGGGCCAGCAAAGCCACTGTTATCCGCTGGGCGAAGTCATATGACAGCACACAGAACAATATCGCTGTGTTTCCTTCCCATTGACTAGTTAGTGACCAAGCTGACACTCCTGAGAAAATTAGGAAAATTCCTGCCTGCTGCTGCTAAGTTGTAAAGTTATGAAAAAGGAACTATTTCCTTTCAATTAATGTCTCATTCTTCTCTTCTTCCAGTCTGCTTTTTCATTCTGCTGTGATCTAAGACATTTTAACATTATTTTCAGTTAAGTTTACTTTATAGGAAGCACCATCCTGATGTACTGCATTAATTCTTAAAGAGGATCAAATGAAAAAAGATTTAAATATTCAAATTTGGAGGTTATTAGGATCCTCTTGAGGATGATTTTCTTGTCTTCCATTTCCTGTCAGAATTTGATTTCGCAAATGAAGCTGACATATGCAAACTCTGATCACACCTTGCTATTAGCTTTATATTTAGACTTACGAGCATGATTCAGATTTAGCTAGGGATTATCAGAATTTCAGCTGCTCATTTCTTTAATACAGAAAACAGTTCTGCAAGGAAAGCACATCTGAGGATAACAGCATGATAGATCAATAAGAGCATTAGATGTCATAACATATTTCTATCAAAGATAAATCACTTCCCACTTGTCTGAAAGGTGCATACCTATCTCCTGGAACTGCAAAACAGAGAAGAGACAAAGCTATATATCCAAAACCAAATACAGGGGAAACAGAAATAAATAAAAGACTTTTCAATTTAGATGTCAAAGAAGTAACATTTAAATCTTTCTATACATGTTAAACAGGACCTTGGAAAAACTGTAGGGCAGCAGAGGAACACAGAAAAATCCATTTTAAAATCATAAGAATCACAATTTAACTTTGATACTTCCCTCCATGAACCTTGTCACAAAAACATATTGTCTCCTTCATATGATGTAAAATGAAAGAGAAGAATATGCTGTGATATATATCACAGTAAGTTGTATTCAACACATATTTGTAACAAAAGATGTAGCATCATGGTAGCCAAAAGACATAAGAAATAAGACAAGTTTTGTAAGTAGGGATTACATCTTCTATTAGATGAACTGGTCTAATTAAAAAAACAATATACATTTAAAAAAGCATGCAGGAACACAAGCTCTTGTACAGATATGAAATAGAAGCAGCAAACCAAAGTTTGCTATGAAACTAAATTTCACTGCACATCACTGACTGCTCCTTTCCCATTCTCACGTCAGGCAGGTGATACATTACCACATTACCCCTCCCCACACTCCAAGGGATAAATTTATCAAATCTCTCCATTTTGCTGAGCAAGTACCAGCTACCTTTTCTGCTGGGTGGCCTAACTTACACACACCCAATTTGGCTTAGAGCAGTTTCCCTCCACTTCTGCCAAGCTTTGAAGTTTGCCTCTACATCTTACCTGGAGACGGCCATGTGTGCTCAAAAGTTTGCCTTACTCAGTGTGCAGACCTCTTCCTGCCAGAGTGTTAGTGCACCCCATCTCCATGAATTGTGTCCTGGTTTGTTGCCATCTCTCATCATGTGCTAACACAGGCAAGTTTTACTGCAGCAGCATGACAACGATATAAACACTTCAAGCATTAGCGTCACTGGCATGGGAGAAAATAAACACTTCCACAGCAAGAAATAAATTATTAGAGAAAATTATAGACTGGCAAATGAAATATGAGTGAATTCTGTGTGACACAGTATTTTTAGACTGGATAAATGCAGGGGGTGGCAGTCACTTTTGTTAGTAGGCGAATATTTTCCAAGAGTAGCTCTACACTAGATTGAAAAGTCGTTTTTAAAAGTTTTATGTCATTCTCCAAATGTGCAGCATGGATTCCAAAACTCTAAGAGAGCACACAAATAAGTATCCATACTCAAACAGCCCCAGATGGACCACCTGGATTTTGCATACTATCACAAAAATGAGGGAGGGTACAGGGTGTGCTTGCTGTGCCTGCATCCATAGGGCATACTGGGATGAGGTCTGCATCAGTGTATGAGGCAATGCAGGTGAGCTGGCAGCAAAGAGCTATGCACTGGAGGTATTGAAAAGGGAAAGCTTTGTCTGTCCCTAATTAATGACATTGCTGCTCCACCTTTCTCATTATGCAATGTGATATAACATTATTTATTATGCAAGCTAGCCTAAATAAAGGGAAACAAGGTAAGGAAAAGGGCAGGGGGAAAAACATTAATTTCAATCCAAAAATTTTCCAAGCATGAGATTACAATGATGAGAAAAAAATCCCTCCATTTTTTGAAGTTCCAACGCAGCACTGTCGTGTGCAAAAGGCCTGAAGAAAGCAGCCTTTGGTTGTGTTACCCTCATTTTCACATTACACAGGTCATCAACTCTGTTGTCGCAACATTTTCAGGCAATTGATTACCTGGTTAGGAAGCACAACTTAATGAGTCATGAGCAGCAGTGTTTGTTGTGAGTGGCACGTGTTTGTTTAATCCACATGAGAAATTAAATGTTTGTTTAATCCACGTGAGAAATTAAATGAAAAGCATCAGTAGCCATTTCAAACTAGCTGAACGTCAGAGAAAAGCAAATACTTTTATATTTGCAATACTACACATTGGCACCAAACCCTTCTCCTGCCGGAAAACCAAAAGGCAAACAAGGAGCCAGTGAATGCTTGTGCCCATAGAGGCTGCATGTGTCGCCAGCAACAGCTAGCCGTGAAATTGAAAGCAAATATTTGCTCTGCTTAAAAAATGCTCAGACTGTAATAATTGCATAGTGCTGTAAGCTTCAAGAGCTTCTTGACCATTCACGGATGCTGCCTCTCTGCTTGCAGAATATTTACTGTGCACAGGGTGAGGTTCTCAGCAACTGACAATCAGTCACTCCTCTGGTTAAACCCAAAACATTTTCAAACAGAATTATGCATGTGAATCAAGTTCTGATACACCATATTTTTAGTTTCCTGGTTCCCTGTAATACAGGCTGCTGGGGTTTTTTGTGGCAGTGGGCATGCCACAAAGTCCAATCCCTCTTTCATTTAAGGTCCTGATTTAAGTTTCTTAAAACCATAACCAAAATCTTGACATTTCCTACACCAGGCATGCTCCAAGCATTAGGTGGCTTGGGGGAAGTTGTGGGGCTGGATTTGTCCTGTCTCAGCCAAGAAGAGAGGATAGGAGCTTATGGCTGAGCTCGGCTACTTTTTCTGTCATAAATCTGCCACTCGGCATCCAGATTTTTTTTGCACTAAATGACAGACTTTAGCGAAAAAACCAAAAGGTGCAAAACCCAGAGAAAATTGCAGAACAGTGCCATTTACCTGGGATGCATGAATAAATGCAGTTTTATAACCCAGAGAGAGGTGTATCTGCTTTAGGGCTGTGGCTACTGCTGCTGGGAGCTAGAATGAGCTACCATGCTCCCTGCAGGTCAGCATACAGAGAATCGTTTCTGAGTCTTACCTGAGGTTTGTATCACCAACCCCTTCCCCTGTGTTATGAGGCAGCCCTCACCAGGTCTGGTGGTTCTGTGCCCCTGCTCTGATCCCAAGCACCCCAGTGCTGCTCCTGCCATGGTTTGCCCCCACTGAGGCTGCCCAGGTCCCAGGGAGGGTCCTGCTCTGGGGAAGGGAAACAGCAGTGCAGTGGGGACTCTTGAGCACCCAGTCTGGGAAGGGGACATGAACGGGTGGGATTAAAAATCTCTTGTCCAATCTCTTCCAGTGGGAAGTCAGGTCCCAGACAAGTGGTTGTAGACAACTCTCGTGAGTTAAAAATGATAGCTCAGGCTTCAGATAAGCAAAGCTACCTGTGCACCACCTGCCCATTTCTGCCTTTGCAATGGCCCCTCTGCAAACAGATCTGAGCTCAAGGCTTGGGATAGTGTTGTTCCTAACTTGGGTGTGTGCCCCAGCCTGGCTGTGCAACCACAGTCTAGTAGGGAGGCATGCCCCTCCATAGACTTGTCCCTGGGCCCTTGTAACTTCCAAGCAATTATTTACATAATTATGTCCTGGACTCCCTATTATGGACCAAATTTCAGAAAGTGCTTCAGCACAACATATGTTTTATGCATCTCTCTGCCTTCATTGTCTTCAGAAAGTTTCTGGCCAGCCCTAACACTGGCTGAGATTGCCTAAGAGGCACTTGCTGAGACTTCTCACAGCCCCCCAGCACATGCATAGCGGGGTGAGGGACTATGCAAAACCAGCACCACAGCTCCTTCTGAAAACAGCAGTTTTAGATTACAGTCTTCTAGAAAAGCATCCACAACCTGAACCAGGTAGCATTTGTGATGAATGTGAATATTTCAGAACACATTTACAAAATGCAGTTACGCTTTCCTTTTACATCTGCTTTAGGCCATGATAGTAGTACTTAAACCACATTGGGCTACTTATGCTAGTCCATAACAATATTTCCAATGCAGCTTCAGTACCTGAGTGCACAAAATTTGCAGGATCAGGCTATGGCTTGCTGCCAAGGCAAGGCTTTAGGAAGACAGTGTTTTCAAATGGCCATTTTGGACCAGGTCTACACTTAGCAAACTACAGTCAAGCTCTTGCATGAAATACAAGTTCCAAACCCATTCGCAGAAGGGTTTTTGAAAATGTATTTATTGTAAGAGCCATAGTAACATCAGCTAATATACAATATACACTACATATCTGTAAATTTTTGCAATAAAATAATAATGCAAATTTATATATCCTACATATTGTAATACATCTTTTGCCTTCTGGGTGCTCAGAGCTTTATAAACCAGATCTACCGGCAAATCATGTGTTGCACTCTGATCTTCTAGGAACTTTTTCTACTATCAGTTTCCTCAGGATACATTTTTTTAAACCAACTTTTAGACTTTAACATGAGTCTTAGAAATTTTATTGCGCTTTATCTCTGACACAGTCTTGTTAAAATGTTACTGTTACCTGTTTTCTTCATCTCCTGATGGAGGAGCATGAAACAGATGGTGAAACAGGAGGGACCTGTAGATGAGTGAAAGCACTGGGAATCAAAACCCCTGAATCCCTTTTCTGGTGTGAAGAGCCTCTGCCAATGTCAGAGTTGTGTATGTTCCACTGATAATGATTCTCTTGTTTGCTGTAAGAAGGTACACAATTAGTTGTACACCTTGCTAAGTGAACAGCATCTTCTGCTAACATGCATTTGCTGGAAAAGGCTGTAGGACAAGGCAGGTAGCCTTCACTCAGGTGTTCAACTGCTGGTCACACCAAGTGTCCCAGATACGACACTAACAGATGTAAGCCCAGACAGGAGAGGGATTTAAGCTCACAGTGCTGAAACACATTTTAAGTGGGCAAATATACAGCTGCTGGAAGAAAATAAAAGAGATGCTGGTAAGGGGCACGTTCAGTTTTCCATCTCCAAAGATGTCAGAGGAGCTTGTATGAAAGCAGTCCTCCCTCTGTAGAGGTAAATACTGAAAATTAAAGCAGGCATGTGACATCCTCTGTCTTGTAACATTGTGCTTCTACCATTAAAATGACAATGTAGAATTGTACAAAGAACAGGAAACTTCGCTGGGAAATAAAAGTTGCAGGTGCTGTATCCAGCTGGATGCTGTGAGCAGCCTCATTTTTTACCAGAAACCTATAGCACCCAGGGCATGCATGGAAGATCCCTTCATCCAAAAGAAATTAAACGAAAGGTCTTTTGCTTGTAGGATCCTCTTGAGGACATTAAAGAAAAGGGCATCTAGTCTTGAATTAGCTAGTTTTGCTGTAGCATTTGGTGGGAATCCTAAATAAATAATGTATTCTCCATTTTTTCCCAAGTTTTCAATCTTCAGTGGGACCAATAATACTTGCCCCTTGTAGCAAAATATTAGGAGACGCTGAGATGAAAAACACTGTGTAAGTTCAAAGTACTTAATGTAATCAATAATTCTACAATATGATAGACTCCTCACTTCAATCAAGTGCACTTTAAAAAAAAAAATTAAGTACTCTAAATATAATTTCCCCAACACTATCCTTGAAATCAGAGGATTCAGATATAGAGTACTTAACTAGATTGCAGGAATGCATGCCATTTCTAGTCCTGTAATTAGGCAACAGAGCAGATCTAATCACTTCATTACTGTAATGACAGCTGCTATACGAAGCCCAAAACCAGAGGGAGAAATAGGTTACCACACAGGTACCTCAGAATGTGTTTAAGCATGACTGCTAATAGAGCTGCATACTTTGACTTTTTTGTCTGGTATTTGCCTTTTTTCCTTATCTGCAGCTTGAGCTCAATAACCTGTTGGTGAGGCACAACTGGTGCTGGACAGGAAGCTCAGGGGAGGCAGCCACACCAGCAGGGCTTGAGACTTCCCTGGCTCAAGCAGATCACGAAGTTTTGCTATATTTATGAAATTCCAGTGTGTTTAATTTTATTAGTTTAATGCTTTTTCTATGGGACTTTACTCCTCCATAAACACATCATTAAAGACATGCACATTTAATAACCACTGAACATATATGCACAGAGCATTGCCTTGGCCTATAGCACTGCCACAGTCTAGGATTTGCACAGAATATGTGATACCCAAAGCCTTGTAAATGATGGAATAAATTCTGCTTTCACTGATTTAATTTATGTTTAATGAATATTGAATTTGTTTGTATTTTACACAATTGTAAAAGCTTATGTAAATATCAGAAGAAGTATGGGATGGGTCCTTGGTACCACATGAGGTATCTGCCTGGTCTTACAGATGTGTTAACATCAGATTTTAAATAAACTATTTCTCTCGGATTTCAGCCACACTTCCTGAAATAACCCCAGACATGTCAATTGCTCTATTTTGGTTTATTCTTTTAAAAAATATTGGCCATCAAGACGTTCTTAAAGGAGTTAATTTTAATCCAGTCCTCTACACCCTGAGTGTGAAATTCTTGTTTGTAAGTCTAAGCTTTATTGGTTGTTTGTTTACTGCAGTGATTGAAAGAATTCATCCTGAAAAACTTGTCATCTTATAAGATGGGAATTGCCAAAAAAAAAATTCATTCATTTTTTTTCAGATTCTCCCATTTCATGATGTTGCATGATAGTGGGACATCAGCAGAACACATTATTGCAGGATTGCACTAAGATCAGTATGTACAACCTGGATACATAGAGGTCAGCATCTAATTTCACACACAGTCAGGGAAATGAACACTCTGATTTCTAAACATACTGAGTTCCCTCAATTCCCATGGATTTAAGCAGCAATGAGATATGCTCAGCAACTTCAAAAGCTTTTAATTAATGTTATGGATTTAGATATATAATATTTGGCACCTAAATTCTAAATAGAGCTTTCATTTTTTTCTTTCATATATATATATATATATATATTAATCTATTTTAATCTATCTCTTTTTATCAGAGGAACATTCAATTACTGGGCTCTGCAATAGCAGGCCAGTCCCAGATTAAATTAATTATATTTAGTATAATTTAATACAATACATAGCTAAGTATTTTTAGTATAACTTAATTCATAACAGTTATCACTTATCTCATATTTCCAGACACATCCCATTCTCCATAGCTATGTCTGGGACTAGGAGTTGCAATTTGCCAGGACAATTTCTGACAACAAGACATCACAGTTATTACCCCTCAAAATGCGAAGCAAGCCCTTGAAGTTACTCTATACAAATGGCATGGCAAAACCCACCCTTGTCTGGGGAAAAGCAGAGAGGGACCCATCTTTATGTCGTAACACAACTCAGCATCCTGGTAACCACAGTCTGAATTTACTCATTTCAAAAAGATCAGAGTTTTATGGTCTACTCAGACCGTATAAAACTGGTCTATAACACTATAAATTGACGTCAAGAAGCAACACCTTAAAGGCAAGTAAATAAAAGAGCATTTTGTTACACCTACTTTTAAAGTGTGTTTAAATGAAACTTTTAGTTTCACTACAGGCATCTATCATATTTGTAAATCTCTTTTGCTTTACCCACTGCTATTGCCTTAGCATCATGCAAGAAGTTTGAAAACTTTGTAAAACGCTTGTTCTGACCAAAAAAAAGAGTTAGAGCAGATGATCAGGAGATAAGGAGAAAAAGCACAGCTACCTGGTTCGTTGTGTGAATTCCTGAATCTAAAGAGGAAGAACAGAGGGCAACTCCTCTTAAACCAGGATTAATCATCATCAGTTATATGCCATACTTTGGCCAGGAAACTAAGGAATGATAACATCTCATGGTCACAGCATTACAGACATGCATGCAAGATTTCGCAGCCCTGGAAAACTGATTGTCTCAACACGCAGCCTTGGAGGCAGCTGAACACGTGTTTAAACACAGTTGATGCTATCACTGTTCATGAAATCTGTGACAAGTGTGGGCAGTTCTTTCCAGAGTATCACACAAGACCAGTCATGTACAGATAGTACAGTATGCATCGTGGTCAATGATGTTCTCCCTTGCTCAGCTGCCAGGCTAAATATCCCCCTCTGTTAATGTCCCAGACTCAGCACCAGGACCCTGCTAGCATCAGAAGGTGTTTAACATGGTGATAGATATCCCAGAAACCTTTATTTTTGTTTGCTAGCAAATCCTGGCATGGCAGACTAGAGAATCTACAGATATTTGTTGAAACATTTACTTTATTTCCAAGAAGAAATTTGTACTGTGCAGTCAATAGCTTGCTGTTCCACCCTGAAAGTCTTCATCCAGCTCAGCAAGCCCCATGGTATGTCTGGGCTTGAACCACACCCAGCCCCACCAGGTACTAGTATTTTGTTTGCAGCATATCTGCAACACTTTTTGAGCCTACAGTCTCTGTGAAGCCTTGGTGGGAAAGGGATCTTCCTGTCTAATTACTTCCTTTAAGAGGACCAGTACTGCCCCCTCCTGTGAGTAGCCCCATGGCTGGTGTTATCAAAACAGAGCTTGTGGGCTCTCCGCAGCAAATGGACACCAATTCCTCTTTACAAAAAAAAAAAAAAAAAGCCAAAAAAACCCAGTGAACCAAAAAAAAAAAAAAGCCGCAAAATTCTATTCTATGTGCATTTTAGTTCAACTTGATTTATATGCAGTACTCAGGTGCAAAAGTAGCCATTGTCTACACCCTTTGCTTCCTCAACACTACCATTCTTGAAGGGCAGTCAGAGACCGAAGATGTTCAAGGTCATTTTTTGGCAGCAAGCAACTTCTCTGAACAACATAGGATTTTTCTTCTTCAGCTGGCTTTACACTTCTTATCTGTTCTCTTTTATTCTCTCTTTCACACAAGCTCTAACACGTAAGTTCAAGCATGCCAATGACGAATGTACTAAAATAGAGGTGAAGAAAACTCTGTGAGCACCTCCAGCTCCACCTGTCAGGCTTGTCACATCAGCCATGAATTCCTCTGCCCCAGGCACAGCCACCTCCAACTCCAGCGACTCTGTTCCCCTGGGCTGTAGCCACATACTTGCCCGAGGGTAAAATAGTTGAATGGATAATCATACAAAATTAATGACACTGTCATCAGCTTTGTTTCAGGTGCAAGAATTGTGTCTGGAATCTCTGATAGGCTTTGCTGCAATTTGGAAGCAAAAGACAACAAAGAAGCCAAACAAGCCCTACTTTCAAGGAAATGCACGCCAAATCAAACAGCATTCTGAAACTGCATGGAGAAAATTGCTAAATATTCACACTTGAGATAATTTAGTCAACCAAAGAAATATTTGGTGTCTTTTGATTTAAGTTAACTTTTATTACGTAGATATAGTTTTTGTTGCATACTAGTAGTTTCCATTAGACAGTATAAGTTAGTCAACAAGCATAAATTTTTGAAGGAGAGTACAGCAGGGAATTTTTCAGACTGTGGAAGAACATTGCACTTCAGAGGGTAGTTCTGAAAATGAACATGGCTGTTGATTCATTTTAGGCAGGCAAAATATAATCTAAAGGATATTTGGAAGTTGCAAGTCAGAACAAAAGAAGGATGAGAATGCTGTTACCACAAACAGAGAGTGTTTCCAATAAGAAATTTGTACTGTGCAGTCAACAGCTTTCTGTTCCATGCTCAGGGTTATTTCAGAAGAAAGAAAAGAGGATCCATTTTGACTAGATAAAACTGCATTGAAAGGCATCCAAGGAGAGAACTAGCAGTTTGAGATGGGCAACAGAAAGAAAAATATAAAGGTGAATTCCTGAGTCTTTCTGGTGTATCTCTAAACCAGATATAGGAATGAGATTATTAGTGAAAAGAATAAAGAGAGAGACACAGGAGGATTAAATAGGGTCAATAAGGAGTGAATGTCAGGAAAACCTGTAGGGAAAAAGCTTACAAGAAACCATAAAATCTAGAACTAGGAAGATGCTTTCCACAAGCATCAAGGTTTCCCAACATATCAAGGCAAGTAAAAACAATAGTGATAAAAAATAGGAGAGATATTGAGAGGGAGAGTGGAGAAATTTGAAATACTAAAAGTGCAAAGTTTCCATTTCTGAAAAGTGCTATCTTTTTTGTGGAGCTCTGTTAAGATGCATTAAAAAGATTTTAATGAAAATTCTATGAAAAATAATTACCTTGATTCTAAGAATGTACATATCAAGGTAAGAATCAAATAGCCTGCCTTTACAATTCTAAAAGGAAAGGTGGTAGCAGAACACATCAAATCAATGACCATTCACCTGATAGCCTGATACATGTTTTGTTTCAAACAAAGTAGTTTCCTCTTACTCCCTACAGCAACACCTGACTCCACCCACTACATAATACATTTTTTTATTCAGTAATCTGGGGGAGGGGTTGATTTTCAGTTTACAATATACAAGCCTAATTGAGTCAGAGTGAATTGCAAATACCTTCTTCTCTGCTTTCGGGCATGGTACCTTGCAGCGAGGGGAGTGAATCCTCTGGCTTGGAATCCAGTCCCACATCTTTGTCAATCTGAAATTTCTCTGGAACTCGATATGATTCTGATGTGAGCCCCAAGAGGTTTATTCACGTGAGTAACACTGAAAGAGCAGCTCTTGGCTAATGTCCTTGCTCAGCTAGCTCTTCCTCAGGCTTCACTCTCAATACTGGGATGATATGGCTCTTTTCCTAGCAGGGTACAATGAATGTTCATTAAATTATTGTTTGCACAGCGCTTCACATTCCAAGAACTCTGGTGTCCTTAGCACAAGAGACATATGGGGCTGTTGGAGCAGTAGGACCATGATGATGAGCATAGGGATGGAGCACCTCTCCTATGAGAAAAGGCTGGAAGAGTTGGTATTGTTCAGCCTGGAGAAAAGAAGACTCTGAGGAGACCTTATTGTGGACTTTCAGTACATAAAGAGGGACTAAAGGAAAGAGAGAGAAACTTTTTAGCAGGGCCTGCTTCAACAGGACAAGGGGTGATGGTTCTAAACTGAAGGAGGGTCAATTTATAACTGATATAAGGAAAAAGAGGGTGGTGAAACACGTTGCCCAGAGAAGCTGTGGATGCTCCATCCCTGGAAACATTCAAGGTCAGGCTGGATGAGGCTCAGAGCAACCTGATGTAGTTGATGATGTCTCTGCTCATTGCAGGGGGTGGGACTCGATGACCTTTAAAGGTCCTTCCGACCCAAACTGTTCTGTGATTCTGTGAACTGCCCTATTGAGAAAAAAATGTGATGAAAGCACCAAAACAGGAATCCAATTTGTATATGCAAAGCCAGAAATCTGAAAACCACAATTCTTCATGTGTGTCATCTGCCTTTTTGGCCTGACATTTAGGAGACCTGGTAGTGGAAATTCCAGAGCAAGCACCTCAATAAGCTTCTGAAAGCATTGCCATGAGAGCTTCCCAGGAGCCATTACCCTCCATGGGCGGCCAGGCACACTGCCCCCAAACCCGCTCCACCATCCTGTCATTCTTTGCCTTGTGATATCCCATGCTAGTCATGTGTTCTGCAGAGGGGGAAGCCAAGGACAGCTGCAATACCGCCTTGCTTCAGGTTAGCTCTTAAAAAGTTTTTTCCAAGCCAAAAAGCTCATACAATGCTTTCTAGAGATTCGTATGGAAATAACAAGCTACAGCAAATCATCTGTGCATCAAATTCCCCATTGATTTTGAGGAAGGTGTCTTGCCCCAGCAGGAAATGCTCTGACCTCTTGCACAAATGGCAGCATTTCCAGCATATACATTTTGCATGACAAAACAGGAAATAGGGTAACACGATAATACCAGATGTCCCGTAGCCATTTCAAAAACCCGGCCGGCCTGGCTGCCAGGAGGGGTAGTCCTGTGGCCAGCCGTGGCGTGAAAAGAGAGAGAAAAATTATTGCCTGTTGTTGTAAAAAGAGTAAAAATTTGTTTGGTTGTTTTTTTTTAAAAAAAGAAAGGTGCTGCGGCCAGGGAGCTGGGATGTCGGGGGCCCGTGTGTCCCCTGCCCGGAGCTGTGTGTGTGTCCCCTGCCGCAGCCGTGTCCCCTGCCCGGGGGCAGGCGAGGCGAGCTCCCTCCGCCCGCAGCACCTGGCGGCGCGCTCCGCGCTCCCGCGCCCTGCACGCTCCCGCCAGCCCGCCCACCTCCACATGAGCACACCCGCCGCCGGAGGAGGAAGGACATCCTCCTCGCCAATTTAATTCTGCTCCCCCCATCCTCGCCCCTCTTTCTTGGTCTTCTTTTTTTTTTTTTTTTTTTTTTTTTTTAAATTTAATTTTACTGTTATCCGTGTAATTATTTGGCGGGGTGTTCCGGCCGGCTCCCGGCGGAAAGGGTGGATCGCTTCTCAGAGGATCCCCGCGGCTCCTGGGGAAGGTAGGCAGCAACTAACGCGATCGGAGGGATGGGGCCGCGGCTCTCCGCACACCCTTTGTCTCCGCGCAGCGCGGCCCGGAGCCCGGAGCTTGCCGCCGCCCGCGCTTTGTCCCCGCCGGCCGCCCAACCCTCCCCCAATCCCCGCAAAACGTGTCTGCTCTTCCGCGGGGCTGCCCGGCGCTAAGCTAAAAATGCGCGCAGCGAGCCGGGAGGGGCTGGGGAGCCCGGCGGGGCGGAGGGGACGCGGGGACGGGGCGGAGGGGACGCGGGGACGGGGCGGAGGGGACGCGGGGACGGGGCGGCCATGCGGCATCTCCCCGCGGCTGGGGCGCGCTGGAGGCGGGGGGCGATGCTGCCCTAGCCGGCTGCTGAGGCGGGCATGGAAAAAACCCACAAACACACAGACAAACCCCCCCCCCCCACCAGAAATAAAACAAAAACCTAGCAGTCGGCGGCTACAGGCTCCCGCTGGTAGCGAAAAAAATAATAGTAATAATAAATGAGCTTGCCCCTGCTGACGGCCGGGTCGGGGTGCCGCAGCCCCCGCATGCTCTGCCTTTCCCTTAAAGGCAGCGCTGCCGTGGGGCCAGCGCGAGTTTCACGGTATTCGGAAAATGCAGCGGGGCCCACGGCGCGCACGCGTGTGCGGGCTGGCCCGTGAATTCGGAGTAGCAGCTGAGGTGCTCCTTGTAATGAGCAAAGGCGAGAACAAAAAGAGGCCGGGGTGAGTGCTCGGCTGTGCTTTGGCTCACGTGTGCGGACATCTAGCTCGCTCTGGTGGCAGGGGGCTCGTTCCATTGTTTTGCAGAGTTCCTAACGCAACCTGTAGCTAGGATGTGTCTCTCTCCGAGTGGAAGAGGAGACGATGAGGTGAGTAAAGCCGTGCTTTGTTTATGTGACATTGGAAGGACTGAAAGGAACCCTGGATCTGCAGCTGGTTCTATGGGAGGTGAAGCTATAGTCTCCTTGTGCCAGCAACAGAGCTCACCTCATGTCCTTAGGCTGTTCAGTGTCCCAGACTGCTGTTGGGCATTTCTACCAACCTCTAGTCCAAATTAGAAATAGGAGCCTGTGCTTTGCAGTGCCTCGTTAACCTTCAAGTTTGTTTGGCTTTTACATGTGCTTGAAAGATAAAATAAAATAGAACAGCCATTGTTCTAAAAGTAAAGTGTAAGAAGAAGATACTTGTTAGTTGATAAAATATATTCCAGAAATAAAAAACAAAACGAAATAAAACCCCCCCTACATTCTGAGTCTAACCTTCATACATCAGAAATAAAAACAGCTCCAGGGGGAGAAAGAAGCAGCATCCTCCATCTAAATTTTACTTCATTTGCTACTAAAACACCAACTTTGTTTAAAAAGCCTCTAAAAGGATATTCCATCTGTTGCTAAAGGATGTAGGTATCAATAACTACCCTTTCCAGGTTAGGAACCCCTGCTGAAACAGTGCTGAAATCAGCTTTGCAAAACCTGCATGAAATCTCCAAACTGCCATACTGCTGTTAAGCAGAGGCCTTCTGCTGAGGCTCGGTGGAAATTCACTGACTAAAATGGGATCTGCTTCACTGTCGTACTGAGTGACTCCTATTTGACTTTGCCTTTTTGGAAGGTCGGGTTTTTTTCTTTTTAAGAGGCACCATAGAGAGAGCACTTCACTGAAGCACACTGCAGCATCCTCTGTCTTGTCACTTGAGACTATTCATGCTGTAGCTGGACCAACTGGGCTCTCCAGCCTGGGTGAGAATGGGCTAGAGTTGTTGGCAGTGAGCGCCAAGCTGCACATACCCGTGTGCACAGGATTATCCCCCGAGTTGTTTGAGGCTTTCTGCAGGCTGCTGTGAAACATGGAGGATCAATTGTCCTGTGCACAGATCCTGCTTTTTACAAGGGTTTTAAAGGATGGGAGGGGAAGCAGTGCTCTCTCGGCCTTCGTGCTTGCAGGCTGCTCATCCTGGGTCTCTGTCCTACATTTTGTCTGTGTTTGCTGTTTTGGGAGCTTGTTCTTTAGCAGGGTAAGAGCAGAGCAGACTGAGCAGAAATGGAACTCCCCTTCCTCCTATGCTCTCCTCTCTCTTTTTAGCACCTTGCTCATTTTGGTAGGAATCTGTGTGGCAAGTAGCATGACAATAACCACCACTTAAAAGCTTGTATTGTGAAGGCAAGTGAGATGTTGTGGGAATATTTAAATATTTTAAGCCTGAATTAATTTTCCCTTCTGATGGATACTTACTGCTGTGACCCAAATCCAATCCAAGAAGTTTGAGCAGCTGCTCTTGGGAAAAATGGCAGCTTTTTAATGTTTTGCAGTTAACACTCATGATATTTGTCTGTGCTTATCAGGTAAATATTGCTCTGAGTCTCTTACAGTCAGGAAAACTGAGGCAGAGAAATTACTTGTAAACTGAGGCAGAAGGGAATTGAGTTCCACGTGAACTTATACAAAGGATTCTTCCTTCGGTACTACAAAGTTTATTTAAATGGGAATTTCAGAGCTGCTATTTAACCCTTACAAATATGTCTGGATAGTGTGTTTTGTTGCAGTGACCCATGAAGCCCCACTCGTGCAGCATTTCCACTTTCTGTGGAAGACAAGAGTGTGTTTGTTTGTGGTGGTACGTTGTGGGATCTCTTCTGAAAACCAAGACTGTCAAGAGGATTTCACAAAGAAATATAATCAGGAAAAAATGTGACTATATTCCTCTGCCAAATGCCTTTCCTAAATTGACTGGGAAGGGCTCAAAACAAAAATGTACTTAAAACCATTTTCCTTTATGGCTCATCTTTAAGTGTTTTGCCTAAAGTAATGAATCACTGGGTGAATCAGACTGGGATTTTATGTTTTCTTATTTGCCTGCCTTTGATCAGCTGAGTAGCCTGTCGAGACTTAATTTGGGACTGCCTTCCCTTTCTTTACGGCAGCATGGAAGGGCAGTGTGGAGAGCGAGGGGGAAGAGCAGGAACATTTTCCTGTTGCAGCGCAAGGTCACGCACTGCCAAGAGAAATGTTGACAATCCGCATTTGTTCTCATCACTTGTGTTTTATAGCATCCTCTTCTGAGCTTCCTTCCCAAGGCTTCAGTCCCTTGTTTTCCCCACCCCTGTGTTATCATTTAACCGTTTCCATCCTGCATGCCTGGGGGCTGTGAGAGAGGGCAGCCTGGGGATGAGGTGGTGCCTTGCAGCCACCAAGCAGACGTTGCAGCAGCTCCAAGGCTTCCGGCCGCACGCTGCCCTCATCCTGGCGATGGGCAGGACCCGCGTGGTGTGCCTGCACCTTGCTGCTTCTCTGGGGCGCCCTGGGCCCAGCCGGGATACCTCTGGGGCCGCGCTGAACCCGCTTCCTTCCACTGCTCCAGGGGCTGCAGCCTGCTGCAGAGGGGCAGAGCTGAGGAGCTGAAGGCAGTGACATTTCAAGCACTGCAGATGTTTGCTCAGTGGATGTGAGTCAGTCTTTAATTTCCAAGCTCTTTATTATCTCAGTGGTTCTTTTCTAATCTCTCCGTTTTGTCCTTCCTGTAGATGAGGAGTAAATCTGGAGCTTTGTGTTCCTCATGTCAGGTGTCGCTAGTGCGGAACAAAAAGGAGATAGTTGCTTCCCCGCCTCTCAATGTGATACTGTTATGTATAAAGCCTATTCTTGATTTTTGTAATTTAAGTGAATAGTCTGTACACAGAGTTTCAGGCTCAGTGTTTCATTATTTATATCCGTGGTTTCTTTCCGGTTATACTGCTCTTCTTTGAAAGAACTTTCAAAAGTATGAGCAAAGAAACACATATCACATCTCAGGCTTTGCAGAAATCGAAACAGCTGGTGTGATACTCAAGTGCTGGGTTCTGATCACTTGTAACCAACCAAGAGGAGTTCTTGGCAAAACTCCCTTTAAGAAGAAAGTTGAGTCACACTTTGTCTTTTGAGCAAATTATCTTGAATTCCATAGTTAAAAGTGCTTAGTGTGTCTTGCATATTTGCTGACCCCAAGGTGGTTTGACCACGGCAAGTGCACAGTGGATGAAGTGCCCAGTGAGTGTGAAAGGGCACATTGCAAAAACCATACCCAGAGATGGACTAGATGGTGCCTAGCTTGACCACTTACCCAAATCCTCTCGCATACTGGGTCAGCTTTTGAACAGCCATGTGCCTTAAGATGATACTTTTTGACCTCTGCAATTTACAGGGTATGGAAAAAAAAATGGCATGTGAATTAAGCCATCATGATTACTACCAGGAGTGGTGATGTTCCTTTTAGAAACACAACTTCCAGTGAAGTATTTTCTCAGATTACACCTTTTCCAGCTACAGCTTAGAAAGGATTCATGTATGAACCAGAAGAAATAAAGTTAGATTGTCTGTATTACCATATTTTTTTCAAATACAAAGTTTTTGATCCCATTACTGCTCTTATGGAATTTTAACAGTCCAGAAAACTGGAGTTGCAGGGATTTTTTTATGTTTCAGAAGTCAACAGAGAAAATGACCACAGTTCTTGGAATGTGTTTTAATGGCACACTGGCCTGTGAAGGTCTCAGTGTCCTTGAAAAAAATGAACTCACTTTATCTTCTTGTGTCATCTCATAGTCCTCCTGAAGTTGTGACCAGTTGTAATATTTCTCATATTCTGCAAGGAGCACACAACAAATAAATTACCTGTTTTACAAGGGTTTTACAGGATGTATCATGGGATGTTTAAACAGAAAGCTAAGCTCCTAGGCCAGGGCAGTGCTTTGTCTACTAAACAGAGGGGCTGGGTCACCTACCAAACACAGACCCTTGAGGTTCCTTTTGAAGGGTCGTTTGCTCTTTCCTAGTTTTCGCTTTGGGTGATTCCTTCTCCAAGAAGGAATGTTTGCCCATCCGAGTAGAAAAATTTGAAGTAAGAGCAAAATTCTGATTTCTCCTTTATGATTTACTATGTGTATGTCTGGAAAGAGAGGTTTGATGGCAGATCTCTGGAAGTTTTTGTTTTGAGAGGTTTAAAGTTGGACAGAGTAGTAGGCACAGTGACTGAAAGTGATTGGGATTTCTGCAGTCACTATTCACATGGGTATTTACTGTCTTTCAATGGGAGTTAGGAATAAAGCTCAGCCTAGGAACTCTTGCCAACATAGCATTTTTATTTGCATTTCTTTTATGACATTTCTTCAATGAAAAGGCCGTAAAAGTACAAATACTACCCTGGTGCTTCCAATATAGCTCAGCATCAACATATGGTGAATTTTTATTAGTTGAAGCAATTTATTTTTTTTTCTTTTCCCACAGGACTAGTGGCACCTACACCTGAGGTGGCAACTTGCTTACTTCAGCTATCCCAGCATTGAATCTCCTTTTCAGAGCAAAGCTATTGCGGTTGCAGGGAAGAGCAGCTCAGTGTGACTGCAGACCCCTCCCATGGATCAGAGTGGGTTGTCCTCCAGCAGCGCCAGGCTCTGCTCTAGAGGCCAAGTGACAGGCCTGGAGGGGACACTTCACTTGTAGGGAATGAAGCTGGTTGGCATGAACCCTAACCTTTGGAATTTTAGATTTTAGTTAGACTGCAATTTGTCACATGGGTGAGCTTGAAGTTTAGAGTAGGTGATTTGGGGATTAAATTCTTGTGACCATCTGTACTCTATTGACTGTTGAGGTTGCTCAGAGTAATTCACAATGACAAAGGGATTTTTCTGTATATCTCTAAGGAAAACTTATCATTGCAAAAAATTTGTGATTTCCATAGTGTTTTATTCCAGGTACCACATTTGTATCACCTTTTGTCTCTGAATCTTCAAGCGCTTCATAAACTGAATGTTAGTGTCTCTACTACCATCTTAATTTTATAGATGGAGATGCTAAGGACATGTTGGTTTTACTTTGCCAAAGATCTGTGATGAGTTCATGCTATGACAATGAAAACTTCAGTTCCTGGCCCCATCATTCTCTCCTCACCCTCTTCATGTTTTGACACTGAGATCAGGTTTTCTCATACTTGGAAGTGCTATGCATTATTTCATTCAAGATTTTTTTTAATTTGTTTCAGGGTTTTATTTTGGTGATTTTTTAGTCAATTACTTACGCTAGCAAGAGCCTGAAGCATATTCAAAGATGTGCCCATTGTCCACTGTCATGCTGCTTCAGGAGCAACTTATCTGACTGAAACATGGAATCTGCTGAAACGGTTGCTGGTGCTTCACAGCTTGCTCTAAGATTTTGCTTTGTCTTAGAGAATCATAGGAGGGTTTGGGTGGGAAAAGACCTTCAAAATCATCTCATTCCAACCCCCCTGCTATGGGCTAGGACACCTTCCACTACACCAGGTTGTGCAAAGTCCTATCCAACTTGGTCTTGAACAGTTCCAGAGATGGGGCATCCACAACTTCTCTGGGCAACCTGTTCCAGTGTGTCACCACCCTCACAGTAAAGAATTTCTTCCTAATATCTAACCTAAACCTGCCCTCTTTCAGTTTAAAGCCATTCCCCCATGTCCTGTCCCTACATGTGAAAAGTCTTCATTTAGTTAATTCTCTGTAGAAGCAGAGTTTTGGTTGAAACAGACAAAGCTTGTCACTTTTGCACTACAAAGTTTCCTTGGGAATAAAGCAGCAAGCTGTGCTCCCCCCAGTCTGGCTGTGCAATGTTTCAGTGACAGGGGCAGAGGGTGAAGCTGGAGCTACACATCAGTGAGCTGTGCAGCCAGCCCTCCCGTGTGCTGCTTACCTCACACCTTGCACAGCTGCTAATTTCAGCACCTGCCTTTGAAACATTTAATGGGGAATTTATTAAGCATAGGCAATGTCAAGGCAGCTCTGAAAATACTCCTGGGCATCATGATACAAAACAGTGCCCAAAGGAAAAGCTTCTCTGTTTGAACATCAGGTGAACCTTTACACAGGTTTTTAAATGCCAGGGGACACTGATCCTGGTACAGAGGTTGCCAGGTCTCTTAAGAAATTGTTTATTTTAGGAACTCATGGTCACAAGAAACTTCAAGATTCAGTGGGTTTGGTCCTTGCCACCTCAGCAGTCGTCGTCTCCTGTGGCTTTATCCTTTTATAAAAAGATTGTGCTTCTCTTCCAAAATAGGTAGACTATTTTATCCCTGCAGCCTTTAGGAAGACTGTTCCAGAATGCTAAAACCACCCTCTGCTTGCCAGTCTGCATTTATTTATCAGCAGCCTAAATCAATTTTTTTTTTTAACATTTTATTGTGCCAACAATTTTAATACTTGAGCAGTTTTCTCCTGGTATCTGTAGTGGAAATCTCTTCTGCAGAGGAGTTGAAAAGTACCCAGCTCACACGCCCCAAACTCTAGCCTTGCACCAAGCCCTGTCTGCCACCATAATCCCATGCTTAGCTGCTCCTTCAGTAGAAGAGCAGGGATCCTGCCCTGCTGTCAGCTTCGAAGCTTGGCTTTAAACCTGAAGTTTGGACAGGGTGGGCCCTTGAGGAGCTGTTAAGAGCACATGTAGACTTTAAAATGGCGTTTCTGAGAAAGTATTTACCGGGAAAAAACTGCTCGTTTGCAAAGCTTCTCCTTCGTGGTAGGGATGTGGTATAAAGCAGAAGTACTAGCTTCTGTAAACTTAACTTGAAACAGCCAGATGTCATAACTGAACAAGTGAACTACATCCTCCTGTCTCGCCCTACAAGAGCTGGGGATGCTCAAGGCTCTTTGGTTGCATGCAAGCAGTTTGATGGCTTTGAGGTAGCCCTAGGAATTTAAAAATATCCCCAAATTAATCTGGCATCTGAAGGTTCACCATGTACCCCAGGCTGAATAGTTGTTTTGTCAATACTGTAGGAAATTCATTCACAGAATGGGAATTGAGAGAGTTGTGGTGCAGGAGCTTGTTTGTGAGTAACATGCTGTTGCCTCACTACCACGCTGGAGTTGTAGCTCAGCCGAGAGAGGTTGGACTCCGGAAAATATTGGTCTTTCAGTTGATTTGCATTGCTGATGAGGAAGTGTGTCACTGTAGCAGACTTCTCTGATCTGCCTTTGGTGTTACTCTCAGTGATTTCATGGAACACATCTATCAGAGGGGAGATCACCTGATCTCTAGATAATAACTGCTTGACACAAGGTACACATTGCTCTTTTCTTTCTGTGATACATGGGCTTAGGGATTTGGGTTTTTTCTGTTTCTCTCCTTGTTCTTAACGAGTTTAACCATACAAAAACTTAAAGCATCCTCTGCATCTCTGTTTTCCCAAAAATCATTAAGTGGGAACACAGTAGAACAGAGTACTGGGATAACACTGTCCCTCCTTCTATCCCACTCAGCATCAGCATGGACATGTATTTTATATTTTCAAGTGAGAATGGAGAACACACGGAAGACAAACACCAAATATCAAACTGGGACTTGGACAAGCAAATAATTTTTATTCCCTAATTTGCAGGAGGTTCATCTTTTTCCTGAAACAAACAGGCTTGGCTTACTCATTAGTTTTTTTTAAAAATACTGTCTTCAGCAACTGATTGCAGGACAGGATAAATTTGTAAGGTTAGTAAGGTTGATCTCATCAAGACATTCAAGGTTACTACTGTTGTGCAATGCGTTTAGCTCATAACCTGAGGTCTGTCTAACAGTACAAAATTGGTTGGTATGGATGGTCCCTCCTGCGCAGGTTTCACTCGTTTCTTCTGATGATAGTGCCTGCTGTTGATGGCATGTGGCTGGCACAGGTTTTTCCCACGAGAATTCTTCTTGTGTTTTATAAATAAAGATAAAGTTTGGATGTTATTGGAACAGTGTCCCAGAACTTGGACAGTGCAGGCCTGGCCAATCAGGCCTGGGGGAAAGCTTCTGACTGACCAATCTGGGTGACTTTTGAAAACTCTATATATATGATGAAATCAGAACAATAAAGGTCATTCCTTCTTGCCACTGAGAACTGGTGCTTTCATTACTCTGCTAGCTGCTCAACAGCGACAATGGCATACATCTTGGATATTTTCTTTTGTTTTATTTAGGTTGCTGACACTGTGGCAACAGTTTACTCACAAGATACCAACTGAACACTAGTATTTGAAGAACCACTTGGATAGGCACAGTTCCTCCCCCAACATGCATTTCAAAGCTGGATTAGAGCTGACTGAATTGCAGAATATGACTGTCCCTGAAGATGATAACATCAGCAATGATTCCAATGATTTCACAGAGGTGGAGAATGGCCAGATAAATAGGTGAGTATTTTTCCACTGACGTTTCCTCTGCTAAGAAACACACTGTTTAAAACAGCATTCTAATTTTCATTATATGTCTTGAATTATTCATTACCAAGTCATGCTCCATTTGAAGATGTAATTTGAATTTCATACGTAACATCTGTTGGGCATAGGCTGCAATAGCAGATAAAGCAAACAGAGTAGCAATTTATTCATCGTTTTGAATATTTCAAATCAGTCTAATAAAATTCACAAACATATAATGTAGCAAAAAGCCAACATTTTGAAATGTCTGTGTGCACACAGCAAAGAGGTAATAACAATACAGTGGTGTAATTTTGGACAAGTCGCTTAGTTGACCTTTGATCTCTGATACAACAGTTTTAACCTGTCTGGCCACCTCCATGTATCCAAGCTTCTGGGGAGTTACGATTGGTGTGGTTGGCAGCAAATGTTGTTCCAGTCCATATTTGCAATTTGGCAAGATAAACTGGACAGCAGTTTGCTCCCTTGAGGCAGAGGTGGCAAGAAGATAGTAAAACAGTCTTACACCTAACTCAGATCAAGTTTAAAAAATGCATCAATATTGGTGAAAATTGTAAGTTACAATTACTATCGGTACAATTATTAGGCTGTTGGCTTTTTCTATCAGCTTTCTATCAGCTTCTTCTCTCAGCTTTCATTTCTGAAGAGCTGCCATTTCCACCAGAGAGCATTTCTCCTGCCCTTCTGCCAGCCTTCAACAGGTGCTGAGCCATCCAGTTTACAGCGAAGACCTGCTGACAGACCCTGTTTGTATTTTGTGAGCTGTAAAATAGGAAGCTCTATTTTGATCAAACTTCCTGTTCAAATATTGCAAACTAAGGTGGAGCACAGGGCCAGTCAGTACCTGCATGGGGATCCACCCCTGCTGGGAAGCCTGTGCCGGCACATGATTCTGCTCTCTGCTGTGGGGCTGCCACCACCTATGGTTATGGTCTTTAAAATTTTCTTCTCTTGCCCTTTCTTCCTTTTGGCAGCATCTTCTCTGGCTACATGACAAACTCACTTTCTAATGTTAAAACAAAATTCAGAGCTTTTTTTTCCCCAAGTGAGGTTACAGTCAGTCATGGGACTCGCAAGGGTGTGGGTGGACAAGGATCTTGGTGACAGGTGTGGGAATAAGCACCCTGCATTGTCCACAGCATTCGGTAGCAAAACCAGCCAGCCGTTCCGTGGGACAGAGCAGGGGGCTCGGCTGGTGGTGTGGGTGGAACCCCCAGGCAGGAGAGTGCCAGCCTGACCCCACAGCCCGCCCCAGGGAAGTCCTGGGGCCACCAGCAGGGTGGGTGGTGCTGTGACCGCAGCAGCTGTGCTGATGAAGATTAGAGCTGGTCAGGAATTTTCTGATGCAACTGCTTTGATGGAAAGTGCCAAAACGAAACACAAACCACTTCTGTAAAAAAAAAAAAAAAAAAACATAAAAAAGAGAAAAGGCAAGAGCAAGACAAAAAAACCCTGCAAGTTTGCCAAAACAAAACAGTTCCAGTATAAACCTGCTTGCTTTCCTGCTGGTTCATGTCCTAAGGAGAGGAGCTTAGGGGCTGACAGTGGTAAATTCACTCCCTGGAGCCTGTCGAGGATTTATATCCTTGAGACAAGGAGTGGCTATACCGGGCTGGCTGTGCCTCCCCAGCACTTTGGCTGATGCCACCAGTAACTGTTACAGGGAAAAACCCTGTTAGCGCTTCATGTCTCAGTGAATGTTTATGGAGGGTGGGGAAGGAGCGTGTTGAATGTGCTCACAATGTGCTCACAATGTGCTTTGTGGAGTTAGGGCATAGTAAGCGTGGCAAGATCTGAATCCAGACTGCCTGCAAAAGGAAGAAAAGTGGAATGAGGAAAGAGGGTCAGA
The DNA here is from genome assembly GCF_008360975.1 of Lichenostomus cassidix. Classification (NCBI taxonomy): domain Eukaryota; kingdom Metazoa; phylum Chordata; class Aves; order Passeriformes; family Meliphagidae; genus Lichenostomus; species Lichenostomus cassidix. The sequence continues at coordinate 29,547,567 of NC_139480.1, read as the reverse complement.
AGCTCAGAGGCAGAATTTCTGATTACTGTTCTGGCTCTTAGGGCCAATTAACATATTCCACAATTTTCTGTTCCTTTGTGGAGAACTTTCTTCCTCTGCAGAAGGAAGATCTATCATTTGGCAATAGGATACAGCCTATTATGGTTCTCTCATCCCTCTGCCAAGGCACTCATGGGTCAGCTACTTGCATCCCACACGTGGCTGTTTGCTCTGTATATTGCAGTTTGTTCATGTTCCCCTCCATGTCCAAACCACAAGTTTGATGGCAGCTTGCACGGACCACAGCTTCCAGTGCAGCAGCACGTTGGCATCAGTGCAGCCCTGCCAACATCCCCTGGGGCTGAGGCTGTCAGTGAGCCCCCCACAGCTGCTGCCCTCTGCAAGCATCTCCGTGCCATCACGTGTGACGAGCAGGCGGATGTGTGCTGCTCTGCACCTGTGCTGAACGCATCCTGAAAGGATGTGGTTAGTCCCTTTCTATGACTATTTTGGCAAACACCTCTTTTCCATGGAATAAGAGGTTAACAGGCATAGGGAATAACATGTTTTGTGCTGCCTGGCACATGATGTGAGGCCTTGTAAAACTCCAAAGGCCATCAAAATCAGTGGGACTTTTTCTGTTGATTTCACTTGGGCTTTAGATTAGATCTGTAATTTTCAACTAGCTTATTTTTTTGTTGTTTGGACCTGTTTGATTTTGCACTCTGTATTTAATTTTAAACATTTTTTTCTCTCCACACATAGTTTTTCAAACTCAGTATAGAGCAATGTTTTTAAGGGTCTTTTGGAGATGGTAGAAGAGGATTCCAAATCTGGTTGTAAACTTCAAATATTTCTTGATCTTGGAAGAGAGTCCTATAGATTCTGTTAGCTTTCCAGCCTTTTCTGGGCCTAAATATTTAGGGAGGAGATGTTGTTTGGATGAGACTGTACTGAAAGGGGTTTTTCTTTGTATGCAAATGTTGAGTGGTAATGTCTTCTGGGAATGTCAATTCATAGATTTGCATCAAATCCAGACATGGATTTGGTGACTTTTAACTATGTCTCCTGGCTATAAAACTTTGCCATCTCTTCACATAATTGTAAATCAGTATTTAGATAACTTACTCCTTAACTATGACAATGCCCTCAGGAAGCTGATATCTGAATGCCTGTCTTAGTTTGCAGCTGCTAGTAAGTTACCAGCACCCCTTGTTCAGTTAACAAGGTTGTTAGTAGGTATACCAAGATCTGGTCCAAGTTCCATAGTGTAAGTCAGAGCAAGGTTTCTTCTGCATTTCTTGTTCCTGCCTGCCCTGGAAATCTTTGCCACTAGTTAAGTTAGCATGCAGTTTAAGAGGCTGCCTAAGGATAAAGTTCTGTCATCTTGGCAAAACTGGCTTTCCCTAACAAATGTTTAAGACATTGTAAAATACGATTTTAACTTAATTATGTTTAAACGTATCCGAGATGGCTAAATGGTTTTTGGCTAACTCTGCTTAGCCAAAGTGGTTAGCTTGGGGGTATCACCTTAATCAAATATTTCTCATTGAAGTCCTTTAATAAATTAAATTTGGAATCCATAGTTTACCTTCATCCTTTTTAAACCACTCTATCAATAAGGCTAAGTTTCTACTTCGCACTAAATCAAACCAGGAAAATAATTAGATTGAGATATTCTTTCCCAGTCAACTGTGAGGTTTCATTCATCACAAGGATGAGCTCATTATATCTTGGCCAGGATATTTTATTAATGTATCTGAAAAATTTCGTATAGTCTGTTCATACTCAGCTGTGATACAGGAAACACAACAGTAAAGCAGAGGTGCATAAGAACATCTTATGTCTTTTAATGATGAGTAAAGCATTTGAAATGAAGGCAGCAAACAGTGCAAATGGATTTCATGCTTGTCAGGGAGTCTCAAAGCTTTGGTGGCACAGACAGTCCTACAGTGCATTGCCACAGCACCTCTCACAGTGGTCTCTGATCCTAGGGAGGGCTGGGAGAGCTTGGCGTAAACAGGCATTTCACTTCATTTGTGTCATATTCATAAAGGTCAAATATATAACATTCTGTGACAATGAATGGCTTGTTTTCTATGCACGTCTGTTAAGTAGAGCAGATGCATGTCACAGCTTAACTAGAAATTCCAGTATTCTGGCATATGTTTCCTTTCATATACTATAGGGAGAAAAATATCCTGAAATGAGAAAAATGTTTATAAAAAGCAGTATCTTGGGAAAGTTTGTTTCTGTTGAATTCATTGGATTACCTTCCACCCTACTTTTTTTTTTTATTATTTTATTTTTCTTTCATTTAAGATCAGTAATATTCTGTATTTATTGTCTGTCATGTGATATGGTTGTACCAAACGTTGTCCCAGTGCAAATGTCTCCTCTGGACTTGCAGGTTAAGTTGGCTGCAACAGCAAATGCAGCACAGGCAGACCCCACATCCCCCTGTAATGCATCACTGCTGAGCTGTCCTGGGGCTGGGAGGCAGAGACTGGGAAGCTCTCTGTAAAAAAGCTGGGCTCAATGCTATGTACCTCATGGTTTAGGAGCCCCGTAGTCACATTCCCATGTCTGACTTTGCCCTCCTGTACACATCACACAGCAAAAAAGGAGAAAAATTCAGTGTGATGTGGGAAATGTGGGGTGGATGAGGAGCCCAGCTTGTAACAGGAGATAGTTCTACAGTAAAAATGGAGTGGGCTTGCTGCCCAGCCTAGCTCAGAAGAAAGTACTTTTGATCAATTTATCAAATCAGACTGGTTCTCTCAAAGCCCCATTCAGAAGGAAATAACATGTTTGTTGGCCATGGAAGATGCCAGCTTTGCCGAAGCTGTTTATTCTGTCAGAAGTATTCTAATGGAAAGTCCCACGGTCACTTTTATATTCAAGCAATGTTACTCACGTGTTGTCTTTACTGTGTATTAGTTTTTTAACAATAACTTTCATGGAACTTTAATACCAGAAGGCAGTAATAATAGTATCTACAAATTTGTTATTTTTGTAATTATTAAGGGGGAATGGGCTGCAGGGGGATGAGCAGAACTGGGGGAGCAGACTAGTGACTTCTGTCCTAACTCTTGACAAAATCTAAAATGACACATGGTCTCCATAAATGACAGAAGAAGGCAAAGTCCACAGATGTTCCCAGCAGCAGTTACAAATCCAAAAGAGACAAAACTCTTCTCTGTGCTCCTGCCTGTACAAATTGCCTGCAGGGTGTTTCGAGAGAGAGCCGGAATGTCTTTTTCAAACTGTTCACACTCTGCTGCCTGCGTTCAAGGGATGGGCTTTAAACAGACATGAAAAAGCACATGCTCTGAATGAGGTTGAAATTTTATTCCATGAGGATGAAATACCTACAAGGTGAGCTTTGGAAAGCCAATTTTGGATCAGTCTATCTTAGAAGTGGTTGCTTTTCACTTCTTAAAATGGTGGGAGAGGTTCAGCCATCTATTCCAACTGTGTTAGGGCTGGTAAATCTGACATCATGTCTATATTTTGCAGCAAATTAGTTGCTGAAGTTAGTATTTTAAAAATGCAGGCAAAGTCTATAGTTCTTTTTATTGATTAAAAGGAAATCAAAGCAGACCAATGGGTAGGAGACAAAATTGAAAAAAAACCCAGCTAAAATACTATTTGCATTTTGCCAGCAATGCCTGGATTTAAAGCATAAACACAAAATGTTCAAGACACAAGGCCCAGTGTGTCAGCTGTGGAAGCCAAGTCAGCAGCATTATAGCTGCGTGATTTTGGCATAGCCTTAGAAGCTGTGCTAGCATATATATCACTAGTAATTAGGCCACAGCTGGGGCAGTAGGGAAGTTTGCTCAAGCTCTGTCTTTACAAGTTCATGGATTTATTACCAACCTGAGTACCTCTGGATGTACTGAGATGGTGCACAATCTTGAGTCACAGTTTGGGCTGTACATCCTTGGCCAGTAGATATTCCCCACTGTGGGAAAGGACCAGCAGTGCTGCTGTTTGTGTTCAGTGTTGTTTGTCTGTTTCAGTTTAAGAAGATACAGCTTCATGTACCTACAGCTCAAATGGTCTCTGACTCTTGGTGACGGCCCTTGGTCAGGAATGTGACGTGTGACAGAGACTGAAATGTTGTACTTTATGACTTAAACATTTTCATGAAGAACTTTGGCCTATTATAGCAAAACTATTACAAAACCTGCAGAGAAGGCCACTACGTCTAAGTAAGCCTTCTGACTGAGGCCCTGGACTGCTCGCTGATGGAGATAAGATAAAGTGACTCAAAGAACAGAATGCATTCACAGAGTTAGCATGCTTAGCACCTTCGAGGTGGAGACCACAGGGCGTCGTGTAGAGGAGCTCAGCTGCAGGGCCTCCTTCACCCCGAAAAAAGCTTATCCACATGAAGGACAGCTGAGGGGTGTCATGGCCCATCAAAGGCCCCCCCAAAGGGATCCGCAGACCCTACACCAGAGATGATGCAACAGATCCACAGTGTTGCAAGGCACACTGTCAAACCTTGACCCCTGCGGGGGAGACACATGGGCATTCCCACCTGCCCAAAAAGTATATTAATCCACTGGGTTCTACACTCTTCAGTGTGGCAGCGATGGCAGGGGACCCTCGCCACCCAGAAGACCGGATGGAGGGGAGCAATGAGGCATTGTTGGGACCCCGGCAGGGTGATATGTTTCTTTCTAATCCCTGTCACTCTCTCCCCCCACACACAGCTCTTTTTCTATTTCTTTCTTTTCTCTTTCTTTCTCTTTGCCTCTTTTACTATTAAATAAAATACATCCTTTTTTTTTGGCACCAACATCTAACCTCGTTTGGTTTTAATCATGTTTTTGGGTCCATTTCGAACCTTTCTGGGTTTGATCCATTTTATTCACAGAGGCTTAGCTTTCATTGCTCTTCTGTATTTAAACTGGATTGTAACAACATGTACGATGGCTGAGGCCAGTGCAGACTAAGAGCCATCTGTGGATTAACAAAGATGCCAGGGACTTAATTGTGCATAAACCTTCAAGAGATGAAAAGCTGAAAGAATGCTTTATACAAATTGAAATGTTTGCTGAAGAGAAGATCTGCGAGAAAATAACAGCTCATCCAAATCAGAAGTGTCGTAAATCCCAAGGATGCCAGCACAGCCACAGGAGGACAGTAAGTTCCTAAATGTGGATACATCAAGGACACAGAACAAGTAAAGGATAAAGGGAAATAAAAGCTCTTTATTCTATGTTCCCCTGCACAGAAGTGTTTAATTTTGCAGTATGACAAATTCAGCATTGAGTTTTGAAAGACACTTACATGGAAATCCAGTAGCCCAGGTCAATGCACCAGAGAACAGGTTGCCTGGTTCAGGATTGTCCAGGCACCATGGCATGTGTGGCACATCTTCCTGCTTTAAACTCCAGGCATACCAGCCCTACATGGCAACTTAGGGTTTTGGTCGCAATGTAGGGTTTTGCAGTGCCACCTGACAGTGAGGGGACAGATGAAGTCTTTTAGGGATCCTTGTCAAAATGATGATGCCAGTAATTCATAGTTACAATTAAAGTTTTAATTTTTTAGCAGGGTGCTATGATTAGTGTAGCACAGAATTTATTTATTAGAATGGCACAGGATTTCAGCAAGCAGAATCAATGCAGTACAATCGATAAGTAGCATAAAACAGGATTTATAGTACAATTTGACTTATGATTTCTAATCACCTGGACCCTCAGCAGATAGAATCAAATGCTAATACATGGTTTATTGTGTCAGTACACAATCATAACCAAAACTCAAAAATCATATAAAAGAGTATAAGTCACTCCCTTAGTCCTTGGAGGATGCAGAGGACAAGGGTTGTCTCTGGCCAGCAGCAGCTGCAGTCCCAAGTTCCCCACTTGGGACTCATAACTTCTTAATTCTACAGTCGGTGCTCAGGATGCTGTTAGACTTCTCTCTTCTGTGGAGGGGTCATCCCCACTGCCTGGTGGGCCATGTGCCTGGGACCTTCCAGCCTGGCAAGGAAGGGAGTAATTGAGCTGGCGCCCAGGAGTCTTGAGGTCAATATGGAGGGGAAGAAGAAATCTGTTTGATTTGTCTGCTTGCTTCACAGGACTTTCAGGGCCTGATAATGAGGGAAGGGAATAAAAACAATGCACTCAGCCTCACAGAACCGCTGCTTGCCTTACAGAGTGGTGTTAGTTACGCTCACCCCACATGCAGGGGCTGGGAGCAGGGGGGTACCAATCACATGTGCCTCTACAGGATCCTGAAGAAATATCTCCTCTTAGCATCTGTGCAAACAAATTACTTTCCCATCCACCAAGTTGGTTGTGCTGCTTTACTAAATAGCCTAAAAGACCACTTTGTATATATACACATTTATTCTGATCTTGTGCTAGTGTTAACTTTTATTGATGTCCACTGTACACTGCATCAGTGAGACATAATCTGGCTCACTGAACAGTTATGAGTTTGACCTCTTTTCACATACAGTTTTTACATGTGTATTTTGTAATCACATGCTGCTTATGGAATTAATGTGTTCACATTTTCTAAGCACTTGCTGGAAATAAATCCTCTGACTTCTTTCAGCAAGTTTATTTCGGATCGAGAAAGTAGAAGAAGTCTCACGAACAGCCACCTGGAGAAGAAGAAATGTGATGAATATGTAAGTCTCTCTCACTGTTCTGTTCCCTGTTAAAATGAACTGCATGTTGTGTATGTGAAAGCCCTTTAGACATTGTCTTCAAAAGTGCCAGGCACACACAACTGTAAGTGAATTCAATTTCCAACAGGAACTGCCTGGGATCAGTACTTAAATGAAACCCCAAAACAAAACCCCCAAGCATATTGGTTGGGTTGCCACAATGCAATCCCTCTGGCCTGTGTTGGGCAGGAAGTTGTGGTGGTTCCTTATGGCTTTACCGTATATAAATTGCACACCTGGGATGTTTCTCAGGTGTAGTGAAAGATGGGGTTTGAAATTGAAAGTGCAGTATGAGCTGTGTGTTGCCTGTATGATTTACGTCAGTTTGTAAAATGTATTGGGCAGCAAGCAGTGCAGCTGTGACAGAGTCCAGTGATGCTTTCTCCTTTTTCAAACCAATTCTTATTAAGTCATTTCCATGGCAGTAGTTACTTATGTTTGATAATCACAAAACATGGGGTTTGCAGCAGAGGTGCATTTCCCTGCTCTGTTCAAGCTGTTGCTGACACATATGTCTTTACTTCTCCAGATCCCAGGAACTACTTCGCTGGGAATGTCTGTCTTCAACCTTAGCAATGCAATTATGGGCAGTGGGATTTTGGGTCTTGCTTTTGCCTTGGCCAACACGGGAATTCTACTTTTTCTGTAAGTATTTATGTGGTGAGTGGCTGATCTCCATGGAATTTCACTGTGTTTAAAGAATGTGTGCACTGCCAGCAAGTGGAGGGATTTATAGTTCATCTGTAATCAAGTACAGCATTCAAGCCTGAAAATATTAGCTACAAATTTCAGACTTTTTCGTCAGTCAAATGTGTTTGGGGAAAAAGCCACTACTTATAGTGCTAGAGAAAATTAAGTCCATGTTATTTACTACAAACCTAGACAGGGATTTTTCCTGTGCTCCGCAAGCTACATAGACATCAAAAATATTCAGTAGTAATAGTTGCAGTGGGATAGTACCTAATTCTTATTTGTGTCACAGGATCTCCAGTGTTTCTACAAAGCATGATGCAATAAACACTTTTTAAAATCAAGAATATTTATATTCCTTCATATGTTACATGTAATATTTTCATCTCACTCCCACAGTTTCTTCAGTTTCTTATGTGAGAGTCCTTGAAAGCCAACATAAATATAGCTAAGATTTTAGTATAGAAAAGAACTGAGGTAGACTACTTAACTCCAGGGGAAAAAAAGAAAAAAAAGAGGCTTTTTATAAAGGGGAATTTAATAGTTTAAAAATAAAATAGTGCCATTGAATGACTAAGACAGTGTTATTCAGTATGAGATGTTTCATTGTAAAAAGTGATTGTTACGAATCAGTTGGGAATTGTGTGCAGATTTCAATGATAAATGTTCATTGAGGGAAGAAATACAATAATTTACAATGTTTGAGAACTATTCGGCATAGTTATTGAGTTTACAGATTGCTCTAAAGAGATGTAATTTCTTGAATGCCAAATCTAAAAATATAGAACTTTTGTTATTTCGTAGGATTTTGGGAAATACATAATATGAGTCCTGTATAAAGCAGAGTAGATGGCCAAAGTGGTACGTATAGCCATCTGCTCTGGGGTTTTGTGCCAGGATGTGCAAGATCCGTGCTGCTAGCTTACAGTTTGCTGTAGTTGGGTAAAATTTAGGAATAATCCAAGGAGCTTATCCATTTACTTTAAAAACATAGAACGTCTCAGAATTGTGTTGTCGTTAAGCTAGGTTGTAAAGTACCTGGACTGTAATTTACATCTTTTGTTAGCAGAGTGACAGAGTTTATTTTATTTTTGCTGCTTTTTTTACTAGTACCCTAACCTGTATGTAATACTCCACCCGTGCTCCATCTCTGAGAGTACAAACTGGTGTATAGTTTGTACTGGTGCAATAAGTGCTATAAGGAGAGAAAGGAAAGTTGCTTCTTTTCAGCCTTGTCACCTCTTCTGTGAAAATAGGGTCTCAGCCAAGGAGAAGCCTCAGTTTTTCCTTACTGCTTTAGTTTTCTATAATCCCGTTCTCTTCTCATTCTTTCATCACTTTTTCATGAGAGTTAAGTGAAATGTGTTCTAAAGGATGTAAAAATGCAGTTTCTTTTAAATGAAGTAGATCAGACAGGTGATGTGAACAGCAGAGAAATTTCTGGCAATGTGTATTGGTGACTGAGCTCGACCTGAGTAGCAAGTTTGTAGATCTGTATCAACCCATTACACAAAAAACTGTCAAACATGAATGTAGAGATTTTATACCGTAAATGACAGCATTGTTCTCTATAGAATTAACTGTGTGTATTTAAAAGTGGGTAATGGTTTTTGTCAGCTTTATGATGCCTTTAGATCTGTTGGCCTTGAGATAGAGCAGCCAGCTGAGATCAAAGGAAGTACGTTAGCAGGACCTAACTGAGCAGGCCAGCAGAACTTCCCTTTTTGAAGCCTAGAGATGCAGGATCCTAACGTGGTGTCTGTAGTTATGCTTGAAAGTTGAACCAGTTTAAATGTTCTGCTTTCATGCAATAATCTGAGCATTAAACCTAGTCCATTAGTGTTAGACTTTTTCTTACGCTCTAATTCAATACTTTTTTCCCATAAATGTATAGTTCTGCTGTCACTGTCACAGGTAGATAATTTCTGCTTTGCAGGTGATTGGAATCCTAACAATACTTTCACTGCTTTTTGCACATGAGAAAGAACTTAAATTCACTGCTTTTGAGTACTACAGTTCTGGAAAGTTCTAGGTTGCTTTATCCAGTATTGGCATGCACCATCTTGTAAAATTAAAAAGCAGATGCAGGAAAATTAAGGGAGCATTCATTTTCAGCGCTAACAAAGCAGACCCAGCCTGATTTCCACTCTCACAACTTCTGGGCTCCTGCAGTGTAAAGTGTGCACTGCTATGAACATCTGGATCAATTCAGATCTGATATCCTAGGCATAAGATGTGCAAAATAAACATGATAATGACACATCTTATTTGCTTAACGGTGCCATTACAAAGCATTGTATTTTCTCGGCAAAATTACTGAGGTAGGAACTCAGAGGAACTTAATCCCAGTGTTATTGATAACTACAGCCTAAACCAAGAGAGAGCAATATTTCCTGCATGCAAAAGGAGAGAAACTTTGCTACGGAAAGATAACACAAAAAGTTTAGGAAGTTAGAGATGAGCTGGGCCGCCTGGGGATGGCAAGAGCAGTTGTTGCTGCTTGTGGTTTCATCCTGGAGAGCCAGGACCAAAGTGATGGCTCATGTTGCAGAGGAATGTGGGCTAGCCAAGCACAAGGTGCTTTCAGCCTGCATTTAGCCCAGCAGTGCACGTGATCTGAAAAACCTTGCTGAAGCAGAAGGGCTCGTTAGATCAGGAATAGTATGAGACTACAGCTGACGTTTCACACTGCAGCCGCTTCTGCTGGGTGTGTGTTGTAGGAGTGATGAAGGCACAGTGTAACTCCTGCAGAGGTTTAGGGCACGCTGGCAGGCCAGTCCATGGGGAGGCTGTATGAGAGCAAACCCCATGCTTTTCCATCTTCTGCACCCAATACCTTTTGAGGGTTCAGAACTGCTCAGTGAAATAATTCTTGTGACTGCACGAGACTCACAGCTCTTCTGGCCCCAATGCTTGGGACTTCACAGAGGGCTGCGGACAGCACAGGTTTCAGCTTGCCTGGTAAATGTGGCATCACAGAAGCACTTTGTTCTTCCCAACACTGTATCAGTCCCCTGGCCTAAATTGTTTATTGTTTTGGAGAAAGATGACTTTTGCATCTGCTGTTTCCTTCCATAGCTACGAGCACTTCTTTGAAAGCAGGCAAAATAAAAAGTAGAGGGGTGCTTTTGAGACTGCAGCGCAAACTCGCCAGCTTCTGTTTTGAATTTGTGCAGAGCGAGTGGCGTGGTCATTTTCATTCCTTTCCAAGGGGTGGTTCTGGCATGAATATGCCTGTCCATACCACAGTCCTAGCACAAACAAGTTTTTCATACAGTGCTAATGAAAATGCCAAGTGTCTGTAGGAACCCTATGGGGAGCTAAGGACAACAGATCAGATAAATACCTGGCTGCTTGGGAGCGTTATTTTTACCACTGCAAAGGCTCCATGAGCTCAGTGCCTGAAAAACGGGAGCTTTTAACATTAAGACAGACTGGATGCTGGCATGCAGAGCTGTAGCCATTTGGGGCTGGGAGTGAGTCAGCCCCAGCAGCCGAGCACTGGGGCTGAGTGCCGTGTCTGTAGGCAGACAGGGGCGGAACAGCTCTGCAGGGAACACAGGCAGGAGCAGGGCTTAGCGAATTCATAAAAAATGGAGCAGAGTGACCTCAGCCAATACAGTCTTCCTTCCCTTCTCCACCTTCTCAAGCAGAAACACCCTTAGGGCTGTACAAAGAGTGTGTTGTTATTGTCAACCATCATTCTTTGCTGGCAAAAGAATGCTCCTATCACCTCTTTATGTTTCTCCCTGCTCCTCTGGCCCCAAGAAACTAGTCAGTCATTATTTGGCACTGAAGTATCTCCAGTCTAAACTAATAAAAAAGTGGGGGGAGGAGGCTTCTTACTCTGTTCTATGTATGCCTATGAGAAAGATGTGTTGCTGCCTATCTATGGCAGCAGTTTGTTTTCTCTTAAATTTGAGCCTTGTTTTTCTCGGTGTCTGGAGGGTAGTTGTCATAATAAGGGGAGGAATTGCCAACAGATTGTCTGAATGCTCTTCACACACATCATGAAAACATCATCAGGTCTTTGTGTGTCAGAGTGTTGGAGAAGAAGGCACACATGGTGCTTGGATTAAAGACATTGAGCAATGAGAAAATGTGCTTTTATGCACTTGGCCCCCGGCACTGACTAATTATCATTTGTGCCAGCAAGTTCCCTACACAAACAGTTTGGTCATTACTTCCTGCAATTCTTCTATGTGAAGTTAAATTATGGATCATGTCAGACCAGGACTGACATCAGTGAGGGAACATGAATCCCTATCTGGACAAAGTACAAGCCTTTGGTTGCAGCCTTTATTCCCAAGGGAAGCCCGTCAAGCCCTAACTCCCCACATTTTCCCCCACCTTGGGCACTGTGAGGCACATAAAAAGCCATTTGGGCACCCCTTTGATATCATATGAAACGTGTCCTTGGAAAAGATGCTTCCATTTGGCATGGAAGTTGTTAAATACAGGACTTTCCTCTAAATTCTCACTCTGCTTCCAGAAAAAAAAGCTTTAGAATGGATGTTCAGTGACATATCTGGCTCATCCATGCTCTGATAAATCTTTGTTCCTATCTGATAAGATGTCTTTATTCTTGCTTTTTCAGTATGGGGAAGTGTAACTCACTAACAGTCTGTGCTCTGCAGCTCTGCTAAGTTTTATTTGGTTGTATCCCTCTATGTGCAGGGTTTTCTACCTCTGTGGTGGAACTGCAAATACGATGTGAATCACATGTATTTTAGAACTTTTTGCATTGTCAGAAGAATAAAAAAAAAATCTCAGAGTCAATGGGAATATGACCTGAGATGAAATATTGCAGTGTTAGACCTCATCTCATATGGTAAGCTTTGTTTTCCATTCTTTTTTCAGGCTGCTTTTGGTTTCGGTCACGCTGCTGTCTATTTATTCAATACACCTCCTGTTGGTGTGTTCAAAGGAAACAGGTAATTTAAAACGTTACACCATTCAGTAGAATGTAAAAACCAAGAGGTGACAGGCGTTCAAATGAGGCTGGGTGCTTTGTGTAAGATGGAGTTTCTATCACTTTGTGGACACAATAGGAAGGCCTGAGACATTTTGGGCCAGAAACCTGGAATTAACAAGAATTTAAGGCATGGCAATGGAGAACAGCATCACTGTAAAGAGAAAAACTTAAAACGAGGAATGAATTCTGCTGCCTGGAAATGTTATCTTCAGTGAGCTAGGAGGAATAGCTCATAGAGTTTCCTTGCATTACAAAGCAAATTGCAAATAAAATATAATGGATCTTTGCCTATGGTGAAGCTTACCTGGAAATACAGTTTGTCCTTAGTGGTTAGTGTGAAACTCCTGATAACTTTTGTGGTGGTGTTTTCTTAGAATTAAGTAAAAGGGAACAGTTCCTTCACAGAGAGAAGAGTAACTGTAACAGATACACTATCTAAACACAGAAATTAGAAGTTGCCTACAGTATTATGTCAAATGACACTGTGCTCTGAAGTCTGGGAGTCTCTTTCTTTGTTAACAATGTTTGAAGCCATATTTTTAAATAATGTGTGCACAAGAATACTATAATATTTAAATATGCAATTTGGACACACAAGATTACTGTTATAGCATCTATAATGTCAGCAACAGACTATTTAAACTAGGCACATTTGCCTCAATGTGGACACATTTGTGCCCCATTAGTTCCCAAAATCTAAGCTCTGTTTCCTATGTTGCTGGTACATTTAAGCTCAAACTTATTTTTTATTCAAACTTCAAAGCAGAAATCTCAGGTGTAAGGTAGTATAGAAAAAAACAGGTAATGGGATACGTTTTAAAAATCATCTGCCCAGTGTAACATCTGCAATATTTCTCATTCTGTTCCTACGTATCTCACCATCTTCACAATGCCCAGTCTTTTTCTCAGCCTTCATCACAGCCAAGTGAACAAACATTTAACAGAAACACAAACCAATTAATAGAGGAGTTCCACAAGCTTGACAGATACTTGAAAAGAAATTTTAGTTATATTTTACACCTTTCTCTGCTTTTACCAAAAACATATGACACTGAGAATTCCCAAGTTAAGGCTTGGTCTTTAGAACTCATAAATGATCCTGTCAACCAGTGGCTGTCCTCATTTGGATCATTCAGTCAAGGCAAGGGGGAGCTGCATAATGGCAGTAGTGAGTGTCCAGGCTGCCAGTGCTGACTTGTGGATCCTGCTGTGCCGGGTTTTTTTCTGGAGAGGAGCCTTTCTACATTAGTCTCACTGGAGGTGCAAAACTTAATGTACCAGGATGGGGGTACTAGAACTGAACATGTCACTTGGGGGATAGACAGACTCATTAAAGGGCTGTAATACTCTCATTAAGAGCTTCCTTTTCACAAGTAACTGGTAGCCAACAATAACATAGAAGTCAAGAAAACATTCCTACATAATTTTCAGCCCTAGAAATTACAAGAGAGCTCCCTATTTACTTGCAAAGGGCAGGTTTGGCTGCACAGACAGGTGCTTGGCTGAAAACAAATCATAAGTGTTTCAGCTCAACAGCTTTCAGTGGTATATTTGTTCCCTTTCTCCTTTTCATGCAGGCTGCATGGTGTATGAAAAGCTTGGTGAGCAGATCTTTGGTACCCCAGGGAAAATGATTGTTTTTGGATCTACATCTCTTCAGAATGTTGGAGGTAAAGGAAATTAGGAATGTTGAAAAACAAAGCTCAGAAATTGCTCAATAATTTTATAGCTATGAACAAGTCAAGTTCCTTCTCTCCATGACATCTGGGGATCTTTGTGTTCCTCAATATAGTTGTGGCTTTGCATGCAGCCCTTTAAAAATACTGCATTACTGAGTGATCAGTAATTTACAGTCAGTCATAGTTCAGGGTCTTGTCTCATGTGGGAAAGACTGATGTGGGAAAAGGTTCAGGATGCTTCACTATACTTGTTCCATAAAATATTTTACCCGTTTTCTAAAATTACCTTCTTCTTCTTCTTCTTCCAGCAATGTTGAGCTATCTCTTCATAGTAAAAAATGAGCTGCCTTCTGCCATAAAGTTTCTAATGGGAAAAGAAGAAACTTTTTCGTAAGTTGAATTAGTTTTGGTACTTAGACTGTAGAATTTAACATTGTATAGTAAAATTTAAGCATATATTTACAAAAGTTCTTCAAGTATTGGATACCCTTAAGGTTTGTCAAAGTAGATTTTCACAGGAATATCTCAGGGGGTTAATAAAAGCCAAGACAAATTTGGGAAGGAGAAGATGGATGGAAACTGAAAGCTTTAGTTGCTCTCTTTGCACACCAGATTTTCATGAAGAATTGTGTTATATACAAAGCTCTTATCACAGAATCCAGTATTTTACAGTGTTAGGCAACACTTGAAAATATTGGGAACTATGCAAATTAAAGATATTACGTGTTTCCCTGCATTGTCACCTTCTTATATCATTTTGCCCCTGAGACAATGTCCATAAGGTTGGAATTCTTTGATACTAGCAGATGACAACTACAGAATATGATACTTAGATTTTGGCCACTTAACACTGCTTGCATTTAGCAGCTACTTTAGTAGAGGGGTGACATTATTTTATAGCAGTAAATACCCCTTGCACTGGATTATATGGTGTGCTGCAGAGCAGGAGAAGGTGGTAGAGATTCCATACCTCAGGCTTTCATACTAAACTGGACCAAGCAATGGGAATGGGTTGTGCAGAACATCACTAACATTGTCCCTTCCCCTCTTCTTTGCTTTCCAGTAGGATGCAAAGCACTTTGGTAGAGGAGATACAGACTTGAGGTGGCTAGTGCATGCCATCGTGCTGGAGCCTGGTTTGCCACTCCAGTCACGTGCCTGGGTGGTTTGGCAAATGACTCATGATGGCCCCATGGCCCCGCTGTGCTCTGTGGCCCTTTGCATGATCTTTCATCATCCTGGCAGGGTGGCTTATATCAGGTTACAGAGGTGGTTGTTCTGCCTCTCAGTCCCACACACTGATCTCAGTGGTAGGGTAATATTTAGTCTGGTGACTATGGAAATCTGTCCGGCCAGAGTCAGAGCAGTGCCGTGGATACTTAATGAGTCTGCAAAGCCAAGATGTGGTCCCTTCTCTCCTTCTGTAGGAGCTTGTAGGGTAAGGAGACCAAAGATAATTCTGTAAGTAAAGCAAGCAAAGAGGATGACTGAGTGAGGAAAACCAGAAAATGTTTAAGGTGTGCTCATAGTATGGTTTTTTTTTAATGTTTTATACAGGGCATGGTATGTGGATGGGCGGATTCTTGTTGTCGCAGTGACATTTGGTATAATCCTCCCTTTATGTCTCCTTAAGAACTTAGGTAAGATGAAAATGCCATTATGGAAGTCAGAAAAAGGGACTCAGACATTGTGCCGCTGATGGCCAAACTGACAGTTCAACTGTTAATAAGAAAAATATGCTCTCATTGTAATCTAAGCAGCCTTCCTGATCCAGAAATAATCTGTGTTCTGAGCATTTTGAAAAAAGTAGGCTTAAATTATCACAGTGATTAAGCTCAGTATAAACCAGCTTTATCCATACAAT
Organism: Lichenostomus cassidix; assembly: GCF_008360975.1. Lineage (NCBI taxonomy): Eukaryota > Metazoa > Chordata > Aves > Passeriformes > Meliphagidae > Lichenostomus > Lichenostomus cassidix. The sequence continues at coordinate 29,531,683 of NC_139480.1, read as the reverse complement.
TGTGGAAATTGATGTAAAAAATTATAGTTAAGAGGGTCTTCATTTCATAAGGTAATTCTATTTTATGTGCGGCCTGTAAAAACAAGTTCACAAATTGTGAGATTACGAAAAATGTTGTTTTTCTATTAGCATCAAAATTTTTAGTGGTGAGGTTAATTAGAAGTATTGGACTTTGAAGTGAGGTATGTGCAGAGAATTGCATTTTCAGATGTGTTTGAATCCACTGAGATGTCAGTAGGTACACAGTGATTTTTTTTAAAAACGTGTAACAACATTTGGCACCAAAGTCCATTTGGGATCTTACTTCTGAGACAATAACCCGAACTCAGCTGACATGACTCATAGCAGGGAAGCTGGGTCACATTCTGATTGCAATTGCCCACTTTCAGGTTTTTTTCAATTATCACAACCTCTTTTAAAACTAAAGTTAGTTAAACTGATGTAAAGGTGACCCTGAGGAAGTCAGAACAGGTCAGAGTAAGGCTCACACATGCCTGAAAGCTAGGAGACTTGCAAGACTGTTGGAGACTCCCACACCAGCAGAATATGCTTTTGTCCTGCCCAGAAGTTCACAATACATATTAAATGTATAATACATTGGAACTTTTCATGAAGAAGGACAAACCAAAGTAAGGCTAGTAAAATTATTCTATGTCCTTCCTTTTAATTTCTTTCAGGATACCTTGGCTATACCAGTGGATTTTCATTAAGCTGTATGGTATTTTTCCTGGTAGTGGTAAGTTCAGCTTGCTTTCTTTGTTGGGTGAGTCACTTAGAATCATAGAATTGTTAAGGCTGGAAAAGACTTTTAAACACTATCAAATTCAACTGTCAACCCAGCACTGTGTTCAGCATTAAACGATGTTGTCAAGTGAAATATCCACATGTTTTTTGAACACTTTCAGGGATGGTGACTCCACCACTTCTCTGGGCAGTATTTCCAATGCTTTACAACTGTTTCCATGAAAAAACTTCCTAATGTCCAATCTGAACCCCCCCAGTGCAACTTAAGGTCATTTCCTCTCATCCTGTGACTTGTGGAAGAAGATGCTGAGCCCCACCTGGCTACAGCTTCCTGTCAGGCAGTTTTGGAGAGCAGTAAGGTCCCTGCTGAGCCTCTGTTTCTCCAGGCTAAACACCTCCAGCTTCCTCAGCAGCTCCTCTTATGACTGACTCTAGGCCCTTCACCAGCTCCTTTGCCCTTCTCTGGACTCACTCCAGCACCTCAATGTCCTTGTAGTGAGGTGTGGCTAGCACAGGTCTTTCCCATGAGAACTTTCTCCTGTGTTTTATAAACAAAGATGAAGTTTTGATGTTATTGAAACAGTGTCTCGAGATTTGGACAGTTCAGGCCTGGCCAATCAGGCCTAGGGGGAGGTTTCTGACTGACCAATCTGGGTGACCTCTGAAAAGTCTATATAAGTTGGAATCAAAACAATAAATCTCTCTTTTCTTGCCACACTGAGAACCCGGGTCCTTTCTCTGCTAGCGGCTCAACAGCAACAGTGAGGAGCCCAGAACTGCACAGAGCACTCAAAGGGAAGCCTCACCAGTGCTGAGTACAGGGAAATGATCACTTCCCTAGTCGTGCTGGCCACACTATTGCTGATAAAGGCCAGGATGCCAACAGTTTCACTCATGTTTTCACTTTAATTTGGTTTTTATTATTATTTTAGCAATTAGCTATCTTCTGCTCTTATTCTAGGTTATTTACAAGAAGTTTCAAATTCCTTGTGATGGACCAGAGCTAAATGCAACATCATCTATGGTAGCAAATAGCTCAGCACATGAACATTTGTGTAAGCCAAAGTATGTTATCTTTAATTCCAAGGTATGTTTCTTTTTATAATACTTACTTTTAATTCATGTAATAGATGCACCTACAGCACATGTTCTTAATCTGATCAGCATCACAAAGGGCCTGAATCTTCATGGTTCCACTTGGGATCCAATGGTGAATGCACAATGGGTCTCCTTGCCTGGTCTTACAGAGATGCCATGGTGAATGTGCCTCCTTGCAGTCTTGTCCTGCCCTGGTGGTAGATGTGTTAAGGCCTTGAGCCTGAGCTACCAGTGGACAATGACTGCTTTCTTTAGGAGATTTTTCCTTTCCACTGCTGCTTACTATCCATGCTGCAACTGTGCCTTCAGCAGAGGCTGAGTAAGCCACACCTGCATCCAAACCCAGAAATAATCTCTGTCCTGCACACAAACCGCTTCTTTGGGACAGGGTACATGTTTCTGTTGCCATGCGGTAAACTGGATTGAGAAAAAGATATGGTTGAAAGATAATCCAGCAAAAATTAGGTTGCCTTTCAGCTGGATTCCATCACCACACAGCTGTAGAAAAAGTTTGTCTGAGTGAATGTGAGGGAGCAGCTGTCTGTAACTGTGTGGGAGCACGAGGGGTGGCTCCTGTCAGCTGTGCTGGAATGTAGTGTTCCCAGGGAAACAGCACCTTATGCAGTAGGTCGTGGTTCTCAGGGCCTCAGTTGCATTCATAGGGAATGCACATTTATAGCAGAGGTGTGCAAAAAGTAATTTTTTTTTTATTTAACCTACCAGCTTCAGTTGAAGAAGCCAGTCCAAGCACTTTTCTATAGTTGGGGGTAACCATCACCCCAGACCCTGTGTAATGGACCAAGAATTAGTTAACTTGGTGTGTGATGGCAGCTTAGGTGTAGGTATGTTTCAGAAAGCATTGAAGGGTAGTCTCTTTTTCTGCAGTGAGTGTCAGCATTTGTCTCAGAACCAATGGAGGCACCTTGGAAGGATCGGTCCATCTGAATTAGGCACAGTAGAGCTGAACTCCAGAGGTTTGCCTTTAGGGCCAACAATTGGCCAGTCATTTTAGCAACTTTGGTGTATGAGAGGAGGGACAGGACAATTTCACAGAGTAGAAGGATAACCAAGGTTGGCAGAGACCTCTGGGGGTCACCTGGTCCAACCCCTGTGCTAAAGCAGGTCTCCCAAGCGCTGTATCCAGGCAAATTCTAAATATCTCTACAGATGAAGGTATCACAACAGTACTGTGCTGTGAGTGAGGAAAAGGTGCCAAAGGCCTGGGTAAGGAAGGACCTCTGGAGAGCAACCAGTGCATTTACTGAATCTGTCAGGCCTGGGTGCACCATAGGATGTCTTCTATGGGAAGGGGATGCCTGTGACCAGCACAAGTAGATCTCAGAGGGCGGAACAGAACTGCATGTAAAAATGGACTCATGTTGTCCTTAGAGGAGGATCTATTTTTTCCTGTGAGCTCTGCTCATACCTGTTCCCTCAGGAGAATGGAAGTGCCTGAGCACTGAGATAATTTGTGAAGTTTGACTGAGAACTGAGACCCACTCCAGTTCTTAGTGGAGAAGGGGCTGAGGTCCCACTCGGAAGCCTCCTGTGCTTCCTGGTGACACAGTGGTCTTTCTCTTTCCCCAAGAAAAAGCATGCTCCCTCCACAGCACTCCTAGTCCTTTTGTTGGCCTGAGAAATGAAGGGATTCAGTCTGGTACCTTGAATTATCCATTTATTTGTAAGTTCTGCATTCCTGTTCTCTTTTCTTACAGTCTGGATACGGGCTTCCTCTTCAGGACTTCAGCCTTAGCACCATGGGTGCGCACCCCTCTCCATGCCAAGGCAGGGTAGCGTAGCGGTGACCCGCCATACGTCCCTTTCACGCGTGACACTGTGCTAGTAATGGTGGCAGTAGCTGGGCAGGCAAACCCATCCCAGGGGCAAAACCAGCAGAGAGTGGCCTCCAGCTCTGTGCTCTGTGAGCACAGTCAGGGCTGCACTCACACCACCAATGTGAAGACTTTGTCCTCCTGTTGAAAACGCACTGTTTTCCACATTTCATTAAATATATGCTAATTGACAGGTCTTCTGCCTTCTCAGAAGGCTCTCAGTGTTCAATTTAAGAGTCCAGCGAGCTGGGAGCTGAGGTAGTTGAACAAAGAACATTTCTTCATATCATTGGGGGAAATACTTCTTCTTAACTTATTTTCTGAAATTCTCTCTGAACAGACCGTGTACGCTTTGCCCACCATTGCTTTTGCATTTGTGTGCCATCCATCAGTTCTCCCGATTTACAGCGAACTTAAAGAGTAAGCCCTTCTATTTTTTTTTCAGAGTTTATTGTTTTGAACCGTTTTACATGGAAAATGTTAGCACAGAGGTGCTCTGAATCATCGTGCCACTCAGAGATGTGCTTTAGTAACACCCAACAAGCCAACAAGCATGGCTGTCAGCTAGGAAATCTGGCCTCCCAGGCATGCTGTGCTGCTGGGGTGGGAGTGAGGGAGGTGGAGAATAATGCAATACTTGGGAGTTTTCCCTGGAAGTACACAGCAGCCTGGGGACAGCCAAGTTCTGCTGGTTGATACTCGGCATAGGAGAGGCGTGTGTTCCGCTAACAGCATTTGTGCTACTAAAAATCTGTTGCAGTACCAGGAAAATAAAAGTGCTTTCAGCCTCACTGATATTTAAAGATTATTTTGGTAGTGCTGTCTCACTGATATCTCCAGCTGGGAAGGGCTGTGGGGAGCTGGAAACCAGTCCTGCTGTGACATTGCTGGCAGCCCTGGGCAGCTGCAATGATTCTGGGCCATGGGAGAGCCCCAAGGGCGAGGTCGGGGTCAGTCAGACCCATGACTGCCCTCAGACACTTCCTGGGTGCTTTGAATTTCAGGTGACTGGAGCAGGTTTCTAGATACCTATTAAGGCCATCCTTGTGTGGATTTAGAAGTCTTACGTTTACGTACTGGAGTGTGAATATTTCAGAATAAATATCTAAAGATTAAACATTTACATGTAACCTGTTCTACAGGTCTGCATAGATCTATTTTCTACCCATGGGGAGAAAAATTTCTCTGCAGTCATTCAGAACACTTTTGGGTTTTTTTTCTCTCAGTATAATTTTATGTTTCCTTCATTTTGACCTTTTAAATTCATTACCAAAGTGTTTCAGGGTCTTCGTCTCTCCACACGGCCTCACTGTTTAGGCAGGTACAGACATGGAGCAGGGTCCTTTTCCCCAATCCTTGTCTTCCTTGTGTAGCTGTCAATGAGTTTCTGTTTTAAATGAAAATGCATTCATGAGTCTCCCCAGAATTACTATGGTTATGCAAACACCTAATACATTTTGAAACAGCTATTGAAAAATCCAGCCCAACTGTTCTTATGTGTTCTTTTCTTGTTCTTTCTCCAGCCGTTCACAGAAAAAAATGCAGTTGGTTTCAAATATCTCATTTTTTGCCATGTTTCTGATGTACTTTATGACTGCCATATTTGGCTATTTGACTTTCTACGGTAAGTATGCAGTTCTTTACTGATCAGAATAGAAAGGGGATACATGTAAAATCAATAGTGTATCCCAGCTGGAAAGGAAAGTCCCATCCACTTATATTAAAATACTTTTCCAAATAATTTTCCTTAAAGTTCTCATATTGAAGGAATAAATCCTTTTCTCCTTTTCCCTTTTGGATGAAAAGCACAAGTGAAAGTATTATTTGCAAAAGGCATTTTCAAAATATGAGGGAGAGATTTGTTTTACAGAATTGGGGATTAGCTGGGCCCCACTAAGATTTTGTTGCAAGGTACTCACCTGAATGATGTATGCATTGGTAATGGCTGAAGCATGCATATTTGCAGAAATTGAGACAGATTTGAGAGCAGGTCCTAGGAAATGACTAACAAATCGGCCATCACAGCTTTTTCACTTTCTTAGTAACACTTTCATCATAGAGGCAATAGACCAAATGTTTTCCCTGTGTACTTAGAGCTGACCTCTTTAGGTCTCAGTTAAACAAGCTTGCAGTGAAGGTGGGGAAGCTTTGAGTGTTGTCCCAGCTCGACCACCGAAGGATGATTATCTCAGTGTTTGAGACTCCCACCCTGTCTCTTTCCATGCATTTCAATTCAGTTAATGAACAAATCACGTTGTATCACTAAAGGATACAATATGTATGCCCTAAAGGCACAATTGTTAAGTAAAGTAAGATAAAAGATGAATGTTTCCCAGGAAGCTACTCCCATGTTCCAGTATAATAAGAATGTTGAAAAGTAGTGTCTTTTTCCATGGACTATTAAGAGGTTACAAGACAGGTGACAAAGCTGATGTTTGCCTTTTACCTCAGAGTCACTCATCACTCTTCTCCACCCTATTCCAAGTGACCTTTTTGTTACAATCTCCTCATTCATGATACTGTCCCTTGTGAACCACCAATTGCAAGAGAAACAAAACACGTAAATATGAACTGTGGCATTTTTTTCAAAGGTGTACCTATCTCATATTTGCTTTCTCAGATTCTCGTTCTGATTATGAGGCCTTGAGTATACATGTGTTGAAGTAACTCGAGGTCATCTGTTCTAATTTTCCCAAAAAACCCACAAATAGGCTGCAAGTGACAACAGCATCAGCCGTTCTCATCCAGCTGCTCCCATCTAACACATTTTCCTAGAGATGCATCAAATTAGCAGCCCCAGGGAGCAAGTGGGTGTAAATCAGCATGGACCCCTTCGCTTTGGCAGGGAGGAGATTCTGATGTGATTGCCCCAGGGATCTGAGGAGGCAGATCTGTGGCGCTCCTCTCTGGGAATCTCCCACATCCCTCAAGGACGAGGGTCTGGAGTCCATGGAGGAGGTAGGGGCTGCGTCCTTCTGGCCCTCCTGAGGGGGAATGGCGGAGGAATCCCTGGGGTGTCTTGTGTGCCTCTCCCCACATCAGGCATCCCTGCTCTCCAGCACCGAGAGCCCACAGGTGGAAGCTGCGCAGCTCTGCTGGGCTTCTGCAGTGTCATTGCAGTGACAGGCTGCAAAAAAGACACTGAGGAAATATAAAATTCCCCCATAAAGTTCCTTCCTTCTTCCCCTTGAGACTGAAAATACCTTACCTTTCATATGTTCACTTACAGTGTTTTAACCCTCTTCTCTACCCTTACCTGGGTAAGAACAGTATTTTTATTGTGACCATTTCTTCTTTACACCAATAGTACTTGTCTGTTTGCTGTGTTCTCAAAAGTGTTGCAGTGATGACTATATTTACATTGCAGAATTACAGAAAAGAGGTGTTTTTCTTCCCCTAAAAGGTCACAGTGTGGTTGGGCTCTGTGGTGTATCTAGCTGAAAGGAAAACAGACCTTCAACTGTAAGCCATGCCCTTCACTTCCTACCTGGCTGCAGCCCGTGAGCGGTACAGAAGTTGCAGTCTGTGCTTGCAGGAGCAGAGTAAGCTCTGTGTTGCAGAAGCTGTGCATGTGCCCGGCTTGAAAACCCCACTCCTGATCTGCAGGGAGGTGGGAGAGTGTTTTCTTTCTCCTGGTGGGGATTCAAGCACTGCATAGGTGGTGTTGACCTGTGGTCTCTACCCAGAAGGACGCCCTGGGGGGAGCGTAGGCATTTTGCCACAGGACAGATCCCTCTGCCTCCAGGAATACATGAGGTTTTACCACCACCTTTCTAAGATTAGCAGGCAGAAACAAAACATGGGCCTAAAAAGGGGCAGCAAGTGTGTTTTGTGGCATGCTTAACAGCCACCCCTTAGGGTTATTGCTCCTGGAAATTTAAAAATTACAAAGCCAACATGTAGGTCCCTCAGCAACTTGGTTTTCCTGCTGGTTAGTACACGCAGACCTGCTCTGCACTATTTAATCACAGCTTCAAGGAAACATTTTGGCAGGAGGTTGTATTAATATATTGCCAGCACCTCCCCGTTACGCACCCCCTGTGATTTGCCTTGGCTGTTAGGGCTGCTGGCCAGCGTGGGGCTGAGCTGCAGGCTCTGCTGGCAGCCCTCAGAGGAGCTGCTGAGGGATTTGAGTGCAAATGTCAGAGTGTCCCACTGAGAGCTGACCCAAGATAGGCTTTGTTCTCGGTTGAGAACAGGGGCACTTGCTTTTTGCTGGAAGTTTATTTGCTGGTTAGACTAATTTAGCTCAAGACCTTGCAGTTTATATTAAGTTCAGCCATTGCAGTGCATGTGTTTATATAATTTGAAACTTTAAAAAAAAGTCCATGGAACCAATTAAAAATAGCTGATTTCACTTTACCTATTTTTGTATATATGTATATATGTAAGCAAGCTTTCATGTATGTCTCACTGTTGTCTTTTCTACAGTGAAAATTACCTTAGACTTAGGCATGTGCTGTCATGAATTAAGACGCATTCCTAAATTAGGCCTCCAAAGGATTAATCTGGAATAATGGGATCATTGGGATTTTGTTCAAAGTGCTGTTTTAACTCAAGAATGTTTCATTCCATACTCTTTTGTTTACAGATAAATCACTTGTTGTTCAAGAAGGCTGTTGTTAAGCAATGATTTTTGTGGACTAATTGCCTTTTTGCCAGAACACTTATCTTACTGTCTTTCCCATAGAGAACGTGCAGTCAGATCTGCTTCACAAATACCAGAGCAAAGATGACATCCTCATTCTGACTGTGCGCTTGGCTGTGATCGTGGCGGTGATACTCACCGTGCCAGTGCTGTTTTTCACTGTAAGTAAAAAAGTCAGCATGGTTTGGAATTGGTTACAGCTGGACACAGCACATTTCTTTAAACCACAGTCCAGTGGTGGCTGAGACCACAATGTTGCACCTACAAAAAGAGCTTGAGCTTGGTTTAGTATTTTCTCATGCCAGACTCCCACTAATTTCTGGAGAAATTCTCTATTCAATAAATAAATAAATCACTTTTGATCTTAAATCTGTTTTAAATTGAATCTACAAGGGTCCTCTCTTACTTCACATCACTTTACTGGAGCAGGCTCAGAGGTGAAGTTCCTTTTTAAGTGCAGAAGGATTCAAAAAGGCATGTTAAAAAGAGAGGACTATCCTACTGCACATGCACATACAGTTGTGAAAAAACAAATTAATTTTAAGGAGTATTTCAAAGGGCATTACATCTAGCAACCCAAAATTTCTGACAGATCTATGCAGCACTTCTCACATGAAGAACCAGTTTAACACAGGAAGCTTTGAATTGACTCACAGACAATTCTTGACAGAGAATTTTCTTTCTCTCCCTTACAGGTGCGTTCATCGTTATTTGAGATGGCCAGAAAAACAAAATTTGACTTATGCCGTCATGTTTTGGTTACTTTTGTTCTTTTGGTTATCATCAACCTGTTGGTCATTTTTATCCCATCCATGAAGGATATTTTTGGAGTTGTAGGTACAGTATCCTGGTTTTGTACTACTAATAAAAAACAGTTGCTAATCAGCAACACAATATTTAGCTGATGCTGACAGTTAACAAAACTCATTCATTTGAATTTTGCAGGGGTCACTTCTGCCAATATGCTGATTTTCATTCTTCCTTCGTCGTTATACTTAAAAATTACACAGCAGGATGGATCAAAGTTGACTCAGAGGATTTGGGTATGCATTCCATTCTCATCTGTCCAACACTTTCATCTTGTCATTCTCTGTAATGTGCTAGGTGCAAAGCAGACCTAATCTGAACATATGTGTGAGGTCCTTTACATTACATCGTTTACATCCTCTGTGCTTCAGTCTGCTGGCAGCGTTGCTCACCCCTTCTCTTTTGCTTACCCTGGGGGTCCCCTGGTGGAGGGGCCATACCATGCATGGTATCTTGTGTTTTGGGGGGGGCCCTTCTCTGTGGGGTGAGGCACTCCCCTGGCTGGCAAGCAGCAGTAGCTGTCAGCAGGGTGCAGGAACCCCTCCAGCCCCCTCAGCAAGCCTTTCAGCCCAGCAAGCTCTCTCTGTTTCTGTGTGTTGATCCAGAAAGCATGCAAAGTGCTCCATTTGCAGTATTCCTCATGGTTTAAATGGACCTGAGTCAGACTTAGGGTGGTTCCACCAGAAGCAGCCAGCTGAAATGTTACGTTAGCCATTTGGCATGCATGAGCAGATGGGAATGGGCCTTGGAAAGGTTTCCTATGAGCCCCAGAGATAGCTGCAGCTGAAAAGATGCAACACTCCTGTGTATTCCCAGTCTAACGGGGCATGCACTGGAAGCATTGTAAGGTCAGACCTTTCTTCTCTGAGCAGACAGGTAGAAAACATGTTTCATTTTGGCTGCATCCACAGATCCCGTGATGAAAAGGCTGAACTTTGATGAGCACATATCCGAAGAATATACTGATTTCCGTGAGGCTTTGGAAAGAGCAGAGCTGATCAGTCCTAAAAACAGACTCACTTAATCCTCTTAAGGGATGATCAGTGTTTAAGAAGTGAATTGAAAGGAGAAAAAAAATTAGTGTGGTGTTCAGCAAGTAATTATTAATGACACTAATCTGTTTAATTATCTATGGGTCTTGTCTTTACCAGAAGTGCCAGCTCATTTTAGCTGATGAACTTTGATATTTCCCCTTCTAAATCTCCTTAAGAGAAGTTAAAATACGTGAATTAATTGTCTTTTTATTAATTTTCTCTCCTTTTTTTGTTTCAGGCTTCTCTTTTCTTGGCACTGGGGGTATTGTTTTCCCTAGTGAGCATTCCCTTGGTCATCTATGACTGGGTACAATCGGGAGGCAGTGCCGAAGGCCACTGAAGTTCACCTTGTTCTCAAAAGAAGATACCCCTGTTTGCTACACACCAAAATCGCAACCATCCGTTCTGTTGTCTATTCCACCTTTTGTGAGTTTACTCAAATCAAATCCAAATAATGATTATCCAGTACTGAAAATACTGCTATGGGTGTATTTTCTTGCAGAAAACAGACCCATTCTTCCAACAGGCATATCACTCTGATCCACAAAAAGTCTGTGTTATCTGTTAGTTTGTGAGACTATACAGAGTGTCGTTCATAGAAATTCATCAGAATTAGTTTCCCCTCTTCCGCCCATGAATTCCATTATTCCATTATTATCCTTAGCCCTTCAGCCACAAGCTCTGCTCCTTTAGGGCAGCAGCGCCTGTTGCTATCAGTTCCAACTGGAGTGTTGTCCGTTCACATCCTTCCCCCCTCTTTTAGCCAAAACTCTGCTCTCTAATTGTATGCATCTGGTTTGTTGGTTTGTTTGTTTGTTCTGTTGCTGTTTCAGGCACCATTTGCCTCACTGGGTTAAGTGTAGCGTTCCGGATACAGGCATGAGAAGCACCACGAGAGCATAACTACGCTGTGTAAGCGTAGGTCCTAAATCCAGTGCTTCTCTCTGACGGTTTGGTGGGGGAGCCAGCCCCAGGGCTTGGCCCATTCATGGCTTTGGGGAGCAGGCTGTGTGTCTGTGTGTGTCTTTGTGATGTGGTGCAGGGAGCAGGAGAAGGACAGCCACCACTGCCAGCCAGCATTCCCCTGGCACACTTGAGCTGGAGGCTGACCAGAACTTGACCCCAAACCATGAGTACTCGAGCCTGAAGAGACGCAGACATTTGGAGATTTCCATAGGAAGCCTACATTTTCTTCAGCATTAAACTGTTCAGTAATGCCCCATTGCTCTCAGAAAAAAAAAGCAACTCCACTTCTATTAAAACCTAAGCATTTAATCATACCTCATGCCTTTTCCATACCTTGTAGGGACTGCTCCTCTCTTGTGTCTTACCCTCCTCCCACTGAAGTCAGAGGGGTCTTTGACAGCAGTGGGAGCAGGATTTGACTCACTCTGCAAAACTACTGGATTTCTAATGGAAATTGAAATCTGTAACATTCCTTTAAATGAACAAAAATACCTTTTATATTTAGAAGGTTTCATTTACATTTTTCACTGATTCTCCATAACAATTAAAAGATACTCAGTTACTACTAGCAGAAACACTGTTGTTGACAGAATAAGCATTTGCCTAATGCCTTATAGCTGGTGTAGAGAACTACTTGTAGAGACTCAAATGCTAGGCAGGTGATCACTCACTATCCTGAGCAGACATCTTCTATTAGTGCACTGCCAGCAGCACAAACATGTTCACTTTGTGTCATTCACCGTGGAGCTAAAAAGTGTCTCAGAATATGGATGTGGCTCCCTCTGAAAGAACTGATGGCTAAAGGGAGCCCCACTTCATGCCCAAGGGCTGTGATGCCCTTGGTGTGCTCAAGCCATACCATTCAGTATGCAGTGGCCCTCTTGTTCCCCGTAGCTGGTTCATTGATAACTCCCTTTGTAACTGTGGAAGTAGACTGTCATCAGCTGTGAGGAACCTGTCATTGCAACTCGCTCTTTTTGAGGTTAAGGATAGATTATTTGGGATCTTGGGGTTTCTGTGAGCTGTTGAATTGCCTCCGCTGCCATCGCCTTGTCCTACATGGCTTGAAGTCACTGAGAGTTGAGACCACAGAATATGTCTCAGGACCCTGAAAGCTGGTTTCTAAAGGTAACATCCAGAGAGGTTAGTTTGGGGCCTTCCTAGGAATTTGGGCATTGAGATGCAGATTATTCATGCTGCAGAAGTTAAGCCTACTAAGCCCAGACTTCTGTGTCTGTACCTTAGCGTAGGCAGTGAGGTACTTCCCTCTGATGATACTCCACTGTGATCCAGAAATAAGGCAGAATGGATTCTCACCTTGAGGGGTAAATTTGTGGTTTTCCTTTTGCAGGCACCCAGCCCTCAGTGGTCACTGCAGCAGGAGCCCAGCATCTCACTGCATTCTCTGACTCAGCTTGCTGAGGTTGCATTTCAGGTTTTGAGGTGCCTTATAATCTCTCTGGATCTTATCCTAAAAAACCTAACTCAGACCTGAGAATGCTGTATAGTGTTATCCTTAAGATGCTACCAGGCCCTCCTGCTTTCCTTCCCCTTTATCTTTCTTCTACTACTGATTAATGAGCAGCACAGCTCCGTGTGTTGGGCGATTGCGAGAGATGAGCTCCTGGGAATGACTTTCAAGTATACAGGTATTAGCCAGAGGTCTGATCTGCTGCACAGGGTTCCAGCAAGGTCACGTCTGTGACATCTTCTTCCTTTTTCCTCCCCTTGCCTGCAAATAGTCTGTAGTCTGCTGTTTGAAATACCAACCACTGAGTTTTGGCACCCAACTTCCTTCGACTTGAAGGCCTGTTGGGTCACTGATTGTTCCTTGCATCTTCCTAAACCTCCACCATCACTATTCCTCTCTCTCCTCTTTGCTATTCTGCCTTCTCCTTTTTCCCAGTTTATTTGTGTACTGAAGTTTTACTGAATAAATAGGGAGAATGAGCTGAGTGTGCATAGAGTAAAATTACCCAAGGTACTGGTCCACCAAAGCATGTCTTATATACTAAAAAATAGATACCCAAAATATTAAGTCTTTAACAGACTTTGTTTCTTAGTCTCTTGAGAAAAAAAAAAAAAAAAAAAGGAATTCTGCTTAGACTGATTTACTGGCATCATATTTATAGATATTTATGGAAAGGAATCACGTGTTTATTGATGTCTGTGGTAATGAACGTGAAATAACGTGCTTTTTGTTTTCTCATCAGGTTTATACATTCTTAACAGAATGCAATAGACCCTGCTGTAACTGTCAACATCAGTGATGGATGACAATATTTGTATGAGGTTATCTGTAAAATGTACTGCTGTTATTCAGTTCATTTGGAATAGTGAACCTGTAGCCACGATTGTACAAGTCCCACATTTTAGTTAGGATTTTAAGAGCACAGTGAAATGCTGTAGGAGTTTCTCTGTTGTAAAATTAATAGGATCCAGAGTACCATATCTACTTAGTAGATCATAGCATGCTTTCTTTTCATAGAGAGTTTATCACTATTGTGAGCACCACAAGTGTCATAGACTGGATGCAAAATTGCTCCTAATAACTACAACAAAAAAACTTTAAAATTCTCATTTGTGTAATAGTAACAATTGAGTGGTAAGGGACAAGGAAGGACTAATTAGAAGCAGGGACTACTAGTAACATTGTAAGAGTTAATCCTACACTTAGAAGACAGCCTTGCTGCCTCTTGTAGTCCACAGCACATTGCGAAGACAATAGTTACGGGTTTAAAGCAACCATAAAACAGCTGCCCTTCTTTGTCCAATGGCAAACATGCCTAGTTAGTGAAACAAAGTAAATTGTCATTTGGGAACAGTATCTCAGGGGCAGTGACCTCTCTGGGTGATGCTTGCTCCTGGTCAGAGGGCCAATGCCAAATCCGTGCACCAGCACAGACCTTTTGTAGAGCTGACACGGACCAAGTGGTGCCTGGCACGTGTGCAGGCCTAGGGCACAACAGCTGGTCTCATCCTGCAAGGTCAGGGATGGGGATGCTCATCTGCTCAGAGGGCTGCTCTTCTGAGCCACATAAAAACCCAAAGCCTGTGCTCCACTTGTAATAGGTCACATATGCAAGTGTGGGTTGGATGTTATGTGGGTTTTGTCTATACATCTGCCTTACAATGCATAAGCGCAACACAGCTTTCTGATATTGAGTATTAAAACAGTAACAGTTAATGGTATGTCTAGTTTATCTTTAAATGAACACATTTCTTCGCTTGAACCTTACATTAAGGCTAAAGAGCACCTTGGTCAAAACAAAACTTTTCAAGTGGTGGTGTCCCACCTCCAGTCCTACTGCCCACCCCAGTGCCTGTAGGAGAGAGGCACCGCAGAATGTACTCAGCTCCATCAGCAGCTCCATGAGATGGCTTTTATCAGCTGGTGCCAGGGTGCTTTCATAAACAAATCCCCAGAGCCCTTGGTGTCAGAAAATCCTTATTTCCTATAACGTACAGTAAAGAATGTTCTATTTGTATCTAATGTAAGGATTTCTGTAACAAACTGTGAAAAAAAAAGATAATTATTAATAAAAGGTACAGGGCTGAAAAGTCTAGAATTCACAAATTGTACACATACTTATGTTTCTGAAGACAAATCTATGCAGTTGTGTTGTATGGTAGGAAATTTCATTTTTATGTACATATATATTGTAAATAAATAGGATGCTGTATATTTTTGCAGTTGTTTATCCCCTATGAATAGAAGTGTTGAGATAGGCTCTGCATATTAAGAACAATTTTAATAGAAAAACAAATACTTTAGCTTCTTAGCAAAATGTATATCCTTTTCTTTCTCCCAAGAATTCACAAGTTAAATCCTAAACTTGAAATGATAATTACATCCCTAGAGTAAAAAGAGAAATAAAAGGTCCAGTGAAATTGCTTGGATTAACTTCCAGTGCATGATTCCCTGTTTTCTCAACAGCAAGTTTGCCAGTCTTCCTGTTGGGTAAAATATCTCCCTTGTTAAAGGGCCTCTTTGGTACCCAGATACCTTGTGCCTCCTCAGCTGAGGTCAGTTGGTAATAAAGTGCTGGAAAGGCTTTATGCAGAAAACCATGGCAAACTGCAGCCCGCAGTTTGACCCAGCATTATGCTATGTTGTATCCAGGCATGTATTTACCCAACTAGTACAAAGAGATGTCAGGGTAGATCTTCTGCATTTCCATTTTCAGCCATCAGAAATGCCTGTTGTTCAGAAAAAAAAAGGTACAACAGGCCAGGGGTGGGCAGCAACCAGAGCAACTGGTGCCATTTCCAGCCCCCTCCCTTCCTGCAGAGCCCTGTGGCTGCTCCTCTGCCACAGACCTCCCTGCTCTCATGCAACCAAAACACTGGCACCCGAGGCTGCCAAGAGCTCCCCTGGCCAGGGACTGCTTGCACATCCCACACTGTGAACAGGCAGAGGTTGTGGGATAGCTGCTTGTCCAGGAGTGAGGGTGATGGGAGGGGCGGGCTGGGTATGTCCTGAGAGCACATCCATCAGAGGCCTTGCATAGACTTTCTCACTGGTAAAGCATGGAAACATTTTTTCAGGACTGCTGAATAATGGAGGTTAAGAAATGCATCTAAAAATAATTGTGGGTTTTTTCCAAGTTTACTTTATGGGCTTGGATGAAAATGAAACTTGAAATAACATTTGCTTTTACCATGAGCACAAATTTGAGGGAAAAACCCCTATATACAGTAAGTTCTACAGAGCTTTTAAAATTAATACAAGTGTACGTTTTGTTTTCAGTGTTATAGCCAAGAAAATATAAACTGTAAATGTATTTTTCCACTAGACTTGAACTTTACCTTGTTTATAGAAACCCGTTTTTAGTGTCCCAACATATGCTAAGGCTCACACAGATCCAGTATAAACAATGTTGTTTGAATGATGTATGCTTGATACAAGCTCATCTCTAATAGATTGTTGAAGTGAGTCATCGGTCATATTTTGCTCCTGTTAACATCACCTGTTAACTTTGTGCTGCTCATATCCAAATAAACAACACAGTTTTTCAGTTTCTGTGTGTAAATAAAATGTATGAAGTTCTATGATCTCTCTGTTAACTCTTAGTTTTTAAACATTAAAATTGTGATCTAAATTAATGTTGGGGCCGTACTGTTTCTTCCAAAGGGATGACTATGTATCATTTTAATGCCTTGAACAGCAAATGTTCCCTGCTCTTAATCCAAGTATTTTCACTGAATTTAGGGCATGCAGCTCTTGCAAAGCCAACTACATTAGATTTGGTGCAGTTTATAGAGCAAAGCATCAACAGACGGCTATGGAGCCTTAAGGTGAAGTTTCTAATACAGTTTTAGAGGTACCCAAAGCTGGAGCAGATGGTTACCACAGTCTGCAGTTGCTGAAGATGACAGCATTCCTCAAGGCCAATCCTTGTTTCTGGCTGCTCCTTGAAGGCTGTGTGAGTGCTCAGCAGTTTGTTTAAAGGTCAAGTCAGGCAGTGTAACTTAAAAGGCTGCTGTTAAATTTGGTTTGAGTTCAGATGTCAAACTGGTGCCTGAAGTGACTAAACACCTGCCAGACTTTTCTCTGTCCAGTCCCCAAGCTCAGGGATGTATCTTAAAGCCATAAACCTGGGAGCACAGAGGTACAAGCTTCTGCACTGACCTGGTCTAGTAGTCTCCTCTGTTTGGCATACATTTGCACACTCTTCTCTACCCAGCCAAGCTTAATCATCTCATAGTCATATCTTAAGACACAGGAACATAATTTATGGAGCACTACCACAAATACCTGCTGCTTTCTGCACTGCAGTCTGACAGGTTCACCTGAAGTTCACCTAAAACCATGCAGCCGAAGTTAAAAACACCAATCTCCTCTCCAACCATGCACTTCTACTTTTGGCATGTATCCCCAAAGTCAGCCAGATCTGTTGGGTACATCTGACCAGTCCCTGTTGGGGAGTGAAAAAAAAAAGCCAAAAAGAATAATTACTAATTCCTAGGGCAAGCAGTGCTTTTGTCTGAAGGAAGACATTCCTCCATCTGCTTCATGTGGGGTCTTAGTTTGTCTTAAATTCATGTGAAATTGCATTTAGTCTTCAAGCTGAAGCCCAAATGCAAGCCACTAAGATGTCTCATTCCCCATTACACTAAGAGCTGGAAGTAAGCACTCATGCCAACTGTACGAAGTGTGGAGAAAGTGGAGATGGTAGGAACAGGCACAAGTGATAAGTCCATTTCTAAGACTTTTAACCACAAACCCATAATAAACTGAACATGGGCTTTGCTTCCTACAAGGAAGCTTCCTTCCCTGTTCTCAGCCCCATGCAGGAGGGCAGCACCCTTTGTTTTACAGTCAGTTGTGTTAAGGATCTCTGGCTGAAATACTGACTTCCTAACACAGATCCCAGTGTGGTTAGACAGAAATTTTCAAGCAACTCAGCATCTGTGTTTTGCAAATATTAAGTGCCACGCATATCCCCTTCAGCTTACAGTTATGGAAAATGGAGACTGTTAAAGCTGTCAGTGTTACTAAATGTCATGGCACTGGCAAAGGACGGTGCTTCTGGCTTCGTGTGCCTCAACCTTGTCATGGCTTACTGCCTGAAAAATGTGAGGTTATTGGTATTAGAAAATGGTGGTGATTGGCTGAGGCCTAGACAATATGGCTAGGAAAGTAAACTGGCACAGGCCAGCCCTGTCTGAGCCCTCTGCAGATCAAAGCCACCTTGTGAGTTCCCTGAGCTATGGGCTCATGGGAGCTCCGGTCCTGGAAAAATGGAGGGAAGTGTATCATCACAACAACAACACAAGTTAGAATGTACCCCAGAGATTAGAAGCACATCCCCTCCTTAAAAATGCTACCTGATTTAAAGTGTCAAGTCCTTTTCCCAGAGTTAACCAGATCCACCTCCTCCTGCCTGCCACGTTTTCTTGGTTTAAGACAATTTAAAGAGGTGGACACTCTAAAAACGAGTTACCTCCCCTTAGTTCCAACCAATCCCTTTCCACCAATAAACAATGAATACCAGTAGATATAAGCGAAAAAATAATAGTTTACTAATAAGTGAAACACCAACTGGCAAAAATAGCAGTGAAAAATTACTAAATACAAAACAGACAGCATTTGCCCATTGGGCAGCAAATCTTAAGCACTGTCCTCTTGCCAGTTACAAAAAGCTGGTGAAATTTACCTAGTTTTTGGTGGAGATCATCACTTCAGACTAAACTCTGAATGTACCACGTACTGACCATACCCGTGACATGCTCCCATGTGCTCTTCCTTCCTGGACACTTTTTGGAACCCATGCTCAAGTAAGTTCCCAAAAATTATTCTTTCCAAATCCCACTGTTTTCCCAGCCATGCTCACTTTAGGCTTTGCAATAGCTGGACCATCCCTGTCACTGCCTGCTACAGACCTGCCCCATAGCCCAGGCAAACCAGCCAGGTCCCCTCACCTTGTTCAGGAGGGGTTTGCTTAACCATTCCCCATGCACAGCACTGGATGGCAACAACCCTTGCACAGAGCAGTTTGACAGTGATTACAGAGGTGAAAAACAAGTATCAGAGGTGGGAGCATCTGCAGCAGCTACTTCTCCTCTTCAGGCTTGTGCCGTGAACTCGTCCTGGTGAGCAGCTGATGAGAATGAGAGAGGAGGGTCTGTTGCCCAGATGTCTCCCCAACCACTGTGACCAGCCCATCAGAGCTGGATGTGCAGTCTATCACAGACACAGGGTGAGTGTGGTGCTCAGCAGCATCACTGCAGGAGCTAAGTGCATTGAGGATAAAAAAACCTGTTGTTCTACCTCAGGTAATTATAAGGGAACATAGCAGAGTTAGGCGTCAAGGTATTGGAAAGTGTTACGATAACAAAGAAACTCATGAAGAGGGTGGAGAAATTTTTACCATGTGGGATGAGATTAATGACCTGTACAATGGCTGCAGTAAAAACAGCAGCATACAGATGCTACAACATTTGTAGAACACATTTCTTCAAACCATAACCAAAGCCTGTAATTTACTAGGATGTTAAAAAAAAAAAAAAAAGAAAAAAGGCAAAAAGAAAAAAAATTTAAAAGAAAATTATATGTTCACTGACAAAGCCAGTTCTTGCAGTCTTCTCAGGCTTGGTGCAGGCAGCAGTTCCCAGTAGTACTTCTTACATAATAGCTGGATTTCCTATTAATTTTCAGATACCATTTGTAGATAATCAGAGAAGTACCAGATGCTGGAGAAACAACTTCCCTGACATAACAAGGAATTATATATCTCTTGCAATTAGATCATCACAAAATGAAAGGAAAGCAGGCATCAATCTGCCATTCCCGCATCCAGTGGCATATAAACAATGAGTACAGCTTCTGTTACTATTGCTGGCAGCCCTCCAGCAGCACTTTGAAAAGGCAGCGTGGCCTCCCTGTAAATTGATAAACAATCTTGTAAAGCAACAGGCACAGGAACATTCAACTCTTTGTTAAATTTTTACATGAGTAGAGAACTAATTGGCATCTTTCTGTTCAGAACAAGCAGGGTCAGCTTCTCCATTTCCAGAGGCAGATTATTTTAAGCAGAATCCACAGTTCCTGTAGTTAATGGAATAAACAGTAGGAATGAAGGTACTAGGAGATGCAGAAATTGTTTTCTTAAAGAGTTCTGTTTGTGAAACAATTAAACTCAGTTGACAAAAAAAGACAAAATAAGTAAGTCCTAGGTGTGTTGATGGCTTCAAAACGCATTCATTATCACTACAAAAGCAGACGTACCATCCTCACAGGGGATGCTGATGTCCTAGAGTAACGTGATCACTGGTTGTACCGTTCAGACCAGTTTCACCCAGAGACAGAATGATATTCTTACCTCTGCTCTGGGCCAAAGAATAAAGAATGACCTGAAAGCTTTTGTACAAGGCTGCCCACCAAGATGCAGAGTGCTCTCTAAGGAGTGGGAAATGTGCTCAGATATATGCATGCCACCTAATTATCTTCCTTCATCTAGTGCTCTGGCATGTCCCTGCCTGATACCGATTACAGCAGGGCAAATTCAGCTCTTGATAGGACTCATGCTCTGGACAGCTGGGAGGAGAAAGCTTGTCCCTGTGAGTGACCAGAGTATGAGTTTAGATGTACCATGATGAGTAGATGTACAGAGCAGAAGGTGCACCCCATGCAGTCTGCAAACCCCATGCAGGCAGCTAAAGCACTAAGCAAGTGGGGCTCCACTTCAGCACAGGAGGCAAATACATCACTGACACCTTGACCTCACTAGGGACAATTTCACTATCCTAAAAGAAAATACAATAATAAATCATTTCATTCAAGCAAGAACACTTCTATATTTACATTACAACCCTCTATCAAGCACAAGAGACCACTAGTCCTGTTTACTGCAGCAATAAGCCATACTTCCCCTCAGACAACTGAGTACTACTCTGAGGGCTCAGGAGTGTTGTCTAAAATTGGAAAGCATCTTTTGGGGGAGTATTTTTTGTTTTACAGGCATCTGGACAAACAGTCCAGATACCAATAAACAAAATAGGTCAAAACTAATAGCTAGAAAACAAGTCTTGCAACACATTCTACCTACCCACTTACCCTTGAGGAAACAACGTGGTTAGCACAGTTGAGACAGGAAAAAACACCCACAAAGAGCAGGATTCATCGAAGCCAGCTCTGAGAGGTACTTTTCATAAGGGGACAGACAGGAAAAAGGCATTTATGTACAAGAAGTACATGCAGTGTTTCCAAGCCCACTTCTTTATAGGTGCTGTGTCAGGGCACCTCCACCAAAGGCAGCATTGTCCCAACTCATAGCTGCTAACACTTCTGCTGCCTTGCTGGGGAAGTACCAACTCTGGGATGTTCTACGGCTCAAAGCTGCAAAAGAGGTTTCATGTATCCTTGCTGTATCTCCCCAGCAAATTTTCAATCCCAGAGACCTTCCAGGAAGATCTGAATGAGCCCAAGACGAAAAACCCACAGTCTAGTTACAAAGGACCAGAATAGATATATAGCAGCCATATACAAACACTCTACATTTTTTAAGAATTAATGTCTCACAAGAATTTCAAGTGCCAAGTTTTATGAGCAAAGAAATCTAGCCACAAAGATCTTGGGTTGGTCCAGTGCATTTTTCACAAAGGGTATGAGCAACCACTACTAAGTAGTAAGCACACCAGACTAATTTACTGATTAGATACACAGAGCTATTTCCAGGCACTACTTCCACACACTTTCCAAGGTTCACACCCTGCTTTGAAATGGTTGAGGTCTGCTGTGATCAATGGAATTCGCCTTAGATTTATATAAACTGATAAAATGTCTTAGACTTTCACAGTCTGAAGAACTGCCTTAATGGATTTCTACTGAGATACTAAGTTATGCATTAATTGCTTTGTGGAGTTGGAGGGGACAAGAGAAATGCTAGATAGGCTTCAAGCCTTTGTATCTTTTAGAGCTGATAAAGGATTTATATTTTATTTGTTCCAGCTTTGGTAAGAAATGAAAAATTATCTAAATTGACTCTGTAAAAGATATGGAGAGTCAACAGAACCCTAGGAAAACAGACACCACTACCAAGGAAAATATCTTTAGGAATGAAAACTACCGCACTGGAGTTGTATGAGCTCCAGGTCTCTTAGGACAACATTACTTTAAATCTCAACTGAGGATAAAAAAAATTGAAGGCAAATGCAATTGTAGTTCTAGAACTCTGTGAAATACCATCTAACATGAGGCCCAAGCTGTGAGGAGGTGGCCAACATGGCTAGCGATGGCTACTGAGAATTGCACAACTAGGAATGAAAGTCCTGTCCGTGTGGCAAACATTATTTTGCATATACACTCATACTTATAAGCCTGTCTTTAGCTATTACTGCTATTTTTCCTCGTCTCCACAGTCAGCAGAGCAAAACCATCATTGCCTACAGGGTTTGTCCTTGCAGGCTACACATGAAGACTAATCCCTGACACAAATTTGTCATTCTTATCCAAGTCAGGAGGTAAATCAGCACAGACACCAGCAGTTCAGCCCTTCACCAGTACGCTTTGCAGCAATACTGCATGCTACAGAAAATATATTTGTTCTCAGCTTCAGTGAAACTGGGTCACCAAAAGAGTTTCCTCCTGCACTGTTGTTTTACGTCTAAACACACAGAAACTGAGGTGTTACTCCAGTGTCCAAGGTTCTGATGACCCATGAAACAAATCCACCTCACCCAACCAAGTTAATGAAGGGTAAACACAAGCCTCACTGGTAATCATTTTTCAGACAGTTAAGGCTGGGTTAAGACAGTCACCACATGTTTTGCTTCAAGAGCTGAAAAAAAAATAGTCATACCACTGCACTAATGCGTGCATGTCATTTAGCAGCCCAGCTGATGTTGCTTGTGACAGCTCTAACTTGTCTGCAAGACACTGTATACCTATTGCTTTTTCTGTTTCAAGTCAGAAGATAGTACTTTTATAACGATCATCTTTTCTGTCAGCTGCTTTACAGGCAAAGTTTGGCATCTGTAAAGAGATGCTCCAGCAAGCTGCACCTCACCTGGGAAGTCTAGAAGGGGAGTAAGAAGAAAAGGTTGCACATACATAACTTTACTACTGGTTGAAGCCAGGAAAGATTGACAGAGGGTTAGAAAGCTTTGTGTGGAAATACAGATCCCTAGACGAGCCATGCTTTCATTTTCAGCAATGCACTGCTCTCTCATCTCAGCATTTTATGCTGCTGGTTCTCACAAGACAGTCTCCAACTGCCCCCCAATGCACAGTCAGTCAAGATGGCAAAGTCTCTGTTCAATGTACTCTGAAGAAAGGCACAAAACACACTGCAAAGAAGAAACTGCCCACAAGAGACTCAACATCTCCTCTTGGTCTGAAGGCCTGTTTGACTGTTTGACAGCCTTGAGGAGGACTGGGGAAGAGAATAAGGCAGATCAGTTTATTTATAATTCTGTTTTTAATGCTTCTGTCCTTTTCTGTCTGGCTCAGTCTCTGCCCCATGGTTGGAATTCCCATGTCAAAACATAAGCCATTTGAATGAATTTTAATAATAGTGAACATTATATTATTAATAACATTTTTACATTATGATAACTGTAATAATTCAGAAAGTGCACATTGTTTATATTCTTTAAATGTTAATTCCCTTTGTCTTTTTATAGAAAATAATATTTTTCTAGAGTTTTTATAAAGATCCCAAGTATTTTCAGGTGCCTCCCCTCTCCCTCTTGCCCAGGCAGTGTAGCAACAGTTGGATTTTCACAGGGGCAGCTCAGACCTTAGACTTCCTTTCCTCACACACAGAGGTGATCCTGACTCCCTGCCTGCCTGCTCTCAGAGGCTGGGCAGGAAGGGCAGAGACAGCTTCTTGGCTCCAAAACGAGTTCACAAACCACGGCAGAGCAGAAGTGACTCACCATATGTGCCAGAGACGCCCAGTGAACCATTCCCAAACTCATGGGGTCGGTAATAGGACTGCTGTCCTGCCTGTCATCCTTTTCTTGCCATAACAAACCCATAGTTTTTCAGTCACTGCCCTTGTGCTTTCAAGGGACTGCCAGCAGCCTAGCTCCTGGAACACTGAATGAGGCAAAGCATGGGAAAACCTGTTCACACCACAACTACCTATGCTGGTACTGAGCCACTCTCTCCCTGCAGAGCCAGCGACCCATTTAAGGGCTCCTATTGCTGCACTGTAACCCAAGTGACATCAACAACAATCCCATTTGGCACCTGTACTTACGGTATGCCGGTATTATGATAGCAATAACATAAACCAGATCTCCGCAGCTTTCACGGATCCTTTGTAATAAGTGAGAACTAACACAAACATTACTCTGACATCATCCAAGCAAAGCCATAGTAAGTTTAGGACCTGTATGGAAAATATTTTAATAAAATAGGTCTATATCAGTTTTCTTGCTATTTTACAGAAATAGCCTAGTTTGAAACATTTTAATTTTAGCACAGTTGAGTCACGATACTCAGTGAGTTTCATAGACCTAGCAAAAGTCAAAGCAACTTAAATCAAGTTGAGGGGTAGCCTACCACACTGGGTAGCCGTGTGCAAGAGAAACCACAGAGTTAGTTAGAAACCACACAGAGTTAGTTAGAAACCACTGAGTTAGTTGCACATACAAGGCAGCCAATATGGCTTTCCTGGTATATTGCTGGAGCAAATGACAGCACAAAATTGATACTCAGCAGAAGACCAGCAGAAGATCTGCAAACACCAAGAAGGAGTTGGCTCTCTACAGTTGTCTTAGCTGTGCCTCCTGCAGTTTGTTATAACATCACTCGCACACGGAAGCAGATGGTTTGCTACATATCAATTTACTATGCCTCTCTTTCACTGATTTTTTTCAGCTCCGTCTGTGCATTTTTATTCAAAAGGGGACCATATGGTCCCTCTGAGGTAGTTTATAAATAATTGTATATTTACAGTAGCAATTGAAACCAGTCACATGCTTACCTTCAGGAAAGCAGCTGAAAGTAGCCGGGTACTATACGGTTTGGAATGATTTTCTCAGTACACCATACAAATATGCAATGAATAATTAAACAAAAATTGATTTCACATGGCCTTTCTGATTGCATTTGTTCTGCTTCTGCTGCAAAACACAAGGTTCCTAATCAGAGCTGGTCGAAGAGAGATGGGGTCATGCATGCTCCGACAGCATTGCTGTCATCCGTCTTTTGCAGGCTGGAGCAATGATTCCATGTCCCTGCTTTGTCGAGGGCTCGATTCACATCTCAGTGAAGGAGGGCCTAGGAAAGATGGTGCTGTCTCCCTAGAAGACCCTACCTCCTCTTTGAGGCCTGCGGGGGCTGGTTTGAACACCTGGTTCAGCCCTTCCCCAGGAGAGCAGTTTTCCAGGTGCAGATTGTTGGAGTACAGCCAATATTTAGCTAGCACCACTTCCTCAGACACTGAGGATTAAGGCTCCAGTGAATGACTTCCACCCTAGTGCTGCTTCTGCTCACCCTTCCCCTTCCTCCCCATGTGACTGTTGGCCATACCATATTTCAATTTCAGCAAAGAGCAAATAACTGTAAGAAAAAAGCCCAACTGTCTGAAGAAACAAGACCAAAGTTACTCATGTAACTTTGTGACTATAGTGTCTGAATTAGGGACCAGCCTTGCCTCTCCCTTCCCTCCTGACCCAAATATTTTCAGCACTGTCCTTGTTTTTGCACAAAAGAATGAAAGACAAACCTGCACCTCTCCAGTACCCTCCCAAGGGAGGGTGTACAAGGTCAGATGTCCCAGATACTTGGTTTCCCACTGGGAATAAATTGCCAGAAGAGTTCATCTCCTGCTTAGATCAATAAATAAGAGCATATTTTCAAGTGCCTCACATTGATATTACTGGCCAAGATATGTCAGTGAGAATGCTATTCTGGAAGGTTTAATATATCTTTGTAAATCCTGCCTACCTACTTGAGGGCTTAACTGGGGACACTGGAATAGGCATGGCCCCTGACTCACTAATCCCACACCTTCAGCCTGAGATCTGGGCTCCTCCAGTCACAGAAAATCCTGCACTCCAATCCCTACCTCATTTACCAAGCCCCTGGCACAGCGCATTTGTGTGTCTAAGAATTAATACTGGACAAAAATGAAGATAAAACTGATTCCACTGAAGTGACAACATTATAGTTCTCTTTACTTTCCATTTTCTATCCCTTGCACTACTGGTGGGTAATGAGATTTGCTCTTCATGATCCTCTGGGTTGATGCCTAAGAAGAGCACTGCAAGCTGTGATTTACCAAGCTAGAAAGCAGGATTAGGTGGGTTATGTAAGCAAGACAGCAAAATCAATCATGAATGAAATCTAGACTCATTCCAGTGTTGTGTTGAACCCTGCTCTCTAGCCTTCAGCTTGAGGAGAAAAATTGCAGAGATCTGTACAATGATTTTAGAAAAGTGGCTTTCAGGCACTATCCCTTCTACTCCTTTGCATCTTGGCTGCTCATAGTGCCAGATGCTGCCAGTATCTTTTGCGTCTGTTCACCAGCATATTCACCAGCACCACATGCAGCAATGTGTGCTGATGTGCTTCTCTCATGCAAGTATGAAAGAAAAGTAGTATAACATATACTTGCAGCCCCAGCTGATTAAATCTGCTCCTGGTTGTTATCAGTAAATATGGACAGGAATAATGAGATGGTTTGCCCACCAGGCATGTAGTGACCATGGGGACAAGCACTGCCAGCCCTAAGCTTCCCCAGGGGTAATCATGGGGATGGCATGTGGTGGGCAGTGGAGCAGACTGGTCAGTGGAGCAGGCTGGTCAGTGGAGCAGGCTGGTCAGTGGAGCACTGGGTTACAGAACATCTCTTTAGAGATGTCAGGCCTCTGTGGTGGTTCAGCTCCTTGCCTCAAGAAAGCTAGAAGATGCATTGCCTAGAATTGCTGGCTTTTTGCCACTTTCTGGTTCTTTTGCTGAGAGGGTGAGGAGTGCTGCCCACCTGCATCCCCACTGCAGCTGCTGACTGTCCTGTTCACCCCTGCACCTTGGGTAGATCACCCTGCAAAAACATCTGCAGGACCATGAGCTTCTGAGTGGAAAGCCACACACCTTCTGTTATCTCCCCTGTCACTGGATGGAACCTTTTAGCCCTTTTTCCCTATTTTAAGAGTGAAAAAGAAATTTTGGTTTTCACTGTTTTTCTTTCTAAGCTTGACAACCATACTGTTCACAGTAAAAGAGTTAGGTACAGATTAATGTGTTTCCATTAGCAACTAATGTCTCACTCCACAAAGTTATTTAGGCTCCTAACAATTAACACAAGCACCAGGCTTGCCCTGGATTTCCAAACTGAAACGTCTCTGAAGATCTGAATCTACATGGCTCTATCAGCAAACCCATGAAACTAATTTTACACAGACAGCTATCAAATCCATAGACTTATCAGCTAAAAAGTAGAGATTGCTTTTTGCTAATGGCTTTCATTAATAATTATTTTGCTGTTATTGGTAATAATATTTCAAACTCTTTTTCTCACTAAGGGATTCCCTTAAAAGCCCCAATGCAATGCTTCATACAAATACAGTGCATCAGTTCTGTGTTTCTGCAAAAGCTCCAGATGGTAAAATGGACATAAAAATGAGAAATATAAAATTTTCTCTAAACTTGTTCACTGTGATGAAAGGAGTAAGCAAAATACCTAACCCTGAATTTGTAAAGGTGTTATTGTTACATATAGTCTACACTGTTATTGGTTTAGCAATCCTACATTTAAAGGTATAGACCCATTCTGAATATACCAGACCAGATAATACACTGTTGCAAATAATAATTTCACTGTTTTAATCAAAGCAGATTTAACTTCTGTTAACTGACAACCAGATCCAATAGTATCTGTACTCTATTTATAGTTTTACTCCAGAATTCCACATTGTCCCTGACACAGTAAAATGACACCTTCCACAAAGGCAAGAAATTAATTGACTTCATATTCTAAACAAGCCATTGTTAAAATAAATGGAAGTCTCTTAACTCTTAACAATAGTGAGTCAGATGGATCTGACCTCTGTGGGTGGGACTTTAATTATGCCCGCTATGTTTAAGAAAGTACAGTATTGTAATAATATTATTCATTGCATTCCAAGAGTTCCATCAAAGGCTTGACAATCCCAGGAAATGATGCACATCCTCACTTACAGTACTGCTAAATTGCTAAATATATCCGGTCATATAAAGCCTAATCCTGTGAAGTTTTGGCATTGCCACTTAATAGGAACTAATAGTATCTTTGGCTGTCCCTTTCCCCAAGGGATAATCATTGTGCTCAATCACAGATTTTAGCCAACTCTAAAAAAGGATAACTGGAATAAAACTACAGCAAAACCCAGTGGTATCAGTGCTGTACAATGAAGTGTTTGTGAAGCATGGAAGGAAGAGGATGAATAAGTGATTATCTGGTGGGGAAAGCCAGAGATGGGTAATGTAGAGGCCAGGAGGGCTGCTGGAGGGAATGAGACTGCAACGTGACATAAAAGTGGCGTCTCCACCAAGTCTGTGCCTGCTGCTCACCAGCTCAGTTATGAGTCAGAACTGCCCAGCACCAGACTGCCCTCCCGCAGGGTGCCATGGTGCCACCTACAGCTTCTCCAGCATGGCTGCTGGGAAACTCCAGCAAGAAAGAGAAACTCCACATCTCCTTCAAACGGCGTAGTTAACTGATACTTAACATGACAATTAATTTTGAATTGATTTCATTGCAATGAACAGAAAAGTTGTCTGAAAGGAGTTGCTGCAGTAATCCTTTTGGTTTGCATTTTTTTTTTTCTGGAAATGCAGGATGCTACTGCTCAGTTAAACCTCTCATTCACAGTGTCCACAGAAAAAATTGCAGCCTTATTCTGAGTCATAAGGCTGTGTTTTAGGTCCTGCTGAAATACATTTTCTTGGTGAAAATAAGTCACGATATTCAACATTTAGAAAATTAAACCTTTTTCCTAATCTTATGTTTCCATAGTAGCAGTTAGGTGTTTAGTCAGGGTCCTGTGCTTGCTGGCACTCAATCTCGCTATTTAACTTTGCTAAAGAGCCTGCTAAACCTCTTCCCTGTTGTCAACCATTTTTTTTTCCTGTGTGTTTGCTTTTCATTTGAAAGTCTACTGATCATTTATGTCTGGAAGACAACAAGCAGGAAACCTGCCAGCACTCTGGGAGGCAGCACCTCTCCTCCCAAAGCCAGAGGGAGCACCTCCTGGGATGCATTGACCTCCATCTCCTCAAAGCTAGCTCCACCGTGCGGCTGATTGTGTTACTGGGCATCTTCTAAGGCTGCAGGCATTCAAGAGCTACCTGCTTTAAAAGAGCTGCCCCAGGAAGGGTCTCTGATGGGGTTTTCCAACTGCTCCTGATCCTGATGCTCATTTGAGGAAGAGATCCTATTTAAAAAAGACTTGGCATCATTTCCCACAATTACGTAGGTAACTAAAACTTGAGAAAACATGGACAATTGTAGTTAGCATATACAGCTTTTGTTTCCATTTAAATTTTTCAAGAATTATTAGCCAATTCAGAATTGAATGAAAATCCACATTTTTCCTCTAAAACTTAGAAATTTGCCTTACAAAAAGTAGTGTAGAAATCCCCACAAACTACTGCCACATGAAGCATTCCCAGGAACTGGGGGGAAGAAAGGGAGGGGGAGCACGTACAAGCTGGCTGATAGGAGTTGTCTCCTTGCCACATGCATGTCCAGGGATCCAGCTTGCTCCAGGGCCACCTCAGGAATGGCCTCTCCAGAAAGCTTGCTGCAAGGCTTTAAGCAGTGGCACAAGAAGGCTGTCCATCTCTCCCACCACAAAAAAATGAAGCATCCAGAAGCCAGCAGCTGCCATCTGGTAATTTCAGCTCAGCCTTAGAATGGTTCCCTACCTATTGTGGAAGTCTTTTGGAAAGATGATCAGTGAGCAGGGGAAGCAGAATAACTGCTTTCATGGGCAGCAATGCTCTCCAGGCCACCACAACACCAACCTCCCACATGAGCTAGTATTTTGACATTGCGATAGGGAAAATGGCATCAAGGAAACACCGACTTTGCAGGGCTAGAGAACTTTCAACATATCCAACATTCTGGAGGGGTTGGCTGAACATGAAACATCTCTCTGCTGGAGAGGTGCAGTCGCAGTGCTGGATCTCCATTTTGTTAAAAAGGTACAAAATTTTATTTGAATTCTCTTTACCACTTGTATTACAGATTTTAAAGAAGTTGGAAAGAAGTTGGTAGGCAAAAATAAATACCCTTATACTATGTGCTTAGAATGTTAGTGGGCAGTGTACCCCAATACTCGAAATCACAAAGTTTGTCAAGCATCACGTATAGACTCAGTCAAAATTTAATGTTGAATTGAGCAGGCCATTAATGACTCCCCTTAACAACTCAGTGTTATTAATAGCTACAAAATATACAATGTGCTCCCTCAGCAGAAATGTGGCTATTTTATTCACACTTTATAATGTTTCCTTTTCACTCAGCTGATAAGATGGCATTAATAGGATGTACCTAGCTCTTGTGGAAATTTGGAAATGTATAGAACAACTCTTCCAATTTGGTAGCTTTTTCTTTTTCTTTTTTTTTCACAAACTTGGTCAAAAGCACCTTGGTAGAAAAGGCCATGGAGGTCCTGATGGACACCCAGCTGAACATGAGCCAGAAACGTGCCCAGAAAAGATGCAAGGAAGGCAAGTGTAAGCCAAAGCATTGCCAGCAGGTTGAGGGAGGTGGTCCTTCACCTCAGCTCAGAACTGGGGAGGCTGCACTTGGAGTGCTGTGTCTGGTTCTGGGCTCTCCACTACGACTGATATTGAGCTACTTGGGAGAGTCTAGCTAAGGACCACACAGATGATGAAGGGACAGGAGCACCTCACATATGAGGCAAGGCCAAGGGATCTGGGACTGTCCAGCCTGGAGAAGAGGAGGCTCAGGGGGATCTCATCCATGTGCACAAATATCTGAAGGGAAGCTGTAAAGAGGACGGAGCCAAGCTCTTTTCAGTGGTGACCAGAGACAGAATCTGCTACAGTGGACACAACCAGAAACAAAGCTGGTTCCCTCTGAATATCAGGGCACAGGTTGCCCAGGGAGGCTGTGGTCTTTATATATGGAATATTCAAAAGCCATCTAGGTGTGTTCCTGGGCAACTGGCTATAAGTGGCCCTTCCTGAGCAAGGTGAGGTTGGACCAGATGATCTCTAGAGATCCCTCCCTAACAAAAGCACTCTGTGATTCTGTGAATTCTGTCTAATAAACAAACGAATACATGACCATCCTGTGGGGGTATATCAGAAGAATACATCCAGTGTAAAAAGAAGACACAGACCACAAATACAACATCACACTAAGGAGTTGTAGGCAACGAGAGCGGTTACCTGCAGGCACTCCACCTGTACAGGTCTATGGTAGCAACCAGGTGTTGGGGAAGAACACAATTAAAACATTCTTTCCTTCAATAGCTAGCTAATTGGGCTTGATGGCTCAGACTCTTTCTGATTTCTGACATCATATGATAGCAACAATCCAGTCCTTCTTTTTATCTGCTGGGTCTACTGAAGAGATGATGGCTTTTCCTTTCAGACACTACTCCAAAATTGGTCTTCGACCTCTGCATCCTATGAGCCTTGCTTGGGTGATATGTTCATACTGTGGTAGTCTCACTGTTCTGCCACGCAGAGCTGAGAGCAGCAGGGACAGGGACCCCACAGAATGCAGTGTGCCACATGGCTCAGGGGCCAAAGACTGCAGCAGAGGGAGTTTCAGAAGGTGCTCAAGTCACAGAATTATTATTGGGAAGGTTATTTCTCTATTTTTAGTTAGTATTTATAGGTGTGAAAGTGCTTAGAAATTTGGGTAAATTTTTCTTTCAGCATTCTAAATTCAAAGGACAAGCAAACTTCAGGTGTAAAAAGGCTCACTGGAAAAAATCCTGGGTTCAGTGCCAAAAATATTTTGAATGTAACCATAGAACAAAATTAACGAAAACAGCTTAGAAAACTCCCAAGGCATGTGATGATGGACCTAGGAAATAATTATATTTCTGCTCAATTTTATAACCTGTGGGTAATCTCAGCAATTCAACAAAACTCTTCTCAGAACATAAAGCTACTACCTCCTGTAGTCCAGCCTCGATGGTGGCTGCATGAGTATGAGCATCATAACATTAACAACTCCTCCACCTAGCTGCCTTGTTCCATAATGTCATCCTGAGCAGCTGCAGACAAGGAGAGGCTTGTTAAAGTGCTATTTTGGGGTAAATGTCAGAAATAATTAATTTCAACACATTTTTGAACATACTGTTCTCAGAGTGTATTAAGTGGGGTGTACTTTTAGTAGAGTGGATGCTTAGTTCTGCTTTTGGGTAAAAAGATTGTTCAGTATGCACTAAAAATACTCCAGTGGTATTATATATGATTAAGGGATGTTCTTTTTAGTGGTGCCCTTATTAGTGAGTCTGCTATGAACAAATGTGTTTATTAGATAGCAAACAGCACTTCAGTTTGTATTGGACCATTTGCTAGCAACCTCTCGGCTGATTCTACTTGGTGATCAGCTGGGGATTACTGTCTAGGGACTGTAATAACATAGCCCAGTTTGGGCGCAGTAAATCACTAATGTCCAAATTATGCTATCAAGATAAAGTATTTGATAATAATACAAAACTAAATGACTGTTTGGAGAAGCTGATGGTGGTGGTGTTGGCAACAGATGTAATTCATGTGAGCTATGCAGCAAATAATCTGAAGCCTGAAATGATTTTTTAAAAAATCTCAGCCAAGTTTTGTTCCTATTTCAGTCACTTGGATTATTGCCTGTTGTGCTTAGGATGTGACATTTTCTGAAAGCATTTAAAGAAACATACACAACTCTAAAAGTAGTTAATAAAAGAAATGGTCTGAAAGTCCCCCAAGAAGCTGCCCAGCTCTTGAGAGCTGCTGCTGCAGAGCAACTCCTTTTCCCACCTGTCAGGCACTGAATTACATTTATGTTTTCTCCTTTCTGTGAAGAAGAGCCATGCAACCATCACAGGGAATCAATAAGCTTGGCTGACTCAGACTTACTGAAAAAAAGAAATGAGCTATCTCAAAATCAAAACAATTAAATAAAATCATTTTTTTTCATCACCACCTCACCAAAACATTACCAAAAGTGAACATAGATTGTCTCCTGTCCTCTCTGGATACTTTCAGACAAGCTTGACTGACTCATGTGGAGCAATGAAAGAGGGTATTACTGTCTCTGGTTATCTGCTTTTCCATTTTGCTGATGGTTACCACCTCACAACAGAGAGCAGAAACAATGTTTCAAACTGCATGGCAGATTACTGTAAAGAACAATCAGTTTGGGATTTATTTGTATTTTGTGTGGTAGGGTTTACTTTTTTTTCCAAAATGGAAACCTTTGGGAGAGGGACAGATCAGGCAGGAAGGGAAGATAATGTCTCTTGGTATGAAAAGACAGACATTTTCGGGAGACATCAGTGTGTCCAGAAACATCCTGCATCATGCTCTTTCCCTTCTCTTGCATCACAACTTGATGGCATGGTAGGCTGGATTTCAGAGACTCCTGTTCATCCTGCTATTGCCATTGCTAAATCACAAAGTTACAGATACAGAATTCCTCAACAGGAGGAGTGGCAAGTGCAGGAAATTTTGAGAAGTCTGGTGTATTCAAAATCTCAGGGAAGGGCAGAGGACACTGCAGGATTCAACATGCTGGACAACTAAGACAAAGATTTCAAAGAACCTTTGAACTGTAGTAGTTACAGAATACTTTAGAGAAAGTAAATCTGTGTAATGAAATATAAGGAGCTCTTCTATAGAAGAATCAGGAAAGGCCAAAGAGTGTTCTTAACCTCTCAAGGTTAAATAAGGAATTTCAGAAAAATCAATCTGTCCATATCTGTCATGAAAAAAAAATCAACTAATGGACATTTTGCATCTGTTTAAAAAATAAAAATCTTTTAGATATTCATGTGAGTACAAAAGTATTGATTCACATGAAACAAGGCTATTAGACTGCAATATTACAGTGTTCTCCAATATGATGCAGATTGCATAAACTCCTGATAGATTAGATGTTTTCATCTCTTCTAGCAAACAAAAGTAAGAAAAAAAGATAGGGAAGGAACACTTTTTTCTAAGTTTGTTGATGCCTGTGAGTGCTGGCACACAATAAAGAGCAGTTTCTCCATCTATGGAGTCCAGCTGTCTGGAGCTTGGATGGTGGCTGGGGTTAAATCATGACATGAGTTAACTTTGTTACCTCTCAGCCTCCTCTTGCTCTGTCACACACAATCCTACAGCAAAACCTTTCCATCCAATGTGTTCAAGCCCATGTGCACCTTTAATTTGAGTTTTACATTGTTTTTATTTAGCTATCTCCTACAGTTTTTCTAAGATGAAGGGCGGTAGTTACACGCAACACTTTAAACGTTTTTAATATATTAAAATATTTTAAAATTATTTATCTCAACCTGTTACACCAAGTTTGAGTGAAACCAGTAAGCCTGTTCAGGTTGGTGAAAAGACACATTATGTAATATGGTTCAGTTTAAGTTCAATGGACTAAATTGGTTAGACAGGTCATCATCCCACAAATTAGAACACATAATTTGGAACAACGAAAGAACATTGGCTCTTCCCGCTAAGGAGCACACTGTTGGATTTTTGTTAGAAATTGCAAGGTATGCATATGCTAGTGTGAAAGGCTCCAATCATTTTTTGTCTTAAGACTGTGAATTAATGTGGTTGGTCACAGCCCCATACTAGGATATTTGCAAAATGCTCTTAGGAACTCTTGGAATAATTAAAGAATGGTGTCTCCATGACAGGATAACACCCATTCCATTTCTTGCTGAGAAAACAATGTGGCTATATATTATAAATTATGGCTAGTTATCTCACATCCTGTCTCCTCATAGCCCTAAACACAGGAAGCCTTTTCTTCTTCAAAATATTCAATATTGCTGTTAATAGCATCTTTCATTTCTACAGTGAGATGTAGTCCAGAGAATTCCAGTGTATCTTCATGGACCACAGTCAAAGTGTGACCAACAACCTGCCATAACAAGGAAAAAATTCCAGCCAAGACCATTGCAAAATTCCTCTGATCCTATACAAAAGGGTTGCTGCCACCCACAAAAAAATGAGAAAGTCTGATATCCTAGGGTATTGTCCAAGATCTTCAGCTTCAGAGCTAGAACATACTTTAGTGGAACAGGAAACTCCCAGGAGCTGACATGTGGATACTGAATATGGAAATACTGTGAATCTGAAATGTGTGCTGCCAAATTTTATCTGATCTGATCCTGCCCATCTTTTGAAACTCAGTTTTGCCAAAGATTAGGCCAACAGGGAGGTTTGTATATATGTTACTAAATGGCAAACATGGCTGGTTCAAAAGTGAATAGTAGAATCAGTAATAGCTGATCAGTATCTTTGAATGAGTTAGAAGACCATAAAAAAACCAACCAACCAACCAACCAACCAACCAAAAATCCAAAGCAGAAGCTTGATAACTTTGTTTCCAACATGGCTGCTAGCACTTGTTATTCTTGAGTTTGGCCTGTGCAGGGCTAGGCATTGGACTTTGTAATCCTTGTGGGTCTCTTCCAACCCAGAATATTCTGTGATTCTGCGATTTATTAAAATAAATACAAGGAAAAAAATAAGAAGAAGAAGAAAAAAGGAAACAGAACAGTTGTCTATATTGTGACTGACTATAGACTCAAAAAAGATTTTTTTAGGTGTTAGACCAAATGTTTGAATTCCCTTTGGCTAAAAAGAAGTCTGAAATTCCTCACTAGTGTGTGATAACTCATCCCACTTACTTTTATTTATAGACTAGCATGCTCTATTTCCAAACAACAAAACTTGCAAGCAAAGACATACTGCATGTAAATAAAAAAAGTCTCTCAATAAAACAATTTTTAGAACAAGAAAAAAATTAAAAGCTCTATCACTGAAATAACGTTCTCAGTGCAGCCAAGTATTCAAGGTATCTTGACAAAGAAAACATACAACCTACTTACATGGAGATATATATATACATATATAGATATATATCTATATAGATATAGCTCAGAATTTCAAAATTAAATTCCCTAAAAAGAGATGAGAATGCCAGCACCAAATAGAGAGACTTCAGAATACCACATTATTGAAATAATGAGCTAATCCACTTAGTTTATTTTCAGATAATTTAATTTTTTTTTTTTTTTGCATAATATATGAACACAAGACAAAGTTCAACTTCAAATTTAAACATTAAAAAAAAATATTGCTGGAAAGAGAGGAGAGCAAGAGCGCAAAAAAAACCTCTGTGAAAAAAAATTATCAAGCTACAATTTCTAATTACTTCAAAGTTAAGAAAAAGATAACATCCAACACTAATTTTTCAAGAACAACTACTGCCAAAGCAGTCTCATTTCCTTTTACAGAAAAATATCAAGCCCCTTGGATAGGGCAGACAAAGCACTTACCATATATTAGATTTTAGTACGCCTTTCAATGTTGTTTAACCTAAGAGAGAGATTGAAAAGGAATTAAAAATGGTAAAAGCAAGTAAAAATCTGTTTCAAAGAGAAAGGGGACAATATGATACCAGCACTTATGGTGGACAGGGATAAATGTATGGGCTTCTGATGCAGCAGGAAGGATCACAGACATGAATCAGAACAGCTTTCCAAAAGTATAAATTTTAAACTACAGAAAAAGCCTGCTTGAGGAAGGAGACTTTGGAAGGAGAGTCCACCAACAGAGACCTTGAAGAATAAATGGAGTGAAGGAACATCATATACATAACTGACACTGCATGGGGCAGAGAGGGTGAATGAGCTCTGAATAAACTCTGAGAGTCCATCTTTTGCCATTTGCATATATCTATATTCTTTAAAAGCTCAAAATCCAAGAGCCCAATAGATGAATCATTTATTACTTAAATGAGCATCTGAAATCAGACAGAAAAAATATTATATCATCAACAGTTCTTCT
The DNA here is from genome assembly GCF_008360975.1 of Lichenostomus cassidix. Taxonomy (NCBI): domain Eukaryota; kingdom Metazoa; phylum Chordata; class Aves; order Passeriformes; family Meliphagidae; genus Lichenostomus; species Lichenostomus cassidix. The sequence goes on along the minus strand of NC_139480.1, from coordinate 29,495,080 downwards.
GTTCCCTGGGCATAACATATTTTGGTGGGTTTAATTGACTGGTCACAACAGTGTCACAACAGGAATAATGCACTAAAATTTTTTCACCTCCTCTCTTCCACAGACAGAATGTAGTCCTGGCAGCTTCAAGACTCCAGAAATACCACTTCAGGCTCATTAAATTGAAAAAAGTAATATTAATCAAGTCACTTACCCGTGCCTTCATTGCAATGTTGTATAAATGGCAAATGGTGTAGGATGGCACAGAATGCTTCCAAGTTAAGAATTTCAATGCACAGCACAAATAAGCAGCTGTCTCCATCTTCCCCTCTGTGCTCTATGACAATCCTAATTTCTGCTCTCATGGATAACTACCATTATGTCCTCCTTGAGTCTCATGCTTGACTCATCCCTACATTCATGAAGCATCCACCTCCCCTCCTTTGCTCCACTATATTGTGATCAAAATCTCTCAGTCAGTTCTGCCATCATCTCCCCCTCTCCCTCACCCTAATACCACTCTTATTTCTAATATCACAATCCCTCTTGCTCCTCTCTCCAAAAGAGCATGCCCTCATTCACACTGTTCTCCCTGCACATGTTCCACTTTTTCCCTGGCACATCTGGCTTCAGATCGTACTCACAGCTGTGCCATGAATACAGCTTTGCTTGTGCTTCCACACCATGCTGCCATCCCAAGAGAAATATGAGCCAGCAAGAGGTTCTGCTTCAGGGAATTTTCCAGCTCTCACAGATACTGGGAAACTCTGAAAATGTGGGCAGAGTAAATCTCCAAAACAAAACACAAGGCACACACAAAGGGCCTCTAAAGTACCACTAAAAGTCATGTGTCTCCTACAGCCTGAGGTTTACTCCTGGTCTTTCAGCAGAACATGCTGGATCTAGCTGGAAAATGAAGAAACAGCTCTACTCATACCTACCTAGGAAAGACAATAGGCAATAGTTACTGCTTCAACTTGTCCTATCCTTCACCTACAAAGGACTTATTGGTGTGCTGTCCACCTTGATTAAGGACAACCTCTGCCAGCAGTCACTTGAAGAACACTTGAAGAAGCTTAAGACTTTAAAACACATTAAAACAGACTAAAGACATTATATTTTTAACACCCCAAAGCATGAAAACAAAATTATCAAACATAAAAAAAATCACAAGATCTGTCTCTCAAATCTTAAGATTTTGAACATAAGATTCTCCTTTCAGCAAAATTGGCTAGTGCTGACAACTCATCCACTAATCCAGAAATTTTAACAATTTCTGTATTCATTCCTATCAACTTTGCCCCAGCTAATAATTCTTTTCCTGCCACCTTCATCTCAATTCCCAATGATATTTCAGCTATCCGTTCAGGTCAAATAGTACTCCTGTCTTGATTTTTGAGAAAAATACTAATGGTTGCATGATTTACTGTAGCCCAATAAATTTATGAAAATGCCTATAACATAGGGTTTGCTGAGATTAATAGAAAATCTATTTTCATATGAAATGACCCCCTTTGTCTATACCCCTGAACAAAACCTAAAGTCTTCACTCTCCCTTTCAGCAGGCACAGAGCACACAGCAGGAACTGTATCTCACTTTTGGCAGAAGTGACTGACCACTCATTCTTGATGGACTGGTTCTGGGAGCAGATATCCAACTGTCCTTCAGCCCTGATTAGACTGGAAACCTCTGCAGGCTGGAACTGCATGTACATATAGGAAAACTAAAGATGTTTGCCAGAGCTGACAGGAGGGAAGTCACAGATTTTCCCCCTCATCCTAAACAGTGTACAGAACACATCCATCTCAAAAGGTGGGTGAGAGAGGGCCAAAGCCACTCGACTGTTGCTACATATCTTGCAGTTGTGTGAGTAGCCATCAAGGCTAGTGCTAGGATGGATGTGAGATAGACAATCAGAGGATCAAATGAAAGTACAGACAGCACATCGGAGGTGATGAGTGTTTCTCTTTGCATTCCTCTCTCAGATATTTCTCTTCAGCTTGCCTGGCTCTTCTGTGCAACATGATCTGTGCAGAATAAGTGGGTGACAACATCTTTGTGATTTGTGACAGAAACAATGAATACCAAGCTCTCTCTGCATCTGTGAGCCCCAAGTGACTTAGTAACCATTTTAATCAAAAGATTTAACAGTAACAAAGAGCAACACACAGTAACATACAGTAGCTGTGTATAGTAATGCCCTTCTTGCAGTAAAACCTTACCCCTGTGTGGTTGGCTAGGCAAACACACAGCTGGTTTGCTACTATGGTTCTCCCTTCCTAATTGCTTCAGTGTCTCGTTCTAGGGTCATTCAAGATCTCAGTGTAGTCAAAACACAGCACCTGTGTTTACTTTGTAACAAGGATTTCTTTAGTCCCAATTTTCCTAACACCTTATTCCTTTTTTTAAAATATAATCCCCATGAAGATTTGGGGAATTTGCTAATCACTTTAAAGTCAGATTTACCTTAAACATTTAATCTCCATTCCTAAGTCTGTGTTTTCCAGACTATGGGAGTAGTCTTATTTGTTATTACATTCCCCTGCAGCCTTCCAATGAACCAGTCTTTTCCTTCCTTCCCGTAACTCTTCTTACATTGTGTCCCACAGCCTGCTCTTATGTAATTCAAGTTCTTCTGCATTGATCCCAAATTAACACTCTCTCAGTAATCATGGGAACTATTAAGGTATCATAATTCTTGACAGACTGATGCTGACATTCATTTTACTCTGTTCAGGCTGTGACTTCATTCTGAACACAGGGAGACACTCACTCAAGCAAGCCTGCGTATTTGGGGGCGTTGCTCCCCCTTCCCTGTCGTTAGTTGCTATGGCAGATGTGTTGCCCTGGGGGTTCAGCGGAGGGCTTGGCACTCCGCGGCGCTTCCCATCTCCGCTGCCTCTGAGCGCGGCGGAGGAGCCTCCGGGACACGCAGCGTGGCGGGGCTGTGATGCAGATAGAACAGGGCTAGCGCACGGCAGGGGCTGCTGCGCTGAACTGCCTTCCTGTCTGCCAGAATCAGGACGCACGTCACCACCGCACGCTGCTTTTAAAATAACTGGCTGTGGCAACGCACAAGGGTTGAATGTGGCTGTTTCCGTGAGGCCCGCAGGCCGCAGCCACCGCCAGCTCCGGGCACTGCTCCCTCTCCCTGCGGGGCCGGGCCCGCGCGGCCCCATCGCACACTCTGTGGTCACAGCGCTTCGCCCAGTGCTCCTGTTACCTAATTTTATTAAAATGCTACTATTTCTATTACTAATAAAATAAATTTTACATAAATAAGGTTTGGCACCCGGGATACCCCGCGTCGCGGCCAGATGACGTCACCGGCCGCCCACCCATCTCTAGGCCGCTCCCGGCCGCTCTGCCGCCACCAGAGGGCGCCCCGCCTGAGGCGCGCGACCCCTCCCCGCCTGCGCTTCGCCCCCCCGCCGCTCCTCATTGGCTCCCCGCGGGGGCGGTGCCGCCGGGTCACGTGCCGCCGGGTCACGTGCCTCCGTGCCCGCCTCCCGTCCCTCCCCTCCGGGCGGTGCTGGAGGACCTATCCCATAATGCTCCCGGGGCGGCGGCGCGGGGCGGTTCGGAGGCGGCTCTGTGCCGCCAGGGCGCCGCCTCTAGTGGAGCGGAGCAGCGCCCCCGCCCGGGCCCCGCCGGCGCTGCCGCCGCGCTCCCCCGGCCACGCGCGGACATGTGGCGGCGCGGCGGGCGCTGAGCGCGCGGGGCCCCGCGAGTCCCGGCAGCCCCGAGGCGGCGGAGGGAGCGCGGGCACTCGGACCCGGACCCGCCGCTCCCCGCGGGACGGAGATCGCGCCAGGGGACGCCGCGGCGCCAGGTGAGCACCGGCGGTTGGCGTCGGCCGCCCTCGGCAATTTCCGCGCGGCGAGGGGAAGCGCTCGGGGCCGCGGGCCGGGGCCGGGCGCGGGCGGGCCGGGAGGGGAGCGGAGGGCATGCGGGCGGTGTTGCGGTCCCGCTCCGGCCGGGGCCTTCGCCCTCGCGCGGAGCTCGCCGGACCGGGGCGCTCCCGCCGCTCCGCCGGGCTGGGGCGGAGTTTGCTGCCGGCTCCGGCCGCGTTTTCCCCCCTTCCCTCCCCTTCCCGCTTCTGCTCGCCGCCCGCGTCGTGGCGCCGACCGGGAGCCCGGCCCGGCTCCGTGCTGCCGCTCGCTCGCCGCCGCGGGACGCGCGTCCGGCTCCCGGTGCCCGCCGGCCCCCCGGGGCGAGAGGGGAAACAAAGCGGGGCGGCCGGGGCCATCCGCCGGCCCCTTCCGCGCCCACAGCTTTTGTGAAGCCGCGCCGGGAGGAGCGGCAGCCCTGCCCGGTGACCCGTGAGCGGGGCTGAACAAAGATACGGCCCGCGGAGCACCGCCGTCCCGGCGGGGCGGGCGCACCACCAGCCGCCTGGAGCCGTAAACACCGGCGGCTTTTGCCGGAGGAACAGCTTCTGGAGTGACTGGGGACCTCAGAGTTGTGGAGGAAGTTGCGCGGAGAGGCTCAGCTCAAAGCCCAGCTCTGCTTTTGTGCTGCTGTAGGATCGCCACTGACTTGGACATCAGCAAAGTTGCGCAGGGTAACGGTGGAGCCTGGAAGCAATTTAACCGAGCCAGTGAGATAATCTCCAGTTCTTGTGTTTTTAGTACATGGTGTCCTAGTTTCTTTTTTTTTTTTCCCTTTGGTGAGTGTTAGAGAATATTATTAGCCTGAGCCCCAAATGTAACTCATCTTTGACAATCCATCTCCACGTTTATAACTTCAAAACAAAGCAGTATTGTTAGGACTAAAATTGGTCCCCGCCCTCTCACGAGGTTTTCATCTTAGAGTACTAATTAATTTTAAATTCTTATGAAGAATGAGATAACAGAGAGAAAAGCCAGGTAGTTACTGTGTGTTTAGTATCAGTAACCTAGGTGCTGTTGGCAAAGAGTCATTTATTTAAAATGTCAAGAGACGGTTAAGGCTATGCCCATTTAAGTAATAATTATATAATGGATTGGAATGTCCCTGATTATTGAACAGCTATTTTAAGTTTGTAATTTTATAGCTTTGGTAACCTTAAAGGGAAATCTAGCTGAGTGTCCGGTGTTAAGTTTGTAGATCACTAATGTGTTGGGGATGTTTGAGTTTTCTTTTTAGCGGATCACAGTTGTAAGTGAAGTGTAATCTAACTTAAGTTTTACCATGTATTCAGACTCTTCCACATAAGTGAGTAATTTGGTCATGATTTCACGTGATCTTAGCAGAAATAAGTGGTAGGCTTCTTAAATGAAATGACAGACTGCCAAAAATTTTCTGTTATTTGGTTGATCATATGTGATAATTCATGTCTCTTCTTTTTTAACTGGAAAAGCGGTATTTAGAAACTCACAGTATTAAAAGAAAAGGGATAGCATCCTCTTCAGTGGCATGTAAAATAGTTGGAAATGATCCCAAGGACTTTTCCAAATGTTTCCTTTAGCATTTCTAGGAATACAGTGTTTGTTTTTGTGATTTCCCTAGATAAAATGAGACATAGTGGAGGTGGGGAGAACTGTTTAGACTTTTAGTCAGAATATTAAGTCTTTTGAATCTTTCAGCAGTTTACATTTGCTGATGTGTCAACTTCCAGAATGACAAATTACACAAATAAAAAATATATCCATTTTCTTTCATGTTTCCCTGACCTTAAGGTCTGCTTTGGAATGAGCAGAACAGATAACAGCTTTGTGGCCTGAGGATGCATCAGTGTGAGGAAATCCTTCTCCTCCAAATGGTCATGGAAGAGAATGTTTTTTCTCACTTTCTTGAATAGCAGTAAGCCTGGGTTCACTAGTTTACCTCATATTCAGATTACCTTTGGAATCACCTTTCCAGGTATATGATGAGAATTTTGGCCATGATTTTATGTTCTCCATCACAGTATGTGAAGGCTGTTGAGTTTGACCCAACGGGCAGATGTAAGTTTGTCTTGTTCTCCAGTTAGCTATTGCCTTTGAAATATCCAGATGATAGTTTTGCTATGCTCTCAGCTGGCTGTGGTTTGATGCAGTTGTTGCATGGCTTCTAGCCCCTGGTTTTATAAAACTTGTAGATGGTTCTGCTTGTCATACATGATGGTTCTTCTCAGGTTACAAACACCTCTTGATTTTTGATTTTATCCTGTTACATGGCTTCTTTGCAGGATCTTCTCAGTATTCCACTGTCCTGAGTACTAAAAAATGTGTGCAAAAATTTCAGATTATTTAAATTTGCTTTATATAGTAATCAAAGGGTAATTTGTCTTTCAAATAATGATGTATTTAAACATACTTTATATTAATAGGGGTGCAAAAAGCGCTGCTGGTAAAAGTTTGATGGGCTGACTTTCCATACCTACACCAAAATTCTTGAAGCCTGGCTCTCTGTCAGTCCACTGTGCAGTGTTCAGATTTTCTTTGCCAACAGCCTAAGGTGAGGGAGAAAACTGCCCTTCTGCTTAATACTTGTGAAAACATGCAGAGCAATTCCTCATGAGCTATCCAGTGCTGTCAAGCATTGTTATCAGTTTTTGTGAATGAATTCTGAAATGGTTAATCTGCTAAACCCTTTAAGGCTGAAGTAGATTTTGTAAGTCTTGACAGTGCCCAATCATTCTACTTTTTTTTTTTTTAAACAAGTTGGAGATGCAGTGTTAAGCATCCTCTGTAGTCATCAACGCCAGAGATCTCTAATTGCATGTGTTTAAGAGCACTTCAAAACAAGGCCTAATTCATGGCTTTTCAGCAGTGTAGGCACATTTTGTTTCATCTGTATGTACTAGTCCACCTTGCACTGAAAGGCAGTGAGCTTGATTGGAGAGGATCTGTGTGCAGTGATATTGTATCTTCTGTACATGTTTATTCTGTTTTCACCCAACAGTTGAGGATAGGGGCACAATTTGCAAGAAAGTTGCTTAATACTGATACCCTGAACTACTTGAGTAGGATGATTCTCTTGTGTAGGAAAGTAGCTACAGTCGTGAAATAGCAAAGGGAGGGCTGCAGCTGCTGGAAGGTGGGAGGTGAATGTGTGTCTGCCTTTCTGCTCCCCAAAGCTGCAGTTCTGCTGTCTCGGCTCCTTGTCACTTCTGCATCTGGCTCTGGTGGAGCACCAAAGGCATGATGAAGGTGATGCCTTGGAAGGGCTCTCAAAGGTTGAATGTACATAATTTGTACTTAAGTGCTTCACATGAGATTCAACAAGTAGTTTTTCTTTTTTGGGAGGTTTAAAAAAAATTGAAAGAGGAAGCTGTCTCTTCTTGAAATATTTAACCTTCCTGTGTCTTTTTTTTTTTTTTTTTGCGGTGTATCAACTTTCCTAAAGACTTTTAGTTGGAGAAACAAATTCAATATAACTAAATATGGAAGTTATCACTTTTGAACTATGGAAATTGTTAACTGAATTGATAAAGGATGATCAAAATACTGCATTTAATTTATTCAGGAAACAAATATACACACAGCCCTGTAGGCATTGTACATCTATGTTTTACATTTGTGTGTGTTGTGCTAAGATGAGTATTTTCACCTGTTTTTTTTATTAGCAGGTTGTGCTGTCTCACAAATTTATTTTAATGAAACAATAGTATTGCTTTTTCTTTTTTTCCTCCATGAGAATACAGAATTGGAATTTTAACTGAAAAGTACTCTATCATAGCCAAAATGAAAAAAATAACATTTTAATTTTATGGTTCTGTGATTGGTGGCATTTCTTCTTTCTGAGATTTTCAGATTTTGTGTGAGTGTGTAAATATATATATGTATAAAAGAATACATAGGGAGAATTGGGAAGTAGAAATATGTCTTCCAGTAGCTGTTTTCTAAAGCCTGCCTAATAGCGTGGTAAATTGCAGTATCTGATCACTTTTTCTGATACACACTGATAATAATGTCTGTCTTAGTGCACTTTTTTATTTAAGGATTGGTGAGTTCCCATTAAAATGCAGTTGTTAGGGGTGAAAGTACTGCTTAACTGTGATCTGCCTTCACAGTACTATCTGGAGTAAACCTGAGTGATGCATTTAATGATGTTTGAAACTTTTCCAAGCTAGTACGAAATTTCTTGGAAATGTCAATTGAGTTAACTCTTGTTGTCTCTCTACTTGCTACCTGGCTTTTGTTAGACTGGCAGCAGTAATAAAGAACGTGAAATTCCATGGGATCACTGTCTGATAGAAGTCTTCATCTATGTCCATATGTTCAGTTAGCATCACAGGCCAAAACCAGAGCAGTGAAAACTTCTACTTTTCATGGTATGCCACAGGAGAGATGGAGACACTTATATGAAACTGAGTTGTATTGATATTAAAAATTTGGATTTTAAGGTAGAATCTGAAGGTAGATGTGCAGTCTTAATTGGCCTGCTTGGTATTCAGGGTGAATAACTTCAGTAATTCTGGGCATAGGAGGGCCAATGAAATTCTCTGCTTTCTATACAGCTACTGAATAAGCACTTTCTATATGCAGTTTTGCTTTTTGCTTAACTTTCTTAGTTTATCAAGTGTTAGGTAAGAGACAGTGACCATTGTGCACAGATGGATGTAACAAAAAGTAATTGGAAGTCCTGTGAAATGGTTGGAAAAAATCAATCTGTTAGGGCTAGCTTGAGCTCATTGGAATTTTGATTTAGAGATGTTACCAAAGAAAGATACCTATAATAGTGAAAGTAAAGTATATTCTTCACTTTAAACATATGCAATTGTGATTTTTAAGATGCAGTTTCATCAGCCTGAGCAGAAAGGTACCTTATGCAAGTCTTGGTTAAGTTAGTGGGTTCCAGTGGTTATTTCGTGGTTGGTATTCTGGCAAGAAACTTTGAATGACAATGGAGTTCATCATTATAGGGAGCTTCTAGCAGTGTTGATATGGGAAGCTTAAATTCTTTTTGAAGGTTTGCAATGACATAAAATAATCAATTGTTACAAAGCCTATGTTGGCTACTTAAAAATTCTCGGTAAAGTTCTGTTGTGTTGTAGATAATTTCTTAATGCCATATATATGTGGTAAGGCTAAAAAGGTGATTAGTTTGATTTTCTATTAGACTCACTTCACAAATTGAAGGGAAAGGAAGCAAAGGTAATAGAGTTCAGGTTGTATTTTCAAGCTCAGATTTGACTTTGCCATCTTGCATTAGTAGTTTGTATTACCTTTCTTTGCTTTGCTACTTGAGTTAAGCAGACCTTCTCTTACATACCTGTCTTCTGTTCCTTGCCATGGTTTTCTGTCTTTATTTTAGCTATCTTGAAAGTTATCCCCAAGTAAGGGCTGTGAAAACAAGATCAACAGTAATTGTAACTGCTTACTCCCCCTCTATCTACTGCTTCTGAAGTGATGTCCAATGCACTGTTATTCTGCAGGTATTGTAGGAGATTTTGTACTAAATACAATTATGCTTAAAATTATTGTAGCAGTCATAAATTCTTTGCAAACTCTTTTTCCACACATGCAGCACTTCTCTTTGTTCAGGTTTTGTAAAAGGGTAGGTTGTTGACCTGAGCTTATGAAATACTGTTGTTCATAGCCAGAATGAGCTTGAGGACTGTATTTTTGACACCATAGTTTTCATCCAGTTTGGGTTTTTTTCAAAGTGTATGCCTCAGAGAGGCAACATGTACTTTCAAATGTACTTTAAATATGCATTTTTCTTTCTTTTGTTTGTTTTTGACTTGGTGTCTGTATATTTTACATGTAATCTGAAATTTCTTTTTGCAGAAGTACAATTTTTTTTAATGATGAACATGTCATATTCCTAAACCCTTGATTTGATGTTTAAAATGAAAGAACAGCATGCTTTGAATAGAGGACTCACATTCAGGATATTTTTATCAAGCCTCTGTGGATGGTTCTGTGCAATCTTCTGTACTCCCTTTTCTTCCATGTAAGTTAAACCATCAAGTTGTAGGGGAGCCTGTGCATTACATAAATTTTGTTAGAAGGATGCCCTTCATTTTGCAGGGGTTCAACATCCAGAAGCTAAGATATGACTGCTGTGGTGTAGGTGAAAGAAAAAAAGTGGCAGCTTGTAGTTGGACAATTGCATGCTGTTTCTTCCTTTGCTGCATTTGTCCTTTTTGCCTACAGCTCAAGATGCTCTTCTAATCACCTGCCACACTCATTCTGTTGCCCCATTACTTTTTGCATCTTGAATGTGCTTCTTGCTGCTGCCCCTGAGCTTTTCATTTGAGCTCAGTCTTACTCCATCAATTTTGCCCATCATTTTTCCTTCTGCTGTTAAAAGGTCTTAGCCTTCTCTGCTTCTGTCTTTCCAAAGTCTTTTGGTTCAGCTCCTGCATCCCTGATATTTAAGTCTGGCTATTTAGGTATGATTAGGATGGCATTAAAGATGGTCTTTCTAGTTTCTTAAGCATCAGAGAGATGGCTGTAACAAGTCCTGCTGTGTTGCCATAGCACTGGCTGAGGTATGCTCATTCATCTTGTGGGAATGTTGCATGTGCCATGTAGCAGTGGGGTAGGAACTTAAAATTATTTGTGTATGCTAAGCACAGATTGAGTTTATGGGGAAAAAATTAAATGCAATGACTAGCAAAGATTTATTGACTAAATGCAAGCTTTTTTCCCCCCCCAGATCTGTGACATAGCTGTATATGGAAGGGTTACTTTTGTGGAAAGCATGCTTTTACTCTCTGTGACCCACTGCCAAATATCTGCTCTGTGGTGGAAAGCATGAAAATACTAGTGCTTCCAAATGGCTAGAAAAAAGTACTTTTATTTAAAAAACAACCCTGTTCTTGGAAATGGCTGAGCCATTTTTGCTGACTGGGGTATGTAATCCTATCCCTTCCAGCTGCAAAAGTATGCATGTGACTAAGGAGGCTGAACAGCAGAAGGCAAGGTCCTGAGTTTATGCTGATTTGATTTAGTTGCTTGAGCCATGTGCACCATGACAATAGTATGTAATCCTGAATGAGTTCCTGTTATTTGTAAATCTCCATTTAACCCAGTTGAATCACAGACTACTTAGAAGAGACACCTTAGTGTTGAATTGTACGTTTTGTGAGAGAATGTTGCGTACACTGTTTTTTCATTTTTCGTAGTGTTATGGTAATTACTACAATATTTCAGTGTTTTATTATCAGTGTATGAAATGACATGACTTAGCCAGTGGCAAACACATGTTCTTTCTACAGAGGCAGTTGTGGTGTAGTGCTTCTTCTGTTGGGAGTCTTATCATACACATGCATGCACAGGAGTAACAGCAGCATAGTGCCCATTGGCTTCTATTGAAAATACTGGTTTGCAAAGAAAAGTAAGGTGGGCTTTTAATTTCTGTGAATACACATTTCATCACCTTGTATCAGTCGTTAGAAGGTTTTATTCATCCTGTCTTCTGTATAAATTAATCTGGTTTTTCCCAGGGGAGTTCACTATGGCTCCAGTGAATACTTTGTTCTTATGGCTATTGTGAACCCAGCTGTGCACATCTGTAAAGATTAGGTCTGGGATTATTTTATATAATTCAGAACATCTTTGGAAGCCAGTGTTATTAGTGCAGACTTACTGAGGAGCTACCCTGCAAAATGGCTTTAGTTCAGCATGTAGGGAATCTACATGGCTTTGCCCTTGCTGCTTTTGCTTTGTCAAGAGCTGTCAGAGACTTGAGTAACATAGTTTGTCCTCTAGCAGAGTAGGAAGGGGTTTTCTGTCAGACTTGAGAAGTGTCAGTAAAGAGCCAGCTGGGACACAAGCATAACTTTAAATTACAGGTTAGATTGATCAGCTGGGAACGTATACTTTGAATCAATTGAAACTGCACTGTGATAACCAACTCCCTTCAGTGCGGTTTTTTTTGTTTTTGTACTCTTCCTTGCTGACTAGCAAGTTTAGCTTTATCTAGTTTTTGGTCCGTGAAGTAAACTTGCCTAAAAGCAGGGCCATCTTGATTGTGAGTGGTCACCCTGAAACATACTAATAGTGTAGAGTTGCCACTTGGCTATGCTTTGGCATGTAATGTCACACGTTCTGATGAATTAACCTCACAGCTGCTGCCAGATACTGAAAATCCTGTGGGATAATTGATTTACATTGACTTGGGGAGAAATCTACTGAAGTAAGTTTATCATCTCCCTTAAAATGAGTTCAGGAGAGATCCTAAACTTTGGTTACCTATCCTAGTGGAACAGAGTGTTTTATAGTAGACATGCAGAAAGATGAGAAATGAAATTTGCCTCCTGTAGCTAATTACCCATCAGTGCCAGTAAAGTAACTAGTTCAGTACCATACTCAGATTTATTGTCTAAAACTGCTAACTGCTGTGCAAGCTTGTAATCAGTTTTCCTTCACCTCTTCAAGAGGTTCCTCAGAAAATGGGGCTCCTTCTTGTGTGATAGCATAGTGAGAACTGATAAATATAGGGCAAACTTCTTCCAGGTGTTTTTGACAAAGAGAATTGATATTTGATGCTTTAGCCATTTTGGGCAAACGTCATACCTTTTGTGGCTTCCTGGAAGCATCGGTTTTTATATGGATTGTCCCAGTACTTCTGTGGATGCTCCTGAGTCTGAGCAAATCAGCCTTCCCATGTGTGTCATCTTTGTGGGGAAGGAGGGGTGATACAACACTGTTTCACAAACTTTGGTGCCTGGTGTCATTTTAAGTTATCTACTGATCAAGAATGATTAAATGGCTCACTCTTTTGGATGGTTTCTTCAGATGGAAAGGATAGGATTTGGAATTATGCTGAAGACTGATAACATTATTACCAGTTAAATTTTAGTACAAGATTTTTGACTGTCATTTTGTTACTGCTTGTTTTCCAGGCTAATAGTTCTTCTGTAACCTGCATCCTTATTTTTCTTTATTACTAGCTAAAAACTAATGAGAACTGATTAGTTGGGGAGGGAAAGGAACATGAAGGTTGGTAGATTGGGAGGCCAGCTGCACCACTGGGATTCTGAGGTTGAAAGGATGCTTCTCTCATGCTTGAGTTTCCCAGTACAAAGAGAGAGAGAAAGTTCCTTCATAGATTCCTGTTGGTGATAGTAACTTTTCTGGTATCTGTTGCAGTTTAGCTTCCTTACAGCTTTGGTAAGTTTGTACTAAAGAGCATTATATGGGCTCTATGCAATTGCTAGAGATATTAACAGCAAAGTACAAATTTTGGAATGTAAGTATGTTGCCCTTTTTTTCAAGTTGGTAATCTGTCTAGTTCTGTGTTGTTGTACAGCTTTTTGGATACTGACTTCCCTAAGTAGAAGTAGAACGTGGTTATTCACCCATACACATCTGAATGACTATGATGAGTAAAGTATTCTTCAGTTACTAATTGTAGAATGCTAAAGAAACTTGGGGATCGGCATAAGTTGTCAAGGCACAGATACATGAAGTGGTACTGCTGGCATTGCTAGGCTATTGTCTGGAAAGCAGAAGTGTTTTGAGTGCTAAACTGTAGAGTTCAGTCTGATTTGTAGCAGCCCTTCACCCAACATTCTGTGAAAGACATGATGTCCCCCACAGTTTATAGAATATTCTCAAATATGTGAGGTCTTACTAAATGGCATCTTTCTTACTACTCTGATCTTTTGCCTAAGTCTTACAGGTGCTCTTTTGTTAAACTTCAATGAGGAATGCTGCCTGTTCCATTGATTTAACCAGAAAAGATTTGTATTGCAGGTTTTGAGAGAGTTTATAAGCATTATACAGGAAGGGGATTACCTTGTGTGTGTGTCCAGTGTAAGTGTCCAAGTCTTCCTTAAAACTCTTTCTGGATGGTCTGAGAGGTTACTTGATGACAATCACTGCATCTGGGTCACTGCAGCAGTTCTCAAGCACATTTTGACGGAGTTGTGGCCGCCTTCCATGCTTAGGAGGCAGTTATGGTATTGTCCTGTCCAGTGCTGACTGGACATGAGTGTCGAGTGTTTGCAGCTGCTATTCACTTTTTTATTGTTGAGTGGGAGTGGGACACAAAAATGAAAGCATTGATTCTAGCAGGGACATAGCTGAAGTGTACATGTCAGTGTCTTGCTGCGAGGTTGTGAAAAAAGAAATCCTGTGGACAATATCCACCGTGTTGCTCTGGGTGGGTTTTTTTTGTGTAGGGAAGGGGAAGAGTAACAGATGGCAGTGTACTGTTCTAGTATGGTACAGTTCTAGCCGTTTGGCTTTAGCAGTTTTCTCCTGTGACTTTAACTTGCATTCTCAGGGACCTGGCAGTTGATCTAGGTACTGCTGTGTCCTTGAAGGGGATACAGTTTGACAACAAAGTCTAAACTTTTCTTGCCCCTTGCCACTGCCAAAAGGGGCAATGCCTTTTTATGTCTTCCCTCCCTCATTCTGTCACTTGTAATGTCTTTGGACACCTGTGGCTTTTAGTGAGTCTGCTCACCATTGCTAGTGGTGAGAAACATAGCTGCTTCTTTTGGTGGCAGCAAGCTGTTAGATTAGATTAGCTCAGCTCTCTTGGGTAATTGCATCCTTAGAGGGTCTGGAAAGAGTCTTTAAATCAGTTGTGTCTTCTTGCCTGAATAGCAGTGATTCTTTCCAAGACACTGGATCTACATGAATAGGCTTAAACCACCTATAGGAAGAGATTTCTCTCTTTATTCCCCAAGGCATAGCACTAGTCTTTTTCTTCTCATCTTTGTTGGTTTGATTTGGGAATGCAGACAAGGTGCAATTTGAGCTTACAAAGAGTAAAGATCTTCTTCAAAAGCCTGCTTTTGAGTGTCACTGTTGGTTCTATTCTCACTAATGTGCTGGGCCAAGAGATTTTACTGCACAAAGGAGAAAATCTGGGATAAGTGCTTCCAGGTTCTCAGTGTAGCCCTCATTTATGGAAGGGCAAACAATATTACTCAATTGTCACCTGAAGAAAAACTACCTTCTGGGCTCTTCTGACAAACGAGAAGTTTTTCCAAATAAAAAGTAAAATGACTGTGAAGGTTCTTGATGTAATTTGGCAAATACCCAATAGTGTGGGTTTGTTTTTTTTTTTTAATTCTTGATATATGTGTTGTTTTAGACATGGTGATACAAGCAGGTCAAAAGCTTTTCAAATGTTCAACTGCCATTGCAAATTATAAGTGTTTTCTTAGCCCATCTCATAGACAGCACAGGACTTCCGGCAAAATGTTTCAAAATTTTCATCAGCAGCTGGACATTTGCCCAGTAATTGTCCAGAGATTAGGGTGAGCCCATGTGAGGAACTTCAGAGGATACTACATGTTCTGTCATTAACTACTAAAACCGCAATAACAAAAGCCACCAACAAAAATCTGTTTTTGTGAATGTGGCTAGTTGTTGAGATCTGTTTTCTTTAAAAACATATTTGCCGAGGGAACAGCTTAAACCTCCTTCCCAGGTTTCTTAACTACCATGAAAATGCATAGGGTGAAACACCATCCTGCCTATTACTGCCCAAAATTTTGATGGGAGTAAGGGGTGTTATTGTTGTTTATTAAGCAGATAAACTCTGTGTACTGAATATACATCTGACTGTTGTTTCATATTTGACACCAATTGTTTCTTGAGTTATTAAAAAATTAAAGCACAACTAAGAGTCCCCCAAATCCTTTTTAAAATAAAATACTTTAAATAGAAGAGTCAAAATAAGTTGCTACTCTGAGTATTAATGCAACATGTATCTAAGAAGCTGAAAGCTCGATTACAAATGTTTGAGTTAAATCTGTTGTAGAAATGGAGTAAGCTATCTTTGACATAATTTTTCACTTTGTCACTGGAGACCTTGTTGTGTGTGTTCCTGATTTCCATCCCCTTTTCGACTTCAACTGGAGTACTTCTGTGTAGATGAGTCTCTAGACTGTTACCGTGTTGGAGGAAGAGTGTGTTTAGTTGTTGCATTTTATTTACAGGGTATAAAGAATGCTTGAAAAGACTTCGTGTGTAGTTAGGCAAAAAGGAGGCTCGTGCTAATTTCAGGTGTTACTTATAATTAGGCTTCTATAATTTTTTTATCCAATGATTTTTCTATGTCTGAGACTTTAATATAATAGATTCATTAAGAAATTTAAAGGCATGACTTTGAACAGACCAAGTCTTTTTGTTCTGCATGCACAATGAATTAGTGTTGAAATACCTCTGTATTTTTAGGTTGTGAGTTGTATGAAGTAGTTTATGTGAATCACACTTGTACTTTTGTAATATAGGAAGTTCAGTGTGTGCATGGCATTTAGTCTGCTTTATGGAGTTAAGTACTCCATGAAGCTGTGTTCTAGATGGGCAGTGACAAATCTATTACCACAATACAAAATCAATTCTGTTTAAGCACTTTGGTTGGCAGATGCATTCCATGAAAACAAGAACAGGAATTTCATTTCTTCAGCAAAATAGCCTGGAAACTTAAACATTTAATTCTTTCAAGAGAACAGGGAAATGATATGGTGTTGTGTACCTGTGCTAATGTCCCTGGTCACTGTTCTCAGTTTAATATACTAGAATACCTTTATCTTTATTTCAAATATGAAATAACAGAAGGTATTCCTCTTACAAAGTAATTCCACTGAGAATTTACAAGCACCAGAAAGGTACCATCTCGGCTGTTATGCTGTGCTGTCTTTAGGCGTTCTTAGAAAGTATTATATCTGTGGAATTTGGAGAGGGGTAGTTTGGTTTTGGGTGGGGTTTTTTTTTGTGTTCTTTTTGTTTTTGTTGAGGTTTTTTGTTTGGTTTTTTTTGGTGTATGGGTTTTTGGTTTTTTTTTTTTGGTCAGCATGAGTGTAGTGTAGTGTCTTGTCACATTTTGGGACAAATAAGTATTCTGTTTTCTGTGGTGTTTGCTCTTTCTAAACCACCAGGTTCTCTTTTCCTGACTCTGCTTTTAATTATATAAGTTTAATAACAGTCCAGTGTTAACTCTTCTGCTATTCTAATGCCTGTGATACCCTTTTAAAGTAGTGGAGAAAACAGTCTTTCCAAAGTACATTTGTTAAATAGTATGTAAATCTTGATGATATCTTTTACTTTATTTATAAATACTTCAGTGGTATTAAATTCCTCTGTGTTGTGCGAAGTGCAGTGTCAAACTGACAAAGTTTTGCTGTGCAAAGTGATCTGTGAAATGCATTAGCAGTGCTCAGTATCTGTTTAAATAATAGGTTTGTGAGAAGAATGGAGTAACACCACATAAATGTTTTCAGTTGCTGCACATCTTGGATTTACTGATATTCTGTCACAATTTTAGGATCTCTGTTTTTCTAATTACTGGAAGTGTGTCAGATTTCTGGGATGTCTGTGTCTAGAAAGAGTACAACAGTAAAAAGTTACTTTTTCTGGGGAAAAACAAATCTGAAGAGCTTCTGTGTTCCGTTTCTGTAATCTGCTTTAGTAAATTCAAGACCTCTGCTATAATAAGCATGAACTCAAAAGCTATTGCTTAATTTGGTATCTAGATTGTGTCTATTTAAATAATTTTCTGTGGATGTGTGCAGATGTGTGCAGTATTCTTGATCTTGTCTTGAAACTGACTCAGCTATAAGGTGTCCTGGGACTTGTAAGGTTGAGACATATTTGAGTACATTCCATAAGTTTGTGGAATTCTGTGCTTCTGTAAAGCATTGCTGAGGTTTTGTTAAGATGTAGAGCAGAAGAGATGTTCTTATGTTTTATGCATAAAAACCTCTATACCACACTCTGCTGCACGATTTACACTTACTGGGGCCAAAGCTACTCATGCAAATCAGAGTGAAAGCAGCACTTCCATGTGGTTTCATATGGTTTCAGTGGTCTTACCTGTCCTAATTTGATGCAGATTTTCCTTGTTGAAGGCATTAAATTTTAAAGGAGTAGCTTGACTTTGGTTGGGTTTTCTTTTGCTTAGCTTGCAAAAGGTGGTGGTCTGGGCAGTGGTTGTTCTGCCAATAGAACTTGTCTGTGCTGGTAACCAGCCTATGCTTGATGCCATGTATCCTAATGATATCTTTTGAAGTAATTTTTGGTATAAAAATGAGACAGCAGTGTGGGGGGGGGGGGAATCCCTTAAAGCTAGGCTTTTCTTTCCTTGTCCCTTCATTTTCCTCTACCCTCAGTTGGATTGAGTCCCATGTTCCCTTTGGGGAATTAAAAGGTATTTCTAATATGAGTATTGAAGTAATTTTGAATTCTAATTGCAGATTTCTAATTAGTTTCACAGTTTTGACCATTTCTTTAGCAAACTCTCTGTGCTTTGAGACTCACAGATCTGAGTCTTGATTTCTTGGGTTGCCTAAGAAAATGAGATGTGTGATGGGAATGTGCAGCAGAGCTGCTTTTCTCAGTATAAAGAAATGATCATTAAAACACTTCCTGCTGCCAAGATCAGGAATAAAGACTTCATCAGAACAAAACTTTGGGGAAACAAATTCTGTCTCTCCCTCTTCAGGACATCTTGGTGGTAAAGGAAAGGTAGTGTAGTTTCTAAGTGCAATAGGAGGAAGTTTAGTTAAGGAGTGTGATTGTGGCATTTTCAGCTGTCCTACTGCTTTGTCTAGCAAAGGTATTGAAGAGTGAGAGTAAACCTCTGTTTGTTTGCTTCAGGTTTGAATGCTTAAGTAGCAGATCTTGATAATCTCTGATTTCTTCAATCTCTTCCGAAGTTTTAATTTGTCCTTAAAAATAATAATTGTTAAAACTTCATATAGTTCTGAAGAAATCTGCTGTTCCCTCTAGGGCTTGGGTTTGATGTTTAGGTGTTTATACCATCTCTGCTGTGACTACAGGACTTTAAAACGCAGGAGATTTGGTTCTTGGTATAGATACTCCTTTTCTCAAGTGTGTTTCTATTCTACATGCATTAAGTAAACCTCCAAAAAACATATACTTGCTATTTCTTATGCAAAGTCAAATTCTTTCAACCTTTATGATGTGGATCACTGGGATGTACTCTATCTGTGCTATCTCCTTCACAGAGCAGTTAAAAAGTGCACCCTCATTCATGGTACTGCTCTACATCTGTGCTTGTGACCTGTCCCTTGTTTGGCAGAAATTTCTCTGCATTGTTTACTGAGTGCAAATAATTTGAATTATTTCTTTCTTGCTTTTGTCATGCAAATATAAGCTGCTTTCATTTTTCTCACTTGTCATTACTACAGTGATGCTAGGTTTGTAAAACAACCCAGTGCTTCAAGCATTTGCATAAGGCAGTTTGCAGGTGTTAGTTACTGTGGTGTTGCATGGGGTGGTTTGCAGGGAAAGTTAGAAAAACATTTAATTTTTAAAAATAAAAGCACCAGTGGTAGTCTTAAAACACTGCAAAAACTTTGCATTTGTTGAACAAAAGAAGATTTTGAAGTTGGAGGCATTAGTTGTTAGACAGCAGTAACGATACTCATAAATTGCAAACGGATTGTAAATGATCTCTTAAGTTGTAATATCATGTGTTGCTACTCTACAAAGTTATAGTGAAATGGAGAATAATCATTAATTTATTTTTAAATTGCAATCTAAATGAACTGCTTCTATGTTTTCCAGACTACGTTTTGTAAGATGAAGAACAGAAAGCAATGTATTCAAGATACTGAGGATCAGAAGCATGAAGGCATGGAAGGTAAAGTCTACGTGTGTGAAAATATTGAAGTATATTATTCAGGTTCAAGCTGTGAAGGTCTGATTTTCTTTCATGTGCTCTCTCAATTAGTACACTGCTTGTTTTGAAATAAGTTGTGTAAACATAACCACTGTTTCATAATATTTGGCTTTGGCCTGTGAGGTCCCCAAATAATTTCCTGTCCCCTCTGTTTTTTGCTTGTTAACTTTTAGTAGCAAAACAAAAATGTTGATAGCAATTGTTATTCAGAGAAAGTAATTAATTCAGAGTAAAATTCCTTGAAGAAGAGTTCATAAATTTTTGTATTCTGAAAACACTAACAAAATTGGGAGCATTTTTTATTTAATATGTATGATTAAATCTTTGAAAATATTCAGATTAAGATAGTTCTAAGACAGAAAGAACTAAAATATAGGTAAACCAGGTGTATATAAGATAATGAATATAGAATGTTCTGGTTTAATTTATGTCATGGAGAAATTGCAAACGCACAAAGAATTTAGGAGAATAATGTCTAAATGACTACGTAACCAATGGGAAACACTGTGATGCCTGCTTTATTGAAATAGCCCTGGAATTAACTTTCCTTGGTTTTAATGGCAAATACCAATACAGTAGTCTATGAAATAAGTTGCATAGCTTTTTTCACCTGCAACACAATTTTCTATAGTTACAAGCAAGTGGAATTCAAGTTTTCAGGTCTAATGCAGCCAAGCTGGCCAGAGGAGCACTTGAAAGAATGTATCTTCTTACTTCTTTATTATTCAAATCTGGAAGGACTTTGTTTCAAAAACTGCAAAACTTTTAAGTGTCAGTGTTAATACCAGGTGAAGAAAATGAAGAAAGCTGTTCCTGTTCTACTTTACTGTATGATGGCAACACATGCCCCATCTGTCTGAACTGCCTTCTAGAACAAGAGATTGGGTTACCTGAGAACTGCAGTCATACCTTCTGCATGACTTGTATTCTTAAATGGGCTGAGGTAAGACTAAGCACCAAGGTGTGTGTTTATTTTTCAGTGAAATCTTTTGCCTATACTACCTACAGATATTTTTTTAAGGAAGTTACGAATTTTGGCTTTGCACAAAAGTGTTTCAATCATCAGTTTGTAAACAGATTTTGGAAAACTTCCTTCGTAATGCAATAAAGTATTTTGTGTTTGCTTTCACTAGACAATCTTACTAGAGTAACTTAATGGTTACTAGAGATTAGGGATAAGTAAAGAAATTGGTGTTGGCTGTTTAGAAGATCAGACAGTATTATGTACATTCTGTAATATTGCATTGTCATTAGCTTAATCTTACTTGTGATAAGCCTTAAGCTGTTTGTCAGAGTGTCAGCTCAGGGCTGGGACCAACATGGATTCATGTTAGTCTACAAAATGAGTGATAAAACCTTAGTTTTCTAATTGTGAAGAGAATTCAGCTAAAAGGTTAAGTGCTATTTTGAAAAAGAAATGTTTTAATGATGGCTGTTGTTTGTTCTATGTCAATAACTTTGCAGATAGTTCTGGAACCTTAAAGAAAAATGACTTGTTCAACAAATCTATGGTGACCTTTTTCTATTTAGTCCCTTTTGCCTTACCTATGTCATGCAATCATTGCATTAAGTCTGGTGTCTTTACCTTTCCTGTAACCTTTTCCATTCTCAATATAAAACACCAAATTAATATTGCTGTCTACTGGGATAAGAGGGGGTTTCTGCCTTTTGTCCTGCTTCTGTGCACTTGAATTGGTTTCTCTTTTTAGTGAGACCACTGGTTTCTTTGCAATATCATTCTTTTGAAGTAAATAATGATTTTGGATGCAGTATTCCCTATAGAAGGTTGGTGTCACTTCTGTGTATATATATGTGCAATATGCTTATTCTTGCTATATTTTTAACCTTAATTTTTGTGCTATTTATTACTGAAGGCAGATGGTGGAACAATTTTCTGAACAATTTGTATGAACTTCAGAGTATTACAAACCAGTTTTTACATGAAAATTGTGTTAGATTCACAAACCAGATAATAAACAAAGTTTTTCTTGCCAGAATTTCTGTTTTGCAGTTGATTTATTGCAGTCATTTTATTTGTAAGGGAAGAGGAAATTCTCATCCTCAATTTTACCCTGACTGACTTAGCTGCTTGCTATAATGACAGCTGAAAAGCATTAAACAGTGACATGCACAAGGAAGCAGTACAGTATTATTGGCTTGCTACTGGATTTGAGTTTGTGCACATTGTCTAACTGATGCTTTTAAGCCCAATGAAGAAGAGAAATTTTCTCGTTCTGAAGGGGCAGATGAATGATATGACATTTTTCTTGTCATGTCAATTTTATTTTTTGTGGTTTGAAGTGCTATTCAAATAGAATAAAAGCAACATCTCTTAAGAGTTGACAGGTAAAGTAGATGTGATGCCATAAAAATGGTGTGGGGGTGTTTCTAAAGCTACGTAAGACTTCTACTGCTGCTGCTTTTTATTAGTGACATCAGATAGGTAAAACCAGCTGGGCTTCCTTTTCTGAGATTACTTGACAGTCAGGCCTGTTGAGTTTATGGAACTGCACTACCTAATCTAGTAGTTTTAATTAAAAGTAAAGTAGCAAAAGCAGTGTTGAAAACTGGGTGACAGTTCAGAGGCTTCAGCTGTGAGAAGCAGGTGAGGTTTTATAGACTGGAATGATAGAAACATTATAAGCATGTCACCATTTAAAACATGCAGATGCCATGTGCTTTTTGTCAGCTATTAATATTTAGTAGCTGAATGTGTTCTTTTTTGAGAAGTGTTGCATAAGGGTTAGCTTTCTCTGGTTCTTGGTTGAACATAACCGTAATTTGTCATTCTGAGCAATGAAGATGTCAAAAAGATACAAAAATTATCTGCTGTTTAAAAAGTACACTACTTGATTGAGTATTTTTTGAGGGGATAACAAATTGCCTTTAGAAATGCTGTTTTCCTCTAAGTGCTGGAGAAAAACAAAATTGAGAACAAGATTATTGAATGAAATCTTTTAAAAAAAGGCTAATATCCACATTATTTGACATTATCCACATTGCTCTTTTTTGTATCTTCAGTTGTGCTCCATTCACTTGGAGGCTTTGCCAGCAGTTTGTGTTCAAGTTGGATATTTCCTTTACTTTTCTGTGTTACATCCGGACTTCAAAATATAACAGGAGAAACTACTTCTTTACACTGTTGTTTTCAAATTGTACATAATCATTCTCCTGGGAGTTTATGGATTTTGTATATAACTGTGTAGACTCTTAACAAAACCAGGGTAGTTTGGGCAGAAGATAAGAGTTTACTGTCCTGCTCCTTCTTCAGTCTGCAGATTTTCAACATTGCAACTGCAGTCAGGTGTCCTGTACCAGCAGGTCTTCTGTCTGAAAGCAGTAGCCATCACACTTTGAACATCTTGCTTTTTAAGAAATGAGAGAGAGACTATAGATTAAAAAAAAGTACTTAAAAGCAATAAATAATAAAAGCAATATATAAAAATTCCCTTTATTCCAAAGGTTAAAGAGGGGTAGGAAACTTGTCACGGAACAGGTCTAATACATTAGATCCTGTTGGCTAAATCTGAATGTTTAGTTCCAGAATTAAGTAGCGTAACAGTTGAGTCAGTGCTGTATTTTCTTTTAGGAGGTAGACACCTTTCCTCAGATGGAAAGAAAAGTAGGGGTAGACCAAGGATCACCACAAAGGAGTTAATCTTCAGAGTAACTTTTTAAAATTTCTCTTGAATTGTTCTGCTCTCTTTGGCTGTGTGAATTGTGGCATCTGAGAGCATTGCTATGCAAAGTTCAGTTGCCTATACTATTGAACTCTTCTGTACTATTAGACTGTCAACTTGTGTGCCTTTGGCCATGCTAACCAGTGCTCTCCTAGAAGTTGCTGGGCAGCACTGAGCTGGCAGACTGCTGGGGCCTGTTTTCAGTAGGCACAGGAAGATTGACATAAATGTCCCTCATCCTGTGCCAGCCATCAACCACTTCTGTAAACCAATATGGTGTGATTTACTAATGAAGGCTTTCAAGCTTGAAGCTTTGAATTTCAGTGAGTCTGTGCTGGAAGATCATAAAAAGTAAAAGGCACTAAATCTGGAGCTGAGGCTACTGGACACACCCTTCAGTGGGAATGTGGAAGGACAGTGTAAGTAAAGGGTTGCTTTCAGTAGAAAGAACTTGTATGTGATAACATTATTCTGGCCACATTAAAAAAAGGGGGAGAATGTAGCCAGCAACGAAAATCCCATATGCAGAGTCTTCAAACACCATCAGTAATGTCATGTTACACCAAAGGAAGAAATTACATTAATGTGTTTCTGTTGTCTGTAATACTATTAGTATATTAAAACAAGTTGAGTCAATTATTTTTAAACTTTTTCCTGATAAACTTGTATTTTATATTTTCAGTGGTAAGCACATGTTTTAGTTTATAATAATTGGTTCTGAAAGGATTTAAGTAAAACTGATGCAAAGAAAAGTCAACTAGGCATCAGTAGCAAACATGCACAAAGTAGTTGATACCACCTCAGCTAAGACAACTGCTTGAGCAGCAGTAGTATCTTGCTTGTATGCATTAGAGGAAAATATCTACTTTTTTTTTTTCTATTCAAAGAAAACAATCTTAGAGACAATATTTACTTTACTGTAGGTTTTTTAACTTCCTTTACGTTCTTCAGAATGCTAATAAATGTACTGGAGATTTCTATCTCTGTTCTATTAATTTCCCTTACGAATCATCGTGAGAGAAGAGTGTTAAAAGATTCAGCACGTCATCTGCATTATTACAATGTTTGTGTAACAGGCATTGATTTCAGTGACCCTCACCTACCAGGCTTATTTATCTCATGCTCCGGTCCTGGTTTTCCTCATTAATTTTTCCTCATCTGGGGAATTTGAAAGTGGAGTATGTGCAGTCATAAATTCTCCAATGTGTTGTGGCATATTCAAGTAGGCCCTGTACAGGATCAGTGGTTGGCTAAATAAAACTAAGCAGTTGGCACAAAGAGCTGTCTTGCATTATGTTTCTAGTGGATGTTCTTAGGTGTTTTGTTCATAGATTTTGATATTCAGTTCTTAGAGCAGTCATTGCCTTTGTGCTCGCACAAGGTTTGGATCACTGAGTATGTGGAGTATGCTGCTGCACATGGATATTCGTCTGAGGGTAATGAGAGTTACCTGTATGACAACTGGGAATCTTAATGTGTATTCTTTCTGATCTGGACTCCTTTTTTACTAAGGGATATAGGAAGGAATCAGCATATGTGGCAGCCATCTCTGCAGTGATCTGCAGTAAAGAGCGCTGTGGGCAAGGTTAAGATTACACTAATGAACCAAACAGGTAGTGTTCAAAGAAACACAACCTAAAACTCCAAAAACAACAGTGGAAAAAGCTTTATTGTTCAAGTGTACCCAAGGTGATATGTATGAAGACAGTTCATCTGATAACTAGTGTACAGAAAAACTGTATTAATCAAATTGTTTCAGAAAATGCAGATTTGAGATACCTTTTGGCAAATTACGTTTGCTTTGTAATATACAGTTGTTCTTGGCTATTTCCCTGCTTAAGCAGGGAGGTTGGGCAAGATGACTTCCAGAGTTCTCTTCCAGCATCAACCATTTTGTGATTTTGAAAGTACATTCATGTAGCAATTTAGGAATGTTAATGCTGCTTAAGTGCAGTGCAAAAGTTTGAGTGGTTTTTGTTTTACTCCAGTTCTTCCAATAGAGTCAATACAATGAAGCTTTACTTGTCAGCAGTTTATGACAATTTTGAATTAGAACTTAAGGACTATCCAAATGTGCCATGTAGGTAGAGAGACAGAAGAAAGCTGTTTAGATTTGTAACTAAGTAGTCTGCTGGTTAGGTGTTAAAACTGTAATCTCTGTTCTTTTGCACTCTGTATCTTTACTATCCATCAATGATTTTTCTACCCAAAATATAGACTCTTATCAGAAATAGTGCTTTCCTAAAGCATGACTATAAAGCCTTTCAATGTACTTGCTTTTTAAAATCAGACTAAAAAAAGGTAATCCTAAGTTTTTACATGCTTCTAGAAAACAGTGCATTTTCTGATGTCTTCCTACTTTTCTTTCATCAAAATGTGAAGAGGGTGTTTCTCACTACATGTGGTGTAATTGTCTCCCTCTTCACTGAAGCTGGAGGTGGAATTGTGGGCTTTTTACTGTGCTGTTATTACAAGTTGAAGTGAAATATGCACACATCGCTTCTACAATCTAAATCTTACATTTAAGCTTGAATTTAGTTATGATAATCTGGTATTATTTGTGTTTAATTGGTTATCTAAGAGTGCAGGATCATGTTTCTTTTTGTATCAGCTTTTAAATACAAAATTTGAAGAACAGACTTTATTATGAGCCACTTGAAGAAAAAATATTAAGGGGAGGCATTTACTGCAGCAACTTGATCCATGCTCGCATCTTGTTACTGCTTGTTATGAAACCTCATAATGTGGAACTTGATGAGATGGGGATATCTGTCAAAGTTATTTTATCAGCCAAATATGTTTTGAGGTTAGCTTCCACCTATTTGTATAGCTTTCTGAAAATTCCTAGCTGGAATATAGTAACTGCTTCAGCCTTTTGCCTGCCTCAGTTTGTTCTAATGCTGTTTGAAGTGATGCAGTTAAAATAGGGGACAATTACTCCTTGAGTTTAGAGATCACAGTTTTGTGTCGCTGAAACAGTTACAGGAATATAAGAATTAAATTATGCCTGTGGAGCTAAAGTAAGATTTTTCTAGAGGGTCATAAAAGTCTAATAAAATACAATAATTTTTTTTTGAAATCTAAAAACCAAACACATTGCTTATGGATAGCTTTTCAGGGCTTGCAGATTTTCATGAATGCTTATGTATTTTATGAAGTGAATTTTTCAGATATCACAGGATGGGTAACAGAATGAATCACTGTGGAATTAGAAGATAGATTTAACATAAAAACTCTCAGTGGTTTCATGTGGAGAATAAAACAATCAAAGACATTTTGAATTGTGCTCAGCTACCTGTCTGTGTTTTTCCAAGGAAGTAACTGTTGGGAAGCCAAGCAAATCACTAATACCAGTTGTGAGGTTCTAATTATATTGATGGTTATGTTAAATACTGCATGTTCTGATTTTTTAAAGCTATGTTCAAGAAACATATTGTATGAATCCGTGTGTCTTCTAAGGTTGTTATATACTTCACATTCCTTCTCCCTTGTGCACAAAGTGGTAGCTGCTCCTCAGACTTGTTCCGTCTCAGCATATTCTTTCTTGTTTTAAATGTTTTCCACCAAAAAGTACAGTGTATATTCACTATTACTTATAATGCTTCCTGAACAGAAATCTCAGAAGAGTGGAATTGCTAACCTGCTTTTGATGAAAGAAGACTCAACACCTTTGTTACTTAACCATCTTCTCAAAAAAGATGAGAGATGAGTTAAAGGCCACCGCTCCTCATAATTGCTTCTTGTAATGAATGTTGCCTTTTTTTTCCTTTGTTCCTTTCTGTAGCAGGACAAATCCTGTCTTGCTGTTGGGAAAAGGGACAGGGGAAGTTTGGGGCTTTTTTTTCTTCCATTTTAAAGGTTTGATTTATTTGTTAGCAGACTAGTGAAAGCTGATGCATGTTTAGACAGAAGTAACTTCTAGTTTCCCTCGGGGTACCCAACAATTGTACTCCACCTGGGGGCTGGGGGTGCACATGCAAATGTCCTGAGTTTACTAGAATTTCTCTTTTGATAATATTGTGAGCTTACTGGAAATGCTAAGGCTACAAAAAGCAACTGAGTTGGAGTGGAAGGAGTGTCTGCTGTTTCTGAAGATATCTGAACCTGATGGTAGCTTTTGACACTTCCAGAATGTTTCGTCCCTTTCTACCCCTGTGTGTAACTATATTAAATTGTTAAACGTTTGTCCAGAAGAACTGAACCCTGAATATCTTTCTAGTGGAGCAAAACCACTTGGTATTTGGATTGCTGCTAGTAGCACTTAGTATTCTATGATACTTTATTTCAATGAATAAGTGTAACTTACAGTGACTTAAACTTGGGATGATAACTTGACACTCGTGTAAATTTAATGTAGGAAGAGGTTGTACTGGACAAACATTTCAGCTAAGGTAGATCCTGAAATGAGAATAAAAATGGCTAAGAAAATGAACTTCCTTCTGCCTATCTTTTACAGTCTGGTATAGCTAAGAATGAAAGTATGTACCTTGAAAGTTTGCAGTGGATTCAGCAGCTACAGTGCATTGCATTGCAATCAAATATCTGATGGAACATTGCACTGCTGTGTTACTGTGGGTTAGCTTTACCTTGACTACAGGACAAAAACTGTCTTCATGATCTGAAGGGAGCTGGCTTAATTACCCAATATGCTTTCCTTAACTGGGGCCATGACACTGCAGAGAACAATGGTAGCCCCCAAAAGGGGAAGTTTTTGCTTAGGATAAAATACCAGAGCATCAAAGGGTAGCTAGTGGCTTTAACTTACATTCTTGTTCAACAACTTGTTCATGAAACTACCCCTGGGGTTTGTTGTGAGTTTTTTTTTTTGTTTTTTTTTTTGTTTTGGTGGTGGGGGAGGAGCAGGTTTTTTTGGTGGTGTTTTGTTTGTTGGTTTTGTTTGGTTTTTTTTTTTTTTTAATCAGTGTAATCTGGTTCAATCTACTTCAATTGAA
This sequence comes from Lichenostomus cassidix, assembly GCF_008360975.1. Classification (NCBI taxonomy): domain Eukaryota; kingdom Metazoa; phylum Chordata; class Aves; order Passeriformes; family Meliphagidae; genus Lichenostomus; species Lichenostomus cassidix. The sequence goes on along the minus strand of NC_139480.1, from coordinate 29,466,944 downwards.
ATCAGAAGCTCAAACTTCCTGATGCTCAGTGTTTGGAGGCTGGTAGGTGACAAAGAAGTTGAGCACTCCATGAAATTGAGAAAAGAACAGAAATAACAGGAAAAATAGAAGCCCCAATGAAAAGATAAGAATGAAGTTCACTGAATTTCAGGGCAGAGTTCATATGCAGGTTTTTTATAGCTGGTTATGCAATTCTGGTACTGCATCTTGCTTTCATAGATACCCTGTAGCTCTCTGAAGTGCAGAAATTACATACCTCTTCAGGGCATGCAATTCATATACTTGGTCTTGTTCAGTGAGTTAATTAGGGCTGGAGACTGGGTGTGTGTTTTGGATTTTTATTTTGTTTTACAAGTGTTTTGAACTAGCCTCTAAAGACCAGTGGAATTAAAGTGGGTGGGGGGGGTGTAGTCATGACAAAAACCCCAAATCAAACAAGTAACCACCCCCCCAACAAACACATCTGGAACTAAAATGAATAAACAGTTCTCTCTCACACAGCAAAAGTTAATATTCAATGTGAATTTTTCTTAAAGCTGGTTCATTACATGATCTACTTGGCTGGAGCTTCAGTTGAAGTTTCCCATTTCCATGGTTATTAATGTGTTACTGTTCTCTGTGTTTGTGTGTTTTATCTGATGTAGTGCAGCCTCAATAACAGGGCATTTAGGTGATCAGGTGAAAACAATAAATCACCATTTCCATCTAACAGAAGGGTAAAATACTCTTCAGTTCCCTTCCCTTGAAAAGTGATTTGTAAAACTTTAGTTGTGTTACATGTGGGAATCTGTTCCCTCTGCTGACTGCAACAAAAGCAATGTGGTATAGTCAAATAGATACAGTGAGGAAGGTGTTACCCTGTTTGCTTTTGGCCTTACCAGTTTTATGTTTTGGGGGATAGACAACCCAACATGCTCTCTGTTAAAAATAAAATGAAGAAATAAAATGTTAGAACAATATGAAATATAGAGGACATTTACATATTGTCATGCTTTTCAGTGTGTTATCAACAGTAATCTTACATTGAGTCCAAAGCAGTGTGCCAGCTACTAAGAAAAAATTACCTCTATCCCAGCCAAAATCATACTGATTTTGGTATACTGATACTGATATAAAATCTAAAAGTTATCTAAAAGGGATTAAAAAAAGAATAAATGCGGGTAACTTGATTTTAAATGCTTTTCCTTTTTTTAAACACAACTTCTGAGTTACATTCTTGTTTCCTTTAGATTTTTCCTGAAAGACCAATCTGCTTATATGAAACAAAATAGTGTACGGATAATGTGTCCAAATGCATTTTTACTGGGAACAAGTTGGGATTTTGTGTGCTTCTGTAATGTAGTGAATAAAAGTGTAGAAATTTAAGGCTTCTCTTAGCTCATTACTAAGTTTGTAATAAGAAAATTAATTTTTCAGACACAGGCTTCGTGTCCTATTGATCGCAGACCATTTCAAGCAGTGTGCAGGCTGGATACATTAGATAAGCAGATAAAGGTATGTTCCAGACTTACTTTCTTAATTAGCTTCAGTTATAGGAACATCCAAGCTATGCTGCAGCCTTTTATTCTTACCTGTTGTGTTAAATAAGCTTTCCTAACAAAGTAATTACTGCTTTAATGTTTCCATTACATATTTGAAGCTAGAAATTATTCTTAATTCTTTTTTCAATGCAAGTATTTACCATAGTAATAATAATCATAAAGCTGCTGTTGCTACTTTCTAGTGTCTTTGAGTGTTTGTGATTTATCCAAGAATAGATGTATAGTAATTGGTCTCAAAATGTTTTTAAACTATGTTTTGTAAACAACTGCTATACCAATTATCATGCAATATTGCCTTTTTTTTTTTTTTGCTGAGGTGAATCTTCTATGTTCACAACCTCTGATTCCCAGACAAAAACACATGAAGGCAAGAGGAATCAATTAATGCCGAGTGTTGTTCGACCCAAATCTCTGAACTTTTTTCAGCTTTCAATTCTTCTGAAAAATACTGATGCGGAGAGTGGTTTATCAAGTAGGAAAAAAACTCTCCTGAGAGATGATCTGAGAAATGTATATAGAAAGATGCTGATAATTCCGAGTACGATTGGGAAATTTTGTGATGAAGATATGCTTTTAAGTAGTTCATAAGCTGTTGGTTTTGCACTTTGTGACATTTAGAAAACAGGCTTCCACTACTCGTTTCTTGTACTTCTCGGGGCCCAGGTAGTCACATGTAAAGGAGCCATGCTGGCAACCACAGATGCTTCCTGCTCATAGAAAACCAAGCTTATGTATTTTGTCTTCTTTATTTCTGAAAAATCAAGGAAGTCAGAATAGGATAAACTGAAGTTTACATTTGGAAGAGTGTAAAGGCTATATCAAAATACAGTTTGAAAAGTTGTCTGTCCACAGAACTGCAGTGTAAACAGGGGGGCAGAGAACAATGTCCTGCCCTGAAAAAAGCCACTGGAGCAGTAGGGATAGGTGGAATATGTACCAAGATATGCAGACACAGTGGTCAGCATCATCAGTGGTGCTGTCAGGACACTGGCAACTTTTTCTTTGTAATACTTGGAATTAGAATGCTAATACCTTAAGGAGTTGCATAAAAAGCCAAGTTTTGGGAATGAGGGAATAAAAAGTTTCTAATGCAAACAATTGCAATGTAGCCATTGAAGAAACTTGATAGTGTGAAATAAAAATTGTATTGCTGTCAGTGTTTTTGAGATGTAGAAAAAACTCAACGTTGTATAAAATGTGTAAGTTATTTTACTCTAGAGGAAAATTGGGTGTGTTTTAATTGTGAGGAAGCATGTTAAGTTGAGTGGTAGTTCAGCATTTTCCCAAGATGAACCTTGTGTATTTTGAACAACCAACTTAGTTTTAAAAAATTTAGCTTATAGATTCTTAATGGAAAGTATTTCATTGCTCTGAGACACTTACCATGGCAGTCTGAATGTTCAGGGCTTTTTTGGTCTTGTGAACTTAGCATGCATCTCAGGCCTTGTCAATAACATATCGAGGTGTAGATTTTTTCTATTTCATGAAAAACAAATTAAAAAGGGATCTCCAAACTGTGAAGTCAAAGTGAGATTTGAAATGCTTTCTAGTCCTTCTGTTTGAGCTTAATTTCTGTGTCTTAAGAGTCTTTGTAGTAATTTAAAGCCCATGTATAATGAGATTCTACTTTGGATTGACTCTATTTTACAATACAGGTTCAGGTTAAAAAACAGTTAAGGAGGAAGGAAGAAGAGGAAAACTGTGCCTGCAATAAGAAAACATATAGCCATGCGAAGATAAGAAGTTTTGTGAGGTTGGTTGTCCATGTTTTTTCAAGCATTTGAATTGGAATAGTCAGAATTTATAAAATCAACTGGTTTAAACTGTACACCCTGAAAATTTTGTAAAATTATTTTTATTTTAAAATAACTTAGTTTTCACCAGTGGTAGTTTAATTTTACTTAAATTACTTTAAATTTACTTAAATTTTACTTTCATTGCTCTAATTTCCACTTCCATATTTAAAATAGCAAGGAAGAAATAAAGGCCAATGTACTTTTTGCATTGAGCTCTGTGAAAGTTGCATTTTGCAAGCAATTCTGACAAATTATGTTAATTTGAAGTAAGGTTTTGTGGCTAGATAAAATTTTAACAATATAAGTATTTTTCTTTGTTTATCTAAACAAACATCCACTTTTCTTGCATGTTATCTTAAGCATTGGTGATGTTCCTCTTCTGTAAAACATAGCTGCAGTGAAGAGCTGATTTTATTCTAGTAAGCTTGAGAGGGAACATTTGTTGTTATATGGAAATAGCATTTCTGTTTTGATAAACTTTATCTTGTCTCATTTGCTGCATTGTATAAGGGGAAGCTTAGGATTGCACAGATGAATTTTGCTAAATAGTGCTTATCTAAAGTCAGTTTAATGGAATATATGGAAAATAGAGAGTTACTGAGGTTTAATGTGAAGCAGACTTCACTACAGGAAAGATAACTGGAGGTAAATTACCTTTTTTGACTCATAAGAAAATAAAATTCACCATTCTGAATCAACAGACTTTGATATTCTTAAAAGGAGGCAGTTATAACATCTTTCACATGTTGCCATGAAATCAAACAAAGCTGAGCATTCCAGTTTAACACAGGGTACTTATTTTTGCGTAAATTGGTTTCCTTTTTTTCATGTCTGTAAGCTTGTTGAAGCCCTGTGGCTTTTAATGTATGGAAGATGATATTTGTGATGCAAGTTCATGTTTTGATAGCAGTTAGAACTTGGTTTATATGCACAATATGAAAACACCTTAAAATAGGAGCAGATTTTGTTTGGATGTGCCTAGAAATAGCTTTTTTAAAATGTCTTTTGTTGATCTTGCAGAAGAGCTGCGTGTCCAGGCAGAGGGCTGTTAACCGTAAAATTAAGTAGAATTGTGAAGAAAAAATACAGTAAGTTGGTATTTGTCCTCCATTTGCCAGAATTGCTGTGTTTTATTCAGGAACTCTAGAATATCTTTTCTTGATGATACAATTTAATTTTTTTTTCAGTTGCTTACATTTGTATATAAAACCCAAATACCAAGTAGTAGAAGTGTGGAACTTCTAGAAAAGAATTGCAGTATGTGAAACTCCTGTTTTTATATTACTGGAAAACTGCCTCTTCAATTTCAGTCACAAGTCAAATGGATTTGGTTTCAGCCCCAACTAATTTTCTGCACCATACAGCTGGGGAACAGCTAATGATTAGCTTTTATTTGCAGAAGTCTTCTGATAAGAGTTCAGACACATGCAGCACTTGGCTGTATTTTGTGGTTGCTGTTCTGAGGGGCTTATTCAATAGATACTGTTTGCTAAGTCAGTTCATAACTTAGGAAATGAAGCAGATATCTGAAGAGGTAAAAATTGCTTTGTGTGAAAAAAGCTATTGTGAAGGCGCATGCACTTTCATTTTACTCAGTTTGCATGTAAACATTGTAAATGCACTCAAGATACACATTTCGTTATCCTCCCATTGCATTAATGATTTTGACAAACAATCAAGAACTAATATGCTAAAGTTAACATCACAGTTTTGTTCCTTGTTCCACAGGTAATATTTTGTATGACAAACAAAACAAGAAAGCTTTGTCTATGAAGATAAACAAGGTTGGTTCTGATAATTAAACATTTGTAAATCTTTTCGTTCATTAGAGCAGTTTTAAGACTACCTTACCACTTATTTTTAAGGTTAACTTCTATTTGTTAATTTTAGTATGATTCAAACCTTATTTTGTCTCTTTTTGTCTTGAAGCAATTAGATATAGTGCTAGGTTATATGAGCTTCTTTCTCAGATTAAACTTAGTTTTGTGGTGGTAAATATTTTCATTTAGATTAGGATGTTACATTATAAGATCCTGAACTCTGTTTTCATCTATCTTCACCAAATGAAGATGGTTTCAGCTACAAACAGTCAGCCAAGCACCACTATATGAAGGTTTCCATTATTTTCAATAAAATACATAGATCTAATCAACCTATAAGTTGATTATCAAATTAATCAAGTAATTAATGTGAATCCACCAAAGTCATTATCAAGTTGGATTTTTTTTTTAAATGGGAGATAACTGAAAAGAATGTTTCTGTTTCCAGGTTTCTTGTTCACAAATCTTAGGCTATAAACATAGGCTCATCAGATGCCAGATATATAAGGAGCTGTAAAGGCTCTCTTGTTTGATTTCTACCATCCATCCTTTCAAAAATACTTTGTGTCTCTGGGACACAAGTTTTTGATCAAGTCTCTCTTACTCATAAGTATATCTGTAAATGAATTTGCATGAAAATGTTAGGCCATAAATTTAATTCTGAAGTGTAAATGCCATCATTTGCCATTATTCTGTCTTACCTGAAGTTTAAAAACATGGAGGGAAAGCTATGTTCAAGTCCCTGTTTTGCCTATGGCTTTGTTTCATGTAGTATAGGGGCACATCACTTGTATTTTCAGTAGCTGATGGCCTGTGTTGTCACTTCTGTTTGGTGCTGATTACACCAAAGTTGTCAGGGATATTGTTAGCTCCAGTTTTCCCCTTCTAAGTCAGGTATTTGGAAATTTTGGTTCTGTTGCCCTGTAAACTTAAAGGTACCTTTCATTGAAGTGGTTTTGAACTGGAAAGCTTGGGCTTAATGGTAGGTCAGCCTCTTTGACTTCTTAGTTGGTGAGTGCTTTCAGTTTTCGTTTCACTGATTAATTGTGAAGCGTTTAATAGTGTCAGTGCTTCAAATAATACCTGTTGCAAAAACCAGTGCATAAACAAAAGTAGAACTATTAAAAACCTTCAGGAGGAGACAAAGGGCTCAGTTGTCCAAGAAATGTTGAAAATTTAGAAGAATTTCAAAGAAAGCCCTGATGTACTAACAACCACTTCATAAGGACATTTGTGGAACATCTGGATAGCTTTTTTAATTGGTGGGAAAAAGGCAAATGTTCCAAATTTATATTATTCTGAAAATAAAACTGGAACCCAACAGTTTTTTAAGCAAAACTTAAAATATGCACTCTAATGAAATAGGGCATGTTCCCAGCAAAAGCAGCTCTCTCTGCTGAAGTTTGATGGAACATACGGGTAACAACTGCATATTAAGACACGTATTTATATACATCTCATTATGAAGTTTATTTTTCATTTTTTGAAATTAAATCATGGCAGTATTCTAAATTTCTGTTTTAAAATACCAGTCATAGGGAATGAACAGGAAAGTTTTAGTCAGATTTGAGGTGGTATGAATCCTTTAGATGCTGTAGCAAAAATGGACTAGTGTAGGTAAGTTTGTCAGTGTGGGAGGAATATCTGCAGGATTATTGTTGGTTTGTTGTTGGGGTTTGTTTTTTGGTTTTTCCCCTGCAGCCAGCCCAGTGCCCAGCAGCAGAGCTCCCTGCATGCCTGCAAACAGCAATGGACCAGCACAGTGCATGGCTGGGCCTTGTTAGCAGCATCAATAGCTGCTGGTGGTGGCAGTATGTTTTGAAATACAAAGTGGGTTCTGAGTGTTGTGCCTCTGTGTGAGGTCCCAGTAACCAGACACACCAGTCAATCTTCAATTTTGTAATCCTACCTGAAGGCAAAGGAGAATCCCAGCTACACTCATTAGGTTTCCTTGTTACTTGAAACAAAACATTTGGTGAACTGCTGTGCAGGGGTCTGAAGGTGCTCGAGCTGTACATACTGTGGTGCATTAGGTAGCAGGATTGTGCAAGAGTGAAGATCAGGCTTATTTATAAAGTCTGTGGGGAGCATTAAAGATTTTGTTTTATATAAAATATGAAGTTTATCTACAAAGAGCAGGTGTTGAAAATTTAGAGACTGAATAGAGAAAATTTGTTTGCTGTAACTGCAAATCTCTGCATATACCTATGGAGCTATTATGGTGTTTACTTACTATGAGCTAAAGTCTTGCTGACCTAATTTAATTTCAGTGCAACTTCATGTATTTATTGTTAATTATTTTATTTTGCGTGTCTTTAATTCATGATTTATTTTTTGTGTAGCCCAGAAGACAGACCTGCTGGAATGAGTCCATCAGAACTAATTTCTTCAGCACACTTCTGGCTGGTGGTAGCAGTGAAGAATCATTTTTTAGCTGTAGAAATGACTGGTTAGTATGTACTAGTGCTTTGTAGAAACAGATGGGTTACTGTATTGTAGATTCTGAAGTTCCCTCTGCTCCTACCTGTACATATACTGCCATGAAATATTTTTAAGATTGCTAGGGTTTTTATTCATTGATGAAGAGCAGTTAAAGGATAAACACAAACACAAAACGAGTACTGTTAAGGGCACACCCCAATTTGTTATGTGTTTAGCATCAGAAGCACACACTTAAGTATTTTAATCCCATTGATTTAATAAGAGTTTTATTTTTAGTTCTGGTTTAAGTTCCTTGCTGAATTGAAGCCTTGGATTGGAAAGGCTTAGCCCTGTTATTACAACAGCAGTTAACAAAACAATTAACAGCAAATATCATGGTTTGTATCAGAAACAATCTTCTTTGTTATTCCTTGATTCCAAGAGGAATACTTGAAACATCCATGAAGCAATTTTACAATAAGCAAAATACTTAATTAAGCCTAATACTCAAGGACAGGTGTGTAAAAAAATCTGTTCATTGAATAGATGGAAGAAAAAGAACAGTCTAAAAGAATGTTATTTGGATAATATGGCCTAATTAAAAAAAAAAAAGTTCTGTGTATGTATGTTTTTGGCAGTCTGTAAAAGATAAACTATTTGCCATGCATGCAACAGAATTAATTTGTCAATGATGCAAAGTTTCTCCATCTTTCACCTCCCCAGCAGACACATTTAATCTCCTGTTTTCCATTCCATCTGCTTTATTTATTTAGGACTTCTTTTATGTTTACTGTGACTGTGTTTTTCCTCTAAGCAATAACCAGTGCATAGTTTAATCATGACTGTTGAAATTTAACTAATATAGTTAAATTTAAAAAGTCATTGGTAGAAGCAATTACTGACATACAAAATTGTCATAGCACAAAGTTACTTTTTATATCTTCTTGTATGAAATTTGTCTTTCAGTGCAGAATTCACAGAAGTCAATGCAGGGATCAGACAGAAGAGAGAGGAGCTAGAATTGTCCTGTTCATCTGTGATTGCTAGAGTTGAAAGGTCTGTGTTTTGGGTTCATGGTGCATCTTAATACTTCAAGTTTGGAGTTTGATTAATGCAAATTGCTCTTTAGATAGAATATAATTTTCATGAAACTAAATAGTGTTTGCATTAAACTTAAATTTTTGTGTATTTGCTGATTGGTATTTTTATGTCAATAGATTCTTTTCTGTATGTCTTAATACTTTTTTGGTATGACATGACAAACATAGTAAGTCTGCTGACTTGTGCACCTTAATGTGTCACTTTTTCACAGAAATGTGAGTTTGAATTTATCTTCTATTTGGAAGCTAATATTCAATGTGCTTTAAAAATTATTTCTGTTGGTAGATACCAGACTATGTTTGCTTTAATATCAGTTTGATTCTAATTCTCCAGATCACTCTGTACCCTACTTTCATGGGTTGGTTCTATCACTTCTTCTGTAATCATGTATGAAAAAGTTCTGTTTGCATCTAGAAAGAGCTAACAGGAGTTGTATCAAGTGAAACAGAGAGCATGAAATAATTTTATGGGGGTTTTTTGTCAGAGAGGACATGTGTGTTAAAACACGCCCTAAGGATGTTTTCGTGAATATAAAGCAGAACCATAAAAATAACTGATTTTGAAATAACACAGTAAAAAATTGGTTCCATGATAATAATTTCACTACATATCTCTTTACTCTCTTTGGCATAAAAACAAAGACTAAAATTAAAATAGCAGGAGAAGAGTTTTTTAATTTTAGTAAAAAGTTGCATCTAGAATTTAAATACTAAATTTAAATTTTCTACATGTACATTTTCTTAGGGGAAGTTTCATTCCAACTGAGTGATAATGAAAAAATTGTAGATCTCTAACTAAACTCTGGTTTTGCCCAAGATTTGCTGAGGCAGTCTGAATAAGTATCTATTTCTTTTGTTTATATGAAAAAAAAACCTCTTCTAAATTCTCATGTGGACCATTTCTCATTTTTCTGTAGAAAAGGTTGGTGTTCTGCTGAAGTTCTAAATCAGCACTCAGACTCTAATTTGCAGTAGTATAACCTACTACTTTGGAGTACACTATTACTGCTCTATGTTTGACTTTAAAGAAAGCCAGATGTATATTGCTTTAAAATAACATACCATGTTCAAACTGTTTTAATAGATTAGGCAGTAAAATGAGCTTGAAATTAAATATGAGAAAGAAGGTTTTGTTCACTGTCAGCTTTGTGTTTCTCTCCAACTGTGATGAAGTTGGGAGGGTTATAGTTGCCTAATGTGTTTTGGTATTGTGCATTGTTTCCAAAACTTGATGCGAACAGCTAAAATAACTAATGTTACTGCTTTTGCATTTCCAGAGTTCCTTTAATATCTTATGGAGCTGAAGCTGAGACCTTTCTTCTCACTTCTTCTGGAGTGGCTGGGAGAGTTCTTCCAACAAATATCAGGCCTTTGGAAAACTTTGGTAAACTTTTTTTTGGTAAGTTTTATTTCTAGCTCATGTGGAGTATTGTTATACTATGCTTATCAGAAATCAAACAGAGCATATAGTTACACTTAACAGGGAGGAAAAATAGCCCTGTTTTGATGTAGTTTGGTACTATTTCAAAGCCAGCTACTTCATTTCTGAAATTGGAATACAGACCATGAATCCTCCACCCCAAAGGCTGGTATAACTTAATTTTTGAAGTTCAAATTAATAAGTATTTATCTAACTTAATTCCATTTCTAATTGCAACACTTTTTTCCATTTGTGCTCTTCTTTCTTCTTTTCCCGTTGTTCAAGGATAAATCTTATTTTGATGCATTATGAATGATGTATTTCAGAGGTATATGGTGCAGTGTGAGGAACAAACTGTTGTCTGACAGAGAAGAACATAAGTCAGGAAGCAGTGAAGTGTATGGATCTCTTTCAGTTTGCCTACAAGCTCTGCAGGGCAAAAACACTGGAGCACCAGAGTCTGTCTGTAGCAGAAGATGAGAAGTAGCAGAACGTGAGACATGGAAGGAATTGCCTTCCTCCAGTGACTTTAACAGCCTCTGTCTCCATACTCAGCAACAATGTAGTTTATCTTCCAACAGGCTGCACAAGTTCAGCGAAGTGGAAACAAAGGACTCCTGTTTTTTTAAGGCTAGAGTTAATACCTTCTTTGAACCAGGAATTACACCACTTTCACTTGACTAGTAGGCAAAGAGATAGCATGGATTTAGGTTTCTTGGCTTACAAAAATTGTATGACAGTAAATTGCTGGAAGGAATTAACTATTAGAAAGATCATAAAAAATTACTTTGATCATTGAAATTCTTTTTAAAGGTATGTATTTCACCTCCACATTTCCCAGTGAAAAATGGTTAGGTTGCTTCCTCAGGTCTCTGCTGTTTGGCAGTGCAATGTAACTGATCCTTAACTAGTTTTCTTCTAGTAGTATCCATGTTAGCTCATACCGCTTGGCTTACCTTTCTACTTCTCTAGTCAGGCTCTTTTGTTAGGATGCACTGGAAGCATTTAAAAATTATACTTAGAACAGAAATTTTGTCAGTTGTCTTGATTAGAATTTTGATATTTGTACTGTGGACAGATTGAATTTTTAAGGTTAGTGCCAACATACTACAGTGTTTTAAGATTCAGAGTTTTAAGTCATCTTCAGGTTTTATTTGAAGACTTTCTACTGATAAAGGAGCATGCAGGAAGTAAGAGTCTTGAAATTTCCTAGTAAAACCAGGGGGATGGTGAATATCAAGATGTCCTTTGAGGATTTTGGTCACATTCTGTTGACTGAGTGTTCCTTCCCTGTTCAGTTTTTATACAGCATCTGAGTAAAAGGCCAATACGCATAAAAAAGGTAAAGACAAAGAGAAACCTAACCTGAATACGGTTAGAGATGCATGGCAAATATTTATATCTATAAAAGGATGCTGACTTTTTAAAAAGGTGGAGAAAAGGAGAATGAAAAAAACAGATACATTCAGAAAAAGATGCAAACTGGTTCTTGCATTTCTTACTAAATCGTGCCTGAAAGATCATAGCGTAAGCATTTTTTGTTTTCTTTTTATATTCCCCTTACCTTTTGCTCACACTTAAAGTATAGAGTTTTGCATCAGAGTAACAGCTGACAGTAGCTTCCGGGGTTGTGCAAGGAGGCATACAATTATCAGTGATGATCGTCTAACTGTAGTGCCTGAATCATCCCTGTAGCTGCTGCAGTTTTAATATTCTGTTACTATTAAATACTCTTCTTTTACTAATTTGACCTGAAAATGTATTAGTGAGTCTACAAATACCACTATGATTTATGCTGGTGTTATGCAATTTTATGTGATTAGAATATTTTTCAATAGAGTCAGTGAGCTGAAATGCCTTGTATTTAGTCCTAGTCCAAAGCTTGTGAAGCTTTTCTGTTAAAATTTTACAAGAAGTAAGGCATGCTAAAAAGGGGGTTTGTGCTTCACATGTAGATTTTGAATGTGCTAGAAAAATAATTCACTTTTTAATTCTACCAGGATTCCCACATTCCACTTGTATTGTGCTGGGATTTTTTTTTTATTATTGCAAGATTTCCACTCCCTTGAAGAAAATTATCACATATATTAAAAATTTGTAATGTCACGTAACATCTGAATTGATTTCCTGGCTATTTTAATAGGTTTCAAGATGTAATTAGTTTGAGATAGCCACCTGTTGCTATGTGCTGGTTAACCACTGTAAAATCACTTTGTAACAAAATGATTGGTGAGACCATTAGAGTAGATACCCGAAATGGTGTCAGTCACCTGAAATTCCTCTGGAAGTTCTTTACCATCATGTTATTTTCTTTTAAATACATGGTATTTTCTGTACAATTGATGTTGTTGGTTTTCATTATCTCACTGGACATGCAAAACCCAAACCCACTAGGTTTTGCGTTTGTTTTTTTTTTTCATGTTCAGGCAAATTATTCTGTGTTTGCAAGGAAGGTCAGAAGACGTGATTATAGTCCTGTGCTCTTTTATAGGCAAGCAAGGTGGTTATGGAGCTCATTCTCTGAGATTGTTTGCATTTAATACAGTGATAGATTTTTTTTTTCCTGCTAATCAAGTTGTAAATGGTAGAAGAGGCTTTTTTTGCTTACTTTTCTTATTCCTATCTTACTTTTATAAAATCTGTTTATGAATACATTAGACAAATAACTTCATGTTGCAAAAGCATGGAAAATAATGTACAAAGAGAATTACAAGTTTGTGATATGAGAGATTCATAACTTATGTTCAGATAAATGGTTATTATTGAATCTTAATGTGTTCTGTTTTTATTAGAATCTTTAGGCAATGGATATGCTGTTGCATGTACCCAAGAAGGAGAGGAGAAAAAGGAAGCTTCTGGTTCATCTGGCACTAGAGGAAGTAGGAGAAAATCAGTTACTACTACTCCTACGAGAAGGTCTGCACGAAACAGCAAAAACGAGGCTCTGAGTCAGTCTCGGAGCTCCCCTCGATCAAGCAGTTCTGCTTGCAGCGCCCCTGATAGTAATAACCCATCTCTGAATAGAACTCATTCAGAACCAGAGAAGGCTCCTCCAAAACGCAAGTCTAAAAGAGCAGTTAAACAACAAACACCTGCAGTTAAAAAGAAACTGAGAAGTTCTGCACATTCTGAAAAATCACCATGTGGCTCAGTGGAAGATGATGACATTGCTGAACCTGAAGCAGTTCTAACTTTAGATAAAGACCATCAGTCAGATAATGAAAGCAATAATGCAAGCCTTCCACAGAAGAATAATGTAGAAACAGAATCTTCTAACGGATTGGAAAGCTCTAGTGAACATGCAGAAATTGAGAAGACTGCAGGAGAATGTAACAGAGATGAAGAAAATTCAGTCAATGCAGATGTAAGTTTTTCTCTACAAGAACCCCCAGTACTAACTGTAGGAAGTGAAAGTCAGGAATTTGAAGTAAAAGTTGTTACTGAAAAAAATGTAGATCTTGCCAATCGGGACAATTGGGAAAATACGCTTGAACAAATGGAAATGGTAGCTAGTCCCAAAGATGATGTATGCGACCACGTAACTTTTGAAAAAGTTGATCAGGCATCATGTAGTCCTCAAAAAGAATTAATAGAGAATATGGAAACTTCAACAAAAGTAGGTCAACCTGTAGCTAGTCCAGAAAATGAATTGTTGGAACATCTTGAACCTTTTCAAAAAGATCAGCCATTAGAGAGCCCCAGAAGTGAATTGCCTGAGCATCCTGATGTTGCCAGAGACACCACTGAAGCCATGGAAATAGATAATATAGAGACTGAACTAAAACCAGTAGTAGACTGTGCAAATACAAAACCTGTTCAAGATGAAGAATCAGATTCATTAATACACAGTGTTTCTATGGACAGTACGTCAGAACAACCCTTAAAGGAGAACACCATTTCAGAAAGTGAAGAGGGTGGAACTTCAGAGTCACCCCAGGTAAATGCTGAAGATAAACATTTTGGTGAAGATAACAATGAAATGATACCAATGGATTGTGACTCATTTTGCAGTGACCAAAATGAATCTAAGATTGAACAGTTACCACCAGCTGAAAGTACAGAGCAAGGAGAAATGAACTTACATTGTGATGCGGGAAACTCTGGACCAGGTTCTGATGAAAAAGATGAAACTGTTCGTCAAGAAAGAGAGAGCCAGCCAGAGCTCAAAAAAGAGAAAAAGGCTCGAACCAGAAGATCTAGATTTCACTCTCCATCGACAACTTGGTCTCCTTCTAGGAGAGAGGGCAGGAAATCTCAATCACCATCCCCTAAAAGGGAAACGACTGGAGACAGGAGCTCACGATCACCCAAGAAGGTAACTGTGAGGGAGGGAAGGAGATCCTTATCTTGTTCTCCAAAGAGAGACACACTCAGAGATGAGAAAAAAACACCATCTCTATCTCCTAAAAGGGAAACTGTCAGGGAAAGCAGGAGATCATCTCGGTCAAGAACTAAGGATTCACCTCCAAGGCGAAAATCTAGGTCTCGAAGCAGTGATAGAGATCATCAAAGAAGAGATCGTGACAGAGAAAGAAGAAACAGGAGGTCGTCTAGGTCACGGTCACGATCTAGATCAAGATCACGATCTAGGACTAGAAATAAAGGTTCTTCATACTCTAGAAATGAGAAGGAAAGTCATTCACCTCGATGGAAAGAGAGATGGGCAAATGACAGCTGGAGGAGTCCCAGGGGAAATGATCGATATAGGAGAAGTGATGAAGAGAAACAGAATGAAAATCTTAAAGAGAAGGACAATACAGAAAAAAGCAATGATGATCAAGGTTCTTCAGACAAGCAGAGGAATGATTGTCCAGACTGGGTAATGGAGAGGATAAACTCTGTTCCTGAAGTCAGGAACAGAGAGAGAGAGAAACCACATTGGGAAGAGGGCAGGCATGATAATGCAGGACAGTCTTGGAATAAAAACTTTGGTTCAGGTTGGATTCCAAATCGAGGGAGAGGTCAGCGTGGGCGAGGTGGGCGTGGGCGAGGTGGTTTCATGTATGGAGACCAGAGTGAAAATCACTGGCAAAACAGAAAACCTCTCTCAGGGAACTCAAATGGTTCTGGGAATGAAGCGTCAAGGTTCTCAGAACAGCAGCCGTTCAAGCGTAAGAATGAACAAGAACATTCTTTCGATACGCCTGCTGACAGGTCTGGGTGGACATCTGCATCCAGCTGGGCTGTGAGGAAGACTTTACCTGCTGATGTGCAAAATTATTATTCGAGAAGGGGACGCAATTCATCAAGCCCACAGTCTGGATGGGGAATGAGACAAGAAGAGGAGACACCTGAACAAGGTATTAGTGGTTTTGGAATGTAATAACTTAGTCACAGATGCAGTAGCTGAGCAAAATCCTAGTCACATTGTCCTGGCTCAAGCTGATCAGTTCTTTAAAATAATTCGGGGTGAATCCATACTCTTTTTGCAGTATGGAGTGGTAAAGGTGGTGTTTGGTGATTTATTGTGTTTTGCATAAAGCCCAAATTCGGGTTTAAGGACTATGCATCAGAAGAGTGCTGCTCAAGAAAATCAGTTTGGCTGAAGAGAAAGCATATTTTCTTCGTGATTACTTTTAGCATCTGCACAATTTAAAAAGGCTAATTAGTTTCAAAAATACATGAATTTGCCTGTGCAGATCCACATGGCAGATTTAGAGATGACAAAGCACTATGTTGATGTTTAGCTTGCTCCTAAATAAGCATAGTCCTCTTTAAATGCTTTAGAAAAAGATCTAGGGAAATTTATAAATACAAAACCAGTGCTTTTACTGTGTTTCAGCATTAAAATTCTTTTAAAACCTCAGTAGAAGTCTTAATTAATTTTTGAGGGGCTTTTATGTCTAAAAGGCAACTGCCGTGACAGAAATAAACTTTTTGGTAGAAAGTAAGTTAACTGTGGATGAGATTGATTCTATATAGCTAAGAAGTCATCCACAGATTATTGATGCCCTGATATATTAATAATCTTTAAAAATAGATGTGAATTGTATTCAAAAACTATAAAATCCATTTCTGAAGACAACCACACTTTGCACTTTCACACTGTCTTGCCTGGTTTTGCCTTTCATTTTCATGCATTTTCATCCCACATGCCATCAGTTTTCTCCCTCTGCTCAGACAACTGCATCAGTGGCTTCATAGTTTTGAGGCATCATGGTCACCTTTCAATTTGCTGCAGGGAAAACTTAGCAAACCTGTAACTGAAAGCATTTTGAGATTGAAACACTTTTTCATATAGTTCAGGAACAATCATGCTATTATTCACTTTTGGAACCTGAATTCAGCTGAGGGTAGTACAACAGTCTCCCGTAACTGGATGAAACAGGCTAGGTTGCCATCATGACATGTCTCTGAATGACATGGTCCTCCAGGGCAACCTGCTTTTGCTGACCCTGTTGAGCAGGGAGGTTGGACCAGACAGTCTCAATAGGTCCCTTCCAGCCTCAGTGATTCTGTTTTCCAATGATCTTTAAAAATGAGGATTTGGGCTGAGGCATAAGGCCTTAAATTGCTATCTCTATGAATTAGATGACAGGGTTCCTCAAGGAGTGGATTCTAAGGAAGGACATCTAAATTATAGCCTATCAAACTTTTTCTCCAAACTAATTTCTTGACATCTTGAAGGCTTGCAGCTTGTATCTAGATTTTACCTTTTTGGCTTCCATTGAAGAGAAGATGGGATATCAAAGTAATTTACTTAAGAAGTGCTACCTGTTACCCCAAGAG
Source organism: Lichenostomus cassidix (assembly GCF_008360975.1). Taxonomy (NCBI): domain Eukaryota; kingdom Metazoa; phylum Chordata; class Aves; order Passeriformes; family Meliphagidae; genus Lichenostomus; species Lichenostomus cassidix. Next base: position 29,450,117 of record NC_139480.1, on the reverse strand, counting down.
ATATTTTTTACTACTAGGTTTTACCTCTTATACCACTGTGGAGTTTTTAAACAACTCAGAGTTGTTGCTCAGGGTGAAAAATCCCAGCAGAGTATTTCTGTGTTTAACCAGGACTTTACAGTGAGTGTTGTAAATCAAGCAAAGAGGAGCAGAGACTTACTTATGTGGTAATGTGTGACTAACCTTTGGCAACTGCAGAACTGGATAAATTATGCTGTCTTCCTGCTCTTTGGTGAAAAATTGCTGTTTCATTGTGATGAAATAATTTATTGACTGTGTTATGGGAACAAGTAGAGAAATTCAAAATGCAGGCTTCTATAATACCCTGAACTTCTTAAACTTAGAAGCTAGCATTTGGTTCATTATATGTATGGTGGTGAGTGCCATGTAATAATACAACGCAGTATCTTGAAAATACTCAGATTATAGAAAGCTTTTTGATAATCCATCCTTAAGAGTTTAGACACCTGACTCTCCTTTTGCTTTATAGATTTGCTTTATAGATATATGCACAGAATTTCTTCTTGAAATACTATCTGGTTTTCCTTTTGGCAGATCCAAACCTCAAAGACCAAGGCAACCAGCAAAGTGATGGTTCTCAGTTACCAATAAATATGATGCAGCAACAAATGAATGTAATGCCACAAGTGAATGCACAGCACCAACCTATGAATATCTTCCCATATCCAGTGGGTGTCCATCCTCCCTTGATGAATATGCAACGAAATCCTTTCAACATGCACCCTCCAATGCCCATGCATCTCCCTACTGGAGTGCCTCTCATACAGGTAGCTGCTCCCACAAATCTTTCTCAGGGATTACCTCCGCCTCCACCTCCACCCCCACCATCTCAACAAGTCAACTACATTGCTTCACAGCAAGACGGAAGACAATTGCAGGTATGCTTTATCAGAAGCCATGGCAAGAGCAGTGGTGAAATAATACCAGTTAAGAATTCTTTATCTTGAATACCATAAATTTATACTTGCAGTTTCTTTCTGTCTTGCCTGTTTTCTTCCACCCCACATCAAATTTGAAGTGGAAGCATTGATAAGCATATGGGTTGTTCAGAGACTGTAGCTTTTACATAGTAACATACAACATCCTAACTGGGTTTCTGTGGTAATGGAACATTGAAAAATTTCATCAGTGTTGTCCATTATATTTGTTATATTAGAAGTGACCTGCTTCCAAAACTAAATTTTCCCCTTCCAAACCTGATTTTTAAGCATTTTAGGAAATGCTTGAATCCCCTTTTAACAGCATGTGGGAAGTGACCTAAACTTCTGTGTTGCAATTTTCATCCCATGGGGTCTATCAGCGGAGGAAAATTGCCAAGTACTGCATGGCACCCATTTGTTCCACACTTCCATTCTCCAGCTGTCACCATCTCAGTGGCTTCCCCATACATGCATTTTATGTTTTGTTTTATCTTTTGCACCTTTTTATTAATAATTTCTGAGTTCTTTTTGGTGTATTTTACTTCCCCCTTCTTGCCCAATCCTCCTGGTTTGGCATACTCTGTTTGAGACCTAACTCTCATTTTATTTCTCCAGTTTCAAAAAGACTCTGCCATACTTGAGCAGGTCAGACCTTTGTTTTATGACTCTCAAGGTATCTTAAAACAACTCTTGTGTATGTGAGCTCCTTCTGTAGCCAGCTGTGTATATTAAGAGCTTTTATATCAGGGAAAGGTGTATGAACTTAGAGGAGTATACATGGCTTTGCAAGAAGATGTAATGGTGCATTTGTGATAAGGGCTCTTTAGGAGTTGACTGGGGTTTGTGCTTTTCTTTTGCTGCTGCCTGTTCTAACCTAAAGTGCTTTCCCCCCTGCATTCCAGGTTGAAGAAGTGATGTTCTAGAACAAATGCTTTCTAACCCTCTGTTTTTATGCATCATCTCTAAAGATTTGAAGTGAGCTGATAAATGGCCTGCATTGGTCTCACTTTTCACTGTTGTTACCTGTTCATATTTATTAACTTAGAAGAAGGAGAGTTAAGTGCTGTGGGAAATATTAGGTGGGGTTACAAGCCATATGAAGTAACTTAACACAAAAAAGTAAGCCAGCAAGGTACTGCTGGAACTAAAATCCTGGTAGATTGCTTGCTGATTTGATTAATGCCACATGTCTGTAATTAAAATATTTTCACAACTGGAAATCCAGCAGGTTTAACCTCCAAAAATGTAAGAAGCCAGAACATGGGCTACAGACCTCTGAAGTTAGTATCTAATGTAGCAATAAATATGTTTCTGTAAAGATTGTGTATTTTTACAAAACACAGTTCTTTGTTGTAAAGCCCCTGTTACACTTGTTGCTCTTACCTGCTTTTGTGGAATGGTGTCTGTGAACCTGAATGCTCTTGGAAGCTGCTGCTGCTTTTTCTTTGAGCTTTCACTCAACAATTCCTCAGTGGTAGCACAATAGAAATGACTGAATACTGCAGGACACCACCTGTCCCTTCCTGTTGAAAGGGAAATGAAGAGAGCACACTGAGCGTTAGTATGCTGATTATAACAGCTCCATTTCTCTGTCCTTTCCAAAGAGCTCAAATTCCTGTTTCATTATTTTCCATCTGGGTAAATGCAGATGTGTAAAGAGTAATGGTGATGACCTGCAGAAAAGCAGTGTTTAGCGTAGCCTGACAGAAACGTGTCAGGAGGATGTTCTGGGCTTTTGCTAAAAATGGCCTCTATCTGAGAGCTACTGAATTTCTCAATGCCCAAGTATGTGCAGGGCCTTTCAGTGATATTTAGAAATGGCCAGAAAATGGCTTTTCCTGAAAAACAGATCCTGGTTCTTGAACCAGCAATCTCTAGTCTGTGTATTTACATTTGAAATGCATTTGCAAGTTCAAGCTGATAACAAACATGAAGAGAAGAAAAATGCTGTTTTCAAAACAGCATCAATATGATGCAGGAATGCAAGTGTGTCTTAGGTACCTTTTGCATGTGTGTTTAGGTGCTGATTTTTTTTTTTTTTTTTTTTTAGAAAATGTTTACTGTAAATTAGAATGATTCTGCAGCCATAAACTCCCTTCCGCCTTTACTAACATCATGTGTGCCTGTTTGCAGGGTATTTTATTACTGGGACCAGAGTTAGAATCTGGTAGCCACCGTGGTGACATGGAAGATGCTTTACTTCTCAAGCTTTTATTTTTGGTTTTTTTTCTTTGAGTAGCTCTAATGTAAATGTGTGTTCCTTCCATAATAATGGGCAATGTGGAAATTAAGTAATGAACCAAAGCATGTAGTAGTTGTGCTCATTCTATAGCAGCTGAGATTCCTAAAAAGGCATGTTGCTGTATGAAACAGTGATGTATTAACTACTGATAACTTTTTAAAACAGGGTATTCCAAATGCTGCTCATGTAAGTAACAGCATGAGTGCTCCAGCCTTGCCTGCTCCAGCAGCAGTCCTGGGAAACATGGGAACAGTTCAGGGACCAAATTCGGGTAATGCAACGTCATCAGGTCACATGAAGAGCTCTAATGCACCTGTAAAACTGGGAGAAAACAAAGCAAGTGTAACAGTGGAAGCCAGTGCAGATAGCTCAAAGAAGGACCAGGCAAGTTCAAAATTCAGCATATATTTATAGATACACTGCTTATATATTTAAATTAAAACATAAATTTTAATTTTTATATAAATGCATTTTGATATACTAAATGACAGCAAGCGATGACAACAAACCATCAGTGGAATATACTCTGTACCATCATGTATGTAATATTTTTGTGGCAGCTATAGAACACATATTAGCAACTGACTCTTTTTAATGTAGTCTTCTTTAAAGCAGCAGTATTGCAAATATTACTTGAGTTGCTGTGGGACAACATTCTGTTGTTAGCAGACCACAGGCAGCTCCCATGAGAGCTGAAGTGTGTGTGGGTGGGTGGTTTTCTAATCTTTTGTAGCAACCTTTTTCCTGTAAAGTTTTAATTTGTGATTGATAAAGTTTCATAGGCAGTGAAAAATAATGTTCAGGTTTGTTTTCTCTTCAGAAATTGTTAATTCAAGAAAAAGCAGCACAAGAGGTCAAACTTGCTATTAAACCTTTCTACCAAAACAAAGATATCACTAAGGAGGAATATAAAGAAATTGTGCGGAAAGCTGTCGATAAAGTAAGTTGGTCCAGTAATCGGAGCTGCACACATTTCAGCAGCAGGCTGGGGATGGATTTCTTGTTCTTGTGGGGCAGGCTTTGGGGTGGGTTTCTTGTTCTTGTGGGAACAGCTCCTAGCTGCTGGAAAGGGGAAAGAGGGAAATGCAAAAATACCTTTTGTCCTTCTCTATCCACAAGAGTTTTCCTTGGCTTCTCAGAACAGAACTTGGTTATTGTGTGGAAGAGTTAAATGGGAACTCAGAAGTATTTGGGGAAGCAATCAGCAAGTATTAGGAGTTTTAAAATATGTACTGCCTGGGATGGAAAAATCAGGGGTGTGGGGGAAATAAATAATGTGGAACTGTGGCAAATCAACAGAAATGTTTCAAACGTTTTTGTTCTTTAAACTGTTGTAGGTTTGTCATAGCAAGAGCGGAGAAGTTAATTCTGCAAAAGTGGCAAATCTAGTGAAAGCATATGTAGACAAATACAAGCATTCACGGAAGAAAAATCCTGAAGAGGCAGTCTCCTGTGAAAGGAAATAGAATATGTTTTCATTTTTTAGTTTTATTCTATCTGCAAAGTGCAATTTCAATGTGAACTGTTAACTGAAAATTGTACATGACAGTGATTTGAATTTGGTTTTGATAAAATTATTTTTCAAGGTAGTGTATAATGTTTTGTTCTAAAGAAATACAGATCTGCAGGGCAACTTCTTTATTCCTTTTTAAAAACAGATGTCTAAAAAGAATAAAGGTGTAAAGAAGAATCATTAGGAATGTACGATTGTGTGGATACTTAGATGTACAGCATTTTGACTTGAATAAGAGTGCATTAAATTAGAAACTTCTGAGTACGTTGGCTTTGGAACAGGTATGTACATGTGATCAGTCAGATTAAAGTAAAATTTTTCTTTTGATTGCTCCTTAATTGTAGCAAAGATGAAATAATTAATTGCCTTGACAAATATTTCTAGTGTTAACTGGACAGGCTGAATGCAGGGGTCACAATGTGTATATTAAAAAAGCACATGGAGCTGTCTGAACACGACTGTTTAGATTTCAAAAAGAAAAGTCATAAACAGTAAAACGTGGTGCCCAAAAGCATGGGTGCTGCACAGCTGTTGTAACACCAAATAAAAATTACGCTGCTTGGTATTGTTTGTGATGTTTTTCAATTTGTTTCAAGATAGTGGGATTACTTGAATAATTTTTGTGTGCTGAAAGCTCTCAATCACCACACACTGATAACCTCAGTTCAGGTCATGCCCTTAAGCTAATAGGGAATTTGTGCACTAGAGGTGGATCTTCAGAAACAGAAAAGTTTCTTCTTCTAGTAAAATCTAGAAAGCTGGAATTTATCATTAGGTTCCCAGTTGACCAGAGACTGCCAGTTGTGTGAATCTCAGCTGCATAATTCTTTTCTCCATTAATTAGGGACTGTGGCATGATCACCAGACTGGTATTGGTGAACCTATGCCATTGGAAGCCAAGCATTTTCCTGCTTCCCTGAGCGTTGGAGAGAGGCTCTATTAGAGGTACCACAAGCATTCTGTGGGGTCACTGTCCCTGGGGAATGCTTACACCTAAGGTAAAACTAGTTTTATTGAGGCAGCAGCAGGAAGGGTTGCTGGAATACTGAGGTCACTGTGTGTTCCTTAGGGAAAGAACAGCTTGAGATCCTTCTCAAAGGAGTCTTACTCTGTGTCCTTTCCTCTTACAGAATGCTACTGAAATCTTGTCACCAACCCTTCAGTCCTGCCATGCCACAACAGCCTTTGGCATTGGCCCAGCCTGGCTTCTGCTCCAGCCCCAAGTCTGCTGGCCCAGAAGCAGGAATAAAACATTTTAACAGAAAGTATCAGTTGAGTTTTCTGAGAAATTACCTCTTTGTAGCCAGTAGTTCTCAAATTACCAGTTTTTGGCAGAAAACAGTGTCACCCTGGAAGTAACTTTTGCAGAAGCCTGAGGATGAAGTAAGGGATAGCCACTCCTGTACCTGTGTGGTGTAGAGAGTGAGAGGTGTAAAAACGAGATCTTTGTCACAACAGTTGATTGCTTGGTTTTAACTGTAACTTTCTGCAGACTTAATGAAGCATTTAACTGTCTATATTTATTTTTGTGTGCCTAAATACAAATGCTATGTAAATTAGAAACAGATATAATACATTTTCTACAGTCAAGTCAGGTTCAAGATTTTTCAAAATACTCAGTTTTACACTATGGTAGCAATTTGTAAGAGCTCTTGAACTATTTTAAGCTAAAACTGGTTAGCACTTTTTGAAAAATGTAGCAAATTGCTATGTCTATCCTGGTTTATCACGCCATGCGTACTTTATTACATTTTCCTTCTCTGAGTTTTTGGAATTTAATCACTTTTTATATCTTTTTCTAGTCTATACAGTTGAGCCTTGCTATAAAACTCCTTTCAGGAGTCAGATAAGTGTTTCACGGGGTTTTTTCCTCTTTTGGAATAAAGGTGGAAATTGGGGGAGGAAGGAAACAAAGGAGGATTTGAACTGGGAGAAGGGAGGGGTCATAAGTTTCTTGTTTTGCAGCTGCTGGGTGGAAGAGAAGCTGTCACTGGCTGCCACGTTGTTGGGGCAGTGACTATAGTGATGCTCCACTGTATTTCAAAGCCTAATGAAGAATAGCAGATAGAGTAGCATGTGATCAGTAACTTTATTTTTTACAATTAAATACTTCAGAATTTATCAGAAAATATGTGGTTTGTTACAATTTCTATGTTGAATTAAAGAAATGCATTGCCTTAATCTGTAGACTCTGCTCCTGTTTCTCCTGAAAAGCAGCAAGGTCTCTGATGGTGCAGCTGCCCAAGGAGGGGAGTACAGCAGCCTTGGAGTCCTGGTTGTGTTACAATAGGATGAAAGCTGTATTTCTATTTATTGAAACACCTTCTACTGGAAAGTCCCAATATGCACCAGCACTGAGGGCACAGGTGGGGAGCTGAGCCCCCTTGACGCCTCCAGGGTGTAGTAGTGATTCCTACAGTCCAAATTGCCTTGTGGGAAACAGTGACAAAGCTGTACCTTCTGTGAACTTTTGCAAATCAAAAGGGTTTTCCTTGCACTCCTTCACTTGTCTCACTGTGCATGCTGCTTCAATGTCTCATCCTAAATATATACCTTATGAGCACAGTGGCTGTCCAAAGTCCACAGTACGGTGTATGTAGTGTAAGGCTGGAGTGCTGTCTACTGAAAAAAATACTCTACAATCTAGTTTTGTGTAGTGCTTAACAGTTTCCAATAAATTCTTTTCTCTAAGCTGGCATTGTTTTGTCTTAAATGACTCTGGCTCAAGGGGTTTGATTTGGAAAGCAAACTAGCTCCAGTTACTTCTGCGCACATGCATTTATCTTGTCCTGTGCTGTCTGGGCTCCCCCTCCTTTACATCTCATTTGCAAGTCTTCAC